>NC_092329.1:36577448-46577448 GCF_036785885.1 Coffea arabica
TATGCTACTACTACTTCTAGTACCATATGTTGTGAAAGTAAAGTTCTGAAATAACCATTTTTCCTCAAACTTGAACCATGGCTGAGAAGGACTCGGAATTTTTCTCCCACAAAATCCCCTCTTCTTTTCAGGTAAAGTCTCATTTCAGAGTACTTGTTAGTGTCAATAACTTTGTATCTTTTTATTTTCCATGAGTGAATAACACAGTTCAAGAAACTATTACTAGTAGTAAAATGTCAGCCATCTTTTCCTCTCCCTTGATATTCTTCCTTACTGTCATAGTTATTCTCGAATAAGTGCATGTGTAGTGGAAGCTTTTTCATTTTTTATTTGTTTAATTTTGGGTAGCTCCCAAGTGCTTGGGATTGCGTTGTTTAGAAGCACTTGTTTCCAAAAAAAAATAATGCGTTTGGTTAAGCATTATTCATAGGTTATATAGAAAAAGTTTTGGAATCTTTTTTAGACACGTTTTTAATAAACTTATCAAATTAGACTTAGCGATAAAAGAATTTCTAAAAAATGTGATTCAAATGAATCTGTCATTTTGGATTTTTTTTTGAGATGTGATATGTGCGATATAAAAAGATGACTAGAAAATAGAAAGTGTAGTTGGAAATTTTATATACGGAATAATCCAAAAATTTTTTTTAAGTACTTAATGTATGAAAATGCATGTATCTATGGGTTAATTTCTGTATTTACTTAATAAATTGTTGCTAAATTTGTGTAATTGAATAATTAATATTAGGTTGTGGAGGAAATGAAGGAGCTATGGTCAATGGCTTTGCCTATAACGGCCATGAACTGCCTAGTCTACGTGAGAGCTGTGGTGTCAGTCTTGTTTTTGGGGCGGCTTGGCAGCTTAGAGCTAGCCGGTGGAGCCCTTTCAATCGGCTTCACGAACATCACCGGCTACTCCGTTTTAGTAGGCTTGGCTTCGGGGCTGGAGCCGGTTTGTAGCCAAGCCTACGGCAGCAAAAACTGGGATTTACTATCCATCTCTCTCCAGCGTATGATCTTCATTCTTTTCTTGGCCATTATTCCAATTAGTCTGTTATGGGTCAATCTGGAGTCAATCATGGTGTTCTTGGGTCAAGACATTGAAATTACGAGAATGGCCTCGGTTTATTGCCTTTATTCACTCCCAGACTTACTGACCAATACGTTATTACAGCCCCTGAGGGTTTATTTAAGGTCACAGGGGGTGACTAAACCCCAGCTGTGGTGTACCTTTGTGGCTGTGATATTCCACGTGCCACTAAATTATGTGCTTGTGGTGGTGCTGGGGCTGGGGGTACCTGGCGTGGCCATGGCTTCGGTGCTAACGAACCTGCATATGGTGGTGCTTCTGGTGGGGTACGTGTATGTCTGGGGGAGGTGGGAGTGGAAATGCATGGCTGGGATGGGAGGAGGGATCTGTGGTGGGGTGGGGCCGTTGCTGAAGTTGGCTGTGCCAAGTTGCATTGGGATATGCTTGGAATGGTGGTGGTATGAGATTGTGACAGTCCTGGCTGGATACTTGCCCAATCCTAGGCTTGCGGTGGCTGCCACGGGGATACTTATTCAGACCACTAGCCTTATGTACACTGTTCCCATGGCGTTGTCTGGCTGTGTCTCTGCCAGGGTAAGCCTTTTCATGACATTAATTTTCTGTACTTGCACAAGTTACAATTAAGACAGGAAAAAACGGTTGTATATTTATGTTACTCAGAATTTTCACTTTTCATTTTGCCTTACTGTTTCGTGTTCGACTCTTCACTTTGCGATAGAATAGCCGTGTGTCACGGGATTCGATAGCCGCGTCTAAGTAACAGTTGTCTACAAGTTGAGTATACATACATGTTAATTGTAACGGTTGAAGCATATGGAGTAATTAAATTATCTATGTATATCTAAAAGATTTGTGTTATAGAATCTGCAATGTGTCTATATTTGCATTGGTTTGTGACGTAGAATATTCGTATTTGTAGAAGTCTTGATGACTAATGAATGTCATTGGGATCCAATAAGGATCACTGACTAACTTTGTTTAGTACTTTCTGATGTAAGTTACATCCTTAAAGGCTTAAACAAATTTAGCTAGTTGTGGACTAGGATTAATCTGGTTGTTATGGGGAAAGAATAATGGTGGCGCTATCGAGGATGGCAGTAACAAACTTGAAAACTGTAATTTGATTTCATATTCGAAGGCAATGATTTCATTTCTTATGTGTCATGTGAGACTATTAATTTCTCCCATTAAGGAGTTTAGACGATTTTAATTCACATGCATTGTCCTTCTTGTCCTTTTACTGAATAATATCATGAACAAAGTCATTAACCAGATAATCTGATCTTGGAATTTATATTTATGCATCCTTGATTTTGTAAGTATTTTTTATCTCTAGAAAGTTTAAAATTCAAAGTAAACTCTATGTTAAGGTAAGGAAAGATTTTTTTCTAAAGCTACCCCTTTTCTTGGAATGGATATTTTATGTTGCTTTGGTGTATTCAAATAGCTTCATTAGATGATTGGTTGGCGATGACATAGACTGCATTGGTATGGCTTCCTTTTTTGCCGTTGGAGCAGATAAAATTTGCCTTGTGCATGTATCTGTTCAAGGATCATGTGCTTTTGGTCTGTTACTTTGTTGCATCACTTTTCCACAAATCCACTTGCCGCCTACTCAACTAAGCCCATACATGTAGAATAGGGCAAGACAAATTGAGTATGGAAAAGTGTTCAGTCGTCTATTGCCTCTCCCTCATTAGCATGTCCATTGCTTCCTTTTCCTTTTATCCCTAAACAACTAGCAAATTTGTTACATGTGCCAGTCACTTACATGACCAAGTGAGTTGAACTTTTATTGGAGTTTTCGATTGACATTATAGATCGAAAAAGTCATTTTTTATTGGTGACATTTGTGCATCTTTACGCATGTTGTGCTGGATTATGGAAAGTAATAGAACCTAATTGTCTGTAAAGTAAAACAAAAGATCATTTATATGGGCTATGACTGCATGATTAGGACTGAGGAAATCGATAGTCAATATTGATGCTAGTGAAGTTGGTACATTTAAACTGGTTGCCGACACAGGTGGGCAATGAGCTCGGGGCGGGGAAGCCGTACAAAGCGAAGCTTGCTGCAATGGTTGCGCTAGGCTGTGCATTTGTTATCGGATTCGTCAACATTATTTGGACCGTGATGTTTAGGCATAAGTGGGGTGGCTTGTTCACAGAAGATGACATGCTCAAGGCTCTTGTTGCCTCAGTTTTGCCAATCATCGGGTTGTGCGAGCTTGGCAATTGTCCACAGACCACTGGCTGTGGTATTCTACGTGGTACAGCCAGGCCAGTGGTCGGTGCTCGTATCAACCTTGGCTCGTTCTATTTCGTGGGCACTCCTGTGGCTGTAGGCTTAGCCTTCTGGTTCCATGTTGGCTTCAGTGGACTATGGTTTGGGCTATTATCTGCTCAAGCTGCCTGTGCCATCTCAATTCTGTATGTAGTGCTGGTCTGTACAGATTGGGAAAGCGAATCTTTAAAAGCCAAAAAGCTCACTAGCTTGGAGCTGACACAGAAGCATGGTAATGATGAAGAGAAAGGACTTTTGATGAAGCAGAATGGACACACAGAAGATGTTCCCTAATTAAAAAAAAAAGAAAAAAAAAAGAAAAATGATTGCAGGATTTTTCAGAGGTATGGAAATGTAAAGTACTTTCCATTTTTTTTTTTTAATTTCTTTGTGTTTCAGTTGCACTTGTCTGTATGGGAGGAACGTTTATGACACCTTTCTTGAGTTTTGTGATCTAAAGGCATGGGATTTTTGTAAAAGGGCCTTCTTTGTTTATACTTGCAGACGAAGAATGTTATGGTGGCCCGTACGAATTTTCCATTGTTTAAAGGCTAGAAACCAAATTTTCTTTGCTTTTTGTCTGTGTTAGTGCTGTGCCTTTATAAGGTAGACCCCATCTTTCTTGGTGCAAAATGTGTTGGTTACTTTTGATTTCTATGCTGCTTATATCTAGTAGCACTAAAATTTCTTGGGGGAATTCGAGGCCCTCCAGTTGAGGTTCCGTCTAATTCCGTCCAACCATGTAAACTGATATAATTTTGGTGTAAATTAATATATATTTTGTGTAATCGTGAGTTTATACCGAATCAGTTATATTCATTCGTGCACTAAAATTGTATAAATTTACATCAAAATTTTATCGTTTTCATAACTAGAGAGAACTAAAGTTGGAGTGACCCCATTTCCTCCTACATGTCCTAGTTTGTCTTAATAGATTCGCTTTGTTCTGTTGCTACTTCTTGCAGGAAAGAAAAACACCTGAGAAAATGACCTTTGAGTGGACTGGGCAACTGTACAGTGCTTTGGATAAGTGATTCCGAGTGGTGTGACTGCCTGTTGCTGATGGGCGTGGACATAAAACAGTGCATGATTTGGCATTAGTTGCACATGGGGACTTTGGAAAGGAAATTTGTGGATGGGGTTATTGGTGTTCTGTTGGCGTCATTTGGATTTTGGAGAGATGAAAATGTTTGATGATAAGAAGTTAATTGTTTGTCTTTGTCAAATTTGAAGTGTTTCGAACTTGTACAGACGAATTTGCATATAATTATTAACAAACGTATCAACTCTTTAAATGTGATCCTTAAGAGCTAATGGTCTGAACAAATTTGGGTAGCGTCAGGTTAATATAATACTTGAAATTTGAGGTAGCAAAAAATTGTCATGTTTTTCTTTTTTTTTTTAGTATAAAAGAGAGGTTTGAATTCAAAATCTCTTATTTACAATTCTTTCTATCTCTCAACCTTAATATTTAATTGTCATGCAAAAGAAGGAAAAAAATACCAACGCATTGAAGAATCATTTTGTTGCGAAACTTTTGAAGACTAAATCAGGCTTTTGTTTATAAAACAACAAAAGTCTGATTCAGGCTGTTGAAAAAAAAAATGAGGAAAATTTTAAAATAAAGTAAAAAAGCAACTTGCAGTCAACATCTTCGGCTGTGCCTGGGTGCACTGATGCGCTAACTGCTATAGTAGCCACAGCAGCAGTTGCTGCCCTTTTCGAACGTGGATGACATCCTTGTTGCCGGCGACTGGCCGCTAGTGGTGGGGATGATTGCCCATCATGATGAGTTGAAATTGACCGTAGTGAAATTGGTTTCTAAAATTTGAAATAGTAAGACAATTGGGTTCTAAAAATTGATACGGCAAGATTATGCATTGGGTGCTCTAATTTACAGTAACCGTTTGGATTGTTATTTTCTGGAGGTTTTATAAAAAAAAATGTATTGTAACATAGGAAACCTAGTATTTCATGACAATAATTTTCTAGTCTTTTAAGAATTTTGTAAACTGCTATTATGGTAGATTCTATTGGGAATAATGTCAGAAACCTGTCTTAGGCTTTCTAACAATTTCACTGTCCTCATTCAAGATCTTGAAAATATCATTTACCTTTCTTGTCAACCATTTAGGACCCTATGCTTATCTTATTGATGGTCAAATGACTTTATAACCCTTACAACTTAGGAAATATTATGTAGTTATATTGAGAGAAAGAATTGAGCCACTTATAATAAAGTAACCATAATTTGGAAAATTTTGAATACTAAATTTATAATGATAATTGTTAACATTTTAAAATTCTTTTTCTATATTTTAGTAGTTCTTGTAATTTCATCCTCCTCCCCCCAACAACAAAAAAAGGAATAACAAGATAAAAGTAACAAAAGAATGACAAGATATTATAAAATTCTAATAAAATTTTCATAAGAATAACAAGATGAATACAAAAAATATACAAAAAAGAGGTAAAGTGATAAAATTTGTTTACAATTAGATTTAATTACATTATGAATAAAATGTAACTACACATAATCTATTCTTTCATTTCTTTTCCAAAATATTTGTTGTCTCTTCATAAGAAATGTAGATCTTGGTCCTAGCTTCGAAACGGTATAAAGTTCATCCAAATCCGAGTCCCGTAGCATCAGTTATGGCCAAAACAAGATCGGTTGTCAGAACTGCCTTCGAATTGGACAGTTCTGACAGGAATGTTTGGACCCATTTTCCTCCATGCTCTGTAATGATTCAGCTTTTGGTCTGAACATGAAAATTATAGCCTAATGTCTCAGCTTTCTAATGCCTCTGTAATTTCTTGATTTCGATTTCTGAGCTGTGAGTTACGGTCTTTCAAACAGGGCCTGTTTGGTCAACCGAAATTAAATGGCTGGAACTAATTTGTGCATTTTTTACCAATACCTTTCGAGATCTGGGTTAAGGTGTCTTCACGAAAATTGTAGCACTTCCTTGTATCTTCGAAACGGCGTCTCACCCACCTTGATCCGACATTCCTAGCCTAACGTTTGATCAAAACGGTTTGAGATGGCAGATCTGGCCGTTTCCGTTTGCCGTTTCTGCACTTGCATGTGCCGATTTTGCCGTTTTGCTTGTTTTGAGCATGTTAGTGGCCGTTTGTGATATTATTCGATGCAATCTTCTATTTCAAACAGTGGTGAGCTAGGCGGAGCCGGTGGGGCCCACTACTAGCTAACACGCACGAAGTGATTGCTCTTGTTCTACTTTTGTATTTTGAGTAAGTATTCAGGCCGCTCTTGTGTGTTAGTTGCTTATGTGTTTCGATATGTATGAAAAGGGTACCTAGGCAAGGGTGTACTTTATCGCACTCGACCTAAACCCTAACTTGCGCACATATTTGTACATGGCTTGTGTATATGAGCAATTTTGGAACTAAAACCCTTAAGCTTGTGGCTCGGGGTGACTTTTGAATAATTTTGTGAAGTTTGTGAGTTTGGGGCCCGATCTCAATACCTAGATGGACTATTCGAGCCGGTTAGGGCTTGGTCGAAGTCAGTCCAACCTGGATTGAGGTCACCAAGTTTGTGAATCCGGTTCACCGAGTATGTGGATCAAGTTTGTGACCCGAGCTTGTGAACCAATGTCTGGCCAGAGAGAGTGATAAGGTGTACGGTGGGAGAACAAGTGGAGTTCTACGGACCATTATTTGTGGTCGACGGAGTGTCGGCAGGAGATCATACATGGCACATGAATTGGCTTTGGAGCCACCCGTATCCTTATTATGTGATGTTATTTTTCTGCTTTTGTTTTACTCTTACATGTAAGATTTACGCTTTTGCCCCTGTTTACTTACTAAGCATATAGCTTACCCCTTTTCTTTTGTTTTCCTTAGTAAGGGCCGACGCGGGGACTTTTGGCACATACACTGGGTATAGTTAGGTGTGCTTGTTTAGATAGACGTTTAAGTCGTTTCTTTTATTTTTGATGGCCTGTATAAGAATTTTGTTTTTCTTGGGTCTACTTTATATATTGGGTGACTAACTTATGGTGATGTAGTAAACTGAATACCTATTTTGGAGAATGTAATTAGAACTCTTTTGGGATTGTATATACTATGTATAGTACTCTTTTGGATTTTTCTAGCTTTTATTGTTTTAAGTTTTGAGTCCTGGCGCGAGCTAGGCAGGCGGCCCGCCGATACCTTTGGGTTCGCCCTTGGGAGAAGTGTAGTCGTCACAGGTGGTATCAGAGCTTAGGCTTCAGATCTCTGTAGTGTATCCGAGGCTAAAGTTTAGGATGCTGGACTGTGGGATTCGATTTGATTTGATGTGATTTGAAAGTTAAGCAATTGAGGGATAAAACCTATAGCTGCTTCGCGTGGTCTCTGCGCAGAGTGAGCCTGGATGAAGTGGCGAATAAGTATGAAGGACTAAGTGTTCGTTCGAGCATAAGTTATGGATCATAAATGTTATAGGCCTTAAATCTTTCTCATGGTATCCGAGGACCATAGATAGGTACGTCAGGTAGGAATTTCGATTGTAGATAGTTTACTCTTGGGACTACAGCTCGAGATGTGAATTATCTTATTTCGGATTCTTGTGCTTGAGTACTCCAGAGTTTAGACTAGCATTTTGGGAACATGAACAGGCTTTGTCTGGCTAGAGTGAGTACAAGATATCAACGGGCACCTTGGGAAGTGGAGCAAGAAACCGGACGGGGGTGGTTTCACTGAGTGTGGGACGACAAGTCGCGTTTCTTTCATTTTGCCCTTGCATTGTCGCTACATGTCATTTACTTGTGGTATGTTAATACCTACATATATAGTACTTACTGCACTTGACTTTGTCTAACTTAAAATGTCCCTTGGTGTATATGACGCATTATATTGTGTATATTTTGGCGTGACTTGTATATATATGTACACCTTTTGATCATTTGATTATTTCGGGTATTCCAACCCTTAGCTCGTTGATTGCAATTTCGAGGACGAAATTCTTTGAAGAAGGGGAGATTGTGATACCCCAAATTTTAGGATACTATTTTTGTTTAATCTCAAAGAAAGGATTACGGTTTCTTTATTTTATTTTTGTCTTAAAACATTGTTTTATTTCAAGACTAGAAACTTTACTTGTACTTTAAAACCCTAGTTTACTTGTGACTAGCAGGTTATGTTTAAATCCCTCATATTTGACTCAAAACCCTAATTTTATTCTATGGAATTGTAAAATTCATCACGCCTTTCTTAAAATTCCTTTTATTTGGAAATTATTCATTTAATATGATCCTACTACTCAATCATTCCTCAATAAGTGCAAATGAACCTAGAAAGTAGGGTTTCACTCTTCGTTTTCAAGATTGGAGCAAATTAGGGTTTTCACGATTTTTCGCCGGATGATTTTTCGGTATGGAGCAAGGATCAAATTTGGTGTTTAAGAGTGACTTTTGGGTGAGAAATAATATTTGATTAGATGCAATAATAAAAAAGTTAGTGAATAGGAAGAAAAAAACCCTAGTACGGGTGATTTAAGGAAAATCGGCTCGAACCGACGGGTACCGTTTGTTACCGGGTAAACACACCATTTGACCCATACTTTATTACCTTAATCTTCTCATTTTATTTTAGATAATTGACCTTCAAAATATCTCATACATCAGCCACAATATTTGACCAAGAGAAATGAGAGAAAATGCTAGAAAGAAAACAAGTGTCAAGGCATCTATGGAAGTTGGACTTTGACCAACTTGTCTTAACCTTCATAAAACAGAAATTTGACCAAAATTTCCTCATTTCTTCCCCTTTTCTTAGTCTTGGTCGAAATTCTTGAGAGGAAAAACAAGAGATGAAAAAACTTCACCTTGCACCTCAATTTCAAGCCTCAATCTTGAGTTTCAACCGATAATCTCGCAAATTCCTCCACAAAAGTTGATCTCCAAGGGAGCTTAAGGGTTTTGGTGGAGTGATTTGGGAAGAGGAAGGTCTTGGAAGCTTCTTGATATAGGGATTAAGGTGAATTTGGTAAGAAACTTCCCTCTACTTCTTATATGTGTGAACTAGAAGCTTAAAGTTATAGTTTTGATGGATTTATGGGGAAAATTTCATGGGTTAAATGGTATGTTGGGATGTTTAACTAGGGTTTATATTTTCAGCCTTGATTATGGTTATCTACCTCTTAATTGATGTTATTGAGCTAGTAATTGGTGGGTTTGATGATAGAGCACTTGTTAGATATGAATTTATAGAGTAAAGGTGCAAATTTCAGAATTGGGAAACCAAGCTACCCTGTTCTGTCCGGTTTTAGTGCTCCATGTTAGAGGCCGCATTAGGCTTGGCACAAAACATAAAAGTTGTAGATAATGGTATTTTATAGTTGCCTACAAAATTTCAGCTCAATCGGAGCAACGTATCCTGTGAAAAGATCAAAATATCCTCACTGCCCTAGGATATTTCCAGTGATCCGTTTTGGACAGTTCTTCCAATTGATTGTGTTTATTCACTATGATTCGTGCTGATTTAGTCATTTTGCAAAACATGAAAGTTTTAGTACTCTGTCTTAGCTTTTCAACGCCACCAAGAACACCTTAAACGGATCAGTGTAGCCCAAGTTATAGCCAAAACACTTGCACCTATTTTGAACCTTGGATTGTGTACGTTTTTGAATTTTGCTTCTGACCATGTTTTATCCGTCTTGATAACGTACGAACTGGGTGTTGACCTCTTCATAAGAAATGTAGATCTTGGTCATAGCTTCGAAACGGTATAAAGTTCATCCAAATCCGAGTCCCGTAGCATCAGTTATGGCCAAAACAAGATCGGTTGTCAGAACTGCCTTCGAATTGGACAGTTCTGACAGGAATGTTTGGACCCATTTTCCTCCATGCTCTGTAATGATTCAGCTTTTGGTCTGAACATGAAAATTATAGCCTAATGTCTCAGCTTTCTAATGCCTCTGTAATTTCTTGATTTCGATTTCTGAGCTGTGAGTTACGGTCTTTCAAACAGGGCCTGTTTGGTCAACCGAAATTAAATGGCTGGAACTAATTTGTGCATTTTTTACCAATACCTTTCGAGATCTGGGTTAAGGTGTCTTCACGAAAATTGTAGCACTTCCTTGTATCTTCGAAACGGCGTCTCACCCACCTTGATCCGACATTCCTAGCCTAACGTTTGATCAAAACGGTTTGAGATGGCAGATCTGGCCGTTTCCGTTTGCCGTTTCTGCACTTGCATGTGCCGATTTTGCCGTTTTGCTTGTTTTGAGCATGTTAGTGGCCGTTTGTGATATTATTCGATGCAATCTTCTATTTCAAACAGTGGTGAGCTAGGCGGAGCCGGTGGGGCCCACTACTAGCTAACACGCACGAAGTGATTGCTCTTGTTCTACTTTTGTATTTTGAGTAAGTATTCAGGCCGCTCTTGTGTGTTAGTTGCTTATGTGTTTCGATATGTATGAAAAGGGTACCTAGGCAAGGGTGTACTTTATCGCACTCGACCTAAACCCTAACTTGCGCACATATTTGTACATGGCTTGTGTATATGAGCAATTTTGGAACTAAAACCCTTAAGCTTGTGGCTCGGGGTGACTTTTGAATAATTTTGTGAAGTTTGTGAGTTTGGGGCCCGATCTCAATACCTAGATGGACTATTCGAGCCGGTTAGGGCTTGGTCGAAGTCAGTCCAACCTGGATTGAGGTCACCAAGTTTGTGAATCCGGTTCACCGAGTATGTGGATCAAGTTTGTGACCCGAGCTTGTGAACCAAGCTCAATTTTGTTCGCTCGAGCAAGTTTGTGAGGTGTCTGGCCAGAGAGAGTGATAAGGTGTACGGTGGGAGAACAAGTGGAGTTCTACGGACCATTATTTGTGGTCGACGGAGTGTCGGCAGGAGATCATACATGGCACATGAATTGGCTTTGGAGCCACCCGTATCCTTATTATGTGATGTTATTTTTCTGCTTTTGTTTTACTCTTACATGTAAGATTTACGCTTTTGCCCCTGTTTACTTACTAAGCATATAGCTTACCCCTTTTCTTTTGTTTTCCTTAGTAAGGGCCGACGCGGGGACTTTTGGCACATACACTGGGTATAGTTAGGTGTGCTTGTTTAGATAGACGTTTAAGTCGTTTCTTTTATTTTTGATGGCCTGTATAAGAATTTTGTTTTTCTTGGGTCTACTTTATATATTGGGTGACTAACTTATGGTGATGTAGTAAACTGAATACCTATTTTGGAGAATGTAATTAGAACTCTTTTGGGATTGTATATACTATGTATAGTACTCTTTTGGATTTTTCTAGCTTTTATTGTTTTAAGTTTTGAGTCCTGGCGCGAGCTAGGCAGGCGGCCCGCCGATACCTTTGGGTTCGCCCTTGGGAGAAGTGTAGTCGTCACAGGTGGTATCAGAGCTTAGGCTTCAGATCTCTGTAGTGTATCCGAGGCTAAAGTTTAGGATGCTGGACTGTGGGATTCGATTTGATTTGATGTGATTTGAAAGTTAAGCAATTGAGGGATAAAACCTATAGCTGCTTCGCGTGGTCTCTGCGCAGAGTGAGCCTGGATGAAGTGGCGAATAAGTATGAAGGACTAAGTGTTCGTTCGAGCATAAGTTATGGATCATAAATGTTATAGGCCTTAAATCTTTCTCATGGTATCCGAGGACCATAGATAGGTACGTCAGGTAGGAATTTCGATTGTAGATAGTTTACTCTTGGGACTACAGCTCGAGATGTGAATTATCTTATTTCGGATTCTTGTGCTTGAGTACTCCAGAGTTTAGACTAGCATTTTGGGAACATGAACAGGCTTTGTCTGGCTAGAGTGAGTACAAGATATCAACGGGCACCTTGGGAAGTGGAGCAAGAAACCGGACGGGGGTGGTTTCACTGAGTGTGGGACGACAAGTCGCGTTTCTTTCATTTTGCCCTTGCATTGTCGCTACATGTCATTTACTTGTGGTATGTTAATACCTACATATATAGTACTTACTGCACTTGACTTTGTCTAACTTAAAATGTCCCTTGGTGTATATGACGCATTATATTGTGTATATTTTGGCGTGACTTGTATATATATGTACACCTTTTGATCATTTGATTATTTCGGGTATTCCAACCCTTAGCTCGTTGATTGCAATTTCGAGGACGAAATTCTTTGAAGAAGGGGAGATTGTGATACCCCAAATTTTAGGATACTATTTTTGTTTAATCTCAAAGAAAGGATTACGGTTTCTTTATTTTATTTTTGTCTTAAAACATTGTTTTATTTCAAGACTAGAAACTTTACTTGTACTTTAAAACCCTAGTTTACTTGTGACTAGCAGGTTATGTTTAAATCCCTCATATTTGACTCAAAACCCTAATTTTATTCTATGGAATTGTAAAATTCATCACGCCTTTCTTAAAATTCCTTTTATTTGGAAATTATTCATTTAATATGATCCTACTACTCAATCATTCCTCAATAAGTGCAAATGAACCTAGAAAGTAGGGTTTCACTCTTCGTTTTCAAGATTGGAGCAAATTAGGGTTTTCACGATTTTTCGCCGGATGATTTTTCGGTATGGAGCAAGGATCAAATTTGGTGTTTAAGAGTGACTTTTGGGTGAGAAATAATATTTGATTAGATGCAATAATAAAAAAGTTAGTGAATAGGAAGAAAAAAACCCTAGTACGGGTGATTTAAGGAAAATCGGCTCGAACCGACGGGTACCGTTTGTTACCGGGTAAACACACCATTTGACCCATACTTTATTACCTTAATCTTCTCATTTTATTTTAGATAATTGACCTTCAAAATATCTCATACATCAGCCACAATATTTGACCAAGAGAAATGAGAGAAAATGCTAGAAAGAAAACAAGTGTCAAGGCATCTATGGAAGTTGGACTTTGACCAACTTGTCTTAACCTTCATAAAACAGAAATTTGACCAAAATTTCCTCATTTCTTCCCCTTTTCTTAGTCTTGGTCGAAATTCTTGAGAGGAAAAACAAGAGATGAAAAAACTTCACCTTGCACCTCAATTTCAAGCCTCAATCTTGAGTTTCAACCGATAATCTCGCAAATTCCTCCACAAAAGTTGATCTCCAAGGGAGCTTAAGGGTTTTGGTGGAGTGATTTGGGAAGAGGAAGGTCTTGGAAGCTTCTTGATATAGGGATTAAGGTGAATTTGGTAAGAAACTTCCCTCTACTTCTTATATGTGTGAACTAGAAGCTTAAAGTTATAGTTTTGATGGATTTATGGGGAAAATTTCATGGGTTAAATGGTATGTTGGGATGTTTAACTAGGGTTTATATTTTCAGCCTTGATTATGGTTATCTACCTCTTAATTGATGTTATTGAGCTAGTAATTGGTGGGTTTGATGATAGAGCACTTGTTAGATATGAATTTATAGAGTAAAGGTGCAAATTTCAGAATTGGGAAACCAAGCTACCCTGTTCTGTCCGGTTTTAGTGCTCCATGTTAGAGGCCGCATTAGGCTTGGCACAAAACATAAAAGTTGTAGATAATGGTATTTTATAGTTGCCTACAAAATTTCAGCTCAATCGGAGCAACGTATCCTGTGAAAAGATCAAAATATCCTCACTGCCCTAGGATATTTCCAGTGATCCGTTTTGGACAGTTCTTCCAATTGATTGTGTTTATTCACTATGATTCGTGCTGATTTAGTCATTTTGCAAAACATGAAAGTTTTAGTACTCTGTCTTAGCTTTTCAACGCCACCAAGAACACCTTAAACGGATCAGTGTAGCCCAAGTTATAGCCAAAACACTTGCACCTATTTTGAACCTTGGATTGTGTACGTTTTTGAATTTTGCTTCTGACCATGTTTTATCCGTCTTGATAACGTACGAACTGGGTGTTGACCTCTTCATAAGAAATGTAGATCTTGGTCATAGCTTCGAAACGGTATAAAGTTCATCCAAATCCGAGTCCCGTAGCATCAGTTATGGCCAAAACAAGATCGGTTGTCAGAACTGCCTTCGAATTGGACAGTTCTGACAGGAATGTTTGGACCCATTTTCCTCCATGCTCTGTAATGATTCAGCTTTTGGTCTGAACATGAAAATTATAGCCTAATGTCTCAGCTTTCTAATGCCTCTGTAATTTCTTGATTTCGATTTCTGAGCTGTGAGTTACGGTCTTTCAAACAGGGCCTGTTTGGTCAACCGAAATTAAATGGCTGGAACTAATTTGTGCATTTTTTACCAATACCTTTCGAGATCTGGGTTAAGGTGTCTTCACGAAAATTGTAGCACTTCCTTGTATCTTCGAAACGGCGTCTCACCCACCTTGATCCGACATTCCTAGCCTAACGTTTGATCAAAACGGTTTGAGATGGCAGATCTGGCCGTTTCCGTTTGCCGTTTCTGCACTTGCATGTGCCGATTTTGCCGTTTTGCTTGTTTTGAGCATGTTAGTGGCCGTTTGTGATATTATTCGATGCAATCTTCTATTTCAAACAGTGGTGAGCTAGGCGGAGCCGGTGGGGCCCACTACTAGCTAACACGCACGAAGTGATTGCTCTTGTTCTACTTTTGTATTTTGAGTAAGTATTCAGGCCGCTCTTGTGTGTTAGTTGCTTATGTGTTTCGATATGTATGAAAAGGGTACCTAGGCAAGGGTGTACTTTATCGCACTCGACCTAAACCCTAACTTGCGCACATATTTGTACATGGCTTGTGTATATGAGCAATTTTGGAACTAAAACCCTTAAGCTTGTGGCTCGGGGTGACTTTTGAATAATTTTGTGAAGTTTGTGAGTTTGGGGCCCGATCTCAATACCTAGATGGACTATTCGAGCCGGTTAGGGCTTGGTCGAAGTCAGTCCAACCTGGATTGAGGTCACCAAGTTTGTGAATCCGGTTCACCGAGTATGTGGATCAAGTTTGTGACCCGAGCTTGTGAACCAAGCTCAATTTTGTTCGCTCGAGCAAGTTTGTGAGGTGTCTGGCCAGAGAGAGTGATAAGGTGTACGGTGGGAGAACAAGTGGAGTTCTACGGACCATTATTTGTGGTCGACGGAGTGTCGGCAGGAGATCATACATGGCACATGAATTGGCTTTGGAGCCACCCGTATCCTTATTATGTGATGTTATTTTTCTGCTTTTGTTTTACTCTTACATGTAAGATTTACGCTTTTGCCCCTGTTTACTTACTAAGCATATAGCTTACCCCTTTTCTTTTGTTTTCCTTAGTAAGGGCCGACGCGGGGACTTTTGGCACATACACTGGGTATAGTTAGGTGTGCTTGTTTAGATAGACGTTTAAGTCGTTTCTTTTATTTTTGATGGCCTGTATAAGAATTTTGTTTTTCTTGGGTCTACTTTATATATTGGGTGACTAACTTATGGTGATGTAGTAAACTGAATACCTATTTTGGAGAATGTAATTAGAACTCTTTTGGGATTGTATATACTATGTATAGTACTCTTTTGGATTTTTCTAGCTTTTATTGTTTTAAGTTTTGAGTCCTGGCGCGAGCTAGGCAGGCGGCCCGCCGATACCTTTGGGTTCGCCCTTGGGAGAAGTGTAGTCGTCACAGGTGGTATCAGAGCTTAGGCTTCAGATCTCTGTAGTGTATCCGAGGCTAAAGTTTAGGATGCTGGACTGTGGGATTCGATTTGATTTGATGTGATTTGAAAGTTAAGCAATTGAGGGATAAAACCTATAGCTGCTTCGCGTGGTCTCTGCGCAGAGTGAGCCTGGATGAAGTGGCGAATAAGTATGAAGGACTAAGTGTTCGTTCGAGCATAAGTTATGGATCATAAATGTTATAGGCCTTAAATCTTTCTCATGGTATCCGAGGACCATAGATAGGTACGTCAGGTAGGAATTTCGATTGTAGATAGTTTACTCTTGGGACTACAGCTCGAGATGTGAATTATCTTATTTCGGATTCTTGTGCTTGAGTACTCCAGAGTTTAGACTAGCATTTTGGGAACATGAACA
The DNA here is from genome assembly GCF_036785885.1 of Coffea arabica. NCBI lineage: Eukaryota > Viridiplantae > Streptophyta > Magnoliopsida > Gentianales > Rubiaceae > Coffea > Coffea arabica. The sequence goes on from NC_092329.1 coordinate 36,593,712, forward strand.
GGCTTTGTCTGGCTAGAGTGAGTACAAGATATCAACGGGCACCTTGGGAAGTGGAGCAAGAAACCGGACGGGGGTGGTTTCACTGAGTGTGGGACGACAAGTCGCGTTTCTTTCATTTTGCCCTTGCATTGTCGCTACATGTCATTTACTTGTGGTATGTTAATACCTACATATATAGTACTTACTGCACTTGACTTTGTCTAACTTAAAATGTCCCTTGGTGTATATGACGCATTATATTGTGTATATTTTGGCGTGACTTGTATATATATGTACACCTTTTGATCATTTGATTATTTCGGGTATTCCAACCCTTAGCTCGTTGATTGCAATTTCGAGGACGAAATTCTTTGAAGAAGGGGAGATTGTGATACCCCAAATTTTAGGATACTATTTTTGTTTAATCTCAAAGAAAGGATTACGGTTTCTTTATTTTATTTTTGTCTTAAAACATTGTTTTATTTCAAGACTAGAAACTTTACTTGTACTTTAAAACCCTAGTTTACTTGTGACTAGCAGGTTATGTTTAAATCCCTCATATTTGACTCAAAACCCTAATTTTATTCTATGGAATTGTAAAATTCATCACGCCTTTCTTAAAATTCCTTTTATTTGGAAATTATTCATTTAATATGATCCTACTACTCAATCATTCCTCAATAAGTGCAAATGAACCTAGAAAGTAGGGTTTCACTCTTCGTTTTCAAGATTGGAGCAAATTAGGGTTTTCACGATTTTTCGCCGGATGATTTTTCGGTATGGAGCAAGGATCAAATTTGGTGTTTAAGAGTGACTTTTGGGTGAGAAATAATATTTGATTAGATGCAATAATAAAAAAGTTAGTGAATAGGAAGAAAAAAACCCTAGTACGGGTGATTTAAGGAAAATCGGCTCGAACCGACGGGTACCGTTTGTTACCGGGTAAACACACCATTTGACCCATACTTTATTACCTTAATCTTCTCATTTTATTTTAGATAATTGACCTTCAAAATATCTCATACATCAGCCACAATATTTGACCAAGAGAAATGAGAGAAAATGCTAGAAAGAAAACAAGTGTCAAGGCATCTATGGAAGTTGGACTTTGACCAACTTGTCTTAACCTTCATAAAACAGAAATTTGACCAAAATTTCCTCATTTCTTCCCCTTTTCTTAGTCTTGGTCGAAATTCTTGAGAGGAAAAACAAGAGATGAAAAAACTTCACCTTGCACCTCAATTTCAAGCCTCAATCTTGAGTTTCAACCGATAATCTCGCAAATTCCTCCACAAAAGTTGATCTCCAAGGGAGCTTAAGGGTTTTGGTGGAGTGATTTGGGAAGAGGAAGGTCTTGGAAGCTTCTTGATATAGGGATTAAGGTGAATTTGGTAAGAAACTTCCCTCTACTTCTTATATGTGTGAACTAGAAGCTTAAAGTTATAGTTTTGATGGATTTATGGGGAAAATTTCATGGGTTAAATGGTATGTTGGGATGTTTAACTAGGGTTTATATTTTCAGCCTTGATTATGGTTATCTACCTCTTAATTGATGTTATTGAGCTAGTAATTGGTGGGTTTGATGATAGAGCACTTGTTAGATATGAATTTATAGAGTAAAGGTGCAAATTTCAGAATTGGGAAACCAAGCTACCCTGTTCTGTCCGGTTTTAGTGCTCCATGTTAGAGGCCGCATTAGGCTTGGCACAAAACATAAAAGTTGTAGATAATGGTATTTTATAGTTGCCTACAAAATTTCAGCTCAATCGGAGCAACGTATCCTGTGAAAAGATCAAAATATCCTCACTGCCCTAGGATATTTCCAGTGATCCGTTTTGGACAGTTCTTCCAATTGATTGTGTTTATTCACTATGATTCGTGCTGATTTAGTCATTTTGCAAAACATGAAAGTTTTAGTACTCTGTCTTAGCTTTTCAACGCCACCAAGAACACCTTAAACGGATCAGTGTAGCCCAAGTTATAGCCAAAACACTTGCACCTATTTTGAACCTTGGATTGTGTACGTTTTTGAATTTTGCTTCTGACCATGTTTTATCCGTCTTGATAACGTACGAACTGGGTGTTGACCTCTTCATAAGAAATGTAGATCTTGGTCATAGCTTCGAAACGGTATAAAGTTCATCCAAATCCGAGTCCCGTAGCATCAGTTATGGCCAAAACAAGATCGGTTGTCAGAACTGCCTTCGAATTGGACAGTTCTGACAGGAATGTTTGGACCCATTTTCCTCCATGCTCTGTAATGATTCAGCTTTTGGTCTGAACATGAAAATTATAGCCTAATGTCTCAGCTTTCTAATGCCTCTGTAATTTCTTGATTTCGATTTCTGAGCTGTGAGTTACGGTCTTTCAAACAGGGCCTGTTTGGTCAACCGAAATTAAATGGCTGGAACTAATTTGTGCATTTTTTACCAATACCTTTCGAGATCTGGGTTAAGGTGTCTTCACGAAAATTGTAGCACTTCCTTGTATCTTCGAAACGGCGTCTCACCCACCTTGATCCGACATTCCTAGCCTAACGTTTGATCAAAACGGTTTGAGATGGCAGATCTGGCCGTTTCCGTTTGCCGTTTCTGCACTTGCATGTGCCGATTTTGCCGTTTTGCTTGTTTTGAGCATGTTAGTGGCCGTTTGTGATATTATTCGATGCAATCTTCTATTTCAAACAGTGGTGAGCTAGGCGGAGCCGGTGGGGCCCACTACTAGCTAACACGCACGAAGTGATTGCTCTTGTTCTACTTTTGTATTTTGAGTAAGTATTCAGGCCGCTCTTGTGTGTTAGTTGCTTATGTGTTTCGATATGTATGAAAAGGGTACCTAGGCAAGGGTGTACTTTATCGCACTCGACCTAAACCCTAACTTGCGCACATATTTGTACATGGCTTGTGTATATGAGCAATTTTGGAACTAAAACCCTTAAGCTTGTGGCTCGGGGTGACTTTTGAATAATTTTGTGAAGTTTGTGAGTTTGGGGCCCGATCTCAATACCTAGATGGACTATTCGAGCCGGTTAGGGCTTGGTCGAAGTCAGTCCAACCTGGATTGAGGTCACCAAGTTTGTGAATCCGGTTCACCGAGTATGTGGATCAAGTTTGTGACCCGAGCTTGTGAACCAAGCTCAATTTTGTTCGCTCGAGCAAGTTTGTGAGGTGTCTGGCCAGAGAGAGTGATAAGGTGTACGGTGGGAGAACAAGTGGAGTTCTACGGACCATTATTTGTGGTCGACGGAGTGTCGGCAGGAGATCATACATGGCACATGAATTGGCTTTGGAGCCACCCGTATCCTTATTATGTGATGTTATTTTTCTGCTTTTGTTTTACTCTTACATGTAAGATTTACGCTTTTGCCCCTGTTTACTTACTAAGCATATAGCTTACCCCTTTTCTTTTGTTTTCCTTAGTAAGGGCCGACGCGGGGACTTTTGGCACATACACTGGGTATAGTTAGGTGTGCTTGTTTAGATAGACGTTTAAGTCGTTTCTTTTATTTTTGATGGCCTGTATAAGAATTTTGTTTTTCTTGGGTCTACTTTATATATTGGGTGACTAACTTATGGTGATGTAGTAAACTGAATACCTATTTTGGAGAATGTAATTAGAACTCTTTTGGGATTGTATATACTATGTATAGTACTCTTTTGGATTTTTCTAGCTTTTATTGTTTTAAGTTTTGAGTCCTGGCGCGAGCTAGGCAGGCGGCCCGCCGATACCTTTGGGTTCGCCCTTGGGAGAAGTGTAGTCGTCACAGGTGGTATCAGAGCTTAGGCTTCAGATCTCTGTAGTGTATCCGAGGCTAAAGTTTAGGATGCTGGACTGTGGGATTCGATTTGATTTGATGTGATTTGAAAGTTAAGCAATTGAGGGATAAAACCTATAGCTGCTTCGCGTGGTCTCTGCGCAGAGTGAGCCTGGATGAAGTGGCGAATAAGTATGAAGGACTAAGTGTTCGTTCGAGCATAAGTTATGGATCATAAATGTTATAGGCCTTAAATCTTTCTCATGGTATCCGAGGACCATAGATAGGTACGTCAGGTAGGAATTTCGATTGTAGATAGTTTACTCTTGGGACTACAGCTCGAGATGTGAATTATCTTATTTCGGATTCTTGTGCTTGAGTACTCCAGAGTTTAGACTAGCATTTTGGGAACATGAACAGGCTTTGTCTGGCTAGAGTGAGTACAAGATATCAACGGGCACCTTGGGAAGTGGAGCAAGAAACCGGACGGGGGTGGTTTCACTGAGTGTGGGACGACAAGTCGCGTTTCTTTCATTTTGCCCTTGCATTGTCGCTACATGTCATTTACTTGTGGTATGTTAATACCTACATATATAGTACTTACTGCACTTGACTTTGTCTAACTTAAAATGTCCCTTGGTGTATATGACGCATTATATTGTGTATATTTTGGCGTGACTTGTATATATATGTACACCTTTTGATCATTTGATTATTTCGGGTATTCCAACCCTTAGCTCGTTGATTGCAATTTCGAGGACGAAATTCTTTGAAGAAGGGGAGATTGTGATACCCCAAATTTTAGGATACTATTTTTGTTTAATCTCAAAGAAAGGATTACGGTTTCTTTATTTTATTTTTGTCTTAAAACATTGTTTTATTTCAAGACTAGAAACTTTACTTGTACTTTAAAACCCTAGTTTACTTGTGACTAGCAGGTTATGTTTAAATCCCTCATATTTGACTCAAAACCCTAATTTTATTCTATGGAATTGTAAAATTCATCACGCCTTTCTTAAAATTCCTTTTATTTGGAAATTATTCATTTAATATGATCCTACTACTCAATCATTCCTCAATAAGTGCAAATGAACCTAGAAAGTAGGGTTTCACTCTTCGTTTTCAAGATTGGAGCAAATTAGGGTTTTCACGATTTTTCGCCGGATGATTTTTCGGTATGGAGCAAGGATCAAATTTGGTGTTTAAGAGTGACTTTTGGGTGAGAAATAATATTTGATTAGATGCAATAATAAAAAAGTTAGTGAATAGGAAGAAAAAAACCCTAGTACGGGTGATTTAAGGAAAATCGGCTCGAACCGACGGGTACCGTTTGTTACCGGGTAAACACACCATTTGACCCATACTTTATTACCTTAATCTTCTCATTTTATTTTAGATAATTGACCTTCAAAATATCTCATACATCAGCCACAATATTTGACCAAGAGAAATGAGAGAAAATGCTAGAAAGAAAACAAGTGTCAAGGCATCTATGGAAGTTGGACTTTGACCAACTTGTCTTAACCTTCATAAAACAGAAATTTGACCAAAATTTCCTCATTTCTTCCCCTTTTCTTAGTCTTGGTCGAAATTCTTGAGAGGAAAAACAAGAGATGAAAAAACTTCACCTTGCACCTCAATTTCAAGCCTCAATCTTGAGTTTCAACCGATAATCTCGCAAATTCCTCCACAAAAGTTGATCTCCAAGGGAGCTTAAGGGTTTTGGTGGAGTGATTTGGGAAGAGGAAGGTCTTGGAAGCTTCTTGATATAGGGATTAAGGTGAATTTGGTAAGAAACTTCCCTCTACTTCTTATATGTGTGAACTAGAAGCTTAAAGTTATAGTTTTGATGGATTTATGGGGAAAATTTCATGGGTTAAATGGTATGTTGGGATGTTTAACTAGGGTTTATATTTTCAGCCTTGATTATGGTTATCTACCTCTTAATTGATGTTATTGAGCTAGTAATTGGTGGGTTTGATGATAGAGCACTTGTTAGATATGAATTTATAGAGTAAAGGTGCAAATTTCAGAATTGGGAAACCAAGCTACCCTGTTCTGTCCGGTTTTAGTGCTCCATGTTAGAGGCCGCATTAGGCTTGGCACAAAACATAAAAGTTGTAGATAATGGTATTTTATAGTTGCCTACAAAATTTCAGCTCAATCGGAGCAACGTATCCTGTGAAAAGATCAAAATATCCTCACTGCCCTAGGATATTTCCAGTGATCCGTTTTGGACAGTTCTTCCAATTGATTGTGTTTATTCACTATGATTCGTGCTGATTTAGTCATTTTGCAAAACATGAAAGTTTTAGTACTCTGTCTTAGCTTTTCAACGCCACCAAGAACACCTTAAACGGATCAGTGTAGCCCAAGTTATAGCCAAAACACTTGCACCTATTTTGAACCTTGGATTGTGTACGTTTTTGAATTTTGCTTCTGACCATGTTTTATCCGTCTTGATAACGTACGAACTGGGTGTTGACCTCTTCATAAGAAATGTAGATCTTGGTCATAGCTTCGAAACGGTATAAAGTTCATCCAAATCCGAGTCCCGTAGCATCAGTTATGGCCAAAACAAGATCGGTTGTCAGAACTGCCTTCGAATTGGACAGTTCTGACAGGAATGTTTGGACCCATTTTCCTCCATGCTCTGTAATGATTCAGCTTTTGGTCTGAACATGAAAATTATAGCCTAATGTCTCAGCTTTCTAATGCCTCTGTAATTTCTTGATTTCGATTTCTGAGCTGTGAGTTACGGTCTTTCAAACAGGGCCTGTTTGGTCAACCGAAATTAAATGGCTGGAACTAATTTGTGCATTTTTTACCAATACCTTTCGAGATCTGGGTTAAGGTGTCTTCACGAAAATTGTAGCACTTCCTTGTATCTTCGAAACGGCGTCTCACCCACCTTGATCCGACATTCCTAGCCTAACGTTTGATCAAAACGGTTTGAGATGGCAGATCTGGCCGTTTCCGTTTGCCGTTTCTGCACTTGCATGTGCCGATTTTGCCGTTTTGCTTGTTTTGAGCATGTTAGTGGCCGTTTGTGATATTATTCGATGCAATCTTCTATTTCAAACAGTGGTGAGCTAGGCGGAGCCGGTGGGGCCCACTACTAGCTAACACGCACGAAGTGATTGCTCTTGTTCTACTTTTGTATTTTGAGTAAGTATTCAGGCCGCTCTTGTGTGTTAGTTGCTTATGTGTTTCGATATGTATGAAAAGGGTACCTAGGCAAGGGTGTACTTTATCGCACTCGACCTAAACCCTAACTTGCGCACATATTTGTACATGGCTTGTGTATATGAGCAATTTTGGAACTAAAACCCTTAAGCTTGTGGCTCGGGGTGACTTTTGAATAATTTTGTGAAGTTTGTGAGTTTGGGGCCCGATCTCAATACCTAGATGGACTATTCGAGCCGGTTAGGGCTTGGTCGAAGTCAGTCCAACCTGGATTGAGGTCACCAAGTTTGTGAATCCGGTTCACCGAGTATGTGGATCAAGTTTGTGACCCGAGCTTGTGAACCAAGCTCAATTTTGTTCGCTCGAGCAAGTTTGTGAGGTGTCTGGCCAGAGAGAGTGATAAGGTGTACGGTGGGAGAACAAGTGGAGTTCTACGGACCATTATTTGTGGTCGACGGAGTGTCGGCAGGAGATCATACATGGCACATGAATTGGCTTTGGAGCCACCCGTATCCTTATTATGTGATGTTATTTTTCTGCTTTTGTTTTACTCTTACATGTAAGATTTACGCTTTTGCCCCTGTTTACTTACTAAGCATATAGCTTACCCCTTTTCTTTTGTTTTCCTTAGTAAGGGCCGACGCGGGGACTTTTGGCACATACACTGGGTATAGTTAGGTGTGCTTGTTTAGATAGACGTTTAAGTCGTTTCTTTTATTTTTGATGGCCTGTATAAGAATTTTGTTTTTCTTGGGTCTACTTTATATATTGGGTGACTAACTTATGGTGATGTAGTAAACTGAATACCTATTTTGGAGAATGTAATTAGAACTCTTTTGGGATTGTATATACTATGTATAGTACTCTTTTGGATTTTTCTAGCTTTTATTGTTTTAAGTTTTGAGTCCTGGCGCGAGCTAGGCAGGCGGCCCGCCGATACCTTTGGGTTCGCCCTTGGGAGAAGTGTAGTCGTCACAGGTGGTATCAGAGCTTAGGCTTCAGATCTCTGTAGTGTATCCGAGGCTAAAGTTTAGGATGCTGGACTGTGGGATTCGATTTGATTTGATGTGATTTGAAAGTTAAGCAATTGAGGGATAAAACCTATAGCTGCTTCGCGTGGTCTCTGCGCAGAGTGAGCCTGGATGAAGTGGCGAATAAGTATGAAGGACTAAGTGTTCGTTCGAGCATAAGTTATGGATCATAAATGTTATAGGCCTTAAATCTTTCTCATGGTATCCGAGGACCATAGATAGGTACGTCAGGTAGGAATTTCGATTGTAGATAGTTTACTCTTGGGACTACAGCTCGAGATGTGAATTATCTTATTTCGGATTCTTGTGCTTGAGTACTCCAGAGTTTAGACTAGCATTTTGGGAACATGAACAGGCTTTGTCTGGCTAGAGTGAGTACAAGATATCAACGGGCACCTTGGGAAGTGGAGCAAGAAACCGGACGGGGGTGGTTTCACTGAGTGTGGGACGACAAGTCGCGTTTCTTTCATTTTGCCCTTGCATTGTCGCTACATGTCATTTACTTGTGGTATGTTAATACCTACATATATAGTACTTACTGCACTTGACTTTGTCTAACTTAAAATGTCCCTTGGTGTATATGACGCATTATATTGTGTATATTTTGGCGTGACTTGTATATATATGTACACCTTTTGATCATTTGATTATTTCGGGTATTCCAACCCTTAGCTCGTTGATTGCAATTTCGAGGACGAAATTCTTTGAAGAAGGGGAGATTGTGATACCCCAAATTTTAGGATACTATTTTTGTTTAATCTCAAAGAAAGGATTACGGTTTCTTTATTTTATTTTTGTCTTAAAACATTGTTTTATTTCAAGACTAGAAACTTTACTTGTACTTTAAAACCCTAGTTTACTTGTGACTAGCAGGTTATGTTTAAATCCCTCATATTTGACTCAAAACCCTAATTTTATTCTATGGAATTGTAAAATTCATCACGCCTTTCTTAAAATTCCTTTTATTTGGAAATTATTCATTTAATATGATCCTACTACTCAATCATTCCTCAATAAGTGCAAATGAACCTAGAAAGTAGGGTTTCACTCTTCGTTTTCAAGATTGGAGCAAATTAGGGTTTTCACGATTTTTCGCCGGATGATTTTTCGGTATGGAGCAAGGATCAAATTTGGTGTTTAAGAGTGACTTTTGGGTGAGAAATAATATTTGATTAGATGCAATAATAAAAAAGTTAGTGAATAGGAAGAAAAAAACCCTAGTACGGGTGATTTAAGGAAAATCGGCTCGAACCGACGGGTACCGTTTGTTACCGGGTAAACACACCATTTGACCCATACTTTATTACCTTAATCTTCTCATTTTATTTTAGATAATTGACCTTCAAAATATCTCATACATCAGCCACAATATTTGACCAAGAGAAATGAGAGAAAATGCTAGAAAGAAAACAAGTGTCAAGGCATCTATGGAAGTTGGACTTTGACCAACTTGTCTTAACCTTCATAAAACAGAAATTTGACCAAAATTTCCTCATTTCTTCCCCTTTTCTTAGTCTTGGTCGAAATTCTTGAGAGGAAAAACAAGAGATGAAAAAACTTCACCTTGCACCTCAATTTCAAGCCTCAATCTTGAGTTTCAACCGATAATCTCGCAAATTCCTCCACAAAAGTTGATCTCCAAGGGAGCTTAAGGGTTTTGGTGGAGTGATTTGGGAAGAGGAAGGTCTTGGAAGCTTCTTGATATAGGGATTAAGGTGAATTTGGTAAGAAACTTCCCTCTACTTCTTATATGTGTGAACTAGAAGCTTAAAGTTATAGTTTTGATGGATTTATGGGGAAAATTTCATGGGTTAAATGGTATGTTGGGATGTTTAACTAGGGTTTATATTTTCAGCCTTGATTATGGTTATCTACCTCTTAATTGATGTTATTGAGCTAGTAATTGGTGGGTTTGATGATAGAGCACTTGTTAGATATGAATTTATAGAGTAAAGGTGCAAATTTCAGAATTGGGAAACCAAGCTACCCTGTTCTGTCCGGTTTTAGTGCTCCATGTTAGAGGCCGCATTAGGCTTGGCACAAAACATAAAAGTTGTAGATAATGGTATTTTATAGTTGCCTACAAAATTTCAGCTCAATCGGAGCAACGTATCCTGTGAAAAGATCAAAATATCCTCACTGCCCTAGGATATTTCCAGTGATCCGTTTTGGACAGTTCTTCCAATTGATTGTGTTTATTCACTATGATTCGTGCTGATTTAGTCATTTTGCAAAACATGAAAGTTTTAGTACTCTGTCTTAGCTTTTCAACGCCACCAAGAACACCTTAAACGGATCAGTGTAGCCCAAGTTATAGCCAAAACACTTGCACCTATTTTGAACCTTGGATTGTGTACGTTTTTGAATTTTGCTTCTGACCATGTTTTATCCGTCTTGATAACGTACGAACTGGGTGTTGACCTCTTCATAAGAAATGTAGATCTTGGTCATAGCTTCGAAACGGTATAAAGTTCATCCAAATCCGAGTCCCGTAGCATCAGTTATGGCCAAAACAAGATCGGTTGTCAGAACTGCCTTCGAATTGGACAGTTCTGACAGGAATGTTTGGACCCATTTTCCTCCATGCTCTGTAATGATTCAGCTTTTGGTCTGAACATGAAAATTATAGCCTAATGTCTCAGCTTTCTAATGCCTCTGTAATTTCTTGATTTCGATTTCTGAGCTGTGAGTTACGGTCTTTCAAACAGGGCCTGTTTGGTCAACCGAAATTAAATGGCTGGAACTAATTTGTGCATTTTTTACCAATACCTTTCGAGATCTGGGTTAAGGTGTCTTCACGAAAATTGTAGCACTTCCTTGTATCTTCGAAACGGCGTCTCACCCACCTTGATCCGACATTCCTAGCCTAACGTTTGATCAAAACGGTTTGAGATGGCAGATCTGGCCGTTTCCGTTTGCCGTTTCTGCACTTGCATGTGCCGATTTTGCCGTTTTGCTTGTTTTGAGCATGTTAGTGGCCGTTTGTGATATTATTCGATGCAATCTTCTATTTCAAACAGTGGTGAGCTAGGCGGAGCCGGTGGGGCCCACTACTAGCTAACACGCACGAAGTGATTGCTCTTGTTCTACTTTTGTATTTTGAGTAAGTATTCAGGCCGCTCTTGTGTGTTAGTTGCTTATGTGTTTCGATATGTATGAAAAGGGTACCTAGGCAAGGGTGTACTTTATCGCACTCGACCTAAACCCTAACTTGCGCACATATTTGTACATGGCTTGTGTATATGAGCAATTTTGGAACTAAAACCCTTAAGCTTGTGGCTCGGGGTGACTTTTGAATAATTTTGTGAAGTTTGTGAGTTTGGGGCCCGATCTCAATACCTAGATGGACTATTCGAGCCGGTTAGGGCTTGGTCGAAGTCAGTCCAACCTGGATTGAGGTCACCAAGTTTGTGAATCCGGTTCACCGAGTATGTGGATCAAGTTTGTGACCCGAGCTTGTGAACCAAGCTCAATTTTGTTCGCTCGAGCAAGTTTGTGAGGTGTCTGGCCAGAGAGAGTGATAAGGTGTACGGTGGGAGAACAAGTGGAGTTCTACGGACCATTATTTGTGGTCGACGGAGTGTCGGCAGGAGATCATACATGGCACATGAATTGGCTTTGGAGCCACCCGTATCCTTATTATGTGATGTTATTTTTCTGCTTTTGTTTTACTCTTACATGTAAGATTTACGCTTTTGCCCCTGTTTACTTACTAAGCATATAGCTTACCCCTTTTCTTTTGTTTTCCTTAGTAAGGGCCGACGCGGGGACTTTTGGCACATACACTGGGTATAGTTAGGTGTGCTTGTTTAGATAGACGTTTAAGTCGTTTCTTTTATTTTTGATGGCCTGTATAAGAATTTTGTTTTTCTTGGGTCTACTTTATATATTGGGTGACTAACTTATGGTGATGTAGTAAACTGAATACCTATTTTGGAGAATGTAATTAGAACTCTTTTGGGATTGTATATACTATGTATAGTACTCTTTTGGATTTTTCTAGCTTTTATTGTTTTAAGTTTTGAGTCCTGGCGCGAGCTAGGCAGGCGGCCCGCCGATACCTTTGGGTTCGCCCTTGGGAGAAGTGTAGTCGTCACAGGTGGTATCAGAGCTTAGGCTTCAGATCTCTGTAGTGTATCCGAGGCTAAAGTTTAGGATGCTGGACTGTGGGATTCGATTTGATTTGATGTGATTTGAAAGTTAAGCAATTGAGGGATAAAACCTATAGCTGCTTCGCGTGGTCTCTGCGCAGAGTGAGCCTGGATGAAGTGGCGAATAAGTATGAAGGACTAAGTGTTCGTTCGAGCATAAGTTATGGATCATAAATGTTATAGGCCTTAAATCTTTCTCATGGTATCCGAGGACCATAGATAGGTACGTCAGGTAGGAATTTCGATTGTAGATAGTTTACTCTTGGGACTACAGCTCGAGATGTGAATTATCTTATTTCGGATTCTTGTGCTTGAGTACTCCAGAGTTTAGACTAGCATTTTGGGAACATGAACAGGCTTTGTCTGGCTAGAGTGAGTACAAGATATCAACGGGCACCTTGGGAAGTGGAGCAAGAAACCGGACGGGGGTGGTTTCACTGAGTGTGGGACGACAAGTCGCGTTTCTTTCATTTTGCCCTTGCATTGTCGCTACATGTCATTTACTTGTGGTATGTTAATACCTACATATATAGTACTTACTGCACTTGACTTTGTCTAACTTAAAATGTCCCTTGGTGTATATGACGCATTATATTGTGTATATTTTGGCGTGACTTGTATATATATGTACACCTTTTGATCATTTGATTATTTCGGGTATTCCAACCCTTAGCTCGTTGATTGCAATTTCGAGGACGAAATTCTTTGAAGAAGGGGAGATTGTGATACCCCAAATTTTAGGATACTATTTTTGTTTAATCTCAAAGAAAGGATTACGGTTTCTTTATTTTATTTTTGTCTTAAAACATTGTTTTATTTCAAGACTAGAAACTTTACTTGTACTTTAAAACCCTAGTTTACTTGTGACTAGCAGGTTATGTTTAAATCCCTCATATTTGACTCAAAACCCTAATTTTATTCTATGGAATTGTAAAATTCATCACGCCTTTCTTAAAATTCCTTTTATTTGGAAATTATTCATTTAATATGATCCTACTACTCAATCATTCCTCAATAAGTGCAAATGAACCTAGAAAGTAGGGTTTCACTCTTCGTTTTCAAGATTGGAGCAAATTAGGGTTTTCACGATTTTTCGCCGGATGATTTTTCGGTATGGAGCAAGGATCAAATTTGGTGTTTAAGAGTGACTTTTGGGTGAGAAATAATATTTGATTAGATGCAATAATAAAAAAGTTAGTGAATAGGAAGAAAAAAACCCTAGTACGGGTGATTTAAGGAAAATCGGCTCGAACCGACGGGTACCGTTTGTTACCGGGTAAACACACCATTTGACCCATACTTTATTACCTTAATCTTCTCATTTTATTTTAGATAATTGACCTTCAAAATATCTCATACATCAGCCACAATATTTGACCAAGAGAAATGAGAGAAAATGCTAGAAAGAAAACAAGTGTCAAGGCATCTATGGAAGTTGGACTTTGACCAACTTGTCTTAACCTTCATAAAACAGAAATTTGACCAAAATTTCCTCATTTCTTCCCCTTTTCTTAGTCTTGGTCGAAATTCTTGAGAGGAAAAACAAGAGATGAAAAAACTTCACCTTGCACCTCAATTTCAAGCCTCAATCTTGAGTTTCAACCGATAATCTCGCAAATTCCTCCACAAAAGTTGATCTCCAAGGGAGCTTAAGGGTTTTGGTGGAGTGATTTGGGAAGAGGAAGGTCTTGGAAGCTTCTTGATATAGGGATTAAGGTGAATTTGGTAAGAAACTTCCCTCTACTTCTTATATGTGTGAACTAGAAGCTTAAAGTTATAGTTTTGATGGATTTATGGGGAAAATTTCATGGGTTAAATGGTATGTTGGGATGTTTAACTAGGGTTTATATTTTCAGCCTTGATTATGGTTATCTACCTCTTAATTGATGTTATTGAGCTAGTAATTGGTGGGTTTGATGATAGAGCACTTGTTAGATATGAATTTATAGAGTAAAGGTGCAAATTTCAGAATTGGGAAACCAAGCTACCCTGTTCTGTCCGGTTTTAGTGCTCCATGTTAGAGGCCGCATTAGGCTTGGCACAAAACATAAAAGTTGTAGATAATGGTATTTTATAGTTGCCTACAAAATTTCAGCTCAATCGGAGCAACGTATCCTGTGAAAAGATCAAAATATCCTCACTGCCCTAGGATATTTCCAGTGATCCGTTTTGGACAGTTCTTCCAATTGATTGTGTTTATTCACTATGATTCGTGCTGATTTAGTCATTTTGCAAAACATGAAAGTTTTAGTACTCTGTCTTAGCTTTTCAACGCCACCAAGAACACCTTAAACGGATCAGTGTAGCCCAAGTTATAGCCAAAACACTTGCACCTATTTTGAACCTTGGATTGTGTACGTTTTTGAATTTTGCTTCTGACCATGTTTTATCCGTCTTGATAACGTACGAACTGGGTGTTGACCTCTTCATAAGAAATGTAGATCTTGGTCATAGCTTCGAAACGGTATAAAGTTCATCCAAATCCGAGTCCCGTAGCATCAGTTATGGCCAAAACAAGATCGGTTGTCAGAACTGCCTTCGAATTGGACAGTTCTGACAGGAATGTTTGGACCCATTTTCCTCCATGCTCTGTAATGATTCAGCTTTTGGTCTGAACATGAAAATTATAGCCTAATGTCTCAGCTTTCTAATGCCTCTGTAATTTCTTGATTTCGATTTCTGAGCTGTGAGTTACGGTCTTTCAAACAGGGCCTGTTTGGTCAACCGAAATTAAATGGCTGGAACTAATTTGTGCATTTTTTACCAATACCTTTCGAGATCTGGGTTAAGGTGTCTTCACGAAAATTGTAGCACTTCCTTGTATCTTCGAAACGGCGTCTCACCCACCTTGATCCGACATTCCTAGCCTAACGTTTGATCAAAACGGTTTGAGATGGCAGATCTGGCCGTTTCCGTTTGCCGTTTCTGCACTTGCATGTGCCGATTTTGCCGTTTTGCTTGTTTTGAGCATGTTAGTGGCCGTTTGTGATATTATTCGATGCAATCTTCTATTTCAAACAGTGGTGAGCTAGGCGGAGCCGGTGGGGCCCACTACTAGCTAACACGCACGAAGTGATTGCTCTTGTTCTACTTTTGTATTTTGAGTAAGTATTCAGGCCGCTCTTGTGTGTTAGTTGCTTATGTGTTTCGATATGTATGAAAAGGGTACCTAGGCAAGGGTGTACTTTATCGCACTCGACCTAAACCCTAACTTGCGCACATATTTGTACATGGCTTGTGTATATGAGCAATTTTGGAACTAAAACCCTTAAGCTTGTGGCTCGGGGTGACTTTTGAATAATTTTGTGAAGTTTGTGAGTTTGGGGCCCGATCTCAATACCTAGATGGACTATTCGAGCCGGTTAGGGCTTGGTCGAAGTCAGTCCAACCTGGATTGAGGTCACCAAGTTTGTGAATCCGGTTCACCGAGTATGTGGATCAAGTTTGTGACCCGAGCTTGTGAACCAAGCTCAATTTTGTTCGCTCGAGCAAGTTTGTGAGGTGTCTGGCCAGAGAGAGTGATAAGGTGTACGGTGGGAGAACAAGTGGAGTTCTACGGACCATTATTTGTGGTCGACGGAGTGTCGGCAGGAGATCATACATGGCACATGAATTGGCTTTGGAGCCACCCGTATCCTTATTATGTGATGTTATTTTTCTGCTTTTGTTTTACTCTTACATGTAAGATTTACGCTTTTGCCCCTGTTTACTTACTAAGCATATAGCTTACCCCTTTTCTTTTGTTTTCCTTAGTAAGGGCCGACGCGGGGACTTTTGGCACATACACTGGGTATAGTTAGGTGTGCTTGTTTAGATAGACGTTTAAGTCGTTTCTTTTATTTTTGATGGCCTGTATAAGAATTTTGTTTTTCTTGGGTCTACTTTATATATTGGGTGACTAACTTATGGTGATGTAGTAAACTGAATACCTATTTTGGAGAATGTAATTAGAACTCTTTTGGGATTGTATATACTATGTATAGTACTCTTTTGGATTTTTCTAGCTTTTATTGTTTTAAGTTTTGAGTCCTGGCGCGAGCTAGGCAGGCGGCCCGCCGATACCTTTGGGTTCGCCCTTGGGAGAAGTGTAGTCGTCACAGGTGGTATCAGAGCTTAGGCTTCAGATCTCTGTAGTGTATCCGAGGCTAAAGTTTAGGATGCTGGACTGTGGGATTCGATTTGATTTGATGTGATTTGAAAGTTAAGCAATTGAGGGATAAAACCTATAGCTGCTTCGCGTGGTCTCTGCGCAGAGTGAGCCTGGATGAAGTGGCGAATAAGTATGAAGGACTAAGTGTTCGTTCGAGCATAAGTTATGGATCATAAATGTTATAGGCCTTAAATCTTTCTCATGGTATCCGAGGACCATAGATAGGTACGTCAGGTAGGAATTTCGATTGTAGATAGTTTACTCTTGGGACTACAGCTCGAGATGTGAATTATCTTATTTCGGATTCTTGTGCTTGAGTACTCCAGAGTTTAGACTAGCATTTTGGGAACATGAACAGGCTTTGTCTGGCTAGAGTGAGTACAAGATATCAACGGGCACCTTGGGAAGTGGAGCAAGAAACCGGACGGGGGTGGTTTCACTGAGTGTGGGACGACAAGTCGCGTTTCTTTCATTTTGCCCTTGCATTGTCGCTACATGTCATTTACTTGTGGTATGTTAATACCTACATATATAGTACTTACTGCACTTGACTTTGTCTAACTTAAAATGTCCCTTGGTGTATATGACGCATTATATTGTGTATATTTTGGCGTGACTTGTATATATATGTACACCTTTTGATCATTTGATTATTTCGGGTATTCCAACCCTTAGCTCGTTGATTGCAATTTCGAGGACGAAATTCTTTGAAGAAGGGGAGATTGTGATACCCCAAATTTTAGGATACTATTTTTGTTTAATCTCAAAGAAAGGATTACGGTTTCTTTATTTTATTTTTGTCTTAAAACATTGTTTTATTTCAAGACTAGAAACTTTACTTGTACTTTAAAACCCTAGTTTACTTGTGACTAGCAGGTTATGTTTAAATCCCTCATATTTGACTCAAAACCCTAATTTTATTCTATGGAATTGTAAAATTCATCACGCCTTTCTTAAAATTCCTTTTATTTGGAAATTATTCATTTAATATGATCCTACTACTCAATCATTCCTCAATAAGTGCAAATGAACCTAGAAAGTAGGGTTTCACTCTTCGTTTTCAAGATTGGAGCAAATTAGGGTTTTCACGATTTTTCGCCGGATGATTTTTCGGTATGGAGCAAGGATCAAATTTGGTGTTTAAGAGTGACTTTTGGGTGAGAAATAATATTTGATTAGATGCAATAATAAAAAAGTTAGTGAATAGGAAGAAAAAAACCCTAGTACGGGTGATTTAAGGAAAATCGGCTCGAACCGACGGGTACCGTTTGTTACCGGGTAAACACACCATTTGACCCATACTTTATTACCTTAATCTTCTCATTTTATTTTAGATAATTGACCTTCAAAATATCTCATACATCAGCCACAATATTTGACCAAGAGAAATGAGAGAAAATGCTAGAAAGAAAACAAGTGTCAAGGCATCTATGGAAGTTGGACTTTGACCAACTTGTCTTAACCTTCATAAAACAGAAATTTGACCAAAATTTCCTCATTTCTTCCCCTTTTCTTAGTCTTGGTCGAAATTCTTGAGAGGAAAAACAAGAGATGAAAAAACTTCACCTTGCACCTCAATTTCAAGCCTCAATCTTGAGTTTCAACCGATAATCTCGCAAATTCCTCCACAAAAGTTGATCTCCAAGGGAGCTTAAGGGTTTTGGTGGAGTGATTTGGGAAGAGGAAGGTCTTGGAAGCTTCTTGATATAGGGATTAAGGTGAATTTGGTAAGAAACTTCCCTCTACTTCTTATATGTGTGAACTAGAAGCTTAAAGTTATAGTTTTGATGGATTTATGGGGAAAATTTCATGGGTTAAATGGTATGTTGGGATGTTTAACTAGGGTTTATATTTTCAGCCTTGATTATGGTTATCTACCTCTTAATTGATGTTATTGAGCTAGTAATTGGTGGGTTTGATGATAGAGCACTTGTTAGATATGAATTTATAGAGTAAAGGTGCAAATTTCAGAATTGGGAAACCAAGCTACCCTGTTCTGTCCGGTTTTAGTGCTCCATGTTAGAGGCCGCATTAGGCTTGGCACAAAACATAAAAGTTGTAGATAATGGTATTTTATAGTTGCCTACAAAATTTCAGCTCAATCGGAGCAACGTATCCTGTGAAAAGATCAAAATATCCTCACTGCCCTAGGATATTTCCAGTGATCCGTTTTGGACAGTTCTTCCAATTGATTGTGTTTATTCACTATGATTCGTGCTGATTTAGTCATTTTGCAAAACATGAAAGTTTTAGTACTCTGTCTTAGCTTTTCAACGCCACCAAGAACACCTTAAACGGATCAGTGTAGCCCAAGTTATAGCCAAAACACTTGCACCTATTTTGAACCTTGGATTGTGTACGTTTTTGAATTTTGCTTCTGACCATGTTTTATCCGTCTTGATAACGTACGAACTGGGTGTTGACCTCTTCATAAGAAATGTAGATCTTGGTCCTAGCTTCGAAACGGTATAAAGTTCATCCAAATCCGAGTCCCGTAGCATCAGTTATGGCCAAAACAAGATCGGTTGTCAGAACTGCCTTCGAATTGGACAGTTCTGACAGGAATGTTTGGACCCATTTTCCTCCATGCTCTGTAATGATTCAGCTTTTGGTCTGAACATGAAAATTATAGCCTAATGTCTCAGCTTTCTAATGCCTCTGTAATTTCTTGATTTCGATTTCTGAGCTGTGAGTTACGGTCTTTCAAACAGGGCCTGTTTGGTCAACCGAAATTAAATGGCTGGAACTAATTTGTGCATTTTTTACCAATACCTTTCGAGATCTGGGTTAAGGTGTCTTCACGAAAATTGTAGCACTTCCTTGTATCTTCGAAACGGCGTCTCACCCACCTTGATCCGACATTCCTAGCCTAACGTTTGATCAAAACGGTTTGAGATGGCAGATCTGGCCGTTTCCGTTTGCCGTTTCTGCACTTGCATGTGCCGATTTTGCCGTTTTGCTTGTTTTGAGCATGTTAGTGGCCGTTTGTGATATTATTCGATGCAATCTTCTATTTCAAACAGTGGTGAGCTAGGCGGAGCCGGTGGGGCCCACTACTAGCTAACACGCACGAAGTGATTGCTCTTGTTCTACTTTTGTATTTTGAGTAAGTATTCAGGCCGCTCTTGTGTGTTAGTTGCTTATGTGTTTCGATATGTATGAAAAGGGTACCTAGGCAAGGGTGTACTTTATCGCACTCGACCTAAACCCTAACTTGCGCACATATTTGTACATGGCTTGTGTATATGAGCAATTTTGGAACTAAAACCCTTAAGCTTGTGGCTCGGGGTGACTTTTGAATAATTTTGTGAAGTTTGTGAGTTTGGGGCCCGATCTCAATACCTAGATGGACTATTCGAGCCGGTTAGGGCTTGGTCGAAGTCAGTCCAACCTGGATTGAGGTCACCAAGTTTGTGAATCCGGTTCACCGAGTATGTGGATCAAGTTTGTGACCCGAGCTTGTGAACCAAGCTCAATTTTGTTCGCTCGAGCAAGTTTGTGAGGTGTCTGGCCAGAGAGAGTGATAAGGTGTACGGTGGGAGAACAAGTGGAGTTCTACGGACCATTATTTGTGGTCGACGGAGTGTCGGCAGGAGATCATACATGGCACATGAATTGGCTTTGGAGCCACCCGTATCCTTATTATGTGATGTTATTTTTCTGCTTTTGTTTTACTCTTACATGTAAGATTTACGCTTTTGCCCCTGTTTACTTACTAAGCATATAGCTTACCCCTTTTCTTTTGTTTTCCTTAGTAAGGGCCGACGCGGGGACTTTTGGCACATACACTGGGTATAGTTAGGTGTGCTTGTTTAGATAGACGTTTAAGTCGTTTCTTTTATTTTTGATGGCCTGTATAAGAATTTTGTTTTTCTTGGGTCTACTTTATATATTGGGTGACTAACTTATGGTGATGTAGTAAACTGAATACCTATTTTGGAGAATGTAATTAGAACTCTTTTGGGATTGTATATACTATGTATAGTACTCTTTTGGATTTTTCTAGCTTTTATTGTTTTAAGTTTTGAGTCCTGGCGCGAGCTAGGCAGGCGGCCCGCCGATACCTTTGGGTTCGCCCTTGGGAGAAGTGTAGTCGTCACAGGTGGTATCAGAGCTTAGGCTTCAGATCTCTGTAGTGTATCCGAGGCTAAAGTTTAGGATGCTGGACTGTGGGATTCGATTTGATTTGATGTGATTTGAAAGTTAAGCAATTGAGGGATAAAACCTATAGCTGCTTCGCGTGGTCTCTGCGCAGAGTGAGCCTGGATGAAGTGGCGAATAAGTATGAAGGACTAAGTGTTCGTTCGAGCATAAGTTATGGATCATAAATGTTATAGGCCTTAAATCTTTCTCATGGTATCCGAGGACCATAGATAGGTACGTCAGGTAGGAATTTCGATTGTAGATAGTTTACTCTTGGGACTACAGCTCGAGATGTGAATTATCTTATTTCGGATTCTTGTGCTTGAGTACTCCAGAGTTTAGACTAGCATTTTGGGAACATGAACAGGCTTTGTCTGGCTAGAGTGAGTACAAGATATCAACGGGCACCTTGGGAAGTGGAGCAAGAAACCGGACGGGGGTGGTTTCACTGAGTGTGGGACGACAAGTCGCGTTTCTTTCATTTTGCCCTTGCATTGTCGCTACATGTCATTTACTTGTGGTATGTTAATACCTACATATATAGTACTTACTGCACTTGACTTTGTCTAACTTAAAATGTCCCTTGGTGTATATGACGCATTATATTGTGTATATTTTGGCGTGACTTGTATATATATGTACACCTTTTGATCATTTGATTATTTCGGGTATTCCAACCCTTAGCTCGTTGATTGCAATTTCGAGGACGAAATTCTTTGAAGAAGGGGAGATTGTGATACCCCAAATTTTAGGATACTATTTTTGTTTAATCTCAAAGAAAGGATTACGGTTTCTTTATTTTATTTTTGTCTTAAAACATTGTTTTATTTCAAGACTAGAAACTTTACTTGTACTTTAAAACCCTAGTTTACTTGTGACTAGCAGGTTATGTTTAAATCCCTCATATTTGACTCAAAACCCTAATTTTATTCTATGGAATTGTAAAATTCATCACGCCTTTCTTAAAATTCCTTTTATTTGGAAATTATTCATTTAATATGATCCTACTACTCAATCATTCCTCAATAAGTGCAAATGAACCTAGAAAGTAGGGTTTCACTCTTCGTTTTCAAGATTGGAGCAAATTAGGGTTTTCACGATTTTTCGCCGGATGATTTTTCGGTATGGAGCAAGGATCAAATTTGGTGTTTAAGAGTGACTTTTGGGTGAGAAATAATATTTGATTAGATGCAATAATAAAAAAGTTAGTGAATAGGAAGAAAAAAACCCTAGTACGGGTGATTTAAGGAAAATCGGCTCGAACCGACGGGTACCGTTTGTTACCGGGTAAACACACCATTTGACCCATACTTTATTACCTTAATCTTCTCATTTTATTTTAGATAATTGACCTTCAAAATATCTCATACATCAGCCACAATATTTGACCAAGAGAAATGAGAGAAAATGCTAGAAAGAAAACAAGTGTCAAGGCATCTATGGAAGTTGGACTTTGACCAACTTGTCTTAACCTTCATAAAACAGAAATTTGACCAAAATTTCCTCATTTCTTCCCCTTTTCTTAGTCTTGGTCGAAATTCTTGAGAGGAAAAACAAGAGATGAAAAAACTTCACCTTGCACCTCAATTTCAAGCCTCAATCTTGAGTTTCAACCGATAATCTCGCAAATTCCTCCACAAAAGTTGATCTCCAAGGGAGCTTAAGGGTTTTGGTGGAGTGATTTGGGAAGAGGAAGGTCTTGGAAGCTTCTTGATATAGGGATTAAGGTGAATTTGGTAAGAAACTTCCCTCTACTTCTTATATGTGTGAACTAGAAGCTTAAAGTTATAGTTTTGATGGATTTATGGGGAAAATTTCATGGGTTAAATGGTATGTTGGGATGTTTAACTAGGGTTTATATTTTCAGCCTTGATTATGGTTATCTACCTCTTAATTGATGTTATTGAGCTAGTAATTGGTGGGTTTGATGATAGAGCACTTGTTAGATATGAATTTATAGAGTAAAGGTGCAAATTTCAGAATTGGGAAACCAAGCTACCCTGTTCTGTCCGGTTTTAGTGCTCCATGTTAGAGGCCGCATTAGGCTTGGCACAAAACATAAAAGTTGTAGATAATGGTATTTTATAGTTGCCTACAAAATTTCAGCTCAATCGGAGCAACGTATCCTGTGAAAAGATCAAAATATCCTCACTGCCCTAGGATATTTCCAGTGATCCGTTTTGGACAGTTCTTCCAATTGATTGTGTTTATTCACTATGATTCGTGCTGATTTAGTCATTTTGCAAAACATGAAAGTTTTAGTACTCTGTCTTAGCTTTTCAACGCCACCAAGAACACCTTAAACGGATCAGTGTAGCCCAAGTTATAGCCAAAACACTTGCACCTATTTTGAACCTTGGATTGTGTACGTTTTTGAATTTTGCTTCTGACCATGTTTTATCCGTCTTGATAACGTACGAACTGGGTGTTGACCTCTTCATAAGAAATGTAGATCTTGGTCCTAGCTTCGAAACGGTATAAAGTTCATCCAAATCCGAGTCCCGTAGCATCAGTTATGGCCAAAACAAGATCGGTTGTCAGAACTGCCTTCGAATTGGACAGTTCTGACAGGAATGTTTGGACCCATTTTCCTCCATGCTCTGTAATGATTCAGCTTTTGGTCTGAACATGAAAATTATAGCCTAATGTCTCAGCTTTCTAATGCCTCTGTAATTTCTTGATTTCGATTTCTGAGCTGTGAGTTACGGTCTTTCAAACAGGGCCTGTTTGGTCAACCGAAATTAAATGGCTGGAACTAATTTGTGCATTTTTTACCAATACCTTTCGAGATCTGGGTTAAGGTGTCTTCACGAAAATTGTAGCACTTCCTTGTATCTTCGAAACGGCGTCTCACCCACCTTGATCCGACATTCCTAGCCTAACGTTTGATCAAAACGGTTTGAGATGGCAGATCTGGCCGTTTCCGTTTGCCGTTTCTGCACTTGCATGTGCCGATTTTGCCGTTTTGCTTGTTTTGAGCATGTTAGTGGCCGTTTGTGATATTATTCGATGCAATCTTCTATTTCAAACAGTGGTGAGCTAGGCGGAGCCGGTGGGGCCCACTACTAGCTAACACGCACGAAGTGATTGCTCTTGTTCTACTTTTGTATTTTGAGTAAGTATTCAGGCCGCTCTTGTGTGTTAGTTGCTTATGTGTTTCGATATGTATGAAAAGGGTACCTAGGCAAGGGTGTACTTTATCGCACTCGACCTAAACCCTAACTTGCGCACATATTTGTACATGGCTTGTGTATATGAGCAATTTTGGAACTAAAACCCTTAAGCTTGTGGCTCGGGGTGACTTTTGAATAATTTTGTGAAGTTTGTGAGTTTGGGGCCCGATCTCAATACCTAGATGGACTATTCGAGCCGGTTAGGGCTTGGTCGAAGTCAGTCCAACCTGGATTGAGGTCACCAAGTTTGTGAATCCGGTTCACCGAGTATGTGGATCAAGTTTGTGACCCGAGCTTGTGAACCAAGCTCAATTTTGTTCGCTCGAGCAAGTTTGTGAGGTGTCTGGCCAGAGAGAGTGATAAGGTGTACGGTGGGAGAACAAGTGGAGTTCTACGGACCATTATTTGTGGTCGACGGAGTGTCGGCAGGAGATCATACATGGCACATGAATTGGCTTTGGAGCCACCCGTATCCTTATTATGTGATGTTATTTTTCTGCTTTTGTTTTACTCTTACATGTAAGATTTACGCTTTTGCCCCTGTTTACTTACTAAGCATATAGCTTACCCCTTTTCTTTTGTTTTCCTTAGTAAGGGCCGACGCGGGGACTTTTGGCACATACACTGGGTATAGTTAGGTGTGCTTGTTTAGATAGACGTTTAAGTCGTTTCTTTTATTTTTGATGGCCTGTATAAGAATTTTGTTTTTCTTGGGTCTACTTTATATATTGGGTGACTAACTTATGGTGATGTAGTAAACTGAATACCTATTTTGGAGAATGTAATTAGAACTCTTTTGGGATTGTATATACTATGTATAGTACTCTTTTGGATTTTTCTAGCTTTTATTGTTTTAAGTTTTGAGTCCTGGCGCGAGCTAGGCAGGCGGCCCGCCGATACCTTTGGGTTCGCCCTTGGGAGAAGTGTAGTCGTCACAGGTGGTATCAGAGCTTAGGCTTCAGATCTCTGTAGTGTATCCGAGGCTAAAGTTTAGGATGCTGGACTGTGGGATTCGATTTGATTTGATGTGATTTGAAAGTTAAGCAATTGAGGGATAAAACCTATAGCTGCTTCGCGTGGTCTCTGCGCAGAGTGAGCCTGGATGAAGTGGCGAATAAGTATGAAGGACTAAGTGTTCGTTCGAGCATAAGTTATGGATCATAAATGTTATAGGCCTTAAATCTTTCTCATGGTATCCGAGGACCATAGATAGGTACGTCAGGTAGGAATTTCGATTGTAGATAGTTTACTCTTGGGACTACAGCTCGAGATGTGAATTATCTTATTTCGGATTCTTGTGCTTGAGTACTCCAGAGTTTAGACTAGCATTTTGGGAACATGAACAGGCTTTGTCTGGCTAGAGTGAGTACAAGATATCAACGGGCACCTTGGGAAGTGGAGCAAGAAACCGGACGGGGGTGGTTTCACTGAGTGTGGGACGACAAGTCGCGTTTCTTTCATTTTGCCCTTGCATTGTCGCTACATGTCATTTACTTGTGGTATGTTAATACCTACATATATAGTACTTACTGCACTTGACTTTGTCTAACTTAAAATGTCCCTTGGTGTATATGACGCATTATATTGTGTATATTTTGGCGTGACTTGTATATATATGTACACCTTTTGATCATTTGATTATTTCGGGTATTCCAACCCTTAGCTCGTTGATTGCAATTTCGAGGACGAAATTCTTTGAAGAAGGGGAGATTGTGATACCCCAAATTTTAGGATACTATTTTTGTTTAATCTCAAAGAAAGGATTACGGTTTCTTTATTTTATTTTTGTCTTAAAACATTGTTTTATTTCAAGACTAGAAACTTTACTTGTACTTTAAAACCCTAGTTTACTTGTGACTAGCAGGTTATGTTTAAATCCCTCATATTTGACTCAAAACCCTAATTTTATTCTATGGAATTGTAAAATTCATCACGCCTTTCTTAAAATTCCTTTTATTTGGAAATTATTCATTTAATATGATCCTACTACTCAATCATTCCTCAATAAGTGCAAATGAACCTAGAAAGTAGGGTTTCACTCTTCGTTTTCAAGATTGGAGCAAATTAGGGTTTTCACGATTTTTCGCCGGATGATTTTTCGGTATGGAGCAAGGATCAAATTTGGTGTTTAAGAGTGACTTTTGGGTGAGAAATAATATTTGATTAGATGCAATAATAAAAAAGTTAGTGAATAGGAAGAAAAAAACCCTAGTACGGGTGATTTAAGGAAAATCGGCTCGAACCGACGGGTACCGTTTGTTACCGGGTAAACACACCATTTGACCCATACTTTATTACCTTAATCTTCTCATTTTATTTTAGATAATTGACCTTCAAAATATCTCATACATCAGCCACAATATTTGACCAAGAGAAATGAGAGAAAATGCTAGAAAGAAAACAAGTGTCAAGGCATCTATGGAAGTTGGACTTTGACCAACTTGTCTTAACCTTCATAAAACAGAAATTTGACCAAAATTTCCTCATTTCTTCCCCTTTTCTTAGTCTTGGTCGAAATTCTTGAGAGGAAAAACAAGAGATGAAAAAACTTCACCTTGCACCTCAATTTCAAGCCTCAATCTTGAGTTTCAACCGATAATCTCGCAAATTCCTCCACAAAAGTTGATCTCCAAGGGAGCTTAAGGGTTTTGGTGGAGTGATTTGGGAAGAGGAAGGTCTTGGAAGCTTCTTGATATAGGGATTAAGGTGAATTTGGTAAGAAACTTCCCTCTACTTCTTATATGTGTGAACTAGAAGCTTAAAGTTATAGTTTTGATGGATTTATGGGGAAAATTTCATGGGTTAAATGGTATGTTGGGATGTTTAACTAGGGTTTATATTTTCAGCCTTGATTATGGTTATCTACCTCTTAATTGATGTTATTGAGCTAGTAATTGGTGGGTTTGATGATAGAGCACTTGTTAGATATGAATTTATAGAGTAAAGGTGCAAATTTCAGAATTGGGAAACCAAGCTACCCTGTTCTGTCCGGTTTTAGTGCTCCATGTTAGAGGCCGCATTAGGCTTGGCACAAAACATAAAAGTTGTAGATAATGGTATTTTATAGTTGCCTACAAAATTTCAGCTCAATCGGAGCAACGTATCCTGTGAAAAGATCAAAATATCCTCACTGCCCTAGGATATTTCCAGTGATCCGTTTTGGACAGTTCTTCCAATTGATTGTGTTTATTCACTATGATTCGTGCTGATTTAGTCATTTTGCAAAACATGAAAGTTTTAGTACTCTGTCTTAGCTTTTCAACGCCACCAAGAACACCTTAAACGGATCAGTGTAGCCCAAGTTATAGCCAAAACACTTGCACCTATTTTGAACCTTGGATTGTGTACGTTTTTGAATTTTGCTTCTGACCATGTTTTATCCGTCTTGATAACGTACGAACTGGGTGTTGACCTCTTCATAAGAAATGTAGATCTTGGTCCTAGCTTCGAAACGGTATAAAGTTCATCCAAATCCGAGTCCCGTAGCATCAGTTATGGCCAAAACAAGATCGGTTGTCAGAACTGCCTTCGAATTGGACAGTTCTGACAGGAATGTTTGGACCCATTTTCCTCCATGCTCTGTAATGATTCAGCTTTTGGTCTGAACATGAAAATTATAGCCTAATGTCTCAGCTTTCTAATGCCTCTGTAATTTCTTGATTTCGATTTCTGAGCTGTGAGTTACGGTCTTTCAAACAGGGCCTGTTTGGTCAACCGAAATTAAATGGCTGGAACTAATTTGTGCATTTTTTACCAATACCTTTCGAGATCTGGGTTAAGGTGTCTTCACGAAAATTGTAGCACTTCCTTGTATCTTCGAAACGGCGTCTCACCCACCTTGATCCGACATTCCTAGCCTAACGTTTGATCAAAACGGTTTGAGATGGCAGATCTGGCCGTTTCCGTTTGCCGTTTCTGCACTTGCATGTGCCGATTTTGCCGTTTTGCTTGTTTTGAGCATGTTAGTGGCCGTTTGTGATATTATTCGATGCAATCTTCTATTTCAAACAGTGGTGAGCTAGGCGGAGCCGGTGGGGCCCACTACTAGCTAACACGCACGAAGTGATTGCTCTTGTTCTACTTTTGTATTTTGAGTAAGTATTCAGGCCGCTCTTGTGTGTTAGTTGCTTATGTGTTTCGATATGTATGAAAAGGGTACCTAGGCAAGGGTGTACTTTATCGCACTCGACCTAAACCCTAACTTGCGCACATATTTGTACATGGCTTGTGTATATGAGCAATTTTGGAACTAAAACCCTTAAGCTTGTGGCTCGGGGTGACTTTTGAATAATTTTGTGAAGTTTGTGAGTTTGGGGCCCGATCTCAATACCTAGATGGACTATTCGAGCCGGTTAGGGCTTGGTCGAAGTCAGTCCAACCTGGATTGAGGTCACCAAGTTTGTGAATCCGGTTCACCGAGTATGTGGATCAAGTTTGTGACCCGAGCTTGTGAACCAAGCTCAATTTTGTTCGCTCGAGCAAGTTTGTGAGGTGTCTGGCCAGAGAGAGTGATAAGGTGTACGGTGGGAGAACAAGTGGAGTTCTACGGACCATTATTTGTGGTCGACGGAGTGTCGGCAGGAGATCATACATGGCACATGAATTGGCTTTGGAGCCACCCGTATCCTTATTATGTGATGTTATTTTTCTGCTTTTGTTTTACTCTTACATGTAAGATTTACGCTTTTGCCCCTGTTTACTTACTAAGCATATAGCTTACCCCTTTTCTTTTGTTTTCCTTAGTAAGGGCCGACGCGGGGACTTTTGGCACATACACTGGGTATAGTTAGGTGTGCTTGTTTAGATAGACGTTTAAGTCGTTTCTTTTATTTTTGATGGCCTGTATAAGAATTTTGTTTTTCTTGGGTCTACTTTATATATTGGGTGACTAACTTATGGTGATGTAGTAAACTGAATACCTATTTTGGAGAATGTAATTAGAACTCTTTTGGGATTGTATATACTATGTATAGTACTCTTTTGGATTTTTCTAGCTTTTATTGTTTTAAGTTTTGAGTCCTGGCGCGAGCTAGGCAGGCGGCCCGCCGATACCTTTGGGTTCGCCCTTGGGAGAAGTGTAGTCGTCACAGGTGGTATCAGAGCTTAGGCTTCAGATCTCTGTAGTGTATCCGAGGCTAAAGTTTAGGATGCTGGACTGTGGGATTCGATTTGATTTGATGTGATTTGAAAGTTAAGCAATTGAGGGATAAAACCTATAGCTGCTTCGCGTGGTCTCTGCGCAGAGTGAGCCTGGATGAAGTGGCGAATAAGTATGAAGGACTAAGTGTTCGTTCGAGCATAAGTTATGGATCATAAATGTTATAGGCCTTAAATCTTTCTCATGGTATCCGAGGACCATAGATAGGTACGTCAGGTAGGAATTTCGATTGTAGATAGTTTACTCTTGGGACTACAGCTCGAGATGTGAATTATCTTATTTCGGATTCTTGTGCTTGAGTACTCCAGAGTTTAGACTAGCATTTTGGGAACATGAACAGGCTTTGTCTGGCTAGAGTGAGTACAAGATATCAACGGGCACCTTGGGAAGTGGAGCAAGAAACCGGACGGGGGTGGTTTCACTGAGTGTGGGACGACAAGTCGCGTTTCTTTCATTTTGCCCTTGCATTGTCGCTACATGTCATTTACTTGTGGTATGTTAATACCTACATATATAGTACTTACTGCACTTGACTTTGTCTAACTTAAAATGTCCCTTGGTGTATATGACGCATTATATTGTGTATATTTTGGCGTGACTTGTATATATATGTACACCTTTTGATCATTTGATTATTTCGGGTATTCCAACCCTTAGCTCGTTGATTGCAATTTCGAGGACGAAATTCTTTGAAGAAGGGGAGATTGTGATACCCCAAATTTTAGGATACTATTTTTGTTTAATCTCAAAGAAAGGATTACGGTTTCTTTATTTTATTTTTGTCTTAAAACATTGTTTTATTTCAAGACTAGAAACTTTACTTGTACTTTAAAACCCTAGTTTACTTGTGACTAGCAGGTTATGTTTAAATCCCTCATATTTGACTCAAAACCCTAATTTTATTCTATGGAATTGTAAAATTCATCACGCCTTTCTTAAAATTCCTTTTATTTGGAAATTATTCATTTAATATGATCCTACTACTCAATCATTCCTCAATAAGTGCAAATGAACCTAGAAAGTAGGGTTTCACTCTTCGTTTTCAAGATTGGAGCAAATTAGGGTTTTCACGATTTTTCGCCGGATGATTTTTCGGTATGGAGCAAGGATCAAATTTGGTGTTTAAGAGTGACTTTTGGGTGAGAAATAATATTTGATTAGATGCAATAATAAAAAAGTTAGTGAATAGGAAGAAAAAAACCCTAGTACGGGTGATTTAAGGAAAATCGGCTCGAACCGACGGGTACCGTTTGTTACCGGGTAAACACACCATTTGATCCATACTTTATTACCTTAATCTTCTCATTTTATTTTAGATAATTGACCTTCAAAATATCTCATACATCAGCCACAATATTTGACCAAGAGAAATGAGAGAAAATGCTAGAAAGAAAACAAGTGTCAAGGCATCTATGGAAGTTGGACTTTGACCAACTTGTCTTAACCTTCATAAAACAGAAATTTGACCAAAATTTCCTCATTTCTTCCCCTTTTCTTAGTCTTGGTCGAAATTCTTGAGAGGAAAAACAAGAGATGAAAAAACTTCACCTTGCACCTCAATTTCAAGCCTCAATCTTGAGTTTCAACCGATAATCTCGCAAATTCCTCCACAAAAGTTGATCTCCAAGGGAGCTTAAGGGTTTTGGTGGAGTGATTTGGGAAGAGGAAGGTCTTGGAGCTTCTTGATATAGGGATTAAGGTGAATTTGGTAAGAAACTTCCCTCTACTTCTTATATGTGTGAACTAGAAGCTTAAAGTTATAGTTTTGATGGATTTATGGGGAAAATTTCATGGGTTAAATGGTATGTTGGGATGTTTAACTAGGGTTTATATTTTCAGCCTTGATTATGGTTATCTACCTCTTAATTGATGTTATTGAGCTAGTAATTGGTGGGTTTGATGATAGAGCACTTGTTAGATATGAATTTATAGAGTAAAGGTGCAAATTTCAGAATTGGGAAACCAAGCTACCCTGTTCTGTCCGGTTTTAGTGCTCCATGTTAGAGGCCGCATTAGGCTTGGCACAAAACATAAAAGTTGTAGATAATGGTATTTTATAGTTGCCTACAAAATTTCAGCTCAATCGGAGCAACGTATCCTGTGAAAAGATCAAAATATCCTCACTGCCCTAGGATATTTCCAGTGATCCGTTTTGGACAGTTCTTCCAATTGATTGTGTTTATTCACTATGATTCGTGCTGATTTAGTCATTTTGCAAAACATGAAAGTTTTAGTACTCTGTCTTAGCTTTTCAACGCCACCAAGAACACCTTAAACGGATCAGTGTAGCCCAAGTTATAGCCAAAACACTTGCACCTATTTTGAACCTTGGATTGTGTACGTTTTTGAATTTTGCTTCTGACCATGTTTTATCCGTCTTGATAACGTACGAACTGGGTGTTGACCTCTTCATAAGAAATGTAGATCTTGGTCCTAGCTTCGAAACGGTATAAAGTTCATCCAAATCCGAGTCCCGTAGCATCAGTTATGGCCAAAACAAGATCGGTTGTCAGAACTGCCTTCGAATTGGACAGTTCTGACAGGAATGTTTGGACCCATTTTCCTCCATGCTCTGTAATGATTCAGCTTTTGGTCTGAACATGAAAATTATAGCCTAATGTCTCAGCTTTCTAATGCCTCTGTAATTTCTTGATTTCGATTTCTGAGCTGTGAGTTACGGTCTTTCAAACAGGGCCTGTTTGGTCAACCGAAATTAAATGGCTGGAACTAATTTGTGCATTTTTTACCAATACCTTTCGAGATCTGGGTTAAGGTGTCTTCACGAAAATTGTAGCACTTCCTTGTATCTTCGAAACGGCGTCTCACCCACCTTGATCCGACATTCCTAGCCTAACGTTTGATCAAAACGGTTTGAGATGGCAGATCTGGCCGTTTCCGTTTGCCGTTTCTGCACTTGCATGTGCCGATTTTGCCGTTTTGCTTGTTTTGAGCATGTTAGTGGCCGTTTGTGATATTATTCGATGCAATCTTCTATTTCAAACAGTGGTGAGCTAGGCGGAGCCGGTGGGGCCCACTACTAGCTAACACGCACGAAGTGATTGCTCTTGTTCTACTTTTGTATTTTGAGTAAGTATTCAGGCCGCTCTTGTGTGTTAGTTGCTTATGTGTTTCGATATGTATGAAAAGGGTACCTAGGCAAGGGTGTACTTTATCGCACTCGACCTAAACCCTAACTTGCGCACATATTTGTACATGGCTTGTGTATATGAGCAATTTTGGAACTAAAACCCTTAAGCTTGTGGCTCGGGGTGACTTTTGAATAATTTTGTGAAGTTTGTGAGTTTGGGGCCCGATCTCAATACCTAGATGGACTATTCGAGCCGGTTAGGGCTTGGTCGAAGTCAGTCCAACCTGGATTGAGGTCACCAAGTTTGTGAATCCGGTTCACCGAGTATGTGGATCAAGTTTGTGACCCGAGCTTGTGAACCAAGCTCAATTTTGTTCGCTCGAGCAAGTTTGTGAGGTGTCTGGCCAGAGAGAGTGATAAGGTGTACGGTGGGAGAACAAGTGGAGTTCTACGGACCATTATTTGTGGTCGACGGAGTGTCGGCAGGAGATCATACATGGCACATGAATTGGCTTTGGAGCCACCCGTATCCTTATTATGTGATGTTATTTTTCTGCTTTTGTTTTACTCTTACATGTAAGATTTACGCTTTTGCCCCTGTTTACTTACTAAGCATATAGCTTACCCCTTTTCTTTTGTTTTCCTTAGTAAGGGCCGACGCGGGGACTTTTGGCACATACACTGGGTATAGTTAGGTGTGCTTGTTTAGATAGACGTTTAAGTCGTTTCTTTTATTTTTGATGGCCTGTATAAGAATTTTGTTTTTCTTGGGTCTACTTTATATATTGGGTGACTAACTTATGGTGATGTAGTAAACTGAATACCTATTTTGGAGAATGTAATTAGAACTCTTTTGGGATTGTATATACTATGTATAGTACTCTTTTGGATTTTTCTAGCTTTTATTGTTTTAAGTTTTGAGTCCTGGCGCGAGCTAGGCAGGCGGCCCGCCGATACCTTTGGGTTCGCCCTTGGGAGAAGTGTAGTCGTCACAGGTGGTATCAGAGCTTAGGCTTCAGATCTCTGTAGTGTATCCGAGGCTAAAGTTTAGGATGCTGGACTGTGGGATTCGATTTGATTTGATGTGATTTGAAAGTTAAGCAATTGAGGGATAAAACCTATAGCTGCTTCGCGTGGTCTCTGCGCAGAGTGAGCCTGGATGAAGTGGCGAATAAGTATGAAGGACTAAGTGTTCGTTCGAGCATAAGTTATGGATCATAAATGTTATAGGCCTTAAATCTTTCTCATGGTATCCGAGGACCATAGATAGGTACGTCAGGTAGGAATTTCGATTGTAGATAGTTTACTCTTGGGACTACAGCTCGAGATGTGAATTATCTTATTTCGGATTCTTGTGCTTGAGTACTCCAGAGTTTAGACTAGCATTTTGGGAACATGAACAGGCTTTGTCTGGCTAGAGTGAGTACAAGATATCAACGGGCACCTTGGGAAGTGGAGCAAGAAACCGGACGGGGGTGGTTTCACTGAGTGTGGGACGACAAGTCGCGTTTCTTTCATTTTGCCCTTGCATTGTCGCTACATGTCATTTACTTGTGGTATGTTAATACCTACATATATAGTACTTACTGCACTTGACTTTGTCTAACTTAAAATGTCCCTTGGTGTATATGACGCATTATATTGTGTATATTTTGGCGTGACTTGTATATATATGTACACCTTTTGATCATTTGATTATTTCGGGTATTCCAACCCTTAGCTCGTTGATTGCAATTTCGAGGACGAAATTCTTTGAAGAAGGGGAGATTGTGATACCCCAAATTTTAGGATACTATTTTTGTTTAATCTCAAAGAAAGGATTACGGTTTCTTTATTTTATTTTTGTCTTAAAACATTGTTTTATTTCAAGACTAGAAACTTTACTTGTACTTTAAAACCCTAGTTTACTTGTGACTAGCAGGTTATGTTTAAATCCCTCATATTTGACTCAAAACCCTAATTTTATTCTATGGAATTGTAAAATTCATCACGCCTTTCTTAAAATTCCTTTTATTTGGAAATTATTCATTTAATATGATCCTACTACTCAATCATTCCTCAATAAGTGCAAATGAACCTAGAAAGTAGGGTTTCACTCTTCGTTTTCAAGATTGGAGCAAATTAGGGTTTTCACGATTTTTCGCCGGATGATTTTTCGGTATGGAGCAAGGATCAAATTTGGTGTTTAAGAGTGACTTTTGGGTGAGAAATAATATTTGATTAGATGCAATAATAAAAAAGTTAGTGAATAGGAAGAAAAAAACCCTAGTACGGGTGATTTAAGGAAAATCGGCTCGAACCGACGGGTACCGTTTGTTACCGGGTAAACACACCATTTGATCCATACTTTATTACCTTAATCTTCTCATTTTATTTTAGATAATTGACCTTCAAAATATCTCATACATCAGCCACAATATTTGACCAAGAGAAATGAGAGAAAATGCTAGAAAGAAAACAAGTGTCAAGGCATCTATGGAAGTTGGACTTTGACCAACTTGTCTTAACCTTCATAAAACAGAAATTTGACCAAAATTTCCTCATTTCTTCCCCTTTTCTTAGTCTTGGTCGAAATTCTTGAGAGGAAAAACAAGAGATGAAAAAACTTCACCTTGCACCTCAATTTCAAGCCTCAATCTTGAGTTTCAACCGATAATCTCGCAAATTCCTCCACAAAAGTTGATCTCCAAGGGAGCTTAAGGGTTTTGGTGGAGTGATTTGGGAAGAGGAAGGTCTTGGAGCTTCTTGATATAGGGATTAAGGTGAATTTGGTAAGAAACTTCCCTCTACTTCTTATATGTGTGAACTAGAAGCTTAAAGTTATAGTTTTGATGGATTTATGGGGAAAATTTCATGGGTTAAATGGTATGTTGGGATGTTTAACTAGGGTTTATATTTTCAGCCTTGATTATGGTTATCTACCTCTTAATTGATGTTATTGAGCTAGTAATTGGTGGGTTTGATGATAGAGCACTTGTTAGATATGAATTTATAGAGTAAAGGTGCAAATTTCAGAATTGGGAAACCAAGCTACCCTGTTCTGTCCGGTTTTAGTGCTCCATGTTAGAGGCCGCATTAGGCTTGGCACAAAACATAAAAGTTGTAGATAATGGTATTTTATAGTTGCCTACAAAATTTCAGCTCAATCGGAGCAACGTATCCTGTGAAAAGATCAAAATATCCTCACTGCCCTAGGATATTTCCAGTGATCCGTTTTGGACAGTTCTTCCAATTGATTGTGTTTATTCACTATGATTCGTGCTGATTTAGTCATTTTGCAAAACATGAAAGTTTTAGTACTCTGTCTTAGCTTTTCAACGCCACCAAGAACACCTTAAACGGATCAGTGTAGCCCAAGTTATAGCCAAAACACTTGCACCTATTTTGAACCTTGGATTGTGTACGTTTTTGAATTTTGCTTCTGACCATGTTTTATCCGTCTTGATAACGTACGAACTGGGTGTTGACCTCTTCATAAGAAATGTAGATCTTGGTCCTAGCTTCGAAACGGTATAAAGTTCATCCAAATCCGAGTCCCGTAGCATCAGTTATGGCCAAAACAAGATCGGTTGTCAGAACTGCCTTCGAATTGGACAGTTCTGACAGGAATGTTTGGACCCATTTTCCTCCATGCTCTGTAATGATTCAGCTTTTGGTCTGAACATGAAAATTATAGCCTAATGTCTCAGCTTTCTAATGCCTCTGTAATTTCTTGATTTCGATTTCTGAGCTGTGAGTTACGGTCTTTCAAACAGGGCCTGTTTGGTCAACCGAAATTAAATGGCTGGAACTAATTTGTGCATTTTTTACCAATACCTTTCGAGATCTGGGTTAAGGTGTCTTCACGAAAATTGTAGCACTTCCTTGTATCTTCGAAACGGCGTCTCACCCACCTTGATCCGACATTCCTAGCCTAACGTTTGATCAAAACGGTTTGAGATGGCAGATCTGGCCGTTTCCGTTTGCCGTTTCTGCACTTGCATGTGCCGATTTTGCCGTTTTGCTTGTTTTGAGCATGTTAGTGGCCGTTTGTGATATTATTCGATGCAATCTTCTATTTCAAACAGTGGTGAGCTAGGCGGAGCCGGTGGGGCCCACTACTAGCTAACACGCACGAAGTGATTGCTCTTGTTCTACTTTTGTATTTTGAGTAAGTATTCAGGCCGCTCTTGTGTGTTAGTTGCTTATGTGTTTCGATATGTATGAAAAGGGTACCTAGGCAAGGGTGTACTTTATCGCACTCGACCTAAACCCTAACTTGCGCACATATTTGTACATGGCTTGTGTATATGAGCAATTTTGGAACTAAAACCCTTAAGCTTGTGGCTCGGGGTGACTTTTGAATAATTTTGTGAAGTTTGTGAGTTTGGGGCCCGATCTCAATACCTAGATGGACTATTCGAGCCGGTTAGGGCTTGGTCGAAGTCAGTCCAACCTGGATTGAGGTCACCAAGTTTGTGAATCCGGTTCACCGAGTATGTGGATCAAGTTTGTGACCCGAGCTTGTGAACCAAGCTCAATTTTGTTCGCTCGAGCAAGTTTGTGAGGTGTCTGGCCAGAGAGAGTGATAAGGTGTACGGTGGGAGAACAAGTGGAGTTCTACGGACCATTATTTGTGGTCGACGGAGTGTCGGCAGGAGATCATACATGGCACATGAATTGGCTTTGGAGCCACCCGTATCCTTATTATGTGATGTTATTTTTCTGCTTTTGTTTTACTCTTACATGTAAGATTTACGCTTTTGCCCCTGTTTACTTACTAAGCATATAGCTTACCCCTTTTCTTTTGTTTTCCTTAGTAAGGGCCGACGCGGGGACTTTTGGCACATACACTGGGTATAGTTAGGTGTGCTTGTTTAGATAGACGTTTAAGTCGTTTCTTTTATTTTTGATGGCCTGTATAAGAATTTTGTTTTTCTTGGGTCTACTTTATATATTGGGTGACTAACTTATGGTGATGTAGTAAACTGAATACCTATTTTGGAGAATGTAATTAGAACTCTTTTGGGATTGTATATACTATGTATAGTACTCTTTTGGATTTTTCTAGCTTTTATTGTTTTAAGTTTTGAGTCCTGGCGCGAGCTAGGCAGGCGGCCCGCCGATACCTTTGGGTTCGCCCTTGGGAGAAGTGTAGTCGTCACAGGTGGTATCAGAGCTTAGGCTTCAGATCTCTGTAGTGTATCCGAGGCTAAAGTTTAGGATGCTGGACTGTGGGATTCGATTTGATTTGATGTGATTTGAAAGTTAAGCAATTGAGGGATAAAACCTATAGCTGCTTCGCGTGGTCTCTGCGCAGAGTGAGCCTGGATGAAGTGGCGAATAAGTATGAAGGACTAAGTGTTCGTTCGAGCATAAGTTATGGATCATAAATGTTATAGGCCTTAAATCTTTCTCATGGTATCCGAGGACCATAGATAGGTACGTCAGGTAGGAATTTCGATTGTAGATAGTTTACTCTTGGGACTACAGCTCGAGATGTGAATTATCTTATTTCGGATTCTTGTGCTTGAGTACTCCAGAGTTTAGACTAGCATTTTGGGAACATGAACAGGCTTTGTCTGGCTAGAGTGAGTACAAGATATCAACGGGCACCTTGGGAAGTGGAGCAAGAAACCGGACGGGGGTGGTTTCACTGAGTGTGGGACGACAAGTCGCGTTTCTTTCATTTTGCCCTTGCATTGTCGCTACATGTCATTTACTTGTGGTATGTTAATACCTACATATATAGTACTTACTGCACTTGACTTTGTCTAACTTAAAATGTCCCTTGGTGTATATGACGCATTATATTGTGTATATTTTGGCGTGACTTGTATATATATGTACACCTTTTGATCATTTGATTATTTCGGGTATTCCAACCCTTAGCTCGTTGATTGCAATTTCGAGGACGAAATTCTTTGAAGAAGGGGAGATTGTGATACCCCAAATTTTAGGATACTATTTTTGTTTAATCTCAAAGAAAGGATTACGGTTTCTTTATTTTATTTTTGTCTTAAAACATTGTTTTATTTCAAGACTAGAAACTTTACTTGTACTTTAAAACCCTAGTTTACTTGTGACTAGCAGGTTATGTTTAAATCCCTCATATTTGACTCAAAACCCTAATTTTATTCTATGGAATTGTAAAATTCATCACGCCTTTCTTAAAATTCCTTTTATTTGGAAATTATTCATTTAATATGATCCTACTACTCAATCATTCCTCAATAAGTGCAAATGAACCTAGAAAGTAGGGTTTCACTCTTCGTTTTCAAGATTGGAGCAAATTAGGGTTTTCACGATTTTTCGCCGGATGATTTTTCGGTATGGAGCAAGGATCAAATTTGGTGTTTAAGAGTGACTTTTGGGTGAGAAATAATATTTGATTAGATGCAATAATAAAAAAGTTAGTGAATAGGAAGAAAAAAACCCTAGTACGGGTGATTTAAGGAAAATCGGCTCGAACCGACGGGTACCGTTTGTTACCGGGTAAACACACCATTTGATCCATACTTTATTACCTTAATCTTCTCATTTTATTTTAGATAATTGACCTTCAAAATATCTCATACATCAGCCACAATATTTGACCAAGAGAAATGAGAGAAAATGCTAGAAAGAAAACAAGTGTCAAGGCATCTATGGAAGTTGGACTTTGACCAACTTGTCTTAACCTTCATAAAACAGAAATTTGACCAAAATTTCCTCATTTCTTCCCCTTTTCTTAGTCTTGGTCGAAATTCTTGAGAGGAAAAACAAGAGATGAAAAAACTTCACCTTGCACCTCAATTTCAAGCCTCAATCTTGAGTTTCAACCGATAATCTCGCAAATTCCTCCACAAAAGTTGATCTCCAAGGGAGCTTAAGGGTTTTGGTGGAGTGATTTGGGAAGAGGAAGGTCTTGGAGCTTCTTGATATAGGGATTAAGGTGAATTTGGTAAGAAACTTCCCTCTACTTCTTATATGTGTGAACTAGAAGCTTAAAGTTATAGTTTTGATGGATTTATGGGGAAAATTTCATGGGTTAAATGGTATGTTGGGATGTTTAACTAGGGTTTATATTTTCAGCCTTGATTATGGTTATCTACCTCTTAATTGATGTTATTGAGCTAGTAATTGGTGGGTTTGATGATAGAGCACTTGTTAGATATGAATTTATAGAGTAAAGGTGCAAATTTCAGAATTGGGAAACCAAGCTACCCTGTTCTGTCCGGTTTTAGTGCTCCATGTTAGAGGCCGCATTAGGCTTGGCACAAAACATAAAAGTTGTAGATAATGGTATTTTATAGTTGCCTACAAAATTTCAGCTCAATCGGAGCAACGTATCCTGTGAAAAGATCAAAATATCCTCACTGCCCTAGGATATTTCCAGTGATCCGTTTTGGACAGTTCTTCCAATTGATTGTGTTTATTCACTATGATTCGTGCTGATTTAGTCATTTTGCAAAACATGAAAGTTTTAGTACTCTGTCTTAGCTTTTCAACGCCACCAAGAACACCTTAAACGGATCAGTGTAGCCCAAGTTATAGCCAAAACACTTGCACCTATTTTGAACCTTGGATTGTGTACGTTTTTGAATTTTGCTTCTGACCATGTTTTATCCGTCTTGATAACGTACGAACTGGGTGTTGACCTCTTCATAAGAAATGTAGATCTTGGTCCTAGCTTCGAAACGGTATAAAGTTCATCCAAATCCGAGTCCCGTAGCATCAGTTATGGCCAAAACAAGATCGGTTGTCAGAACTGCCTTCGAATTGGACAGTTCTGACAGGAATGTTTGGACCCATTTTCCTCCATGCTCTGTAATGATTCAGCTTTTGGTCTGAACATGAAAATTATAGCCTAATGTCTCAGCTTTCTAATGCCTCTGTAATTTCTTGATTTCGATTTCTGAGCTGTGAGTTACGGTCTTTCAAACAGGGCCTGTTTGGTCAACCGAAATTAAATGGCTGGAACTAATTTGTGCATTTTTTACCAATACCTTTCGAGATCTGGGTTAAGGTGTCTTCACGAAAATTGTAGCACTTCCTTGTATCTTCGAAACGGCGTCTCACCCACCTTGATCCGACATTCCTAGCCTAACGTTTGATCAAAACGGTTTGAGATGGCAGATCTGGCCGTTTCCGTTTGCCGTTTCTGCACTTGCATGTGCCGATTTTGCCGTTTTGCTTGTTTTGAGCATGTTAGTGGCCGTTTGTGATATTATTCGATGCAATCTTCTATTTCAAACAGTGGTGAGCTAGGCGGAGCCGGTGGGGCCCACTACTAGCTAACACGCACGAAGTGATTGCTCTTGTTCTACTTTTGTATTTTGAGTAAGTATTCAGGCCGCTCTTGTGTGTTAGTTGCTTATGTGTTTCGATATGTATGAAAAGGGTACCTAGGCAAGGGTGTACTTTATCGCACTCGACCTAAACCCTAACTTGCGCACATATTTGTACATGGCTTGTGTATATGAGCAATTTTGGAACTAAAACCCTTAAGCTTGTGGCTCGGGGTGACTTTTGAATAATTTTGTGAAGTTTGTGAGTTTGGGGCCCGATCTCAATACCTAGATGGACTATTCGAGCCGGTTAGGGCTTGGTCGAAGTCAGTCCAACCTGGATTGAGGTCACCAAGTTTGTGAATCCGGTTCACCGAGTATGTGGATCAAGTTTGTGACCCGAGCTTGTGAACCAAGCTCAATTTTGTTCGCTCGAGCAAGTTTGTGAGGTGTCTGGCCAGAGAGAGTGATAAGGTGTACGGTGGGAGAACAAGTGGAGTTCTACGGACCATTATTTGTGGTCGACGGAGTGTCGGCAGGAGATCATACATGGCACATGAATTGGCTTTGGAGCCACCCGTATCCTTATTATGTGATGTTATTTTTCTGCTTTTGTTTTACTCTTACATGTAAGATTTACGCTTTTGCCCCTGTTTACTTACTAAGCATATAGCTTACCCCTTTTCTTTTGTTTTCCTTAGTAAGGGCCGACGCGGGGACTTTTGGCACATACACTGGGTATAGTTAGGTGTGCTTGTTTAGATAGACGTTTAAGTCGTTTCTTTTATTTTTGATGGCCTGTATAAGAATTTTGTTTTTCTTGGGTCTACTTTATATATTGGGTGACTAACTTATGGTGATGTAGTAAACTGAATACCTATTTTGGAGAATGTAATTAGAACTCTTTTGGGATTGTATATACTATGTATAGTACTCTTTTGGATTTTTCTAGCTTTTATTGTTTTAAGTTTTGAGTCCTGGCGCGAGCTAGGCAGGCGGCCCGCCGATACCTTTGGGTTCGCCCTTGGGAGAAGTGTAGTCGTCACAGGTGGTATCAGAGCTTAGGCTTCAGATCTCTGTAGTGTATCCGAGGCTAAAGTTTAGGATGCTGGACTGTGGGATTCGATTTGATTTGATGTGATTTGAAAGTTAAGCAATTGAGGGATAAAACCTATAGCTGCTTCGCGTGGTCTCTGCGCAGAGTGAGCCTGGATGAAGTGGCGAATAAGTATGAAGGACTAAGTGTTCGTTCGAGCATAAGTTATGGATCATAAATGTTATAGGCCTTAAATCTTTCTCATGGTATCCGAGGACCATAGATAGGTACGTCAGGTAGGAATTTCGATTGTAGATAGTTTACTCTTGGGACTACAGCTCGAGATGTGAATTATCTTATTTCGGATTCTTGTGCTTGAGTACTCCAGAGTTTAGACTAGCATTTTGGGAACATGAACAGGCTTTGTCTGGCTAGAGTGAGTACAAGATATCAACGGGCACCTTGGGAAGTGGAGCAAGAAACCGGACGGGGGTGGTTTCACTGAGTGTGGGACGACAAGTCGCGTTTCTTTCATTTTGCCCTTGCATTGTCGCTACATGTCATTTACTTGTGGTATGTTAATACCTACATATATAGTACTTACTGCACTTGACTTTGTCTAACTTAAAATGTCCCTTGGTGTATATGACGCATTATATTGTGTATATTTTGGCGTGACTTGTATATATATGTACACCTTTTGATCATTTGATTATTTCGGGTATTCCAACCCTTAGCTCGTTGATTGCAATTTCGAGGACGAAATTCTTTGAAGAAGGGGAGATTGTGATACCCCAAATTTTAGGATACTATTTTTGTTTAATCTCAAAGAAAGGATTACGGTTTCTTTATTTTATTTTTGTCTTAAAACATTGTTTTATTTCAAGACTAGAAACTTTACTTGTACTTTAAAACCCTAGTTTACTTGTGACTAGCAGGTTATGTTTAAATCCCTCATATTTGACTCAAAACCCTAATTTTATTCTATGGAATTGTAAAATTCATCACGCCTTTCTTAAAATTCCTTTTATTTGGAAATTATTCATTTAATATGATCCTACTACTCAATCATTCCTCAATAAGTGCAAATGAACCTAGAAAGTAGGGTTTCACTCTTCGTTTTCAAGATTGGAGCAAATTAGGGTTTTCACGATTTTTCGCCGGATGATTTTTCGGTATGGAGCAAGGATCAAATTTGGTGTTTAAGAGTGACTTTTGGGTGAGAAATAATATTTGATTAGATGCAATAATAAAAAAGTTAGTGAATAGGAAGAAAAAAACCCTAGTACGGGTGATTTAAGGAAAATCGGCTCGAACCGACGGGTACCGTTTGTTACCGGGTAAACACACCATTTGACCCATACTTTATTACCTTAATCTTCTCATTTTATTTTAGATAATTGACCTTCAAAATATCTCATACATCAGCCACAATATTTGACCAAGAGAAATGAGAGAAAATGCTAGAAAGAAAACAAGTGTCAAGGCATCTATGGAAGTTGGACTTTGACCAACTTGTCTTAACCTTCATAAAACAGAAATTTGACCAAAATTTCCTCATTTCTTCCCCTTTTCTTAGTCTTGGTCGAAATTCTTGAGAGGAAAAACAAGAGATGAAAAAACTTCACCTTGCACCTCAATTTCAAGCCTCAATCTTGAGTTTCAACCGATAATCTCGCAAATTCCTCCACAAAAGTTGATCTCCAAGGGAGCTTAAGGGTTTTGGTGGAGTGATTTGGGAAGAGGAAGGTCTTGGAAGCTTCTTGATATAGGGATTAAGGTGAATTTGGTAAGAAACTTCCCTCTACTTCTTATATGTGTGAACTAGAAGCTTAAAGTTATAGTTTTGATGGATTTATGGGGAAAATTTCATGGGTTAAATGGTATGTTGGGATGTTTAACTAGGGTTTATATTTTCAGCCTTGATTATGGTTATCTACCTCTTAATTGATGTTATTGAGCTAGTAATTGGTGGGTTTGATGATAGAGCACTTGTTAGATATGAATTTATAGAGTAAAGGTGCAAATTTCAGAATTGGGAAACCAAGCTACCCTGTTCTGTCCGGTTTTAGTGCTCCATGTTAGAGGCCGCATTAGGCTTGGCACAAAACATAAAAGTTGTAGATAATGGTATTTTATAGTTGCCTACAAAATTTCAGCTCAATCGGAGCAACGTATCCTGTGAAAAGATCAAAATATCCTCACTGCCCTAGGATATTTCCAGTGATCCGTTTTGGACAGTTCTTCCAATTGATTGTGTTTATTCACTATGATTCGTGCTGATTTAGTCATTTTGCAAAACATGAAAGTTTTAGTACTCTGTCTTAGCTTTTCAACGCCACCAAGAACACCTTAAACGGATCAGTGTAGCCCAAGTTATAGCCAAAACACTTGCACCTATTTTGAACCTTGGATTGTGTACGTTTTTGAATTTTGCTTCTGACCATGTTTTATCCGTCTTGATAACGTACGAACTGGGTGTTGACCTCTTCATAAGAAATGTAGATCTTGGTCCTAGCTTCGAAACGGTATAAAGTTCATCCAAATCCGAGTCCCGTAGCATCAGTTATGGCCAAAACAAGATCGGTTGTCAGAACTGCCTTCGAATTGGACAGTTCTGACAGGAATGTTTGGACCCATTTTCCTCCATGCTCTGTAATGATTCAGCTTTTGGTCTGAACATGAAAATTATAGCCTAATGTCTCAGCTTTCTAATGCCTCTGTAATTTCTTGATTTCGATTTCTGAGCTGTGAGTTACGGTCTTTCAAACAGGGCCTGTTTGGTCAACCGAAATTAAATGGCTGGAACTAATTTGTGCATTTTTTACCAATACCTTTCGAGATCTGGGTTAAGGTGTCTTCACGAAAATTGTAGCACTTCCTTGTATCTTCGAAAC
The DNA here is from genome assembly GCF_036785885.1 of Coffea arabica. NCBI lineage: Eukaryota > Viridiplantae > Streptophyta > Magnoliopsida > Gentianales > Rubiaceae > Coffea > Coffea arabica. Next base: position 36,637,707 of record NC_092329.1, read on the forward strand.
GGCGTCTCACCCACCTTGATCCGACATTCCTAGCCTAACGTTTGATCAAAACGGTTTGAGATGGCAGATCTGGCCGTTTCCGTTTGCCGTTTCTGCACTTGCATGTGCCGATTTTGCCGTTTTGCTTGTTTTGAGCATGTTAGTGGCCGTTTGTGATATTATTCGATGCAATCTTCTATTTCAAACAGTGGTGAGCTAGGCGGAGCCGGTGGGGCCCACTACTAGCTAACACGCACGAAGTGATTGCTCTTGTTCTACTTTTGTATTTTGAGTAAGTATTCAGGCCGCTCTTGTGTGTTAGTTGCTTATGTGTTTCGATATGTATGAAAAGGGTACCTAGGCAAGGGTGTACTTTATCGCACTCGACCTAAACCCTAACTTGCGCACATATTTGTACATGGCTTGTGTATATGAGCAATTTTGGAACTAAAACCCTTAAGCTTGTGGCTCGGGGTGACTTTTGAATAATTTTGTGAAGTTTGTGAGTTTGGGGCCCGATCTCAATACCTAGATGGACTATTCGAGCCGGTTAGGGCTTGGTCGAAGTCAGTCCAACCTGGATTGAGGTCACCAAGTTTGTGAATCCGGTTCACCGAGTATGTGGATCAAGTTTGTGACCCGAGCTTGTGAACCAAGCTCAATTTTGTTCGCTCGAGCAAGTTTGTGAGGTGTCTGGCCAGAGAGAGTGATAAGGTGTACGGTGGGAGAACAAGTGGAGTTCTACGGACCATTATTTGTGGTCGACGGAGTGTCGGCAGGAGATCATACATGGCACATGAATTGGCTTTGGAGCCACCCGTATCCTTATTATGTGATGTTATTTTTCTGCTTTTGTTTTACTCTTACATGTAAGATTTACGCTTTTGCCCCTGTTTACTTACTAAGCATATAGCTTACCCCTTTTCTTTTGTTTTCCTTAGTAAGGGCCGACGCGGGGACTTTTGGCACATACACTGGGTATAGTTAGGTGTGCTTGTTTAGATAGACGTTTAAGTCGTTTCTTTTATTTTTGATGGCCTGTATAAGAATTTTGTTTTTCTTGGGTCTACTTTATATATTGGGTGACTAACTTATGGTGATGTAGTAAACTGAATACCTATTTTGGAGAATGTAATTAGAACTCTTTTGGGATTGTATATACTATGTATAGTACTCTTTTGGATTTTTCTAGCTTTTATTGTTTTAAGTTTTGAGTCCTGGCGCGAGCTAGGCAGGCGGCCCGCCGATACCTTTGGGTTCGCCCTTGGGAGAAGTGTAGTCGTCACAGGTGGTATCAGAGCTTAGGCTTCAGATCTCTGTAGTGTATCCGAGGCTAAAGTTTAGGATGCTGGACTGTGGGATTCGATTTGATTTGATGTGATTTGAAAGTTAAGCAATTGAGGGATAAAACCTATAGCTGCTTCGCGTGGTCTCTGCGCAGAGTGAGCCTGGATGAAGTGGCGAATAAGTATGAAGGACTAAGTGTTCGTTCGAGCATAAGTTATGGATCATAAATGTTATAGGCCTTAAATCTTTCTCATGGTATCCGAGGACCATAGATAGGTACGTCAGGTAGGAATTTCGATTGTAGATAGTTTACTCTTGGGACTACAGCTCGAGATGTGAATTATCTTATTTCGGATTCTTGTGCTTGAGTACTCCAGAGTTTAGACTAGCATTTTGGGAACATGAACAGGCTTTGTCTGGCTAGAGTGAGTACAAGATATCAACGGGCACCTTGGGAAGTGGAGCAAGAAACCGGACGGGGGTGGTTTCACTGAGTGTGGGACGACAAGTCGCGTTTCTTTCATTTTGCCCTTGCATTGTCGCTACATGTCATTTACTTGTGGTATGTTAATACCTACATATATAGTACTTACTGCACTTGACTTTGTCTAACTTAAAATGTCCCTTGGTGTATATGACGCATTATATTGTGTATATTTTGGCGTGACTTGTATATATATGTACACCTTTTGATCATTTGATTATTTTCAAGCTCAAGTTTGTGATTTCATTCGCCCGGGCAAGTTTGTGAGGTGACTGGCCAGTGAGGGTGATAAGGTGTTCGGTGGGTGTACAAGTGGAGTTCTACGGACCTTGTTTATGGTCGACGGAGTGTCGGCAGGAGGTCATGCATGGCAAACGACTTGGCTTTGGAGGCAACCTGTATCCTTCCTTTGTATTGTTACTTTTGCACTTGATTTGACACTTTTGTGAAATAGTTGCTTATCTAAAGGTGAAATTTACGCTTTTACCCCTGTTTACTTACTAAGCATATAGCTTACCCCGTTTCCTTTGTTTTCCTTAGCAGGGGACGACGCGGGGAACTCCTGGGCATAATCACTAGTGTAGTTAGGTTTGCTTGTAATAGTTGGACAGTTAAGATGGTTGTTTTTGTTTTGGTGGTTTGAACAGCTACTTTTGGGACTGTAAATAGAACTCTTTTGGCGTTGGATATATTGTGAATAGTGCGCTTTTGGGTTTATCTAGTTTTATTATTTTGAAATTTTGAGTCCTGGCGCGAGCTAGGCAGGCGTCCCGCCGATACCCTAGGGTTCGCCCTTGGGGGAAGCGGGGGCGTCACAGACAACCACCACCCTTCTTCTCCTGCGTAACCAGCAAGTGGCCAACGGCTTGCCCAAGAGCCGGAGCCGCCACCACCACTGGCACCAACCGTCATCGTTTGCAGATTTTCACTAAACAAGAGCTCTGTAAGTCATTTTTCTCTTTTTCCTTCAAGTGCAAACACTAGTAATCCCAACCCCAAGCATGTTTCTGTGGATCGGTTATTGCCATTTTTCTGTGATTGTCCACGATGGTTGAACACATATGCTTTATGTGCTGATTGAGATTGTTGAGGCCAAAGCATCAGAATTTGTCGAAAGTTTCTGCCAAGACGATTGCGTTCCTATTTTTTACTTGTTTGGATATTGATTTTTCGTATTTTGTTGTTTCGAATATGAGCTTGATGATTGGTGAAGTCCGTGAGTTAAGTTGTCAGATAATCAGTTTTTTTTTCCTTTCTTTCTGTTGTTTTGTGCATTGTTCGTGAGTTGGAGCTTAAAAGAAAACATCTTTTGCGGCAGAAAATTATTACAGACAGCCTTTCCTTCCTTTTTGGTTGCCGGTGTTTGTCTGTTTGGAGTGTTTGATCTGCTTGCCCTTTGAATGTGATGCCGTGTGCGTGTTGGGAACATAGGAGCAAAGGCCAATCAGTTTTCTTTGTCTCCCTTTCTTGGAAAGTTTGAATAGTCGAAGTTTAGCAAGTTTTCAGGCCATTTGATTGCATTTTGTGTTCAAAGGTTCATTAGATCTCCCCTCTTCCCTTTGTTTTATGTCCTCGCATTCAATACTTGAGTGAGTTGGGATTTTGTTTCGGCTAAATGAAGATAAGCTTGCAAATGGTTGGCGGGTTAACGAAATGTTTTAGAGAACCAGAAAAGTTTCAAAGCATAGGAAAAATTGCAGAAATCCTTTTTCTTCGTAGCTTGCATGAAGCTGCATTAGCTTTCATGTCTTTGATTCCCGTAACAGCCCACAAGTTGGAATTTTCTTATCTTGTTTGTATGCCGGATCTTGTGTCGACAATGATTGTAGAGAATTTGATGAGGTTTGGTTTTGTTTGTAAATTTTTGCCATTTCTTTGGTTTGCTCATGAGCTGCAATTTTTGCAGCAGAAAATGATAGAAGCTTCAGTTTGCGTCAGTTTGCTGGAGGCTTTCATTTGCATGCATGAATAATTTCTGAAAAATTACACTTTGGCCCCCCAAGTCTCCCCTCGTTCTACCATGACCCAACTAATTGAATATTTTCATCAATTTGATCCTTCGCAGCTTTGATTTTTGCAACTTCATTGCTTGTTTGCTTTAATTAATTACCATATTTTGTTTAATTGCACTTAATTCGTGATTTTAAGAGCTTTATGACCAAGTGAGCTCGTGTTTTGCATATTTTCTTTAACGTTCTTAATTAAATTGGTACCCTGACCATTTTATTGTTTTGGAGGGTAAATTAGTAATTTCACTTCGTTAGGGCATCAACTCAAGGGAGGTATGACTTCTTTTATCTTTTTTGTCTCTCCCCTATGTGATCCAACGTGCTAAGTGAGAATTGCATGTCCACTTTGCTTGCTTTCCTTGCTTTTCCTTGATTCATTCCATTTACTTTTGCTTTTATTAAGTCATTCTTTTATTTATGGGGTATGTGTACACCTCTTGGCTTGTAATAGATAGGGCTCGGAGAGCATTTTTATTCATTTTTCCTCTTCCCCATTTGTTTTAGTTAGCAAATGTAATAGGTTCATTAGCTTGATTGCTTGCTTTTGTGGCTACGTGTTAAGTTGCTTTCTTAGGCTCTTGCATTTAGTCGAGCATGTTAAGTGTTATGTGCTACGTGTTTATAGGTGATTGGCATGTCTACTTGCTTTCTATAGTCATAGATGAATGTGATGGATGAATGCGTCACCGTGGCTAGTCCAACGCTGGCCATGGTCTTTCCCCTCGAGCTCTCGCAAGTCCAATGCTTGTGAGAGAATTTTAGAAAAGGGCTAGTACAATGCTAGACCCCAATAGGCCGTCCCCTCTCGTTAGTACATACTTGCATGTTTCACTGCATTTCATACATTTTTCTTAGTTTTCTAGCATTTGGCATGATCCTCCAATCCTTTCCCCTTCATTTTAGGTTTTTGCATCCTCATGCTAGTTATAGGGTACATTTGCTTTAGAGTCCCCTTTAGGTAAGGGAAACGAGCGAGTGTGGCTACAAAATAGCCTTAGCACGCTAGTTCTTCCTTCTAATCAAAGGGAAAATTAAAATCATGAAGTTAGAAGTCATTCCCGTACCCGACTTGATGCATTCCTCTAGGGTTCATGCATTTCATTTATCCACTATCACATGCACTTTTACTTCATATTCTATCCCTTTTTCCACATTTTCACTTCACACAACTTTTATTTTGCACGTTTTCACTCTGCCACTTACACTTTATATACTATCACGTGCACATACGCACTTCATACTATCACTCTACTCACCTTACTTTGCACATCCATTTGCACACTTCCACTTACACACTATTGTTTTTTATTACTTTTTCACTTCACGCAAACTCAAATTTTCACATTGCATACATTCATTCCACTCATTTTTCGTCATTAGCATTATTCGTGACCTCTCCAAAGATTCATTATTGGGCATCACTATTAATGTGATTGGCACCACTCAAGCTTTGAAGAGAAATTTTGCCCCCCGATGTTCCCCTAGGTCTAGGTTTTGCATTCATATAGTGCATCCAAATGTGATAAATTCTTTGGTTAAAAATAAGAAAATCCTTGACTAAATCACGCAACTAGCCTTGGTTAGGTCGAAGGGGTGCCTTGGATTTTTATCCTTGCCTTCCCCTTCGTCAAATATGACTCCCGAACCATTCCTTTGATTTTCGTGGAGTATGAGTCATTTAAAAGGGGTTTTTCTACTTTTTTCCTTTGAAAACTCATTTTAGGTGACTTGGTACACCTTAACTCAATACCAAGTGGCAACTCCGATTTTTGTTCAAAAAATCCTTTTTAAACTATTATTTCGGGTCAAATCGTCGCATTTTCAAGTCCCATTTAGGCCCATATTTTTCTTCATTTTCTTTGTAAATCAAAAATTCACTTTTCAAACTATTTATTTTTCTTGTAAAAAATGGAGCGCGACAGCTGGCGACTCCACTGGGGACTTAGAGAGTCCGAGCAATTTGATTTAGTCGATTATTTTCTTCTTTTAACCTTCGTATATATCGCATTTGGATGGTTAGGGTTGCATTTTTCATTTTTTAGGATTTTTGCATTTCGCGCGTATCAACTCACTCCCTCACACGTTTGCGCACGTTTGTTTTGATGGATGGATGGTTTATTTATATGATTCCGCGCTTTGCATTGCATTTGGGTGGGGGATATTACCCTAGAGCCTCGCGTTGGTTCTTGATCCCTCCCCTCCAAACGAGCACTAGCATACGTGCATACGCTTTAATTTTTTCACCCCTCATTTATTTTTTCTTTTAGTGGCTTGTCACGCCACTCCACCCTGTTAGGATTTTAGGCGACCCACTTAGACGTGTGATCGCGACACGACGTGTGCGTAGCACGGTCCGAGGGGTCACTCAATCTTCCGCTTTAAGCTTTGGGTTAATAGCCTTTAGCTTTTGGTTGAAGGTTGAGGATTTTTGATAGATTCACTCAGGCATGTAGCCGTGACACGACGTGTGCGTAGCTATGACGGCCCCACCTCCCCCTAAGGCGAACGAAAGGGTTCGGCGGGCCGCCTGCCCAGCTCTCACCGGGACTCAGAATTTTAAAACAATAAAATTAAATAAACGTACAAGCATACTATTCACAAGATATCTAACGCCAAAAGAGTTCTATTTACATCTTCAAAAGTATCGAGTCAAACCACTCTAATACATTAGAATAACAACCAGCAGAAGGTAGACCCTATGGAGGGTTCTTATACAAACCACCAAAACAAAAACAAACCTCCTAACTGTCCGACTGTTACAATCAAACCTAACTATACTAGTGTATGTGTCAAAAGTCCCCGCGTCGGCCCCTGCTAAGGAAAACAAAAGGAAAGGGGTAAGCTATATGCTTAGTAAGTAAACAGGGGCAAAAGCGTAAATCTCACGTAACAACAATTGCACAGTAAGAGTAAAGCAAAAGCAGAAAAGTAACATCACATAATAAGGATACAGGTGGCTCCAAAGCCAAGTCATTTGCTATGCGTGATCTCCTGTCGACACTCCGTCGACCATAAATAAGGTCCGTAGAAACTTCACTTGTACACCCACCGAACACCTTATCACCCTCACTGGCCAGTCACCTCACAAACTTGCCCGGGCGAACGAAATCACAAACTTGAGCTTGAATCACAAGCTCGGGTCACAAACTTGGTCCATATTCTCGGTGAACCGGATTCACAAACTTGGTGACCTCAGACTAAGTTGGACTGGCTTCGACCAAGCCCTGACCGGCTCGAATAGTCCATCTCGGTCGGAAGATCAACCCCAAACTCACAAACTTCACAAAATTATTCAAAAGTCATCCCGAGCCACAAGCTCAAGGGGTTTAGTTCCAAAATGATTCATACACATATGCCATATACAAATGTGTGCGTAAATTAGGGTTTAGGTCGAGTGCGATAAAGTACACCCTCGCCTAGGTACCCTTTTCATACATATCAAAACACATAAGCAACTAACACATAAGAGCGGCCTGAATACTTACACAACGAACAAAACAGCAAAAGTACGAAATTCGTGCCGCGAGGAGTAGCTAGTAGGCCCCACCGGCTCCATGTAACAGCCCCACTTTCCCCTAAGGCGAACCAAAGGGGTTAGCGGACTGCCTGCCCAGCTCTCGCCAGGACTACGGATCAGATTAGAGCTATCTATTGCGATCCGGAACTTACAAACGAGCGTAAACAGGTCAAAATGGTAAAATAACCCAAAATAAAAAAATGAAATCCGGAGTCGGTCATGAAAAGTAACCGATCCGTCAAAACCCAACCGAAAGAGCACGCAAACATTCACATCTGAACTTTAGCGATTACAATCCAAAAGGACATACAAAAGTTTTCAAAAGTTAATACATATACACGGTTTGCCAAATCAAAAGAGAAAACGCCCCAAAAGTATACTTAGGGTTTTAATACATGAGCTATACAAAAGATATGTTCAACTAGCTCAATTTGGCAGCCATTTGTCAAATCCAGACCAAAAGGGCAAAATTTTCCTGTAAGGAAAACAAAAGGAACAGAAAGGGGTGAGCTTGCGCTCAATGAGGTACCAAACAGATAGCATTGAAATCATGGCATTTCACATTTAACAAATCAGACACACATGTCAGATGTAAATCAAAGGAACCAATGATTCAAATCAGAAGGATACGGGTGGCTCTCAGGAGCCAAATTTCCAGCGCAATACTTGATCCAAACCGATTGACTCTCCGTCAACGTATATAGAACCAACGCGTCCGTAGAACTTCTTTTTCTCTCTCACATCAATCATAATAGCTTCCTCTAATTATCTCTTAACACCCGATAAAATAATTCCAGTATCCAAAACTTAATCTAGTTGGCTGAAATCTTCCGAACTTTTCACACTAGTGGGTCCCACGTCCGGTATACGCTCTTAATTTCTCAAAATCTCTTCGATACTAGAAAAATCATCTAAAAGCTATATTTACTCATAAAAATAATCTAGAAAATTTTCCGGATACAGAAAGTGTAGAAAACAAATCATTGAAAATAAGAAAACCTAGAAATATAATAAAACCTAGAAATTGGAAAAAATTACGGGTTCTCACACTCTCTCCCCCTTAAAGAAATTTCGCCCTCGAAATTTTCTCTTCAAAATTTAAAGTAACCAATGGCCTGTACCTTCTTCGTCTTCAGAGTCAGAAGAAACGAGATTCTTCATTCCAGTCCCTTTTCCACTTGACGGTCCAGGGTCGGTCTTGGTTGGTTGCTGGGTTCCTTTCTTTTCACGCGCTTTACTCGGGCAATGAGCAATTCGATGCTCGGCGCTCCCACAGCACAGACATCTCCCTCCTCTTTTCCAACAATTCTCTTCAAAATGATTGGATTTTCTACAATAGCCACAATATGGTAGAGGAATTGGGGTCTGATCTCCTTGTGAGATATCCCTCAGTGGTCCTTTTTCCCTTGAGTTTCCTCCCAGCGGTAAAGTGACAAAAGTAATCAAATTCTAGCACACCAATTATACCAGTGACATATGCACATATAACACACCATGTATCAAGAAAACGGTTAATCAAATACACCAATACATGCCAAATTAGACAGATAATCCTATGCACAATACTCAAACCACTGTTATGTCATAGCGGTATCAAAGCAAATCAAGAGTAAAGGCGATATAGTCCCAGACCCAATTAAAATAACGCCGTCCGATCCCTCACGTCACTTACCATGCAAACTAGATATCCAAACCTCATGGATTCATTCCAGCCAAACAAAGCCTATTCATGTTCCCAAAATACAAATCTCACATACTTAACACCGTTTCAACTCTGGAGTACTCAGGCACAAGAATCCGAAATAAGACAATTCACCTCTCGAGCTGGCCAGTCCCAAGACTAAATCATCTATATTACAGATTCCTACCCGACATACATATCTATCTTCCTCGAATCCCATGATAAAGATCTTTACACTTATGACATGTCTGGTTCATAACTTACGCTCAAACGAGCACTTAGACATATTCATGAAATCAGGACCATACACCACTTGGCCCAAGCTCACTCCGCGCAGAGACCACGCGAAGCAGGCTCTGATACCACCTGTAACAGCCCCACTTTCCCCTAAGGCGAACCAAAGGGGTTAGCGGACTGCCTGCCCAGCTCTCGCCAGGACTAACGAGGCAGACTAGAACTATCTATAGCGATCCGAAACTTACAAACGAGCATAAACAGGTCAAAATGGTAAAATAACCCAAAATAAAAAAAAATGAAATCCGGAGTCGGTCATGAATAGTAACCGACCCGTCAAAACCCAACCGAAAGAGCACGCAAACATTCACATCTGAACTTTAGCGATTACAATCCAAAAGGACATTCAAAAGTTTTCAAAAGTTAATACATATACACGGTTTGCCAAATCAAAAGAGAAAACGCCCCAAAAGTACACTTAGGGTTTTAATACATGAGCTATACAAAAGATATGTTCAACTAGCTCAATTTGGCAGCCATTTGCCAAATCCAGACCAAAAGGGTAAAATTTTCCTGTAAGGAAAACAAAAGGAACAGAAAGGGGTGAGCTTGCGCTCAATGAGGTACCAAACAGATAGCATTAAAATCATGGCATTTCACATTTAACAAATCAGACACACATGTCAGACGTAAAGCAAAGGAACCAATTATTCAAATCAGAAGGATACGGGTGGCTCTCAGGAGCCAAATTTCCAGCGCAGTACTTGATCCAAACCGGTTGACTCTCCGTCAACGTATATAGAACCAACGCGTCCGTAGACCCCTCTTATCACCGAATTCCGTCCACCAAACACCCCTTTACCGGGCCCGCTCACCTCAAACGAACAAAATGGTAATACTCGAGTATACCCGGAATCAAGGGTCTCAATACCCAAAATCCCCGAACAGACTACCGTGGTTCGTTATCTAATCGTCCAGGCCCTTGCCGGCCCGACTCGAATAACTTAGCCACAGGATTGAGCTCATAGGTCATAGAAATCCGAACAGATGCAGACATAGATAACAGATTCAAATTTTGCATAGTAAATTGGCATATGATCAGACTAGAGAACGAGTGTGATAAAGTACACCCTCGTCTCGAACAAATAAACAGATTGCAGAGCAAAATCAAGTTAAACAGCAATGAAGGGGAGTGGTACACTCACCGGCTCAACTTCAAAAGTTTTTACTTCAGATTGGCCTTAATCTCCAAGAAACCCTAAAATAACCAAAATAAAACCAATTGAAGGTTTCACATCCATAATCGAGTAAACACAATGCACATGAGGCTCGACTACTAGTCGTATGCCTTGCCAAAATAATACTAATGCAAGGGTACAAAACATGATTTTCTTGGAAACGACAATGTAACATGAAGACTTAGGCGCAAACAACCCAAAAGCCTTTCATTTCCACCAAAAGGCAAATTCAACTTGACGGAACCAAACGGCCTAGAAAATCGGGCAGCACCTCCCCTAAAATTCTTACTTTTCCAGCCATTAAGGCTTCACTATTTCCTCAAATCAGTCCCAACATCTCACACAAAATTCATCTCATTTACCAAAAGCCGTTCACTAGGCTCAAAATAGTACAAGTACAAAAGTTAGCTAGGAAATGACCGGAATAAGAGTAAGTCTTAAAACATGTAAGCAAGTACAATGAGACTCGATAACGAGTCATAAAGCCATGCCAACCACAACCCCAATAAGGTTTCATATGCATATATAAAAGCATTATAGCAAACCAGAAATTAAGAAATGGCATTAGCTTAGGCCTTAACAAAAAAACAGTTTTCGTCATACTTTTGCGGTAATGACACAAAATGCGCTACGCTTATCGGATGAGAGTGTAAGACCCACCATCTCGAAGCTAAAAGACAGGGCTACAACAATGTAGAAGGCCACTCAGTCCAAATCCTAGCACAACTAGGTCAAAAATGCAGAATACCACAACCTGAACCGTAATTGCAGGTTTACAAATCACACAATGCTGTAATGAACACAACTCAGTCTATACAAGTCCAAATGCCGAAATTCCAAAGGCATATGTTAGCTAAGACATCCAGATACATTTCATCAGAAGACACCAACAACAAAATCCAAACCAATGCCAGTCAAAATGGCCGATTACAAGTGCGGTTTTCGCATTCTGATCAACCCAGATCAGCAATAGTAAAAACGACATATGTCACCCTACACTACTTCAAATGACCTGAAATTTTGCAGGCACTTCAAACGCATCAATACCTACAACTTTCATGTTTTGAGCAAAGTCCAATTCGGCCTCTAACCCTATGATCCAAAACCGGACAGAATTAGGGGTTTTGAAACCCTATATTTTCACAATTCATTCCAAACCCAAAATTGGTTGTAATTATCACTAATTCACATCTACTAGAGTCATTCCCCCTCATCATCAACCATCATAGATGACCACAACATCACATTCATATTAAACCAGAAAATTCCTCCAAAATAGAAAAACTTCACCAAATCACTTCAAACCAAGATAAAAACCAGAAATTTCAGCACTTTAATCACTACTAAGCATAACTTAAGCATCATTAGGTGTAGGAGGAAGTTTGAGCATCACTTACCAAGAAAACAAGAGAGAGGAAGTAGGAGGACACCCTAGCTCTCCAAGAAAGCTTCACCAAATCACTCACTATCACTAACTAAAGGGATTTTATGGAGTAATTGCAAGATCAAATGGTTGGATGGTTCACCTTGAGCAAGATTGGAGCTAAAACTTGAAGAGTTTCTTGCTTCCTTTTGGAGAGAGAGGGCCGGCCATATGAGGAGAAGAAATGGTGATTTTTGAACAATTTTTCAAGATATTTACTCAATTTGGTCAAAAGTCAAAAGTGTGAATAGTTGCCAACAAAGTCCAACCAATGGTTGTGTGACACTTGTCACTCCATTAATGCAATCTTATCACTTCTTTTTCTCTCTCACATCAATCATAATAGCTTCCTCTAATTATCTCTTAACACCCGATAAAATAATTCCAGTATCCAAAACTTAATCTAGTTGGCTGAAATCTTCCGAACTTTTCACACTAGTGGGTCCCACGTCCGGTATACGCTCTTAATTTCTCAAAATCTCTTCGATACTAGAAAAATCATCTAAAAGCTATATTTACTCATAAAAATAATCTAGAAAATTTTCCGGATACAGAAAGTGTAGAAAACAAATCATTGAAAATAAGAAAACCTAGAAATATAATAAAACCTAGAAATTGGAAAAAATTACGGGTTCTCACACTCTCTCCCCCTTAAAGAAATTTCGCCCTCGAAATTTTCTCTTCAAAATTTAAAGTAACCAATGGCCTGTACCTTCTTCGTCTTCAGAGTCAGAAGAAACGAGATTCTTCATTCCAGTCCCTTTTCCACTTGACGGTCCAGGGTCGGTCTTGGTTGGTTGCTGGGTTCCTTTCTTTTCACGCGCTTTACTCGGGCAATGAGCAATTCGATGCTCGGCGCTCCCACAGCACAGACATCTCCCTCCTCTTTTCCAACAATTCTCTTCAAAATGATTGGATTTTCTACAATAGCCACAATATGGTAGAGGAATTGGGGTCTGATCTCCTTGTGAGATATCCCTCAGTGGTCCTTTTTCCCTTGAGTTTCCTCCCAGCGTATCCTCCTTAAGTGTCTCCAGAATTGTCACACCTCTCGCTCCACGACCCTTCTTCGCCAAGGGCCTACCTTGCTCACCCTGTTCTGGCAATTTACCCATTTTCTTGCCCCTTTTCTTGGCATGGAAGATCGTCCCCTGTGGCCTTACAATTCCTGCCCTTTGAGCTTCCTCTGGCGTCCCCATAGAAGTATTACCTTGTGCCATTGCTACAGTCTCCTTGGAAATCTCTTCGTATTTCCTCTTTAACTCCATGTTTTGGTGTAAAAGCTCAAGTTTCTCCGAATACTCTTGCTTCCATTGCCTTTCCCAGTACTCGGTCAGCCTCCTTTGAACCTCTATTTCATCTCGGAGAACCGAAATTTCCTGATACGGATCAACCCAATGTGTCATCTTACGGAAGTGCTGGAACTCGGGTACTAGCCTGTCGGGCAAAACAATGAGTCATAATACATTCCTAAGTACAAGTGGCATTCTCGATCCTCGTCCAGTTATTGTTTCCCTTTTCTTCTCTTGATTCTTGGCCTCGCTTAGTTCCACGGCCACGACCACGTCCACGACTGCTTATCCCTTACATATATATATATTTATATATTTTTTTTTCTCTCTTTTCTTTTTCCCCTTTCCCCAAGGTAATTCAACGCATAAACACAGTAAAGTGACAAAAGTAATCAAATTCTAGCACACCAATTATACCAGTGACATATGCACATATAACACACCATGTATCAAGAAAACGGTTAATCAAATACACCAATACATGCCAAATTAGACAGATAATCCTATGCACAATACTCAAACCACTGTTATGTCATAGCGGTATCAAAGCAAATCAAGAGTAAAGGCGATATAGTCCCAGACCCAATTAAAATAACGCCGTCCGATCCCTCACGTCACTTACCATGCAAACTAGATATCCAAACCTCATGGATTCATTCCAGCCAAACAAAGCCTATTCATGTTCCCAAAATACAAATCTCACATACTTAACACCGTTTCAACTCTGGAGTACTCAGGCACAAGAATCCGAAATAAGACAATTCACCTCTCGAGCTGGCCAGTCCCAAGACTAAATCATCTATATTACAGATTCCTACCCGACATACATATCTATCTTCCTCGAATCCCATGATAAAGATCTTTACACTTATGACATGTCTGGTTCATAACTTACGCTCAAACGAGCACTTAGACATATTCATGAAATCAGGACCATACACCACTTGGCCCAAGCTCACTCCGCGCAGAGACCACGCGAAGCAGGCTCTGATACCACCTGTAACAGCCCCACTTTCCCCTAAGGCGAACCAAAGGGGTTAGCGGACTGCCTGCCCAGCTCTCGCCAGGACTAACGAGGCAGACTAGAACTATCTATAGCGATCCGAAACTTACAAACGAGCATAAACAGGTCAAAATGGTAAAATAACCCAAAATAAAAAAAAATGAAATCCGGAGTCGGTCATGAATAGTAACCGACCCGTCAAAACCCAACCGAAAGAGCACGCAAACATTCACATCTGAACTTTAGCGATTACAATCCAAAAGGACATTCAAAAGTTTTCAAAAGTTAATACATATACACGGTTTGCCAAATCAAAAGAGAAAACGCCCCAAAAGTACACTTAGGGTTTTAATACATGAGCTATACAAAAGATATGTTCAACTAGCTCAATTTGGCAGCCATTTGCCAAATCCAGACCAAAAGGGTAAAATTTTCCTGTAAGGAAAACAAAAGGAACAGAAAGGGGTGAGCTTGCGCTCAATGAGGTACCAAACAGATAGCATTAAAATCATGGCATTTCACATTTAACAAATCAGACACACATGTCAGACGTAAAGCAAAGGAACCAATTATTCAAATCAGAAGGATACGGGTGGCTCTCAGGAGCCAAATTTCCAGCGCAGTACTTGATCCAAACCGGTTGACTCTCCGTCAACGTATATAGAACCAACGCGTCCGTAGACCCCTCTTATCACCGAATTCCGTCCACCAAACACCCCTTTACCGGGCCCGCTCACCTCAAACGAACAAAATGGTAATACTCGAGTATACCCGGAATCAAGGGTCTCAATACCCAAAATCCCCGAACAGACTACCGTGGTTCGTTATCTAATCGTCCAGGCCCTTGCCGGCCCGACTCGAATAACTTAGCCACAGGATTGAGCTCATAGGTCATAGAAATCCGAACAGATGCAGACATAGATAACAGATTCAAATTTTGCATAGTAAATTGGCATATGATCAGACTAGAGAACGAGTGTGATAAAGTACACCCTCGTCTCGAACAAATAAACAGATTGCAGAGCAAAATCAAGTTAAACAGCAATGAAGGGGAGTGGTACACTCACCGGCTCAACTTCAAAAGTTTTTACTTCAGATTGGCCTTAATCTCCAAGAAACCCTAAAATAACCAAAATAAAACCAATTGAAGGTTTCACATCCATAATCGAGTAAACACAATGCACATGAGGCTCGACTACTAGTCGTATGCCTTGCCAAAATAATACTAATGCAAGGGTACAAAACATGATTTTCTTGGAAACGACAATGTAACATGAAGACTTAGGCGCAAACAACCCAAAAGCCTTTCATTTCCACCAAAAGGCAAATTCAACTTGACGGAACCAAACGGCCTAGAAAATCGGGCAGCACCTCCCCTAAAATTCTTACTTTTCCAGCCATTAAGGCTTCACTATTTCCTCAAATCAGTCCCAACATCTCACACAAAATTCATCTCATTTACCAAAAGCCGTTCACTAGGCTCAAAATAGTACAAGTACAAAAGTTAGCTAGGAAATGACCGGAATAAGAGTAAGTCTTAAAACATGTAAGCAAGTACAATGAGACTCGATAACGAGTCATAAAGCCATGCCAACCACAACCCCAATAAGGTTTCATATGCATATATAAAAGCATTATAGCAAACCAGAAATTAAGAAATGGCATTAGCTTAGGCCTTAACAAAAAAACAGTTTTCGTCATACTTTTGCGGTAATGACACAAAATGCGCTACGCTTATCGGATGAGGGTGTAAGACCCACCATCTCGAAGCTAAAAGACAGGGCTACAACAATGTAGAAGGCCACTCAGTCCAAATCCTAGCACAACTAGGTCAAAAATGCAGAATACCACAACCTGAACCGTAATTGCAGGTTTACAAATCACACAATGCTGTAATGAACACAACTCAGTCTATACAAGTCCAAATGCCGAAATTCCAAAGGCATATGTTAGCTAAGACATCCAGCTACATTTCATCAGAAGACACCAACAACAAAATCCAAACCAATGCCAGTCAAAATGGCCGATTACAAGTGCGGTTTTCGCATTCTGATCAACCCAGATCAGCAATAGTAAAAACGACATATGTCACTCTACACTACTTCAAATGACCTGAAATTTTGCAGGCACTTCAAACGCATCAATACCTACAACTTTCATGTTTTGAGCAAAGTCCAATTCGGCCTCTAACCCTATGATCCAAAACCGGACAGAATTAGGGGTTTTGAAACCCTATATTTTCACAATTCATTCCAAACCCAAAATTGGTTGTAATTATCACTAATTCACATCTACTAGAGTCATTCCCCCTCATCATCAACCATCATAGATGACCACAACATCACATTCATATTAAACCAGAAAATTCCTCCAAAATAGAAAAACTTCACCAAATCACTTCAAACCAAGATAAAAACCAGAAATTTCAGCACTTTAATCACTACTAAGCATAACTTAAGCATCATTAGGTGTAGGAGGAAGTTTGAGCATCACTTACCAAGAAAACAAGAGAGAGGAAGTAGGAGGACACCCTAGCTCTCCAAGAAAGCTTCACCAAATCACTCACTATCACTAACTAAAGGGATTTTATGGAGTAATTGCAAGATCAAATGGTTGGATGGTTCACCTTGAGCAAGATTGGAGCTAAAACTTGAAGAGTTTCTTGCTTCCTTTTGGAGAGAGAGGGCCGGCCATATGAGGAGAAGAAATGGTGATTTTTGAACAATTTTTCAAGATATTTACTCAATTTGGTCAAAAGTCAAAAGTGTGAATAGTTGCCAACAAAGTCCAACCAATGGTTGTGTGACACTTGTCACTCCATTAATGCAATCTTATCACTTCTTTTTCTCTCTCACATCAATCATAATAGCTTCCTCTAATTATCTCTTAACACCCGATAAAATAATTCCAGTATCCAAAACTTAATCTAGTTGGCTGAAATCTTCCGAACTTTTCACACTAGTGGGTCCCACGTCCGGTATACGCTCTTAATTTCTCAAAATCTCTTCGATACTAGAAAAATCATCTAAAAGCTATATTTACTCATAAAAATAATCTAGAAAATTTTCCGGATACAGAAAGTGTAGAAAACAAATCATTGAAAATAAGAAAACCTAGAAATATAATAAAACCTAGAAATTGGAAAAAATTACGGGTTCTCACACTCTCTCCCCCTTAAAGAAATTTCGCCCTCGAAATTTTCTCTTCAAAATTTAAAGTAACCAATGGCCTGTACCTTCTTCGTCTTCAGAGTCAGAAGAAACGAGATTCTTCATTCCAGTCCCTTTTCCACTTGACGGTCCAGGGTCGGTCTTGGTTGGTTGCTGGGTTCCTTTCTTTTCACGCGCTTTACTCGGGCAATGAGCAATTCGATGCTCGGCGCTCCCACAGCACAGACATCTCCCTCCTCTTTTCCAACAATTCTCTTCAAAATGATTGGATTTTCTACAATAGCCACAATATGGTAGAGGAATTGGGGTCTGATCTCCTTGTGAGATATCCCTCAGTGGTCCTTTTTCCCTTGAGTTTCCTCCCAGCGTATCCTCCTTAAGTGTCTCCAGAATTGTCACACCTCTCGCTCCACGACCCTTCTTCGCCAAGGGCCTACCTTGCTCACCCTGTTCTGGCAATTTACCCATTTTCTTGCCCCTTTTCTTGGCATGGAAGATCGTCCCCTGTGGCCTTACAATTCCTGCCCTTTGAGCTTCCTCTGGCGTCCCCATAGAAGTATTACCTTGTGCCATTGCTACAGTCTCCTTGGAAATCTCTTCGTATTTCCTCTTTAACTCCATGTTTTGGTGTAAAAGCTCAAGTTTCTCCGAATACTCTTGCTTCCATTGCCTTTCCCAGTACTCGGTCAGCCTCCTTTGAACCTCTATTTCATCTCGGAGAACCGAAATTTCCTGATACGGATCAACCCAATGTGTCATCTTACGGAAGTGCTGGAACTCGGGTACTAGCCTGTCGGGCAAAACAATGAGTCATAATACATTCCTAAGTACAAGTGGCATTCTCGATCCTCGTCCAGTTATTGTTTCCCTTTTCTTCTCTTGATTCTTGGCCTCGCTTAGTTCCACGGCCACGACCACGTCCACGACTGCTTATCCCTTACATATATATATATTTATATATTTTTTTTTCTCTCTTTTCTTTTTCCCCTTTCCCCAAGGTAATTCAACGCATAAACACAGTAAAGTGACAAAAGTAATCAAATTCTAGCACACCAATTATACCAGTGACATATGCACATATAACACACCATGTATCAAGAAAACGGTTAATCAAATACACCAATACATGCCAAATTAGACAGATAATCCTATGCACAATACTCAAACCACTGTTATGTCATAGCGGTATCAAAGCAAATCAAGAGTAAAGGCGATATAGTCCCAGACCCAATTAAAATAACGCCGTCCGATCCCTCACGTCACTTACCATGCAAACTAGATATCCAAACCTCATGGATTCATTCCAGCCAAACAAAGCCTATTCATGTTCCCAAAATACAAATCTCACATACTTAACACCGTTTCAACTCTGGAGTACTCAGGCACAAGAATCCGAAATAAGACAATTCACCTCTCGAGCTGGCCAGTCCCAAGACTAAATCATCTATATTACAGATTCCTACCCGACATACATATCTATCTTCCTCGAATCCCATGATAAAGATCTTTACACTTATGACATGTCTGGTTCATAACTTACGCTCAAACGAGCACTTAGACATATTCATGAAATCAGGACCATACACCACTTGGCCCAAGCTCACTCCGCGCAGAGACCACGCGAAGCAGGCTCTGATACCACCTGTAACAGCCCCACTTTCCCCTAAGGCGAACCAAAGGGGTTAGCGGACTGCCTGCCCAGCTCTCGCCAGGACTAACGAGGCAGACTAGAACTATCTATAGCGATCCGAAACTTACAAACGAGCATAAACAGGTCAAAATGGTAAAATAACCCAAAATAAAAAAAAATGAAATCCGGAGTCGGTCATGAATAGTAACCGACCCGTCAAAACCCAACCGAAAGAGCACGCAAACATTCACATCTGAACTTTAGCGATTACAATCCAAAAGGACATTCAAAAGTTTTCAAAAGTTAATACATATACACGGTTTGCCAAATCAAAAGAGAAAACGCCCCAAAAGTACACTTAGGGTTTTAATACATGAGCTATACAAAAGATATGTTCAACTAGCTCAATTTGGCAGCCATTTGCCAAATCCAGACCAAAAGGGTAAAATTTTCCTGTAAGGAAAACAAAAGGAACAGAAAGGGGTGAGCTTGCGCTCAATGAGGTACCAAACAGATAGCATTAAAATCATGGCATTTCACATTTAACAAATCAGACACACATGTCAGACGTAAAGCAAAGGAACCAATTATTCAAATCAGAAGGATACGGGTGGCTCTCAGGAGCCAAATTTCCAGCGCAGTACTTGATCCAAACCGGTTGACTCTCCGTCAACGTATATAGAACCAACGCGTCCGTAGACCCCTCTTATCACCGAATTCCGTCCACCAAACACCCCTTTACCGGGCCCGCTCACCTCAAACGAACAAAATGGTAATACTCGAGTATACCCGGAATCAAGGGTCTCAATACCCAAAATCCCCGAACAGACTACCGTGGTTCGTTATCTAATCGTCCAGGCCCTTGCCGGCCCGACTCGAATAACTTAGCCACAGGATTGAGCTCATAGGTCATAGAAATCCGAACAGATGCAGACATAGATAACAGATTCAAATTTTGCATAGTAAATTGGCATATGATCAGACTAGAGAACGAGTGTGATAAAGTACACCCTCGTCTCGAACAAATAAACAGATTGCAGAGCAAAATCAAGTTAAACAGCAATGAAGGGGAGTGGTACACTCACCGGCTCAACTTCAAAAGTTTTTAATTCAGATTGGCCTTAATCTCCAAGAAACCCTAAAATAACCAAAATAAAACCAATTGAAGGTTTCACATCCATAATCGAGTAAACACAATGCACATGAGGCTCGACTACTAGTCGTATGCCTTGCCAAAATAATACTAATGCAAGGGTACAAAACATGATTTTCTTGGAAACGACAATGTAACATGAAGACTTAGGCGCAAACAACCCAAAAGCCTTTCATTTCCACCAAAAGGCAAATTCAACTTGACGGAACCAAACGGCCTAGAAAATCGGGCAGCACCTCCCCTAAAATTCTTACTTTTCCAGCCATTAAGGCTTCACTATTTCCTCAAATCAGTCCCAACATCTCACACAAAATTCATCTCATTTACCAAAAGCCGTTCACTAGGCTCAAAATAGTACAAGTACAAAAGTTAGCTAGGAAATGACCGGAATAAGAGTAAGTCTTAAAACATGTAAGCAAGTACAATGAGACTCGATAACGAGTCATAAAGCCATGCCAACCACAACCCCAATAAGGTTTCATATGCATATATAAAAGCATTATAGCAAACCAGAAATTAAGAAATGGCATTAGCTTAGGCCTTAACAAAAAAACAGTTTTCGTCATACTTTTGCGGTAATGACACAAAATGCGCTACGCTTATCGGATGAGGGTGTAAGACCCACCATCTCGAAGCTAAAAGACAGGGCTACAACAATGTAGAAGGCCACTCAGTCCAAATCCTAGCACAACTAGGTCAAAAATGCAGAATACCACAACCTGAACCGTAATTGCAGGTTTACAAATCACACAATGCTGTAATGAACACAACTCAGTCTATACAAGTCCAAATGCCGAAATTCCAAAGGCATATGTTAGCTAAGACATCCAGCTACATTTCATCAGAAGACACCAACAACAAAATCCAAACCAATGCCAGTCAAAATGGCCGATTACAAGTGCGGTTTTCGCATTCTGATCAACCCAGATCAGCAATAGTAAAAACGACATATGTCACTCTACACTACTCCAAATGACCTGAAATTTTGCAGGCACTTCAAACTCATCAATACCTACAACTTTCATGTTTTGAGCAAAGTCCAATTCGGCCTCTAACCCTATGATCCAAAACCGGACAGAATTAGGGGTTTTGAAACCCTATATTTTCACAATTCATTCCAAACCCAAAATTGGTTGTAATTATCACTAATTCACATCTACTAGAGTCATTCCCCCTCATCATCAACCATCATAGATGACCACAACATCACATTCATATTAAACCAGAAAATTCCTCCAAAATAGAAAAACTTCACCAAATCACTTCAAACCAAGATAAAAACCAGAAATTTCAGCACTTTAATCACTACTAAGCATAACTTAAGCATCATTAGGTGTAGGAGGAAGTTTGAGCATCACTTACCAAGAAAACAAGAGAGAGGAAGTAGGAGGACACCCTAGCTCTCCAAGAAAGCTTCACCAAATCACTCACTATCACTAACTAAAGGGATTTTATGGAGTAATTGCAAGATCAAATGGTTGGATGGTTCACCTTGAGCAAGATTGGAGCTAAAACTTGAAGAGTTTCTTGCTTCCTTTTGGAGAGAGAGGGCCGGCCATATGAGGAGAAGAAATGGTGATTTTTGAACAATTTTTCAAGATATTTACTCAATTTGGTCAAAAGTCAAAAGTGTGAATAGTTGCCAACAAAGTCCAACCAATGGTTGTGTGACACTTGTCACTCCATTAATGCAATCTTATCACTTCTTTTTCTCTCTCACATCAATCATAATAGCTTCCTCTAATTATCTCTTAACACCCGATAAAATAATTCCAGTATCCAAAACTTAATCTAGTTGGCTGAAATCTTCCGAACTTTTCACACTAGTGGGTCCCACGTCCGGTATACGCTCTTAATTTCTCAAAATCTCTTCGATACTAGAAAAATCATCTAAAAGCTATATTTACTCATAAAAATAATCTAGAAAATTTTCCGGATACAGAAAGTGTAGAAAACAAATCATTGAAAATAAGAAAACCTAGAAATATAATAAAACCTAGAAATTGGAAAAAATTACGGGTTCTCACACTCTCTCCCCCTTAAAGAAATTTCGCCCTCGAAATTTTCTCTTCAAAATTTAAAGTAACCAATGGCCTGTACCTTCTTCGTCTTCAGAGTCAGAAGAAACGAGATTCTTCATTCCAGTCCCTTTTCCACTTGACGGTCCAGGGTCGGTCTTGGTTGGTTGCTGGGTTCCTTTCTTTTCACGCGCTTTACTCGGGCAATGAGCAATTCGATGCTCGGCGCTCCCACAGCACAGACATCTCCCTCCTCTTTTCCAACAATTCTCTTCAAAATGATTGGATTTTCTACAATAGCCACAATATGGTAGAGGAATTGGGGTCTGATCTCCTTGTGAGATATCCCTCAGTGGTCCTTTTTCCCTTGAGTTTCCTCCCAGCGTATCCTCCTTAAGTGTCTCCAGAATTGTCACACCTCTCGCTCCACGACCCTTCTTCGCCAAGGGCCTACCTTGCTCACCCTGTTCTGGCAATTTACCCATTTTCTTGCCCCTTTTCTTGGCATGGAAGATCGTCCCCTGTGGCCTTACAATTCCTGCCCTTTGAGCTTCCTCTGGCGTCCCCATAGAAGTATTACCTTGTGCCATTGCTACAGTCTCCTTGGAAATCTCTTCGTATTTCCTCTTTAACTCCATGTTTTGGTGTAAAAGCTCAAGTTTCTCCGAATACTCTTGCTTCCATTGCCTTTCCCAGTACTCGGTCAGCCTCCTTTGAACCTCTATTTCATCTCGGAGAACCGAAATTTCCTGATACGGATCAACCCAATGTGTCATCTTACGGAAGTGCTGGAACTCGGGTACTAGCCTGTCGGGCAAAACAATGAGTCATAATACATTCCTAAGTACAAGTGGCATTCTCGATCCTCGTCCAGTTATTGTTTCCCTTTTCTTCTCTTGATTCTTGGCCTCGCTTAGTTCCACGGCCACGACCACGTCCACGACTGCTTATCCCTTACATATATATATATTTATATATTTTTTTTTCTCTCTTTTCTTTTTCCCCTTTCCCCAAGGTAATTCAACGCATAAACACAGTAAAGTGACAAAAGTAATCAAATTCTAGCACACCAATTATACCAGTGACATATGCACATATAACACACCATGTATCAAGAAAACGGTTAATCAAATACACCAATACATGCCAAATTAGACAGATAATCCTATGCACAATACTCAAACCACTGTTATGTCATAGCGGTATCAAAGCAAATCAAGAGTAAAGGCGATATAGTCCCAGACCCAATTAAAATAACGCCGTCCGATCCCTCACGTCACTTACCATGCAAACTAGATATCCAAACCTCATGGATTCATTCCAGCCAAACAAAGCCTATTCATGTTCCCAAAATACAAATCTCACATACTTAACACCGTTTCAACTCTGGAGTACTCAGGCACAAGAATCCGAAATAAGACAATTCACCTCTCGAGCTGGCCAGTCCCAAGACTAAATCATCTATATTACAGATTCCTACCCGACATACATATCTATCTTCCTCGAATCCCATGATAAAGATCTTTACACTTATGACATGTCTGGTTCATAACTTACGCTCAAACGAGCACTTAGACATATTCATGAAATCAGGACCATACACCACTTGGCCCAAGCTCACTCCGCGCAGAGACCACGCGAAGCAGGCTCTGATACCACCTGTAACAGCCCCACTTTCCCCTAAGGCGAACCAAAGGGGTTAGCGGACTGCCTGCCCAGCTCTCGCCAGGACTAACGAGGCAGACTAGAACTATCTATAGCGATCCGAAACTTACAAACGAGCATAAACAGGTCAAAATGGTAAAATAACCCAAAATAAAAAAAAATGAAATCCGGAGTCGGTCATGAATAGTAACCGACCCGTCAAAACCCAACCGAAAGAGCACGCAAACATTCACATCTGAACTTTAGCGATTACAATCCAAAAGGACATTCAAAAGTTTTCAAAAGTTAATACATATACACGGTTTGCCAAATCAAAAGAGAAAACGCCCCAAAAGTACACTTAGGGTTTTAATACATGAGCTATACAAAAGATATGTTCAACTAGCTCAATTTGGCAGCCATTTGCCAAATCCAGACCAAAAGGGTAAAATTTTCCTGTAAGGAAAACAAAAGGAACAGAAAGGGGTGAGCTTGCGCTCAATGAGGTACCAAACAGATAGCATTAAAATCATGGCATTTCACATTTAACAAATCAGACACACATGTCAGACGTAAAGCAAAGGAACCAATTATTCAAATCAGAAGGATACGGGTGGCTCTCAGGAGCCAAATTTCCAGCGCAGTACTTGATCCAAACCGGTTGACTCTCCGTCAACGTATATAGAACCAACGCGTCCGTAGACCCCTCTTATCACCGAATTCCGTCCACCAAACACCCCTTTACCGGGCCCGCTCACCTCAAACGAACAAAATGGTAATACTCGAGTATACCCGGAATCAAGGGTCTCAATACCCAAAATCCCCGAACAGACTACCGTGGTTCGTTATCTAATCGTCCAGGCCCTTGCCGGCCCGACTCGAATAACTTAGCCACAGGATTGAGCTCATAGGTCATAGAAATCCGAACAGATGCAGACATAGATAACAGATTCAAATTTTGCATAGTAAATTGGCATATGATCAGACTAGAGAACGAGTGTGATAAAGTACACCCTCGTCTCGAACAAATAAACAGATTGCAGAGCAAAATCAAGTTAAACAGCAATGAAGGGGAGTGGTACACTCACCGGCTCAACTTCAAAAGTTTTTAATTCAGATTGGCCTTAATCTCCAAGAAACCCTAAAATAACCAAAATAAAACCAATTGAAGGTTTCACATCCATAATCGAGTAAACACAATGCACATGAGGCTCGACTACTAGTCGTATGCCTTGCCAAAATAATACTAATGCAAGGGTACAAAACATGATTTTCTTGGAAACGACAATGTAACATGAAGACTTAGGCGCAAACAACCCAAAAGCCTTTCATTTCCACCAAAAGGCAAATTCAACTTGACGGAACCAAACGGCCTAGAAAATCGGGCAGCACCTCCCCTAAAATTCTTACTTTTCCAGCCATTAAGGCTTCACTATTTCCTCAAATCAGTCCCAACATCTCACACAAAATTCATCTCATTTACCAAAAGCCGTTCACTAGGCTCAAAATAGTACAAGTACAAAAGTTAGCTAGGAAATGACCGGAATAAGAGTAAGTCTTAAAACATGTAAGCAAGTACAATGAGACTCGATAACGAGTCATAAAGCCATGCCAACCACAACCCCAATAAGGTTTCATATGCATATATAAAAGCATTATAGCAAACCAGAAATTAAGAAATGGCATTAGCTTAGGCCTTAACAAAAAAACAGTTTTCGTCATACTTTTGCGGTAATGACACAAAATGCGCTACGCTTATCGGATGAGGGTGTAAGACCCACCATCTCGAAGCTAAAAGACAGGGCTACAACAATGTAGAAGGCCACTCAGTCCAAATCCTAGCACAACTAGGTCAAAAATGCAGAATACCACAACCTGAACCGTAATTGCAGGTTTACAAATCACACAATGCTGTAATGAACACAACTCAGTCTATACAAGTCCAAATGCCGAAATTCCAAAGGCATATGTTAGCTAAGACATCCAGCTACATTTCATCAGAAGACACCAACAACAAAATCCAAACCAATGCCAGTCAAAATGGCCGATTACAAGTGCGGTTTTCGCATTCTGATCAACCCAGATCAGCAATAGTAAAAACGACATATGTCACTCTACACTACTCCAAATGATCTGAAATTTTGCAGACACTTCAAACTCATCAATACCTACAACTTTCATGTTTTGAGCAAAGTCCAATTCGGCCTCTAACCCTATGATCCAAAACCGGACAGAATTAGGGGTTTTGAAACCCTATATTTTCACAATTCATTCCAAACCCAAAATTGGTTGTAATTATCACTAATTCACATCTACTAGAGTCATTCCCCCTCATCATGAACCATCATAGATGACCACAACATCACATTCATATTAAACCAGAAAATTCCTCCAAAATAGAAAAACTTCACCAAATCACTTCAAACCAAGATAAAAACCAGAAATTTCAGCACTTTAATCACTACTAAGCATAACTTAAGCATCATTAGGTGTAGGAGGAAGTTTGAGCATCACTTACCAAGAAAACAAGAGAGAGGAAGTAGGAGGACACCCTAGCTCTCCAAGAAAGCTTCACCAAATCACTCACTATCACTAACTAAAGGGATTTTATGGAGTAATTGCAAGATCAAATGGTTGGATGGTTCACCTTGAGCAAGATTGGAGCTAAAACTTGAAGAGTTTCTTGCTTCCTTTTGGAGAGAGAGGGCCGGCCATATGAGGAGAAGAAATGGTGATTTTTGAACAATTTTTCAAGATATTTACTCAATTTGGTCAAAAGTCAAAAGTGTGAATAGTTGCCAACAAAGTCCAACCAATGGTTGTGTGACACTTGTCACTCCATTAATGCAATCTTATCACTTCTTTTTCTCTCTCACATCAATCATAATAGCTTCCTCTAATTATCTCTTAACACCCGATAAAATAATTCCAGTATCCAAAACTTAATCTAGTTGGCTGAAATCTTCCGAACTTTTCACACTAGTGGGTCCCACGTCCGGTATACGCTCTTAATTTCTCAAAATCTCTTCGATACTAGAAAAATCATCTAAAAGCTATATTTACTCATAAAAATAATCTAGAAAATTTTCCGGATACAGAAAGTGTAGAAAACAAATCATTGAAAATAAGAAAACCTAGAAATATAATAAAACCTAGAAATTGGAAAAAATTACGGGTTCTCACACTCTCTCCCCCTTAAAGAAATTTCGCCCTCGAAATTTTCTCTTCAAAATTTAAAGTAACCAATGGCCTGTACCTTCTTCGTCTTCAGAGTCAGAAGAAACGAGATTCTTCATTCCAGTCCCTTTTCCACTTGACGGTCCAGGGTCGGTCTTGGTTGGTTGCTGGGTTCCTTTCTTTTCACGCGCTTTACTCGGGCAATGAGCAATTCGATGCTCGGCGCTCCCACAGCACAGACATCTCCCTCCTCTTTTCCAACAATTCTCTTCAAAATGATTGGATTTTCTACAATAGCCACAATATGGTAGAGGAATTGGGGTCTGATCTCCTTGTGAGATATCCCTCAGTGGTCCTTTTTCCCTTGAGTTTCCTCCCAGCGTATCCTCCTTAAGTGTCTCCAGAATTGTCACACCTCTCGCTCCACGACCCTTCTTCGCCAAGGGCCTACCTTGCTCACCCTGTTCTGGCAATTTACCCATTTTCTTGCCCCTTTTCTTGGCATGGAAGATCGTCCCCTGTGGCCTTACAATTCCTGCCCTTTGAGCTTCCTCTGGCGTCCCCATAGAAGTATTACCTTGTGCCATTGCTACAGTCTCCTTGGAAATCTCTTCGTATTTCCTCTTTAACTCCATGTTTTGGTGTAAAAGCTCAAGTTTCTCCGAATACTCTTGCTTCCATTGCCTTTCCCAGTACTCGGTCAGCCTCCTTTGAACCTCTATTTCATCTCGGAGAACCGAAATTTCCTGATACGGATCAACCCAATGTGTCATCTTACGGAAGTGCTGGAACTCGGGTACTAGCCTGTCGGGCAAAACAATGAGTCATAATACATTCCTAAGTACAAGTGGCATTCTCGATCCTCGTCCAGTTATTGTTTCCCTTTTCTTCTCTTGATTCTTGGCCTCGCTTAGTTCCACGGCCACGACCACGTCCACGACTGCTTATCCCTTACATATATATATATTTATATATTTTTTTTTCTCTCTTTTCTTTTTCCCCTTTCCCCAAGGTAATTCAACGCATAAACACAGTAAAGTGACAAAAGTAATCAAATTCTAGCACACCAATTATACCAGTGACATATGCACATATAACACACCATGTATCAAGAAAACGGTTAATCAAATACACCAATACATGCCAAATTAGACAGATAATCCTATGCACAATACTCAAACCACTGTTATGTCATAGCGGTATCAAAGCAAATCAAGAGTAAAGGCGATATAGTCCCAGACCCAATTAAAATAACGCCGTCCGATCCCTCACGTCACTTACCATGCAAACTAGATATCCAAACCTCATGGATTCATTCCAGCCAAACAAAGCCTATTCATGTTCCCAAAATACAAATCTCACATACTTAACACCGTTTCAACTCTGGAGTACTCAGGCACAAGAATCCGAAATAAGACAATTCACCTCTCGAGCTGGCCAGTCCCAAGACTAAATCATCTATATTACAGATTCCTACCCGACATACATATCTATCTTCCTCGAATCCCATGATAAAGATCTTTACACTTATGACATGTCTGGTTCATAACTTACGCTCAAACGAGCACTTAGACATATTCATGAAATCAGGACCATACACCACTTGGCCCAAGCTCACTCCGCGCAGAGACCACGCGAAGCAGGCTCTGATACCACCTGTAACAGCCCCACTTTCCCCTAAGGCGAACCAAAGGGGTTAGCGGACTGCCTGCCCAGCTCTCGCCAGGACTAACGAGGCAGACTAGAACTATCTATAGCGATCCGAAACTTACAAACGAGCATAAACAGGTCAAAATGGTAAAATAACCCAAAATAAAAAAAAATGAAATCCGGAGTCGGTCATGAATAGTAACCGACCCGTCAAAACCCAACCGAAAGAGCACGCAAACATTCACATCTGAACTTTAGCGATTACAATCCAAAAGGACATTCAAAAGTTTTCAAAAGTTAATACATATACACGGTTTGCCAAATCAAAAGAGAAAACGCCCCAAAAGTACACTTAGGGTTTTAATACATGAGCTATACAAAAGATATGTTCAACTAGCTCAATTTGGCAGCCATTTGCCAAATCCAGACCAAAAGGGTAAAATTTTCCTGTAAGGAAAACAAAAGGAACAGAAAGGGGTGAGCTTGCGCTCAATGAGGTACCAAACAGATAGCATTAAAATCATGGCATTTCACATTTAACAAATCAGACACACATGTCAGACGTAAAGCAAAGGAACCAATTATTCAAATCAGAAGGATACGGGTGGCTCTCAGGAGCCAAATTTCCAGCGCAGTACTTGATCCAAACCGGTTGACTCTCCGTCAACGTATATAGAACCAACGCGTCCGTAGACCCCTCTTATCACCGAATTCCGTCCACCAAACACCCCTTTACCGGGCCCGCTCACCTCAAACGAACAAAATGGTAATACTCGAGTATACCCGGAATCAAGGGTCTCAATACCCAAAATCCCCGAACAGACTACCGTGGTTCGTTATCTAATCGTCCAGGCCCTTGCCGGCCCGACTCGAATAACTTAGCCACAGGATTGAGCTCATAGGTCATAGAAATCCGAACAGATGCAGACATAGATAACAGATTCAAATTTTGCATAGTAAATTGGCATATGATCAGACTAGAGAACGAGTGTGATAAAGTACACCCTCGTCTCGAACAAATAAACAGATTGCAGAGCAAAATCAAGTTAAACAGCAATGAAGGGGAGTGGTACACTCACCGGCTCAACTTCAAAAGTTTTTAATTCAGATTGGCCTTAATCTCCAAGAAACCCTAAAATAACCAAAATAAAACCAATTGAAGGTTTCACATCCATAATCGAGTAAACACAATGCACATGAGGCTCGACTACTAGTCGTATGCCTTGCCAAAATAATACTAATGCAAGGGTACAAAACATGATTTTCTTGGAAACGACAATGTAACATGAAGACTTAGGCGCAAACAACCCAAAAGCCTTTCATTTCCACCAAAAGGCAAATTCAACTTGACGGAACCAAACGGCCTAGAAAATCGGGCAGCACCTCCCCTAAAATTCTTACTTTTCCAGCCATTAAGGCTTCACTATTTCCTCAAATCAGTCCCAACATCTCACACAAAATTCATCTCATTTACCAAAAGCCGTTCACTAGGCTCAAAATAGTACAAGTACAAAAGTTAGCTAGGAAATGACCGGAATAAGAGTAAGTCTTAAAACATGTAAGCAAGTACAATGAGACTCGATAACGAGTCATAAAGCCATGCCAACCACAACCCCAATAAGGTTTCATATGCATATATAAAAGCATTATAGCAAACCAGAAATTAAGAAATGGCATTAGCTTAGGCCTTAACAAAAAAACAGTTTTCGTCATACTTTTGCGGTAATGACACAAAATGCGCTACGCTTATCGGATGAGGGTGTAAGACCCACCATCTCGAAGCTAAAAGACAGGGCTACAACAATGTAGAAGGCCACTCAGTCCAAATCCTAGCACAACTAGGTCAAAAATGCAGAATACCACAACCTGAACCGTAATTGCAGGTTTACAAATCACACAATGCTGTAATGAACACAACTCAGTCTATACAAGTCCAAATGCCGAAATTCCAAAGGCATATGTTAGCTAAGACATCCAGCTACATTTCATCAGAAGACACCAACAACAAAATCCAAACCAATGCCAGTCAAAATGGCCGATTACAAGTGCGGTTTTCGCATTCTGATCAACCCAGATCAGCAATAGTAAAAACGACATATGTCACTCTACACTACTTCAAATGACCTGAAATTTTGCAGGCACTTCAAACTCATCAATACCTACAACTTTCATGTTTTGAGCAAAGTCCAATTCGGCCTCTAACCCTATGATCCAAAACCGGACAGAATTAGGGGTTTTGAAACCCTATATTTTCACAATTCATTCCAAACCCAAAATTGGTTGTAATTATCACTAATTCACATCTACTAGAGTCATTCCCCCTCATCATCAACCATCATAGATGACCACAACATCACATTCATATTAAACCAGAAAATTCCTCCAAAATAGAAAAACTTCACCAAATCACTTCAAACCAAGATAAAAACCAGAAATTTCAGCACTTTAATCACTACTAAGCATAACTTAAGCATCATTAGGTGTAGGAGGAAGTTTGAGCATCACTTACCAAGAAAACAAGAGAGAGGAAGTAGGAGGACACCCTAGCTCTCCAAGAAAGCTTCACCAAATCACTCACTATCACTAACTAAAGGGATTTTATGGAGTAATTGCAAGATCAAATGGTTGGATGGTTCACCTTGAGCAAGATTGGAGCTAAAACTTGAAGAGTTTCTTGCTTCCTTTTGGAGAGAGAGGGCCGGCCATATGAGGAGAAGAAATGGTGATTTTTGAACAATTTTTCAAGATATTTACTCAATTTGGTCAAAAGTCAAAAGTGTGAATAGTTGCCAACAAAGTCCAACCAATGGTTGTGTGACACTTGTCACTCCATTAATGCAATCTTATCACTTCTTTTTCTCTCTCACATCAATCATAATAGCTTCCTCTAATTATCTCTTAACACCCGATAAAATAATTCCAGTATCCAAAACTTAATCTAGTTGGCTGAAATCTTCCGAACTTTTCACACTAGTGGGTCCCACGTCCGGTATACGCTCTTAATTTCTCAAAATCTCTTCGATACTAGAAAAATCATCTAAAAGCTATATTTACTCATAAAAATAATCTAGAAAATTTTCCGGATACAGAAAGTGTAGAAAACAAATCATTGAAAATAAGAAAACCTAGAAATATAATAAAACCTAGAAATTGGAAAAAATTACGGGTTCTCACACTCTCTCCCCCTTAAAGAAATTTCGCCCTCGAAATTTTCTCTTCAAAATTTAAAGTAACCAATGGCCTGTACCTTCTTCGTCTTCAGAGTCAGAAGAAACGAGATTCTTCATTCCAGTCCCTTTTCCACTTGACGGTCCAGGGTCGGTCTTGGTTGGTTGCTGGGTTCCTTTCTTTTCACGCGCTTTACTCGGGCAATGAGCAATTCGATGCTCGGCGCTCCCACAGCACAGACATCTCCCTCCTCTTTTCCAACAATTCTCTTCAAAATGATTGGATTTTCTACAATAGCCACAATATGGTAGAGGAATTGGGGTCTGATCTCCTTGTGAGATATCCCTCAGTGGTCCTTTTTCCCTTGAGTTTCCTCCCAGCGTATCCTCCTTAAGTGTCTCCAGAATTGTCACACCTCTCGCTCCACGACCCTTCTTCGCCAAGGGCCTACCTTGCTCACCCTGTTCTGGCAATTTACCCATTTTCTTGCCCCTTTTCTTGGCATGGAAGATCGTCCCCTGTGGCCTTACAATTCCTGCCCTTTGAGCTTCCTCTGGCGTCCCCATAGAAGTATTACCTTGTGCCATTGCTACAGTCTCCTTGGAAATCTCTTCGTATTTCCTCTTTAACTCCATGTTTTGGTGTAAAAGCTCAAGTTTCTCCGAATACTCTTGCTTCCATTGCCTTTCCCAGTACTCGGTCAGCCTCCTTTGAACCTCTATTTCATCTCGGAGAACCGAAATTTCCTGATACGGATCAACCCAATGTGTCATCTTACGGAAGTGCTGGAACTCGGGTACTAGCCTGTCGGGCAAAACAATGAGTCATAATACATTCCTAAGTACAAGTGGCATTCTCGATCCTCGTCCAGTTATTGTTTCCCTTTTCTTCTCTTGATTCTTGGCCTCGCTTAGTTCCACGGCCACGACCACGTCCACGACTGCTTATCCCTTACATATATATATTTATATATTTTTTTTTCTCTCTTTTCTTTTTCCCCTTTCCCCAAGGTAATTCAACGCATAAACACAGTAAAGTGACAAAAGTAATCAAATTCTAGCACACCAATTATACCAATGACATATGCACAT
This sequence comes from Coffea arabica, assembly GCF_036785885.1. NCBI lineage: Eukaryota > Viridiplantae > Streptophyta > Magnoliopsida > Gentianales > Rubiaceae > Coffea > Coffea arabica. The sequence continues at coordinate 36,670,555 of NC_092329.1, forward strand.
ACAACACACCATGTATCAAGAAAACGGTTAATCAAATACACCAATACATGCCAAATTAGACAGATAATCCTATGCACAATACTCAAACCACTGTTATGTCATAGCGGTATCAAAGCAAATCAAGAGTAAAGGCGATATAGTCCCAGACCCAATTAAAATAACGCCGTCCGATCCCTCACGTCACTTACCATGCAAACTAGATATCCAAACCTCATGGATTCATTCCAGCCAAACAAAGCCTATTCATGTTCCCAAAATACAAATCTCACATACTTAACACCGTTTCAACTCTGGAGTACTCAGGCACAAGAATCCGAAATAAGACAATTCACCTCTCGAGCTGGCCAGTCCCAAGACTAAATCATCTATATTACAGATTCCTACCCGACATACATATCTATCTTCCTCGAATCCCATGATAAAGATCTTTACACTTATGACATGTCTGGTTCATAACTTACGCTCAAACGAGCACTTAGACATATTCATGAAATCAGGACCATACACCACTTGGCCCAAGCTCACTCCGCGCAGAGACCACGCGAAGCAGGCTCTGATACCACCTGTAACAGCCCCACTTTCCCCTAAGGCGAACCAAAGGGGTTAGCGGACTGCCTGCCCAGCTCTCGCCAGGACTAACGAGGCAGACTAGAACTATCTATAGCGATCCGAAACTTACAAACGAGCATAAACAGGTCAAAATGGTAAAATAACCCAAAATAAAAAAAAAATGAAATCCGGAGTCGGTCATGAATAGTAACCGACCCGTCAAAACCCAACCGAAAGAGCACGCAAACATTCACATCTGAACTTTAGCGATTACAATCCAAAAGGACATTCAAAAGTTTTCAAAAGTTAATACATATACACGGTTTGCCAAATCAAAAGAGAAAACTCCCCAAAAGTACACTTAGGGTTTTAATACATGAGCTATACAAAAGATATGTTCAACTAGCTCAATTTGGCAGCCATTTGCCAAATCTAGACCAAAAGGGTAAAATTTTCCTGTAAGGAAAACAAAAGGAACAAAAAGGGGTGAGCTTGCGCTCAATAAGGTACCAAACAGATAGCATTAAAATCATGGCATTTCACATTTAACAAATCAGACACACATGTCATACGTAAAGCAAAGGAACCAATTATTCAAATCAGAAGGATACGGGTGGCTCTCAGGAGCCAAATTTCCAGCGCAGTACTTGATCCAAACCGGTTGACTCTCCGTCAACGTATATAGAACCAACGCGTCCGTAGACCCCTCTTATCACCGAATTCCGTCCACCAAACACCCCTTTACCGGGCCCGCTCACCTCAAACGAACAAAATGGTAATACTCGAGTATACCCGGAATCAAGGGTCTCAATACCCAAAATCCCCGAACAGACTACCGTGGTTCGTTATCTAATCGTCCAGGCCCTTGCCGGCCCGACTCGAATAACTTAGCCACAGGATTGAGCTCATAGGTCATAGAAATCCGAACAGATGCAGACATAGATAACAGATTCAAATTTTGCATAGTAAATTGGCATATGATCAGACTAGAGAACGAGTGTGATAAAGTACACCCTCGTCTCGAACAAATAAACAGATTGCAGAGCAAAATCAAGTTAAACAGCAATGAAGGGGAGTGGTACACTCACCGGCTCAACTTCAAAAGTTTTTACTTCAGATTGGCCTTAATCTCCAAGAAACCCTAAAATAACCAAAATAAAACCAATTGAAGGTTTCACATCCATAATCGAGTAAACACAATGCACATGAGGCTCGACTACTAGTCGTATGCCTTGCCAAAATAATACTAATGCAAGGGTACAAAACATGATTTTCTTGGAAACGACAATGTAACATGAAGACTTAGGCGCAAACAACCCAAAAGCCTTTCATTTCCACCAAAAGGCAAATTCAACTTGACGGAACCAAACGGCCTAGAAAATCGGGCAGCACCTCCCCTAAAATTCTTACTTTTCCAGCCATTAAGGCTTCATTATTTCCTCAAATCAGTCCCAACATCTCACACAAAATTCATCTCATTTACCAAAAGCCGTTCACTAGGCTCAAAATAGTACAAGTACAAAAGTTAGCTAGGAAATGACCGGAATAAGAGTAAGTCTTAAAACATGTAAGCAAGTACAATGAGACTCGATAACGAGTCATAAAGCCATGCCAACCACAACCCCAATAAGGTTTCATATGCATATATAAAAGCATTATAGCAAACCAGAAATTAAGAAATGGCATTAGCTTAGGCCTTAACAAAAAAACAGTTTTCGTCATACTTTTGCGGTAATGACACAAAATGCGCTACGCTTATCGGATGAGGGTGTAAGACCCACCATCTCGAAGCTAAAAGACAGGGCTACAACAATGTAGAAGGCCACTCAGTCCAAATCCTAGCACAACTAGGTCAAAAATGCAGAATACCACAACCTGAACCGTAATTGCAGGTTTACAAATCACACAATGCTGTAATGAACACAACTCAGTCTATACAAGTCCAAATGCCGAAATTCCAAAGGCATATGTTAGCTAAGACATCCAGCTACATTTCATCAGAAGACACCAACAACAAAATCCAAACCAATGCCAGTCAAAATGGCCGATTACAAGTGCGGTTTTCGCATTCTGATCAACCCAGATCAGCAATAGTAAAAACGACATATGTCACTCTACACTACTCCAAATGATCTGAAATTTTGCAGGCACTTCAAACTCATCAATACCTACAACTTTCATGTTTTGAGCAAAGTCCAATTCGGCCTCTAACCCTATGATCCAAAACCGGACAGAATTAGGGGTTTTGAAACCCTATATTTTCACAATTCATTCCAAACCCAAAATTGGTTGTAATTATCACTAATTCACATCTACTAGAGTCATTCCCCCTCATCATCAACCATCATAGATGACCACAACATCACATTCATATTAAACCAGAAAATTCCTCCAAAATAGAAAAACTTCACCAAATCACTTCAAACCAAGATAAAAACCAGAAATTTCAGCACTTTAATCACTACTAAGCATAACTTAAGCATCATTAGGTGTAGGAGGAAGTTTGAGCATCACTTACCAAGAAAACAAGAGAGAGGAAGTAGGAGGACACCCTAGCTCTCCAAGAAAGCTTCACCAAATCACTCACTATCACTAACTAAAGGGATTTTATGGAGTAATTGCAAGATCAAATGGTTGGATGGTTCACCTTGAGCAAGATTGGAGCTAAAACTTGAAGAGTTTCTTGCTTCCTTTTGGAGAGAGAGGGCCGGCCATATGAGGAGAAGAAATGGTGATTTTTGAACAATTTTTCAAGATATTTACTCAATTTGGTCAAAAGTCAAAAGTGTGAATAGTTGCCAACAAAGTCCAACCAATGGTTGTGTGACACTTGTCACTCCATTAATGCAATCTTATCACTTCTTTTTCTCTCTCACATCAATCATAATAGCTTCCTCTAATTATCTCTTAACACCCGATAAAATAATTCCAGTATCCAAAACTTAATCTAGTTGGCCGAAATCTTCCGAACTTTTCACACTAGTGGGTCCCACGTCCGGTATACGCGCTTAATTTCTCAAAATCTCTTCGATACTAGAAAAATCATCTAAAAGCTATATTTACTCATAAAAATAATCTAGAAAATTTTCCGGATACAGAAAGTGTAGAAAACAAATCATTGAAAATAAGAAAACCTAGAAATATAATAAAACCTAGAAATTGGAAAAAATTACGGGTTCTCACATGAGCAATAACACTTCAAGTAGCAAATCTCCAAATGAGCGAGTGTAAAGTTTTTCAATAGAAACAATAATCCGATAAGTAATAATCATGCCAGAGTAGTTAATGGAAATTTGGGTTTTACCCATTTTCGCTTCTAACTTTCCACCAATCATAATTTCTCTCTCTTCTAACAACTTTTATCTCATTTAATAAATGTAAATTATTCTTTTATCCATATATGGTAACTTTGTTTAGTACAAAGCTAAATGTTACATTGGTAAATTCATTTGTTTGATAAGAAGTAATAAATTATTAATGTAAAGATAGATTTTTGCCTTTTTTTTCATCTTGAATAAAAAATGAAATTTAATTATGTGTATTATCATGAGAAAATGTAAAAACCATCTTCAAGAATACATGTTATTTCTTTTTCTCTTTTATATATTATACTATTTAATAAAAATTATCGCATTGTATAAATTTACGTATAAAGTTTATAAGGACTAATATGGTAGTTAAATGTTTAAGATACATTAATTTTTAAATAAATATTATATATGCTAACAATGTATACAGTACACCGTTGGATCCATAACACGGGCAAAAGTTGGATTTTAAATTCAAATTTTACATAGTTGTCGTTCATTCAAAACTAACAATATATACACTATCAGTATAAGAAAACTTAATTCTTAATTTTTTTATGTAAATATAAATAGTATGTAAAAATACTATCAATGAATTATTTATTGATCTATAATTAATCGAATATAAAATATTCCATGCTAATACACGAGATAGATACTAGTTGAGTATTACTTGTACAAAGTAACGGGTGCAATCCCTCTATTTCAACTCACCAATTATCTGACACATGTGTTACGAAGAATCTATAATCTAATTTAATTAGTTGCAGAAAAATTATAAATTCCTTGTTCTTGTGTTAATTAATTTAGCGTATACTTTGGTCGTCATGATGTTAAATATTGTTTTTATTTCTTCAAAATGTCTTGGTCAATGTTTCATACAAAAGAAAAAGAATATTCTGTCGATGATCCTTCCAGTACTATCATACTTTTAGAATTCATAAACAAAACAAGGTACAATGACATCATAACACCCGTTCCCAATTACAAATGAATAAATATGAACAACTAAGAAAAATTTTAAAAAAAAGGTCATATGAAATTGGAATAAATATTTATATAGCTGGCCAGCTACGTATGTTTGTCATTGTGTGGCCAGCCTCAATAGAACCTAAATCCAAAGGAGAAAAAAATAGAGAAGAAGAAAATTAAGCACGAATTTAATATAGAAAGAAATTATAAAGGGACAACAACAATTGACTTGACCTTTCACTAGCTTACCTTATGCATTGAAATTGTGGGATGATGCTAGGCTAAAGGATAATGTATATGTATTTTCAAAGCATTACTACCACAGTTTGGAATCATTAATAATAATAATAATAACAATAATAAGTCATCCTCTAAAAGGAAGCTTGTCTTGACATTAAGGCCTTTTTAATAATCCACTTAAAACTCACAAGATGCATCTACACCCCATTCCCATTGATGAAACTGGCCAATTTTTTCAGCAAAGACAGAGCATTTTCTTCCTTGGGAAAGAACAAATTGAAGACATGATCTTCCCCTATAACCTCCACATCTCCGGCCCACTCGTTCTTCTCCAATGCTTCTTTGGAAAACCATCCCCTATCCCTCAAAATATCTTTCTCAGCAACATAGACCAGCACCCTTTTGCAGCCTAGCTTGGAAAGATTTGGTTCCATCACAGGATTCAGCAATGGATCATCTAGCCCTGTGGTATTTGGGTAAACAAAATGCCAAGCGGCCTCAACATAGGACTTATCCCAAAAAGAAAGATGTCCCTTTTTCTCCAATCTTGTGGCTTCACTAGCAACTGGCTATTTCCCTCAAAAATAAGGACAATTGAGAAAAATCCCTTCAACATGTTGGGTTTGTGGGCCAAATAGACCTATTTACAGCCATCCTCAACCTCCTGAACCTTACAACCGACACCCTAGCCGTACATTTACCAATTTAGGCAGGCCTCTAGACCAATTGTATGACCAGTTGAAGGCCGCCGGGAAAATTGGTATGGTACCCCCTCCTACCTATCCATATGGCATGCCCGCTTGGTATAACCCACAAGCTGTCTGTGCTTATCATTCAGGGGCACCCGGACATTCAACTTTAGATTGCAAGGCTCTTAAGCATAAAGTTCAAGATATGATTGAAGCTGGAAAGATTGTAATTAGGAAAAGGGAGGCACAAGGGCCGAATATAAATAGGAACCCCTTGCCGGAACATACTAATACCATTGGGGTGGACGACGCGGAGTATGAGGAGCAAATCCAAAAATTGGCAAGGGAAGCTGAGGTGTTTGGGGTCACAGACTGACCATTCATAATAGAAGATGAACCGTTTGAGGATGACAAAAGACCTTTTATTTTGGATCTCACTCCAGCTGAGAGCGAGGCTTTGGAGCCAATGGTCATCGAATTCCCAGAGCAGGCGCCTGTTCTAAGTTTGCAGCAAGTGCCATGGAATTACAATGAACCTGTCTTACAAATTGGAGGAAAGCCAGTTGCCAAAGAGGAGGTGTCAGTGGTCACTAGATCAGGGAGAATTGCAAGTCCTTTTGGAGCTACCGTTCCAATTCAAACAAACAGCCGAGCTGCCCGCTAAACCAACAATTACTGAGAAGGAAGCCTTGGATTTTCTTAAAAGGCTGCAAAGAAGCGAATATAACGTAGTCGAGAAGCTAAGCAAGTTGTCCGCCCAAATATCCATGTTAGATCTGCTCTTTTCTTCGGATATGCATAGGGATGCGTTGCTCGAAGTGTTGACTAAAGCTCAAATCCCTAAGGACATTTCGGTTGTTAATTTCTCACATATAGTTGGGAGTGTGTTATCTACAAAACAGATCACTTTCTCTAATGATGAATTACCGGCAGAAGGCATTGGACATAACAATGTTCTGTACATAGCTGTGAGGTGCAATGGGAAAATGTTGCCAAATGTGTTGATTGACAATGGATCTGCGCTTAATATTTGTCCTTGGAGTACCTTGGAAAAGCTAGGATTGCAAGATATCAAGCTAAGGCCTTCAGGGACCATAGTTAGAGGTTTTGATGGAGCACAAAGAGAACCTATAGGAGAAGTGGATTTAGTAGTCGAGATGGGGCCCGCGCAGTTTCAAATAGCCTGCCAAATTATGCACTTTCCTAGTGTTTACAATGTTTTGCTTGGAAGGCCATGGATTCATAAGTCCGGGGCTGTGCCTTCTTCATTGCATCAATTGTTGAAATTCATAGTAAATGACAAATTGATAACTATCTTTGCCGAGGAGGATTGCTTCGTAATTGCTGATTCTGGGTCCGAAGAAGATGGTAGCCGAAACGCCACAGTGACCCCTCATAGCACAGCTGATATCGTCTCCGTAAGTTGGATAACAAAAGAAGAATGAGCTCTATCAAAGGCCAGTGTCATGATGGCTAAGAAAATGATCCGCGGAGGATATGAGTTTGACAAAGGGCTGGGACGTAATCTACAAGGAATTCTGAAACCAGTGGAAATTGTGGAGAAAAAGGATTCATTCGGTTTGGGTTTCCGACCAACCGCTAAAGACATTAAAGAAATGAAGGAAGGCAAGAGAGCAGAGAAAAAAGGCAGGCAAAAGGCCTTTGATATTCCACCACTGCATTATACCTTTCCACGACCAACCGAACTGATCACGTCAGAGATTAACCCAGTTGACGAAATGGAAACTAGTTTGGCCCAATTGTTCGTTGGGGCAACATTTGAAGACAGTTTCCCAGATGAGGCCGAATTTCCCGACATCCCTGAAGGATCAATTTCCAATTGGACAGCCGAGTTTCTGCCCATTCAGAAGGAGTTTCGGTAAAACTAGAGGGGTTTGTCATTCATGCAAATTCATGAAAATACTTCTGCATCTGTAAATAGCTAATGAAAGCATCTTTGCCTTTGACTAAAATTTGCACATGTAAATATTGTTTCCGCTTGCTTTCTTTTTGTTTTCGCTTTCAATCAAAGGTTTATGAAAATGCACAAGTGGTTCTTGTCATGTTGTTTTGTTTATTCGTTTGTCATATTGCTTATTCATTTGTTTGTTGTATGTTTGTTTGCTTATTATCCCACATTCGTTAATTCTTTCAAATGGCCAAAAATAAAACTATTTGACCCTTTGGATATCACTATTCTCGAATTCAATAATGGCAATCTCTATATCACTCACGACTTGGAGGTCGGGAATCTGAGCTTCAAAGCGAGAGTGATAATGAGGAGGTATTCGATTCTTTTGCAAAGGACTTTGAACAATATGAGGAGAAACCAAAACCGAACCTGGAAGAAACAGAAAAGGTTAACATTGGCACTAAAGATGAAGTTAAGGAGGTGCAAATTAGTATTCATTTGAATGAGAGGCAGAAAAAGGAGATGATTGAATTCTTGACTGTGTTCCAGGATGTATTTGCATGGTCCTATGATGACATGACTGGTATTTCAACTGATGTGGTAGTGCATAAGTTGACCACAGACCCTACTTTTCCACCCGTAAAGCAAAAACCTCGAAAATTCAAACCAGATATGAGCCTCAAAATAAAATAGCAAATAGAAAAACAGCTCAAAACCAATATTATCATTGTTTCCCATTACCCTATTTGGCTTTCGAATCCAGTCCCTGTCCCAAAAAAGAATGGAGAGGTGCGAGTTTGTGTTGATTATAGAGACCTCAATAAGGCCAGTCCTAAAGATGATTTTCCTTTGCCAAATATTCACATTCTCCTGGACAATACCGCTGGGCATGAGATTGAATCTTTTTGTGATTGCTTCGCTGGATACCACCAGATTTTGATGGCAGAAGAGGATAGGGAGAAGACTGCTTTTATCACCCCTTGGGGCACACTTTGCTACCGAGTGATGCCCTTTGGTTTAAAGAATGCCGGAGCTACGTATCAAAGGACCATGACCACCCTGTTTCATGATATGATCCACCGGGAGATGGAGGTCTACGTGGATGACATCATAATCAAGTCTAAAAGGGCAGAGAACCATTTGGTTGATTTGAAGAAGCTGTTCGAAAGGTTGCGAAAGTACAATTTGAAACTAAATCCTGCAAAGTGTGCCTTTAGGGCACCAGCTGGTAAATTGTTGGGCTTCATTGTTAGTAAAAGAGACATAGAGATAGATCCAGCGAAAATCAAAGCAATTCGAGATATGCCAGTGCAAAAAACTCAGAAGGACGTGAAAAGTTTCTTAGGAAAGATCAATTTTATTGGGAGATTCATTGCCCAACTAATTACCACATGCGAGCCGCTGTTCAAATTGTTGAGAAAGAATGTGCCATTGTATTGGAGTGAAGAATGCCAACAAGCTTTTGATAAGATCAAGGATTATTTGTTACATCCGCCAGTCTTGGTGCCACCCAAGTCGGGTCGACCATTAATCATGTACCTATCTGTGCTTGAAGAAGCAGTTGATTGTGTCCTCGGGCAGCATGATGACTCCGGAAGGAAGGAGGAAGCCATTTACTATCTAAGCAAAAAGTTCACGCAGTATGAGGCTAATTATTCATTCATTGAGAAAAACTGCTGTGCATTGGCCTGGGCAGCTCAAAAGCTGAGACACTACCTGTTGAGCCATACCACTTATCTTATTTCCCGATCTGATCCTTTGAAGTATCTTTTGGAGAAGCCGATGCTAACTGGACGTCTGGCTAAATGGCAGATAATTCTCTCAGAGTTCGATATTGTTTTCACTTCACAAAAGGCTGTCAAGGGGCAAGCTATAGCGGATCATTTGGCAGAAAATCCAAGGGATGATGATTATCAACCACTTCATACTTATTTTCCTGATGAGAGAGTCTTATTTGTAGGTGCCACAGACGATATAAGTGAGCAAAACTCTGAATGGAGGATTTTCTTCGATGGAGCTTCGAATTCTCTCGGAGCTGGAATTGGAGCTGTTTTGGTTTCACCCGAAGGGAAGCACTACCCTGCCGCTGCCAAATTGCAATTTGCTTGCACAAACAACATGGCTGAATATGAAGCCTGCATTTTCGGTCTCAAAATGGCTTTAGAAATGGAAATCAAAGAGTTGATAGCTTTCAGTGATTCAGATTTGCTCGTGCACCAAACCTTGAAGCAGTGGATAACCAAAGATTCAAAAATTCTGCCCTACCATTGTAGCCTGCTCACTCTGGCCAAGAAATTTCAAAATTTGGAGTTCAGACATCTCCCGCGAGCCCGAAACGCATTTGCTGATGCTTTGGCCACCTTAGCTTCTATGATCCAGTATCCAGATGAATTGAGGATCGAACCAATCCAGATTCAACTTCAAGACAAGCCTGCTCACTATTGGATTGTAGACAAGTCCTCTGACAATATTCCTTGGTATAATGATATTAAGGAGTTTCTCAAAACTGGGTCTTACCCTCTGCATGCTAGTACAAAGGACAGGAGTTTTCTGCGTAGAATGGCTTCAAAATTTGTCTTAAGTGGAGAAGTTTTGTACAAAAGAACCTCAGATTTGAACCTTTTAAAGTGCATTGATGAAGACGAAGCTCAATATATGATGAAAGAAGTGCATAGTGGTGTTTGTGGACCTCACATGAATGGCCATTTGCTAGCAAAGAAAATCATGAGAACCGGATACTTCTGGCTTACTATGGAGCGTGATTGTATAGATTTTGTCCGGAGATGTATAAAATGTCAAATGCACGGTGACGTTATACGCGCTCCACCCACTGAATCGCATAGTATGACCGTCCCATGGCCCTGTTCAATGTGGGGTATGGACGTGATTGGTACAATTGATCCTCCCGCTTCAAATGGACATCGATTTATACTGGTGGCAATTGAGTACTTTACTAAATTGGTTGAAGCGGAGTCATTCAAACATGTAACGAAGAAGGTAGTTGCCAATTTCTTGAGAGATCACATCATCTGTCGCTTTGGAGTACCCGAAACGCTTATTACAGACAATGCCAAGAATCTGAACAATGACATGGTAGATGGACTATGCGAGCAGTTCAAGATCAGACACCGCAACTCTGCCATTTATAGGCCTCAGATGAATGGAGCTGTAGAAGCCGCAAACAAGAATTTGAAGAAGATTATCCGCAAAATGACTGAAAGGCATGGTGATTGGCATGAAAAGTTGCCTTATGCATTAATGGCGTATCGGACTTCTATCCGGACATTGACAGGGGCAACGCCATATTCACTCATGTATGGAATGGAAGCTGTATTATCAGCTGAAGTTGAAATTCCTTCGCTACGAATCCTCATGGAAGCTAAATTGGAGGAGACTGATTGGATGAAGCAGCGCCATGAGCAATTGACTTTGATCGATGAAAAGCGGCTCAATGCTATCTGTCATGGTCAGTGCTATTAGAAACGTGTGGCCCGGGCTTACAATAAAAAAGTCCATCGGCGTGCATCCGAAGAAGGTGACAAAGTACTAAAGCGGATTTTGCCAATGCAAGATAAAGCTAAAGGCAAATTTGCTCCAAATTGGCACGGACCGTTCATTGTCCAAAAGGTATTACCTGGTGGAGCACTTATTTTGGCAGAAATGGATGGACGAACATTCCCTCAACCCATCAACTAGGACATGTGCAAGAAGTTTTTCATTTGATCATGCAAATTTTCTTTAGAAATTCATACAAACGGCGAAATGCAAGTCAGACCATCTTCTTTTACACTTAAAACATTTTATCCCTACTTGTCCTCTTTGAGCCACCAGAATTGACAAATTTTCGCTTGATAACCCCTGAGAATTGCAAACCCCACACTGGAGCAAATTTAGTTTAAAAAAAATGCAAAAGTGAGGAAAATGCAATGAAGAAAATGCAAAGAAAGAAATTTCGATCAAACTGAGGCAAATTTTCCTCAGTTTCGTTCAAAATTGAAGACGGTTTCAAAATAGTGCAATCTCAAGTTATTTCACACCTCACATCAAAATTTGCTTTCAACCCTCAACTTTTCTTGAAAAACACCCCACCTGACCTCATTACAAAGCCCAAAGTCCTGGCTTTCGTCACTTGTGGTATTTCTATTAGAAAATTTGTTAATCAACTGGCAAGTGATGTCCATAATGCCTTCGCCTAATCTCACAAGGGAAGTGCATTTTACTGATGCCAGAAATCTTTAACTCATGTTTCTGAGTCGATCAGGGTCGAGATATTCCATTGTTCTTTAGGTGAAAACCCGAAAAAGCGCCTCGAAAAAAAAAACAAACAAAAAAAAAAGAGAAGAAGAAAAAAAAAGAAAAAAGAAAAAAGGGGTGGGGACAACCTTGGTGAAAACCTGAAAGGGCGCCAAGGCAGGTTTTCTCAACAGACGAGTACGAGAAGGAATAGCTGGTGACCTGGTTCATTTAGACTTTTCCTCATGTTTGTGATACTTCTGCCAGAATCGAATTCCGAAGCAAATATATCCAAAGGCTTGAACATGATATTCGTTGGCCAAATTTGTATTTTTCTTTACAAATATTCTTTTGCAAAATGTATCTTTATAAACCTCTTGGTTTCTCTCGATTATTTGCGTTCGACTGCTTGTGGTTGTATGCATTCTTTTGCATGCTCATCTTTGCTTGACATAGGAATTCATATTGCATATATCATTGATTTTTATGTGACAAATTTTTCATGCATCATTCTTTCACCATTGGATTTAAATGGATGATAAACCCTAAGGTTTGTGCAAGGATAGGGGATTCAATCATCTATTAAAGGGAGTAAAATACAACAAAGCTGCTACATAGATTTGGTGATGTGGTAAATACGTACTTTATCAATCCCAAGAATTGAAAGGTTTCAAAATTACAAGTTCGACTAAGCCAGACGCCGCATAACAGAGGCAAAAGCATCACAAGACTCATGTTTACACGATTCTCAAGGGAAACCAGATCAAATGATGGTGGCAAGTCCATTATTTCTTCTTTTCTTGCAGGAACGTTGCATTTACGAACGAAAACAACCACTCTCCTTTTCGTACCTAAATCGATGTCAGAAAAAGTTCCCCAGTAGGCAAAGACAAAGTGATAATGTTATTGGCAAAACCTGATCATAAGAAACAACATCAGCTATCGCTTCAGCTACAGAGATCAAATCTCCCTCTTGGTACAAAAGTTTGAACTACTCCCAGGTAAAAACTCAATTCATTGTTTAAACCTCCCCAGTGAAGTCCCGTTTTAAATTTCTTGTTCGGGTCAGTCCCGTTTAAATTCATGCTCGGGTCAGTCCCGTTTTAAATTCCTGTTCGGGTCAGTCCCGTTTTAAATTTCTTGTTTGGGTCAGTCCCGTTTTAAATTCCTGTTCGGGTCAGTCCCATTTCTTTTTAAATTCCTGGTCGTTGGAATCATTTTGCGGCCAAACAACACAGGTAAGTATTTGGGGTCTACTTGTTTGTCTCAGGTTTTTCCAAAACCCAGACAAAGAGGGTGTGACAGCCCCACCTTCCCCTAAGGCAAACCAAAGGGGTTAGCGGACTGCCTGCCCAACTCTCGCCAGGACTAACGGTACAGTTTACGTCGGTCTATTACGTTCCGGAACATAACAATGCGCGCAAACAAGTCAAAAACACAAAATAAAAAAAAATAAAAATTGAAGCCGAAATGAACAGTAGAAGACACGTCAGAATCCGGCCGGATTCTCAGCCGGATACAAGGCCGAGAGCAAACTCCAAAATTTCATTTTTCCCAGGCAATCCAGCCTGCAATTCCTGGCTGGATTCGGCACTGTTCATCTTCACCAAAATTTTTTTCTTTTCCGTTTGAAAGTCGTGGTGATCCGAAATTCATCCAACGTCAACCAAGCATATATATATATATCAATTCAACATTTACAAGCCCAAAACGGCATGCCAAAATATCTAACTAGTTCATACAAGTGCAATTAGGCCAATACAAGCCATCTATTAAGGAAGTACATATTCGGTTTGCCTATCAAAAGGAAATGAACCCGTTACACCTTAGGGTTTCATTTCAAGAGCTATACAAAAGACATTTACAAGCTCAATTTGGCAAATGACTATCCAATCCATTCACAAAAGTAGTTATATCCCTGTAACGAAAACAAATAACACGGAATGAGCTAAAGCCCAGTGGTATACCACCACATAAGCAATCAAAGTCACATAAGAATGAACTTTCATTTAAAGTGCACAAATAAGCAAGGAAGCAAAACGGTAAAAGGATACAGTCGGCTCTCAAGAGCCCATTTCCACGCTTGCAACCTTGATCCAACCTCATTGACTCTCCGTCAATGATAAAAATACCAAACCGTAGACCACCCTTTACTTCCAACCCTTCCACCGAACATACCCCAACCGGGCCCACACTTCATTTCAGTAGTTTTTGGTAATACTCGAGTATACCGGAACCAAGGGTCTCATTACCACAAGGTTCCCCAGTACAGTCCCCGTGGCAATTCAATCTTCACGACCAAGCCCTCGCCGGCTCGATCCAATTGACTACCATACGGGGTTGAGCTCAGTAATGCAGTAAAGCCATTGGATACTCATCCAACGACACCAAATCAGTTTCCATGCATGGAATTCAGTATCTCATATAACAAATGTAGTATTTCAGTAAAACGGTAAATAGCCATGAAGGAAATTACAAGGGGTGAGGGCGGTCAAGTACACCCTCACCTCAATCACTTCCAATAACCAATTAAGCCTTCAAGGCATCAAATACACATAGCAAAGCCACATTATAACAAGTAAGTGAGTAGTATACTCACCAAGTAAGAAAATGGTGTTTCATACGCCGTGGTCACCAATCCGCCGTGAACTACCGTCACGTCCTAGAATCACGCAAACAAATGCAATGAGACCCGATACGAGTCGCAAAACAATGCTAAACATAACCCCAATAGGGTTTCATATGCATAATTAGGCATGAAAGCAAACCAGAAATTAAGAAATGACCTTAACTTAAGCCTTGATAGAAAAACCGTGTTTGACCCTATAATGCGGTAATGGCGTCAATTTCACTACTGTTATCGGTTGGGGGTGTAAGACCCACCGTTTCGAAGCTATGAAACAGGGCTACAACAATGTAGAAGGTCACTCAATCCAGTTACTGACCCAACTAGGTCAAAAATGCCAAACACTAAACCAGAATCACCAAAACAGGTTTGCAAAATACAGAAACCTGTAATCGGTATATCTCAGTCCATACAAGTCCAAATGCCGAAATTCCAAAGGCATAAGTTAGCTAAGGCATCCAGCTACATTTCATCAGAAGACACCAACTCCAAAATCCAAACCAATTCCAGTCAAAATGGCCAATTACTATCGCAGTTTTCGCATTCTGATCAAAGCAGAACAGCTACAGTAATTTCATCATATCTCACTCTACACTTAATCCAAATGACCTGAAATTTTACAGGCACCTCAAACACATCAATACCTACAACTTTCATGTTTTGAGCAAAGTCTAATTCGGCCTCTAACCCCATGATCTAAAACCGGACAGAATTGGGGTTTTATGAACCCTAACTTTTCACAATGCACTCCAAATCCAAAATTAGTTGTATTTATCCACAATTCACACCTCCTAGAGTCATTATAGTCCATTGCCAATCATCAAAGATGGCTACAACAACCATTTCATATTAAACCAGAAAATTCATCATAAAATGGAAAACTTCACCAAAACTCTTCAAATCAAGAAATAAATCACATATTTCATCACTCAAGCCACCATTAGGCACAAAATAACCATCATTAAGTATAAGAAAGTAGTAAAACATCACTTACCTAAGAACAAGAGATGTAGAGAGGTTGGCCACCTTAGAGCTTCAAACAAACTTCACTAAGACCCTTACTAGCACTAGAAGAAAGGTTTTTATGGAGTAGAATCCAATCTAGGCTTTTGTTTGTAGAAGATTAAGGCAAATGGAAGCTTGAAAGTTGGTGGAATGCCTTTCTTCTTTGCTCAAGGAGAACCGGCCACAAGGAGAGAAAAATGGTGAATTTTGTGCAATTTTTTTGATATTTAATCCTTTGGTCAAAAAAGTCAAGAAAGTGAATAGTGTTTCTTAAAGTCCAACCAATGAGAAGATGACACTTGTCACCTCATTAAATGCATTCTTATCTTTCTTTTCTCTCTCACATCAATCACTTCACACACTCTACTTATCTCTTAACACCCGATAAATTTTACACAGTATCCGAAACTTAACCTTATTGGCCGAATTTTTCCGAACTTTTCGCACTAGTGGGTCCCACGTCCACTATTTACTCTCAATTTTCTAAAATTTCACCAATGCTAGAAAAATCATCTTAAAACTATAATTGCTCATAAAATCCACTAAGAAAATATTTCTAAACCAGAAAATGCAGAAAACATGCAATTAAGGGGAAATAAACCCTAGGAAAATAATTAGGGTTTTACGGGTTCTCACACTCTCCCCCCCTTAAAAGAATTTCATCCTCGAAATTTCTCACCTTAATTCCCGAAAAGGTTTGGGTATTTCTTTTGCATCTCCTCTTCCATCTCCCAGGTAGCTTCCTCCAGTCCGTGGTTTCTCCATAGCACCTTCACTAGCGGAATCCGCTTGTTTCTGAGTTCTTTGACTTTCCGATCGAGCACTTGGACCGGTTTCTCTTCATAGGCCAGTGATTCATCTACTTCGATATCCTCCGGTTGCAATACATGGGAGGGGTCAGGATGGTACTTCTTTAGCATCGAAACATGAAATACATCGTGGATTCGAGAAAGACTAGACGGTAGTTCCAATCGATACGCGACCGCTCCAACCCTCTGAAGGATCTTGTAGGGTCCGACGTACCGCGGTTGAAGCTTCTTTCCTTTACCCATTGTAAGACTTCGTAAGGGTGTGATCTTGAGAAATACGTAGTCCCCAACTTCAAACTCCAAGTCTTTTCTTCGGTTATCCGCGTAGCTCTTTTGGCGACTTTGGGCAGTTTGGATTCGTTGCCGTATCAACTTGACCTTCTCGTGAGCCTCTTCCATCCATGGAATAGTTGTCGGGTCCAGTGCTTTCTTTTCGCCAACTTCGTCCCAGTAAATCGGTGAGCGGCACTTGCGTCCGTAGAGAGCTTCGTACGGAGCCATTTGAATCGACGAATGGAAGCTATTGTTATATGCAAATTCGACTAGGGTCATGTGCTGACCCCAATTGCCTCCAAAGTCCAGAATACAGGTTCGTAGCATGTCCTCAAGAGTCTGAATCGTCCGTTCCGACTGGCCATCCGTCTGAGGGTGATAGGTAGTGCTCAAATTGAGTTTCGTCCTCAGGGTTTCTTGGAACTTCTGCCAAAACCGAGATACGAACCGTGGATCCCGATCAGAGACAATGCTCACCGGCACGCCGTGTAACCTTACAATTTCATCCATGTACAATTGGGTCAATTTGTCCATTGAGTACTTCATGTTCACCGGCAAGAAATGGGCCGACTTGGTTAATTGATCAACGATCACCCAAACGGCATCGTGTCCTCTTTGCGTCCTTGGTAAACCTGAAACGAAGTCCATGGTGATGTTTTCCCACTTCCACTCGGGTATCTCCAAGGGTTGTAACAAACCCGATGGTTTTTGATGCTCTGCCTTCACTTGCTGGCAAATGAGACATTTCTGCACGTACTGCGCGATTTCCCTCTTCATATTGTCCCACCAATAGGTTCCTTTCAGGTCTTGATACATCTTGCTGCTACCCGGATGGATTGTATACTTGGACCTATGAGCTTCCTCCAAAATTTCTGCTTTCAACGAATCGTCCTTTAGTACCACCATTCGATTTCGATACCTCAAAATACCCTCAGGACTCAAATTGAAGTTCGTTGTTTCTCCCTTTTCCACTTTCTCTCTCCACTTCCGTACCATCAAATCCTCGCCTTACGCCTCTTTTATACGTTCCAGTAGAGTGGATGTCACCCTTACATTGCTAAATATCACCTTATGACTCCCAAGACAGGGTTTCCACTCGCACACGGATTCTAGCAAATCCCATTCCTTGATCATTAGTCCTGCTACTTGCACCTTACGACTCAAGGCATCTGCCACCACATTTGCCTTTCCCGGATGGTAATTGATTGTACAGTCGTAATCTTCCAGGAATTCCATCCACCGTCGTTGCCTCATGTTCAGTTCCTTCTGGGAGAAAAGATATCTAAGACTCTTGTGATCCGAAAACACTTCGAAGGTCACCCCATATAGGTAATGCCTCCACTTTTTCAGAGCAAACACAACTGCAGCTAATTCTAGATCGTGAGTCGGGTAGTTCTGCTCGTGAAGCTTCAATTTCCTAGAGGCGAAAGCAATCACATTCTGGTTCTGCATCAAAACACATCCCAATCCCTCTCGCGACGCGTCCGCATATACTGCAAACCCGTCCACTCCATTTGGCAAGACCAGTACCGGAGCCATGGTCAATCTTTTCTTTAATTCCTGAAAACTCGTTTCGCATCGGCCATTCCAGATAAACTGGCCATGCTTCTTTGTCAAGTCAGTTAAAGGTCCTGCCAGTTTGGAAAAATCCTTAATAAACCGTCGGTAATACCCAGCTAACCCTAGAAAGCTACGAATTTCCGTGGGGGTTTCTGGCCTCTTCCAATTTATCACGGCCTCAACCTTCGCCGGGTCCACCGAAATACCTTCGTGGGAGATCACGTGCCCTAGAAACGCTACTTTCTCCAACCAGAACTCGCATTTGCTAAACTTGGCGTACAGTTGATGTTCCCTCAATGTCTGCAACACCACTCTCAAATGCTCCTCATGCTCCTCGCGTGTCTTAGAGTAGACCAAAATGTCATCAATGAACACAACGACAAATCGGTCTAGATAGGGTTTAAAAACCCTATGCATTAGGTCCATGAAGGCGGCGAGAGCATTAGTCAGTCCAAAGGGCATAACGGCGAACTCGTAATGCCCGTATCTTGAATTGAAAGCAGTTTTCGGAATGTCCTCCTTCCTAATCAACAACTGGTAGTATCCCTGTCGGAGGTCCAACTTCGAGAAGACCACTGCTCCTTGCAGCTGGTCAAACAACTCGTCGATGTGGGGCAGTGGATACTTATTCTTGATCGTAACGTTGTTCAGCCCCCTATAGTCAATACACATTCTCAACGTTCCATCCTTTTTCTTCACAAATAGGACAGGAGCTCCCCAAGGAGACTCACTCTCGTGAATGAATCCCCGCTCCAAAAGGTCTTGCAATTGGAACTTAAGCTCTTTAAGTTCTGCAGGCGCCATTCGGTAAGGGGTTTTCGAGATAGGTGCGGTTCCAGGTAAAAGATCTATTCGGAATTCTATCTCTCTTTCCGGAGGTAATGCCACTAACTCATCAGGAAACACATCCGGAAATTCCCTCACTATGGCCACGTCTTCTACTTTTAACTTATCCGTAGGGGTGTTAATTAAGAAGGCCAAAAATCCTTGCGCCCCTTTACTTATCAGTTTCCTAGTCCGAATGCCCGAAATGAGAGCAGATGAGGCTAACCTACCCCTTATATCTAACCTTAAGGTTGCCTCGCTAGGAATGCGAAATTCAACTATTTTCGTTTTACAATCCAGTTGGGCGTTATATTTGGCTAACCAGTCCATACCCAAAATCACATCGTACCCCTTAATGGACAAGCTAATCAGGTCTCCTACAAATCTTCTTTCACCTACCCATACATCGCAATCCTTATAAACCATACTAGTCACCAAACATTGATTCCCCATAGGTGTACTAACTTCTAGGTCATATGGTAAGCTAGCAGGTTTTATATCGATGCCACACATGAAATCAGGGTTAACAAATGAATGAGTGGCACCAGGATCAATTAAAACTTTAGCAAAGCGGTGGAAAATAGGGATCGTACCTTCCACCACCTCGGAAGACTCTGGGACCTGATGGGGCTCTAAGGAATACACCCTAGCTGGAACTTTAGGCTTAGATCCGTCTCCCTTGGCTGATCCAGTATTGGTCCTCGACGGTAGTTGACTCCTCTTTCCGTCTTGTTTCAGGACCGGGCATGTAGCCAGTTGATGGTCCGCATTTCCACACCGCAGACATTTACCCTGTTTCCTCCAGCAGTTGTCTTCGGTGTGGTTCAGCTTTCCACAGTGCCCACAGGGCCCACGAGGTGCCGAAGCCGAGCCACCCTGAGCGTTTCCCTGTTGTCCTCGCCCAGCTTGGCCACCCCTGAACGGAGTCCCTCTGCCTGACCCAGAATGACAACCACCTCCAATTCCTCGTCCAAACTTGGAGGGAGTGCTCTTCTCACCTTGTCCGGACGTACTCCAAGGAAAATCACGCTTCTTAGCCTGGAAGTTTCGGACCTGAAGCCGTGCACTCTCAACTCGTTGGGCTTTTTCCATAGCCTCGCTAAACGTAGTGATTTGAGCTGCCACGAGGTCTTTCTGGATCTCAACGTTCAAGCCCTGAATAAAGCGCCTCACGCGTCGTTGCTCGGTCATGATTAATTCAGGCGTAAATTTGGACAGGCGGGTAAATTGACTCTCGTACTCCGCCACAGTCTGAGCCCCTTGCCGGAGCCGGATAAACTCGTTCTCCTTCCTCTCCTGAACTAGAGGAGGGAAAAACTTAGCATTAAATTCTCGGATGAAGTTCACCCAAGTTCTCGGTGTCTGTTCCCGTTCCCATTTCTGCCTAATCACGTTCCACCAGGAACGGGCAGCTCCCTCGAGTTGAAACACGACAAATGTCACCTGCCGTTCCTCTGGGTAGTGTAAAGCTGCAAATATGTCTACCATCTTCTCAAGCCATTTCTCAGCAACGTCAGGGTCGGGTCCTCCAATAAACTTTGGCGGAGAAAACTTTTGGAAACGTTTTAGCGCCCTATCTTCGCTCTCGATATGATGGCCAGGGTTTCCGGGGTTAGGGTTTGGGTTCTGACCCTGTTGTTGCACTACTTGTGCTAATAAATTGGTCATTTGCTGCATAGCAGCAGCGATTTGCACATTAGGGTCTATTTGGGGTTCAGGATTTGGTCCAGTAGAAGCTTCCCCCGTTTCCCTAACCGGTGCGGGTTGCCTACCGCGCCCGCGTCCCCGACCACTTCGTGTTCCTTCCATAAGTTCACTCGGTCTAGGCAAAAGTACTAAACCAAAGCAGTAATAAAGCAGGTAAGTAACACATAAACTTTCACATAACACGCATTGATACATTTCACACAGGGTCACAAGCACACATATATACAAGCCAAACATACATATACAAGCAGTCAGTCAAGTACGGCCAAGGCACGTACGTACATAAACGATCCTCCCGAGGATAGGCCTATCAAAAGAAATTTACACGTAGCTAACTCTACAACCAAAACGGTTAGCTAAGGCTCTATCCCTATCCCTATGTACATTCAAAACCACCACTATCCAAAAGAGGCCTAATAGTCAAGGCCTAATCAGTCGCTGGGGTCTGGGACCCAGGCGATGGGGTAGACTCCTCCCCGGCCTCGGCCCCAGCATACGAGGCCTCATCACTAGACTCCTCGAGTCCGTCGTCGCACAGGTTAAGGATCGCCTCAGCACGACCCCTGACCTTGCGAGCTCGCTTAACCTCGCGTTCGCGTGCATCTCTCAGTTGGTCGCAGAGATCATCAACTCTGCCCTCGACCTCAAGTACATCATATTCTAGCTCTTTAATACGCGAGGCTTGCTTCTCATTGGTCGCCCTAACCTGGGCCACCTCGGCCTCCAACTTGGCAACCCCAGCTTCCAGCTTAGTATTATCCTTAGCAAGCTCCTCACGTTCCTTCGCCACCGCCAACACTAGAGCGTTTGGGTAGGCATAGTTGCTACGGCACTCGCACTGTCGAACGCGGCTGGCCGGGCTCCAACGCACCACGGCCCCCTTCTGCCTAAGTTGATACTTAATTGGCGGCAGCGTACTACGAGGACGATCTCCTGCCGGACGGTCACTCGGGTCACCACTCACATCCATCCTATAGCAAAGGAAGAATTAATATGATTACACTTAATAGGCATAAACAATAGACTCCTCAAATCGAGCACTTCTATTATACCCAGGCTAATTCAAACCTAGGCTCTGATACCACCTGTGACAGCCCCACCTTCCCCTAAGGCGAACCAAAGGGGTTAGCGGACTGCCTGCCCAACTCTCGCCAGGACTAACGGTACAGTTTACGTCGGTCTATTACGTTCCGGAACATAACAATGCGCGCAAACAAGTCAAAAACACAAAATAAAAAAAAACGAAAATTGAAGCCGAAATGAACAGTAGAAGACACGTCAGAATCCGGCCGGAATCTGGCCGGATACAAGGCCGAGAGCAAACCCCAAAATTTCATTTTTCCCAGGCAATCCAGCCTACAATCCGGCCAGTTTCGGCACTGTTCATCTTCGCCAAAATTTTTTTCTTTTCCGTTTGAAAGTCGTGGTGATCCGAAATTCATCCAACGTCAACCAAACATATATATATATATATATCAATTCAACATTTACAAGCCCAAAACGGCATGCCAAAATATCTAACTAGTTCATACAAGTGCAATTAGGCCAATACAAGCCATCCATTAAGGAAGTACATATTCGGTTTGCCTATCAAAAGGAAATGAACCCGTTACACCTTAGGGTTTCATTTCAAGAGCTATACAAAAGACATTTACAAGCTCAATTTGGCAAATGACTATCCAATCCATTCACAAAAGTAGTTATATCCCTGTAACGAAAACAAATAACACGGAATGAGCTAAAGCCCAGTGGTATACCACCACATAAGCAATCAAAGTCACATAAGAATGAACTTTCATTTAAAGTGCACAAATAAGCAAGGAAGCAAAACGGTAAAAGGATACAGTCGGCTCTCAAGAGCCCATTTCCACGCTTGCAACCTTGATCCAACCTCATTGACTCTCCGTCAATGATAAAAATACCAAACCGTAGACCACCCTTTACTTCCAACCCTTCCACCTAACATACCCCAACCGGGCCCGCACTTCATTTCAGTAGTTTTTGGTAATACTCGAGTATACCGGAACCAAGGGTCTCATTACCACAAGGTTCCCCAGTACAGTCCCCGTGGCAATTCAATCTTCACGACCAAGCCCTCGCCGGCTCGATCCAATTGACTACCATACGGGGTTGAGTTCAGTAATGCAGTAAAGCCATTGGATACTCGTCCAACGACACCAAATCAGTTTCCATGAATGGAATTCAGTATCTCATATAACAAATGCAGTATTTCAGTAAAACGGTAAATAGCCATGAAGGAAATTACAAGGGGTGAGGGCGGTCAAGTACACCCTCACCTCAATCACTTCCAATAACCAATTAAGCCTTCAAGGCATCAAATACACATAGCAAAGCCACATTATAACAAGTAAGTGAGTAGTATACTCACCAAGTAAGAAAATGGTGTTTCATACGCCGTGGTCACCAATCCGCCGTGAACTACCGTCACGTCCTAGAATCACGCAAACAAATGCAATGAGACCCGATACGAGTCGCAAAACAATGCTAAACATAACCCCAATAGGGTTTCATATGCATAATTAGGCATGAAAGCAAACCAGAAATTAAGAAATGGCCTTAACTTAAGCCTTGATAGAAAAACCGTGTTTGACCCTATAATGCGGTAATGGCGTCAATTTCACTACGGTTATCGGTTGGGGGTGTAAGACCCACCGTTTCGAAGCTATGAAACAGGGCTACAACAATGTAGAAGGTCACTCAATCCAGTTCCTGACCCAACTAGGTCAAAAATGCCAAACACTAAACCAGAATCACCAAAACAGGTTTGCAAAATACAGAAAACTGTAATCGGTATATCTCAGTCCATACAAGTCCAAATGCCGAAATTCCAAAGGCATAAGTTAGCTAAGGCATCCAGCTACATTTCATCAGAAGATACCAACTCCAAAATCCAAACCAATTCCAGTCAAAATGGCCAATTACTATCGCAGTTTTCGCATTCTGATCAAAGCAGAACAGCTACAGTAATTTCGTCATATCTCACTCTACACTAATCCAAATGACCTGAAATTTTACAGGCCCCTCAAACACATCAATACCTACAACTTTCATGTTTTGAGAAAAGTCTAATTCGGCCTCTAACCCCATGATCTAAAACCGGACAGAATTGGGGTTTTATGAACCCTAACTTTTCACAATGCACTCCAAATCCAAAATTAGTTGTATTTATCCACAATTCACACCTCCTAGAGTCATTATAGTCCATTGCCAATCATCAAAGATGGCTACAACAACCATTTCATATTAAACCAGAAAATTCATCATAAAATGGAAAACTTCACCAAAACTCTTCAAATCAAGAAATAAATCACATATTTCATCACTCAAGCCACCATTAGGCACAAAATAACCATCATTAAGTATAAGGAAGTAGTAAAACATCACTTACCTAAGAACAAGAGATGTAGAGAGGTTGGCCACCTTAGAGCTTCAAACAAACTTCACTAAGACCCTTACTAGCACTAGAAGAAAGGTTTTTTTGGAGTAGAATCCAATCTAGGCTTTTGTTTGTAGAAGATTAAGGCAAATGCAAGCTTGAAAGTTGGTGGAATGCCTTTCTTCTTTGCTCAAGGAGAACCGGCCACAAGGAGAGAAAAATGGTGAATTTTGTGCAATTTTTTTGATATTTAATCCTTTGGTCAAAAAGTCAAGAAAGTGAATAGTGTTTCTTAAAGTCCAACCAATGAGAAGATGACACTTGTCACCTCATTAAATGCATTCTTATCTTTCTTTTCTCTCTCACATCAATCACTTCACACACTCTACTTATCTCTTAACACCCGATAAATTTTACACAGTATCCGAAACTTAACCTTATTGGCCGAATTTTTCCGAACTTTTCGCACTAGTGGGTCCCACGTCCACTATTTACTCTCAATTTTCTAAAATTTCACCAATGCTAGAAAAATCATCTTAAAACTATAATTGCTCATAAAATCCACTAAGAAAATATTTCTAAGCCAGAAAATGCAGAAAACATGCAATTAAGGGGAAATAAACCCTAGGAAAATAATTAGGGTTTTACGGGTTCTCACAGAGGGGCAAACTGTAGACACCAAATTTTAAGTATTCTCTATCTATTTTATTTTTACTTTTTATTTTATTTATTTTATTTATTTTTATCCTAATTTCATGCTTTTAAGTTTTGGACTTTTGGTATTTTTTTTTAGATTATTATGGTCTATTATTATTAGTTTTATCTTAGTTTTATTTTGTATTCGTTTTCAATCGTTTAACTATTTATTTTTATTATAAGATTGTTTTTAGCATAAGATTTGCCAAAAGAGAAAAATTATTCTTAAAAATATGTTTTATTTTCCTTTTCACTATTTAACTAAAGAAAAAAGAAAAAAAAGGAAAAAAAAGAAGAAAAAAAAGAAAAAGAAAAGAAAATCATTAACCAAACATAATTTGTTGTTAGGCATTTTATTTTCTATCTTTTATTCTTGAATTTTCCACTTACTTATCTGATTTTTATTTAAAATATTATTTTTGTTTTTATTCTATTATTTAAAAAAAAAAATAGAGAAAGGCCGTGCATGCAGCAGCGTAGAAAATGATATCATGGTTTTGGATGAATCGGAGGGCTGAAGATTGGGGAGGAACCAGCCCTTCATCCTCACCTTTGAGGTGAGGGTTTAAGGGTACTGGTTCCCCCCTATAAAAGAAAAACAGACCGCAAGAAATAAGGGAGAGAAGACGGCAAAAAGAAAGAAACTAGAGAGTGTGTGACGACTGACGGCTAGAGAGAAACTGAAGGAGAAAAGGAAGAGCTTTGGGAGGAGGAAGATCTAGAACCAAAAAGAGAAAAAGGGGAGAGCTTGGGCAATAAACAACGGGAAAAGAGAGAGCTTTCGTGAGGGAGCAAGGAAGAAAGAGAGGGAGAAAGTTGCAGAAAGGCCAAGCAAAACACAGGATAGCAGCGGGATAAGAAAGGTGAACGTCGGCGTTGGCTGGGCAGGAACTTGTTCTTCCGATTGTCTTTTAGAAGGTTAAAGGTAATGTCTTTCATTTTTTTTTCTGTGCATAGATTACAAGAATCACGTTAGAAATGTTGAAACTTTGCTGCGATGCCTGCTTCTGTTTGCCTTCCGCCATCGATGTCTTGTTTGTGAATCTGTCAGGGGGGGAAGGAACTGGAACTATGGTTTTATATTGTGAATTTTCCGAGTAAAAACCTGCAAGTAAATTTGATCTGAAGTTGTTTTCAATCAACCATGCGAATGTTTTTCCCATCTTTCATGCCATGGGTTTTGCACCAGGAGAATTGCAGGTTCCTATTCTAATATTTTAGCATTCTTGGATGTTTGATTTGCTTTGTTTTGATCACTGGAATAAAGTTTGATGTTTGGAGTACACAAAAGGAAGTATTCTGTTTCTCTCTTGCTTGCAAACTTGGAAAAGAAAGAAACCCAGGAAGTGAAAGAAAGCTGCCTTCATTCTTATGTTTTGCTGATTTTTTTTGCAACCATGACAACCAGGTGGGTTTCGTCACCTGGTTTGCTTGGAAGAGGATTAGGTGGTGGTTTGATGATGGGTTTTAGCAATGAAAGGCTTAGATAACATGATTTTTGTTGGTTTGGAAATGGGTTGGAATTTCTGGCTTCGATTTTTGCATATTTGAGCAGCCAGTTTCACGTTACCTTTCTGCGTTTTGTGTCCGAGAGTGTCTGTTGGGTGCCTTTCCCTTTCCTTTGCCTCATATTCTCTCATTTCTGGCTTTGGACAAATTGGGAACTGCATTAAATCATTTCCTTGGTATGCTAAAATTGTATGAGAAACATAAGGCTGCTGAAGTTCCCAAAGCTTCGGCTGGCTTCCGAAGATCTCTTATTGTTGCAGAAATGTTTCGTAAGCTTTGTATGAAGTTGCTTGAGCTGTCCAAACTTGCATGTCTATCGTCCGACTTTTGGTGTCCAAATCTACAAGTTTCATGATGCAAAAGTGAGAGGATTGTGTGGTAGTTTTGTCTGGATTTGATTGTGTTTGAAAGCTGGTTTTGTGGAGTGCTGAATTGCAGAAACATTATCTAAATAAGGAAGACAGCTTCGTGTGCATGCATGGAAAACAAAAGAAAATTACATTTCAACCTCACATGTTTCCCCTTATGCTACAAAGGCCCAACTATGTTCTATTTTCTTGCGATTAGGTCCTAGAATAATTGCAATTTGAACCACCACTTGGCCCTTTCTTCGCTCTTGAACCTTTAGAGTTCCCAAAATGTGTCAATTGGGCTTGAATGATTGGTTAATGTTTGCAATTGGGTCCTCGGTAGTTTTCTATTTTTAGAAATTTGATTCGTAGTTTACTTTTCATGGAAATCATGAATTATTTGGTTTCATTTAAGTCGCAATTAAGGAAGAATTTGGTGGTTTGTTAGTACCCCTTTTGACGTTTCTAAGGTGTTCTGAATTTCCTTTTTGCCTTTTATTCTACTTATCATTAAAGTGGTGCATTAATCCCTTACTTTGATGGTTTTAGCCCAAGTTATCTCTTTCTTTGGTGATTCTAGCTCAAGTTAAGTCTTGTTCACTTTACTAACATCACAAATGGGGAGGTATAACTTCTTTTATCCTTTTTCGTCTCTCCTCTATGTGATCCAACGTGCTAAGTGAAAATTTCATGTTTACTTTGCTTTCCTTGCCTGTCCTTAATTCCCTTCATTTATTTCTTTTACTTTTGCTTTTATTAAGTTATTCTTTTATGAGGTATGTGTACACCTCTTGGCTTGTAATAGATAGGGCTTGGAGAGCATTTTTATTCATTTTTTCCTCTTCCCCATTTGTTTTAGTTAGCAAATGTAATAGGTTCATTAGCTTGATTGCTTGCTTTTGTTGCTACGTGTTAATTTGCTTTATTAGGCTCTTGCATTTAGTCGAGCATGCTAAGTGTTATGTGCTACGTGTTTATAGGTGATTGGCATGTCTACTTGCTTTCTATAATCGTAGATGAATGTGATGGATGAATGCATATACCATGGTTAGTCCAATGCTAGTCATGGTCCTCCCTTTAATCCTCACAAGTCCAACGCTTGTGATAAAGCATTTAGTGAAGGGCTAGTCCAATGCTAGACCCATTAGGCTCGTCCCTCTCGCTAGTGCATTTTTTGTATGTCTCACTACATTCCATGCATTTTTCTTAGTTTTCTAGCATTTTTGCATGCTCCTCCAATCCCTTCCCCTTCATTTTAGGTTTTTCCATCCTCATGATAGTTATAGGGTACATTTGCTTGAGAGTCCCATTTCGGTAAGGGAAACGAGTGAGTGTGGCTGCAAAAATAGCCTTAGCACGCTAGTTCTTCTTTCTAATCAAAGGGAAAATTAAAATCGTGAAGTTAGGAGTTATTCCCGTACCCGACTTGATGCATTCCTCTAGGTTCATGCACTCTCATTTTTATCATATCACTTCCTCACCTTCTTTATCCACATTCTTTTACTACTTATACTTTTTCTCAATCCACATGCCATGTTTGCACATTTTTCTTTCCCTATCACCTATTTATTTTTCTACCTCACAAATTGCACCCAATTGCACTTATATATTTACTACTATTATACCATATTTTCATCCACTTGCAGACAAACACCTTTATTTTCTCAATTGGCACACATGCACTTTTCTTACATTTGCACACATGCACTTTTCTTACATTTTCACACTTGCACTTACATTTGTATTTTTATTTTTATTTTATTTTTGCATTCTTCTTACATTTTCACACTCGCACTCATATTTGGGTCTTCATTTGCTTTACCCGTGACCTCTATGAGAGTTTTCCTTATTGGCCATCACAACTCATGTGATTGGGACCAAAAAGCCTCATAAGAGACATTTTAGATTTAGGATTGCATTTTTCTCTTTTTCGCATTCATTAGTCATATCCAACATGCAACACATACTTTGGGTAGAAGAATTAGGAAAAGAATGGCTAAGTCACGCAACTAGCTTTGGCTAGGGTAAGGGAGTGCCTTAAGCTTTGCCTTTGTCTTCTCCCTTATCAAATGTGACCCTCGATCCCTTTCTTTGGTTACGTAGACCTAAAAAATTCTTTAAAAAGGGTTTGTTTACTTTTCTTTCCAAAAACAAAATCACTTTTTGGGTGACTTGGTACACCCTAACTCTATACCAAGTGGCGACTCCTTTTCTATCTAAAACCCTTTGTTTGGCCAAACCGTCGCATTTCACAATCCCACGGCCTTTTATTTTCACTTTCACACACGTTCACTTACATCTCCTACACACTACTTTCACACATCAAAAAGTGGGGCGCGACACTGCTGCTATCCAGTGCATAACTGATTTGCTAGCCCGTGTAGTGGAACACCAGGGCCAAAACCCTAATCCTCACCCTAGAAACCCTGGTAATCATATAGAGGGCGAGGATAGAGCTCTTGAAAGATTTCAGAAGTTCTCCCCACCAAAATTTCTCGGAGGCCCTAATCCTGACGTGGCTGAGAGGTGGTTAGAGAAGATGATCGATATTTTTGCTGCGTTACATTATACCGAGGAGAGACAAGTGACCTTCACTGTCTTCCAAGCGGAGGGAGCAGCCCGATCTTGGTGGAATATCATACGGCTTAAATGGGAACAAGAACAAACACCAAGGACTTCGGCGAACTTTATGAGGGAATTCAACGCCAAGTTTTTCCCTCCTCCAATCCAAGAAAAGAAGGAAGATGAATTCATTCGGCTTCGTCAAGGAACCCAAACTGTAGCCGAGTATGAGAGTCAATTTACTCGATTATCTAAATTTGCGCCCGAACTGATTGCAACCCAGCAAAGGCGGATAAGGCGTTTTGTCCAAGGACTCAATGTTGAATTCAGAAGAACTTGACTGTAGCCCAACTTAGCGCCTTTAGTGATGCTGTGGAGAAAGCTAGCGGGTTGAAAATGCGAGGTTACAGGTGAGAAACTTCCAAACCAAGAAAGAGGATTTTCTGGAAGTAGCTCAGAGCAAGAGAATAAAAGTACACCCCCTAAGATTGGAAAAGGAACGGGGGAGTACCACTACCAGAGATATCAAGTGGTGTCTGACAGGGAGGACCGATCTCTGCTACTCGTGGCCCCTGTGGATATTGCGGTGGGCCAAATCACACAGAGGCAAACTGTTGGAAAAAAAGGGAAAATGCCTGCACTGTGGAAGCGCTGACTATCGGATTGCTAACTGTCCAACTTGACTGCGCGAAGGGAAAAAAATGCAGCAACCAACTAAAACTAACCCTGGCCAATCAAAAGGGAAAGAGACTGGATCCAAGGTACGGGCTCAGGTGTTCTCTTTAGAACACCATCAGGTTCTTGACTCGTTTGAGGACGTAGAAGGTACGATCAGTTGGTTACCTTAGATTTTGATAGATCCTATAGATAAGAAAATTTCAAGGATGAAATTTCTTTAAGGGGGAGAGAGTGTGAGAACCCATACATTTTTCCTAATTTTATATTATTTATTTTATTTCCTCACCTGCATTTCTCTTCATTATACCCCACTATTTTGATTTTTTTTTCCAGAAATTTTATAAGTGAACAGAATTTTGAAACCATTTTCCTAGTTTAAATTAGTTCATGATAAGTTTGAAGTGTATTATTGACGTGGGACCCGCTAGTGCGTTATGTACGGATAAATCGGCCAATTAGGTTAAGTTTTGTACACAGGAATTTATTTACTAGATGTTAAGAGATAATTAGAGGTTGCTTAGATGGTTAACCTTGGAGAGACAAAAGGATAAGTTTAAACCCTAAAGGTGCTAGGTGTTACTTTTCTATTTGAGTTTAGACTTTGACTACTATTTCTCACCTTTACTAATACCTCAATTTTGACCCAAAAATCATCTTTTTTCTACTCATCTTGGACGAACCTCTTAGGGAGGAAAAGAAAGAAAACCTTCAACATATATCTTTCATTTCTTGCTTGGATCTTGCGAACCAACCGATTAAATCTTGAATTTGTCCATAAAAATGACTTGCTAAGGGTGTTTCAAGAACTTGGTGGAGTTGTTTTGAAAGAAAAAAACCTAAGCTACTACCTTTCTTGGGGTGTCAAGGTATTTTGCTTGGAAACTCCTTTTTGTTCCTAATAATGGTCAATTGGTAGCTTGTAGTGGCTAAATATGCTAGTTTATGGAAGATTTTATGGTTTGAGGTAGAGTTAGTTAAATTTCAGATTTTATTTGTGATATTCTGATTTTACAAGATAGTTATTGGTTAGCCATGAATGATAGCTTGATATGGTGTAAAATGAAACTTTTATATGTTAGTTGCAATTGTTTGCAGAAAATTTCAGAGTTTATGCGGAATTTCCAGTTTAGGGTTTTATCCTACCCTGTTCTGCCCGAACCTGTTAGGCCATGATGGAGGCCGAATCAGCTCTTACCCAAAACATGAAAGTTGATTGTCACTACGTGAACAGTGAATTTTCAGACTTCAAGAGCCATCTTTGGGGCGTTATTTGGAAAGCGAAATGGTATTTCAATTCCATTAAATTTGGTACACTTAAACTTCCACATGAGGACTACTTCTCTATCAAATTTGACGCAAAAACTCATGTGAGAAGGTAGTTAACAAAACTACCAAAGTTTACGAAATTCTCAAAGCAAATCTGTCCCCTTGCTTTTCTTTCTTTTTCAAATATTTTACACCACGAAATCAGTTCCAATTCGGTTCATTTTTGAAACCAAGGTCCTATGAACATCTAATAGGCAATTGGTAAGTAATTGACACCAAATTTTTTGAAACAAAACGTCCCAAACCGAACCAAACCATTCTGCTAGCAAGAAGAGAAAGATTTCCAGATTTCCAGCTTTGTTGTACTTTCAAAATTAGACCGCATCTCACTCGATACACGCTCAAATTAGGAATGGTTAGTGGCGTTGGAAACTAGATTCAAAATCCCACATTTCATTAGGAGAAAATGTTTCAAAATCAGTTCACATGTGAGGGAAAATAGAGCCACAAGAGGCAGCTCCTAAATTCCTCTCGGACAGACCATCAGAATAGGTCATCAAATTTTGCCGAATCACTACAGCTCAATCAGTTTGAACTAAAAGTTAAATTTATACTGTTGGAAAGCCATAATTGTCTAGTTTCAAATGCCACAAATGGCACTCGATTTTGACTTTTGTACAAAGAGATATGTTCGATCAAAAAGTTACTCTTAGGGACAGAACTAGAACAATCCACGATACAAAACCCCATCATTTGCTAAAACATCAAGCACTTCACTTTAATTAAACATAAATACTTCAATATTACTCGCTAAAACATCAAGCACTAAGGTCACATTGCACTTAATATATAATCAAATCCCACAGTTCGACATCCTAAATTTTTAAGTCTAGGATACACTGCAAAGATCTGAAACCTAAACTCTGATACCAACTGTGACGACCCCCACTTCCCCTAAGGTGAACCAAAGGGTTTGGCAGACCGCCTACCCAGCTCTCGTTGGGATTCACTACAATCATCAAATGAAAACGGACCAATTCCAATGATTATATCAAAAATCCCCAAAATGATAATACGACTATAATATTTCATTGCACAAGTACATCCAAGGGTACAAGTCTCAAGTCAACTACATCGAGTTCCAAATCTCACAATTCCTAAACATGGTGGGAGTTCATAGAGCCCACTTCAACGAATTAAATCCAACCAACAACAACAAGAAGGAAGCTACAAGCTTCAAATCCAAAAAATGAAACAAGAAAACAAGAGTTGTGGTGGGAGATGTTTATACCTTCCAAGCAACTAAACTCTTGATGAAGTCAGATTTTTCCTACTAAAAACTCTCCAAGAAACACCACAAGAGGTTGCCTTTCTCCAACCTAGAGTTGATCTCCAAGAGGTTTTGAAGTTGGGTGCAATTTTGGAAGTGAAATGGAGCAAGAATGGGAGCTAGATGAGTGAAGCTTTTGCTTCCCTTCTTCTTTGAGTTTCAGCCTGCCATGGAGAGAGAAAGAGAAGGATTGAGTGACAAAACTTGGGGAGAAAGAATGAGAAAAAGTAGCTTTAGGTTGTGTACAAAAAGTCAAGTCTCACTAGTGGTCGCTCGAGGGTTTCGTATCACCTTTTTCTCTCGGGTTTGATACACTCATGCACTAATTCTCAAAGGTACTTCCTTTAACACTATAATTATTCACTTTTAGTAGTCTAGTATTAATTTCTCAAATCTCCACTTAGCCGTTCCGACGTGAAATACGCGAACTTTTGACTCGCGCGTAATAAAGCAAAATTTAAGGGCAATTCACGCAACTAAAATATAATTAATTAACTCACATCTAATCCCTCAATTAACTTTTCTAAATCTACTATTGACCATCCTTAATTCTCCAAAATTATTACACTCTCTGATCGAATATTGTCTCGAAAAATGTGTATTCGATATTTCTTTACTAAACGAGTCGTAGAAAATTAATTTTGCTAACGACACGTTTTAAAAATATGAGTAAGACATTGTTCCAAATAAATGGATTTAAAATAGCTGAAATAAATTATTTGGAGAAAACAAGTGAATAAATAATTAAATAAACCAGTAAAATAAGATAAAAATAAGAAAATTTTCGGGTCCTCATATCCTTCCCTCCTTAAAAGGAATTTCATCCTCGAAATTCATATCTTGATCTAGGAACAACTTTGGATATTTCTTCTGGATCTCCTCATCTACTTCCTAAGTCGCTGTTGTGCGGGAGTTTAACGAGAAATATCTTCCGCCGATAGTTCAGGAGAAGAGGAAGGACGATTTCATTAAGCTTCATCAAGGAACTCTGAGTATGAGACTCAGTTCACAAAACTACCTAAATTTGCTCTTGAATTGATATCTACAGAGCAAAGAAGGGTAAGGAGGTTTGTCCAGGGACTCAATGTGGAAATACAGGAGGCCTTAGCGGCGGCAAAAATTAATACTTTTACGGAGGTTCTAGAGAAGGCCCAGAGAATAGAAATTGCTAGGGCACAAGTGAAGGCTTTTCATGTAACAAGGAGAGGTGCGTCTGGTGGAAGTCAAGAGCAGGGGCAAGGTGATCTAGACATGCCACCCTTTAAGGTGGGTAAAGGAGATGGTGGTGAGAAAATTTTGGAGACACCTAAGGAAATTACTCCAAGAGGAGGCCCAGGTGGGAGGGGGCAAGTGAGAGGTGCCTCGCAAGGAGGTCAGACCACAGCCTCTCTGTAACGACTGGAAAAACATTTCCTTATATTTTTCTTAAAATCTCCTTTCATTTGGAATTTATTACTTTAGAATAGTCTTACTACTCATTTATCCCACAATAAGTGCAAATAAATATAGAATCACAGGTTTTTTCTTTCTTTTTCAAGTTATCGTAAATTAGGGTTTTACGCCTATCCGATACGAAGTGTGGATCAAATTTGGTGATTAAAAGTGAGTTTTAGAAGATATTAAGTGTAGGATTAGAGGTGATAATAATAAGTTAATGAATTATAAGTTAAAACTCTAGTATACGCGATTTAAGAAAAATCGGTTCGAACCGACGGGTACCGCTCATTACCGATTGACCACACCACTTAACTACCACTTCCTCACCATAAAATATCATTGATATTGGTGCAAAATATCTCCCTCATCCTCATCCCTCTTAGCCGAAATATTTGACCAAATAAATGCAAGGAAAAGAAAAAAATTTGAGATGGATTTTGGTTGCGACAAGTGGCAACCATCCCTTAAGTGTTGACCAACCAATTGTCCTCCATATTTATCATCCAAAAACACACAAATTGCCCTCATTTTCTTCCTCCTAGCCGTGAATAAGAGATAGAGAGAGAGCAAGAGAAAAACAACTTCACTTCATCTTGATTTGCACCATCTGAGTGAAAACAAGAAAAACTAAACCGATTAAACACTAGTTTGGGAGCTTGGGAAGCTTAAGGAACCAAAAATTTCAAGGGGAAGTGGAGGATAACTCTAGCAAGCTTTGTTTTTGAGGTAATATGGCTGACCACTCTTTTCTTTTTCCTTAATCATGTTGGAGTTGCTTAGTAACTTGTATTTGTGGTTGTAATGCTTATATCAAGTGATTTTGGATGGTTGAGGTGATGAATTTGAGTTAGGGTTTGAATGATTCACTTATCATACTTGTTGTATGGGTGACATATGATGTATATAAGTTGGTATAGGAGGTGGTAGTGATGGTTTCAAGTTAAAAATGAGATTAATACCTTGATTGTAGCAAATTTCCAGAATTGAAGTTAAGGTATACCCTGTTCTGCCTGGTTCTAGTTCACTATGTTAGAGGCCGAATTTGACTTACCCTAAAACATGACAGTTGTAGATATTGATGTTTTATAGTGGCCTACAAAATTTCAGCCCAATCTGAGTACTGTAGCTCATGAGAAGACAAAAATACCCCTGAGACTGCCCTAGGTAGAGTCTAGCAGACAGTTTTGACATTGCCTCACGTTGGCTGTGTTTTTTCACCTTAATCCGTATCAAAAAAGTCTTTGGCCAAAACATGAAACTTTTATTCCTATGTTTCAACTGTCAAACGCCCCTGAGAACGCCTTAATCGGACTTCGGTAGCTTGAGTTATGGCCATTTGAATGTAGTGCAGCTAAATAGCCTGTTGGTAGGAATCCGGTTCTGTAAATTGGGAATATGACTTGGATACACTAGAAACTGGACTAAGTGGTCTTCATTAAAGTTGTAGGCCTTTGTCTTATCTTTGAAATGGTACCAATTTCACACCAATCTGATAAGTGTAGCCTCAGTTATGTCCGTTACGTAAAATAACGTCAAATCTATCCTTTGTTTCTTGACTCAAATTTCATTTCCGCACATGTTCCTAACTTGGTTTGGTACTTGTATGACCTTGAGCCTATTGAATGGCTATTGAAATGAGATTATTTTGTGTGTAACTTTGGGATTGATTGAGGAAATGAATGAAGCCATAAATGGCTGAAAAATAGGTAAAAACAAAGGGCGTGCTGCCCAAATTTACACTCGAGGACTAGGTAAGGATTTGAGGACGAATACCACTTGAACCATCTAGGATATTTGTGTCTTTTTATATACCTAGAATTCGGCTGAAACTTTTACTCTTGGAAAAATAAAATTTATGACTAATAGAAATACATTTTCTTTGTCACTTCGACTCAAATGGAGATTTCAAAGTTTTACAAGCGTGATAAGTTTTACAAATATTTTACTCATGTTCTTTGGTTCACCTAAACTTTGGATGGTTTAACTGTAATATTTTTCCTTGGTTGTTATTAAGGTTCCTTGGTGAATGAGGGTATTATCCGGAAGGATACTTTGGACGTTATTTTGCTTAAATAGGTGAGTGTTCCTTGTTCGTTATATTTTCCTTGACTTCATGGCTTGTTGTTATGGGTTGATAATGTGTTAAGTGATCTCAATGATTGCTAAAACGAGTTTTGTCGGCAAGTGTGTACTTCATCGCACTTGACCTAAATGTATTTGAAATTTTCAATGATTCAATGATTGAAACATTACTTGTAAATGACTGTAACCCTTTTGGCTGAATTGGGCCTTGCCCTTCGTTACCGATCGACTCGAGTCAGAAGCGGACTCGGTCGGGCGATATAGTGACCCTGGGTGAATGTTTGATATACTCGAGTATTACCTTGTAGTCTGGTTGTGACAGCCCCACCTCCCTCTAGGGCGTACCCCAGGGTTCGGCGGACTGCCTGCCCAGCTCTCACCGGGACTCAGTCGTTCACTACATTCCTCAAACAGATTACAATATAAATCTCAAATATTACATCAAATGTTCCACAAACATACATCCAAGTCTCCAATAATTACATGTCATAAGCGAAGCGGAAACGATTCTCAACTATACATTAAATGATTCCAAATCCAAATTATACAAGATATATGCCATCCAGTCACGTGAACAAGTACTACAAGTCCTTCCTTCGCCACGAGCCCTGTGGAGGGGAATAAAATATTTTTGGGGTGAGCTAGAAGCTCAGCGAGTAACCATTAAAATCAGTAATCAAATCGGTTTCACAATAGTTCATTTCAATGATGTCATAAATCAAATGATAAGTCCAGAAACAATTACAACATTTACAATACATTAAAATGGAGTATCAATAATTCAAGGAACATTTACAATGGAAAGCGATAGTAACATTCACTAAAAGGATACGGGCTCACATGGAGCTATTCGTTTGTTCGTTCGTTCCCCTGACATTTCCCCTTATTCCTCCAATCATTTGAAAATATATTTTTTTGTAAGTAGAATCCCTCGTTCATCCTTTTGTTCGTTCATCCCCTTTTCCGGACGTTGACCGGACTCCACCCATCCGACCATTGGCCGGACTCCACCCATCCGGACGTAGCCGGACTACAAGGTAATACTCGAGTATACCAAATTCACCCAGGGTCACCATATCGCCCGACCGAGTCCGCTTCTGGCTCGAGTCGATCGGTAACAAAGGGCAGTGGCCAATTCAGCCAAACGGCTTACATTCATGCGCAACTAGCATTTCAATAATTAAATCCTTGAAAATTGCACAGTTATTTAGGTCGAGTGCGATAAAGTACACACTCACCTAGAAAGCTCGTTTTGGAAATCATTCAAAGCACTTAACACGTTATCAATCAATAATACAAGTCATGAAGTCAAGAAAATATAACAAATAAGGAACACTCACATGCAAGCACGCATGATATGCAAGAAAACAGTTCAAAAATAACTTTGGAAACAGTTTAAAGGTAAATAATGCAAGAAAACGGTACAAAAGTAACTTTGGAAACAGCTCAAAAGTAAATAATGCAGGAAACGGTTCATAAATAATTTCAGAAATAGTTTGAGGTCACTCACCTCCATGGCTCAGAAACCATCCATCATGTATCATTGCCTTGCTCAAATCCAAGTCTTAGATCACAAACTCAATGCAAACAAGTCCTTTAAAAGTTCGGACAGCACTTCCCCTAAATTTGCTTACTTTTCCAGCCATCATGGCTTCATTATTTCCTCAGCCAGTCCCAAAGGTACACACACAATAACAAGTTCATCCAATAGTCATTCAGCAAGCTCGAAGTAGTACAAAGACAAGTCAAGCTAGGAAAAAGTCTGGAAATGAAAGTTAAGCTCAAAACCAGAAAAACAGGTTTTGACGTCATTTTGCGGTAATGGTACCAAAGGCACTACGATTGTCGGATGAAGGTGCAAGACCCACTGTTTCGAAGCTAAGAGATTGGGCTATAATATTACAGAAGGTCACTCAACCCAGTTTCGAGTGTAACTAGGTCAAAAACACAAGAAACTACACCAGAATCACAAAAACAGCTTCACAGAACGCATTCTAGTGGAAACATCATAACTCAGGCTCTCCAAGTCCAAATCCAGAAATTCCAAAACCAGCTGATAGCTAAGAAACAAGTCTAAATTTCATCAGAAGACCTCAACAACTAATTCGGAAGAAATCCTGACCAAAAGAACCAATTACAGGCGCAATTCTTACATTCGGGTAAAACCAGAACAGCAATAGTAATTTCGACTTTTCTCACTCTACGCTACTCCAATTGACTTGAAATTTTGTAGGTACCTCTAAAATAGCATTCCCTACAACTTTCATGTTTTAAGCCAAGGCCAATTCGGCCTCTAACTAGGAGATAAAAATTCGGGCAGAATGTTCCTTCACAAAACCTAATTTTCTGAAATTTCTTCCAAAACAGAAATTGATTCCAATTGTCCACTTTTTCCACCTTCTAGAATCATTATATACCATTTCCAATCATCATAGATAGCCACACAACCATGCTTATATTAAAACAGAAAAATCCCCAAAAATAATAAAACTTCATCACTTCAACCACAAATCAAGAAATAATCCATAATATTGCATCTCATACCACCACCAATCATGAATTGAACATCATAAGAGGAAGGAGAGGGGTCCTTCACAACTCACCTTAGCAATACAAGAGATAGAGCAACTAGTCACCTTAGCTTTCCAAACAACTCCACAAAACACCTCAAGACCACTTAGCAAAGAGATTTTATGGAATGATTTGGAGTTTTATTGGTTGGATTTGAAGATTGAGCAAGAAATAGAAGGAAGAAATTGAGAGCTTTTCTTTCTTTTCCTTTGAGAGAGAGCCGGCTATGAAGCTTTAGAAATAAGGATGATTTTTGGCAATTTTTTGATTTATTTGGTAAAGTAGTGAATAGTGTAGTCAAAGTCCAAGACTTAATCTTATGGTGACACTTGTCACCTTTAGGTTTAAAACTTATCTTTTTGTCTCTCCAATACAAATATCTTAACACTTTGTAAAATAATATCATTTAATACAAAATTCCAACAAGTTGTCAAAAATATAATGCATTTACCGCACTAGCGGGTCCCACGTTTAAAATACGCTCTTAATTTCTCAAGAACTAACCGATACTAGAAAAATCATTTTAAAACTATCTTTGCTCATAAACTTTATGTGGGGAATTTTTCTAATAAAGAAAATGTAGAAAAGGCGGGCGATTAAATAAAATAAACCCTAGAAATTTAGAAAATTTCCGGGTTCTCAAACTCATTTTTTTTTCGGGGCGTCACAAACTCCCCTCCTTAAAAGAATGTCGTCATCGACATTCCATCTTGTACTAATCAAGTCAAGACATCCCGCAAGAATCACTAATATTTCAAACCAAACCCACAGTCCGGCATCCTAAACTTCAAGCCTAGGATACACTACAGAAATCTGAAGCCTAAGCTCTGATACCAACTGTGACAGCCCCACCTCCCCCTAGGGTCACATCACGGGCTACCTATCAGCTTGCCACCCGCACGCGGGCATCCCCTACGGAGAGTTTCGCTTCGTGACTCTTCACGAACGAGAGGCTCGGGGCTTTTTCAGACGAAGGACTTAAAGTCCCAACTGTCGGCATATGGCTCTGATACCACCTGTGACGGCCCCACCTCCCCCTAAGGCGAACCAGAGGGTTCGGCGGGTCGCCTGTCCAGCTCTCGCCGGGACTCAGTCGTTCACTACATTCCTCAAACAGATTACAATATAAATCTCAAATATTACACCAAATGTTCCACAAACATACATCCAAGTCTCCAATAATAACATGTCATAAGCGAAGCGGAAACGATTCTCAACTATACATTAAATGATTCCAAAACCAAATTATACAAGATATATGCCATCCAGTCACGTGAACAAGTACTACAAGTCCTTCCTTTGCCACGAGCCCTGTGGAGGGGAATAAAATACTTTTGGGGTGAGCTAGAAGTTCAGCGAGTAACCATTAAAATCAGTAATCAAATCGGTTTCACAATAGTTCATTTCAATGATGTCATAAATCAAATGATAAGTCCAGAAACAATTACAACATTTACAATACATTAAAATGGAGTATCAATAATTCAAGGAACATTTACAATGGAAAGCGATAGTAACATTCATTAAAAGGATACGGGCTCACATGGAGCTATTCGTTTGTTCGTTCGTTCCCCTGACATTTCCCCTTATTCCTCCAATCGTTTGAAAATATATTTTTTTGTAAGTAGAATCCCTCGTTCATCATTTTGTTCGTTCATCCCCTTTTCCGGACGTTTGACCGGACTCCACCCATCCGACCATTGGCCGGACTCCACCCATCCGGACGTAGCCGGACTACAAGGTAATACTCGAGTATACCAAATTCACCCAGGGTCACCATATCGCCCGACCGAGTCCGCTTCTGGCTCGAGTCGATCGGTAACAAATGGCAGTGGCCAATTCAGCCAAACGGCTTACATTCATGCGCAACTAGCATTTCAATAATTAAATCCTTGAAAATTGCACAGTTATTTAAGTCGAGTGCGATAAAGTACACACTCGCCTAGAAAGCTCGTTTTGGAAATCATTCAAAGCACTTAACACGTTATCAATCAATAATACAAGTCATGAAGTCAAGAAAATATAACAAATAAGGAACACTCACATGCAAGCACGCATGATATGCAAGAAAACAGTTCAAAAGTAACTTTGGAAACAGTTTAAAGGTAAATAATGCAAGAAAACGGTACAAAAGTAACTTTGGAAACAGCTCAAAAGTAAATAATGCAGGAAACGGTTCATAAATAACTTCAGAAATAGTTTGAGGTCACTCACCTCCATGGCTCAGAAACCATCCATCATATATCATTGCCTTGCTCAAATCCAAGTCTTAGATCACAAACTCGATGCAAACAAGTCCTTTAAAAGTTCGGACAGCACTTCCCCTAAATTTGCTTACTTTTCCAGCCATCATGGC
This sequence comes from Coffea arabica, assembly GCF_036785885.1. Taxonomy (NCBI): domain Eukaryota; kingdom Viridiplantae; phylum Streptophyta; class Magnoliopsida; order Gentianales; family Rubiaceae; genus Coffea; species Coffea arabica. The sequence continues at coordinate 36,711,497 of NC_092329.1, forward strand.
TTCATTATTTCCTCAGCCAGTCCCAAAGGTACACACAACAACAACAAGTTCATTCAATAGTCATTCAGCAAGCTCCAAGTAGTACAAAGACAAGTCAAGCTAGGAAAAAGTTTGGAAATGAAAGTTAAGCTCAAAACCAGAAAAACAGGTTTTGACGTCATTTTGCGGTAATGGTACCAAATGCACTACGATTGTCAGATGAAGGTGCAAGACCCACCATTTCGAAGCTAAGAGATAGGGCTACAATATTACAGAAGGTCACTCAACCCAGTTTCAAGTGTAACCAGGTCAAAAACACAAGAAACTACACCAGAATCACAGAACGCATTCTAGCGGAAACATCATAACTCAGGCTCTCCAAGTCCAAATCCAGAAATTCCAAAACCAGCTGATAGCTAAGAAACAGGGCTAAATTTCATCAGAAGGCCTCAACAACTAATTCGGAAGCAATCCTGACCAAAACAACCAATTACAGGCGCAATGCTTACATTCGGGTAAAACCAGAACAACAATAGTAATTTGGACTTTTCTCACTCTACACTACTCCGATTGACCTGACATTTTGTAGGCACCTCTAACATATCATTCCCTACAACTTTGATGTTTTAAGCCAAGGCCAATTCGACCTCTAACTAGGAGATAAAATTCGGGTAGAATGTTCCTTCACAAAACCTAATTTTCTGAAATTTCTTCCAAAACAGAAATTGATTGCAATTATCCACTTTTTCCACCTTCTAGAATCATTATATACCATTTCCAATCATCATAGATAGCCACACAACCATGCTTATATTAAAACAGAAAAATCCCCAAAAATAATAAAACTTCATCACTTCAACCACAAATCAAGAAATAATCCATAATATTGCATCTCATACCACCACCAATCATGAATTGAACATCATAAGAGGAAGGAGAGGGGTCCTTCACAACTCACCTTAGCAATACAAGAGATAGAGCAACTAGTCACCTTAGCTTTCCAAACAACTCCACAAAACACCTCAAGACCACTTAGCAAAGAGATTTTATGGAATGATTTGGAGTTTTATTGGTTGGATTTGAAGATTGAGCAAGAAATAGAAGGAAGAAATTGAGAGCTTTTCTTTCTTTTCCTTTGAGAGAGAGCCGGCTATGAAGCTTTAGAAATAAGGATGATTTTTGGCAAATTTTTGATTTATTTGGTAAAGTAGTGAATAGTGTAGTCAAAGTCCAAGACTTAATCTTATGGTGACACTTGTCACCTTTAGGTTTAAAACTTATCTTTTTGTCTCTCCAATACAAATATCTTAACACTTTATAAAATAATATCACTTAATACAAAATTCCAACAAGTTGTCAAAAATATAATGCATTTACCGCACTAGCGGGTCCCACGTTCAAAATACGCTCTTAATTTCTCAAGAACTAACCGATACTAGAAAAATCATTTTAAAACTATCTTTGCTCATAAACTTTATGTGGGGAATTTTTCTAATAAAGAAAATGTAGAAAAGGCGGGCAATTAAATAAAATAAACCCTAGAAATTTAGAAAATTTCCGGGTTCTCAAACTCATTTTTTTTTCGGGGCGTCACACTGGTGGAGTCCGGCCAACATCCGGAAAGGGTTGAAATGAAATGAATGAACGATTGGTAATGCGAATGAGGGGTTTTTACTTACAAAAATGCATTTTAAAATGATTGGAGGAATAAGGGAATGAAAGGAGAATGAATGAATGAATGAATGGCTCCCTGTGAGCACGTATCTTTTTAATGAACGTGTTATTATCGTTTTATATTGTAAATGTTTCTTGACTTATTGCTTGATCATCGCTTTCAATGGACTTATTGTTTGATTATGTGTTCGGAACCTCACTGAGTTTTTAGCTCATTCCTTTAGTTTTGTTTTCCTTAATAGGGGAAGGCGAGTAAGGACGAGAGCTCTGTATAGGCTAGCCTAGTCTAGCTCTTTGAATTTTTGTAATGGTTCTAGCCCTAACGTTTGGCGAGTTGGTTGTATGAAGAATTGAGAACCTTTGTATATTTGAGTTTGTACTCCCTTTCGAGATAGAAATGTATATAAGTTTCGCTTTAAGTTTTGGATTGTTGCTATACTTATTCTTGTGATTTTATTCCGGTTTTGATTGAGGTATGACTGAGTCCCAACGAGAGTTGGGCAGGCTCGCCGAACCCTTTGGTTCGCCTTAGGGGAGGTGGGGCTGTCACACTCTCGAGCATCTTGTGGGTACTACGGAAAGACCAATCATACTGAGGATAATTGTTGGCGAAAGGCACGAAAATATTTATGGTGTGGTAGTGCCGAGCACCAGCTTGCAACTTGCCCCCGTAGGTCACACCTAAACCCTGAACAAGCAAATGTAGGAGGGACTAGGCCAAAAGTGGCAGCTAGAGTGTACGCCTAGGACCAACAAGTAGTACCTGAACTGTGAGAACCCGTAACTTTTCAAATTTTTAGGTTTTATTATCTTTAATGGCTTGTTTTCTGCATTTTCTTGCTTAGGAAAAATTTCTAGATAATTTTTATGAGTAAATAGAGTTTTTAGGTGATTTTTCTAGTATCGAATAGTTTTTGAGAAATTAAGAGCGTATATCGGATGTGGGACCCGCTAGTGCGAAAAGTTCGGAAATATTCGGCCAACTAAGTTAAGTTTTGGATACTGGAATTAATTGACTGGGTGTTAAGAGATAATTAGAGGTTGATGTGTGGATTGATGTGAGAGGGAACAAAAGGATATGTATGCATTTAACGAGGTGACAAGTGTCACCATTTGGTTGGTGGAACTTTATGAACACTATTCATGGTCTTACCAATTGACCAAATAAATCAAAAAATTACCAAAATTCACTTCATTTTCCAAGCTATTGAAGCCGGCTCTCTCAAGCAAGAAAGAAAGAAAATCCCTCCAATTTCCTAGCTCTAATCTTGCTCAAATTCAACAATCCAACCGTTCAATCTTGCAATTACTCCATAAAACCTCTTCACTTAGTGTTTGTGAGTTGTTTGGTGGAGTTGTTTGGAAGGCTAAAGGAATTAGTTGCTCTCTCTCTTGTGTTGCCAAGGTGAGTAGTTAAGGACCTCTCTCCTCCCTCTAATGATATTAAATTCATGATTGGTGGTAGTATAAGATGCAAATTTATGGATTATATCTTGATTTGTGGTTGAATTGATGAAGTTTTGTAATTATTGGGGATTTTTCTGTTTTCATATGAATATAATTATGTGGTCATGTATGATGATTGGAAATGATATTTGAGGAATCTAGAAGGTGGAAAAAGTGGTTAATTACAAGCAATTTCTGTTTTGGAAGAAATTTTGGAAAGCTAGGGTTTCATGTTCTTACATTCTGCCCGGCACTGTAGCTTATAGTTAGAGGCCGAATTTGTGACGGCCCCACCTCTCCCTAGGGCGTACCCCAGGGTTTGGCGGCTCGCCTGCCCAGCTCTCGCCGGGACTCAGTCGTTCACTACAGTCCTCAAATAGATTACAATATAAATCTCAAATATTACATCAAAATCTCCAATAATTACATGTCATAAGCGAAGCGGAAACAATTCCCAACTATACATAAAATGATTTCCAAATCCAAATTGTACAAGATATATGCCATCCAGTTACGTGAATAATTACTACAAGCCTTCTTTCGCCACGAGCCCTGTGGAGGGGAACAAAATATTTTTGGGGTGAGCTAAAAGCTCAGCGAGTAACCAGTAAAGTCAGTAATAAAATCAGTTTCACAATAGTTCATTTCAATGATGTCATGAATCAGTAATCAAATGTTCGTTTATTGCTCTCGTGAGCCAGTGAAATCCTTGCACTTAAACATCCAACGCTCAAAATGATCCAGTGACAGTAAACAGTGAGAGAGGGAGCCATTTGCTCCAAATAAACAGGAGTGGAAACGTTGGTGTTCAGCACAAGACTTCCCAAGAACTCAGTGAAGCCAAATCATGTCATGAACTCACATGCAAGCACGCATGATATGCAATCGAGTAAATAATGCAAGAAAACAGTTCATAAGTAGCTTTGGAAGTAGTTTGAGGTCACTCATCAACCACGGCTCTTAATCCTCATCCATCATAGACAGTTTTTCTCGATCAAGTCCAAGCTCTTCATTCTACCAAGAATTAACCCAAATTCACAGCGATTAAACGTTCTCAAAGATTGGACAGCACTTCCCCTTAAATTCCTTATTTCCCATCCTACAAGACATTACAAATCACATCTCAACTCAATCACAATAAAGCCCCAAAGTCATACAAGTACGAAATCAAACTAGGAAAATGTCCGGAAATGAAGTTTAAGTTATAAACCAAAAGACAGATTTGCCGTCGCTTAGCGTAACGCCCACAACCAAAGCTATACTTATCCGATTGCGGTGAAATTTATACCGTTTCGAAGCTAAGACAAAGGTCTACAACTTTGATGAAGACAACTCAGTCCAGTTTGTAATGTATCTAAGTCAAAAGTCCGAATTACAGAACCAAAATCTCACATTCGGGCTAGTTAACCGCATTATACGTAAACAACCATAAATCAGGCTACCGAAGTCCAAATGAGGTGATTCCAGGGGTGTTGGAAAGATAAGATAAAGGCTATAAGTCTTAAGAAGACAATGACAACCAAATCAGTAGTATTCCTGGTCGAAACAACCAATTACAGAAGCTGATTAGCATGTTCGGATAGAAACAGGGTAGCAGGGGTATTTCGGTCTTTTCACAGGCTACATTGCTCCGATTGAGCTGAAATTTTGTAGGCAACTATAAAACACCATTCTATACAACTTTCATGTTTTGTGGTAAGGCTGATTCTGTCTCTAACATACTTGAACAAAAACAGGCAGAACAGGGTCATATGGAAACCCTAAACTGGAATTTATGCATCCAAGCTGGAAATTTTTTTAGGCAAAACAAACTAACACATAAACACTAGATATTTCACATATCAAAGCTAGTGAATCATGGCCAACCTTTAAGCTTCATATATGGGCAGAAAATTCACCAATAAAATTGAAAATTTCCATATGACTTCTTCCAACCATGAAATATTGTATAATACTACCAAAATTGCAACTATAAGCCACTAATTTACAATTATTGGAAGTAGAGAGAGAGTTTCTTGCCATATGCACCTCTTTACCTCTAAACCCAAAGGTGACAAGCAAATCAAGAGGGATGAAAGATTTTCTTCTTCTAAAACTTCACCAAAAGCTTCCCTCAAAGTTTACCTCAAGATTGATCGGTGTAGATTAGGATTTTTCGTTGGATTCTTCATGATTTAAGCAAGAGATCAAGGCTGAATGTTTTTGTGTTTTCTCTCCCTTTTCTCTCTCAAAATTTCGTCCATCATGCTTACAAGAAGAAGAAATGATGAAAACAAAAGGTTTGGTCAAGATAAGAAGAAGAAATCATGGTCTTGGTCAAAGGTCCAACTTGCAATGGTTTCAAGCCACTTGGCTTTCTAGAATGTCCACCAACCTCCTAATCTTCTAACACTAATCCACTTAGCTAATCCCTAATTATCACTAATCACCTTATAAAATAACATCCTTTTATACAAAACTTCAATTAATCGCCAAAATTGTACCCGACTAACCGCAGTAGCGGGCCCCACGTCCTTAATACTCTTTAAACTTAACGTGGACTAACTTGTATCAAGAAAATGATTTGAAAACTATATTCCTTTATAAAAATGTATAGAAAATTAATATATTGAAGAAAAGTACAAAATTATAGACAAGAAAACAAAATAATGTCTAGAAAATATATAAAAATTTTCGGGTTCTCACACTCATTCTTTCGAGGCGTCACAGAATTTGTGACAGCCCCACCTTCCCCTAAGGCGAACCAAAGAGGTTAGCGGACTGCCTGCCTAGCTCTCGCCAGGACTAACAGTGCAGTTTAGAGCGATCTATTTTGTTCCGGAACTTATAACGCGCGTAAACAAGGTAAAAGGGCAAAATAACCCAAAATAAAAAAAAATGAAATTCGGAGTCGGCCATGAATAGTAACCGACCCGTCAGAACCCAACCAACTATCAAGTAACATTCACATATGGAATTTGAGCAATTACAACCCAAAGCAGCATACAAAAGTTTTCAAAAGTGAATATATACATGGTTTGCCAAATTGAAAGTGAAATCGGCCCTAAAGATACATTTAGGGTTTCCCTTCATATACAATACAAAAGAAATATACATCTAGTTCATTCGGTAACTATCTATCAAGATTCATTCCAAAAAGAGTCATATTCCTGTAAGCAAAACAAAAGAACGGTGTGAGCTAATTGCCCAGTGAAATACTATCACTTACGCACCCAAGTGCATATAAGCATCAAGCTTTCATTCAATTTAGTAAAATAAGCAAAGGCACACTTCAAATATGGTGATAAAACGATACAGATGGCTCTCAAGAGCCCTTTCCTCGTTTGCATTTCTTGATCGGACGTCATTGACCCTCCGTCAATGTTCAAAAGTAACCAACCGTAGACTCCACTTTACCTCCACTCCTTCCACCTAACATCCCCCTACCGGGCCCGAACTCCAAACACTTGCACTTTGGTATTACTCGAGTATACCGGAATCGAGAGTCTCGCATACTACAAGATTCCATATAACTTTACCCAAGGTTCATTAATTGGCACGACCAAGCCCTCGCCGGCTCGATTCAATCAACTACCAATGGGGTTGAGCTCATTGATAACATTTGTAGTCGTTGGATACTCGCCCAATCGACACCAAGTCGAGTACTTTCATTTCATGTAACATTACAGTAACATGACAACAATGATATAAGGCATATAAGTGAGAGTGATAAAGTACACTTTCACTGCAATCAAGTCACATTCAAGCAAGTTACATTCAAAGCCATATAGTAACACACAAGTGAATAGTACACTCACCAGGGTCAGTGCAGATACCTCCCAAAAGAGAGCTTTAATCACCAATAAACCCTAAAATAATCCAAGGAAAACAATTGAAGGTTCCACTTTCAAAATTGAGTATACAGAATGCACATGTGAGGCTCGACTACCAGTCGTATGCCTCGCCAAATAATTACTAAAGCAAGGTACAAAACATGATTTTTGGAACGAAAAGGTAACATGAAGACCTAGGCTCAAACAACCCAAAAGCCCTTCGCTCAAAACACAAGTAAATCCAACTAGCCTTCGAGTAAAATTTCGGCAGCATATCCCTTGTGTTTACCTATTTTCCAGCCATCATGGCTTCATTATTTCCTCAAATCAGTCCCAACATCTCGTACAAAAATAATCTCATTCCCAAAAGCCGTTCACTAGGCTTAATGGCATTCAAGTACAAAATTTAGCTAGGAAATAACCGAATATGAAAGTCAAGCCCTAAACTATTCAAATGAACACAATAAGACTCGATTACAAGTCATAAACCAATTCTATATACTACAAAAATAGGGTTCCCTAAGCATACACAAACATTAAAGGAAATCAGAAAATTCGGAAATGCAATTAACTTTGGCCCTGAAAAAACAGTTATTGTCCTCATTTTGCGGTAATTGCACCAATTTCACTACGATTATCGTATGAGGGTGCAAGACCCACCATCTTGAAGCTAAAAGACAGGGCTACAACATCATAGAAGGTCACTCAACCCATTTTTGAGTGCAAACAGGTCAAAAATGCAAGATACTGCATAAAAAACATAAAATAGATTCACCAAAACACATTCTAGCAGAAACATCATAATTCAGGCTCTACAAGTCCAAATCCAGAAATTCCAAAACAAGCTAAAATCTAAGAAACAGGGCTAAATTGCATCAGAAGGCCTCATCAACTAATTCGGAAGCAATTCCAGCCAAAACAACCAATTACAGGCGCAATTCTCCAATTCAGGTAAAACAAGAACAGCAATAGTAATTTCGACTTATCTCATTCTACACTACTCCGGTTGACCTAAAATTTTGTAGACACCTATAAAATGGTATTCCCTACAACTTTCATGTTTTAAGCCAAGGCCAATTCAGCCTCTATCTAGGACCTAAAATTTCGGACAGAATGCTCCCTCAAGAACCCTAGTTTTCTGAAATTTCTTCCAAACCAGAGATTGGTTGCAATTAATCACTTTTCCCACCTCCTTAAGTCATTATAGACCATTTCCAATCATCATAGATAGCCACACAATCATGCTTATTTTAAAACAGAAAAATCCCCAAAAATAATAAAACTTGATCATTTCAACCACAAATCAAGAATTAATCCATAAACTTGCATCTTCTACTACCACTAAGCATGATTTAAGCATCAATTAAAGGAGGAGGGTTGTTCTTCACAACTTACCTTAAAACAAGAGAGAGAGAGCTATTGGTCACCTTAGCTTTCCAAATAATTCCACACAACAACTCACCAACACTTCCTTAAGTGGTTTTGTGGAGCAAAATCAAGGTTGGATGGTTGAGTAAGTTGATTGAAGCAAGATGGAAGCCAAATTCTTGAAGAGTTTTCTTTCCTTTCCTTGCTTAAGAGATTCGGCCAAGAGGAAGAGAAGAATGAGGGATTTTTGGTGAATTTTTAAGATATTTAAGTCAATTAGTAAGACATGCAATAGTAGTCAAATGGTCCAACCAATAGCCAAGTGACACTTGTCACCTTTTATTAAATACCTACCTAACTTGTCTCTCTCATATCAATCCAAATTGCAACCTCTACTTATCTCTTAACACCCGATAAATTAACTCCAGTATCCAAAACTTAACCTAGTTGGTCGAATTTTTTCGAACTTTTCGCACTAGTGGGTCCCACGTCCGGTATACGCTCTTAATTTCTCAAAATCCATTCGATACTAGAAAAAGCATCCAAAAAATTGTATCTACTCCTTAAAATTATCTAGAAATTTTTTTAATCACGAAAATGCAGAAAACAAGCCATAAAAATACGAGAAATCTAGAAAATGAAAATTACGGGTTCTCACACTCTCTCCCCCTTAAAAGAATTTCGCCTTCGAAATTTCTCACCTTGGTTCACAACTAGTTCAGGGTATTCCTTTTTCACCTCCCAGGCAGCCTCTTCTATCCCATGATTTTTTTCTACTTTTTTTTCTGCGCGAATACTATTCTCTCTCCTACCCAAACTCTGCGATCCTTACAAACCATACCAATGCTCAAACAATGATTCCCCATAGGAATACTACTTTCAGGTCGTAGGGTAGACAAGCAGGTGTGGTATCTATTTCGTCCATCAAAATTGGAATTGACAAATGGATGAGTAACGCCGGGATCTACTAATATTTCTGCAGAAATACCGCATTCGTACCTTCCTCAATCTCAGAAGAATAGGGGACCTGTTGTGGCTCCAGTAAATACACTCGAGCTGTTACCTTAGATTTAGTCCCTTCCTCCTTGGCCGATTCGGAGTTAGTCTTTGTCGCTTGCTGCTTCCCCTTTCCATCTCGTGATAGGACTGGACAAGTAGCGAGCTGATGGTTTGCACTTCCATAGCGCAAACATTTTCCCTCATTCTTCCAGCAATTATCCTCCGAGTGGTTTGGCTTTCCGCAATACCCGCAAGGTCCGTATGTTGCAGAAGCCAAGCCTCCTCTCTGGCCTCTCCCCACTTGGCCGCCTCGCGACGAGCTCTCTCGTGATACTCCCGGTACCCTTTCTTTTCCAATTCCTCGCCCAAACTTGAAAGGGGTACTCTCATCCCCCTACCCCGAACTATTTCCAGGAAATCCTCGCTTTTTCGCCTGGAAATTTCTTACTTGTAATCTGGCACTCTCTACTCGTTGGGCCTTCTTAACGGCCTCGCTAAAAGCATTAATTTGAGCAACTGCGAGGTCCTTCTGAATCTCCACGTTTAGGCCCTGGATAAAACGCCTAATTCGTCGTTGCTCCGTCACAATCAACTCAGGCGTAAATTTGGACAGGCGGGTGAACTGGCTCTCGTATTCCGCCACCGATTGAACTCCTTGGCGGAGTCGGATGAACTCATCTTCCTTCCTCTCCTGAACCAGAGGAGGGAAGAATTTCGCGTTAAACTCCCTCATAAAATTTACCCAAGTCCTGGGCGTTTGTTCCCACTCCCATTTTTGCCGAATGACATTCCACCAGGAGCGGGCCTCCTCTTCCAGCTGGAAAACGGCAAAAGTCACCTGCCGTTCTTCGGTATAGTGCAGGGCGGCGAAAATATCGACCATCTTTTCGAGCCACCTTTCGGCAACATCCGGATCGGGTCCCCCAATGAAATTGGGTGGAGCAAACTTTTGAAATCGTTCAAGAGCTCTGTCTTCGCTCTCAACATGATTGCCAGGGTTTCCAGGGTTTCCTGGATTAGGATTTGGATTCTGGCCTTGTTGCTGCACCACTTGTGCCAGCAAGTTTGTCATTTGCTGCATAGCGGTAGCAATCTGTACATTGGGATCAACTCTCGATTCAAGATGGGTCCAGAGGAGGTTTCCGCAGCACCCCGGTCTGGCGTAGGTTGCCTATTCCCGCGCCCACGCCCCCGTCCACTACGTGTGCCTTCCATACAATCTAAGTCGATCTAGGTCACAAAATAAATATACTGTTAAAGGGCACCTAACCCCTCATTCGCAGCACTAAACAGGAACAAGTAAACAAGAACAATTAACTACTCAACTCCCTCGTCGAGCATTTAAACACATAACACATATACAGAGAACACATAACAGGATCAACATGTATACAGAACAGTCAGTCAGGTACATACAAAGTCATCCATAGAATCGCAATTTCTAGTTTGCCCAATTCTTTCTAACCTAGACTCTCATCTCTTTCATATCCGGGTGCAAGAATCCCATTTAAGATAATTCACAACTCGAGCCAGCCGGTCCCAAGCGTAAATCATCCATACTAAAGATTCTTACCCGACATACTTATCTGTCGTCCTCAAGTTCCATAATAAAGATTTTTACACTTATAACATGCCCGTTCATAAATTACGCTCAAACGAGCACTTAGACATATCCATGAAATCAGGACCATAACACCACTTGGCCCAAGCTCACTCCGCGCAGAGACCACGCGAAGTGGCTCTGATACCACCTGTGACAGCCCCACCTTCCCCTAAGGCGAACCAAAGAGGTTAGCGGACTACCTGCCCAGCTCTCGCCAGGACTAACGGTGCAGTTTAGAGCGATCTATTTTGTTCCGGAACTTATAACGCGCGTAAACAAGGCAAAAGGGCAAAATAACCCAAAATAAAAAAAAATGAAATTCGGAGTCGGCCATGAATAGTAACCGACCCGTCAGAACCCAACCAACTATCAAGTAACATTCACATATGGAATTTGAGCAATTACAACCCAAAGCAGCATACAAAAGTTTTCAAAAGTGAATATATACATGGTTTGCCAAATTGAAAGTGAAATCGGCCCTAAAGATACATTTAGGGTTTCCCTTCATATACAATACAAAAGAAATATACATCTAGTTCATTCGGTAACTATCTATCAAGATTCATTCCAAAAAGAGTCATATTCCTGTAAGCAAAACAAAAGAACGGTGTGAGCTAATTGCCCAGTGAGATACTATCACTTACGCACCCAAGTGCATATAAGCATCAAGCTTTCATTCAATTTAGTAAAATAAGCAAAGGCACACTTCAAATATGGTGATAAAAGGATACAGATGGCTCTCAAGAGCCCTTTCCTCGTTTGCATTTCTTGATCGGACGTCATTGACCCTCCGTCAATGTTCAAAAGTAACCAACCGTAGACTCCACTTTACCTCCACTCCTTCCACCTAACATCCCCCTACCGGGCCCGAACTCCAAACACTTGCACTTTGGTATTACTCGAGTATACCGAAATCGAGAGTCTCGCATACTACAAGATTCCATATAACTTTACCCAAGGTTCATTAATTGGCACGACCAAGCCCTCGCCGGCTCGATTCAATCAACTACCAATGGGGTTGAGCTCATTGATAACATTTGTAGTCGTTGGATACTCGCCCAATCGACACCAAGTCGAGTACTTTCATTTCAGGTAACATTACAATAACATGACAACAATGATATAAGGCATATAAGTGAGAGTGATAAAGTACACTTTCACTGCAATCAAGTCACATTCAATTCACTTCAAGCAAGTTACATTCAAAGCCATATAGTAACACACAAGTGAGTAGTACACTCACCAGGGTCAGTGCAGATATCTCCCAAAAGAGAGCTTTAATCACCAATAAACCCTAAAATAATCCAAGGAAAACAATTGAAGACCTAGGCTCAAACAACCCAAAAGCCCTTCGCTCAAAACACAAGTAAATCCAACTAGCCTTCAAGTAAAATTTCGGCAGCATATCCCTTGTGTTTACCTATTTTCCAGCCATCATGGCTTCATTATTTCCTCAAATCAGTCCCAACATCTCGTACAAAAATAATCTCATTCCCAAAAGCCGTTCACTAGGCTTAATGGCATTCAAGTACAAAATTTAGCTAGGAAATAACCGAATATGAAAGTCAAGCCCTAAACTATTCAAATGAACACAATAAGACTCGATTACAAGTCATAAACCAATTCTATATACTACAAAAATAGGGTTCCCTAAGCATACACAAACATTAAAGGAAACCAGAAAATTCAGAAATGCAATTAACTTTGGCCCTGAAAAACAGTTTTTGTCCTCATTTTGCGGTAATGGCACCAATTTCACTACGATTATCGTATGAGGGTACAAGACCCACCATATCGAAGCTAAAAGATAGGGCTACAACATCACAGAAGGTCACTCAACCCAGTTTTGAGTGCAAACCGGTCAAAAATGCAAGATACTACATAAAAAACGTAAAACAGATTCACCAAAACACATTCTAGCGGAAACATCATAACTCAGGCTCTACAAGTCCAAATCCAGAAATTCCAAAACAAGCTGAAAGCTAAGAAATAGGGCTAAATTTCATCAGAAAGCCTCAATGACTAATTCGGAAGCAATTCCAGCCAAAATAACCAATTACAGGCGCAATTCTCCAATTCAGGTAAAACCAGAACAGCAATAGTAATTTCGACTTATATCATTCTACACTACTCCGGTTGACCTAAAATTTTGTAGGCACCTATAAAATGGTATTCCCTACAACTTTCATGTTTTAAGCCAAGGCCAATTCGGCCTCTATCTAGGACCTAAAATTTCGGACAGAATGCTCCCTCAAGAACCCTAGTTTTCTGAAATTTCTTCCAAACCAGAGATTGGTTGCAATTAATCACTTTTCCCACCTCCTTAAGTCATTATAGACCATTTCCAATCATCATAGATAGCCACACAATCATGCTTATTTTAAAACAGAAAAATCCCCAAAAATAATAAAACTTGATCATTTCAACCACAAATCAATCTGTACATTGGGATCAACTCTCGGTTCAAGATGGGGTCCAGATGAGGTTTCCCCAGCACCCCGGTCTGGCGTTGGTTGCCTATTCCCGCGCCCACGCCCCCGTCCACTACGTGTGCCTTCCATACAATCCAAGTCGATCTAGGTCACAAAATAAATATACTGTTAAAGGGCACCTAACCCCTCCTTCGCAGCACTAAACAGGAACAAGTAAACAAGAACAATTAACTACTCAACTCCATCGTCGAGCATTTAAACACATAACACATATACAGAGAACACATAACAGGATCAACATGTATACAGAACAGTCAGTCAGGTACATACAAAGTCATCCATAGAATCGCAATTTCTAGTTTGCCCAATTCTTTCTAACCTAGACTCTTATCTCTTCATATCCGAGCGCAAGAATCCCATTTAAGATAATTCACAACTCGAGCCAGCCGATCCCAAGCGTAAATCATCCATACTAAAGATTCCTACCCGACATACTTATCTGTCGTCCTCAAGTTCCATAATAAAGATTTTTACACTTATAACATGCCCCGTTCATAACTTACGCTCAAACGAGCACTTAGACATATCCATGAAATCAGGACCATAACACCACTTGGCCCAAGCTCACTCCGCGCAGAGACCACGCGAAGTGGCTCTGATACCACCTGTGACAGCCCCACCTTCCCCTAAGGCGAACCAAAGAGGTTAGCGGACTGCCTGCCCAGTTCTCGCCAGGACTAACGGTGCAGTTTAGAGCAATCTATTTTGTTCCGGAACTTATAACGCGCGTAAACAAGGCAAAAGGGCAAAATAACCCAAAATAAAAAAAATAAAATTCGGAGTCGGCCATGAATAGTAACCGACCCGTCAGAACCCAACCAACTATCAAGTAACATTCACATATGGAATTTGAGCAATTACAACCCAAAGCAGCATACAAAAGTTTTCAAAAGTGAATATATACACGGTTTGCCAAATTGAAAGTGAAATCGGCCCTAAAGATACATTTAGGGTTTCCCTTCATATACAATACAAAAGAAATATACATCTAGTTCATTTGGTAACTATCTATCAAGATTCATTCCAAAAAAAGTCATATTCCTGTAAGGAAAACAAAAGAATGGTGTGAGCTAATTGCCCGGTGAGATACTATCACTTACGCACCCAAGTGCATATAAGCATCAAGCTTTCATTCAATTTAGTAAAATAAGCAAAGGCACACTTCAAATATGGTGATAAAAGGATACAGATGGCTCTCAAGAGCCCTTTCCTCGTTTGCATTTCTTGATCGGACGTCATTGACCCTCCGTCAATGTTCAAAAGTAACCAACCGTAGACTCCACTTTACCTCCACTCCTTCCACCTAACATCCCCCTACCGGACCCAAACTCCAAACACTTGCACTTTGGTATTACTCGAGTATACCGGAATCGAGAGTCTCGCATACTACTGTCGCGCCCCATTTTTTGATAAATAAATAAATGGTTTAAAAAATGTATTTTTTGATTCAATTTGTGATTGGAAAATGAGTTTTGATTTAAAAGAAAAATGGGTCTAAATGGGGGTTTGAGAATGCGACGATTTGACCCAAAATGTAGTTTAAAAAGGGTTTTTGAAATCAGAATCGGAGTCGCCACTTGGTAATGAGTTAAGGTGTACCAAGTCACCTAAAAAATGAATTTTTAAAGAAAAATAGGAAAAGTAGTAAGAAACCCCTTTTAAACGACTCCTAGTCCACGTAAACCAACGAAAAAGGTTCGGGAGTCACATTTGACGAAGGGGAAGGCAAGGATAGAAATCCAAGGCACCCCTTCGACCTAGCCAAGGCTAGTTGCGTGATTTAATCAAAGATTTTCTTGTTTTAACCAAAGAATTTATTACATTTGGATGCACTACATGAATGCAAACCCTAGACCTAGGGGTATTGGGGGAAATTTCTCTTCAAAGGTTGAGTGGTGCCAATCACATTAATTGTGAAGCCCAATAACGATCCTTTGAAGAAGTCACGAATAATGCGAGTGGTATGCAAATGAATGGAATGCATGTATGCAATGTGAGGACATGAGTTTGAAAAAGTAATAAAAAACAATAAATATGTAAATGAAAATGTACACGTGAGTGGGCAAGGTACGGTATGTGAAATGATAATATGAAGTGCATGTGTGCAAGTGATGATAAAAGTGTTCGGGTGCAAGTGAAGGGATAAAGAGATGCCCGTGTGCAAATGGGAGGGAAAGTGAAAGTGTAATGATAGAGTGGATTTAGAATGTATGAGCCTAGGGAATTCATGCATATTGGGTACGGGGAGACCTAAATCGTGACTCAATTTGCCCTTTTATAGAGGGAATACAAGCGTACTAAGGCTTAGAAAAAGCCACACTCGTCTATATCCCATATTTAAGGGGACTCTCAAGCAAATGAACCCTATAACTAGCATGAAATGCAAAAATCCTAAAATGGAGGGAAAAGGGGTTCGAGGGGCATGCAAAATGATAAAACTAAAAAGAATGCATGACATGTAATGAACATGCAAACATGTACTAACGAGGGGAAATCCCTAAGGGTCTAGCGTTGGACTAGCCCATTCTATGAATTCCGACTAGCGTTGGACTAGTGGAAACGTACATTCATCCATTCCATTCATCCACATTATAAAAAGCGAGTAGACATGCGAATCACTTATAAACACGTAGCACATAACACTTAGCATGCTTGACTAGATGCAAGGACCTAATAAAGCGATTAAACACTTAACACGTAGGCATGCAACCAAACTAATGAACCTATTACATTCACTAACTAAAACAAAAAGAGAAGGGGAAAATGGACCAAATTGCTCGCCACAGCCCTATCTATTACAAGCCAAGAGGTGTACACATACCCCATTAAAAGAATAACTTAATAAAGCAAAAGTAAATGAAAGGAATGAAAGGAATTAAAGAAATGTAAAGAAAGCAAAGTAGACATGCAATTCACTTAGCACCTTGGATCATATAAGAGAGACAAACAAAGATAAAAGAAAGTTATACCTCATCGCAATGGTAAGCAAATGATGGAAAAATGGCTTCAAAACAAAAAAGGGGTCAAGGCACCAATTGAATAGTAAAGTATAAGGAAAATCACCAAAATTCCCCTAATTGCAACTCAAATGAAATCACACAGTGCATAATTACCAAGAAAGTGGAATGATCCATCAAATTCCCAAAAATAGCAACTATCAAGGACCCAATTGCAATATTAATCAATCACCCAAACCCAATTCAAACATTTTAGGAAATTCAGGGGTCCAAAAACAAAGAGAGAGTCATGTCATGGTTCCAATTGCAATTAATTTAGGACTCAATTGCAAGAAATTGGAATGTACTTGGGCCATAGTGAGTCAAAAGGGGACTTGGGGGGCCGAAGTGCAATTTTTCTTTTGGTTTTTCATGCAGCTCATGCAACTCACGTAAGAAAATCTATTTCTGCAACATTTTCTCTCATGCTTGCTCAAACGAAACCCAACTCAAACTCACATCTTATTTCCAAAAAAATCAGATTTCAAGTTCACATACATAGCTTTAACTAAGATGCAAACTATGTCATTACCATCACCTCAACAGGTAGAAACTTAGAAGGAAAAAACATGCAAGTTCTATGCAATAGCCATGAAACAAGTTTCTGCAATTACTTCACATACTCTAGCAACCGAAGACTGCTGCACTTTCTTCTCAAGCTCAAGCTTCTTAATCACAACCGTGATCAAATTTTCCAAACCAACCAATTTCATTCAGACCCAACAAACAGAAAACTTAGCAACTTTATTCAGACAAACAGAAAAATTAGCAACTTCATTCAAACAGAAAAATTAGCAAAACATCAAAGGTTTGAAACTTCAGCAAACAAATCTTTTGAGCTTAGGCAGTTCGCATGGAAGCTGCACTCAAGCATTTCAAATCACAAACCCATGCTCAAAATCCTGTTAAGCTTCTCATGCATACAAACTACAACTTTCGGTCAAGGCTGGAAAACTTATTCACAAAGGAGCATGCAAATCTGGAGCAAGCAAAGGAAACCAGCAGTATTCATTTTTGTTGCGAGCAAAGTAATTTATTCACAAACTCAAATCATTCTAATGAGGTAGATGAATGACTTTAGGCCACAAACCAAAGACATGCAACTTCAACTTGAATCAAAGAACAGAATTTCCTACGCATCCTCCTAACGTACGCTGACCAGGATTTAACATTAAGAGAATGAACTGAACTATCCATATCAGCCACCAAAACAAAAATGTGTGAAACAGAGGAAGACACCAACAAAGAGAAAGAAGACCCCCGAACCTTTGATAAAAACCATTTCAACTCTTGCCCACTATCCAATAAACGCAACCCAGAGACAACGAACCCACCCCAGAAATTAAACCGCTCAAACTTTAAAACAACCAAACGATACATCTAGCAATGTTGCTGCAACAACAGATACCCTGTTGCAGCTCACTATTGTACCGCAGATTGCTGCTTCAAAATGCAGCCAGCAAAGGCATGAAGACATGATCAAACAAGACCAAAAGGAAAATCGAACCAGTCCAGAAATTTCAACAAAAGACCATCAAAAACCGAGCACTTCGAACTAGCAAACGGAACCCAAACATCTAAACATTTGAACTGATTTGAATTGGTAACATAGGATAGTCTTAAACAGAAAAAATATCTAAACATTTGTCAAGTTTCCACAGCCATCATCAAAATTCATTAGCCCTCAAATTTATTTGCTAAAATCCGAAACTAAAAACCTCTCTAAATGCAATTTTAGAGGCGGATATTGTCACGGCACCACAGTCAGGCATCAAACCAAATCAAACATATCAACTAAACCACAGCTATGACAACCAAAGAAAGGAAACGCTGCTGCAACAAGCTGAGACACTTGTTGCAGCGCACCTTTCACATGAAATCCAAAAACTCTAACAAATCCAGATTACACAAACAAAGCCCAAAGATACAGCCTTTAGTTCATCAGGTTGGAGAAAGTCCAAGCCTTTCGATCAAACAGCAGACCCACGGCTTCATCAGACAGACTATACAGGGAGCTTTGAATCCATTTTTTTTTTTTGAAACTATCAAACACAAGCATGGCAGCATAATAACATCAATATCATACCGAAAAAGAAAAAAAGTAAGCATCAATATACCTAGATAGCAAAAAAGAAGCAGCTTGGCAGGATCTTCAATGGATGACTTGCTGTGAAAACTCGTACAAAGATGACAGAAACCAACGATGGAAGTGCTGAGTTTTTCTTTCACTCGTTACCTCCCCCTCTGTTTTTGCCTTTCAGTTCTAATCTAGCCCTCCACTCTTGCTATTTTCTTTTTCTGATTTCTTACTCAGTAACCTTACGGCCGCCTCCCTTTTCCTCTGGTTTCTCTTTTCTTTTTGCTATCTCCCCCCGTCATTCTGCTCTCTCTCTCTCTCTCCTGTTTTTGCAGCCCCAAAACCTAGCTCCTCTCTAGAATCATCTCCCCCCTCAAACTCCCTCTGTCGGCTGCCTTTCTTTTCCTATTTTATATGGGAATCCTCTACCCTAAAACCCTTAAACACTCTTCTATATTTTGCAGATAAGGGGCTGCGATGAGCCCTTTCTTGCAAGCTGCGGCAATACGCAGCTTTCATGCCGCATTTCTCTTTTTTTTTTTTTAAGATTAATAAAAATAAAAATAAATAAAAATAATAATAATAATAATAATAAACAACTTAATTAACATTGGATGAAAAAATAAAAACTAGAAACAACAAAGTGTAAAATCCCATTTCCCCCTTTTTTCATTTTCCATTTTCATCGTTTTCCCCTTTTTCGTTTTTTCTAAATGAACCAAACAAAAATAAAAGATAAATTAAGCAGAAATGAATAAAACAAAATTGCTATTTTTCCCTTTTCCTTTTCTTTTTTTTTTCTTTTTTTTATGATTTTTCTTTTTTTTCATTTTTCATGATTTTTCCTTTTTCTCTCTTTTTTTTCATTTCAAGAAATTCTATGCTAAAAACTTAAAAATAAAAATAAAACTAAAAACTAAAAACTAAAAATCGAATAAAACTAACACGACAAATAAAAAAACTAAAAATAAATAGTAAATGAAATTACACCAAAAATTTGGTGTCTACAGTTTGCCCCTCTTTGTCTGAGTTTTGAAAAAACTTGAGACAAAGAAGTAGACACCAAATACTTACCTGGGTCATTCGGCTTCAGCTACTCGAACGACTGCTGTTATTGTCATGAGGACTGACTCCTTTTAATGAGACTGACTCGGACGAGAAATTTAAAACGGGATAGACCCGAACTGGAAGTTTAAAACAGGACTGACTTGAACAGGAATTTAAAAACGGGATAGACCCGAACTGGAAGTTTAAAACAGGACAGACCCACGGGATAGACCCGGACAGAAATGTAAAATTGGGATAGACCCACGGGATAGACCCGAACAGAAATTTAAAATTGGGATAGACCCGAACAGAAATTTAAATTTGGGATAGACCCACGGGATAGACCCGGACAGAAATGTAAAATTGGGATAGACCCACGGGGTAGACCCGAACAGAAATTTAAATTTGGGATAGACCCACGGGATAAACCCGAACAGAAATTTAAATTGGGATAGACCCACGGGGTAGACCCGAACAGAAATTTAAATTTGGGATAGACCCGGACAGAAATGTAAAATTGGGATAGACCCACGGGATAGACCCGAACAGAAATTTAAATTGGGATAGACCCAAGGGGTAGACCCGAACAGAAATTTAAATTTGGGATAGACCCACGGGATAGACCCGGACAGAAATGTAAAATTGGGATAGACCCACGGGGTAGACCCGAACAGAAATTTAAATTTGGGATAGACCCGGACAGAAATTTAAATTTGGGATAGACCCACGAGATAGACCCGAACAGAAATTTAAATTGGGATAAACCCACCGGATACACCCGGACAGAAAAACTTAAATTTGGGATAGACCCACGGGATAGACCCGGACAGAAATGTAAAATTGGGATAGACCCACGGGATAGACCCAGACAGAAATGTAAAATTTGGGATAGACCCATGGGATAGAAAACGATGAGTTGAGTTTTTACCTGAGAACAGCTAGAAGTTTTGCATCGAGGGAAAATTTGATCCTTGTAGTTGAAACAATAGCTAATTTTGATTTAACATATTGTTTCTTCTGATTGCACTTGCCAATAATACTGTTGATTCGTCTTTATCCACTGGGGGAGTTTTTCTGACATTAATTTGGGCGAGAAAAGATGGTGGTTGTTTCCATTTGTAGATGTAGCATTCCTGCAAGAAAAGAGGAAATAATAGACTTGCCACCATCATTTGATCCAGTTTGCCTTGAGAATCGTGTAAACATGAGTCTTTGGATGCCTTTGCCAACTTTTGCTGCGACATCTGCCTTGGTTGAATTTGTAATTTTGAAACCTTTCGATTTCGGAGACCAATAAAGTGCCCACTTACCACGTCACCAAATCGCTGTGGCAGCTTTGTCGCATTTTACCCACTTTGACAAATGATTGAATCCCCTATCCTTGCACAAACCTTAGGGTTTATCATCCATCCGAATCCAATGGTGAAAGAATGATGCATGAAAAATCAAAATATATGCAAGGTGATTTCCTATGTTCTGCATGGAATGAATATGTCAAAAAATGTAAAACACATCCAACTATGTTTAATCCTATAAAATGCCATGAATACCAGCACATGAGAAAAGATGTATTTGGAAAAGAATGTTTTTACAAAGCAACACAGTTTTGGCCAACAGATGTCATATTCAAATCTCTGGATATCTTTGTTCTAGAATTTAATATTGGCCGAAGTATGACAAAAATGAGAAGAAATCCAAATGAACCAAGTCACTAGCTGTTCCTCCTCGTGCTTGCTCGTTGCAAAAACCTGCCTTGGCGCCCTTTCTGGTTTTTACCAAGGTTGCCCCCACCCTTTTTGTTTTTGTTTTGCTTGTTTTTTTTTTTTTTTTGAGGCGCCCTTTCGGGTTTCACCTAAGTAAGCAATGGAAGAGCTTGACCAAAATCGACTCAGAAACATGAATTAAAGATTTCTGGCATCAGTAAAATGTACTTCCCTCATAAGATTAGGCGAAGACATTACGGACATCACCTGCCAGTTGATTAACAAATTTTCTAATAGAAATGCAGCAAGTGACGAAAGCCAGGACTTTGGGCTTTTATAATGAGGTCCGGTGGGGTGCTTTGAAAAAAAGTTGAAGCTTGAAAGCAAAATTTCTGAAAGGTGTGAAATAACCTGAGATTGCATCATTTTGAGACCATCTCCAATTTTTGAACGAAACCGAGGAAGATTTGCCCCAGTTTGATTGAATTCTTCTCTTTGCATTTTTCATTGCATTTTTTCACTTTTGCATTTTTCTTCAAAAATTAAATTTGCCCCAGTGTGGGATTCTTTCTTTTTCCATCTTTCTTTCAAAGATAAATTTGCCCCAGTGTGAGGTTTTTCTTTTCTTTCCAATCATCTCTTTTCAAAATGAACTTGCCCCAGTGTGGGGTTTGCAATTCTCAGGGGCTGTCAAACGAAAATTTGTCAATTCTGATGGCTCAAAGGGGACAAGTAGGGATAAAATGCTTTAAATGTAAAAGAAGAGGGCCTGACTTGCATTTTGTCATTTGCATGAATTTCTAAGGAAAATTTGCATGATCAAATGAAAATCTTCTTACACATGTCCGATTTGATGGGTTGAGGGAATGTTTGACCATCCATTTCCGTCAAAATGAGTGTTCCGCCAGGTAATACCTTTTGGACGATGAACGGCCCTTTCTGATTTTGAGTGAATTTATTTCTACCTTCGTCTTGTATTGGCAAAGTTCGCTTGAGTGCTTTGTCGCCTTCCTCAAAATGTATGCTGATGAAACTTCTTGTCGTAAGCTCAGGCCAGGCATGTTTGTAACATTTCATGACAAACGGCATTCTTGGCTGAACTCCCATTAGAGTGTGCAAAGATGGAATTTCTACCACTGCAAACGAGACTGCCTCCAACCATCTGTACACCTTGACACATAGTCAAACTCTTAATCATCTCCTTTTCTGCTTTTGTCCAAACGAATGCTGATTTATGGCCTTTTGACCTCATTCTCAGTGCCAATGTGAACAATTGCCATGGCTTCTAGGTTTGGTTCGAATTTCTCCTCGTTTTGTTCAAGATTTTTTGAAAAAGAATCAAATACTTTCTCTTTATCACTCTTGCTTTGATATCTGGGTTCCAAAATTCTCAAGTCGTGAGTGAGATAGAGATTGCCATTATTGAATTCCAGAAAAGTGATATCCAAAGGGTCAAATAATTTCATCTTTGGCCATTTGACAGAATTAACAAATTTGGAATAATAAGCAAACAAATATACAACAAACAAATGAACAAACAATATGACCGAAATATAAACAAACGAATAAACCAAAATAACATAACAAGAATGACTTGTTCATTTTCATAAAACCTTTGATTGAAAACAAACGGAAATGAAATGAAAACGTAAAAATATTTACATGCGCAAATTTTGGTCAAAAGTAAAGATGTTTTCATTAGCTAATTAGATGCAAAAGTTTTTTCCTCATGAATTCGCATGAATGACAAACCCCCTTTAGGTTTACCGAAACTCCTTCTGAATGGGTAGAAATTCGGCTGTCCAATTGGAAATTGATCCCTCAGGGATATCGGGAAATTCTGCGTCATTTCCAAACACTTCAGCCTCACTTGATGAGTTTTTAGCAGGCTCCTTGAATTCCGTATTGTCCATAATAACCCCAATGGTGTTATCGTACTCTGGCAGGGGGTTCTTATCCACATTTGGTCCTTGTTCTGGCCCTTCTCTAATCACTATTTCCCCTGCCTCGATCATGTCTTGCACTTTATGCTTAAGTGCTCTACAATCAGTGGTTGGGTGGCCGGGTGCTCCCGAATGATAGGCGCAAGTGTACTGAGGATTGTATCCGGCAGGGGCGCCATGAGAGTAAGTTGGAGGGGGAATTATGCCAATTCTACCGGCAGCCTTTAATTGTTCATACAATTGGTCCAGAGGCCTGCCTAGGTTGGTGAATGTTCGGGTACGGCTTTGATTGTAGGTTTTAGTGTGTTGGGGATAGTTGTAGGTATGTCTATTTGGTGGAGAAAATTGTTGATTGTAGGGAGGTCGGAGTCGAACTTGTTGAAAGTTAGGCTGAGATATTTGAAAAGGGGCTATAGACGAGTTGGTGTATTTAGGGCGAGGTCGAGGTTGATTGGTGTTGGTGTGATAAACAGGATGAAGGTTTAAATAGTAAGGGTAAGGGTTGGAGTAGGTAGGATATTGTCGAGGTCTGGGCTTTGAGACAGGGTTTTGATCCCAGGCAAAAGCGATTTCCCCCTCTTTCTTTTGGAATTGCTTCTTCCCATTACTACCTTGGCTTTGCAAAGCATCCAACTGCGATTTGAGGGCAGACACATTTACAATCTTTCCAGCCTTCACGAAATCATCAAATTCCTCAAGCTTATTAACAATGGCGGCAAATGAGCATCTAGTCATGCGAAAAATTTCTTCAAAGTACGGCGGATCATGTGCCTTAATGAAAGTGCGTATGATTTCGTCCTCAGTCATTGGTGGCTCAACTTTGGCAGCTATTTTCCTCCACCTCTTGGCATAAGTCTTGTGATCTTCAGATGGCTGCCTCTTTGTCCCTTCCAATGTGGTTCGTGTTGGAGCCAGCTCGCAATTATACTCATACTGCTTTACAAAAGCATTGGACAAGTCAAGCCAGGTCTTTGCTTCTTCGGGTTTCAGCTTGGAATACCAGTCGAGTGCATCCCCTTCCAGACTTTCTGGGAATAGCCTCAAAGGCAGATTTTCATCATCTGTTGGCCTACCCAACTTGTTGGCGAACAATCGGAGATGTGTCTTGGGATTGCCTGTCCCATCATACTTGTTAAACTTCGGGGTTTTGAACCCTTCAGGCAATTGTACATTCGGGAAGAGACAAAGCTCATCATAGTCCAGCACTCCTTGTTTGTTTAAACCCTGACTTTTCCTTATAAATTCATCGAAACGGTCAAGGCGTTTGAGCAGATTTATATCAACGGGAGCGGAAGATTCCCCCATTTCTGGCTTGGTTTGAGCAGTGTGGTCTGGTGGGAATGGCTCAGCAGCAGTGTGATAGAAAGTATATAGCTCTGGTGGTATGTTTGAAGTAAGTTGGGGTTGTGGACCTTGCATGTAAGCAGGGAAAAATGAAGGATCAGGAGGGCAAGTGTATGGCAAATGTATGGTGGGATATGTGAAAGTTCCTTCGGGTGGAATAGGTAAAGATGGAATAACAGTGACTTGAGTTGAAGGGATGACGAATGGCTCTTGCTCTGCCTGCTTGACGGGTATAGGTTCAGGTTGAATTCCGCTGTTGATTAGCTCGTCAATCAATTTCCTTTGGGCCGCCATCTCAGTGGTCATCTTGTCGAACTTAGTGAGCATCTCAGTCAACTGAACCCCCAAACTCATAGTCTCGGGTTGAGCGGTAGTAGCAGACCTATCTGATTGTTCCGGTTGTGAACTCATGTTTACACGACTCCTCTGAGCTTGGCTACGGGATCGTGTTATGATGGGGCTTTGACGAGAAGCTATGTTTAAATATTACCTGAGAATTTTTGAAAAGATTGCCTTTAGATTTAACCCTTGCTTAGTTATTACAATAATAAAAAATAAAGAAAAGAAAGAGAAAAAGGCAAGAGTTAGTAGATATCCAGAAAATTCGGATGCATGTCCTATGGGGGAACCCTTTTTGTGCCAAGGGTAGGCCTAGCATGAAAATGCAATCCTCTAGGGTAGGCACCATACCATACCTGATGGATCTGATCAACTCATTGAGTGAAAGTAATTTTTGCAAAATGAGGTCCACGTCCGAATGGATTGATCACTTTTGATCAATACAAGATTTTGCAAAAACGCACGGGTTTGACCTTGACGAACTTCCTATCGAAGAAATTGGAATTCGTTGACCAAATTTTTCCAGCGAAGCACGGGTCAAAACCCCAACTGATCAAATGGCTGGATGCAATGGATGGTTTTCTCAAAAATCGACTAAGTTTTGAAATCCGACATTGAAACCCTAATTGGTCAAATGAAATTGACAATTTATTAAAAATCGACCGGATTACCCTAAAAAGGGAAACGGGTCAAATGAATTGAGTGAAATTTAAAACTTACTCAAAATTGACCGAATCATCCTAAAAAAGGAACTTGATCGGATGAATTGAATGAAATTGAGAATTTTATTCAAAATTGACCGGATCGTCCTAAAAAAAAGAACATGGTCAAATGAATTGAATGAAATTGAGAATTTTATTCAAAATTGACCGGATCGTCCTAAAAAAAAGAACTTGGTCAAATGAATTGAATGAAATTGAGAATTTATTCAAAATTGACCAGATGACCCTGAAAAGGGTAAATTGGTCAAATGACCCTAAAAAGGATAAATTGGTCAAATGAATTGACGATTTATTCAAAATCGACCAGGTGACCCGGAAAAGGGTGAATTGGTCAAATGACCCTAAAAAGGGTAAATTGGTCAAATGAATTGACGATTTATTCAAAATCGACCGAATGACCCTAAAAAGGGTAAATTGGTCAAAAGACCCTAAAAAGGGTAAATTGGTCAAATGAAATGACGATTTATTCAAAATCGACCGAATGACCCTAAAAAGGGTAAATTGGTCAAAAGATGGTTTATTCAAAATTGATTATGAATTGACAAAATGGATCGATTGAATCGGCCGGCCATTGGTGGTTTCAAAAAAAATTAGTCTATGAGCCTTCTAAAATCACGATTTGGCCTCAATTTATTCATCGTCTCAACAAGAGGAATCATTTGTGAATTTCTTCAAATTAATGTCCTTTGCGCAAGGGATTTTTACCAACTTTGATAAAATGGCCAAAAAGTGATTATTAGACGCTCATATTCCAAAGGTCACTCTATGAAAATGATCGGATCCTACCTTACCTTGTGCACTACCCCTTTGGATGGTACAAAATGTAAACGTGCAAGTCTCACTGGATTAAGTATCCGAGACACAAGGTGGCTTATTCCTAAACACGGGATTCCCTATGTGGCATTCCCTTTCTAAGGTTTATGCATGATGCCATTTTTATCAAAACAGAAAAAATGCAATTCGAAATGAAATGTGACCTAAGGAACCCTTTATTTGCCAGGGTAGGCCTAAAATGGTATGGCATTATTAATTTATGAACAAAATATACCACAATTTTCAAACGTGCAATAGCCTATCTACAAGGGTAGGTCCTAAAAGGAGGTCATGCCAGACCTCTTATTTCCTAACGTTTGTGAATGCGAAGGATAAGAAACAAGGAAACGTTAGTTCAACACATAATCACATAACACGTTGGACAATTAGATGATACAAAAGCAACAAAGAAATAAGGAAAGAGGGTGGGATCCCTCCCCTCGTGCATGGTGTCCCTAATAGGGTAAGGTCGACTCTACCCTAGGCAATTCTAAAATGGATGCATGAGGTTGGGGTTCACTAATGCATCTAGACTCGACAAGCTCAGGTCCCCAAGCCTTCAGACTTGAAAACCAAGGGTCATCACTCCCAAGGTCCCTTGTCGGTGGCTCGAGCGATTCCCCAGACGTTGCAACGCACACGTCGTGTTACGGCTACCCGTCTGGGCGAATCTAAAAAGAATCCTCAACCTTCGACTAAAAACTAATAGGTCATTAACCTAAAGTTTAAAGCGGAAGATCGAGTGACCCCTCGGATCATGCTACGCGCACGTCGTGTCACGATCACATGTCCAAGTGGGTCGCCTAAAATCCTAATAGGGTGGAGTGGCGTGACAAGCCACTAAAAGAAAAATAAATGAGGGGTAAAAATAATTAAAGCGCATGCGCGTATGCTAGTGCTCGTTTGGAGGGGAGGGATCAAGAACCAACGTGAGGCTCTAAGGTGACACACACCCCCCCAAATGCAATACGAGCGCGAGGTAAGCAAGTAAACATACATCCAATCAACCAATCATACATTCGTGAGCGAGAGAGTAGTTGGATACGCGTGAAATGCAAAATCCTAATAAAAGGAAAAATGCAATCCTAAACACCCAAATGTGATATATGAAAAGATTAAAAGAAGAAAAAGATTGATTAAATCAAATTTGCTCGGACTCTCGAACATCCCCAGTTGAGTCGCCAACTGTCGCGCCCCATTTTTTGATAAATAAATAAATGGTTTAAAAAATGTATTTTTTGATTCAATTTGTGATTGGAAAATGAGTTTTGATTTAAAAGAAAAATGGGTCTAAATGGGGGTTTGAGAATGCGACGATTTGACCCAAAATGTAGTTTAAAAAGGGTTTTTGAAATCAGAATCGGAGTCGCCACTTAGTAATGAGTTAAGGCGTACCAAGTCACCTAAAAAATGAATTTTTAAAGAAAAATAGGAAAAGTAGTAAGAAACCCCTTTTAAACGACTCCTAGTCCACGTAAACCAACGAAAAAGGTTCGGGAGTCACATTTGACGAAGGGGAAGGCAAGGATAGAAATCCAAGGCACCCCTTCGACCTAGCCAAGGCTAGTTGCGTGATTTAATCAAAGATTTTCTTGTTTTAACCAAAGAATTTATTACATTTGGATGCACTACATGAATGCAAACCCTAGACCTAGGGGTATTGGGGGAAATTTCTCTTCAAAGGTTGAGTGGTGCCAATCACATTAATTGTGAAGCCCAATAATGATCCTTTGAAGAAGTCACGAATAATGCGAGTGGTATGCAAATGAATGGAATGCATGTATGCAATGTGTGGACATGAGTTTGAAAAAGTAATAAAAAACAATAAATATGTAAATGAAAATGTGCACGTGAGTGGGCAAGGTACGGTATGTGAAATGATAATATGAAGTGCATGTATGCAAGTGATGATAAAAGTGTTCGGGTGCAAGTGAAGGGATAAAGAGATGCCCGTGTGCAAATGGGAGGGAAAGTGAAAGTGTAATGATAGAGTGGATTTAGAATGTATGAGCCTAGGGAATTCATGCATATTGGGTACGGGGAGACCTAAATCGTGACTCAATTTGCCCTTTTATAGAGGGAATACAAGCGTGCTAAGGCTTAGAAAAAGCCACACTCGTCTATATCCCATATTTAAGGGGACTCTCAAGCAAATGAACCCTATAACTAGCATGAAATGCAAAAATCCTAAAATGGAGGGAAAAGGGGTTCGAGGGGCATGCAAAATGATAAAACTAAAAAGAATGCATGACATGTAATGAACATGCAAACATGTACTAACGAGGGGAAATCCCTAAGGGTCTAGCGTTGGACTAGCCCATTCTATGAATTCCGACTAGCGTTGGACTAGTGGAAACGTACATTCATCCATTCCATTCATCCACATTATAAAAAGCGAGTAGACATGTGAATCACTTATAAACACGTAGCACATAACACTTAGCATGCTTGACTAGATGCAAGGACCTAATAAAGCGATTAAACACTTAACACGTAGGCATGCAACCAAACTAATGAACCTATTACATTCACTAACTAAAACAAAAAGGGAAGGGGAAAATGGACCAAATTGCTCGCCACAGCCCTATCTATTACAAGCCAAGAGGTGTACACATACCCCATTAAAAGAATAACTTAATAAAGCAAAAGTAAATGAAAGGAATGAAGGGAATTAAAGAAATGTAAAGAAAGCAAAGTAGACATGCAATTCACTTAGCACCTTGGATCATATAAGAGAGACAAACAAAGATAAAAGAAAGTTATACCTCATCGCAATGGTAAGCAAATGATGGAAAAATGGCTTCAAAACAAAAAAGGGGTCAAGGCACCAATTGAATAGTAAAGTATAAGGAAAATCACCAAAATTCCCCTAATTGCAACTCAAATGAAATCACACAGTGCATAATTACCAAGAAAGTGGAATGATCCATCAAATTCCCAAAAATAGCAACTATCAAGGACCCAATTGCAATATTAATCAATCACCCAAACCCAATTCAAACATTTTAGGAAATTCAGGGGTCCAAAAACAAAGAGAGAGTCATGTCATGGTTCCAATTGCAATTAATTTAGGACTCAATTGCAAGAAATTGGAATGTACTTGGGCCATAGTGAGTCAAAAGGGGACTTGGGGGGCCGAAGTGCAATTTTTCTTTTGGTTTTTCATGCAGCTCATGCAACTCACGTAAGAAAATCTATTTCTGCAACATTTTCTCTCATGCTTGCTCAAACGAAACCCAACTCAAACTCACATCTTATTTCCAAAAAAATCAGATTTCAAGTTCACATACATAGCTTTAACTAAGATGCAAACTATGTCATTACCATCACCTCAACAGGTAGAAACTTAGAAGGAAAAAACATGCAAGTTCTATGCAATAGCCATGAAACAAGTTTCTGCAATTACTTCACATACTCTAGCAACCGAAGACTGCTGCACTTTCTTCTCAAGCTCAAGCTTCTTAATCACAACCGTGATCAAATTTTCCAAACCAACCAATTTCATTCAGACCCAACAAACAGAAAACTTAGCAACTTTATTCAGACAAACAGAAAAATTAGCAACTTCATTCAAACAGAAAAATTAGCAAAACATCAAAGGTTTGAAACTTCAGCAAACAAATCTTTTGAGCTTAGGCAGTTCGCATGGAAGCTGCACTCAAGCATTTCAAATCACAAACCCATGCTCAAAATCCTGTTAAGCTTCTCATGCATACAAACTACAACTTTCGGTCAAGGCTGGAAAACTTATTCACAAAGGAGCATGCAAATCTGGAGCAAGCAAAGGAAACCAGCAGTATTCATTTTTGTTGCGAGCAAAGTAATTTATTCACAAACTCAAATCATTCTAATGAGGTAGATGAATGACTTTAGGCCACAAACCAAAGACATGCAACTTCAACTTGAATCAAAGAACAGAATTTCCTACGCATCCTCCTAACGTACGCTGACCAGGATTTAACATTAAGAGAATGAACTGAACTATCCATATCAGCCACCAAAACAAAAATGTGTGAAACAGAGGAAGACACCAGCAAAGAGAAAGAAGACCCCCGAACCTTTGATAAAAACCATTTCAACTCTTGCCCACTATCCAATAAACGCAACCCAGAGACAACGAACCCACCCCAGAAATTAAACCGCTCAAACTTTAAAACAACCAAACGATACATCTAGCAATGTTGCTGCAACAACAGATACCCTGTTGCAGCTCACTATTGTACCGCAGATTGCTGCTTCAAAATGCAGCCAGCAAAGGCATGAAGACATGATCAAACAAGACCAAAAGGAAAATCGAACCAGTCCAGAAATTTCAACAAAAGACCATCAAAAACCGAGCACTTCGAACTAGCAAACGGAACCCAAACATCTAAACATTTGAACTGATTTGAATTGGTAACATAGGATAGTCTTAAACAGAAAAAATATCTAAACATTTGTCAAGTTTCCACAGCCATCATCAAAATTCATTAGCCCTCAAATTTATTTGCTAAAATCCGAAACTAAAAACCTCTCTAAATGCAATTTTAGAGGCGGATATTGTCACGGCACCACAGTCAGGCATCAAACCAAATCAAACATATCAACTAAAGCACAGCTATGACAACCAAAGAAAGGAAACGCTGCTGCAACAAGCTGAGACACTTGTTGCAGCGCACCTTTCACATGAAATCCAAAAACTCTAACAAATCCAGATTACACAAACAAAGCCCAAAGATACAGCCTTTAGTTCATCAGGTTGGAGAAAGTCCAAGCCTTTCGATCAAACAGCAGACCCACGGCTTCATCAGACAGACTATACAGGGAGCTTTGAATCCATTTTTTTTTTTTGAAACTATCAAACACAAGCATGGCAGCATAATAACATCAATATCATACCGAAAAAGAAAAGAAGTAAGCATCAATATACCTAGATAGCAAAAAAAGAAGCAGCTTGGCAGGATCTTCAATGGATGACTTGCTGTGAAAACTCGTACAAAGATGACAGAAACCAACGATGGAAGTGCTGAGTTTTTCTTTCACTCGTTACCTCCCCCTCTGTTTTTGCCTTTCAGTTCTAATCTAGCCCTCCACTCTTGCTATTTTTTTTTTCTGATTTCTTACTCAGTAACCTTACGGCCGCCTCCCTTTTCCTCTGGTTTCTCTTTTCTTTTTGCTATCTCCCCCCGTCATTCTGCTCTCTCTCTCTCTCCTGTTTTTGCAGCCCCAAAACCTAGCTCCTCTCTAGAATCATCTGTGACAGCCCCACCTCACCCTAGGGCGAACCCTAGGGTATCAGCGGACTGCCTGCCCAACTCTTGCCGGGGCTCAGTCGATCAAAGTACTAATAACTCAAATGAAGCAGAGGAAATATTTTCCATGCTTTGGAGCGTAACCCTAAATAAAACATAATCACTTCACCAACAATCCAAAAGCTTAGTATACATATAGCCAAATGTCAACTTACCACTCCACGCATAAACTTACATAACATGAGTCGAACTTATAGGTTTAAGCTTACAGGAGTCAAAAGTAAGGTCTACTTAAGCAAAAGGTTATAATCTCAAATACCAGTCCAAAACAATGTCAAGCTAAGAAAGCTCTTGATCAAATCCATCCCCGATCTGTTAAGGAAAACAAAGGGAATGGGGTGAGCTAAAACTCAGTGAGGTTCCAAGTAAAACAAGTAAGCACATAGCCAAATAAGAGCACAGAAATAATCAAATAAATATCACACAGTAGGATAACAGTTTAATCACAGTTCAATTCAAGGATACGGGTGGCTTTCAAAAGCCAAAGATCCACTTGAGCTTGATCATAATTGCCTCCTGTTGACACTCCGTCAACATTTGTATGCACAGTATAAAAGGGTCCGTAGAACACCACTTTCACCAGTCTCCGTTCACCAATCTACCCCACACCGGGCCCGCACTCCATAAACAGTAGTTTGGTAATACTCGAGTATACCAGGAATCCGAGTTCCAATGCTCAAGGATTCCAATGAAACAGTATCAAGCCGAGGATTTTATCACTGGTGGTGCTGGACAACACAACAAGCAGCACAACGGCTATGCTTCACCAGGAACCTCCAAGCAAGATTCAATTTCCAGTGAACAATAAATAGTTCTCAAGGTTTATCGGCCTTCTCGACCAAGCCCTTGCTGGCTCGATACAACCGACTCACCTATGAGGTTGGGTACCAAAACAGTAACAGTAGTTGAAGGGATATCACCCTAACAACTCATTCATAGTCACAATTAAAATTTCACATCACAGTGTAACAATATATAGAGCCTCAGTGGAAATCAAGGAAGGTCGAGTGCGATAAAGTACACACTCGCTTCCAACTTTAATTAAAACAGTGCTTGGCTCAGTCAATAGCACATCAAGGTTTTCACATATACAAGTATCCCACATAACAAGTAGCAGGTCGTGGAACACTCACCTGTCAAACAAAAGTCATTATCAACTTCAAATGATTCAGTTACAGTCACCTCCGTTTCCCGATCCTAGGGCAACGAATGAAAATGATAACAATAAGATTCGTTTCTCACTAAATTATAGGTTCATGAAGAAGCTAAGTAACTAAGATAATCTACTTAATCCTTCATGTAAATGAGGTCCAAAGTATAGTAAAAGTTCATGAAAATACATGTTTAGTGTTCATATGATTGCTTGGTAAAGAAAGGTTTCATTTAAATTCAAAGGTTTCATTTTCGGTTTGAACAGTGTCGGCCGGCCAGTCTCGGGAAAACGGTCACGGCTCATTGTAGGAGAGTCGGAAGTAGGTTTTGTCAGTTGCGTTGGAAACTAGGTTCATAAGGCTAAATTTGTCTAGAAGAAACCATTTCCAAAATCCCAACATAAGTAGCTCCAAATTAAGAGACCAAATGAAATTTCTGGACTGCCACGGATGAACAGTACCGCCCAGGCAGTCAAATTCCACGACTCGCCACGGATCGTTCAAGACGAACCAGAAAGTGAGCTTGGTACCGTTTTAAAACTCTAGGAGTCTACTTTCAAATGCCACAAACGGCACTCAATTCCGATCAGTGAGTAAAACGTTATGGCCTTGACAAGATTGCTGGACAGAAAATTCTGGACCTTGTCCAGTTTTGTTCCTTTGCTTGTAACTCAAAATTTACTCAACCAAATTGGCTAATTTTTTGTAGACAACCTCTACACACATAAACCAACATATATCACTCACATTTGTAGCCAAAATATGCATGCAATATCAGGGCAAAATTCAGAAAGCAAGCTGGACAAATTTCGGTCAGCACACTTAATTCTTTCCCAACTTTCACTCTTCTCATTATTTTCACTTTTTGCATATCTCAAGTATTACATCTGACCATATAGGG
This sequence comes from Coffea arabica, assembly GCF_036785885.1. Classification (NCBI taxonomy): domain Eukaryota; kingdom Viridiplantae; phylum Streptophyta; class Magnoliopsida; order Gentianales; family Rubiaceae; genus Coffea; species Coffea arabica. Next base: position 36,745,197 of record NC_092329.1, read on the forward strand.
TTTTAAAGCATATCAATACCTCATAAACATACATGAATAAGGGTTGAACATTTCATCAAACACTTGGTGTGCATACAAACAATTCATCCACTACTTGTTTAATTCAAGGGGTTAACTTCCAATTCCAACCACAATAACTTGCAATTCATGATTAGAGCTTATAGTAGATAATCTAACACATAAAAACCCCAAATTAAAGAATACTTGCCTTACTTACAAGGTTTTCAAATCACCAAGAAATCCACCAAGTAGAAGCTCCAAGGTTGGAATTCAACACCAAAAACAAAGAAAGCTTCCTTGCAAACCCTAAATTCTTCTCTTGAATTTTGGTCTTTGATTTGTTTAGGTAAGAAAACCTGATTTGGGAGCTCTCTCTCTCTCTCTCTCTCTCTCTCTTCCTTGAGCCGAAATTCAGCCAACACTCAAGAAAAAAAAAAAGGCTTTGGCTAGTTTAAATAATCTTCTAATCTTGGTTCCAACAAGATACTTGGCTAAGGTTTTGCCACATGTCCACTTACTTGTCCCATTCTTTCTTAATCTTTGACTAATGGTGTCTTAGCCTTTCCAAATGCACCAATCATTCTTTAACACTTCTAACTAACCTTTCCAAGTGCACCAATCATTCTTTAACACCTCTAACTAACCTTTCCAAGTGTACCAATCATTCTTTAACACCTATAATCCTACATGTAAGATCTCTACCACTAATATAAAGACACTTGGTAAAATGCAAGTGGTGTATAATTAAAATCAACTCAAGAAAAAATGTTTTATTACAAGTAAAAAGGAATGAAGTGTAATGCATGAAAATTATTATAACACCTAGAAAATATAATGTAAGGACATATAATATATGATTTAAATCCTAGGATAAGGCAAATAATTTGGGGAAATTATATTTTAAAGTGAGAGTCAATACAAGGAATTTGTTGTAACACATTGTAAAATATAATGCTAGGCATATAAGAGGTGGTTTAAATCTTGGTGCAAGGCATGTAGTTTGGGGAAATTATATTTTTAAAAAAATGAGGGTTCTCACACTCTCTCCCCCTTAAAGAATTTCGCCCTCGAAATTCTCAGCTTGATTACTGAGTAGTTCAAAATATTTTCGGTGAATATCCTTTTTACCTCTCTCGAGTCCTGTGAGCACATGCTTTAGTAAAAGACCAGCAATATAAAGCCGCATTATGTAGGAATTGAGGCTCCAAATCTTTATTTAGAACATGTATCAATTTACAAGTTTCATACTCGTATAACCTATCAAAATATAATACTAGCTTGTTCTAATCGAGGAATAATCCTCATGTCCTTACTAATCAATGTTGCAAAAGTCATTTAGAGCAGACAAGTATCACTTATAGCCAAACGTTTGGGGAAAGTAGAAAAGACGTTCAAAATGCAAAGTTGTAAACTGTCTGACCTTTTGATCTAAAATGATTTGAAGAACTCATTTTCCTTTTATTTAAGCCTCAATCCACTCATAAACCAACCTCAAAATAGTTTACCAACTCCAATCTTAAAGTTGAAAATGTAAGTAGGAATAATCCTAAGAAAATAGGAATTTTCCAATATTACGTGATCTCATTTGAAAGTCATATCTCGAGATTCTTATGTCCAAAACTTATAAACTTTATACCGTCGGAATATAGATTCAAATTGTTACAACCTTCTAGAAGGTACCGTTGTAAGATCCAATCCACAAGTCAGTCAAATTCCAACCTAAAGTTGCTGCTTCACCCAGTAACAGACAGAACAGGTATACAATTTCAGTCAACTTTGAAAAATCGTAGATATTCATGGGAATTGAAAACAATACTGATATTCTGAACCTAGTTTTAAACATAATAAATGAAACTCAATTTTTTAACTTTTCTACATCAAGATATAACGGATCTCGTAAAACTTTCCAAGGTTCCCCGCGGAAAAATTTTCAGCGGCACTTTCTTTGTGTTTACTAACTTTTCCAGCCCATTCAAGGCTTTATTCTTCCCATGAAATAGCTTCAACTCAAGCATATAAATATCAAGCCAACAACTCACTACATCAAGCATATAACTGTCACCTATTCAAGTTAGAAAATGAAACCTTAAGCTGAAATTCCTAATCACAAGCTAGAAGTTTCTTTAGGCAAGTCAAACTAGCATATAAAAGCTAGATATTTCACATAACAAAACTACCAAACCATGGCCAACACTTAAGTATCATGTGTGGACAGAAAAGTACCATAAAACTGAAAATTTCATGACACAACTTCAAACCATGATATTTTCTCATAAAACAACCGAAATTGAAACAGTAAACCACCAGTTTGCATATATTTAAAGTAGAGGAAAGTTTATTATCAAAGGTACCCTGTAACCTCAAGAAAGATGAAAACTTAGAGTTTCTTCCTGCAAAATCACCCTACCAATACCTTGAAATCTACCTTAGTTATCATTTCCATAGAGTAGTTTGCAAATTAGTTGGTTGAAACTCAAGATTCAAGTACAAATTTGAGGTCAGAGTTGAAGGTCTCTCTTTGGTTTTTCTTCTCCATTTGTTCGGCCGAGCAAGAGGAAAATGAAAACAATTTGGTCAACCCTTTGATTTAGTCGAGGTGAAAAATGTGACATAAACTTTAACCTTCGTAAAAGAAGAGTTAAAACTTGGCTACTATTCTTGCTAGCTCTCAAACCCATACACTATCCATTGAATAATTTCTTCCTTTCGAATGACAAACGAAAAATTTTTGCTTAACTTAAAGACTAAAATATAGGGATAGATTCATGGGCAAGGATCCAATACTGCCCAACAACCAATTTTTTTAATAACACTTATTAAAATAGCAGGTATCAAGTTCACTATTCCTAACGAGAATACAGCTTACTACATAAAAATTTCACTACGCATAGTTCAATGATTACAACTATTTTAGGCAAAATCTCACTAAATGGCTAACTTTGACTAGGAATGTCTTAAGATGCTATTCGATTAGGCAAATGCACTAATTCAAACTCATTCCGCACCTCTTCTAGAATCCCTTCGTATTTCTTTTTTCAATTCTATGTTCTGGTGCAGTGGTTCAATTTTCTCCAAGTATTCTTGTTCCCATCATCCTTTCCAGTACTCAGCTAATCTCTTTTGGAACTCTACTTCCATTCGAATAATCTCTATTTTCTTATGCAGATCAGTCATATTTGTCATCTCACCAATTCACTTAACTCGATGATAGCTTGCCAGGCAAATCAAAGGAGCAGAATAAGTAACTATATACAATTGGAAACTCTAGTCATATAACTTTTGAGCTCATTCACTTCCAATCTAACCACGAGGAATTAAACTTAGCTATTTTCAAATGAGATAGACAAGGAAGTAGAATACAGGTAGGGCAACATCTCAAAATATTATGCCACTCATTCTTATTTGGGGAGTTTAACATAAGGAATATTCTTATCACTTATGTACATAATGAAATCCTAAAGTGTACTTCGTATCTCAAAAGTTTCACACCCTATCTCAAGCTTTTGTATACAAGTATAGAATCCAATTCTTTTCTCAAATCCCCATGCATAATTCCAAAACTCACGATCTCACCACGATAATAATCGAGTCAAGTCCATACTTAGACATTAGTGGATAGTTGTTAAGGAAGTATAGGAAAGAATATCACAAGAGGGGTAGAAATATCCATATAGTTGCAATCAAACCACCTCATATTCAAAATAAACACTTATCAAGTCTTCACAGTCATAGGAGAGGGAAATAGGTCTTTAGTGCAAATCGCTCGACGTACACTATAATTTAGCCACCGTCTATAGAAATCCTAACAGACTATTTCTAGATTAGTCCATGATAACTTCCGAGATCCATTCCCTCAATCAGTCCATTAACTAGGTCAGGTGTTAGAATCTTTCGCGCCTTGATTTTTACCATTAAAATTTATCTCAGGTGCAATCAAGATACAGACCATTATTCCAGTGCTCTCCACTTTTGGTACTCAAGTATAAGAATCCACAATAAGACAATTCACAACTTGAGCCAGCCGGTCCCAAGAGTAAATCACCCGTATTAGGGATTCCTACCCGACGTACATACCTATTTCTCCCAAGGACACTGATAAGGGTTTATACTTATAATAGTCATGATTCATAGCTTACGCCCAAAAACACCACTTGACCCCAAACTCACTCCGCGCAGGGACCACGTGAAACAGCAAAATATCTTCCATTCTTTCAAACCAGTTCTCGGCAGCTTTGGAATCTGGTCCTCTAAGAAATTTAAGGGAAGCGAACTTTGGAATCGTCTCAGGGCCCTATCTTCACTTACTTCAAGGTTCCTTTACTAGTTACCCGATACTTGACCTCGATGGTCAACCAAACGGGCCAGTAAACATTAGATCAGTCATACAATTGATAGCTGTAGCTACCTGGACTTCTTCTCCACATTCGGGTCCTTGGTTCTAATTGATTACAGACCTTTATTCCTCCTCTTATTCTTGGACCTACCTAGATCCACACTCATGGCCCCTACTATACTGTCATCTAGTCTCCATTATTACTCACTAGTCTAGGGCCTTAAGTATTATAACTAATGGGTTAGTACGCGTCGATACATAACAGATACTTATTCATTCTAAAACACTAAATAAAAGGGAAATCAGAGTCACGATAGGCGAGTAAAATGCAAAGTAATTTGAATGCGATACCAAAATAAAGTCATAGCCAAAAATCAAAAGTCAGGTCAAAGGTCAAAAGTCAAAGTCAATTATCAAAGTCAAAATTCAAAGTCAATAGTCCAAAGTCAAAAATCAACAGTCAACAATCAAGTACTATACATTCAAAGGCTCATGGCAGTCATTTACAAGATAACAAGACCAAAAGTAGTAAGTACGAGCCTCAAAAGTACAGATATAGTCGTACAGTCATATTAAGCAAAAACCTAGTGCATGTAATCAAAAGAAAGCTGTACAACCACCAAGTCACTACATCCCCTATCCGTTCTATGTATAGTAGTCAAAATCACCCAAAATAGTAGCCTAGAAGTGGAGGCTTAATCCACCGCAAGACTAGCTGACCCCTCAATCTGGGCAGGTTCTGCTCCTGCCTCGCCTCCAATGTGGGAAGCCTCATCGTACACATCTCCAAGTAAGTCATTGCAAATGTTCAGAATCGATTCAACTCTATTCCTCACTTTCATTGCCCCCTTAACCATACGCTCCTGAGTTTCTCCAAACTACGCACACAGATCATCAATCCTTTCATGGCCTTCAACCATATCATACTTGTGCTCCTTAATTCGATCGGCTCGCATTTTAATAGTTTCCTTCAGTTGATTCACTTCAGATTCAAGCCTAGCGTTGTCCCTTATGGCAACTTTCCGCCCCTTCACCACGACCAACACTACTTCATTAGGGTAGATATAAGTATGATGGCACTTGCAACGCCTGTAGCGGTTAGATGGGCTTTAATAGGCTCTAGCTTCTCCGGGCCTGATTTGATACTTAATCATCGGTAAGTTCCTACTAGCAATCACTCAACTTTCAAACCAATCACACAGTCCGGCATCCTAAACATTTAAGTCTAGGATACTCTACAAAGATCTAAAGCCTAAGCTCTGATACCAACTGTGACAGCCCCACCTCACCCTAGGGCGAACCCTAGGGTATCAGCGGACTGCCTGCCCAACTCTTGCCGGGGCTCAGTCGATCAAAGTACTAATAACTCAAATGAAGCAGAGGAAATATTTTCCATGCTTTGGAGCGTAACCCTAAATAAAACATAATCACTTCACCAACAATCCAAAAGCTTAGTATACATATAGCCAAATGTCAACTTACCACTCCACGCATAAACTTACATAACATGAGTCGAACTTATAGGTTTAAGCTTACAGGAGTCAAAAGTAAGGTCTACTTAAGCAAAAGGTTATAATCTCAAATACCAGTCCAAAACAATGTCAAGCTAAGAAAGCTCTTGATCAAATCCATCCCCGATCTGTTAAGGAAAACAAAGGGAATGGGGTGAGCTAAAACTCAGTGAGGTTCCAAGTAAAACAAGTAAGCACATAGCCAAATAAGAGCACAGAAATAATCAAATAAATATCACACAGTAGGATAACAGTTTAATCACAGTTCAATTCAAGGATACGGGTGGCTTTCAAAAGCCAAAGATCCACTTGAGCTTGATCATAATTGCCTCCTGTTGACACTCCGTCAACATTTGTATGCACAGTATAAAAGGGTCCGTAGAACACCACTTTCACCAGTCTCCGTTCACCAATCTACCCCCCACCGGGCCCGCACTCCATAAACAGTAGTTTGGTAATACTCGAGTATACCAGGAATCCGAGTTCCAATGCTCAAGGATTCCAATGAAACAGTATCAAGCCGAGGATTTTATCACTGGTGGTGCTGGACAACACAACAAGCAGCACAACGGCTATGCTTCACCAGGAACCTCCAAGCAAGATTCAATTTCCAGTGAACAATAAATAGTTCTCAAGGTTTATCGGCCTTCTCGACCAAGCCCTTGCTGGCTCGATACAACCGACTCACCTATGAGGTTGGGTACCAAAACAGTAACAGTAGTTGAAGGGATATCACCCTAACAACTCATTCATAGTCACAATTAAAATTTCACATCACAGTGTAACAATATATAGAGCCTCAGTGGAAATCAAGGAAGGTCGAGTGCGATAAAGTACACACTCGCTTCCAACTTTAATTAAAACAGTGCTTGGCTCAGTCAATAGCACATCAAGGTTTTCACATATACAAGTATCCCACATAACAAGTAGCAGGTCGTGGAACACTCACCTGTCAAACAAAAGTCATTATCAACTTCAAATGATTCAGTTACAGTCACCTCCGTTTCCCGATCCTAGGGCAACGAATGAAAATGATAACAATAAGATTCGTTTCTCACTAAATTATAGGTTCATGAAGAAGCTAAGTAACTAAGATAATCTACTTAATCCTTCATGTAAATGAGGTCCAAAGTATAGTAAAAGTTCATGAAAATACATGTTTAGTGTTCATATGATTGCTTGGTAAAGAAAGGTTTCATTTAAATTCAAAGGTTTCATTTTCGGTTTGAACAGTGTCGGCCGGCCAGTCTCGGGAAAACGGTCACGGCTCATTGTAGGAGAGTCGGAAGTAGGTTTTGTCAGTTGCGTTGGAAACTAGGTTCATAAGGCTAAATTTGTCTAGAAGAAACCATTTCCAAAATCCCAACATAAGTAGCTCCAAATTAAGAGACCAAATGAAATTTCTGGACTGCCACGGATGAACAGTACCGCCCAGGCAGTCAAATTCCACGACTCGCCACGGATCGTTCAAGACGAACCAGAAAGTGAGCTTGGTACCGTTTTAAAACTCTAGGAGTCTACTTTCAAATGCCACAAACGGCACTCAATTCCGATCAGTGAGTAAAACGTTATGGCCTTGACAAGATTGCTGGACAGAAAATTCTGGACCTTGTCCAGTTTTGTTCCTTTGCTTGTAACTCAAAATTTACTCAACCAAATTGGCTAATTTTTTGTAGACAACCTCTACACACATAAACCAACATATATCACTCACATTTGTAGCCAAAATATGCATGCAATATCAGGGCAAAATTCAGAAAGCAAGCTGGACAAATTTCGGTCAGCACACTTAATTCTTTCCCAACTTTCACTCTTCTCATTATTTTCACTTTTTGCATATCTCAAGTATTACATCTGACCATATAGGGTTTTAAAGCATATCAATACCTCATAAACATACATGAATAAGGGTTGAACATTTCATCAAACACTTGGTGTGCATACAAACAATTCATCCACTACTTGTTTAATTCAAGGGGTTAACTTCCAATTCCAACCACAATAACTTGCAATTCATGATTAGAGCTTATAGTAGATAATCTAACACATAAAAACCCCAAATTAAAGAATACTTGCCTTACTTACAAGGTTTTCAAATCACCAAGAAATCCACCAAGTAGAAGCTCCAAGGTTGGAATTCAACACCAAAAACAAAGAAAGCTTCCTTGCAAACCCTAAATTCTTCTCTTGAATTTTGGTCTTTGATTTGTTTAGGTAAGAAAACCTGATTTGGGAGCTCTCTCTCTCTCTCTCTCTCTCTCTCTTCCTTGAGCCGAAATTCAGCCAACACTCAAGAAAAAAAAAAAGGCTTTGGCTAGTTTAAATAATCTTCTAATCTTGGTTCCAACAAGATACTTGGCTAAGGTTTTGCCACATGTCCACTTACTTGTCCCATTCTTTCTTAATCTTTGACTAATGGTGTCTTAGCCTTTCCAAATGCACCAATCATTCTTTAACACTTCTAACTAACCTTTCCAAGTGCACCAATCATTCTTTAACACCTCTAACTAACCTTTCCAAGTGTACCAATCATTCTTTAACACCTATAATCCTACATGTAAGATCTCTACCACTAATATAAAGACACTTGGTAAAATGCAAGTGGTGTATAATTAAAATCAACTCAAGAAAAAATGTTTTATTACAAGTAAAAAGGAATGAAGTGTAATGCATGAAAATTATTATAACACCTAGAAAATATAATGTAAGGACATATAATATATGATTTAAATCCTAGGATAAGGCAAATAATTTGGGGAAATTATATTTTAAAGTGAGAGTCAATACAAGGAATTTGTTGTAACACATTGTAAAATATAATGCTAGGCATATAAGAGGTGGTTTAAATCTTGGTGCAAGGCATGTAGTTTGGGGAAATTATATTTTTAAAAAAATGAGGGTTCTCACATCATCTCCCCCCTCAAACTCCCTCTGTCGGCTGCCTTTCTTTTCCTATTTTATATGGGAATCCTCTACCCTAAAACCCTTAAACACTCTTCTATATTTTGCAGATAAGGGGCTGCGATGAGCCCTTTCTTGCAAGCTGCGGCAATACGCAGCTTTCATGCCGCATTTCTCTTTTTTTTTAAGATTAATTAAAATAAAAATAAATAATAATAATAATAATAATAATAATAAACAACTTAATTAACATTGGATGAAAAAATAAAAACTAGAAACAACAAAGTGTAAAATCCCATTTCCCCCATTTTTCATTTTCCATTTTCATCGTTTTCCCCTTTTTCGTTTTTTCTAAATGAACCAAACAAAAATAAAAGATAAATTAAACAGAAATGAATAAAACAAAATTGCTATTTTTCCCTTTTCCTTTTCTTTTTTTTCTTTTTTTTTATGATTTTTCTTTTTTTTTCATTTTTCATGATTTTTCCTTTTTCTCTCTTTTTTTTCATTTCAAGAAATTCTATGCTAAAAACTTAAAAATAAAAATAAAACTATAAACTAAAAACTAAAAATCGAATAAAACTAACACGACAAATAAAAAAACTAAAAATAAATAGTAAATGAAATTACACCAAAAATTTGGTGTCTACAACTACAAGATTCCATATAACTTTACCCAAGGTTCATTAATTGGCACGACCAAGCCCTCGCCGGCTCGATTCAATCAACTACCAATGGGGTTGAGCTCATTGATAACATTTGTAGTCGTTGGATACTCGCCCAATCGAAACCAAGTCGAGTACTTTCATTTCATATAACATTACAATAACATGACAACAATGATATAAGGCATATAAGTGAGAGTGATAAAGTACACTTTCACTGCAATCAAGTCACATTCAATTCACTTCAAGCAAGTTACATTCAAAGCCATATAGTAACACACAAGTGAGTAGTACACTCACCAGGGTCAGTGCAGATACCTCCCAAAAGAGAGCTTTAATCACCAATAAACCCTAAAATAATCCAAGGAAAACAATTGAAGACCTAGGCTCAAACAACCCAAAAGCCCTTCGCTCAAAACACAAGTAAATCCAACTAGCATTCAAGTAAAATTTCGGCAGCATATCCCTTGTGTTTACCTATTTTCCAGCCATCATGGCTTCATTATTTCCTCAAATCAGTCCCAACATCTCATACAAAAATAATCTCATTCCCAAAAGCCGTTCACTAGGCTTAATGGCATTCAAGTACAAAATTTAGCTAGGAAATAACCGAATATGAAAGTCAAGCCCTAAACTATTCAAATGAACACAATAAGACTCGATTACAAGTCATAAACCAATTCTATATACTACAAAAACAGGGTTCCCTAAGCATACACAAACATTAAAGGAAACCAGAAAATTCGGAAATGCAATTAACTTTGGCCCTGAAAAAACAGTTTTTGTCCTCATTTTGCGGTAATGGCACCAATTTCACTACGATTATCGTATGAGGGTACAAGACCCACCATCTCGAAGCTAAAGGACAGGGCTACAACATCACAGAAGGTCACTCAACCCAGTTTTGAGTGCAAACAGGTCAAAAATGCAAGATACTACATCAAAAACGTAAAACAGATTCACCAAAACACATTCTAGCGGAAACATCATAACTCAGGCTCTACAAGTCCAAATCCAGAAATTCCAAAACAAGTTGAAAGCTAAGAAACAGGGATAAATTTCATCAGAAGGCCTCAACAACTAATTCAGAAGCAATTCCAGCCAAAACAACCAATTACAGGCGCAATTCTCCAATTCAGGTAAAACCAAAACAGCAATAGTAATTTCGACTTATCTCATTCTACACTACTCCGGTTGACCTAAAATTTTGTAGCCACCTATAAAATGGGATTCCCTACAACTTTCATGTTTTAAGTCAAGGCCAATTCGGCCTCTATCTAGGACCTAAAATTTCGGATAGAATGCTCCCTCAAGAACCCTAGTTTTCTGAAATTTCTTCCAAACCAGAGATTGGTTGCAATTAATCACTTTTCCCACCTCCTTAAGTCATTATAGACCATTTCCAAACATCATAGATAGCCACACAATCATGCTTATTTTAAAACAGAAAAATCCCCAAAAATAATAAAACATGATCATTTCAACCACAAATCAAGAATTAATCCATAAACTTGCATCTTCTACTACCACTAAGCATGATTTAAGCATCAATTAAAGGAGGAGGGTGGTTTGTGACGGCCCCACCTCCCCCTAAGGTGAACCAAAGGGTTCGGCGGGCCGCCTGCCCAACTCTCGCCGGGACTCAGTCGATCACTACAATCCTCAAATATATTACAATATAAATCTCAAATATTACATCAAATGTTCCCACAATTACACATCCAAGTCTCCAATAATTACTTGTCATAAGCGAAGCGAAAACAATTTCCAACTATACATAAAATGATTCCAAATCCAAATTGTACAAAATATAAGCCATCCATTCACGTGAATAAGCACAACAAGTCCTTCCTTCGCCTTGAGCCCTGTGGAGGGGGAAAAAATATTTTTTTGGGGTGAGCTAGAAGCTCAGCGAGTAACCAGAAAAATCAGTAATCAAATAGGTTTCACAATAGTTCATTTCAATGATGTCATATATCAATGATGTCATAAATCAAATGATAAGTCCAGAAACAACTACAACATTTGCAAAACAATAAATATGGAGTATCAATAATTCAAGAAACATTTACAATGGAAAGCGATTGTAACATTCATGAAAAAGATAAGTTCGTTCTCCTGACATTTCCTCCTTCCTTCAAACTTTTGAAAAATGCATTTTCTTTTTTTTTATAAATAAACCCCTCGCTCATTTGGTCATTCATTTCATTCACCAAACTCCACCAACCTCCACCAACCTACAAAGGTAATACTCGAGTATACCAAACGTTCACCCAAGTCCCTAATCGCCCGACCGAGACCGTTTCTGGCTCGAGATGATCGGTAACAAGGGGCAATGGCCAGTTCAGCCCAAAAGGCTTACATCATGCGCAACTAGCATTTCAATAATTAAATCCTTGAAAATTGCACAGCTATTTAGGTCGAGTGCGATAAAGTACACACTCGCCTAGAAAGCTCGTTTTGGAAATCATTCAAAGCACTTAACACGTTATCAATCAATGATACAAGTCATGAAGTCAAGAAAATATAGCAAACAAGGAACACTCACATGCAAGCACGCATGATATGCAAGAAAACAGTTCAAAAGTAACTTTGGAAACAGTTTAAAGGTAAATAATGCAGGAAACGGTTCATAAATAACTTCAGAAATAGTTTGAAGTCACTCACCTCCATGGCTCAGAAACCATCCATCATATAACATTGCCTTGCTCAAATCCAAGTCTTAGATCACAAACTCAAAGCAATCAAACCCTTTAAAACTTCGGACAGCACTTCCCCTAAATTTGCTTAATTTTCCAGCGGTCAAGGCTTCATTTTTTCCTCAGCCAGTCCCAAAGTCACACAAATAAATTCATTCAATAGCTGTTCAATAAGCTCCAAGTAGTACAAGTACAATTCAAGCTAGGGAAAAGTCCGGAAATGAAGGTTAAGCTCAAAACCAGAAAAATAGCTTTTGACGTCATTTTGCGGTAATGGTACCAAATGCGCTACGATTGTCGGATGAAGGTGGAAGACCCACCGTTTCGAAGCTAAGAGACAGGGCTACAATATTGCAGAAGGTCACTCAACCCAGTTTCGAGTGCAAACAGGTCAAAAAGGCAAGATATTATATCAAAAACGTAAAACAGATTCACCAAAACGCATTCTAGCGGAAACATCATAACTCAGGATCTACAAGTCCAAATCTAGAAATTCCAAAGGCATATGGTAGCTAATACATCAAGCTACATTTCATCAGAAGACCTCAAAGGCCAAATCATGCATTTTCATGATCGAAAATGGAAGACTACACGAAAACAGAAATCTGGGCGCGAAACAGGTTTCAAAAATAGTCAAGGGTATTTCGGTCATTTCACATACTACGGTGGTCGGATCAAGCTGAACATTTACAGGCAACTATTTTATAGCCTTGGCTACAACTTTCATGTTTTGGCCAAAATCTAATTCGGTGAGGATCAGGGTGAAAAGTCATGGTCAAATTGAGTGAAAAGGCAACCCTGTTCGCAGCACCCCTTCCCAGACCAGTCTCAGTATTTCCGACTTTTCTCACTCCGCACTACTCCAATTGACCTCAAATTTTACAGGCACCTTTAAAACATCAATACCTACAGCTTTTTAATACAAGGCCAATTCGGCCTCTAACCATGAGATACAAAACCGGACAGAATTGGGGATATAAAACCCTAACTTTCTCAAATTCCTTCCAAACCCAAAATTGGATGCAATTACCAATCATTTACACCTACTAGAGTTATTAAACATCATTTCCAACCATCATGATCAAATTAAACCATAAAAATGATCAATAAATTAAAAACTTCACCAATTCATCTCAAACCAAGAAATAAACCACAAATTTCAGCACTTTAACTCCGACTAGGCATAACTTAAGCTTCATTAAGTGTAGGAGGAAGTTCAATCACCACTCACCTTAGCAATAGAAGAGAGAGAACAACTAGGCACCTTAACCTTCCAAATAACTCCACCAAACAACTCATAAACACTGATAGAAGAAGTTTTATGGAACAAATGCAAGATTAAACGGTTGATTTGAGAGATTGAGCAAGATTAGAGACCAAAATTGTGGAGAGTTTTCTTCCTTTCTTTGAGAAAGAAAGTCGGCCAAGAGAGCTTCAAATAAGAGCTTATTTTTGGTCAATTTTTGATATTTATTTGGTAAAGGTAAAGGTAAAGTCAAATGGTCAAAGTCAAGAGTAAATTAGATGGTGACACTTGTCACCTTTAGGTTTAAAACTTATCTTTTTGTCTCTCCAATACAAATATCTTTACACCTTATACAATAATATCACTTAATACAAAATTCTAACAAGTTGTCAAAAATATAATGCATTTACCGCACTTGCGGGTCCCACGTTCAAAACACACTTCAAAATTAACGTGGATTAACTTGGATCAAGAAAATGATTTGGAAACTATATTTCCTTGTAGAAATGTCTAAAAAAATTAATATATTGAAAAACACAGACCTAGAGACAATAAAAGAAAATAATGTCGAGAAAATATATAAAAATTTTCGGTTTCTCATACTCCTAGTTTTTGGGGCGTCACAATCTCCCCTCCTTAAAAGAATGTCGTCCTCGACATTCCATCTTGTACCAATCAAGTCGAGATATCCCGCAAGAATCACTAATATTGCAAACCAAACCCACAGTCCGGCATCCTAAACTTCAAGCCTAGGATACACTACAGAGATCGAAAGCCTAAGCTCTGATACCAACTGTGACGGCCCCACCTCCCCTTAAGGCGAACCAAAGGGTTCGGCGGGCCGCCTGCCCAGCTCCCGCCGGGACTCAGTCGATCACTACAATCCTCAAATATATTACAATATAAATCTCAAATATTACATCAAATGTTCCCACAATTACACATCCAAGTCTCCAATAATTACTTGTCATAAGCGAAGCGAAAACAATTTCCAACTATGCATAAAATGATTCCAAATCCAAATTGTACAAAATATAAGCCATCCATTCACGTGAATCAGCACAACAAGTCCTTCCTTCGCCTTGAGCCCTGTGGAGGGGGAAAAATATTTTTTTGGGACGAGCTAGAAGCTCTGCGAGTAACCAGAAAAATCAGTAATCAAATAGGTTTCATAATAGTTCATTTCAATGATGTCATATATCAATGATGTCATAAATCAAATGATAAGTCCAGAAACAACTACAACATTTGCAAAACAGTAAATATGGACTATCAATAATTCAAGAAACATTTACAATGGAAAGCGATAGTAACATTCATGAAAAAGATAAGTTCGTTCTCCTGACATTTCCTCCTTCCTTCAAACTTTTGAAAAATGCATTTTCTTTTCTTTTATAAATAAACCCCTCGCTCATTTGGTCATTCATTTCATTCACCAAACTCCACCAACCTCCACCAACCTACAAGGGTAATACTCGAGTATACCAAACGTTCACCCAAGTCCCTAATCGCCCGACCGAGACCGTTTCTGGCTCGAGACGACCGGTAACAAGAGGCAATGGCCAGTTCAGCCCAAAAGGCTTACATTATGCGCAACTAGCATTTAAATAATTAAATCCTTGAAAATTGCACAGCTATTTAGGTCGAGTGCGATAAAGTACACACTCGCCTAGAAAGCTCGTTTTGGAAATCATTCAAAGCACTTAACACGTTATCAATCAATGATACAAGTCATGAAGTCAAGAAAATATAGCAAATAAGGAACACTCACATGCAAGCACGCATGATATGCAAGAAAACAGTTCAAAAGTAATTTTGGAAACAGTTTAAAGGTAAATAATGCAGGAAACGGTTCATAAATAACTTCAGAAATAGTTTGAAGTCACTCACCTCCATGGCTCAAAAACAATCCATCATATAACATTGCCTTGCCCAAAACCAAGTCTTAGATCACAAACTCAAAGCAATCAAACCCTTTAAAACTTCGGACAGCACTTCCCCTAAATTTGCTTACTTTTCCAGCCGTCAAGGCTTCATTATTTCCTCAGCCAGTCCCAAAGTCACACAAATAAATTCATTCAATAGCCGTTCAATAATCTCCAAGTAGTACAAGTACAATTCAAGCTAGGAAAAAGTCCGGAAATGAAGGTTAAGCTCAAAACCAGAAAAATAGCTTTTGACGTCATTTTGCGGTAATGGTACCAAATGCAATACGATTGTCGGATGAAGGTGGAAGATCCACCGTTTCGAAGCTAAGAGACAGGGCTACAATATTACAGAAGGTCACTCAACCCAGTTTCGAGTGCAAAGAGGTCAAAAAGGAAAGATATTATATCAAAAACGTAAAACAGATTCACCAAAACGCATTCTAGCGGAAACATCATAACTCAGGCTCTACAAGTCCAAATCCAGAAATTCCAAAGGCATACGGTAGCTAATACATCAAGATACATTTCATC
The DNA here is from genome assembly GCF_036785885.1 of Coffea arabica. NCBI lineage: Eukaryota > Viridiplantae > Streptophyta > Magnoliopsida > Gentianales > Rubiaceae > Coffea > Coffea arabica. Next base: position 36,761,011 of record NC_092329.1, read on the forward strand.
AGAAGACCTCAAAGGCCAAATCGTGCATTTTCATGATCGAAAATGGAAGACTACACGAAAACAGAAATCTGGGCGCGAAACAGGTTTCAAAAACAGTCAAGGGTATTTCGTTCATTTAACATGCTACTGTGGTCGGATCAAGCCGAAATTTACAGGCAACTAATTTATAGCCTTGGCTACAACTTTCATGTTTTGGCCAAAATCTAATTCGGTGAGGATCAGGGTGAAAAGGCACGGTCAAATTGAGTGAAAAGGCAACCCTGTTCGCAGCACCCCTTCCCAGACCAGTCTCAGCATTTCCGACTTTTCTCACTCCACACTACTCCAATTGACCTGAAATTTTACAGGAACCTTTAAAACATCAATACCTACAGCTTTCATGTTTTAAGCCAAGGCCAATTCGGCCTCTAACCATGAGATACAAAACCGGACAGAATTGGGGATATAAAACCCTAACTTTCTCAAATTCCTTCCAAACCCAAAATTGGTTGCAATTACCAATCATTTACACCTACTAGAGTTATTAAACATCATTTCCAACCATCATGGACAGCCACAACATCATGATCAAATTAAACCAGAAAAATCATCAATAAATTAAAAACTTCACCAATTCATCTCAAACCAAGAAATAAACCACAAATTTCAGCACTTTAGCTCCCACTAGGCATAACTTAAGCTTCATTAAGTGTAGGAGGAAGTTCAATCACCACTCACCTTAGCAATAGAAGAGAGAGAACAACTAGGCACCTTAACCTTCCAAATAACTCCACCAAACAACTCATAAACACTAATAGAAGAAGTTTTATGGAACAAATGCAAGATTAAACGGTTGATTTGAGAGATTGAGCAAGATTAGAGACCAAAATTGTGGAGAGTTTTCTTCCTTTCTTTGAGCAAGAAAGTCGGCCAAGAGAGCTTTAAATAAGAGCTTATTTTTGGTCAATTTTTGATATTTATTTGGTAAAGGTAAAGGTAAAGTCAAATGGTCAAAGTCAAGAGTAAATTAGATGGTGACACTTGTCACCTTTAGGTTTAAAACTTATCTTTTTGTGTCTCCAATACAAATATCTTTAAACCTTGTACAATAATATCACTTAATACAAAATTCTAACAAGTTGTTAAAAATATAATGCATTTACCGCACTTGCGGGTCCCACGTTCAAAACGCACTTCAAAATTAACGTGGACTAACTTGGATGAAGAAAATGATTTGGAAACTATATTTCCTTATAGAAATGTATAAAAAAATTAATATATTGAAGAAAACAGACTTAGAGACAAGAAAACAAAATAATGTCGAGAAAATATATAAAAATTTTCGGTTTCTCATACTCCTAGTTTTCGGGGCATCACAATCTCCTCTCCTTAAAAGAATGTCGTCCTTGACATTCCATCTTGTACCAATCAAGTCGAGATATCCCGCAAGAGTCACTAATATTGCAAACCAAACCTACAGTCCGGCATCCTAAACTTCAAGCCTAGTATACACTACAGAGATCGAAAGCCTAAGCTCTGATACCAACTGTGACGGCCCCACCTCCCCCTAAGGCGAACCAAAGGGTTCGGCGGGCCGCCTGCCCACCTCTCGCCGGGACTCAGTCGATCACTACAATCCTCAAATATATTACAACATAAATCTCAAATATGACATCAAATGTTCCCACAATTACACATCCAAGTCTCCAATAATTACTTGTCATAAGCGAAGCGAAAACAATTTCCAACTATACATAAAATGATTCCGAATCCAAATTGTACAAAATATAAGCCATCCATTCATGTGAATAAGCACAACAAGTCCTTCCTTCGCCTTGAGCCCTGTGGAGGGGGAAAAAATATTTTTTTGAGGTGAGCTAGAAGCTCAGCGAGTAACCAGAAAAATCAGTAATCAAATAGGTTTCACAATAGTTCATTTCAATGATGTCATATATCAATGATGTCATAAATCAAATGATAAGTCCAGAAACAACTACAACATTTGCAAAACAGTAAATATGGAGTATCAATAATTCAAGAAACATTTACAATGGAAAGCGATAGTAACATTCATGAAAAAGATAAGTTCGTTCTCCTGACATTTCCTCCTTCCTTCAAACTTTTGAAAAATGCATTTTCTTTTCTTTTATAAATAAACCCCTCGATCATTTGGTCATTCATTTCATTCACCAAACTCCACCAACCTCCACCAACCTACAAAGGTAATACTCGAGTATACCAAACGTTCACCCAAGTCCCTAATCGCCCGACCGAGACCGTTTCTGGCTCGAGACGACCGGTAACAAGAGGCAATGGCCAGTTCAGCCCAAAAGGCTTAAATGATGCGCAACTAGCATTTAAATAATTAAATCCTTGAAAATTGTACAGCTATTTAGGTCGAGTGCGATAAAGTACACACTCGCCTAGAAAACTCGTTTTGGAAATCATTCAAAGCACTTAACACGTTATCAATCAATGATACAAGTCATGAAGTCAAGAAAATATAGCAAATAAGGAACACTCACATGCAAGCACGCATGATATGCAAGAAAACAGTTCAAAAGTAATTTTGGAAACAGTTTAAAGGTAAATAATGCAGGAAACGGTTCATAAATAACTTCAGAAATAGTTTGAAGTCACTCACCTCCATGGCTCAGAAACAATCCATCATATAACATTGCCTTGCCCAAATCCAAGTCTTAGATCACAAACTCAAAGCAATCAAACCCTTTAAAACTTCGGACAGCACTTCCCCTAAATTTGCTTACTTTTCCAGCCGTCAAGGCTTCATTATTTCCTCAGCCAGTCCCAAAGTCACACAAATAAATTCATTCAATAGCCGTTCAATAATCTCCAAGTAGTACAAGTACAATTCAAGCTAGGGAAAAGTCCGGAAATGAAGGTTAAGCTCAAAACCAGAAAAATAGCTTTTGACGTCATTTTGCGGTAATGGTACCAAATGCGCTACGATTGTCGGATGAAGGTGGAAGTCCCACCGTTTCGAAGCTAAGAGACAGGGCTACAATATTACAGAAGGTCACTCAACCCAGTTTGGAGTGCAAACAGGTCAAAAAGGCAAGATATTATATCAAAAACGTAAAACAGATTCACCAAAACGAATTCTAGCGGAAACATCATAACTCAGGCTCTACAAGTCCAAATCCAGAAATTCCAAAGGCATACGGTAGCTAATACATCAAGCTACATTTCATCAGAAGACCTCAAAGGCCAAATCATGCATTTTCATGATCGAAAATGGAAGACTACACGAAAACAGAAATCTGGGCGCGAAACAGGTTTCAAAACCAGTCAAGGGTATTTCGGTCATTTAACATGTTACTGTGGTCGGATCAACCCGAAAATTTACAGGAATCTAACTTATAGCCTTGGCTACAACTTTCATGTTTTGGCCAAAATCTAATTCGGTGAGGATCAGGGTGAAAAGTCACGGTCAAATTGAGTGAAAAGGCAACCCTGTTCGCAGCACCCCTTCCCAGACCAGTCTCAGTATTTCCGACTTTTCTCACTCCACACTACTCCAATTGACCTCATATTTTACAGGCACCTTTAAAACATCAATACCTACAGCTTTCATGTTTTAAGCCAAGGCCTATTCGGCCTCTAACCATGAGATACAAAACCGGACAGAATTGGGGATATAAAACCCTAACTTTCTCAAATTCCTTCCAAACCCAAAATTGGTTGCAATTACCAATCATTTACACCTACTAGAGTTATTAAACATCATTTCCAACCATCATGATCAAATTAAACCATAAAAATCATCAATAAATTAAAAACTTCACCAATTCATCTCAAACCAAGAAATAAACCACAAATTTCAGCACTTTAACTCCGACTAGGCATAACTTAAGCTTCATTAAGTGTAGGAGGAAGTTCAATCACCACTCACCTTAGCAATAGAAGAGAGAGAACAACTAGGCACCTTAACCTTCCAAATAACTCCACCAAACAACTCATAAACACTAATAGAAGAAGTTTTATGGAACAAATGCAAGATTAAACGGTTGATTTGAGAGATTGAGCAAGATTAGAGACCAAAATTGTGGAGAGTTTTCTTCCTTTCTTTGAGAAAGAAAGTCGGCCAAGAGAGCTTCAAATAAGAGCTTATTTTTGGTCAATTTTTGATATTTATTTGGTAAAGGTAAAGGTAAAGTCAAATGGTCAAAGTCAAGAGTAAATTAGATGGTGACACTTGTCACCTTTAGGTTTAAAACTTATCTTTTTGTCTCTCCAATACAAATATCTTTACACCTTATACAATAATATCACTTAATACAAAATTCTAACAAGTTGTCAAAAATATAATGCATTTACCGCACTTGCGGGTCCCACGTTCAAAACACACTTCAAAATTAACGTGGACTAACTTGGATCAAGAAAATGATTTGGAAACTATATTTCCTTGTAGAAATGTATAAAAAAATTAATATATTGAAGAAAACAGACCTAGAGACAATAAAAGAAAATAATGTCGAGAAAATATATAAAAATTTTCGGTTTCTCATACTCCTAGTTTTTGGGGCGTCACAATCTCCCCTCCTTAAAAGAATGTCGTCCTCGACATTCCATCTTGTACCAATCAAGTCGAGATATCCCGCAAGAATCACTAATATTGCAAACCAAACCCACAGTCCGGCATCCTAAACTTCAAGCCTAGGATACACTACAGAGATCGAAAGCCTAAGCTCTGATACCAACTGTGACGGCCCCACCTCCCCCTAAGGCGAACCAAAGGGTTCGGCAATTACTTGTCATAAGCGAAGCGAAAACAATTTCCAACTATGCATAAAATGATTCCAAATCCAAATTGTACAAAATATAAGCCATCCATTCACGTGAATCAGCACAACAAGTCCTTCCTTCGCCTTGAGCCCTGTGGAGGGGGAAAATATTTTTTTGGGTCGAGCTAGAAGCTCTGCAAGTAACCAGAAAAATCAGTAATCAAATAGGTTTCATAATAGTTCATTTCAATGATGTCATATATCAATGATGTCATAAATCAAATGATAAGTCCAGAAACAACTACAACATTTGCAAAACAGTAAATATGGAGTATCAATAATTCAAGAAACATTTACAATGGAAAGCGATAGTAACATTCATGAAAAAGATAAGTTCGTTCTCCTGACATTTCCTCCTTCCTTCAAACTTTTGAAAAATGCATTTTCTTTTCTTTTATAAATAAACCCCTCGCTCATTTGGTCATTCATTTCATTCACCAAACTCCACCAACCTCCACCAACCTACAAAGGTAATACTCGAGTATACCAAACGTTCACCCAAGTCCCTAATCGCCCGACCGAGACCGTTTCTGGCTCGAGACGACCGGTAACAAGAGGCAATGGCCAGTTCAGCCCAAAAGGCTTACATTATGCGCAACTAGCATTTAAATAATTAAATCCTTGAAAATTGCACAGCTATTTATGTCGAGTGCGATAAAGTACACACTCGTCTAGAAAGCTCGTTTTGGAAATCATTCAAAGCACTTAACACGTTATCAATCAATGATACAAGTCATGAAGTCAAGAAAATATAGCAAATAAGGAACACTCACATGCAAGCACGCATGATATGCAAGAAAACAGTTCAAAAGTAATTTTGGAAACAGTTTAAAGGTAAATAATGCAGGAAACGGTTCATAAATAACTTCAGAAATAGTTTGAAGTCACTCACCTCCATGGCTCAAAAACAATCCATCATATAACATTGCCTTGCCCAAAACCAAGTCTTAGATCACAAACTCAAAGCAATCAAACCCTTTAAAACTTCGGACAGCACTTCCCCTAAATTTGCTTACTTTTCCAGCCGTCAAGGCTTCATTATTTCCTCAGCCAGTCCCAAAGTCACACAAATAAATTCATTCAATAGCCGTTCAATAATCTCCAAGTAGTACAAGTACAATTCAAGCTAGGAAAAAGTCCGGAAATGAAGGTTAAGCTCAAAACCAGAAAAATAGCTTTTGACGTCATTTTGCGGTAATGGTACCAAATGCAATACGATTGTCGGATGAAGGTGGAAGATCCACCGTTTCGAAGCTAAGAGACAGGGCTACAATATTACAGAAGGTCACTCAACCCAGTTTCGAGTGCAAAGAGGTCAAAAAGGAAAGATATTATATCAAAAACGTAAAACAGATTCACCAAAACGCATTCTAGCGGAAACATCATAACTCAGGCTCTACAAGTCCAAATCCAGAAATTCCAAAGGCATACGGTAGCTAATACATCAAGATACATTTCATCAGAAGACCTCAAAGGCCAAATCGTGCATTTTCATGATCGAAAATGGAAGACTACACGAAAACAGAAATCTGGGCGCGAAACAGGTTTCAAAAACAGTCAAGGGTATTTCGTTCATTTAACATGCTACTGTGGTCGGATCAAGCCGAAATTTACAGGCAACTAATTTATAGCCTTGGCTACAACTTTCATGTTTTGGCCAAAATCTAATTCGGTGAGGATCAGGGTGAAAAGGCACGGTCAAATTGAGTGAAAAGGCAACCCTGTTCGCAGCACCCCTTCCCAGACCAGTCTCAGCATTTCCGACTTTTCTCACTCCACACTACTCCAATTGACCTGAAATTTTACAGGAACCTTTAAAACATCAATACCTACAGCTTTCATGTTTTAAGCCAAGGCCAATTCGGCCTCTAACCATGAGATACAAAACCGGACAGAATTGGGGATATAAAACCCTAACTTTCTCAAATTCCTTCCAAACCCAAAATTGGTTGCAATTACCAATCATTTACACCTACTAGAGTTATTAAACATCATTTCCAACCATCATGGACAGCCACAACATCATGATCAAATTAAACCAGAAAAATCATCAATAAATTAAAAACTTCACCAATTCATCTCAAACCAAGAAATAAACCACAAATTTCAGCACTTTAGCTCCCACTAGGCATAACTTAAGCTTCATTAAGTGTAGGAGGAAGTTCAATCACCACTCACCTTAGCAATAGAAGAGAGAGAACAACTAGGCACCTTAACCTTCCAAATAACTCCACCAAACAACTCATAAACACTAATAGAAGAAGTTTTATGGAACAAATGCAAGATTAAACGGTTGATTTGAGAGATTGAGCAAGATTAGAGACCAAAATTGTGGAGAGTTTTCTTCCTTTCTTTGAGCAAGAAAGTCGGCCAAGAGAGCTTTAAATAAGAGCTTATTTTTGGTCAATTTTTGATATTTATTTGGTAAAGGTAAAGGTAAAGTCAAATGGTCAAAGTCAAGAGTAAATTAGATGGTGACACTTGTCACCTTTAGGTTTAAAACTTATCTTTTTGTGTCTCCAATACAAATATCTTTAAACCTTGTACAATAATATCACTTAATACAAAATTCTAACAAGTTGTTAAAAATATAATGCATTTACCGCACTTGCGGGTCCCACGTTCAAAACGCACTTCAAAATTAACGTGGACTAACTTGGATCAAGAAAATGATTTGGAAACTATATTTCCTTATAGAAATGTATAAAAAAATTAATATATTGAAGAAAACAGACTTAGAGACAAGAAAACAAAATAATGTCGAGAAAATATATAAAAATTTTCGGTTTCTCATACTCCTAGTTTTCGGGGCATCACAATCTCCTCTCCTTAAAAGAATGTCGTCCTTGACATTCCATCTTGTACCAATCAAGTCGAGATATCCCGCAAGAGTCACTAATATTGCAAACCAAACCTACAGTCCGGCATCCTAAACTTCAAGCCTAGTATACACTACAGAGATCGAAAGCCTAAGCTCTGATACCAACTGTGACGGCCCCACCTCCCCCTAAGGCGAACCAAAGGGTTCGGCGGGCCGCCTGCCCACCTCTCGCCGGGACTCAGTCGATCACTACAATCCTCAAATATATTACAATATAAATCTCAAATATGACATCAAATGTTCCCACAATTACACATCCAAGTCTCCAATAATTACTTGTCATAAGCGAAGCGAAAACAATTTCCAACTATACATAAAATGATTCCGAATCCAAATTGTACAAAATATAAGCCATCCATTCACGTGAATAAGCACAACAAGTCCTTCCTTCGCCTTGAGCCCTGTGGAGGGGGAAAAAATATTTTTTTGAGGTGAGCTAGAAGCTCAGCGAGTAACCAGAAAAATCAGTAATCAAATAGGTTTCACAATAGTTCATTTCAATGATGTCATATATCAATGATGTCATAAATCAAATGATAAGTCCAGAAACAACTACAACATTTGCAAAACAGTAAATATGGAGTATCAATAATTCAAGAAACATTTACAATGGAAAGCGATAGTAACATTCATGAAAAAGATAAGTTCGTTCTCCTGACATTTCCTCCTTCCTTCAAACTTTTGAAAAATGCATTTTCTTTTCTTTTATAAATAAACCCCTCGATCATTTGGTCATTCATTTCATTCACCAAACTCCACCAACCTCCACCAACCTACAAAGGTAATACTCGAGTATACCAAACGTTCACCCAAGTCCCTAATCGCCCGACCGAGACCGTTTCTGGCTCGAGACGACCGGTAACAAGAGGCAATGGCCAGTTCAGCCCAAAAGGCTTACATGATGCGCAACTAGCATTTAAATAATTAAATCCTTGAAAATTGCACAGCTATTTAGGTCGAGTGCGATAAAGTACACACTCGCCTAGAAAGCTCGTTTTGGAAATCATTCAAAGCACTTAACACGTTATCAATCAATGATACAAGTCATGAAGTCAAGAAAATATAGCAAATAAGGAACACTCACATGCAAGCACGCATGATATGCAAGAAAACAGTTCAAAAGTAATTTTGGAAACAGTTTAAAGGTAAATAATGCAGGAAACGGTTCATAAATAACTTCAGAAATAGTTTGAAGTCACTCACCTCCATGGCTCAAAAACAATCCATCATATAACATTGCCTTGCCCAAAACCAAGTCTTAGATCACAAACTCAAAGCAATCAAACCCTTTAAAACTTCGGACAGCACTTCCCCTAAATTTGCTTACTTTTCCAGCCGTCAAGGCTTCATTATTTCCTCAGCCAGTCCCAAAGTCACACAAATAAATTCATTCAATAGCCGTTCAATAATCTCCAAGTAGTACAAGTACAATTCAAGCTAGGAAAAAGTCCGGAAATGAAGGTTAAGCTCAAAACCAGAAAAATAGCTTTTGACGTCATTTTGCGGTAATGGTACCAAATGCAATACGATTGTCGGATGAAGGTGGAAGATCCACCGTTTCGAAGCTAAGAGACAGGGCTACAATATTACAGAAGGTCACTCAACCCAGTTTCGAGTGCAAAGAGGTCAAAAAGGAAAGATATTATATCAAAAACGTAAAACAGATTCACCAAAACGCATTCTAGCGGAAACATCATAACTCAGGCTCTACAAGTCCAAATCCAGAAATTCCAAAGGCATACGGTAGCTAATACATCAAGATACATTTCATCAGAAGACCTCAAAGGCCAAATCGTGCATTTTCATGATCGAAAATGGAAGACTACACGAAAACAGAAATCTGGGCGCGAAACAGGTTTCAAAAACAGTCAAGGGTATTTCGTTCATTTAACATGCTACTGTGGTCGGATCAAGCCGAAATTTACAGGCAACTAATTTATAGCCTTGGCTACAACTTTCATGTTTTGGCCAAAATCTAATTCGGTGAGGATCAGGGTGAAAAGGCACGGTCAAATTGAGTGAAAAGGCAACCCTGTTCGCAGCACCCCTTCCCAGACCAGTCTCAGCATTTCCGACTTTTCTCACTCCACACTACTCCAATTGACCTGAAATTTTACAGGAACCTTTAAAACATCAATACCTACAGCTTTCATGTTTTAAGCCAAGGCCAATTCGGCCTCTAACCATGAGATACAAAACCGGACAGAATTGGGGATATAAAACCCTAACTTTCTCAAATTCCTTCCAAACCCAAAATTGGTTGCAATTACCAATCATTTACACCTACTAGAGTTATTAAACATCATTTCCAACCATCATGGACAGCCACAACATCATGATCAAATTAAACCAGAAAAATCATCAATAAATTAAAAACTTCACCAATTCATCTCAAACCAAGAAATAAACCACAAATTTCAGCACTTTAGCTCCCACTAGGCATAACTTAAGCTTCATTAAGTGTAGGAGGAAGTTCAATCACCACTCACCTTAGCAATAGAAGAGAGAGAACAACTAGGCACCTTAACCTTCCAAATAACTCCACCAAACAACTCATAAACACTAATAGAAGAAGTTTTATGGAACAAATGCAAGATTAAACGGTTGATTTGAGAGATTGAGCAAGATTAGAGACCAAAATTGTGGAGAGTTTTCTTCCTTTCTTTGAGCAAGAAAGTCGGCCAAGAGAGCTTTAAATAAGAGCTTATTTTTGGTCAATTTTTGATATTTATTTGGTAAAGGTAAAGGTAAAGTCAAATGGTCAAAGTCAAGAGTAAATTAGATGGTGACACTTGTCACCTTTAGGTTTAAAACTTATCTTTTTGTGTCTCCAATACAAATATCTTTAAACCTTGTACAATAATATCACTTAATACAAAATTCTAACAAGTTGTTAAAAATATAATGCATTTACCGCACTTGCGGGTCCCACGTTCAAAACGCACTTCAAAATTAACGTGGACTAACTTGGATCAAGAAAATGATTTGGAAACTATATTTCCTTATAGAAATGTATAAAAAAATTAATATATTGAAGAAAACAGACTTAGAGACAAGAAAACAAAATAATGTCGAGAAAATATATAAAAATTTTCGGTTTCTCATACTCCTAGTTTTCGGGGCATCACAATCTCCTCTCCTTAAAAGAATGTCGTCCTTGACATTCCATCTTGTACCAATCAAGTCGAGATATCCCGCAAGAGTCACTAATATTGCAAACCAAACCTACAGTCCGGCATCCTAAACTTCAAACCTAGTATACACTACAGAGATCGAAAGCCTAAGCTCTGATACCAACTGTGACGGCCCCACCTCCCCCTAAGGCGAACCAAAGGGTTCGGCGGGCCGCCTGCCCACCTCTCGCCGGGACTCAGTCGATCACTACAATCCTCAAATATATTACAATATAAATCTCAAATATGACATCAAATGTTCCCACAATTACACATCCAAGTCTCCAATAATTACTTGTCATAAGCGAAGCGAAAACAATTTCCAACTATACATAAAATGATTCCGAATCCAAATTGTACAAAATATAAGCCATCCATTCACGTGAATAAGCACAACAAGTACTTCCTTCGCCTTGAGCCCTGTGGAGGGGGAAAAAATATTTTTTTGAGGTGAGCTAGAAGCTCAGCGAGTAACCAGAAAAATCAGTAATCAAATAGGTTTCACAATAGTTCATTTCAATGATGTCATATATCAATGATGTCATAAATCAAATGATAAGTCCAGAAACAACTACAACATTTGCAAAACAGTAAATATGGAGTATCAATAATTCAAGAAACATTTACAATGGAAAGCGATAGTAACATTCATGAAAAAGATAAGTTCGTTCTCCTGACATTTCCTCCTTCCTTCAAACTTTTGAAAAATGCATTTTCTTTTCTTTTATAAATAAACCCCTCGATCATTTGGTCATTCATTTCATTCACCAAACTCCACCAACCTCCACCAACCTACAAAGGTAATACTCGAGTATACCAAACGTTCACCCAAGTCCCTAATCGCCCGACCGAGACCGTTTCTGGCTCGAGACGACCGGTAACAAGAGGCAATGGCCAGTTCAGCCCAAAAGGCTTACATCATGCGCAACTAGCATTTAAATAATTAAATCCTTGAAAATTGCACAGCTATTTAGGTCGAGTGCGATAAAGTACACACTCGCCTAGAAAGCTCGTTTTGGAAATCATTCAAAGCACTTAACACGTTATCAATCAATGATACAAGTCATGAAGTCAAGAAAATATAGCAAATAAGGAACACTCACATGCAAGCACGCATGATATGCAAGAAAACAGTTCAAAAGTAATTTTGGAAACAGTTTAAAGGTAAATAATGCAGGAAACGGTTCATAAATAACTTCAGAAATAGTTTGAAGTCACTCACCTCCATGGCTCAAAAACAATCCATCATATAACATTGCCTTGCCCAAAACCAAGTCTTAGATCACAAACTCAAAGCAATCAAACCCTTTAAAACTTCGGACAGCACTTCCCCTAAATTTGCTTACTTTTCCAGCCGTCAAGGCTTCATTATTTCCTCAGCCAGTCCCAAAGTCACACAAATAAATTCATTCAATAGCCGTTCAATAATCTCCAAGTAGTACAAGTACAATTCAAGCTAGGAAAAAGTCCGGAAATGAAGGTTAAGCTCAAAACCAGAAAAATAGCTTTTGACGTCATTTTGCGGTAATGGTACCAAATGCAATACGATTGTCGGATGAAGGTGGAAGATCCACCGTTTCGAAGCTAAGAGACAGGGCTACAATATTACAGAAGGTCACTCAACCCAGTTTCGAGTGCAAAGAGGTCAAAAAGGAAAGATATTATATCAAAAACGTAAAACAGATTCACCAAAACGCATTCTAGCGGAAACATCATAACTCAGGCTCTACAAGTCCAAATCCAGAAATTCCAAAGGCATACGGTAGCTAATACATCAAGATACATTTCATCAGAAGACCTCAAAGGCCAAATCGTGCATTTCCATGATCGAAAATGGAAGACTACACGAAAACAGAAATCTGGGCGCGAAACAGGTTTCAAAAACAGTCAAGGGTATTTCGTTCATTTAACATGCTACTGTGGTCGGATCAAGCCGAAATTTACAGGCAACTAATTTATAGCCTTGGCTACAACTTTCATGTTTTGGCCAAAATCTAATTCGGTGAGGATCAGGGTGAAAAGGCACGGTCAAATTGAGTGAAAAGGCAACCCTGTTCGCAGCACCCCTTCCCAGACCAGTCTCAGCATTTCCGACTTTTCTCACTCCACACTACTCCAATTGACCTGAAATTTTACAGGAACCTTTAAAACATCAATACCTACAGCTTTCATGTTTTAAGCCAAGGCCAATTCGGCCTCTAACCGTGAGATACAAAACCGGACAGAATTGGGGATATAAAACCCTAACTTTCTCAAATTCCTTCCAAACCCAAAATTGGTTGCAATTACCAATCATTTACACCTACTAGAGTTATTAAACATCATTTCCAACCATCATGGACAGCCACAACATCATGATCAAATTAAACCAGAAAAATCATCAATAAATTAAAAACTTCACCAATTCATCTCAAACCAAGAAATAAACCACAAATTTCAGCACTTTAGCTCCCACTAGGCATAACTTAAGCTTCATTAAGTGTAGGAGGAAGTTCAATCACCACTCACCTTAGCAATAGAAGAGAGAGAACAACTAGGCACCTTAACCTTCCAAATAACTCCACCAAACAACTCATAAACACTAATAGAAGAAGTTTTATGGAACAAATGCAAGATTAAACGGTTGATTTGAGAGATTGAGCAAGATTAGAGACCAAAATTGTGGAGAGTTTTCTTCCTTTCTTTGAGCAAGAAAGTCGGCCAAGAGAGCTTTAAATAAGAGCTTATTTTTGGTCAATTTTTGATATTTATTTGGTAAAGGTAAAGGTAAAGTCAAATGGTCAAAGTCAAGAGTAAATTAGATGGTGACACTTGTCACCTTTAGGTTTAAAACTTATCTTTTTGTGTCTCCAATACAAATATCTTTAAACCTTGTACAATAATATCACTTAATACAAAATTCTAACAAGTTGTTAAAAATATAATGCATTTACCGCACTTGCGGGTCCCACGTTCAAAACGCACTTCAAAATTAACGTGGACTAACTTGGATCAAGAAAATGATTTGGAAACTATATTTCCTTATAGAAATGTATAAAAAAATTAATATATTGAAGAAAACAGACTTAGAGACAAGAAAACAAAATAATGTCGAGAAAATATATAAAAATTTTCGGTTTCTCATACTCCTAGTTTTCGGGGCATCACAATCTCCTCTCCTTAAAAGAATGTCGTCCTTGACATTCCATCTTGTACCAATCAAGTCGAGATATCCCGCAAGAGTCACTAATATTGCAAACCAAACCTACAGTCCGGCATCCTAAACTTCAAGCCTAGTATACACTACAGAGATCGAAAGCCTAAGCTCTGATACCAACTGTGACGGCCCCACCTCCCCCTAAGGCGAACCAAAGGGTTCGGCGGGCCGCCTGCCCACCTCTCGCCGGGACTCAGTCGATCACTACAATCCTCAAATATATTACAATATAAATCTCAAATATGACATCAAATGTTCCCACAATTACACATCCAAGTCTCCAATAATTACTTGTCATAAGCGAAGCGAAAACAATTTCCAACTATACATAAAATGATTCCGAATCCAAATTGTACAAAATATAAGCCATCCATTCACGTGAATAAGCACAACAAGTCCTTCCTTCGCCTTGAGCCCTGTGGAGGGGGAAAAAATATTTTTTTGAGGTGAGCTAGAAGCTCAGCGAGTAACCAGAAAAATCAGTAATCAAATAGGTTTCACAATAGTTCATTTCAATGATGTCATATATCAATGATGTCATAAATCAAATGATAAGTCCAGAAACAACTACAACATTTGCAAAACAGTAAATATGGAGTATCAATAATTCAAGAAACATTTACAATGGAAAGCGATAGTAACATTCATGAAAAAGATAAGTTCGTTCTCCTGACATTTCCTCCTTCCTTCAAACTTTTGAAAAATGCATTTTCTTTTCTTTTATAAATAAACCCCTCGATCATTTGGTCATTCATTTCATTCACCAAACTCCACCAACCTCCACCAACCTACAAAGGTAATACTCGAGTATACCAAACGTTCACCCAAGTCCCTAATCGCCCGACCGAGACCGTTTCTGGCTCGAGACGACCGGTAACAAGAGGCAATGGCCAGTTCAGCCCAAAAGGCTTACATCATGCGCAACTAGCATTTAAATAATTAAATCCTTGAAAATTGCACAGCTATTTAGGTCGAGTGCGATAAAGTACACACTCGCCTAGAAAGCTCGTTTTGGAAATCATTCAAAGCACTTAACACGTTATCAATCAATGATACAAGTCATGAAGTCAAGAAAATATAGCAAATAAGGAACACTCACATGCAAGCACGCATGATATGCAAGAAAACAGTTCAAAAGTAATTTTGGAAACAGTTTAAAGGTAAATAATGCAGGAAACGGTTCATAAATAACTTCAGAAATAGTTTGAAGTCACTCACCTCCATGGCTCAAAAACAATCCATCATATAACATTGCCTTGCCCAAAACCAAGTCTTAGATCACAAACTCAAAGCAATCAAACCCTTTAAAACTTCGGACAGCACTTCCCCTAAATTTGCTTACTTTTCCAGCCGTCAAGGCTTCATTATTTCCTCAGCCAGTCCCAAAGTCACACAAATAAATTCATTCAATAGCCGTTCAATAATCTCCAAGTAGTACAAGTACAATTCAAGCTAGGAAAAAGTCCGGAAATGAAGGTTAAGCTCAAAACCAGAAAAATAGCTTTTGACGTCATTTTGCGGTAATGGTACCAAATGCAATACGATTGTCGGATGAAGGTGGAAGATCCACCGTTTCGAAGCTAAGAGACAGGGCTACAATATTACAGAAGGTCACTCAACCCAGTTTCGAGTGCAAAGAGGTCAAAAAGGAAAGATATTATATCAAAAACGTAAAACAGATTCACCAAAACGCATTCTAGCGGAAACATCATAACTCAGGCTCTACAAGTCCAAATCCAGAAATTCCAAAGGCATACGGTAGCTAATACATCAAGATACATTTCATCAGAAGACCTCAAAGGCCAAATCGTGCATTTTCATGATCGAAAATGGAAGACTACACGAAAACAGAAATCTGGGCGCGAAACAGGTTTCAAAAACAGTCAAGGGTATTTCGTTCATTTAACATGCTACTGTGGTCGGATCAAGCCGAAATTTACAGGCAACTAATTTATAGCCTTGGCTACAACTTTCATGTTTTGGCCAAAATCTAATTCGGTGAGGATCAGGGTGAAAAGGCACGGTCAAATTGAGTGAAAAGGCAACCCTGTTCGCAGCACCCCTTCCCAGACCAGTCTCAGCATTTCCGACTTTTCTCACTCCACACTACTCCAATTGACCTGAAATTTTACAGGAACCTTTAAAACATCAATACCTACAGCTTTCATGTTTTAAGCCAAGGCCAATTCGGCCTCTAACCGTGAGATACAAAACCGGACAGAATTGGGGATATAAAACCCTAACTTTCTCAAATTCCTTCCAAACCCAAAATTGGTTGCAATTACCAATCATTTACACCTACTAGAGTTATTAAACATCATTTCCAACCATCATGGACAGCCACAACATCATGATCAAATTAAACCAGAAAAATCATCAATAAATTAAAAACTTCACCAATTCATCTCAAACCAAGAAATAAACCACAAATTTCAGCACTTTAGCTCCCACTAGGCATAACTTAAGCTTCATTAAGTGTAGGAGGAAGTTCAATCACCACTCACCTTAGCAATAGAAGAGAGAGAACAACTAGGCACCTTAACCTTCCAAATAACTCCACCAAACAACTCATAAACACTAATAGAAGAAGTTTTATGGAACAAATGCAAGATTAAACGGTTGATTTGAGAGATTGAGCAAGATTAGAGACCAAAATTGTGGAGAGTTTTCTTCCTTTCTTTGAGCAAGAAAGTCGGCCAAGAGAGCTTTAAATAAGAGCTTATTTTTGGTCAATTTTTGATATTTATTTGGTAAAGGTAAAGGTAAAGTCAAATGGTCAAAGTCAAGAGTAAATTAGATGGTGACACTTGTCACCTTTAGGTTTAAAACTTATCTTTTTGTGTCTCCAATACAAATATCTTTAAACCTTGTACAATAATATCACTTAATACAAAATTCTAACAAGTTGTTAAAAATATAATGCATTTACCGCACTTGCGGGTCCCACGTTCAAAACGCACTTCAAAATTAACGTGGACTAACTTGGATCAAGAAAATGATTTGGAAACTATATTTCCTTATAGAAATGTATAAAAAAATTAATATATTGAAGAAAACAGACTTAGAGACAAGAAAACAAAATAATGTCGAGAAAATATATAAAAATTTTCGGTTTCTCATACTCCTAGTTTTCGGGGCATCACAATCTCCTCTCCTTAAAAGAATGTCGTCCTTGACATTCCATCTTGTACCAATCAAGTCGAGATATCCCGCAAGAGTCACTAATATTGCAAACCAAACCTACAGTCCGGCATCCTAAACTTCAAGCCTAGTATACACTACAGAGATCGAAAGCCTAAGCTCTGATACCAACTGTGACGGCCCCACCTCCCCCTAAGGCGAACCAAAGGGTTCGGCGGGCCGCCTGCCCACCTCTCGCCGGGACTCAGTCGATCACTACAATCCTCAAATATATTACAATATAAATCTCAAATATGACATCAAATGTTCCCACAATTACACATCCAAGTCTCCAATAATTACTTGTCATAAGCGAAGCGAAAACAATTTCCAACTATACATAAAATGATTCCGAATCCAAATTGTACAAAATATAAGCCATCCATTCACGTGAATAAGCACAACAAGTCCTTCCTTCGCCTTGAGCCCTGTGGAGGGGGAAAAAATATTTTTTTGAGGTGAGCTAGAAGCTCAGCGAGTAACCAGAAAAATCAGTAATCAAATAGGTTTCACAATAGTTCATTTCAATGATGTCATATATCAATGATGTCATAAATCAAATGATAAGTCCAGAAACAACTACAACATTTGCAAAACAGTAAATATGGAGTATCAATAATTCAAGAAACATTTACAATGGAAAGCGATAGTAACATTCATGAAAAAGATAAGTTCGTTCTCCTGACATTTCCTCCTTCCTTCAAACTTTTGAAAAATGCATTTTCTTTTCTTTTATAAATAAACCCCTCGATCATTTGGTCATTCATTTCATTCACCAAACTCCACCAACCTCCACCAACCTACAAAGGTAATACTCGAGTATACCAAACGTTCACCCAAGTCCCTAATCGCCCGACCGAGACCGTTTCTGGCTCGAGACGACCGGTAACAAGAGGCAATGGCCAGTTCAGCCCAAAAGGCTTACATCATGCGCAACTAGCATTTAAATAATTAAATCCTTGAAAATTGCACAGCTATTTAGGTCGAGTGCGATAAAGTACACACTCGCCTAGAAAGCTCGTTTTGGAAATCATTCAAAGCACTTAACACGTTATCAATCAATGATACAAGTCATGAAGTCAAGAAAATATAGCAAATAAGGAACACTCACATGCAAGCACGCATGATATGCAAGAAAACAGTTCAAAAGTAATTTTGGAAACAGTTTAAAGGTAAATAATGCAGGAAACGGTTCATAAATAACTTCAGAAATAGTTTGAAGTCACTCACCTCCATGGCTCAAAAACAATCCATCATATAACATTGCCTTGCCCAAAACCAAGTCTTAGATCACAAACTCAAAGCAATCAAACCCTTTAAAACTTCGGACAGCACTTCCCCTAAATTTGCTTACTTTTCCAGCCGTCAAGGCTTCATTATTTCCTCAGCCAGTCCCAAAGTCACACAAATAAATTCATTCAATAGCCGTTCAATAATCTCCAAGTAGTACAAGTACAATTCAAGCTAGGAAAAAGTCCGGAAATGAAGGTTAAGCTCAAAACCAGAAAAATAGCTTTTGACGTCATTTTGCGGTAATGGTACCAAATGCAATACGATTGTCGGATGAAGGTGGAAGATCCACCGTTTCGAAGCTAAGAGACAGGGCTACAATATTACAGAAGGTCACTCAACCCAGTTTCGAGTGCAAAGAGGTCAAAAAGGAAAGATATTATATCAAAAACGTAAAACAGATTCACCAAAACGCATTCTAGCGGAAACATCATAACTCAGGCTCTACAAGTCCAAATCCAGAAATTCCAAAGGCATACGGTAGCTAATACATCAAGATACATTTCATCAGAAGACCTCAAAGGCCAAATCGTGCATTTTCATGATCGAAAATGGAAGACTACACGAAAACAGAAATCTGGGCGCGAAACAGGTTTCAAAAACAGTCAAGGGTATTTCGTTCATTTAACATGCTACTGTGGTCGGATCAAGCCGAAATTTACAGGCAACTAATTTATAGCCTTGGCTACAACTTTCATGTTTTGGCCAAAATCTAATTCGGTGAGGATCAGGGTGAAAAGGCACGGTCAAATTGAGTGAAAAGGCAACCCTGTTCGCAGCACCCCTTCCCAGACCAGTCTCAGCATTTCCGACTTTTCTCACTCCACACTACTCCAATTGACCTGAAATTTTACAGGAACCTTTAAAACATCAATACCTACAGCTTTCATGTTTTAAGCCAAGGCCAATTCGGCCTCTAACCATGAGATACAAAACCGGACAGAATTGGGGATATAAAACCCTAACTTTCTCAAATTCCTTCCAAACCCAAAATTGGTTGCAATTACCAATCATTTACACCTACTAGAGTTATTAAACATCATTTCCAACCATCATGGACAGCCACAACATCATGATCAAATTAAACCAGAAAAATCATCAATAAATTAAAAACTTCACCAATTCATCTCAAACCAAGAAATAAACCACAAATTTCAGCACTTTAGCTCCCACTAGGCATAACTTAAGCTTCATTAAGTGTAGGAGGAAGTTCAATCACCACTCACCTTAGCAATAGAAGAGAGAGAACAACTAGGCACCTTAACCTTCCAAATAACTCCACCAAACAACTCATAAACACTAATAGAAGAAGTTTTATGGAACAAATGCAAGATTAAACGGTTGATTTGAGAGATTGAGCAAGATTAGAGACCAAAATTGTGGAGAGTTTTCTTCCTTTCTTTGAGCAAGAAAGTCGGCCAAGAGAGCTTTAAATAAGAGCTTATTTTTGGTCAATTTTTGATATTTATTTGGTAAAGGTAAAGGTAAAGTCAAATGGTCAAAGTCAAGAGTAAATTAGATGGTGACACTTGTCACCTTTAGGTTTAAAACTTATCTTTTTGTGTCTCCAATACAAATATCTTTAAACCTTGTACAATAATATCACTTAATACAAAATTCTAACAAGTTGTTAAAAATATAATGCATTTACCGCACTTGCGGGTCCCACGTTCAAAACGCACTTCAAAATTAACGTGGACTAACTTGGATCAAGAAAATGATTTGGAAACTATATTTCCTTATAGAAATGTATAAAAAAATTAATATATTGAAGAAAACAGACTTAGAGACAAGAAAACAAAATAATGTCGAGAAAATATATAAAAATTTTCGGTTTCTCATACTCCTAGTTTTCGGGGCATCACAATCTCCTCTCCTTAAAAGAATGTCGTCCTTGACATTCCATCTTGTACCAATCAAGTCGAGATATCCCGCAAGAGTCACTAATATTGCAAACCAAACCTACAGTCCGGCATCCTAAACTTCAAGCCTAGTATACACTACAGAGATCGAAAGCCTAAGCTCTGATACCAACTGTGACGGCCCCACCTCCCCCTAAGGCGAACCAAAGGGTTCGGCGGGCCGCCTGCCCACCTCTCGCCGGGACTCAGTCGATCACTACAATCCTCAAATATATTACAATATAAATCTCAAATATGACATCAAATGTTCCCACAATTACACATCCAAGTCTCCAATAATTACTTGTCATAAGCGAAGCGAAAACAATTTCCAACTATACATAAAATGATTCCGAATCCAAATTGTACAAAATATAAGCCATCCATTCACGTGAATAAGCACAACAAGTCCTTCCTTCGCCTTGAGCCCTGTGGAGGGGGAAAAAATATTTTTTTGAGGTGAGCTAGAAGCTCAGCGAGTAACCAGAAAAATCAGTAATCAAATAGGTTTCACAATAGTTCATTTCAATGATGTCATATATCAATGATGTCATAAATCAAATGATAAGTCCAGAAACAACTACAACATTTGCAAAACAGTAAATATGGAGTATCAATAATTCAAGAAACATTTACAATGGAAAGCGATAGTAACATTCATGAAAAAGATAAGTTCGTTCTCCTGACATTTCCTCCTTCCTTCAAACTTTTGAAAAATGCATTTTCTTTTCTTTTATAAATAAACCCCTCGATCATTTGGTCATTCATTTCATTCACCAAACTCCACCAACCTCCACCAACCTACAAAGGTAATACTCGAGTATACCAAACGTTCACCCAAGTCCCTAATCGCCCGACCGAGACCGTTTCTGGCTCGAGACGACCGGTAACAAGAGGCAATGGCCAGTTCAGCCCAAAAGGCTTACATCATGCGCAACTAGCATTTAAATAATTAAATCCTTGAAAATTGCACAGCTATTTAGGTCGAGTGCGATAAAGTACACACTCGCCTAGAAAGCTCGTTTTGGAAATCATTCAAAGCACTTAACACGTTATCAATCAATGATACAAGTCATGAAGTCAAGAAAATATAGCAAATAAGGAACACTCACATGCAAGCACGCATGATATGCAAGAAAACAGTTCAAAAGTAATTTTGGAAACAGTTTAAAGGTAAATAATGCAGGAAACGGTTCATAAATAACTTCAGAAATAGTTTGAAGTCACTCACCTCCATGGCTCAAAAACAATCCATCATATAACATTGCCTTGCCCAAAACCAAGTCTTAGATCACAAACTCAAAGCAATCAAACCCTTTAAAACTTCGGACAGCACTTCCCCTAAATTTGCTTACTTTTCCAGCCGTCAAGGCTTCATTATTTCCTCAGCCAGTCCCAAAGTCACACAAATAAATTCATTCAATAGCCGTTCAATAATCTCCAAGTAGTACAAGTACAATTCAAGCTAGGAAAAAGTCCGGAAATGAAGGTTAAGCTCAAAACCAGAAAAATAGCTTTTGACGTCATTTTGCGGTAATGGTACCAAATGCAATACGATTGTCGGATGAAGGTGGAAGATCCACCGTTTCGAAGCTAAGAGACAGGGCTACAATATTACAGAAGGTCACTCAACCCAGTTTCGAGTGCAAAGAGGTCAAAAAGGAAAGATATTATATCAAAAACGTAAAACAGATTCACCAAAACGCATTCTAGCGGAAACATCATAACTCAGGCTCTACAAGTCCAAATCCAGAAATTCCAAAGGCATACGGTAGCTAATACATCAAGATACATTTCATCAGAAGACCTCAAAGGCCAAATCGTGCATTTTCATGATCGAAAATGGAAGACTACACGAAAACAGAAATCTGGGCGCGAAACAGGTTTCAAAAACAGTCAAGGGTATTTCGTTCATTTAACATGCTACTGTGGTCGGATCAAGCCGAAATTTACAGGCAACTAATTTATAGCCTTGGCTACAACTTTCATGTTTTGGCCAAAATCTAATTCGGTGAGGATCAGGGTGAAAAGGCACGGTCAAATTGAGTGAAAAGGCAACCCTGTTCGCAGCACCCCTTCCCAGACCAGTCTCAGCATTTCCGACTTTTCTCACTCCACACTACTCCAATTGACCTGAAATTTTACAGGAACCTTTAAAACATCAATACCTACAGCTTTCATGTTTTAAGCCAAGGCCAATTCGGCCTCTAACCATGAGATACAAAACCGGACAGAATTGGGGATATAAAACCCTAACTTTCTCAAATTCCTTCCAAACCCAAAATTGGTTGCAATTACCAATCATTTACACCTACTAGAGTTATTAAACATCATTTCCAACCATCATGGACAGCCACAACATCATGATCAAATTAAACCAGAAAAATCATCAATAAATTAAAAACTTCACCAATTCATCTCAAACCAAGAAATAAACCACAAATTTCAGCACTTTAGCTCCCACTAGGCATAACTTAAGCTTCATTAAGTGTAGGAGGAAGTTCAATCACCACTCACCTTAGCAATAGAAGAGAGAGAACAACTAGGCACCTTAACCTTCCAAATAACTCCACCAAACAACTCATAAACACTAATAGAAGAAGTTTTATGGAACAAATGCAAGATTAAACGGTTGATTTGAGAGATTGAGCAAGATTAGAGACCAAAATTGTGGAGAGTTTTCTTCCTTTCTTTGAGCAAGAAAGTCGGCCAAGAGAGCTTTAAATAAGAGCTTATTTTTGGTCAATTTTTGATATTTATTTGGTAAAGGTAAAGGTAAAGTCAAATGGTCAAAGTCAAGAGTAAATTAGATGGTGACACTTGTCACCTTTAGGTTTAAAACTTATCTTTTTGTGTCTCCAATACAAATATCTTTAAACCTTGTACAATAATATCACTTAATACAAAATTCTAACAAGTTGTTAAAAATATAATGCATTTACCGCACTTGCGGGTCCCACGTTCAAAACGCACTTCAAAATTAACGTGGACTAACTTGGATCAAGAAAATGATTTGGAAACTATATTTCCTTATAGAAATGTATAAAAAAATTAATATATTGAAGAAAACAGACTTAGAGACAAGAAAACAAAATAATGTCGAGAAAATATATAAAAATTTTCGGTTTCTCATACTCCTAGTTTTCGGGGCATCACAATCTCCTCTCCTTAAAAGAATGTCGTCCTTGACATTCCATCTTGTACCAATCAAGTCGAGATATCCCGCAAGAGTCACTAATATTGCAAACCAAACCTACAGTCCGGCATCCTAAACTTCAAGCCTAGTATACACTACAGAGATCGAAAGCCTAAGCTCTGATACCAACTGTGACGGCCCCACCTCCCCCTAAGGCGAACCAAAGGGTTCGGCGGGCCGCCTGCCCACCTCTCGCCGGGACTCAGTCGATCACTACAATCCTCAAATATATTACAATATAAATCTCAAATATGACATCAAATGTTCCCACAATTACACATCCAAGTCTCCAATAATTACTTGTCATAAGCGAAGCGAAAACAATTTCCAACTATACATAAAATGATTCCGAATCCAAATTGTACAAAATATAAGCCATCCATTCACGTGAATAAGCACAACAAGTCCTTCCTTCGCCTTGAGCCCTGTGGAGGGGGAAAAAATATTTTTTTGAGGTGAGCTAGAAGCTCAGCGAGTAACCAGAAAAATCAGTAATCAAATAGGTTTCACAATAGTTCATTTCAATGATGTCATATATCAATGATGTCATAAATCAAATGATAAGTCCAGAAACAACTACAACATTTGCAAAACAGTAAATATGGAGTATCAATAATTCAAGAAACATTTACAATGGAAAGCGATAGTAACATTCATGAAAAAGATAAGTTCGTTCTCCTGACATTTCCTCCTTCCTTCAAACTTTTGAAAAATGCATTTTCTTTTCTTTTATAAATAAACCCCTCGATCATTTGGTCATTCATTTCATTCACCAAACTCCACCAACCTCCACCAACCTACAAAGGTAATACTCGAGTATACCAAACGTTCACCCAAGTCCCTAATCGCCCGACCGAGACCGTTTCTGGCTCGAGACGACCGGTAACAAGAGGCAATGGCCAGTTCAGCCCAAAAGGCTTACATCATGCGCAACTAGCATTTAAATAATTAAATCCTTGAAAATTGCACAGCTATTTAGGTCGAGTGCGATAAAGTACACACTCGCCTAGAAAGCTCGTTTTGGAAATCATTCAAAGCACTTAACACGTTATCAATCAATGATACAAGTCATGAAGTCAAGAAAATATAGCAAATAAGGAACACTCACATGCAAGCACGCATGATATGCAAGAAAACAGTTCAAAAGTAATTTTGGAAACAGTTTAAAGGTAAATAATGCAGGAAACGGTTCATAAATAACTTCAGAAATAGTTTGAAGTCACTCACCTCCATGGCTCAAAAACAATCCATCATATAACATTGCCTTGCCCAAAACCAAGTCTTAGATCACAAACTCAAAGCAATCAAACCCTTTAAAACTTCGGACAGCACTTCCCCTAAATTTGCTTACTTTTCCAGCCGTCAAGGCTTCATTATTTCCTCAGCCAGTCCCAAAGTCACACAAATAAATTCATTCAATAGCCGTTCAATAATCTCCAAGTAGTACAAGTACAATTCAAGCTAGGAAAAAGTCCGGAAATGAAGGTTAAGCTCAAAACCAGAAAAATAGCTTTTGACGTCATTTTGCGGTAATGGTACCAAATGCAATACGATTGTCGGATGAAGGTGGAAGATCCACCGTTTCGAAGCTAAGAGACAGGGCTACAATATTACAGAAGGTCACTCAACCCAGTTTCGAGTGCAAAGAGGTCAAAAAGGAAAGATATTATATCAAAAACGTAAAACAGATTCACCAAAACGCATTCTAGCGGAAACATCATAACTCAGGCTCTACAAGTCCAAATCCAGAAATTCCAAAGGCATACGGTAGCTAATACATCAAGATACATTTCATCAGAAGACCTCAAAGGCCAAATCGTGCATTTTCATGATCGAAAATGGAAGACTACACGAAAACAGAAATCTGGGCGCGAAACAGGTTTCAAAAACAGTCAAGGGTATTTCGTTCATTTAACATGCTACTGTGGTCGGATCAAGCCGAAATTTACAGGCAACTAATTTATAGCCTTGGCTACAACTTTCATGTTTTGGCCAAAATCTAATTCGGTGAGGATCAGGGTGAAAAGGCACGGTCAAATTGAGTGAAAAGGCAACCCTGTTCGCAGCACCCCTTCCCAGACCAGTCTCAGCATTTCCGACTTTTCTCACTCCACACTACTCCAATTGACCTGAAATTTTACAGGAACCTTTAAAACATCAATACCTACAGCTTTCATGTTTTAAGCCAAGGCCAATTCGGCCTCTAACCATGAGATACAAAACCGGACAGAATTGGGGATATAAAACCCTAACTTTCTCAAATTCCTTCCAAACCCAAAATTGGTTGCAATTACCAATCATTTACACCTACTAGAGTTATTAAACATCATTTCCAACCATCATGGACAGCCACAACATCATGATCAAATTAAACCAGAAAAATCATCAATAAATTAAAAACTTCACCAATTCATCTCAAACCAAGAAATAAACCACAAATTTCAGCACTTTAGCTCCCACTAGGCATAACTTAAGCTTCATTAAGTGTAGGAGGAAGTTCAATCACCACTCACCTTAGCAATAGAAGAGAGAGAACAACTAGGCACCTTAACCTTCCAAATAACTCCACCAAACAACTCATAAACACTAATAGAAGAAGTTTTATGGAACAAATGCAAGATTAAACGGTTGATTTGAGAGATTGAGCAAGATTAGAGACCAAAATTGTGGAGAGTTTTCTTCCTTTCTTTGAGCAAGAAAGTCGGCCAAGAGAGCTTTAAATAAGAGCTTATTTTTGGTCAATTTTTGATATTTATTTGGTAAAGGTAAAGGTAAAGTCAAATGGTCAAAGTCAAGAGTAAATTAGATGGTGACACTTGTCACCTTTAGGTTTAAAACTTATCTTTTTGTGTCTCCAATACAAATATCTTTAAACCTTGTACAATAATATCACTTAATACAAAATTCTAACAAGTTGTTAAAAATATAATGCATTTACCGCACTTGCGGGTCCCACGTTCAAAACGCACTTCAAAATTAACGTGGACTAACTTGGATCAAGAAAATGATTTGGAAACTATATTTCCTTATAGAAATGTATAAAAAAATTAATATATTGAAGAAAACAGACTTAGAGACAAGAAAACAAAATAATGTCGAGAAAATATATAAAAATTTTCGGTTTCTCATACTCCTAGTTTTCGGGGCATCACAATCTCCTCTCCTTAAAAGAATGTCGTCCTTGACATTCCATCTTGTACCAATCAAGTCGAGATATCCCGCAAGAGTCACTAATATTGCAAACCAAACCTACAGTCCGGCATCCTAAACTTCAAGCCTAGTATACACTACAGAGATCGAAAGCCTAAGCTCTGATACCAACTGTGACGGCCCCACCTCCCCCTAAGGCGAACCAAAGGGTTCGGCGGGCCGCCTGCCCACCTCTCGCCGGGACTCAGTCGATCACTACAATCCTCAAATATATTACAATATAAATCTCAAATATGACATCAAATGTTCCCACAATTACACATCCAAGTCTCCAATAATTACTTGTCATAAGCGAAGCGAAAACAATTTCCAACTATACATAAAATGATTCCGAATCCAAATTGTACAAAATATAAGCCATCCATTCACGTGAATAAGCACAACAAGTCCTTCCTTCGCCTTGAGCCCTGTGGAGGGGGAAAAAATATTTTTTTGAGGTGAGCTAGAAGCTCAGCGAGTAACCAGAAAAATCAGTAATCAAATAGGTTTCACAATAGTTCATTTCAATGATGTCATATATCAATGATGTCATAAATCAAATGATAAGTCCAGAAACAACTACAACATTTGCAAAACAGTAAATATGGAGTATCAATAATTCAAGAAACATTTACAATGGAAAGCGATAGTAACATTCATGAAAAAGATAAGTTCGTTCTCCTGACATTTCCTCCTTCCTTCAAACTTTTGAAAAATGCATTTTCTTTTCTTTTATAAATAAACCCCTCGATCATTTGGTCATTCATTTCATTCACCAAACTCCACCAACCTCCACCAACCTACAAAGGTAATACTCGAGTATACCAAACGTTCACCCAAGTCCCTAATCGCCCGACCGAGACCGTTTCTGGCTCGAGACGACCGGTAACAAGAGGCAATGGCCAGTTCAGCCCAAAAGGCTTACATCATGCGCAACTAGCATTTAAATAATTAAATCCTTGAAAATTGCACAGCTATTTAGGTCGAGTGCGATAAAGTACACACTCGCCTAGAAAGCTCGTTTTGGAAATCATTCAAAGCACTTAACACGTTATCAATCAATGATACAAGTCATGAAGTCAAGAAAATATAGCAAATAAGGAACACTCACATGCAAGCACGCATGATATGCAAGAAAACAGTTCAAAAGTAATTTTGGAAACAGTTTAAAGGTAAATAATGCAGGAAACGGTTCATAAATAACTTCAGAAATAGTTTGAAGTCACTCACCTCCATGGCTCAAAAACAATCCATCATATAACATTGCCTTGCCCAAAACCAAGTCTTAGATCACAAACTCAAAGCAATCAAACCCTTTAAAACTTCGGACAGCACTTCCCCTAAATTTGCTTACTTTTCCAGCCGTCAAGGCTTCATTATTTCCTCAGCCAGTCCCAAAGTCACACAAATAAATTCATTCAATAGCCGTTCAATAATCTCCAAGTAGTACAAGTACAATTCAAGCTAGGAAAAAGTCCGGAAATGAAGGTTAAGCTCAAAACCAGAAAAATAGCTTTTGACGTCATTTTGCGGTAATGGTACCAAATGCAATACGATTGTCGGATGAAGGTGGAAGATCCACCGTTTCGAAGCTAAGAGACAGGGCTACAATATTACAGAAGGTCACTCAACCCAGTTTCGAGTGCAAAGAGGTCAAAAAGGAAAGATATTATATCAAAAACGTAAAACAGATTCACCAAAACGCATTCTAGCGGAAACATCATAACTCAGGCTCTACAAGTCCAAATCCAGAAATTCCAAAGGCATACGGTAGCTAATACATCAAGATACATTTCATCAGAAGACCTCAAAGGCCAAATCGTGCATTTCCATGATCGAAAATGGAAGACTACACGAAAACAGAAATCTGGGCGCGAAACAGGTTTCAAAAACAGTCAAGGGTATTTCGTTCATTTAACATGCTACTGTGGTCGGATCAAGCCGAAATTTACAGGCAACTAATTTATAGCCTTGGCTACAACTTTCATGTTTTGGCCAAAATCTAATTCGGTGAGGATCAGGGTGAAAAGGCACGGTCAAATTGAGTGAAAAGGCAACCCTGTTCGCAGCACCCCTTCCCAGACCAGTCTCAGCATTTCCGACTTTTCTCACTCCACACTACTCCAATTGACCTGAAATTTTACAGGAACCTTTAAAACATCAATACCTACAGCTTTCATGTTTTAAGCCAAGGCCAATTCGGCCTCTAACCGTGAGATACAAAACCGGACAGAATTGGGGATATAAAACCCTAACTTTCTCAAATTCCTTCCAAACCCAAAATTGGTTGCAATTACCAATCATTTACACCTACTAGAGTTATTAAACATCATTTCCAACCATCATGGACAGCCACAACATCATGATCAAATTAAACCAGAAAAATCATCAATAAATTAAAAACTTCACCAATTCATCTCAAACCAAGAAATAAACCACAAATTTCAGCACTTTAGCTCCCACTAGGCATAACTTAAGCTTCATTAAGTGTAGGAGGAAGTTCAATCACCACTCACCTTAGCAATAGAAGAGAGAGAACAACTAGGCACCTTAACCTTCCAAATAACTCCACCAAACAACTCATAAACACTAATAGAAGAAGTTTTATGGAACAAATGCAAGATTAAACGGTTGATTTGAGAGATTGAGCAAGATTAGAGACCAAAATTGTGGAGAGTTTTCTTCCTTTCTTTGAGCAAGAAAGTCGGCCAAGAGAGCTTTAAATAAGAGCTTATTTTTGGTCAATTTTTGATATTTATTTGGTAAAGGTAAAGGTAAAGTCAAATGGTCAAAGTCAAGAGTAAATTAGATGGTGACACTTGTCACCTTTAGGTTTAAAACTTATCTTTTTGTGTCTCCAATACAAATATCTTTAAACCTTGTACAATAATATCACTTAATACAAAATTCTAACAAGTTGTTAAAAATATAATGCATTTACCGCACTTGCGGGTCCCACGTTCAAAACGCACTTCAAAATTAACGTGGACTAACTTGGATCAAGAAAATGATTTGGAAACTATATTTCCTTATAGAAATGTATAAAAAAATTAATATATTGAAGAAAACAGACTTAGAGACAAGAAAACAAAATAATGTCGAGAAAATATATAAAAATTTTCGGTTTCTCATACTCCTAGTTTTCGGGGCATCACAATCTCCTCTCCTTAAAAGAATGTCGTCCTTGACATTCCATCTTGTACCAATCAAGTCGAGATATCCCGCAAGAGTCACTAATATTGCAAACCAAACCTACAGTCCGGCATCCTAAACTTCAAACCTAGTATACACTACAGAGATCGAAAGCCTAAGCTCTGATACCAACTGTGACGGCCCCACCTCCCCCTAAGGCGAACCAAAGGGTTCGGCGGGCCGCCTGCCCACCTCTCGCCGGGACTCAGTCGATCACTACAATCCTCAAATATATTACAATATAAATCTCAAATATGACATCAAATGTTCCCACAATTACACATCCAAGTCTCCAATAATTACTTGTCATAAGCGAAGCGAAAACAATTTCCAACTATACATAAAATGATTCCGAATCCAAATTGTACAAAATATAAGCCATCCATTCACGTGAATAAGCACAACAAGTACTTCCTTCGCCTTGAGCCCTGTGGAGGGGGAAAAAATATTTTTTTGAGGTGAGCTAGAAGCTCAGCGAGTAACCAGAAAAATCAGTAATCAAATAGGTTTCACAATAGTTCATTTCAATGATGTCATATATCAATGATGTCATAAATCAAATGATAAGTCCAGAAACAACTACAACATTTGCAAAACAGTAAATATGGAGTATCAATAATTCAAGAAACATTTACAATGGAAAGCGATAGTAACATTCATGAAAAAGATAAGTTCGTTCTCCTGACATTTCCTCCTTCCTTCAAACTTTTGAAAAATGCATTTTCTTTTCTTTTATAAATAAACCCCTCGATCATTTGGTCATTCATTTCATTCACCAAACTCCACCAACCTCCACCAACCTACAAAGGTAATACTCGAGTATACCAAACGTTCACCCAAGTCCCTAATCGCCCGACCGAGACCGTTTCTGGCTCGAGACGACCGGTAACAAGAGGCAATGGCCAGTTCAGCCCAAAAGGCTTACATCATGCGCAACTAGCATTTAAATAATTAAATCCTTGAAAATTGCACAGCTATTTAGGTCGAGTGCGATAAAGTACACACTCGCCTAGAAAGCTCGTTTTGGAAATCATTCAAAGCACTTAACACGTTATCAATCAATGATACAAGTCATGAAGTCAAGAAAATATAGCAAATAAGGAACACTCACATGCAAGCACGCATGATATGCAAGAAAACAGTTCAAAAGTAATTTTGGAAACAGTTTAAAGGTAAATAATGCAGGAAACGGTTCATAAATAACTTCAGAAATAGTTTGAAGTCACTCACCTCCATGGCTCAAAAACAATCCATCATATAACATTGCCTTGCCCAAAACCAAGTCTTAGATCACAAACTCAAAGCAATCAAACCCTTTAAAACTTCGGACAGCACTTCCCCTAAATTTGCTTACTTTTCCAGCCGTCAAGGCTTCATTATTTCCTCAGCCAGTCCCAAAGTCACACAAATAAATTCATTCAATAGCCGTTCAATAATCTCCAAGTAGTACAAGTACAATTCAAGCTAGGAAAAAGTCCGGAAATGAAGGTTAAGCTCAAAACCAGAAAAATAGCTTTTGACGTCATTTTGCGGTAATGGTACCAAATGCAATACGATTGTCGGATGAAGGTGGAAGATCCACCGTTTCGAAGCTAAGAGACAGGGCTACAATATTACAGAAGGTCACTCAACCCAGTTTCGAGTGCAAAGAGGTCAAAAAGGAAAGATATTATATCAAAAACGTAAAACAGATTCACCAAAACGCATTCTAGCGGAAACATCATAACTCAGGCTCTACAAGTCCAAATCCAGAAATTCCAAAGGCATACGGTAGCTAATACATCAAGATACATTTCATCAGAAGACCTCAAAGGCCAAATCGTGCATTTCCATGATCGAAAATGGAAGACTACACGAAAACAGAAATCTGGGCGCGAAACAGGTTTCAAAAACAGTCAAGGGTATTTCGTTCATTTAACATGCTACTGTGGTCGGATCAAGCCGAAATTTACAGGCAACTAATTTATAGCCTTGGCTACAACTTTCATGTTTTGGCCAAAATCTAATTCGGTGAGGATCAGGGTGAAAAGGCACGGTCAAATTGAGTGAAAAGGCAACCCTGTTCGCAGCACCCCTTCCCAGACCAGTCTCAGCATTTCCGACTTTTCTCACTCCACACTACTCCAATTGACCTGAAATTTTACAGGAACCTTTAAAACATCAATACCTACAGCTTTCATGTTTTAAGCCAAGGCCAATTCGGCCTCTAACCGTGAGATACAAAACCGGACAGAATTGGGGATATAAAACCCTAACTTTCTCAAATTCCTTCCAAACCCAAAATTGGTTGCAATTACCAATCATTTACACCTACTAGAGTTATTAAACATCATTTCCAACCATCATGGACAGCCACAACATCATGATCAAATTAAACCAGAAAAATCATCAATAAATTAAAAACTTCACCAATTCATCTCAAACCAAGAAATAAACCACAAATTTCAGCACTTTAGCTCCCACTAGGCATAACTTAAGCTTCATTAAGTGTAGGAGGAAGTTCAATCACCACTCACCTTAGCAATAGAAGAGAGAGAACAACTAGGCACCTTAACCTTCCAAATAACTCCACCAAACAACTCATAAACACTAATAGAAGAAGTTTTATGGAACAAATGCAAGATTAAACGGTTGATTTGAGAGATTGAGCAAGATTAGAGACCAAAATTGTGGAGAGTTTTCTTCCTTTCTTTGAGCAAGAAAGTCGGCCAAGAGAGCTTTAAATAAGAGCTTATTTTTGGTCAATTTTTGATATTTATTTGGTAAAGGTAAAGGTAAAGTCAAATGGTCAAAGTCAAGAGTAAATTAGATGGTGACACTTGTCACCTTTAGGTTTAAAACTTATCTTTTTGTGTCTCCAATACAAATATCTTTAAACCTTGTACAATAATATCACTTAATACAAAATTCTAACAAGTTGTTAAAAATATAATGCATTTACCGCACTTGCGGGTCCCACGTTCAAAACGCACTTCAAAATTAACGTGGACTAACTTGGATCAAGAAAATGATTTGGAAACTATATTTCCTTATAGAAATGTATAAAAAAATTAATATATTGAAGAAAACAGACTTAGAGACAAGAAAACAAAATAATGTCGAGAAAATATATAAAAATTTTCGGTTTCTCATACTCCTAGTTTTCGGGGCATCACAATCTCCTCTCCTTAAAAGAATGTCGTCCTTGACATTCCATCTTGTACCAATCAAGTCGAGATATCCCGCAAGAGTCACTAATATTGCAAACCAAACCTACAGTCCGGCATCCTAAACTTCAAGCCTAGTATACACTACAGAGATCGAAAGCCTAAGCTCTGATACCAACTGTGATGGCCCCACCTCCCCCTAAGGCGAACCAAAGGGTTCGGCGGGCCGCCTGCCCACCTCTCGCCGGGACTCAGTCGATCACTACAATCCTCAAATATATTACAATATAAATCTCAAATATGACATCAAATGTTCCCACAATTACACATCCAAGTCTCCAATAATTACTTGTCATAAGCGAAGCGAAAACAATTTCCAACTATACATAAAATGATTCCGAATCCAAATTGTACAAAATATAAGCCATCCATTCACGTGAATAAGCACAACAAGTCCTTCCTTCGCCTTGAGCCCTGTGGAGGGGGAAAAAATATTTTTTTGAGGTGAGCTAGAAGCTCAGCGAGTAACCAGAAAAATCAGTAATCAAATAGGTTTCACAATAGTTCATTTCAATGATGTCATATATCAATGATGTCATAAATCAAATGATAAGTCCAGAAACAACTACAACATTTGCAAAACAGTAAATATGGAGTATCAATAATTCAAGAAACATTTACAATGGAAAGCGATTGTAACATTCATGAAAAAGATAAGTTCGTTCGTACAATTCAAGCTAGGGAAAAGTCCGGAAATGAAGGTTAAGCTCAAAACCAGAAAAATAGCTTTTGATGTCATTTTGCGGTAATGGTACCAAATGCGCTACGATTGTCGGATGAAGGTGGAAGACCCACCGTTTCGAAGCTAAGAGACAGGGCTACAATATTGCAGAAGGTCACTCAACCCAGTTTCGAGTGCAAACAGGTCAAAAAGGCAAGATATTATATCAAAAATGTAAAATAGATTCACCAAAACGCATTCTAGCGGAAACATCATAACTCAGGATCTACAAGTCCAAATCCAGAAATTCCAAAGGCATATGGTAGCTAATACATCAAACTACATTTCATCAGAAGACCTCAAAGGCCAAATCGTGCATTTTCATGATCGAAAATGGAAGACTACACGAAAACAGAAATCTGGGCGCGAAACAGGTTTCAAAAATAGTCAAGGGTATTTCGGTCATTTAACATACTACGGTGGTCGGATCAAGCTGAACATTTACAGGCAACTATTTTATAGCCTTGGCTACAACTTTCATGTTTTGGCCAAAATCTAATTCGGTGAGGATCAGGGTGAAAAGTCACGGTCAAATTGAGTGAAAAGGCAACCCTGTTCGCAGCACCCCTTCCCAGACCAGTCTCAGTATTTCCGACTTTTCTCACTCCACACTACTCCAATTGACCTCAAATTTTACAGGCACCTTTAAAACATCAATACCTACAGCTTTCATGTTTTAATCCAAGGCCAATTCGGCCTCTAACCATGAGATACAAAACCGGACACAATTGGGGATATAAAACCCTAACTTTCTCAAATTCCTTCCAAACCCAAAATTGGTTGCAATTACCAATCATTTACACCTACTAGAGTTATTAAACATCGTTTCCAACCATCATGGACAGCCACAACATCATGATCAAATTAAACCAGAAAAATCATCAATAAATTAAAAACTTCACCAATTCATCTCAAACCAAGAAATAAACCACAAATTTCAGCACTTTAGCTCCCACTAGGCATAACTTAAGCTTCATTAAGTGTAGGAGGAAGTTCAATCACCACTCACCTTAGCAATAGAAGAGAGAGAACAACTAGGCAACTTAACCTTCCAAATAACTCCACCAAACAACTCATAAACACTAATAGAAGAAGTTTTATGGAACAAATGCAAGATTAAACGGTTGATTTGAGAGATTGAGCAAGATTAGAGACCAAAATTGTGGAGAGTTTTCTTCCTTTCTTTGAGCAAGAAAGTCGGCCAAGAGAGCTTTAAATAAGAGCTTATTTTTTGTCAATTTTTGATATTTATTTGGCAAAGGTAAAGGTAAAGTCAAATGGTCAAAGTCATGAGTAAATTAGATGGTGACACTTGTCACCTTTAGGTTTAAAACTTATCTTTTTGTCTCTCCAATACAAATATCTTTACACCTTGTACAATAGTATCAATTAATACAAAGTTCTAACAAGTTGTCAAAAATATAATGCATTTACCGCACTTGCGGGTCCCACGTTCAAAACGCACTTCAAAATTAACGTGGACTAACTTGGATCAAGAAAATGATTTGGAAACTATATTTCCTTATAGAAATGTATAAAAAAATTAATATATTGGAGAAAACAGACTTAGAGACAAGAAAACAAAATATTGTCGAGAAAATATATAAAAATTTTCGATTTCTCATACTCCTAGTTTTCGGGGCGTCACATGGTTCTTCACAACTTACCTTAAAACAAGAGAGAGAGAGCTATTGGTCATCTTAGCTTTCCAAATAATTCCACACAACAACTCACCAACACTTCCTTAAGTGGTTTTATGGAGCAAAATCAAGGTTGGATGGTTGAGTAAATTGATTGAAGCAAGATGGAAGCCAAATTCTTGAAGAGTTTTCTTTCCTTTCCTTGCTTAAGAGATTCGGCCAAGAGGAAGAGAAGAATGAGGGATTTTTGGTGAATTTTTAAGATATTTAAGTCAATTGGTAAGACATGCAATTGTAGTCAAATGGTCCAACCAATAGCCAAGTGACACTTGTCACCTTTTATTAAATACCTACCTAACTTGTCTCTCTCATACACTTGTCACCTTTTATTAAATACCTACCTAACTTGTCTCTCTCATATCAATCCAAATTGCAACCTCTACTTGTCTCTTAACACCCGATAAATTAACTCCAGTATCCAAAACTTAACCTAGTTGGTTGAATTTTTCCGAACTTTTCGCACTAGTGGGTCCCACGTCCGGTATACGCTCTTAATTTCTCAAAATCCATTTGATACTAGAAAAAGCATCTAAAAAATTATATCTGCTCCTTAAAATTGTCTAGAAATTTTTTTAATCACGAAAATGCAGAAAACAAGCCATAAAAATATGAGAAATCTAGAAAATGAAAATTACAGGTTCTCACAGAATTGGCCTTGGATTAAAACATGAAAGTTGTAGGGAATGATATTTTAGAGGTGCCTGCAAAATTTCAGGTCAATCGGAGCAGCGTAGCTTTAGAAAAGACGGAATTGCACTTGCTGCCCTGGTTTTACCCGAATTTGGGAATTGTTTCTGTAATGGGTTATTTTGGTTGGGAATGCTTTGGAATTGGTTGTTAAGGTCTTCTGATGTATTGTAGCCCAGTTTCGTAGCTTTCGGATGGCTTTGGAATTACTATATTTGGACTTAGGTAGGCTGACTTATGATGTTTGAACCAGAATGCGTTCTGTGAATCTGTTTTTCCAGTTCTGGTGTAGTATCTTGCATTTTTGACTTGGTTACACTCAAAACTGGGCTGAGTGACCTTCTGCAATATTGTAACCCTATCTCTTAGCTTCGAAACGGTGGGTCTTACACCTTCATCCAATAATCGTAGTGCCATTGGTACCAAAACCGCATAATGACATCAAAAACTGTTTTTTTTCGGGTTAACGCTTAACCACATTTCCGGATTTTTCTGGTTTCCTCTAATGTTTATGTATGCTTATGGAGCTCTATTTTGGTGGTATCTAGAATTGGTTTATTACTTTAAGCTTAGTGAACGGCTTTTGGATATGAGATTATTTTTGTATGAGATATTGGGACTGATTTGAGGAAATAATGAAGCCATTAATAGCTGGAAAATAGGTAAACACAAGGGACTTGCTGCCGAAATTTTTACTTGAAGGCTAGTTGGATTTACTTGTGACTTGAGCGAAGGGTTTTAGGGTTGTTCATGTTTTGACACCAACCGCTACCTTTTTCTCCAATTTCATTGTTATTTCTTTGCACTGGTAGCTAATGTGATCATGCACACGACTTATAGTTAAGTCTTAGTTATGCATTTCGTGTACTGGATTCGTGAAAGTAGGAACCATAATTGTTTCACCTTGGTTATTTTAGGGTTTCTTGGTGACTAAAGCCCAAACTTTTGAGGTATCTGTACTGACACTGGTGAGTGTACCACTCTCCTCCATTGCTGTTTAACTTGATTTCTGCCCTGCAATCTGTGATTTAAATGACTGCACTATCTGTTTAATTTCTTTGAGACGAGGGTGTATTTTATCACACTCGTTCTCTTGTCTGTTCATATGCCAATTTTAGTACGAATCTGAATCTGTATCTGTATCTGTTTGGACGTCGTTTGGAAACTTGTATCCAACGACCTTTCTGTGACCTCTGAGCTCAACCCCCGTGGCAAGTTACTCGAGTCGGGCCGGCAAGGGCCTGGTCGATTAGATAACGAACCACGGTAGTCTGTTTTGGGATCTTTGGGTATTGAGACCCTTGATTCCGGTATACTCGAGTATTACCATTTCTGATCTGATTGGATTGCGGGCCCGGTAGGGGTATGTGAGGTGGAAGGAATTGGAGAAAGTGGGGTCTACGGTATAGGTTACTCCTTTAGTGTTGACGGAGTGTCAACTAATATTTTGATCAAGCTTCGGTGACGCGAATGGGAATTTGGCTCCTGAGAGCAACCTGTATCCTTCCTATTTGAATCATTGGTTCTTTTACTTACATCTAGCATGTGTACCTGATTTGTTAAATGTGAAATGCCATGATTTTACTGCTATGTGTCTGGTACCTCATTGAGCGCAAGGAAAATAAATCCTTTTGGACTGGATTTGATAGTTGGTTGCCGAATTGAGTTATATGGACATTTCTTTTGTATAGCTCATTGATTGAAACCCTAAATGTACTTTTGGGTCCGTTTCTCTTTTGATTTGGCAAACCGTACTTGTATTCACTTTTGACTAACTTTTGTATGCCCCTTTGGGTTGTAAATGCTTAATTTCGAGATGTGAATATTTGCTCGACGTTTGGTTGGGTTCTGACGTGTCGATTACTATTCATGGCCGATTCCGATTTCATTTTTTTTATTTGACATTTTGACTTGTTTACGCGCGGTTGTAAGCTCCGGAACGTTAGACCGCTTTGAACGGAACTGTTAGTCCTGGCGAGAGTTGGGCAGGCAGTCCGCTAACCCCTTTGGTTCGCCTTAGGGGAAGGTGGGGCTGTCACAGTTGGTATCAGAGCTGCTTCGCGTGGTCTCTGCGCGGAGTCAGCTTGGGGCCAAGTGGTGTTATGGTCCTGCTTTTGGTGAAGGTGTCTAAAAGGGTTAAGTGCTCTTTTGAGCATAAGTTATGATCCGGGCATGTTATAAGTGTAAAAATCTTTATCATGAAATTTGAGGAAGATAGATCTGTATGTCGGGTAGGAATCCTTAATATGGATGATTTACGCTTGGGACCGACTGGCTAGAGTTGTGAATTATCTTATTTGGGATTCTCGTGCCCGGCTACTAAATCAATGAGAGCCTAGGTTAGAAAGAACTTAGGCGAACTAGAAAGGCAATTCTATGGAACTTCGTATGGTCTGTTCGGGTGTGGTTAAGCGTGATCAAATTTGATTAAGATATAGATGGTGTTGTTGTCGTAGATTATGGATGGAGCTCTCGAGGGGGAAAAGCTCTTCGTGAGTTATTTTTGTACTCGTGACCTAGTCTGTCTATAGTGCTTTCGGATGATTCCGCTACTTTCATGGATCTCTCATATTTGTATCTACTTGACTACTACTGTGTGACTGGTTCAGTCTAGTTGTGTGTATATATGTTTTGCTCTGTGTGTACCTCTTGTTATTTGCTGATGCTTATAATTATCTTTAATATTATCTTTGCACCTCGACCCTAGATTGACTTAGATTCATGGAGGGCACACGTAGTGGCCGAGAATGTGGGCGCGGGCGTAGGCAACCCACGCCGGACAGAGGTGCTGGGGAAACCTCATATGGACCAAACCCTGAACCTAGGATTGACCCCAACGTCCAAATAGCTGCTGCCATGCAGCAAATGACTGATTTGCTAACCCAAGTAGTGCACCAACAGGGTCAAAACCCTAACCCCAACCCTGGGAACCCTGGTAATCACATAGAGGGCGAGGATAGAGCCCTTGAGAGATTTCAAAAGTTCTCCCCACCCAAATTTCTCGGAGGCCCTGATCCTGACGTGGCTGAGAGGTGGCTGGAGATGATGATCGATATTTTTGCTGCATTACATTACACTGAGGAGAGACAGGTGACATTTGCTGTCTTTCAACTAGAGGGAGTTGCCCGTTCCTGGTGAAATGTCATTCGAATGAAGTGGGAAAGAGAACAAATCCCGAGGACGTGGGCGAACTTTATGAGAGAATTTAATGCCAAGTTTTTCCCTCCTCTAATCCAAGAAAAGAAGGAAGATGAATTCATTCGGCTTCGCCAAGGAACTCAAACCGTAGCCGAGTATGAGAGTCAATTCACTCGGTTGTCTAAGTTTGCGCCCGAACTGATTGTAACCGAACAAAGACGGATAAGGCGATTCATCCAAGGATTAAATGCTGAAATTCAGAAGGATCTGGCAGTAGCCGAACTTAATGCCTTTAGTGATGCGGTGGAGAAGGCCCAGCGAGTTGAAACTGCGAGGTTACAAGTTAGGAACTTCCAAGCCAAAAAAAGGGGCTTTCCTGGGAGCAGCTCGGAACAGGAAGATAAGAGGACACCCCCTAAGAGTGGAAAAGGAAACGGGGAAGTACGACAACCGGGGGTGGCCAATGGTGTCTCACCGGGAGGATCGGTCACTGCTACTCGAGGTCCCTGTGGATATTGCGGAGGGCCAAATCACACGGAGGCAAATTGTTGGAAGAAAGAAGGAAAATGCCTGCGCTATGATAGCGCCGAACATTGAATTGCTAACTGTCCAGCACGACTGCGCGAAGGGAGAGGGACTCCGCCACCAACCAAAACCAACGCTCAGTAACCAGCCAAGACCAACCCTGGACAGTTGAAAGGAGAAGGGACTGGAGCGAAAGTACTGGCTCGAGTATATTTCCTGGAGCATCATCAGGTCCCTGACTCATCTGAGAACGTAGAAGGTATGATCCATTGGTTACCTCGGATTTTGACAGATCCCAATGATAAGAAAATTTCGAGGACGAAATTTCTTTAAGAGGGAGAGAGTGTGAGAACCCATAACTTTTCAAATTTTTAGGTTTTATTATCTTTAATGGCGTGTTTTCTGCATTTTCTTTCTTAGGAAAAATTTCTAGATAATTTTTATGAGTAAATAGAGTTTTTAGGTGATTTTTCTAGTATCGAATAGTTTTTGAGAAATTAAGAGCGTATATCGGATGTGGGACCCACTAGTGCGAAAAGTTCGGAAATATTCGGCCAACTAAGTTAAATTTTGGATACTGAAATTAATTGATCGGGTGTTAAGAGATAATTAGAGGTTGATATATGGATTGATGTGAGAGGGAACAAAAGGATATGTATGCATTTAATGAGGTGACAAGTGTCACCATTTGGTTGGTGGAACTTTATGAACACTATTCATGGTCTTACCAATTGACCAAATAAATCAAAAAATTACCAAAATTCACTTCATTTTCCAAGCTATTGAAGCCAGCTCTCTCAAGCAAGAAAGAAAGAAAATCCCTCCAAATTCCTAGCTCTAATCTTGCTCAAATTCAATAATCCAACCGTTTAATCTTGCAATTACTCCATAAAATCTCTTCACTTAGTGTTTGTGAGTTGTTTGGAAGGCTAAAGGAATTAGTTGCTCTCTCTCTTGTGTTGCCAAGGTGAGTAGTTAAGGACCCCTCTCCTCCCTCTAATGATGTTCAATTCATGATTGGTGGTAGTATAAGATGCAAATTATGGATTATATCTTGATTTGTGGTTGAATTGATGAAGTTTTGTAATTATTGGAGATTTTTCTGTTTTCATATGAATATAATTATGTGGTCATGTATGATGATTGGAAATGATATTTGAGGAATCTAGAAGGTGGAAAAAGTGGTTAATTGCAAGCAATTTCTGTTTTGGAAGAAATTTTGGAAAGCTAGGGTTTCATGTTCTTACATTCTGCCCGGCACTGTAGCTTATAGTTAGAGGCCGAATTTGTGACGCCCCACATCTCCCTAAGGCGGACCAAAGGGTATCCGCGGAAGCCTGCCCAACTCTCACCAGGACTCAAGCAATTCCATTCAATTTAAAACCGAACTAAACACTTCGATGAGAGCAACATGAATACAATAATGCGGAAGCGTTCAAGCTTAACAAGTCACTTAATGTATAACCAGTACATCGGATAATCATAACACGACTTAAATTCAAAGTACACGTCAGGGCCCAAACTTTTCAAGTTTACAATATCCAAAAGTACAACCCAAACCAGGGCCTAGTCAAAATATATAACAGGAGTCTTAACAAAAGTACAACGGATGGTTTCTCCATATTTCTCCAAGATTCGGTCCTATTAAGGAAAACAAAACTATAGGGTGAGCTAAACGCTCGTGAGGCCAAGAACACACATGCAAGCACTTTGTCAAATATCAATCCCAAATTCAATAAATAAAATCACGTCTTTTCAACAATCAATCATTCAAACAGGAAAAGTAATCAGAAACAATTCAAGGATATAGTAGCTCTCAGGAGCTAAATTCCACTCGCTCTGCCGATGACATTCGTATACCTTCCCGCATTGACCCTCCTGTCAACCAGGTCGGTATTTCCATTTCCGTAGATCACCACTTACTTCCCTCCATCCACCATACACCCCAAGGGCCCACAAGTTTATTATAAGGCGATACTCCACGAGTATGCCAAGCAAGACCTCTCATTAGGTCGAGCTTATATATATCTCATGGCTCGCCCAAGTCCCCGACCAAGCCCATTGCTGGCTCGAGTCTAAGGACGGCCTATGAGTTTGGGCGTCCCCCATTCATTTGAAAGTCGAGGAGGTTCACTCCAACGACGCAAGCATTCATGACATAACATTGCATTTCATTCATTCATTACATTTCATTCGTTCATTTGAAATTAGAACGAGTGCGATAAAGTACGCACCGCCCTTATTATTAAAACTTCCAACAAATACCACAAATAAGCAAGTATCAAAATTCACACACTTGACACTCGCCGAGCAATTCAATAAGAATTATTTTCTGGGAGTTCAAGTGTCCACTGTGAGATCCTCTTGAAGGTCTCCTTGTGCGCCTGGCAATTAACAGTGGATAATCACACAATTAACCCACTTATCAAGAAGATTGTACACTAGTACAATCTAAGGATTATTTCGCAAAAAGGAACCTCAATTACACGTAAATCGAGGTTCAACTTGTCTTGTATTATGTACAATATTATTTGAGTTTTTATCATGAAAATCGTGAGCAAAACGTTTAAGAATATTAAAAGAATAAAGAGTTCTTGAAAAACTCTATTTCTTTGAAATTGGAAAATTTTCAGTTTTATTATGAATTTTTGAAAAATCATAACTCGCTCGGTATAAGTCGAGAATTGGAAAACTTTATACCGTTGGAAACCTTTTAGAAAGTACTATAAGTTCCTAGAAGACACTTTTCTATGAATCGAAGTGAAAAGTGTTCAAAAATGAGCTTGAAGGTGCAGGATTGGTTTACATGGCAGAATTAAGTTGGATTTCGGCCAACTTTGGAAATTCGGCACGATTCACACGTTGCAAACCGGCCTCTGAAATTTGCAGCTCAATTAGTGTTACAAGTGAGGTTTGTAACAAAACAAGCGGATCAAGGATTGGAGTTTCGAGTACCGAGATACGGTAGCCCGAAGTTTGGGAAATTCAAGACTGGAGAAGAATTTCCAGATTTGAACCTCCAACATGAGGAATTTAATTGGTTATCGAAACGAACCTGGATTGGTACCAAAATTGGCAGTATTTTACTACCACATGAAAGGTACCGCTCTATCAAATTTCAGGGAAAAATACCTTCGGTAAGATAGTTAATTAGTCAACCAAAGTTCGGGAAAATTATAAGGCAATCTGCCTTGAGACTTTCATTACCCATTTCAAAACGTTTAATCAAGCAAACTATCCAATCATGGTTCATTTGTGAAATAAAGGCCTAAGAAACATCCATAATGCCTTTGGTAAGTGTTTAGTATCAAGAACATCAATTAACAAGTTCACTCCAAGATCTTGTTCCAAACCAGTCCGACATTAGGGTTTTTCCAAAACAGAGCAGTCCACTTGTTTTGGTCACAATTCAGTCAATATAACTCAAAATCGAGCATGGCTTATGCCTTTGGAAAATACATTCATAGGGTTAAAATATCACAGAAGAAATCGTTCCCAAATTCGGCACCCATCTGGTTCAAAATCGGGCATCAAGTTGCTGCCTGAACACTTCATTCCAGATGAACAGAGCAACAGGACAGCGAAATTAAAACATTTGGTTCGGCTTGCTCACAAAGAATCAGAACTTGCATTATATACCAAATTAAATCCAGGAATGTCTAGTTTCCAACGCCACCAACGGCACATGATTTCGACATCCGAGGACAGAGTTATAGCCAAAATACTACCACTGGTCAGAATCATACGCGAACAGTTTTCCAGATTTGCTAGTTTCTTAAGAAAAATTCATTTGCTCAATCAAACCTCAATATTTTCCAATGAAAATTTTCACACATCAAATACATCTTATAAACATCCAATTCAAGCTGTTAGACCATTAAAATTCGGCCTCAAAATGGCCGAACATGGCAGGGGCAAAATCGGAAGTTTTTGCTTCTTACACCCAATGAAGTTTCTACTAATTACCCACCACTAA
Source organism: Coffea arabica (assembly GCF_036785885.1). Taxonomy (NCBI): domain Eukaryota; kingdom Viridiplantae; phylum Streptophyta; class Magnoliopsida; order Gentianales; family Rubiaceae; genus Coffea; species Coffea arabica. Next base: position 36,804,946 of record NC_092329.1, read on the forward strand.
TGCATCATTATAACCACTAAACCAACAATATAATCACCATCAATCATCAAATCAGCAACAACAACCCAAGTGTGGGAATTCAAAGAGCCCACAATCACATTTTTACACCATACACAAGCTAACCAAATGCATGCATGAACTTAACAAGGTAAGATAGCTTCCAAACTTCAAGTTTCCAAGAGTGGATCATCACTTACTTTGGGTTGATGTTCAGCAGAATTTTCGGCCCTCTATTACCCCAGAAAAACCGTGATTTCCAGCCCTTGTTTGCAGCTCAAAATGATCCTCAAGTGTCAAGCTAGGTGTGGTGCAAGTTTGGTTGAATTTGGAGATGATTTGGGGTGGTTTTGAGTGAATTTTGTGAGCAGAAATTTTGAAGCAAATGAGTTGGAGAGAGGAGGGTGTTTGGTCGGCTGTCTTGAGAGGAGGAGAGAGAGTGATCAGACTTTCCTTTAGCTTCCAAGAGAAGGTGAAATAAGTGGTGGAAATTCACCCAAAAGTCAACTCTCATTAGGGGCCGTTTGGTGCGATTACGGCTCGATTTTCTCGCGCGTTTGGTTCGCTAGTGCACTAAACCTCCAATGCCTTAATATTCATGTAAGTATTATTCACTCTTAATTGTCCCGAAATAAGGGTCTAAAGTCCCTCAAATAAAGTCGCGCGTGTGAAAACGCGTACCGTCAAATTTAACGTTATAACGCGAAACTTCCGAGAAATTCTTATAACGATTGCACTACTAACTATCACTTGAGTATTTATTCATAAGATTACCTATTTTAGGTCCATTGTATAAGTCTCCAATATTCCAAGCTTATTGTGCTACTACGCGGATAAAATCTCCAAGTACTATTCACTATTTTTACTAAACGCGCTCTAGGAAATTAATTTTCGAAACGAATCATTTTAAAAATATAACGAAGTTATATTACCATGTATTTAAGTCTAATAAGACTAGAAAATATTCCTTGGAATAAAAATCCAATTAAATAATTTATTAAGCCATAAATTAGGCATAAAATAATAGTTTTTGCGAGTCCTCACAGAATTGGCCTTGGGTTAAAACATGACAGTTGTAGGGAATGATATTTTAGAGGTTCCTACAAAATTTCAGGTCAATTAGAGTAGCGTAGCTTGAGAAAAGATGGAATTACCCTTGCTGCCCTGGTTTTACCCGAATTTGGGAATTGTTTCTGTAATGGGTTATTTTGGTTGGGAATGCTTTAGAATTGGTTGTTGAGGTCTTCTTATGTATTGTAGCTATGTTTCTTAGATTTCGGATGGCTTTGGAATTACCGGATTTGGACTTAGGTAGGCTGACTTATGATGTTTGAACCAGAATGCGTTCTGTGAATCTGTTTTTCCGGTTCTGGTGTAGTATCTTGCATTTTTGGCCTGGTTACACTCAAAACTGGGCTGAGTGACCTTCTACAATATTGTAACCCTATATCTTAGCTTTGAAACGGTGGGTCTTTTACCTTCATCCGATAATCGTAGTGCCATTGGTACCAAAACCGCATAATGACGTCAAAAACTATTGTTTTTCGGGTTAACGCTTAACTACATTTCCGGATTTTTCTGGTTTCCTCTAATGCTTATGTATGCTTATGGAGCTCTATTTTGGTGGTATCTGGAATTGGTTTATGACTTTAAGCTTAGTGAACGGCTTTTGGAAATGAGATTATTTTTGTATGAGATATTGGGACTGATTTGAGGAAATAATGAAGCCATTAATGGCTGGAAAATAGGTAAACACAAGGGACTTGCTGCCGAAATTTTTACTTGAAGGCTAGTTGGATTTACTTGTGACTTGAGCGAAGGGTTTTAGGGTTGTTCATGTTTTGATACCATCCGCTACCTTTTTCTCCAATTTCATTGTTATTTCTTTGCACTGGTAGCTAATGTGATCAGGCACATGACTTATAGTTAAGTCTTAGTTATGCATTTCGTGTACTGGATTCGTGAAAGTGGGAACCATAATTGTTTCACCTTGGTTATTTTAGGGTTTTTTGGTGACTAAAGCCCAAACTTTTGAGGTATCTGTACTGACACCGGTGAGTATACCACTCCTCTCCATTGCTGTTTAACTTGATTTCTACCCTGCAATATGTGATTTAAATGACTGCACTATCTGTTTAATTTTTTTGAGATGAGGGTGTACTTTATCACACTCGTTCTCTTGTCTGTTCATATGCCAATTTTGGTGCGAATCTGAATCTGTATCTGTATCTGTTCGGACGTCGTTTGGAAACTTGTATCCAACGACCTTTCTGTGACCTCTGAGCTCAACCCCCGTGGCAAGTTACTCGAGTCGGGCCGGCAAGGGGCTGGTCGATTAGATAATGAACCACGGTAGTCTGTTTTGGGATCTTTGGGTATTGAGACCCTTGATTCCGGTATACTCGAGTATTACCATTTCTGATCTGATTGGATTGCGGGCCCGGTAGGGGTATGTGAGATGGAAGGAATCAGAGAAAGTGGTTATCTGTTCTTCTACTGCAAGAGGGGCTGCTTGGGATTGCTTAAGCAATTCACGTAATCGTTGACCTCTTGCCAATTGATTCTGAGTAGCTTTATCGAGATCAGAGGCAAATTGTGCAAAAGCTTCTAATTCTGCAAATTGCGCCAGTTCCAACTTTAATTTACCAGCTACTTGTTTCATGGCTTTAATTTGAGCGGCAGACCCGACTCTGGAAACGGAGATACCCACATTAATAGCAGGCCTGATTCCAGCATTGAATAGATCGGCGGATAGGAAAATTTGTCCATCGGTAATGGAAATTACATTAGTAGGAATATAAGCCGAAACATCTCCCGATTGAGTTTCAACTATTGGCAGGGCGGTCATACTTCCTTCACCTAAATTCGAACTTGATTTAGCGGCTCTTTTCAAAAGGCGTGAGTGCAAATAAAAAACATCCCCCGGATAAGCTTCGCGCCCAGGCGGTCTTCGTAATAGAAGAGACATTTGGCGATAAGCTTGCGCTTGTTTGGAGGGATCATCGTAAATAATTGAAGTGTGTTGTTCGCGGTACATGTATAGGTTACTCCTTTAGCGTTGACGGAGTGTCAACTAATATTTTGATCAAGCTTCGGTGACGCGAATGGGAATTTGGCTCCTGAGAGCCACCTGTATCCTTCCTATTTGAATCATTGGTTCTTTTACTTACATCTGGCATGTGTACCTGATTTGTTAAATGTGAAATGCCATGATTTTACTGCTATGTGTCTGGCACATCATTGAGTGCAAGCTCACCCCCTTTCTGTTCCTTTTGTTTTTCCTTACAGGAAAATAAATTCCTTTGGACTGGATTTGATAGTTGGTTGCCGAATTGAGCTAGATGGACATATCTTTTGTGTAGCTCATTGATTGAAACCCTAAATGTACTTTTGGGTCCGTTTCTCTTTCGATTTGGCAAACCGTACCTGTATTCACTTTTGACTAACTTTTGTATGCCCCTTTGGGTTGTAAATGCTTAATTCGAGATGTGAATTTTGCTCGACGTTTGGTTGGGTTCTGACGTGTCGGTTACTATTTATGGCCGATTCCGATTTCATTTTTTTATTTGACATTTTAACTTGTTTACGCGCTGTTGTAAGCTCCGGAACGTTAGACCACTTTAAACTGAACCGTTAGTCCTGGCGAGAGCTGGGCAGGTAGTTCGCTAACCCCTTTGGTTCGCCTTAGGGGAATGTGGGGCCGTCACATGAATCATCAGAGGTAGTAGAAGGTACGATTCGTGTTTTCCATTGTTTAGCTAAATTTTGGTTACGGTGAGATCTGGGACCTAGAAACGGATATGCAAGGAAAATACCCTGAGCTATTTACGGATAAATGTATGAATTTCGAGAATGAAATGCTTTTGAGAAGGAGAAAGTGTGAGGACTCACAAAAATCTTTCTATTTTCTTAAAATTTTCTTTTATTTTGTATAAATTACTTTCTAATATCTTTACTTCTAATATCTTTACTACTCATTTACCTCCCCAATGGTTAGAATAAAGAATAGAATTAAGTGTTTTCCCTTTTCTTTTATAGTTAGGGTAAACTAGGGTTTTTATGTCTTATGGTAGTGTGACTAATCGGTACGGAGTGTGTACTAAATTTGGTGGTTAAGAGTGAGTTTTAGACAAGAAACAGTGTGGGATTAGAAGTGACAATATTAAGTTAGGGAATCATACATGAAAACCCTAGTACACGCGATTTAGGGAAAAACGGTGTGAACCGACATGCACCGTTCACTACCGATTGAACATACCACTTGATCATCACTTTATTAACTTAAGATCATTGTTGTTAGTGCATAAATATCATCCCCTAATCAGCCAAGAGAGAGAGCCGAAATTCTTGACTAAAAAGAAAGAAGAAAAGAAGAAAAATTGAAGATTTGATCTTGTGGTGACATGTGGAAGCCATCCAACCATTTTTTACCCAAACTAATTCCTATCATCTTGACCTTCTTGAAGCTTCATTCTTCCTTCATTTTCCACCATCTTGGACGAGCTCTTGAGGAAGAAAAAGAGAGAAGAAAACTTCATTTCCATCTTGATTTGTAGCTTAGTTTGAGTGAAAACCAAAAATCTAAACCGATTAACCACTTACTTAGGACTCTTGAAAGCTTTGTGCGCTAAAGTTTTGGAAGGAAAGGTGGCGGATTTCTCTTGCTAGAATCTTGGTGAGGTATTATGGCTGTCCTTCCTATTTCTTTCCCTTAATCTTGTTTAAATTTGTATAGTAATTTATACTCTTGGCTAATGATGGTAATTTAAGTAGTTTTGATAGATATGGTGGATTTTTGAGTTAGGGTTTGAGTTGTTCAGTTGTATTTCTTGTTGTTTAGATAGCATATGATGTTTATAAGCTGGGATAGGGAGTTGGGATGGTGGTTCAAGACATGAATGAGAATGTAAACCTTGAATTCATCAAATTTCCAGCTTTAAAGATTGAACTACCTTGCTTCATCAAATTTCCAGCTTTAAAGATTGAACTACCTTGCTTCTGACCAGCTTCATTTGTCCATGTTAGAGACCGAATTAGGTTTAGGTGAAAACATGAAAGTTGTAGAAAAGGATGTTATATAGCTGTTTGTAAAATTTTAGCTCAATCGGAGCACTGTAGTATGTGAAGAAATGACTGAAATACCCTTGACTGTCAAATGTTCTTTTTCGCGGACAGTTTTGAGTTTTCACATTTTTGGCTTCTTTTTTCACTTTAATCCGTATCAATCACAAAAAGTTTAGCCCTATGTTTTAACTTTTCAACGCATCTGAAAGCACCTCAATCGGAATTGTGTAGCCTGAGTTATTGCCATTTGAATCCAGTGCTGATAATCAAACTGACAAGGAAATTCTGGTTCTGTAATCTGCAAATTCGACCTAGATCAACTATGAACTGGGTTGAGTTGTCTTCATGAAAGTTGTAACCCTTTGTCTTAGCTTAGAAATGGTATAAAGTGCATCCCAATTTGATAAGCGTAGCTTCAGTTGTGACTGAAACGCTAGGAGACATTAAACCTATTATTTTGATATTTGTCGTAAACATTAGTTCCGGTCAATTTGCTAGCATTATTTTGTAATTGAGTGACGTTGAGCCTATTGAAAGGCTATTGTGGTATGGTTATTTTTGTGTGACTTTGGGGCTAAATTGAGAAGAATAATGAAGCCATAAATGGCTGGAAAATAGGTAAACACAAAGGGCGTGCTACCCAAATTTTCACTCGAGGGTTAAGCGTGTGTACTCGCCACTTGAGTGAAGATTTGAGGTCGAATTGAACTTTGATTGTCTATGGTATTCGAATCTTCTTTATAGAGGTATATAAGTTAGAATTCGGCTGAAACTTGTACCCTTGGAAAATGAAAGTAACGACTAATAGAAATACATTTTTCTCGTCACTTCATCTCAAATGGAGATTTCAAAGTTTAATCGCTCCAAAGTTTCAAAGTTTTAAGAGCGAGCATGAGTTTACAAATATTCTCCAAATGAGTTTCAATTACTTGATTCTTATTAAACGAAACGTTTAAGTTTCGAATCTTAGTTGATTTTCAAAACTCGTAAACGATGTTTTATCGCAGATTTGGACTCCCAACAAGGAGTAATACCTGACCATGACCCGTAAAGGCACTACATCTTTGGTGAGTGCTTCCGAATACTTGATTGAATTTGACATTTGTGTTTAATACTTGACCAATGTGATTACATGATATATGAGTGGATTGATAGGGTAAGAGTGTACTTTATCGCACTTGCCCTAATATGATATATTCGTGTTCAATGATTTCAATTGAATTGATATACATGTGTATGAGTTGTATCTTATCTGGAATTCCAGAAACCCTGTGGCTAGTTGGTCGAGTCGAGCTGGCAAGAGCTTGGTCGATTCACTAACGAACCCTGGGTCATTAGTTTTGTCAACTGGAGTGCTATCTCCTCGACTATTCGGTATACTCGAGTATTACCACCAGTGTTTATTGAGGATTTTGGGCCCAATAAGGGGTTTGGTTGGTGGATGGAGATTGTAGTTAACTGGTGCTCTACTGGATTGGTTCCTTTACTTGAAAGTTGACGGAGTGTCAACTACTACTTGATCAAACTCTGGTGAAGCAACGGGAACTTGGCTCTTGAGAGCTATCCGCATCCTTATATTTTGATATGATCGTTAATCATTGGGTTATTGTTTCTTTTGAAAAACTTTTACACTCGCCCATTTTGAGATTTGTTACTTGAAGTGTTATTGCTCACTTTTATGAACTTGTTATGCTCGCTATTTTTCTACTTTGATAATTGTACTTTTAAATAATGGTCAACTTGCTATTTGGAACCTCACTGGATTTGTAGCTCATTCCACACCATTTGTTTTCCTTATAGGGGTACGAGCAAGGCGTGAGACTTGTACAAACTAGTGTGATCTAGTTTTTTTGAATTTTGCAATTGTTCTCGCGCTAACACCCAACTAGGGGTTGATTGTACTTGGATTGTAAACATTTTAATGTATTTGGACATGTATGAGACTTGTAGTTGGATTTGAGTATCAATGTATATGCTAGGTTTGAAATCATTGTTTTATTTCCTTTCTATGGTTGTAAGTTCTTTTCTCAAGTTAAGCATGATTGAGTCCTAGCAAGAGTTGGGCAGGTGGTTCACTAAACCCTAGGGTACGCCCTAGGGAGAGGTGGGGTTGTCACAGCAAAAATCTCAACCATCCTCTCAAACCAATTTTCTGCTACCTCGAGATCAGACGCTCCCTGAAACCTAGGTGGGGCGAATTTCAAGAATCGTACTAGGGCTCTATCCACATCCCTCTCTTGATTCCTAGGCTGGTTAACTGGCTCTGGGCCTTGGCGCTCAACTAAACGTTCGAGAACATCGATTATGTGGTTATGGGCTGCAGCCATTTGGTCATTCCCTTCATTCCTAGGGTTTTGGTTTAGTCCAGTTGCGGATCCCTCGCCTCTCTTGGGAGTGCAGCGTTGCCGAAACCCACACCCACACCCCCGTCCACGTTCTCGCCGATCCATTTAGCAAGATTCTAAGCGCTTAATAAAAGAGGAAAACATAAGCGCATGTATTGAAAAACATGTACACATTGCATGAACACTTTAAATCAAAGTATAGATATTTACATAAGTTAGAAGTCATGTCACATGTCAAGGTATAAACAACAAGTTAATAGTATCAAATACAGGACATAGGCAACTAAGTGCCACAAAATATAGGAGTATATACAGGCAAAATATAAAAAGTCTCACGGCGTGCACCACCCTACTAGGGACAGAACTAGAAGAATCCATGATACCAAACCCCATTATTTGCTAAAACATCAATCACTTCACTTTAATTAAACACAAACATTTCTATATTACTCGCTAAAACATCAAGCACTAAGGTCACATTGCACTTAATACACAATCAAATCCCACAGTCCGGCATCCTAAACTTTTAATCTTAGGATACACTACAAAGATCTGAAGCCTAAATTTTGATACCAATTATGACGACCCCACATTCCCCTAAGGCGAACCAAAGGGTTCGACGGACCGCCTGCCCAACTCTCGTTGGGACTCACTACAATCCTCAAATGATTACATCTAAAATGCCCAAAATGATAATACGACTATAATATTTCATTGTACAAGTACATCCAAGGGTACAAATCTCAAGTCAACTACATCAAGTTTCAAATCTCACAATTCCCAAAGGTCAGTTACAAATATCAAACTATACAAAAGACTAGCCTTCACTAGTATCTTCCAATCACTTCCTTCATGTCGCTCTCCTGTTAAGGGATAACAAATGGAATGGGATGAGCTAACGCTCAATGAGGCCAAGAAAAGAAAACATGCAAACACATAATTCAAGTAGCAATAACACATATGCGAGAATTAAAGCTATAACTTACAAGCAATTCACAATTTAAAATAGGCACACTTAATAAGGATACGGGAGCCCTCGCCGGCTCGAGTTACATGGTTGGCCAACGGGTTGGGGTGCCCCCCAAAAGTATAAGTGGTCGATGAGACATTGCTCCAATCGACTTAAAATTGTTTATGGTTCTGAGTCGTCATGAGAGGTACCTCCCAACCGAATTGATGTAGTACATGCTATCACTCCGAGAACCAATTATAGCACTGAGACGGTATGAGAGGTACCTCCCACCCAAATTGGTATGGTACATGCATCCGTTCAGAATTATTTATGGTTCTAAGTTGACATGAGAGGTACCTCCCACTCGAATTGGTGTGGTACATGCTATTGCGTAGAGAACTGATCATAACATTGAGACGGTATGAGAAGTACCTCCTACCCGAATTGGTGTGGTACATGTATCAGCTCAAAGTTCACGAGTTAAACATATTCATGTACAATTACCAATCATTATTTATGGTTCTGAGTCGACATGAGAGGTACCTCCTACTCGAATTAGTGTAGTACATGCTACTGCTCGGAGAACAGGTTATAGCACTGAGACGGTATAAGAGATACCTCCCACTCGAATTGGTGTGGTACATGCATCCGTTTAGAGCTCACAAGTTAAACATGTTCATGTACAAGTACAAATCACATATATTCTGTGAGATCCCGTAAAACCCTAATTATTTTCCTAGGGTTTATTTTCCCCTTAATTGCATGTTTTCTGCATTTTCTGGCTTAGAAATATTTTCTTAGTGGATTTTATGAGCAATTATAGTTTTAAGATGATTTTTCTAGCATTGGTGAGTTTTTAGAAAATTAAGAATAAATATTGGACGTGGGACCCACTAGTGCGAAAAGTTCGGAAAAATTCGGCCAATAAGGTTAAGTTTCGGATACTGTGTAAAATTTATCGGGTGTTAAGGGATAAGTAGAGTGTGTGAAGTGATTGATGTGAGAGAGAAAAGAAGGATAGGAATGCATTTAATAAGGTGCCACGTGTCACTTTCTTATTGGTTGAACTTTTAAGAATTACTATTCATTGTCTTGACTTATTTGACCAAGGGATTAAATATCCAAAATTCACAAAAAAATCACCATTTTTCTCTCTTGTTTGGCCGGCTCTCTCTCTCACTCTTGCAAGAAGGAAAACTTCTCCAATCTTCAAGTTTCTACTAGCAAATCATCTCAATCAAGGCCATAAACAAGATTTCACTCCATAAAAACTTTCCTTCTAGTGCTAGCAAGTTGTTTGGTGAACTTTGTTTGAAGGACTAAGGTGCTCCACATCTTCCTCTCTCTTGTTTTTTGGTAAGTGAAGCTTGAAACACCCTACTACCTTTAATGATGGTTATATGATGCTTAGAAGTGGCATGAGTGTGTGAAAATGTGATTTATTTCTTGATTTGAAGAGTTTTGGTGAAGTTTTTATTTTATTGGGATTTTTTCTGGTTTAATATGATCTTGATGTTGGGGGCTTGAATGATGATTTGCAATGGACTAAAATGGCTCCAGTGGATGTGAAATGTGGTTAAATACAATCAATTTTGGATTTGGTGTGAAATTTGAAAAGTTAGGGTTCTTGAACCCCAATTCTGTCCGGTTTTAGATCACTGGGTTAGAGGCCGAATTAGACTTTACTCAAAACATGAAAGTTGTAGGTATTGATGTGTTTGAGGTGCCTGTAAAATTTCAGGTCATTTGGATGACTATAGAGTGAGTTATGCCGTTTTTACTGTAGCTGTTCTGCTTTGATCAGAATGCGAAAACTGCGATAGTAATTGGACATTTTGACTGGAATTAGTTTGGATTTTGAAGTTGGTGTCTTCTAATGAAATGTAGTTGGATGACTTAGCTAACTTATGCCTTTGGAATTTCGGCATTTGGACTTGTATGGACTGAGATATACCGATTACAGTTTTTTGTGTTTTGTGAACCTGTTTTAGGAATTCTGGGTTAGTATTTGGCATTTTCGACCTAGTTAAGCTAGGAACTGGATTGACTGACCTTCTACATTGTTGCAACCCTGTTTCATAGCTTCGAAACGGTGGGTCTTACACCCCCATCCGATAACCGTAGAGAATTTGACGCCATTACCGCATAATGAGTGTAAAACAGTTTTCTATTTGGGGCCAAGACTAAGGCCATTTTCTAATTTCTGGTTTGCTAGTATGCTCATTTATGCATATGAAACCCTATTGGGGTTGTGTTTAGCATTGCTATATGACTCGTTATCGAGTCTCATTGCATTTGTTGCGTGATTCTAGGGCGTGACGGTAGCTCACGACGTCTTGGTGACCGTGGTGTATGAAACACCATTTTCTTACTTGGTGAGTATACTACTCACTTACTTGTTATAATGTGGCTTTGTGCTATGTGTATTTGATGCCTTGAAGGCTTACTTGGTTATTGGAAATGATTGAGGTGAGGGTGTACTTGATCGCCCTCACCCCTTGTGATTTTATTCATGGCTATTGACTGTTTTACTGAAATACTGCACTGGATATATGAGATACTGCATTCCATTCATGGAAACTGATTTGATGTCGTTGGACGAGTATCCAATGGCTTTACTGCATTTATGAGCTCAACCCCGTATGGTAGTTAATTGGATCGAGCCAGCGAGGGCTTGGTCGTGAAAATTATCATGCCACGGGGACTGTACTGGGGAACCTTGTGGTAATGAGACCCTTGGTTCCGGTAAACTCGAGTATTACCAAAAGCTACTGAAATGGAGTGCGGGCCCGGTTGGGGTATGTTGGGTGGAAGGAATGGAAGTAGAGAGTTGTCTACGGTTTGGTATTTTAACATTGACGGAGAGTCAATGAGGTTGGTTCAAGATTGCAAGCGTGGAAATGGGCTCTTGAGAGCCGACCGTATCCTTTTACCGTTTTGCTTCATTGCTTATTTGTGCACTTTAAATGAAGGTTCATTCTTATATGACTTTGATTGCTTATTGGGTGGTATACCACTGGGCTTTGCCTCATTCCGTGTTATTTGTTTTCCTTACAGGGATATAATTGCTTTTGAAAATGGACTGGATAGTCAATTGCCATACTGAGCTTGTAAATGTCTTTTGTATAGCTCTTGAAGTGAAACCCTAATGTATAACGGGTTCATTTTCTTTTGATAGGCAAATCGAATGTGTACTCCTTAATGAATGGTTTTGGCATGCCATTATGGTTGTAAATGTTGATTTCCGTTGTATAAATATGCTTGGTTGGGTTTTGGACGGGTCGGTTACTATTCATAGCCGACTCTGGAGTTCGTTTCTTTTATTTTGGGATATTTTGCCCTTTTGCCCTGTTGCGCGCGTTATAAGTTTCAAACGTGATAGATCGCTTTATACTGCACCGTTAGTCCTGGCGAGAGGTGGGCAGGCAGTCCGCTAACCTCTTTGGTTCGCCTTAGGAGAAGGTGGGGCTGTCACATATTCAGTTAACAAGTATCATGTAATTAGGAGAGAGAGAGGACGAGGGCAATAAAGTACACCCTCGTCTCGGCAAGTTTACGTATCATGTATAACACTTGTACAAGCAACATTTCAATCACATAAGCATTTAACATGCACTTGACACTCGCCACAAGTCAAGGGCAAGTTAAGAGTGAAGCGAGTTGTCAGACGAGCTCTTCGGCGTCTTTGTGACCACCTCAGACATTTACAATCATAATTACCTAGGTTCTCGATCAAGGTTATAAAGAAAGACATTTTCTCGCTACCTACTCTTCAAGTCGCAAGTTCGAGCTAAATTAAAGAAGCTTTTCTAGCTAAATTGTTAAAATAATGCTCAAGAGAGCTCGAAGGTGGTTTTTTATTTAATTCATGATAAGAAATCTCAAATTCAAAAGATAGCACTTTTTTCACTTTCAGCACGAAAATCGAGAAAAAGAAGTAAATGGTTCTCATTTCCCAAAACTTTAAATCTCATGTCCAAACTTTGGAAATTAAAGAGTATTCACATTTTTCCAAATTAATGAAGTCAAACATATCCAAAACTCCACTCATTTCATAGAAAAAAAATATCAAAACTAAGGTTCCAAGGTTCGAGTATAAAATAAGGTGTCATTAACCAAGAAAGTGGAACAACCAAAAAAACGCATTAGGAAAAGTTTAACCTTTGGAAACCAAGAGTTGAAATGAAGGTTTAAAGTTCTAATAGAACCGTGTATTATACCATGAAATTACACTTAAAACCGTCCAACAATTGCAAAGGAGGATAGAATGTTCTTAAAAGTTCATTTTCTAAGAAATCAAGAATTTCAGTTTTGCGCGACAAACTTGGTAAAATCAGATCTTGAGTTTCGTTTGTCTAAAAATGGAAAACATTAACCATTGGAAACTAGATCCAAAGTGCTAAAAGTCCCTAGAAGAACTTTTACATGGTTCCAAATAGAAAGCATTCATTTTTTAGCTCAAAATTGCTGATTTAAACAAGCAAGACAGGACCAGTCTAGTTTTTCGACGATATTTGAAAATTTGGCAAACTTCCTAGAAAACGAATCAACCTTTGAAATTCATAACACAATAAGAGTTCCAAACAAGGTTTCAAACACAACAAACGGAACTAAATTCAGAGTTTTGAGTGACAAGATACAACAGTTCAAGGTCGGTTGATTTTCACTACGTGAACAGTGAATTTCTAGATTTCAAGAGCCATCTTTGGGATGTTATTTGGAAATCGAAATGGTATTGAAATTCCACTAAATTTGGTACACTTAAACTTCCATATGAGGACTACTTCTCTATCAAATTTCATGCAAAAACTCACATGGAAAGGTAGTTAACAATACTATCAAAGTTTAGGAAATTCTCAAAGCAAATCTGTCCCCTTGCTTTTCTTTCCTTTTTCAAACATTTTGCACCATGAAATCAATTCCAATTCAGTTAATTTTTTAAACCAAGGTCCTATGAACATATAATAAGCAATAGGTAGGTAATTGATACCAAAATTTTCAAAACAAAACATCCCAAACCGAATCTAACCATTCGGCTAGTAAGAAGAGAAAGATTTCCAAATTTCCAGCTTTGTTGCACTTTCAATATCAGACCACGTCTCAGTCAATACAGGTTCAAATTAGGAATGGTTGATGGCGTTAGAAACTAGATTCAAAATTTCACATTTCATCAGGAGAAAACGTTTTCAAAATCAGTTCACATGTCAGGGAAAATAGAGCCACAAGATGCAGCCCCTCCATTCCTCTCGGACAGACCATTAGAACAGGATAGCAAACTTTGCTGAATCACTACGGCTCACTTGATTTTGACTTTTGTACAAAGAGATATGTTTGATCAAAAAGTTATTGTTCGGACAGCCTGAACCCATTTCCAGTTTTCTTCCAAATTTTGAAAATTCAAGTTTTGCTCAACCAAATCAAATGATTTTTGTTAGACACTTTCTTCACACAATATAAAATGTATATCAACCAATTTCACATCCAAACAACTAACAAAATTTTGGATTATAACAGAGCAGCATGGACAGAATTTTCGGCTAGCTTGTCCTCTCACGGTTTCTCTCTTTCTTTTTCCTCTTCTAGTTTCTTTCATTAAAACTCATCACAAACACACTAACACACACATAAACATCATGGCAGCCCTCATATAACCAAGGTGGGAGTTTATAAAGCCCACTTCAACCAACCAAATCCAACCAACAATAACAAGAAGGAAACTACAAGTTTCAATGCCAAGAAATGAAACAAGAAAGCAAGAGTTGTGGTGGGAGATGTTTATACCTTCCAAGCAACTAAACCCTTGATGAAGTCAGATTTTTCCTATTAAAAACTCTCCAAGAAACACCACAAGAGGTTGCCTTTCTCCAAGTTAGATTTAATCTCCAAGAGGTTTTGAAGTTGGGTGCAATTTTGGAAGTGAAATGGAGCAAGAATGGGAGCTAGATGAGTGAAGCTTTTTCTTCCCTTCTTCCTTGAGTTTCAGCGGGCCATGGAGAGAGAAAGAGAAAGGTTTGAGTGATGAAACTTGGGGAGAAAGAATGAAAAAAATTAGCTTTAGGTTGTGTACAAAAAATCAACTCTCACTAGTGGTCGCGCGAGGGTTTCGTACCACCATTTTCTCTCAGGTTTGATATATTCATGCACTAATTCTCCAAGGTACTTCTTTTAACACTATAATTATTCACTTTTAGTAGTCTAGTATTAATTTCTCAAATCTCCACTTAGCTGTTCCAACGTGAAATATGCGAACTTTAGACTCGCGTGTGATAAAGCGAAATTTAAGGGCGATTCACGCAACTAAAATATAATTAATTAACTCACATCTAATCCCTTAATTAACTTTTCTTAGTCTACTATTGATCATCCTTAATTCTCCAAAATTATTGCACTCTATGATTGAATATTGTCTCGAAAAACGTGTATTCGATATTCCTTTGCTTCACGAGACCCAGAAAATTAATTTTGCTAACAGGACGTTTTGAAAATATGAGTAAGACATTGTTCCAAGTAAATGGATTTAAAATGGTTGAAATACATTATTCGGAGAAAATGGGTAAATAAATAATTAAATAAACCAATAAAATAAGATAAAAATAAGAAAATTTTCGGGTCCTCATACTATGCCTCTAAGAAATTAAAATCCCATGAGTAGATTTACCCGACGCATGACTTGGAATTGCCTGCTGTAGTTTTTGCTCTAAAGAAGTGGAGGCATTACTTATATGGGGTGACTTTTGAAGTTTATACCGATCATAAGAGTCTGAAATATCTATTCTCTTAGAAGGAACTAAACTTGAGATAGCATCGGTAGGTGAAATTTCTTGAGAATTATGACTGTACAATTAACTACCACCCGGGAAAGACCAACGTTGTAGCAGATGTTTTAAATCGAAAAGTTCAAGTAGTTGGATTAATGATTAAGGAAAAAAAGTTGTTGGAAAAAGTGAGTGAATGGAATCTGCAGCTGGACCGACAGAGAGTGACTTGGGAAATATTACGGTGAAATCTGATTGGTTGAACTAAATAAAAGAAGTTTAGAAGAATGATCGGGTGGTACAAAAATAGGTAGAAAAAGTGCAAAAAGGAAAAATATCAGACTTTAATGTGAGTTCCGAGGGTATCTTGAAATTTCGTGATCGGATAGTGGTGCCGCAAGATGAAGTGTTAAAAAGAGGCATTTTGGAAGAGGGGCATCGATCTAAGTATACAGTACATCTCGGAAGTAGTGAAATGTACCAAGATTTGAAGGGACTGTATTGGTGGGATAACATGAAAAAGAAAATTGCTCAATTTGTCCAAAAATATTTTGTGTGCCAGCAAGTAAAAGCTGAACATCAGAAACCCTCAAGCCTTCTACAACCTCTTGAAAATCTTGAGTGGAAATGGGAGCATATTACGATCGATTTTGTGTCAGGATTACCCCTTACTCAGAAAGGTCATGATGTAGTTTGGGTAATAGTTGACAGGTTGACGAAGTCTGCTCATTTCTTGCCTATAAATATGAGATACTCCTTGGAAAAATTGGCCCAACTATACATGGATGAGATAGCGAGATTGCATGGGATCCTAGTAAGCAATGTTTTCGACAGAGATCCGCGATTTGTGTCTCATTTCTGGCAACAGTTACAAGAAGCCTTGGGGACCAAGTTCAACTTTAGTACTACTTATCATTCCCAAACTGATGGACAGTCAAAGAGAACCATTCAAACACTTGAGGACATGCTAAGAACTTATATTTTGGATTTTGGTGGAAGTTGGGGACAGTATATGGCATTACTTGAATTTGCATACGATAATAGTTATCATTCCCCCATACAAATGGCACCGTATGAAGCTCTCTATGGAAGAAAGTACCGATCACCAATATACTGGGATGAAGTAGGGGAAAGAAGGGTTTTAGATCCAATTGCAATACCATGGATCGAGGATGCTTATGAGAAGGTGAAGGTGATACGTCAGAGGTTTCAGACAGTGCAAAGCCGACAGAAGAGTTACATAGATAATCGATGAAAGGATTTGGAGTTTGAAGTTGGAGATAAGGTATTTTTAAAAGTTACACCACTTCGAAATTTCACAGTGGGAGAAGGAAAGAAGATTCAACCGAAATACGTGGGCCTTTCAAAATTCTTCAACGAGTAGGGAATGTGGCATATCAGCTAGAGTTATCAGTGAGTCTATCTAGCATCCATGATGTATTTCACGTTTCTATGTTGGAGAAGTATCATCTAGACCCCACTCATGTACTGAACCCAGAAGAAATTGACCTTGACAAATCTCTGACTTATGAAGAAAGATCGGTACAGATCTTTGATCGAAAAGTAAAGGAATTAAGGACTAAGCGGATACCCTTGATAAATGTTTTATGGAGAAATCATGGGATAGAAGAAGATACTTGGGAAGTGGAAGAGGACATTCGCGCAAAGTATCCTGACCTATTCAGTAATCAATGTGAGAATTTCGTCTCGAAATTCTTTTAAGAGGGAGAGAGTTTGAGAACCCTTACTTAAAAATATAAATTCTCTTAAATTACTTGCATTTCCCTAAGGCTAAATAAATTATAACATGTCCTTGCATTGCATTCTACATGAATTGTAACATCTCCTCGAAGTGGTATCATTTTATTTCACTATATGCATTAGGACCAAATACCTTTTTAATTGTGTTTGATACTGAAGAGGCGATTTTTGGTTGGTACCTAGACCGACCTGGATCAGTCCTCTCTGAGATGAAGTGAGGTGAACTCCTGTGTCCGAAGTGAACCTCGGTGTCCGAAGTGAGTGGCGGGGCTTCAGTCCTCTCTGAGATGAAGTGAGGTGAACTCCTGTGTCCGAAGTGAACCTCGGTGTCCGAAGTGAGTGGCGGGGCTTCTCCCCTGGGATCACTCCGACGATCAAGTTAGTATGAGAACGAGAATAAAAAGAGTATAAGCAAATGAACAGTGTGCCTACTTGTTGGGAGTGTGTCTGGGGTATTTATAGAGGGAGAGTAGAGGACAGAGCGGAGGGCTTATGCTGGTGGGACCCACCCTCTGGTCATTACGGCTCTGTCCCGTGTCAGGAGGTCTGACTCTGACACTGTAGCTGCCTGGGCATGATGACGGGGAGGATTGTGCATGTGCCATTAAGTGCCTCCAGTGCTTTTCAGATAAAGCACTGGTCCTGGGCGATGTCAGATGGTTTGACATCATCAGCGTGCAGCTGAGGTGGAGGTGCCGAGGTCAGCTACACAGTGGACTAGGGATGAAGCCGAGCTCTGGGGTTGTGCTCAAGACAGGGATGAGCTCCGATGAGGGACGAGACTTGTGTTCACCTCGGACACCCCCGTGTCCGAGGTGAGCATCCTCAATAAGCCCCCCAAGCCTCGGGAACTTCGGGCCAGGGAGGTATCGAGGCTTCCTTCTGCCGAAGTCGTGAAGAGTCGGTGTCCCGAGCCTGCTCCGGAAGGTGCGGGGACGTGACACGTGGGCATGTCAGTTGAAGGGACCTGGAGAGTGAGTCGGCACGTAACCGTCACGTCGTGAAGTAGTGGGACGTTTCGTGCAGAGAGTGTCAGTTACAACGAGGACTCCAAGGAGTTGTGCGACCGGATGGCTGAGGGCCTCCAAGCTGGAAGGAACCTGGCCGAGGTCCTGGCCGAGTTCAACAAATGGCTGTCCGAACTCGACGAAGTGTTCGAGGAGGTTGAAGAGGAAGAAACTGGAAGAGAGGATGCCGAGGGAGACGAAGCCGGAGGGGGCGAAGCCGGAGGGGACGTTGGCAAAGAGCCTGGAGATGAAGTTCACCCCGGCGGAAAGGAGACCGAAGAGAAAGATGCCCAGGAGGGAGCCAAGACCGGGATTGGAGCCGATACGGGGATGTAGGCTCGTAGGCTCTAAAGGGGTGGCCGAGGTGAAGAGTGTTTAGTAGCACTCTGACCTCGGCCTTGTATTTTTTGTAACACTTCTGTTGAATGAAAGTCTATTTCTTCTCATCTCAGCTCTTTAATTTCTTGCTTTGCTTTGACTTCATCCCTTGCTTGTCCCCCTTATTTTTTGATAGCGTAATAACCCTATTGTTCTCAGGTCGTTAGCCGAGGTAGTAAAACGGGCAGATACCACCTTGATTTATAATGGGCCGAGGTGGCCCTTCGGGAGGTGCCACTGAGTAAGGCCGAGGTGGCCCTTCGGGAGGTGCCACTGAGTAAGGCCTAAGTGGCCCTGCGGGAGGTGCCACTGATTAAGGCCGAGGTGGCCCTTCGGGAGGTGCCACTGAGGAAGGCCTGCCACTAAGTAAGGCCGAAGTGGCCCTTCGGGAGGTGCCGCTGAGTAAGGCCGAGGTGGCCCTGCGGGAGGTGCCACTGAGTAAGGCCGAGGTGGCCCTTCGGGAGGTGCCGCTGAGTAAGGCCGAGGTGGCCCTTCGGGAGGTGCCGCTGAGTAAGGCCGAGGTGGTAAAACGGGCAGATACCACCTTGATTTATAATGGGCCGAGGTGGCCCTTCGGGAGGTGCCACTGAGTAAGGCCGAGGTGGCCCTTCGGGAGGTGCCACTGAGTAAGGCCTAAGTGGCCCTGCGGGAGGTGCCACTGATTAAGGCCGAGGTGGCCCTTCGGGAGGTGCCACTGAGGAAGGCCTGCCACTGAGTAAGGCCGAAGTGGCCCTTCGGGAGGTGCCGCTGAGTAAGGCCGAGGTGGCCCTGCGGGAGGTGCCACTGAGTAAGGCCGAGGTGGCCCTTCGGGAGGTGCCACTGAGTAAGGCCGAGGTGGTAAAACGGGCAGATACCACCTTGATTTATAATGGGCCGAGGTGGCCCTTCGGGAGGTGCCACTGAGTAAGGCCTAAGTGGCCCTGCGGGAGGTGCCACTGATTAAGGCCTAAGTGGCCCTGCGGGAGGTGCCACTGATTAAGGCCGAGGTGGCCCTTCGGGAGGTGCCACTGAGGAAGGCCTGCCACTGAGTAAGGCCGAAGTGGCCCTTCGGGAGGTGCCGCTGAGTAAGGCCGAGGTGGCCCTGCGGGAGGTGCCACTGAGTAAGGCCGAGGTGGCCCTTCGGGAGGTGCCACTGAGTAAGGCCGAGGTGGTAAAACGGGCAGATACCACCTTGATTTATAATGGGCCGAGGTGGCCCTTCGGGAGGTGCCACTGAGTAAGGCCTAAGTGGCCCTGCGGGAGGTGCCACTGATTAAGGCCGAGGTGGCCCTTCGGGAGGTGCCACTGAGGAAGGCCTGCCACTGAGTAAAGCCGAAGTGGCCCTTCGGGAGGTGCCGCTGAGTAAGGCCGAGGTGGCCCTGCGGGAGGTGCCACTGAGTAAGGCCGAGGTGGCCCTTCGGGAGGTGCCGCTGAGGAAGGCCGAGGTGGCCCTTCGGGAGGTGCCACTGAGTAAGGCCTAAGTGGCCCTGCGGGAGGTGCCACTGATTAAGGCCGAGGTGGCCCTTCGGGAGGTGCCACTGAGGAAGGCCTGCCACTGAGTAAGGCCGAGGTGGCACTGCGGGAGGCGCCACTGAGTAAGGCCTAGGACTGTCCGGGCCAAAATGACCATCCTCACTACCCGTGCCAAAACCTCGGCACTAATGAGCCATCTCGGTAACTCAGCTTACAATACCCTTTAGGGTCAGATTCCACAACTCTGTAAGGGCCTTCCCATTTCGGGCATAATTTCCCCTGCGGCTCAGCTCGGCTGACTGAATTTTTCCTCAGAACCAAGTCTCCAGGCTGGAATTGAGCGGTGTCAGCTCAACGTCCGAGGTGGACGATCTTCCTTTCACTATTCGATCGAAAATACTCCGGCGGTCCCGGAGTTGGGTTGAAGTGCCACTTGGGCCGGGTTCACCTCGGCCGGTGTCTCTCCTCCGGGGATCTGGCCCCGTACGAGATGCTTGGGTTTCTCGCTTCATGCGGTTCACATCCTCACTTCGGATTCCCTGGTCCACTCTATCCCAGAGTTCCCGAAGTGTACGGGGGTACTCCCGATGGATTTCAGTGTTGAAGATTCCCGCCACCAATCCGTTGGTAAAGGCCGCGATAGTTACCTGCTCGTTCTGGTCAGGTATCTGCACATTCTCCTCGTTCAACCTTTGAGTATTCGAGCGAAGGGACTCGCCCTGACCCTGTTGCAGGTTCAAGAGGTAAGCTGAAGTCTTGGTGATTGGTCGAGATGATACAAAGCGGTGGATGAACCGGTCTATCAGCTCGTCCAGGGAGGAAATGCTCCCTGGTTCCAGACTCCAGAACCACTTCCGGGCAGTCCCATGTAGGAAGATGGGGAAAGCTCGGCAGATCACAGCGTCGGGGACGCAGTAGAGTCGGAATGCGGAGATGAAGGCGCGGAGGTGATCCTCGGGGTCACCTCGGCCATCGTAGGTATGCAAGTTTGGGAGCTTGAAGTTCGGGGGAACCATCTCCCCGTTGATGTCATCAGTAAAGGGCGGAGCCCTCATGTAGTCAGAAGCTAGGCCCCCGGGGCGCCGAGGTGGGTCCTCAGCTCGTTTCCCTAGCAGTCCCCGGGAAAACGCCCGGGAGATGGAGGCAAGTTTATACGTCGCCTTGGAAGAGGCGCGCCTGGAGGTACTCCGAGAGAGACGCCCCTCATCGGAGTCCTCACCCGAGGGCACTTCGGGAGACTTCGTCGGCCTCCTCTTGGAAGACTCGGCCTTTTCTTTTCCCTTCCTCTTGAGGTACCTTCCTAGCTCCTCAAAAATGGTAGGATTGTGTGATACGAACTCGGCCATCTTGGCGATGGCCTCCTCGTTGTTAGGCTGGGTCCTCGGGGACCCTTGCTCTTCAGAAATGCGATCTTGCTGGGCTCCCGAGGTCTGTCCAGCCCCAGTTGAGGGAACTCGACCACTTCTGGAGCGCGTGGATCTCATTTTAGTAATAGTAGTCTCGTTCCCACAGACGGCGCCAATTGAAGAGGCGATTTTTGGTTGGTACCTAGACCGACCTGGATCAATCCTCTTTGAGATGAAGTGAGGTGAACTCCTGTGTCCGAAGTGAACCTCGGTGTCCGAAGTGAGTGGCGGGGCTTCAGTCCTCTCTGAGATGAAGTGAGGTGAACTCCTGTGTCCGAAGTGAACCTCGGTGTCCGAAGTGAGTGGCGGGGCTTCTCCCCTGGGATCACTCCGACGATCAAGTTAGTATGAGAACGAGAATAAAAAGAGTATAAGCAAATGAACAGTGTGCCTACTTGTTGGGAGTGTGTCTGGGGTATTTATAGAGGGAGAGTAGAGGACAGAGCGGAGGGCTTATGCTGGTGGGACCCACCCTCTGGTCATTACGGCTCTGTCCCGTGTCAGGAGGTCTGACTCTGACACTGTAGCTGCCTGGGCATGATGACGGGGAGGATTGTGCAGGTGCCATTAAGTGCCTCCAGTGCTTTTCAGATAAAGCACTGGTCCTGGGCGATGTCAGATGGTTTGACATCATCAGCGTGCAGCTGAGGTGGAGGTGCCGAGGTCAGCTACACAGTGGACTAGGGATGAAGCCGAGCTCTGGGGTTGTGCTCAAGACAGGGATGAGCTCCGATGAGGGACGAGACTTGTGTTCACCTCGGACACCCGCGTGTCCGAGGTGAGCATCCTCAGACACCTTATGTGAAAGTTTAAGGGTGCTAATTAGACATTTGTAATACTTGGAGTGAAGAAACATGATTTGTCAAAGTTTAAAGGAAGAATGGCCAAGATTGAGATAAGTGGCAATGCCCTAGCCATTCAACTCATTTGACCAGGGAAATTAGAAGAATTTAAACCTTGTTGGCTCCATTTTTTCTCCTCCTATGGCCGAACCTCTTGAGCTTCCAAAAGAGAAGAAAAAACTTCATTTTCTTGCTTGAAAACCCTAACTTGAACTTTGAGCAAAAACCAAAAGAGAAGCAACCCAAGTTAGTTGAGTGAACTATCTTCAAGGCTTGTGTGTGATTCAAGATTGGAGCTCTTGTTTGGTGGACTTTTGGGTGATTCTAGCTTCACTTAAGAAAGATGAATGATCCTAAAATCTTAGCTTTATTGTGTTATATCAAGTGTTTGAGGTTTTGATGACAAACTAGAAGTTGAGTTAATGTTATTTGTGGTTAAACTCCTTGAGCTAAACAAGTGGAAGTAGGGTTGGTTGTATGGCATGCCATGTGTTTGATTCTTTGTCTAAGCTTTGTTTATTGGTTTCCTTGATGTATTAACATGTTATTGACCCTCTTAAAGTTAGAGATAACTCTTGGAATGTTGTTTAAGCTAACAATAATGAAAGGATGGAGATTGGAGTTGAATGTGAACTTGGGGGCTGTTTTCTTTCTCTTTGCTATCCAGCCATGGAGTGGAGGTTTTTCCATGATCTTTGTGACTTATTGAATCTTAATTAAGCTTAAGAAAACTTGGTTAAACATTGGTCTAAACTTATGTGTGAGTTGAGGTGAGTTGGAGCAAGTAAAGTAGTTGTTTTGGACAAGATAGTGGACTATTTTGGTTCTTCCTTGTTGGCTGGACTGTATTGGTTCATTTCCTTATTTTGTGTGTTGAATTTAATGCTTAAATGGTGCTATTTAACTTGACCCCTGTATTATCAACTTTAAGGGATTGAATTGGATGAATTTGAGTGAAAAAATAAAAAAAACGAAAATCGAAGCCGCGATGAACAGTAGAGGACACGTCAGAATCCGGCCGGATTTGGCCCTTTCCTTTTCCAAATTTTTTTTTCTTTTCCGTTTGAAACGCGTATCAGTTCGAAATCCAACCAAGCATCGACCAAACATATATATACATTGGAAACCAACATTTGCAAGCCAAGACGGCATATCAAATATTCAACTAGTTCATACATGTACAAATAACCATTTACAAGCCAACCATTGGTTGCAACAAAACACTTAGGGTTTTCACCCTCAAGGAGCTATTCAAAATATACATTCACATGAGCTCAACTTGAACCAACTAGCACATTCTTTCCAAAAGTGGTCATTTTCCTGTAAGGAAAACAAATGGCACGGTATGAGCTAAAGCCCAGTGAGCAACTATCACACAAAAGCAGTCAAGATCACATAATCATAACCGTTCAGTTCAAATATGCAATTAAGAGATAAATCAAACCAGTGAAAGGATACGGTTGGCTCTCAAGAGCCCATTTCCACACTTGCAATCTTGATCCAACCTCATTGACCCTCCGTCAATGTTAAAAGTACCAAAACCGTAGACCTCACTTTACTTCCTTTCCTTCCACCAATCATACCCCAACCGGGCCCGCACTCCATTCAGTCACTTTTGGTAATACTCGAGTATACCGGAACCAAGAGTCTCATTACTACAAGGTTCCTCAGTACAGTCCCCGTGGCAAGACAATTTTCACGACCAAGCCCTCGCCGGCATCGATCCAATTGACTACCAAACGGGGTTGAGCTCAGTGATACAGTAAAGCCGTTGGACATTCATCCAAACGACACCAAATCAGTTTCCATGAGTGGAATTCAGTATTTCATATAACCAGTACAGTATTTCAGTGAACAGTCATTAACCATGAATAAAATCACAAGGGGTGAGGGCGGTCAAGTACACCCTCACCTTAATCACTTCCAATAAGCAAATAAGCCTTCAAGGCATCAATTACACATATAACAAAGCCACATTGTAACATTTAAGTGAGTAGTATACTCACAAATCAAATAAGTGCTATTTCATGCACTTCCGTCAGGGGAATGTCGTGAACCACCGTCACGCCCTAGAACAAGTAAACAAATGCAATGAGACTCGATAACGAGTCATATAGCAATGCCAATCACAACCCCAATAGGGTTTTATAAACATATACAAGCATGATAGCAAACCAGGAATTAAGAAAGGCCTTAAACTTAGGCCTTGGAAAGAAAACCGGATTCGACCTCATAATGCGGTAATGGCACAACTCTCACTACGATTATCGGATGGGGGTGTAAGACCCACCGCTTCGAAGCTATGGAACAGGGCTACAACAATGAAGAAGGTCACTCAATCCAGTTCCTAGCTTAACTAGGTCGAAAATGCCAAATACTATACCAGAATTACCAAAACAGGTTTGCAAATCACACAAAACTGTAATTACTATAACTTAGTCTATACAAGTCCAAATGCCGAAATTCCAAAGGCATATGTTAGCTAAGACATCCAGCTACATTTCATCAGAAGACACCAACAACTAAATCCAAACCAATTCCAGTCAAAATGGCCAATAACCAGTACAGTTTTCGCATTCTGTCCAAAGCAGAACAGCTACAGTAATTTCGTCATAACTCATTCCACATTAATCCAAATGACCTGAAATTTTACAGGCACCTCAAACACATCAATACCTACAACTTTCATGTTTTGAGCAAAGTCAAATTCGGCCTCTAACCCTATGATCCAAAACCGGACAGAATTGGGGATTTAAGAACCCTAACTTTTCAGTTTTCATTCCAAATCCAAAATTGGTTGCATTTATCCACATTTCACACCCACTAGAGTTATTATAGGCCATTGCCAATCATCACAAACAACCACACCATCATAATCCAATTAAACCAGAAAAATCATCAATAAATGGAAAACTTCACCAAATCACTTCAAGTCAAGATAAAACCAGAAATTTCAGCACTTTAATCACTAATAAGCATAACTTAAGCATCATTAGATGTAGGAGGAAGATACACACACCACTCACCTAGTAACAAGAGAGGTAGAGGTGTTGGACACCTTAGCTCTTCCAAAAACTTCACCAAATCAACCACTAACACCAACTAGAAAGATTTTATGGAGTAGAAACTAGTTTAGTTGGTTGAGTTATGGATTGAAGCAAGAAGAAATCAAGACTTGAAGAGGTTTTCTTCCTTCCTTGAACTTGAGAGAGAGGGCCGGCCAACAAGAGAAGAAAAATTGTGAATTTTATGCAATTTTTGGATATTTAATCCTTTGGTCAAAAAAGTCAAAATTGTGAATAGTAAATCTTAAAGGAAAACCAATAACATGGTGACACTTGTCACTCTATTTAATGCATTCTTATCACTTCTTTTCTCTCTCACATCAATCACTTCACACACTCTACTTATCTCTTAACACCCGATAAAATTTACACAGTATCCGGAATTTAACCTAATTGGCCGAATTTTTTCGAACTTTTCGCACTAGTGGGTCCCACGTCCAGTATATATTCTTAATTTTCTAAAAACTCACCAATACTAGAAAAATCATCTAAAAACTATAATTGCTCATAAAATCAACCCAGAAAATGTTTCTAAGCCAGAAAATGCAAAAATTATGCAATTAAGGGAACTAAAACCCTAGGAAAATTTTTAGGGTATTTACGGGTTCTCACACTCTCCCCTCCTTAAAAGAATGTCGTCCTCGACATTCCACCTGTACTAATCAGATCAAATATCCCTCAAGAGTCACTCGAGCCTTCTAACTAATATAGATCCGGTCAAGATATCGCTCAGAAACCAATCAAGCATTGGGATTCAATCTATTCCAACTTGTATTCACCAGGTCCAATTTGTTTTTCCCCAAAGTCGGCCAAATACTAAAAATCATTCGAATCTCACTTATCGTAATTCATGATCCAGGAAAGCATGGCCTATATAATCCAAGTACTACATATCACGCCAATCCAACCTATCAAATGGTCATGGTTCAATAGGGAGTTAATCACGTACCCAAATAAAACAGGCAAAAGGCTTGAAATCGGACGCAAGGTCCCAGATATTTGGAAGAAATTCAGGGTATAGTGATGCTTTAGATCAAAATTCATCTCTGGTGGTGCTGGACAACATAACAAGCTAGCACAACGGCTATGCTTCACCAAAGAATTTCAGTTCAGTAAGTTGGCCCTGGTGGTGCTGGACAACACAACAAGCTAGCTCAACGGCTAAACTTCACCAAAAGCCTCAGTGCAAAATGTCATCCCTGGTGGTGCTGGACAACACAACAGGCAATGCCCCACCAGAGAGGTTCAGTTCAACCGCTACAAAAGAGTAGTAGCCGGTCTACAGTCACACCAGTACGAATAAGTTCAAGAGTAGGGTCAAAGCAGAGCCAAATACTTCAGGTTCATGGTGCATGAGCACGAATAAAAGTATAAGTTCAAGTTCAAGTTCAACCTCAAGGATCATGAGTACGAGTAAGAACACAATGGTCTAGTCTCTGTCCAGCCAATTCACATTCTTAAGCAGTCACAAATTCAAATCCACATTAGGTATGTAAGGCCACACTAGCCTAAACAGGTTCAAGTCTCAAGTAAGCTCAGTCTAATCGGTTCCAGACAGTTCGAGTTCTCTTACCAACCCAATGCAATACTTTCGGAGTTCAAATTTCCATAAAAGTTGGAATATGGTCACAAAACCAATCATAATATATGTTGCGCACAAGAAAATCTCACCAAGTTTCCGACTAGGTTAATCCATTATACACCAGTAGATCTGATCTTCGGATTTATTTTCGGTTCATATTCAGTACTAGGGACCTAATAAATTACATGAAACTATCCATCAATTTCTCCCATGAATACGGAGTTGGCTAAACCCTCGGTCATAATGCTTTACTCCCAGTCCTGCTACCCTACTTAATAGAAGTCTATAATCACAGGACAAGGCATAATTAAGCATCAAAAAGCTTAATACATATACAAGGTATAACAATTTTTGAATCAGGACATGATTCTTTACAGGTATCAAAATTATAGCACGAGCCAAAAGTCACAAAATAAGGCCAATATGTCAGATATTGTATATAGGCAATTAAGTGTCACAACAGATAAAAGCTTATGTAAGCAGGATACCAAAGTCTCAGGACGTGCACCACCCTTCCTAGGTCTATAGTTAAACCAAAGGGTCCAATTATTGCTAATTTCAATCAAATCACATACCCTTACGCAATTAGATCCAATAAAGCCATAACGCCAGCTGAAACCAAGATTATCCATTCGAAGTTAAAAATCTGAAATAAACAAGCGACCAGCAAAAGCACCATCATCTCCAAGAATAACCAATCTTAGGTTCTATAGTAAAGTCGCAAGTTCCATGTTCAAACCCAAGAAATGAATACAACTCGCTAACTAACGTGCCAAATGGAACCCAAGTCAATTCACACTAACTTCGTACTCTTGAATACAGTCACTCTATATCTCAAAGTTGCCTCAGTCCGTACATTTAAAATTGGCTCACTCTTCTTGAAAGTCAAGAATTTTAAAACATAAGAAAAGTATTTAAAGTAATCAGAAATCTTATCAAGTTCAAGATTCACAATGTTAACCATAAGCTTGCCATTCTTTCAAAAATTCAGGATATATATATATTTTCTTCGTGTAAAGCATGGACAATTTCAAGTGTGAGACTACACTAATATACAATCAAGGGGAAAACTTAGTTTAGAAATTGTTATCCTGGTATTAACCCATCATATACAAAATTCAACAACTCATCAGTTATTCACTAATTTTCAAATTTGAAATTCAAGTAAAATTCACCTTTTTACCAAAATCAGGAAAATATACATATTTAAAGCATATATATCTTATTTCCACTCATCGCTTACAAATAAAACTAGTACATCCTAGTTTTTCTTCAAAATCCCAAAACAGAATTTCTTTAGAAGGTATGTGGGCGGAAAATGCATTTAAACACATTACACGTACACATAGCCCACATAACCAGGTTAAGCAATCATACGGAACAGTCAGTCAATTACATACGAAGTCATTGCATGAAACAATAGGGTCCTCAAAAGTACTTTGAACAACTAGGTCACAAGTGCAAAAGAACTCACGAAAAGCTTTTCCCCTTCTAGGGCTTCGTCCAAATATTTATATCTTAATCAAGGTCGATCACGCTTAACCATACCCGAACAAACCACACGAAGTTCCATAGAATCGCCTTTCTAGTTCACCAAATCCTTTCTAACCTAGGCCCTCATATCCTTCGTATCCGGGCGCAAGAATCTTGTCTAAGATAGTTCACATCTCGAGCCGGCCGGTCCCAAGAGTAAACCATCCTTATTAAAGATTCCTACCCGACATACATACCTAGCTTCCTCGAGTCCCATAATAATGATTCATACACTTATCACATGCCCGGTTCATAACTTACGCTCAAACGAGCACTTAGACATATTCATGAAATTAGGACCACAACACCCCTTGGCCCAGTCTCACTCCGCGCAGAGACCACGCGACGTGGCTCTGATACCACTTGTAACAGCCCCACTTTCCCCTAAGGCGAACCAAAGGGGTTAGCGGACTGCCTGCCCAGCTCTCGCCAGGACTACGGATCAGTTAACGTCGATCTAATGCGCTCCGGAGCTTACCAACGCGCGCAAATAGGTCAAAATCACAAAATAAAAAAAACGAAAATCGAAGCCGCGATGAACAGTAGAGGACACGTCAGAATCCGGCCGGATTTGGCCCTTTCCTTTTCCAAATTTTTTTTTCTTTTCCGTTTGAAACGCGTATCAGTTCGAAATCCAACCAAGCATCGACCAAACATATATATACATTGGAAACCAACATTTGCAAGCCAAGACGGCATATCAAATATTCAACTAGTTCATACATGTACAAATAACCATTTACAAGCCAACCATTGGTTGCAACAAAACACTTAGGGTTTTCACCCTCAAGGAGCTATTCAAAATATACATTCACATGAGCTCAACTTGAACCAACTAGCACATTCTTTCCAAAAGTGGTCATTTTCCTGTAAGGAAAACAAATGGCACGGTATGAGCTAAAGCCCAGTGAGCAACTATCACACAAAAGCAGTCAAGATCACATAATCATAACCGTTCAGTTCAAATATGCAATTAAGAGATAAATCAAACCAGTGAAAGGATACGGTTGGCTCTCAAGAGCCCATTTCCACACTTGCAATCTTGATCCAACCTCATTGACCCTCCGTCAATGTTAAAAGTACCAAAACCGTAGACCTCACTTTACTTCCTTTCCTTCCACCAATCATACCCCAACCGGGCCCGCACTCCATTCAGTCACTTTTGGTAATACTCGAGTATACCGGAACCAAGAGTCTCATTACTACAAGGTTCCTCAGTACAGTCCCCGTGGCAAGACAATTTTCACGACCAAGCCCTCGCCGGCATCGATCCAATTGACTACCAAACGGGGTTGAGCTCAGTGATACAGTAAAGCCGTTGGACATTCATCCAAACGACACCAAATCAGTTTCCATGAGTGGAATTCAGTATTTCATATAACCAGTACAGTATTTCAGTGAACAGTCATTAACCATGAATAAAATCACAAGGGGTGAGGGCGGTCAAGTACACCCTCACCTTAATCACTTCCAATAAGCAAATAAGCCTTCAAGGCATCAATTACACATATAACAAAGCCACATTGTAACATTTAAGTGAGTAGTATACTCACAAATCAAATAAGTGCTATTTCATGCACTTCCGTCAGGGGAATGTCGTGAACCACCGTCACGCCCTAGAACAAGTAAACAAATGCAATGAGACTCGATAACGAGTCATATAGCAATGCCAATCACAACCCCAATAGGGTTTTATAAACATATACAAGCATGATAGCAAACCAGGAATTAAGAAAGGCCTTAAACTTAGGCCTTGGAAAGAAAACCGGATTCGACCTCATAATGCGGTAATGGCACAACTCTCACTACGATTATCGGATGGGGGTGTAAGACCCACCGCTTCGAAGCTATGGAACAGGGCTACAACAATGAAGAAGGTCACTCAATCCAGTTCCTAGCTTAACTAGGTCGAAAATGCCAAATACTATACCAGAATTACCAAAACAGGTTTGCAAATCACACAAAACTGTAATTACTATAACTTAGTCTATACAAGTCCAAATGCCGAAATTCCAAAGGCATATGTTAGCTAAGACATCCAGCTACATTTCATCAGAAGACACCAACAACTAAATCCAAACCAATTCCAGTCAAAATGGCCAATAACCAGTACAGTTTTCGCATTCTGTCCAAAGCAGAACAGCTACAGTAATTTCGTCATAACTCATTCCACATTAATCCAAATGACCTGAAATTTTACAGGCACCTCAAACACATCAATACCTACAACTTTCATGTTTTGAGCAAAGTCAAATTCGGCCTCTAACCCTATGATCCAAAACCGGACAGAATTGGGGATTTAAGAACCCTAACTTTTCAGTTTTCATTCCAAATCCAAAATTGGTTGCATTTATCCACATTTCACACCCACTAGAGTTATTATAGGCCATTGCCAATCATCACAAACAACCACACCATCATAATCCAATTAAACCAGAAAAATCATCAATAAATGGAAAACTTCACCAAATCACTTCAAGTCAAGATAAAACCAGAAATTTCAGCACTTTAATCACTAATAAGCATAACTTAAGCATCATTAGATGTAGGAGGAAGATACACACACCACTCACCTAGTAACAAGAGAGGTAGAGGTGTTGGACACCTTAGCTCTTCCAAAAACTTCACCAAATCAACCACTAACACCAACTAGAAAGATTTTATGGAGTAGAAACTAGTTTAGTTGGTTGAGTTATGGATTGAAGCAAGAAGAAATCAAGACTTGAAGAGGTTTTCTTCCTTCCTTGAACTTGAGAGAGAGGGCCGGCCAACAAGAGAAGAAAAATTGTGAATTTTATGCAATTTTTGGATATTTAATCCTTTGGTCAAAAAAGTCAAAATTGTGAATAGTAAATCTTAAAGGAAAACCAATAACATGGTGACACTTGTCACTCTATTTAATGCATTCTTATCACTTCTTTTCTCTCTCACATCAATCACTTCACACACTCTACTTATCTCTTAACACCCGATAAAATTTACACAGTATCCGGAATTTAACCTAATTGGCCGAATTTTTTCGAACTTTTCGCACTAGTGGGTCCCACGTCCAGTATATATTCTTAATTTTCTAAAAACTCACCAATACTAGAAAAATCATCTAAAAACTATAATTGCTCATAAAATCAACCCAGAAAATGTTTCTAAGCCAGAAAATGCAAAAATTATGCAATTAAGGGAACTAAAACCCTAGGAAAATTTTTAGGGTATTTACGGGTTCTCACACTCTCCCCTCCTTAAAAGAATGTCGTCCTCGACATTCCACCTGTACTAATCAGATCAAATATCCCTCAAGAGTCACTCGAGCCTTCTAACTAATATAGATCCGGTCAAGATATCGCTCAGAAACCAATCAAGCATTGGGATTCAATCTATTCCAACTTGTATTCACCAGGTCCAATTTGTTTTTCCCCAAAGTCGGCCAAATACTAAAAATCATTCGAATCTCACTTATCGTAATTCATGATCCAGGAAAGCATGGCCTATATAATCCAAGTACTACATATCACGCCAATCCAACCTATCAAATGGTCATGGTTCAATAGGGAGTTAATCACGTACCCAAATAAAACAGGCAAAAGGCTTGAAATCGGACGCAAGGTCCCAGATATTTGGAAGAAATTCAGGGTATAGTGATGCTTTAGATCAAAATTCATCTCTGGTGGTGCTGGACAACATAACAAGCTAGCACAACGGCTATGCTTCACCAAAGAATTTCAGTTCAGTAAGTTGGCCCTGGTGGTGCTGGACAACACAACAAGCTAGCTCAACGGCTAAACTTCACCAAAAGCCTCAGTGCAAAATGTCATCCCTGGTGGTGCTGGACAACACAACAGGCAATGCCCCACCAGAGAGGTTCAGTTCAACCGCTACAAAAGAGTAGTAGCCGGTCTACAGTCACACCAGTACGAATAAGTTCAAGAGTAGGGTCAAAGCAGAGCCAAATACTTCAGGTTCATGGTGCATGAGCACGAATAAAAGTATAAGTTCAAGTTCAAGTTCAACCTCAAGGATCATGAGTACGAGTAAGAACACAATGGTCTAGTCTCTGTCCAGCCAATTCACATTCTTAAGCAGTCACAAATTCAAATCCACATTAGGTATGTAAGGCCACACTAGCCTAAACAGGTTCAAGTCTCAAGTAAGCTCAGTCTAATCGGTTCCAGACAGTTCGAGTTCTCTTACCAACCCAATGCAATACTTTCGGAGTTCAAATTTCCATAAAAGTTGGAATATGGTCACAAAACCAATCATAATATATGTTGCGCACAAGAAAATCTCACCAAGTTTCCGACTAGGTTAATCCATTATACACCAGTAGATCTGATCTTCGGATTTATTTTCGGTTCATATTCAGTACTAGGGACCTAATAAATTACATGAAACTATCCATCAATTTCTCCCATGAATACGGAGTTGGCTAAACCCTCGGTCATAATGCTTTACTCCCAGTCCTGCTACCCTACTTAATAGAAGTCTATAATCACAGGACAAGGCATAATTAAGCATCAAAAAGCTTAATACATATACAAGGTATAACAATTTTTGAATCAGGACATGATTCTTTACAGGTATCAAAATTATAGCACGAGCCAAAAGTCACAAAATAAGGCCAATATGTCAGATATTGTATATAGGCAATTAAGTGTCACAACAGATAAAAGCTTATGTAAGCAGGATACCAAAGTCTCAGGACGTGCACCACCCTTCCTAGGTCTATAGTTAAACCAAAGGGTCCAATTATTGCTAATTTCAATCAAATCACATACCCTTACGCAATTAGATCCAATAAAGCCATAACGCCAGCTGAAACCAAGATTATCCATTCGAAGTTAAAAATCTGAAATAAACAAGCGACCAGCAAAAGCACCATCATCTCCAAGAATAACCAATCTTAGGTTCTATAGTAAAGTCGCAAGTTCCATGTTCAAACCCAAGAAATGAATACAACTCGCTAACTAACGTGCCAAATGGAACCCAAGTCAATTCACACTAACTTCGTACTCTTGAATACAGTCACTCTATATCTCAAAGTTGCCTCAGTCCGTACATTTAAAATTGGCTCACTCTTCTTGAAAGTCAAGAATTTTAAAACATAAGAAAAGTATTTAAAGTAATCAGAAATCTTATCAAGTTCAAGATTCACAATGTTAACCATAAGCTTGCCATTCTTTCAAAAATTCAGGATATATATATATTTTCTTCGTGTAAAGCATGGACAATTTCAAGTGTGAGACTACACTAATATACAATCAAGGGGAAAACTTAGTTTAGAAATTGTTATCCTGGTATTAACCCATCATATACAAAATTCAACAACTCATCAGTTATTCACTAATTTTCAAATTTGAAATTCAAGTAAAATTCACCTTTTTACCAAAATCAGGAAAATATACATATTTAAAGCATATATATCTTATTTCCACTCATCGCTTACAAATAAAACTAGTACATCCTAGTTTTTCTTCAAAATCCCAAAACAGAA
Organism: Coffea arabica; assembly: GCF_036785885.1. Lineage (NCBI taxonomy): Eukaryota > Viridiplantae > Streptophyta > Magnoliopsida > Gentianales > Rubiaceae > Coffea > Coffea arabica. Next base: position 36,838,570 of record NC_092329.1, read on the forward strand.
TTTCTTTAGAAGGTATGTGGGCGGAAAATGCATTTAAACACATTACACGTACACATAGCCCACATAACCAGGTTAAGCAATCATACGGAACAGTCAGTCAATTACATACGAAGTCATTGCATGAAACAATAGGGTCCTCAAAAGTACTTTGAACAACTAGGTCACAAGTGCAAAAGAACTCACGAAAAGCTTTTCCCCTTCTAGGGCTTCGTCCAAATATTTATATCTTAATCAAGGTCGATCACGCTTAACCATACCCGAACAAACCACACGAAGTTCCATAGAATCGCCTTTCTAGTTCACCAAATCCTTTCTAACCTAGGCCCTCATATCCTTCGTATCCGGGCGCAAGAATCTTGTCTAAGATAGTTCACATCTCGAGCCGGCCGGTCCCAAGAGTAAACCATCCTTATTAAAGATTCCTACCCGACATACATACCTAGCTTCCTCGAGTCCCATAATAATGATTCATACACTTATCACATGCCCGGTTCATAACTTACGCTCAAACGAGCACTTAGACATATTCATGAAATTAGGACCACAACACCCCTTGGCCCAGTCTCACTCCGCGCAGAGACCACGCGACGTGGCTCTGATACCACTTGTAACAGCCCCACTTTCCCCTAAGGCGAACCAAAGGGGTTAGCGGACTGCCTGCCCAGCTCTCGCCAGGACTACGGATCAGTTAACGTCGATCTAATGCGCTCCGGAGCTTACCAACGCGCGCAAATAGGTCAAAATCACAAAATAAAAAAAACGAAAATCGAAGCCGCGATGAACAGTAGAGGACACGTCAGAATCCGGCCGGATTTGGCCCTTTCCTTTTCCAAATTTTTTTTTCTTTTCCGTTTGAAACGCGTATCAGTTCGAAATCCAACCAAGCATCGACCAAACATATATATACATTGGAAACCAACATTTGCAAGCCAAGACGGCATATCAAATATTCAACTAGTTCATACATGTACAAATAACCATTTACAAGCCAACCATTGGTTGCAACAAAACACTTAGGGTTTTCACCCTCAAGGAGCTATTCAAAATATACATTCACATGAGCTCAACTTGAACCAACTAGCACATTCTTTCCAAAAGTGGTCATTTTCCTGTAAGGAAAACAAATGGCACGGTATGAGCTAAAGCCCAGTGAGCAACTATCACACAAAAGCAGTCAAGATCACATAATCATAACCGTTCAGTTCAAATATGCAATTAAGAGATAAATCAAACCAGTGAAAGGATACGGTTGGCTCTCAAGAGCCCATTTCCACACTTGCAATCTTGATCCAACCTCATTGACCCTCCGTCAATGTTAAAAGTACCAAAACCGTAGACCTCACTTTACTTCCTTTCCTTCCACCAATCATACCCCAACCGGGCCCGCACTCCATTCAGTCACTTTTGGTAATACTCGAGTATACCGGAACCAAGAGTCTCATTACTACAAGGTTCCTCAGTACAGTCCCCGTGGCAAGACAATTTTCACGACCAAGCCCTCGCCGGCATCGATCCAATTGACTACCAAACGGGGTTGAGCTCAGTGATACAGTAAAGCCGTTGGACATTCATCCAAACGACACCAAATCAGTTTCCATGAGTGGAATTCAGTATTTCATATAACCAGTACAGTATTTCAGTGAACAGTCATTAACCATGAATAAAATCACAAGGGGTGAGGGCGGTCAAGTACACCCTCACCTTAATCACTTCCAATAAGCAAATAAGCCTTCAAGGCATCAATTACACATATAACAAAGCCACATTGTAACATTTAAGTGAGTAGTATACTCACAAATCAAATAAGTGCTATTTCATGCACTTCCGTCAGGGGAATGTCGTGAACCACCGTCACGCCCTAGAACAAGTAAACAAATGCAATGAGACTCGATAACGAGTCATATAGCAATGCCAATCACAACCCCAATAGGGTTTTATAAACATATACAAGCATGATAGCAAACCAGGAATTAAGAAAGGCCTTAAACTTAGGCCTTGGAAAGAAAACCGGATTCGACCTCATAATGCGGTAATGGCACAACTCTCACTACGATTATCGGATGGGGGTGTAAGACCCACCGCTTCGAAGCTATGGAACAGGGCTACAACAATGAAGAAGGTCACTCAATCCAGTTCCTAGCTTAACTAGGTCGAAAATGCCAAATACTATACCAGAATTACCAAAACAGGTTTGCAAATCACACAAAACTGTAATTACTATAACTGAGTCTATACAAGTCCAAATGCCGAAATTCCAAAGGCATATGTTAGCTAAGACATCCAGCTACATTTCATCAGAAGACACCAACAACTAAATCCAAACCAATTCCAGTCAAAATGGCCAATAACCAGTACAGTTTTCGCATTCTGTCCAAAGCAGAACAGCTACAGTAATTTCGTCATAACTCATTTCACATTAATCCAAATGACCTGAAATTTTACAGGCACCTCGAACACATCAATACCTACAACTTTCATGTTTTGAGAAAAGTCAAATTCGGCCTCTAACCCTATGATCCAAAACCGGACAGAATTGGGGATTTAAGAACCCTAACTTTTCAGTTTTCATTCCAAATCCAAAATTGGTTGCATTTATCCACATTTCACACCCACTAGAGTTATTATAGGCCATTGCCAATCATCACAAACAACCACACCATCATAATCCAATTAAACCAGAAAAATCATCAATAAATGGAAAACTTCACCAAATCACTTCAAGTCAAGATAAAACCAGAAATTTCAGCACTTTAATCACTAATAAGCATAACTTAAGCATCATTAGATGTAGGAGGAAGATACACACACCACTCACCTAGTAACAAGAGAGGTAGAGGTGTTGGACACCTTAGATCTTCCAAAAACTTCACCAAATCAACCACTAACACCAACTAGAAAGATTTATAAGATGTGATTCTCTATATTTGACTATATGTGTGTTGTTTGGGTGATATCCCATCAACTACTGTGACTGTTTGGGTACCCAACCTCATAGGTGAATCGGTTGTATCGAGCCAGTAAGGGCTTGGTCGAGAAGGCCGATGAACACCGAGGACTGTTTACTGAAATCTGGAAACTGCTATACTCGAGTATTACCTAATTATATTGTTTGAGGTATTCGGCCTCGGTAAGAGGGTTGACTGATGGATGAAAATTGGAGTAAGTGGTGTTCTACGGACATTAAATCCTTGGATGCAAATGTTGACGGAGAGTCAACGGATTTTCGATACGATCAAACTTAAGTGGATTTGGCTTTTAGAAGCCACCTGTATCCTTGAATTGAATTGTGATTAATTTGTTCTAGGATTGTACTGCGTTCACTCGTTTATATTACGTCTCTAATTAGTTATGTGCTTATATATTTATTTGGAACCTCACTGAGTTTTAGTTCACCCCACTCTTTTTGTTTTCCACAGCAGATTTGGGATGGAACTGTGGTCAAGAATTTTCATAGCCTTAACTCTTATCTTGAACTTGTATTTCGAATTGTAACCTTTTGTTTAGAAGATTTTACCTTTGACTCTTGTAAGCTTGAATTCGTAAGTTTGCCGCATACTATATAAATTAAGTTCGGAGTTACAGGTTTGACTTTTAACTCTGTATTCTAAGTTTGGGAAGCTGACGTGGCGATTATATTTTCATTATGGTTTGTACTCTTTACTTCGAAGATATTTTGTTAGTTTTCTTAGATTGCTAGTTCATTAGTCGACTGAGTCCCTACGAGAGTTGGGCAAACAGTTTGTTAATCCTTAGAGTTCGCCCTGAGAAGAGGTAGGGCTACCACAATTTTAGTAATAAACAAACAAATTGATAAACAATGATGTTAAGGGATAAAGCGCAAAACAAGCTATATTTTAAGAAGATTTGTCATAGTTAAATCTTAGGGGTATAAATATATTTTTGGCTTCATCATTATATACTATTACAATTGACTAACAATTTAAAAGATAAAGTGAGAAGAAAAAATAACGTAAGACGACAAAGTGCAAAAGTGGCTATGCGGCCTACCCTAGAGGGAGTTTTTGTGATTAGCCCTTTGAACAATTGTGCGCTAAGAAAATGGTCATTAGTTGTTTTCCAGTCTTCCTGTACGGAACAGGTTGTCAAGTTAAACACTGCTAAGAATTGTTAAAAAAAAAAAAAGAATCCAAGAAAGGTGGACTTTGGCGGACTATCGATTCAAAGACGTTTTGAGAAACTGGATTAAAGGTAACAACAATTGGATGCTGGCTTAAGGTCTTTGACAAATTAATTATAGCACCTGATTGTTTTCTTTCGATGATGCATTATGTTAAGACTACCAATCGTAAACTATGGGATTTATAATATATCCGTTTGAATTAGCTATTTTTGGGAGTTCTTTTGAAATATTTTGCTATAACAATGTAAATGAAAAACTTTTATTGTAAATTGTATTTTGTGGTGTTATGTGATGTTTTAGAGATATTTTTAAAATTTAAAAAATTTAAAAATTTTTAAAAAATTAACACGACCACCCATCACCGTTACCAACCCTGTCTTCCTCCTCTCTCCTCATTCTCCTCTTCCTCCTCTCCTTCCTCCTCCCTCTTCCATCTCTCTCTGCCTCTTCCTCTCCACTCTCCTCCTCCCCTGCTCCCTTTTCCCTTCCCACTCCCTCCTCCCTCTGCACCCTCCCACTCCCTCTTCCTTCTCTCTCTCCTTCCTCCTCCCTCTTTCATCACCCTCTCCTTCTTTCTCTCCACTCTCCTCCTCCCCTCCTCCCTCTTCTCCTCCCCTTTCCCTATCCCCTTCCCCCCCTAAGTCTAGCCTCGACAAGGCCAGATTTGGGGAGGAAGCGAAGGGAGGGGTGTAATAAGGAAACGGAGGAGAGGAAGGAGGAAGAGAGACCAGGAGGGAGAGGGTGTTGGCAGTAGTGAGCGGTGGTGATAGGTCAAAGAAGAAAATGTTGTAGAATTTATTTTTAAAATTTTTTTTGTATATTTGTAAGTTTTTTGATATATTGTGTGAATAAAGTATTTTTGAATTTGTTTTTGTTTGTGTATTATTGTAATATTATTTGCAAAACTAGTTTTTGAAAAATAAACCAATCCAAATGGATAGTGCTGACTCTATCTTGTAGTGACTGATTAATGAGTAACAAAGCCAAAAACCTAGATGAGCTTTCTGATATACCCAAAGCCCCTCTCCAACTCCTCCCCTCCCCCTGGCCTCCTTTCCCCCGCGGCGGCCCAAAAAAAACCCATAAAAGACCCAACAAAAAACAAAAGGAAAAGGAATAAAAGATGAGCTCACTTTTTCCACTAATTTCTTCAATCAAATGGTTTCAGTCCCATAGTGCACATGCATACTAGATCAACTTTAGATCAAATCAAATATGACCTTTTGAAATATCCTTGTATCGATAAGCATTGCCTTTCCATTTTGGTTTATCTTCCTTCAAGGTCCTATGACTTTAATATATCATCAAAACTTTCACATGTGATCTCCAACTTCTTTTTGAGATAGAAAGCCTTGTCCCCAATAATCAGATACCATATCACTTTGGAACTTTTTGTGTGGAACTTTTTGTGACCAGACAGCATGGCAATTTCCACTTGAGGTTAATTAATAGGTTGGTCATGAAAGACTACATGCGTGACCCAAAATTCAATTGAAAGCATGCCATCCGACAAGTGGAGAAAGCTTCTTAAATAGAAACTTTGATTGCAAAGTGGACTATTTATTCAGTTTTGGTTTTCAACATTTTGATGAAGTTGTGATTTGCTGTTTGATTCGAAACCCAGCCAAGAGTTCTGTGTCCTTGAAACTTTTTCTAATTTACAGAAAAATAAAAATTTTAAGTAAGCATGAGATTCTTTAAATTCAAATTGTCCACTCTAGTTTCTTTAATTACCACTAGGCTCCAAACACGTACACTTCACTTTTATATATGGATATGCCTAATGGGAATGAACACCTATTAAGAAACAATTCAGGTGTTAGATTTGATTAATTAGAAAAAGCGTATAAATGTATGGAAGGGTAGTAATTGTTAATACATGTATACATAGTACATTGGATGGAATTTAGATGTGTTATGTGCACCTGTTAGGAAAACCCTTCATATATAATTAGGGTTGAACTAATCCGTGTTCCTTAATCTAAATCCACATCCTTAGCATTAAGATGACAATAAAGCCCATAGGAGTTTGAAAGAAATTTTTTTCAATACAAAAACTTGTCTTTCATACAATAAGAGATGTTTAAAAAATTAATTACAAATTTTAATTAAGTGAAATTGTTTGACACCATCATCCTAATTATTGATATGCTAGTATTTTCTAAAATTATATTTTAATCAACTTTGAAATGCAACACGCCAAAAAGGAAAAATATTTTCTTAACACAATTAAAATAAAATCTCTCATCTCCTCTTACATGATTAAAAGAGATAAAACATTCTCGCCACCAAATAAGAGGATAAAAATAAATGCCATTAAAGGGAATGGAAAAAATGTCATAAATTTTAAGGCCATTAATAATGATATAAATTTTAAATCTAACTTAGCACCATCTATTTTCACCCAAAAAAAGCTAATTTTTTTTTTTTACTGAAAAAGTATCTATTAAGCCCCATAAATGCTGTGGCTTTTTGGTCAATTTGGTTATAAGGGTGTACATTTAGATTGTGGAGTTATGGATTTAGCCTGCCCTATAATTTATCCTTGACGATATCAACTCTATTTTTTCTAAATAACCCATAAATTTAGTGACTAAATTAAGAATGCCGTGACGCAGTCACGTGTACTTACCGTTATTTACTTGGACTAAAATCAGTCATCAAGCTGACTGGGATAAAGACACCAGGGAGAAGTTCAGCAAACAACAGATGTCAATACTTTAATAATCGTGAATTAGTACCTATCTTAAGAAAGTCAAAACCTCTCTCTTCTTACAAAAGAAGAAAAATATCGGAGTGTGCTATATTCCCTGGACTTAATTGAAAAATAATTAGATGATTAAGTAACTAATTCTATGGTCTCGGCATTTCCAAATGCCTTCAAAATTACTGAGAAACTGACCTTTGAAAGCCCGAATTTCATGGTGGTCAAACTATGCACATGGAAATTAAAGCATTCGATTTCTCTACCTTCTCTCTATCCTCAACATTTTCTCTACTGTCCTTCCTCCATAGAAGGGAGACCTTAGTCTCAAGTTAAGTTCTCCTTTCCTCTTCCTTTGTTTTTATTTTTGTTTAATAAAGAGTGTGTTTGGATTGTAGCTTATTTGAGATAATTTTGTGAAAAAAGTATTTTTTGATATGATGTATGTGAGATAAAAAAGTGATTAAAAAATGTGCTGATGATACAATCAAATCAGTGTGTGTAAATAAGGTATAAATAAAGTATAATTTTTTATAATCCAAACACACTCAAAGTCTTTTCTAAGGTATTCTAATGAGAGTTTTGTCTCTCCTAGTGGTTTTATTAGTGAGAGTTTCCTTCTCTCCTAAACTATCCTAGTGAGAGTCATGTTTAGTTTTTTGTTATTTTTTTTCTTAGATCTATATGTTATATCTGAAATTTGTTGGGTCTTCTCGTCAAATTTCAACATCAGTTTTGAGTTTAAATAAGTTGGATAGCATATCTAAGGAAATAAACATGCACAAATATCTATGGAGTAGTTCATGCAATTGATCAGATTTGATAGTTTATGATTTATAGTATGATCTTTTATGTTTTGTAACTCTATTAAATCTAATTATTTTTTAGATCAAATATATTTGTGACATGTTCTATATATTTTCTATCATTAGTGCAGATTGTTTTGTCAAGAAAATCGTTCTGGATAATTTCAAACTAGTTTATTAATAATATTGACTTTTCTTTTATCAAAAAAAAGTATGCATATGGAAAAGCTCTAGCTAAGGTAGTAATTAATAAGAGTTAATTTCGTATACACTAAGTGCATGCATTATTATGATTGGATGCATTATATATATATAATATTTGGATTAATTATCATATATCAAACGATGTGTAGACGATTAATAAAGATGAAGAAAAGAAACAATTAACTCATAAAAAAATTCCTTTATAATTAGACTGTTAATATCGTTTGTGAATCTGTACTATATTTTATCTACCACCTCATAAAATAATCTCTACCTGTTGTTGTGAAGAAAACATGTAACTGAGTACTGACGCCAAATTAAAGTCAACATAGGCCAAAATGCAGCATTCTTCATCCTTTTGGGGTCTTCGCCTCTTGAATTTTCTTTTGGCCTCTGGGTAGGTAAAAAATGTTCAAACAGTACTATAGAATGGTTATTATTATTCTTCTTCTTCTGCTACATACAGTGTAAAGGGTATCTAAAACGTTGAATAAGCTTGGTGATAAGGGCAAGAATTTTTTTTTTTTATAACAAGGGCAAGAATTTCACTACCTTCAGCAAACAAGATGACCTTGCGTGGGAAAGCTAACTTGGATGAATCCCATGCCAAGTGGACAAAGTTATTGTCATCATGCATGAAGAGAACCCCAAAGAAAAGAAAAAGTCGGCAATTTGAGTTTGGACAGTCCTCGAGTAGAAGAAAGGGTTACTCATATGATTCGCAACAGACACAATTATTTAGCATGATTTGATATGAGATCTATTTCACTTCTCATGTCATAAATCTTTTTGGTTGAAGCAAGTGATTGAGTTTGCTTCTATGAGAAGGGTCTATCAACAAATCTCATTATAGCAGCAAATATAATCTTACTTCCTGTAAGGAATGAGTATGCACAGTGAAAATTTTAAAATATTTTCAATCCTTCAGTAGATCATTCTTTGATTAATGTTATATGATGAAAACTTCAAATGTAAATTACTGAAAAAATGATCTCAAACCACGAAAATCTTCTTAAATCAATAGAAATCTTTAGTCATCAGAACATTTGACTCGAATAGAGTTCAAACTGGAAAATACTAAAAATGTGGCACATTAGAATAATTCCGTTTGTTTTGTTTTCTGCTGTTACGTTATAGTAAACCTATAATGGTGGAATAAATAAAAAACGGTATACTTGAAAATATTACGCTAACTACACAGAAATAACGGAATAATCATTGATATCAAGTTAGACTAAAATTATAGTTACAAAGAGTTTGATCCATGACTTCTAATTTTTGGAGGCTCAATGTTGACTCTTTTATAGTTAGACGCATACTTCAGTGGCAAAATTAATATCCTTCTTCTTTGTCTCTGCCCAGTGACTCAATTGAAAAGCTTATATGAACAAGGAAAATCATTAATAGTCAACAACCATATTAATAAGGTGTCATTTTGCGTTGTATGAGCAAAATCTTCCTTTATTATGTAGTATATTTAGTTGTTCAATCTTAAAGTACTATGGGACAAAATAAAGCATAAGAGAGATTATAACGGGCAATGACTAAATAATGATTCACTAAACTTATAAGGGCTGCAACTAATCTCCAATGGCGCAGTTTATTAATCGGTAATTATTTGCAAATCAACCACAATAATATTCATCATTGAACATTACCAAAGGCTTCTGGTGAAAAGGACAAGTGTATAAATATGTAGCCTTCAAAAGAAAGCATCTGTGTACTTCCGATTAAGGAGACATATTTATTACCTTGTGGTCAATTCGTCAGCCCTAGAGTTTTATTTTTATTTTTTTTTTTAGTTTTGAAGCACGTCAGCTCTTAAGTCAAAGTAAATAACTCATCATTTCCATTACTCAAACTAATTATGATCATGTTACAGTTTCAGTCGGATCAAGTGACTCCAGCTTAATTATATATGGCATTAGGAATTTCACGACCATAAACAAAAATATAAATAAATTAATAAATAATTTCATGACCATAAACATGTAGCTAAGAGTTTTTCTTCATCCAAAAAAAAAGTGGCTAAGAGAATTAATATTTTGGGGATTTAAGGATATAATTGAAATCTTTATGCTGTGTATATGACCAATTTTTATACATCAGGAAGTGGGATTGGATATGCGTTGATATATAAGATTTTAAGAGATAAAAGTGGGCAAATGTCCAACCAATGCAAATCTAGTTTTCTCTAAATTTATGATCATAATTGTGAAGTTTTGAAACGTTTGCTCACATCAAATGGTTAAAAGAAGTGGAACTTTTCCAGTTATGAGAAACAATTTGTAAAGAAGAGTAAGGCCCTGTTTCCTAACTCAATTCAACACTTAAACTTAATGGATTCAACTTTTAATATATTCAAATCATTTGATAATCAAAACTAAATATCTGAATTAATTAAGTGGCATTAAATTTTCTAGGCAAAACTTGATTAAAGGAACAGTTCGATAAGGAGCTTAATTTGATATGCAAGCATAATTGTCTTTAATTTAATGGTCATAATCATGAAATTTTGAATTTTTTGGATACATCAAATAATTAAAAAGTGGAATTTTGTTAGTTCAAGCAAGTAGTTTGATAAGGAGCTAATTTGATGTGCAAGTCTAATTTTCTTTAACTATGTGATCATATGTAGGCCCACAAAATATAATTAATATAAGTCACAAGGCTTTCATGATTAAATGAAAACCATAAGAAGAGAAAATAAATTGAAAGACTAAAAGACGAAATAGAGGAAATAGAACTGTGACAGCCCCACTTCCCCCTTAGGCGAACCAGAGGGTTCAGCGGACCGCCTGCCCAGCTCTCGCCGGGACTCAGTCGTTCACTCACACAAATCAGAAATAGAACCACAAGAAAGAGCAAAACGAGGGTCCAAAACTTAAAACAAAACTTATATACATTACTATCTCAGAAAGAAGTACAATCTTCGAGAATACAAAAGTTCTCAAGTCACCATACAACCAGCCCGTGCCAAGCACTAGGGCGAGAACCAAAACAAAACCAAAACTAGACCCAGCCAGTCGATACAGAGCTATCGCCCTTGCTCGCCTTCCCCTGATAAGGAAAACAAAATTAAAGGGGTGAGCTAAAAGCTCAGTGAGGTTCCGAACATGTAATTAGACAACAAAGCCAATACATTGACCATCAATAATCAATAATTCAAGAAACATTTAGCATGGAAAGCAATAAGAACACATACATTAAAAGGATACGGCTCACAGGGAGCAATTCATTCGATCATCCATTCGTTCTCCTGACATTTCCCCTTATTCCTCCAATTATTTGAAAATTTCATTTTTGTAAATAAACCCTCGTTCGTTCGTTCATTCGTTCATTTCATTCACCCCCTCCTGGAAATTGGCCAGGCTCCACCAACCTACAAGGTAATACTCGAGTATACCAAACGTTCACCCAGGTCACCATATCGCCCGACCGAATCCGCTTCTGGCTCGAGTCGATCGGTAACAAGGGGCAGTGGCCAGTTCAGCCAAAAGGCTTACATTCATGCACAAGTAACATTTCAATCGTTCAATCATTGAAATTTCACAATCATTTAGGCTGAGTGCGATAAAGTACACACTCGCCTAGAAAACTCGTTTTGGCTAATCATTGAAAGCACTTAACACGTTATCAACCAATAATACAAGTCATGAAGTCAAGAAAATACAACAACAAGGAACACTCACCTAATTATGCAAAATAACGTGCAAAATATCCTTCTGGATAGTATCCTTAATCACCGAGAAAATCTAAGATTCAACGAGAAAGAATATAGCGCAACCAATTAGGTGAAATCGAAGAAACCCAATAAATGATGAGTAAAACGCATAAAAATGACTTTAAAGCGAAACGGGGCATTTGGACTGATGGACGGAAATATCTAGGGTTTCACAAACCAAACGCAAAACTAAACTAAAAAGGGTTATAAAATTTTGCGGCAAAAAGTACTTGGACCAAAGACAAGTCGGAATCCAACTAACCTTCAAGTAAAATTTCGGCAGCAAATCCCTTGTGTTTACCTATTTTCCAGCCATTAATGGCTTCATTATTTCCTCAAATCAGTCCCAACATCTCACATAAAATAATCTCATTTCCAAAAGCTGTTCACTAGGCTTAAAGTCATTCAAGTATAGAATTTAGTTAGGAAAAATGACCGGAAATGAAAGTCAAGCCCTAAAATATTCCAATAAGCACAATAAGACTCGATTACAAGTCATAAACCAATGTGAAATACTACCAAAAGAGGGTTTCATAAGCATACATAAGCATTAGAGGAAACCAGAAAATCCGGAAATGGAGTTAAGCTTTAACCCTGAAAAAAACAGTTTTTGACATCATTTTACGGTTTTGGCACCAAGGAACTACGATTATCGGATGAAGGTGCAAGACCTACCATTACGAAGCTAAGAGATAGAGCTACAATGTTCAAGAAGGCAACTCTGCCCAGTTTCGAGTGTAACCAGGTAAAAAATGCAAGATACTACACCAGAACCGGAAAAACAGATTCACAAATCGCATTCTGGTGCAAACATCATAAAACAGGCTACCTAAGTCCAAATCCCAAAATTCCAAAGCCATCCAAAAGCTAAGAAACAGGGATACAATTCATCAGAAGACCTCAACAACTAATTTTGAAGCAATCCCAACCAAAACAACCAATTACAGAGGCAATTCTCACATTCGGGTAAAACCAGGACAGCAAGGGTAATTTCGACGTTTCTCAAGCTACGCTACTCCGATTGACCTCAAATTTTGTAGGCACCTCTAAAATATCATTTCCTACAATTTTTATGTTTTAAACCAAGGCCAATTCGGCCTCTAAAATGGTGCAATAAAACCGGACAGAATGTAAGATAATGAACCCTAACTTTCCCATTTTCCTTCCAAAACAGAAATTTCTTGTAATTAACCACACCTTCCACCTTCTAGTTTCCTTCAATATCATTTCCAATCATCATACAAAGCCACAACATATGAATCATATTAAATCAAAAAATTCATGATTAAATAGAAAATGTCATCAACCTTCACCATAAGTCATGAAATCATCCAAAAAATCACTTGTTCAACTACCACACCTACTAATTTCACCTCATAACCAACAAGGAAACAATTTCTTAACCACTTACCTTACAAACACTAGATACAAGGTAGATGAGAGTCTCTCCCTCCAAACAAAAACCACCAAGCACTTCAATCACTCCTAGCAAGTAAGTTTTATGGAGGAATTTAAGAAATAAATGGTTGGATTACAAGATTTGGGCAAGAAATGAAGTAGAAGAAGAAGTTTTCTCTCTTGGTTTCTTCTCTCTAATGGCCGGCCAAAGAAAGCAATAAAATGGGGAAATTTTGGTCAATTTTGAGTTTTAGTAAAGTTAGTGAATAATGGTCAAAATCCAAGAACCAACCATGTCGCGACACCTAGTACCTTTTGAGTTAAAACATATCCTTTTGTCTCTCCAAGATTAATCCAACTAAGTAACCTCTAACTATCTCTTAACACCTGATAAAATAAACCCGGTATCCAAAACTTAACCTAATTAGCCAAATTTTTCCGAACTTTTCGCACTAGCGGGTCTCACGTCCAATATACGCTCTTAATTTCTCAAAACCTAACCGATACTAGAAAAATCATCTAACAACTATATTTACTCATAAAAAAATTATTTTCACAATTTCAAATAAATAAAATATGGAAAAGCGTGCAATTAAAAGAAAAATAAAACCTAGTATTTAAGAAAATTACGGCTCTCACAAGAACTGGTGGCTTTTATTATCTTTGTGAATCTTTTCTTTCTCTCTTACACTAATAGACCAAGGCGTATGGTCTTTATATAGACTACCAATTACCAAAAAACCTATTGGATTTAAACTACTAAAATATACTAGTAAAAGGAAATCACAACTAAACAATAAATTAATTCCTAAAAAGATTTGATTTAATAATCCTACATTGCCTCTCTTAAACCAATGTCTTCAAATCGCATCATACCAAGCATCTTCTTCAACTTGAGAAACAACTCCACCTTCAATGGTTTCGTGAAAATGTTTGCCACTTGATCATCACTCTTACAATAATCAATGGTAATTTCCTAATTTTGAACTAGTTCACGAATGAAGTGAAACTTGATATTAATGTGCTTGCTTCTTCCATGAAATACTGGATTCTTTGATAGTTCAACAGTAGACTTGCTATCACAATAGATCTTAGTAGGACCAACTTGTTCATGCCGTAGAAAATCAAGTATTCTTCTCAACCATAATACTTTATTTGCACTATGTGCAGCTGCCATATACTCCACTTCTGCTGTAGATAATGCCACTACTTATTGTTTCTTAGAAGACAATGAAATACACCACTGCCTAAATAAAAGGCATAGCTTGATGTACTTCTCCTTTGAATCATGTCACCAACCCAATCACTGTATGTAAAGCCAACAAGATTAAAATTGTTAGCATATGGATAAAAGATATCATCAGATTGTGTACCTCTAATATATCTTAAAATCCTTTTGGCCACCTGCTAATGTGATTGACGTGGAGACACCATAAACCTACTAATTAATCCAACACCAAAAGTAATGCCAGGCCTTGTAGATGTCAAGTATCTTAGACTACCAACCAATCTTCTAAAATTAGCAGCATCAACAAATTCACCACCTCCATCTTTCACCAATTTCAACTTCTTTTCAACTGGAATCAACATAGACTTGGCAGTATCCATCTTAAACCTTTTTAATATGTCACCTGCATATTTCTTCTATGTACTAAATATGCCATGATTTGTATGAGAAACCTCAATGCCAAGAAAATATGATATTAATCCCAAGTCAATCATCGCAAAATGACTAATCATAGCCTCCCTGAATTCAGAAATCACTTTGGGATTATTGCCAGTATAAATCAGATCATTTACATATAAGCATACAATAAGAATATCACCATCAGGATTGAACTTGATATACAAAATATGCTCATATGAACATATATGAAAACCATTTCTAATCAAGTAAGAGTCAATATGATTATACTAGGCTCGAGGAGCTTGTTTCAAACCATATAAAGCTTTCTTTAACCTATAGACTTTATTTTCTTGCCCTTTCATTACATAACCTGCAGATTGCTCAACATATACTTCCTCTTGAAGAATTTCATTCAAGCAAGTAGATTTCACATCCATTTGATAAATCTTCCAAGAATTATTGGTAGCAATAGATATAATCATGCGAATAGTATCCAGTCTAACAACTGGAGAAAAAATTTTGAAATGATCAATAGCTGCCTTTTACTTGTATCGTTTAACCACTAATCTTACTTTGTAACGATATACCCCTCTAGGTGGCTTGTATTTGGTCTTTTAAATCCACTTGACACCAATTAACTTCTTATCATATGGAAGTGTAGTCAGTTCCCATGTCTTAGTTTTCTCAATTGCATGTATCTCCTCATCCATTGCTTGATTTCAGTGATCCTCTTTGACAGCATCCTCAAAGGTAGCTGGATCACAATTTACAAATAAAGTAAAGTTTACAATATCTTCATTCGACAATTCATTATCGTTACCAACAACATAATTCTCCAAGCGAGTTGGCATGCAATATTCTCGTTGTGGACGATTAGAAGACTACATAAGATTTGACTGCCCCCAAAAGATGAAGGAACACCAACATGTTGTCTGGACTACTCTATTGGTTGATTAGACGAATTCCCTTCATCAAAATAAAATGGCATTGGTGGATTCTTCAGTGTAGAAAGCTCCATACTCATCAAATGTGACATCTTTGCTAATAATCACCTTTCCCGTATCTGGGTTGAACAGCTTGTAACCTTTGGTTTCATGACTATAACCAAGAAAGACGCATTTTTTTTGCTTTATCATCTAACTTCTTCTTGACAGCATTTGGAACATGAGAATAAGCAAGACAATCAAATACTTTTAAATGAGAAATATTTGATTTCTTACCAGTTCATAACTCCTGTGGTGTCTTTCGAAAATTGCATCGCATAGGAGATCTGTTAAAAACATATATAGCACAAGCAACAACTTCTATCCAAAAATCTTTAGGGATGTTCTTAGCATGCATCATTGATCTCACCATATCTATTTTAGTCCAATTTTTCCTCTCTGCTATTCTATTCTGCTGAGGAGTATATCTGATTGTCAACTGATGTTTAATCCCATGCTTCTCCAACAAATCATCACAGACAGTAAATTTAGTGCCTCTGTCAATTCTGAAAATTTTAATAAATTGGCCACTTTGCTTCTCAACATACACTTTAAAACTCTTTAAAATATCACAAGTTTCATATTTATTCTTCAACAAATATACCCAAGTTTTCCTACTAAAATCATCAATGCAAGTAATAAAATATTTACTACCACCATTGGAAAGTACCTTAATTGAACACAGGTCTGAATGTATCAATTCCAATGGACGACTAGCTCTTCAAATCTTGCCTTTAGACACTACAAGAAATTTGGCTTTTTGCGACAACATTCTCAGTGACAACAGAAAAAGTTGTCACAGTTGAGTAAATTTAGTGACGACTTTTTATGTTATCATAGTTGACCGAGGGTAGACTCATCATCAGTGACAACACGGGACTAATTGTCACAATATGGGTGGTGCGCAATTGGCCTATGTGGTGGGAAATCACCATCGTGACGACTTGAAAAAATGTTGTCACTGAAATGGGTCCTATAGTGACTTCTTATAATGTTATTACAATGAGGTTATGTGACGGCCCCACCTCCCCCTAAGGCGAACCAGAGGGTTTGGCGGGTCGCCTGCCCAACTCTCGCCAGGACTAACGATGCCGACTAGAACTATCTATAGCGATCCGGAACTTACAAATGAGCGTAAACAAGTCAAAATGGTAAAATAACCCAAAATAAAGAAAATGAAATCCGGAGTCGGCCATGAATAGTAACCGACCCGTCAGAACCCAACCGAAATAGCTAACAAACATTCACATCTGAACTTTAGCGTTTACAAATCAAAATGACATACAAAAGCTTTCAAAAGTTAATACATATACACGGTTTGCCAAATCAAAAGGGAAAACGCCCCAAAAGTACACTTAGGGTTTTAATACATGAGCTATACAAAAGATATGTTCAACTAGCTCAATTTGGCAGCCATTTGTCAAATCCAGACCAAAACGATTTATTTTCCTGTAAGGAAAACAAAAGGAACAGAAAGGGGTGAGCTTGCGCTCAATGAGGTACCAAACAGATAGCATTAAAATCATGGCATTTCACATTTAACAAATCAGATACACATGTCAGATGTAAAGCAAAGGAACCAATGATTCAAATCAGAAGGATACGGGTGGCTCTCAGGAGCCAAATTTCCAACGCAGTACTTGATCCAAACCGGTTGACTCTCCGTCAACGTATATAGAACCAACACGTCCGTAGACCCCTCTTAACACCGAATTCCGTCCACCAAACACCCCTTTACCGGGCCCGCTCACCTCAAACGAACAAAATGGTAATACTCGAGTATACCCGGAATCAAGGGTCTCAATACCCAAAATCTCCGAACAGACTACCGTGGTTCGTTATCTAATCGTCCAGGCCCTTGCCGGCCCAACTCGAATAACTTAGCCACAGGATTGAGCTCATAGGTCATAGAAATCCGAACAGATGCAGACACAGATAACAGATTCAAATTTTGCATAGTAAATTGGCATATGAACAGACTAGAGAACGAGTGTGATAAAGTACACCCTCGTCTCGAACAAATAAACAGATTGCAGAGCAGAAATCAAGTTAAACAGCAATGGAGGGGAGTGGTACACTCACCGGCTCAACTTCAAAAGTTTTTACTTCAGATTGGCCTTAATCGCCAAGAAACCCTAAAATAATCAAAATAAACCAATTGAAGGTTTCACATCCATAATCGAATAAACGGAATGCACAAATGAGGCTCGGCTACACGTCGTACGCCTTGCCAAAGAAATACTAATGCAAGGGTGGAAAACATGATTTTCTTGGAAACGAAAAGGTAACATGACAACTTAGGCGCAAACAACCCAAAAGCCTTTCAATTCCACCAAAAGGCAAATCCAACTTAAAGGAACCAAACGGCCTAGAAAATCGGGCAGCACCTCCCCTAAAATTCTTACTTTTCCAGCCATTAAAGCTTCATTATTTCCTCAAATCAGTCCCAACATTTCACACAAAAGTCATCTCATTTACCAAAAGCCGTTCCCTAGGCTCAAAGTAGTACAAGTACAAAAGTTAGCTAGGAAATGACCGGAATGAGAGCGAGCTCTAAAACATGCAAACAAGTACATGGAGACTCGATAACGAGTCATAAACCAATGCCAATTATGACCCCAATAGGGTTCCATGAACATATACAAACATTAGAGAAAACCAGAAAATTCGGAAGTGCAATTAGCTTTGGCCTTGAAAAACAGTTTTTAACCTCTTTTTACGGTAATGGTACCAAATGCCCTATGATTATCGGATGAAGGTGTAAGACCCACCATTTCGAAGCTAAAAGACAGGGCTACAACATCACAGAAGGTCACTCAACCCAGTTTTGAGTGCAAACAGGTCAAAAATACAAGATACTACATCGAAAACGTAAAACAGATTCACCAAAACGTATTCTAGCGGAAACATCATAACTCAGGCTCTACAAGTCCAAATCCAGAAATTCCAAAACCAGATGAAAGCTAAGAAACAGGACTAAATTTCTTCAGAAGGCCTCAACAACTAATTCGGAAGCAATCCAGACCAAAACAATCAGTAACAGTCGCAAATCCCAATTTCGGGTAAAACCAGAACAGCAATAGTAATTTCGACTTATCTCATTCTACACTACTCCGATTGACCTAAAATTTTGTAGGCGCCTCTAAAATGTCATTCCCTACAACTTTCATATTTTGAGCTAAGGCCAATTCGGCCTCTATCTATGACCTAAAATTTCGGACAGAATGCTCCACTTAAGAACCCTAGGTTTTCAATTTTCTTCCAAAACAGAAATTGGTTGCAATTAATCACTTTTCCTACCTCCTTAAGTCATTAGAGACCATTTCTAATCATCCTAGATAGCCACACAATAATGCTTATATTTAAAACAGAAAAATCCCCAAAAATAATAAAACTTCATCATTTCAACCACAAATCAAGAAATAATCCATAAACTTGCATCTTCTACTTTCATTAATCATGATTTAAGCATCAATTAAAGGAGGGGGTTGGTTCTTCACAACTTACCTTTAAAACAAGAGAGAGAGAGCTATGGGTCACCTTAACCTTCCAAATAACTTCACACAACAACTCACCACCACTACTTGAAGGTGTTTTATGGAGAAAAATCAAGGTTGGATGGTTGGTTTTGATGATTGAAGCAAGATTGAAGCCAAAACTTGAAGAGGTTTTCTTTCTTCCTTTGAGAGAGAGGGCCGGCACTTGAGAGGAAAGAATGGTGCAATTTTTGGTTAATTTTGTGATTTATTTGGTCAATGGTAAGACATGGAATAGTAGTCTTAAAGGTAACCCAATCAAATGGTGACACTTGTCACCTAATTTAATGCAAGTCTATCACTTTGTTTCCTCTCACATCAATCCAAATTTGCAACCTCTAAATATCTCATAATACCCGATAAATTAATTCCAGTATCCAAAACTTAATTCAGTTGGCCGAATTTTTCCGAACTTTTCGCACTAGTGGGTCCCACGTCCGGTATTCACTCTTAATTTCTCAAAACCTATTCAATACTAGAAAAATCATCTAAAAATTATATTTACTCATAAAATTTATCTAGAAAATTTTCCGGATACAGAAAGTGCAGAAAACAAATCATTGAAAATAAGAAAACCTAGAAATATAATAAAACCTAGAAATTGGAAAAATTACGGGTTCTCACACTCTCTCCCCCTTAAAGAAATTTCGCCCTCGAAATTTTCTCTTCAAAATTTAAAGTAACCAATGGCCTGTACCTTGTTCGTCTTCAGAGTCAGAAGAAACGAGATTCTGCATTCCAGTCCCTTTTCCACTTGACGGTCCAGGGTCAGTCTTGGTTGGTTGCTGGGTTCCTTTCTTTTCACGCGCTTTACTCGGGCATTGAGCAATTCGATGCTCGGCGCTCCCACAGCACAGACATCTCCCTCCTCTTTTCCAACAATTTTTTTCAAAATGATTGGATTTTCTACAATAGCCACAATATGGGAGAGGAATTGGGGTCTGATCTCCTTGTGAGATATCCCTCAGTGGTCCTTTTCCCCTTGAGTTTCCTCCCAGCGTATCCTCCTTAAGTGTCTCCAGAATTGTCACACCCCTCGCTCCACGACCCTTCTTCGCCAAGGGCCTACCTTGCTCACCCTGTTCTGCAATTTACCCCTTTTCTTGCCCCTTTTCTTGGCATGGAAGATCGTCCCCTGTGGCCTTACAATTCCTACCCTTTGAGCTTCCTTTGGAGCCCCCATAGCAACAGTGCTTTGTGCCATTGCTAAAGCCTCTTCGGAACTCCCTTCGTATTCCCTTTTTAGCTCTAAGTTCTGGTGCAAGAGCTCAATCTTTTCGGAATACTCGTGCCTCCATCGCCCTTCCCAGTATTCGGCTAGTCTTCTTTGAACCTCTATTTCGTCACGAAGTACCACGATCTCCTGATACATATTAACCCAATGTGCCATTTCACGGAGTTGCTGGAACTCAAATAATAGCCTGCCAGGCAAATCAATGGGTCATAATAAATTCTTAAGTAGGTGTGGTACTCTCGGTCCTGGTCTTTGTTCAACGGTTATTTCCCTTTTCTGCTCTTAATTCTTGACCTCGCTCAATTCCACGGCCACCACCATGACCACGACTACATCTTCCTTTCATATTATATATATATTATTTTATTTATTATATATATATATTTTTTTCTCTCTTTTCTTTTTCCCCCTTTTCCCAAGGTAATTCAACGCATAACTACAGTGAAGTGACAAAAGTAATCAAATTCTAGCACACCAATTACACCAATGACATATGCACATATAACACACCATGTATCACGAAAACGGTTAATCAAATACACCAATACATGCCAAATTAGACAGATAATCCTATGCACAATACTCGAACCACTGTTATGTCATAGCGGTATCAAAGCAAATCAAGAGTAAAGGCGATATAGTCCCAGACCCAATTAAGATAACCCCGTCCGATCCCTTACATCACCTACTATGCAAACTAGATATCCAATAACCTCTTGGACTCATTCCAGCCGAACAAAGCCCATTCATGTTCCAAAAATGCAAATCTCACATACTTAACACCGCCTCAACTCTGAAGTACTCAGGCACAAGAATCCGAAATAAGACAATTCACCTCTCGAGCTGGCCAGTCCCAAGAGAAAACTATCTACAATCGAAATTCCCACCAGACGTACCGATCTATGATCCTCAGATACCACAAAAAAAGTTAAGGCCTATAACATTCACAATTCATAACTTATGCTCAAGTGAACACCTAGTCCTTTATACTCATTCACCACCTAGTCCAGGCTCACTCCGCGCAGAGACCACGCGAAGCAGGCTCTGATACCACTTGTGACGGCCCCACCTCCCCCTAAGGCGAACCAGAGGGTTTGGCGGGTCGCCTGCCCAGCTCTCGCCAGGACTAACGATGCCGACTAGAACTATCTATAGCGATCCGGAACTTACAAATGAGCGTAAACAAGTCAAAATGGTAAAATAACCCAAAATAAAGAAAATGAAATCCTGAGTCGGCCATGAATAGTAACCGACCCGTCAGAACCCAACCGAAATAGCTAACAAACATTCACATCTGAACTTTAGCGTTTACAAATCAAAATGACATACAAAAGCTTTCAAAAGTTAATACATATACACGGTTTGCCAAATCAAAAGGGAAAACGCCCCAAAAGTACACTTAGGGTTTTAATACATGAGCTATACAAAAGATATGTTCAACTAGCTCAATTTGGCAGCCATTTGTCAAATCCAGACCAAAACGGTTTATTTTCCTGTAAGGAAAACAAAAGGAACAGAAAGGGGTGAGCTTGCGCTCAATGAGGTACCAAACAGATAGCATTAAAATCATGGCATTTCACATTTAACAAATCAGATACACATGTCAGATGTAAAGCAAAGGAACCAATGATTCAAATCAGAAGGATACGGGTGGCTCTCAGGAGCCAAATTTCCAGCACAGTACTTGATCCAAACCGGTTGACTCTCCGTCAACGTATATAGAACCAACGCGTCCGTAGACCCCTCTTAACACCGAATTCCGTCCACCAAACACCCCTTTACTGGGCCCGCTCACCTCAAACGAACAAAATGGTAATACTCGAGTATACCCGGAATCAAGGGTCTCAATACCCAAAATCCCCGAACAGACTACCGTGGTTCGTTATCTAATCGTCCAGGCCCTTGCCGGCCCGACTCGAATAACTTAGCCACAGGATTGAGCTCATAGGTCATAGAAATCCGAACAGATGCAGACACAGATAACAGATTCAAATTTTGCATAGTAAATTGGCATATGAACAGACTAGAGAACGAGTGTGATAAAGTACACCCTCGTCTCGAACAAATAAACAGATTGCAGAGCAGAAATCAAGTTAAACAGCAATGGAGGGGAGTGGTACACTCACCGGCTCAACTTCAAAAGTTTTTACTTCAGATTGGCCTTAATCGCCAAGAAACCCTAAAATAATCAAAATAAACCAATTGAAGGTTTCACATCCATAATCGAATAAACGGAATGCACAAATGAGGCTCGGCTACACGTCGTACGCCTTGCCAAAGAAATACTAATGCAAGGGTGGAAAACATGATTTTTTTGGAAACGAAAAGGTAACATGAAGACTTAGGCGCAAACAACCCAAAAGCCTTTCATTTCCACCAAAAGGCAAATCCATTTTAAAGGAACCAAACGGCCTAGAAAATCGGGCAGCACCTCCCCTAAAATTCTTACTTTTCCAGCCATTAAGGCTTCATTATTTCCTCAAATCAGTCCCAACATTTCACACAAAAGTCATCTCATTTACCAAAAGCCGTTCCCTAGGCTCAAAGTAGTACAAGTACAAAAGTTAGCTAGGAAATGACCGGAATGAGAGCGAGCTCTAAAACATGCA
This sequence comes from Coffea arabica, assembly GCF_036785885.1. NCBI lineage: Eukaryota > Viridiplantae > Streptophyta > Magnoliopsida > Gentianales > Rubiaceae > Coffea > Coffea arabica. The sequence continues at coordinate 36,861,536 of NC_092329.1, forward strand.
AACAAGTACATGGAGACTCGATAACGAGTCATAAACCAATGCCAATTATGACCCCAATAGGGTTCCATGAACATATACAAACATTAGAGAAAACCAGAAAATTCGGAAGTGCAATTAGCTTTGGCCTTGAAAAACAGTTTTTGACCTCTTTTTGCGGTAATGGTACCAAATGCCCTATGATTATCGGATGAAGGTGTAAGACCCACCATTTCGAAGCTAAAAGACAGGGTTACAACATCACAGAAGGTCACTCAACCCAGTTTTGAGTGCAAACAGGTCAAAAATACAAGATACTACATCGAAAACGTAAAACAGATTCACCAAAACGTATTCTAGCGGAAACATCATAACTCAGGCTCTACACGTCCAAATCCAGAAATTCCAAAACCAGATGAAAGCTAAGAAACAGGACTAAATTTCTTCAGAAGGCCTCAACAACTAATTCGGAAGCAATCCAGACCAAAACAATCAGTAACAGTCGCAAATCCCAATTTCGGGTAAAACCAGAACAGCAATAGTAATTTCGACTTATCTCATTCTACACTACTCCGATTGACCTAAAATTTTGTAGGCGCCTCTAAAATGTCATTCCCTACAACTTTCATATTTTGAGCTAAGGCCAATTCGGCCTCTATCTATGACCTAAAATTTCGGACAGAATGCTCCACTTAAGAACCCTAGGTTTTCAATTTTCTTCCAAAACAGAAATTGGTTGCAATTAATCACTTTTCCTACCTCCTTAAGTCATTAGAGACCATTTCTAATCATCCTAGATAGCCACACAATAATGCTTATATTTAAAACAGAAAAATCCCCAAAAATAATAAAACTTCATCATTTCAACCACAAATCAAGAAATAATCCATAAACTTGCATCTTCTACTTTCATTAATCATGATTTAAGCATCAATTAAAGGAGGGGGTTGGTTCTTCACAACTTACCTTTAAAACAAGAGAGAGAGAGCTATGGGTCACCTTAACCTTCCAAATAACTTCACACAACAACTCACCACCACTACTTGAAGGTGTTTTATGGAGAAAAATCAAGGTTGGATGGTTGGTTTTGATGATTGAAGCAAGATTGAAGCCAAAACTTGAAGAGGTTTTCTTTCTTCCTTTGAGAGAGAGGGCCGGCACTTGAGAGGAAAGAATGGTGCAATTTTTGGTTAATTTTGTGATTTATTTGGTCAATGGTAAGACATGGAATAGTAGTCTTAAAGGTAACCCAATCAAATGGTGACACTTGTCACCTAATTTAATGCAAGTCTATCACTTTGTTTCCTCTCACATCAATCCAAATTTGCAACCTCTAAATATCTCATAACACCCGATAAATTAATTCCAGTATCCAAAACTTAATTCAGTTGGCCGAATTTTTCCGAACTTTTCGCACTAGTGGGTCCCACGTCCGGTATTCACTCTTAATTTCTCAAAACCTATTCAATACTAGAAAAATCATCTAAAAATTATATTTACTCATAAAATTTATCTAGAAAATTTTCCGGATACAGAAAGTGCAGAAAACAAATCATTGAAAATAAGAAAACCTAGAAATATAATAAAACCTAGAAATTGGAAAAATTACGGGTTCTCACAGGTTACTGGTTCAAAGTTAGTGACAATAATTAGTCGTCCCTATGTAAAGTAATTGTTCCTAACTCACTTTTATTAATTCTACTATGCCATCCTAATTTTTTCAATATTGCCCCATATGTTGTAAATAAATTTAATTAATTCTATTATGGCATCCTATCTTTTACATTTTAGCCCCGTATGTGGTAAACTAATTTCATTAACTTTACCATGACACCTTATCTTTTGCAATTTAGCCTCATGTATAATAAAACCAATTTCATTACTTCTATTATGGCACCCTATCATTTACAATTTAGCCGATGTTTTTCGTTAGTAAAATGGGGAAGGTATTGTAATAAAAATGTATACATATTTTATAATTGTTCCAAACTTAGTTAGTAACTTGTTATGAAGGTAAAACAATATCATGGACTCCCTATCTAGTTCTCTTGGCAACACATGAAAAATTAGTGATCGGGAAATTACTTGTGTGACAACCTAGGAAAATGTTGTCACTAAAATGGTTCATATAGTGACAACTTCCAACATCGTCACTGTCGCTCAACTGGTTCAGAGGTAGTGATAACAATTAGTTGTCACTGTCTAAAGTACTAGTTCCTAGATCATTTTCATTAATTCTACAATGCCATCCTAACTTTTGCAATTTAGCCCCAAATGTAATAAAAAAATTTCATTAATTATACTATGACACCATAATTTTTGTAATTTAGCCCCGTTGTAGTACACTAATTTTTTCAATTCTACTATTACACCCTAACTTTTGCAATTTTGCCCCATATGTAGTATACCAATTTCTTTAACTCTACCATTACACCATAACTTTTGCAATTAAGCCCTATATCTAATTCACCAATGTCATTAAATCAACTATGGCACTCTAACTTTTGCAATTTAGCCCTGTATGTAATACACAAATTTCCTTATTTGTACCATGGCACCCTGTGGTGCTATGATTTTGCGCTATTTTTTTATTAGCAAAATATATGAGGTATCTTAATAAACTATATATGTATACATTTTTTTATAATTTTCCCAAACTTAGGTAATAATTTGTTATAAATGTAAAATAATTCATACATTCCCCATTTATCCAAATGACAACATAGTGGAAAATTAATAATTTGGATAATCTAAAAATAGAGGTAGTAAATAGTAGAATTTAACAATGAAACTTAATACGAAATTAAGTCTAATCTTAATGTGAGGACTCGCAAATTTCTTGTATTTTTCTCAAAAATACCCTTTTATTTGAAAATTATTCCTTTATTATAGCCCTACTACCCAATCATTCTCCAATAAGTGCAAATGAATCTAGAAAGTAGGGTTTCACTCTTCGTTTTCAAAATTGGAGCAAAATTAGAGTTTTCGCGATTTTCACCGGATGAATTTTCGGTATGGAGCAAGGATCAAATTTGGTGATTAAAAGTGACTTTTAAGTGAGAAATAATATGTGATTAGGAGCAATGAGATAAGGTTAGTAAATGGGAAGTAAAAACCCTAGTACGTGAGTTTTTAAGAAAAACGGCGCGAACCGGCGGGTCCCGCGCACTACCGATTGAACGCACCACTTGACCACCACTTTCTTACCCTACAAGTTCATTGATACTTGAGCAAAATATCTTCTTATATTACAGCTAAGGCTGACCAAAACTAGTGGCTAGAAAAGAAGGAAAATGAAGAGAAAAAAAAGAAAGGTGGTGGTGCATCTTGACCAAGACACTTTGGCTTCTTACTTAACCATTTTTTTCACCTTTCCTCTCCATATTTCTGCTGCTGGCCGAACCAAAGAGTGTGAGAAAGTGAGAGCAAGAAAAAAACATTCCATCTTCTTGATTTGCTACAACTAAGTGAGGAATTCCAATTCCAAACCGATTAAAGTGGAGGTTGTGAGTTGGGAAGCTTGAGGAGCCAAGAAATTTCAAAGGTAGTGAACTATCACTCATCCAAGTCTTGCTTTAGAGGTACAAATCTGGTCATGATCCTTGTTGCTTAAATTTTGGGTTTAAGATGATTTTTAGCTTAAGTTTTGGCTTAATTTCATGATTATGCAAGTGGTTGTGATGAATTTTGGGATGAATAAGCAAGCTAGGGTTTCATAGCTCTCTGCCTAAACTTGTTGTATGATTGTAAATGTTGTAATTAAGGTTATATAAGGTTGTTTGGTGGTGATTAGAACCAGAAAATTGAGAAAGTTCCATTGTTTACAAAAAATTCCAGATTTCTGGAAAATTCTGCTTCCATTCTGTCCGGTTTTGTAACCTCAGGTTAGAAGCCGAATTGGCCTTAGGTCAAAGAATTAAAGTTGTAGATAATGGTATTTTATAGGTGCCTACAAAATTTCAGCTCAATCGGAGCAACGTAGGACGTGAAAAGTCCAAAATACCCTTACTATTTTAAGTATTTCCCAAGCAGTCCGTGTGATCAGTTAAGTCCAGTTTATCACATTTTTCGACTAGGATCCATTCTGATTTAGCTTTTTGCAAAAACATGAAAGTTGTAGTATTCTGAATTAGCTTTCAAATGCCTCTAAGAACACCTGATTCAGACTTGTGTACTCTGAGATATGTCCATTACAGTGTTCTGCGTTTAAACAGCCGACGAATTGGTTTCTGGTTTAGTAATTTGAGAATTTGACTAAGTTACATTAGGAACTGGACTAAGTGACCTTCATGAATGTTGTAGCTATGTGTCTTAGCTTCAAAACAGCATAGGTTTCGTCTCAATCCGATAAGCGTAGCTTTGGATATGTTATTTCCGCATTCGTACGTCAAATCTGTCTTGTGCTAAGTTGAATTTCTGCACTTGTGATTGTTGTAATTCTTATTCTTATGATATTGTGAGCCTATGGAACGGTTCTTGACTTGAATTGCTTATGTGTGATGTTGGGTTGTGGTTGAGGAAAAATAATGAAGCCAAAATGGCTGGAAAATTAGGTAAACACAAAGGGCGTGCTGCCCAAATTTTCGCTCGAGGGCTAGGTTTCTATTGGAACTTGTATACTTTTGTTAGGCCAATACCATGACCGGTTTTCCATTTTAAAACATGATTTTTCATCCTGGGGTTCAAACAACCCTCTTCTTACTTGAAAGTCATCTTTACATGTTTTACTCCTAATTAGTCGGGTTTCTTTGTTTCCCTTAAATGTTTTGCTCAATAAACTGTAATATGTTCTCTTGTTCAACCTTAGGTTTCATTGGTGACTAAGGGTAATATCCGGAAGGATATTTTGCACGTTATTTTGCATATCTAGGTGAGTGTTCCTTGTTTGTTATATTCTCCCGGACTTCATGACTTGTTGTTGTTGTTTGATAATGTGTTAAGTGCTTTCAAGGATTTCTAAAACGAGTTTTCTAGGCGAGCGTGTACTTTATCGCGCTCGACCTTAATGAAACGTGAAATTTTCAATGATTTAATGATGGAAACATTAGTTGCGCATGATGTAAGCCTTTTGGCTGAATTGGGCCCTGCCCTTCGTTGCCGATCGACTCGAGCCAGAAGCGGACTCGGTCGGGCGATATGGTGACCCTGGGTGAATTTGGTATACTCGAGTATTACCTTGTAGTCCGACTACGTCCGGATGGGTGGAGTCCGGCCAATGGTCGGATGGGTGGAGTCCGGTCAACGTCCGGAAAAGGGGATGAACGAACAAAAGGATGAACGAGGGATTCTACTTACAAAAAATGTATTTTCAAACGATTGGAGGAATAAGGGGAAATGTCAGGGGAACGAACGAACAAACGAATCGCTCCATGTGAGCCCGTATCCTTTTAATGAATGTTACTATCGCTTTCCATTGTAAATGTTCCTTGAATTATTAATACTCCATGTTTAATGTATTGAATTGATTGTTGATTATCTGTTCGGAACCTCACTGAGCTTTTAGCTCATCCCTTTAGTTTTGTTTTCCTTAACAGGGGACGGCGAGCAGGATGAGAGCATAGACAAGCCTAGTCTAGGTATTTTGTTTCTTTTGTAATGGTTCTCGCCCTAGTGCTTGGCACGGGCTGGTTGTATGGTGAAGTGAGAACCTTTGTACATTTGATGGCTGTACTTCCTTTTGAGATAGCAATATATATAAGTTCCGCTTTAAGTTTGGATTGCTACCCTATTTATTCTTGTGATTTATTCTGGATTTGATTAAGGAACGACTGAGTCCCGGCGAGAGCCGGGCAGGCGACTCGCCGAACCCTTTGGTTCGCCTTAGGGGGAGGTGGGGCCGTCACACTTAACATTTGCATGATCAAAAGGTTGTTTTTAATTATAGAAGCCACATTTATCATTTATGAATTGGTACATATACCAAATAAATAGATTTAGCATTTCGTACATGTATTTGCAAACTATTTTGATTGTTCAATCAACTAATTCAATCATCAGGTCGTGTTAGACTGTAAGTCATACATAATTGATAACACCACAAAATGAGTACCAAAAAGATTTTAATTAAAAAAGTGTTTATTTTTTTGAACTATTTTATTGCATAATAAATTAGAAAAAGTCCTATATTAGTTAAAATTGGCAAAACAAAATCTGCCCAAACACACTAAATTGTCATATTCTATTATTTTAACACAACCTGAGAGCAAAAAAAATAATAAAACTCAAAACAATTGAAAAACTTAATTACATAAAGATGAGAAAAAGAGAAAAGAGAGAGATAGGTGAAAGGACAAAGAAAGCGTGCACTTCTTGCATCTAAATAAGGAAAAGGCGTGCTTTTTATATGTACGGAACTAAGAGTGGCAAACTAAAAAATTCAAGTGGCGTGGCGGGCTGAAGGGATTTTAGGAAAACAACACCGTTTGATTCTATGTCCTAATAACTTAGCCAAAATTTAAGACATCTTGTTTCTCTCTTTTTGTCCTCCTCACATCACCGAGAATGCCCTTCTTATGTATCAAGCTTGCACTATCAAATCCATCCAGGAACCAATTAGTACGAACACTTTGAATTTGGGCAACTTTATCGAGCTTGCACCATCAACATCCCTAATTTGCCTGTTGCACTGCCTTGGTGGCAAGAAATTAGAAATTAGGGCTTCAAAATTTGGGTGAAAGCTGGAATTTAGAGCTTGAAGCTTGGGGAAAACAAGAAGTTAGGGATTGAAGGCATAGTTTGAGGTAATTTCAATATTTTGTGTCCGATTTTGCAGTGCATGGTACATATTTTCATGGTTATGGCTAGTTGCACCTTCATTGTTTCTTGTCAAACTTAGATTTTAGACTCAATCTTATTAGTCTCTGATTTAAGCATCGACAAGTTTTGAATCCTTTTTGTCCTGTTCTTATAGATTTGTTGGATTTTTATGGGGAAATTGTCCTTTTAAGTGACAAGTTTTGTTTTTCTTTTCAGAAATCATTAGCTGGTTTTATACGACTTTATCTCGGTTAGAGCAGCAAACACATAGTTTCAACATGGATATGGAAATAGTTTCCAATTATGTTCTATAAAAAATATGTCCATGTGTTGTAGATGTAGAGCAAGTACTAAGTTGTGTATAACTTGTAGTTTTCTTCTATTTCAGATCCATATGAGAGTGTGAAATATTTAGTTTATAAACATTAATGTGGGTTATGGTGTGACATTTTCTTCGTTCTTCACAGATGTCGTAGGTATGAGAGCTTCCAGTCTCAGTGCTTCTCAAACTCACCATTCCCCAAACTTCAACTTCTGAGTGGAGCAGATTCTATCAATCTGCAAATATTGCACTTTGTCCTCTTGCTCATCTATATTCTTGTAGATCATTTATTCTGTTCGATCATCCTATTCTTTTTCTTTTTTTGAATGTTCATTTTGCTCTTTGGTCTATAGTGCTTTGCGGAAGCTACTCTAGCTATTCTTCATTTCATATTTGAAAAGGAACCCTCCAAAACTGAGCAAATACCTGTAGTACTTGTAGCATTTGTGATGAGTGTATTATGAATCTCAACTGTTGTTGGTGAGCTCCTGAATTGCCTTGCAGCTCTTGGAGCACTTCTAAAACTGTGACAGCCCCACCTTCCCCTAAGGCGAACCAAAGGGTTCGGCAGACCGCCTACCCAACTCTCGCCGGGACTCAGTCGTTCACTCAAACAAATCTGAAATAAAACCACAAGAAAGAGTATAACAACAATCCAAAACTTAAAGCGACACCTATATACATTGTTATCTCCAACGGGAGTACAAACATCAAATATACAAAGGTTCTCATTTCTTCATACAACCAGCCCGTGCCAAGCACTAGGGCGAGAACCATTATGAAATCAAAGAACTAGACTAGGCTAGTCGATACCAAGCTCTTGTTCTTGCTCGCCTTCCCCTGTTAAGGAAAACAAAACTAAAGGGATGAGCTGAAAGCTCAGTGAGGTTCTGAACACATAATCAAACAATCAATTCAATACATTAAACATAGAGTATCAATAATTCAGGAAACATTTACAATGGAAAGCGATAGTAACACATTCATTAAAAGGATACGGGCTCACATGGAGCTATTCGTTCGTTCGTTCTTCTGTTATTCCCCTTATTCCTCCAATTATTTGAAAATGCATTTTGATAAGTAAAACCCTTCATTTCATTCATTGCCACTCGTTCATTCATTTCATTTCACCCCCATCCGGACGTTGGCCGGACTCCACCCGACAACAAGGTAATACTGGAGTATACCAAATATTCACCCAGGGTCACCATATCGCCCGATCGAGTCCGCTTCTGGCTCGAGTCAATTGGTAATGAAGGGCAAGGCCCAGTTCAGCCAAAAGGCTTACATCCATGCACAACTAATCGTTCAATCATTGAAAATTTCACATTCGTTTAGGTAGAGTGCGGTAAAGTACACCATCGCCTAGAAAATTCGTTTTGGAAATCATTGAAAACACTTAACATATTATCAAACAACAACAACAAGTCATGAAGTCAAGGAGAATATAACAAACAAGGAACAGTCACCTATTTAAGCAAAATAACGTCCAAAGTTTCCTTCCGGATAATACTCTCAATCACCAAGGAGCCCTAATAATCAAACGAACACATTATGCTTCAACCATCAAAGATGTAAGTGAGTCAAAGACAAGTTGAATACGTACTAGTACAAAGTATAAATATGGTTTTGGTAGTGAAAAGAGTACATTGAAACCAAAGGACATAAGTAAAATATTTGTAAAACTTAAACTCACTTGTAAAATTTTAAAATCACTATTTGAGTCGAAGTGGCAAAGAAAATGTAAATACCCTAGATGGTTCACGTGGTATTCGCTCTCAAGACTTACTCAAGTCGCAAGTGTATCGACTTAGTTCTCGAGCGTAAATTTGGGCAGCATGCCCTTTGTATTTACCTATTTTCCAGCCGTTTATGGTTTCATTCTTTTCCTCAATCAAATCCAAAGTCATATACAAAATCATCTCATTTCAATAGCTATTCCATAGGCTCCAAGTCATACAAGTACAAAATCAAGCTAGGAGCATGTGTGGAAATGAAGGTTGAGTCAAGAAACAAAAGACAGATTTGACGTTTTTTAGTGTATCGGACACAACCGAAGCTACGCTTATCGGATTGGGGTGAAATTTATACCGTTTAGAAGCTAAGACAAATATATACAACTTTTATGAAGACAACTTAGTCCAGTTTGTAGTGTATCTAAGTCAAAATTGCCATTTACAGAACCAGAATCTCACATTCGGGCTTGTTAACTGCCTTATACGTAAACAACAATAACTCAGGCTACTGAAGTCAAAACGAGGTGATTCTAGGGACGTTGGAAAGCTAAGACATAGCACTACAACTTTTGTGTTTTATCCAAAGGCTAATTCAGTACACATTAGGGTGAACAGATACGGTTAGTGCGGTGAAATATCAAAATTATCCACTGGACTAAACCTATGAGAGTCAAGGGTATTTTTGTCTTTTCACAGGCTATGCTGGTCCGATTAAGTTGAAATTTTGTAGGCTACCATAAAATATCATTCTATACAACTTTCATGTTTTGTGATAAGCCTAATTCGACCTCTAACATGATGAAATAGAACCAGACAGAACTGAAGCTAAATTTTCCAGAAATCTGGAATTTTTGTTATTTCAAGCTATAATTCACATTTTCACCTTGAAACTACCACTACTATCACCTTCACAAGATCATATACCATATATATACATCATACCACACCTAACCCACAAGAAACCCTAACTCAAAAGTCATCCATCTAATCATCAAAATCACTTGAAACAAGCATCACAAACACAATACCGACATTAATACCCAACTTAATCATGATTAATAGAGAAAGAATGGTTGATCAGCCATTATACCTCAAGACACATGCTTGCAAGGATGATCCTTCACCTCTCCTTGAAATCTTTGGTTCCTTAAGCTTCCCAAGCTTCCCAACTAGTGATCAATCAGTTTAGTTTTTCTTGGTTGCACTCAAAAGGTTGGATTCAAGGTTAAAATTTGAAGAACTCTCCTCACTCTCTTTCCTCTCCTTGCTCTCGGCCAAACCAGAAAAGAAATGAGGGAAAATGAGCTGAAATGAGATATAAGAAGACAAGACAAAAAACAAGTTTGGTTAAGGCCATAGGTGGCCGACACTTGTCACCACCAAAGCCATCCAAATTTCTCTTTCTTTTCCTTGCATTTTGGTCACAATTTTCGGCCATATGGATGAGGATGAGGGGGGGATGTTTTGCAAAAATATCAAGGGTATGTGGTGGTAAGGAAGTGGTGGTCAAGTGGTGGGTTTAATCGGTAGTGATCGATACCCATCGGTTTGAACCGATTTTTCTTAAATCGCGTATACTAGGGTTTTTACCTTCTAATCACTAACTTATTATTATCACTTCTAATCACACAGTTAATATCATCTGAAACTCACTTTTATTCCCCAAATTTGATCCACACTTCGTACCGGATAGTTGCACTACGGAAAAACGTAAAAACCCTAATTCGCTCTAACTTGAAAACGGACAACGAAAACCCTTACTTCTATATTCATTTACACTTATTGTGGTGTGATTGGGTAGTAGGGCTATTATAAAATCATAAGTTCCAAATAAAAAGGGATTTTTAAGAAAAACATGAAGGGTTTTACAATTCCATAAATTGAATTTAGGGTTTCAGTTAAAATATGAGAAATTTGAGAAAACGGTCAGTCACAAGTAAAACTAGGGTTTTGATTAGACGTTTAGGGTTTCAAGTCTTTTAAAATAAAACAAGGTTTAAACCAAAGAAACTAAAGAAATAATTTTAGTTTCTTCTTTAAAACAAAATAATGTTTTTAAAATAAAAATAAACTAAAGAAACCGTAATATCCTCTTTGAGACTAAACAAAAGATGATCCTAAAAGTTGGGGTATCACAAAAACTGCCCTCAGCAATCCTTGGGTTGACAGTACTTGCATGGGGAAACTCTGTTGGTGATCTAGTTGCTGATGTAGCACTTGCAAAAGCTGGCCAACCAACGATGGCTATGGCCGGGTGCTTTGCTTGTCCAATGTTTAACATGTGGTTTGGGCTTGGTACAGCTTTGGTTATGCAAGAAGCGAATGTCTATCCAGACGCATATGCCCTCCATTTCCATGTTAGGTTTATTTTCTTGCTTTTGAGATTGATAGGATCCATTTTGGCGGTAACTTGGCACCGATTCCGTGTTCCAAGATTTTAGAGGTTCTGCCTTGTTGGGCTTTACGTTATTTTCACATTATTTTCATGATACTGAGCCTGATCATTGCAATGTTCTGGGCATGATTCTGATGATGGTGAAGTATCTAAGCTGCTGTATGTAACGACCCCATTTTCCCCTAAGGCGAACCAGAGGGGTCAACGGGCCGCCTGCCCAGCTCTCGCCAGGACTCAGTCATTCCCTACAGTTCTCGAATGAATTACAAGATAAAACTCAACTTTTACATCATATTCTCCAAAATTTACATATCACAATCGAAGCGGAAACTAGTTCTAAGCGAAAAATGTAGATTTACATCCGATTCAATTCCAAATATTTATACAAGCCCAAAAGTACATAAATCAAAACCAAAACTAAACTATACAAGATGTACGCCATCCAGCCACACAAAGATCCAAATACAAGGTCTTCCTTTACCTCAATCCCTGTGGGGAGAAGAAGATAATAGGGGGTGAGCTAGAAGCTCAGCGAGTGACCAGTAAAATCAACAGCCAAGTATATTTCACAATAAAGCATTAATATGATGTCATGATGCATTAATCAAATGTTCATTTATTGCTCATGTGAGCCAGTGAAGTTCTTGTACTTAAATATCCAATGCTCGTTTAGATCATGTAACCATGAAACAGAAGTAAGGAGCCATCGTGCTCCAAAGAACGTGTAAACAATAGTGGAGACATTGGTTCTAAGCACAAGACTTTCCAGGAACTCATTGGAGCCAAATTATGTCATGGCACACACCCGAACCCCCAAATGATATGCAATGGAGTAATAAATGCAAGAATTAGTTCAAAAGTAACTTTGGGACAGTCGAGGGATCACTCACACAAAATATAGTGCTTCAAGTATTCACGTTCAACTATACTCCAGGTTTGAAGTCCAGCTCTGCGATAAAAATCCAATTTGAGAACTTGAAACACGAGTAAGATTCGAAACTTAAACGTTCCGTTCATTAAGAATCAACCAATTGAAATTCATTTGAAAGGCATTCGTGAAACACTTGCTCGCTTTTCAAATCATAAGGTTTTGTAGTATAGATACTTGGAAATAACACTTGAGTTGAAAGTACAAGGAAATACAAGTTTACATTGGCCATTATGTCTTTTCCTCAAGGTACAAGTTCGGCCAAGTCCTAATGTATAACCCTCGACAAACAAAGTAGCAAACGTGCTTGCTAGTTCAAGTAATAATCACTTAACTTTACACAAGTTACAAGTCTCGTTTCCTAGTCCTCGAGTATAAATTCGGGCAGCATGCCCTTTGTGTTTACCTAATTTTCCAGCCTTTTAGGCTTCATTGTTTTTCTCAAACACAACCCAACATCATACATATCAGCAATTTATGTCAAGAGCCGTTCCATAGGCTCACAATATCATAATAACAAGAATCGCATTAAGTACAAGTGCAGAAATTCAATTTAGTTCAAGACAGATTTGACATACAAATGCGGAAATAACATATCCGAGGCTACACTTATCGGATTAAAACGAAACCTAGGCCGTTTCGAAGCTAAGACACAGAGCTACAACATTCATGAAGGTCACTTAGTCCAGTTCCTAATGTAACTTAGTCAAATTCTCGAATTACTAAACCAGAAACCAATTCGTCGGCTGTTTAAATGCAGAACACTGTAATGGACATAACTCAGTGTACACAAGTCCGAATCAGGTTTTCTTTGAGGCATTTTAAAGCTACTTCATAACACTACAACTTTTATGTTTTGTCCCAGAGCTAAATCAGAATGGATCCTGGTCAAAAATCGTGATAAACTGGACTGAACTGAAGAAACGGACTGCTGGGAAATTCTTAAAACAGTAGGGGTATTTTGGATTTTTCACGTTCTGCGTTGCTCCGATTGAGCTGAAATTTTATAGACACCTATAAAACATCATTTCCTACAACTTTCCTTCTTTGACCCAAAGGCCAATTCGGCCTCTAACACATAGATACAAATTCGGACAGAAATGATCAAGAATTTTCCAGAAATCTGAAATTTGTAGTTTCTAGTGAAATTTTCCCTAATTTCTCACTCCAATCACTCCCAAAACACCTTATAAAACCTCAATGGTAACATACAAGTATCACACATCAAGTTGGGCAGAAATTCCACAGCCCTAGTTCATCAATTAAATTGGGGAAAAACTTCTACACATGCTAGCATCCATGAATCCACCACCAATCAAGCTACTAAGCTCACCTTAACCATGATTGAAAGAGAAAGTTAGAGAGATATCATCCTCTTACCTTGATTTGAGTTCTCCAAGTATAGCCCCAAGCTTTCTCTTCACAAATTTTCACCACCAATCACTAGATAATCACTCAAGAGTAGGTTTAATCGGTTTACTTTGTTTGATTTCGCACTTTGTTGGTGGATTGAAGAAGAAATGGAGAAGAGTTTTGTTTTTCCTCTCTTGTTCTTACTCTCTCTCTCTCTCGGCTCTTAGCAGCAGAAAATGAAAAGAAAATGCTAAGTATTGGAGTTAAATGGATGGAGTTTGTCTTGGGTAAGAAGCCATGAGGTGGTGACAAGTGTCACCACCACCACCCTTTCTTTTTCTCTTTCCTTCTTGCCTTTCTTAGCCACCAATTTTCGGTCAACATGCTGCCAAGAGAGAAGATATTATGTGCAAAAGTCAACAACTTGTTGGGTAAGAAAAATGGTGGTCAAGCGGTGCGTTCAATCGGTAATGCGTGGGACCCGCCGGTTCGCGCCGTTTTTCTTAAAAACTCACGTACTAGGGTTTTTACTTCTCATTCACTAACCTTATACCATTGCCACTAGTCACATCTTATTTCTCACTTAAAAGTCACTTTTACTCATCAAATTGATCCTTAGCCAGTACCGAAAATTCATCCGGCGAGAAAATCGAGAAAACCTAATTTTGCTCAATTTGAAACCGAAGTGAAAAATCCTATTTTCTAGGTTCATTGGCACTTATTGTGGGGTGATTGAGTAGTATGGCCATTATAAAGTGGTATTTGTCAAAGAAAAGGGAATTTTAAGAAAAATATAAGGAATTTGCACGGCTTCTGGCCGGATTTTCCCACAAAACTCTATTCACCAGAAATTTTTCCCTTTTCTTCTGCCTCGGGGCATCACAAACTCCCCTCCTTAAAAGAATGTCGTCCTCGACATTCCAACTTGTACTAATCAGATTAAAATAGTTCTCGAAAGTCGATCACGTATTAAGAATCATTTCAATCTCGCTTATCATAATCAAATACTAATCAGATCAAGTATCTAAAAGATCAATCACATACTAAGAATCACTCTAATCTCACTTATCGTAATTCATGATCCAGTAAAGCATGGCTTATTAAATAATCACTTATCAAATTCAAGTACTAAATATCACACCGATCCAACTTATCCAATAGTCATGGTCCATTAGGGAGTTAATCAAGTGATTAGATAAAACAGGCAAAAGCTTGAGGTTGGACGTAAAGTCCCAGATATTCGGAAGAAATGCAGGATATAGCGAAACTTTAGATCAAATATTCATCCTTGGTGGTGCTGGACAACACAACAAGCTAGCACAACGGCTATGCTTCACCAAAGAATTTCAATTCAGTAAGTTGGCCCTGGCGGTGATGGACAACACAACAAGCTAGCACAACGGCTATGCTTCACCAAAAGCCTCAGTTCAAGTATTTGTCCCTGGCGGTGCTGGACAACACAACAAGTTAGCACATCGGCTAAACTTCGCCAGAGAACCTCAGTTCATGTATTCGTCCCTGGCGGTGCTGGACAACACAACAAGTTAGCACATCGGCTAAACTTCGCCAGAGAACCTCAGTTCATAATTCCATCTCTGGTGGTGATGGACAACACAACAGGCATGCCTCGCCAGAAGAATGGCGGTGCTGGACAACACAACAGGCAATGCCCCACCAGAGAGGTTCAGTTCAACCGCTACAGACGAGTAGTAGCCGGTCTACAACCATATGAGTACGAGTAAGTTCACGAGTAGGGTAACAGTAGAGTTCAAACAAATAGGTTCAAAACAGAACGGAATATTTCAGGTTCATGCAGCACGAATAAAAAGAGGTTCAAAAGCAGGGTCAAATGCTTTAGGTTCATGGAGCACCAGTACAATTAAGAACTCACTCGTCCTACTTATGCCCAGCAAATCACATTCTTAAGCAGTCACAAGATTCAAGTTCACATTCCATATATTCAGCCAAATTAGGTCCATCAAGGTACGTAAGGCACACTAGCCTAAACAGGTTCAAGTCTCAAGTAAGCTCAGTCTAATCGGTTTCAGGCAGTTCAAGTTCTCTTATCAACCCAGTACAATACTTTCGGGGTTCAAACTTCCTAAGGTTGTAATATTGGCACAGAACCAACCCTAAAATATGTTGCGCACAAGAAAATTTCACCAAGTTTCCGACTAGATTAATCCATTATACACTAGTAGATCTAATCTTCGGGTTTATTTTCGATTCATATTCAGTACTAGGGACCTATTAAATTGTATGAATCTGTCCATCAATTTCTCCCATGAATACGGAGTTGGCTAAACCCTCGGTCACAGCCCTTTATGTGAGAACCCGTATTTCCCTAATATTGTCCTAGGGTTTTTCCCTTAATTGCATGTTTTCTGGCTTAGAAAAATTTCTTGGTGGATTTTATGGGTAATTATAGTTTTTAATATGATTTTCCTAGCATTGGGTAGTTTTTGAAAATTTAAGAATATATATTGGACGTGGGACCCACTAGTGCGATAAGTTTGGAAAAATTCGGCCAATAAGGTTAAGTTTCAGATACTGTGAAAAATTTATCGGGTGTTAAGAGATAAGTAGGGTGTGTGAAGTGATTGATGTGAGAGAGAAAAGAATGATAAGAATGCATTAATGGAGGTGACAAGTGTCACCTTCTCATTGGATGGACTTTAAGAAACACTATTCACTTTCTTGACTTTTTTGACCAAAGGATTAAATATCAAAAAAATGCACAAAAACCACCATTTTTCTTCTCTTGTTGGCCGGCCATCTTGAGCAAAGAAGGAAGGAGAAACTCTTCAAGTTCTAGCTTCTACTTGGTGCAAATCAACCAAAAACATTTGCTTCCATCTATTTCACTCCATAAAATCCTACCTTCTAGTGCTAGTAAGGGTTGTAGTGAAGTTGTTTTGAAGAGCAAAGGTGTCCACAACCTCTCTTTCCCTTGTTTCTTGGTAAGTGATGCTACAACCTCTCCCCTATACCTAATGATGCTTATAATATGCTTAGAGGTGCCTTGGGTGATGAAATATATGATTTATTTCTTGATTTGAAGAGTTTTGGTGAAGTTTTTATTTTATTGGGAATTTTTCTGGTTTAATATGAAATGATTGTTGTAGCTATCTTGGATGATTGGAAATGGACTATAATGGTTCTAGTGGGTGTGAATTGTGGATAAATGCAATTAATTTTGGATTTGAATGGAAAATTGGAAAGTTAGGGTTCATAAAATCCCAATTCTGTCCGGTTTTAGATCACTGGGTTAGAGGCCGAATTGGACTTTTCTCAAAACATGAAAGTTGTAGGTATTGATGTGTTTGAGGTGCCTGTAAAATTTCAGGTCATTTGGATGAGTGTAAAGTGAGTTATGCCGTTTTTACTGTAGCTGTTCTGCTTTGATCAGAATGCGAAAACTGCGATAGTAATTGGCCTTTTTGACTGGAATTGGTTTGGATTTTGGAGTTGGTGTCTTCTGATGAAATGTAGCTGAATGTCTTAGCTATCATATGCCTTTGGAATTTTGGCATTTGGACTTGTATGGACTGAGATATACCGATTACAGTTTTCTGTGTTTTGCAAACCTGTTTTGGGAATTCTGGGTTAGTATTTGGCATATTTGACCTAGTTGTGTTAAGAACTGGATTGAGTGGTCTTCTACATTGTTGTAGCCCTGTTTCTTAGCTTCGAAACGGTGGGTCTTACATCCCCAACCGATAATTGTAGTGAGAGTTGTGCCATTACCGCATTAGGAGGCCAAAACTGTTTTTGTTATTAGGGCTAATATAGTTACATTTCCTGATTTTCTGGTTTGCTATAGTTACATTTTCTGGGTTGTTGTTATGCCGTCCATTTATTTTCTTGTAAATTGAATGAGTTAAAATGGTTTTGGAAATGTATTTTGTATCAAATTTGGGTGTATTTCCTTGAGAATTTCATTGGATCGTTCAACTAAGGATTCGAGGGCTAAGTTCTAGTTACATTTGTATATTTCCGCAAGGCAACTAATGTGACCATTTTACCATTCGAAAGCATGAAACCCCAAATGTTCTTTATGCCTTTCCTATGAATACAAGTGAATTATTTTTAAGCGAGGCTCTAAGTGTGGAAGTTAACGTATTTTGTCTTCCTTTCGCATGCTTTATAGCGAAGACATTTAGCCTATACTATTTCTTTGAAAATGAGTTGATTTTGAACCACGTGAACAAATTTATTTATCAAGTTGGGTTATAAAGTGTTCTAGTTAGGTATTTTCCGTCGGAAACTTATTAATCTTTTTGGAGTTAGTTTTGTACTTAATTTACCAACCCTAGTTATTTCATCCACTGGCCCTAATGGACTCCTTTCACTTTAAAGTCACCTTTATCCGTTTTACTCGCTTTACTCGTACTTAGCCGAATTCCTTGATTTCACTTACTTGTTTTGCTATATGACTTGTAATATTCTTTTCGTTAAATCTTAGGTTTTCTCGGTGACCGAGGGTAATATCTGGAAGAATATTTTGCACGTTATTTTGCGTAATTAGGTGAGTGTTCCTTGTTTGTTATGTTTCATGATGGTATGGCTTGTATGAATGATTGATAAATGTTAAATGCTTTCAATAATTGCTAAAACGAGTTTTTGAGGCAAGTGTGTACTTTATCGCACTCGGCCTAAATGATTGTGAAAGTTTCAATGATTGAACGATTGAAATGTTATTTGTGCATGAATGTAAGCCTTTGGGCTGAACTGGCCATTGCCCCTTGTTACCGGTCGTCTCGAGCCAGAAGCGGACTCGGTCGGGCGATTAGGGACTTGGGTGAACGTTTCGGTATACTCGAGTATTACCTTGTAGGTTGGTGGAGCCTGGCCAAAAGCCAGGGACGGGGGTGAATGAATGAATGAACGAATGAATGAATGAGGGTTTTACTTATATAAAATGCATTTTTCAAATGATTGGAGACATAAGGGAATGAAAGGAGAATGAATGAATGAACGAATGAACGAATGGCTCCTTGTGAGCCCGTATCCTTTTCATGAATATGTTTATCGCTTTATTTGTACTTGTAACTTGAATTGTTATTTATATGTATTGAATGCATTGATTCTCTTCTTGCCTATGTGTGCGGAACCTCACTGAGCTTTCCAGCTCATTCCTTTAGTTTTTGTTTTCCTTAGCAGGGGAAGACGTGCAAGGACGGAAGCTACTTATAGACTAGCCGGTCTAGAACTTTTGACTTTTTTTTTATGGTTCTCGCCCCAATGTTTGGTGGGCTAGTTGTATGGAGAATAGAGAACCTTTGTACATACGTTGTATTGCTTTTGGGATGGTTATGTATATAAGTTTACGTTTAAGTTTGGAATTATTGTTATTTCGGTTGCTTTGTGGGTTTTATTGCCCATTTCTTATAGTGACTGACTGAGTCCCGGCGAGAGCTGGGCAGGCGGTCCGCCGAACCCTTTGGTTCGCCTTAGGGGGAGGTGGGGTCGTTACACTTTACTCCTAGCCCTGCTACCATACTTAATAAAAATCTGTAAGTACAGGAAAAGGATTAACTAAGCATGAAAGAACTTAACACGTATACTAGTTGCAAAAACATTTAAAATCAGGTCATGATTTATTACATATATCAAAAGTTATAACCTGAGTTAAAAGTCATAAAATAAGGCCAATATGTCGGAATTTGTATATAAACACTTAGGTACCATAAAAGATAAAAGCATAGGTAAGCTAGATACAAAAGTCTCACGATGTGGACCACCCTTCCTAGGTCTTCCACATGGTCCAATTATTGCTCATTTCAATCAGATTACATGCCTTCATGACATTAGATCCAAGAAATCCATAACACAAGCCGAAGTCAAAGGTTATCCATGTCGAAGTTCAAAATGCCATCATCTCCAAGAATAACCAATCTTAGGTTCTATAGTACAGTCGCAAGTTCCAAGTTCAAACCCAAGAAATGAATACACTTGTTAACTAACGTGCCAAATGGAACCCAAGTCAATTCACACTAACTTCGTACTCTTGAATACAGCCACTCTATATCTCAAAGTTGTCTCAATCCGTACATTTAAAATTGGCTCACTCTTCTTGAAAGTCAAGAATTTTAAAACATAAGATGAGTGTTTAAAGTAATCAAAATCTTATCAAGTTCAGGATTCACATTAGTAAACATAAGCTTGCCATTCTCTCGAAAACTCAGGATATATATATTTTTCTTTGTATAAAGCATGGACCAATTCAAGTGTGAGAATATGCCGGTATACAATCAAGGGGAAAACTTAGTTTAGAAATTGTTATCCTGGTATTAACCCATCATATACAAAATTCAACAAGCTCATCAGGTATTTACAACTTTTCAAATTTGAACTTCAAGTAAAACTCACATTTTTACTAAAATCGGCAAATTACACATACTTAAAGCATATATATCTTATTTCCAATCATTGCATACAAATAAAACTAGTACATCCTAGCTTTTCTTCAAAATCCCAAAACAAAATTTCTTTAGAAAGTAGGGGGTGAAAATGCATTTTATTCCTTTGGTACTTTTATCTTGGTTAAAAATCATTACTCATAAAATTTTACTATCACATCTCACCTTTTATCCATGGCCATGGCCAGTACTAGGAATCACCTCAATTCCTTCCACACTTACAAACATACTAGAATTCAAATTCATCCAATCTTTCACTAGTCATCTAATTCCTCAATTTTTTTTTTCTACAAGTCCCAAATAAGGAATTCTCAAACAATCAATTTCTTTGTACCACTAGGATACAATAGCTCCTCGTTCACATAATATTCAAATTACTCTCACAGCCAAACATCCTAAACTTTAACTCTAGGATACGCTACAGAGATCTGGAACCTAAGCTCTGATACCAATTGTAACGACCCCATTTTCCCCTAAGGCGAACCAGAGGGGTCAACGGGCCGCCTGCCCAGCTCTCGCCAGGACTCAGTCATTCCCTACAGTCCTCGAATGAATTACAAGATAAAACTCAACTTTTACATCATATTCTCCAAAATTTACATATCACAATCGAAGCGGAAACTAGTTCTAAGCGAAAAATGTAGATTTACATCCGATTCAATTCCAAATATTTATACAAGCCCAAAAGTACATAAATCAAAACCAAAACTAAACTATACAAGATGTACGCCATCCAGCCACACAAAGATCCAAATACAAGGTCTTCCTTTACCTCAATCCCTGTGGGGAGAAGAAGATAATAGGGGGTGAGCTAGAAGCTCAGCGAGTGACCAGTAAAATCAACAGCCAAGTATATTTCACAATAAAGCATTAATATGATGTCATGATGCATTAATCAAATGTTCATTTATTGCTCATGTGAGCCAGTGAAGTTCTTGTACTTAAATATCCAATGCTCGTTTAGATCATGTAACCATGAAACAGAAGTAAGGAGCCATCATGCTCCAAAGAACGTGTAAACAATAGTGGAGACATTGGTTCTAAGCACAAGACTTTCCAGGAACTCATTGGAGCCAAATTATGTCATGGCACACACCCGAACCCCCAAATGATATGCAATGGAGTAATAAATGCAAGAATTAGTTCAAAAGTAACTTTGGGACAGTCGAGGGATCACTCACACAAAATATAGTGCTTCAAGTATTCACGTTCAACTATACTCCAGGTTTGAAGTCCAGCTCTGCGATAAAAATCCAATTTGAGAACTTGAAACACGAGTAAGATTCGAAACTTAAACGTTCCGTTCATTAAGAATCAACCAATTGAAATTCATTTGAAAGGCATTCGTGAAACACTTGCTCGCTTTTCAAATCATAAGGTTTTGTAGTATAGATACTTGGAAATAACACTTGAGTTGAAAGTACAAGGAAATACAAGTTTACATTGGCCATTATGTCTTTTCCTCAAGGTACAAGTTCGGCCAAGTCCTAATGTATAACCCTCGACAAACAAAGTAGCAAACGTGCTTGCTAGTTCAAGTAATAATCACTTAACTTTACACAAGTTACAAGTCTCGTTTCCTAGTCCTCGAGTATAAATTCGGGCAGCATGCCCTTTGTGTTTACCTAATTTTCCAGCCTTTTAGGCTTCATTGTTTTTCTCAAACACAACCCAACATCATACATATCAGCAATTTATGTCAAGAGCCGTTCCATAGGCTCACAATATCATAATAACAAGAATCGCATTAAGTACAAGTGCAGAAATTCAATTTAGTTCAAGACAGATTTGACGTACAAATGCGGAAATAACATATCCGAGGCTACGCTTATCGGATTAAAACGAAACCTACGCCGTTTCGAAGCTAAGACACAGAGCTACAACATTCATGAAGGTCACTTAGTCCAGTTCCTAATGTAACTTAGTCAAATTCTCGAATTACTAAACCAGAAACCAATTCGTCGGCTGTTTAAATGCAGAACACTGTAATGGACATAACTCAGTGTACACAAGTCCGAATCAGGTTTTCTTTGAGGCATTTTAAAGCTACTTCATAACACTACAACTTTTATGTTTTGTCCCAGAGCTAAATCAGAATGGATCCTGGTCAAAAATCGTGATAAACTGGACTGAACTGAAGAAACGGACTGCTGGGAAATTCTTAAAACAGTAGGGGTATTTTGGACTTTCACGTTCTCCGTTGCTCCGATTGAGCTGAAATTTTATAGGAACCTATAAAACATCATTTCCTACAACTTTCCTTCTTTGACCCAAGGCCAATTCGGCCTCTAACACATAGATACAAATTCGGACAGAAATGATCAAGAATTTTCCAGAAATCTGAAATTTGTAGTTTCTAGTGAAATTTTCCCTAATTTCTCACTCCAATCACTCCCAAAACACCTTATAAAACCTCAATGGTAACATACAAGTATCACACATCAAGTTGGGCAGAAATTCCACAGCCCTAGTTCATCAATTAAATTGGGGAAAAACTTCTACACATGCTAGCATCCATGAATCCACCACCAATCAAGCTACTAAGCTCACTTTAACCATGATTGAAAGAGAAAGTTAGAGAGATATCATCCTCTTACCTTGATTTGAGTTCTCCAAGTATAGCCCCAAGCTTTCTCTTCCCAAATTTTCACCACCAATCACTAGATAATCACTCAAGAGTAGGTTTAATCGGTTTACTTTGTTTGATTTCGCACTTTGTTGGTGGATTGAAGAAGAAATGGAGAAGAGTTTTGTTTTTCCTCTCTTGTTCTTACTCTCTCTCTCTCTCAGCTCTTAGCAGCAGAAAATGAAGAGAAAATGCTAAGTATTGGAGTTAAATGGATGGAGTTTGTCTTGGGTAAGAAGCCATGAGGTGGTGACAAGTGTCACCACCACCACCCTTTCTTTTTCTCTTTCCTTCTTGCCTTTCTTAGCCACCAATTTTCGGTCAACATGCTGCCAAGAGAGAAGATATTATGTACAAAAGTCAACAACTTGTTGGGTAAGAAAAATGGTGGTCAAGCGGTGCGTTCAATCGGTAATGCGTGGGACCCGCCGGTTCGCGCCGTTTTTCTTAAAAACTCACGTACTAGGGTTTTTACTTCTCATTCACTAACCTTATACCATTGCCACTAGTCACATCTTATTTCTCACTTAAAAGTCACTTTTACTCATCAAATTGATCCTTAGCCAGTACCGAAAATTCATCCGGCGAGAAAATCGAGAAAACCTAATTTTGCTCAATTTGAAACCGAAGTGAAAAATCCTATTTTCTAGGTTCATTGGCACTTATTGTGGGGTGATTGAGTAGTATGGCCATTATAAAGTGGTATTTGTCAAAGAAAAGGGAATTTTTAAAAAAATATAAGGAATTTGCACGGCTTCTGGCCGGATTTTCCCACAAAACTCTGTTCACCAGAAATTTTTCCCTTTTCTTCTGCCTCGGGGCGTCACACTGTACATACCATCTACAGAACCGGTTAGATGTGTCATAAAGAACTCACTTACAGAACATGTTTTCATGAAGAAAAAGGAGGATCGAGCAAGATTTGAGAGACTTACATTTGATCATTTTTTGAAGAATTACGCCTAACCAAAGATGAGTGCGAAGAATTACAGAACCGTGGGTTCCTTTTCCTGTGAAAAGAAACAGCTTTTGATTTTATGTTTCCTTACTAATAACTTCTGGTAGCACCTTCCATTCTTGCAAGAATCATAGGAAAAGCTTTGATTGTATCGAAATACCATACCTTATTAGCTCCACGTTTGTAGTCCAAAGGTACCCGAGAGGTATAGCAACCACCTTCTGGTTCTATTTGCCTTTCCTGTGACTTGTTTCCTTTCTGCTTCTATTTGCCTTTCCAGTGACTTGTTTCCTTTCTCCCCTCCCTCAACTCTGTCCATTTGAGAACTTTTGCACAAGGCTTTGGTGCAAGTATTTGAATTTGCAACGTTAATCTGTGTTAAGGTGCTCAATATTTGTTAGTAATTAATCTCATTTTGTTTCAGCAAATGGTCTCTGTCTATTCCAAAATTAGAAATTGGAGAAATGGTTCTGTGCTTCATTTGTTTTTTCTTCTTTTCCTGTCTGTTTATATAAATAAGAAAGTCATTTCATGTGTACGGATTTCCCTTCTGTTTTCTAGGAGGCGTATATGCAGTAAATGAAATTGTTTGTATGGGATTTGTTAAGGCATGGCTAAGAGATTTTAAGCAAGTTTCACAGAGATAATAAGAATAGTAATTAAGAATTCAAGTTAGATTATGGTTGTAGTTTCAATATGTGTCACCATTGATGTTTGCAGCAATTATCTCATCTTTTTTTGTTCTTGGGACAGAGAGGCTACTCTCGAAGTTGTGAGATTGCTGGCACAAAAGACCAAAGAAGTTGGATTTGAGTTTCTTAAGTATGTGAAAGAGCAGGAACTGGTAGCAGGCTTGTTGTTGGTGGCTCGTGAAAAGGTTATGTCTCCCCCACTCCCTTTTCTCTGAGTATCTAGTGATACTGTACCACAGTACATGGACTTATTCCAAACAAAGTTTTCTTTGGAGCTTAACATGATAGAATTTGGTATAAGAAGTAAAAGGGAATTGAGATGAATTTGATGCACTTCGGTGATAACATCATTCCTATTAGAAAGGTGAGGATATAAATTCTTTGCATTTCCATTCTCTATTGCAACTATTGTCTTATTAAAATTACATAGTTTTCTAGAAATCTAATTTAGATACATTGGCATGTAGATGGTATGATTCTTTTACCACTTAACATGGGTGACTTTGTTTAAGTTTTGTTTTGTATGACTATTCATTCAAATTCAATGGTGCACGTTTGTAATGGCATATTTTCTGATTGAATCTACTCTAATGCATACTACTTTTCTTTCATTGCAATACAGTGCTGTTAAATGCTCATGAGGAAATGAACAATAGCTTGGGCTTTGGATATGCTCATAAGGATGGCTGCATTTTGACATAGATTGCTGCTTTAGTCTATATTTTTTGTTACAGAGATCTAATACTCTATTTTTTGGACTAGCCTATATTTTTATTTAGAGATCTAAGTACTCTGTTTTTTTGATGGATAATGGTAATTACTAACTGAGTTGAAATGGGCTCAATACTTTAGTTTTTTGGATATAGACTAGTTTCAAGACAAAGCACATGCAAGTTCACTAAGCCTTTTGTCAAATTGAAAGTTCTGCCATAATTGTTGGAAATGCCATGACAATGCTGTATTTGTAACGGTCAATTGCTGCTCTTCAAGACAAAGCTTGGTGACAACCTATAAGTTCACTAAATTGAAGGTTGTCACTAACATGTCAGTTCACTAAGTGACGACTATTCTTGTCACTAAATACTAGGATTGATAGTGACAAACCCAAGTCGTCACTGTCGCGCCCCATTTTTTGATAAATAAATAAAATGGTTTAAAAAATGTATTTTTTGTGATTGGAAAATGAATTGTGATTTAAAAGAAAAAATGGGTCTAAATGGGGGGTTGAGAATGCGACGATTTGACCCAAAATTATAGTTTAAAAACGGTTTGAAATAAAAATTGGAGTCGCCACTTGGTAATGAGTTAAGGTGTACCAAGTCACCAAAAAATGAATTTTTAAAGAAAAATAGGAAAAAGTAGTAAGAAACCCCTTTTAAATGACTCCTAGTCCACGTAAACAAAAGAAAAAGGTTCGGGAGTCACATTTGACAAAGGGGAAGGCAAGGATAAAATCCAAGGCACCCCTTTGACCTAGCCAAGGCTAGTTGCATGATTTAATCAAAGGTTTTCTTGTTTTAACCAAAGAATTTATTACATTTGGATGCACTACATGAATGCAAACCCTAGACCTAGGGGTATTGGGGAAAATTTCTCTTCAAAGGTTGAGTGGTGTCAATCACATTAATTGTGAAGCCCAATAACGATCCTTTGAAGAAGTCACGAATAATGCGAGTGGGATGCAAATGAATGGAATGCATGTATGCAATGTGAGGATATGAGTTTGAAAAAATAATAAAAGACAATAAATATGTAAATGAAAATGTGCATGTGAGTGGGCAAGGTACGGTATGTGAAATGATAATATGAAGTGCATGTGTGCAAGTGATGATAAAAGTGTTCGTGTGCAAGTGAAGAAACATAAAGGTGCACGTGTGCAAAATGGGAGGAAAAATGAAAGTGTGATGAGAGTATAAAATGGTAGAGTGGATTTTAAAATGCATGAGCCTAGGGAATTCATGCATATTGGGTACGGGGAGACCTAAATCGTGACTCAATTTGCCCTTTTATAGAGGGAATACAAGTGTGCTAAGGCTTAGAAAAAGCCACACTCGTCTATATCCCATATTTTAAGGGGACTTTCAAGCAAATGAACCCTATAACTAGCATGAAATGCAAAAATCCTAAAATGGAGGGAAAAGGGGTTCGAGGGGCATGCAAAATGATAAACTAAGAAAAATGCATGACATGTAATGAACACGCAAATATGTACTAACGAGGGGAAATCCCTAAGGGTCTAGCGTTGGACTAGCCCATTCTATGAATTCCGACTAGCGTTGGACTAGCGGAAACGTACATTCATTCATCACATTCATTCATGGCCATGGAAAGCGAGTAGACATGTCAAACACTCGTAAACACGTAGCACGTAACACTTAGCATGCTCGACTAGATGCAAGAACCTAATAAAGCAAGTAACACATAACATCTAGCAAGCAACCTAAACTAATGGACCTATTACATTTGTTAGCTAGGCACACGTCTTCAATAGGTCTTCATCGAATGCTCCTCCAAGCCCTATCTATTACAAGCCAAGAGGTGTACACATACCCCATAAAGAATAACTTAAATAAAAAGCAAAAGTGAAAATGAAATAAATGAAAGGAATTAAGGAAAGGCAAGGGAAGCAAGTAAACATGCAATTTGCACTTAGCACATTAGATCACATAGGGAGAGACAAAAGAGATAAAAGAAATTATACCGCCCCCTTTTTGTGGTGCTAAAAAAGATGGACAAGATTTAACTTGGGCTATGGTCACCAATTAACGGGATAACTTGGGCTAAACCATTCAAAGCAAAGGGTTAATGCACCAATTTAATGATAACATGTAAATAAGTCATTAATCACATGGAATGAATATAACACGAAATTGAAGCACTTAAAACACCCCCAAATAAACTAAACAAGCTATACTCAAAGGTTTAAGGCAGACAAAGGGCCCAATTAAAGGCATTAATCAATCAATCAAAGCCCATTGAAACAATTTGGGAATTTCAAAAGCCCATAAGTAAGGAAAAGTTCAAGTAATCACAAATAATCACATAAATGTTAAAGCACTTACACAACTTAAACATCCATGTTCACAAAGCTAGGGCCTAATTGAAAGGAAAAAGGAAGTTTGAGGGTCAATTTGGGTGATTTCTCTAATTATTTGGGCCACAATGGAACAAAGGGAGACTTGGGGGGTTGGAATGCAATTTTTGGAAGTCATTTTCATGCATGCATACGTTAGAAAAAACTGAAATTTCTGCAACAACTTTCGACCAAAAACAAACTAACTGCAAATTCTACTTTCACTTACGGATTTCCACCCCAAAACACAAGATACCATTCCCAAACATCAACCAAACCAAATACCATGCTTTTATGACAGAATCAAGGCAGAAAAAACTGGAATGATAGCTGCCAAAAACAAAAGAGATAACAGCAAAAAGAAAGAAACAAAGTGCAGCAAGAGTCTTCAGCCACCTTAAGTTTCGCTAGCAGCCTGGAGAACTTACGATGGACTCCAGAAAATCACCCTAACACCATGGATTAAACATGCAAACTAATAACCTATTCAAAGTTCATTCCAGATTGCATTCATTCGAGATTTCCTACTGCAATTTTCTGGTTTCATTATGCAAGCAAAATCAGCAAGTTACCAGGGTTTCAACTACTTGTTGCGGGTTTGAAGCCAAGCATCTAAGTTAACCCAACAGCAAACGAAAGGGAAGAAATGCAGCAAGGAACGCCAGAGGTTTCATGCAAACGAAGCTGATCATCAATGATATAAGCAAACAGCAAAACAGCAATAGAGGAAAAGGAAAAATGTGTCGCGAGTTTCTGCAATTCTTCCCAGCCGCAGCCTTTTTCTATTCCATCACGCAAACCAGATTTTCAATTCGAATACGCAACTTTGATCAAACATTTTTCAGTCCAACATCACAGCTTTAAACTAAACAACAAACTACCTAATGATCACAATCCAAATGGCTAGAAAACTTGGGAAGATGTCATATGAAATTCTGGAAAATGCGTGCAACATGGATCGACGACCTGATGATTTATTTTCCAGCAAGTATGATTCAAGTGTTTTATACTCTAAACATGCAAAACTCAACACCAAATCAAACGCTTTAACTATGTAAAAACTTCAGCAAATAGACATGCAGGCCTGCTGCATTCTCTTTTCCAAACTCAAGTTTCAAACCCAAGCATTCAGCTTTGCTCAAAATTTTTTATCAAAATCATAACTTGAGCCTAAGCAACCAAATGCATAACTTCAACGTTCAAGCAGGCAAGAACATAAGTGGAAATAAAGCAGATTTTTTTTTTGTTTTTTTGAAGCTTTTATGCAAAAATGGTTCAGCCAAGACACACACATACAGGATACCGACTCAAATTCCAGATTGATCAATACCCAACCAGTCATGTTGAAACAAGAATACAACCAATGAACAACCAAGAAATGCGAGCAATCAACTAAAGACAAAAACTTTCATCCTTGAAAGGAGAGTACAATACCTTAACCGAAGAAAGGGAAAAAGAAAACTCGGATGATTCGGCTAAACTGTCAGTGGAAGAAGTTAAGATGATGACGCGATTGCCTCCTTCCAATTCCAAGTCCCTCTTCGTCCTCACGGTTGGAACTTTTCTGGGTTTGTTTTTCTTCAGCAGTCCGCAACCCTCCCCCAAGGATCTTCCATCCTTTTTATCTCTCAAGCTCACGGCTTTTCCTAGCCTTTCTTTCCTTTCTTCCTGGTTTCTATCTCAGCCCACGCTCTATCGATTGCTTTCTCTCTCTCTTTTTCTCTTCGTAGCTTTCTTTTCTTGTTTCAGATTTCGGCTGTCACTCCTAAAGCTCTCGGCTGTTCCCTTTCTCCCCCAGGTTTCTTTCAACTAAACCTCCCGGCCTTCTCCCTTTCAGCTGCCTTTCTTTTTTTCTGTTTGCAGCTTTCACTCCTCTTAGCTTTTATATGGGCAACCCCCAACCCTAAAACTCCAGCAACTTCCCCTATATTTGCAGCTAAGGAGCCGCCTGATGCTCCTTTGCAAGCTGCAACAAAACGCAGCTTGTATGCGCGACATTTCCTTTTTTTTTTTTTTAACAACTTGATAATTACAGAAATGATAAAATATAATATAAATAATAATAATAATAACAAAATTACACAAACCAGGTAATAATAATAACAAAAACAAAAATAATTTTAAACAAAAAACTAAACAATAAAAATGGCTATTTTTCAATTTTCCTTCTTTTCTCTTTTCTTTCTCTTTAAATAATTAGAACAAAAATAAAAATAATGACAAAAGCAAATTAATTAACATTGGATAAAATAAACTAAAAACAACAAAAATGCAAATTCCACTTTTCCCCTTTTTCCATTTTTCATTTTTTTTTAATTTTTCATTCATTTTTCATTTTCATTTTTAAATAATGAAACTAAATCTGAAACAACTAAAACATATTTTTTGAACGTTTTTTCTTTTTCCTTTGAGAAATTCTACGCTAAAACTTAAAAATAATAAAAAAAAACTAAAAGCAACCACGACAAATGAGAATAAAAAGTAAAAGAAATTACACCAAAAATTTGGTGTCTACAGTTTGCCCCTCTTTGTCTGAGTTTTGAAAAAACTTGAGACAAAGAAGTAGACACCAAATACTTACCTGTGTTATTCGGCTATGAATGATTTTAACGAACTGGAATTCTAAAATGGGACTAACCCAAACATGAAATTAACACGGGACTGACCCGAACAGAAAATTAAAAACGGGACTGACTCGAACAGAAATTTAAAACGGGACTGACTCGAACAGGAATTTAAAATGGGACTGACCCGACCCGAACAGAAATTTAAAACGGGACTGACCCGAACAGGAATTTAAAACGGGACTGACCCGAACAGAAATGTAAATGGGATAGACCCACGGGATAGACCCAGACAGAAACGTAAATGGGATAGACCCACGGGATAGACCCGGACAGAAACGTAAATGGGATAGACCCATGTTTATTGGTGATGCAAATGAAA
This sequence comes from Coffea arabica, assembly GCF_036785885.1. NCBI lineage: Eukaryota > Viridiplantae > Streptophyta > Magnoliopsida > Gentianales > Rubiaceae > Coffea > Coffea arabica. The sequence goes on from NC_092329.1 coordinate 36,891,719, forward strand.
TGCTCACTAGTGGGACTGACCCACGGCTAGTGGCAATGAAACGTCTTGACAATCGGACAGTGGGATCAAACCCGAGCCTGCCGTGATGTGGACGGTCAGCGGGATAGAACCCGGTCCTGCCGAGGTTGGCGGGATAAAACCCGGTCCTGCCGAGGTAAGCGGTCAGCGGGATAAAACCCGGTCCTGCCGAGGTATGAACGGTCAGCGGGATAAAACCCGGTCCTGCCGAGGTTGGCGGGATAAAACCCGGTTCCAACGAAAATATGAACGGTCAGCGGGATAAAACCCGGTCCTGCCGAGATATGAACGGTCAGCGGGATAAAACCCAGTCCTGCCGAGGTATGAACGGTCAGCGGGATAAAATCCGGTCCTGCCGAGGTTGGCGGGATAAAATCCGGTCCCAACGAAAATATGAACGGTCAGCGGGATAAAACTCGGTCCTGCCGAGATATGAACGGTCAGCGGGATAAAACCCAGTCCTGCCGAGATTGGCGGGATAAAACCCGGTCCCAACGAAAATATGAACGGTCAGCGGGATAAAACCCGGTCCTGCCGTGATGAAACTTGATTTGATTTTTGATTTTTGATTGATGATTTTTCTTTTCTTTTTGCTTTTCTTTTTGACTTTTGAGAATCTTTCAAAAAAATTAATTTTGCCCCCAGTGTGATGAATTTTTGCAAATTGAGCCCATAGTTGATTCTGTATCGCCATGTTGTTGCACCTTTTGATCAAATTTGCTTGCAACATTTTCAAATCTGCCTTGGTTCACCGGAGGACTCTTCTCGACACCAATTCCAGTGCGAGGTGTGGTTACTTTCATCTGTGCATGCAATTTTTCCTGTGAAAGAGAAAAAATAAAGAAATTGCCACCACCATTTGATCCGTTTTCCTTCGAGAATCGTGTAAACATGAGTCTTTCGACGCCTTTATCAACTTTTGCTGCGGTAGCCGATTGAGTTGGATTTCTCACCCTGTAGCTTTTCCGATTTTCAAATTGACCAGGTATGTGCTTTGCTATATTGTGAAATCTGTGTAGCTGGCTTGGCTGAATTTCAACTGTTCCCAAAAGATGACTGAATCCAAGCATACTTTTTGCAATAAACCACGGGGATTGTCATTCACCACAATTCAATGATAAAGAATGAGGTATGCAAGAAAATTCCCATGTCATGTAAAAATGAATATGCACAAGAATGCACACCTAACCATTTGTGCTTAAATTCTACAAAAAATGCCATGAATGCAAGTAATTTGGAAAAAATGAGTTTCCTAAGAATGTATTTACAAAAGAATATTTTTTACAAAATGACACGGCTTTTTGCCAACAGATGTCATATTCAAATCTCTGGATATCTTAGCTCTGGAATTCAATGTTGTCAAAGGTATGACAAAAATGAAAAGAAATCTAAATGGACCAAATCACCAGTTGTTCCTCTTTGTGCTTGCTCATTGCAGAAACCTACTTTGGCGCCCATTCGGGTTTTCACCAAGGTTGCACCCCACCCTTTTTGTTGGTTTTTTTTCTTTTCTTCTTTTTTTTTTCTCTCTTGAGGTGCCCTTGTGGGTTTTCACCTAATGAAACAATGGAAGAGCTCAACCATAGTCAACTCAGGAATGTAAGTTGAAGATTGCTGGCATCAGTAAAATGCGCTTCCCTTATAGACTTAACCGAAGGCATTATGGACATCACGTGCCAGTTGATTAGCAAAATCCCTAATAGAAATACAGCAAGTGACGAAAGCCAGGACTTTTGGGCTTTTGTAATGAGGTCAGGTGGGGTGTTTTTCAAGAAAAGTTGAGGCTTGAAAGCAGGCTTGATGAAAGGTGTGAAATAAACTGAGATTGCATCATTTTGAAATTATCTCTAATTTTTTGAACGAAACCAAGGAAAACTTGCCCCAGTTTGCTTGGATTTTTCTCTCTTTGCATTCTCTTCATTGCATTTTTCTTCAAAAAACTAAATTTGCCCCAGTGTGGGGTTCATTCTTCCTTTTCATATCTCTTTCAAAATAAATTTGCCCCAGTGTAGGGTTCTTTCTTTTTCCCATATCTCTTTCAAAGATAAATTTGCCCCAGTGTGGGGTTTTCCTTTTCTTTCTGATCATTTTTCAAAATGAATTTGCCCCAGTGTGGGGTTTGCAATTCTCAGGGGTTGCCAAACGAAAATTATTGTTCTGATAGTTCAAAGGGGATGACTAGGGATGAAATGTTTTGATTGGAAAGGAAAATGGCCTGACTTTTGCCTCGTCTCTTGCATGATTTCCTAAAAGAAACTTTGCATAATCAAATAAAAAACATCTTACACATGTTCGAGTTGATAGGTTGAGGGAATGTCTGTCCTTCCATCTCTCCTTTAAACACCCAATAAGCTTTGTCAATTTGAAGCAAATTTGCCTTCGACTTCGTCTTTCATCGCTTTAGCACTTTGTTTCCTTTTTCAGAAGATCGGTGGCGGATCCTTTTGTTATGAACATAGGTCAGGCGTTTTGACAACGTTGGTCATGGCACATAGCATTCAACTGCTTTTCATTAATCAGAATCAATCGTTAATGACACTGCTTTAACCAATCAGCTTACAACCTGGCAGGAAAGGGATTTTCTCAATGAAGGAATTTCTCAATGAAGGTTTTTTTTTTTTTTTTTATGAAGGCTTTCTCCATGAAGGGGTCTCTCAAAGAAGAGATTTCTCAATGAAGGGATTTTTAATGGAGGGGTTTTCAATGGCTTTCTCAATGAAGGCTTTCCCAAGGAAGGGATTTTCAACGAAAGGATTTTTAATGAAGGGCTACATCAGATTCCAGAACAGTGATATTCAAAGGATCAAATAATTTCATCTTTGGCCATCTCAAAGAATTAACAAAAATTCAGGACAATAATCAAATAAACAAATAAAACAAATTGTGCATTTCATGAAACTCCAAATCAAAGCAGAAACAAGACAAAACTCAATTGCAAAAGATGCTTTCGTTAAGCTATTCACATATACAAGAAAAAGTTTTCACAAATTTTAGTAAATGACAACCCCTAGATTCATCGAAATTCCCTTCGAGAGGGAGGATAATCAGCTATCCAAATTGTGCAGAGCTCCTTCAGGATTTTCAAATTTCGTCATTGGAGGTGGATGCCTCAAAGGTGTCCTTGTGTCTGGGAAAGGGGTTTGTACTTATACTTGGTCCTTGTTCTTCTCTCCCTCTCAAAATTATGTCTCCGGCCTCAATCATGTCCTGAATTTTGTGTTTGAGTATCCAACAATTGGCAGTAGAATGTCCCGGAGCTCCAGAATGATAGACGCAAAAAGATCGAGGATTATAACCAGGGGGAACTCCTTTAGCATAGACTTTAGGAGGTATTGTACCAATTTTCCCTGCGGCCTTGAGCTGCTCATATAGTTGATCCAAGGGCCGACCTAAATTGGTAAAAGTTCTATATCGGGTTGGGTCTTGGGTGCCAGCGGTCTGTTGATAGTTGTAGTTATGGTTGACGGGTAAGGTGGGTCTTGGATGATAAGGAGAGCGAGGTCTAGTTTGAAAGCTATGTGGAGAAATATGAAATGGTGTCATAGGTGTGTTTGGGTAATTTGGTCGAGGTCGAGGGTGGTTACCAGTGGTATGGTGCACAGGTTGAAAGTGTGATTGGTACGGGTAATGGGGTGAATAGGTGGAGTTCTGTCGGTATCTCGGTTGGGGAGCAGGGTCTCGATTCGAGACAAATGAAGCCTCCTCTTCTCTCTTTTTGAATGGGGATTTCTTGTTACCGCTGCCTTGATTTTGCATCGCTTCCAATTGCGATTTCAGAGCCGACACGTTAATAATCTTTCCTGCCCTTATAAACTCATCATATTCTTCTAATTTATTAACGATCTCGGCAAAGGAACACCCAGTCATTCGAAAAATTTCTTCAAAGTATGGCGGATCATGTGCCTTAATGAAGGTGCGTATGATTTCATCCTCAGTCATTGGTGGCTCGACTTTTGCGGCTATTTTCCTCCATCTCTTAGCATAGGTCTTGTGATCCTCGGAGGGTTTTCTTTTTGTTTCTTCCAGTGTAGTCCGTGTTGGAGCTAGCTCACAATTATACTCGTATTGCCTTACAAAAGCGTTGGACAAGTCAAGCCAGGTCTTCGCTTCTTCGGGTTTCAGCTTGGAATACCAGTCGAGTGCATCCCCCTCCAGACTTTCTGGGAATAGCCTCAAAGGCAGATTTTCATCATCTGTTGGCCTACCCAACTTGTTGGCGAACAATCGGAGGTGCGTCTTGGGATTGCCTGTCCCATTATACTTGTTAAACTTCGGAGTTTTGAATCCCTCAGGCAATTGTACATTTGGAAAGAGACAAAGCTCGTCATAGTCCAGCACTCCTTGCTTGTTTAAACCCTGACTTTTTCTTATAAATTCATCAAAACGGTAAGGCGTTTGAGAAGCTTTATATCAACGGGAGCGGAAGATTCCCCCATTTCTGGCTTGGTTTGAGCAGTATGGTCTGGTAGGAATGGCTCAGCAGCAGTGTGATAAAAAGTATGTGGCTTAGGGGGTATATTCGAAGTGATTTGGGGTTGTGGGCCTTGCATGTAAGTAGGGAAAAATGAAAGATCAGGAGGGTAAGTGTATGGCAAATGTATGGTAGGATATGTGAAAGTTCCTTCAGGTGGAATAGGGAAAGATGGAGTAACAGTAACTTGAGTTGAAGGGATGACAAATGGCTCTTGCTCAACCTGCTTGGCGGGTATAGGTTCGGGTTGAACTCCGCTGCTGATTAGCTCGTCAATCAATTTTCTTCGGGCCGCCATCTCAGTGGTCATCTTGTCGAACTTAGTGAGCATCTCAGTCAACTGAACCCCCAAACTCGCGGTCTCGGGTTGAGCGGTAGTAGCAGGCCTATCTGATGGTTCCAGTTGTGAACTCATGTTTACACGACTCCTCTGGGCTCGACTACGGGATCGCGTTATGATGGGGCTTCGACGAGAAGCTATGTTTAAATATTACCTGAGAATTTTTGAAAAGATTGCCTTTAGATTTAACCCTTGCTTAGTTATTACAATAAAAAATAAAGAAAAGAAAAAGAAAAAAAAAAGGCAAGAGTTAGTAGATATCCAGAAAATTCGGATGCATGTCCTATGGAGGAACCCTTTTTGTGCCAAGGGTAGGCCTAGCATGAAAATGCAATCCTCCAGAGCAGGCACTATACCATACCTGATGGATCTGATCAACTCATTTAAGTGAAAAATAATTTTGAAAAATTTGGTCAATTGGAGTAACGAGAGACATTTGTCAACATGAGGTCAACGTCCGAATGGATTGATCACTTTTGATCAATTCAGGAATTTGCAAAAACGCACGTGTTGACCTTGACAAACCTCCTATCAAAGAGATTGAAATTCGTTGACAAATTTTCTCAGTGAAGCATGAGTCAAAACCCCAACTGATCAAATGACTGGATGCAAAAGGATGGTTTTCTCAAAATCCAACTAGATTTTCCATTTTGAAATTCGACATTGAAATCCTAATTGGCTAAATCAAATTGACAATTTATTAAAAATCGACCGGATTACCCTAAAAAGGGAAACAGGTCAAATGAATTGAATGAAATTTAATTTATCCAAAATTAATCAGATCACCCTAAAAAGGGTAAATTGATCAAATAGATTGAACGAAACTTGATTTATTCAAAATCGGCTCGGTTGCCCTAAAAATGGGTAAATTGGCCAAATGAATGAATTTATTCAAAAATCGGCCGAATGACCCTAAAAAGGGTAAATTTGCCAAATGAGTTGACGATTTATTCAAAATCGACCGGATGACTCTAAAAAGGGTAAATTTGCCAAATGACCCTAAAAAGGGTAAATTGGTCAAATGAATTGACGATTTATTGAATGAATCGGCAAAATGGATTGGTTGACTTGTCCGGCCATTGTTTATTTCAAAATTATTGAGATACATTAGTCTATGACCTTCTAAAATCAAATTTTGGCCTCAATTCACTTATCGTATCAATAGGAGGAATCATTTGTGAATTTCTTCAAATTAATGTCCTTTACGCAAGGGATTTTTACCAATTTTGATAAAATGGCCAAAAAGTGATTATTAGATGCTCATATTCCAAAGATCACTCTATGAAAATGATCGGATCCTACCTTACCTTGTGCACTACCCCTTTGGATGGTACAAAATATAAACGTGCAAGTCTCCTTGGATTAAGTATCCGAAACGCAAGGTGGTTTATTCCTAACACGGGATCCCCTAAGTGGCATTCCCTTTCTAGGATTTAATGCATGATGCCAGTTTATTAAAGCGATGTAAATATGTGACAAATATGGCCTAAAGGACATAGATAATGCATCGATGGGAAAAGGTCTAAAGTGAAATGTACTTATTGAAAATTGAGTGCAATAACCGAAATTTAAACATGTAAGTTATCTAGTGGGTAAGTCACTAAAAGAGTGCCAAAGAGGCCTCTTATTGCTAAGGCATATGAATGCAAGACAAGAAAACAATGAAATGGTTAGCATAATTGATAGTACACATAACACATTGGGAGCAAATAAGAAAGGAAATACAATAAAACAAGTAAAAGGGGTGGAACCCCTTCCCTCGTGCCTAATGTGCTTAAAAGAGGGTAAGGCTGACTCTAACCTAGGAAAATTCTAACATGGATGCATGAGACTGGGGTCACTAATGCGACTAGACTCGATAAGGTTTAAAAGGCCCCCAAGCCTTCAGACCTAAAGGCAAAGGGTCATCACTCCCAAGGCCTTCGATCGGCGGCTCGAGTGATCCCTTAGGTAGCGCTATGGGCGCAGCGCACACCATCCGCCTACCCAAGGCGATCGATCCTAATCCTACAAGGCGGTGTGGGAAACGCCCACGAAAATAAAATAAAATGGGATAATAATAAATAAACGTGCACGTATGAAGTGCTCCCTATTTTGAGGGAAAGGGTTGAGAACCACGCGAGGCTCTAAAGGTGACACACACACCCCCCCCAAATGCAATGCAAGCGCGAGATAAACAAGTAAACATACATCCAATCATACATATGTAAGTGAGGGGGTTGGTATGCGTGAGATGCAAAAATCCTAATAAAAGGAAAAAATGCAATCCTAAACACCCAAATGTGATATATGAAAAGATTAAAAAAAGAAAAAGGTTGATTAAATCAAATTTGCTCGGACTCTCGAATGTCCCCAGTGGAGTCGCCAACTGTCGCGCCCCATTTTTTGATAAATAAATAAAATGGTTTAAAAAATGTATTTTTTGTGATTGGAAAATGAATTGTGATTTAAAAGAAAAAATGGGTCTAAATGGGGGGTTGAGAATGCGACGATTTGACCCAAAATTATAGTTTAAAAAGGGTTTGAAATAAAAATTGGAGTCGCCACTTGGTAATGAGTTAAGGTGTACCAAGTCACCAAAAAATGAATTTTTAAAGAAAAATAGGAAAAAGTAGTAAGAAACCCCTTTTAAACGACTCCTAGTCCACGTAAACAAAAGAAAAAGGTTCGGGAGTCACATTTGACAAAGGGGAAGGCAAGGATAAAATCCAAGACACCCCTTTGACCTAGCCAAGGCTAGTTGCATGATTTAATCAAAGGTTTTCTTGTTTTAACCAAAGAATTTATTACATTTGGATGCACTACATGAATGCAAACCCTAGACCTAGGGGTATTGGAGAAAATTTCTCTTCAAAGGTTGAGTGGTGTCAATCACATTAATTGTGAAGCCCCATAACGATCCTTTGAAGAAGTCACGAATAATACGAGTGGGATGCAAATGAATGGAATGCATGTATGCAATGTGAGGATATGAGTTTGAAAAAATAATAAAAGACAATAAATATGTAAATGAAAATGTGCATGTGAGTGGGCAAGGTACGGTATGTGAAATGATAATATGAAGTGCATGTGTGCAAGTGATGATAAAAGTGTTCGTGTGCAAGTGAAGAAACATAAAGGTGCACGTGTGCAAAATGGGAGGAAAAATGAAAGTGTGATGAGGGTATAAAATGGTAGAGTGGATTTTAAAATGCATGAGCCTAGGGAATTCATGCATATTGGGTACGGGGAGACCTAAATCGTGACTCAATTTGCCCTTTTATAGAGGGAATACAAGTGTGCTAAGGCTTAGAAAAAGCCACACTCGTCTATATCCCATATTTTAAGGGGACTTTCAAGCAAATGAACCCTATAACTAGCATGAAATGCAAAAATCCTAAAATGGAGGGAAAAGGGGTTCGAGGGGCATGCAAAATGATAAACTAAGAAAAATGCATGACATGTAATGAACACGCAAATATGTACTAACGAGGGGAAATCCCTAAGGGTCTAGCGTTGGACTAGCCCATTCTATGAATTCCGACTAGCGTTGGACTAGCGGAAACGTACATTCATCCATCACATTCATTCATGGCCATGGAAAGCGAGTAGACATGTCAAACACTCGTAAACACGTAGCACGTAACACTTAGCATGCTCGACTAGATGCAAGAACCTAATAAAGCAAGTAACACATAACATCTAGCAAGCAACCTAAACTAATGGACCTATTACATTTGTTAGCTAGGCACACGTCTTCAATAGGTCTTCATCGAATGCTCCTCCAAACCCTATCTATTACAAGCCAAGAGGTGTACACATACCCCATAAAGAATAACTTAAATAAAAAGTAAAAGTGAAAATGAAATAAATGAAAGGAATTAAGGAAAGGCAAGGGAAGCAAGTAAACATGCAATTTGCACTTAGCACATTAGATCACATAGGGAGAGACAAAAGAGATAAAAGAAATTATACCACCCCCTTTTTGTGGTGCTAAAAAAGATGGACAAGATTTAACTTGGGCTATGGTCACCAATTAACGGGATAACTTGGGCTAAACCATTCAAAGCAAAGGGTTAATGCACCAATTTAATGATAACATGTAAATAAGTCATTAATCACATGGAATGAATATAACACGAAATTGAAGCACTTAAAACACCCCCAAATAAACTAAACAACCTATACTCAAAGGTTTAAGGCAGACAAAGGGCCCAATTAAAGGCATTAACCAATCAATCAAAGCCCATTGAAGCGATTTGGGAATTTCAAAAGCCCATAAGTAAGGAAAAGTTCAAGTAATCACAAATAATCACATAAATGTTAAAGCACTTACACAACTTAAACATCCATGTTCACAAAGCTAGGGCCTAATTGAAAGGAAAAAGGAAGTTTGAGGGTCAATTTGGTTGATTTCTCTAATTATTTGGGCCACAATGGAACAAAGGGAGACTTGGGGGGTTGGAATGCAATTTTTGGAAGTCATTTTCATGCATGCATACGTTAGAAAAAACTGAAATTTCTGCAACAACTTTCGACCAAAAACAAACTAACTGCAAATTCTACTTTCACTTACGGATTTCCACCCCAAAACACAAGATACCATTCCCAAACATCAACCAAACCAAATACCATGCTTTTATGACAGAATCAAGGCAGAAAAAACTGGAATGATAGCTGCCAAAAACAAAAGAGATAACAGCAAAAAGAAAGAAACAAAGTGCAGCAAGAGTCTTCAGCCACCTTAAGTTTCGCTAGCAGCCTGGAGAACTTACGATGGACTCCAGAAAATCACCCTAACACCATGGATTAAACATGCAAACTAATAACCTATTCAAAGTTCATTCCAGATTGCATTCATTCGAGATTTCCTACTGCAATTTTCTGGTTTCATTATGCAAGCAAAATCAGCAAGTTACCAGGGTTTCAACTACTTGTTGCGGGTTTGAAGCCAAGCATCTAAGTTAACCCAACAGCAAACGAAAGGGAAGAAATGCAGCAAGGAACGCCAGAGGTTTCATGCAAACGAAGCTGATCATCAATGATATAAGCAAACAGCAAAACAGCAATAGAGGAAAAGGAAAAATGTGTCGCGAGTTTCTGCAATTCTTCCCAGCCGCAGCCTTTTTCTATTCCATCACGCAAACCAGATTTTCAATTCGAATACGCAACTTTGATCAAACATTTTTCAGTCCAACATCACAGCTTTAAACTAAACAACAAACTACCTAATGATCACAATCCAAATGGCTAGAAAACTTGGGAAGATGTCATATGAAATTCTGGAAAATGCGTGCAACATGGATCGACGACCTGATGATTTATTTTCCAGCAAGTATGATTCAAGTGTTTTATACTCTAAACATGCAAAACTCAACACCAAATCAAACGCTTTAACTATGTAAAAACTTCAGCAAATAGACATGCAGGCCTGCTGCATTCTCTTTTCCAAACTCAAGTTTCAAACCCAAGCATTCAGCTTTGCTCAAAATTTTTTATCAAAATCATAACTTGAGGCTAAGCAACCAAATGCATAACTTCAACGTTCAAGCAGGCAAGAACATAAGTGGAAATAAAGCAGATTTTTTTTTTGTTTTTTTGAAGCTTTTATGCAAAAATGGTTCAGCCAAGACACACACATACAGGATACCGACTCAAATTCCAGATTGATCAATACCCAACCAGTCATGTTGAAACAAGAATACAACCAATGAACAACCAAGAAATGCGAGCAATCAACTAAAGACAAAAACTTTCATCCTTGAAAGGAGAGTACAATACCTTAACCGAAGAAAGGGAAAAAGAAAACTCGGATGATTCGGCTAAACTGTCAGTGGAAGAAGTTAAGATGATGACGCGATTGCCTCCTTCCAATTCCAAGTCCCTCTTCGTCCTCACGGTTGGAACTTTTCTGGGTTTGTTTTTCTTCAGCAGTCCGCAACCCTCCCCCAAGGATCTTCCTTCCTTTTTATCTCTCAAGCTCACGGGTTTTCCTAGCCTTTCTTTCCTTTCTTCCTGGTTTCTATCTCAGCCCACGCTCTATCGATTGCTTTCTCTCTCTCTTTTTCTCTTCGTAGCTTTCTTTTCTTGTTTCAGATTTCGGCTGTCACTCCTAAAGCTCTCGGCTGTTCCCTTTCTCCCCCAGGTTTCTTTCAACTAAACCTCCCGGCCTTCTCCCTTTCAGCTGCCTTTTTTTTTTTTCTGTTTGCGGCTTTCACTCCTCTTAGCTTTTATATGGGCAACCCCCAACCCTAAAACTCCAGCAACTTCCCCTATATTTGCAGCTAAGGAGCCGCCTGATGCTCCTTTGCAAGCTGCAACAAAACGCAGCTTGTATGCGCGACATTTCCTTTTTTTTTTTTTTAACAACTTGATAATTACAGAAATGATAAAATATAATATAAATAATAATAATAATAACAAAATTACACAAACCAGGTAATAATAATAACAAAAACAAAAATAATTTTAAACAAAAAACTAAACAATAAAAATGGCTATTTTTCAATTTTCCTTTTTTTCTCTTTTCTTTCTCTTTAAATAATTAGAACAAAAATAAAAATAATGACAAAAGCAAATTAATTAACATTGGATAAAATAAACTAAAAACAACAAAAATGCAAATTCCACTTTTCCCCATTTTCCATTTTTCATTTTTTTTTAATTTTTCATTCATTTTTCATTTTCATTTTTAAATAATGAAACTAAATCTGAAACAACTAAAACATATTTTTTGAACGTTTTTTCTTTTTCCTTTGAGAAATTCTACGCTAAAACTTAAAAATAAAAAAAAAAAAACTAAAAGCAACCACGACAAATGAGAATAAAAAGTAAAAGAAATTACACCAAAAATTTGGTGTCTACAGTCACTGTAGACTTCAAATTTGTGACGATTTTTACTACATTTAATGACAAAAAATACGTGAAACAGTGACAAGAAAAGTCGTCACAGAATAATAACTGTTAGTGACGACTTCGTACTCGTCATTGAATAACAAGATTCTGTGACAATATTCAAGGGGTTGTCACATAGACCTATTTGTAACATAGAATCAGTGACAACCATGTGATAATAGAAAAAGTCGTCACTATACTCGTATAATGACGACTTTTTGGTTTTTAGTGGCGACTTTTTGTTGTCACAAAAGGCCGATTTTCTTGTAGTGAGGAAAAGGATTTATGTGTTGCTTTCCTAAAATACAAGACTTGTCATGCTTGCAGAAAAATTAATAGAAGGCTGTCCAAATACCATATTCTTTCCGGCAAGAAAACTCAAACTCCCAAAATTCAAGTGACCAAAGCGCATGTGTTGCAACCAATATCATGAAAAAACAATAGAACTAAAGCAAGGTAAATCATGACAATTAAGAGTGATAGGCCATAAGCAGCTAGTGTTCATGTATACCTTTGCAATTAGTCCCAAACGATTATCAGTAATAGAACCAATGCCATTGAAACACAAATCATATTCCTTTCCAGAAAGTTGCCCAAGACTCAGTCAAATAATGATAATGTTGACCTTGGTCCCTAGCTTTTAATGTTTACAAAATAATGGATGATACTAATATCTCTTCAAAAAATACTTTCAGCTATGAAGCAAATCTGATTCAAAGGACAAGAGCATTTGAAAGAGATAAAGGAAGTTGAAAGCTATCGGACGCTCGCGAAGACAATATCGGACGTCCGATAAACAATGCAGCATTTCGGACGCATGAAAAACTCCATCACCGAATGTTCGAAAGAATTGAGATGATTTCTCAAACTCACTAGACGTCCGATACTCCTAACGGCTAGTTGACCCTTCAGCTGCCTTCTATCCGTTGGAAGCATTAATGAAGCACTTTCTTAGTCTCATATAAATAGAGTATGGTCAGAAACTTCAAACAACTTTTGCACATTGAAGATACAAAAGATATAAAGTAGTTTTAATGAGAAAACACTCTACAAGGAAGATTTGTAGTCTTGATGGTATGAAGTTCATTGTAAACTTTTCATTTGTGAGTAAATATTTCAATAGTGTAACTCTGTGATGGTTGTCCTGAGGGATAGTAAAACTTCCTAACTTGACCGAGTAGAGCTTGGGGCAAGGAGGAAGTGAGCCTTCCTTTGTACACAAGATTGGTTGTATTTCATCAACTTGAAGAAGCTTGTTTGAATTGATCTTCAAGCTCAAGAGGAGTTTGGTAGTCAATTGGTTTGCAATTCCTTTCTTCTTATTTACTTATTGTTATCTTGTGATCTTTAAATTGCTTATATCTTCTACTTCTCTCAAGTGATTTTGTTCATTTATTGATTGATTCATTGTATGATCAGTTAGAAAAGAGGGTAAATTTTATATTGAGCAAAAAGTACCCATAACTTGATTAGCTTTATAATCAACCTAATTCTCCCCATCTTAAGTTGTTTTCGATTCTAACAGAAAAAGGTTTAGCACATAGTAAACATTAGAGATAAAATTAGATCTTCCATTCTTCAAAGTAATCCTATTTTTTCTTTTCCCAAGCACAGGCACTCTTTCATTGTTGCCAAATTTAATAAAAGACCTAAAGGACTCATCCAAATTAGCAGATATATTATTCTCACCACACATATGTTTACTTCAGCCAGAATCCAAAAACCAATTATTCTTTTTATTTTCTTCCACTCCTGAGCTAGAGAATAAAATAGTTTTGTTCTTTTCACCATTATTCTCTATCATATTAGCATGCTTGCCTTTATTGTCAGAATTGTACTAGCATTCGCTTTTATAACAACCCACTTTTTTACAATTACGGCACTGAATATTATGTCTGTGAGAATTATTATTATTTTCTAACTCATTATTGGGATCGTTACTATTACCTCCCTACTGGTAAAAATTTCCTCTGCCACAACCTCTAAAATTCTCTCTACTATGGCCTTATCATTCCTCTAAAAATTTGGTTTCTCTGATTGGAGCCATCAACCTTCTCCTTAGCTTTCATCTATCTGCACCTACAATGCCTTCTCCAATGTTTCACTTTCTGCATCATCTTCTAATTTTTCGTTAATTCTCTGTTCATGAAGAGTTCACGAACCCTACAGTTCTTCAATAGTCATAGTTGAGAGGATTTTTGTGTCTTGAATCATAACAACCACATGGTCAAATTTCATGGGTAAAGTATTGAGGGCAATTTCTAATAGCTTCTCATCAATGAGATCATGATCATTGTGATCCATCTTAACTTTTTGTCCATCGGTCAGAAAAAATATGATTCAATGGTCTCTGATTTTTCCATGGTGATCAACTCAAATTTCCTTTTTAATATCACCAAATTATTTTTCTGAACTCTGTCAACTCCTTTGTATGTTTTCATCAAAATATGCCATGCCCGTTTTGCAGTTTTGGCATTAGCAAGTTTTTCAAAAATCGAAGCATCAATTGCTTGGTGGATTTGAGACAGTGCCATACTTCCTTGCCTCTTGACATTTTCTTCTTCATCTGCAGCAATTTCTTGCTGAACAAATCAAAACAAATTATACGCGTAAAGATGAGTTTTCATTTGTGACGACCCCACCTCCCCCTAAGGCGTACCAAAGGGTTCGGCGGACCGCCTGCCCAGCTCTCGCCAGGACTCACTCACTGTCTTAATCGAGTCACGTACACACATCCATGAACCATAAATAACATTCCCAATTCAAGCTTATAATTTACATTAATAGAAATCGAGGTACAAAGTCTCAACACACCCAACTAGTTCAAAACCTATACAATCCAAGTACAACATGTTCCATTCGAGGAATAGCGCGAGTACAAGACCAAAAACTCAAAAGTCAAAACAAAAGGCTACGCTAGTCTTTTACAAGTCTCACGCGTCACTCGTACCCCTGAAAGGAAAACAAATGGAGTGGAATGAGCTAAAAGCCCAGTGAGGTTCCAAATAGCAAATTGACCATTATTTAGAAGTACAAGTTTTCGGTATAGCAAAGTAACAAGCATGAAGAGTTCATAAAGGTGAGCAATAACACGTCAAGTAGCAATCTTAAAATGAACGAATGTAGAAAATTTTTCAAAAGAAACAATAATCCAATAAACAATAATTACTCCAAAGTATAAGGATACGGATGACTCTCAGGAGCCAAATTCCCATTACATTACCAGAAGCTTGATCCCGTAGTAGTTGACACTCCGTCAACTTTCAAGTAAGTAACCAATCCAGTAGAACACCACTTAAACGACTCTCCGTCCACCGTTCAACCCCCAGCTGGGCCCAAAATCCTCAAGAACATGGGTGGTAATACTCGAGTATACCGATTAGTCGAGGAGATATCACTCCACTCGACAATACAAGAGACCCAGGGTTTGTTACCCAATCGACCAAGCCCTTGCCGGCTCGACTAGAGTAACTCGCCACAGGGTTTCTGGAATTCCAGGAAGTGCGCGCATCATAATCAAGTATATCAAGTCAATTGCAACAATAAACAAGTATATCACGTAAGGGCAAGTGCGATAAAGTACACTCTTGCCCTATCAATTCACGTATATAACATGTACTCATATTGGTCACGTATCAAGTTCAAGTATCTAGTGCAATTCGGTATTTGAAAGCACTCACCAAAAGATATAGTGCCTTTACTGGTCACTTTCAGGTTATACTCCGGGTTCGGAGTCCAAATCTGCGATAAAACTCAGTTTGAGAACTTTGAAACATGACTAAGATTCGAAACTTAGACGTTTCGTTCAATAAAATCAAGAAATTGAAATTCACTCGGATGGTAGTCGTGAAACACTTGCTCGCTTTTTAAATGGTAAAACTTTGTAACATTTATACTTGAAAATGCCATGCAAGTCGAAAGTATAAGGAAAACATACTCCGAGCAATCATTATTTCCTTTCTCAAGGGTACAAGTTCGGCCAAGTCCTTCCTTATATACCTCGGAACAAGAATACTCAAGTACCCTAGATGGTTCAAGCAGTAATCACTCTTAACCCTTACTCAAGTTGCAAGTAGTTCTCTAGTTTTCGAGCGTAAATTTGGGCAGCATGCCCTTTGTGTTTACCTAATTTTCCAGCCTTTTAGGCTTCATTGTTTTTCTCAAACACAACCCAACATCACATATGTCAACAATTCATGTCCAGAGCCGTTCCATAGGCTCACAATATCATAATAACAAGAATCACAACAATGACAAGTGCAGAAATTCAACTTAGCACAAGACAGATTTGACGTACGAATGCGGAAATAACATATCCGAGGCTACGCTTATCGGATTGAGGCGTAACCTATGCCGTTTCGAAGCTAAGACACAGAGCTACAATGTTCATGAAGGTCACTTAGTCCAGTTTCTAATGTAAATTGGTAAAATTCTCCAATTACCAAACCAGAAATCAATTCACCGGCTGTTTAAATACAGAACACTGTAATGGGCATAACTCAGTGTACACAAGTCCGAATCAGGTGTTCTTAGAGGCATTTTAAAGCTACTTCAGAGCACTACAACTTTCATGTTTTGGTCCAGAGCTAAATCAGAATGGATCCTGGTCAAAAATCGTGATAAACTGGACTGAACTGAAGAAACGGACTACTGGGAAATTGTTAAAGCAGTAGGGGTATTTTGGACTTTTCACGTTCTGCGTTGCTCCGATTGAGCTGAAATTTTGTAGGCACCTATAAAACACCATTCTCTACAACTTTCCTTCTTTTACCAAAGGCCAATTCGGCCTCTAACATACAGATACAATTTCGGACAGAATGCTTGGGAAATTTTCCAGAAATCTGGAATTTTTAGCTCTAAGTGTAGTTTCCTCAAATTTCTGGTTCCAATCACCACTAAACAACCTTATATAACTTTAATTGCAACATTCATGCATCATACATCAACTTGAGCAGAAAATCAGGAACCCTAGTTCATCAAATAAATTGGGGAAAACTACTAAAACATGCTCATCATCCATAATCTCACCATAAAATCAAGTTACTAGGCTTAATATAACAAGATTAGAAGTAAAACTTGGAGAGATAAACTCTCTTACCTTGAATAAAAGTCACCAAGAGTAGCACACGCTCTCCCCTTCAAGAATCACACCACAACTCACTAGCTAGTCACTCAAGAACTAGTTTAATCGGTTTATTTTGTTTGATTTCTCCCTAAGTTGTTGGATTGAAGATGAAATGAAGGAGTTTTTTTTTCTTCTTGTTGTTCCTCCCCTCTCTCTCTCTCGGTTCTTATGCAGAAATATGGAGGAAGATGAGGCTTGGTTTGTCTTATATGGAAGTAAGAGGTTAAGGGTAATTGTGTCCACAATTTTTGGCCAACACTTGGCCTATTCTTGTCCACAAAATTTTTCTCTTTCTTTCCTTGTATTTGAGCCACAATTTCGGTCAAGCTATAATCATGAGGGGGAAGATATTTTGTTCAAGTTCAATAAATTTGTTTGGTAAGCAAAAATGGTGGTCAAGCGGTGCGTTCAATCGGTAATGCGCGGGACCCGCCGGTTCGCGCCGTTTTTCTTAAAAACACCCGTACTAGAGTTTTTACTTTCCATTCACTAACCTTATCTCATGGCTACTACTCACATATTATTTCTCACTTAAAAGTCACTTTTAATCATCAAATTGATCCTTAGCCAGTACCGAAATTTCATCCGATGGAAAAATCGAAAAACCCTAATTTTGCTCAAATCTTGAAACCGAAGCGGAAAACCCTATTTTCTAGGTTCATCTGCACTTATAGTTAAACAATTGGATAGTAGAGCTTTAATAAATAATAATTTCCAAACAAAAGGAAATTTTTAAGAAAACATGAGGAATTTTCCAATTCCAGTAATTAAAATTAGGGTTTCAATTAAAATAGGAGAGATTTAGGAAAACCGGTTAGTCACAAGTAAACTAGGGTTTTTGGCTACAATATTAGGGTTTCTAGTCTTTTTAAAACAAAAATAGGTTTTAAATCAAACCCAAAGAAATACACTTTAATATTTTCTTCACAAACAACCTCCTAATATTCGGGATGTTACATCATTTGCACTCTCCAAAAACTGTAATCTTTTCTCCCTGTAAGTTTTGGTACTACACAGGTAATATTATTTGGCACAGTTCATGTAAACATACTTTATAATAAACCTATCTCTAATACCACTATGTAGGCCCTAAAAAATAATCAATATAGGTCACAAGACTTTCACTATTGAATGAAACCACAAGAAGACAAAATAAATCTCGAGACCAGAAGAAGAAATAGAGGAAAGAAAACTAAAGACTTTTTATTATCTCTATGAATCTTTTCTTTCTCTCTTACACCAGTAGACCAAGACCTATGGTTTTTATATAAACTACCAAGTATTAAAAAACCTATTGGGATTTAAACTACCAAAATATGCTAGTAAATCACAACTAAACAATAAACTAAATTCTAAAAAGACTGGTTTAATAATCCTACAAATTGTAATCGTAAAGTTTTGAATTGTTTCGTTAGATCAAATAATTGAAAAAATGGATTTTTGATACTTCAGTTAAGTAGATTGTTAAGGAGCTTAATTTGATGTGCAAGTCTAATTTTCTTTAAATTTATGATCGTGATTGTGTAGTTTTGGATTGTTTGGCCACATCAAATAATTTAAAAAGTGGACTTCGATAGTTCAAGGAAGTAGATTGTTAAGGAGTTTAATATGACGTGCAAGTCTAATTTTCTTTAACTTTATGATCATAATCATGAAGTTTCAAATTATTTGGACACATTAAATAATTAAAAAGTGGAACTTTGATAGTTTAGGGCAATAGTTTGATAAGGAGCTTGATTTGATGTGCAAGTCTAATTTTCTTTAACTTTATGATCATAATCATGAAGTTTTGAATTCTTTTGCGAGATCAAATAATTAAAAAAGTGGAATTTTGATAGTTCAAGGAAGTAGTTTGATAAGGAGCTTAATTTGATGTGCAACTCTAATTTTCTTTAATTGTATGATTGTAATCGTGAAGTTTTGAATTGTTTGGTTATATCAAATAATTGAAAAAGTGGAATTTTGATAGTTCAGGGAAGTAGTTTGATATGGAGCTTAATTTGATGCACAAGTCTAATTTTCTTTAACTTTATGATCGTGAAGTTTTGAATTGTTTGGTTGCTTAAAATAATTTAAAAAGTGGAACCTTCATAGTTCAGGGCAATAGTTTAATAAGAATCTTAATTTGGTGCGCAAGTCTAATTTTTGTTAACTTTATGATCATAATTATGAAGTTTTTGTGAGGACCCGTAAAATTTTCCTAGTTTATATTCTTTTATTTATTTTTCTGCATGCGTTTTCCTTACTTTACTTTACTATATTAATTTTCCAAAGATTTTTATCAATGAATATAGTTTTAAATCATTTTTCCCAGTATGGATTAGGTCATGAAGAGTTTGAAGTGTATTATGGACGTGGGACCAGCTAATGCGGTTAGCGTGATAAAATTTTGATGATTAGCTGAAATTTTTGTAAAGGAATATTATTTTACAAGGTGTTAGGAGACAATTAGAAATTAGCTAGATAGATTAACCATTGGGAGAAAGAAAATAAGGTTAAACCCTAAAAGGTGCCACGTGTCGCGACTTGATTGGAAGTTGGACTTTGAACTAATTCTTACCTTTACTAAATATCTAATTTTTGACCAAAATCATCTTCATTCTTCATGAAGCTTGGCCAAAATTTTGAGGGAAGAAAGAGGATAGAAACTTCATCTTGCACCATCTTTTCTTGTTCCAATCTTGGATTTCAACCATAAATCTTATAAACCACACCATGTAAGTTGCTCTTTAGGGAAGATTAAAGCTTGTGGTGGAGTGCTTTTGGGAGGGAGAAGCCTAAACTACCATTTTTCTTGTTGTTAGAAGGACGTGCCAGTGATTCAAGTACTTTGGGAAAAATGTTTGAAGTTATTTGTTTAAACTGGTGAGTGTACCACTCCCTTAAGTTGTTGCTTATCTGTGACTTTTGTATATTTTATATGAAACGAGGGTGTATTTCATCACACTCATTTCTCTCATCTGTTCTTTTGGTTCCTGTATATTTTATAAATCTGTATTTGTTCTCTGTATTTATTATCTGTATCTGTTCTCTATATGTGTTGATGTCGTTTGGAGGGTTGAATCCAACGACCATTCTATGACATGTGAGCTCAAAGCCGGTGGCTAGTTACTCGAGTCGAACCGGCAAGAGGCTGGTCGATTAGATAACGAACCACGGTAGTCTATTTTTAGGAAATCTTTGGGTATTGGAGACTCCGGATTTCCTATATACTCGAGTATTACCATCTATGTTTTTGTTAAGGTGTTCGGACCCGGTGAGGGGTAAGTTTGGTGGACGGAGTTGGCATTAAAGTAGTGTTCTACTGGACTGGTTCCTTTATTTGAAAGTTGACATAGTGTCAACTACTTTGAGCAAGCTTTGGGGACGTAAGGAGAAATTGGATCTTGAGAGCCACTTGTATCCTTTCTATTTGAAGTCTTCGTTTATTTCCCTTATCTGGCATGTGTATTTGACTATGTGTATTTTGGGTACCTCACTGAGCTTCTAGCTCACCCCGTTCTCGTTACTTTGTTTTCCTTACAGGAATACTACTTTGGAAATCATGATTTTTGGAAGGAAGAGTTGAGCTAGTAGATGTGTATCATTTTGTTAACCTCCTCTGTAATTATAAACTTTAAATGTATTTTGTATAAGTATGAACTTTTGTCATACTTTTGACTTGTACTTCATGGAATCGTGAAAACGTCAATGTATATATGTTGGTAAGTGTATACTATATATATCTCTTGAGCTGCATGTCTTGCATGTCTTTATGGTTATTTAAACCTTATTTGAACCTGTGGGCAAGACGGGGCGAGTGCGGAATTTAAATGAAGAAAGAAAATTCCTGGCGGGAATTTCTGTGCGAGAATCCAGCTGCAAATCCGGTCGGATTGGCAGGGGAATTGGATCACTTTGGTGTTTAGCTACTGCCTCCAATCCGACCAGGAATCCGGCCGGATTGTGGCGTGGTAGCGGCACTTTTGTTTTGTTTTTTTTATTTTTCGTTGGAACATTGTATCAAAGTTTTACTGCATCTTTTAGTTCAGTTATTTTAGTTTCCAAAAGTTCTTTTCTCGAAGTCCCTTTCGAATGTTTGGTAGGGTTTATTTCCGTTTCGGATCCGTAGCCCCGACGAGAGTTAGGCAGGCGGTCCGCTAAACCCTTTAGTTCGGTGGGGCTGTCACTGTGATGCTCGAAAGAAGAAAAAAAAAAGAAAAAATTCTGGTGAACAGTGGCTTTGCAGAATCCGGCTGTAAATCTGGCTAGTTCTTGGTCGGATTGGCTTGGCCGTTTGAAAAAAAAAAATTTACCTAGATGCTGCCTTGTATCCGGCCACCTATCCGGCGAGATTTTGGCCGGATTCTGTCTTAATTCAGTTTCCTTAATGGTTCAGTCTTCCCTTTTTGACCACATTTGGGGGTTCAAAACCCACTTTTCTTCATCTCCAAACTAACCGACCATCTTGAGAAGCAAAATAAAGAGAGAAGCTCCATTCTTTTCCTTTGATTTCTTCACCAAATCTTGAGAGGGTTCTTTAAATTTCCAAAAGCTACTCCAATTAATTTCCCATCGAAGGTGATAGCAAGCTAAGGGTGGAGTGTTTTGAGGAGAAAGGGCCTTGCTTTACTTGTTTTCAGGGTGATTGGAAGGTATAATCCTTAGAAGCTTCTTTTTGTTTTTTAATCCTGTGATTAAGTTATTGATCTTGATGATTTATGGATATTCTTGTGATTTGGAAGTTGGGATGATGATATTCACTAATTTCTAGACTTTTTCTAAGTATTTCATCTTTGATTTGGCTTGTATATGATTAGTAGAAGTTATTCTAGTGTTAAGGTGGAATTTTTAGCCTTAATTGATATTAGTGATGGTTATATACAAAGATTAGTATAGAAGAGTAATTTCAGTTTTTACCTTGTTTCTGGCCTTAACTTGGACTGCACATTTCTCTATGTTTTACATCGAACTATGTAACAGCCCCACTTTCACCTAAGACGTACCAAAGGGGTTAGCGGACTGCCTGCCCAACTCTCGCCAGGACTAACGAGGCAGTTAAATACGATCTAAAATGTTCCGGAAGGTAATAGCGCGCTCAATCTATTCAAAATTGCAAAATGGCAAAACAAAAATCAAAACCGCCAATGAATAGTGGGTGCCATGTCATATAACTTGGCAAAATATTTTCAAACCAAATAGGATACATGAACAGGGTTAAACAGTGTTATACACATACGTTTGTAATTTACAAAACAAAAGGAAGATAATTATATCAAAGTACATTTAGGGTTTTTCCAACTATCGAGGAGCTTTACAAAAAAATATATTAAAACTAGCTCAACTCACGCTTCAAAACATCATAGTCTCCAAAAGTGGTTTCCTATAAGGAAAACAAAATTTAATGGAGCGAGTTTTCGCCCAATGAGGTACCATCACCCAAGTAACGAAGTTCACATAAGCACAAAGCTATTCATTCCAAACGCATCCAATAAGTGAGTCAACTAGCATCATGTTACAATAAAGACATTTAAAAGGATACGGTCGGCTCTCAAGAGTCCTTGTCCCTGCTTGTCATACTTGATCTCCCCCCGTTGAGCCTTCGTCAACTCTTAAGGAGTAACCAATACCGTAGACTCCACTTTCACCGATTCCTTCCACCTCACATACCCCTACCGAGCCCGAACTCCAATCAGTTTAGAAATGGCAATACTCGAGTATACTGGAATTAAGAGCCTCATACTCAAGGATTCCATATAAACAGTCCCCATGGCTTGTCAATTTTCTCGACCAAGCCCTTGCCGGCTCGATTCAATTGACCACTAATGGAGTTGAGCTCAGTGATAACAGTAATAGTCGTTGGATACTCGTCCAAATGACCAGTTCAAGTAGAATTCAATTAATGCAGTAAATAGTCACATAAGCCATAGAGCGCGAGAGTGATAAAGTACACCCTCTTCTCAAACAATTTCATCCATATACATAAGCATTCAAGTCATAAATTTCAAGTATAACCAAGCCATGAAGCAACAATCATGTGAGTAGTACACTCACCAAGCAAACACAGAGTGAAATGACAAATTTCTGTCCAATGAGCACCTTGGGTCACCTGCACGCCCTAAAACATTCAAGTAAACACAATGAGACTCGAATACGAGTCATAAACCGAATCCACATACTAATAGAGTAAGACTAAATGGAACGTATAAGTGCAAAATCAAGCTAGGACATGTGCAGAAATGAAGTTTAGGTTGGAAAACAAAAGACAGATTTGACGTTGCTTAGCGGAACAAACACAACTGAAGTTACACTTATCGGATTGAGGTGTAATTTACAGCATTTCGAAGCTAAGATAAAGAGCTACAACTTTGATGATACCACTCAGTCCAGTTCGTAGTGTAGCTAGGTCAAAATTTCAATGTACCAAACCAAAATTGCACAAATAGGTCAGCTAACCGCATTATGGTTAAAATATCATAACTCAGGCTAACGAAGTCCAATTGAGGCGTTTCCAGGGCTGTTAGAACACAGAACTACAACTTTCGTGTTTTGGCCAAAATCTAACTCAGTACGCATTAGGGTGAATGGTCGCGGTCATTTTGGGTGAACTGTCAACACTGTCCACTGAACCCTTACCTATGGCAGTCTGGGTATTTCCGTCTTTTCATAGGCTACCGAGCTCGGATTGGGCTGAAATTTTACAAGAAACTATAAAACATTATTTCCTACAACTTTCATGATTAACTTAAGGCTAATTCGGCCTTCATCCTATCCAAACAGTACCGGGAATAACAGGGTTAGTTGAAACCCTAATCTGGAATTTTTCATACAAAATGGAAATTTTCCGCAAATCGCTACAATTTACGCACTATAGCTTCATTCTAGACCATCCCAAACCATCATCCATGGCCACACAATATTAAACATATAAAAATAGAAAAATACAGGAAACTATAAAACATTATTTCTTACAACTTTCATGATTAACCTAAGGCTAATTCGGCCTTCATCCTATCCAAACAGTACCGGGAATAACAGGGTTAGTTGAAACCCTAATCTGGAATTTTTCGTACAAAATGGAAATTTTCCGCAAATAGCTACAATTTACGCACTATAGCTTCATTCTAAACCATCTCAAGCCATCATCCATGGCCACACAATATTAAACATATAAAAATAGAAAAATCAAGAATAAATATAAAAATTCACCATCTCCACCAAAAGGCACAAAATCTTACACAAAATCACCTCTATGACTACCACAAGCCACTAATTAAACATTGTTCAGAACAAAAGAGAGGTTCCTTAGCTACTCACCTTACCAACTCAAGAAAGGAGCCAACTTAGTACCACTTTCTTCAAAACCACTTCACAACCAACCTCACTACCACTAAACTAAGGGTTTTTATGGAGGAATTTCAAGTTTAATCGGTTGATTTGCCAGGTTGAGCAACATTGAGAGCCAAAAAGTTGAGAGTTTTATTTTCTTTTCTTCTTGAGATGGCCGGCCACAAGAAGCTTGAAATGAGGATGATTTTGGGTCAATTTTGATTAATTGGTAAAGTTGGTACAAAGGTCAAAGTCCAACTTAAATCACAAGGTGACACTTGTCACTCTCATTAATGCAAAGCTATTCTTTTGTCTCTCACACACCCATCCATTTGGGTAACTTCTAATTATCTCTTAACACCTGATAAATTAAACCTGGTATACACAACTTAACCTAACTGACCGAATTTTATCGAACTTTCCGCACAGCGGGTTCCACTCCCGATATATACTCCTAAAACCTCATAAACTAATTTATACTAGAAAAATAATTTAAAAACCATATTTACCCATAAAAATTATTTAGAAAATTTTTCTAATAAAGAAAATACGGAAAAGCGTGCAGTTAAATAAAATAAAACCTAGAAAATAAGAAAATTTACAGGTTCTCACACTCTCTCCCCCTTAAAAGAATTTTGCCCTCGAAATTTCTCACCTTGATTCACGAATAGGTCAGGGTATTTCTTTTACATTTCTTCTTTCACCTCCCAGGTAGCCTCCTCTACCCCATGATTTCTCTACAATATCTTTACCAAAGGAATCTGTTTGTTTCTCAGCTCCTTAACTTTTCGGTCAAGCAACTGTACAGGTTTTTCTTCATAGGTAAGGGATTCATCAATTTCGATTTCCTCTGATTGTAAGATATGAGATGGGTCAGGATAGTACTTCTTAAGCATCGAGACGTGGAAGACATCGTGAGTTCGGGATAGATTGGGCGGTAGTTCTAGCCGATACACTACTTTACCCACTCTCTGGAGAATCTTGAAAGGTCCGACGAACCTCAGTTGCAATTTCTTTCCTTTGCCCGCTGTGACGCTCCATAACGGTGTGATCTTGAGGAAAACACGGTCCCCGACTTCGAATTCCAAGTCTTTTCTTCGATTGTCCGCGTAGCACTTTTGCCGGTTTTGAGCTGTTTGGAGCCTTTGTCGTATCAACTTGACTTTTTCTCGGGCCTCCTCCATCCACGAAATAACTGTTGGATCCAGAACTTTCCTCTCGCCGACTTCATCGAAGTAGATTGGTGACCGGCACTTCCTCCCGTACAGCGCTTCGTATGGTGCCATTTGAATGGACGAATGGTAGCTATTATTGTACGCAAACTCCACTAAGGTCACGTGTTAACCCCAATTACCGCCAAAATCCAGAATACAGGTCCTTAGCATATCCTTGAGAGTTTGAATTGTTCACTGCGATTGTCCATCCGTCTGAGGGTAATAGGTGGTGCTTAGGTTGAGTTTAGTCCCCAGAGTCTCTTGAAATTTCTGCCAAAACCTAGATACGAAGCGGGGATCTCTGTCTGAGACGATGCTCACGGGAACACCATAAAACCTTACGATCTCGTCCATGTACACCTGAGCCAATTTGTCTATGAAATACTTCATGCTTACCGGCAAGAAATGAGCCGATTTGGTTAATTGATCGACGATCACCCACACGGCATCGTGTTCTCGTTGTGTTCGCAGCAACCCTGAAACGAAGTCCATAGTGACATTTTCCTATTTCCATTCGGGTATCTCAAGAGGTTGTAAAAAACCCGATGGTTTTTGATGCTCCGCCTTAACCTGTTGGCAAACGAGACATTTTTTCACGTACAGAGCAATCTCCTTCTTCATGTTATCCCACCAATATGCTCCTTTTAGGTCTTGATACATCTTGCTACTACCCGGATGGATTGTGTATCTGGACCGATGAGTTTCCTCTAAGATCTCCATTCTTAACGCTTCATCTTTAGGCACCACCACTCGGTTTTGGTATTTTAGAATACCCTCGGGACTAAAGTTGAAGTCGGTCGATTCCCTTTTTTCCACCTTCTCTCCCCATTTCCGCACCATCGAATCCTCCTTTTGAGCTTCTTTAATCCGCTCCAGTAGGGTGGAGTTACCTTAATATTACCAAAATCCATCTTATGACTCCCAAGGTAGGGTTTCCACTCGCAAACGGATTCTAACAAATCCCACTCTTTGATCATTAACCCTGCTACTTGCGACTTAAGGCATTGGCCACCACGTTCACCTTCCCCGGATGGTAGTTGATAGTGCAGTCGTAATCCTCCAGAAATTCTATCCACTGTCACTGCCTCATGTTCAATTCCTTTTACGAGAAGAGGTATCTAAGGATCTGCTTTTGCATTACCACACACCCCAGACCTTCCCGCGACGCATCGGTATAAACGGCAAACCCGTTTACTCTGTTAAGCAAGACTAGAATGGTGCTATGGTTAACCTTTTCTTTAACTCTTGAAAACTCACTTCGCGTTTGGCATCCCACACAAACCGACCATGTTTCTTTGTCAGGTCAGTCAAAGGACCGGCTAGTTTGGAAAAGTCTTTAATAAAACGCTGGTAGTACCCAGCCAACCGTAGAAAACTACGAATCTCCTTGGAGTTTTCTGGCCGCTTCTAATTAGTCACAGCCTCTACTTTCGCTGGGTCAACCGAGATGCCCTCTTGAGAAATTACGTGCCCTAAGAAAGAAATTTTCTCCAACCAAAACTCGCATTTACTGAACTTGGCATACAACTAATGCTCCCTCAGGGTTTATAAAACGACTCCCAGGTGCTATTCATGCTCCTAGCGAGTCTTGGAGTAGACCAGGATGTCGTCGATAAAGACTACGATGAATCGATCTAGGTAGGCCTTAAAAACCCTATGCATTAGATCCATGACGGCGGCCGGGGCATTGGTCAATCCGAAGGGCATGACTGTGAATTCGTAGTGCTCATATCTCGAATTGAAAGCAGTTTTTGGGATATCCTCTTTCCTAATCAACAACTGGTAATACCCTTGGTGAAAATCCAATTTCGAAAAGACCACTGCTCCTTGCAATTGGTCGAACAACTAATCAATATGGGGCAGTGGATACTTCTTTTTAATCGTGACATTGTTCAGTCGCTGGTAGTCTATACACATCCGCAGACTCCCATCCTTCTTTTTCACAAACAGTACAGGGGCTCCCCAAGGAGACCCACTCTCTTGGATGAACCCTCGCTCCAAAAGGTCTTGTAACTGCAATTTTAGCTCCTTAAGTTCCGCAGGGGCCATCCGATACGGGATTTTTGAGATGGGTGACGTTCCCGGTAACAGGTCGATTTTGAATTCTCTCTCTTTCCAGAGGTAGAGCTACTAACTCATCACGAAACACGGCTGGATATTCCCTTACTATGGGCACGTCTTCTACCTTCAATTTGTCGGTGGGGGTATTGATTAGGAAAGTTAAGAACCCTTGCGCCCCTCTACTTAGCAGTTTTCTAGCTTGAATGCCCGAGATCAAGGCAGATGAGGCTAACCTTCCTCTTATATCTAACCCTAAGTTCGCCTCTCCATGAATACAGAATTCTACCACCTTTTTCTTACAATCTAGTTGGGCATTATATTTGGCTAACCAGTCCATGCTAAGGATCACGTCACACCCCTTAATGGACAGGCTGATCAAATCCTCTAACAATTTTCTTTCTCCTACCCAAACCTCGCAGTCCTTATAAACCATACTCATCATCAAACGATGATCCCCCACAGGTGTACTAACTTCTAGATCGTAAGGTAAACTAGCAAGTTTTATATCAATGCCACATACGAAATTGGGGTTAACAAAGGAATGGGTGGCACTGAGATCTACTAAGACCTTTGCAAAGCGGTGGAATACAGGGATCGTACCTTCTACGACCTCGGAAGAGTCTGGGACCTGCTGTGGCTCTAACGAGTACACTCGAGCCGCTACCTTGGGTTTCGTCCCGTCCCCCTTAGCTGGTCCGGAACTGGTCTTTGGCGGTTGTTGACTTCCCTTTCCATCTTGTTTTAGAATTGGCAGGTGGCAAACTAGTGGTCTGCACTTCCGCAACGCAGACACTTTCCCTCCTTCTTCCAGCAGTTATCCTCAGTGTGGTTGGCTTTCCGCAATACCCACAGGGTCCACGGGATGCCGAACCCAAACCTCTTTGGAAGCCTCCTCCCTGGCTTCTCCCAGTTGGGCCATCCCTTAGCTGGACCCCTCTACCTACACCCGACTGCCTTCCTCCTCCGGCTCCCCGTCCGAACTTGAAAGGGGCACTCTTATCCCCCTGCCTTGAACTGCTTTCAGGAAACCCTCGCTTCTTAGCCTGGACGTTTCTCACCTGTAGTCTAGCACTTTCCACCCGTTGGGCTTTCTCTACGGTCTCACTAAAAGCGTTAATCTAGGCCACCGTTAGGTTCTTCTGAATTTTCACGCTCAGGCCCTGGAAGGGGCGCCTTATCCGTTTTTGCTCGGTCATGATTAGCTCAGGGGCAAATTTGGATAGGCGGGTGAATTGGCTCTCATACTCCGCTACGGATTAGGCCCTGTGATGAAGCCGAATAAATTCATCTTCGTTCCATTCCTAAACTAGAGGAGGGAAAAATTTAGCGTTAAACTCCCGCATAAAGTTCACCCAGGTCCTGGGTGTTTGTTCCCATTCCCATTTTTGCCGAATAACATTCCACTAGGTTAAAAGACGGCGAATGTCACCTGCCTACCCTCGGTATAATGCAGGGCAGCAAAGATATCCACCATTTTCTCCAGCCACCTTTCGGCTACATCTGGATCGGGCCCCTCATTGAACTTTGGTGGGACAAACTTCTGAAATCTCTCGAGAGCCCTGTCTTCGCTCTCCACGTGGTTGCCAGGGTTCCTAGGGTTGGGGTTAGGGTTTTGACCCTGTTGCAGTACCACTTGGCAAGTAAATTAGTCATTTGCTGCAAAGCAGCAGCTATTTGGACATTAGGGTCAACCCTAGGTTCAGGGTTTGGTCCAGATGAGGTTTTCCTAGTGCCCCTCTCCGACGTGGGTTGCCTACTCCCGCGTTCACGTCCCCGACCACTACGTGTCCCTTTCATGAAGTCTAATCGATCTAAGTAAACGTAGCTATATATAAAAAAAATAACAATACATGTAAGTAAGGAACCAAAAGCTTTTCACAATAAAGCATATATACATACAAAACAAACTCAAACAAGTCACATGTTGACAGTCAGTCAAGTACAAACAAAGACAATCCATAAGGGAACGGCATCATCAAAAGTAATATATACATAGCTAGTCCAAACGTACAAAACGGCTAACTGAAGTTCTTTCCCGGTCTACCATTCCCTATCCTTCCTATATATGGTAGTCAAAACCATCCAAAAAAAACTAAGAATAATGGCTTAGTCCGTCGTCGGACTAGTGGACCCCTCCGACTGGACGGGTTCACCTCCAATCCCACATCCCGTACACGAAGTCCCGTCGCTCTCCTCCTCGAGCAAATCATCGCAAATGTTCAAGATCGACTCGGCTCTACCTCTTACTTTCCTAGCCCTTTTGACCATGCACTCGCGCCTCCCCAAGTTGGGCACAAAGGTTGTCTACTCTATCCTGGCCCTCAACCACGTCGTACTCAAGCTCCTTGATTCGCTCAACTTGCTTTTTGTTGGCCTCCCTCAACTGGTTTACTTCAGCCTCAAGCCTAGCGTTATCCTTCGCCAACTTCTTTCTTTCCTCTACCACGGCTAACACGACTGCGTTGGGGTAGGCATAGGTGTGGTGGCACTCACAACGTCGAAGGTGGTTAGCCGAACTCCAACGTAAGACGGCCCCTCTCGGCCGGATCTGGTACTTAATCATCGAAAGTACTCCGCGGGGTCGCTCACCAGCAGGGCTACCACTAGGCCCACTATGTCCCACCATCCTACACCAAAAGCTCAATTAAACTTAAGTACTCTTAAAGAAATAATCAAATATAATCCTCAAGTCGAGCATTTCTAACACGCACAGGCTGATTCAAACCTAGGCTCTGATACCACTTGTGACAGCCTCGCTTTACCCTAAGGCGTACCAAAGGGGTTAGCAGACTGTCTGCCTAACTCTCGCCAGGACTAACGAGGCAGTTAAATACGATATAAAACATTTCGGAAGGTAATAGCGCGCTCAATCTATTCAAAATTGCAAAATGGCAAAACAAAAATCAAAAACCGCCAATGAATAGTGGGTGCCATGTCATATAACTTGGCAAAATATTTTCAAACCAAATAGGATACATGAACAGGGTTAAACAGTGTTATACACATACGTTTGTAATTTACATAACAAAAGGAAGATAATTATATCAAAGTACATTTAGGGTTTTTCCAACTATCGAGGAGCTTTACAAAAAAATATATTAAAACTAGCTCAACTCACGCTTCAAAACATCATAGTCTCCAAAAGTGGTTCCCTATAAGGAAAACAAAATTTAATGGAGTGAGCTTTCGCCCAATGAGGTACCATCACCCAAGTAACGAAGTTCACATAAGCACAAAGCTATTCAATCCAAACGCATCCAATAAGTGAGTCAACTAGCATCACGTTACAATAAAGACATTTAAAAGGATACGGTCGGCTCTCAAGAGCCCTTGTCCCTACTTGCCGTACTTGATCTCGCCCCGTTGAGCCTCCGTCAACGCTTAAGGAGTAACCACTACCATAGACTCTACCTTCACCGATTCCTTCCACCTCACATACCCCTACCGAGTCCGAACTCCAATCAGTTCAGAAATAGTAATACTCGTGTATACCGGAATCAAGAGTCTCATACTCAAGGATTTCACATAAACAGTCCCTATGGCTTGTCAATTTTCTCGACCAAGCCCTTGCCGACTCGATTCAATTGGCCACCAATGGGGTTGAGCTCAGTGATAATAGTAATGGTCATTGGATACTCGTCCAAACGACCCCAGTTCAAGTATGTTCAAGTAGAATTCAATTAATGCAGTAAACAGTCACATAAGTCATAGAACGCGAGAGTGATAAAGTCCACCCTCGTGTCAAATAATTTCATCCATATACATAAGCATTCCAATCATAAATTTCAAGTATAACCAAGCCATGAAGCAACAATCACGTGAGTAGTACATTCACCAAGCAAACACAGAGTGAAATCACAAATTTCTGTCCAATGAGTGCCTTGGGTCACTAGCACACCCTAAAACATTCAAGTAAACACAATGAAACTCGAATACGAGTCATAAACCGAATCCACATACTACTAGAGTAAGACTTAATGGAACGTAAAAGTGCAAAATCAAGTTAGGACATGTTCGGAAATGAAGTTTAGGTTGGAAAACAAAAGACAGATTTGACGTTGCTTAGCGGAACGAACACAACCGAAGTTACACTTATCGGATTGAGGTGCAATTTACACCGTTTCGAAGCTAAGATAAAGGGATACAACTTTGATGAAGAGCACTCAGTCCATTTTGTAGTGTAGCTAGGTCAAAGTTTCAATGTACCAAACCAAAATCGCACAAACAGGTTAGCTAACTGCATTATGGTTAAAAGATCATAACTCAGGCTACCGAAGTCCAATTGGGGCGTTTCTAGTTCCGTGAGAAAGCTAAGTCACAGCACTACAACTTTCGTATTTTGGCCAAATCTAACTCAGTACGCATCAAGGTGAACGGTCGCGGTCAGTTTGGGGGAACTGTCAACACTGTCCACCGAACCCTTACCTATGGCAGTCTGGGTATTTCCGTCTTTCCAAAGGCTACCGAGCTCGGATTAGGCTGAAATTGTACAGGAAACTATAAAACATTATTTCCTACAACTTTCATGATTAACCTAAGGCTAATTCAGCCTTCATCCTATCCAAATAGTACCGGGAAGAACAGGATTAGTTGAAACCCTAATTTGGAATTTTCCGTAGAAAGTGAAAATTTTCAGCAAATAGTTACAATTTTCGCACTATAGCATCATTCTAAACCATTCCAATCCATCATCCATGGCCACACAATATTAAGCATATAAAAATAGAAAAATCAAGAATAAATATAAAAATTTACCAATCTCCACCAAAAGGCACAAAATCACCTCTATGACTACCACAAGCCACTAATTAAACATTATTGAGAACAAAAGAGAGGTTCCTTAGCTACTCACCTTACCAACTCAAGAAAGGAGCCAACTTAGTACCACTTTCTTCCAAACCACTTCACAACCAACCTCACTACCACTAAACTAAGGATTTTTATGGAGGAATTTTAAGTTTAATAGGTTGATTTGCTAGGTTGAGCAAGATTGAGAGCAAGAAAGTTGAAAGTTTTCTTTTCTTTTCTCCTTGAGATGGCCGGCCACAAGAAGCTTGAAATGAGGATGGTTTTGGATCAATTTTGATTAATTGGTAATGTTGGGACAAAGGTCAAATTCCAACTTAAATCACAAGGTGACACTTGTCACTCTCATTAATGCAAAGCTATCCTTTTGTCTCTCACACACCCATCTATTTGGGTAACCTCTAATTATCTCCGTATACACAACTGAACCTAACTGGCCGAATTTTTACCGAACTTTTCGCACTAGCGGGTCCCACACCCGATATATACTCCTAAAACCTCATAAACTAATTTATACTAGAAAAATAATTTAAAAATCATATTTACCCATAAAAATTATTTAGAAAACTTTTCTAAAAAAAATAGGGAAAAGCGTGCAATTAAATAAAATAAAACTTAGAAAATAAGAAAATTTACGGGTTCTCACAAACTAGTTATTGGACAAAACATGAAAGTTGTAGATATGTGAGTTAGCTAGCTACCTATAAAATTCCAGATCGATTGGAGTACTATAGCTTGTGAAATGACCGATAGACCCTTGACTGCCCTTAAACCCTGTTTCACGGACAGTTTCCATTTTGTTCTCTAAGATTTCGGTTTTTGACTGTGAAAATGTATGATTTGTGTGACAGCCCCACCTCACCCTAAGGCGAACCAAAGGGTTCAGCGGACCGCCTGCCCAACTCTCGCCAGGACTACGGAGTCGAATTACACAAATCCGATATTACGCGAGATAGGACCCAAAAGAATTGAACGATTGAAGACCGCCAAGCTTACAAGTAACTTACCAAAATCACATGGGAAAAAACACTTTCATATATACATGTCGCTAGGTTTACAATACAAGTGGAACCAGTGAAATGAAATACATTTGGAGTTTGCTCACTCTCGAGGAGCAATACAAAAGAACAAAAGATTATCTAACTAGCTCAACTCGCTTCTCAAAATCATGATTTCCAAAAGAGGTTCCTGTAAGGAAAACAAAGATTACGAGAAGGGGGTGAGCTTACGCCCAATGAGGTACCAAACATGTAGCAGAAAAATCATGGCATTTCACGTTATACAAATCAGATACACATGCTCGCTATAAAGTAAGACAGGTAAACACAAGAACTCAAATAGGGAGGATACAGGTGGCTCTCAGGAGCCAGCTTTCCAGCGCAGTACTTGATCCAAGCCGGTTGACTCTCCGTCAACGTATATAGAACCAACGCGTCCGTAGACCCCACTTTACACCAAATTCTGTCCACCAAACACCCCTTTATCGGGCCCGCTCATCTCAACAGAAACAGAAATGGTAATACTCGAGTATACCGGAATCAAGGGTCTCAATACCCAAAGATCCCAAAACAGACTACCGTGGTTCGTTATCTAATCGACCAGGCCCTTGCCGGCCCGACTCGAGTAACTAGCCACAGGGGTTGAGCTCAGGGGTCACAGAAAGGTCGTTGGATACAAGCTTCCAAACGACGTCCGAACAGATATAGATACAGATAACAGATTTAGATTCGTACCAAAAATTTGGCATATGAAC
This sequence comes from Coffea arabica, assembly GCF_036785885.1. Lineage (NCBI taxonomy): Eukaryota > Viridiplantae > Streptophyta > Magnoliopsida > Gentianales > Rubiaceae > Coffea > Coffea arabica. The sequence goes on from NC_092329.1 coordinate 36,925,688, forward strand.
AGACAAGAGAACGAGTGCGATAAAGTACACCCTCGTCTCAAACAAAATAAACAGATAGTGCAGTCATTTAAATCACAGATTGCAGAGGCAGAAACCAGGTTACACAGCAAATGAAGGGAGTGGTACACTCACCGGGTCAAGTACAGATACCTCAAAAGTTTTCACTTCAGATTGGCTTTAATCGCCAAGAAACCCTAAAAGAACCAAAGTAAAACAATTGAAGGTTCCACTTCCAAAATCGAGTATACAGAACGCACATGTGGGGCTCGACTACCGGTCATTTGCCTCACCAAAATTATTAATGCAAGGATGCAAATCATGATTTTTGGAAACAAAAAGGTAACATGAAGACCTAGGCTCAAACAACCCAAAAGCCCTTCATTTCTATTTAAAGCCTATTCAAATTTAAAGGAACCAAACGGCCTAGAAAATTGGACAGCATTTCCCCTAAATTTGCTTACTTTTCCAGCCGTCATGGCTTCATTATTGTCCTCAGCCAGTCCCAAAGTCACACATAACATAAGTTCATTCAATAGCCGTTTAGTAGGCTCCAAGTAGTACAAGTACAACTCAAGCTAGGGAAAAGTCCGGAAATGAAAGTCAAGCCCTAAAATATTCAAATAAGCACAATAAGACTCAATTACAAGTCATAAACCAATGCCAAATACTACTGAAATAGGGTTCCATAAGCATACATAAGCATTAGAGGAAACCAGAAAATCCGGAAATGGAGTTAGCTTTAGCCCTGAAAAAAAAAACAGTTTTTTGACCTCATTTTGCGGTAATGGTACCAAAGGCAATACGATTATCGGATGAAGGTGCAAGACCCACCGTTTCAAAGCTAAGAGATAGGGCTACAATGTTTCAGAAGACAACTTTGTCCATTTTTGAGTGTAACAAGGTCATAAATGCAAGATACTACATCAAAAACGTAAAACAGATTCACCAAAACGCATTCTACCGGAAACATCATAACTCAGGCTCTCCAAGTCCAAATCCAGAAATTCCAAAACCAACTGAAATCTATGAAACAGGGATAAATTTCATCAGAAGGCCTCAACAACCAATTCAGAAGCAATTCCAGCCAAAACAACCAATTACAGGCGCAATTCTTACATTCGGGTAAAACCAGAACAGCAATAATAATTTCGACTTTTCTCATTCTACACTACTCCGATTGATCTGAACTTTTGTAGGCACCTCTAAATTGTCATTCCATACAACTTTCATGTTTTAAGCCAAGGCCAATTCGGCCTCTAATTAGGAGCTAAAAATTCGGGCAGAATGCTCCCACAAGAACCCTAATTTTCTGAAATTTCTTCCAAACCAGAAATTGGTTGCAATTAATCACTTTTTCCACCTCCTAGAGTCATTATATACCAATTCCAATCATCATAGATAGCCACACAATCATGCTTATATTAAAACAGAAAAATCCCCAAAAATAATAAAACTTCATCACTACAACCACAAATCAAGAATTAATCCATAAACTTGCATCTCATACTACCACTAAGCATGATTTAAGCATCAATTAAGGGAGGAGGGTGGTTCTTCACAACTCACCTTAAAAACAAGAGAGAGAGAGAGCAATTGGTCACCTCAACTTTCCAAATAACTTCACACAACAACTCGTAAACACTAATTGAAGAAGTTTTATGGAGAAATTGCAAGTTTCAATGGTTGGTTTTGATGATTTGGAGCAACTTGAAGAGTTTTCTTCCTTGTGCTTAGAGTAAGAGAGAGAGAAAGAGAGAAAGAAAGAGCCGGCTACCATGGAGGATTTTTTGATGATTTTTGGATCATTTTTTGGTTTATTTAAGTCAAATGGTAAGACCATGAATAGTGGTCTTAAGGCTCAACCACTCAAATGGTGACACTTGTTACCATATTTAATGCTTGCCCAGCTTTTTTGTCTCTCTTACACCTACCCACTTGGTACCTCTAAATACCTCATAACACTCGATAAATTAATTCCAGTATCCAAAACTTAACCTAACGTGAAGTTTTCTATGATTAGTAGAAGTTATTGTAGTGTTAAGGTGGAATTTTTAGCCTTAATTGATATTAGTGATGGTTATATGCAAAGATTAGTGTAGAAGAGTAATTTTCAGTTTTTACCTTGTTTCTAGTCTCAAATTGGACTGAACATTTCTCTATGTTTTAGACTAAACCAGCTATTGGACAAAACATGAAAGTTCTAGATATGTGAGTTAGCTAGCTACTTGTAAAATTTCAGATCGATTGGAGTAATGTAGCTTATCAAATGACCAAAATACCCTTGACTACCCTTAAACCCTGTTTCACGGACAGTTTCAATTTTTTTTCTCTAAGATTTTGATTTTTGACTATGAAAATATATGATTTGGCTTTGGAGGTCTTCATAAGAAATGTTGGTATATGTCTTGGCTTCGAAACGCCACAAGAATCGTCTCAATCCGATAAGTGTAGCTTCAATTGTTGTTATTATACCAAAAGGTGTGTTTTATAGCCTATGATTTGTATGTGGTTGATTTCAGATGAATTAGTGATGTATTGTAGGATAGAAAATAAGGAAATTAAAGGGAAGTGCTGTCCACTTTTTGAGAGCATTTGATTGCTTTCAGTGAGTGGACTCTTGGTGGAAATGAAAGGTTTCGACTTGAACAAGGCAATGTCTGTGATGGATGGTTCCTGAGCTGTGGTTGGTGAGTGATTCTACAACTATTTCCAAAGTTACATTTCGAATTATTTCATGCATTGGTTACTCAATTGCATATCATTTGTGTTTGTATGTGTGCCATGACATGATTTGGCTCCAATGAGTTCTTGGGAACTCTTGTACTTAGAACCAACGTCTCCACTACTGTTTATCTGGAGCACCGATGGCTCCCTTGTACTGTTTGACTTACTAGATCTATTTGAGCGTTGGAGTTCTAAGTACGATGATTTCACTGGCTCACAAGAGCAACATACATACATTTGATCACTGATTCATGATATCATTTAAACGTATTATTGTGAAACTGGTTGATTACTGATTTTTAATGGACACTCGCTGAACTTCTAGCTCACCCCAAAAATATTTGTTTTCCCCTCCACAGGGCTCGAGGCAAAAGAAAGTACTGGTATTTCATTATTCGTGTGACTGGATGGAATATCTCTTATACAGTTTGGATTTAGTTTTCTTGGATAGTAGTTGGGATTGTTGGAATGTTTGGAATTGAACGAATGTATGTGTACATTCTACGCATGGGAATTAGTATTCGCTTCGCTTACGATATGTAAATTTGTGGAGAATTTGATATAATATTGAGATGTGTATTGTAATTTATTAGAGGACTGTAATGAGTGAGTGAGTTCTAGCGAGAGTTGGCCAGGCGGTCCGCCGAACACTTTGGTTCGCCTTAGGGGGAGGTGGGGGCATCACAGTCACAGTTGGTTTCAGAGCCTGCTTCGCGTGGTCTCTGCACGAAGTGAGATTGGGCCGAGAGTTGATAAGGTTTCGCTTATGTGATAATGTGTAAAGGGTTAAGTGCTCTTCTTGGGCGTAAGATTTTGAATCGTGCCTGCTATAAGTATAAATCCCTTATCGTGACACATAGGGACAATAGATATGTATGTCAGGTAGGAATCTTTAATATGAGAGATTTACTCTTGGGACCGGCCGGCTCGAGATATGAATTGTCTTATTGTGGATTCTTGTACTTGAGTACAAAATAGTGAGAATGCTAGAATAGAGGCGTATATCTTGATTGCACTTGAGGTGAGTTTTGATGGCTAAGATTAAGGCATGGAAGTTTTTTACAATTGACCTAGTAAATGGATTGATAGAGGAGATTGGATCTAGGAAGTGTTATCATGGACGAATCTAGTAATAGTCTGGCTAGGGTTACTATAGAGGATGATTAGGTTATAGTATATGTCAAGAAATGAGCACCGAGGACTTGAAAGGTGTTTATTTGATTCTGAGGTGGCTTAACTGCACTTATAAGGATGTTTCTACCTCATATGATATTTGATATCGGTAGCTTGGTCCTCGACGGACTACTCTTATTTATATTGCCTTGATACTATCTATTAACGTCAACGTATGGACTTGGCTTGATTATCAATGTACCAAGATTTAGAGTCTTAGATGTAAGGAGAGAGATTTTGAAAACGCAGATGTGGCTCAAGGTTTGAAACTTTTGATAAACGAAGCACGCTTTAGGATTTTGTTGTGTACATAAGTGATATGTGACATAGTATTTTAAGATATTGCCTTAACCATGTTCTATTTTCTCCTCTATTTTATTTGAGAATATCTCAGTTTGAGCTTTCGTGGTTGGATTAGGATCGAAGGACTTAACAATTATATGCTTAGAGTGTCACTTGTATTTAGTTACCTATTATAATCCATTGATTTGCCTGGAAGGCTATCACTTGAGTTCCAACGAATCCGTGAGATGGCACATTTGGTTGATATGTATAAGGAAATCAAGATTCTTCGAAATGAAATAGAGGTCCAAAAAAAACTAGCCGAGCACTGGGAAGGACGATGGAAACACAAGTATTCGGAGAAAATTGAGCTCTTGCATAAGAACATAGAGCTAAAAAGGAAATACGAAGGGATTTCCGAAGAGGCTTTAGCAATGGCACAAAGTACTACTTCTACGGAGGTTCCGAAGAAAGCTCAAAGGATAGAAATTGCAAGGGCACAGGTGAAGACATTCCCTGCAAAGAAAAAAGGTGTATCTCGTGAAAGTCAAAGGCCAGAACAAGGTGATCAAGATAGGCCATTTGCTAAGATGGGTCGCGGAGCTGGAGGTTTGAAAATTTTGGGGATACTTAGAGAAAATACTACGGGAGAAGTCCCTAGTGGAGGAGGACAACTGAGAGGTATCTCACAAGGAGATCAAACCTCAATCCCTTTCTTATTTTGTGGCTATTGTAGTAAAACCAACCATATTGAGGTGGGTTGTTGGAAAAAGGGGGGAAGATGCCTGTGCTGTGGTAGTGCTAAGTATCGGATTGCTAATTGCCCTGTTAAATTACGTGAAAAGAAAGGAACCTAGCAACCAACCAAGACCAACCCTGGACCGTCAAATGGAGTAAGGGTTGGAATGAAGGTCCCCTATCCTTCTAAGGACGTAGAAGGTACAATCTATTGGTTACCTTCGATTTTGCTAGATTCTAATGGTAAGAAAAATTTTGACGACGAAATTTTTTTAAGGGGGAGAGAGTGTGAGGACCCATAAAATTTCTCTAATTTATATTCTTTTATTTTATTTTTCCGCATGCATTTCCTTACTTTACTTTACTATATTAATTTTCCAAAGATTTTTACCAGTGAATATAGTTTTAAATCATTTTTCCCAATATGGGTTAGGTCATGAAGAGTTTGAAGTGTATTATGGACGTCCGCTAGTGCGGTTAGTGAGATAAAATTTTGATGATTAGTTGGAATTTTTGTAAAGGAATATTATTTTACAATGTGCTAGGAGACAATTAGAAGTTAGCTAGATAGATTAACGATTGGGAGAAAGAAGATAAGTTTAAACCCTAAAGGGTGCCACGTGTGGAAGTTGGACTTTGACTTAATTCTTACCTTTACTAAATATCTAATTTTTGACAAAAATCATCTTCATTCTTCATGACGCTTGGCCGAAATTTTGAGGGAAGAAAGAGAAGAGAAACTTCATCTTGCACCATTCTTTCTTGCTCCAATATTGGATTTCAACCATAAATCTTACAAATCACACCATGTAAGTTGCTTTTTAGGGAAGATCAAAGCTTGTGGTGGAGTGATTTTGGGAGGAAAAAGCCTAAGCTACCATTTTTCTTGTTGTTAGAAGGACGTGCCAGTGATTCAAGTACTTTGGGAGGAAATGTTTGAAGTTATTTGTTTAAACTGGTGAGTGTGCCACTCCCTTAAGATGTTGCTTATCTGTGACTTCTGTATACTTTATATGAAATGAGGGTGTACTTCATCACACTCATTTCTCTCATCCGTTCTTTTGGTTCCTGTATATTGTATAAATCTGTATTTGTTCTCTGTATTTGTTATCTGTATCTGCTTTCTGTATGTTCTGATATCTTTTGTGTGGCGACCCCACTTTCCCCTAAGGCGAACCAGAGGGTTGGCGGGCCGTCTGCCTAGCTCTCGCCAGGACTCACACAAGCAAACTATCCAAATCCTTCCGAAGAATAACCTAAGCTATTACAATAACGAATCTCCCAAAATAGACCAATTGCTAAAGCCACATTAACTTCAGAGATAACAACATTTGAAGATAGCCAATCGACGGCTCTTAAACACCTCACGCGTTATTTACAAGGAGTAAAGTCATACAATCCCAAATACATATAAATTCATACAACGCAAGTATATACATCCAAACCAGATATCGGAATTAGGGTTTACACTTTTCCAGCTTCAAGTGGCAACCTAAAACAAAGGTACATTGTTTTCTTCGAAATATATTACAAACCGCTAAGCGAAGTCATGAAGTTCAAATACATTCATAAGAAAATATAAGCAGGCTCAGATCTCTCAAATGTCAAGACTTGTTAAGGAAAACAAATAAACGTGGGGTGAGCTAAAGCTCAGTGGTGCCCCAAAACATGCAATCACATAAAACAATAACGAGTATTAACTTCAAATTAAGTAAACAATTAGGAAAGCGTTTAACATCACAAGATAGGATACAGGGGCTCTCAGGAGCCGTTTCTCCACGAGCTTGATCAAAATTTTCCGTAGTCGACCCTCCGTCAACTTCCACTACCTAAGGTCCATGTAGATCTTTTTATTTTTCTTAACTCCGGCCACCAATCATACCCCTTTACCGGCCCGAACGCCAAGCACGAAAGTGGTAATACTCGAGTATACCTTAATATAGACTGGTCAAGGGATTCACCCAACGACGTTACGTCCAACACATGGTTACTTGGTCAGGATAAGAGGCCCTCCCACCTTTAAGGTGTGGTACATTCCCCTACCTAGTGATTTAGTACTTGAGATAGGATAAGAGGCCCTCCCATCCTCAGGTGTGATACATTCCCCTACTCAGTACTTAGCAAGTATTCCAAGGTTTTAGCACTTGAGATAGGATAAGAGGCCCTCCCACCCTCAGGTGTGGTACATTCCCCTACTCAGTGCTCAGCAAGTGCAAGCAGGATGTTCATGAAAACATTTCAAACAAGTCACCACTCGAAAGGCTAGTGTGATAAAGTACACACTGCTCACTTCGATGGATCAGAAACCATTTTCCAATTATCACATATCAAGTCAAGAAAGCACTTTAATCAAGTAGGCATAGAACAAGCAGGGACACTCACCTAGGAGTGAAGCTCAAAGGTCAAGCTGGGATTCAAAATTCCACGTCCTCGCTATACCCTAGAAAACTAGGTTTTAAAACTATAAGTTTTACTATACAAGTGCTTGATTTATATATAAAATTATTGGATTTTATAGCTAGATTATTTTCTCGAAGTAACTCAACCATTCTTTTGAAATTAAAACTAGTAAAAGTGATAAAACTTTCCGTATGGTTTCTTTTAAGAGAAATACTTTTCTTTCTAGAGGAGCAAATAAAACTTATTTATGTCAAATGAGTTTTCTTGCCGAACAAGTTTTCTACGCCTTTTGTTTAAAACTATTAAAATCTCGCGTTTGTAATGAGTTTCTCAAAAACAACTAGCCAGGGGCAAATTTTAAGGAAAGAAAAGAAAATAAAATAATACCTAGGGTTTTAAAAACAAGTGAAATCATTTTCTAAAAATAATAAAGCTAATTTAAGCCAGGAAAAGAAATAACTAGTTGACAATGTATTTCAAATCCCGAATTTCTCACGTGATCGTACAAGACGAATTTTTGTAGTTTAATACATAGAGTAAAATATATTCACGTAGCCCGATTTGAAAATACTCAAGTTCACAGGGTCAAAACGAACTTTTCAGATTCCGATTCACAAGCACATTATGTCTCGGATTTGCCAATATAGAAAAATAACATTTCAAACAGCAATATCACTAGGGCTTCGTCAATCATTAGCCCTAGGTTTCAACAGATTCATTTCTAATCAAAAATAAAACAAATGACCAAGGCTTCGTCAATCATTAGCTCTTGGTTTCAACAAGCTCATATCAGATCACATTTAAACACAATAAATTTAAGGCCTCCAAGAAATTCCATCGACTGAACCGCAAGGGTTTTATCCATCAAGTAGAAATAATAACAAGTAATTCCAGCAGTTAATTTCATCAAAACTCCAAGAAATTCCATCGACTGCACCGCAAGGGTTTTATCCACCAAGTAGAAATAATAACAAGTAATTCCAGCAGTTAATTTCATCAAAACTTTAATGCTTGTAAAAATCACTCAAATAGCCAAGGGCTTCATCAATCATTAGCCCTTAGCATCCAACAATCATTTCTTATAGCAATTTAGCCAAAAATTCAACTGTTTAGAATCACTAACAGGCACATGAACACAGGGACAAAATTTGCAACACTATCTTATCCAAGATTTCAACCAAAATCTCATTGTTTGTAACCAAATACAGATTACACATTTTCCAGCAATTTTTATTCCAAAATATCCATTCCAATGCCAAGAATTTCATCTCAACATTTTAGTCGTAATAAAAATCAAATTATCAATCGTATCATAAGTTTCACATCTACGTGGCTTACTAGACTTAAAACATACATTGGTCATGCATTTCTAAACCATTATATTCCAAGGAAAAAAATTCTAGAAACAAGTTAAAATTTCCGAAAACAAACTGAAAATTCCTGCTCAAACCTCTCGGCTATCAAGAATTTTCCAGCACTTAGGTGTTCATAAATCCAATTTTTCCTTGGCTGAAACAGGGTTTTAGATACTCAAATTCGTCATGCAAACATTTAGCTAGCTAATTAAGATTTCCAGTTCAAAACCAGATTCAAACAACAATTATAATCATCAAATTTTCCAGAAATTTTTCCAGCTAGCCTCGAATGATCTTGCATGCAAGCTGATTTCCTTTCATTTTTATTTTTCTTGCCTAACCGATCTAACTATCCTCATGCAAGACTTAATCACTTAGTTTTTAGTTGGTTAATCACAATTACAAGCTCAGATCATCACAATAAAGCAAATTAAAAGCTGCATTTCCTAATCAACTCACGGCAATTTCCATTTCCATCAAACCAGATTTTTCTCGTGCTTTTGGTTTCATCATCCGAACGCATAAACTCAACATGCAAGGCCATAACTAGCTTAATCATCCAAGTTTTAGTTAGCTAAGCACATGTCTAATCTCGGATTATCACAAATTGGCAGCTGAAAAGCTGAAATTTCCAGCTCAAGCTCTCGGCAGCTTAAATTTTCATTCATGATCACATTTCTGGTGTCCTAATTCATCATCTGAGTGCTTAGATAACACATGCAAGCCCTTAAACAATTTCGTCTACCTCTAGTAAGCTAATCTAAAACCAGAATCTACCTCAGCTGGAAGCTTATATGCGTGACAGAACTGAAATTCTTTCTCTCTTTCTCTCGGCTTGCTCGCGGCTGAATGGTTGGTCCTGGTGGTGTTGCAGTTGCGATGGTGTGGCCGTTAGGGAATGGTTTGCAGCTGGTTGAGGGTGCAGCAAGGAATGAAGCTCACGTAGTGTTTCTCTCCTTTCTTCCCTCTAGCTCACGGACAGAACAGAAAAAGATTCAGCTCGCGGTTTCCTTCTTTTCTTTTCTCGTAGATGATACCAAGGCTACGGCTCTCTCTCTCTCTCTCTCTCCCTCTTGCTCTCAGTGCAATGCAGGAATTGGAATGTGTAGTGGAGTTTGGGGTGGTGTGGGGCGAGATAGTGGAGAGAAATGGTGAAAATGGCTCGCGGTTGAAAGGGAAAGTGTGTGAGAGGTGAAAGGAAATTGTGCTACGGCAGAATGGAAATGACTTGGTGATTTATAAGGTTGGCCGAAAGTGTTTTGTGTGGTTGCATGGTAATTTTCCGAAATTGTGAAGGCTATTTTAGTCTTTTCACATCTTGTCCGAATTTTCACTTAAGTCCTCATTCGTAATCTAATTCCGAAAATTTACCCCAAACGAAATTTGACTACTTACTAGTATACTAATCTCGCAAAAATTTCAATTATCGAGATTTTAACGTCCTAAGTGTAATTATAAAGGGTTTTGACCTAGAATTCATTCCATCTTAATTCTAAGGTTTCCGATGGCACCTAACATTATTAACACTTAAAATTAGCTATCGACATTCAAGGAATTAATACTAAGGCAATAAATAATCTACATCAAGAAATATTAATTTATCTTGACAAAACCAAGTACTTTAATATTTTGGCACAATTATATTATTTATCACATAAAAATTGTTTTTACGCACTTATTTAAAGACAAGTAGAAATAATGCTAGAATTTATTAAAGAATCAAAATGCAAGTGAAATATACATGAATATATATATATATATTTTTCGGGGTTCTCACAGTTTGGAGGGTTGAATCCAACGACCATTCTATGACCTATGAGCTCAAAGCCGGTGGCTACCTACTCGAGTCGAGCCGACAAAGGCCTGGTCGATTAGATAATGAACTACGGTAGTCCACTTTTAGGAAATCTTTGGGTATTGGAAACTCTAAATTTTCGGTATACTCGAGTATTACCATCTATGTTTCTGTTGAGGTGTTCGGGCCCGGTGAGGGGTAAGTTTGGTGGATGGAGTTGGCGTTAAAGTGGTGCTCTATTGGACTGGTTCCTTTATTTGAAAGTTGACAGAGTGTCAATTACATTGATCAAACTTTGGGGAAGTAAGGAGAAATGGGCTCTTAAGAGCCACTTGTATCCCTTATCTGGCGTGTATATTTGACTATGTGTATTTCGGGTACCTCACTGAGCTTCTAGCTCACCCCATTCCCGTTACTTTGTTTTCCTTACAGGAATACTACTTTGGAAATCATGATTTTTGGAAGGAAGAGTTGAACTAGTAGATGTGTATCTTTTTGTTAAGCTCCTTTGTAATTATAAACTTTAAATGTATTTTGTATAAGTATGAACTTTTGTCATACTTTTGACTTGTACTTCATGGAATCGTGAAAACATCAATGTATATTTATATTGGTAAGTGTATACTATATATATCTCTTGAGCAATGCATGTCTTGCATGTCTTTATGGTTATTTAAACCTTATTTGAACTTGTTGGCAAGACCGGGCGAGTGCGGAATTTAAATGAAGAAAGAAAATTTCTGGCAGGAATTTTTGTACGAGAATCCGGCCGCAAATTTGGCCAGTTCTTGGCCGGATTGGCAGGGAATTGGATCACTTTGGTGTTTAGCTACTGCTGACGGGCTTTTGCTATACGTACAAGTTAAAAAATTGAATTACACCTGTTCACTACAAGTATACAGGTCAACTAGTAGTTTATGGCATATATCGGGTCGATCCAACAGGAAAGAGTGAACAATTACCGGTATTACTAAATCTTCTCTATTATTTAGACTATCAATGAATTATAACAAATTTAACCTATTGAAATTATACAAAATAAAAAATAAATGCTTCTTAGGTTGTGGTATCCCTAACTACTCATGCAAGTGCTATATTTGGATCATTGAGTACTGCATCTAGGTTAGTTATGGTGTAATTTCCTTATACATTTGAATCCTACTTTTGTAGTGAATCAATTATACATATAACTAATCCATACCTATTCTCATGGTTATGAAATTAGCTACAAGTTCATTTCTTCAGTGAAATTACATGAAATGAATCACTAAAAACCACATAGGTGCACCTCTACTTTCGTGAGTGTACTCCCTATGTTTAGCATTTCTTAAACTAGTGTTAAATCTCAATTTTCATTGCAGAAACAACACCTTAGATAGTCACAATCAATGGTACCAGATTAATCATGATTTAAAAAGTCAAAGTGCTAAATAACTTGCTCAAATCATAGCAATCAAATAACCAAATAATAAACACTAACAATTATAGAAAGTTCAACCAAACCCAAGGCATAAACTTTAGAGATACATAATAAACACAAAATTCAGAACTTGTATATTAACTATACTTAGAATCAAGTACAAAAGATAAAGAGTTGGAGAAAAGATAACCCATGTCACTTGAGTTTCAACTCCTCCATCTTCATCTCCATCTTCATCGTAATCTAGCCAATATACAAGAATGGATGAACTATACTACTCTATACTAATGCTAATCTAACACTCAGAAGATGAAATAGCTACATTTCTGCACTCTCCAAGTTCTCCCGTATGTCTCTCTATTCCCTTTTCAATATTTGCTAGCTAGAGAGAATTTGCTATCAGAAAATCTGGCTACGTATGAATGTCCAGACCTCTCCCAATGTCTCTGCACAAAAACTATTCAAGAGCTCTATTTTCCAAGTCAAATTCCATCTTTTAATTCCCAAATCTCAACTTTGTTAGGATAGTCAATAACCAATATTTTTGACTTAAAAATAAGCCACTTTTTGTGACGACCCCACCTCCCCCTAAGGCGTATCAAAGGGTTCGGCGGACCGCCTGCCCAGCTCTCGCCAGGACTCACTCACTATTTTAATCGAGTCACGTACACACATCCATGAACCATAAATAACATTCCCAATTCAAGCTTATAATTTACATTAATAGAAATCGAGGTACAAAGTCTCAACACACCCAACTAGTTCAATACGTATACAATCCAAGTACAACATGTTCCATTCGAGGAATAGCGCGAGTACAAGACCAAAAAGTCAAAAGTCAAAACAAAAGGCTACGCTGGTCTTTTACAAGTCTCACGCGTCACTCGTACCCCTGAAAGGAAAACAAATGGAGTGGAATGAGCTAAAAGCCCAGTGAGGTTCCAAATAGCAAATTGACCATTATTTAGAAGTACAAGTTTTCGGTATAGCAAAGTAACAAGCATGAAGAGTTCATAAATGTGAGCAATAACACGTCAAGTAGCAATCTTAGAATGAGCGAGTGCAGAAGTTTTTCAAAAGCAACAATAATCCAATAAACAATATTCACTCCAAAGTATAAGGATACGGATGACTCTCAGGAGCCAAATTCCCGTTGCATTACCAGAAGCTTGATCACGTAGTAGTTGACACTCCGTCAACTTTCAAGTAAGTAACCAATCCAGTAGAACACCACTTACACGACTCTCCGTCCACCGTTCAAACCCCCTACTGGGCCCAAAATCCTCAATAAACACGGGTGGTAATACTCGAGTATACCGACTAGTCGAGGAGATATCACTCCACTCGACAATAGAAGAGACCCAGGGTTCGTTACCCAATCGACCAAGCCCTTGCCGGCTCGACTAGAGTAAATCGCCACAGGGTTTCTAGAATTCCAGGAAGTGCGCGCATCATAATCAAGTATATCAAGTCAATTGCAACAATAAACAAGTATATCACGTAAGGGCAAGTGCGATAAAGTACACTCTTGCCCTTACAATTCACGTATATAACATGTAATCAGATTGGTCACGTATCAAGTTCAATTCGGTATTTGAAAGCACTCACCAAAAGATATAGTGCCTTTACTGGTCACTTTCAGGTTATACTCCGGGTTCGGAGTCCAAATCTGCGATAAAACTCAGTTTGAGAACTTTGAAACACGACTTAGATTCGAAACTTAAACGTTTCGTTCAATAAAATTCAAGAAATTGGAATTCACTTGGATGGTAGTGTGAAACACTTGCTCACTTTTTAAACGGTAAAACTTTGTAACTTTTATACTTGAAATCGTCATGCGAGTGGAAAATACAAGGAAAACATACTTCGAGCAATCATGATTGCATTTCTCAAGGGTACAAGTTCGGCCAAGTCCTTACTTATATACCTCGGAACAAGAAGACTCAAGTACCCTAGATGGTTCAAGCAGTAATCACTCTTAACCCTTACTCAAGTTGCAAGTAGTTCTCTAGTCTTTGAGCGTAAATTTGGGCAGCATGCCCCTTGTGTTTACCTAATTTTCCAGCCATTTAGGCTTCATTATTTTTCTTCAACAACAACCCAACATCATACATATCAGCAATTTATGTCAAGAGCCGTTCCATAGGCTCACAATATCATAATAACAAGAATCGCATTAAGGACAAGTGCAGAAATTCAATTTAGCACAAGACAGATTTGACGTACAAATGCGGAAATAATATATCCGAGGCTACGCTTATCGGATTGAGGCATAACTTATACCGTTTCGAAGCTAAGACACATATCTACAATGTTCATGAAGGTCACTTTGTCCAGTTTCTAATGTAACTTGGTCAAATTCTCAAATTACTAAACCAGAAACCAATTCGTCGGCTGTTTAAACGCATTACGCTGTAACGGACATAACTCAGTGTACAAAAGTCCAATTCAGGTGTTCTTAGAGGCATTTTAAAGCTACTTCAGAACACTACAACTTTAATGTTTTGGTCCAGAGCTAAATCAGTACGGCTCCTAGTCAAAAAACGTGATAAACTGGACTTAACTGATGAAACGGACTGCTGGGAAATACTTAGAACAGTAAGGGTATTTTGGACTTTTCACATCCTACGTTGCTCCGATTGAGCTGAAATTTTGTAGGCACCTATAAAATGCCATTCTATACAACTTTTATTCTTTGACCTAAGGCCAAAACAGCCTCTAACATACAGATAAAAATTCGGACAGAATGTTGAGACAATTTTCCAGATTTTGGAAATTTTGAGTTTCTAGTGAATCTTTCCTTAATTTCTTGGTCCAATCACTACCAAAACACCATATAACACCTCAATTGCAACATATAAACATTATACAATCATTTGGGCAGAATTTTCCCCAAACCCTAGTCATCAAATAAGAAAGGGGAAAACTTCTAAAACATGCTAATCATCCATGATTTCACCATAATCTCAAGTTGTTAAGCTTAATTTAACAAGATTGAAAGTAAAACTTGGAGAGATAAGTTCTCTTACCTTGGTTAGAGGTCACTAAGAGTAGCCCAAGCTTCCTTCTTCCAAAAGCTTACCACAAATCACCACTTAATCACTCAAGAACAAGTTTAATCGGTTTACTTTGTTTATTTTCTCACTAAGTTGTTGGATTTGAAGATGAAATGAAGAAATTTCTCTTGGTGTTTTCTTCCCTCTCCCTCACGGCTCCTTGGCAGAAATATCAAGAGAAATGAAGCTAAGTTTGTCTTATAATAAAGCCAAAAGATTAGAACTAATGGTGTCCACAAATTGCCCAACACTTGGCCTAATCTTGGCCACTCATTTTTCTCTTTCTTTCCCTTGCTTATAAGCCACAAATTTCGGTCCCCTTAGCTGTAATATAAGAAGATATTTTGCTCAATTGTCAATGAGCTTGTAGCGTAAGAAAGTGGTGGTCAAGTGGTGCGTTCAAACGGTAATGCGCGGGACCCGCCGGTTCGCGCCGTTTTTCTTAAAACTCACGTACTAGGATTTTTACTTCCCATTCACTAACCTTACATCATTGCTACTACTCACATATTATTTCTCACTTAAAAGTCACTTTTAATCATCAAATTGATCCTCGGCCAGTACCGAAAATTCATCCGGCGAAAAATCGCGAAAACCCTAATTTTGCTCAAATCTTGAAACCGAAGTGTAAAACCCTATTTCCAGGTTCATCTCCACTTATTGTTGAACAATTGGGTAGTAGGGCCTTAATAAATAATAATTTCCAAATAAAAGGAAATTTTTAAGAAAACGTGAGGAATTTACAATTTCAATAATTAACATTAGAATCTCTAGTAAAATATGAAAGATTTAAGAAACCGTTTAGTCACAAGTAAACTAGGGTTTTTGATTAAAACATTAGGGTTTCTAGTCGTTTAAAACAAAATAAGGTTTTAAATCAAACCCGAAGAAATATACTTTAATATTTTCTTCACAAACAACCTCCTAATATTCGGGATGTTACACTTTTCTTGTCCTTTTGTCTTCTGAAGTGTGATACCCCAACTTTTAGGATCATCTTTTGTTTAGTCTCAAAGAAGATATTACGGTTTCTTTAGTTTATTTTTATTTTAAACCCTTATTTTGTTTTAAAGAAGAAACTAAAGTTATTTCTTTGGGTTTGATTCAAAACCTTGTTTTATTTTAAAAGAATAGAAACCCTAAAAGTCTAATCAAAACCCTAGTTTCACTTGTGACGGATCATTTTCTCAAATTTCTTATATTTTAACCGAAACCCCAAATTCAATTTATGGAATTGTAAAACACCTCACGTTTTTCTTAAAAATTCCCTTTTATTTGGAACTTATGATTATATAATAGCCCTACCACCTAATCACCCCACAATAAGTGCAAATGAACATGAAAGTAAAGGTTTTCCCTTTTCATTTTCAAGTTAGAGTGAATTAGGGTTTTCACGTTTTTTCATAGTGTGACTATTCGGTACGGAGTGAGAATTAAATTTGGTAGGTAAGAGTGACTTTTGGATGAGGAAATATTATATGATTAGAAGTGATAATAATAAGTTAGTGATTAGAAGTTAAAAACTCTAGTATACGTGGTTTAAGAGAAATCGGCTCAAACCGACAGGTATCGATCACTACTGATTGAACCCACCACTTGACCACCACTTCCTTACCACCACGTACCCTTGATATTTTTGCAAAATATCCCCCCTCATCCTCAGCCATATAGCCGAAATATGTGGCTCAAAATGCAAGGAAAAGAAAACAAAATTTTAGTTGGTTTTGGTGGTGACAAGTGTCGGCCACCTATGGTTCCTTGACCAAGCCAATTTTCTTTGCTTCTTATCTTCACATTGGCTCCATTTCTTCACCATTTTCCCCTGGTCTGGCCGAGCTTGAGAGAGAGAGAGAGAGAGCAAGAGAAACAACTTCAATCCATCTTGAGTTTGAACCATTTGAGTGCAAACAAGAAAAACTAAACCGATTAATCACTAGTTTGGAAGCTTGGGAAGCTTAAGGAACCAAAAATTTCAAGGAGAGGTGGAGCATCACTCTTGCAAGCTCTTGTCTTGAGGTATAATGGCTGATCAGCTTTTCTTTCTCCATTAATCATGATTAAGTAGGGTATTAATGTAGTATTGTGCTTGTGATGCTTGTTTCAAGTGATTTTGGTGATTGGAGGGATGACTTTTGAGTTAGGGTTTCTTGTGGGTTAGGTGTTATATGATGTACATATATGGTATATAATCTTGTAAAGGAGAAAGCAGTGGTAGTTTCAAGGTAAAAATGTGAATTATAGCTTGAATATACCAAAATTCCAGATTTCTCGAAATTGTGACTTCAGTTCTGTCCGATTCCATTTCACTATGTTAGAGGCCGAATCAGGCTTAGTACAAAACACAAAAGTTGCATAGAATGATATTTTATAGTTTCCTACAAAATTTCAGCTTAATCGGAGAAACGTAGCCTATGAAAAGATGAAAATACCCTGACTGCCATAGGAGTAAAGTCAGTGGACAGTTTTGACAGTACACTAAGTTGGTTGTATTTGTTCACCTTGATACGTACTGAAATAGCTTTTAGCCAAAACATGAAAGTTTTAGTACTATGTCTTATCTTTCCAACACCTCCAAGAACATCTTAAATAGAATTTGGTAGCTTGAGATATGGCCATTTGAATGTAGTACGGTTAACTGGTCTATTAGTTGGAATTTGGTTCTGTGAATTGGGAATTTGACTGGGTTACACTGGAATTTGGACTAAGTGATCTTCATCAAAATTGTAGCCCTTTGACTTAGTTTCAAAAAGATATAAATTTCATCCCAATCCGATAAGCGTAGCTTCGGTTGTGTCCGTTACGTAAAACCACGTCAAATCTGTCTTTTGCTAAACTTCATTTCCGTACATGTCGTTAGCTTGAGTTTGTACTTGTATGACCTTGAGTCTATTGAACAGCTACTGTGATGAGCTTATATTGTGTATGACTTTGGTATTGATTGAGGAAAAGAATGAAGCCATAAAGGGCTGGAAAATAGGAAAATATAAAGGGCGTGCTGCCCAAATTTACGCTCAAGGGCTAGGTAGCCATACTTGCAACTTGAGTAAGGGTTAAGAGCGATTACCACTTGAACTATCTAGGATATTTGCATCTTCTTTTATCGAGGTATATCAGTGAGGATTTGGCCGAACTTGTACCCTTGAGAATTACAATCATGGCTACTAGGAATACGTTTTCCTTGTACTTTCGACTCCAATGGCATTTCCAAGTATATATGTTACAAAGTTATATAGTTTGAAAAGCGAGCGAGTGTTTCACGAATATTCTCCAAGTGAATTTCCATTTCTTGATTCTTATTGAACAAAACATGTAAGTTTCGAACCTTAGTCGATTTTTAAAGTTCTTAAACAAAGTTTTATCGCAGATTTGGACTCCAACCAAGGAGTTGGACCGGAACGTGATTTTTGAGAGGCACTAGACTTTTGGTGAGTGCTTTCAAATACTGAATTGAACTTGATACTTGTATTTGATACGTGACGAATGTGATTACATGTTATATACGTGAATTGTTAGGGCGAGAGTGTACTTTATCGCACTTGCCCTCATGTGATATATACTTGTTTATTGTTGCAATTGACTTGATATACTTGTTTATGATGTGCGCACTTCCTGGAATTCCAGAAACCCTGTAGCGAGTTATTCAAGTTGAGCCGGCAAGGGCTTGGTCGATTGGGTAACGAACCCTGAGTCTCTTGTTTTGTCGAGCGGAGTGATATCTTCTCGACTAATCGCTATACTCGAGTATTACCACTCGTGTTTATTGAGGATTTTGGGCCCAGTAGGGGGTGTGAATGGTGGACGGAGGGTAGTGTAAGTGGTGCTCTACTGGATTGGTTACTTATTTGAAGGTTGACGGAGTGTCAACTATTACTTGTTCAAGCTCTGGTGATGCAATGGGAATTTGGCTCTTGAGAGCCATCTGTATCCTTATATTTTGGAATAATTATTGCTTATTGGATTATTGTTTCTTCTGAAAAACTTTTACACTCGTT
The DNA here is from genome assembly GCF_036785885.1 of Coffea arabica. Lineage (NCBI taxonomy): Eukaryota > Viridiplantae > Streptophyta > Magnoliopsida > Gentianales > Rubiaceae > Coffea > Coffea arabica. The sequence goes on from NC_092329.1 coordinate 36,944,623, forward strand.
CACTTTGCGATTTGCTACTTGAAGTATTATTGTTCACTATTATGAACTTTTGATGCTCATTAATTTGTTGCGTTGACATTCGTACTTTTAACAATGGTCAATTTGTTATTTGAAACCTCACTGGACTTTTAGCTCATTCCACGCCGTTTGTTTTCCTTACAGGGAGTGCGAGCGAGGCGTGAGACGTGTACAGACTAGCGCAGTCTAGTTGTTTTGAATTTTCAATTTGTACTCGATTGTACTTAATTTTAAGACTAGGGTTGATTGTACTCTTGAGCAGCAATGTATATATGAAGTTGAAGTGGATATGTTATGCATTTTTCTATGAATGTACATTATTTTTCCTGAGCTATGAGTGAGTGAGTCCTGGCGAGAGTTAGGCAGGCGGTCCGCCGAACCCTTTGGTTCACCTTAGGGGAAGGTGAGGCCGTCACAGATGGTATCAGGGCTCCTATTGAGCTCGTGCTGGTAGAGGGTTCTCGGACTGTGGGTGTGACGCCCCAAACGAATGAGTGTGAGAAATAAAAATTTTTTATATATTTTCTAGACATTATTTTGTTTCCTTGTCTATAATTTTGTACCTTTCTTCAATATATTAATTTCCTATACATTTTTATAGGGGAATATAGTTTTCAAATCATTTTCTTGATACAAGTTAGTCCACGTTAAGTTTGAAGTGTATTATGGATGTGGGACCCGCTAGTGCGGTAAATGCGATATATTTTTGGCAACTTGTTGGAGTTTCGTATTAAATAATATTATTTTACAAGGTGCTAAGAGATAATTAGAGGTTACTTAAATGGTTAATCTTGGAGAGACAAAGGGATAAGAATAAACTTAAGAAGGGCCAAGTGTCGCGATCCGATTGGAAGTTGACTTGCCTAACTTTTATTTAACTTTCCTAAACTCCAATTTTGACCAACACTTTCTCATTTCTTTACCCCTCTTGGCTGAGACATGTAGAGAGAAAAGAGAGGAAAAACCTTCATCTTGTTACTTCAATTCTTGTCCAAATCTTGAGTTCCAACCGATTAAATTGCAAACCACTCCATAAAACTTGCTAGCTAGGGAAGGTTAAAGGTGTTGGTGGAGTTGTTTTGGAGGAGGAAAGATTAAGCTCCTACCTTCCTTGTGGTTTTAAGGTATTTTGCCAAGAACATCCTCTTTACTTCAATTCATTGCTTATTAGTGGTTTTTAGTTGTTTTAGATGTTGTTTTGTGGAAGATTTGGTGATTTCTATGGTGGTTTGAGAAAATTCCAGATTTTAGAAAATCTTGTTTTCAATTCTGCCTGTTTCTGTTTACCTATGTTAGAGACCGAATTTGGCTTAGCACAAAACATGAAAGTTGTAGAAAATTCTGTTTTATAGTTGCCTAAAAAATTTCAGCTCAATCGGAGTAACGTAGCCTATGAAAAGACTGAAATACCCCTACTGCCCTGTTTCTGTCCGAAACTGATAATCAGCTTATGTAATTGGTTAGTTTGACCAGGAATATTACTGAACTGATTGTTGATGTCTTCTTAAGAATTATAGCCTTGTATCTTAGCTTTGAAATGGCTTTGGAATTACCTGAATTGGAGTTTTGTGTGCTGAGATATGAGTGAATGAATCAGGACTGCTAGTTGAATTTCACAATGAGCTTCGAACTGGAAACTCTGGAGTTGTTTTGGTAAATTTGACCTAGTTAGGGTGCGAACTGGACTGAGTGGTCTTCATGAACGTTGTAGGTCTTTGTCTTAGCTTCGAAATGGTATAAATTACATTTCAATCCGATAAGGGTAGCTTCACTTATGGATATTGTGCTGAAAGGTGTTAAACGAAACTTTTATACGTTAACTGCGATCGTTGCGGAAAAGTTACGCTTGAGGGAATAAATTCCGGTTTCTAGGGTTTAATTGGGGATTTTTCTAATGGTGGCTCTTAATCTTCTAATTAGCTTTGATTGAGAGATATTGTGGCCTAATTGGATATATTTTATTGCTTATTAACCGTATGTGTGATTAATAATATATTGTAGGTTGGAAATGAAGTATTCATGGGAAAATGCTGTCCAAACTTTGAGAATGTATGATTGCTTTGAATTTATGATTTAGGGCTTGGACTCGGGCAAGGTAATGATATATGATGGATGGTTTCTGAGCTGTGGAGGTGAGTGACCTTAAACTGTTTCCAAAGTTACTTTTGAACGTTTTCTTGCTTTATTTTCTCGATTTCATATCATGAGTGTTTGCATGTGGTCCATGACATGTTTTGGCTCAAATGAGTGCTTGGAATTCGTGTGCTGGACACCAATGTCTCCACCACTTCAATGAGTTCATGACATTATTGGAGCACCAACGTTGCTCCCTCTTACTGTTAAACGTTAAAGGATCTATTTGAGCGTTGGGTGTTTAAGTGTAATGATTTCACTGGCTCACGAGAGCAATAAACGGATATTTGATTATTGAATCATGACATCATCGAAATGCATTATTGGGAAATATATTTGAGTACTGATTTTATTAGTTACTCACTGAGCTTTTAGCTCACCCCAAAACTATTTTATTCCCCTCCACAGGGCTCGTGGCGAAGGAAGGCTTGTAGTACTTATTCACGTGATTGGATGGCATATATCTTATACAGTTTGGATTTGGAATCATTTTATGTATAGTTGGGAATTGTTTCCGGTTCACTTATGACATGTAATTATTGGAGAATTTGATGTATATATGAGATTTATCTTGTAATTTATTTGAGGAATGTAGTGATCGACTGAGTCCCGGCGAGAGCTGGGCAGGCGGCCCGCCGAACCCTCTGGTTCGCCTTACGGGGAGGTGGGGCTGTCACAGTGGAGATTGACTTGTTATGTGTGGAACAATTGTCTATTGTTGGGGACCTTAGATATGTATGTTGGGTAGGATTCTTTAATACGTGTGATTTGTGAGAACCCTTAATTTTTCCATTTTCTAGGTTTTATTATATTTCTAGGTTTTCTTATCTTCAATGGCTTGTTTTCTGCACTTTCTGTATCCGGAAAATTTTCTAGATAAATTTTATGAGTAAATATAGTTTTTAGATGATTTTTCTAATATCGAATAGATTTTGAGAAATGAAGAGTGTATACCGGACGTGGGACCCACTAGTGTGAAAAGTTCGGAAAAATTCGGTCAACTAGATTAAGTTTTGAATACTGGAATTAATTTATTGGGTGTTATGAGATATTTAGAGGTACCAAGTGGATAGGTATATGAGAGACAAAAAAGGTTAGGCAAGTCATTAAATAAGGTGACAAGTATCACCATTTGAGTGGTTGAACCTTAAGACCACTATTCATGGTCTTACCATTTGACTTAAATAAACCAAAAATCATCAAAATATCCTCCATGGTAGCCGCCCCTCTCTTGCTCTCTTTCTCTCTCTCTTACTCCAAGCACAAGGAAGAAAACACTTCAATCTTGTTCCAAATCATCAAAACCAATCATCCAACCTTGATTTTGCTCCATAAAACCACTTAAGGAGGTGTTGGTGAGTTGTTGTGTGAAGTTTTTTGGAAAGTTAAGGTGACCAATAGCTCTCTCTCTCTTGTTTTTAAGGTAAGTTGTGAAGAACCACCCTCCTCCTTTAATTGATGCTTAAATGATGCTTAGTGGTAGTATAAGATACAAGTTTATGGATTAATTCTTGATTTGTGGTTGAAATGATGAAATTTTATTATTTTTGGGGATTTTTCTGTTTTCATATAAGCATGATTGTGTGGCTATATATGATGATTGGAAATGGTATATAATGATTCTAGAAGGTGGAAAAAGTGGAAGATTGCAAGTAATTTCTGTTTTGGGAGAAAATTGAAAAACCTAGGGTTCATGAAGGAACATTCTGCCCGAATTTATAGCTCCTAGTTAGAGGCCGAATTGGCCTTGGCTTAAAACATGAAAGTTGTAGGGAATAATATTCTAGAGGTTTCTACAAAATTTCAGATCAATCGGAGTAGTGTAGAATGAGATAAGTCGAAATTACTATTGATATTCTGGTTTTACCCGAATGTAAGAATTGTGCCTGTAATTGGTTGTTTTGGCTGGAATTGCTTCCGAATTGGTTGTTGAGGCCTTCTGATGAAATTTAGCCCTGTTTCTTAGATTTCAGCTGGTTTTGGAATTTCTAGATTTGGACCTGGAGAGCCTGAGTTATGATGTTTCCGCTAGAATTCGTTTTGGTGAATCTGTTTTACGTTTTTGATGTAGTATCTTGCATTTTTGACCTGTTTGCACTCAAAACTGGGTTGAGTGACCTTCTGTGATATTGTAACCCTGACTTTTATCTTCGAGATGGTGGGTCTTGTACCCTCATTCGATAATCGTAGTGAAATTGGTGCCATTACCGCAAAATGAGGACAAAAAACTATTTTTTTCAGGGCCAAAGCTAATTGTATTTCTAAATTTTCTGGTTTCCTTTAATGTTTGTGTATGCTTAGGGAACCCTATTTTGGTAGTATATAGAATTGGTTTATGACTTATAATCGAGTCTTATTGTATTTATTTGAATAGTTTAGGGCTTGACTTTCATATCCAGTCATTTCCTAGCTAAATTTTGTACTTGAATGCCATTAAGCCTAGTGAACGGCTTTTGGGAATGAGATTATTTTTGTACGAGATGTTGGGACTGATTTGAGGACATAATGAAGCCATGATGGCTGGAAAATAGGTAAAAACAAGGGATATGCTGCCAAAATTTTTCTTGAAGGCTAGTTGGATTTACTGGTGATTTGAACGAAGGGCTTTTGGGTTGTTTGAGCCTAGGTCTTCATGTTACCTTTTCGTTACCAAAAATCATGTTTTGTACCCTTGCTTTAGTAATTATTTGGCGAGGCATACGACTGGTAGTCGAGCCTCACATGTGCATTCTGTATACTCAATTTTGAAAGTGGAACCTTCAATTGTTTTCCTTGGATTATTTTAGGGTTTCTTGGTGGTTAAAGCTCTCTTTTGGGAGGTATCTGCACTGACCCTGGTGAGTGTACTACTCACTTGTGTGTTACTATATGGCTATGAATGTAAATTGCTTGAAGTGAATTGAATGTGACTTGATTGAAGTGAAAGTGTACTTTATCACTTGCACTTATTGTTTCGCATGTTATTGGAAAGTTATTGGAATGTTATATGAAATGAAATACATGACTTGGTGTCGTTTGGACGAGTCTCCAGCGACTACAAATGTTATCAATGAGCTCAACCCCATTGGTAGTTGATTGAATCGAGCCAGCGAGGGCTTGGTCGTGCCAATTAATGAACCTTGGGTAAAGTTATATGGAATCTTATAGTATGCGAGACTCTCGATTCTGGTATACTCGAGTAATACCAAAGTGCAAGTGTTTGGAGTTCGGGCCCGGTAGGGGGATGTTAGGTGGAAGGAGTGGAAGTAAAGTGGAGTCTACGGTTGGTTACCTTTGAACATTGACGGAGGGTCAATGACGTCCGATCAAGAAATGCAAACGAGGAAAGGGCTCTTGAGAGCCATCTGTATCCTTTTATCACCATATTTGACGTGTGCCTTTGCTTATTTTACTATATTGAATGAAAGCTTGATGTTTATATGCACTTGGTTGCGTAAGTGATAGTATGTCACTGGGCAATTAGCTCACACCATTCCTTTTATTTTCCTTACAGGAATATGACTCTTTTTGGAATGAATCTTGATAGATGGTTGCCGAATGAACTAGATGTATAGGTTTTTTTTTATTGTATATCAAGTGAAACCCTAAATGTATCTTTGGGGCCGTTTTCACTTTCAATTTGGCAAACCGTGTATATATTCACTTTTGACAACTTTTGTATGCTACTTTGGGTTGTAATTGCTCAAGTTCCATATGTGAATGTTTACTTGACATTTGGTTGGGTTCTGACGGGTCGGTTACTATTCATGACCGACTCCGGATTTCATTTTTTTTTATTTTGGGTTATTTTGCCCTTTTGCCTTGTTTACGCACGTTATAAGTTTCGGAACGCAATAGATCGCTCTAAACTGCACCGTTAGTCCTGGCGAGAGCTGGGCAGGCAGTCCGCTAACCCCTTTGGTTCGCCTTAGGGGAAGGTGGGGCTGTCACATGATTTGCTCTTGAACCTGGCCAGCTTGAGTGGTGAATTATCATATTTTTGGATTCTTGTCCCCGAGTACCAAAGAGTGATACCTTTACAATAAATTGAGATCTCGCGTAATATTAGGGTAAGTTTGGATGGCGAAAGCAAAGTCACGGGGAATGCGAATAATCTGGACTTGAAATATATTGAAGATATTCATGGGATTTGGGATCCTTATTATTCACGTGCTTCGAGTTTTGATTAAATGTAGTGCCTGAGCAATACCTAGGGTTAATGTCCTATAGGTTATGTGACTTGTTTTGATTGGATGTGTTGCATTGCCCCTGTTTTATGATTTAGAACGGTTTATGATTTGCATTATTCTGTTTTATGTTGTTTATATTTATACAGTTACTTAGTGGCTATATTCTATTATTGATTAGTTGGCTATATTACTACAGTTGATTAGCCGCGAAACATGGAGGGTAGAAGAAGTCAAGCCAGGGGAACTAATCGAGGACGCGGTCCTAGTCGTGGCCGTGGGGGTAGACAAGCACAAGAACCGATACGAGAACTGAGAGAGGAGGGAGAGGCAACGATAGAGCCACAACCTGGACCCCAGGCTGTAGGGGGAGATCAAGTGGCAACTGCAATCCAACAGATGACTAATATTTTAGCCCGTTTAGTGGAACAACAGAGTGAAGCCCCTGTAAATCAACCTAGGGACCCCGATAATGGGCAAGATAGGGCCTTAGAGAGATTCCAGAAATTCTCTCCACCTAAGTTCTTGGGAGGACCAGACCCGGAGGGAGCTGAGAACTGGCTAGAGGCCTTGATCAACATCTTTGCCGCTTTAAACTATACAGAGGATAGGCAAGTACAATTCGCTATTTTCCAGTTCGAAGGTCCAGCCAGGGCTTGGTGGAATGTAATTAGGGCCCAGTGGGAGAGAGAGGGAACTGCATGGACCTGGTTAAACTTTGTACGGGAGTTTAATGAGAAATACCTCCCACCTATCGTCCAGGAGAAGAAAGAGGACAATTTTATTAAGTTTCGATAGGGAACTTTAAGTGTATCTGAGTATGAAACCCAGTTTGCGAAACTATCCAAATTTGCTCCCGAACTGATAGTTACAGAGCAAAGAAGAGTATGGAGGTTTGTGCAAAGGCTCAATGTGGAGATACAAGAGGCCTTAGCGGCGGCCCAAATTAACACGTTTACAGAGGTTTTGGAGAAGGCCCAAAGAATAGAAATTGTTAGGACACAAGTGAGCGCTTTTCATGCAAAAAGGAGGAGTGCGCCTGGTGGAAGTCAAAGGTAAGGACAAGGTGATTTAGATATGCCACCCTCTAAGATGGGTCGAGGAGATGGTGGTGAGAAAATTTCAGGGACATCTAAGGAAATTACTCCAAGAGGAGCCTCGCGTGGCAGGGAGCAAGCAAGAGGTGCCTCACAAGGAGGTCAGACCTCAGCCCCTTGAGTATCTTGTGGGTACTGTGGTAAGGCCAATCATACGGAGAATGATTGTTGGCGAAAAGCAGGAAAATGTTTATAGTGTGGTAGTATCGAGCACCAGCTTGCAACTTGTCCCCGTAGATCACATCTAAACCTTGAACAAGCAAATTTAGGAGGGACTAAACCATGAGTGCCAGCTAGAGTGTACACTTGGACCAACAGGCATTACCTGAACCATCGGAGATCGTAGAAAGTGCGATTCGTGATTCCTATTGTTTACTATTTCGGAGTGCATGTATGAATTTCGAGAACGAAATTCTTTGAAGGAGGGGAGATTGTGATACCCCAACTTTTAGGATCACCTTTTGTTTAGTTTCAAAGAGGATATTACGGTTTCTTTAGTTTATTTTTATTTTAAACCATTATTTTGTTTTAAAGAAGAAACTAAAGTTATTTCTTTGGGTTTGATTCAAAACCTTGTTTTATTTTAAAAGACTAGAAATCCTAAAAGTCTAATCAAAACCCTAGTTTCACTTGTGACTGGCCATTTTCTCAAATTTCTCATATTTTAACCGAAACCCTAAATTCAATTTATGGAATTGTAAAACCCCTCACGTTTTTCTTAAAAATCCCCTTTTATTTGGAACTTATGATTTTATAATAGCCCTAACACCTAATCACCCCACAATAAGTGCAAATGAACATGAAAGTAAAGGTTTTCCCTTTTCATTTTCAAGTTAGAGCGAATTAGGGTTTTCACGTTTTTCCGTAGTGTGACTATTCGGTACGGAGTGAGGATCAAATTTGGTAGGTAAGAGTGACTTTTGAATAAGGAAATATTATATGATTAGAAGTGATAATAATAAGTTAGTGATTAGAAGTTTAAAACTCTAGTATACGCGGTTTAAGAGAAATCGGCTCAAACCGACAGGTATCGATCACTACCGATTGAACCCACCACTTGACCACCACTTCCTTACCACCACGTACCCTTGATATTTTTGCAAAATATCCCCCCTCATCCTCAGCCATATAGCCGAAATATGTAGCCCAAAATGCAAGGAAAAGAAAACAAAATTTTGGTTGGTTTTGGTGGTGACAAGTGTCGGCCACCTATGGTTCCTTGACCAAGCCAATTTTCTTTGCTTCTTATCTTCACATTGGCTCCATTTTTTCACCATTTTCCCCTGGTTTGGCCTAGCTTGAGAGAGAGAGAGAGAGAGAGCAAGAGAAACAACTTCAATCCATCTTGAGTTTGAACCATTTGAGTGCAAACAAGAAAAACTAAACCGATTAATCACTAGTTTGGAAGCTTGGGAAGCTTAAGGAACCAAAATTTCAAGGAGAGGTGGAGGGTCATTCTTGCAAGCTCTTGTCTTGAGGTATAAGGGCTGATCAACCTTTCTTTCTCCATTAATCATGATTAAGTTGGGTATTAATGTTAGTATTATGCTTGTGATGCTTGTTTCAAGTGATTTTGGTGATTGGAGGGATGACTTTTGAGTTAGGGTTTCTTGTGGGTTAGGTGTTATATGATGTATATATATGGTATATAATCTTCTAAACAAGAAAGCAGTGGTAGTTTCAAGGTAAAAATGTGAATTATAGCTTGAATATACCAAAATTCCAGATTTCTGGAAATTGTGACTTCAGTTATGCCCGATTCCATTTCACTATGTTATAGGCCGAATAAGGCTTAGTACAAAACATGAAAGTTGTAGAGAATAATATTTTATAGTTGGATACAAAATTTCAGCTAAATTGGAACAATGTAGCCTGTGAAAAGATGAAAATACCCTGACTGCCATAGGAGTAAAGTCAGTGGACAGTTTTGACAGTACACCAAGTTGGTTGCATTTGTTCACCTTGATACGTACTGAAATAGCATTTAGCCAAAACATGAAAGTTTTAGTACTATGTATTAGCTTTCCAACACCTCCAAGAACATCTTAAACAGAATTTGGTAGCTTGAGATGGCCATTTGAATGTAGTACGGTTAACTGGTCTATTAGTTGGAATTTGGTTCTGTGAATTGGGAATTTGACTGGGTTACAATGGAATTTGGACTAAGTGATCTTCATCAAAATTGTAGCCCTTTGTCTTAGCTTTGAAATGGTATAAATTTCATCCCAATCCGATAAGCGTAGTTTCGGTTGTGTCCGTTACACAAAACCACGTCAAATCTATCTTTTGCTGAACTTCATTTCCGCACATGTCGTTAGCTTGAGTTTGTCCTTGTATGACCTTGAGCCTATTGAACGGCTATTGTGATGAGCTTATATTTTATATGACTTTGGTATTGATTGAGGAAAAGAATGAAGCCATAAAGGATTGGAAAATAGGAAAATACAAAGGGCGTGCTGCCCAAATTTACGCTCAAGGGCTAGGTAGCAATACTTGCAACTTGAGTAAGGGTTAAGAGCGATTACCACTTGAACTATCTAGGATATTTGCATCTTCTTTTATTGAGGTATATCTGTGAGGACTTGGCCGAACTTGTACCCTTGAGAATTACAATCATGACTACTAGGAATACGTTTTCCTTGTACTTTCGACTCCAATGGCATTTCCAAGTATAAATGTTACAAAGTTATATAGTTTGAAAAGCGAGCGAGTGTTTCACAAATATTCTCCAAGTGAATTTCCATTTCTTGATTCTTATTGAACGAAACGTCTAAGTTTCGAACCTTAGTTGATTTTTAAAGTTCTTAAACAAAGTTTTATTGCAGATTTGGACTCCAACCAAGGAGTTGGACTGGAACGTGATTTTTGAGAGGCACTAGACTTTTGGTGAGTGCTTTCAAATACCGAATTGAACTTGATACTTGTATTTGATACGTGACCAATGTGATTACATGTTATATACATGAATTGTTAGGGAGAGAGTGTACTTTATCGCACTTGCCCTCATGTGATATATACTTGTTTATTGTTGCAATTGACTTGATATACTTGTTTATGATGTGCGCACTTCCTGGAATTCCAGAAACCCTGTAGCGAGTTATTCAAGTTGAGCCGGCAAGGGCTTGGTCGATTGGGTAACGAACCCTGAGTCTCTTGTTTTGTCGAGCGGAGTGATATCTTCTCGACTAATCGCTATACTCGAGTATTACCACTCGTGTTTATTGAGGATTTTGGGCCCAGTAGGGGGTGTGAATGGTGGACGGAGGGTAGTGTAAGTGGTGCTCTACTGGATTGGTTACTTATTTGAAGGTTGACGGAGTGTCAACTATTACTTGTTCAAGCTCTGGTGATGCAATGGGAATTTGGCTCTTGAGAGCCATCCGTATCCTTATACTTTGGAATGATTATTGCTTATTGGATTATTGTTTCTTCTGAAAAACTTTTACACTCGCTCACTTTGCGATTTGCTACTTGAAGTATTATTGTTCACTATTATGAACTTTTGATGCTCATTAATTTGTTACGTTGACATTCATACTTTTAACAATAGTCAATTTGTTATTTGAAACCTCACTAGGCTTTTAGCTCATTCCACGCCGTTTGTTTTCCTTGCAGGGGGTGGGAGCGAGGCGTGAGACATGTACAGACTAGCGCAGTCTAGTTGTTTTGAATTTTGAATTTGTACTCGATTGTACATAATTTTAAGACCAGGGTTGATTGTACTCTTGAGCAGCAATGTATATATAAAGTTGAAGTGGATGTTTTATGCATTTTTCTATGGACGTACATTATTTTTCCTGAGCTATGAGTGAGTGAGTCCTGGCGAGAGTTGGGCAGGAGGTCCGCCAAACCCTTTGGTTCGCCTTAGGGGAAGGTGGGATCGTCACATGAAGCATGTGCACCAAATTTCCTTGCAACTTATGGCTGGAAAGTAGTATGAATACAAGAGAAATGGCTGGGCAAATTGCAGCATTTCGGCTACAAAATGCAATTACACAAAACGCGGCACAAACTCGCCTTTTGTCAACTTGCGTTTTCAACTTGGCCTTGCTTCAATTGCACTTTTCTCTATGATGAAAGCCAAACTAGCTTTTTTACAAAACACAAAGGTTGTAGCCCTTTGAGTTAGTTTTACAACCCAAATCGGAGCTTGGTAGCCTGAGATATGATTGAAATACTATCACCTGGTCAAACCCCTATTTCGATTTTCGACCACAAAATGTAACTTCTGTATTCCGACTTTTTGTCCATTAAAACAGCATAATTGGATTTCAATGTCTTTATAAAAATTGTAGGTCTCTTTCTTAGCTTTAAAATGGTATAAATATCACCTCAATCCGATAAGTGTAACTCCAGATATAGTCGATATACCAAAGAGTGCCAAAACTGTCTTGAATTGCATTTCCTCACTTTGAACGTTTTTCATTTCATTTCTCTTTTAACCACTTGAATTCATCACCAACTATCTATTTTTCACCTTACTTGACATCCTTTGGTGATTGAATCATTAAACCCTCATAAAAATGAAGTTTTTATCACTAAAATAAATAGAAATGCAATATTAGCCACTTTTACCAAATAATGTATATTTTTTACCAAAACCTATTTATTTTAGTTATAAAACTAAATAATCAAACAAAAATCAACTAATAAAATGTACTTAAAAATACGTAAAATAAACCCTTATCAAATACCTCCACACTTGAACCATTGCTTGTCCTCAAACAATATGAAATTCCAACCATCAAAGATCTAAAGATTGAAAATAAACATATGTAGCATTTCAACTTCATTTCCTTGAATCAAGTTAAATAACCCTTATGTGATCTTTCAATTAACCTCAAGTACTCATAATATCAAGCAAAGGAGAGCCAAGTATACCATAATTTTACTAATTCAACTCAATTTCTCATTTTTACCCAATTTCACAAGCAAGCAACTCATATAGTCAATAAAGATGCTAACTAATCTCATGATCAACTTCTTTATTTTTCTTAAAAAGGGATTTATTTTCTTTATTTTCTTTTTCTTCTTTTCTCTCTTTTTTTGTTTTATATATTTTAAGAGTTAAATACTACTTAAGTTGTGAAAAATGCCTTTTGACACGAAGATCGACATTTTTAGATGAAGATCACCGGTTACTCAACATTTGACATACTCAAATTCATTTTCATACTCTTAATTTAAGTACCGTTTTACGCGAAAGTCGACATTTGTAGATGAAAACTCCCGGTTACTAAGTACAAAAACCATTGGAGTAGAATAACTCTTTTTTATATATAAATATCTATATAGAGAAATAATAAAATTCCCTCTAAAGAATAATCATGAGAAAAGTATGACACGTATTGACCATATTAATTTCTTAACTTATAAAATTTGATAAAAAGAAGAATTTTCATAAAATATGCAAAATGTAGGCATAATTTTCTCCACTTTACTAAATATACTTTCCTATAGATGTAAAAATTATAACCACATAATAGTCATTTCCAAATTAAATGAGAAAAGAAGTTTCAAAACCACATATATTTATTTCAGAATGTTAAGTGACAAAATTTTATTTATTTATTATGATTATTATGTATATATGTATAAGGTTTTGGAAAAATTTTGACAGAGTCTCCCTTTAAAACTGGACTAAACTCCCTGCCAGTAACCCATAAGAAACAAAATTGAAGCACAAGAAATATTTCCAATAACATAACCAACCTTAAACACAACTAAAACCATAAGTACCACACATATACCTACCACACATATTTCTCCCCCACACTTAAAATACACATTGTCCTCAATGTGTAGGGAGGGGAGGAAACAAAAGAAGAAAAGAAAAGAAAAGAAATAAAAGTGGGAACAAGTTACTCCCCAGTTAAGATGGATGCGGTCCAGTTTATCCTTGAGTCACGAACCAGCGACCGATCAACCATCTACAAGCAACTAGCTACAAGTAACTGCCACAAGTTCCAATATTCAAAATAGACACTCAAGTTCCAATATTCAAAATAGACACTTTAGGGTTTCACTATGTACATAAGTGGCAATGGTACTTCTTGTGTTAAGACACCATAATAGAAATAAGTGGCATAGTATCTTGAAGTATTGCCCCACCTGTGTTCTGCTTTCTTGTCTATCTCAATTGAAAATAGCTAAGTTTAATTCCTCGTGGTCGGATTGGAAATGAATGAACTTAAAAGTTATATGACTAGACCTTCTACGAAGCCAATCATAATTAGAGTTGTCTGGCAAGCTACTATCGATAAGTGAATCGGTGAGATGACAAAGGTGATTGATCTGCATGAGAAAATAGAGACTATTCAAAAAGAAGTAGAGTTCCAAAAGAGACGAACTGAGTACTGGGAAAGATGATGGGAACCAAAATACCTAGAGAACATTGAACTACCGTATCAGGACATACAATTGAAAGGAAATATGAAGGGGTTCCAGAAGTGGTACAGAATAAGTTTGCATCAGTACATCTGCTTAGTTGAATAGCCATTAATGAGGTTTTGCCCGGATAAGTTATAATCATTGGACTATGCATAGTGACATTTTTTTTTTATATATATTGCAAGATGTATTCCCTTAGGAACAGTGGACTTGGTACCTGCTGTTTTAATAAGTGCTATGAAATATTGGTGGTTGTGCAATATTGGATCCTTATCCCCGAGTTTGTTGCCTTACTTTGGTCTTTGAGTTAAAAATTTATTGTTTGTCGCTCAAAGGGAAGAAATGATTTAATATACAGTGCATAGGTTAAAGAGCCAGTAAGAATAGTAACCATGTTGTAACTCTTCTTTTATCGAGATTAAGGTTTGCGTCACATTTTTCACCTTGACTAAATCAACAATTTGACTGAATTGTCTTCATCTTCCCTCTTACTTGGCCGAACCAAGAGAGAAGAGAAACCAAAGAGAGACCTCCAACTCCAACCTCAATTTTGTACTTGAATCTGAAGTTACTCCATGGAAATGTTAACTAAGAAAGATTTCAAGGTATTGATGGAGCGATTTTTGAGAAAGAAGCCCTGGATTTCCATCTTTCTTGAGGTTATAAGGTAACTTTGGCTAGCAATTTTCCTCTACTACCAATATAGGTAAACTAGTGGATTAAGGTAGTACTTTTGGCAGCTTTATGAAAAATTTCATGGGTTGAACTAGTGTCGTGGTAATTTATAGTTTTATGGTGAATTTTCTATCACACGTCATGCTTAAGTATTGACCATGGTCTAATAGCTTTGTTATGACTTGCCTAAAGAAAATTCTAGCTTGTGATTAAGAATTTCAGCTTCGGGTTTCATTTTGCTAAACTTGAGTAGAGACGGTTATATGCTTGATGTAGTGAGTTGTGGGCTTGATATTTATATGCTTGAGTTGAAGCTATTTCATGGGAAGAATGAAGCCTTGAATGGACTAGGAAAAGTTAGTAAAAACAAAGGATGTGCCGCTAAAATTTTTTTCCGCAGGGAACCTTGGAAGGTTTTACCGAATTTGTTATATCTCGATGTAGAAAAGTCAAAATTGAGTTTCATTTATTATGTTTGAAACTAGGTTTAGAGTATCAATATTGTTCTCAATTCCCATGAATATCTATGATTTTTCAAAATTGACTGAAATTGTATACCTGTTCTGTCTGTTACTGGGTGAAGCAGCAACTTTAGGTTGGAATTTGACCGACTCATGGATTGAATCTTACAATGGTACCTTCTAGAAAGTTGTAACAATTTGAATCCATATTCTGACGGTATAAAGTTTTTAAGTTTTGGACATAAGAATCTCAAGATAAAATTTTCAAATGAGATCACGCAAAACTAAAAAAAAAAAAATTTCTACTTTTCCTAGGATTATTCCTACTTACATTCCCAACTTTAGGATTGGAGTTTGTAAACTATTTTGAGGTTGGTTTATGAGTGGAATCGAGACTTAAATGAAAGGAAAATGAGTTCTTCAAACCACCTTAGGTCGGACAGTTTACAACTTTGCATTTTGAACGTCTTTTCTACTTTCTCTAAACGTTTGGCTATAAGTGATACTTTTCTGCTCTAAATGACTTTTGCAACATTGATTAGTAAGGACATAAGGATTATTCTTCGATGGGAACAAGCTAGTATTATATTTCGATAGGTTATACAACTATGAAACTTGTAAATTGATACATGTTCTAAAGAAAGATTTGGAGCTTCAATTCCTACATAATATGGCTTTGTATTGCTGGTCTTACTAAAGCATGCTCTCACAGGACTCGAGAGAGTTAAAAAGGATATTCATCGAAAATATTTTGAACTACTCAGTAATCAAGCTGAGAATTTCAAGGGCGAAATTCTTTAAGGGGGAGAGAGTGTGAGAACACTCATTTTTAAAATACAATTTCCCAAACTACATGCCTTGCACCAAGATTTAAACCACCTCTTATATGCCTTAACATTATATTTCACAATGTGTTACAACAAATCCCTTGTATTGACCCTCACTTTAAAACACAATTTTCTTATTTACATGCCTTATTATAAGATCTAGACCATTTAATATATGCCCTTACAAATTATTTTCTATGTGTTATAACAATTTCCATGCATTTCATTTCAATTCATTTTACTTGAAGTAAAATATTTCCTTGAGCTAGGTTGTAAATAATTCACTATTTGTAATTGTCCAAGTGTTCTTTTATTAGTAGTAGGGACTTTATGTGAGAGATTAGAGGTGTTGAATAATTATTGGTGCATTTGGAAAGGTAAGAATGGCATTAGTCAAAGATTAAGAAAGGTTATGACAATAATAGAACCATGTGGCAAAACCCTAGCCATGTATCTTGTTTGACCAAAGGATTAGAGGAATTTTAAACCAACTTTGCTTCATTTTCCTCCAAAATTTCGTCCACCTTAAGGGCTTCCAAGGGAAGGAAGAAAACTCCATATTCTTGCTATGACAACCTTAGTTTGATCTTGAACAAAAACCAAAAGAGAAAGATCTAGAGTTTGTGAGAAAATTTCCTTCAATCTTTGAGGTTGTTTCAAGCCTAAAGCTTCTATTGTGGTGGTTTGTTTGGTGACCAAAGCAACTTGTAAGTAAGGTATGTAATCTTTAAAATTTGGGTTTATGATGTTATATGATCTACTTGAGGTTGAAATGGTGAAAACAACTTGTTATGGTTGAATTTGGGGTTAGTTTCTTGAGTTAATCAAGTAATGGTTAGGTTTACTAATATGCATACCAAGTGTTTGATGAAATGTCTAACCCTTATTTATGTGTGTTTCTGAAGTATTGATATGTTTTAAACCCCTATTTAGTTGGATCTAATACTTGTTATGTGCAAGGAATGAAAATAACAAGAAGAGTAGAAGTTAGAAATTTTTAAAGTGTGCTGACTGAAACTTTTTAAGCTTGCTGCCTGGTTTTTCCTTGATATTTTCATGCCCCTTTTGGCTACAAATGTGAGTGTTATATGTTGGGTTATGTGTGTGGAGGTTGTCTACAAAAAATTAGCCAATTTGGTTGAATAAATTTCGAGTTATAAACAAAGGAGGAAAACTGGAAGAGGTCCAGAAATTTCTGTCCCGTAATCTTGTTAAGGTCATAACGTGTTACTCACTGATCAGAATTGAGTTCCATTTGTGGCAATTGAAAGTAGACTCTTAGAGCTTTAAAACGGTACAAAGCTCATTTTCTGGTTCATCCCGAGCGATTCGTGGCGAGTCTGGAAAGTTGGCTGTCCGGGCGGTACTGTTCATCCGAGAGAGTCCAGAAAGTTCATTTGGTTTCTTAATTTTGAGCCACTTATGTTGGGATTTTGGGAATGGTTTCTTCTAGACAAATTTATCCTTATGAACCTAGTTTCCAATGCAACTGACAGAACCTAATTCTGACTTTCCCACAATGAGCAATGACCGTTTTCCCGAGGCTGGCCGGGCGAGACAGTTTAACCCGTAATGAAGCCTTTGAGCTTTAGTGAAACTTTTCTTTTGCCAAACTTTCATGTACGTACTAGACTTGTTTTCCATGAACTTTCACCGTGGTTTAGACCCTATTTGCATGCCGGATTAACTAGCTTAAGCTACTCACGTGGCCTCTTAATGAACCTATACTTTAGTAGGGAACGAATCTAATTATTAATGTTTTCACTCGTTGACCTAGGTTTGGGCAACGACGGTGATCGTAACTGAGACGTTTGACGTCGATTATTACTTTTGCTTGACAGGTGAGTGTTCCACTACCTGCTACCTGTTTATGTGAAATATCTGAATACTTGATTTACGACTATTTGAGCCAAACCCTAATTTGATAAAAATGGAGGCGAGTGTGTACTTTATCGCACTCGTCCTCCTTCACTCCCACTGAGGCTCTGTATACTGCTATTGTGAAATGTGAATTCTCTATATTTGACTGTACTTGAGTTGTTTGGGTGATATCCCATCAACTACTACTGCTGTTTGGGTACCCAACCTCATAGGTGAGTCGGTTGTATCGAGCCAGCAAGGGCTTGGTCGAGAAGGCCAATAAACCTTGAGCACTGTTTACTGTTCACTGGAAATCGAATCTTGCTTGGAGGTCCCTGGTGAAGCATAGCCGTTGTGCTTGCTTGTTGTGTTGTCCAGCACCACCAGTGATAAAATTCTCGGCTTGATACTGTTTCATTGGAATCCTTGAGTATTGGAAACTCGGATTCCTGGTATACTCGAGTATTACCAAACTACTGTTTATGGAGTGCGGGCCCGGTAGGGGGTTGTTTGGTGGACGGAAACTGGTGAAAGTGGTGTTCTACGGACCTATATACTGTTACAAGTGTTGACGGAGTGTCAACAGGAGGCAATTATGATCAAGCTCAAGTGGACCTTTGGCTTTTGAAAGCCACCCGTATCCTTGAATTGAACTGTGATTAAACTGTTATTTTACTGTACGGTGTTTAGTTGGCTATTCTGTGATTTTATGTGGTTATGTGTTTACTTGTTTACCTGAAACCTCACTGGGCTTTAGCTCACCCTGTTCCCTTTGTTTTCCTTAACAGATCGGGAAGGGATTTGATCGGGGCTTTCTTATCTTTATTTTGCCGCTCTTACGTTTTGAGGTTGTAACTTTCGTTTCAGCAGGCTTGTAAGCTTAAATTCTTAAGGGTGATTTATATTATGTAATTTTGAGTGAAGCGTGGTAAGTTGGCATGCGATGATATATGTACTAAGCTGAATTGTTGGATTAGTGATTATGGTTGAGTTAGTGTTTCAATCCCCTGCATTGTCAAATGTTACATTCGTATCATTGATGATACTAGTACTTTGAATGACTGAGTCCTGGCGAGAGTTGGGCAGGCAGTCCGCTGATACCCTAGGAAGAGGTGGGGCTGTCACACTTGTAGATCCTCAGTTTACAAAAAGGCAGTGGGCGGTGCAGTATTCAGGAAGGTTTAATCATTTGCCACATCCCGATACTTGGCTCCAATCAGATTGGAAGCTACAGGCAGATAGAAGTAAATATGTTGCACGTCGGGCGGGAAAGGTACGAGTTAGAAGAATTCGGAATGAAATGGATGAGAGAGACCCAGAGGAACCAAGAAAATATACAAATTGTCATCAGTCGAGTCACAATAGAAGAATTGGTCCTAATTTTAGAGTTTGAATTCGCATTTTAGACAGCGGATCCATTGTACTCCTACCATTTGGGTGGCATTGTGGAATTAGTATATTATATACGATAAATTTTATTGATATATTTTTGATTTATTTTGAGCAGCAGCTTCGCATATCTAAAGTCGATATAGTATGAATTGTTAAAGAGCTCCTATTCTACTATTCAAATGCGTGTAGTCTTATGTATTACCTATGCAACTTGCAGCTACTGTTTTCGGTATAGCAAACATTCCTCTACAGCCAGACCTGCATCCGGGCCTATTTGTATATGATATTATCTCAGTAGGTACTGCACACCAGGCACATTCTATATTTCACGGCCATATTTTGGGTGATTAGTTTGATGTTAGAAGATGTGATAGGGGTTTTTGGGGAGATACACCTATCTCCGAAACTGTTCAGTAGTATATTCGATTGGCAGGTTTTGAAGGGGTGTTAGAATGTGGATATATGATACTTGATCATGCCTTGATCACTAGTTTAGTGGAGCGATGGCGGCTTGAGACTCATACATTTCACCTCCCGTTGGAGAGACTACGATTACGTTACAGGATGTAGAAGTCCTGTGGGGGTCTACCCATAGATGGTCCTCCAGTTACATGGATAGATACATCTCGTAGTGTTGAGGACTGGAGGAATTTGTGTGAGGAGTTGATTGGTTTTTTTCCAATGATGTCAGATTTTGATGGACAACGGCTCAAATTGTGTAGTTTATCTAGAGTAATAGATATAGAGCTACCACCGAATGCTTCGGATGTCCAATATAGATAGCGGGCCCGTATATACTTGCTCCTGATGTTAGGGGCTCACTTATTGTCCAATAAATCCAGTAATAAAGTCTCGCTATTGTATATGCCATTATTATGAGACTTGAAAACTGTTGGCAATATAGTCAGGGTAGTGCGATTTTACCGACTCTGTATCGATCATTGTGTAGCACAACATCTCCCTCTAGATTGGCTATTGCAAGACCATTAGTTTTGCCACAAGTACATTACCCTAATTGGTATCTCGACTAAATTTAACTATAAAATTACTACGATATCGGTTAACATATTCAAATTTAACTTTTTTCAGCTATGGACGTAGGAACGCATACCTACAATGCACCCTGATCTAGTGTAGCCGTTAGAGCACTATCCTTATCCATATGGAGCTTGGTATGTATATCAAATATTTATGATGCAAAATGACAATACGAATCAAATTGTACTCTTTTATGATGAGTCATGATTTATTGTATGCAGGTGGAATGTTCAATTTGATCTACACATAGTAAAACATGTTGTGTCCATATTTCGAGATCAGCTGATAGGCCTAGGTGATCTTTAGGTACAGTCACTTCGTCAATATTGATGTAATTGTCACTGTTCTAATTTGTTTATATCTGAGCAAATACTTAAAATTGATCAATGTCAGTTGGACATATATAAGATGATGCTTGTTCTTGGCAAAATAAATTGTTTGGCAGGGAGTTTTCGTCCAGTTATAAGGGAGATGCTACTGAAATTTTCTAAAAATTTATGTACTGCGATAATTATTGTGTACCATTTGGTTGTTGTATGTTGTCAGCTAATTATTGTGTTGCAATTCATATGGCAGCCATATTCGGAGGATGTTCTCGCTTCTCTGCCTGCATATTGTACTAGAGGACGCGATATTTGAAGATCTGTCACATATCTCATATGTTGGGAGGTTGTCGAGCCACATCTTCCTCATAGGGTTATGCGACAATTTGGATATCATCAGCCCCTGCTTGATCTTAGATTGACTGAAAATCAAGCAGCACTATATTCTCTAGATCGTCGTGGTAAGAGGAATCAAGATTGGATAACTATGCACACAGCATATGTTGATGTGTGGATTGATCGGCATATGCATGTAGACGACGGTGCTGTAATTGAAGATCCTGCTTATCCATCAGATGAGTATCGTCAGTGGTATCGCGAGCGGACAGTTCTATATATTTCAAATCTTACTAGACATCCCGTTTTTTCGGAGGGTTTTCAGGGCGATGGCGCTAGAGCACAATATCTTGTAAGTTTTTCCTAACTTTTAACCAAATATTAATACATCTTGTACCAATATTTTTAAGATGTAACTCTAATTATCCTTATTCATGCCAATATTTGCACTCCAGATGGATGCTATGTTTCACGTATATTACATGGCTGAGGACTCTCTAGCACATCATGACGAACAGTACAACAATTATTTTAATGCAATGAAGGACTTTGCATCCATAACATTGAATCATGTAGGGGAGCCATCCCGACTTGCATTTCGCCCTCTATGAGTACCATAGGCCACTCTACAACCAGCAGACCCATGGCGTGTTCAACGTCCTCCTAGGAATGTTCATGGAGGTCAGCATGGCGGTGGTAAACGTCGTAGATACCGATCACCTAAACCCACCGTCCAAACTGGATTAGATGGAGGTTCGCAGGCAACTGAGCACCATGGCACTTCTACGTCCATTGGCCATACAAGGTCCCCAGTGCCTTTTGGGGAGTTTAGCCCGATATAGACATCCATCTTGGCACTTCTGCACAATATGGTAGAGATGATGATGAAGGCCAGAGAACCCAAACTGTTGATGCTAGACTTGACTCACGATTACTCAAGTCAATATAGTAATGCCAGACCAGCCATGGCGAACACAAAGAGTTCACAAGCCAAAAGGATGTGGCACGCATGGAAAACTTGGACACCATTGATGATAAAACTGTAATTGTGTAGTAGTTGTTTAAATAGTATAACTCACTGTTATATTGAGCAAATATTGGTAAGTTTTTTGTATATATTCTTGTAAGTTTTTCCCGAATATTAGTAGAACAAATTAATCACGCATATCTTATGCATCATTTTTAAAGGAAAATTAGAAACTTTCTTTAAATTACACAGCCACGTCCTTTCCCATGAACAAAATTATACAAAAAGAACTAAAAATATTATATCCTTTCCTATAGTTCATACAAAAACTTAGGTACACACATTCACTTCCCAAAATGCGTTTGTCGAGCCAATGATTCAAGCAAAAAATGATAATTGGGAGGCTTTTGTATCTTGTTTTAAGCCGCATGTGTCAATCTGCTATGACTTTTTGTTTGATACACGCATGTCAGCTGGTTGCATTATATTCTGTGTTGTAGGTTTGATAACTGGAAGTGATTATGACCATTTGAGCTACAAAAATCTAACAATTTGACCCATCAACTCAACCAGTCAATTTGTGTTAAAGGTATTTTTGATCCGTTAACAAGGGGTAGAATGCATGTAATTATCATTTTGCATGTGCGTGTAAGGTACAAATCAGTAACCACCTACAATATGACTTATAGTGGGATTTTGGGGTTGAAAGTGAAAAAGACCATCGTGATTGAGTTTCTGTAGAAATTGCAGAAAAGTGAAACACGCGACCTCAATACGCGCCCATAAGTTCACGTATTGTGTGCACATTTTACAATCCGAGGCTAACAACCAGAAAACGTGAAACACAATACGTGACTACAATGTCGCATATTGTGTCCCAGCGTATTACAACCTGCACCCACAACAAATAAAACGCGACCACAATATGAACCAAATATTGTCGCGTATTCTTTTTCACGTATTACAACTGGCACCCACAAAGAATAAAACGCGACCACAATACGTGAAAAATATAGTCGCGTATTGTGTCCCTGCATATTACAAACTGTACCCACAATGAATAACACGCACCCACAGCACGCAGCAATATAGTCGCGTATTTTTTTTCGCGTATTACAACCTACACCCACAATGAATAAAACGCGACCATAACACGCGACTATGAGGTCGCGTATTGTTCTCGCGTTTTAGTTCCTCGACCTTAAATAAAGTTTACGTGGACAAATTCCCTCGACCATTCTTCTTCTATAGCCTCGCATTTTCTCTCTTCCAACCAAACCCAATGTTCAAATCTTCTTTTTTGCGACATAATCTTACTAAAAACCAACAATCCAACACCTTTTGAGTATCAAACAACCGTTCTAACCGATTAAAATCCATTACAAACACTTGCACATTCGGCATTGAAGGCTAGGGTTTTCAGATTATAATTTCTTCAATTGGAGGGCAAGTTCAAATTATTTGATAGGGCTTTTTACATATTTAGCATCACTAAAGATCCTTCTACGTGATTGAGGTAAGAAATTGTATTGAATCTTGGTATTTTAAAAGTTCATATTTTTCAATTTCCTGAGTTTTCTGACAACTTTTAATTATGTAAAAGTGCTGATGTATATACATGTTATTGGCCTCATTTATGTTGATTAAGGTTATTGAAGCATGTATATAAGTTGAAATGCACTCAATTCGTTGGTTTATTGGTGCTTTTAGATCCTCATAGGGCTATAATTGGCTAGAATTAGATAGTTGGCCTAAGATGTTTTTAACCCACTAGTGATCAATGATTATGGTTAATAATACTTAGTTAATGATGCTTTAGCATGTGCATTGTGTATATTTCGCAATTTGGTTGAATTTTAGAGTTATTACGATAATTTTTGCTTAACAATGTTTAATACCATTATTGTGTTATTGTTGTTAATTATTGCTTGCTCTAAGCATGATTGATGCTAATTTCATTGATTGTGCTATAATGGAGTGTACATAATTTGATCAAATTGGTGATGCATACTTCAATTTTTTAGCAACTTTACAAGGGGAAACTCTATTGTTCGATCTTTTTGAATACTCAATTGATTCTTCGTGAAATAGAGATATGAATTGAAGGTTATTTAAGCTGTTTTTGATTTGTCAAATGTACTACTATTTTCGGTGTGTGCCATATGGTATGATTTATGGGCTAAAGATTTGTTTGTTTTTAGGTACTATGGGAAGGAAAAGGCAAGTGGTTTCTTCTTCATCAAGCAGTGAAGAGGCTGAGGAAAACTTGGACATCTGTGCGGAGGAGGAAGAAACTGAAGAGGAAGCACGCTCTCCTTCGCCTACACCTGCTCCTAGACGTCTACGGGGGAGAACTGCGCGACAGCCCCGAATATTTGATAGCATTGGGTTTCCCACTCTACAGCACTAGCAGTGGTATGAAGCACATGCCAACTTGGAGTTCTTGTTCAAAAAACATGTGAGCGCTAAAGTTGAGGTTGCCTTTCAGATTTCGCAGCCATTTGACCAACTTGGTTGGGCGCCAATTCTTCGACTACCTACTCACTACTATCCGGAGCTTGTGCATGAGTTTTATGCTAATATCATTAACAAGGTGAAGTATAGTGGTGAAATGGTGTAGTCCTTTGTTCAAGGAACACGCATCGTCTTATCAAGGCAGAGGTTAGCAGCAATATTGGGATGTGCCAATGAAGGTCCTGCAGTGAATTTGAAAAAAGGCTTCGTCACTCCAAACAAAAGATGGGATTCGACACATGCTATGGCAAGGTTCGGTCTTCAGTACCAACCTTTCCATTCATTGAGGAAGGAGACGATTGTTGCTACAGTTTTTTATGCCAGACATTGCCTTATTGTCTATATGATACCGCACAATGTAATTCCCAAGACGTCGGGCCAAAGCGAGGTCAGGAAGAGTGATATATACTTCTTGGACTATATGTTCCATAATCGGGACACCTCTTACGCTCAAATGTCATTGTTAAATATCATCATCAACTATATATGGTCAATGGTGAGACGTCGGACTACTTCTTTCAAGCTGGCATTCCCTCAACTACTCACATTGGTGTTTGAACGGATGGGGGTTAATCTCGTTGGAGCTGAGCGACAAGTTGTTCGACCTCGTACCGAATTATCTTTTACCTTGCTACGGAACATGGGCATCGACGTGGCTTCTTTCCTTCCACTTATGGAGCGGCGTTCTAAAGCAAGGCATGGTGGAGATGATGTTGGTCCATCCACCTCTGCACCTCCACCACCTCCCCCGGTGCATCATCATCAACCCAACTGGCCACGGCTTTTCAATACCTTGGAAGATAATCAATTTGACTTGCAGAGGATCGACACTCGCTTGGCACGTATAGAGAATCATTTAAGCATTCCTCCACCTTTATCTCAGGGTGGTGGTGCAGATGAAGATGGCGATTGATGTGAGAACCCGTAATTTGCATTTTCTAGGTTTTCGCATTTTTCATGGCTTGTTTTCTGCACTTTCTGTATCCGAAAAATTTTCTAGATAAATTTTATGAGTAAATATAATTTTCAGATGATTTTTCTAGTATCAAATAGATTTTGAGAAATTAAGAGCGTATACCGGACGTGGGACCCACTAGTGTGAAAAGCTCGGAAAATTTCGGCCAACTAGATTAAGTTTTGGATAATGGAATTATTTTATCGGGTGTTAAGAGATAATTAGAGGAAGCTATTTGGATTGATGTGAGAGGAAACAAAGTGATAGACTAGCGTTAAAAAGGTGACAAGTGCCACCATAAGATTTAGTCTTGCCATTTGACCACTATTCATAACTTTACCATTTAATTAAAATTGGCCAAAAATCACTTCATTTTGCAAGCTTCTTGGCCGAATGTTCTTGCTCAAGAAAGAAAGAAAAGCTCTCAATTTCTTCCTTCTATTTCTTGCTCAATCTTCAAATCCAACCAATAAAACTCCAAATCATTCCATAAAATCTCTTTGCTAAGTGGTCTTGAGGTGTTTGGTGAAGTTATTTGGAAGGTTTAGGTGACCCATAGCTCTCTCTCTCTTGTTCTTAAGGTAAGTTGTGAAGAACCACCCTCCTCGTTTAATTGATGCTTAAATCCTGCTTAGTGGTAGTATAAGATGCAAGTTTATGGATTATATCTTGATTTTTGGTTGAATTGATGAACTTTTATTATTTTTGGGGATTTTTCTGTTTTAATATAAGTATGATTGTGTGGTCATGTATGATGATTGGAAATGATGTTTAATGACTCTAGGAGGTGGGAAAAGTGATCAATTGCAACCAACTTCTGTTTTGGACCAAAAATTGAAAAGTGAGGGTTTTGTGATGAACATTCTGTCTGAATTTTTAGGTCATAGATAGAGGCCGAATTGGCCTTATCTCAAAACATGAAAGTTGTAGGGAATGAAATTCTAGAGGTGCCTACAAAATTTCAGGTCAATCGGAGTAGCGTAGAATGAGAAAAGTCGAAATTACTATTGTTCTTCTGGTTTTACTCGAAATTGGGATTTGCGACTGTAATTGGTTGTTTTGGTCAGGAATGCTTCCGAATTGGTTGTTGAGGTCTTCTGATGAAATTTAGCCCTGTTTCTTAGGTTTCATCTGCTTTTGGAATTTCTGGATTTAGACTTTTAGAGCCTGAGTTATGATGTTTCCGCTAGAATGCATTTTAGTGAATCTGTTTTACGTTGTTGATGAAGTATCTTGCATTTTTGACCCAATTGCACTCAAAATTGGGTTGAGTGACCTTCTGTGATGTTGTAGCCCTGTCTTTTAGCTTCGAAATGCTGGGTCTTACACCTTCATCCGATAATCATAGGGCATTTGGTACCATTACCGCAAAAAGAAGTCAAAAACTGTTTTTTTTCAGGGCCAAAGCTAATTACATTTCCGAATTTTCTGGTTTTCTCTAATGATTGTATATGCTTATGGAACCCTATTGGGGTCATATTTGGCATTGATTTATGATTAGTTATCGAGTCTCATTGTACTTGTTTGCATGTGTTAGGGCTTGTTTTCATTCCGGTCATTTCCTAGCTAGCTTTTGTACTTGTACTACTTTGAGCCTAGTGAACGCCTTTTGGAAATGAAATGACTTTTGTGTGAGATGTTGGGACTGATTTGAGGAAATAATGAAGCCATGATGGCTGGAAAATAGGTAAACACAAGGGATATGCTGCCGAAATTTTACTTGAAGGCTAGTTGGATTTACTTGTGATTTGAGCGAAGGGCTTTTGGGTTGTTTGCGCCTAGGTCTTCATGTTATCTTTTCGTTTCCAAGAAAATCATGTTTTTGCACCCTTGCATTAGTATTTTTTTTTTGGCAAGGCGTACGACGTGTAGTCGAGCCTCATTTGTGCATTCCGTTTACTCGATTTTGGATATGAAACCTTCAATTGGTTTGTTTTGATTATTTTAGGGTTTCTTGGCGATTAAGGCCAATCTGAAGTGAAACTTTTTGAAGTTGAGCTTGTGAGTGTACCACTCCCCTCCATTGCTGTTTAACTTGATTTCTGCTCTGCTATCTGTTTAATTTGTTTGAGACGAGGGTGTACTTTATCACACTCGTTCTCTTGTCTGTTCATATGCCAATTTACTATGCAAAATTTGAATCTGTTATTTGTATATGTTCGGACGTCGTTTGGAGGTTAGTATCCAACGACCTTTCTGTGACCTATGAGCTCAAATCCTGTGGCTAAGTTATTCGAGTCGGGCCGGCAAGGGCCTGGACGATTAGATAACGAACCACGGTAGTCTGTTTTGGGATCTTTGGGTATTGAGACCCTTGATTCCGGGTATACTCGAGTATTACCATTTTTGTTCGTTTGAGGTGAGCGGGCCCGGTAAAGGGGTGTTTGGTGGACGGAATTCGGTGCGAAGTGGGTCGACGGACGCGTTGGTTCTATATACGTTGACGGAGAGTCAACCGGTTTGGATCAAGTACTGCGCTGGAAATTTGGCTCCTGAGAGCCACCTGTATCCTTCCTATGTGAATCATTAGTTACTTTACTTTACATCTGGCATGTGTATCTGATTTGTTAAATGTGAAATGACATGATTTTTCTGCTATATGTTTGGTACCTCATTGAGCGCAAGCTCACCCCTTTCTGTTCCTTTTTGTTTTCCTTACAGGAAAAATAAATACTTTTGGACTGGATTTGACAAATGGCTGCCAAATTGAGCTAGTTGAACATATCTTTTGTATAGCTCATGTATTAAAATCCTAAATGTACTTTTGGGAACTGTTTTCCTTTTGATTTGGCAAACCAGATATGTATCCACTTTTGAATACTTTTGTATGCCACTTTGGCTTGTAAATGCTAAGTTTCAAGATGGGAATGTTTGCTTGGTATTTGGTTGGGTTCTGACGGGTCGGTTACTATTCATAGCCGACTTCGATTTTTTTTTTTTTTTTTTTTTTACCCGCGTTGGTAAGTTTCGGGATGTATTAGCTCGTTCTATACCGAACCGTTAGTCCTGGCGAGAGCTGGGCAGGCGGTCCTCCGAACCCTTTGGTTCGCCTTAGGGTAAGGTGGGGCTGTCACAGGTGGTATCAGAGCCTGCTTCGCGTGGTCTCTGCACGGAGTGAGCCTGGACTAAGTTGTGAATAGGTATGAACGAATAAGTGCTCGTTTGAGCCTAAGCTCTGAATTGTGAACGTTATAGGTCTTAAATCTTTTCCGTGGTAATTGAGGACCATAGATAGGTACGTCTGGTAGGAATTTCGATTGTAGATAGTTTTCTCTTGGGACTGGCCAGCCCGAGAGGTGAATTGTCTTATTTCGGATTCTTGTGCCTGAGTACTCCAGAGATGAGGCGGTGTTACGTAGGTGAGAGTTGCATTTTTGGAACATGAATAGGCTTTGTTCGACTGGAATGAGTACAAGAGGTTAGTGGATATTTCATTTGGGTAATAGGTGATGTAAGAGACCGGACGGGGTTATTTTAGCATGGTTTGGGACGATATATCCCTTTTCTTTTGATTCGCTCGCATATTGTTACTACATGCCGTCGGTTTGTGTATTGGTGTATATGAATCATTGCCTGCTTTGATACGTATTTGTGTCGTTGATCATTTGTTTCCCCGATATGTATGTGGTGTATTATGTGTGTATATGCTTATTTAGGTATTTGGTGCCCTAAATTTTGTTATTTTAGTCACTTTATTGTATTCATTCATTAAATGACCTTTTAGGGGAAAAGAAAAGAAAAGAGAGAAATAATATATATATAATAAAATAAAATAATATATATATCATATGAAAGGAAGATGTAGTCGTGGTCATGGTGGTGGCCGTGGAACTGAGCGAGGTCAAGAATTAAGAGCAGAATGGGAAACAACCGTTGAACAAAGACCAGGACCGAGAGTACCACACCTACTTAAGAATTTATTATGACCCATTGATTTGCCTGGCAGGCTATTATTTGAGTTCCAGCGACTCCGTGAAATGGCACATTGGGTTAATATGTATCAGGAGATCGTGGTACTTCGTGACGAAATAGAGGTTCAAAGAAGACTAGCCGAATACTGGGAAGGGCGATGGAGGCACGAGTATTCCAAAAAGATTGAGCTCTTGCACCAGAACTTAGAGCTAAAAAGGGAATACGAAGGGAGTTCCGAAGAGGCTTTAGCAATGGCACAAAGCACTGCTGCTATGGGGGCTCCAGAGGAAGCTCAAAGGGCAGGAATTGTAAGGCCACAGGGGACGATCTTCCATACCAAGAAAAGGGGCAAGAAAAGGGGTAAATTGCCAGAACAGGGTGAGCAAGGTAGGCCCTTGGCGAAGAAGGGTCGTGGAGCGAGGGGTGTGACAATTCTGGAGACACCGAAGGAGGACACGCCGGGAGGAAACTCAAGGGGAAAAGGACCACTGAGGGATATCTCACAAGGAGATCAGACCCCAATTCCTCTCCCATATTGTGGCTATTGTAGAAAATCCAATCATTTTGAAGAGAATTGTTGGAAAAGAGGAGGGAGATGTCTGTGCTGTGGGAGCGCCGAGCATCGAATTGCTCATTGCCCGAGTAAAGCGCGTGAAAAGAAAGGAACCCAGCAACCAACCAAGACCGACCCTGGACCGTCAAGTGGAAAAGGGACTGGAATGAAGAATCTCGTTTCTTCTAACTCTGAAGACGAAGAAGGTACAGGCTATTGGTAACTTTAAATTTGAAAAGTAAAATTTTGAGGGCGAAATTCTTTTAAGGGGGAGAGAGTGTGAGAACCCGTAATTTGCATTTTCTAGGTTTTCGCATTTTTCATGGCTTGTTTTCTGCACTTTCTGTATCCGAAAAATTTTCTAGATAAATTTTATGAGTAAATATAATTTTTAGATGATTTTTCTAGTATCAAATAGATTTTGAGAAATTAAGAGCGTATACCGGACGTGGGACCCACTAGTGTGAAAAGTTCGGAAAATTTCGGCAAACTAGATTAAGTTTTGGATACTGAAATTATTTTATCGGGTGTTAAGAGATAATTAGAGGAAACTATTTGGATTGATGTGAGAGGGAACAAAGTGATAGACTTGCGTTAAAAAGGTGACAAGTGTCACCATAAGATTTAGTCTTGCCATTTGACCACTATTCATAACTTTACCATTTAATTAAAATTGGCCAAAAATCACTTCATTTTGCAAGCTTCTTGGCCGAATGTTCTTGCTCAAGAAAGAAAGAAAAGCTCTCAATTTCTTCCTTCTATTTCTTGCTCAATCTTCAAATCCAACCAATAAAACTCCAAATCATTCCATAAAATCTCTTTGCTAAGTGGTCTTGAGGTGTTTGGTGAAGTTATTTGGAAGGTTAAGGTGACCCATAGCTCTCTCTCTCTCTTGTTCTTAAGGTAAGTTGTGAAGAACCACCCTCCTCGTTTAATTGATGCTTAAATCATGATTAGTGGTAGTATAAGATGCAAGTTTATGGATTATATCTTGATTTTTGGTTGAATTGATGAACTTTTATTATTTTTGGGGATTTTTCTGTTTTAATATAAGTATGATTGTGTGGTCATGTATGATGACTGGAAATGATGTTTAATGACTCTAGGAGGTGGGAAAAGTGATCAATTGCAACCAACTTCTGTTTTGGACCAAAAATTGAAAAGTGAGGGTTTTGTGATGAACATTCTGTCCGAATTTTTAGGTCATAGATAGAGGACGAATTGGCCTGAGCTCAAAACATGAAAGTTGTAGGGAATGAAATTTTAGAGGTTCCTACAAAATTTCAGGTCAATCGGAGTAGCGTAGAACGAGAAAAGTCGAAATTACTATTGCTGTTCTGGTTTTACCCGAAATTGGGATTTGCGACTGTAATTGGTTGTTTTGGTCAGGAATGCTTCCGAATTGGTTGTTGAGGTCTTCTGATGAAATTTATCCCTGTTTCTTAGCTTTCATCTGGTTTTAGAATTTCTGGATTTGGACTTGTAGAGCCTGAGTTATGATGTTTCCGCTAGAATGCGTTTTAGTGAATCTGTTTTACATTGTTGATGAAGTATCTTGCATTTTTGACCCATTTGCACTCACAACTGGGTTGAGTGACCTTCTGTGATGTTGTAGCCCTGTCTTTCAGCTTCGAAATGGTGGGTCTTACACCTTCATCCGATAATCATAGGGCATTTGGTGCCATTACCGCAAAAAGAAGTCAAAAACCGTTTTTTTTCAGGGCCAAAGCTAATTGCATTTCCGAATTTTCTGGTTTTCTCTAATGATTGTATATGATTATGGAACCCTATTGGGGTCATATTTGGCATTGATTTATGATTAGTTATCGAGTCTCATTATACTTGTTTGCATGTGTTAGGGCTTGTTTTCATTCCGGTCATTTCCTAGCTAGTTTTTGTACTTGTACTACTTTGAGCCTAGTGAACGGCTTTTGAAAATGAGATGACTTTTGTGTGAGATGTTGGGACTGATTTGAGGAAATAATGAGGCCATGACGGCTGGAAAATAGGTAAACACAAGGGATATGCTGCCGAAATTTTACTTGAAGGCTAGTTGGATTTACTTGTGATTTGAGCGAAGGGCTTTTGGGTTGTTTGCGCCTAGGTTTTCATGTTATCTTTTCATTTCCAAGAAAATCATGTTTTTGCACCCTTGCAATAGTATTTTTTTTTGCAAGGCATACGACGTGTAGTCGAGCCTCATTTGTGCATTCCGTTTACTCGATTTTGGATATGAAACCTTCAATTGGTTTATTTTGATTATTTTAGGGTTTTTTGGCGATTAAGGCCAATCTGAAGTGAAACTTTTTGAAGTTGAGCCTGTGAGTGTACCACTCCCCTCCATTGCTGTTTAACTTGATTTCTGCTCTGCAATCTGTTTAATTTGTTTGAGACGAGGGTGTACTTTATCACACTCGTTCTCTTGTCTGTTCATATGCCAATTTACTATGCAAAATTTGAATCTGTTATTTGTATATGTTCGGACGTCGTTTGGAGGTTAGTATCCAACGACCTTTCTGTGACCTATGAGCTCAAATCCTGTGGCTAAGTTATTCGAGTCGGGCCGGCAAGGGCCTGGACGATTAGATAACGAACCACGGTAGTCTGTTTTGGGATCTTTGGGTATTGAGACCCTTGATTCCGGGTATACTCGAGTATTACCATTTTTGTTCGTTTGAGGTGAGCGGGCCCGGTAAAGGGGTGTTTGGTGGACGGAATTCGGTGCGAAGTGGGTCGACGGACGCGTTGGTTCTATATACGTTGACGGAGAGTCAACCGGTTTGGATCAAGTACTGCGCTGGAAATTTGGCTCTTGAGAGCCACCTGTATCCTTCCTATGTGAATCATTAGTTACTTTACTTTACATCTGGCATGTGTATCTGATTTGTTAAATGTGAAATGCCATGATTTTTCTGCTATATGTTTGGTACCTCATTGAGCGCAAGCTCACCCCTTTCTGTTCCTTTTTGTTTTCCTTACAGGAAAAATAAATACTTTTGGACTGGATTTGACAAATGGCTGCCAAATTGAGCTAGTTGAACATATCTTTTGTATAGCTCATGTATTAAAATCCTAAATGTACTTTTGGGAACTGTTTTCCTTTTGATTTGGCAAACCAGATATGTATCCACTTTTGAATACTTTTGTATGCCACTTTGGCTTGTAAATGCTAAGTTTCAAGATGGGAATGTTTGCTTGGTATTTGGTTGGGTTCTGACGGGTCGGTTACTATTCATAGCCGACTTCGATTTTATTTTTTATTTATTTATTTATTTTACCCGCGTTGGTAAGTTTCGGGATGTATTAGCTCGTTCTATACCGAACCGTTAGTCCTGGCGAGAGTTGGGCAGGCGGTCCGCCGAACCCTTTGGTTCGCCTTAGGGTAAGGTGGGGCTGTCACAATTGAAGCTGCTCCGGTGGAATCACTATCTTATTTGTGAATGGATTTGCTTGCATTTTGTTTTTAATCTATGGAATGTTCGATGCTTTTTAGAGCCACATTTTACTTTTTCTGTTTTTTAATTTACTAAAGACCTATGCTTTGGCGGTGGTTTGTGATTTTTGGCTGATTTGGATCTCGACATTGCACTATGAAATGCTTGGTACTTTTAGTAGTTTTATGTTTAATATTTGGAGAAGTTGTTGGAAATATTGGTTAGATTAAATGTTGTCTAATTTGGGTTTGCTGGCAGGAAGTTTAGTCCACTTTTAAGGGGAGACTCTGTCAAAAATTTTTCAAAAAATAATTAAATCTATATATATATATATTTATTAAGCACAATTAATTACAATAAACAAAAAAATTTTTGTCAAATATCTCAGTCGGTGAAATAAATATATGTGGTTTGCTCTCATCTTTTTTCGATTAGTTTGGAAATGATTATTATGTTGGATCTTTATTTTATGCATTTATAGCAAAGTATATCTTGTAATCGATAAGATAAATAATCACGTAATAATCATTTCATAAAGGGTTAAATGCAAAAAACCCCTACAAACTATATACCCAGTTGTAGTTTATCCCCTAAACTATAATAATAGGTATTTTGCCCCCTTGAATGATATGCTTGGACAAATTTAGCCCTTTTAATTTAAGCATTGTTATTTTTCCTTTTAAATTCTTCATTTTTTTCTTTAAACATTGTTTAAATAAGTAGACTAGATTAGTCAAAATTTGTTTATTTCATAATTTCGTATGTCATTATTTTATAAAAAAAGTTCTATGGAATACAAGATTTTTTTTCCAAATGTTGAAGTCAATGTCATTTAAGAAATTGAACTTTTCCAATATAGAATAACAAAATAGAGAAATTGATTAATCAATTATTAGTAGTATCAATAACAAAAAAATAAACTACTATTGTTGTTTATTCTTATTTTTTATTTCACTACAAATAACAATTGCTAACTTTTCTTTTTTATGTGGTATATAATATGTTACTTTTATATAAGTAGTTGAGTTACTACGAACTCTTAATCAGGTGTTTTCTTTTTTGTTGAGTAACTACGAACTCTTAATAATATGTTTTCTTTTTTATGTGGTATATAATATGTTTTCTTTTTTATTATAAGTGTTTTCATAATCAGGTGTTTTCAGAACTCTTAATATGTTGAGTAACTTTTCTTTTTTTTCATTACAAAATTTTTTAATAATAAAATTAGGTGTTTGTGGCCGTATAATTATCAAATCTTTTAATCTATAAGAAATATAACTTTTTTGTTATTTATATACAAAGAATTACTAGTACATAAAATTTTAAACTGAGAGCTCACATTTGCTAACTTCTAACTCGTGTGAGTTTTCAAATAAAAAGGATTTATTCCTCTATGATAAATGTCAATGAAAAAACAAAAATTATTGTGTGCTCCTAATTAAAAAAAACAAATTTTGAATATAATTTTCTAGGAATTTGCATTTATCGGAGCTAATTTACAGTAAAGCCAAAATCCTACTAGTTCGGTTAAGATTTATGCCCCAAATTATTATCAAGTATTGATGGCAATATTATGAGATCTTTTTTTTCCAGTTGTGATGAATTTAGAGCCTTAAGTAGTAAAATTTATAGAAATTTGCATTGCAAATTGTAAATCATTTTATAATTTGCAGTGAAATCATAAAGCAAGGGAAAATGGCATTACAACTGAAGCAAAAAGAAAAATTTTTTAGGCAAAATCTAGATTCCTGTTATTGGAAAGAACCTTCAGATGGTAAATAGTGAATATTGGCTCCAGGCATTACACTCACATGATGAAGCACGCATGGCTTGTCACTTATGATTATTGTTTGAGCAACCTTTTTATGTAAAATTGCAGCTTGCTCACGCTCACTGGACAAGGAACCTTCTTTGGTCATTGTTGCCTGGGCGGTTACTTGTGAAATGCAAGGTATACATGACCTCGCATTTGTGAAATGCGAGCTCATATACCTCGCATTTGTGTGCGAGGTCTGCTTTTATATATATTTTTTTGAATTTCGGTGGTGGAAAAATTCAGGGAGACTTCGTATTCAGCAAATGCGAGCTCAAAGAACTCGCATTTGGTGAGTGTGAAGATCCCAAGGACAGAAAACCATACACAAAATGCCCCCTTTGTAGAATTTTTTTAAAAATCATCATAATTTTAGAAATTTGTCGATATTAGTGGAGGTCGACTCGAAAGGGTTGGTCCAGTTGATTCAATCTAGGAAGATGGCAAAGCGGCCTTTATGTAATACACTGCACAGGATACGGGCTTTGTTATCTTCCATATCAGCTTCAGTGTCTCACATCTTTTGCGAGGCTAATTCGTCAGCAGATAGAATAGCAAATTTGCAGCTATCGAGGGACTGGTATTGCACGTCTGCTCAGCAACTCCCGGCATCTGTAAGGGCATCCGCAGTGCTGGATCCTAGGGGGATGTCGTCCATACGCTTTCAGAATCTTGACAAAAGATAATTTAATTGTAGTCATCAAATGCAAGAGGCATTTCTCTTGAGCTCTTTGTACCCCTTATTTGAGTAACTAATAAACTAGGGGGCTGGCATCCCACCCCATGCACGGGGTTTACCAAAAAAAAAAAAAAACACTTAAACACTAATGCAACTTTCGCGCAGTACTCTGACTAGGTCATATAATCTTCCGTTTAGCAAGTAAATCTTCTTAAAGCACTCACGTCATGCCAAACCATCCCAACCTTTTTCGTCCCTACCTTCATCAATACAATACTCACACTTTATTAATTTCTTATAGGCCTTTTTTAACATTTTATCGTAATACTCACTTAAAAGAACGTGTAAAGAGCTAAAAGGGAAGTAAAAACCACTTTTCAATCAGAATTAACAATTAATACGTGAATTAATTTCATCATTGATGTCAAGGAAAATCACGAAAACTCCTCATATGGTTTATCGCAATTTTTACTTTACTCCCTAACATTAATTTTTTGGCACTTTATCCCTTCTAACAATCCAACTCAGCAAAGGATCCATTGAAATACTTCAATAGACAAAAGTGACCACAGTTAAAGCGTTAAAATTTTGTGAGTAAAATGCCTCTCTCCGTTGTTTATAAAGAGAAGTCTCACTTCAAGACAAAAAATTTTTTGTTCTCATTTCATCATTCATTAGTTTTCAAACTTCCCAATCCCATATTCGAAGCCAAAAAAAGAGGGAAAAATGGCTTAAATTTCTTCAAATTCATTTTGTTGCTTTTCGTCTAGATGTTGTTCATCACAAAATGTACAAGAACCAAGCCAAGAAACCTATGGATGTAGTAAATTAGCACTCTTAAGAAGGTCATGGACACCAAAAAGTCTTGGAAGGAGATTTCTTGGATGGTCAAATTATAAGGTATGAATTGTATGATAAATAATTTTTTTTGTTCACTTTTAGAGAAAATAATTTGGGAAAAAATATTTTTTTTTGTTTTGTTCCAAATCGACAAGCATGTGATTATTTTAAGTGGGTAGATCCCAAGCTTTACGACAATGGAAAAGAAATTTGTTGTGAAACCCCGAAATTTTACTTGTCTTTATAGTTCTTATTTGAACTTACTTGCCTTAGATTCTTGGTTGTTTTAATGGTTGAATGTGAGGCAAGGGAGTGAATTTTGTTAAGAAAAGTTTCATAATTTCAAGTTGTTAGAAAATCTAGAAATTTTCGCAGGAGGCTCTGCGCAGCTTTGAGAAATTGGCTGTAACTTCGTATAGAAAAGTCAGAATTGAGTTCCATTTGTTGCGTTTGAAACTAGACTCATAGGGTTTCCTATGGTGTAAAATTCAGAGTTTGATTCAATTTCTATAAATTCTAGGAAATTGGCAAATTTGACTGAAAATTTTGCCCTGCACAAGTAAACATAGTAATGTTGTAGTAGCTTATGGCTCAATTTGGACTAACTTATCAACTGAATCTCTTTGAGGTGTCTTCTAAAGATTATTAGTATTTGAAGTCTAGTTTTTAATGGGGCAAGTTGTATGAATATTTTGTATTTATAACTCAAGTTATGATTTTTCTAAAGGAATGGCATAAATTAGGATTTTTTGTGCATATTAGGGTTTTTAGTGTGTTTATGGTGCATTTTGGTAGTGTGATCACTTGGTGAGGTGTGTGTACTAAATTTGGTGGATAAGAGCAAGTATTAGGTAAGAAAAAGTGTGTGATTAGAAGTGTTAATAATAAGTGAGTGAATCATAAGTTAAAACACTAGTACGGGCGTGTTAAGGAAAATCGGCTTGAATCGACGTGTACCGTTTGCTACCGATTGAATACACCACTTGAACACTGCTTTATTATCTTAATTTTCTTGTTATTAATTGAGCAAAATCATCCCTAAATATCTTCTTATACCAGCCAAAATTTTGGACTCAAAAACAAGAGAGAAAAGAAAAAAATTTGACCTCAAATCAAAGTGTGACACTTGTTGGAAATTTAGTAAACTTTGACCAAACCAATTTCCTATCTTCTTATCTTTCTTCTTGGCTGATTTTTCTTCATTTCTTGCTGGTCTTGGCCGCGAGTTTGGGAGAGAAAAGAGAGGAAGAAAGTTTTCCATTTCCAACCTTGAATCCATCCTTGTTTGAGTGAAATCAACCAAACTAAACTGATTAAACTTCACTTTTGGTGTTTGGAAAGCTTTGTGTGGTGAAATTTTTGGAAGAGAGGGGTTTAGTTTTCACTTACAAATAGTTTTTGGAAGGTATGATGATTGCCTTTCCTTTTCTCTTACTTAATCTTGTTAAAATTGGGATAGAAGCTTATGTTCTTGGTTTACTAGGTTAAGTATTTAGTTTTGGATGATATAGTGGAATGTTTAGCTAGGGTTTACATTTTTCAGCCTTGATTATGGTATTGAGCTGGTAATTGATGATTTTGATGATATAGTACTTAATAGTATTGAGCTAGGATATGAAAGTTTAGAGTAGAAATGAATTTCCAGCATTGATAGTGAACCTGCCTTGTTTTTCCACTGCATATTCGTCCATGATAAAGGCCAAATCAGTTCTTTCTCAAAACAGGGAAGTTATAGGGAATTGAGTTAACTATCTACCTGTAAACTTTCAGCTCAATCGGAGTACTGTATCTTGTGAAATGATCAAAATACCCCTGACTGCCCAAATGCCCAGTTTGACTGACAGTTTTCTGTTTTCTCTGAGATTTTGATTTTTGACTTTAAAAATGCAAGAACTAGGTGTGAATGTCTTCATAGGAAACTTAGGTTCTGTCTTAGCTTCAAAACGCCACAAAATTTACCCCAATCCGATAAGCGTAGCTTCAGTTGTGATCAAAACGGCAGAAGATGTCAAACCTGTTACTTAGCTATTTGTCTTTAAAACTAGTTTCCAGCTTTGGTCTTGGTGGTTTCATTGTTAGAATTGATTTGTAATTGGATGATATTGAGCCTAGTTGAAAAGCTATAGTGTTAAGCTTACTTATGTGTTGAATTTGAGCTGAGTTGAGGAAAAAATGAAGCCATCAATGGCTAGAAAATAGCGATATACAAAGGGCGTGCAGCCCAAATTTTTACTCAAGGGTTAGGCGAGCAACGACTCGAGGTTGAAATGAACTTCGCGTGTTATGGTATTCGAGTGTCACTAGTAAGAGGTATATGAGCTGAATTTGGCCAACACTCGTACCCTTTAAAAAGTGAAAGTAGCGACCCTTAAACATACGATTTTCTCGATTTTTCATACCAAGTGTAACTTCCAAAGTATGAATCATTTCTTTATCGATAAAAAAGCGAGCATGAATTTTTGAGAGTTTGAGAAGTTATATGACTATTACTTAAACAAGTTTCATTTACTTGATCTTCTTGAAACGAAACTTCTATGTTTCGAATCCTAGTGGATTTTAAACTCTTAAATGATATTTTATCATAGATTGGGATTCCAATCAAGGAGTTGTACCTAAACATGAGTTTGACAAGCACTAAATCTTTGGTGAGTGCTTCCAAGTACATGATTGAATACGATACTTGATATAAATACTTGATATTTGATTGGTTTGGTCAGGCAAGGATGTACTTTATCACACTTGCCCTAATGTGATATATACTTATTTATTGTTGCAATTGACTTGATATACTTTTGTATGATGTGTGCAGTCTCTGGAATTCCAAAAACTTATGGCTAGTTACTCGAGTCGAGCTGGCAAGGGTTTGGTCGATTGGGTAACGAACCCTGGGTCTCTTGTTTTGTCGAGTGGAGTGATACCTCATCGACTAATCGGTATACTCGAGTTACCACCCGTGTTTATTGAGGATTTTGGGCCTGGTAGGGGATTTGGATGGTGGACGGAGATTGTAGCTAAGTGGTGCCTTACTGGACTAGTGGCTTTACTTGAAAGTTGACGGAGTGTCAACTACTACTTGATCAAGCTCTGGTGAAGCAACGTGAACTTGGCTCCTGAGAGGCATCCATATCCTTATACTTTGAAATGATTATTACTTATTGGGTTATTATTTCTTTTCAAAAACTTTACGCTCGCTCATTTTGAGATTTGCTACTTGAAGTGTTATTGCTCACTTTTATGAACTTGTTATGCTCGCTACTTTGCTACTTTGCTACTTGTACTTTTAAATAATGGTCAACTTGCTATTTGCAACGTCACTGAGCTTTAGCTCACTCTATTCTGTTAAATTTGTTTTCCTTACAGGGGGTAAGACTGGTACAGGCTAGCATAGTCTAATTTTTGAACTTTTGGGATTGTACTCGCACTAGTGCTCGATTAGGGTTGAATGTATTTGGAATTCATATCTTTTGTTATATTTGGGATTGTATGAACGTTTGAGATAGAAATGAATGCATTTGTATGTTTCAAGTTTGGGAACTGTTATTTCATTTATTTCTGAGGTTATAACATATTTTGTTTGAAGTGAGTGAGTGAGTCTTGGCTAGAGTTAGACAGACGGTCCGCTAAACCTTGGGGTACGCCCTAGGGGGGGTGGGGTCGTCATATTTGTACTACATTACAATCAAGAGTTGTGGAGAAAACAGAGAATCTAAAGTATTTACAAAGGGAGCATGAAGAATTGGAACTAAAATAGGCAAGATTGAAGCAAAAATATGAAAATGTACAAATTGAAAATGCTGTTTTGCAAGTTGAGAAACAAGATCTACCACAAAGGTTGACCAATATGCAAGTCATGTAGTCTTCTCGAAAGCCAACATGGAGAAGAGTACTAGTTCTTAAGCTTTTGGTAGCTTTCACTAGCTACATTTGGTCTAATTGGCCACAAAAGATGATGAAGAAGAATAAATTGTATCCACCATAACATATTGTAGGGAAATAAAAGCTAATGTAATCTGAAAGGTTCTTGGGCATTCCTGCATTAATGAATTCTAAAACCAAGTTAACTTATCATTGTTGTCATCCATACAAAACTTGGCAAAATCTCCAAAAGCTAGTCCACTAAACAAAAGGCTAGCAAAATTTGAGTTACAGCATTAAGAGTAAACCATTCACATGAACCAATCTCACCAAGTTCCACAAAATGCTATTGCACAACACATTCTAGTGTACGCGAAACTTGCAAGAGACCAGTCCTAGATCCTTGAGTATAGAAAATAGCATCTCCAAATCTGTGCTTCTTCATCTGAACCTATGCTATGGTTATATAGGGATAATTTTAGAAACCTCCTCTGAGGTTTCTAACAGTCTCACTCCCCTCCCCTGAAATTTCAAAAATATCAAAGACTTCCTCTAGCAGAATTTTGGGTCTCAATTGTTACATAAAGATGGGCGAAATGACTCAAGTACCTGCATAACTTAGCAGATATTTCACAATTATATGGACAAATTTACTTAAGTTAATAATAAATATGATTAATATAATTAGTGATAATTTAGAAGTGCAATCTGGACATGTTCTTCCTTATGCATTTCTGAATGTCTTCCTTCTCTTTGGTTGCTCACCTCTTCCTCTCTAGGACCTTCATACTATTCAAAGAGTCTATAATTTGCACGGCAAAAGTATAGCTTATATGGATTCCGTTCACTTTGCGATTACATTGACTATATTTGTTTCTAATTGTAAATGATGTAGGTGAATTCCAAAATTCACCTCTGTTGCTTGAACTGGCCCTTTGTTGCTACTGCAATTGCTTACTTCGTTTGCTATTATTACTTTAGCTCGTCGAACACCAAGCGCTTCAATTGCATAGTGTCTAATACACAGAGTCCTATCTTACTGCTTCATTTTGCTCTTATAAATAGTCTACCAAAATGGCCATTGCATATAGACATTAAAAACGATAATTAGAAACAACCATTAGTTTCTAGGCGTGAAACTGAAGTTTAGACCTTATTTGAGCTATTAGTTCCACATACATTCCCTGAACTTGCTAA
Source organism: Coffea arabica (assembly GCF_036785885.1). Classification (NCBI taxonomy): domain Eukaryota; kingdom Viridiplantae; phylum Streptophyta; class Magnoliopsida; order Gentianales; family Rubiaceae; genus Coffea; species Coffea arabica. The sequence goes on from NC_092329.1 coordinate 36,986,058, forward strand.
ATTGCCTGGGTACTACTGTTCAAGCAAGACTTGAGGGCATTAGTGAGATAACTGGGTTGGATCTATTGCTTGAATTATCTCACAAATGCAAGACTTGAGGGCATTTGTGGTAGTGGGTTGATTTATCTCTCTAGCTCCCAATTTTTTTTTATTGTTTGTCCTTTTGAATTGGATAAGATTTGATACTACTTATTTACTTTTAGGGGAGGTATTTGATATTTTGAAAATCATAGGGGAGGACAGTAAGATTGTTAAAAATCTCAAGAGAGATTTGTGAAATTATCCTGATCAAATATCATTAGAAATAAATTGTGTTCGGTCACATAATGCATATTAGGAAAATGCATAGGTTGACTAACCACTCTACTATTAGACAAGGTTGGATTGCTCTTCCAAGTTGTAGTAGCAGCAACACTTGAGCATGCATTTTGTCTATTAGATCTAGGAGCAATATTAGGAGTATTCCCAGCAACTAATCACCAATAGTACTCTTCATATTTGTACACTATACATTATTGAAAACAATAGATTAAGAATGCATAATTACTATTAATGCTAGGATAATTAGTATAGGTACAGGCCTAGCATACTTAATGTATTGGTTAAAACTCTCGTATATATTGTTACTCAATAAATCACACTTAAACCTCAATGAAAATGTGTGCCTGGGCCACAGGTTTGCTGGAATGACTGCCATTCATGCATGTGCCTCAAGTGACACTAGTTGCCGCTCTCTCATTTTAGATTCAAACTAGTTGGGCACATAGGATCTTGCAGCTACCCAAATGATGTCTCTCAGCTGCTTCTCTTTCTATTTTAGTTTTGAATTGGCATATAAATCCCTAACACAAAACCTATGTTCCATTCTAGGGTACTTATTCTCAATGCAATCAACTTGTCCCTGAAAAAGTGCATGTAAAACATTGAATAAATACATTACCAGTTAGTAAATAATAAAAGAATGCAAAAAATAACTTAAAGTAATGTTGTCCTTTTGCCTATCCAAGAGGAATATCCAACCTTTCTCAAATAAAGTGCCAATAGCAAAGTATTCAAAAACCAACTCCAACTATCTTTACATTCAATGATGCGAACATAGGACTTGGTGGTTCATGTTCAAGACATACAAGTAGTTGATTAATTGATGTCCAATATTCCAACCATCCCTTCCTTAAGTTTAGTGTTTATTTAGCTTATAATTGTTATTTAGTCTTGTTGTTGTTTGTTTTAATTAATTCCAGCCATTAGTTAAGTTAATTCCAGCATTGGTTTAATAAATAGTTGAGGTCATCTAGACCATAGTTGAGCCAAATTAGAGTTAGCTTTAGTGTAGCTAATTTATGGTTAGGTTTAGTTAAAGTGTTTTCCAATTTAGTTAGGTTTTTTTGACCCTTGTAAATAAGCCTTAAGTTTGACATTTTTTGATGGCCAGGATGAATGAAAGAAATTTCCAACGAAATACTTTGTGTTTAGCGAGTCTCTTGTCTAACAAATCTTAGTTGAAAACTTGAGAGGATTCTTGAGTTTTCAATTGACTTATCAATCTAGAAATGCACTAGATTGTGGTGTCACTCTACCCTTCTAACATGGTCTCGAGCTATCCTTGATCATTTAGAATTCAACCTCCAAACTTTGATACCAAATTCTAAATCCTTGGTCTTTTCTCTTATGGGTTCCATCATGAGGTTGGCGAGGTTCGTATCAGTTGGTACCCGAGCTAGTTGAAGGTATCGAGTTATATGCCTTTTGTTTCGTTATTTTCTTGTTTGTCTTCGTAAGTTTTCCTTTGTTCAAATCTCTCCGTTCTTGTTGTTGCAAAATTCTAGGGTTTCGCGTGTTGTCCTTTGTTGTCCGCATCTTGTTTATCTTGTTAAGTTTCCAAATCATGTCTTGTTTGTGTCAAATGTGACAGCCCCACCTCCCCCTAGGGCGTACCCCAGGGTTCGGCGGACCGCCTGCCCAGCTCTCGCCGGGACTCAGTCGTTCACTACATTCCTCAAACAGATTACAATATAAATCTCAAATATTACATCAAATGTTCCCACAATTACACATCCAAGTCTCCAATAATTACATGTCATAAGCGAAGCGAAAACAATTTCCAACTATACATAAAATGATTCCAAATCCAAATTGTACAAAATATAGGCCATCCATTCACGTGAATAAGCACAACAAGCCCTTCCTTCGCCTTGAGCCCTGTGGAGGGGAATAAAATATTTTTTGGGGTGAGCTAGAAGCTCAGCGAGTAACCAGAAAAATCAGTAATCAAATCGGTTTCACAATAATTCATTTCGATGATGTCATATATCAATGATGTCATAAATCAAATGATAAGTCCAAAAACAACTACAACATTTGCAAAACAGTAAATATGGAGTATCAATAATTCAAGAAATATTTACAATGGAAAGCGATAGTAACATTCATGAAAAGATACGTTCGTTCTCCTGACATTTCCTCCTTCCTTCAAACTTTTGAAAGATGCATTTTCTTTTCTTTTCTCAATAAACCCCTCGCTCATTTGGTCATTCATTTCATTCACCAGAGTCCACCAACCTACAAAGGTAATACTCGAGTATACCAAACGTTCACCCAAGTCCCTAATCGCCCGACCGAGACCGTTTCTGGCTCGAGACGACCGGTAACAAGGGGCAATGGCTAGTTCAGCCAAAAGGCTTACATTCTTGCACAAGTAACATTTCAATCGTTCCATCTTTGAAAATTTCACATTTATCGAGGCCGAGTGCGATAAAGTACACACTCGCCTAGAAAACTCGTTTTAACAATCATTGAAAGCACTTAACACATTATCAATCAATAATAACTAGCCAATAAGTCAAGGAAATATAACAAACAAGGAACACTCTCATACAAGCACGCATGATATGCGAGAAAACAGTTCAAAAGTAAATAACGAAAACAGTTCAAAAGTAACTTTGGAAACAGGTCAAAAGTAAATAATGCAAGAAAACGGTTCAAAAGTAACTTTGGAAACAGGTCAAAAGTAAATAATGCAAGAAAACGGTTCAAAAGTAACTTTGGAAACAGTTCAAAAGTAAATAATGCAGGAAACGGTTCATAAATAACTTTGGAAATAGTTTGAGGTCACTCACCTCCGTGGCTCAGAAACCATCCATCATATATCATTGCCTTGCTCAAATCCAAGTCTTAGATCACAAACTCAATGCAAACAAGTTCCTTCAAAGTTCGGACAGCACTTCCCCTGAATTTGCTAACTTTCCAGCCATCATGGCTTCATTATTTCCTCATTCAAACCCAAAGGTACACACACAACCATAAGTTCATTCAATAGCCATTCAGCAAGCTCCAAGTAGTACTAGTACAAGTCAAGCTAGGGAAAAGTTCGGAAATGAAAGTTAAGCTCAAAACCAGAAAAATAGCTTTTGACATCCTTTTGCGGTAATGGCACCAAAGGCACTACGATTTTTGGATGAAGGTACAAGATACACCGTTTCGAAGCTAAGAGATAGGGCTACAATATTACAGAAGGTCACTCAACCCAGTTTCGAGTGTAACCAGGTCAAAAATACAAGATACTACACCAGAATCACAAAAACAGATTCACCAAAACGTATTCTAGCGGAAACATCATACCTCAGGCTCTACAAGTCCAAATCCAGAAATTCCAAAACCAGCTGAAAGCTAAGAAACAGGGCTAAAATTCATCAGAAGACCTCAACAACCAATTAGGAAGCATTCCTGACCAAAACAACTAATTACAGAAGCAATTCCCAAATTCGGGTAAAACCAGGACAGCAAGGGTAATTTCGACTTTTCTCAAGCTACGCTACTCGGATTGACCTAAAATTTTGTAGGAACCTATAAACTATCATTATCTACAACTTTCATGTTTTAAGCCAAGGCCAATTCGGCCTCTAAATAGGAGCTAAAAATTCGGGCAGAATGTTCCTTCACAAAACCTAGTTTTCTGAAATTTCTTCCAAAACAGAAATTGATTGCAATTAATCACTTTTTCCACCTCCTATAGTCATTATATACCATTTCCAATCATCATAGATAGCCACACAATCATGTTCATATTAAAACAGAAATATCCCCAAAAATAATAAAACTTCATCACTTCAACCACAAATCAAGAAATAATCCATAATATTGCATCTCATACCACCACTAATCATGATTTAAGCATCAAGTAAGGGAGGAGGGTGGTTCTTCACAACTCACCTTAGCAACACAAGAGAGAGAGCAACTAATCACTTTAGCCTTCCAAACAACTCCACAAAACAACTCACTATCACTCCCTTAAGTGTTTCTATGGAACAAAAACAAGTTTAGATGGTTGAGTTCTTGGATTTGAGCAAGAGAGAATCAAGAAGTTGAAGAGGTTTTCTTTCTTTCTTTCTTGGAGAGAGATTCAGCCAAGCTTGAAGAAAAATGGAAGATTTTTGGTCAATTTTTGGTTTTATTTAGTAATTGGTAAAAGGTTGAATAGTAAGTCAAAACAAGATTTAATCATATGGTGACACATGTCACCTTCATTAATTGTATACCTAACTTTTTGTCTCTCTCACACCTATCTACTTGGCAACCTCTAAATATCTCATAACACCCGGTAAATTAAACCCAGTATCCAAAACTCAACCGAACTGGCCGAATTTTTCCGAACTTTCCGCACTAGCGGGTCCCACATTCAAAATACGCTCTTAATTTCTCAAAAACTAACCGATACTAGAAAAATCATTTTAAAACTATCTTTGCTCATAAACTTTATTTGGGGAATTTTTCTAATCAAGAAAATGTAGAAAAGGCGGGCGATTAAATAAAATAAACCCTAGAAATTTAGAAAATTTCCGGGTTCTCAAACTCATTTTTTTTTTCGGGGCGTCACATCAAATCTGTCCGTATACACCTTGATCAAGTGGCTAGGGTTTTGTGGTGTTATCTTGTTGCCCGCGTTTCCTTTTGTTGTATGCATTTGTTTCTTGTTGTCCGCTTATTGTTTCTCTACTTGGGTCTTGTTTTTGTCTTGTTATCTTGTTCCTTGAATCGTGTGTCATCTAGAGTCAAAAAAAAAAAATTCTGTTCGTTAGTTTTGTTAGGGAAATCCGTGGTTGTTCATTGCTTTATTCTTGAAGTCATGGATTGTGTCGACTTTAATCTTGGAAGCACTTGAAGTTCTTGAATTTCTGGACAAAAATCTTGAATTTCTTGAGCTTTCGTGAACAATTTCGTGAGAATCTTGAAGTTGTTGGATCATACAATTAGGTTTCTTGAAAATCTTGAACCAAAGTTTCCAAACCTTGAACTTTTAAAACCCTAAGTTCATCTTCTTGAACTTGAACGTGTGGCTGTTTTGTGTTTCTTGAATTGGCAAGCTGAAAAGGAAAGAGACAAGAATCTGATTTTGATCTGTGAAAAAAAGAGCCAAATTCTTGAATCGGATCATAAGTCTTGAGTTTGGAAACAAGAAGACAATTTGGAATTGGAAACCGAAAGTGAGTTGGAATTTTGTTTCCAAAAGCTAGACATACAATCTTTGTTGGGTTTGGTTTCCTTGTTCCAGCTGCAAAAATCCAAAATACACTTAGGAAACATCCCTTAAATAGCATCTTGCTTTGTAGGTTGATTCCAAAGGCCATTCTGATCAGGTGTCCAAATTTCCAGCCAAGCATGCAATCGGGTAGAGCTTTCTAGGTTCCAAAATTTCTGTCAAATTGTGTCTTATTGTTCTAGTCGATTAAATTGAATTGTCCAGCGTTATATGGTTGGGTTTTGAGTCATTGTTCCAGTTTATATTCGAGTCTAGTTGGTCCAAAACAAGTCCAAATCAGTTTTGGATTTTAAGAGTCAATAGTTTCCTAATTCGAGTCTTCCTTGTCCAAGTCAAACACCTTCTAAATTTTGTGTCATTCTTGTCCGAGTTAAACCAGGTTTTGTGGAGTCAATTTCCAATAATAATTCAAGTGTCTTTTGTGTGTTAAATCAGGTCCAAAACCCGCACTAAATTAGCATCAAATCAGTTCAGTCTTGACCAAATTGCTTAGAGTTTCATCGAGTCTTTCTAGTCATTATTCCACAAGTGAATCTGTGAATTTCCGATGTACTTTCTGTACTTTGAGTCATTAAAATCAGTCCAATTCGTGTTCAAATCTCAACTCAAAATGAACCAGATTCATATAATTACTTCCTTGTACGTTGTTGGCAATAAGTCATTGAACTACTTAAAAAATTTATGATTTCTTCAAATAAGGAAATGAACAACTTAGAGATTTGCTTGGTGAGATTATTAGAGTGTCTCAAACACTTGAGTGATACATGAGTGTGAGTGCATACACATGAGGGTGTGTTGTGAGGAAATCTTTTCTTGGTTTTGCTAACCATTTTTGCAGGTTAAAGATGTCCATCAAAGGGAGTTTCCAACAAGTTGAATTTAATCTTAGTATGGAGGATATGATGGGTGACTTTAAACATATTTTGCATGAAGCTTTCGAGGCTCTTCATAGACATCTTGAACGAATGGTGAACAAGGTTGTCAAGAGCAAGGGTTCCACACAATCTAGCCATGATCAAAGGCCAAATCCTGAGTTTCATACCCTCAAGGAGGAAATGGATCATGATCGTGCAGTAAGAGTTTTATGAGAAATATAATGGTACTCGTGATGACTTTAAGGAGAATCAAAGGTGAAAGTGCCAAGCATCTAAGAAGAGTTCATCCTCAACTAAATCAGTTTGTTCATTTGAGAAGTCTCTTGAACTAAACTGAGCTAAAGAGCTTAAGAGTTCTTGGAGTTAGGTCGACATATAGTGAGATAAAGGAGGAAAGACCACTCAAAATGGAAAAGAAGTAGATTACATCAATTTCCGCCAAGACTAAGCATGCAAGTACATCAACCATAGATGAAGAATTTAGTTGAGTAAGGGAGATGTATTAGCACCTCCCACAACCAAAAATTGTGGAAGAGCGAGTTGAGCGTGGTAGTGAGAAGTGTGAGGTAAAACTTGAGAGTGTACATGAGGTAAAAGTCGAGGAAAGTGTCAAGGCAAAAGAAAGTGAACATTCAAAAGATTTGAGTGAGAAAAATCCTACAAATGGTTCAACCATAGTGGAAAAACAAGAGGGAAAGCAAACGCTTATTGCAAAATTTAGGATGTGAGGAGAGTTTATTTTTGCACTAACAATGTTAACTTTGCGATGTTACTGTTTCTATTTTTGTGTAGGTTAAGCGATGTGTTATTGTTATGATATTAAATTGTTCCATTCCTATATCCATTGGAGAGTTAAAGAGCGTTCATGGCGTTGGAGTGTGTTAAATCTCTTTGTTATCAACAAATGATCAATTTCCCACCTAGAGTTGATTTGTTTGTTGGTGATCCTCTTGAAGTTTTCAAGGGAGTAACTATACTTGAATTTTGTTCTATAGTTCCTTATCATTCATCTAGTGATACTCTAGTATTTTGCTTCTCAAATTTTTGTGATTTGTAAAGCTCATTCATATGTTTCTTTGAAGGAATTGTGTTAGATCAAGGGCTACCAACTTTAAAAAATGAAGTGCTAAAGGGAGTAAATGCTGTCCAATCCCGAAATTCATCATTACTTCATGAAATTTCCTTACTTAATCTTCCAAATTCTGGTTCTTTACATGATGAAATTTGTTTCTTGTTTGCTGATTGTAAAGCTGTCCATTCTTATCTTGTTTTATCCATGCAATATGTGCTAAATAAACATCAACTAGTGATGAATTATACAACTTTGCACAATCAGATTAGTGTTTTTTCTAGTCTCATTGAACATCACTATAAAGATCCTTATCTAGTGCATGTGAATGTTAAATTTTCGTGTGATTTTATGCCTATAACTACTAATGTGTGATTTATTGTGGAGGTCCAAATTTGACATTCCATGACAAAAGTCTGGTTAAAGAGCTTTGGAGTGTTATATGGAATTTCCACAAGCTTTATACTAGATATTTCTTATCTTGGAGGATGTCCTTGTTCGAGAGCATCAAGAGGCTAACCAAATAGCATGTAACGTGGCTTGTAGTCATTCATCTATTACCAACATTGCTATCCTATTAATGCACTATCGATTTGTGGACAAATCTCTTTCAAGAGGAGGGGAATGATGCCAACATAGTACCCGGTGGTTCCTGTTCAAAACATACAAGTGGTTGATTAATTGAAATCCAACATTCCAGCCATCGCTTCCTTAAGTTTAATGTGTTTATTTAGCTTATAATTGTTATTTAGTCTTGTTGTCATTTGTTTTAATTAATTCCAGCCGTTAGTTAAGTTAATTCCAGATTGGTTTAATAAATGGCTAAGGTCATGTTAACCATAGTTGAGTCGAATTAGAGTTAAGTTTAGTGTAGCCAATTTATCGTTAGGCTTAGATAAAGTATTTTCTAATTTAGTTAGGTTTCTTGAGTCTTGTAAAGGCTATAAATAAGCCTTAAGTTTGATGTTTTTGATGGCCAAGATGAATTGAAGAAATTTCCAGCAAAACACTTTGTGTTTAGCAAGTCTCTTGTCTAAGAGATCTTACTTGAATACTTGAAAGGATTCTTGTGTTTTCAATTGATTTATCAATCCAGAAATGCACTAGATTGTGGCATCACTTTACCCTTCTAATATGGTCTTGAACTGTCCTTGATCATTTAGAATCTGCCCTCGAAACTTTGATACCATATTCTAGATCCTTGGGCTTGTGTGTTACGGGTTGTGTGTGAGATAGAGTGCAATTTGTATCATTCGGACTCTACAAGAGCCATCGCAATTGGGAACATTTGGTTGTTACTATCTCTACTGTGAGATCCCGAAATTTATTGGGTTTTTCATGATCTTGTTTTAGAATTGAAGGTATTATGTTTACTTGTTACTTGTTCTGATGAATTGTAGCCTTTTGAATCTAGTTTCCAATACCATAAACCATTCTCAATTTGAACTTGTATTGAGTGAGTGGTGTTCTGAGTTCGAAAGTGTAGCAAAGCTGCAAAAGTGGAAATCTTTCTTTTCTTGCTAGCCAAATGGTTAGGTTAGTTTTGGAATGTATTGTTTTGAAAATTTTGATGTCAAACACCCATCCATTGCTCATCAAATGTTTATAGACCCTTGGTTTCAAAGACGGAGTGGATTGGGGTTGGTTTTAGTGGACAAAACTTTTGGAAAAGAAGGAGAACTAAGGTTGGCAGACTTACTTTAAAAATTTTCCCAAACTTTGGTCATTTCATTAAATGATTTTCCATGGGATTTGTTACGTGAAATTGGATAGAGAAGTAGTTCTCATATGGAAGTTTAAGTGTACCAAATTTGGTGTAATTTCAATGCCATTTCGATATCCAAATGATGCCCCAAAGATTGCTTGGCAAATTTGGAACTTCACTATTCTAGTGGTGAATTTTAACCAACTTTAGACTGTGACATCTTCTTCCTAAAAACTCCAAATTTAGTTCCATTTCTAGTGTTTGAAACCTTGTTTGGAACTCTTATTGTGTTACGAATTTCAAAGGCTAGTTCACTTTCTGTGAATTTTTCCGAATTTCCAAAGATTGCCGAAAAACAAGACTGAATCTGCCTCGCTTGCTCAGATCAGCCACTTTGGGATGAAAAAACGAATGCCTTCAGTTTAGAATCTTGGAAAAATGTCTTCTAGGAAATTTTAGTACTTTGAACCTAGTTTCCAACGGTGTAAAGTTTTCCATTTTTGGACGTGCCAAACTCAAGATTCGATTTTCCAAAGATCATCATGCAAAGCTGAAATTTCCCAATTTCTTATGAAATGAGATTTTGAGAACTCGTTACTCTTTCTTTTACATTCAATTTCATGGATGTACTTGGATGTACTATTTTAAATAACTTGGATGTACCCTATATTAGTGTTGGATCAACCTTTATAGAAATGAAAACTAGAATAAGAAATTAGTAGGAATATAACATGAGAATATAGAAGTGAGGGGTAATTGTTAGAATAACTCTTGACCAACCTTGACCAAGACTAGAGTTATGTCTATCCAGTTGAAGTTTCATGCAGCTTTATTCCTCATTCTTTTTCTCTTGCTTTGGTTGGTTCTAGAGAGAGGGGAGGTGAGAGATATTTCTTCTTCATTTTTCCAGCCAAGAGAGTAGGAAAAGTCAAGGAAAGCTGCAGGAATTTTTTTCCCTTGTCCTACTCCAATTTCCCAACCGTGAGAGATATACTTCTCCATTGCCTCCATTTTTGACCAAGTCCAACTAGCATGCAAGTTGACTAAGCCAAATTTACCTCTTCTTGTTTCTTTTCTTCAGCTCAACCACCGAGAGAAAGAAAAATAATGACAAACAAGACTGGTCACTTGTTTTGTCTCACTTCAGCCGAGAAAGAGTAGAGAGAGAGTTGAGAGGAAAAATTTGTGCCATCCTTCAACCTTCCAGCCGAGAGGAGCTTGAGAGAAGAATAAAGAAATTTCTCTTGTTTTGCTTCCACTTCAACCAAGAGGAACCAGAGAGAGAACACTTAAAGGAAGCTTGTGTCTTACTTCCATTTCCAGCTTGCTTGATCGGGTAGAAGGACCAAAACAGGGGAGTTAACTTCTAGCTTGTGTCAAAGGTAACATGACTTGGAATTTCAATTTCTTTCACATACTTTAAAAGGCTTTTGATGTATGTTTGGTTGAGGTTGGATTGAGGTAGAAACAGGTTGTAGAGACTTGCTTTATTGCTGGAAATTTTCCAGCTTGGATTGAACTAGGAATAACCATTTGTTTTCTAGTTTTTGGCTCTTGTTTTTCTGCAAGTTACTAGGGAATCCTTGAATCCCTTTTGATAGATGAAGCTTGGTGTAAATATAGCATCCACGTGAGCTAGTGGTTGGTCAAATGAAATTTCCATATTTGACCGAGGGAGAAACATGAGCTCAATTTACAGCTTTTCTTGTGAAATTTTGAGGAGTTTCCACTAGGAAGTTTTGCTATAAATGTTATATTTCTTGTTTCGTATGATATATAGCATGCTGTCTTTGATCTTGGTAGAAAATTGCTGGCTTAGATGTGAGATTGGCAGCAATAAAGTTGAAGTAACTCTTGTGAAAGCTTGAAATTGTCCGAAGTGGGAGAGAGGAAGAGTTGAGCTTCACCTTTGGTTTTTGTTGAAATTTGATGCTTAAATTATGTTAAAGTTGCTGATATGAATGTCATACTTAAGTGTATGAGTGGTTTGAATAAATTTTTTTGTGGTTTTAAAAGAGAAAAGGAGTTTTTCACAAGTGAAAAATGAGTTTCCAGATTTTTGGCTTTCACTGACCAGTCTCAGTAAAATGCTTATATCTTGATGTAGAAAAATCCGATTGAGGTACCGTCAGTGGCATCGGAAACTAGACTCATGGGCCTTCGTTCTGTAAAAATTTCATATTTTTCCTCCAGGTGTACTGCTGTCCGTGATTCCTCAAAGTAGGCTGTCCTGCTTGAATGTCCTGTTTTTGCAGGAAAACGAATTTGTAACTTAGATGATGAATCTGCCCTGTTTTTGCACTGCCTGGTTGTCCATGGTAAAGGCCAAACCAGGTCCTGCTCAGAACATGAATTGTAGATACTTGAGTTAAATATATGCCTGCAAATTTTCAGCCCAATTGGAGCAACGTAGCTTGTGAAAAGACTGAAATACCCCTGCTGCCTTGTTTCTATCCGAACATGCTAATCAGCTTCTGTAATTGGTTGTTTTGACCAGGAATACCACTGATTTGGTTGTTGATGTCTTCTTAAGACTTATAGCCTTGAATCTTAGCTTTCAAATGGCTTTGGAATCACTTGAATTGGAGTTGTATATGTTGAGATATGACTGAATGAATCAGGACTGCCACAGTAAACATTGAATTGGAAAATCTGGGGTTATTTTGGTAAATTTGACCTAGCAACATTGTAAACTGGACTGAGTAGCCTTCATAAAATTTGTATACCTCTGTCTTAGCTTCGTAATGGTATAAATTACACCCCAATCCGATAATCGTAGCACCAGTTGTGTCCAATACGGTAAATGACGTCAAATCTGTTTTTGGGTTTTAGTGTTTAACTTTCATTTCCGGACTTTCCCTAGCTTACTTTGGTGCTTATACATTCTAATGGAGTCTTATTTTTGGTAGTATGTGGATATGGGTTATGACTCGTAAGCGAGTCTCATTGTGCTTGTTTGAATGTTTTAGGGCGTGACGGTGGTCCGAAACGCTCGTCGGGTGGGCAAGTGTGAAAATTCTGTTTGCTTACTTGGTGAGTGTACTACTCACATGATTGATACTTCTTGGCTTTGTTGTACTTGAGATACATGATTGGAATGTTTGTGTTTACTGATGATACTGGTTGAGACAAGGGTGTACTTTACCACTCTCGCACTATATGGTTTAATTGACTGTTCACTGTATCACTTGAATTGACTTGATTATACTTGAACTGTGTCATTTGGACGTGTCTCCAACGAATTATACTGTTATCACTGAGCTCAACCCCATTGGTGGTCAATTGAATCGAGCCCGTAAGGGCTTGGTCGAGGAAATTGATAAACCATGGGGACTATTATAAGGAATCATTGAGTATGAGACTCTTGGTTCCGGTATAGTCGAGTATTACCATTTATTGAACTGTTTGGAGTTCGGGCCCGGTAGGAGTATGTGAGGTGGAAGGAAATGGGAGTAAAGTGGGGTCTACGGTATCGGTACTTTTAAACATTGACGGAGCGTCAATGAGGTGAGATCAAGTATGCCAAAAGTGGAAAAGGGCTCTTGAGAGCCGACCGTATCCTTTTACAAATCTTCTTGGAATGTGATATTTGTTGTGCTTACTTGACGAACTTATTTGAATAGTGTATCACTGTGATTTTGTACCCCTTGAATGCCTGAGTGACAGTACCTCCTTGGGCGAAAGCTCACTCCATTAAATTTTGTTTTCCTTACAAGGAACAACTTTTGAAGACTGTGATATTTTGATGTACGAGTTGAGCTAGTTTTAATACATATTCTGTGTAAAGCTCCTTGATGCTTGGAAACTCTGAATGTACTTGGATCCAAATATTTTTCTTTTATTTGTAAATTACAAACGTATATGTATAAAACTATTTACCTTGTTCATGTATCCTATTTGGTTTGGAAATATTTTTCCGAGTTATATGGCTATATCTGTATTCGATTGGCATCTGGTTGGATGGTGACATGGCAACCACTATTCATTGTGGTTTCGATTTTCGTTTTGCCATTTGGCTACTTTGAATCGTTTGAGCGCGCTATTACCTTTCTGAACGTTTTCGATTTCATTTAACTGCTCGTTAGTCCTGGCGAGAGTTGGACAGGCAGTCCCCTAACCCCTTTGGTACGCCTTAGGGGAAGGTGGGGCTGTCACATCTACGAATAGCAATCATCGGATAACCCCCCATAGCTCCTTTCAAATGATATTATCCAACCCAATTACAAGTCTACAAGCATTGATAAAGCCTCATTTTTGTGCAGCAAAAATGATGAACATCCTTTTGAATATTGGGTTAGGGTACATAGCAGATGTCTCAGTCACCAAAATAACTACTGAACCTGGGTTTCTTTGCAAAATAGTAGCACAATAATATCTTAAATGAGTATATTAGTTTGAGTGTGACCCTTTTGATTGTCTCAACAGCCAAGTTCTTAGCTCTATACACTTGAGATGTTAAGCAGTTAGTTTTAAACTTTTTCTTAACAAATTTCTTGAAACCTACCATATCAATCTTTGGATGATCAACTATGTCACCTAGTAAAGTCCTTGACAACCATCTTGACTTTGCACTTCTGTTTTGGTAGGGCCAAGGGCATTCATGTGGCTCACCTTTAATTGACTTTATCTGAAGTTAGAAAACCATCATACACCCTGTATCCACACTCCTTATTATATATCACTATGGCCTTATTTTTGTCTTTTTTTTTTTAAATTTAACCTCAAAGCCATGTTTTATAGAGAATATTCTAATTACAACTCTAAAGTCATATATGTTGGTGAACACCTGCCCAACCTCCAATTTAGGATTCTCCATATCTTTTTTCCATATTAAATTCTAGAAATTCCTCTTCCATTTGCTCTTCCTCAAATGAGTCATAAGCAGCTTTTAGTACACCATCCTCACTAACATTATTAGCCTCAATCATTTTTCTTTTCCCTTTTGATTGAATATATTGATCATATTCTTCACAATCAACTATCCATACTTTACATAATTTGATTCCTGAAATTGACTAGCCCTTATATTTACTTCTTTTTCATCTATAGGGTCACATGAATCACTCAAAACATCTCCATCTAGAAATAATTCAAAATCTGAATCTAGTTCAGAATCACTTGGCTCATTCTTATCGTCTTCACCCGTATATGTAGCATCTGAACTATCACTATCATCCTCCTCATTAACTTGATTTTTCACAATAGAATTATCATTTGGTTGCCCAAAACTATCACCAACAAGGATCCCATCAGCATCATTAACTATTAGAGGCAGTTCAGTTACATAAAGATCTATGGTACTATGATTTCTGTTCACTTCAAACATTTGTAGTACAATTTGGATACCATTCACCAATACTTGCCCAACCTATCCTATAGTACACAGGGGCCTCTTCAGCAATGCCCAAGCATCTCAAACTATCTCTTAACTCAAATAGTGAACAACTTTCCTACCCACATACTCCAACATTGGTTCCCTAACAAAATAGCCTCCATGATGCACATCTAATACATATGTTTGGAAAACCATTATTCTATTAAAGAAATGTAGAACGATATTCTATTTCGGTCCCAAGAATTTTAATTCCAAATCAAGAAAATTTACACCACCATCAGCATAAAGACAAGCAAAAACAAATATAAATTTCTCAGCTGCATAATAGAGGTTAAAAAGTATCAGCACCGATTCACACCTTAGCACGAAAAAAAGACCTTATACAGTGACACACCGAATAAAAAATTAATTCAAAAATTAAATTGAAGGACAATTTTTCTGTTACCATCCTTCATTTTCAGTAAAAATTTCACTAATAGGTTGCCGACATAAAGCATGACATCTATGGACCACATTCTCAAACAACAAAGACTGTCAACCAAATTGACTATGCCATAGTATAAAACCATAAAAAAAAACAAAAAAAAGCCCTTTCATACAACAAAAGTCCCAATAATGTGTGTACTAACCTCGGAAAATATTGATTGATTTCCTTCCAAAACGAACTTTCAATAGCAAACAAAAAAGGCAACAAAATCGGCACCACTTAGAAGACCATCAAATGACCTCCATCAACTAGATTTTCATTTCTTCTTTGCAAAATATACTAGCAATTACGTGAGATCTCAACTAGGGTTTGGCTAAAGGAGATCGGGAAGGAGAAAGGGAAAGGGAAAGGTCATTGGGTTTTCCTTTTTCGTTTGAAATTCTCTTGCTTTTTTCTTTGTAAAATGAACCAGCAACATCAGGCCTCCCCACTCCATGAAGGGTATTTTGGAAAAAATATTTTTACTCAACCCGAATCCATGGGCAATTTTGTCTATCCAATGTTTTAATAGGGATACCACTGTCATTTAGCTTTCAGCCGTCAACTCCGTTACTAGTTCAATGCTTTGACTAGTAGTCAAGGTGATAAAGTGCAAAAAAATTAATATTAGGGGATAAAGTGAAAATTGCTCTAAACCTTATGGGGAGTTTTCATGATTTCCCTTGATTTGAGGCACAAATGGGACAAAATCCGTAGCTTCCAGTCACGTTATGCTTGTACGTGCAATGCAGAAGAGTCCAAGGCAGCAGTCCCCATTTTAAATCATACCCACAAAGGAAATTGTCTAGTCTGTATGATAATAAACAGCGCAGATTGCATTATTGGTCCTTCACATTTATAACTTATGCTTTTTATTGCCTCACATTTAAAGTTATGGATTTTGGTCTCCAACATATTCCAAAAACAATAATATGGTGATAACATTCTATTCTTGGACTTCTTGAATGAAAAAAAGGTCATGATAGCACCAATTGTTAATGGCGCAAGGGGTAAAATTAATAAAGATAGCATTTTTCCTCCATACACAAAAACTTGAACTTGTGACAAAACCCCTATCTACAAAATTACTAGGATAGTTTAGAAAAGCATGTCAAGTGTAAGTGAATTTCTTTTTGAAGGCAAAACTATGTGATTTTGAACATGTTTAAAAGTAAAGTCTAATCTCGTTAAGGTTGAAATCTCAAGACGTGAGGTTCTAGATTCAAATCCTCATTTTGTTTTCTCACTTTTTAAATCTCATCATTCCCTTGCTAGAATTTTTTTTAGAAAGAAAAAGTAAAATCCAATCTTAAAAATTTAGGGCACCAAGAAAGTGTAAAGTGCAAATAAAAAAAATTTGTGCAACTCTCTATAAATCACTTTTTTCAAATTTTAATTAGTTTGGAAGAGGCCGAAAGAGGAATCTTAACCCCATCAAATTCAAGACATGAACAAAATATCAGCTTGACTTTCAAAGAGAAGACAATACCGTAGCAAAGATATTCAAATGCTGCTGTAGACTTGTATTACAATTAGAGTTTGAGGGTCTGTTTTTTGAATTGAAAATATTTTCCAGAAAATATTTTTCAGATTTTCTGGTGTTTGGCAGCAGAAGACGTTAGGCAAATATTTTCCAATGTAAAATGTTTTACGCTACAGGATGTAAAATGACTTACGGAGCGGGCATACAGAAGTTAATTTCCATCAAACTCATGAAGCTTATCAGCCATTTCAGGGCTTACCTATTAAGATACTTATAACAAATAAGAATACCAATACTGAGACCATTATTAAAAATCCATCCTTGCGCCTGCTACGAAAAACCCCATTGTCTACCACTTTTCCCTCATCCTCATCTTTGCCAATCCTACTCCTTTCCGCCCAAGCCAGCATAAACAATGCATCCATGGAGATGTAGAAAATCTAAACCAAGAGCGGGTCTTGATAAGTTTTAGGGTGAGAGAAATCTGGAAAAGTGAAGGAGATAGAGTGGAGGAAGACTTTTCTGCAGAAAAGTTTGCAACCAAAATTCAAGAGCTGCTTTTCCATATGATGGTTGATCAATTATAAGGTTTTAATTACTGAAATAATTTTTATTGACATATTATTAAGTTGAATCTTCATTGGTATGATGTGTAATTGGTTTGAGAAATTATGAATTCCTTTCTGGAGTTTGATAGATTTGGAGATTCGATGAATCTCTAGTTGAGATGGTAGATCCAATGTACATGGGATGACGGTAGTTGGAGGGATTCTACTGGGGAATCTTCTTCTTGTAGGTTTTAGTTTTGTGGTGTATTTTCATAAAACTGCACCAAATACCTGAAAATAAAGGCAAAATGAAAATTTTTTCAGGAAAATTATTTTCATTGAAAATGTTCTCCTTGGAAAAAAATTTTACATTGAAACAAACGGACCCTGAATGATCAATCCCGATTCAAAGGCACAAAATATGTCAAAGAAGGTTTCTATTAAATATAGAAGTTTTTGAGACAAAATGTATGGAATAAGGATATTTAATATGTGAGGACTCACAAATTCCTTACATATTTCTCAAAAATTCCCTTTTATTTGAAAATTATTTGGAAATTATTATTTCATGTTATCCATGGTTCAATCACCCTAGAAAAGTGCCAATGACCATAGGAAATTAGGGTTTTCCTATTCATTTTCAATTCAAGGTGAAATCGGATTTTTTCGTGTAACCGCAGTATAATTATCCGGTACCGAGTAAGGATCAAATTTGGTGTTTAAGAGTGACTTTTAAGTGAGAAATAATATGTGATTAGAAGAAATGATAAAAAGTTAGTGAATTGGAAGTAAAAACCCTAGTACGTGCGATTTAATAGAAAACGCGTTACACCGACGTGTACCGTGCACTACCGATTTAACCTCCACTTGATCACCACTTTCTTACCATACAAGCTCATTACTAATTGACCAAAATATCTTCCCCCTCATGATTATCTCTTGACCGAAATTTGTGGCTCAAATGCAAGGAAAGAAAGAGAAAAATTTTGTGGTTGAGGTTAAACCAAGTGTTGGCCAAACTTGTGGTTAGAATTAATTCTTATCTTTCTACCTTCTTATAAGACAAACTAAGCTTAATCTTCCTCATTTCTTCTTCTTCATGGCTGACCAAAGAGAGAGAGAAAGGGAGAGCAAGAGAAAACAATTTTCTTCTTGATTTGCACCATCCAAGTGCAAGAAACAAATTCTAAACCGATTAAAGTGTGAATTGTGATCTTGGGAAGCTAGGGAAGCTAAAATTTTCAAGAGGAAATGAAGTGGTACTCTTGCAAGCTTTGTTTTGAGGTATGTGCTGTCTATACTTGCTATATGGATGATCTATGTTGTATCTAAGCTTAGATAAGTGGTTGTAGTGATGATGGGAGCAAGAAATCAAGAAAGGTTCCATTAACAATAAAAAATTCCAGATTTCTGGAAATTTCTTTCCCCTTTCTGTCCGGTTTTGTTGCCTCATGTTAGAGGCCGAATTGGCCTTAGGTCAAAACATGAAAGTTGTAGAGAATGGTATTTTATAGTTGCACACAAAATTTCAGCTCAATCGGAGCAACGTATCTTGTGAAAAGACGAAAATACCCTCGCTGATCTAGGTTACTTTCCAGAATTCCGCGTGGACAGTTTAGTCTCTTTGGTTGTGTTTGTTCACTATAATCCGTTCAGATTTAGCCAATTGTCAAAACATGAAAGTTTTAGTACCCTGTATTATCTTTTCAACGCCGCCAAGAACGTCTTAAACGGACCTCGGTAGACTGGGATATGGTCATTTGAATGCAGTGCGGTTAATTAACCGACTAGTTGGATTTTGAATCTGTAAAGTGGGAATTTGACTAGATTGCATTGTAAATCTGACTGAGTCATCTTCATGAGAATTGTATACATTTGTCTTAGTTTTCATATGGCTTTGAAATTACTGGATTTGGAGTTATGTGTGCTGAGATCAGAGTGGATGAATCAAGACTACCACAGTAAACCTTGAACTAGAAAATCTGGGATCATTTTGATAAATTCGACCTAGATACAGGGTAAACTGGACTGAGTGGCCTTCTTCAACATTGTATCCCTGTGTCTTAGCTTCGAAACGGCATAAGTTTCATCCCAATCCGATAAGTGTAACTCTGGTTGTGACCGTTACGCATGAACCCGTCAAAACTGTCTTTTGTCAAATTGCATTTCCACACTGTTATTACATTGATTTTTGTTCTTATATTGTCTTGAGCCTATGAAATGGCTATTATGATGAGTTTGTGGTGTACATGACTTTGGGATTGGCTGAGAAAAATCATGAAGCCATAAATGGCTGGAAAATTAGGTAAACACAAAGGGCATGCTGCCCAAATTTTCGCCCGAAAGCTAAGTTCTATTTGAACTTGTATAATACTATGACCGTTTTTCCATCTTAAAAACATGATCCTTCTTCAATTGGAAACTCCAAATGTTTACTTACTCTTACCAAATAAAGAGGAGTGGTTTAGGATTTTCTTGAGTATTTTGTCCTCTCTTTTTCATGAATTTCATTAAGACAAGTAGTCTATAATATCTACTTGAAAATGAGATAAGTTTCAACCATATAAACGATTCCGAAAACGGTATTTCTTAGTCTATCTAGTTGGATTTTGACTTGTCTTTAGTTCAAGTGTTTCCATTAGAAAATTTTATAACCCTTTTGAGTTTGGTTTTACGTATGGTCTAGGAAACCCTAGTTATTTTTGTCCACAGGTCCAAATGTCCTCGTTCCACTTTAAAGTCTTTTATACGTTCTACTCATCATTTGTCGAGCTTCTTTGATTGCACCTAATTGTTTGTGATAAATGAGTGGTAATATTCTTTTCATTTAATTTTAGGTTTTCTCAGTGACTAAAGATAATATCCGGAAGGATATTTTGCACGTTGTTGTGCGTAAATAGGTGAGTGTTCTATATACGTTTTGTTTCTATGACTATGTGGATTGTTGTGACTATGTGGTTATTTGTGAACATTTGATTAAATGTTAAATGTTTTC
Source organism: Coffea arabica (assembly GCF_036785885.1). Taxonomy (NCBI): domain Eukaryota; kingdom Viridiplantae; phylum Streptophyta; class Magnoliopsida; order Gentianales; family Rubiaceae; genus Coffea; species Coffea arabica. The sequence goes on from NC_092329.1 coordinate 37,006,070, forward strand.
TATGATTTCTAAAATGAACTTTTGTTAGGCGAGTGTGTACTTTATCGCACTCGACCTAAATAAATATGAAATTTTCGGTGATTAAATGTTGAAATACTTGTTGCGCATGAATGTAAGCCTTTTGGCTGAACGGGGCCCTTGCCCTTGTTACCGATCGACTCGAACCAGAAGCGGACTCGGTCGGGCGATATGGTGACCAGGGTGAATTTGGTATACTCAAGTATTACCTTGTAGTCCGGCTAACGTCCGGATGGGTGGAGTCCGGCCAACGTCCGGATGGGTGGAGTCCGGCCAACGTCCGGAAAGGGATGAATGAACGAACGCAGGCACGAGGGTTTTACTTCTCAAAAAAGAAATTCTCAAATCATTGGAGGAATAAGGGGAAATGTCAAGGGAACGAACGAACGAACAAATAGCTCCTTGTGAGCCTGTATCCTTTTAATGAATGTATTATCATTGCTTTATATTGGACATGTTTTCTGGATTAAATGTTATTACATGACTAATGTTCCTTGTTTAATTACTTGTTTATATATATAGAACCTCACTGGGCTTTTTAGCTCATACCACGTAAATTGTTTTCCTTAGCAGGGGAAGGCGAGCAAGGACGAGAGTTCTGTATAGTCTAGTTGATCTAGTTCTTTGGCCTTGCAATGGTTCTCGCCCTAGTGCTTGGCACGGGCTGGTTGTATGAGGAATGAGAACCCTCGTATATTCGATGTTTGTACTTGAATGGTAAACACTTTGAAGACTTCTGGTGTGTAGAAGTTTCTTATCTTTTACTTGAGCATCTATTGTCTATGGATGTATATACATGATACGAGTGAGTGAGTCCTGGCGAGAGTTGGGCAGGCGACCCGCCGAACTCTTTGGTACGCCCTAGGATGAGGTGGGGCCGTCACATAATATATCAACAACCTAAACTCAAATCAACAACAGAATTTATCCGGGCAAGCTGTTGCACTTTTATTCACAAATATGAAGCACGTTACGCTTGTCAGTGGTAAAACTCTCATGGAAAGATAATTAAGCATTGTAATGTTTTTAAACACAAGGAAGAAGCTTTGGTGGTGATGTTGAATGTGAGAACCCGTAATTTTCATTTTCTAGATTTCTCGTATTTTTATGGCTTGTTTTCTGCATTTTCGTGATTAAAAAAATTTCTAGATAATTTTAAGGAGCAGATATAATTTTTAGATATTTTTTCTAGTATCGAATGGATTTTGAGAAATTAAGAGCGTATACCGGACGTGGGACCCACTAGTGCGAAAAGTTCGGAAAAATTCGACCAACTAGGTTAAGTTTTAGATACTGGAGTTAATTTATCGGGTGTTAAGAGATAAGTAGAGGTTGCAATTTGGATTGATATGAGAGAGACAAGTTAGGTAGGTATTTAATAAAAGGTGACAAGTGTCACTTGGCTATTGGTTGGACCATTTGACTACTATTGCATGTCTTACCAATTGACTTAAATATCTTAAAAATTTACCAAAAATCCCTCATTCTTCTCTTCCTCTTGGTCGAATCTCTTAAGCAAGGAAAGAAAGAAAACTCTTCGAGAATTTGGCTTCCATCTTGCTTCAATCAACTTACTCAACCCATCCAACCTTGATTTTGCTCCATAAAACCACTTAAGGAAGTGTTGGTGAGTTGTTGTGTGGAATTATTTGGAAAGCTAAGGTGACCAATAGCTCTCTCTCTCTCTCTCTTGTTTTAAGGTAAGTTGTGAAGAACCACCCTCCTCCTTAATTGATGCTTAAATCATGCTTAGTGGTAGTAGACGATGCAAGTTTATGGATTAATTCTTGATTTGTGGTTGAAATGATCAAGTTTTATTATTTTTGGGGATTTTTCTGTTTTAAAATAAGCATGATTGTGTGGCTATCTATGATGATTGGAAATGGTTTATAATGACTTAAGGAGGTGGGAAAAGTGATTAATTGCAACCAATTTCTGGTTTGGAAGAAATTTCAGAAAACTAGGGTTCTTGAGGGAGCATTCTGTCCGAAATTTTAGATCCTAGATAGAGGCCGAATTGGCCTTCACTTAAAACATGAAAGTTGTAGGTAATGACATTTTATAGGTGCCTACAAAATTTCAGGTCAATCGGAGTAGTGTAGAATGAGATAAGTTGAAATTACTATTGCTGTTCTGGCTTTACCCGAATTGGAGAATTGCGCCTGTAATTAGTTGTTTTGGCTGGAATTGCTTCCGAATTAGTTGTTTAGGCCTTCTGATGAAATTTATCCCTGTTTCTTAGCTTTCAGATGGTTTTGGAATTTCTGGATTTGGACTTGTAGAGCCTGAGTTATGATGTTTCCGCTAGAATGCGTTTTGGTGAATCTGTTTTACGTTTTTGATGTAGTATCTTGCATTTTTTTACCTATTTGCACTCAAAACTGGGTTGAGTGACCTTCTGTGATGTTGTAGCCCTGTCTTTTAGCTTCGAGATGGTAGGTCTTTCACCCTCATCTGATAATCGTAGTGAAATTGGTGCCATTACCGTAAAATTAGGACAAAAATTGTTTTTTTCAGGGCCAAAGTTAATTGCATTTCCGAATTTTCTGGTTTCCTCTAATGTTTGTATATGCTTAGGGAACCCTGCTTTGGTAGTAGATAGAATTGGTTTATGACTTGTAATCGAGTATTATTGTGGTTATTTGAATAGTTTAGGGCTGTGACAGAAATTGCAGACCAGAAATTGCAGACCACTTGTGGATTATACCAGAAATTGCAGAAATTGTCCGGGGGCCCCAGAATGATAAGCACAGACAGCTTGTGGATTATACCACGCGGGCATGCCATATGGGTAGGTAGGAGGGGGTACTGTACCAATTTTCCCGGCGGCCTTCAACTGGTCATACAATTGGTCCAGAGGCCTGCCTAAATTGGTAAATGTACGGCTAGGGGGTCGGTTGTAAGGTTCAGGAGGTTGAGGATGGTTGTAAACAGGTCTATTTGGTGGAGGAAATCTTGGGTTATATGGAGGGCGAGGTTGGTTTTGGGGTGGATTTGGTTGGGAAATTTGAAAAGGGGCTGAAGGTGGGTTTGGATAGCTTGGGCGAGGTCGAGGGTGGTGGATGTTGGTAGTATATACAGGGTACTGGTTCGAATAGTAATGATAAGGTGGTTGGTAAGTTGGATTGTGTTGATATCGGGGTCTAGGCGAAGGGTTTTGGTTCCAAATAAAGGTTGCGTCCCCCTCCTTCTTTTTGAATAGCGGTTTCTTCACATTGCTTCCCTGCCCTTGTAAAGCATCCAACTGAGATTTAAGGGCGGAGACATTGACAATCTTCCCAGCTCTCACAAAGTCATCAAACTCCTCAAGTTTATTTACAATTGCAGCAAATGAACATCCAGTCATACGGAAAATCTCTTCGAAGTACGGCGGATCATGGGTTTTTATGAAAGTACGTATGATTTCATCCTCGGTCATTGGTGGCTCGACCTTTGCAGCTATTTTCCTCCACCTCTTAGCATAAGTCTTGTGATCCTCGGAAGGTTTCCTTTTTGTTCCTTCCAACGTGGTTCTGGTCGGTGCAAGCTCGCAGTTATATTCATATTGTCTGATAAAGGCATTGGACAGATCGAGCCAGGTCTTCACGTCTTCAAGCTTCAGGTTAGAATACCAGTCCAGCGCATCCCCTTCCAGACTCTCAGGGAACAACCTTAAAGGCAAATTCTCATCGTCCACGGGCTTTCCCAATTTATTGGCAAATAGTCGGAGATGTGTCTTGGGATTACCCGTCCCATCATATTTGTTAAATTTAGGGGTTTTGAACCCCTCAGGCAACTGCACGTTCGGAAAAAGGCACAATTCATCATAATCCAGGACTCCCTGCTTATGCAACCCCTGGCTCTTCCTTATAAATTCATCGAAACGATCTAAACGTTTGAGCAACTTCATATCAATTGGAGCAGAAGATTCCCCCATTTCAGGCTTATTTTGGAAAGCGCGCTCCGGTATCACGGGTTCTGCGGTGGTTTGATAAAAAGCTGGTGGGTTCTGATGCATGTTTGGGTCACTTTGAGGCTGAAATCCTTGACCATAAGGAGGGTAGAAAGGCGGATTTTGAGTAAAAGCATATTGCGGGTTAAAAGTTCCCTCACAGGTGGTTTGAAATGGAGGAATAACAAATGGTAACGTGGTCTGGCTGGGAGGAATAACAAATGGTTCAGATTGTGGTTGTGTGGCGGGCACAGGCTCAGGTTGCACTCCGCTACTAACGAGTTCGTCGATTAACCTCTTTTGAGCGGCCATTTCGGATGCCATTTCCCCAAATTTTGCGAGTAATTCAGTCAACTGAACCCCAGGACTTGCAGCTTCCGGCTGGGTAGTGGCAACGGCCTTATCGGATGATTCTGGTTAAGTACTCATGTCTACACGATTCCTTTGGGCCTTACTTCGGGATCGCGTAATAATGGGGCTTTTCCGAAAAGCTATTTTGAAATTTACCTGAGAATGCAAAAGACTTCTTTAAATAAACCAATCGTTACTGAATTTCTGCAATTTATTCAAAAGAGAAAAAGAAAAGGAAAAAGACATGAGTTAGTAACTATTTGAACAATTTGGATGCATGTCCTATTTGGGGAACCCTTTTTGTACTAAGGGTAGGCCTAGCATGATGCAACACCTTCGAAATGGGACCCGTAATACAAACCTGTTTTTGACAATAATCCAAAATGAGAGCAAAAGAAAATTCCTTTTCATTGATAAACTTGCCAATATTTACATCATATCACGAAAACGATTCCGTACAAGATTTCCAAAACTTCTGAACCTATCTAATACAGAGTCCTTTGTTTCCCTAGCATATGGAATTCTAACACATTCAGTTTGGTCATATAATTCTGCACATTTCCTTTTCAGCTCTTGACGCCTTCCTCGTTCATTTTCATACAATTGCTTGTTTTGCTCGGCCATCCCTTTGTATGCTTCGACAGACTTACTTAACTGCAGAATTTCCTTATCCTTTGCTTCGATAATGGCTTTCAACTTTTTCACCTCCTCAGATGGCTCATCTTGTGTTTCTTGTGCAACGGATCCTCTTACCCAGTCTTCGTATTGCGGAGTGGTCAGTCCCCTTTGTTTGAGTTCCGGAACGTACTTGATGCGTTTGTCGTCAGACAACGTCTCCCAGGCCTCATTAAGAAGGATCTTCATCGGAATTTCTCTCGGACATATCCCTTTGTCGAAAATGATTGTGAATGTAGTCAATTCAACTGCAGATGGCACATCTTGAACTCGCCCTAATTGTCGGAGGAATCTTCTTGGATTGTATGCCATGATACCCTGAGTACCCAATAAAGGAACAAGCTCGGATGCCTTGGTGCGAAGAACTGGCTTGACACAATTGGTCCAATCCAATACCCATCTCACATTTTGATTAGTCACATTTGTCAAAAAGTGCACAAACTCGGATGCATTACATGGCAAACTACTGCTATTGATCCTCTTGTGATGTGTGATTACCCAGTTATATCCGGCCATTGGTAGACTCTCGGGAATAGACGGTCGTCTCATGAAATGCTCCATCCCCCACACATGTAAAATCAAATTTGAACCACAAAAGAACTTTTCCCCTCTCTGACAGGTAGTGCAAGCTATGAAGATGTCGGCCAAAATAGTTGGAACAATGGAACACTGTTTATCTTTTATTCCTAGAAACAAGTCGTACAATATTTTAGTGAACTTGAAGGCTATCTTTTTGTCTTTCCTAGGGAAAAAGTAGGTTCCAGCCATGACTAATCCATATACCCAAACTCTCTTTCGTTCCCATATTTCCTCGGACGTAAACGAAAAATCCCCTCGATGCCTCTCAAAACCATCTCTTAATGCGAATCGATCAAATAAGAACTTCGCCTCTACATTTTGGTCTGCCCCTTGCAGTACTGATTCCTTTAACCCAGTGAAACGGCAAAATTCATCTTTGTTAGATACTAACGGAAATATCACGGCAGTTCCTTGGATCGGCAAATTCAGAAATCCGGCAACTTCCTCAATCGTTATGGTCATCTCCCTTTTCCCAAGTCTAAAAGCAGAACAAGTGGGGTCCCAGAGATGCACCAAAGCTTCTACCAAATACCCATCGAACTTAATGTCCTTGAAATCCCCGATGCGTCCTAATCGATCGGCTATTTGGTTAATCTCATTGGGTGAAAGTAATGTGGGCCATCTTTGTACCTCCGGCGGCACTACTAACATCTGTTGAACTCGGCGGGGATTGTCCATCTAGAAACCAAAACCGGGGTCCGATACCTTACCTACAGGTCCCATTTCTCTGGTTAACAGGAATTTAAACGTGCAAATCCCAAAAAATTGGGTTAAATACCCATGGGATTTAGGTTGGCTTGTCCCTAATGTGGGATTCCCTAAGTGGCATTCCCTTTCTAAGGCTTATGCATGATGTCATTCTTATCAAAGCAGGGAAACATGCAATTTGAAATGAAACGTGACCTAAGGAGCCCTTTGTTCGCCAGGGTGGGCCTAAAATGGCATGACATTATTAATTTATGAACATAATATACCAAAACTTTTAAACGTGCAATATCCTATTTACACGGGTAGGCCCTAAAAGAAGGTCATGCCAGACCTCTTATTTGCTAGGGTTTGTGAATGCAATGAGGTCATAAAACCAAGAAAAATTAGTTCAGCCAGATATATACACATAACACATTGTAGCAACGAAATCAACACAAAGAAGTAAAGCAGTAAAAAGGAGAAAAGGGTTGGACCCCTCCCCTCGTGAATAGTGTTTCCTAATTTAGAGCAAGGTTGACTCTACCTTAGGCAATTCTAAAATGGATGCATGAGGTTGGGGCTCACTAATGCATCTAGACTCGATAGGTCATAGGTCCCCGAGCCTTCAGACTTGGAAACCAAAGGTCATCACTCCCAAGGTTCCTTGTCGGTGGCTCGAGCGATTCCCCAGACATTGCTACGCACACCTCGTGTCACGGCCACATGTCTGAGTGAATCTATCAAAAATCCTTAATCTTCGACTAAAAGCTAAAGGCTATTAACCCAAAGCTTAAAGCGGAAAATTAAGTGACCCCTTGGATCGTGCTACGTACACGTCGTGTCACGGTCACACGTCCAAGTGAGTTGCCTAAAATCCTAATAGGGTGGAGTGGCGTGACAAGCCACTAAAAGAAAAATAAATGAGGGGTTAAAAAATTAAAGCGTATGCACGTATGCTAGTGCTCGTTTGGAGGGGAGGGATCAAGAACCAATGTGAGGCTCTAAGGTGACACACACCCCCCCCCAAATGCAATGCGAGCGCGAGGTAAGCAAGTAAACATACATCCAATCAACCAATCATACATTCACGAGCAAGGGAGTAGTTGGATACGCGTGAAATGCAAAAATCCTAATAAAAGAAAAAATGCAATCCTAAACACCCAAATGTGATATATGAAAAGATTAAAAGAAGAAAAAGGTTGATTAAATCAAATTTGCTCGGACTCTCAACATCCCCAGTGGAGTCGCCAACTGTCGCGCCCCGTTTTTTGATAAAATGAATAAATGGTTTAAAAAATGTATTTTGATTTAAAAGAAAAATGGGTCTAAATGGGGGTTTGAGAATGCGACGATTTGACCCAACATTATAGTTTAAAAGGGTTTTTAAAACTAAATACGGAGTCGCCACTTGGTAATGAGTTAAGGTGTACCAAGTCACCTAAAAAAAATGTATTTTTTAAAGAAAAAATAGGAAAAAGTAGTAAGAAACCCCTTTTAAACGACTCCTAGTCCACGTAAACCAACGAAAAAAGGTTCGGGAGTCACATTTGACGAAGGGGAAGGCAAGGATAAAAATCCAAGGCACCCCTTCGACCTAGCCAAGGCTAGTTGCATGATTTAATCAAAGATTTTCTTGCTTTAACCAAAGAATTTATTACATTTGGATGCACTACATGAATGCAAACCCTAGACCTAGGGGTATTGGAGGAAATTTCTCTTCAAAGGTTGAGTGGTGCCAATCACATTAATTGTGAAGCCCAATAACAATCCTTTGAAGAAGTCACGAATGATGCGAGTGAGATGCAAATGAATGGAACGCATGTATGCAATGTGAGGACATGAGTTTGAAAAAGTAATAAAAGACAATAAATATATAAATGAAAATGTGCACGTGAGTGGGTAAGGTACGGTATGCGAAATGATAATGTAAAGTGCATGTGTGCAAGTGATGATAAAAAGTGATGCACGTGTGCAAATGGGAGGAAAAATGAAAGTGTAATGATAGAGTGGATTTAGAAATGCATGAGCCTAGGGAATTCATGCATATTGGGTACGGGGAGACCTAAATCGTGACTCAATGTGCCCTTTTATAGAGAGGATACAAGCGTGCTAAGGCTTAGAAAAAGCCACACTCGTCTATATCCCATATTTAAGGGGACTCTCAGGCAAATGGACCCTATAACTAGCATGAGGTGCAAAAATCCTAAAATGAGGGGAAAGGGGTTCGAGGAGCATGCCAAATGATAAAACCAAGATAAATGCATGAAATGAAGTGAAACATGCAAGTATGGACTCACGATAGGAGATGGCCTATTGGGTCTAGCGTTGGACTAGCCCTTTCTATGAATTCCTACTAGCGTTGGACTAGTGGAAACGTACATTCATCCATCACATTCATTCATGGCTATGGAAAGCGAGTAGACATGCCAAACACTCATAAACACATAGCACATAACACTTAGCATGCATATCTAGATGCCAAAACCTAAGAAAGCGATGAAACATATAGCACATAGACATGCAAGACACATAAGGCAACTAAGGCCCTAACTATTACATTTTTAGGGGAAGAAGGCCTATACAATCTAGGAGGGGGAACGGAATAAAAATAAAAATAATAACCTAGCTATTACAACTTGGCATTCAAGTGCCTTCAAATCACTTGCAAATTAAGAAAAATGAAATAAAAAGAAAGCGAAATAGGCAATTAAACATGAAATGAAAAGCGAATTAAAGCATGCATATTCACACATAACACATAGGAGCACGTAGAGTCAAAATCAAGTAAGAAATGAAGGATTAGGGTGTACCTCCCTTGAATTGGGCCCAAATGGAATGGAACCACTTATTTACCCTCAAAAATAATAAAAGAGTCAAAGCATCACTTTAATCAAGAAATAATCACAAAAGATAAAAGTAAACATGAAATTGAATCAATCCAAGGCATTTAAAGGAAGGTGAACAGCCCATGTAAAATTTAAAACAAGTAGTGACTTGATTGCAAAAACTAAAGAAATTTGAGGGGTCAATTTGATTGATTTTCCCAATTTTTGGGTCATACTGGCATAAGGGGAAACTTGAGGGGGTTAAGAGGCAATTTTGAAACAATTTTTCCATGCAAATTCATGCAAGCTACGTGAGACTTAAACTACTGCAACTAAAAATGCAACATGCTCTCTTTTGCTTCCAAGACAAAACCAAACGCACAGCTTATTGTTCAAGCTCGGATTTCAAACCCAAACACACAACTTTAATCTAGACCCAAACTTCATACTCACCACCATCCAATCAGGTAGAAAATTTAGAAATATTTCATGCCAAACTCTGGAAAATCATGCAAACATGTAAAGGAAATGTAAACAAAAGGCTGCTGCAATCTCTTTGCGATTTCTACACCATTTCAGTCGAGATTTCATCATGCAAATGAGTTCACCAAACCCAGATTTTAACTATCAATTATCAACTAAATCAAACCCAAGATTTAAATGTACAAACAAAGTGATGAAACCGACTTGTAAGCTGTTGCCGAATGGAACATTAAACTAATGCAGCAAAAATGATGTGAGAAACGTTTCTGCAATTTTCTTATTCAGCCTTCAGCAACTAAACAAAGCCCAACACACAACTTGTTTTCCAGTTCAGATTTCAAACCCAAGCACAAGGCTTTAAACTAGGCAGCAAGCCATCATCCAAACAAATAGAAAAAAAACTGAGCAAAATCCAGTGCAAACAAAAATAAAATACGTTCAGCAAGTTGAAAAATCTGGAACATATAAAACTGATTTGGCAAGTTGAAATGCATTTTCCAGCAAGTGCTTGGGCATGATTCAAATACTTTTTGACCCAAAGACATGAACTCAACACTAAACTTTCCACTTCTTCCCTTCCACACAGAATTAAGCATGCAAGCTCAGAAAACAACCATGGAAAGAAACAGTAGGAAGAAAGATGCAGCAATTTTTATTTGCGTGCAAACACTCCAACAAGCTCTACCAATATGTCATTTACAGACCAAATGCAAGGAATTTGCCCCCCATTACCATCGAATGTCCCCAAACATGAACTTTCTTATAGACGCAAGCAAAGCCAATGAACAAAACAGGAGCAATGAAGCGCAGCTTTTCTTATTTCAGACAAGACTTCCGGATATCATCTTAACAGTAATCGCATGCATGACCCTCTTAAAATATTCAAGAGTGAAATCAACAAGTGTGGAATATTTTACAGCTTGTCAAACTTTAAATGCAACAATTTGGAATCCCAAAATTCCCGAAGAAAACTGGAAAAATTCTTTCTCCCCCCCTCGGATAAATTGAAACATTTCCAGCAGCTATGTGTCAACAATTTTGGCCAAATTTGCCCACAGTTCAAATGGTTTACTACTGAATGTCATACAAGACTTAAAACAACATTTTTTCATGCATTTCCAAGCATTATTTTCCAGAGAAAAATTCCCAAAAACAATTGCAAATTCCAGTTTCACTCCCCCGGCAAATCACATAAATTTTCCAGCACTTAGTTGGTCTTAAATCCGAATTTACCTCGGTTGAATCACTAAATTATGTACCCAAAACTAACATGCAAGACTAATGAATGAAGTCATTATCAATTCCAGTTCAAAACAGGGTCGGTCACCAACAAAATGTATCCAAAATTCCAGAATTTGTTCAACTAGTTATGGATGACATGCATGCAGCAGCTTTTATAATCCTTCAATTTTCTTGCTTAAACAAGGTTGATTAACCTCATGCAAGGCTCAATCATCCAGCTATTAATTAGCTAAACATACAATTAAGCTCAGATCATCACAACTTAGTAAGTTAAAGCTGAAATTTCCAGCTCAAGCAATCGGACAGTTCCAATTCCTTCAAAATCAGATTTTCTTGTAACTTAGTTCATCCTCCAACCGTACAACCCCACATGCATGCTTATAAACAGCTTCATCAACCCATAAACAACTCATCTAAGTCCAGAAATTACCTCAGCTTGAAGCTTAATACACACGACTAGCAGCTGCAACAAACCTCCACTCTCGGCTGTCCAGAAATTGCAGACCGCTAGCTCTCTCTCTCTCTCTTGCTCTGGCTTGCGGCTGGATTAAGGAAATTTGGTTCTCAGCCTTCACCAACTCACGGATGGAAGGAGGAATGAACCGCAGGTCTCTCTCTTCCCTCTCTAGTTTACGGACAGAAAGAAAGGAAACAAAAGGCTCGGCTCTCTCTCTCGGTCGTTAACTCCAAGGAAGCCGCTCCCTCACAACTCACGGCAGCAAATGAAAATGGAAGTGTGATATTGTGGTGAATTGGAAATGGTATCTAGTGGAATGTGTGGTTGGTGGAATGTATATGTTTTTGCATTGTGCGTGGAGTTGGGGGCTGAAAATGAAGATGAATCGCGGATGGGGGAGGTTGAGTGTTTTAGAGGGGAAAGGAAATGTGATCCGGCAGAAATGGAATTGTGATTTTTTTTATTTTTTATTTTTTTTTATTTTTTTATTTTTTTTTTGAAATTAATTAAATAAAACTGATAATAAAAATAGATAACAAACAACAAAAAAAATAATTTAATTAACATTGGATAGAAACTAAATAAACTAGAATCAACAAAGCACAATTTTCCATTTTCATCAATTTCCTCTTTTCTTTTCTTTTTTTCACAAATTTTACGTTAAAACTTAAAACTAAAACTAAAACTAAAACGTGAACAAAATTAATATGACAAATAATTAGCAAATAAAAGACAAATAAAAAGGTAACAACTAAAATGCAGACAAACTAAAACAAAATCATGAATTAGATGCAACATACAAATTATTTAAAATTTTGGTGTCTACAGGCTCAGAAATATTATTTTTCGGAATCGTTTATGTGGTTCAAAATCAATATACATTCAAGTAGGTATTATGGCCTACATGTCTTGACTGAGAAAATCTTAGGTCATACCTCTATATTTTGGTATGAAGTAGTAAATAAACATTTGAAGGTTCAAATGGAAAAGGTATCATGTTTTAAGATGGAAAACGGTCATAGTATTTGCCAAACGAAAAATATACAAGTTCAAATAGAAACTTAGCCCTCGAGCGAAAATTTGGGCAGCATGCCCTTTGTATTTACCTATTTTCCAGCCATTTATGACTTCATTGTTTTCCTCAATCAATCCCAACATTACACACAACATAAATAGATACTCAATATGCTCAAGACAATACAAGGACAAAAATTTAAACTAACAACAAGTGCGGAAACGAAGTTTACAAAAGACAGTTTTGACGGGTTTTTTTGCGGAATGGGTACATCTGAGGCTACGCTTATCAGATTGAGGTGAAACTTATACCATTTCGAAGCTAAGATAGAGGGCTACAATGTTGAAGAAGGCCACTCAGTCTAGTTCTCACCCTAACTAGGTCAAATGTACCAAAACAACTCCAGAATTTCCAGTTTGAAGTTCACTGTGGCAGTCCTGATTCATTCAGTCATATCTCAGCATATATAACTCCAATTCAAGTGATTCTAAAGACATTTGAAAGCTAAGATACAAGGCTACATTTCTTAAGAAGGCATAAAAAACCAAATCAGTAGTGTTCCTGGTCAAAACCACCAATTACAGAAGCTGATTAACATGTTCGGGTAGAATTCGGTCTTTTCATAGGCTACATTACTCCGATTGGCCTGAAATTTTGTAGGCAACTATAAAATATCATTCCCTACAACTTTTATGTTTTGGACTAAGGCCAATTCGGCCTCTAACTAGGTACAACAGTGCCGGGCAGAATGGTGAAAATTGGAACCCTAACTTCTTAAATTTCCATTCAAAGCGGAAATTTTCCGCACTTAACCACAATGTACACACTAAGGCTTCATTCTAAGCCATTCCCAACCATCATACATGGCCACACCATATTAATCATATTAAAACAGAAAAATCATGAATAAATACGAAACTTCACCAATTTCAACCAAAAGTCACAAAACAACACCTAAAACCATCTATTTAACTCACATAAGCCGTCAATTGAACATTAACAAGATTAAAGGAAAGATTCCTTGGTCACTTACCTTGCAAACCCAAGAAAAGGAGCAACTTGGTGCCTTAGCCTTCCAAACCACTTCACTACCAACCTTAATACCACTACACTAAGGGGTTTTATGGAGGAAATTCAAGATTAAACGGTTGAACTTGAAGATTGAGCAAGATTAGAACCAAGAAAGTTTAGAGAATTTTCTTCTTTTCCTCTTGAAGAGAGCCGGCCAAGAAGCTTTGAAATTGAGGATGATTTTAGTCAATTTTTGCTTAAATTGGTAAAGTAGTGAATAGTGTAGTCAAAGTCCAAGGATTAGTCACCAAATGACACTTGTCACTTCATTTAATACATGGTTATCCTTTTATCTCTCCAATGGTAATCCATCTAGGTAACCTCTAATTATCTCTTAACACCTGATAAATTAAATCCGGTATACACAACTTAACCTAATTGGCCGAATTTTACCGAACTTTCAGCACTAGCGGGTCCCACGTCCGATATACGCTCTTAATTTCTCAAAAACTAACCGATACTAGAAAATCTTCTAAAAAAGAATATTTACTCATAAAAATTATCTAGAAATTTTCCTAATAAAGAAAATACAGAAAAATATGCCATTAAATAGAATAAAACCCAGAAAATGAGAAAATTACGGGGTCTCACAATTTTGATATGCGTACAAGTTAAAAAATCCGATTTACACCCATTTCACTGCAAGTATACAGGTCAACTAGTAGTTTAGGGTATATATGTGATGTTTCACAAAATTTTTTTATTTTAAAATTCCGTTTTTTGAGTTTATTTAAACATTTAATTGCCTATTTGCCCCGATTATTATTTTCTAACCTTATTAGACTTAAATACATGGATTTACGACTTCGTTATATTTTTAAAGTGACTCATTTCAAAAAAATTAATTTTTGGAAGCTCGATTAATGTAAATAGTGAAAGCGTGTCTGAAAACTTTGGGCTATTGGGAGTACAATAAGTTCGAAAAATTGGAGACATGTACAATGGTCCTAAAATAGGTAGGGGTGGACAAAAAAATCCGATCCGATCCGAAACCGACTAACTCGATCCGATCTGATACGATCCGAAAAATAGGATATCTGATCCTATTTTTCTTAGCGGGACAGATGCGGGTCGCGTACCCGTAAAAACGGATACGGATATGGATCAGCAAAATAAAAACCCGCGGGTACCCGACCCGCAGGGTATATCATATAAATATTAAAAAAATAAGGGTTCATTTTGTAATTTTTGATCCTCAGTGTAAGTAAAGTGGTTCACAATCTCATATTTTAATCTCATATGATCCGCATCTTCTCATCTTGTCTAAAAAAAGTGAATATTCTTGGTGAAACCTAAACCAAATGAATAAAACAAAGAAAAATTTGTGAAACTCTATCATAAAAATTGTTCATCCCTTTCATTCTTTTTCATTTTTATTCTATTTCCATCGATCTTTCCTGCAAATTTTTTATCAATTCAATCAAAAATTTGTGTTTGGAACTCCAATTTTCTGTTAGCTAGATAATTAAAACATTTGTGTCTTTCATTTATTTATTTATTTTATTGCAATTGTGTCTCTTCAATTTGTCTCCTTTATTTTAGTGTAAGAAATTTATTTTTCTTTTTCATCACTTTTAATGCAACAAGGTCTATTCCAAAAATGTAAGAAACTTGGGGAAAATTTTTCAAAATTATTTTGGTTATACTTTCTTCAAAAATTATTAGCTCTGTTCAATTCTTTTCTGGACTTGATTCCACAATCGACTTATTTTGGATGCAATCTTGTACCATAATATCCTTAAAGAAGTTGAAAAAGTTGCCATATAATTATTATCCTTGTGTTTGTTGTGTTTTAAAGGATGAAATGCGTGAGAATAGTGATGTACTCAAAATTATCATAAAATTTCGTTTTATCCTTGTGTTTGTCATACTTGAAAAAGTTGCCATATACTTATTATTCTTGTATTTGTTATGTTATAAAAGGATGAAATGTGTGAGAATAGTGATGTACTTAAAATTATCATAAAATTTCATTTTATCTGTTAGATATTTTAATTCTAATATGTACTAAATTTATGAAATCGGTTTGATTATTGGATGAAATGTGAGAATGGTGATGTATGGATTTTGATTATAATATCTCTACCAATGTTAATTGGAAAGCATACTTTTTTTTATTGGAAAACATGTTGATATTAAGTGAAAAATATTTTTTTATTGAAAAAATTTTTTTTTAGGGGCAGGTACCCTATGACCCGCCCCTTTTTTTCGGGTACCCGAAAATATTAGGAGCGGGTTAGGGTCACAAAATGGCTGATCCGATATTTTAGGGTTGGGTCAGCCAAATCTTGTTAGGGGCGGGTACCCGACCCGTGCCGGTGATGGCCCCACCTCCCCCTAAGACGAACAAAAGGGTTCGGCGGACCGCCTGTCCAACTCTCGCCGGGACTCAGTCGCTCACTACAGTCCTCAAATAAATTACAATATAAGTCTCAAATATACATCAGATGTTCCACAAATTTACATATCATAAGCGAAGCGGAATCTAGTTCCCAAGCATGGAATGCATACATACATCCGATCGATTCCAAACATTCATACAATCCTTGATACCAACTATTATACAAGAGGAATTCCAAATTCAAAATATACATGAGATAATCCATTCGATCACATCAAGCTCAAAATTCAAAGTACACAAACATCCACTTCAATTCCAAATCTAAACTGTACAAGATGTAAGCCATCCAGCCATGTGAACAAGTACCACAAGCCTTTCCTTCGCCACGAGCCCTGTGGAGGGGAATAAAATAGTTTTGGGGTGAACTAAAAGCTCAATGAGTAACCAATAAAATCAGTAATCAAATATATGTCACAATCGTTCATTTCAATGATGTCATGAATCAGTAATCAAATGTACGTTTATTGCTTTCATGAGCCATGAAATCATTGCACTTAAACACCCAACGTTCAAATAGATTACTTAACGTTAAACAATAAGGCGGAGCAACGTTGGTGCTCCAGATCATGTCATGAACAATAAACAGGAGTGGAGACGTTGGTGTTCAGCACAAGACTCCCCAAGAACTCATTTAAGGCAAATCATGTCATGAACTCACATGCGCGCACACATGATATGCAGTCGAGTAAATAATGCAAGAAACATTTCAAAAGTACTTTGGAAACAGTTTAGGGTCACTCACCTCCACGGATCAGAAACCATCCATCATATATCATTACCTTGCCCGAGTCCAAGTCCTAAATCACAAATTTAAAGCAATCATACATTCTCAAAGTTCGGACAGCATTTCCCCATAAATGCTTCATTTACAACCTACAATATATTACCAATCACACATACGATTAATAAGCAATAAAATATATCCAATTAGGCCACAAAATCCCTCAATCAAAGCTAATTAGAAGCTTAAGAGCCACCATTAGAAAAACCCCCAATTAAACCCTAGAAACCGGAATTCATTCCCTCAAGCGTAAATTTTCCGCAACGATCGCAATTAATGTAAAAAGTTCCGTTTAACACCTTTCGGCACAATATCCATAACTGAAGCTACCCTTATCAGATTGAAATGAATCTTATGACATTTCGAAGCCAAGACATAAAGCTACATTTCTTATGAAGACCTCCAAGGCCAAATCATGCATTTTCATGGTCAAAAATGGAAATTTCCACGAGAATAGAAATCTGGGCGCGGAACAGGGTTCATGGACAGTCAAGGGTATTTTGGTAATTTCATATGGTACGGTGCTCAGATCTAGCTGAAATTTTGCAGGAAGCTAGTTAACACTATTTTATACAACTTTCATGTTTTAACCTAAGCCTAATTCGGCCTCTAACATGCTCGAATAAATCCGGTTAGAACAGGGCAAATGTAAACCCTAAACCTGGAATTTCGTATCAAACCAGAAATTTTCCGCAACCAACTTCAACTAACATATACAAGCTTCATTTTACACCATTACCAGCCATCATACCATGATCAAATCATGATCCTCATACAAAACAGAAAAATAACAATAATAAATCAAAATTCATCAAACCTTCACTTCCAACCAGAAACAAACCATAATCACACCATATGTCATCATATTAAACCAATAAAGCCACCAATTGAACATTATCAAAGCTAAAGGGAAAGATTCTTAACAACTCACCTTGTAACCTCAAGACAACAAGCAACTTAGCACCTTTGCTTCTCAAACCACTTCACCACTCACCTTAATCCTACCAAGAGAAACGTTTTTATGGAGCAAATCCAAGTTTTAACGGTTGGTTTGTGAGATCAAGACAAGAAATGGAAGAAACAAGTTGAGAGCTTTCTTTTATTTTCTTGTTGAGAGAGCTAGCCAAAGGAGCTAAAAATGAAGAAATAAATTGGCCAAAATTAGCTTGAAGAAAGTAAAAATATCTTGGTCAAAAGTCCAAGGATGAATTGAATGGTGACCCTTGTCACCTTTTGCTTAAAGCTTATCTCTTTGTCTCTCTAATACTAATCCATATAGGTAACTTCTAATTATCTCTTAGCGCCTTATAAAATAATATCACTTAATACAAAACTCCAACAAGTTGTCAAAAATTTATCATATTTACCGCACTAGCGGGTCCCACGTTGATAATACACTTCAAACTTAACGTGGACTAACTTGTATCAAGAAAATGATTTGAAAACTATATTCCCTTATAAAAATATATAAGAAATTAATATATTAAAGAAAGGCATAAAATTATAGACAAGGAAACAAAATAATGTCTCGAAAATATATAAAACTTTTTGGGTTCTCAGACTCATTCTTTCTGGGCGTCACAATGCCCACCCCTAAAAATAGGTAATTTTAGGTTTAAGTACTCAAGTGATAGTTAGTGGTACAATATATTATAAGAATTTCTTGAAAGTTTCACTCTATAGCGCCTAAATTGGAAATACGTGTTTTCACGGGTGCGATTAACTGAGGGATTTTAGACCATTATTTTGGGACAATTATGAGTGAATAATATTTATGTGAATATAAGTGCATTACAGGTTTAGTGCACTAGTGAAACAAATGCGAGAGAAATCGAGCACCAAATGTGCCCTATGCGCACTATTCTCAGTTGACTTTGGAGTGATTTTGCACCACACATTGTATCTTCCTTAGGAAGCTAAATTTGGATCAAACACACTCTCTCCTAGTCTCTCTCTTGGCCGAACCATCAGCTGCAAAATACAACACCAAAGCCATTTTTCATCTTCAATTCTTGCACCAAACCTTCATAGATTCACACCAAAATAGACGACCACCTAGCTTGTCACTTGGAGAGTTCATTTAGCTTCAAAAGAAGGAGCTTTCCACGGTTTTCTTGGAGCTTCTAAGGACCGAAATTTCTGCCTAGTTTATCAACCAAAGTAAGTAATAATCCAACACTCTAATCTTGATTTATGGAGGTTGTTTAACACTTATGAGCTTAGTTATTCATGTGGGTAGTTGTTATTCTTGTAAAATCTTGAATGTGGGCTCTATGAACTCCCACTCTTGGATGATGGTTGATGTGATGATTGATGATGGATTTAATGTTGGTTTAGTGCTCAAAATGGTAGATTAAAGGTGCATGGCTAATATAAACCTCAAGGGGTGCATGAGGGAAAAGTTCCAATTCTGCCCCTATTTTGATCGTGCCCCTTTTTGCGAAATTTTGAGGTTGTAATGACTTATATATGATGTTTATATGTTTATATATGGTGTATAAAATTTCATTGGAAAATATTGAGGTTTGGTTGGCCAAATGACTTGATTTCACAAAGTTAGTAGACCTGGAATTCTTCCCGAAATGCTCAGACCAGCTTTCTTGTTTCGTCCATAACTTTGTGCTCCGACGTCGAAATCGAGTGCCGTCAGTGGCATTTGAAACTAGAAATTCCCACCTTTCCAACGGTATAAAATGCATTTCTTTTTCCATGTATGTGAGCCGAACCAACCATTTAAAGTCGGCTGTTCTGTTTCTCTATTTTCCTGAAATGAAATGCTGAGGCTGCAACTTGTGGCTCGAATTAGAGCTAGTTGTGTGCCAAATTTCAAAATGATTTCTTCTGTGAAATTTTATCTCTATGAATGTATTTTCCAATGCCATAAACCATGCTCAATTCTGATTTAATTTGAGTGATTTGTGATCAAAATACGGAACCTGCCCTGCTCTTGAAAACCCTAACTTTTGGACAGATTTGATGCAAGGCTTGATGTAGACTTGCTAACTGAATTTTTTTGGTGCTAAACAGTTACCAAATGTACCATGAATGTTCCTTAGGCTTTGCCTACACTAATGAACCATGTTTGGAGGTTTTTCCTTGACCAAATGTTTGGAATGGAAACCAAAAAGCTCAAGGCAGTTCTGCCTTAGGATTTTCGAAACTTTGGTTGTTTGGTTGACTACCTTCCCGAAGGTATTTTTCCATAAAATTTGATAGAGGGATACATTTTATATAGGAGTATTATACTACCGAAGTTTTTACCAATCCGAATCTGTTTCGCTGCTTAACTAAATTGCCAAAGTTTAAGACTTGAGATTGGAAAACCCTTGTTTAACAAGGAATTTGGATAACTTTGAGCTACCATATCTTGGTACTCAAAACTCCGTTTCTCATTTTGCTTATTTCGTTGTAAACTTGGATTACAACACTCATAGTGTTACGAATTCCAAGGGCTAGTTTTAATCAAGTGAATTTTACCGAATTTTCAAAGTTGGCCAAAAACCAACTTAAAACTGCCTTATGAACCAAAGCAGCGTCTTTGAGCTCATTTTTGAATGTTTTCTATTTGGAATCTTAGAGAAGTGTATTCTAGCAAATTTTGGTACATTGAAAGATGTTTCCAACGGTACCAAATTTACCAATTTTTGACAATCGAAGGGTGAGTTATGATTTTTCAAAGATTGTACCAAAAATCGAAAACTTTGAACATTTGAAATGAAATCCACGTGGGAAGCATTTTGCTGGAATCCAACCTTGAATCCGGCCAGAAACTGGCCAGATAGTCGGCCGGATTGCCTTTGGAATTTGAAAAAAAAAATTGAGGATGGCTACTACCTCCAATCCGGCCAAGAATCCGGCCGGATATCCGGCTAGATTCCGGCCGGATTGTGTTGTGACCAGTCCACTTTCTACTTCGGTCATTTGTTTCGAGATTTATTCGCACGTACTCGTTTCCATCCAATGATTTTAAGGGTAATAAATCCATTTTCACTCAAATCTTATAACTCGTTCGAGTTTCATTTTTTTTAAAGGAAACCAATCTCGATTTTCAAAGGAACTCAGATTCGATTTTCGTGATACTTCTAGACCGTGTTGGTGTGCAGCTTTCCTCATTGTTTGGGGATTGGTAGTAATAGTCTATTGTTAATTGTTCAGGCACCAAAAAGGAATTTCAAGAGGATCCCACGGTGGACGCTTGAACTTCGAGTGCCCTTTTCTTCTCGTTTTACTTGGTGAGTGTCAAGTATATGGCTACTTGAACTCTATGGACTTGATTCATGCTTGGCTTACCTGATTACATGCTTAGCCTACTTGGTTTTTGAAAAATGGAGTCGAGTGTGTACTTTATCGCACTCGTTCTCATTCGAAACAAATGACTCATGCTTAACATGGTTTACCTGGTTTACATGACCTGAAATGCATGCTTAAACCAGTCAAATGCTTGAATACATGACATGGTATGCTATGGCTGCATACGTCATTGGAGTGAATCTCCTCGACACTTACATGATACATGGGGGACGCCCAAACTCATAGGCCGACCTTGGGACTCGAGCCCGCATGGGCTTGGTCGGGAACCTTGGTGAGCCATGAGAATTACATGATAAGCTTGATCCATTTGAGAGATCTTGCTTGACATACTCGTGGAGTATAGCCTCCTAAATGTCGTGCGGGCCAGGAGCGGTGTATGGTGGACGGATGAGAAGTAAGTAGTGATCTACGGACTAGAAATATCAACCTGGTTGACGGAGAATCATCGCGGGGAGATATACGACTGACATCGGCAAAACAAGTGGAACTTAGCTCCTGAGAGCTACCATATCTTTGAATTGTTTTTGTTTACATTTTGTTGGCATTGTTAATTACTTGCAAGTTATCACTTGAATTGTTATTTGGGCTTGTTACCTGAACTATGTGTTTGCATGTGTGTTCTTGGCCTCACGAGCGTTTTGCTCACCCTGTAAATTTGTTTTCCTTAACAGGATTGAACTCGGAGATGTGTTGGAGAAACCCTCTTGATGTACTTTTGTTTAGGATTTTTATTATATTTTGGCTATGCCCTTGGTTTTGGGTTGTACTTTTGGAATTGAAATGTAACTTTTGGGGTGTGTTGTATATTTGGAATCCATGATGTACTTTGAACACCCGACGTGCGGGTTGGATAATGGATGACTATTGTTAAACTTGAACGCTTCCGCATTTTCTATATTTGAGTTATTTACCTGTGTTGTGTAGATCGATAATAAGTTTGAATGGAATTGCTTGAGTCCTGGCGAGAGCTAGGCAGACGTCCCGCGGAACCTTGGTCGGGAACCTTTGGTTCGCCTTAGGGAGAAGTGAGGACGCTACAATATATCAGGTCGATCCCACGAGAAAGAGTGAACAGTTACCAGTACTATTAAAGCTTTTCTATTATTTACACTATCAATGAATTATAAGAAATGAAACCTACTGAACTTATACAAAATAACAAATAAAAGCTCCTTAGGTTATGGTATCCCTAACTACTCATGCAAGTGCTATATTTGGATCATTGAATACTACTATCTAGGCTAGTTATGGTGTAATTTCCTTAAACATGTGAAACCTACTTTCATAGTGAATCAATTATACTCATACCTAATTCATACCTATTCTCATGGTTATGAAATTAGCTACAAGTTCATTTCTTTAATGAAATTACATGAAATGAATCACTTAAAACCACATAGGTGCACCTCTACTCTCGTGAGCGTACTTCCTATGTTTAGTACTTCTTGAACCAGTGTTAAATCTCAATTTTTATTGCAGAAACAACACCTTAGATAATCACAATTAATGGTACCAGATTAATCATGATTTAAAGAGCTAAAGTACTAAATAACTTGCTCAAATCATAGCAATCAAATAGCCAAATAATAAACACTAACAATCATAAGAAGTTCAATCAAACCCAAGGCATAAACTTTAAAAACACATAAATAACATAAAATCCAGAACTTCCATATTAACTAAACTTAGAATCAAGTACAAAAATAAGGAGTTGGAGAAGAGATAACCCATGTCACTTGAGCTTCAACTCCTCCTTCTTCATCCTAATCTAGTCAATCTACAAGAATGGATGAACTATACTAGTCTACATTAAGCTAACCTAATACTCAGAAGATGAAAGAGCTCCATTTCTGCACTCTCCAAGTTCTCCCATATGTCACTCTATTCTCCCTTCAATCTTGCAAGTTTTGGCTATATAAAGATGAAAGAAGTCAAGAAAATGCGGCCTACACCACACTTTTACAGCTGCAAAGTAGTTCTCACATGTCTGGCATTGCATATGACTTGTTGGGGGTGAAAATAAGTTTTCCATGTAAAGAGCAACCTTCTCTGACCACAATCCGGCTAGAAATCTGGCCAAGTTCCGGCCGGATTGCTACAGTGACATTTTGGTGCACTTTTGTTCAATTTCCAGCTCTGCTCCAATTTTGCGTCAACTTCAATTGAACTTTTCTTGATGCTAAAAGCTGATTTAGCTCTTGACCAGAACATAAAAGTTGTAGCCCTTTGAGTTAGATTTCCAATGAATCAAGAATCACCTCATTTGGATTTGTGTAGGCTGATACATTACCAAAATACCCTGACTGCTCACTACCCTGTTTCAGCTTCGACCAATAGAAATTAGCTACTGTAATTCGGCTTTTTGACCAGGAAAACCTCCAAACTGGATTCAGATATCTACACCAAAGTTGTAGATCTATCTCTTATCTTCAAATTGATTTAAGAATCATCTCAATCCGATCATTGTAGCTCAAGTTATAGCTAAAATACGAAAATGTGTCAAAACTGTCAAAATGCACAAAATCCAAGTAAGAAGTGATAAAAACCTCATTTAACCACTTAAAACATTTTTCACCAATTATAGCCAAAATGATTCATTTTCTTCCAATAATATACCCAAAGTGACTAAAAATAATATAAAAAGTTATACAATTATTACGTAAATTAGTCACTTATCACCTAGCTCCCTTTAAGTTTTCAAAATCTCATTTAACACCCTTGAAGTGATAGTGGGACCATATGCCAATATCAAAGGTGAAGAATTGTCAATAATACCCTAATATTTAAATTTTTTTAAACTTGTTTTCTTTCTCTAAATTTCCGGCTTTTCTTTAGCAATGTCTATACATACATACATACATACATATATACACACACACATATATATACATGCACACATACATACATACATACACACACACATATATATATTTGAATTGCAAATGTCAACAAAATATAGGATTTAATCAATGAAATATTCAGCGCATTTGGAGAAGAAGAGCTGCAGGTTTTTTTTTCCCTTTTTTGTAATTCACAACTATATTTATCTATTTATTTATTTGTTCCTATCATGTAGAGCACAAGAGAAATGAAGTAACTGGAATTCCAGACACTATGGTTTTTCAAATTCTAACTTTTTATTTTTATAATAAAATTTTCATCTTTCACGCCCATGAAAATGTCGGTCTATTTTGAAAATTCTCTATGTAATATTGAAGTTGAATCATATATTATTCAGCCTTTTACTCAAATGTATAATTTTTATGTGCTATTTGCCTTCAACACTATGAAGGGTTTTATTTGTAAAAATGGTTTCAAGAATAGTATTTGCTTTTACTATCTCTCTACTATACAAATGACTATTGGCTACAGAATAAATCTTTATCAACTTTCATCCCATCACTTTTAAAATTGTTCCAATTTAGTATGTTTTTTCTTGGTTTTATTCTGTAAAAATTTTTATACTTTAAGAATATCCCAAAAACACCTCAAATAACACCATAAAAAACATCTAGAATAAAAGTTTTTCATATATATTGTTACAATAAAATATTTTAAAAACACTCCCGAAAATAGCTAATGCAAATGGAGCCTTCATTTTTTTTAAAGCCTAAGGGTATTAAGGGCACTAAAATAGTCTCTATCCTCTAACATGAATTTTCTAATATTACTTTTGGTTAGAAAGCCTAATAATTGTTACCAAAATGTCAATTCGAGAGGTGCTAAATGAGATTTTGAAAACCTTAAGGGAGTTAAGTGATATTTCATGAAATCTCAGGAAAGGTTTATAAAATTAGTCCTAAAATTATAGTAGCAGCATATATCTTTTAGATGCAAAAGTAGTATAGCATTCCCGCTTTTTAAGTAAAGCTAGCTAAATCACTAAGATTGACTCGTAAATCATAATAGGAGAGAGCTCTTAGAATTTTCTGTGTTGTCAGGTTTAGATTTTGAATTTTGTACTTGACACTTGAGAGTGGAAAGGGGTAGGGTGGGAGGGTTAAAAAATATAAAGGTCTTTGAGACCCGGCTTTGCGTGTAAATTACCAAGATACACTTCTAGCTAGCTTGAGGTTCTTTTTTAACCATTTTTTCCCCCAATGCATGTTACCTATATGTTGGACATTACATCACTCTGCCTCGCACTCCCCATTATTCAAATCATAAACGCCAAAATAAATAAAAAATAAAGCAACAAAAGATAAAATTAAGAATAAAGAAAGAAAGACGGATACTATAATACTAGTGCAAATGAAGAAGCAAGGAAGGGACACAATAATAATAATAAAGTTCTCAATTTTCATCCATCCATCCATCCATCCATCCTTCCTTCCTTGCTAGTACTATTTACCTCCAATGTCCCATCTCTATTTCTTTCCCAACTCTCTCTTCCCCTGTGTATTCTTACACAAACACACACACCACACACATTCACACACCATTACAAACACAGCGTATTGGCTACAAAAGTTCACAGAAACTGTGAGATAATATAATCAAGACTGGAGGAGAAATGGGAAATGGATACAACTACAACCACCACCTTCATCAGCAAAGTTTCTATAACAAGAACTCATTCTTGCCACTTCTATGCCGAGTTTCCATCAAGGATGTCAAGTTAAGAGAGTACAAAGATCGTTCATGCTCCTTCTCCGACGACCCTTCATCCCCTAAAGTTAGTTGTATGGGTAAAGTCAAGAAAACCAACCGGTTAATCGGCTTTTCAACACCCTATAGGCTCACGGCCGCAACCGCTACAACAGCCACCACCACCGCGAAAACCAACACAAATCACCAAGGCCATTTTAAGTACACAAAGCTCAGAAGATTGTTTTCCGGCAAAAACCTCATAACTAGCTTGCCGGCCACCACCAGCAGCAGCAGCAGTAATAACACCAGGTACGGTGCTGGGAATGCTAGGAGCTGCAGAGAGATCATCCTGAGGAGAAGTGGTTCAAGAAGGTCTTCGAAGATTAACAATGATGATGGTGGTATTGATCATGTGAACATTAGTGAACTGGATCCCCCATTGCCGGTGATCAAGAAGGTGCAGCAGCCATGTGAAGTGAATCTGTGGAAGAGAAGATCTGGTGGCCCGGCACTGAAAAGTTTACAGATTGAACAGATTCATGTACCTAGGAACAATCACCTGCCACTGCCAGCACAAACTGTGTAATCATATTGGGGATCCAAATTTCAATTGAAAGGTATTCCAAAAGTTTTGAAAAGGTAATATTGACTTGTTGTAATTTTTTTTAAAATTTTTAATTTGTTATAGACATTAAATTGTAAAATTGGATTCAGATCCAAGTAATCCAATACCCATTTTTCAATGAGTTACATAATTTTGAAGTAATTAATACTTGTAGGTAATTACTTAAATTTTATGGAATTTTTTTTTATCTTTTTCATTTTTGTGGTGCTACAAAATTATATAATTAGTCTTCTATATATGAACATAGTTAATTACTTGAGTCAATACCCACCTACCCCAGTCCACAAATGAAAAAATTGCTTTTTTGTGGTCTAACTTTACAAATTAGTAAATATTCTTGATTTCTAAACTTCACATATTTATGCAGAGAGGTGGTTAAACAAGATTCCTATTTGGTTGTTTATACAGCTTTCTAATAGTGAAGAAGGAAATTATGGTCAATGATAAGGACAAATCAACAATTCTCGCTGTGGTTAAAGCCCACTTTTGTGGTGTAAGATGTCCACTTGTGCTAAACTCGATCAGGTCAAACCACTATAGTTCAGCTCCTCTCATTTGTCTTCATGTTTCTTGACGTTTTCATAATACAACATGCTAAAGGGCTCCACGACACTGCACTGGGGCCTGAGCGAAACCTGGGGTCAGAAGTGGAGTGTGAACATCCAGAAGAAAAAAAAAATGTTTTCAAAATGAAGGATCCGATCCAATTTTGTTCAGGTTTTCTCTTACTGAGTGTAGGTTTTGCTAAATTGTTTACTAAGTTTTACATTACGCTAATGACCCAAAAAGAGTTCTCAAACTTTACTAGAGAACTCCATTTGATCCTCCAATCTTGATTTGAGACAAAACCATTCCTTAACTTTATTATGCAGCCGATCTGGTTCCTTCACTTTAATAGGGCAAGATCATCCTTTAACATTTATTATTGGGCCAACTTGATCTTCCAAATTTTCAATGATCAGTTTAAAGAGGGGAAAATTTTTACTCCACACTATTAATCGCTGATCCAAGTCTTATAATTGACAAGAAAAGAAAACCTTAAAAGTCAAACAAAATATAGATCGTGAAAGAGGGAAAATGCTTACAACAAAAATTAATTAGTCCAACTTAACTTTTGTCATGAAACAATTAAATAGGAATGAATGTCCATTAAAGTTTCCTATGTCTATTGAATTCTCGCAAGGATAAAATTGAATTCCCCCAAGGATAAAAGAGTTAGTATAGATGACGATTTGGTTTTCCTATACAATTAATTTTATAACCTCTCTTATATTTAGAGGTTAATCTTTTAGTTTTATTCAGTGTTCTCTATAATAGAGGTGATTGAACATCTCTTTGTAAGCTTTGATTGCTTTGAGTTAATAAAAGAATAGTTCACTACTTTTGTCTACTTCTCTCTATTTTATTTTATCCTACATCTTGTTATTTTATTAGTTTTATAACACGTTATCAACACGAATCTCTACTTTTAAGCAAAATGTGAAAATGGAGTCTCTACTTGAACAAACACGAGATTTTGTCTAAATTCTGCCCGTATTTCTTCAAGTAACTTCTGAGGTAAATTTCTAACTCAAAAACTTATTTTAATTTCCTATGGCTAATCTTACAAAACAAGAGTTCATACCTCTTGATATTTCTGGAAAAAATTATTTATCATGGGTATTGGATGTTGAAATTCATCTCGAGGCAATAGGTCTTGGTAATCCTATTATTGAAAAGAATGAATCTTCAAACCAAGACCGTGCCAAAGTTATGATTTTCCTCTGTCATCATTTAGATGAAGGATTAAAAATAGAGTATCTTACTATTAAAGATCCTCTTGTCCTTTGGCAAGATTTGAAAGAAAGATTCGACCACCTGAAGTTGGTCGTTCTTCCAAAAGCCCGATATGATTGGCTTTACTTATGGCTCCAAGATTTCAAATATGTCAATGAATATAATTCAGCCATGTTCAGAATTACTTCTCAATTATCATTATGTGGTGAAAAAGTCACTGATGAAGATATGTTAGAAAAAACATTTTATACTTTTCATGTCTCTAACATGCTTCTGCAGTAACAATATCAAGAGAAGGAATTTTAAAAATATTCTAAACTTATTGCATGTCTTCTCTTGACTGAACAAAATAATGAATTATTGCTGAAAAATCATGAGTCTCGACCAACTGGTGCAAGTCCATTCCCTGAAGCGAATGCGACTCAATTTCAAAATTCTGGTTGAGGTCGTGGACGTGGCCGTAAAGGTGGCCGTGGCTGTGGACGTGATCGTAATAAATTTGTACCCTGTGAAAATTATAATTGTGGCAAACAACAAAATATTCCTCAAAAAAGGGGTAATAACTACAATCAGAAAAATGGAGAAAAGAAAGTTTGTGAGAAAATGCTACTGATGTGGTATGGAAGGTTATTGGTCCCGTACCTGTCGTACGGCTGAGCATCTTGTTGATCTCTATCAAGCATTATTGAAAAAGAAAGACAAAGGTATCGAAACAAATTTCATTGATCAAAAGAATGATTATGATGATGGTGATGATGCTAATATGACATACCTCGATGTAGCTGATTTCTCTGAACATCCTGGAGATGTCAACAAATACCCTATGATTGTTTAGATATTTTATGATGCTTTATATGTTTAATGTAATTTTCTTTCTATTAAATATTTATTTTCGCATCTTTATTATTACTTATTTTTTGTTTGAAATTTTCATCCTGAAGAAGAAATAGATGCTAAATATTTGGGATTAAATAATAGTGATGATGACATTTGTCTCATTGATAATGCTACTACGCACACCATATTGAAAAATAAAAAGTATTTTTCTTATTTAAAAATGGGAAAAACAAATGTTAATACCATCAGTGGTAGTGCCAAATTCATTGAAAGCTCCGGAAGAGCCACTTTATTTCTCCCTAAAGGGACTAAAATTGCCGTAAATAATGCACTACTCTCTCCCAAGTTTTGGAGAAATTTATTGAGTTTTAAAGATATCCGTGAAAATGGATATCATATCGAAACAATGACTGAGACAAATGGAGAATTTTTATTAATCACAAGTATCATTTATAGGCAAAAATGCATAATAGAAAAGTTACCTTCCTTTTCTTTTGGCTTATATTATGCACAAATTAGTACAGTTGAAATTCATCATCTAGTGGACCAGAAGTCTATTTATCCCAATGATTTTATGATTTAGTATAATCGTCTCAGACATCCTGGATCTATAATGATGAGACGAATAATCGAGAATCCACATGGTCACTCATTGAAAAATCAAAATATATTAAAAGCCAATGAATTCTCTTGTGTTGCTTGGCCTCAAGGAAAATTAATTATTAGACCATCAACAGTTAAAGTTGGGACTGAATCCCCTACATTTTTAGAACGAATTCATAGTGATATATGTGGGCCTGTAGATCTATCATGTGGACTATTTTGATATTTTATGGTGCTAATTGATGCATCAACTAGATGGTCACATGTATGTTTATTATCTACTCGCAACCTGGCGTTTGCGAGATTGCTTGCTCAAATAATTAAATTGCGAGGACAATTTCCAGATTATCTAATAAAGAAAATCCATCTAGATAATGCTGGTAAATATTCGTCACATGTTTTTGACGATTATTGTATGTCCATTGGATTTACTATTGAACATCTTGTAACTTATGTTCACACATAAAATGGTCTAGCCAAATCATTCATTAAACGGCTACAATTAATTGCTAGATCATTATTGATGAGGTCTAAACTTCCTTCATCTGCTTGGGGACATGCTATATTACATGCAGCAACACTTGTGAGAATTAGGCCGACAAGTTATCATATTTATTGTTGTGAGATCCCAAAAATTTTCTTATTTTCTAGGAATTTATTTTATCCCTCTGTACACCATTTCTATATTTTCTTCACTATATAAATTTTCTAGAAATTTTTATGAGAAAATATGATTTTTAAATTAATTTTCCAAAATAAGTTATTTCTGTGGTAATGGTGGTGTACAGTGGATGTGGGACCCACTAGTGCGATAAGTGCGATAAATTTCGACGATTAGGTTAAGTTTTTCATAAAGGGATTAATTTACTTGGTGTTAGGAGATAATTAGAGGTCATCTTGATATAATTACCTTTGGATAGACAAGAGAATAGGTATAAAATAAAAGGTGCCACGTGTTGCATTTCTATTCGAGGGTGGAATTTTGACCAAGATATTTTTACCTTCTTACAACTAATTTTGACCAAAATATTGCTTCATTTTAACCCTTCTTGGCCGAGCTTCATTAGAGAGAAACTTCAATTTTTGCCTTCCATTTCTTGCTCAATCTTATGAATCAACCAACCAAACCTCAAATTACTCAAAAAATCCCTTGCTAGGAGGAATCCAACAAGGTAGTGGAGTGATTTCTGAAAGAGAAGCCCTAAATTATTAGCTTTCTTGAGTTTTGAGGTAAGTTGGTTAAGAAAGTTCTCTCTCTCCTTTAATAATGTTAATTAGTGGGTTGTAGTGGCTAAATAGGTTATTTTGTGGAAGATTTTATGGTTTTAAGTAGAGTTTGATAAATTTTAGAATTTTTGGTGATTTTTCTGATTTTATTTGATGATTATTGTTGGGACATGGAATGATAGATTGATATGGTGTAAAATGAAACTTGTGTATGTTAGTTGCGATTGTTTGCGGAAAATTTCCGGTTGTAGCGTAAATTTCGATTTTAGGGTTCAAAATTAGGGTTTCCTATGGTTGGTTATTGAACTCATGATTGATTGTGATTGAAGGGTATTGTGACCCTAAGAAAATGTATTCACTAACCTATAATGTGTAGTTGCAGTTGCGGTTGTTTTGGATGAAGTTTGGTAGTTGTTTTTAGGTTGGGAAAGTATGAAATTTAGGGGAAATGCTGTCTAAAATGTGAGGATATAGGGTGCCTTTGAGTTTAGATTGAGATTGGGTAGAAATGAAAGGTTTGGGGTTGGTTACGCTTTTAGCACCAAATGTTCCTTATTTTTCACTTCCTAGTTATATTTGTTTTTACACTAGTAGTTCATTGAAGATGTATGTGACTCGTGCTCGAGTCTCAATTGTTGCTTTTCTTGATTGTTAGGACGTGCCAGTGATCCGAGGCATACGTCGAACGGAAATTTGTGAAATTGCTTTGTTTGAACTGGTGAGTGTACTATTTTATGATTTAATGCTTAAATAATTAGTTGCACTTGATTCTATGAACTTGGTTGGCTTGAATGAGACGAGAGTGTACTTCATCACTCTCGTTCTCTTACCTGTATGACTGTTGTTGTTTAACCGTGGAACTGTATTTGTGCCTGATTTGATATCGTTTGGGGCTATGACCAACGACTTAACTATGATATCTCTACTCATACCCATTGGTCGTTATTCGAGTCGAGCAGACAAGGGCCTGGGCATTTCAATAACCAACCATGGGTCCACTGTTAGTCAAGTAGAGTGTTATCTCCTCGACCATGTGGTATACTCGAGTATTGCCCTCTCTGTTACTGTGAGGTGTTCGGGCCCGGTAAGGGGGAGGCTCAGTAGAAGGAGTGTG
Source organism: Coffea arabica (assembly GCF_036785885.1). NCBI lineage: Eukaryota > Viridiplantae > Streptophyta > Magnoliopsida > Gentianales > Rubiaceae > Coffea > Coffea arabica. Next base: position 37,037,669 of record NC_092329.1, read on the forward strand.
GTGTAAAGTGAGATCTACGGATTTGTTCATTTTCAAGTATTGACGGAGAGTTAATGAATCTGAGATCAAGTACAGCAAATGGAAAGTGGCTCTTGAGAGCCGACTGTATCCTTTTATCTTGGCTATTGTGAGAACCCGTAAATTTTCTCATTTTCTAGGTTTTATTCTATTTAAGTGCATGCTTTTCTACATTTTCTTTATTAGGAAAATTTTCTAGATATTTTTTTATGATTAAATATAGTTTTTAAATTATTTTTCTAGTATCGGTTAGTCTTTGAGACATTAAGAGCGTATACCGGATGTAGGACCCACTAGTGCGGTTAGTTCGATAAAATTCGGCCGATTAGGTTAAGTTTTGCATAAAGGGATTTATTTACTAGGTGTTAAGAGATAATTGGAGGTTACATAGATGGATTAGTATTGGAGAGACAAGAGAATAAGTTTAAGCTTAAAAGGTGACAAGTGTCACCATCTTACTTAATCTTGGACTTTGACCATTTAACTTTACCTTTACTAATAACCAAAAATTGACCAAAACTTCATTTTCTTCTCAAGCTTCTTGGCCGAACTCTTAAGGAAGAAAAGGAAAGAAAAGCTCTCAAATTTTTTGCTCCAACCTTGCTCAATCCAACAAACCAACCGATTAATCTTGAATTTTCTCCATAAAAACCCTTAGTTTAGTGATTGTGAGGTGATTAGTGAAGTGGTTTGGAAGACTAAGGTGCTAAGTTGTCTCCTTTCTGTCGCGCCCCATTTTTTATAAGAAAAATAAATGGTTTTAAAAAAAGTGAATTTTTTATTCGAAAAATGAATAAAGAGCACGGGTCTAAATGGGACTTGAAATGCGATGATTTGACCCAAAATAATAGTTTAAAAAGGATTTTTTTTAAAACAAAATCGGAGTCACCACTTGGTATAGAGTTAAGGTGTACCAAGTCACCTAAAAAATGAATTTTTCAAAGGAAAAGGTAGAAAACCCCTTTTAAACGACTACTAGTTTATGTAAATCAAAGAAAAAGGTTCGGGAGTCACATTTGACGAAGGGGAAGGCAAGGATAAAAATCCAAGGCACCCCTTCGACCTAGCCAAGGTTAGTTGCGTGATTTAGTCAAAGATTTTCTTGTTTTAACCAAAGAATTTATCACATTTTGACGCACTATATGAATGCAAACCCTAGACCTAGGGGGTATCGGGGGGTCAAAATATCTCTTCAAAGCTTGAATGGTGCCAATCACATTAATTGTGACGCCCAATAATGACTCTTTAGAGAGGTCACGAGTAATGCAAAAATATGAGACTCTAAGAAGAGGAAAAGGGTAAAATAATTATAGAAATATACGTGTCTTAAAAGAATGCATCATGTCGGGTACGGGGGACTAATGTTCGTGACTCAATTTTTCCTTTTTAATAGAGGAAATACGAGCGTGCTAAGGCTAGAAAGCCAAACTCGTCCATATCCCATATTCAAAGGGTTTTCCCTAAGCTAGTCAAGCAAATGAACTAACCTAGTTCTAATGCCTATATGAAATGCAAGACTAATGTCATGTATCATACAAAAAGGGCAAGTAATATACATATAAGGGAAAATATGGGGAAAGGGGTATACATATATAAGGAAAGTGTCATGCGATATGGTGAAAAAGGCCCTAAAAAGTAAATATATGCATGAGATGAAGTGATTTGTCACACGATCATGATCTAACGCGTGAAGGGCTCCTAAGGGTCTAGCGTTGGACTAGCCCATGTCTACGATTTCTCACTAGCATTGGACTAGTGAGAAAAGTCGGAAAAAAGGGCCACAACTAGCGTTGGACTAGCGTGGATTTGCGAAATTGGCCACAACTAGCATTGGAATAGTGTGGTGGCGTCACACATCGGTTACAATCAAATAAATCATGTAAGGCCTAATAAAAGCATGTAAACATATAAATCACATATAGCACATAACACATAAGCATGATATCTAGATGCAAGACCCTAAGAAAGCGGTAACACATAGCACCTAGACATGCAAAACACACATAAGACAAACAAAGCAAATAAAATCCCAACTATTACATTTGGGGGAAGCCTACTACAATCTAAGAGGGAAAACGAAAAATAAATGAAATAAACCTAACTATTACAACTTGGCATTCAAGTGCCTCCAAATGATAAAATTGAACTAAAATTAAAGCAAAAACTAAGCAACTAAAGAAATAAATAAAGTGAAAATGAAATAAACACTTAAAGTCATGCAATTGCACACATAAGACACATATACGCACGTAGGGTCAAATAAAGTCAAAAATAAATGATGGAGTGTACCTCCCTCGCAATGGTAAGCAAATGAAGGAAAAATGGCTTCAAAACAATAAAAAGGTCAACATACCACTTTAATTAAGAAAAATTAAAAGAAATATGCAAATACAAAGCTCACTTGATCATAAAAGCCCCTAAAGTCATGACTTAAGTGCAATTGAAACAAGGCATAGTAGTTAATTGAAGCAAACAAGCAATGAAGTTGTAAAATTAAAACTACCAAGGTCCAAATTGAGGAGATTATTCAATTGGGTCATAGCAGCATTAATTAGAAGCCAAGGGGTCAAAGTGTAATTATTGAAAGATTTTCATGCAAACCATGCAATCCACGAAGGAAAACAAGCATCTGCAACTACTTTCTATACTCTAGCAACCGAAATGAAACCTGCTGCATTTTCTTTTTCAAACTCAGATTTCTTAATCACAGCTTTGATTAGATTTTTTTTTTTTAACCCAACATCACAACTTTAGACTAAGCAACAAACTACATAATCACCCCCATCCAAACAAGCAGAAAACTTAGAAAAGATATCATGTAAAATTCTAGAAAAACATGCAAAAATGGTTCGGCAACTTGGTTGTTTATTTTTCCAGCAAGCATTCGAACATGATTCAAGTATTTCAGACCCAACCATGCAAACCCAACACTTCTTATCCAATTCCTCTTTCCAACATAAGATCAAACAGCAAATTGGATGACCGAAACTTTGGTTGTGGGCTGTTGCGGAGAAGAAAACAGCAAAGACACACGAATGAATGCAGCGGCTTTTTACTTCTTTTTACTTCAGCTTGGATATATTTGCGTGCAAGAACTCAAACCAGCTCTACTAATTTAATCAACCAAACCGAAATGCAAGGCTTCAACCTATGCTCGAACACAATTATCTACTTCTATTAAGTTCACTAAAGCAGCCTAACTATGAAAAATGCAGCTAAGATGCTAAGGAAGGGACCTGCGATGAACTTGTTCATGGTATACCAATTGAAAAAACATACAAAACACAAACCTCAATCAAACCCAAAAATCTGTAACCAAAGTGAAAGCCTGCTGCCGTTCGTTTCCAACGCAGATTTTGGACCCAAGCACACAACTTTGATCAAACTTTTCAACCAAAAATCATAACTTTAAACTAAACAACAAAACACATAGCTACCACAATCCAAACAAACAAAAACTTCAAAGGAAATCATGTAAAACTTTCATACAAAATGGTTCGAAAACTTTCCTCTTCACAATAATGCTTTCGGCAATTCTGATGCAGCCAGGATACGTGAAGATGAAACTTTGGTTTGGACATACATGTGGTGTATCAAATGAACAACAAATCCCAGATTTCAATCAAATTAAAAGTTTCAGCAACAACCAGAACAAGACTCTAACATCCGAACAGGCCAAAACAGATTCAAAAAGGAAATGAAACAGGCCACTTTTCTTCACAACCTATCCAGTATTTCAAACGGACAGACCAAGTAAATGTTTTTATTTCTTTTCAAAGCTGGGATATTGCATACTAAATCAAAGCCTAGGAACGAAATATAATCAACACCAAACAAATTTCAGACCCCCATCATACGCAATAACAGCAAAAAGGCAACATCTTTGAGTCATGAAAGATCAACCACAGATGACACCCATTTCATTCTTTATGACAGGAAAGAAACACGATAACTAACAAATTTAGGTTCACAATTTCCAATCACACACATATATGCTTGGAAAGCTTAAATAATCCGCGCCTGCAGAGAACTTGGGGTTTAAAAAGAGAGAATAGCTTACAGTGGTCTCTCTTTCGTTGGAGATTCACAACTGATGATAGCAGAATGCAGCGGTAGCAGCTTTTCACTTCGGATAGCAATTCCAGTAGCAGTTCCTTGCTTGGCCTTCTCGTTTCTCCCTTCTCCTCTTCCAGCTCTCGATCTATCTCCAACTCTCAACGCCCTCCAGTTCGTCTTTGCTCTCTCGCTCACCTCTTCGGTTTTCCTTTACTTCTTTTCCCTCAATTCCCTCGCTGCCCAGATTCTCTTGCTTTTTCTCTCTGACCTCAAGCCCTCTCTCTCACTCCATCCCTCATTCTATCGTTGCTCTCTTTTCCTTCCAGATTTCTTTCTTCAGCCGCCACCTCCAGCCCTCTCTCGCTCTCTTAGTTTCTTTCTCTATCAAAACCTAGCCGCTGTTCAACCTCCCAGCCGTCCCTCCCCTTTTTCTCCTTTCAGCTTCATGGCTTTATATAGACAACAGCCACCCCTCAGACCTAGCATCTACGGTCCCCTCTTTTCTGCATTTTTCTGTGATCGTCCGGGAGCCCTTGGATGGCTTTTGCTTCCTAACATTTTTTAGTTGCTGGATGAAGGGTCGGATGGCCTTGTACCATGCCAATCTAATGGAGCAAAATATCGGGCAAAAATGACCGGAAAACCCACTGGACAAAACTGCATTTTTGTTTCTTGCATGCTGCTATCTCCGCGTTCTTCTTCCTTTCCTTTCTTTTTTTTCTTTTTGAGTAAATAACAGTAAACTAAAAGAAAATAAAGCATATTTTTTGTGAATGATTTTTTTTCCAATAAATTCTATGATAAAGATGACTTAAAAATAAAAGTAAAAGACTAAAAGTAAATAAAATTAATAAAAAATAAAAATAATAGTAAACTAAAAAATACCCTAAAAATTTTGTGTCTACTGTTTGCCCCTCTTTGTTTGAGTTTTGAAAAAACTTGCGACAAAGAAGAAGACACCAAATACTCACTTATGTTATTAGGCTGCCAACTATTCGAACGACTGCCATTTTTGAAAATGAGGTCTGACCTCTTTTAACCAAAATTGTAAAATGGGACTGACCCAAACAAAGAACTTAAAACGGGACTGACCCGAACAAGAAACTTAAAATGGGACTGACCCCAACAAGAAAATTAAAATCATGGGACTTGTGATACCTCGAATTTTAGGACAACATTTTTCCCTCGTTGTTTTTAAAATTTTGATTTCTTTCTTTTGTCTTGTTTTAACACATTGTTTTTTTTTAATTGGGCACTTTAAATTTAAATGAAAACCCTAGTTTTACTTGTGAGTAAAAGGTTGTTATGTAATTGAGTTTATGTATGACAATACATATTTTATTATAGGTAATTATAGTGATTGGGTGATTAGTGGAGTAATTGAGGTGTAATTAGGTTTTTGGAATATATCAAGTTTGTAAATTGTGGAGTAAATTGGTAGGATTGTGAATTTATTTGGGCCATAGTGTGACTTTGGTTAATTACAAGTTGCTAGACTTCCTAAAGGTTCCATGATATTCCTAAGCTTAATTTTCATTGGCTAATAAAAAAGGTAGTGGACTTTGACCAAGGGACTTAGTATTAAGCTTCTTAGCAAGACCAAAGACAAAGAAACAAGGTGAGTTTCGGCCAACTCTTGGGAGAAAAGAAGAAAGGAACAACCGAGAGAAACAAGAGGAAAAACAAGAGGAAAAAATTCTGGTTTTGTGCCACCCCTCCAATAAGCTTGGGAGTTAGAGCAAAAAAAAGCTAATGAACTTGGTTCTTGAAGTGCAGCCTTGTAAACCCAACTTTGGAAGGTAAAACAGCCTTGAACTCTTGTAAAAGCTTATAGCAATTGGGTAGAAATGTTGTTTCTGATGTTGTAAGATGCTAATAAGGGTTAATGATGGTTTATATACCACTTTTGTGGGTTTGTGTGGAAGATTTGGTGATTTCTATGGTGGTTTCAGAAAATTCCAGAATTGAGATTTCTTATGGTTCGGTTCTGCCCGGTTCTGTTACCCATAGTTAGAGGCCGAATTAGTCTTAGCACAAAACATGAAAGTTGTAGATAATAAGTTTTTGTAGTAGCTTGCAAAATTTCAGCTCAATCGGAGCAATGTAGACTATAAAAAGACCGAAATACCCCTACTACCCTGTTTCTGTCCGAAACTGATAATCAGCTTTGGTAATTTGTTAGTTTGACTGGGAATACTACTGATTTAGTTGTTGATGTCTTCTTAAGAATTCTATCCCTGTATCTTAGCTTTCAAATGGCTTTGGAATTACCTGAATTGGAGTTGTGTGTGCTGCGATATGAGTGAATAAAGCAGGACTGCAAGTTGATTTCTGCAGTGAATTTCGAACTGGAAAATCTGGAGTTGTTTTGGCAAATTTGACCTAGTTAGGGTGCGAAATGGACTGAGTGGTCTTCATGAAAGTTATAGGGAATGATATTTTAGAGGTGCCTACAAAATTTAAGGTCAATTGGAGTAGCGTAGTTTGAGAAAAGACGGAATTACCCTTGCTGCCCTGGTTTTACCCGAATTTGGGAATTGCTTCTGTAGTTGGTTGTTTTGGTCAGGAATGCTTCCGAATTGGTTGTTGAGGTCTTCTGATGAAATGTAGCCCTGTTTCTTAGCTTTCAGTTGGTTTTAGAATTTCTGGATTTGGACTTAGGTAGACTGATTTATGATGTTTCCGCTAGAATGCGTTCTGTGAATCTGTTTTTGTGATTCCGGTATAGTATCTTGCATTTTTGACCTGGTTACACTCGAAACTGGGTTGAGTGACCTTCTGTAATATTGTAGCCCTATCTCTTAGCTTCGAAACGGTGGGTCTGACACCTTCATTCGACAATCGTAGTGCCTTTGGTACCATTACCGCAAAATGACGTCAAAACCTGTTTTTCTGGTTTTGAGCTTAACTTTCATTTCCAGACTTTTTCCTAGCTTGACTTGTCTTTGTACTACTTGGAGCTTGCTGAATGACTATTGGATGAACTTGTTGTTGTGTGTGTACCTTTGGGACTGGCTGAGGAAATAATGAAGCCATGATGGCTGGAAAAGTAAGCAAATTTAGGGGAAGTGCTGTCCGAACTTTTAAAGGACTTGTTTGCATTGAGTTTGTGATCTAAGACTTGGATTTGAGCAAGGCAGTGACATATGATGGATGGTTTCTGAGCCAAGGAGGTGAGTGACCTCAAACTATTTATGAAGTTATTTATGAACCGTTTCCTGCATTATTTACTTTTGAACTGTTTCCACAGTTACTTTTGAACCGTTTTCTTGCATTATTTACCTTTAAACTGTTTCCAAAGTTACTTTTGAACTGTTTTCTTGCATATCATGCGTGCTTGCATATGAGTGTTCCTTGTTGCTGTATTCCTTGATTTATTGGCTTGTTATTATTGATTGATAATGTGTTAAGTGCTTTCAATGATTGTTAAAACGAGTTTTCTAGGCGAGTGTGTACTTTATCGCACTCGACCTAAATAAATATGAAATGTTCAATGATTAATGATTAAATGCTAGTTGCGCATGAATGTAAGCCGTTTGGCTGAACTGGCCACTGCCCTTTGTTACCGATCGACTCGAGCCAGAAGCGGACTCGGTCGGGCGATAGGGTGACCCTGGGTGAATTTGGTATACTCGAGTATTATCTTGTAGTCCGGCTACGTCCGGATGGGTGGAGTCCGGCCAATGGTCGGATGGGTGGAGTCCGGTCAACGTCCGGAAAAGGGGATGAACGAACAAAAGGATGAACGAGGGATTCTACTTACAAAAAATGTATTTTCAAACGATTGGAGGAATAAGGGGAAATGTTAGGGGAACGAACGAACAAACGAATAGCTCCATGTGAGCCCGTATCCTTTTAATGAATGTTACTATCGCTTTCCATTGTAAATGTTCCTTGAATTATTGATACTCCATTTTAATGTATTGTAAATGTTGTAATTGTTTCTGGATTTATCATTTGATTTATGACATCATTGAAATGAACTATTGTGAAACCGATTTGATTACTGATTTTAATGGTTACTCGTTGAGCTTCTAGCTCACCCCAAAAATATTTTATTCCCCTCCACAGGGCTCGTGGCGAAGGAAGGACTTGTAGTACTTGTTCACGTGACTGGATGGCATATATCTTTTATAATTTGGATTTGGAATCATTTTATGTATAGTTGAGAATCGTTTCCGCTTCGCTTATGACATGTAATTATTGGAGACTTGGATGTATGTTTATGGACCATGTGATGTACATTTGAGATTTATATTGTAATTCATTTAAGGATTGTAGTGAATGACTGAGTCCCGGCGAGAGTTGGGCAAGCGACCCGCCGAACCTTGGGGTACGCCCTAGGGAGAGGTGGGGCCGTCACAGTTGGTATCAGAGCTTAGGCTTCAGATCTCTGTAGTGTATCCTAGGCTTGAAGTTTAGGATGCCGGACTGTGGGTTTGGTTTGAAATATTAGTGATTCTTGCGGGATCTCTTGACTTGATTCGTACAAGTTGGAATGTCGAGGACAACATTCTTTTAAGGAGGGGAGATTGTGATACCTCGAATTTTAGGACAACATTTTTCCCTCGTTGTTTTTAAAATTTTGATTTCTTTCTTTTGTCTTGTTTTAACACATTGTTTTTTTTTAATTGGGCACTTTAAATTTAAATGAAAACCCTAGTTTTACTTGTGAGTAAAAGGTTGTTATGTAATTGAGTTTATGTGTGACAATACATATTTTATTATAGGTAATTATAGTGATTGGGTGATTAGTGGAGTAATTGAGGTGTAATTAGGTTTTTGGAATATATCAAGTATGTAAATTGTGGAGTAAATTGGTAGGATTGTGAATTTATTTGGGTCATAGTGTGACTTTGGTTAATTACAAGTTGCTAGACTTCCTAAAGGTTCCATGATATTCCTAAGCTTAATTTTCATTGGCTAATCAGAAAGGTAGTGGACTTTGACCAAGGGACTTAGTATTAAGCTTCTTAGCAAGACTAAAGACAAAGAAACAAGGTGAGTTTCGGCCAACTCTTGGGAGAAAAGAAGAAAGGAACAAACGAGAGAAACAGGAGGAAAAACAAGAGGAAAAAATTCTGGTTTTGTGGCACCCCTCCAATAAGCTTGGGAGTTAGAGCAAAAGAAAGCTAATGAACTTGGTTCTTGAAGTGCAGCCTTGTAAACCCACCTTTGGAAGGTAAAGCAGCCTTGAACTCTTGTAAAAGCTTATAGCAATTGGGTAGAAATGTTGTTTCTGATATTGTAAGATGCTAATAAGGGTTAATGATGGTTTATATACCACTTTTGTGGGTTTGTGTGGAAGATTTGGTGATTTCTATGGTGGTTTGAGAAAATTCCAGAATTGAGATTTCTTATGGTTCAGTTCTGCCCGGTTCTGTTACCTATAGTTAGAGGCCGAATTAGTCTTAGCACAAAACATGAAAGTTGTAGATAATAATGTTTTGTAGTTGCCTACAAAATGTCAGCTCAATCGGAGTAATGTAGACTATAAAAAGACCAAAATACCCCTACTACCCTGTTTCTGTCCGAAACTGATAATCAGCTTTGGTAATTGGTCAGTTTGACTGGGAATACTACTGATTTAGTTGTTGATGTCTTCTTAAGAATTCTATCCCTGTATCTTAGATTTCAAATGGCTTTGGAACTACCTGAATTGGAGTTGTGTGTGCTGAGATATGAGTGAATAAAGCAGGACTGCTAGTTTATTTCTGCAGTGAATTTCGAACTGGAAAATCTGGAGTTGTTTTGGCAAATTTGACCTAGGTAGGGTGAGAACTGGACTGAGTGGTCTTCATGAAAGTTATAGGGAATGATATTTTAGAGGTGCCTGCAAAATTTCAGGTGAATCGGAGTAGCGTAGCTTGAGAAAAGACGGAATTACCCTTGCTGCCCTGGTTTTACCCGAATTTGGGAATTGCTTCTGTAATTGGTTGTTTTGGTCAGGAATGCTTCCGAATTGGTTGTTGAGGTCTTCTAATGAAATTTAGCCCTATTTCTTAGCTTTCAGTTGGTTTTGGAATTTCTGGATTTGGACTTAGGTAGACTGATTTATGGTGTTTCCGCTAGAATGCGTTCTGTGAATCTGTTTTTGTGATTCAGGTGTAGTATCTTGCATTTTTTACCTGGTTACACTCGAAACTGGGTTGAGTGACCTTCTGTAATATTGTAGCTCTATCTCTTAGCTTCGAAACGGTGGGTCTTGCACCTTCATTCGACAATCGTAGTGCCTTTGGTACCATTACCGTAAAATGACGTCAAAACCTATTTTTCTGGTTTTGAGCTTAACTTTCATTTCCAGACTTTTTCCTAGCTTGACTTGTCTTTGTACTACTTGGAGCTTGCTGAATGACTATTGGATGAACTTGTTGTTGTGTGTCTACCTTTGGAACTGGCTGAGGAAATAATGAAGCCATGATGGCTGGAAAAGTAAGCAAATTTAGGGGAAGTGCTGTCCGAACTTTTAAAGGACTTGTTTGCATTGAGTTTGTGATCTAAGACTTGGATTTGAGCAAGGCAATGATATATGATGGATGGTTTCTGAGCCAAGGAGGTGAGTGACCTCAAACTATTTATGAAGTTATTTATGAACCGTTTCCTGCATTATTTACTTTTGAACTGTTTCCACAGTTACTTTTGAACCGTTTTCTTGCATTATTTACCTTTAAACTGTTTCCAAAGTTACTTTTGAACTGTTTTCTTGCATATCATGCGTGCTTGCATATGAGTGTTCCTTGTTGCTGTATTCCTTGATTTATTGGCTTGTTATTATTGATTGATAATGTGTTAAGTGCTTTCAATGATTGTTAAAACGAGTTTTCTAGGCGAGTGTGTACTTTATCGCACTCGACCTAAATAAATATGAAATTTTCAATGATTAATGATTAAATGCTAGTTGCGCATGAATGTAAGCCGTTTGGCTGAACTGGCCACTGCCCTTTGTTACCGATCGACTCGAGCCAGAAGCGGACTCGGTCGGGCGATAGGGTGACCCTGGGTGAATTTGGTATACTCGAGTATTACCTTGTAGTCCGGCTACGTCCGGATGGGTGGAGTCACCTGCCGTTCTTCGGTATAGTGCAGGGCGGCAAAAATATCGACCATCTTTTCGAGCCACCTTTCGGCAACATCCGGATCAGGTCCCCCGATGAACTTGGGTGGGGCAAACTTTTGAAATCGTTCCAGAGCTCTGTCTTCGCTCTCAACATGATTGCCAGGGTTTCCAGGATTAGGGTTTGGATTCTGGCCTTGTTGCTGCACCACTTGTGCCAACAGGTTTGTCATTTGCTGCATAGCGGCAGCTATCTGTACATTAGGGTCAACTCTCGGTTTAGGATGGGGTCCAGAGGAGGTTTCTTGTAACGACCCCATTTTCCCCTAAGGCGAACCAGAGGGGTCAACGGGCCGCCTGCCCAGCTCTCGCCAGGATTCAGTCGATCACTACAGTTCTCCAATAAATTTCAATATAAATCTCGTAATTACATCCAATTCAAATCCAAACACCAAGGCAAGCCCAAAATTTACATAAGTTACATCAAAAATTGAATATACAAGAGAACTCCATCCATTCTAATTCAAACAGTCACCCTAGCTCAACTATTATACAAAACAAATCCAAATCTCAGCTATACAAGATACATGCCATCCAGGCGCACAATTAATGTAATACGAACGCTTCCTTTTGCCTCGATTCCTGTGGGGAGAAGAAAACATTTGGGGGTGAGCTAGAAGCTCAGCGAGTGAACAGTAAAACAGTAATCAAACAAACTTAACAGCAATGTATTTCAATGCTATCATGGAATAACGGTCCAATGTGCAAATAATGCTCTTTAAAGCCAGTGAAAATCCTTGTACTTAAAAGCCAACACTCTCTTAGATCGAGTAATCAGATAAACAGAAACAAGGAGCCATCGTGCTCCAAGGAAAGTATACACAGTAGTGGAGACGTTGGTTCTAAGCACAAGATTTTTCCCAAGAACTCAATAAAGCCAACATGTTATGGCACACACACATACACAATGAGATGCAATCGTGTAAGCAATGCAAGAATTACTTCAAAAGTAACTTTTGGAGAAATAGTTAAGGTTCACTCACCAACCACGGCACACGAACCTTTTTCCAGCATACATCATAGCCTTGCTCATGTTAGAATCCTAGATTACAAATATCAAGTCAAATAAAAGGAATTCTAATCTTAACAAATTCCTGCCACCTTTAGGCATTTGAATCACAATTGAAAATACGCTTATCCAATTGACACAAATCTTATGGCGTTACGAAGCTAAGACATAGACTAACATTCTTATGAAGACCTCCAAGGCCAAATAATACATTTTCAGGGTCAAAAGTCAAAATTTAGAGAAAGAATGAAAACTGTCATGAAACAGGGGTTATAGGGCAGTCATGGGTGTTTCGGTCAATTCACAAGCTACAGTACTCCAATCAATCTGAAATTTTGCAGGCAAGTAGTCAACTCATATATCTACAGGTTTCATGTTTTGAGCAAGAGTTGATTCGGTCTTTAACATGGTCAAATGTACAGTACAAAAACAGGGCAGATTAACCTTAAGCTAGAATTCATGTACTCTAGCTGAAAATTCTTTTAAGTAATCCAAACTAGTATACCAAAGCTTCATTTATCCCAATATCCAGCTATCATACTATGGACAACTACCACTTATCACTTGAGAGCAGAAATAATACAACAAAAGCTGAAATTACACTTCCAAACCAACATTTGCGAATAACCATCATTAATCACAATTAAAGGCTAGAACTTCCACCTTAAGACACTAGAATAGCTTATTACTCATATACATGGCAAATCGAAGATGAAATCACATTACTCAAGTCCGAAAATACCATTAACCTGGGATTTCATCATTCCAACCTCCAAATCACAAGAATTTCCATAAAACTAGTCAAGATCACACAAATTCAAATCAATCATATACCCTCCAAAAATGGGACAACATTTCCCCTTAATTTTACACATTTCCAACCTACCATTCAATACCAAATATACCTCCATTCAACCCCAATTTTACATACAATTATAGACTAGCAAATATACTCAATTAGAGCCACAATACCCCTTCAATTAAAGCCATATAAACCAATCACAAGAAAATCCCCAAATTAAACCCTAGAAACCGGAAATCACCTCACAAGTGGAAATTTTCCTCTAACAACCGGAATTAACGTATAAAGGCTCCATTTAACACCATTTCAAACCATCAATCCAACACTAATCATGCATTTCATATAAAATCAGAAAAATGCCCAATAAATTAGAAATTCACCATAGTTTCCTTAAACCCATGAAATACTCCACAATATAACACATTCAACCTCTACAAGTTACTAATATAGCATTATCAAAACAAGAAAGAGCTTCCTTAAACATCTTACCTCACAAATTCAAGAAGCTATCAACATGGAGCACCCCATCCAAATCCAATCCATCAAGAGCTTTAGTCCACCATAGTGAGCCCTTGTGTGAAGTATTGTCCAAAATCATTAGTGAAAACTCAAGATTTTGGTAGAAATTAAAACTAGAAAATGGAAGAGTTTTTCTTCTCTCAAGAGCTCGGTTGAGCTAGGAACAAAAATGAGATATTTTGGGTGCAAAACAAGACAAAAAGGTGCAGAAACAGTCGGTCAAACATGACAGCCGAAGCTGCCACGTCAGAATCCGGCCAAGATCTGGCCGGATTTCCGGCCGGATTCTAGGCCGGATTCAAGGCAGAAGCAAACTCAAATTTTTTTTTTTTTAAATGGCTGGGCTATCCGGCCGGATTTGGCCCCCTTCACATTTCAAATTTTTTCTTCTTTTTCCAAGTTTAAAAGCTGCGCTCCTCCGCTCGTCCAACAAAAGATCCATAAAATGAAAACCCTAATTTTCGGGGCGTCACATTTCTCCAGTACCCCGGTCTGGCGTAGGTTGCCTATTCCCGCTCCCACGGCCCCGTCCACTACGTATGCCGTCCATACAATCTAAGTCGATTTAGGTCACAAAATAAATATACTGTTAATGGGCAATGGGCACCTAACCCCTCCTTTTCGCAGCCCGAAACAGGAACAAGTAAACAAGAACAAATAACTACTCCACTCCCTCGTCGAGCATTTAAACACATAACACATATACAGAGAACACATAACAGTATCAACATGTATACAGAACAGTCAGTCAAGTACATATAAAGTCATCCATAGAATCGCAATTTCTAGTTCGCCCCATTCTTTCTAACCTAGACTCTCGTCTCTTTCGTATCCGGGCGCAAGAATCCCATTTAAGATAATTCACAACTCGAGCCGGCCGGTCCCAAGCGTAAATCATCCATATTATAGATTCATACCCGACATACATATCTATCTTCCTCAAGTTGCATAATAAAGATTTTTACACTTATAACATGCCCCATTCATAACTTACGCTCAAACGAGCACTTAGACATCTCCATGAAATCAGGACCATAACACCACTTGGCCCTAGGCTCACTCCGCGCAGAGACCACGCGAAGTGACTCTGATACCACCTGTGACAGCCCCACCTTCCCCTAAGGCGAACCAAAGAGGTTAGCGGACTGCCTGCCCAGCTCTCGCCAGGACTAACGGTGCAGTATAGAGCGATCTTTCACGTTCCGGAACTTATAACGAGCGCAAATAAGGCAAAAGGGCAAAATAACCCAAAATAAAAGAAAATGAAATCCGGAGTCAGCCATGAATAGTAACCGACTCGTCCGAACCCAACCAAACATCGAATTACATATACCACATAACATTTAGCCTTTACAAACCAAAAATGACATTTAAAAGTGATACAAAAGTCACTACATATATGGTTTGCCAAAACAAAAGTGAAAACGGCCCTAATGATACATTTAGGGTCCCATTTTATATACAATACAAAAGAGTCATTCATCTAGTTCATTCGGCAACCATTTATCAAAATTCATTCCAAAGAGTCATATTCCTGTAAGGAAAACAAAAAGAACGGGGTGAGCTAATTGCCCAGTGAGAATACAACTCAAGCAACCAAGTTCATGGATACATCAAGTTTAACAGTCCAATTTACCAAAATAAATAAAGCCACACATTAATAATGAGGATAAAAGGATACGGGTGGCTCTCAAGAGCCCTTTTTCCTCGTTTGAATTCTTGATCAGGTCTCATTGACTCTCCGTCAATGTCTGAAAGGTAACCAACCATAGACTCCTCTTAACTTCCATTCCCTTCCTCCTAACATTCCTCAACCGGGCCCGAAATCCAAACACTTGCATTGTGGTATTACTCGAGTAAACCGGAATCAAGAGTCTCTCATACTACAAGATTCCCTATGATGTTGCCCCAAGGCACATTAATTGGCACGACCAAGCCCTCGCCGGCTCGATTCAATCAATAACCAATGGGGTTGAGCTCATGGATAATATTTGAAGTCATGTATTTCATTTCATATAACATTTCATATAACATTTCATATAACTTTCCAATAACATGCGAAACAATAAGTGAAAGTGATAAAGTACACTCTCACTTGGATCAATCAACATTCAACATCTCAAGTAGAAAGATCAAAGCCATGTAATAGCACATAAGTGAGTAGTACACTCACCAAGCTAGCACAATGTGGTTTCAAACACTTTAGTCAAAAGAACGTTGTGCACCACCGTCACGCCCTAAAAACATGCAAACAAATACAATGAGACTCGATAACGAGTCATAAACCAAGGCCAAACATGACCCCAATAAGGTTCCACAAACATTTACAAACAATAGAGGAAACCAGAAATTTCGGAAATGTAACTAGCATTGGCCCGGAAAAATACAGTTTTGACGTCATTTTGCGGTAATAGCACAAATTCCACTACGAGTATCGGATGAGGGTGCAAGACCCACCATCTCGAAGCTAAAATATAGGGCTACAACAATGTAGAAGGTCACTCAGTCTAAATCCTAACACAACTAGGTCAAATGTGCCAAATACTCAACCGGAAACACTAAAAACAGGTTTACAAATCACATAATGCTGTAATTACTATAACTCAGTCTATACAGGTCCAAATGCCGAAATTCCAAAGGAATATGTTAGCTAAGACATCCAGATACATTTCATCAGAAGACACCAACTTCAAAATCCAAACCAATTCCAGTCAAAACAAACGATTACAAGCGCAGTTTTCACATTCTGAGCAACCCAGATCAGCAATAGTAAAATCGACATATCTCATTCCACAAAACTCCGATTGACCTGAAATTTTGTAGGCACCTTTAAAATGTCATTCCCTACAACTTTCATGTTTTGAGCTAAGGCCAATTCGGCATCTATCTAGTACCTAAAAATTCGGACAGAATGTACCCTTAAGAACCCTAGATTTTCCAATTTTCTTCCAAAACAGAAATTGGTTGCAATTAATCACTTTTCCCACCTCCTTAAGTCATTATAGACCATTTCCATACATCATAGATAGCCACACCATCATGCTTGAATTAAAACAGAAAATTCCCCAAAAATAATAAAAAGTCATCAATTCAACCACAAATCAAGAATTAATCCATAAATTTGCATCTTCTACTTCCACTAAGCATGATTTGAGCATCAATTAAAGAAGGAGGGTGGTTCTTCACAACTTACCTTTAAAACAAGAGAGAGAGAGCTATGGACCACCTTAACTTTCCAAATAACTTCACCAATCACCTCAAAATCACTAAGTGGAGGAGTTTTATGGAACAATTGGAAGATTAATCGGTTGATTTGAGAGATTGAGCAAGATTGGAGACCAAAATTGTGAAGAGTTTTCTTTCCTTTGAGCTTCAAGAAAGTCGGCCACCCTTGGAGGAATTTTGATGATTTTGGGTCATTTTTGGTTATTTAAGTCAATGGTAAGAAAGTCTTAAGGTAGCCCAATCAAATGGTGACACTTGTCACCTTTAATTAAATGCTCACCTACCTTGTCTCCCTTATATCAATCCACTTAGCACTCTCTACTTATCTCTTAACACCCGATAAATTAATTCCAGTATTCAAAACTTAATCTAGTTGGCCGAATTTTTCCGGACTTATCGCACTAGTGGGTCCCACGTCCGGTATCTGCTCTTAATTTCACAAAATCTATTTGATACTAGAAAAATCATCTAAAAATTATATCTGCTCCTTAAATTTATCTAGAAAAATTTTCGAATCACGAAAATGCAGAAAACAAGTCATGAAAAAATAATAAAACTTAGAAAATGAAAATTACGGGTTCACACACTTTAGTTGTTGATGTCTTCTTAAGAATTATAGCCCTGTATCTTAGCTTTCAAATGGCTTTGGAATTACCTGAATTGGAGTTGTGTGTGCTGAGATATGAGTGAATAAAGCAGGACTGCTAGTTGATTTCTGCAGTGAATTTCGAACTGGAAAATCTGGAGTTGTTTTGGCAAATTTGACCTGGGTAGGGTGAGAACTGGACTGAGTGGTCTTCATAAAAGTTATAGGGAATGATATTTTAGAGATGCCTGCAAAATTTCAGGTCAATCGGAGTAGCGTAGCTTGAGAAAAGATGGAATTACCCTTGCTGCCCTGGTTTTACTCGAATTTGGGAATTGTTTCTGTAATTGGTTGTTTTGGTCTGGAATGCTTCCGAATTGGTTGTTGAGGTCTTCTGATGAAATGTAGCCCTATTTCTTAGCTTTCAGTTGGATTTGGAATTTCTGGATTTGGACTTAGGTAGACTGATTTATGATGTTTCCGCTAGAATGCGTTCTGTGAATCTGTTTTTGTGATTCAGGTGTAGTATCTTGCATTTTTGACCTGGTTACACTCGAAACTGGGTTGAGTGACCTTCTGTAATATTGTAGACCTATCTCTTAGCTTCGAAATGGTGGATCTTGCACCTTCATTCGACAATCGTAGTGCCTTTGGTACCATTACCGCAAAATGACGTCAAAACCTGTTTTTCTGGTTTTGAGCTTAACTTTCATTTCCAGACTTTTTCCTAGCTTGACTTGTCTTTGTACTACTTGGAGCTTGCTGAATGACTATTGGATGAACTTGTTGTTGTTTGTGTACCTTTGGGACTGGCTGAGGAAATAATGAAGCCATGATGGCTGGAAAAGTAAGCAAATTTAGGGGAAGTGCTGTCCGAACTTTTAAAGGACTTGTTTGCATTGAGTTTGTGATCTAAGACTTGGATTTGAGCAAGGCAATGATATATGATGGATGGTTTCTGAGCCAAAGAGGTGAGTGACCTCAAACTATTTATGAAGTTATTTATGAACCGTTTCCTGCATTATTTACTTTTGAACTGTTTCAACAATTACTTTTGAACCGTTTTCTTGCATTATTTACCTTTAAACTGTTTCCAAAGTTACTTTTGAACTGTTTTCCTGCATATCATGCTTGCTTGCATATGAGTGTTCCTTGTTACTGTATTCCTTGATTTATTGGCTTGTTATTATTGATTGATAATGTGTTAAGTGCTTTCAATGATTGTTAAAACGAGTTTTCTAGGCGAGTGTGTACTTTATCGCACTCGACCTAAATAAATATGAAATTTTCAATGATTAATGATTAAATGCTAGTTGCGCATGAATGTAAGCCGTTTGGCTGAACTGGCCACTGCCCTTTGTTACCGATCGACTCGAGCCAGAAGCGGACTCGGTCGGGCGATAGGGTGACCCTGGGTGAATTTGGTATACTCGAGTATTACCTTGTAGTCCGGCTACGTCCGGATGGGTGGAGTCCAGCCAATGGTCGGATGGGTGGAGTCCGGTCAACGTCCGGAAAAAGGGATGAACGAACAAAAGGATGAACGAGGGATTCTACTTACAAAAAATGTATTTTCAAACGATTGGAGGAATAAGGGGAAATGTCAGGGGAACGAACGAACAAACGAATAGCTCCATGTGAGCCCGTATCCTTTTAATGAATGTTACTATCGTTTTCCATTGTAAATGTTCCTTGAATTATTGATACTCCATTTTAATGTATTGTAAATGTTGTAATTGTTTCTGGACTTATCATTTGATTTATGACATCATTGAAATGAACTATTGTGAAACCGATTTGATTACTGATTTTAATGGTTACTCGCTGAGCTTCTAGTTCACCCCAAAAATATTTTATTCCCCTCCACAGGGCTCGTGGTGAAGGAAGGACTTTTAGTACTTGTTCACGTGACTGGATGGCATATATCTTGTATAATTTGGATTCGGAATCATTTTGTGTATAGTTGAGAATCGTTTCCGCTTCGCTTATGACATGTAATTATTGGAGACTTGGATGTATGTTTGTGGACCATGTGATATATATTTGAGATTTATATTGTAATTCATTTAAGGATTGTAGTGAACGACTGAGTCCCGGCGAGAGCTGGGCAGGTGACCCGCCGAACCCTGGGGTACGCCCTAGGGAGAGGTGGGGCCGTCACAGTTGGTATCAGAGCTTAGGCTTCAAATCTCTGTAGTGTATCCTAGGCTTGAAGTTTAGGATGCCGGACTGTGGGTTTGGTTTGAAATATTAGTGATTCTTGCGGGATCTCTTGACTTGATTCGTACAAGTTGGAATGTCGAGGACGACATTCTTTTAAGGAGGGGAGATTGTGATACCTTGAATTTTAGGACAACATTTTTCCCTCGTTGTTTTTAAAATTTTGATTTCTTTCTTTTGTCTTGTTTTAACACATTGTTTTTTTTTTAATTGGGCACTTTAAATTTAAATGAAAACCCTAGTTTTACTTGTGAGTAAAAGGTTGTTATGTAATTGAGTTTATGTATGACAATACATATTTTATTATAGGTAATTATAGTGATTGGGTGATTAGTGGAGTAATTGAGGTGTAATTAGGTTTTTGGAATATATCAAGTATGTAAATTGGGGAGTAAATTGGTAGGATTGTGAATTTGTTTGGGTCATAGTGTGACTTTGGTTAATTACAAGTTGCTAGACTTTCTAAAGGTTCCATGATATTCCTAAGCTTAATTTTCATTGGCTAATCAAAAAGGTAGTGGACTTTGACCAAGGGACTTAGTATTAAGCTTCTTAGCAAGACCAAAGACAAAGAAACAAGGTGAGTTTCGGCCAACTCTTGGGAGAAAAGAAGAAAGGAACAACCGAGAGAAACAGGAGGAAAAACAAGAGGAAAAAATTCTGGTTTTGTGCCACCCTCCAATAAGCTTGGGAGTTAGAGCAAAAGAATGCTAATGAACTTGGTTCTTGAAGTGCAGCCTTGTAAACCCACCTTTGGAAGGTAAAGCAGCCTTGAACTCTTGTAAAAGCTTATAGCAATTGGGTAGAAATGTTGTTTCTGATGTTGTAAGATGCTAATAAGGGTTAATGATGGTTTATATACCACTTTTGTGGGTTTGTGTGGAAGATTTCGTGATTTCTATGGTGGTTTGAGAAAATTCCAGAATTGAGATTTCTTATGGTTCAGTTCTGCCCGGTTCTGTTACCCATAGTTAGAGGCCGAATTAGTCTTAGCACAAAACATGAAAGTTGTAGATAATAATGTTTTGTAGTTGTCTACAAAATTTCAGCTCAATCGGAGCAATGTAGACTATAAAAAGACCGAAATACCCCTACTACCCTGTTTCTGTCCGAAACTAATAATCAGCTTTGGTAATTGGTCAGTTTGACTGGGAATACTACTGCTTTAGTTGTTGATGTCTTCTTAAGAATTCTATCCCTGTATCTTAGCTTTCAAATGGCTTTGGAATTACCTGAATTGGAGTTGTGTGTTCTTAGATATGAGTGAATAAAGCAGGACTGCTAGTTGATTTCTGCAGTGAATTTCGAACTGGAAAATATGGAGTTGTTTTGGCAAATTTGACCTAGGTAGGGTGAGAACTGGACTGATTGGTCTTCATGAAAGTTATAGGGAATGATATTTTAGAGGTGCCTGCAAAATTTCAGGTCAATCGGAGTAGCGTAGCTTGAGACAAGACGGAATTACCCTTGCTGCCCTGGTTTTACCCGAATTTGGGAATTGCTTCTGTAGTTGGTTGTTTTGGTCAGGAATGCTTCCGAATTGGTTGTTGAGGTCTTCTGATGAAATGTACCCCTGTTTCTTAGCTTTCAGTTGGTTTTAGAATTTCTGGATTTGGACTTAGGTAGACTGATTTATGATGTTTCCGCTAGAATGCGTTCTGTGAATCTGTTTTTGTGATTCCGGTATAGTATCTTGCATTTTTGACCTGGTTACACTCGAAACTGGGTTGAGTGACCTTCTGTAATATTGTAGCCCTATCTCTTAGCTTCGAAATGGTGGGTCTTGCACCATCATTCAACAATCGTAGTGCCTTTGGTACCATTACCGCAAAATGACGTCAAAACCTGTTTTTCTGGTTTTGAGCTTAACTTTCATTTCCAGACTTTTTCCTAGCTTGACTTGTCTTTGTACTACTTGGAGCTTGCTGAATGACTATTGGATGAACTTGTTGTTGTTTGTGTACCTTTGGGACTGGCTGAGGAAATAATGAAGCCATGATGGCTGGAAAAGTAAGCAAATTTAGGGGAAATGCTGTCCGAACTTTTAAAGGACTTGTTTGCATTGAGTTTGTGATCTAGGACTTGGATTTGAGCAAGGCAATGATATATGATGGATGGTTTCTGAGCCAAAGAGGTGAGTGACCTCAAACTATTTATGAAGTTATTTATGAACCGTTTCCTGCATTATTTACTTTTGAACTGTTTCCACAGTTACTTTTGAACCGTTTTCTTGCATTATTTACCTTTAAACTGTTTTCAAAGTTACTTTCGAACTGTTTTCTTGCATATCATGCGTGCTTGCATATGAGTGTTCCTTGTTACTGTATTCCTTGATTTATTGCTTGTTATTATTGATTGATAATGTGTTAAGTGCTTTCAATGATTGTTAAAACGAGTTTTCTAGGCGAGTGTGTACTTTATCGCACTCGACCTAAATAAATATGAAATTTTCAATGATTAATGATTAAATGCTAGTTGCGCATGAATGTAAGCCGTTTGGCTGAACTGGCCACTGCCCTTTGTTACCGATCGACTCGAGCCAGAAGCGGACTCGGTCGGGCGATAGGGTGACCCTGGGTGAATTTGGTATACTCGAGTATTACCTTGTAGTCCAGCTACGTCCGGATGGGTGGAGTCCAGCCAATGGTCGGATGGGTGGAGTCCGGTCAACGTCCGGAAAAGGGGATGAACGAACAAAAGGATGAACGAGGGATTCTACTTACAAAAAATGTATTTTCAAACGATTGGAGGAATAAGGGGAAATGTTAGGGGAACGAACGAACAAACGAATAGCTCCATGTGAGCCCGTATCCTTTTAATGAATGTTACTATCGCTTTCCATTGTAAATGTTCCTTGAATTATTGATACTCCATTTTAATGTATTGTAAATGTTGTAATTGTTTCTGGATTTATCATTTGATTTATGACATCATTGAAATGAACTATTGTGAAACCGATTTGATTACTGATTTTAATGGTTACTCGTTGAGCTTCTAGCTCACCCCAAAAATATTTTATTCCCCTCCACAGGGCTCGTGGCTAAGGAAGGACTTGTAGTACTTGTTCACGTGACTGGATGGCATATATCTTGTATAATTTGGATTTGGAATCATTTTGTGTATAGTTGAGAATCGTTTCCGCTTCGCTTATGACATATAATTATTGGAGACTTGGATGTATGTTTGTGGACCATGTGATGTATATTTGAGATTTATATTGTAATTCATTTAAGGATTGTAGTGAACGACTGAGTCCCGGTGAGAGCTGGGCAGGCGACCCGCCGAACCCTGGGGTACGCCCTAGGGAGAGGTGGGGCCGTCACAGTTGGTATCAGAGCTTAGGCTTCAGATCTCTGTAGTGTATCCTAGGCTTGGAGTTTAGGATGCCGGACTGTGGGTTTGGTTTGAAATATTAGTGATTCTTGTGGGATCTCTTGACTTGATTCATACAAGTTGGAATGTCGAGGACGACATTCTTTTAAGGAGGGGAGATTGTGATACCTCGAATTTTAGGACAACATTTTTCCCTCGTTGTTTTTAAAATTTTGATTTCTTTCTTTTGTCTTGTTTTAACACATTGTTTTTTTTTAATTGGGCACTTTAAATTTAAATGAAAACCCTAGTTTTACTTGTGAGTAAAAGGTTGTTATGTAATTGAGTTTATGTATGACAATACATATTTTATTATAGGTAATTATAGTGATTGGGTGATTAGTGGAGTAATTGAGGTGTAATTAGGTTTTTGGAATATATCAAGTATGTAAATTGTGGAGTAAATTGGTAGGATTGTGAATTTATTTGGGTCATAGTGTGACTTTGGTTAATTACAAGTTGCTAGACTTCCTAAAGGTTCCATGATATTCCTAAGCTTAATTTTCATTGGCTAATCAAAAAGGTAGTGGACTTTGACCAAGGGACTTAGTATTAAGCTTCTTAGCAAGACCAAAGACAAAGAAACAAGGTGAGTTTCGGCCAACTCTTGGGAGAAAAGAAGAAAGGAACAACCGAGAGAAACAGGAGGAAAAACAAGAGGAAAAAATTCTGGTTTTGTGCCACCCTCCAATAAGCTTGGGAGTTAGAGCAAAAGAATGCTAATGAACTTGGTTCTTGAAGTGCAGCCTTGTAAACCCACCTTTGGAAGGTAAAGCAGCCTTGAACTCTTGTAAAAGCTTATAGCAATTGGGTAGAAATGTTGTTTCTGATGTTGTAAGATGCTAATAAGGGTTAATGATGGTTTATATACCACTTTTGTGGGTTTGTGTGGAAGATTTCGTGATTTCTGTGGTGGTTTGAGAAAATTCCAGAATTGAGATTTCTTATGGTTCAGTTCTGCCCGGTTCTGTTACCCATAGTTAGAGGCCGAATTAGTCTTAGCACAAAACATGAAAGTTGTAGATAATAATGTTTTGTAGTTGTCTACAAAATTTCAGCTCAATCGGAGCAATGTAGACTATAAAAAGACCGAAATACCCCTACTACCCTGTTTCTGTCCGAAACTAATAATCAGCTTTGGTAATTGGTCAGTTTGACTGGGAATACTACTGCTTTAGTTGTTGATGTCTTCTTAAGAATTCTATCCCTGTATCTTAGCTTTTAAATGGCTTTGGAATTACCTGAATTGGAGTTGTGTGTTCTTAGATATGAGTGAATAAAGCAGGACTGCTAGTTGATTTCTGCAGTGAATTTCGAACTGGAAAATATGGAGTTGTTTTGGCAAATTTGACCTAGGTAGGGTGAGAACTGGACTGATTGGTCTTCACGAAAGTTATAGGGAATGATATTTTAGAGGTGCCTGCAAAATTTCAGGTCAATCGGAGTAGCGTAGCTTGAGACAAGACGGAATTACCCTTGCTGCCCTGGTTTTACCCGAATTTGGGAATTGCTTCTGTAGTTGGTTGTTTTGGTCAGGAATGCTTCCGAATTGGTTGTTGAGGTCTTCTGATGAAATGTACCCCTGTTTCTTAGCTTTCAGTTGGTTTTAGAATTTCTGGATTTGGACTTAGGTAGACTGATTTATGATGTTTCCGCTAGAATGCGTTCTGTGAATCTGTTTTTGTGATTCCGGTATAGTATCTTGCATTTTTGACCTGGTTACACTCGAAACTGGGTTGAGTGACCTTCTGTAATATTGTAGCCCTATCTCTTAGCTTCGAAATGGTGGGTCTTGCACCATCATTCAACAATCGTAGTGCCTTTGGTACCATTACCGCAAAATGACGTCAAAACCTGTTTTTCTGGTTTTGAGCTTAACTTTCATTTCCAGACTTTTTCCTAGCTTGACTTGTCTTTGTACTACTTGGAGCTTGCTGAATGACTATTGGATGAACTTGTTGTTGTTTGTGTACCTTTGGGACTGGCTGAGGAAATAATGAAGCCATGATGGCTGGAAAAGTAAGCAAATTTAGGGGAAATGCTGTCCGAACTTTTAAAGGACTTGTTTGCATTGAGTTTGTGATCTAGGACTTGGATTTGAGCAAGGCAATGATATATGATGGATGGTTTCTGAGCCAAAGAGGTGAGTGACCTCAAACTATTTATGAAGTTATTTATGAACCGTTTCCTGCATTATTTACTTTTGAACTGTTTCCACAGTTACTTTTGAACCGTTTTCTTGCATTATTTACCTTTAAACTGTTTTCAAAGTTACTTTCGAACTGTTTTCTTGCATATCATGCGTGCTTGCATATGAGTGTTCCTTGTTACTGTATTCCTTGATTTATTGCTTGTTATTATTGATTGATAATGTGTTAAGTGCTTTCAATGATTGTTAAAACGAGTTTTCTAGGCGAGTGTGTACTTTATCGCACTCGACCTAAATAAATATGAAATTTTCAATGATTAATGATTAAATGCTAGTTGCGCATGAATGTAAGCCGTTTGGCTGAACTGGCCACTGCCCTTTGTTACCGATCGACTCGAGCCAGAAGCGGACTCGGTCGGGCGATAGGGTGACCCTGGGTGAATTTGGTATACTCGAGTATTACCTTGTAGTCCGGCTACGTCCGGATGGGTGGAGTCCAGCCAATCGTCGGATGGGTGGAGTCCGGTCAACGTCCGGAAATGGGGATGAACGAACAAAAGGATGAACGAGGGATTCTACTTACAAAAAATGTATTTTCAAACGATTGGAGGAATAAGGGGAAATGTCAGGGGAACGAACGAACAAACGAATAGCTCCATGTGAGCCCGTATCCTTTTAATGAATGTTACTATCGCTTTCCATTGTAAATGTTCCTTGAATTATTGATACTCCATTTTAATGTATTGTAAATGTTGTAATTGTTTCTGGACTTATCATTTGATTTATGACATCATTGAAATGAACTATTGTGAAACCGATTTGATTACTGATTTTAATGGTTACTCGCTGAGCTTCTAGCTCACCCCAAAAATATTTTATTCCCCTCCACAGGGCTCGTGGCGAAGGAAGGACTTGTAGTACTTGTTCACGTGACTGGATGGCATATATCTTTTATAATTTGGATTTGGAATCATTTTATGTATAGTTGAGAATCGTTTCCGCTTCGCTTATGACATGTAATTATTGGAGACTTGGATGTATGTTTGTGGACCATGTGATGTATATTTGAGATTTATATTGTAATTCATTTAAGGATTGTAGTGAACGACTGAGTCCCGGCGAGAGCTGGGCAGGCGACCCGCCGAACCCTCGGGTACGCCCTAGGGAGAGGTGGGGCTGTCACAGTTGGTATCAGAGCTTAGGCTTCAGATCTCTGTAGTGTATCCTAGGCTTGAAGTTTAGGATGCCGGACTGTGGGTTTGGTTTGAAATATTAGTGATTCTTGCGGGATCTCTTGACTTGATTCGTACAAGTTGGAATGTCGAGGACGACATTCTTTTAAGGAGGGGAGATTGTGATACCTCGAATTTTAGGACAACATTTTTCCCTCGTTGTTTTTAAAATTTTGATTTCTTTCTTTTGTCTTGTTTTAACACATTGTTTTTTTTAATTGGGCACTTTAAATTTAAATGAAAACCCTAGTTTTACTTGTGAGTAAAAGGTTGTTATGTAATTGAGTTTATGTATGACAATACATATTTTATTATAGGTAATTATAGTGATTGGGTGATTAGTGGAGTAATTGAGGTGTAATTAGGTTTTTGGAATATATCGAGTATGTAAATTGTGGAGTAAATTGGTAGGATTGTGAATTTATTTGGGTCATAGTGTGACTTTGGTTAATTACAAGTTGCTAGACTTCCTAAAGGTTCCATGATATTCCTAAGCTTAATTTTCATTGGCTAATCAAAAAGGTAGTGGACTTTGACCAAGGGACTTAGTATTAAGCTTCTTAGCAAGACCAAAGACAAAGAAACAAGGTGAGTTTCGGCCAACTCTTGGGAGAAAAGAAGAAAGGAACAACCGAGAGAAACAAGAGGAAAAACAAGAGGAAAAAATTCTGGTTTTGTGCCACCCCTCCAATAAGCTTGGGAGTTAGAGCAAAAGAAAGCTAATGAACTTGGTTCTTGAAGTGCAGCCTTGTAAACCCACCTTTGGAAGGTAAAGCAGCCTTGAACTCTTGTAAAAGCTTATAGCAATTGGGTAGAAAATGTTGTTTCTGATGTTGTAAGATGCTAATAAGGGTTAATGATGGTTTATATACCACTTTTGTGGGTTTGTGTGGAAGATTTCGTGATTTCTATGGTGGTTTGAGAAAATTCCAGAATTGAGATTTCTTATGGTTCAGTTCTGCTCGGTTCTGTTACCCATAGTTAGATGCCGAATTAGTCTTAGCTCAAAACATGAAAGTTGTAGATAATGATGTTTTGTAGTTGCCTACAAAATTTCAGCACAATCGGAGTAATGTGGACTATAAAAAGACCGAAATACCCCTACTATCCTGTTTCTGTCCGAAACTGATAATCATCTTTGGTAATTGGTTAGTTTGACTGGGAATACTACTGATTTAGTTGTTGATGTCTTCCTAAGAATTCTAGCCCTGTATCTTTGCTTTCAAATGGATTTGGAATTACCTGAATTGGAGTTGTGTGTGCTGAGATATGAGTGAATAAATTAGGACTGCTAGTTGATTTCCGTAGTGAATTTCGAACTGAAAAATCTGGAGATGTTTTGGAACATTTGACCTCGTTAGGGTGAGAACTGGACTGAGTGGTATTCATGAAAGTTATAGGGAATGATATTTTAGAGGTGCCTGCAAAATTTCAGGTCAATCGGAGTAGCGTAGCTTGAGAAAAGGTGGAATTACCCTTGCTGCCCTGGTTTTACCCGAATTTGGGAATTGCTTATGTAATTGGTTGTTTTGGTTAGGAATGCTTCCGAATTGGTTGTTGAGGTCTTCTGATGAAATGTAGCCCTGTTTCTTAGCTTTCAGTTGGTTTTAGAATTTCTGGATTTGGACTTAGGTAGACGGATTTATGATGTTTCCGCTAGAATGCGTTCTGTGAATCTATTTTTGTGATTCCGGTGTAGTATCTTGCATTTTTAACCTGGTTACACTCGAAACTGGGTTGAGTGACCTTCTGGAATATTGTAGCCCTATCTCTTAGCTTCGAAATGGTGGGTCTTGAACCTTTATTCGACAATCGTAGTGCCTTTGGTACCATTACCGCAAAATGACGTCAAAACCTGTTTTTCTGATTTTGAGCTTAACTTTCATTTCCAGACTTTTTCCTTGCTTGACTTGTCTTTGTACTATTTGGAGCTTGCTGAATGACTATTGGATGAACTTGTTGTTGTGTGCGTACCTTTGGGACTGGCTGAGGAAATAATGAAGCCATGATGGCTGGAAAAGTAAGCAAATTTAGGGGAAGTGCTGTCCGAACTTTTAAAGGACTTGTTTGCATTGAATTTGTGATCTAAGACTTGGATTTGAGCATGGCAATGATATATGATGGATGGTTTCTGAGCCAAGGAGGTGAGTGATCTCAAACTATTTATAAAGTTATTTATGAACCGTTTCCTGCATTATTTACTTTTGAACTGTTTCCAGAGTTACTTTTGAACCGTTTTCTTGCATTATTTACCTTTAAACTGTTTCTAAAGTTACTTTTGAACTGTTTTCTTGCATATCATGCGTGCTTGCATATGAGTGTTCCTTGTTGCTGTATTCCTTGATTTATTGGCTTGTTATTATTGATTGATAATGTGTTAAGTGCTTTCAATGATTGTTAAAACGAATTTTCTAGGCGAGTGTGTACTTTATCGCACTCGACCTAAATAAATATGAAATTTTCAATGATTAATGATTAAATGCTAGTTGCGCATGAATGTAAGCCGTTTGGCTGAACTGGCCACTGCCCTTTGTTACCGATCGACTCGAGCCAGAAGCGGACTCGGTAGGCCGATAGGGTGACCCTGGGTGAATTTGGTATACTCGAGTATTACCTTGTAGTCCGGCTACGTCCGGATGGGTGGAGTCCGGCCAATGGTCGGATGGGTGGAGTCCGGTCAACGTCTGGAAAAGGGGATGAACGAACAAAAGGATGAACGAGGGATTCTACTTACAAAAAATGTATTTTCAAACGATTGGAGGAATAAGGGGAAATGTCAGGGGAACGAACGAACAATCGAATAGCTCCATGTGAGTCCGTATCCTTTTAATGAATGTTACTATCGCTTTCCATTGTAAATGTTCCTTGAATTATTGATACTCCATTTTAATGTATTGTAAATGTTGTAATTGTTTCTGGACTTATCATTTGATTTATGACATCGTTGAAATGAACTATTGTGAAACCGATTTGATTACTGATTTTAATGGTTACTCGCTGAGCTTCTAGCTCACCCCAAAAATATTTTATTCCCCTCCACAGGGTTCGTGGCGAAGGAAGGACTTGTAGTACTTGTTCACGTGACTGGATGGCATATATCTTGTATAATTTGGATTTGGAATCATTTTATGTATAGTTGAGAATCGTTTCCGCTTCGCGTATGACATGTAATTATTGGAGACTTGGATGTATGTTTGTGCACCATGTGATGTATATTTGAGATTTATATTGCAATTCATTTAAGAATTGTAGTGAACGACTGAGTCCCGGCGAGAGTTGGGCAGGCGACCCGTCGAACCCTGGGGTACGCCCTATGGAGAGGTTGGGCCGTCACAGGACTGACCTGAACAGGCAATTTCAAAGGGGACTGGCCCCCAACAGGAATTTAAAATCGGGACTGACCCCAACGTGAAATTTAAATTTGGGACTGACCCGAGGGGACTGGCCCCAACATGAAATTTAAATTCAGGACTGACCCGAGGGGGCTGACCCCAACAGAAAATTTAAAATCGGGACTGACCCGAGATAGGAAATTTAAACGGGACTGACACGAACAGAAAATTTAAATTCGGGACTGACCCTAGGGGACTGATCCCAACATGAAATTTAAATTCGAGACTGACTCGAGGGGGCTGACCCCAACAGAAAATTTAAAATCGGGACTGACCCGGGACAGGAAATTTAAACGGGACTAACCCGAACAGAAAATTTAAATTCGGGACTGAACCGAGGGGACTGACCCCAACATGAAATTTAAATTCGAGACTGACTCGAGGGGGCTGATCCCAACAGAAAATTTAAAATCGGGACTGACCCGAGACAGGAAATTTAAACGGGACTGACCCGAACAGAAAATTTAAATTCGGGACTGACCCGAGGGGACTGACCCAACATGAAATTTAAAATCGGGACTGACCCGAGATAGAAATTTAAACGGGACTGACCCGAGGGGACTAACCCCAATCATGAAATTTAAATTCGGGACTGACCCGAGAGGACTGACCCCAACATGAAATTTAAAATCGGGACTGACCCGAGACAGGAAATTTAAACTTGACTGACCCCAGGGGACTGACCCCAATCATGAAATTGAAATTCGGGACAGACCCGAGGGGGCTGACCCCAACAGAAAATTTAAAATCGGGACTGACCCGAACATGAAATTTAAAATCGGGACTGACCCGAGACAGGAAATTTAAACGGGACTGACCCGAACAGAAAATTTAAAATCGGGACTGACCCGAGGGGACTGACCCCAATCATGAAATTTAAATTCGGGACTAACCCGAGGGGGCTGACCCCAACAGAAAATTTAAAATCGGGACTGTCCCGAGACAGGAAATTTAAACGGGACTGACCCGAACAGAAAATTTAAAATCGGGACTGACCCGAGGGGACTGACCCCAACATGAAATGTAAATTCGGGACTGACCCGAGGGGGCTGACCCCAACAGAAAATTTAAAATCGGAGAAATTCCAGTTTACTTACCTGAAAATAGCCTCAATTCAAAATTTTCATTTCAAGGTTACGTTTTTGCTTTTGAGTCAAAAGTTGATTCTACATCACCGTTTTGTTGTGCCTTTGATCAAACCTGCTTGCAACTTGTCCGATCTGCCTTTGTCTGTTGGAAAACTTTCGATACTGACTTGAGTGCGAGATGTTATTGTTTTCCTCCATGCATGAAATTTTCCTGCAGAAGAGAAAAAAATAAGAAAATTGCTACCATCATTTGACCCGGTTCCCTTTGAGAATCGTGTAAACATGAGTCCTTTGATGCCTTTGTCCAATTCGGCTGTAGTATCTGATTTAGTTGGATTTATTACTTCAAAGGCTCTCTGATTCTTCTCAGGCCGACCGGGAATGCCTTTAGCCATATTATGAGATCTGTGTAACAGGCTCCGTTGAATCACAACCATTTCCCAAGATGACTGAATCCGAACGTATACTTTGCACAAACCATGGGGAATTGTCATTTATTAAAACTTAATGATTTAGAAAAAATGATGTATGATAAATTCACATGTCATGCAAGGATGAATATGCAAAAGGATGTAAACAATCATGCCTAATCCCATGAAAATGGCATGAATACAAATATTTGAGGAAAAATGAATTCCATAGGAATGTATTTGCAAAAGAGTATCTATTCAAAATGAAACAGTTTGTGGCCAACAAACGCCATATTCGAATCTCTGGATATCTTTGTTCCGGAATTCAATATTGACAGAAGTGGTACAAAACGAAAAGAAATCCAAATAAACCAAGTCACAACCTGTTCCTCCTCGTGCTCGTTCGTTGCAGAACCCTACCTTGGTGCCCTTTCGGGTTTTCACCAAGGTTGCCCCCACCCTTTTTGCTTGTTGTTTTTTTTTATTTTTTTGTTTTCTTCTTTTTTCTTTCTTCTGTTTTAATTTTTTTTTGGAGGTGCCCTTTCGGGTTTTCACCTAAAGAACGAGGGAAAAACTCGGCCATGATCGACTCAAATATGTGAGTTGAGGATTGCTGGTATCAGTAAAATGCGCTTCCCTTATAAGTTTAGGTGAAGGCGTTATGGACATCACTTGCCAGTTGATTAGCGAATTTCCTAATAGAAATATAGCAAGTGACGAAAGCCAGGACTTTGGGCTTTTGTAATGAGGTCAGGTGGGGTGTTTTCAAGAAAAGTTAAGGCTTGAAAGCAAATTTTGATGAGAGGTGTGAAATAACTTGAGACTGCATCATTTGAAATCATCTCCAATTTCGAGCGAAACTGAGGAAAATTTGCCCCAGTTTGATTGAATTCTCTCTTTTTGTATTTTTCATTGCATTTTCCTCACTTTTGCATTTTTCTTCAAAAAACTAAATTTGCCCCAGTGTGGGGTTCTTTTTTCCTTCTGATCATCTCTTTTCAAAATGAATTTGCCCCAGTGTGGGATTTGCAATTCTCAGGGGCTGCCAAACGAAAATTATGGTTCTGATAGCTCAAAGGGGATGACTAGGGATGAAATGTTTTGATTGGAAAGGAAGATGGCCTGACTTTTGCCTCGCCTCTTGCATGATTTTCTAAAAGAAATTTGCATAATCAAATAAAGAACTTCTTACACATGTCTGAGTTGATAGATTGAGGGAATGTCTGTCCATCCATCTCTGCCAAAATGAGTGCTCCGCCAGGTAATACCCTTTGAACAATGAATGGCCCTTGCCAATTTGGAGCAAATTTGCCTTTGGCCTCATCCTGCACTGGCAAAATTCGTTTAAGTACTTTGTCGCCTTCCTCAAATGTTCGCAAATGGACTTTCTTGTTGTAGGCCCGAGCCATGCGTTTTTGGTAACATTGGCCATGACAAATAGCATTAAGCCGTTTTTCATCAATCAAGGACAGTTGTTCAAAACGCTGTTTTATCCAATCAGCCTCTTCCAACTTGGTCTCCATTAAAACCTGCAATGAAGGGATTTCGACCTCGGCAGGTAGCACAGCTTCCATTCCATACATGAGCGAATAGGGGGTTGCCCCAGTTGAAGTTCGAATAGAAGTCCGATATGCCATTAGTGCATACGGAAGTTTTTCATGCCAATCACGGTGCTTTTCGGTCATTTTTTCGGATGATTGTCTTCAAATTCTTGTTTGCAGCTTCCACGGCTCCATTCATCTGTGGTCTATAGATGGCAGAGTTGCGATGTCTGATTTTGAACTGCTCACATAGCCCGTGCACCATGTCATTGTTGAGATTCTTGGCATTGTCTGTAATCAGTGTTTCTGGCACCCCAAATCGCCATATGATGTGATCTCTTAAGAAATTTGCCACCACCTTCTTTGTCACGTGCTTGAATGATTCTGCTTCAACCCACTTGGTAAAGTATTCAATTGCCACCAATATAAATCGATGTCCATTTGAAGCAGGAGAGTCAATTGTGCCGATCACGTCCATACCCCACATTGAGCAGGGCCATGGGGCAATCATGTTATGCAATTCGGTGGGAGGAACGCGTATGATGTCGCCATGCACTTGACATTTAATACATCTCCGGACAAAATCTATGCAATCGCGTTCCATTGTAAGCCAAAAATACCCAGTCCTCATAATCTTCTTCGCCAACAAATGTCCATTCATGTGAGGTCCACAGACATCGCTATGCACCTCTTTCATCATGTATTGAGCTTCATCTTCATCGATGCACCTTAAAAGGTTCAAATCTAATGTCCATTTGTATAATACCTCTCCATTTAGGAAAAATTTTGAGGCCATTCTGCGCAGGAAACCCTTGTCATTAGCAGTAGCTTCGGGAAGGTAAGACTCGGTTTTGATGAATTCCTTAATATCATTGTACCAAGGACTATTGCCAGAAGAATCGTCCACGACCCAACAATGAGCAGGCTTGTCTTGAAGTTGAATCTGGATAGGCTCGATTCCCAATTCATTTGGATATTGTATCATAGAAGATAAGGTGGCCAAGGCATCTGCAAATGCATTTCGGGCTCGTGGGAGATGTCTGAATTCCAAACTTTGAAATTGTCTAGCCAGATTGAGCAAATTACAATGGTATGGCAAGATCTTGGAATCTTTGGTTATCCATTGTTTCAGCGTTTGGTGCACAAGTAAATCTGAATCACTGAAGGCTATCAACTCTTTAACTTCCATTTCCAAAGCCATTTTAAGACAAAAAATACAGGCTTCATACTCGGCCATATTGTTTGTACAGGCAAATTGCAATTTAGCAGCTCCGGGGTAATGCTTTCCTTCTGGAGATACAAGAACGGCTCCGATTCCAGCTCCGAAAGAATTAGCGGCACCATCAAAAAACAACCTCCATTCGGGGCACCGCTCGCTCATATCTTCTACGGTACCAACAAATAAAACCTTTTCGTCAGGGAAATAGGTATGGAGTGGTTGATACTCATCGTCCTTTGGATTTTCTGCCAAATGATCGGCTATAGCTTGCCCCTTGACGGCCTTTTGCGAAGTGAAAACAATATCAAACTCTTAAAGAATCATCTGCCATTTGGCCAGGCGCCCAGTTGGCATCGGCTTCTCCAAAAGGTATTTCAAAGGATCGGAGCGGGATATGAGATAAGTGGTATGACTTAGCAGGTAGTGTCTCAACTTTTGAGCCGCCCAGGCCAATGCACAACAGCTTTTCTCAATAAATGAATAATGAGCCTCATACTGAGTGAATTTCTTGCTAAGATAGTAGATGGCCTGTTCTTTCCTTTCGGAAACATCGTGTTGTCCCAGAACACAACCCACTGCTCCGTCGAGTACGGATAAATACATGATCAAAGGCCGGCCCGGTTTGGGTGGCACTAGGACCGGAGGCTGCAACAAATAATTTTTAATCTTGTCAAAAGCCTGTTGGCACTCTTCATTCCAATGCAACGGCACATTCTTTTTTAACAACTTGAATAGTGGCTCGCACGTAGCGGTTAATTGGGCAATGAATCTTCCAATGAAATTAATCTTGCCTAAGAAACTTTTCACATCTTTCTGCGTTTTCGGCACTGGCATGTCTTGAATTGCCTTGATCTTTGTCGGGTCTATCTCTATGCCCCTTTTGCTGACAATGAATCCCAACAGTTTACCAGCTGGTGCTCCAAAGGCGCATTTCGCAGGATTTATGATAAGGCAAATTGTACTTCCGCAACCTTTCGAACAACTTTCTTAAATCAATCAAATGGTCTTCTGCTTTCCTGGACTTGATTATAATGTCATCCACATAAACCTCCATCTCCTGGTGGATCATATCATGAAACAATGTAGTCATAGTCCTTTGATAAGTAGCTCCGGCATTCTTCAAACCAAACGGCATTACTCGATAGCAAAAGGTGCCCTAAGGGGTGATAAATGCAGTCTTTTCTCTATCCTCCTCAGCCATTAAGATCTGATGGTACCCAGCAAAACAATCACAGAAAGATTCAATTTCGTGTCCGGCAGTGTTTTCTAGAATGATATGGATATTTGGCAAAGGAAAGTCATCTTTATGGCTGGCCTTATTAAGGTCCCTATAGTCAACACAGACTCGCACTTCTTCATTTTTCTTTAGAACGGGGACTGGATTCGAAAGCCAAACAGGGTAATGGGATACAATGATAATATTAGTCTTAAGCTACTTTTCAATTTGCTCTTTTATTTTGAGGCTCATATCTAGTTTGAATTTACGGGGTTTTTGTTTTACTAGTGGAAAAGCAGGGTTTGTAGGTAATCTGTGCACCACTATATCCGTCAAAATGCCAGTCATATCATCATAAGACCATGCAAATACATCTCGAAACATAGACAAAAATTCAACCATCTCCTCTTTCTGCTTTTTGTTCAAATGAATACTGATTTGTATCTCCTTAATCTCAGTCTCAGTGCCAACGTTGACAATTTCTGTTTCTTCTAGGTTTGGTTTAGGTTTCTCCTCATATTGTTGGAGATCTTTTGAGAAAAAATCATATACCTCCTCACTATCACTCTCGCTTTGAAATTCAGGTTCCGTAACTTCCAAGTCGTGAGTGATATAGAGATTGTCATCATTGGATTCCAGAACAGTGATATCCATAGGGGCAAATAATTTTATTTTTGGCCATCTGAAAAAATTAAGAAATTCGAGACAATAAGCAAATAGACACATGAATGAATGGCATGATAAAACAAACTATGCACTTTCATAAAACTTCAAATTAAAACGGAAACAAGCTTAAGACATAAGTGCGAAAGATGCTTTCATTGAACTATTTACATAGGCAAGAAAAGTTTTCATGAACTTTAGTAAATGACAACCCTCTGAAGATTTACCGAAACTCTTTTCGTATGGGGAAGTACTCGGCGATCCAGTTGTGTATAGCTCCTTGGGGAATGTCTGAGAATTCAGCATCATCTGGCGGGCCATTTTCGGATATTGCACCCACAAACAAATGAGTCAAACTTGTCTCCACTTCGTCAATTGGGCTAAACTCAGATGTAATGACTTCAGCTGGCTTTGGAAAGGTATAGCGTAATGGCGGAATGTCTAAAGCACCTAACTTGCCTTCCTTTTCTGCCTTTTTGCGCGCTTTCATCTCTTGTATGTCTCTGGCAGTCGGACGGAATCCCAACCCAAATTGGTCCTTCTTTTCGATGAGTTCCACGGGTTTCAGAATGCCTTGCAGATTGCGCCCCAATCCCTTATTGAATTTATATCCTCCGCGAATCATCTCCTTGGCCATCATAACACTGGCCATTGGCAAAACCCTTTCGTCTTTTGAATCCTCGCTCGTTATCCAACTCACAGAGACAATATCAGCTGTACGATAAGAAGACACTGAAGCATTTCGGTTACCATCCTCCTTAGGCTCGGAATCAGTGATTACAATGCAATCTTCTTCAGCAAAAATGGTTATCAGCTGGTCGTTCACCACAAATTTCAGCACTTGATGCAGGGAAGAGGGTACAGCGCCCGAGCTATGGATTCATGGCTGTCCGAGCAAAACATTGTAGACACTAGGAAAATGCATAACTTGGCAGGCTATTTGAAATTGAGCGGGCACCATTTCGACCACCAAATTTACTTCTCCTAGGGACTCTCTTTGGGCTCCGTCAAATCCTCAAACTACGGTCTCTGAGGGTTTTAGTTTGGCATCTTGCAGCCCTAATTTCACCAACGTGCTCCAAGGACAAATATTAAGGGCAGACCCATTGTCGATCAGTACCTTAGGCAACATTTTCCCATTGCACCTCACAGCTACATACAAGGCCTTGTTATGACCAGTTCCTTCCGCAGGCAGCTCTTCATCAGAAAAGGTGATTTGTTTGGAAGTCAGTACATTCCCAACTATATGCGAGAAATTGTCAACCGAAATATCGTTGGGAATACGAGCCTTAGTCAACACTTCAAGTAATGCATCCCTATGCAAGTCTGAGGTGAAAAGCAAGTCTAGGATCAAAATTTGGGCAGGCATTTTGTTCAATTGCTCAACCACATTGTATTCTCTTCTCTTAAGCCTCTTGAGAAAATCCCACGCTTCTCTTTCGGTCAGTGCAGGTTTGGTAGTCGGTTCACAATTGCTTCCTTGGACTGGGGCACTAGCGGCGGATGGACTGGTAATCCTCCCTGACCTCATAACAACAGACACTTCTTCCTTCAAAACTGGTTTTCCTCCGATTTGCAAAACGGGCTCACTATAATTCCACGGCACTTGTTGTAGGCTTAAAACTGGCGCTTGTTCTGGGAGTTCAATTACTACAGGTTCTAAGGCCGCACTTTCAGATGGGGTTAGGTCTAAAATGAAGGGCTTTTTGTCTTCCTCATACGATGCCTCCTCTATCACAAATGGTTGGTCCATTATCCCAAATACTTCTGTCTTATTTGACACGCTTCGGACAAGCTCCTCAAATTCCTCATCATCCATAATAACTCCCACAGTATCAGTGTGCTCCGGCAAGGGGTTCTTGCTCACATTCGGTCCTTGCTCTTCTCTCTTCCTAACCACGATTTCCCCTGCTTCCAACATGTCTTGAACCTTATGTTTAAGGAGTCGACAATTAGCCGTGGAGTGACCGGGCGCTCCGGAATGATAAGCACAAGTAGTCTGTGGATTATACCCAACCGGCATGCCATACGGGTAAGTTGGAGGGGGAATCACGCCTATTTTACCGGCAGCCTTTAATTGTTCATACAACTGATCCAAAGGCCTGCCAAGGTTGGTGAATGTTCAGGTGTGATTTTGATTGTAGGCTTCAGTAGGTTGGAGATAGTTATAGGTGGGTCTGTTCAGTGGGGGAGCTCTTTGATGGTAAGGGGGTCGAGGACGAGTTTGTTGAAAGCTAGGTTGGGATATTTGGAAAGAGCCCGTAGGCGGGTTGGCGCAGTTTGGACGAGGTCGGGGGTGCGAGATATTGGTACTGTAGACAGGGTAGGGGCTTGGATAGTAGGGATAAGGTGAATATATTGGTTGGTGTTGAAATCGGGGTCTTGGTGTAGGGTTTTGATCCCAGATGAAGGCAGCTTCCCCCTCTTTCTTCTTAAATTGCGGTTTTTTCCCACTATTCCCTTGTCCTTGTAAAGCATCCAACTGGGATTTGAGGGCAGAGACATTAACAATCTTTCCAACTCTTACAAAGTCATCGAACTCTTCAAGCTTATTGACAATAGCGGCAAACGAGCATCCAGTCATGCGAAAAATTTCTTCAAAGTACGGCGGATCATGTGCCTTAATGAAAGTGCGGATAATTTTGTCCTCGGTCATTGGTGGCTCGACTTTTGCAGCTATTTTTCTCCATCTCTTGGCATAAGTCTTGTGATCCTCGGAAGGTTTTCTCTTCGTTCCTTCCAACGTGGTTCGTGTCGGAGCCAGCTCGCAGTTATACTCGTACTGCCTCACAAAAGCATTGGACAAGTCAATCCAGGTTTTCACTTCTTCGGGCTTCAGGTTGGAGTACTAGTCGAGTGCATCCCCCTCCAGACTTTCGGGGAATAACCTTAAAGGCAAATTCTCGTCGTCTACAGGCTTTCCCAACTTGTTAGCAAACAGCCGGAGATGTGTTTTGGGATTGCCTGTTCCATCATACTTGTTAAATTTAGGGGTTTTGAACCCCTCAGGCAACTGTATATTCGAAAAAAGGCAAAGCTCGTCGTAATCCAGAACTCCTTACTTGTTTAACCCTTGACTTTTCCTCATAAATTCGTCAAAACGGTCAAGGCGCTTAAGCAGCTTCATATCAACGGGAGCGGAAGATTCCCCTATTTCTGGCTTGGTTTGAACAGTATGGTCTGGTAGGAATGGCTCAGCAGCAGGGTGACAAAAGGTATGTGACTCAGGTGGTATATTTGATGTGATGTGGGGTTGTGGACCTCGCATATGAGTAGGAAAAAATGGAGGATTAGGGGGTAAGTGTATGGCAAATTTGTGGTAGGATAGGTGAAAGTTTCTTCGGGTGAAATAGGGAAGGGTGGAGTAACAGTGGCTTGAGTCGAAGATATGACAAATGGCTCTTGCTCAGGCTGTCTGACAGGTACAGGTTCGGGTTGAACTCCGCTGCTGATTAGCTCGTCAATCAACTTTCTTTGGGCTGCCATCTCGGTAGCCATCTCACCAAATTTAGTGAGCATTTCGGTTAGCTAAACCCCCAAACTCGTAGTCTCAGGCTGGGCGGTAGTAGCAGACCTGTCCGATTGTTCTGGTTGTGAACTCATGTTTACACGACTCCTCTGGGCTCTACTGCGGGATCGCGTTATGATGGGGTTTCGACGAGAAGCTATGTTTAAATATTACCTGAAAATATGAAATGACTTGCTTTTAGATTTAGCCCTGGCTTAGCTTTTCCAACAAAAATAAAACAAAGAAAAAGAAAAAGACAATAGTTAGTAGATATCCAAAAATTCGGATGCATGTCCTATTGGGGGGCCCTTTTTGCGCCAAGGGTAGGCCTAGTATGATGCAACACCTTCGAAATGGGACCTGTAACACAAACCTGTTTTTGACAACAATGCTAAATAAGTGCAAAAGAGAAATCGCTTTCATTGATAAGGCTTGTCAATATTTACATCATGTCACGAAGACGATTCCGTACAAGATTGCCAAAACTTCTGAGCCTATCTAATACAGAGTCCCTAGTTTCTCTAGCATATGGAACTCTAACATGTTCAGCTTGGTCATACAATTCTCCGCACTTCCTTTTCAGCTCTTGACGCTTTTCTCGTTCATTTTCATATAGTTGCTTGTTTTGCTCCGCTATCCCTTTGTATGTCTCGACAGACTTACTTAATTGCAGAATTTCTTTATCCTTTGCTTCGATAACAGCTTTCAACCTTTTCACCTCCTCGGCTGGCTCATCTTGTGTTCCTTGTGTAGCGGACCTTCTTACCCAGTCTTCGTATTGTGGAGTGGTCAATCCCTTTTGCTTGAGTTCTGGGACGTATTTAAATCTCTCATCATCGGATAGCTTCACCCATGCCTCAATAATCCGATCTTTCATAGGGAATTGGTTTGGGCATGTTTCTTCATAAAAAATGATGGTAAACTCTTTCATATCAAGTGCAGGCGGGACTTCTTGGGTGCGTCCTAACTGTCTAAGAAATCTTTTTGGGGTGTATGCGGTGATTCCTTGGGTACCCAGTAAAAGAACAAATTCGGATGCTTGAGTGTGAAGAACAGGTTTGATACAATTGGTCCAATCCAATACCCATCTAATATTTTGATTAGTCATATTCTTCAAGAATCCACAAACTCAGATGCATTATATGGCAGACCCTCTCTGTTAATCCTCTTATGTGTAGTTATCCAGTTGTACGCAGCCATTGGTAGACCCTCGGGAATAGAAGATCGCCTCATGAAGTGATCCATACCCCATACATGTAGAATCCAATTTGAACCACAGAAGAACTTTTTCCCTCTCTGACAAGCAGTGCAGGCTATGAAAATATTGGCCAAAATAATCGGTATAATAGAACACTGTTTATCTTTCACTCCTAGGAATAGGTCGTACAAGATCTTAGTGAGCTTAAAGGCTGTCTTTTTGTCTTTTCTAGAGAAAAAATAGGTT
The DNA here is from genome assembly GCF_036785885.1 of Coffea arabica. Classification (NCBI taxonomy): domain Eukaryota; kingdom Viridiplantae; phylum Streptophyta; class Magnoliopsida; order Gentianales; family Rubiaceae; genus Coffea; species Coffea arabica. The sequence continues at coordinate 37,078,452 of NC_092329.1, forward strand.
CCAGCCATAACCAACCCGTATACCCATACTCTCTTTCGTTCCCAGATTTCCTTGGAAGTGAACGAGAAATCTCCTAGGTGCCTCTCAAACCCATCCTTTAAAGCGAATCGATCAAATAAGAACTTTGCCTCTATATTTTGGTCCGACCCTCGTATTGCTGATTCCTTTAACCCGGGAAAACGACAAAATTCGGCTTTGTTAGACACTAACGGAAATATCATGGCAGTTCCCTGAATCGGCAAATTGAGAAATCCGGCGACCTCCTCAATTGTTATGGTCATTTCCCTTTTTCCTAGTCTAAAAGCGGAACAAGTGGGGTCCCATAGATGCACCAAAGCTTCTACCAAATAGCCGTCGGACTTAATGTCCTTGAAATCCCCGATGTGTCCTAATCGACCGGCTATTTGGTTAATCTCACTGGGTGAAAGCAACGTTGGCCATCTTTGTACCTCCGGCGGTACTACTAACATCTGTTGAACTCGGCGAGGACTTTTCATCTAGAAACAAAACTGGAGTCAAATACCTTACCTACAGGTCCCATTTCTCTGGTTAACATGAATTTAAATGTGCAAATCCCAAGATAGGGTTAAATACCCACGGGGATATAGGGTTGGCTTGTCCCTAATGTGGGATTCCCTAAGTGGCATTCCCTCTAGGGTTTATGCATGATGTCATTTTATCAAAGCGAGCACACATGCATTACACAAAATGAAACATGACCTAAAGGGACCCCTTTTGTACGCCGGGGTGAACCTAGAATGAAATGTATTCATGTTACGCATGCGAAGCGTTGAATTTAAACGTGTCACATTCAAATGGGGTAGGCTCCTAGAGAGTGCCATGCCAGAACTTTTATTTCCTAGGGCTAATGAATGCAATGGAGACACAAACCACGAAAGGTTAGTTCAATCAGATAAATACACATAACACATTGTAGCAAAGCAATACAAAGAGATAAAGTAATAAAAAAGAATGGAGGGGTTGGATCCCTCCCCTCGTGAACGGTGTCCCTAATAGGGTAAGGCAGACTCTACCCTAGGTAATTCTAATATGGATGCATGAGGTTGGGGTTCACTAATGCATCTAGACTCGATAAGCTCAGGTCCCCGAGCCTTCAGACTTGGAAACCAAAGGTCATCACCCCCAAGGTTCCTTGTCGGTGGCTCGAGCGATTCCCCAGACATTGCTACGCACACGTCGTGTCACAGCTACATGACCGGGTGAATCTAAAGAAATCCTCAACCTTCGACTAAAAACTAAAGGCTATTAACCCAAAGTTTAAAGCGGAAGATTGAGTGACCCCTCGGATCATGCTACGCACACGTCGTGTCGCGATCACATGTCCAAGTAGGTCACCTAATCCTAATAGGGTGGAGTGGCATGACAAGCCACTAAAAGAAAAATAAAGGAGGGATAAATAATAAAGCGTATGCGCGTATGCTAGTGCTCTTTTTTGGAGGGGAGGGATCAAGAACAAACGCGAGGCTCTAGGGTGATGTCCCCCACCTAAATGCAATGCAAAGCGCGGAATCACATACATAAACCATTCATCTATCAAAACAATCGTACGCAAAGGGGCGAGGGAGTGAGTTGATACGCGTGAAATGCAAAAATCCTAATAAAAGGAAAACAATGCAATCCCAAACATCCAAATGTAATATATGGAAAGGTTAAAAGAAGAAAAAGATTGACTAAATCAAATTTACTCGGACTCTCTAAGTCCCCAGTGGAGTCGCCAACTGTCGCGCCCCATTTTTTATAAGAAAAATAAATGATTTTAAAAAAAGTGAATTTTTGATTCGAAAAATGAATAAAGAGCACGGGTCTAAATGGGACTTGAAATGCGACGATTTGACCCAAAATAATAGTTTAAAAAGGGTTTTTTTAAAACAAAATCGGAGTCACCACTTGGTATAGAGTTAAGGTGTACCAAGTCACCTAAAAAATGAATTTTTGAAAGGAAAAGGTAGAAAACCCCTTTTAAACGACTCCTAGTTTACGTAAATCAAAGAAAAATGTTCGGGAGTCACATTTGACGAAGGGGAAGGCAAGGATAAAAATCCAAGGCATCCCTTCGACCTAGCCAAGGCTAGTTGCGTGATTTAGTCAAAGATTTTCTTGTTTTAACCAAAGAATTTATCACATTTTGACGCACTATATGAATGCAAACCCTAGACCTAGGGGGTATCGGGGGGTCAAAATATCTCTTCAAATCTTGAATGGTGCCAATCACATTAATTGTGACGCCCAATAATGACTCTTTGGAGAGGTCACGAGTAATGCAAAAATATGAGACTCTAAGAAGAGGAAAAGGGTAAAATAATTATAGAAATATACGTGTCTTAAAAGAATGCATCGTGTCGGGTACGGGGGACTAATGTTCGTGACTCAATTTTCCCTTTTTAATAGAGGGAATACGAGCGTGCTAAGACTAGAAATCCAAACTCGTCCATATCCCATATTCAAAGGGTTTTTCCTAAGCTAGTCAAGCAAATGAACTAACCTAGTTCTAATGCCTATATGAAATGCAAGACTAATGTCATGTATCATACAAAAAGGGCAAGTAATATACATATAAGGGAAAATATGGGGAAAGGGGTATACATATATAAGGAAAGTGTCATGCGATATAGTGAAAAAGGCCCTAAAAAGTAAATATATGCATGAGATGAAGTGATTTGTCACACAATCATGATCTAACGCGTGAAGGGGTCCTAAGGGTCTAGCGTTAGACTAGCCCATGTCTACGATTTCTCACTAGCATTGGACTAGTGAGAAAAGTCGGAAAAAAGGGCCACAACTAGCGTTGGACTAGCGTGGATTTGCGAAATTGGCCACAACTAGCATTGGACTAGTGTGGTGGCGTCACACATCGGTTACAATCAAATAAATCATGTAAGGCCTAATAAAAGCATGTAAACTGTGAGGCCCCAGTCCGATCGTAAGTCGATATTAGGGTTATTTGATATTCGGTATAGAAAAATCAGGGTTTTATGGCTAGAAAGGAAACCCTAATTCGGTTAAGTTTGGAAATCCTAGTTTACGTATTATTATTATAAGGTTCAAGCTATAATTTATATTCGGTATTCTAGTGTGTGCCTTGACGTAAGTAAATATAGGATTTTTTTTAATTACAAAGGTTTAGTAAGTTTGAATGATTAGCAAACCTCTAGTGTTGCAATATTAGAAAGTTTAAGTGGAGTTTTAGTTATCGCCCGTTTTTTTTCCGCATTTTCTTTATTAGAAAATCTCCAGGATAATTTTCATGAGTAAATATGGGTTTTAGATGATTTTCAAGTATCGGTTAGCTTTTGAGAAAATAAGAACGTATATTGGACGTGGGACCCACTAGTGCGAAAAGTTCGGAAAAATTCGGCCAATTAAGTTAAGTTCCGGATACTGTGAAAAATTTATCGGGTGTTAATGGATAAGTAAAGGAGTGTGAGGTGATTGATGTGAGAGGTGACCAAAGGATTGAATTGCATTTAATGAAGTGACAAGTGTCACTATCTCATTGGTTGGACTTTGTCTCCAACTATTCACCTTTTTGACTTTTCTTACCAAGTGAATAAATATCTCAAAAATCACCAAAAATTCATTCTTTTCCTCTCCATTGTGGCCGAATCTCTTGAGTAACAAAAGGAAGAAAACTCTTCAAGATTTTGGGTTCAATCTTGCTTCAATCAACTTACTCAACCATCCAACCTTGATTCCACTCCATAAAACCTCTCTATTTGGTGTTAGTAAGTGCTTTGGTGAAGTTTTTTGGAAGAGCTAAGGTGTCCAACATCTTCCCCTCTCTTTTTTACTAGGTAAGTGATGATTGAACATTCTCTTATAGCTAATGATGCTGAATTTATGCCTAATGGTGGCTATTGTGTTAGAAATTGTGGTTTATTTCTTGGTTTGAAGTGATTTGGTTAAGTTTTTATTTTTTTTGAGGAATATTCTGGTTTTATGTGATCTTGATGGTGTGGTTGTTTTTGATGGTTGGTAATAAGGGGCTATGGCTCTAGTAGGTGCATATGATAGGAAATTGCAACCAATTTTGAGTTTGGATTGAATTGTGCAAAGTTAGGGTTCCATTACCCCCTATTCTATCCGGTTTTGGATCATAGGGTTAGAGGCCGAATTGGACTTTGCTCAAAACATGCAAGTTGTAGGTATTGATGTGTTTGAGGTGCCTGTACAATTTCAGGTCATTTGGATTAGTGTAGAGTGAGTTATGTCGGATTTACTGTAGCTGTTCTGCTTTGGTCAGAATGCGAAAACTGCGTTGGTATTTGGCTATTTTGGCTGGAATCACTTTGGATTTGGATGTTGGTGTCTTCTGATGAAATGTAGCTGGATGTCTTAGCTATCATATGCCTTTGGAATTTCAGCATTTGGACTTGTATAGACTGAGTTATACCGATTACAGTTTTGTGTGTTTCGCAAACCTGTTTTGGTAATTCTGGTTTAGTATTTTGCATATTTGACCTAGTTGTGTTAAGATTTGGACTGAGTGACCTTCTACATTGTTGTAGCCCTGTTTCTTAGCTTAGAAACGGTGGGTCTTACACCCCCATCCGATAACCGTAGTGAATTTGGTGCCATTACCGCATATTAAGGTCAAATACGGTTTGTGATCCTGTTTTGCAATTCTGGTATAGTGTCTTGCATTTTTGACCTTGTTACATTCAAAATTGGACAAAGTTTCCTTCTTCAACATTGTAGCCCCTTAAGTCCTGGATATCCCTGTAAATTTTCAGGTTAAACGGATTAGTATATCCTGAGCTATAAATGAAATACTCAGACCTGTTTTGACCGTCAAATTCTGTTACGTTTTTGGACAGTTTATGACTGGAACTTTAGCTTCACATTTGACTGGGTTACAAGCTGTTTGGGCTTGCGACCAAAACACCAAACTTATAGCCCTATATCAGAGCTTTCTAACGCCCTTGGAATTTCAGGAATCGGATTTATAAAACCTGAGATATAGCCGAGCAAATAAGGTCTGCCCGTGAAAATGACCATTTTCTGGTCAGATCTGTTTTGGTCCAGATGACCAATTTCCGTTCCGAATTTGGATTGCCGACCTTCATGAAAGTTGATCCATTTGGAATGAACTATCTAACTGCCAATTTTCAGCTCTTTTGACTATGTGTAGCATAGAAAACAGTTCGCACTCAAAACTGACCATTTGTGCATTGGCCAGATTTCGTAAGTGATTGTGTTTGGTTCATTTGGGACTGAAGCCTCCAGTTTCAGTTCTGGATGTCTTCATAACAGTTGTTGTTCATCCTTTAAGCTTCGATTTGGCATCTTATACGCCTTAATCCGATATTCGTAGCTCAACTTATGGGTAAACTAGAAATGAGTATCAAATCTGCCGTTTCCGTTTCCGTCCGTCATATTTACGTGCGCGCGTGTCGTTTTGCCGTTTTGCTTGTTTTGGGCATGTTAGTGGCCGTTTGTGATAAAATCTTCTATTTCAGACAGCGGTGAGCTAGGCGGAGCCGGTGGGGCCCACTACTAGCGAACGCGCGAAGCGATTTTGCTTTCGTACTACTTTCGGTATTTTGAGTAAGTATTCAGGCCAGTTTGATGTGTTTTCTTTGCTATGTGTTTGAGATATGTGAAAAGGGTACTTAGGCGAGGGTGTACTTTATCGCACTCGACCTAAACCCTAATTTGAATGTATAATTGTACTTGGCATATGTATATGAATCTTTTGGAACCAAAACCCTTGAGCTTGTGGCTCGGGGCGACTTTCGAGTAAAGTTTGTGAATTTTGTAAAGTTTGTGAGTTCGTGGGCCCGATCTAAGACCTGTTTGGACTATTCGAGCCGGTTAGGGCTTGGTCGAAGTCAGTCCAACTTAGTCTGAGGTCACCAAGTTTGTAGGTTCATGTTATGAACCAATTTTGTGAATCCGGTTCACCGAGAAGGTGACCAAGTTTGTGACCCGAGCTTGTGACTCAAGCTCAAGTTTGTGATTTCGTTCGCCCGGGCAAGTTTGTTAGGTGACTGGCCAGTGAGGGTGATAAGGTGTCGGTGGGTGTACAAGTGAAGTTCTACGGACTATTATTTGCGGTCGACGGAGTGTCGGCAGGAGATCATACATGGCACATGAATTGGCTTTGGAGCCACCCGTATCCTTATTATATGATGTTGTTCTTTTCTGCTTTTGCTTTACTCTTATTGGGTATTTGTTGCTACGTGAATTTATGCTTTCGCCCCTGTTTACTTACTAAGCATATAGCTTACCCCTTTCCTTTTGTTTTCCTTAGCAGGGGCCGACGCGGGGACTTTTGGCTCGTATGCTAGTATAGTTAGATTGGCTTGTAATAATTGAACAGTTAGGATGGTTGTTTTTGTTTTGGTGGTTTGTATAAGGACCCTTCTTAGGGTCTATCTTCTGCTGGTTGTGGTTGTAGTATATTAGAGTGGTTTGACTCGAGACTTTTGAAGATTTAAATATAACTTTTGGGATTGTATATATTGTATATAGTGCTCTTTCGATCTATCTCGTTTAATTGCTTTAAGTTTTGAGTCCTGGCGCGAGCTAGGCAGGCGGCCCGCCGATACCCTTGGGTTCGCCCTTGGGAGAAGTGGGGTCGTCACAGTTGGTATCAGAGCTTAGGCTTCAGATCTCTGTAGTGTATCCTAGGCTTGAAGTTTAGGATGCCGGACTGTGGGATACTTGGCTATTAAGGTAAATATTGAATGCTAAGATTTTGATATTGACTTTTGTAATGTTTCCATAAGGCAAAGTGGGGATTGAGTTGATTGCACTTGGAGATGGCCAGTCCCAGTGTGAATCGATTTGGTTCTTACTTAATATTGAAATTAGCTATTTGGACCTATTCTTTAGGTTTGCACCCTAGGGCCGCCGGGGCGGTGCTAGTGGATTAGGTAGGTTCCTTAGGGGAGGCGCGTAGGGCCGTTGATGGGATTTCCTTTTGACTATCTGATATGTTTATTTTGTTATATCTGCCATGTTTATTTTGTTATAACCAGTATGCCTGGTTTCTTTTGTTACCCGGTGATTGACTACATTTTGGAGCCGGAGTGCTCGTGTATATTGGGTTTTGTACCGACTGGAGGTCGGGTAATGTGTAAATCTTTTGGTGTGACTTTGTAAATATGTGTATATATTTGAATAAAATTTTGAACTTATCTTTTGTGTGTCTTTTGTGCGTAAGTTTTGTGTCTCTTCTTTTGCTCATGGTCTGGATAATAAGCATACGTATTGTTCCGAATTATAGACTTGTACACTAGATGGCCTCCGGTACTCGAGGTGGAGGTAGAGGGCGAGGACGAGGCCCTGAAATGGAACATGAACACGAGCCAGACCAAGTAGCTACAGCCATCCAGCGAATGGCTGACTTGATGGAGCGTATGATTGACCAACAGGCTCAGGGCCACGGGAATGCTGTTGGAAACCCTGGACATAATCCGGGACATAATCATGAGGGCGAGGACCGTGCCTTAGAACGGTTCCAAAAGTTTGCACCTCCTAAGTTCATAGGAGGACCTAATCCTGATTTAGCAGAAACCTGGATGGACCGTATGCTCGATATATTTGCCGCGCTTAGGTATTCGGAGGAGCGGCAGATATCTTTTGCTGTTTTCCAGTTTGAGGGGGCCGCTCGAGCCTGGTGGAATGTGATCAGAGCCAAGTGGGAGCGGGAACAGACCCCCTGGACATGGATTAACTTTACGCGAGAGTTTAATGAAAAATATTTACCACCCATCGTACAAGAGAAACGGGAAGATGATTTTATCCGTTTGCGTCAAGGGACACTGAGTGTAGCGGAGTACGAGACCCAGTTCACAAAGCTCTCCCGTTTTGCCCCGGAATTGGTGCTAACGGAGCGAAAACGAATCCGCCGCTTCGTTCAAGGTTTAAATGTGGAGATCCAGGAGGCACTGGCAGCTGCTCAGTTGGACACGTTTGGCCAGGCACTAGAAAAGGCACAGCGGATTGAGACAGCTAGGGGACAGGTAAAATCCTTTCATGAGAGGAAACGAAGACAACCTGATTCGAGCCATTTTGTGACTGGACAGAGCTCGCAAAGTGAGTTACCTTCTAAGAAGAGTCATGGAACAGATGGTCCCCGACCCGCAGGAACCCTAAACCAGGGTAATTATGGAAGAGGTCGAGTAGGGCAAGAGCCCCAGAGGAGTGCCTAGCGTGGAGGGCCAAGTGCAGGCGTTAAGCCAATCTGTGGTTTCTGTGGGGCCAATCACACTGACGAAAACTGTTGGAAGAACAGTTCGATCCGAAGATGCTATAAGTGTGGTAGTGCAAAACATCTGATCGCCCAGTGCCCTAAGTCACAAAAGGAGAAACCTAAGCCACCGACTGAAGGGACTACAGCTAAGCCGTCAAATGCAGGGGAAAATCGACCCAAAGGGCCAGCCAGAGTCTATGCAATGGGTCAACCGGAAGTGACTAATCCTTCGGCAGGTTTCGAAGGTACGCTTTGACCAACGAATTAATTTCGAGGACGAAATTGTCCTAAGTGGGGGAGATTGTGAGGCCCCAGTCCGATCGTAAGTCGATATTAGGGTTATTTGATATTCTGTATAGAAAAATCAGGGTTTTATGGCTAGAAAGGAAACCCTAATTCGGTTAAGTTTGGAAATCCTAGTTTACGTATTATTATTATAAGGTTCAAGCTATAATTTATATTCGGTATTCTAGTGTGTGCCTTGACGTAAGTAAATATAGGATTTTTTTTAATTACAAAGGTTTAGTAAGTTTGAATGATTAGCAAACCTCTAGTGTTGCAATATTAGAAAGTTTAAGTGGAGTTTTAGTTATCGCCCGTTTTTTTTTCCGCATTTTCTTTATTAGAAAATCTCCAGGATAATTTTCATGAGTAAATATGGGTTTTAGATGATTTTCAAGTATCGGTTAGCTTTTGAGAAAATAAGAACGTATATTGGACGTGGGACCCACTAGTGCGAAAAGTTCGGAAAAATTCGGCCAATTAAGTTAAGTTCCGGATACTGTGAAAAATTTATCGGGTGTTAATGGATAAGTAAAGGAGTGTGAGGTGATTGATGTGAGAGGTGACCAAAGGATTGAATTGCATTTAATGAAGTGACAAGTGTCACTATCTCATTGGTTGGACTTTGTCTCCAACTATTCACCTTTTTGACTTTTCTTACCAAGTGAATAAATATCTCAAAAATCACCAAAAATTCATTCTTTTCCTCTCCATTGTGGCCGAATCTCTTGAGTAACAAAAGGAAGAAAACTCTTCAAGATTTTGGGTTCAATCTTGCTTCAATCAACTTACTCAACCATCCAACCTTGATTCCACTCCATAAAACCTCTCTATTTGGTGTTAGTAAGTGCTTTGGTGAAGTTTTTTGGAAGAGCTAAGGTGTCCAACATCTTCCCCTCTCTTTTTTACTAGGTAAGTGATGATTGAACATTCTCTTATAGCTAATGATGCTGAATTTATGCCTAATGGTGGCTATTGTGTTAGAAATTGTGGTTTATTTCTTGGTTTGAAGTGATTTGGTTAAGTTTTTATTTTTTTTGAGGAATATTCTGGTTTTATGTGATCTTGATGGTGTGGTTGTTTTTGATGGTTGGTAATAAGGGGCTATGGCTCTAGTAGGTGCATATGATAGGAAATTGCAACCAATTTTGAGTTTGGATTGAATTGTGCAAAGTTAGGGTTCCATTACCCCCTATTCTATCCGGTTTTGGATCATAGGGTTAGAGGCCGAATTGGACTTTGCTCAAAACATGCAAGTTGTAGGTATTGATGTGTTTGAGGTGCCTGTACAATTTCAGGTCATTTGGATTAGTGTAGAGTGAGTTATGTCGGATTTACTGTAGCTGTTCTGCTTTGGTCAGAATGCGAAAACTGCGTTGGTATTTGGCTATTTTGGCTGGAATCACTTTGGATTTGGATGTTGGTGTCTTCTGATGAAATGTAGCTGGATGTCTTAGCTATCATATGCCTTTGGAATTTCAGCATTTGGACTTGTATAGACTGAGTTATACCGATTACAGTTTTGTGTGTTTCGCAAACCTGTTTTGGTAATTCTGGTTTAGTATTTTGCATATTTGACCTAGTTGTGTTAAGATTTGGACTGAGTGACCTTCTACATTGTTGTAGCCCTGTTTCTTAGCTTAGAAACGGTGGGTCTTACACCCCCATCCGATAACCGTAGTGAATTTGGTGCCATTACCGCATATTAAGGTCAAATACGGTTTGTGATCCTGTTTTGCAATTCTGGTATAGTGTCTTGCATTTTTGACCTTGTTACATTCAAAATTGGACAAAGTTTCCTTCTTCAACATTGTAGCCCCTTAAGTCCTGGATATCCCTGTAAATTTTCAGGTTAAACGGATTAGTATATCCTGAGCTATAAATGAAATACTCAGACCTGTTTTGACCGTCAAATTCTGTTACGTTTTTGGACAGTTTATGACTGGAACTTTAGCTTCACATTTGACTGGGTTACAAGCTGTTTGGGCTTGCGACCAAAACACCAAACTTATAGCCCTATATCAGAGCTTTCTAACGCCCTTGGAATTTCAGGAATCGGATTTATAAAACCTGAGATATAGCCGAGCAAATAAGGTCTGCCCGTGAAAATGACCATTTTCTGGTCAGATCTGTTTTGGTCCAGATGACCAATTTCCGTTCCGAATTTGGATTGCCGACCTTCATGAAAGTTGATCCATTTGGAATGAACTATCTAACTGCCAATTTTCAGCTCTTTTGACTATGTGTAGCATAGAAAACAGTTCGCACTCAAAACTGACCATTTGTGCATTGGCCAGATTTCGTAAGTGATTGTGTTTGGTTCATTTGGGACTGAAGCCTCCAGTTTCAGTTCTGGATGTCTTCATAACAGTTGTTGTTCATCCTTTAAGCTTCGATTTGGCATCTTATACGCCTTAATCCGATATTCGTAGCTCAACTTATGGGTAAACTAGAAATGAGTATCAAATCTGCCGTTTCCGTTTCCGTCCGTCATATTTACGTGCGCGCGTGTCGTTTTGCCGTTTTGCTTGTTTTGGGCATGTTAGTGGCCGTTTGTGATAAAATCTTCTATTTCAGACAGCGGTGAGCTAGGCGGAGCCGGTGGGGCCCACTACTAGCGAACGCGCGAAGCGATTTTGCTTTCGTACTACTTTCGGTATTTTGAGTAAGTATTCAGGCCAGTTTGATGTGTTTTCTTTGCTATGTGTTTGAGATATGTGAAAAGGGTACTTAGGCGAGGGTGTACTTTATCGCACTCGACCTAAACCCTAATTTGAATGTATAATTGTACTTGGCATATGTATATGAATCTTTTGGAACCAAAACCCTTGAGCTTGTGGCTCGGGGCGACTTTCGAGTAAAGTTTGTGAATTTTGTAAAGTTTGTGAGTTCGTGGGCCCGATCTAAGACCTGTTTGGACTATTCGAGCCGGTTAGGGCTTGGTCGAAGTCAGTCCAACTTAGTCTGAGGTCACCAAGTTTGTAGGTTCATGTTATGAACCAATTTTGTGAATCCGGTTCACCGAGAAGGTGACCAAGTTTGTGACCCGAGCTTGTGACTCAAGCTCAAGTTTGTGATTTCGTTCGCCCGGGCAAGTTTGTTAGGTGACTGGCCAGTGAGGGTGATAAGGTGTCGGTGGGTGTACAAGTGAAGTTCTACGGACTATTATTTGCGGTCGACGGAGTGTCGGCAGGAGATCATACATGGCACATGAATTGGCTTTGGAGCCACCCGTATCCTTATTATATGATGTTGTTCTTTTCTGCTTTTGCTTTACTCTTATTGGGTATTTGTTGCTACGTGAATTTATGCTTTCGCCCCTGTTTACTTACTAAGCATATAGCTTACCCCTTTCCTTTTGTTTTCCTTAGCAGGGGCCGACGCGGGGACTTTTGGCTCGTATGCTAGTATAGTTAGATTGGCTTGTAATAATTGAACAGTTAGGATGGTTGTTTTTGTTTTGGTGGTTTGTATAAGGACCCTTCTTAGGGTCTATCTTCTGCTGGTTGTGGTTGTAGTATATTAGAGTGGTTTGACTCGAGACTTTTGAAGATTTAAATATAACTTTTGGGATTGTATATATTGTATATAGTGCTCTTTCGATCTATCTCGTTTAATTGCTTTAAGTTTTGAGTCCTGGCGCGAGCTAGGCAGGCGGCCCGCCGATACCCTTGGGTTCGCCCTTGGGAGAAGTGGGGTCGTCACAGTTGGTATCAGAGCTTAGGCTTCAGATCTCTGTAGTGTATCCTAGGCTTGAAGTTTAGGATGCCGGACTGTGGGATACTTGGCTATTAAGGTAAATATTGAATGCTAAGATTTTGATATTGACTTTTGTAATGTTTCCATAAGGCAAAGTGGGGATTGAGTTGATTGCACTTGGAGATGGCCAGTCCCAGTGTGAATCGATTTGGTTCTTACTTAATATTGAAATTAGCTATTTGGACCTATTCTTTAGGTTTGCACCCTAGGGCCGCCGGGGCGGTGCTAGTGGATTAGGTAGGTTCCTTAGGGGAGGCGCGTAGGGCCGTTGATGGGATTTCCTTTTGACTATCTGATATGTTTATTTTGTTATATCTGCCATGTTTATTTTGTTATAACCAGTATGCCTGGTTTCTTTTGTTACCCGGTGATTGACTACATTTTGGAGCCGGAGTGCTCGTGTATATTGGGTTTTGTACCGACTGGAGGTCGGGTAATGTGTAAATCTTTTGGTGTGACTTTGTAAATATGTGTATATATTTGAATAAAATTTTGAACTTATCTTTTGTGTGTCTTTTGTGCGTAAGTTTTGTGTCTCTTCTTTTGCTCATGGTCTGGATAATAAGCATACGTATTGTTCCGAATTATAGACTTGTACACTAGATGGCCTCCGGTACTCGAGGTGGAGGTAGAGGGCGAGGACGAGGCCCTGAAATGGAACATGAACACGAGCCAGACCAAGTAGCTACAGCCATCCAGCGAATGGCTGACTTGATGGAGCGTATGATTGACCAACAGGCTCAGGGCCACGGGAATGCTGTTGGAAACCCTGGACATAATCCGGGACATAATCATGAGGGCGAGGACCGTGCCTTAGAACGGTTCCAAAAGTTTGCACCTCCTAAGTTCATAGGAGGACCTAATCCTGATTTAGCAGAAACCTGGATGGACCGTATGCTCGATATATTTGCCGCGCTTAGGTATTCGGAGGAGCGGCAGATATCTTTTGCTGTTTTCCAGTTTGAGGGGGCCGCTCGAGCCTGGTGGAATGTGATCAGAGCCAAGTGGGAGCGGGAACAGACCCCCTGGACATGGATTAACTTTACGCGAGAGTTTAATGAAAAATATTTACCACCCATCGTACAAGAGAAACGGGAAGATGATTTTATCCGTTTGCGTCAAGGGACACTGAGTGTAGCGGAGTACGAGACCCAGTTCACAAAGCTCTCCCGTTTTGCCCCGGAATTGGTGCTAACGGAGCGAAAACGAATCCGCCGCTTCGTTCAAGGTTTAAATGTGGAGATCCAGGAGGCACTGGCAGCTGCTCAGTTGGACACGTTTGGCCAGGCACTAGAAAAGGCACAGCGGATTGAGACAGCTAGGGGACAGGTAAAATCCTTTCATGAGAGGAAACGAAGACAACCTGATTCGAGCCATTTTGTGACTGGACAGAGCTCGCAAAGTGAGTTACCTTCTAAGAAGAGTCATGGAACAGATGGTCCCCGACCCGCAGGAACCCTAAACCAGGGTAATTATGGAAGAGGTCGAGTAGGGCAAGAGCCCCAGAGGAGTGCCTAGCGTGGAGGGCCAAGTGCAGGCGTTAAGCCAATCTGTGGTTTCTGTGGGGCCAATCACACTGACGAAAACTGTTGGAAGAACAGTTCGATCCGAAGATGCTATAAGTGTGGTAGTGCAAAACATCTGATCGCCCAGTGCCCTAAGTCACAAAAGGAGAAACCTAAGCCACCGACTGAAGGGACTACAGCTAAGCCGTCAAATGCAGGGGAAAATCGACCCAAAGGGCCAGCCAGAGTCTATGCAATGGGTCAACCGGAAGTGACTAATCCTTCGGCAGGTTTCGAAGGTACGCTTTGACCAACGAATTAATTTCGAGGACGAAATTGTCCTAAGTGGGGGAGATTGTGAGGCCCCAGTCCGATCGTAAGTCGATATTAGGGTTATTTGATATTCTGTATAGAAAAATCAGGGTTTTATGGCTAGAAAGGAAACCCTAATTCGGTTAAGTTTGGAAATCCTAGTTTACGTATTATTATTATAAGGTTCAAGCTATAATTTATATTCGGTATTCTAGTGTGTGCCTTGACGTAAGTAAATATAGGATTTTTTTTAATTACAAAGGTTTAGTAAGTTTGAATGATTAGCAAACCTCTAGTGTTGCAATATTAGAAAGTTTAAGTGGAGTTTTAGTTATCGCCCGTTTTTTTTTCCGCATTTTCTTTATTAGAAAATCTCCAGGATAATTTTCATGAGTAAATATGGGTTTTAGATGATTTTCAAGTATCGGTTAGCTTTTGAGAAAATAAGAACGTATATTGGACGTGGGACCCACTAGTGCGAAAAGTTCGGAAAAATTCGGCCAATTAAGTTAAGTTCCGGATACTGTGAAAAATTTATCGGGTGTTAATGGATAAGTAAAGGAGTGTGAGGTGATTGATGTGAGAGGTGACCAAAGGATTGAATTGCATTTAATGAAGTGACAAGTGTCACTATCTCATTGGTTGGACTTTGTCTCCAACTATTCACCTTTTTGACTTTTCTTACCAAGTGAATAAATATCTCAAAAATCACCAAAAATTCATTCTTTTCCTCTCCATTGTGGCCGAATCTCTTGAGTAACAAAAGGAAGAAAACTCTTCAAGATTTTGGGTTCAATCTTGCTTCAATCAACTTACTCAACCATCCAACCTTGATTCCACTCCATAAAACCTCTCTATTTGGTGTTAGTAAGTGCTTTGGTGAAGTTTTTTGGAAGAGCTAAGGTGTCCAACATCTTCCCCTCTCTTTTTTACTAGGTAAGTGATGATTGAACATTCTCTTATAGCTAATGATGCTGAATTTATGCCTAATGGTGGCTATTGTGTTAGAAATTGTGGTTTATTTCTTGGTTTGAAGTGATTTGGTTAAGTTTTTATTTTTTTTGAGGAATATTCTGGTTTTATGTGATCTTGATGGTGTGGTTGTTTTTGATGGTTGGTAATAAGGGGCTATGGCTCTAGTAGGTGCATATGATAGGAAATTGCAACCAATTTTGAGTTTGGATTGAATTGTGCAAAGTTAGGGTTCCATTACCCCCTATTCTATCCGGTTTTGGATCATAGGGTTAGAGGCCGAATTGGACTTTGCTCAAAACATGCAAGTTGTAGGTATTGATGTGTTTGAGGTGCCTGTACAATTTCAGGTCATTTGGATTAGTGTAGAGTGAGTTATGTCGGATTTACTGTAGCTGTTCTGCTTTGGTCAGAATGCGAAAACTGCGTTGGTATTTGGCTATTTTGGCTGGAATCACTTTGGATTTGGATGTTGGTGTCTTCTGATGAAATGTAGCTGGATGTCTTAGCTATCATATGCCTTTGGAATTTCAGCATTTGGACTTGTATAGACTGAGTTATACCGATTACAGTTTTGTGTGTTTCGCAAACCTGTTTTGGTAATTCTGGTTTAGTATTTTGCATATTTGACCTAGTTGTGTTAAGATTTGGACTGAGTGACCTTCTACATTGTTGTAGCCCTGTTTCTTAGCTTAGAAACGGTGGGTCTTACACCCCCATCCGATAACCGTAGTGAATTTGGTGCCATTACCGCATATTAAGGTCAAATACGGTTTGTGATCCTGTTTTGCAATTCTGGTATAGTGTCTTGCATTTTTGACCTTGTTACATTCAAAATTGGACAAAGTTTCCTTCTTCAACATTGTAGCCCCTTAAGTCCTGGATATCCCTGTAAATTTTCAGGTTAAACGGATTAGTATATCCTGAGCTATAAATGAAATACTCAGACCTGTTTTGACCGTCAAATTCTGTTACGTTTTTGGACAGTTTATGACTGGAACTTTAGCTTCACATTTGACTGGGTTACAAGCTGTTTGGGCTTGCGACCAAAACACCAAACTTATAGCCCTATATCAGAGCTTTCTAACGCCCTTGGAATTTCAGGAATCGGATTTATAAAACCTGAGATATAGCCGAGCAAATAAGGTCTGCCCGTGAAAATGACCATTTTCTGGTCAGATCTGTTTTGGTCCAGATGACCAATTTCCGTTCCGAATTTGGATTGCCGACCTTCATGAAAGTTGATCCATTTGGAATGAACTATCTAACTGCCAATTTTCAGCTCTTTTGACTATGTGTAGCATAGAAAACAGTTCGCACTCAAAACTGACCATTTGTGCATTGGCCAGATTTCGTAAGTGATTGTGTTTGGTTCATTTGGGACTGAAGCCTCCAGTTTCAGTTCTGGATGTCTTCATAACAGTTGTTGTTCATCCTTTAAGCTTCGATTTGGCATCTTATACGCCTTAATCCGATATTCGTAGCTCAACTTATGGGTAAACTAGAAATGAGTATCAAATCTGCCGTTTCCGTTTCCGTCCGTCATATTTACGTGCGCGCGTGTCGTTTTGCCGTTTTGCTTGTTTTGGGCATGTTAGTGGCCGTTTGTGATAAAATCTTCTATTTCAGACAGCGGTGAGCTAGGCGGAGCCGGTGGGGCCCACTACTAGCGAACGCGCGAAGCGATTTTGCTTTCGTACTACTTTCGGTATTTTGAGTAAGTATTCAGGCCAGTTTGATGTGTTTTCTTTGCTATGTGTTTGAGATATGTGAAAAGGGTACTTAGGCGAGGGTGTACTTTATCGCACTCGACCTAAACCCTAATTTGAATGTATAATTGTACTTGGCATATGTATATGAATCTTTTGGAACCAAAACCCTTGAGCTTGTGGCTCGGGGCGACTTTCGAGTAAAGTTTGTGAATTTTGTAAAGTTTGTGAGTTCGTGGGCCCGATCTAAGACCTGTTTGGACTATTCGAGCCGGTTAGGGCTTGGTCGAAGTCAGTCCAACTTAGTCTGAGGTCACCAAGTTTGTAGGTTCATGTTATGAACCAATTTTGTGAATCCGGTTCACCGAGAAGGTGACCAAGTTTGTGACCCGAGCTTGTGACTCAAGCTCAAGTTTGTGATTTCGTTCGCCCGGACAAGTTTGTTAGGTGACTGGCCAGTGAGGGTGATAAGGTGTCGGTGGGTGTACAAGTGAAGTTCTACGGACTATTATTTGCGGTCGACGGAGTGTCGGCAGGAGATCATACATGGCACATGAATTGGCTTTGGAGCCACCCGTATCCTTATTATATGATGTTGTTCTTTTCTGCTTTTGCTTTACTCTTATTGGGTATTTGTTGCTACGTGAATTTATGCTTTCGCCCCTGTTTACTTACTAAGCATATAGCTTACCCCTTTCCTTTTGTTTTCCTTAGCAGGGGCCGACGCGGGGACTTTTGGCTCGTATGCTAGTATAGTTAGATTGGCTTGTAATAATTGAACAGTTAGGATGGTTGTTTTTGTTTTGGTGGTTTGTATAAGGACCCTTCTTAGGGTCTATCTTCTGCTGGTTGTGGTTGTAGTATATTAGAGTGGTTTGACTCGAGACTTTTGAAGATGTAAATATAACTTTTGGGATTGTATATATTGTATATAGTGCTCTTTCGATCTATCTCGTTTGATTGCTTTAAGTTTTGAGTCCTGGCGCGAGCTAGGCAGGCGGCCCGCCGATACCCTTGGGTTCGCCCTTGGGAGAAGTGGGGTCGTCACATAAACATATAAATCACATATAGCACATAACACATAAGTATGATATCTAGATGCAAGACCCTAAGAAAGCAGTAACACATAGCACCTAGACATGCAAAACACACAGAAGGCAAACAAAGCAAATAAAATCCCAACTATTACATTTGGGGGAAGCCTACTACAATCTAAGAGGGAAAACGAAAAATAAATGAAATAAACCTAACTATTACAACGTGGTATTCAAGTGCCTCCAAATGATAAAATTGAACTAAAATTAAAGCAAAAACTAAGCAACTAAAGAAATAAATAAAGTCAAAATGAAATAAACACTTAAAGTCATGCAATTGCACACATAAGACACATATATGCACGCAGGGTTAAATAAAGTCAAAAATAAATGATGGAATGTACCTCCCTCGCAATGGTAAGCAAATGAAGGAAAAATAGCTTCAAAACAATAAAAAGGTCAAGGTACCACTTTAATTAAAAAAAATTAAAAGAAATGTGCAAATACAAAGCTCACTTGATCATAAAAGTCCCTAAAGTCATGACTTTAAGTGCAATTGAAACAATGCATAGTAGTTAATTGAAGCAAACAAGCAATGAAGTTGTAAAATTAAAACTACCAAGGTCCAAATTGAGGAGATTATTCAATTGATTGGGTCATAGCAGCATTAGTTAGAAGCCAAGGGGTCAAAGTGCAATTATTGAAAGATTTTCATGCAAACCATGCAATCCACGATGGAAAACAAGCATCTGCAACTACTTTCTATACTCTAGCAACCGAAATGAAACCTGCTGCATTTTCTTTTTCAAACTCAGATTTCTTAATCACAGCTTTGATTAGATTTTTTTTTTTTAACCCAACATCACAACTTTAGACTAAGCAACAAACTACATAATCACCCCCATCCAAACAAGCAGAAAACTTAGAAAAGATATCATGTAAAATTCTAGAAAAACATGCAAAAATGGTTCGGCAACTTGGTTGTTTATTTTTCCAGCAAGCATTCGAACATGATTCAAGTATTTCAGACCCCAAACATGCAAACCCAACACTTCTTATCCAATTCCTCTTTCCAACATAAGATCAAACAGCAAATTGGATGACCGAAACTTTGGTTGTGGGCTGTTGCGGAGAAGAAAACAGCAAAGACACACGAATGAATGCAGCGGCTTTTTACTTCTTTTTACTTCAGCTTAGATATATTTGCGTGCAAGAACTCAAACCAGCTCTACTAATTTAATCAACCAAACCGAAATGCAAGGCTTCAACCCATGCTCGAACACAATTATCTACTTCTATTAAGTTCACTAAAGTAGCCTAACTATGAAAAATGTAGCTAAGATGCTAAGGAAGGGACCTGCGATGAACTTGTTCATGGTATACCAATTGAAAAAACATACAAAACACAAACCTCAATCAAACCCAAAAATCTGTAACCAAAGTGAAAGCCTGCTGCCGTTCGTTTCCAACGCAGATTTCGGACCCAAGCACACAACTTTGATCAAACTTTTCAACCAAAAATCATAACTTTAAACTAAACAACAAAACACATAGCTACCACAATCCAAACAAACAAAAACTTCAAAGGAAATCATGTAAAACTTTCATACAAAATGGTTCGAAAACTTTCCTCTTCACAATAATGCTTTCGGCAATTCTGATGTAGCCAGGATACGTGAAGATGAAACTTTGGTTTGGACATACATGTGGTGTATCAAATGAACAACAAATCCCAGATTTCAATCAAATTAAAAGTTTCAGCAACAACCAGAACAAGACTCTAACATCCGAACAGGCCAAAACAGATTCAAAAAGGAAATGAAACAGGCCACTTTTCTTCACAACCTATCCAGTATTTCAAACGGACAGACCAAGTAAATGTTTTTATTTCTTTTCAAAGCTGGGATATTGCATACTAAATCTAAGCCTAGGAACGAAATATAATCAACACCAAACAAATTTCAGACCCCCATCATACGCAATAATAGCAAAAAGGCAACATCTTTGAGTCATGAAAGATCAACCACAGATGACACCCATTTCTTTCTTTATGACAGGAAAGAAACACGATAACTAACAAATTTAGGTTCACAATTTCCAATCACACACATATATGCTTGGAAAGCTTAAATAATCCGCGCCTGCAGAGAACTTGGGGTTTAAAAAGAGAGAATAGCTTACAGTGGTCTCTCTTTCGTTGGAGATTCACAACTGATGATAGCAGAATGCAGCGGTAGCAGCTTTTCGCTTCGGACAGCAATTCCAGTAGCAGTTCCTTGCTTGGCCTTCTCGTTTCTCCCTTCTCCTCTTCCAGCTCTCGATCTATCTCCAACTCTCAACGCCTTCCAGTTCGTCTTTGCTCTCTCGC
This sequence comes from Coffea arabica, assembly GCF_036785885.1. Classification (NCBI taxonomy): domain Eukaryota; kingdom Viridiplantae; phylum Streptophyta; class Magnoliopsida; order Gentianales; family Rubiaceae; genus Coffea; species Coffea arabica. The sequence continues at coordinate 37,098,611 of NC_092329.1, forward strand.
TCACCTCTTCGGTTTTCCTTTACTTCTTTTCCCTCAATTCCCTCGCTGCCCAGATTCTCTTGCTTTTTCTCTCTGACCTCAGGCCCTCTCTCTCACTCCATCCCTCATTCTATCGTTGCTCTCTTTTCCTTCCAGATTTCTTTCTTCAGCCGCCACCTCCAGCCCTCTTTCGCTCTCTTAGTTTCTATCTCTATCAAAACCTAGCCGCTGTTCAACCTCCCAGCCGTCCCTCCCCTTTTTCTCCTTTCAGCTTCATGGCTTTATATAGACATCAGCCACCCCTCAGACCTAGCATCTACGGTCCCCTCTTTTCTGCATTTTTCTGTGATCGTTCGGGAGCCCTTGGGTGGCTTTTGCTTCCTAAAATTTTTTAGTTGCCGGATGAAGGGTCGGATGGCCTTGTACCATGCCAATCTAATGGAGCAAAATATCGGGCAAAAATGACCGGAAAACCCACTGGACAAAACTGCATTTTTGTTTCTTGCATGCTGCTATCTCCGCGTTCTTCTTCTTTTCCTTTCTTCTTTTTCTTCTTTTTGAGTAAATAACAGTAAACTAAAAGAAAATAAAGCATATTTTTTGTGAATGATTTTTTTTTCAATAAATTCTATGATAAAGATGACTTAAAAATAAAAGTAAATTCCGTTTACTCGATTTTGGATGTGAAACCTTCAATTGCTCCTAAAAATCTCCTTTCACCTACCCATACATCACAATCCCTATAAACCATACTAGTCACCAAACGTTGATTTCCCGTAGGTGTACTAACTTCTAGGTCATATGGTAAACTAGCAGGTTTTATATCGATGCCACACATAAAATCAGGGTTAACAAACGAATGAGTGGCACCAGGATCAATTAAAACTTTGGCAAAGCGGTGGAAAATAGGGATCATACCTTCTACGACCTCCGAAGACTCTGGGACCTGATAGGGCTATAAGGAATACACCCTAGCTGGAACTTTAGGTTTGGACCCATCTCCTTTTGCTGGTTCAGTATTGGTCCTTGGCGGTGGTTGGCTTCCTTTTCCATCTTGTTTCAGAACTGGGCAAGTGGCCAATTGGTGGTCTGCGCTTCCACATCGCAGACATTTACCCTGTTTCCTCCAGCAGTTATCTTCGTTGTGGTTTGACTTCCCGCAATGCCCGCAGGGACCGCGAGATACTGAAGCCGAGCCACTCTGAGCATTTCCCCTTTGTCCTCGCCCAGTTTGGCCACCCCTGAATAGAATCCCTCTACCTGAACCAGATTGTCGACCACCACCCGTTCCTCGTCCAAATTTAGAGGGAGTACTCTTTTCACCCTGTCCGGAAGTACTCCCAGGAAAGCCACGCTTCTTCGCCTGGAAGTTCCGGACTTGCAACCGTGCACTTTCAACTCGTTGGGCCTTTTCCACAACCTCGCTAAACGCATTGATTTGAGCCACGGCGAGGTCTTTCTGAATCTCAACATTCAACCCCTGAATAAAACGCCTAATCCGTCTTTGCTCAGTCATGATTAACTCAGGTGCAAACTTGGACAGGCGGGTGAACTGACTCTCATATTCCGCCACAGTTTGAGTCCCTTGGCGAAGCGTAATAAACTCGTCCTCCTTCCTCTCCTGGACTAGAGGAGGGAAAAACTTGGCATTAAACTCTGGAATGAAGTTCACCAAAGTCCTCGGCGTCTGCTCCCGTTCCCATTTCTGTCTAATTACGTTCCATCAGGAATGGGCTGCCCCTTCAAGTTGGAATACGGCAAAAGTCACCTGCCGTTCATCAGGGTAGTGTAGGGCTGCAAATATATCAACCATCTTTTCAAGCCATCTTTCGGCAACGTCCGGGTCGGGTCCCCCAACAAACTTTGGCGGAGCGAACTTTTGAAAACGTTCGAGAACTCTATTTTCGCTCTCGATATGATGGCCAGGGTTTCCAGGGTTAAGGTTTGGGTTCTGGGCTTGTTGCTGCACTACTTGTGCTAGCAGGTTTGTCATTTGCTGCATAGCAGCAGCTATTTGCACATTGGATCGGCTTGTGGTTCAAGATCGGGTCCAGTCGAGGTTTCCCCCGTACCCCTAACCGGTGTGGGTTGTCTAGTTCCGCACCCACGTCCCCGACCACTCCGAGTACCTTCCATAAGTTTTACTTGGTCTAGGCAAGAGTACTAAACCAAAGTAGTAACAAGGCATGTAAGTAATACGCAAAACTTTCACAATAACACATATTGATACATTGCAAACATGATCACAAACATCTATATACAAGCCAAGCAAGATCAAGCCACACACATATATACAATCAGTCAAGTCAAGTACGGCCAAGGCACGTACGAACATAAACGATCCCCCCGAGGATTGGCCTATCAAAAGAGATTTACACGTAGCTAACCCAACATCCAAAACGGTTAGCTAAGGCTCTATCCCTATCCCTATGTACATACAAAACCACCAACTATCCCAAAAGAAGCCTAGAAGTCAAGGGCTAGTCAGTCGCTGGGCTCTGGGACCCAGGTGACGGGGTAGACTCCTCCCCGGCCTCGGCCCCCGCACACGAAACTTCATCACTATCTTCCTCCAGCCCGTTATCACATAGGTTAAGGATCGCCTCAGCGCGACCCCTGACTTTGCGAGCTCACTTGAGCTCGCGCTCTCGTGCCTCCCTCAGTTGGTTGCATAGGTCGTCAACCCTATCTTCGACCTCAAGCACGTCGTATTCTAGCTGTTTAATACGTGCAACTTGCTTCTCGTTGGTCGCCCTATCCTGGATCGCCTCGACCTCAAGTCGAGCATTCTCTCTAGCCAACACCTTACGCTCCTTGTCCAGAGCAAACACGAGAGCGTTCGGATAGGCATACTTCTCTTTACACGCGCACCGTCGGAGACGGTTAGACGGGCTCGAACGAATAACGGCCCCTCCTGGCCGTATCTGATATGGGATCACGGGGAGTGCTCTGCGAGGTCTCACTCCCGAAGGACTAGCACTAGGGTCACCCTGTCCGGCCGTCCTACACCACAAGAACAATTAATCATAAATATAAGCTTACAGGCCATAAACAACAAATCCTCAAATCAAGCAGTCCTATAACACCTAGGCTAATTCAAACCTAGGCTCTGATACCACCTTTGACAGCCCCACCTTCCCCTAAGGCGAACCAAAGAGGTTAGCGGACTGCTTGCCCAGCTCTCGCCAGGACTAACGGGTCAGTTTACGTCGATCTAATACGTTCCGGAACATACCCACGCGTGCAAACAAGCCAAAATCACAAAATAAATAAAATAGAAAAAAAATGAAAAACGCGCCGACGATGAACAATGCCGGACACGTCAGAATCCGGAGTTCAACCATACATTGAAATTCAACATTTACAACCAAATGGCATGTCATAAAAACCATTCATCATGAATATACATGTTTGGTTTGCCAATCAAAAGAAAATGAACCCAATACCCATTAGGGTTTCATTCAAAGAGCTATTCATAAGATACATTTACATGAGCTCAACTTGACAACCAACTAACACAATCTTTTCCAAAAGTGGTCATTTTCCTGTAAGGAAAACAAATGGAACGGAATGAGCTCAAGCCCAGTGAGTCACTACCACATAAGCAACAAAGAGCATTTAGCATAACCTTTCATTTCAGGTACACAAATAAGGAATATAACAAGTTGGTAAAAGGATACGGACGGCTCTCAAGAGCCCATTTCCACGCTTACAGTCTTGATCCAACCTCATTGACCCTCCGTCAATGCTTACGAGTAACCAACCATAGAACTCACTTAACTTCCGTTCCTTCCACCTGACATACCCCAACCGGGCCCGCACTCCAAAGAGTAGCTTTTGGTAATACTCGAGTACACCGGAACCAAGAGTCTCATTACCACAAGATTCCCATTTCAGTCCCCGTGGCTAGTCAATTTTCACGACCAAGCCCACACTGGCTCGATTCAATCGACTACCAACGGGGTCGAGCTCAGTAACACAGTAGGGCCGTTGGATACTCGTCCAACCGGCACCCAAACAGTTTCCCATGAATGGAATTCAATATCTCATATAGCAAGTGCAACGGTAAACAGTGAAACAATCATTAATAGGATAAAAGGGATGAGGGCGGTCAAGTACACCCTCACCTTAAGCATTTCCAATAGCCAAACAAGCCTTCAAGGCATCACAATCACATATTAGCAAAGCCACATTATAAACATTCAAGTGAGTAGTATACTCACCAATCAAGTAGGTGGTGTTTCATGCACCGCCGTCACCAGTACGTCGTGAACTACCGTCACGCCCTAGAACATGCAAACAAATACAATGAGACTCGATAACGAGTCACAAAGCAATGCCAATCACAACCCCAATAGGGTTTCATATGCACATACAAGCATCATGAGTAACCAGAAATTCAAGAAATGGCATTAGCTTTGGCCCCGAATAAAAAACAGTTTTGTCCTTATTTTGCGGTAATGGCACAAATTTCACTACGATTATTGGATGACGGTGTAAGACCCACTGTTTCGAATCTAAGAAACAGGGCTACAACAATGTAGAAGGTCACTCAGTCCAATTCCTAGCACAACTAGGTAAAATTTGCAAAATACCAAACCAGAACCTCAATTGCAGGTTTACAAATCACGCTATGCTGTAATCAGTACAACTCAGTCTATACAGGTCCAAATTCCGAAATTCCAAAGGTACATGGTAGCTAAGACATCAAGCTACATTTCATCAGAAGACCTCAACAACAAATTCCAAAGCAATTCCAGTCAAAACAGCCAATTACAGGCGCAGTTCTGCCATCCTGATGAACCCAGAACAGCAATAGTAATTTCGACATTTCTCACTCTACACTACTCTAAATGACCTGAAATTTTACAGGCACCTCAAACACATCAATACCTACAACTCGGCCTCTAACCATGAGATACAAAACCGGACAGAATTCGGGATATAAAACCCTAACTTTCTCAAATTCCTTCCAAATCCAAAATTGGTTGCAATTATCTATCCTATACACCTACTAGAGTCATTAAACATCAGTTCCCATCATCAAGGATAGCCACAACATTACATTCATATTAAACCAGAAAATTCATCAATAAATTAAAAACTTCACCAATTCATCTCAAACCAAGAAATAAACCACAAATTTCAGCACTTTAGCTCCCATTAGGCACAAATTAAGCTTCATTAAGTGAAGGAGAGAGTTCAACCACCACTCACCTAGAAAACAAGAGAGGGAGAGTTGTTGGACACCTTAGCTTCTTCAAAAACTTCACCAAATCACTTACTAGCTGTGACGACCCCACTTCTCCCAAGGGCGAACCCAAGGGTATCGGCGGGCCGCCTGCCTAGCTCGCGCCAGGACTCAAAACTTAAAGTTCGAAAGAGCACTAAATACAATATATACAATCCCAAAAGAGTTATAATTACATTCTCCAAAAGTATCGAGTCAAACCACCAAAACAAAAACAAACATCCTAACTGTTCAACTATTACAAGCCAAACTAACTATACTAGTATACGAGCCAAAAGTCCCCGCGTCGGCCCCTGCTAAGGAAAACAAAAGGAATGGGGTAAGCTATATGCTTAGTAAGTAAACAGGGGCGAAAGCATAAATTTCACGTAACAGTTACACAATAAGAGTAAAGCAAAAGCAGAAAAGAACAACATCATATAATAAGGATACGGGTGGCTCCAAAGCCAATTCATGTGCCATGCATGATCTCCTGCCGACACTCCGTCGACCACAAATAATAGTCCGTAGAACTTCACTTGTGCACCCACCGACACCTTATCACTCTCACTGGCCAGTCACCTCACAAACTTGCCCGGGCGAACGAAATCACAAACTTGAGCTTGAGTCACAAGCTCGGGTCACAAACTTGGTCACCTTCTCGGTGAACCGGATTTACAAAATTGGTTCGTAACATGAACCTACAAACTTGGTGACCTCAGACTAAGTTGGACTGCCTTCGACCAAGCCCTAACCGGCTCGAATAGTCCAACCAGGTCAAGAGTTCGCCCCAAACTCACAAACTTCACAAAATTATTCAAAATCACAAACTTTGCAAACTTCACAAACTTTATTCGAAAGTCGCCCCGAGCCGCAAGCTCAAGGGTTTTGGTTCCAAAAGGTTCATATACATATGCCAAGTACAATTATACATTTAAATTAGGGTTTAGGTCGAGTGCGATAAAGTACACCCTCGCCTAAGTGCCCTTTTCACATATCTCAAACACATAGCAAAGAAAACACACCAAACTGGCCTGAATACTTACCCAAAATACAAAAGTAGTACTAAAGCAAAATCGCTTCGCGCGTGTTCGCTAGTAGTGGGCCCCATCGGCTCCGCCTAGCTCACCGCTGTCTGAAATAGAAGATTGTGTCATAATATATCACAAACGGCCACTAACGTACTTAAAACAAGCAGAACGGCAAAATTGGCACGCGCCAGTGCGGAAACGGCAAACGGGACGGCCAGATCTGCCATCTCAAACCGTTTTGGTCAAAAGTTAGGCTAGGAGTGTCGGATCAAGGTGGGTGAGACACCGTTGCGAAGCTAAAAGGAAGAGCTAAAACTTTAATTTAGGTATCTCAACCCAGATCTCAATAGGTATAGGTCAAAAATGCACGAAACAGTGCCAGCTGTTTCATTGCGGTTTACCAAACAGGCCCTGTTTGCAAGGCCGTAACTCACGACTCAGAAATCAAAATCAAGAAATTCCAGAGGCGTTAGAAAGCTGAAACGAAAGGCTAAAACTTTGATGTTTTGGCCAAGATCTGAATCCACTCAGAATAGAACGAAAATCGAGTGCCAAAATACCCGTCAGAACTGTCCAGATACAAGGTAGTTCTGACGATCTATATTGTTTGGGTCATAACAGAAGCTACGGAACTCGGATTCTAACGTACTTTATACCGTTTCGAAGCTGAGACCAAGATCTAAATTTCTTATGAAGGAGTTGACACCCAGATCGAATGGGATCAATACGGAAAAACCCACGGTCAGAAACTGAAATTCAAAACGTACACAAACGAACGTCTAAAACAGGCCTGATGGTTTTGTCCATAACTCAGGATACACTAATCCGTTTAACCTGAAATTTTACAAGTAGATTCAGGACCTAAGAGGCTACAATGTTGAAGAAGGCCACTCAATCCAGTTTCGAGTGTAACTAGGTCAAAAATGCAAGATACTACACCAGCATCGCAAAAACAGATTCACAAAATGTATTCTAGCACAAACATCATAAAACAGGCTACCTAAGTCCAAATTCCGAGATTCCAAAGCCATATGAAAGCTAAGATTTAAGGCTACATTTCATCAGAAGACCATAACAACCAATTCAGAAGCAATCCCAACCAAAACAACCAATTACAATCGCAGTTCTTACATTCGGCCAAAACCAGAACAGCAAGGGTAAATTCGACTTTTCTCACTCTACGCTACTCCGATTGACCTGAAATTTTACAGGCACCTATAAAATGTCATTACCTACAACTTTCATGTTTTAAGTCAAGGCCAATTCGGCCTCTATCTATGACCAAAATTTTCGGACAGAATGAAGAACCAAGAACCCTAATTTTTCCAGATTTCTTCCAAAACAGAAATTACTTGAAATCTTCCACTTTTTCCACCCTCTAGAATCATTATATACCATTTCCAATCATCATAAACAACCACACCATCATAATCCAATTAAACCAGAAAAATCATCATAAAATAGAAAACTTCACCAAATCACTCCAAACCAAGATAAAAACCAGAAATTTCAGCACTTGAATCACCAATAAGCATAACGTAAGCATCATTAGGTGTAGTAGGGTGGTTCAAGCCTCACTTACCAAGAAACAAGAGAGAGGAAGATGTTGGTCACCTTAGCTCTTCCAAAAAGCTTCACTAAACAACTTACTAACACTAATAGGAGAGGTTTTATGGAGTAAGTTCAAGATTAAACGGTTAAGTTGTTGATTTGGGCAAGATTAGAGCAAGGAATTGAGAGAGGTTTTTCTTCTTTTGCTTGGAGAGAGAGTCGGCCAAGAGGGAGAAAAGAATGAGGAATTTTTGGTTATTTTTGGTGATTTATTTGGTCAAAATAGAAAAAGGTGAATAGTGGTCTTATGGTAAGATTAAATCTTATGGTGACACTTGTCACCTTTTATTAAATATCTACCTAACTTTTCTCTCTCATATCAATCCAAATTGCAACCTCTACTTATCTCTTAACACCCGGTAAATTAAACCCAGTATCCGAAACTTAACCTAATCGGCCGAATTTTTTCGAACTTTTCGCACTAGTGGGTCCCACGTCCGATATACGTTCTTAATTTCTCAAAAACTAACTAATACTAGAAAAATCATCTAAAAACTCTAGTTACTCAATAAAAATTATCTGGGGAATTTTCTAATAAAGAAAATGTAGGAAAACGGGTGTTCAATCTTAACCGGAACTGAGGGTTTAAATCTTAATCCCTACTTAGGGTTTTCGAAATACTCCCAAAACCAAACGTTACCGCCCAATTAATGAATATATCAACGTAGAACGAACTGGGGCCTCACAATCTCCCCCACTTAGGACAATTTCGTCCTCGAAATTGCAATCAACGAGCTAAGGGTTGAAAAACTCGAAATAATCAAAAGATCAAAAGGTGTACATATATATACAAGTCACGCCAAAATGTACGCAATATAATGCACCATATACAGCAAGAGACATTTCAAGTTAGACAAAGTCAAGTGCAGCAAGTACTATAGATGCAGGTATTAACATACCACAAGTAAATGACATGTAGGGACAATACAAGGGCAAATGAAAGAAACGCGACTTGTCGTCCCACACTCAGTGAAAACCACCCTCGTCCGGTTTCTTACTCCACTTCCCAAAGTGCCCGTTGATCTCTTGTACTCACTCTAGCTAGACAAAGCTTGTTCATGTTCCCCAAAATGCAAATCTCAAGTCAACTCTGGAGTACTCAGGCACAAGAATCCGAAATAAGATAATTCACATCTCAAGCTGCAGTCCCAAGAGCAAACTATCTACAATCGAAATTCCTACCTGACGAACCTACCTATGGTCCTCAGATACCATGAGAAAGATTTAAGGCCTATAACATTTATGATCCATAACTTATGCTTGACCGAGCATCTAGTCCTTCATACTTATTCACCACTTCATCCAGGCTCACCCCGCGCAGAGACCACGCGAAGCAGCTATAGGTTTTATCCCTCAATTGCTTAACTTTCAAATAAAATCAAATCCCACAGTCCGGCATCCTAAACTTTCAGCCTAGGATACACTATAGAGATCTGAAGCCTAAGCTCTGATACCAACTGTGACGACCCCACTTCTCCCAAGGGCGAACCCAAGGGTATCGGCGGGCCGCCTGCCTAGCTCGCGCCAGGACTCAAAACTTAAAGTTCGAAAGAGCACTAAATACAATATATACAATCCCAAAAGAGTTATAATTACATTCTCCAAAAGTATCGAGTCAAACCACCAAAACAAAAACAAACATCCTAACTGTTCAACTATTACAAGCCAAACTAACTATACTAGTATACGAGCCAAAAGTCCCCGCGTCGGCCCCTGCTAAGGAAAACAAAAGGAATGGGGTAAGCTATATGCTTAGTAAGTAAACAGGGGCGAAAGCATAAATTTCACGTAACAGTTACACAATAAGAGTAAAGCAAAAGCAGAAAAGAACAACATCATATAATAAGGATACGGGTAGCTCCAAAGCCAATTCATGTGCCATGCATGATCTCCTGCCGACACTCCGTCGACCACAAATAATAGTCCGTAGAACTTCACTTGTGCACCCACCGACACCTTATCACCCTCACTGGCCAGTCACCTCACAAACTTGCCCGGGCGAACGAAATCACAAACTTTAGCTTGAGTCACAAGCTCGGGTCACAAACTTGGTCACCTTCTCGGTGAACCGGATTTACAAAATTGGTTCGTAACATGAACCTACAAACTTGGTGACCTCAGACTAAGTTGGACTGCCTTCGACCAAGCCCTAACCGGCTCGAATAGTCCAACCAGGTCAAGAGTTCGCCCCAAACTCACAAACTTCACAAAATTATTCAAAATCACAAACTTTGCAAACTTCACAAACTTTATTCAAAAGTCGCCCCGAGCCGCAAGCTCAAGGGTTTTGGTTCCAAAAGGTTCATATACATATGCCAAGTACAATTATACATTTAAATTAGGGTTTAGGTCGAGTGCGATAAAGTACACCCTCGCCTAAGTGCCCTTTTCACATATCTCAAACACATAGCAAAGAAAACACACCAAACTGGCCTGAATACTTACCCAAAATACAAAAGTAGTACTAAAGCAAAATCGCTTCGCGCGTGTTCGCTAGTAGTGGGCCCCACAGGCTCCACCTAGCTCACCGCTGTCTGAAATAGAAGATTGTGTCATAATATATCACAAACGGCCACTAACGTACTTAAAACAAGCAAAACGGCAAAATTGGCACGCGCCAGTGCGGAAACGGCAAACGGGACGGCCAGATCTGCCATCTCAAACCGTTTTGGTCAAAAGTTAGGCTAGGAGTGTCGGATCAAGGTGGGTGAGACACCGTTTCGAAGCTAAAAGGAAGAGCTACAACTTTAATTTAGGTATCTCAACCCAGATCTCAATAGGTATAGGTCAAAAATGCACGAAACAGTGCCAGCTGTTTCATTGCGGTTTACCAAACAGGCCCTGTTTGCAAGGCCGTAACTCACGGCTCAGAAATCGAAATCAAGAAATTCCAGAGGCGTTAGAAAGCTGAAACATAAGGCTAAAACTTTGATGTTTTGGTCAATATCTGAATCCACTCAGAATAGAACGAAAATCGAGTGCCAAAATACCCGTCAGAACTGTCCAGATACAAGGTAGTTCTGACGATCTATATTGTTTGGGTCATAACAGAAGCTACGGAACTCGGATTCCGACGTACTTTATACTGTTTCGAAGCTGAGACCAAGATCTAAATTTCTTATGAAGGATTCGACACCTAGATCGAATGGGATCAATACGGAAAAACCCACGGTCAGAAACTGAAATTCAAAACGTACACAAACGAACGTCTAAAACAGGCCTGATGGTTTTGTCCATAACTCAGGATACACTAATCCGTTTGACCTGAAATTTTACAAGTAGATTCAGGACCTAAGAGGTTACAATGTTGAAGAAGTCCACTCAATCCAGTTTCGAGTGTAACTAGGTCAAAAATGCAAGATACTACACCAGCATCGCAAAAACAGATTCACAAAATGTATTCTAGCACAAACGTCATAAAACAGGCTACCTAAGTCCAAATTCCGAGATTCCAAAGCCATATGAAAGCTAAGATTTAAGGCTACATTTCATCAGAAGACCATAACAACCAATTCAGAAGCAATCCCAACCAAAACAACCAATTACAATCGCAGTTCTTACATTCGGCCAAAACCAGAACAGCAAGGGTAAATTCGACTTTTCTCACTCTACGCTACTCCGATTGACCTGAAATTTTACAGGCACCTATAAAATGTCATTACCTACAACTTTCATGTTTTAAGCCAAGGCCAATTCGGCCTCTATCTATGACCAAAATTTTCGGACAGAATGAAGAACCAAGAACCCTAATTTTTCCAGATTTCTTCCAAAACAGAAATTACTTGAAATCTTCCACTTTTTCCACCCTCTAGAATCATTATATACCATTTCCAATCATCATAAACAACCACACCATCATAATCCAATTAAACCAGAAAAATCATCATAAAATAGAAAACTTCACCAAATCACTCCAAACCAAGATAAAAACCAGAAATTTCAGCACTTGAATCACCAATAAGCATAACGTAAGCATCATTAGGTGTAGTAGGGTGGTTCAAGCCTCACTTACCAAGAAACAAGAGAGAGGAAGATGTTGGTCACCTTAGCTCTTCCAAAAAGCTTCACTAAACAACTTACTAACACTAATAGGAGAGGTTTTATGGAGTAAGTTCAAGATTAAACGGTTAAGTTGTTGATTTGGGCAAGATTAGAGCAAGGAATTGAGAGAGGTTTTTCTTCTTTTGCTTGGAGAGAGAGTCGGACAAGAGGGAGAAAAGAATGAGGAATTTTTGGTTATTTTTGGTGATTTATTTGGTCAAAATAGAAAAAGGTGAATAGTGGTCTTATGGTAAGATTAAATCTTATGGTGACACTTGTCACCTTTTATTAAATATCTACCTAACTTTTCTCTCTCATATCAATCCAAATTGCAACCTCTACTTATCTCTTAACACCCGGTAAATTAAACCCAGTATCCGAAACTTAACCTAATCGGCCGAATTTTTCCGAACTTTTCGCACTAGTGGGTCCCACGTCCGATATACGTTCTTAATTTCTCAAAAACTAACTAATACTAGAAAAATCATCTAAAAACTCTAGTTACTCAATAAAAATTATCTGGGGAATTTTCTAATAAAGAAAATGTAGGAAAACGGGTTTTCAATCTTAACCGGAACTGAGGGTTTAAATCTTAATCCCTACTTAGGGTTTTCGAAATACTCCCAAAACCAAACGTTACCGCCCAATTAATGAATATATCAACGTAGAACGAACTGGGGCCTCACACTAGCACCAAGTGGAGGGATTTTATGGAGTAGAAACAAAATCAAGCAAGTGTTTTGGATGATTTGCACTAGATGGTTGCTAAAACTTGAAGAGTTTTTCTTCCTTCTTTGCTAGAGAGAGGGCCGGCCACAATGGTGAAAGAAAAGAGTGAATTTTGGTTAATTTTTTAGATATTTAACCAATTAGTCAAAAAGGTCAAAAGCCATGAATAGTTGTCTACAAGTGCCACCACTCACAAGGTGACACTTGTCACCTCCATAAATGGAACTCTATCCTTTTATTCCCTCTCACATCAATCACTTCTCAACCTCTACTTATCTCTTAACACCCGATAAATTTCCACCAGTATCCGAAATTTAACCTAATTGGCCGAATTTTTCCGAACTTTTCGCGCTAGTGGGTCCCACGTCCATAATAGATTCTTAATTTTTCAAAAACTCTCCAATGCAAGAAAAATCATCTAAAAACTATAATTACTCATAAAATTCACCAGGAAAAATTTCCTAAGCCAGAAAATGCAGAAAACATGCCGTTAAAGGAAATAAATCCTAGGAAAATTATTAAGGGAATTTACGGGTTCTCACAAAAGGGCTATTGTGAGGACTCGTAAAATTCTTATATTTTTCCAAAAATGCCCTTTTATTTGGAAATTATTCATTTATTATAACCCTACTATCCAATCATTCCACAATAAGTGCAAATAGACCAAGAAAGTAGGGTTTCACTTTTCATTTTCAAGTTGGAGCAAGTTAGGGTTTTCACGTTTTTCTGTAGGGTGATTTTCCGGTACAGAGTGAGGATCAAATTTGGTGCTTAAGAGTGACTTTTAGGTGAGAAATAAAATGTGATTAGATGCAATGATAAAAAGTTAGTGAATAGGAAGTAAAAACCCTAGTACGTGTGATTTAAGGAAAAACGGTGCGAACTGACGTGTACCGTGCACTACCGATTGAACACACCACTTGACCACCACTTTCTTACCATACAAGCTCATTAATATTTGAGCAAAATATCCTCTCATTTTCCAGCTAGCCTTGACCGAATTTTGGGGCTGAAATTGCAAGAAAGAAAAAGAAAATTTTGCTTGGTAATTGGTGGTGACAAGTGTCACACCATTAAGGGTCTTGACCAAGAACAATTGTCCAACCTTCTTATCACCTTGGAGCTGCACTTCTTCTTCATTTTTTCTGCTGTTTGGCCGAGAGAGAGGGAGAGGAAAAACCCAAGTGAGAGCTGCCATTTTATCTTGAGTTTGTGAGTGTTAAGTGAGCAACTAAAATTCTAAACCGATTAAAGAGTGAGTTGTGAGCTTGAGAAGCTAGGGGAACCAAGAATTCCAAGAGGAGGTGAAGTATCACTCTTACAAGCTTCATTTGTTGAGGTACAAGGCTAAACCATGGCTTTGGTTCTTTTATTCTGGTTTAAGTTGTTATATAATACTTGTTTTGGTTGGATTAGTGGTGATACAAGTTGTTATGATGACTTAAAGGTGATTTATGTGAGTTAGGGTTTGAGGTATTTGCTGCCTATCCTTGCTATATGGATGATATATGTTGTATTTAAGCTTATATAAGTGGTTGTGGTGATGATTGGAGCAAGAAATCAAGAAAGGTTACATTGAATCCCAAAATTCCAGATTTCTGGAAAATTTTAGCTCTATTCTCTCTGGTTTTATTGTACCATGTTAGAGGCCGAATTAGGGTTTGTGTAAAACATAAAAGTTTTATAGAATAGTATTTTATAGGTGTCTACAAAATTTCAGCTTAATCGGAGCAACGTAACCTGTGAAAAGATCAAAATACCCTCACTGCCCTAGGTTAAATTCCAGTGTTCCGCGTAGACAGTTCAGTCTATTTGGCTGTGTTTATTCACTATAATCCGTATGGATTTAGCCATTTTCCAAAACATGAAAATTTTAGTACTCTGTCTTAGCTTTTCAAACGCCACCAAGAATGTCTTAAACAGACCTTGATGGACTGAGATAAGGCCATTTGAAGGCAGTACAGTTGAATAGCCGAATAGTTGGAATTAGGTTATGTGAATTGGGAATTTGGTTAGGTTACACTGGAAATTAGACTAAGTGTTCTTCATGAACATTGTAGCCCTGTGTCTTAGCTTCGAAAGGGTATAATTTGTACCTCAATCCGATAAGCGTACCTCAGATGCGCCCATTCCACAAAACCCGTCAAAACTGTCTTTTGTAAACTTCGTTTCCGCACTCGTTATTAGCTTGATTTCTTGTTCTTGTATTGTCTTGGGCCTATTGAATGGCTATTGAAATGAAATTGTGTTAGGGTAACCTTGAGTTGTTTGAGAAAAATAATGAAGCCAAAATGGCTGGAAAATTTGGTAAACACAAAGGGCATGCTGCCCAAATTTACGCTCGAGGACTATAGAAATATACTTGCGACTTGGGTAGAGTTGATATGAATATCACTTGAGCCATCTAGGACTTTGGCTACCTTGGTTATCGAGGGTTATACGTTAAAACCTATTCGAACTTGTACCCTTGGCGAAAAGATATAATAACCAATGTAAACCCGTTTTCCTTGCACTTTTGACTCAATGGTTATTTCCAAGTGTATTTGCTACAAAATCTTCCAGTTGAAAAGCGAGCAAGTGTTTCACGAATGTCTTCCAAATGAATTTTAATTATTTGATTCTTACTGAATGAAACGTTTAAGTTTCGAATCTTGGACATATTTCAAAGTTCTCAAATTGAATTTTTATCGCAGATCTGGACTCCAAACCTGGAGTATAACTGAACGTGAATACCTGAAGCACTATATTTTGGTGAGTGCTTCCAAATATCCGATTGCACTTGTTACATGAGTTTCTTACTTGACCTACGTGATTACATGATGAATGAATGATAGGGCAAGGGTGTATTTTACCGCACTTGCCTTAACATGACTTGTTCTTGTTTATTGGATACACTTGATTTGTTATACATGTACATGAGTTATATCCTGCCTGGAAATCCAGAAATCCTATGGCTAGTTAATCGAGTCGAGCCGGCAAGGGCCTGATCGATTAGATAACGAACCCTGGGAACTAGTAATGTCGAGTGGAGTGTTAACTCTTCGGTTAAACGGTATACTCAAGTATTACCACCTGTGTTTCGTGTGGCGTGCGGGCCCGGGGAAGGGGGTTGATCGGTGAACGGAGACTGGTGTGTAGTGGGGTTTTATTTGGACTAGTTATTACTTGAAAGTTGACGGAGTGTCGACTACCAATCGATCAAGCTGGAACGGAGCCAAGATCTAAATTACTGTATCCTTACATGTGAATGTGAAATTGATATTGCTAGACTAGCTAAAATGCTATTTCTCGGATATGACTTGTTTGCTCGCTATTTCATTATTACTCCGTCATCACTTGGTTTGTTGGCCAATTTGATATTTGGAACTTCACTGAGCTTTGGCTCACCCCGTTAGTTTTGTTTTCTTTACAGGGGTACGAGCGAGGCGTGAGATGCATAAAGGCTAGCGTAGTCTAGTTGTTTGTGACTTTTGACTTTTGACTTGTACTCGCGCTATTCCTCGAATAGAATATTTTGTACTTGGATTGTATATGCTTTGAGCTAGTTTGGGTATATTGAGACTTTGTATCTTGATTTGTATCAATGTAAATTATAAGTTTGAGTTGTGAATGTTACTCGTGGGTCATGGATGTATGCACGTGATACGAGTGAGGGAGTGAGTCTTGGCGAGAGGTGGGTAGGCGGTCCGCCGAACCCTTTGGTACGCCTTAGGGGGAGGTGGGGTCGTCACAGCTATAGAGAAAAAGAGGAGTTGGCGGCTAGGTTTTGAGGAAAAGGCAGAAAATGGAGCAAAGGAAAATAGGGGAAGGCTTCGGCGAGGAAAAACAGAGGAAATAAAAAGGGCGGCGGACGGTAGGTAAGAGGAGAGCAAAAGCAAAAAGGGGAGGTCTTTTGGGGCTAGGAAAAATAGAGAGCTTCATTTGAGAGCAAGGGGGAAGACGAGATCTGGTGCTGTTTCCTTGGCGAACCAAGAAGCTATTGAAGCTGCTGACCTGCATAAGAAGCTGTCGTCATTCCACCATGCCATCTTCAGTCGCAAATCTTCATCGAAAGGGAGAGCAAGAACTGTAAGGCTTTCATTTTCTTTTTATGTTAGTTTTTCTCTGATGATTGAGCCTTCATGCCGAGAAGTGTTTTCTGTCTCTTGGTGAAAAAGCTTGTTGTAGTTTCTTTATGCTTTTCTTTGCATTTTACAATCTAAAGTTGCTTCCTTTTGCTATTTATTTGCTTCCATGCTATCTGATGGTTATTTGCTGATGGGTTTTGATCATTGAACCTGTTTTCTTTCCCTAAAAGTGAGAAACTTGCTTGATGATAGGTATTTTTGTGTGGGTTTGGCCTGGGATAGAAGTTTTGCAGTTTATGTGAGTTTGTTTGATATGTTTTAGTTTAACTTTGGTATAATAGTATCTGTATGGCATGAGCTGCAAGTTTGCAGCAAAAAAGGGCGAAGTTTGCTGCAAATTTTTTTTTCTTTCTTTTGCTGTCGGTCAATTCATATTTTTCGGTCGTAATCCTGCAACAAAAATGTAGTCTTCGACCCTTTACCTTGTCCATTTTCCATTTCCTATGAGATTCTGGGTTCTTGCTCAGTTGTGAGTCTTGCATCTAGGCCATGCTGTTTGCGCTCCTTCTTGTATGATTAAAATCGCATTTGAAAGCTAAACTTAGTCTAGTTGTTGCTCTCTTTTCCGTTCTCCCGTGGTTTTGCTCTCACATTTTTTTTTGTCATGGAAGTCTAGTTCACCAGAGTTGAAGTAGTTAACGTTCTTGGAAAGGGGGTTGGGATGGTTTTCTTGGCAAAATCGCATGCTGTAATGGATTGCATTCAAAGTGGTTGAAAGCAGAAGGGTTGAAGTAGTAGTTGTATTTGAAGTCAGTCACTGTCTTGTTTGCTTTTTGATCTGCAAAGAAGATTGCATTTCTAGGATTGAAATTTTGTACTAGTTTGTATGATGATGTTTTGTGTTTTGTTGCTTATATTAAGGTTTTGTTGTTTGGTTGAAACTTTATGCGAAGGAACGTTTGTATTCTGAAATTGAGAAGAAGATTGCAATGTTTTTTTTTGGTTGCAGAACGATGTTGCAATAGCTTTCTTCGAAAGCTTGCATGGCAACTTTTAAAAATTTTGTTTCTTTTATGGCCCAGAATGTGACGGCCCCACCTCCCCCTAGGGCGAACCAGAGGGTTCGGCGGGCTGCCTGCCCAGCTCTCGCCGGGACTCAGTCGCTCACTACAGTTCTCAACCCAATTACAATATAAATCTCAAAATTACATCAAATTCTCCAATGGTTACATATTACAAATGCAGCGGAAACTGATTCCAATCGTGGAACGTATACTTACATCCATATCAATTTCAAATATTTATACAAGACCAACTCGTACATAAAATAGATCCAAACTTAAACTGTACACGATATAAGCCATCCAGTCATGTGAATAAGCACTCCAAGCTTTTCTTCGCCTTGAGCCCTGTGGGGGGGAAAATAAAACATTTTTGGGGTGAGCTAGAAGCTCAGCGAGTAACCATTAAAATCAGTAATCAATTCAGTTTCACAGTCGTTCATTTCAGTGATGTCATGATTTCAAGATCAAATGTACATTTATTGCTCTCGTGAGCCAGCGAGATCGTTGTACTTAAACACCCAACGCTCCAAACAAACATTAAACAGTAAACAGTCAGTGGGGAAGCCATTTGCTCCAGATAAACAGTACACAGAGGTGGAGACGTTGGTGTTCAGCACACGAATTCCAAGCACTCATTTAAGCCAAAACATGTCATGGGCCACATGCAAGCACTCATGATATGCAATCAAGTAAATAGTGCAAGAAACGGTTCATAAGAAGCTTTAACAATAGTTTGGGGTCACTCACCTCCACGGCTCAGAAACCATCCATCATGTATCATTGCCTTGCTCAAATCCAAGTTTTAGATCACAAACTCAATGCAAACAAGTCCTTTAAAAGTTCGGACAGCACTTCCCCTGAATTTGCTTACTTTCCCAGCCATCATGGCCTCATTATTTCCTCAGCCAGTCCCAAAGGTACACACACAACAACAAGTTCATCCAATAGTCATTCAGCAAGCTCCAAGTAGTACAAAGACAAGTCAAGCTAGGGAAAAGTCTGGAAATGAAAGTTAAGTTCAAAACCAGAAAAATAGGTTTTGATGTCATTTTGCGGTAATGGTACCAAAGGCACTACGGTTGTCGGATAAGGGTGTAAGACCCACCGTTTCGAAGCTAAGAACCAGGGCTACAACAATGTAGAAGGTCACTCAGTCCAGTTCCTAGCACAACTAGGTCAAATATGCCAAAAATACCAAACCAGAACCACTAAAACAGGTTCACAAATCACACAATGCTGTAATGAACACAACTCAGTCTATACAGGTCCAAATGCCGAAATTCCAAAGGCATATGTTAGCTAAGACATCCAGCTACATTTCCTCAGAAGACACCAACAACAAAATCCAAACCAATTCCAGTCAAAACAAACGATTACAAGCGCAGTTTTCACATTCTGAGCAACCCAGATCAGCAATAGTAAAATCGACATATCTCACTCTACACTAATTCAAATGACCTGAAATTTTGTAGGCGCTTCGAACTCATCAATACCTACAACTTTCATGTTTTGAGGAAAGTCCAATTCGGCCTCTAACCCTATGATCTAAAACCGGACAGAATTAGGGGTTTATGAACCCTAACTTTTCACAATTCATTCCAAACCCAAAATTGATTGCAAATATCAACAATTCACACCTACTAGTGTCATTATAGGCCATTTCCAATCATCATAAACAACCACACCATCATAATCCAATTAAACCAGAAAAATCATCAATAAAATAAAAACTTCACCAAATCACTTCAAACCAAGATGAAAACCAGAAATTTCAGCACTTTAATCACTAATAAGCATAACTTAAGCTTCATTAAGTGCAAGAGGGAATTCACACACCACTCACCTAGTAACCAAGAGAGATAGAGATGTTGGACACCTTAGCTCTTCAAACAAACTTCACTAAACTACCTACTAGCACCCAAGGAAGGAATTTTATGGAGTAAAAACTAATTTAAGCAAGTAGTTTGGATGATTTGAGCTAGGAATTTGCCAAGATGTTGAAGAGTTTTGTCTTTCTTCTTGCTAGAGAGGGCCGGCCATCCAAAGGTAAGAAATGGTGATTTTTGGGCAATTTTTAAGATATTTAACCTTTGGTCAAAAAAAGTCAAAAATTGGAATAGTAAATCTTAAAGTAAAACCAATAAGACGGTGACACTTGTCACCTCATTAATGCAATCTTATCACTTCTTTTTCCTCTCACATCAATCAAATCTCACTCTCTACTTATCTCTTAACACCCGATAAATTTTACACAGTATCCGAAACTTAACCTTATTGGCCGAATTTTTCCGAACTTTTCGCACTAGTGGGTCCCACGTCCATTATACACTCTTAATTTTCCAAAAACTCACCAAGGCTAGAAAAATCATCAAAAACTATAATTACTCATAAAAAAATCCTCATGAAAATTTCCTAAGCCAGAAAACGCAGAAAACATGCTATTAAAGGAAATAAAACCCTCGGAAAGGATTAGGGTTTTTACGGGTTCTCACACTCATACTTTTCGGGGCGTCACACAGAAAATTAGAAGATTTGATCAATTTTATCCTTTTAACATATTATCTTTCCTTGGCATGCTTTAATGTGATTATTGGACAGAACATGCATGATGTTTTGGGATGAAATTTGAGGTTTAACAATTTTTGAGAGATTTATGATTTTGATTTGGATTTTTAGTGAAATTTTGGGTAGTTTTGTTGTTTAATCATATCAAATTGATTTTCATTTTTCATTTATTTTTTGTGAAATTCTTACCATTTGATGGGTAGGTTTTACCTCAAGCCTTTAATTTTAAATTATTTCCTTTTAAATCCCTAATATTTGTAATAATAATGATTTGACCCCTTAAGCTTCTTTAATCCTTTCAATTGGGTACTTATTTGTTTGAATTTGATGAATATGGTTTGTTTGGTTTATTTGAATGCTTGAAGTGATTCAATTTCATGCTTATTTCCATTTCATGTGATTATTTTGTTAATTAAAGTGATGCCTTGACCTTTTCTTTGTTTTTGGAGGGTAAATAAGTAATTTCATTTCATTAGGGCATCAACATAAGAAAGGTACACCCTAACCCTTATTTCTTAATTTATTTGATCCTACATGCCCTATGTGACTTTATGTGTTTAATTGCATGCCTATTGAAAGTGTTTTATATTTATTATTTTATTTACTTACTTATTGGCTTTAGTTTTGTATATTTATTTTAGTTCAATTTTGATCATTTGAAAGGAAACTTGAATGCCAAATTTGTAATAGTTAGGTATTTATTCTAATTATTTATTTATTTCCCCTTTTAAATTGTAGCAGGGTTCCCCAAGTGTAATAGAGAGGGCTTATGTGCTATGTATTTGTGTGTGCCTATATGCCTATGTGTTTAATTGATTTCCCTAGACTTTTGCATCTAGATAAGCATGCTTGTGTGCTACGTGTTATGTGAAACTATGTGCTTTGCATGCCTATTTACTTTAGTATTATATCTGATTATGTGGATGGAATGTACGTTACTGTGGCTAGTCCAATGCTAGTCATGGTCTTCCCCTCGATTGCTCACAAGTCCAATGCTTGTGAGAGAGCGTTAGTAAAGGGCTAGTCCAATGCTAGACCCAATAGGGCCATCCCTCGCTAGTACATAGTCGCATGCCTTCACTACATTTCATTCATTTTTCCTTCTAATATTTCTCATTTTTGCATACTCCCCTAACCTTTCCCTTACACATTTAGGGCTGCATTCTCATTTTAGACTAGCTCATTTGCTTGCATAGGTTAGGGAGTTACCCTTTTGGTAAGGGAAACAGACGAGTATAGCTACACATAGCCTTAGCACGCTTGTTTTCTTTCTAACCAAAAGGCAAATCAAAAGTCACGATTTAAGGTCTCCTCGTACCCGTTTTGTTTGCATTCCTTTAGGGATCATGCATTGCCAAGGCACATTACCATTTGCACACTCCCACTTTACACACTATCACTTTTTCACTCTCACTTCACTTTACACTCTCTCACATCTGCACATTTACCCTTTTACATACTCATTTGCACACCCGCACCTTACAGTTTCCCTTATTTGTATACGTGCATACTTATTTGCACCCTTGCACTTTACACACCCATTCACACACTTGCACTTTGCACATTTGCGCGCTCGTTTTTACACTTAAAGACATTTTCGCACAAACTCATTTTTCCTCATGATTATTCGAGCATTCATTTGTATTTATTCGTGACCTCTTTGAGGGTTCACCATTGGCTATCACAATTCATGTGATTAGAACCAATCGAGCCTCAAAAGAGACATTTTGTCCCATTCGAACCAATCATTAGATTTGCATTCATGTTAGACACGTCCAAATGCGATACATCTTTTGGTTAGAAACTAAGAGAATCATGATTAAATCATGCAACTAGCTTAGGCTAGGATGAGAGAGTGCCTTAGACATTGTCTTTGCCTTCCCTCTCTTCAACTGTGACTCCCGAGCCATTTTCTCTAATTTATCGCCGATTTTGGAGTCAATCTAAAAAGGTTTTTACATTTAGAATCCACATTTTTTGGGTGATTTGGTACACCCTAACTCAATACCAAGTGGCGACTCCTACATTTTTATCAAAACCTTTTTAGATTACTATTTTTGGCTGAACTGTCGTATTTCAAAGTCCCATGGCCTTTTTCTTTATTTCTCACATTCACACTCTTCACATATTTCACGCACATTTTAAATACCACAATACTGATTTTTTATCACATAGCTCGTTTTTCAAAAATGGGGCGCGACACCAGAAATACAAAACGAGGGCTCGGATCTCCATCTGTTCACACGGATCCGAGCTCGGATCCGTGCTGGTTAATTTCCAATTTTTTTACTTCTCTTCCTTTTTCTTCATTTTTGCTCATAGTATCCTTGTACTTTATCCTCCAGATGATCCTTGCATTTTTTTTCGTCATCTCATGCATGAATTCCATATATCAATATCCTTCACATTTTCACAAAATTAACAGTTAATCCACTCATTTATCAAATTTTGAACACTTAAACAATATTTAAGCAATTATCATCAAAAGAGTTCAAATATGGCTTTAATCTTCTCAAAGCATACCAAAAGTTCATGCCAAACTTGTACAAAATGTATGTTAAATATTCACTTATCATCGAGCTAGAAGCGGACTCGGTCGGGAGGTTGGTGACCCTGGGACAGTGTTTAGTATACTCGAGCATGACCACAAAGTCGGGTAGAGTATTAGCTAGTGAATGAAATGCAATGACTGAAATGAATGACGAAACGATTGACTGAAGGAGTTTTCACTTTCAAATGTTTTCAAATGTCAGAGGTATAAGGAGAAACGGACAGCGACTGAATGACTAAATGATTGAATGAATGGCTCCAAAGGAGCACATATCCTTTCAATGATTAAATGTTTGCTTCTTGAATGATTGCTTATTACTGTGCAAAGTGTGTGAAGTGTTAAATGTAATATTTTAGTGTGTTGCCTACTTGGCTGCTTGTTTGGGAACCTCATTAGGCTTTTAGCTCATTCCTTCAGTTTATTTTCCTTACAGGAGTAGAGGTTCGGAGCAAGTAAGCGTGAACTAGCGTGTACAACCCTCTTGTACTTGTACCTTTGGTAGATAGAATGTATTTTGGATATTTGATGTTGTATCTTACATTTCACTTTTGGTTTGTAATTAAGCTTGAATGATTGGCTGAATAGTAGAACTCCAGTGCTCATATGGAGGTTTGAATGGTTATTTTGAGAATTGATTGTAGTGAATGTAGTGAGCACTGGCGAGAGTTGGACAGACGGCCTGCCAAACCCTTGGGTATGCCCTAGGGGGAGGTAGGGTCATCACAGGTGGTATCGGAATCTAGGTTTCAATTGGCCTGGCATATTGAGTGAGAGTAGTTGTAACGGCTTAAGTGCGAAAGGTTTAAGTGTGAAACCTTAAAGTATTAGGTAGCAAATCTTGTGCTATCTGCCTAAGTTTCTTATTGACGTGATATTTGATTGTAATGTAGGAATGGATGGAGATAGTGGAAACGAGAATCTTGAACGGCCTCGTCGAGTCCTTAGTTACCAAGAGCGACCAGGAGGACCTATTCATCATTGGGGTCTCGGACGTAGGGTGAGACATTGTGGCTGTTGGCAAACTTACTCGTATCCTGATCGGGTGGTCCTAACAATAGACAAAGAAAGACAAAGATTGACTATTGCCACTAATAGGGCCCAGACGGAGATAAAGCACCTGAGAGCAACGCTAAGGATGCAAGGTGATAGAATTCTAGAGCTTGAGGCCTCTATTCACGAGGAACAAGAAAGGACTAATGTTTTGCAAGAGCAAGTGCAAGAGGTTAATGGTCGCCTCGTTCAGATGGTAAGAGAAGTGAGAGCCCGAACGGAGAACATTTTAACCGAGTATGGAATGCTTGTGAAGGAGGTAGTACAAGTGAACGTAGCAGAGGGAGTTCAAGGGAATGCAAGTCCTAATAAATCTAATCTTGAGCCTGACGAAGGGCAACCTGCACCTGAGGGAGGAGTAGAATCCGCTAGTTCGGTAATGAACTAAGGTAGAGACTTGAGGTTGTGGGACATGAGTTTAGGTAGTTGGGATGACATGTTATTTTCTTGTTTTGCCACTGTATGTATATTTGCTAGTGACGTGTCAATGCTAATGTGTATAGTAGTATCTATAAATAACATACACCGCCGCCCACCCCAGATCTCCTCCTTTCCTCACGCCGTCAGCCCAGGCCGCCACCAGTACTTATCTGCCGCTGTTGCTGTCCGCCATCGCCACCTTTCAACTCCCACTGCCGTCACTGCCACCGTAGCCATCGAAGCAGCAGAGGCTTCTATTGCCATCTCCACAAAGCCGTCTACCATCAGCACTTCCAGAGCCAAATTACAACTCAGATATGTCCACTACTCCGACAATGCCCTAAAATCTCCGGGAATGGCAACTGGCAGTGGTCACTAGGGCAGCTACAGCCGGCCAATCACTCGGCCCACTCCAATCGACCACACCGACAAAACCTACGGCGTCCCTCGGCTGGAAGAGAAAGGGCGAGCTGAGGAAACAGAGCAATCAAATAGCCAAATGGAATCGCCACTGCTCGCCAGCATCAGCATCATGACCACTCCGCCGCCGCAGCCACGAATGACATGGAGGATTCTGAGGCGGATGAGGATACAATAACCTTTCGCCTAACAAGAAGCAAGCGGTGACTTCATCGGACAATCCGAACAAGCTGGTGAGTCTGCTCCCCTGCTCCACTATTGTTGACGGTTACGGAATTTATCACAGCCACTGCCACCACCGGAAGCCACCACCACCACGTCTGAATCCAGCACTGCCGCTTGCAGATGCCGTAAGTCATCCTTTTCATTCGTATTTCAATTTTCCCTAAAGCGCTGGCTCTTTGGAAATTTTCAGAAAAAACATGGCTGCCGTGCACTTGTTCAGTATAAATTCCATGTTGATGGCTCACGATTTTAGATTGTATGCTTTGTATGTTGGTTGGACTGGAATCTCTGGTGTTTTGACAAATTTTTGGGGTTAATTACAGTTTCAATAAGGCAAGAATTGCTGAAATTATCTGTGCCCGTTAATCATTTGACAAAATGCCAAACTGAGTGTTCTAATCAAAAGATAACTGGTCAGCATTTTTGCGTGTGAAGAAAATGGATAAGTTAGCAAGTTCAATTTGTTGCATGTGAGAAAATTCTGATGAATCGGGGTTTTGCATCTTCTGTTCTTCTTGTTTTTCTTGCCTGGATACTCTCTTGGGATTACTAGTGATAGACAACTATATTTGAATTATGATAAAGTTGAGGATTTGGAGTTCACATGAGTTCGGATAGACAGATCACTATGCATTCATTTCCATTACTTCGAATGATAACCATTTTTGGCTTGTAGCTGGAAAATCGCAGAATGTTGTTTTGATGTTCGCATGCTCTTTTGCCTGACTTTTGGGTTTAAATTTTAGAGGTTGCATGTTGCAAAGCAAAGGTTTAGGTAAAAGCTTTGTTTGTTCAAGTTCAAGCTAGATTTGATTGTGTTTGTGAGCTGGGTTTGTGAATTGCCGAGTTGCTAAGCTTTTGCCTAAATGAGGAAGAAACCTGTTCTTCGTAAGTTTGATTGGGTTTTCCGAAAGAATTGCAATTTAATCCCTCAATTTCTGTATAATTTCATTGTGGTTCAAAATCTGGAAAAACCAAACTAATTTTGCCCTCTTAAGCTTAATCCTCTGTTTGCATATTTTATGTGATTTTCTGGATAGATTAATGCTGTGTTTTAATGCATAATCAAAGCTTAGTAGTTTTTAGTTGGGTTTTATCTTGTTGGGTTTGGTAACATTTGTTTGGGTTTTTTGTTGGGCTTATGAAGGTAAAAATTCAAAGGTTTTGATTGGATTGGGCTGGGATGATAAAAGATGGGTTAATCTGATTTTTTTAGGCTTTAGGTTTGGGCTTGAGGAAGGAGCCCAGATGTTTTGGTTGGACCAATCAACAGGCCAGCCCATCTGTTTTTCTTGGATTTTCTTTGACGGGCTGAAGATAGTTTTGGCCCAAACGAATAAGCAAATGGCCCAATGGTTGGTCCATTAAGAAATCAGAAAATGATTTTGCAAATCAGTCCCTGAGTTTTTCCTTAATTGTACTGTGGCCCTGGACATTTTCAACTTTTTTCAATTGGGTCCCTAACTTAATTGCAGATAGGCCCCTAAACTTTATGTTTCTTTAATTTTGGCCCAAAGCTTTATTAAATTTTGCAATCAAGTCCTTTCTTCTTTTGACTTCTTAAATGTAGGTTGTCTACATGATTTAATTGATTCAATTTCATGTTTATCTTTTGTGATTATTTCTTGATTAAAGTGATGCCCTGACTCTTTTATTATTTTGGAGGGTAAATAAGTGGTTTTACTCCATTGGAGCCCCAATTCAAGGGAGGTACACCCTAATCCCTTATTTCTTACTACATTTGACTCTACGTGCCCTATGTGACTTTATGTGTTTAAATTGTATGCCTCTTAAATGTTTTTATTATTATTATTATTTCATTTATTTATTCATTGATTTTAGTTTGTATATTTCTTTTTAGTTCAATTTTGATCATTTGAAAGGCACTTGAATGCCAAAGTTGTAAGAGTTAGCGATTTAATTATTTTATTCCTTTTCCCCCTTTTAGATTGTAGTAGGGCCTCCCTAATGTAATAGATAGGGTTTGGAGGAGCATTCAATGAAGACCTATCGAAGTCATGTGCCTAGCTAGCAAATGTAATAGTTAGGGCTTTAATTGTCTTATGTGTCTTGCATGCTTAGTTACTACGTGTTAATTTGCTTTGTTAGGGCCTTGCATCTAGTCGAGCATGCTAAATGTTATGTGCTATGTGTTTATAAGTGTTTGGCATGTCTACTCGCTTTCCATAGCCTGAATGAATGTGATGGATGAATGTACGTTTTCACTAGTCCAACGCTAGTCGGAATTCATAGAATGGGCTAGTCCAACGCTAGACCCTTAGGGATTTCCCCTCGTTAGTACATATTTGCATGTTCATTACATGTCATGCATTTTTTTTAGTTTTATCATTTTGCATGCCCCTCGAACCCCTTTTCCCTCCATTTTAGGATTTTTCCATTTCATGCTAGTTATAGGGTTCATTTGCTTGAGAGTCCCCTTAAATATGGGATATAGACGAGTGTGGCTTTTTCTAAGCCTTAGCACGCTTGTATTCCCTCTAGAAAAGGGCAAATTGAGTCACGATTTAGGTCTCCCCGTACCCAATATGCATGAATTCCCTAGGCTCATGCATTTTTAAATCCACTCTACCATTTTATACCCTCATCACACTTTCATTTTTCCTCTCATTTTGCACACGTGCACTTTTATGTTTCTTCACTTGCACACGAACACTTTTATCATCACTTGCACACATGCACTTCATATTATCATTTCACATACCGTACCTTGCCCACTCACGTGCACACTTTCACTTACATATTTATTGTCTTTTATTACTTTTTCAAACTCATATCCTCACATTGCATACATGCATTCCATTCATTTGTATCCCACTCGCATTATTCGTGACTTCTTCAAAGGATCGTTATTGGGCTTCACAATTAATGTGATTGGCACCACTCGACCTTTGAAGAGAAATTTCCCCCAATACCCCTAGGTTTAGGGTTTGCATTCATGTAGTGCATCCAAATGTAATAAATTCTTTGGTTAAAACAAGAAAATCTTTGATTAAATCATGCAACTAGGCTTGGCTAGGTCAAAGGGGTGCCTTGGATTTTATCCTTGCCTTCCCCTTTGTCAAATGTGACTCCCGAACCTCTTTCTTTGGTTTACGTGGACTAGGAGTCGTTTAAAAGGGGTTTCTTACTACTTTTTCCTATTTTTTCTTTAAAAATTCATTTTTTGGTGACTTGGTACACCTTAACTCATTACCAAGTGGCGACTCCAATTTTTATTTCAAAAACCCTTTTTAAACTATAATTTTGGGTCAAATCGTCGCATTCTCAACCCCCCATTTAGACCCATTTTTTCTTTTAAATCACAATTCCTTTTCCAATCACAAAAAATACATTTTTTAAACCATTTATTTATTTATCAAAAAATGGGGCGCGACAGTTGGTGACTCCACTGGGGACATTCGAGAGTCCGAGCAAATTTGATTTAATCAACCTTTTTCTTCTTTTAATCTTTTCATATATCACATTTGGGTGTTTAGGATTGCATTTTTCCTTTTATTAAGATTTTTGCATTTCACGCATACCAACTCCCTCACTTACTCATTTGGCGTATGATTGTTTTGATTGATGAATGGTTTATGTATGTAATTCCGCGCTTGACCTTACATTTGGGTGGGGGACATCACCTTAGAGTCTCGCGTTGGTTCTCGATCCCTCCCCTCCAAACGAGCACTAGCATACGTGCATACGCTTTAATTTTTTCACCCCTCATTTATTTTTTCTTTTAGTGGCTTGTCACGTCACTCCACCCTATTAGGATTTTAGGCGACCCACTTGGACGTGTGATCACGACACGATGTGTGTGTAGCATGATCCAATGGGTCACTCAATCTTCCGCTTTAAGCTATGGGTTGATAGCCTTTTTAGCTTTTAGTCGAAGGTTGAGGATTTTTTATAGATTCACTCAAACACGTAGTCGTGGCACGATGTGTGCGTAGCGGTGTTTGGGGAATCGCTCGAGCCACCGACAAGGAACCTTGGGATTGGTGACCCTTGGTTTCCAAGTCTGAAAGCTTGGGAGCCGAAGCTTATCGAGTCTAGATGCATTAGTGAACCCCAACCTCATGCATCCATATTAGAATTGCCTAGGGTAGAGTAGACCTTACCCTAAATTAGGAAACACTATTTCACGAGGGGAGGGGTCCCCACCCTCTTTCCTTACATATCTTTGTTGCTTTTTATATCATCTAATTGTCCAACGTGTTATGTGATTATGTGTTGAACTAACGTTTCCTTGTTTCTTATCTTTTGCATTCACAAACGTTAGGAAGAGGTCTGACATGACCTTCTTTTAGAACCTACCCTTGTAGATAGGCTATTGCACGTTTAAGAAATTTTGGTATATTTTGTTCATAAATTAATAATGCCATGTCATTTTAGGCTTACCCTGGCGTATAAAGGGCTCCTTAGAGCACGTTTTCTTTAAATCGCATGTTTTATTGCTTTAATAAATGGCATCATGCATAACCCTAGAAAGGGAATGCCATTTAGGGGATCCCGCGTTAGAAATAAACCACCTTGTGTCTCGGATACTTAATCCAACGAGACTTGCACGTTTACATTTTGTACCATCCAAAGGGGTAGTGCACAAGGTAAGGTAGGATCCGATCGTCTTCATAAGAGCGATTTTTGGAATATGAGCGTCTAATAATCACTTTTTGGTCATTTTATCAAAGTTGGTAAAAGTCCCTTGCGCAAAGGACATTAATTTGAAGAAATTCACAAATGATTCCTCCTATTGAGACGATAAATAAATTGAGGCCAAAATTTGATTTTAGAAGGCTCATAGGCTAATGCATCGCAATGGAATTTTGAAATAACCAATGGCCGGACAATTCAACCAATCCATTTTGCCAATTCATTCAATAAATCATCAATTCATTTCATTTGACCAATTTCCCTTTTTAGGGTCATCCGGTCGATTTTGAATAAATCGTCAATTCATTTGACTAATTTACCCTTTTTAGGGTCATCCGGTCGATTTTGAATAAATCGTCAATTCATTTGACTAATTTACCCTTTTTAGGGTCATTCGGCCGATTTTTTGAATAAATCACTAATTCAATTTCATTCATTTGGCCAATTTACCCATTTTTAGGGCAACCGAACCGATTTTGAATAAATCAAGTTTCGTTCAATCTATTTGATCAATTTATCCTTTTTAGGGTGATCTGATTAATTTTGGATAAATTAAATTTCATTCAATTCATTTGACATGTTTCCCTTTTAGGGTAATCTGGTCGATTTTTAATAAATTGTCAATTTCATTTGATCAATTAGGGTTTAGATGTCAATTTCAAATTGGGAAACCTAGTCGATTTTGAGAATTGCATCCAGCCATTTGATCAGTTGAGGTTTTGACCCGTGCTTCACAGAAAAGAAAAATTTTTGTCAACAAATTCCAATCTCTTCGATAGGAAGTTTGTCAGGGTCAAACCCGTGCGTTTTTGCAAATTCTTGTATCGATCAAAAGTGATCAATCCATTCGGACGTTGCCCTCATTTTGACAAATGTCTCTCGTCACTCCAATTGACCAAATTTTTCAAAATTATTATTATTTTTTTCACTAAATAAGTTGATCGGATCCATCAGGTATTGTATAGTGCCTATTCTAACGGATTGCATTTTCATGCTAGGCCTACCCTTGGCACAAAAAGGGTTCCCCATAGGACATGCATACCGATTTTACAGTTTTGCCTACTAACTCGGGATATTTTTCTTTTGTTTTCCCCCTCCCCTGCATTCATAAAAATGTTTCAATAAGACGAAAATATTCTTCTATATCTGATGATAATTTTAATCCAATAAAGTTTGAAGATTACAAGTGTTATTTGATTCTTGGGCAGATCCTACGATGAACACATAAATGATTTATCTGGAAGCTCTACGCTAAAGCCTCTGAGAAGTTTTGTAATTATTTTCCAAAGGGAAATTCTGTTTATTTGATTTGTTAGTACATTTTGTTCCAAAAGAAAAGGATACAAAAGTGTATATGTTGAGCTCTTTACGAGTTTCTCTCTTCTCATTTGTATCATAATTAAATGAGAAATTTTGTTTCAAACTTTTTCAGCAATAAAATTTTTGGGACAATTATTGTTTTTTGTATATTCATGTACATTTCATTCTTTATTCTTACTCATTGGAGATTCTATGATGAATTTTGAGAAATAAGACCAAATTAAGATTTTTCAACCTCTAGCCTGAATTTCACAAGTGTATCCTTTCTAAAATCCTCATGTATATTAGGTTGGTGATCCGAGCTATACAATAAGAGTGCTCAGAAAAAGGGTGAATGGTCACTCAAAAGACCCAATGAGATACCTTTTCTCCTTCACTATACAATTCACTGTACAATTCACATTTTGCCCATTTCACTTAACCCCAAAAATAAAATCAGTCACATTGACTGATAAATTGCAAATTGGAGCGAACTTTGCTTAGAAAGATGCCCATTGGTTTAACCAGATTCAATTCACATCTAAGTGAAAGGAAAAATGTGCATTATTCTTGTTTGTTTTGAAAATTTGGAATGATACTTTGAGCATTCTTTTCTCTACCTATACAGAGTTTATCATTTGCTCTCCCGTTTGAGCCTTTAAAAGAATAATTTCGTTTCAAATAAGCGCCTTAATGATCACTACCCTATATTGGAAAATTTTCAAATATCAAAAAGGGGAATGGATTTTCAATGACCATTTCACTACTTTGGTTGTCATGAAGTGTAAGAATGATACTTTGGTCATCGTTTCTACAACCTAAACACTATTCATCCCTTGCATCCTCATTTGAGCTAAAATTGGTGGTTCTTTTCGAGTGCACATATGATCGCACCCCACATTGGGGAAGGAGATTGGGAAATTTTGGAAAAGAAAAAGAAAAGGAGAAAGGGAATCGTGAATTAGGGAAACTTGATTCCACTTGGGTTCCAATTTTCGAAAAAGAAAAAAGGAAAAAGAAAAGGAAGAAATTTGTCCGCGTGGATCGTCTATGTTTCACAGATATGGATGCACAAGGGTCTTCCTCAGACAGTTAATTCAGATACATGCCAGAAATTTCGCATTAATGAAAGTTTCCTTTCAGAGTTATTGTAAGGAACGGAATACAAGTCAGGCCCTCTTCTTTTCCAATCAGGCATTCTATCTCTAGTTATCCCTTTTGAACCTTCAGAATAAAATACTTCATTTGGCAACCCCTGAGAATCGCAAACCCCACACTGGGGCAAGTTTGAGTTGAAAAGGAAAAAGTTTCCAGAAGTAAAAAGTGGAAAGCCACAAAATCAAAAGCAAAAGAAGAAAAGAGAACCTTAGTTCAAAAATAAACTGGGGCAAATTTTGTGAAAGATCAAGAATGGCAGAAGGCCGAAAAATCAAAAGAAAAAAGAAAATGAAAAGAAAAAGCCTCAATTGAGCATAAATTGGGGCAAATTCTGATTTAACCCTAAAATAGGGTTGGCACAACAATGCGATCTCAGATTACTTAAACCACTCTTGAAATCTGCCTTGAAGCCTTAACTTTTCTAAACACCCCACCAGATCCCATTACAAAAGCCGAAAGTCCTGACTTCTGTTCTTTACAATGGCCCTGTCAAGAAAATTTCTGATGCCGGAAAATTTTAGCTGTATTTCTGAATTGCCTGGGTATGGGGTTGACGCTACTCACCGGGTGAAAATCCACCAAGTTGAGGAAAAGGAAAAAGAGGCAAAAAAGCAAAGCAAGAAAAGTAAATGCAAGAAAATGCAAGAAAATTCGATGCTGAAGCCCCTGGTGAATGATGAGAAGGATACAAACAAATTTTGAGATCTTTAAGTTCAGAATAGGGGCAATTTTGAGAAGAATGCGATCTTTGGTGCAATGTCCTTGAAAATTATTTCTTTAACTATCGTTTTCAAGCCACATTACAAGCTAATAAAGTCCATCGTTGACTTATTCCTTCATGACAGCCCAAAGTGAGGATTATGCTCATAAGAAAATCCATCAATCATTTGTGATCATAAGGGTATAACCAGTTTTCGCATGTTTAGCTATCGTTCCTACCCATTTGTTGCAAGCTTAAAGCTTATATGTTGACTCAATTTTCTTAAGAAATAAGGGTGACAAACTCTTTGCTTTCACTAAGATATGAGGTTGAATGCATTACAATTTTGGGCACAAGAACCAGACAAATATTGACCTCCCATTTCCTTCAGCCGCTTCCAAATCAAAAATAAAGTCACTTGATTGGTCCTGAAAGATGAACCAACCAGAAATGGTGACCCCTTACCCTAAGCACCAATGCCAAAACTGAGGAAGAAATCTTCTTGAATTTGGTGTTTCTTCGAGGAATTCATCATGAAATTTCTGCATGAGTTCAAATTTGACGTTTAAAGTTTCTTCACATTGTATATGTGCTTTTTTTCTAAAAGTACGGTTTTTCTTTGTTCAAATAAATGGGAAATCATTTGAACAAATTTTTGCAATCAAGGGAGCCCACACTGGGGCGAAATTTTATTTGTGAGATTTCATGAAAATAAGCCCGCACTGGGGCAAATTTTTTGTAATACATTTGAAATTTTGTCCAAAAATCAAATAATAACATTTTTTCGAATCAATCCCGCTGCTCTTTTCCTGGAATTTAAGTGCATGTCATGCTTTGTTAAGCCCCTGTGCAAGTATTCATGGTTCAAAATGACGGAAAGCATCCAGTAAGGCGGAAGGCCGATACTGCAAAGAGAAGCAAGAAGAAGGAGGAAAAATGGACGCTACACTGAGTCAAAGTATTTTGAAAAAATTCTCTCGAAAAAATCCGAAAGGGAGGAAAAAATCAAAAGAAAAAGAAAGAAAAATCATCATCAGAAAGGTCAAAAATCAAAAAACTCAAGTTTAACTTCTTGCTTCTTGACATTCAAATTCAATTTCTTGTTCACGAGATCACGTTGGGCCTGGTTTTCGTGCCGCCAACTTCATAACATCCCGTTGGGCCTGGATTTCGTGCCGCCAACATTTCATTGGGCAGGCTCGGGTTTAATCCCACTGACCAATTCATCATACTGGGGCAAATTATTTCGACAAGTCTCTCTCAAACAGGAAAAATCAAAAAATCAAAAATCGAAAATCGAAAAATCAAAAAATCAAAAAAATCAAAAATCAAAGTCAAAAATCATTTCAAGTTTCATCACGGCAGGCTCGGGTTTGATCCCACTGTCCGATTGTCAAAGCGTTTTATTTTCATTGCTATTGGAGCTGGGTTTGTCCCGCCAGTAAGCATTTTATTTTCATTGCTATTGGAGTTGGGTTTGTCCCGCCAGTGAGCCTTTCATTTGCATTAGCCACTAGCCGTTGGGTTTGTCCCACTAGTGAGCCTTTCATTTTCATCGCCACTAGCCGTTGGGTTTGTCCCACTAGTGAGCATTTTATTTTCATCGCCACTAGCCGTTGGGTTCGTCCCACTAGTGAGCCTTTCATTTGCATTCGCCACTAGCCGTTGGGTTTGTCCCACTAGTGAGTCTTACATTTTCATCGCCACTAGCCGTTGGGTTTGTCCCACTAGTGAGCCTCTCTTTTGCATTCGCCACTAGCCGTTGGGTTTGTCCCACTAGTGAGCCTTTCATTTGCATTCGCCACTAGTCGTTGGCTTTGTGCCACTAGTCGTTGGCTTTGTCCCACTAGTGAGCCTTTCATTTGCATTCACCACTAGCCGTTGGCTTTGTCCCACTAGTGTGCCTTTCATTTTCATCGCCACTAGCCGTTGGGTTTGTCCCACTAGTGAGCCTTTCATTTGCATTCGCCACTAGTCGTTGGGTTTGTCCCACTAGTGAGCCTTTCATTTGCATTCACCACTAGCCGTTGGGTTTGTCCCACTAGTGTGCCTTTCATTTTCATCGCCACTAGCCGTTGGGTTTGTCCCACTAGTGAGCCTTTCATTTTCATTGCCACTAGCCGTTGGGTTTGTCCCACTAGTGAGCCCCTCATTTGCATTCGCCACTAGCCGTTGGGTTTGTCCCACTAGTGAGCCTTTCATTTGCATTCGCCACTAGCCGTTGGGACAAGGCGTTGGGTTTGTCCCACTAGTGAGCCTCTCATTTGCATTCGCCACTAGCCGTTGGGTTTGTCCCACTAGTGAGCCCGTCATTTGCATTCGCCACTAGCCGTTGGGTTTGTCCCACTAGTGAGCCTGTCATTTGCATTCGCCACTAGCCGTTGGGTTTGTCCCACTAGTGAGCCTCTCCCACTAGTGAGCCTCTCATTTGCATTCGCCACTAGCCGTTGGGTTTGTCCCACTAGTGTGCATTTCATTTTACTAGTGTGCATTTTCATCTTATCATTTGACGTGGGTCAGTTTCACTAACATTTCATTTCACTTTATTTCATCTCGTTTACATTTTCTGTCTGGGTCTATCCCATTTAATTCCTGTTCGGGTCAGTCCCGTTTAAATTCCTGTTTGGGTCAGTCCCGTTTAAATTCTGTTCGGGTCAGTCCCATTTAATTCCTGTTCGGGTCAGTCCCGTTTAAATTCTGTTCGGGTCAGTCCCGTTTAAATTCCTGTTCGGGTCAGTGCCATTTAATTCCTGTTCGGGTCAGTCCCGTTTAAATTTTGTTCGGGTCAGTCCCGTTTAAATTCCTGTTCGGGTCAGTCCCGTTTAAATTCTGTTCGGGTCAGTCCCGTTTAAATTTCTTGTCTGGGTCAATTCCATTTTTAAAATTTTGTCAAAAGGGGTCAGTCCCCATTTCTAAAAGCATTCATCATTCGTAACGTTCACCGCCGAATAACGCAGGTAAGTATTTGGTATCTACTTCTTTGTCTCAAGTTTTTCCAAAACTCAGACAAAGAGGGGCAAACTGTAGACACCAAATTTTTTATTTTATTAGTTTAATTAATTTAATTTTTTTTATTTTATTTTATTTTGTTCTAGTTTATTTCTTATTTTGTTTTCATACTAAATTTTAGAAAAAGAGAGGGAAAAAGTGTATTAGGGATAGTTGGACAAGTGGTTAAGGAATTTGGGGACAAGTGTCCCTTTGCTTATTTTGATAACACAACATTTAGGGGGACACTTGTTTAACTTAGGAGGGGGGATGTCAGCGGAGGTTTTGGGGGGCAAAGAAAGGAAAAGATGAAGAAATGGGAAGGGGGGCAAAAGGAGAAAAGAGAGGAAAAAGAGAAAAGCCGAGAGGGGTTAGAGGCGGTAGGCTAAGCAAAAAACGGGGAAGAAGACAGAGAAACGAGAGAGAGGTCTGGGGGAGATTTTTTGGGGGGTTTCAGGCTAAACAAAAACAGAGAGAGAGGCTTTTGGTTGAAGAAGAGAACTGAAAAAGAACTTCGGCAAGCAGAATAGGAAAAAGGAGCCGCAAGCAAGGAGGAAAAAGAGAGGGACAACAATCTCTATTGTGCTTATCAATTTCAGCTGCAAAGCCAAGAACAAAACAAAAACTGAAACCTCAGAAGCTCAGTATTTGTATTTCCCTTCTAGCATCGTCATCTTCAATTTCTGATAAAAACCCACCTGATGCTTGTGAAGAAACTAATGAGGCAGATGCCAGAACTTCAGATTCACCGTCAATTCAGAAGGAGAAAAGGATGAAGAAGAAGAGACTGCCCTTGTTCCTGTCGTACACCGCCGCCCACCCCAGATCTCCTCCTTTCCTCACGCCATCAGCCCAGGCCGCCACCAGTCCTCATCCGCCGCTGTTGCTGTCCGCCATCGCCACCTTTCAACTCCCACTGCCGTCACTGCCACCATAGCCATCGAAACAGCAGAGGCTTCTATTGCCATCTCCACAAAGCCGTCTACCATCAGCACTTCCAGAGCCAAATTACAACTCAGATATGTCCACTACTTCGACAATGCCCTAAAATCTCCGGGAATGGCAACTGGCAGTGGTCACTAGGGCAGCTACAGCCGGCCAATCACTCGGCCCACTCCAATCGACCACACCGACAAAACCTACGGCGTCCCTCGGCTGGAAGAGAAAGGGCGAGCTGAGGAAACAGAGCAATCAAATAGCCAAATGGAATTGCCACTGCTCGCCAGCATCAGCATCATGACCACTCTGCCGCCGCAGCCACGGATGACATGGAGGATTCTCAGGCGGATGAGGATACAATAACCTTTCGCTCTGATACCGGTCCCAAGAGTAAATCATCCATATTACAGATTCCTACCCGACATACATATCTATCTTCCTCAAATCCCATGATAAAGATCTTTACACTTATGACATGTCTGGTTCATAACTTACGCTCAAACGAGCACTTAGACATATTCATGAAATCAGGACCATACACCACTTGGCCCAAGCTCACTCCGCGCAGAGACCACGCGAAGTGGCTCTGATACCAACTGTGACAGTTCTTAGGGTCACATCACGGGGTACCTATCAGCTTGCCACCCACACGCGGGCATCCCCTACGGAGAGTTTCGCTTCGTGACTCTTCACGAACGAGAGGCTCGGGGCTTTTCCAGACGAAGGACGTAAAGTCCCAACTGTCGGCATATGACTCTGATACCAACTGTGACGGCCCCACCTCCCCCTAAGGCGAACCAGAGGGTTTGGCGGGTCGCCTGCCCAACTCTCGCCAGGACTAACGATGCAGACTAGAACTATCCATAGCGATCCGGAACTTACAAACGAGCGTAAACAAGTCAAAATGGTAAAATAACCCAAAATAAAAAAATGGAATCCGGAGTCGGCCATGAATAGTAACCGACCCGTCAGAACCCAACCGAAATAGCTAACAAACATTCACATCTGAACTTTAGCGTTACAAATCAAAATGACATACAAAAGCTTTCAAAAGTTAATACATATACACGGTTTGCCAAACCAAAAGAGAAAACGCCCCAAAAGTACACCTAGGGTTTTAATACACGAGCTATACAAAAGATATGTTCAACTAGCTCAATTTGGCAGCCATTTGTCAAATCCAGACCAAAAGGGTTTATTTTCCTGTAAGGAAAACAAAAGGAACAGAAAGGGGTGAGATTGCGCTCAATGAGGTACCAAACAGATAGCATTAAAATCATGGTATTTCACATTTAACAAATCATATACACATGTCAGATGTAAAGCAAAGGAACCAATGATTCAAATAAGAAGGATACGGGTGGTTCTCAGGAGCCAAATTTCCAGCGCAGTACTTGATCCAAACCGGTTGACTCTCCGTCAACGTATATAAAACCAACGCGTCCGTAGACCTCTCTTATCACCGAATTCCGTCCACCAAACACCCCTTTACCGGGCCCGCTCACCTCAAACGAACAAAATGGTAATACTCGAGTATACCCGGAATCAAGGGTCTCAATACCCAAAATCCCCGAACAGACTACCGTGGTTCGTTATCTAATCGTCCAGGCCCTTGCCGGCCCGACTCGAATAACTTAGCCACAGGACTGAGCTCATAGGTCATAGAAATCCGAACAGATGCAGACACAGATAACAGATTCAAATTTTGCATAGTAAATTGGCATATGAACAG
This sequence comes from Coffea arabica, assembly GCF_036785885.1. Lineage (NCBI taxonomy): Eukaryota > Viridiplantae > Streptophyta > Magnoliopsida > Gentianales > Rubiaceae > Coffea > Coffea arabica. Next base: position 37,137,066 of record NC_092329.1, read on the forward strand.
ACAAGAGAACGAGTGTGATAAAGTACACCCTCGTCTCAAACAAATAAACAGATTGCAGAGCTGAAATCAAGTTAAACAGCAATGGAGGGGAGTGGTACACTCACCGGCTCAACTTCAAAAGTTTTTACTTCAGATTGGCCTTAATCGCCAAGAAACCATAAAATAACCAAAATAAACCAATTGAAGGTTTCACATCCGTAATCGAGTAAACACAATGCACATGAGGCTCGACTACTAGTCGTATGCCTCGCCAAATAATTACTAATGCAAGGGTACAAAACATGATTTTTGGGAACAAAAAGATAGCATAAAGACCTAGGTTCAAAAACCCAAAAGCCCTTTTATTTCTACCAAAAGGCAAATCCAACTTAAAAGAACCAAACGGCCTAGAAAATCGGGCAGCACTTCCCCTAGATTTCTTACTTTTCCAGCCATTAAGGCTTCATTATTTCCTCGAATCAATCCCAACATCTCACACAAAATTCACCTCACTTCCAAAAGCCATTCACTAGGCTCAAAGTAAAAGTTAAATAGGAAACGACCGGAATAAAAGTAAGCTTTAAAACATACAAACAAGTACAATGAGACTCGATAACTAATCATAAATCAATGCCAAATATGACCCCAATAAGGTTCATATGCATATATAAGCATTATAGCAAACCAGAAAATCAGGAAATGTAGCCATCTTGGCCATAACAACAAAACAGTTTTGCCTTCATTATGCGGTAATGGCACAAATTGTACTACGCTTATCGGATGAGGGTGTAAGACCCACCATCTCGAAGCTAAAAGACAGGGCTACAACAATGTAGAAGACCACTCAGTCCAAATCCTAGCACAACTAGGTCAAATATGCAGAATACCAAACCAGAACCGTAATTGCAGGTTTACAAATGACACTATGCTGTAATCAGTACAACTCAGTCTATACAGGTCCAAATGCAGAAATTCCAAAGGCATATGATAGCTAGGACATCAAGCTACATTTCATCAGAAGACACCAACAACAAAATCCAAAACAATCCCAGCCAAAACAACCCATTTCAGATGCAGTTCGTACATTCTGATCAACCCAGAACAGCAACAGTAAAATCGACATATCTCACTCTACACTACTCCAAATGACCTGAAAGTTTACAGGCACCTCAAACACATCAATACCTACAACTTTTATGTTTTAAGAAAAGGCCAATTCGGCCTCTAACCATATGATACAAAACCAGACAGAAAAGGGGGTTATGAAACCCTAACTTCCTCAAATTCCTTCCAAACCCAAAATTGGTTGCAATTACCCATAATTTGCACCTACTAGAGTCTTTATAGGCCATTGCCAATCATAAAACAAGGCCACAACATCTTGATCCAATTAAACCAGAAAAATCTCCAATAAATTGAAAACTTCACCAATTCATCTCAAACCAAGAAATAAACCACAAATATCATCACTTTAACTTCCACTAGGCACAAATTAAGCATCATTAGGTGTAGGGGAAAGTTCAAGCACCACTTACCTAGTAAACAAGAGAAGAGCAGTTGTAGAACACCTTAGCTTCCTTGAACACTTCCACAAAAACACTTACTAGCACCAAAGGGAGGGATTTTATGGAGTAGAAACTAATTTAAGCAATTGTTTTAGAGGTGTAGACACCAAATTTTTGATTTTATTAGTTTAATTAATTTAATTTTTTTTATTTTATTTTATTGTGTTCTAGTTTATTTCTTATTTTGTTTTCATTCTAAATTTTAGAAAAAGAGAGGGAAAAAGTGTATTAGGGATAGTTGGACAAGTGGTTAAGGAATTTGGGGACAAGTGTCCCTTTGCTTATTTTGACAACACAACATTTAGGGGGACACTTGTTTAGCTTAGGAGGGGGGATGTCAGCGGAGGTTTTGGGGGGCAAAGAAAGGAAAAGATGAAGAAATGGGAAGGGGGGCAAAAGGAGAAAAGAGAGGAAAAAGAGAAGAGCCGAGAGGGGTTAGAGGCGGTAGGCTAAGCAAAAAACGGGGAAGAAGACAGAGAAACGAGAGAGAGGTCTGGGGGAGATTTTTTGGGGGGTTTCAGGCTAAACAAAAACAGAGAGAGGCTTTTGGTTGAAGAAGAGAACTGAAAAAGAACTTCGGCAAGCAGAATTGGAAAAAGGAGCCGCAAGCAAGGAGGAAAAAGAGAGGGACAACAATCTCTATCGTGCTTATCAATTTCAGCTGCAAAGCCAAGAACAAAACAAAAACTGAAACCTCGGAAGCTCAGTATTTGTAGTTCCCTTCTAGCATCGTCATCTTCAATTTCTGATAAAAACCCACCTGATCCTTGTGAAGAAACTAATGAGGCAGATGCCAGAACTTCAGATTCACCGTCAATTCAGAAGGAGAAAAGGATGAAGAAGAAGAGACTGCCTTTGTTCCTGTCGTACACCGCCGCCCACCCCAGATCTCCTCCTTTCCTCACGCCGTCAGCCCAGGCCGCCACCAGTCCTCATCCGCCGCTGTTGCTGTCCGCCATCGCCACCTTTCAACTCCCACTGCCGTCACTGCCACCGTAGCCATCGAAACAGCAGAGGCTTCTAATGCCATCTCCACAAAGCCGTCTACCATCAGCACTTCCAGAGCCAAATTACAACTCAGATATGTCCACTACTCCGACAATGCCCTAAAATCTCCGGGAATGGCAACTGGCAGTGGTCACTAGGGCAGCTACAGCCGGCCAATCACTCGGCCCACTCCAATCGACCACACCGACAAAACCTACGGCGTCCCTCGGCTGGAAGAGAAAGGGCGAGCTGAGGAAACAGAGCAATCAAATAGCCAAATGGAATCGCCACTGCTCGCCAGCATCAGCATCATGACCACTCCGCCGCCGCAGCCACGGATGACATGGAGGATTCTGAGGCGGATGAGGATACAATAACCTTTCGCCTAACAAGAAGCAAGCGGTGACTTCATCGGACAATCCGAACAAGCTGGTGAGTCTGCTCCCCTGCTCCACTATTGTTGACGGTTACGGAATTTATCACAGCCACTGCCACCACCGGAAGCCACCTCCACCTCGTCTGAATCCAGCACTGCCGCTTGCAGATGCTGTAAGTCATCCTTTTCATTCGCATTTCAATTTTCCCTAAAGCGCTGGCTCTTTGGAAATTTTCAGAAAAAACATGGCTGCCGTGCACTTGTTCAGTATAAATTCCATGTTGATGGCTCACGATTTTAGATTGTATGCTTTGTATGTTGGTTGGACTGGAATCTCTGGTGTTTTGACAAATTTTTGGGGCTAATTACAGTTTCAATAAGGCAAGAATTGCTGAAATTATCTGTGCCCGTTAATCATTTGACAAAATGCCAAACTGAGTGTTCTAATCAAAAGATAACTGGTCAGCATTTTTGCGTGTGAAGAAAATGGATAAGTTAGCAAGTTCAATTTGTTGCATGTGAGAAAATTCTGATGAATCGGGGTTTTGCATCTTCTGTTCTTCTTGTTTTTCTTGCCTGGATACTCTCTTGGGATTACTAGTGATAGACAACTATATTTGAATTATGATAAAGTTGAGGATTTGGAGTTCACATGAGTTCGGATAGACAGATCACTATGCATTCATTTCCATTACTTCGAATGATAACCATTTTTTGCTTGTAGCTGGAAAATCGCAGAATGTTGTTTTGATGTTCGCATGCTCTTTTGTCTGACTTTTGGGTTTAAATTTTAGAGGTTGCATGTTGCAAAGCAAAGGTTTAGGTAAAAGCTTTGTTTGTTCAAGTTCAAGCTAGATTTGATTGTGTTTGTGAGTTGGGTTTGTGAATTGCCGAGTTGCTAAGCTTTTGCCTAAATGAGGAAGAAACCTGTTCTTCGTAAGTTTGATTGGGTTTTCCGAAAGAATTGCAATTTAATCCCTCAATTTCTGTATAATTTCATTGTGGTTCAAAATCTGGAAAAACCAAACTAATTTTGCCCTCTTAAGCTTAATCCTCTGTTTGCATATTTTATGTGATTTTCTGGATAGATTAATGCTGTGTTTTAATGCATAATCAAAGCTTAGTAGTTTTTAGTTGGGTTTTATCTTGTTGGGTTTGGTAACATTTGTTTGGGTTTTTTGTTGGGCTTAGGAAGGTAAAAATTCAAAGGTTTTGATTGGATTGGGCTGGGATGATAAAAGATGGGTTAATCTGATTTTTTTAGGCTTTAGGTTTGGGCTTGAGGAAGGAGCCCAGATGTTTTGGTTGGACCAATCAACAGGCCAGCCCATCTGTTTTTCTTGGATTTTCTTTGACGGGCTGAAGATAGTTTTGGCCCAAACGAATAAGCAAATGGCCCAATGGTTGGTCCATTAAGAAATCAGAAAATGATTTTGCAAATCAGTCCCTGAGTTTTTCCTTAATTGTACTGTGGCCCTGGACATTTTCAACTTCTTTCAATTGGGTCCCTAACTTAATTGCAGATAGGCCCCTAAACTTTATGTTTCTTTAATTTTGGCCCAAAGCTTTATTAAATTTTGCAATCAAGTCCTTTCTTCTTTTGACTTCTTAAATGTAGGTTGTCTACATGATTTAATTGATTCAATTTCATGTTTATCTTTTGTGATTATTTCTTGATTAAAGTGATGCCCTGACTCTTTTATTATTTTGGAGGGTAAATAAGTGGTTTTACTCCATTGGAGCCCCAATTCAAGGGAGGTACACCCTAATCCCTTATTTCTTACTACATTTGACTCTACGTGCCCTATGTGACTTTATGTGTTTAAATTGTATGCCTCTTAAATGTTTTTATTATTATTATTATTTCATTTATTTATTCATTGATTTTAGTTTGTATATTTCTTTTTAGTTCAATTTTGATCATTCGAAAGGCACTTGAATGCCAAAGTTGTAAGAGTTAGCGATTTAATTATTTTATTCCTTTTCCCCCTTTTAGATTGTAGTAGGGCCTCCCTAATGTAATAGATAGGGTTTGGAGGAGCATTCAATGAAGACCTATCGAAGTCATGTGCCTAGCTAGCAAATGTAATAGTTAGGGCTTTAATTGTCTTATGTGTCTTGCATGCTTAGTTACTACGTGTTAATTTGCTTTGTTAGGGCCTTGCATCTAGTCGAGCATGCTAAATGTTATGTGCTATGTGTTTATAAGTGTTTGGCATGTCTACTCGCTTTCCATAGCCTGAATGAATGTGATGGATGAATGTACGTTTCCACTAGTCCAACGCTAGTCGGAATTCATAGAATGGGCTAGTCCAACGCTAGACCCTTAGGGATTTCCCCTCGTTAGTACATGTTTGCATGTTCATTACATGTCATGCATTTTTTTTAGTTTTATCATTTTGCATGCCCCTCGAACCCCTTTTCCCTCCATTTTAGGATTTTTGCATTTCATGCTAGTTATAGGGTTCATTTGCTTGAGAGTCCCCTTAAATATGGGATATAGACGAGTGTGACTTTTTCTAAGCCTTAGTGTGAGAACCCGTAATCTTTCCATTTTCTAGGTTTTATTATATTTCCAGGTTTTCTTATTTTCAATGGTTTGTTTTCTGCACTTTCTGTATCCGGAAAATTTTCTAGATAATTTTTATGAGTAAATATAAGTTTTAGATGATTTTTCTAGCATTGGTGAGTTTTTAGAAAATTAAGAATAAATAGTGGACGTGGGACCCACTAGTGCGAAAAGTTCGGAAAAATTCGGCCAATAAGGTTAAGTTTCGGATACTGTGTAAAATTTATCGGGTGTTAATAGATAAGTAGAGGAGTGTGAAGTGATTGATGTGAGAGGTGACTAAAGGATTGAATTGCATTTAATGAGATGCCATGTGTCATTTTCCCATTGGTTAGGACTTAAGACTACTATTCATGGTTTTGACCTTTTGACTTATGGAGTAAATATCTTCAAAAATTCACAAAAAATAACCATTTTTCATTCTATGTTGGCCGACTCTTGAGAGCTCAAGAAGGAAGAAACTTGCTTCAAATTTCAAGCTCCTAACTAGCTCAATCTTCCAAACTATTTGCCTAAATTAGTTTTTACTCCATAAAATCCTTCCACTTGGTGTTAGTGAGTGTTTTGGTGAAGCTTTTTGGAGAACTTAAGGTGTCCAACATCTTCCTCTCTCTTGTTTACTTGGTAAGTGATGATTGAACAATTTCTTATAGCTAATGATGTTGAATTTATGCCTAATGGTGGCTATTGTGTTAGAAATTGTGGATTATTTCTTGGTTTGAAGTGATTTGGTTGAGTTTTTTATTTTTTGAGGAATTTTCTGGTTTCATATGATCTTGATGGTGTGATTGTTTTTTATGGTTGGTAATAAGGGGCTTTGGCTCTAGTAGGTGCATATGATAGAAAATTGCAATCAATTTTGGATTTGGAAGAATTTCTGGAAAATTAGGGTTCTTGGTTGAACATTCTGTCCGAAATTTTAGGTCATAGATAGAGGCCGAATTGGACTTTGCTCAAAACATGAAAGTTGTAGGTATTGATGAGTTTGAAGTGCCTGCAAAATTTCAGGGCATTTGGAGTAGTGTAGAGTGAGTTATGCCGTTTTTACTGTTGCTGTTCTGGGTGAACAGAATGTGCGAACTGCGATAGTAATTGTCTGTTTTGACTGGAATTGGTTTGGATTTGGTTGTGGGTGTCTTCTGATGAAATGTATCTTGATGTCTTAGCTTTCATGTGCCTTTGGAATCATTGCATTTGGACCTGTGTAGACTGAGATAGACGTATTCCAGTTTTGTGTGATTTGGGAACCTGCAATTACGGTTCTAGCTTGGTTTTCTGCAATTTTGACCTAGTTGTGCTAGGATTTGGACTGAGTGACCTTCTACATTGTTGTAGCTCTGTCTTTTAGCTTCGAGATGGTGGGTCTTACACCCTCATCCGATAAGCGTATTGCATTTTGTACCATTACCGCATACGGAGGCCAAAACTGTTTTTGTTGATTGATCAAATGAGTTATATTTCCTGATTTTCTGGTTTGCTATTATGCTTATATATGTATATGAAACCCTATTGGGGTTGTGATTGGCATGGCTTTATGAAACCCTATTGGTCGGCATGGTTTTAAGGCTTACTCTTATTCCGGTCATTTTCTAGCTAACTTTTGTACTTGTACTACTTTGAGCCTAGTGAACGGCTTTTGGGAATGAGATGACTTTTGTGTGAGGTGTTGGGACTGATTTGAGGAAATAATGAAGCCTTAAGGGCTGGAAAAGTAAGAAATTTAGGGGAAGTGCTGCCCGATTTTCTAGGCCGTTTGGTTCTTTAAGTTGGATTTGCCTTTTGATGGAAATGAAGGTCTTTTGGGTTGTTTGCGCCTAGGTCTTGATGTTATCTTTTTGTTTTCAAGAAAATCATGTTTTTGCACCCTTGCATTAGTATGCCTCACTTGTGCAATCCGTTTATTCGATTTTAGATATGAAACCTTCAATTGGTTTATTTTGATTATTTTAGGGTTTCTTGGCGATTAAGGCCAATCTGAAGTGAAACTTTTGAAGTTGAATCGGTGAGTGTACCACTGCCTGCTACCCTTTATGTGAAATATCTGAATATCTGAATACTTGACTTATGACTATTGAAGCCAAGTACTGCTTTGATAAAGTGGAGGCGAGGGTGTACTTTATCACACTCGTTCTCTGGTCTGTTCATATTCCAATTCTGAACGTCTATCTGAATCTGTTATCTGTATCTGTATCTGAAACTGTACTGAATCTGTTATCTGTGTCTGAAACTGTATCTGTTCTGACGTCGTTTGGAAGCTTGTGTCCAACGACCTTTTTGTGACCTATGAGCTCAAATCCTGTGGCTAAGTTATTCAAGTCGGGCCGGCAAGGGCCTGGACGATTAGATAACGAACCACGGTAGTCTGTTCGGGGATCTTTGGGTATTGAGACCCTTGAGTTCCGGTATACTCGAGTATTACCATTTCTGTTACTGATACGGTGAGCGGGCCCGGTAAAGGGGTGTTTGGTGGACGGAATTTGGAGTGAAGAGGGGTCTACGGACGCTTTGGTTCTATATACGTTGACGGAGGGTCAACCGGTCTGGATCAAGTACTGCGCTGGAAATTTGGCTCCTGAGAGCCACCCGTATCCTTCTGATTTGAATCAGTGGTTCCGTTGCTTTATATCTGGCATGTGTATCTGATTTGTTAAACATGAAATGCCATGATTTTATTGCTATCTGTTTGGTACCTCATTGAGCGCAAGCTCACCCCTTTCTGTTCCCTTTTGTTTTCCTTACAGGAAAATAATCACTTTTGGGAGCTCATACGTGTTGGTTGCCCAATTGAGCCATGTATATGTCTATTTTGAATAGCTCATCTCATGAAACCCTAATGTGTATTGGGTTCATCTTCTGAATGGCAAACCGAATATGTGTATACCATATGTATAGTTTTTGACATGCCAAGTGTGGTTGTAAATGTTGAATTGCTATGTATTACTGTTTGGTGGGTTCTCGGTTTCCCCTATTCCAGGCACTATTCATCGTTTTCCTTTTGCTTATTATTTTGTTATTTTGGTTCTTGTGGCTTGTCCGAGCGCACTTTTGCATTTCCGAAACGTTTTAGAACGCGTGTAACCGCTCCGTAGTCCTGGCGAGAGCTGGGCAGGCAGTCCGCTAACCCTTTGGTTCGCCTTAGGGGAAGGTGGGGCTGTCACACTTAGCACGCTTGTATTCCCTCTATAAAAGGGCAAATTGAGTCACGATTTAGGTCTCCCCGTACCCAATATGCATGAATTCCCTAGGCTCATGCATTTTTAAATCCACTCTACCATTTTATACCCTCATCACACTTTCATTTTTCCTCTCATTTTGCACACGTGCACCTTTATGTTTCTTCACTTGCACACGAACACTTTTATCATCACTTGCACACATGCACTTCATATTATCATTTCACATACCGTACCTTGCCCACTCACGTGCACACTTTCACTTACATATTTATTGTCTTTTATTACTTTTTCAAACTCATATCCTCACATTGCATACATGCATTCCATTCATTTGTATCCCACTCGCATTATTCGTGACTTCTTCAAAGGATCGTTTTTGGACTTCACAATTAATGTGATTGGCACCACTCAACCTTTGAAGAGAAATTTCCCCCAATATCCCTAGGTTTAGGGTTTGCATTCATGTAGTGCATCCAAATGTAATAAATTCTTTGGTTAAAACAAGAAAATCTTTGATTAAATCATGCAACTAGCCTTGGCTAGGTCAAAGGGGTGCCTTGGATTTTATCCTTGCCTTCCCCTTTGTCAAATGTGACTCCCGAACCTCTTTCTTTGGTTTACGTGGACTAGGAGTCGTTTAAAAGGGGTTTCTTACTACTTTTTCCTATTTTTTCTTTAAAAATTCATTTTTTGGTGACTTGGTACACCTTAACTCATTACCAAGTGGCGACTCCAATTTTTATTTCAAAAACCCTTTTTAAACTATAATTTTGGGTCAAATCGTCGCATTCTCAACCCCCCATTTAGACCCATTTTTTCTTTTAAATCACAATTCATTTTCCAATCACAAAAATATATTTTTTAAACCATTTATTTATTTATCAAAAAATGGGGCGCGACAGGAGGATTTGAGCTAGTTGGAAGCTTGAAAATTGGAGAAGTTTTTCCTTCTTTTCCTAGAGAGAAAGTCGGCCAAGAGGTTGAAGACAAGAATGAATTTTGTGTGATTTTTGAGATATTTAAGCAATTGGTCAAAAGTAAAAAAAATGAATAGTAAGTCATAAATCACTTCCAATACAATGGTGACACTTGTCACCTCCATTAATGCAATCCTATCTTTTCTTTTTCCTCTCACATCAATCACTTCACCTCCTCTACTTATCTCTTAACACCCGATAAATTTCACACAGTATCCGGAATTTAACCTAATTGGCCGAATTTTTCCGAACTTTTCGCACTAGTGGGTCCCACGTCCATTATATACTCTTAATTTTTCAAAAACTCCCCAATACTAGAAAATCATATAAAAACTATAATTACTCATAAAATTTACCAGGTGAATTTTCTTATGCCAGAAAATGCAGCAAACATGCAATTAAAGGGGGAAAACCCTAGGAAAAACATTAAGGGAAAAAAAATACGGGTTCTCACACTCTCTCCCCCTTAAAAGAATTTCGTCCTCGAAATTCCTTATCAGCGGAATCCATCAAATCTAAGGTACCCAACGGATCGTACCTTCTATGTCCTCGGACGAGTCAGGGACCTGATGAGGCTCCAGGGAATATACTCGAGCCGGTACTTTCGCTCCAGTCCCTTCTCCTTTCGACTGTCTAGGGTTGGTCTTAGCTGGTTGCTGAGAGTTAGTCTTGGTTGGTGGCGGAGTCCCTCTCCCTTCACGCAGTCGTGCTGGACAGTTAGCAATTCGATGTTCGGCGCTACCACAGCGCAGGCATTTTCCTTCTTTCTTCCAACAATTTGCCTCCGTGTGATTTGGCCCTCCGCAATATCACAGGGACCTCGAGTAGCAGTGACCGATCCTCCCGGTGAGACACCACTGGCCACCCCCGATTGTCGTACTCCCCCATTTCCTTTTCCACTCTTAGGGGGTGTGTTCTTATCTTCCTGTTCCGAGCTGCTCCCAGGAAAGCCCCTTTTCTTGGTTTGGAAGTTTCTAACTTGTAGCCTCGCATCTTCAACCCGTTGAGCTTTCTCCACAGCATCACTAAAGGTACTAAGTTGAGCTACAGCCAAATCCTTTTGAATCTCAACATTTAGCCCCTGAATAAAACGCCTTATCCATCGTTGTTCGGTTATGATCAGTTCAGGCGCAAACTTAGACAACCGAGTGAATTGACTCTCATACTCGGCTACGGTTTGTGTTCCCTGGCGAAGCCGAATGAATTCATCTTCCTTCTTTTCTTGGATGAGAGGAGGGAAAAACTTGGCATTAAATTCTCTCATAAAGTTCGCCCACGTTCTCGGGGTTTGTTCTCTTTCCCATTTCATTCGAATGACATTCCACCAGGAACGGGCGGCTCCCTCTAGTTGAAAGACAGCAAATGTCACCTGTCTCTCCTCGGTATAGTATAAGGCAGCGAAAATATCGATCATCTTCTCCAGCCACTTCTCAGCTACGTCAGGATCAGGGCCTCCAAGAAATTTGGGTGGGGAGAACTTCTGAAATCTCTGAAGGGCTCTATCCTCGCCCTCCATGTGATTACCAGGATTCCCAGGGTTAGGGTTAGGGTTTTGACCTTGTTGGTGCACCACTTGGGCTAGCAAAGCAGTCATTTGCTGCATGGCAGTAGCTATTTGGACATTGGGGTCAACCCTAAGTTCAGGGTTTGATCCAGATGAGGTTTCCCTAGTACCCCTTTCAGGCGTAGGTTGCCTATTTCCACGCCCACGGCCCCGTCCACTCCGTGTACCTTCCATGAGTTTTACATGGTCTAGGCAATAATACTAAACCAAAATAAGCACGATGCATGTAAGTAACACTCAAAACTTTTATGATAACACACATTAATACATTCCAAACAGGATCAAAACATATATATACAAGCCAGTCAAAATTAAGCCGCACACATACATACAGCCAGTTAAGTCAAGTACAAACATAGACGATCCACCGAGGAAAGGCCTTTCTAGTTCACCAAATCCTTTCTAACCTAGGCCCTCACATCTTTCATATCAGGGCGCAAGAATCCCATCTAAGATAATTCACAACTCGAGCCGGCCGGTCCCAAGAGTAAATCATCCATATTACAGATTCTTACCCGACATACATATCTATCTTCCTCAAATCCCATGATAAAGATCTTTACACTTATGGCATGTCTGGTTCATAACTTACGCTCAAACGAGCACTTAGACATATTCATGAAATCAGGACCATACACCACTTGGCCCAAGCTCACTCCGCGCAGAGACCACGCGAAGTGGCTCTGATACCAACTGTGACAGTTCTCATGGTCACATCACGGGGTACCTATCAGCTTGCCACCCGCACGCGGGCATCCCCTACGGAGAGTTTCGCTTCGTGACTCTTCACGAACGAGAGGCTCGGGGCTTTTCCAGACGAAGGACGTAAAGTCCCAACTGTCGGCATATGACTCTGATACCAACTGTGACGGCCCCACCTCCCCCTAAGGCGAACCAGAGGGTTTGGCGGGTCGCTTGCCCAGCTCTCGCCAGGACTAACGATGCAGACTAGAACTATCCATAGCGATCCGGAACTTACAAACGAGCGTAAACAAGTCAAAATGGTAAAATAACCCAAAATAAAAAATGGAATCCGGAGTCGGCCATGAATAGTAACCGACCCGTCAGAACCCAACCGAAATAGCTAACAAACATTCACATCTGAACTTTAGCGTTACAAATCAAAATGACATACAAAAGCTTTCAAAAGTTAATACATATACACGGTTTGCCAAACCAAAAGAGAAAACGCCCCAAAAGTACACTTAGGGTTTTAATACATGAGCTATACAAAAGATATGTTCAACTAGCTCAATTTGGCAGCCATTTGTCAAATCCAGACCAAAAGGGTTTATTTTCCTGTAAGGAAAACAAAAGGAACAGAAAGGGGTGAGCTTGCGCTCAATGAGGTACCAAACAGATAGCATTAAAATCATGGCATTTCACATTTAACAAATCAGATACACATGTCAGATGTAAAGAAAAGGAACCAATGATTCAAATCAGAAGGATACGGGTGGCTCTCAGGAGCCAAATTTCCAGCGCAGTACTTGATCCAAACCGGTTGACTCTCCGTCAACGTATATAAAACCAACGCGTCCGTAGACCCCTCTTATCACCGAATTCCGTCCACCAAACACCCCTTTACCAGGCCCGCTCACCTCAAACGAACAAAATGGTAATACTCGAGTATACCCGGAATCAAGGGTCTCAATACCCAAAATCCCCGAACAGACTACCGTGGTTCGTTATCTAATCGTCCAGGCCCTTGCCGGCCCGACTCGAATAACTTAGCCACAGGACTGAGCTCATAGGTCATAGAAATCCGAACAGATGCAGACACAGATAACAGATTCAAATTTTGCATAGTAAATTGGCATATGAACAGACAAGAGAACGAGTGTGATAAAGTACACCCTCGTCTCAAACAAATAAACAGATTGCAGAGCAGAAATCAAGTTAAACAGCAATGGAGGGGAGTGGTACACTCACCGGCTCAACTTCAAAAGTTTTTACTTCAGATTGGCCTTAATCGCCAAGAAACCCTAAAATAACCAAAATAAACCAATTGAAGGTTTCGCATTCGTAATCGAGTAAACACAATGCACATGAGGCTCGACTACTAGTCGTATGCCTCACAAAATAATTACTAATGCAAGGGTACAAAACATGATTTTTGGGAACAAAAAGATAGCATAAAGACCTAGGTTCAAAAACCCAAAAGCCCTTTTATTTCTACCAAAAGGCAAATCCAACTTAAAAGAACCAAACGGCCTAGAAAATCGGGCAGCACTTCCCCTAGATTTCTTACTTTTCCAGCCATTAAGGCTTCATTATTTTCTCGAATCAATCCCAACATCTCACACAAAATTCACCTCATTTCCAAAAGCCATTCACTAGGCTCAAAGTAAAAGTTAACTAGGAAACGACCGGAATAAAAGTAAGCCTTAAAACATACAAACAAGTACAATGAGACTCGATAAATAATCATAAATCAATGCCAAATATGACCCCAATAAGGTTTCATATGCATATATAAGCATTATAGCAAACCAGAAAATCAGGAAATGTAGCCATCTTGGCCATAACAACAAAACAGTTTTGCCTTCATTATGCGGTAATGGCACAAATTGCACTATGCTTATCGGATGAGGGTGTAAGACCCACCATCTCGAAGCTAAAAGACAGGGCTACAACAATGTAGAAGGCCACTCAGTCCAAATCCTAGCACAACTAGGTCAAATATGCAGAATACCAAACCAGAACCGTAATTGCAGGTTTACAAATGACACTATGCTGTAATCAGTACAACTCAGTCTATACAGGTCCAAATGCAGATATTCCAAAGGCATATGATAGCTAGGACATCAAGCTACATTTCATCAGAAGACACCAACAACAAAATCCAAAACAATCCCAGCCAAAACAACCCATTTCAGACGCAGTTCGCACATTCTGATCAACCCAGAACAGCAACAGTAAAATCGACATATCTCACTCTACACTACTCCAAATGACCTAAAATTTTACAGGCACCTCAAACACATCAATACATACAACATTCATGTTTTAAGCAAAGGCCAATTCGGCCTCTAACCATATGATACAAAACCGGACAGAAAAGGGGGTTATGAAACCCTAACTTCCTCAAATTCCTTCCAAACCCAAAATTGGTTGCAATTGCCCATAATTTGCACCTACTAGAGTCTTTATAGGTCATTGCCAATCATAAAACAAGGCCATAACATCTTGATCAAATTAAACCAGAAAAATCTCCAATAAATTGAAAACTTCACCAATTGATCTCAAACCAAGAAATAAACCACAAATATCATCACTTTAACTTCCACTAGGCACAAATTAAGCATCATTAGGTGTAGGGGAAAGTTCAAGCACCACTTACCTAGTAAACAAGAGAAGAGGAGTTGTAGAACACCTTAGCTTCCTTGAACACTTCCACAAAAACACTTACTAGCACCAAAGGGAGGGATTTTATGGAGTAGAAACTAATTTAAGCAATTGTTTTGGAGGATTTGAGCTAGTTGGAAGCTTGAAAATTGGAGAAGTTTTTCCTTCTTTTCCTAGAGAGAAAGTCGGCCAAGAGGTTGAAGACAAGAATAAATTTTGTGTGATTTTAGAGATATTTAAGCAATTGGTCAAAAGTCAAAAAAATGAATAGTAAGTCATAAGTCACTTCCAATACAATGGTGATACTTGTCACCTCCATTAATGCAATCCTATCTTTTCTTTTTCCTCTCACATCAATCACTTCACATCCTCTACTTATCTCTTAACACCCGATAAATTTCACACAGTATCCGGAATTTAACCTAATTGGCCGAATTTTTCAAAACTTTTCGCACTAGTGGGTCCCACGTCCATTATATACTCTTAATTTTTCAAAAACTCCCCAATACTAGAAAATCATCTAAAAACTATAATTACTCATAAAATTTACCAGGAGAATTTTCCTACGCCAGAAAATGCAGCAAACATGCAATTAAAGGGGGAAAACCCTAGAAAAAACATTAAGGGAAAAAAAATACGGGTTCTCACATAATGTGTTTAACATCAAAGGAATATTGAGAAAACCATGCTGCCCAACGAAGGAGTTGAGGGTGTGGGATAATTTTTTTTTTAAAAATGCAGCATTTTAGGAAATGATCCCATATCCATTTCAACCAAAAATTGTTGAGAGATGAGGAAGAAAGAGAATTTCTTTATTCCATTCCTTATCGCAAGTATCTCCTTGAATGTGGAATGATAATGTTGTTCAGATACTTTGAATCTTCCACTAGCAAAACCACAACAATGTCTTTTCCATTGGAATCTTCTTCAAGTAAAATGGCTCCCCAATATTTGTCACTGGCATCTGTTTCCAGTATCTTTTTCCCAGTAGAAAGGATGAATAAAGTAGGAAATTCCACAAGAGTTTCTTTCAACTTCTGGACTGATTTTGTCTGGGATGATTCCCAAGGAGGATCTTTCTTGAGCATTTTAGTCAGAGGACTAATATGCTTTGAAGCTTTGGGAATAAATTCCCTTACATAGTTGACAACTCCTAGAAATTGTTGTACCTGTTGTTTTGTCAAATTTTCTTGTGGAAAATCTTTGACAGATTGTCCAATATGTTGTTCAGGTGTACAAGTTCCATTTGAAATTTTCATTCCCAGAAATGAAATTTCTTTTGTTGCCAAAATCATTTTCTTTTCAGAAATCATTATACCATATTGCTTTACCACATTATGAAATTGATTAAGCAATCTGATATGCCCATCCAAAGAATGGCTGAAAAGAAGAATGTCATCAATATAGATGAGTGCAGTGTGTAAGATAGACTGAAATATCTTTATCATGGCTTTTTGAAAAAGTGATGGTGCCGTTTTGAGACCAAATGGCATCACCTTCCATTGATAATGATGATTTGGAATGCAAAATCCAGTTTTATGCCTATCTTCTGGATAAATTCCTAATTGCCAAAAACCAGATTTCAAATCAAAATTTGAAAACCATTTTGCTTTCGTAATTTGAGAGAAAAGTGTAAACCTGTTGGGAATAGGAAATTTATCATCAAGCAGGAAAATGTTAAGGGGTTGATAATTAATTACCAACCTCATTTTTCCTCTTACCTGTTCTGATCTCTTGTTGACATAAAAAGCTTGACATGCCCATTGAGAATCAGAGATTTCAATCAATCCATATTTCAAAAGTTCATGACACTCTTGATCAGCAAGTTGAGTGTCTTCAGGATTCATACCAGAATGACTGGCTTTTGTGGGATTGATATCTTCATTCTTTTTGAAAGGAAGATGGATATAGAAATTAGAATTCTCCCACAATGGATGGTCACATTTTTGTAAGAACTCTTGATGATTAGAAGCACAAGACTCTTTGATGATTTTTTCACGAAATTTCCTGAGTCTTTCTTCTGAAGAGATAGAGGTTTCATCCTCTATAAGATAAAGATTAGGGATTTCTATGAAAGTCTTGAAAAACTTTTTTGATCGAATCCCTCTGGTTGTGATTAAAAATTTGTCTTCTCTGTAGACATCAAAACCAAGTAAAAGATCTTTTCCTAAATCAAGATTAGCTCCTAAGAATTGGGTAGTGATGACACAATCTGGAAAAATTTTGAGAGTAATGGGATATTTGGTAATAAAATCTGTATAAAAAGATTTCCCATCAGCTCCTGTAAATTCTTTTTCATAGGAGGTCCAAAAATGGTCAGGTAAAACATCTTTTTTCATGATAGATAAAGTGGCACCAGTATCGAAAAAAGCAATTAATGGAATAGGCGTAGAGTACTTGTCCATAAGAAGATGAACAAATGCCTGAGGATATATTGGCCTCTTTCCATTTTCTTTTGGTCTTGCCATAAGAATTTCTGGTACCTGTAAAGCCAAAAGAGTAGAGTCAGTTTGTTCTTCCTATTCAGAAAATTCAGATTCTAAATCAGAAAATTGTAATTTAAACTCATTCTGAATTTCTGAAATAAGATGTACTCCCTTTTGATTTTAGGGACAATTTTTTGCAAAATGTCCAGGATTTCCACAAACAAAGCATTTAGATCATTTCTTTCCTCTGAACTGTTTAGTTCTTCTCTTGAAAAATCTCCATCTTTTCCTGAAAGGTCTTCTCAAAAATTGTTTATAACTTTTGCTCAATGTCTTGAATCTTTTAAACTTTTTCCTTCGTTTAAAAGGCCTACAAGCTTTACACTTTCCTTTGATAATAAGCTCGGGTTTCTTGCAAGCTTGATCAAGACATACATCTCCTTTGAGATATTCTCGAATAACCTTCCTGTTATGGCATAGATCATCAAGGGCTAATAAAACTGCTTGCCTCAGTTGTCCTGTTGTAAGATTAAGGATAGATCCATATTTATTATGGATGTATAGTCCAGCTCCTTCAGCAAGTGACTTTGGTAGTGAGCTAATGAATGCTTGTTTGAGATTGATATATGCACCAAGAATATAAAAAAGTTTAGTCATTCTTTTGAAATGCTTATTTATATCTTTCCTATCATAAGATAAACATTTCATTTGGAAAAACTCTTTTCGCTTGGTTTCTCGGCTTTCTTTGACATCTCCAATAAACATCAGATGAAGGATGTTGATGTTTTCTGCAAAATCTTGGCGGGTTAAGAAAGTCATTTTGTCAGCATCACCAAGGCTAGTCCACCAATCTTTTAGAATTCCTGAAAAATGAGCAGTAAAAGTAGATAAGATCTCAAAATGAGATTCTTCATGAAGATTTTGAGCAGTCATCCAAGCATGAAATTCTTGGAATTTGGCCTCCCATTTTCCAGCAGGAATTTCATCAGTAGAGTGTTCAGCATGAAATTCTTGGTGGTGGTGGTCTATTAGTAGAGTGTTCAGCTTCTTCTTCTAATTCTGGTTCCTCAACAACTTCTGAATTCATAAGGATAAGAGGATTCTCTTCCTTTTCTTCATCAGAGAATTTAATAGAGTTTGGAGATTCATAATCTGATGTAGATTTGGAAGTTTCTCCTTCTGTAATATCTTCTTCAGAAGTAACATTTTGTTCTTCTGACTCAGAAGGTTGAGATTCCATATTATCATCAACTTTGGAAGTTGTAAGGTAGGGAATTGATTTTTGATGAAGATCCTCTAACATAGAAGATAAAGGATTCTCATAAACCTTAGTGGCTTCTACTGCCTTTTGTTCCTGTTGAGCAGAAAAAATAGGATTAGATTGTACAGTATACATTAAAGAAGTCTCTGTTACAATCTGCTTTTGTTTTCTCTGCCTTTCTTCTTCTTGCCTCCTTCGTTCAGCTTCAATTTTCTAATCTTCTTTTTCTTTCTTTGCCTGTTCTGTCTTTTTTCTTCGATATTCACGAAGAACTTCAGCAATATCCCAGGGTTTTTTGGAGACTGGCTGTGGCTGATCTGGGAAAAATACTGATGGATTAGGAGTGGTAATATTTCCAAAATAAAATGATGTAGGCCAATCTCGTAAAGGAATTGCACCAAATCCTGAACTTACCCGTGGAGGGGGTTCAGATGGACCAATATTGTATTTTGGTACTTCACCTGTTTCCTTTAAAGTAGCAATTTGTTTTTGAAGAAACGCAGTTTCTTTCTCTTGATTTAAAACAAAATTTGCTAGAGAAGATGCATTCAAAGGTGAATCATATTTAAGACTGGCAAGCCTTTTCTCCAGAACACTAATCATTTTTGATACTTCTTCCTTTTGGGAATTTACGGAAGTATCCAAATGATTAACAGAAGTACCAAGAGTACTTACCTGTTGAGACATTCTGATGGATGGAGGTGAGGGCTGAATTCTGTACCAAAGAATTTTCTGTCTGCCAATTAAGAATTTCATAAGAAATATCTGTAGTTGCAGATTCTCCAGTTGGCAGGATAACAGGAGCAGCATTTTGGATTTTTGGGGTATGTTTGGAACCATTCTTAACAAATGATTCCAAGGGTGGAAAATCAGCTTCCTGAAACATCAAACAAGGAATAGGTTGTGAACTGATCTCAGGTTGCACAGAAATAGGTTGAGAGATGATTTTGGGTGTCAATGGCTTGTATTCCTTCTGAACCTTCTTTGTTTGAGCTTTTGCTTCCTTATCCAAGATATCAAGACATTTTTGGTAATAAGGATAAAAGATTTTCTCTTTTTTGGGTACCTGATATACCCATTTAGAAGGAATTTGATAACCATCAAAACTGCTACGGATTGCCTGAAAATCATCTGCATCAGGATTTTGTGGCTTTGGATTAGACTTGCAAGGTCTAGGTTCGAAAAGCTGTGGGTCAACTGGCTTAGATTTCTTTTTAAAAGAAATTTCAGATACGTCTAGCTCAAGTTGTTCTGACCAATAACATTCTTCACACCTCGTGCAAGTATCAAAATATATGTGACTAGATATGGGATCTTGAAAATGATAAACTGGTTCTCCATTATCATTAAAATGATCAATGATATCTTGGAGAAATCCTTTCCGACAATTTTCCTCATAACGGCCCCATAACTTTTCTTCCTGGGTTGGCAGCTTTAACGGAATTTCTGCAAGCATAATAGAAGGAAGTGTTTTTATGGAGGACTTTAAATGAGAATGATCAAAAGAGATAGAAGTTCTCCCTTCAATTGTCTTTGTGATCTTTGAATTGGATGACTCAAGAGGTTCGTTGGCTTGGGTGTGTAATTGCTCATAATCAGTAATCCAACTATTAGGCAATAATTGGATTAGATCTGATTTAGAAATTTGTCTTGGAACATGTATGCATGAAGTTGAATTCTTCTCATCAACTTGAATAAGAAGAGCATCCTCACTTCCAAGAACTTTTAGATCGAGAGCATGATTCTGAACTCTGTATACCATCTGGTAATGAAGAGTTGCTGCTATTGCATCTTGAACTTGATCTTCCCCAACAATTTGAACCTGTACTTTTGAAGCATCAAGAAGATGGGGATCTACTAAAGACATATTGAAATTAGGAAAAAGGGTAACAAACACAGTTCCAGCATTTAAGGTTGTTTCAACAGTTGCAATACAAGCATGTTGATATTGTGTAAATCGAGTGTCCAGTAGAGCTACACGAGCTACTACAGGAAGTCCTTTTCGTCCATGGTATGATAAGGAGATCCTTATAGCCCCAAAATGCATGTGGGTGTATCCCTGTTGTCTCCATTGCAAAGGAAAATCATCCGAAATGTGCAAGGTTATGCACTGTTCCTTTTTTGTTGCAGGGATTGGATGTTGATCAATTTTAGAGGCTTGGATGTATTCCTTAACTCCTTTTGGATGATATAGGATTAATGATTTTATGACCTGAGAAGGAGAGAAAGACTTCTTGGCAAAAACAGTATAAGGGTTAATAAGAGGTAACAAGGTAGGATTAACCACCTCTGGTTCAAAAGATACTTCATAAAGATAATCTAATTTACTGCTATTAACTTTATTTAATGAAAGCCCATTTGGAATAGAAACAACAGTTGAACTTGATGAAGCCATACTAAATTCTATTATTACTTATCACTTTCTTCAGACATGATAACAAAGAGACGATGATAAAGTAAATCAATTCTAACTTGTCTACTAACTACAGTATAAGACATACGATGTAGAAACTCAGCAGCATCTTTTTGTTCTTTTTCATAAATATCTATAAACATCAAACAGTTTTCTTTAGTAAAATTATCATAGGCACACCAATGATTACCTTAAAAAATACGATCACGTATATGTTCGTACCAAGCATAGTAATTATTATGTAAATCTAACCATTGCATATTGGCATAATATTCACTAACAATATTCATGAAAATAAATGAAAGTCTAAAATGGATGATGTTACTATTTCTCCCCTGGGTATGGCTCTAATACCAAATACCGTCCAGAATGGAAGAGTTCAGAAATGAAAATAAAAGGAGGAATAAGAGAAGCCATGAAGACTGGATTGAACAAATGAATATCACTGATCCAGATTCTACTCCTTCTGACACCCCAGAAGAGGATTGGACAATTTGAAGACACAAGGACCGATCATCCATTGTGGGAGAATTTTGCTTTCTATATCCATCTTCCTTTCAAAAAGAATGAAGATATCAATCCCACAAAAGCCAGTCATTCTGGTACCAAAGGGACTGAGTATCGAACCACCATATGAACGAAAAATTCAAGTTCATATTGGTTTCTGATTCTTTGAATATTTTCTTTCTCCCATGGGTACGGTATTTCATAGATATCTGGAGGATGATCCTGGACTGGGGTAAACATGAAACAAGTTAAGGCTTTTTATGGTAAGACTTGTTGAGGTAAAGGTTCTTTTCTTGAAAAGAAGTCAGCAACAATGTTTGTTTTCCCTTTAATGTGTTTAACATCAAAGGAATATTGAGAAAACCATGCTGCCCAACGAAGGAGTTGTGGGTGTGGAATTATTAATCCAATCCTCATTTTCTTTAGTAAAATTATCATAGGCACACCAATGATTACCTTCAAAAATACGATCACGTATATGTTCGTCAAGTTTTGAGCAATACCTAAGGTTAATGTCCCATAGGATATGTTACTTGCTCTGACATGTATATAAAGTATGTTATTTCTAATGTGTTCTATTATTTTTTTTCTGTTTTATGATTTGAAAATGCTTTTATCGGCATTTATAGCTACTTTATTTTGCTTATATGCATATAGGAAAAGTGGTATAGAGGGTAGATGGAGTCAAGGACGTAGAACTACCCGAGGACACGGTTCTACCCGTGGCCGTGGGGCTAGACAGGCACAAGAACCTGTACAAGAACTGAGAGAGGAAAGAGGTGAAACAGTTGAACCGCAACTTGGACCCCGAACTGAAGGGGGGGACCTAGTACCAGATTAGGTCAAATTCGGCCGATTAGGTTAAATTTTGCACAAAGGGATTTAATAATTAGGTGTTAGGAAATAATTAGAGCTTATCTAGATGGATTAACCATGAGAAGACAAGAAGATAATCTTAAGCAAAAACAAAGTGACAAGTGTGCTTTCTTATTCGAGTTGACTTGCCTAACTTTTTTACCTTTACTAAAAGCTTAATTTTGACTCAAATCATCTTCATTTTCATACCATCTTGGCCGAACCTCTGTTGAGAGAAAAGAAAAGAAAGCTTCAACCTTTCATCTTCCATTCTTGCTTAAGTCTTGAAATCCAACCGATTAACTCTTGAATTAGTCCACAAAATTGACTTGCTAAGGGAGTTTGAAGGTCTTGGTGGAGTTGTTTTGGAGGAGAAACCCTTAAGCTACTACATTTCTTGAGGAGTTAAGGTATTTTGCTTGGAAACTCAATCTTTGGTCCTATCATGGTAAATTGGTGACTTATGGTAACTAACTAGGTTATTTTATGGAAGATTTCATGGATTAAAGTGGAGATTGCTCAATTTTTTATTTTTTGGGGATTTTTCTAGTTTAATATGATAGTTATTGGTTAGCCATGAATGATGGCTTGATATGGTGTAAAATGAAGCTTTTACATGTTAGTTGTAGTTGGTTGCGGAAAATTTCAGTTTTGTGCGGAAATTTCAGTTTTAGGGTTCCAATCTGCCCTATTCTAACCGGCTTTATTTGTCCATGTTAGAGGCTGAATCATGCTTAGATTAAAACATGAAAGTTGTAGAAAATGGTGTTGAATATCGGCCTACAAAATTTCACCTCGATCCGAGCACTGTACCATATGAAATGACCAAAATACCCTTGACTGCCCATGAGCCTTGTTTCGCGGACAAATTTCTGTTTTTGTGAGGAATTCCATTGTTGACCATAAAAATGCATGATTTAGCTTTGGAGGTCTTCATAAGAAATGTATGTATATGTCTTGGCTTCGAAACACCATAAGATACACCTTAATCGGACTTCGTAGCCTGAGTTATTGTCGTTTAATCATAGTGCGGTTAACTAGACTGATTGTAAGATGCTGGTTCCGTAATTTGAAATTTTGACCTAGATAAACCATGAACTAGACTGAGTGGCCTTCATCAAATTGTAGGCCTTTATCTTAGCTTCGAAACGGTATAAATTTCACCTCAATCCGATAAGCGTAGCTTCGGTTGTGTTTGTTCCGCTAAGCGATGTCAAATCTGTCTTTTGTTTTCTGACTTAAACTTCATTTCCGAATATTTTCCTAGCTTGAATTTGTACTTGTATGACTTTGAGCCTATTGAACGGCTATTGAAATGAGATTATTTGGTGTGTGACATTGGGGCTGATTTGAGGAAAAATGAAGCCATGATGGCTGGAAAAATAAGCAAATTTAGGGGAAATGCTGTCCAATTTTCTAGGCCATTTGGTTCTTTTAAGTTTGAGTTGCCTTTTGGTAGAAATGAAGGGCTTTTGGGTCGTCCAAGCCCTAGGTCTTTGAGTTTCATTTGTGAATGTCATTCCCATAGGAACCATAATTGTTTTACTTTGATCATTTTAGGACGTGCTAGTGATCCAGGAAGTACTTCGGGGGGGAACGTTTGAAATTGTTTTACTTGAACTAGTGAGTGTACCACTCCTTTCATTGTTGCTTAACTTGGTTCCTGTACATGCAATCTGTGATATGAATGATTGTATTATTTGTTTATTTTGTTTAAGATGACGGTGTACTTCATCACACTCATTCTTTTGTCTGTTTGTATGCCTACTTACTGTGCGAATTTGAATCTGTTATATGTTCTGATGTCATTTGGAAGATTGTATCCAACGACCTTTCTGTGACCTCTGAGCTCAAATCCTGTGGCGAAGTTATTCGAGCCGAGCCTGCAAGGGCCTAGTCGATTAGATAACGACCCACAGTAGTCTGTTCTAAGGATCTTTGGGTATTGAGACCCTTGATTCCGGTATACTCGTATTACCACTTTTGTTTCTGTTGAGGTGTTCGGCCTCGGTAGGGGTAAGTTTGGTGGATGGATTTTGGTATAAAGTGGTGCTCTACTGGACTGGACTAGTTACTTTATTTGGAAAGTTGACGAAGTGTCAACTATTATTTTGATCAAGCTTCGGTGAAGCAAATGGGAATTTGGCTCCTGAGAGCCACCCTTATCCTTTCTATCTATGGTGTTTGTTCATTTCTTTATTCGATTTGCATATGTGACTAATTGAAAATGAAGTTCCATGATTCTTACTTGCTATTATTTTGATACCTCATTGAGCGTAAACTCACCCCCCCTCTCGTTATCTTTGTTTTCCTTACGGGGGGACAAACTTTGAAACCACGGTTTTGGAAGAAAGGGCGAGCTAATGTATATGTTATTTTGTTAAGCTCATTTGTAACCAAAACCTTAACTGTATTTTGACCAGTATGAACATTTTGGCTTGTAATTCAAGTTAAAATGCTGAAGACTCCGATGTAAATACATGTATAATTATTTAATCTTGTCTATTAAGTGTATTCAGTGAGATGTTACGTTTCTATGGCTTTGGTGAGTGTTTAATCGATGTTCTGTTTCACCACTTGATTTGGTAAGTGATATTGGAGCTTGGTGGTTTCATTTGTTCGTTTTCTTTGGGTCCTATCGCGCATACTATACGGTTTGTGAAATTCAACTCCGTAGTCCTAGCGAGAGTTGGGCAGGCGGTCCGCCGACCCCTTTGGTTCACCTTAGGGTGAGGTGGGGCTGTCACAAGTGGTATCAGAGCCGCTTCGCGTAGTCTCTGCGCAGAGTGAGCTTGGGCCAAGTGGTGTTATGGTCCTGATTTCGTGAATGTGTCTAAGTGATCGTTTGAGCATAAGCCATGAACTGTGCATGTTATAAGTGTAAAAATCTTTATCATAGAACTTGAGAAAGATAGATATGTATGTCGGGTAGGAATCTATAATATGGATGATTTACTCTTGGGATCGGCCGGCTCAAGTTGTGAATTATCTTATTTTAGATTCTTGGACCTGAGTACCAAAGGGTGGAGAGCGTTAGAATAAGGGTCTGTATCTTGATTGAATTTGAGGTAAGTCTTGTAGGCCAAGAACAAGGGACAGAAGATCTTTACATTGGACCCAGTAATGAGACTAATCAAGGGGGGTTGGATCTGGAACTGTTATCACAGACTCATCTCATACTAGTCTATCTAGGGTTTTCTAGAGGATGACTAGATTGAATGGTACATTGAGGAAGTCACACCTAAGACCTGTTCTTTTGCTAAGACTGTGAGGATTTGATAAGTGTTTATTTGATTTGAGATGGTCCGACTGCAATGATCTAGGTCTCTACCTCACTTTGGATATCTGATACCCATAGCTTAGTTCTCGACGAACTACCCTTGCCTATATTTCCTTGATACCTATCCACTAATGTTCCTGTATGAACTTGGCTTGATTATTAGCGTACCGAGATTGAGAGTTTTGGAAGTAGGTAGAGAGATTTTGAAAACAAAGATGTGGCATAAGTGTGAAATTCTTGATATACGAAGTATGCTTTAAGGTTTCAATCTGTATATATGTGATACGTGGTATAGTATTATAAGATATTGTCCTAACTATGTTCTACTTTCCCGCCTATTTCATTTGAGCTTATCTAAGTTTAATCTTCCGTGGTTGAATTGGGAGTAAAGGAACTTAACAGTTATATGGTTAGAATGCCACTTATACCTAGTTACTTATTATGATTCATTAACTTGCCTGGCAGGCTATCACTTGAGTTCTACCGAATCCGCGAGATGGCACACTTGGTTGGTATGTATAAGGAAATCGAGATTCTTTGAAACGAAGTAGATGTTCAAAAGAGATTAGTCGAGTACTGGGAAAAGCGATGGAAACATGACTACTCGGAGAAAATTGAGCTATTGCACGAGAACACAGAACTGAAAAGGCAATATGAAAAGATTTCAGTAGAGACGTTAGCAAGGGCACAAATTAATACTTTTACGAAAGTTCCAAAGAAAATCCAAAGGATAGAAATTTTAGGTGCACAGGTGAAGGCCCTCCATGCAAAGAAAAGGGCTGCACTTAGTGAAATTCAAAGGCAAGAACAAGGTGATCCAGGTAGGCCACTCGTTAAGGTAGTTAGAGGAACTAGGGGCGTGAGAATTTTGGGGTCACCTAAAAAAGCTATTCCGAGAGGGACCTCACCAGGAGATCAAATATTAATTCCACACCTATCTTGGGGCTATTGTGGAAAAATCAATCATACTGAGGTGAACTGTTGGAAAAGAAGAGGAAAATGCCTACGTTGTACGGACGCCAATCATCGGGTTGCTAACTGTCCAGTTGTACTACACGAAGGGAAAAGAACCCAGAAATCAATCAAGACTAACCCTGGATTGACAAAAGGGAAAGGGATTGGATCGAAAGTACTGGCTCAGGTGAATTCCCTAGAGCAACTTCAGGTCTCTGACTCGTTTGAGGACGTAGAAGGTATGATCCGCCATCTAGCATAGATTTTGATAGATTCCGTGAGAAGGAAATTTCGAGGACGAAATTTCTTTAAGGGGAAGAGAGTGTGAGGACCCGTAAATTTCCCTAATTTTATTTTATTTCCTCGCCTGCATTTTCGTCATTATACCCTATTATATTGATTTTTTCCGAGATTTTATAAGTAAATATAGTTTTTAAATCATTTTTCTAGTATAAGTTAGTTCTTGAGAAATTTGGAGTGTATATTGGACGTGGGGCCCGCTAGTGCGTTAAGTGAGAAAAATTCGGCCAATTAGGTTAAATTTTGCACAAAGGGATTTAATTACTAGGTGTTAGGAAATAATTAGAGGTTACCTAGATGGATTAACCATGGGAAGACAAGAAGATAATCTTAAGCAAAAACAAAGTGACAAGTGTCGCTTTCTTATTCGAGTTGACTTGCCTAACTTTTTTTTACCTTTACTAAAAGCTCAATTTTGACTCAAATCATCTTCATTTTCATACCATCTTGGCCGAACCTCTCTTGAGAGAAAAGAAAAGAAAGCTTCAACCTTTCATCTTCCATTCTTGCTTAAATCTTGAAATCCAACCGATTAACTCTTGAATTAGTCCACAAAATTGACTTGCTAAGGGAGTTTGAAGGTCTTGGTGGAGTTGTTTGGAGGAGAAACCCTTAAGCTACTAACTTTCTTGAGGAGTTAAGGTATTTTTCTTGGAAACTCAATCGTTGGTCCTAATCATGGTAAATTGGTGACTTATGGTAGCTAACTAGGTTATTTTATGGAAGATTTCATGGATTAAAGTGGAGATTGCTAAATTTCTAGTTTTTTGGGGATTTTTCTGGTTTTATATGATAGTTATTGGTTGGCCATGAATGATGGCTTGATATGGTGTAAAATGAAGCTTTTATATGTTAGTTGTAGTTGGTTGCGGAAAATTTCAGTTTTGTGCGGAAATTTGAGTTTTAGGGTTCCAATCTGCCCTGTTCTGACTGGCTTTATTTGTTTATGTTAGAGACCGAATCAGACTTAGGTTAAAACATGAAAATTGTAGACACTGGTGTTGACTAGTGGCCTACAAAATTTCAGCAAGATCCGAGCACTGTAGCATGTGAAATGACCGAAATACTCTTGACTGCCCATGAGCCCTATTTCACGGAAATATTTCTGTTTTCATGAGGAATTCCATTTTTTACCATGAAAATGCATGATTTGGCTTTGTAAGTCTTCATAAGAAATGTAGGTATATGTCTTGGTTTCGAAACGCCATAAGATACACCTCAATCGGACTTTGGTAGCCTGAGTTATTGTCATTTAATCATAGTGCGGTTAACTAGTCTGATTGTAAGATGCTGGTTCTGTAATTTAAAATTTTGACCTGGATATACCATGAACTGGACTGAGTGGCCTCCATCAAAGTTGTAGGCCTTTATCTTAGCTTCAAAATGGTATAAATTTCACCCCAATCCGATAAGCGTAGCTTTGGTTGTGTCTGTTCTGCTAAGTGACATCAAATCTGTCTTTTGTTTTCTGACTTAAACTTCATTTCCGGACATTTTCCTGGCCTGAATTTGTACTTGTACGACTTTGAGCCTATTGAAATGAGATTATTTGGTGTGTGACATTGGGGCTGATTTAAGGAAAAATGAAGCCCTGATGGCTGGAAAAGTAAGCAAATTTAGGGGAAATGCTGTCCAATTTTCTCGGCCATTTGGTTCCTTTAAGTTTGAGTTGCCTTTTGGTAGAAATGAAGGGCTTTTGGGTCGTTCAAGCCCTAGGTCCTCTCGTTACTTTTCATTCCAAAATCACACTTTTGCACCCTTGCATTTGTAGTTCATTGAGTTAGGCATATGATTCATAGTTAAGTTTCATTTGCAAATGTCGTTCCCATAGGAACCATAATTGTTTTACTTTGATCATTTTAGGATGTGCTGGTGATCCAGAAAGTACTTCGGGGGGGAATGTTTGAAATTGTTTTACTTGAACTGGTGAGTGTACCACTCCCTTCATTGTGGTTTAACTTGGTTCCTGTACATGCAACCTGTGATATGAATGACTGTATTATCTGTTTATTTTGTTTGAGACAAGGGTGTACTTCATCACACTCGTTCTTTTGTCTGTCTGTATGCCTACTTACTGTGCGAATTTGAATATGTTATCTGTATCTGTTTCTGTATCTGTTTTGGCGTTGTTTGGAAGATTGTATCCAACGACCTTTCTGTGACCTCTGAGCTCAAATCCTGTGGGAAAGTTACTCGAGTCGAGCCGGCAAGGGTCTGGCCGATTAGATAATGACCCACAGTAGTCTGTTCTAGGGATCTTTGGGTATTAAGACCCTTGATTCCGGTATACTCGAGTATTACTACTTCTATTTCTGTTGAGGTGTTCGGGCCCGGTAGGGGTAAGTTTGGTGGACGAATTTTGGTGTAAAGTGGTGCTCTACTGGACTGGACTAGTTACTTTATTTGGAAAGTTGACGGAGTGTCAACTATAATTTTGATCAAGTTTCGGTGAAGCAAATGGGAATTTGGCTCCTGAGAATCACCCGTATCCTTTTTATCTATGGTGTTTGTTCATTTCTTTATTTGATTTGCTTATATGACTAATTGAAAATGAAATTTCATGATTCTTACTTGCTATTATTTTGATACCTCATTGAGCGTAAGCTCACCCTTCTCCCGTTATCTTTGTTTTCCTTATAGGGGATAAACTTTGAAATCACGGTTTTGGAAGAAAGAGGTCGAGCTAATGTATATGTTATTTTGTTAAGCTCTTTTGTAACCAAAACCCTAACTATATTTTGACTAATATGAACACTTTGGCTTGTAATTCAAGTTAAAATGCTGAAGACTCTGATGTAATTACATGTATAAGTATTTAATCTTGTCTGTTAAGTGTATTCAGTGAGATGTTATGCTTCTATGGCTTTGGTGAGTGTTTAATCGATGTCCTGTTTCACCACTTGATTTGGTAAGTGATATTGGAGCTTGGTGGTTTCATTTGTTCGTTTTCTTTGGGTCCTATCGCGCGTACTATACGGTTTGTGAAATTCGTCTCCGTAATCCTGGCGAGAGTTGGGCAGGCGGTTCGCCGACCCCTTTGGTTCGCCTTAGGGTGAGATGGGGCTGTCACAATAAAACTATCTAAGTTTGCTCCCGAATTGATATCTACGGAGCAAAGGAGGGTAAGAAGATTTGTCTAGGGACTAAATGTAGAAATACAAGAGGCTTTGGCGGCAGCATAAATTAATACTTTTACGGAGGTTTTGGAGAAAGCCTAGAGAATAGAAATTGCTAGGGCACAAATGAGGGCTTTTCATGCAAAAAAGAGAGGTGTGCCTGGTGGAAGTCAAGGGCAGGGGCAAGACGATCTAGCTATGCCACCCTCTAAGGTGGGCCGAGGGGATGGTAGTAGGCAAATATCGGGGACACCTAAGGAAATTACTCTAAGCGGAGCCTTGAGTGGAAAGGGACAAGCAAGAGGTGCCTCACAGTATCTTGTGGGTACTGTGGGAAGACCAATCATACTGAGGATGGTTGTTGGCGAAAGGCACGAAAATGTTTATGGTGTGGTAGTGCCGAGCACCAACTTGCAACTTGCCCTTGTAGGTCACACCTAAACCTTGAACAAATAAATCTAGGAGGGACTAAACGAAGGGTGCCAGCTAGAGTGTACACCTTGGACCAACATGCAGTACCTGAACCATCAGAGGTAGTAGAAGGTACGAATTGTGTTTTCCATTGTTTAGTTAAATTCTGGCTACGGTGAGACCTGGGAGCTAGAAACGGATATGCAAGGGAAATACCTTAAGTTGTTTATGACTAAAAGTATGAATTTCGAGGTCGAAATTCTCTTAAAGGGGAGAGAGTGTGAGGACTTGCAAAATTCCTTATATATTTTTTAAAAATTTCCTTTTATTTGGAAATTATTCCTTTATAATGGTCCAACTACCCAATCACCCCGCAATAAGTGCAAATGAACATAGAATTAAGGGTTTTCCTTTTGTTTTCAAGTTATCAAAAATTAGGGTTTTTATGTTTATCCATAGTGTGACTATCCGGTATGGAATATGTATCCAATTTGGTGATTAAAAGTGAGTTTTAGATAATATTAAGTGTGTTATTGTAAGTAATAATAATAAGTTAGTGAATTATAAGATAAAAGACTAGTATACCTGATTTAAGGAAAAATGACTTGAACCGACGGGTACCGTTCACTACCGATTGAACATACCGTTTGACCAACATTTTTAGCAAGTTAATCTCATTGTTATTAGAGCCAAAATATCAGCTCTAAAGCTGATCAAGGGGGCCAAAATATTTGACTCAAAAACCCAAGGAAAAGAAAGAAAAGTGAGATGTAATCTTGTGTGGACAAGTGGCATCCATCCAAGAACATTTGACCCAAACTATGACTAAGCCATAAAACCATCTTGGAGCTTCATTCTTCTTCATTTTTTGCAGCTTGTGACCGAACCTTGAGAGAGAAAACACAAGGAAGGAAACTCTATTTTCACCTTGTAGCTTAGTGTTTGTGAGTGAAAAACAAGATTCTAAACCGATTAAATCTTTCTTTGAGCACTTAGAAAGCTTGGTGTGCAAAAGGTTTACAAGGAGAGGTGGAGGATAACTCTTCAAGCCCTTTTATTGAGGTATATTGGCTGTCCATCACATTTATTTCCCTTAGTCTTGCTTAAGTTGGGTAGTAACTTGTAATCTTGCTTGTGATGCCTACTTCAAGTGATTTTGGATGATTGTGGTGATGAATTTTGAGTTAGGGTTTGAATGGTTCACTTATAATTTTTGTTGTTTGGATGGTATATATGGTGTATATAATCTTGTATAGGAGGTTGTAGTAGTGGTTTAAGCTAGAAAGGTGAAGTTATACCTTGAACTCCTAAAATTTCAGAAATGAAACTCTTCATTGCCCTGTTCTGACCGGTTCCATTTGACCATGAGGAAGGCTGAATTAGGCTTAGCAGAAAACATAACAGTTGTAGAGAATGATGTTTCATAGCTTTCTGAAAAATTTCAGCTCAATCCGAGAACTGTATCTTGTGAAAAGACAAAAATACCCCTGACTGCCATAGGTAGAGCTTCATGGACAGTTTTGACATTTCACCAATCTGACCGGGTCTGTTCACCCTGATCCGTACTAAATTAGCCTTTGCTAAAACACAGAAGTTGTAGTGATATGTCTTAGCTTTCCAACAACCCTGAAAATGTCTCAATCGGACTTTGGTAGCCTGAGTTATTGTCATTTACGCATAGTGTGGTTAACTAGCCTGATTATGAGATTCAGGTTTTGTAATTTGAAATTTTGGCCTGGATACACTATGAACTGAACTGAGTAGTCTTCATCAAAGTTGTAGCCCTTTCTCTTAGCTTCAAAATGGTATAAATTGCACATAAATTCAATAAGCGTAGTTTCAGTTGTGTCCGATACGCTAAGCAATGTCAAATCTGTCTTTTGTTTTAGGACTTAAACTTCATTTCTGAACTTTTCCCTAGCTTGATTTTGTACTTATACGACATTGAGCCTATTGAAAGGCTATTTAAGTGAGATTATTTTGTATGTGACTTTGGGACTGATAGATGAAAAGAATGAAGCCATAAATGGCTGGAAAATAGGTAAATATAAAGGGCGTGCTGCCCAAATTTACGCTCAAGGGCTAGGTAGATATACTTGCGACTTGAGTAAGGCTTGAGAGCGAATACCACTTGAGCCATCTAGGATATTTGTGTCTTCTTTTATCGAGGTAGATAAGTTAGAACTTGGCCGACCTTGTACCCTTGGAAAATGAAAGTAATAATCAATAGAAATACATTTTCCTCGTTCTTTCGACTCTAATGGGAGTTCTAATGTTTTAACCGCTTTCTTACTGAAACTAAATGAGCGAGCATAAATTTTTCGGGATTTGATAAGTATCTTGAATACTATTTAAACGAGTTCCATTTACTTGATTTTCATGAAGCGAAACTCCTATGCTTCGAACTCTAGAGAGTTTTACATTCGTCAATGATATTTTATCGCAGATTTGGATTTCAACCAAGGAATTGGACCTAAACATGATTTTTGAAAAGCACTACATTTTAGTGAGTGCTTCCAAATACCTGATTGAACTAGACACTTGTTTTCAATACTTGACCAATGTGATTTAATGATATGTCATTTGTTTGATCGGGCAAGAGTGTACTTTATCGCATTTGCCCTAATATGAGATATACTTGTTTATTGTTGCAGTGGATTTGATATATTTGTGTATATGGTTCGCACTTCCTGGAATTCCAGAAACCCTGTGGCAAGTTACTTGAGTCGAGCCGGCAAGGGGTTGGTCGATTGGATAACGAATCCTGGGCATTTTGTTTTGTCGAGTGGAGTGATACCTCCTCGACTAATTGGTATACTCAAGTATTACCACCAGTGTTTATTGAGGATTTTGGGCCAGTAGGGGGTTTGGATGGTGGGCGGAGAGTAGTTTAAGTGGTGTTCTACTGGAGTGGTTACTTATTTGAAAGTTGACGGTGTGTCAACTAGTACTTGATCAAGCTTTGGTGAAGAAATGGGAATTTGGCTCCTGAGAGCCATCTGTATCCTTATACTTTGGAATGATTAGTACTTATCGTGTTATTGTTTCATTTTAAAAGAAAACTTTACACTCGCTCATTTTGAGATTTGCTACTTGAAGTGTTATTGCTCACTTTTATAAACTTTTCATGCTCATTACTTTGCTACATTGAAACTTGTACTTATAAACAATGGTCGATTTGCTATTTGGAACCTCACTGGGCTTTTAGCTCATTCCACGTCATTTGTTTTTCTTACAGGGGGTACGAGCAAGGCGTGAGACGTGTACAGACTAGCGTAGTCCAGTTGTTTTGAATTTTGAATTTGTACTTACTCTAGTACCTGACTAGGGTTGCTTGTACTCGAATTGTAGACACTTTGAAGTATTTTGGTATGTAGAAGCTTTGCATCTGGATTTGAGCATCAATGTATATATTAAGTGGAAGTGGATGTGTTATTTATTTTCTATGGATGTACGTCATTTTCTTGAGCTATGAGTGAGTGAGTCCTGGCGAGAGCTAGGCAGGTGACTCGCTAAACCCTAGGGTACGCCCTAGAGGGAGGTGGGGCCGTCACAGGGAGACACATGCCCACCCTAATGATCTTATACTGCCCATTGACGCTAAGCGCCGATAGTTGGCGGCTACTAATAGGCCATTACTTCAGGAGCTAGAGGAGTTGAATGCTATGGTGGATGCCCAAGGTGCTAGGATTATAGAGCTCGATGGGACAATGATAGATGAGCGGACTAGAGCTGATGCTGCTCATGACGAGGTTCAGAGGACTAGGGCTCGACTGGTTAGGGTAGTCGAGGAGGTTCGGGATCAGGCCGTTGGGATCTTAGCTAACACTACCATATTAATAGAGGAGGTGATGGTCGCCATCGAGAGCCCGACTCATGAGGGCACTCCTGAGAAGGAGCCTTTTGAGAAGGACCCAGAGGAGGAGATCCTACCTGACGGTCCTGCTGAGGATTAGATTTGGAGTGATAAATCTTTTAACTTTGTAGCTAGGATTAGTTGGGGTGGTGCTTAACTGTGTATTTTGCTTGACTGTGTAGCCTATCTTTTGAAGCACTTGAATCTACTTTTGACGCGCATGACTAAATGTACTTTTGTGGTACCTGTGTGAAGTTATTTTTGTAAATGCCCATGACTTGCTAATTGTACAATCTTGAAATGTTAGTATATGCAAGTTATTTTATTTCAGATGTTTTCCATGTTGGCTTTTAATTTTAAGTATTCTCTCGCATAATTGTTTTTATCCTTGCATCTAGGCATAATTAGGATCATGGACGGCCGAAGGAGTGGTAGGGGCCGAGGGCGTAGGGCTAGGCAACCCCAAGCTCAAGGGGATGATCAAGGGTCGGCAACTGGGTCGAGCCAAGGGCAAGTGAACAAGGGAGATAATCAAGTGGCTACTACCATTAACCGAATGATGGATATTTTAGAACGGTTAGCCGAGCGACAGGGTCCAAGACCTGTTAACAAACCAGGGGCTTACGATAGAGGGAAGGATAGAGCCTTGGAGAGGGTTTTGAAATTCGCCCCGCCTAAGTTTATTGGGGGACCTGATCCTGAGTTAGCGGAAAACTGGCTAGAGAGAGTGACCAATATATTTGCCGTCCTAGACTATATCGAGAAGGGGTGAGTGAACTTTGCTGATTTTCAATTTAAGGGTGCAGCGCGTGCTTGGTGGGATGTGATAAAGGGAAAATGGGAAAGAGTGTAGATCCCTTGGACCCGGGAAAACCTTATAAGGGAGTTTAATGAAAAGTTTCTCCCGCCTTTGATTCAAGAGAAACGGGAGGATGAATTCATAAAGTTGAGACAGGGGGCTTTTAGCGTGGCTGATTATGAGGAGCGATTTACTAAGCTTTCTAAGTACGCTCCCGAATTGGTGACTAATAAACAAAGAAGGATAAGGCGCTTTGTACAAGGACTCAATGTGGATATTCAAGAGGGGTTAGCAGCAGCCCAAATCTCTACATTCACTGAAACCCTAGAGAAAGCACAGAGAGTCTAAAGTGCAAGGTTGCAAGTTAAAGATTTTCATGCCAAAAAAAGAGGCGCTCCTAGTCACCCTTCTGGACAAGCGAATAACGGTGTCCCATCTTCTAAAAAGGAAAAAGAAATTGGAAGAGTGGAGATTTCTAGTATACTAAAAGGAACTCAATCAAGAGGAGGCCACAATAGACGAGGTCAATCAAGACAGACACCTCCAAGTGGTCAAGCTGTAGTTCCTAAAGTTGTTTGTAGTTATAGTAGTAAGCCAACCGTACAGAGAATGAGTGCTGGAGGAAATCAGTAAAGTGTTTGTATTGTGGCATTACCAAACATCAGCTCTCAAGATGCCTAAGTCTGCCAAAAGGAGGAGTTAGTACTCAAAGGCCAGAGAAGTCAGCATCTAAGCAGTCTAGTGCTGGAGGGAGTCGACCTAAGGTGCCAGCTAGGGTTTATGCATTAGACTATCCACAGGTTTCCGATTCCATTAAGTTCGTTGAAGGTATGGTTCTTGTTTTCCATTGCTTAGCTCAGGTTCTAAGTGACCCTGGTACGACACACTCTTTTGCGAACCCTAGATTCATGAGTGGGGTACACATGAGGTCGATTAATTTATCTTGTGACTTGGAAGTTGAAACACCTATTGGAGAGTGTAAGTTGTTGATCGATTTGATAAGCCTAGCTATTAAGAGGTATGATGCTTGATTGGCTGTTAAATTGATGGATATATGTTGTAATATGTATGTAGAAAGTGTTTCAGAAATCATGTCAAATAGCTGCATAAAACTTGAGTTTTGGTAAAGTTTGAAATTTACAAATTCGCTAGCAGGGTAACCGGACAGTGGTTCTTTGTCTGAACATAACTCTTTGTACAAATGTTGAAATTGAGTGCTGTTTGCGGAATTCAAAACTAGACATTCAGAGCTTTCAAATGGTATAAGAATCCTCTTCTATTTCATTTTGAGCAAACCGTGGTGAATTGACAAAATGGACTGCCCTACTTTGCCTATTTGTCTGAATGAAACTGGGAAGCTGCATCTTGTGGCTCTTCCACTTGTGAAAAGATTTCCAAAATGATGCCTTCCGATGAATTGTAACATTTTGAACCTAGTTTCCTGTGCCATAAACCATTCTCAATTTGGATTTGTATAGAGTTAGATATGGTTTGATTTCGAAACTGCAACAAAGCTGGAAACTGGAAAATTTTCCCTTCCCTTTTGACCGAATGGTCAAGTCTATTTTGGGATGTTATATTTCAAAAATTTTAGTGTCAATTACCCATAAATTGCTCATTAAATGTTCTAGAACCTTGGTTCCAAAAATGGAGCAAATTGGGGTTGATTTCGTTGGACAAAACTTTTGAAAAAGAAAGAGAGATACGGTTGGCAAATTAGCTTTGAAGAATTTCACAAATTTTGGTCATTTCGTTAATGGCTTTTTCGTGTGAAATTTTGCCTAAATTTTGATAGAGAGGTAATTCATATATGGAATTTTAAGTGTACCAAATTTGGCTTAATTTCAATGCCATTTCGAGGCCCAAATAATACCCAAAGATTGCTCTTCAAATCTAGAAATCCACTGATCAGGTTGCAAAAATAGCCGACTTCAAACTGTTATATCTTGTTGCTCAAAACTCTGAATTTAGTTCTGCTTGTTGTGTTTGAAACTTGATGTGGAACTCTTGTTGTGTTATGAATTTCAGAGGCTGATTCACTTTCTGTGAATTTTGCCGAATTTCCAAACATTGCTGAAAAACCAAGACTAGTTCTGTCCTGTCTTCTTGGAACTGTAACTTTGAGCTGAATTATGAATGCTTTATGTTTGGAATCTTAGAACCTTTAATACTTTTAATCTAGTTTCCAACGGTGTAAAGTTTTCCATTTTTGGATGTACCAAACTCAAGATCTAATTTTTCAAGTTTTGTCACTCAAAGTTGAAAATTTCCGATTTTGCAGGAAATGAGCTTTTAAGAATTTTTCACTTTCTTTCGATATTGATCATCCATTTTAAACCCGATTTTATGACGGCCCCACCTCCCCCTAAGGCGAACCAGAGGGTTCGGCGGGCCGCCTGCCCGGCTCTCGCCGGGACTCAGTCGATCACTACAATCCTCAAATGAATTACAATATAAATCTCAAATATACATCACATGGTCCACAAACATACATCCAAGTCTCCAATAATTACATGTCACAAATGCAGCGGAAACTGATTCCAATCGTGGAATGTATACTTACATCCATATCAATTTCAAATATTTATACAAGACCAACTCGTACATAAAATAGATCCAAACTTAAACTGTACACGATATAAGCCATCCAGTCACGTGAATAAGCACAACAAGCCCTTCCTTCGCCTTGAGCCCTGTGGGGGGGGAAATAAAACATTTTTGGGGTGAGCTAAAAGCCCAGTGAGTAACCAGTAAAATCAGTAATCAAATAGTTTTCACAAAAATTCATTTCATTGATGTCATGGTTCAGAAATCAGATGTACGTATTTTTGCTCTCGTGAGCCAGTGAAATCATTGTAATGTTTTAGAAGTTCAATAAGTAACCGGGGGTAAAAATGTAATTTTGTTACAGGTCAACATTTGCACAGTGAGAGTAAAACAAAAGCAGAAAATGACACCACATGGTAATTCCACAAAGCTCAATGAGCTAAAATCTCAATAAGGTTCCGAACATGAAATTTCATAACAAAGCCAACACATTAACCATCAATAATCAATAATTCAAGAAACAATTACAATGGAAAGCGATAGTAACATATTCATTAAAAGGATACCGCTCACATGGAGCTATTCATTTGTTCGTTCCCCTGACATTTCCCCTTATTCCTCCAATTATTTGAAAATTTCATTTTTATAAATAAACCCTCGTTCATCTTTTTATTCGTTCATCCCCTTTTCCGGACGTTGACCGGACTCCACCCATCCAACGTTGGCCGGACTCCACCCATCCGGACGTAGCCGGACTACAAGGTAATACTCGAGTATACCAAATTCACCCAGGGTCACCATATCGCCCGACCGAGTCCGCTTCTGGCTCGAGTCGATCGGTAACGAAGGGCAGTGGCCAGTTCAGCCAAAAGGCTTACATCATGCGCAACTAGCATTTAATCATTAATCATTGAAAATTCATATTTATTTAGGTCGAGTGCGATAAAGTACACACTCGCCTAGAAAACTCGTTTTAACAATCATCGAAAGTACTTAACACATTTTCAATTAATAATGACAAGCCAATAGTCAAGAATTACAGCAACCAAGGGACACTCATATGCAAGTACGCATGATATGCAAGAAAACAGTTCAAAAGTAACTTTTGGAAACAGTTTAAAAGTAAATAATGCAGGAAACGGTTCATAAAGAACTTCAGAAATAGTTTGAGGTCACTCACCTCAATGGCTCAGAAATCATCCATCATGTATCATTGCCTTGGTCAAACCCAAGTCTTAGATCACAAACTCAATGCAAACAAATCCTTTAAAAGTTCGGACAGCACTTCCCCTACATTTGCTAACTTTTCCAGCCATCATGGCTTCATTATTTCCTCAGCCAGTCCCAAAGGTACACACACAACAACAAGTTCATCCATAGCCATTCAGCAAGCTCCAAGTAATACTAGTGCAAGTCAAGCTAGGGGGAAAAAAATCCGGAAATGAAACTTAAGCTCAAAACCAGAAAAATAGTTTTGACGTCATTTTGCGGTAATGGTACCAAAGGAGTTATGATTGTCGGAAGAAGGTGCAAGACCCACCGTTTCGAAGATAAGAGATAGGTCTACAACAATGTAGAAGGCCACTCAGTCCAAATCCTAGCACAACTAGGTCAAATGTGCCAAATACTCAACCGGAAACACCAAAAACAGGTTTACAAATCACATAATGCTGTAATTACTATAACTCAGTCTATACAGGTCCAAATGCCGAAATTCCAAAGGCATATGGTAGCTAAGACATCCAGATACATTTCATCAGAAGACACCAACACCTAAATCCAAAGAAATTCCAGTCAAAATGGCCAATTACAAGTGCAGTTTTCGCATTCTGATCAACCCAGAACAGCAACAGTAAAATCGGCATATCTCACTCTACACTAATCCAAATGACCTGAAATTTTACAGGCACTTCAAACTCATCAATACCTACAACTTTCATGTTTTGAGAAAAGTCCAATTCGGCCTCTAACATGGTGCAATAAATTCGGGCAGAATGAAGAACTACAAAACCTAATTTTCTGAAATTTCTTCCAAAACAGAAATTGATTGCACTTAATCACTTTTTCCACCTCCTAGAGTCATTAAACATCATTTCCAATCATCATACATGACCACCCAATCATATCCCTATGAAAACAGAAAAATCCCCAAAAATAATAAAACTTCACCAATTCAACCAAACTCAAGAAATAATCCATGAAATTGCATCTTATAACACCACTAATCATGAATTGAACATCATTAGAGGAAGGAGAGGTGTTCATCCACCACTTACCTTAGCAAAACAAGAGGGAGAGCTACTTGTCACCTTAAGCTTCCAAACAACTTCACCAAACAACTCACTATCACTAAAAGAAGAGGTTTTATGGAGTAGAAACTAGATCAAGCAAGTGTTTTGGAGGATTTGAGCTAGATAATTGCCAAACTTTGAAGAAGTTTTTTCTTCCTTCTTTGCTAGAGAGAGAATCAGCCAAGAGGTTGAAGACAAGAATGAATTTTGTGTGATTTTTAAGATATTTAAGCAATTGGTCAAAAAGTCAAGAAAATGAATAGTAAGTCATAAGCTATTTCCAATACAATGGTGACACTTGTCACCTCCATAAATGCAATCTTATCTTTTCTTTTTCCTCTCACATCAATCAATTCACATCCTCTACTTATCCCTTAACACCCGATAAATTTTACACAGTATCCGGAATTTAACCTAATTGGCCGAATTTTTCCGAACTTTTCGCACTTGTGGGTCCCACGTCCGTTATATATTCTTAATTTTCTAAAAACTCTCCAATACTAGGAAAATCATTTTAAAACTATTTTTGCTCATAAACTTTATCTGGGGAATTTTTCTAATCAAGAAAATGTAGAAAAACGGGCGATTAAAAAAATAAACCCTAGAAAATTACAAAATTTCCGGGTTCTCAAACTCATTTTTTTTTCGGGGCGTCACAGATTTCATGGAGGATACAAGTTTCCCTTGTGACTTTAAATCCTCACTTTTAAATCTCAATTCTCAAGAGATTAAAGCTCTTCTAAGACATTGTCTTAAATGTTTAGCGAGTGTGCTTTCCTCCTTGTATGATAAGTGGTTGTGTGTATATGTGAGTGATGGTTGATCACTATTTCTTCAGGCGCTCAAGAGGATCTTGAAGAGAATTTTGGAGCGGTCAACTAAAGACTTTGTTTGCTTACTTACTCACTTGTTTTGAATTGGTGAGTGTCAAGTGCATGAATTGTTGCTAAATACTTGAATTGTTCCCTATTAATTGAGTATTTTGAATTTGTTGAGTCGAGTATGTACTTTATTACCCTTATTCTCTTTTACTTGCCTAAATAATCGATTTGCTCATACTTAAAATTATACTTGTGTTTGACTCAATGTCGATTGGAGTGAACCTCATCAACTTATAAAATTATACTTGTGTTTGACTAAATGTCGATTGGAGTGAATCTGTTCGACTTATACTTATAATCGTGGGGGACGCCCAAACTCATAGGCTAACCTTGTGACTCGAGCCTGTATGGGCTTGGTCGAGAAGCTTGGTGAACCATGGGATAGATTTCAAAGAATGATCTATTTGAGAGATCTTACTTGGCATACTTGAATGGTATTGCCCTTTAATAATCGACGTGCGGGGCCGATTAAGGGGGTGTAACAGTGGATGGAATTGTGAAGTAAGTGGAGTTCTACAGACTTGATACCTACTCGGTTGACGGAGTATCATCACGTGAAGGTATCAGATTGAGCCTCGACAAAGCAAGTGGAATCTAGCTCCTGAGAGGTCCCATATCCTTATTAATCGTGTTTTATTATTAATTGTGAATTACTTGAATTTTCTAGGTTTAGTTCTTATACAAATGTTATTGTTACTTGAACTATGTGTTTGCATGTTTTTCTTTTTTTCTTGACCTCACTGAGCGTTAGCTCACCCCATTAGTTTGTTTTCCTTAACAGAAGCTCGAAATGGAAAGATTTTGGAGAAACAGACCTGATTACTTTTTATTAGAATTTTTGGATGTAATTGATTAATCGACTTCTAGTGGTTGTAATTTTTGGGAAATGTTGATGTACTTTTGGTAACTTGTGATGTAAGATGTTTTAGAAAGGAAGCAACTTTCCTTTACTTCGACCTTTATTATTTGGTTGTTTATCCTTAAGTTTGAATTAGACTTGTATCGAGTCCTAGCGAAAGTTAGGCAGGCGTTCCGCGGATACCCTTAGATTCGCCCTAGGGAGAAGTGGGGCGTCACAAATCCTACCTAGACATTCCATTACACCATCAAAAACTAATTAATTAACCATACCAAACCAAGAATAAAAGTTTCTATACCAAATTTAACAAGATTAAGCAAGAGAAAAGGAAGTTCAAGCCTTATACCTTCCAAAAGCTGCAAGTGAAAAACAAACCACCCTCTTCTAAAAAATTCATGACACCAACCTTTCCAAACACCAAAAGGTAAGTTTAATCTGTTTGGTTTTGTCGATTTCACTCAAACAAAGATGGATTCAAGGTTGGAGTTGCAAGCTTTCTTTTCTCTTTTTCTTTTCACTAGGTTCGGCCAACAAGGAAAGAAAATGGAAGAAAATGGAACCAAGAAGAAGATAAAAAGGAAAGAAAATTGCTTGGTCACAGTTTCCTAGGCTTCCAACAAGTGTCACCACAAGAATAGTTTTTATTTTTCTTTCTTTTCTCCCTCTCTTTTAGTTAAGAATTTCAGCTGAATAGAGGATATTTTAGGGCTAATTTTGCTGAAATAAAAGTAGGGAGATTAAGGTAATAAAGTAGTATTCAAATAGTGTACTCACTCGGTAGCAAACGCTACACGGGGTCGCTCGCCTGCAGGGCCATCACTCGGTCCACTAGATCCGTCCATCCTACACCAAAAGTGTAAATAAGCATAAATAAGCTTAAAGGCCATAACAAAGAACCCTCAAATCAAGCAATTCTAATACACCCAGGCCAATTCAAACCTAGGCTCTGATACCACCTGTGACAGCCCCACCTTCCCCTAAGGCGAACCAAAGAGGTTAGCGGACTGCCTGCCCAACTCTCGCCAGGACTAACGGTGCAGTTTAGAGCGATCTATTTCGTTCCGGAACTTATAAACGCGCATAAACAAGGCAAAAGGGCAAAATAACCCAAAATAAAAAAAAATGAAATTCGGAGTCGGTCATGAATAGTAACTGACCCGTCAGAACGCAACCAAATATCGAACAAAGATTCACATCTTGAGCTTTAGCAAATACAATCCAAAGTGACATACAAAAGTTGTCAAAAGTGAATATATACACGGTTTGCCAAATTGAAAGTGAAAACGGCCCTAAAGATACATTTAGGGTTTCACTTCATATACCATACAAAAAAATATACATCTAGTTCATTCGGCAACCATCTATCAAGATTCATTCCAAAAAGAGTCATATTCCTGTAAGGAAAACAAAAGAAACGGTATGAGCTAATTGCCCAGTGAGATACTATCACTTACGCAACCAAGTGCACATAAGCATCAAGCTTTCATTCAATATAGTAAAATAAGCAAAGGCACACGTCAAATATGGTGATAAAAGGATACAGATGACTCTCAAGAGCCCTTTTCCTCGTTTGCATTTCTTGATCGGACGTCATTGACTCTCCGTCAATGTTCAAAAATAACCAACTGTAGACCCCACTTTACTTCCATTCCTTCCACCTAACATTCCCCCAACCGGGCCCGAAATCCAAACACTTGCATTGTGGTATTACTCGAGTAAACCAGAATCGAGAGTCTCTCATACTACAAGATTCCATATAACATTGCCCCAAGGCACATTAATTGGCACGACCAAGCCCTCGCCGGCTCGATTCAATCAATTACCAATGGGGTTGAGCTCAAAGATAACAATTGTCGTCGTTGGAGACTCGTCCAAACGACACCAAGTCATGTATTACATTTCATATAACATTTCATATAACATTCCAATCACTTTCCAATAACATGCAAAACAATAAGTGAGAGTGATAAAGTACACTCTCACTTCATTCAATTAACATTCAACACCTCAAGTTCAAGTATCAAAGCCATATAATAACACACAAGTGAGTAGTACACTTACCAAGCTCGCAAATGTGGTTTCATGCACTTCCGTCAAAAGAACGTTGTGCACCACGGTCACGTCCTAAAACATGCAAACAAATACAATGAGACTCGATAACGAGTCATAAACCAAGGCCAAACATGACCCCAATAGGGTTCCATGAGCATATACAAACATTAAAGGAAACCAGAAATTTCGGAAATGTAACTAGCTTTGGCCCTGAAAAAAACAGTTTTTGTCCTCATTTTGCGGTAATGGCACCAATTTCACTACGATTATCAGATGAAGGTACAAGACCCACCATTTCGAAGCTAAACTACAGAGATACAACATCACAGAAGG
This sequence comes from Coffea arabica, assembly GCF_036785885.1. NCBI lineage: Eukaryota > Viridiplantae > Streptophyta > Magnoliopsida > Gentianales > Rubiaceae > Coffea > Coffea arabica. The sequence continues at coordinate 37,180,748 of NC_092329.1, forward strand.
TCACTCAACCCAGTTTTGAGTGCAAACAGGTCAAAAATGCAAGATACTACATCAAACACGTAAAACAGATTCACCAAAACGCATTCTAGCGGAAACATCATAACTCAGGCTCTACAAGTCCAAATCCAGAAATTCCAAAACCGGCTGAAAGCTAAGAAACAGGGCTAAATTTCATCAGAAGGCCTCAACAACCAATTCGGAAGTAATTCCAGCCAAAACAACCAATTACAGGCGCAATCCTTACATTCGGGTAAAACCAGAACAGCAATAGTAATTTCGACTTTTCTCATTCTACACTACTCCAATTGACCTGGAATTTTGTAATCACCTCTAAAATGTCATTCCCTACAACCTTCATGTTTTAAGCTAAGGCCAATTCGGCCTCTAACTAGGACCTAAAATTTCGGACAGAATGCTCCCTCAAGAACCCTAGTTTTCTGAAATTTCTTCCGAACCAGAAATTGGTTGCAATTAATCACTTTTTCCACCTCCTAGAGTCATTATATACCATTTATTGTCATCATAGATAGCCACACAATCATGCTTATATTAAAATAGAAAAATCCCCAAAAATTATAAAAGTTCATCAATTCAACCACAACTCAAAATATAATCCATAAAATGGCATCTCATACTACCACTAAGCATGATTTAAGCATCAATATAGGGAGGAGAGGGATTCATACACCACTCACCTTAGAAACAAGAGAGAGGGACCACTTGGCACCTTAGGCTTCCAAACAACTTCACCACACAACTCACTATCACTCACTTAATGATTTCTATGGAACAAAAACAAGGTTAAGTGGTTGATTAGTTGAATTTGAGCAAGATGGAAGCTACAAACTTGAAGAGTTTTCTTGCTTTTGGAGCTTGAAGAGGTCGGCCAAGGAAGAGAGGAAAATGGTGAATGTTTGGTATTTTTTTGATTTATTTGGTCAAATAGTAAAAATGTGAATAGTTGTGGACAACTCAATCCAATCACATGGTGACACTTGTCACCTCATTTAATGCATTTCTATCTTTTTGTTCCCTCTCACATCAATCCACATAGCAACCTCTAATTATCTCTTAGCACCCGATAAATTTAACCCAGTATCCGAAACTTAACCTAATTGGCTGAATTTTTCCGAACTTTTCGCACTAGTGGGTCCCACGTCCGGTATACGCTCTTAATTTCTCAAAATCCATTCGATACTAGAAAAAACATCTAAAAATTATATCTGCTCCTTAAATTCATCTAGAAATTTTTCTAATCACGAAAATGCAGTAAACAAGCCATGAAAAAAAAATACGAGAAACCTAGAAAATGAAAATTATGGGTTCTCACAAGATTAGTCCATCTTGCTTGATTAGACTAGGGAAAACCCCTTGGATATGGGATATGGACGAGTTTGGCTTCTCTAGCCTTAGCACGCTCGTATTCCCTCTATTAAAGGGAACATTGAGTCACGAACATTAATCCCCTGCACCCGACATGATGCATTCCTTTAGGTCATACACATTTGTATATTATTTTCTTTCTTTCGAGTCTCAAGACTTGCATTATTCGTGACTTCTTCGAAGAGTCTTTATTGGGCATCACAATTAATGTGATTGGCATCAATTGAGCTTTGAAGAGATATTTTGACCCCTCCGACACCCTCCTAGGTCTAGGGTTCACATTCATATAGTACATCCAAATGTGATAAATCTTTAGGTTAAAATAAGAAATCTTTGACTAAATCGCGCAACTAGCCTTGGCTAGGTTGAAAGGATGCCTTGGATTCTTATCCTTGCCTTCCCTTTCTTCAAATGTGACTCCCGAATCTTTTTCTCTGATTTTCGTAGATTTGGAGTCGTTTAAAAAGGGTTTTCTACTTTTTTCCTTAAAATTCATTTTTAGGTGACTTGGCACACCTTAACTCTATACCAAGTGGCGACTCCGATTTTTCATTCAAAAACCCTTTTTAAACTATATTTTGGGTCTAATCGTCGCATTTTCAAGTCCCATTTAGACCCATATTTTTCTTCATTTTCTTTGTAAATCAAAAATTCATTTTTCAATCAAAATTGAATCAAAAGCCATTTTCCTAACTCGTCTTTAATTTTTCTTATTTTAAAAAAATGGGGCGCGACAAGGCCGAACTTCCTTGTGACGCATTTCTCTGCGGGCCCCATCCATTGTGACCACCCCTCGACGGAGTCCCTCGTGTGATCCCCGATAGCCTTCCTCCTCCGGCTCCCCTTCCAAACTTGGGAGGGGTCCCTTTATCCCCTTGAGTCGAACTACTCGCAGAGAATTCTCGTTTTTTCACCTGAAAATTCCTCACTTGAAACCTTGCATTTTCAACTCACAAAGCTTTCTCCACGGCGTCAGTAAAGGTACTGATCTGGGCTACCGCCAGATCCTTTTGAATTTCCACATTGAGCCCCTGAATAAAACGCCGAACTCTCATTTGCTTTGTCAGAGTGAGTTCAGGGGCGAACTTAGATAAACGAGTAAATTGGCTCTCATACTCAGCCACCGATTAAGTCCCCTGACGAAGCCTAATGAACTCGTCCTCCTTCTTTTCCTGGACTAGAGGGGGAAAGTAATTCGCGTTGAAATCCTTCATAAAGTTTACCCATGTTCTTGGTGTTTGTTCCTGATCCCACTTCATTCGTATCACGTTCCACCAAGAACGCGCGGCCCCTTCCAATTGGAAGACAGCGAAAGTAACCTGTGTCTCCTCTGAATAGTGTAGGGCAGCAAAAATGTCTATCATTTTCTCCAACCACTTTTTGGCCACGTCCGGATTTGGCCCGCCCCGAAATTTTGGCGGAGAGAACTTCTGAAATCTCTCTAGGGCCCGATCTTCGCTCTCTACAAAATGGCCAGGGTTCCCAAATTGCTGGACAGGAGGTTGGCCCTGATGTTGCACTATGTGGGCTAACAAGTCATTTGCTGCATAGCAGCAGCTATCTGGACACTAGGGTCAACCCTAGGTTCAGGGTTTGGTTCAGACGTGGTGTCCCTAGTACCCCTGTCAGTTGTGGGTTGCCTAGTACCGCGTCCACGGCCTTGTCCACTACGAGTGCCTTCCATTGCTCTAAGTCAATCTAAAGTCGAGGTACAAAGATAATATTAAAAGTGCATATAAATATAGTCATATAAACAGGAACAAAGATCCAGAAATAAACACCACATAAAACATGTAAACACATAGAACAGTTATACATAGAACACATAACTGTGCCAAACAGTCATACATAAGCAGTCAAGTAAATATATACAAAAGTACTCCCGTGAAGCCAAAAGAGGGTCTGCCAAAATACAATGTACAACCTAGGTCCCAAAAGTACAAAGCAACTAACCAAAAGCTTTTCCTAGGTATCCCTCACACGGGATCAAAACAAGGCTCAAAGAACCCTAATCTAATCCTCAACTGAGCCAACCGTGTGACAGCCCCACCTCTCCCTAAGGCAAACCAGAGGGTTCGGCGGGCCGCCTGCCCAGCTCAGCCGGGACTCAGTTGATCACTTCAAGCAACTACCGGAATAACCATAAGAATAACATAATAACGATCCAAAACCTAAACAAAACTTATCTACATTACTATCTCAAGAGGAAGTACAACCGTCGAATATACACAGGTTCCCAATTCACCATACAACCAACCCGTGCCAAGCACTAGGGTGAGAACCATTACAAAAATAAAAAACTAGACCAAGCTAGTATGCCAAGATCCCGTCCTTGCGCGTCTTCCCCTGCTAAGGAAAACAAAACTAAAAGGGTAAGCTATATGCTTAGTAAGTAAACAGGGGCAAAAGCGTAAATTTCACGTAACAACAGTGACATAGTAAGAGTAAAGCAAAAGCAGAAAAATAACATCACATAATAAGGATATAGGTGGCTCCAAAGCCAATTCATATGCCATGCGTGATCTCCTGCCGACACTCCGTCGACCACACTTAATGGTCCGTAGAACTTCACTTGTACACCCACCGACACCTTATCACCCTCACTGGCCAGTCAGCTCACAAACTTGCCCGGGCGAACGAAATCACAAACTTGAGCTTGAGTCACAAGCTCGGGTCACAAACTTGGTCCACATACTCGGTGAACCGGATTCACAAACTTGGTGACCTCCAACCAGGTTGGACTGACTTCGACCAAGTCCTAACCGGCTCGAATAGTCCATCTAGGTCAAGAGCTCGCCCCAAACTCACAAACTTCACAAAATTATTCAAAATCACCCCGAGCCACAAGCTCAAGGGTTTTAGTTCCAAAATGATTCACATGCATATGTCATGTACAAATATGAGCGTAAATTCGGGTTTAGAGCGAGTGCGATAAAGTACACCCTCGCCTAAGTACCCTCTTCATACATGTCGAAACACATAAGCAACTAACACATAAAAGCGGCCTGAATACTTACACAACGAACAAAAGGGCAAAATACGAAATTCGTGCCGCGAGGAGTAGCTAGTAGGCCCCACCGGCTCCACCTAACTCACCAACATCTGAAATAGAAGATTGTGTCACAATATATCACAAACGGCTACTAACATACTTAAAACAAACAAAACGGCAAAATCGGCACACGCAAGTGCGGAAACGGCAAAAAGGGGTACGCGCGCGCGCGGACGGCAAACGGGACGGCCAAATCTGCCATCTCAAACCGTTTTGGTCAAAAGTTAGGCTAGGAGTGTCGAATCAAGCTGGGTGAGACACCGTTTCGAAGATAAGAGGAAGAGCTACAACTTTAATTTAGACATCTCAACCCAGATCTCAATCGGTATAGGTCAAAAATGCACAAAATAGTGGCAGCTGTTTCATTACGGGTTACCATACAGGCCCTGTTTGCAAGGCCGTAACTCACGGCTCAGAAATCGAAATCAAGAAACTCCAGAGGCGTTAGAAAGCTGAGACATAAGGCTAAAACTTTGATATTTTGGCCAAGACCTGAATCCACTCAAAACAGAACGAAAATCAAGTGCCAAAGTACCCGTCAGAACTGTCCAGATACAAGGCAGTTCTGACGATCGCTTTTATTTCGGTCATAACAAGAGCTACGGAACTTGGATTTTGATGTACTTTATACCGTTTCGAAGCTGAGATCAAGATATAAATTTCATATGAAGGGATCAGCACCCAGTTCGTACATGATCAACACGGAAAAACCCACGATCAGAAACTAAAATTCAAAACGTACACAAACTAATGTCTAAAACAGGCCTGAGGGTTTGGTCCATAACTCAGGATACTCTAATCCGTTTGACCTGAGATTTTACAGGTAGATTCAGGACTTAAGAGGCTACAATTTTGAAGAAGGCCACTCAACCCAATTTCGTGCGTAACTATGTCAAAAATGTAACATATTATACCAGAATCTCATAAAAGGTTCACAAACTGTATTCTAGTGCAAACATCATAAAACAGCCTATATAAGTCCAAATCCAGAAATTCCAAAGCCACATGAAAGCTTAGAAATAGGGCTACATTTCATCAGAAGAACTCAATAACCAGTTCGGAAGCATTCCTAACCAAAATCACTAATTACAGGTGCAGTTCTTACATTCGGATAAAACCAGGACAGCAAGGGTAATTTCGACTTTTCTCACTCTACGCTACTCCGATTGACCTGAAATTTTGCAGGCACCTCTAAAATAACATTCCCTACAACTTTCATGTTTTAATCCAAGGCCAATTCAGCCTCTATCTAGGACCAAAATTTTCGGACAGAATGAAGAACCAAGGAACCCTAATTTTCCAGATTTCTTTCAAAACAGAAATTACTTGCAATCTTCCACTTTTTCCACCCTCTAGAATCATTATATACCATTTCCAATCATCATATATAGCCACACCATCATGTTCATATTAAAACAGAAAAAATCCCCAAAAATAATAAAACTTCATTATTTCAACCACAAATCAAGAAATAACCCATAAATTTGCATCTCATACAACCACTAAGCATGATTTAAGCATCAAGTAAGGGAGGAGGGTGGTTCTTCATGACTTAACTTTAAAACAAGAGAGAGAGAGCTATAGTTCCTCCTAGCTTTTCCAATCACTCCACCAATCAACTTACTAACACTAATTGAAGAGATTTTATGGAGTAAGTTCAAGTTTCAATGGTTGGTTTTGATGATTTGGAGCAAAATGGAAGCAAAACTTGAAGAGTTTCTTCCTTTCTTTTTGAGAGAGAGAGCAGGCCAAGCTTGAAGAAAAATGGAAGATATTTGGTAAATTTTTGGTTTTATTTAGTAATTGGTAAAAGGTTGAATAGTGGTCTTATGTAAGAAACAATACTATGGTGACACTTGTCACCTCATTTAATGACTTGCCTAACTTTTTTCTCTCTCTTCCACCTATCCACTTGATACCTCTAAATATCTCATAACACCCGGTATATTAAACCCAGTTTCCGAAACTTAACCTAATCGGCCGAATTTTACCGAACTTTCCGCACTAGTGGGTCCCACATCCGATATACGTTCTTAATTTCTCAAAAACTAACCGATACTAGAAAAATCATCTAAAAACTATATTTACTCAATAAAAATTATCTGGGGGAATTTTCTAATAAAGAAAATGTAGAAAAAAAAATGGGCGATTAAATAGAATAAACCCTAGAAAATTAAAAAAAATTCTTGGGTTCTCGCACTCATTCTTTCGAGGCGTCACAACCTCCCCCACTTAGAACAATTTCGTCCTCGAAATTTCTATGAACGAAATCTATCAAATCTAAAGTAACCAGAAGCCTGTACCTTCCACGTTCTTAAAAGAAACGAGACTCTTCATTCCAGTCCCTTCTCTAGTTGACGGTCCAGGGTCGGTCTGGGTTGGCTGCTGGGTTCCTTTCTTTTCGTGCAATAAACCCGGGCAATTAGCAATTTGATGCTTGGCGCTCCCACAGCGCAAACATCTCCTCCCCTTTCTCCAACAATTCACTTCAATATGATTGGATTTTCTACAATAACCACAAATTGTCACACCACCCGCTCCACGACCATTCTTAGCAGATGACCTACCTCGCTTACTCGGTTCTAGCCTTTGATTCTCAAGAGATGCGCTCCTTTTCTTTGCATGGAAGGTCTTCACTTGCGGCCTTGAAATTTCTGTCCTTTGAGTTTTCTCTGGAACCCCCATAGAAGTAGTACTCTGTGCCATTGCTAAGGCCTTCCCGAAAATCCCTTCGTATTTCCTTTTTAGCTCTAAGTTCTTGTGCAAGAGCTCAATTTTCTCTGAATACTCGTGCTTCCATCGCCCTTCCCAGTATGCAACTAGTTTCTTTTGGACTTCTATTTCGTCTCGAAGAACCGCAATTTCCTTATACATCTCAACCCAATGTGCCATCTCACAAAATTGCTGGAACTCAGATGGTAGCCTGTCGGGCAAAACAATGGGTCATAATCAATTCTTGGACACAAGTGGCATTCTCGGTCCATGTTTTGTTCAGCTATTGTTTCCTCCCTTTATTCCCTTAACTCTCGGCCTCGTTTTGTTCCACAGCTATGACCATGTCCGCGACTATGTCCTTCTTCCACATATATACATATATATATATAGTTTTCCCTTCTCTCTCTTTTCTTTCCAAAAAGGTACTTTAATGAATGAATGCAGTAAATTGACTACAATAACAAAATCCAACATACCAATTACACAAATAACATATCGCACATAACACGCCATATCAAAAGACGGACAAGCAAGTATACAAATAGATATCAAGTTGGACAGATAACCATGTACACAAACACATATACTAACGTCAGGTGGTCGTAATATACGGGCGAACCAAAAGGAAAAGGTGAAGTCGTCCCAGTATCAGCCCGTCTGATCTCTCACGTCCCTTACTATCCAAACTAAATGTCCATTGACCTTTTGTGCTCATTCTAGTCAGACAAAGCCTGTTCATGTTTCCAAAATACAAGTCTCAAGTACCTAGTAGCTTGCATCGCCTCAATTCTGGAGTATTCGAGCACAAGAATCCGAAATAATATAGTTCACATCTCGAGCTGGCCAGTCCCAAGAGTAAACCATCTACAAATCGAACTTCCTACCCGACATACCTATCTATGGTCCTTAGATATCATGAGAAAGATTGAAGACCTATAACACTTCAGGGTTCATAGCTTATGCTCGAACGAGCACTTAATCCTTCATACCCATTCACCACTCAGCCCAAGCACACTCCGCGCGGAGATCACGCAAAGCAGGCTCTGGGTTTTATCCCTCAATTGCTTAACTTTCAAATCAAATCGAATCCCACAGTCCGACATCCTAAACTTCAAGCCTAGGATACACTACAGGAATCTGAAGCCTAAGCTCTGATACCAACTGTGACAGCCCCACCTCTCCCTAAGGCAAACCAGAGGGTTCGGCGGGCCGCCTGCCCAACTCTCGCCGGGACTCAGTTGATCACTTCAAGCAACTGCCGGAATAACCATAAGAATAACATAATAACGATCCAAAACCTAAACAAAACTTATCTACATTACTATCTCAAGAGGAAGTACAACCGTCGAATATACACAGGTTCCCAATTCACCATACAACCAACCCGTGCCAAGCACTAGGGTGAGAACCATTACAAAAATAAAAAACTAGACCAAGCTAGTATGCCAAGATCCCGTCCTTGCGCGTCTTCCCCTGCTAAGGAAAACAAAACTAAAAGGGTAAGCTATATGCTTAGTAAGTAAACAGGGGCAAAAGCGTAAATTTCACGTAACAACAGTGACATAGTAAGAGTAAAGCAAAAGCAGAAAAATAACATCACATAATAAGGATATAGGTGGCTCCAAAGCCAATTCATATGCCATGCGTGATCTCCTGCCGACACTCCGTCGACCACACTTAATGGTCCGTAGAACTTCACTTGTACACCCACCGACACCTTATCACCCTCACTGGCCAGTCAGCTCACAAACTTGCCCGGGCGAACGAAATCACAAACTTGAGCTTGAGTCACAAGCTCGGGTCACAAACTTGGTCCACATACTCGGTGAACCGGATTCACAAACTTGGTGACCTCCAACCAGGTTGGACTGACTTCGACCAAGCCCTAACCGGCTCGAATAGTCCATCTAGGTCAAGAGCTCGCCCCAAACTCACAAACTTCACAAAATTATTCAAAATTACCCCGAGCCACAAGCTCAAGGGTTTTAGTTCCAAAATGATTCACATACATATGTCATGTACAAATATGAGCGTAAATTCGGGTTTAGAGCGAGTGCGATAAAGTACACCCTCGCCTAAGTACCCTCTTCATACATGTCGAAACACATAAGCAACTAACACATAAAAGCGGCCTGAATACTTACACAACGAACAAAAGGGCAAAATACGAAATTCGTGCCGCGAGGAGTAGCTAGTAGGCCCCACCGGCTCCACCTAGCTCCCCAACATCTGAAATAGAAGATTGTGTCACAATATATCACAAACGGCTACTAACATACTTAAAACAAGCAAAATGGCAAAATCGGCACACGCAAGTGTGGAAACGGCAAAAAGGGGTACGCGCGCGCGCGTGGACAGCAAACGGGACGGCCAAATCTGCCATCTCAAACCGTTTTGGTCAAAAGTTAGGCTAGTAGTGTCGGATCAAGGTGGGTGAGACACCGTTTCGAAGCTAAGAGGAAGAGCTACAACTTTAATTTAGACATCTCAACCCAGATCTCAATCGGTATAGGTCAAAAATGCACGAAATAGTGGCAGCTGTTTCATTACGGGTTACCATACAGGCCCTGTTTGCAAGGCCGTAACTCACGGCTCAGAAATCGAAATCAAGAAATTCCAGAGGCGTTAGAAATCTGAGACATAAGGCTAAAACTTTGATATTTTGGCCAAGACCTGAATCCACTCAAAACAGAACGAAAATCGAGTGCCAAAGTACCCGTCATTACTGTCCAGATACAAGGCAGTTCTGACGATCGCTTTTATTTCGGTCATAACAGGAGCTACGGAACTTGGATTTTGACGTACTTTATACCGTTTCGAAGCTGAGACCAAGATCTAAATTTCATATGAAGGGATCAGCACCCAGTTCGTACATGATCAACACGGAAAAACCCACGATCAGAAACTAAAATTCAAAACATACACAAACTAATGTCAAAAACAGGCCTGAGGGTTTGGTCCATAACTCAGGATACTCTAATCCGTTTGACCTGAGATTTTACAGGTAGATTCAGGACTTAAGAGGTTACAATTTTGAAGAAGGTCACTCAACCCAATTTCGAGCGTAACTATGTCAAAAATGTAACATATTATACCAGAATCTCATAATAGGTTCACAAACCGTATTCTAGTGCAAACATCATAAAATAGCCTATATAAGTCCAAATCCAGAAATTCCAAAGCCACATGAAAGCTTAGAAATAGGGCTACATTTCATCAGAAGACCTCAATAACCAGTTCGGAAGCATTCCTAACCAAAATCACTAATTACAGGTGCAGTTCTTACATTCGGATAAAACCAGGACAGCAAGGGTAATTTCGACGTTTCTCACTCTACGCTACTCCGATTGACCTGAAATTTTGCAGGCACCTCTAAAATAACATTCCCTACAACTTTCATGTTTTAATCCAAGGCCAATTCGGCCTCTATCTAGGACCAAAATATTCGGACAGAATGAAGAACCAAGGAACCCTAATTTTCCAGATTTCTTCCAAAACAGAAATTACTTGCAATCTTCCACTTTTTCCACCCTCTAGAATCATTATATACCATTTCCAATCATCATATATAGCCACACCATCATGTTCATATTAAAACAGAAAAAATCCCCAAAAATAATAAAACTTCATTATTTCAACCACAAATCAAGAAATAACCCATAAATTTGCATCTCATACAACCACTAAGCATGATTTAAGCATCAAGTAAGGGAGGAGGGTGGTTCTTCATGACTTAACTTTAAAACAAGAGAGAGAGAGCTATAGGTCCTCCTAGCTTTTCCAATCACTCCACCAATCAACTTACTAACACTAATTGAAGAGGTTTTATGGAGTAAGTTCAAGTTTCAATGGTTGGTTTTGATGATTTGGAGCAAAATGGAAGCAAAACTTGAAGAGTTTCTTCCTTTCTTTTTGAGAGAGAGAGCAGGCCAAGCTTGAAGAAAAATGGAAGATATTTGGTAAATTTTTGGTTTTATTTAGTAATTGGTAAAAGGTTGAATAGTGGTCTTATGTAAGAAACAATACTATGGTGACACTTGTCACCTCATTTAATGACTTGCCTAACTTTTTTCTCTCTCTTCCACCTATCCACTTGATACCTCTAAATATCTCATAACACCCGGTATATTAAACCCAGTATCCGAAACTTAACCTAATCGGCCGAATTTTACCGAACTTTCCGCACTAGTGGGTCCCACATCCGATATACGTTCTTAATTTCTCAAAAACTAACCGATACTAGAAAAATCATCTAAAAACTATATTTACTCAATAAAAATTATCTGGGGGAATTTTCTAATAAAGAAAATGTACAAAAAAAAATGGGCGATTAAATAGAATAAATCCTAGAAAATTAAAAAAAATTCTTGGGTTCTCGCACTCATTCTTTCGGGGCGTCACAACCTCCCCCATTAGAACAATTTCGTCCTCGAAATTTCTATGAACGGAATCTATCAAATCTAAAGTAACCAGAAGCCTGTACCTTCCACGTTCTTAAAAGAAACGAGACTCTTCATTCCAGTCCCTTCTCTAGTTGACGGTCCAGGGTCGGTCTGGGTTGGCTGCTGGGTTCCTTTCTTTTCGTGCAATAAACCCGGGCAATTAGCAATTTGATGCTTGGCGCTCCCACAGCGCAAACATCTCCTCCCCTTTCTCCAACAATTCACTTCAATATGATTGGATTTTCTACAATAACCACAAATTGTCACACCACCCGCTCCACGACCCTTCTTAGCAGATGACCTACCTCGCTTACTCGGTTCTAGCCTTTGATTCTCAAGAGATGCGCTCCTTTTCTTTGCATGGAAGGTCTTCACTTGCGGCCTTGAAATTTCTGTCCTTTGAGTTTTCTCTGGAACCCCCATAGAAGTAGTACTCTGTGCCATTGCTAAGGCCTTCCCGGAAATCCCTTCGTATTTCCTTTTTAGCTCTAAGTTCTTGTGCAAGAGCTCAATTTTCTCTGAATACTCGTGCTTCCATCGCCCTTCCCAGTATGCAACTAGTTTCTTTTGGACTTCTATTTCGTCTCGAAGAACCGCAATTTCCTTATACATCTCAACCCAATGTGCCATCTCACAAAATTGCTGGAACTCAGATGGTAGCCTGTCGGGCAAAACAATGGGTCATAATCAATTCTTGGACACAAGTGGCATTCTCGGTCCATGTTTTGTTCAGCTATTGTTTCCTCCCTTTCTTCTCTTAACTCTCGGTCTCGTTTTGTTCCACAGCTATGACCATGTCCGCGACTATGTCCTCCTTCCACATATATACATATATATATAGTTTTCCCTTCTCTCTCTTTTCTTTCCAAAAAGGTACTTTAATGAATGAATGCAGTAAATTGACTACAATAACAAAATCCAACATACCAATTACACAAATAACATATCGCACATAACACGCCATATCAAAAGACGGACAAGCAAGTATACAAATACATATCAAGTTGGACAGATAACCATGTACACAAACACATATACTAACGTCAGGTGGTCGTAATATACGGGCGAACCAAAAGGAAAAGGTGAAGTCGTCCCAGTATCAGCCCGTCTGATCTCTCACGTCCCTTACTATCTAAACTAAATGTCCATTGACCTTTTGTGCTCATTCTAGTCAGACAAAGCCTGTTCATGTTTCCAAAATACAAGTCTCAAGTACCTAGTAGCTTGCATCGCCTCAATTCTGGAGTATTCGAGCACAAGAATCCGAAATAAGATAGTTCACATCTAGAGCTGGCCAGTCCCAAGAGTAAACCATCTACAAATCGAACTTCCTACCCGACATACCTATCTATGGTCCTTAGATATCATGAGAAAGATTGAAGACCTATAACACTTCAGGGTTCATAGCTTATGCTCGAACGAGCACTTAATCCTTCATACCCATTCACCACTCAGCCCAAGCACACTCCGCGCGGAGACCACGCAAAGCAGGCTCTGGGTTTTATCCCTCAATTGCTTAACTTTCAAATCAAATCGAATCCCACAGTCTGGCATCCTAAACTTCAAGCCTAGGATACACTACAGGAATCTGAAGCCTAAGCTCTGATACTAACTGTGACAGCCCCACCTCTCCCTAAGGCAAACCAGAGGGTTCGGCGGGCCGCCTGCCCAACTCTCGCCGGGACTCAGTTGATCACTTCAAGCAACTACAATCCTCCCTGGAACAGCTCCTGGCATATTGGTGCTAATCACTCCCTGGATTAGCGCCTCACACTCATTAATAATGCCACCTGACCGGTCTCGAACCTCCTGGACCACCCTAGTGAGACGGTCGTTGGCTACCAGTAACTGCTCCCTCAACGCGTTCATCCTCTCCTGCTCCATGGCCACGTCCCCCTGGAGCTCTCCAATCCGATCGGCCTGCATCCTCATAATGTCCCTGAGCCTAATAGTCTCAGTGTGCTCCCTGGCGGCGGAACATCTAAGCCTCCTCCGCTCTGCAAGTACCACTATGACCACGTGGTCCGCGTAAGAGTAGTACTGGCAACGCCTACAGCGGCGGATTCGGCTAGCAGTATACCACAGCCGAATCGGACCTTCCGGTCTCTTCTGGTAATCGATGACTCGGGGGCGCCTCTGAGGTGGTTCGCCTCCGCCCGCTCCACTAGTTCCAACCATAACCTACAAAGATAGCAAAGGTTTATATTTTAGACAATATATTCACACTTACTAGCGTCTAAACACAATCCCCAAAAGTTCTCAGAATCAGGTTTCAGATTCGCCCAGGTTATTTCTAACCTAGGCTCTGATACCACTTGTGACAGCCCCACCTTCCCCTAAGGCGTACCAAAGGGGTTAGCGGACTGCCTGCCCGGCTCTCACCAGGACTACTAAAACGGTTAAACACCAACTCAAGTCATTCGGGAATCTATTAGCGCGCTTAACCAAACCAACGATCATGAAACAGAAAACGAAAATCAAAACGGAAGGTGAATAGTGATTGCCACGTCACAATCCGCCCAAGACCCAATCGAATACAAGTAACTTCCTACAATCCTTGAAATGAATATATACAAGCCAAATATAATACATTGAACATGAGTACACACACTGTTATAAACCACATTCGTATGTTGACAAGCCAAAAGGAAGCATTTAAATCCAACTACAATTAAAGTTTTCAACTATTGAGGAGCTATACAAAATCTCTCAACTAGCTCTACTCAACTCATTCTTCAAAATCAAAAGTCCAAAAGATAGTTCCCTATAAGGAAAACAAAATGAACGGAGTGAGCTTTCGCCCAATGAGGTACTGTGAGAACCCGTAAATCCCTAATAATTTTCTTAGGATTTTTTTCCCATTTAAAGGCATAATTTTTGCATTTTCTGGCTTAGTAAAATTCTCCTGGTAAATTTTATGAGTAATTATAGTTTTTAGATGATTTTTCTAGTATTGGAGAGTTTTTGAAAATTAAGAGTATATAATGGACGTGGGACCCACTAGTGCGAAAAGTTCGGAAAAATTCGGCCAATTAGGTTAAATTCCGGATACTGTGTGAAATTTATCGGGTGTTAAGAGATAAGTAGAGGATGTGAAGTATTGATGTGAGAGGAAAAAGAAAAAATAAGATTGCATTTAATGAAGTGACAAGTGTCACTCTTCCATTGGATATGACTTGGTGACAACTATTCATGTTTTTTTTGACTTTTGACCCATTGATTAAATATTTCAAAAGTTAACCAAAAATCACCATTTCTTGCTCCTTGTTGGCCGGCCCTCTCTTGAGCAAAGAAGAGAGAAACTCTTCAACATTTTAGCTTCCATTTAGCTCAATCTTCCAAAACCAATCACATAAATTAGTTTCTACTCCATAAAATCCCTTCCTTTGGTGCTAGTAGGTGTTTTTGTGGAAGTGTTCAAGGAAGCTAAGGTGTTCTACAACTCCTCTTCTCTCGTTTACTAGGTAAGTGGTGCTTGAACTTTCCCCTACACCTAATGATGCTTAATTTGTGCCTAGTGGAAGCTAAAGTGATGATATTTGTGGTTTATTTCTTGGTTTAAGATGAATTGGTGAAGTTTTCAATTTATTGGAGATTTTTTCTGGTTTAATATGATCATGATGTTGTGGTTATTTATGATGGTTGGTAATGAGGGGTAATGACTCTAGTAGGTGTGAATTATTGATAATTGCAACCAATTTTGGGTTTGGATTGAAATGTGAAAAGTTAGGGTTTCATAACCCCCTTTTCTGTCCGGTTTTGTATCACATGCTTAGAGGCCGAATTGGCCTTGGATTAAAACATTAAAGTTGTAGTTATTGATGTGTTTGAGGTTCCTGTAAAATTTCAGGTCATTTAGAATAGTGTAGAGTGAGATATGTCGAATTTACTGTTGCTGTTCTGGGTTGATCAGAATGTGTGAACTGCGCTTGTAATCGTCTGTTTTGACTGGAATTACTTTGGATTTGGATGTTGATGTCTTCTGATGAAATGTAGCTGGATGTCTTGGCTACCGCATGCCTTTGGAATCAATGCATTTGGACCTGTATAGACTGATTTGGACTAATTACAGCATAGTGTGATTTGTAAACCTGCAATTACGATTCTAGTTTGGTATTCTGCATTTTTGACCTAGTTGTGCTAGGATTTGGACTGAGTGGCCTTCTACGTTGTTGTATCCCTGTCTTTTAGCTTCGAGATGGTGGGTCTTACACCCTCATCCGATGAGCGTAACGCATTTTGTGCCATTACCGCATAAGGAGGCCAAAACTATTTTGTTGTTAGGGCTAATATAGTTACATTTCCTGATTTTCTGGTTTGCTATCATGCTTATATATGCATATGAAACCCTATTGGGGTTGTGATTGGCATGGATTTATGACTCGTTATCGAGTCTCATGGTATTTGTTTACGTGTTCTAGGGCGTGACGTTAGTGCACGACGTACTTTGGACGGTGGTGCATGAAACCTCACCTACGTGAGTGGTGAGTATACTACTCACTTGGATGTTTATAATGTGACTTTGCTATGTGTGATTGTGATGCCTTGAAGGCTTGTTTGGCTATTGGAAATGATTAGGGTAAGGGTGTACTTGACCGCCCTCATTCCTTTTATTCCTGTGAATGACTGTTTACCGTTTCACTGTATTACTGTACTTGCTATATGAGTTATTGAATTCCATTCATGGGATATTGTTTGGGTGTCGGTTGGACGAGTATCCAACGGCCCTACTGTATTACTGAGCTCGACCCCGTTGGTAGTCACTTGAATCGAGCCAGCGAGGGCTTGGTCGTGAAAATTGACTAGCCACGGGGACTGAAATGGGAATCTGGTGGTAATGAGACCCTTGGTTCCGGTGTACTCGAGTATCCCCTAAAGTTACTGCTTGGAGTGCGGGCCCGGTTGGGGTATGTTGGGTGGAAGGAATGGAAGTAAGGTGGGGTCTACGGTTTGGTACTTTTAACATTGACGGAGGGTCAATGAGGTTGGATCAAGAATATAAGCGAGGAAATAGGCTCTTGAGAGCCGTCTGTATCCTTTCACTGATTTGATTTACTTCTTATTTGCATACTTGAACTGAACGATTATGCTTATGTGATCTTAGTTGCTATTGTGGTAGTAACTCACTGAGCTTTAGCTCACTCCGTTCCATTTGTTTTCCTTACAGGAAAATGATCACTTTTGGGGAAAAGTTCATACTTGTCGGTTGCCAAATTGAGCTTTTGTATATGTATCTTTTGAATAGCTTTTGAATGAAACCCTAATGTGTATTGGGTTCACTTTCTTTTGGATTGGCAAACCGAATATGTATATTCATGATGAATGGTTTTTGTGGCATGCCATTTGGTTGTAAATGTTAGATTTCAATGTATATATGTTGGATTGATGTTTGGTTGAACTCCGGATTCTGACGTGTCCGGCACTGTTCATCATCGGCGCGTTTTTCATTTTTTTTTTATTTTGTGATTTTGACTTGTTTGCATGCGTTGGTTTGTTCCGGAACTTATTAGATCGACGTAACTGATCCGTTAGTCCTGGCGAGAGCTGGGCAGGCAGTCCGCTAACCCTTTTAGTTTGCCTTAGGGGAAGGTGGGGCTGTCACAGGTACCATCACATAAATATACCAGGATCACATAAACACAAGGACATTCAATCCAAAGATGTTCGTCAAGTAAGTAAATTCAACAACACCCAAGTATAGGGAATAAAAGGATACGGATGGCTCTCAAGAGCCTTTTTTCCCTTGCTTGCTATATTTGATCTCATCTCATTGACTCTCCGTCAATGTATACCAAGTAATCATGATCGTAGACTCCTCTTTACTCCAATTATCCGTCCACCACACATTCCCCTTACCGGACCCGAACACCAAGCAGTACAGAATTGGTTATACTCGAGTATACCGGAATCAAGGGTCCCATACCCAAAGATTCCCAAATACAGTCCCCATGGCTTGTCAAATGGCCTCAACCAAGCCCTTACCGGCTCGAGTCAATTGACTTCCAATGAGGTAGAGCTCAGAGTGAATAGTAAAGGTCCAGAGTTAACAGTAAAGGTCAGTATCCAATGACACCAAATCAAGTACAGTCAAGAGTATTCAAGTGATATACTAAACAGTCAAGTAGGCCAGAGAGTACGAGAGTGGTAAAGTGCACCCTCGCCTCACCTAGCCCAAACAATAATCACAACTAGTCCAATCACAGAATTCATGTACAAGAAAGCCACGGAATAGCAAATATGTGAGTAGTACACTCATCAAGTCAAACAAAGAAATTTTACAAGTTTTCACCCGACGTGAGTTTCGGATCACCTGCCGCCCAATAATAATCAAGAAAGTACAATTAAGACTCAAACACGAGTCGAATACCTTGTAATAGGAACTATTAAGGCAAAACCTAAATATAGCTTGGAAATGAAAATACATAACATTTAGGGTTAAAAGTAGAAACAAACCCTAGAACCATTCATTTCTATCCAATCTCAACCCAACTCACAAGAATCCAAAACCCTAGACATTTGGACAGCATTTTCCCTAAAATTTCAGCTTTTCCTCCAACCTACAATCAATCATTAGAATGCATCCAAAACAACCACAAGCACCCAAACAATTCATAGGCTATTCAATATACCTCATTAGGGTCACAATACCCCTTAATCATAACCAATTAGAAGCTCAACAACCAACCATAGAAAACCCCCAATTCGAAACCCCAAATCTGAAATTTTTCCGCACAAGCGGAAATTTTCCGCAAATGACCGCAATTAACACACAAGAGGTCTAATTAACACTATTTGGAGTCATCAATTCAAGCCAACCATATCCATCATAGGAAAACAGAAAAATTCTTAGAAAAATCAGAAATTAGCTAACTTCATCCTAATCCATAAAATCTTCCACAAAATCTACTAATTAGCTACCACAAGGTACCAATTGGCCATTATTTGAAACAAAAAGTGAGTTCCAAGCAATTTACCTTAACTCTTCAAGAAAGGTTGTAGCTTAGGAGTTTTTCTTCCAAAACAACTCCACCAAGCCCTCCAAACACCCTTAGCAAGTTGATTTTATGGACTAATTCAAGAAACAATCGATTGGTTTTCAAGATTTGGGCAAGATTAGAAGATATGTGAGAACCCGTACTTTCTTCATTTTTCCTAGGCTTTAGTTTTATTGAATCGCATGCTTTTCTGCATTTTTTTTAGTAGGAAAATTTTCCAGATAATTTCATGAGTTAATATAGTTTTTAGATGATTTTCCTAGTATCGGATAGTTTTTAAAAAATTAAGAACGTATAACGGACGTGGGACCCGCTAGTGCGGAAAGTTCGGAAAAATGCGGCCAGTTAGGTTAAGTTTTGGGTACTGGATTTAACTTACCGGGTGTTATGAGATATTTAGAGGTACCAAGTGCATAGGTGTGAGAAAGACAAAAATGAAGGTGACATGTGTCACCATATGATTAAATCTTGTTTTGACTTACTATTCAACCTTTTACCAATTACTAAATAAAACCAAAAATTGACCAAAAAGCTTCCATTTTTCTTCAAGCTTGGCCGAATCTCTCTCCAAGAAAGAGAGAAAGAAAACCTCTTCAACTTCTTGATTCTCTCTTGCTCAAATCCAAGAACTCAACCATCTAAACTTGTTTTTGTTCCATAGAAACACTTAAGGGAGTGATAGTGAGTTGTTTGGAAGGCTAAAGTGATTAGTTGCTCTCTCTCTTGTGTTGCTAAGGTAAGTTGAGAAGGACCACTCTCCTCCCTCTAATGATGCTTAAATCATGATTGGTGGTAGTATAAGATGCACTTTTATGGATTATATCTTGATTTTTGGTTGAATTGATGAAGTTTTATAATTTTTGGGGATTTTTCTGTTTTCATATGAAGATGATTATGTGGTTATGTATGATGATTGGAAATGGTATTTAAGGAAGCTAGAAGGTGGAAAAAGTGGAAAATTGCAAGAAATTTCTGTTTTGGAAGAAAATTGAAAAACTAGGGTTTCCAAGTTCTACATTCTGCCCGGTTTTGTAGCTCATAGTTAGAGGCCGAATTGGCCTTGTCTTAAAACATGAAAGTTGTAGGGAATGATATTTTAGAGGTGCCCACAAAATTTCAGGTCAATCGGAGTAGCGTAGCCTATGAAAAGATTGAAATACCCTTGCTGCCCTGGTTTTACCTAAACTTGAGAATTGCTTCTGTAATTGGGTATTTTGGCTGGGAATTTGTGGTTGGATAAACCTGTTTTTACGGTTCTGGTTTAGTATTCTGCATTTTTGACCTAGTTACACTAGGAACTGGACTGAGTGACCTTCTACAATGTTGTATCCCTATCTCTTAGCTTCGAAAAGGTGGGTCTTGTACCTCCATCCGATAACCGTAGTGCCAATGGTGTCAATACCGCAAAATAACGTCAAAAACTGTTTTTCTAGTTTAGAGCTTAATTTCATTTCCGGAAATGTTTCTAGCTTGATTTTTTTATTTATACAACTTTAAGCCTAGTGAATGGCTTTTGGAACTGAGATTATTCTGTATGACATGTTGGGACTGATTTGAGGAAAATAATGAAGCCATTAATGGCTGGAAAATAGGTAAACACAAGGGATATGCTGGCTGAAACTTTACTTGAAGGCTAGTTGGAGTTACTTATGACTTGAGCGAAGGGTTTTTGGGTTGTTCATGCCTTTGATTATATGTGTATTTGGTGTACTGGATTCGTGAAAGTGGAATTATAATTGTTTCACCTTGGTTATTTTAGGGCTTCTTGGTGATTAAAGCTCTATTTTGGGCAAAAACTTTTGACGTGTCTGTACCGAAACCGGTGAGTGTACCACTCCCCTCAATTGCTGTTTAACTTGATTTCTGGCCTGCCATCTGTGAGTTAAATGACTGCACTATCTGTTTATTTTGTTTGAGACGAGGGTGTACTTTATCACACGTTCTCTTGTCTGTTCATATGCCAATTTTGGTGTGAATCTGAATCTGTATCTGCATCTGTCATCTGTATCTGTATCTGTATCTGTTCGGACGTCGTTTGGAACTTGTATCCAACGGCCTTTCTGTGACCTCTGAGCTCAACCCCTGTGGCTAGTTATTCGAATCGGGCCGGCAAGGGCTTGGTCGATTAGATAACGAACTACGGTAGTCTGTTTTGGGATCTTTGGGTATTGAGACCCTTGATTCCGGGTATACTCGAGTATACCACTTCTGCTCTGTTCGGTGTGCAAGCCCGATAGGGGTATGTTTGGTGGACGGAATTGGTGTAAAGTGGGGTCTACGGACATGTTGGTTCTATTTACGTTGACGGAGAGTCAACGGGTTCGGATCAAGTACTGCAAATGGAAATCTGGCTCCTGAGAGCCATCTGTATCCTTTACAGTGTGATGTTCGTTCATTTCTTTTACTTGATGTGGATATGTGACCTATAAATGTTTTCTCATGATTTCTACTGTTCATAGTTTTGGTCCCTCATTGAGCTTCTAGCTCACCCCGTCCCGTTATCCTTGTTTTCCTTACAGGAAATCGTCTTTTGGACCAATGATCATTTTGAAGAACGAATTGAGCTTATATAACTACTAGTTTGTATAGCTCCTTGAAAGTTGGAAACCCTAAATGTATTTGAATACAATGGTTCCTTTTGGTTTGTAAACTTACTACTATGTATATATTAATGTGTTTCCTCATGTTGAAGTGAAATTTGTATTTGGGAATGTACATTCTCTCATGTCACATAATGATTGCTTGTACCTGGTTGGATGATGACGTGGCAGCGTTGTGACGCCCCCACTTCTCCCTAAGGCGAACCAAAGGGTATCCGCGGGACGCCTGCCCAGCTCTCGCCAGGACTCAAGCAATTTCCGTCCAAGCTTAATACAATACTAGACGTTACGATTAAATATCATAAATACAATCAGTGCGTAAGCATTCAAGCTTATCAATATTCAACATCTGCCCAATCGTTACATCGAAATCTCGAAATACATCAATATTCAAAATATACATCAATCACAAGTCTAGCCCCAAGGTGCAACGGAAACCCTAAAACAAGAGTACGCCAAGAGGGGTTTTGCCAACATTTCTCCAAGTCCAATCCTGTTAAGGAAAACAAATCTATAGGGTGAGCTGAACGCTCGTGAGGCCAAGAACACACATGCAAGCACTTTGTTCAAATAGCAATCCCAAATTTAATAAATAAAACCATGTCTTTTCAATAATCAATCATTCGAACAGGAAAAGTAATCAGAAACAATTCAAGGATATAGTAGCTCTCAGGAGCTAAGTTGCACTCGCTCTACCGATGTCATTCGTATACCTTCCCGCGTTGACCCTCCTGTCAACCGGGTCGGTATTTCCATTTCCGTAGATCACCACTTACTTCCCTCCGTCCACCGTACACCTCAAGGGCCCACAAGTCATTTATAAGGCGATACTCCACGAGTATGCCAAGCAGGATCTCTCATTAGGTCGAACTTATATATATCTCATGGCTCGCCCAAGTTCCCGACCAAGCCCATTGCCGGCTCGAGTCCAAGGTCGGCCTATGAGTTTGGGCGTCCCCCATTCATTTGAAAGTTGAGGAGGTTCACTCCAACGACACATGTATTCATGACATAACATTTCATTTCATTCATTCATTCAATACATTTCATTCATTCATTAGAAATTAGAACGAGTGCGATAAAGTACGCACCCGCCCTTATTCTTAAAACTTCCAACAATTACCACAAATAAGCAAGTATCAAAATTCACACACTTGACACTCACCGAGCAATTCAATAAGAATTGTTTTCTGGGAGTTCAAGTGTCCACTGTGAGATCCTCTTGAAGGTCTCCTTGTGCGCCTGGCAATTAATAGTGGATAATCACACAATTAACCCACTTATCAAGAAGATTGTACACTAGTACAATCTAAGGATTATTTCGCAAAAGGAACCTCAATTACACGTAAATCGAGGTTCAACTTGCCTTTTATTATGTACAATATTATTTGAGTTTTTATCATGAAAAGCGAGGGTAAAACGTTTGAATAATACTAAGAAAATTAAGAATTTTGGAAAAACTCCTTTGCCTTGGAAATTGAGAAATTTCAGTTTTATCCTAAATCTTTGAAAATTCGTATCTCTCTCGATATAAGCCCTAAATTGGAAAACTTTATACCGTTGGAAACCTTTTGGAAAGTGCTAAAAGTTCTTAGAAGACACCTTTCCATGAATCTAAGTGGAAAGTACTCAAAAATGAGCTTGAAGGTACAGGCTCGGCGTACAAGGCAGAATTGAGTTGGATTTCGGCCAACTTTGAAAATTCGGCACGATTCACACGTTGCAAACCAGCCTCTGAAATTTGTCACTCAATTAGAGTTGCAAGTGAGGGTTATAACAAAACAAGTGGATCAAGAATCCGAGTTTCGAGTACCAAGATACGGTGGCTCAAAGTTGGGGAAATTCAAGACTAGAGAAGAATTTCCAGATTTGAACCTCCAACACTAGAAATTTAATTAGGTATCGAAACGAACTTGGATTGGTACCAAAATTGGCACTATTTTACTCCCATATGAAAGGTACCGCTCTATCAAATTTCATGGAAAAATACCTTCTGAAAGATAGTTAATTAGTCAACCAAAGTTCAGGAAAAATTCTAAGGCAATCTGCCTTTTGACTTCCATTTCCAAATTCAAATCGTTTAACCATGAAAACTATCCAACCATGGTTCATTTGTGAAATAAAGGTCTAAGATACATCCATGATACCTTTGGTAAGTGATGAGCATCAAGAACTTCAATTAATAAAATCATTCCCAAGTTTTGCCCCAAATCAGTCCAATACTACGTTTTTCCAAAACAGGGCAGTCCTCTTGTTTTAGTCACAACTCAATCAATTTAACTCGGAATGAGGCATGGTTTATGGCATTAGAAAATACATTCATAGGACTAAAAGTTCGCAGAAGGAAATGTTCTGAAATTCGGCAAGCAACCAGCTCAAAATTGAGCCTCAAGTTGCTGCCTCTACAAACCATTCCAGCAAATCCGAGATACAGGACAGCTATCTTAAAACGTTTGGTTCGGATCACT
Organism: Coffea arabica; assembly: GCF_036785885.1. Classification (NCBI taxonomy): domain Eukaryota; kingdom Viridiplantae; phylum Streptophyta; class Magnoliopsida; order Gentianales; family Rubiaceae; genus Coffea; species Coffea arabica. The sequence continues at coordinate 37,204,403 of NC_092329.1, forward strand.
CACAAAGATTCAGAACGTGAATTTTATCTCAAATTAAAGCCAGGAATGTCTAGTTTCAAACGCCACCAACGCACTTGATTTCGACACCCGAGGACAGAGTTATGGCCAAAATGCTACCGCTGGACAGGGTTACCCGAAAATGATTTTCCAGCTTGCCTAGTTCACGAATAAATTCATTTGCCCATCCAAACGTTAATGTTTTCCAACGAAAATTTTTACACATATAGTATAACATATAAACATCAGGTTCATGCCAATAAATCACCAAAAATGGGCCTTATCATGGCCGAACAAAACAGGGGCAGTTTCGAAAATTTCTTGTCATGACCTCTACTTTGAGTTTCCAACAATAATACTCCATAAATCCATCATTATAACCACTAAACTACCATTAAATCCAACATTAATCATCTAATCAGCAACAACAACCCAAGTGTGGGAATACAAAGAGCCCACTTTCACATTTTACAACCATATCAAGCCATCCATACACATGCAATAGCTTAAAGATGCATTTCTACCATCATCACCCAAGCTTAAGGTGTAGGATGAAGTTATACCTCCTTAGTGTCTTAACCCAGAAATTTTTGGTCCTCAAGGCTCCAAGAAACCATGAAAATGCAGCCCTTTTTGTTAGCTAAATCCAACCTCCAAGTAGTTTGCTAGATGATCTCCAAGTTTGGTGAAGATTGGTTGAGGTTTTGGGTTGATTTAGTGAAGAAATTTGTGAAGCAAGAGAGTGAGTGAGAGGGAGATGTTGGCCGGCTGTCTTAGTGAGAGAAGATGGAGAGTGATCAGATTTCTTTTAGCTTCCAAGAGAAGATTAAATGAGTGGTGCACAATCACTCCAAAGTCAACTCTTTTTAGGGCGTGTTTGGCGCGATTAGGGCTCGAATTTCTCACGCGTTTGGTTCACTAGTGCACTGAACCTCCAATACATTTATATTCATGTAAGTATTATTCACTCTTAATTGTCCCGAAATAAGGGTCTAAAGTCCTTCAAATAAAGTCGCGCGTGTGAAAACGCGTACCGTCAAATTTAACATTATAACGCGAAACTTTCGAGAAATTCTTATAACGATTGCACTACTAACTATCACTTGAGTATTTATTCATAAGATTACCTATTTTAGAACCATAGTACAAGTCTCCAATATTCCAAGCTTATTGTGCTCCTACGCGGATAAAATCTCCAAGCACTATTCACTGTTCTCACTAAACGCGCTCCCGGAAATTAATTCTTGAAACAAGTCACTTTAAAAATATAACGAAGCTATATTTCCACATAATTAGGTTTAATAGGTCTAGAAAATAATACTCGGAATAAATGAACAAATAAATAATTAAATAAGCTCAAATTAGGGTTTTAATAGGAGTTTTACGAGTCCCCACATGAGTCGAGTATTAACTCCTCAAATCTCCAATAAATTTGTATCCATCCGTCTTTTGGAAAACTATCCACGCGTGGGTAGTATATGCTCACTTAGAACTTATTCACCTTTAATTCTCGATTAACTTTTCTTAATCTGCTATTGTCCGTTTTTAATTTCCCCAGGATAATCATACTCTCGAATACAATATCACCTTGAAACACTCGTGTTCATTATTTCTCACTTAAACAATCCTCCGAAAATGAAGTTGTTAACGGGACGTTTTAAAAGCATAATGAAGACATTATTCCATACGAATGGATTTAAAATGGTCGTAATAAATTATTTGGGAAAAACAGGAGGATAAATACTTAATTAAACCATTAATATTCGATAAAAATAAGAAATTTTTTTCGGGTCCTCACAAGCGGCCCGTCCAATTCGATTTGATTTGTGAAGTTTTCTTCCGGTTTTGATGAAGTTACGAATGGGTCCCGGCGAGATCTAGGCAGGCAGTCCGCTAACCCCTTTGGTTCGCCTTACGGAAAAGTGGGACTGTCACAGGTGGTATCAGAGTCACTTCGCGTGGTCTCTGCGCGGAGAGAGTTTGGGCCAAGTGGTGTTATGGCCCTGCTTTCGTGAAAGCGTCAAAAGGTATATGTGCTCGTTTGAGCGTAAGCTATGAACTGTGCATGTCATAAGTGTAAGGATCATGTAGACACCAAATTTTTGGTGTAATTTCATTTACTGTTTATTTTTTAGTTTTTTATTTATCGTGTTAGTTTTATTCGATTGTTAGTTTTTAGTTTCTAGTTTTATTTTTATTTTTAAGTTTTAGCATAGAATTTCTTGAAAAAAAGAAAAATCATAAAAAAGAAAAAAAAAGGAAAATTGTTCACAAAAATAGGTTCAAATTCAATCTTTTGGCATTTTGGTTTATTTTTGTTAATTTTGAAAAAAAAAGAAAAAGGAAGGGAAAAAGAAAAATGAATGAAAAATTGAAAAACAATGAAAAAAAGGAAAAAGGAAAAAAATGAATTTCCACTTTGTTGTTCTAGTTTATTTTTTCATTAAATGTTAATTAAATCATTTTTGTTAGTTATTTTTATTATTTTCAATTTTTGTTTTAATTAATCTTAAAAAAAAAACAGAGAGAGAAACTCGGCATGGAAGCTGCGTTTTGCCGCAGCTTGCAAACACAGGCTTGGGCAGCTCCTTAGCTGCAAATAAAGCTGGATTGGCTGAGGGTTTAGAGGTTGTGGGGCTCCCATATAAATAGAAAAAGAAAGGAGAGCCGCAGGGGGAGAGGGGAGCATACAGAGAGGAAAAAAAGATTGACGGTTGAAAATCTGAAAGGGGAGAGAGTGGGACGAATAGAGAGCTAAGGTGAGGATGCAATCTGAGAAGGGAGAGAGCAGAGGAAGTTTGGGGGGGTGTTGAGGAAAGAAAGCATCGACTGACGGCTGGAAAATTAAAAAAGAGTGACGGCCGCAAATCTGCAAAACAAAAAAAAGTAGGAACAACCGAGAGAGAGAGCTGGGGTTTGACGGGTTTGAGGAGATAAAAACTGGAAGAAAAAGCCAGGGTGAGAACCGTGAGTGGAATAGAGAGAGGGGGTGAGATTGACGGCTGGAAAGGGAAAAAGGTTTGGCTGTGAGAGAAATCTGGAAGAGAAAGATCCAGAAGGAAGAGACTCAGGAACTGCAGCGCCTTCACTCGCAGGAAGCTACTTCCACCGACCTTCAAAGCTGCTTCTTTTGCTGACCAGGTATACGAAACTTTACTCACTCCCTCAAAGTTCCATTTCATGTTGTTTTCTTTCCCCAAAATCTGTGCTTAGATGGAGGTTTTGGGATGGTGGCTAGATGCGTATGATAGGGTATAAATTTGTTGCAAGTTTTATGCTTTTGCTGCATTTTCTTTTCTGCCGCACCTGGCAGTTGTTGATAATAGTTGGATGATGATTTGTCGGGCCTTATCTTACCAATGTTAGGAAGTTATAATATTAGAGGATTTGGGATAGTAAATGGGGGGTTCCGTGGGGCTGATTTCGCATAAACATGCTTGACATGAGTGAGAAAACAAAGAAAGTTTCCAGCTTTACGTGATTTGCATCTGAATTTTTTGTGAGAGAAAGTATTGTTGTTCGTGTTCTGTTTCCTAGTGGGCTGGTATGAGGATCATAGCATCTGGGTTTGGTTAGAAATGTCAGTAGGGCTTGTTTGATTCGCTTCGTACAGATATCTAGCTGAATGATGAAGTTGCGGCAATGTTACAATTAGAAAATGCAGAAATGTTTGTGATGGTTGTGATTTGTTTCTGGTTTGTTTGGGTCAGAAATTAGCATGAATGTAGAGCATTTTTTATGTACTTTGAGTCCGAAAACTCATGGTATGATATTGCTGAAATTGCCAAATATCTAGGAGTTATGCACTTCAAAAAGAAAAAAACGCAGCAAGGAAGCTGCTGCATTTTCTCTTTTTTTCCTGCCGTGTTTCCTTTCCCTTAATTACTAGTTGAGTTTCTCACTTCAGTTTCATGTTTTATCTTGTGTTGGGGGAGGAAATGGAAGGTTGGGTGTTGAGTTTATATGTTTGAAAATCTTAAACACTTGAACTATAACCAAGTACTTGCTGGAAAATACATTTCAACTTGCTGAACCAGAAACTCACGGCCTTGTCCTTTTGTTTTCTTGCTTTTCGGTTCCAAGCTCTGGTATTTTGGTTTAGATGAAGATTCAATCATATCTTTTCTTGGTTTGCTTGCATGAATGTGTCTAAGTGCATAGGGAAATTGCTTGAGAATGGTTGCGGATGAAAAGAAAAGTTTCTGGCAGTGGCGGAAGCTTGTTTTCACAATTAGCTTGCATGAAAGACTTCTAAGAATTGTCTTGTTAAGAGGATTGTATTTCTGTGACTGCATTTTGCTACTTGTTTAGATGTTAAAATGGTGCATTTCGTTGCTTGGATTCTTGATGCTTGGGCTGGGAAAGTTGCGCTGTGAGCTTATGAAGCTGCAGCAGAAAAATTGCAGAAGTAAAGAAGGCTGCTTCAGCCTTCGTTGCATGCAATTGCATGAATAATTTTCAGAAAATTTGCACTTTGGCCCCCCAAATCTCCCTTTGTTGCATTGTGGCCCAATTATGTGCTGATTTCTTGCAATTAGATCCTTGGATAATTGCAATTGAACCATTTCTCAACCTTTCCTTTGCCCCTAGACCTTTGAAGTTCCTAAAAATGTTTAATTAAGTTTGAGTGCTTGGTTAATGTTCGCAATTGGGTCCTTGGCAGCTTTAATTTTTTAATTTCATTGCTTGTTTGCTTCAATTAACCTCCATGCTTTGTTTAATTTGCACTTAAATCATGATTTTAAGGTCTTTATGACCAAGTGAGCTGTGTTTGCATATTTTGGTTTTTATGACCAAGTGAGTTTGTGTTTGCATATTTTTTATTTTTAATTATTTCTCAAATAAATTGGTCCCTTGACCTTTTCTTTTATTTTGGAGGATTAATAAGTGATTCCTTTCATTTGGACATCATTCCAAGGGAGGTATAACTTCTTTTATCTTTTTCGTCTCGTTCCCTATGTGATCTAACGTGCTAAGTGAAAATTGCATGTTTACTTGCTTCCCTTGCCTTTCCTTAATTCCTTTCATTTATTTTATTTTTACTTTTGCTTTTTATTTAAGTTATTCTTTATGGGGTATGTGTACACCTCTTGGCTTGTAATAGATAGGGCTTGGAGGAGCATTCGATGAAGACCTATTGAAGACGTGTGCCTAGCTAGCAAATGTAATAGTTCCATTAGTTTGGTTGCTTGCTATATGTTATGTGTTACTTGCTTTAATTAGGTTCTTGCATTTAGTCAAGCATGCTAAGTGTTATGTGCTATGTGTTTATAGGTGATTGACATGTCTACTCGCTTTCCATAACCATGAATGAATGTGATGGATGAATGTACGTTTCCACTAGTCCAACGCTAGTCGGAATTCATAGAAAGGGCTAGTCCAATGCTAGACCCAATAGGCCATTTCCCTTTTCGTAGGTGCATATTTGCGTGTTTCATTTCATTTCACGCATTTTTCCTAGTTTCTTTATCATTTGGCATGCCCCTCTAATCCCTTCCCTCTCACTTTAGGTTTTGCATATTCATGCTAGTTATAGGGTCCATTTGCTTGACAGTCCCCTTTCGATAAGGGAAACGAGCGAGTGTGGCTACAAAATAGCCTTAGCACGCTAGTTCTCCTTTCTAATCAAAGGGAAAATTGAAGTCACAAAGTTAGGACTCCCGTTCCCGTCTTGATGCATTCCTATAGGATTCATGCATTCACTATCACATACACTTCTACTTTATATTCTAACTCTTTTTCCACATTCTCACTTCACACTACTTTAATTTTGCACGTTTTTACTCAACTATTTACACTTTATACCATATCACTCGCACACATGCACTTCATGTTATTTTCACATTATCATTTTTACTCACCTTACTTTGTAAATCCATTTCCACACTTCCACTTACACACTATTGTTTTTTTATCACTTTTTCACTTCACACAAACTCACATTTTCACATGGCATGCATTCATTCACTCATTTTTACGTCATTTAGGATTATGTGTGACCTCTCCAAAGGATCATTATTGGGCTTCACAATTAATGTGATTGGCACCACTCAACCTTTGAAGAGAAATTTCCCCCATCTCCCTCTAAGTCTAGGGTTTGCATTCATGTAGCGCATCCAAATGTAATAAATTCTTTGGTTAAAACAAGAAAATCTTTGATTAAATCACGCAACTAGCCTTGGCTAGGTCGAAGGGGTGCCTTGGATTTTTATCCTTGCCTTCCCCTTCGTCAAATGTGACTCCCGAACCTTTTTCGTTGGTTTACGTGGACTAGGAGTCGTTTAAAAGGGGTTTCTTACTACTTTTTCCTATTTTTCCTTTAAAAATTCATTTTTTAGGTTACTTGGTACACCTTAACTCATTACCAAGTGGCGACTCCAATTTTTTATTTCAAAAACCCTTTTTAAACTATAATTTTGGGTCAAATCGTCGCATTCTCAAACCCCCATTTAGATCCACTTTTCTTTTAAATCACAATTCATTTTCAAATCACAAATCGAATCAAAAAATACATTTTTTAACAATTTATTTATTTATCAAAAAATGGGGCGCGACAGTTGGCGACTCCACTGGGGACATTCGAGAGTCCGAGCAAATTTGATTTAATCAACCTTTTTCTTCTTTTAACCTTTTCATATATCACATTTGGGTGTTTTAGGGTTGCATTTTTCCCTTTTTTTAAGATTTTGCATTTCACGCGTATCCAACTACTCCCTCGCTCGCGAATGTATGTTTGGTTGATTGGATGTATGTTTACTTGCTTATCTCGCGCTTGCATTGCATTTGGGTGGGGGACATCACCTTAGAGCCTCACGTTGGTTCTCGATCCCTCCCCTCCAAACGAGCACTAGCATACGTGCATACGCTTTAATTTTTTCATCCCTCATTTATTTTTCTTTTAGTGGCTTGTCACGCCACTCCACCCTATTGGGTCACTCAATCTTGGACCTCATTTATTTTTCTTTGCATTGCATACGCTTGGACGTGTGATCACGACACGATGTGTGTGTAGCATGATCCAATGGGTCACTCAATCTTCCGCTTTAAGCTATGGGTTGATAGCCTTTTTAGCTTTTAGTCGAAGGTTGAGGATTTTTTATAGATTCACTCAAACACGTAGCCATGACACGATGTGTGCGTAGCGGTGTTTGGGGAATCGCTCGAGCCACCGACAAGGAACCTTGGGATTGGTGACCCTTGGTTTCCAAGTCTGAAGGCTTGGGAGCCGAAGCTTGTCGAGTCTAGATGCATTAGTGAACCCCAACCTCATGCATCCATATTAGAATTGCCTAGGGTAGAGTCGACCTTACCCTAAATTAGGAAACACTATTTCACGAGGGGAGGGGTCCCAACCCTTTTTCCTTATCTGTCTTTGCTGCTTAATTGTCCAATGTGTTATGTGATTACGTGTTGAACTCACGTTTCCTTGTCTCTTGTCTTTTACATTCACAAACCCTAGCAAATAAGAGGTCTGGCATGACTTTCTTTTAGAACCTACCCTTGTAGATAGGCTATTGCACGTTTAAAGATTTTGGTATATTGCATTCATAGATTAATGATTGCATATCATTCTAGGCCTACCCTGGCAGATAAAGGGTTCCTTAGGTCACGCTTCATTTCGAATTGCATTTTTTACATCGCTTTAATAAATGACATCATGCATTAAACCCTAGAAAGGGAATGCCATTTAGGGGATCCCGTGTTAGGAATAAGCCACCTTGTGTCTCGGATACTTAATCCAAAGAGACTTGCACGTTTACATTTTGTACCATCCAAAGGGGTAGTGCACAAGGTAAGGTAGGATCCGATCATTTTCATAGAGTGATCTTTGGAATATGAGCATCTAATAATCACTTTTTGGCCATTTTATCAAAAATTGGTAAAAATCCCTTGCGTGAAGGACATTAATTTGAAGAAATTCACAAATGATTCCTCTTGTTGAGACGATGAATAGACTAATTTTCTGAAACCACCAATGGCCGGCCGATTCAATCGATCCATTTTGTCAATTCATAATCAATTTTGAATAAACCATCTTTTGACCAATTTACCCTTTTTTGGGTCATTTGACCAATTTACCCTTTTTAGGGTCATCCGGTCGATTTTGAATAAATCGTCAATTCATTTGACCAATTTACCCTTTTGAGGGTCATCCGGTCGATTTTGAACAAATCGTCAATTCATTTGACCAATTTACCCTTTTTAGGGTCATTCGGCCGATTTTCGAATAAATCACTAATTCAATTTCATTCATTTGGCCAATTTACCCATTTTTAGGGCAACCGAGGCGATTTTGAATAAATCAAGTTTCGTTCAATCTATTTGATCAATTTACCCTTTTTAGGGTGATCTGATTAATTTTGGATAAATTAAATTTCATTCAATTCATTTGACCTGTTCCCCTTTTAGGGTAATCCGGTCGATTTTTAATAAATTATCAATTTCATTTGACGAATTAGGATTTCAATGTCGAATTTCAAAATGGAAAACCTAGTCGATTTTGAGAAAAACATCCATTGCATCCAGCCATTTGATCAGTTGGAGTTTTTGACCTGTGCTTCACTGAGAAAAGTTGTCAAAACGAATTCCAATCTCTTCTATAGGAAGTTCGTCAAGGTCAAACCCGTGCGTTTTTGCAAGTTCTTGTATCGATCAAAAGTGATCAATCCCTTCGGACGAGGTCCTCATTTTGACAAACGTCTCTTCTCATTCCAATGGGCCAAATTTTTCAAATTATTTTTCACTCCATAAGCTGATTGGATCCATCAGGTATTGTATAGTGCCTGCTCTGGAGGATTGCATTTTCATGCTAGGCCTACCCTTGGCACAAAAAGGGTTCCCCCATAGGACATGCATATCGATTTTGCAGTTTTGCCTACTAACTCGGGGTATTTTTCTTTTGTTTTCCCCCTCCCTTGCATTCATAAAAACACTTCAATAAAAGGAAAATATTTTTTCTATATCTGATGACACTTCTGATCTAATAAGGTGTCAAAATTGCACGTATTGTGTGATTCTTGGGCAGATCTTACAATGAAAACATAAAAGATCTATCTGGAAGCTCTACGCTAAAGCATCTGAGAGATTTTGTAATTGTTTTCCAAAAGGAAAATTTTGTTTGATTTGTTAGTACATTTTGTTCCAAAAGAAAAGGAGACAAAAGTGTATATGCTGAGCTCTTTACGAGTTTCTCTTTTTTCATTTGTATCATAATTGAATGAGAAATTTTATTTCAAACTTTTCCAGCAATAAAATTTTTGGACAATCATTGTTTCATGTATATTTATGTACATTTCATTCTTTATTCTTACTAATTGGAGATTTCATGATGAATTTTGAGAAATAAGACTCAATTCGAGATTTTTCAACCTATAGCCTGAATTTCACAAGTGTATACTCTCTAAAATCCTCATGTACACTAGATTGGTGATCCGAGCTATACAGTAAGAGCGTTCAGAAAAAGGGGTGAACGGTCACTCGAAAGGCCCCATGAGATACCTTTTCTTTTTCACTGTACAATTCATATTTTTGCCCACTTCACTTAACCCCAAAATAAAATCAGTCACATTGATTGATGAATTGCAAATTGAGGCAATCTTTGCTTGGAAAATGTCCATTGTGTCTAATTCACATCTAAATGAAAGCAAAAGATGCATTATCCTTATTTGTTTTGAAAATTTGGAATAATACTTCAAGCGTTCGTTTCTTATCTATACATTTTATCATTTCCTCTCCCATTTGAGCCTTTGAAAGAATAATTTCGTTTCAAATAAGAGCCCTAATGATCACTACCCTTCATTGGAAAATTTTCAAATATAAAAAAAGGGAATGGATTTTCAATGACCATTTAGTTCCTTTGGTTGTCATGAGGTGTAAGAATGATACTTTGGCCATCGTTTCTACAACCTAAACACCATTTATCCCTTGCATCCTCATTTGAGCCAAAAATTGGTGGTTCTTTTCGAATGCACATATGATCGCACCCCACATTGGGGAATTTTGAAAAAGAAAAAAAAAGGGAGAAAGGGAACCGCAAATTGGGAAAATTTGATTCCACTTGGGTTCCAATTTTGTAAAAAAGAAGAAAAGGAAGGGTTTTGTCCGACGAACCACTTATGGAAAGTCTTCCTCAGTCAATTAATTCAGATACATGCAAAAAATTTCGCATTAATGAAAGTTTCCTTTCAGAGTTATTGTAAGGGACGGAACAAAGGTCAGGCCCTCTTCTTTTCCAATCAAACATTCTATCCCTAGTTATCCCTTTTGAGCCTTCAGAATGAAATACTTCATTTGGCAACCCCTGAGAATCGCAAACCCCACACTGGGGCAAGTTGGAGTTGAAAAGGAAAACTTCAAGAAGTGAAAAAGTGAAAAGCCACAAAATCAAAAGCAAGAGGAAAAAGAGAACCTCAGTTCAAAAATAAACTGGGGCAAATTTTGTGAAAATTTCAAAAAATGGCAGAAAGCCGAAAAATCAAAAAAAAAGAAAGAAAATGAAAGAGAAAAGCCTCAATTGAGCATAAACTGAGGCAAATTCTGATTTAACCCTAAAATAGGGTTGGTGTAGCAATGCGATCTCAGATTCTTCAAACCATTTTTAAAATCTGCCTTCAAGCCTTAACTTTTCTAAACACCCCATCTGACCCCATTACAAAAGCCGAAAGTCCTGACTTCTGTTCTTTGCAATGGCCCTGTCAAGAAAATTTCTGATGCCGGAAAATTTTAGCTGTATTTCTGAATTGCTTGAGTATGAGGTTGACGCTACTCACCATGGAAAACTCACCAGATCAAAGAAAAGAAAACGGAAAAGCAAAAAGGAAAAATGAAATACAAAGGATTCGATGGTGAAGTCCCTATTGAGTGATCAAACAAAGTTCAGAATCTTCGAGTTCAAAATAGGGGCAATTTTGGAAAAATGCGATCTGTTGTGCAACGTCCTTGAAAGTCTTATTCTTTAGCTGTCATTTTCAAGCCACATTACAAGCTCATAAAGTCCATCGTTGACTTATTCCTTCATGGCAACCCAAAGTGAGGATTATGCTCATAAGAAAATCCATCAATCATTTGTGATCATAAGGGTATAACCAATTTTCGCATGTTTAGCTATCGTTCCTACCCATTTGTTGCAAGTTTAAAGCTTATCTGTTGACTAAGTTTTCTTAGGAAGTAAGGGTGACAAACTCTTTGCTTTCACTAAGATGTGGTATTGAAAGAATTACAATTTTGGGCACAAGAACCAAACAAATCTTGACTTCTCATTTCCCTTAACCCCTTCGAAAATCAGAAATAAGATCACTGGATTGCTCCTGAAAAAGGAGCCAAAAAGGATTGGTGACCCATCACCCAAAGCATTGATGCTAAAGTGGGGAAGAAATCTTTCGTAATTTGGCATTATTTTGAGAAATTCATCATGAAATTTGCTATATGAGTTTAAGCAAGACATTTCAATTTCCTTCACATGCTATGTTAGGAAAAGCAATTGCTTACTTTGTTCAAATAAATGGAGAGTCATTCAAAACAATTTTTTTGCAATTAAATAGGCCCACATTGGGGCAAATTTTCATGTGAGAGATTTTGCAAAATAGCCCACACTGGGGCAAAATTTTTTGTAATACATTTGAGGATGTCAAAACCAATCACGTTGCTCTTTTCAAATAAGAAATTTGAATGCATGTCATACTTTGGCAAGCCCCCTGTGCAGGTATTCATAGTTGAAATCAACGAAAGAGCATCTGGTGATGTGAAAGGCCGATGTCGAAAAAAGAGAAGAAAGAACGGAAAAGGGCCCTACACTTGGGGCAAATTATTTTTGAAAGGATTCTCTCAAAAAAAAATCAGAAAATTTCCAAAGTCAAAAATCGAGTTCAAATTCTTGTTTCTTGAAAAATCAAATTTAATTGCTTGTTTCTTGACAAATCAAATTCAATTTCTTGACCAATTGGATGGCAGGACTGGGTCTTATCCCACTGACCATTCACAAACTTTTCAAAAATCAAGTTGGGCCTGGATTTGGTGCCCCCAACATCACAAATATCAAGTTGGGCCTGGACTTGGTGCCTCCAACTTCACAAGATCACGTTGGGCCTGGATTGCGTGCCGCCAACATCACAAATATCAAGTTGGGTCTGGACTTGGTGCCGCCAACTTCACAAGATCCCGTTGGGCCTGGAATTTCGTGCCGCCAACTTCACAAGATCACATTGGGCCTGGACTTCGTGCCGCCAACTTCCCATTGGGCAGGCTTGGGTTTAATCCCACTGACCAATTCATCACACTGAGGCAAATTATTTTGACAAGTCGCTCTCAGTCAGGAAAATTCAAAAAGTCAAAAAAAAGTCAAAAAATCAAAAAAAAAATTCAAAAAATAAAAAAATCAAAAAAATCAAATCAAGTTCATCACGGCAGGCTCGAGTTTGATCCCACTGTACGATTGTCAAGACATTTCATTTTCATAGCCACTGGAGCTGAGGTTTGTCCCGCCAGTGAGCATTTCATGATCATAGCCACTGGAGCGTGTGGTTAGTCCCGCCAGTGAGCACTTCATTTTCACAGCCGCTGGAGCGTGTGGTTTGTCCCGCCAGTGAGCATTTCATTTACCCCGCCGTTAGCCGTGGGTCAGTCCCACTAGCGTGCGCCCCATGGTTTTCGTTTTATTCGGGCCAGTCCCATGATTAAAAGCTTGTTCGGGTCAGTCCCATGATTAAAAACTTGTTCGGGTCAGTCCCATGATTAAAAGCTTATTCGGGTCAGTCCCATGATTAAAGCTTATTCGGGTCAATCCCATGATTTTCGTTTTATTCGGGCCAGTCCCATGATTTAAAGCTTATTCGGGTCAGTCCCATGATTTAAAGCTTATTCGGGTCAGTCCCACGATTAAAAGCTTATTCGGGTCAGTCCCATGATTTTATGTTTTATTCGGGCCAGTCCCATGATTTTAAGTTTTATTCGGGTCAGTCCCATGATTTTATGTTTATTCGGGTCAGTCCCATGATTTTAAAATTTCTGTCTGGGTCTATCCCATTTACATTTCTGTCTGGGTCTATCCAATTTTAAATTCTTGTTCGGGTCAGTCCCGTTTAATTTCTGTTCGGGTCAGTCCCGTTTTAAATTTCCTGTTCGGGTTAGTTCCGTTTAAATTTCTTGTTCGGGTCAGTCCCGTTTAATTTCTGTTCGGGTCAGTCCCGTTTAATTTCTGTTCGGGTCAGTCTCGTTTTAAATTCCTGTTCGGGTCAGTCCCGTTTTAAATTCCTGTTCGGGTCAGTCCCGTTTTAAATTCCTGTTCGGGTCAGTCCCGTTTTAAATTTCCTGTTTGGGTCAGTCCCGTTTAAATTCTTGTTCGGGTCAGTCCCGTTTTAAATTCCTGTTCGGGTCAGTCCCGTTTTAAATTTCTTGTTCGGGTCAGTCCCGTTTAAATTTCTTGTTCGGGTCAGTCCTGTTTAAATTCTTGTTCGGGTCAGTCCCGTTTAAATTCTGTTCGGGTCAGTCCCGTTTAAATTTCTGTTCGGGTCAGTCCCGTTTAAATTTCTGTTTCGGGTCAGTCCCGATTTTAAAATTCTTGTTCGGGTCAGTCCCGTTTAAATTTTTGTTCGGGTCAGTCCCGTTTAAATTTCTGTTTCGGGTCAGTCCCGATTTTAAAATTTCCTGTCAGGGGTCAGTCCCCATCATTTGAGTAATTCGCAGCCGAATAACGTAGGTAAGTATTTGGTGTCTACTTCTTTGTCTCAAGTTTTTCCAAAACTCAGACAAAGAGGGGCAAACTGTAGACACCAAATTTTTGGTGTAATTTCATTTACTGTTTATTTTTTAGTTTTTTATTTATCGTGTTAGTTTTATTCGATTGTTAGTTTTTAGTTTCTAGTTTTATTTTTATTTTTACGTTTTAGCATAGAATTTCTTGAAAAAAAGAAAAATCATAAAAAAGAAAAAAAAAGGAAAATTGTTCACAAAAATACGTTCAAATTCAATCTTTTGGCATTTTGGTTTATTTTTGTTAATTTTGAAAAAAAGAAAAAGGAAGGGAAAAAGAAAAATGAATGAAAAATTGAAAAACAATGAAAAAAAGGAAAAAGGAAAAAAATGAATTTGCACTTTGTTGTTCTAGTTTATTTTTTCATTAAATGTTAATTAAATCATTTTTGTTAGTTATTTTTATTATTTTCAATTTTTGTTTTAATTAATCTTAAAAAAAAAAGCAGAGAGAGAAACTCGGCATGGAAGCTGCGTTTTGCCGCAGCTTGCAAACACAGGCTTGGGCAGCTCCTTAGCTGCAAATAAAGCTGGATTGGCTGAGGGTTTAGAGGTTGTGGGGCTCCCATATAAATAGAAAAAGAAAGGAGAGCCGCAGGGGGAGAGGGGAGCATACAGAGAGGAAAAAAAGATTGACGGTTGAAAATCTGAAAGGGGAGAGAGTGGGACGAATAGAGAGCTAAGGTGAGGATGCAATCTGAGAAGGGAGAGAGCAGAGGAAGTTTGGGGGGGTGTTGAGGAAAGAAAGCATCGACTGACGGCTGGAAAATTAAAAAAGAGTGACGGCCGCAAATCTGCAAAACAAAAAAAAGTAGGAACAACCGAGAGAGAGAGCTGGGGTTTGACGGGTTTGAGGAGATAAAAACTGGAAGAAAAAGCCAGGGTGAGAACCGTGAGTGGAATAGAGAGAGGGGGTGAGATTGACGGCTGGAAAGGGAAAAAGGTTTGGCTGTGAGAGAAATCTGGAAGAGAAAGATCCAGAAGGAAGAGACTCAGGAACTGCAGCGCCTTCACTCGCAGGAAGCTACTTCCACCGACCTTCAAAGCTGCTTCTTTTGCTGACCAGGTATACGAAACTTTACTCACTCCCTCAAAGTTCCATTTCATGTTGTTTTCTTTCCCCAAAATCTGTGCTTAGATGGAGGTTTTGGGATGGTGGCTAGATGCGTATGATAGGGTATAAATTTGTTGCAAGTTTTATGCTTTTGCTGCATTTTCTTTTCTGCCGCACCTGGCAGTTGTTGATAATAGTTGGATGATGATTTGTCGGGCCTTATCTTACCAATGTTAGGAAGTTATAATATTAGAGGATTTGGGATAGTAAATGGGGGGTTCCGTGGGGCTGATTTCGCATAAACATGCTTGACATGAGTGAGAAAACAAAGAAAGTTTCCAGCTTTACGTGATTTGCATCTGAATTTTTTGTGAGAGAAAGTATTGTTGTTCGTGTTCTGTTTCCTAGTGGGCTGGTATGAGGATCATAGCATCTGGGTTTGGTTAGAAATGTCAGTAGGGCTTGTTTGATTCGCTTCGTACAGATATCTAGCTGAATGATGAAGTTGCGGCAATGTTACAATTAGAAAATGCAGAAATGTTTGTGATGGTTGTGATTTGTTTCTGGTTTGTTTGGGTCAGAAATTAGCATGAATGTAGAGCATTTTTTATGTACTTTGAGTCCGAAAACTCATGGTATGATATTGCTGAAATTGCCAAATATCTAGGAGTTATGCACTTCAAAAAGAAAAAAACGCAGCAAGGAAGCTGCTGCATTTTCTCTTTTTTTCCTGCCGTGTTTCCTTTCCCTTAATTACTAGTTGAGTTTCTCACTTCAGTTTCATGTTTTATCTTGTGTTGGGGGAGGAAATGGAAGGTTGGGTGTTGAGTTTATATGTTTGAAAATCTTAAACACTTGAACTATAACCAAGTACTTGCTGGAAAATACATTTCAACTTGCTGAACCAGAAACTCACGGCCTTGTCCTTTTGTTTTCTTGCTTTTCGGTTCCAAGCTCTGGTATTTTGGTTTAGATGAAGATTCAATCATATCTTTTCTTGGTTTGCTTGCATGAATGTGTCTAAGTGCATAGGGAAATTGCTTGAGAATGGTTGCGGATGAAAAGAAAAGTTTCTGGCAGTGGCGGAAGCTTGTTTTCACAATTAGCTTGCATGAAAGACTTCTAAGAATTGTCTTGTTAAGAGGATTGTATTTCTGTGACTGCATTTTGCTACTTGTTTAGATGTTAAAATGGTGCATTTCGTTGCTTGGATTCTTGATGCTTGGGCTGGGAAAGTTGCGCTGTGAGCTTATGAAGCTGCAGCAGAAAAATTGCAGAAGTAAAGAAGGCTGCTTCAGCCTTCGTTGCATGCAATTGCATGAATAATTTTCAGAAAATTTGCACTTTGGCCCCCCAAATCTCCCTTTGTTGCATTGTGGCCCAATTATGTGCTGATTTCTTGCAATTAGATCCTTGGATAATTGCAATTGAACCATTTCTCAACCTTTCCTTTGCCCCTAGACCTTTGAAGTTCCTAAAAATGTTTAATTAAGTTTGAGTGCTTGGTTAATGTTCGCAATTGGGTCCTTCGCAGCTTTAATTTTTTAATTTCATTGCTTGTTTGCTTCAATTAACCTCCATGCTTTGTTTAATTTGCACTTAAATCATGATTTTAAGGTCTTTATGACCAAGTGAGCTGTGTTCGCACATTTTTGTTTTTATGACCAAGTGAGTTTGTGTTTGCATATTTTTTATTTTTAATTATTTCTCAAATAAATTGGTCCCTTGACCTTTTCTTTTATTTTGGAGGATTAATAAGTGATTCCTTTCATTTGGACACCATTCCAAGGGAGGTATAACTTCTTTTATCTTTTTCGTCTCGTTCCCTATGTGATCTAACGTGCTAAGTGAAAATTGCATGTTTACTTGCTTCCCTTGCCTTTCCTTAATTCCTTTCATTTATTTTATTTTTACTTTTACTTTTTATTTAAGTTATTCTTTATGGGGTATGTGTACACCTCTTGGCTTGTAATAGATAGGGCTTGGAGGAGCATTCGATGAAGACCTATTGAAGACGTGTGCCTAGCTAGCAAATGTAATAGTTCCATTAGTTTGGTTGCTTGCTATATGTTATGTGTTACTTGCTTTAATTAGGTTCTTGCATTTAGTCAAGCATGCTAAGTGTTATGTGCTATGTGTTTATAGGTGATTGACATGTCTACTCGCTTTCCATAGCCATGAATGAATGTGATGGATGAATGTACGTTTCCACTAGTCCAACGCTAGTCGGAATTCATAGAAAGGGCTAGTCCAATGCTAGACCCAATAGGCCATTTCCCTTTTCGTAGGTGCATATTTGCGTGTTTCATTTCATTTCACGCATTTTTCCTAGTTTCTTTATCATTTGGCATGCCCCTCTAATCCCTTCCCTCTCACTTTAGGTTTTGCATATTCATGCTAGTTATAGGGTCCATTTGCTTGACAGTCCCCTTTCGATAAGGGAAACGAGCGAGTGTGGCTACAAAATAGCCTTAGCACGCTAGTTCTCCTTTCTAATCAAAGGGAAAATTGAAGTCACAAAGTTAGGACTCCCGTTCCCGTCTTGATGCATTCCTATAGGATTCATGCATTCACTATCACATACACTTCTACTTTATATTCTAACCCTTTTTCCACATTCTCACTTCACACTACTTTAATTTTGCACGTTTTTACTCAACTATTTACACTTTATACCATATCACTCGCACACATGCACTTCATGTTATTTTCACATTATCATTTTTACTCACCTTACTTTGTAAATCCATTTCCACACTTCCACTTACACACTATTGTTTTTTTATCACTTTTTCACTTCACACAAACTCACATTTTCACATGGCATGCATTCATTCACTCATTTTTACGTCATTTAGGATTATGTGTGACCTCTCCAAAGGATCATTATTGGGCTTCACAATTAATGTGATTGGCACCACTCAACCTTTGAAGAGAAATTTCCCCCATCTCCCTCTAAGTCTAGGGTTTGCATTCATGTAGCGCATCCAAATGTAATAAATTCTTTGGTTAAAACAAGAAAATCTTTGATTAAATCACGCAACTAGCCTTGGCTAGGTCGAAGGGGTGCCTTGGATTTTTATCCTTGCCTTCCCCTTCGTCAAATGTGACTCCCGAACCTTTTTCGTTGGTTTACGTGGACTAGGAGTCGTTTAAAAGGGGTTTCTTACTACTTTTTCCTATTTTTCCTTTAAAAATTCATTTTTTAGGTTACTTGGTACACCTTAACTCATTACCAAGTGGCGACTCCAATTTTTTATTTCAAAAACCCTTTTTAAACTATAATTTTGGGTCAAATCGTCGCATTCTCAAACCCCCATTTAGATCCACTTTTCTTTTAAATGACAATTCATTTTCAAATCACAAATCGAATCAAAAAATACATTTTTTAACAATTTATTTATTTATCAAAAAATGGGGCGCGACAGTTGGCGACTCCACTGGGGACATTCGAGAGTCCGAGCAAATTTGATTTAATCAACCTTTTTCTTCTTTTAACCTTTTCATATATCACATTTGGGTGTTTTAGGGTTGCATTTTTCCCTTTTTTTAAGATTTTGCATTTCACGCGTATCCAACTACTCCCTCGCTCGCGAATGTATGTTTGGTTGATTGGATGTATGTTTACTTGCTTATCTCGCGCTTGCATTGCATTTGGGTGGGGGACATCACCTTAGAGCCTCACGTTGGTTCTCGATCCCTCCCCTCCAAACGAGCACTAGCATACGTGCATACGCTTTAATTTTTTCATCCCTCATTTATTTTTCTTTTAGTGGCTTGTCACGCCACTCCACCCTATTGGGTCACTCAATCTTGGACCTCATTTATTTTTCTTTGCATTGCATACGCTTGGACGTGTGATCACGACACGATGTGTGTGTAGCATGATCCAATGGGTCACTCAATCTTCCGCTTTAAGCTATGGGTTGATAGCCTTTTTAGCTTTTAGTCGAAGGTTGAGGATTTTTTATAGATTCACTCAAACACGTAGCCATGACACGATGTGTGCGTAGCGGTGTTTGGGGAATCGCTCGAGCCACCGACAAGGAACCTTGGGATTGGTGACCCTTGGTTTCCAAGTCTGAAGGCTTGGGAGCCGAAGCTTGTCGAGTCTAGATGCATTAGTGAACCCCAACCTCATGCATCCATATTAGAATTGCCTAGGGTAGAGTCGACCTTACCCTAAATTAGGAAACACTATTTCACGAGGGGAGGGGTCCCAACCCTTTTTCCTTATCTGTCTTTGCTGCTTAATTGTCCAATGTGTTATGTGATTACGTGTTGAACTCACGTTTCCTTGTCTCTTGTCTTTTACATTCACAAACCCTAGCAAATAAGAGGTCTGGCATGACTTTCTTTTAGAACCTACCCTTGTAGATAGGCTATTGCACGTTTAAAGATTTTGGTATATTGCATTCATAGATTAATGATTGCATATCATTCTAGGCCTACCCTGGCAGATAAAGGGTTCCTTAGGTCACGCTTCATTTCGAATTGCATTTTTTACATCGCTTTAATAAATGACATCATGCATTAAACCCTAGAAAGGGAATGCCATTTAGGGGATCCCGTGTTAGGAATAAGCCACCTTGTGTCTCGGATACTTAATCCAAAGAGACTTGCACGTTTACATTTTGTACCATCCAAAGGGGTAGTGCACAAGGTAAGGTAGGATCCGATCATTTTCATAGAGTGATCTTTGGAATATGAGCATCTAATAATCACTTTTTGGCCATTTTATCAAAAATTGGTAAAAATCCCTTGCGTGAAGGACATTAATTTGAAGAAATTCACAAATGATTCCTCTTGTTGAGACGATGAATAGACTAATTTTCTGAAACCACCAATGGCCGGCCGATTCAATCGATCCATTTTGTCAATTCATAATCAATTTTGAATAAACCATCTTTTGACCAATTTACCCTTTTTTGGGTCATTTGACCAATTTACCCTTTTTAGGGTCATCCGGTCGATTTTGAATAAATCGTCAATTCATTTGACCAATTTACCCTTTTGAGGGTCATCCGGTCGATTTTGAACAAATCGTCAATTCATTTGACCAATTTACCCTTTTTAGGGTCATTCGGCCGATTTTCGAATAAATCACTAATTCAATTTCATTCATTTGGCCAATTTACCCATTTTTAGGGCAACCGAGGCGATTTTGAATAAATCAAGTTTCGTTCAATCTATTTGATCAATTTACCCTTTTTAGGGTGATCTGATTAATTTTGGATAAATTAAATTTCATTCAATTCATTTGACCTGTTCCCCTTTTAGGGTAATCCGGTCGATTTTTAATAAATTATCAATTTCATTTGACGAATTAGGATTTCAATGTCGAATTTCAAAATGGAAAACCTAGTCGATTTTGAGAAAAACATCCATTGCATCCAGCCATTTGATCAGTTGGAGTTTTTGACCTGTGCTTCACTGAGAAAAGTTGTCAAAACGAATTCCAATCTCTTCTATAGGAAGTTCGTCAAGGTCAAACCCGTGCGTTTTTGCAAGTTCTTGTATCGATCAAAAGTGATCAATCCCTTCGGACGAGGTCCTCATTTTGACAAACGTCTCTTCTCATTCCAATGGGCCAAATTTTTCAAATTATTTTTCACTCCATAAGCTGATTGGATCCATCAGGTATTGTATAGTGCCTGCTCTGGAGGATTGCATTTTCATGCTAGGCCTACCCTTGGCACAAAAAGGGTTCCCCCATAGGACATGCATATCGATTTTGCAGTTTTGCCTACTAACTCGGGGTATTTTTCTTTTGTTTTCCCCCTCCCTTGCATTCATAAAAACACTTCAATAAAAGGAAAATATTTTTCTATATCTGATGACACTTCTGATCTAATAAGGTGTCAAAATTGCACGTATTGTGTGATTCTTGGGCAGATCTTACAATGAAAACATAAAAGATCTATCTGGAAGCTCTACGCTAAAGCATCTGAGAGATTTTGTAATTGTTTTCCAAAAGGAAAATTTTGTTTGATTTGTTAGTACATTTTGTTCCAAAAGAAAAGGAGACAAAAGTGTATATGCTGAGCTCTTTACGAGTTTCTCTTTTTTCATTTGTATCATAATTGAATGAGAAATTTTATTTCAAACTTTTCCAGCAATAAAATTTTTGGACAATCATTGTTTCATGTATATTTATGTACATTTCATTCTTTATTCTTACTAATTGGAGATTTCATGATGAATTTTGAGAAATAAGACTCAATTCGAGATTTTTCAACCTATAGCCTGAATTTCACAAGTGTATACTCTCTAAAATCCTCATGTACACTAGATTGGTGATCCGAGCTATACAGTAAGAGCGTTCAGAAAAAGGGGTGAACGGTCACTCGAAAGGCCCCATGAGATACCTTTTCTTTTTCACTGTACAATTCATATTTTTGCCCACTTCACTTAACCCCAAAATAAAATCAGTCACATTGATTGATGAATTGCAAATTGAGGCAATCTTTGCTTGGAAAATGTCCATTGTGTCTAATTCACATCTAAATGAAAGCAAAAGATGCATTATCCTTATTTGTTTTGAAAATTTGGAATAATACTTCAAGCGTTCGTTTCTTATCTATACATTTTATCATTTCCTCTCCCATTTGAGCCTTTGAAAGAATAATTTCGTTTCAAATAAGAGCCCTAATGATCACTACCCTTCATTGGAAAATTTTCAAATATAAAAAAAGGGAATGGATTTTCAATGACCATTTAGTTCCTTTGGTTGTCATGAGGTGTAAGAATGATACTTTGGCCATCGTTTCTACAACCTAAACACCATTTATCCCTTGCATCCTCATTTGAGCCAAAAATTGGTGGTTCTTTTCGAATGCACATATGATCGCACCCCACATTGGGGAATTTTGAAAAAGAAAAAAAAAGGGAGAAAGGGAACCGCAAATTGGGAAAATTTGATTCCACTTGGGTTCCAATTTTGTAAAAAAGAAGAAAAGGAAGGGTTTTGTCCGACGAACCACTTATGGAAAGTCTTCCTCAGTCAATTAATTCAGATACATGCAAAAAATTTCGCATTAATGAAAGTTTCCTTTCAGAGTTATTGTAAGGGACGGAACAAAGGTCAGGCCCTCTTCTTTTCCAATCAAACATTCTATCCCTAGTTATCCCTTTTGAGCCTTCAGAATGAAATACTTCATTTGGCAACCCCTGAGAATCGCAAACCCCACACTGGGGCAAGTTGGAGTTGAAAAGGAAAACTTCAAGAAGTGAAAAAGTGAAAAGCCACAAAATCAAAAGCAAGAGGAAAAAGAGAACCTCAGTTCAAAAATAAACTGGGGCAAATTTTGTGAAAATTTCAAAAAATGGCAGAAAGCCGAAAAATCAAAAAAAAAGAAAGAAAATGAAAGAGAAAAGCCTCAATTGAGCATAAACTGAGGCAAATTCTGATTTAACCCTAAAATAGGGTTGGTGTAGCAATGCGATCTCAGATTCTTCAAACCATTTTTAAAATCTGCCTTCAAGCCTTAACTTTTCTAAACACCCCATCTGACCCCATTACAAAAGCCGAAAGTCCTGACTTCTGTTCTTTGCAATGGCCCTGTCAAGAAAATTTCTGATGCCGGAAAATTTTAGCTGTATTTCTGAATTGCTTGAGTATGAGGTTGACGCTACTCACCATGGAAAACTCACCAGATCAAAGAAAAGAAAACGGAAAAGCAAAAAGGAAAAATGAAATACAAAGGATTCGATGGTGAAGTCCCTATTGAGTGATCAAACAAAGTTCAGAATCTTCGAGTTCAAAATAGGGGCAATTTTGGAAAAATGCGATCTGTTGTGCAACGTCCTTGAAAGTCTTATTCTTTAGCTGTCATTTTCAAGCCACATTACAAGCTCATAAAGTCCATCGTTGACTTATTCCTTCATGGCAACCCAAAGTGAGGATTATGCTCATAAGAAAATCCATCAATCATTTGTGATCATAAGGGTATAACCAATTTTCGCATGTTTAGCTATCGTTCCTACCCATTTGTTGCAAGTTTAAAGCTTATCTGTTGACTAAGTTTTCTTAGGAAGTAAGGGTGACAAACTCTTTGCTTTCACTAAGATGTGGTATTGAAAGAATTACAATTTTGGGCACAAGAACCAAACAAATCTTGACTTCTCATTTCCCTTAACCCCTTCGAAAATCAGAAATAAGATCACTGGATTGCTCCTGAAAAAGGAGCCAAAAAGGATTGGTGACCCATCACCCAAAGCATTGATGCTAAAGTGGGGAAGAAATCTTTCGTAATTTGGCATTATTTTGAGAAATTCATCATGAAATTTGCTATATGAGTTTAAGCAAGACATTTCAATTTCCTTCACATGCTATGTTAGGAAAAGCAATTGCTTACTTTGTTCAAATAAATGGAGAGTCATTCAAAACAATTTTTTTGCAATTAAATAGGCCCACATTGGGGCAAATTTTCATGTGAGAGATTTTGCAAAATAGCCCACACTGGGGCAAAATTTTTTGTAATACATTTGAGGATGTCAAAACCAATCACGTTGCTCTTTTCAAATAAGAAATTTGAATGCATGTCATACTTTGGCAAGCCCCCTGTGCAGGTATTCATAGTTGAAATCAACGAAAGAGCATCTGGTGATGTGAAAGGCCGATGTCGAAAAAAGAGAAGAAAGAACGGAAAAGGGCCCTACACTTGGGGCAAATTATTTTTGAAAGGATTCTCTCAAAAAAAAATCAGAAAATTTCCAAAGTCAAAAATCGAGTTCAAATTCTTGTTTCTTGAAAAATCAAATTTAATTGCTTGTTTCTTGACAAATCAAATTCAATTTCTTGACCAATTGGATGGCAGGACTGGGTCTTATCCCACTGACCATTCACAAACTTTTCAAAAATCAAGTTGGGCCTGGATTTGGTGCCCCCAACATCACAAATATCAAGTTGGGCCTGGACTTGGTGCCTCCAACTTCACAAGATCACGTTGGGCCTGGATTGCGTGCCGCCAACATCACAAATATCAAGTTGGGTCTGGACTTGGTGCCGCCAACTTCACAAGATCCCGTTGGGCCTGGAATTTCGTGCCGCCAACTTCACAAGATCACATTGGGCCTGGACTTCGTGCCGCCAACTTCCCATTGGGCAGGCTTGGGTTTAATCCCACTGACCAATTCATCACACTGAGGCAAATTATTTTGACAAGTCGCTCTCAGTCAGGAAAATTCAAAAAGTCAAAAAAAAGTCAAAAAATCAAAAAAAAAATTCAAAAAATAAAAAAATCAAAAAAATCAAATCAAGTTCATCACGGCAGGCTCGAGTTTGATCCCACTGTACGATTGTCAAGACATTTCATTTTCATAGCCACTGGAGCTGAGGTTTGTCCCGCCAGTGAGCATTTCATGATCATAGCCACTGGAGCGTGTGGTTAGTCCCGCCAGTGAGCACTTCATTTTCACAGCCGCTGGAGCGTGTGGTTTGTCCCGCCAGTGAGCATTTCATTTACCCCGCCGTTAGCCGTGGGTCAGTCCCACTAGCGTGCGCCCCATGGTTTTCGTTTTATTCGGGCCAGTCCCATGATTAAAAGCTTGTTCGGGTCAGTCCCATGATTAAAAACTTGTTCGGGTCAGTCCCATGATTAAAAGCTTATTCGGGTCAGTCCCATGATTAAAGCTTATTCGGGTCAATCCCATGATTTTCGTTTTATTCGGGCCAGTCCCATGATTTAAAGCTTATTCGGGTCAGTCCCATGATTTAAAGCTTATTCGGGTCAGTCCCACGATTAAAAGCTTATTCGGGTCAGTCCCATGATTTTATGTTTTATTCGGGCCAGTCCCATGATTTTAAGTTTTATTCGGGTCAGTCCCATGATTTTATGTTTATTCGGGTCAGTCCCATGATTTTAAAATTTCTGTCTGGGTCTATCCCATTTACATTTCTGTCTGGGTCTATCCAATTTTAAATTCTTGTTCGGGTCAGTCCCGTTTAATTTCTGTTCGGGTCAGTCCCGTTTTAAATTTCCTGTTCGGGTTAGTTCCGTTTAAATTTCTTGTTCGGGTCAGTCCCGTTTAAATTCTTGTTCGGGTCAGTCCCGTTTAATTTCTGTTCGGGTCAGTCCCGTTTAATTTCTGTTCGGGTCAGTCTCGTTTTAAATTCCTGTTCGGGTCAGTCCCGTTTTAAATTCCTGTTCGGGTCAGTCCCGTTTTAAATTCCTGTTCGGGTCAGTCCCGTTTTAAATTTCCTGTTTGGGTCAGTCCCGTTTAAATTCTTGTTCGGGTCAGTCCCGTTTTAAATTCCTGTTCGGGTCAGTCCCGTTTTAAATTTCTTGTTCGGGTCAGTCCCGTTTAAATTTCTTGTTCGGGTCAGTCCTGTTTAAATTCTTGTTCGGGTCAGTCCCGTTTAAATTCTGTTCGGGTCAGTCCCGTTTAAATTTCTGTTCGGGTCAGTCCCGTTTAAATTTCTGTTTCGGGTCAGTCCCGATTTTAAAATTCTTGTTCGGGTCAGTCCCGTTTAAATTTTTGTTCGGGTCAGTCCCGTTTAAATTTCTGTTTCGGGTCAGTCCCGATTTTAAAATTTCCTGTCAGGGGTCAGTCCCCATCATTTGAGTAATTCGCAGCCGAATAACGTAGGTAAGTATTTGGTGTCTACTTCTTTGTCTCAAGTTTTTCCAAAACTCAGACAAAGAGGGGCAAACTGTAGACACCAAATTTTTGGTGTAATTTCATTTACTGTTTATTTTTTAGTTTTTTATTTATCGTGTTAGTTTTATTCGATTGTTAGTTTTTAGTTTCTAGTTTTATTTTTATTTTTACGTTTTAGCATAGAATTTCTTGAAAAAAAGAAAAATCATAAAAAAGAAAAAAAAAGGAAAATTGTTCACAAAAATACGTTCAAATTCAATCTTTTGGCATTTTGGTTTATTTTTGTTAATTTTGAAAAAAAGAAAAAGGAAGGGAAAAAGAAAAATGAATGAAAAATTGAAAAACAATGAAAAAAAGGAAAAAGGAAAAAAATGAATTTGCACTTTGTTGTTCTAGTTTATTTTTTCATTAAATGTTAATTAAATCATTTTTGTTAGTTATTTTTATTATTTTCAATTTTTGTTTTAATTAATCTTAAAAAAAAAAGCAGAGAGAGAAACTCGGCATGGAAGCTGCGTTTTGCCGCAGCTTGCAAACACAGGCTTGGGCAGCTCCTTAGCTGCAAATAAAGCTGGATTGGCTGAGGGTTTAGAGGTTGTGGGGCTCCCATATAAATAGAAAAAGAAAGGAGAGCCGCAGGGGGAGAGGGGAGCATACAGAGAGGAAAAAAAGATTGACGGTTGAAAATCTGAAAGGGGAGAGAGTGGGACGAATAGAGAGCTAAGGTGAGGATGCAATCTGAGAAGGGAGAGAGCAGAGGAAGTTTGGGGGGGTGTTGAGGAAAGAAAGCATCGACTGACGGCTGGAAAATTAAAAAAGAGTGACGGCCGCAAATCTGCAAAACAAAAAAAAGTAGGAACAACCGAGAGAGAGAGCTGGGGTTTGACGGGTTTGAGGAGATAAAAACTGGAAGAAAAAGCCAGGGTCTTTGGAAGTAGAGAGCCGGAAAGAGTGACTAAGGAAAAGAGAACCGTGAGTGGAATAGAGAGAGGGGGTGAGATTGACGGCTGGAAAGGGAAAAAGGTTTGGCTGTGAGAGAAATCTGGAAAAGAAAGATCCAGAAGGAAGAGACTCAGGAACTGCAGCGCCTTCACTCACAGGAAGCTACTTCCACCGACCTTCAAAGCTGCTTCTTTTGCTGACCAGGTATACGAAAC
This sequence comes from Coffea arabica, assembly GCF_036785885.1. NCBI lineage: Eukaryota > Viridiplantae > Streptophyta > Magnoliopsida > Gentianales > Rubiaceae > Coffea > Coffea arabica. The sequence goes on from NC_092329.1 coordinate 37,230,959, forward strand.
TTTACTCACTCCCTCAAAGTTCCATTTCATGTTGTTTTCTTTCCCCAAAATCTGTGCTTAGATGGAGGTTTTGGGATGGTGGCTAGATGCATATGATAGGGTATAAATTTGTTGCAAGTTTTATGCTTTTGCTGCATTTTCTTTTCTGCCGCACCTGGCAGTTGTTGATAATAGTTGGATGATGATTTGTCGGGCCTTATCTTACCAATGTTAGGAAGTTATAATATTAGAGGATTTGGGATAGTAAATGGGGGGTTCCGTGGGGCTGATTTCGCATAAACATGCTTGACATGAGTGAGAAAACAAAGAAAGTTTCCAGCTTTACGTGATTTGCATCTGAATTTTTTGTGAGAGAAAGTATTGTTGTTCGTGTTCTGTTTCCTAGTGGGCTGGTATGAGGATCATAGCATCTGGGTTTGGTTAGAAATGTCAGTAGGGCTTGTTTGATTCGCTTCGTACAGATATCTAGCTGAATGATGAAGTTGCGGCAATGTTACAATTAGAAAATGCAGAAATGTTTGTGATGGTTGTGATTTGTTTCTGGTTTGTTTGGGTCAGAAATTAGCATGAATGTAGAGCATTTTTTATGTACTTTGAGTCCGAAAACTCATGGTATGATATTGCTGAAATTGCCAAATATCTAGGAGTTATGCACTTCAAAAAGAAAAAAACGCAGCAAGGAAGCTGCTGCATTTTCTCTTTTTTTCCTGCCGTGTTTCCTTTCCCTTAATTACTAGTTGAGTTTCGCACTTCAGTTTCATGTTTTATCTTGTGTTGGGGGAGGAAATGGAAGGTTGGGTGTTGAGATTATATGTTTGAAAATCTTAAACACTTGAACTATAACCAAGTACTTGCTGGAAAATGCATTTCAACTTGCTGAACCAAAAACTCACGGCCTTGTCCTTTTGTTTTCTTGCTTTTCGGTTCCAAGCTCTGGTATTTTGGTTTAGATGAAGATTCAATCATATCTTTTCTTGGTTTGCTTGCATGAATGTGTCTAAGTGCATAGGGAAATTGCTTGAGAATGGTTGCGGATGAAAAGAAAAGTTTCTGGCAGTGGCGGAAGCTTGTTTTCACAATTAGCTTGCATGAAAGACTTCTAAGAATTGTCTTGTTAAGAGGATTGTATTTCTGTGACTGCATTTTGCTACTTGTTTAGATGTTAAAATGGTGCATTTCGTTGCTTGGATTCTTGATGCTTGGGTTGGGAAAGTTGCGCTGTGAGCTTATGAGCTGCAGCAGAAAAATTGCAGAAGTAAAGAAGGCTGCTTCAGCCTTCGTTGCATGCAATTGCATGAATAATTTTCAGAAAATTTGCACTTTGGCCCCCCAAATCTCCCTTTGTTGCATTGTGGCCCAATTATGTGCTGATTTCTTGCAATTAGATCCTTGGATAATTGCAATTGAACCATTTCTCAACCTTTCCTTTGCCCCTAGACCTTTGAAGTTCCTAAAAATGTTTAATTAAGTTTGAGTGCTTGGTTAATGTTCGCAATTGGGTCCTTGGCAGCTTTAATTTTTTAATTTCATTGCTTGTTTGCTTCAATTAACCTCCATGCTTTGTTTAATTTGCACTTAAATCATGATTTTAAGGTCTTTATGACCAAGTGAGCTGTGTTCGCACATTTTTGTTTTTATGACCAAGTGAGTTTGTGTTTGCATATTTTTTATTTTTAATTATTTCTCAAATAAATTGGTCCCTTGACCTTTTCTTTTATTTTGGAGGATTAATAAGTGATTCCTTTCATTTGGACACCATTCCAAGGGAGGTATAACTTCTTTTATCTTTTTCGTCTCGTTCCCTATGTGATCTAACGTGCTAAGTGAAAATTGCATGTTTACTTGCTTCCCTTGCCTTTCCTTAATTCCTTTCATTTATTTTATTTTTACTTTTACTTTTTATTTAAGTTATTCTTTATGGGGTATGTGTACACCTCTTGGCTTGTAATAGATAGGGCTTGGAGGAGCATTCGATGAAGACCTATTGAAGACGTGTGCCTAGCTAGCAAATGTAATAGTTCCATTAGTTTGGTTGCTTGCTATATGTTATGTGTTACTTGCTTTAATTAGGTTCTTGCATTTAGTCAAGCATGCTAAGTGTTATGTGCTATGTGTTTATAGGTGATTGACATGTCTACTCGCTTTCCATAGCCATGAATGAATGTGATGGATGAATGTACGTTTCCACTAGTCCAACGCTAGTCGGAATTCATAGAAAGGGCTAGTCCAATGCTAGACCCAATAGGCCATTTCCCTTTTCGTAGGTGCATATTTGCGTGTTTCACTTCATTTCACGCATTTTTCCTAGTTTCTTTATCATTTGGCATGCCCCTCTAATCCCTTCCCTCTCACTTTAGGTTTTGCATATTCATGCTAGTTATAGGGTCCATTTGCTTGACAGTCCCCTTTCGATAAGGGAAATGAGCGAGTGTGGCTACAAAATAGCCTTAGCACGCTAGTTCTCCTTTCTAATCAAAGGGAAAATTGAAGTCACAAAGTTAGGACTCCCGTTCCCGTCTTGATGCATTCCTATAGGATTCATGCATTCACTATCACATACACTTCTACTTTATATTCTAACCCTTTTTCCACATTCTCACTTCACACTACTTTAATTTTGCACGTTTTTACTCAACTATTTACACTTTATACCATATCACTCGCACACATGCACTTCATGTTATTTTCACATTATCATTTTTACTCACCTTACTTTGTAAATCCATTTGCACACTTCCACTTACACACTATTGTTTTTTTATCACTTTTTCACTTCACACAAACTCACATTTTCACATGGCATGCATTCATTCACTCATTTTTACGTCATTTAGGATTATGTGTGACCTCTCCAAAGGATCATTATTGGGCTTCACAATTAATGTGATTGGCACCACTCAACCTTTGAAGAGAAATTTCCCCCATCTCCCCCTAAGTCTAGGGTTTGCATTCATGTAGCGCATCCAAATGTAATAAATTCTTTGGTTAAAACAAGAAAATCTTTGATTAAATCACGCAACTAGCCTTGGCTAGGTCGAAGGGGTGCCTTGGATTTTTATCCTTGCCTTCCTCTTCGTCAAATGTGACTCCCGAACCTTTTTCGTTGGTTTACGTGGACTAGGAGTCGTTTAAAAGGGGTTTCTTACTACTTTTTCCTATTTTTCCTTTAAAAATTCATTTTTTAGGTGACTTGGTACACCTTAACTCATTACCAAGTGGCGACTCCAATTTTTTATTTCAAAAACCTTTTAAACTATAATTTTGGGTCAAATCGTCGCATTCTCAAACCCCCATTTAGACCCACTTTTCTTTTAAATCACAATTCATTTTCCAATCACAAATCGAATCAAAAAATACATTTTTTAACCATTTATTTATTTATCAAAAAATGGGGCGCGACAGATCATTACCATGGGACTCGAGGAAGTTAGGTATGTATGTCGGGTAGGAATCTTTAATATGGATGATTTACGCTTGGGACCGGCCGGCTCGAGTTATGAATTATCTTAGATGGGATTCTTGCACCCGGGTACGAAAAAGAGGAGAGCCTAGGTTAGAAAGGACTTGGGCGAACTAGAAATGTGATTCTATGGAATTTCGTGTAGTTTGTTCGGATGTTAGTAAGCATGATTAACTTGGATTAAGATATAATTGGGGCATTCTCGTGGATTCGAGATTAGGGATGGAGCCCTAGAGGGGAAAAGATTTTCGTTAGTTATTGTTGTACTTATGACCTAGTTTGTCTATAGTACTCTGGATGACCCCGCTACTTTCATGGATATTTCATATTTGTATCTAATTGATTGCTACTGTGTGGCTTGTTTGGTACAGCTATGTTATACATGTATGTTGTTGATTTGTGCGTACCTCTTGCTACTTGCTCTTGCCTGCCTATGTTTAATATTATATTCCTGCTTCGACCCTAGATTGAGTAGACCAATAGAGGGCACTCGTAGTGGACGGGGCCATGGGCGTGGAATTAGGCAACCTATATCTGAGAGTGGCACTGGGGAAACCTCATATGGACCAAACTCTGAACCTAGGGTTGACCTCAACGTCCAAATAGCCGCTGCTATGCAGCAAATGACTGATTTCCTTGCCCAAGTGGTGCACCAACAGGGTCAAAACCCTAACCCTAACCCTGGAAACCCTGGTAATCACATAGAGGGGGAGGATAGAGCCCTTGAGAGATTCCAAAAATTCTCCCCACCCAAATTTCTTGGAGGCCCTGATCCTGACATGGCTGAGAAATGGCTGGAGAAGATGATCGATATTTTCGCTGCCTTAAACTATACCGAGGAGAGACAGGTGACATTTACTGTCTTTCAACTAGAGGGAGCCGCCCGTTCCTGGTGGAATGTCATTCGAATGAAATGGGAAAGAGAACAGACCCCGAGGACGTGGGCGAACTTTATGAGAGAATTTAATGCCAAGTTTTTCCCTCCTCTCATCCAAGAAAAAAAGGAAGATGAATTCATTCGGCTTCACCAGGGAACACAAACCGTAGCCGAGTATGAGAGTCAATTCACTCGGTTGTCTAAGTTTGCGCCTGAACTGCTCGTAACTGAACAAAGACGAATAAGGCCTTCAGGGACTAAATGTCGAGATACAAAATGATTTGGCTGTAGCTCAACTTAGTACCTTTAGTGATACTGTGGAGAAAGCCCAGCGGGTTAAAGATGCGAGGCTACAAGTTAGAAACTTCCAAACCAAGAAAAGGGGCTTTCCTGGGAGCAGCTCAGAACAAGCAGATACGAGTACAACCCCTAAAGTTGAAAAGGGAAATGGGGGAGTACGGCTACCGGGGGTGTCAGGTGGTGTCCCAAAGGGGGAATCAGTTTCTGCTACTCGTGGTCCCTATGGATATTGTGGAGGGCCAAATCATAAGAAAACAAAGTGCTGGAAGAAAGAAGGAAAATGCTTGCGCTGTGGAAGCGCCGAACACCGGATTGCTAACTGTCCAGCTCGCCTGCGCGAGCGAAAAGAGACTCTGCCACCGACCGCGATCAACCCTGACCAGTCGAAGGGGGACAAGAATGGATCGAAAGTGTCGTCTCGGGTGTACTCATTAGAACAATATCAAATCTCTGACCCGGTAGAAGACGTGGAAGGTAAGATTCTGGTAATCCACCGTGTGCCCATTAAAATGGCGTATCAGAATTTCCATGTGGAAAGGAAGAAGAAAGAAGGCGTAGGAATTTCGAGGGCGAAATTCTTTTAAGGGGGAGAGAGTGTGAGAACCCGTACTTTCTTCATTTTTCGTAGGCTTTAGTTTTATTTAATCGCATGCTTTTCTGCATTTTTTTTTAGTAGGAAAATTTTCCAGATAATTTTATGAGTTAATATAGTTTTTAGATGATTTTCCAAGTATCGGATAGTTTTTGAAAAATTAAGAACATTCGAATCGGGCCGGCAAAGGCTTGGTCGATTAGATAACGAACTACGGTAGTCTGTTTTAGGATCTTTGGATATTGAGACCCTTGATTCCGGGTATACTCGAGTATACCACTTCTGCTCTGTTCGGTGTGCGGGCCCGATAGGGGTATGTTTGGTGGACGGAATTGGTGTAAAGTGGGGTCTACGGACATGTTGGTTCTATTTACGTTGACGGAGAGTCAACGGGTTCGGATCAAGTACTGCAAATGGAAATCTGGCTCCTGAGAGCCATCTGTATCCTTTACAGTGTGATGTTCGTTCATTTCTTTTACTTGATGTGGATATGTGACCTATAAATGTTTTCTCATGATTTCTACTGTTCATAGTTTTGGTCCCTCATTGAGTTTCTAGCTCACCCCGTCCCGTTATCCTTGTTTTCTTTACAGGAAATCGTCTTTTGGACCAATGATCATTTTGAAGAACGAATTGAGCTTATATAACTACTAGTTTGTATAGCTCTTTGAAAGTTGGAAACCCTAAATGTATTTGAATACAATGGTTCCTTTTGGTTTGTAAACTTACTACTATGTATATATTAATGTGTTTCCTCATGTTGAAGTAAAATTTGTATTTGGGAATGTACATTCTCTCATGTCACATAATGATTGCTTGTACCTGGTTGGATGATGACGTGGCAGTGGCCCATCCAATTCGATTTGATTTGTGAAGTTTTCTTCCAGTTTTGATGAAGTTACGAATGAGTCCCGGCGAGAGTTGGGCAGGCAGTCCGCTAACCCCTTTGGTTCGCCTTAGGGGAAAGTGGGACTGTCACAAGATAAAAGGTTGAAGCTTTCTTTTCTTTTCTTCCTAGGGAGGTTCGGCCAAGATGAGGCTGAAATGAAGATAATTTGAGTCAATTTTGGTCTTTTAGTAAAGTTAAAGAAAGTTAGGCAAAGTTAGGCAAATCTACTCCACTCATAATTGGACACTTGTCACTTTATTTTTGCTTAGAGTTATCCTCTTGTCCCTCCATGGTTAATCCATTTAGGTAACCTCTAATCATCTCCTAACACCTAATAATTAAATCCCTTTATGCAAAATTTAACCTAATTGGCCGAATTTCTCTCACTAAATGCATGTGAGGACTCGCAAAAACTATTATTTTATGCCTAATTTATGGCTTAATAAATTATTTAATTTGGATTTTATTTCCAAGGAATATTTTCTAGTCTTATTAGACCTAAATAAGTGGTAGTATATCTTCGTTATATTTTTAAAATGATTCGTTTCGAAAATTAATTTCCTAGAGCGCGTTTAGTAAAAATAGTGAATAGTACTTGGAGATTTTATCCGCGTAGTAGCACGATAAGCTTGGAATATTGGAGACTTGTACTATGGTCCTAAAATAGGTAATATTATGAATAAATATTCAAGTGATAGTTAGTAGTGCAATCGTTATAAGAATTTTTCGAAAGTTTCGCGTTATAGCGGTAAAATTGACGGTACGCGTTTTCACACGCGCGACTTCGATTGGGAGACTTTAGACCCTTATTTCGGGACAACTAAGAGTGAATAATATTTACATGAATATATATGCCTTGGAGGTTTAGTGCACTAGTGAACCAAACGTGCGAAAAAAAATCGAGCCGTAATCGCATCAAACGGCCCCTAATGAGAGTTGACTTTTGGGTGATTTTGCACCACACATTGCACCTTCTCTTGGAAGCTAACTTAGATCAAACACACTCTCTCTTCTCTCTCCTCATGGCCGGCCAAAACACTCCCTCTCTCTAACTCCTTGTTCTAAAATTTCTGCACACTAATCCCACCCAAAAACCACCCCAAATCACCTCCAAATTTAACCAAACTTGCACCACACCTAGCTTGACACTTGAGGAGCATTTTGAGCTGCAAAAGAGAGCTAAAACTCACGGTTTTTCTGGGGCAAAAAGGACCGAAATTCTGCTTGAACATCAACCCCAAAGTAAGTGATGATCTACCCTTGAGAACTTGAAGATTGGAAGCTATCTTTCCTTGTTAAGTTCATGCATGCATTTGGTTAGCTTTTGTATGGTGTAAAAATGTGATTGTGGGCTCTTGGAATTCCCACACTTGGGTTGTTGTTGCTGATGTGATGATTGATGGTGATTATATTGTTGGTTTAGTGATTATAATGATGCATTAGTAGTGGGTAATTAGTAGGAACTTCATTGGGTGTAAGAAGCTAAAATTTCTGATTTTGCCCCTGCCATGTTCGGCCATTTCCAGGCCAATTTTTAATGGTTTAATGGCTTGAATTGGATGTTTGTAGGATGTATTAGATGTGTGAAAAATTTCATTGAAAAATAATGAGGTTTGAATGGGCAAATGAATTTTTTTTAGAAACCAGCAAATCTGGAAAACTGATTCGCGTATGCTCTGACCAGCAGTAGTATTTTGGCTATAACTCTGTCCTCGGATGTCGAAATCATGTGCCGTCGGTGGCGTTTGAAACTAGACATTCCTAGCTTTAATTTGGTATATAATGTACGTTCTGATTCTTTGTGAGCAAGCCGAACCAAATGTTTTAAGTTCGCTGTCCTGTTACTCTGTTCTTCTGGAATGAAGTGTTCAGGCAGCAACTTGATGCCCGAATTTGAACCAGATGGGTGCCGAATTTGGAAACGATTTCTTCTGTGATATTTTAACTCTATGAATGCATTTTCCAACGGCATAAGCCATGCTCGATTTCGAGCTATAATGACTGAGTTGTGACTGAAGCAAGTGGACTGCTCTGTTTTGGAAAACCCTAATCTTTGGACTGGTTTGGAACAAAATCTTGGAGTGAACTTGTTAGTTGATGTTCTTGATATTAAACACTTACCAAAGATATCATGGATGTATCTTAGACCCTTATTTCACAAATGAACCATGGTTGGATAACTTTCTTGGTTAGACGATTGGAAATTGGGAAATGCAAGTCAAAGGCAGATTGCCTTAGGATTTTTCTTGAACTTTGGTGGGCTAATTAACTACCTTGCCGAAGGTATTTTTCCCCGAAATTCGATAGAGAGATACTTTCCATATAGTATTGAAATACTGCCAATTTTGGTGCCAATTCAAGTTCGTTTCGATACCCAATTGAATTACTAAAGTTAGAGGTTCAAATCTGGAAAATTCTCATCCAGTCTTGAATTTGCTCAACTTCGGGCTACCGTATCTCGGTGCTCGAAACTCCGATTCTTGATCCGCTTGTTTTGTCATACACTTCACTTGCAACACTAATTGAGCTGAAAATTTCAGAGGCCGGTTTGCAACGTGTGAATCGTGCCGAATTTCCAAAGTTGGCCGAAATCCAACTTAATTCTGCCATGAAAACCCACCCTGCGTCTTCAAGCCCATTTTTGACCACTTTTCACTTCGATTCATGGAAAAGTGTCTTCTAGGAACTTATAGTACTCTCTCAGAGGGTTCCAACGGTATAAAGTTTTCCAATTCTCGACTTATACCGAGCGAGTTACGATTTTTCAAAGATTTAGGATAAAACTGAAATTCTCACTTTTCAAGGCAAAGGAGTTTTTTTTTCCAAAACTCTTAATTCTCTTAGTATTATTCAAACGTTTTGCCCTCGATTTTCATGATAAAAACTCAAATAATATTGTACCTAATAAAAGGCAAGTTGAACCTCGATCTACGTGTAATTGAGGTTCCTTTTTGCAAAATAATTCTTAGATTGTACTAGTGTACAATCTTTCTTGATAAGTGGGTTAATTGTGTGATTATCCACTATTAAATTGCCAGGCGCGCAAGGAGACCTTCAAGAGGATCTCACCGTGGACACTTGAACTTCCGGAAAATAATTCTTATTGAATTGCTCGGTGAGTGTCAAGTGTGTGAATTTTGATACTAGCTTATTTGTGGGATTTGTTGAAAGTTTTAAAAATAAGGGCGGGTGCGTACTTTATCGCACTCGTTCTAATTTCAAATGAATGAATGAAATGTATTGAATGAATGAATGAAATGCAATGTTATGTCATGAATGCTTATGTCGTTGGAGTGAACCTCCTCGACTTTCAAATGAATGGGGGACGCCCAAACTCATAGGCCGTCCTTAGACTCGAGCCAGTAATGGGCTTGGTCGGGGATTTGGACGAGCCATGAGATACAAATAAGCTCGACCTAATAAGAGGTCTTGCTTGGCATACTCGTTGAGTATCGCCCAATATTGGCCATTGTGGGCCCTTGGGGTGTACGGTGGACGGAGGGAAGTAAGTGGTGATCTACGGAAATGGAAATACCGACCCGGTTGACAGGAGGGTCAATGCGGGAAGGTATACGAATGACAACGGCAGATCGAGTGGAACTTAGCTCCTGAGAGCTACTATATCCTTGAATTGTTTCTGATTACTTTTCCTGTTTGATTGATTGATTATTGAAAAGACATGGCTTTATTTATTAAATCTGGGATTGTTATTTGACTAAGTGCTTGCATGTGTGTTCTTGGCCTCACGAGCGTTTAGCTCACCCTATAGTTTTGTTTTCCTTAACAGGACCGACTCTTGGAGAGATATGGAGAAACCATCCGTTGTAATTTTGTTAAGACTCCTGTTATATATTTTGACTAGGCCCTGGTTTGGGTTGTACTTGTGGAAATTGTAAACTTGAAAAGTTTGGGCCCTGATGTGTACTTTGAATTTAAGTCGTTTCATGATTACCCGATGTACTGGATATACATTAAGTGACTTATTAAGCTTGAACGCTTCCGCATTATTGTATTCATGTTGCTCTCGTCGAAGTGTTTAGTTCAATTTTAAATTGAATGGAATTGCTTGAGTCCTGGCGTGAGCTGGGCAGGCGTCCGCGGATACCCTTTGGTCCGCCTTAGGGAGATGTGGGGCGTCACAGTTGGTATCAGAGCACTAGGTTAGAGGTCTATATGGGAGACATATTAGATACTCTACCTTTAAGACTCGATATGGGATAACTTAATCTTACCCTAAGTGATACTTGAGGCGAGCTAGCAACTAAGTTAGCCCTACCTCAAGTGATGATTGGGATGAACCAACGATTAAGTTAGGCATGCATTGCAGGATATTGGAATTAGGTAGTGATTTAAGTTTCTAACCCGAAAGGTATTATTATTTTATTTTGCAGGTATGGATGACGGAAATGGAGCCCCGGAAGCTAATGGGAATGGCCATGCGAATGGTCATTACGAGCCCCTTAGGACTATCTACTACCGATCTATAGCAGGAGGAGCTCGTGTACGCTACTCACCCTATGACAGATACCCGCGATGTTTGTGTAGGTTGACTTTCGCCTACCCGAACCATCTAGTGCATGCTCTGGACGACGAGTGTCGTCAGTTGGTGGATGCCAACCGTGATTTACAGGCTGAGGTAGATGAGCTTAGGCAGATGGTTGGCGCTCAGGGTGAGCGGATTGTTGAGCTTGAGGAAGTGCTGGAGGGTGAGGTAGCCACATCTGCAGTGGTTAATGAGGAGCTTCGGGATACTAGGGCTCGACTTACTAGGCTAGGACGGGATGTCCGTACTCGGGCTTTCGAGATTCTGGCTGATGCGACTAGATTGGTTGAGGACGCTGCTGAGGTGATTCCTGATGATGAGGAGGAGGATCCCGAGGAGGAGGTTCCTCCTGATAGCCCTGCTATGGACTAGGATCTTGGTCGTTGACCCCTTTTGACTTTTGACTGGTACAGTTAGGACTAGTTAGGGTGACGCGAGTGCCGAGGCCATTGTATTTTGCATGCTTGTGTGGCCTACTTTTGGGCACTTGTTCTTACTTTAGTCTTCTGTGACTAAAAGTATACTTTTGAGCACCTGTGTGCTATATTTTGTGAATTGTCCCTAACTTGCTAATTGTACGAACTTGACATGCTTATAAATGTAAATTATTGTTAATTTCAATGCTTTCTTGGTTAGTTCTAAATTCGATATAACTCTTGTTTTCTGCTTAAATTAATTTATTTCTTGCACTAGGCACGTTTAGACTAATGGAAGGATTAAGGAGTGGTCGAGGCCGTGGGCGAGCGTCTAGACAGGCCCAACCTCAGGGGGATGACCAGGGATCGGCAACTGGACCGACCCAGGGACAGGAAAACGTTGAGGGTAACCAAGTGGCTACTGCCATCAATAGGATGACTGATATCCTAGAACGTCTAGCGGAGAGACAGGGTCCTGGACCATTTAACCAACCTGGGGGCCAGGATAGAGGAGAGGATAGAGCTCTGGAAAGATTCCTAAAGTTTAACCCGCCTAAGTTTATGGGTGAACCTGACCCCGAAGTAGCGGAGAATTGGTTAGAAAGGATGACCAACATATTCGCCGCTCTAGACTATACTGAGGATAGGCGAGTGAACTTTGCTGCTTTTCAATTTGAGGGAGTAGCCCGTGCTTGGTGGGATTTGATAAAAGGAAAATGGGAAAGAGCTCAAACCCCTTGGACTTGGGAGAATTTCGCAAGGGAGTTTAATGAAAAGTTTCTTCCGCCCTTAATTCAAGAAAAAAGGGAGGACGAATTTATTAAGTTAAAACAAGGAACCCTTACTGTAGCAGAGTATGAAGGGAAGTTCACTAAACTTTCCAAATATGCTCCTGAGCTAGTGGCCAATGAACGGAGGAGGATTAGAAGGTTCATACAGGGACTTAATGTGGAACTTCAGGAGGGCCTGGCTGCGGCCCAAATCTCTACTTTTACTGAGGCTTTAGAGAAAGCGCAAAGGGTTGAGAATGCAAGATCTCAAGTGAGGGATTTCCACAATAGAAAAAGGAATTTCCCTAGTCGCACTACTGGGCAGACCAGTAAGTTTGTACACCCTTCTAAAAAGGGAAGAGGGGAAGGAGGAACGAGAACTGCTGGAGCTTCTAGGGGAGCTCTATCTAGGGGAGGTCGTAGCGGGACAACTCAAGCTAGGGGAGTACCATCTGTAGGATCGACTGTGACCCCTCAAGTTACTTGTGGGTATTGTGGTAAATCCAACCACTCTGAGAATGACTGCTGGAGAAAGCTGGGAAAATGCTTGCTGTGTGGGAGCACTGAGCATCAAATCGCGAATTGTCCGAAATCGTTGAAGACAGGGGGAAGCCTGCAGAGGCCTGAAAAATCAACCTCTAAGCAGACCAGTGCCGGAGGGAGTCGACCGAAAGTACCGGCTAGGGTCTACGCATTGGACTATCCACAAGCTCCAGAGGCGACCGAAGTGGTCGAAGGTACCATTCCAATCTTTCACCGCCTAGCTAGGGTTTTAATTGATCCGGGTGCAACGCACTCTTTTGTAAACCCTGATTTCATGAGTGGAATAGACTTGAAGCCAATTAAGTTACCATATGACTTGGAGGTTAAAACACCCACTGGGGACAAAAGTCTAATTGCTAATATGGTGTATAAGAATAGTGAAATTTGCGTGAGGGAAAGAAAATTGCTGGCCGATTTGATAGGCTTAGCGATTAAAGGATATGATGTGATCCTAGGGATGGATTGGTTAGCCCGTTATAATGCCCAACTGAATTGTAGGACGAAAATTGTAGAATTGTGTATTCCAGGGGAAGCGACCTTGAAATTGGATGTGAGGGGTAAGTTAGCCTCGTCTGCACTTATTTCGGGAATTCGGGCTAGAAAGTTGTTAAGTAAAGGAGCTCAAGGGTATTTGGCTTTTCTTATTAATACCCCTAACGATAAGGTGAATCTGGAGGACACACCGGTAGTAAAAGAATTTTCTGATGTTTTTCCTGAAGAATTGGAGTCTCTACCTCCGGAACGGGAAATAGCTTTTAAAATTGATTTAGCTCCGGGAACAGCACCTATATCAAGGACACCATACAGGATGGCTCCGGCTGAGTTGAAGGAGTTGAAGTTACAATTACAGGACTTGTTGGAACGGGGTTTTATACGAGAGAGTGATTCTCCGTGGGGAGCCCCAGTTTTGTTTGTAAAGAAGAAAGATGGGAGTTTGAGGTTATGTATAGATTATCGAGGTTTAAATGATGTTACGGTTAAGAATAAATATCCACTACCCCACATTGATGAACTGTTTGACCAACTGCAAGGGGCGGTAGTGTTTTCAAAGTTGGATCTAAGGCAAGGTTACTATCAATTGAGGATTTTGGAGAAAGACATACCTAAGACTGCTTTTAACTCGAGGTATGGGCACTTCGAGTTTGCAGTAATGCCTTTTGGGTTAACCAATGCACCTGCCGCTTTCATGGATTTAATGCATAGGGTTTTTAAGCCTTACTTGGATCAATTTGTGGTGATCTTCATTGATGACATTTTGGTGTATTCTAAGAATGTGAAAGATCATGAGAAACATTTGAGAATGGTTTTACAAATCTTGAGGGAACATCAGCTATATGCTAAGTTTAGCAAGTGTGAATTCTGGCTAAAGGAAGTGACTTTCCTAGGGCATATAATTTCTAAGGATGGGATTAAAGTGGATCCAGCTAAAGTGGAAGCTGTTTCGAAATGGAAACGACCGGAAAATCCAACGGAAGTTCGGAGTTTTATAGGATTGGCAGGGTATTACCGGAGATTCATCCAGGATTTTTCGAAAATCGCTGGACCTATGACTGAGTTGACCAAGAAAAATGGAAAATTTATTTGGAGTTCTAAGTGTGAAGGAAGTTTTCAGGAGTTGAAAAGACGGTTGACTAGAGCGCCTGTTCTAGCTCTACCAAATGGACATGATAGTTTTGTGGTTTACACCGATGCATCTAAGGAAGGTTTGGGATGTGTTTTGATGCAAAATGATAAAGTGATAGCTTATGCCTCTAGAAAATTGAAGCCGCATGAAGGAAACTATCCGACCCATGATTTGGAGTTAGCGGCTGTGGTCTTTGCTTTGAAGAAATGGAGACACTACTTATACGGAGTGACATTTGAGGTTTTTACAGATCACAAAAGCCTTAAGTACTTATTTTCTCAGAAGGAGCTGAATTTGAGGCAACGTAGATGGATGGAATTTCTGGAAGATTATGACTGCATTATTAAGTACCATCCTGGGAAGGCCAATGTAGTGGCCGATGCTTTGAGCCGTCAGGTACAAATGGCTGGATTGATGGTTAAGGAATTTCGATTGTTGGAGGAAGTTAGCTATTGGAATCCTCGATTAGAACCAAGGAAAGTGATTTTGGGGAATATTGTGATAACCTCCACTTTATTGGGACGTATTACGGAATCTCAGGAAAAGGACCCTGAAATGCAAAAGTTGGTGGAGAAAGTCAAGATGGGAGACCAGACCGATTTCACTTTGGGATCAGATGGAATATTAAGATTTCGAAATCGGGTGGTTATGCCAAAGGATGAAGGGCTTAGAAAAGAAATTTTGGAAGAGGCACACCGATCAAAGTTTACAGTACATCCAGGAGGGAATAAAATGTACCAAGACTTGAAGAGTCTATATTGGTGGAAAAATATGAAGAAGGAAATTGCCCAATTTGTTCAGACATGCTTGGTTTGTCAACAGGTTAAAGCCGAGCATCAGAAACCATCTGGGCTTTTGCAACCTCTAGAAATACCTGAGTGGAAATGGGAAAATATTACCATGGATTTTGTATCAGGCTTACCAAGGACACAGAGAGGCCATGATGCCATTTGGGTGATAGTAGATAGGTTGACTAAATCGGCTCATTTTCTGCCGATTAATATGAAATATCCATTGGAGAAGTTGGCCAGATTGTACTTGGATGAGATCATCAGACTACATGGTATACCTGTGAGTATTGTGTCGGATAGGGATCCAAGATTTGTTTCGAGGTTTTGGCAAAAGATGCAAGAAGTGTTGGGGACTAAGTTGAACTTTAGTACCACCTATCATCCCCAGACTGATGGACAATCTGAAAGAACAATTCAAACTCTTGAGGACATGTTGAGGACTTGTGTACTGGATTTTGGAGAAAATTGGAGTAAGTTTTTGACTTTAGTGGAATTTGCCTACAATAATAGTTTTCACTCTTCTATTCAAATGGCTCCGTACGAAGCACTTTATGGTCGGAAGTGTAGATCCCCAATTTGTTGGGATGAAGTAGGTGAACGGAAAATCTTAGACACGACTACTGTATCTTGGATTGAGGAGGCTAATGAAAAGGTGAAATTGGTACGGCAAAGAATTCAAACCGCTCAGAGTAGACAAAAAAGTTATGCCGACAATCGGAGGAAGGATTTGGAGTTCACTATTGGAGATATGGTATTTCTCAAGATTACGCCTTTAAAAGCAAGTTTGATGTCCGGAAAAGGGAAGAAACTACAACCAAGGTTTGTAGGGCCTTATAAGATTATTCAGCGAGTTGGGAATGTAGCCTATAAGCTGGAATTACCACCGAGTTTATCTCGTATCCATAACGTGTTTCATGTGTCCATGCTTAAGAAGTATCATCCAGACCCCTCTCATGTTTTACAACCGGAGAATATTGAGATTGATGAAACCCTGACCTATGAGGAAAGACCGGTAAAACTTCTGGATCGAAAGGTGAAGGAATTGAGGAACAAGCAGATACCACTAGTGAAAGTTTTATGGAAGAACCATGGAGTAGAGGAAGCAACATGGGAAGTTGAAGAGACAATCAGGGAGAAGTATCCAGACTTGTTCATCGACCAAGGTAAATTTCGAGGACGAAATTTTCTTAAGGGGGAGAGGATGTGAGGACTCGCAAAAACTATTATTTTATGCCTAATTTATGGCTTAATAAATTATTTAATTTGGATTTTATTTCCAAGGAATATTTTCTAGTCTTATTAGACCTAAATAAGTGGTAGTATATCTTCGTTATATTTTTAAAATGATTCGTTTCGAAAATTAATTTCCTAGAGCGCGTTTAGTAAAAATAGTGAATAGTACTTGGAGATTTTATCCGCGTAGTAGCACGATAAGCTTGGAATATTGGAGACTTGTACTATGGTCCTAAAATAGGTAATCTTATGAATAAATATTCAAGTGATAGTTAGTAGTGCAATCGTTATAAGAATTTTTCGAAAGTTTCGCGTTATAGCGGTAAAATTGACGGTACGCGTTTTCACACGCGCGACTTCGATTGGGAGACTTTAGACCCTTATTTCGGGACAACTAAGAGTGAATAATATTTACATGAATATATATGCCTTGGAGGTTTAGTGCACTAGTGAACCAAACGTGCGAAAAAAAAATCGAGCCGTAATCGCACCAAACGGCCCCTAATGAGAGTTGACTTTTGGGTGATTTTGCACCACACATTGCACCTTCTCTTGGAAGCTAACTTAGATCAAACACACTCTCTCTTCTCTCTCCTCATGGCCGGCCAAAACACTCCCTCTCTCTAACTCCTTGTTCTAAAATTTCTGCACACTAATCCCACCCAAAAACCACCCCAAATCACCTCCAAATTTAACCAAACTTGCACCACACCTAGCTTGACACTTGAGGAGCATTTTGAGCTGCAAAAGAGAGCTAAAACTCACGGTTTTTCTGGGGCAAAAAGGACCGAAATTCTGCTTGAACATCAACCCCAAAGTAAGTGATGATCTACCCTTGAGAACTTGAAGATTGGAAGCTATCTTGCCTTGTTAAGTTCATGCATGCATTTGGTTAGCTTTTGTATGGTGTAAAAATGTGATTGTGGGCTCTTGGAATTCCCACACTTGGGTTGTTGTTGCTGATGTGATGATTGATGGTGATTATATTGTTGGTTTAGTGATTATAATGATGCATTAGTGGTGGGTAATTAGTAGGAACTTCATTGGGTGTAAGAAGCTAAAATTTCCGATTTTGCCCCTGCCATGTTCGGCCATTTCCAGGCCAATTTTTAATGGTTTAATGGCTTGAATTGGATGTTTGTAGGATGTATTAGATGTGTGAAAAATTTCATTGAAAAATAATGAGGTTTGAATGGGCAAATGAATTTTTTTTAGAAACCAGCAAATCTGGAAAACTGATTCGCGTATGCTCTGACCAGCAGTAGTATTTTGGCTATAACTCTGTCCTCGGATGTCGAAATCATGTGCCGTCGGTGGCGTTTGAAACTAGACATTCCTAGCTTTAATTTGGTATATAATGCACGTTCTGATTCTTTGTGAGCAAGCCGAACCAAATGTTTTAAGTTCGCTGTCCTGTTACTCTGTTCTTCTGGAATGAAGTGTTCAGGCAGCAACTTGATGCCCGAATTTGAACCAGATGGGTGCCGAATTTGGAAACGATTTCTTCTGTGATATTTTAACTCTATGAATGCATTTTCCAACGGCATAAGCCATGCTCGATTTCGAGCTATAATGACTGAGTTGTGACTGAAGCAAGTGGACTGCTCTGTTTTGGAAAACCCTAATCTTTGGACTGGTTTGGAACAAAATCTTGGAGTGAACTTGTTAGTTGATGTTCTTGATATTAAACACTTACCAAAGATATCATGGATGTATCTTAGACCCTTATTTCACAAATGAACCATGGTTGGATAACTTTCTTGGTTAGACGATTGGAAATTGGGAAATGCAAGTCAAAGGCAGATTGCCTTAGGATTTTTCTTGAACTTTGGTGGGCTAATTAACTACCTTGCCGAAGGTATTTTTCCCCGAAATTCGATAGAGAGATACTTTCCATATAGTATTGAAATACTGCCAATTTTGGTGCCAATTCAAGTTCGTTTCGATACCCAATTGAATTACTAAAGTTAGAGGTTCAAATCTGGAAAATTCTCATCCAGTCTTGAATTTGCTCAACTTCGGGCTACCGTATCTCGGTGCTCGAAACTCCGATTCTTGATCCGCTTGTTTTGTCATACACTTCACTTGCAACACTAATTGAGCTGAAAATTTCAGAGGCCGGTTTGCAACGTGTGAATCGTGCCGAATTTCCAAAGTTGGCCGAAATCCAACTTAATTCTGCCATGAAAACCCACCCTGCGTCTTCAAGCCCATTTTTGACCACTTTTCACTTCGATTCATGGAAAAGTGTCTTCTAGGAACTTATAGTACTCTCTCAGAGGGTTCCAACGGTATAAAGTTTTCCAATTCTCGACTTATACCGAGCGAGTTACGATTTTTCAAAGATTTAGGATAAAACTGAAATTCTCACTTTTCAAGGCAAAGGAGTTTTTTTTTCCAAAACTCTTAATTCTCTTAGTATTATTCAAACGTTTTGCCCTCGATTTTCATGATAAAAACTCAAATAATATTGTACCTAATAAAAGGCAAGTTGAACCTCGATCTACGTGTAATTGAGGTTCCTTTTTGCAAAATAATTCTTAGATTGTACTAGTGTACAATCTTTCTTGATAAGTGGGTTAATTGTGTGATTATCCACTATTAAATTACCAGGCGCGCAAGGAGACCTTCAAGAGGATCTCACCGTGGACACTTGAACTTCCGGAAAATAATTCTTATTGAATTGCTCGGTGAGTGTCAAGTGTGTGAATTTTGATACTAGCTTATTTGTGGGATTTGTTGAACGTTTTAAAAATAAGGGCGGGTGCGTACTTTATCGCACTCGTTCTAATTTCAAATGAATGAATGAAATGTATTGAATGAATGAATGAAATGCAATGTTATGTCATGAATGCTTATGTCGTTGGAGTGAACCTCCTCGACTTTCAAATGAATGGGGGACGCCCAAACTCATAGGCGGTCCTTAGACTCGAGCCAGTAATGGGCTTGGTCGGGGATTTGGACGAGCCATGAGATACAAATAAGCTCGACCTAATAAGAGGTCTTGCTTGGCATACTCGTTGAGTATCACCCAATATTGGCCATTGTGGGCCCTTGGGGTGTACGGTGGACGGAGGGAAGTAAGTGGTGATCTACGGAAATGGAAATACCTACCCGGTTGACAGGAGGGTCAATGCGGGAAGGTATACGAATGACAACGGCAGATCGAGTGGAACTTAGCTCCTGAGAGCTACTATATCCTTGAATTGTTTCTGATTACTTTTCCTGTTTGATTGATTGATTATTGAAAAGACATGGCTTTATTTATTAAATCTGGGATTGTTATTTGACTAAGTGCTTGCATGTGTGTTCTTGGCCTCACGAGCGTTTAGCTCACCCTATAGTTTTGTTTTCCTTAACAGGACCGACTCTTGGAGAGATATGGAGAAACCATCCGTTGTAATTTTGTTAAGACTCCTGTTATATATTTTGACTAGGCCCTGGTTTGGGTTGTACTTGTGGAAATTGTAAACTTGAAAAGTTTGGGCCCTGATGTGTACTTTGAATTTAAGTCGTTTCATGATTACCCGATGTACTGGATATACATTAAGTGACTTATTAAGCTTGAACGCTTCCGCATTATTGTATTCATGTTGCTCTCGTCGAAGTGTTTAGTTCAATTTTAAATTGAATGGAATTGCTTGAGTCCTGGCGTGAGCTGGGCAGGCGTCCGCGGATACCCTTTGAAAATTTTTATATATTTTCGAGACATTATTTTGTTTCCTTGTCTATAATTTTATGCCTTTCTTCAATATATTAATTTCTTATACATTTTTATAAGGGAATGTAGTTTTCAAATCATTTCCTTAATACAAGTTAGTTCGCGTTAAGTTTGAAGTGTATACCGGATGTGGGACCCACTAGTGCGGTAAGTTCGATAAATTCGGCCAACTAGATTAAGTTTTGTATACTGGGTTTAATTTATCAGATGTTAAGAGATAATTAGAGGTGACTTAGATGGTTTAATCATAGAGAGACAAAAGGATAAGCTTTAAGCTAAAAGGCGACAAATGTCACCATTCAATTCATCCTTGGACTTTTGACCAAGATATTTTTACTTTCTTCAAGCTAATTTTGGCCAATTTATTTCTTCATTTTTAGCTCCTTTGGCCAGCCCTCTCAACAAGAAAAGAAAAGAAAGCTCTCAACTTGTTTTTTTCCATTTCTTGCCTTGATCTCACAAACCAACCGTTAAAACTTTGATTTGCTCCATAAAAACCTTTCTCTTGGTAGGATTAAGGTGAGTGGTGAAGTGGTTTGAGAAGCAAGGGTGCTAAGTTGCTTGTTGTCTTGAGGTTACAAGGTGAGTTGTTAAGAATCTTTCCCTTTAGCTTTGATAATGTTCAATTGGTGGCTTTATTGGTTTAATATGATGACATATGGTGTGATTATGGTTTGTTTCTGGTTGGAAGTGAAGGTTTGATGAATTTTGATTTATTATTGTTATTTTTCTATTTTGTATGAGGATCATGGTATGATGGCTGGTAATGGTGTAAAATGAAGCTTGTATATGTTAGTTGAAGTTGGTTGCGGAAAATTTCTGGTTTGATACGAAATTCCAGGTTTAGGGTTTACATTTGCCCTGTTCTGACTGGATTTATTCGAGCATGTTGGAGGCCGAATCAGGCTTAGGTTAAAACATGAAAGTTATAGTAAATGGTGTTACCTAGCTGTCTACAAAATTTCATCTCGATTCAAGCACTGTAGTATGTGAAATGATCGAAATACCTTGACTGTCCATGAACCCTGTTCCGCGCCCAGATTTCTGTTTTCGTGGAAATTTCCAATTTTTACCATGAAAATGCATGATTTGGACTTGGAGGTCTTCATAAGGAATGTAGCTTTATGTCTTGGCTTCAAAACACCATAAGATTCATTTCAATTTGATAAGGGTAGCTTCAGTTATGGATATTGTGCCGAAAGGTGTTAAACGGAACTTTTTACGTTAATTGCGATCGTTGCGGAAAATTTACACTTGAGGGAATGAATTCCGGTTTCTTAGGTTTAATTGGGGGTTTTTCTAATGGTGGCTCTTAAGCTTCTAATTAGCTTTGATTGAGGGATATTGTGGCCTAATTGGATATATTTTATTGCTTATTAATCGTATGTGTGATTGGTAATATATTGTAGGTTGGTAATGAAGCATTTATGGGGAAATGCTGTCCGAACTTTAAGAATGTATGATTGCTTTGAGTTTGTGATTTAGGGTTTGGACTCGGGCAAGGTAATGATATATGATGGATGGTTTCTGAGCCGTGGAGGTGAGTGACCCTAAACTATTTCCAAAGTACTTTTGAAATGTTTCTTGCATTATTTACTCGACTGCATATCATGTGTGCGCGCATGTGAGTTCATGACATGATTTGGTTTAAATGAGTTCTTGGGGAGTTTTGTGCTGAACACCAACGTCTCCACTCCTGTTTATTGTTCATGACATGATCTGGAGCACCAACGTTGCTCTCCCTTATTGTTTAACGTTAAGTAATCTATTTGAGCGTTAGGTGTTTAAGTGCAATGATTTCACTGGCTCATGAGAGCAATAAACGTACATTTGATTACTGATTCATGACATCATTGAAATGAACGATTGTGACATATATTTGATTACTGATTTTATTGGTTACTCACTGAGCTTCTAGCTCACCCCAAAACTATTTTATTCCCCTCCACAGGACTTGTGGCAAAGGAAAGGCTTGTAGTACTTATTCACGTGGCTGGATGGCTTATATCTTGTACAGTTTAGATTTGGAATTGAAGTGGATGTTTGTGTACTTTGAATTTTGAACTTCCTCCTGTATAATAGTTGGTATTAAGGATCACATGGATGTATGAAGCGGAAACTAATTCTAAACGTGGATGCTTCGCTTATGATATGTAAATTTGTGGAACATCTGATGTATATTTGAGACTTATATTGTAATTTATTTGAGAATTGTAGTGAACGACTGAGTCCCGGCGAGAGCTGGGCAGGCGGTCCGCCGAACCCTTTGGCTCGCCTTAGGGGAAGGTGGGGCTGTCACAATATTGTATTGAACTCCACTTTGTTGGAGCGTATAAAAGAATCTCAGGAAAAGGATGCCGAAGTGTAAAAGTGGGTGGAAAATGTTAAAAGGGGAGAAAAATCAGATTTTAACTTGAGATCAAATGGTATTTTGAGGTTTAGGAATCGGATAGTAGTACCAAAAGATGAGGGACTTAAGAAGAAAATTTTAGAAGAGGCACACTGATCGAAGTTTACGATACACCCTGGAAGGAATAAAATGTACCAAAACTTGAAGAATCTATATTGGTGGGAGAGTATGAGGAAGGAGATTGCCCAATTTGTTCAGACTTGCTTGGTCTGTCAACAGGTTAAAGCCGAGCATCAGAAACCATCGGGACTTTTGCAACCTCTAGAAATACCTGAGTGGAAATGGGAGAACATCACTATGGATTTTGTATCAGGATTACCGAGGACACAGAGAGGCCAGGATGCTATTTGGGTAATAGTGGATAGACTGACCAAATCGGCTGACTTTCTGCCGATTAAATGAAGTACCCATTGAAGAAGTTAGCTAAGTTGTATCTAGATGAGATTATCAGGTTACATGGAGTACCTGTAAGTATCATGTCGGATAGAGACCCGAGATTTGTTTCAAGATTCTGGCAAAAGATGAAAGAAGTGTTGGGGACTAAACTAAATTTTAGCACCACTTATCATCCACAGACCGACGGGCAATCTGAGAGAACAATTCAGACCCTTGAGGACATGTTGAGAACCTGTATTCTAGATTTTGGGGAGAGTTGGAGTAAGTTTTTAACTTTGGTAGAATTTGCCTATAACAATAATTTCCACTCCTCTATACAAATGGCTCCGTATGAAGCACTTTATGGTCGAAAATATAGGTTTCTGATTTGTTGGGATGAAGTAGGCGAACGGAAGATCTTAGACCCGACTACAGTGTCGTGGATTGAGGAAGCTAATGAGAAAATAAAGTTAGTCCACCAGAGAATTCAAACCGCACAGAGTCGTCAAAAGAGCTATGCAGATAATCAGAGGAAGGATTTGGAATTTGCGGTTGGAGATCTAGTCTTTCTTAATATTACACCTTTGAAAGCAAGTTTTATGTCTGGAAAGGGAAAGAAACTACAACCGAGATTTGTAGGGCCTTATAAGGTTATTCAGCACGTGGGACAAGTAGCGTACAAGTTGGAATTGCCACCGAATCTATCTCGAATTTATAATGTGTTCCATGTGTCTATGCTTAAGAAGTATCGTCCAGACCCTTCACATGTCTTACAACTGGAAAGTATCGAGATCGATGAGACATTGACCTATGAGGAGAAACCAGTTAAGCTTCTGGGTTGAAAGGTGAAGGAATTGAGAAATAAACAGATACCACTAGTAAATTTCTCTGGAAGAACCATGGGATAGAGGGAGCGACTTGGGAGGTCGAAAAAGCAATTTGAGAAAAGTATCCAGACCTGTTCACCAATCAAGGTAAATTTCGAGGACGAAATTTTCTTAAGGGGGAGAGGATGTGAGGACTCACAAAATTTTATTATTTTAAATTCCATTTCGAGCTTATTTAAACATTTAATGGTCCGTTTTTTCCGAATATTATTTTCTAACCTCTTTAGACCTAATTACATGGGTCTATAGTTTCGTTATATTTTTAAAGTGACTTGTTTTAAAATTTAATTTTTGGAAACTCATTAAGTGAAAATAGTGAATACGCGATTGGAGTCAATAATCGATTCGAGAATACAATAACCTTGGAAAATTAGAAGCTTGCACAATGGTTTTAAAATAGGTATTTTTATGCTTAAATATTCAAGTGATAGTTATTAGTACCATCGTTATAAGAATTTCTTGGAAATTTCATTTTATCGCGCTTAAATTGGAAATATGTGTTTTCACACGCGCGATTTAAATTGAGGGACTTTAGACCTTTATTTTGGGACAATTAAGAGTGAATAATATTTACATGAAAATAAGTGCATTAGAGGTTTAGTGCACTAGTGAAACAAACTCGAGAGAAATCGAGCACAAAACGCGCACGTGCGCGCGCGAAGGAGAGTTGACTTTTGGGTAAACCTGGCCCACACATTAAAGCTTCTCAAGGAAGCCTCACTTTTGATCAAATACTCTCTCTCTCCTCACTAAGACAGTTGGCCATCAAGCTTGAAAAAACAGCTCAAGAGTTCTTCAAATTCCTTCATCAAATCTTCATCAAATTTCCTCCAATTCATTTCAAATTTCACCCACACTTAGTTTAACACTTGGAGATTGCATCTAGCTAAGAAAAGGAGCTGCAATCCACAGGTTTTCTTGAGCAAGGAGGACTGAAAATTTCTGTCTTCAACATCAAAGCAAGTAAGTGATGATCAAACCTTGGAAACTTGATTTATGGAAGTAGTAGTGCGCATTTAAACTCATGCATGCATATGGGTAGCTTGGTTATGTTGAAAAATTGTTGTGTGGGCTTTATGAACTCCCACTTTGATTGGATGGACTGATTTGGTGAATGATGATGAAATTAATGTTGGTTTAGTGCTTATATTAGTGGAATAATGTTGGGTTGTTGATAGAAACTCAAGGATGGTGCAATGAGCAAAAGTGACCATTTTACCCCTGCCATGTTCGTGACCCTTGGTGCAAATTTTTTAGATTCTAATGGCTTTATTATAATGTATACATGTTATATGGATGGTGTAGAAAGTTTCATTAAAAATAACATAATTTGGTTGGTCAAATGTGTTGATTTCCAAAGTTTGGCAGAACTGGAAAATTTTCCCGGACTGACCAGGCAGTCATCTTGTTTCAATTATAACTTTTTACTCCGATGTCAAAATCGAGTGTCATTTGCAGCATTGGAAACTAGACATTCCCATATTTCTATTGGTATAAAATGTACGTCCTGGTTCCACTTGAGGGAGCCAAACCACTCGTTTAAAAATTGCTGTCCTGTCTCGTTAGTTCCCTTGAAGGCAGAACATGAACTACAATTTGCTGCTCAAATGTGGACTAGTTGTGGATAGATTTTGAAAATGGTTTCTTCTGAAAAGTTGTAGCTTTGTGGATTTACTTTCCAACGCCGCCAACTATGCTCAATTCCTAGTAAAATTGAGTGATTTGTGGCCAAAGTTTGAAACTGACTCAATGAGGAAATTCCTCATTTTGGGCTAAATCCTTAACTAATCTTGGTTTGGGACTTGTACTCGAAATTCTTGGTGTTAATCACCCATAAATTTTGGCTTGGATGCCTCTTAGACATTTTCTATGTAAATGGACTGTGTTTGAGGTAGTTTGTAAGCCAAACATTTTGAAAATGGAAAATGGAACTCACAAGGCAGATTTGCCTTGGAAATTTTGGAACTTTGGAGATTTGGTTAACCGACTTCCTGTGCTTATTTATCTATGAAATTTGGTAGAGAAATAACCCTTATATGGTAGTGTAATATTGATAATTTTGGTGCCATTTCGAGTCTATTTCAATACTCGAACAAAATCCCAAAGTTGGTACTTTAAACCTGGAAATTTCATAATTGTCTCAAATGTCCAGCAACTTTGAGCTACTATATCTTGGTGCTCAAAACTCCGATTCTTGTTCTGCTTATTGTGTTTTAAACTTTGATTGCAACTCTAGTTGAATTTCAAATTTGAGAGGCTAGTTCCAATTCTGTGGGTTTTGCCGAATTTCCAAAGTTGGCGAAAAACCAACCCCGAAACTGCCTCGATAGTCTAGAACAGAAACTTTGAACCAAATTTTGAATATCTTCCATTTGGAATCATGAAAAAGTGTATTCTAAGAACTTTTAGTACGTTGGAAGTAGTTTCCAACGGTACCAAATTTTCTAATTTTGGACTTGTAGAGAGTGAGATACGATTTTACAAAGTGAGTGTAACAAATCTGAAAATTCATAACTTAAAGGAAATGGAGTTTTTCCAAGCTCTTTCTTTTCCTTTGATATCACTTGATCGTTTTACACTCGATTTCAAAGATGGAAGTCAGATTTGCTTGTGTTTTTAAAACTCCACTTTTGAGCCTCGATTTACGAATAATTAAGGCTCATTTTCCTGAAATTTTCTGAGATCGTACAAGTGTGCAATCTTTCTTAATAATTGGGGTTTATAAGTGATTGTTCACTATTACTTACTCAGGCTCGTACGAGGATCTTCAAGAGGATCCCACGGTAGACGCTTGAACTTCGAGTGCCATTTTCTTCTTGTTTACTTGGTGAGTGTCAAGTGCATGTTTACTTGAACTCCTGTGAACTCGATGCATGTTTATTTGTTATTGATACTTGAGATTTTGAATTTTGAGACGAGGGTGTACTTTATCGCACTCATTTTTGCTTGAAATAAATAACTCGTACTTGAAATGATTGAATATCTCAATTGCTTGAATATGTCACATGCTTGTATGACTTGAAATAGCATGCTATGGCCGCATACGTCGCTGGAATGAATCTCCTCGACAACTGAATATGCTTGGGGGACGCCCAAATCTCATTGGTCATCCTAGGACTCGAGCTGGCATGGGTTTGGTCGGGCTCCTTGGTAAACCATGGGAAAAAAATAAAAGCTTGATCTGGTAAGAGATCTCGCTTGGCATACTCGAGTAGTATCGCCTTAAACAAATGATAGGCGGGCCCAACACAGGGGTATGTAAGGTGAAAAGGGACAGGTTAAGTGGAGTTCTACAGACTAAACCTATCTGATTGACGGAGAGTCAATTCGTGGAGGTTCCTGATCGTGCCAGTAGGATATAGCTCCTGAGAGCTCCAGTATCCTTGAATTGTTTTTGTTTACTTTTTAGTGAATCATTAATTATTGATATATTATTGCTCGACTTGTAAATTTTGGATTGTTACTTGAACAATGTGCTTGCATGTGTGTTATTGGCCTCACGAGTATTTTGCTCACCCTGTAGATTTGTTTTCCTTAACAGGATTTGGGCTTGGAATGATATTCAGAGGAAATTCCCTTTTGTGTACTCTTGTAATAGGGTTCCAATTCTTTTGTCTAGACATTTGGCCATTGTATATTTTGGGCTGTATTATGGAAATCTGATGTAAGAATTGGGTAATTGTTAAATATTGTAAAGTTTGAATGCTTCCACATTAATTGTATTTATATTATCTGGTTGTTGACATCTAGCACCGCTATAAGCTTGAACATAAATTGCTTGAACCCTGGTGAGAGCTGAGCAGGCATTTCGCGGATATCCTTTGGTTCGTCTTAGGGAGAAGTGGGCCATCACATTTGATATCTCTATCATTCCCTCCCCCATGAAATGATTTGGTCTCGAACCGATCCCTGGATCAAACATGAAAATCGAGGTATAAAAAGGGAAGAATGAGTTATGGCACTAAACTCTCCTAATTGAAAACAAGTAAGAAATATTTGGACACCATGCATCATTCGAAGACTCTTAACATGACCTAAATACACACTAGAACTACTAAACGAACATGTTTCACAAATAATAACACTCGACAGAAACAATAAATAAAGACTGAAAACTGAATTCTTACAACTAGGACAAACACAATGCTTAAGATGACACATAGAACTATCACAATACACACAAATAGCATTGTCATCAGAATCAAAAGATGTGACAGTCCCACCATCCCCTAAGGCGAACCAAAGGGTTCGGCGGACCGCCTGGCCAACTCTTGTCGAGACTACGGATTTGAAACACACGAAAACCCTACTAAACGTTCAAAAGGACTTCGAGGAAAAAAATTTTAGAAACTAAAAGAACTAAACTGAAAGATGCAATAGAACTTTGATATAACGTTCCAACAAAAATTGAAAACGAAACGAAGGTACTGAGGCCACGTCACAATCCGGCCAATATTTAGCCAGATATCCGGCCGGATTCAAGGCAGTGAGCAACTCAAATATTTTTCAAACTCCCCTGTCAATCCGGCCACCTATCCGGCCAATAATTGGCAGGATATACGGCCGGATTTGATGAACAGTTTCCCCGCCAAAATTGTTTCTTTTCTCGTTCAAAGTCCGTACTCGCCCAATCTTTCCACTGGTTACAAGCACAGTTCACATACCCATATAAATGTACAATCTCAAATGAATACAATTGAAACACACGATTAAACACTTAGATCTATATATACATTGGAAGGTTCAAAAGTTCAAACTAGTCAAAAGTTCAAAAGTTCAAAAATATCCAAAAGTGATCAAAGTACAATTAGAGTTTTCTAGTTCGGAGGAGTTTAAACAAAACATATATCTATCTCTAGTTCTACTCTTTTCTTCAAAATCATGGTTTCCAACATTTTGAAACCTGTAAGGAAACAAAGATAATGGAAATGGGTGAGTTTACGCTCAATGAGGTACCACAAGTACAAATAGTCAAGAATCATGGAACTTTACTTTTAATCAAGCAATTATACACACTAATTAAGGAAATGAACAAACACTTCAAATAGAAAGGATACAGGTGGCTCCCAAGAGCCAAATTCCCAATGCAGTACTTGATCCCAACTCGTTGACTCCCCGTCAACGCTCGAAGAAACAACCATGACCATAGACCCCTTTTATGCCAAAACCCGTTCACCAAAATACCCCTTGCCGGCTAGATTCAATCAACTCGCCCTAGGTTGGACTTATAGTCCCAGATATTTTGTCCCTGACGATAGTGGACAACACAAAAGGCTAGCACCCCGGCTATACCTCACCAGAGAGCCTCGATTCATAATTTCATCCCTGGCGGTGTTGGACAACACAACAGGCTAGCACAACGGCTATACCCCACCAAAGAGCCTTGATTCAAGATTTCATCCCTAGCGGTACTGGACAACACAATAGGCTAGCACAACGGCTATACCTTACCAGAGGGTTTCGTATCAGGGTTCCGTCCCTGGCGGTGCTGAACAACACAACAGGCTAGCACAACGGCTATACCTCACCAGAGGGCCTCGATTCAGGGTTTCATAGGAAGGTCGTTGGATACACGTCCAAACGACATCAAACCAGGCACAGGTAACCAGTTTATAACAAGCACAAGTAACAAGTTCAAGCATATACAGTGACCAGACATATAAGCAAGAGAGACGAGTGTGATATAGTACACCCTCGTCTAGTACAAGTAAATAGATAGTACAAGCATTCAAGTCACAAATTACAGATACAAGTAAACCAGTTATGCAACAAGTCATGTGAGTGGTACTCACCAATTCAAGCAAAGATAACTTCAAAAGTTTTCTTCCAAAGGATTACTTTGATCACCATCACGTCCTAATAACAACCAAGCTAAAACAATTATGGTTTTCCCATCCACAAACCCAAGAAATGGAATCCACAAATGAGACTCGACCACAAGTCGTATGCCCAATCAAGTGAACCACTAGGGCAAAGAAATAACATTGTGGCTTTGGAGTAAAAAGGTAGCTGTTGGTCTTAATACATGAACAACCCTAGAAACCTTCATTTCTATCCAAAATCAACCCAAGTTCAAAGGAATCAAGTAGCCCTAAAATTTTGGACAGCATGCCCCTTGTATTTACCTATTTTCAGCCATTTATGGCTTCATTATTTTTCTCAATTCAGCCCCAAAATCACACACAAAGAATCTTACCACAATAGCCTTTCACTAGGCTCCAAAATCATCCAATTACAACACATCGGAAATCAATTTTGAAGACAAAAGGCTAAATAGCAGATTTGACATCTTATAGCATTTTGGTCACAACTAGAGCTACGCTAATCAATTTGGGGTACACTTTATGCTGTTTTGAAACTAAGATAGAGAACTACATTTCTTATGAAAACATCAACATCCAATTCATGCATTTTCAATATCAAATGTGACATCTCAGAGGAAAACAGAAAACTGTCCGCAAAACAGTACGTTGGGCAGTCAAGGGTATTTTTGTCATTCCATAGGATACAGTTCTCTGATTGAGTTCAAATTTTGCAGGTAGATAGTTAACACCAATTCCTACAATGTTTATGTTTTGACCTAAGCCTGATTCGGCCTCTAACATGGAGGAACATATAGTGTAAAAACAGGGAGATTTGAAACCCTAATCTGAAATTTAGGTACACAAACTGAAAATTCCTTTAGGCAAAGTAAACCAGCCCCTAAAACCTCAATAATTCATATAGCAAAGTTACCAAATCATGCACAACCCTCAAGCATCACATGTGATCAGAATTTTCACCATAAAACTGAAATTTACCATAAAACTACTTCAAACCATGAAATATCCTCACAAAACTACATATTTAACAACTCTAAACCACTATAATGCAATTATTAGAAGTAAAGAGAGGTTTTCTTGGCAAGTTACCTTGTAATCACAAGAAAGATGGTAGCTTAGGCTTCTTCCTCCCAAATTTACTCCACTAAAAGCTTTAATCCTCCTTAGATTACACTTTTATGGAAGGGCTTCTGATTTAATCGGTTGAAACACCAAATTTGGACAAGAAATTGAAGAACAAAGTGAAGTCTCTCTCTTGTGTTTTTTCTCCTCAAAATTTCGGCCAAGAGGGAATGAAAATGGAAGAAAGCTTGGTCAAAATTGATGTTAGGAAAGTTAATAAAGATTGGTCAAAGTCCAACTACGAATCGGGTCGCAACACTTGTCGCAACACTTGGCACCTTGAATGTTTTAAGCTTATCTTCTTTCTCCCAATGGTTAATCTATCTAGCTAACCTCTAATTATCTCCAACACCTTGTAAAATAATATCCCTTTACAAAATTTCTACTAATTGTCAAAATTTTATCGTACGAACTGCACTAGCGGGTCTCACGTCCATAATACATTCCCAATTGGACATGAACTAATTTATATCAGGAAAATGATTTTAAAAAAGACTATACTCACTTATAAAATCTCTGGAAAATTCATATAATAAAGTAAAGTAAAGAAACTGCATGCGAAGACATGAAATAAACATAGCTTAGCTTTTCGGGTTCTCACAAAAGAATTAATTTTAGTTTGAATTTCCCTTAATTGAAGACTTCTTTGCAATGTAGTAGATGGAATTGCTAAGGCATTGCACTCCTCCGTTGCGAGATGATAAAAATATACAATTTCTCGAAAGATCATTGCTTCTTCAATTGGACTAGAAATAGTGGATGTCATAAAAATCTTCACTTCATCTTACTTAACCTGCATAAGACAATGAACACTACATAAAGAAAATTTAAGATTGTTAGTAGACAAATAAGTACTCTCATTAATTCCCTCAATTTTGACAATCATACTCTCAATCTCAAGAGAACTGTCACTCATGTTTTCATTCAAGCACAATGCACTCTCTTTTTCATTATCCCTTCCTTGACTTTTACTTCATGTACATTCATACTTTATACAGTTTTTATCTCACTCTCAACTTCTTCCTCCCATTCCGCAGCTTCAATAATAATTTTTTCAAGTTCAACTTCACTTTGAATGGGTTTAGGTGGATTTTCATTGGCAATGGCATCCACAAAGTCCATATTAGAAGATGCTTAAGTATTGCATTCAGCTTTCTCCTTTACTTGCTTCACATGTAGAAGTCGTTGATAGATATTCCATCATGACTCTTCATGTGGCTTATTCTTAGACTTAGATATGGAATTTGTCAGATGAACCTCCTCTTTCCTTCTTTGAAGTTGCCTTTCAATTTTAATCGCCATACTTAATGTGAGGACCCGAATTTTTTGTCTTTTTTCTTATTTTTATTTTATTTTACTGGCTTATTTAATTATTTATTCACCCGTTTACCCCAAATAATTTATTTCACCCGTTTTAAGTCCATTTGTATGGAAAAATGTCCCTTTTATAATTTTAAAACGTTTCGTTAGCAAATTTAATTTTTCTACTGCTCGTTTAGCGAGAAATAACGAGTACATGTTTTTCGAGATAATATTTGATTCGAGAGTGCATTAGTTTTGGAGAATTAAGAATGATCAATAGTAGACTAAGAAAAGTTAATTGAGGGATTAGATGTGAGTGAGTTCAAATTAAACTTTTACGGTGCGCGCGTCAATAGTTTCCCCAAAGTCGCGCTAGTACGACTAATTGGAGATTTGAGGAATCAATACTAGACTACTAAGGGTGAGTAATTACCATATTAAAGGTGGTACCTTGGAAGATTAGTGCATAAGTGTACCAAACGAGAGAGAAAGTGGTAGTACGAAACCCTATCGAGTCACTATTAAGGGTTGACTTTGTGCACAAACTTTAAGTTAGCTTCTCCAACACAACTCTTCATTCTTGCTCTCCAAGAATTGGACCACCAAACCCTTCTCTCTCTCATTCCATTTGGCCAGCCCTCAAAACAAGAAAGGGAAGAAGAGAACTCCTCACTTCTAGCTTCCATTTTGCTTGCAAAACATCATCCAGCCATCAAACTCCTTGGCTTGCTCTAGCTTGAAGGGAAGAGAGGGTGGCGGCTGGTTAGGGGCTATTTTAAGGAGTTTCTCACAACAAAAATATACGGTATCTTCTTGGGTTTTGAAGGTATAAACATCTCTCACCAAAACTCTTGCTTTCTTGTTTCATTTCTTGGTTTTGAAGCTTGTAGCTTCCTTATTGTTATTGTTGCTTGGATTTGGTTGGTTGAAGTGGGCTCTATGAACTCCTACCTTGGTTAAATGAGGGCTGCCATGATGTTTATGAGTGTGTTTGTGAGAACCCTAAAATTTTCACATTTTCCCAGCATTTTGTTTATGCTCACTTCCTTTTCTAAACTGAAAAGGAAAAGAAAACCATTCCCTATCCATTTCTAAGAAGGGTTTCATTTCATATATATGAACGTGTGATTGTTTGCATTAAGTGTTTTGTGTGAGATTATAGATGTATATATTTGTTGGAAGTACGGACGAGCGTGGCGTGTGAGCTTGGAAAAGGAAAATTTTTCGAAAAAGGAAAAGGGACCAAATCCGGCCAATCTTGGCCGGATTGCTAGCCGGATTGTTGTGCAGTTTTGAAAAAAAATAGTTTCCTCTCTGGCCAAGAATCCGGTAGGAAATCCAGCCAGATTTCGGCCGGATTCTGATGTGCCATAGACGGCCATCAATTTTGACCGCCTGTTTCCTTCTCTTTTTATACTATTTTGGGCCAAAAATATCTTCATTTTGCTCCTTGCTCAGCCGTGCACTTTGAGAAAAGAAAGAAAGCTCTTCATTTCCTAGTTTCAATTTTTGCTTAAATCTTGAGATTTCACCGTTGGATTTTCAAACCACTTCATACAAGTTTAGCTAAGGAGGACTAGAGGTTTTGGTGGAGTTGTTTTTTAGAGGGGAAGCTCTAAGTCATAACCTTTCTTGAGTTATAAGGTGAGATGCTAAGCAAGTTTCTTTGTTGTTTGATAATGGTATATTAGTGCTAAGTGAAGGTTAACTATGCTATATTGTGGTTGATTTCATGATTTTAGGTCAAGTTGGACCATTTTCTGAATTATTGAGGATTTTTCTGATTTTATATGAAAGTCATGGATTGGTCTTGGATTGATGGACTAAAATGGTGTTAAATGGATCCTTAATACGTTAATTGCGGTTGTTTGCGGAAAATTTACGCTTGAGGGGATGAATTCTGATTTCTAGGATTTAATTTGGGGGTTTGCTAATGGTTGGCTTTTAAGCTTCTAATTAGCTTGGATTGAAGGATCTTGTGGTCTAATTAGACTTGTTTTATTGTTTATAAACCGAATCTGTGATTATGGTTGATTCTTGTAAGTTGGTATATTTGATTGTAGGGTGAAAATGAAAATTTAAGGGGACATCCAGTCCGTTTATTTTCTTGAAATGTGAGTAGGTTAAAGTGCTTTTTGAATTATGTTTTGGGTCAAGTTGGATGTACTCCATTGAAAACTACGTCGGTTCTCTCGAAGGGTATTCGAGAAGCTATTTTCTATTTAAACTCCTATATTTCCGCTTGGTAAATATTATGATCGTTTTATCATTCTAACACATGATACCCCTTTCAATTTGAAATTCCAAATGTTTACTTATCCTTTTCCAAAATAAAAAAGTATGAATTAGG
The DNA here is from genome assembly GCF_036785885.1 of Coffea arabica. Taxonomy (NCBI): domain Eukaryota; kingdom Viridiplantae; phylum Streptophyta; class Magnoliopsida; order Gentianales; family Rubiaceae; genus Coffea; species Coffea arabica. The sequence goes on from NC_092329.1 coordinate 37,264,986, forward strand.
GTTTTCTCAGTTATGAGAAAACTACTTTCAAGTGAGGTTTTAAATGTGATATTAAAGTATCTTGTCCTTCTTTTCACATGAATTTCATCAAGACATTTAGTCTATAGTATCTACTTGAATATTAGTTGATTTTGAACCACCCAAATGATTCCGAAAACAATGGGAGTGTTTGGATACAAAACTTATCCCAAATAATATTTTGCTTGCATCATAAACACATTTTCCAACCCACCTTTTTATCTCACATACATCATATCACAAAAAGTGCTACAGTAATTATTCCAAATAATACCCTATCCAAACAAACCCAATATTTCTTAGTCTATATAGTTGGATTATGACTTGTCTTTGGGTTAAGTGTTTTCCATTGGAAATTTTATACCCCTTTTTAGTTTGGTTTTGCGGTTGGTTTATGAAACCCTAGTTATTTCCGTCCTCCGATCCAAATACCCTTTTTTCACTAGAGAGTCGTCTTTACACGCTTTACTCGTTATTTGTCAGATTTTCTTCAATCTCACTTACTTGTTTTGTAAGATAAACTGTAATATTCTTTCCAGTTGAATCTTAGGTTTTCTCGGTGACTAAAGGTAATATCCGGAAGGATATCTTGCACGTTGTTTTACGTAAATAGGTGAGTGTTCCCTGTTTGCTATATTTTCCTTGACTCCATGGTTTATGTTATTGTTGGTAATGTGTTAAGTGCTCTCAAGGATTTTCAAAACGAGTTTTCTAGGCGAGTGTGTACTTTATCGCACTCGACCTAAATAAATGTGAAATTTTCAATGATTTATTGATTGAAACGTTAGTTGTGCATGATGTAAGCCTTTTGGCTGACCTGGGTCCTGCCCTTCATTACCGATCGACTCGAGCCAGAAGCGGACTCGGTCGGGCGATATGGTGACTCTGGGTGAATTTGGTATACTCGAGTATTACCTTGTATTCTGGTGGAGCCTGGCCAACGTCCAGGAGGGGGTGAATGAAACAAAAGAACGAACGAGAGTTTTATTTACAAAAATGCATTTTCAAACGATTGGAGGAATAAGGGGAATGACAGGAGAACGAACGAACGAATATATGGCTCCCTGTGAGCCCGTATCCTTTTAATGTATGTGTTAATATCGCTTTCCATTGTAAATGTTTCTTGAATTATTGATGCTCTATGTTTAATGTATTGAATTGATTGTTTGATTATGTGTTCAGAACCTCACTGAGTTTTTAGCTCATCCCTCTAGTTTTGTTTTCCTTAACAGGGAAAGGCGAGCAAGGACGAGAGCTCAGTATAGACTAGCTTAGTCTAGTTCTTTGATTTTGTAATGGTTCTCGCCCTAGCATTTGGCATGGGCTGGATGTATGAAGAATTGAGAACCTTCGTATATTCGATGCTTGTATTTCCTTTTGAGATGGCAATGTATATAAGTTTTGTTTTAAGTTTTGGATCGTTGTTATGTTTATTCTTATGGGTTTGTTCTGGTTTTGATTGAGGTTTGAAGTGAACGACTGAGTCCCGGTGAGAGCTGGGCAGGCGGTCCGCCGAACCCTTTAGTTCGCCTTAGGGGGAGGTGGGGCTGTCACAGTTGGTATCAAAGCCTGCTTCGTGTGGTCTCTACGCGGAATGAATCTGGACTGAGTGATGAATAGGTATGAAGAATTAAGTGCTCGTTCGAGCATAAGCTATGAATTGTGAACGTTATAGGCTTTAAATGTTCTTGTGATATTTGAGGACCATAGATAGGTACATCTGGTAGGAATCTTGATTGTAGATAGTTTACTCTTGGGACTGGCCAGCTCGAGACGTGAATTGTCTTATTTTCGATTCTTGTGCCTGAGTACTCCAGAGTTGAGGCGGTGTTATGTATTTGAGATTTGTATTTTGCATTTTGGGACCATGAACAGGCTTTGTCTGGCTAGAATGAGTACGAGAGGTCAATGGACATCTAGTTTGGATAGTAAGTGACGTCAGAGACCGGACGGGGTTATTTTAACTGGGACTGGGACTTCACCTTTTCTTTTGATTCGCCCGTATATTATTACTACATGGCGTTGGTGTGTGTATTTGTGTACATGGGTATCTGTCCAATTTGATATGCATTTGTGCATTTGATCATCTGTCTCCGTGATATATGGTGTGTTACGTGGGTATATGTTTATTTGTGTATTTGGTACGTTGGATTTTGTATTTTAATCAATTTACTTCATTCATTCATTCATTAAAGTACCCTTTTGAAAAGAAAAGAAAGAGAGAGGGGAAAAAATATGGAGGGAAGACGTAGTCGCGGACCTGGTTGTGGCCGTGGAACTAAGCGAGGCCAAGAGTCAAAAGAAGAAAGGGAAACAACAGCTGAACAAAAACAAGGACCGAGAGTGCCACTTGTATTTAGGAATTTATTATGACCCATTATTTTGCCCGATAGGCTATCATCTAAGTTCCAGCAACTCTGTGAGATGGCACATTGGGTTGATATGTATAAGGAAATCGCTGTTCTTCGAGATGAAATAGAAGTCCAAAAGAAACTAGTCGAATACTGGGAAGGGCGATGGAAGCACGAGTATTCAAAGAAAATTGAGCTCTTGCACAAGAACTTAGAGCTAAAAGGGAAATACGAAGGGATTGCCGAGGAGGCCTTAGCAATGGCACAAAGCACTACTTCTATGGGGGTTTCAGAGAAAGCTCAAAGGACAGAAATTGCAAGGCCACAAGTGAATACCTTCCATGCAAGGAAAAGGAGCGCATCTCTTGAAAGTCAAAGGCCAGAACAGGGTGAGCGAGGTAGGCCATTTGCTAAGACGGGTCATGGAGCGGGTGGTGTGAAAATTTTGGAGACGCTTGGGGAAACTACTTCGGAAGGAAAACCGACCACTGAGAGGTATCTCACAAGGAGATCAAACCTCAATCCCTTTCCTATTTTGTGGCTATTATAGGAAAACCAACCATATTGAGGTGGATTGTTGGAAAAAGGGGAAAAGATGTCTGTGTTGTGGGAGCGCCAAGCATCGGATTGCTCATTGCCCGATTCCATTGTGTGAAAAGAAAAGAACCCAGCAACCAGTTGAGACCAACCCTGGACCGTCAAATGGAGAAGGGACTGGAATGAAGATCCTCGTTTCTTCCGAGAACGTAGAAGGTACAAGCCATTGGTTACTTTAGAATCTGATGGATCCCGTCAAAAGGAAAATTTCGAGGACGAAATTTCTTTAAGGTGGAGAGTGTGAGAACCCAAAAATTTTCACATTTTCCCAGCATTTTGTTTATGCTCACTTCCTTTTCTAAATTGAAAAGAAAAAGAAAACCATTCCCTATCCATTTCTAAGAAGGGTTTCATTTCATATATATGAACGTGTGATTGTTTGCATTAAGTGTTTTGTGTGAGATTATAGATATATATATTTGTTGGAAGTACGGACGAGTGTGGCATGTGAGCTTGGAAAAGGAAAATTTTTCGAAAAAGGAAAAGGGACCAAATCCGGCCAGTCTTGGCCGGATTGCTAGCCGGATTGTTGTGCAGTTTTGAAAAAAAATAGTTTCCTCTCTGGCCAGTATCCGGCCAGGAATCCGGATTCTGACGTGGCACAGGCGGCCATCAATTTTGACCGCCTGTTTCCTTCTCTTTTTATACTGTTTTGGGCCAAAAATATCTTCATTTTGCTCCTTGCTCAGCCGTGCACTTTGAGAGAAGAAAGTAAGCTCTTCATTTCCTAGTTTCAATTTTTGCTTAAATCTTGAGATTTCACCGTTGGATTTTCAAACCACTTCGTACAAGTGTTAGGTAAGGAGGACTAGAGGTTTTGGTAGAGTTGTTTTTAGAGGGGAAGCTCTAAGTCATCACCTTTCTTGAGTTATAAGGTGAGATGCTAAGCAAGTTTCTTTGTTGTTTGATAATGGTATATTAGTGCTAAGTGAAGGTTAATTATGCTATATTGTGGTTGATTTCATGATTTTAGATCAAGTTGGACCATTTTCTGAATTATTGAGGATTTTTCTGATTTTATATGAAAGTCATGGATTGGTCTTGGATTGATGGACTAAAATGGTGTTAAATGGATCCTTAATACGTTAATTGCGGTTGTTTGCGGAAAATTTACGCTTGAGGGGATGAATTCCGGTTTCTAGGGTTTAATTTGGGGGTTTGCAAATAGTTGGCTTTTAAGCTTCTAATTAGCTTGGATTGAAGGATCTTGTGGTCTAATTGGACTTGTTTTATTGTTTATAAACCGAATCTGTGATTATGGTTGATTCTTGTAAGTTGGTATCTTTGATTGTAGGGTGAAAGTGAAAATTTAAGGGGACATGCTGTCCTTTTATTTTCTTGAAATGTGAGTAGGTTAAAGTGCTTTTTGAATTATGTTTTGGGTCAAGTTGGATGTACTCCATTGAAAACTACGTCGGTTCTCTCGAAGGGTATTTGAGAAGCTATTTTCTATTTAAACTCCTATATTTCCGCTTGGTAAATATTATGATCGTTTTATCATTCTAACACATGATACCCCTTTCAATTTGAAATTCCAAGTGTTTACTTACCCTTTTCTAAAACAAAAAGGTATGAATTAGGGTTTTCTCGGTTATGAGAAAACTACTTTCAAGTGAGGTTTTAAATGTGATATTAAGGTATCTTGTCCTTCTTTTCACATGAATTTCATCAAGACATTTAGTCTATAGTATCTACTTGAATATTAGTTGATTTTGAACCACCCAAATGATTCCGAAAACAATATTTCTTAGTCTATATAGTTGGATTCCGACTTGTCTTTGGGTAAAGTGTTTTCCGTTGGAAATTTTATACCCCTTTTTAGTTGGTTTTGCGGTTGGTTTATGAAACCCTAGTTATTTCCGTCCTCCGATCCAAATACCCTCTTTTCACTAGAGAGTCGTCTTTACACGCTTTACTCGTTATTTGTCGGATTTTCTTCAATCTCACTTACTTGTTTTGTTAGATAAACTGTAATATTCTTTCCCGTTGAATCTTAGGTTTTCTCGATGACTAAAGGTAATATCCGAAAGGATATCTTGCACGTTGTTTTGCATAAATAGGTGAGTGTTCCCTGTTTGCTATATTTTCCTTGATTCCATGGTTTATGTTATTGTTGATAATGTGTTAAGTGCTCTCAAGGATTTCCAAAACGAGTTTTCTAGGCGAGTGTGTACTTTATCGCACTCGACCTAAATAAATGTGAAATTTTCAATGATTTATTGATTGAAACGTTAGTTGTGCATGATGTAAGCCTTTTGGCTGACTTGGGCCTTGCCCTTCGTTACCGATCGACTCGAGCTAGAAGCAGACTCGATCGGGCGATATGATGACCCTGGGTGAATTTGGTATACTCGAGTATTACCTTGTATTCTGGTGGAGCCTGGCCAACGTCTAGGATGGGGTGAATGAAACAAAAGAACGAACGAGGGTTTTATTTACAAAAATGCATTTTCAAACGATTGGAGGAATAAGGGGAATGACAGGGAACGAACGAACGAATATATGGCTCCCTGTGAGTCCGTATCCTTTTAATGTATGTGTTAATATCACTTTCCATTGTAAATGTTTCTTGAATTATTGATGCTCTATGTTTAATGCATTGAATTGATTGTTTGATTATGTGTTCGGAACCTCACTGAGCTTTTAGCTCATCCTTCTTGTTTTGTTTTCCTTAACAGGGGAAGGCGAGCAAGGACGAGAGCTCAGTATAGACTAGCTTAGTCTAGTTCTTTGATTTTGTAATGGTTCTCGCCCTAGCGTTTGGCATGGGCTGGATGTATGAAGAATTGAGAACCTTCGTATATTCGATGGTTGTATTTCCTTTTGATATAGCAATGTATATAAGTTTTGTTTTGGTTTTGGTTGAGGTTTGAAGTAAACGACTAAGTCCCGGCGAGAGCTGGGCAGGCGGTCCGCCGAACCCTTTGGTTCGCCTTAGGGGGAGGTGGGGCTGTCACAGTGTTAGTGTGTTTGTGATGAGTTTTAATGGAAGAAACTAGAAGAGGAGAATGAAAGAGAGAAACCGTGAGGAAGAGGTGCTGTCCGAAATTTTGTTCTTGTTTGGTCAGTGGTTATTTCAAATTTTTTTTATGTTTGTTGGCTGTGAAACTGGTTGTTATATGTGTGAGAACCCGTAAATTTTCTCATTTTCTAGGTTTTATTCTATTTAAGTGCATGTTTTTCTGCATTTTCTTTATTAGAAAAATTTTCTAGATAATTTTTATGAGTAAATATAGTTTTTAAATTATTTTTCTAGTATCGGTCAATCTTTGAGACATTAAGAGCGTATGCCGGACGTGGGACTCGCTAGCGCGGAAAGTTCGGTAAAATTCGGTCAATTAGGTTAAGTTTTGTATACCGGAATTAATGTATTAGGTGATAAGAGGTAATTAGAGGTTACTTAGTTGTATTACTGTTGGATTAGCATTGGAGGGAAAAAAGATAAGCTTTAGGGCCAAAATGTGACAGCCTCACTTTCCCCTTAGGCGAACCAGAGGGTTCAGCGGACCGCCTGCCCAGCTCTCGCCGGGACTCAGTCGTTCACTCACACAAATCAGAAATAGAACCACAAGAAAGAGCAAAACTAGGATCCAAAACTTACAACAAAACTTATATACATTGCTATCTCAGAAAGAAGTATAACCGCTGAGAATACAAAAGTTCTCAAGTCACCATACAACCAGCCCGTGCCAAGCACTAGGGCGAGAACCAAAACAAAACCAAAACTAGACCCAGCCAGTCGATACAGAGCTCTCGCCCCTGCTCGCCTTCCCCTGCTAAGGGAAACAAAACTAAAGGGGTGAGCTAAAAGCTCAGTGAGGTTCCGAACACATATGCAACAAGGAGTTCAAAGCATTCATTACATGTTACCAATAACTCAAATACAAAAGAAAGCGATAAACACATTCATTAAAAGGATACGTGCTCACAAGGAGCCATTCGTTCATTCATTCTCCTTTCGTTCCCTTATACCTTCAATCATTTGAAAATGCATTTGTATATAGATAAAACCCTCATTCATTCATTCGTTCATTCATTCATTCACCAGGCTCCACTAACCTCCACCAACCTACAAGGTAATACTCGAGTATACCAAAACGTTCACCCAGGTCCCTAATCGCCCGACCAAGTCCGCTTCTGGCTCGAGACGACCGGTAACAAGGGGCAGTGGCCAGTTCAGCCAAAAGGCTTACATTCATGCACAAAAAACATTTCAATCATTCAATCATTGAAAACTTTACAATCATTTAGGCCGAGTGCGATAAAGTACACACTTGCCTAGAAAACTCGTTTTAACAATCATTGAAAGCATTTAACATGTTATCAATCATTCATACCAGCCATATAATCATGGAACATAACAAACAAGGAACACACACCTATACACGCAAAATAACGTCCACTTCTCAATCACCAATGAAACCTAAAAGTAAACAAAGAACACATTACAATCCATCTAGCATGATTTAGATGAAATCAAGGATTGCCCGACTACTCGCGAGTAAACGTATAAAATGACTTTTAAAGTGTCAATAGAGCATATGGATCCGTGGACGGAAATTACTAGGGTTCATAAACCAACCGTGAAACCAAACTCAAAAGGTTATGAAATTTCCGGCAGAAAACACTTTAACCAACGACAAATCGAAATCCAATAAGGTAAGCTAAGAAGTATTGTTTCCGGAATCGTTTATGTAGCTCAAAATCAATAGACTATATGCCTTGATGAAAATCATGAAAAGGTGGCAAAACTATCTCACTTTCACTCTTAAAACTTCACTTAAAAGTTATTCACTTGTGGCCGAGAGAACCGTAGGTCAACCTCTATATTTTGGTAAACAGTAAGTAAACGTTTGGAATTTCAACCCAAAGAGGTATTAGGTTTTAGAATGGTAAAATGATCATTTTATTTGCCAAGCAGAAATATACAGGTTCAAATAGAAATTTAGCCCTCGGCCACCTTTTGAAAGAGCCGGTAACATTTTCAGTAAATACGTCCAATTCGTCACAAAATACCTTCGCAAAATCACTTTAACTTGCTCACATTACAAGAAGATAAACGGACGGCATGTCCCTTGTGTTTACCTATTTTCCAGCCATTAATGGCTTCATTATTTTCCTCAAAACAGTCCCAACATCTCATATAGAATAATCTCATGTCCAAAAGCCATTCACTAGGCTTAAAGTCATATAAATACAAAAATAAATACAAAAATCAAGCTAGAAACATTTCCGGAGAAAAACAGTTTTTGTCACCATTTTGCGGTTTTGGCACCATTGGCGCTACAATTATCGGATGAAGGTGCAAGACACACCGTTTCGAAGCTAACAGATAGGGCTACAATGTTGAAGAAGGCCACTCAGTCCATTTTGTAGTGTAACTAGGTCAAAATTGACATATATGAAACCAGAATCTCACAAACAGGTTGGCTAACCGTACAATTGTTAAACAGCAATAATTCAGGCTACCGAAGTCCGATTGAAGTGTATCTTATGGTGTTTCGAAGATAAAACACAATACTACATTTCTTATGAAGACCTCCATGGCCAAATCATGCATTTTCATGATCAAAAATGGAAAACTACACAAAAACAGAATTCTGGGCGCGAAACAGGTTTCATGGGCAGTCAAGGGTATTTCGGTCATTTCACATGCTACAGTGGTCGGATCAAGCTGAAATTTTTCAGGGTACTAGTTTATACCATTGGCTACAACTTTCATGTTTTGGCCAAAATCTAATGCGGTAAGGATCATGGTGAAACATCACGGTCCGATTGGGTGAAAAGACAACCCTGTTCGCTGAACTCCTACCTAGACCAGTCTGGGTATTTCCGAATTATCTCAGCATATACAACTCCAATTCAAGTGATTCCAAAGCCATTTGAAAGATAAGATACAAGGCTATAATTCTTAAGAAGACATCAACAACCAAATCGGTAGTATTCCCAGTCAAACTACCCAATTACCAAAGCTGATTACTATTCTCGGATAGAAACAGGGTAGCAGGGGTATTGTGGTCTTGTCACAGGTTACCGAGCTCACATTGAGCTCAAATTTTACAGGTAACTAGAAACCATCATTCTCTACAACTTTCATGTTTTGTGGTAAGGCCAATTCGGCCTCTAACTTGGTCAAACAGAAACGGGCAGAATTGAGGAAATGAAACCCTAACTGGAAATTTTTGCATTCAAGTCAGAAATTTTCCACTAAAACATCTCTTTAGCTATCACAAGTCATTAATTTAACATAATCAAGAACAAAGAAAAGATGGCTAGACATGATACCTTCAAATATCAAGAAAGGTGATGACTTAGGAATTTTTCTTCCAAAACAACTCCACTAGAAGCTTTAATCCTCCTTAATAAGTAACTTTGATGGAGTAATCTTCACTTTTAATGGTTAGAAATCAAGATTGGAGCAAGGGATTGAAGTACAAGATGAAGGATTTCCTCTCTTTTCTCTCCTCAAAATTTCAGCCAACAAGGCGAAAAATGAAGAAACATTTCGTCAAAATGGATGTTTAGTAAAGTTAAGAAAAGTTAGTCAAAGTCCCCATCCAATGGTTTCATGACACTTGTCCCTCTCATTAATGTCATGCCTAACTTTTTTTGTCTTTCTCACACCTATCCACTTGGTACCTCTAAATATCTCATAACACCCGATAAATTAAACCCAATATCCAAAACTTAACCTAACTGGCCGAAATTTTCTGAATTTTACGCACTAGTGGGTCCCACGTCCGATATACGCAATTTCTCAAAAACTAACCGATACTAGAAAAATCATTTAAAAAATATATTTACTCATAAAATTGATCTAGAAAAATTTTCTAATAAAGAAAATGCAGAAAACGTGCAATTAAGAAAAGTACGGGTCCTCACACTCTCTCCCCCTTAAAGAAATTTCGTCCTCGAAATTTTTACCTTCATTTGCCTCAGACGAGTCCGGAACTGTTTGGGTGCCTAACGCAGAAGCTTTTGCTGGCCCACTAGTTCGGTTCCCTCTTTCATTTGTTTGTTTGTTTTAACTCCTTCCAGTTGCGGAATACTACCTCCGCGTGACTGTCTCCTTGGACAGTTGCTAACTCGGTGCTCACCACTCGCACAAATCAAGCACTTCCGCCCTTTCCGCCAACAATCGTTCTCGGTATGATTGGTCTTTCCGCAATAGCCACAAGTCAGGTGAGAAGCCATCTTTTGGCTTTCTTGAGAAATTTTCCCAGGTCCGATTTGGCTCCCTTTAGTAGACCTTTTATCTACCGCCCCTATTGTCCATGGTGAGTAGGACAAAAGATTTGTTTTCTGCGTTTTGGAAGGGACTATCGATTCACTTGGTTCCTCACTCATACTACCAGCTACACCTCTTTTCCGTGTTTGAGAGGCTTTTACTTGTGCCTTTGCATTCTCGATTCGTTGAGCCTTCTCAAAGGCCTCCGTAAATGTATTCACTTGCGCTGCTGCCAACGCCTCTTGGATGTCCAAATTTAGTCATTGTATAAACCGTCTCACTCTTCTCGGTTCCGTGGCTACTAATTCTGAAGCAAACTTGGATAGTTTGGTGAATTTCGTTTCGTATTCAGCTATACTTAAGGTCCCCTGGCTAGTCCAATAAATTCGTCCTCCCTCCTTTCTTGAACTAAGGGTGGAAGGTATTTCTCGTTAAATTCTCTTACAAAATTCGCCCATGTCCAGACAGTTTGTTCTCTTTCCCACTTTGTTCTAATTACATTCCACCATGCCCGGGTTGGTCCCTCAAATTGAAACACTGTGAAGTTCACCTGCCTCTGTTCAGTATAATTCAAAGCTGTGAATATATTTACCATGGCCTCTAGCCATTGTTCAGCGATGTCCGGATCAGGCCCTCCAGCGAATTTTGGAGGTGCAAACTTCTGAAACCGCTCCTGAGCCTTATCCTCACCCGTCTCAGGGTTCCGGGGTTGATTTACGGGTATTTGACCTTGTTGATCTACTAATCTTGCCAAGATATCCGTCATTTGTTGCATTGCCGTCGCCATTTGGTCTCCGGTTGCAACTCTCGGTCCTTGTTCTTGTTCGGCGGACGTTTCCCTTTCTGCTCTAGGTTCTGGGGTCCGTTTAGTTCCACGGCCTCGACCACGTCCCTGACTACGTCTCCCGTCCATATTTTTCCTTTCCTCTCTTTTTTTTTCCAAAAGTAGTTTAATGAATAAATGCAATAAGGTGACTCAAAAGTAACCAAAATTGAGGCACCAAGTACACAAGTAAACATATATGCACATAGCACTCCATATATCAAGAAAATAGATGATCAATTACACAAGTACGTATCAAGTCAGGCAAATATTCATATGCTCAAATACACCAATTAACGTCATGTAATAAGAATATATGGACGAATCAAACGAGGAGATGATGTGTCGTCCCAGTCTTAGCTAAGGTAACCCCGTCCGGTCCCTCACGTCACTTACTATTCACACCAGATATCCCTTAACCTCTTGTACTCATTCCAGTCGAACAAAGCCTGTTCATGTTCCCACAATACAAGTCTCAAATACTTAGCACTATCTCAACTCTGGAGTACTCGGGTACGAGAATCCGAAATAAGATAATTCACCTCTCGAGGTGGCCAGTCCCAAGAGTAAACCATCTACAGTCGGAATTCCTCCCAGACGTACCTATCTATGGTCCTCAGATTTCACAAGAAAATTTAAGGCCTATAACGCTCACAACTCATAGCTTATGCTCGAACGAGCACTTAATCTTTCATACCCATTCACCACTCAGTCCAGGCTCACTCCGCGCAGAAACCGCGCGAAGCAGGCTCTGATACCAACTGTGACAGCCCCACTTTCCTCTTAGGCGAACCAGAGGGTTCAGCGGACCGCCTGCCCAGCTCTCGCCGGGACTCAGTCGTTCACTCACACAAATCAGAAATAGAACCACAAGAAAGAGCAAAACTAGGATCTAAAACTTACAACAAAACTTATATACATTGCTATCTCAGAAAGAAGTATAACCACTGAGAATACAAAAGTTCTCAAGTCACCATACAACCAGCCCGTGCCAAGCACTAGGGCGAGAACCAAAACAAAACCAAAACTAGACCCAGCCAGTCGATACAGAGCTCTCGCCCCTGCTCGCCTTCCCCTGCTAAGGAAAACAAAACTAAAGGGGTGAGCTAAAAGCTCAGTGAGGTTCCGAACACATAGGCAACAAGGAGTTCAAAGCATTCATTACATGTTACCAATAACTCAAATATAAAAGAAAGCGATAAACACATTCATTAAAAGGATACGTGCTCACAAGGAGCCATTCGTTCATTCATTCGTTCATTCATTCTCCTTTCGTTCCCTTATACCTTCAATCATTTGAAAATGCATTTGTATATAGATAAAACCCTCATTCATTCATTCGTTCATTCATTCATTCACCAGGCTCCACCAACCTCCACCAACCTACAAGGTAATACTCGAGTATACCAAAACGTTCACCCAGGTCCCTAATCGCCCGACCGAGTCCGCTTCTGGCTCGAGACGACCGGTAACAAGGGGCAGTGGCCAGTTCAGCCAAAAGGCTTACATTCATGCACAAATAACATTTCAATCATTCAATCATTGAAAACTTTACAATCATTTAGGCCGAGTGCGATAAAGTACACACTTACCTAGAAAACTCGTTTTAACAATCATTGAAAGCATTTAACATGTTATCAATCATTCATACCAGCCATATAATCATGGAACATAACAAACAAGGAACACTCACCTATACACGCAAAATAACGTCCACTTCTCAATCACCAATGAAACCTAAAAGTAAACAAAGAACACATTACAATCCATCTAGCATGATTTAGATGAAATCAAGGATTGCCCGACTACTCGCGAGTAAACGTATAAAATGACTTTTAAAGTGTCAATAGAGCATATGGATCTGTGGACGGAAATTACTAGGGTTCATAAACCAACCGTGAAACCAAACTCAAAAGGTTATGAAATTTCTGGCAGAAAACACTTTAACCAACGACAAATCGAAATCCAATAAGGTAAGCTAAGAAGTATTGTTTCCGGAATCGTTTATGTAGCTCAAAATCAATAGACTATATGCCTTGATGAAAATCATGAAAAGGTGGCAAAACTATCTCACTTTCATTCTTAAAACTTCACTTAAAAGTTATTCACTTGTGGCCGAGAGAACCCTAAGTCAACCTCTATATTTTGGTAAACAGTAAGTAAACATTTGGAATTTCAACCCAAAGAGGTATTAGGTTTTAGAATGGTAAAATGATCATTTTATTTGCCAAGCAGAAATATACAAGTTCAAATAGAAATTTAGCCCTCGGCCACCTTTTGAAAGAGCCGGTAACATTTTCAGTAAATACGTCCAATTCGTCACAAAATACCTTCGTAAAATCACTTTAACTTGCTCACATTACAAGAAGATAAACGGACGGCATGTCCCTTGTGTTTACCTATTTTCCAGCCATTAATGGCTTCATTATTTTCCTCAAAACAGTCCCAACATCTCATATAGAATAATCTCATGTCCAAAAGCCATTCACTAGGCTTAAAGTCATATAAATACAAAAATAAATACAAAAATCAAGCTAGAAACATTTCCGGATAAAAACAGTTTTTGACACCATTTTGCGGTTTTGGCACCATTGGCGCTACGATTATCGGATGAAGGTGCAAGACACACCGTTTTCGAAGCTAACAGATAGGGTTACAATGTTGAAGAAGGCCACTCAGTCCAGTTTGTAGTGTAACTAGGTCAAAATTAACATATATGAAACCAGAATCTCACAAACAGGTTGGCTAACCGCACAATTGTTAAACAGCAATAATTCAGGCTACCGAAGTCCGATTGAAGTGTATCTTATGGTGTTTCGAAGATAAAACACAATCCTACATTTCATATGAAGACCTCCATGGCCAAATCATGCATTTTCATGATCAAAAATGGAAAACTACACAAAAACAGAATTCTGGGCGCGAAACAGGTTTCATGGACAGTCAAGGGTATTTCGGTTATTTCACTTGCTACAGTGGTCGGATCAAGTTGAAATTTTTCAGGCTACTAGTGTGTACCATTGGCTACAACTTTCATGTTTTGGCCAAAATCTAATGCGGCAAGGATCATGGTGAAAAGTCACGGTCAGAGTGGGTGAAAAGACAACCCTGTTTGCTGAACTCCTACCTAGACCAGTCTGGGTATTTCCGAATTATCTCAGCATATACAACTCCAATTCAAGTGATTCCAAAGCCATTTGAACGCTAAGATACAAGGCTATAATTCTTAAGAAGACATCAACAACCAAATCGGTAGTATTCCCAGTCAAACTACCCAATTACCAAAGTTGATTACTATTCTCGGATAGAAACAGGGTTGCAGGGGTATTTCGGTCTTTTCATAGGCTACCGAGCTCAGATTGAGCTCAAATTTTACAGGTAACTATAAAATATCATTCTCTACAACTTTCATGTTTTGTTCTAAGGCCAATTCGGCCTCTAACCTGGTCAAACAGAAACGGGCAGAATTGAGGAAATGAAACCCTAACTGGAAATTTTTGCATTCAAGTCAGAAATTTTCCACTAAAACATCTCTTTAGCTATCACAAGTCATTAATTTAACATAATCAAGAACAAAGGAAGGATGGCTAGACATGATACCTTCAAATATCAAGAAAGGTGATGACTTAGGAATTTTTCTTCCAAAACAACTCCACTAGAAGCTTTAATCCTCCTTAATAAGTAACTTTGATGGAGTAATCTTCACTTTTAATGGTTAGAAATCAAGATTGGAGCAAGGGATTGAAGTACAAGATGAAGGATTTCCTCTCTTTTCTCTCCTCAAAATTTCAGCCAACAAGGTGAAAAATGAAGAAACATTTGGTCAAAATGGATGTTTAGTAAAGTTAAGAAAAGTTAGTCAAAGTCCCCATCCAATGGTTTCATGACACTTGTCCCTCTCATTAATGTCATGCCTAACTTTTTTTGTTTTTCTCACACCTATCCACTTGGTACCTCTAAATATCTCATAACACCCGATAAATTAAACCCAGTATCCAAAACTTAACCTAACTGGCCGAAATTTTCTGAATTTTGCGCACTAGTGGGTCCCACGTCCGATATACGCTCTTAATTTCTCAAAAACTAACTGATACTAGAAAAATCATTTAAAAAATATATTTACTCATAAAATTGATCTAGAAAAATTTTCTAATAAAGAAAATGCAGAAAACGTGCAATTAAGAAAAGTACGGGTCCTCACACAAAAGGTGACAAGTGTCACCATGCCATTTATTCTTGGACTTTGACTAACTTTCCTACTTTACCATTTAATCAAAATTTGACAAAAAATTCATCACATTTTGCGCCCCTTTGGCCGAACCTCTTGCTCAAGAAAAGAAAAAAATCCTCAAACTTCCTACTTCATAATCTTGCTTCAATCTTAAAATCAAACCGATAAAACTTCAAATCACTCCATAAAATCCCTTTGCTAAGTGGTCTTGAGGTAGTTGGTGAAGTGGTTTGAGAATCACAGGTGCTTAGTTGGCTCTTCTCTTGAGTTGCAAGGTGAGTAGCTAAGGAGTTCATTCTTTGGTCTTGCTAATGTGAAATTGGTAGCTTGTGTTAGTCAAAGATGTGATTTGGTGGATGATTTCATGACTTTTAGTTAAGATTGGTGACTTTTATATTTATTCTTGAATTTTTCTGTTTTCATAGGTTTAATATTGTGTGGCCATGGATGATGACTTGGGATAGCTTAGAATGAAGCTATTGTGCGTAAATTGTAACTAATTGCGGAAAATTTCCACTTTGTGCGGAAAATTTCAGATTTGGGTTTCATTTTTCCCCACTTCTGCATGGTACTGTTACACATAGGTAGAGGCCGAATTGACCTTATCACAAAACATGAAAGTTTTAGGTAATGATGTTTTATAGTAGCCTGCAAAATTTCAACTCAATCGGAGCAACGTAGCCTATGAAAAGACTGAAATACCCCTGCTGCCCTGTTTCTATCCGAACATGCTAATCAGCTTCTGTAATTGGTTAGTTTGACCAGTAATACTACTGATTTGATTGTTGATGTCTTCTGAAGAATTATAACGTTGTATATTAGCTTTCCGATGGCTTTGGAATCACTTGAATTGGAGTCGTATGTTCTGAGATATGATCGAATGAATCAGGACTGCCACAGTAAACTTGGAACTGGACAATCTGGGGTTGTTTTTGTAAATTTGACCTAGATACATTGTAAACTGGACTGAGTGGCTTTCTTCAACATTGTAGCCCTTTCTTTTATCTTTGAAACAGTATATATTACACATCCATCCAATAATTGTAGCGTCGGTTGTGTCCAATATGCTAAACGACGTCAAAACTGTTTTTGGGTTTTAGGGCTTAACTTTCATTTCCGGTCATTTTCCTAACTAAATTTTGTACTTGAATGACTTTGAGCCTATTGAACGGCTGTTATGATGCATTTATATTGCGTATGACTTTGGAATTGTTTGAGGAAAATAATGAAGCCATAAGTGGGTGGAAAAATAGGTAAATACAGAGGGCATGCTGTCCAAAATTTTAGGGCTACACGATTCCTTCAATTAAGTTGATCTTAGTACAAATGAAGGGTTTTGGTAGTTGTTTGTAACCCTAGGACCAACTGTTATTTTTTATGGTCAAAAGTCATATTTTATTCTTTTGTACTAGTAATTAACCTGGAAAGGCGTACGACATGTAGTCGAGCCTCACTTGTTCATTCTGTTTACTCGATTTTGGATGTGAAACCTTCAATTGTTTTACTTTGATGATTTTAGGGTTTCTTGGCGATTAAAGCCAATTTGAAGTGAAAACTTTTGAGGTATCTATACTTGAACCGGTGAGTGTATCACTCCCCTCATTTGCTGGTTAACTTGGTTCCTGCCCCTGCAATCTGCGATTTAAATGACTGCACCATCTGTTTATTCTGTTTGAGATGAGGGTGTACTTTATCACACTCGTTCTCTTGTCTGTCCATATGCCTATTTACTGTGTATAATCTGTTAACTGTATCTGAATCTGTTCGGATGTCGTTTGGAGGCTGGTATCCAACGACCTTTCTGTGACTTCTGGGCTCAACACCTGTGGCTAGTTACTCAAGTCAGACCGGCAAGGGCCTGGTCGATTAGATAACAAACCACGGTAGTCTGTTTTGGGAATATTTGGGTATTGAGACTCTTGATTCCGGTATACTCGAGTATTACCATTACTGTTCCTGAATGGAGTTCGGGCCCGGTAGGGGTATGTTTGGTGGACGGAAATTGGTGTAAAGTGGGGTCTATGTATATGTTGGTTCTATTGACGTTGACGGAGAGTCAACGGGTTTGGATCAAGTACTGCAAATGGAAATCTGGCTCCTGAGAGCCACTTGTATCCTTTCCCTTTGAATCACTGTGTCTAAATATTTTCCTTGATATCTGGTATATGTATCTGATTGATTAAATGTGAAAGGCCATGATTTTAGCCCTATCTGTTTAGTACCTCATTGAGCGTAAGCTCACCCCCTTTCTGTTGCCTTTGTTTTCCTTACAAGAGACAAACTTGAAAATCACAGTTTTGGCAGAAAAGGGGCAAGCTAGTATATATGTCATGTTGTTAAACTCTTTAAAAACGAAGCCCTAATTGTATTTTGTGTAGTGTGAGTACCTCGGCTCGCACTGTATGTTAATTTGTTCAAGACTTCAATGTAAATATATGTATAAGTGTTTAACCTTGTCGATTAAATGTATTCCATTGAGACTATGATTTTATGGTTTGGTAGGCATGTTCTCACCTTAATAGTTTTTGATTGTTCATTTTCTTTGGGTCCTATCGCGCGTATTATGCTGGGTTTGTGTGAATCGAGTCCGTAGTCCTGGCGAGAGCTGAGCAGGCGGTCCGTCGAACCCTTTGGTTCGCCTTAGGGTGAAGTAGGGGCTGTCACAGGTGGTATCAGAGCTGCTTCACGTGGTCTCTGCGCGAAGTGAGCTTGGGCCAAGTGGTGTTATGGTCCTGCTTTTGTGAATGCGTCGAAAGGTATAAGTGCTCTTTTGAGTGTAAGCTATGAACCGTGCATGTTATAAGTGTAAAGATCTTTATCATGAGACTTGAGGAAGCTAGGTATGTATGTCGGATAGGAATCTTTAATATGGATGATTTACGCTTGGGACCAGCCGGCTCGAGTTGTGAATTATCTTACATGGGATTCTTGCGCCCGGATACGAAAGATATGAGAGCCTAGGTTAGAAAGGATTGGGCGAACTAAAAATGCGATTCTATGGAATTTCGTGTGGTTTGTCCGAGTGTGGCTAAGCGTGGTCAACCTTGATTAAGATATAAATGGTGTTGTTCTCGTAGATTATGGACGGAGCCTTAGAGGGGGAAAAGCTTTTCGTTAGTTATTTTGTACTTGTGACCTAGTCTGTCTATATTTCTTTTGGATGACCCCGCCTACTTTCATGGATCTTTCATATTTGTATCTAATTGACTGTTACTGTGTGCCTAGGTACAGTTGTGTGTAGAGATATGCTTTTGATCTGTGAGTACCTCTTGTTATTTGCTTATGCCTATACTTATCTTTAATATTATCTTTGCACCTCGACCTTAGATTGACTTAGATCAATGGAGGGCACTCGTAGTGGACGAGACCGTGGGCGTGGAATTAGGCAACCCACGTCTGAAAGGGGCACTGGGGAAACCTCGTCTGGACCAAAACCTGAACCAAGGGTTGACCCCAACGTCCAAATAGCTGCTGCCATGCAGTAAATGACCGATTTGCTAGCTCAAGTGGTGCATCAACAGGGTCACAACCTTAACCCCAATCCTGGGAACCCTGGTAATCATGTGGAGAGCGAGGACTGGGCCCTCGAGAGGTTCCAGAAGTTTGCCCCACCAAAGTTTATTGGGGAACCTGATCCAGATGTAGCCGAAAGGTGGCTAGAGAAAATGGTGGATATCTTTACTGCCCTGCACTACACAGAGGAACGGCAGGTGACTTTTGCTATTTTCCAGTTGGAAGGGGTGGCCCGTTCCTGGTGGAACGTAATACGACAAAAGTGGGACCGAGAGCAAACGCCCATGACTTGGGTGAACTTTATGCGGGAGTTCAACACTAAATTCTTCCCTCCTCTAGTTCAGAAACAAAAGGAGGATGAATTTATTCGACTTCGTTAAGGGACCCAGACAGTGACCGAGTACGAGAGCCAATTCACTCGGCTATCCAAATTTGCACCCGAACTCATCGTGATCGAGCAACGAAGAATACGGCGATTCGTCCAGGGTCTGAACGTGGAGATCCAGAAAGATCTAGCCGTAGCCCAAATTAACGCCTTCAGCGATGCCGTAGAGAAGGTGCAACGAGTAGAGAATGCTAGGCTGCAGGTGAAAACTTTCAAGCCAAGAAAAGGGGCTTTCCCGGTAGTAGCTCTGAGCAAGAAGGTACAAGTATGCCCCCTAAGATTGGAAAGGGAAACGGGGGAGTACAACAACCGGGGGTGTCGCGTGATGTCTCTCAGGGGGGACCGGTCTCTGCTACTCGTGGTCCCTGTGGATATTGTGGAGGGCCAAATCATACGGAGGCAAATTGTTGGAAGAAAGAGAGAAAATGTCTGCGCTGCGGAAGTACCGATCATCGGATTGCTGACTGTCCAGTTCGATTACGAAAAGGAAAAGGGACCCCGCAACCAACTAAGACTAACCCTGGACAGTCGGAAAAGGAAGGGATTGGATTGAAGGTACCGGCTCAGGTATATTCTTTAGAGTACCATCAGGTTCCTGACTCGTCTGAGGACGTAGAAGGTACGATCCGTTAGGTACCTTAGATTTTGAAAGATTCCGTTGATAAGAAAATTTCGAGGACGAAATTTCTTTAAGGGGGAGAGAGTGTGAGAACCCATAAATTTTCTCATTTTCTAGGTTTTATTCTATTTAAGTGCTTGCTTTTCTGCATTTTCTTTATTAGGAAAATTTCTAGATAATTTTTATGAGTAAATATAGTTTTTAAATTATTTTTCTAGTATTGGTCAGTCTTTGAGACATTAAGAGCGTATGCCGAACGTGAGACCCGCTTGCGCGGAAAGTTCGGTAAAATTCGGCCAATTAGGTTAAGTTTTGTATACCGGGATTAATGTACTAGGTGATAAGAGGTAATTAGAGGTTACTTAGTTGTATTATTGTTGGATTTGCATTGGAGGGAAAAAGGATAAGCTTTAGGGCCAAAAGGTGACAAGTGTCACCATGCCATTTATTCTTGGACTTTGACTAACTTTCCTACTTTACCATTTAATCAAAATTTGACAAAAAATTCATCACATTTTGCTCCCCTTTGGCCGAACCTCTTGCTCAAGAAAAGAAAAAATCCTCCAACTTCCTACTTCATAATCTTGCCCCAATCTTCAAATCAAACCGATAAAACTTCAAATCACTCCATAAAATCCCTTTGCTAAATGGTCTTGAGGTAGTTGGTGAAGCAGTTTGAGAATCAAAGGTGCTTAGTTGGCTCTTCTCTTGAGTTGCAAGGTGAGTAGCTAAGGAGTTCATTCTTTGGTCTTGCTAATGTGAAATTGGTAGCTTGTGTTAGTCAAAGATGTGATTTGGTGGAAGATTTCATGACTTTTAGTTGAGATTGGTGACTTTTATATTTATTCTTGAAATTTTCTGTTTTCATAGGTTTAATATTGTATGGCCATGGATGATGACTTGGGATAGCTTAGAATGAAGCTATTGTGCGTAAATTGTAACTAATTGCGGAAAATTTCCACTTTGTGCGGAAAATTCCAGATTTGGGTTTCATTTTTCCCCAATTCTGCATGGTACTGTTACACCTAGTTAGAGGCCGAATTGGCCTTATCACAAAACATGAAACTTGTAGGGAATGATGTTTTATAGTAACTCGCAAAATTTCAACTCAATCGGAGCAACGTACCCTGTGAAAACACTGAAATACCCCTGCTGCCCTGTTTCTATCCGAACATGCTAATCAGCTTCTATAATTGGTTAGTTTGACCAGGAATACTACTGATTTTGTGAGGACTCGCAAATTCCTTGTATTTTTTCCTCAAAAATACTCTTTTATTTGAAAATTAGTATTTATCAAAGGCCACTACCCAAATATTTCACATTAAGTGTAGATAAACCTAGAAAATAGGGTTTTACGCTTCGGTTTCAAGTTTGGAGCGAAATTAGGGTTTTCGCGATTTTCCGCCAGATGAATTTTCGGTACAGAGTAAGAATTAATTTGGGGATTAAAAGTGATTTTTAAATGAGAAATAATATGTGACTAGTGGCAATGATATAAGGTTAGTGAATGGGAAGTAAAAACCCTAGTACGGGAGTTTTTAAGAAAAACGGCGCGAACCGGCGGGTCCCGCGCACTACCGATTGAACGCACTGCTTGACCACCATTTTTCCTTACCAAACAAATTTATTGAACTTGAGCAAAATATCTTCTCTCTTGGCAACAAGCTTGACCGAATGTGAGGCTAGGAAATAACAAGAGAAAGAGAAAAGAAAGAAAGGTGGTGGTGGCGACACTTGTCGCCACCTTAAGGCTTCTGGACCCAAGACAATTATCATCCATTTAAGCACCAAAATTCAGCATTTTACCCCTTATTTCTGCTGCTGCTGGCCGAGAGAGAGAAGAGGTAAAACACCAAAGGAAAACATTTCATTTCATCTTCAATCCAACAACTTAGGAAGAAATCAAACAAAATAAACCGATTAAACTTGTTCTTGAGTGACTAGTTAGTGAGTTGTGGTGAGTTTTTGTAGGAGAAAGCTTGGGCTACTCTTAGTGACCTCTAGTCAAGGTAAGAGAGCTTATCTCTCCAAGTTTTACTTTCAATCTTGTGAAATTAAGCTTAGCAACTTGATTTTGTGGTGGAATCATGGATGATTATCATGTTTTAGTAGTTTTTCCCTTTTTATTTCATGAACTAGGGTTTGGGGAAATTCTGCCCAATTTGTTGTATGATACTTATATGTTGCAATTGAAGTGTTATATGGTGTTGTGGTAGGGATTAGACCAAGAAATTAAGGAAAGTTGCACTAGAAACTCAAAATTCCAGA
Source organism: Coffea arabica (assembly GCF_036785885.1). Classification (NCBI taxonomy): domain Eukaryota; kingdom Viridiplantae; phylum Streptophyta; class Magnoliopsida; order Gentianales; family Rubiaceae; genus Coffea; species Coffea arabica. The sequence continues at coordinate 37,287,019 of NC_092329.1, forward strand.
ATCTGGAAAATTTCCCCAACTTTCTGTCCGAATTTATATCTGTATGTTATAGGTCGATTTGGCCTTAGGTCAAAGAAGACAAGTTGTATAGAATGGCATTTTATAGGTGCCTACAAATTTTCAGCTCAATCGGAGCAACGTAGGACGTGAAAGTTCAAAATACCCTTACTGTTTTAAGTATTTCCTAAGCAGTCCGTGTGATCAGTTAAGTCCAGTTTATCCCATTTTTTGACTAGGATCCATTCTGATTTAGTGTTTTGCCAAAACATAAAAGTTGTAGCATTCTGAATTAGCTTTCAAATTCCTCTAAGAACACCTGATTCGGACTTGTGTACTCTAAGTTATGTCCATTACAGTGTTCTGCATTTAAACAGCCTACGAATTGGTTTCTAGTTTAGTAATTCGAGAATTTGACCAAGTTACATTAGAAACTGGAGTAAGTGACCTTCATGAACATTGTATCCGTGAGTCTTAGCTTCGAAACTACATAGGTTACGTCTTAATCCGATAAGCGTAGCCTCAGATAAGTTATTTCCGCTTTCATATGTCAAATCTGTCTTTTGCTAAATTGAATTTCTGCACTTGTTATTACTGTATTTCTTATTCTTATGATATTGTGAGCCTATGGAATGGCTCTTGACTTGAATTGCTTATGTGTGATGTTGGGTTGTGGTTGAGGAAAAATAATGAAGCCAAAATGGCTGGAAAATTAGGTAAACACAAAGGGCGTGCTGCCCAAATTTTTGCCCGAGGGCTAGGTTTCTATTTGAACTTGTATACTTTTGTTAGGCCAATACCATGACCGGTTTTCCATTTTAAAACATGATTTTTCATCCTTGGGTTCAAACAACCCTCTTCTTACTTGAAAGTCATCTTTACACGTTTTACTCTTAATTAGTCGGGTTTCTTTGTTTCCCTTAAATGTTTTGCTCGATAAACTATAATAATGTTCTCTTGTTCAACCTTAGGTTTCATTGGTGATTAAGGGTAATATCTGGAAGGATATTTTGCACGATATTTTGCATTTCTAGGTGAGTATTCCTTATTTGATTCTATGGCTTGTTGTTATCATTTGCTAATGTGTTAAGTGCTTTTAATGATTTCCAAAACGAGCTTTCTAGGCGAGTGTGTACTTTATCGCACTCGACCTAAATAACTGTGCAATTTTCAAGGATTTAATGATTGAAATGTTACTTGCGCATGAATGTAAGCCTTTTGGGCTGAATTGGCCATTGCCCCTTGTTACCGGTCGTCTCGAGCCAGAAGCGGACTCGGTCGGGCGATTAGGGACTTGGGTGAACGTTTGGTATACTCGAGTATTACCCTGTAGGTTAGTGGAGACTGGCCAATGGCCAGGACGGGGGTGAATGAATGAATGAACGAACGAACGAACGAACGAGGGTTTATTGATAAACGAAAAATGTATTTTCAAATGATTGGAGGAATAAGGGGAAATGTCAGGAGAACGAATGAACGAAATAACGAATTGCTCCTTGTGAGCCGTATCCTTTTAATGAATGTGTTACTATCACTTTCCATTGTAAATGTTTCTTGAATTATTGATACTCCATGTTTAATGTATTGGATTGATTATCTGATTATGTGTTCGAAACCTCACTAGGCTTTTAGCTCATTCCTTTAGTTTTGTTTTCCTTACAAGGGAAGGCGAGCGAGGACGTGAGCTTGAGATAGACTAGCCAATCTAGTTTTGTTTCTTTTGTTTCTTTTGTAGTGGTTCTCGCCTAGTGCTTGGCATGGGCTGGACGTATGAAGGATTGAGAACCCTTGTATATTTGATGTTTATATTTTCTTCTGGGTTGGCAATGTATATAAGTTCCGCTTTAAGTTTGGATTAATGCCCTATTTATTCTAGTGATTTATTTCAATTTTTAATTGAGGACTGTAGCGAACGACTGAGTCCCGGCGAGAGCTGGGCAGGCGGCCCGCCGAACCCTCTGGTACGCCTTAGGGGGAGGTGAGGTCGTTACAGATTTGATTGTTGATGTCTTCTAAAGAATTATAACGTTGTATCTTAGCTTTCAGATGGCTTTGGAATCACATGAATTGGAGTCGTATGTTCTGAGATATAATCGAATGAATCAGGACTGCCACAGTAAACTTGGAACTGGACAATCTGGGGTTGTTTTGGTAAATTTGACCTAGATACATTGTAAACTGGACAAAGTGGCTTTCTTCAACATTGTAGCCCTTTCTTTTATCTTCGAAACAGTATATATTACACATCCATCCAATAATTGTAGCGTCGGTTGTGTCCAATATGCTAAACGACGTCAAAACTGTTTTTTGGTTTTAGGGCTTAACTTTCATTTCCGGTCATTTTCCTAACTAAATTTTGTACTTGAATGACTTTGAGCATATTGAACGGCTGTTATGATGCATTTATATTGCGTATGACTTTGGGATTGTTTGAGGAAATAATGAAGCCATAAGTGGGTGGAAAAATAGGTAAATACAGAGGGCATGCTGCCCAAAATTTTAGGGCTACACGATTCCTTCAATTAAGTTGATCATAGTACAAATGAAGGGTTTTGGTAATTGTTTGTAACCCTAGGACCAACTGTTATTTTTAATGGTCAAAAGTCATATTTTATTCTTTTGTACTAGTAATTAACCTGGAAAGGCGTACGACATGTAGTCGAGCCTCACTTGTGCATTCGGTTTACTCGATTTTGGATGTGAAACCTTCAACTGTTTTACTTTGATGATTTTAGGGTTTCTTGGCGATTAAAGCCAGTTTGAAGTGAAAACTTTTGAGGTATCTATACTTGAACCGGTGAGTGTATCACTCCCCTCATTTGCTGGTTAACTTGGTTCCTGCCCCTGCAATCTGCGATTTAAATGACTGCACTATCTGTTTATTCTATTTGAGATGAGGGTGTACTTTATCACATTCGTTCTCTTGTCTGTCCATATGCCTATTTACTGTGTATAATCTGTTAACTGTATCTGAATCTGTTCGGATGTCGTTTGGAGGCTGGTATCCAACGACCTTTCTGTGACTTCTGGGCTCAACACCTGTGGCTAGTTACTCAAGTCGGGCCGGCAAGGGCCTGGTCGATTAGATAACAAACCACAGTAGTTTGTTTTGGGAATATTTGGGTATTGAGACTCTTGATTCCGGTATACTCAAGTATTACCATTACTGTTCCTGAATGGAGTTCGGGCCCGGTAAGGGTATGTTTGGTGGACGGAAATTGGTGTAAAGTGGGGTCTACGTATATCTTGGTTCTATTGACGTTGACGGAGAGTCAACGAGTTCGGATCAAGTACTGGAAATGGAAATTTGGCTCCTGACAGCCACTTGTATCCTTTCCCTTTGAATCACTGTGTCTAAATATTTTCCTTGATATCTAGTATATGTATCTGATTGATTAAACGTGAAAGGCCATGATTTTACCCCTATATGTTTGGTACCTCATTGAGCGTAAGCTCACCCCCTTTCTGTTACCTTTGTTTTCCTTATAGGGAACAAACTTGGAAATCACAATTTTGGAAGAAAAGGGGCAAGCTAGTATAGATGTCATGTTGTTAAACTCTTTAAAAACGAAGCCCTAATTGTATTTTGTGTAGTATGAGTACCTCGGCTCACACTGTATGTTAATTTGTTCAAGACTTCAATGTAAATATATATATAAGTGTTTGACCTTGTCCATTAAATGTATTCCATTGAGACTATGATTTTACGGTTTGGTAGGCATGTTCTCACCTTAGTAGTTTTCGATTGTTCATTTTCTTTGGGTCGTACTATGCTGGGTTTGTGTGAATTGAGTCCGTAGTCCTGGCGAGAGCTGGGCAGGCGGTCCGCCGAACCTTTTGGTTCACCTTAGGGTGAGGTGGGGCTGTCACAATATTTGGTATATTGTGCATACAAAGTATCATCCGAAAATCATTTCATTTGGTTGAACAAAACTTGGAATTTCAAAATTGAAAGGAAACCTGGAAATTGTAAATAGAATGCCCAAACAATGCATCTTTGATTGAACATAACTCTCTGTACGGAAGTTGAAATTGAGTGCCATCAGTGGCATTCAAAACGTAGCTTTCTAACGGCATAAAAATCACTTTCTAGTTCAAACTGTGTAAACCGTAGTGAATTGATAAAGTCAGTTCTACCTGTCCCATTCGAATGGACATTAGAAGTTGTAACTTGTGGCTTAAATTTGAACTACTTGTGAACTGATTTTGGAAACATTTTCTTCTAATGAAATGTAGCTTTGTTTCCAACACCACCAACCATTCTCAATTTCAAGTTGTATTGAGTGAGATATGGTTCAATTTCCAAACTGTGACAGAGCTGGAAAACTGGAAAACCTTTCCTTCTTGCTGGCTGACTGGTCTAGTTTGTTGTGGGATGTTTTGTTTCAAAAATTTTGATGTCAATCAACCATCAATTACTTGTTGAATGTTTAAAGGACATTGGTTTAAAAAATGAATCGAATTCGAACTGATTTCATTGTGCAAAATGTTTGGAAAGAAAGAAAAGGGTGAGATGGCAGATTTGCTTTGGGAATTTCACGAACTTTGATTATTTTGTCAACTGCCTTCCCACGTGAGTTTTCACATGAAATTTGGTAGAGATGTAGTCACATATGGAATATTAAATGTACCAAATTTAGTGTATTTTCAATTCCATTTCGATGGCCAAATGGTACCTCAAAGATGCCTTCTCAAATCTAGAAAATGACAGGACAGGTCATGAAAGTCGACCAACTTTGGACTGATGTATCTCGATATTCAAAACATTGAATTTCGTTTCACTTGTTGTGTTTGCAACCTTGATTGGAACATATATTGTGTTATGAATTTCAGACCATGATTCGCTTTCTGTGAATTATGCCGAGTTTCTAAATATTACCGAAAACCAAGACTGATCCTGTCTTACTTGTTTAAATCAGCAACTTTGAGCTGAAAAGTGGATGCTTTCCGTTTAGAATCTTGGAAAAATATCTTCCAGGAACTTTTAGTACTTTGGATCTAGTTTCCAACGGTACAAACTTTTCCATTTTTGGACTTACGAGACCGAGATACTATTTTTCAAAGTAGTGTCACTTTAAACTGGAAAAATTTATGTTTTCAACTAAATTACTCCTTTAAGAACTTTCCACCTTCCTTTGTGATTGTTGGACTGTTTTAAGTTTGTTTTCATGGTTTAATACAAGGTCTCTTTGGAACTTTGAACTTTCATATCTAATCTTGGCTTCCGAAGGTTAAACCTCTCTTGATGCATTTACTTAGTCATATAACTCCCTTGTTTAATGGTACTTCTCTTTGTACTCAAATTAGGGACTTCAACCCCTATTCTTATGGCCTTGATAATTGTACTAGAATTGGCAATCATACAAGTATTTTAAAAGAATGATTTGAAAGATTTCTTGTGAACGTAATTAGTAATACTCGGAATGTTTTGGCCGAGGTTCCAAGTAAAAATGTGTTTATCTTCCTTATTTGAAAATCAAAGCTTTTATTGCCATAGTCTCTTGAGTATACGCCCTCGATTTAATCGTTGAAAATGGACGTTGAGTGAGGCTTCTATTAAAAGAGAACTTGAGAATTTTACTCGATTTACAGGTACAACTTGAATTGGTGGCTAAAGAAGTTAGTGAGCCGTTGGTGGCGGTTTCACTAGACTTTAACTAAATGAGTTTGAAAAAATGAGAAAGCTCACTCATACTTGAAACTTGGGCTTTCAACTAGGGAATTTTGACAAGAAACTGATCCTCCATCTTTCTTGGTTTTCATGCCAAAACTCAGAGATCTGTTTAATCTTCAACTTGGAGAATTTTGTACATGACTTGGCTCGGATTAATGTATTCTTTGATATTTTGAAATGCTACCCTCGTGGATTAAGTTATTAAGTGATATTTGTATTCGATTTGAATGCGTTATCTCTTAAATGAGAGTAACGGGAATACTACTTGTGATTCCTCCACTTCTCCCAAGGGTGAACCTAAGGGTATCCGTGGAACGCCTAGTCAGCTCTCGCCGGGACTCACTGCAATCCATAATTCAAAACTAGAAATACTTCAAATATTTTTAATAACATTTAAAGTACTTCAAAATATTTCATACTTACCATTAGTTAATTTTCAAACTTAAGTACAATCCAAAAGAATATGTACTACAGTCATTGCTATAATACAAGTTGAAGTCTCCAAAAGAAAACAAATTAGAATTATTCGTGAGCACTCTCGGTCCTGAACCCTATTAAGGAAAACAAAAGCATGGAATGAGCTAAATAGCCCAATGAGGTTTCAAAACGTACTAGCAGTTCTAATAAGTCAAGTAAATTAAGCATAACGGACATATGGTTCAAGGTGTCATATTGGTACATTAAAATGAGATATTTTTCATTTTACAGAAATAAATATACATTAAAAGGATACGGTGTTCACGTGGAACTGTTTCAGTCAACTGCATCTTATAACTCCAATAATTCCCCAGATTTGTCTAGCCATTGCCTTATTCCTCCAATGGTAATTGACATCAAAGTTTTTGAAAGAAAACATTCCAAAACAAGTTTGACCATTTGGCCAGCAAGAGGGAAGAAACTTTCCAGTTTCCAGTTTTGCTGCAATTTAAAAATCAGGCCATATCTCACTCTATACAAACTCAAATAAAGAATGGTTGGCAGCATTGGAAACTAGGTTCCGAAATCTACATTTCATCAGAAGAAATCATTTCCAAAATCAGTTCACAAGTAGTTCAAATTCAAGCCACAAGTTATAGCTTCTCATTTCCATTCGAATGAACAGGCTTAACAGAACAACCGAACTTCTCAGTTCACCGCAGTTCACACAAAATGGACTAGATAGTGATTTTTATACCATTTTAAAGCTAAGAATGTCTAGTTTCAAATGTCGCAAATAGGACTCGATTTCGACTTTTGTACAAAGAGTTATGTTCAATCAAAGACACACTGTTCAGGCCTTCAAATGACCATTTCCAAAATTCTTGTAGTTTCAAAAATTCTAGTTTTGATCAACCAAATGACATGATTTTCGGAAAGCATTTTGCAGATACAATATACCACATATATATATTAGTTTCACAGTTAAACAACCAACAAAATTTTGAAATACAATCAAGATAACAACAGGACAGATTTGGCTAGCTTACTTCCTCTCACGGTTTTGTCTCTTTCTTTTTCCTCTTCTAGTAAAACTTATCACAAACACACTAACACACACATAAACATCATGGCATCCCTCATTTAAGCAAGGTGGGAGTTCATAGAACCCACTTCAATCAACCAAATCCAAGCAACAACAACAAGAAGGAAGCTACAAGTTTCAAAACCAAGAAATGAAACAAGAAAGTAAAAGCTTTGGTGGTGATGTTTATACCTTCAAAACTCAAGATGAAACCCTAGATGAAACCATAAATTTTTAGCCAAAACTCTCCAAGAAAAGTCCTCAAGATGATGTCTTTCTCCAAGATGAAACTAATCTGCAAAGTGTTTAGGAGTTGGGTGAAGATTTAGAAGTGAAATGGTGCAAGATTGAGCAAGGTTTTGTGGAGCTTTCTTCCTTCCTTTTTCTTTCCATTGCTGGCCGAACAAGAGAGAGAGTGAGGGATTGTTTTGTGGTTTGGTTTTCTTGGAGAGAAAGAATGAAATAGTAGCCATAAGTGTTGGGTAAAAAGTCAACTCTTAGTAGTACCCAAATGGGGTTTTGTACTACTACTTTCTCTCGGGTTTGATACACTCATGCACTAATCCTCCAAGGTACTTCCTTTAATATAGTAATTATTCACTCTTACTAGTCTAATATAAATTTCTTAAATTTTCACTTATTCGGTCCGACGTGAAATACGCGAACTTACAACGCGCGCACGAAAAATCGAAACTTAAGAAAATTCATGTACTACTAGGGTAATTAAATATAACTAGGGCAAATAATTATAAAATTGACTATTTTAAGGATAAAAATATGAGTCCTCACAACCTCTCCCCCTTAAAAGAATTTCGTTCTCAAAATTCATACCTTCCACAATCTCAGATAACCTTGAACCTTGTTGTGTGATCATTGCATATGTTCTTGCAGGTGCCATTGGTCGGTTTCCTCCTTCATTGACTTGTTGAGGGATAGTATTATTTCCTTGCTGAGTAGTAGTTTCTCATGGATACCTCTTTGGGCAGTCGTGAACTTTATTGTTGGCGCTCCCACATCCCATACACTTTCGCCCTTTTACCTAGCAGTTTTCTTCGGTATGATCCGTCCTTCCACAATATCCACAGGTTAGACGAAAAGTGGTGACTTGACTTGCCTGTGAAATTTTCCTTAATTGTATCTGTCCTACTGGAGCTCCTCGTGATATAATTCCTTCTGGTTTCTTTATCATGGGTGGTGAAAGAAGTGGTAGTCTTACTCCATCCACTCCTTTTCTAACTTTAGATGGTGGTCCAATTTCTCTTGGTACCTCAAGGTAGTGACTACTATCGGATACACCTCTTTTCCTCGCTTGAAAGGCTCTCAATTAGGATTTTGTGCTCTCCACCCTTTATGCTTTCTCGAGAGAGACGCTAAATGTTTCAATCTGTACTGCGGCAAGAGCATCTTGGATTTCTAAATTTAATCATTGGATAAACCGTCTTATTCTCTTCCGCTCCGTAGCCACCAATTCTGGAGCATATTTAAAAAATTTTGTAAATTGTGTTTCATACTCAGCCACACTCAAAGTCCTTTGACGAAACTGTATAAAATCATCTTCTCTCTTTTCTTGGACTAGTGGAGGGCGAAATTTCTCATTAAATTCTTGTACAAAGTTTATCCAAGTTCTTGGAATTTGAGTTCTTTCCCACTTGTTTCTTATAACATTCCACCAGGCTCGAGCCACTCCCTCTAGTTGAAATACAGCAAAAGTGACTTGTCTTTCTTCTGTGTTGTTTAAGGCATAGAATATTTTCCTTATATTTTCTAACCAATTTTCAGTCACTTCTGGGTCAGGTCCCCTAGAAAATTTGGGTGTGAAGAATTTCTGAAACCGTTCCAAAACTCGATCCTCCCCTATCTCTTGGTTTCCACGTTGGTTTCCTTGTCCAATCCCCTGGTCCTGTTGAGCTACTAAGAGCTCTAGTACATCCATCATGCTAGTTAAAACTAATTCTATTTGATCATCTCCTCTCCCAACCCTTGGCTCGGCATTTTGATCAGTAGTAGAATCATTATTTACTCTTTGATTTCGAGGTTGTCTGGGTTGACATCCCTGACGTTGTCCTCTAATTTCCATGTTCACAGCTAATCTAGATGCATATACATAAACCACATACTAAACCATAATCAAACTACATACATACCAGTAACAATTCCAAAGAAATGAAGTCACTTGCACAAATAACATTATCATCGTACAAATCAAACACAAACTAGAGCTCATTAGATCATAACACAAGTTACAGTCAAGTAAAGTACATACCAAGTCAAGGTCAGTAAACAAAAGTAAACAGGTGATTAACAAAAGTACATGCATCTTCAAGGCACAAACTCTTAAGTCCTATTCCCATCATCCCATTCCAAAAGATCAAAAGTAGTGCTTCACTAGATTAATTGGAACTAGATGATTCCCATTCCCTAACATAGTCAACTTCATTCCCACACTAGCATCCTCTGGCCATGATCTTCTCCACCTCTCTCTCTTAATTGGTGTGTCATCCTAGTTAAACGATTATTGGTTTCCTGTAACTATTCTCGTGAAATATCGATTCGTTCTTATTCCCCGCAAATGGAGATCTCAAGTTCTTAGCATTGCCCTCAACTCTTAAGTACTCAGGTACAAGGATCTGAAATAAGGTAATTTACAACTCGAGCCGACCGGTCCCAAGAGTAAATCACCATATTTGAGATTCCTACCCAACATACATATCTAATTTTTCCAAGTATCAAGATAAAGGGTCTACACCTATCACATTCATGATTCACAGCTTACACTCTAGAAGAGTACTTAAGTGTTTACTCATTCACATAATAAAGACCATAACACCACTTGGCCCAACCTCACCCCGCACAAAGACCACGCGAAGTGACTCTGATACCACCTGTGATGCCTCCACTTCTCCCAAGGGCGAACCCAAGGATATCCGCGGAATGCCTGCCCAACTCTCGCAGGGGCTCACTGCAATCCATAATTCAAAACTAGAAATACTTCAAATATTTTTAATAACACTTAAAGTACTCCAAAACATTTCATACTTACCATTAGTTAACTTCCAAACTTAAATACAATGCAAAATGATATGTACTATAGTCATTGCTATAATATAAGTTGAAGTCACCAAAAGAAAACAATTTAGAACTATTCGTGAGCACTCTCGGTCCTGAACCTTGTTAAGAAAAACAAAAGCGTGGAATGAGCTAAATAGCCCAGTGAGGTTCCAAAACACACTAGCAGTTCTAATAAGTCAAGTAAATTGAGCATAACGCACATACAGTTCAAGGTGACACATTGGCACATTAAAATGAGACATTCATTATTTTACAGAAATAAACACACATTAAAAGGATACAGTGTTCACGTGAACTGTTTCAGTCAACTGCACCTTATAACTCCAATAATTCCCCTGATTTGTCTGGCCATCGCCTTATCCCTCCAGTGGTAATTGACATCAAAGTTTTTGAAACAAAACATTCCAAAATAGGTTTGACAATTCGGCCAGCAAGAGGGAAGAAACTTTCCAGTTTCTAGTTTTGCGGCAATTTAAAAATCAGGCCATATCTCACTTTATACAAATTCAAATAAAGAATGGTTAGTGGCGTTGGAAACTAGGTTTTGAAAGCTACATTCCATCAGAAGAAATCATTACCAAAATCAGTTCACAAGTAGTTCAAATTCAAGCCATAAGTTACAGCTTCTTATTTCCATTCGAATGAACAGGCTGAACAGAACAACCGAACTTCTCAGTTCACTTCAGTTCACACAAAATGGACTAGATAGTGATTTTTATACCATTTTAAAGCTAAGAATGTCTAGTTTCAAATGCCACAAACGGGACTCGATTTTGACTTTTGTACAAAGAGTTATGTTCAATCAAAGATACACTGTTCAGGCTTTCGGATGACCATTTCCAGATTTCTTGCAGTTTCAAAAATTCTAGTTTTGATCAACCAAATGACATGATTTTCGGAAAGCATTTTGCACATACAATATATCACATATATATTTATATATATATGTATTACTTTCACAGTCAAACAACCAACAAAATTTTGAAATACAATCAAGATAACAACAGGACAGATTCGGCCAGCTTACTTCCTCTCACAGTTTTGTCTCTTTCTTTTTCCTCTTCTAGTAAAACTCATCACAAACACACTAACACACACATAAACATCATGGCAGCCCTCATTTAAGCAAGGTGGGAGTTCATAGAACCCACTTCAACCAACCAAATCCAAGCAACAACAACAAGAAGGAAGTTACAAGTTTCAAAACCAAGAAATGAAACAAGAAAGTAAAAGATTTCTGTGACGCCCCGGAAAAAAATGAGTTTGAGAACCCGGAAATTTTCTAATTTTCTAGGGTTTATTTTTTTAAATCGCCCGCCTTTTCTACATTTTCTTGATTAGAAAAATTCCCCAGATAAAGTTTATGAGCAAAAATAGTTTTAAAATGATTTTTCTAGTATCGGTTAGTTTTTGAGAAATTAAAAGCGTATTTTGGACGTGGGACCCGCTAGTGCGGTAAATGCATTATATTTTTGACAACTTGTTGGAATTTTGTATTAAGTGATATTATTTTACAAGGTGCTAAGAGATAATTAGAGGTTACTTAGATGGTTTAATCTTGGAGAGACAAAAGGATAAGATTAAAATCCTAGAGGACCATTTGTCACCTAACTATTGGACCTTGACTTTGACTTGGACTTGTCTTAACCTTTACTAAACCAAATTTTGACCCAATTTCTTCCATTTTTTTTGTCTTGGCCGAAATTTTTGGTGAGGAAAGAACAAGAGAGAGTTTCTTCAACTTCAACTTCAATTCTTGCTCAAATCTTGAGTTCCAACCGATTAAATTGCAAATCACTCCATAAAACTTGCTAGCTAAGGAAGATTGGAGCTCTTGGTGGAGTTATTTGGAAGGTTAAGGTGCCTAGTTGTTCTCTCTCTTCTATTGTTAAGGTGAGTGGTGATTGAACTTCCTCCTACACTTAATGAAGCTTAAGTTATGCCTAGTGGGAGCTAAAGTGCCGAAATTTGTGGTTTATTTCTTGGTTTGAGATGAATTGGTGAAGTTTTTGATTTATTGATGATTTTTCTGGTTTAATTTGATCATGATGTTGTGGCTGTCCATGATGGTTGGAAATGATGTTTAATAACTCTAGTAGGTGTAAATGATTGGTAATTGCAACCAATTTTGGGTTTGGAAGGAATTTGAGAAAGTTAGGGTTTTATATCCCCAATTCTGTCCGGTTTTGTATCTCATGGTTAGAGGCCGAATTGGCCTTGACTTAAAACATGAAAGTTGTAGGTATTGATGTTTTAAAGGTGTCTGTAAAATTTTAGGTCAATTGGAGTAGTGTAGAGTGAGAAAAGTCGGAAATACGGAGACTGGTCTGGGAAGGGGTGCTGCGAACAGGGTTGCCTTTTCACTCAATTTGACCGTGACCTTTCACCCTGATTCTCATCGAATTAGATTTTGGCCAAAACATGAAAGTTGTAGCCAAGGCTATAAAATAGTTGCCTGTAAATTTTCAGCTTGATCCGACCACTGTAACATGTGAAATGACCGAAATACCCTTGACTATTTTTGAAACCTGTTTCGCGCCCAGATTTTTGTTTTCGTGTAGTCTTCCATTTTCGATCATGAAAATGCATGATTTGGCCTTTGAGGCCTTCTAATGAAATTTAACCCTGTTTCTTAGCTTTCAGCTGGTTTTGGAATTTCTGGATTTGGACTTGGATAGCCTGATTTATGATGTTTCCGCTAGAATGCGTTCTGTTAAGCTGTTTTTGTGATTCTGGTGTAGTTTCTTGCATTTTTGACCTGGTTACACTCGAAACTGGGTTGAGTGGCCTTCTGTAATATTGTAGCCCTATCTCTTAGCTTCAAAACAGTGTATCTTGTACCTTCATCCGACAATCATAGTGCCTTTGGTACCATTACCGCAAAATGACGTCAAAACTGTTTTTCCGGTTTTGAGCTTAACTTTCATTTCCGGACTTTTCCTAGCTTGACTTGTCTTTGTACTACCTGGAGCTTGCTGAATGGCTATTGGATGAACTTGTTGTTGTGTGTGTACCTTTAGGACTGGCTGAGGAAATAATGAAGCCTTGACGGCTGGAAAAGTAAGCAAATGTAGGGGAAGTGTTGTCCGAACTTTTAAAGGACTTGTTTGCATTGAGTTTGTGATCTAAGACTTGGATTTGAGCAAGGCAATGATACATGATGGATGGTTTCTGAGCCGTGGAGGCGAGTGACCTCAAACTACTTCTAAAGTTATTTATGAACCGTTTCTTACATTATTTACTTTTGAACTGTTTCCAAAGTTACTTTTGAAATGTTTTCTTGCATATCATGCGTGCTGGCATGTGAGTGTGCCTTGTTTGCTATATTTCTTGACTTCATGACTTGTATTTTGGTTGATAACATGTTAAGCGCTTATAATGATTCCCAAAACGAGTTTTCAAGGCGAGTGTGTACTTTATCGCACTCGACCTCGATAAATGTGAAATTTTCGATTGAAATGTTACTTGCGCATGAATGTAAGCCTTTTGGGCTGAACTGGCCATTGCCCCTTGTTACCGGTCGTCTTGAGCCAGAAGCGGACTCGGTCAGGCGATTAGGAACTTGGGTGAATGTTTGGTATACTCGAGTATTACCTATGTAGGTTGGTGGAGCCTGGCCAAAAGCCAGGGACGGGGTGAATGAAATGAAATGAATGACCATATGAGCGAGGAAATGTCAGGAGAATGAATGTATCCTTTCATGAATGTTACTATCGCTTTCCATTGTAAATGTTCCTTGAATTATTGATAATCCATATTTACTGTTTTGCAAATGTTGTAGTTGTTTCCGGATTTATCATTTGATTTATGACATCATTGCTATATGACATCATTGAAATGAACTATTCTGAAACCGATTTGATTACTGATTTTTAATGGTTACTCGCTGAGCTTCTAGCTCACCCCAAAAATGTTTTATTTCCCCCCCCACAGGGCTCAAGGCGAAGAAAAGCTTGGAGTGCTTATTCACGTGACTGGATGGCTTATATCGTGTATAGTTTAAGTTTGGATTTATTTTATGTACGAGTTGGTCTTGTATAAATATTTGAAATTGATATGGATGTAAGTATACGTTCCACGATTGGAATCAGTTTCCGCTGCATTTGTGATATGTAATCATTGGAGAATTTGATGTAATTTTGAGATTTATATTGTAATTGGGTTGAGGACTGTAGTGAGCAACTGAGTTCCGGCGAGAGCTGGGCAGGCGACTCGCCGAACCCTGGGGTACGCCCTAGGGGGAGGTGGGGCCGTCACAATTTCACTACAAGAAAATCAGTCTTTTGTGACCATGAAATGTCGTCACTAAAATAGAAAAAGTCTTTATTAAAAAAGCAGCGACAAATTTTGTGAGAACCCGTAATTTTCTTAATTTCTAGGTTTTATTCTTTTTTATTGCACGCTTTTCCATATTTTCTTTATTCGAAAAATTTTACACATAATTTTTATGAGCAAACAGGGTTTTTAAATTATTTTTCTAGTATTAGTTAGGTTTTGAGAAATTAAGATCGTATACCAGACGTGGGATCCACTAGTGCGATAAGTTCGATAAAATTCGGCCGATTAGGTTAAGTTTTGCATAAAGGGATTTATTTACTAGGTGTTAAGAGATAATTGGAGGTTACATAGATGGATTAGTATTGGAGAGACAAGATGATAAGTTTAAACTTAAAAGGTGACAAGTGTCACCATCTTACTTAATCTTAGACTTTGACCATTTAACTTTACCTTTACTAATAACCAAAAAATTGACCAAAAATTCATCTTCTTCTCAAGCTTCTTGGCTGAACTCTTCAAGGGAGAAAAAGAGAGAAAACTTCTTCAATTTTCCTTCCTTTCTTGCTTGAATCTCCCAAACCAACCGTTTAAATTCCAAATTTCTCCACAAAAGGGAGTTGCTAAGCTAGTTTAAGGTGTTGAGTTGAGCCATTTGTGAAGACACAAGCTCTAGTTGTCTTACTTCTTGGAGTTACAAAGGTAAGTTGTCAAGGAAATTCTCTTTTGTCCTTAATGATGTGAAATTGAGATTTATAAAGGTTGAATATGTTAGTTTGTGGATTATTTCATGACTTATGGTTGAGATGTGCAAATTTTCCTATGTATTGAGGATTTTCTGAATCTTATGAGGGTGTTCTCTGGAAAGTTATAGCCCTTTGAATGTATTTTCCAACGGTATAACTTTTACTAATTTTGGACTTACAAAACTTGAGATATGATTTTTTATATAGGGTTGCGCGAAACTGGAAAATCTTGTTTTCCTAGTATCGATCTTACTTTCATTTTCTACTTCAAATTTGGAGTTGGTCAGTCATTGTACGTAGGGTTTTGAGGTTGTTCATGCCTTTCGGGCTAATCGTTATCTTTTCACTCCAAAGTCACCTCTTCGCTTTACATTAATGGTTCATTTGGATAGGCCCCTGACTTGTAATCAAGTTTTACTTGCGAATTCCACTTATTAGGTCTTGGAGTCCAGTATTAAGTGTTTGCCTTGATTGTTCTAAGAGGTGCCGGCAAGTAAAGCCATACTTGGGAAGGAAACTTTTCAAATTATCCTTGTTTTATCAGGTGAGTGCACCACTCCCCTGAATTATTGCTAAACTGGTTTTCTGTACTTGCAACTTGCTATTTGAATATCTTTCCTGATTTTTATCTTGTATGAGATGAGGGTGTACTTTATCACACTCGTTCTCTTGCCTGCATTGAACGAACTGGAATCTATTACTTGTACTTGTTATGTACTTGAACTTGTTACTTGCACTTGTTATGAGATCGTTTGGAAGTGTGTCCAACGATTGTCCTGTTAAACTTGATCGTCCCATTAAACTTGAGCTCAACCTCATGGGGAGTTAATTAAATCGAGCCAGCAAGGGCTTGGTCGAGATAATTGACAATCCTTGGGTACTTGTTCCTGGGGGAATCTTTGGGTATTGAGACTCTTGATTCCGGTATACTCGAGTATTACCATTCCTGTTCCTGTTTGGCGTTCGGGCCCGGTAAGGGGGTATGGTTGGTGAACAGGATTTGGCGTTAAAGTGGTGTTCTACTGGACTGGTTTCCTTATTTGAAAGTTGACGGAGGGTCAACGTAGTCGGATCAAGTACTGCAACGGGGAATTTGGCTCCTGAGAGCCACCTGTATCCTTTTATCTAAGTTGTTTTGTTCCTCTCCTTATTTGCTACACTTATGCGATTAATTGAGCATGAAGTTCCTTGGTTCTTGACTGTTATTATTTTGGGCACCTCATTGAGCTTTTAGCTCACCCCGTTTCGTTATCCTTGTTTTCCTTATAGGAAATCACCTTTTGAAGACTATGATGTTTTGAAGCATGAGTTGAGCTAGTTTTAGTATTCTTTTGTATAGCTCCTCGATGGTTGGAAAACCTTATATGTATTTTAACCAAACAATTCCCTTTTGAATTGTAAATTTGCAACCATGTGTATATAAAAGTGTTTAACCATGTTCCTAAGTTGATTTGGTTTGGAAATGTTCTTTTCTAGGGTTATCTAAAGTTGTTGTGCTTGGTTGGGTTTCGGACAGTGAATGTTATCTTCTCGAAGTTCTTTTGAACGGTTGGTAGGGTTTACGCTCGTTCCGGATCTGTAGTCCTGGCGAGAGCTGGGCAGGCAGTCCGCCGAACCCTTTGGTTCGCCTTAGGGGGAGGTGGGGCTGTCACAAATTTTCTGTTATCACTTTATTGTCACAGATTCTATGGCAGAAATGGGTCTATGTACCACCTTAATTAGGTCGCCACAAATTCATAGTATTCTGTGATGAGAATAATGTCATCACTAACCATTAGCATTTTGTGATAACTTTTCTTGTCACTATTTCACTTATATTTTTGTCATAAATAATACGAAAGTTGACACAAATTACAACTCTACAGTGACGACATCCACATGTCACTTGTAGTCCTGTTCATCAGTGATAAGAATTGTTGTCACTAGTTGATTTTGCAACAATGACAACCTTTCATGATGTTGTCACTGAGCTAAGTTTAGAATGTCTAAAAATTGTAATACGAAAGCTACTTCTGTAGCATTTCTAGCAACCATAGCAGAAAATTGTAGTATAATTAATGCCAAAAATGATAGCATTAAACACATAATGAACCCGAAATATACATATGGACATAAACATCTCTAAATTTATCCAAACAAACATCAACCAAAATAGGTCACAAAAACCACACCAGTTCAAGTTCTAACAACCATTATCCATCCAAAAAGCTAGAGTATTGAGCCCACATCAACTCAACTAATAATAACCATTATCCATCATAAAAATAGAGTACTAGATCTCTAAACAAAAACATAAACTAGAGTAGCAATCTATGTCAAAATGAAGCCATCTTCATGAGCATATCCAAAACCCAAGCTATTGTTCATTTCCTCGTGAGCATTTAACAGCACTGTACTGCATTGAAAGAAAATTGGACATTGGAATATCAGCATAGTACATCTCAATCATTGCTTGAGAAGGAATTTTTTTTTTACCTTGCATCTGTGTAACTAAAGCAGGAAACCCTAAAATCTAACTACGTGCACCTGTGTAAGTGACACATGAAGCATATAAAATTGTCCCATTAGAAAAACATTGTAAAGACATATACCTAAATTACCTACACCAAATTACCTACACCAATTGCTCTGGAACAGGTATTGTCCACAAAATAGATCTTTCAATTGGGTTTGATGTTATACGATATGAAAAACCCTTTTCTGCCAACCTTGTGAGCAGATGTCCTGATATACAAAACTAAAACACTTGCTTAACAACTTTCTAGAAAAAAAGGTGCATGAAAAGAACTTTAGCAAAGTGACTACAAGAGCACTATGTATTACTAAGCATGCAATGCCTAAATATGTGCACTATGTATTACTAAACATGCAAACTATGTATTACTAAACATGCAATGTCTACAAGAGCACTATGTATTACTAAACATGTGCTTTTTGAGATGCTTTTTCCAGTTTGCCTATGCCTTGAAAATCATGCAATGTCTGTGCTTTTGTTTTCATATAATAACCTGAACAATTTTCCTTAACAAAATAAGAATGCACAAGTGCTTCGTTAGTGCACTCTATACAAGGTAACACTCTGTTCTGTAGAAAAGAATCCAATACTATCAACTATTTCCAGAAACTCCATTTAACCTGACCAATTGTTTTTCCAATAAATCATCCTTAAGTGCTTAAGGTCGCACTAAGATACTAGTTCCAATTCACCAAGCATACATCAAAACCCCTATTTATTGAAAGGCTTATACTTCAAGAGGCAAACAAAGATCCAATATAACAGCATTGCCAATTGAAGATTTTAGCCTTATGTGCAAAAGGTCTTCTCTTTCTTCCAATAGCTAACTTCATTCAGCTTGCTTTGTGGCACTGGTTCATATTTCCATTTGAAATTCTATTCATGGCTTTGGTTTGTGTGGATTCTATAGACTGGGTGCAACAAAAATTATGAAAATTTGAGAAGATATATATTGTGGAAAGAATGACAACTCACTTTATGATCTACATCTGTGTTATGGCTCAACCATGCATAGGCCTCTCTGAAGTCATCAAAAACGTGAAGGCCATTAGGAGATTGACATGTTAGCACTATGGAGGGTGCTGAACATGCTTCTGCTGCTGCCCAAACACAATGAACCTACATGAAAAATCGTCTGTAACTAGTGAAGAGCTCAACCAGGAAGCTAAAGAACAACATGGAAATCCAGCATAAGGACCAAAAAGTGCAACCAAATTTTTAAGTGTTGTTTTCATCTCAATATTTTTGCGAACTTCTCAGAAAGCACTCATAGATTATATTGTAGTATTTGGAGTTAAATTTGCAAAAAAATATGTCATTCAAAATTTTATAAAACTCTTACTTACTACTTACACACTATAACAACAAGCAAATTTCTGTACAAACTACAAGTAAAGGCACTTATAGGCCAACTGAAAACACAAGCATAACAGCCACTTTTAACATTCTTAGTGACAGAATCCCCTTAATATATATATTAAACAAGAGCTACAACATGAATAATAATAAACACCTGTACATGCCCAGGAATGGAAAAGTAAAATTAGAGATTAAGAGCAACATAAGGCATAAATTTGAAATGATTGAGGAGCATAAAATAAGTAATAGCGAATCCCTGGATATAGTAATTGCGAATAAGAAAGCAAGAATGGCATGAAAACCAATCCGTTGGAACTAACCAAAAATGAAGCAAAATTTTCAAATGCCATGACGGCATTAAAGCCCAGAACAAGGACCAAAGCAGCCAACAATGTCCCAGGACAACTTGTATTTGAAATTACAAAGAAATTAGTACAAGGATGACTAGCATAACATCATTAAAGAGGCATATTTATCTTAAAGACATTAGTAATTCAATATCAATCAAAACAGATTTGCACAATACTACAACCAGACATAAAAACCCATAATACAATACAAACGAAAACCATAAAAACAACTAAAAAGCTGGAGATTGATGCCAAGGGTAAAAATAAAGACATAAAATAATAGGTCACTTACCATAACAAAGTTTGGATTCAACAAATCTAGAGCTCAATTCAAACTCCTCTGTCACATCAAATATCAAATCAGTTCTCTCATTAGGTTCCTGAGCTCCCAATCCTCTCTCAAACTCATTATCAGACTGCAAATATATCAATCTACTCTCTGAAAATTTTCCAAAAAAAAGGAAGAAGAGAACAAAGATGAAGTAATTGTAACAAAATATGTCATCATTGAAAGATTTAAGTGGAAAATTTGGCCCAGAAACTCAAGATTTAGTCTACCCGACCTACATTTGACAAAAAATATCAAAATTAGATAGAAAATATTGAGATTATTTACCTCAAATTATGCCTTCACTCCCTTAGCTCTTGTTTTCCTTAAGATTCAGTTTTCAAACTCTGGCTTTCCCCCAAAATTCACAGCCAACTTTCTGTGTTCTTGCCAGTAAGCAAGTGCTGCACCAATTTAGGGATTTTTGCTATCTGCTAGGTCACTAAAGTTGCCCAAATCCTTTGGGTAGCTCAAATTAGGGATGAAAAAGATGATTTAAACTGATTTTGTGGATAATTTCAGCAAGATGACAGTAGAGCATAAGAAGAAATGGAGAAGATGATAATGTTCGAAACTTTCAATGAGAGAGAGAAAATGTTGTCTGAACATTTTCTAAGTGTTGTGAGTGTTTTAGTTTAACTCTTGCCAAAATGACGTCGTTTCTATCTTATTTTGTTCACCCGCCTCCACACCTTGAATTTTCAGCTTCCCACTTCCATTTTACCTTAGCACAAAAAATAGTGCTAATATTTGAACATTTCATCCTCTTTTGTACAAACTATTTGAACATTTCTTTACAAAAATAACGCCTTCTCTAATATCTCTCTTTTTTCCCCATCTATGTGTAATTAAGATTGTTTATTATTTTGAAATTTTCTAGCTCACAAGTTGTATTAAAACTTTAGAATATGAAAATTAATATTTTTGGATATTTTTTTTACTAACATAGAATTTTTTTTTTGGATTTCTACAAAAAAATAATGTTCAAAAACTAAAAAGTTTATTAAATATATGTTTATGATTTAAAAAATCTTTTAATACAAATATTTTTGGTATCAATTTAATAATTTTTTCAAATATGTACGAATTGTGGTCTGACAATACCTAACAATTAGTTTAGTTGATCAACTAACCAAAATAGTTTTCTAATACATGCATGAAACACTAAATGTATTTGGTACAAGTACCGATTCATAAGCCATAACTAATTTGACTATTGTAATTAATAATAAACTCTAGTCATGCAATTGTGAGGATTTTACTTAATTTCGTATTAAATTTTACTGTTCTTTGCTATCATTTTCATACTATGCTAATCACTAATTTTCCATGTGTTGTCAAGAGAACTAGATAGGGAATCCATAATATTTTTACCTTCATAACAAGTTATTAACTAATTTTGGAACAATTATAAAATATGTATACATTTTTTATTACAATACCTTCCTCATTTTACTAATGAAAAACATAGACTAAATTATAAAGGATAGGGTGCCATAATATAATTAATGAAATTGGTTTATCACATATGAGGCTAAATTGCAAAAGATAAGGTGTTATGGTAGAGTTAATGAAATTAGTTTATCACATACATGGCTAAAATATAAAAGTTAGGGTGCCATAATAGAATTAATAAAATTTATTTACAATATTTGGGGCCATATTAAAAAAATTAGGGTGGCATAGTAGAATTAATGAAAGTGAGTTAGGAACAAGTACTTTAGACAGTGACAACTAATTGTTGTCACTAATTCTGAACAGGTAAGCACATTGTGATGATATTATAAGTAATCATTGTAGGGCCCATTTTAGTGACAATGTTTTTGCAAGTCATCACAATGGTGATTTCTCGCCACACCAACCAGTTGCGCGCCACTCATATTGTGATGGCTAATCCCATGTTGTCACTAATGATGAGTCTACCTCGGTCAACTATGACGACATCAAAAGTCGTCACCGAATTTGCTCAATTGTGACAAGGTTTTCAGTTGTCGCTGAGAATGTTGTCACAAAAGACCAAATTTCTTGTAGTGTTTGGTGGAGATGTTTATACCTTCAAAACTCAAGATGAAACCCTAGATGAAACCAGAAATTTTTAGCTGAAACTCTCCAAGAAAAGTTCTCAAGATGATGTCTTTCTCCAAGATGAAACTAATCTCCAAAGTGTTTAGGAGTTGGGTGAAGATTTAGAAGTGAAATGGTGCAAGATTGACCAAGGTTTTGTGGAGCTTTCTTCCTTCCTTTTTCTTTCCTTTGGCCGGCCGAACAAGAGAGAGAGTGAGGGAGTATTTTGTGGTTTGGTTTTCTTGGAGGGAAAGAATGAAATAGTAGCTATAAGTGTTGGGTAAAAAGTCAACTCTTAGTAGTGCCCAAATGGGGTTTTGTACTATCACTTTCTCTCAGGTTTGATACACTCATGCACTAATCTTCCATGGTACTTCCTTTAATATGATAATTATTCACTCTTACTAGTCTAATATAAATTTCTTAAATTTCCACTTATTCGTTCCGACGCGAAATACTCGAACTTACGACACGAGCGCGAAAAATCAAAACTTAAGAAAATTCATGTACTACTAGGTTAATTAAATATAACTAGGGCAAATAATTATAACATTGACTATTTTAAGAATAAAAACATGAGTCCTTACACTACTAGACCTTGGTTGATTGCCTAGGTGATTTGTAATTGTACATGTCTCAGGTGATCAAGAGGATCCAAAGAAACTCATTTGATCTTGTCTTGCTCTTGCTTTGATTTGGTGAGTGTTCCTTGTAGGTGTTTGTGACTTGAATAGTTTTGCTACATGTTTACCGCATATTTTTTGTGTGTTTAAGTGTTAAGTGTTCCCTATAATTGCTCCCATGAAAATTTTCACCATTTTTAGGCAAGTGTGTACTTTATCTTACTCAACCTACTAAAATAACAAATTTCAACCGTTTACCAGTATATTTGATTACTTGCACATGTTGTAAGCTCTTAGCTGAACTGAGCCCTGCCCTTGGTCACTAACCTGCTCGAGTCAGGACTGGAATCGGTCGAGTAGGTTGGAAGCTTGGGCCACTGTATTGGTATACTCGAGTATTACCACTAGAGGGATAAGGCGATGGTCAGACAAACTTGAGGGAATATTGGAGTTATAAGGTGCAGTTCATCGAAACAGTTCCATGTGAATACCATATCCTTTTAATGTGTGTTTATTTCTGTAAAATGATAAATGTCTCATTTTAATGTGCCAATGTGACACCTTGAACCATATATGCATTATGCACAATTTACTTGACTTATTAGAACTGCTAGTGTGTTTTGGAACCTCACTGGGCTATTTAGCTCATTCCATGCTTTTGTTTTTCTTAACAGGGTTCAGGATTCAGAGTGCTCACAAATAGTTCTAAATTGTTTTCTTTTGGAGACTTCAACTTGTATTATAGCAATGACTGTAGTACATATTCTTTTGGGTTGTATTTAAGCTTGAAAGTTAACTAATGGTAAGTATGAAATGTTTTGGAGTACTTTAAATGTTATTAAAAATATTTGAAGTATTTCTAATTTTTGAATTATGGATTGTAATGAGCCCTGGAGAGAACTGGGCAGGCGTTCCGCGGATACCCTTGGGTTCGCTCTTGGGAGAAGTGGGGGCGTCACATTTACCACATCCCGCAACTTCATATGAGGCAGTATTTCAATGCGATTAGGAATCTTCCTATTCAAACCATCCAAAATTTGGTCAATAGTAGTGTCTAGATCTTCTTCAATCCCAACTTACTTCATTACTGACTCCATCTCATCATAATACTCAACCACTGTTTTAGAATCTTGATTAAGTAAGTGAAATTTTTGCAACAACTCACTAAAGTAAGTAGGAGCATATCCCTTAAGCATTATCCTTTTTAATACACCCAAAGTGGCAATTGATGATAGACCACATAATCGACATTCATTCACAAATTGATTCCACCATGTTAAAGTATAATGATTAAAAGTACAAGTAGCCAATTCTACCTTTTCCTTCTCAATATAAGCTGAATGTCCAAAGAATTTCAAGAAACACCCAAACCAACTACAAGACTCCAGAACAACAAGAGACAAACACAAGATAAGCAAAAAAAATTTTTATGGATGAACAATACTACTATAGTACGATGAACAGTACTGCTACAGTAGCGACGTGTGTGAACAGTAACTACTACAGTGTCCGTGAGCAGTACCAGATGAAGGGGATCCCAATCTTCTTGTTCTCATCACTAGAGTTTTAGATTTCTTAACTATCCTTGCTACTAAATTTACCTTTAATTGAAGTTGATTACTTTGGTTAAATTATGGCGTAATTGTCTAATATCCGTACTGTGATGCCCCACTTCTCCCTAGGGCAAACCTAAGAGTATTGGCGGAATGCCTGCCTAACTCTTGCTAGGGCTCAATGCGAGTGAAATTTAAAGTTAAAGGTAATCAACCAACAATAAAAACCAATATAAAGAAAAGTCGCTTCCTTATATAATCATTCCAGTCTTACATCACAAGTTTCCAAAAGGTACATCAAAATTTCCCAAAAATACAACCATCCAAAGTTGACTAAATCATTTACAATCAAATTCTAATCAAGTCAACTTCTCCAAAAATCTTTCCATTCGAGCTTCTGTTAAGAAAAACAAAGTACGGGGGTGAGCTAATGCTCAGTGAGGTCAAGTAAAGCATACAAACAAATAGTTCAAGTAACAATAATACTTGTACAAGAAAAATAGCTAGAAAGTTCATGTAATTCACCAATGAAAGTAAAACACAATCAATAAGGATACGGAAGCTCTCAGGAGCTAACTCCACAAAGCTTTGCCAAGGCCTTGATCCAAAATCACACGTTGACTCTTCGTCAACCGAGCAAATATCAAATCCGTAGACTCCACTTTTCACCAAAATTTAGTCCACCATTACATCCCCTACCGGGCCCGAACGTCAAATAGAAAAAGCAATACTACTCGAGTATGCCAAACAAGATCTCAAAAGATCAAGCATTATAATTTTCTCATGGTTCACCAAGTTTCTCGACCAAGCCCATGCTGGCTTGAGTCGCGAGGTTAGCCAATGAGTTTTGGGCGTCCTCACGAGTACAAGTATAATTTATCAAGTACAAGCAAGTCAATTATCAAGTCAAGTAACAGAGAATGAGTGTGATAAAGTACACACTCATCTCGACAAGTCCAAATTCACTTATTCAACTAGAAGCAATTCAAGTATTAAGCAGCAAGTCATGCACTTGACACTCACCAATTCCAAAGCAAGTGAAAAATAAAGCCCTTCAGTTGTCCGCACCGGGATTCCTTTCAAAACCCTCTTAAGCACCTGAAGAAATAGTGACCAACCATCACTCCCATATACTCTAGACCACTTAATATACAAGGAAGAAAATGCACTTGCTTAAAATTTAAGACAACGCCTTAAGAGAGTTTTACTCATCAAAAATCGAGATTCAAAAATAAGGATTTAAAGTCTCAAGTGAACTTGTATCATTCATGAAATCGAGTTTAAAATGAACCATCAATCTCAAAAGGAAGTTGGAAGTTCATAAAAGTTCATTTCTTAAGAAATCAGAAATTTCCAGCTTTACTCGACAACACTTGAGAAATTATATCTTGAGTTTGGCAAGTCCAAAAATGAGAAACTTTATACCATTGGAAACTAGATTCAAAGTACTAAAACTTTCCTGAAGATACTTTTCCCAGATTCCAACCAGAAATCATTTGAATTTCAGCTCAAAGCTACTGTTTCATGAAGACAGGGCAGAACCAGTTCTTGTTTTCCAGCAAAGTGTGAGAATTTGGCAAAATTCATAGGTATTGAATTAACCTCTGAAATTTATAACACAGTAAGAGTTTGAAGTCAAGTTTCAAACACAACAAGTGGGACAAAATTTGGGTTTTTGAACAGCAAGATACAACAGTTTGAATATGGCTGGATTTCACAACCTGCTCAACAATTTTTCAGTTTCCAGCTTTGACATAGTTTTGAAATCAGACCATATCTAACTCTATACAAGTTCAAATTGAGAATGGTTTATGGCATTAAAAAATAGATTCAAAATGCTATAATTCATCAGAAGACATCATTTTAAACTCTTTTCACAAGTGAGACAAAATTGAGCCACAAGATACAGTTTCACAATTTCTCTCGGACAAACAGGTAAAACAGGTCAGTCCATTTTGCCGATTTACTACGGCTCACTCAAAACGAATTCGCAGGGGAATCTTATACCATTCAAAAGCTCTAGTTTCAAATGCCATAAACGACACTTGATTTCGACTTTTGTACAAAGATTTATGCTCAGACAAAGTACCCCTAGTCTACTGACCTAGTAGCTAGTTTCCAGATTTCTTCCTTTTTTCAAAACCCAAGTGTTTGTAACCAATTGAAATGATTTTTGAAAGAAAATTTCCACACACATAACATAACATATAACAAGCATTTTAACAGCCATATAAGCAACAAAAATTTGAAATCCAAGCAAGGCAACAAGGCAGCAATTTCGCCCAGCTCTCCTCACAAGTTTCTTCTAACTTTCTCTCCACTTACCAAGCCAATATCAAGTCACTCATCACAAAAACAACAACAATCAAGCAAGAACCTCAAGTCAACTACCAAAAAGGCCACCTCAAGACCACTAGCCTAGATTTAAAGCAAGAATAAAAGTTTTCCTCAAATCCACTAGCCTAGATTCTTGATTAGGGTTTCAAACCCATGAAATACAACCTCTACTCTTGGTAAAATTTGAAAGATTAAAGAAGGATGAACTGGTTACCTCTTCAAGCTCCTAAACTCTAGTTGTAAGCAAGACTTTCCACCAATACTTCACCAAGAAACACCACAAGCTTGCACCTTCCTTCTAGCTAGAGCAAAGTTTCAAAAGATTTGTAGGTTGGATGAAGAGTATCAAGCAAGATTGGAGCAAAAGAAGAAACTTTTCTCTTTCCCCTTTTCTTCTCCATTTTCGGCAAAGAGAGAGTGTGTGTTTTGATTTTTGTGGAGGAAAAATAAAGGAAACGCTAACCATAAGTTTGTATAAAAAGTCAACTTTCAATAGTGGCCAATAGTGTCTTACACTACCACTTTCTCTCTTGTTTGCTACACTTATACACTAATCCTCCAATGTAATTTCTCTAGCACTACAACTACTCATACTTACTAGTCTAGTATTAAGTCCTCAATTCTCCAATTAGTCGCGCTAGTGCGACTTTTGAGAAACTTTCGACGTGCACGCGGTAAAATCTTAATTTACAAAAAATTCATGCAAAATAGTAATATTAAATAACACTAAGGCAAAATAACTATAAAACAGACAAAGTAAGAATGAAATATGAGTCCTGTCGTGCCCCATTTTTTGATAAATAAATAAATGGTTTAAAAATGTATTTTTTGTGATTGGAAAATGAATTGTGATTTAAAAGAAAAAATGGGTCTAAATGGGGGGTTGAGAATGCGACGATTTGACCCAAAATTATAGTTTAAAAAGGGTTTGAAATAAAAATTGGAGTCGCCACTTGGTAATGAGTTAAGGTGTACCAAGTCACCAAAAAATGAATTTTTAAAGAAAAAATAGGAAAAAGTAGTAAGAAACCCCTTTTAAACGACTCCTAGTCCACGTAAACTAAAGAAAAAGGTTCGGGAGTCACATTTGACAAAGGGGAAGGCAAGGATAAAATCCAAGGCACCCCTTTGACCTAGCCAAGGCTAGTTGCATGATTTAATCAAAGATTTTCTTGTTTTAACCAAAGAATTTATTACATTTGGATGCACTACATGAATGCAAACCCTAGACCTAGGGGTATTGGGGGAAATTTCTCTTCCATGGTTGAGTGGTGCCAATCACATTAATTGTGAAGCCCAATAACGATCCTTTGAAGAAGTCACGAATAATGCGAGTGAGATGCAAATTAATGGAATACATGTATGCAATGGAGGACATGAGTTTGAAAAAGCAATAAAAGACAATAATGTGTAAGTGAAAATGTGCACGTGAGTGGGCAAGGTACGGTATGTGAAATGATAATATAAAGTGCATGTGTGCAACTGATGATAAAAAGTGTTAGTGTGCAAGTGAAGGGATAAAGAGATGCACGTGTGCAAATGAGACAAAAGTGTTCGTGTGCAAGTGAAGGGATAAAAAGGTGTACGTGTGCAAATGAGACAAAAGTGTTCGTGTGCAAGTGAAGGGATAAAAGGTGTGCGTGTGCAAATAGGAGGAAAAGTGAAAGTGTAATGATAGAGTGGATTTAAAATGCATGAGCCTAGGGAATGCATGCATATTGGGTACGGGGAGACCTAAATCGTGACTCAATTTGCCCTTTTATAGAGGGAATACAAGCGTGCTAAGGTTTAGAAAAAAGCCACACTCGTCTATATCCCCTATTTAAGGGGACTCTCAAGCAAATGAACCCTATAACTAGCATGAAATGCAAAAATCCTAAAATGGAGGGAAAAGGGGTTCGAAGGGCATGCAAAATGATAAAACTAAAAAGAATGCATGACATGTAATGAACATGCAAATCATGTACTAACGAAGGGAAATTCCTAAGGGTCTAGCGTTGGACTAGCCCATTCTATGAATTCCGACTAGCGTTGGACTAGTGGAAACGTACATTCATCCATCACATTCATTCAGGCTATGAAAAGCGAGTAGACATGCCAAAACACTCATAAACATATAGCACATAACACTTAGCATGCTCGACTAGATGCAAAAGCCTAACAAAGCAAGTTAACACGTAGCACGTAAGCATGCAAGTCACACAAAGCGATTAAGGCCCTAACTATTACATTATTGGGGGGCCCTAACTATTACATTATTGGGGGGAGAAGGCCTACTACAATCTAAAAATGGGGAATAAGATAGAATAAAACAATTAAATCCCTAACTATTACAAGCCAAAAGGTGTACACATACCCCATAAAAGAATAACTTAATGAAAACAAAAGTAAATGAAGTAAATGAAAGGAATTAAAGAAAAACAAGGGAAGCAAGTAGACATGCAATTTTCATGTAGCACGTTGGATCACATAGGAGAGACAAAAAAGATAAAAGGAATTATACCGCCCCCTTTGAATGGTGTCCAAATGAAAGAAACATGGCTTCAAAACAATAAAAAAGGTCACGGTACCTCAAATAGTAAAGTATAACAAAGTCACCAAATCTCTCCTAATTGTAATTTAAATGGAGTCAAATAATACATAGTTTCCAATAAAGGGATTCACCAAAGACCCAATTGCAAGCATTAATCAACCATTCAAAGCCAATTGAAACATTTTAGAAACTTTGCAAGTCCAAGAGCAAGAAAAAGGCCAAAGCCAATTTATTTCAGAAAATTCAAGAAGATAGGCGAACACAAGCTCATTTGGACACGAAGTTCTTAAACTCTTGCATTAAGTATCGCCTTAGCAAAACATGGTAACCAATGAAGGCAAACAAGCAATGGAATTGAAACATTAATGCTACCAAAGACTCAATTGTGAACACTAGCCAAGCATTCAAGCTTAATCAAACACTTTTAGGAACTTCAAAGGTCCAAAGACAAAGAAAAGGCGGAGGAATGGTTCAAATACAAATATCTTAGGACCTAATTGCAAGAACATGGAATGTAATTGGGCCATAATGCATTGCTACAAAAATCACAGGGACCCAATTGATTAGCTTTCTCAAATTTGTGGGTCATAGGGGAACAAAAGGAAACTTGAGGGGCCAAAGTGTAAATTTTGGAAACTTTTCATGCAAATTCATGCAAGACCTACGGGGAAAGCTTCTGCTATCAAATATTGAAGCATCTAATGAAGGCCTTCTGCCATCCAAACAAAATGCAGCAGCAGCTTCCATTTCACACGCAAGTTTCATTTCAAACCTTCAACAAGCAAAACTTTGAACTAACTCTAATCAAAACATGACTAAACACCTCATGGCAAGGCAATTCTTAGAAGCTTTTCATGCAAGTTAACTGAGAAATATTCCAGCAACAAGAGAACTTTCAACAGCCAAGCTATTCTTATGCAATTTTCATCCGCAGGCTCCTGCAACTTGTGGCATTTAGTAACCCATGCAGCTCAAGACAATTTGAAACAGAGATTCATGTCCAACATTCAGACTCCCTAGATTCTCATCAAAACACAAAATTAAACATGCAAGCAAAGGAAATCTAAAATAAATAAAACTGGCAAGTTCCAAATATTTTCACATAGTTCTTGCTGCAATTTTCCAGTTATCATTAGCTATGCTTTGGAATTTCAGTGATCTCATGCGGCCAAATTTGAGGATCATCCCAAACAAGAATCCAGCCGTAAGCTTATCCTTAAAACAACATACTAAACATACGAAGGAGAGGGAGACCAGCAAATCGTAGGGAGAAGCTTGTAAATTCAGTTTTACTTCAAAACAACTTTCCACCAGTTTTGCTAAATTTTCTACGGAAGCTTATCCACCTAGCAAGCATTTGAGTTTGATTTAAGTGAATTTGGCCCAAGAATACATCACGTCAAACATGCCAGACCCGCTGCAAATTCAGCAACCAAGGAAAACAACGTGGCTGCAACAAGCTTAGCATCACCACCATAACAGACAAACAAAGATTCAAAGTTTGGACTTTTATCAACTTCAATCAACATATTCGATATTTCTTAAACATACAAAACCATCTAGCTGCCTCATATCCTGTTTTTATAACATCAGCTTTGGAGTAGACCGAACAAACAAGAAATCAAGGGGAGGAAAGGGACTTAAAGAAAACTGCAAATGAAATAAATCAACGAATGACAAGGGGAGGAACTATAGGATTAGTTCAGAAGAGTACCTAATGAAGCTTGGTGGATCAAAATCCAAATGGGAAATGCCGTGAGAGCACGGCTGAAGCTGTCCCGTTACGGATCCGAAACCGCACCAACGAAGTCAAAGCTGTGGATTTGGGGGCCAGATTCAAGGGCCTCGTTGATGCTTTTTGCGTAGACATTCTGAAACAAACTTGCTCTACTGATTCACTAATTTGTGCAGAAATCAATATCCAATCAAACCAAGCTTCCAGGAAAACGGAAAGTTGGTCACAAGGTGACCCGAAACCCAGCCTGTTCGAATGCAGCTTTTTGCAGCAAAATTTTCTATTTCTGGTTTCTTCCCTTCCAGATTCTCTTTCTCTCTTTTCCCTTAGCCGAAACCCTCACTGCCCAAAGTTTGTCCAGTGTTCGCTGCTTTTCCGTTGCTCAGCCCGTCGCCTCTGGTTTTCTCTCGGTCTCTTTTTCATTCCCTTCCAGAAAGTTCCTGTAACCTCCCCCTCGCTCTCTCGCTTTCGTTTTTCTTTCACTCCTTCTCAACCTCTCCAACACCCTGCTCTTTTCAGCCGTCCTCTATCTCAGCCTCTTTCTCTGTTTTCTGCCGTCACTCCACACTCAAAACCCTCCTCTCGGCTGCCTTTTCTTTTGTTACCTTCTCAAACTTCCTTTCCCTTGCGGCCGTCCCTTCTTTTTTCTTTTATAGGAGGTCAGCTAACCCTAAAGCCTTGAACATCTCTTCCATATTTGCAGCTAAGGGCTGCCCGAGGTCCTCTCTGCAATTTCTTCTTGCAAACTGCGGCAACACGCAGCTTTTGGCATGCGTGACTCTTTTTTTTTTTTTTTTAAATTAATCAAAACAATATCAATAATAACAAAAAATAAATTGCAAAAATAATTTAATTAACCTTGGATAAACTAGAAACAACAAAGTGTAAAATCCAATTTTTCTCTTCTTTTTTTTCATTTTCATCGTTTTTCTCTTTTTCTTCTTTTTTTTCTTTTTTTCTTTTCTTTTTTTTTCAAGAAATTCTATGATAAAATCTTAAAATAAAAACTAGAAACTAAAAACTAAAAACAAATAAAACTAACACTACAACTAAAAACTAAAAATAAAAAAATAAATGAAATTATATCAAAAATTTGGTGTCTACAGTTTGCCCCTCTTTGTCTGAGTTTTGAAAAAACTTGAGACAAAGAACTAGACACCAAATACTTACCTGCGTTATTCGGCTGCGAACTACTCAAACGATGGGGACTGACCCCTGACAGGAAATTTTAAAATCGGGACTGACCCGAGACAGAAATTTAAACGGGACTGACCCGAACAGGAATTTAGACGGGACTGACCCGAACAGAAATTTAAACGGGACTGACCCGAACAGAAATTAAAATGGGACTGACCCGAACAGAAATTTAAAATCAGATGAATTGAAATGAGCTAGAGTGTTGGTGGGGTTGACTCATGTTTATTGGTGATGCAAATGAAAGAAGCGAAATGAAGTGTTAATGGGACTGATCCACGTTCCAGTGGCTGTGAAAATGAAATGTTCACTGGCGGGACTGACCCACGTTCCAGTGGCTATGAAAATGAGATGCAAATGAAATGCTCACTAGTGGGACTGACCCACGGCTAGTGGCAGGGTAAAATGAAATGCTCACTAGTGGGACTGACCCACGGCTAGTGGCGGTAAAATGAAAATGCTCACTAGTGGGACTGACCCACGGCTAGTGGCTGAACAAAAGGAAATGCGCACTAGTGGGACTGACCCACGGCTAGTGGCTCAGCAAAATGAAATGCGCACTAGTGGGACTGACCCACGGCTAGTGGTTGAACAAAATGAAATGCGCACTAGTGGGACTGACCCACGGCTAGTGGCGGTAAAATGAAAATGCTCACTAGTGGGACTGACCCACGGCTAGTGGCTGAACAAAAGGAAATGCGCACTAGTGGGACTAACCCACGGCTAGTGGCTAAGCAAAATGAAATGCGCACTAGTGGGACTGACCCACGGCTAGTGGCTCAGCAAAATGAAATGCGCACTAGTGGGACTGACCCACGGCTAGTGGCCAAGCAAAATGAAATGCGCACTAGTGGGACTGACCCACGGCTAGTGTCAGTCCACGGCTAGTGGCCAAGCAAAATGAAATGCGCACTAGTGGGACTGACCCACGGCTAGTGGCTAAGCAAAAATGAAAATGCTCACTAGTGGGACTCACCCACGGCTAGTGGTTGAACAAAATGAAATGCGCACTAGTGGGACTCACCCACGGCTAGTGGCTGAACAAAATGAAATGCGCACTAGTGGGACTGACCCACGGCCAGTGGCTAAGCAAAAATGAAAATGCTCACTAGTGGGACTAACCCACGGCTAGTGGCTGAGAAAATGAAAATGCTCACTAGTGGGACTAATCCACGCCTAGTGGCTAACGAAAATGAAAATGCTCACTAGTGGGACTGACTCACGGCTAGTGGCTAACGAAAATGAAAATGCTCACTAGTGGGACTCACCCACGGCTAGTGGCTAAACAAAATGAAATACGCACTAGTGGGACTGACCCACAGCTAGTGGCTAACGAAAGGAAATGCTTTTGACAATCGGACAGTGGGATCAAACCCGAGCCTGCCGAGGTCGGAGGGATAAAACCCATGCCCAACGAAAATAAAAGCGGTCAGTGGGATAAAACCCGAGCCTGCCGTGGTCGGAGGGATAAAACCCATGCCCAACGAAAATAAAAGCGGTCAGTGGGACAAAACCCGAGCCTGCCGAGGTCGGAGGGATTAAACCCGTGCCCAACGAAAGTAAAAGCGGTCAGTGGGATAAAACCCGAGCCTGCCGAGGTCGGAGGGATTAAACCAATGCCCAACGAAAATAAAAGCGGTCAGTGGGATAAAACCCGAGCCTGCCGTGATGAACTTGATTTGATTTTTGACTTTGATTTTTGATTTTTTTTGATTTTTTGATTTTTTGATTTTTGATTTTTTGTTTTTTTTTTTTTTTGATTTTTTTGTTTGACTGAGAGAGACTTGTCGAAATAATTTGCCCCAGTGTGATGAATTGGTCAGTGGGATTAAACCCAAGCCTGCCCAATGGGAAGTTGGCGGCACGAAGTCCAGGCCCAACGTGATCTTGTGAAGTTGGCGGCACGAAATCCAGGCCCAACGGGATGTTGTGAAGTTGGCGGCACAAAATCCAGGCCCAACTTGATCTTTGGAATGTTGGCGGCACAAAGTCCAGGGCCAACGTAATTTTTGGAATGTTGGCGGCACAAAGTCCAGGCCCAACGTGATATTGTGAACAAGAAATTGAATTTGATTTGTCAAGAAACAAGAATTTGAACTTGATTTTTGACTTTTGAATTTTTTTTTGAATTTTTCTGATTTTTCGAGAGAATCTTTTTCAAAATAATTTGCCCCAGTGTCGAGTCCATTTTTCCCTCCTTCTTCTTGCTTCTCTTTGCAGTATCGGCCTTCCGCCTCACTGGATGCCTTTCGTCATTTTGAACCATGAATACCTGTACAAGGGATTCATCAAAGTATGACATGCATTTAAATTCCAAGAAAAGAGCAGCGGGATTGATCCGAAAAATGTTATTATTTGATTTTTGGACAAAAACCTCAAATGTATTACAAAAAAAATTTGCCCCAGTATGGTCTTATTTCATGAAATCTTACAAATAAAATTTTGCTCCAGTGTGGGCTCCCTTGATTGCAAAAATTCGTTCAGATGATTTCCCATTTATTTGAACAAAGAAAAACCGCACTTTCTAAAATTTAGAAAAGAGTGCACATATACAACAATGTAAAGAAACTTTAAACGTCAAGTTTGAACTCATGCAGAAATTTTATGATGAATTCCTCGAAGTAACACCAAATTCAAGAAGATTTCTTCCTCACCTTTAGCATTGGTGCTTAGGGTAATTGGTCACCATTTCTGGTTGGTTCATCTTTCAGGACCAATCAAATGACTTTATTTTTGATTTGGAAGTGGCTGAAGGAAATGGGAAGTCAGAATTTGTCTCATTTTTGTGCCCCAATTGTATGTAATCCATTCAATGTCACATCTTAGTGAAAGCAAATAGTTTGTCACCCTCATTTCTTAAGAAAATTGAGTCAACATATAAGTTTTAAGTTTGCAACAAATGGGTAAGAACGATAGTTAAACATGCGAAAACTGGTTATACCCTTATGATCACAAATGATTGATGGATTTCTTATAAGCATAATACTTACTTTGGATTGTCATGAAGGAATAAGTCAACGATGGACTTTGTTAGCTTGTAATGTGGCTTGAAAACGATAGCTAAAGAATAAAACGATAGCTCAAGGACATAGCACCGAAGATCGCATTTTCCCAAAATTGCCCCTATTTTGAATTCGAAAGATCTCAGACTTTGTTTGATCACTCAATGGGGACTTCACCATCGAATCCTTTGTATTTCATTTTTTCTTTTTGCTTTTCCGTTTTCTTTTCTTTGATCTGGTGGGTTTTCCATGGTAAGTAGCGTCAACCTCATACTCAAGCAATTCAGAAATACAGCTAAAATTTTTCGGCATCAGAAATTTTCTTGACAGGGCCATTGCAAAGAACAGAAGTCAGGACTTTCGGCTTTTGTAATGGGGTCAGGTGGGCTGCTTAAAAAAGTTAAGGCTTGAAAGCGGATTTCAAAAGTGGCTTGAAGAATCTGAGATCGCATTGTTGCGCCAACCCTATTTTAGGGTTAAATCAGAATTTGCCCCAGTTTATGCTCAATTGAGGCTTTTTCTCTTTCATTTTCTTTCTTCTTTTGATTTTTTGGCCTTTTGCCATCCTTTGAAACTTTCACAAAATTTGCCCCAGTTTATTTTTGACCTGAGTTTCTCTTTTTCCTCTTGCTTTTGATTTTGTGGCTTTTCACTTTTGCACTTCTGGAAACTTTTCCTTTTCAACTCAAACTCGCCCCAGTGTGGGGTTTACGATTCTTAGGGTTGCCAAACGAAATAATTTATTCTGATGGCTCAAAAGGGATAACTAGGGATAGAATGCTTGATCGGAAAAGAAGAGGGCCTGACTTTTATTCTGTTCCTTACAATAACTCTGAAAGGAAACTTTCATTAATGGGAAATTTCTTGCATGTATCTGAATTAATTGACTGAGGAAGACCCTTGTTCATCCGTATTTGTGAAACATAGGCGGTCCGTGTGGACAAATCTCTTCCCTTTTTTTTTTTCAAAAATTGGAACCCAAGTGGAATCAAATTTTCCCAATTCGCGGTTCCCTTTCCCCTTTTTCTTTTTTCTTTTTCAAAATTCCCCAATTTCCTTCCCTAATGTGGGGTGCGATCGTAAGTGCTTTGAAAAGAACCACCAATTTTTAGCTCAAATGAGGATGCAAGGGATGATGGTGTTTAGGTTGTAGAAACGATGGCCAAAGTATCATTCTTACACCTCATGACAACCAAAGTAGTGAAATGGTCATTGAAAATCCATTCCTCTTTTGAAAATCTTCCCAATGTAAGGTAGAAATCATTAAGGCTCTTATTTGAAGCGAAATTATTCTTTCAAAGGCTCAAATGGGAGAGCAAATGATAAAATGTGTATAGGTAGAGAAAAGAATGCTCGAAGTATCATTCCAACTTTTCAAAACAAACAAGAGTAATGCACATTTTTGCTTTCACTTAGATGTGAACTGAATCAGTTAAACACAATGGATATTTTCAAGCAAAGATGGCCCCAATTTATCAATCAATGTGACTGATTTTATTTTGGGGTCAAATGAAGGAGAAAAGGAATCTCATAGGGCCTTTTGAGTGACATCTTTTAATTCTGAGCACTCTTATTGTGAATTTTCAGGCAGGAGGTTGAAAAAAATCCCAATTTAGTCTTATTTCTTAAAATTCATCATGAAATCTCCAATGAATAAGAATAAAGAATGAAATGTACATAAATATACACAAAACAATGATTGTCCAAAAATTTTATTATTGAAAAAGTTTGAAACAAAAATTCTCATTCAATTATGATACAAATGAAAAGAGAGAAACTTGTAAAGAGCTCCACATATACACTTTTTGTCTCCTTTTCTTTTGGAAAAAAATTTTATAAACAAATCAAATAAATAGAATTTCCCTTTGGAAAATAATTACAACATCTCTCAGAGGCTTTAGCGTAGAGCTTCCAAATGGATCATTTATGTTTTTATTGTAGGATCTGCCCA
This sequence comes from Coffea arabica, assembly GCF_036785885.1. NCBI lineage: Eukaryota > Viridiplantae > Streptophyta > Magnoliopsida > Gentianales > Rubiaceae > Coffea > Coffea arabica. The sequence continues at coordinate 37,323,825 of NC_092329.1, forward strand.
AGAATCAAATAACACTTGTAATCTTCAAACTTTATTGGATTAAAATTATCACCAGATATAGAAGAATATTTTCGTCTTACTGAAACATTTTATGAATGCAGGGGAGGGGAAAAACAAAAGAAAAATACCCAGAATTAGTAGGCAAAACTGCAAAATCGGTATGCATGTCCTATGGGGGAACCCTTTTTGTGCCAAGGGTAGGCCTAGCATGAAAATACAATCCGCTAGAATAGGCACTATACAATACCTGATGGATCCGATCAACTCATGGACTGAAAAATAATTTGAAAAATTTGGCCCATTGGAATGAGAAGAGACGTTGGTCAAAATGAGGACCTCGTCCGAAGGGATTGATCACTTTTGATCGATACAAGAATTTGCAAAAAACGTACGGGTTTGACTTTGACGAACTTCCTATCGAAGAGATTGGAATTCGTTGACAAATTTTCTCAGTGAAGCACGGGTCAAAACTCCAACTGATCAAATGGCTGGATGCAATGGATGTTTTTCTCAAAATCGACCAGGTTTTTGAAATTCGACATTGAAATCCTAATTGGTCAAATAAAATTGACAATTTATTACAAATCGACCGGATTACCCTAAAAAGGGAAACGGGTCAAATGAATTGAGTGAAATTTAAAAAGTTACTCAAAATTGGCCGGATCATCCTAAAAAAGGAATTTGATCGCATGAAATTGAGAATCTTATTCAAAATAAACCGGTTCATCCTAAAAACTGAAATTGGTCAAATGAATTGAATGAAATCGAAGATTTATTCAAAATTGACCAGATCGCCCTAAAAGGGTAAACTGGTCAAATGAATCGGACGAAATTGATGATTTATCAAAAATCGACGAAATTGCCCTAACTAATCAAATGAATTGAATGAAATTGGTGATTTATTCAAAGATCGACCAGATTGCCCTGAAAATGGGTGAATTAGCCAAATGAAAAGAAGATTTATTCAAAAATCGACCGGATGACCCTAAAAGGGGTAAATTGGTCAAATGAATTGATGATTTATTCAAAAATCGACCGGATGACCCTAAAAGGGGTAAATTGGTCTGTTATTCTTGGTTTTGATGATCACAAAAGTTTGTTTATACAGACCAAGAAAGTGAACACTTTGATCAGGTCTGTTGGAACAAAGAAAGCATATGTTCGTTTATCTCCTGACTACGTTGCTTTGGATGTGGCAAACAAGATTGGAATAATATGAATGAATTTAGTCATTGTTTTGTTTTCGATCAAAGATATTGTCTTTTAAGTATGTCTAGTTTGTCATTCTTGGTACTTTGAAATATTTGTCTAACCTTCCTCAAATACAAGTGTTTTTTGTCTATCCAAGAATCAGGTTCAAATATGTCATGAAATGTAAAACAACCAAAATGAGAAGCAAAAACAGGACAATCAGGTCGGACGGCCGAAAGGAAACTGTCGGACGTCCGAAAAGATAAAGAACATCAGGAAGGAAGCACCGTCGGACGCTCACATGCAAGCATCGGACGTCCGGAAGGATCGGACGCTTGCCATCGGACGCTAATCAACCGCATCGGACGTCCGAAAAATTCCAAGATAACTTGCTAGCTCTCGGCCCAAGGTCGGACGCTGTGCTGTCGGACGACAAAGAACTTATCGGACGTCCGAACCTCAACTTGGCTATCATCGGACGATTGGTTCGGACGATGATTCGATCGTCGGACGTCCGACAGCCCCAACGGCTAGTTGACTCTTCAGCTGCCTTCTATCCGTTGGAAGCATTGATGAAGCCCATTTCTGGATCCCTTTAAAATCAAACTGGTCTGAACGAAGTAGGGACTTTTGCTCACTTTGTTTACAAGTTCTCAAGAGATATTTTAGCTAGAAAATAGTCTCCAAAGCAGATTTGTATTAAAGTGGTGTGAATTTCTGTTGAGCATTTCTTTTGTGGTTGAAAGGATCTTTAGTGTAGCTTTGTTGAGGGTTTTCTGAGTGATTGTAAAACTTCCTAGCTTGACTAAGTGAGGCTTAGGGCAAGGAGGAAGAGCTCCCTCCATTGTACATCTAGTTGATCTTCGTTCATCAAAGAGAAGTTGCTCTTCCTAGTGTTTGGTCTTCAAGTTTGGGTAAAGCTTGGTAGACACTTGGTTTGTTTCTCTATTTTATATTTCTGTTTAATAAAATCTTCATTGCTTATCTATACTTGCTTCTCTGATTAATATTGCTATTGTCTTCTAATCTACTTGGTTGATCATTACTAAAAAGGAAGGTAAATTTTCATTAAAGAAAAAGTGCATAAACTTGGTTAAGATTTTAATCAACCAATTCACCCCCCCCTCTTGGTTGTCTGTGGGACTTACATGGTCAAATGAATTGATGATTTATTCAAAGATCGACCGGATGACCCTAAAAAGGGTAAATTGGTCAAATGATGGTTTATTCAAAATTGATTATGAATTGACAAAATGGATCGATTGAATCGGCCGGCCATTGGTGGTTTTAGAAAATTAGTCTATGAGCCTTTTAAAATCACTATTTGGCCTCAACTTATTCATCGTCTCAACAGGAGGAATCATTTGTGAATTTCTTCAAATTAATGTCCTTTATGCAAGGGATTTTTACCAATTTTTGATAAAATGGCCAAAAAGTGATTATTAGATGCTCATATTCCAAAGATCGCTTTATGCAAATGATCGGATCCTACCTTACCTTGTGCACTACCCCTTTGGATGGTACAAAATGTAAACATGCAAGTCTCACTGGATTAAGTATCCGAGACACAAGGTGGTTTATTCCTAACACGGGATCCCCTAAATGGCACACCCTTTCTAGGGTTTAATGCATGATGCCATTTATTAAAGCGATGTAAATATGCAATTCGAAATGAAACGTGACCTAAGGAACCCTTTATTTGCCAGGGTAGGTCTAAAATGGTATGGCATTATTAATTTATGAACAAAATATACCACAATTTTCAAACGTGCAATAACCTATCTACAAGGGTAGGTCCTAAAAGAGGATCATGCCAGACCTCTTATTTCCTAACATTTGTGAATGCAAAAGATAAGAAACAAGGAAACGTTAGTTCAACACATAATCACATAACACGTTGGACAATTAGATGATACAAAAGCAACAAAGAAATAAGGAAAGAGGGTGGGATCCCTCCCCTCGTGCTTGGTGTCCCTAATAGGGTAAGGTCGACTCTACCCTAGGCAATTCTAAAATGGATGCATGAGGTTAGGGTTCACTAATGCATCTAGACTCGATAAGCTCAGGTCCCCGAGCCTTCAGACTTGGAAACCAAAGGTCATCACTCCCAAGGTTCCTTGTCGGTGGCTCGAGCGATTCCCCAAACACCGCTACGCACACATCGTGTCGCGGCTAAGTGTTTGAGTGAATCTATCAAAATCCTCAACCTTCGACTAAAAGTTAAAGGCTATCAACCCATAGCTTAAAGCGGAAGATTGAGTGATCCATTGGATCATGCTACACACACATCGTGTCGTGATCACATGTCCAAGTGGATCACCTAATCCTAATAGGGTGGAGTGGCGTGACAAGCCACTAACAGAAAAATAAAAGAGGGGTGAAAAATTAAAGCGTATGCACGTATGCTAGTGCTCGTTTGGAGGGGAGGGATCAAGAACCAACGCGAGGCTCTACGGTGATGTCCCCCACCCAGATGCAATGCAAGCGCGAGATAAGCAAGTAAACATATATCCAATCAACCAAACATACATTCGCGAGCGAGGGAGTAGTTGGATACGCGTGAAATGCAAAATCCTAAAAAAGGAAAAATTGCAACCCTAAAACACCCAAATGTGATATATGAAAAGGTTAAAAGAAGAAAAAGGTTGATTAAATCAAATTTGCTCGGACTCTTGAATGTCCCCAGTGGAGTCGCCAACTGTCGCGCCCTATTTTTTGATAAATAAATAAATGGTTTAAAAATGTATTTTTTGTGATTGGAAAATGAATTGTGATTTAAAAGAAAAAATGGGTCTAAATGGGGGGTTGAGAATGCGACGATTTGACCCGAAATTATAGTTTAAAAAGGGTTTGAAATAAAAATTGGAGTCGCCACTTGGTAATGAGTTAAGGTGTACCAAGTCACCAAAAAATGAATTTTTAAAGAAAAAATAGGAAAAAATAGTAAGAAACCCCTTTTAAACGACTCCTAGTCCACGTAAACTAAAGAAAAAGGTTCGGGAGTCACATTTGACAAAGGGGAAGGCAAGGATAAAATCCAAGGCACCCCTTTGCCGTAGCCAAGGCTAGTTGCATGATTTAATCAAAGATTTTCTTGTTTTAACCAAAGAATTTATTACATTTGGATGCACTACATGAATGCAAACCCTAGACCTAGGGCTATTGGGGGAATTTCTCTTCCATGGTTGAGTGGTGCCAATCACATTAATTGTGAAGCCCATGTAGACACCAAATTTTAGCTCAAGTTCATTTACTCTTTGTTTCTTAGTTTTTTGTTTTTGTCATGTTTGTTTTATTCATTTTTAGTTTTTCGTTTTTTTTAGTTTTCATGTCATTATTTTATTTTTAAGCTTCTAGGATGGAATTTCTCAAAAGGAAAAGAAAACAATGGGAAAAATCATGAAAAAAGAGAAAAAGGGAAAATTGGTCACAAAAATACGTTCAAATTCAATCTTTTGGCACTTTAGTTATCTTTATTAAGTTATTTTGAGAAAAGGAAAAAAAAAAAGAGAAAAAAGGAAAAATGAAGAAAATTTGAAAAATGGACATTTTTGTTGTTTTTATTTGTTTAGTTTGTTTTTTTATTATTTATTTGTTTTCATTATTATTACATAGTTTTGTCATTTTGTTATTATTATTATTATTTATATTCTGTATTTATTAAGTTAAAAAAAAAAATAGAGCCGCGGCATGCAAGCTGCAATTTTTTGCAGTTTGCAAAGGAGGACTTGTGCGGCTCCTTAAGCTGCAAATATGGTGGCAATGTTTTAAGGGTTTAGGAGGGGGGTTGATGATATAAATAAGAAAAGAAACCACAGCCGCAGGGGAGGAGTTTTTGGAGAGAGTGGTTAGTTAGCGGCTGGTGAGGATCGAAGGGAGATGCATTAACGGCTGGAGGAAAAACGAAAGCCACAAGGCAGCTACGGGAATGAATTTGACGGACGGAAAATCTAAAAGAAAGAGAGGAACGGCTAAGGAGTGAAGGGTAGCGGCTAGGGTTTTGGGAGAAGAAAAAACTTCAAGAAAGCTACGGGCTGACTGGGGAGAAGAGTGAGCTGAGAAATGGAGGCGCGGCCGAGAAGAGGAAATCTGAGCGACGGCTAAGAGAGGTTGAGGGAATAGAGTAAACAGCGGCCGAGAGAGAGGGGAGACAAGAAGAAAAGGAGCGGCAAAACAAAAAGGAAAAGACTGGGTCTTTGAGGGCTGGGAGAAAACCAGAAAAGAAAGAAAGCAAGGGGAAGACCGGGAGGAGGAAGAGCTTCAAGTTGCGGGTCAAAGGTTTTTCACCATTTCCACGATTCTCCTGGGGTTATTCCACGTCAAAACTCTTGCTGGGATAGAGGTAATCTATCTTTGTCTTTGGGTTTTAGCAAAACTTTCATTTTTATCTTCAAGATCTGGTGATGGTTGTGAGAGAATTTGCAGCTTTCTAGTTTGTTTATTCATGATTGCGGTTTGTTTTTGCTGATTTCTGATGAGTATGCTATTATACCCCTGTTCTTGGATCCTTTATCATGGTCTAGCCTATTAGGATTCCTAGAAAGAGACCTGCGCATATGAGAGATTTTGCTGCAACAAGCGCTAACCTTTTGACTTGTTGCAGCCGTTTTTTTTTTCTCTCTTGGTTGCTGAATTTGCAGCGTGTCTGGCATGTTTGACGTGATGTGTTTATGTTGTTCTGATGTTCTGGGTTTGTTTATTGGAAGTTTGGATTGAAGATTTAGAGGTTGGCTTTTGGGAAAAATAGGTTTGTTTGGGTGTTTTTGATCATGCACATTTTATCTTGTACTCTATTCCTCCATGGCTGTTTTGGCAATAAAACTGCAATGTTTTGATTTTATGATTTGGACTCATTTATTCATTTCATTGGAGTGGTTTGATTGTATATAAGTTCCTTTGTTCATGACAAAGATGAAAGGAGCCAATTTTGTCACTTGAATAAGAAATGGATGAAAGCTGCGGCAGTTTTTGTTCTTCAAATGTCGTACTTGCCCAGAGTTTTGCATGATATCTTTTTAAGTTTTAGCTTGTTTATATGTGGAAGTCATGTGTCTTGTTGCTTGGCTTGGAGTTATGATTTTGTTTTGGTTGAAAAGTTTTGGAATCCTCATTTGAGATGAAGTAGGAGACAGCTTTGAGTTGCAGAATCTCTTGCTGCGTTTTTTTTTCTTTCTTTCTTTTGCTATTGGTCAGACCAGATTTGCGTCCTGGATTTTGTGTTCATCAGATTTGGGGTAGTTGTTTCTCTGGTTAGAAGGTTTGTTTAGCATGCCATAGTTTTCCTATTCTTTCTTCTGTCGATGTTGCCATATATCCGAAAGGTGCACAGCTAAGAATTGCAAAGAACTTTGCTGCATTTTTCCTCTTCCTTTCGGTCAATTCAAATTTTTATTTGAATCCTGCAACCAAATTGTTGTGTTTGATTTAGTGGATGTTTGATGGTTATAACCGTGGGGTTTTGGTGAATTTGCTGGCATGATCAGATAGCCAAGCAAATTGCAGTAAGAAAGATGTGAAGTAGTAGGAGAATCCAGTTTGTAGAATTGTTTTCTTCGTTGCATGCATGAAAAATCTTTTCAAAATTGCATTTTTGACCCCCCAAATCTCCCTTATTCTGCCATGGCCCAAAACTGGGGATAATTGAACTAATTTTGTCTTTTTAAGTTTAATCCTCTGTTTGCATATTTTATGTAACTTTGTGGATAGATTAAATTCTTGTTTCAAGTCATAATTGTGGCTTAATAATTTTAGTTGATTTGTTTATCTTGTTGGGTTTAGTAAAATAAGTGTTTTGGATTAAGGGGTTACTTTGTTTGGGCTTAGGAAGATAGAGCCCAACACTTTTGTTTGGATTTTTGGCTTGGGCCAGAGGATCATGATCCATCTGTTTGGTTGGCTAATTTTGGGCCAAAATAGTAGGCTAGCCCGTCTGTTTTGCTTGGGTCCTGATTTGTGCTAAGAGGATTTTGGCCCAAGAAGTGAATAAAATGGCCCAATAGCCTGGTCCATGAAGAAACCAGAAAACGATTTTGCAAATCAGTCCCTGAATTTCTCCTTAACTATACTATGGCCCTGGATATCTTCAATTTCCTTCAATTCGGTCCTTACTTTAATTGCAAATGAGTCCCTGAACTTTATTTTTCTTTAATTTTGACCCCAAAACTTTATTAATTTTTTGCAATCAAGTCTTTTCTTCTTTTACTTCTTAAATGTGGGTCGTTGACATGATTTAATTGATTCAAATTCATGTTTATTTTTTATCCTTTGTGATTATTTGCCAAATAAATTGGTACCTTGACCATTTTTTTTATTTTGGAGGATAAATAAGTTGATTTCACTCCATTAGAGCTTCATTTCAAGGGAGGTATAATTTCTTTTATCTTTTTGTGTTTCTCCTATGAGAACCAACGTGCTACGTGAGAAATACATGTTTACTTTGCTTTCCTAGCCTTTCTTTAATTTCTCTTACTTACGTCATTTACTTTTGTTTTCATTTAAGTTATTCTTTTAATGGGGTATGTGTACACCTCTTGGCTTGTAATAGATAGGGCTTTGGCGAGCAATTTGGTCCATTTTCCCCTTCCCTTTTTGTTTTAGTTAGTGAATGTAATAGGTTCATTAGTTTGGTCGCATGCCTACGTGTTAAGTGTTTAATCGCTTTATTAGGTCCTTGCATCTAGTCAAGCATGCTAAGTGTTATGTGCTACGTGTTTATAAGTGATTCGCATGTCTACTCGCTTTTTATAGTGTGGATGAATGGAATGGATGAATGTACGTCACCACACTAGTCCAACGCTAGTTGTGGCTTCTTTTATCGTTTCCACTAGTTCAACGCTAGTCGGAATTCATAGGAGGGGCTAGTCCAATGCTAGACCCAATAGGTTTTTTTTTTTTCTTTTTTTTTTTTTTTCCTTTTTCATAAAGTGCATGATCACCACATATCACGCATTTTTCCTTAGTTTATCATTTGGCATGTTCCTCAAACCCCTTCCCCTTCACTTTAGGACTTGCATCTCATGCTAGTTAGGGTTCATTTGCGTGAAAATCCCCTCTTGATAAGGGAAACGAGCGAGTGTGGCTACTCGATAGCCTTAGCACGCTAGTTTCGCCTTCTAATCAAAGGGAAAATAGAAGTCGAAAAGTTAGGAGTCAACCCCCCGTACCTGACTTGTTGCATTCCTCTAGGGTCATACTTTCATTTTTATCATCTACATACTCTTTTAACCACATTTTTTCACATTTCTCAAAACCATACTTTCTCACTACATTTTTCCTATCACGCGCTCATTTTCACCTCACAAATGGAATTCCACTTTACCTTATATATCCATTATTCTATTTTCACACACTTGCACACAAACACTTGGATTTTTCATACAATTTCACACATGCACCTTTTCATACACTTGCACACAAACACTTGGATTTTTTATACAATTTCACACGTTCACCTTTTTATACACTTGCACACTTGCACTTTAGCCATCATTTGCATTAATCGACCTCTATAAGGTTTTCCTTTATTGGCCGCCACAATTCATGTGGTTGGGACCAAAAACCTTACAAGAGACATTTTAGAATTTAGGTTTGCATTTTTTCCTTCTTTTTGCATTCATGTAGTGCATCCAAATGTAATAAATTCTTTGGTTAAAACAAGAAAATCTTTGATTAAATCATGCAACTAGCCTTGGCTAGGTCAAAGGGGTGCCTTGGATTTTATCCTTGCCTTCCCCTTTGTCAAATGTGACTCCCGAACCTTTTTCATTGGTTTACGTAGATTAGAAGTCGTTTAAAAAGGGTTTCTCACTACTTTTCCCTATTTTTCTTTAAAAATACATTTTTTAGGTGACTTGGTACACCTTAACTCATTACCAAGTGGCGACTCCGTATTTAGTTTTAAAAACCCTTTTTAAACTATAATTTTGGGTCAAATCGTCGCATTCTCAAAACCCCATTTAGACCCATTTTTCTTTTAAATCACGATTCATTTTCCAATCACAAAAATACATTTTTAAACCATTCATTTATTTCATCAAAAAATGGGGCGCGACAGTTGGCGACTCCACTGGGGACTTGAGAGTCCGAGCAATCGATTTAGTCAATTCTTTTCTTCTTTTAACCTTTTCATTTATTACATTGGATGTTTAGGATTGCATTTTTTCCTTTTTTTAGGATTTTTGCATTTCGCGTATCAACTCACTTCCTCACACATTCGCCTACGATTGTTTGGATGGATGGATGATTTATTTATGTATGATTTCGCGCTATGCATTGCATTTGGGGGGGGGTGTGTGTCACCTTTAGAGCCTCGCGTGGTTCTCAACCCCTTCCCTCAAAATAGGGAACACTTCATACGTGCACGTTTATTTATTGTTATCCCATTTTATTTTATTTTTCGTGGGAGCTATCCCACACCGCCTTGTAGGATTAGGATCGATCGCCTTGGGTAGGCGGCTGGTGTGCACTGCGCCCATAGCGCTACCTAAGGGATCACTCGAGCCACCGATCAAAGGCCTTGGGAGTGATGACCCTTTGCCTTTAGGTCTGAAGGCTTGGGAGCCGAAGCCTTATCGAGTCTAGTTGCATTAGTGAGCCCCAGCCTCATGCATCCATGTTAGCATTGGCCTAAGTTAGAGTCAGCCTCACCCTCTTTTAAGCACTTTAGGCACGAGGGAAGGGGTTCCACCCCTTTTACTTGTTTTATTGTATTTCCTTTCTTATTTGCTCCCAATGTGTTATGTGTACTATCAATTGCACTAACCATTCTTTTTGTTTTCTTGGCTTGCATTCATGTGCCTTAGCAAATAAGAGGCCTCTTTGGCACTCTTTTAGTGGCCTACCCATTAGATAACTCACATGTTTAAATTTCGGTTATTGCACTCAATTTTCAATAAGTACATTTCACTTTAGACCTTTTCCCCTCGATGCATTATCTATGTCCTTTAGGCCATATTTGTCACATATTTACATCGCTTTAATAAACTGGCATCATGCATTAAACCCTAGAAAGGGAATGCCACTTAGGGGATCCCGTGTTAGGAATAAACCACCTTGCGTCTCGGATACTTAATCCAATGAGACTTGCACGTTTACATTTTATACCATCCAAAGGGGTAGTGCACAAGGTAAGGTAGGATCCGATTATTTTCATAGAGTGATCTTTCGAATATGAACATCTAATAATCACTTTTTGGCCGTTTTATCAAAAATTGGTAAAAATCCCTTGCGTGAAGGACATTAATTTGAAGAAATTCACAAATGATTCCTCCTTTTGAGACGATAAATAAATTCAGGCCAAAATTTGATTTTTAGAAGGTCATAAACTAATGCACCTCAATGATTTTGAAATAACCAATGGCCGGACAATTCAACCAATCCATTTTGCCGATTCATTTCAATAAATCGTCAATTCATTTTGACCAATTTACCCTTTTTAGGGTCATTCGGTCGATTTTGAATAAAACGTCAATTCATTTGACCAATTTACCCTTTTTTAGGGTCATCCGGTCAATTTTTGAAAAATCATCCATTCATTTGACCAATTTACCCTTTTTAGGGTCACCTGGTCGATTTTGAATAAAACGTCAATTCATTTGACCAATTTACCCTTTTTTAGGGTCATCCGGTCAATTTTTGAAAAATCATCAATTTCATCTGACCAATTTACCCTTTCTAGGGTTATTCGGTCAATTTTTGAATAAATCAATTTCATCTGACCAATTTACCCTTTTTAGGGTCGTTCGGTCAATTCATCAATTTCATTCAATTCATTTGACCAAATTACCCTTTTTAGGGTCGTTTTACCAATTTACCCTTTTTAGGGTCATCCGGTCGATTTTGAATAAATCATCAATTCATTTGACCAAATTACCCTTTTTAGGGTCGTTTGACCAATTTACCCTTTTTAGGGTCATCCGGTCGATTTTGAATAAATCATCAATTCATTTGACCAAATTACCCTTTTTAGGGTCGTTTGACCAATTTACCCTTTTTAGGGTCATCCGGTCGATTTTGAATAAATCGTCGATTCATTTTACCAATTTACCCTTTTAGGGCGATCTGGCCAACTTTGAATAAATTCTCAATTTCATTCAATTCATTTGACCAAGTTCTTTTTTTTTTAGGACGATCCGGTCAATTTTGAATAAAATTCTCAATTTCATTCAATTCATCCGATCAAGTTCCTTTTTTAGGATGATTCGGTCAATTTTGAGTAAGTTTTAAATTTCACTCAACTCATTTGACCCGTTTCCCTTTTTAGGGTAATCCGGTCGATTTTTAATAAATTGTCAATTTCATTTGACCAATTAGGGTTTCAATGTCGGATTTCAAAACTTAGTCGATTTTTGAGAAAATCATCCATTTTATCCAATCCATTTTGTCAATTCATTCATCAATTTCATTCAATTCATCTGACCAATTTACCCTTTTTAGGGTCATCCGGTCAATTTTTGAAAAATCATTCATTCATTTGACCAATTTACCCTTTTTAGGGTCATCCAGCCGATCTTTGGATAAGTCATCAATTCATTGGACCAATTTACCCTTTTAGGGTGATTTGGTCGATTTTTGCATAAGTTATCAATCTCCATTTCATTCATTTGGCTAATTCACCCATTGGTAGGGCAATCGAACCAATTTTGAATAAATCAAGTTTTCATTTAGTCCATTTGTCCAATCTACCCTTTTTTAGGGTGATTCGATCAATTTTTGAATAAATCAATTTCATTCAATTCATCTGACCAATTTACCCTTTCTAGGGTTATTCGGTCAATTTTTGAATTCGGTCAATTTTTGAATAAATCAATTTCATTCAATTTATCTGACCAATTTACCCTTTCTAGGGTCATTCGGTCAATTTTTGAATAAATCAATTTCATTCAATTCATCTGACCAATTTACCCTTTTTAGGGTCGTTCGGTCAATTCATCAATTTCATTCAATTCATTTGACCAATTTACCCTTTTTTAGGGTCATACGGTCGATTTTGAATAAATCATCATTTCACTCAATGCGTTTGATCAATTGATTTCATTTAGTTCATTTGATTCATTTAATTCATTTTTTAGGGTTATCCATTCGATTTTGAATAAATAATCAAATTTCATTCAATGCATTTGACCATTTTACCCTTCTTAAGGTAATCTAGTCAATTTTTGAATAAACCATCAATTTCATCCTATGCATTTGACCAGATTTCCCTCTCTTAGGGTTTCGGTCTAAGGTTCACTGAGTGACCTAGTCTAAACATTGCAATCTCTTTTACACGTCATTTTTTTGTGTCAATCAAGGCAAGCAATCCATTCGGACTTTGTCCTAATTTTTAGGACAAATGTGTCTTTTCACTCCAATTGGAGGCCAAATTTTTCAAATCATTTTTTTTTCACCCAATCAACTGATCGGATTCATCAGGTATTGTATGGTGCCTACCCTAGAGGATTGCATTTTCATGCTAGGCCTACCTTTGGCACAAAAAGGGTTCCCCCATAGGACATGCATACCGATTTTGCAGTCTTGTTTACTAACTCGGGTTATTTTTCTTTTGTTTTTCCCCCTCCCCTGCATTCATAAAAAATGTTTCAATAAGGCAAAAATATTTGTCTACATTTGATAACATTTCTGATCTAATAAAGTGTGAAAATTACAAGTATTATTTGATTCTTGGGCAGATCCTACAATGGAAACGTGAAAGATCCATCTAAAAGTTCTAGACTAAGAGCTTCTAAGAGATTTCATAATTATTTTTCAAAGAAGACTCTGTATATTGGATTTGTTAATACATTCTTGTTCCCAAAAGAGGCAGAAATGTGTATATGGGGAGTTCTTAGAAGTTTTTCTCTTCTCATTTGTATTATAATTGAATGAGCATTTTGTTTCAAACTCTTTCAGCAATAAAATTTTTGGACAATTATTGTTTTGTATATCCATGTACATTTCATTCTTTTTGCTCATTGGAAATTTCATGATGAATTTTAAGAAAATAAGACTAAATTGAGATTTCCTCAACCTCCAGTCTGAAAATTCACAAGTGTATGCTTTCTAAAATTCTTGCGTACACTAGATTGGTGATCCGAGCTATCCAATAAGAGTGCTCAAAGTTAAAAGAAGTCACTCAAAAGACCCAATGAGATACCTTTTTTTCCTTTACTGTACAATTCATATTTTGCCCACTCCTATTGACCCCAAAATAAAATCAGTCACATTGATTGATAAATTGCAAATTGGGGCAATCTTTGCTTGGAAAAATGTCCATAGCGTCTAATTAGATTCAATTCACATCTCAATGAAAGCAAAAATGTGCATTATTCTTGTTTGTTTTGAAAATTTGGAATGATACTTTAAGTATTCGTTTCTCTATCCATACAGTTTTTATCATTTGCTCTCCCATTTGAGCCTTTAAAAGAATAATTTCGTTTCAAATAAGAGTCTTAAAGCTCACTACCCTACATTGGAAAATTTTCACATATCAAAAGGGGAATGGATTCTCAATGAGCGTTTCGTCACCTTAATTGTCATGGAGCGTAAGAATGATGCTTTGGCCGTCGTTTCTACAATCTAAACACAATTTACCCCTTGCATTCTCATTTGAGCTAAATTGATGGTTCTTTTCAAAGCACCTATGATCGCACCCCACATTGGGGAGGGAGATTGGAGTTTTTTTTAAAAAAAAACAAAAAAAAACAAAAAAAAAACAAAAAAAAAAAGCAAAAAATGCTAAAACTCAAAAGGGGGAACCGCAAATTGGGGAAATTTGATTCTACCTGAGCTTCAATTGTGAGAAAAAGAAGAGTGAAAAGAAAAGAAAGAAAAGTTGTCTGGCGGATCCTCTATGTTTCACAGATATGGATGACCAAGGGTCTTCCTCAGTCAGTTGATTCAGGTGCATGCAAAAATTTTGCATTAATGAAAATTTTCCTTTCAGAGTTAATGCAAGGAACGGATTAAAAGTCAGGCCCTCTTCTTTTCCAATCGAACATTCTATCCCTAATTATCCCTTTTGAGCTTTCAGAATAAATTACTTCGTTTGGCAACCCCTGAGAATCGCAAACCCCACACTGGGGTAACTTTGAGTTGGAAAAGGAAAGAAAAGTCCCAAGAGGTGAAAAGTGCTAAGGCAACAACAAAAGCAAAAGAAAAGAGAACCTCAGTTCAAAATAAACTGGGGCAAATTTTGTGAAAATTTCAAAGGAATGGCAAAAGGCCGAAAAATCAAAAAGAAAGAAAATGAAAGAGAAAAGCCTCAATTGAGCATAAACTGAGGCAAATTCTGATTTAACCCTAAAATAGGGTTGGCGTAACAATGCGATCTCAGATTACTTAAACCATTCTTGAAATCTGCTTTCAAGCCTTAACTTTTCTAAGCACCCCACCTGACCCCATTACAAAAGCCGAAAGTCCTGACTTCTGTTCTTTGCAATGGCCCTGTCAAGAAAATTTCTGATGCCGAAAATTTTAGCTGTATTTCTGAATTACTCGGGTATGAGAAAACCCATCAGCTCGAGGGAAAAGAAAAGAGGCGAAAGAAAATGCAGAAAAATTCGATGCCGAAATCCCTGGTGAATGATGAGAAAATCCAAACAAAGTCTTAAATCTTTCGAGTTCAAAATAGGGGCAATTTTGGGAAAATGCGATCTTCGGTGCAATGTCCTTGAAAGTCTTATCCTTCAACTATCGTTTCGAGCCACATTACAAGCTAACAAAGTCCATCGTTGACTTATTCCTTCATGACAATCCAAAGTGAGTATTATGCTCATAAGAAATCCATCGATCACTCATGATCATAAGGGTATAACCAGTTTTCGCATGTTTAGCTATCGTTTTTACCCATTTGTTGCAAGCTTAAAGCTTATGTGTTGACTAAGTTTTCTTAAAAAAAAAAAAAAAAAAAAGAGGGTGACAAACTCTTTGCTTTCACTAAGATGTGACATTGAAGGGATTACATACAATTGGGGCACAAAATAAGACAAGTCTTGGCCTCCCATTTCCTTTAGTCACTTCCAAGTCAGACATAACGCCCATTTGATTAGTCTTGAAAGATGGGCTAACCAGAAAGTGGTGACCTGTTATCCTAAGCACCGATGCTAAAAGTGAGGAAGAAATCTTCTTGAATTTGGTGTTATTCTAAGGGATTCATCATGAAATTTCTGCATGATTTCAAACTCGACGTTAAGTGTCTTCACATTGTATATATGACTATTTTCTAAATTTTAGAAGTGCTGTTTCTCTTTGTTCAAATACATGGAAAATCATCTGAACCAAATTTTTGCATTCAAGGGAGCCCACACTGGGGCAAAATTTTTATTTGCAAGATTTCACAAAATAAACCCACACAGGGGCAAATATTTTTGTAGTCCAATTGAGGATTTCGTCCAAGAATCAAAATAATGCATTTTTCAAATCAATCACGCTGTTTCTTTTCACAAAAACTTGAGTGCATCTCATATTTTGGTAAGCCCCTGTGCAGGTATTCATAGTTGAAATCGACGAAAAAGCATCTGGTGATGTGGGAGGCCGATGCCGAAGAAAGAGAAGAAAGAAAGAAAAAGGGCCCTACACTGGGGGCAGATTATTTTGAAAAGATTCTCTCGAAAAATCAAAAAAATTCAAAAGTCAAAAAAAAATCAAAAAATCAAGTTCAAATTTTTGTTTCTTGGAAAATCAAATTTAGTTTCTAGTTTTTGACAAATCAAGTTCAATTTTTTGACCAATATTGGCAGGACCGGGTCTAATCCCGCTGACCAAGTGAATGGCAGGACCGGGTTTTATCCCGCTGACCGCTTATTTCGGCAGGACCGGGTAAACCCGCTGACCGCTTATTTCGGCAGGACCGGTTTTATCCCGCTGACCGCTTACCTCGGCAGGACCGGGTTTTATCCCGCTGACCGGTTTTATCCCGCTGACCGCTTATTTCGGCAGGACCGGGTTTTATCCCGCTGACCGCTTACCTCGGTTTTATCCCGCTGACCGCTTACCTCGGCAGGACCGGGTTTTATCCCGCTGACCGCTTACTTCGGCAGGACCGGGTTTTATCCCGCTGACCGCTTCTTTCGGCAGGACCGGGTTTTATCCCGCTGACCGCTTACCTCGGCAGGACCGGGTTCTATCCCGCTGACCGTCCACACCCCGTCAGGCTCAGATGTTATCCCACCGACCAATTCATCATACTGGGGCAAATTATCTTTGGAAAGTTTCTCAAGAAAAAAAATCAAAAAAATCGAAAAAAAATAAAAAATCAAGTCAAGTTCATCACGGCAGGTTCGGGTTTGATCCCACTGTCCGATTGTCAAAGCATGTTATTTTCATTGTTATTGCAGCTGGATTTGTCCCGCCCGTAAGAATTTCATTTTTCTGTTCGGGTCTATCCCGTGGGTCTATCCCAATTTTAAATTTCTGTTTGGGTCTATCCCATTTACGTTTCTGTTTGGGTCTATCCCATTTTACGTTTCTGTTTGGGTCTATCCCATTTTACATTTTCTGTTTGGGTCTATCCCATTTTACATTTTCGGTTCGGGTCTATCCCAATTTTATATTTCTGTTCGGGTCAGTCCCGTTTAAATCCTGTCTCGGGTCAGTCCCGATTTTAAAAATTTCCTGTTAGGGGTCAGTCCCCATCGTTTGAGTAATTCGCAGCCGAATAACACAGGTAAGTATTTGGTGTCTACTTCTTTGTCTCAAGTTTTTTCAAAACTCAGACAAAGAGGGGCAAACTGTAGACACCAAATTTTAGCTCAAGTTCATTTACTCTTTGTTTCTTAGTTTTTTGTTTTTGTCATGTTTGTTTTATTCATTTTTAGTTTTTCGTTTTTTTTAGTTTTCATGTCATTATTTTATTTTTAAGCTTCTAGGATGGAATTTCTCAAAAGGAAAAGAAAACAATGGGAAAAATCATGAAAAAAGAGAAAAAGGGAAAATTGGTCACAAAAATACGTTCAAATTCAATCTTTTGGCACTTTAGTTATCTTTATTAAGTTATTTTGAGAAAAGGAAAAAAAAAAAGAGAAAAAAGGAAAAATGAAGAAAATTTGAAAAATGGACATTTTTGTTGTTTTTATTTGTTTAGTTTGTTTTTTTATTATTTATTTGTTTTCATTATTATTACATAGTTTTGTCATTTTGTTATTATTATTATTATTTATATTCTGTATTTATTAAGTTAAAAAAAAAAAAATAGAGCCGCGGCATGCAAGCTGCAATTTTTTGCAGTTTGCAAAGGAGGACTTGTGCGGCTCCTTAAGCTGCAAATATGGTGGCAATGTTTTAAGGGTTTAGGAGGGGGGTTGATGATATAAATAAGAAAAGAAACCACAGCCGCAGGGGAGGAGTTTTTGGAGAGAGTGGTTAGTTAGCGGCTGGTGAGGATCGAAGGGAGATGCATTAACGGCTGGAGGAAAAACGAAAGCCACAAGGCAGCTACGGGAATGAATTTGACGGACGGTTGGCGACTCCACTGGGGACTTGAGAGTCCGAGCAATCGATTTAGTCAATTCTTTTCTTCTTTTAACCTTTTCATTTATTACATTGGATGTTTAGGATTGCATTTTTTCCTTTTTTTAGGATTTTTGCATTTCGCGTATCAACTCACTTCCTCACACATTCGCCTACGATTGTTTGGATGGATGGATGATTTATTTATGTATGATTTCGCGCTATGCATTGCATTTGGGGGGGGTGTGTGTCACCTTTAGAATCTCGCGTGGTTCTCAACCCCTTCCCTCAAAATAGGGAACACTTCATACGTGCACGTTTATTTATTGTTATCCCATTTTATTTTATTTTTCGTGGGAGCTATCCCACACCGCCTTGTAGGATTAGGATCGATCGCCTTGGGTAGGCGGCTGGTGTGCACTGCGCCCATAGCGCTACCTAAGGGATCACTCGAGCCACCGATCAAAGGCCTTGGGAGTGATGACCCTTTGCCTTTAGGTCTGAAGGCTTAGGAGCCGAAGCCTTATCGAGTCTAGTTGCATTAGTGAGCCCCAGCCTCATGCATCCATGTTAGCATTGGCCTAAGTTAGAGTCAGCCTCACCCTCTTTTAAGCACTTTAGGCACGAGGGAAGGGGTTCCACCCCTTTTACTTGTTTTATTGTATTTCCTTTCTTATTTGCTCCCAATGTGTTATGTGTACTATCAATTGCACTAACCATTCTTTTTGTTTTCTTGGCTTGCATTCATGTGCCTTAGCAAATAAGAGGCCTCTTTGGCACTCTTTTAGTGGCCTACCCATTAGATAACTCACATGTTTAAATTTCGGTTATTGCACTCAATTTTCAATAAGTACATTTCACTTTAGACCTTTTCCCCTCGATGCATTATCTATGTCCTTTAGGCCATATTTGTCACATATTTACATCGCTTTAATAAACTGGCATCATGCTTTAAACCCTAGAAAGGGAATGCCACTTAGGGGATCCCGTGTTAGGAATAAACCACCTTGCGTCTCGGATACTTAATCCAATGAGACTTGCACGTTTACATTTTATACCATCCAAAGGGGTAGTGCACAAGGTAAGGTAGGATCCGATTATTTTCATAGAGTGATCTTTGGAATATGAGCATCTAATAATCACTTTTTGGCCGTTTTATCAAAAATTGGTAAAAATCCCTTGCGTGAAGGACATTAATTTGAAGAAATTCACAAATGATTCCTCCTTTTGAGACGATAAATAAATTCAGGCCAAAATTTGATTTTTAGAAGGTCATAAACTAATGCACCTCAATGATTTTGAAATAACCAATGGCCGGACAATTCAACCAATCCATTTTGCCGATTCATTTCAATAAATCGTCAATTCATTTTGACCAATTTACCCTTTTTAGGGTCATTCGGTCGATTTTGAATAAAACGTCAATTCATTTGACCAATTTACCCTTTTTTAGGGTCATCCGGTTAATTTTTGAAAAATCATCCATTCATTTGACCAATTTACCCTTTTTAGGGTCACCTGGTCGATTTTGAATAAAACGTCAATTCATTTGACCAATTTACCCTTTTTTAGGGTCATCCGGTCAATTTTTGAAAAATCATCAATTTCATCTGACCAATTTACCCTTTCTAGGGTTATTCGGTCAATTTTTGAATAAATCAATTTCATCTGACCAATTTACCCTTTTTAGGGTCGTTCGGTCAATTCATCAATTTCATTCAATTCATTTGACCAAATTACCCTTTTTAGGGTCGTTTGACCAATTTACCCTTTTTAGGGTCATCCGGTCGATTTTGAATAAATCATCAATTCATTTG
Source organism: Coffea arabica (assembly GCF_036785885.1). Taxonomy (NCBI): domain Eukaryota; kingdom Viridiplantae; phylum Streptophyta; class Magnoliopsida; order Gentianales; family Rubiaceae; genus Coffea; species Coffea arabica. Next base: position 37,343,258 of record NC_092329.1, read on the forward strand.
ACCAAATTACCCTTTTTAGGGTCGTTTGACCAATTTACCCTTTTTAGGGTCATCCGGTCGATTTTGAATAAATCATCAATTCATTTGACCAAATTACCCTTTTTAGGGTCGTTTGACCAATTTACCCTTTTTAGGGTCATCCGGTCGATTTTGAATAAATCGTCGATTCATTTTACCAATTTACCCTTTTAGGGCGATCTGGCCAACTTTGAATAAATTCTCAATTTCATTCAATTCATTTGACCAAGTTCTTTTTTTTTAGGACGATCCGGTCAATTTTGAATAAAATTCTCAATTTCATTCAATTCATCCGATCAAGTTCCTTTTTTAGGATGATTCGGTCAATTTTGAGTAAGTTTTAAATTTCACTCAACTCATTTGACCCGTTTCCCTTTTTAGGGTAATCCGGTCGATTTTTAATAAATTGTCAATTTCATTTGACCAATTAGGGTTTCAATGTCGGATTTCAAAACTTAGTCGATTTTTGAGAAAATCATCCATTTTATCCAATCCATTTTGTCAATTCATTCATCAATTTCATTCAATTCATCTGACCAATTTACCCTTTTTAGGGTCATCCGGTCAATTTTTGAAAAATCATTCATTCATTTGACCAATTTACCCTTTTTAGGGTCATCCAGCCGATCTTTGGATAAGTCATCAATTCATTGGACCAATTTACCCTTTTAGGGTGATTTGGTCGATTTTTGCATAAGTTATCAATCTCCATTTCATTCATTTGGCTAATTCACCCATTGGTAGGGCAATCGAACCAATTTTGAATAAATCAAGTTTTCATTTAGTCCATTTGTCCAATCTACCCTTTTTTAGGGTGATTCGATCAATTTTTGAATAAATCAATTTCATTCAATTCATCTGACCAATTTACCCTTTCTAGGGTTATTCGGTCAATTTTTGAATTCGGTCAATTTTTGAATAAATCAATTTCATTCAATTTATCTGACCAATTTACCCTTTCTAGGGTCATTCGGTCAATTTTTGAATAAATCAATTTCATTCAATTCATCTGACCAATTTACCCTTTTTAGGGTCGTTCGGTCAATTCATCAATTTCATTCAATTCATTTGACCAATTTACCCTTTTTTAGGGTCATACGGTCGATTTTGAATAAATCATCATTTCACTCAATGCGTTTGATCAATTGATTTCATTTAGTTCATTTGATTCATTTAATTCATTTTTTAGGGTTATCCATTCGATTTTGAATAAATAATCAAATTTCATTCAATGCATTTGACCATTTTACCCTTCTTAAGGTAATCTAGTCAATTTTTGAATAAACCATCAATTTCATCCTATGCATTTGACCAGATTTCCCTCTCTTAGGGTTTCGGTCTAAGGTTCACTGAGTGACCTAGTCTAAACATTGCAATCTCTTTTACACGTCATTTTTTTGTGTCAATCAAGGCAAGCAATCCATTCGGACTTTGTCCTAATTTTTAGGACAAATGTGTCTTTTCACTCCAATTGGAGGCCAAATTTTTCAAATCATTTTTTTTTCACCCAATCAACTGATCGGATTCATCAGGTATTGTATGGTGCCTACCCTAGAGGATTGCATTTTCATGCTAGGCCTACCTTTGGCACAAAAAGGGTTCCCCCATAGGACATGCATACCGATTTTGCAGTCTTGTTTACTAACTCGGGTTATTTTTCTTTTGTTTTTCCCCCTCCCCTGCATTCATAAAAAATGTTTCAATAAGGCAAAAATATTTGTCTACATTTGATAACATTTCTGATCTAATAAAGTGTGAAAATTACAAGTATTATTTGATTCTTGGGCAGATCCTACAATGGAAACGTGAAAGATCCATCTAAAAGTTCTAGACTAAGAGCTTCTAAGAGATTTCATAATTATTTTTCAAAGAAGACTCTGTATATTGGATTTGTTAATACATTCTTGTTCCCAAAAGAGGCAGAAATGTGTATATGGGGAGTTCTTAGAAGTTTTTCTCTTCTCATTTGTATTATAATTGAATGAGCATTTTGTTTCAAACTCTTTCAGCAATAAAATTTTTGGACAATTATTGTTTTGTATATCCATGTACATTTCATTCTTTTTGCTCATTGGAAATTTCATGATGAATTTTAAGAAAATAAGACTAAATTGAGATTTCCTCAACCTCCAGTCTGAAAATTCACAAGTGTATGCTTTCTAAAATTCTTGCGTACACTAGATTGGTGATCCGAGCTATCCAATAAGAGTGCTCAAAGTTAAAAGAAGTCACTCAAAAGACCCAATGAGATACCTTTTTTTCCTTTACTGTACAATTCATATTTTGCCCACTCCTATTGACCCCAAAATAAAATCAGTCACATTGATTGATAAATTGCAAATTGGGGCAATCTTTGCTTGGAAAAATGTCCATAGCGTCTAATTAGATTCAATTCACATCTCAATGAAAGCAAAAATGTGCATTATTCTTGTTTGTTTTGAAAATTTGGAATGATACTTTAAGTATTCGTTTCTCTATCCATACAGTTTTTATCATTTGCTCTCCCATTTGAGCCTTTAAAAGAATAATTTCGTTTCAAATAAGAGTCTTAAAGCTCACTACCCTACATTGGAAAATTTTCACATATCAAAAGGGGAATGGATTCTCAATGAGCGTTTCGTCACCTTAATTGTCATGGAGCGTAAGAATGATGCTTTGGCCGTCGTTTCTACAATCTAAACACAATTTACCCCTTGCATTCTCATTTGAGCTAAATTGATGGTTCTTTTCAAAGCACCTATGATCGCACCCCACATTGGGGAGGGAGATTGGAGTTTTTTTTAAAAAAAAACAAAAAAAAACAAAAAAAAAACAAAAAAAAAAGCAAAAAATGCTAAAACTCAAAAGGGGGAACCGCAAATTGGGGAAATTTGATTCTACCTGAGCTTCAATTGTGAGAAAAAGAAGAGTGAAAAGAAAAGAAAGAAAAGTTGTCTGGCGGATCCTCTATGTTTCACAGATATGGATGACCAAGGGTCTTCCTCAGTCAGTTGATTCAGGTGCATGCAAAAATTTTGCATTAATGAAAATTTTCCTTTCAGAGTTAATGCAAGGAACGGATTAAAAGTCAGGCCCTCTTCTTTTCCAATCGAACATTCTATCCCTAATTATCCCTTTTGAGCTTTCAGAATAAATTACTTCGTTTGGCAACCCCTGAGAATCGCAAACCCCACACTGGGGTAACTTTGAGTTGGAAAAGGAAAGAAAAGTCCCAAGAGGTGAAAAGTGCTAAGGCAACAACAAAAGCAAAAGAAAAGAGAACCTCAGTTCAAAATAAACTGGGGCAAATTTTGTGAAAATTTCAAAGGAATGGCAAAAGGCCGAAAAATCAAAAAGAAAGAAAATGAAAGAGAAAAGCCTCAATTGAGCATAAACTGAGGCAAATTCTGATTTAACCCTAAAATAGGGTTGGCGTAACAATGCGATCTCAGATTACTTAAACCATTCTTGAAATCTGCTTTCAAGCCTTAACTTTTCTAAGCACCCCACCTGACCCCATTACAAAAGCCGAAAGTCCTGACTTCTGTTCTTTGCAATGGCCCTGTCAAGAAAATTTCTGATGCCGAAAATTTTAGCTGTATTTCTGAATTACTCGGGTATGAGAAAACCCATCAGCTCGAGGGAAAAGAAAAGAGGCGAAAGAAAATGCAGAAAAATTCGATGCCGAAATCCCTGGTGAATGATGAGAAAATCCAAACAAAGTCTTAAATCTTTCGAGTTCAAAATAGGGGCAATTTTGGGAAAATGCGATCTTCGGTGCAATGTCCTTGAAAGTCTTATCCTTCAACTATCGTTTCGAGCCACATTACAAGCTAACAAAGTCCATCGTTGACTTATTCCTTCATGACAATCCAAAGTGAGTATTATGCTCATAAGAAATCCATCGATCACTCATGATCATAAGGGTATAACCAGTTTTCGCATGTTTAGCTATCGTTTTTACCCATTTGTTGCAAGCTTAAAGCTTATGTGTTGACTAAGTTTTCTTAAAAAAAAAAAAAAAAAAAGAGGGTGACAAACTCTTTGCTTTCACTAAGATGTGACATTGAAGGGATTACATACAATTGGGGCACAAAATAAGACAAGTCTTGGCCTCCCATTTCCTTTAGTCACTTCCAAGTCAGACATAACGCCCATTTGATTAGTCTTGAAAGATGGGCTAACCAGAAAGTGGTGACCTGTTATCCTAAGCACCGATGCTAAAAGTGAGGAAGAAATCTTCTTGAATTTGGTGTTATTCTAAGGGATTCATCATGAAATTTCTGCATGATTTCAAACTCGACGTTAAGTGTCTTCACATTGTATATATGACTATTTTCTAAATTTTAGAAGTGCTGTTTCTCTTTGTTCAAATACATGGAAAATCATCTGAACCAAATTTTTGCATTCAAGGGAGCCCACACTGGGGCAAAATTTTTATTTGCAAGATTTCACAAAATAAACCCACACAGGGGCAAATATTTTTGTAGTCCAATTGAGGATTTCGTCCAAGAATCAAAATAATGCATTTTTCAAATCAATCACGCTGTTTCTTTTCACAAAAACTTGAGTGCATCTCATATTTTGGTAAGCCCCTGTGCAGGTATTCATAGTTGAAATCGACGAAAAAGCATCTGGTGATGTGGGAGGCCGATGCCGAAGAAAGAGAAGAAAGAAAGAAAAAGGGCCCTACACTGGGGGCAGATTATTTTGAAAAGATTCTCTCGAAAAATCAAAAAAATTCAAAAGTCAAAAAAAAATCAAAAAATCAAGTTCAAATTTTTGTTTCTTGGAAAATCAAATTTAATTTCTAGTTTTTGACAAATCAAGTTCAATTTTTTGACCAATATTGGCAGGACCGGGTCTAATCCCGCTGACCAAGTGAATGGCAGGACCGGGTTTTATCCCGCTGACCGCTTATTTCGGCAGGACCGGGTTTTATCCCGCTGACCGCTTACCTCGGCAGGACCGGGTTTTATCCCGCTGACCGGTTTTATCCCGCTGACCGCTTATTTCGGCAGGACCGGGTTTTATCCCGCTGACCGCTTACCTCGGTTTTATCCCGCTGACCGCTTACCTCGGTTTTATCCCGCTGACCGCTTACCTCGGCAGGACCGGGTTTTATCCCGCTGACCGCTTACTTCGGCAGGACCGGGTTTTATCCCGCTGACCGCTTCTTTCGGCAGGACCGGGTTTTATCCCGCTGACCGCTTACCTCGGCAGGACCGGGTTCTATCCCGCTGACCGTCCACACCCCGTCAGGCTCAGATGTTATCCCACCGACCAATTCATCATACTGGGGCAAATTATCTTTGGAAAGTTTCTCAAGAAAAAAAATCAAAAAAATCGAAAAAAAATAAAAAATCAAGTCAAGTTCATCACGGCAGGTTCGGGTTTGATCCCACTGTCCGATTGTCAAAGCATGTTATTTTCATTGTTATTGCAGCTGGATTTGTCCCGCCCGTAAGAATTTCATTTTTCTGTTCGGGTCTATCCCAATTTTAAATTTCTGTTTGGGTCTATCCCATTTACGTTTCTGTTTGGGTCTATCCCATTTTACGTTTCTGTTTGGGTCTATCCCATTTTACATTTTCTGTTTGGGTCTATCCCATTTTACATTTTCGGTTCGGGTCTATCCCAATTTTATATTTCTGTTCGGGTCAGTCCCGTTTAAATCCTGTCTCGGGTCAGTCCCGATTTTAAAAATTTCCTGTTAGGGGTCAGTCCCCATCGTTTGAGTAATTCGCAGCCGAATAACACAGGTAAGTATTTGGTGTCTACTTCTTTGTCTCAAGTTTTTTCAAAACTCAGACAAAGAGGGGCAAACTGTAGACACCAAATTTTAGCTCAAGTTCATTTACTCTTTGTTTCTTAGTTTTTTGTTTTTGTCATGTTTGTTTTATTCATTTTTAGTTTTTCGTTTTTTTTAGTTTTCATGTCATTATTTTATTTTTAAGCTTCTAGGATGGAATTTCTCAAAAGGAAAAGAAAACAATGGGAAAAATCATGAAAAAAGAGAAAAAGGGAAAATTGGTCACAAAAATACGTTCAAATTCAATCTTTTGGCACTTTAGTTATCTTTATTAAGTTATTTTGAGAAAAGGAAAAAAAAAAAGAGAAAAAAGGAAAAATGAAGAAAATTTGAAAAATGGACATTTTTGTTGTTTTTATTTGTTTAGTTTGTTTTTTTATTATTTATTTGTTTTCATTATTATTACATAGTTTTGTCATTTTGTTATTATTATTATTATTTATATTCTGTATTTATTAAGTTAAAAAAAAAAAAAAATAGAGCCGCGGCATGCAAGCTGCAATTTTTTGCAGTTTGCAAAGGAGGACTTGTGCGGCTCCTTAAGCTGCAAATATGGTGGCAATGTTTTAAGGGTTTAGGAGGGGGGTTGATGATATAAATAAGAAAAGAAACCACAGCCGCAGGGGAGGAGTTTTTGGAGAGAGTGGTTAGTTAGCGGCTGGTGAGGATCGAAGGGAGATGCATTAACGGCTGGAGGAAAAACGAAAGCCACAAGGCAGCTACGGGAATGAATTTGACGGACGGAAAATCTAAAAGAAAGAGAGGAACGGCTAAGGAGTGAAGGGTAGCGGCTAGGGTTTTGGGAGAAGAAAAAACTTCAAGAAAGCTACGGGCTGACTGGGGAGAAGAGTGAGCTGAGAGATGGAGGCGCGGCCGAGAAGAGGAAATCTGAGCGACGGCTAAGAGAGGTTGAGGGAATAGAGTAAACAGCGGCCGAGAGAGAGGGGAGACAAGAAGAAAAGGAGCGGCAAAACAAAAAGGAAAAGACTGGGTCTTTGAGGGCTGGGAGAAAACCAGAAAAGAAAGAAAGCAAGGGGAAGACCGGGAGGAGGAAGAGCTTCAAGTTGCGGGTCAAAGGTTTTTCACCATTTCCACGATTCTCCTGGGGTTATTCCACGTCAAAACTCTTGCTGGGATAGAGGTAATCCATCTTTGTCTTTGGGTTTTAGCAAAACTTTCATTTTTATCTTCAAGATCTGGTGATGGTTGTGAGAGAATTTGCAGCTTTCTAGTTTGTTTATTCATGATTGCGGTTTGTTTTTGCTGATTTCTGATGAGTATGCTATTATACCCCTGTTCTTGGATCCTTTATCATGGTCTAGCCTATTAGGATTCCTAGAAAGAGACCTGCGCATATGAGAGATTTTGCTGCAACAAGCGCTAACCTTTTGACTTGTTGCAGCCGTTTTTTTTTTCTCTCTTGGTTGCTGAATTTGCAGCGTGTCTGGCATGTTTGACGTGATGTGTTTATGTTGTTCTGATGTTCTGGGTTTGTTTATTGGAAGTTTGGATTGAAGATTTAGAGGTTGGCTTTTGGGAAAAATAGGTTTGTTTGGGTGTTTTTGATCATGCACATTTTATCTTGTACTCTATTCCTCCATGGCTGTTTTGGCAATAAAACTGCAATGTTTTGATTTTATGATTTGGACTCATTTATTCATTTCATTGGAGTGGTTTGATTGTATATAAGTTCCTTTGTTCATGACAAAGATGAAAGGAGCCAATTTTGTCACTTGAATAAGAAATGGATGAAAGCTGCGGCAGTTTTTGTTCTTCAAATGTCATACTTGCCCAGAGTTTTGCATGATATCTTTTTAAGTTTTAGCTTGTTTATATGTGGAAGTCATGTGTCTTGTTGCTTGGCTTGGAGTTATGATTTTGTTTTGGTTGAAAAGTTTTGGAATCCTCATTTGAGATGAAGTAGGAGACAGCTTTGAGTTGCAGAATCTCTTGCTGCGTTTTTTTTTTCTTTCTTTCTTTTGCTATTGGTCAGACCAGATTTGCGTCCTGGATTTTGTGTTCATCAGATTTGGGGTAGTTGTTTCTCTGGTTAGAAGGTTTGTTTAGCATGCCATAGTTTTCCTATTCTTTCTTCTGTCGATGTTGCCATATATCCGAAAGGTGCACAGCTAAGAATTGCAAAGAACTTTGCTGCATTTTTCCTCTTCCTTTCGGTCAATTCAAATTTTTATTTGAATCCTGCAACCAAATTGTTGTGTTTGATTTAGTGGATGTTTGATGGTTATAACCGTGGGGTTTTGGTGAATTTGCTGGCATGATCAGATAGCCAAGCAAATTGCAGTAAGAAAGATGTGAAGTAGTAGGAGAATCCAGTTTGTAGAATTGTTTTCTTCGTTGCATGCATGAAAAATCTTTTCAAAATTGCATTTTTGACCCCCCAAATCTCCCTTATTCTGCCATGGCCCAAAACTGGGGATAATTGAACTAATTTTGTCTTTTTAAGTTTAATCCTCTGTTTGCATATTTTATGTAACTTTGTGGATAGATTAAATTCTTGTTTCAAGTCATAATTGTGGCTTAATAATTTTAGTTGATTTGTTTATCTTGTTGGGTTTAGTAAAATAAGTGTTTTGGATTAAGGGGTTACTTTGTTTGGGCTTAGGAAGATAGAGCCCAACACTTTTGTTTGGATTTTTGGCTTGGGCCAGAGGATCATGATCCATCTGTTTGGTTGGCTAATTTTGGGCCAAAATAGTAGGCTAGCCCGTCTGTTTTGCTTGGGTCCTGATTTGTGCTAAGAGGATTTTGGCCCAAGAAGTGAATAAAATGGCCCAATAGCCTGGTCCATGAAGAAACCAGAAAACGATTTTGCAAATCAGTCCCTGAATTTCTCCTTAACTATACTATGGCCCTGGATATCTTCAATTTCCTTCAATTCGGTCCTTACTTTAATTGCAAATGAGTCCCTGAACTTTATTTTTCTTTAATTTTGACCCCAAAACTTTATTAATTTTTTGCAATCAAGTCTTTTCTTCTTTTACTTCTTAAATGTGGGTCGTTGACATGATTTAATTGATTCAAATTCATGTTTATTTTTTATCCTTTGTGATTATTTGCCAAATAAATTGGTACCTTGACCATTTTTTTTATTTTGGAGGATAAATAAGTTGATTTCACTCCATTAGAGCTTCATTTCAAGGGAGGTATAATTTCTTTTATCTTTTTGTGTTTCTCCTATGAGAACCAACGTGCTACGTGAGAAATACATGTTTACTTTGCTTTCCTAGCCTTTCTTTAATTTCTCTTACTTACGTCATTTACTTTTGTTTTCATTTAAGTTATTCTTTTAATGGGGTATGTGTACACCTCTTGGCTTGTAATAGATAGGGCTTTGGCGAGCAATTTGGTCCATTTTCCCCTTCCCTTTTTGTTTTAGTTAGTGAATGTAATAGGTTCATTAGTTTGGTCGCATGCCTACGTGTTAAGTGTTTAATCGCTTTATTAGGTCCTTGCATCTAGTCAAGCATGCTAAGTGTTATGTGCTACGTGTTTATAAGTGATTCGCATGTCTACTCGCTTTTTATAGTGTGGATGAATGGAATGGATGAATGTACGTCACCACACTAGTCCAACGCTAGTTGTGGCTTCTTTTATCGTTTCCACTAGTTCAACGCTAGTCGGAATTCATAGGAGGGGCTAGTCCAATGCTAGACCCAATAGGTTTTTTTTTTTCTTTTTTTTTTCCTTTTTCATAAAGTGCATGATCACCACATATCACGCATTTTTCCTTAGTTTATCATTTGGTATGTTCCTCAAACCCCTTCCCCTTCACTTTAGGACTTGCATCTCATGCTAGTTAGGGTTCATTTGCGTGAAAATCCCCTCTTGATAAGGGAAACGAGCGAGTGTGGCTACTCGATAGCCTTAGCACGCTAGTTTCGCCTTCTAATCAAAGGGAAAATAGAAGTCGAAAAGTTAGGAGTCAACCCCCCGTACCTGACTTGTTGCATTCCTCTAGGGTCATACTTTCATTTTTATCATCTACATACTCTTTTAACCACATTTTTTCACATTTCTCAAAACCATACTTTCTCACTACATTTTTCCTATCACGCGCTCATTTTCACCTCACAAATGGAATTCCACTTTACCTTATATATCCATTATTCTATTTTCACACACTTGCACACAAACACTTGGATTTTTCATACAATTTCACACATGCACCTTTTCATACACTTGCACACAAACACTTGGATTTTTTATACAATTTCACACGTTCACCTTTTTATACACTTGCACACTTGCACTTTAGCCATCATTTGCATTAATCGACCTCTATAAGGTTTTCCTTTATTGGCCGCCACAATTCATGTGGTTGGGACCAAAAACCTTACAAGAGACATTTTAGAATTTAGGTTTGCATTTTTTCCTTCTTTTTGCATTCATGTAGTGCATCCAAATGTAATAAATTCTTTGGTTAAAACAAGAAAATCTTTGATTAAATCATGCAACTAGCCTTGGCTAGGTCAAAGGGGTGCCTTGGATTTTATCCTTGCCTTCCCCTTTGTCAAATGTGACTCCCGAACCTTTTTCATTGGTTTACGTAGATTAGGAGTCGTTTAAAAAGGGTTTCTCACTACTTTTCCCTATTTTTCTTTAAAAATACATTTTTTAGGTGACTTGGTACACCTTAACTCATTACCAAGTGGCGACTCCGTATTTAGTTTTAAAAACCCTTTTTAAACTATAATTTTGGGTCAAATCGTCGCATTCTCAAAACCCCATTTAGACCCATTTTTCTTTTAAATCACGATTCATTTTCCAATCACAAAAATACATTTTTAAACCATTCATTTATTTCATCAAAAAATGGGGCGCGACAGCCCAATAACGATCCTTTGAAGAAGTCACGAATAATGCGAGTGAGATGCAAATGAATGGAATACATGTATGCAATGGAGGACATGAGTTTGAAAAAGCAATAAAAGACAATAATGTGTAAGTGAAAATGTGCACGTGAGTGGGCAAGGTACGGTATGTGAAATGATAATATAAAGTGCATGTGTGCAACTGATGATAAAAAGTGTTAGTGTGCAAGTGAAGGGATAAAGAGATGCACGTGTGCAAATGAGACAAAAGTGTTCGTGTGCAAGTGAAGGGATAAAAAGGTGTACGTGTGCAAATGAGACAAAAGTGTTCGTGTGCAAGTGAAGGGATAAAAGTGTTCGTGTGCAAGTGAAGGGATAAAAGGTGTGCGTGTGCAAATAGGAGGAAAAGTGAAAGTGTAATGATAGAGTGGATTTAAAATGCATGAGCCTAGGGAATGCATGCATATTGGGTACGGGGAGACCTAAATCGTGACTCAATTTGCCCTTTTATAGAGGGAATACAAGCGTGCTAAGGCTTAGAAAAAAGCCACACTCGTCTATATCCCCTATTTAAGGGGACTCTCAAGCAAATGAACCCTATAACTAGCATGAAATGCAAAAATCCTAAAATGGAGGGAAAAGGGGTTCGAAGGGCATGCAAAATGATAAAACTAAAAAGAATGCATGACATGTAATGAACATGCAAATCATGTACTAACGAAGGGAAATTCCTAAGGGTCTAGCGTTGGACTAGCCCATTCTATGAATTCCGACTAGCGTTGGACTAGTGGAAACGTATATTCATCCATCACATTCATTCAGGCTATGAAAAGCGAGTAGACATGCCAAAACACTCATAAACATATAGCACATAACACTTAGCATGTTCGACTAGATGCAAAAGCCTAACAAAGCAAGTTAACACGTAGCACGTAAGCATGCAAGTCACACAAAGCGATTAAGGCCCTAACTATTACATTATTGGGGGGCCCTAACTATTACATTATTGGGGGGAGAAGGCCTACTACAATCTAAAAATGGGGAATAAGATGGAATAAAACAATTAAATCCCTAACTATTACAAGCCAAAAGGTGTACACATACCCCATAAAAGAATAACTTAATGAAAACAAAAGTAAATGAAGTAAATGAAAGGAATTAAAGAAAAACAAGGGAAGCAAGTAGACATGCAATTTTCATGTAGCACGTTGGATCACATAGGAGAGACAAAAAAGATAAAAGGAATTATACCGCCCCCTTTGAATGGTGTCCAAATGAAAGAAACATGGCTTCAAAACAATAAAAAAGGTCACGGTACCTCAAATAGTAAAGTATAACAAAGTTACCAAATCTCTCCTAATTGTAATTTAAATGGAGTCAAATAATACATAGTTTCCAATAAAGGGATTCACCAAAGACCCAATTGCAAGCATTAATCAACCATTCAAAGCCAATTGAAACATTTTAGAAACTTTGCAAGTCCAAGAGCAAGAAAAAGGCCAAAGCCAATTTATTTCAGAAAATTCAAGAAGATAGGCGAACACAAGCTCATTTGGACACGAAGTTCTTAAACTCTTGCATTAAGTATCGCCTTAGCAAAACATGGTAACCAATGAAGGCAAACAAGCAATGGAATTGAAACATTAATGCTACCAAAGACTCAATTGTGAACACTAGCCAAGCATTCAAGCTTAATCAAACACTTTTAGGAACTTCAAAGGTCCAAAGACAAAGAAAAGGCGGAGGAATGGTTCAAATACAAATATCTTAGGACCTAATTGCAAGAACATGGAATGTAATTGGGCCATAATGCATTGCTACAAAAATCACAGGGACCCAATTGATTAGCTTTCTCAAATTTGTGGGTCATAGGGGAACAAAAGGAAACTTGAGGGGCCAAAGTGTAAATTTTGGAAACTTTTCATGCAAATTCATGCAAGACCTACGGGGAAAGCTTCTGCTATCAAATATTGAAGCATCTAATGAAGGCCTTCTGCCATCCAAACAAAATGCAGCGGCAGCTTCCATTTCACACGCAAGTTTCATTTCAAACCTTCAACAAGCAAAACTTTGAACTAACTCTAATCAAAACATGACTAAACACCTCATGGCAAGGCAATTCTTAGAAGCTTTTCATGCAAGTTAACTGAGAAATATTCCAGCAACAAGAGAACTTTCAACAGCCAAGCTATTCTTATGCAATTTTCATCCGCAGGCTCCTGCAACTTGTGGCATTTAGTAACCCATGCAGCTCAAGACAATTTGAAACAGAGATTCATGTCCAACATTCAGACTCCCTAGATTCTCATCAAAACACAAAATTAAACATGCAAGCAAAGGAAATCTAAAATAAATAAAACTGGCAAGTTCCAAATATTTTCACATAGTTCTTGCTGCAATTTTCCAGTTATCATTAGCTATGCTTTGGAATTTCAGTGATCTCATGCGGCCAAATTTGAGGATCATCCCAAACAAGAATCCAGCCGTAAGCTTATCCTTAAAACAGCATACTAAACATACGAAGGAGAGGGAGACCAGCAAATCGTGGGGAGAAGCTTGTAAATTCAGTTTTACTTCAAAACAACTTTCCACCAGTTTTGCTAAATTTTCTACGGAAGCTTATCCACCTAGCAAGCATTTGAGTTTGATTTAAGTGAATTTGGCCCAAGAATACATCACGTCAAACATGCCAGACCCGCTGCAAATTCAGCAACCAAGGAAAACAACGTGGCTGCAACAAGCTTAGCATCACCACCATAACAGACAAACAAAGATTCAAAGTTTGGACTTTTATCAACTTCAATCAACATATTCGATATTTCTTAAACATACAAAACCATCTAGCTGCCTCATATCCTGTTTTTATAACATCAGCTTTGGAGTAGACCGAACAAACAAGAAATCAAGGGGAGGAAAGGGACTGAAAGAAAACTGCAAATGAAATAAATCAACGAATGACAAGGGGAGGAACTATAGGATTAGTTCAGAAGAGTACCTAATGAAGCTTGGTGGATCAAAATCCAAATGGGAAATGCCGTGAGAGCACGGCTGAAGCTGTCCCGTTACGGATCCGAAACCGCACCAACGAAGTCAAAGCTGTGGATTTGGGGGCCAGATTCAAGGGCCTCATTGATGCTTTTTGCGTAGACATTCTGAAACAAACTTGCTCTACTGATTCACTAATTTGTGCAGAAATCAATATCCAATCAAACCAAGCTTCCAGGAAAATGGAAAGTTGGTCACAAGGTGACCCGAAACCCAGCCTGTTCGAATGCAGCTTTTTGCAGCAAAATTTTCTATTTCTGGTTTCTTCCCTTCCAGATTCTCTTTCTCTCTTTTCCCTTAGCCGAAACCCTCACTGCCCAAAGTTTGTCCAGTGTTCGCTGCTTTTCCGTTGCTCAGCCTGTCGCCTCTGGTTTTCTCTCGGTCTCTTTTTCATTCCCTTCCAGAAAGTTCCTGTAACCTCCCCCTCGCTCTCTCGCTTTTGTTTTTCTTTCACTCCTTCTCAACCTCTCCAACACCCTGCTCTTTTCAGCCGTCCTCTATCTCAGCCTCTTTCTCTGTTTTCTGCCGTCACTCCACACTCAAAACCCTCCTCTCGGCTGCCTTTTCTTTTGTTACCTTCTCAAACTTCCTCTCCCTTGCGGCCGTCCCTTCTTTTTTCTTTTATAGGAGGTCAGCTAACCCTAAAGCCTTGAACATCTCTTCCATATTTGCAGCTAAGGGCTGCCCGAGGTCCTCCCTGCAATTTCTTCTTGCAAACTGCGGCAACACGCAGCTTTTGTCAAATGTGACTCCCGAACCATTTTTTTTTTGGTTTACGTGGATTAGGAGTCGTTTAAAGGGGGTTTCTTACTACTTTTTCCTATTTTTTCTTTAAAAATTCATTTTTTGGTGACTTTGTACACCTTAACTCATTACCAAGTGGTGACTCCAATTTTTATTTCAAAAAACCCTTTTTAAACTATAATTTTGGGTCAAATCGTCGCATTCTCAAACCCCCATTTAGACCCATTTTTCTCTTAAATCACAATTCATTTTCTAAATCACGAATTGAATCAAAAAATACATTTTTAAACCATTTATTTATTTATCAAAAAATGGGGCGCGACAAGTCCTCACACGTAATACCCCGTGTTGCCAATGTACCAATAACACCTACAACTATTACGAGCCTACTTTTGTGATGATGAAACTGTGATCACCTCATCTCTCCCTAGGGCGCACCTCAGGGTTTAGCGGACCGCCTGCCCAACTCTCGACAGGACTCACTCACACCACTTCAAGAAAATAAATTACAAGTTCAAAAGTACATGAAGCAGCAGTTCCCAAACTTAGAATGCACATCCATACACATGTCTATCTCAAATGTTCATACATACCCAGATATAACAAAAGATTCAAGTTCTACTTACACTTCTAACCCTAATCAAGCACTAAAGCTAGAATAATTACAAAAGTCAAAAGTCTATACAAAACCAGTCGGTTCCCGGCTTACGTCTGTGCTCGTACCCCCTGTAAGGAAAACAAAACTAATGGGATGAGCTAAAACTCAGTGAGGTTCAAAATTTCATGCAAAACAAGTAGTAAGTTGGCCAGTATAGTAAACTTGAAATCTCAAAGTGAGCGAGCATAAAAGTTCATGAAAATAAGCAATAACACTATAAGCAACTAGTTAATTAGGGATTCAACATTTCCAAGTGTAAGGATACAGGTCATTCTTGCGAGTTAACTCGGCCGCAACTTGCCAAGAGGCAGTTGACCCTTCATCAACTTTCAAGTAGTATAACAAGTTCAGTAGAGCATTACTTAATGTAAGTGCCCGGTGCAACCCAATGAGTACAAACAATATCACAATGATGCACAAAGATATATCAAATTTAAGCACAATAAAGAAAACTTAATTAAAGAGAAAAGATAAGAAATGCAAACCAAATATGAATCCAATAGCTTCTTCAATAGATGGCGATGCTAACCAAGATGTACAAGTGAAGGTTCACTCCTTCCTCACCCCAAACACTCTTTGGTTGAGCCAAGGAGTTTTACAACAATTCTAGTTAACCCTCAACAACCTACACTTGAAAGATCACTCACCCAATTAAGAACTATTTTATACAAATGAGGCAACCTTCACCAAGGTTTTACCACTCCAAGTGATAGGTTCACCTTCACCAAGGTTTTCACTTGAGTAACCTCACAACCCAACTTTCCCAACCCCTTATACAACCAACAAAGAATCTTTCTACTCAAAAATCTCACTTGTAAGCTTGTATTTTGTGTTGGCAAAAGTCACTTGTCTTCTTGTGCTTTGGGGTGTTTATAGAAGGTGAGAAATGGCTTCAAAAGGCTCTCCAACGGTCAAATATTAAATGCTGTCAAAACTAGCCGTTGGCCTGTCGGACGTCCGAGACCTCCTGTCGGACGTCCGAACCCTGCGTCCAAACCACCTGTCGGACGTCCGAACCCTGCGTCCGAACGTAGGCAGAGAGTCATCAAATCTTTGTGAAATTTCTCGGACGTCCGATGCGATCGATGTGCGTCCGAAGCGTGCGTCCGATCCTTCCGGACGTCCGATGCTTCCTCACGAGCGTCCGACAGAGTTTCCTTCTTGATGTTCTTCATCCTTTCGGACGTCCGATAGCGTCCGACATGAGTGCCCTGTTTTTGCTTCTTCTTTTATGCCACAAGAATCTGTTCTAACAAATTACTCACATAAAAACATTAGCCCAAATCTACATTTTGGTTTGTTAATCATCAAAACCAAGGATTGATCGACCAAGGTCAACAATCTCCCCCTTTTTGATGATGACAAACAAAATGAAGATTTCTTTTATCAAATAAGTCCAAATAAAGCTCCCCCTTAGAAAGTGCCAACATACAAAGAAATTTCAATAGATCCTACTCCCCCTTTTGGCATCAATCAAAAAAAAACAAACTCCCCCTTTATTTTTCAAATCAAGACCATATTGAATATCAAAATTTTCAAATGTACTTACAACCATATAGCACTACTTGGATCAAATCTTCATGATGTACCTAAATATGAGAAATTTCATTTGGTACCCTTTCTTTATACGGTCCTTGGGAGTTAATACGACATGATCTAGCAATCCACATGAATTTCATGCCTTTTCTCATATTTTTCTTCACATAGCAATCATTTTGCATATGTCCAAATTTACAACAAAAGTTACACATGATAGAAGTATTTTGCACATAGGTGGATTTAATGCAACTAATTTTCTTACTTCTTATCATAGCAAACTTATTTGTGCCTTGAAAAGATTTGCTTTCTTTTGGTTGAGAAAACTTTTGTTTTTCATTTTGGAGAAACTCGTTCAAGTCATTAATTCTTTTCTTTAACACATTTTGTTCCTCCAACATTTTTTCATAAAACTTTGTTTTCTCTTCTAACTTCCTTTTCAAATTATTTTTGCAATCAAAAACACTTTTTTTGATTTTTTAAATCATCATTTTCCATTCTCAAACATTTGTTTTCTTGAAACAGTTTGGAGTTTTCTTCCAACAAATCATTTATTTTTGTTTTCAAATCTTTATTTTTAGCATAAGATTTTCTCAAACTTTTATGCATTTTAATCATAAGAATTTTCACATCATCATCTTCATTATCTTCATCACAAGAAGAGTGATAAGAACTTACCTCATCTTCTCCAACGGCCATTAGTGCCATTTGGGCCAACTCTTCTTTTTCTCTTTTTGAATTGCATTCATCCCATGTAATTTTGCAATCTCCTCTTGAGCATCTCTTGTTGAAGGTCTTCTTGGAACTTTTGATGTGAGGAGTTGTATCATTGTCCACTTCCATGATTTCATTACCCATGAAGGATGGGTTATCCCCCACTTGAGATGCTTTAAAAGCTATGCCTCTCTTATACATTCTTGCATTTTCTTCCTCTTGCACTTTGAATTTCAGCTTTAATTCATAAGAGGTTAGGGTATCCACAAGAGATTCAATGGACATAGAATTTAAATCCTTTGCCTCTTCTATAGGATTTATTTTGTTTTCCCATTCTTTTGGCAAGGCATTCAAAATTTTTCTATTTTTCTCACCCAAAGAATATTCTTTTCCAAGCAATTTAAGATCTTCAATAATGTCACAAAATCTACTACACATCTTATCAACATTTTCAAGAGGATGCATTTTGAAAAATTCATATTGAGAAACAAGCAAAGATTTCTTTTGTTCTTTAATATCTTGGTTACCTTCATGAAATACACACAATTTATCCCAAATATCTTTAGCTGATTTACAACCTTTAATCCTGCTAGATTCATTTACATCTAATGCATTGTACAATATACACATGGCCTTGGCATTCAAAGAAAGGTATCTCTTGTCTTTTTCATTCAATTCTTGTCTAGTCTTTAATCTACTCAAATTGGTGGTGGAGTCAACTATTCTAGTTTCATAAGAACCATCTTCTACCACATACCATAATTCAATATAAACGGATTGTAAGAAAATCATCATTCTTTGTTTCCACATGCTAAAATGAGAACCATTAAACATAGGTGGTCTATCAATAGATTGCCCTTCTAAAAAAGAAACTTTTATGGTTGCCATGATCTTTACTCTAAGCGGTTAAGCTTGATCAAAAGAGACCAAGCTCTGATACCAATTGTAAGTGCCCGGTGCAACCCAATGAGTACAAACAATATCACAATGATGCACAAAGATATATCAAATTTAAGCACAATAAAGAAAACTTAATTAAAGAGAAAAGATAAGAAATGCAAACCAAATATGAATCCAATAGCTTCTTCAATAGATGGCGATGCTAACCAAGATGTACAAGTGAAGGTTCACTCCTTCCTCACCCCAAACACTCTTTGGTTGAGCCAAGGAGTTTTACAACAATTCTAGTTAACCCTCAACAACCTACACTTGAAAGATCACTCACCCAATTAAGAACTATTTTATACAAATGAGGCAACCTTCACCAAGGTTTTACCACTCCAAGTGATAGGTTCACCTTCACCAAGGTTTTCACTTGAGCAACCTCACAACCCAACTTTCCCAACCCCTTATACAACCAACAAAGAATCTTTCTACTCAAAAATCTCACTTGTAAGCTTGTATTTTGTGTTGGCAAAAGTCACTTGTCTTCTTGTGCTTTGGGGTGTTTATAGAAGGTGAGAAATGGCTTCAAAAGGCTCTCCAACGGTCAAATATTAAATGCTGTCAAAACTAGCCGTTGGCCTGTCGGACGTCCGAGACCTCCTGTCGGACGTCCGAACCCTGCGTCCAAACCACCTGTCGGACGTCCGAACCCTGCGTCCGAACGTAGGCAGAGAGTCATCAAATCTTTGTGAAATTTCTCGGACGTCCGATGCGATCGATGTGCGTCCGAAGCGTGCGTCCGATCCTTCCGGACGTCCGATGCTTCCTCACGAGCGTCCGACAGAGTTTCCTTCTTGATGTTCTTCATCCTTTCGGACGTCCGATAGCGTCCGACATGAGTGCCCTGTTTTTGCTTCTTCTTTTATGCCACAAGAATCTGTTCTAACAAATTACTCACATAAAAACATTAGCCCAAATCTACATTTTGGTTTGTTAATCATCAAAACCAAGGATTGATCGACCAAGGTCAACAATCTCCCCCTTTTTGATGATGACAAACAAAATGAAGATTTCTTTTATCAAATAAGTCCAAATAAAGCTCCCCCTTAGAAAGTGCCAACATACAAAGAAATTTCAATAGATCCTACTCCCCCTTTTGGCATCAATCAAAAAAAAACAAACTCCCCCTTTATTTTTCAAATCAAGACCATATTGAATATCAAAATTTTCAAATGTACTTACAACCATATACCACTACTTGGATCAAATCTTCATGATGTACCTAAATATGAGAAATTTCATTTGGTACCCTTTCTTTATAGGGTCCTTGGGAGTTAATACGACATGATCTAGCAATCCACATGAATTTCATGCCTTTTCTCATATTTTTCTTCACATAGCAATCATTTTGCATATGTCCAAATTTACAACAAAAGTTACACATGATAGAAGTATTTTGCACATAGGTGGATTTAATGCAACTAATTTTCTTACTTCTTATCATAGCAAACTTATTTGTGCCTTGAAAAGATTTGCTTTCTTTTGGTTGAGAAAACTTTTGTTTTTCATTTTGGAGAAACTCGTTCAAGTCATTAATTCTTTTCTTTAACACATTTTGTTCCTCCAACATTTTTTCATAAAACTTTGTTTTCTCTTCTAACTTCCTTTTCAAATTATTTTTGCAATCAAAAACACTTTTTTTGATTTTTTAAATCATCATTTTCCATTCTCAAACATTTGTTTTCTTGAAACAGTTTGGAGTTTTCTTCCAACAAATCATTTATTTTTGTTTTCAAATCTTTATTTTTAACATAAGATTTTCTCAAACTTTTATGCATTTTAATCATAAGAATTTTCACATCATCATCTTCATTATCTTCATCACAAGAAGAGTGATAAGAACTTACCTCATCTTCTCCAACGGCCATTAGTGCCATTTGGGCCAACTCTTCTTTTTCTCTTTTTGAATTGCATTCATCCCATGTAATTTTGCAATCTCCTCTTGAGCATCTCTTGTTGAAGGTCTTCTTGGAACTTTTGATGTGAGGAGTTGTATCATTGTCCACTTCCATGATTTCATTACCCATGAAGGATGGGTTATCCCCCACTTGAGATGCTTTAAAAGCTATGCCTCTCTTATACATTCTTGCATTTTCTTCCTCTTGCACTTTGAATTTCAGCTTTAATTCATAAGAGGTTAGGGTATCCACAAGAGATTCAATGGACATAGAATTTAAATCCTTTGCCTCTTCTATAGGATTTATTTTGTTTTCCCATTCTTTTGGCAAGGCATTCAAAATTTTTCTATTTTTCTCACCCAAAGAATATTCTTTTCCAAGCAATTTAAGATCTTCAATAATGTCACAAAATCTACTACACATCTTATCAACATTTTCAAGAGGATGCATTTTGAAAAATTCATATTGAGAAACAAGCAAAGATTTCTTTTGTTCTTTAATATCTTGGTTACCTTCATGAAATACACACAATTTATCCCAAATATCTTTAGCTGATTTACAACCTTTAATCCTGCTAGATTCATTTACATCTAATGCATTGTACAATATACACATGGCCTTGGCATTCAAAGAAAGGTATCTCTTGTCTTTTTCATTCAATTCTTGTCTAGTCTTTAATCTACTCAAATTGGTGGTGGAGTCAACTATTCTAGTTTCATAAGAACCATCTTCTACCACATACCATAATTCAATATAAACGGATTGTAAGAAAATCATCATTCTTTGTTTCCACATGCTAAAATGAGAACCATTAAACATAGGTGGTCTATCAATAGATTGCCCTTCTAAAAAAGAAACTTTTATGGTTGCCATGATCTTTACTCTAAGCGGTTAAGCTTGATCAAAAGAGACCAAGCTCTGATACCAATTGTAAGTGCCCGGTGCAACCCAATGAGTACAAACAATATCACAATGATGCACAAAGATATATCAAATTTAAGCACAATAAAGAAAACTTAATTAAAGAGAAAAGATAAGAAATGCAAACCAAATATGAATCCAATAGCTTCTTCAATAGATGGCGATGCTAACCAAGATGTACAAGTGAAGGTTCACTCCTTCCTCACCCCAAACACTCTTTGGTTGAGCCAAGGAGTTTTACAACAATTCTAGTTAACCCTCAACAACCTACACTTGAAAGATCACTCACCCAATTAAGAACTATTTTATACAAATGAGGCAACCTTCACCAAGGTTTTACCACTCCAAGTGATAGGTTCACCTTCACCAAGGTTTTCACTTGAGCAACCTCACAACCCAACTTTCCCAACCCCTTATACAACCAACAAAGAATCTTTCTACTCAAAAATCTCACTTGTAATCTTGTATTTTGTGTTGGCAAAAGTCACTTGTCTTCTTGTGCTTTGGGGTGTTTATAGAAGGTGAGAAATGGCTTCAAAAGGCTCTCCAACGGTCAAATATTAAATGCTGTCAAAACTAGCCGTTGGCCTGTCGGACGTCCGAGACCTCCTGTCGGACGTCCGAACCCTGCGTCCAAACCACCTGTCGGACGTCCGAACCCTGCGTCCGAACGTAGGCAGAGAGTCATCAAATCTTTGTGAAATTTCTCGGACGTCCGATGCGATCGATGTGCGTCCGAAGCGTGCGTCCGATCCTTCCGGACGTCCGATGCTTCCTCACGAGCGTCCGACAGAGTTTCCTTCTTGATGTTCTTCATCCTTTCGGACGTCCGATAGCGTCCGACATGAGTGCCCTGTTTTTGCTTCTTCTTTTATGCCACAAGAATCTGTTCTAACAAATTACTCACATAAAAACATTAGCCCAAATCTACATTTTGGTTTGTTAATCATCAAAACCAAGGATTGATCGACCAAGGTCAACAATCTCCCCCTTTTTGATGATGACAAACAAAATGAAGATTTCTTTTATCAAATAAGTCCAAATAAAGCTCCCCCTTAGAAAGTGCCAACATACAAAGAAATTTCAATAGATCCTACTCCCCCTTTTGGCATCAATCAAAAAAAAACAAACTCCCCCTTTATTTTTCAAATCAAGACCATATTGAATATCAAAATTTTCAAATGTACTTACAACCATATAGCACTACTTGGATCAAATCTTCATGATGTACCTAAATATGAGAAATTTCATTTGGTACCCTTTCTTTATAGGGTCCTTGGGAGTTAATACGACATGATCTAGCAATCCACATGAATTTCATGCCTTTTCTCATATTTTTCTTCACATAGCAATCATTTTGCATATGTCCAAATTTACAACAAAAGTTACACATGATAGAAGTATTTTGCACATAGGTGGATTTAATGCAACTAATTTTCTTACTTCTTATCATAGCAAACTTATTTGTGCCTTGAAAAGATTTGCTTTCTTTTGGTTGAGAAAACTTTTGTTTTTCATTTTGGAGAAACTCGTTCAAGTCATTAATTCTTTTCTTTAACACATTTTGTTCCTCCAACATTTTTTCATAAAACTTTGTTTTCTCTTCTAACTTCCTTTTCAAATTATTTTTGCAATCAAAAACACTTTTTTTGATTTTTTAAATCATCATTTTCCATTCTCAAACATTTGTTTTCTTGAAACAGTTTGGAGTTTTCTTCCAACAAATCATTTATTTTTGTTTTCAAATCTTTATTTTTAGCATAAGATTTTCTCAAACTTTTATGCATTTTAATCATAAGAATTTTCACATCATCATCTTCATTATCTTCATCACAAGAAGAGTGATAAGAACTTACCTCATCTTCTCCAACGGCCATTAGTGCCATTTGGGCCAACTCTTCTTTTTCTCTTTTTGAATTGCATTCATCCCATGTAATTTTGCAATCTCCTCTTGAGCATCTCTTGTTGAAGGTCTTCTTGGAACTTTTGATGTGAGGAGTTGTATCATTGTCCACTTCCATGATTTCATTACCCATGAAGGATGGGTTATCCCCCACTTGAGATGCTTTAAAAGCTATGCCTCTCTTATACATTCTTGCATTTTCTTCCTCTTGCACTTTGAATTTCAGCTTTAATTCATAAGAGGTTAGGGTATCCACAAGAGATTCAATGGACATAGAATTTAAATCCTTTGCCTCTTCTATAGGATTTATTTTGTTTTCCCATTCTTTTGGCAAGGCATTCAAAATTTTTCTATTTTTCTCACCCAAAGAATATTCTTTTCCAAGCAATTTAAGATCTTCAATAATGTCACAAAATCTACTACACATCTTATCAACATTTTCAAGAGGATGCATTTTGAAAAATTCATATTGAGAAACAAGCAAAGATTTCTTTTGTTCTTTAATATCTTGGTTACCTTCATGAAATACACACAATTTATCCCAAATATCTTTAGCTGATTTACAACCTTTAATCCTGCTAGATTCATTTACATCTAATGCATTGTACAATATACACATGGCCTTGGCATTCAAAGAAAGGTATCTCTTGTCTTTTTCATTCAATTCTTGTCTAGTCTTTAATCTACTCAAATTGGTGGTGGAGTCAACTATTCTAGTTTCATAAGAACCATCTTCTACCACATACCATAATTCAATATAAACGGATTGTAAGAAAATCATCATTCTTTGTTTCCACATGCTAAAATGAGAACCATTAAACATAGGTGGTCTATCAATAGATTGCCCTTCTAAAAAAGAAACTTTTATGGTTGCCATGATCTTTACTCTAAGCGGTTAAGCTTGATCAAAAGAGACCAAGCTCTGATACCAATTGTAAGTGCCCGGTGCAACCCAATGAGTACAAACAATATCACAATGATGCACAAAGATATATCAAATTTAAGCACAATAAAGAAAACTTAATTAAAGAGAAAAGATAAGAAATGCAAACCAAATATGAATCCAATAGCTTCTTCAATAGATGGCGATGCTAACCAAGATGTACAAGTGAAGGTTCACTCCTTCCTCACCCCAAACACTCTTTGGTTGAGCCAAGGAGTTTTACAACAATTCTAGTTAACCCTCAACAACCTACACTTGAAAGATCACTCACCCAATTAAGAACTATTTTATACAAATGAGGCAACCTTCACCAAGGTTTTCACTTGAGCAACCTCACAACCCAACTTTCCCAACCCCTTATACAACCAACAAAGAATCTTTCTACTCAAAAATCTCACTTGTAAGCTTGTATTTTGTGTTGGCAAAAGTCACTTGTCTTCTTGTGCTTTGGGGTGTTTATAGAAGGTGAGAAATGGCTTCAAAAGACTCTCCAACGGTCAAATATTAAATGCTGTCAAAACTAGCCGTTGGCCTGTCGGACGTCCGAGACCTCCTGTCGGACGTCCGAACCCTGCGTCCAAACCACCTGTCGGACGTCCGAACCCTGCGTCCGAACGTAGGCAGAGAGTCATCAAATCTTTGCGAAATTTCTCGGACGTCCGATGCGATCGATGTGCGTCCGAAGCGTGCGTCCGATCCTTCCGGACGTCCGATGCTTCCTCACGAGCGTCCGACAGAGTTTCCTTCTTGATGTTCTTCATCCTTTCGGACGTCCGATAGCGTCCGACATGAGTGCCCTGTTTTTGCTTCTTCTTTTATGCCACAAGAATCTGTTCTAACAAATTACTCACATAAAAACATTAGCCCAAATCTACATTTTGGTTTGTTAATCATCAAAACCAAGGATTGATCGACCAAGGTCAACACTTAACTCCAATCACGATGATTGAAGCCTTTAAGTTTATAGCTTGTGATATGCGACAAGAAAATCTCGTTTTAAGTGACCGTTACTTTGTCTTTGAGAAATGTATACTTTTGGCAAAATTTCAGTTTATGAATTGCCACCAAAGTTGACCTAAATATCCTTAAGCAAGTTAGGCCCTAATTGATCTCAAATCACACCTCTACTTCCACTTTCATTCACTCACCCTCCTAGAAAAAAAATTGGGCAGCACCTCCCCTACTTTTCCTCAACCTTTTCTCAAATTTCCCAAGCTAAGTTTCATGGCAAAACAACCCAATTCAACTCCACAAGTTATAAGGTAAAAGGGGTTCTTATATTAGCTACAAAACCTAATTTAAGGTAAAAGGGGTTCTTATATTAGCTACAAAACCTAATTTAAGCTTATCTTTAGCATATAAACATCACATATCAAAGCTGGAAACTTCTCTACTATAGCTGGAATTTTAGAACTACAGCTGGAAATTCCTATTTGGAAGCTAAAAAGTCACAATAAAGCTACAAATCTTCATACAAGTCCATAACAATGCTAGATATCATCATATCATGGATGAAAAATATAAAACAAAGCTGAAAAATAAAACTCTAGGCTGGAAATTTCACCAATCTTCACAAATCTAGATTATCTTCCGTAAAACTTCCAATTTCAAGTCATCTTCCTAATAAATTGCAAGATAAGAAAGAAAAAAAAGTTTTCCAACTCAATAACTTCAAACCTCCAAGAGAAAGTGAAAAACCAAGGCTTTCCTCTCCAAATAACTCCACTACAAGCCTCTTTAGCTCCTTGTTACAACTAGTGATTCTTGTTGATTTCTCACTCAAACAAGGCAAAATCAAGATGAAACTTAAAGCTTTCCTCTCTCTTTTTTCCTCTCTTTTGGTCGGCCAAGGTGAAATAAAAATGAAGGGAATTGTGGTGCTAGGAAAGATAAAGATGGAAGAAAACTTTTGGCGAAAGGTTGCTTTGATTGCCAACACTTCGCAATCATCCTTTTTCCTCTCTGTTTTTTTGTTCTTTTCCCCTCTTTCTTGGTCAAGAATTTCGGCAGTGGTGTCTTCGATCAGTAACAAACGACGCGAGTCGGTTCAAACCTATTTCTTTGCCTCTCTTGTACTTTTGTTTTAACTTATAATTTACTAACTAGCTCTTAGCACTTTAATCACATACTTCCTCTTACTTAATACATACTCTTATCCACCAATTTTAGTACACATACCTTGCCACTTGATCACACTACTGCAATGCACCAAAACCCTAACATACACTAACTATAAAAGTAAAAGTAAAACCCTCGATTCTATTATTTATTACAACTATTAAGAGAAGTGAATTAGTAGTAAAGAGAAGTCAACTATTAAGAGAAGTCAATAGCTCAGGGTAGTTCTCTTGCATGTCCATCTCTAATTCCTAGGTTGCTTCGTCTATCTCATGGTGTTTCCATAGAATTTTAACCAATTGAATTTGCTTATTCCTCAAATCCTTCACCTTTCGGTCGAGTACTCGAATAGGTCATTTTTCATAGGTTAGAGACTCGTCAAACTCAATATCCTCTGGCGATAAAATATGAGTCAAGTTCGGATGATATTTCTTAAGTAAAGAGACGTGGAAAACATCATGAATTCGGGATAATCTTGCTGGTAACTCCAATCGATATGCCACCTTTCCTACCCGTTGGAGTATGCTGAAATGTCCTATGTATCTTGGTTGTAACTTTTTTCCTTTCCCCGCCTTGGTCTTTCTTTTTAGTGGGGTAACCTTAATAAACACCTCATCTCCTATTCAAATTCCAAATCTTTTCTCCGATGGTCGGCATAGCTCTTTTGTCGGCTTTGAGTCATTTGAAGTCTCTGACATATCATTTTTATCTTTTCGTAGGCTTCCTCAACCCATGGTATCGTTGTTGGATCTATAACCTTTCTCTCTCCTACTTTATCCCGATGGATCAGTGATCGGCATTTTCGTCCGTAAAATGCTTCATATGGGCCATTTGGATAGAAGAGTTATAACTGTTGTTATACGCAAACTCTACTAATGTCATGTACCGACTCCAACTGTGACGGCCTCACCTCCCTCTAGGGCGTACCCTAGAGTTTAGTGAACCGTCTGCCTAACTCTCGGCAGGACACGCTTAACTCGAGAAAGAACTTACAACCACAGAGAGGAAATAAAACGATGATTTCAAACTTAGCATATACATTGATACTCAAATCCAACTACAAGTCTCATACATGCCCAAATACATTAAAATGTTTATAATCCAAGTACAATCAACCCTTAGTCGGGTGCTAGTGCAAGAACAATTGCAAATTTCAAAACAAACTAGACCACACTAGTTTGTACAAGTCTCATGCCTCACTCGTACCTCTGTAAGGAAAACAAATGGCGTAGAATAAGCTAAAAGCCCAGTGAGGTTCCATATAGTAAGTTGACCATTATTTAAGTACAAGTATCAATGTAGAAAAATAGCGAGCATAACAAGTTCATAAAAGTGAACAATAACACTTCAAGTAGCAAATCTCAAAATGAACGAGTATAAAGTGTTTTTATTTTTCAAAAATAATAATAATCCAATAAGCAATAATCATTTCAAAATATAAGGATACGGATGGCGCTCAGGAGCCAAGTTCCCATTGCTTCACTAGAGCTTGATCAAATATTAGTTGACACTCCGTCAACTTTCAAGTAAAGTAACCAATCCAGTAGTACTTCACTTAACTCCAATCCATCCACCATTCAACCCCCTTACCGGGTCCGAACACCAACTAAACACTGGTGGTAATACTCGAGTATACTGATTAGTCGAGGAGATAACATTCCACTCGACAACACTAGATATCCGTGGTTCGTTATCTAATCGACCAAGCCCTTGCCGGCTCGACTCGATTAACTAGCCAATGGGGTTTGGGTCCCCAAAAAGTCGATGAGATAACACTCCAATCGACTGAATCAAGATAAAAGTACGGAGACGGGAAGGAGAGGCACCTCCCACTTGGATTGAGTGCGGTACATGCAACCGCTCAGCACTTATAAGTTAAGTACAAGTATATCAAGTCAATTGCAACAATAAACAAGTATATATCATGTTAGGGCAAGTGCGATAAAGTACACTCTTACTCAATCAAACAAATTACATATCATTAAATCACATTGGTCAAGTATTGAAAACAAGTGTCCAGTTGAATCAGGTATTTGGAAGCACTCACCAAAGGTCTAGTGCCTCTCAAAAGTCACGTTCAGGTCCAACTCCTTGGTTGAAATCCAAATCTGCGATAAAATATCATTTGCAAATGTAAACTCTCCAGAGTTCGAAACATAGGAGTTTTGCTTCAAGAAAATCAAGTAAATGCAACTCATTTAAGTAGTATTCAAGAGACTTATCAAATTTCAAAAAATTCATGCTCGCTCTTAAAACTTTGAAACTTTGAAGCAATTATACTTTGAACTACCATTTGAGTCGAAGAAATGGAGAAAACGTATTTCTTTTAGTTGTAAATTTCATTTTTCCAAGGGTACAATTTTCGGCTGAATTCTAACTTATATACCTCGATAAAAGAAGATGAAAATATTCTAGATGGTTCAAGTGGTATTCGTCCTCAAATCTTTACCTAGTCCTCGAGTGCAAATTTGGGCAGCACACCCTTTGAATTTACCTATTTTCCAGCCATTTATGGCTTCATTCTTTTCCTCAATCAGTCCCAAAGTCACACACAAATAATCTCATTACAATAGCCATTCAATAGGCTCAATGTCATACAATTACAAGACCAAGCTAGAAAAGTGACCGGAAATAAGGTTTAAGACATAGAACAAAAGACAGGTTCGATGTCTCTTAGCGTATTGGTCACAACCGAAGCTACGCTTATTGGATTGGGGTAAAATTTATACCATTTTGAAGCTAAGCCAAAGGGTTACAACTTTAATGAAGACAACTCAACCCAGTTTGTGAGAGCCCGTAAATTTTCTTATTTTCTAGGCTTTACTTTATTTAATTGCACGCCTTTTATGCATTTTCTTTATTAGAAAAATTTTCCAGATAATTTTTTATGAGCAAATAGAGTTTTCAAGTTATTTTTCTAGTATAAATGAGTTCATGAGAATTTTGGAGCGTATACCGGACGTGGGACCTGCTAGTGTGGAAAATTTGGTAAAATTCGGCCAATTGGGTTAAGTTTTGTATACAGGGTTTAATTTACTAGGTGCTAAGAGATAATTAGAGGATACCATATGGATGAGAGTTGAGGAAACAAAGGGATATTCATGCATTAAATAGGGTGACAATTGTCACCATATGATTAAATCTTGCATTTTGACCACTATTCATTACCTTTACTAAATACCAAAATTTGACCACAAATCATCTTCAATTTCTTGTGTCTTGGCCGAACCTTGGAGGGAAGAAAGAAGAAAAAAAAAACTTCATCTTGCACCATTGTTTCTTGCTTCAATCTTGGATTCCAACTATAAATCTTGCAAACCTCTCCATATAAGTTGCTCTTTGGGTTAGATTAAAGATTGTGGTGGAGTGATTTTTGGAGAAGAAAACCTAAGCTATCATCTTTCCTCAAGCTTCAAGGTAAATTCCCTAGAACTTTCCTTTTACTCTTGATAATTGTCAATTAATGGATTGGAGAGGTTAAAGGTGTAGTTTTGTTGATAAGTTTATGGTTTTAAGTAGGTTTATGGTGAATTTCAGTTTTTATAGTAAAATTTCTGTCCTCATATGATGATTAATGTTTGGGCATGATTTGGTAGTTGTTATGAGCAATTTTGAGCTTGAGAATACTAGTTTTGCTTGCCTTCAAAGAATTTCAGCTTGGATAGAAAAATTTCCAGATTAGGGTTTACAATTTTCCCCATTCTGGCTGGCACTGTTGCTCCAAGTTAGAGGCCGAATTAGCCTTGGGTTAAAACATGAAAGTTGTAGAGAATGGTATTTTATGGTAGTTTGAAAACTTTCAGGCCAATCGGAGCAGTGTAGCCTATGAAAAGATCAAAATACCCCTGCTGCCCTGTTTCTACCCGAACATGCTTATTCACTTCTGTAATTGGTTAATTTGATTGGGAATACTACTGATTTGGTTTTTGATACCTTCTTAAGAAATGTAACCTGGACTCTTAGATTTCGGATGGCTTTGGAATCACCTGAATTGGATTTTGGTAGCCTGAATTATGGATGTTTAACCAGAATGTGGTCTGTTAACCTGTTTATGCGGTCCTGGTTTAGTGTACTGAACTTTTGACCTAGTTACTCTGCAAACTGGACTGAGTGGCCCTCTTCAACATTGTATCCCTTTCTCTTAGCTTCGAAATGGTGTAAATTACACCTCCATCCGACAAGGATAGCTTCAGTTGTGTTAATTCCGCTAAGCAACTGCAAATCTGCCTTTTGTTTTCCAACCCAAACTTCGTTTCCGCATATGTCCTAGTTTGATTTTGCACTTATACGTTCCATATGATTTTACTCCAGTGATATGTGGACTTGGTTTATGACTTGTACTCAAGCCTTATGGTGGCTCTAATTAAAGGTATTTGATAGTTTGTGATTTTTGGGTGTTGAGGTTCGGTTGGAAAGTAAAGAAAGACAAGGGAAATGCTGTCAAATTTTCGCGGAGCTTCTGCATAGTCTCGGGAAATTTGCTATATCTTGATGAAGAAATGTTGGAATTGAGTTCCGTTTATTGCGTTTTAAAATAGATTCATAGGGCTATAAACCATGTAAATTTCAGACCCTGTTTATGTCTGTAACATTGATGGTGATTTTTCAAAGTGGACCGAAATATTGTACCTGTTCTGTCTTCCACTGGATAAAGCAGCAACTTGAGGCTTGAATTTGGCTGACTTGCCTTCTGTATCTTATGAGGGTGTTTTCTGGAAAGTTATAGCCCTTTGAATGTATTTTCCAATGGTATAAAATTTATCAATTTTGGACTTACCAAACTTGAGATATGATTTTTCTTATGGGGTTGTGCAAAACTGGAAAATCCTATTTTCCTAGTATTGATCTTACTTTCATTATCTACTTCAAATTTGGAGTTGGTCAGTCATTGTAGGTAGGGTTTTGAGGTTGTTCATGCCTTTAAGACTAATTGTTACCTTTTTACTCTGAGGTCACCTCTTTGCTTTGCATTAATGATTCTTTTGAATAGGCATATGGCTCGTAACCAAGTCTCACTTGCGAATTCCATACTAGGTCTTGGAGTTGAGTCTTAAGTGTTTGCCTTAATTGTTCTAGGAGGTGCCGACGATTAAAGCCACACTTGGGAAGGAAACTTTTGAAGTTATCCTTATTTGAATTGGTGAGTGCACCACTCCCTTGAGTTACTGCTAAACTGGTTTTCTGTACTTGCAACTTGCTATTTGAATATCTTTCCTGACTGTTTATCTTGTATGAGACGAGGGTGTACTTTATCATACTCGTTCTCTTGCCTGTACTGAACAAATTGGAATCTATTACTTGTACTTGTTATGCGATCGTTTGGAAGTGTGTCCATGATCGTCCTGTTAAACTTGATCGTCCTATTAAACCTGAGCTCAACCTCATGGGCAGTTAATTAAATGGAGCCATGCAAGGGCTTGGTCGAGAAAATTGACAATCTGTGGGTGCCTGTTTTTATGGAATCTTTGAGTATTGAGACTCTTGATTCCGGTATACTCGAGTATTACCATTCCTATTTCTATTTGGCGTTTGGGCCCGGTAAGGGGTATGAATGGTGAACGGGATTTGGCGTTAAAGCGGTGTTCTACTAGACTGGTTTTCTTTAGTTGGAAGTTGACGGAGGGTCAACGTAGTCGGATCAAGTACTGCAGCGGGAATTGGCTCCTGAGAGCCATCTGTATCCTTTCTATCTAAGTTGTTTACATATCTCCTTATTTGGTACACCTATGTGATTAATTGAGCATGAAGTTCCTTGGTCCTTGACTGTTATTATTTTTGGTACCTCATTGAGCTTATAGCTCACCCCATTTTGTTATCCTTACAGGAAAATCTTTTGGGAACAATGATGTTTGGAAGCATGAGTTGAGTTAGATATATATTCTTTTGTATAGCTCCTCAATATATAGAAACCTTGAATGTATTTCGATCCAACAACTCCCTTTTGATTTGTAAATTTGCAATCATGTATTTATATATATATAAGTGTTTAATCATGTACATGTGTTACCCCACTCGAACGTGTTCATTCTTTGTGGCTACATGGAGTTTAATGAAATTACTGAGGTTTCGGACGAGTATAGTATCCAAGTGTGAAAAGGAAAAAAAAAATCTGGCAGGGATTTCGACAATATTATGAGTTGGTAAGTTACATTTAACTTGGAGGTTTCCCAATCGTTCGTTTTCTTTGGTTTCTATCACACGTGCTATAGAGTTGGGAGTGATTTGACCCCGTAGTCCCGGCGAGAGTTGGGGAGGCGGTCCGCCGAATCCTTTGGTTCGCCTTAGGGGGAGGTGAGGCTGTCACACAATTCATAGTGTATCTAGGTTAAATTTACAAATTACAAAACCAAAATGTCATTGTCAGTATTGTTGTCAGTACTGAATTCAAATGACAATAACTCAGGCTACACAATTCCGTTTGAGGTGTTTTCTGTTGCGTTGGAAAGCTGAAACATAGGGCTAAAAGTTTCATGTTTTGGTCAAAGGCTAATTTGATATGGATCAAGGTGAACAAATGCAGCCAAAATGAGAAAATGTCAAAACTGTCCACAAAACTATACCTATGGCAGCAAGGGTAATTTTGTCTTTTCAAGTGCTACAGTACTCAGATTGAGCTGAAATTTTGCAGGAACCTATAAAACATCATTTATACAACTTTCGTGTTTTAACCTAAGGCTGATTCGGCTTGCATCATGTCCGACTGAAACTGGGCAGAACAGGGTAATACAAAACTGAAAAACTGGAATTTTATAACTAAAGGTGGAAATTCAACCAAAGCAGGAAAACCATATACCAAAGTTTAAAAGTTCACATCAAAGTTAAACCATCTCATATCAAAACTATCAAGTTCATCTCATGGCTGGAAAATGCATATCAAGGCTGGAATTTAAACATTAATGCTGGAAAATGAAACCCTAGGCTGACATTCCATCAATCTTCACCAATCTAGGTTATCATCCATAAAACTTCTAAGATTCAAGTCATCTATCCAATAAAATGCAAGATAAGAGAGAGAAGAAGAGTTTCTTAGCTTAACACCTTCAAACCTCAAGGAAATACACAACATCGAGGCTGCCCAAGCAAAATTACTCCACCCAAAGCTTCCTTGTCACCTTGTTGCAAGTTTAATCGGTTTAGATTTGTGGTTCTTGTTGATTTCTCTTCAAATTAATCAAAACCCAAGATGAAATGTGAAGTTTCTCCTCT
The DNA here is from genome assembly GCF_036785885.1 of Coffea arabica. Lineage (NCBI taxonomy): Eukaryota > Viridiplantae > Streptophyta > Magnoliopsida > Gentianales > Rubiaceae > Coffea > Coffea arabica. The sequence goes on from NC_092329.1 coordinate 37,376,530, forward strand.
CTTTTCTCTCTCTCTAGTTCGGCCAAGAGAGGAAGAAATTGAATAGCCCTTGAGGAGAGTTTAGAAGATAAAGACTAGAATGGTCTTTGGTCAAAGTTGACTTGATGACCACCACTTGTTGCTTTATCATTTTTCCTCTTGTTTTTGGTCAAAAATTTCGGCCATCTTAAGATAAAATTAGGGAAAGGAAAAATAAAATAAAACAAGGAGATTATGATAAGAAAGTATTGGTCAAGTGCGGTACTCCACCGGTAACAAACAGCGCACATCGGTTCAAGCCTATTTTCCTTAACTCTCTTGCACTTGTGTTTTAACTTATGATTCACTAACTTATTAGTAGCACTTCTAATCATACACTTTCTCTTACTTAATACTTCTTCTTATCCACTAAATTTAGTACACATAGCTCACCAATTAGTCACACTATCAAAAGACATAAAAATCCTAGTTTACCTTAACGATGAAAGTAAAGGGACAACCCTTGATTCTATGATTAATTGTAACTATTGAGGAAGTGAATGAGTAGTAAAGCTATTTTAAAATAATGGATTCCAAATAAAATGGAATTTTTAAGAAAATATAAGGGATTTTACAAGTCCTCACAATCACACTACCAAAATGCACACAAAAACACACACGAAAACCCTAGTATGCACAAAATCCCTAACTTATGCCCTTCCTTTAGAAAAATCATAACTTGAGTTATAAATATAAAAAATTTATACAACTTGGCTTGTTAAAAACTAGTTTTCAAATACTAAGAATCTTTAGAAGACATCACAAAGAGATTTAGTTCATAAGTTGGTCCAAATTGAGCCATAATCTACTACAACATTCCTATGTTTACTTGTGCAGGGCAGAATTTTCATTCAACTTTTCCAATTTTCTAGAATTTATAGACATTGAATCAAACTCTAAATTTAAGACCATAAGAAGCTCTCTGAGTCTAGTTTCAAACGCAACAAACGGAACTTAATTCTGACTTTCCTATACAAAGTTATAGCCAATTTCCCAAAGCTGCGCAGAGCCTCCTGCGAAAATTTCTAGATTTTCTAACAATTTGAGATTATGAAACTTTTCTTAACAAAATTCACTCCCTTGACTCAAATTCAACCATTAAACCAACCAAGAATCAAAGGTAAGTGAGTTCACATAAGAGTTATAAAGAAAAGTAAAATTTTGGGGTCTCACACCAACTTCCTCCAAAATCCACAATACATGCACTTAACATATCTTCAAGGGTTTGAATAGTTCTCTCTGACTGTCTATCTGTTTGAGGATGATAGGCTGTGCTATAGTTCAGCTTAGTCCCTAAAGCCTCTTGTAACTTCTGGTAAAATTGAGATACAAATTTAGAATCTCTATCAGATACTATACTTCCCGGTATCCCGTGCAATCTTACAATCTCATCCATATAAAGTTTGGCAAGTTTCTCCAAAGAATATTTCACATTAACTGGCAAGAAATGTGCGGACTTAGCCAGTCGATCTACTATCACCCAAATCGCTGGCAACCCTAACACAAAATCCATCGTTATATGTTCCCACTTCTCTTTAGGTATCTCTAGAGGTTGTAACAAACATGACGGTTTTTGATGCTCAGCCTTAACTTGCTGACAAGTAAGATATTTTTGAACAAATTGAGCAATCTTTGATTTCATGTTGTCCCACGAATATAGACCTTTGAGATCTTGATACATCTTGCCACTACTTGGATGCAGAGTGTACCTAGAGCGGTAAGATTTTTCTAAAATGTCCTTTTTCAATTCCTCATCCTTTGGTACAACAATGCGATTTCAAAATCTTAGAATTCCATTGGGACCTAGATTAAAGTCAGGTAATTCTCCCTTTGTCACTCTCTCCATCCACTTTTGTACCGTTGGTTCTTTCTTTTGACCCTCCTTAATTCGATCCAACAATATTGATTTCACCACAATATTTTCAAAGATAACTTTCTGTGGTTTAAGATGAGGGTTCCATTCACTAACATCTTCTAACAGGTTCCACTCTCTCATCATCAAACCTGCTAGTTGAGCTTTCCGACTTAAGGCATCTGCCACTGCATTGGCTTTTCCTGGATGGTAATTGATGGCACAGTCATAATCTTCTAAGAACTCTATCCACCGACGCTGCCTTAGGTTTAATTCCTGTTGGGAGAATAAATACTTAAGCCTTTTATGGTCCGTATACACTTCAAAAATCACCCCATACAAGTAATGCCGCCATTTATTCAAAGTAAACACAACGATAGCGAGTTCTAAATCATGGGTTGGCTAATTCTGCTCATGAGATTTTAACTTTCGAGAAACATAGGCAATTACATTCCTATCTTGCATTAAGACACACCCCAATCCTTTTCTCAAAGCATCTGTATATACCGTATAACTATCCTTCCCATTTGGCAAAGTTAGCACTGGTACCATAGTCAATCGTTTCTTAAGCTCTTGGAAACTGGTTTCACATTTAACATCCCAAATATATATTTCCTTGCTTCTTTGTCAAATTCATTAAGGGCCCTGCAATCCTTGAGAAATCCTTTATAAATTGATGGTAGTACCTTGCTAGACCCAAGAAACTATGAACCTCAGTAGGATTCTCCAACCGCTTCCACTTGGCAACAATTTCTACTTTAATCGAATCCATCGCGAGTCCGTCCTTTGAGATTATATGGCCTAAAAATGACACTTTCTCCAGCCAGAACTAGCATTTGCTAAATTTGACAAATAGCTGGTACTCTATTAGAGTTTGCAATACCATTTTCAAATGTCGCTCATGCTTCTCTTTAGTCTTTGAATATACCAAAATTGTGAGAACCCGGAAAACTAAGTTATGTTTATTTCATATCTTCGCATGCATTTTCTTTACTTTGCTTTATTATATGAATTTTCCAGAGATTTTATAAGTGAGTATAGTTTTTTTTTAAATCATTTTCCTGGTATAAATTAGTTCATGTCCAGTTGGGAATGTATTATGGACGTGGGACCCACTAGTGCGGTTCGTACGAAAAAATTTTGACAATTAGTAGAAATTTTGTAAAAGGATATTATTTTACAAGGTGTTGGGAGATAATTAGAGGTTAGCTAGACAGATTAACCATTGAGAGAAAGAAGATAAGCTTAAAACATTCAAGGTGCCAAGTGTCGCGACTCGATTCGTAGTTGGACTTTGACCAACCTTTATTAACATTCCTAACATCAATTTTGACCAAACTTTCTTCCATTTTCATCCTCTCTTGGCCAAAATTTTGAGGAGAAAAAACACAAGAGAGAGACTTCACTTTGTTCTTCAATTTCTTGTCCAAACAACCGATTAAATCGCAAACCCTTCCATAAAAGTGTTATCTAAGGAGGATTAAAACTTTTAGTGGAGTAAATTTGGGAGGAAGAAGCCTAAGCTACCATCTTTCTTGTGATTATAAGGTAACTTGCCAAGAAAACCTCTCTTTACTTCTAATAATTGCACCATAGTGGTTTAGAGTTGTTAAATATGTAGTTTTGTGAGGATATTTCATGGTTTGAAATAGTTTTATGGTAAATTTCAGTTTTAGGGTGAAAATTCTGATCACATGTGATCCTTGAGGGTTTTTCATGATTTGGTAACTTTACTATACGAATTATTGAGGTTTTATGGGCTAGTTTACTTTGCCTAAAGGAATTTTCAGCTTGTGTACCTAAATTTCAGATTAGAATTTCAAATCTGCCCTGTTTTTGCACTGTATGTTCGTCCATGTTAGAGGTCAAATCAGGCTTAGGTCAAAACATTAAAGTTGTAGGAAATGGTGTTAACTAGCTGCCTGAAAATATTCAGCTCAAGCAGAGCACCGTATCCTATGAAATGAGAAAAATATCCTTGACTGCCCAATGTACTATTTTGATATTTAAAATGCACGAATTGGATATTGATATCTTCATAAGAAATGTAGTTCTCTGTCTTAGCTTCGAAACAGCATAAAGTGTACCCCAAACTGATAAGCGTACCTCTAGTTGTGACCAAAATTCTATAAGATGTCAAATCTGCTGTTTAGCCTTTTGTCTTCAAAACTGATTTCCAGTTGTATTATTAGACTTGTGTTGTAATTGGATGACTTTGGAGTCTAGTGAAAGGCTATTGTGGTAAGATTATTTGTGTGTGATTTTGGGGCTAAATTGAGAAAAATAATGAAACCATAAATGGCTGAAAAATAGGTAAATACAAGGGGAAACTGTCCAAAATTTTAGGGCTACTTGATTCCTTTGAACTTGGGTTGATTTTGGCTAGAAATGAAGGGTTATAGGGTTGTTCATGTATTAAGACCAACTGATGTGAAACCCCGATCTAGACAACCAAAACACCATGGCTTAGGCAGCGGAAATTTGACCCAACTAATCCCTAGAAGTCACGAACAATTTTGATATTATCTCAACCCATCACTACTCGAATTAACGAACCAAATTGGAGGTAGTAGAACGCCACAATCAAGGAGATACTCGATTGATAAGTTCAGGTGAATAACTTGAGAAGATTCTCAAGTATTCAAAGGCAACTCTCTTGTCAAAGAGAAAGCGAAAACTCACTAATTTTATTTAATAGCCAAAAACTGGTCCCAAACAAAGAGGAAGTGGGGCTATTTATAGCCCTTACAAGCATTAACCCTAATCCAAAAGTTGACCAAACTACCTTACATACTTAAGAAAGATTTTGGGCCTTACTTACTAACAAATGGGCCGCAATTAAACTATCTTAATTACCTAGACTTTTTAAAATGAGAAATAACCAAAATCAACGAGGAAAATCAAATAATCCTACTAAACTCAAGCATTCGTGCAATCAACTAGTCTTCACTTGAATCTTCCAATTCCCCATGTGCTTGAATGGGCCTTGGTCTTTATATTCTCATCATTCCCCTCCTCTTAAAAGCAATTTGCCCACAAATTGAAGCACGGATGGTGACAAGACGAGTTACATGCCTTCGACTCAATCTTGTTATGATGGCTACAGATGGCATCCAATGCAAAGCCCATGTGCTAAGTTGGAAAATAACCCTCGTCGAACCTTGACTCTCACAAACCATCTTCAATGTATGCTCAACTTTATTGTTTGTGGTCATGAGTTAAGGGTCCTCAAAGTGGTATGAAGTGTATCCCGTGAAATCGAACTCCGGCTCGAACACACTTGCAAGGCACCAAGGCGGATTTGGTGATGTTGGAGCTGCATGTGGACTAAGAGCAAGACGAAAATCATAATGGTCATTGAGGTACTTGTTCTTTAAAGGAACCCTTGGTACACAACCATCCCTAAAATATGGAGTGTTCCCTTCAAGATGAGCTCGAATCAACTCCCCTTTGGTGTGGACTGATTTGAGTTGACATTGTTCCATGAATGGATACCAAGGGGGTTTAACTCTTGGAGTACCAGCTCCATGGAGGCTTGCAACGTCTACAATTGATTTTGGAATGGAACACACCAAGATCAGCTCAACTTGCCTTTGCTTGATCTGTATAAAAGAAGAAACACTAAACAAAGTAAAGGTAAGTTTGTCAAGAAAATAATAGGCCTTCACCGGGTTACTCAAGATCAGCCCACTTTCTCTTCTTTCTTCCTTTTTACCACCCATCTCATTAGATTTTTCCATCTCTTTTTCTAGTTCAACAGCTGACCCTTTTATCTCATTACTTTCAACTTCCTCGGGTTTTACCTCTGCAGGCACAATTCCCTCATCTAGCTTTTTCTCCATTCTATAACGCTCAAGCTCACTTTTCATGCATGCTAGATCAATACAAAGTTGGTCATAAGTAAGTGATACAAGTGCAAGATGACGACTATTAAATAAGAAGGAATACTTATTAGTATGTCCATCAATTTTAACTTCTCGCCTCGACATCCATGCTTTGCCCAACAACACATGTGTCACTTGAATTGGGACTACATCACACAACACCTCATCCACATATTTGCCGATTTGAATAGGTACAAGTGTGTGCTTAGTAACCCAAACATCCCCATGAGTGCTCGTCAACTTGTACGGTTGAAGATGATCAATGGTTGGAAGATTTAATTTCTCAACCATGATAGCACTTGCAATATTGACTTCACAACTACCATCAATGGCCAAGCTACAAATTTTATCTTTGACACCGCAACGAGTATAAAACCAACCAAGCAACTGAGATTTGACGAGGTCCAATGGCTCATCTACACCACGTAATGCCACTTCTTTGACTCCCTTAGGATCAGGAAGACAATGTTGTGGGCTAGCTTTTATGCGTCTTATACTCGCCATGACGTATGAGGGAACCTGCAAAAAGTTAGCAATGAAACCAAAGATATTGCCTTTCACGCTCCCTTACGTGTATCCACTCGCACTCGTGTATATGGATGTCACTCTAATGGACTTACCAAATACCTTTACCTGTTGGGTTAGGTAGTTGAGAAATGCTGCTCAAGTCCAACAACCGTTACCAACCTTTCCACAAGTGTAATCACAAGAATGTAGGAGAAAATGTAGGAAAGTGTTCCTAGAATCTAGGAAGAGAATATAGGAGAGTTTCCTAAAGTGGATGAGAGAATATAGGAAAGGTCCTAAAAATGGATGAGAGAATTTTAGGAGAGTTTCCTAAAAAATGGTTGAGAGAATTTAGGAAAGTTTCCAAAAAAAAATGGATGAGAGAGTTTAGGAAAGTTTCCTAAAAAGGTAGCAGAGAGAGTGCCCAAGTGAGTACAAAGAGTTATCCAAGTGCGTTACTTAGTTTCCTAATTGATTTTGGAAACAAGTTAGTTTTTGGAAACCCTTTGAAAATCCTTTTCCTCTTGAACAACTTTGGTAACCTTCTTGAAACAACCTTTGGTAATTTTCTTGAAACAACTTTTGATAACTTCCAAATTCTACTCCAAGAAAGATTGCACAAATCAAATTTGGTTCCCTATTCAAAACAATTCAGTTGCCACTTTCTTTCCTTTTCTTTTTTTTTTGTGTATTTCGAGTCATATATGTTTATCCCAATTTGTTCGTTAACTGATGTGAAACCCTGATCTAGACAACCAAAACACCATGGCTTAGGCAGCGGAAATTTGACCCAACTAATCTCTAGAAGTCACGAACAATTTTGATAGTATCTCAACCCGTCACTACTCGAATTAACGAACCAAATTGGAGGTAGTAGAACGCCACAATCAAGGAGATACTCGATTGATAAGTTCAGGTGAATAACTTGAGAAGATTCTCAAGTATTCAAAGGCAACTCTCTTGTCAAAGAGAAAGTGAAAACTCACTAATTATATTTAATAGCCAAAAATTGGTCCCAAACAAAGAGGAAGTGGGGCTATTTATAGCCCTTACAAGCATTAACCCTAATCCAAAAGTTGACCAAACTACCTTACATACTTAAGAAAGATTTTGGGCCTTACTTACTAACAAATGGGCCGCAATTAAACTATCTTAATTACCTAGACTTTTTAAAACGAGAAATAACCAAAATCAACGAGGAAAATCAAATAATCCTACTAAACTCAAGCATTCGTGCAATCAACTAGTCTTCACTTGAATCTTCCAATTCCCCATGTGCTTGAATGGGCCTTGGTCTTTATATTCATCACCAACCGCTACCTTTTTACTCCAAAGCCACATTATTATTTCTTTGCCCTAGTGGTTCAATTGACTGGGCATACGATTTGTGGTCAAGTCTCATTTGTGCATTTCATTTCTTGGGTTTGTGGATGGGGAAAACCATAATTGTTTTACCTTGGTTGTTATTAGGACATGACGGTGATCAAAGCTATCCTTTGGGAGAAAACTTTTGAAGCTATCTTTGCTTGAATTGGTGGGTACCACTCGCATGACTTGTTGCATAACTGGTTTATTTATATCTGCAATTTGTGACTTGAATGCTTATACTATCTGTTTATCTGTACTAGACGAGGGTGTACTATATCACACTCGTCTCTCTTGCTTATATGTCTAGTCACTGTATATGCTTGAACTTGTTACTTGTGCCTATTATAAGCTACTTACCTGTGCCTGGTTTGATGTTGTTTGGACGTGTATCCAACGACCTTCCTACGAAACCCTGATATGAGACTCTCTGGTGAGGTATAGCTGTTGTACTAGCCTGTTGTGTTGTTCAGCACCTCTAGGGATGAAATTATGAATCGAGACTCTCTGGTGGGGTCTAGCCGTTGTGCATACCCCGTTGTGCTAGCCTGTTGTGTTGTCCAGCACCGCCAGGAATGAAATTTTGAATTGAGGCTCTCTGGTGGGGTATAACCGTTGTGCTAGCCTATTGTGTTGTCCAGCACCGCCAGGGATGAAATTCTGAATTGAGGCTCTCTAGGACTCTAAGTCCAACCTAGGGCTAGTTGATTGAATCGAGCTGGCAAGGGGTGTATTTGGTGAACGGGTTTTGGAGTAAGAGGGGTCTTGTGAGAACCTCGAAAAAAATATATATATAGATATCAATGCATATTGCAATTGCACTTTTAATTCTTTAATAAATTCAAGCATTATATCTGCTTGTTTTTAAATAAGTGCGTAGAAATAGTTTTATGTGATAAATAATGTAATTGTGCCAAAATATTAAAATACTTGGTTTCGCTATGTTAAATTAATATTTCTTGAGTTAGAGTAATTTTATTGCCTTAATATAAATTCTTCGAAATTTCGATAGTTGAACTTCCGTAAGATTAGTGTGAGGACCCGAACTTTTCTTAATTGCACGTTTTCTGCATTTTCTTTATTAGAAAATTTTTCTAGATCAATTTTATGAGTAAATATAGTGTTTAAATGATTTTTCTAGTATCGGTTAGTTTTTGAGAAATTAAGAGCGTATATCGGACGTGGGACCCACTAGTGCGCAAAATTCGAAAAATTTCGGCCATTTAGGTTAAGTTTTGGATACTGGGTTTAATTTATCGGGTGTTATGAGATATTTAGAGGTACCAAGTGGATAGGTGTGAGAAAGACAAAAAAAAGTTAGGCATGACATTAATGAGAGGGACAAGTGTCATGAAACCATTGGATGGGGACTTTGACTAACTTTTCTTAACTTTACTAAACATCCATTTTGACCAAATGTTTCTTCATTTTCACCTTGTTGGCTGAAATTTTGAGGAGAGAAAAGAGAGGAAATCCTTCATCTTGTACTTCAATCCCTTGCTCCAATCTTGATTTCTAACCATTAAAAGTGAAGATTACTCCATCAAAGTTACTTATTAAGGAGGATTAAAGCTTCTAGTGGAGTTGTTTTGGAAGAAAAATTCCTAAGTCATCACCTTTCTTGATATTTGAAGGTATCATGTCTAGCCATCCTTCCTTTGTTCTTGATTATGTTAAATTAATGACTTGTGATAGCTAAAGAGATGTTTTAGTGGAAAATTTCTGACTTGAATGCAAAAATTTCCAGTTAGGGTTTCATTTCCTCAATTCTGCCCGTTTCTGTTTGACCAGGTTAGAGGCCGAATTGGCCTTAGCACAAAACATGAAGGTTGTATAGAATGATGTTTTCTAGTTGCCTGTAAATTTTCACCCCAATCTGAGCTCGGTAGCCTGTGAAAAGACCGAAATACCCCTGCTACCCTGTTTCTATCCGAGAATAGTAATCAGCTTTGGTAATTGGGTAGTTTGACAGGGAATACTACCGATTTGGTTGTTGATGTCTTCTTAAGAATTATAGCCTTGTATCTTAGCTTTCAAATGGCTTTGGAATCACTTGAATTGGAGTTGTATATGCTGAGATAATTCAGAAATACCCAGACTGGTCTAGGTAGGAGTTCAGCGAACAGGGTTGTCATTTCACCCAATCTGACCGTGACCTTTCACCCTGATCCTTACCGAATTAGATTTTGTCCAAAACATGAAAGTTGTATCCAATGGTATAAACTAGTGGCTTACAAAATTTCAGCCTGATCTGACCACTGTAGCATGTGAAATGACCGAAATACCCTTGACTGTCCATGAAACCTGTTTCGCACCCAGAATTCCGTCTTTGTGTAGTTTTCCATTTTTGATCATGAAAATGCATGATTTGGCCATGGAGGTCCTCATAAGAAATGTAGGGTCGTGTTTTAGCTTCGAAACACCATAAGATACGCTACAATCGGACTTCGGTAGCCTGAATTATTGCTGTTTAACAATTGTGCGGTTAGCCAACCTGTTTGTGAGATTCTGGTTTCATATATGTCAATTTTGACCTAGTTGCACTACAAACTGGATGAGTGGCCTTCTTCAACATTGTAGCCCTATCTGTTAGCTTCGAAACGGTGTGTCTTGCACCTTCATCCGATAATCGTAGAGCCAATGGTGCCAAAACCGCAAAATGGTGTCAAAAACTGTTTATATCTGGAAATGTTTCTAGCTTGATTTTTGTATTTATTTTTGTATTTATATGACTTTAAGCCTAGTGAATGGCTTTTGGACATGAAATTATTCTATATGAGATGTTGGGACTGTTTTGAGGAAAATAATGAAGCCATTAATGGCTGGAAAATAGGTAAACACAAAGAACATGCCGTCCGTTTATCTTCTTGTAATGTGAGCAAGTTAAAGTGATTTTGCGAATGTATTTTGTGACGAATTGGACGTATTTACTGAAAATGTTACCGGCTCTTTCAAAAGGTGGCCGAGGGCTAAATTTCTATTTGAACCTGTATATTTTCGCTTGGCAAATAAAATGATCATTTTACCATTCTAAAACCTAATACCTCTTTGGGTTGAAATTCCAAACGTTTACTTACTGTTTACCAAAATATAGAGGTTGACCTAGGGTTCTCTCGGCCACAAGTGAATAACTTTTAAGTGAAGTTTTAAGAGTGAAAGTGAGATAGTTTTGCCACCTTTTCATGATTTTCATCAAAGCATATAGTCTATTGATTTTGAGCTACATAAACGATTCCGGAAACAATACTTCTTAGCTTACCTTATTGGATTTCGATTTGTCGTTGGTTAAAGTGTTTTCTGCCGGAAATTTCATAACCTTTTTGAGTTTAGTTTCACGGTTGGTTTATGAACCCTAGTAATTCCCGTCCACGGATCCAAATGCTCTATTGACACTTTAAAAGTCATTTTATACGTTTACTCGCGAGTAGTCGGGTAATCCTTGATTTCATCCAAATCATGCTAGATGGATTGTAATGTGTTTTTTTTGTTTACTTTTAGGTTTCATTGGTGATTGAGAAGTGGACGTTATTTTGCGTGTATAGGTGAGTGTTCCCTGTTTGATATGTTTCATGATTATATAGCTGGTATGAATGACTGATAACATGTTATATGCTTTCAATGATTGTTAAAACGAGCTTTCTAGGCAAGTGTGTACTTTATCGCACTCGGCCTAAATGATTGTGAAATTTTCAATGATTGAATGATTGAAATGTTATTTGTGCATGAATGTAAGCCTTTTGGCTGAACTGGTCACTGCCCCTTGTCACCGGTCGTCTCGAGCCAGAAGCGGACTCGGTCGGGCGATTAGGGACCTGGGTGAACGTTTGGTATACTCGAGTATTACCTTGTAGGTTGGTGGAGGTTGGTGGAGCCTGGTGAATGAATGAATGAATGAATGAACGAATGAATGAATGAGGGTTTTACTTATATACAAATGCAATTTCAAATGATTGAAGGTATAAGGGAACGAAAGGAGAATGAATGAACGAATGAATGAACGAATGGCTCCTTGTGAGCACGTATCCTTTTAATGAAGGTGTTTATCGCTTTCTTTTGCATTTGAATTATTAGTAACATGTAATGAATGCATTGAACTTCTTGTTGCCTATGTGTTCGGAACCTCACTGAGCTTATAGCTCACCCCTTTAGTTTGTTTTCCTTAACAGGGGAAGGCGAGCAAGGACGAGAGCCGGTATAGACTAGCTGGGTCTAGCCCTTGGTTTTCTTTTGTCATGGTTCTCGCCCAAGTGCTTGGCACGGGCTGGTTGTATGGTGATTTGGGAACCTCTGTATATTTGACGGTTGTACTTCTTCTTGAGATATTATTGTATATACGTTTTGTTTTAAGTTGGATCGCGGTTAGATATTCTTATGGTTGCTTGAAGTGATCGACTGAGTCCCGACGAGAGCTGGGCAGGCAGTCCGCCGAACCCTTTGGTTCGCCTTAGGGGAAAGTGGAGCTGTCACAGTTGGTATCAGAGCCTGCTTCGGGTGGTCTCTGCCCGGTGTGAGCCTGGACTGAGTAGTGAATGGGTATGAAGGATTAAGTGCTCGTTCGAGCATAAGCTATGAGTTGTGAACGTTACAGGCCTTAAATTTTCTTGTGGAATCTGAGGATCATAGATAGGTACGTCTGGGAGGAATTCCAATTGTAGATGGTTTACTCTTGGGACTGGCCAGGTCGAGAGGTGAATTATTTTATTTCGGATTCTCGTACCCGAGTACTCCAGAGTTGAGGTAGTGCTAAGTATTTGAGACTTGTATTGTGGGAACATGAACAGGCTTTGTTCGACTGGAATGAGTACAAGAGGTTAAGGGATATCTGGTGTGAATAGTAAGTGACGTGAGGGACCGGACGGGGTTACCTTAGCTAAGACTGGGACGATACATCATCTCCTCGTTTGATTCGCCCATATATTCTTATTACATGACGTTAATTGGTGTACTTGAGCATATGAATATTTGCCTGACTTGATACGTACTTGTGTAATTGATCATCTATTTTCTTGATATGTGGAGTGCTATGTGCATATATGTTTACTTGTGTACTTGGTGCCTCAATTTTGGTTACTTTTGAGTCACCTTATTGCATTTATTCATTAAACCACTTTTGGAAAAAAAAAGAGAGGGAAGGAAAAACAATATGGACGGGAGACGTAGTCAGGGACGTGGTCGAGGCCGTGGAACTAAACGGAACCCAGAACCTAGAGCAGAAAGGGAAACGTCCGCCGAACAAGAACAAGGACCGAGAGTTGCAACCGGAGACCAAATGGCGACGGCAATGCAACAAATGATGGATATCTTGGCAAGATTAGTAGATCAACAAGGTCAAATACCCATAAATCAACCCCGGAACCCTGAGACGGGTGAGGATAAGGCTCTAGAGCGGTTTCAGAAGTTTGCACCTCCAAAATTCGCTGGAGGGCCTGATCCGGACATCGCTGAACAATGGTTAGAGGCCATGGTGAATATATTCACAGCCTTGAATTATACTGAACAGAGGCAGGTGAACTTCGCAGTGTTTCAATTTGAGGGACCAGCCCGGGCATGGTGGAACATAATTAGAACAAAGTGGGAAAGAGAACAGATTGTCTGGACGTGGGTGAATTTTGTAAGAGAATTTAACGAGAAATACCTCCCACCCTTAGTTCCAGAAAGGAGGGAGGACGAATTTATTGGACTACGCCAGGGGACCTTAAGTGTGGCTGAATACGAAACGAAATTCACCAAACTATCTAAGTTTGCTTCAGAATTAGTAGCCACGGAACCGAGAAGAGTGAGACGGTTTATACAAGGACTAAATTTGGACATCCAAGAGGCGTTGGCAGCAGCGCAAGTGAATACATTTACGGAGGCCCTTGAGAAGGCTCAACGAATCGAGAATGCAAAGGCACAAGTAAAAGCCTCCCAAACACGGAAAAGAGGTGTAGCTGGTAGTATGAGTGAGGAACCAAGTGAATCGATAGTCCCTTCCAAAACGCAGAAAACAAATCTTTTGTCCTACCCACCATGGACAATAGGGGCGGTAGATAAAAGGTCTATTAAAGGGAGCCAAATCGGACCTGGGGAAATTTCTCAAGAAAGCCAAAAGATGGCTTCTCACCTGACTTGTGGCTATTGCGGAAAGGCCAATCATACCGAGAACGATTGTTGGCGGAAAGGGTGGAAGTGCTTGATTTGTGGGAGTGGTGAGCACCAAGTTAGCAACTGTCCGAGGAGACAGTCACGTGGAGGTAGTATTCCACAACTGGAGGGAGCTAAAACAAAACAAGCAAATGAAAGAGGGAACCGAACTAGTGGGCCAGCAAAAGCTTATGCGTTAGGCACCCAAACAGTTCCAGACTCGTCTGAGGCAAATGAAGGTAAAAATTTCGAGGACGAAATTTCTTTAAGGGGGAGAGAGTGTGAGAGAGTGTGAGGACCCGTACTTTTCTTAATTGCACGTTTTCTGCATTTTCTTTATTAGAAAATTTTTCTAGATCAATTTTATGAGTAAATATAGTTTTTAAATGATTTTTCTAGTATCGGTTGGTTTTTGAGAAATTAAGAGCGTATATCGGACGTGGGACCCACTAGTGCGCAAAATTCGGAAAATTTCGGCCAGTTAGGTTAAATTTTGGATACTGGGTTTAATTTATCGGGTGTTATGAGATATTTAGAGGTACCAAGTGGATAGGTGTGAGAAAGACAAAAAAAAGTTAGGCATGACATTAATGAGAGGGACAAGTGTCATGAAACCATTGGATGTGGACTTTGACTAACTTTTCTTAACTTTACTAAACATCCATTTTGACCAAATGTTTCTTCATTTTCACCTTGTTGGCTGAAATTTTGAGGAGAGAAAAGAGAGGAAATCCTTCATCTTGTACTTCAATCCCTTGCTCCAATCTTGATTTCTAACCATTAAAAGTGAAGATTACTCCATCAAAGTTACTTATTAAGGTGGATTAAAGCTTCTAGTGGAGTTGTTTTGGAAGAAAAATTCCTAAGTCATCACCTTTCTTGATATTTGAAGGTATCATGTCTAGCCATCCTTCCTTTGTTCTCGATTATGTTAAATTAATGACTTGTGATAGTTAAAGAGATGTTTTAGTGAAAAATTTCTGACTTGAATGCAAAAATTTCCAGTTAGGGTTTCATTTCCTCAATTCTGTCCGTTTCTGTTTGACCAGGTTAGAGGCCGAATTGGCCTTAGCACAAAACATGAAAGTTGTATCGAATGATGTTTTCTAGTTGCCTGTAAATATTTAGCCCAATCTGAGCTCGGTAACCTGTGAAAAGACCGAAATACCCCTGCTACCCTGTTTCTATCCGAGAATAGTAATCAGCTTTGGTAATTGGGTAGTTTGACTGGGAATACTACCGATTTGGTTGTTTATGTCTTCTTAAGAATTATAGCCTTGTATCTTAGCTTTCAAATGGCTTTAGAATCACTTGAATTGGAGTTGTATATGCTGAGATAATTCGGAAATACCCAGACTGGTCTAGGTAGGAGTTCAGCGAACAGGGTTGTCATTTCACCCTGATCCTTACCGAATTAGATTTTGTCCAAAACATGAATGTAGACACCAAATTTTTAATAATTTTATGTAGCATTTATTTCATGATTTTCATTTTTAGATTGCTTGCATTTTAGTTCGTTATTGTGTGTTTTGCACTATTGGTTGTTATGATGTTTTAGTTTTATTCATTTTCGCCTTTTAGTTGACCTATTTCATTTGCTATTCATTCTTATTTACTTTTAGTTTTAGTTTTTAGTTTTTAGCTTTTAAGTTTAAGATTAGTATAGAGTTTTTTAGAAAAGAAAAGGAAAACATCAAAAATATGTTTTAGTCATTTTTATTCAATGCTTTCTTGGAAAAAGGAAAAAAAGAAAATCATAAAAAAAGAAAAAAAGAAGAAAATTGTTCACAAAAATACTTTCAAATTCAATCTTTAGGCACTTTAGTTATTTTTATCAAGTTATTTTGAGAAAAAGAAAATGAAAAATTAAAAAATTAAAAAATTAAAAATGGCCATTTTTGTTTAAAATTATTTTTGTTTTGTTATCATTATTATTACCTGGTTTTTGTCAATTTGTTATTATTTATATTTTATCATTTCTGTATTTATTAAGTTATTAAGTTTAAAAAAAAAAAAAAAAAGTGAAACGCGGCATGCAAGCTGCGGCATGCCGCAGCTTGCAAACAAAGGGCTGGGCAGCCCCTTTGGCTGCAAATATGGGGAGATTGTTTTAGGGTTGAGGGACTGGATATAAAAGCTAAAGAAACGGAACAGCCGCAACTGGGAAGAGAGATAGGGAGTTTTGGGGGAGAGAGGATTGACGGCTAAAAACTGAAGTTTTGGGAAAAGGGAGGAGGAGACAGAGAGTGAGATAGAGAGGCGGCGGTTCTCGGATGAGGTGAAAGAAAAACAGCGTAGGAAAGAGGGAGATTCTGTGACGGCAAAAACAAAAACCAGCAAAGGGAAGAGAAAACCAGAGAGGGCTGGAGTTGGTGGCTGAGTGAAAGAAAGGCAAAGAGAGAGTGAGAGGGAAGGAAAAGAACAACAGCCGCAAGAGAGAAGGTTGGCAGCGGCAAACTGAAAGAAAAGAAAAAGAGAACGGCGAAGGTAGCGAAGGAGTTTTTGGAAGAGGAAAGTGACGGTTAGGTTGGGGTAAGAACCACCGTGAGATAAAGAAAAGGAAAGGAAACGGGTTTGAGGCAGAGGTTCAAGGAAAGATCTCGCAGCTTTCCACTTGTAGCTTGTTTGGGTTCGAATCTGTCCATTGTACCAGAGGTAATCTCCAAACTCTTTTCCATCATACAAGTCCAGGCTTTCGGATAGATACTTTCCTTTTCCTTTTTTTGCTCTCGGCATTTCCTGTTGTGTCTACGTCTGTTTTCTCTCTGTCTGATACTACCTTGAGATTAAAACGTAGCATTTGACCTGTTTGATGTTGGGTGTTTGAATGAATGTTGATTGGATTCGAAAGATTTCAGCTTTGGTAGATTTGTGTCAGTTTTGTGAAGATATAAAACGTTTTATGGGTCTTCCATGACTTTGGTTCCTATCTTGTTGCGTATGAATGGGAAAATTGCAGGGAAGAAATGGGGCTTTGAATGATAGTTTTGGAGTCTTAATGCTTTGATTTAATCCATGTTTAAGTATATTTGGGACCTTTAAGAGGTGTTCGAGAGTCGCTACAATGAAGCTGGATTTTTCTATTCCTGTCGCAGCAAATAAAATTCTGACTTTCTGTTTTGTTAAAAATCCGGAAATGGCTGGAATTGTAGACAGTTTTGTTTTGGTGGTTCTTGGTTGTTGTTTCTTTGTATTTTGTTCTTTGTGTTTGAATGTCAATGACTAAACGAAGCGAATGGTAAATTCCTAGCTGACTCCTTGTGGTTTAGCTTCGTGAAGTATGGCAGCAGGAATATTGCAGGATTTCTTGTTTAAAGTTTAATATGTTTGAATGATCAAATTTCTGTAGTTTTGTTGTTCAAAAACAGAATTTTCATGTTGTTTGTGATCCAAGTTGTGCTCCACAAAGTGGAGGACTGCATTTAAGATTTAGCAGATAGTGAAAAAATTGTTTGATGGATCAGAATTTTGCAAGTTTCTTTAGCTCCACGGCTGTTTTTCTCGAAAATTTCTTCTTGTTGCAGAAATGTTTGATAAACTTTGCATGAAGCAGCCTGAATTGTTCAGATTTTGCATGTGTGTTGGCTGACTTTTGGTGTTTCAATTTACAACTTTCATGATGCAAAGTGAGAGGATAGTGTGTTAGTTATGTTTGTATTTGATTATGTTTGAAAGCTGGACATGTAAGTGCCGAATTGCAGAAAGTTGTAGCTGCAGAATTTCTCTTCTACGTATGCATGCATGAAAACCAAAAGAAAGATTGCACTTTAACCCCCCAAGTTCCCCTTTGTTCTACTAAGGCCCAAGTAATTGGAACATTCAATCAATTTGATCCCTCTAAGTTTCTTTTTGTTCCACGAGAGCCCAAGCATGTTCTAGTATCTTGTAATTAAGTCCTAAAATCATTGCAACTTCAATCATTGTTTGGCTTTTCCTTTATTTTTGAGATCTTTGAAGTGCTTAAATGATTTATTTGGACTTGAATGTTTGAGTAATGCTTGTTTTGGGTCTTTAGTAGATGCTATATTTGGAAATTGAACGGGTTATTCCGTTTTCTTGGTCTTTAAGCATTTTTTGAGCTCATTCAAGTTGCAATTAGGTGGGTTTTGATGTTTTTGCTTATACTTTACTTTTAAATTGATGCCTTGACCCCTTTATTGTTTTGAAGCCATTTTCCTTCATTTGCTTACCATTAGGGGAAGGTATAATTCCTTTTATCTTTGTTTATCTCTCCTATGTGATCCAATGTGCTAAGTGAATTGCATGTCTACTTTGCTTTCCTAGTTTTCTTTAATTCCTTTTACTTATGTCATTTACCTTTTGTTTTCATTAAGTTATTCTTTATGGGGTATGTGTACACCTCTTGGCTTGTAATAGATAGGGCTTTGGCGAGCAATTTGGTCCATTTTCCCCTTCCCCTTTTGTTTTAATTAGTGAATGTAATAAGTTCATTAGTTTGGTTGCATGCCTATGTGTTACTTGTTACTTGCTTTATTAGGGCCTTGCATCTAGTCGGGCATGCTAAATGTTACGTGCTACGTGTTTATGAGTATCTGGTATGTCTACTTGCTTTCCATAGTGTGGATGCATGGAATGGATGAATGTACGTCACCACACTAGTCCAACGCTAGTTGTGGCTTCTTTTATCGTTTCCACTAGTCCAACGCTAGTCGGAATTCATAGAATGGGCTAGTCCAACGCTAGACCCAATAGGCTTTTTCCTTTCTTTTCATTCGTGCATAATTTGCATGTTCACTACATATCATGCAATTTTCCTTAGTTTTATCATTTGGCATGCTCCTCTAAACCTTTCCCCTTCACTTTAGGTCTTGCATTTCATGCTAGTTAGGATACATTTGCTTGAAGTGTCCCCTCCGATAAGGGAAACGAGCGAGTGTGGCTACTCGATAGCCTTAGCACGCTAGTTTTGCCTTCTAATCAAAGGGAAAATCGAAGTCGAAAAAGTTAGGAGTCATTCCCATACCCGACCTGATGCATTCCTTTAGGTTCATTCATTCTCAATTTTTCACTTACTCACTTTTTCAATTCACCTTTCCTCATTACTTTTCCTTTCCTTATTGTTCAATTTTGGTTTCTACTTCACAAAATTGCACTTAATTACGATCCATATACACTTATCGCTATATTCCATGCACTTGCACACAAACACTTGGGTTTTTCATACAATTTCACACATGCACCTTTTCATACACTTGCACACGAACACTTGGATTTCCATACAATTGCACACATGCACCTTTATATACACTTGCACACTTGCATTTGAATCATCATTTGCATTAATCGACCTCTATAAGGTTTTCTTTCATTGGCCGCCACAATTTATGTGGTTGGGACCAAAAACCTTACAAGAGACATCTTAGAATCTAGGGTTTTTGCATTTCATGTAGCACATCCAAATGTAATAAATTCTTTGGTTAAAACAAGAAAATCTTTGATTAAATCAACGCAACTATCCTTGGCTAGGTCGAAGGGGTGCCTTGGATTTTTATCCTTGCCTTCCCCTTCGTCAAATGTGACTCCCGAACCTCTTTCTTTCTTTGCGTGGACTAGGAGTCGTTCAAAAAGGGTTTTCTTATTTTTTTCCCTTAAAAATTCACTTTTTTTAGGTGACTTGGTACACCCTAACTCTATACCAAGTGGCGACTCCATTTTTCATATAAAAAACCCTTTTTGAACTATTTTTTGGGTCAAATCGTCGCATTTTCAAAAGTCCCATTTAGACCCATTTTTCTTTTAAATCACAATCAATTTTCCAATCACAAATACATTTTTTTAAAAAACCATTTTTTTTATATATCAAAAAATGGGGCGCGACAGTTGGCGACTCCACTGGGGACTTTCGAGAGTCCGAGCAAATTTGATTTAATCAACATTTTTTCTTCTTTTAACCTTTTCATTTATCACATTGGATGTTTAGGATTGCATTTTTTCTTTTTTTTTAGGATTTTTGCATTTCGCGTATCAACTCACTTCCTCACACATTCGCCTACGATTGTTTGGATGGATGGATGATTTATTTATGTATGATTTCGCGCTTTGCATTGCATTTGGGGGGGTGTGTGTCACCCTTAGAGCCTTGCGATTGGTTCTCGACCCCTTCCCTCAAAATAGGGAACACTTCATACGTGCACGTTTACTTGCTTTTATCCCATTTTATTTTGTTTTTCGTGGGCGTTTCCCACACCGCCTTGTAGGATTAGGATCGATCGCCTTGGGTAGGCGGCTGGTGTGCTCTGCGCCCATAGCGCTACCTAAGGGATCACTCGAGCCACCGACCAAAGGCCCTGGGAGTGATGACCCTTCGCCTTTAGGTCTGAAGGCTTGGGAGCCGAAGCTTTATCGAGTCTAGGCATTAGTGAACCAAACCGCATGCATCCATATTAGAATTTTCCTAGGTTAGAGTCGGCCTCACCCTCTTTTGAGCACATTAGGCACGAGGGAAGGGGTTCCACCCCTTTTATTGCTTTCATTGTATTTCTTTTCTTAATTGCTCCCAATGTGTTATGTGTACTATCAATTGCACTAACCATTCTTTTTGTTTTCTTGGCTTGCATTCATGTGCCTTAGCAATAAGAGGCCTCTTTGGCACTCTTTTAGCGACTTACCCACTAGATAGCTCACATGTTTAAATTTCAGCTATTACACTTAATTTTCAATAAATACATTTCATTTTTTTTTTTTAGACCTCTTCCCCCCGATGCATTATTTATATCCTTTAGGCCGTATTTGTCACATATTTACATCGCTTTAATAAACTGGCATCATGCATTAAACCCTAGAAAGGGAATGCCACTCAGGGGATCCCGTGCTAGGAATAAAACCACCTTGTGTCTCGGATACTTAATCCAACGAGACTTGCACGTTTACATTTTGTACCATCCAAAGGGGTAGTGCACGAGGTAAGGTAGGATCCGATCATTTTCATAGAGTGATCTTTGGAATATGAGCATCTAATAATCACTTTTTGGCCATTTTATCAAAAATTGGTAAAAATCCCTTGCGTGAAGGACATTGATTTGAAGAAATTCACAAATGATTTCTCCTATTGAGACGATAAATAAATTGAGGCCAAATTGTGATTTTAGAAGGCTCATAGACTGATTTTCTGAAACCACCAATGGCCGGCCGATTCGATCAATCCATTTTGTCAATTCATTCATCATTTGATCAATTCATTTGACCAATTTACCCTTTTAGGGTCATTCGGTCGCTTTTGAATAAATTATCAATTCAATTGACCAATTTACCCTTTTTAGGGTCATTCGGTCGCTTTTGAATAAATTATCAATTCAATTGACCAAATTACCCTTTTTTAGGGTCTTTTGACCAATTTACCCATTTTTAGCGCAACCGAGCCGATTTTGAATAAATCAAGTTTCGTTCAATCTGTTTGATCAATTTACCCTTTTTTAGGGTGATCTGATTAATTTGGGATAAATTTCATTCAATTCATTTGACCTGTTTCCCTTTTTAGGGTAATTTGGTCAATTTTAAATAAATTGTCAATTTCATTCAACCCATTTGCCCTATTAGGGTTTCATTGTCAAATTCCAAATTGGGAAATCTAGTCACTTTTGAAGAAAACCGTCCATTGCATCCAATCACTTGATCAATTAGGGTTTTGACCCGTAATTCACTGAGAAATTTTATCAACGAATTCCAATCTCTTTGATAGGAAGTTCGTCAAGGTCAAACCCGTGCGTTTTTGCAAAATCTTGTACCGATCAAAAGTGATCCATCCATTCGGACGTTGTCCTCATTTTGACAAATCTCTCGTCACTCCAATGGCCAAATTTTTTTTTAAATTATTTTTCACTCAATGAGTTGATCAGATCCGTCAGGTATGGTATAGTGCTTACCCTAGAGGATCGCATTTTCATGCTAGGCCTACCCTTGGCATAAAAGGGCTCCCCAATAGGACATGCATCCGAATTTTTTGGATAGTTACTAACTCTTGCCTTTTTCTTTTCCTTTTCTTTATTTTTATTGGAGTATCTAAGCAAGGGTTCAATCTAAAGACAATTCCTTTCAAAATTCTCAGGTAATATTTAAATATAGCTTCTCGTCGAAGCTCCATCATAACGCGATCCCGTAGTCAAGCCCAGAGGAATCGTGTAGACATGAGTACTCAACCAGAATCATCCGATACGGCCGTTGCAACTACCCAGCCGGAAGCTGCAAGTCCTGGGGTTCAGTTGACAGAGTTACTCACAAAATTTGGGGAAATGGCGTCAGAAATGGCCGCTCAAAAGAAATTAATCGATGAGCTTATCAGTAGCGGAGTTCAACCTGAGTCTGTACTCATCAGTCAATCGGGGCCAGAGTCATTGGTCATGCCCACGACCCAAACTACTTTTACTCCTCCCTTCATCATTCCACCTGAAGGAACTTTCACCTATCCTACCATACATTTGCCATACACTTACCCTCCTAACCCTTCGTTCTTTCCTACTCACATGCAAGGTCCCCAACCGCAAATCACCTCAAACATACCACCTGAGCCACATACCTTTTATCACACTGCTGCTGAGCCATTCCTACCAGTCTATACTGTTCAAGCTAAGCCAGAAATGGGGGAATCCTCTGCTCCCGTTGATATAAAGCTGCTTAAGCGCCTTGATCGTTTTGATGAATTTATGAAGAAAAGTCAAGGGTTGAACAAGCAAGGAGTTCTGGATTACGACGAGCTTTGCCTTTTCCCGAATGTGCAGTTACCTGAGGGGTTCAAAACCCCTAAATTTAACAAATATGATGGAACCGGTAATCCCAAAACACATCTCCGGCTGTTTGCTAACAAGTTGGGAAAGCCTGTAGACAACGAGAATTTGCCTTTAAGGTTATTCCCTGAAAGTCTGGAAGGGGATGCACTTGATTGGTACTCCAACCTGAAGCTCGAAGAAGTGAAAACTTGGATTGACTTGTCCAAAGCTTTTGTAAGGCAATACGAGTATAATTGCGAGCTGGCTCCTACACGAACCACGTTGGAAGGGACAAAAAGAAAACCCTCTGAGGACCACAAGACATATGCCAAAAGGTGGAGGAAAATAGCTGCAAAAGTCGAGCCACCAATGACTGAAGATGAAATCATTCGCACCTTCATTAAAGCACACGATCCCCCGTATTTTGAGGAAATCTTTCGCATGACTGGATGCTCATTTGCTGCTATCGTCAACAAGCTTGAAGAATATGATGACTTCGTGAAAGCTGGAAAGATTGTTAATGTGTCTGCCCTGAAAACTCAAGTGGAAGTTTTGCAAAGTCAAAGTAGCAATGGGAAGAAGCAACAATTCAAAAAGCAAGAGGGGGAAACTGCTTTTGTCTGGGATCAAAACCCTACCCCAAAACTCAGATTTCGACGATACCCTACCTACTCCAACCCTTACCCCCATTATCCAAACTCTCATCCTGTTTATCACGCCAATATCCACCACCCTCGACCTCGCCCAAGCTACCCTAATCCACCTGTAGTCCCTTTTCAAATAACTCAACCTAATTTTCAACAAATACGACCCCGACCCCCTTACAATCAACAACTTCCTCCACCAAATGGACTCACCTACAACTACCCTCAACCCACTGAACCGCAAAGGCAAAATCGCCATCGCACTTTTACTAATCTTGGCAGGCCTCTGGACCAATTGTATGAACAATTGAAAGCCGCTGGTAAAATCGATGTCATTCCCCCTCCGCCTTACCCTCATGGCATCCCTGGCGGATACAATCCACAGTATACTTGCGCTTATCATTCAGAAGCACCTGGCCATTCAACCGCCAATTGCAAAGTACTTAGGCACCAGATCCAAGACATGATCGAGGCTGGGGAAATAGTGCTAAGAGGAAAGGGTGGACAAGGACCAAGTGTAAGCACAAACCCCTTTCCCAAACATGAGGACACTTTAGAGGCATCCACCTCCAGTGACGAAATCTGAGAATCTTGAAGGCACGTTGCACAATTTGGATGGCCGAGTATTTTCCCTTTCGAAGGGAATTTTGGTAAATCTAGGGGTTGTTATTTACTAAATTTCACAAAAACTGTTTCTTGCATATGTGAATAGTTTAATGGAAGCATCTTTTGCAATTGAGTTTATCTTGTTTCCACTTTGATTTGGAGTTGCATGAAGTGCATAATTTGTTTGATTTGATTATTGTCTTGATTCTTTTAAATTCTTTTAAGATGGCCAAAGGTGAAATTATTTGACCCTCTGAATATCACTGTTCTGGAATTCGATGAAGCCGCACATTGAAAATCCCTTCATTGAAAAATCCCTGCATTAAAACTCCCTTCCTTGAAAAAGCTTTCGTTGAAGAATCCCTTCATTGAAAAATCCCTGCATTAAAACTCCCTTCCTTGAAAAAAGCTTTCATTGAAGAATTCCTTCATTCAGAAATCCCTTCATATAAAACTTGCTTCATTGAAATCCCTCCATTGAAAATCCATTCCTTGGAAAAACCTTCATGGAAAAGGCCAAAATTCCTTCATTTAAAAATCCCTTCATTGATAGAAATTCCTCCCCTGCCAAGCTCGAAGCTGATTGGTTAGAGTAGGGTTACCAATGATTGATTCTAATTGATAAAAAACAGCTAAATGTCATAAAGCTTGACCTATGTCCGCCACCGGTCCTTTAGAGAAGGAGGGCAAAGAGTTAAAGTGAGTTTCGCCAATGCAGGATTAAGCCAAAGGCGAATTTGCTCCAAGTTGGCCAGGGCCATTCGTTGTTTAAAAGTGTTACCTGGCGGGGCATTCATTTTGGAAGAAAGGGAAGGACAGACATTCCCTCAACTTATCAACTCGGACATGTGTAAGAAGTTCTTTATTTGATTATGCAAATTTCTTTTAGGAAATCATGCAAGAGACGAGGCAAAAGTCAGGCCATCTTCATTTCCAATCAAAATATTTCATCCCTAGTCATCCCCTTTGAGCTATCAGAACAATAATTTTCGTTTGGCAACCCCTGAGAATTGCAAACCCCACACTGGGGCAAATTCATTTTGAAAAATGATCAGAAAGGAAGGAAAAACCCCACACTGGGGCAAATGTATCTTTGAAAGAGGTCTGAGGAAAAGAAAGAACCCCACACTGGGGCAAATTTATTTTAAAAGAAAAAGGAAAAGAAAAGGAAGAAAGAACCCCACACTGGGGCAAATCTAGTTTTTGAAGAAAAATGCAAAAGTGAGGAAAATGCGATGAAAAAAAAAAGAGGAAGGAAGAAAATCCAATCAAACTGGGGCAAAATTTTTCTCAGTTTCGTTCAAAATTGGAAATAATTTCAAAATGATGCAATCTCAGGCTATTTCACACCCCTCTCATCAAAATTTGCTTTTAAGCCTCAACTTTTCTTGAAAAACACCCCACCTGACTTCATTTCAAAAGCCCAAAGTCCTGGCTTTCGTCACTTGCTGCATTTCTATTGGGAAATTTGCTAATCAACTGGCAAGTGATGTCCATAATGCCTTCGCCTAATCTTACCAGGGAAGCGCATTTTACTGATGTCAGCAATCTTCAGTTCATACTCCTGAGTCGATTATGGTTGAGTTTTTTTTTTTTTTTTTTTTTTTTTTTTTTTCCATTGTTCCTTAGGTGAAAACCCGAAAGGGCACCTCGAAAGAAAAGGAGTGGGAGGAACCTTGGTGAAAACCCAAAAGGGCGCCAAGGTAGGATTTCTGCAATGAGTAAGCACGAGGAGGAATAGCTGGTGACTTGGTTCATTTGGATCTCCCTTCACTTGGAATACTTCTGCCAGTGTTGAATTCCAGAA
Source organism: Coffea arabica (assembly GCF_036785885.1). Taxonomy (NCBI): domain Eukaryota; kingdom Viridiplantae; phylum Streptophyta; class Magnoliopsida; order Gentianales; family Rubiaceae; genus Coffea; species Coffea arabica. Next base: position 37,402,059 of record NC_092329.1, read on the forward strand.
CAAAGATATCCAGGGGGTTAAACATGACGTCTGTTGGCCGAAAATTGTGTCATTTTGTAAACTAAATATTCTTTCGTAAGTACATTTTTAGGAAACTCATTTCTTCCAAAGCACCTGCATTTATGGCATTATGTAGGCACAAATGGTTATGTTTTTCATTCTCGTGCATATTCATCCTTTCATAGCATATGAATTTTTTGTTGCATACCTCATTTTATTTTAGCTTCTTGAATTTTGGTAAATAACAATCCCCGGGGTTTATTTCAAAAGAAAGCTTGGATTCAGTCGTCCTTTGGAAACGTTTGAGATTCAGCAAAGCCAGCCACGCAGCCTTCACGGTATGGCAAAACACATGCCTGGTCAGTTTGAGAATTCGGAAAAGTTTTGGAATGAGAAATCTAACTCAATCAGATGCGGCAGCGAAAATTGACGAAAATGGAAGGAAAAGGAGAAAAACTCATGTTTACACGATCCTCAAAGGCAAACGGATCAAATGATGAGGACAATTTCTTTGTATTTTCTCTTTTGCAGAAAAGTTCCATGCATAGATAAAAGCAATTACACCTCGCACTGAAGTCGGTATCAAAAGGTGTTCTCCAAATGAGTAAAGGTGTACTGAAATACGTCGCAAGCCAGTTTGATCAAATGGTGCAACAACATGGCAAAGCAGAATCAACTATTGGTTCAAAGGCAAAACTTAATTCCTACTGGGGCAAAAATTTGGTTGGTTTTTAGGTGAGTATACGGGAATATCCCGTCTTGCATTTCTTGTATTTTGCCACTAAACATGGGTTAGTCCCACTAGTGTGCATTTTGTTTTCTTCGCCGCTAAACATGGGTCAGTCCCACTAGCGCGTGTTTCATCCTCATTGCCGCTAAACATGGGTTAGTCCCACTAGTGTGCATTTTGTTTTCTTCGCCGCTAAACATGGGTCAGTCCCACTAGCGCGTGTTTCATCCTCATTGCCGCTAAACATGGGTTAGTCCCACTAGTGTGCATTTTGTTTTCTTCGCCGCTAAACATGGGTCAGTCCCACTAGCGCGTGTTTCATCCTCATTGCCGCTAAACATGGGTTAGTCCCACTAGTGTGCATTTTGTTTTCTTCGCCGCTAAACATGGGTCAGTCCCACTAGCGCGTGTTTCATCCTCATTGCCGCTAAACATGGGTTAGTCCCACTAGTGTGCATTTTGTTTTCTTCGCCGCTAAACATGGGTCAGTCCCACTAGCGCGCGTTTCATTCTCATTGCCGTTAAACATGGGTCAGTCCCACTAACGTGCATTTTATGTTCCATTACCACTAAACATGGGTTAGTCCCACTAGTGTGCATTTTGTTTTCTTCGCCGCTAAACATGGGTCAGTCCCACTAGCGCGCGTTTCATTCTCATTGCCGTTAAACATGGGTCAGTCCCACTAACGTGCATTTTATGTTCCATTGCCACTAAACATGGGTTGGTCCCACTAGTGTGCATTTTGTTTTCTTCGCCGCTAAACATGGGTCAGTCCCACTAGCGCGCGTTTCATTCTCATTGCCGTTAAACATGGGTCAGTCCCACTAACGTGCATTTTATGTTCCATTACCACTAAACATGGGTTAGTCCCACTAGTGTGCATTTTGTTTTCTTCGCCGCTAAACATGGGTCAGTCCCACTAGCGCGCGTTTCATTCTCATTACCACTAAACATGGGTTAGTCCCACTAGTGTGCATTTTGTTTTCTTCGCCGCTAAACATGGGTCAGTCCCACTAGCGCGCGTTTCATTCTCATTACCACTAAACATGGGTCAGTCCCACTAACGTGCATTTCATATTCCGTTGCCGCTAAACATGGGTTAGTCCCACTAGCGTGCATTTCATTTTTACAGCCACTGGAGCAGAGGTTAGTCCCGCCAGTGTGCATCTCGTTTTCAGCCGCTAGCCGTGGGTCAGTCCCACTAGCGTGCATCCCATGATGTAAAAACTTATTCGGGTCAGTCCCGTTTAAATTCCATTTCGGGTCAGTCCCGTTTTAAATTCCTGTTCGGGTCAGTCCCGTTTTAAATTCTGTTCGGGTCAGTCCCGTTTAAATTCTGTTCGGGTCAGTCCCGTTTTAAATTCCTGTTCGGGTCAGTCCCGTTTAAATTCCTGTCTGGGTCAATCCCATTTCAACATTTTGATAGAGAGGTCAGTCCTCGTTTCAAGAGCGGCAATCATTCCAAACATTCGCCACCGAATAACACAGGTAAGTATTTGGTGTCTACTTCTTTGTCTCAAGTTTTTTCAAAACTCAGACAAAGAGGGGCAAACTGTAGACACCAAATTTTTAATAATTTTATGTAGCATCTATTTCATGATTTTCATTTTTAGATTGCTTGCATTTTAGTTCGTTATTGTGTGTTTTGCACTATTGGTTGTTATGATGTTTTAGTTTTATTCATTTTCGCCTTTTAGTTGACCTATTTCATTTGCTATTCATTCTTATTTACTTTTAGTTTTAGTTTTTAGTTTTTAGCTTTTAAGTTTAAGATTAGTATAGAGTTTTTTAGAAAAGAAAAGGAAAACATCAAAAATATGTTTTAGTCATTTTTATTCAATGCTTTCTTGGAAAAAGGAGAAAAAGAAAATCATAAAAAAAGAAAAAAAGAAGAAAATTGTTCACAAAAATACTTTCAAATTCAATCTTTGGGCACTTTAGTTATTTTTATCAAGTTATTTTGAGAAAAAGAAAATTAAAAATTAAAAAATTAAAAAAATTAAAAATGGCCATTTTTGTTTAGTTTTTTGTTTAAAATTATTTTTGTTTTGTTATTATTACCTGGTTTTTGTCAATTTGTTATTATTTATATTTTATCATTTCTGTATTTATTAAGTTATTAAGTTTAAAAAAAAAAAAAAAAAAAGTGAAACGCGGCATGCAAGCTGCGTATTGCCGCAGCTTGCAAACAAAGGGCTGGGCAGCCCCTTTGGCTGCAAATATGGGGAGATTGTTTTAGGGTTGAGGGACTGGATATAAAAGCTAAAGAAACGGAACAGCCGCAACAGGGAGGAGAGATAGGGAGTTTTGGGGGAGAGAGGATTGACGGCTAAAAACTGAAGTTTTGGGAAAAGGGAGGAGGATACAGAGAGTGAGATAGAGAGGCGGCGGTTCTCGGATGAGGTGAAAGAAAAACAGCGTAGGAAAGAGGGAGATTCTGTGACGGCAAAAACAAAAACCAGCAAAGGGAAGAGAAAACCAGAGAGGGCTGGAGTTGGTGGCTGAGTGAAAGAAAGGCAAAGAGAGAGTGAGAGGGAAGGAAAAGAACAACAGCCGCAAGAGAGAAGGTTGGCAGCGGCAAACTGAAAGAAAAGAAAAAGAGAACGGCGAAGGTAGCGAAGGAGTTTTTGGAAGAGGAAAGTGACGGTTAGGTTGGGGTAAGAACCACCGTGAGATAAAGAAAAGGAAAGGAAACGGGTTTGAGGCAGAGGTTCAAGGAAAGATCTCGCAGCTTTCCACTTGTAGCTTGTTTGGGTTCGAATCTGTCCATTGTACCAGAGGTAATCTCCAAACTCTTTTCCATCATACAAGTCCAGGCTTTCGGATAGATACTTTCCTTTTCCTTTTTTTGCTCTCGGCATTTCCCGTTGTTTCTACGTCTGTTTTCTCTCTGTCTGATACTACCTTGAGATTAAAACGTAGCATTTGACCTGTTTGATGTTGGGTGTTTGAATGAATGTTGATTGGATTCGAAAGATTTCAGCTTTGGTAGATTTGTGTCAGTTTTGTGAAGATATAAAACGTTTTATGGGTCTTCCATGACTTTGGTTCCTATCTTGTTGCGTATGAATGGGAAAATTGCAGGGAAGAAATGGGGCTTTGAATGATAGTTTTGGAGTCTTAATGCTTTGATTTAATCCATGTTTAAGTATATTTGGGACCTTTAAGAGGTGTTCGAGAGTCGCTACAATGAAGCTGGATTTTTCTATTCCTGTTGCAGCAAATAAAATTCTGACTTTCTGTTTTGTTAAAAATCCGGAAATGGCTGGAATTGTAGACAGTTTTGTTTTGGTGGTTCTTGGTTGTTGTTTCTTTGTATTTTGTTCTTTGTGTTTGAATGTCAATGACTAAACGAAGCGAATGGTAAATTCCTAGCTGACTCCTTGTGGTTTAGCTTCGTGAAGTATGGCAGCAGGAATATTGCAGGATTTCTTGTTTAAAGTTTAATATGTTTGAATGATCAAATTTCTGTAGTTTTGTTGTTCAAAAACAGAATTTTCATGTTGTTTGTGATCCAAGTTGTGCTCCACAAAGTGGAGGACTGCATTTAAGATTTAGCAGATAGTGAAAAAATTGTTTGATGGATCAGAATTTTGCAAGTTTCTTTAGCTCCACGGCTGTTTTTCTCGAAAATTTCTTCTTGTTGCAGAAATGTTTGATAAACTTTGCATGAAGCAGCCTGAATTGTTCAGATTTTGCATGTGTGTTGGCTGACTTTTGGTGTTTCAATTTACAACTTTCATGATGCAAAGTGAGAGGATAGTGTGTTAGTTATGTTTGTATTTGATTATGTTTGAAAGCTGGACATGTAAGTGCCGAATTGCAGAAAGTTGTAGCTGCAGAATTTCTCTTCTACGTATGCATGCATGAAAACCAAAAGAAAGATTGCACTTTAACCCCCCAAGTTCCCCTTTGTTCTACTAAGGCCCAAGTAATTGGAACATTCAATCAATTTGATCCCTCTAAGTTTCTTTTTGTTCCACGAGAGCCCAAGCATGTTCTAGTATCTTGTAATTAAGTCCTAAAATCATTGCAACTTCAATCATTGTTTGGCTTTTCCTTTATTTTTGAGATCTTTGAAGTGCTTAAATGATTTATTTGGACTTGAATGTTTGAGTAATGCTTGTTTTGGGTCTTTAGTAGATGCTATATTTGGAAATTGAACGGGTTATTCCGTTTTCTTGGTCTTTAAGCATTTTTTGAGCTCATTCAAGTTGCAATTAGGTGGGTTTTGATGTTTTTGCTTATACTTTACTTTTAAATTGATGCCTTGACCCCTTTATTGTTTTGAAGCCATTTTCCTTCATTTGCTTACCATTAGGGGAAGGTATAATTCCTTTTATCTTTGTTTATCTCTCCTATGTGATCCAATGTGCTAAGTGAATTGCATGTCTACTTTGCTTTCCTAGTTTTCTTTAATTCCTTTTACTTATGTCATTTACCTTTTGTTTTCATTAAGTTATTCTTTATGGGGTATGTGTACACCTCTTGGCTTGTAATAGATAGGGCTTTGGCGAGCAATTTGGTCCATTTTCCCCTTCCCCTTTTGTTTTAATTAGTGAATGTAATAAGTTCATTAGTTTGGTTGCATGCCTATGTGTTACTTGTTACTTGCTTTATTAGGGCCTTGCATCTAGTCGGGCATGCTAAATGTTACGTGCTACGTGTTTATGAGTATCTGGTATGTCTACTTGCTTTCCATAGTGTGGATGCATGGAATGGATGAATGTACGTCACCACACTAGTCCAACGCTAGTTGTGGCTTCTTTTATCGTTTCCACTAGTCCAACGCTAGTCGGAATTCATAGAATGGGCTAGTCCAACGCTAGACCCAATAGGCTTTTTCCTTTCTTTTCATTCGTGCATAATTTGCATGTTCACTACATATCATGCAATTTTCCTTAGTTTTATCATTTGGCATGCTCCTCTAAACCTTTCCCCTTCACTTTAGGTCTTGCATTTCATGCTAGTTAGGATACATTTGCTTGAAGTGTCCCCTCCGATAAGGGAAACGAGCGAGTGTGGCTACTCGATAGCCTTAGCACGCTAGTTTTGCCTTCTAATCAAAGGGAAAATCGAAGTCGAAAAAGTTAGGAGTCATTCCCATACCCGACCTGATGCATTCCTTTAGGTTCATTCATTCTCAATTTTTCACTTACTCACTTTTTCAATTCACCTTTCCTCATTACTTTTCCTTTCCTTATTGTTCAATTTTGGTTTCTACTTCACAAAATTGCACTTAATTACGATCTATATACACTTATCGCTATATTCCATGCACTTGCACACAAACACTTGGGTTTTTCATACAATCTCACACATGCACCTTTTCATACACTTGCACACGAACACTTGGATTTCCATACAATTGCACACATGCACCTTTATATACACTTGCACACTTGCATTTGAATCATCATTTGCATTAATCGACCTCTATAAGGTTTTCTTTCATTGGCCGCCACAATTTATGTGGTTGGGACCAAAAACCTTACAAGAGACATCTTAGAATCTAGGGTTTTTGCATTTCATGTAGCACATCCAAATGTAATAAATTCTTTGGTTAAAACAAGAAAATCTTTGATTAAATCAACGCAACTAGCCTTGGCTAGGTCGAAGGGGTGCCTTGGATTTTTATCCTTGCCTTCCCCTTCGTCAAATGTGACTCCCGAACCTCTTTCTTTCTTTGCGTGGACTAGGAGTCGTTCAAAAAGGGTTTTCTTATTTTTTTTCCCTTAAAAATTCACTTTTTTTAGGTGACTTGGTACACCCTAACTCTATACCAAGTGGCGACTCCATTTTTCATATAAAAAACCCTTTTTGAACTATTTTTTGGGTCAAATCGTCGCATTTTCAAAAGTCCCATTTAGACCCATTTTTCTTTTAAATCGCAATCAATTTTCCAATCACAAATACATTTTTTTAAAACCATTTTTTTATATATCAAAAAATGGGGCGCGACAAGTGAAGTTTTAAGATTGAAAGTGAGATAGTTTTGCCACCTTTTCATGATTTTCATCAAAGCATATAGTCTATTGATTTTGAGCTACATAAACGATTCCGGAAACAATACTTCTTAGCTTACCTTATTGGATTTCGATTTGTCGTTGGTTAAAGTGTTTTCTGCCGGAAATTTCATAACCTTTTTGAGTTTAGTTTCACGGTTGGTTTATGAACCCTAGTAATTCCCGTCCACGGATCCAAATGCTCTATTGACACTTTAAAAGTCATTTTATACGTTTACTCGCGAGTAGTCGGGTAATCCTTGATTTCATCCAAATCATGCTAGATGGATTGTAAAGTGTTTTTTTTTGTTTACTTTTAGGTTTCATTGGTGATTGAGAAGTGGACGTTATTTTGCGTGTATAGGTGAGTGTTCCCTGTTTGATATGTTTCATGATTATATAGCTGGTATGAATGACTGATAACATGTTATATGCTTTCAATGATTGTTAAAACGAGCTTTCTAGGCAAGTGTGTACTTTATCGTACTCGGCCTAAATGATTGTGAAATTTTCAATGATTGAATGATTGAAATGTTATTTGTGCATGAATGTAAGCCTTTTGGCTGAACTGGCCACTGCCCCTTGTCACCGGTCGTCTCGAGCCAGAAGCGGACTCGGTCGGGCGATTAGGGACTTGGGTGAACGTTTGGTATACTCGAGTATTACCTTGTAGGTTGGTGGAGGTTGGTGGAGCCTGGTGAATGAATGAATGAATGAATGAACGAATGAATGAATGAGGGTTTTACTTATATACAAATGCAATTTCAAATGATTGAAGGTATAAGGGAACGAAAGGAGAATGAATGAACGAATGAATGAACGAATGGCTCCTTGTGAGCACGTATCCTTTTAATGAAGGTGTTTATCGCTTTCTTTTGCATTTGAATTATTAGTAACATGTAATGAATGCATTGAACTTCTTGTTGCCTATGTGTTCGGAACCTCACTGAGCTTATAGCTCACCCCTTTAGTTTGTTTTCCTTAACAGGGGAAGGCGAGCAAGGACGAGAGCCGGTATAGACTAGCTGGGTCTAGCCCTTGGTTTTCTTTTGTCATGGTTCTCGCCCAAGTGCTTGGCACGGGCTGGTTGTATGGTGATTTGAGAACCTCTGTATATTTGACGGTTGTACTTCTTCTTGAGATATTATTGTATATACGTTTTGTTTTAAGTTGGATCGTGGTTAGATATTCTTATGGTTGCTTGAAGTGATCGACTGAGTCCCGGCGAGAGCTGGGCGGGCAGTCCGCCGAACCCTTTGGTTCGCCTTAGGGAAAAGTGGGGCTGTCACAATTAGTACATTATTAGGCATTCAAATTACATTTGGGGTAAACTTTGGAATTAGATTAGAATTGAGGACTTGAGTAGAAATTTGGAGGAAACATGAAAAGACTAAAATACCCTCCACTATCCCAAAAATTTCCGTGCCACCACAAAGTATCCTCGGCCAACTCTTAAAAACACTAACATCTCCATTTCTGCCGAAGTGCATTCCCTTCCCTCTACACACACACTCAACCTCCACTACCGTGAATCACTCCACTACATCAGCCTCAACCACAAACACTCCATCTCCATTCTCCACCTCGTGATCATCGACGAGAGCAAGAGAGGGAGAACTCCTCGGCTTGAGCAGGAGAAAGGTGAAGAGAGAGCGAGCCGCGAGCTGTATTTCTGTTCTGTCCGAGGAAGTCAAGCGAGAGAGAGAGCAAGAGGCAGTCGAGTGAGCTACTGATCATCACCATCTTCACCAGTTCCAATCGAAACACCACAGCTTCAACCATCCGCAACCAGGACCAACACATCCAGTCGCGAGCGAGCCGAGAGAAGAGAAATATCAGCTTTCTGTCGCGTGAGTGAGCTTTCGGTTAGGTAATTTCTGGACTGAAACTAACTGATCAAGGGTAGATTAAGCTATCTATGGCCATGCATGTGAAGTTTAGGCATTTGGATGATGAATTTAGGAAAAGAAAAATCTGAGGTGCGAAGGAATGGGTTTGCCAAGAATTGAATGGGATAATGCAGAGTTAATCTATTTATTTCTTGATAACCTGAGCTTATAACTGTGATTAGCTGGTTAATAACAAGATGATTAAGCTCTGCATGCAGTTAATTAGTTGGTATAAACCAGAAAGATTTAAAAAATGAAATGGGATGAGCTGGCATGCAAGCCTAGCCAAGAACTTAATCTGGAAATGTAGCTCTAATTTTGTCTCTTGGTAGTAATCTGAGCTGATTAACATGATTATCTAACTAAGAACAAGACAATTAAGTCTTGCATGAGGCTAATCAGTTCGGCTAAACAAGAAAAAAAAATGAAACAGAAATCTGACGCATGCAAGTTCACTCGAGAATAGCTGAAGAAATTCTGGATTGTGGATGATTACAAGTGCTGTCCAAACTTGATTTGAACTAGAAATGATGGTAACTTCATTAAGTAGCCTTGCATGTTAGTTTTAGGTTCTTAACACATTGATTCAGCCGAGGAAAAATTGGATTTAAGACCAATTAGCTGCTGGAAATTTTAGGAGTAACCGAGAGGTTGTTGCAAATCTTGTCCTTGGTTTCAAATACATGTTAGTGACTTTAAACATTTGAAGTTTTGGCTAAATTATTGTAAGAAATAATTGTTGTATACCAAGAGCTAATGATTGATGAAGCCTTGGTCGTTTGAATATATTTTACAAAAGTTGGAATCTTGATGGGATTGTGTTGGATACCTTGGACTTATTTTGTTCAAATGCCGATTTGAAATGGATTTATTGAGATCTAGGGCTAATGATTGACGAAGTCCTAGTGAGATTGCTATTTAAAATATAATTTTGCTGTAGTGGCCAACTGGGATACAATGTGCATGTGAACTGAAATCGTGAAGTCCATTTTGGTCCTGTGAACTTGAGTATTTTTAAATCAAGCTACATGAATATATATTTTTTTGCCTAGTATTGAACTACAAAAGTTAGTATAGCATGATAATGTTAGAAATTCAAGTGTCGGGAATTTTTTTAAAACCTTGCAGACTAGTTATTTCTTTCTTTGGCTTAAACTAGCCTTATTATTTCTAGAAAATGATTGCACTAGCTTTTAAAACCCTAGGTATTATTTTATTTTCTTAAAAATTGTCCCTGGCTAGTTGTTCTAGAGGGAAATTGTCAAAAACATGAGATTTTAACAATTTTAACTAAAAAGCGTAGAAAACCTGCTCGGCAAGAAAACTTACTTCAAGTAAATTAGATTTAGTTGCACCTCTAGAAAGAAAAGTATTTTTAAGGAAACTATACGAAATATTTTATTACTTTTACTAGTTTTAACTTTAAGTGGATTGTCAATTTATTCCGAGAAAATAAACTAGTCATATACTAGATAATTTTTTTTAATATACGTAGACCAAGAACTTGTAGAGTAAAACTTATAGTTTTAAAACTTGGTTTTCTAGGATTTAGCGAGGATGCGAATTTCAATTCCCAGCTTGACCTGTGACTTCACTTTTGGTGAGTGTCCCTGCTTGTTCTATGCTTATTTGGTTAAAATGCTTTCGTGACTCGATATGCGATAATTGGAAAATGATTGCTAGTCCATCGAAGTGAGCAGTGTGTACTTTATCACACTAGCCTTTCGAGTGGCGACTTGTTTGAAGTGTTTTTCATGAATATTCTGCTTGCGCTTGCTATAAGTGTTGGACGTAAAGTCGTTGGGTGAATCCCTCGACCAGTCTATAAGTGTTGGACGTAAAGTCGTTGGGTGAATCCCTCGACCAGTCTAAGGTATACTCGAGTATTATCACTTTCGTGTTTGGCGTGCGGGCCCGAGACAGGGGTAAGATTGGTGGTCGGAGTTAAGAAAAATAAAAAGATCTACATGGACCTTAGGTAGTGAAAGTTGATGGAGGGTCGACTACGGAAAATTTTGATCAAGCTCGTGGAGAAATGGCTCCTGAGAGCCCCTGTATCCTATTTTGTGCTGTTAAACGCTTTCCTAATTGGTTACTTTAATTAAGGATAATACTCGTTATTGTTTTATGTGATTGCATGTTTTGGGGCACCACTGAGCTTTAGCTCACCCCACGTTATTTTGTTTTCCTTGACAGGTTTTGGCATGTGAGAAAGACCTGAAATCTACTTTACTTGTTATGAATGTAATTCGAATTAAACAGTGTAGTTTTGTTTTGGGTTGCCACTTGAAGCTGGAAAAGTGGAAACCCTGGTTTTGTTACTTGGCTTGTAAGAATGTATGTGGCTCGTATGAATTTGTTAAATGGGACTGTTTGACTTTATTCCGTGGTTTGTAATGCGTAAGGTATTTAAGAATCGACGAGTCACTATCTTAAAGTGATGTTATCTCTGAAGTTAATGTGGTCTTAGTTATTGGTCTATTTTGGAGGATCAATATTGTAATAGTTTAGGCTATACTTCGGAAGGATTTTACTAGCTTGCTGGCGTGAGTCCTGGCGAGAGTTAGGCAGACGGCCCGCCAACCCTCTGGTTCGCCTTAGGGTGAAGTGGGGTCGCCACAGGTCTATGGTCATGGTTGTTTCTTCGAGCGTTGACGGGGAGTCAACGAGTTGGGATCAAGTACTGCATTAAAATTTTGGCTCTTGAGAGCCACCTGTATCCTTTCTATTTGAAGTGTTTGTTCATTTCCTTATTTAATGTGTATAATTGCTCGATTAAAAGTAAAGTTCCATGATTCTTGACTACTTGTACTTGTGGTACCTCATTGAGCGTAAGCTCACCCCTTTCTGTTATCTTTGTTTCCTTACAGGTTTCAAAATGTTAGGAACCATGATTTTGAAGAAAATAGTAGAACTAGAGATAGATATATGTTTTTTTAAGCTCCTCCGAACTAAAAAACTCTAATTGTACTTTGATCACTTTTGGATATTCCAACTTATATGACTAGTTGAACTTTTGAACCTTCCAATGTATATATAGATCTAAGTGTTTAATCGTGTGTTTTATATAAATACGGATATTTTGACTTGTACTTCAAGTAACTTGTTGAAGCCACTAATGTATATATATTGGAAAGAGTGTAGTTATGTATATTCATTGAGAAATGCATGTATGTATGGTTGTATGAACTTTAATTGTAACCGTTTGATAGATCGGATGTGTACGGACTTTGAACGAGAAAAGAAAATTTCTAGCCGGAAATTCTTGCAGAGAATCCGGCCATTAATCCGGCCAGATTTCCAGCCAATTTCCGGCCGGATTGTGACGTGGACCACTTTTTGTTTTGTTTTCGTTTCCGTTTTCCTTTCATTGAAGTGTTTAATCGATGTCCCATTTCACCGTATGGTTTGGTAGGTTATATGTTGGCTTGGTGGTCTTCGATTGTTTGTTTTCTTTGGGTTCCATAGCACGTAATCTAGGGTTTGTGTGATTCGACTCCGTAGTCCTGGCGAGAGTTGGGCAAGCGGTCCGCTAAACCCTTTGGTTCGCCTTAGGGGAAGGTGGGGCTGCCACAAAAATACCATCAATAAATACCACCATAAATTGGTCTAAATAAGGTTTAAACACCCGATGCATTTAATCCATAAATGTTGTTGGGGCATTAGTTAATCCAAAAGGCATTACTGCAAACTCATAATGCCTATATCGAGTGTTAAAAATAGTTTTTGCCAAATCCTCCTTTTTAATTCTTAATTGATAATATCATTGTCTAAGATCTAACTTAAAAAATACCACAACTCCCTGTAACTAGTCAAATAACTCGTCAATATGGGGAAAAGGATATTTATTCTTAACGGTCACCTTATTCAACCCTCGATAATCAATACACAATTGCAAACTCCCGTCCTTATTCTTAACAAAAAGTACTGGAGCGCTCCAAGGCGACTCACTCTCATGTATAAATGCCCGCTCTAACAAGTCTTGCAACTGCAATTTCAATTCCATAACCTCAGCGGACGCCATCCAATAAGGGATTTTTGAGATAGGAGTAGTTCTAGGTGTTAGATCAATCTTAAATTCGATCTCTCTCTTCGGAGGCAATGACACCAATTCATCTGGGAATACATCCGAATATTCATTTATCACCGGCATATTCTCTAGTTTAACCTTTTCTCCTTGGGTGTTAACTAGAAAGGCTAGATACCCCTGTGCCCCATTACTTAACAATTTTCTATCCCTCATTCCCGAAATAAAGGTAGATGAGGCTAAAATACCCTTCACATCTAGTTTTAGGGTTGTTTCATCCGATATACAAAACTCGACCACTTTTGTTCGACAATCTAACCGACCATGATAATGGGCAAACCAATCCATTTCTATAATAATGTCATACCCCTTAATAGCCAAACTTATAAAGTCTACTACCAAATTTTGCTCACTGACCCAAATTTCACAATTTCTATACACCTCATTGGTAAGTAAAGATTGGTCACCCGTAAGTGTTCTCACTTCTAAATCATATGATAGCCTCTTGACGTTCACGTCAATTCCACATATAAAAGTAGGGTTGATAAAAGAATGCGTTGCACCAGGGTCTATCAAAATCTTGGCCAAACAATGAAAAACAGAGATCGTACCTTCCACTAATTCCGATAGCTCAGGTACTTGTTATTGATCCAAAGCATACACTCTGACTGGCACCCTTGACCTGGTCCCTCTTACAGTGGTCGGTTTAGGGTTTGACCTATCGGCCTACTGGGTATCACTGATGAGTGGGCAGATTGCGAGTTGATCCTCGGCACTATCATACGGTAAACACTTTCGTGCCTTCCGCTAACAATTATCCTCAGTATGGTTAGACTTTCCACAATACCCACAAGATAATCTAGGGATGGATGTTTGCCCTCCTTGTGAGGCACCTTTCACTTATTCTCTTCCACCTTGGGCTTCTCTTGGAGTAACTCCCCTAGATGTCCCTAAAATTCTCAACCACCAACTCTTCGACCTGCTTTAGGAGGTGGCATACCCCGATCATCTTGTCCCTGCCCTTGGCCTACACTAGGCGCACCTCTCTTTTTTGTATGAAAAGCCTTTACCTGCGCCCTTGCAAATTCAATCCTTTGAACTTTCTCAAGAACCTCCGTGAATGTATTAATTTGTGCCACCATCAAAGTCTCTTGTATTTCTACATTTAACCCCTATACAAACCGTCTCACCCTCTTTTGCTCCATAGCTATCAATTCAGGAGCAAATTTGGATAATTTGGTAAACTGAGTCTCATACTCAGATACACTTAAGGCTCCCTAACGTAACCTAATGAAATCGTCCTCCCTTTTCTCCTGAACTCTCACACAAAATTCAACCAAGTCCACGCTGTCCGCTTTTTCTCCCATTTAGCCCTTCCACTAGGCTCTGGCTAGTCCTTCGAATTGGAATACAACAAAATTCACTTGCCTCTCCTCCATATAATTTAGGGCTGCGAAGATATTGATCATTGTCTGTGAGAACCCGTAATTTTCTTAATTACTAGGTTTTATTTTCTTTTAATTGCACGCTTTTCCATATTTTATTGATACGAAAAATTTTAAAAATAATTTTTATGAGTAAATATGGTTTTTAAATCATTTTTCAAGTATAAGTTAGTTTATAAGATTTTAAGAGTGTATACCGGATGTAGGACTCACTAGTGCGGTAAGTTCGATAAAATTCGGCCTATTAGGTTAAGTTTAGTATTCATGGATTAATTTACTAGGTGTTAAGTGTAGACACCAAATTTTTGATTTTTTAACTTTATTTGTTTAATTAATTTAATCTTAGCTTTATTTATTATTAATTATTTTTATTATTATTATTGTTATTTTTATTATTTTATTTATTTTTATTATTGTTATTTATTTTATTTTTGTTCTAGTTTATTTTTGGCTTTACATTAAATTTCAGGAAAAACAAAAGGAAAAGAGAAAAGGAAAAAGGAAAAAGAGTGGAAATGACAAGTGGGACTGCATGCACTTGGACAAGTGTATTTTCTATGTTTTAGACAACTAAGCACCTAAAGGTTGAGGTGTTAGGGACACTTGGGAAGTTAAGGAATTTTTGGGGGTCAAGGTAGAATTTTGTGAGGGCTAAAAAATAAAAACAAGGCAATTGGGGGAGGACTTCATCTGAGAAAGAGGAAACAGAGAGATAAGAGGATTGGAACATCTGGGCAGAGAAAAAAAAGAATAGGCAAAAAAAGAAACAGGGCAGCGGCGCATAAAAAATTCAGACTGGCGGCTAAGGAGGGAGTGAGAGGGAACGGCGGATAAAAAAGAACCGAAAAATCAGAAAAGGGAATAAGAAGAAAAAACCAGGAGGAAGGCTTGGGCTGGGGACCGGAAAAAGAAATCAGAAAACTGGCAAGAAAGGAGGCGGCGAACAGAAGAAAAAGAAGAAAGAATTGAGGGCGAAATTGGGGAACCAAACGAGAGATTGGGGCTAAAAAAACAGAGCAAGAGGCTAACGGAGGAGGCAGAAAATTTTATTTCAAGGGCTACGGGGGAAGAAACTAAAAACATAGAGAAAGCTAAGGGAAACAGGAAGGCTCTCGGCTGAAGGAAAAAACAGCGGGGGGGGGGAAGCTTCGTGGGAACGGAGGAAGGCGAAATCTTTTTCCCTGGGCAAAACCCTCAACAAAGAGCCAGAAGAAAACCTCCGCTCTCAACCCCACATCACCGCCGCCATCGATGAATTAGAAGAGATTAAAAAACCTCTGGCCATTGCCGTTTCTGAAGAAATCAGCGCCGTCAACCTCTGCCACAGCCAGTCCTCAGCTGCCGCTGCTACTCTCCACCTCTGCCGCCACTTTTCAACCTCCATCGCCGCCCTTGTCGCCACCAGAATTTTCCCTTGCGATTTGCAAAATCTGGCCTAGCAAGAGCACTGTAAGTCTTTCTTTTCCTCTCTTTAAGTTTCAGTTCTGGTCAAGTCCACTGAAATGGGTCTACCGCAGCACTATTTAGTGCAGTTTTCCTGTTAACTGTCTGAGATTGCCGAACATACATGTTTTATGTATCGATTAGATTGAATGTTATTGGGTTGCTGAATAAGTTTTGGACTGATTGTCCTTGGTTTGACAAATTTCTGGGCCGATTATGATTTCAATTAAGCAAAGAATCATTGATTTTTCTTTTGCTTGTTTGCTGCTCGATGAAATGCCTAACCGGGGGTTTAACTTCAAAGACAAATTAAATTCTGTTTTTGTATACATTCGGCCAAATCACTTTCCTCACATTTGAAAATTTATGATGCATTTGCTGTATTTCATTTCTTTCCGTTTCGTATGATTCGGTTGAATGAACTCGAATTGATATTGTATGAGAAGAGTTTTTGGGTGATTTTCGTTTTTGATTGAGAATGGCTAGAATTTTGGTTTTGCTCTGGTTCTAAGAACGACAGAAATGGCGAATTGATGTCTGTGTTTGGGAGAGAAGACCGTTGGTCTAAAATGGCCATTTCAGTTCCTCTGTTGTCGTTTTGTTTTGCAACTTGCCTGAGGATTGCTAAACTTCATAATTTTACCCCCCAAATTGTTATAATTCATTCAATTGGGTCCCTGCTTTTGCTATATTTGAACCCCTCAGGCTGCCCTTTGTTCTGTCTTGGCCCAGAAAATTAGATACTTTAATCAATTCTGTCCCTTTATGTTTTCTTCTATGATATAAGTTAATGTGTTTTTGGATAGATTAATTCTGGGGATTTAATGCTTAATCAAAGTTTTTAATAATTTTTAGTGGGGATTTCATCTTGATTGGGTTTAGTAACATTTGTTTGGGTTTCTTGTTGGGCCTAAGAAGGTTAAAATTCAAAGCTTTTGGTTGGGTTTTAGGATTGGGTTGTTGATTAATGTGGTTGGGTTTTACTTGATAAAAATGATAGACTGGCCTATCTCATTTGTTTTGGATCTTCGGTTGGGCTAGGGAAGTTTGAGCCCAAACAAATAAAGAAAAGAGCCCAATGGCCTGTTAAGTCAAGAAGCCTGATGACGGAATTTCATTCTGGTCCCCTAACTTTCAGATATTTTCACCATGGCCCTACAAAATTTCAACTTCTTTCAATTGGGTCCTTAACTTAATTGCAAATAGGCCCCTAAACTTTATTTTCTTTAATTTTGGCCCCAAGATTTTGTCAATCTTTGCAATCAAGTCCTTTCTTCTCTTGACTTCTTAAATGAGGGTTGTTGACATGATTTAATTGATTCAAATTCATGTTTATTTTTATCCTTTGTGATTATTTGTCAAATAAATTGGTGCCTTGACCCTTTTTATTGTTTTGAAGCTAATATCTCATTTACTCGATTTCCATTGCAAGGGAGGTAACTTCTATATTCTTGCGTTATTTTTCCTACGTGCACCTACGTGCTACGTGAGAAATACATGTCTACTTTGCTTTCCTAGCCTTTCTTTAATTTCTTTTATTTATGTCATTTACTTTTTGTTTTCATTAAGTTATTCTTTTAATGGGGTATGTGTACACCTCTTGGCTTGTAATAGATAGGGCCTAGATAGTAATTTGGTCCATTTTCCCTTTCCCTTTTGTTTTAGTTAGCAAATGTAATGGTTGCATGCCTATGTGTTATATGTTAAATGCTTTGTTAGGGCCTTGCATCTAGTCGAGCATGCTAAATGTTATGTGCTATGTGTTTATAAGTGTTTGGCATGTCTACTCGCTTTCCATAGCCTGAATAAATGTGATGGATGAATGGACGTCACCACACTAGTCCAATGCTAGTTGTGGCCCCCTTTCCCGTCACCACACTAGTCCAACGCTAGTTGTGGTTCATTGTTCCGTTTTCACTAGTCCAATGCTAGTAGAAATTCATAGAAAGGGCTAGTTCAATGCTAGACCCAATAAGCCATTTCCCCCTTTCGTTAGTACATGATTTGCATGTTCATTACATGTCATGCATTCTTTTTAGTTTTATCATTTTGCATGCCCCTCGAACCCCTTTTCCCTCCATTTTAGGATTCTTGCATTTCATGCTAGTTAGGGTACATTTGCTTGAAGTGTCCCCTCCGATAAGGGAAACGAGCGAGTGTGGCTACTCGATAGCCTTAGCACGCTAGTTTTGCCTTCTAATCAAAGGGAAAATCGAAGTCGAAAAAGTTAGGAGTCATTCCCATACCCGACCTGATGCATTCCTTTAGGTTCATTCATTCTCAATTTTTCACTTACTCACTTTTTCAATTCACATTTCCTCATTACTTTTCTTTTCCTTATTGTTCAATTTTGGTTTCTACTTCAAAAAATTGCACTTAATTACGATCTATATACACTTATCACTATATTTCATACACTTGCACACAAACACTTGGATTTCCATACAATTGCACACATGCATCTTTTTATACACTTACACACTTGCACTTGAATCATCATTTGCATTAATCGACCTCTATAAGGTTTTCTTTCATTGGCCGCCACAATTCATGTGGTTGGGACCAAAAACCTTACAAGAGACATCTTAGAATCTAGGGTTTTGCATTTCATGTAGCACATCCAAATGTAATAAATTCTTCGGTTAAAACAAGAAAATCTTTGATTAAATCACGCAACTAGCCTTGGCTAGGTCAAAGGGGTGCCTTGGATTGTATCCTTGCCTTCCCCTTTGTCAAATGTGACTCCCGAACCTTTTTCCTTGGTTCACGTGGACTAGGAGTCGTTTAAAAGGGGTTTCTTACTAATTTTTTCTCATTTTTCTTAAAAAATTCATTTTTTTAGGTGACTTGGTACACCTTAACTCATTACCAAGTGGCGACTCCGTTCTTCATTTCAAAAACCCTTTTTAAACTATAATTTTGGGTCAAATCGTCGCATTTTCAAAACCCTATTGAGGCCCACTTTTCTTTCAAATCAAAAATTCATTTTTTCAAATCAAAACACAATTCTTCAAAACTATTTATTTATTTATCAAAAAATGGGGCGCGACATTAAGAGATGATTAGAGGTTACCCAAATGGATGAGAGTTGGAGAGACAAAAGGATAAGCTTTAAGCCAAAAGGTGACAAGTGTCACCATTCAATTCACCCTTGGACTTTGACCATTGTATCACCTTTATTACATAACCAAAAATTGACCAAAAAATCATCTTATTTCTCTCTCTTTTGGCTAAGCTTCTTGGAGGAAAAAGAAGAGAAAACTTCCAACTTCTTTCTTCAATTTCTTGCCTTGATCTCACAAAGCAGCCGTTAAAACTTTGATTTGATCCATAAAAATCTTTCCCTTGGTAGGATTAAGGTGAGGGGTGAAGTGGTTTGAGGAGCAAAGGTGCTAATTTGCTTGTTTTGTGACACCCCAACGTTTAAGATGCTATTGTTTTACGGTTTCTTTAGTTCATTTTATTTTAAAACATTATTTTGTTTCAGGGAAGATACTAAAGTTATTTCTTTGGGTTTGATTTAAAACCTTATTTTGTTTTAAAAGACTAGAAACCCTAAAATTTTAATCAAAAACCCTAGTTTACTTGTGACTATGTTTAAATCCCTCATATTTGACTCAAAACCCTAATTTTATTCTACGGAATTGTAAAATTCATCACACTTTTCTTAAAATTCCTTTTATTTGGAAATTACTCATTTAATATGATCCTCCTACTCAAGTACTCCACAATAAGTGCAAATGAACCTGGAAAGTAGGGTTTCACTCTTCGTTTCAAGATTGGAGCAAATTAGGGTTTCGCGATTTTTCGCCGGATGATTTTTTCGGTACGGAGCAAGGATCAAAATTGGTGATTACAAGTGACTTTTGGGTGAGAAATAATATGTGATTAGATGCAATAATAAAAGTTAGTGAATAGGAAGAAAAAAACCCTAGTACGGGTGATTTAAGGAAAATCGGCTCGAACCGACGGGTACCGTTTGTTACCGGGTAAACATACCATTTGACCCATACTTTATTACCTTAATCTTCTTATTTTATTACAGGTAATTAACCCTCAAATATCTCATACATCAGCCACAATTGTTGACTTTAAATACCAAGAGAGAGAAGGGAAAAAAATGAATGGAATTGGAGGCAACAAGTGGCGGTATTTCATTGGATGGTTGACTAACTAATCTACACCATATTTATCACCAAAACCCAACCTATTTCCTCCATTATTTCTGCATATCAGCCGTGAGTTGAGGGAGGAAAAACATGAGAAGAGGAAACTTCAATCAATCTTGGTTTGAGCTTGAATGAGTGAAAACAAGAAAAACTAAACCGATTAATCATTAGTTTGGAAGCTTGGGAAGCTTAAGGAGCTAAATTTTGCCAAGGGAAGTGAAGGATAACTCTTGAAAGCTCTTGTCTTGAGGTATAACGGCTGACTAACTTTTCTTTTCCCTTAACCATGTTTGAGTTGTGTAGTAGCATGTAATTTTGCTTGTTATGCTTATATCAAGTGGATTTGGATGATTATGGTTGATGTATTTAAGTCAGGGTTTGAATAATTTCTTTCTCATATTTGTTGTATGGATGGTATATGATGTATATAAGCATGTATAGGATGTAGTAGGGGTGTTTCAAGTTCAATTTGTGAGGATTAGCACTTATATGCTTGGAATCCAGATTTCTGAAATTCTAGATTCCAGTTCTGCCCGTTTCTGTTTGATAAGGTTAGAGGCCGAATTGGCCTTAGTACAAAACATGAAAGTTGTAGAGAATAACATTTTATAGTTACCTACAAAATTTCAGGTCGATCGGAGTAGCGTAGCTTGTGAAAATACAGAATTACCCTTCCTGTCCTGTTTCTACCCGAACCTGAGAACTGCGATTGTAATTGGTTATTTTGATTTGGAATGCTTCAGAATTGGTTGTTTAGGTCTTCTGATGAAATGTAGCCCTGTTTCTAAACTTTTGGATGGCTTTGGAATTTCTGGATTTGGACCTATGTAGGCTGTTTTATGATGTTTGTACTAGAATACAGTTTGTGAACCTGTTTTACGATTCTGGTGTAGTATATTACATTTTGGACGTAGTTACACTCGAAATTGGACTGAGTGGCCTTCTTCAACATTGTAGCCTCTTAAGTCCTGAATATGCCTGTAAAATTTCAGGTCAAACGGATTAGCGTATCCTGAGTTATAGATGAAATACTCAAGCCTGTTTTGAACAACAGATTCTGTGCGTTTTTAGTTTAGCTTCTGCCCGTGACTTTTTCGGTTTTGATACCGTACGATCTGGGTGTTTACTACTTCATGAGAAATGTAGATCTTGGTTTTAGCTTCGAAACGGTATAGAGTGCGTCGAAATCCGAGTTCCGTAGCTCCCGTTATGACCAAAACAAGATCGATCGTCAGAACTGCCTTTGAATCTGGACAGTTCTGACGGGTACTTTGACACTCAAATTTCGTTCTGTAGTGCGAATTCCTGGAATGGTTTTCTGCACTTTCGACCCATCTCTGTTCAGATCCGGAGTTAGGGGTCTTCATGAAAGTTATAGACTTTTGTCTTAGCTTCGTAACGGTACCTCATGTACCTTGATCCGACACTCATAGCTTCGATTAGCCTCAAAACTGTTTTGACGGCAAAATGGCTAGGCCGCCATTCCCGTTTCCGTGTGCCGTTTCCGCACTCGTATGTGCCGATTTTGCCGTTTTGCTTGTTTTAGGCATATTAGTAGCCGTTTATGATATTATGTGATGCAATCTTCTATTTCAGACGGTGGTGAGCTAGGTGGAGCCGGTGGGGCCTACTAGCTACTCCTCGCGGCACAAATTTCGAACTTTTGCTCTTTTGTTCGTTGTGTAAGTATTCAGGCCGCTCTTACGTGTTAGTTGCTTATGTGTTTCGATATGTATGAAAAGGGTACCTAGGCGAGGGTGTACTTTATCGCACTCGACCTAAACCCTAGTTTGCGCACATATTTGTACATGACATATGTATATGAATCATTTTGGAACTAAACCCCTTGAGCTTGTGGCTCGGGGTGACTTTTGAATAAATTTTGTGAAGTTTGTGAGTTTGGGGCCCGATCTCATGACCTAGCTGGACTATTCGAGCCGGTTAGGGCTTGGTCGAAGTCAGTCCAACCTGGTTTGAGGTCACGAAGTTTGTGAATCCGGTTCACCGATTATGTGGACCAAGTTTGTGACCCGAGCTTGTGAACCAAGCTCAATTTCATTCGCTCGATCAAGTTTGTGAGTTGCCTGGCCAGAGAGGGTGATAAGGTGTACGGTGGGAGTACAAGTGAAGTTCTACGGACCATTAATTGAGGTCGACGGAGTGTCGGCAGGAGATCATACATGGCACATGAATTGGCTTTGGAGCCACCTGTATCCTTATTATGTGATGTTACTTTTCTGCTTTTGCTTTACTCTTACTGTGTAACTGTTGTTACGTGAAATTTACGCTTTCGCCCCTGTTTACTTACTAAGCATATAGCTTACCCCGTTCCATTTGTTTTCCTTAGCAGGGGCCGACGCGGGGACTTTTGGCACGTACACTAGTATAGTTAGGTTTGATTGTAATAGTTGGACATATAGTATGTTTGTTTTGTTTTGGTGGTTTGTATAAGAACCCTCCTTAGGGTCTATCTTCTGCTGGTTGTAGTTATAGTGTATTAGAGTGGTTTGGCTCGATACTTTTGAAGATGTAAATAGAACTTTTGGCGGTTGTATATATTATGAATAGTTCTCTTGTGGTTTAATATAGTTTTGTTAGCTTTGTGTTTCGAACCCTGGCGCGAGCTAGGCAGGCGGCCCGCCGAACCCTGGGGTACGCCCTAGGGAAAGGTGGGGCTGTCACAGGTGGTATCAGAGCGTAGGTTTCAGATCTCTGTAGTGTATCCTAGGCTAAAGTTTAGGATGCCAGACTGTGGGATTTGATTTGATTTGATTTGATTTGAAAGTTAAGCAATTGAGGGATAAAACCTATAGCTGCTTCACGTGGTCTCTGCGCAGAGTGAGCCTGGATGAAGTGGCGAATAAGTATGAAGGACTAAATGTTCGTTTGAGCATAAGTTATGGATCATAAATGTTATAGGCCTTACATCTTCCTCATGGTATCTGAGGACCATAGATAGGTACGTCAGGTAGGAATTTCGATTGTAGATAGTTTACTCTTGGGACTGCAGCTCGAGATGTGAATTATCTTATTTCGGATTCTTGTGCCTGAGTACTCCAGAGTTGAGGCGCTGCTAAGTACTTGAGACTAGCATTTTGGGAATATAAACAGGCTTTGTCCGGCTAGAGTGAGTACAAGATATCAATGGACACCTTGGGAAGTGGAGTAAGAAACCGGACGAGGGTGATTTTCTCTGAGTGTGGGACGACAAGTCACGTTTCTTTCATTTTGCCCTTGCATTGTTCCTACATGTCATTTGCTTGTGGTATGTTAATACCTACATATATAGTACCTGCAGCTCTTGACTTTGTCTAACTTGAAATGTCCCTTGATGTATATGATGCATTATATTGTGTATATTTTGGCGTGACTTGTATATATATGTATACATTTTGATCTTTTGATTATTTTGAGTATTCCAACCCTTTAGTTCGTTGATTGGAATTTCGAGGACGAAATTCTTTTAAGGAGGGGAGATTGTGACACCCCAACGTTTAAGATGCTATTGTTTTATGGTTTCTTTAGTTCATTTTATTTTAAAACATTATTTTGTTTCAGGGAAGATACTAAAGTTATTTCTTTGGATTTGATTTAAAACCTTATTTTCTTTTAAAAGACTAGAAACCCTAAAATTTTAATCAAAAACCCTAGTTTACTTGTGACTATGTTTAAATCCCTCATATTTGACTCAAAACCCTAATTTTATTCTACGAAATTGTAAAATTCATCACACTTTTCTTAAAATTCCTTTTATTTGGAAATTATTTATTTAATATGATCCTCCTACTCAAGTACTCCACAATAAGTGCAAATGAACCTGGAAAGTAGGGTTTCACTCTTCGTTTTCAAGATTGGAGCAAATTAGGGTTTCGCGATTTTTCGCCGGATGATTTTTTCGGTACGGAGCAAGGATCAAAATTGGTGATTAAAAGTGACTTTTGGGTGAGAAATAATATGTGATTAGATGCAATAATAAAATTTAGTGAATAGGAAGAAAAAAACTCTAGTACGGGTGATTTAAGGAAAATCGGCTCGAACCGACGGGTACCGTTTGTTACCGAGTAAACATACCATTTGACCCATACTTTATTACCTTAATCTTCTTATTTTATTACAGGTAATTAACCCTCAAAATATCTCATACATCAGCCACAATTGTTGACTTTAAATACCAAGAGAGAGAAGGGAAAAAAATGAATGGAATTGGTGGCGACAAGTGGCGGTATTTCATTGGATGGTTGACTAACTAATCTACACCATATTTATCACCAAAACCCAACCTATTTCCTCCATTATTTCTGCATATCAGCCGTGAGTTGAGGGAGGAAAAACATGAGAAGAGGAAACTTCAATCAATCTTGGTTTGAGCTTGAATGAGTGAAAACAAGAAAAACTAAACCGATTAATCATTAGTTTGGAAGCTTGGGAAGCTTAAGGAGCTAAATTTTGCCAAGGGAAGTGAAGGATAACTCTTGAAAGCTCTTGTCTTGAGGTATAATGGCTGACTAACTTTTCTTTTCCCTTAACCATGTTTGAGTTGTGTAGTAGCATGTAATTTTGCTTGTTATGCTTATATCAAGTGGATTTGGATGATTATGGTTGATGTATTTAAGTCAGGGTTTGAATAATTTCTTTCTCATATTTGTTGTATGGATGGTATATGATGTATATAAGCATGTATAGGATGTAGTAGGGGTGTTTCAAGTTCAATTTGTGAGGATTAGCACTTATATGCTTGGAATCCAGATTTCTGAAATTCTAGGTTCCAGTTCTGCCCGTTTCTGTTTGATAAGGTTAGAGGCCGAATTGTCCTTAGTACAAAACATGAAAGTTGTAGAGAATAACATTTTATAGTTACCTACAAAATTTCAGGTCGATCGGAGTAGCGTAGCTTGTGAAAAGACAGAATTACCCTTGCTGTCCTGTTTCTACCCGAACCTGAGAACTGCGATTGTAATTGGTTATTTTGGTTTGGAATGCTTCAGAATTGGTTGTTTAGGTCTTCTGATGAAATGTAGCCCTGTTTCTAAACTTTTGGATGGCTTTGGAATTTGTGGATTTGGACTTATGTAGGCTGTTTTATGATGTTTGTACTAGAATACGGTTTGTGAACCTGTTTTGCGATTCTGGTGTAGTATATTACATTTTGGACGTAGTTACACTCGAAATTGGACTGAGTGGCCTTCTTCAACATTGTAGCCTCTTAAGTCCTGAATATGCCTGTAAAATTTCAGGTCAAACGGATTAGCGTATCCTGAGTTATAGATGAAATACTCAAGCCTGTTTTGAACATCAGATTCTGTGCGTTTTTAGTTTAGCTTCTGCCCGTGACTTTTTCGGTTTTGATACCGTACGATCTGGGTGTTTACTCCTTCATGAGAAATGTAGATCTTGGTTTTAGCTTCGAAACGGTATAAAGTGTGTTGAAATCCGAGTTCCGTACCTCCCATTATGACCAAAACAAGATCGATCGTTAGAACTGCCTTTGAATCTGGACAGTTCTGACGGGTACTTTGACACTCAAATTTCGTTCTGTTCTGAGTGGATTCAGGTCTTGGCCAAAACATCAAAGTTTTAGCCTTATGTCTCAGCTTTCTAATTCCTTTGGAATCTCCTGATTTGGATTTGTGAGCTGGGAGTTATAGTCCAGCAAACATACCCTGTCCGTTACTTTGGAGTGCGAATTCCTGGAATGATTTTCTGCACTTTCGACCCATCTCTGTTCAGATCCGGAGTTAGGGGTCTTCATGAAAGTTATAGACTTTTCTCTTAGCTTCGTAACGGTACCTCATGTACCTTGATCCGACACTCATAGCTTCGATTAGCCTCAAAACAGTTTTGACGGCAAAATGGCTAGGCCGCCATTCCCGTTTCCGTGTGCCGTTTCCGCACTCGTATGTGCCGATTTTGCCGTTTTGCTTGTTTTAGGCATATTAGTAGCCGTTTATGATATTATGTGATGCAATCTTCTATTTCAGACGGTGGTGAGCTAGGTGGAGCCGGTGGGGCTTACTAGCTACTCCTCGCGGCACAAATTTCGAACTTTTGCTCTTTTGTTCGTTGTGTAAGTATTCAGGCCGCTCTTACGTGTTAGTTGCTTATGTGTTTCGATATGTATGAAAAGGGTACCTAGGCGAGGGTGTACTTTATCGCACTCGACCTAAACCCTAGTTTGCGCACATATTTGTACATGACATATGTATATGAATCATTTTGGAACTAAACCCCTTGAGCTTGTGGCTCGGGGTGACTTTTGAATAAATTTTGTGAAGTTTGTGAGTTTGGGGCCCGATCTCATGACCTAGCTGGACTATTCGAGCCGGTTAGGGCTTGGTCGAAGTCAGTCCAACCTGGTTTGAGGTCACCAAGTTTGTGAATCCGGTTCACCGATTATGTGGACCAAGTTTATGACCCGAGCTTGTGAACCAAGCTCAATTTCATTCGCTCGAGCAAGTTTGTGAGTTGCCTGGCCAGAGAGGGTGATAAGGTGTACGGTGGGAGTACAAGTGAAGTTCTACGGACCATTAATTGAGGTCGACGGAGTGTCGGCAGGAGATCATACATGGCACATGAATTGGCTTTGGAGCCACCTGTATCCTTATTATGTGATGTTACTTTTCTGCTTTTGCTTTACTCTTACTGTGTAACTGTTGTTACGTGAAATTTACGCTTTCACCCCTGTTTACTTACTAAGCATATAGCTTACCCCGTTCCATTTGTTTTCCTTAGCAGGGGCCGACGCGGGGACTTTTGGCACGTACACTAGTATAGTTAGGTTTGATTGTAATAGTTGGACATATAGTATGTTATTTTTGTTTTGGTGGTTTGTATAAGAACCCTCCTTAGGGTCTATCTTCTGCTGGTTGTAGTTATAGTGTATTAGAGTGGTTTGGCTCGATACTTTTGAAGATGTAAATAGAACTTTTGGCAGTTGTATATATTATGAATAGTTCTCTTGTGGTTTAATATAGTTTTATTAGATTTGTGTTTCGAGCCCTGGCGCGAGCTAGGCAGGCGGCCCGCCGAACCCTGGGGTACGCCCTAGGGGAAGGTGGGGCTGTCACATGTTTTCTTGAGGTTACAAGGTGAGTTGTTAAGAACTTTTCCCTTTAGCTTTGATAATGTTCAATTGGTGGCTTTAGTGGTTTAATATGATGACATATGGTGTGATTATGGTTTGTTTATGATTGGAAGTGAAGGCATGATGGATTTTGATTTATTATTGTTCTTTTTCTGTTTTGTATGATAATCATGGTTTGGTCATGGATTGAGGGCTTATTATAGTGTAAAATGAAGCTAGTATATGTTGGATACGATTGGTTGCGAAAAATTCTAGTTTGGTGTGGAAATTCTAGTTACCTGAAAATTTTTAGTTCAATTGGAGCAACGTAGCTTATGAAAGGACCGAAATACCCCTGCTGCCTTGTTTCTGTCCGAAACTGATAATCAACTTCTGTAATTGGTTAGTTTGACCAGGAATATTACCAAATTGGCTGTTGATATCTTCTTGAGAATTATAGCCTTGTATCTTAGCTTTCAAATGGCTTTGTAATTACCTGAATTGGAGTTGTGTGTGCTGAGATATGAGTAAATGAATCAGGATTGCTAGTTGAATTCCACAGTGAGCTTCGAACTAGAAAATTTGGAGTTGTTTTGGTAGATTTGATCTAGTTAAGGTAAGAACTGGACTAAGTGGTCTGCATCAAAATTGTAGCCCTCTGTCTTAGCTTCGAAACGGTATAAATTGCACCCCAATTCGATAAGCGTAGATTCGGTTGTGTCAAACCTGCTATTTAGCTTTGTCCTTAAAATTTGATTTCTAGTTGCATTCCTAGACTTGCTTTGTATTTGGATGAATTTGAGCCTAGTTGAAGGGATATTGTATTGAGATTTCTTATGTGTTGAATTGGACTGACTTGAGAAAAATAATGAAGCCATAAATGGCTGGAAAATAGGTAAATACAGAGGGCATGCTGCCCAAAAGTTTAGGGCTATGCGATTCCTTCAAGTTGAGTCGCTCTTAGTAAAAATGAAGGATTTTGAGGATTGTTTGTATCCCTAGGACCAACTGTTATCTTTTACTCAAAAGTCATATTTTTATTCTTCGATACCAGTACTTAACCTGGAAAGGCGTACGTGTGACAGCCCCACCTTCCCCTAAGGCGTACCAAAGGGTTCGGCGGGTCGCCTGTCCAGCTCTCGCCGGGACACAGTCGTTCCTTAATCAAATTCGGAATACAACCAAAGGAATAACATACAACAATCCAAAACATAAGTGAAAATTATTTATACATTACTATCTCAAAAGGAAGTACAACCATCAAAGGTACAAAGGTTCTCACTTCACCATACAACTAGCCCGTGCCAAGCACTAGGGCGAGAGCCATTACAAAAACAAAGAGTTAGACCAAGCTAGTCTATACTAAGCTCTCATCCTTGCATGCCTTCCCCTGTTAAGGAAAACAAAACTAAAGGGATGAGCTAAGAGCTCAGTGAGGTTCCGAACACATAATCAAATAATCATTTCAATACATGAAACATGGAGTATCAATAATTCAAGAAACATTTACAATGGAAAGCGATAGTAACACATTCATTAAAAGGATACGGCTCACAAGGAGCAATTTGTTTGTTCGTTCGTTCTCCTGACATTTCCCCTTATTTCTCCAATCGTTTAAAAAATGCATTTTTGTAAGTAAAATCCCTCGTTTGTTCTTTCGTTCGTTCATTCACCCCCTTCCCAGCCATTGGCCAGGCTCCACCCATTCGGACATTGTCCGGACTACAAGGTAATACTCGAGTGTACCAAACGTTCACCCAGGGTCACCATATCGCCCGACCGAGTCCGCTTTTGGCTCGAGTCGATCGGTAACGAAGGGCAGGGCCCAGTTCAGCCAGAAGGCTTACATTCATGCACAACTAATCGTTCGTTCAATCATTAAATCATTGAAAAGTTCATACGTATTTAGGTTGAGTGCGATGAAGTACACATTCGCCCAGAAAACTTGTTTTGAAAATCATTGAAAGTACTTAACACATTATCAAACAACAACAACAAGTCATGAAGTCAAGGAGAATATAACAAACAAGGAACACTCACCTATTTACGCAAAATAATATCCAAAATATCTTGCCGGGTAACACCGTCAGTCACCGATGAACCCTAATATAATCAAAAGAACACATTATGCTTCAACTATCAAAGATTTAAGTGATTCCAAGAAAATTTGAATACGTACTAGTACAAAATATAAATATGGTTTTGGTATTGAAAAGAGGACATTGAAACCAAAAGACATAAGTAAAATATTTGTAAAACTTAGACTCACTTGTAAAACTTTAAAATTGCTATTTGAGTTGAAGTGGCAAAGGGAACGTAAATACTCTAGATGGTTCACGTGGTATTCTCTATCAAGCCTTACTCAAGTCGCAAGTTCATCTACTTAGTTCTCGAGCGTAAATTTGGGCAGCACGCCCTTTGTGTTTACCTATTTTCCAGCCATTTATGGCTTCATTCTTTTCCTCAATCAGTCCCAAATTGTCACACAAAATCATCTCATTACAATATCTGTTCAATAGGCCCAAAGTCATACAAGTACAAAATCAAACTAGGAAAATGTTCGGAAATGAAGTTTAAGTTGGAAAACAAAAGACAGATTTGACGTTGTTTTCCGTAACGGGCACAACTGAGGCTACCCTTACCGGATTGAGGTGTAACTTATACCGTTTCGAAGATAAGACAAAGGGCTAAAATTTTGATGAAGACAACTCAGTCCAGTTTGTAGTGTATCTAAGTCAAAAGTGCAATATACGAAACCAGAATCTCACAAACAGGTTGGCTAACCGCACTATGGTTTAACGACAATAATTCAGGCTACCGAAGTCCGATTGAGGTGTATCTTATGGAATTTCGAAGCCAAGACATATGCCTACATTTCTTATGAAAACCTCAAAAGCCAAATCATGCATTTTCATGGTCAAAAATGGAAATCTCCACGAAAACAGAATTCTGGGCGCGAAACAGGGTTCATGGACAGTCAAGGGTATTTCGGTCATTTCACATGTTACAATACTCGGAACGAGCTACAATGTTGTAGGAAACTATAAATCATCATTCTCTACAACTTTCATGTTGTGGCCAAAATCTAATTCGGTAAGGATCAGGGTGAAAAGTCCTGGTCAGTTTGGGTGAAATGTCTACCCTGTCCTCTGGACTCTTACCTAAGGCAGTCTGGGTATTTTCATTTTTCCTCAGGCTACACAGCTCCGATCAAGCTGATACTTTACAGACAGTTAGTTAACACCATTTTCTACAACTTTTATGTTTTAACCTTAAGCCAATTCGGCCTCTAACCTGGCCGAACAGAAACGGGCAGAACAGGGGTTAGTGAAACCCTAATCTGGAATTTTTTGCACCCAAACTGGAAATTTCTTTAGGCAAGTCCATCTAGCACATAATACCTCAATAATTCATATAGCAAAGCTCTCAAGACATGAACAATCCTCAAGCATCACATGTGACCAGAATTTCACCATAAAATTGAAATTTACCATAAAACCACTTCAAACTATGAAATATGCTCATAAATCAACCAAAACTACAACTTTAAACCACTACTTGACAATTATTAGAAGCAAAAGGAATTTTCTTAGTAAATTACCTTGGAAACACTAGAAAGATGGTAGCTTAGGCTTCTTACTCCCAAATTAACTCCACAGCCACCTATAAAACTACCTTAACTATCATTTTTATGGAGTGATTGGCAAGGTTTATGGTTGAAGTTCAAGATTGGAGCAAGAAAGGATGGTACAAGATGAAGTTTTTCTCTTCTCTCTACCCTCAAAGTTTCGGCCAGCTCAACCACAAAATGAAGATGATCTTGGTCAAATTTTGTATTTAGTAAAGGTAAGAAAAAGTTGGTCAAGTCTACCATCCAATCGGGTCGCGACACTTGGCACCTTTTAGGTTTAAACTTATCTTCTTGTCTCTCCATACTAATGAATCTAGCAAACCTCTAATAATCTCCCAACATCTTGTAAATTAATCCCATAACGCAAAACTTAAGCTAGTTGTCCGAATAATACACGCTTAACGCACTAGGGGGTCCCACGTCAATACTACACTTCAAATTTAACGTACACTAACTTATATCAAGAAAATAATTTGAAAACTATATTCACTTATAAAAATGTATAGAAAATTAATATATTGAAGAAAAGTATAAATTTATAGACAAGGAAATAAAATAATGTCTAGAAAACATATAAAATTTTTTCCGGGTTCTCACACTCTCTCCCCCTTAAGAAATTTCGTCCTCGAAATTTTTACCTTCATTTGCCTCAGACGAGTCCGGAACTGTTTGGTTGCCAAATGTGACAGCCCCACCTTCCCGTAAGGCGAACCAAAGAGGTTAGCGGACTGCCTGCCCAGCTCTCGCCAGGACTAACGGTGCAGTATAAAGCGATCTATCACGTTCTGAAACTTATAATGCGCGCAAACAAGGCAAAAGGGCAAAATAACCCAAAATAAAAGAAATGAAATCCAGAGTCGGCCATGAATAGTAACCGACCCGTCCGAAACCCAACCAAACATCGAAATACATATACAACATAACATTAACCATTTACAAGCCACAATGGCCATTAAAAGTGATACAAAAGTCACTACATATGTGGGTGGCCAAAACAAAAGTGCAAACGGCCCTAATGATACATTTAGGGTCCCATTTTATATACAATACAAAAGAGGCATTCATCTAGTTCATTCGGCAACCATTTAACAAAATTCATTCCAAAAGAGTCATATTCCTGTAAGGAAAACAAAAGAAACGGGGTGAGCTATATGCCCAGTGAGAATACAACCACCATAGCAGCTAAGATCACATAAACATAACCGTTCAGTTCAAGTATGCAAATAAGAAGTAAATCAAATCAGTGAAAGGATACGGACGGCTCTCAAGAGCCTATTTCCTCGCTTATATTCTTGATCCAACCTCATTGACCCTCCGTCAATGTTTAAAAAAAATAACCAACCGTAGACAACTCTTTACTTCCATTCCTTCCACCCAACATTCCCCAACCGGGCCCGCACTCCAATTCAGTAGCTTTTGGTAATACTCGAGTATACCGGAACCAAGAGTCTCATTACTACAAGGTTCCTCAGTACAGTCCCCGTGGCATGACAATTTTCACGACCAAGCCCTCGCTGGCTCGATGCAATTGACTACCAACGGGGTTGAGCTCAGTAATACAGTAAGGCCGTTGGACATTCGTCCAAACGACACCAAAGCAGTTTCCATGAAATGGAATTCACCAACCAATATATCAAGTTCAGTAATGCAGTAAAATGGTAGCTAATCAGTGATACTATCAAAAGGGGTGAGGGCGGTCAAGTACACCCTCACTTTAATCAATTCCAATATCCAAGTAAGCCTTCAAGGCATCACATATACATTTAGCAAAGCCACATAGTAACAATTAAGTGAGTAGTATACTCACCAAGTGAGAAAATGATGTTTCATGCACCGTCGTTAAACGAACGTCGTGCACCACCGTTTCCTCCTAGAACAAGCAAACAAATACAATGAGACTCGATAACGAGTCGTATAGCCATACCAATTATAACCCTAATAGGGTTTCATATGCATAAATAAGCATCATAGGTAACCAGAAATTAGAAATAGCATTAGTCTTGGCCCCGAATAGAAAAACTGTTTTGCCCTTATTATGCGGTAATGGCGTCAATTTCACTACGATTATCGGATGGGGGTGTAAGGCCCACCGTTTCGAATCTATGGAACAGGGCTACAACAATGTAGAAGGTCACTCAGTCCAAATCCTAGCACAACTAGGTCAAATGTGCCAAATACTCAACCGGAAACACCAAAAACAGGTTTACAAATCACATAATGCTGTAATTACTATAACTCAGTCTATACAGGTCCAAATGCCGAAATTCCAAAGGCATATGGTAGCTAAGACATCCAGATACATTTCATCAGAAGACACCAACACCTAAATCCAAAGCAATTCCAGTCAAAATGGCCAATTACAAGTGCATTTTTTGCATTCTGATCAACCCAGAACAGCAACAGTAAAATCGACATATCTCACTCTACACTAATCCAAATGACCTGAAATTTTGTAGGCAGTTCAAACTCATCAATACCTACAACTTCCATGTTTTGAGCAAAGTCCAATTCGGCCTCTAACCCTATGATCCAAAACCGGACAGAATTAGGGGTTGAAAAACCCTAACATTTCACAATTCCCTCCAAAGCCAAAATTAGTTGCTATTATCACCAATTCACACCCACATGAGTCATTACCCCTCATTATCAACCATCATAGATGGCCACAACATCCCATTCATATTAAACCAAAAAATTCATCATAAAATTGAAAACTTCACCAAAACTCTTCAAATCAAGAAATAAATCACATAATCCATCACTTTAGCCACTACTAAGCATAATTTAAGCTTTATTAAGTATAAGAGGGAAGTCACACACCACTTACCAAGTAAACAAGAGAGATGGAGATGTTGGACACCTTAGCTCTTCAAACAAACTTCACTAGACCACTCACTAGCACCCAATGGATAGATTTTATGGAGTAGAATCCAATTTATGTGGTTGGTTTTGGAAGATTGAGTGAAATGGACGCTAGAAAGTTGAAGAATTTCTTTCTTCTTGGCTCAAGGAAGAACCGGCCATGGAGGAGAAGAAAATGGTGATTTTTGAGCAATTTTTCAAGATATTTACTCAATTTGGTCAAAAGTCAAAATAGTGAATAGTAAGTTTTAAAGTAAAACCAATAAGAGGGTGACACTTGTCACCTCATTAATGCAATCTTATCACTTCTTTTTCTCTCTCACATCAATCATTTCTTGATAGTCCAATGCGTAGACCCAGCCGGTACTTTCGGTCGACTCCCTCCGGCACTGGTCTGCTTAGAGGTTGATTTTTCCGGCCTCTGCGGGTTTCCCCCTGTCTTTGGCGATTTCGGACAATTTGCGACTTGATGCTTAGTGCTTCCACACAGTAAGCATTTTCCCAACTTTCTCCAGCAATCGTTCTCAGAGTGGTTGGATTTACCACAATACCCACATGTAACTTGAGGGGTCACAGTCGATCCAACAGAAGGTGCCCCCTTAACTTGAGTCGTCCCGCTACGACCTCCTCTAGATAGAGCTCCCCTAAAAGCTCCAGCAGTTCTCGTTCCTCCTTCTCCTCTTCCCATTTTAGAAGGGTGTACATTCTTACTGGTCTGCCCAGAAGTACGACTAGGAAAATTCCTTTTTCTGTTGTAGAAATCCCTCACTTGAGATCTCGCATTCTCAACCCTTTGCGCTTTCTCTAAAGCCTCAGTAAATGTAGAGATTTGGGCTGCAGCCAGGCCCTCTTGAAGTTCCACATTAAGTCCCTATACAAACCTTCTAATCCTCCTCCGTTCATTGCCTACTAACTCGGGAGCGTATTTGGAAAGTTTAGTGAACTTCCCCTCATACTCTGCTACAGTAAGGGTTCCTTGTTTTAGCTTAATAAATTCGTCCTCCCTCTTTTCTTGGATTAAGGGTGGAAGAAATTTCTCATTAAACTCCCTCGTAAAGTTATCCCAAGTCCAAGGGGTTTGAGCTCTTTCCCATTTTCCTTTTATCACATCCCACCAAGCACGAGTTATTCCCTTGAATTGGAAAGCAGAAAAGTTCACTCGCCTATCCTCAGTGTAATCTAGAGCGGCAAATATATTGGTCATCCTCTCTAACCAATTCTCCGCTACTTCGGGGTCAGGTTCACCCATAAATTTAGGCGGGTTAAACTTTAAGAATCTTTCCAGGGCTCTATCCTCTCCTCTATCCTAGCCCCCAGGTTGGTTGAATGGTCCAGGACCCTGTCTCTCAGCTAGACGTTCTAGGATATCAGTCATCCTATTGATGGCAGTAGCCACTTGGTTACCCTCAATATTTTCCTGTCCATGGGTCGGTCCAGTTGCCAATCCCTGGTCATCCCCCTGAGGTTGGACCTGTCTAGACGCTCGCCCACGGCCTCGACCACTCCTTAATCCTTCCATTAGTCTAAATGTGCCTAGTGCAAGAAATAGATTAATTTAAGCGGAAGAAGAAAAGAAAAAAAAAGAAATATATCAAAACGAGAACCAACCAAGAAAGCGTTGAAATTAACGATACTTTACATTCATAAGCATGTCAAGTTCGTACAATTAGTAAGTTTGGGACAATTCACAAAATATAGCACACAGGTGCTCAAAAGTATACTTTTAGTCACAGAAGACTAAAGTAAGAACAAGTGCCCCAAAAGTAGGCCACACAAGCATGCAAAATACAATGGCCTCAGCACTCGCGTCACCCTAACTAGTCCTAGCTGTACTGGTCAAAAGTCAAAAGGGGTCAACTACTAAGATCCTAGTCCACAGCAGGGCTCTCAGGAGGAACCTCCTCCTCGGGATCCTCCTCCTCAGCATCAGGAATCACCTCAACAGCGTCCTCAACCAATCTAGTAGCATCAGTCAGGATCTCGAAAGCCCAGTTACGGACATTCCGTCCTAACCTAGTGAGTCGAGCCCTAGTATCCCGAAACTCCTCATTAACCACTACAGATGTGGCTACCTCACCCTCAATTACCTCCTCGAGCTCTGCGATCCGCTCACCCTGAGCGCTAACCATCTGCCTAAGCTCGTCTACCTCAGCCTGTAGATCGCGGTTGGCATCCACCAACTGACGACGCTCGTCGTCCAGGGCAAGCACTAGATGGTTCGGGTGGGCGAAAGTCAACCTACACGAACATCGAGGGTATCTATCATATGGTGAGTAGCGTACTCGAGCTCTTCCTGCTAGAGCTCGGTAGAAGATAGTCCTAAGAGGCTCATAATGACCATTCGTATGGCCATTTCCGTTAGCTGTCGGGGCTCCATTTCCGTCATCCATCCCTGCAAAATAATAATACTTTTCAGGTTAGAAACTCAAATCACTACCTAGTTCCAATATCCTGCAATGCATGCCTAACTTAATCGTTGGTTCATCCCAATTGTCACTTGAGGTAGGACTAACTTAGTTGCTAGCTCGCCTCAAGTATCACTTAGGGTATGATTAAGTCATCCCATATCGAGTCTTAAAGGTAGAGTATCTAATATGCCTCCCATATAGACCTCTAACCTAGTGCTCTGATACCAACTGTGACGCCCCCACATCTCCCTAAGGCGAACCAAAGGGTATCCGCGGGACGCCTACCCAACTCTCGCCAGGACTCAAGCAATTCCATTCAACTTAAAACCAAACCGAACATTTCGAAAAGAGCAACATGAATACAAATAATGCAGAAGCGTTCAAACTTATCAAGTCACTTAACATGTAACGAGTACATCGGATAATCATAATACGACTTAAATCCTAAATACACGTCAGGGCCCAACATTTCAATTACAAAAATACAACCCAAACCAAGGCATAGCCAAAATATAGTAGAAATCCTAAACAAAAGGACAACGAAGGGTTTCTCCATACTTCCCCGAGATTCGGTCCTGTTAAGGAAAACAAAACTATAGGGTGAGCTAAACGCTCGTGAGGCCAAGAACACACATGCAAGCACATTGTTCAAATAGCAATCCCAAATTTATTACATAAAATCGTGATATTTCAATAATCAACCATTCGAGCAGGAAAAGTAATCAGAAACAATTCAAGAATATAGTAGCTCTCAGGAGCTAAGTCCACTCGCTCTGCCGATGCCATTCGTATACCTTCCCGCGATGACCCTCCGTCAACCGGGTCGGTATTTCCATTTCCGTAGATCACCACTTACTTCTCTCCGTCCACCGTACACCTCCAGGGCCCACAAGTTATTTATAAGGCGATACTCCACGAGTATGCCAAGCAAGACCTCTCATTAGATTGAGCTTATATATCTCATGGCTCGCCCAGGTTCCCGACCAAGCCCATTGCCGGCTCGAGTCCAAGGTCGGCCTATGAGTTTGGGCGTCCCCCATTCATTTGAAAGTCGAGGAGATTCACTCCAACGACGTATGTAGTCATAACATACCATTGTATTTCATTCATTCATTTGATATATTTCATTCATTCATTCGAAATTAGAACAAGTGTGATAAAGTACACACCCGCCTTCATTTTTAAAATCTCAAACAATTACAACAAATAAGCAGGTACCAAGGATTCACACACTTGACACTCACCGAGCAATTCAATAAAAATTATTTTCTGGAAGTTCAAGTGTCCACTGTAAGATCCTCTTGAAGGTCTCCTTGTGCGCCTGGCAATTAATAGTGGATGATCACTCAAATATCCCAATTATCAAGGAAGATTGTACACTAGTACAATCTAAAGAATATTTCACAAAAATGAACCTCAATTACTCGTAAATCGAGATTCAACTTGCATTTTATTAAGTATAATATTATTTGAGTTTTTATCATGAAAATCGAGGGCAAAACGTTTGAATAATACTAAGAGAATTAAGAGTTTTGGAAAAACTCCTTTGCCTTGAAAATTGAAAAATTTTAGTTTTATTATAAATCTTTGAAAATTCGTATCTCTCTCGATATAAGCCCAAAATTGGAAAACTTTATACCGTTGGAAACCTTTTCGAAAGTGTTAAAAGTTCTTAGAAGACACATTTCCATGAATCTAAGTGGAAAGTACTCAAAAATGAGCTTGAAATCACTATTCCAGAATGTTCAGGATTGAGATAGGGTTGGTTTTTCGTTAACTTTGGAAATTTGGCAGAATTCACTCGTTGCAAACTACCCCATGAAATTTATAACACAACTAGAGGTGCAAGTAAGGTTTAGGGCAGAACAAGCAGATTGAGAATTGGAGTTTCGAGCACCGAGATACGGTAGCTCGAAGTTGGGAAAATTCAAGTCTAGTGAACAATTTCCAGATTTGAGTTTCCAAAAATTGGAACCTTAGCTAAGTGTCAAAACGAACTTGGATTGGTATAAAATTTTGCAGTATGTTACTCCTATATGAAAGGTACCGCTCTATCAAATTTCAGGGAAAAATACCTTCGGAAAGATAGTTAATTAATCATCCAAAGTTCAGGAAAATTTCTAAAGCAACCTGTCTTTTGACTTCATTTCCCAATTCAAATCGTTTAATCAAGAAAGCTATCCAACCATGGTTCATTTGTGAAATAAAGGTCTAAGATACATCCATGATACCTTTGGTAAGTGTTTAGCATAAAGAACTTCAATTAATAAGATCGCTCCCAGGTTTTGTCCCGAACCAGTCCAAGTATTTCAGTTTTTCCAAAACAGGGCAGTCCTCTTGTTTTGGTCAAAACTCAGTCAATTTAACTCAGAATGGGGCATGGTTTATGTCGTTGAAAAATACATTCATAGGGCTATAATATCACAGAAGAAATCATTTCAAAATTTGGCACCCAACTAGTTCAAAATCGGGCATCAATTTGCTGCCTTATCACTTCATTCCGGTTGAACAGAGCAACAGGACAGCGATTTTAAAACGTTTGGTTCGGCTCACTCACAAAGAATCAGAACGTGCATTTTATCTCAAATTAACGCCTGGAATGTCTAGTTTCCAACGCCACCCATGGCACACGATTTTGACATCCGAGGACCGAGTTATGGCCGAAACACCACCGCTGGTCAGAGCCATACGTGAACAGTTTCCTGATTTGCTAGTTTCACAAAAAAAAATTCATTTGCCCAGCCAAACCTCATTATTTTTCAATGAAATTTTTCAAACATCTAATACGTCATATAAACATCAGATTCAAGACATTAGATCATTAAAAATTGGCCTTAAAATGGCCGAACAAGGCAGGGGCAAAATCGAAAACTTTTGCTTCTTGCACCCAATGAAATTTCTATCAATTACACACCATTAATCCATCATTTTAACCACTAAACCAACAATATATCCACCATCAATCATCAAATCAGCAACAACCCAAGAGTGGGAGTTCATAGAGCCCACTTTCACATTTTTCTAACAATATCAAGTCATCAACTTTCATGCAAGTACTTAGAGATGCATATCTACTACTATAAATCAAGTTTAAGGTGATGGATCATGTTATACCCCTTAGTGCTTTAGATCAGAAATTTTCGATCCTCAAGAGGCTCCAAGAAACCGTGAAATGCAGCCCTTTGGTTAGCTAGATCCAACCTCCAAGTAGTTTGCTAGTTGCTCTACAAGTTTGGTGAAGATTGGTTGGAGTTTTGTGGTTGATTTGGTGAAGAAAATTTTGAAACAATGGAGTTAGAGAGGGAGAGAGGGCTGGTCGGCAATCTTGAGAAGGAAGAGAGAGAGAGTGATCAGATTTTTAAGCTTCCAAGAGAAGATACTAACTTGTGGCCACAAATCACCCATTAGTCAACTCACGTTAGGGGGCGTTTGGCGCGATTAGGGCTCGATTTCTCGCGCGTTTGGTTCACTAGTGCACTAAACCTCTAATGCACTTATTTTCATGTAAATATTATTCACTCTTAATTGTCCCGAAATAAGGGTCTAAAGTCCCTCAAATAAAGTCGCGCGTGTGAAAATGCGTACCGTCAATTTTAACGCTATAACGCGAAACTTCCGAGAAATTCTTATAACGATTGTACTACTAACCATCACTTGAGTATTTATTCATAAGATTACCTATTTTAGGACCATAGTACAAGTCTCCAATATTTCAAGTTTATTGTGCTCCCACGCGGTAAAATCTCCGAGCACTATTCACAATTTTTACTAAACGCACTCCAGGAAATTAATTTTTGAGACGAGTCACTTTAAAAATATAACGAAGTTATATTATCATGTATTTAGGTCTAATAAGACTAGAAAATATTCCTCGTGGTAAAAATCCAATTAAATAATTTATTGAGCCATAAGTTAGGCTTAAAAATAATAGTTTTTACGAGTCCTCACATTTAAGGCTTATAACATTTACAATTCATAACTTATACTCGAACGAGCACTTAGTCCTTTAGACTTGTTCACCACTTAGTCCAGACTCACTCCGTGTAGAGACCACGCGAAACAGACTCTGATACCACCTGTGACGGCCCCACCTTCCCCTAAGGCGTACCAAAGGGTTCGGCGGGTCGCCTGCCCAACTCTCGCCGGGACTCAGTCGTTCCTTAATCAAATTCAGAATACAACCAAAGGAATAACATACAACAATCCAAAACTTAAGTGAAACTTATATATACATTACTATCTCAAAAGGAAGTACAACCGTCAAAGGTAGAAAGGTTCTCACTTCACCATACAACCAGCCCGTGCCAAGCACTAGGGCGAGAACCATTACAAAAACAAAGAGCTAGACCAAGCTAGTCTATACTAAACTCTCATCCTTGCGTGCCTTCCCCTGTTAAGGAAAACAAAACTAAAGGGATGAGTTAAGAGCTCAGTGAGATTCCGAACACATAATGAAATAATCATTTCAATACATGAAACATGGAGTATCAATAATTCAAGAAACATTTACAATGGAAAGCGATAGTAACACATTCATTAAAAGGATACGGCTCACAAGGAGCAATTTGTTTGTTCGTTCGTTCTCCTGACATTTCCCCTTATTCCTCCAATCGTTTAAAAAATGCATTTTTGTAAGTAAAATCCCTCGTTTGTTCTTTCGTTCGTTCGTTCACCCCCTTCCCAGCCGTTGGCCAGGCTCCACCCATCCGGACGTTGTCTGGACTACAAGGTAATACTCGAGTATACCAAACGTTCACCCAGGGTCACCATATCGCCCGACCGAGTCTGCTTCTAGCTCGAGTCGATCGATAACAAAGGGCAGGGCCCAGTTCAGCCAGAAGGCTTACATTCATGCACAACTAATCGTTCGTTCAATCATTAAATCATTGAAAAGTTCATACGTATTTAGGTCGAGTGCAATGAAGTACACACTCGCCCAGAAAACTTGTTTTGAAAATCATTGAAAGTACTTAACACATTATCAAACAACAACAACAAGTCATGAAGTCAAGGAGAATATAACAAACAAGGAACACTCACCTATTTACGCAAAATAATATCCAAAATATCTTGCCGGGTAACACCGTCAGTCACCGATGAACCCTAATATAATCAAAAGAACACATTATGCTTCAACTATCAAAGATTTAAGGGATTCCAAGAAAATTCAAATATGTACTAGTACAAAATATAAATATGGTTTTGGTGGTGAAAAGAGGACATTGAAACCAAAGGACATAAGTAAAATATTTGTAAAACTTAGACTCACTTGTAAAACTTTAAAATCGCTATTTGAGTTGAAGTGGCAAAGGGAACGTAAATACTCTAGATGGTTCACGTGGTATTCGCTATCAAGCTTTACTCAAGTCGCAAGTTCATCTACTTAGTTCTCGAGCGTAAATTTGGGCAGCACGCCCTTTGTGTTTACCTATTTTCCAGCCATTTATGGCTTCATTCTTTTCCTCAATCAGTCACAAATTCTCACACAAAATCATCTCATTACAATAGCTATTCAATAGGCCCAAAGTCATACAAGTACAAAATCAAACTAGGAAAATGTTCGGAAATGAAGTTTAAGTTGGAAAACAAAAGACAGATTTGACGTTGTTTTCCGTAACGGGCACAACTGAGGCTACCCCTACCGGATTGAAGTGCAACTTATACCGTTTCGAAGATAAGACAAAGGGCTACAATTTTGATGAAGACAACTCAGTCCAGTTTGTAGTGTATCTAAGTCAAAAGTGCAATATACGAAACCAGAATCTCACAAATAGGTTGGCTAACCGCACTATGGTTTAACGACAATAACTCAGGCTACCGAAATCCGATTGAGGTGTATCTTATGGCATTTCGAAGCCAAGACATGTGCCTACATTTCTTATGAAAACCTCAAAAGCCAAATTGTAGACACCAAATTTTTGTCAATTTTTAATATTTTCTCAAGATTTTTGTATTTAATAATTTATTTATTTTCTTACATTTTAATGTGCATTTTTCTTATTTTTTGCAGGTTTGTTTTAAAAAAAAATACCAACTAAACCCATTTGACAAAATCCCTTGGTTCCCTCCTTATTCTCAGGGGACTGACAAGACAAAAAAAACGGCACTTTGGGGCTCAAAAAATAGGTACTCTCTCGGCTCTGGGTACTAGACAGAGGACAAGCCACAACAAGAAGAAAAAAAAAGACTCCAACTCTCACTGGGACTCTGGGCTCTCTCCCTCTCGGTTCCTTTTTCTTTTTTTTCTCCCAACACACTCACACACAACTTAAAAACAACAAAAGGAAGCAGCGATCGGTTAGGCTATTTGGAGCTTGGCAAATTGGCCAAGGGACCAAACTCCTCATTTGAGGTATTTTTTTTTTCTTTTTTCAACTTTTCATTTTATTAACTAATTAGATTAAATTCATGTTTTGCTATCTATTTGTCTCTTTCTTTTATTGATGTTGTTGTTATGTGGTGTTGTTGAAGTTTTGGGGTAAGCCATGTATGAAATTAAGAAAAAAAGATGATTTCTGTGAATGCATATTAATTGTTTGAAAAAATGCCAAAAAGAATTTTAGGGACTGTTTTGCCTTAATGTAGTCTTTTGTTGTTGTTTTCTGGTTAGCTAAGATTATAGTTGTAATGCAGAGATTATAAGGAGTATTGTAATATATTTTTTTATGATTTTTGGTGAAAGATAGGGTGAATGAACAAATGAAAACCGCGGCTTTTTCTTGTCTTTTTAGCCACTTTAAGGTCAATTTTTGTAAAAACTAACTCCGAAAATGGAGTTTGCGCGAAAAATCGAGAGAGGGGGTGTATTTTGAGGATTTTTGGTGACCGGAGAGGTCGCCGGCGACCACCGCCGCCACCGGCCACCGCCATGGCCGCCAGCTGAAGAAGGCCGAAGAAGAAGAAAAAAAGAAACAGCTTGAAGTGGAGGAAGAAAAGAAAAGAAGGAAAGAAAGAAAGAAAAAAAAAAGGGGGGGTTTGGGCTAAGGTGAGTGTAGACAATGAAATTTTAATTAAATTACCATTGGTCTATAAAATATTTTTGTCCAATCGGATATTGCCATATGGCATGTACACTTGGAAAAATTGGTTATTAAATGACCAATTATATTTTGCCACGTGTCAAGGTGAGGTGTTCCAGATCAGTTCAAATTGCAGGGGTATCTCCACCAACCAAATCATATCATGTCACATGTTTATTGGATAAATATCTAAATATTTATTTCTTATTAAAGAGATAATATTTAGAGTCATTTAATCCAAGTATATCTCTTATATACTGCGATAGCTTGGCCAATCAAACGGCGCCAC
This sequence comes from Coffea arabica, assembly GCF_036785885.1. Lineage (NCBI taxonomy): Eukaryota > Viridiplantae > Streptophyta > Magnoliopsida > Gentianales > Rubiaceae > Coffea > Coffea arabica. The sequence continues at coordinate 37,445,037 of NC_092329.1, forward strand.
GTCACGTGTCCCTACGAGTTTGGCCAATCGATGAATTATTTATCTCCTTATTAATAAATATGAAATGAAGAGATAATATTTGACTAGCACAGTCCTAATATGACTGCACGTCTTGCAAGGCAAGTGAAGTGGTACACAAGTCTTCAACCTCTACCTCTTGTCACAGCTATAAATAGATGTCTCTCAACCAAATCAAACACACACACACACACACACACAGAGATATCAAGAAAGCATCTCATACACTCAAGTATTGAAGCTTCAAGCTACGAAGGTCTGGGTCTCAAAGCTCCTCAAGTCTTCCGCATATCAAGACTTGAGCTTTCAAGTATTTTCAAATCCTTCAAATCTTCCATATCAAGATTTGAAGAAGTCGGTGGTTGATCCAAGAACAAGCTGCGAAGCCCTTGGATTGGTGTTCGAGGAGAAGAATCGAGGGAAACTCTCCACAAGATCGAGAAAACCCCAGAGATTGTACTCACATATTTTTCTAAATTTATATAGTATATATTTGTCGTGTGTTTTCTTGTCATTTTGCAGACTTGAAATTTTTATCGCGTACAAATTTTTGGCACGCCCAGTGGGACCATCTCTGCCTTCCATCTCTTCTCCTCGAAAATTCGACTACGTATATCGCCAATGGCACCAAAGAGCGACAAAATCATGATTGCACGTTCCAAGGCTATTGATGCTAAGCCTGTTCAGGAAGCTGCACATGTCGCTACCAATACCCGTGCTGTTGGTCCTGTGACAAGGAGCATGACGAGAGCCTCCACCCAAAGTAGCATGGAACCCTCGGCGCCAACTCCCGTCTTCGGGCCAACATCACAAATGAGCTATTCCTCCACGATGGGGGTCCAAGACGTTTTCACCTCGATTGAGAAGGCTCTTGCCATGCTCGAAATTGGATCCGAACCCAAATTTCATAAGCATGACGATGATTCATCAAGCACGGGATCAGCCTCTTCACATGAAACTCTTCATTCAAGATTTTGTATTGAAGATTCTGCTGCTTCTTCTACTGCAATGCCTGCCATGATGACAAATACTTTGAGTCTCGAAGAACAAGTTTCGAACATGTCCAAGATGATGGAAACCATGATGAAACACGTTAAGGACCAAAATGCTCTCATTGCTCAACTGCTCACCCAGAAAGATCATGCCCCTGAAGGAAGCCATGCGAATCGTAAGGAGCACCAAGAGCGTGAAAAAGGTAAAGACAAGGTGAAGGAAGTATATGTGACCGCCGATGGAGCTATTCCTGTGGAACAACTGAAGGAGCTTGTCGAAGGCGTGATCAAAGATAAAAAGGAGGGTGGTTCAAAGTCAAGCTTTACCTACTGCAAGCCTTACACTGCTAGAATTTTCAACCTAGCAATGCCCGCCGGATATCAACCGCCTAAATTTCACCAGTTCGATGGGAAAGGCAGCCCAAAGCAACATGTGGCCCATTTTGTCGAAACCTGCAATAACGCTGGAACCTATGGTGACTTGCTAGTCAAACAGTTCGTCCGATCCTTGAAGGGTAACGCATTTGACTGGTACACTGATCTCACTCCGGGGTCCATCGACAGTTGGGAACAACTGGAACAAGAGTTTTTAAATCGCTTCTACAGCACTAGAAGAACTGTTAGTATGCTGGAGTTGACTAACACTCGTCAATGGAAGGATGAACCTGTGGTCAACTACATCGATAGGTGGAGAAGTCTGAGTCTCAACTGCAAGGATAGACTGTCTGAACCCTCTGCCATAGAAATGTGCATTCGAGGAATGCATTGGAGCCTGAGCTATATTCTACAAGGTATACGCCCAAATACATTTGAAGAATTAGCTACTCGTGCTCATGATATGGAGTTAAGCATCACGGCCAATGCAACTGACGGGCTTCCTATTCAAGCTCCGCGAGCGCAGCCGCCTCGTCAAAGCAACGAAAGGCAAGAAAATAAGAAGGGGGGCAAGCCTACTTCAAAATTCAGTAATAAGGAGTCCATGGCAATAAACACAGCCCCCATGAAAATTGCTACCAAGGTGAGTCGAAAAATCACCGAGAAAGTAGACTCTTCTCAAAATAGGTCGGTAAGAAGACCTACTCTAAAAGAAATGCAAGAAAAGGAATACCCCTTTCTCGAATCTGATTTACAGGGAATGTTTGATGATCTTTTCAAGGAGAGGCTCCTTGAACTTCCCGATATGAAGCGCCCAGAGGAAGCTGGTCAAGTCAACGACCCAAATTACTGCTGTTATCATCGCTTGATTGGCCATCCTCTCACTAAATGCTTTGTCTTTAAAGACAAAATTATGGAATTGGCCCGTCAAGGAAAAATCCTTCTCGAGGAAGATAAAGCATCGACAAACCAAACAACAATAATGTTTGGGTCTGTGTGTTGTCCGATAGAAGTTTTATCCACAACAAGCAGCGCTTTGTCCAAAGAGCTTGAAAAATCCTCAATTAAAGATGTTATTGAAGATAATAATGAATGATGGACTTTAGTCACTCGAAAGAGGACTTGCAAGCCAAAAATAAAGAAGTACATCTTTTCGAAAAGCATTCGTTCAACAAAGCCTGAAGTGACAATAAAACGACGAAATGCAACAAAGAAACAAAAGGGAGTGGCCACAAAACCAGTTCATTCATATTTTCATCTCCTTCAAGAGGTTCGACAACCCGTGACACTGAGAGAATTTATACCCAAGGGGTATTTAAGTGACGATACTGATAACTCCATCTCTTGTAATGTCGTCAAAGCTGAAAATTCTCAAGTCACACAAATTGGCGCGGAATTTGAGAAAAAACTCAAAATCGATGAGAAACCACCAGTGGATTGTGCAACGACCATCGTTTTTGATGATGATGATTTAACTGTTGAGTTCAAAACCCACAATCGACCTTTGTTTGTTAGTGCGTATGTCCGAGAGCAGAAGATGAATCGGATACTCATTTATGGGGGATCTGCTGTCAATATCATGTCCGTGCGTGCTATGAAAGAGTTAGGGATCTCAAGCGATGAACTCTCCCAGAGCCGCCTCATGATTCAAGGATTTAACCAAGGGGGGCAAAGAGCAATTGGCCTCATAAGGCTTGAATTGCTCATTGGTGAGCTGTCTTCAAGTGCGTTATTTCATATCATCGAAGCCAAAACCTCTTATAACATGCTCTTGGGAAGACCCTGGATTCACGAGAATGAAATTATACCGTCTACTCTACATCAATGTTTCAAATATTGTCGAGACGGTATTGTTAAGAAAGTTACTGCCGATGACAAACCTTTCACGGAAGCCGAAGCTCACTTTGCCGATGCCAAATTTTATCTTCACAAAGAAGCAAAAAGAAAGGAATCGGTAAGGGAAGAAAGTCAAGATTCCAAAGTACCCATCTTGCGGTATACTCCAAGATCAAAGAGAGAAGAAGGTCAGTCTTCTTTTATCAGAAATGATACATTAAATGTTCCGCTCACCAAGATAGAGCCTGTTAAAATTGAGAAGGTGAGCTTGCAAGGGTTCGTTCGTCCCAAAGAAGAACCGGCAGTGGAACATTACTCGCTACCAACTAATCGGACTCAAGAAGGTTTTGATCCAAACGCCTATAGACTTCTTGCTAAGGCGGGTTATAACCCAAATGAGAAGAATACATTGGGCAAACTCCCTCCTGAAGTGACTGGCGAGAGGACTCACGGATTGACACCTACGCAGAAAATGTTGAAAGAAAAGGGCTTTAATGTTGAAAGCTCATCGAGAGGTCTTGGTTATCAACCGCCCTCTCCTGTTCGTATAATGATCAAAAGAGCGAGTTGTAACTATGTGAACGAAGAAATGGAGGTCACAAGCCGAAAGAGGTCTGTGTTCGATCGATTGGGAAATAAGTCAAAACGTACTTCTGTGTTTGACAGACTTGGCCCGCAGCCGAAAAATCTGAAGTCGCCCGTCTATGAGAGATTAGGTAGTAAGAAACAAGAGTACCAAGTTGTCAGGGAAAAAATTCTTACTCCAATAAAGAAGAACAGACCAAGAAAGCGAGTCTCCAATTTCTTCATGCACTATGGAGACTTATTCAATGTAAGAATTGAAACCATTTTTGAAGAACAGGGTCAAGAAAGTACGGCTTCCTGTCACCATATTACGATCAGTGATCTTGAAGAAGAAGGAGAAGAAGAAGAAGATGCAGATGACGCTCTCGCTGAACTTGAACAAGGGGTAAAAAATACGGTCGATGAGCTAAAAGAGATTAACCTTGGCACAAGCGAGGATCCTCGCCCAATTTACATAAGCTCTTGTATGACTCCTGAAGAAGAGAAAGAGTATGTTGATTTGCTGCTCGAGTTCAGGGACGTCTTTGCCTGGAATTACTCAGAAATGCCTGGTTTGAATCCAAGGGTCGCCGTTCATAATTTGTCCGTCAAGCGAGGAACAAAACCTGTCAAGCAAACGCAAAGGCGCTTTCGGCCCGAATTGATTCCTCTGATAGAAAATGAGATAAATCGATTGATTGAAGCCGGATTCATACGAGAAGTAAAATATCCAACATGGATTTCAAGCATTGTCCCTGTGAGGAAGAAGAATGGGCAAATCCGAATTTGTGTTGATTTTCGAGACTTAAATGAGGCTTGTCCCAAAGATGATTTTCCGCTCCCCATCACGGAATTGACGGTAGATGCTACGACCGGGCACGAAGCGCTATCTTTTCTCGATGGATCGTCTGGCTACAATCAAATACGCATGGCGCCCGAGGATGAGGAGCTCACTGCCTTCCGCAACCCCAAGGGGATTTATTGCTATAAAGTGATGTCGTTTGGCTTGAAGAACGCTGGAGCGACATATCAAAGGGCAATGCAAAGAATTTTTGATGATATGCTCCATAAGAATGTGGAGTGCTACGTCGACGACCTTGTGGTGAAATCAAAGAAGCGAGAGGATCATATTCAAGACCTTCGAAGAGTTTTTCAACGCCTTCGAAGATACCAACTGAAGATGAATCCTTTGAAATGCGCATTCGGAGTTACTTCTGGCAAATTTCTCGGTTTCATCGTTCATCAACGGGGAATAGAGGTCGATCGATCTAAAATCGATGCCATCGTGAACATGCCTGAACCGCGAAATATTCATGAAATGAAGAGCCTTCAAGGGAAATTGGCATATATCCGGAGGTTTATCTCTAATTTGGCCGGGCGATGCCAACCCTTCAGTCGACTGATGAAGAAAGGGGTGCCCTTTGAGTGGGATGAATCGTGTAGGAATGCCTTTACAAGCATCAAAACGTATCTCATGAGTCCTCCAGTTTTGGCTGCACCCCTCCCAGGAAAACCATTGATTCTTTATATTTCCGCTCAAGAACGGTCGGTTGGGGCCTTACTTGCTCAAGAAAATGATGAAGGGAAGGAGCATGCGCTGTATTACTTGAGTCGGATGATGACACCTAATGAGTTGAATTACTCACCCATCGAGAAGTTGTGCTTGGCACTTATATTTGTCATTCAGAAATTAAAGCATTATTTTCAAGCACACACTATTCGACTCATATCTAAGTCTAATCCCATTAAATATGTGATGGCAAAACCTGTACTGTCTGATCGGCTCGCGAGATGGTACCTCCAGTTTCAGCAATTTGAAATTATTTACGTACCTGCAAAGGCTGTCAAAGGACAAATATTGGCAGACTTTTTAGCCGATCATCCCCTACCTGCCGAGTGGGAGTTGACTGATGAACTTCCCGATGAAGAAGTGTTTATGGTCGAATTGTCGTGGTCAATGTATTTCGATGGAGCTGCCCACCGTGATGGAGCTGGTGCGGGAGTTATCTTTTATACTCCTGAAGCAGATATATTGCCATACTCTTTCACTTTAACACGCCGGTGTTCCAACAATGTGGCTGAATATCAGGCGTTGATTCTCGGTCTTGAAACGGCTGTAGACATGAAGCAGTTGCATCTTAGAGTCTACGGTGATTCAAAATTGGTGGTAAATCAACTCCTTGGTGTTTATGATGTCAAGAAACCTGAATTGATCCCATATTACAAGTATGCAAGGCAACTCATGGGATATTTAGGTAATGTCACTATAGAACATATCCCTAGAAATTTCAACCAACAAGCTGATTCTTTGGCAAGGGTGGCGTCCATGATCACTTTACCTTCTCATCGAAATCAAATTTTAATATGTCAAAATTGGGTCATACCTCCGTTGTTTGATGATGGTGGGGAAGAAAATATTTATCATATTTTTGTCCATGAGATCGAAAAGGAAGATTGGCGTCACCTCATCATTGATTACCTTAATCATGGGAAGCTACCAGAAGATCCTAAGAAAAGGGTTGATATACGTCGTCGAGCACCACGTTTCATTTACTACAAAGGGATGCTTTACCGAAGGTCATTCGATGGGGTGTTTTTACGATGTTTTGGAGAAGATGAGGCCATGCAAGCAATGGAGGAGGCTCACTCTGGGATATGCGGTGCTCACCAGTCTGGCCCGAAATTACACTTTCGCATTAAAAGAATGGGATACTACTGGCCAACAATGGTAAAGGATTGCATTGACTTTGCTAGAAGATGTCAAGCATGTCAATTCCATGGCAATTTCATCCATCAACCTCCGGAACCATTGCACCCAACTGTGGCTTCTTGGCCGTTCGATGCTTGGGGTTTGGATATAGTTGGACCACTCCCAAAGTCTTCTGGTGGACACATTTTCATTTTGGCATCGACAGATTACTTTTCGAAGTGGGCTGAAGCAGTCCCTCTACGAGAGGTCAAAAAGGAGAATGTAGTAGATTTCATTCGCTTGCACATCATTTATCGGTATGGAGTTCCGCGTTATATTATCACCGATAATGGTAAACCTTTTTGCAATGCAGTAATGAACAAGCTTTGCGAAAAGTTTCATTTCAAACAATACAAGTCGTCCATGTACTATGCTGCTGCAAATGGACTCGCTGAAGCATTCAACAAGACCTTATGTAATCTATTGAAGAAAATTGTGGATAAATCGAGAAGGGATTGGCATCTTCGAATTGGAGAAGCACTTTGGGCATACCGAACTACTTTTCGAACTCCCACGCAAGCAACCCCATACGCACTTGTTTACGGTGTCGAAGCTGTTCTTCCACTTGAGTGTCAAATACCTTCGCTAAGAATCGCAATTCAAGAAGGGCTCAGTGAAGAAGATAATGTTCGTCTTCGCCTTGAGGAGTTAGAAGCACTTGACGAAAAGAGATTGGAGACTCAGCAACGAATTGAGTGCTATCAGGCTCGCCTTTCAAAAGCATTTAATAAGCATGTCCGGCCACGCTCCTTTCAAATTGGAGAGTTAGTACTCGCTGTTCGGAGACCGATCATTCTCACTCATGGCGGACAAAGAAAGTTTACCTCTAAGTGGGATGGTCCCTATGTTGTTCGAGAAGTGTATACAAATGGCTCATACAAGTTGGTTGCTGAAGACGGGTTAAGGGTTGGCCCCATCAATGGCAAGTACCTAAAAAGGTACTATGCATAATCGGAACCGCGCGAGGCTCCTGGCCCGCATGAGCTAAAACTGTGGATGGCGACCACCAATAGTGTAGTATGTGGTTAAACTGCTGAAACACTTCACCAAGTCTAAGGTGGTAAACAAATAGATACTCCTGGCCCGCATGAGGTTAAAATGTGAACGGCAGGAACTACGTGTGACTTGATTCCCTTGTTGGGATACGTAGGCAGCTTGGAAGGCAACTTCTAAGTTCAGTTACACCATTCCAAATCAAATCTTTGTCCCTTTCAAAAAAAAAAAAAAATATTTCCAAAAAAAAAAAAATAATAATAATAAAATAAAAGGCTCCATTTGAGTTCTTTTCTCTTAAAAAATAAATAAAAAAACACAAGAGATAAGAAATTAAAAGCGTTTTATTATTAAGAAGGAAAAAATTCATTACATGGAAAAAAATGAGTGATTCAAGGAAAAGAAGAACATGGTGGAAAGTCTAAATATCAAATTTGTATTCCACTACAGCTGCTTTATATGATTCAAGTGCAGACTTCATGTCTTCAAGTTCCTTCACAGCATCATCAGTCAAGATGCTAGCGTTTTCAATGGAAGATAGCTCATCATGCGCTTGGGTTATTTCGGCTTGGATCTCTTTGGAAGTCGCGTGCTTTTGATCGATAGTTGACGTGATTTCCAAGCTTTGCTTCTCCAAACTGATGAGTTCCTGTTGTAGAACCTTCTTCCTGGCTTCAATGGATTGTAACTCTTCTTCAAAACGTTGCAAATGACAAGTTAGCTCTTCTCCCTTTGCCTTAACTTTCTCGAGTTGGACGGTCGCTTTGGAAAGGAGTTCTGCATGTGTTTCTTTGCTCATCCTTTCCCACGATGAAGATGCTAGAACATCATAAGCCTCCGCCTTGGCAAACAATTCCATCAAGTGGTCTTTTAAAGGGAGACCATTGGCGGGATCCGTTCTTGTGATTTCTGCAATGATTTCCTCTGCACACTCTTTTAAAGAAGAGATCTGCTCAATTGGAGTGTCAAGAATCTGTCCGCGGAAATCCATCCATAAGCTTTGCAAGTACTTTCTTCGATGTGCCTGGATCAACTTTTGACCATGAAATTCTGAAACCAATGCCACCTTAGGCCTTTTTCGAATTTCGTGTGAATTAGTCAGCTCCTTCTTATGCATTGACGAAGTACCTCCACTGGGGGCAAGTTGTCTTGGAGTACTGATAGCTACTTCGTCACTCTTGTTGTTTGAGATTATATCATCAGCTTCGAGTTCGGGTGATGAATTGTTACCAACACCTTCTTGACGGAATTCAAGAAACGGGGGCTGAAAAGGAAAAAGTTTAAAAAAATTTTTTTTTTTAAAAAAAAAGGGAAAAGGATGGAGAGATGATTACCTTAAGTGGCGACACTCCGACCAACGGTGGTGTAAAGGAAATCTCCTCCAAATCAGAAGATGTCCTCTTTTTCGATCGGTTCCAATGACGATCTTGACTACTACTACCGCTCGCCAATGAATGGACCCCTTCTTGGGTAGATCCGATGTCCTGAACTTGAGTTCCTTCCTTTTCTATAGCCTCGATAGAATCACGATCGTCCACCGTTTCAATTTCGATATCTTTATCAGTACGAGTTGCCGATAAGGATTTCGAAGCTTTGGGCGGCGTCTTCTTCGCTGGAACCGCTGGTTGCGCCTCTTTGATGGCCTGCCGAGAGTCCTTGGAAGACTTATTTTTTGTAGCAACATTTTTCGAGGGACTGCTAGTTGTTTTGTTCTTTCGCAGGGTGGATGAGGCAAGACCCGTTACAATCTCTATAGCTCCATTATGATGCACTGACTCGTTAGTGGAGGTAATCTTACCCTTCTTCGATGATTGCTGAGGGATCTTAACGGTGAATTTAAAGGAAGTTGAAGAGACACTATTTGACCGAGTCGACCACCAGGCGTCATAGTCTTTTGTGATCAATGGATGCTTCCTATGCGCGGGTATAGTCATCCGAGATCGCGTCTGTGTGCGAACTGAAGAATCCCATAGTTGGGTAGCCTCGCCCAAAGTGTAGGTGTGAGTGATTTCTTTCAAGTTGTTGGGAATGTCTTGACAAAAACCGAATTGTCTGCTAAACCTGCAAGGATTATATTTTTCAATAATAAAAGTATTGTCCTTACGTAGAGTTAAATGGCAAGAGCGTTGACTAATGAAATAGCTCGTGAGTCTTGATGATAAGGATCCGTCATCGATCAACGCCTTTTCTTCATTCTCAGTCCAGCACAATTTAGGGAGCATCAAAGGATTCACTTCTTTGAAAATTTCCTCAGCTTCCAATTGACCATAAAATATTGCCATTTTCTCACCACTAAATCTCGTCATGCGTGCGTGATGGCTACTCACTTGATTATTCTCGTGATATACGTCAAAGTATTGGCCAATCCAAGCATAGACGTAATGGATTGGAAAAGCTACCCCGCATTCTCCAAGGTTAGGGGCGTAGACGATCTCCCTCAACCCATGATATATGCTCGCAAGGACGGGAATTGCAAGACAAAATCTTTTCCCTGTAGCCATTAAGCATGCAACTTTAAAGACACTTGGGCGAATGCGATCGACCTTTTTGCTTGGCAAAAGAAACTTGCAAATCCAGCACGCTATGAATGCCGCAATATAGGTTTCCTTTCTTAAATATCCTGGAATGTCCAGTGTGTCGAAAGGGACGTTAAAGTCCTTCGTATCAGCAAGGTCGTAAGGCTCCACGCTTCCAGAAGGGTTGTAAGTCATTTTTGGTTTAGATGTGGTCTTCCTTCTATTCGCTCTACTCGGAGGAGCCCTGTACCTAGTCTCTCCTTTGAACCAGAAGCGAATCCAGTCCTTCGTCCATACCCCTTGGTCGTTCGTCCAAAGGTGGTAGTAGGCAGAAAAGAGGTGCCTGCAACTCTCGGGGAGAAGTGGCTTCCCTTCTTTGTCACGAGTAAGGAGCTCCCGCGCCGAAGGAACAACTTCATCGAAAAACGCGCCGTCAATCGAAAGGCCACCGAGTCGATAGAGGTCCCAAAGTGTGATGGACAACTCCCCAACGGGCGTATGGAGTGTGTTCGTCGAGGGACACCAATATTTGAAGAAGGCTCGCAAGACATTTTCGCAGCGGTCGTAGGAGTATCTCGATGCATAGACGGCTTCAAATATACCAGCGCGTGTGAGCATGTCTTTATACCTTCCAAGCATGTCCTCAACCCACTCCCAATAATGGGAGGTGAAGCATGCCTCACCGAAGAAGGACGAAGGGATCTTCCATGTAGCTTTGTCAACATTGAATCCCACAAACGGAAGTGTGAATTTGGCTATTTATGGATCTCCATTGTGAAGCGACGAGTTTAATATGACCACTTCTTCTTCCCTCGACGTGGTGGAGAAAGTCGACGGTGCCACCACTTCCTTAGTCCACTTGCTAGTCCAATCCTCGAGATGAAAGCATCCTTCGAGGGGTATAAAAGATTCGGCGAGCGCCCCAACAGCTGGTTTATACACATGTAGCGACAAACTCTTTGATTGAGGCCCTCCCCTTTCATCCGTCAGTGAGATATGGGGCAATGGCGTGGTGTAGTCCTTGATTTGCATGCTTGCTGAAATCATGTAAGGGAAAATATTAGGCGACGAAAGGAAATCCTTACAAGACTTTGGTAATTAAATTACCTAGTTGGTGGCTCTCTTCAAATCCCCAAAGTCGTTTCAAGCTTCGTTTCAGGCACGAGATGGGGTGTCTACAAAAGAGCAAGTTAGTAAAGTTGAGATATTGACATGGGTTTAAAAAAAAAAAAAAATTTCTTTTTTTTTTAAGGTCGGAGTTCTAGCAAAAGAAGGGGAAGGGACTTGTTCAAATATTATATTTGGTATTACCCTAGTAAATGAGAAAAAAAAAAAGAAGCAAAAACAAAAAAAAATGGTACGAAAATTGAATTTTCAGCCTTGAGGGATAACTCAAATGTCATGCTTGGCATTATTTTAGTAGATAAATCACAAAGGGCCAAAACTGTCTTGGAGATACAAGTCGAAAGCACATGTGGAGTAGACAAGTAAATTCCAAGTGCTGATCATGTTCAAAGCGTCAAACAATGAAGCATGCAAGAGCCTTGACCGAGACTATTTATTGACAAGTATGACCAAAGCTATTTAATGACTAAAGCATCCAATGATGAAGCCTGCAAAAGCCTTGACCGAAACCAATTCTTGGCATGCAAAAATCTTGAACAAAGCTTCTTGTAACAATTAAATGCTGCAAGGGGAAAACAAGAAGGGCTTCAAGTACCTGGCAGGCGGAAAAATATTGGAGTGCAACCAGCGGAGGATGATCAACTCTCGCGGCAGCAGCTTGCGCAACAGCTTTAGGTCAGTACGATGGAGGCAGTTTACAAGTAACAAGCATCAATCTGGTGGCACCAGCGACCGTAGCAGTTCTAGGCAGCAGCTCTCGAATCACCAACTGCAAGAAAGCGTTGGTAGCAGCGACAAGGCAACTCGGCAATAGCGGGAAACGATTATTGCTGTCTCTAGCTTCTCACAAGTGAACACACGGCTATAATCTTGGTTAGTGGCATTGTGATTGGGTCCAAGAGACAGTAATATAAAAAGGAGGGAGAGTTTTAAAAAAAAAAATCCACCCGTAGCTTGGAGAAGTAATACGTACCTCCAGATAATTTGAGAGTAGCTCGGCAAAGGTGATGACCAACTCCAACTTGTTTCTATCAATTGAAAGACAGTAAAGCAGGGCGAACGGCAAATAATAAGCGGTGGTGGTGGCAACAAAGCAATTCGCAGCAGCGGCAACTTGGTGATGACAAATAAGAAGAAAGGAACAAAGCCTGGTTTAAAAGCTTTCAGTGGAGAATTCCCGGCCTCGGTCTTGATTATTTATAATAAGTGCTCTTTGAGTCCAAGAAGAGTTTAAATTCTTCAATTCAAAGGAATTCGGAAGATGAGTTTGAGTTTAACTATGAGTCCGACAGCAATCCGGCTTCGGGATTCCCAACTTAGTTAATCAGATTTGATTCCTAATGGATTTCAAATACTACTCGGTATTCTCCGTGGCAATTGATCGCTTGTATGGGTTGTGCACAAATCCTCTTGATTAAGGTGGCAGGTGTGATTTGCAGGTGTATATATAAAAAAAAAAAAAAAAGCAATTCTTTATGGTATGGGATTGTAGTTTATAGTTTCCTATTTGGGCTGCTGAAAAAAAAATGTTTGATCCTTCTACGACTTAATTTTACAAGCCGTGAGGAGACTAGTGCTTAAAGCTTTCAAATTGGTTTGGAATTCCAATTGATCGCCTACTTTAGCCGTGATCCAGCAAAGGTGGTGTTTATAACAAATTAAATTAAGTGATTCCTTTTGTCCAGTTTGAAATACTAAACATCCAGCATGCCGCGAAGCAAAGTTTGCAGGGAAGAGCGTATGAGATCGTTTGGTCATGGAGATTCATAACACAAGTCCCACTAAAATGCACATGCATTTGACGATTGGAGCGGCGGTAGGATTTCAATGTTTTTGCAGGGCTATATTACATGCCTAAATTGAAGTCCCTAGCTATGAGTTCATATAAAGCTTGAAGTTCAATAAAACTTTAATTGGAGATCGGGTACTGACATGGCTTATGTCTTTGAGGGACAAGGCAAGGCAGTTTCCTTTTATTGTTAAGAGGTTGCATCTCGGTAGGAGTTGTCTGCAATCCTGGAAAGTATACTTTCCAGGTTTCGCAGATTGAGCCTGCCCAAGGAAAATTGACTAATTCATAAAAGATAAGAGTTTTAGTCAAGCTTTGAGATGTCACGCGTGTATGTCGTTTGCATCCTAAGGAGCAGAGGAAGACTTGGAAATTTGGGCAAATGAATATGAAGTCTCTCGGCCGAAGGAAAGAAATTTCTCGCGAGGTTCTTGTAAGTTCTGGGGAGATTGCTCTGCACTGATGGTGGTCCGTTGCAATTGGATTTCGGACTTCTAAGTTGCTTGGACTTTGAAACTAACAAGGAATGGAGCCTGCCAGTTCAAGAGTCCTGGTCATGTTAGAGGAGTTCTTAGCGGTTTGCGGCTTGAGTTCCCAAGGCTGACAAGGAAAAATGATCTCAAATTCCGGAGCGGTGGAGTTCCGTGTGGAGTTGATAAGCAAGGTGCATAGAAGATCAATTCGATTCCCGTGATTTCATTTTTAAAGCACCTTGCACATAGATGATTGGGCATACGATATGCAATATCCTACAAATGAATACGTTGGCTTCTTGAGGACAAATGGTTATAATTAAAATTGGTGGCTACTTTATCACCAATTCAGAGGTCACGACATTGCTCCTGGAGTTGATGGTCCGACAAAGCCTTGGCATGATCATGAAATTGGTATAACTAATGTTGCATGAATTGGTGGATCCCACATGGCCATCTTATGAGCAAAGCTCACGAATTGATATACGAAGTGCAAGATTTTGAGTAAAGCTACGGGATTGCATTGGGAAATTGATGAAAGGTGGTCCGGCCTCGGGAAATTGAAAGCTAGCAATCTTGGAAATTGAGCTCAATAAGGGAGGCATTGTTGGTTTTCCACGTAACTATCATATGTGATACAATTAATTGATATAAAGTTTGCAAAGCTTGAAGTTTAGCCCATTTATGGGTTTCACTTGAAAACTAATATGTCAGTGGTGTTCAAATTGAAGCAAAAAATATGTGTCAAAACTTGTCCGTTCAAAATTTGCTCCGATATCCAGCATTCACGCTCAAGTTTTGAGGGGGCATTTGTAGACAATGAAATTTTAATTAAATTACCATTGGTCTATAAAATATTTTTGTCCAATCGGATATTGCCATATGGCATGTACACTTGGAAAAATTGGTTATTAAATGACCAATTATATTTTGCCACGTGTCAAGGTGAGGTGTTCCAGATCAGTTCAAATTGCAGGGGTATCTCCACCAACCAAATCATATCATGTCACATGTTTATTGGATAAATATCTAAATATTTATTTCTTATTAAAGAGATAATATTTAGAGTCATTTAATCCAAGTATATCTCTTATATACTGCGATAGCTTGGCCAATCAAACGGCGCCACGTCACGTGTCCATACGAGTTTGGCCAATCGATGAATTATTTATCTCCTTATTAATAAATATGAAATGAAGAGATAATATTTGACTAGCACAGTCCTAATATGACTGCACGTCTTGCAAGGCAAGTGAAGTGGTACACAAGTCTTCAACCTCTACCTCTTGTCACAGCTATAAATAGATGTCTCTCAACCAAATCAAACACACACACACACAGACACAGAGATATCAAGAAAGCATCTCATACACTCAAGTATTGAAGCTTCAAGCTACGAAGGTCTGGGTCTCAAAGCTCCTCAAGTCTTCCGCATATCAAGACTTGAGCTTTCAAGTATTTTCAAATCCTTCAAATCTTCCATATCAAGATTTGAAGAAGTCGGTGGTTGATCCAAGAACAAGCTGCGAAGCCCTTGGATTGGTGTTCGAGGAGAAGAATCGAGGGAAACTCTCCACAAGATCGAGAAAACCCCAGAGATTGTACTCACATATTTTTCTAAATTTATATAGTATATATTTGTCGATGTTTTCTTGTCGTTTTGCAGACTTGAAATTTTTATCGCGTACAGTGAGTTTTTTAGGTGGGTTTGTGGTTATTTTGTTAGGTTTTGGGGGATGGGCTTTGGTTTATTTTTCTTTTGGGTTTCGGTTGGGTTAGGGGGTTGGAGCCTATGTATTTTTGGTTGGGTTTAAGTGATAAAAGACGGGTTGGCCTGTGTGTTTTGGCTTGGGCTTTCAGTTGGGTTTAGGTAGGTTCGGCCTAAGTAAAGTAAAAAGGGAGGCCCGATGCCCTTTTCTTGCCCAAATCAGAAACGAACTTGCACATTTGCCCCTGATCTTTGGAGTAATTTTACTACGGCCCAGAACATTTTAAATTCCTTTCACTTAGGTCCTTAATTTAATTGTACTTTGGTTCTTGAATTTTGTCTTTCATTTAATTTTGACCCCTAAACTTTGGGAAAATATAATTTTTATCCCCTAAAAGTTTTCAATTTTTGCAATTCAGTCCCTGGTGAGTTTTGTCCCTCTTTATTATGATTGTTTCTTTTCTTTAGTAGCTAATTATGTCACTTTTGAATATATTTAAATTGTAAATTTTAGATGTTCTTAAATTTCTATGCATTTGACATATTTAGTACTTTTATTATTATTATTTTTCAATTAAATTGGTACCATGATTCTTTTGTTCATTTTGAGTATAAATAGGACAATTTGACTCCATTTAGTCACCACTTCAAATGGGAGGTACTCCTATTTTTATTGTTTCAATGTCAATTACGTGCTCTTATATGCTCATACGTGTTCTTATGTGTTTATATATATATATATATATATATATATATATTTTTTATGCTTTATTTATTTGATTTAAATATTTGTTCAAATTTCCTTATATATGTTTTAGTTAATTTTTATAATGATTCGAGAGGCATCTAAATACCTCAAAAATGTAATAGATAGGATAATTAGATTTGTTTTATTATATTTTTCCCTTCTAGATTGTAGTTAGGCGCTCCCCGATATAATAGGTAGGTTGTGTGTTATGTGACTTATGTGTTATGTGCCTTACCCGCTTTCCTTAGGATTTTTGCATCTAGATATTATGCTTATGTGATACGTGCTACGTGCTCTTATGTGTTTATTTGTTTTAATTTATGCCTACTTGTCTTATTATGTATTAAAATGCATGACGTCACTACACTAGTCCAATGCTAGTTGTGGCTTTTCCCCTCCACTTACTTGCTAGTCCAACGCTAGTAGGGATTTTTAGAAATGGGCTAGTCCAATGCTAGACTCTTTAGGCCGTCCTCCGCTAGATTCATCTTTGTGTGATAATTCACTACATTTTCATGCATATTTTCATTTTTAGGATCTTTTTTTCATTTGTATGATACTCCCTATTATATTATCCCCTACCCACTATAGGTGCTAATCATGTCATTTAGAATTGCATCTCATTTAAGCTAGTTCATTTGCTTGTTCATGTTAGGATAATTATTTTTCAAACATGGGAAATGGGTGATTATAACTTTTTAGTTTAAATACCCTATTAATCCATGTATAAGAAAATTATGTCATGAATTTTTGCCTCCCGTACCCTTTATGTTGCATTCCCTTTTTCTTTGATCACTTATATATATGTATATAATTTAATTTCTTTTCTTTATTTTAATTTCATCATTCGCATACTCGTGACACTTTCAAGGAATCATTTTGGCCTTCGCAAATTAATGCGATTGGTTCAATTAAACCTTTGAATTGATATTTTGACCCTTTCGATATTTTATAAATTTAGATTTGTATCCATGTAGAAAACATCCAAATGTGATAAATTAAGGGTTAGATTAGGAAAATTTTGACTTAACCTCGCAACTAGCTTAGACTAGGTTGAAATGGTGCCTTAGGTTTGAGTTAATCGAACCTTTGCCTTCCCTTTCTTCAACTGTGACTCCCGAATCCATTTTCTCTTGTTTTCAAAGACTTGGAGTTGTCAAAAAGGGTTTTATTTTATTTTACTCTATTTTTTGGGTGACTTGGTACACCAAAACTCCATACCAAGTGGCGACTCCTATCTTTTCTTGAAAACCCTTTTAGACTAAATTTTGGACCCGAATTGTCGCATTCTTTATAAGTCCCATTCTAGGTCCCTTCTTTTACTTGTTTTAAAATAAAATCACATTGTGACAGCCCCACTTTCCCCTAAGGCGAACCAAAGGGTTCGGCGGACTGCCTGCCCAGCTCTCGCCGGGACTCAGTCGATCACTTCAAGCAACCATAAGAATATCTAACCACGATCCAACTTAAAACAAAACGTATATACAATAATATCTCAAGAAGAAGTACAACCGTCAAATACACAGAGGTTCTCAAATCACCATACAACCAACCCGTGCCAAGCACTAGGGCGAGAACCATGACAAAAGAAAACCAAGGGCTAGACCCAGCTAGTCTATACCGGCTCTCGTCCTTGCTCGCCTTCCCCTGTTAAGGAAAACAAACTAAAGGGGTGAACTATAAGCTCAGTGAAGTTCCGAACACATAGGCAACAAGAAGTTCAATGCATTCATTACATGTTACCAATAATTCAAATGCAAAAGAAAGCGATAAACACCTTCATTAAAAGGATACGTGCTCACAAGGAGCCATTCGTTCATTCATTCTCCTTTCGTTCCCTTATACCTTCAATCATTTGAAATTGCATTTGTATATAAGTAAAACCCTCATTCATTCATTCGTTCATTCATTCATTCACCATGCTCCACCAACCTCCACCAACCTACAAGGTAATACTCGAGTATACCAAAACGTTCACCCAAGTCCCTAATCGCCCGACCGAGTCCGCTTCTGGCTCGAGACGACCGGTAACAAGGGGCAATGGCCAGTTCAGCCAAAAGGCTTACATTCATGCACAACTAACATTTCAATCGTTCAATCATTAAAATTTCACAACCATTTAGGTTGAGTGCGATAAAGTACACACTCGCCTCGAAAACTCGTTTTGGCAATCATTGAAAGCATTTAACATGTTATGAATCATTCATACAAGCCATATAATCATGAAACATAACAAACAAGGAACACTCACCTATACACGCAAAATAGCGTCCACTTCTCAATCACCAATGAAACCTAAAAGTAAACAAAGAACACATTACAATCCATCTAGCATGACTTTTAAAGTGTCAATAGAGCATATGGATCCGTGGACGGAAATTACTAGGGTTCATAAACCAACCGTGAAACCAAACTCAAAAAAAAGTTATGAAATTTCCGGCAGAAAACACTTTAACCAACGACAAATCGAAATCCAATAAGGTAAGCTAAGAAGTATTGTTTCCGGAATCGTTTATGTAGCTCAAAATCAATAGACTATATGCCTTGATAAAAATCATGAAAAGGTGGTAAAACTATCTCACTTTCACTCTTAAAACTTCACTTAAAAGTTATTCACTTGTGGCCGAGAGAACCCTAGGTCAACCTCTATATTTTGGTAAACAATAAGTAAACGTTTGGAATTTCAACCCAAAGAGGTATTAGGTTTTAGAATGGTAAAATGATCATTTTATTTGCCAAGCGGAAATATACAGGTTCAAATAGGAATTTAGCCCTCGGCCACCTTTTGAAAGAGCCGGTAACATTTTCAGTAAATACGTCCAATTCGTCACAAAATACATTCGAAAAAATCACTTTAACTTGCTCAAATTACAAGAAGATAAACTGACGGCATGTCCCTTGTGTTTACCTATTTTCCAACCATTAATGGCTTCATTATTTTCCTCAAAACAGTCCCAACATCTCATATAGAATAATCTCATGTCCAAAAGCCATTCACTAGGCTTAAAGTCATATAAATACAAAAATAAATACAAAAATCAAGCTAGAAACATTTCCGGATAAAACAGTTTTTGACATCATTTTGCGGTTTTGGCACCATTGGCGCTACGATTATCGGATGAAGGTACAAGACACACCGTTTCAAAGCTAACAGATAGGACTACAATATTGTAGAAGGTCACTCAGTCTAGTTTGCAATGTATCTAGGTCAAAATTGACATATATGAAACCAGAATCTCACAAACAGGTTGGCTAACCGCACAATTGTTAAACAGCAATAATTCAGGCTACCGAAGTCCGATTGAAGTGTATCTTATGGTGTTTCGAAGCTAAAACACAACCCTACATTTCTTATGAAGACCTCCATGGCTAAATCATGCATTTTCATGATCAAAAATGGAAAACTACACAAAAACAGAATTCTGGGCGCGAAACAGGTTTCATGGACAGTCAAGGGTATTTCGGTCATTTCACATGCTACAGTGGTCGGATCAAGCTGAAATTTTTAAGGCTACTAGTTTATACCATCGGTTACAACTTTCATGTTTTGGCCAAAATCTAATTCGGTAAGGATCATGGTGAAACGTCACGGTCAGATTGGGTGAAACGACAACCTTGTTCGCTGAACTCCTACCTAGACCAGTCTGGGTATTTCCGAATTATCTCAGCATATACAACTCCAATTCAAGTGATTCAAAAGCCATTTGAAAGATAAGATACAAGGCTATAATTCTTAAGAAGACATCAACAACCAAATTGGTAGTATTCCCAGTCAAACGACCCAATTACCAAAGCTGATTACTATTCTCGGATAGAAACAGGGTAGCAGGGGTATTTAGGTCTTTTCACAGGATACCGAGTTCAGATTGAGCTGAAAATTTGCAGATAACTAGAAAACATCATTCTCTACAACTTTCATGTTTTGTGCTAAGGCCAATTCGGCCTCTAACCTGGTCGAACAGAAACGGGCAGAATTGAGGAAATGAAACCCTAACTGGAAATTTTTGCATTCAAGTCTGAAATTTTCCACTAAAACATCTCTTTAGCTATCACAAGTCATTAATTTAACATAATCAAGAACAAAGGAATGATGGCTAGACATGATACCTTCAAATATCAAGAAAGGTGATGACTTAGGAATTTTTCTTCCAAAACAACTCCACTAGAAGCTTTAATCCTCCTTAATAAGTAACTTTGATGGAGTAATCTTCACTTTTAATGGTTAGAAATCAAGATTGGAGCAAGGGATTGAAGTACAAGATGAAGGATTTCCTCTCTTTTCTCTCCTCAAAATTTCAGCCAACAAGGTGAAAAATGAAGAAACATTTGGTCAAAATGGATGTTTAGTAAAGTTAAGAAAAGTTAGTCAAAGTCCCCATCCAATGGTTTCATGACACTTGTCCCTCTTATTAATGTCATGCTTATCTTTTTTTGTCTTTCTCACACCTATCCACTTGGTACCTCTAAATATCTCATAACACCCGATAAATTAAACCCAGTATCCAAAACTTAACCTAACTGGCCGAAATTTTCCGAATTTTGCGCACTAGTGGGTCCCACGTCCGATATACGCTCTTAATTTCTCAAAAACTAACCGATACTAGAAAAATCATTTAAAAACTATATTTACTCATAAAATTGATCTAGAAAAATTTTCTAATAAAGAAAATCCAGAAAACGTGCAATTAAGAAAAGTACGGGTCCTCACACACATCTTTTATAAAAACTTTCTTTTCCATCGCGAAAAATGGGGCGCGACACAAATCATGCATTTTCATGGTCAAAAATGGAAATCTCCACGAAAACAGAATTCTGGGCGCGAAACAGAATTCATGGACAGTCAAGGGGATTTCGGTCATTTCACATACTATAGTACTCAGAACGAGCTGCAATTTTGTAAGCAACTATAAATCATCATTCTCTACAACTTTCATATTTTGGCCAAAATCTAATTCGGTAAGGATCAGGGTGAAAAGTTCTGGTCAGTTTGGGTGAAATGTCTACCCTGTCCTCTGGACTCTTACCTAAGGCAGTCTGGGTATTTTCGTTTTTCCTCAGGTTACACAGCTCAGATCCAGTTGAAATTTTACAGGCAGCTAGTTAACACCATTTTCTACAACTTTTATGTTTTAACCTTAAGCTAATTCGGCCTCTAACCAGGCCGAACAGAAATGGGCAGAACAGGGGTTAGTGAAACCCTAATCTGGAATTTTTTTGCACCCAAGCTGGAAATTTCTTTAGGCAAGTCCATCTAGCACATAATACCTCAATAATTCATATAGCAATGCTCTCAAAACATGAACAATCCTCAAGCATCACATGTGACCAGAAGTTTCACCATAAAATTGAAATTTACCATAAAACCACTTCAAACTATGAAATATGTTCATAAATCAACCAAAACTACAAATTTAAACCACTACTTGACAATTATTAGAAGCAAAAGGAATTTTCTAAGCAAATTACCTTGGAAACACTAGAAAGATGGTAGCTTAGGCTTCTTACTCCCAAATTAACTCCACAACCACCTAGAAAACTACCTTAACTATCATTTTTATGGAGTGATTGGCAAGGTTTATGGTTGAAGTTCAAGATTGGAGCAAGAAAGGATGGTACAAGATGAAGTTTTTCTCTTCTCTCTACCCTCAAAGTTTTGGCCAGCTCAAACACAAAATGAAGATGATCTTGGTCAAAATTTGTATTTAGTAAAGGTAAGAAAAAGTTGGTCAAGTCCACCATCCAATCGGGTCGCGACACTTGGCACCTTTTAGGTTTAAACTTATCTTCTTGTCTCTCCATACTAATGAATCTAGCAAACCTCTAATAATCTACCAGCATCTTGTAAATTAATCCCATAACGCAAAACTTAAGCTAGTTGTCCGAATAATACGCGTTTAACGCACTAGCGGGTCCCACGTCAATACTACACTTCAAATTTAACGTACACTAACTTATATCAAGAAAATAATTTGAAAACTATATTCACTTATAAAAATGTATAGAAAATTAATATATTGAAGAAAAGTATAAATTTATAGACAAGGAAATAAAATAATGTCTAGAAAACATATAAAATTTTTTCCGGGTTCTCACAGTACGACATGAAGTCGGGCCTCATTTATACATTCCATTTACTTGGTTTTTGGAGGTGCGAACTATAATTGTTTCATCTTGATTATTTTAGGGTTTCTTGACGATTAAAGCCACTTTGGGTAAAACTTTTGCAGTATCCTTGCTTTAACCGATGAGTGTACCACTTCCATAATTTGTTACTATCTGGCTATCTGTGACTTCTGTATACTCTGTATGAAATGAGGGTGTACTTTATCGCTCTAGTTTCTCTCGTCTGTTTACTTTGTTTCCTGCATACTGTATAAGTCTGTATTTGCTCTGTATCTATCATCTGTATATGTTCTCTGTATAAGTCTGTGACCTCTGAGCTCAACACCTGTGGCTAGTTACTCGAGTCGAGCCGGCAAGGGCCAGGTCGATTAGATAACGAACCACAGTAGTCTGTTCTTGGAATCTTTGGGTATCAAGACTCTTGGTTTCGGTATACTCGAGTATTACCACTTCTATTTCTGTTGAGGTGTTCGGGCCCGGTAGGGGTATGTTTGGTGGACGAAATTTGGTGTAAAGTGGGGTCTACGGACATGTCCGTTCTAAATACGTTGACGGAGAGTCAATGGGTTCGGATCAAGTACTGCAACTGGGAATCTGGCTCCTGAGAGCCACATGTATCCTTCCTATTGGAATTATTGTATCTAACTATTTTACTTTATATCTGGCATGTGTACCTAATTTGTTAAACGTGAGATGTTATGATTTTACTTGTGACAGCCCCACCTCCTAAGGCGAACCAAAGGGTTTGGCGGACCACCTGCCCAGCTCTCACCGGGACTCAGTCGTTCACTAAAGTCCTCAATTAAATTACAAGATATATCTCAAATATACAACAGATGTTCCACAAATTTACATATCATAAGCGAAGCATCCATGCTTAGAATTAGTTTCCGCTTCATACATCCATGCGATCCTTAATACCAACTATTATATAGGAGGAAGTTCAAAATTCAAAGTACACAAACATCCACTTCAGTTCCAAATCTAAACTGTACAAGATATAAGCCATCCAACCACGTGAATAGGTACTACAAGCCTTTCCTTCGCCACGAGCCCTGTGGAGGGGAATAAAATTGTTTTGGGGTGAGCTAAAAGCTCAGTGAGTAACCAATAAAATCAGTAATCAAATATATATCACAATCGTTCATTTCAATGATGTCATGAATCAGTAATCAAATGTACGTTTATTGCTCTCATGAGCCAATGAAAGCATTGCACTTAAACACCCGATGCTCAAATAGATTACTTAACGTTAAACAATAAGGGGGAGCAACGTTGGTGCTCCAGATCATGTCATGAACAATAAACAGGAGTGGAGACGTTGGTGTTCAGAACAATACTCCCCAAGAACTCATTTAAGCCAAATCATGTCATGAACTCACATGCGCGCATACATGATATGCAGCCGAGTAAATAATGCAAGAAACATTTCAAAAGTACTTTGGAAACAGTTTAGGGTCACTCACCTCCACGGCTCAGAAACCATCCATCATATATCATTACCTTGCCCGAGTCCAAGCCCTAAATCACAAACTCAAAGCAATCATACATTCTCAAAGTTCGGACAGCATTTCCCCACAAATGCTTCATTTCCAACCTACAATATATTACCAATCACACATACGATTAATAAGCAATAAAATATATCCAATTAGGCCATAATATCCCTCAATCAAAGCTAATTAGAAGTTTAAGAGCCACCATTAGAAAAACCCCCAATTAAACCCTAGAAACCGGAATTCATTCCCTCAAGCGTAAATTTTCCGCAACGATCGCAGTTAACGTATAAAAGTTCCGTTTAACACCTTTCAGGACAATATCCATAACTGAAGTTACCCTTATCAGATTGAAATGAATCTTATGGCGTTTCGAAGCCAAGACATATACCTACATTCCTTATGAAGACCTCCAAAGCCAAATCATGCATTTTCATGGTCAAAAATGGAAATTTCCACGAAAACAGAAATCTGGGCGCGGAACAGGGTTCATGGACAGTCAAGGGTATTTTGGCCATTTCACATGCTACAGTTTTAGGATCGAGCTAAAATTTTGTAGACAGCTAGATAACACCATTTGCTACAATTTTCATGTTTTAATCTAAGCCTGATTCGGCTTCTAACATGCTCGAATAAATCCGGTCAGAACAGGGCAAATGTAAACCCTAAATCTGGAATTTCGTATCAAACCAGAAATTTTCCGCAACCAACTTCAACTAACATATACAAGCTTCATTTTACACCATTACCAACCATCATACCATGATCAAACCATGATCCTCATAAAAAATAGAAAAATAACAATAATAAATTAAAATTCATCAAACCTTCACTTCCAACCATAATCACACCATATGTCATCATATTAAACCAATAAAGCCACCAATTGAACATTATCAAAGCTAAAGGGAAAGATTCTTAACAACTCACCTTGTAACCTCAAGACAACAAGCAACTTAGCACCTTTGCTTCTCAAACCACTTCACCACTCACCTTAATCCTACCAAGAGAAAGGTTTTTATGGAGCAAATCAAAGTTTTAACGGTTGGTTTGTGAGATCAAGGCAAGAAATGGAAGAAACAAGTTGAGAGCTTTCTTTTCTTTTCTTGTTGAGAGGGCTGGCCAAAGGAGCTAAAGATGAAGAAATAAATTGGCCAAAATTAACTTTAAGAAAGTAAAAATATCTTGGTCAAAAGTCCAAGGATGAATTGAATGGTGACACTTGTCACCTTTTAGCTTAAAGCTTATCCTTTTGTCTCTCCATAATTAAACCATCTAAGTCACCTCCAATTATCTCTTAACATCTGATAAATTAAACCCAGTATACAAAACTTAATCTAGTTGGTCGAATTTATCGAACTTACCGCACTAGTGGGTCCCCATCCGATATACACTTCAAATTTAACGTGAACTAACTTTTATCAAGGAAATGATTTGAAAACTATATTCCCTTATAAAAATGTATAAGAAATTAATATATTGAAAAAAAGGCATAAAATTATAGACAAGGAAACAAAATAATGTCTCGAAAATATATAAAAATGTTCGGGTTCTCACACTCATTCTTTCGGGGCATCACATTACTGCTATATGTCTGGTACCTCATTGGGCATAAGCTCACCCCCTTCCCGTTATTTGTTTTCCTTACAAGGTTCCATGTTTTGAAACCAAGATTTTTGGAAGAAAAGAGTTGGGCTAGTTGTAGGACTTCTCTTGCTTATGCTCCTCTGTAACTGAAACCCTAATTGTATTTTGTGTAGCGTGAATACTTTGGCTTGTATTATGGTTCATTTGTTCAAGACTCCGATGTAAATATATGTATAAGTGTTTAATCGACGTCCCGTACTTCCGTATGGTTTGGTAAGCTCTGTTTTAACTTTTGGTGGTCTCCAGTTGTTCGTTTTCATTGGGTTCTCACGCGTACTATAGGGTTTGTGAGGTTCGACTCCGTAGTCCTGGCGAGAGTTGGGCAGATGGTCCACTTAATCCTTTGGTTCGCCTTAGGGAGAGGTGGGGCTGTCACATTGTCTCCAGTCATCTCTCCACTACTTCCAGGTCTGACCCACCAAGAAACTTGGGAGAAGAAAACTTTTGAAATAGTTTTAGGGCCCTATCTTCCCTTATTTCGGGGTCCCTAAACTGGTTAACAAGGGCTTGACCCTGCTGCTCTACCAACAGAGCCAAAATATTAGTCATTTGCTGGATTGCCGTTGCTACCTGATCTCCTCCTTCGGCCCTAGGTTCAAGTTGTTGCTTGGCCATCACGTCCCTTTCTTCCCTCGGTTCTTGTACTTGTCTAACCCCACGCCCACGGCTAGCACCGTGGCCTTGACTAATCCCACGTTCTTGACACTGTGACGCCCCGAAAAAAAAATGAGTTTGAGAACCCGGAAATTTTCTAATTTTCTAGGGTTTATTTTTTTTAATCGCCCGCCTTTTCTACATTTTCTTTATTAGAAAAATTTCCCAGATAAAGTTTATGAGCAAAGATAGTTTTGAAATGATTTTTCTAGTATCGGTTAGTTTTTAAGAAATTAAAAGCGTATTTTGGACGTGGGACCCGCTAGTGCAGTAAATGCATTATATTTTTGACAACTTGTAGGAATTTTGTATTGAGTGATATTATTTTACAAGGTGTTAAGATATTTGTCTTGGAGAGACAAGAAGATAATCTCAAGCTTAAAGGGTGACAAGTGTCACCTTGTTATTGAAGGTTGGACTTTGGCATTTGACCATCTTACTACCTTTACCAAATAAGAACCAAATTGATCCAAAATTACCTTCATTCTTCATCATCTTGGCTGAGCTTCACAAGGAGAAAAGAAAGGAAATCTTTCATCTTACTTCTTCATTTCTTGCTCCAATCAAACAATTTAACCGATTAAACTTGGATTTTCTCTATAAAACCTCTTAGTTTAGTGGTATTAAGGTTGGTTGTGAAGTGGTTTGGAAGATCAAAGTGCTAAGTTGCTTCCTTTCTTGAGTTGGTAAGGTGAGTAGCTAAGGAACCTCTCTTTTCTTCTCAATCATGTTTAATTAGTGGCTTATGTGAGTTAAAGAGATGGTTTTATGGATTATATTGTGATTTTTGGTTGAATTGGTGAAGTTTTATAATTATTGGGGATTTTTCTGTTTTAATATGAACATGATTGTGTGGTTATATATGATGATTGGAAATGATGTTTAAGGACTCTATGAGGTGGAAAAAGTGGTCAATTGCAATCAATTTCTGTTTTGGAAGAAATTTCAGAAAATTAGGTTTTGTGAAGCTACATTCTGTCCGAATTTTTGGCTCCTAGTTAGAGGCCGAATTGGCCTTAGATTAAAACATTAAAGTTGTAGGGAATGACATTTTAGAGGTGCCTACAAAATTTCAGGTCAATCGGAGTAGCGTAGAGTGAGAAAAGTCGAAATTACTATTGCTGTCCTGGTTTTACCCGAATGCTAGAATTGCGCCTGTAATTGGTTGTTTTGGTCAGGAATGCTTCCGAATTGGTTGTTGAGGTCTTCTGATGAATTGAAGCCGTGTTTCTTAGATTTCAGCTGGTTTTGGAATTTCTGGATTTGGACTTTTAGAGCCTGAGTTATGATGTTTCCGATAGAATGCGTTCTGTGAAGCTGTTTTTCTGATTCTGGTGTAGTTTCTTGTGTTTTTGACCTAGTTACACTCGAAACTGGGTTGAGTGACCTTCCGCAATATTGTAGCCCTATCTCTTAGCTTCGAAACGGTGGGTCTTTCACCTTCATCCGATAATCGTAGTGCCTTTGGTACCATTACCGCAAAATGACGTCAAAACCTGTTTTTCTGGTTTTGAGCTTAACTTTCATTTCCGGACTTTTTCCTAGCTTGACTTGTACTAGTACTACTTAGAGCTTGCTGAATGACTATTGGATGAACTTGTTGTTGTGTGTGTACCTTTGGGACTGGCTGAGGAAATAATGAAGCCATGATGGCTGGAAAAGTTAGCAAATTCAGGGGAAGTGCTGTCCGAACTTTGAAAGGACTTGTTTGCATTGAGTTTGTGATCTAAGACTTGGATTTGAGCAAGGCAATGATATATGATGGATAGTTTCTAAGCCATGGAGGTGAGTGACCTCAAACTATTTCTAAAGTTATTTTTGAACCGTTTCCTGCATTATTTATTTTGAACCGTTTCCTGCATTATTTACTTTTGACCTGTTTCCAAAGTTACTTTTGAACTGTTTTCTTGCATATCATGCGTACTTGCATATGAGTGTTCCTTGTTTGCTGTATTCCTTGACTTATTGGCTTGTTATTATTGTTTGATGATGTGTTAAGTGCTTCCAATGATTGTTAAGACGAATTTTCTAGGCGAGTGTGTACTTTATCGCACTTGACCTAAATAAATATGAAATTTTCAATGATTAATGATTAAATGCTAGTTGCGCATGAATGTAAGCCATTTCGCTGAATTGGGCCCTGCCCTTCGTTACCGATCGACTCGAGCCAGAAGCGGACTCGGTCGGGCGATATGGTGACCCTGGGTGAATTTGGTATACTCGAGTATTACCTTGTAGTCCGGCTATGTCCGGATGGGTGGAGTCCGGCTACGTCCGGATGGGTGGAGACCGGCCAATGTCCGGAAAGAAAAAAAAAGATGAACGAATAAAAAGATGAACGAGGGATTATTTATAAAAATTGAACGTATCCTTTTCATGAATGTTACTATCGCTTTCCATTGTACATGTTTCTTGAATTATTGATACTCCATATTTAATGTTTTGTAAATGCTGTAATCGTTTCTGGACTTATCATTTGATTTATGACATCATTGAAAAGAAATATTGTTAAACCGATTTAATTACTGATTTTCTGGTTACTCGCTGAGCTTCTACCTCACCCCAAAAATATTTTATTCCCCTCCACAGGGCTCAAGGCGAAGGCAGGACTTGTTGTGCTTATTCACGTGAATGGATGGCCTATATCTTGTACAGTTTTGAAGTTGGAATCATTTGATGTATAGTTGGGAATTAGTTTCTGCTGCATTTATGACATGTAATTATTGGAGACTTGGATGTATGTTTGTGGACCATGTGATGTGTATTTAAGATTTATATTGTAATCTGTTTGAGGAATGTAGTGAGCGACTGAGTCCCGGCGAGAGCTGGGTAGGCGGTCCGCCGAACCCTGGGGTACGCCCTAGGGGGAGGTGGGGCCGTTACAGTTGGTATCAGAGCCATATGCCGACAGTTGGGACTTTACGTCCTTCGTCTGGAAAAGCCCCGAGCCTCTCGTTCGTGAAGAGTCACGAAGCGAAACTCTCCGTAGGGGATGCCCGCGTATGGGTGGCAAGCTGATAGGTACCCCGTGATGTGACCCTGAGAACTGTCACAGTTGGTATCAGAGCTTAGGCTTCAGATTTCTGTCGTGTATCGTAGGCTTGAAGTTTAGGATGCCGGACTGTGGGTTTGGTTTGAAATATTAGTGATTCTTGCGGGATGTCTTGACTTGATTAGTACAAGATGGAATGTCGAGGACGACATTCTTTTAAGGTGGGGAGTTTGTGACGCCCCGAAAAAAAAATGAGTTTGAGAACTCGGAAATTTTCTAATTTTCTAGGGTTTATTTTTTTTATCGCCCGCCTTTTCTACATTTTCTTTATTAGAAAAATTTTCCAGATAAAGTTTATGAGCAAAGATAGTTTTGAAATGATTTTTCTAGTATCGGTTAGTTTGTGAGAAATTAAAAGCGTATTTTGGACGTGGAACCCGCTAGTGCGGTAAATGCATTATATTTTTGACAACTTGTAGGAATTTTGTATTGAGTGATATTATTTTACAAGGTGTTAAGATATTTGTCTTGGAGAGACAAGAAGATAATCTCAAGCTTAAAGGGCGACAAGTGTCACCTTGTTATTGAAGGTTGGACTTTGACATTTGACCATCTTACTACCTTTACCAAATAAGTACCAAATTGATCCAAAATTACCTTCATTCTTCATCATCTTGGCTGAGCTTCACAAGGAGAAAAGAAAGGAAAGCTTTCATATTACTTCTTCATTTCTTGCTCCAATCAAACAATTTAACCGATTAAACTTGGATTTTCTCCATAAAACCTCTTAGTTTAGTGGTATTAAGGTTGGTTGTGAAGTGGTTTGGAAGACCAAGGTGCTAAGTTGCTTTCTTTCTTGAGTTGGTAAGGTGAGTAGCTAAGGAACCTCTCTTTTCTTCTCAATCATGTTTAATTAGTGGCTTATGTGAGTTAAAGAGATGGTTTTATGGATTATATTGTGATTTTTGGTTGAATTGGTGAAGTTTTATAATTATTGGGGATTTTTCTGTTTTAATATGAACATGGTTGTGTGGTTATATATGATGATTGGAAATGATGTTTAAGGACTCTATGAGGTGGAAAAAGTGGTCAATTGCAATCAATTTCTGTTTTGGAAGAAATTTCAGAAAATTAGGTTTTGTGAAGCTACATTCTGTCTGAATTTTTGGCTCCTAGTTAGAGGCCGAATTGGCCTTATCTTAAAACATGAAAGTTGTAGGGAATGACATTTTAGAGGTGCCTACAAAATTTCAGGTCAATCGGAGTAGCGTAGAGTGAGAAAAGTCGAAATTACTATTGCTGTCCTGGTTTTACCCGAATGCTAGAATTGCACCTGTAATTGGTTGTTTTGGTCAGGAATGCTTCCGAATTGGTTGTTGAGGTCTTCTGATGAATTGAAGCCGTGTTTCTTATCTTTCAGCTGGTTTTGGAATTTCTCGATTTGGACTTGTAGAGGCTGAGTTATGATGTTTCCGCTAGAATGCGTTCTGTGAAGCTGTTTTTCTGATTCTGGTGTAGTTTCTTGTGTTTTTGACCTGGTTACACTCGAAACTGGGTTGAGTGACCTTCCGTAATATTGTATCCCTATCTCTTAGCTTCGAAACGGTGGGTCTTACACCTTCATCCGATAATCGTAGTGCCTTTGGTACCATTACCGCAAAATGACGTCAAAACCTGTTTTTCTGGTTTTGAGCTTAACTTTCATTTCCGGACTTTTTCCTAGCTTGACTTGTACTAGTACTACTTAGAGCTTGCTGAATGACTATTGGATGAACTTGTTGTTGTGTGTGTACCTTTGGAACTGGCTGAGGAAATAATGAAGCCATGATGGCTGGAAAAGTTAGCCAATTCAGGGGAAGTGCTGTCCGAACTTTGAAGGGACTTGTTTGCATTGAGTTTGTGATCTAAGACTTGGATTTGAGCAAGGCAATGATATATGATGGATAGTTTCTAAGCCATGGAGGTGAGTGACCTCAAACTATTTCTAAAGTTATTTTTGAACCATTTCCTGCATTATTTATTTTGAACCGTTTCCTACATTATTTACTTTTGACCTGTTTCCAAAGTTGATTTTGAACTGTTTTCTTGCATATCATGCGTACTTGCATATGAGTGTTCCTTGTTTACTGTATTCCTTGACTTATTGGCTTGTTATTATTGTTTGATAATGTGTTAAGTGCTTCCAATGATTGTTAAGACGAGTTTTCTAGACGAGTGTGTACTTTATCGCACTCGACCTAAATAAATATGAAATTTTCAATGATTAATGATTAAATGCTAGTTGCGCATGAATGTAAGCCGTTTGGCTGAATTGGGCCCTGCCCTTCGTTACCGATCGACTCGAGCCAGAAGCGGACTCGGTCGGGCGATATGGTGACCCTGGGTGAATTTGGTATACTCGAGTATTACCTTGTAGTCCGGCTATGTCCGGATGGGTGGAGTCCGGCTACGTCCGGATGGGTGGAGACCGGCCAACGTCCGGAAAGAAAAAAAAAGATGAACGAATAAAAAGATGAACGAGGGATTATTTATAAAAAATGAACGTATCCTTTTCATTAATGTTACTATTGCTTTCCATTGTACATGTTTCTTGAATTATTGATACTCCATATTTAATGTTTTGTAAATGTTGTAATCGTTTCTGGACTTATCATTTGATTTATGACATCATTGATTTATGATATCATTGAAAAGAAATATTGTTAAACCGATTTAATTACCGATTTTCTGGTTACTCGCTGAGCTTCTAGCTCACCCCAAAAATATTTTATTCCCCTCCACAGGGCTCAAGGCGAAGGCAGGACTTGTTGTGCTTATTCACGTGAATGGATGGCCTATATCTTGTACAGTTTTGGAGTTGGAATCATTTGATGTATTGTTGGGAATTAGTTTCTGCTGCATTTGTGACATGTAATTATTAGAGACTTGGATGTATGTTTGTGGACCATGTGATGTGTATTTAAGATTTATATTGTAATATGTTTGAGGAATGTAGTGAGCGACTGAGTCCCGGCGAGAGCTGGGCAGGCGGTCCGCCGAACCCTGGGGTACGCCCTAGGGGGAGGTGGGGCCGTCACAGTTGGTATCAGAGCCATATGCCGACAGTTGGGACTTTACGTCCTTCGTTTGGAAAAGCCCCGAGCCTCTCGTTCGTGAAGAGTCACGGAGTGAAACTCTCCGTAGGGGATGCCCGCGTGCGGGTGGCAAGCTGATAGGTACCCCGTGATGTGACCCTGAGAACTGTCACAGTTGGTATCAGAGCTTAGGCTTCAGATTTCTGTAGTGTATCCTAGGCTTGAAGTTTAGGATGCCGGACTGTGGGTTTGGTTTGAGGGCGACGGAGCTTGAGGAACAGGGGGGAGTTTTTGGGGGAAGCAGAGGATGACAGGAGAGGAAATCAAAAAGGGAGGTGCAGCGGCTGAGTTAAAAAGGAAAGGAGGAGCGAGCTTCATCTGGGATTAGAAGGGAAGGCTTCGGAAAAGAAGCAACAGAGGGCTCAAGGGGCTAAACGAGGAAAACAGAAAACAGAAGAAAAAGGAGCAAAGGGAAAACTAAAAAAGAGAAAAGGTTCTGTGTCTGGGGTGGGAAAAGGCTACGAGAGCTGCGGCGAGCAACAGCGAAATTGGAGGAAGAATCCAGGAAAATTGGAGAAGAACTCGGACGGGTCCATCCAATCGTGCAGACTCGAATGGTGCTGCCCAAAATGACATCATCGGAGGTCAACGAAGCCACCACCGCAAATTGCCATTGCCGCCTGAGAAGTTTCACCAGGAACACTGTAAGTCGTTTTCTCCTCTTAAATTGCAATTCTACCTCTTCAAGGGAAAACTCTGGAAATCCCCAACCCCAAGCATGTTTCTGTGAATTGGGTTTTGCGGCTTCTTTGATTGATTGTCCGTTTTTTCTATTGTAAATGCGCTACGGGTTGATTGAACTGCATTTTTTGGGTTGCCGATAAAATTTTGGGGTGGGTTCTTGAGTCAATTGAGCAAAAACCTACTGAAGCTTGTCATGCTCGTTTGGTGTTCGACGAAATGCTCAACCAAAAAAATGCTACTAGAAGGTGGTTTTGGGAATGAATTTGCTGACTGTGGTTTGGATTTGTGAGTATTACTTGAATAAGCTATGAAAATGGCGTCTGGAAAAATGGTAAAAACTCAACAAAAAAGATGAAGTTCCGTAGCTTGAAGCTTCGTAGCTTGTCTGAAAATAATTCTGAAAGTTGCAATGTAACCCCTTAATTGTTGCCTAATTTCCCTGTCGCCCCAAAACCTTCATAAGTCCTTCAATTAGGTCCCTACTTTTGTCATGTTTGAACCCCCTCAAGTTTCCCTTATTTTGACAGGACCTAAAATTGGAAAAGTTAAGTTCATTTCTCCATTTTAGATTTTAATCATCTTTTAATATGCATGAGTAGTCTTTTAACTAGATTAATTCTTGTTTTTAGGACATATTTGTGGCTCAATAATTTTTGTTGTTTTTATCATGTTTGGGTTTTAGTGAAATGGGTGATTTGGGTTGAGAGGTGATTTTGATTGGGTTTGAGGGAGTGGGTTTAAGTTTATCATGTTGGGGTGTTGGTTTGGGGCTAGAGGTTTGAAGCCCACCACTTTATTGACTAATTTTAGGATCATTATTGGGCTTCACAATTAATGTGATTGGCACCACTCAACCTTTGAAGAGAAATTTTCCCCCAATACCCCTAGGTCTAGAGTTTGCATTCATGTAGTACATCCAAATGTAATAAATTCTTTGGTTAAAACAAGAAAATCTTTGATTAAATCACGCAACTAGCCTTGGCTAGGTCGAAGGGGTGCCTTGGATTTTTATCCTTGCCTTCCCCTTCGTCAAATGTGACTCCCGAACCTTTTTCGTTGGTTTACGTGGACTAGGAGTCGTTTAAAAGGGGTTTCTTACTACTTTTTCCTATTTTTTTCTTTAAAAAATTCATTTTTAGGTGACTTGGTACACCTTAACTCATTATCAAGTGGCGACTCCGGTTTTTTATTTCAAAAACCCTTTTTAAACTATAATTTTGGGTCAAATCGTCGCATTCTCAAACCCCATTTAGACCCATTTTTCTTTTAAATCACAATTCATTTTCCAATCACAAATTGAATCAAAAAATACATTTTTAAACCATTTATTTATAAAAAATGGGGGCGCGACATGCTGCATTTGTGACATGTAATTATTGGAGACTTGGATGTATGTTTGTGGACCATGTGATGTGTATTTGAGATTTATATTGTAATCTGTATGAGGAATGTAGTGAGCGACTGAGTCCCGGCGAGAGTTGGGCAGGCGGTCCGCCGAACCCTGGGGTACGCCCTAGGGGGAGGTGGGGCCGTCACAATTGGTATCAGAGCCATATGCCGACAGTTGGGACTTTACGTCCTTCGTCTGGAAAAGCCCCGAGCCTCTCGTTCGTGAAGAGTCACGAAGCGAAACTCTCCGTAGGGGATGCCCGCGTGCAGGTGGCAAGCTGATAGGTACCCCGTGATGTGACCCTGAGAACTGTCACAGTTGGTATCAGAGCTTAGGCTTCAGATTTCTGTAGTGTATCCTAGGCTTGAAATTTAGGATGCCGGACTGTGGGTTTCGTTTGAAATATTAGTGATTCTTGCGGGATGTCTTGACTTGATTAGTACAAGATGGAATGTCGAGGACGACATTCTTTTAAGGAGGGGAGTTTGTGACGCCCCGAAAAAAAAATGAGTTTGAGAACCCGGAAATTTTCTAATTTTCTAGGGTTTATTTTTTTTAATCGCCCGCCTTTTCTACATTTTCTTTATTAGAAAAATTTCCCAGATAAAGTTTATGAGCAAAGATAGTTTTGAAATGATTTTTCTAGTATCGGTTAGTTTTTGAGAAATTAAAAGCGTATTTCGGACGTGGGACCCGCTAGTGCGGTAAATACATTATATTTTTGACAACTTGTAGGAATTTTGTATTGAGTGATATTATTTTACAAGGTGTTAAGATATTTGTCTTGGAGAGACAAGAAGATAATCTCAAGCTTAAAGGGTGACAAGTGTTACCTTGTTATTGAAGGTTGGACTTTGACATTTGACCATCTTACTACCTTTACCAAATAAGAACCAAATTGATCCAAAATTACCTTCATTCTTCATCATCTTGGCTGAGCTTCACAAGGAGAAAAGAAAGGAAATCTTTCATCTTACTTCTTCATTTCTTGCTCCAATCAAACAATTTAACCGATTAAACTTGGATTTTCTCTATAAAACCTCTTAGTTTAGTGGTATTAAGGTTGGTTGTGAAGTGGTTTGGAAGATCAAGGTGCTAAGTTGCTTCCTTTCTTGAGTTGGTAAGGTGAGTAGCTAAGGAACCTCTCTTTTCTTCTCAATCATGTTTAATTAGTGGCTTATGTGAGTTAAAGAGATGGTTTTATGGATTATATTGTGATTTTTGGTTGAATTGGTGAAGTTTTATAATTATTGGGGATTTTTCTGTTTTAATATGAACATGATTGTGTGGTTATATATGATGATTGGAAATGATGTTTAAGGACTCTATGAGGTGGAAAAAGTGGTCAATTGCAATCAATTTCTGTTTTGGAAGAAATTTCAGAAAATTAGGTTTTGTGAAGCTACATTCTGTCTGAATTTTTGGCTCCTAGTTAGAGGCCGAATTGGCCTTAGCTTAAAACATGAAAGTTGTAGGGAATGACATTTTAGAGGTGCCTACAAAATTTCAGGTCAATCGGAGTAGCGTAGAGTGAGAAAAGTCGAAATTACTATTGCTGTCCTGGTTTTACCCGAATGCTAGAATTGCGCCTGTAATTGGTTGTTTTGGTCAGGAATGCTTCCGAATTGGTTGTTGAGGTCTTCTGATGAATTGAAGCCGTGTTTCTTAGATTTCAGCTGGTTTTGGAATTTCTGGATTTGGACTTTTAGAGCCTGAGTTATGATGTTTCCGATAGAATTCGTTCTGTGAAGCTGTTTTTCTGATTCTGGTGTAGTTTCTTGTGTTTTTGACTTGGTTACACTCGAAACTGGGTTGAGTGACCTTCCGTAATAATGTAGCCCTATCTCTTAGCTTCGAAATGGTGGGTCTTTCACCTTCATTCGATAATCGTAGTGCCTTTGGTACCATTACCGCAAAATGACGTCAAAACCTATTTTTCTGGTTTTGAGCTTAACTTTCATTTCCGGACTTTTTCCTAGCTTGACTTGTACTAGTACTACTTAGAGCTTGCTGAATGACTATTGGATGAACTTGTTGTTGTGTGTGTACCTTTGGGACTGGCTGAGGAAATAATGAAGCCATGATGGCTGGAAAAGTTAGCGAATTCAGGAGAAGTGCTGTCCGAACTTTGAAGGGACTTGTTTGCATTGAGTTTGTGATCTAAGACTTGGATTTGAGCAAGGCAATGATATATGATGGATAGTTTCTAAGCCATGGAGGTGAGTGACCTCAAACTATTTCTAAAGTTATTTTTGAACCGTTTCCTGCATTATTTATTTTGAACTGTTTCCTGCATTATTTACTTTTGACCTGTTTCCAAAGTTACTTTTGAACTGTTTTCTTGCATATCATGCGTACTTGCATATGAGTGTTCCTTGTTTGCTGTATTCCTTGACTTATTGGCTTGTTATTATTGTTTGATAATGTGTTAAGTGCTTCCAATGATTGTTAAGACGAGTTTTCTAGGCGAGTGTGTACTTTATCGCACTCGACCTAAATAAATATGAAATGTTCAATGATTAATGATTAAATGCTAGTTGCGCATGAATGTAAGCCGTTTGGCTGAATTGGGCCCTGCCCTTCGTTACCGATCGACTCGAGCAAGAAGCGGACTCGGTCTGGCGATATGGTGACCCTGGGTGAATTTGGTATACTCGAGTATTACATTGTAGTCCGGCTATGTCCGGATGGGTGGAGTCCGGATACGTCCGGATGGGTGGAGACCGGCCAACGTCTGGAAAGAAAAAAAAAGATGAACGAATAAAAAGATGAACGAGGGATTATTTATAAAAAATGAACGTATCCTTTTCATGAATGTTACTATCGCTTTCCATTATACATGTTTCTTGAATTATTGATACTCCATATTTAATGTTTTGTACATGCTGTAATCGTTTCTGGACTTATCATTTAATTTATGACATCATTGATTTATGACATCATTGAAAAGAAATATTGTTAAACCGATTTAATTACTGATTTTCTGGTTACTCGCTGAGCTTCTAGCTCACCCCAAAAATATTTTATTCCCCTCCACAGGGCTCAAGGTGAAGGCAGGACTTGTTGTGCTTATTCACGTGAATGGATGGCCTATATCTTGTACAGTTTTGGAGTTGGAATCATTTGATGTATAGTTGGGAATTAGTTTCTGCTGCATTTGTGACATGTAATTATTGGAGACTTGGATGTATGTTTGTGGACCATGTGATGTGTATTTGAGATTTATATTGTAATCTGTTTGAGGAATGTAGTGAGCGACTGAGTCTCGGCGAGAGTTGGGCAGGCGGTCCACCGAACCCTGGGGTACGCCCTAGGGGGAGGTGGGGCCGTCACAGACATCACCTACCTTCCATACCTCTTTTAGAAAATGGACTATATAGGTATAAGCAAAATAAAATACTTTTGGAAGTATTTTCAAGTCATAAAATGAAAATAGTGGAACACATTTAAACTAAAACACTCTCTTTATATATATACTATAACAACTCACATATCAACCGAACAACATCAGGTACTTATAGTAACCAAAGGACATAGAACAAAAGCAGGCACTATATACTTATAGTAACCTTAACACGTCTATGACGCCCCTACTTCTCCCTAAGGCGAACCAAAGGGTATCTGCGGGACGTCTACCCAACTCTCGCTAGAACTCAGTATAAATCCTGTTCAATCTTAATACAATACTAGCTATCACGACAAGATAAATTAAGAAAGATAAGTCGGATTCCATAAATAACATTCAAACTTACACCACGAGATCCAAAATACATCAATTTTTCAAAATATACAACTGCCAAAAGTCTAGTCGATTACATTTAAGCCCTAATACAAAAGTACACCTAAGGTTTTCTCCGAGTTTCGCTCCATGCCCATTCCTGTTAAGGAAAACAAATCTATGGGGTGAGCAATTACTTGTGAGACCAAGAACACACATGCGAGCACGTTATCCAAGTAACAATCCCAATTAACAAGTCAAATAATAATATTCGAGTAATTAACAATTTAAGTGAAATTTAAACAAAAACAATTCAAGGATATGGTAGCTCTCCAGCTAATTTCCACTTGTTTTGCCAATCTCATTCGTATACCTTCCCGTGATGACTCTCCGTCAACAGGATCGATATTTCCAATCCGTAGAACTCCACTTACTTCACATGTCCATCCACCGTACAACACATCGGGCCCGCACGACATTTATAAGGCGATACTCCACGAGTATGCTAAGCGAGATCTCTCTAATAGATCAAGCTTATCATGTTATTCTCATGGCTTACTGAGGTTCCCGACCAAGCCCACGCTGGCACAAGTTCCAAGGTCGGCCTATGAGTTTAGACATCCCCCATGTAATATTTGTGAGTCGAGGAAATCCACTCCAACAACGTATGCAGCCATAGCATACCATTTCATTTCATGCAATCATTCAATCATTTGTTTCATTTCAATCAAGTCATTCATGATTCATTCATTTCATTTCAATAAATTCAATCATGAGTCATTCATTTCAAATGAGAACGAGTGCAGTAAAGTACACACTCGATTCCATTTTCAAAATCTCCAATCATTAATAACAGTTAAGCACGTATCAAGTTCGCATACACTTGACACTCACCAAGTAAAATAAGAAACAAGTGAGAAATATCCACTCGAGGGTTCAGGCATCCACCGTGGGATCCTCTCGAAGGTCCTCTTGAGTGCCTGAATAATTAATAATGAACTATTATACACTATATCTTAAAACCCCTAATTATCGAGGAAGATTGCACTCTTGTACAATCTAAGAAGAAATCATGAAAATGAGTCTTAATTACTCATAAATCGAGACTCGAAAGTGAGGTTTTAAAATTAAAAGAAAATCTGATTTTCATCTTTGAAATCGAGTGTAAACAGCCAGGTAATATCGAAGGAAAAATGGCGAGTTCTAAAAACTCAATTTCCTTTAAGTTTGGAAATTTCAGATTTAATAAGCAATTTTTGAAAAATCATAACTCATCCTCCGAAAGTCCAAAATTGGAAAACTTGGTGCCGTTGAAAACTACTTCTAAAGTACTAAAATTTCGGCTTCAAGTTGCAATTTTGGAATACCAAGACAGTTTCAAGGTTGATTTTTGGCTAACTTTGGAAATTCGGTAAAATTCACAGAATGTGAACTAGCCTTTGAAATTTGAAACTAAACTAGTGTTACAATCAAAGTTTAAAACACAATAAGCAAAACAAGAATCTGAATTTTGAGTGCTATGATATAGCAGCTCAAAGTTGCTGAAAAATTTCTCACCGTACAATGGTTTTCCAGATTTAAAGTATGAACTTTAAGACTCTAGTTGAGCATCGAAATGGAATTGGAATGACACCAAAGTCGGTAGTATTACCCTACCATATAAGGTCTATTACTCTGTCAAATTTCATATAAAAATTCGTATGGGAAGTCAGTTAACCAGGCCACTAAATTTTCAAAAATTTCCAAGGCAAATCTGCCATGTACTTCCATTTTCCCTTTTCTAACTTTTGGGTCAATGAAATCATCTCAAACGTGGTTCATTTATGAAGACAGGGTCTAATAAGATACTTTTGGTAGGTGGTTCACACCAAGAATTTCAAAATAACAGGTCCCAATTCAAATTAAGGCATTCAACTAGCCAAAAAGAGGGTTTTCCATCACCAAGACAGTTTCGTTATTTGGCCACAACTCACTCAATTCAACTTGAAATTGAGTGTGGTTGGTGGCGTTGGAAACTAAATTCATAAGACTACAATTTCTTAGAAGAAATTATTTTAAAATTATATCCATAACTAGCTCATTTTCAGGCAAAAAGTTGCAGCTCATAACACGTTTTCAAACAAAGCCGAGAAACAGGGCAGGTGATTTTGAAAGGCTGGTATGGTTCACTAAAGTGGAATCAGGGGATGGATCCATTTTATACCATTGGCAAACTAGAAGTGTCTAGTTTCTAATTTCACAAACGGCACTCGATTTCGACGTCGGAGCAAAGAGTTATGATCAATTCAAAATTGCTACCAGAGCAACTTTGGACAGTTTTCCAGCCATGAACTTAATTCGAAATTTCAACTTTTGGACAACCAAATCAAGTGATTTTTTGTGAAACTTTCCACACAACCTATACAACATTTCTACATCAAAATAAAGTCAATTGAACCACAAAAATTTGCACCAAGAGGCGCAGCAATGGACAGGGCAGATCTAGCCCCTTCCTCCATTTTGTTTCTTTTGAGTTTTCTTTCCACCTTTCAACTTATAATCACTAGTTTAATCACTAAATCAACATAAACAACATTAAACATCATCACATCAATTCATCAAGTTTATTGTGGGATTTCATAGAGCCACTCACAAGATTTCCAACAATATAGAGGTACCCATATGAAGCTACAAGCTTCTAAGTGTAATTTAACCTACAAAAGCTAAGATTTGAAGAGTGGATGATCATATACCTCCTTAGATGATAAGACCAGAAATTTTCGGCCACAAGAAGCTCAAGAAAACCATGAGAATGAAGTTCTTCTCCTAGCCCAAAATGATCTCCAAGTTATTTGCAAGTTGTGGTATGATTTTGAAGTGATTTGGTGCAAGTTTGAGAGGTAAATGATGAAGGTTTTTCTTCTTCTTCTCCTATGGAGTTTCAGCTAGTTGAGAGAGAGAAAGGAGAGTTGTTGGCTGATGGTGAAGCTTCGTTGTGAAGCCTAGGTGTTTGTGGCCCAATTACTTCAAAAGTCAACTAAGAATAGTGAGTGTGAGCGCGCGTTTCGTGCTAGTTTCCTCTCGGGTTTGTTTCACTTGTGCACTAAACCTCTAATGCACTTCCATTGATACTATTATTATTCACTCTTAATAGTTTTAAAATAAAGGTTTAAAGTTCCTCAATTAATCACGCGCGCGAAAACGCGTACTTCCAATTTGTGCACGATAGAACGAAATTTATAAGGAATTCTGTGACGGCCCCACCTCCCCCTAAGGCGAACCAGAGGGTTCGGCGGGCCGCCTGCCCAGCTCTCGCTGGGACTCAGTCGCTCACTACAGTCCTCAACCCAATTACAATATAAATCTCAAAATTTCATCAAATTCTCCAATGATTACATATTACAAATGCAGCGGAAACTGATTCCAATCGTGGAACGTATACTTACATCCATATCAATTTCAAATATTTATACAAGACCAACTCGTACATAAAATAGATCCAAACTTAAACTGTACACGATATAAGCCATCCAGTCACGTGATAAGCACTCCAAGCTTTTCTTCGCCTTGAGCCCTGTGGGGGGGGAAATAAAACATTTTTGGGGTGAGCTAAAAGCTCAGCGAGTAACCAGTAAAATCAGTAATCAAATAGTTTTCACAAAAATTCATTTCATTGATGTCATGGTTCAGAAATCAGATGTACGTATTTTTGCTCTCGTGAGCCAGTGAAATCATTGTAATGTTTTAAAAGTTCAATAAGTCACCGGGGGTAAAAATGTAATTTTGTTACAGGTCAACATTTGCACAGTGAGAGTAAAACAAAAGCAGAAAATGACACCACATGGTAATTCCACAAAGCTCAATGAGCTAAAATCTCAATAAGGTTCCGAACATGAAATTACATAAGAAAGCCAACACATTAACCATCAATAATCAATAATTCAAGAAACATTTACAATAGAAAGCGATAGTAACATTCATGAAAGGATACATTCATTCTCCTGACATTTCCTCGCTCATTTGGTCATTCATTTCATGTCATTCACCCCGTCCCTGGCTTTTGGCCAAGCTCCACCAACCTACATAGGTAATACTCGAGTATACCAAACGTTCACCCAAGTTCCTAATCGCCTGACCGAGTCCGCTTCTGGCTCAAGACGACCGGTAACAAGGGGCAATGGCCAGTTCAGCCCAAAAGGCTTACATTCATGCGCAAGTAACATTTCAATCGAAAATTTCACATTTATCGAGGTCGAGTGCGATAAAGTACACACTCGCCTCGAAAACTCGTTTTGGAAATCATTATCAGCGCTTAACACGTTATCAACCAAAATACAAGTCATGAAGTCAAGAAACATAGCAAACAAGGCACACTCACATGCCAGCACGCATGATATGCAAGAAAACATTTCAAAAGTAACTTTGGAAACAGTTCAAAAGTATATAATGTAAGAAACGGTTCATAAATAACTTTAGAAGTAGTTTGAGGTCACTCACCTCCACGGCTCAGAAACCATCCATCATGTATCATTGCCTTGCTCAACTCCAAGCCTTAGATCACAAACCCAATGCAAACAAGTCCCTTCAAAGTTCGGACAGCACTTCCCCTACATTTGCTAACTTTTCCAGCCATCATGGCTTCATTATTACTCCAGCCAGTACCAAAGTCACACAAATAAGTTCATCTAATATCCATTCAGCAAGCTCCAAGTAGTACAAAGACAAGTCAAGCTAGGGAAAAGTCTGGAAATGAAGGTTAAGCTCAAAACCAGAAAAATAGTTTTGACGTCATAATGCGGTAATGGCACAACTCTCACTACAATTATCGGTTGGGGGTGTAAGACCCACCGTTTCGAAGCTATGAAACAGGGCTACAACAATGTAGAAGGTCACTCAATCCAGTTCCTAGCTTAACTAGGTCGAAAATGCCAAATACTATACCAGAATTACCAAAACAGGTTTGCAAATCACATAAAACTGTAATCGGTATATCTCAGTCCATACAAGTCCAAATGCCGAAATTCCAAAGGCATAAGTTAGCTAAGACATCCAGCTACATTTCATCAGAAGACACCAACTCCAAAATCCAAACCAATTCCAGTCAAAATGGCCAATTACTAGTGCAGTTTTCGCATTCTGATCAACCCAGAACAGAAACAGTAAAAACGCCATAACTCATTCTACATTAATCCAAATGACCTGAAATTTTACAGGCACCTCAAACACATCAATACCTACAACTTTCATGTTTTAGGCCAAGGCCAATTCGGCCTCTATCTAGGAGAAAAAAAAACGGGCAGAATGTTCCAACCAAAAACCCTAACTTGCTGAAATTCTTCCAAACCAGAAATTGATTGCAATTGTTCACCTTTCCCACCTCCTAGAGTCATTTTAGTCCATTGCCAATCATCACCAACAACCACACCATCATAATCCAATTAAACCAGAAAAATCATCATAAAATGGAAAACTTCACCAAATCAAGAAACAAATCATATATTCCTTCTCTCATGCCCCCATTAAGCACAAAATAAGTATCATTAGAGGTAGTAAGGTGT
The DNA here is from genome assembly GCF_036785885.1 of Coffea arabica. Taxonomy (NCBI): domain Eukaryota; kingdom Viridiplantae; phylum Streptophyta; class Magnoliopsida; order Gentianales; family Rubiaceae; genus Coffea; species Coffea arabica. Next base: position 37,488,298 of record NC_092329.1, read on the forward strand.
TTCAAGCTTCACTTACCAAGAACCAAGAGAGAGGAGGATGTTGGGCACCTTAATCCTTCAAACAAAGTTCACCTCTACACTCACTAACACTAGAAGATAGGATTTTATGGAGTGAAATGGATGGAAGCAAATGTTTTTGGTTGATTTGCACCAAGTAGAAGCTTGAAAATTGAAGAAATCTCCTTCCTTTCTTGCTCAAGGTGGCCGGCCAACAAGGAGAGAAAAATGGTGATTTTTTGGTGAATTTTGGATATTTAATCCCTTGGTCAAATAAGTCAAGACAATGAATAGTAATTCTTAAAAGTTCAACCAATAAGAAAGTGACATGTGTCACTCTATTAAATGCATCCTTATCATTCTTTTCTCTCTCACATCAATCACTTCACACACCCTACTTATCTCTTAATACCCGATAAACTTTTAACAGTATCCGAAACTTAACCTTATTGGCCGAATTTTTCAGAACTTTTCGCACTAGTGGGTCCCACGTCCAATATTTATTCTTAATTTTCTAAAAACTCACCAATGCAAGAAAAATCATCTTAAAACTATAATTGCTCATAAAATCCACCCAGATAATATTTCTAAGCCAGAAATGCAAAAATTATGCAATTAAAGGAACTAAAACCCTAGAAAAATATTAGGGTTTTTACGGGTTCTCACACTCTTTTTTTTTCGGGGCGTCACAAATTCTTATAACGATAGTATTACTAACTAATACTTGAGTATTTAAACGTAAATATAACTATTTTAAAACTAATGTATGAGTCTTCAATCTCCAAGATCACTATACCCTCAAATTGATTATTGCCTCCAAACGCGAATGCATTATTCTCACTCGACGGGTTTCCAAAAATTAAATTTTTGAAACAAGTCATTTTAAAAATATATGTAAGTCATAGTTCCATGTAATCGAGTCTAAAAAGATTGAAATAAATATTCGGAACAAACGGGCAATTAAATATTTAAATAAACTAGTAATAGGAATTTAAAATAAGTAAATTTGCGAGTCCTTACATCCTCTCACCCTTAAGAAAATTTCGTCCTCGAAATTATACCTTGATCTGTGATCAGGTCTAGATATTTCTTTCGAATTGCTTCTTCAACTTCCCAAGTTGCTTCTTCTAACTCATGGTTCCTCCAGAGAATTTTCACCAATGGAATCCGCTTGTTCCTCAGTTCTTTCACCTTATGATCCAGAAGTTTTATCGGTTTCTCCTCATAGGTTAGTGTCTCATCAATTTCTATACTTTCCGGTTGCAAGATATGAGAAGGGTCTTGTGACAGCCCCACCTCCCCCTAAGGCGAACCAGAGGGTACGACGGGCCGCCTGCCCAACTCTCGCCGGGACTCAGTCGTTCACTTCAGTTCTCAATTAAAATCGAAATAAAACACAGGAATAAATATAATGACAATCCAAAACTTAATGCAAAACTTATGTACATTAGAGTACAAACATTGTAAGGCCCAAAGACAACCTAAGTGGGGGGTGAATTAGGTTGATTAAAAACTTAATTGAGTTTATGCACTTTTTCTTTAGTAAAAAATTTACCTTCTTTTCTAGTAGTGATCAATCAAGTAAATTTAAAGAAGAAAACAATGTTGATCAGAATTAAGAATATATATAAGCAATGAGAATTTTATTAAACAAAAAGAATAAGATAGAGTATCAAACCGATTGTCTACCAAGCTTTCCTCAAACTTGAAGACCAATCACAAGGATGAACACCTTCTCTTTGATGAAAAGAAATCAACTCAATGTACAATGGAGGGATCACTTCCTCCTTACCCCAAGCCTCACTTAGTCAAGCTAGGAAGTTTTACTATCGCTCAGATAACCCTCAGCAAAGCTACACTATTGAAAATTTCAAACACAAGAGAAGTGCTTACAAGAAATTCACACAACTTGGAGAACAAATCTTGCTTAGGAGACTATTTTCTAGCTAAAATATCTCTTGAGATCTTGTAAACAAAGTGTGCAAAAAGTTCCTTCATGGTTCAGAATCGTTTGTATTTAAAGGGGACCAAAAATGAGCTTCATTAATGCTTCCAACGGATAGAAGGCAGATGAAAAGTCAGCTAGCCGTTGGGGCTGTCGGACGTCCGACCGATTATTCATCGTCTGATCCCATTGTCCGAAAATCATCCAAGTTGCCGTTCGGACGTCCGATGGGATTTTATCGTCCGACAGATTCTACGTCCGAACGCCGTCAGAGAGTCATCAAAACTTTGCGAAATTTTTTGGACGTCCGACGCTATCGATGTGCGTCCTAAACGTACGTCCGATCCTCCCGGACGTCCGATGCTTCCTCACGAGCATCCGACAAAGTTTCTTTCTTGATGTCCTTCATTCTTTCGAACGTCCGACAGCTTCCTTTGGGACGTCCGACATGAGTGCCCTGATTTTACTTCTTCTTTTGGTTGATTTTCTTTCCTTGACACCTTTGTACCTGATTCTCTAAAAAGCAAAACACTTATATTTGAAGAGAATTAGATAAACATTTCAAAGTGCTTTGTGTCATATAAGTACAAAAATCAAGCTAACAACATATGCGGAAATAAAGTTTAACAATAGACAGATTTGACGGGTTTTACATAACGGATACATCTGAAGCTACGCTTATCGGATTGGGATGTAATTTATACCGTTTCGAAGCTAAGACAGAGGGCTACAATTTTGATGAAGACCACTTAGTCCAAATTCCAGTGTAACCTAGTCAAATTCCCAATTCCCAGAACTAAGTTCCAACTAATTGGCTAATTAACCGTACTACCTTTAAATGGCCATATCGCAGGCTACCAAAGTCCGTTTAAGGCGTTCTTGGAGGCGTTGAAAAGCTAAGACAAAGACCTACAACTTTCGTGAAGACACTCAGTCCAGTTCTCACCCTAATTATGTCAAATTTATCAAAACAACTCCAGATTTTCCAGTTCAAAATTCACTGCAGAAATCAACTAGCAGTCCTGCTTTATTCACTCATATCTCAGCACACACAACTCCAATTCAGGTAATTCCAAAGTCATTTGAAAGCTAAGATACAAGGTTATAATTCTTAAGAAGACATCATCAACCAATTCGGTAATATTCCTGGTCAAACTAACCACTTACAGAGGCTGATTTTCATTTTCGGACAGAAACTGGGCAGCAGGGGTATTTCGGTCTTTTCACAGGCTAAGTTGCTCCGATTGAGTTGAAATTTTGTAGGAAACTATAAAACATCATTCTCTACAACTTTTATGTTTTTTACTAAGGCTAATTCAGCTCACAACATGTTCAAATTTTCAGACTAATTTCGGTCAGAAATCTTGACAGAAAAGGAATACTTGAAGTTCATTTAAATTCCACCCAATCAAATGAATTTATAGCCATTCAAATCAGTTCCTAGCTAGTTAGATTCAACTTCCAATCATCAATCATAAGTTTTACCACAAGAATCAGGAGTTAGGAAACTGGTTTACCTCAAATTCATCGTATAACACAAACTTGGTCATCAATTCACCAAAAGAAACAAAATCAGTGCAAGTTCATGAGCTAAACCAACGTCCAGCTTTGGTGACTGAAACTTACTTGAGGAGATGTATCCTTGAGCTCCAACTCTCCTACAAAGTTCCCTTGGTTGGTTGCAAGTAAGGTTGGATGAATAAACCCAATGATTCTCTTTCTTTCTTTTTTTTTCTAGCTCACCCGATGCTGCCCTTCTTCTTCTCCAAGCTCACGGCAGCTTGTTCTTGGTGTTGGCTTTGTTTGTTTTGTCTTATGTCCTACTAACTTAATAGCTAAGTCTATTAATAGTAAAGCAAAACAAGAGATGGGTCATGGGCTTGGGTAATTAATCAGTTTATGGCTTAGGCTTCTAATGAAATTAAAACTTAAAGGCCCAACACTACAACTCTACTTGATCTAATGTAATTAGCCCATTGGTTTACTAACTTAATATCCACTTAATGCACTAATTTAGTTTAATTAAAACTTAAGCACACTAACCCAAGGCACTAATCACTCGAACCCCCGTACTAAACATGCATGCATGCACATATAATCACGAAAATATTAATTGGTTGAATTTAATTTAAACTTAAAGGTTTAGTTTTGAAAATAGGATTTTAATGATTCAATTAAATGTTTCACTTTTGGTATGTAAAATACTCTTTGAAAATTAAAACACATGGTAAAATACATTTTTCACACAATAGCTACTATAATTATCTATATTTAATTTATTTGAGACCATTAGGAATCCAAGATCTCACATCCATAATGCACCTCAAACTTAACATGTATGCACTTATACTAGAAAAAAAAGGTGATTTAAAAACGATACTCACTTATAGAATCTCTAAAAATTAAATGATTAATTGATTGAAAGTAAGGAAAATACACGCTGAAAAATAAAATAGAATAAAATAAAATAAAACAAGGAGAATTTTGCGGGTCCTCACACTCTCTCCTCCTTAAGAAATTTCGTCCTCGAAATTTTATCTTCAGATGGCTCGGGAGTTTGTTGGTTGTCTAAAGCATATACCCTTGCTGGTACTTTTGTTCGGTTCCCTCTTTCATTTGCTTGTTTTGATTTAGTGCCCTCCAGTTGCTGGGTACTACTTTCACGTGACTGTTTCCTCGCACAGTTGCTAACCTGGTGACCACTCCCGCAAATCAAACACTTCTGCTCTTTCCTCCAACAATCACTCTCAGTGTGATTGGCCTTTCCACAGTAGCCACAAGTCAATCGAGGAGCTACTGTTTGACCTTCTCGAGAAATGTCCTTTGATCCGATCTGACTTCCTTTCGTAGACCTTTCATCTAATGCTCTGAATATCCAAGGTGGGCGAAGTGAATAGTTCACTTTTTGTACTTTAGAGAGCATTATCTTTTCTCTGGATTCCTCAGGTATGCTGCTGGATGTATCTCTTTTCCACGTTTGAAGGGCTTTTACTAGGGCTTTAACATCCTCAATTCTTTGAGCCTTCTCAAGAGTCTCTGTAAACGTATTAACTTGAACCGCCGCTAATGCCTCCTGTATTTCCAAATTTAGTCCTTGTATAAATCGTCTTATTCTCCTTCGCTCCGTAACCACCAATTCGGAAGCGAATTTAGACAGTCTAGTAAATTTGGTCTCATATTCGGCCACACTTTAGGTTCCCTGATGCAACCCAATAAATTCGTCCTCTCCCCTTTCTTGGACCAAAGGTGGGAGATACTTTTCGTTAAATTCTCTTACAAAGTTCGCCCATGTCCATACCATCTGTTCTCTTTTCCACTTGGCCTTAATTACATTCCACCACGCGCGGGCTGGTCCTTCGAATTGAAATACAGCAAAATTTACTTGTCTTTGCTCCATGTAATTCAAAGCCATGAAGATATTAATCATTGCCTCCACCTACTGCTCAGCTATATTCGGATCAGGCCCCCCTTGAAATTTCGGAGGTAGAAACTTTTGGAACTTCTCAAGAGCCCTATCCTCTCCTATCTCAGGATTTCGGGGTTGATTCACTGGCATTTGACCTTGTTGATCTACCAGTCGTGCTGGGATATTTGTCATTTGTTGCATCGCCGTCGCCATTTGATCTCCGGTCTCAACCCTCGGTCCATGTTCTTGCTCGGCCACTGTTTCTCTTTCTTCTCTCGGTTCTTGAGCTTGCCTAACCCCACGGCCACGACTAGCTCCACGTCCACGACTACGTCTCCCCTCCATTCTTTTTTTTTCAAAAAGGATTTAGTATGTAACAAAGTAAATTGATTAGAACGGCAAAATTTACCACACCAAGTTCACAAAGAAACATATCAAGTAGACAAGATCAAATGCAACAAGTACTATACATGTGGATATTACCATGCCACAAGCCAAATACACACGGTAGCAGTACAAAGGCAAAACAAGAAGATAACACGACAAGCCATTTCATACTTGGTTAACATAGCCCCCGTCCGATCTCTCACGTCACTTCCTATTCACTAGATGTCCGTTAACCTCTTATACTCATTCTAGCCGCACAAAGCCTGTTCATGTTCCAAAATACAAGTCTCAAGTACCTAGTAGCTAGCATCGCCTCAACTCCAGAGTACTCGGGCACGAGAATCCGAAATAAAATAATTCACATCTCGAGCTGGCCAGTCCCAAGAGTAAACCATCTACAATCGAAATTCCTACCCGACATACCTATCTATGGTCCTTGGACATCATGAGAAAGATTTAAGACCTTAACACTTCAGGGTTGATAGCTTATGCTCGAACGAGCACTTAGTCCTTCATACTTATTCACCACTTAGCCCATGCTCACTTCGCGCAGAGACCACGTGAAGCCGACTCTGATACCAACTGTGACAGCCCCACCTCCCCTTAAGGCGAACCTGAGGGTTCAGAGGACCACCTGCCCAGCTCTCGCCTGGACTCAGTCGTTCACTTCAGTCCTCAATTAAAATCGAAATAAAACACAGGAGTAAATACAACGACAATCCAAAACTTAACGCAAAACTTATGTACATTAGAGTACAAACATCGAATGTACAAAGGTTCTCAATTCTTCATACATCCAACCCATGCCAAGCACTAGGGCGAGAACCATTACAAAAGAAAACCAAGAAATTAATCTAGGCTAGTCTATCCAAAACTCTCGTCCTGATTCGTCTTCCCTGTTAAGGAAAACAAAACTAAAGGGATGAGCTAAAAGTTCAGTAAGGTTCCGAACACATAACCAAACAATCAATCCAATACATTAAACATAAAGTATCAATAATTCAAGAAACATTTACAAAGGAAAGCGATAATAACACATTCATTAAAAGGATACGGGCTCACAGGGAGCCATGCTTTCGTTCGTTCATTCGTTCTCCTGACATTTCCCCTTATTTCTCCAATTGTTTGAAAATGCATTTTCGTAAGTAAAACCCTCGTTCGTTCGTTCGTTTCATTTCATTCACCCTCTCCTGGACGTTGGCCAGGCTCCACCAACTTACAAGGTAATACTCGAGTATACCAACGTTCATACCCAAGGTCACCATATCGTCCGACCGAGTCCGCTTCTGGCTCGAGTCGATCAGTAATGAAGGGTAGGGCCCAATTCAGCCAAACGGCTTACATTCATGCGCAACTAGCATTTAATCATTTAATCATTGAAAATTTCACATTTATTTAGGTCGAGTGCAATAAAGTACACTCGCCTAGAAAATTCGTTTTAACAATCATTGAAAGTACTTAACACATTATCAATCAATAATAACAAGCCAATAGGTCAAGGAAATATAACAAACAAGGAACACTCACCTATATACACAAAACAACGTGCAAAATATCCTTCCGGATATTATCTTTAGTCACCAAGAAAACCTAAGATTAAACAAGAAAGAATATTACAGCTCATCTAACACAAACAATTAGGTGAAATCAAAGAACTCGACAATTGATGAGTAGAACGTATAAAAGACTTTAAAGTGAAACGAGGACATTTGGACCCGTGGACAAAAATAACTAGGGTTTCATAGTCGAAACGTAAAACTCAACTCAAAAGGGTTATAAAATTTTCCAATGGAAACACTTGAATCAAAGACAAGTCGGAATCCAACTAGATAGGTTAAGAAATACTATTTTCGGGATCGTTTATATGGTTCAAAATCATCTCATATTCAAGTAGATATTATAGACTAAATGTCTTAATGAAATTCATGTAAAAGGGAGGACAAAATACCCAAGAAAACCCTAAACCACTCCTTTTTATTTGGGTAAGAGTAAGTAAACATTTGGAGTTTCCAATTGAAGAAGGATCATGTTTTAAGATGGAAAACGGTCATAGTATTTGCCAAACAAAAATATACAAATTCAAATAGAAACTTAGCTCTCGAGCAAAAATTTGGGCAGCACGCCCTTTGTATTTACCTATTTTTCCAGCCTTTTATGGCTTCATTGTCTTCCTCAATCAATTCCAAAGTCACACACAATATCATCTCATTTCAATAGCTATTCCATAGGCTCAAAGTCATATAAATACAAAAATCAAGCTAACAACATATGCGGAAATGAAGTTTAACAAAAGACAGATTTGATGGGTTTTGCGTAACGAACACATCTGAAGCTACGCTTATCGGATTGGGATTTAATTTATACTATTTCGAAGCTAAGACAAAGGGCTACAATTTTGATGAATACCACTTAGTCCAAATTCCAGTGTAACCTAGTCAAATTCCCAATTCACTGAACCAAATTCCAACTAATCGGCTAATTAACCGTACTACCTTTAAATGGCCATATCGCAGGCTACAAAAGTCCGTTTAAGGCGTTCTTGGAGGTGTGGAAAATCTAAGACAAAGACCTACAACTTTCATGAAGACCACTCATTCCATTTCTCATCCTAATTATGTCAAATTTACCAAAACAACTCCAGATTTTCCAGTTCGAAATTCACTACAGAAATCAACTAGCAGTCCTGCTTTATTCACTCATATCTCAGTACACACAACTCCAATTGAGGTAATTCCAAAGCCATTTGAAAGCTAAGATACAAGGCTATAATTCTTAAGAAGACATCATCAACCAATTCGGTAATATTCCTGGTCAAACTAACCACTTACAGAGGCTGATTTTCATTTTCGGACAGAAACAGGGCAGCAGGGGTATTTCGGTCTTTTCACAGGCTAAGTTGCTCCGATTGAGCTGAAATTTTGTAGGAAACTATAAAACATCATTCTGTACAACTTTTATGTTTTTTACTAAGGCTAATTCAGCTCCCAACATGTTCAAATTTTCAGACTAATTTCGGACAGAAATCTTGGCAGAAAAGGAATACTTGAAGTTCATTTAAATTCCACCCAATCAAATGAATTTCCAGCCATTCAAATCAGTTCCTAGCTAGTTAGATTCAACTTCCAATCATCAATCATAAGTTTTACCACAAGAATCAAGAGTTAGGAAACTGGTTTACCTCAAATCCTTAATCATAACCCTTGCTGGCCGATTCTCTTGAAGCATGAAACACAGAAATTAATCCAACAATTCATCATATAACACAAACTTGGTCATCAATTCACCAAAAGAAACAAAATTAGTACAAGTTCATGAGCTAAACCAACGTCCAGCTTTGGTGACTGAAACCTACTTGAGGAGATGTATCCTTGAGCTCCAACTCTCCAACAAAGTTCCCTTGGTTGGTTGCAAGCAAGGTTGGATGAATAACCCCAATGATTCTCTTTCTTTCTTTTGTTTTTCCTTCCTTCTTTGTTCCCCTAGCTCACCCGATGCTGCCCTTCTTCTTCTCCAAGCTCATGGCAGCTTGTTCTTGGTGTTGGCTTTGTTTGTTTTGTCTTATGTCCTACTAACTTAATTGCTAAGTCTATTAATAGTAAAGCAAAACAAGAGATGGGTCATGGGCTTGGGTAATTAATCAGTTTATGGCTTAGGCTTCTAATGAAACTAAAACTTAAAGGCCCAACACTACAACTCTACTTGATCCAATGTAATTAACCCATTGGTTTACTAACTTAATATCCACTTAATGCACTAATTTAGTTTAATTTAAACTTAAGCACACTAACCCAAGGTACTAATCACTCGAACCCCCGTACTAAACATGCATGCATGCACATATAATCACGAAAATGTTAATTGGTTGAATTTAATTTAAACTTAAAGGTTTAGTTTTGAAAATAGGATTTTAATGATTCAATTAAATGTTTCACTTTTGGTATGTAAAATACTCTTTGAAAATTAAAACACATGGTAAAATACATTTTTCACACAATAGCTACTATAATTATCCATATTTAATTTATTTGAGACCATTAGGAATCCAAGATCTCACATCCATAATGCACCTCAAACTTAACATGTACGCACTTATACTAGAAAAAAAGGTGATTTAAAAACAATACTCACATATAGAATCTCTTAAAATTAAATGATTAATTGATTGAAAGTAAGGAAAATACACGCTGAAAAATAAAATAGAATAAAATAAAATAAAACAAGGAGAATTTTGCGGGTCCTCACAAGTCTGGATGATACTTCTTAAGCATGGACATGTGGAAAACGTTGTGAATTTGAGACAGATTCGGTGGCAGTTCCAACTTATACGCTACATTTCCCATGCGTTGGATAACTTTATAAGATCTTACAAACCTCGGTTGTAACTTCTTTCCTTTTCCAGACATTAAACTTGCCTTCAGAGGTGTAATCTTAAGAAATACTTGATCTTCAACAGCAAATTCTAAGTCCTTCTTTCGGTTATCTGCATAACTCTTTTGACGAATTTGTGCGGTCTGAATCCTCTGGCGTACCAACTTTACTTTTTCATTAGTCTCCTCAATCCAAGACACTGTAGTCGGGTCTAAGATTTTGCATTCACCTAATTTATCCCAACATATCGGAGATCTACACTTCCGACCATAAAGTGCTTTATACGGGGCCATTTGAATAGAAGAGTGGAAGCTATTGTTATAAGCAAATTCCACCAATGTCAAATACTTATTCCAACTCTCCCCGAAATCCAAAACACAAGTTCTTAACATGTCCTCAAGAGTTTGAATTGTTCTCTCAGACTGTCCATCGGTTTGGGGATGGTATGTAGTACTGAAATTCAATTTAGTCCCCAACACTTCTTGCATCTTTTGCCAAAATCTTGAAACAAATCTAGGGTTTTCTATCAGACACAATGCTTATAGGCATCCCATGTAACCTGATAATCTCATCCAAATACAATTTAGCCAATTTCTCCAATGGGTACTTCATATTAATCGGTAGAAAATGAGCTGATTTGGTCAATCTATCTATTATTACCCAAATGGCATCATGTGCTCTTTGTGTTCTCGATAACCCTGATACAAAACCATGACGATGTTTTTCCATTTCCACTCGGGTATCTCCAAAGGTTGTAGAAGTTCTGGTGGTTTCTGATGTTCAGCTTTAACCTGTTGACAAACTAAACAGGTCTGGACAAATTGGGCAATTTCCTTTTTCATACTCTCCCACCAATACAAATTTTTCAAGTTTTGGTACATTTTATTCCCTCCAGGGTGTACTGTAAACTTCGATCGGCGTGTCTTTTCCAAAATTTCCTTCTTAAACTCTTCATCCTTTGGTACTACTATCCGATTCCGAAATCTCAGTATGCCATTCAATCCCAAGTTAAAATCCAACTTTTCTCCCTTTTTGACTTTCTCCACCCACTTTTGCACTTCAGGATCCTTTTCCTGAGTCTCTTTAATACGTTCCAACAAAGTGGAATTCACTACAATATTCCCAAGAATTACTTTCCTCGGTTCAAGTCTAGGATTCCAATAACTAATTTCTTCTAACAAATGTAATTCCTTAATCATCAATCCGGCCACTTGCACTTGACGACTTAAAGCCTCAGCTACTACATTGGCTTTCCCTGGATGGTACTTTATCGTGCAATCATAATCTTCCAAAAATTCCATCCACCTACGTTGCCTCAAATTCAGCACCTTCTGAGAGAACAAATACTTAAGGCTTTTGTGATCAGTAAAAATCTCAAATGTTACTCCATACAAGTAATGCCTCCATTTCTTTAAAGCGAACACTACCGCCACTATTTCCAAATCATGAGTCGAGTAAATCCTTTCATGTGGTTTCAACTTCCTAAAGGCATATGCTATCACTTTATCATTTTGAATTAACACACATTCCAAGCCTTCCTTGGAAGCATCTGTGTAGACCACAAAACTATCTTTCCCATTCGGTAGAACTAATACAGGCGCTCTTGTCAAACGTCTCTTTAACTCTTGGAAACTCTCCTCACACTTAGGACTCCATATAAACTTTTCACTTCTCTTGGTCAACTCAGTCATGAGTCTAGCAATTTTAGAAAAATCCTTAATAAATCTCCGGTAATACCCTGCTAACCCTATAAAATTTCGATTCTCAGTAGGGTTTTCCGGTCGTTTCTACTTCGAAACAGCTTCAACTTTGGCTGGATCCACTTTTATCCCATTCTTATAAATTATATGACCTAAGAATGTCACTTCTTTTAACCAAAATTCACACTTGCTAAATTTAGCATACAATTGGTGTTCCCTCAGGGTTTGCAAAACAATTCTCAGGTGCTTTTCGTGATCCTCCACATTCTTAGAGTACACCAAAATATCATCAATAAAGACCACCACAAATTGGTCCAGATAAGGCTTAAAGAGCCTGTGCATCAAATCCATAAAAGCAGTAGGTGCATTGGTCAGTCCAAATGGCATCACTGCAAACTCTGTGACGCCCCCACTTCACCCTAAGGCGAACCAGAGGGTATCTGCGGGAGGCCTGCCCAACTCTCGCCAGGACTCATGGCAATATCCATTCAAACTTAGCACAATACTATTCGACAACACCAGATAAGTAAGAAAGTGCGAAAAACTTTCAAACTTAACAATATATATATAACAATTATCCAATCCTTTCATCGAATTTCCAAAAGTTATATCAATATCCAAAATATACAACATCCCGGTACATCAAATATCCAAATCATACATCAAGTTTTCAAAAGTACAACCAATAAGGGGTCTAGCCCAAAATACATTAGAAACCCTAAGCTAAAAGTGCATCAAAAGGGGTTCCTCCAGGTCTCATTCCATGCCTAATCCTGTTAAGGAAAACAAATCTACAGGGTGAGCAAAACGCTCGTGAGGCCAAGAACACACATGCAAGTACATTGTTCAAGTAACAATTCCAATTTAACAAGTAGAGCAATAATGTTGCAATAAATAACAATTCGTGCGGAAAAAATAAACAGAAACAAATCAAGGATATCGGAGCTCTCAGGAGCTAATTTCCACTTGCTTTGCCAATGTCAATCGTATATCTTCCCGCGATGACACTCCGTCAATCGGATCGGTATTTCCATTCCGTAGAGCACCACTTACTTCCCTCCGTCCACCTTGCACCTCTCGGGCCCGCAAGACATTTATAAGGCGATACTCCACGAGTATGCCAAGCAAGATCTCTCATTAGGTCGAGCTTAATTATCTTATGGTTCGCCAAGGTTCCCGACCAAACCCATGCCGGCTCGAGTCCAAGGTCGGCCTATGAGTTTGGGCGTCCCCCATTTACATTTGAGAGTCGAGAAGATTCGCTCCAATGACGTATGCAGCCATAGCATACCATTTCATTTCATTCAATCATCTCATTTCATTCAATTAATTCATTCGTTTCATTTGAATCATGAGGCATTCATTTCATATAAGAACGAGTGCGGTAAAGTACACACTCGCCTCCATTTTCAAAATCTCCAAACAATCATAACAATTAAGTATGTATCAAGTATTCATACACTTGACACTCACCAATATAAGTAATGAGGAAGAAATGCCCCTCGAAGCTTTAGACGTTCACTGTGGGATCCTCTTGAAGGTCCTCTTGTGTACTTGAGCAATTAACAATGGACTATTACTGATAATCCTTAAACAATGAGGAAGGTCCGTACACTAGTACAAACTTAGAAAATATCTCGAAAATCGGCCTAGTTTTCTTTTGAAAATCGAGCTCAAAAGAGTTACAAAACTCGAGTAAACGAATCATCATCCATAAAATTATTGGATGGAAATAAGTACAAGCAAATAGATCTCAAAACGAATGACCGAAGTCGGAAGAGGGCAGGTGACATCACAATTTGGCCGGATTCTGGCCGAATTGGAGGCAGAGGCTAACCTCCTTTTTTTAAAAAAAATCAACACCAATCCAGCCGCCTATCCGACCAAGAACTAGCCGGATTCAAGGCCAGATTCTGATGAATAGTTTCCCGCGCAAATTTCTTTCAAATGGCCATAATTTTTAATTTTTGGTGCAATCTTTTGAAAAATCATAACTCACTTCCTGATTGTCCAAAATTAGAAAATTTGGTACCGTTGGAAACATCATTCAAAGTGCTAAAAGTTTCTAGAAGACACCTTTCCATGAATCCAAGTGGAAGGCATTCAAATTTTGGCTTAAAGTTGATAACCTGCGTTCTCAAGATAGTTTTAAGTTGGTTTCTGGCCAACTTTGAAAATTCGGCAAAATTCACTCAATTTGAACTAGCCTTTGAAATTTGGAACTCTATCAGAGTTGTAACCCTAATTTAAAATGGAAGAAGTGGAATGACAATTGAAGTTTTGAGCACCAAGATATGGTAGCTCAAAGATTACCCAAATTTCCTTGTTAAACAAGGGTTTTTCCAAAAATCAAGTCATGAACTTTGGAAGTTTAGTTGAACAATGAAACAGCCTCAGAATAACACCAAAATTAGCAGTATTATACTACCATATAAGGGTTATTCCTCTAACAAATTTCATGGATAAATAAGCACCGAAAGTGGGTTAACAAGACCGTTGAAATCACAAGAAATTCTAAGGCTAAGCTGCCTTTGAACTTCCGTTTTGCCGTTTCCAAACACTTGGTCAAGGAACATCTCAAACATGGTCCATTCCAGTAGGTAATGTCTAAAATATGTTCAAGGTATATTCGATAGGCGATTTACACTAAGAAACTTCGGATAACAAGTCCCAAATCATTGTTAGTTTCAAATCTGTCCAAATGCATGGTATTCCTTCACAAGACCAGATTTGAATTTTGATCATAAATCACTCAATTCGACTCAAAATTGAGCATGGTTGGTGGCATTGGAAAACAGACTCATAAGGCTACATTTTCTCAGAAGAAACCATTTTCAAAATCCATCCACAACTAGTCCACATTTGAGCCTCAAAATACAGTTCATGTTCTGCCCTGTAGTGAACCAATGAAACAGAACAACAATTTTTAAATGAATGGTTTGGCTCACACAAGTGGAACCAGAATGTTCATTTTACACCAATAGAAATGTGGGAATGTCTAATTTCTAGTGCCACAAATGGCACTCAATTCTGACATCGGAGCGATGAGTTATAGCCAAAACAAGATGACTACCTGGGCAGTGACGGGAACCAATTCCAGATTTCTAAGCTTCCGAAATGCCAACATTTGGATGACCAAATCAAGTTATCTTTCAATGAAACTTTTTACACACCCAATATAACATGTAAACAATATAAACAACCATTAGAACCTCAAAATTTTGCACCAAAGTACTCGAACAAAGTAGGGGTAAAATGGTCACTTTTGGTTATTGCACCATCCTTGAGTTTCTATCAATAACCCAACATTAATCCACCAATATAAGCACTAAACCAATATTAATTTCATCATCAATCACCAAATCGGTCCATCCAATCTAAGTGGGAGTTCATAGAGCCCACACAACAATTTTTCAACATATCCAAGCTACCCATGTGCATGCATACTCTTAAATGTTCATTACTACTTCCATAAAATAAGAATTGGAGAGTTCATCGTTACCTACTTCACTTGGTGTGCAAGAACAGAAATTTTGATCCTCCTTGCTCAAGAAAAACCGTGGACAGCAGCTCCCTTTCTTAGCTGGTTGTAATCTCCAAGTGTTAAACTAGTTGTGGGTAAAATTTGGAGTGAATTGGAGGAGATTTGGTGAAGGATTGGAGCAGAAAAATGGAAGAACTCTTGGCTGTTTTCTTTCTCTTGATGGCCGGCCAATGAGAGAGAAAAGTGAGGGAGTGTTTGTTCAAAAGTAGCTTCCAAGAGAAGCTTTAATATGTGGCCCATGTGTTTGTCCAAAAGTCAACTCTTCGTCGCGCGTGTACGTGCACGTTTTGTGCTCGATTCCTCTCGAGTTTATTTCACTAGTGCAATAAACCTTTAATTCACTCATATTCATATAAATATTATCCACTCTTAATTGTCCCAAAATGAGGATCTAAAGTCTCTTAATTAAATCGCACGTGTGAAAATGCATATTTCCAATTTAAGCGTGATAAAGCGAAACCTTCAAGAAACTCTTATAACGATGGTACTAATAACTATCACTTGAATAATTAAACATAAAGATACCTATTTTAAGTCCATCATGAAAGTCTCTAATTTTCCAAGTTTATTATATTCTCGAATCAGCTATAATCTCCAAACGCGTATTCACTATTTTCATTTAACGAGCTTCCAAAAAATAAATTTTGAAACAAGTCACTTTAAAAATATAATTAAGCTATAGATCCATGTAATTAGGTCTAGAGAGGTTAAAAAATAATATTTGGAGCAATTGGCCAAATAAATAATTAAATGAGCTAGTAATAGAAGTTTAAAATAGGTAAATTTTTGGGAGTCCTCACATGAGTCGAGTATTACTTCCTCAATTAACCTTTTTTAATCTACTATTGAGCATTCTTAATTCTCCAATATTAATATACTCCCGATTCAAGTATAGTCTCAAAAAACGTATACTCGTTATTCCGATCTAAACAAATTTTTTGAAAAATGAATTTTCCAACAAGACGCTTTAAAATATAAAATAGGCATTGTTTCATATAAATGAATTTTTAAATGGTCGAAATAAATAATTCGGAGAAAGTGAGTAAATAAATATTTAAGTAAACTTGTAATATTCGATAAATAAGAAAATTTTCGGGTCTTCACATCCTCCCCTCCTTAAAAGGAATTTCGTCCTCGAAATTCACACCTAGGACAATATCATTCTCGTAATGGTTAAGTCTATCAGATCAATCACTAACTTACGTTTTCTAATCCATGTTGCACAATTTCTATTCATTCAGCTAGCAATCAAACCTTGATTTTCCTTATTAGATATTTGAATTCCCAGATCATAGGGCAACATAATCGGCCTTATGTCTACCTCACATAGGTAACGTCTTCACCCTTAATGCTACTATTACCGTCACTAATTCCAAATCATGAGTTGGCTACTTTCTAAAGGCATACACAATCACTTCATCCTGTATCGTTAGGATACATTCTAATATACCCTTTAAAGCATCTGGATAAATCACAAAACTACCTCCTCCGCTCGGTAGGACTAACACAAGTGCATCGGTTAAACACCTTTCACTTTTAAAATTCTTCCTTACATTCAAAATCCCAAATAACCTGCCAAGTCTTGCACTCTTAGAAAATTCCTTGATCAAACCAAAGAAAAGGTTCGACTACCTCCAAGAACTCCAAATTTCGATAAGATTTTCTAGTCGTTTCCTCTTAAACAACTTCCACTGTAGCTGAGTTAATAACAATTCCTTCCTTAGATATTGTATAACCTAGAAAGGCTATTTCCCTCCAATCGAACTCACATTTATCCGATTTAACTAAAGTTGGTGCATTCTTGAGGTTCGTAACACATCATTGTAGACACCAAATTTTGATTTTTAGTTTTGTTTGTTTAACCTTAGCTTTATTTGTTTCAACTCTAGGATTTTCATTTTACTTTATTTTATTTTATTTTTATTTTTTTTTATTTTGGTCTTCATACTAAACTAAATTTAAAAAAAAAGGAAGAAAAGGAAAAATTGACAAGTGGAAACTTGCATGTGGGACAAGTGTCCCTACTTGTTCTTTAACAACACATCACCTAGGTGGCAAAGGGTTGAGACACTTGTAGGATAGGGATTGTGAAAAGAAAAGAAAGGATGAGATGGCCGATGAAAAAAAGGGGACGAGAAGAAAGTAGCGGAGGTTTTGGGGGGTCTGGGGAGGGTGCTGAACAAAACAGAGAAAGAAGACAGCGGCTCGGGAAAGAAACCATAGAGGAGAGCTTAGGATAAAAAGGGAGCTAAAAAACAAAGAGGGAAGGCAATAGGGGCGGCGGACGGAGCAAAAGGGAAAGAACCGAGAGACGGGCTGAGTGGGAAGAGCTACGGCTGAGAAAAGAAACGGGACCTAGGAGACGGAGGAAGAACCAGGCCATCACCAGTTCGCGTCCGCTGCCGCTGCTGTCTGCCATCGCCACCACCGCGCACAACCTCTTGGGCCGCTACCGTCCTCTACAACACTAGATGAAAGCTCTCGGACGAAGACAGACTTCGTCATCTTCCAATTCCAACTCACCGTCTTCGTCTTCGTCATAGCCACCGTCGCCGCCGTTCAAGTAAGAGCACTGGCATTTGTTCAATGCTCGTTGCTGCTACCGGAATTCACCACCGCCACCGCAACTTGCCATTGCCGCCTGCGAAGTTTCACCAGGAACATTGTAAGCTGTTTTTCTCCCCTTAAAATTGCGATTTTACTTCTTCAAGAGCGAACGCTGGAAATCCCAACCCCAAAATTTGTCTCCGGTGAATTTGTTTTCCTGCAGCTTTTCGGTGATTGTTCGTAATTGTTTGACTGCAACATTTTAGGGGTTGATTGGACTGATTATTTTCCCTTCTGATAACTTTTTGGCCGATTATAGTTTCAATTGAATAAAGAATCAGTGACCCTTTTTTATGCTCATTTGTTGTTTGACAAAATTCTTGTTTGAAAGTTCTACCTGGAGATAATTTGCCTGCATTTTTACATATAAAGAAAATAGAGTTTTGGAAAGGTTCTGATGTGCCTATTTTTTACATCTTGTCTGTTTAATCTTCCCTTTACAAGAATTCGAGTTAATGTCATGATATTACACGAAAAGGAGCTGGTGCGATTTTCATTTTGTTGATTGAGAGTACCAATTGAACATCCTGATGTCCTGTCTGCGAAGAAAGGCTAAATGGCCACTGAGGTTCTGTTAATCTTCAATGGTTTAATAATTCATGATTACGGTTGTGTTAATTAAAAGGAGATTGAATTTGTGAAAGGGCCTTGTTTGTTTTGGAACCTGTTTCGCGTGTTTCTTATGGTAAATTATAGAGGAGTTTGTAGAAGAAAGCCGCCAAAGAGTTCGGGCAGGATGCATAACAATTTCTAAGTTTTTTTAATATATTTTTGCCTCCCAACTTTGGTCTAATTGCACTATGGCCCCGAATCTTCTGTAATTGAACCATTCACGTCCCCATTGAGTGTTCATTTTCTCTTCATATTTTATAGGATTTTCTAAACATGTTCTTTCTGTGATTTGGAGTGTAATTGCGCCTTAATTTGTTTTTTTAGTGAATTTATTACTTCATTGGGTTATTGTGATTTGGGTAGTTTGGGGTTAAAGGTTTGCTTGGTGGGATTTTGGCTAATGAATTTTAGTTTATTTATTTGGGGTTTTTGGTTTAGGCTAGAGGATCAAGGCCCATCTGTTTGTTTGGCTAATTTTTGGGCCAAAATAATATACTAGCCCACTCGTTTTTCCTTGGACTTCCGATTGGGCCAAGTGATTTTAGCCCAAACAAATAAGAAAATGGCCCATTCCTTTTGGTCTTGGACTTTCGATTGCGTTGGGGAAGGTTTTGGCCCAAGTAAATAAATAAAATAGCCCAGTGGCTTGATCCATTAAGAAACCAGAGAACGAATTTGCGGATCGGTCCCTGTACTTTTCTTTAATTTCACTGTGGCTCTACAAACTTTCAATGCTTTCAATTGGATCCTTAATTTAATTGCAAATAGGTCCCTAAACTTTATTTTTCTTTAATTTTGACCCCAAAGCTTTTGTTAATTTTTGCAATCAAGTCCTTTCTTCTTTTGACTTCTTAAATGTAGGTTGTTTATATGATTTAATTGATTCAATTTCATGATTCATTTTTATCTTTATGATTCTTTTGTTAATTAAAGTGATGCATTGACCTTTTTCTTTGTATTTTGGAGGACAAATAAGTGATTTCATTTCATTGGGGCTCCAATTCAAGGGAGGTACACCCTAATCCCTTATTTCTTACTTTATTTGACTCTATGTGCCCTATGTGACTTTACATGTTTTATTGCATGCCTCTTGAATGTTTTTTTTATTATTCATTTCATTTATTTATTTGCTTTATTGTCTTTGTATATTTATTTTAGTTCAATTCGATTATTTGAAAGGCAATTTAATGCCAAGTTTGTAATAGTTAGGTATTTATTTTATTTATTTTGTTCTGTTTCCCCTTTTTAGATTGTAGTAAGGCTCCCCAAATGTAATAGTTAGGGATTTATTTGCTTTATTGAGTGTTGTGTGATTTGCATGCTTACGTGCTATGTGTTACCGCTTTCTTAGGGTATTGCATCTAGATATTATGCTCACGTGCTATGTGCTATATGTGATTTAGGTGTTTACTTGCTTTATTATGTTTTTATTTGATTGTAACAAATGCATGTCATCACCACACTAGTCCAACGCTAGTTGTGGCCCCCTTTCCCGAATCCACACTAGTCCAATGCTAGTTGTGGCTCTTTGTTCCGATTTTCCACTAGTCCAACACTAGTGAGAAAGTATAAGCATGGACTAGTTCAACGCTAGACCCTTAGGAGCCCTTCGCGCGATTAGATCATGATTGTGTGACAAAAAATCACTTCATTTCATACTTACTTTTTAGGGCCTCTTTCACCATATTGCATGACACTTTCCTTATACGTATATCCCTTCCCCCATATTTTCCCTTATATGTATATTACTTGCCTCTTTTGTATGAAACATGACATTAGACTTGCATTTCATATAGGCATTAGAACTAGGTTAAACCATCTGCTTGATTAGATTATGGAATGACCCCTCGAATATGGGATATGGACGAGTTTGGCTTTTCTAGCCTTAGCACGCTCGTATTCCCTCTATTAAAGGGAACATTGAAAGTCACGAGTGTAAGTCCCCCACACCCATTATGATGCATTCCTTTAGGTCATACACATTTGTATATTATTATTTTCTTTACTTTTTCTTTCTTTTGAGTCTCATAACTTGCATTATTCGTGACTTCTTCGAAGAGTCTTTATTGGGCGTCACGATTAATGTGATTGGCACCAACTAAGCTTTGAGATACATTTCGATCCCTCGATACCCCCTAGGTCTAGGGTTGCATTCATATAGTACATCCAAATGTGACAAATTCTTTGGTTAAAACAAGAAAATCTTTGACTAAATCACGCAACTAGCCTTGGCTAGGTCAAAGGGGTGCCTTGGATTTTTATCCTTGCCTTCCCCTTCGTCAAATGTGACTCTCGAACCTTTTTTCGTTGATTTACGTAGACTATGAGTCGTTCAAAAGGGGTTTCTTTCTACCTTTTCCTTTAAAAAATTCATTTTAGGTGGCTTGGTACACCTTAACTCTATACCAAGTGGCGACTCCGATTTTTATTTCAAAAAACCCTTTTTAAACTATATTTTGGGTCAAATCGTCGCATTTTCATGTCCCATTTAGACCCATATTTTTCTTCATTTTCCCTTGTAAATCAAAATTCATCTTTTAAAACCATTTGTTTATTTTTATAAAAAATGGGGCGCGACAGCTGGCGACTCCACTGGGGACTTAGAGAGTCCGAGCATTTGATTTAGTCGATTATTTTCTTCTTTTAACCTTCTTATATATTACATTTGGATGTTTAGGATTGCATTTTTTTTCTTTTTTAGGATTTTTGCATTTCGTACGTATCTACTCACTCCCTCGCCCATTTGCGTACGATTGTTTTGATGGATGGATGGTTTATTTATGTGATCCTGCGCCTTGCATTGCATTTTGGGTGGGGGGATATTACCCTAGAGCCGTGCGTTGGTTCTCGATCCCTCCCCTCCAAACGAGAACTGGCATACGTGCATACGCTTTATTATTTATCCCTCCTTTATTTTTCTTTTAGTGGCTTGTCACGCCACTCCACCCTATTAGGATTAGGCGACCCACTTGGACGTGTGATCACGACACGATGTGTGTGTAGCATGATCCGATGGGTCACTCAATCTTCCGCTTTAAGCTGTGGGTTGATAGCCTTTAGCTTTTAGTCGAAGGTTGAGGATTTTTGATAGATTCACTCAAACACGTAGCCGTGACACGATGTGTACGTAGCGGTGTTTGGGGAATCACTCGAGCCACCGACAAAGAACCTTGGGATTGATGACCCTTGGTTTCCAAGTCTGAAGGCTCGGGGACCTAAGACCTATCGAGTCTAGATGCATTAGCGAACCAATACCTCATGCATCCATGATAGTTTACCTAGGGTAGAGTCTGCCTTACCCTATTAGGGACACTATTCACGAGGGGAGGGATCCAACGCCTCTTTTTCTTTTATGGCTTTATCTTTTTGTATTGATTTGCTACAATGTGTTATGTATTTGTCTAATTGAACTAACTTTTCTTGGTTTTGTCCCCATTGCATTCATAAACCCTAGAAAATAGGAGCCCTGGCATGGTACTCTCTAGGAGCCTACCTTATTTGATATGACACGTTTAAATTCCATGCTTCGCATTTGCAACATGAATACATGTCATTTTAGGCTCACCCCGGCAAACAAAAGGGGGTCTCTTTAGGCCACGTTTTGTGTACTGCATATTTTATTGCTTTAATAAACTGGCATCATGCATAAACCCTAGAAAGGGAATGCCATTTAGGGGATCCCGTGTTAGGAATAAGCCACCTTGTGTCTCGGATATATAATCCAATGAGACTTGCACGTTTACATTTTGTACCATCCGAAGGGGTAGTGCACAAGGTAAGGTAGGATCCGATCATTTTCATAAAGTGATTTTTGGAATATGAGCGTCTAATAATCACTTTTTGGCCATTTTAACATAATTGGTAAACATCCCTTGCGTAAAGGACAATAACTAGAAGTAATTCACAAATGATTCCTCATTGTTGAGACGATAAATATATTGAGGCCAAATCTTGATTTCAGGAGGCTCATAGACTAATGCATCGCAATGAAGTTTTGAAAATTTACCCTTTTTGGGTGATCTGGTCGATTTTTTATAATCATCAATTTCAATCAATTTATTTGACCAATTTACCCTTTTTGGGTGATCTGGTCGATTTTTGAATAAATCATAACTCCGTTTCATTCATTTGGCCAATTCCCCCATTTTTAGGGCAATCGAGCCGATTTTGAATAAATCAAGTTTCGTTCAATCTATTTGACCAATTTACCCTTTTTAGGGTGATCCGATTAATTTTGGATAATTCAAATTTCATTCAATTCATTTGACCAGCTTACCTATTTTTAGGGCAATTCGGTCATTTTTTTTTATAAATCATCAATTTTATCCAATCTGTTTGACCCGTTTTTTCCCCTTTAGGGTTTGAGTCTAAGGTTCACTGATTAAAAGTAATCGAGACGTTGCAATCCCTTTTACACATCATTTTATGTGTTGATCAAAGCAGTCAATCCATTCGGACTTTGTCCTCATTTTTAGGACAAATGTCTCTTCTTATTCCAATTGATCAAACTTTTTCATATTATTTTTCACTCAATCAGTTAATCGGATTCATCAGGTATTGTATGGTGCCTACCCTAAAGGATTGCATTTTCATGCTAGGTCTACCCTTGGCATAAAAGGGCTCCCTCATAGGACATGCATACCGATTTTGTAGTCTTGCCTACTAATTCGAGGTATTTTTTTCTTTTGTTTTTCCCCCTCCCCCTGCACTCATAAAAATGTTTCAATAAGGTGAAAATGTTTTTTTCTATATCTGATGACAATTTTTGATCCAAAAAGTGTGAAAAGTATTACTTGACTCTTGGGCAAACCCTGCGATGAAAACATGAAGGATCTATTTGGAAGCGTTAGGATAAAGCCTCTAAGAGATTTCATAATTATTTTTCAAAGGAAAATTCTGTATATTTGACTTGTTAATACATTTTCGGCCCAAAAGAAAAGGAAACAAAAAGTGTATATATGTGGAGCTCTTTAGAAGTTTTTCTCTTCTCATTTGTATTATGATTGAATGAGAAATTTTGTTTTAAACTTTTTCAGCAATAAAGTTTTTGGATAATTATTGTATTCATGTACATTTCATTCTTTTGCTCATCGGAGATTTCATGGTGAATTTTGAAATAAAGCTAAATTGAGATTTCCTCAACCTCCAGCCTAAAATTTCACGTGTATGCTTTCTAAAATCCTTACGTACACTCAATTGGTGATCCGAGCTATACAATAAGGGTGCTCAGAGTTTAAAAGAAAAAAGAAGGTGAGCGGTCACTCAAAAGGCCCAAGAGATACCTTTTCTCCTTCACTTAACCCCAAAATAAAATCAGTCCAGTGACTGATAAATTACAAATTGGGGTAATCTTTGCTCGAAAATGTCCATTGTGTCTAATTATATTCAATTCACATCTCAGTGAAAGCAAAAATGTGCATTATCCTTGTTTATTTTGGAAATTTGGAATGATACTTCGAGCGTTCGTTTCTCTACCCATACAGATTTTATCATTTGCTCTACCATTTGAGCCTTTGAAAGAATAATTTCGTTTCAAATAAGAGTCTTAATGATCACTACCTTACATTGGAAAGTTCTTAGATATCAAAAAAGGAGTGGATTTTCAATGACCATTTCGTTACTTTGGCTGTCATGAGGTGTGAGAATGATGCTTTGGCCATCATTTCTACAATCTAAACACTGTTTTACCCCTTGTATCCTTATTTGAGCTAAAATCGGTGGTTCTTTTCAAAGCACCTATGATCGCACCCCACATTGGAGAAGGAGATTGGAGAATTTTTCCAAAAAGGAGAAAAAGTAAAATGCTAAAATTAAAAGAAAGAGAGAACCCCAAATGGGAAAATTTATTCTACCTGGGCTTCAATTTTGAAAAAAAAAGAAAAGAAAAGAGAGAAAGAGAAAAGAAAGAAAAGTTGTCCGGCGGATCCTCTATGTTTCACGAATATGGATGAACAGAAGTCATCCTCGGTTAATTGATTCAGATGCATGCAAAAAATTTCACATTAATGAAAATTTTCCTTTCAGAGTTAATGTAAGGAACGGAATAAAAGTCAGGCCTTCTTCTTTTCCAATCAAACATTCTATCCCTAGTTATCCCTTTTGAGCCTTCAGAATAAAATACTTCGTTTGGCAACTCCTGAGAATCGCAAACCCCACACTGGGGCAAGTTTGAGTTGCAAAGGAAAGAGAAGTCCCAAGAGGTGAAAAGTGATAAAGTAACGAAAGCAAAAAGAAAAGAAAAAAAGAGAACCTCGGTTAAGTATAAACTGGGGCAAATTTTGAAAAGTTCAAAATAATGGCAGAAGGCAAAAAAGAAAAGAATAAAATGAAAGAGAAAAGAGTCTCAATTGTGAATAAACTGGGGCAAGTTATGATTTAACCCTAAAAGAGGGTTGATACAATAATGCGATCTCAGATTATTTAAACCACTTTCAGAAATTCACCTTCAAGCCTTAACTTTTCTGAGCACCCCACTTGACCCCATTACAAAAGCCGGAAGCCCTGACTTTTGTTCTTTGCAATATCTCTGTCGAGAAATTTTCTAAATTAATTGGCAAGTGATGCTCAGGTACTGATGCCGAGAAATTTTTTTAGATGTATTTCTAAATTGATTAGATGAGGTTGACACTGCTCATCATGTGAAAATCCGCAAGGGCACATTTGAAAAGAAAAGAAAAAGCAAGTGAAATGAATGCAAAAGAAATGCAAAAAAATTTCGATGTTGAAAGTCTCCGTTAAGTAATGATAAAAGTCAAACGAAATCCAGGATTTTCGAGTCCAAAATAGGGGCAATTTTGGAAAAATGCAATCTTCAGTGCAATGTCCTTGAGAATTTTATTCCTTTAACAAGCTCATAAAGCCCATCGTTGACTTATCCTTCATGACAAGTCGAAGTGAAGATTATGCTTCTGAGGAATCCATCAACCATTTGTGATTTTAAGGCTATAACCTGTTTCCACATGTTTAGCTATCGTTTCTGTCCACACGTTACAAGCCTAAAAAGCTTATATGTTGACTAAATTTTTTTTAAGAAATAGGGGTGACATACTATTTGCTTTCACTAAGATGTGATATTGAAGGGATTACATACAATTTGGGCACAAGAATAAGACAAATCTTGACCTCCCATTTCAAAATCAGAAATACCCACTTGATTGGTCCTGAAAGATGAGCCAACCAAAAGTGGTGACCCATTACCCGAAGCACCGATGCTAAAAGTGAGGAAGAAATCTTCTTGAATTTGGTGTTACTCTGAGGGATTCATCTTGAAATTTCTGCATGAGTTCAAACTCGACGTTTAAGTTTCTTCACATTTGTATATATGACTATTTTCTAAATTTTAGAAAGTGCGGTTTCTCTTTGTTCAAATAAATGGGGAATCATCTGAACAAATTTTTACAATTAAGGGAGCCCACACTGAGGCAAATTTTTGTAACACATTTGAGGACTTTGCCCAAGAGTCAAGTAATACATTTTTAATTTCAATAACACTGCTTTTTCATGAGGAATAACACTCCAGATTTGCGGCCGTCACTCCCTTATCCCTTTCCCCTCTTGCATCTCTTTCTTTTTATACCGGAATCATAACCCTAAACCTTCAGTCCTTTCTTCTATATTTGCAACCCAAGGGCTGACCGAGCCTTTCTTTGCAAGCTGCGAAAAAACGCAGCTTGCATGTCGCGTATCCCTTTTTTTTTTTAGATTAATTAAAACAAAATTGATAATAAAAAAATAAATAACAAAAATAACTTAATTAACATTGGATAAAAATAAATAAACTAGAAACAACAAAGAGCAAATTCCATTTTCCTTTTTTTTTCATTTTCATCGTTTTTCTTTTTTTCTCTTTTTTTTCAAAATAACTTAACAAAAATAAACAAAATTCCAAAAGATTGAATTTAAAAGAAATAAACATATTTTGTGAACAATTTTCTTTTTCTTTTTTTTTCTTTTTCTTTCTCTTACAAATTTTATGTTAAAAGTCTTATAAAAAAAATAAATAGCTAAAAGAGTAAAAATGAATACAAAATAAAACTAAAAATAAAAATGATAGATAATAATAATCAAAAAATACTAAAATGCTCATACAAAAGCTAAAAGTTTAAGAACTTAAAATCATGGAATTAAGAGCATTATTACTAAGAATTAGGATAAAAAATTATTTTTAAAATTTGGTGTCTACAAGCAAAACATTTGGCTATTCACCTAAATGTGTTCGTGTGTGAAGAGACTCAAACAAAATCCACCAACTTCGACAATTGAAAATAATTGCAAGAAACTTCCACTTATGCTCGTAAAAGCATTTACTTTCCCTCAACAAACTCACAAGTGCAGTTGTTTAAAAAGAATGCAGCAAAGAGTAGGAAACTTAGTGTGAACGTGCATATGGCACATCAACTGAATCACAAAGTGATCACAAGATTCAAACAGCCATGAGCTCTATCGTGAACCAAACATTAACTAATATCAAGAACATGGATTAAACTCCCAAACTTTTAATGAAAGAAAACAGGTTCTTAAGACACAAACCTACCCAATCGAAAAAGAAAAACAGCCACAAAGGAAAGGTTTAAGAGGCAACAGGCATGGCCCCAGACACCAAATCCAACCCATCTCTCAAAACAAACTTCCAAAACTTCAACACAGATTTTTCAAGAAGACAATCTCACCTCATCAAGACTTGGCAAATACAAAACGCATGATTCATGTTCCCTTAATTTCAAAAACTAACAACTTCTCTAAATGCAGCTTTAATGGCAGATATTGTTCATGACATTCCAATCAAACAACAAGCAAAAGAAAACATGTCAACCGCCACAATTCCAGCAAACCGAAAGGAACAAAAGTTGTCTGCATGTACCGTCACAACAAGCTAGAACTTCAACCCCACACAATAGCTGAACTGCCCAACAACAAACGGACCCAAACAACCAAAAATCATGCCAAACTGCAATCTCAACCATCCCAAAAAAAATAGTTTGTCAACATTGGTTGCAACCAAGCCGAGAGTTTCATGCTTGTTGCAGCCTTTGCGATCTTAATTTTAGCCAAACCAAAAAAAAACACAAATTCCCTGGGCAAGTTCAAACACAGCTTCGTTTGTCTAACATTAATTCGGATTCATACGATGGGAAACAAAAGGAACAGCAAAAATGTTAGACAGCAATGCATCAAAATTCTCAAACGTGAGGAAAGGAATTGGCCGACTAGCTGGTTTCTTCACACGGAAATGCAGACAAGTTATCTTTCAATTAAAAATCTCAGTTGGGCATTTTATCAAACATTGAGTGGGCATAAAAAATTTCAGCAGAACTTTGCTCAATTGATGTCATAATCAGCCCCAAAATTTCTAGAACAAAAAGATTTCAATCCAATCAATACATAAGACAGGCATGTCCAAAATTGCGGATAATCGCTGGAAAATTGTGGTAAAACAAATCTGCTTTGAGCTTTAAGAGTTTGAGCATGAAATTTGAAGGAAAGGGATAGTTTACCTTATCCTCTCAGTGACGGTTCGTCGGTGATGGCAGTAGATTCCGGCCAGCTTCAGCCTTTTCCAGCCCTCTTCCTGGATGTCGCTGTCATGATCATTGTCTTCGTCAGGTTCGGTGAGGGCAGGAGCTGTGGTTTTGAGGGCATCGTCTTCGGCTTCGGATTCGGCTTCTGTTTAGCCGCTGCAGTGATTGACTTGGAGCGATAAAACAGCAGCTTTGGTGTTTACGCCAATTGGCGGCTTCTTCATAGCAGTCGCTGCAGCTGTTGCAGCGGAGGAGGAGGTCGACGATGATGACGAGGAGGCGAGATTCGAGTTCGGACGGCTGTTTCCCTTGAAATCTCCTTTTTCTATTCGGGTTTTGCTTTCCCTTCCGTTCTTTTTTCTTGACCGCCGCCACCTCCATTTTTCTGCTTTCCCCTTTTGCTCCTTTCTTTCTTTTTTTGTTCTTCTGTTGCTCCCCTATGCCTTTCCATCTCCCTCTCTCGCCCCTCTGTTCTAGATTTGCAGCCGTCACTGACAAGTCCCCCCTTTTCTTTTTAGCCGACCTCCCCTTTTTAATGCCTTCCCCAAAACTCACCCTTAAATGAAAGATCAAGATCTCCTCCTCAAAATAGGTTCATGTGTCTTGTGTTTGTCCTTTGATTGATTTTTTTTGACTTTTCCTTTTCTTTTTTTTTAAATGTCTAAAAATGAGATTAGTAAAACCAAACTAAAATAAATATCAATAAAACTAATAATGAAAAAATAAAGTCAAAAATTTGGTGTCTACAGTTTGCCCCTCATTGTCTGAGTTTTGGAAAAACTTGAGACAAAGAAGTAGACACCAAATACTTACCTGCATTATTCGGTTGCGAATGATTCCAACGATTGCCGCCCTTGAAACGAGGACTGATCTCGAACAGGAATTTAAACGGGACTGACCCAAGCAGGAATTTAAACGGGACTGACCCGAACAGAAATTTAAACGGGACTGACCTGAGCAGGAATTTAAACAGGATTGACCCGAACAGGAATTTAAACGGGATTGACCCGAACAGAAATTTAAACGGGACTGACCCGAATAAAACGAAAATCATGGGACTGACCCGAATAAAACGAAAATCATGGGACGCACGCTAGTGGGACTGACCCACGGCTAGCGGCGGGGGAAAATGAAAGGCGCACTAGTGGGACTGACCCAACGGCCAGTGGCGATGAAAATGAAATGCACACTGACGGGACTGACCCACGCTCCAGTGGCTGTGAAAATGAAATTCTCACTGGCGGGACTAACCCACGCTCCAGTGGCGATGTAAATGAAATGTTCACTGGCGGGACTGACCCACGTTCCAGCAACGGTGAAAAATGAAATTCTTACTGGCGGGACTAACCCACGCTCCAGTAGCGATGTAAATGAAATGTTCACTGGCGGGACTGACCCACGTTCCAGCAACGGTGAAAAATGAAATGCTTACTGGCGGGACTAACCCACGCTATAGTAGCGATGTAAATGAAGTGCACACTGGCGGGACTAACCCACGCTCCAGTGGTTGTGAAAATGAAATGCACACTGGCGGGACTAACCCACGCTCCAGTGGCGATAAAATGTCTTGACAATCGGACAGTGCGATCAAACCCGAGCCTGCCGTGATGAACTTGATTTGATTTTTGATTTTTTGATTTTTTTATTTTTCCTGACTGAGAGAGACTTGTTGAAATAATTTGCCCCAGTGTGGGACCTTTTCCCTTCTTTCTTCTCTTTCTTCGGCATCGGCCTTCCACATCACCAGATGCTCTTTTGTCAATTTCAACTATGAATACCTGCACAGGGGCTTACCATAATATGACATGCACTCAAATTTTTGTGAAAAGAAACAGCGTAATTAATTTGAAAAATGCATTATTTGATTCTTGGACGAAACCCTCAATTGGACTACAAAAATATTTGCCCCTGTGTGGGCTTATTCTCACGAAATCTCATAACAAAAATTTGCCTCAGTATGGGCCATTTAATTGCAAAAACTTGTTTGGATGACTTTCCATTTATTTGAACACTATAAGAACTATGTTTCCTAAAAGAAAAATTTCATGATGAATTTCTTGAAATAATACCAAATCACAGAAGATTTCTTCCTTACCTTGGCATTGGTGCTTAGGGTAACGGGTCACCACTTGCAGAACCAATCAAGTGAGCGTTATTTCTGATTTTGAGGTGGGTAAGGAAAATGAGAGGTCAGGATTTGTCTTAATTTTTTTTTTGTGCCCAAATTGTATGTAATCCCTTCAATACCACATCTTAGTGAAAGCAAAGAGTTTGTCACCCTTATTTCTTAAGAAAACTTAGTCAACGTATAAGTTTTATAGGCTTGCAACAAAATGGGTAGAAGCGATAGCTAAACCTGTGAAAACTGGTTATACCCCCATGGTCACAAATGATTGATGGATTTCTTACGAGTATAATCCTTACTTTGGATTGTCATGAAGGAATAAGTCAACGATGGACTTTATTAGCTTGTAATGTGGCTTGAAACGATAGTTGAAGGATAAGTCTTTCAAGGACATTGCACCGAAGATCGCATTTTTCTAAAATTGCCCCTATTCTGAACTCAAAGATCTCAGAATTTGTTTGTATTCTTCTCATCATTCATCAGGGACTTCAGCGTCGAATTTTTCTGCATTTTCTTGCATTTACTTTTCTCGCTTTGCTTTTTGCCTCTTTTTCCTTTCCCTCAACTTGGTGGGTTTTCACATGGTGAGTAGCGTCAACCGTATACCCAATCAATTCAGAAATACAGCTAAAATTTTCTGGCATCAGAATTTTTTTTGACAGGGCCATTGCAAAGAACAGAAGTCAGGACTTTCGGCTTTTGTAATGGGGTCTGGTGGGGTGTTTAGAAAAGTTAAGGCTTGAAGGTAGATTTCAAGAGTGGTTTAAGTAATCTGAGATCGCATTGTTGTGCCAACCCTATTTCAGGGTTAAATCAAGACTTGCCCCAGAGTTTATGCTCAATTGAGGTTTTTTCTCTTTCATTTTCTTTCTTCTTTTGATTTTTCGGCCTTCTGCCATTCTTTGAAATTTTCAAAATTTGCCCCAGTTTATTTGTGAACTGAGGTTCTCTTTTCTTCTTTTGTTTTTTGATTTTGTGGCTTTTCACTTTTTCACTTCTTGAAATTTTCCTTTTCAACTCAAACTTGCCCCAGTGTGGGGTTTACGATTCTCAGGGGTTGCCAAATGAAGTATTTTATTCTGAAGGCTCAAAAGGGCTAACTAGGGATAGAATGCTTGATCGGAAAAGAAGAGGGCCTGACTTTTATTCTGTTCCTTATAATAACTCTGAAAGGAAACTTTTATTAATGAGAAATTTCTAGCATGTATCTGAATTAACTGATTGAGGAAGACCCTTGTTCATCCATATCTGTGAAACATAGGCGGTCTGTGCGGACAAATCTCTTCCTTTTCTTCTTTTCTTTTTTTTTCGAAAATTGGAACCCAAGTGGAATCAAATTTCCCCAATTTGCGGTTCCCTCCTTATTCTAGCATTTTTGCTTTTTCCCTTTTTTGGAAAATTCTGCAATCTCCCTCCCTAATGCGGGGTGCGATCGTAAGTGTTTTTGAAAAGAACCACCCATTTTAGCTCAAATGAGGATGCAAGGGGTAAGCAGTGTTTAGGTTGTAGAAACGATGGCCAAAGTATCATTCTTACGCTTCATGACAATCAAAGTAATGCAATGCTCATTGAGAACCCATTCCTTTTTGGAAAATTTTTCCAATGTAGGGTAGGGATCATTAAGGCCTTTATTTGAAACGAAATTATTTTTAAAAGCTCAAATGGGAGAGCAAATGATAAAATCTGTATGAATAGATAAACGAACGCTCGAAGTATCATCCCAAATTTTCAAAATAAACCAGGATAAGGCACCATTTTGCTTTCACTGAGATGTAGGTTGAATCTAATTAGACATAATGGACATTTTTCAAGCAAAGATTGTCCCAATTTGTAATTTATCAATCAATGTGACTGATTTTATTTTTGGGGTTAACTGAAGGAGAAAAGGTATCTCATGGGCCTTTTGAGTGACCGCTCACCCTTTTTTTTTTTGAGCACTTTTATTGTATAGCTCGGATCACCAATTGAGTGTACGTAAGGATTTTAGAAAGCATACACTCGTGACATTTCAGGCTGGAGGTTGAGGAAATCTCAATTTAGCTTTATTTCCTAAAATTCATCATGAAATCTCCAATGAGCAAAAGAATGAAATATACATGAATACAATAATTATCAAAAAACTTTATTGCTGAAAAAGTTTGAAACAAAATTTCTTGTTCAATTACAATACAAATGAGAAAAACTTCTAAAAAACTCCACATATACACTTTTTGTGTGACGGCCCCACCTCCCCCTAGGGCGTACCCCAGGGTTCGGCGGATCGCCTGCCCAACTCTCGCCGGGACTCAGTCGTTCACTACAATCCTCAAATGAATTACAAGAATAAACCTCAAATATTACAATGTAAATCTCCAATATACATCAAATTCTCCAAAAATTACATATCAAAAGCGAAGCGGAAACAATTCCCAACTATACATAAAATGATTCCAAATCCAAACTGTACAAGATATAGGCCATCCAAACACGTGCACAAATACTACAAGCCTTCCTTCGCCACGAGCCCTGTGGAGGGGAATAAAATAGTTTTGGGGTGAGCTAGAAGCTCAGCGAGTAACCAGTAAAATCAGAAATCAAATATATTTCACAATATTGCATTTCGATCCTTTCGATGATGTCATGATTCAAAGAACAAATGTCTGTTTATTACTCTCGTGAGCCAGTGAAATCATAGTACTTGAACACCCAACGCTCAAATCGATCATTTAACATTAACATTAACATTAAGAGGGAGCCCCTTTTTGAGCTCCGGAGCCATTTGCTCCAAGTAAACAGAGGTGGAGACGTTGGTGTCCAACACAAGACTCCCCAAGAACTCATTGAAGCCAAAATCATATCATGAATTCACATGCAAGCACGCATGAGATGCAATCGAGTAAATAATGCAAGAAACATTTCATAAGAAGCTTTAACAATAGTTTGGGGTCACTCACCTCCATGGCTCAGAATCATCCATCATATAACATTGTCTTGCTCAAATCCAAGTCTTAGATCACAAACTCAATGCAAACAAGTCCCTTCAAAGTTCGGACAGCACTTCCCCTGAATTTGCTAACTTTTCCAGCCATCATGGCTTCATTATTTCCTCAGCCAGTCCCAAAGGTACACACACAACATCAAGTTCATCCAATAGTCATTCAGCAAGCTCTAAGTAGTACTAGTACAAGTCAAGCTAGGGAAAAGTTCGGAAATGAAGGTTAAGCTCAAAACCAGAAAAATAGCTTTTGACATCCTTTTGCGGTAATGGCACCAAAGGCACTACGATTGTCGGATGAAGGTGCAAGATAAACCGTTTCGAAACTAAGAGATAGGGATACAATATCACAGAAGGTCACTCAACCCAGTTTTGAGTGCAAACAGGTCAAAAATGCAAGATACCACATCAAAAACGTAAAATAGATTCACCAAAACGTATTCTAGCGGAAATATCATAACTCAGGCTCTACAAGTCCAAATCCAGAAATTCCAAAACCAGATGAAAGCTAAGAAACAGGGATAAATTTCATCAGAAGGCCTCAACAACCAATTCGGAAGCAATTCCAGCCAAAACAACCAATTACAGGCGCAATCCTTACATTCGGGTAAAACCAGAACAGCAAGGGTAATTTCGACTTTTCTCATGCTACGCTACTCCGATTGACCTGAAATTTTGTAGGCACCTCTAAAATGTCATTCCCTACAACTTTTATGTTTTAAGACAAGGCCAATTCGGCCTCTAACTATGAACTAAAAATTCGGGCAGAATGTTCCTTCACAAAACCTAATTTTCTGAAATTTCTTCCAAAACAGAAATTGATTGCAATTCACCACTTTTTCCACCTCATAGAGTCCTTAAACATCATTTCCAATCATCATATATAACCACACAACCATGTTCATATTAAAACAGAAAAATCCCCAAAAATTATAAAAGTTCATCAAGTCAACCACAACTCAAGATATAATCCATCAAACCATCTCTTTAGCCATCACAAGTCACTAATTTAGCATAATCAAGAACAAAGAAAGGATTGCTAGACATGAACCTTGAAATATCAAGAAAGTTGAGGGCTTAGTCCTTTGCCTTCTCTAATCACTCCACCACTACCTTCAATCTTCCTAAACAAGTGACTTTTGTGGAGGAATTTGAAAGTTTAACGGTTGATTCACAAGATTGAGCAAGAAATGGAGTTGGAGTTGAAGGCTTTCTTCTTGTATTTTTGCTCCAAGAGGTTCGGCCAAGCTTGCAGAAATTTAGATGCTTTTTGGGTCAAAATTAAGTATTAGTAAAGGTAAGAAATAATGGTCAAAGTCAAGGTTGAATAGGAAGGTGACACTTGTCACCCTTTTTAATGAAACTCTATCCTTTTGTCTCTCCAATACAAATATCTTAACACTTTGTAAAATAATATCACTTAATACAAAATTCCAACAAGTTGTCAAAAATATAATGCATTTACCACACTTGCGGGTCCCACGTTCAAAATACGCTCTTAATTTCTCAAAAACTAACCGATACTAGAAAAATCATTTTAAAACTATCTTTGCTCATAAACTTTATCTGGGGAATTTTTCTAATCAAGAAAATATAGAAAAGGCGGGCGATTAAATAAAATAAACCCTAGAAATTTAGAAAATTTCCGGGTTCTCAAACTCATTTTTTTTTCGGGACGTCACATTTTGTCTCCTTTTCTCTTGGAACAAAAATGTATTAACAAATAAAACTTTCTTTGACTAACAATTATGAAGTCTCTTAGACGCTTTAGCCTAACGCTTCCAAATAGATCTTTCATGCTTTACATTGTAGGATCTGCCCAAGAATCAAGTAATACTTTTCAAACTTTATCGGATCAAAATTGTTATCAAATATAGAAAAATATTTTCACCTTATTCAAACATTTTTATGAATGCAGGGGGAAGGGGAAAAATAAAAGAAAAATACCCAGAGTTAGTAAGCCAAATTGTAAAATCGGTATGCATGTCCTATGGGGGAGCCCTTTTTGTGCCAAGGGTAGGCCTAGCATGAAAATGCAATCCTCTAGGGTAGGCACTATACCATACCTGATGAATCCGATCAATTGATTGAGTGAAAAATGATTTGAAAAATTTGGCCAATTTGGAGTGAGAAGAAACATTCGTCCTAAAAAATGAGGACAAAGTCTGAATGAATTGTTTATTTTGATCGACGCATGATGTGTCAAAAGGTGTAAAATGGTCAAATTCATTGAATAAAATTTGATTATTTACTGAAAATTCAATGGATAACCCTAAAAATGAATTAAACTAATCAAATGAATTGAATGAAATCAATTGATCAAACCGATCGAGTGAAAGGATGATTTATTCAAAATCGACCGAATTGCCCTAAAATAGGTAAACTGGTCAAATGGATCGGATGATTTATTCAAAATTGATTAGATCACCCTAAAAAGGGTAAACTGGTCAAATGAATTTAAAACCGACTAGCTTGCCCTAAATATGAATCAAATTGATAAAATGGACTGGATGTAATTGGTGAATAAAATGATCCAATGGACTGAATGGAATTGACGGCTTATTGCGATGCATTAGTCTATGAGCCTTCTAAAATCAAATTTTGGCCTCAGTTTATTTATCGTCTCAATAGCGAGGAATTGTTTGTGAATTTCTTCAAACTAATGTCCTTCATGCAAGGGATTTTTACCAATCTTGATAAAAGGGCCAAAAAGTGATTATTAGACGCTTATATTCCAAAGATCACTCCATGAAAATGATCGGATCCCACCTTACCTTGTACACTACCCCTTTGGATGGTACAGGAAATATAAACGTGCAAGTCTCCTTGAATTAAGTATCCGAGGCACAAGGTGGCTTTATTCCTAACACGGGATCCCCTAAATGGCATTCCCTTTCTAGGGTT
Organism: Coffea arabica; assembly: GCF_036785885.1. NCBI lineage: Eukaryota > Viridiplantae > Streptophyta > Magnoliopsida > Gentianales > Rubiaceae > Coffea > Coffea arabica. The sequence goes on from NC_092329.1 coordinate 37,524,385, forward strand.
TATGCATGATGCCATTTTATCAAAGCGAGTAAATATGAAATACACAAGTGAAACGTGACCTAAAGGGACCCCTTTTGTACGCCGGGGTGAGCCTAAAATGACATGTATTCAGGGTGTAAATACGGAGCATTGAATTTAAACGTGTCACATCAAATAGGGTAGGCTCCTAGAGAGTGCCATGCCAGGACTCTTATTTCCTAGGGCTAATGAATGCAATGGAGACACAAACCATGAAAGGTTAGTTCAATCAGATAAATACACATAACACCTTGTAGCAAAGCAATACAAAGAGATAAAGTAAAAAAATGGAGGGGTTGGATCCCTCCCCTCGTGAATGGTGTCCCTAATAAGGTAAGACAAACTCTACCCTAGGCAATTCTAATATGGATGCATGAGGTTGGAGTTCACTAATGCATCTAGACTCGATAAGCTCAGGTCCCCGAGCCTTCAGACTTGGAAACCAAAGGTCATCACCCCCAAGGTTCCTTGTCGGTGGCTCGAGCGATTCCCCAAACACCGCTACGCACACATCGTGTCACGGCTACGTGTTTGAGTGAATCTATCAAAAATCCTCAACCTTCGACTAAAAGCTAAAGGCTATCAGCCCAAAGCTTAAAGCGGAAGATTGAGTGACCCATCGGATCATGCAACACACACATCGTGTCGTGATCACACGTCTAAGTGGGTTGCCTAATCCTAATAGGGTGGAGTGGCGTGACAAGCCACTAAAAGAAAAATAAAGGAGGGATAAATAATAAAGCATATGTACGTATGCTAGTGCTCGTTTGGAGGGGAGGGATCGAGAACCAACGCGAGGCTCTAGGGTAATATCCCCCCACCCAAATGCAACGCAAAGCGCGAGATAAAACAAGTAAAACATACATCCAAACAACCAATCATACATACGTGAGTGAGGGAGTAGTTTGATACGCACGCGAGGCAAAAGGTCCTAAAATGAAAAATGCAACCCTAATATCCAAATGCTATGCATAACAAGGGTAGAAAACGAAAAAGAATGGCTAAATCAAATGCTTGGACCCACTTAGGATCTCCCTAGTGGAGTCGCCAATTTGTCGCGCCCCACTTTTTGATAGCGTGAAAGTAGTGTGTGGAATATGTATGTGAACGTGTGTGAAAGTGAAAATAAAAGGCCGTGGGATTGTGAAATGCGACGGTTTGGCCAAACAAAGTTTAAAAAGGGTTTTGAATGAAAATGGAGTCGCCACTTGGTATAGAGTTAGGGTGTACCAAGTCACCCAAAAAATGATTTTTTTGTTTTTGAACGAAAAAGTAAACAAACCCTTTTAAAGAATTTTTAGGTCTACGTAACCAAAAAAAGGGATCGGGGGTCACATTTGATAAGGGAGAAGGCAAAGGCAAAGCCTAAAGCACTCCCTTACCCTAGCCAAAGCTAGTTGCGTGACTTAGCCCCACTTTTCCTAATTCTTCTACCCAAAGTATGTGTTGCATGTTGGATATGGCTAATGGATATGAAAAAGATGCAATCCTAAATCTAAATGTCTCTTATGAGGCTTTTTGATCCCAATCACATGAGTTGTGGTAGCCAATAAGGAAAGTCCTCATAGAGGTCACGGGCAATGCAAATGAAGACTCAAGTATGAGTGTAGGTGTGCAAATGTAAGAAAAGTGCAAGTGTGCAAATGTAAGAAAAGTGCATGTGTGCAAATGTAAGAAAAGTGCATGTGTGCCAATTGAGAAAATAAAGGTGTTTGTGTGCTAGTGGATGAAAATATAATAGTAGATACATATAAGTGCAATTGGGTGCAATTTGTGAGGTAGAAAATAAATGATAAAAGAAGAAAAATATGCAAGCATGGCATGTGGATTGAGAAAAATATAAGTAGTGAAAGAATGTGGATAAAGAAAGTGAGAAAAGTGATATGATAAAAATGAGAATGTATGAACCTAGAGGAATGCATCAAGTCGGGTACGGGAATGACTCCTAATTTCACGACTTCGATTTTTCCTTTGATTAGAAGGGAGAACTAGCGTGCTAAGGCTATTTCGGAGCCACACTCGCTCGTTTCCCTTATCGAAAAGGGGACTCTCAAGCAAATGTACCCTATAACTAGCATGAGGATGCAAAAGCCTAAAATGAAGGGGAAAGGGTTGGAGGGGCATGCCAAATGTTAGAAAACTAAGAAAAATGCATGAGATGTAGTGAAACATGCAAGTATGCACTAACAAGAGGGGACGGCCTATTGGGTCTAGCATTGGACTAGCCCTTTTCTAAAATTCTCTCACAAGCATTGGACTTGCGAGAGCTCGAGGGGAAAAACCATGACCAGCGTTGGACTAGCCACGGTGACGCGCGTTGGCATCCATCGTACAAATATATAAGCAATGTGCATAATTAAAGCAAGTAGACATGTGAGCACGTAATTCGCATAACACATAAGCATGGATATCTAGATGCAAAGGCCTAGGAAAACGATAAACACATAAGCACACACAAACACACAGCACATAAGCCCTATCTATTACAAAAGAGGGATGCCTACTACAATCTAAAGGGGAAATGGAACAAAATAAATAAATACCTAACTATTACAAATTTGGCATTCAAGTGCCTTCAAATGACTTGCTAATTAAAAAGGTGAAATAAAAGAAAGCAAAATAGACAATTAAACATAAAATGAAAAGCGAATTAAAGCATGCGTATTCACACATAACACGTAGGAGCACATAGGAAAAATAAACTCCAGGAGATAGAGGTTACCTTCCTTGCAATGGTGATGAAATGAATGAAAAGATTATCTTCAAAACAATAAATGGGTCAAGGCATCTCAAATAACCAGATAAACATGAAGTTAAACCATTGAAAGCATTTAAATAACTAAACAACCCATGATTCACAAAATTAGGGTCCAATTGAAAGGAAAAAGAAAGTTTGAGGGATCAATTTGATTAATCTTTTTAATTGCTTGGGCCATAGTGAAATCTGGACATGATTGATCTCAGCATCCCACAGGTAAGTCAAAGGAAAATGTGAAACAAAAACACCCACGAAATGAAAGAGGCCAGCAAAAGACCAATAGCTTATGAGAAACAACAGGATTCTTTCACAAATTCGAAGAACAAATTGAAGCAAGACTCCATTTTTCTAGAAAGCTCGGACTGAACATTTCCTAAAATACAGAGCAATGTCCCTGACCGTTCAACAACCACACACAAAAAAAAATGGCTTTGTCGTAGCTTTGGCTGCAATTTTACTGATGGTTTGAACTTCAGCAATGTCGCGCCCCACTTTTTGATAAGGTGAAAGTAGTGTGTGAAATATGTATGTGAACGTGTGCGAAAGTGAAAAATAAAGGCCGTGAGATTGTGAAATGCGACGGTTTGGCCAAATAAAGTTCAAAAATGGTTTTTGGATGAAAAATGGAGTCGCCACTTGATATGGAGTTAGGGTGTACCAAGTCACCCAAAAATGATTTTTTGTTTTGTTTTTGAAAGAAAAAGTAAGCAAACCCTTTTAAAGAACTTTTAGATCTACGCAACCAAAGAGAGGTGTAGACACCAAATTTTTGGTGTAATTTCATTTACTATTTATTTTTAGTTTTTTTATTTGTCGTGTTAGTTTTATTCGATTTTTAGTTTTTAGTTTATAGTTTTATTTTTATTTTTAAGTTTTTAGCATAGAATTTCTTGAAATGAAAAAAAAAAAGAGAAAAAGGAAAAATCATGAAAAATGAAAAAAAAGAAAAATCATAAAAAAAAGAAAAAAAGAAAAGGAAAAGGGAAAAATAGCAATTTTGTTTTATTCATTTCTGCTTAATTTATCTTTTATTTTTGTTTGGTTCATTTAGAAAAAAAGAAAAAGGGGAAAACGATGAAAATGGAAAATGAAAAAAGGGGGAAATGGGATTTTACACTTTGTTGTTTCTAGTTTTTATTTTTTCATCCAATGTTAATTAAGTTGTTTATTATTATTATTATTATTATTATTATTATTATTATTATTATTATTATTATTTATTTTTATTTTAATTAATCTTAAAAAAAAAAAAAGAGAAATGCGGCATGAAAGCTGCGTATTGCCGCAGCTTGCAAGAAAGGGCTCATCGCAGCCCCTTATCTGCAAAATATAGAAGAGTGTTTAAGGGTTTTAGGGTAGAGGATTCCCATATAAAATAGGAAAAGAAAGGCAGCCGACAGAGAGAGTTAAGGGGGGAGTGAAGGTCGACAACAGCAAAGGAAAAGAAAAGCTACGGAGAAAGCTGAGGGAGAGGTTGACGGCCGCAAATCTGGAAAGAAAAGAAAAAAGAAAACAGCGACAGAGTAGAGAGTATAGGGGGAGGTCGGCTGAGAGGTTGAAAAAGGGTGGAAAGAGAGGCTGAAGTAGAGAGGCTAGAGAGGGCTGGGCTGAAAAAGGAAAGAGAGAGAGCCGAGGGATAGGGAGAGCTAGAGAGGTTGGCGGCTAAGAGAGGTGGCTGAAGAAAGAAATCTGGGAAAAAGGGAGGAACCGTGATAAGGATGAGAGGGAGAGAGGGTTATGAGAGACTCTGAAGAACGAACAAGAGAAAGGAGGAGAAAGGGAGAAGGCAAAAGGAGGCGAGAAGGAATCAGCGAGGGAAAGGGAAAATCTTGCCAAAGAAGATTTCGAGCCCAGGCTTGTTCATCGGTCCACTTCATCTCCTCTTTCCGATCATGCTTCAGACCTTTAGGAGGGTTTTTTCATTTCTGCAACATTTGGGATTGCCATGAAGGAGTTTTGTTCAGAAAAAAGTCAGGGAAAACAACTCCAGACCTGTTGAATTGAAGCTTCAAGTCGCGGTTCCATCAGTACCAGCGGGAAATTTTGCAGCTTTCCATCAGTAGTTTTTCGCATGCGAATCTGCTTATCCTACTGCGTCACGATCCGTCGTTCAAAACATCAGGGGTAATCTCAAAATTCTTTTCCGCCATACAAGTTCAGCTTTATGACAGATTTCCTTTTTTCTTTTGTTCTCTGCATTTCGTGTTCCTTATTTGCTGTTTATCTCCATTTCTTTTGTTATAATCTTGCGATAGAGTGTATCATTTGATTTGTTTGATGTTGGGAGTTGTATCTTTAAGTTGTTTTCAGTTCAAAGTTGATGTTTGTTCGGATGTTTTGTCTTGATGAAGTCGCGGTGGGCATAAAACCAGAAAACTGCAAAAAATTGTCGGCTTTATCATTTTTGTCATGTGTGAATTACTCATGCTCACTTGGTTGCTGCTATCCTCTCTTCCCTTCCCTTAGTTGTTATGTGAGTTTTGCTCATTGGTTGTGTGTGGGGTAGGTCAGTAAAACAATAAGTTTTGCATGCTGTTTTGGTACAAAAGCTACGCGAGTGGAGCTGCAATATCTGCGGTAAAACAAACAAAAATTTTTGCATTCCCTTTGCTGTTTTTCTTTCCTGCGGCTACTCACCAAGGTTTCAGCCATCCAAATTCGCTGGTTGATCTTATGTTGGAAAGAGGAATTGGATAAGAGGTGTTGGGTTTGCATGTTTGGGAGTTGAAATACTTGAACTAGGATCAAATGCATGCTGGAAAATAAATTTTAGATTGCCAAACCATTTGTTTGTGTGAGTATGCTTCCAGAATTTTGCATCAGTCCCCTCTACGTTGTTGCTTGTTTGGATGTTGAAGTGATGTGTCTTGTTGTATGGCTTCAAACTATGATTTTATCTGAAAAATCTTCGAGCCAGGCTGCATATTTTGTCCAAAAGCTGCACTTCATCCTCACGCTTTTGCTGTTTTTCTTTTTCTTCCTGCAACTGCTCACATGAACATTTCTGTCCAGAATTTCTGTATCAGTTTCTTCTATGTTTTTGTTTTATTTGGATGGCGGAATCATGTGTCTTATTGTCTAGTTAGAAATCATGATTTCGGTTGGGAAAAGCTTCGAGCAAAGCCATGTGTTTGTATCTGAAACATGAATTTTTTTTTTGAGCAAAGCTTTTTCGCACAACAGGTTTCATTTTCGATTGCAGAAACTGGTTTTGTGCTTGTTATTTGCATGAAATTTCTCCATAAATTGCATTGTTAAGGAATGATAATCAATGCTTGGCTGGATTTAATTCAAAGAGTGTTATGTAAAACTCATTGTTGGAAGGTGATTAATGGCCGAAAGCTTTCTTCAATACTGGTTTTGTTGCAGAGAGTATTTTCGGTGATTGCATGAGATTTGCATGGAAAAAGGTTTTCAAAAATTTGCACTTTGCTCCCTCTAGTCTCTAGTAATACTACAAAGGCCCAATTACATTCCATTTTCTTGCAATTAGGTCCTAGGATAGTTGCAATTAGATCCATTGCTTGACTTTTTCTTTGTTTATGGACCTTTAAAGTTCCCAAAATGTTTCATTGGGACTTGAGTGATTGGTTAAGGTACTTTTTGGGTCTTTAGTAGATGCTATATTTGGAAATTGAACGGGTTATTCTGTTTTCGTGGTCTTTAAGCATTTTTTTGAGCTCATTCAAGTTGCAATTAGGTGGGTTTTGATGTTTTTGCTTATACTTTACTTTTAAATTGATGCCTTGACCCCTTTATTGTTTTGAAGCCATTGTCCTTCATTTGCTTACCATTAGGGGAAGGTATAATTTCTTTTATCTTTGTTTGTCTCTCCTATATGATCCAATGTGCTAAGTGAATTGCATGTCTACTTTGTTTTCTTTACATTTCTTTAATTCCTTTCATTCCTTTTATTTACTTTTGCTTTATTAAGTTTTTTCTTTATGGGGTATGTGTACACCTCTTGGCTTGTAATAGATAGGGTTTGGAGGAGCATTCGATGAAGAGCTGTTGAAGACTTGTGCCTAGCTAGCAAATGTAATAGTTAGGGCCTTAATCACCTTATGTGTCTTGCATGTCTATGTGCTATATGTTTAATCGTTTTCTTAGGTTTTGGCATTTAGATATGCATGCTAAGTGTTATGTGCTATGTGATTGACATGTCTACTCGCTTTCCATATCCTTGAATGAATGTGATGGATGAGTGTACGTTTCCGCTAGTCCAACGCTAGTAGGAATTCATAGAATGGGCTAGTCCAACGCTAGACCCTTAGGGATTTCCCTTCGTTAGTACATATTTGTGTGATCATTACATGCCATGCATTTTTTTTAGTTTTGTCATTTTTGCATGCCCCGACCCCCTTTCCCCTCACTTTAGGTCTTGCATCTCATGCTAGTTAGGGTACATTTGCCTGAAGAGTCCCCTTCTGATAAGGGAAACGAGCGAGTGTGGCTACTCGATAGCCTTAGCACGCTAGTTTTGCTTTCTAATCAAAGGGAAAATCGAAGTCGAAAAGTTAGGAGTCATTCCCATACCCGACCTGATGCATTCCTTTAGGTTCATTCATTCTCATTTATCACTTACTCATTTTTTTTCAATTCACATTTCCTCATCACTTTTCCTTTCCTTATTGTTCATTTTGATTTCTACTTCACAAAATTGCACTTAATTACACCTATATGCACTTATCACTATATTTCATACACTTGCACACAAACACTTGGATTTTTCATACAATTTCACACATGCACCTTTTCATACACTGGCACGCAAACACTTGGATTTTTCATACAATTTCACACGTGCACCTTTTTATACACTTGCACACTTGCACTTTAGCTGTCATTTGCATTAATCGACCTCTATAAGGTTTTCCTTTATTGGCCGCCACAATTCATGTGGTTGGGACCAAAAACCTTACAAGAGACATTTTAGAATTTAGGTTTGCATTTTTTCTTTCTTTTTACATTCATGTAGTGCATCCAAATGTAATAAATTCTTTGGTTAAAACAAGAAAAACTTTGATTAAATCCCGCAACTAGCCTTGGCTAGGTCGAAGGGGTGCCTTGGATTTTTATCCTTGCCTTCCCCTTCGTCAAATGTGACTCCCGAACCTTTTTCATTGGTTTACGTGGACTAGGAGTCGTTTAAAAGGGGTTTCTTACAACTTTTTCCTAAAAAATTCATTTTTAGGTGACTTGGTATACCTTAACTCATTACCAAGTGGCGACTCCCATTTTTCCAAAAACCCTTTTTAAACTATAATTTTGGGTCAAATCGTCGCATTTTCAAACCCCCATTTAGACCCATATTTCTTTTTCCAATCATAAATTCAAATACATTTTTTTAAACCATTTTATTTATTTATCAAAAAATGGGGCGCGACAAGAGGGATCGGGGGTCACATTTGATAAGGGAGAAGGCAAAGGCAAAGCCTAAGGCACTCCCTCACCCTAGCCAAAGCTAGTTGCGTGACTTAAGCCCACTTTTCCTAATTTTTCTACCCAAGGTATGTATCGCATGTTGGATATGACTAATGGATGCGAAAAGGAAAGAAAAATGCAATCCTAAATCTAAAATGTTTTTCATGAGGCTTTTAGGTCCCAACCACATGAATTGTGGTGGCCAATAAGGAAAGCTCTCAAGGAAGTCGTGATTAATGCAAGTGAGGACTTAAGTGCAAGTGTGCAAGTGTGAGAAAATAAAGGTGTTTTTGTGTGCAAATGAATGAAAATAGGATAGTAGATACATATAAGTGCAATTGGGTGCCATTTGTGAGATAGAAAAATAAATAAGTGATAGGAAGAAAGTGGTGAGAAAGTGTAGATTAAGAAAAAGTCTAAATAGTGAGAAAATGTGGCTAAAAGAGTGTGGATGTGGTATAAAAAGAATGCAAGTGTATGACCTTAAAGAAATGCATCAGGTCGGGCACGGGAAGGACTCCTAACTTTATGACTTTGATTTTCCCTTGGATTAGAAGGAAGAACTAGCGTGCTAAGGCTATTTTGTAGCCAAACTCGCTCGTTTCCCTTATCGAAAGGGGACTCTCAAGCAAATGTACCCTATAACTAGCATGAGGATGCAAAAAGCCTAAAATGAAGGGAAAAGGATTGGAGGAGCATGCCAAATGATAAAAAAACTAAGAAAAATGCATGAAATATAGTGAACATGCAAGTATGCACTAACGAAAGGGGACGGCCTATTGGGTTTAGCATTGGACTAGCCCTTTCTATGAATTCCTACTAGCGTTGGACTAGTGGAAACGGAACAATGAGCCACAACTAGCGTTGGACTAGTGTGGTAACGGGAAAGGGGGGCCACAACTAGCGTTGGACTAGTGTGGTGACGTGCATTCATCCATCATATTCATCTACGACTATAGAAAGCAAGTAGACATGCCAAACACTCATAAACACGTAGCACGTAACACTTAGCATGCTCGACTAAATGCAAGAGCCTAATAAAGCAAATTAACACATAGCAACAAAGGCAAACAACCAAGCTAATGAACCTATTACATTTGCTAACTAAAACAAAAAGGGGAAGGGGAAGAATGGACAAGAATGCTCGCCAAGCCCTATCTATTACAAGCCAAGAGGTGTACACATACCCCATTAAAAGAATAACTTAATAAAAACAAGAGTAAATGAAATAAAGGAATTAAAGAAAAGCAAAGAAAGTAAAGTAGACATGCAATTCTCACTTAGCACGTTGGATCACATAGAGGAGGGATAAAAAAGGATAAAAAAAGTTATACCTCCCTTGCAATGGTAAGCAAATGAAGGAAAAATGGCTTCAAAACAATAAAAAGGTCAAGGTACCACTTTAACTGAGAAAAATTAAAAGAAATGCGCAAATACAAAGCTCACTTGATCGTAAAGCCCCTAAAGTCATTACTTAAGTGCAATTGACAAAGCATGGTAGTTAATTGAAGCAAAGCAAGCAATGAAATTGCAAAAACTAAAGCTGCCAAGGACCAAATTGAGGACATTATTCAATTAGTTGGGTCATAGTGAAATGAAGAAAACCTTGTGGGGCTGAAGTGCAATTTTAAGAAGGAATTACATGCATGCAGGCTACGAGGGATTCATTTCTACAACCGAAAGCATTCTGCGAATCCAAGCAACGAAATGCACCATTTTAACATCCAAACAAGTAGCAAAATGCAGTCACAGAAACACAATCCTTTTAACAAGACAATTCTTAGGAGTCTTTCATGCAAATTAACTGAGAAAACAAGCCTCTGCAACTACCAGAAACTTTTCTTTTCTTCCGCAACCATTCTCATGCAATTTCCCTATGCACTTAGACACATTCATGCAAGCAAACCAAGAGAAGATATAATTGAATCGTCATCTAGACCAAAATACTCGAGCTTGGAACCAAAAAGCAAGAAAACAAAAAGACAAGGCCGTGAGTTTCTGGTTCGGCAAGTTGAAATGCATTTTCCAGCAAGTACTTGGGCATGATTCAAATGTCTTTTAAACGCAAACACTCAAACTCAGCACCAAGCAAGCAAAAAACAGCCATTTTCTAAACTTTTCATGCAAATGTTACGAAGAAAGTTGCTGCAATAGAAAGGAAGGCTTGCTGCAATTCAAACCTGCTGCCATTTCACTTTCACACTCAAACTTCAGATTCAAACACACGCTTCAGTTAAACCTTCTCGACTGAACATTTAAGCTTTAATCTAGACAGTAAAATTGCAGGGAATTAACATCTAAACATGCAACAGAGACCCCAGAATAGGATCACCAAGCTTTATAGCTTTCTCCCTTCTGATTTCTTTTCATCGCAACGTTTCTGGTTACTGGGTTTCTGCAATTTCCAAAGCTGAACAATCCAGTAACCATTTGTGCGAATGAACCCCAAAACAGCCAACCATTTGCCAATTTATCACCATAAAAGGTCAAGCAAACAGATCAAAACCCATTCAAAGCCCCCAGCAAAATTGTCCATTCCCGAAAGATCCAAACATGCTACTAGCCGTGGAAATGTAGGAAAGAAAGAACGAAGCTATTGACAAGAAACTAGGAAGGAAAAAGAACGAAGCTTTTGATTCATAATTGCAAGATTATCATCATTACCCTCTCATTTCCTCCGTCAAAACCCATCAGAAACTAACGAAAATGCATCAGATGATTGAAAATACCAGCACTTAACTAATATTCATGAAGATCTGAACGATGAAGTTACAACCATGACCATAAAACATTGACAGCCAGCAAATAACGCAAGACTCATGCCTTGTGGATTTGAACTCTTGTGAAAAATGGTGTTAAGACTATCAAAAAGGAGGATCCGTGGTTACCTTAGAGGGGTAATATGAATGTACAACGCCCCAGGAAGTCGTTCTGATTCAAGAAAGGAAGACGCAAGCTTCGTCGCTGATGCTCCAAGATTGATGAAGGTGCCAGTTTGTGGCCAGATTTGACGAGCTTCCAGTGGTGTTTCCCTCCAGATGTTTGAACAGAAATCGCTTCCATCACTTGGTAGATTGAGCCGAAATTGATGGCTTCACGAATAAAGCTGGGTCGGGGAAGAACATCTTTGCGAAGGCAAGCTAAAAGATCCGCTTTGTTGCGGGTTTCGCAGAGGAATTCCCTGCGTTTTTTCCTTTTCTGGTTCTCTTGCCGAAGCTTTCCTTTCTGGTTCAGATCTCCTTCCTCCTCTCCATCTTTCTCTCTATCTCAAAACCTAGCCGTCACTCCCCAGATTTTTCTTAGCCGACAGATTCTCTCAGATTTTTCCCTACTCTCCCTTCAGCCCTCCACAGCCGTGTCTCTCCTCCAATCCGTCCAACTAGATTCTCCTCCTCCGGTTTCTAGCTTTTCCCCCAGGCCTTAAAACCCTCAGCTCTTGTTTTGTTTCTTGCTCCAACCCCGGCAGTCACCCCTCAGCCTTCCTCTATCTCCAAAACTCTCTCCTTTGTCGCTGTTTTCTCTCTTTTCCCTCCTCCAGATTTGCGGCCGTCACTCCCTTATCCCTTTCCCCTCTTGCGTCTCTTTCTTTTTATACCGGAATCATAACCCTAAACCTTCAGTCCTTTCTTCTATATTTGCAACCCAAGGGCTGACCGAGCCTTTCTTTGCAAGCTGCGAAAAAACGCAGCTTGCATGTCCCGTATCCCTTTTTTTTTGAGATTAATTAAAACAAAATTGATAATAAAAAAATAAATAACAAAAATAACTTAATTAACATTGGATAAAAATAAATAAACTAGAAAGAACAAAGAGCAAATTCCATTTTCCTTTTTTTTTCATTTTCATCGTTTTTCATTTTTTCTCTTTTTTCAAAATAACTTAACAAAAATAAACAAAATGCCAAAAGATTGAATTTAAAAGAAATAAACATATTTTATGAACAATTTTCTTTTTCTTTTTTTTTTCTTTTTCTTTCTCTTACAAATTTTATGGTAAAAGTCTTATAAAAAAAATAAATAGCTAAAAGAGTAAAAATGAATACAAAATAAAACTAAAAATAAAAATAATAGATAATAATAATCAAAAAATACTAAAATACTCATACAAAAGCTAAAAGTTTAAGAACTTAAAATCATGGAATTAAGAGCATTATTACTAAGAATTAGGATAAAAAATTATTTTTAAAATTTGGTGTCTACAGTTTGCCCCTCTTTGTCTGAGTTTTGAAAAAACTTGAGACAAAAAAGTAGACACCAAAAACTTGTCTGCACACTATGGACTGACCTAAATAGGAAATCAAAACGGGACTGGCCCGAACAAGAATTTAAAACGGGACTGACCCGAACATGAATTTAAAAACGGGACTGACCCGAACAGAAAATTAAAACGGGACTGGCCCGAACAGGAAATTTAAAACGGAATAGACCCGAACAAGAAATTTAAAACGGGATAGACCCGAACAGGAAATTTAAAACGGGATAGTCCCGAACAGGAAATTTAAAACGGGATAGACCCGAACAGGAATTTAAATGGGATAGACCCAAACAGAAATGTAAATGGGATAGACCCACGGGATAGACCCGGACAGAAATTTAAATGGGATAGACCTAAATAGAAATGTAAATGGGATAGACCCTGACAGAAATGTAAATGGGATAGACCCACGGGATAGACCCGAACAGAAATGAAATGGGATAGACCCATGGGATAGACCCAGATAGAAATTTAAATGGGATAGATCCAAACAGAAATGTAAATGAGATAGACCCACGGGATAGACCCAAGCAGAAATTTAAATGGGATAGACCCACGAGATAGACCCGGACAGAAATTTAAATGGGATAGACCCACGGGATAGACCCAAGCAGAAATTTAAATGGGATAGACCCAAACAGAAATGTAAATGGGATAGACCCAAACAGAAATTTAAATGGGATAGACCCACGTTCCAGCAACGGTGAAAAATGAAATGCTTACTGGCGGGACTAACCCACGCTCCAGTAGCGATGTAAATGAAATGTTTACTGGCGGGACTGACCCACGTTCTAGCAACGGTGAAAAATGAAAATGCTTACTGGCGGGACTGACCCACGCTCCAGTAGCGATGTAAATGAAATGTTCACTGGCGGGACTGACCCATGTTCCAGCAACGGTGAAAAATGAAATGCTTACTGGCGGGACTAACCCACGCTCCAGTAGCGATGTAAATGAAATGTTCACTGGCGGGACTGACCCACAGCAACGGTGAAAAATGAAATGCTTACTGGCAGGACTAACCCACGCTCCAGTAGCGATGTAAATGAAATGTTCACTGGCGGGACTGACCCACGTTCCAGCAACGGTGAAAAATGAAAATGCTTACTGGCGGGACTGACCCACGCTCCAGTAGCGATAAAATGAAATGTCTTGACAATCGGACAGTGGGATCAAACCCGAGCCTACCGTGATGAACTTGATTTGATTTTTGATTTTTTGATTTTTTGATTTTTTGATTTTTTGATTTTTTGATTTTTTGATTTTTTGATTTTTTGATTTTTTTATTTTTTGAATTTTGATGATTTTTTACTTTTGATTTTTGATTTTTTATTTTTCGAGAGAATCTTTTCAAAATAATTTACCCCAGTTTCCACCAATTATTGTGGAACCGATCAATTGATTTGCATTACGGCATGGTTGCTCCTCCTCGAGGCCTTGATTCGTCGATTTTAGCCATGGATACCTGCACAGGGGCATGCCAAAGTATAATATGCACTTTATTTTTAAATAGTGCAACTACTACTCATGGAAAGAGCAGTGTGATTGATTTGAAAGTCTTGCTTGACTCTTTGATGAAATCCTCAAATGGACTATAAAAATATTTGCCCCTGTGTGGGTTTATTCTCAAAAAATTTGCCCCAGTATGGGCCATTTAATTGCAAACAACTTGTTTGGATGACTTTCCATTTATTTGAACCAAGAGAAATCGCACTTTTCAAAATTTAGAAAGTAATCATATGTACAATGTGAAGAAATTTGAACGTTGAATTTGAGCTCATGCAGAAATTTCATGATGAATCTCTCAGAATAACACCAAATTGCAGAAAGTTTTTTCCTCACTTTAGTACCGTTGCTTTGGGTAATGGGTCACCATTTCCAGTTGACTCATCTTTTCAGGACCAATCAAGTGACTTTATTTCTGATTTTGAGGTGGCTAAGGAAAATGAGAGGTCAGGATTTGTTTTATTTTTGTGCCCAAATTGTATGTAATCCCTTCAATACCACATCTTAGTGAAAGCAAAGAGTTTGTCACCCTTATTTCTTAAGAAAACTTAGTCAACGTATAAGTTTTATAGGCTTGCAACAAAATGGGTAGAAGCGATAGCTAAACCTGTGAAAACTGGTTATACCCCCCATGATCACAAATGATTGATGGATTTCTTACGAGCATAATCCTCACTTTGGATTGTCATGAAGGAATAAGTCAACGATGGACTTTATTAGCTTGTAATGTGGCTTGAAACGATAGTTGAAGAAATAATTTTCAAGGACATGGCACCGAAGATCGCATTTTTCTCAAAATTGCCCTCATTTTGGACTCCAAGATCTTGGACTTTGTTTGACTTTTACCATTACTTAACGGGGACTTCAGCATCGAAATTTTTGCATTTTCTTGCATTTACTTTTCTTGCTTTGCTTTTTTTTTCTTTTTTCTTTTTCCTTTCCCTCAACTTGGTGGGTTTTCACATGGTGAGTAGCGTTAACCCCATACCCAAGCAATTCAGAAATACAGCTAAAATTTTCCGGCATCAGAAATTTTCTTGACAGGGCTATTGCAAAGAACAGAAGTCAGGACTTTCGGCTTTTGTAATACTGGTGGGGTACTTAGAAAAGTTAAGGCTTGAAAGCGGATTTCAAAAGTGGTTTAAAGAATCTGAGATCGCATTGTTACGCCAACCCTATTTTAAGGTTAAATCAGAATTTGCCCCAGTTTATGCTCAATTGAGGCTTTTTCTCTTTCATTTTTCTTTCTTTTTTTTTGATTTTTCGGCCTTCTGCCATTCTTTTGAACTTTCACAAAATTTGTCCCAGTTTATTTTTGAACTGAGGTTCTCTTTTCTCTTTTCTTTTGATTTTGCGGCATTATCACTTTTTCACTTCTTGAAATTTTTCCTTTTTCAACTCAGACTTGCCCCCAGTGTGGGGTTTGCGATTCTCAGGGGTTACCAAATGAAGTATTTTATTCTGAAGGTTCAAAAGGGATAACTAGGGATAGAATGTTTGATTGGAAAAGAAGAGTGTCTGACTTTTAATCCGTTCCATACATTAACTCTGAAAGGAAAATTTTCATTAATGCGAAATTTTTGCATGCATCTGAATTAACTGACCGAGGAAGACCCTTGTTCATCCATATCCGTGAAACATAGGCGGTCCGTGCGGACAAATTTTTTTTTTTTTTTTTTTTGCGAAAATTGGAACCCAAGTGGAATCAAATTTCCCCAATTTGCGGTTCCCTCCTTATTCTAGCATTTTTGCTTTTCCCCCTTTTTGGAAAATTCTGCAATCTCCCTCCCCAATGTGGGGTATGATCGTAAGTGCTTTGAAAAGAACCACCAATTTTAGCTCAAATGAGGATGCAAGGGATGATCAGTGTTTAGGTTGTAGAAACGACGGCCAAAGTATCATTCTTACACCTCATGACAACCAAAGTAACGAAATGGTCATTGAAAATCCATTCCCCTTTTTGATATTTGAAAATTTTCCAATATAGGGTAGTGATCATTAAGGCTCTTTTTTGAAACGAAATTATTCTTTTAAGGCTCATTAGTGATCATTAAGGCTCTTTTTTGAAACGAAATTATTCTTTTAAAGGCTCAAATGAGTGAGCAAATGATAAAATCTGTATAGGTAGAGAAACGAACGCTCGAAATATCATTCCAAATTTTCAAAACAAACAAGAATAATGCACATTTTTGCTTTCACTTAGATGTGAATTGAATCTGGTTAAACCAATGGGCATTTTTCTAAGCAAAGTTCGCTCCAATTTGCAATTTATCAATCAATGTGACTGATTTTATTTTGGGGTTAAGTAAAGGAGAAAGGTATCTCATGGGCCTTCTGAGTGACCTCTTTTAATTCTGAGCACTTTTATTGTATAGCTCGAATCACCAATCTAGTGTATACATTTGTGAGTTTTCAGGCTGGAGGTTGAAAAAATCCTAATTCAGTCTTTTTCCTTAAAATTCATCATGAAATCTCTTAATGAGCTCAATAAAGAATGAAATGTACACGAGTATTATACAAAACAAATAATTGTCTGAACAAAAGCTTCATTATTGCCAATGTTTGAAAAATTTTAAAAGCAATACATATGAGAAAAATTCTAAAGAACTCCTTTACACGTGTATACACACTTTTCTCTCTTAATAGCCCCCTTTTCCTTTGAGCAATGAAATCTCTTAAATGTTTTGCACGAGCGCTTTCAGATGAATTTTCGAATTCACATTGTAGGGTTTGCCCAAAAACCAAGTAATACTTGTAATTTTCAACTTTATCAGATAAAAATTGTTATCAGATATAGAAAGATATTTTTACTTTATTGAAATATTTTTATGAATGCAGGGGAGGGGGGAAAACAAAAGAAAAATACCCTGAGTTAGTAAGCAAGAATATAAAATCGGTATGCATGTCATATGGGGGGACCCTTTTTGTGCCAAGGGTAGGCCTAGCATGAAAATGCAATCCTCTGAGGTAGGCACTATACCATACCTGATGGATCTGATCAACTCATTGAGTGAAAAATAATTTTGAAAATTTGGTCAATTGGATTGACGAGAGACACTTGTCAAAAGGAGGTCAACGTCCGAATGGATTGATCACTTTTGATTGATACAAGAATTTGCAAAAACGCACGGGTTTGACCTTGACGAACTTCCTATCGAAGAGATTGGAATTCGTTGACAAAATTTTCTCAGTGAAGCACGGGTCAAAACTCCAACTGATCAAATGTCTGGATGCAATGAATGGTTTTCTCAAAATCGACTAGATTTCCCAATTTGGAATTCGACATTGAAACCCTAATTGGTCAAACGGGTTGAATGAAATTTATTTAAAATCGACCGCATTACCCTAAAAAGGGAAACGGGTCAAATGAATTGAGTAAAATTTAACAACTTACTCAAAATTGACCGAATCATCCTAAAAAAGGAACTTGATTGACTGAAATTGAGAATTTTATTCAAAACGGACCGGATCATCCTAAAAAATGAGATTGGTCAAATGAATTGAATAAAATCGAGAATTTATTCAAAATTGACCAGATCGCCCTAAAAGGGTAAATTGGTCAAATGAATCGGACGAAATTGATAATTTATCAAAAATCGATAAAATTGCCCTAACTAATCAAATGAATTGAATGACATTGGTGATTTATTCAAAAATCGACTAGATTGCCCTAAAAATGAACAAATTGATAAAATGGACCGGATGAAATTTATGAATGAAATGGTCCAATGGATTGAATGGAATTGGGAGCTTATTTAAAAATCAAGCTATCCATTGATAGTTTCAAAAATTTATTGCGATGCATTAGTCTATGAGCCTTCTAAAATCAAATTTTGGCCTTAATTCATTTATCGTCTCAATAGGAGGAATTATTTGTGAATTTCTTCAAATTAATGTCTTTTGCGCAAGGGATTTTTACCAACTTTGATAAAATGGCCCAAAAAGTGATTATTAGACACTCATATTCCAAAAATCGCTCTTATGAAGACGATCGGATCCTACATTACCTTGCACTACCCCTTTGGATGGTACAAAATGTAAACGTGCAAGTCTCTTTGGATTAAATATCTGAGACACAAGGTGGTTTATTCCTGATACGGGATCCCCTAAATGGCATTCCCTTTCTAGGGTTTAATAGATGATGCCAGTTATTAAAACGATGTAAATATGTGACAAATATGGCCTAAAGGTCATAAAATGCATCGGGGGGAAAAGGTCTAAAATGTATTTACTGAAAATTAAGTATAATGACTGAAATTTAAACATGTGAGTTATCTAATGGGTGAGTCGCTAAAAGAGTGCCAAAGAGGCCTCTTATTGCTAAGGCACATGAATGCAAGCCAAGAAAACAAACAATGGTTAGTGCAATTGTAACGACCCCACCTCCCCCTAAGGCGTACCAGAGGGTTCGGCGGGCCGCCTGCCCAGCTCTCGCCGGGACTCAATCGTTCGCTACAGTTCTCAATTAAAAATTGAAATAAATCACAAGAATACATAGGGCATTGATCCAAACTTAAAGCGGAACTTATATACATTGCCAACCCAAAAGAGAATATAAACATCAAATATACAAGGGTTCTCAATCCTTCATACGTCCAGCCCGTGCCAAGCACTAGGCGAGAACCACTACAAAAGAAAACAAAAGAAACAAAACTAGATTGGCTAGTCTATCTCAAGCTCACGTCCTCGCTCGCCTTCCCCTGTAAGGAAAACAAAACTAAAGGAATGAGCTAAAAGCCCAGTGAGGTTCCGAACACATAATCAGATAATCAATCCAATACATTAACCATGGAGTATCAATAATTCAAGAAACATTTACAATGGAAAGCGATAGTAACACATTCATTAAAAGGATACGGCTCACAAGGAGCAATTCGTTATTTCGTTCATTCGTTCTCCTGACATTTCCCCTTATTCCTCCAATCATTTGAAATTGCATTTTTCGTTTATCAATAAACCCTCGTTCGTTCGTTCGTTCATTCATTCATTCATTCACCCCCCGTCCTGGCCGTTCGCCAGTCTCCACCAACCTACAGGGTAATACTCGAGTATACCAAACGTTCACCCAAGTTCCTAATCGCCTGACCGAGTCCGCTTCTGGCTCAAGACGACCGGTAACAAGGGGCAATGGCCAGTTCAGCCCAAAAGGCTTACATTCATGCGCAAGTAACATTTCAATCGAAAATTTCACATTTATCGAGGTCGAGTGCGATAAAGTACACACTCGCCTCGAAAACTCGTTTTGGAAATCATTATAAGTGCTTAACACGTTAGCAAATGATAACAACAAGCCATAGAATCAAATAAGGAACACTCACCTAGAAATGCAAAATATCGTGCAAAATATCCTTCCAGATATTACCCTTAATCACCAATGAAACCTAAGGTT
Source organism: Coffea arabica (assembly GCF_036785885.1). Taxonomy (NCBI): domain Eukaryota; kingdom Viridiplantae; phylum Streptophyta; class Magnoliopsida; order Gentianales; family Rubiaceae; genus Coffea; species Coffea arabica. Next base: position 37,543,734 of record NC_092329.1, read on the forward strand.
GAACAAGAGAACATTATTATAGTTTATCGAGCAAAACATTTAAGGGAAACAAAGAAACCCGACTAATTAAGAGTAAAACGTGTAAAGATGACTCTCAAGTAAGAAGAGGGTTGTTTGAATCCAAGGATGAAAAATCATGTTTTAAAATGGAAAACCGGTCATGGTATTGGCCTAACAAAAGTATACAAGTTCAAATAGAAACCTAGCCCTCGGGCGAAAATTTGGGCAGCACGCCCTTTGTGTTTACCTAATTTTCCAACCATTTTGGCTTCATTATTTTTCCTCAACCACAACCCAACATCACACATAAGCAATTCAAGTCAAGAGCCGTTCCATAGGCTCACAATATCATAAGAATAAGAAATACAGTAATAACAAGTGCAGAAATTCAATTTAGCAAAAGACAGATTTGACGTATGAAAGCGGAAATAACTTATCCGAGGCTACACTTATCGGATTAAGACACAACCTATGCCGTTTTGAAGCTAAGACTCAGGGCTACAATGTTCAAGAAGGTCACTTAGTCCAGTTTCTAATGTAACTTGGTCAAATTCTCGAATTACTAAACCAGAAACCAATTCGTCGGCTGTTTAAATGCAGAACACTGTAATGGACATAACTCAGAGTACACAAGTCCGAATCAGGTGTTCTTAGAGGCATTTGAAAGCTAATTCAGAATTCTACAACTTTAATGTTTTGGCAAAACACTAAATCAGAATGGATCCTAGTCAAAAAACGTGATAAACTGGACTTAACTGATGAAACGGATTGCTGGAAAATATTTAAAACAGTAAGGGTATTTTGGACTTTTCACATCCTACGTTGCTCCGATTGAGCTGAAATTTTATAAGCACCTAAAAAATGCCATTCTCTACAACTTTTCTTCTTTGACTTAAGGCCAATTCGGCCTCTAACACACAGATACAAATTCGGACAGAAAGGAAGCAAGAATTTCCAGAAATCTGGAATTTTTGTTTCTAGTGGAACTTTCCTTAATTTCTCACTTCAAACACTACCAAAACCTCTCTTATAATCTTAATTCAACATATAAGCATCATACAATAAATTTGGGCAGAATTTCCACAAGCCCTAGTTCATCAAATAAATTGGGGAAAAACCTCTAAAACATGATAATCATCCATGATTCCACCACTATAATCAAACTACTAAACTTAATTTAACAAAATTGAAAGCAAAACTTAGAGAGATAAGCTCTCTTACCTTGAATAGAGGTCACAAAGAGTAGCCCAAGCTTCCTTCTTCCAAAAGCTTACCACAAATCACCACCTAGTCACTCAAGAACAAGTTTAATCGGTTTACTTTGTTTATTTTCTCACTAAGTTGTTGGATTTGAAGATGAAATGAAGAAATTTCTCTCTTGTTCTTCCCCTCTCTCTCTCTCAGCTCCTTGGCAGAAATATGAAGAGAAATGGAGCTTAGTTGCCTTATAATAAAGCAAGAGGATTAGGACTAATGGTGTCCACAAATTGGGCAAACACTTGGACTAATCTTGGCCACAAAATTTTTCTCTTTCTTTCCTTGCCTTTGAGCCACAATTTTCGGTCAGACTTAGCTGGTAGTGAGAGGATATTTTGCTCAATTATCAATGAGCTTGTAGGGTAAGAAAGTGGTGGTCAAGTGGTGCGTTCAAACGGTAGTGCGCGGGACCCGCAGGTTCGCGCCGTTTTTCTTAAAAACTCACGTACTAGGGTTTTTACTTCCCATTCACTAACCTTATATCATTGCCACTAGTCACATATTATTTCTCACTTAAAAGTCACTTTTAATCCCCAAATTAATTCTTACTCTGTACCGAAAATTCATCCGGCGGAAAATCGCGAAAATCCTAATTTCGCTCCAAACTTGAAACCGAAGCGTAAAACCCTATTTTCTAGGTTTATCTACACTTAATGTGAAATATTTGGGTAGTGGCCTTTGATAAATACTAATTTTCAAATAAAAGGGTATTTTTGAGGAAAAATACAAGGAATTTGCGAGTCCTCACAGCAATTGATAGTTCACATAACATATTGGGAGCAATTAAGAAAAGAAATACAATAAAAGCAAATAAAAAGGGTGGAACCCCTTCCCTCGTGCCTAATGTGCCTAAAAGAGGGTGAGGCTGACTCTAACCTAGGAAAACGCTAACATGGATGCATGAGGCTGGGGTTCACTAATGCGACTAGACTCGATAAGGTTTAAAAGGTCCCCAAGCCTTCAGACCTAAGGGAATGGGTCATCAATCCCAAGACCCTCGGTCGGTGACTCGAGCGATCCCCTAGGTATTGCTATGGGCGCAGAGCACACCATCCACATACCTAGAGAAACCATTCCTAGTCCTACAAGGTGGTATGGGAAAGAGCCCACGAAAATAAAATAAAATGGAATAGCAGTAAGTAAACGTGCACGTATGAAGTGTTCCCTATTTTGAGGGAAAGGGTTGAGAACCAACGCGAGGCTCTAAAGGTGACACACATCCCCCCCCAAATGCAATGCAAGCGCGAGATAAAACAAATAAAACATACATCCAAACAATCAATCATACATACGTGAACGAGGGAGTAGTTTGATGTGCACGCAAAACAAAAAGGTTCTCAAATGGAAAATGCAACCCTAATATCCAAATGCCATGCATAAAAGGGGTAGAAAATGGAAAAGAATGGCTAAATCAAATGCTTGGACCCACTTAGGAACTCCCCAGTGGAGTCGCCAAGTTGTCGCGCCCCACTTTTTGATATGGTGAAAGTAGTGTGTGAAATATGTATGTGAACATGTACGAAAGTGAAAAATAAAGGCCGTGGGATTGTGAAATGCGACGGTTTGGCCAAATAAAGTTCAAAAAGGGTTTTTGGATGAAAAATGGAGTCGCCACTTGGTATGGAGTTAGGGTGTACCAAGTCACCCAAAAATGATTTTTTGTTTTGTTTTTGAAAGAAAAAGTAAGCAAATCCTTTTAAAGAACTTTTAGGTCTACGCAACCAAAGAGAGGGATCGGGGGTCACATTTGATAAGGGAGAAGGCAAAGGCAAAGCCTAAGGCACTCCCTCACCCTAGCCAAAGCTAGTTGCATGACTTAAGCCCACTTTTCCTAATTTTTCTACCAAAGGTATGTATCGCATGTTGGATATGACTAATGGATGCGAAAAGGAAAGAAAAATGCAATCCTAAATCTAAAATGTTTCTCATGAGGCTTTTAGGTCCCAACCACATGAATTGTGGTGGCCAATAAGGAAAGCTCTCAAGGAAGTCGTGATTAATGCAAGTGAGGACTTAAGTGCAAGTGTGCAAGTGTGAGAAAATAAAGGTGTTTTTGTGTGCAAATGAATGAAAATAGGATAGTAGATACATATAAGTGCAATTGGGTGCCATTTGTGAGATAGAAAAATAAATAAGTGATAGGAAGAAAGTGGTGAGAAAGTGTAGATTGAGAAAAAGTCTAAATAGTGAGAAAATGTGGCTAAAAGAGTGTGGATGTAGTATAAAAAGAATGCAAGTGTATGACCTTAAGGGAATGCATCAGGTCGGACACGGGAAGGACTCCTAACTTTATGACTTTGATTTTCCCTTGGATTAGAAGGAAGAACTAGCGTGCTAAGGCTATTTTATAGCCAAACTCGCTCGTTTCCCTTATCGAAAGGGGACTCTCAAGCAAATGTACCCTATAACTAGCATGAGGATGCAAAAAGCCTAAAATGAAGGGAAAAGGATTGGAGGAGCATGCCAAATGATAAAAAAACTAAGAAAAATGCATGAAATGTAGTGAACATGCAAGTATGCACTAACGAAAGGGGACGGCCTATTGGGTTTAGCATTGGGCTAGCCCTTTCTATGAATTCCTACTAGCGTTGGACTTGTGGAAACGGAACAATGAGCCACAACTAGCGTTGGACTAGTGTGGTAACGGGAAAGGGGGGCCACAACTAGCGTTGGACTAGTGTGGTGACGTGCATTCATCCATCATATTCATCTACGACTATAGAAAGCAAGTAGACATGCCAAACACTCATAAACACGTAGCACGTAACACTTAGCATGCTCGACTAAATAAATATCAATAAAACTAATAATGAAAAAATAAAGTCAAAAATTTGGTGTCTACAGTTGACAAGGTCGAAGATGATGTGAGATTGATGATGGATCGCTGATATTTAACACCAAAAGAAGGCTTGTCTTGACAACACAGCTTATGAAAAAATTGCGTCGCCTTCCACCAGCAGCAATACTGTCTGTGAATGCTAATTTAGAATATGGGAGTGTGGGCTGCTCAGATTACCATTAGAGGATAACATCAGGAAGCATTAAGGATCAGCTTCTGTTGAAAGTCATGGATGATCTCACAGCAAGAGCAAGAAAGCTTGGAGATAAGTTTTGCGGTTAGACAAGAGAGTATCAGTTTGGACTTGGTAATGGAATGTCAAAATCTAGAAAAGTTTTCAGTGATCAATCGTTTTGCTAAATTCCATGATCAAAGGCAGGTTCAGGATTCATCCCACTGACCCAAATAAAGGCAGGCTCGGGTATTCATCCAACTGATCAAATCAAAAGAGCATTTGGATCTGTTCATCCCTAGAAAAGTATGATGAAACAACGAACAGTTAACCATCTTGATTCCAAACAGAGAGGTTTATCTCAATGGAATGTCAGAAGAAAGCCTCAAAGTGGCTTGATGTGAAAATAGTTTGCCGAACAAAAACAAATCACGTTGGGCCTGGATTTCGTGCCGCCAACGTCCCAAAGATCACGTTGGGCCTGGAATCACGTCCCAAAGATCACGTTGGGCCTGGAATTCGTGCCGCCAACATCCCAAAGATCACGTTGGGTCTGGAATTCGTGCCGCCGACGTCCCAAAGATCACGTTGGGCCTGGATTTCGTGCCGCCAACATTCCAAAGATCACGTTGGGCCTGGAATTCGTGCCGCCAACATCCCAAAGATCCCGTTGGGTCTGGACTTTGTGCCGCCAACATCCCGTTGGGCCTGGATTTTTGTGCAATCAAGGCAGACTCGGGTGTTATCCCACTGACTAATTTTCATGGCAGGCTCAGGTCTAATCCTATCGACCAATTCATCATACTGGGGCAAATTATTTTTGGAAAGATTCTAAAAAAATAAAAAAAAAAATCAAAAATCAAATCAAGTTTTATCACGGCAGGCTCGAGTTTAATCCCACAGACCGATGGTCAAGGCATTTTCATTTGCACTGCCACTAGCCGTGGGTCAGTCCCACTAGTGAGCATTTTCATTTGCACTGCCACTAGCCGTGGGTCAGTCCCACTAGTGTGCATCGCGATTTTTAATTTTTCCCTCGGGTCAGTCCCGAATTTAAATTTCATATTGGGGTCAGTCCCGATTTTATTTTCATGTTGGGGTCAGTCCCCTCGGGTCAGTCCCGATTTTAATTTCATGTTGTTCCCCTCGGGTCAGTCCCGATTTTATTTTCATGTTGGGGTCAGTCCCCTCGGGTCAGTCCCGATTTTAATTTCATGCTGGGGTCAGTCCCGATTTTATTTTCATGTTGCCCCTCGGGTCAGTCCCTATTTTAAATTTTATATTCGGGTCAGTCCCGATTTTAATTTTCATGTTGGGGTCAGTCCTCTTTTAAATTGTCTGTTCGGGCCAGTGCCATGTTTAAATTGTCTGTTCGGGTCAGTCCCGATTTAAATTCCTGTTGGGGTCAGTCCCCTTTTAAATTTTCTGTTCGGGTCAGTCCTATTTTGAATTTTCTGTCCGGGTCAGTCCCATGATTAAATTCTCATTCAGGTCGGTCCATGGTCTAAATTTTTGTACGGGTCAGTCCCGTTTCAAATTTCTTGTCTGAGACAGTCCCATTTTAAAATTTTTTTTAAAGGAAGTCAGCCCTCATTTTCAAAAGCGTCAGTCGCTCGAGTAATTTGCAGCCATTTTACAGGTAAGTATTTGGTGTCTACTTCTTTGTCTCAAGTTTTTCCAAAACCCAGACAAAGAGGGGCAAACTGTAGGCACCAAATTTTGATTTTTAATTTTGTTTGTTTAACCTTAGCTTTATTTGTTTCAACTCTAGGATTTTCATTTTACTTTATTTTATTTTATTTTTATTTTTGTTTATTTTCGTCTTCATACTAAACTAAATTTAAAAAAAAATGGAAAAAATGGAAAAATTGACAAGTGGAAACTTGCATGTGGGACAAGTGTCCCTTCTTGTTGTTTAACAACACATCACCTAGGTGGAAAAGGGTTGAGACACTTGTAGGATAGGGATTGTGAAAAGAAAAGAAAGGATGAGATGGCCGATGAAAAAAAGGGGACGAGAAGAAAGCAGCGGAGGTTTTGGGGGTCTGGGGAGGGTGCTGAACAAAACAGAGAAAGAAGATAGCGGCTCGGGAAAGAAACCATAGAGGAGAGCTTAGGATAGAAAGGGAGCTAAAAAACACAGAGGGAAGGCAATAGGGGCGACGGACGGAGCAAAAGGGAAAGAACCGAAAGACGGGCTGAGTGGGAGGAGCTACGGCTGAGAAAAGAAACGGGACCTAGGAGACGGAGGAAAAACCAGGCCATCACCAGTTCGCGTCCGCTGCCGCTGATGTCTGCCATCGCCACCACCGCGCACAACCTCTTGGGCCGCTACCGTCCTCTGCAACACTAGATGAAAGCTCTCGGACGAAGACAGACTTCGTCATCTTCCAATTCCAACTCACCGTCTTCGTCTTCGTCATAGCCGCCGTCGCCGCCGTTCAAGAAAGAGCACTGGCATTTGTTCAATGCTCGTTGCTGCTACCGGAATTCACCACCGCCACCGCAACTTGCCATTGCCGCCTGCGAAGTTTCACTAGGAACATTGTAAGCTGTTTTTCTCCCCTTAAAATTGCGATTTTACTTCTTCAAGAGCGAACGCTGGAAATCCCAACCCCAAAATTTGTCTCCGGTGAATTTGTTTTCCTGCAGCTTTTCGGTGATTGTTCGTAATTGTTTGACTGCAACATTTTAGGGGTTGATTGGACTGATTATTTTCCCTTCTGATAACTTTTTGGCCGATTATAGTTTCAATTGAATAAAGAATCAGTGACCCTTTTTTATGCTCATTTGTTGTTTGACAAAATTCTTGTTTGAAAGTTCTACCTGGAGATAATTTGCCTGCATTTTTACGTATAAAGAAAATAGAGTTTTGGAAAGGTTCTGATGTGCCTATTTTTTACATCTTGTCTGTTTAATCTTCCCTTTACAAGAATTCGAGTTAATGTCATGATATTACACGAAAAGGAGCTGGTGCGATTTTCATTTTGTTGATTGAGAGTACCAATTGAACATCCTGATGTCTTGTTTGCGAAGAAAGGCTAAATGGCCACTGAGGTTCTGTTAATCTTCAATGGTTTAATAATTCATGATTACGGTTGTGTTAATTAAAAGGAGATTGAATTTGTGAAAGGGCCTTGTTTGTTTTGGAACCTGTTTCGCGTGTTTCTTATGGTAAATTATAGAGGAGTTTGTAGAAGAAAGCCGCCAAAGAGTTCGGGCAGGATGCATAACAATTTCTAAGTTTTTTTAATATATTTTTGCCTCCCAACTTTGGTCTAATTGCACTATGGCCCCGAATCTTCTGTAATTGAACCATTCACGTCCCCATTGAGTGTTCATTTTCTCTTCATATTTTATAGGATTTTCTAAACATGTTCTTTCTGTGATTTGGAGTGTAATTGCGCCTTAATTTGTTTTTTTAGTGAATTTATTACTTCATTGGGTTATTGTGATTTGGGTAGTTTGGGGTTAAAGGTTTGCTTGGTGGGATTTTGGCTAATGAATTTTAGTTTATTTATTTGGGGTTTTTGGTTTAGGCTAGAGGATCAAGGCCCATCTGTTTGTTTGGCTAATTTTTGGGCCAAAATAATATACTAGCCCACTCGTTTTTCCTTGGACTTCCGATTGGGCCAAGTGATTTTAGCCCAAACAAATAAGAAAATGGCCCATTCCTTTTGGTCTTGGACTTTCGATTGCGTTGGGGAAGGTTTTGGCCCAAGTAAATAAATAAAATAGCCCAGTGGCTTGATCCATTAAGAAACCAGAGAACGAATTTGCGGATCGGTCCCTGTACTTTTCTTTAATTTCACTGTGGCTCTACAAACTTTCAATGCTTTCAATTGGATCCTTAATTTAATTGCAAATAGGTCCCTAAACTTTATTTTTCTTTAATTTTGACCCCAAAGCTTTTGTTAATTTTTGCAATCAAGTCCTTTCTTCTTTTGACTTCTTAAATGTAGGTTGTTTATATGATTTAATTGATTCAATTTCATGATTCATTTTTATCTTTATGATTCTTTTGTTAATTAAAGTGATGCATTGACCTTTTTCTTTGTATTTTGGAGGACAAATAAGTGATTTCATTTCATTGGGGCTCCAATTCAAGGGAGGTACACCCTAATCCCTTATTTCTTACTTTATTTGACTCTATGTGCCCTATGTGACTTTACATGTTTTATTGCATGCCTCTTGAATGTTTTTTTTATTATTCATTTCATTTATTTATTTGCTTTATTGTCTTTGTATATTTATTTTAGTTCAATTCGATTATTTGAAAGGCAATTTAATGCCAAGTTTGTAATAGTTAGGTATTTATTTTATTTATTTTGTTCCGTTTCCCCTTTTTAGATTGTAGTAGGGCTCCCCAAATGTAATAGTTAGGGCTTTATTTGCTTTATTGAGTGTTGTGTGATTTACATGCTTACGTGCTATGTGTTACCGCTTTCTTAGGGCCTTGCATCTAGATATTATGCTCACGTGCTATGTGCTATATGTGATTTAGGTGTTTACTTGCTTTATTATGTTTTTATTTGATTGTAACAAATGCATGTCATCACCACACTAGTCCAACGCTAGTTGTGGCCCCCTTTCCCGAATCCACACTAGTCCAATGCTAGTTGTGGCTCTTTGTTCCGATTTTCCACCAGCCCAACGCTAGTGAGAAAATATAAGTATGGGCTAGTTCAACGCTAGACCCTTAGGAGCCCTTCGCGCGATTAGATCATGATTGTGTGACAAAAAATCACTTCATTTCATATTTACTTTTTAGGGCCTCTTTCACCATATTGCATGACACTTTCCTTATACGTATATCCCTTCCCCCATATTTTCCCTTACATGTATATTACTTGCCTCTTTTGTATGAAACATGACATTAGACTTGCATTTCATATAGGCATTAGAACTAGGTTAAACCATCTGCTTGATTAGATTAGGGAATAACCCCTCGAATATGGGATATGGATGAATTTGGCTTTTCTAGCCTTAGCACGCTCGTATTCCCTCTATTAAAGGGAACATTGAAAGTCACGAGTGTAAGTCCCCCACATCCATTATGATGCATTCCTTTAGGTCATACACATTTGTATATTATTATTTTCTTTACTTTTTCTTTCTTTTGAGTCTCATGACTTGCATTATTCGTGACTTCTTCGAAGAGTCTTTATTGGGCGTCACGATTAATGTGATTGGCACCAACTAAGTTTTGAAGATACATTTTGACCTCTCGATACCCCCCTAGGTCTAGGGTTGCATTCATATAGTACATCCAAATGTGACAAATTCTTTGGTTAAAACAAGAAAATCTTTGACTAAATCACGCAACTAGCCTTGGCTAGGTCAAAGGGGTGCCTTGGATTTTTATCCTTGCCTTCCCCTTCGTCAAATGTGACTCCCGAACCTTTTTTCGTTGGTTTACGTAGACTAGGAGTCGTTCAAAAGGGGTTTCTTTCTACCTTTTCCTTTAAAAAATTCATTTTAGGTGACTTGGTATACCTTAACTCTATACCAAGTGGCGACTCCGATTTTTATTTCAAAAAACCCTTTTTAAACTATATTTTGGGTCAAATCGTCGTATTTTCATATCCCATTTAGACCCATATTTTTCTTCATTTTCCCTTGTAAATCAAAATTCATCTTTTAAAACCATTTCTTTATTTTTATAAAAAATGTGGCGCGACAATTATCAAGTATCTTTCATGATCTCCTCAAACCTTAGAGTATACCGATATATCATCAATAAATGCCACCACAGATTAATCCAATTACGATTTAAAACCCCGGTGCATTCGAGTCATAATTGCTGCTAGTGCATTGGTCAATCCAACAGCGTAATTGAAAGTTCAAAATGTCTCTATCTTGAATTGGAAGTGATTTTAAACACATCAGTTTCTAGGTTCCTCAACTGGTAATAGCTCTATTTTAAATTCAACTTGAATAATATCACGGCTCCTTGCCATTGGTCTAAATCCCTGGCTATGTGAGACAATGGAGTATTTGTTCTTAATGGTCACATCGTTCAAATCTCGATAATCTATATATATATATATATATATAGCCTCAAGTTTCGATTCCAAATGTGATATCTGATCCCTCAATCATTATGCTCATCAAATCTACCAAAGATTTCCTTTCACTAACCCAAATCTCGCAGTATTAATATATCACATTGGCAATCAAACATTGGATCCCAACTTCAACACCAAGCTCAAGATTTGGTCACGATCCCTGGTCGCCTCCAAGACCTCAGGGTGATCTATATTCTCAAGCACAATCTCGACTACGTCAACACCGTTCGTGTCTTATTATAAATCTATAAGTACAGGGCAAGATTTGAACATACATATAAGTCATAAAACTAATCAAAAGCGGAATAAAGTTTCATATGTCATAAGGATCATAATAGGTACATCAAGTTGGGATAGGTTTATCAAACCATTTCAAAACGGGAAAGGAAACAACAAGATTATAGCAAAACGTGCTGAGTTACCAAGATACAAAATAACAAAAGACTTTCCCTTATACAAAAGATTAAATCTTCAAAAGTGCCAGTCTAGTCTAGGGTAAAGTTACAACCTCTATTCCTCGAGTGAAGTCAAACCATCTCGACTTGTGAAACCTCCACTACTTGGGTCCTCTTTACAGCCATTTGTAATAATTACTCTCATCTGGCATTCGATTGCTTTGAGCGAACCTAATTGGCTGCTGAGTATTTCTTTCTTTTGTTAGGGGCACTGGGGCAATTTGAAATCTGATGTTCGGTGCTACCACAATACAAGCACTTTCCCGATTTCTTCCAACATTCATTCTCCGTGTGGTTGGGCTTACCACAATATCCACAAGTAGCACGAGAAGTCATGGCCTGACCAACTTGAAAAGTTTCTTTGTATTTCATTTCTAGTTCTACGTTCTTATATAGCAACTCAATTTTCTCAGCATATTCTTGTTTCCACCGCCCTTCCCAGTAATCAGCCAACTTTTTTTGAAACTCTACCACCTTTTGAAGGAGGTCCACTTCCTTATGCATTTCTTCCAAATTTGTCATCTTACCGATTGGTTCAAGTCAACTGATAGCCTGCCAGGTAAATCAAAGGATCAAATAAGTAGCTATTCATAATGGAAACTCGAGCCATAATACTCTTTCATTCTTTTGCTTATAGGTTACCTCGGAATACAAATCTTAACCATTCTGTGCTTAACACGGGCGAGCTCTTAAGTCTCCATGAAATTACTATCAATAATTGAAAACTCAACAAGGTAAGGGGACCTTATTCCTTAATATAAAGATTCCATGTCTCAGTTCACTCTTCAATACTTATCTACAAGGTCATTCGAGAAGAAATCATAATCTCTTGTTCTCACTAGTGCCTTATTGTATCCTCTCAAATCAATCTCACTATTTAGAGGTTAGGTTTTCCATGAGCTTAGATGGACGAATTTCAAGAATTGCTCAATTCCTCACACCTTTCTTGATTCTTAGGTTGGTTGATTGGTTTAGAGTTTAGTGCTCCACTAATCGTGTTAGGGCATCAATCGTCTGGTTAATAGCAATAACTACGCGATTATTTTCATTTATTTCTAGGGTTTTGATTCAGTCCAGCAGTCGTTCTATAATCGTCTCCTTGAACTTAGGGTTGCTTAACCCCTCGCCCTCGATCCTTTTCACTCTTTTGGCCACCCATAAATTTAACATGTTTAAAGGCATGACATAAAGTGAGTGCACATAAACGGAGTTTGAAAAGTAATACTTTTATCACGCCAAACAAATACAAGAATAAAAGGGAAGACACCGAAATAATCGCAAATGGGTACAACCCAATCATGGATTTGAAATCATGAAGCAGTAAAGTCAAGTATGTCATAAGTAACGTTTAATTGTCTCAAAAGGTAGGAAACATAGTAAAACAAGATACAAAATGCAATGGCCTTTAAGCGAGCACCACCCCATCTATCTTTTGCAAAAACTATTAAAATAATTTAAATCACTAGCTTAGTGATTGGCGGAGCCAACAGTCTTAATTATCTCCGTAGGATCATTTTCATTTCCAGCACTAGGAGTTTTAGATCTCATGTCCCTTATCGAATATCTTGTCATTCTCCATTTGTTCAACCAAGGTAACACACTTAGCCTTCGACTTATCCATCCTGTCTTTAATTTTGAACACTACTCCATCAAGTCGTGTCGCGCCCCATTTTTTGATAAGAAAAATAAAAAGACGTTGTTTAGAAAAAAACGGCTTTTGATTCAATTTTTTGATTGGAAAATGAATTTTAAGAAGAAGATGAAAAACATGGGTCTAAATGGGACTTGAAAATGCGACGATTTGACCCAAAACATAGTTTAAAAAGGGTTTTTTGAATGAAAATGGAGTCACCACTTGGAATTGAGTTGAGGTGTACCAAGTCACCTGAAAAATGAATTTTTAAAGAAAGAAAAAAAAAAGTAGAAAACCCTTTTTAAACGATTCCAAATCTACGAAAATCAGAGAAAAAGATTCGGGAGTCACATTTGAAGAAAGGGAAGGCAAGGATAAAAATCCAAGACACCCTTTCAACCTAGCCAAGGCTAGTTGCACGATTTAGTCAAAAAATTTCTTATTTTAACCTAAAGATTTATCACATTTGGGTGTACTATATGAATGCATAACCTAAATCTAAGAGGGTATCGGTCAAAATTTCTCTTCAAAACTCAATTGGTGTCAATCACATTAATTGTGATGTCCAATGCGGACTCTTTGGAGAGGTCATGAATAATGCAAGATATGAGACCCTAAGAAAAGAATAGGAAAATAAGAGAAATAATCATAATTATACAAATATACATGTCCTAAAAGAATGCATCATAACGGGTGCGGGGATCTAATATTCGTGACCTTAATTTTCCCTTTTATAGAGGGAATACGAGCGTGCTAAGGCTAAAAAGCCAAACTCGTCCATATCCCATACTCAAGGGATAATTTCCCTAATCTAATCATGCAAATGTACTAGCCTAATTCTAATGCTTAGATGAAATGCAAGTCTAATGTCATGTTTCATACAAAGGGGTAAGTAATATACATATAAGGGAAAATATGAGGGAAGGGATATATGTATAAGGAGGGATGTCATGCAAAAAAAAATGATAAAAGACCCTAAAAAGTGAAAAATATGCATGAGAATGTAATGTAGTCATACGAACATGATCTAGCGTAGGAGGTTCCTAAGGGTCTAGCATTGGACTAGCCCTTATTTCTATTTCCTCACTAGCATTGGACAAAGGAACCACAACTAGCGTTGGACTAGTGTGGTATCGAGAAATGGATCACAACTAGCGTTGGACTAGTGTGATAACACGTCACACATTAATTATAACTAAATTAATCATGTACGATCTAATAAAAGCATGTAAACTCATAATATCACATAAACACATAGCACATAATCATAATATCTAGATGCAAGGCCCTAAGAAAGCGGTAACACATAGCACGTAAGCATGCAAATCACACAAGCAAAAATAAAGCAAATAAAAAAAACCTAACTATTACATTTTAGGGGGGGTCCTACTACAATCTAAAAGGGGAAATAAAATAAATAATAAAAATAAATACCTAACTATTACAAATTTGGCATTCAAATGCCTTTCAAATGATAGATATACAAGGCTAAAGCCAATAAAGCAAATAAATAAATAAATGAAATAAATAAATAAACATCCAAGAGGCATGCAATTAAACACGTAAAGTCACATAGGGCACGTAGGATCAAATAAAGTAAGAAATAAGGGATAGGGTGTACCTCCCTTGAGTTGGGGCCCTAATGGAGTGAAATTACTTATTTACCCTCCAAAATAAAAGAAAAGGTCAAGGCATTACTTAAATTAAGAAATAATCACATGAAATGGGAATACGTGTGAAATTGAATCAATCAAAGGCACTTAAAAGGAGGCAAACAACCCATGTTTAAGAAATTAAAACAAGTAGAGACTAGCTTGTAAAAGTCAAAGAAGCTCGAGGGGTCAATTTATTGAATATTAGGGGTCTAAAAGGAATGAAATTAAAATTAATGGCTTAAGATAACAACTACCAATCAAATGACAAAACTCACAAAAATAAATGGAAAACTATTTGCCATGATTGAACAACAAAAATGCCAAAACTCCAAAAATCAAATTAACTATAAATCCAGAAAAAGTTGTTAGACCCTTCAAATTCATCCTACAACTCCTTAAGAATCTACCCAAAAATTATGTTAAAGCATACCAAAAGCAACTAAGATTCTAGAATGACAAAACTGATTAATCTTTTCAATCTTATGGGCCATAGTAGTATTAGGGGAGACTTGAGGGGATGATTTGCAATTTTGAAAACTATTTTCATGCAAAGCATGCAAACTAACGTGAGAAAACATTCTGCAACAAAACAAACAAACTGCTGAACCTTTGTTCCACTTTCAAACACTAAATTCAGATTTGATCTCATACTTTAATCCAAAGCTTTCTTGATCCAACATCAAATTTTAAACTAAACAACACAAAACATGAACTTGACATCCAAACAAGCAAAATCATAGAAGGAAATCATGCAAACATTGAAAAACTTCATGCAAAAAGGCACGAAGAAGCTTTCTACAACAAGAAATTTGCTGCGGCTTTGTTTCCAGACGGATACTTTAGATCCGAACACCAACTTTGATCAAAACCTTTTCAACCAAACCTCCAAACCTTGAACTAAGCATTACGACACATAACTTTGGCGTCTAAACAAGCAAAAACTTAGAAAAAAATCATGTAAATTCTTGAAAACTTTCATGCAAAAAGGTTTTAAGCTTCAGCAAGCAATGCTTCTGAGCTTCAGCACTTCGCATGGCAGATTCACACAATCATCTCAAACCACAAACCCAACCTCAAGTTCTTATCAAGCTCATCATGCATACAAGGGGATGACAAAATCAGGAACACTGAGGATCTTTATGCAAACAAGAATTCCGGCAAAGCTTTCTGCCAAAAAAAATGCAGCAGCTAAAGAGACTTTCTGCAATAGATTTCGGCAGGCTGAAGTTGCTCTTCTGCAATCCTCTTTAGCAACTCAACAAGATGGCAAAAGTTTAAATACAACTCACGCTTCATTAACTCTTCTACAACCTTTATTGACACAAGATGGAGTATGCAAACAAGATGATGAAAGTCCAGCTTTGTAGGTTGTTGCGTGAAGAAGGAAGAACATTAAAAATGAGGACGAAATGCAGCTTTTCATCATTCAACCCAGAATTCCAAATATCATCTTAACAAATTCCAATGTTAAAACATTTCGTGGGGTGGATTAAAGCAGTAAAGATGACCCAAAGCACAGAACAGCAAGAGGCACCCGAGATTTCATGCATCAAGAAAACACTACAAGCATTAGTAGTTTCATAACGCAACTGAACGTGAAATTACAGTAGAGGCGTAATGACACTCACAGCAAGCATGCCCACAGCCCACTATCATGCCAACCAAACGCCAAAGAGAGTACAAACTTCAAGCAACCAAACACTCCAGTATGAACCAAACGTGCTTTCTACTTTTTCCATAACACTTTAGATGCTAACACACGAAAATCAGAAGGGAAACCATGCGACCTTAGCAAATTTCTGAAGCTTATCTGATGCTTTGACGTTTAGCAAACTCACGCAACAGCAACAAATTTTAACAGCGACAAGGATTCAATCATTCTTAACCATCAAAAATTAAATCTTTGGAACATCAGGGATCACCCAAGAGAAAACCCACGGATCACATCTATTTGATTTTGGGGAAGGAAAATGCAAAGCTGAGGGCTTTTTAGGTTCACAAATTTTCAACCATACCAATTCAAAACACGACCCACGCACAGCCACAAGACTTCATTTTTCACTCATAAACAAAGAAAACACAGTCTTGGGGAACATGAAACAGAAGGGGCGGAAGAGTAGACAACAAAAACAGTGAATTTCCCATGAGCAAAGTCACGAAAACACATGCTTTGAAAATTTAAAGATGTCTGTGTTTTGAAGAGATACTGGAATTTAAAGGAGAAAAAGAATTTACAGTACTCGTGCTTTCTTGATGAAGATCCGCAACTACTAGTGGCGTGAGGGTTAGCAATTCCAGTGGCTCTCCTTGCTCTGCCACCGCAGACACCCCCTCGGTTTTTCTTGCTTCCTAGACTTTATCCCTTCATAGCTGGTTTACCATGTGAGAACCCGTACTTTTCCCATTTTCTAGGGTTTTATTTATTTAATGGTTTGTTTTCTGCATTTTCTTTAGTAGGAAAATTTTCTAAATATTTTTAATGAGCATATATAGTTTTTAGATGATTTTTCTAGTATGGGATAGTTTTTGAAAAATTAAGGATATATAACGGACGTGGGACCCGTTAGTGCGAAAAATTCGGAAAAATTCGGCCAAGGAGGTTAAGTTCCGGATACTGAGTGAAATTTATCGGGTGTTAAGAGATAAGTAGAGGTTGAGATGTGATTGATGTGAGAGGGAACTAATGGATAGAGATGCTTTAAATGGAGTGACACTTGTCACCATAAGAGTGGTTACACTTGTATGACAACTATTCACCTTTTTGACTTATTTGACCAATTGATTAAATATCTCAAAAATCACCAAAAATTCACTCTTGTCTTCTCCATTGTGGCCGGCCCTCTCTAGCAAAGGAAGGAAGAAAACTCTTCAAAATTTTGATATCCATCTAGCTCAAATCCTCCAAAGCAATCACTTAAACTTGTTTCTACTCCATAAAACCTATTCATTATGTGCTATTTAGTGGTTTGGTGAAGTGTTTGGAGAAGCTAAGGTGCCAAGCAACTCTTCCTCTCTTGTTTACTAGGTGAGTGATGATTGAACTCTCTCCTTCACTTAATGAAGCTTAATTTGTGCCTAATGGGAGCTAAAGTGATGAAATATGTGGTTTATTTCTTGGTTTTGGATGAATTGATGAAGTTTGCAATTTATTGGTGATTTTTCTGGTTTAATGTGATCATGATGTTGTGGCTATCTATGATGGTTGGAAATGATGGTTAATGACTCTAGTAGGTGTACATGATTGGTATTTGCAACCAATTTCTGGTTTGGAAGAAATTTCAGAAACCTAGGGTTCTTGAGGGGGGGCATTCTGTCCGAAATTTTAGGTCCTAGATAGAGGCTGAATTGGCCTTAGCATAAAACATGAAAGTTGTAGGAATGACATTTTAGAGGTGCCTACAAAATTTCAGGTCAATCGGAGTAGTGTAGAATGAGATAAGTCGAAATTACTATTGCTGTTCTGGATTCATCCGAATGTAAGAACTGCGTTTGAAATTGATTGTTTTGGCTGGAATTGCTTTGGATTTGGTTGTTGAGGTCTTCTGATGAAATGTAGCTTGATGTCCTAGCTACCATATGCCTTTGGAATTTCTGAATTTGGACCTGTATAGACTGAGTTGTACTGATTACAGCAGAATGTAGTTTCTGAACCTGTTATTGTGGTTCTGGTTTAGTATCTCGCATATTTGACCTGGTTGTGCTAGGAATTGGACTGAGTGATCTTCTACATTATTGTAGCCCGGTTTCTTAGCTTTCAGCTGGTTTTGGAATTTCTGGATTTGGACTTGTAGAGCCTGAGTTACGATGTTTCCGCTAGAATGCGTTTTGGTGAATCTGTTTTACGTTTTGTATGTAGTATATTGCATTTTTGACCTGTTTGCACTCAAAACTGGGTTGAGTGACCTTCTGTGATGTTGTAGCCCTGTCTTTTAGCTTCGAGATGGTGGGTCTTGTACCCTCATCCGATAATCGTAGTGAAATTGGTACCATTACCACAAAATGAGGACAAAAACTATTTTTTCAGGGCCAAAGCTAGTTATATTTCCGAAATTTTTGGTTTCCTTTAATGCTTGTATATGCTTATGAAACCCTATTGGGGTTGTGATTGGCAATGCTTTATGACTCGTTATCGAGTCTCATTGTACTTGTTTGCGTGTTCTAGGGCGTGACGGTGGTTCACGACGTACTTTTGACGACGGTGCATGAAACATCATTTACTTGATTGGTGAGTGTACTACTCACATGAATGTTTACAATGTGGCTTTGATATATGTGATTGTGATGCCGTGAAGGCTTACTTGGCCATTGGAAGTGGTTAAGGTGAGGGTGTACTTGACCGCCCTCACCCCTTTTGATACTGTTAATTACTGTTTACCGTTTCACTGTAATACTGAACTTGATATATGAGTTATTGAATTCCATTTCATGGAAACCTGATTTGGTGTCGTTTGGACGAATATCCAACGGCCTTACTGTATTAGTGAGCTCAACCCCATTGGTAGTCAATTGAATCGATCCGGCGAGAGCTTGGTCGTGAAAATTGACATGCCTCGGGGACTGTACTGGGGATTCTTGTAGTAATGAGACTCTTGATTCCGGTAAACTCGAGTATTACCAAAAGCTACTGATTGGAGTATGGGCCCGGTTGGGGTATGTTGGGTGGAAGGAATGGAAGTGAAGTGAAGTCTACGGTCGGGTATTCTTAAACAGTGACGGAGGGTCAATGAGGTTGGATCAAGAATGTAAGCGTGGAAATGGGCTCTTGAGAGCCGTCCGTATCCTTTTACCGACTTGTTTTACTTCTTAAATGTGTACTTGAAATGAAAGATTATGCTTATGTGATCTTTGTTGCTTATGTGATAGTCGCTCACTAGGTGTAAGCTCACTCCGTTCCGTTTGTTTTCCTTACAGGAATGTAATTACTTTTGGGATTGGACTGGATAGTCGATTGCCAAGTTGAGCTAGTGTAAATGTCTTTTGTATAGCTCTTTAAATGAAACCCTAATGTGTATTGGGTTCATTTTCTTTTGATTGGCAAACCGAACATGTATATCCTCGATGAATAGTTTTTGGCATGCCACTTTGGTTGTAACTGTTGAATTTCAATGTATATATATGTTGGATTGATGTTTGGTTGAACTCCGGATTCTGACGTGGCCGGTACTGTTCATCATCGGCTTCGATTTTCATTTTTTTTTATTTTGTGATTTTGACTTGTTTGCGCGCGTTGGTGTGTTCCGGAACGTATTAGATCGACGTCAACTGATCTGTAGTCCTGGCGAGAGCTGGGCAGGCAGTCCGCTAACCCCTTTGGTTTGCCTTAGTGGAAGGTGGGGCTGTCACAAGTGGTATCAGAGCCACTTCGCGTGGTCTCTGCGCGGAGTGAGACTGGACCAAGTGGTGTTGTGGTCCTAATTTCATGAATATGTCTAAGTGCTCGTTTGAGCATAAGTTATGAATCGGGCATGTGATAAGTGTACGAATCATTATCAGGGGACTCGAGGAAGCTAGGTATGTATGTCGGGTAGGAATCTTTAATAAGGATGGTTTACTCTTGGGACCGGCCGGCTCGAGTTGTGAATTATCTTAGATGGGATTCTTGCGCCCGGATACGAAAGATATGAGGGCCTAGGTTAGAAAGGATTTGGTGAACTAGAAAGGCCATTCCTCGGTGGATCGTCTATGTTTGTACTTGACTTAACTGGCTGTATATATGTGTGTGGCTTAATTTTGACCGGCTTGTATATATATGTCGCGCCCCATTTTTTGATAAATAAATAAATTGGTTTAAAAAAATGTATTTTGTGATTGGAAAATGAATCGTGATTTAAAAGAAAAATGGGTCTAAATGGGGTTTTGAGAATGCGACGATTTGACCCAAAATTATAGTTTAAAAGGGTTTTTAAAACTAAATACGGAGTCGCCACTTGGTAATGAGTTAAGGTATACCAAGTCACCTAAAAAATGTATTTTTTAAGAAAAATAGGAAAAAGTAGTGAGAAACCCTTTTTAAACGACTCCTAGTCTACGTAAACCAAAGAAAAAGGTTCGGGAGTCACATTTGACAAAGGGGAAGGCAAGGATAAAATCCAAGGCACCCCTTTGACCTAGCCAAGGCTAGTTGCATGATTTAATCAAAGATTTTCTTGTTTTAACCAAAGAATTTATTACATTTGGATGCACTACATGAATGCAAAATGAAGGAAAAATGCAAACCTAAATTCTAAAATGTCTCTTGTAAGGTTTTTGGTCCCAACCACATGAATTGTGGCGGCCAATAAAGGAAAACCTTATAGAGGTCGATTAATGCAAATGATGGCTAAAGTGCAAGTGTGCAAGTGTATAAAAAGGTGAACGTGTGAAATTGTATGAAAAATCCAAGTGTTTGTGTGCAAGTGTATGAAAAGGTGCATGTGTGAAATTGTATGAAAAATCCAAGTGTTTGTGTGCAAGTGTGTGAAAATAGAATAATAGATATATAAGGTAAAGTGGAATTCCATTTGTGAGGTGAAAATGAGCGCGTGATAGGAAAAATGTAGTGAGAAAGTATGGTTTTGAGAAATGTGAAAAAATGTGGTTAAAAGAGTATGTAGATGATAAAAATGAAAGTATGACCCTAGAGGAATGCAACAAGTCAGGTACGGGGGGTTGACTCCTAACTTTTCGACTTCTATTTTCCCTTTGATTAGAAGGCGAAACTAGCGTGCTAAGGCTATCGAGTAGTCACACTCGCTCGTTTCCCTTATCAAGAGGGGATTTTCACGCAAATGAACCCTAACTAGCATGAGATGCAAGTCCTAAAGTGAAGGGGAAGGGGTTTGAGGAACATACCAAATGATAAACTAAGGAAAAATGCGTGATATGTGGTGATCATGCACTTCATGAAAAAGGAAAAAAAACCTATTGGGTCTAGCATTGGACTAGCCCCTCCTATGAATTCCGACTAGCGTTGGACTAGTGGAAACGATAAAAGAAGCCACAACTAGCGTTGGACTAGTGTGGTGACGTACATTCATCCATTCCATTCATCCACACTACAAAAAGCGAGTAGACATGCGAATCACTTATAAACACGTAGCACATAACATTTAGCATGCTTGACTAGACGCAAAATCCTAATAAAGCATTTAACATATAACACATAGGCATGCAACCATTACATTTGCTAACTAAAACAAAAGGGAAAGGGAAAATGGACCAAATTACTTGCTACGCCCTATCTATTACAAGCCAAGAGGTGTACACATACCCCATTAATAAAAATCAAAAGTAAATGAAATAACTGAAAGGAAATAAGGAGAGGCTAGGAAAGCAAGTACACATGCAAATTTCAATTAGCACATTAGTCCACATAGGAGAGAAACAAAAGGGGTAAAAGAGATTATACCTCCCCGTTGGTGATACTAAGGAAGTAAACAAACTCAACTTGGCTAGAGTCACCCAAGAAAAGACTAACTTAGGCTAAAATCACCAAAAACAAAAGATTAATGCACCAATTTAGTGATAAGATATAAACTAAACAATTTGAATCCACCAAACATCAAACTTTCCCTCAATTGCAACTCAATGAAGTCAAAACTACTTAAAGACCAAGGCAAAAAGCATGATCATCCAATCCCCAAGCATAACATCTACTAAAAACCCAAATGCAAGCACTACTCAAATCATTTGAACCTAATTGAAGCATTTAAAAACTCAAAGGTCCCCAAGTAAAAATTAAAATCCAAGCAAACATCATATCTCAAGAATCCAAGAGTGAATGAAAGTCCATGAATGGTTTAAACTTGCATTTCTAGGACCCAATAACGACCACTAATCAATCACAATCAACGTCAAAATGAATCATCAAAGAGCTTCAAAGGTCCCAAAAATAATAAAGATCAATTAATGATTCAAATGCAAACACCTTAGAACCTAATTGCAAGACATTGGAATGTAATTGGGCCATAATGCATTGCTGCAAAAATCACAGGGACCCAATTGATTAGCTTTCTCAAATTTGTGGGTCATAGTAGAACAAGGGGAGACTTGGGGGGGTTAAGAGACAATTCTGAAATTATCCATGCATGCAAAACACGTAGAAGCCTTTCATTTCTGCGCCAATTCAGCTGCATTTCCTTCATGTTTCACTCCCAAATGCCAACTCCACATCCAATCACATACCTTAACCAAAGCTAACATCCAAAACTTTAAACTTAGACAGTAAAAACATAAGTTTAACATCCCAAATCAGCAAAGACAAAGGTGGAAATCATTCAAACATTGAAGAATGAACATGCAAACATTGAAGAATGAAAACTGCTATAGCTGAAAGTGAAATCTGCTGCATTTTTACTTGCAAACTAACTCAAATTTTCTGGTTCAAATACATAACTTCGACCAAGATTAAGCAACAAACAACTTTGGCTTGAGCAACCATGATCCAAGCAAGCAAACAACCCAGAAAAACATTATATTCAGGTCTGAAATAACATGCAAGCAACAATAAAAGGTTTCAGCTTCAGCAATGTTTCCGGCCAAACAACTTTGCAGCAATTTTCTTATAAACTCAGATTCTTATCACAACCTTGATTAGATGTAATTAAACTCAACGTCACAACTTTAGACCAAGCCCACAACTAAACCACCATCATAATCCAAACAAACAAGAAACCCAAGAAGATATCATGCAAATTTCTGGAATAAACATGCGTGCAACACTGGTTTGACAACTTCAATCATTCATTTTCCAGCAAGCATTGGATCCCAATTCAGGTATTTCAGCCAAAGTAGCACAAGACTAGACATTACCTAGACTGAACAGCCACAGCTACGGTAAAAACAAACAAAGGCAAAAAGAAGGAAAACGCAATCTGGCCGAAAAGATGAAATTGCAGCAGAAATTCTGCTGTGAACTGCGCAGCTCATTCCATGCAATTTAGGTCCGTATGAAAACTCTAACAATTTGTTATCTCATCAGCCCCAACCCACATAATCCTCACTCATTGATCGATCTGGGAGAAACCAGGCCAAACCAACGCACTCCTCAACCAAAACAGAAATAAAAACCCAACCTTCCTCAAATATCAAAACCCAACCATGAAACGAAAAGTGTTAGATGGAATGCCAAAAGAAAACGGACAAAGTTGGCTTCAGATTTTGGAAACAAAATGGTTGGTAAGAAAAACAAAACGTTATCAGGCCTGGCTATACTCAAAACACAGAAAAACATCGAAGGAAGGGAACAACTTTACTTGCAAACCCCAATGAACACAAGAAAACAGCATGCTGTCACGCAAAAATCATCCAAAACACCAAGCTTTACTTTAGCGATCAAGAACTCAGTGCAAGACTCCAGGAACTCTAATTACGCAGACCAGATTTCATAGGAAATGGAAATAGACACAGAAACGGGTGGAAAGCTACCTGTTGACCACCTTTGGGTTTGAAGCTTCAGCTTGGGTGATGAAGAAATCGATTGCAGAGTCTGATGAAGTCGCTGCTTGGGGTTTCTTTCGGTCTCCTTCTGGTTTCAGCCGTCCAACCAACTTCCCAACCGTCACTAGCCTTTCCAAATCTTTGCCGCAGTCACTCGATGCCCCCTCTTTGCTATTTCCCTTTCCTCTCACCAAGCTGTCAAGCTCTCCGCCGCCACCCCAAACTCTCTTTCGGACTTTTCCCAGATTTCTTTCCTTCCTCCAGATCCTTGCAGCCGTCCGTCTCTCTATGATGTTTTCTTTTTCCGTTTACTCTTTCTCCCCCTAGATTTTCAGCCGTTCCTTTCTCTCTAAAACCCCCCTTTCTCCAAAACTCTCCTTCCTTCTCAAACCTTTTGCCGTCTGTTTTCTATCCTTTCTATCCCCTCTCCCTAGTAACTCTCTCCTTGCGGCTGAATCCTCTTTTTCTATTTATATGGGAGCCCTAAAACCCTCACACATCTTTCCTGAAATTGCAGCTAAAGGAGCCGTTCGGTCCTCCCTTGCAAGCTGCGACAAATACGCAGCTTGCATGCCGTGCGTTTTTTTTTTTTAATATAAATAATATATAATAAAAACAAAAATAACAAAATGACAAAACCATGTAATAATAATAATAATAAAAACAAACTAAACAAATAAAAACAACAAAAATGTCCATTTTTCAAATTTTCTTCATTTTTCCCTTTTTTCTTTTCTTTTTTCTTTTCTCAAAATAACTTAATAAAAATAACTAAAATGCCAAAAGATTGAATTTGAACGTATTTTTGTGACCAATTTTCCTTTTTTCTCTTTTTCCATGATTTTTCCTTTTTTTCTTTTTCATGATTTTTCCATTGTTTTCTTTTTCTTTTGAGAAATTCCATCCTAAAAGCTTAAAAATAAAATAATGACATGAAAACTAAAAAAACTAAAAACTAAAAATGAATAAAACAAACATGACAAAAACAAAAAACTAAGAAATAAAGAGTAAATGAATTTGAGCTAAAATTTGGTGTCTACAGTTTGCCCCTCTTTGTCTGAGTTTTGAAAAAACTTGAGACAAAGAAGTAGACACCAAATACTTACCTGTGTTATTCGGCTGCAAAAGATTCCAACGAACAGGAATTCTAACATGGGGCTGACCCAAACATAAAATTAAAAACGGGACTGACCCGAACAGAAAATGTAAAATGGGATAGACCCGAACAGAAAATGTAAAATGGGATAGACCCACGGGATAGACCCGAACAGAAAATGTAAAATGGGATAGACCCAGACAGAAATTTAAATGGGATAGATCCACGGGATAGACCCGAACAGAAAATGCAAACGGGATAGACCCGGACAGAGATTTAAATGGGATAGACCCACGGGATAGACCCGAACAGAAACTGTAAAATGGGATAGACCCACGGGATAGACCCGGACAGAAATGTAAAATTGGATGAATTGAAGTGAGATGGAGTGTTGGTGGGATGAAAACACGCACATTAGTAAGATAGACTCGATGCTAACGGCGATAGAAATGAAAACACGCACGTTAGTGAGATAGACTCGATGCTAACGGCGCTAGAATGAAACACGCACGTTAGTGAGATAGACTCGATGCTAACGGCGCTAGAATGAAACACGCACGTTAGTGAGATAGACTCGATGCTAACGGCGGTAGAATGAAACACGCACGTTAGTGAGATAGACTCGATGCTAACGGCGGTAGAAATGAAAACACGCACGTTAGTGAGATAGACTCGATGCTAACGGTGGTAGAAGTGAAAGCACGCACGTTAGTGAGATAAACTCGATGCTAACGGCGGTTGAAATGAAACACGCACGTTAGTGAGATAGACTCGATGCTAACGGCGGTTGAAATGAAACACGCACGTTAGTGAGATAGACAAACTCGATGCTAACGGCGGTTGAAATGAAACACGCACGTTAGTGAGATAGACTCGATGCTAACGGCGGTTGAAATGAAACACGCACGTTAGTGAGATAGACTCGATGCTAACGGCGGTTGAAATGAAACACGCACGTAAGTGAGATAAACTCGATGCTAACGGCGGTAGAAATGAAACACGCACGTTAGTGAGATAGACTCGATGCTAACGGCGGTTGAAATGAAACACGCACGTTAGTGAGATAGACTCGATGCTAACGGCGGTTGAAATGAAACACGCACGTTAGTGAGATAAACTCGAGATAAACTCGATGCTAACGGCGGTTGAAATGAAACACGCACGTTAGTGAGATAAACTCGATGCTAACGGCGGTTGAAGTCAGTAAATTAAAATGTGGTTATCAAGAAAAGAGGTATAAGGGTGCGCGGCGGACGCTAAGCTTTGCCAACAAGAAATGAAAAATGGATTTTCAAGAAATAGGAATTTGAATTTGATTTGATTTTGATTTTTTCTGATTTCTTTTTCTGATTTTTTGATTTTTTGATTGAGAGAGACTTGTGGAAATAATTTGCCCCAGTGATGAATTGCTCAGTGGGATTAACCCGAGCCTGCCCAATGAAATTTTTGAGATGTTGGCGGCACCAAGTCCAGGCCCAATAGGATTTTTGTGAAGTTGGCGGCACGAAATCCAGGCCTAACGAGATTTTTGAGATGTTAAGAGAAGGGGGAAACAGAATGATGCGCAGCGTGCATTGAAGCTTCGCCCACAAGAAATCAAATTTGATTTTTCAAGAAACAAGAATTTGAACCTGATTTTTGACTTTTTTTTTCTATTGATTTTTTTTTGTTTTTTTTTGTTTTTTTTTTGTTTTTTTGAGAGAATTTTTCAAAAATAATTTGCCCCAGTGATGAATCCATTTTTCCCTCCTTCTTCTTGCTTCTCACTGGATGCTTTTCGTCATTTTGAACCATGAATACCTGTACAAGGGGGTCATCAAAGTATGACATACATTCAAATTTCTTATTTGGAAAGAACAGCGTGATTGACTTGACATCCTCAAATGTATTACAAAAATTTTGCCCCAGTATGGATTTATTTCATGAAATCTCACAAATAAAATTTTTGCCCCAGTGTGGGCTCCCTTGATTGCAAAAATTTGTTCAGATGATTTCCATTTATTAGAACAAAGAAAAACCGCACTTTTCTAAAATTTAGAAAATAGTCATATATACAATGTGAAGACACTTAACGTCGAGTTTGAACTCATGCAGAAATTTCATGATGAATTCCTCGAAGTAACACCAAATTCAAGAAGATTTCTTCCTCACTTTTAGCATTGGTGCTTAGGGTAACGGGTCACCACTTCTGGTTGACTCATCTTTTCAGGACCAATCAAATGACTTTATTTTTGAAATGACTAAGGAAATGGGAGGTCAGAATCTGTCTCTTTTTTTTTTTTTTTTTTTTGTTTTGTGCCCAGTCGTATGTAATCCATTCAATGTCACATCTTAGTGAAAGCAAAGAGTTTGTCACCCTCATTTCTTAAGAAAATTGAGTCAACATATGAGCTTTAAGCTTGCAACAAATGGGTAGAAACGATAGCTAAACATGCGAAAATTGGTTATACCCCCATGATCACAAATGATTGATGGATTTCTTATGAGCATATACTCACTTTGGATTGTCATGAAGGAATAAGTCAACGATGGACTTTGTTAGCTTGTAATGTGGCTTGAAAACGATAGCTAAAGAATAAAAACTTTCAAGGACATAGCAACGAAGATCGCATTTTCCCAAAATTGCCCCTATTTTGAACTCGAAGATTCTGAACTTTGTTCGATCACTCAATAGGGACTTCACCATTGAATCCTTTGTATTTCATTTTTCCTTTTTGCTTTTCCGTTTTCTTTTCTTTGATCTGGTGCGTTTTCCATGGTGAGTAGCGTCAGCCCCCATACTCAAACAATTCAGAAATACAGATAAAATTTTCCGGCATCAGAAATTTTCTTGACAGGGTCATTGCAAAAAACAAAAGTCAGGACTTTCGGCTTTTGTAATGGGGTCAGGTGGGGTGTTTAGAAAAGTTAAGGCTTGAAAGCAGATTTCAAAAGTGGTTTGAAGAATCTGAGATCGCATTGTTGCGCCAACCCTATTTTAGGGTTAAATCAGAATTTGCCCCAGTTTATGCTCAATTGAGGCTTTTTCTCTTTCATTTTCTTTCTTCTTTGATTTTTCGGCATTTTGCCATTTTTTTTGAACTTTTCAAAAATTTGCCCCAGTTTATTTGTGAACTGAGGTTCTCTTTTCTTCTTTTGTCTTTTGAATTTGTGGCTTTTCACTTTTCCACTTTTTGAAGTTTTCCTTTTCAACTCAAACTTGCTCCAGTGTGGGGTTTGCGATTCTCAGGGTTGCCAAACGAAGCAATTTATTCTGAAGGCTCAAAAGGGATAATTAGGGATAGAATGTTCGATTGGAAAAGAAGAGGGCCTGACTTTTAATCCGTTCCTTACAATAACTCTGAAAGGAAACTTTGGTTAATGCGAAATTTTTTTTTTTGCATGTTTCTGAATTACTGACTGAGGAAGACCCTTGTTCATCCATATTTGTGAGACATAGGCGATCCACGTGGACAAAACTCTTCCTTTTTTCCAAAAATTGGAACCCAAATGGAATCAAATTTCCCCAATTCGCGATTCCCTTTCCCCTTTTCTTTTTGTTTCTTTTTCCTTCCCCAATGTGGGGTGCGATCATATGTGCACTCGAAAAGAACCACCAATTTTTAGCTCAAATGAGGATGCAAGGGATGATCAGTGTTTAGGTTGTGGAAACGACGGCCAAAGTATCATTCTCACACTTCATGACAACCAAAGTAACTAGATGGTCATTGAAAATCCATTCCCCTTCTTGGATATTTGAAAATTTTCCAATATAGGGTAGTGATCATTAGGGCTCTTATTTGAAACGAAATTATTCTTTCAAAGGCTCAAATGGGAGAGCAAAATGATAAAATGTGTATAGGTAGAGAAAAGAATGCTCGAAGTATCATTCCAAATTTTCAAAACAAACAAGAATAATGCAAATTTTTGCTTTCACTTAGATGTGAATTGAATCGGTTAAACACAATAGATATTTTCAAGCAAAGATAGCCCCAATTTACAATTTATCAATCAATGTGACTGATTTTATTTTGGAATCAAATGAAGGAGGAAAGGAATCTCATAGGGCCTTTTGAGTGACCTCTTTTAATTCTGAGCACTCTTATTGTGAAATTCAGATCACCAATCTAGTGTACACAAGGATTTTAGAAAGCATACACTTGCGAATTTTTCAGGCTGGAGGTTGAAAACAAATCTCAATTTAGTCTTATTTCTTAAAATTCATCATGAAATCTCCAATGAATAAGAATAAAGAATGAAATGTACATAAATATACACAAAACAATGATTATCCAAAATTTTTATTGCTGAAAAACAATTTGAAACAAAATTTCTCGTTCAATTATGATACAAATGAGAAGAGAGAAACTCGTAAAGAGCTCCACATATACACTTTTTGTCTCCTTTTCTTTTTGGAACAAAATGTATTAACAAATCAAATATACAAAATTTTCCTTTGGAAATAATTACAAAATCTCTCAGATGCTTTAGCGTAGAGCTTCCAGATAGATCTTTTATGTTTTCATTGTAGGATCTGCCCAAGAATCATACAATACTTGCAATTTTGACACTTTATTAGATCCAAATTATCATCAGGTATAGAAAAATATTTTCACCTTATTGAAGCATTTTTTTTTTATGAATGCAGGGGAGGGGGAAAACAAAAGAAAAATACCCTGAGTTAGTAAATAAGAATATAAAATCGGTATGCATGTCCTATGGGGGGAACCCTTTTTGTGCCAAGGGTAGGCCTAGCATGAAAATGCAATCCTCTAGGGTAGGCACTATACCATACCTGATGGCTCTGATCAATTGATTGAGTGAAAAATTTGATCAATTGGAGAGATGAAAGACAATTGTCAAAATAAAGACAACGTCCGAATGAATTGATCACAAACGCACGGGTTTGACCTTGACGAACTTCCTATCGAAGAGACCGGAATTCGTTTGACAAAATTTCCTCAATAAAGCGCGGGTCAAAACCCCAACTGATCAAATGGCTGGATGCAATGGATGTTTTTCTCAAAATCGACTAGGTTTTCCATTTTGAAATTCGAAATTGAAATCCTAATTGGTCAAATGGGTTTGAAATGAAATTGACCATTTATTTAAAATCGACCGGATTACCCTAAAAAGGGAAACGGGTCAAATGAATTGAGTGACATTTGATAATTTACTCAAAATTGACCGGATCATCCTAAAAAAGGAACTTGGTCAAACGAATGAAATTGAGAATTTTATTCAAAATGGACCGGATCATCCTAAAAAAATGAAATTGGTTGAATGAATTGAATGAAATCGAGAATTTATTCAAAATTGACCAGATCGCCCTAAAAGGGTAAATTGGTCAAATGAATTTATGAAATTGATGATTTATCGAAAATCGACTAAATTGCCCTAACTAATCAAATGAATTGAATGAAATTGGTGATTTATTCAAAGATCGACCAGATTACCCTAAAAGGGTAATTTGGACAAATGAATTGAATGAAATTTGATTTATTTCAAAAATCGACCAGATCACCCTAAAAAGGGTAAATTGGTCAAATGAATGGAAGAGAGATTGATGATTTATGCAAAAATCGACCAAATCAACCTCAAAGGGTAAATTGGTCAAATGAATTGAATGAAATTCAAAAATCGATCGGATGACCCTGAAAGGGTAAATTGGTCAAATGAATTGATGATTCATTCAAAAATTGACCGAATGACCCTAAAAAGGGTAAATTGGTCAAATGAATGGTTTATTCAAAATTGATTATGAATTGACAAAAATGGATCGATTGAATCGTCCGGCCATTGGTGGCTTCAAAAAAATAGTCTATGAGCCTTCTAAAATCACGATTTGGCCTCAATTTATTTATTGTCTCAATAGGAGGCATTATTTGTGAATTTCTTCAAATTAATGTCCTTTACGCAAGGGAATTTTACCAAGTTTGATAAAATGGCCAAAAAAGTGATTATTAGACGTTCATATTCCAAAAATCACTCTATGAAAATGATTGGATCCTACCTTACCTTGTGCACTACCCCTTTGGATGGTACAAAATGTAAACGTGCAAGTCTCGTTGGATTAAGTATCCGAGACACAAGGTGGTTTATTCCTAAACACGGGATTCCCTATGTGGCATTCCCTTTCTATGGTTTATGCATGATGCCATTTATTAAAACGATGTAAATATGTGACAAATACGGCCTAAAGGACATGAATAATGCATCGGGGGGGAAAAAAGTCTAAAAATGAAATGCATTTATTGAAAATTAAGTGTAATGACTAAAATTTAAACATGTGAGTTATCTAGTGGGTGAGTCACTAAAAGAGTACCAAAGAGTCCTCTTATTGCTAAGGCACATGAATGCAAGCCAAGAAAACAAAAGAATGGTTAGTGCAATTGATAGTACACATAACACATTGGGAGCAAATAAGAAAAGAAATACAATAAAAGCAAGTAAAAGGGGTGGAACCCTTTCCCTCGTGCCTAATGTGCTTAAAAAGGGTGAGGCTGACTCTAACCTAGGCAAATGCTAACATGGATGCATGAGACTGGGGCTCACTAATGCAACTAGACTCGATAAGGCTTCGGCTCCCAAGCCTTCAGACCTAAAGGCAAAGGGTCATCACTCCCAAAGCCTTCGATCGGTGGCTCGAGTGATCCCTTAGGTAGCGCTATGGGCGCAATGCACACCAGCCGCCTACCCAAGGCAATCGATCCTAATCCTACAAGGCGGTGTGGGGTAGCGCCCACGAAAAATAAAATAAAGTGGGATAACAATAAGTAAACGTGCACGTATGAAGTGTTCCCTATTTTGAGGGAAGGGGTTGAGAACCACACAAGGCTCTAAAGGTGACACCCCCCCAAATGCAA
The DNA here is from genome assembly GCF_036785885.1 of Coffea arabica. Classification (NCBI taxonomy): domain Eukaryota; kingdom Viridiplantae; phylum Streptophyta; class Magnoliopsida; order Gentianales; family Rubiaceae; genus Coffea; species Coffea arabica. Next base: position 37,575,171 of record NC_092329.1, read on the forward strand.
TGCAAGCGCGAGATAAGTAAGTAAACATACATCCAATCAACCAATCATACATTCGTGAGCGAGGGAGTAATTTGAGACGCGAGTGATGCAAAATCCTAAAAAAGGAAAAATGCAACCCTAAAACACCCAAATGTGATATATGAAAAGATTAAAAGAAGAAAAAGATTGATTAAATCAAATTTGCTCGGACTCTCGAATGTCCCCAGTGGAGTCGCCAACTGTCGCGCCCCATTTTTTGATAAATAAATAAATTGGTTTAAAAAAAATGTATTTTGTGATTGGAAAATGAATCGTGATTTAAAAGAAAAATGGGTCTAAATGGGGTTTTGAGAATGCGACGATTTGACCCAAAATTATAGTTTAAAAGGGTTTTTAAAACTAAATACGGAGTCGCCACTTGGTAATGAGTTAAGGTGTACCAAGTCACCTAAAAAATGTATTTTTTAAGAAAAATAGGAAAAAGTAGTGAGAAACCCTTTTTAAACGACTCCTAGTCTACGTAAACCAAAGAAAAAGGTTCGGGAGTCACATTTGACAAAGGGGAAGGCAAGGATAAAATCCAAGGCACCCCTTTGACCTAGCCAAGGCTAGTTGCATGATTTAATCAAAGATTTTCTTGTTTTAACCAAAGAATTTATTACATTTGGATGCACTACATGAATGCAAAATGAAGGAAAAATGCAAACCTAAATTCTAAAATGTCTCTTGTAAGGTTTTTGGTCCCAACCACATGAATTGTGGCGGCCAATAAAGGAAAACCTTATAGAGGTCGATTAATGCAAATGATGGCTAAAGTGCAAGTGTGCAAGTGTATAAAAAGGTGAACGTGTGAAATTGTATGAAAAATCCAAGTGTTTGTGTGCAAGTGTATGAAAAGGTGCATGTGTGAAATTGTATGAAAAATCCAAGTGTTTGTGTGCAAGTGTGTGAAAATAGAATAATAGATATATAAGGTAAAGTGGAATTCCATTTGTGAGGTGAAAATGAGCGCGTGATAGGAAAAATGTAGTGAGAAAGTATGGTTTTGAGAAATGTGAAAAAATGTGGTTAAAAGAGTATGTAGATGATAAAAATGAAAGTATGACCCTAGAGGAATGCAACAAGTCAAGTACGGGGGGTTGACTCCTAACTTTTCGACTTCTATTTTCCCTTTGATTAGAAGGCGAAACTAGCGTGCTAAGGCTATCGAGTAGTCACACTCGCTCGTTTCCCTTATCAAGAGGGGATTTTCACGCAAATGAACCCTAACTAGCATGAGATGCAAGTCCTAAAGTGAAGGGGAAGGGGTTTGAGGAACATACCAAATGATAAACTAAGGAAAAATGCGTGATATGTGGTGATCATGCACTTCATGAAAAAGGAAAAAAAACCTATTGGGTCTAGCATTGGACTAGCCCCTCCTATGAATTCCGACTAGCGTTGGACTAGTGGAAACGATAAAAGAAGCCACAACTAGCGTTGGACTAGTGTGGTGACGTACATTCATCCATTCCATTCATCCACACTACAAAAAGCGAGTAGACATGCGAATCACTTATAAACACGTAGCACATAACATTTAGCATGCTTGACTAGACGCAAAATCCTAATAAAGCATTTAACATATAACACATAGGCATGCAACCATTACATTTGCTAACTAAAACAAAAGGGAAAGGGAAAATGGACCAAATTACTTGCTACGCCCTATCTATTACAAGCCAAGAGGTGTACACATACCCCATTAATAAAAATCAAAAGTAAATGAAATAACTGAAAGGAAATAAGGAGAGGCTAGGAAAGCAAGTACACATGCAAATTTCAATTAGCACATTAGTCCACATAGGAGAGAAACAAAAGGGGTAAAAGAGATTATACCTCCCCGTTGGTGATACTAAGGAAGTAAACAAACTCAACTTGGCTAGAGTCACCCAAGAAAAGACTAACTTAGGCTAAAATCACCAAAAACAAAAGATTAATGCACCAATTTAGTGATAAGATATAAACTAAACAATTTGAATCCACCAAACATCAAACTTTCCCTCAATTGCAACTCAATGAAGTCAAAACTACTTAAAGACCAAGGCAAAAAGCATGATCATCCAATCCCCAAGCATAACATCTACTAAAAACCCAAATGCAAGCACTACTCAAATCATTTGAACCTAATTGAAGCATTTAAAAACTCAAAGGTCCCCAAGTAAAAATTAAAATCCAAGCAAACATCATATCTCAAGAATCCAAGAGTGAATGAAAGTCCATGAATGGTTTAAACTTGCATTTCTAGGACCCAATAACGACCACTAATCAATCACAATCAACGTCAAAATGAATCATCAAAGAGCTTCAAAGGTCCCAAAAATAATAAAGATCAATTAATGATTCAAATGCAAACACCTTAGAACCTAATTGCAAGACATTGGAATGTAATTGGGCCATAATGCATTGCTGCAAAAATCACAGGGACCCAATTGATTAGCTTTCTCAAATTTGTGGGTCATAGTAGAACAAGGGGAGACTTGGGGGGGTTAAGAGACAATTCTGAAATTATCCATGCATGCAAAACACGTAGAAGCCTTTCATTTCTGCGCCAATTCAGCTGCATTTCCTTCATGTTTCACTCCCAAATGCCAACTCCACATCCAATCACATACCTTAACCAAAGCTAACATCCAAAACTTTAAACTTAGACAGTAAAAACATAAGTTTAACATCCCAAATCAGCAAAGACAAAGGTGGAAATCATTCAAACATTGAAGAATGAACATGCAAACATTGAAGAATGAAAACTGCTATAGCTGAAAGTGAAATCTGCTGCATTTTTACTTGCAAACTAACTCAAATTTTCTGGTTCAAATACATAACTTCGACCAAGATTAAGCAACAAACAACTTTGGCTTGAGCAACCATGATCCAAGCAAGCAAACAACCCAGAAAAACATTATATTCAGGTCTGAAATAACATGCAAGCAACAATAAAAGGTTTCAGCTTCAGCAATGTTTCCGGCCAAACAACTTTGCAGCAATTTTCTTATAAACTCAGATTCTTATCACAACCTTGATTAGATGTAATTAAACTCAACGTCACAACTTTAGACCAAGCCCACAACTAAACCACCATCATAATCCAAACAAACAAGAAACCCAAGAAGATATCATGCAAATTTCTGGAATAAACATGCGTGCAACACTGGTTTGACAACTTCAATCATTCATTTTCCAGCAAGCATTGGATCCCAATTCAGGTATTTCAGCCAAAGTAGCACAAGACTAGACATTACCTAGACTGAACAGCCACAGCTACGGTAAAAACAAACAAAGGCAAAAAGAAGGAAAACGCAATCTGGCCGAAAAGATGAAATTGCAGCAGAAATTCTGCTGTGAACTGCGCAGCTCATTCCATGCAATTTAGGTCCGTATGAAAACTCTAACAATTTGTTATCTCATCAGCCCCAACCCACATAATCCTCACTCATTGATCGATCTGGGAGAAACCAGGCCAAACCAACGCACTCCTCAACCAAAACAGAAATAAAAACCCAACCTTCCTCAAATATCAAAACCCAACCATGAAACGAAAAGTGTTAGATGGAATGCCAAAAGAAAACGGACAAAGTTGGCTTCAGATTTTGGAAACAAAATGGTTGGTAAGAAAAACAAAACGTTATCAGGCCTGGCTATACTCAAAACACAGAAAAACATCGAAGGAAGGGAACAACTTTACTTGCAAACCCCAATGAACACAAGAAAACAGCATGCTGTCACGCAAAAATCATCCAAAACACCAAGCTTTACTTTAGCGATCAAGAACTCAGTGCAAGACTCCAGGAACTCTAATTACGCAGACCAGATTTCATAGGAAATGGAAATAGACACAGAAACGGGTGGAAAGCTACTTGTTGACCACCTTTGGGTTTGAAGCTTCAGCTTGGGTGATGAAGAAATCGATTGCAGAGTCTGATGAAGTCGCTGCTTGGGGTTTCTTTCGGTCTCCTTCTGGTTTCAGCCGTCCAACCAACTTCCCAACCGTCACTAGCCTTTCCAAATCTTTGCCGCAGTCACTCGATGCCCCCTCTTTGCTATTTCCCTTTCCTCTCACCAAGCTGTCAAGCTCTCCGCCGCCACCCCAAACTCTCTTTCGGACTTTTCCCAGATTTCTTTCCTTCCTCCAGATCCTTGCAGCCGTCCGTCTCTCTATGATGTTTTCTTTTTCCGTTTACTCTTTCTCCCCCTAGATTTTCAGCCGTTCCTTTCTCTCTAAAACCCCCCTTTCTCCAAAACTCTCCTTCCTTCTCAAACCTTTTGCCGTCTGTTTTCTATCCTTTCTATCCCCTCTCCCTAGTAACTCTCTCCTTGCGGCTGAATCCTCTTTTTCTATTTATATGGGAGCCCTAAAACCCTCACACATCTTTCCTGAAATTGCAGCTAAAGGAGCCGTTCGGTCCTCCCTTGCAAGCTGCGACAAATACGCAGCTTGCATGCCGTGCGTTTTTTTTTTAATATAAATAATATATAATAAAAACAAAAATAACAAAATGACAAAACCATGTAATAATAATAATAATAAAAACAAACTAAACAAATAAAAACAACAAAAATGTCCATTTTTCAAATTTTCTTCATTTTTCCCTTTTTTCTTTTCTTTTTTCTTTTCTCAAAATAACTTAATAAAAATAACTAAAATGCCAAAAGATTGAATTTGAACGTATTTTTGTGACCAATTTTCCTTTTTTCTCTTTTTCCATGATTTTTCCTTTTTTCTTTTTCATGATTTTTCCATTGTTTTCTTTTTCTTTTGAGAAATTCCATCCTAAAAGCTTAAAAATAAAATAATGACATGAAAACTAAAAAAACTAAAAACTAAAAATGAATAAAACAAACATGACAAAAACAAAAAACTAAGAAATAAAGAGTAAATGAATTTGAGCTAAAATTTGGTGTCTACAATATATATGTTTTGATCTTGTTTGGAATGTATAAATGTGTGTTATCATAAAAGTTTTGAGTGTTACTTACATGCATCGTGCTTATTTTGGTTTAGTATTATTGCCTAGACCAAGTAAAACTCATGGAAGGTACACGGAGTGGTCGGGGACGTGGGCGCGGAACTAGACAACCCACACCGGTTAGGGGTAGGGGGGAAACCTCTACTGGACCTAATCTGGAACCGCAAGTAAACCCTAATGTGCAAATAGCTGCTGCTATGCAGCAAATGACAGACTTGCTGGCATAAGTGGTGCAGCAACAGGGCCAAACCCCAAACCCTAACCCTGGAAACCCTGGTAACCCTATCGAGAGCGAAGACAGAGCTCTCGAACGATTCCAAAAGTTCGCTCCGCCAAAGTTTGTTGGAGGACCCGACCCAGACGTTGCCGAAAGATGACTTGAAAAGATGGTGGATATATTTGCAGCCCTGCACTACCCTGACGAACGGCAGGTGACTTTTGCCGTGTTCCAGCTTGAGGGGGCAGCCCGTTCCTGGTGGAACGTAATTCGGCAGAAATGGGAACGAGAACAGACACCTAGGACTTGGGTGAACTTCATCAGAGAATTCAATGCGAAGTTTTTCCCTCCTCTAGTTCAGGAGAGGAAGGAAGACGAGTTCATTCGACTCCGCCAAGGAGCTCAAACTGTGGCGGAATATGAGAGCCAATTCACCCGCCTATCCAAATTTGCGCCCGAACTTATCATGACCGAGCAACGAAGAATATGGCGATTTGTCCAGGGCCTGAACGTAGAAATCCAGAAGGACCTCGCGGCAGCCCAAATTAACGCCTTCAGCAAAGCAGTGGAGAAGGCACAATGAGTAGAGAATGCTAGGCTCCAGGTGAAAAACTTCCAGGCGAAAAAGAGAGGATTTCCGGGAAGTAGTTCGGGGCAGGGGGATGAAAGTACCCCTTCCAAGTTTGGGCGGGGAACGGGGGGGAGTAAGGATGCCGGGAGTGTCACAAGAGAGCCCGTCAAGAGGAGGCTCGGCTTCTGCAGCACGCGGACCCTGCGGGTATTGCGGAAAATTAAACCACTCGGAGGACAATTGCTGGAAGAAAGGAGGAAAATGCTTGCGCTGTGGAAGTGCCGAACATCAGATTGCTAACTGTCCAACTCGCCTGCTTGAGCGGAGAGGGACTCTGCCACCAACCACAACCCACCCTGACCAGTCGAAGGGGGACAAGGATGGATCGAAAGTGTCCTCTCGGGTGTACTCCTTAGAACAACATCAAGTCTTTGACCCATTAGAGGACGTGGAAGGTAAGAATTTAATGAACCTGGCCAGTGAAGGGGTACAGATCTGTTAGCTAAGTATGATGCTCAATTTAATCAGGAGAAGGAAGTATTAAAATTTTTGTATCCCGGAGTAGCCAATGATAAGGAATTTCGAGGACGAAATTCTTTTAAGGGGGAGAGAGTGTGAGAACCCGTACTTTTCCCATTTTCTAGGGTTTTATTTATTTAATGGTTTGTTTTCTGCATTTTCTTTAGTAGAAAAATTTTCTAGATATTTTTAATGAGCAGATATAATTTTTAGATGATTTTTCTAGTATTGGATAGTTTTTGAAAAATTAAGGATATATAATGGACGTGGGACCCGTTAGTGCGAAAAATTCGGAAAAATTCGGCCAAGGAGGTTAAGTTCCGGATACTGAGTGAAATTTATCGGGTGTTAAGAGATAAGTAGAGGTTGAGATGTGATTGATGTGAGAGGGAACTAATGGATAGAGATGCTTTAAATGGAGTGACACTTGTCACCATAAGAGTGGTTACACTTGTATGACAACTATTCACCTTTTTGACTTATTTGACCAATTGATTAAATATCTCAAAAATCACCAAAAATTCACTCTTGTCTTCTCCATTGTGGCCGGCCCTCTCTAGCAAAGGAAGGAAGAAAACTCTTCAAAATTTTGATATCCATCTAGCTCAAATCCTCCAAAGCAATCACTTAAACTTGTTTCTACTCCATAAAACCTCTTCATTATGTGCTATTTAGTGGTTTGGTGAAGTGTTTGGAGAAGCTAAGGTGCCAAGCAACTCTTCCTCTCTTGTTTACTAGGTGAGTGATGATTGAACTCTCTCCTTCACTTAATGAAGCTTAATTTGTGCCTAATGGGAGCTAAAGTGATGAAATATGTGGTTTATTTCTTGGTTTTGGATGAATTGATGAAGTTTTCAATTTATTGGTGATTTTTCTGGTTTAATGTGATCATGATGTTGTGGCTATCTATGATGGTTGGAAATGATGGTTAATGACTCTAGTAGGTGTACATGATTGGTATTTGCAACCGATTTCTGGTTTGGAAGAAATTTCAGAAACCTAGGGTTCTTGAGGGGGGCATTCTGTCCGAAATTTTAGGTCCTATATAGAGGCTGAATTGGCCTTAGCTTAAAACATGAAAGTTGTAGGGAATGACATTTTAGAGGTGCCTAACAAATTTCAGGTCAATCGGAGTAGTGTAGAATGATATAAGTCGAAATTACTATTGCTGTTCTGGATTCATCCGAATGTAAGAACTGCGTTTGAAATTGATTGTTTTGGCTGGAATTGCTTTGGATTTGGTTGTTGAGGTCTTCTGATGAAATGTAGCTTGATGTCCTAGCTACCATATGCCTTTGGAATTTCTGAATTTGGACCTGTATAGGCTGAGTTGTACTGATTACAGCAGAATGTAGTTTGTGAACCTGTTATTGTGGTTCTGGTTTAGTATATCGCATATTTGACCTGGTTGTGCTAGGAATTGGACTGAGTGATCTTCTACATTATTGTATCCCTGTTTCTTAGCTTTCAGCTGGTTTTGGAATTTCTGGATTTGGACTTGTAGAGCCTGAGTTATGATGTTTCCGCTAGAATGCGTTTTGGTGAATCTGTTTTACGTTTTTGATGTAGTATATTGCATTTTTGGCCTGTTTGCACTCAAAACTGGGTTGAGTGACCTTCTGTGATGTTGTAGCCCTGTCTTTTAGCTTTGAGATGGTGGGTCTTGTACCCTCATCCGATAATCGTAGTCAAATTGGTACCATTACCGGAAAATGAGGACAAAAACTGTTTTTTCAGGGCCAAAGCTAGTTATATTTCCGAAATTTTTGGTTTCCTTTAATGCTTGTGTATGCTTATGAAACCCTATTGGGGTTGTGATTGGCAATGCTTTATGACTCGTTATCGAGTCTCATTGTACTTGTTTGCGTGTTCTAGGGCGTGACGGTGGTTCACGACGTACTTTTGACGACGGTGCATGAAACATCATTTACTTGATTGGTGAGTGTACTACTCACATGAATGTTTACAATGTGGCTTTGATATATGTGATTGTGATGCCGTGAAGGCTTACTTGGCCATTGGAAGTGGTTAAGGTGAGGGTGTACTTGACCGCCCTCACCCCTTTTGATACTGTTAATGACTGTTTACCGTTTCACTGTAATACTGAACTTGATATATGAGTTATTGAATTCCATTTCATGGAAACCTGATTTGGTGTCGTTTGGACGAATATCCAACGGCCTTACTGTATTACTGAGCTCAACCCCGTTGGTAGTCAATTGAATCGAGCCGGCGAGGGCTTGGTCGTGAAAATTGACATGCCTCGGGGACTGTACTGGGGAATCTTGTAGTAATGAGACTCTTGATTCCGGTAAACTCGAGTATTACCAAAAGCTACTGATTGGAGTGCGGGCCCGGTTGGGGTATGTTGGGTGGAAGGAATGGAAGTGAAGTAAAGTCTACGGTCGGGTATTCTTAAACAGTGACGGAGGGTCAATGAGGTTGGATCAAGAATGTAAGCGTGGAAATGGGCTCTTGAGAGCCGTCCGTATCCTTTTACCGACTTGTTTTACTTCTTAATTGTGTACTTGAAATGAAAGATTATGCTTATGTGATCTTTGTTGCTTATGTGATAGTCGCTCACTGGGTGTAAGCTCACTCCGTTCCGTTTGTTTTCCTTACAGGAATGTAATTACTTTTGGGATTGGACTGGATAGTCGATTGCCAAGTTGAGCTAGTGTAAATGTCTTTTGTATAGCTCTTTAAATGAAACCCTAATGTGTATTGGGTTCATTTTCTTTTGATTGGCAAACCGAACATGTATATCCTCGATGAATAGTTTTTGGCATGCCACTTTGGTTGTAACTGTTGAATTTCAATGTATATATATGTTGGATTGATGTTTGGTTGAACTCCGGATTCTAACGTGGCCGGTACTGTTCATCATCGGCTTCGATTTTCATTTTTTTTTATTTTGTGATTTTGACTTGTTTGCGCGTTGGTGTGTTCCGGAACGTATTAGATCGACGTCAACTGATCTGTAGTCCTGGCGAGAGCTGGGCAGGCAGTCCGCTAACCCCTTTGGTTCGCCTTAGGGGAAGGTGGGGCTGTCACATACCAGCCATTCTTCCTCTCTCTATTTCTTTCCGCGTCGCCTCTCTGGCTATCTCTCTTTTGCTAACTCCCTTTCTCTCTAGCCCTCTCTCGGTTTCTGTCCTTTCCTCGCTTCTTTTCTTGCTTTCTATCTTTCAGCCGTCATTCCCTCTATTCTCTCAACCCCCAGCCGTCACTCCTCTCTTGTTTCTTCCGCCCTTGTTCTCTCTCTCTCCCCCCTGGTTGCGTTTCTTTTGGATCCCTTTTATAGGAACCAGCAACTCCAAAACCCTCACCTCAAAGGTGAGGATGAAGGATGGGTTTCTACAGAAAAACTGGAGCCATCCGATGGCATTCTTCTAGAAACATCTTGATATAGATTAGGAGCATGAGATGGTAAATGGTTTGGAAAAAAACAAAAAGAAGTGAAATGGGTTCACTTTGCCAGCTGCAAAATTCTGGTTCGTGGCTCGTACGAAGGAGATGATGAATAGCTCCCTTCCTTCTTTTTTTTTTAAATCAATTTTAAACAACAAAATTAATAGAAAAATTATTTATTTTAAATTAATTAAAACTAAAGGGCTAAAAACAAATTTTGTGAGGATTTTTCCTTCTTTTTCTTTTTTTTTCCTTTTTTTTGAAATATTGTTGCGCCCAACTTTTTGATAGGTGGTGTGTGTGGTGTGTGTGAGATATATGTGAACGTGTGAAAGTGAAAATAAAGGCCATGGGATTGTGAAATACGACGGTTTGGCCAAACAAAGTTCAAAAAAGGGTTTTTGAATGGAGTCACCACTTGGTATAGAGTTAGGGTGTACCAAGTCACCCAAAAAATGATTTTTTGTTTTTGAAAAAAAAGTAAATAAACCCTTTTAAAAACTTTTAGGTCTACGTAACCAAAGAAAGGGATCGAGGGCCACATTTGATAAGGGAGAAGGCAAAGGCACTCCCTTACCCTAGCCAAAGCTAGTTGCGTGACTTAGCCCCACTTTTCCTAATTTTTCTACCCAAGGTATGTATCGCATGTTGGATATGACTAATGGATGCGAAAAGGAAAGAAAAATGCAATCCTAAACCTAAAATGTTTCTCATGAGGCTTTTAGGTCCCAACCACATGAATTGTGGTGGCCAATAAGGAAAGCGCTCATGGAAGTCGTGGTTAATGCAAATGAAGACTCAAGTGTGAGAAAATAAAGGTGTTTGTGTGTGCAAATGAATGAAAATAGGATAGTAGATACATGTAAGTGCAATTGGGTGCCATTTGTGAGATAGAAAAATAAATAAGTGATAGGAAGAAAGTGGTGAGAAAGTGTAGATTGAGAAAAAGTCTAAGTAGTGAGAAAATGTGACTAAAAGAGTGTGGATGTGATATAAAAAGAATGCAAGTGTATGACCCTAAGGGAATGCATCAGGTCGGGCACGGGAAGGACTCCTAACTTTACGACTTTGATTTTCCCTTGGATTAGAAGGAAGAACTAGCGTGCTAAGGCTATTTTGTAGCCAAACTCGCTCGTTTCCCTTATCGAAAGGGGACTCTCAAGCAAATGTACCCTATAACTAGCATGAGAATGCAAAAAGCCTAGAATGAGGGGAAAAGGATTGGAGGAGCATGCCAAATGATAAAAACTAAGAAAAATGCATGAAATGTAGTGAACATGCAAGTATGCACTAACAAAAGGGGGACGGCCTATTGGGTCTAGCGTTGGACTAGCCCTTTCTATGAATTCCTAACGGAATAATGAGCCACAACTAGCATTGGAATAGTGTGGTGACGTACATTCATCCATCACATTCATCTACGACTATAGAAAGCAAGTAGACATGCCAAACACTCATAAACACATAGCACATAACACTTAGCATGCTCGACTAGATGCAAGAACCTAATAAAACAAGTAACACATAGCAACAAAAGCAAGCAATCAAGCTAACAAACCTATTACATTTGCTAGCTAGGCACACGTCTTCAATAGGTCTTCATCAAATGCTTTCCAAGCCCTATCTATTACAAGCCAAGAGGTGTACTCATACCCCATAAAGAATAACTTAAATAAAAAGCAAAAGTAAATGAAATAAATGAAAGAAATTAAGGAAAAGCAAGGAAAACAAAGTAGACATGAAATTCCCACTTAGCACGTTGGATCACATAGGCGAGACAAAAAGGGATAAAAGAAGTTATACCTCCCTTGAGTTGATGCCCAAATGAAAGAAAAATGGCTTCAAAACAATAAAAAGGTCAAGGTACCACTTTAATTGAGAAAAATTAAAAGAAATGCGCAAATACAAAGCTCACTTGATCGTAAAGCCCCTAAAGTCATGACTTAAGTGCAATTGAAACAAAGCATAGTAGTCAATTGAAGCAAACAAGCAATGAAGTTGTAAAACTAAAACTACCAAGGATCAAATTGAAGAGATTATTCAATTGGTTGGGTCATAGTGGAGCAAGGGGAGACTTGAGGGGGTTAAAAGGAAATTTTGAAGAATTATGCAAAGCTGCGATGGCTTTCTTTCCTTTGTAACTTCAGAAACTTTCTGCATATATGCTTCTTATGAAATCCATTCCAGACGCAGGTAACGAAACCCAAACAAACAGCAATCTTCTCAAGCCAAAACAAACCTTATGCATCCTATCATCTAAATCCATCCTCATGCACCCCTCAAAGATTTCTATCCCAAAATTATGTACAAAAGAAACCAAAAGAACATTCGTGAACCTCTACAGGTTTCTGGGTTTCATGTCAAACAGAGGGAACCAAGTCCAAACAAGCATCAAACTTTATTCTAGCAATCAAAACCCAGGAATTCAACATCCAAACATGCGAGGAAAATCAGAATGGGAACCAACAATTCTTACTGCGCAAAACCCATGACATGGAAGGCGCAGAAAAATGAAAAAAAACGGATGGCTGATGAAAGAAAACTAGGAATCTGCACATGCTGAGATTTTAATCAAGAGAGAAAAGAGCTTATTGTTGCGTCACAATTTGGTCTGAACGTGTAGGATCCTCCAACGATCGAACGGACGAGAGGAAGAAACTTCCCTTGAGCAGATCCAAAAAAAAACTGGAGCTTTCGAGCTTCTTAGTTTGAGCCGCGATTTAGACACCTTCCTAGTATCATTTCCAGAAAGATCCTTGAACAAAAATTCTTCCTCTCATGTTGTGGATATCCCAGATCGCCCAAATTGCTCCACTGCCCTAAACCCGTACTCTCAACGACAAGTGCCACGACGGTGGGAAGAAAACAGGACCAGCAACGGCGGCATCACCACCTCAGCCAATGTTTGACGATGAGATTCTCGATACTCCTTTGTTGCTCTCCTCTCAAGCTCTCATTTTTCTGGCTTTTCCTACCTCAGCCCCCGTTCCTCTCACGCTGTTGTGCCTCTCCTCTATATCAGACTTCGGTCGCCAACTTCAGCCTCAGACTCCTGCTCTCAGCCCTCGGTTTCTGATTCCTTCCTCTCTTTCTCGGTTCCCTTTTCTTTGCTGTATTTTTTTTTTATCTTCCCCCAATTTCTCGGCCCTTCTTTTCACTCTCTTGGTTTCTAGTTTTCTTACCAACCTTAGCCGTCAAACTCTCAGATGAAGCCCCCCTTCTCTCCTGGCTGCGGCCATCCTTTATATATAAACCCCCAATCCCTAAACCCTCACTGTAGACACCAAATTTTAGCTCAAGTTCATTTACTCTTTGTTTCTTAGTTTTTTGTTTTTGTCATGTTTGTTTTATTCATTTTTAGTTTTTCATTTTTTTTTAGTTTTCATGTCATTATTTTATTTTTAAGCTTCTAGGATGGAATTTCTCAAAAGGAAAAGAAAACAATGGGAAAAATCATGAAAAAAGAGAAAAAGGGAAAATTGGTCACAAAAATACGTTCAAATTCAATCTTTTGGCACTTTAGTTATCTTTATTAAGTTATTTTGAGAAAAGGAAAAAAAAAGAGAAAAAAAGAAAAATGAAGAAAATTTGAAAAATGGACATTTTTGTTGTTTTTATTTGTTTAGTTTGTTTTTTTATTATTTATTTGTTTTCATTATTATTACATAGTTTTGTCATTTTGTTATTATTATTATTATTTATATTCTGTATTTATTAAGTTAAAAAAAAAAAAAATAGAGCCGCGGCATGCAAGCTGCAATTTTTTGCAGTTTGCAAAGGAGGACTTGTGCGGCTCCTTAAGCTGCAAATATGGTGGCAATGTTTTAAGGGTTTAGGAGGGGGGGTTGATGATATAAATAAGAAAAGAAACCACAGCCGCAGAAGGAAGGAGAGTTTTGGAGAAAGGGGGAGGAAAAAGGGACAAACGAACGGCAAAAGAGAAAAACAGAGAAAGAAGGGGCGGCGTGGGGTTTGACCAAGAGAAACCAGAGAAGAAAAACAAGAGATTGAGAGAGAGCTTCAAGACTGGCGGCTGAAATCAGAGAGAGAAAGAAAGAGATGTGAGTACGAGGGAACAACGGGGAGTAAAAAAAAGAAAGTCTACGGAGAGTTTGGGGGAGAGCTAGGGGGTAACGGCGGAGAGTAAGAAATAACAGGGCAAAGGGAAAAGGAAAAGGAGGACTGAAGGAAAGACTTCGGCTAAGGAAAAGCAGAGAACCAGGAGGCAGCGGCGGAGGAAAGCCAGAGAAGCTGGTTGCCGGAAAAGAAGGAGAACAAAGACCTCCTCTTTTGGTCGCATCAAGCATCAGCCGGAAAAACGAAACCCAAAGGTAACAGCCTTCCACTTTGGAGTGTGTTTATGAGTTGTTGAGTCATGCTAGAATGCAGAAAGTTTTGGTTTTTATACTTGCTTTCGTCCTCCATGTGAGCCCGCTTGTGAAATCTGATTGGGGTGGGTTTGTGTTTAGCTGTGAGGATATATGATGAATCCGTGAGCTCTGACTTTTCACGTGTCTGAATGAACAAAACCAGGAAAACTGTAAAAAAGCTTTTGGCTTTATGACTTTCGTTATGTTTGGATTCATAATGCTCCCATGGTTGTGGTTTCTTCTATGTGTTTGGGATGTTGATAATGAGTCTCAGTAACGAAAGGTTTAGATAACATGGGCTTGGATTGGTTTGCAAATGGGTTGGAATTTCTGGTTCCAAATTCTGCATTCTTTTACTGTTTTCTTTCCTGAAATAGTTCATACAAGTTTCGGTCATCATTCTTTGCTGGTTGGGTTTGTATGTTCGAGAGGTTGGAGTCTTGGTTGAGGTGAACTGGATGAGGAATGTGGGGTATGCTTGTTTGGGCACTAATGTGTTTGAATCATGTTAGAATGCTTTGCTGAAATTAGCCACCTTTTTGCCGAACCAGCTTCTGTTTTCTTTCTCAGAAATTTTGCATGATATTTTCCCAAGTTTTCTGGGCATTTGGACTGTAATCACCAGGTGATTTGTTACTTAGTTGAGAGTTGTGGTTTGGGGCTGATGAGATAACAGGTTGTTAGAGCTTTTATACGTACCCAACCACATGAGATGAGCCGCAAGGTTCACACCAGAAATTCTGCAGCAGTTTTGTCTTTTGGCCATACCGCATTTTCCTTCCTTTGCTGTTTTTCTTTTGAACTACCATGGCCACGGCTGTTTAGTTTAAAAATGTCCAGTCTTGTGTTACTTTGCATGAATTTCTTCCAAACTATCTGCTTTGTTAAGGAATGTTCAGCCATGTTTTAGTTTGAAGTAGTTTCAAAGTTGTTATATGCATTTGGTTTGCTGAGATTGTGGTGATTGTGTATGATACTTGTAGCAAAAATTCGCAGAAAGTAAAAGGGCTTCAGGTCCTCGTGTATGCATGTTCTCATTCCAAAATATATGTTCATGAAACTAAATGAATTGGTTGATGTTTTGGGTGATTATGTTAGAAGATTAGTATGTTTTCTTGCTCACATCTCAGATCATAAGTATTTAAGAATGGCAGGCAATGTTTCCGTAGCTTTGCATGGCATTTGCATGATTTTTCCTCTATGCTTTGGTTTGATTGAATGTTAAATTTGTTTTTTTTTTGTCATATTTTGGATGTTGTTTGAAAGGATTTTGATCAAGTTAGTGTTAAGGTTGACATATGTTTGCCGAAAATGGAAGCTGCACTAATGGTTTGGCTGCAGAAAGCTTTGGCCGAAATGCTTGTTTGCAGAATGCATTGTTTACGTTAGTTGCATGAATCTGCATGGAAAGTGTTTCCAAAAATTGCACTTTGACCCTCCAAGTCTCCCCTTGTTCGACTATGACCCAACCAATTGAATGTTTTCTCAATTTGGTCCTTGGTAGTTTTTAATTTTACAACTTCATTGCTTGTTTGTTTCAATTAATTACTATGCTTTGTTTTAAATTGCACCTCATGCATGAATTTAAGAGCCTTATGACCATGTGAGCCCGTGTTTGCATGTTTTCTTTAATTTTCCCAAATAAATTGGTGCCTTGACATTTTCTTTTATTTTGGAGAATAAACAAGTGATTTCACTCCATTTAAGGCATCAACTCAAGGGAGGTATCACTTTTTTTATCTTTTTATCTCTCCTATGTGAACCAACGTGTTACGTGAGAAATACATGTTTACTTTGCTTTCTTAGCCTTTCCTTAATTTCTTTTATTTATGTCATTTACTTTTGCTTTTTATTTAAGTTATTCTTTATGAGGTATGTGTACACCTCTTGGCTTGTAATAGATAGGGTTTGGAGGAGCATTCAACGAAGACCTATCGAAGACGTGTGCCTAGCTAGCAAATGTAATAGTTAGGGCTTAATTGTCTTATGTGTCTTGCATGCTTAGTTGATACGTGTTAATTTGCTTTGTTAGGGCCTTGCATCTAGTCGAGCATGCTAAATGTTATGTGCTACGTGTGTGGCATGTCTACTCGCTTTTCATACCATGAATGAATGTGATGGATGAATGTACGTTTCCACTAGTCCAACGCTAGTCGGAATTCATAGAATGGGCTAGTCCAATGCTAGACCCTTAGGGATTTCCCCTCGTTAGTACATGTTTGCATGTTCATCACATGTCATGCATTTTTTTTAGTTTTATTATTTTGCATGCCCCTCGAACCCCTTTTCCCTCTATTTTAGGATTTTTGCATTTCATGCTAGTTATAGGGTTCATTTGCTTGAGAGTCCCCTTAAATATGGGATATAGACGAGTGTGGCTTTTTCTAAGCCTTAGCACGCTTGTATTCCCTCTATAAAAGGGTAAATTGAGTCACGATTTAGGTCTCCCCGTACCCAATATGCATGCATTCCCTAGGCTCATGCATTCTAAATCCACTCTATCATTACACTTTCACTTCTCCTCTCATTTGCACACATACACCTTTATCCCTTCACTTGCACGCGAACACTTCTCCTCTCATTTGCACACGTACACCTTTTTATCCCTTCACTTGCACACGAACACTTTGTCTCATTTGCACATATGCATTTTTTATCCCTTTACTTGCACACGAGCACTTTTGCCTTCATTTGCACACCTCTCATATTTTCTTTCCTTGTTTGAGCATTCCACTTGCATTATTCGTGACTTCTTCGAAGGATCGTTATTGGGCTTCACAATTAATGTGATTGGCACCACTCAACCTTTGAAGGGAAATTTCCCCCAATACCCCTAGGTCTAGGGTTTGCATTCACGTAGTGCATCCAAATGTAATAAATTCTTTGGTTAAAACAAGAAAATCTTTGATTAAATCATGCAACTAGCCTTGGCTAGGTCGAAGGGGTGCCTTGGATTTTTATCCTTGCCTTCCCCTTCGTCAAATGTGACTCCCGAACCTTTTTCATTGGTTTACTGGACTAGGAGTCGTTTAAAAGGGGTTTCTCATAACTTTTTCCTAAAAAATTCATTTTTAGGTGACTTGGTACACCTTAACTCATTACCAAGTGGCGACTCCCATTTTTTTTAAAAACCCTTTTTAAACTATAATTTTGGGTCAAATCGTCGCATTTTCAAACCCCCATTTAGACCCATTTTTCTTTTAAATCACGATTCATTTTCCAAATCACAAAATACATTTTTAAACCATTTTATTTATTTATCAAAAAATGGGGCGCGACACTCACCTCAAAGGTGAGGATAAGGGATTGGTTTCTACCAAGATTTCCAGCCCTCCGATCTTCTAGCCATCCGATCATACCCTTGCCATATTTTTTGCAAATGTTTTTATATGCCGCATGCATGCGCGGCTCTATTTTCCTCTTTTTTTTTTCAAAGAGTTAAGTAATAAACAAAATATAAAGAAAAATAAACACTGAAATAAAAATAAATAAAAATGAGCAAAACGATAAAATAAATATGCTAATTAATTTCCTTTTTCCGATTGATGATTTTCTTTTCTCTTTTTTTTTAATAAACAATAACTTGCATTTGAAAAGGAATAAAATATATTTTTGTGAAGGATTTTTCTTTTCCTTTTTCAATAAATTCCTACGCTAAAATTACTCAAAAATAAAATAAAATAAAATAATAACATAAAACACAATAAATAAAAAACTAAAGAAAATACAAGAAAACAATACAAAACTAACACTAAAAATTTGGTGTCTACAGTTTGCCCCTCTTTGTCTGAGTTTTGGAAAAACTTGAGACAAAGAAGTAGACACCAAATACTTACCTGTGTTATTCGGCTGCGAACATCTCGAACGATGGAGACTGACCCCTTTTAACCAAAATTGTAAAATGAGACTGACTCAAATGAGAAATTTAAAATCATGGGATGCTCACTAGTGGGACTAACCCACGGCTAGTGGCGATGCAAAAGGAAATGCTCACTAGTGGGACTGACCCACGGCTAGTGGCGATGCAAAATGAAATGCGCACTAGTGGGACTGACCCACGGCTAGTGGCTGAGTAAAAGGAAATGCTCACTGGCGGGACTAACCCACGCTCCAATAGCGATATAAATGAAATGCTCACTGGCGGGACTAACCCACGCTCCAGTAGCGGTGTAAATGAAATGTCTTGACAATCGGACAGTGGGATCAAACCCGAGCCTGCCGTGATGAACTTGATTTGATTTTTGATTTTTTTGATTGATTTTTTTTTATTTTTCCTGACTGAGAGAGACTTGTCGAAATAATTTGCCCCAGTATGATGAATTGGTCAGTGGGATTAAACCCGAGCCTGCCTTGAGAATCGGAAATAGAAAGGCACGTTAGTGGGATGAACCCAATGCTAACGGAGATAGACTAAAAAACAACACACACGTTAGTGAGATAGACTCAATGCTAACGGTGGTGGAATGAAAACGCACGCGTTAGTGAGATAGACTCGATGCTAACTGTGGTAGAATGAAAACGCACGCGTTAGTGAGATAGACTCGATGCTAATGATGCTAACGGTGGTAGAATGAAAACGCACGCGTTAGTGAGATAGACTCGAAACGCACGCGTTAGTGAGATAGACTCGATGCTAACGGTGGTAGAATGAAAAACGCACGCGTTAGTGAGATAGACTCGATGCTAACGGTGATAGGGTGAAACGTACACGTTAGTGAGATAGACTTGATGCTAACGGTGGTAGAATGAAAACGCACACGTTAGTGAGATAGACTCGATGCTAACGATGGTAGAATGAAAAACGCACGCGTTAGTGAGATAGACTCGATGCTAACGGTGGTAGAATGAAAACGCACGCGTTAGTGAGATAGACTCGATGCTAACGGTGATAGGGTGAAACGCACACGTTAGTGAGATAGACTCGATGCTAACGGTGGTAGAATGAAAAACGCACGCGTTAGTGAGATAGACTCGATACTAACGATGGTAGAATGAAAACGCACGCGTTAGTGAGATAGACTCGATGCTAACGGTGGTTAAAGTTAGTGAATTAAAAGTGATTGTCAAGAAAGGAGGTAGAAGGGTGTGCGGCGGACGTTGAGACTCGCCAACAAGAAATTAAAATCTGATATTGAAAATGATTTTTATTTTTCCCATTTTTTCCTTTTCGTTTGGGAGAAACTTTTCAAGAAATAATTTTTGCCCCAGTCTCCACCACTTATTGTGCAACCGATCATTTGATTTACATTATGGCAGGGCTGCTCCTCCTTAAAACTTTGATTCACCTCTTCTTTGGTCCGAACCCCTCAGTCATATAAAAATTCTTGGGTGACATTCCTCAGTTCAAAAAGTTGCCCCAGTTTCGTCCTTTGAAACGCGTATGAACCTGCAAATGAACAAATAATGCCACCATCATTCGATCAATTCCTCCTTCAAGAAATGTGTAAACATGAGTACTTTTGATGATTTCCCCTCGATGTTACGAAAACTTCGACTTTGATCTGTGATCTAATCAAATTTCATTGACTTCCAATGCTAAAAAGGCCCTTGGTATTCAGGGATTTTTAATAAATCAGGGGGATTGCCATCTGATGAACTCAAAGAGATAAATAAGATCATGAAACTAATGAAAGAATATTCTATTTACACAACAGATGATGAAAACTTCTGTAACATGAAAACAATCATTTATTTTTTTAAAAGAAAATTAATTTTAAAGAAATGAATCTATAAATTCGACAATTTACGCTTGAAAAACCAAAGTATTCCGACTTCAAACAAAATGCCACGCTTGACCCTTTAGATATCATCCGCCCTGAGTTCAATGTCGGCAACAGAAGAACCACAATGCGAGGAGGAATCCCAAATGAATCGAATCATCAACTTTCTAAATTCAACTTCACTTTTTCTCATGAAACTCTACCTTAGCGCCCTTTCAAATTTTCACTAAGGATACTCCCTTTTTTTTTTTTTGCTTTTCTTTTCTTTCTTTTCTTTTCTTCATCTCTTTTTCCTTTTCTTTTCAAAGGTGCCCTTTTCGGATTTTCACCTGATAAACAAATCTTGCCAATAGCCTTTATCAACTCAAAAAATGTGTTTTAAGAAATAATGGCATCAGTGCGACAACCCCTTCCCTTACAACATGAGTGAAGGCGTATTGACATCATTTGCCATGTGACTTAGAAAATTTCCTTAAAAGAGGTGATGCCAAGAATGGAAGCCAGGACTTTTTGGCTTTTGTAATGGGGTCGGGTGAGGTGCTAGGAAAGGTTAAGGCTTGAAGACAGACTTGAAAAAGTGGTTTAAATGATCTGAGATCGCATTTTCATGCTAACCCTATTTTAGGGTTAAATCAAAATTTGCCCCAGTTTATTCTCAACTGAGGTTCTCTTTTCTTTCATTTTCTTTTCTTTCTTTTTTTTTCTCTTTTTTTTCATTCATCTTTCAAAATTTTGAAAATTTGCCCCAGTTTATTTTTTAATTGAGGCTTTCTTTTGTTCATTTCCTTTTCTTTCGACTTTCCTAAAAAAATTGAATTTACCACAGTGTGGGGTTTTCTCTCTTTTCTTTTCTTTCAAAAACTAAATTTGCTCCAGTGTGGGGTTTGCGATTCTCAGAGGTTGCCAAACGAAATGATCTATTCTGAAGGCTCAAAAGGGATGACTAAGGATAAAATGTCTCAATGGGAAAGGAAGAAGGCCTGACTTTCATTCCATTCTTTGCATTAACCCTTGAAAGGAAACTTTCATTTATCAGATGAAGAATTTCTTACACACATATTCGAATTGATCGGTTGAGGGAAAATTTGTCCACTCCACTTCTGCGAGAACTAGTACTCTGCCATGCAACACCTTCTTGATAATAAAAGAACCTTGCCCATTCGCAGTGGACTCTTCTTTTGGCGTTATCTCATACCGACAAAAGCTACCTCAATGCTTTATTTCTTTGTGCCATTCTCTTTTGATAGCACTGACAATGACGAATGGCGTTCAGATGCTTCTCATCAAGTGACCACTGAAATCGTGATCCCACTCCAGCTTGAGTTTCTCTTTATGTGTTCCTTTGAAACATTATATGATGTCTCTTCGCTATTCCCCTCATTTTGAAATCCAAATTCACATTCATGAAATATCAAGTTTCGGAACAGTGATATCCAAAGGATCAGAGGATTTTATTCTTGGCCATCTGAAAAGAATGGGTAAGTAATATAGTATATATAAAACTGTATATTTTAAATTTCAAAGGAATGACAAAATGTCATAATACACTATTTAACAAAAAACACGCTATTTAACTTGTATTGAAAAGACATTTGAGTTAAAACTATTTACAAAACGAAAATGCAAAAGATGAACAATGCAGATGATTTCTCCCATAATTCATAATCAAAGGCAATCCCCTAAATTTACCAAAATTCCCTTCGGGAGGGAATGTGATTTACAATCCAGTTTTAGATAGCTATGTCAAGCACAAAAGGCTTCTGGACTATTTTGATTACTTCATTCTCCCCCACAATGTATTTGGCAGGCTGCTCAAACTCCTCTTCAGTGATGATGGCCGCTATAGTATCCTTGTGCACAGGAAAAGGGTTTTCGCTGACACTTGGTCCTTGTTCATTTCTCCTTCTCAAAATTATGTCTCCGGCCTCAATCATGTCTTGGATTTTATGTTTAAGTACCCAACAATTGGCAGTAGAATGTCCAGGAGCTCCAGAATGATAGGCACGCGCGGCTTGAGAGTCATACCCAGAAGAGAGACCTTGACGAGAGTAGTTTGGAGGAGGAATGTCAACAATTTCACCGGCGGCCTTGAGCTATTCGTATAGTTGGTCAATGGGTCGGCCTAAGTTGGTAAAAGTTCGAGATCGACCAGGTTTTTGTATTTTATTGGTTTGAGGAGGGTTGTAAGTCTGTTGGTTTGATGGAGTAGGTCTGGGATTATAAGGTAGACAAGGTTGAATTTGAGGATTGTTGTGAGACATTGGGAAGGGTATTGTAGGTGGGCTTGCACAGTTCTGCCGAGGTCGAGGGTGATTGGTATTGGTGTGATAAACAGGATGATGGTTTGAATAGTAAGGGTAAGGGTTGGAGTAGGTAGGGTATTGTTGAAATTTGGGCTTTGGGATAGGGTTTCGATCCCAGGCAAAAGCGATTTCCCCCTCTTTCTTTTGAAGTTGTTGCTTTTTTCCACTATTACTTTGACCTTGCAAAGCATCCAACTGCGATTTGAGGGCAGAGACATTAACAATCTTCCCAGCTCTTACAAAGTCATCGTACTCCTCAAGTTTATTGACAATGGTGGCAAACGAACATCCAGTCATGCGAAAAATTTCTTCAAAGTACGGCGGATCATGTGCCTTAATGAAAGTGCGTATGATTTCGTCCTCAGTCATTGGTGGCTCGACTTTTGCAGCTATTCTCCTCCACCTCTTGGCATAAGTTTTGTGGTCCTCAGAGGGTTTTCTTTTTGTTCCCTCCAACGTGGTTCGTGTCAGAGCCAGCTCGCAGTTATACTCAGACTGCCTCACAAAAGCATTGGACAAGGCAATCCAGGTTTTCACTTCTTCGGGCTTCAGGTTGGAGTACCAGTCGAGTGCATCTCCCTCCAGACTTTCGGGGAATAACCTTAAAGGCAGGTTCTCGTCGTCTACAGGCTTCCCCAGCTTGTTAGCAAATAGTCGGAGGTGTGTCTTGGGATTACCCGTCCCGTCATACTTGTTAAACTTAGGGGTTTTGAACC
Source organism: Coffea arabica (assembly GCF_036785885.1). Classification (NCBI taxonomy): domain Eukaryota; kingdom Viridiplantae; phylum Streptophyta; class Magnoliopsida; order Gentianales; family Rubiaceae; genus Coffea; species Coffea arabica. The sequence continues at coordinate 37,597,983 of NC_092329.1, forward strand.
CTTCAGGCAACTGCACATTTGGAAAAAGGCAAAGCTCATCGTAATCCAGGACTCCTTGCTTGTTCAACCCCTGACTTTTCTCATAAACTCATCAAAATGGTCAAGGCATTTGAGCAGCTTTATATCAACGAGAGCGAAAGATTCCCCAATTTCTGGCTTGGTTTGAACAGTATGGTCTGGTAGGAATGGCTCAGCAGTAGTGTGATAAAAAGCTTGTGGATTCAGAGGCATGCTTGGGCCACCTTAAGGTTGAAATCCTTGCCCATAGGGAGGATAGAACGAAGGATTTTGGGTGTAAGTATACTGTGGGTTGAAAACTCCATCAAAAGTGGTTTGAATTGGAGGAATGACAAATGGTTCGGATTCCGGTTGTTTGATGGGCACAAGCTCGGGCTGCACTCCGCTACTAACGAGCTCGTCGATCAACTTCTTTTGCGCGGCCATTTCAGATGCCATTTCCCCAAATTTGGTAAGTAATTAAGTCAACTGAACCCCGGGACTTGTGGCTTCCGGATGGGTAGTTGCGGCGGTCTTATCAGACGATTCTGGCTGAATACTCATGTCTACACGATTCTTTTGGGTTTTACTACGGGATCGCGTTATGATGGGGTTTCAACGAGAAGCTATGTTTAAATATTACCTGAGAATTTTTGAAAGATTGCCTTTAGATTCAACCCTCGCCTAGTTATTCCAATAAAATAAAGAAAAGGAAAAGAAAAGGACAAGAGTTAGTAAATATCCAGAAAATTCGGATGCATATCCTATGAGGGGAACCCTTTTTGTGCCAAGGGTAGGCCTAGAATGAGAATGCAATCCTCTGAGGTAGGCACTATACCATACCTGACAGATCTGATCAACTCATTGATTGAAAAATTTGATCAATTGGAGTGACGAGAGACACTTGTCAAAATGAGGTCAACGTCCGAATGGATTGATCACTTTTGATCGATACAAGAAATTGCAAAAACGCACGGGTTGGACCTGGACAAACTTCCTATCGAAGAGATTAGAATTCGTTGACCAAATTTTCTTAGTGAAGCACGGGTCAAAACCCCAACTGATCAAATGGCTGGATGCAATGGATGGTTTTCTCAAAAATCGACTAAGTTTCCCAATTTGAAATTCGACCTTGAAACTCTAATTGGTCAAACGGGTTGAATGAAATTTCAAATCGACCGGATTACCCTAAAAAGGGAAACGGGTCAAATGAAATTTAAAACTTACTCAGAATTGACCGAATCACCCTAAAAAAGGAACTTGATCAAATGAAATTGAGAAATTTATTCAAAATGGACCGGATCATCATAAAAAATGAAATTGGTCAAATGAATTGAATGAAATCGAGAATTTATTCAGAATTGACCAGATCGCCCTAAAAGGGTAAATTGGTCAAATGAATCGGACGAAATTGATGATTTATCAAAAATTGACAAAATTGCCCTAATTAATCAAATGAATTGAATGAAATTGGTGATTATTCAAAAATCGACTAGATTGCCCTAAAAACAGGTAAACTGGTCAAATGTATCGGATGATTTATTCAAAATTGACAAGATTACCCTAAAAAAGGTAAAGTGGTCAAATGCATTGAATGAAATTTGGTTATTTGTTCAAAAATCGACCAGATCACCCTAAAAAGGGTAAATGGGTCAAATGAATTGAATGAAATTAATAATTTATTCAAGAATCGACCAAATCACCCAAAAAGGGTAAATTAGTCAAATGAATTGAATAAAATTGACGATTTATTCAAAAATCGATCAGATCACCCAAAAAGGGTAAATTGGTCAAATGAATTCCAAATCGACTAGGTAGCCTTAAAAAATGAACAAGTTGATAAAATGGACTGAATGAAATTGATGAATGAAATGGTCCAATGGAGGGAATTGAATTGACAAAATGAAACTGATAAACAATTGGATCAAATGAATTGATGGTTTATTCAAAATCGATGAAATTATCTCCCCTTTGGTAGTTTCAAAAATGCATTGCGATGCCTTAGCCTATGAGCCTCCTATAATCAAGATTTAGCCTCAATAAGTTTACCATCTCAACAATGAGGAATTATTTGCGAATTTCTTCAAGTTAATGTCCTTTAAGCAAGGGATTTTTACCAACTATGTTAAAAATGGCCAAAGAATGATTGTTAGATGCTCATATTCTAATGTACCAAAGATCGCCCTAGGGTCATGGAAAGGATCGGATCCTACCTTACCTTGTGCACTACCCCTTTTGGATGGTACAAAATGTAAACGTGCAAGTCTCCTTGGATTAAGTATCCGAGACACGAGGTGGTTTATTCCTAGTACGGGATCCCCTAAATGGCATTCCCTTTCTAAGGCGGATGCATGATGCCAGTTTATTAAAGCAATAAAACATGCGATTTAAAAAAACGTGCTCTAAGGAGCCCTTTATACGCCAGGGTAAGCCTAAAAATGACATGCCATTATTAATTTACGAATGAAATATACCGAAATTTCTAAACGTGCAATATCCTATCTATAAGGGTAGGTCCTAAAAGAGGATCGTGCCAGACCTCTTATTTCCTAGCGTTTGTGAATGCAAAAGACAAGAGACAAGGAAAGTTAGTTCAACACATAACCACATAACACGTTGGACAATTTAGATAATATAAAGCAACAAAGATATATAAGGAAAGGGGGTGGGATCCCTCCCCTCGTGAATGGTGTCCCTAATAGGGTAAGGTCGACTCTACCCTAGGCGATTCTAATATGGATGCATGAGGTATGGCTCACTAATGCATCTAGACTCGATAAGCTCAGGTCCCCAAGCCTTCAGACTTAGAAACCAAGGGTCATCAATCCCAAGGTTCTTTGTCGGTGGCTCGAGCGATTCCCCAAACACCGCTACGCACACATCGTGTCGCGGCTACGTGTTTGAATGAATCTATCAAAATCCTCAACCTTCGACTAAAAGCTAAAGGCTATCAACCCATAGCTTAAAGCGGAAGATTGAGTGACCTATTGGATCATGCTACACACACATCGTGTCGTGATCACATGTCCAAGTGGGTCGCCTAATCCTAGTAGGGTGGAGTGGCGTGACAAGCCACTAAAAGAAAAAATAAAAGAGGGATGAAAGAAGAAAAACGTATGCTCGTATGCTAGTGCTCGTTTTGGAGGAGAGGGATCAAGAACCAACGCGAGACTCTAAGGTGATGTCCCCCACCCAAATGCAATGCAAAACGCGAGATAAAACAAGTAATACATTCATCAAACAACCAATCATACATACACGAGTGAGGGAGTAGTTTGATATGCGCGCGAGGCAAAAGGTCCTAAAATGGCAAATGCAACCCTAATATCCAAATGCTATGCATAAAAAGGGTAGAAAAAGGAAAAAAATGGCTAAATCAAATGCTTGGACCTACTTAGGAAGTCCCCAGTGGAGTCGCCAAGTTGTCGCGCCCCACTTTTTGATTGGTGGTGTGTGTGGTGTGTGTGAGATATGTGTGAACGTGTGAAAGTGAAAATAAAGGCCGTGGGATTGTGAAATGCGACGGTTTGGCCAAACAAAATTCAAAAAAGGGTTTTTGAATGGAGTCGCCACTTGGTATAGAGTTAGGGTGTACCAAGTCACCCAAAAAATGATTTTTTGTTTTTGAAAAAAAAAGTAAATAAACCCTTTTAAAAGCTTTTAGGTCTACGTAACCAAAGAAAGGGATCGGGGGTCACATTTGATAAGGGAGAAGGCAAAGGCACTCCCTTACCCTAGCCAAAGCTAGTTGCGTGACTTAGCCCCACTTTTCCTAATTTTTCTACCTAAGGTATGTATCGCATGTTGGATATGACTAATGGATGTGAAAAGGAAAGAAAAATGCAATCCTAAACCTAAAATGTTTCTCATGAGGCTTTTAGGTCCCAACCACATGAATTGTGGTGGCCAATAAGGAAAGCGCTCATGGAAGTCGTGGTTAATGCAAATGAAGACTCAAGTGTGAGAAAATAAAGGTGTTTGTGTGTGCAAATGAATGAAAATAGGATAGTAGATACATGTAAGTGCAATTGGGTGCCATTTGTGAGATAGAAAAATAAATAAGTGATAGGAAGAAAGTGGTGAGAAAGTGTAGATTGAGAAAAAGTCTAAGTAGTGAGAAAATGTGACTAAAAGAGTGTGGATGTGATATAAAAAGAATGCAAGTGTATGACCCTAAGGGAATGCATCAGGTCGGGCACGGGAAGGACTCCTAACTTTACGACTTTGATTTTCCCTTGGATTAGAAGGAAGAACTAGCGTGCTAAGGCTATTTTGTAGCCAAACTCGCTCGTTTCCCTTATCGAAAGGGGACTCTCAAGCAAATGTACCCTATAACTAGCATGAGAATGCAAAAAGCCTAGAATGAGGGGAAAAGGATTGGAGGAGCATGCCAAATGATAAAAACTAAGAAAAATGCATGAAATGTAGTGAACATGCAAGTATGCACTAACAAAAGGGGGACGGCCTATTGGGTCTAGCGTTGGACTAGCCCTTTCTATGAATTCCTAACAGAATAATGAGCCACAACTAGCATTGGACTAGTGTGGTGACGTACATTCATCCATCACATTCATCTACGACTATAAAAAGCAAGTAGACATGCCAAACACTCATAAACACATAGCACATAACACTTAGCATGCTCGACTAGATGCAAGAACCTAATAAAACAAGTAACACATAGCAACAAAAGCAAGCAATCAAGCTAACAAACCTATTACATTTGCTAGCTAGGCACACGTCTTCAATAGGTCTTCATCAAATGCTTTCCAAGCCCTATCTATTACAAGCCAAGAGGTGTACTCATACCCCATAAAGAATAACTTAAATAAAAAGCAAAAGTAAATGAAATAAATGAAAGAAATTAAGGAAAAGCAAGGAAAACAAAGTAGACATGAAATTCCCACTTAGCACGTTGGATCACATAGGCGAGACAAAAAGGGATAAAAGAAGTTATACCTCCCTTGAGTTGATGCCCAAATGAAAGAAAAATGGCTTCAAAACAATAAAAAGGTCAAGGTACCACTTTAATTGAGAAAAATTAAAAGAAATGCGCAAATACAAAGCTCACTTGATCGTAAAGCCCCTAAAGTCATGACTTAAGTGCAATTGAAACAAAGCATAGTAGTCAATTGAAGCAAACTGTGACGACCCCACCTCCCCCTAGGGCGTACCAGAGGGTTCGGCGGGCCGCCTGCCCAGCTCTCGCCGGGACTCAGTCGTTCACTACAATCCTCAAATATATTACAAGAATAAACCTCAAATATTACAATGTAAATCTCCAATATTTACATATAAACAAAAAGAAGCGGAAACTAATTCCAAGCGTGGAACGTATGTATACATCCGATCGATTCCAAACATTCAGTACAATCCCTAATAATAACTATTACACAAAAGGAAATCCATCCATTCACATGAATAAGCACAACAAGTCCTGCCTTCGCCTTGAGCCCTGTGGGGGGGGGAAAATATAAAACATTTTTGGGGTGAGCTTAAAGCTCAGCGAGTAACCAGAAAATCATTAATCAAATCGGTTTCACAATAGTTCATTTCAATGATGTCATATAGCAATGATAAATCCGAAAACAACTACATCATTTGCAAAACAGTAAATCTGGATGATCAATAATTCAAGAAACATTTACAATGGAAAGCGATAGTAACATTCATGAAAGGATACATTCATTCTCCTGACATTTCCTCGCTCATTTGGTCATTTATTTCATTTCATTCACCCCGTCCCTGGCTTTTGGCCAGGCTCCACCAACCTACATAGGTAATACTCGAGTATACCAAACGTTCACCCAAGTTCCTAATCGCCTGACCGAGTCCGCTTCTGGCTCAAGACGACCGGTAACAAGGGGCAATGGCCAGTTCAGCCCAAAAGGCTTACATTCATGCGCAAGTAACATTTCAATCGAAAATTTCACATTTATCGAGGTCGAGTGCGATAAAGTACACACTCGCCTCGAAAACTCGTTTTGGAAATCATTATAAGCGCTTAACACGTTATCAACCAAAATACAAATCATAAAGTCAAGAAATATAGCAAACAAGGCACACTCACATGCCAGCACGCATGATATGCAAGAAAACATTTCAAAAGTAACTTTGGAAACAGTTCAAAAGTAAATAACGTAAGAAACGGTTCATAAATAACTTTAGAAGTAGTTTGAGGTCACTCACCTCCACGGCTCAGAAATCATCCATCATGTATCATTGCCTTGCTCAAAACCAAGTCTTAGATCACAAACTCAATGCAAACTAGTCCTTTAAAAGTTCGGACAGCACTTCCCCTGAATTTGCTTACTTTTCTAGCCGTCAAGGCTTCATTATTTCCTCAGCCAGTTCCAAAGTCACACAAATAAGTTCATCCAATAGCCATTCAGCAAGCTCCAAGTAGTACTAGTACAAGTCAAGCTAGGGAAAAGTCCGGAAATGAAGGTTAAGCTCAAAACCAGAAAAACAGTTTTGACGTCATTTTGCGGTAATGGTACCAAATGCGCTACGATTGTCGGATGAAGGTGCAAGACCCACCGTTTCGAAGCTAAGAAACAGGGATACAACAATGTAGAAGGCCAATCAATCCAAATCCTAGCACAACTAGGTCAAATATGCCAAATACTACACCAGAACCACCAAAAACAGGTTTACAAATCACACAATGCTGTAATGAACACAACTCAGTCTATACAGGTCCAAATGCCGAAATTCCAAAGGCATATGTTAGCTAAGACATCCAGCTACATTTCCTCAGAAGACACCAACAATAAAATCCAAACCAATTCCAGTCAAAACAAACGATTACAAGCGCAGTTTTCACATTCTGAGCAACCCAGATCAGCAACAGTAAAATCGATATAACTCACTCTACACATATCCAAATGACCTGAAATTTTGTAGGCACTTCAAACTCACCAATACCTACAACTTTCATGTTTTGAGGAAAGGCCAATTCGGCCTCTAACATAGTGCAATAAATTCGGGCAGAATGAAGAACTACAAAACCTAATTTTCTGAAATTTCTTCCAAAACAGAAATTGATTGCACTTAATCACTTTTTCCACCTCCTAGAGTCATTAAACATCATTTCCAATCATCATACATGACCACAACACCATGATCACATTAAACCAGAAAATTCCTCAAAAAAATAAAAAACTTCACCAATTCAACCAAAATCAAGTTTTAATCCATAAACTTGCATCTCCTGCTATCACCAAGCATGAATTTAACATCATTAGAGGGAGGAGAGGGGTCCTTCTCAACTCACCTTAGTAACCAAAGAGATGGAGCAACCTTGCACTTAAATCTTCCAAATCACTTCACCAAGAACCTTAATCCAACCAAGAGAAGAGTTTTTATAGAGTAAAACTAAAATTAAACGGTTAAAAGTGAAGATTAAGCAAGCTTGGAGCAAAGAAATTGGAGAGCTTCTCTTCCCTTATTGCTTGAAGGTGGCCGGCCATATGAAGCTTAGCAATGAAGATATTTTGGTCAATTTTTGAAGTTATTATGGTAAATGGTAAAAGGTTGAATAGTAAGTCAAAGTCCAAGACTTAATCTTATGGTGACACTTGTCACCCTTAGGTTTAAAACTTATCTTTTGTCTCTCCAATTACAAATATCTTAACACCTTGTAAAATAATATCACTTAATACAAAATTCAAACAAGTTGTAAAAAAAATATAATGCATTTACCGCACTTGCGGGTCCCACGTCCAAAATACGCTTTTAATTTCTCAAAAACTAATCGATACTAGAAAATCATTTTAAAACTATTTTTGCTCATAAACTTTATCTGGAAAATTTTTATAATCAAGAAAATGTAGAAAAGGCGGGCAATTAAAAAAATAAACCCTAGAAAATTAGAAAATTTCCGGGTTCTCAAACTCAGTTTTTTTTTTCGGGGCGTCACAATCTCCCCTCCTTAAAAGAATGTCGTCCTCGACATTTCCTCTTGTACTAATCAAGTCAAGTCATCCTGCACAAATCTCTCAAGAGTCAAATCAAACCCACAGTCCGGCATCCTAAACTTCAAGCCTAGGATACACTACAGAGATCTGAAGCCTAAGCTCTGATACCAACTGTGACGACCCCACCTCCCCCTAGGGCGTACCAGAGGGTTCGGCGGGCCGCCTGCCCAGCTCTCGCCGGGACTCAGTCGTTCACTACAATCCTCAAATATATTACAAGAATAAACCTCAAATATTACAATGTAAATCTCCAATATTTACATATAAACAAAACGAAGCGGAAACTAATTCCAAGCGTGGAACGTATGTATACATCCGATCGATTCCAAACATTCAGTACAATCCCTAATAATAACTATTACACAAAAGGAAATCCATCCATTCACATGAATAAGCACAACAAGTCCTGCCTTCGCCTTGAGCCCTGTGGGGGGGGAAAATATAAAACATTTTTGGGGTGAGCTTAAAGCTCAGCGAGTAACCAGAAAATCATTAATCAAATCGGTTTCACAATAGTTCATTTCAATGATGTCATATAGCAATGATAAATCCGAAAACAACTACATCATTTGCAAAACAGTAAATCTGGATGATCAATAATTCAAGAAACATTTACAATGGAAAGCGATAGTAACATTCATGAAAGGATACATTCATTCTCCTGACATTTCCTCGCTCATTTGGTCATTTATTTCATTTCATTCACCCCGTCCCTGGCTTTTGGCCAGGCTCCACCAACCTACATAGGTAATACTCGAGTATACCAAACGTTCACCCAAGTTCCTAATCGCCTGACCGAGTCCGCTTCTGGCTCAAGACGACCGGTAACAAGGGGCAATGGCCAGTTCAGCCCAAAAGGCTTACATTCATGCGCAAGTAACATTTCAATCGAAAATTTCACATTTATCGAGGTCGAGTGCGATAAAGTACACACTCGCCTCGAAAACTCGTTTTGGAAATCATTATAAGCGCTTAACACGTTATCAACCAAAATACAAATCATAAAGTCAAGAAATATAGCAAACAAGGCACACTCACATGCCAGCACGCATGATATGCAAGAAAACATTTCAAAAGTAACTTTGGAAACAGTTCAAAAGTAAATAACGTAAGAAACGGTTCATAAATAACTTTAGAAGTAGTTTGAGGTCACTCACCTCCACGGCTCAGAAATCATCCATCATGTATCATTGCCTTGCTCAAAACCAAGTCTTAGATCACAAACTCAATGCAAACTAGTCCTTTAAAAGTTCGGACAGCACTTCCCCTGAATTTGCTTACTTTTCTAGCCGTCAAGGCTTCATTATTTCCTCAGCCAGTTCCAAAGTCACACAAATAAGTTCATCCAATAGCCATTCAGCAAGCTCCAAGTAGTACTAGTACAAGTCAAGCTAGGGAAAAGTCCGGAAATGAAGGTTAAGCTCAAAACCAGAAAAACAGTTTTGACGTCATTTTGCGGTAATGGTACCAAATGCGCTACGATTGTCGGATGAAGGTGCAAGACCCACCGTTTCGAAGCTAAGAAACAGGGCTACAACAATGTAGAAGGCCACTCAATCCAAATCCTAGCACAACTAGGTCAAATATGCCAAATACTACACCAGAACCACCAAAAACAGGTTTACAAATCACACAATGCTGTAATGAACACAACTCAGTCTATACAGGTCCAAATGCCGAAATTCCAAAGGCATATGTTAGCTAAGACATCCAGCTACATTTCCTCAGAAGACACCAACAATAAAATCCAAACCAATTCCAGTCAAAACAAACGATTACAAGCGCAGTTTTCACATTCTGAGCAACCCAGATCAGCAACAGTAAAATCGATATAACTCACTCTACACATATCCAAATGACCTGAAATTTTGTAGGCACTTCAAACTCACCAATACCTACAACTTTCATGTTTTGAGGAAAGGCCAATTCGGCCTCTAACATAGTGCAATAAATTCGGGCAGAATGAAGAACTACAAAACCTAATTTTCTGAAATTTCTTCCAAAACAGAAATTGATTGCACTTAATCACTTTTTCCACCTCCTAGAGTCATTAAACATCATTTCCAATCATCATACATGACCACAACACCATGATCACATTAAACCAGAAAATTCCTCAAAAAAATAAAAAACTTCACCAATTCAACCAAAATCAAGTTTTAATCCATAAACTTGCATCTCCTGCTATCACCAAGCATGAATTTAACATCATTAGAGGGAGGAGAGGGGTCCTTCTCAACTCACCTTAGTAACCAAAGAGATGGAGCAACCTTGCACTTAAATCTTCCAAATCACTTCACCAAGAACCTTAATCCAACCAAGAGAAGAGTTTTTATAGAGTAAAACTAAAATTAAACGGTTAAAAGTGAAGATTAAGCAAGCTTGGAGCAAAGAAATTGGAGAGCTTCTCTTCCCTTATTGCTTGAAGGTGGCCGGCCATATGAAGCTTAGCAATGAAGATATTTTGGTCAATTTTTGAAGTTATTATGGTAAATGGTAAAAGGTTGAATAGTAAGTCAAAGTCCAAGACTTAATCTTATGGTGACACTTGTCACCCTTAGGTTTAAAACTTATCTTTTGTCTCTCCAATTACAAATATCTTAACACCTTGTAAAATAATATCACTTAATACAAAATTCAAACAAGTTGTAAAAAAAATATAATGCATTTACCGCACTTGCGGGTCCCACGTCCAAAATACGCTTTTAATTTCTCAAAAACTAATCGATACTAGAAAATCATTTTAAAACTATTTTTGCTCATAAACTTTATCTGGAAAATTTTTATAATCAAGAAAATGTAGAAAAGGCGGGCAATTAAAAAAATAAACCCTAGAAAATTAGAAAATTTCCGGGTTCTCAAACTCAGTTTTTTTTTTCGGGGCGTCACAATCTCCCCTCCTTAAAAGAATGTCGTCCTCGACATTTCCTCTTGTACTAATCAAGTCAAGTCATCCTGCACAAATCTCTCAAGAGTCAAATCAAACCCACAGTCCGGCATCCTAAACTTCAAGCCTAGGATACACTACAGAGATCTGAAGCCTAAGCTCTGATACCAACTGTGACGACCCCACCTCCCCCTAGGGCGTACCAGAGGGTTCGGCGGGCCGCCTGCCCAGCTCTCGCCGGGACTCAGTCGTTCACTACAATCCTCAAATATATTACAAGAATAAACCTCAAATATTACAATGTAAATCTCCAATATTTACATATAAACAAAACGAAGCGGAAACTAATTCCAAGCGTGGAACGTATGTATACATCCGATCGATTCCAAACATTCAGTACAATCCCTAATAATAACTATTACACAAAAGGAAATCCATCCATTCACATGAATAAGCACAACAAGTCCTGCCTTCGCCTTGAGCCCTGTGGGGGGGGGAAAATATAAAACATTTTTGGGGTGAGCTTAAAGCTCAGCGAGTAACCAGAAAATCATTAATCAAATCGGTTTCACAATAGTTCATTTCAATGATGTCATATAGCAATGATAAATCCGAAAACAACTACATCATTTGCAAAACAGTAAATCTGGATGATCAATAATTCAAGAAACATTTACAATGGAAAGCGATAGTAACATTCATGAAAGGATACATTCATTCTCCTGACATTTCCTCGCTCATTTGGTCATTTATTTCATTTCATTCACCCCGTCCCTGGCTTTTGGCCAGGCTCCACCAACCTACATAGGTAATACTCGAGTATACCAAACGTTCACCCAAGTTCCTAATCGCCTGACCGAGTCCGCTTCTGGCTCAAGACGACCGGTAACAAGGGGCAATGGCCAGTTCAGCCCAAAAGGCTTACATTCATGCGCAAGTAACATTTCAATCGAAAATTTCACATTTATCGAGGTCGAGTGCGATAAAGTACACACTCGCCTCGAAAACTCGTTTTGGAAATCATTATAAGCGCTTAACACGTTATCAACCAAAATACAAATCATAAAGTCAAGAAATATAGCAAACAAGGCACACTCACATGCCAGCACGCATGATATGCAAGAAAACATTTCAAAAGTAACTTTGGAAACAGTTCAAAAGTAAATAACGTAAGAAACGGTTCATAAATAACTTTAGAAGTAGTTTGAGGTCACTCACCTCCACGGCTCAGAAATCATCCATCATGTATCATTGCCTTGCTCAAAACCAAGTCTTAGATCACAAACTCAATGCAAACTAGTCCTTTAAAAGTTCGGACAGCACTTCCCCTGAATTTGCTTACTTTTCTAGCCGTCAAGGCTTCATTATTTCCTCAGCCAGTTCCAAAGTCACACAAATAAGTTCATCCAATAGCCATTCAGCAAGCTCCAAGTAGTACTAGTACAAGTCAAGCTAGGGAAAAGTCCGGAAATGAAGGTTAAGCTCAAAACCAGAAAAACAGTTTTGACGTCATTTTGCGGTAATGGTACCAAATGCGCTACGATTGTCGGATGAAGGTGCAAGACCCACCGTTTCGAAGCTAAGAAACAGGGCTACAACAATGTAGAAGGCCACTCAATCCAAATCCTAGCACAACTAGGTCAAATATGCCAAATACTACACCAGAACCACCAAAAACAGGTTTACAAATCACACAATGCTGTAATGAACACAACTCAGTCTATACAGGTCCAAATGCCGAAATTCCAAAGGCATATGTTAGCTAAGACATCCAGCTACATTTCCTCAGAAGACACCAACAATAAAATCCAAACCAATTCCAGTCAAAACAAACGATTACAAGCGCAGTTTTCACATTCTGAGCAACCCAGATCAGCAACAGTAAAATCGATATAACTCACTCTACACATATCCAAATGACCTGAAATTTTGTAGGCACTTCAAACTCACCAATACCTACAACTTTCATGTTTTGAGGAAAGGCCAATTCGGCCTCTAACATAGTGCAATAAATTCGGGCAGAATGAAGAACTACAAAACCTAATTTTCTGAAATTTCTTCCAAAACAGAAATTGATTGCACTTAATCACTTTTTCCACCTCCTAGAGTCATTAAACATCATTTCCAATCATCATACATGACCACAACACCATGATCACATTAAACCAGAAAATTCCTCAAAAAAATAAAAAACTTCACCAATTCAACCAAAATCAAGTTTTAATCCATAAACTTGCATCTCCTGCTATCACCAAGCATGAATTTAACATCATTAGAGGGAGGAGAGGGGTCCTTCTCAACTCACCTTAGTAACCAAAGAGATGGAGCAACCTTGCACTTAAATCTTCCAAATCACTTCACCAAGAACCTTAATCCAACCAAGAGAAGAGTTTTTATAGAGTAAAACTAAAATTAAACGGTTAAAAGTGAAGATTAAGCAAGCTTGGAGCAAAGAAATTGGAGAGCTTCTCTTCCCTTATTGCTTGAAGGTGGCCGGCCATATGAAGCTTAGCAATGAAGATATTTTGGTCAATTTTTGAAGTTATTATGGTAAATGGTAAAAGGTTGAATAGTAAGTCAAAGTCCAAGACTTAATCTTATGGTGACACTTGTCACCCTTAGGTTTAAAACTTATCTTTTGTCTCTCCAATTACAAATATCTTAACACCTTGTAAAATAATATCACTTAATACAAAATTCAAACAAGTTGTAAAAAAAATATAATGCATTTACCGCACTTGCGGGTCCCACGTCCAAAATACGCTTTTAATTTCTCAAAAACTAATCGATACTAGAAAATCATTTTAAAACTATTTTTGCTCATAAACTTTATCTGGAAAATTTTTATAATCAAGAAAATGTAGAAAAGGCGGGCAATTAAAAAAATAAACCCTAGAAAATTAGAAAATTTCCGGGTTCTCAAACTCAGTTTTTTTTTTCGGGGCGTCACAATCTCCCCTCCTTAAAAGAATGTCGTCCTCGACATTTCCTCTTGTACTAATCAAGTCAAGTCATCCTGCACAAATCTCTCAAGAGTCAAATCAAACCCACAGTCCGGCATCCTAAACTTCAAGCCTAGGATACACTACAGAGATCTGAAGCCTAAGCTCTGATACCAACTGTGACGACCCCACCTCCCCCTAGGGCGTACCAGAGGGTTCGGCGGGCCGCCTGCCCAGCTCTCGCCGGGACTCAGTCGTTCACTACAATCCTCAAATATATTACAAGAATAAACCTCAAATATTACAATGTAAATCTCCAATATTTACATATAAACAAAACGAAGCGGAAACTAATTCCAAGCGTGGAACGTATGTATACATCCGATCGATTCCAAACATTCAGTACAATCCCTAATAATAACTATTACACAAAAGGAAATCCATCCATTCACATGAATAAGCACAACAAGTCCTGCCTTCGCCTTGAGCCCTGTGGGGGGGGAAAATATAAAACATTTTTGGGGTGAGCTTAAAGCTCAGCGAGTAACCAGAAAATCATTAATCAAATCGGTTTCACAATAGTTCATTTCAATGATGTCATATAGCAATGATAAATCCGAAAACAACTACATCATTTGCAAAACAGTAAATCTGGATGATCAATAATTCAAGAAACATTTACAATGGAAAGCGATAGTAACATTCATGAAAGGATACATTCATTCTCCTGACATTTCCTCGCTCATTTGGTCATTTATTTCATTTCATTCACCCCGTCCCTGGCTTTTGGCCAGGCTCCACCAACCTACATAGGTAATACTCGAGTATACCAAACGTTCACCCAAGTTCCTAATCGCCTGACCGAGTCCGCTTCTGGCTCAAGACGACCGGTAACAAGGGGCAATGGCCAGTTCAGCCCAAAAGGCTTACATTCATGCGCAAGTAACATTTCAATCGAAAATTTCACATTTATCGAGGTCGAGTGCGATAAAGTACACACTCGCCTCGAAAACTCGTTTTGGAAATCATTATAAGCGCTTAACACGTTATCAACCAAAATACAAATCATAAAGTCAAGAAATATAGCAAACAAGGCACACTCACATGCCAGCACGCATGATATGCAAGAAAACATTTCAAAAGTAACTTTGGAAACAGTTCAAAAGTAAATAACGTAAGAAACGGTTCATAAATAACTTTAGAAGTAGTTTGAGGTCACTCACCTCCACGGCTCAGAAATCATCCATCATGTATCATTGCCTTGCTCAAAACCAAGTCTTAGATCACAAACTCAATGCAAACTAGTCCTTTAAAAGTTCGGACAGCACTTCCCCTGAATTTGCTTACTTTTCTAGCCGTCAAGGCTTCATTATTTCCTCAGCCAGTTCCAAAGTCACACAAATAAGTTCATCCAATAGCCATTCAGCAAGCTCCAAGTAGTACTAGTACAAGTCAAGCTAGGGAAAAGTCCGGAAATGAAGGTTAAGCTCAAAACCAGAAAAACAGTTTTGACGTCATTTTGCGGTAATGGTACCAAATGCGCTACGATTGTCGGATGAAGGTGCAAGACCCACCGTTTCGAAGCTAAGAAACAGGGCTACAACAATGTAGAAGGCCACTCAATCCAAATCCTAGCACAACTAGGTCAAATATGCCAAATACTACACCAGAACCACCAAAAACAGGTTTACAAATCACACAATGCTGTAATGAACACAACTCAGTCTATACAGGTCCAAATGCCGAAATTCCAAAGGCATATGTTAGCTAAGACATCCAGCTACATTTCCTCAGAAGACACCAACAATAAAATCCAAACCAATTCCAGTCAAAACAAACGATTACAAGCGCAGTTTTCACATTCTGAGCAACCCAGATCAGCAACAGTAAAATCGATATAACTCACTCTACACATATCCAAATGACCTGAAATTTTGTAGGCACTTCAAACTCACCAATACCTACAACTTTCATGTTTTGAGGAAAGGCCAATTCGGCCTCTAACATAGTGCAATAAATTCGGGCAGAATGAAGAACTACAAAACCTAATTTTCTGAAATTTCTTCCAAAACAGAAATTGATTGCACTTAATCACTTTTTCCACCTCCTAGAGTCATTAAACATCATTTCCAATCATCATACATGACCACAACACCATGATCACATTAAACCAGAAAATTCCTCAAAAAAATAAAAAACTTCACCAATTCAACCAAAATCAAGTTTTAATCCATAAACTTGCATCTCCTACTATCACCAAGCATGAATTTAACATCATTAGAGGGAGGAGAGGGGTCCTTCTCAACTCACCTTAGTAACCAAAGAGATGGAGCAACCTTGCACTTAAATCTTCCAAATCACTTCACCAAGAACCTTAATCCAACCAAGAGAAGAGTTTTTATAGAGTAAAACTAAAATTAAACGGTTAAAAGTGAAGATTAAGCAAGCTTGGAGCAAAGAAATTGGAGAGCTTCTCTTCCCTTATTGCTTGAAGGTGGCCGGCCATATGAAGCTTAGCAATGAAGATATTTTGGTCAATTTTTGAAGTTATTATGGTAAATGGTAAAAGGTTGAATAGTAAGTCAAAGTCCAAGACTTAATCTTATGGTGACACTTGTCACCCTTAGGTTTAAAACTTATCTTTTGTCTCTCCAATTACAAATATCTTAACACCTTGTAAAATAATATCACTTAATACAAAATTCAAACAAGTTGTAAAAAAAATATAATGCATTTACCGCACTTGCGGGTCCCACGTCCAAAATACGCTTTTAATTTCTCAAAAACTAATCGATACTAGAAAAATCATTTTAAAACTATTTTTGCTCATAAACTTTATCTGGAAAATTTTTCTAATCAAGAAAATGTAGAAAAGGCGGGCAATTAAAAAAATAAACCCTAGAAAATTAGAAAATTTCCGGGTTCTCAAACTCAGTTTTTTTTTTCGGGGCGTCACACAAACAAGCAATGAAGTTGTAAAACTAAAACTACCAAGGATCAAATTGAAGAGATTATTCAATTGGTTGGGTCATAGTGGAGCAAGGGGAGACTTGAGGGGGTTAAAAGGAAATTTTGAAGAATTATGCAAAGCTGCGATGGCTTTCTTTCCTTTGTAACTTGAGAAACTTTCTGCATATATGCTTCTTATGAAATCCATTCCAGACGCAGGTAACGAAACCCAAACAAACAGCAATCTTCTCAAGCCGAAACAAACCTTATGCATCCTATCATCTAAATCCATCCTCATGCACCCCTCAAAGATTTCTATCCCAAAATTATGTACAAAAGAAACCAAAAGAACATTCGTGAACCTCTACAGGTTTCTGGGTTTCATGTCAAACAGAGGGAACCAAGTCCAAACAAGCATCAAACTTTATTCTAGCAATCAAAACCCAGGAATTCAACATCCAAACATGCGAGGAAAATCAGAATGGGAACCAACAATTCTTACTGCGTAAAACCCATGACATGGAAGGCGCAGAAAAATGAAAAAAAACGGATGGCTGATGAAAGAAAACTAGGAATCTGCACATGCTGAGATTTTAATCAAGAGAGAAAAGTGCTTACTGTTGCGTCACAATTTGGTCTGAACGTGTAGGATCCTCCAACGATCGAACGGACGAGAGGAAGAAACTTCCCTTGAGCAGATCCAAAAAAAAAACTGGAGCTTTTCGAGCTCCTTAGTTTGAGCCGCGATTTAGACACCTTCCTGGTATCATTTCCAGAAAGATCCTTGAACAAAAATTCTTCCTCTCATGTTGTGGATATCCCAGATCGCCCAAACTGCTCCACTGCCCTAAACCCGTACTCTCAACGACAAGTGCCACGACGGTGGGAAGAAAACAGCACCAGCAACGGCGGCATCACCACCTCAGCCAATGTTTGACGATGAGATTCTCGATACTCCTTTGTTGCTCTCCTCTCAAGCTCTCATTTTTCTGGCTTTTCCTACCTCAGCCCCTGTTCCTCTCACGCTGTTGTGCCTCTCCTCTATATCAGACTTCGGTCGCCAACTTCAGCCTCAGACTCCTGCTCTCAGCCCTCGGTTTCTGATTCCTTCCTCTCTTTCTCGGTTCCCTTTTCTTTGCTGTATTTTTCTTTTTTTTGATCTTCCCCCAATTTCTCGGCCCTTCTTTTCACTCTCTTGGTTTTTAGTTTTCTTACCAACCTTAGCCGTCAAACTCTCAGATGAAGCCCCCCTTCTCTCCTGGCTGCGGCCATCCTTTATATATAAACCCCCAATCCCTAAACCCTCACCTCAAAGGTGAGGATAAGGGATTGGTTTCTACCAAGATTTCCAGCCCTCCGATCTTCTAGCCATCCGATCATACCCTTGCCATATTTTCTGCAAATGTTTTTATATGCCGCATGCATGCGCGGCTCTATTTTCCTCTTTTTTTTTTCAAAGAGTTAAGTAATAAACAAAATATAAAGAAAAATAAACACTGAAATAAAAATAAATAAAAATGAGCAAAAAAATAAAATAAATATGCTAATTAATTTCCTTTTTTCGATTGATGATTTTCTTTTCTCTTTTTTTTTTAATAAACAATAACTTGCATTTGAAAAGGAATAAAATATATTTTTGTGAAGGATTTTTCTTTTCCTTTTTCAATAAATTCCTATGCTAAAATTACTCAAAAATAAAATAAAATAAAATAATAACATAAAACACAATAAATAAAAAACTAAAGAAAATACAAGAAAACAATACAAAACTAACACTAAAAATTTGGTGTCTACAAATATAATGCAAAAATACCTTAAAAATAATGAGCCTTGTAGACACCAAATTTTTGGTTTTGAATTTTATTTATTTTATTTATTTAATTAGTTTAATTTTAGATTTATTTGTTTCAATTTTAGGTGTATTTTAGTTGATTCCTATTTCGTGTCTCTTATTTTAATTAGTTTACAAACATTTATTTTATCTACTAATTCAAAAAAAAAGAAGAAAAAAAAAGAGGAAAAAGAGAAAAATCATAAAGGAAAAAGGAAAAAAAAAGAAAAAGAAAAAGAAAAATAGCAATTTTGTTTTAGTTGGCTTTATTTATCTATTTTTAGTCAATTTTACTCAATTTATCTTTTATTTTTGTTTATTGATTGGTTGGTTCATTTAGAAAAGAGAAAAATGATGAAAATGGAAAATAAAAAAAAAGGAAAATGAAAAAAAAGGAAAAACGGAAATTGCACTTTGTTGTTTCTAGTTTATTTATATTTATCCAATGTTAATTAAATTATTTTTGTTATTTATTTTTATTATCAATTTTGTTTTAATTAATTTCAAAAAAAAAAAGGAGAAGAGAAGATACGCGGCATGCAAGCTGCGTATTGTCGCAGCTTGCAAAGGATGGCTTGGTCAGCCCCTTGGCTGCAAATTTGGGAAAGATGGCTGAGGTTTTAGGGTTGAGTGTCCCATATAAAAGGAAAGAGAGGCAAGAGGGGGAAAAAGGGGCGTCTGCATCAGAGGGGGGAGACTGACGGCAAAGGAAAACAAAAGAGCGACGGCTAAGATTGAAAAACAAAGAGAAACCAAATGAGAGTGAGGGCTGAACTGAAAATTCTGAGAGAGAACATCTGGAAAGTGAGGGCTGCTACCAAGAGAGAAAAAGAGGTTTTGGAGGGCAAAAAGAAAGAAACAAAACAGGACGGAAGGTTGACGGCTACGGAGGCAAGGAAGGAAAAGAACCAGCCGAAAAATTAAGGGAAAGGCAGAGGGCTTCACAAGCAAAGGAGGCGGCGAAGGAAGGAAAGCTGCGGTGGCCATTGAAGTCGAGATTCACTACTGCCCCATTTCAGCCCTCCATCGCCACCAGCAGATCTTCACCGAAGGTGAGTCCATGAGAATAGCCAAAGAGAGATGGTTTATTTCTGCTATTCCCTTACGTTGCCGTGCATTTCATAGGATAAAGGTGTTCCCTTTTTGTAGTTTACTGGGTTACTTGTTGTATGACTTTGTTTGATGATCTTGTATCCTGGAATCAGATTATCTTAGGTTGAAGTTTGTGTATAGGAATCCGCCGATGCAACAAGCTTGAGGTTCTCGGTTTATTGCAGCAGCATGGACAGTCTTGTCTTTCTTTGGTTGCTGGAATTCGTTAGTCGTTTGAAGTGTTGGGATTGCTGGTTATTTGACAGAGTACCATGTGCATGCTTGCCGTGAATCCCTTGCTTTACATCTGTGTTGCATTTTCATATCTAGTAGCATGATTGAACCTATTAGGAATAGGTAGGTGCATCCTGTGTTTTGCCAACAATGCTGTGATGAAGTTTTAGCAAGTTTTGGTTAATAAGCTTGGGGTCAAAAGAAAAAAAAATGAATGAAAATCTGTTCTACGTTGGGTGTTTGTTGCTGTGAGAATGCAGGCTGAATGTTTGCATGGGTTTTGGTTTCAAAAGAAAATGTTTCAGTTGTTCTTTGTTTCATGGCATGATGATGGCAGTTCATGTATTCAGTTCCTCCCTGTTTTGTGCTAAGATAGTACTAGTCCAAACAGAAATTCTCTTGTGATAATCTTCTTTATGCACGAACAAAACCATCAGCTCACTTTCATTCATGAAACCAGAGCGAGGTGAGCGAAGTTGTTGCAAATCCTCACGTTGCTTTTCTGCATTTTATGCTCGGTGGTTTCGATTGTGTTTGGGGTGAGATTAACAACATGGGCTTGGGGTCATTGCATGGGAGTTTGTTTTGGGTTGAGTTGTTCCATGTCAATGCGTCTTGATTGGAATGAAAATTTGCAGCAAGCATTCCTTTCTGTTGCTTTCTTCGTAACATTTGCATGAAAGACTCCTCAGAATTGTCTTGTTTAAAGGATTGTGTTTCGGTAACTTCATTTTGCTATTTATTTGGATGTCAAAATGGTACATTTTGTTGCTTGGATTCTTGATGTTTGAGCTGAGAAAATTGTACTGTGAGCTCATGAAGTTGCAGCAGTTTTTATTTTTCAAATGTTTGCATAGTTTTTCTAGAATCTTTGCATGAGATTTTCTAAGTTTTCTACCTGTTTGGATGATGACAATGATGTGGTTGCTGCCTAGTTTAAAGCTATGCATTTGGATTTGGAATCTGATTTTTTAAACAAAGCTGTGTGCTTGAATTCGATTTCGGTTGCTGAAATTAGATGGGAAGTGTTGCAGAAAGCCTCCTACGTGATTGTCTTGTTTTGCATGTAAAACAACTTTTGATAATTTCACTTTGACCCCTTGGCTTCTAACTAATGCTACTTTGACCCAACCAATTGAATAATGTCTTCAATTTGGTCCTTGGCAGCTTTAGTTTTTGCGATTTCATTGCTTGCTTTGCTTCAATTAACTACCATGCTTTGTCAATTGCACTTAAGCCATGATTTTAGGGGGCATTACGATCAAGTGAGCTTTGGATTTGCGCATTTCTTTTAATTTTTCTCAATTAAAGTGGTACCTTGACCTTTTTATTATTTTGAAGCCATTTTTCTTTCATTTGGACACCATTCCAAGGGGGCGGTATAATTTCTTTTATCCCTTTTTGTGTCTCTCCTATGTGATCCAACGTGCTAAGTGAGAATTGCATGTCTAATTTGCTTTCCTTGCCTTTCTTTAGTTCCTTTATTTCATTTATTCTTGCTTTTATTAAGTTATTCTTTTAATGGGGTATGTGTACACCTCTTGGCTTGTAATAGATAGGGCTTGGCGAGCATTTTTGTCCATTCTTCCCCTTCCCCTTTTGTTTTAGTTAGCGAATGTAATAGGCTCATTAGCTTGGTTGCATGCCTATGTGTTAAGTGTTACTTGCTTTATTAGGTTCTTGCATCTAGTCGAGCATGTTAAGTGTTATGTGCTACGTGTTTATAGGTGATTTGCATGTCTACTCGCTTTTTATAGTCGTAGATAAATATGATGGATGAATGCATGTCACCACACTAGTCCAACGCTAGTTGTGGCTCATTGTTCCGTTTCCACTAGTCCATACTTGCATGTTTCACTTCATCTCATGCATTTTCTTAGTGTTCTAGCATTTGGCATGCTCCTCCGATCCTTTCCCCTTCATTTTTGATTTTTGCATCTTCATGCTAGTTATATGGTACATTTGCTTGAGAGTCCCCTTTCGATAAGGGAAACGAGCGAGTTTGGTTACAAAATAGCCTTAGCACGCTAGTTCTTCCGTCTAATCCAAGGAAAAATCAAAGTCGTAAAGTTAGGAGTCCTTCCCGTGCCCGACCTGATGCATTCCCTTAGGGTCATACACTTGCATTCTTTTTATATCACCTCCTCACTCTTTTAGCCACATTTTCTCACTACTTAGACTTTTTCTCAATCTACACTTTCTCACCACTTTCTTCCTATCACTTATTTATTTTTCTATCTCACGAATGGCACCCAATTGCACTTATATGTATCTACTATCCTATTTTCATTCATTTGCACACACAAACACCTTTATTTTCTCACACTTGCACACTTACACTTGAGTCCTCACTTGCATTAATCACGACTTCCATGAGAGCTTTCCTTATTGGCCACCACAATTCATGTGGTTGGGACCTAAAAGCCTCATGAGAAACATTTTAGGTTTAGGATTGCATTTTTCTTTCCTTTTCGCATCCATTAGTCATATCCAACATGCGACACATATTTTGGGTAGAAAAATTAGGAAAAGTGGGGCTAAGTCACGCAACTAGCTTTGGCTAGGGTAAGGGAGTGCCTTAGGCTTTGCCTTTGCCTTCTCCCTTATCAAATGTGACCCCCGATCCCTTTCTTTGATTGCGTAGATCTAAAAGTTCTTTAAAAGGGTTTGTTTACTTTTTCTTTCAAAAACAAAACAAAAATCATTTTTGGGTGACTTGGTACACCCTAACTCTATACCAAGTGGCGACTCCGTTTTTCTATTCAAAACCCTTTTTGAACTTTGTTTGGCCAAACCGTCGCATTTCACAATCCCACGGCCTTTATTTTCACTTTCACACGTTCACACACATATCTCACACACACTACTTTCACATTATCAAAAAGTGGGGCGCGACAGCTTGGCGACTCCACTGGGGACGTCCTAAGTGGGTCCAAGCATTTGACTTAGCCATTCGTTTCCTTTTTCTACCCTTTTTATGCACGGCATGTGGATATTAGGGTTGCATCTTCCATTTTTAGGACCTTTTGTCTCACGTACGCATTAAACTATCCCCTTGCTCGCGAATGTATGATTGGTTGTTTTGAATGGATACTTTACTTGCTTATCTCGCGTTTTGCATTTCATATTGGGTGGGGGACATCACCTTAGAGCCTCGCGTTGGTTCTTGATCCCTCCCCTCCAAAATGAGCACTAGCATACGAGCATACGCTTTAATTTTTTCACCCTTTATTTATTTTTCTTTAGTGGCTTGTCACGCCACTCCACCCTATTAGGATTAGGTGACCCACTTGGACATGTGATCACGACACGATGTGTGTGTAGCATGATCCAATGGGTCACTCAATCTTCCGCTTTAAGCTATGGGTTGATAGCCTTTAGCTTTTAGTCGAAGGTTGAGGATTTTGATAGATTCACTCAAACACGTAGCCGCGACACGATGTGTGCGTAGCGGTGTTTGGGGAATCGCTCGAGCCACCGACAAAGAACCTTGGGATTGATGACCCTTGGTTTCTAAGTCTGAAGGCTCGGGGACCTGAGCTTATCGAGTCTAGATGCATTAGCGAACCCCAACCTCATGCATCCATATTAGAATTGCCTAGGGTAGAGTCGACCTTACCCTAAATTAGGAAACACTATTCACGAGGGGAGGGGTCCCACCACTTTTTTTCCTTATCTATCTTTGTTGCTTTTTATATTATCTAATTGTCCAAACGTGTTATGTGATTATGTGTTGAACTCACGTTGTCGCGCCCCATTTTTTGATAAATAAATAAATTGGTTTAAAAAATGTATTTTTTTGATTCAATTTGTGATTAAAAAATGAATTGTGATTTAGGAAAAAAAAATGGGTCTAAATGGGGGTTTGAGAATGCGACGATTTGACCCAAAATTATAGTTTAAAAAGGGTTTTTGAAATAGAAAAACGGAGTCGCCACTTGGTAATGAGTTAAGGTGTACCAAGTCACCTAAAAATGAATTTTTTAAAGAAAAAATGGGAAAGAGTAGTAAGAAACCCCTTTTAAACGACTCCTAGTCCACGTAAACCAACGAAAAGGTTCGGGAGTCACATTTGACGAAGGGGAAGGCAAGGATAAAATCCAAGGCACCCCTTCGACCTAGCCAGGGCTAGTTGCGTGATTTAATCAAAGTTTTTCTTATTTTAACCAAAGAATTTATTACATTTGGATGCACTACATGAATGCAAAAGAAAGAAAAAATGCAAACCTAAATTCTAAAATGTCTCTTGTAAGGTTTTTGGTCCCAACCACATGAATTGTGGCGGCCAATAAAAGAAAACCTTATAGAGGTCGATTAATGCAAATGATGATTCAAGTGCAAGTGTGCAAGTGTATAAAAAGGTGCATGTGTGCAATTGTATGGAAAAATCCAAGTGTTTGTGTGCAAGTGTGTGAAAATAGAATAATAGATATATAAGGTAAAGTGGAATTCCATTTGTGAGGTGGAAATGAGCACGTGATAGGAAAAATGTAGTGAGAAAGTATGGTTTGAGAAATGTGAAAAAATGTGGTTAAAATGAGAAATGTGGTTAAAAATGAAAGTATGACCCTAGAGGAATGCAACAAGTCGGGTACGGGGGGTTGACTCCTAACTTTTCGACTTCTATTTTCCCTTTGATTAGAAGGCGAAACTAGCGTGCTAAGGCTATCGAGTAGCCACACTCGCTCGTTTCCCTTATCAAGAGGGGATTTTCACGCAAATGAACCCTAACTAGCATGAGATGCAAGTCCTAAAGTGAAGGGGAAGGGGTTTGAGGAACATACCAAATGATAAACTAAGGAAAAATGCGTGATATGTGGTGATCATGCACTTCATGAAAAAGGAAAAAAAACCTATTGGGTCTAGCATTGGACTAGCCCCTCCTATGAATTCCGACTAGCGTTGGACTAGTGGAAACGATAAAAGAAGCCACAACTAGCGTTGGACTAGTGTGGTGACGTACATTCATCCATTCCATTCATCCACACTACAAAAAGCGAGTAGACATGCGAATCACTTATAAACACGTAGCACATAACATTTAGCATGCTTGACTAGATGCAAAATCCTAATAAAGCATTTAACATATAACACATAGGCATGCAACCATTACATTTGCTAACTAAAACAAAAGGGAAAGGGAAAATGGACCAAATTACTTGCTACGCCCTATCTATTACAAGCCAAGAGGTGTACACATACCCCATTAATAAAAATCAAAAGTAAATGAAATAACTGAAAGGAAATAAGGAGAGGCTAGGAAAGCAAGTACACATGCAAATTTCAATTAGCACATTAGTCCACATAGGAGAGAAACAAAAGGGGTAAAAGAGATTATACCTCCCCGTTGGTGATACTAAGGAAGTAAACAAACTCAACTTGGCTAGAGTCACCCAAGAAAAGACTAACTTAGGCTAAAATCACCAAAAACAAAAGATTAATGCACCAATTTAGTGATAAGATATAAACTAAACAATTTGAATCCACCAAACATCAAACTTTCCCTCAATTGCAACTCAATGAAGTCAAAACTACTTAAAGACCAAGGCAAAAAGCATGATCATCCAATCCCCAAGCATAACATCTACTAAAAACCCAAATGCAAGCACTACTCAAATCATTTGAACCTAATTGAAGCATTTAAAAACTCAAAGGTCCCCAAGTAAAAATTAAAATCCAAGCAAACATCATATCTCAAGAATCCAAGAGTGAATGAAAGTCCATGAATGGTTTAAACTTGCATTTCTAGGACCCAATAACGACCACTAATCAATCACAATCAACGTCAAAATGAATCATCAAAGAGCTTCAAAGGTCCCAAAAATAATAAAGATCAATTAATGATTCAAATGCAAACACCTTAGAACCTAATTGCAAGACATTGGAATGTAATTGGGCCATAATGCATTGCTGCAAAAATCACAGGGACCCAATTGATTAGCTTTCTCAAATTTGTGGGTCATAGTAGAACAAGGGGAGACTTGGGGGGGTTAAGAGACAATTCTGAAATTATCCATGCATGCAAAACACGTAGAAGCCTTTCATTTCTGCGCCAATTCAGCTGCATTTCCTTCATGTTTCACTCCCAAATGCCAACTCCACATCCAATCACATACCTTAACCAAAGCTAACATCCAAAACTTTAAACTTAGACAGTAAAAACATAAGTTTAACATCCCAAATCAGCAAAGACAAAGGTGGAAATCATTCAAACATTGAAGAATGAACATGCAAACATTGAAGAATGAAAACTGCTATAGCTGAAAGTGAAATCTGCTGCATTTTTACTTGCAAACTAACTCAAATTTTCTGGTTCAAATACATAACTTCGACCAAGATTAAGCAACAAACAACTTTGGCTTGAGCAACCATGATCCAAGCAAGCAAACAACCCAGAAAAACATTATATTCAGGTCTGAAATAACATGCAAGCAACAATAAAAGGTTTCAGCTTCAGCAATGTTTCCGGCCAAACAACTTTGCAGCAATTTTCTTATAAACTCATATTCTTATCACAACCTTGATTAGATGTAATTAAACTCAACGTCACAACTTTAGACCAAGCCCACAACTAAACCACCATCATAATCCAAACAAACAAGAAACCCAGGAAGATATCATGCAAATTTCTGGAATAAACATGCGTGCAACACTGGTTTGACAACTTCAATCATTCATTTTCCAGCAAGCATTGGATCCCAATTCAGGTATTTCAGCCAAAGTAGCACAAGACTAGACATTACCTAGACTGAACAGCCACAGCTACGGTAAAAACAAACAAAGGCAAAAAGAAGGAAAACGCAATCTGGCCGAAAAGATGAAATTGCAGCAGAAATTCTGCTGTGAACTGCGCAGCTCATTCCATGCAATTTAGGTCCGTATGAAAACTCTAACAATTTGTTATCTCATCAGCCCCAACCCACATAATCCTCACTCATTGATCGATCTGGGAGAAACCAGGCCAAACCAACGCACTCCTCAACCAAAACAGAAATAAAAACCCAACCTTCCTCAAATATCAAAACCCAACCATGAAACGAAAAGTGTTAGATGGAATGCCAAAAGAAAACGGACAAAGTTGGCTTCAGATTTTGGAAACAAAATGGTTGGTAAGAAAAACAAAACGTTATCAGGCCTGGCTATACTCAAAACACAGAAAAACATCGAAGGAAGGGAACAACTTTACTTGCAAACCCCAATGAACACAAGAAAACAGCATGCTGTCACGCAAAAATCATCCAAAACACCAAGCTTTACTTTAGCGATCAAGAACTCAGTGCAAGACTCCAGGAACTCTAATTACGCAGACCAGATTTCATAGGAAATGGAAATAGACACAGAAACGGGTGGAAAGCTAACTGTTGACCACCTTTGGGTTTGAAGCTTCAGCTTGGGTGATGAAGAAATCGATTGCAGAGTCTGATGAAGTCGCTGCTTGGGGTTTCTTTCGGTCTCCTTCTGGTTTCAGCCGTCCAACCAACTTCCCAACCGTCACTAGCCTTTCCAAATCTTTGCCGCAGTCACTCGATGCCCCCTCTTTGCTATTTCCCTTTCCTCTCACCAAGCTGTCAAGCTCTCCGCCGCCACCCAAACTCTCTTTCGGACTTTTCCCAGATTTCTTTCCTTTCTCCAGATCCTTGCAGCCGTCCGTCTCTCTATGATGTTTTCTTTTGCCGTTTACTCTTTCTCCCCCTAGATTTTCAGCCGTTCCTTTCTCTCTAAAACCCCCCCTTTCTCCAAAACTCTCCTTCCTTCTCAAACCTTTTGCCGTCTGTTTTCTATCCTTTCTATCCCCTCTCCCTAGTAACTCTCTCCTTGCGGCTGAATCCTCTTTTTCTATTTATATGGGAGCCCTAAAACCCTCACACATCTTTCCTGAAATTGCAGTTAAAGGAGCCGTTCGGTCCTCCCTTGCAAGCTGCGACAAATACGCAGCTTGCATGCCGTGCGTTTTTTTTTTTTTAATATAAATACATAATATAAATAATAAATAATAAAAACAAAAATAACAAAATGACAAAACCATGTAATAATAATAATAATAAAAACAAACTAAACAAATAAAAACAACAAAAATGTCCATTTTTCAAATTTTCTTCATTTTTCCCTTTTTTCTTTTCTTTTTTCTTTTCTCAAAATAACTTAATAAAAATAACTAAAATGCCAAAAGATTGAATTTGAACGTATTTTTGTGACCAATTTTCCTTTTTTCTCTTTTTCCATGATTTTTCCTTTTTTTCTTTTTCATGATTTTTCCATTGTTTTCTTTTTCTTTTGAGAAATTCCATCCTAAAAGCTTAAAAATAAAATAATGACATGAAAACTAAAAAAACTAAAAACTAAAAATGAATAAAACAAACATGACAAAAACAAAAAACTAAGAAATAAAGAGTAAATGAATTTGAGCTAAAATTTGGTGTCTACACACGTTTCTTTGTCTTTTGTCTTTTGCATTCACAAACATTAAGAGATAAAAGGTCTGACATGACCTCCTTTTAGGACCAACCCTTGTAGATAGGTTATTGCACGTTTGAAATTGTGGTATATTTTGTTCATAAATTAATAATGCCATGTCATTTTAGGCTTATCCTGGCAGATAAAGGGTTCCTTAGGTCACGTTTCCTTTCGAATTGCATATTTACATCGCTTTAATAACTGGCATCATGCATTAAACCCTAGAAAGGGAATGTCATTTAGGGGATCCCGTGTTAGGAATAAACCACCTTGTGTCTCGGATACTTAATCCAAGGAGACTTGCACGTTTACATTTTTTGTACCATCCAAAGGGGTAGTGCACAAGGTAAGGTAGGATCCGATCATTTTCATAGAGCGATTTTTGGAATATGAGCGTCTAATAATCACTTTTTGGCCATTTTATCAAAATTGGTAAAATTCCCTTGCGTAAAAGGACATTAATTTGAAGAAAATTCACAAATGATTCCTCCTATTGAGACGATAAATAAATTGGGGCCGAAATTTGATTTTAGAAAGCTCATAGACTAATGCATCGCAATAAAATTTTGAAACTACCAATGGATGGACCATTCAACCCATATTTGAATAAATCATCAATTTCATTCAGTTCATTTGACCAGTTTACCCCTTTTAGGGTCATCCGGTCGATTTTTGAATAAATCGTCATTTCATTTGGCTAATTCACCCATTTTTAGGGCAATCTAGTCGATTTTTGAATAACCCACCAATTTCATTCAATTCATTTGATTAGTTAGGGCAATTTTGTCGATTTTTGATAAATCATCAATTCTGTCTGATTCATTTGACCAGTTTCCCCTTTTAGGGTGATCTGGTCAATTTTGAATAAATTCCCGATTTCATTCAATTCATTTGACCAATTTCATTTTTTAGGATGATCCGGTCCATTTTGAATAAAATTCTCAATTTCATTTGATCAAGTTCCTTTTTTAGGATGATTCAGTCAATTTTGAGTAAGTTTTTAAATTTCACTCGGTTCATTTGACCCGTTTTCTTTTTTAGGGTAATTCGGTCGATTTTAAATAAATTGTCAATTTCATTCAACCCATTTGACCAATTAGGGTTTCGATGTCAATTTCAACTTGGGAAACCTAGTCGATTTTTGAGAAAGCCATCCATTGCATTCAGCCATTTGATCAGTTGGGGTTTTGACCCGTGCTTCACCGAGAAAATTTTGTCAAACGAATTTCAGTTTTTTCGATAGGAAGTTCGTCAAGGTCAAAACCTGTGCGTTTTTGCAAATTCTTGTATCAATCAAAAGTGACCAATCTATTCGGACGTTGGCCTCATTTTGACAAAGTGTCTCTCGTCACTCCAATTGACCAAATTTTTCAAAATGATTTTTCACTCAATGAGTTGATCAGATCCATCGGGTATGGTATAGTGCTTACCTCAGAGGATTGCATCCTCACTCTAGGCCTACCCTTGGCACAAAAAGGGCTCCCCCATAGGACATGCATCCGATTTTTTTTGGATATTTACTAACTCTTGTCTTTTTCTTTTCCTTTTCTTTATTTTTATGGGAATAACTAAGCGAGGGTTAAAATCTAAAGGCAATCTTTCAAAATTCTCAGGTAATACTTAAACATAACTTCTCGTCGAAGCCCCATCATAACACGATCCCGTAGTCAAGCCCAGAGGAGTCGTGTAAACATGAGTTCGCAACCGGAGCCGTTGGATAGGTCTGCTACTACCGCCCAGCCTGAGACTACGAGTTTGGGGGTTCAGCTAACTGAAATGCTCACTAAATTTGGTGAAATGGCTACCGAGATGGCAGCCCAAAGAAAGTTGATTGACGAGTTAATTAGCAGCGGAGTTCAACCCGAGCCCGTACCCGGCAGGCAGCCTGAGCCAGAGCCATTTGTCATACCTTCGATTCAAGCCACCGTTGCTCCATCTTTCCCAATTCCACCTGAAGAAATTTTCACTTATCCCACTACAAATTTGCCATACACTTACCCTCCTAATCCCTCATTTTTCCCTACTTACATGCGAGGTCCACAACCCCAAGTCACATCAAATATACCACTTGAGCCACATATCTTTTATCACCCTACTGCTGAGCCATTCCTACCAGACCATATTGTTCAAACCAAGCCAGAAATGGGGGAATCTTCTGCTCCCGTTGATATGAAGCTGCTTAATCGCCTTGACCGTTTTGATGAATTTATGAGGAAAAATCAAGAGTTGACCAAGCAAGGAGTTCTGGATTACGACGAGCTTTGCCTTTTTCCGAATGTGCAGTTGCCTGAGGGGTTCAAAACCCCTAAATTTAACAAGTATGATGGAACAGGCAATCCCAAAACACACCTCCGACTGTTTGCTAACAAGTTGGGAAAGCCCGTAGACGACGAGAATTTGCCATTAAGGTTATTCCCCGAAAGTCTGGAGGGGGATGCACTCGACTGGTACTCAAATTTGAAGCCCGAAGAAGTGAAAACCTGGATTGATTTGTCCAATGCTTTTGTGAGACAGTATGAGTATAACTGCGAGCTGGCTCCGACACGAACCACGTTGGAAGGAACGAAGAGAAAACCCTCCGAGGATCACAAGACTTATGCCAAGAGGTGGAGAAAAATAGCTGCAAAAGTCGAGCCACCAATGACCGAGGACGAAATCATACGCACTTTCATTAAAGCACATGACCCGCCGTACTTTGAAGAAATTTTCCGCATGACCGGATGCTCGTTTGCCGCTATTGTCAATAAGCTTGAAGAGTTCGATGACTTCGTGAAAGCTGGGAAGATTGTTAATGTCTCTGCCCTCAAATCCCAGTTGGATGCCTTGCAAGGACAGGGGAATAGTGGGAAGAACCCGCAACTTAAAAAGAAAGAGGGGGAAGCTGCCTTCATATGGGATCAAAACCCTATCCCAAGACCTAGACCTCGACAATATCCCACCTACTCAAACCCTTACCCTTACTATTCAAACTCTCATCCTGTTTATCACACCAATATCACTCATCCTCGACCTCGCCCTAATTACACCAACTCGCCCATAGCCCATTTTCAAATATCTCAACCTAACTTCCAACAAGTTCGACCCCGACCTCCCTACAATCAACAATTCCCTCCACCAAATAGACCTACCTATAGCTATCCCCAACCCACTGAAACCTACAATCAAAGCCGCACCCGGACCTTCACCAACCTAGGCAGGCCTTTGGACCAATTGTATGAGCAATTGAAGGCTGCCGACAAAATAGGCATGATTCCCCCTCCATCATATCCTTATGGCATGCCAGCTGGATACGATCCACAGTCTACTTGTGCCTATCATTCGGAAGCACCTGGTCACTCAACCGCTGCTTGTAAAGCCCTTAAGCACAAAGTTCAAGACATGATCGAGGCAGGGGAAATAGTGCTAAGAGGAAAAGGTGAACAAGGTCCGAGTATAAGTACAAACCCTTTTCCCAAGCACCAGGATACCTTCGAGGCATCCACCTCCAATGACGAAATTTGAAAATCCTGAAGGGTCTTTGCACAATTTGGATGGCCGAATATCTTCCCTCTCGAAGAGAGTTTCAGTAAATCTAAGGGTTGTTATTTACTAAAGTTCACGAAAACTTTTTCTTGCATATGTGAATAGCTTAATGAAAGCGTCTTTTGCAATTGAGTTTTGTCTTTAGTTTGGAGTTTCATGAAATGCATAATTTGTTTTATTTGTTTATTTGATTATTGTCCTGAATTTTTTTAATTCTTTAAGATGGCCAAAGATGAAATTACTTGACCCTTTGAATATCATTGTTCTGGAATCTGATGAAGCCATACATTGAAAAGTCCATTCATTGAGAAATCCCTTCTTCGAGAAAGCCTTCATTGAGAAAACCCTTCATTAAAAATCCCCTCGTTGAGAAATCCTTTCTTTGAGGAAGCCATACATTGGAAAGTCCCTTCATTTGAGAAAATCCCTTCATTGAGAAATCTCTTCTTTGAGGAAATCCTTCATTGAAAAAGCCTTTATTGAGAAAACCATACATTGAAAAGTCCCTTCATTAAAAAAATCCCTTCATTGAGAAATCTCTTCTTTGAAAGAAAGCCTTCATTGAGAAATTCCTTCCTTGAGAAAGCCTTCAATAAGAAAACCCTTCATTGAGAAAACGATTGAAAAATCCATTCATTGAAAAATCCCTTCATTTGAGAAATCCCTTCATTTGAGAAAATCCTTTTCCGGCCAAGCTGAAAGTTGATTGGTTAAAGCAGTGTCATCAACGATTGATTCTGATTGATGAAAAGCAGTTGAATGCTATGTACCATGACCAATTTTGTCAAAATGCATGGCCTGTGTTCATAATAAAAGGAGCCGCCACCGATCTTCTGAAGAAGGGAACAAAGTGCAAAAGTAATGAAAGATGAAGTCGAAGGCAAATTTGCTTCAAATTGGCAAAGCTCATTGGGTGTTCAAAAGGTATTACCTGGCGGGGCATTCATGGATAGACAGACATTCTCTCAACCTATCAACTCAGACATGTGTAAGAAATTCTTTATTTGATTATGCAAATTCCTTCTAGGAAATCATGCAAGAGACGAGGCAAAAGTCAGGCCATCTTCCTTTCCAATCAAAACATTTCATCCCTAGTCGTCCCTTTTGAGCTATCAGAATAATAATTTTTCCGTTTGGCAGCCCCTGAGGATTGCAAACCCCACACTGGGGCAAATTTATTTTGAAAAGAGATGATCAGAAAGGGAAAGCCCTACACTAGGGCAAATTTATTTTTGAAAAAAAAAAAGAAGAAAAAAAATGGAAAAGAAGGAACCCCACACTGGGGCAAATTTAGTTTTGAAGAAAAATGCAAAAGTGAGAAATATGCAATGAAAATGCAAAGAAAGAAAAATCCAATCAGACTGGGGCAAATTTCCTCGGTTTTGTTCAGAAATTGGAGATAATTTCAAAATGATGCAATCTCAGGTTATTTCACCTCTTATAAGCACAAATTGCTTTCAAGCCTCAACTTTTCTTGAAAACACCCCACCTGACCTCATTACAAAAGCCCAAAATTCTGGCTTTCGTCACTTGTTGTATTTCTATTGGGAAGTTTGCTAATCAACTGACATGTGATGTCCATGATGCCTTCGCTTAAGTCTATAAGGGAAGCGTATTTTACTGATGTCAGCAATTTTTCAACTTACATTTCTGAGTCGATCATGGTTGAGCTCTTCCATTTGCTTCCTTAGGTGAAAACCCAAAAGGACACCTCAAAAGAAAAGGAGGAAAAGAAAGAAAAGAGAACGAACAAAAAAACAAAACAAAACAGAAAAGAGTGGGGGCAACCTTGGTGAAAACCCGAAAGAGCACCAAGGTAGGGTTTTTGCAGCAAGCGAGCACGAGAAGGAACGGCTGGCGACCTGGTTCATTTGGATTTCTCCTCATTTTTGTCATCCTTCTACCAATGTTGGATTCCAGAATAAAGATATCCAGAGATTTGAACATGACATCTGTTGGCCAAAAGCTGTGTCATTTTTGTAAAATATTCTTTTGCAAAATACATTTTTTAGGAAGCTCATTTTTCCAAATTGCTTGCATTCATGGCATTTTGTAGGCTTTAAACACAAATGGTTATGTTTGTATTCTTGTGCATATTCATTCCTGCATGACATGCGAAGTTACCTTGCATAAATCATTCTTGGTCACTGAATTTTGGTGAATAACAATCCCTGTGGTTTATTCGAAGCATACTTGGATTCAGTCATTTTTTGAAAAGGGTTAAGGTTCAACAAAGCCAGTTACACAAGCTTCATAATATGGCAAAATGCATACCCCGCCAATTTGGTAAAAGCAGAAAAGTTTGAAAGTGACAAATCCAACCAAGTCAGATGCCACAGCAAAAGTTGGCAAAAGCATCACAAGACTCATGTTTACGCGATTCTCAAGGCAAATTGGATCAAATGATGGTGGCAAGTCCATTATTTCTTCTTTTCTTGCAGGAACGTTGCATTTACAAACAAAAGCAGCCACTCTCCTTTTCGCACCTAAATCGATGACAGAAAAGCTCCACAGCAAGCAAAAACGTAGTGATAATGTTATTGGCAAAGCTTGATCATAAGAAACAACATCAGCTATCACTTCAGCCACAGAGATCAAATCTCCCTCTTGGTACAAAATTTGAACTACTCCGAGGTAAAAACTCAATTCATTGTTTAAACTTCCCCAGTGGAGTCATGATTTTAAGCTTTATTCGGGTCAGTCCCATGATTTTAAGATTATTCGGGTCAGTCCCATGAGTTCACGTTTGTTCGGGTCAGTCCCATGAGTTTAAGTTTTATTCGGGTCAGTCCCATGAGTTCAAGTTTATTCGGGTCAGTCCCATGATTGTAAGCTTTATTCGGGTCAGTCCCATGATTTTAAGTTTTATTCGGGTCAGTCCCATGATTTTAAGATTATTCGAGTCAGTCCCATGAGTTCAAGTTTGTTCGGGTCAGTCCCATGAGTTCAAGTTTATTCGGGTCAGTCCCATGATTGTAAGCTTTATTCGGGTCAGTCCCATGATTTTAAGTTTTATTCGGGTCAGTCCCATTATTTTAAGATTATTCGGGTTAGTCCCATGATTCTAAGCTTTATTCGGGTCAGTCCCATGAGTTTAAGTTTTATTCGGGTCAGTCCCATGAGTTCAAGTTTATTCGGGTCAGTCCCATGATTTTAAGTTTTATTCGGGTCAGTCCCATGATTTTAAGATTATTCGGGTCAGTCCCATGAGTTCAAGTTTGTTCGGGTCAGTCCCATGAGTTTAAGTTTTATTCGGGTCAGTCCCATGATTGTAAGCTTTATTCAGGTCAGTCCCATGATTTTAAGATTATTCGGGTCATAAGATTATTCGGGTCAGTCCCATGATTTTAAGTTTTATTCGGGTCAGTCCCATGAGTTCAAGTTTTATCAGGTCAGTCCCATAATTTTCATTTCATTCGGGTCAGTCCCACGACTTTAAACCTTGTTCGGGTCAGTCCCGCTTTTAAATTTCGTGTTCGGGTCAGTCCCGATTTTTAATTTCCTATCTCGGGTCAGTCCCGATTTTAAATTTCTCGTCCGAGTCAGTCTCATCAAAGAGGGCCAGTCCTCATTTCAACAAATGAACAGTCATTGACAAGTTCGCAGGTAAGTATTTGGTGTCTACTTCTTTGTCTCAAGTTTTTCAAAACTCAGACAAAGAGGGGCAAACTGTAGACACCAAATTTTTGGTTTTGAATTTTATTTATTTAATTAGTTTAATTTTAGATTTATTTGTTTCAATTTTAGGTGTATTTTAGTTGATTCCTGTTTCGTGTCTCTTATTTTAATTAGTTTACGAACATTTATTTTATCTACTAATTCAAAAAAAAAGAAGAAAAAAAAGAGGAAAAAGAGAAAAATCATAAAAGAAAAAGGAAAAAAAAAGAAAAAGAAAAAGAAAAAGAAAAATAGCAATTTTATTTTAGTTGGCTTTATTTATCTATTTTTAGTCAATTTTAGTCAATTTATCTTTTATTTTTGTTTATTGATTGGTTGGTTCATTTAGAAAAGAGAAAAATGATGAAAATGGAAAATAAAAAAAAAGGAAAATGAAAAAAAAGGAAAAACGGAAATTGCACTTTGTTGTTTCTAGTTTATTTATATTTATCCAATGTTAATTAAATTATTTTTGTTATTTATTTTTATTATCAATTTTGTTTTAATTAATTTCAAAAAAAAAGGAGAAGAGAAGATACGTGGCATGCAAGCTGCGTATTGTTGCAGCTTGCAAAGGATGGCTTGGTCAGCCCCTTGGCTGCAAATTTGGGAAAGATGGCTGAGGTTTTAGGGTTGAGTGTCCCATATAAAAGGAAAGAGAGGCAAGAGGGGGAAAAAGGGGCGGCTGCATCAGAGGGGGGAGACTGATGGCAAAGGAAAACAAAAGAGCGACGGCTAAGATTGAAAAACAAAGAGAAACCAGATGAGAGTGAGGGCTGAACTGAAAATTCTGAGAGAGAACATCTGGAAAGTGAGGGCTGCTACCAAGAGAGCAAAAGAGGTTTTGGAGGGCAAAAAGAAAGAAACAAAACAGGACGGAAGGTTGACGGCTACGGAGGCAAGGAAGGAAAAGAACCAGCTGAAAAATTAAGGGAAATGCAGAGGGCTTCACAAGCAAAGGAGGCGGCGAATGAAGGAAAGCTGCGGTGGCCATTGAAGTTGAGATTCACTACTGTCCCATTTCAGCCCTCCATCGCCACCAGTAGATCTTCACCGAAGGTGAGTCCATGAGAATAGCCAAAGAGAGATGGTTTATTTCTGCTATTCCCTTACGTTGCCGTGCATTTCATAGGATAAAGGTGTTCCCTTTTTGTAGTTTACTGGGTTACTTGTTGTATGACTTTGTTTGATGATCTTGTATCTTGGAATCAGATTATCTTAGGTTGAAGTTTGTGTATAGGAATCCGCCGCTGCAACAAGCTTGAGGTTCTCGGTTTATTGCAGCAGCATGGACAGTCTTGTTTTTCTTTGGTTGCTGGAATTCGTTAGTCGTTTGAAGTGTTGGGATTGCTGGTTATTTGACAGAGTACCATGTGCATGCTTGCCCTGAATCCCTTGCTTTACATCTGTGTTGCATTTTCATATCTAGCAGCATGATTGAACCTATTAGGAATAGGTAGGTGCATCCTGTGTTTTGCCAACAATGCTGTGATGAAGTTTTAGCAAGTTTTGGTTAATAAGCTTGGGGTCAAAAGAAAAAAAAAGAATGAAAATCTGTTCTACGTTGGGTGTTTGTTGCTGTGAGAATGCAGGCTGAATGTTTGCATGGGTTTTGGTTTCAAAAGAAAATGTTTCAGTTGTTCTTTGTTTCATGGCATGATGATGGCAGTTCATGTATTCAGTTCCTCCCTGTTTTGTGCTAAGATAGTACTAGTCCAAACAGAAATTCTCTTGTGATAATCTTCTTTATGCACGAACAAAACCATCAGCTCACTTTCATTCATGAAACCAGAGCGAGGTGAGCGAAGTTGTTGCAAATCCTCACGTTGCTTTTCTGCATTTTATGCTCGGTGGTTTCGATTCTGTTTGGGGTAAGATTATGTGACGGCCCCACCTACCCCTAGGGCGTACCCCAGGGTTTGGCGGACCGCCTGCCCAACTCTCGCCGGGACTCAATCGCTCACTACATTCCTCAAACAGATTACAATATAAATCTCAAATACACATCACATGGTCCACAAACATACATCCAAGTTTCCAATAATTACATGTCACAAATGCAGCAGAAACTAATTCCCAACTATACATCAAATGATTCCAACTCCAAAACTGTACAAGATATAGGCCATCCATTCACGTGAATAAGCACAACAAGTCCTGCCTTCGCCTTGAGCCCTATGGAGGGGAATAAAATATTTTTGGGGTGAGCTAGAAGCTCAGCGAGTAACCGAAAAATCAGTAATTAAATCGGTTTAACAATATTTCTTTTCAATGATGTCATAAATCAAATGATAAGTCCAGAAACGATTACAGCATTTACAAAACATTAAATATGGAGTATCAATAATTCAAGAAACATGTACAATGGAAAGCGATAGTAACATTCATGAAAAGGATACGTTTATTTTTTATAAATAATCCCTCGTTCATCTTTTTATTCGTTCATCTTTTTTTTTCTTTCCAGACGTTGGCCGGTCTCCACCCATCCGGACGTAGCCGGACTCCACCCATCCGGACATAGCCGGACTACAAGGTAATACTCGAGTATACCAAATTCACCCAGGGTCACCATATCGCCCAACCGAGTCCGCTTCTGGCTCGAGTCGATCGGTAACGAAGGGCCGGGCCCAATTCAGCCAAACGGCTTACATTCATGCGCACCTAGCATTTAATCATTAATCATTGAAATTTCATATTTATTTAGGTCGAGTGCGATAAAGTACACACTCGCCTAGAAAACTCGTCTTAACAATCATTGGAAGCACTTAACACATTATCAAACAATAATAACAAGCCAATAAGTCAAGGAATACAGCAAACAATGAACACTCATATGCAAGTACGCATGATATGCAAGAAAATAGTTCAAAAGTAACTTTGGAAACAGGTCAAAAGTAAATAATGCAGGAAACGGTTCAAAATAAATAATGCAGGAAACGGTTCAAAAATAACTTTAGAAATAGTTTGAGGTCACTCACCTCCATGGCTTAGAAACTATCCATCATATATCATTGCCTTGCTCAAATCCAAGTCTTAGATCACAAACTCAATGCAAACAAGTCCCTTCAAAGTTCGGACAGCACTTCCCCTGAATTTGCTAACTTTTCCAGCCATCATGGCTTCATTATTTCCTCAGCCAGTCCCAAAGGTACACACACAACAACAAGTTCATCCAATAGTCATTCAGCAAGCTCTAAGTAGTACTAGTACAAGTCAAGCTAGGAAAAAGTCCGGAAATGAAAGTTAAGCTCAAAACCAGAAAAACAGGTTATGACGTCATTTTGCGGTAATGGTACCAAAGGCACTACGATTATCGGATGAAGGTGCAAGATCCACTGTTTCGAAGCTAAGAGATAGGGCTACAATATTACAGAAGGTCACTCAACCCAGTTTCGAGTGTAACCAGGTCAAAACACAAAAAACTACACCAGAATCAGAAAAACAGCTTCACAGAACGTATTCTAGCGGAAACATCATAACTCAGGCTCTACAAGTCCAAATCCAGAAATTCTAAAACCAACTGAAAGCTAAGAAACACGGCTTCAATTCATCAGAAGACCTCAACAACCGATTCGGAAGCATTCCTGACCAAAACAACCAATTACAGGCGCAATTCTAGCATTCGGGTAAAACCAGGACAGCAATAGTAATTTCGACTTTTCTCACTCTACGCTACTCCGATTGACCTGAAATTTTGTAGACACCTCCAAAATGTCATTCCCTACAACTTTCATGTTTTAAGCTAAGGCCAATTCGGCATCTAACTAGGAGCTAAAAATTCGGACAGAATGTAGCTTCACAAAACCTAATTTTCTGAAATTTCTTCCAAAACAGAAATTGATTGCAATTGACCACTTTTTCCACCTCATAGAGTCCTTAAACATCATTTCCAATCATCATATATAACCACACAACCATGTTCATATTAAAACAGAAAAATTCTCAATAATTATAAAACTTCACCAATTCAACCAAAAATCACAATATAATCCATAAAACCATCTCTTTAACTCACATAAGCCACAATTAAACATGATTGAGAAGAAAAGAGAGGTTCCTTAGCTACTCACCTTACCAACTCAAGAAAGGAAGCAACTTAGCACCTTGGTCTTCCAAACCACTTCACAACCAACCTTAATACCACTAAACTAAGAGGTTTTATGGAGAAAATCCAAGTTTAATCGGTTAAATTGTTTGATTGGAGCAAGAAATGAAGAAGTAAGATGAAAGCTTTCCTTTCTTTTCTCCTTGTGAAGCTCAGCCAAGATGATGAAGAATGAAGGTAATTTTGGATCAATTTGGTACTTATTTGGTAAAGGTAGTAAGATGGTCAAATGTCAAAGTCCAACCTTCAATAACAAGGTGACACTTGTCACCCTTTAAGCTTGAGATTATCTTCTTGTCTCTCCAAGACAAATATCTTAACACCTTGTAAAATAATATCACTCAATACAAAATTCCTACAAGTTGTCAAAAATATAATACATTTACCGCACTAGCGGGTCCCACGTCCAAAATACGCTTTTAATTTCTCAAAAACTAACCGATACTAGAAAAATCATTTCAAAACTATCTTTGCTCATAAACTTTATCTGGGAAATTTTTCTAATAAAGAAAATATAGAAAAGGCGGGCGATTAAAAAAAATAAACCCTAGAAAATTAGAAAATTTCCGCGTTCTCAAACTCATTTTTTTTCAGGGCGTCACAGATTAACAACATGGGCTTGGGGTCATTGCATGGGAGTTTGTTTTGGGTTGAGTTGTTCCATGTCAATGCGTCTTGATTGGAATGAAAATTTGCAGCAAGCATTCCTTTCTGTTGCTTTCTTCGTAACATTTGCATGAAAGACTCCTCAGAATTGTCTTGTTTAAAGGATTGTGTTTCGGTAACTTCATTTTGCTATTTATTTGGATGTCAAAATGGTACATTTTGTTGCTTGGATTCTTGATGTTTGAGCTGAGAAAATTGTACTGTGAGCTCATGAAGTTGCATCAGTTTTTATTTTTCAAATGTTTGCATAGTTTTTCTAGAATCTTTGCATGAGATTTTCTAAGTTTTCTACCTGTTTGGATGATGACAATGATGTGGTTGCTGCCTAGTTTAAAGCTATGCATTTGGATTTGGAATCTGATTTTTTAAACAAAGCTGTGTGCTTGAATTCGATTTCGGTTGCTGAAGTTAGATGGGAAGTGTTGCAGAAAGCCTCCTACGTGATTGTCTTGTTTTGCATGTAAAACAACTTTTGATAATTTCACTTTGACCCCTTGGCTTCTAACTAATGCTACTTTGACCCAACCAATTGAATAATGTCTTCAATTTGGTCCTTGGCAGCTTTAGTTTTTGCGATTTCATTGCTTGCTTTGCTTCAATTAACTACCATGCTTTGTCAATTGCACTTAAGCCATGATTTTAGGGGGCATTACGATCAAGTGAGCTTTGGATTTGCGCATTTCTTTTAATTTTTCTCAATTAAAGTGGTACCTTGACCTTTTTATTATTTTGAAGCCATTTTTCTTTCATTTGGACACCATTCCAAGGGGGCGGTATAATTTCTTTTATCCCTTTTTGTGTCTCTCCTATGTGATCCAACGTGCTAAGTGAGAATTGCATGTCTAATTTGCTTTCCTTGCCTTTCTTTATTTCATTTATTCTTGCTTTTATTAAGTTATTCTTTTAATGGGGTATGTGTACACCTCTTGGCTTGTAATAGATAGGGCTTGGCGAGCATTTTTGTCCATTCTTCCCCTTCCCCTTTTGTTTTAGTTAGCGAATGTAATAGGCTCATTAGCTTGGTTGCATGCCTATGTGTTAAGTGTTACTTGCTTTATTAGGTTCTTGCATCTAGTCGAGCATGTTAAGTGTTATGTGCTACGTGTTTATAGGTGATTTGCATGTCTACTCGCTTTTTATAGTCGTAGATAAATATGATGGATGAATGCATGCCACCACACTAGTCCAACGCTAGTTGTGGCCCCCTTTCCCGTCACCACACTAGTCCAACGCTAGTTGTGGCTCATTGTTCCGTTTCCACTAGTCCATACTTGCATGTTTCACTTCATCTCATGCATTTTCTTAGTGTTCTAGCATTTGGCATGCTCCTCCGATCCTTTCCCCTTCATTTTTGATTTTTGCATCTTCATGCTAGTTATAGGGTACATTTGCTTGAGAGTCCCCTTTCGATAAGGGAAACGAGCGAGTTTGGCTACAAAATAGCCTTAGCACGCTAGTTCTTCCTTCTAATCCAAGGAAAAATCAAAGTCGTAAAGTTAGGAGTCCTTCCCGTGCCCGACCTGATGCATTCCCTTAGGGTCATACACTTGCATTCTTTTTATATCACCTCCTCACTCTTTTAGCCACATTTTCTCACTACTTAGACTTTTTCTCAATCTACACTTTCTCACCACTTTCTTCCTATCACTTATTTATTTTTCTATCTCACGAATGGCACCCAATTGCACTTATATGTATCTACTATCCTATTTTCATTCATTTGCACACACAAACACCTTTATTTTCTCACACTTGCACACTTACACTTGAGTCCTCACTTGCATTAATCACGACTTCCATGAGAGCTTTCCTTATTGGCCACCACAATTCATGTGGTTGGGACCTAAAAGCCTCATGAGAAACATTTTAGGTTTAGGATTGCATTTTTCTTTCCTTTTCGCATCCATTAGTCATATCCAACATGCGACACATATTTTGGGTAGAAAAATTAGGAAAAGTGGGGCTAAGTCACGCAACTAGCTTTGGCTAGGGTAAGGGAGTGCCTTAGGCTTTGCCTTTGCCTTCTCCCTTATCAAATGTGACCCCCGATCCCTTTCTTTGATTGCGTAGATCTAAAAGTTCTTTAAAAGGGTTTGTTTACTTTTTCTTTCAAAAACAAAACAAAAATCATTTTTGGGTGACTTGGTACACCCTAACTCTATACCAAGTGGCGACTCCGTTTTTCTATTCAAAACCCTTTTTGAACTTTGTTTGGCCAAACCGTCGCATTTCACAATCCCACGGCCTTTATTTTCACTTTCACATGTTCACACACATATCTCACACACACTACTTTCACATTATCAAAAAGTGGGGCTCGACAAGCCTAATTTATAAAAATAATCAAAATGAACACTAACTATCATTTAATTAATAATAAAATAAAATTGAATTAGATAAAGCTAAAATCAAGCTAAATGAAATTTTGGTGTTTACAGTTTACCCCTCTTTGTCTGAGTTTCGTAGAAACTCAAGACAAAGACGTAGACACCAAATACTTACCTACAGTTATTCTGCCATGAAGTACATGACATAAAACAGCCAGCGGGATAAAACCCGATCCTGCCGAGGTTGGCGGGATAATACCGGTCCCAACGATATTGGTGGCATAAAATCCAAACCCAATGTGATGTTGGTGGCAC
Source organism: Coffea arabica (assembly GCF_036785885.1). NCBI lineage: Eukaryota > Viridiplantae > Streptophyta > Magnoliopsida > Gentianales > Rubiaceae > Coffea > Coffea arabica. The sequence continues at coordinate 37,640,940 of NC_092329.1, forward strand.
AAAATTCAAGCCCAACGTGATCTTTGTGATGTTGGCCGCACAAAATCCAGGCCCAACGTGATGTTTGTGATGTTGGTGGCTCCAAGTCCAAGCCCAACTTGATGTTTGTGATGTTGGTGGCACTAAATCCAAGCCCAACGTGATCTTTGTGATGTTAGCAGCACAAAATCCAGGCCCAACGTGATGTTTGTGATGTTGGTGGCACAAAATCCAGGCCCAACATGATGGTAATGGTCAGTGGGATAAGATCCAATCCTGTCATTCAATTGGTCAAGAAATTAAGCGTGATTATCAAGAAAGGGGGAATAGAAGGGTGCGCGGCGTACGCTGAGACTTCACCAATAGAAAATTAATCGTGATTTTGATTTGATTTGATTTTTTCATTGATGATTTTTAAAATAATTTACCCCAGTTTTGATCAATTATTGTGCCACCGATCTTTCAATTTGCATTACGGCATGGTTGCTTCTCCTTAATACTTTGATTCACCTCTTCCTTGGTCCGAACCCTTCAATTCTTGGGTGACATTCCACAATCATATAAAATTTGCCCCAATGTGTTGCTATTGGACTATTGGACCTACAAAAAATAGAAATAACCGTAATGATAGATAATACCACCACCATCCGATCAATCTTGCTTTCAAGAAATGTGTAAACATGAGTACTTGGGCGTTTCTTCCTCGATGTAGCGAAAATTGAACTTTACTTTGTGAACTGTGTCAAGTATTCTCAACTTCCACCACTACCAAAACCCTTGGTATTTAGCCAATCATAGGGGTTGCCGTTTGATAAATTCTTAACCCAACTGCGCTCCCCCAATCACATCAGATCTTCTTGACTTTTAATGCTAATAAGACACTTGGTATCCGGGTAATTCCAATAAATCACAGGGATTGCCATTGGATAAATCCAAATAAAACCAAATGAAAGAATATTCTATTTACACAACAATGATGAAAGTCTCCGTAATTTGAAAATAATCATTCATTTTGAAAGAAAATTAATTTAAGAAAAATGAACCTGTAAACTTAAAATTTTATGTACAATGAACCAAAACACTTTGATTCTCGAACAAAACGCTGCATTTGACCTTTTGGATATCGTTCCTCCGGAGTTTAATGTCGGCAACTGAACCACAAGGTGAACAGAAATTCTAATGAACTAAATCACCAGCCTTTCAAATCCAAGCTTACTTCTCCTTATAAAATCCTACCTTAGCGCCCTTTCAAGTTTTCACTAAGGTTACCACTCCACCTTTTTTTTTCTTTCTTCTTTTTTTTCTTTTCTTTTTCATTTTCTTCTTTGTCTCTTTGTTTTTTCTTTTTCTCTTTTCAAAGGTTCCATTTTGAGTTTTCACCTGAACCAATCCTTGTCAATAGCCCTTATCAACTCAGAAGTGTTTTAAGAAATGATGGCATCAATGCGACAATCCTTCCTTTGCAAAATGGATAAAGGAGTATTGACATTATTTGCCATGTGACTTAGAAAATCTCCTGAAAGAGGTGATGCAAAGAACAGAAGTCAAGACTTTCAGTGGTCAGGTGAGGTGCTAAGAAAAGTTAAGGCTTGAAGGCGGATTTCAAAAGTGGTTCAAGTGATCTGAAATCGCATTATTGTATCAACCCTATTTTAGGGTTAAATCACAACTTGCCCCAATTTATTCTCAACTAAGGTTCTGTTTTCTTTTATTTTCTCCCTTTTTTTTCATTCATCTTTCAAATTTTGAAAATTTGCCCCAGTTTATTTTTAACTGAGGCTTTCTTTTGTTCATTTCCTTTTCTTTCAACTTTCCTTCAAAATTTGAATTTGCCCCAATGTGGGGTTTTCTCTCTTTTTCTTTTGGTTTCAAAACTAAATTTGCCTCAGTGTGGGGTTTGCGATTCTCAGAGGTTGCCAAACGAAACGATTTATTCTGAAGGCTCAAAAGGGATAACTAGGGATATAATGTCTTAATGGGAAAGGAAGAGGGCCTGACTTTCATTCCATTCTTCGCATTAACTCTAAAAGAAAACTTTCATTTATCAGGCAAAGAATTTCTTACACATATCCGAATTGATCGGCTGAGAAAAACTTGTCCATTCTATTTTTGTGATAACAAGTGCTCCCCTAGGCAAAATATCTTTTGACAAATAAAAGGGTGCTACCAGTTTAGTGCCAATTTGCCCTTAGCCTCCTCTTTGCACTGGTAAACTTCATTTTCACACTTTATCTCCTTTTTGAATAATCATGGCTTGTCCTTCTTATTGTAACATTTTTTCAACTTTTCATTCAAAATGAATGCTAATTTCATTTTCTTAATGTTGACCCCGGTTCGGTTCGAGTTTCTCTTTATACCATCCGAGCCTGTTTGAACTACCTTTGGATGTCTCCTTATTACTCCTTTCATTTTGAAATTCAAATTCACATTTGTGAGATATTGTCATCATCAAACTTCAGAACAGTGATATCCAAAAGGGTCGGAGGATTTTATTCTTGGCCATTTGAAAAGAATGCGTAAGTAACAAAGAGTATAGAAAACTGTGCATTTTATTGAATTCAAGATGAAGATCAAAACATGTCTTCAAAAGTCACTTGATTGAAAACTATTTTCAAAAAACCAGTTAAACAAAAAACACACGCGTGAACGATTTTTCATTGGTTTTAACCAAAACAATTCCCCAAATTTATCGAAACTCCCTTCAAGGGGGAGGAATCTCACTATTCAGCCCCTTCTAGGATTCTCAAATTTCTTCATTGGGGGTGGATGCCTCAAAGGCGTCCTTGTGTTCGGGAAAGGGATTTGTACTTATGCTCGGTCCTTGTTCACCCTTTTTCCTTAGCACTATTTCTCCGAATTCAATCATATCCTGAATTTTATGTTTCAATGCCCGACAATCATTGGTGGAATGCCCGGGAGCTCCAGAATGATAAGCGCAGACTGCTTGAGGGTCATAGTCAGAGGGAAAGCGCTTAGAATAGACCTTAAGAGGTATAACACCAATTTTCCCGGCAGCTTTCAATTGCTCATATAATTGGTCAACAGGCCGACCTAGATTGGTGAATGTTCGGTATGGCGTTGAATTTTGGGTGTCACTGGTTTGTTGGTAGTAGTAATTTGGGCTAGGGGGTGGAATAGGTCTTGGGTTAAAAGGAGGGCGAGGTCTAGTTTGGAGATTTGGTTGAGGATTTTGAAAGGGTGGTGTGAGTACATTTGGATAATTTGGTCGAGATCGAGAATGGTTAATGGTAGTATGGTGGATAGGACGGGAGTTTGGGTAGTATGGATAGGGTGATGAATAAGCAATGCGGTTTGAAAATCTAGGTCTGGCCGAGGGGCCCTGATCCCCAACAAAAGCAGTTTCCCCTTCTTTTCCCTTAAATTGGGATTTCTTCCCACTGTTATTCAGGCCTTGCAGAGCCTCTAGTTGCATCTTCAATGTTGACACATTAACAATTTTTCCGGCCTTCACAAACTCATCAAATTCTTCCAATTTATTGACAATTTCGGCAAAGGAACACCCAGTCATTCGAAAAATTTCCTCAAAATAAGGCGGGTCATGAGCTTTGATGAATGTGCGAACAATCTCATTTTCAGTTATGGGAGGCTCCACTTTGGCAGCCAATTTTCACCATCTCCTTGCATACGTCTTGTGATCCTCAGATGGCTTTCTTTTAGTCCCCTCAAGTGTGGCCCTTGTTGGAGCAAGCTCACAATTGTACTCGTATTGTCTTACAAATGCAGTTGATAAATCCACCCATGTCCTCATATCTTCAGGCTTTAAATTGGAATACCAGTCTAGTGCATCGCCTTCTAAGCTCTCGGGGAACAACTGAACTGGCAAATTTTCATCATCTATTGGCTTGACCAACTTGTTGGCAAACATTCGGAGATGCGTCTTAGGGTTGCCCGTTCCGTCATACTTACTGAATTTGGGTGTCTTAAAACCTACGGAAAGTTGCATATGTAATGACCCCACCTCCCCCTAAGGCGTACCAGAGGGTTCGGCGGGCCGCCTGCCCAGCTCTCGCCGGGACTCAGTCGTTCTTTAATCAAATCCAGAACAAATCACAAGAATAAATAGGGCAGCAATCCAAACTTAAAGTGGAACTTATATACATCGCTATCTCAAAAGGAAGTACAACCATCAAATGTACAAAGGTTCTCACTTCACCATACAACTAGCCCGTGCCAAGCACTAGGGCGAGAACCATTACAAAAGAACCAAAAGACCTAGACTAGGCTAGTCTATGCTCTCATCCTGCTCGCCGTCCCCTGTTAAGGAAAACAAAACTAAAGGGGTGAGCTAAAAGCTCAGTGAGGTTCCAAACAGATAATCAAACAATCAAACAATCAATTCAATACATTAAACATGGAGTATCAATAATTCAAGAAACATTTACAATGGAAAGCAATAGTAACATTCATTAAAAGGATACGGCTCACAAGGAGCAATTCGGTCATTCGTTCATTCGTTCTCCTGACATTTCCCCTTATTCCTCCAATCATTTGAAAATGCATTTTTCGTTTATCAATAAATCCTCGTTCGTTCGTTCGTTCGTTCATTCATTCATTCACCCCCGTCCTGGCCGTTGGCCAGTCTCCACCAACCTACAGGGTAATACTCGAGTATACCAAACGTTCACCCAAGTCCCTAATCGCCCGACCGAGTCCGCTTCTGGCTCGAGACGACCGGTAACAAGGGGCAATGGCCAGTTCAGCCCAAAAGGCTTACATTCATGCGCAAGTAACATTTCAATCATTAAATCCTTGAAAATTGCACAGTTATTTAGGTCGAGTGCGATAAAGTACACACTCGCCTAGAAAGCTCGTTTTGGAAATCATTAAAAGCAATTAACACATTAGCAAATGATAACAACAAGCCATAAAGTCAAATAAGGAACACTCACCTAGATATGCAAAATAACGTGCAAAATATCCTTCCAGATATTACCCTTAGTCACCAATGAAACCTAAGGTTGAACAAGAGAACATATTACAGTTTATCGAGCAAAACATTTAAGGGAAACAAAGAAACCCGACTAATTAGGAGTAAAACGTATAAAGATGACTTTCAAGTAAGAAGAGGGTTGTTTGAACCCCAGGATGAAAAATCATGTTTTAAAATGGAAAACCGGTCATGGTATTGGCCAAACAAAAGTATACAAGTTCAAATAGAAACCTAGCCCTCGAGCGAAAATTTGGGCACGCCCTTTGTGTTTACCTAATTTTCCAGCCATTTTGGCTTCATTATTTTCCCTCAACCACAACCCAACATCACACATAAGCAATTCAAGTCAAGAGCCGTTCCATAGGCTCACAATATCATAAGAATAAGAATTACAACAATCACAAGTGCAGAAATTCAACTTAGCACAAGACAGATTTGACGTACGAATGCGGAAATAACATATCCAAAGCTACGCTTATCCGATTGAGACGAAACCTATGCCGGTTTGAAGCTAAGACACAGAGCTACAACATTCATGAAGGTCACTTAGTCCAGTTCCTAATGTAACTTAGTCAAATTCTCAAATTACTAAACCAGAAACCAATTCGCCGGCTGTTTAAATGCAGAACACTGTAATGGACATATCTCAGAGTACACAAGTCCGAATTAGGTGTTCTTAGAGGCATTTGAAAGCTAATTCAGAATACTACAACTTTCATGTTTTGGCACAAAGCTAAATCAGAATGGATCCTAGTCGAAAAACGTGACAAACTGGACTTAACTGATCACACGGACTGCTTGGGAAATACTTAAAACAGTAAGGGTATTTTGGACTTTTCACGTCCTACGTTGCTCCGATTGAGCTGAAATTTTGTAGGAACCTATAAAATACCATTCTATACAACTTTCCTTATTTGACCTAAGGCCAATTAGGCCTCTAACATAGGGATTCAAATTCGGACAGAATGTTGGGAAAAATTTTCCAGATTCTGGAATTTTTTGTAAACAATGGAACTTTCTTTAATTTCTTGGTCTAATCACTACCAAAGCCTCTCTTATAACCTTAATTTCAACATATATACTTCATACAACTAATTGGGCAGAAATTCATCAAGCCCTAGCTCATCATATAAATTGGGGAAAACTTCCAAATTCATCACACCCACTTGCATAATCATGAAATCAAGCCACCATTTATCTTAAAAATGGTGGTCAAGTGGTTCGCGCCGTTTTTCTTAAAAACTCACGTACTAGGGTTTTTACTTCCCATTCACTAACCTTATATCATTGCTACCAATCACATATTATTTCTCACTTAAAAGTCATTTTTAATCCTCAAATTTAATCCTTACTCTGTACCGAAAATTCATCCGGCGAAAAATCGCGAAAACCCTAATTTTGCTCCAAACTTGAAACCGAAGCGTAAAACCCTGTTTTCTAGGTTTACTTACACTTATTGTGAAATAATTGGGTAGTGGGCTTTGACAAATAATAATTTTCAAATAAAAGGGTATTTTTGAGAAAATACAAGAAATTTGCGAGTCCTCACAGCATATCAGGAAATAGGCACAACTCATTATAATCCCATCCTCCCTGCTTGCTCAAACCCTGACTTTGCCTTATAAACTCGTCAAATCTATCCAACCTTTTTAACAAATTCTTGTCGATCGGCGCAAAGGATTCTCCAGCTTCAACTTTTCCTTGGGCAGCGGTGTCCATGGTGAATGGTTCAGCGGTGGGATAGTAATATGGTCCTTGAGGTTCAAGTGGCATGTTCAAGTTAGTAGGTGGATAATTTGGAGAAATTTGAGGGTGAGAAAGATTGTCTTGGGTGTTGGGTGCATAAATATGTGGTAAACCATGAGTGGGGTAGGTGAAAGTTTCCTCAGGTGGATTTGTGACATGTGAAGCAAAAGAGGTTTGATTGTAAGGTAAGGACAAAGGTTGTGGTTTGGGTTGACTAGCGGGTAAAGGCTCATGTTGGACACCACTACTGCCACCAACGACCAACTGATCAATCACGCGCCGCTGTGCGATCATCTCTACACTTAACTCATTAAATCTGTTTAGCACCTCGCTCAGTTGAGCTCCCAGATTTGTCAAGTCAGTTGGTGATGTCGTTGTAGGCCTATCAGATGCTTTTGGATGGGTACTCATGTTTACACTTTCTCTTGAAATTCGGCTATGTGATCGGATAATAATGGAGCTTCTTTGTGTAGCAATATTTGTGATTACTACCTGAGAATGTAGGAAAACCCTTATTAGATGCCCTTCTTGATTGACTGTTGTCGAAAAGAAAGAAAAAGGAAAAGAAAAAGACAGAAGTTAGTAAAAATTACAGTAATTTGGATGCATGTCCTATTGGGGGACCCTTTTAGTGCCAAGGGTAGGCCTAGCATGAGAATGCAATCCTCTGAGGTAGGCACTATACAATACCTAATGAATCCGACCAACTTATTGAGTAAAAAAAAAATTTTAGAAAATTCGGCCAACTGGAGTGAGAAGAGACATGACATGTGCCCTAAAAAACGAGGACAAAGTCCAAATGGATTGCTTGCTTTGATTGGTGCATGATGTGCAAAAGAGCCTGCTCTTAAAAGGATTGCAATGTCTCGACTAATTGATTCAGTGAACCTTAGACTTAAACCCTAAAAAGGAATAAACAAGTCCTGAGGATAGGATGAAATTGATGATTTATTCAAAATTGACTAGATTACCTTAAAAAGGGTAAAATGGTCAAATGTAATGAATGAAATTTGATTATTTATTCAAAATTGAATGCATAACCCTAAAAATGATTAAACTAATCAAATGAATTGAATGAAATCAATTGATCAAACAGATCGAGTAAAATGATGATTTATTCAAAATCGACCGAATTGCCCTAAAAATAGGTAAACTGGTCAAATGGATCGGATGAAATTGATGATTTATTCAAAATCGATAAGATTGCCCTAAGAATGGGTAAACCAATCAAATGAATTGAATGAAATTGGTGATCTTATTCAAAATCGACTAGATTGCCCTAAGAATTAGTAAACTAGTCAAATAATTTCAAAATTGACTATGTTGCCCTAAAAATGAACAAATTGATAAAATGAATTGGATGAAATTAATGAATAAAATGGGCCAATGGAGGGAATTGAATTGACAGCTTATTTGAAAATCAATCTATCCACTGGTAGTTTCAAAAATTTATTGCGATGCATTAGTCTATTAGCACTTCTAAAATCAAAATTTGGCTTCAATTTATTTATCGTCTCACAAGGAGCAATTCGGTCATTCGTTCATTCGTTCTCCTGACATTTCCCCTTATTCCTCCAATCATTTGAAAATGCATTTTTCGTTTATCAATAAATCCTCGTTCGTTCGTTCGTTCGTTCATTCATTCATTCACCCCCGTCCTGGCCGTTGGCCAGTCTCCACCAACCTACAGGGTAATACTCGAGTATACCAAACGTTCACCCAAGTCCCTAATCGCCCGACCGAGTCCGCTTCTGGCTCGAGACGACCGGTAACAAGGGGCAATGGCCAGTTCAGCCCAAAAGGCTTACATTCATGCGCAAGTAACATTTCAATCATTAAATCCTTGAAAATTGCACAGTTATTTAGGTCGAGTGCGATAAAGTACACACTCGCCTAGAAAGCTCGTTTTGGAAATCATTAAAAGCAATTAACACATTAGCAAATGATAACAACAAGCCATAAAGTCAAATAAGGAACACTCACCTAGATATGCAAAATAACGTGCAAAATATCCTTCCAGATATTACCCTTAGTCACCAATGAAACCTAAGGTTGAACAAGAGAACATATTACAGTTTATCGAGCAAAACATTTAAGGGAAACAAAGAAACCCGACTAATTAGGAGTAAAACGTATAAAGATGACTTTCAAGTAAGAAGAGGGTTGTTTGAACCCCAGGATGAAAAATCATGTTTTAAAATGGAAAACCGGTCATGGTATTGGCCAAACAAAAGTATACAAGTTCAAATAGAAACCTAGCCCTCGAGCGAAAATTTGGGCACGCCCTTTGTGTTTACCTAATTTTCCAGCCATTTTGGCTTCATTATTTTCCCTCAACCACAACCCAACATCACACATAAGCAATTCAAGTCAAGAGCCGTTCCATAGGCTCACAATATCATAAGAATAAGAATTACAACAATCACAAGTGCAGAAATTCAACTTAGCACAAGACAGATTTGACGTACGAATGCGGAAATAACATATCCAAAGCTACGCTTATCCGATTGAGACGAAACCTATGCCGGTTTGAAGCTAAGACACAGAGCTACAACATTGATGAAGGTCACTTAGTCCAGTTCCTAATGTAACTTAGTCAAATTCTCAAATTACTAAACCAGAAACCAATTCGCCGGCTGTTTAAATGCAGAACACTGTAATGGACATATCTCAGAGTACACAAGTCCGAATTAGGTGTTCTTAGAGGCATTTGAAAGCTAATTCAGAATACTACAACTTTCATGTTTTGGCACAAAGCTAAATCAGAATGGATCCTAGTCGAAAAACGTGACAAACTGGACTTAACTGATCACACGGACTGCTTGGGAAATACTTAAAACAGTAAGGGTATTTTGGACTTTTCACGTCCTACGTTGCTCCGATTGAGCTGAAATTTTGTAGGAACCTATAAAATACCATTCTATACAACTTTCCTTATTTGACCTAAGGCCAATTAGGCCTCTAACATAGGGATTCAAATTCGGACAGAATGTTGGGAAAAATTTTCCAGATTCTGGAATTTTTTGTAAACAATGGAACTTTCTTTAATTTCTTGGTCTAATCACTACCAAAGCCTCTCTTATAACCTTAATTTCAACATATATACTTCATACAACTAATTGGGCAGAAATTCATCAAGCCCTAGCTCATCATATAAATTGGGGAAAACTTCCAAATTCATCACACCCACTTGCATAATCATGAAATCAAGCCAAAACTTAAGCTAAAACACATCTTAAAGCAAGATTCAAAGCAACAAAGATCATGATCAAATGTTGATACCTCAAAAGCAAGGCTTGGTAGAGTGATCCTTCACCCCCTTTGATATTTCTTGGTTCTTCAAGCTTCCCAACTCACACTTAGTACTTTAATCGGTTTTAGAATTGGATTTCTTACTTGGGTTGAAGCAAATCAAGAAGGAAATTTTGTTTATCTTGCTCTCCTTTTCTCTCTCCCTTAGCTCAGCACTTAGCAAGAAAAAAATGAGGGAAGATGGAGCTTAGTTATCTTATAGGAAGACAAGAAGATTAGAGCTAATTGTGACCACAATTTTTGACCAACACTTGGCCTAATCTTGACCACAAAATTTTTCTCTTTCTTTCCCTTGCATATGAGCCACAATTTCGGTCAAGCTTGCTGCCAAGAGAGAAGATATTTTGCTCAAGTTCAATAAATTTGTTTGGTGAGATAAATGGTGGTCAAGTGGTTCGCGCCGTTTTTCTTAAAAACTCACGTACTAGGGTTTTTACTTCCCATTCACTAACCTTATATCATTGCTACCAATCACATATTATTTCTCACTTAAAAGTCATTTTTAATCCTCAAATTTAATCCTTACTCTGTACCGAAAATTCATCCGGCGAAAAATCGCGAAAACCCTAATTTTGCTCCAAACTTGAAACCGAAGCGTAAAACCCTGTTTTCTAGGTTTACTTACACTTATTGTGAAATAATTGGGTAGTGGGCTTTGACAAATAATAATTTTCAAATAAAAGGGTATTTTTGAGAAAATACAAGAAATTTGCGAGTCCTCACAGCATATCAGGAAATAGGCACAACTCATTATAATCCCATCCTCCCTGCTTGCTCAAACCCTGACTTTGCCTTATAAACTCGTCAAATCTATCCAACCTTTTTAACAAATTCTTGTCGATCGGCGCAAAGGATTCTCCAGCTTCAACTTTTCCTTGGGCAGCGGTGTCCATGGTGAATGGTTCAGCGGTGGGATAGTAATATGGTCCTTGAGGTTCAAGTGGCATGTTCAAGTTAGTAGGTGGATAATTTGGAGAAATTTGAGGGTGAGAAAGATTGTCTTGGGTGTTGGGTGCATAAATATGTGGTAAACCATGAGTGGGGTAGGTGAAAGTTTCCTCAGGTGGATTTGTGACATGTGAAGCAAAAGAGGTTTGATTGTAAGGTAAGGACAAAGGTTGTGGTTTGGGTTGACTAGCGGGTAAAGGCTCATGTTGGACACCACTACTGCCACCAACGACCAACTGATCAATCACGCGCCGCTGTGCGATCATCTCTACACTTAACTCATTAAATCTGTTTAGCACCTCGCTCAGTTGAGCTCCCAGATTTGTCAAGTCAGTTGGTGATGTCGTTGTAGGCCTATCAGATGCTTTTGGATGGGTACTCATGTTTACACTTTCTCTTGAAATTCGGCTATGTGATCGGATAATAATGGAGCTTCTTTGTGTAGCAATATTTGTGATTACTACCTGAGAATGTAGGAAAACCCTTATTAGATGCCCTTCTTGATTGACTGTTGTCGAAAAGAAAGAAAAAGGAAAAGAAAAAGACAGAAGTTAGTAAAAATTACAGTAATTTGGATGCATGTCCTATTGGGGGACCCTTTTAGTGCCAAGGGTAGGCCTAGCATGAGAATGCAATCCTCTGAGGTAGGCACTATACAATACCTAATGAATCCGACCAACTTATTGAGTAAAAAAAAAATTTTAGAAAATTCGGCCAACTGGAGTGAGAAGAGACATGACATGTGCCCTAAAAAACGAGGACAAAGTCCAAATGGATTGCTTGCTTTGATTGGTGCATGATGTGCAAAAGAGCCTGCTCTTAAAAGGATTGCAATGTCTCGACTAATTGATTCAGTGAACCTTAGACTTAAACCCTAAAAAGGAATAAACAAGTCCTGAGGATAGGATGAAATTGATGATTTATTCAAAATTGACTAGATTACCTTAAAAAGGGTAAAATGGTCAAATGTAATGAATGAAATTTGATTATTTATTCAAAATTGAATGCATAACCCTAAAAATGATTAAACTAATCAAATGAATTGAATGAAATCAATTGATCAAACAGATCGAGTAAAATGATGATTTATTCAAAATCGACCGAATTGCCCTAAAAATAGGTAAACTGGTCAAATGGATCGGATGAAATTGATGATTTATTCAAAATCGATAAGATTGCCCTAAGAATGGGTAAACCAATCAAATGAATTGAATGAAATTGGTGATCTTATTCAAAATCGACTAGATTGCCCTAAGAATTAGTAAACTAGTCAAATAATTTCAAAATTGACTATGTTGCCCTAAAAATGAACAAATTGATAAAATGAATTGGATGAAATTAATGAATAAAATGGGCCAATGGAGGGAATTGAATTGACAGCTTATTTGAAAATCAATCTATCCACTGGTAGTTTCAAAAATTTATTGCGATGCATTAGTCTATTAGCACTTCTAAAATCAAAATTTGGCTTCAATTTATTTATCGTCTCAATAGTGAGGAATTATTTGTGAATTTCTTCAAATTAATGTCTTTTACGCAAGGGATTTTTACCAACTAGGTTTAAAATGGCAACAAAGTGATTATTAGATGCTCATATTCTAAAAATTGCTCGATGATCGGATCCTACCTTACCTTGTGCGCCACCCCTTTGGAAGGTACAAGGAATATAAACGTGCAAGTCTCATGGGATTATATATCCGAGATGTAGACACCAAATTTTTTATTTTTTTTAGCTTTGTTTAATTAATTTAATTTGAATTTTATTTGTGTCAATTTTAGGGTTTTTTAATTTTATTTTATTTTATTTTGTTCTGATTTATTTTATAATTATTATTATTTATTTTATTTTTTGTCTTCATACTAAATTTCAGAAAAAAAAAAGTAAAAAAAAAATGACAAGTGGAGGGGGCATGCAAGGGGACAAGTGTCCCTTTGGTTTTTTAACAACACATCACCTAAGTGGCAAGGTGCTTAGACACTTGTAGGATAGGGATTTTGAAAAGAAAAAACAAAAAGAAAAAAGGAAGAAAAAGCTGACGGGGGAAAAAAGAAAAAGCGAAGGGAAAAGGCGAGGGGCGGAGAGAGAGAGGTCTGGGGGAGTTTTTGGGAGAGCAAAATAAAAAAAGAGAAGCAAGAAATAGAAACAGAAGGGGGCAAAACGGGGAGAGACAGAAAGGGAGATGGAGGTACGGCGGCTGGGGTTTGGAAATAGAGGGGACGGACAAAAAGGAAAAAATAGAGGGGAGCAAGTGAGGGAAAGCTAGAAAGAAAGAGGGAAAAACAAAACAGGGGCCTTCGTCTAAGCAAAGGGGGAAGAGAAAAAACATAGAGGAAGAAGACAGAAAATTGGGGAGGAGTTCTTCGGAGGAATCAAAATGAGAAAGAGGAACGGATCAAAAGAAAAGAAGGAAGGAACATAGGGTTTTCGTCTGAGGATGCAGCAAAGAAAAATAGAGCAAAAGAAAAACAGAGGGCAAGGGAAATATGTGACAGCGGTGGAGGTGGAGGAGACGAAGGGCACGACTGTAGATTCTGGAAGTCCACAATAGCTTCTGAGGCCGGAGTAGCTACCACTGTCGTGGCCTTCGCCGGTCTCGCTTTGGTCGCCGCCGTTCTCTGTAACATTGGATGAAAGCTCTCAAACGAAGTCAGATTTCATCATAGCCGCTGTCGCCGCCGCTCAAATAGGAGCACTGTAAGTTGACCCTTTTCCTTTGAATTTCAGTTCCTCCCTAAGCTTTCAGAGCATGTCTGCCGAGTTTTCGTTCGTTGTAATTTTCTTATTAGTTGCTTATGGTTTTGGGTTGTACATGTTTTTTCTGTGTCAATTGGACCGAAGTCCATTGATTTCTGATAATTTTGGGTGCTAAATTACATCATTTGAGCAGAGAATTACAGAAATCCTTTACGCCCATGTAGTGTTTGATGAAATGCCTGAATGGAGATTTTGAACCAAAAAGAGGAAATTTTGTCCTTTCTCTGTATGCATTTAAGAGGAAATCTGGCCAGCTTAAGGCTGGCCAGAATCCGCAAGAATTGTTAGTTGCGGAGAGGAAAAGAAATCAGACTGAATTTTAAAATCCATTTTTTCGTTTCTGCTGTTTATGTGTTGGATGATGGTGGGGTGATTTTGCCGAGTAAATTTGTTGGATCTTTGTAGCATCAAAAGTTGCAGAAATTTCTCCCTCTCATTTGCATTAAGAAGAATGCTTCTGCGAAGCATGAAGCACAATTTCTAAAAAAATTTCAATTTAACCCCAGAGTTTTAGAATTTCATAATTCGATCTCCAAAACTGTCATAAGTCCTTCAATCAAGTCCTTAATTTTGTTGTGTTTGAACCTCTCAAGTTTCCCCTTTATTCTGATATAGCCCAAAGAATTGGAAAAGTTAAGTTCATTTCTCCCTTTTAGATTTTAATCATCTTTTAATATGCATGAGTAGTCTTTTAACTAGATTAATTCTTGTTTTTAGGACATAATTGTGGCTCAATAATTTTTGTTGATTTTATCATGTTGGGTTTTAGTGAAATAGATGATTTGGGTTAAGAGGTTATTTTTTGACTTGGGTTTGAGGGAGTAGGTTTAGTTTTTATTTGGGTTTCTGGTTTGGGCTTAGGAAGATAAAGTCCAACACTTTCGGTTGGGTTTTAGGATTGGGTTTGTGATTAGGTTAATTGGGTTCAATTGGTAAGAACGATTAGGCTAACCCATCTATTTTGTTTGGGTTTCAATTGGGCTGGGGAAGGTTTGGGCCCAAACAAATAAATAAAATGGCCCAATGGCCTGTTTTCTAAGAATCAGGTAACTGGATTTGCAAATCAGTCCCTGGATTTCTCCTTAACTATACTGTGGCCCTGGACATTTTCAACTTCTTTAAATTGGATCCCTAATTTAATTGCAAATGGATCCCTACACTTTATTTTCTTTAATTTTGACCCCAGAACTTTGTTAATGTTTGCAATCAAGTCTTTTATTCTTTTGACTTCTTAAATGTGGGTTATTTATATGATTTAATTGATTCAGTTTCGCGAATCATTTTTTTATCTTTTATGATTATTTGTTAATTAAAGTGGTGCCTTGACCCTTTCTTTGTATTTTAGAGGGTAAATAAGTGATTTCACTTCATTAGGACCCCAATTCAAGGGAGGTACACCCTAATCCCTTATTTCTTACTTTATTTAACTCTACATGCCCTATGTGACTTTACATATTTGATTGTATGCCTCTTGAATGTTTTTTATTCATTTCATTCATTTATTTATTTGCTTTATTGGCTTTGTATATTTATTTTAGTTCAATTTGATTATTTGAAAGGCAATTTAATGCCAATGTTGTAATGGATAGGTCACTATATCATTTTATTTAATTCATTCCCCCTTAAATTGTAGTAGGGCTTCCCAAATGTAATAGTTAAGGCTTATGTGCTATTTGCCTTGTATGTTTTTGCATGCCTATGTGTTATGTGTTACTCGCTTTCCTAAGTTCTTCCATCTTTACATGATTTATTTGATTGTAATGAATGTGTGACGTCACCACACTAGTCCAATGCTAGTTGTGGTCTTTTTTCCGTCACCACACTAGTCCAACGCTAGTTGTGGCTCCTTTGTTCCGATTTTCCACTAGTCCAATGCTAATAGGAATTCATAGACATGGGCTAGTCCAACGCTAGACCTTTAGGGTCCCGTCTACGCGTTAGATCATATTTGTGTGAATCACTACATTTCATGCATGGTTTTCACCTTTTAGGGTTTTTACCATGTTGCATGACACTTTCTTATATATGTACATCCTTTATCCCATATTTCCTTCTATTTATATCCGTTATTTTGTATTTTCCCTTACATATATATTCCTTACCCCTTTGTATGAAAACATAACATTATACTTGCATTTCACTTGAGAATTAGAGTTAGGGTAGTACATTTGCATGATTAGATAGGAAAAATCCCTTGGATATGGGATATGGACGAGTTTGGCTTTTTAGTCTTAGCACGCTCGTATTCCCTCTATAAAAGGGAAAATTGAAGTCACAAACATTAGATTCCCGCACCTGACATGATGCATTCCTTTAGGTCACTTATATTTGTATAATTATTTTATTTTCCTTTTCTTTTCTTAGAGTCTCATATTGTTGCATTATTCGTGACCTCTCCAAAGAGTCTGCATTGGGCATCACAATTAATGTGATTGGCACCAATTGAGTTTTGAAGAGAAATTTTGACCCCCGATACCCTCTTAGGTCTAGGGTTTGCATTCATATAATACATCCAAATGTGATAAATCTTTAGGTTAAAATAAAAAAATTTTCGACTAAATCGCACAACTAGCCTTGGCTAGGTTGAAAGGGTGCCTTGGATTCTTATCCTTGCCTTCCCTTTCTTCAAATGTGACTCTCGAATCTTTGTCGCGCCCCATTTTTTGATAAATAAATAAATAAATAAAGATGTTTGATAAGAAAGATAAATGGTTTGAGAAAGATGTTTTTGATTCAATTTTGATTAAAAAATGGTTTTTGTGAGTTGAAAAAGATATGGGTCTCAATGGGACTTGGAAAGCGACGATTTGACCCAAAAGATAGTTTTAAAAAGGGTTTTGAAATGAAAAGTTTGGAGTCGCCACTTGGTAATGATTTAAGGTGTACCAAGTCACCTAAAAATGAGTTTTAAAGTCAAGTAGTAATAAACCCTTTTTAAAACGACTCCTAGTCTACGTAAAACAAAGAAAAAGGTTCGGGGGTCACGTTTGACAAAGGGGAAGGCAAGGATAGACTCCAAGGCACCCCTTTGACCTAGCCAAGGCTAGTTGCGTGACTTAACCTTACCTTTCCTAATCTTCTACCCAATGTATGTATCGCACGTTGGATTATGCCTATATGAATGCAAAACGGAAAGGATGCAATCCTAAATTCTACGATGTCTCTCGTGAGGTTTTTGGTCCCAGACCACATGAATTGTGGCGGCCAATAAAGGGAAACCTCATAGAGGTCGATTGATGCAAATGGTGACTCAAGTGCAAGTGTGCAAGTGTATGAAAAGATTCATGTATGAAATGGTGTAAAAAAAATAAAGTGTTTGTGTGCGCATGTGACGAGAAAGTTCACGTGTGAATTTGGATGAAAAATCAAAGTATTAGTGTGTGAGTGTGTAAAGAAAGTGCACGTGTGAATTTGGATGAAAAATCAAAGTATTAGTGTGTGCAAATGAATGAAGATAGAATAGTACATAAATAAGTGAAACTTGAATTTCATTTGTGAAGTAAAGTAAATAAATGATAAAGATGTAGTGAAAAAATATGGATTGAGAAATGTAAGAGAAATGTGATTAAAAGAGTATGGAAGTGATAAAAATGAAAGTATGACCCTAGGGGAATGCAACAAGTCGGGTACGGGGATGACGCATAATTCTTCGACCTTGATTTTCCCTCGGATTAGAAGGCGAAACTAGCGTGCTAAGGCTATCGAGTAGCCACACTCGCTCGTTTCCCTTATCGGAAGGGGATTTTCACGCAAATGAACCCTAACTAGCATGAGATGCAAGTCCTAAAGTGAAGGGGACGGGGTTTGAGGAACATACCAAATGATAAACTAAGGAAAAATGCGTGATATGTGGTGATCATGCACTTAATGAAAAAAAGGAAAAAAAAAGAACCTATTGGGTCTAGCATTGGACTAGCCCATCCTATGAATTCCGACTAGCGTTGGACTAGTGGAAACGATAAAAGAAGCCACAACTAGCGTTGGACTAGTGTGGTGACGTACATTCATCCATTCCATTCATTCATGACTATAAAAAGCGAGTAGACATGCGAATCACTTATAAACACGTAGCACATAACACTTAGCATGCTTGACTAGATGCAAGGACCTAATAAAGCGATTAAACACGTAGCAACGAAAGCAAGCAATGAACTTATTACATTTGCTAACTAAAACAAAGGGGGGAAAGGGAAAATGGACAAGAAAGCTCACCCTATCTATTACAAGCCAAGAGGTGTACACATACCCCATTTAAAAGAATAATTTAATAAAAGCAAGAATGAATGAAATAATGGAACTAAAGAATGGTAATGAAAGCAAATTAGGCATGCGATTCACACTTAGCCATTGGATCACATAGGAGAGACAAAAGGGATAAAAGAAATTATACCTCCCTTGAAATGAAGCTCTAATGGAGTGAAATCAACTTATTTACCCTCCAAAATAATAAAGGAGTCAAGGTGCCAATTTATTTGACAAATAATCACAAAGGATAAAAATAAACATGAATTTGAATCAATTAAATCATGTCAACAACCCACATTTAAGAAGTCAAGAGAAGAAAGGACTTGATTGCAAAGATTGGCAAAATTTTGGGGCCAAAATTAAAGAAAAATAAAGTTCAGGGACTCATTTGCAATTAAAGTAAGGACCGAATTGAAAGTAGTTGAAAATATCCAGGGCCACAGTGAAATTAAAGAAAAGTACAGGGACTGATCTGCAAATGCATTCTCTGGTTTCTTAATGGATCAGATCATTGGGCCATTTCCTCTATTTGTTTGGGTTAAAACCTTCCAAGCCCAACCGAAAACCCAAGGTAAAAGAAGTAGGCCAATCTGCTATTTTGGCCCAAAAATTAACCAACAAAACCGGTGGGCTTTTACCCCTTGGCCCAAACCAAAACCCCAAAATCATGAACTAACCCACTTTCTTAAACCCAAACAACAAAAAAAAACTCTTAGCCCACATCACTTGTTTTATTGAACCCAATCATGATAAAATCAATAAAATTATTAAACCTCAATTATAACCTACAAACAAGAATTAATCTATCCAAACAAATCACATAAAATATGCAAACAGAGGATTAAGCTTAAAAGGGTGAAATTAGTTCGATTTTTCCAGATTTTAGGCCACGGTGAATTTGGGGAAACTTGAGGGGTTCAAATGCAACAAGAGCAGGGACCTAATTGAAGGACTTATGAAGGTGTTGGAGGCGAAATTATGAAGTCCTAAAATTCTGGGGTTAAATCATAATGGAAAAGGAAATTGAGGGACTGGGATCATGAATTTGATCAAATAATCTTCTTCTCCAAATTGGCCCAACGTTCACTGCCATTTCAGCTCCTTCTTCGGTTAGCAGCACCAGAAAATTTGGTTTCAATTCCAAACCATTCTCAGTCAAGCAATGAAACCCACAAGAATTTCCTCCCCCAACTTTAATAGAATTCATACGATGGCAACGAAAGGAATAGCAAAATTGTAAGGCAACAATGCATCGGAAGCTCTCAAACGTGAGAAAAAACAATGCAGCCAAGTCATCTTTCAATTAAAAATTCCAATCAGGCATTTCATCGAACAAGTCATAGGCATAGAAATTCCATCAATTTCCTACTCAAGTGACGTCGCGGCTGGCCTCAAGATTTATCAAAACAAAAATTTCATTCCAATCAAACCATAGAGCATGTACAATCAGAAAATTATGAGCAATCAAAAGGGAAATTGCGATAAGTATAGCCACGGCAACCATGCTTAGAGGGCTTGGGAAAGAACTGAAGCTCAAGGTAAAAGGATGAACTCACCGTGCTCTTTACTTGCGCGGCCGCGACGGCGGCCATGACGAAATCTGACTTCGGTGAATTGGAACTGGAAGGTGACGAAGTCTAGACTTCGTCTGAGGGCTTTCATCTAGAGTTGCAGAGAACAGCAGCGGCCAAGGAGGTTGTGCACGGCGGTAACGACGGCAGACAGCAGCAGCGGCAGCGTAGACTGGTGATAGCTTGGGCAGGTGGCGCGAAGGGGGAAAAAAAAAATCTGGTGGCTGCGCTGTTGGAAAGATGGGGGTTGGAGGTGGTTGCACAGCGTCGATAGAGGGATGATTGGTTGGCCATGAATGGAGCGGGGGATGGATGGGCAACAATCATCTGCTGCTGGACCATGAGGTTGATGATGGTAGGATCGGTAGCAGCCGACGGCGGTGGCTTCGTTGACCTGAGCATCGGAGAATTTGGGCTGGGGTGATTTGGCGGCCGTCAGCGTGGCCATGGTGGACCGATGATGAAGATGGAGGTGGTGTGGCGGAGCTTGGATTGCGGCGGTTGCTCTGTTTTCTCTTTGTCCAGAGACCTTGTTTCTCTGTTTCTCTGCCGTTTCTTTCTTTTCCTATTTTTTATTTCTTATTTCTTTTTTCCTTCCCCTCCGATGAAGCTCCCCTTTTCTTTCTGCTATCCTTTCTTTTTTGTCGCGTCCCCTCCTCTGTTTCTTTTTTTCTCCGCCCTTTTTTTTCCGCCGCCCCTCTGTTTTTTGCTTTTGATCATCCCTATCCTACAAGTGTCTCCTCCCCTTGACACCTAGGTAATGTGTTGTTAGCAAATAAGAAGGGACACTTGTCCCACATGCAGGCTTCCACTTGTCAATTTTTCTTTTTTCTTCTTTTTCTTTTTTTTTCCTGAAATTTAGTATGAAGATCAAAATAAACTAAAATGGCCTAAAAATAAAATAAATTAAAATAAAATAAAATAAAATAAAATAAAATAACATAAAATAAAATAAAATAAAATAAATAAATAAACCAAAAACTAAAAATTGAACACATAAATCTAAACTTAAATCAATTAAAAACAGAGTTGAAAAAATCAAAAATTTGGTGTCTACAATCTTTTTTTCTGATTTTCGTAGACTTAAAGTCGTTTAAAAAGGGTTTTTCTACTTTTTTCTTTAAAAATTCATTTTAGGTGATTTGGTACTACTCAACTCAATACCAAGTGGCGACTCCATTTTCTATTCAAAAAATCCTTTTTAAACTATATTTTGGGTCAAATCGTCGCATTTTCAAGTCCCATTTAGACCCATGTTTTTCATTTCTTTTAAATCAAAAATTCATTTTTCAATAAAAAATTGAATCAAAAGCCATTTTTTCTAAACTCGTCATTTATTTTTCTTTATTTTCAAAAAATGGGGTGCGACAATTGGCGACTCCACTGGGGACTTAGAGAGTCCGAGCAAATTTGATTTAGTCAATCTTTTTCTTCTTTTAACCTTTTCATACATCACATTTGGATGTTTAGGGTTGCATTTTTCCTTTTTAGGATTTCTGCATTTCGCGCGTATCAACTCACACCCTCACCTTTGCGTACGGTTGGTTTAATGGATGGATGGTTTATTTATGTGATGTGATGTGACGCCCCGAAAGAATGATTGTGAGAACCCGAAAATTTTTATATATTTTCTAGACGTTATTTTGTTTCCTTGTCTACAAGTTTATGCCTTTCTTCAATATATTCATTTCTTATACATTTTTATAAGGGAATATAGTTTTCAAATCATTTCCTTGATACAAGGTAGTCCACGTTGAGTTTGAAGTGTATTATCAACGTGGGACCCGCTAGTGCGGTAAATGCGATATATGTTTGACAACTTGTTGGAGTTTGTATTAAATGACATCATTTTACAAGGTGCTAAGAGATAGTTAGAGGTTACCTATTTGGATTAGTATTGGAGAGACAAAAAGATAAGTTTTAAACCAAAAGGTGACAAGTGTCACCATCCTATTCACTCTTGGACTTTTCACCAAGATATTTTACCTTTTTAAAGCTAGTTTTGGCCAATTTATTTCTTCATTTTAAGCTCTCTTGGCTGAACTCCTTAGGGAGAAATAAGAAAGAAACCTTCAACTTTTATTCTTCATTTCTTGCTTATATCTTGCAAACCAACCGATTAAATCTTCAATTTGTCCACAAAGGTGACTTGCTAAGGGTGTTTCAAGGTCTTGGTGGAGTTATTTTGGAGAAGGAACCATTAAGCTCCTACTTTTCCTGTGGTTTTAAGGTATTTTTCCAAGAACATCCCCTTTACTTCAATTAATTGCTTATTAGTGGTTTTTAGTGGTTTTAGATGTTGTTTTGTGGAAGATTAGCATTTGAATGCATGAATTCCAGGTTAGGGTTTTGAATCTGCCCTGTTCTGACCAGATTTATTTGAGCCTGTTAGAGGCAGAATCAGGCCTAGCTTAAAACATGAAAGTTGTAGAAAATGGTGTTTACTAGCTGCCTGAAAATTTTCTGCTCGATCCGAGCACTGTATCTTGTGAAATGACCGAAATACCCTTGACTGTCCATGAACCCTGTTTCACGCCCAGATTTCTGTTTTCGTGGTGTTTTCCCCATGAAATTGCATGATTTGGCTTTGGTGGTCTTCATAAGGAATGTATGTATATGTCTTGGCTTCGAAACTCCATAAGATTCGTTTCAATATGATAAGTGTAGCTTCAGTTATGGATATTATGCCGAAAGGTGTATTTGATAGTCTATGATGTGTATGTGATTGATTTGAGATGAATTGGTAATATATTGTAGGTTGGAAATGAAGCCTTTTTGGGGAAATGCTGTGCGAACTTTGGGAATGTATGATTGCTACGAGTTTGTGATTTAGGGCTTGGACTCGAGCAAGGTAATGATATATGATGGATGGTTTCTGAGCCGTGGAGGTGAGTGACCCTAAATTGTTTCCAAAGTTACTTACGAAGTGTTTTTTGAATTATTTACTCGTTTGCATATCATGTGTGCCAGCATGTGAGTCCATGAAATGATTTAGCTTAAATGAGTTCTTGGGGAGTCTTGTGCTGAACACCAACGTCTCCTCTACTATTTACCTGGAGCCAACGTCTCCACCACTTTTGTGAGTTCGTGACATGATCTGGAGCACCAACGTTGCTCCCTCTTACTGTTCAACGTTAACGTTAAAAGATCTTTTTGAGCGTTGGGTGTGTAAGTGCAATGATTTCACTGGCTCATGAGAGCAATAAACGTACATTTGATCTTTGACTCATGACACCATCAAAGTGCAATATCTTGAAATATATTTGAGTACTGATTTTGCTGGTTACTCACTGAGCTTTTAGCTCACCCCAAAAGTATTTTATTCCCCTCCACAGGGCTCGTGGCAAAGGAAGGCTTGTAGTACTTATTCACGTGATTGGATGGCATATATCTTGTACAGTTTGGATTTGGAATCGTTTTATGTATAGTTGGGAATTGTTTCCGCTTCGCTTATGACATGTAATTATTGGAGAATTTGAGATATATTTGAGATTTATATTGTAATTTATTTGAGGACCGTAGTGTGCGACTGAGTCCCGGCGAGAGCTGGGCAGGCGGTCCGCCGAACCCTTTGGTTCGCCTTAGGGGGAGGTGGGGCTGTCACAGTTGGTATCAGAGCTTAGGCTTCAAATTCCTGTAGTGTATCCTAGGCTTGAAGTTTAGGATGCCGGACTGTGGGTTTGGTTTGAAATATTAGTGATTCTTGCGGGATGTCTTGACTTGATTGGTACAAAATGAATGTCGAGGACGACATTTTTTAAGGAGGGGAGTTTGTGACGCCCCGAAAGGATGAGTGTGAGAACCCGAAAATTTTTATATATTTTCTAGACGTTATTTTGTTTCCTTGTCTACAAGTTTATGCCTTTCTTCAATATATTCATTTCTTATACATTTTTATAAGGGAATATAGTTTTCAAATCATTTCCTTGATACAAGTTAGTCCACGTTGAGTTTGAAGTGTATTATTAACGTGGGACCCGCTAGTGCGGTAAATGCGATATATTTTTGACAACTTGTTGGAGTTTGTATTAAATGACATCATTTTACAAGGTGCTAAGAGATAGTTAGAGGTTACCTATATGGATTAGTTTTGGAGACACAAAAAGATAAGTTTTAAATCAAAAGGTGACAAGTGTCACCATCCTATTCACTCTTGGACTTTGACCAAGATATTTTACCTTTTTAAAGCTAGTTTTGGCAAATTTATTTCTTCATTTTAAGCTCTCTTGGTTGAACTCCTTAGGGAGAAAAAAGAAAGAAACCTTCAACTTTTATTCTTCATTTCTTGCTCATATCTTGCAAACCAACCGATTAAATCTTCAATTTGTCCACAAAGGTGACTTGCTAAGGGTGTTTCAAGGTCTTGGTGGAGTTATTTTGGAGAAGGAACCATTAAGCTCCTACTTTTCCTGTGGTTTTAAGGTATTTTTCCAAGAACATCTCCTTTACTTCAATTAATTGCTTATTAGTGGTTTTTAGTGGTTTTAGATGTTGTTTTGTGGAAGATTAGCATTTGAATGCATGAATTCCAGGTTAGGGTTTTGAATCTGCCCTGTTCTGACCGGATTTATTTGAGCCTGTTAGAGGCCGAATCAGGCTTAGCTTAAAACATGAAAGTTGTAGAAAATGGTGTTGACTAGCTGCCTGTAAATTTTCAGCTCGATCCAGGCACTGTATCTTGTGAAATGACCGAAATACCCTTGACTGTCCATGAACCCAGTTTCGCGCCCAGATTTCTGTTTTCGTGGTGTTTTCCCCATGAAATTGCATGATTTGGCTTTGGAGGTCTTCATAAGGAATGTAGGTATATGTCTTGGTTTCGAAACGCCATAAGATTCGTTTCAATATGATAAGTGTAGCTTCAGTTATGGATATTATGCCGAAAGGTGTATTTGATAGTCTATGATGTGTATGTGATTGATTTGAGATGAATTGGTAATATATTGTAGGTTGGAAATGAAGCGTTTATGGGGAAATGCTGTCCGAACTTTGGAAATGTATGATTGCTATGAGTTTGTGATTTAGGGCTTGGACTCGAGCAAGATAATGATATATGATGGATGGTTTCTGAGCCGTGGAGGTGAGTGACCCTAAATTGTTTCCAAAGTTACTTACGAAGTGTTTCTTGAATTATTTACTCGTTTGCCTATCATGTGTGCCAGCATGTGAGTCCATGAAATGATTTAGCTTAAATGAGTTCTTGGGGAGTCTTGTGCTGAACACCAACGTCTCCTCTACTATTTACCTGGAGCCAACGTTTCCACCACTTTTGTGAGTTCGTGACATGATCTGGAGCACCAACGTTGCTCTCTCTTACTGTTCAACGTTAACGTTAAAAGATCTTTTTGAGCGTTGGGTGTGTAAGTGCAATGATTTCACTGGCTCACGAGAGCAATAAACGTACATTTGATCTTTGACTCATGACACCATCAAAGTGCATTATCTTGAAATATATTTGAGTACTGATTTTGCTGGTTACTCATTGAGCTTTTAGCTCACCCCAAAAGTATTTTATTCCCCTCCACAGGGCTCGTGGCAAAGGAAGGCTTGTAGTACTTATTCACGTGACTGGATGGCATATATCTTGTACAGTTTGGATTTGGAATCGTTTTATGTATAGTTGGGAATTGTTTCCGCTTCGCTTATGACATGTAATTATTGGAGAATTTGAGGTATATTTGAGATTTATATTGTAATTTATTTGAGGACCGTAGTGTGCGACTGAGTCCCGGCGAGAGCTGGGCAGGCGGTCTTCCGAACCCTTTGGTTCGCCTTAGGGGGAGGTGGGGCTGTCACAGTTGGTATCAGAGCTTAGGCTTCAAATTCCTGTAGTGTATCCTAGGCTTTGTGACAGCCCCACCTTCCCCTAAGGCGAACCAAAGAGGTTAGCGGACTGCCTGCCCAACTCTCGCCAGGACTAACGGTGCAGTATAAAGCGATCTATCACGTTCTGAAACTTATAATGCGCGCAAACAAGGCAAAAGGGCAAAATAACCCAAAATAAAAGAAATGAAATCCAGAGTCGGCCATGAATTGTAACCGACCCGTCCGAAACCCAACCAAACATCGAAATACATATACAACATAACATTAACCATTTACAAGCCACAATGGCCATTGAAAGTGATACAAAAGTCACTACATATGTGGGTTGCCAAAATAAAAGTGAAAACGGCCCTAATGATACATTTAGGGTCCCATTTTATATACAATACAAAAGAGGCATTCATCTAGTTCATTCGGCAACCATTTAACAAAATTCATTCCAAAATAGTCATATTCCTGTAAGGAAAACAAAAGAAACGGCGTGAGCTATATGCCCAGTGAGAATACAACCACCATAGCAGCTAAGATCACATAAACATAACCGTTCAGTTCAAGTATGCAAATAAGAAGTAAATCAAATCAGTGAAAGGATACGGACGGCTCTCAAGAGCCCATTTCCTCGCTTATATTCTTGATCCAACCTCATTGACCCTCCATCAATGTTAACAAAATAACCAACCGTAGACAACTCTTTATTTCCATTCCTTCCACCCAACATTCCCCAACCGGGCCCGCACTCCAATTCAGTAGCTTTTGGTAATACTCGAGTATACCGGAACCAAGAGTCTCATTACTACAAGGTTCCTAAGTACAGTCCCCGTGGCATGACAATTTTCACGACCAAACCCTCGCCGGCTCGATCCAATTGACTACCAAACGGGGTTGAGCTCAGTAATACAGTAAGGCCGTTGGACATTCGTCCAAACGACACCAAAGCAGTTTCCATGAAATGGAATTCACCAACCAATATATCAAGTTCAGTAATGCAGTAAAACGGTAGCTAATCAGTGATACTATCAAAAGGGGTGAGGGCGGTCAAGTACACCCTCACCTTAATCAATTTCAATATTCAAGTATGTTGATCTTGATCCCTATCTTTTGATGTTTACAAAACAAATTGATGATACTAATATTTCTTCAAGATATATTTTCAGTTATGAAATTATTTGATTCCATGAACAAGTGCAATTGGAAGAAGACAAAGTATGCTGAAACTGTCGGACGCTCAAAAAGACTGCATCGGACGTCCGACAACCTTTGAGTATCTTCGGACGCAGAAAACCAGCCTATCGGACGTCCTAAGGAATTGAAGAAAAATTTCCAGTTCTACATCATACCTTCGGACGCAGAAAACCAGCCTATCGGACGTCCTAAGGAATTGAAGAAAAATTTCCAGTTCTACATCATACCTTCGGACGCAGAAAACCAGCCTATCGGACGTCCGAAAGAATTGAAGAAAAAGTCTTAAACTCTCTGCTTGCTGTCGGACTCATAAAACAGAGCTATCGGATTTCCGACACTGCCAACGGCTAGTTGACTGTTCAGCTACTTTCTATCCGTTGGAAGCATTAATGAGGCACTTTCTTGGTCCTATATAAATAGTGGTTGGTTAGACACTTCAAACAACTTTGGCACACTGAAGATACAAAAGATCTAGCGAGATTTTAGTGAGAAAATACTCCAAAAAGAATATTTGTAGTCTTAGTGGTGTGAGGTTCATTGTAAGCTTTTCATTTGTGAGTGAATCTTTCATAAGTGTAGCTCTGTGAGGGTTGTCCTGAGGGATAGTAAAACGTCCTGGCTTGACCGAGTGCTGCTTGGGGCAAGGAGGAGGTGAACCTTCCTTTGTACACAAGAGTGATTGTAATTCATCAACTTGAAGTAGCTTGTTTCAATTAATCTACAAGCTCAAGAGAAGTTGGGTAGTTAATTGGTTTGCAATCCTTTCCTTTTTATTTACTTATTGTTTCGTTTATGATTTTTGCATTGGTTGTTTTGGGCCTTACAATTGGTATCAGAGATTGGTCTCCTAGAGATTAAGCTCTAACGGCTTGGAGTAAAGATGACAACCAGTCATGCTATGTTTGTTGAGGGGCAATCTGTTACTAGGCCTCCCATGTTTACTGGTTCCAATTATGTTAGCTGGAAAGAAAGAATGATTATCTTCTTGCAATCCATTGATATTGAGCTGTGGTTTATTGTGAATGAAGGACCGCATGAAGCTAACTTTCTTGATGCAGATACAGGTTTGCTTCGGCCAAAAACGAGAGCTGAAATGAATGCTCAAGATAGGACTAATCTCACATTGAATGCCAAAGCCATGAATGTTCTTTATAGTGCCTTAGATTCAAATGAATCAATTATAGTAAAAGGCTGTAAATCGGCCAAAGAAATGTGGGATAAGTTAAGAGAAATCCATGAGGGTTGTGACAACGTGAGAGAACAGAAAAAGGCTATCTTGGTCACAAAGTATGAATCATTTAAAATTGAACCTCTTGAGAATATTGACAAAACGTATTGCAGGTTCAATGACTTGATCAAAGATCTCGAGGTGTTGGGCAAAGAGTACACCTTGGGAGAGAAGAACAGGAAAATTCTCAATGCATTGGGCAAAGAATGGAAAAATAAAGTGACTGCAATAGAGGAGGCTAAAGATTTAAATTCTGTGCCTATTGAATCTCTCATTAACTCACTAACTTCTTATGAGTTGAAGTTGAAAACTAAAGTGCAGGAGGAAGAGGACGCTAGAGCAAAGAGAAACATAGCTCTAAAGGCAGCTCAAAGTGAAGATGATCCAGCTCTGTTGGATGATGAAGACTCGAATTGTGATGACAATGATCTTGCTCTCATCACAAAAAGTTTCAAGAGAATCTTGAATAAAATGAAGTTTAGAAGGGGAGGACCTAGCAATCAATTCCAGAATCAGTTTTCAAACGCAAGGCACAAAGGAAAACAAGAATTCAACAAGAAACAATTGGACAAATGCTACGAATGTGGACAGCCTGGATACTATGCAAGTGACTGTCCAGTGATGAAGAAGAAAGAAGGAAGAAAACCAAGATTAAACAAATTTCAATTCACTTGGAATGAATGCAACTCCGATGGTGAAATTGAAGAGGAAGAAGAGTCTGCTCAATTGGCTTTTATGGCCATTGGAGATGATGAGGTAACATCTTCTAACTCTCAATTTGAAAGTGATGATGAAAATGATGATGATCTTGAATCTTTCATTATAAAATTGCATGATAGTTTGAAAGAATCTTATGTTAGAAACAAGGAGTTAAAACAGAAAATTAGTTTTTTGCTTCGAGATAATGCAAATCTTTTTCAACAAAACAAAAAGTTGAAAACTGAAAATGATTATTTCAGAAAAAATGAGACTGCTTTACACTTGGATCTTGATAGAAAAACAAGTTTTTGTGAAATGTTCAAAAGGGAACAAGATGATTTGAAAAGAAGAATGGATGATTTAAATGAGTTGCTTCAACATAAAAAACAGGACTGTTTTCAAAGTAATAAATCAAAACCTCATTTTAAGATAAATTCTGCTGCAAATGAGTTTGTTATCCATAGGAGAAGACAAGTAAGATTTATTAAACCTGTTCATATAAATAATTCCCTGATTATGTGTAATTTCTATTGTCAAAAAGGTCACATGAAAAGTGATTGCTATGTGAGAAAGAATATAAAAAAGGCATGAAATACATGTGGATAGTTAGACATGATGCTAACTTTAACAAGTAGGAGATTTTGTTAATCATTGCAGTGATTCTTGTTCACAATATTCTTCTTTTGATATTTCTGATATTTTGATTTGAGTTTTCGCTGATATTTTTGAATACTACTGAATCTATATGATGTCAAAAAGGGAGAGAAAAGAACTATTCTGATCTAACGATGATTTGCTAATTTCTCTGTGATAAGTTGGTATGTTGGTATTGCTGAATTCTGCTATCATTTCTCTGTTTTTGTTTGAAATACTGGATTTTCTGTTATTGTTGTTGGATTATGGTTGCTGGTTATTACTCTCATCTTATGATGACAAAAAGGGGGAGAGATGGATGCAACGTGTAAGGGGGAGTTATTATGAGATTATGAGTTTGGCTCTTAAAAGTTTTGGTTGCAATGATTGAGGGGGAGCTTATACTTATTTTTGTTTCTTTCCATCCATTGTTTTGTCATCATCAAAAAGGGGGAGATTGTTGATCTTGATCCCTATCTTTTGATGTTTACAAAACAAATGGATGATACTAATATTTCTTCAAGATATATTTTCAGTTATGAAATTATTTGATTCCATGAACAAGTGCAATTGGAAGAAGACAAAGTATGCTGAAGCTGTCGGACGCTCAAAAAGACTGCATCGGACGTCCGACAACCATTGAGTATCTTCGGACGCAGAAAACCAGCCTATCGGACGTCCTAAGGAATTGAAGAAAAATTTCCAGTTCTACATCATACATTCGGACGCAGAAAACCAGCCTATCGGACGTCCGAAAGAATTGAAGAAAAAGTCTTAAACTCTCTGCCTGCTGTCGGACGCATAAAACAGAGCTATCGGACGTCCGACACTGCCAACGGCTAGTTGACTGTTCAGCTACTTTCTATCCGTTGGAAGCATTAATGAGGCACTTTCTTGGTCCTATATAAATAGTGGTTGGTTAGACACTTCAAACAACTTTGGCACACTGAAGATACAAAAGATCTAGAGAGATTTTAGTGAGAAAATACTCCAAAAAGAATATTTGTAGTCTTAGTGGTGTGAGGTTCATTGTAAGCTTTTCATTTGTGAGTGAATCTTTCATGAGTGTAGCTCTGTGAGGGTTGTCCTGAGGGATAGTAAAATGTCCTGGCTTGACCGAGTGCTGCTTGGGGCAAGGAGGAGGTGAACCTTCCTTTGTACACAAGAGTGATTGTAATTCATCAACTTGAAGTAGCTTGTTTCAATTAATCTACAAGCTCAAGAGGAGTTGGGTAGTTAATTGGTTTGCAATCCTTTCCTTTTTATTTACTTATTGTTTCGTTTATGATCTTTGCATTGGTTGTTTTGGGCCTTACAAAGTAAGCCTTCAAGGCATCACATATACATTTAGCAAAGCCACATAGTAACAATTAAGTGAGTAGTATACTCACCAAGTGAGAAAATGATGTTTCATGCACCGTCGTTAAACGAACGTCGTGCACCACCGTTTCCTCCTAGAACAAGTAAACAAATACAATGAGACTCGATAACGAGTCATATAGCCATACCAATTATAACCCTAATAGGGTTTCATATGCATAAATAAGCATCATAGGTAAAGAGAAATTAGAAATAGCATTAGTCTTGGCCCCGAATAGAAAAACTGTTTTGCCCTTATTATGCGGTAATGGCGTCAATTTCACTACGATTATCGGATGGGGGTGTAAGGCCCACCGTTTCGAAGCTATGGAACAGGGATACAACAATGTAGATGGTCACTCAGTCCAAATCCTAGCACAACTAGGTCAAATGTGCCAAATACTCAACCGGAAACACCAAAAACAGGTTTACAAATCACATAATGCTGTAATTACTATAACTCAGTCTATACAGGTCCAAATACCAAAATTCCAAAGGCATATGGTAGCTAAGACATCCCGCTACATTTCATCAGAAGACACCAACACCTAAATCCAAAGCAATTCCAGTCAAAATGGCCAATTACAAGTGCAGTTTTCGCATTCTGATCAACCCAGAACAGCAACAGTAAAATCGACATATCTCACTCTACACTAATCCAAATGACCTGAAATTTTGCAGGCACTTCAAACTCATCAATACCTACAACTTTCATGTTTTGATAAAAGTCCAATTCGGCCTCTAACCCTATGATCCAAAACCGGGCAGAATTAGGGGTTGAAAAACCCTAACATTTCACAATTCACTCCAAAGCCAAAATTAGTTGCTATTATCACCAATTCACACCCACATGAGTCATTACCCCTCATTATCAACCATCATAGATGGCCACAACATCCCATTCATATTAAACCAGAAAATTCATCATAAAATTGAAAACTTCACCAAAACTCTTCAAATCAAGAAATAAATCACATAATCCATCACTTTAGCCACTACTAAACATAATTTAAGCTTTATTAAGTATAAGAGGGAAGTCACACACCACTTACCAAGTAAACAAGAGAGATGGAGATGTTGGACACCTTAGCTCTTCAAACAAACTTCACTAGACCACTCACTAGCACCCAATGGATAGATTTTATGGAGTAGAATCTAATTTATGTGGTTGGTTTTGGAAGATTGAGTGAAATGGAAGCTAGAAAGTTGAAGAATTTCTTTCTTCTTGGCTCAAGGAAGAACCGGCCATGGAGGAGAAGAAAATGGTGATTTTTGAGCAATTTTTCAAGATATTTAATCAATTTAGTCAAAAGTCAAAATAGTGAATAGTAAGTCTTAAAGTAAAACCAATAAGAGGGTGACACTTGTCACCTCATTAATGCAATCTTATCACTTCTTTTTCTCTCTCAAATCAATTATTTCACACACTCTACTTATCTCTTAACACCCGATAAATTTTACACGGTATCCGAAATTTAACCTAATTGACCGAATTTTTTCAAACTTTTCGCACTAGTGGGTCTCACGTCCAATATATATTCTTAATTTTTCAAAAACTCGCCAATACTAGAAAAATTATCTAAAAACTATAATTACGCATAAAATCTACCAGAAAGATATTCCTAAGCCCGAAAATGCAGAAAACAAGCAATTAAGGGGAAATAAACCCTAGGAAAAATATTTAGGGTTTTACGGGTTCTCACAGGCTTGAAGTTTAGGATGCCGGACTGTGGGTTTGGTTTGAAATATTAGTGATTCTTGCGGGATGTCTTGACTTGATTGGTACAAGATGGAATGTCGAGGACGACATTTTTTAAGGAGGGGAGTTTGTGACGCCCCGAAAGGATGAGTGTGAGAACCCGAAAATTTTTATATATTTTCTAGACGTTATTTTGTTTCCTTGTCTACAAGTTTATGCCTTTCTTCAATATATTCATTTCTTATACATTTTTATAAGGGAATATAGTTTTCAAATCATTTCCTTGATACAAGTTAGTCCACGTTGAGTTTGAAGTGTATTATCAACGTGGGACCCGCTAGTGCGGTAAATGCGATATATTTTTGACAACTTGTTGGAGTTTGTATTAAATGACATCATTTTACAAGGTGCTAAGAGATAGTTAGAGGTTACCTATATGGATTAGTATTGGAGAGACAAAAAGATAAGTTTTAAACCAAAAGGTGACAAGTGTCACCATCCTATTCACTCTTGGACTTTTGACCAAGATATTCTACCTTTTTAAAGCTAGTTTTGGCCAATTTATTTCTTCATTTTAAGCTCTCTTGGCTGAACTCCTTAGGGAGAAATAAGAAAGAAACCTTCAACTTTTATTCTTCATTTCTTGCTTATATCTTGCAAACCAACCGATTAAATCTTCAATTTGTCCACAAAGGTGACTTGCTAAGGGTGTTTCAAGGTCTTGGTGGAGTTATTTTGGAGAAGGAACCATTAAGCTCCTACTTTTCCTGTGGTTTTAAGGTATTTTTCCAAGAACATCCCCTTTACTTCAATTAATTGCTTATTAGTGGTTTTTAGTGGTTTTAGATGTTGTTTTGTGGAAGATTAGCATTTGAATGCATGAATTCCAGGTTAGGGTTTTGAATCTGCCCTGTTCTGACCGGATTTATTTGAGCCTGTTAGAGGCCGAATCAGGCCTAGCTTAAAACATGAAAGTTGTAGAAAATGGTGTTGACTAGTTGCCTGAAAAATTTCAGCTCGATCCGAGCACTGTATCTTGTGAAATGACCGAAATACCCTTGACTGTACATGAACCCTGTTTCACGCCCAGATTTCTGTTTTCGTGGTGTTTTCCCCATGAAATTGCATGATTTGGCTTTGGAGATCTTCATAAGGAATGTAGGTATATGTCTTGGCTTCGAAACGCCATAAGATTCGTTTCAATATGATAAGTGTAGCTTCAGTTATGGATATTATGCCGAAAGGTGTATTTGATAGTCTATGATGTGTATGTGATTGATTTGAGATGAATTGGTAATATATTGTAGGTTGGAAATGAAGCATGTAGACACCAAATTTTTGGTGTTTTATTTACTATTCATTTTTTTTAGTTGTTCTATTTGTCACAATTAGTTTTATTTACTTTTAGTTTTAGTTATTTTAGCCATTTTAGCCTGGAATTTCTCAAAGGAAAAGAAAAGTTTTCAAAAAAAAAATAAATAAATATGTTTTAGTTGTTTTGGATTTAGTTTCATTATTTAAATGAAAAGGAAAAATGAAAAATTGAAAAATGAAAAAAGGAAAAAAAAGAAAAAAGGGAAAAGAAGAAAAAAAAAGGAAAATCTTAGCTTTTTATTTTATCTGTTGGTTATTTTTGTACATTTTTATTTAAGTTTAAGTTGGTTTGAATTATTATTATTTTTATTGTGATTTAAATTAAGTGTTAAAAAGAAAAAAAAAAAAAAAAGGGTGCTCGTCACGGCAAGCTGCAATTTTTGCAGCTTGCAAAGGAGGACTTGTGCGGCTCCTTAAGCTGCAAATATGTGGGAATGTTTAAGGGTTTAGGAGGATGTTTTCTGGTATAAAAAGAAGGAGATCAAGCAGCCGCAAAGGGAGAGAGTCGGAGGGGGATTGGGCTAGAAAGAAACGGCAAAAGATAAGGGGCAGAACAAGAACAAAAAAAAGGGGGAACGGCAAAAGAAAAATCAGGGAGGTTTTAACGGCTGAGAGGTTTTGATTGGAAAAGGGTAGAGGTCTAATGGAGTAGGAGGCAACGAGAGAGAGAGAGGATCGGAGAGATAGAAATAAAGAAAAAAGAAACGAAAAGCTTCATCTGAAAGGGAAAACCCAGGAGGGCCGAGAAGAATTTTAGAAAAAAAAGATCATTTGCGAGGCAGGGGAAAAGAAAGCGGAGCAACCACTGCTCATCATAACCACCTCCCACGAACCTCCCACCACCAGTCCGCATTTGCTGTTGCTGCTGTCCGTCGACCACCACGCTACAATCCACCACCATCGCTGACAACCGTCATTGGAGGAGCACGGTAATGCTTCCTTACCTTTTTCCTGCCTTAAATCTTTGAAATGAGAGTCATTTAACCTGTTTGTTTCTTTCCCTTTTCAGTAGTAAAAAGGAAAAATATGTTATCTTTTCTGAGGATTATGCATGATTCCTGATTTTAGTGGGGGTTTCTTGAGATGATTTTTGTAAGAAATGGGTTTGGGGTTTCTGTCTCTGTCTTGGCTGAGAAATCTACGAGGATTGTTGGACCACGCCTGCGGTCCTTTGTTGTGTTCGATCCCTTTGCTGTTCTTATGGTTGCCTTGCTGTGTTTTCATTGCTTAAGAGACTAATGTTTGACGTTTGGTAGAGATTTCACTCATGGATAGATAATGAAAACTTGCTTTGCAAACCCAGTAGATTGGAGGAGCACTCCATCTATTCGTGTCTTTCTGTTGCACATTTTTTTTACGAGTCACGAGTCCCCGGTTCATCTGTGTTTGGAATGTGGTTTAACCTCATATTTCGGGGAACCATTTTAGCTAAGTCACTAAGGCATACCAGTCTTTTCCTTGATATAAATTTCTGCTGTTTAGCTACGTTGGTACTTGATTGAAATGAAATGATGTTGCAGAAGGATAGCTGGTTCTCTTTTCTGCCGCAACCTGTGTCTCCTATTTTGGTCATTCATTTTGATGGTCTGTGTTCCTGATGGGTGTGCGTTGAGTAAGGTGTTTAGTGGCCCAAGGATTTTGAGTGATTGTTTTTCACTAGCTCTTGCTTGAAGTCTTGCATGAAACCTGCGTTTGAAAGCTTGAAATTACTGAAGAAAGTTTCCTAAACCTGTCGCAAGTTTCACCTTTTCTTTTGCTATGTTTTATGCCTGCTGTCTCATTTAGTTTCTGGGGTTAAATGACTATGCTTGGGAGTGTTAGATGGTAATGGGTTGAAGCTTGAACAGGTTGGTTTGGTGGGTCATTTAGTAGATTTGGTTTGAGCTCATTGCGTGTAAATATCTCTGGCTGAACTAAAAGAGAAGTGAAAAACTGCTGCAATCTCTTTGCTGTTTTCCTTTCCACGATTGCTCACCAAGTTTTGCCCCCTAACTTGCTTGTTGACCAGAAATTGGATAAATGGTGTTTGAATTTGCATGTTTAGGGGCTGAAGTGCTCGAAGCATGTTCCAATACTTTGCTGGAAAACGCATTTCAACCTGCCAAACCTTGTTTTTTTTTTTTTTTTTTTTCGCATGAGTATTCTTCTAGATTTTGCACCAGTTCATCTTACGTTTCTTGCTGGTTTGGATGTTGAAATTATATGCCTTGTTGTTTAGTTACAAATCCTGATTTTGGCTGGAAAATCTTCAAGCAAAGCTATGCGTTTTGGGTCCGAAACCTGAGTTTGAAACTCAATATATAACAAGCTTCACATTTGGTTGCTGAAGTTCGTTTCTTGGTTGAATTGCAGAATCAGCTTCGTACATTTGCATGGATTGCATGAAATACTTTCTGAATTTTGCTCTTTAACCCCCCAAGTTCCCCCTTGACTCACTATGGCCCTACAAACTTTCAATGCTTTCAATTGAGTCCCTAAATTAATTGCAAATAGGTCCCTGAACTTTATTTTTCTTTAATTTTGACCTCCAAACTTTGTTAATTTGTGCAATCAAGTCCTTTCTTCTTTTGACTTCTTAAATGTGGGTTGTTGACATGATTTAATTGATTCAAATTCATGTTTATTTTTATCCTTTGTGATTATTTGTCAAATAAATTGGCACCTTGACTCCTTTATTATTTTGGAGGGTAAATAAGTTGATCTCACTCCATTAGAGCACCATTCCAAGGGGGCGGTATAATCTCTTTTATCTTTTTGTCTCTCCTATGTGCTCCTACGTGTTACGTGAGTATGCATGTCTACTTTGCTTTCTTAATTCCTTGCATTTATTTCATTTACTTTTACTTTTATTTAAGTTATTCATTATGGGGTATGTGTACACCTCTTGGCTTGTAATAGATAGGTCTGCGGCGAGCAATTTGGTCCATTTTCCCTTTCCCCTTTTGTTTTAGTTAGTGAATGTAGTAAGTTCATTAGCTCGGTTGCATGCCTATATGTTACTTGTTACTTGCTTTATTAGGGCCTTGCATCTAGTCGAGCCTGCTAAATGTTACGTGCTACGTGTTTATGAGTATTTGGTATATCTACTTGCTTTCCATAGTGTGGATGAATGGAATGGATGAATGTACGTCACCACACTAGTCCAACGCTAGTTGTGGCTTCTTTTATCGTTTCCACTAGTCCAACGCTAGTCGGAATTCATAGAATGGGCTAGTCCAACGCTAGACCCTTAGGGTTTTTCCTCGTTAATACATCATTTGCTTGTTCACCACATATCACGCATTTTCCTTAGTTTTATCATTTGGCATGCTCCTCGAAACCCTTTTCCCTTCATTTTAGGGCTTTTGCATCTCATGCTAGTTATAGGGTTCATTTGCTTGAGAGTCCCCTTAAATATGGGATATAGACGAGTGTGGCTTTTTCTAAGCCTTAGCACGCTTGTATTCCCTCTATAAAAGGGCAAATTGAGTCACGATTTTAGGTCTCCCCATACCCAATATGCATGAATTCCCTAGGCTCATGCATTTTTAAATCCACTCTACCATTTTTTACCCTCATCACACTTTCATTTTTCCTCCCATTTTGCACACGTGCACCTTTATGTTTCTTCACTTGCACACGAACACTTTTATCATCACTTGCACACATGCACTTCATATTATCATTTCACATACCGTACCTTACCCACTCACGTGCACATTTTCATTTACATATTTATTGTTTTTATTACTTTTTCAAACTCATGTCCTCACATTGCATACATGCATTCCATTCATTTGCATCCCACTCGCATTATTCGTGACTTCTTCAAAGGATCGTTATTGGGCTTCACAATTAATGTGATTGGCACCACTCAACCTTTGAAGAGAAATTTCCCCCAATACCCCTAGGTCTAGGGTTTGCATTCATGTAGTGCATCCAAATGTAATAAATTCTTTGGTTAAAACAAGAAAATCTTTGATTAAATCATGCAACTAGCCTTGGCTAGGTCAAAGGGGTGCCTTGGATTTTATCCTTGCCTTCCCCTTTGTCAAATGTGACTCCCGAACCTTTTTCGTTGGTTTACGTGGACTAGGAGTCGTTTAAAAGGGGTTTCTTACTACTTTTTCCTATTTTTCTTTAAAAATTCATTTTTAGGTGACTTGGTACACCTTAACTCGTTACCAAGTGGCGACTCCGATTTTAATTTCAAAAACCCTTTTTAAACTCCATTTTGGGTCAAATCGTCGCATTCTCAAACCCCCATTTAGACCCAATTTTCTTTTAAATCACAATTCATTTTCCAATCGCAAATACATTTTTTTTAAACCATTTATTTATTTTATCAAAAAATGGGGAGCGACAAAGCATTTATGGGGAAATGCTGTCCGAACTTTGGGAATGTATGATTGCTATGAGTTTGTGATTTAGGGCTTGGACTCGAGCAAGGTAATGATATATGATGGATGGTTTCTGAGCCGTGGAGGTGAGTGACCCTAAATTGTTTCCAAAGTTACTTACGAAGTGTTTCTTGAATTATTTACTCGTTTGCATATCATGTGTGCCAGCATGTGAGTCCATGAAATGATTTAGCTTAAATGAGTTCTTGGGGAGTCTTGTGCTGAACACCAACGTCTCCTCTACTATTTACCTGGAGCCAACGTCTCCACCACTTTTGTGAGTTCGTGACATGATCTGGAGCACCAACGTTGCTCCCTCTTACTGTTCAACGTTAACGTTAAAAGATCTTTTTGAGCGTTGGGTGTGTAAGTGCAATGATTTCACTGGCTCACGAGAGCAATAAACGTAAATTTGATCTTTGACTCACGACACCATCAAAGTGCATTATCTTGAAATGTATTTGAGTACTGATTTTGCTGGTTACTCACTGAGCTTTTAGCTCACCCCAAAAGTATTTTATTCCCCTCCACAGGGCTCGTGGCAAAGGAAGGCTTGTAGTACTTATTCACGTGACTGGATGGCATATATCTTGTCCAGTTTGGATTTGGAATCGTTTTATGTATAGTTGGGAATTGTTTCCGCTTCGCTTATGACATGTAATTATTGGAGAATTTGAGGTATATTTGAGATTTATATTGTAATTTATTTGAGGACCGTAGTGTGCGACTGAGTCCCGGCGAGAGCTGGGCAGGCGGTCCGCCGAACCCTTTGGTTCGCCTTAGGGGGAGGTGGGGCTGTCACAGTTGGTTTCAGAGCTTAGGTTTCAAATTCCTGTAGTGTATCCTAGGCTTGAAGTTTAGGATGCCGGACTGTGGGTCTTGACTTGATTGGTACAAGATGGAATGTCGAGGACGACATTTTTTAAGGAGGGGAGTTTGTGACGCCCCGAAAGGATGAGTGTGAGAACCCGAAAATTTTTATATATTTTCTAGACGTTATTTTGTTTCCTTGTCTACAAGTTTATGCCTTTCTTCAATATATTCATTTCTTATACATTTTTATAAGGGAATATAGTTTTCAAATCATTTCCTTGATACAAGTTAGTCCACGTTGAGTTTGAAGTGTATTATCAACGTGGGACCCGCTAGTGCGGTAAATGCGATATATTTTTGACAACTTGTTGGAGTTTGTATTAAATGACATCATTTTACAAGGTGCTAAGAGATAGTTAGAGGTTACCTATATGGATTAGTATTGGAGAGACAAAAAGATAAGTTTTAAACCAAAAGGTGACAAGTGTCACCATCCTATTCACTCTTGGACTTTTGACCAAGATATTTTACCTTTTTAAAGCTAGTTTTGGCCAATTTATTTCTTCATTTTAAGCTCTCTTGGCTGAACTCCTTAGGGAGAAAAAAGAAAGAAA
Organism: Coffea arabica; assembly: GCF_036785885.1. Lineage (NCBI taxonomy): Eukaryota > Viridiplantae > Streptophyta > Magnoliopsida > Gentianales > Rubiaceae > Coffea > Coffea arabica. The sequence goes on from NC_092329.1 coordinate 37,680,253, forward strand.
CCTTCAACTTTTATTCTTCATTTCTTGCTTATATCTTGCAAACCAACCGATTAAATCTTCAATTTGTCCACAAAGGTGACTTGCTAAGGGTGTTTCAAGGTCTTGGTGGAGTTATTTTGGAGAAAGAACCATTAAGCTCCTACTTTTCCTGTGGTTTTAAGATATTTTTCCAAGAACATCCCCTTTACTTCAATTAATTGCTTATTAGTGGTTTTTAGTGGTTTTAGATGTTGTTTTCTGGAAAATTAGCATTTGAATGCATGAATTCCAGGTTAGGGTTTTGAATCTGCCCTGTTCTGACCGGATTTATTTGAGCCTGTTAGAGGCCGAATCAGGCTTAGCTTAAAACATGAAAGTTGTAGAAAATGGTGTTGACTAGGTGCCTGTAAAGTTTCAGCTCGATCCGAGTACTGTATCTTGTGAAATAACCGAAATACCCTTGACTGTCCATGAACCCTGTTTCGCGCCCAGATTTCTGTTTTCGTGGTGTTTTCCCCATGAAATTGCATGATTTGGCTTTGGAGGTCTTCATAAGCAATGTAGGTATATGTCTTGGCTTCGAAACGCCATAAGATTCGTTTCAATATGATAAGTGTAGCTTCAGTTATGGATATTATGCCGAAAGGTGTATTTGATAGTCTATGATGTGTATGTGATTGATTTGAGATGAATTGGTAATATATTGTAGATTGGAAATGAAGCATTTATGGGGAAATGCTGTCCGAACTTTGGGAATGTATGATTGCTATGAGTTTGTGATTTAGGGCTTGGACTCGAGCAAGGTAATGATATATGATGGATGGTTTCTGAGCCGTGGAGGTGAGTGACCCTAAATTATTTCCAAAGTTACTTACGAAGTGTTTCTTGAATTATTTACTCGTTTGCATATCATGTGTGCCAGCATGTGAGTCCATGAAATGATTTAGCTTAAATGAGTTCTTGGGGAGTCTTGTGCTGAACACCAACGTCTCCTCTACTATTTACCTGGAGCCAACGTCTCCACCACTTTTGTGAGTTCGTGACATGATCTGGAGCACCGACGTTGCTCCCTCTTACTGTTCAACGTTAACGTTAAAAGATCTTTTTGAGCGTTGGGTGTGTAAGTGCAATGATTTCACTGGCTCACGAGAGCAATAAACGTACATTTGATCTTTGACTCACGACACCATCAAAGTGCATTATCTTGAAATATATTTGAGTACTGATTTTGCTGGTTACTCGCTGAGCTTTTAGCTCACCCCAAAAGTATTTTATTCCCCTCCACAGGGCTCGTGGCAAAGGAAGGCTTGTAGTACTTATTCACGTGACTGGATGGCATATATCTTGTACAGTTTGGATTTGGAATCGTTTTATGTATAGTTGGGAATTGTTTCCGCTTCGCTTATGACATGTAATTATTGGAGAATTTGAGGTATATTTGAGATTTATATTGTAATTTATTTGAGGACCGTAGTGTGCGACTGAGTCCCGGCGAGAGCTGGGCAGGCGGTCCGCCGAACCCTTTGGTTCGCCTTAGGGGGAGGTGGGGCTGTCACAGTTGGTATCAGAGCTTAGGCTTCAAATTCCTGTAGTGTATCCTAGGCTTGAAGTTTAGGATGCCGGACTGTGGGTTTGGTTTGAAATATTAGTGATTCTTGCGGGATGTCTTGACTTGATTGGTACAAGGTGGAATGTCGAGGACGACATTTTTTAAGGAGGGGAGTTTGTGACGCCCCGAAAGGATGAGTGTGAGAACCCGAAAATTTTTATATATTTTCTAGACGTTATTTTGTTTCCTTGTCTACAAGTTTATGCCTTTCTTCAATATATTCATTTCTTATACATTTTTATAAGGGAATATTGTTTTCAAATCATTTCCTTGATACAAGTTAGTCCACGTTGAGTTTGAAGTGTATTATCAACGTGGGACCCGCTAGTGCGGTAAATGCGATATATTTTTGACAACTTGTTGGAGTTTGTATTAAATGACATCTTTTTACAAGGTGCTAAGAGATAGTTAGAGGTTACCTATATGGATTAGTATTGGAGAGACAAAAAGATAAGTTTTAAACCAAAAGGTGACAAGTGTCACCATCCTATTCACTCTTGGACTTTTGACCAAGATATTTTACCTTTTTAAAGCTAGTTTTGGCCAATTTATTTCTTCATTTTAAGCTCTCTTGGCTGAACTCCTTAGGGAGAAAAAAGAAAAAAACCTTCAACTTTCATTCTTCATTTCTTGCTTATATCTTGCAAACCAACCGATTAAATCTTCAATTTGTCCACAAAGGTGACTTGCTAAGGGTGTTTCAAGGTCTTGGTGGAGTTATTTTGGAGAAGGAACCATTAAGCTCCTACTTTTCCTGTGGTTTTAAGGTATTTTTCCAAGAACATCCCCTTTACTTCAACTAATTGCTTATTAGTGGTTTTTAGTGGTTTTAGATGTTGTTTTGTGGAAGATTAGCATTTGAATGCATGAATTCCAGGTTAGGGTTTTGAATCTGCCCTGTTCTGACCGGATTTATTTGAGCCTGTTAGAGGCCGAATCAGGCCTAGCTTAAAACATAAAAGTTGTAGGAAATGGTGTTTACTAGCTGCCTGTAAATTTTCAACTCGATCCGAGCACTGTATCTTGTGAAATGACCGAAATACCCTTGACTGTCCATGAACCCTGTTTCGCGCCCAGATTTCTGTTTTCGTGGTGTTTTCCCCATGAAATTGCATGATTTGGCTTTGGAGGTCTTCATAAGGAATGTATGTTTATGTCTTGGCTTCGAAACTCCATAAGATTCGTTTCAATATGATAAGTGTAGCTTCAGTTATGGATATTATGCCGAAAGGTGTATTTGATAGTCTATGATGTGTATGTGATTGATTTGAGATGAATTGGTAATATATTGTAGGTTGGAAATGAAGCATTTATGGGGAAATGCTGTCCGAACTTTGGGAATGTATGATTGCTATGAGTTTGTGATTTAGGGCTTGGACTCGAGCAAGGTAATGATATATGATGGATGGTTTCTGAGCCGTGGAGGTGAGTGACCCTAAATTGTTTCCAAAGTTACTTACGAAGTGTTTCTTGAATTATTTACTCGTTTGCATATCATGTGTGCCAGCATGTGAGTCCATGAAATGATTTAGCTTAAATGAGTTCTTGGGGAGTCTTGTGCTGAACACCAACGTCTCCTCTACTATTTACCTGGAGCCAACGTCTCCACTACTTTTGTGAGTTCGTGACATGATCTGGAGCACCGACGTTGCTCCCTCTTACTGTTCAACGTTAACGTTAAAAGATCTTTTTGAGCGTTGGGTGTGTAAGTGCAATGATTTCACTGGCTCACGAGAGCAATAAACGTACATTTGATCTTTGACTCACGACACCATCAAAGTGCATTATCTTGAAATATATTTGAGTACTGATTTTGCTGGTTACTCGCTGAGCTTTTAGCTCACCCCAAAAGTATTTTATTCCCCTCCACAGGGCTCGTGGCAAAGGAAGGCTTGTAGTACTTATTCACGTGACTGGATGGCATATATCTTGTACAGTTTGGATTTGGAATCGTTTTATGTATAGTTGGGAATTGTTTCCGCTTCGCTTATGACATGTAATTATTGGAGAATTTGAGGTATATTTGAGATTTATATTGTAATTTATTTGAGGACCGTAGTGTGCGACTGAGTCCCGGCGAGAGCTGGGCAGGCGGTCCGCCGAACCCTTTGGTTCGCCTTAGGGGGAGGTGGGGCTGTCACAGTTGGTATCAGAGCTTAGGCTTCAAATTCCTGTAGTGTATCCTAGGCTTGAAGTTTAGGATGCCGGACTGTGGGTTTGGTTTGAAATATTAGTGATTCTTGCGGGATGTCTTGACTTGATTGGTACAAGGTGGAATGTCGAGGACGACATTCTTTTAAGGAGGGGAGTTTGTGACGCCCCGAAAGGATGAGTGTGAGAACCCGAAAATTTTTATATATTTTCTAGACGTTATTTTGTTTCCTTGTCTACAAGTTTATGCCTTTCTTCAATATATTCATTTCTTATACATTTTTATAAGGGAATATAGTTTTCAAATCATTTCCTTGATACAAGTTAGTCCACGTTGAGTTTGAAGTGTATTATCAACGTGGGACCCGCTAGTGCGGTAAATGCGATATATTTTTGACAACTTGTTGGAGTTTGTATTAAATGACATCATTTTACAAGGTGCTAAGAGATAGTTAGAGGTTACCTATATGGATTAGTATTGGAGAGACAAAAAGATAAGTTTTAAACCAAAAGGTGACAAGTGTCACCATCCTATTCACTCTTGGACTTTTGACCAAGATATTTTACCTTTTTAAAGCTAGTTTTGGCCAATTTATTTCTTCATTTTAAGCTCTCTTGGCTGAACTCCTTAGGGAGAAATAAGAAAGAAACCTTCAACTTTTATTCTTCATTTCTTGCTTATATCTTGCAAACCAACCGATTAAATCTTCAATTTGTCCACAAAGGTGACTTGCTAAGGGTGTTTCAAGGTCTTGGTGGAGTTATTTTGGAGAAGGAACCATTAAGCTCCTACTTTTCCTGTGGTTTTAAGGTATTTTTCCAAGAACATCCCCTTTACTTCAATTAATTGCTTATTAGTGGTTTTTAGTGGTTTTAGATGTTGTTTTGTGGAAGATTAGCATTTGAATGCATGAATTCCAGGTTAGGGTTTTGAATCTGCCCTGTTCTGACCGGATTTATTTGAGCCTGTTAGAGGCCGAATCAGGCCTAGCTTAAAACATGAAAGTTGTAGAAAATGGTGTTGACTAGTTGCCTGAAAAATTTCAGCTCGATCCGAGCACTGTATCTTGTGAAATGACCGAAATACCCTTGACTGTACATGAACCCTGTTTCGCGCCCAGATTTCTGTTTTCGTGGTGTTTTCCCCATGAAATTGCATGATTTGGCTTTGGAGGTCTTCATAAGGAATGTATGTTTATGTCTTGGCTTCGAAACTCCATAAGATTCGTTTCAATATGATAAGTGTAGCTTCAGTTATGGATATTATGCCGAAAGGTGTATTTGATAGTCTATGATGTGTATGTGATTGATTTGAGATGAATTGGTAATATATTGTAGGTTGGAAATGAAGCATTTATGGGGAAATGCTGTCCGAACTTTGGGAATGTATGATTGCTATGAGTTTGTGATTTAGGGCTTGGACTCGAGCAAGGTAATGATATATGATGGATGGTTTCTGAGCCGTGGAGGTGAGTGACCCTAAATTGTTTCCAAAGTTACTTACGAAGTGTTTCTTGAATTATTTACTCGTTTGCATATCATGTGTGCCAGCATGTGAGTCCATGAAATGATTTAGCTTAAATGAGTTCTTGGGGAGTCTTGTGCTGAACACCAACGTCTCCTCTACTATTTACCTGGAGCCAACGTCTCCACTACTTTTGTGAGTTCGTGACATGATCTGGAGCACCGACGTTGCTCCCTCTTACTGTTCAACGTTAACGTTAAAAGATCTTTTTGAGCGTTGGGTGTGTAAGTGCAATGATTTCACTGGCTCACGAGAGCAATAAACGTACATTTGATCTTTGACTCACGACACCATCAAAGTGCATTATCTTGAAATATATTTGAGTACTGATTTTGCTGGTTACTCGCTGAGCTTTTAGCTCACCCCAAAAGTATTTTATTCCCCTCCACAGGGCTCGTGGCAAAGGAAGGCTTGTAGTACTTATTCACGTGACTGGATGGCATATATCTTGTACAGTTTGGATTTGGAATCGTTTTATGTATAGTTGGGAATTGTTTCCGCTTCGCTTATGACATGTAATTATTGGAGAATTTGAGGTATATTTGAGATTTATATTGTAATTTATTTGAGGACCGTAGTGTGCGACTGAGTCCCGGCGAGAGCTGGGCAGGCGGTCCGCCGAACCCTTTGGTTCGCCTTAGGGGGAGGTGGGGCTGTCACAGTTGGTATCAGAGCTTAGGCTTCAAATTCCTGTAGTGTATCCTAGGCTTGAAGTTTAGGATGCCGGACTGTGGGTTTGGTTTGAAATATTAGTGATTCTTGCGGGATGTCTTGACTTGATTGGTACAAGGTGGAATGTCGAGGACGACATTCTTTTAAGGAGGGGAGTTTGTGACGCCCCGAAAGGATGAGTGTGAGAACCCGAAAATTTTTATATATTTTCTAGACGTTATTTTGTTTCCTTGTCTACAAGTTTATGCCTTTCTTCAATATATTCATTTCTTATACATTTTTATAAGGGAATATAGTTTTCAAATCATTTCCTTGATACAAGTTAGTCCACGTTGAGTTTGAAGTGTATTATCAACGTGGGACCCGCTAGTGCGGTAAATGCGATATATTTTTGACAACTTGTTGGAGTTTGTATTAAATGACATCTTTTTACAAGGTGCTAAGAGATAGTTAGAGGTTACCTATATGGATTAGTATTGGAGAGACAAAAAGATAAGTTTTAAACCAAAAGGTGACAAGTGTCACCATCCTATTCACTCTTGGACTTTTGACCAAGATATTTTACCTTTTTAAAGCTAGTTTTGGCCAATTTATTTCTTCATTTTAAGCTCTCTTGGCTGAACTCCTTAGGGAGAAATAAGAAAGAAACCTTCAACTTTTATTCTTCATTTCTTGCTTATATCTTGCAAACCAACCGATTAAATCTTCAATTTGTCCACAAAGGTGACTTGCTAAGGGTGTTTCAAGGTCTTGGTGGAGTTATTTTGGAGAAGGAACCATTAAGCTCCTACTTTTCCTGTGGTTTTAAGGTATTTTTCCAAGAACATCCCCTTTACTTCAATTAATTGCTTATTAGTGGTTTTTAGTGGTTTTAGATGTTGTTTTGTGGAAGATTAGCATTTGAATGCATGAATTCCAGGTTAGGGTTTTGAATCTGCCCTGTTCTGACCGGATTTATTTGAGCCTGTTAGAGGCCGAATCAGGCCTAGCTTAAAACATGAAAGTTGTAGAAAATGGTGTTGACTAGTTGCCTGAAAAATTTCAGCTCGATCCGAGCACTGTATCTTGTGAAATGACCGAAATACCCTTGACTGTCCATGAACCCTGTTTCGCGCCCAGATTTCTGTTTTCGTGGTGTTTTCCCCATGAAATTGCATGATTTGGCTTTGGAGGTCTTCATAAGGAATGTATGTTTATGTCTTGGCTTCGAAACTCCATAAGATTCGTTTCAATATGATAAGTGTAGCTTCAGTTATGGATATTATGCCGAAAGGTGTATTTGATAGTCTATGATGTGTATGTGATTGATTTGAGATGAATTGGTAATATATTGTAGGTTGGAAATGAAGCATTTATGGGGAAATGCTGTCCGAACTTTGGGAATGTATGATTGCTATGAGTTTGTGATTTAGGGCTTGGACTCGAGCAAGGTAATGATATATGATGGATGGTTTCTGAGCCGTGGAGGTGAGTGACCCTAAATTGTTTCCAAAGTTACTTACGAAGTGTTTCTTGAATTATTTACTCGTTTGCATATCATGTGTGCCAGCATGTGAGTCCATGAAATGATTTAGCTTAAATGAGTTCTTGGGGAGTCTTGTGCTGAACACCAACGTCTCCTCTACTATTTACCTGGAGCCAACGTCTCCACTACTTTTGTGAGTTCGTGACATGATCTGGAGCACCGACGTTGCTCCCTCTTACTGTTCAACGTTAACGTTAAAAGATCTTTTTGAGCGTTGGGTGTGTAAGTGCAATGATTTCACTGGCTCACGAGAGCAATAAACGTACATTTGATCTTTGACTCACGACACCATCAAAGTGCATTATCTTGAAATATATTTGAGTACTGATTTTGCTGGTTACTCGCTGAGCTTTTAGCTCACCCCAAAAGTATTTTATTCCCCTCCACAGGGCTCGTGGCAAAGGAAGGCTTGTAGTACTTATTCACGTGACTGGATGGCATATATCTTGTACAGTTTGGATTTGGAATCGTTTTATGTATAGTTGGGAATTGTTTCCGCTTCGCTTATGACATGTAATTATTGGAGAATTTGAGGTATATTTGAGATTTATATTGTAATTTATTTGAGGACCGTAGTGTGCGACTGAGTCCCGGCGAGAGCTGGGCAGGCGGTCCGCCGAACCCTTTGGTTCGCCTTAGGGGGAGGTGGGGCTGTCACAGTTGGTATCAGAGCTTAGGCTTCAAATTCCTGTAGTGTATCCTAGGCTTGAAGTTTAGGATGCCGGACTGTGGGTTTGGTTTGAAATATTAGTGATTCTTGCGGGATGTCTTGACTTGATTGGTACAAGGTGGAATGTCGAGGACGACATTCTTTTAAGGAGGGGAGTTTGTGACGCCCCGAAAGGATGAGTGTGAGAACCCGAAAATTTTTATATATTTTCTAGACGTTATTTTGTTTCCTTGTCTACAAGTTTATGCCTTTCTTCAATATATTCATTTCTTATACATTTTTATAAGGGAATATAGTTTTCAAATCATTTCCTTGATACAAGTTAGTCCACGTTGAGTTTGAAGTGTATTATCAACGTGGGACCCGCTAGTGCGGTAAATGCGATATATTTTTGACAACTTGTTGGAGTTTGTATTAAATGACATCATTTTACAAGGTGCTAAGAGATAGTTAGAGGTTACCTATATGGATTAGTATTGGAGAGACAAAAAGATAAGTTTTAAACCAAAAGGTGACAAGTGTCACCATCCTATTCACTCTTGGACTTTTGACCAAGATATTTTACCTTTTTAAAGCTAGTTTTGGCCAATTTATTTCTTCATTTTAAGCTCTCTTGGCTGAACTCCTTAGGGAGAAATAAGAAAGAAACCTTCAACTTTTATTCTTCATTTCTTGCTTATATCTTGCAAACCAACCGATTAAATCTTCAATTTGTCCACAAAGGTGACTTGCTAAGGGTGTTTCAAGGTCTTGGTGGAGTTATTTTGGAGAAGGAACCATTAAGCTCCTACTTTTCCTGTGGTTTTAAGGTATTTTTCCAAGAACATCCCCTTTACTTCAATTAATTGCTTATTAGTGGTTTTTAGTGGTTTTAGATGTTGTTTTGTGGAAGATTAGCATTTGAATGCATGAATTCCAGGTTAGGGTTTTGAATCTGCCCTGTTCTGACCGGATTTATTTGAGCCTGTTAGAGGCCGAATCAGGCCTAGCTTAAAACATGAAAGTTGTAGAAAATGGTGTTGACTAGTTGCCTGAAAAATTTCAGCTCGATCCGAGCACTGTATCTTGTGAAATGACCGAAATACCCTTGACTGTACATGAACCCTGTTTCGCGCCCAGATTTCTGTTTTCGTGGTGTTTTCCCCATGAAATTGCATGATTTGGCTTTGGAGGTCTTCATAAGGAATGTATGTATATGTCTTGGCTTCGAAACTCCATAAGATTCGTTTCAATATGATAAGTGTAGCTTCAGTTATGGATATTATGCCGAAAGGTGTATTTGATAGTCTATGATGTGTATGTGATTGATTTGAGATGAATTGGTAATATATTGTAGGTTGGAAATGAAGCATTTATGGGGAAATGCTGTCCGAACTTTGGGAATGTATGATTGCTATGAGTTTGTGATTTAGGGCTTGGACTCGAGCAAGGTAATGATATATGATGGATGGTTTCTGAGCCGTGGAGGTGAGTGACCCTAAATTGTTTCCAAAGTTACTTACGAAGTGTTTCTTGAATTATTTACTCGTTTGCATATCATGTGTGCCAGCATGTGAGTCCATGAAATGATTTAGCTTAAATGAGTTCTTGGGGAGTCTTGTGCTGAACACCAACGTCTCCTCTACTATTTACCTGGAGCCAACGTCTCCACCACTTTTGTGAGTTCGTGACATGATCTGGAGCACCGACGTTGCTCCCTCTTACTGTTCAACGTTAACGTTAAAAGATCTTTTTGAGCGTTGGGTGTGTAAGTGCAATGATTTCACTGGCTCACGAGAGCAATAAACGTACATTTGATCTTTGACTCACGACACCATCAAAGTGCATTATCTTGAAATATATTTGAGTACTGATTTTGCTGGTTACTCGCTGAGCTTTTAGCTCACCCCAAAAGTATTTTATTCCCCTCCACAGGGCTCGTGGCAAAGGAAGGCTTGTAGTACTTATTCACGTGACTGGATGGCATATATCTTGTACAGTTTGGATTTGGAATCGTTTTATGTATAGTTGGGAATTGTTTCCGCTTCGCTTATGACATGTAATTATTGGAGAATTTGAGGTATATTTGAGATTTATATTGTAATTTATTTGAGGACCGTAGTGTGCGACTGAGTCCCGGCGAGAGCTGGGCAGGCGGTCCGCCGAACCCTTTGGTTCGCCTTAGGGGGAGGTGGGGCTGTCACAGTTGGTATCAGAGCTTAGGCTTCAAATTCCTGTAGTGTATCCTAGCCTTGAAGTTTAGGATGCCGGACTGTGGGTTTGGTTTGAAATATTAGTGATTCTTGCGGGATGTCTTGACTTGATTGGTACAAGGTGGAATGTCGAGGACGACATTCTTTTAAGGAGGGGAGTTTGTGACGCCCCGAAAGGATGAGTGTGAGAACCCGAAAATTTTTATATATTTTCTAGACGTTATTTTGTTTCCTTGTCTACAAGTTTATGCCTTTCTTCAATATATTCATTTCTTATACATTTTTATAAGGGAATATAGTTTTCAAATCATTTCCTTGATACAAGTTAGTCCACGTTGAGTTTGAAGTGTATTATCAACGTGGGACCCGCTAGTGCGGTAAATGCGATATATTTTTGACAACTTGTTGGAGTTTGTATTAAATGACATCATTTTACAAGGTGCTAAGAGATAGTTAGAGGTTACCTATATGGATTAGTATTGGAGAGACAAAAAGATAAGTTTTAAACCAAAAGGTGACAAGTGTCACCATCCTATTCACTCTTGGACTTTTGACCAAGATATTTTACCTTTTTAAAGCTAGTTTTGGCCAATTTATTTCTTCATTTTAAGCTCTCTTGGCTGAACTCCTTAGGGAGAAATAAGAAAGAAACCTTCAACTTTTATTCTTCATTTCTTGCTTATATCTTGCAAACCAACCGATTAAATCTTCAATTTGTCCACAAAGGTGACTTGCTAAGGGTGTTTCAAGGTCTTGGTGGAGTTATTTTGGAGAAGGAACCATTAAGCTCCTACTTTTCCTGTGGTTTTAAGGTATTTTTCCAAGAACATCCCCTTTACTTCAATTAATTGCTTATTAGTGGTTTTTAGTGGTTTTAGATGTTGTTTTGTGGAAGATTAGCATTTGAATGCATGAATTCCAGGTTAGGGTTTTGAATCTGCCCTGTTCTGACCGGATTTATTTGAGCCTGTTAGAGGCCGAATCAGGCCTAGCTTAAAACATGAAAGTTGTAGAAAATGGTGTTGACTAGTTGCCTGAAAAATTTCAGCTCGATCCGAGCACTGTATCTTGTGAAATGACCGAAATACCCTTGACTGTCCATGAACCCTGTTTCGCGCCCAGATTTCTGTTTTCGTGGTGTTTTCCCCATGAAATTGCATGATTTGGCTTTGGAGGTCTTCATAAGGAATGTATGTATATGTCTTGGCTTCGAAACTCCATAAGATTCGTTTCAATATGATAAGTGTAGCTTCAGTTATGGATATTATGCCGAAAGGTGTATTTGATAGTCTATGATGTGTATGTGATTGATTTGAGATGAATTGGTAATATATTGTAGGTTGGAAATGAAGCATTTATGGGGAAATGCTGTCCGAACTTTGGGAATGTATGATTGCTATGAGTTTGTGATTTAGGGCTTGGACTCGAGCAAGGTAATGATATATGATGGATGGTTTCTGAGCCGTGGAGGTGAGTGACCCTAAATTGTTTCCAAAGTTACTTACGAAGTGTTTCTTGAATTATTTACTCGTTTGCATATCATGTGTGCCAGCATGTGAGTCCATGAAATGATTTAGCTTAAATGAGTTCTTGGGGAGTCTTGTGCTGAACACCAACGTCTCCTCTACTATTTACCTGGAGCCAACGTCTCCACCACTTTTGTGAGTTCGTGACATGATCTGGAGCACCGACGTTGCTCCCTCTTACTGTTCAACGTTAACGTTAAAAGATCTTTTTGAGCGTTGGGTGTGTAAGTGCAATGATTTCACTGGCTCACGAGAGCAATAAACGTACATTTGATCTTTGACTCACGACACCATCAAAGTGCATTATCTTGAAATATATTTGAGTACTGATTTTGCTGGTTACTCGCTGAGCTTTTAGCTCACCCCAAAAGTATTTTATTCCCCTCCACAGGGCTCGTGGCAAAGGAAGGCTTGTAGTACTTATTCACGTGACTGGATGGCATATATCTTGTACAGTTTGGATTTGGAATCGTTTTATGTATAGTTGGGAATTGTTTCCGCTTCGCTTATGACATGTAATTATTGGAGAATTTGAGGTATATTTGAGATTTATATTGTAATTTATTTGAGGACCGTAGTGTGCGACTGAGTCCCGGCGAGAGCTGGGCAGGCGGTCCGCCGAACCCTTTGGTTCGCCTTAGGGGGAGGTGGGGCTGTCACAGTTGGTATCAGAGCTTAGGCTTCAAATTCCTGTAGTGTATCCTAGCCTTGAAGTTTAGGATGCCGGACTGTGGGTTTGGTTTGAAATATTAGTGATTCTTGCGGGATGTCTTGACTTGATTGGTACAAGGTGGAATGTCGAGGACGACATTCTTTTAAGGAGGGGAGTTTGTGACGCCCCGAAAGGATGAGTGTGAGAACCCGAAAATTTTTATATATTTTCTAGACGTTATTTTGTTTCCTTGTCTACAAGTTTATGCCTTTCTTCAATATATTCATTTCTTATACATTTTTATAAGGGAATATAGTTTTCAAATCATTTCCTTGATACAAGTTAGTCCACGTTGAGTTTGAAGTGTATTATCAACGTGGGACCCGCTAGTGCGGTAAATGCGATATATTTTTGACAACTTGTTGGAGTTTGTATTAAATGACATCATTTTACAAGGTGCTAAGAGATAGTTAGAGGTTACCTATATGGATTAGTATTGGAGAGACAAAAAGATAAGTTTTAAACCAAAAGGTGACAAGTGTCACCATCCTATTCACTCTTGGACTTTTGACCAAGATATTTTACCTTTTTAAAGCTAGTTTTGGCCAATTTATTTCTTCATTTTAAGCTCTCTTGGCTGAACTCCTTAGGGAGAAATAAGAAAGAAACCTTCAACTTTTATTCTTCATTTCTTGCTTATATCTTGCAAACCAACCGATTAAATCTTCAATTTGTCCACAAAGGTGACTTGCTAAGGGTGTTTCAAGGTCTTGGTGGAGTTATTTTGGAGAAGGAACCATTAAGCTCCTACTTTTCCTGTGGTTTTAAGGTATTTTTCCAAGAACATCCCCTTTACTTCAATTAATTGCTTATTAGTGGTTTTTAGTGGTTTTAGATGTTGTTTTGTGGAAGATTAGCATTTGAATGCATGAATTCCAGGTTAGGGTTTTGAATCTGCCCTGTTCTGACCGGATTTATTTGAGCCTGTTAGAGGCCGAATCAGGCCTAGCTTAAAACATGAAAGTTGTAGAAAATGGTGTTGACTAGTTGCCTGTAAAATTTCAGCTCGATCCGAGCACTGTATCTTGTGAAATGACCGAAATACCCTTGACTGTCCATGAACCCTGTTTCGCGCCCAGATTTCTGTTTTCGTGGTGTTTTCCCCATGAAATTGCATGATTTGGCTTTGGAGGTCTTCATAAGGAATGTATGTATATGTCTTGGCTTCGAAACTCCATAAGATTCGTTTCAATATGATAAGTGTAGCTTCAGTTATGGATATTATGCCGAAAGGTGTATTTGATAGTCTATGATGTGTATGTGATTGATTTGAGATGAATTGGTAATATATTGTAGGTTGGAAATGAAGCATTTATGGGGAAATGCTGTCCGAACTTTGGGAATGTATGATTGCTATGAGTTTGTGATTTAGGGCTTGGACTCGAGCAAGGTAATGATATATGATGGATGGTTTCTGAGCCGTGGAGGTGAGTGACCCTAAATTGTTTCCAAAGTTACTTACGAAGTGTTTCTTGAATTATTTACTCGTTTGCATATCATGTGTGCCAGCATGTGAGTCCATGAAATGATTTAGCTTAAATGAGTTCTTGGGGAGTCTTGTGCTGAACACCAACGTCTCCTCTACTATTTACCTGGAGCCAACGTCTCCACTACTTTTGTGAGTTCGTGACATGATCTGGAGCACCGACGTTGCTCCCTCTTACTGTTCAACGTTAACGTTAAAAGATCTTTTTGAGCGTTGGGTGTGTAAGTGCAATGATTTCACTGGCTCACGAGAGCAATAAACGTACATTTGATCTTTGACTCACGACACCATCAAAGTGCATTATCTTGAAATATATTTGAGTACTGATTTTGCTGGTTACTCGCTGAGCTTTTAGCTCACCCCAAAAGTATTTTATTCCCCTCCACAGGGCTCGTGGCAAAGGAAGGCTTGTAGTACTTATTCACGTGACTGGATGGCATATATCTTGTACAGTTTGGATTTGGAATCGTTTTATGTATAGTTGGGAATTGTTTCCGCTTCGCTTATGACATGTAATTATTGGAGAATTTGAGGTATATTTGAGATTTATATTGTAATTTATTTGAGGACCGTAGTGTGCGACTGAGTCCCGGCGAGAGCTGGGCAGGCGGTCCGCCGAACCCTTTGGTTCGCCTTAGGGGGAGGTGGGGCTGTCACAGTTGGTATCAGAGCTTAGGCTTCAAATTCCTGTAGTGTATCCTAGGCTTGAAGTTTAGGATGCCGGACTGTGGGTTTGGTTTGAAATATTAGTGATTCTTGCGGGATGTCTTGACTTGATTGGTACAAGGTGGAATGTCGAGGACGACATTCTTTTAAGGAGGGGAGTTTGTGACGCCCCGAAAGGATGAGTGTGAGAACCCGAAAATTTTTATATATTTTCTAGACGTTATTTTGTTTCCTTGTCTACAAGTTTATGCCTTTCTTCAATATATTCATTTCTTATACATTTTTATAAGGGAATATAGTTTTCAAATCATTTCCTTGATACAAGTTAGTCCACGTTGAGTTTGAAGTGTATTATCAACGTGGGACCCGCTAGTGCGGTAAATGCGATATATTTTTGACAACTTGTTGGAGTTTGTATTAAATGACATCATTTTACAAGGTGCTAAGAGATAGTTAGAGGTTACCTATATGGATTAGTATTGGAGAGACAAAAAGATAAGTTTTAAACCAAAAGGTGACAAGTGTCACCATCCTATTCACTCTTGGACTTTTGACCAAGATATTTTACCTTTTTAAAGCTAGTTTTGGCCAATTTATTTCTTCATTTTAAGCTCTCTTGGCTGAACTCCTTAGGGAGAAATAAGAAAGAAACCTTCAACTTTTATTCTTCATTTCTTGCTTATATCTTGCAAACCAACCGATTAAATCTTCAATTTGTCCACAAAGGTGACTTGCTAAGGGTGTTTCAAGGTCTTGGTGGAGTTATTTTGGAGAAGGAACCATTAAGCTCCTACTTTTCCTGTGGTTTTAAGGTATTTTTCCAAGAACATCCCCTTTACTTCAATTAATTGCTTATTAGTGGTTTTTAGTGGTTTTAGATGTTGTTTTGTGGAAGATTAGCATTTGAATGCATGAATTCCAGGTTAGGGTTTTGAATCTGCCCTGTTCTGACCGGATTTATTTGAGCCTGTTAGAGGCCGAATCAGGCCTAGCTTAAAACATGAAAGTTGTAGAAAATGGTGTTGACTAGTTGCCTGAAAAATTTCAGCTCGATCCGAGCACTGTATCTTGTGAAATGACCGAAATACCCTTGACTGTACATGAACCCTGTTTCGCGCCCAGATTTCTGTTTTCGTGGTGTTTTCCCCATGAAATTGCATGATTTGGCTTTGGAGGTCTTCATAAGGAATGTATGTATATGTCTTGGCTTCGAAACTCCATAAGATTCGTTTCAATATGATAAGTGTAGCTTCAGTTATGGATATTATGCCGAAAGGTGTATTTGATAGTCTATGATGTGTATGTGATTGATTTGAGATGAATTGGTAATATATTGTAGGTTGGAAATGAAGCATTTATGGGGAAATGCTGTCCGAACTTTGGGAATGTATGATTGCTATGAGTTTGTGATTTAGGGCTTGGACTCGAGCAAGGTAATGATATATGATGGATGGTTTCTGAGCCGTGGAGGTGAGTGACCCTAAATTGTTTCCAAAGTTACTTACGAAGTGTTTCTTGAATTATTTACTCGTTTGCATATCATGTGTGCCAGCATGTGAGTCCATGAAATGATTTAGCTTAAATGAGTTCTTGGGGAGTCTTGTGCTGAACACCAACGTCTCCTCTACTATTTACCTGGAGCCAACGTCTCCACCACTTTTGTGAGTTCGTGACATGATCTGGAGCACCGACGTTGCTCCCTCTTACTGTTCAACGTTAACGTTAAAAGATCTTTTTGAGCGTTGGGT
The DNA here is from genome assembly GCF_036785885.1 of Coffea arabica. NCBI lineage: Eukaryota > Viridiplantae > Streptophyta > Magnoliopsida > Gentianales > Rubiaceae > Coffea > Coffea arabica. The sequence continues at coordinate 37,696,714 of NC_092329.1, forward strand.
GTGTAAGTGCAATGATTTCACTGGCTCACGAGAGCAATAAACGTACATTTGATCTTTGACTCACGACACCATCAAAGTGCATTATCTTGAAATATATTTGAGTACTGATTTTGCTGGTTACTCGCTGAGCTTTTAGCTCACCCCAAAAGTATTTTATTCCCCTCCACAGGGCTCGTGGCAAAGGAAGGCTTGTAGTACTTATTCACGTGACTGGATGGCATATATCTTGTACAGTTTGGATTTGGAATCGTTTTATGTATAGTTGGGAATTGTTTCCGCTTCGCTTATGACATGTAATTATTGGAGAATTTGAGGTATATTTGAGATTTATATTGTAATTTATTTGAGGACCGTAGTGTGCGACTGAGTCCCGGCGAGAGCTGGGCAGGCGGTCCGCCGAACCCTTTGGTTCGCCTTAGGGGGAGGTGGGGCTGTCACAGTTGGTATCAGAGCTTAGGCTTCAAATTCCTGTAGTGTATCCTAGCCTTGAAGTTTAGGATGCCGGACTGTGGGTTTGGTTTGAAATATTAGTGATTCTTGCGGGATGTCTTGACTTGATTGGTACAAGGTGGAATGTCGAGGACGACATTCTTTTAAGGAGGGGAGTTTGTGACGCCCCGAAAGGATGAGTGTGAGAACCCGAAAATTTTTATATATTTTCTAGACGTTATTTTGTTTCCTTGTCTACAAGTTTATGCCTTTCTTCAATATATTCATTTCTTATACATTTTTATAAGGGAATATAGTTTTCAAATCATTTCCTTGATACAAGTTAGTCCACGTTGAGTTTGAAGTGTATTATCAACGTGGGACCCGCTAGTGCGGTAAATGCGATATATTTTTGACAACTTGTTGGAGTTTGTATTAAATGACATCATTTTACAAGGTGCTAAGAGATAGTTAGAGGTTACCTATATGGATTAGTATTGGAGAGACAAAAAGATAAGTTTTAAACCAAAAGGTGACAAGTGTCACCATCCTATTCACTCTTGGACTTTTGACCAAGATATTTTACCTTTTTAAAGCTAGTTTTGGCCAATTTATTTCTTCATTTTAAGCTCTCTTGGCTGAACTCCTTAGGGAGAAATAAGAAAGAAACCTTCAACTTTTATTCTTCATTTCTTGCTTATATCTTGCAAACCAACCGATTAAATCTTCAATTTGTCCACAAAGGTGACTTGCTAAGGGTGTTTCAAGGTCTTGGTGGAGTTATTTTGGAGAAGGAACCATTAAGCTCCTACTTTTCCTGTGGTTTTAAGGTATTTTTCCAAGAACATCCCCTTTACTTCAATTAATTGCTTATTAGTGGTTTTTAGTGGTTTTAGATGTTGTTTTGTGGAAGATTAGCATTTGAATGCATGAATTCCAGGTTAGGGTTTTGAATCTGCCCTGTTCTGACCGGATTTATTTGAGCCTGTTAGAGGCCGAATCAGGCCTAGCTTAAAACATGAAAGTTGTAGAAAATGGTGTTGACTAGTTGCCTGAAAAATTTCAGCTCGATCCGAGCACTGTATCTTGTGAAATGACCGAAATACCCTTGACTGTACATGAACCCTGTTTCACGCCCAGATTTCTGTTTTCGTGGTGTTTTCCCCATGAAATTGCATGATTTGGCTTTGGAGGTCTTCATAAGGAATGTATGTATATGTCTTGGCTTCGAAACTCCATAAGATTCGTTTCAATATGATAAGTGTAGCTTCAGTTATGGATATTATGCCGAAAGGTGTATTTGATAGTCTATGATGTGTATGTGATTGATTTGAGATGAATTGGTAATATATTGTAGGTTGGAAATGAAGCATTTATGGGGAAATGCTGTCCGAACTTTGGGAATGTATGATTGCTATGAGTTTGTGATTTAGGGCTTGGACTCGAGCAAGGTAATGATATATGATGGATGGTTTCTGAGCCGTGGAGGTGAGTGACCCTAAATTGTTTCCAAAGTTACTTACGAAGTGTTTCTTGAATTATTTACTCGTTTGCATATCATGTGTGCCAGCATGTGAGTCCATGAAATGATTTAGCTTAAATGAGTTCTTGGGGAGTCTTGTGCTGAACACCAACGTCTCCTCTACTATTTACCTGGAGCCAACGTCTCCACCACTTTTGTGAGTTCGTGACATGATCTGGAGCACCGACGTTGCTCCCTCTTACTGTTCAACGTTAACGTTAAAAGATCTTTTTGAGCGTTGGGTGTGTAAGTGCAATGATTTCACTGGCTCACGAGAGCAATAAACGTACATTTGATCTTTGACTCACGACACCATCAAAGTGCATTATCTTGAAATATATTTGAGTACTGATTTTGCTGGTTACTCGCTGAGCTTTTAGCTCACCCCAAAAGTATTTTATTCCCCTCCACAGGGCTCGTGGCAAAGGAAGGCTTGTAGTACTTATTCACGTGACTGGATGGCATATATCTTGTACAGTTTGGATTTGGAATCGTTTTATGTATAGTTGGGAATTGTTTCCGCTTCGCTTATGACATGTAATTATTGGAGAATTTGAGGTATATTTGAGATTTATATTGTAATTTATTTGAGGACCGTAGTGTGCGACTGAGTCCCGGCGAGAGCTGGGCAGGCGGTCCGCCGAACCCTTTGGTTCGCCTTAGGGGGAGGTGGGGCTGTCACAGTTGGTATCAGAGCTTAGGCTTCAAATTCCTGTAGTGTATCCTAGCCTTGAAGTTTAGGATGCCGGACTGTGGGTTTGGTTTGAAATATTAGTGATTCTTGCGGGATGTCTTGACTTGATTGGTACAAGGTGGAATGTCGAGGACGACATTCTTTTAAGGAGGGGAGTTTGTGACGCCCCGAAAGGATGAGTGTGAGAACCCGAAAATTTTTATATATTTTCTAGACGTTATTTTGTTTCCTTGTCTACAAGTTTATGCCTTTCTTCAATATATTCATTTCTTATACATTTTTATAAGGGAATATAGTTTTCAAATCATTTCCTTGATACAAGTTAGTCCACGTTGAGTTTGAAGTGTATTATCAACGTGGGACCCGCTAGTGCGGTAAATGCGATATATTTTTGACAACTTGTTGGAGTTTGTATTAAATGACATCATTTTACAAGGTGCTAAGAGATAGTTAGAGGTTACCTATATGGATTAGTATTGGAGAGACAAAAAGATAAGTTTTAAACCAAAAGGTGACAAGTGTCACCATCCTATTCACTCTTGGACTTTTGACCAAGATATTTTACCTTTTTAAAGCTAGTTTTGGCCAATTTATTTCTTCATTTTAAGCTCTCTTGGCTGAACTCCTTAGGGAGAAATAAGAAAGAAACCTTCAACTTTTATTCTTCATTTCTTGCTTATATCTTGCAAACCAACCGATTAAATCTTCAATTTGTCCACAAAGGTGACTTGCTAAGGGTGTTTCAAGGTCTTGGTGGAGTTATTTTGGAGAAGGAACCATTAAGCTCCTACTTTTCCTGTGGTTTTAAGGTATTTTTCCAAGAACATCCCCTTTACTTCAATTAATTGCTTATTAGTGGTTTTTAGTGGTTTTAGATGTTGTTTTGTGGAAGATTAGCATTTGAATGCATGAATTCCAGGTTAGGGTTTTGAATCTGCCCTGTTCTGACCGGATTTATTTGAGCCTGTTAGAGGCCGAATCAGGCCTAGCTTAAAACATGAAAGTTGTAGAAAATGGTGTTGACTAGTTGCCTGAAAAATTTCAGCTCGATCCGAGCACTGTATCTTGTGAAATGACCGAAATACCCTTGACTGTACATGAACCCTGTTTCACGCCCAGATTTCTGTTTTCGTGGTGTTTTCCCCATGAAATTGCATGATTTGGCTTTGGAGGTCTTCATAAGGAATGTATGTATATGTCTTGGCTTCGAAACTCCATAAGATTCGTTTCAATATGATAAGTGTAGCTTCAGTTATGGATATTATGCCGAAAGGTGTATTTGATAGTCTATGATGTGTATGTGATTGATTTGAGATGAATTGGTAATATATTGTAGGTTGGAAATGAAGCATTTATGGGGAAATGCTGTCCGAACTTTGGGAATGTATGATTGCTATGAGTTTGTGATTTAGGGCTTGGACTCGAGCAAGGTAATGATATATGATGGATGGTTTCTGAGCCGTGGAGGTGAGTGACCCTAAATTGTTTCCAAAGTTACTTACGAAGTGTTTCTTGAATTATTTACTCGTTTGCATATCATGTGTGCCAGCATGTGAGTCCATGAAATGATTTAGCTTAAATGAGTTCTTGGGGAGTCTTGTGCTGAACACCAACGTCTCCTCTACTATTTACCTGGAGCCAACGTCTCCACTACTTTTGTGAGTTCGTGACATGATCTGGAGCACCGACGTTGCTCCCTCTTACTGTTCAACGTTAACGTTAAAAGATCTTTTTGAGCGTTGGGTGTGTAAGTGCAATGATTTCACTGGCTCACGAGAGCAATAAACGTACATTTGATCTTTGACTCACGACACCATCAAAGTGCATTATCTTGAAATATATTTGAGTACTGATTTTGCTGGTTACTCGCTGAGCTTTTAGCTCACCCCAAAAGTATTTTATTCCCCTCCACAGGGCTCGTGGCAAAGGAAGGCTTGTAGTACTTATTCACGTGACTGGATGGCATATATCTTGTACAGTTTGGATTTGGAATCGTTTTATGTATAGTTGGGAATTGTTTCCGCTTCGCTTATGACATGTAATTATTGGAGAATTTGAGGTATATTTGAGATTTATATTGTAATTTATTTGAGGACCGTAGTGTGCGACTGAGTCCCGGCGAGAGCTGGGCAGGCGGTCCGCCGAACCCTTTGGTTCGCCTTAGGGGGAGGTGGGGCTGTCACAGTTGGTATCAGAGCTTAGGCTTCAAATTCCTGTAGTGTATCCTAGACTTGAAGTTTAGGATGCCGGACTGTGGGTTTGGTTTGAAATATTAGTGATTCTTGCGGGATGTCTTGACTTGATTGGTACAAGGTGGAATGTCGAGGATGACATTCTTTTAAGGAGGGGAGTTTGTGACGCCCCGAAAGGATGAGTGTGAGAACCCGAAAATTTTTATATATTTTCTAGACGTTATTTTGTTTCCTTGTCTACAAGTTTATGCCTTTCTTCAATATATTCATTTCTTATACATTTTTATAAGGGAATATAGTTTTCAAATCATTTCCTTGATACAAGTTAGTCCACGTTGAGTTTGAAGTGTATTATCAACGTGGGACCCGCTAGTGCGGTAAATGCGATATATTTTTGACAACTTGTTGGAGTTTGTATTAAATGACATCATTTTACAAGGTGCTAAGAGATAGTTAGAGGTTACCTATATGGATTAGTATTGGAGAGACAAAAAGATAAGTTTTAAACCAAAAGGTGACAAGTGTCACCATCCTATTCACTCTTGGACTTTTGACCAAGATATTTTAGGCTTCGAAACTCCATAAGATTCGTTTCAATATGATAAGTGTAGCTTCAGTTATGGATATTATGCCGAAAGGTGTATTTGATAGTCTATGATGTGTATGTGATTGATTTGAGATGAATTGGTAATATATTGTAGGTTGGAAATGAAGCATTTATGGGGAAATGCTGTCCGAACTTTGGGAATGTATGATTGCTATGAGTTTGTGATTTAGGGCTTGGACTCGAGCAAGGTAATGATATATGATGGATGGTTTCTGAGCTGTACACACCAAATTTTTAAATAATTTGTATTTTGTATCTAATTCATGATTTGGTTTTAGATTGTCTGCATTTTAGTTGTTACCTTTTTATTTGTCTTGTATTTGCTAATTATTTGTCATATTAATTTTGTTCACGTTTTAGTTTTAGTTTTAGTTTTAAGTTTTAACGTAAAATTTGTGAAAAAAAAAGAAGAAAAGAGGAAATTGATGAAAAATGGAAAATTGTGTTTTGTTGATTCTAGTTTATTTAGTTTCTATCCAATGTTAATTAAATTACTTTTTTTGTTGTTTTTGTTGTTTGTTATCTATTTTTATTATCAGTTTTATTCAATTAATTTCAAAAAAAAAATCAAAAAAAAATCAAAAAATCACAATTCTATTTCTGCCGGTTCCATTTCCACTTCTCAACCTAGCACTTTCCATTGTTATTGCCGACTCCACTCCACTCCCAATACCTCAATATATACATCCCACTACGCTATACCATTTCCAATTGACCCCAATATCATACTTCTATTTCTCTTTTCTGCCGTGAGTTGCGAGTGGAGTGCAAGAGAGAGCCGAGCTTCCATTCCTTTTCCTTTCTGTCCGTAAGCTAATGTCCGTAAGCTAAAAAAATAGAGAGAAAGACCTGTTGTTATCCTTTCTTCCATCCGTGAGCTGGTGTAGTCTGAGAACCAAACTTCCTCCATTCTAGTCGCAAGCTTGAGCAAGGGAGAGGAAGAGTTGCGGACTGCATTTCTGGACTGCCGAGAGGAGAGAAATATTCCCGCTGCTGATCGCGTGATTTGAGCCTTAAGCTGAGGTAATTTCTGGACTTAGACTAGTTGATTATTAGTTGATGAAGCTGTTTAGGAGCATGCATGTGGGGTTGTGCGGTTGGATGACAAAATTAAGTTGCAAGAAATCTGGTTGTGAAGGAATCGGAATTGCCGAGAGCTTGAGCTGGAATTTCAGCTTTAACTTGCTAATTTGTGATGATCTGAGCTCAGTCTTGGACCCAATCTGATAGATAGCTCTTTATTTGGTGTTGCATGTGAACCTTATGGCTAGGAATTCGGTTGCATGGCTGGAAATTTTTATTGGAAGTTGCTGGACTGCTAAACCAATTTTCCAGCTTAGCCGATGGAGTTGTTTTGGGAGTTGTATGGATATTTTAGTATGAATTTACTGGAAAGTGCTTGATCCTCACTTGGTTGTGTGTTTAGCTAACTAAATACTGGATGATTAAGCCCTGCATGAGATTAATTGGCTATGTGTAAACCAGAAATTTGAGTGAAACAAAAATCTGCTGCACGCATGTCATCTGCGAATAGTTGAATTAATTCTGGAATTTTGGGATCAATGTTGCTGGTGTCCTACCCTGTTTTGAACTGGAATTGATAATGACTTCATTTATTAGTCTTGCATGTTAGTTTTGGGTACATAATTTAGTGTTTCAGCCGAGTAAATTCGGTTTAAAGATGGACTAAAGCTGCTGGAATTTTTCCAGTGTAGCCGAGTGAAGAGGAAAAGAATTTTCCAGTTTGCTTTTGCGAATTCTGGATTCTTATTCATGTTTGGGGGGCAAATTCCTTGCATTTGGTCTGTAAATGACAAATTGGTAGAACTGATTCGAGTGTTTGCATGCAAAGATGGCTGAGCTAAGATAAAAGGAGTAAAAAGCTGCTGCATCTCTTTGTCTTTTTGTTTTCTTTTCCATGGCTGTTTAAGGGACCCTTACGTTTAAATTGCTTGTTAAATCTTGTTTTAAGGAGAAGGAATGGAATGATTTGATGTTAAGTTTACGTTTGAGTCCTTAAAACACTTGAGTTATGATTAAACACCATGCTAAAAAATATTTGATCACGGTTGTGATTAAGAAGCTTGAGCTTGAGAAGAAAGTGCAGCAGTCTTCGGTTGCTAGAGTATGTGAAGTAATTGCAGAAACTTGTTTCATGGCTATTGCATAGAACTTGCATGTTTTTTCCTTCTAAGTTTCCTACCTGTTGAGGCGATGGTAATGACATAGTTTGCAGCTTAGTTAAAGCTGTGTATGTGAGCTTGAGATCTGATTTTTTTTTGGAAAATAAGATGTGAGTTTGAGTTGGGTTTCGTTTGAGCAAACATGAGAGAAAATATTGCAGAAACTCACTTTGAATTTGATTTACCTGCTTGTTTGGTTGTTAGATTCATGCTTTAATGTGTTGGTTAGAAGATTTTTCGATCAAAATGGTGTTAAGGTTGAGAAAATGAAAGTCACGGTTGTCTTCTGGGTTGCCGAAAGCTTTCAGCAGAAATTTCTGCTGCAGAATGTTGTTTCTCATGTTGATTTTCACGAAGCTTGCATGAAAACTGCATGAATTAATCTCTGAAAATTGCACTTTGATCCCCTAAGTTCCCCTTTGTTGCACTGTGACCCAATTATGCTTTAATTTCTTGCAATTGAGTCCTAAAGTATTTGCAATCTGAACCATGACTTGACCTTTTCATCATTCTTGAACCTTTAAAGTTCTTAAATGTTCTAATTGGGCTCACATGATTGATTAATGTTTGCAATTGGATCCCTTTTACATGATAATTCGCTTCGGTATGTTTTTACGTGAATTGTGGACAAATTTCAATGGATAATTCCCAATGTCATGAAAGCTTAATAATCTTGGAAAAATTCATAGTCTTGGTTTCATTTGATTCAGTTTTTCTTAGATAATTTTGTTATTTAATCATAATAAATAATTTCTGTGATAGTTTTTCTCTTTTGTGATTTTTGCATTTGATTGTGATGGATTCCACCGTAAGCATTTCAATTTAGCACTCCACTTTAAATTCTTGAGACCTTTTATTTGAGACCGAGTTTTGCTTGCACGTGCCTGATCTATTCCATATTTAATTTTCGTTTCATGCTTAATTTCCACTTTTGTGTTTAATGGTTGTTTCATGTGATTATTTGATAATTAAAGTGGTACCTTGACATTTTTATTATTTTGGAGGGTAATTTAATAATTTCACTTCATTAGAGCATCTATTCAAGGGAAGTACATTCTATCCCTTATTTGCACTTCATTTGACCCTACGTGCTCCTACGTGTTATGTGAATATGCATGTCTATTTTGCTTTCCTAGCCTTTCTTTAATTTAATTTCTTTTATTTATGTCATTTACTTTTGATTTTTATTTAAGTTATTCTTTATGGGGTATGTGTACACCTCTTGGCTTGTAATAGATAGGGCTTGGAGGAACATTCAATGAAGACCTATCGAAGACGTGTGCCTAGCTAGCAAATGTAATAGTTAGGGCTTTAATTGCCTATGTGTTATGTGTTACTTGCTTTAATTAGGTTCTTGCATCTAGTTGAGCATGCTAAGTGTTATGTGCTATGTGTTTATAAGTGTTTGGCATGTCTACTCGCTTTCCATAGCCATGAATGAATGTGATGGACGGATGTACGTTTCCACTAGTCCAACGCTAGTCGGAATTCATAGAATGGGCTAGTCCAACGCTAGACCCTTAGGGACTTCCCCTCGTTAGTACATATTTGCGTGTTCATCACATGTCATGCATTTTTCTTAACTTAGCATTTGGCATGCTCCTTGAAACCCTTTTTCCCTTCATTTAGGATTTTTGCATTTCATACTAGTTATAGGGTTCATTTGCTTGAGAGTCCCCTTAAATATGGGATATAGACGAGTGTGGCTTTTTATAAGCCTTAACACGCTTGTATTCCCTCTATAAAAGGGCAAATTGAGTCACGATTTAGGTCTCCCCGTACTCAGTATGCATGAATTCCCTAGGTCCATGCATCCATTATCCCATTTTTACCCTCATTACACTTTCACTTTGCACACGTGCACTTTTATAATCTTCACTTGGACACGAACACTTTTATCATTACTTGCACACATGCACTTTATATTATCATTTCACATATCATACCTTGCTCACTCACGTGCACATTTTCACTTACACATTCTTGTCTTTTATTATTATTATTATTTTTTTTTCTTTTCAAACTCATGTCCTCACATTGCATACATGCATTTCATTCATTTGCATCCCACTCGCATTATTCGTGACCTCTCCAAAGGGTCATTATTGGGCTTCACAATTAATGTGATTGGCACCATTCAACCTTTGAAGAGAAATTTCCCCCAATACCCCTAGGTCTAGGGTTTGCATTCATATAGTACATCCAAATGTAATAAATTTTTTGGTTAAAACAAGAAAATATTTGATTAAATCATGCAACTAGCCTTGGCTAGGTCGAAGGGGTGCCTTGGATTTTTATCCTTGCCTTCCCCTTCGTCAAATGTGACTCCCGAACCTTTTTCGTTGGTTTACGTGGATTAGGAGTCGTTTAAAAGGGGTTTCTTAATACTTTTTCCTATTTTTCTTTAAAAATTCATTTTTAGGTGACTTGGTACACCTTAACTCATTACCAAGTGGCGACTCCGATTTTTTATTTCAAAAACCCTTTTTAAACTATAATTTTGGGTCAAATCGTCGCATTTTCAAAAGTCCCATTTAGACCCATTTTTATTTTTATCAAAAAATTCACTTTTTCCAAACCAATAAAATCCCAAAAGCAATCATTTTATTTTTCCAAAAAAAATGGGGCGCGACAGTTGACGACTCCACTGGGGACTTCCTTAGTGGGTCCAAACATTTTTGACTTAACCATTTGTTTCCTTTTTCTACCCTTTCTATGCATAGCATGTGGATATTAGGATTGCATTTTTCATTTTTAGGACCTTTTGTCTTATGTACGTAATCAAACCAATCCCTCGACTCACGAATGTATGTTTGAATGAATGTTTACTTGTTATCTCGCGCTTGCATTGCATTTGGGGGGGTGTGTGTCACCTCTAGAGCCTCGCGTGGTTCTCAACCCCTTCCCTCAAAAATAGGGAATACTTCATACGTGCACGTTTATTTATTGTTATCCCTTTTTATTTTATTTTTATCGTGGGCGCTATCCCACACCGCCTTGTAGGACTAGAATTGATTGCCTTGGGTAGGTGGATGGTGTGCCCTGCGCCCATAGCACTACCTAAGGGATCACTCGAGCCACCGATCGAAGGCCTTGGGAGTGATGACCTTTGGCCTTTAGGTCTGAAGGCTTGGGAGCCGAAACCTTATCGAGTCTAGTTGCATTAGTGAGCCCCAGCCTCATGCATCCATGTTAGACTCGCCTAGGGTAGAGTCGACCTTACCCTATTAAGCACATTAGGCACGAGGGAAGGGGTTCCACCCCTTTTACTTGTTTGTATTTGTATTTCTTTTCTTATTTGCTCCTAATGTGTTATGTGTACTATCAATTGTGCTAACCATTTCATTGTTTTCTTGTCTTACATTCATATGCCCTAGTAATAAGAGGCCCCTTAGGCACTCTTTAGCGACTTACCCATTAGATAGCTCACATGTTTAAATTTCAGTTGTTACATTTGATTCTCAATAAGTACATTTCATTTTTAGACCTTTTTCCCCCGATGCATTATTCATGTCCTTTAGGCCATATTTGTCACATATTTACATCGCTTTAATAAATGCCATCATGCATTAAACCTTAGAAGGAACGCCAATTAGGCAATTTCCATGTTAGGGAAGCCAACCCTAATCCCATGGGTATTTAACCCGACCTTTGGGGATTTTGCACGTCTATTTTTTGCAATTTAACCTAAGGGGTAAATCCCAAGGTAAGGTACTAAAAAGTAAATTTCTCCTTCAGATGGCTCCATGTCGAATGTTAGACCATATACCTCGTGAGCTGATTGATTGGAAGAACAACATGGGGCATGAAATGAACCGACTGTTCCCGTACATAGGTCATCTACCAAATCTTTTGAATATAACCCCGAACACAGCAATCATTCAAGCACTGCTCGAGTACTGGGATCCCAATGGCTCCATTTTTCGATTTAGGGAATGTGAGTTAACACCCACTCTAGAGGAGATAGAAGGGTTATTGCAAATGACTGGGAAAGGTAGCCCTATGGTGTACCCAACTAATGGAACTAGAGAGCAATTTTGCAAGTTTCTAGGTTTGAAGCAAGATAGCATGGATCAACACCATGATGCAAAATCATGTCCACTCGAATTCTTGTACAAACGATTTGGGGAAAGGGATTCTTACGACCGACACCACGACGACTTTTTCATTAGCAGAGAACAATGGGAAGGAAAACGAGTACAAGCCTTAGGACTAGCCTTGATCAGTTTACTACTATTCCCGCAAAAACATGGAAAGGTTACCTTCTCAACAGTTAACATGATTCAAAGTGTGTTTCTAGGAATCAAGGAAAAGACCCCTACTTTGGTGCCTATCATTATTGCTGATATCTTCACCGCTGTTACCGAATGCCAAAAGAAGAGGGGGTTTTTCTATGCATCCAACTTAGTGCTTCAAATGTGGGCGATGGAACATCTGTCAAAGAGAACACTGAATCCATTGGGATCATGCCTTCCAACAGCAAACTAGGTTGAATCGCACCGAGAAAGAGTTATAAGATACTATCGAGTCGCATCTCCTAGTGTGTTTATTCAGGAATTCAATGCATTAACTTCAGATAAGATACAGTGGGTTCTCGATTGGACGAAAGTAAGGGATCCAGCCTTCAAGACTACACAATTTGACTTCATTCCGTTAGCAAGCACTAGTGGGTTGGTTATGTACATTCCACAACGAGTTATGAGACAGTTCGGGTACCCGCAGAGAGTGCCAACCATACAAGGAATGGGACGTATCGAAATCAATACAGTTGCTGAATGCCGAAGTAGGGTGTTGGAAGCTTGGGGGAATCTGTGTAGTTTGGACAACCTGCATTTGGACCAAGTGAATAAAGAAGAGCCTAGGGTCGTCTTGGAGTACAACGACTGGATCAAATCAATAATAGAACAAGGAAGAGAAAGGGTACCGTCAGTCGCTATTACTTTAGAAGAGCAGAATGAGAAATTGAGGAGAGAATTGGAAGACCATCAGCTGCAGATCATGGTGGCTGACCAAAAATTGGAAGCAGCCCGTGCGCAATTGAGGAAAGAGGCAAGGAAGACCGAGAAGTTGGAAAAGGCATTGAGTGCATTTGATAAAATCCAAGATGAAATTCGAAAGCTTAGTATTGGGAGTTCTAGGGAATCCCAACACACTAGACTAGCCAAGCATGAAGATTTTGTAAGAATGGTCAGTCGAACCATCAATGAAGTTGTAAAGAAGGACTGAGCTTATCCATATTTTAATGAGAATTCCTGCTTTTATATTCACTTACAGGTTTGAAAATGGGATTTTACCCCGAAGGCTTGCATCATGCTAGGCCTACCCTTGGCACAAAAGGGCCCCCCAAATAGGACATGCATCCGAATTGTTCAAATAGTTACTAACTCATGTCTTTTTCTTTTTCTTTTTCTCTTTTGAATAAATTGCAGAAATTCAATAACGATTGGTTTATCTAAAGCAGTCTTTTGCGTTCTCAGGTAAAATTTTTCAAAATAGCTTTTCGGAAAAGCCCCATTATTACGCGATCCCGAAGTAGAGCCCAAAGGAATCGTGTAAACATGAGTAATCAACCTGAATCGTCCGACAAGACCGCTGCTGCTTCTCAACCAGAAGTCCCGAGTCCTGGAGTTCAGTTGGCCGAGTTACTTGCTAAGTTTGGGGAGATGGCCTCTGAGATGGTTGCCCAAAAGAAGATAATAGACGAGCTTGTCAGTAGCGGGGTACAGCCGGAGCTTCGGCACGTAATACAATTACAATCTGAACCCTTTGTTATTCCTACAGTTCAAACTACTGTTCCCATGCAAGGTCCACCCGAAGGGACTTTCACCTACCCCACCGTTCATCTGCCATACACTTACCCTCCTAATCCTTCATTTTTTCCTACTCCTATGCAAGGCCCACAACCTCAAGTCACTGCAAATATACCACCTGAGACACAAGCTTTTTATTACCCCACCACTGAGCCTTATCTGCCAGACCATTTTATTCAAACCAAACCAGAGATGGGAGGATCCTCTGCTCCCATTGATGTGAAGTTATTAAAGCGCCTGGACCGTTTCGATGAATTCATGAGGAAGAGTCAGGTGCTGAACAAGCAAGGAGTTTTGGATTACGATGAGCTGTGTCTCTTTCCGAATGTGCAACTGCCTGAGGGGTTCAAAACCCCTAAGTTTAACAAGTACGATGGGACGGGTAATCCCAAGACGCACCTCCGACTATTTGCAAACAAATTGGGAAAGCCTGTGGACGATGAAAACTTGCCTCTAAGGTTGTTCTCTGAAAGTCTGGAAGGGGACGCACTTGACTGGTATTCAAATCTGAAACCTGAAGACGTAAGAACCTGGATTGACTTGTCCAAGGCTTTCGTAAGGCAATATGAGTATAATTGTGAGTTGGCACCGACTAGAACCACCTTGGAAGAAACCAAAAGAAAACCCTCCGAAGATCACAAGACTTATGCCAAGAGGTGGAGGAAAATAGCTGCCAAGGTGGAGCCTCCGATGACCGAGGAAGAAATCATCCGTACTTTCATCAAGGCCCATGATCCTCCATATTTTGAAGAAATTTTCCGTATGACTGGATGTTCATTCGCGGCAATTGTAAATAAACTTGAAGAATTTGACGACTTTGTAAGAGTTGGGAAAATTGTTAATGTATCTGCCCTGAAATCGCAAGTAGAAGCTTTGCAAGGGCGAGGAAGCAGTGAAAAGAAACCACAATTCAAAAAGAAAGAAGGAGATACAACCTTTGTTTGGAACCACAACCCTTCACCCCGACCCCGATACCAGCACAACCCAACCTACCAGCAACCTTACCATTACTACTCAAACCCACACCCTGTATATACTACCAACATCCACCACCCTCGACCTCGCCCAAACTATACTAACCCACCTTCAGCCCCTTTTCAAATTTCTCAACCAAATCCACCCCAAAACCGACCTCGACCTCCATTTAACCCAAGATTTCCTCCTCCAAATAGACCTGCTTACAACTATCCTCAACCCACTGAACCCTACAACAGACCCCCTAGCCGTACTTTTACCAATTTAAGCAGGCCTTTAGACCAATTATATGACCAGTTAAGGGCCTCCGGAAAAATTGGCACAATACCCCCTCCTACCTATTCGTATGGCATGCCCGCCTGGTATAACCCGCAAGCTGTTTGCGCATATCATTCGGGGGCCCCTGGGCATGCAACTTTGGATTGCAAGGCGCTTAAGCATAAAGTTCAGGATATGGTTGAGTCTGGAGAAATCGTGATCAGGAAAAGGGAGGCACAAGGGCCGAACGTAAATCAAAACCCCTTGCCAGAGCACGTCGGGGTCATTATGGACGATGCGGAGTACGAGGAACAAATCAAGAAATTGGCAATAGGAGCTGAAGTGTTTGGGGTCACGGACCAACCATTTGTCATAGAGTTGCCATTCGAAGAAGATAACAAGCCTTTTGTCTTAGATCTCATGCCAGCGGAGAGTGAAGCTTTGAAACCAGTAGTCATCGAATTCCCGAAGCAGGAGCCCGTATTAAGTCTGCAACAAGTGCCGTGGAATTACGATGAGCCTAGCATACAGATCGGGGAAAATTCAACTGCAAAGAAGGAAGTGTCAGTAGTTACCAAATCGGGGAAGACTGTAAATCCATTTGATACTACTACTCCAATTCAAGCCAATAGTTCTGAGCCACCCATCAAACCAACAATCACCGAGAAAGAAGCTGTGGATTTCCTTAAACGACTCCAGAGAAGTGAATACAACATAGTGGAAAAGCTAAGCAAATCACCTGCCCAGATAACCATGTTGGACCTACTTTTCTCTTCGGACGTGCATAGGGATGCATTGATCGACGTATTAACAAGAGCTCAAATTCCGAGGGATATTTCTGTTGATAATTTTTCAAACGTGGTTGGGAGCGTATTATTCAACAAACAAATTGCCTTTTCTGATGATGAATTGCCGACGGAGGGCATTGGACATAATAAGGCGTTGTACATAACAGTGAGGTGCAACGGAAAAATGCTGCCGAAGGTGCTAATTGACAACGGGTCCGCACTTAATATCTGTCCTTGGAGTACCTTGGAGAAGCTAGGATTGCAAGACATCAAGCTGAGGCCTTCAGGGACTATCGTTAGAGGGTTTGATGGAGCGCAGAGAGAGCCAATAGGAGAGGCAGATTTAGTAATCGAGATGGGGCCGGCCCAATTTCAAATAACTTGCCAAGTCATGAACTTCCCGAGCATTTACAATATCTTACTTGGAAGGCCATGGATTCACAAGTCGGGGGCTGTGCCGTCTTCGTTGCATCAATTGCTCAAGTTCGTGGTAAATGACAAACTAATCACTATCTTTGTTGAAGAGGACTGCCTGGTGATCACCGATTCTGGAGTTAAAGAGGAGGGTAGTCGAAGTGTTATCATGTCCCCTCACAGCACATCCGATATAGTCTCCGTAAGTTGGATAACCACGGAGGAACAAACTCTCTCAAAGGCCAGTGTAATGATGGCCAGAGAAATGATTCGTGGAGGATACAAATTCGACAAGGGGTTGGGGCGTGAACTGCAAGGGATCCTGAAGCCAGTGGAGATTATGAAAAAAAGGGATACGTTTGGTTTGGATTTCCGGCCAACCACCAAGGACATCAAAGAGATGAAGGAGCGTAAAAGAGCAGAGAAAGAGGGCAGGCAAAGGGTTTTCGACATTCCACCACTGCGGTATACTTTTCCACGACCAACAGAGGTTATCACATCAGAGGTTAATCCAGTTGAAGAAATTGAAACTAGTTTGGCCCAATTGTTCGTAGGGGCAACTTTCGAAGATAGTTTTCCAGATGAAGCTGACTTTCCTGACATCCCTGAAGGGTCAATTTCTAATTGGACAGCCGAGTCCCTGCCCGTTCGGAAGGAGTTTCGGTAAACTGAAAGGGGTTTATCATTCATGTGAATTCATGAAAATACTTTTGCATCTGTAAATAGCCAATGAAAACAATTTTCCTTTTTGACTAACGTTTGTGCATGTAAATATTGTTAAGTTTTCATTTCCATTTGCTTTCAATCAAAGGTTTTATGAAAATGCACAAGTTGTTCTTGTCATTGTTGTTTATTTGCTTGTTTATATTCATATTGTTTGTTCATTTGTTTGTTGTATGCTTATTTGCTTATTATCCCACATTCGTTAATTCTTTCAGATGGCCAAAAATAAAATTATTTGACCCTTTGGATATCACAGTTCTGGAATACGATAATGGCAATCTCTATATCACTCACGACTTGGAGGTCTGTGAATCCGAACTCCAAAGTGAGAGTGATAATGAGGAGGTATTCGATTCTTTTGCAAAGGACCTTGAACAATATGAGGAAAAACCAAAACCGAACCTGGAAGAAACAGAAAAGGTTAACATTGGCATTGAGGATGAAGTTAAGGAGGTGCAGATAAGTATTCATTTGAATGAAAGGCAGAGAAAGGAGATGCTTGAATTCTTGACCATGTTCCAGGATGTATTTGCGTGGTCCTATGATGATATGACTGGCATTTTAACTGATGTGGTGGTGCATAGGTTACCCACAGACCCTTCTTTTCCACCCGTAAAACAAAAATCCCGAAAATTCAAACCAGATATGAGCCTCAAAATAAAAGAGCAAATTGAAAAACAACTCAAAACCAACATTATCATTGTTTCCCATTACCCAATTTGGCTTTCAAATCCAGTCCCTGTTCCAAAAAAGAGTGGAGAGGTGAGAGTTTGTGTTGACTATAGAGACCTTAATAAAGCCAGTCCTAAAGATGATTTCCCTCTACCAAATATTCACATTCTCTTAGACAATACTGCCGGACATGAGATTGAAACCTTTTGCGATTGTTTTGCTGGCTACCACCAAATTTTGATGGCAGAAGAGGATAGGGAGAAGACTGCTTTCATTACCCCTTGGGGCACATTTTGCTACCGAGTGATGCCTTTCGGTTTAAAGAATGCCGGAGCAACATATCAGAGGACCATGACAACCCTATTTCATGATATGATCCACCGAGAAATGGAGGTCTACGTGGATGACATTATAATCAAGTCTAAAAGGGCAGAAGACCACTTGGTTGATCTGAAGAAATTGTTCGAGAGACTACGGAAGTACAATTTGAAGTTAAATCCTGCAAAATGCGCCTTCGGAGCACCTGCGGGTAAGCTGTTGGGATTTATTGTCAGTAAGAGAGGCATAGAGATAGATCCAGCAAAAATCAAAGCAATTCGAGATATGCCAGTGCCAAAAACTCAGAAGGACGTGAAAAGCTTTTTAGGGAAGATCAATTTTATCGGGAGGTTCATTGGCCAATTAACTGCCACCTGTGAGCCATTGTTCAAATTGTTGAGAAAGAATGTACCGTTGTATTGGAATGAGGAGTGTCAACGGGCTTTCGACAAGATTAAAGATTATTTGTTACATCCGCCAGTCTTGGTACCACCGAAGCCCGGTCAACCATTAATCATGTACCTATCCGTGCTTGAAGGAGCAGTTGGGTGTGTTCTAGGTCAACATGATGACTCTGGAAGGAAAGAACAAGCCATTTACTACCTAAGCAAGAAGTTCACGCAGTACGAGGCTAATTATTCATTCATTGAGAAAAGCTGCTGTGCATTGGCCTGGGCAGCCCAAAAGCTTAGACACTATCTGTTGAGCCATACCACGTATCTTATTTCCCGGTCTGATCCTTTGAAGTATCTTTTGGAGAAGCCGATGTTGACTGGGCGTCTGGCGAAATGGCAGATAATTCTATCAGAGTTCGACATTGTGTTCACCTCGCAAAAGGCGGTCAAGGGACAAGCTATAGCTGATCATTTGGCGGAAAATCCAAGAGATGATGATTATCAACCACTCCGTACTTATTTCCCTAACGAGAGGGTCTTATTTGTAGGCGCTGCAGATGATATAAGTGAACAAAGTCCTGAATGGAGGCTTTTCTTCGATGGAGCTTCGAATTCTCTCGGAGCTGGAATTGGAGCTGTTTTGGTGTCACCCGAAGGGAAGCACTACCCTGCCGCTGCCAAATTGCAATTCGCTTGCACGAATAATATGGCTGAATATGAAGCCTGCATTTTTGGTCTCAAAATGGCTTTAGAAATGGAAATCAAAGAGTTGATAGCTTTCAGTGATTCAGATTTGCTCGTGCACCAAACCTTGAAGCAGTGGATAACCAAAGATTCAAAAATTCTCCCCTACCATTGTAGTCTGCTCACTCTGGCCAAGCAATTTCAAAATTTGGAATTCAGACATCTCCCGAGAGCCCGAAATGCATTTGCCGACGCTTTGGCCACTCTAGCCTCTATGATCCAGTATCCAGATGAATTGAAAATCGAACCAATCCAGATTCAACTTCAAGACAAGCCTGCCCACTGTTGGGTTGCAGACGAGTCCTCTGATAATATGCCTTGGTATAAGGATATTAAGGAGTTTCTCAAAACTGGGTCCTACCCTCAGCATGCTGGTACAAAAGACAAGAGTTTTCTGCGTAGAATGGCTTCAAAATTTTTCTTAAATGGAGAAGTGTTATACAAAAGAACCTTAGATTTGAACCTTTTAAGGTGCATTGATGAAGATGAAGCTCAATATATGATGAAAGAAGTGCATAGTGGCGTTTGTGGATCTCACATGAATGGCCATTTGCTAGCGAAGAAAATCATGAGAACCGGATACTTCTGGCTTACTATGGAGCATGATTGTATAGACTTTGTCCGGAGATGTATAAAATGCCAAATGCACGGTGACATTATACGCGCTCCACCCACTGAATTGCATAGCATGACCGCCCCGTGGCCCTGTTCAATGTGGGGTATGGACGTGATTGGGACAATCGATCCTCCTGCTTCAAATGGATATCGATTTATATTGGCGGCGATCGAGTACTTTACCAAATGGGTTGAAGCTGAATCATTTAAACATGTAACGAAGAAAGTAGTTGCCAGTTTCTTGAGAGATCATATCATTTGTCGCTTTGGAATACCCGAAACGCTTATCACAGACAATGCCAAGAATCTGAACAATGACATGGTAGATGGACTATGCGAGCAATTCAAAATCAGACACCGCAATTCTGCCATTTATAGGCCACAAATGAATGGAGCTGTAGAAGCCGCAAATAAGAATTTGAAGAAAATCATTCGCAAAATGACAGAAAAGCATCGCGATTGGCATGAAAAGTTGCCTTATGCATTGATGGCGTACCGGACTTCTATTCGGACATCGACTGGGGCAACGCCATATTCACTTATGTATGGGATGGAAGCTGTATTACTAGCTGAGGTTGAAATTCCGTCGCTACGAATCCTTATGGAAGCTAAATTGGAGGAGGCCGATTGGATCAAGCAGCGCCATGAGCAATTGACTTTGATAGATGAGAAGCGATTCAATGCTATCTGTCATGGGCAATGCTATCAAAAACGTGTGGCCCGAGTTTACAACAAAAAAGTTCATCGGCGGGCATTTGAAGAAGGTGATAAGGTACTGAAGCGAATTTTGTCAATGCAAGATGAAGCTAAAGGCAAGTTCGCTCCAAATTGGCAAGGGCCGTTCATTATCCAAAAGGTATTACCTGGCGGAGCTCTTATTTTGGCGGAAATGGATGGACGGGTTTTCCCTCAACCCATCAACTCAGATATGTGCAAAAAGTTTTTCATTTGATCATGCAAATTTTCTTTAGAAATTCATGCAAATGGCGAAATGCAAGTCAGGCCATTTTCTTTTACACTAAAAAATATTTTATCTCTACTTGTCCCCTTTGAGCCATTAGAATTGACAAATTTCGTTTGATAACCCTTGAGAATTGCAAACCCCACACTGGGGCAAATTTGTTTCGGAAAAAAAAAAAAAAAAAAACCCTACACTGGGGCAAATTTAGTTTTCAAAGAAAAATGCAAAAAGTGAGGAAAATACAATGAAAAATGCAAAGAGAGAAAATCTGATCAAACTGGGGCAAATTTTCCTCAGTATCGGAGTTGTTTTCAAAAGGGTGCAATCTCAAGTTATTTCACCCCTCGTATCAAATCTGCCTTCAAGCCTCAACCTTTCTTGAAAAACACCCCACCGGACCTCATTACAAAAGCCCAAAGTCCTGATTTTCGTCACTTGCTACATCTCTATTAGGAAATTTGTTAATCAACTGGCAGGTGATGTCTATAATGCTTTCGCCTAATCTCACAAGGGAAATGCATTCTACTGATGCCAGAAATCTTCAATTCATATTTCTGAGTCGATAATGGTCGAGATATTTCATCGTTCTCTAGGTGAAAACCCGAAAGGGCGCCTCGAAAAGAAAAAAAGAAGAAAAAAAGAAGAAGAAAAGGAAAAAAAGAAAAAAAGAAAAGAAAAGAAAAAAAAGGAAAAAACAACAAAAAGGATGGGGGCAACCTTGGTGAAAACCCGAAAGGGCGCCAAGGTAGGTTTTCTCAAAAGACAAGCTCAAGAAGGAACAGCTGGTGACCTGGTGCATTTAGGGTTTTCCTCATATTTGTGATACTTCTGCCAATATTGGGTTCCAAAGAGAAAATATCCAAAGTCTTGAATATGATATTCATCGGCTAAATTTGTATTATTCTTTACAAATATTCTTTTGCAAAATGTATCTTTATAAACCTCTTGGTTGTTCTCAATTATTTGTGTATGAATGCTTATGATTGTATACATTCTTTTGCATGCTCATTTTTGCTTAACATAGGAAATCATCTTGCATATACATTGATTTTTATATGACTAATTTTCATGCATCATTCTTTTACCATTAAATTCAAATGAATGATAAACCCTAAGGTTTGTGCAAAGATAGGGGATTCAATCATCAGTTACAAGGAGTAACATACAACAAAGCTACCACCTGGATTGGGTGACGTGGTAAATCCGTATTTTATCAGTCTCAGAAATTGAAAGGTTTCAAGTTCGACTAAGGCAGACGCCGCCGAGCCGAAATAAAAGCATCACAAGACTCATGTTTACACGACTCTCAAGGCAAACCGGATCAAACAATGGTGGCAAGTCCATTATTTCTTCTTTTCTTGCAGGAATGTTGCATTTACAAACAAAAGCAGCCACTCTCTTTTTGGCACCTAAACCGATGTCAGACAAAAGTTTCCCAGTAAACAAGGATCGATGTTATTTGCAAGACTCGATCATAAGAAACAGCATCAGTTATCGTTTCAGTCACAGAAATCCAAATTTCCCTTTTGGTACAAAAGTTGAAATATTCTCAGATAAAAAAAAAAAAAAAAAAAACTCAATTCATTGTTTAAACTTCCCCAGTGAAGTCCCGTTTTAAATTTCAGTTCGGGCCAGTCCCGTTTTAAATTTCAGTTCGGGCCAGTCCCGTTTTAAATTCCTGTTCGGGTCAGTCCCGTTTTAAACTCCTGTTCGGGCCAGTCCCGTTTTAAATTTCAGTTCGGGCCAGTCCCGTTTTAAATTCCTGTTCGGGTCAGTCCCGTTTAAACTTCCTGTTCGGGCCAGTCCCGTTTTAAATTTCAGTTCGGGCCAGTCCCGTTTTAAATTTCCTGTTCGGGTCAGTCCCGTTTTAAATTCCTGTTCGGGTCAGTCCCGTTTTAAATTTCAGTTCGGGCCAGTCCCGTTTTAAATTTCCTGTTCGGGTCAGTCCCGTTTTAAATTCCTGTTCGGGCCAGTCCCGTTTTAAATTCCTGTTCGGGTCAGTCCCGTTTAAACTTCTTGTTCGGGCCAGTCCCGTTTTAAATTTCAGTTCGGGCCAGTCCCGTTTTAAATTTCCTGTTCGGGTCAATCCCGTTTTAAATTTCCTGTTCGGGTCAGTCCCGTTTTCAAATTCCTGTTTGGGTCAGTCCCGTTTTAAATTCCTGTTCGGGCCAATCCCGTTTTAAATTCCGGTTCGGGTCAGTCCCGTTTTTAAATTTTTATTTGGGTCAGTCCCGTTTAGTTTCATGTTCAGGTCAGTCCCGTTTTTAGAATTCCTGTCCGTTCAAATCATTTTGCTGCCGAATAACACAGGTAAGTATTTGGTGTCTATTTTTTTATTTCAAATTTTTTCAAAACTCAAACAAAGAGGGGCAAACTGTAGACACCAAATTTTTAAATAATTTGTATTTTGTATCTAATTCATGATTTGGTTTTAGATTGTCTGCATTTTAGTTGTTACCTTTTTATTTGTCTTGTATTTGCTAATTATTTGTCATATTAATTTTGTTCACGTTTTAGTTTTAGTTTTAGTTTTAAGTTTTAACGTAAAATTTGTGAAAAAAAAAAGAAGAAAAGAGGAAATTGATGAAAAATGGAAAATTGTGTTTTGTTGATTCTAGTTTATTTAGTTTCTATCCAATGTTAATTAAATTACTTTTTTTGTTGTTTTTGTTGTTTGTTATCTATTTTTATTATCAGTTTTATTCAATTAATTTCAAAAAAAAAATCAAAAAAAAATCAAAAAATCACAATTCTATTTCTGCCGGTTCCATTTCCACTTCTCAACCTAGCACTTTCCATTGTTATTGCCGACTCCACTCCACTCCCAATACCTCAATATATACATCCCACTACGCTATACCATTTCCAATTGACCCCAATATCATACTTCTATTTCTCTTTTCTGCCGTGAGTTGCGAGTGGAGTGCAAGAGAGAGCCGAGCTTCCATTCCTTTTCCTTTCTGTCCGTAAGCTAATGTCCGTAAGCTAAAAAAATAGAGAGAAAGACCTGTTGTTATCCTTTCTTCCATCCGTGAGCTGGTGTAGTCTGAGAACCAAACTTCCTCCATTCTAGTCGCAAGCTTGAGCAAGGGAGAGGAAGAGTTGCGGACTGCATTTCTGGACTGCCGAGAGGAGAGAAATATTCCCGCTGCTGATCGCGTGATTTGAGCCTTAAGCTGAGGTAATTTCTGGACTTAGACTAGTTGATTATTAGTTGATGAAGCTGTTTAGGAGCATGCATGTGGGGTTGTGCGGTTGGATGACAAAATTAAGTTGCAAGAAATCTGGTTGTGAAGGAATCGGAATTGCCGAGAGCTTGAGCTGGAATTTCAGCTTTAACTTGCTAATTTGTGATGATCTGAGCTCAGTCTTGGACCCAATCTGATAGATAGCTCTTTATTTGGTGTTGCATGTGAACCTTATGGCTAGGAATTCGGTTGCATGGCTGGAAATTTTTATTGGAAGTTGCTGGACTGCTAAACCAATTTTCCAGCTTAGCCGATGGAGTTGTTTTGGGAGTTGTATGGATATTTTAGTATGAATTTACTGGAAAGTGCTTGATCCTCACTTGGTTGTGTGTTTAGCTAACTAAATACTGGATGATTAAGCCCTGCATGAGATTAATTGGCTATGTGTAAACCAGAAATTTGAGTGAAACAAAAATCTGCTGCACGCATGTCATCTGCGAATAGTTGAATTAATTCTGGAATTTTGGGATCAATGTTGCTGGTGTCCGACCCTGTTTTGAACTGGAATTGATAATGACTTCATTTATTAGTCTTGCATGTTAGTTTTGGGTACATAATTTAGTGTTTCAGCCGAGTAAATTCGGTTTAAAGATGGACTAAAGCTGCTGGAATTTTTCCAGTGTAGCCGAGTGAAGAGGAAAAGAATTTTCCAGTTTGCTTTTGCGAATTCTGGATTCTTATTCATGTTTGGGGGGCAAATTCCTTGCATTTGGTCTGTAAATGACAAATTGGTAGAACTGATTCGAGTGTTTGCATGCAAAGATGGCTGAGCTAAGATAAAAGGAGTAAAAAGCTGCTGCATCTCTTTGTCTTTTTGTTTTCTTTTCCATGGCTGTTTAAGGGACCCTTACGTTTAAATTGCTTGTTAAATCTGGTTTTAAGGAGAAGGAATGGAATGATTTGATGTTAAGTTTACGTTTGAGTCCTTAAAACACTTGAGTTATGATTAAACACCATGCTAAAAAATATTTGATCACGGTTGTGATTAAGAAGCTTGAGCTTGAGAAGAAAGTGCAGCAGTCTTCGGTTGCTAGAGTATGTGAAGTAATTGCAGAAACTTGTTTCATGGCTATTGCATAGAACTTGCATGTTTTTTCCTTCTAAGTTTCCTACCTGTTGAGGCGATGGTAATGACATAGTTTGCAGCTTAGTTAAAGCTGTGTATGTGAGCTTGAGATCTGATTTTTTTTTGGAAAATAAGATGTGAGTTTGAGTTGGGTTTCGTTTGAGCAAACATGAGAGAAAATATTGCAGAAACTCACTTTGAATTTGATTTACCTGCTTGTTTGGTTGTTAGATTCATGCTTTAATGTGTTGGTTAGAAGATTTTTCGATCAAAATGGTGTTAAGGTTGAGAAAATGAAAGTCACGGTTGTCTTCTGGGTTGCCGAAAGCTTTCAGCAGAAATTTCTGCTGCAGAATGTTGTTTCTCATGTTGATTTTCACGAAGCTTGCATGAAAACTGCATGAATTAATCTCTGAAAATTGCACTTTGATCCCCTAAGTTCCCCTTTGTTGCACTGTGACCCAATTATGCTTTAATTTCTTGCAATTGAGTCCTAAAGTATTTGCAATCTGAACCATGACTTGACCTTTTCATCATTCTTGAACCTTTAAAGTTCTTAAATGTTCTAATTGGGCTCACATGATTGATTAATGTTTGCAATTGGATCCCTTTTACATGATAATTCGCTTCGGTATGTTTTTACGTGAATTGTGGACAAATTTCAATGGATAATTCCCAATGTCATGAAAGCTTAATAATCTTGGAAAAATTCATAGTCTTGGTTTCATTTGATTCAGTTTTTCTTAGATAATTTTGTTATTTAATCATAATAAATAATTTCTGTGATAGTTTTTCTCTTTTGTGATTTTTGCATTTGATTGTGATGGATTCCACCGTAAGCATTTCAATTTAGCACTCCACTTTAAATTCTTGAGACCTTTTATTTGAGACCGAGTTTTGCTTGCACGTGCCTGATCTATTCCATATTTAATTTTCGTTTCATGCTTAATTTCCACTTTTGTGTTTAATGGTTGTTTCATGTGATTATTTGATAATTAAAGTGGTACCTTGACATTTTTATTATTTTGGAGGGTAATTTAATAATTTCACTTCATTAGAGCATCTATTCAAGGGAAGTACATTCTATCCCTTATTTGCACTTCATTTGACCCTACGTGCTCCTACGTGTTATGTGAATATGCATGTCTATTTTGCTTTCCTAGCCTTTCTTTAATTTAATTTCTTTTATTTATGTCATTTACTTTTGATTTTTATTTAAGTTATTCTTTATGGGGTATGTGTACACCTCTTGGCTTGTAATAGATAGGGCTTGGAGGAACATTCAATGAAGACCTATCGAAGACGTGTGCCTAGCTAGCAAATGTAATAGTTAGGGCTTTAATTGCCTATGTGTTATGTGTTACTTGCTTTAATTAGGTTCTTGCATCTAGTTGAGCATGCTAAGTGTTATGTGCTATGTGTTTATAAGTGTTTGGCATGTCTACTCGCTTTCCATAGCCATGAATGAATGTGATGGACGGATGTACGTTTCCACTAGTCCAACGCTAGTCGGAATTCATAGAATGGGCTAGTCCAACGCTAGACCCTTAGGGACTTCCCCTCGTTAGTACATATTTGCGTGTTCATCACATGTCATGCATTTTTCTTAACTTAGCATTTGGCATGCTCCTTGAAACCCTTTTTCCCTTCATTTAGGATTTTTGCATTTCATACTAGTTATAGGGTTCATTTGCTTGAGAGTCCCCTTAAATATGGGATATAGACGAGTGTGGCTTTTTATAAGCCTTAGCACGCTTGTATTCCCTCTATAAAAGGGCAAATTGAGTCACGATTTAGGTCTCCCCGTACTCAGTATGCATGAATTCCCTAGGTCCATGCATCCATTATCCCATTTTTACCCTCATTACACTTTCACTTTGCACACGTGCACTTTTATAATCTTCACTTGGACACGAACACTTTTATCATTACTTGCACACATGCACTTTATATTATCATTTCACATATCATACCTTGCTCACTCACGTGCACATTTTCACTTACACATTCTTGTCTTTTATTATTATTATTATTTTTTTTTTCTTTTCAAACTCATGTCCTCACATTGCATACATGCATTTCATTCATTTGCATCCCACTCGCATTATTCGTGACCTCTCCAAAGGGTCATTATTGGGCTTCACAATTAATGTGATTGGCACCATTCAACCTTTGAAGAGAAATTTCCCCCAATACCCCTAGGTCTAGGGTTTGCATTCATATAGTACATCCAAATGTAATAAATTTTTTGGTTAAAACAAGAAAATATTTGATTAAATCATGCAACTAGCCTTGGCTAGGTCGAAGGGGTGCCTTGGATTTTTATCCTTGCCTTCCCCTTCGTCAAATGTGACTCCCGAACCTTTTTCGTTGGTTTACGTGGATTAGGAGTCGTTTAAAAGGGGTTTCTTAATACTTTTTCCTATTTTTCTTTAAAAATTCATTTTTAGGTGACTTGGTACACCTTAACTCATTACCAAGTGGCGACTCCGATTTTTTATTTCAAAAACCCTTTTTAAACTATAATTTTGGGTCAAATCGTCGCATTTTCAAAAGTCCCATTTAGACCCATTTTTATTTTTATCAAAAAATTCACTTTTTCCAAACCAATAAAATCCCAAAAGCAATCATTTTATTTTTCCAAAAAAAATGGGGCGCGACATGAGCCGTGGAGGTGAGTGACCCTAAATTGTTTCCAAAGTTACTTACGAAGTGTTTCTTGAATTATTTACTCGTTTGCATATCATGTGTGCCAGCATGTGAGTCCATGAAATGATTTAGCTTAAATGAGTTCTTGGGGAGTCTTGTGCTGAACACCAACGTCTCCTCTACTATTTACCTGGAGCCAACGTCTCCACCACTTTTGTGAGTTCGTGACATGATCTGGAGCACCGACGTTGCTCCCTCTTACTGTTCAACGTTAACGTTAAAAGATCTTTTTGAGCGTTGGGTGTGTAAGTGCAATGATTTCACTGGCTCACGAGAGCAATAAACGTACATTTGATCTTTGACTCACGACACCATCAAAGTGCATTATCTTGAAATATATTTGAGTACTGATTTTGCTGGTTACTCGCTGAGCTTTTAGCTCACCCCAAAAGTATTTTATTCCCCTCCACAGGGCTCGTGGCAAAGGAAGGCTTGTAGTACTTATTCACGTGACTGGATGGCATATATCTTGTACAGTTTGGATTTGGAATCGTTTTATGTATAGTTGGGAATTGTTTCCGCTTCGCTTATGACATGTAATTATTGGAGAATTTGAGGTATATTTGAGATTTATATTGTAATTTATTTGAGGACCGTAGTGTGCGACTGAGTCCCGGCGAGAGCTGGGCAGGCGGTCCGCCGAATCCTTTGGTTCGCCTTAGGGGGAGGTGGGGCTGTCACAGTTGGTATCAGAGCTTAGGCTTCAAATTCCTGTAGTGTATCCTAGGCTTGAAGTTTAGGATGCCGGACTGTGGGTTTGGTTTGAAATATTAGTGATTCTTGCGGGATGTCTTGACTTGATTGGTACAAGATGGAATGTCGAGGACGACATTCTTTTAAGGAGGGGAGTTTGTGACGCCCCGAAAGGATGAGTGTGAGAACCCGAAAATTTTTATATATTTTCTAGACGTTATTTTGTTTCCTTGTCTACAAGTTTATGCCTTTCTTCAATATATTCATTTCTTATACATTTTTATAAGGGAATATAGTTTTCAAATCATTTCCTTGATACAAGTTAGTCCACGTTGAGTTTGAAGTGTATTATCAACGTGGGACCCGCTAGTGCGGTAAATGCGATATATTTTTGACAACTTGTTGGAGTTTGTATTAAATGACATCATTTTACAAGGTGCTAAGAGATAGTTAGAGGTTACCTATATGGATTAGTATTGGAGAGACAAAAAGATAAGTTTTAAATCAAAAGGTAACAAGTGTCACCATCCTATTCACTCTTGGACTTTTGACCAAGATATTTTACCTTTTTAAAGCTAGTTTTGGCCAATTTATTTCTTCATTTTAAGCTCTCTTGGCTGAACTCCTTAGGGAGAAATAAGAAAGAAACCTTCAACTTTTATTCTTCATTTCTTGCTTATATCTTTCAAACCAACCGATTAAATCTTCAATTTGTCCACAAAGGTGACTTGCTAAGGGTGTTTCAAGGTCTTGGTGGAGTTATTTTGGAGAAGGAACCATTAAGCTCCTACTTTTCCTGTGGTTTTAAGGTATTTTTCCAAGAACATCCCCTTTACTTCAATTAATTGCTTATTAGTGGTTTTTAGTGGTTTTAGATGTTGTTTTGTGGAAGATTAGCATTTGAATGCATGAATTCCAGGTTAGGGTTTTGAATCTGCCCTGTTCTGACCGGATTTATTTGAGCCTGTTAGAGGCCGAATCAGGCCTAGCTTAAAACATGAAAGTTGTAGAAAATGGTGCTGACTAGTTGCCTGTAAAATTTCAGCTCGATCCGAGCACTGTATCTTGTGAAATGACCGAAATACCCTTGGCTGTCCATGAACCCTGTTTCGCGCCCAGATTTCTGTTTTCGTGGTGTTTTCCCCATGAAATTGCATGATTTGGCTTTGGAGGTCTTCATAAGGAATGTATGTATATGTCTTGGCTTCGAAACTCCATAAGATTCGTTTCAATATGATAAGTGTAGCTTCAGTTATGGATATTATGCCGAAAGGTGTATTTGATAGTCTATGATGTGTATGTGATTGATTTGAGATGAATTGGTAATATATTGTAGGTTGGAAATGAAGCATTTATGGGGAAATGCTGTCCGAACTTTGGGAATGTATGATTGCTATGAGTTTGTGATTTAGGGCTTGGACTCGAGCAAGGTAATGATATATGATGGATGGTTTCTGAGCCGTGGAGGTGAGTGACCCTAAATTGTTTCCAAAGTTACTTACGAAGTGTTTCTTGAATTATTTACTCGTTTGCATGTCATGTGTGCCAGCATGTGAGTCCATGAAATGATTTAGCTTAAATGAGTTCTTGGGGAGTCTTGTGCTGAACACCAACGTCTCCTCTACTATTTACCTGGAGCCAACGTCTCCACCACTTTTGTGAGTTCGTGACATGATCTGGAGCACCAACGTTGCTCCCTCTTACTGTTCAACGTTAACGTTAAAAGATCTTTTTGAGCGTTGGGTGTGTAAGTGCAATGATTTCACTGGCTCACGAGAGCAATAAACGTACATTTGATCTTTGACTCACGACACCATCAAAGTGCATTATCTTGAAATATATTTGAGTACTGATTTTGCTGGTTACTCGCTGAGCTTTTAGCTCACCCCAAAAGTATTTTATTCCCCTCCACAGGGCTCGTGGCAAAGGAAGGCTTGTAGTACTTATTCACGTGACTGGATGGCATATATCTTGTACAGTTTGGATTTGGAATCGTTTTATGTATAGTTGGGAATTGTTTCCGCTTCGCTTATGACATGTAATTATTGGAGAATTTGAGGTATATTTGAGATTTATATTGTAATTTATTTGAGGACCGTAGTGTGCGACTGAGTCCCGGCGAGAGCTGGGCAGGCGGTCCGCCGAATCCTTTGGTTCGCCTTAGGGGGAGGTGGGGCTGTCACAGTTGGTATCAGAGCTTAGGCTTCAAATTCCTGTAGTGTATCCTAGGCTTGAAGTTTAGGATGCCGGACTGTGGGTTTGGTTTGAAATATTAGTGATTCTTGCGGGATGTCTTGACTTGATTGGTACAAGATGGAATGTCGAGGACGACATTCTTTTAAGGAGGGGAGTTTGTGACGCCCCGAAAGGATGAGTGTGAGAACCCGAAAATTTTTATATATTTTCTAGACGTTATTTTGTTTCCTTGTCTACAAGTTTATGCCTTTCTTCAATATATTCATTTCTTATACATTTTTATAAGGGAATATAGTTTTCAAATCATTTCCTTGATACAAGTTAGTCCACGTTGAGTTTGAAGTGTATTATCAACGTGGGACCCGCTAGTGCGGTAAATGCGATATATTTTTGACAACTTGTTGGAGTTTGTATTAAATGACATCATTTTACAAGGTGCTAAGAGATAGTTAGAGGTTACCTATATGGATTAGTATTGGAGAGACAAAAAGATAAGTTTTAAATCAAAAGGTGACAAGTGTCACCATCCTATTCACTCTTGGACTTTTGACCAAGATATTTTACCTTTTTAAAGCTAGTTTTGGCCAATTTATTTCTTCATTTTAAGCTCTCTTGGCTGAACTCCTTAGGGAGAAATAAGAAAGAAACCTTCAACTTTTATTCTTCATTTCTTGCTTATATCTTTCAAACCAACCGATTAAATCTTCAATTTGTCCACAAAGGTGACTTGCTAAGGGTGTTTCAAGGTCTTGGTGGAGTTATTTTGGAGAAGGAACCATTAAGCTCCTACTTTTCCTGTGGTTTTAAGGTATTTTTCCAAGAACATCCCCTTTACTTCAATTAATTGCTTATTAGTGGTTTTTAGTGGTTTTAGATGTTGTTTTGTGGAAGATTAGCATTTGAATGCATGAATTCCAGGTTAGGGTTTTGAATCTGCCCTGTTCTGACCGGATTTATTTGAGCCTGTTAGAGGCCGAATCAGGCCTAGCTTAAAACATGAAAGTTGTAGAAAATGGTGCTGACTAGTTGCCTGTAAAATTTCAGCTCGATCCGAGCACTGTATCTTGTGAAATGACCGAAATACCCTTGGCTGTCCATGAACCCTGTTTCGCGCCCAGATTTCTGTTTTCGTGGTGTTTTCCCCATGAAATTGCATGATTTGGCTTTGGAGGTCTTCATAAGGAATGTATGTATATGTCTTGGCTTCGAAACTCCATAAGATTCGTTTCAATATGATAAGTGTAGCTTCAGTTATGGATATTATGCCGAAAGGTGTATTTGATAGTCTATGATGTGTATGTGATTGATTTGAGATGAATTGGTAATATATTGTAGGTTGGAAATGAAGCATTTATGGGGAAATGCTGTCCGAACTTTGGGAATGTATGATTGCTATGAGTTTGTGATTTAGGGCTTGGACTCGAGCAAGGTAATGATATATGATGGATGGTTTCTGAGCCGTGGAGGTGAGTGACCCTAAATTGTTTCCAAAGTTACTTACGAAGTGTTTCTTGAATTATTTACTCGTTTGCATATCATGTGTGCCAGCATGTGAGTCCATGAAATGATTTAGCTTAAATGAGTTCTTGGGGAGTCTTGTGCTGAACACCAACGTCTCCTCTACTATTTACCTGGAGCCAACGTCTCCACCACTTTTGTGAGTTCGTGACATGATCTGGAGCACCAACGTTGCTCCCTCTTACTGTTCAACGTTAACGTTAAAAGATCTTTTTGAGCGTTGGGTGTGTAAGTGCAATGATTTCACTGGCTCACGAGAGCAATAAACGTACATTTGATCTTTGACTCACGACACCATCAAAGTGCATTATCTTGAAATATATTTGAGTACTGATTTTGCTGGTTACTCGCTGAGCTTTTAGCTCACCCCAAAAGTATTTTATTCCCCTCCACAGGGCTCGTGGCAAAGGAAGGCTTGTAGTACTTATTCACGTGACTGGATGGCATATATCTTGTACAGTTTGGATTTGGAATCGTTTTATGTATAGTTGGGAATTGTTTCCGCTTCGCTTATGACATGTAATTATTGGAGAATTTGAGGTATATTTGAGATTTATATTGTAATTTATTTGAGGACCGTAGTGTGCGACTGAGTCCCGGCGAGAGCTGGGCAGGCGGTCCGCCGAACCCTTTGGTTCGCCTTAGGGGGAGGTGGGGCTGTCACAGTTGGTATCAGAGCTTAGGCTTCAAATTCCTGTAGTGTATCCTAGGCTTGAAGTTTAGGATGCCGGACTGTGGGTTTGGTTTGAAATATTAGTGATTCTTGCGGGATGTCTTGACTTGATTGGTACAAGATGGAATGTCGAGGACGACATTCTTTTAAGGAGGGGAGTTTGTGACGCCCCGAAAGGATGAGTGTGAGAACCCGAAAATTTTTATATATTTTCTAGACGTTATTTTGTTTCCTTGTCTACAAGTTTATGCCTTTCTTCAATATATTCATTTCTTATACATTTTTATAAGGGAATATAGTTTTCAAATCATTTCCTTGATACAAGTTAGTCCACGTTGAGTTTGAAGTGTATTATCAACGTGGGACCCGCTAGTGCGGTAAATGCGATATATTTTTGACAACTTGTTGGAGTTTGTATTAAATGACATCATTTTACAAGGTGCTAAGAGATAGTTAGAGGTTACCTATATGGATTAGTATTGGAGAGACAAAAAGATAAGTTTTAAACCAAAAGGTGACAAGTGTCACCATCCTATTCACTCTTGGACTTTTGACCAAGATATTTTACCTTTTTAAAGCTAGTTTTGGCCAATTTATTTCTTCATTTTAAGCTCTCTTGGCTGAACTCCTTAGGGAGAAATAAGAAAGAAACCTTCAACTTTTATTCTTCATTTCTTGCTTATATCTTGCAAACCAACCGATTAAATCTTCAATTTGTCCACAAAGGTGACTTGCTAAGGGTGTTTCAAGGTCTTGGTGGAGTTATTTTGGAGAAGGAACCATTAAGCTCCTACTTTTCCTGTGGTTTTAAGGTATTTTTCCAAGAACATCCCCTTTACTTCAATTAATTGCTTATTAGTGGTTTTTAGTGGTTTTAGATGTTGTTTTGTGGAAGATTAGCATTTGAATGCATGAATTCCAGGTTAGGGTTTTGAATCTGCCCTGTTCTGACCGGATTTATTTGAGCCTGTTAGAGGCCGAATCAGGCCTAGCTTAAAACATGAAAGTTGTAGAAAATGGTGCTGACTAGTTGCCTGTAAAATTTCAGCTCGATCCGAGCACTGTATCTTGTGAAATGACCGAAATACCCTTGACTGTCCATGAACCCTGTTTCGCGCCCAGATTTCTGTTTTCGTGGTGTTTTCCCCATGAAATTGCATGATTTGGCTTTGGAGGTCTTCATAAGGAATGTATGTATATGTCTTGGCTTCGAAACTCCATAAGATTCGTTTCAATATGATAAGTGTAGCTTCAGTTATGGATATTATGCCGAAAGGTGTATTTGATAGTCTATGATGTGTATGTGATTGATTTGAGATGAATTGGTAATATATTGTAGGTTGGAAATGAAGCATTTATGGGGAAATGCTGTCCGAACTTTGGGAATGTATGATTGCTATGAGTTTGTGATTTAGGGCTTGGACTCGAGCAAGGTAATGATATATGATGGATGGTTTCTGAGCCGTGGAGGTGAGTGACCCTAAATTGTTTCCAAAGTTACTTACGAAGTGTTTCTTGAATTATTTACTCGTTTGCATATCATGTGTGCCAGCATGTGAGTCCATGAAATGATTTAGCTTAAATGAGTTCTTGGGGAGTCTTGTGCTGAACACCAACGTCTCCTCTACTATTTACCTGGAGCCAACGTCTCCACCACTTTTGTGAGTTCGTGACATGATCTGGAGCACCAACGTTGCTCCCTCTTACTGTTCAACGTTAACGTTAAAAGATCTTTTTGAGCGTTGGGTGTGTAAGTGCAATGATTTCACTGGCTCACGAGAGCAATAAACGTACATTTGATCTTTGACTCATGACACCATCAAAGTGCATTATCTTGAAATATATTTGAGTACTGATTTTGCTGGTTACTCGCTGAGCTTTTAGCTCACCCCAAAAGTATTTTATTCCCCTCCACAGGGCTCGTGGCAAAGGAAGGCTTGTAGTACTTATTCACGTGACTGGATGGCATATATCTTGTACAGTTTGGATTTGGAATCGTTTTATGTATAGTTGGGAATTGTTTCCGCTTCGCTTATGACATGTAATTATTGGAGAATTTGAGGTATATTTGAGATTTATATTGTAATTTATTTGAGGACCGTAGTGTGCGACTGAGTCCCGGCGAGAGCTGGGCAGGCGGTCCGCCGAACCCTTTGGTTCGCCTTAGGGGGAGGTGGGGCTGTCACAGTTGGTATCAGAGCTTAGGCTTCAAATTCCTGTAGTGTATCCTAGGCTTGAAGTTTAGGATGCCGGACTGTGGGTTTGGTTTGAAATATTAGTGATTCTTGCGGGATGTCTTGACTTGATTGGTACAAGATGGAATGTCGAGGACGACATTCTTTTAAGGAGGGGAGTTTGTGACGCCCCGAAAGGATGAGTGTGAGAACCCGAAAATTTTTATATATTTTCTAGACGTTATTTTGTTTCCTTGTCTACAAGTTTATGCCTTTCTTCAATATATTCATTTCTTATACATTTTTATAAGGGAATATAGTTTTCAAATCATTTCCTTGATACAAGTTAGTCCACGTTGAGTTTGAAGTGTATTATCAACGTGGGACCCGCTAGTGCGGTAAATGCGATATATTTTTGACAACTTGTTGGAGTTTGTATTAAATGACATCATTTTACAAGGTGCTAAGAGATAGTTAGAGGTTACCTATATGGATTAGTATTGGAGAGACAAAAAGATAAGTTTTAAACCAAAAGGTGACAAGTGTCACCATCCTATTCACTCTTGGACTTTTGACCAAGATATTTTACCTTTTTAAAGCTAGTTTTGGCCAATTTATTTCTTCATTTTAAGCTCTCTTGGCTGAACTCCTTAGGGAGAAATAAGAAAGAAACCTTCAACTTTTATTCTTCATTTCTTGCTTATATCTTGCAAACCAACCGATTAAATCTTCAATTTGTCCACAAAGGTGACTTGCTAAGGGTGTTTCAAGGTCTTGGTGGAGTTATTTTGGAGAAGGAACCATTAAGCTCCTACTTTTCCTGTGGTTTTAAGGTATTTTTCCAAGAACATCCCCTTTACTTCAATTAATTGCTTATTAGTGGTTTTTAGTGGTTTTAGATGTTGTTTTGTGGAAGATTAGCATTTGAATGCATGAATTCCAGGTTAGGGTTTTGAATCTGCCCTGTTCTGACCGGATTTATTTGAGCCTGTTAGAGGCCGAATCAGGCCTAGCTTAAAACATGAAAGTTGTAGAAAATGGTGTTGACTAGCTGCCTGTAAATTTTCAGCTCGATCCGAGCACTGTATCTTGTGAAATGACCGAAATACCCTTGACTGTCCATGAACCCTGTTTCGCGCCCAGATTTCTGTTTTCGTGGTGTTTTCCCCATGAAATTGCATGATTTGGCTTTGGAGGTCTTCATAAGGAATGTAGGTATATGTCTTGGCTTCGAAACGCCATAAGATTCGTTTCAATATGATAAGTGTAGCTTCAGTTATGGATATTATGCCGAAAGGTGTATTTGATAGTCTATGATGTGTATGTGATTGATTTGAGATGAATTGGTAATATATTGTAGGTTGGAAATGAAGCATTTATGGGGAAATGCTGTCCGAACTTTGGGAATGTATGATTGCTATGAGTTTGTGATTTAGGGCTTGGACTCGAGCAAGGTAATGATATATGATGGATGGTTTCTGAGCCGTGGAGGTGAGTGACCCTAAATTGTTTCCAAAGTTACTTACGAAGTGTTTCTTGAATTATTTACTCGTTTGCATATCATGTGTGCCAGCATGTGAGTCCATGAAATGATTTAGCTTAAATGAGTTCTTGGGGAGTCTTGTGCTGAACACCAACGTCTCCTCTACTATTTACCTGGAGCCAACGTCTCCACCACTTTTGTGAGTTCGTGACATGATCTGGAGCACCAACGTTGCTCCCTCTTACTGTTCAACGTTAACGTTAAAAGATCTTTTTGAGCGTTGGGTGTGTAAGTGCAATGATTTCACTGGCTCACGAGAGCAATAAACGTACATTTGATCTTTGACTCATGACACCATCAAAGTGCATTATCTTGAAATATATTTGAGTACTGATTTTGCTGGTTACTCACTGAGCTTTTAGCTCACCCCAAAAGTATTTTATTCCCCTCCACAGGGCTCGTGGCAAAGGAAGGCTTGTAGTACTTATTCACGTGACTGGATGGCATATATCTTGTACAGTTTGGATTTGGAATCGTTTTATGTATAGTTGGGAATTGTTTCCGCTTCGCTTATGACATGTAATTATTGGAGAATTTGAGGTATATTTGAGATTTATATTGTAATTTATTTGAGTGTGCGACTGAGTCCCGGCGAGAGCTGGGCAGGCGGTCCGCCGAACCCTTTGGTTCGCCTTAGGGGGAGGTGGGGCTGTCACAGTTGGTATCAGAGCTTAGGCTTCAAATTCCTGTAGTGTATCCTAGGCTTGAAGTTTAGGATGCCGGACTGTGGGTTTGGTTTGAAATATTAGTGATTCTTGCGGGATGTCTTGACTTGATTGGTACAAGATGGAATGTCGAGGACGACATTCTTTTAAGGAGGGGAGTTTGTGACGCCCCGAAAGGATGAGTGTGAGAACCCGAAAATTTTTATATATTTTCTAGACGTTATTTTGTTTCCTTGTCTACAAGTTTATGCCTTTCTTCAATATATTCATTTCTTATACATTTTTATAAGGGAATATAGTTTTCAAATCATTTCCTTGATACAAGTTAGTCCACGTTGAGTTTGAAGTGTATTATCAACGTGGGACCCGCTAGTGCGGTAAATGCGATATATTTTTGACAACTTGTTGGAGTTTGTATTAAATGACATCATTTTACAAGGTGCTAAGAGATAGTTAGAGGTTACCTATATGGATTAGTATTGGAGAGACAAAAAGATAAGTTTTAAACCAAAAGGTGACAAGTGTCACCATCCTATTCACTCTTGGACTTTTGACCAAGATATTTTACCTTTTTAAAGCTAGTTTTGGCCAATTTATTTCTTCATTTTAAGCTCTCTTGGCTGAACTCCTTAGGGAGAAAAAAGAAAGAAACCTTCAACTTTTATTCTTCATTTCTTGCTTATATCTTGCAAACCAACCGATTAAATCTTCAATTTGTCCACAAAGGTGACTTGCTAAGGGTGTTTCAAGGTCTTGGTGGAGTTATTTTGGAGAAGGAACCATTAAGCTCCTACTTTTCCTGTGGTTTTAAGGTATTTTTCCAAGAACATCCCCTTTACTTCAATTAATTGCTTATTAGTGGTTTTTAGTGGTTTTAGATGTTGTTTTGTGGAAGATTAGCATTTGAATGCATGAATTCCAGGTTAGGGTTTTGAATCTGCCCTGTTCTGACCGGATTTATTTGAGCCTGTTAGAGGCCGAATCATGCCTAGCTTAAAACATGAAAGTTGTAGAAAATGGTGTGGACTAGCTGCCTGTAAATTTTCAGCTCCATCCGAGCACTGTATCTTGTGAAATGACCGAAATACCCTTGACTGTCCATGAACCCTGTTTCGCGCCCAGATTTCTGTTTTCGTGGTGTTTTCCCCATGAAATTGCATGATTTGGCTTTGGAGGTCTTCATAAGGAATGTAGGTATATGTCTTGGCTTCGAAACGCCATAAGATTCGTTTCAATATGATAAGTGTAGCTTCAGTTATGGATATTATGCCGAAAGGTGTATTTGATAGTCTATGATGTGTATGTGATTGATTTGAGATGAATTGGTAATATATTGTAGGTTGGAAATGAAGCATTTATGGGGAAATGCTGTCCGAACTTTGGGAATGTATGATTGCTATGAGTTTGTGATTTAAGGCTTGGACTCGAGCAAGGTAATGATATATGATGGATGGTTTCTGAGCCGTGGAGGTGAGTGACCCTAAATTGTTTCCAAAGTTACTTACGAAGTGTTTCTTGAATTATTTACTCGTTTGCATATCATGTGTGCCAGCATGTGAGTCCATGAAATGATTTAGCTTAAATGATTTCTTGGGGAGTCTTGTGCTGAACACCAACGTCTCCTCTACTATTTACCTGGAGCCAACGTCTCCACCACTTTTGTGAGTTCGTGACATGATCTGGAGCACCAACGTTGCTCCCTCTTACTGTTCAACGTTAACGTTAAAAGATCTTTTTGAGCGTTGGGCGTGTAAGTGCAATGATTTGACTGGCTCACGAGAGCAATAAACGTACATTTGATCTTTGACTCATGACACCATCAAAGTGCATTATCTTTAAATATATTTGAGTACTGATTTTGCTGGTTACTCACTGAGCTTTTAGCTCACCCCAAAAGTATTTTATTCCTCGCCACAGGGCTCGTGGCAAAGGAAGGCTTGTAGTACTTATTCACGTGACTGGATGGCATATATCTTGTACAGTTTGGATTTGGAATCGTTTTATGTATAGTTGGGAATTGTTTCCGCTTCGCTTATGACATGTAATTATTGGAGAATTTGAGGTATATTTGAGATTTATATTGTAATTTATTTGAGTGTGCGACTGAGTCCCGGCGAGAGCTGGGCAGGCGGTCCCCCGAACCCTTTGGTTCGCCTTAGGGGGAGGTGGGGCTGTCACAGTTGGTATCAGAGTTTAGGCTTCAAATTCCTGTAGTGTATCCTAGGCTTGAAGTTTAGGATGCCGGACTGTGGGTTTGGTTTGAAATATTAGTGATTCTTGCGGGATGTCTTGACTTGATTGATACAAGATGGAATGTCGAGGACGACATTCTTTTAAGGAGGGGAGTTTGTGACGCCCCGAAAGGATGAGTGTGAGAACCCGAAAATTTTTATATATTTTCTAGACGTTATTTTGTTTCCTTGTCTACAAGTTTATGCCTTTCTTCAATATATTCATTTCTTATACATTTTTATAAGGGAATATAGTTTTCAAATCATTTCCTTGATACAAGTTAGTCCACGTTGAGTTTGAAGTGTATTATCAACGTGGGACCCGCTAGTGCGGTAAATGCGATATATTTTTGACAACTTGTTGGAGTTTGTATTAAATGACATCATTTTACAAGGTGCTAAGAGATAGTTAGGGGTTACCTATATGGATTAGTATTGGAGAGACAAAAAGATAAGTTTTAAACCAAAAGGTGACAAATGTCACCATCCTATTCACTCTTGGACTTTTGACGAAGATATTTTACCTTTTTAAAGCTAGTTTTGGCCAATTTATTTCTTCATTTTAACCTCTCTTGGCTGAACTCCTTAGGGAGAAAAAAGAAAGAAACCTTCAACTTTTATTCTTCATTTCTTGCTTATATCTTGCAAACCAACCGATTAAATCGTCAATTTGTCCACAAAGGTGACTTGCTAAGGGTGTTTCAAGGTCTTGGTGGAGTTATTTTGGAGAAGGAACCATTAAGCTCCTACTTTTCCTGTGGTTTTAAGGTATTTTTCCAAGAACATCCCATTTACTTCAATTAATTGCTTATTAGTGGTTTTTAGTGATTTTAGATGTTGTTTTGTGGAAGATTAGCATTTGAATGCATGAATTCCAGGTTAGGGTTTTGAATCTGCCCTGTTCTGACCGGATTTATTTGAGCCTGTTAGAGGCCGAATCATGCCGAGCTTAAAACATGAAAGTTGTAGAAAATGATGTGGACTAGCTGCCTGTAAATTTTCAGCTCCATCCGAGCAATGTATCTTGTGAAATAACCGAAATACCCTTGACTGTCCATGAACCCTGTTTCGCGCCCAGATTTCTGTTTTCGTGGTGTTTTCCCCATGAAATTGCATGATTTGGCTTTGGAGGTCTTCATAAGGAATGTAGGTATATGTCTTGGCTTCGAAACGCCATAAGATTCGTTTCAATATGATAAGTGTAGCTTCAGTTATGGATATTATGCCGAAAGGTGTATTTGATAGTCTATGATGTGTATGTGATTGATTTGAGATGAATTGGTAATATATTGTAGGTTGGAAATGAAGCATTTATGGGGAAATGCTGTCCGAACTTTGGGAATGTATGATTGCTATGAGTTTGTGATTTAGGGCTTGGACTCGAGCAAGGTAATGATATATGATGGATGGTTTCTGAGCCGTGGAGGTGAGTGACCCTAAATTGTTTCCAAAGTTACTTACGAAGTGTTTCTTGAATTATTTACTCGTTTGCATATCATGTGTGCCAGCATGTGAGTCCATGAAATGATTTAGCTTAAATGAGTTCTTGGGGAGTCTTGTGCTGAACACCAACGTCTCCTCTACTATTTACCTGGAGCCAACGTCTCCACCACTTTTGTGAGTTCGTGACATGATTTGGAGCACCAACGTTGCTCCCTCTTACTGTTCAACGTTAACGTTAAAAGATCTTTTTGAGCGTTGGGTTTGTAAGTGCAATGATTTCACTGGCTCACGAGAGCAATAAACGTACATTTGATCTTTGACTCATGACACCATCAAAGTGCATTATCTTGAAATATATTTGAGTACTGATTTTGCTGGTTACTCACTGAGCTTTTAGCTCACCCCAAAAGTATTTTATTCCCCTCCACAGGGCTCGTGGCAAAGGAAGGCTTGTAGTACTTATTCACGTGACTGGATGGCATATATCTTGTACAGTTTGGATTTGGAATCGTTTTATGTATAGTTGGGAATTGTTTCCGCTTCGCTTATGACATGTAATTATTGGAGAATTTGAGGTATATTTGAGATTTATATTGTAATTTATTTGAGTGTGCGACTGAGTCCCGGCGAGAGCTGGGCAGGCGGTCCGCCGAACCCTTTGGTTCGCCTTAGGGGGAGGTGGGGCTGTCACAGTTGGTATCAGAGCTTAGGTTTCAAATTCCTGTAGTGTATCCTAGGCTTGAAGTTTAGGATGCCGGACTGTGGGTTTGATTTGAAATATTAGTGATTCTTGCGGGATGTCTTGACTTGATTGGTACAAGATGGAATGTCGAGGACGACATTCTTTTAAGGAGGGGAGTTTGTGACGCCCCGAAAGGATGAGTGTGAGAACCCGAAAATTTTTATATATTTTCTAGACGTTATTTTGTTTCCTTGTCTACAAGTTTATGCCTTTCTTCAATATATTCATTTCTTATACATTTTTATAAGGGAATATAGTTTTCAAATCATTTCCTTGATACAAGTTAGTCCACGTTGAGTTTGAAGTGTATTATCAACGTGGGACCCGCTAGTGCGGTAAATGCGATATATTTTTGACAACTTGTTGGAGTTTGTATTAAATGACATCATTTTACAAGGTGCTAAGAGATAGTTAGAGGTTACCTATATGGATTAGTATTGGAGAGACAAAAAGATAAGTTTTAAACCAAAAGGTGACAAGTGTCACCATCCTATTCACTCTTGGACTTTTGACCAAGATATTTTACCTTTTTAAAGCTAGTTTTGGCCAATTTATTTCTTCATTTTAAGCTCTCTTGGCTGAACTCCTTAGGGAGAAAAAAGAAAGAAACCTTCAACTTTTATTCTTCATTTCTTGCTTATATCTTGCAAACCAACCGATTAAATCTTCAATTTGTCCACAAAGGTGACTTGCAAAGGGTGTTTCAAGGTCTTGGTGGAGTTATTTTGGAGAAGGAACCATTAAGCTCCTACTTTTCCTGTGGTTTTAAGGTATTTTTCCAAGAACATCCCCTTTACTTCAATTAATTGCTTATTAGTGGTTTTTAGTGGTTTTAGATGTTGTTTTGTGGAAGATTAGCATTTGAATGCATGAATTCCAGGTTAGGGTTTTGAATCTGCCCTGTTCTGACCGGATTTATTTGAGCCTGTTAGTGGCCGAATCATGCCTAGCTTAAAACATGAAAGTTGTAGAAAATGGTGTGGACTAGCTGCCTGTAAATTTTCAGCTCCATCCGAGCACTGTATCTTGTGAAATGACCGAAATACCCTTGACTGTCCATGAACCCTGTTTCGCGCCCAGATTTCTGTTTTCGTGGTGTTTTCCCCATGAAATTGCATGATTTGGCTTTGGAGGTCTTCATAAGGAATGTAGGTATATGTCTTGGCTTCGAAACGCCATAAGATTCGTTTCAATATGATAAGTGTAGCTTCAGTTATGGATATTATGCCGAAAGGTGTATTTGATAGTCTATGATGTGTATGTGATTGATTTGAGATGAATTGGTAATATATTGTAGGTTGGAAATGAAGCATTTATGGGGAAATGCTGTCCGAACTTTGGGAATGTATGATTGCTATGAGTTTGTGATTTAGGGCTTGGACTCGAGCAAGGTAATGATATATGATGGATGGTTTCTGAGCCGTGGAGGTGAGTGACCCTAAATTGTTTCCAAAGTTACTTACGAAGTGTTTCTTGAATTATTTACTCGTTTGCATATCATGTGTGCCAGCATGTGAGTCCATGAAATGATTTAGCTTAAATGAGTTCTTGGGGAGTCTTGTGCTGAACACCAACGTCTCCTCTACTATTTACCTGGAGCCAACGTCTCCACCACTTTTGTGAGTTCGTGACATGATCTGGAGCACCAACGTTGCTCCCTCTTACTGTTCAACGTTAACGTTAAAAGATCTTTTTGAGCGTTGGGTTTGTAAGTGCAATGATTTCACTGGCTCACGAGAGCAATAAACGTACATTTGATCTTTGACTCATGACACCATCAAAGTGCATTATCTTGAAATATATTTGAGTACTGATTTTGCTGGTTACTCACTGAGCTTTTAGCTCACCCCAAAAGTATTTTATTCCCCTCCACAGGGCTCGTGGCAAAGGAAGGCTTGTAGTACTTATTCACGTGACTGGATGGCATATATCTTGTACAGTTTGGATTTGGAATCGTTTTATGTATAGTTGGGAATTGTTTCCGCTTCGCTTATGACATGTAATTATTGGAGAATTTGAGGTATATTTGAGATTTATATTGTAATTTATTTGAGTGTGCGACTGAGTCCCGGCGAGAGCTGGGCAGGCGGTCCGCCGAACCCTTTGGTTCGCCTTAGGGGGAGGTGGGGCTGTCACAGTTGGTATCAGAGCTTAGGCTTCAAATTCCTGTAGTGTATCCTAGGCTTGAAGTTTAGGATGCCGGACTGTGGGTTTGGTTTGAAATATTAGTGATTCTTGCGGGATGTCTTGACTTGATTGGTACAAGATGGAATGTCGAGGACGACATTCTTTTAAGGAGGGGAGTTTGTGACGCCCCGAAAGGATGAGTGTGAGAACCCGAAAATTTTTATATATTTTCTAGACGTTATTTTGTTTCCTTGTCTACAAGTTTATGCCTTTCTTCAATATATTCATTTCTTATACATTTTTATAAGGGAATATAGTTTTCAAATCATTTCCTTGATACAAGTTAGTCCACGTTGAGTTTGAAGTGTATTATCAACGTGGGACCCGCTAGTGCGGTAAATGCGATATATTTTTGACAACTTGTTGGAGTTTGTATTAAATGACATCATTTTACAAGGTGCTAAGAGATAGTTAGAGGTTACCTATATGGATTAGTATTGGAGAGACAAAAAGATAAGTTTTAAACCAAAAGGTGACAAGTGTCACCATCCTATTCACTCT
Source organism: Coffea arabica (assembly GCF_036785885.1). Taxonomy (NCBI): domain Eukaryota; kingdom Viridiplantae; phylum Streptophyta; class Magnoliopsida; order Gentianales; family Rubiaceae; genus Coffea; species Coffea arabica. The sequence goes on from NC_092329.1 coordinate 37,740,603, forward strand.
TGGACTTTTGACCAAGATATTTTACCTTTTTAAAGCTAGTTTTGGCCAATTTATTTCTTCATTTTAACCTCTCTTGGCTGAACTCCTTAGGGAGAAAAAAGAAAGAAACCTTCAACTTTTATTCTTCATTTCTTGCTTATATCTTGCAAACCAACCGATTAAATCTTCAATTTGTCCACAAAGGTGACTTGCTAAGGGTGTTTCAAGGTCTTGGTGGAGTTATTTTGGAGAAGGAACCATTAAGCTCCTACTTTTCCTGTGGTTTTAAGGTATTTTTCCAAGAACATCCCATTTACTTCAATTAATTGCTTATTAGTGGTTTTTAGTGATTTTAGATGTTGTTTTGTGGAAGATTAGCATTTGAATGCATGAATTCCAGGTTAGGGTTTTGAATCTGCCCTGTTCTGACCGGATTTATTTGAGCCTGTTAGAGGCCGAATCATGCCGAGCTTAAAACATGAAAGTTGTAGAAAATGATGTGGACTAGCTGCCTGTAAATTTTCAGCTCCATCCGAGCAATGTATCTTGTGAAATAACCGAAATACCCTTGACTGTCCATGAACCCTGTTTCGCGCCCAGATTTCTGTTTTCGTGGTGTTTTCCCCATGAAATTGCATGATTTGGCTTTGGAGGTCTTCATAAGGAATGTAGGTATATGTCTTGGCTTCGAAACGCCATAAGATTCGTTTCAATATGATAAGTGTAGCTTCAGTTATGGATATTATGCCGAAAGGTGTATTTGATAGTCTATGATGTGTATGTGATTGATTTGAGATGAATTGGTAATATATTGTAGGTTGGAAATGAAGCATTTATGGGGAAATGCTGTCCGAACTTTGGGAATGTATGATTGCTATGAGTTTGTGATTTAGGGCTTGGACTCGAGCAAGGTAATGATATATGATGGATGGTTTCTGAGCCGTGGAGGTGAGTGACCCTAAATTGTTTCCAAAGTTACTTACGAAGTGTTTCTTGAATTATTTACTCGTTTGCATATCATGTGTGCCAGCATGTGAGTCCATGAAATGATTTAGCTTAAATGAGTTCTTGGGGAGTCTTGTGCTGAACACCAACGTCTCCTCTACTATTTACCTGGAGCCAACGTCTCCACCACTTTTGTGAGTTCGTGACATGATTTGGAGCACCAACGTTGCTCCCTCTTACTGTTCAACGTTAACGTTAAAAGATCTTTTTGAGCGTTGGGTTTGTAAGTGCAATGATTTCACTGGCTCACGAGAGCAATAAACGTACATTTGATCTTTGACTCATGACACCATCAAAGTGCATTATCTTGAAATATATTTGAGTACTGATTTTGCTGGTTACTCACTGAGCTTTTAGCTCACCCCAAAAGTATTTTATTCCCCTCCACAGGGCTCGTGGCAAAGGAAGGCTTGTAGTACTTATTCACGTGACTGGATGGCATATATCTTGTACAGTTTGGATTTGGAATCGTTTTATGTATAGTTGGGAATTGTTTCCGCTTCGCTTATGACATGTAATTATTGGAGAATTTGAGGTATATTTGAGATTTATATTGTAATTTATTTGAGTGTGCGACTGAGTCCCGGCGAGAGCTGGGCAGGCGGTCCGCCGAACCCTTTGGTTCGCCTTAGGGGGAGGTGGGGCTGTCACAGTTGGTATCAGAGCTTAGGTTTCAAATTCCTGTAGTGTATCCTAGGCTTGAAGTTTAGGATGCCGGACTGTGGGTTTGATTTGAAATATTAGTGATTCTTGCGGGATGTCTTGACTTGATTGGTACAAGATGGAATGTCGAGGACGACATTCTTTTAAGGAGGGGAGTTTGTGACGCCCCGAAAGGATGAGTGTGAGAACCCGAAAATTTTTATATATTTTCTAGACGTTATTTTGTTTCCTTGTCTACAAGTTTATGCCTTTCTTCAATATATTCATTTCTTATACATTTTTATAAGGGAATATAGTTTTCAAATCATTTCCTTGATACAAGTTAGTCCACGTTGAGTTTGAAGTGTATTATCAACGTGGGACCCGCTAGTGCGGTAAATGCGATATATTTTTGACAACTTGTTGGAGTTTGTATTAAATGACATCATTTTACAAGGTGCTAAGAGATAGTTAGAGGTTACCTATATGGATTAGTATTGGAGAGACAAAAAGATAAGTTTTAAACCAAAAGGTGACAAGTGTCACCATCCTATTCACTCTTGGACTTTTGACCAAGATATTTTACCTTTTTAAAGCTAGTTTTGGCCAATTTATTTCTTCATTTTAAGCTCTCTTGGCTGAACTCCTTAGGGAGAAAAAAGAAAGAAACCTTCAACTTTTATTCTTCATTTCTTGCTTATATCTTGCAAACCAACCGATTAAATCTTCAATTTGTCCACAAAGGTGACTTGCAAAGGGTGTTTCAAGGTCTTGGTGGAGTTATTTTGGAGAAGGAACCATTAAGCTCCTACTTTTCCTGTGGTTTTAAGGTATTTTTCCAAGAACATCCCCTTTACTTCAATTAATTGCTTATTAGTGGTTTTTAGTGGTTTTAGATGTTGTTTTGTGGAAGATTAGCATTTGAATGCATGAATTCCAGGTTAGGGTTTTGAATCTGCCCTGTTCTGACCGGATTTATTTGAGCCTGTTAGTGGCCGAATCATGCCTAGCTTAAAACATGAAAGTTGTAGAAAATGGTGTGGACTAGCTGCCTGTAAATTTTCAGCTCCATCCGAGCACTGTATCTTGTGAAATGACCGAAATACCCTTGACTGTCCATGAACCCTGTTTCGCGCCCAGATTTCTGTTTTCGTGGTGTTTTCCCCATGAAATTGCATGATTTGGCTTTGGAGGTCTTCATAAGGAATGTAGGTATATGTCTTGGCTTCGAAACGCCATAAGATTCGTTTCAATATGATAAGTGTAGCTTCAGTTATGGATATTATGCCGAAAGGTGTATTTGATAGTCTATGATGTGTATGTGATTGATTTGAGATGAATTGGTAATATATTGTAGGTTGGAAATGAAGCATTTATGGGGAAATGCTGTCCGAACTTTGGGAATGTATGATTGCTATGAGTTTGTGATTTAGGGCTTGGACTCGAGCAAGGTAATGATATATGATGGATGGTTTCTGAGCCGTGGAGGTGAGTGACCCTAAATTGTTTCCAAAGTTACTTACGAAGTGTTTCTTGAATTATTTACTCGTTTGCATATCATGTGTGCCAGCATGTGAGTCCATGAAATGATTTAGCTTAAATGAGTTCTTGGGGAGTCTTGTGCTGAACACCAACGTCTCCTCTACTATTTACCTGGAGCCAACGTCTCCACCACTTTTGTGAGTTCGTGACATGATCTGGAGCACCAACGTTGCTCCCTCTTACTGTTCAACGTTAACGTTAAAAGATCTTTTTGAGCGTTGGGTTTGTAAGTGCAATGATTTCACTGGCTCACGAGAGCAATAAACGTACATTTGATCTTTGACTCATGACACCATCAAAGTGCATTATCTTGAAATATATTTGAGTACTGATTTTGCTGGTTACTCACTGAGCTTTTAGCTCACCCCAAAAGTATTTTATTCCCCTCCACAGGGCTCGTGGCAAAGGAAGGCTTGTAGTACTTATTCACGTGACTGGATGGCATATATCTTGTACAGTTTGGATTTGGAATCGTTTTATGTATAGTTGGGAATTGTTTCCGCTTCGCTTATGACATGTAATTATTGGAGAATTTGAGGTATATTTGAGATTTATATTGTAATTTATTTGAGTGTGCGACTGAGTCCCGGCGAGAGCTGGGCAGGCGGTCCGCCGAACCCTTTGGTTCGCCTTAGGGGGAGGTGGGGCTGTCACAGTTGGTATCAGAGCTTAGGCTTCAAATTCCTGTAGTGTATCCTAGGCTTGAAGTTTAGGATGCCGGACTGTGGGTTTGGTTTGAAATATTAGTGATTCTTGCGGGATGTCTTGACTTGATTGGTACAAGATGGAATGTCGAGGACGACATTCTTTTAAGGAGGGGAGTTTGTGACGCCCCGAAAGGATGAGTGTGAGAACCCGAAAATTTTTATATATTTTCTAGACGTTATTTTGTTTCCTTGTCTACAAGTTTATGCCTTTCTTCAATATATTCATTTCTTATACATTTTTATAAGGGAATATAGTTTTCAAATCATTTCCTTGATACAAGTTAGTCCACGTTGAGTTTGAAGTGTATTATCAACGTGGGACCCGCTAGTGCGGTAAATGCGATATATTTTTGACAACTTGTTGGAGTTTGTATTAAATGACATCATTTTACAAGGTGCTAAGAGATAGTTAGAGGTTACCTATATGGATTAGTATTGGAGAGACAAAAAGATAAGTTTTAAACCAAAAGGTGACAAGTGTCACCATCCTATTCACTCTTGGACTTTTGACCAAGATATTTTACCTTTTTAAAGCTAGTTTTGGCCAATTTATTTCTTCATTTTAACCTCTCTTGGCTGAACTCCTTAGGGAGAAAAAAGAAAGAAACCTTCAACTTTTATTCTTCATTTCTTGCTTATATCTTGCAAACCAACCGATTAAATCGTCAATTTGTCCACAAAGGTGACTTGCTAAGGGTGTTTCAAGGTCTTGGTGGAGTTATTTTGGAGAAGGAACCATTAAGCTCCTACTTTTCCTGTGGTTTTAAGGTATTTTTCCAAGAACATCCCCTTTACTTCAATTAATTGCTTATTAGTGGTTTTTAGTGGTTTTAGATGTTGTTTTGTGGAAGATTAGCATTTGAATGCATGAATTCCAGGTTAGGGTTTTGAATCTGCCCTGTTCTGACCGGATTTATTTGAGCCTGTTAGAGGCCGAATCATGCCTAGCTTAAAACATGAAAGTTGTAGAAAATGGTGTGGACTAGCTGCCTGTAAATTTTCAGCTCCATCCGAGCACTGTATCTTGTGAAATGACCGAAATACCCTTGACTGTCCATGAACCCTGTTTCGCGCCCAGATTTCTGTTTTCGTGGTGTTTTCCCCATGAAATTGCATGATTTGGCTTTGGAGGTCTTCATAAGGAATGTAGGTATATGTCTTGGCTTCGAAACGCCATAAGATTCGTTTCAATATGATAAGTGTAGCTTCAGTTATGGATATTATGCCGAAAGGTGTATTTGATAGTCTATGATGTGTATGTGATTGATTTGAGATGAATTGGTAATATATTGTAGGTTGGAAATGAAGCATTTATGGGGAAATGCTGTCCGAACTTTGGGAATGTATGATTGCTATGAGTTTGTGATTTAGGGCTTGGACTCGAGCAAGGTAATGATATATGATGGATGGTTTCTGAGCCGTGGAGGTTAGTGACCCTAAATTGTTTCCAAAGTTACTTACGAAGTGTTTCTTGAATTATTTACTCGTTTGCATATCATGTGTGCCAGCATGTGAGTCCATGAAATGATTTAGCTTAAATGAGTTCTTGGGGAGTCTTGTGCTGAACACCAACGTCTCCTCTACTATTTACCTGGAGCCAACGTCTCCACCACTTTTGTGAGTTCGTGACATGATCTGGAGCACCAACGTTGCTCCCTCTTACTGTTCAACGTTAACGTTAAAAGATCTTTTTGAGCGTTGGGTTTGTAAGTGCAATGATTTCACTGGCTCACGAGAGCAATAAACGTACATTTGATCTTTGACTCATGACACCATCAAAGTGCATTATCTTGAAATATATTTGAGTACTGATTTTGCTGGTTACTCACTGAGCTTTTAGCTCACCCCAAAAGTATTTTATTCCCCTCCACAGGGCTCGTGGCAAAGGAAGGCTTGTAGTACTTATTCACGTGACTGGATGGCATATATCTTGTACAGTTTGGATTTGGAATCGTTTTATGTATAGTTGGGAATTGTTTCCGCTTCGCTTATGACATGTAATTATTGGAGAATTTGAGGTATATTTGAGATTTATATTGTAATTTATTTGAGTGTGCGACTGAGTCCCGGCGAGAGCTGGGCAGGCGGTCCGCCGAACCCTTTGGTTCGCCTTAGGGGGAGGTGGGGCTGTCACAGTTGGTATCAGAGCTTAGGCTTCAAATTCCTGTAGTGTATCCTAGGCTTGAAGTTTAGGATGCCGGACTGTGGGTTTGGTTTGAAATATTAGTGATTCTTGCGGGATGTCTTGACTTGATTGGTACAAGATGGAATGTCGAGGACGACATTCTTTTAAGGAGGGGAGTTTGTGACGCCCCGAAAGGATGAGTGTGAGAACCCGAAAATTTTTATATATTTTCTAGACTTTATTTTGTTTCCTTGTCTACAAGTTTATGCCTTTCTTCAATATATTCATTTCTTATACATTTTTATAAGGGAATATAGTTTTCAAATCATTTCCTTGATACAAGTTAGTCCACGTTGAGTTTGAAGTGTATTATCAACGTGGGACCCGCTAGTGCGGTAAATGCGATATATTTTTGACAACTTGTTGGAGTTTGTATTAAATGACATCATTTTACAAGGTGCTAAGAGATAGTTAGAGGTTACCTATATGGATTAGTATTGGAGAGACAAAAAGATAAGTTTTAAACCAAAAGGTGACAAGTGTCACCATCCTATTCACTCTTGGACTTTTGACCAAGATATTTTACCTTTTTAAAGCTAGTTTTGGCCAATTTATTTCTTCATTTTAACCTCTCTTGGCTGAACTCCTTAGGGAGAAAAAAGAAAGAAACCTTCAACTTTTATTCTTCATTTCTTACTTATATCTTGCAAACCAACCGATTAAATCGTCAATTTGTCCACAAAGGTGACTTGCTAAGGGTGTTTCAAGGTCTTGGTGGAGTTATTTTGGAGAAGGAACCATTAAGCTCCTACTTTTCCTGTGGTTTTAAGGTATTTTTCCAAGAACATCCCCTTTACTTCAATTAATTGCTTATTAGTGGTTTTTAGTGGTTTTAGATGTTGTTTTGTGGAAGATTAGCATTTGAATGCATGAATTCCAGGTTAGGGTTTTGAATCTGCCCTGTTCTGACCGGATTTATTTGAGCCTGTTAGAGGCCGAATCATGCCTAGCTTAAAACATGAAAGTTGTAGAAAATGGTGTGGACTAGCTGCCTGTAAATTTTCAGCTCCATCCGAGCACTGTATCTTGTGAAATGACCGAAATACCCTTGACTGTCCATGAACCCTGTTTCGCGCCCAGATTTCTGTTTTCGTGGTGTTTTCCCCATGAAATTGCATGATTTGGCTTTGGAGGTCTTCATAAGGAATGTAGGTATATGTCTTGGCTTCGAAACGCCATAAGATTCGTTTCAATATGATAAGTGTAGCTTCAGTTATGGATATTATGCCGAAAGGTGTATTTGATAGTCTATGATGTGTATGTGATTGATTTGAGATGAATTGGTAATATATTGTAGGTTGGAAATGAAGCATTTATGGGGAAATGCTGTCCGAACTTTGGGAATGTATGATTGCTATGAGTTTGTGATTTAGGGCTTGGACTCGAGCAAGGTAATGATATATGATGGATGGTTTCTGAGCCGTGGAGGTTAGTGACCCTAAATTGTTTCCAAAGTTACTTACGAAGTGTTTCTTGAATTATTTACTCGTTTGCATATCATGTGTGCCAGCATGTGAGTCCATGAAATGATTTAGCTTAAATGAGTTCTTGGGGAGTCTTGTGCTGAACACCAACGTCTCCTCTACTATTTACCTGGAGCCAACGTCTCCACCACTTTTGTGAGTTCGTGACATGATCTGGAGCACCAACGTTGCTCCCTCTTACTGTTCAACGTTAACGTTAAAAGATCTTTTTGAGCGTTGGGTTTGTAAGTGCAATGATTTCACTGGCTCACGAGAGCAATAAACGTACATTTGATCTTTGACTCATGACACCATCAAAGTGCATTATCTTGAAATATATTTGAGTACTGATTTTGCTGGTTACTCACTGAGCTTTTAGCTCACCCCAAAAGTATTTTATTCCCCTCCACAGGGCTCGTGGCAAAGGAAGGCTTGTAGTACTTATTCACGTGACTGGATGGCATATATCTTGTACAGTTTGGATTTGGAATCGTTTTATGTATAGTTGGGAATTGTTTCCGCTTCGCTTATGACATGTAATTATTGGAGAATTTGAGGTATATTTGAGATTTATATTGTAATTTATTTGAGTGTGCGACTGAGTCCCGGCGAGAGCTGGGCAGGCGGTCCGCCGAACCCTTTGGTTCGCCTTAGGGGGAGGTGGGGCTGTCACAGTTGGTATCAGAGCTTAGGCTTCAAATTCCTGTAGTGTATCCTAGGCTTGAAGTTTAGGATGCCGGACTGTGGGTTTGGTTTGAAATATTAGTGATTCTTGCGGGATGTCTTGACTTGATTGGTACAAGATGGAATGTCGAGGACGACATTCTTTTAAGGAGGGGAGTTTGTGACGCCCCGAAAGGATGAGTGTGAGAACCCGAAAATTTTTATATATTTTCTAGACTTTATTTTGTTTCCTTGTCTACAAGTTTATGCCTTTCTTCAATATATTCATTTCTTATACATTTTTATAAGGGAATATAGTTTTCAAATCATTTCCTTGATACAAGTTAGTCCACGTTGAGTTTGAAGTGTATTATCAACGTGGGACCCGCTAGTGCGGTAAATGCGATATATTTTTGACAACTTGTTGGAGTTTGTATTAAATGACATCATTTTACAAGGTGCTAAGAGATAGTTAGAGGTTACCTATATGGATTAGTATTGGAGAGACAAAAAGATAAGTTTTAAACCAAAAGGTGACAAGTGTCACCATCCTATTCACTCTTGGACTTTTGACCAAGATATTTTACCTTTTTAAAGCTAGTTTTGGCCAATTTATTTCTTCATTTTAACCTCTCTTGGCTGAACTCCTTAGGGAGAAAAAAGAAAGAAACCTTCAACTTTTATTCTTCATTTCTTACTTATATCTTGCAAACCAACCGATTAAATCGTCAATTTGTCCACAAAGGTGACTTGCTAAGGGTGTTTCAAGGTCTTGGTGGAGTTATTTTGGAGAAGGAACCATTAAGCTCCTACTTTTCCTGTGGTTTTAAGGTATTTTTCCAAGAACATCCCCTTTACTTCAATTAATTGCTTATTAGTGGTTTTTAGTGGTTTTAGATGTTGTTTTGTGGAAGATTAGCATTTGAATGCATGAATTCCAGGTTAGGGTTTTGAATCTGCCCTGTTCTGACCGGATTTATTTGAGCCTGTTAGAGGCCGAATCATGCCTAGCTTAAAACATGAAAGTTGTAGAAAATGGTGTGGACTAGCTGCCTGTAAATTTTCAGCTCCATCCGAGCACTGTATCTTGTGAAATGACCGAAATACCCTTGACTGTCCATGAACCCTGTTTCGCGCCCAGATTTCTGTTTTCGTGGTGTTTTCCCCATGAAATTGCATGATTTGGCTTTGGAGGTCTTCATAAGGAATGTAGGTATATGTCTTGGCTTCGAAACGCCATAAGATTCGTTTCAATATGATAAGTGTAGCTTCAGTTATGGATATTATGCCGAAAGGTGTATTTGATAGTCTATGATGTGTATGTGATTGATTTGAGATGAATTGGTAATATATTGTAGGTTGGAAATGAAGCATTTATGGGGAAATGCTGTCCGAACTTTGGGAATGTATGATTGCTATGAGTTTGTGATTTAGGGCTTGGACTCGAGCAAGGTAATGATATATGATGGATGGTTTCTGAGCCGTGGAGGTGAGTGACCCTAAATTGTTTCCAAAGTTACTTACGAAGTGTTTCTTGAATTATTTACTCGTTTGCATATCATGTGTGCCAGCATGTGAGTCCATGAAATGATTTAGCTTAAATGAGTTCTTGGGGAGTCTTGTGCTGAACACCAACGTCTCCTCTACTATTTACCTGGAGCCAACGTCTCCACCACTTTTGTGAGTTCGTGACATGATCTGGAGCACCAACGTTGCTCCCTCTTACTGTTCAACGTTAACGTTAAAAGATCTTTTTGAGCGTTGGGTTTGTAAGTGCAATGATTTCACTGGCTCACGAGAGCAATAAACGTACATTTGATCTTTGACTCATGACACCATCAAAGTGCATTATCTTGAAATATATTTGAGTACTGATTTTGCTGGTTACTCACTGAGCTTTTAGCTCACCCCAAAAGTATTTTATTCCCCTCCACAGGGCTCGTGGCAAAGGAAGGCTTGTAGTACTTATTCACGTGACTGGATGGCATATATCTTGTACAGTTTGGATTTGGAATCGTTTTATGTATAGTTGGGAATTGTTTCCGCTTCGCTTATGACATGTAATTATTGGAGAATTTGAGGTATATTTGAGATTTATATTGTAATTTATTTGAGTGTGCGACTGAGTCCCGGCGAGAGCTGGGCAGGCGGTCCGCCGAACCCTTTGGTTCGCCTTAGGGGGAGGTGGGGCTGTCACAGTTGGTATCAGAGCTTAGGCTTCAAATTCCTGTAGTGTATCCTAGGCTTGAAGTTTAGGATGCCGGACTGTGGGTTTGGTTTGAAATATTAGTGATTCTTGCGGGATGTCTTGACTTGATTGGTACAAGATGGAATGTCGAGGACGACATTCTTTTAAGGAGGGGAGTTTGTGACGCCCCGAAAGGATGAGTGTGAGAACCCGAAAATTTTTATATATTTTCTAGACTTTATTTTGTTTCCTTGTCTACAAGTTTATGCCTTTCTTCAATATATTCATTTCTTATACATTTTTATAAGGGAATATAGTTTTCAAATCATTTCCTTGATACAAGTTAGTCCACGTTGAGTTTGAAGTGTATTATCAACGTGGGACCCGCTAGTGCGGTAAATGCGATATATTTTTGACAACTTGTTGGAGTTTGTATTAAATGACATCATTTTACAAGGTGCTAAGAGATAGTTAGAGGTTACCTATATGGATTAGTATTGGAGAGACAAAAAGATAAGTTTTAAACCAAAAGGTGACAAGTGTCACCATCCTATTCACTCTTGGACTTTTGACCAAGATATTTTACCTTTTTAAAGCTAGTTTTGGCCAATTTATTTCTTCATTTTAACCTCTCTTGGCTGAACTCCTTAGGGAGAAAAAAGAAAGAAACCTTCAACTTTTATTCTTCATTTCTTGCTTATATCTTGCAAACCAACCGATTAAATCGTCAATTTGTCCACAAAGGTGACTTGCTAAGGGTGTTTCAAGGTCTTGGTGGAGTTATTTTGGAGAAGGAACCATTAAGCTCCTACTTTTCCTGTGGTTTTAAGGTATTTTTCCAAGAACATCCCCTTTACTTCAATTAATTGCTTATTAGTGGTTTTTAGTGGTTTTAGATGTTGTTTTGTGGAAGATTAGCATTTGAATGCATGAATTCCAGGTTAGGGTTTTGAATCTGCCCTGTTCTGACCGGATTTATTTGAGCCTGTTAGAGGCCGAATCATGCCTAGCTTAAAACATGAAAGTTGTAGAAAATGGTGTGGACTAGCTGCCTGTAAAATTTCAGCTCCATCCGAGCACTGTATCTTGTGAAATGACCGAAATACCCTTGACTGTCCATGAACCCTGTTTCGCGCCCAGATTTCTGTTTTCGTGGTGTTTTCCCCATGAAATTGCATGATTTGGCTTTGGAGGTCTTCATAAGGAATGTAGGTATATGTCTTGGCTTCGAAACGCCATAAGATTCGTTTCAATATGATAAGTGTAGCTTCAGTTATGGATATTATGCCGAAAGGTGTATTTGATAGTCTATGATGTGTATGTGATTGATTTGAGATGAATTGGTAATATATTGTAGGTTGGAAATGAAGCATTTATGGGGAAATGCTGTCCGAACTTTGGGAATGTATGATTGCTATGAGTTTGTGATTTAGGGCTTGGACTCGAGCAAGGTAATGATATATGATGGATGGTTTCTGAGCCGTGGAGGTGAGTGACCCTAAATTGTTTCCAAAGTTACTTACGAAGTGTTTCTTGAATTATTTACTCGTTTGCATATCATGTGTGCCAGCATGTGAGTCCATGAAATGATTTAGCTTAAATGATTTCTTGGGGAGTCTTGTGCTGAACACCAACGTCTCCTCTACTATTTACCTGGAGCCAACGTCTCCACCACTTTTGTGAGTTCGTGACATGATCTGGAGCACCAACGTTGCTCCCTCTTACTGTTCAACATTAACGTTAAAAGATCTTTTTGAGCGTTGGGTTTGTAAGTGCAATGATTTCACTAGCTCACGAGAGCAATAAACGTACATTTGATCTTTGACTCATGACACCATCAAAGTGCATTATCTTGAAATATATTTGAGTACTGATTTTGCTGGTTACTCACTGAGCTTTTAGCTCACCCCAAAAGTATTTTATTCCCCTCCACAGGGCTCGTGGCAAAGGAAGGCTTGTAGTACTTATTCACGTGACTGGATGGCATATATCTTGTACAGTTTGGATTTGGAATCGTTTTATGTATAGTTGGGAATTGTTTCCGCTTCGCTTATGACATGTAATTATTGGAGAATTTGAGGTATATTTGAGATTTATATTGTAATTTATTTGAGTGTGCGACTGAGTCCCGGCGAGAGCTGGGCAGGCGGTCCGCCGAACCCTTTGGTTCGCCTTAGGGGGAGGTGGGGCTGTCACAGTTGGTATCAGAGCTTAGGTTTCAAATTCCTGTAGTGTATCCTAGGCTTGAAGTTTAGGATGCCGGACTGTGGGTTTGATTTGAAATATTAGTGATTCTTGCGGGATGTCTTGACTTGATTGGTACAAGATGGAATGTCGAGGACGACATTCTTTTAAGGAGGGGAGTTTGTGACGCCCCGAAAGGATGAGTGTGAGAACCCGAAAATTTTTATATATTTTCTAGACGTTATTTTGTTTCCTTGTCTACAAGTTTATGCCTTTCTTCAATATATTCATTTCTTATACATTTTTATAAGGGAATATAGTTTTCAAATCATTTCCTTGATACAAGTTAGTCCACGTTGAGTTTGAAGTGTATTATCAACGTGGGACCCGCTAGTGCGGTAAATGCGATATATTTTTGACAACTTGTTGGAGTTTGTATTAAATGACATCATTTTACAAGGTGCTAAGAGATAGTTAGAGGTTACCTATATGGATTAGTATTGGAGAGACAAAAAGATAAGTTTTAAACCAAAAGGTGACAAGTGTCACCATCCTATTCACTCTTGGACTTTTGACCAAGATATTTTACCTTTTTAAAGCTAGTTTTGGCCAATTTATTTCTTCATTTTAACCTCTCTTGGCTGAACTCCTTAGGGAGAAAAAAGAAAGAAACCTTCAACTTTTATTCTTCATTTCTTGCTTATATCTTGCAAACGAATCGATTAAATCTTCAATTTGTCCACAAAGGTGACTTGCTAAGGGTGTTTCAAGGTCTTGGTGGAGTTATTTTGGAGAAGGAACCATTAAGCTCCTACTTTTCCTGTGGTTTTAAGGTATTTTTCCAAGCACATCCCCTTTACTTCAATTAATTGCTTATTAGTGGTTTTTAGTGGTTTTAGATGTTGTTTTGTGGAAGATTAGCATTTGAATGCATGAATTCCAGGTTAGGGTTTTGAATCTGCCCTGTTCTGACCGGATTTATTTGAGCCTGTTAGAGGCCGAATCATGCCTAGTTTAAAACATGAAAGTTGTAGAAAATGGTGTGGACTAGCTGCCTGTAAAATTTCAGCTCCATCCGAGCACTGTATCTTGTGAAATGACCGAAATACCCTTGACTGTCCATGAACCCTGTTTCGCGCCCAGATTTCTGTTTTCGTGGAGTTTTCCCCATGAAATTGCATGATTTGGCTTTGGAGGTCTTCATAAGGAATGTAGGTATATGTCTTGGCTTCGAAACGCCATAAGATTCGTTTCAATATGATAAGTGTAGCTTCAGTTATGGATATTATGCCGAAAGGTGTATTTGATAGTCTATGATGTGTATGTGATTGATTTGAGATGAATTGGTAATATATTGTAGGTTGGAAATGAAGCATTTATGGGGAAATGCTGTCCGAACTTTGGGAATGTATGATTGCTATGAGTTTGTGATTTAGGGCTTGGACTCGAGCAAGGTAATGATATATGATGGATGGTTTCTGAGCCGTGGAGGTGAGTGACCCTAAATTGTTTCCAAAGTTACTTACGAAGTGTTTCTTGAATTATTTACTCGTTTGCATATCATGTGTGCCAGCATGTGAGTCCATGAAATGATTTAGCTTAAATGATTTCTTGGGGAGTCTTGTGCTGAACACCAACGTCTCCTCTACTATTTACCTGGAGCCAACGTCTCCACCACTTTTGTGAGTTCGTGACATGATCTGGAGCACCAACGTTGCTCCCTCTTACTGTTCAACATTAACGTTAAAAGATCTTTTTGAGCGTTGGGTTTGTAAGTGCAATGATTTCACTAGCTCACGAGAGCAATAAACGTACATTTGATCTTTGACTCATGACACCATCAAAGTGCATTATCTTGAAATATATTTGAGTACTGATTTTGCTGGTTACTCACTGAGCTTTTAGCTCACCCCAAAAGTATTTTATTCCCCTCCACAGGGCTCGTGGCAAAGGAAGGCTTGTAGTACTTATTCACGTGACTGGATGGCATATATCTTGTACAGTTTGGATTTGGAATCGTTTTATGTATAGTTGGGAATTGTTTCCGCTTCGCTTATGACATGTAATTATTGGAGAATTTGAGGTATATTTGAGATTTATATTGTAATTTATTTGAGTGTGCGACTGAGTCCCGGCGAGAGCTGGGCAGGCGGTCCGCCGAACCCTTTGGTTCGCCTTAGGGGGAGGTGGGGCTGTCACAGTTGGTATCAGAGCTTAGGTTTCAAATTCCTGTAGTGTATCCTAGGCTTGAAGTTTAGGATGCCGGACTGTGGGTTTGATTTGAAATATTAGTGATTCTTGCGGGATGTCTTGACTTGATTGGTACAAGATGGAATGTCGAGGACGACATTCTTTTAAGGAGGGGAGTTTGTGACGCCCCGAAAGGATGAGTGTGAGAACCCGAAAATTTTTATATATTTTCTAGACGTTATTTTGTTTCCTTGTCTACAAGTTTATGCCTTTCTTCAATATATTCATTTCTTATACATTTTTATAAGGGAATATAGTTTTCAAATCATTTCCTTGATACAAGTTAGTCCACGTTGAGTTTGAAGTGTATTATCAACGTGGGACCCGCTAGTGCGGTAAATGCGATATATTTTTGACAACTTGTTGGAGTTTGTATTAAATGACATCATTTTACAAGGTGCTAAGAGATAGTTAGAGGTTACCTATATGGATTAGTATTGGAGAGACAAAAAGATAAGTTTTAAACCAAAAGGTGACAAGTGTCACCATCCTATTCACTCTTGGACTTTTGACCAAGATATTTTACCTTTTTAAAGCTAGTTTTGGCCAATTTATTTCTTCATTTTAACCTCTCTTGGCTGAACTCCTTAGGGAGAAAAAAGAAAGAAACCTTCAACTTTTATTCTTCATTTCTTGCTTATATCTTGCAAACGAATCGATTAAATCTTCAATTTGTCCACAAAGGTGACTTGCTAAGGGTGTTTCAAGGTCTTGGTGGAGTTATTTTGGAGAAGGAACCATTAAGCTCCTACTTTTCCTGTGGTTTTAAGGTATTTTTCCAAGCACATCCCCTTTACTTCAATTAATTGCTTATTAGTGGTTTTTAGTGGTTTTAGATGTTGTTTTGTGGAAGATTAGCATTTGAATGCATGAATTCCAGGTTAGGGTTTTGAATCTGCCCTGTTCTGACCGGATTTATTTGAGCCTGTTAGAGGCCGAATCATGCCTAGTTTAAAACATGAAAGTTGTAGAAAATGGTGTGGACTAGCTGCCTGTAAAATTTCAGCTCCATCCGAGCACTGTATCTTGTGAAATGACCGAAATACCCTTGACTGTCCATGAACCCTGTTTCGCGCCCAGATTTCTGTTTTCGTGGAGTTTTCCCCATGAAATTGCATGATTTGGCTTTGGAGGTCTTCATAAGGAATGTAGGTATATGTCTTGGCTTCGAAACGCCATAAGATTCGTTTCAATATGATAAGTGTAGCTTCAGTTATGGATATTATGCCGAAAGGTGTATTTGATAGTCTATGATGTGTATGTGATTGATTTGAGATGAATTGGTAATATATTGTAGGTTGGAAATGAAGCATTTATGGGGAAATGCTGTCCGAACTTTGGGAATGTATGATTGCTATGAGTTTGTGATTTAGGGCTTGGACTCGAGCAAGGTAATGATATATGATGGATGGTTTCTGAGCCGTGGAGGTGAGTGACCCTAAATTGTTTCCAAAGTTACTTACGAAGTGTTTCTTGAATTATTTACTCGTTTGCATATCATGTGTGCCAGCATGTGAGTCCATGAAATGATTTAGCTTAAATGATTTCTTGGGGAGTCTTGTGCTGAACACCAACGTCTCCTCTACTATTTACCTGGAGCCAACGTCTCCACCACTTTTGTGAGTTCGTGACATGATCTGGAGCACCAACGTTGCTCCCTCTTACTGTTCAACATTAACGTTAAAAGATCTTTTTGAGCGTTGGGTTTGTAAGTGCAATGATTTCACTAGCTCACGAGAGCAATAAACGTACATTTGATCTTTGACTCATGACACCATCAAAGTGCATTATCTTGAAATATATTTGAGTACTGATTTTGCTGGTTACTCACTGAGCTTTTAGCTCACCCCAAAAGTATTTTATTCCCCTCCACAGGGCTCGTGGCAAAGGAAGGCTTGTAGTACTTATTCACGTGACTGGATGGCATATATCTTGTACAGTTTGGATTTGGAATCGTTTTATGTATAGTTGGGAATTGTTTCCGCTTCGCTTATGACATGTAATTATTGGAGAATTTGAGGTATATTTGAGATTTATATTGTAATTTATTTGAGTGTGCGACTGAGTCCCGGCGAGAGCTGGGCAGGCGGTCCGCCGAACCCTTTGGTTCGCCTTAGGGGGAGGTGGGGCTGTCACAGTTGGTATCAGAGCTTAGGCTTCAAATTCCTGTAGTGTATCCTAGGCTTGAAGTTTAGGATGCCGGACTGTGGGTTTGGTTTGAAATATTAGTGATTCTTGCGGGATGTCTTGACTTGATTGGTACAAGATGGAATGTCGAGGACGACATTCTTTTAAGGAGGGGAGTTTGTGACGCCCCGAAAGGATGAGTGTGAGAACCCGAAAATTTTTATATATTTTCTAGACGTTATTTTGTTTCCTTGTCTACAAGTTTATGCCTTTCTTCAATATATTCATTTCTTATACATTTTTATAAGGGAATATAGTTTTCAAATCATTTCCTTGATACAAGTTAGTCCACGTTGAGTTTGAAGTGTATTATCAACGTGGGACCCGCTAGTGCGGTAAATGCGATATATTTTTGACAACTTGTTGGAGTTTGTATTAAATGACATCATTTTACAAGGTGCTAAGAGATAGTTAGAGGTTACCTATATGGATTAGTATTGGAGAGACAAAAAGATAAGTTTTAAACCAAAAGGTGACAAGTGTCACCATCCTATTCACTCTTGGACTTTTGACCAAGATATTTTACCTTTTTAAAGCTAGTTTTGGCCAATTTATTTCTTCATTTTAAGCTCTCTTGGCTGAACTCCTTAGGGAGAAAAAAGAAAGAAACCTTCAACTTTTATTCTTCATTTCTTGCTTATATCTTGCAAACGAATCGATTAAATCTTCAATTTGTCCACAAAGGTGACTTGCTAAGGGTGTTTCAAGGTCTTGGTGGAGTTATTTTGGAGAAGGAACCATTAAGCTCCTACTTTTCCTGTGGTTTTAAGGTATTTTTCCAAGCACATCCCCTTTACTTCAATTAATTGCTTATTAGTGGTTTTTAGTGGTTTTAGATGTTGTTTTGTGGAAGATTAGCATTTGAATGCATGAATTCCAGGTTAGGGTTTTGAATCTGCCCTGTTCTGACCGGATTTATTTGAGCCTGTTAGAGGCCGAATCATGCCTAGTTTAAAACATGAAAGTTGTAGAAAATGGTGTGGACTAGCTGCCTGTAAAATTTCAGCTCCATCCGAGCACTGTATCTTGTGAAATGACCGAAATACCCTTGACTGTCCATGAACCCTGTTTCGCGCCCAGATTTCTGTTTTCGTGGAGTTTTCCCCATGAAATTGCATGATTTGGCTTTGGAGGTCTTCATAAGGAATGTAGGTATATGTCTTGGCTTCGAAACGCCATAAGATTCGTTTCAATATGATAAGTGTAGCTTCAGTTATGGATATTATGCCGAAAGGTGTATTTGATAGTCTATGATGTGTATGTGATTGATTTGAGATGAATTGGTAATATATTGTAGGTTGGAAATGAAGCATTTATGGGGAAATGCTGTCCGAACTTTGGGAATGTATGATTGCTATGAGTTTGTGATTTAGGGCTTGGACTCGAGCAAGGTAATGATATATGATGGATGGTTTCTGAGCCGTGGAGGTGAGTGACCCTAAATTGTTTCCAAAGTTACTTACGAAGTGTTTCTTGAATTATTTACTCGTTTGCATATCATGTGTGCCAGCATGTGAGTCCATGAAATGATTTAGCTTAAATGATTTCTTGGGGAGTCTTGTGCTGAACACCAACGTCTCCTCTACTATTTACCTGGAGCCAACGTCTCCACCACTTTTGTGAGTTCGTGACATGATCTGGAGCACCAACGTTGCTCCCTCTTACTGTTCAACATTAACGTTAAAAGATCTTTTTGAGCGTTGGGTTTGTAAGTGCAATGATTTCACTAGCTCACGAGAGCAATAAACGTACATTTGATCTTTGACTCATGACACCATCAAAGTGCATTATCTTGAAATATATTTGAGTACTGATTTTGCTGGTTACTCACTGAGCTTTTAGCTCACCCCAAAAGTATTTTATTCCCCTCCACAGGGCTCGTGGCAAAGGAAGGCTTGTAGTACTTATTCACGTGACTGGATGGCATATATCTTGTACAGTTTGGATTTGGAATCGTTTTATGTATAGTTGGGAATTGTTTCCGCTTCGCTTATGACATGTAATTATTGGAGAATTTGAGGTATATTTGAGATTTATATTGTAATTTATTTGAGGACCGTAGTGTGCGACTGAGTCCCGGCGAGAGCTGGGCAGGCGGTCCGCCGAACCCTTTGGTTCGCCTTAGGGGGAGGTGGGGCTGTCACAGTTGGTATCAGAGCTTAGGCTTCAAATTCCTGTAGTGTATCCTAGGCTTGAAGTTTAGGATGCCGGACTGTGGGTTTGGTTTGAAATATTAGTGATTCTTGCGGGATGTCTTGACTTGATTGGTACAAGATGGAATGTCGAGGACGACATTCTTTTAAGGAGGGGAGTTTGTGACGCCCCGAAAGGATGAGTGTGAGAACCCGAAAATTTTTATATATTTTCTAGACGTTATTTTGTTTCCTTGTCTACAAGTTTATGCCTTTCTTCAATATATTCATTTCTTATACATTTTTATAAGGGAATATAGTTTTCAAATCATTTCCTTGATACAAGTTAGTCCACGTTGAGTTTGAAGTGTATTATCAACGTGGGACCCGCTAGTGCGGTAAATGCGATATATTTTTGACAACTTGTTGGAGTTTGTATTAAATGACATCATTTTACAAGGTGCTAAGAGATAGTTAGAGGTTACCTATATGGATTAGTATTGGAGAGACAAAAAGATAAGTTTTAAACCAAAAGGTGACAAGTGTCACCATCCTATTCACTCTTGGACTTTTGACCAAGATATTTTACCTTTTTAAAGCTAGTTTTGGCCAATTTATTTCTTCATTTTAAGCTCTCTTGGCTGAACTCCTTAGGGAGAAAAAAGAAAGAAACCTTCAACTTTTATTCTTCATTTCTTGCTTATATCTTGCAAACCAACCGATTAAATCTTCAATTTGTCCACAAAGGTGACTTGCTAAGGGTGTTTCAAGGTCTTGGTGGAGTTATTTTGGAGAAGGAACCATTAAGCTCCTACTTTTCCTGTGGTTTTAAGGTATTTTTCCAAGAACATCCCCTTTACTTCAATTAATTGCTTATTAGTGGTTTTTAGTGGTTTTAGATGTTGTTTTGTGGAAGATTAGCATTTGAATGCATGAATTCCAGGTTAGGGTTTTGAATCTGCCCTGTTCTGACCGGATTTATTTGAGCCTGTTAGAGGCCGAATCATGCCTAGTTTAAAACATGAAAGTTGTAGAAAATGGTGTGGACTAGCTGCCTGTAAAATTTCAGCTCGATCCGAGCACTGTATCTTGTGAAATGACCGAAATACCCTTGACTGTCCATGAACCCTGTTTCGCGCCCAGATTTCTGTTTTCGTGGAGTTTTCCCCATGAAATTGCATGATTTGGCTTTGGAGGTCTTCATAAGGAATGTAGGTATATGTCTTGGCTTCGAAACGCCATAAGATTCGTTTCAATATGATAAGTGTAGCTTCAGTTATGGATATTATGCCGAAAGGTGTATTTGATAGTCTATGATGTGTATGTGATTGATTTGAGATGAATTGGTAATATATTGTAGGTTGGAAATGAAGCATTTATGGGGAAATGCTGTCCGAACTTTGGGAATGTATGATTGCTATGAGTTTGTGATTTAGGGCTTGGACTCGAGCAAGGTAATGATATATGATGGATGGTTTCTGAGCCGTGGAGGTGAGTGACCCTAAATTGTTTCCAAAGTTACTTACGAAGTGTTTCTTGAATTATTTACTCGTTTGCATATCATGTGTGCCAGCATGTGAGTCCATGAAATGATTTAGCTTAAATGAGTTCTTGGGGAGTCTTGTGCTGAACACCAACGTCTCCTCTACTATTTACCTGGAGCCAACGTCTCCACCACTTTTGTGAGTTCGTGACATGATCTGGAGCACCAACGTTGCTCCCTCTTACTGTTCAACGTTAACGTTAAAAGATCTTTTTGAGCGTTGGGTGTGTAAGTGCAATGATTTCACTGGCTCACGAGAGCAATAAACGTACATTTGATCTTTGACTCATGACACCATCAAAGTGCATTATCTTGAAATATATTTGAGTACTGATTTTGCTGGTTACTCACTGAGCTTTTAGCTCACCCCAAAAGTATTTTATTCCCCTCCACAGGGCTCGTGGCAAAGGAAGGCTTGTAGTACTTATTCACGTGACTGGATGGCATATATCTTGTACAGTTTGGATTTGGAATCGTTTTATGTATAGTTGGGAATTGTTTCCGCTTCGCTTATGACATGTAATTATTGGAGAATTTGAGGTATATTTGAGATTTATATTGTAATTTATTTGAGGACCGTAGTGTGCGACTGAGTCCCGGCGAGAGCTGGGCAGGCGGTCCGCCGAACCCTTTGGTTCGCCTTAGGGGGAGGTGGGGCTGTCACAGTTGGTATCAGAGCTTATGCTTCAAATTCCTGTAGTGTATCCTAGGCTTGAAGTTTAGGATGCCGGACTGTGGGTTTGGTTTGAAATATTAGTGATTCTTGCGGGATGTCTTGACTTGATTGGTACAAGATGGAATGTCGAGGACGACATTCTTTTAAGGAGGGGAGTTTGTGACGCCCCGAAAGGATGAGTGTGAGAACCCGAAAATTTTTATATATTTTCTAGACGTTATTTTGTTTCCTTGTCTACAAGTTTATGCCTTTCTTCAATATATTCATTTCTTATACATTTTTATAAGGGAATATAGTTTTCAAATCATTTCCTTGATACAAGTTAGTCCACGTTGAGTTTGAAGTGTATTATCAACGTGGGACCCGCTAGTGCGGTAAATGCGATATATGTTTGACAACTTGTTGGAGTTTGTATTAAATGACATCATTTTACAAGGTGCTAAGAGATAGTTAGAGGTTACCTATTTGGATTAGTATTGGAGAGACAAAAAGATAAGTTTTAAACCAAAAGGTGACAAGTGTCACCATCCTATTCACTCTTGGACTTTTGACCAAGATATTTTACCTTTTTAAAGCTAGTTTTGGCCAATTTATTTCTTCATTTTAAGCTCTCTTGGCTGAACTCCTTAGGGAGAAATAAGAAAGAAACCTTCAACTTTTATTCTTCATTTCTTGCTTATATCTTGCAAACCAACCGATTAAATCTTCAATTTGTCCACAAAGGTGACTTGCTAAGGGTGTTTCAAGGTCTTGGTGGAGTTATTTTGGAGAAGGAACCATTAAGCTCCTACTTTTCCTGTGGTTTTAAGGTATTTTTCCAAGAACATCCCCTTTACTTCAATTAATTGCTTATTAGTGGTTTTAGATGTTGTTTTGTGGAAGATTAGCATTTGAATGCATGAATTCCAGGTTAGGGTTTTGAATCTGCCTTGTTCTGACCGGATTTATTTGAGCCTGGTAGAGGCCGAATCAGGCTTAGCTTAAAACAAGTAAGTTGTAGAAAATGGTGTTGACTAGCTGCCTGTAAATGTTCAGCTCGATCCGAGCACTGTATCTTGTGAAATGACCGAAATACCCTTGACTGTCCATGAACCCTGTTTCGCGCCCAGATTTCTGTTTTCGTGGTGTTTTCCCCATGAAATTGCATGATTTGGCTTTGGAGGTCTTCATAAGGAATGTAGGTATATGTCTTGGCTTCGAAACGCCATAAGATTCGTTTCAATATGATAAGTGTAGCTTCAGTTATGGATATTATGCCGAAAGGTGTATTTGATAGTCTATGATGTGTATGTGATTGATTTGAGATGAATTGGTAATATATTGTAGGTTGGAAATGAAGCATTTATGGGGAAATGCTGTCCGAACTTTGGGAATGTATGATTGCTATGAGTTTGTGATTTAGGGCTTGGACTCGAGCAAGGTAATGATATATGATGGATGGTTTCTGAGCCGTGGAGGTGAGTGACCCTAAATTGTTTCCAAAGTTACTTACGAAGTGTTTCTTGAATTATTTACTCGTTTGCATATCATGTGTGCCAGCATGTGAGTCCATGAAATGATTTAGCTTAAATGAGTTCTTGGGGAGTCTTGTGCTGAACACCAACGTCTCCTCTACTATTTACCTGGAGCCAACGTCTCCACCACTTTTGTGAGTTCGTGACATGATCTGGAGCACCAACGTTGCTCCCTCTTACTGTTCAACGTTAACGTTAAAAGATCTTTTTGAGCGTTGGGTGTGTAAGTGCAATGATTTCACTGGCTCACGAGAGCAATAAACGTACATTTGATCTTTGACTCATGACACCATCAAAGTGCATTATCTTGAAATATATTTGAGTACTGATTTTGCTGGTTACTCACTGAGCTTTTAGCTCACCCCAAAAGTATTTTATTCCCCTCCACAGGGCTCGTGGCAAAGGAAGGCTTGTAGTACTTATTCACGTGACTGGATGGCATATATCTTGTACAGTTTGGATTTGGAATCGTTTTATGTATATTTGGGAATTGTTTCCGCTTCGCTTATGACATGTAATTATTGGAGAATTTGAGGTATATTTGAGATTTATATTGTAATTTATTTGAGGACCGTAGTGTGCGACTGAGTCCCGGCGAGAGTTGGGCAGGCGGTCCGCCGAACCCTTTGGTTCGCCTTAAGGGGAGGTGGGGCTGTCACAGTTGGTATCAGAGCCTATGCTTCAAATTCCTGTAGTGTATCCTAGGCTTGAAGTTTAGGATGCCGGACTGTGGGTTTGGTTTGAAATATTAGTGA
This sequence comes from Coffea arabica, assembly GCF_036785885.1. Taxonomy (NCBI): domain Eukaryota; kingdom Viridiplantae; phylum Streptophyta; class Magnoliopsida; order Gentianales; family Rubiaceae; genus Coffea; species Coffea arabica. Next base: position 37,764,218 of record NC_092329.1, read on the forward strand.
TTCTTGCGGGATGTCTTGACTTGATTGGTACAAGATGGAATGTCGAGGACGACATTCTTTTAAGGAGGGGAGTTTGTGACGCCCCGAAAGGATGAGTGTGAGAACCCGAAAATTTTTATATATTTTCTAGACGTTATTTTGTTTCCTTGTCTACAAGTTTATGCCTTTCTTCAATATATTCATTTCTTATACATTTTTATAAGGGAATATAGTTTTCAAATCATTTCCTTGATACAAGTTAGTCCACGTTGAGTTTGAAGTGTATTATCAACGTGGGACCCGCTAGTGCGGTAAATGCGATATATGTTTGACAACTTGTTGGAGTTTGTATTAAATGACATCATTTTACAAGGTGCTAAGAGATAGTTAGAGGTTACCTATTTGGATTAGTATTGGAGAGACAAAAAGATAAGTTTTAAACCAAAAGGTGACAAGTGTCACCATCCTATTCACTCTTGGACTTTTGACCAAGATATTTTACCTTTTTAAAGCTAGTTTTGGCCAATTTATTTCTTCATTTTAAGCTCTCTTGGCTGAACTCCTTAGGGAGAAATAAGAAAGAAACCTTCAACTTTTATTCTTCATTTCTTGCTTATATCTTGCAAACCAACCGATTAAATCTTCAATTTGTCCACAAAGGTGACTTGCTAAGGGTGTTTCAAGGTCTTGGTGGAGTTATTTTGGAGAAGGAACCATTAAGCTCCTACTTTTCCTGTGGTTTTAAGGTATTTTTCCAAGAACATCCCCTTTACTTCAATTAATTGCTTATTAGCGGTTTTAGATGTTGTTTTGTGGAAGATTAGCATTTGAATGCATGAATTCCAGGTTAGGGTTTTGAATCTGCCCTGTTCTGACCAGATTTATTTGAGCCTGTTAGAGGCCGAATCATGCCTAGTTTAAAACATGAAAGTTGTAGAAAATGGTGTGGACTAGCTGCCTGTAAATTTTCAGCTCGATCCGAGCACTGTATCTTGTGAAATGACCGAAATACCCTTGACTGTCCATGAACCCTGTTTCGCGCCCAGATTTCTGTTTTCGTGGTGTTTTCCCCATGAAATTGCATGATTTGGCTTTGGAGGTCTTCATAAGGAATGTAGGTATATGTCTTGGCTTCGAAACGCCATAAGATTCGTTTCAATATGATAAGTGTAGCTTCAGTTATGGATATTGTGCCGAAAGGTGTATTTGATAGTCTATGATGTGTATGTGATTGATTTGAGATGAATTGGTAATATATTGTAGGTTGGAAATGAAGCATTTATGGGGAAATGCTGTCCGAACTTTGGGAATGTATGATTGCTATGAGTTTGTGATTTAGGGCTTGGACTCGAGCAAGGTAATGATATATGATGGATGGTTTCTGAGCCGTGGAGGTGAGTGACCCTAAATTGTTTCCAAAGTTACTTACGAAGTGTTTCTTGAATTATTTACTCGTTTGCATATCATGTGTGCCAGCATGTGAGTCCATGAAATGATTTAGCTTAAATGAGTTCTTGGGGAGTCTTGTGCTGAACACCAACGTCTCCTCTACTATTTACCTGGAGCCAACGTCTCCACCACTTTTGTGAGTTCGTGACATGATCTGGAGCACCAACGTTGCTCCCTCTTACTGTTCAACGTTAACGTTAAAAGATCTTTTTGAGCGTTGGGTGTGTAAGTGCAATGATTTCACTGGCTCACGAGAGCAATAAACGTACATTTGATCTTTGACTCATGACACCATCAAAGTGCATTATCTTGAAATATATTTGAGTACTGATTTTGCTGGTTACTCACTGAGCTTTTAACTCACCCCAAAAGTATTTTATTCCCCTCCACAGGGCTCGTGGCAAAGGAAGGCTTGTAGTACTTATTCACGTGACTGGATGGCATATATCTTGTACAGTTTGGATTTGGAATCGTTTTATGTATAGTTGGGAATTGTTTCCGCTTCGCTTATGACATGTAATTATTGGAGAATTTGAGGTATATTTGAGATTTATATTGTAATTTATTTGAGGACCGTAGTGTGCGACTGAGTCCCGGCGAGAGCTGGGCAGGCGGTCCGCCGAACCCTTTGGTTCGCCTTAAGGGGAGGTGGGGCTGTCACAGTTGGTATCAGAGCTTATGCTTCAAATTCCTGTAGTGTATCCTAGGCTTGAAGTTTAGGATGCCGGACTGTGGGTTTGGTTTGAAATATTAGTGATTCTTGCGGGATGTCTTGACTTGATTGGTACAAGATGGAATGTCGAGGACGACATTCTTTTAAGGAGGGGAGTTTGTGACGCCCCGAAAGGATGAGTGTGAGAACCCGAAAATTTTTATATATTTTCTAGACGTTATTTTGTTTCCTTGTCTACAAGTTTATGCCTTTCTTCAATATATTCATTTCTTATACATTTTTATAAGGGAATATAGTTTTCAAATCATTTCCTTGATACAAGTTAGTCCACGTTGAGTTTGAAGTGTATTATCAACGTGGGACCCGCTAGTGCGGTAAATGCGATATATGTTTGACAACTTGTTGGAGTTTGTATTAAATGACATCATTTTACAAGGTGCTAAGAGATAGTTAGAGGTTACCTATTTGGATTAGTATTGGAGAGACAAAAAGATAAGTTTTAAACCAAAAGGTGACAAGTGTCACCATCCTATTCACTCTTGGACTTTTGACCAAGATATTTTACCTTTTTAAAGCTAGTTTTGGCCAATTTATTTCTTCATTTTAAGCTCTCTTGGCTGAACTCCTTAGGGAGAAAAAAGAAAGAAACCTTCAACTTTTATTCTTCATTTCTTGCTTATATCTTGCAAACCAACCGATTAAATCTTCAATTTGTCCACAAAGGTGACTTGCTAAGGGTGTTTCAAGGTCTTGGTGGAGTTATTTTGGAGAAGGAACCATTAAGCTCCTACTTTTCCTGTGGTTTTAAGGTATTTTTCCAAGAACATCCCCTTTACTTCAATTAATTGCTTATTAGTGGATTTTAGATGTTGTTTTGTGGAAGATTAGCATTTGAATGCATGAATTCCAGGTTAGGGTTTTGAATCTGCCCTGTTCTGACCAGATTTATTTGAGCCTGTTAGAGGCCGAATCAGGCCTAGTTTAAAACATGAAAGTTGTAGAAAATGGTGTTGACTAGCTGCCTGTAAATTTTCAGCTCGATCCGAGCACTGTATCGTGTGAAATGACCGAAATACCCTTGACTGTCCATGAACCCTGTTTCGCGCCCAGATTTCTGTTTTCGTGGTGTTTTCCCCATGAAATTGCATGATTTGGCTTCGGAGGTCTTCATAAGGAATGTAGGTATATGTCTTGGCTTCGAAACGCCATAAGATTCGTTTCAATATGATAAGTGTAGCTTCAGTTATGGATATTGTGCCGAAAGGTGTATTTGATAGTCTATGATGTGTATGTGATTGATTTGAGATGAATTGGTAATATATTGTAGGTTGGAAATGAAGCATTTATGGGGAAATGCTGTCCGAACTTTGGGAATGTATGATTGCTATGAGTTTGTGATTTAGGGCTTGGACTCGAGCAAGGTAATGATATATGATGGATGGTTTCTGAGCCGTGGAGGTGAGTGACCCTAAATTGTTTCCAAAGTTACTTACGAAGTGTTTCTTGAATTATTTACTCGTTTGCATATCATGTGTGCCAGCATGTGAGTCCATGAAATGATTTAGCTTAAATGAGTTCTTGGGGAGTCTTGTGCTGAACACCAACGTCTCCTCTACTATTTACCTGGAGCCAACGTCTCCACCACTTTTGTGAGTTCGTGACATGATCTGGAGCACCAACGTTGCTCCCTCTTACTGTTCAACGTTAACGTTAAAAGATCTTTTTGAGCGTTGGGTGTGTAAGTGCAATGATTTCACTGGCTCACGAGAGCAATAAACGTACATTTGATCTTTGACTCATGACACCATCAAAGTGCATTATCTTGAAATATATTTGAGTACTGATTTTGCTGGTTACTCTCTGAGCTTTTAGCTCACCCCAAAAGTATTTTATTCCCCTCCACAGGGCTCGTGGCAAAGGAAGGCTTGTAGTACTTATTCACGTGACTGGATGGCATATATCTTGTACAGTTTGGATTTGGAATCGTTTTATGTATAGTTGGGAATTGTTTCCGCTTCGCTTATGACATGTAATTATTGGAGAATTTGAGGTATATTTGAGATTTATATTGTAATTTATTTGAGGACCGTAGTGTGCGACTGAGTCCCGGCGAGAGCTGGGCAGGCGGTCCGCCGAACCCTTTGGTTCGCCTTAGGGAGAGGTGGGGCTGTCACAGTTGGTATCAGAGCTTATGCTTCAAATTCCTGTAGTGTATCCTAGGCTTGAAGTTTAGGATGCCGGACTGTGGGTTTGGTTTGAAATATTAGTGATTCTTGCGGGATGTCTTGACTTGATTGGTACAAGATGGAATGTCGAGGACGACATTCTTTTAAGGAGGGGAGTTTGTGACGCCCCGAAAGGATGAGTGTGAGAACCCGAAAATTTTTATATATTTTCTACACGTTATTTTGTTTCCTTGTCTACAAGTTTATGCCTTTCTTTAATATATTCATTTCTTATACATTTTTATAAGGGAATATAGTTTTCAAATCATTTCCTTGATACAAGTTAGTCCACGTTGAGTTTGAAGTGTATTATCAACGTGGGACCCGCTAGTGCGGTAAATGCGATATATGTTTGACAACTTGTTGGAGTTTGTATTAAATGACATCATTTTACAAGGTTCTAAGAGATAGTTAGAGGTTACCTATTTGGATTAGTATTGGAGAGACAAAAAGATAAGTTTTAAACCAAAAGGTGACAAGTGTCACCATCCTATTCACTCTTGGACTTTTGACCAAGATATTTTACCTTTTTAAAGATAGTTTTGGCCAATTTATTTCTTCATTTTAAGCTCTCTTGGCTGAACTCCTTAGGGAGAAATAAGAAAGAAACCTTCAACTTTTATTCTTCATTTCTTGCTTATATCTTGCAAACCAACCGATTAAATCTTCAATTTGTCCACAAAGGTGACTTGCTAAGGGTGTTTCAAGGTCTTGGTGGAGTTATTTTGGAGAAGGAACCATTAAGCTCCTACTTTTCCTGTGGTTTTAAGGTATTTTTCCAAGAACATCCCCTTTACTTCAATTAATTGCTTATTAGTGGTTTTAGATGTTGTTTTGTGGAAGATTAGCATTTGAATGCATGAATTCCAGGTTAGGGTTTTGAATCTGCCATGTTCTGACCAGATTTATTTGAGCCTGTTAGAGGCCGAATCAGGCCTAGCTTAAAACCTGAAAGTTGTAGAAAATGGTGTTGACTAGCTGCCTGTAAATTTTCAGCTCGATCCGAGCACTGTATCTTGTGAAATGACCGAAATACCCTTGACTGTCCATGAACCCTGTTTCGCCCCCAGATTTCTGTTTTCGTGGTGTTTTCCCCATGAAATTGCATGATTTGGCTTTGGAGGTCTTCATAAGGAATGTAGGTATATGTCTTGGCTTCGAAACGCCATAAGATTCGTTTCAATATGATAAGTGTAGCTTCAGTTATGGATATTATGCCGAAAGGTGTATTTGATAGTCTATGATGTGTATGTGATTGATTTGAGATGAATTGGTAATATATTGTAGGTTGGAAATGAAGCATTTATGGGGAAATGCTGTCCGAACTTTGGGAATGTATGATTGCTATGAGTTTGTGATTTAGGGCTTGGACTCGAGCAAGGTAATGATATATGATGGATGGTTTCTGAGCCGTGGAGGTGAGTGACCCTAAATTGTTTCCAAAGTTACTTACGAAGTGTTTCTTGAATTATTTACTCGTTTGCATATCATGTGTGCCAGCATGTGAGTCCATGAAATGATTTAGCTTAAATGAGTTCTTGGGGAGTCTTGTGCTGAACACCAACGTCTCCTCTACTATTTACCTGGAGCCAACGTCTCCACCACTTTTGTGAGTTCGTGACATGATCTGGAGCACCAACGTTGCTCCCTCTTACTGTTCAACGTTAACGTTAAAAGATCTTTTTGAGCGTTGGGTGTGTAAGTGCAATGATTTCACTGGCTCACGAGAGCAATAAACGTACATTTGATCTTTGACTCATGACACCATCAAAGTGCATTATCTTGAAATATATTTGAGTACTGATTTTGCTGGTTACTCACTGAGCTTTTAACTCACCCCAAAAGTATTTTATTCCCCTCCACAGGGCTCGTGGCAAAGGAAGGCTTGTAGTACTTATTCACATGACTGGATGGCATATATCTTGTACAGTTTGGATTTGGAATCGTTTTATGTATAGTTGGGAATTGTTTCCGCTTCGCTTATGACATGTAATTATTGGAGAATTTGAGGTATATTTGAGATTTATATTGTAATTTATTTGAGGACCGTAGTGTGCGACTGAGTCCCGGCGAGAGCTGGGCAGGCGGTCCGCCGAACCCTTTGGTTCGCCTTAGGGGGAGGTGGGGCTGTCACAGTTGGTATCAGAGCTTCGGCTTCAAATTCCTGTAGTGTATCCTAGGCTTGAAGTTTAGGATGCCGGACTGTGGTTTTGGTTTGAAATATTAGTGATTCTTGCGGGATGTCTTGACTTGATTGGTACAAGATGGAATGTCGAGGACGACATTCTTTTAAGGAGGGGAGTTTGTGACGCCCCGAAAGGATGAGTGTGAGAACCCGAAAATTTTTATATATTTTCTAGACGTTATTTTGTTTCCTTGTCTACAAGTTTATGCCTTTCTTCAATATATTCATTTCTTATACATTTTTATAAGGCAATATAGTTTTCAAATCATTTCCTTGATACAAGTTAGTCCACGTTGAGTTTGATGTGTATTATCAACGTGGGACCCGCTAGTGCGGTAAATACGATATATTTTTGACAACTTGTTGGAGTTTGTATTAAATGACATCATTTTACAAGGTGCTAAGAGATAGTTAGAGGTTACCTATATGGATTAGTATTGGAGAGACAAAAAGATAAGTTTTAAACCAAAAGGTGACAAGTGTCACCATCCTATTCACTCTTGGACTTTTGACCAAGATATTTTACCTTTTTAAAGCTAGTTTTGGCCAATTTATTTATTCATTCTAACCTCTCTTGGCTGAACTCCTTAGGGAGAAAAAAGAAAGAAACCTTCAACTTTTATTCTTCATTTCTTGCTTATATCTTGCAAACCAACCGATTAAATCTTCAATTTGTCCACAAAGGTGACTTGCTATGGGTGTTTCAAGGTCTTGGTGGAGTTATTTTCGAGAAAGAACCATTAAGCTCCTACTTTTCCTGTGGTTTTAAGGTATTTTTCCAAGAACATCCCCTTTACTTCAATTAATTGCTTATTAGTGGTTTTTAGTGGTTTTAGATGTTGTTTTGTGGAAGATTAGCATTTGAATGCATGAATTCCAGGTTAGGGTTTTGAATCTGCCCTGTTTTGACCGGATTTATTTGAGCCTGTTCGAGGCCGAATCATGCCTAGCTTAAAACATGAAAGTTATAGAAAATGGTGTGGACTAGCTGCCTGTAAATTTTCAGCTCCATCCGAGCACTGTATCTTGTGAAATGACCGAAATACCCTTGACTGTCCATGAACCCTGTTTCGCGCCCAGATTTCTGTTTTCGTGGTGTTTTCCCCATGAAATTGCATGATTTGGCTTTGGAGGTCTTCATAAGGAATGTAGGTATATGTCTTGGCTTCGAAACGCTATAAGATTCGTTTCAATATGATAAGTGTAGCTTCAGTTATGGATATTATGCCGAAAGGTGTATTTGATAGTCTATGATGTGTATGTGATTGATTTGAGATGAATTGGTAATATATTGTAGGTTGGAAATGAAGCATTTATGGGGAAATGCTGTCCGAACTTTGGGAATGTATGATTGCTATGAGTTTGTGATTTAAGGCTTGGACTCGAGCAAGGTAATGATATATGATGGATGGTTTCTGAGACGTGGAGGTGAGTGACCCTAAATTGTTTCCAAAGTTACTTACGAAGTGTTTCTTGAATTATTTACTCGTTTGCATATCATGTGTGCCAGCATGTGAGTCCATGAAATGATTTAGCTTAAATGATTTCTTGGGGAGTCTTGTGCTGAACACCAACGTCTCCTCTACTATTTACCTGGAGCCAACGTCTCCACCACTTTTGTGAGTTCGTGACATGATCTGGAGCACCAACGTTGCTCCCTCTTACTGTTCAACGTTAACGTTAAAAGATCTTTTTGAGCGTTGGGCGTGTAAGTGCAATGATTTGACTGGCTCACGAGAGCAATAAACGTACATTTGATCTTTGACTCATGACACCATCAAAGTGCATTATCTTTAAATATATTTGAGTACTGATTTTGCTGGTTACTCACTGAGCTTTTAGCTCACCCCAAAAGTATTTTATTCCTCGCCACAGGGCTCGTGGCAAAGGAAGGCTTGTAGTACTTATTCACGTGATTGGATGGCATATATCTTGTACAGTTTGGTTTTGGAATCGTTTTATGTATAGTTGGGAATTGTTTCCGCTTCGCTTATGACATGTAATTATTGGAGAATTTGAGGTATATTTGAGATTTATATTGTAATTTATTTGAGTGTGCGACTGAGTCCCGGCGAGAGCTGGGCAGGCGGTCCCCCGAACCCTTTGGTTCGCCTTAGGGGGAGGTGGGGCTGTCACAGTTGGTATCAGAGTTTAGGCTTCAAATTCCTGTAGTGTATCCTAGGCTTGAAGTTTAGGATGCCGGACTGTGGGTTTGGTTTGAAATATTAGTGATTCTTGCGGGATGTCTTGACTTGATTGATACAAGATGGAATGTCGAGGACGACATTCTTTTAAGGAGGGGAGTTTGTGACGCCCCGAAAGGATGAGTGTGAGAACCCGAAAATTTTTATATATTTTCTAGACGTTATTTTGTTTCCTTGTCTACAAGTTTATGCCTTTCTTCAATATATTCATTTCTTATACATTTTTATAAGGGAATATAGTTTTCAAATCATTTCCTTGATACAAGTTAGTCCACGTTGAGTTTGAAGTGTATTATCAACGTGGGACCCGCTAGTGCGGTAAATGCGATATATTTTTGACAACTTGTTGGAGTTTGTATTAAATGACATCATTTTACAAGGTGCTAAGAGATAGTTAGGGGTTACCTATATGGATTAGTATTGGAGAGACAAAAAGATAAGTTTTAAACCAAAAGGTGACAAATGTCACCATCCTATTCACTCTTGGACTTTTGACGAAGATATTTTACCTTTTTAAAGCTAATTTTGGCCAATTTATTTCTTCATTTTAACCTCTCTTGGCTGAACTCCTTAGGGAGAAAAAAGAAAGAAACCTTCAACTTTTATTCTTCATTTCTTGCTTATATCTTGCAAACCAACCGATTAAATCGTCAATTTGTCCACAAAGGTGACTTGCTAAGGGTGTTTCAAGGTCTTGGTGGAGTTATTTTGGAGAAGGAACCATTAAGCTCCTACTTTTCCTATGGTTTTAAGGTATTTTTCCAAGAACATCCCATTTACTTCAATTAATTGCTTATTAGTGGTTTTTAGTGATTTTAGATGTTGTTTTGTGGAAGATTAGCATTTGAATGCATGAATTCCAGGTTAGGGTTTTGAATCTGCCCTGTTCTGACCGGATTTATTTGAGCCTGTTAGAGGCCGAATCATGCCTAGCTTAAAACATGAAAGTTGTAGAAAATGGTGTGGACTAGCTGCCTGTAAATTTTCAGCTCGATCCGAGCACTGTATCGTGTGAAATGACCGAAATACCCTTGACTGTCCATGAACCCTGTTTCGCGCCCAGATTTCTGTTTTCGTGGTGTTTTCCCCATGAAATTGCATGATTTGGCTTCGGAGGTCTTCATAAGGAATGTAGGTATATGTCTTTTCAGTTATGGATATTGTGCCGAAAGGTGTATTTGATAGTCTATGATGTGTATGTGATTGATTTGAGATGAATTGGTAATATATTGTAGGTTGGAAATGAAGCATTTATGGGGAAATGCTGTCCGAACTTTGGGAATGTATGATTGCTATGAGTTTGTGATTTAGGGCTTGGACTCGAGCAAGGTAATGATATATGATGGATGGTTTCTGAGCCGTGGAGGTGAGTGACCCTAAATTGTTTCCAAAGTTACTTACGAAGTGTTTCTTGAATTATTTACTCGTTTGCATATCATGTGTGCCAGCATGTGAGTCCATGAAATGATTTAGCTTAAATGAGTTCTTGGGGAGTCTTGTGCTGAACACCAACGTCTCCTCTACTATTTACCTGGAGCCAACGTCTCCACCACTTTTGTGAGTTCGTGACATGATCTGGAGCACCAACGTTGCTCCCTCTTACTGTTCAACGTTAACGTTAAAAGATCTTTTTGAGCGTTGGGTGTGTAAGTGCAATGATTTCACTGGCTCACGAGAGCAATAAACGTACATTTGATCTTTGACTCATGACACCATCAAAGTGCATTATCTTGAAATATATTTGAGTACTGATTTTGCTGGTTACTCTCTGAGCTTTTAGCTCACCCCAAAAGTATTTTATTCCCCTCCACAGGGCTCGTGGCAAAGGAAGGCTTGTAGTACTTATTCACGTGACTGGATGGCATATATCTTGTACAGTTTGGATTTGGAATCGTTTTATGTATAGTTGGGAATTGTTTCCGCTTCGCTTATGACATGTAATTATTGGAGAATTTGAGGTATATTTGAGATTTATATTGTAATTTATTTGAGGACCGTAGTGTGCGACTGAGTCCCGGCGAGAGCTGGGCAGGCGGTCCGCCGAACCCTTTGGTTCGCCTTAGGGAGAGGTGGGGCTGTCACAGTTGGTATCAGAGCTTATGCTTCAAATTCCTGTAGTGTATCCTAGGCTTGAAGTTTAGGATGCCGGACTGTGGGTTTGGTTTGAAATATTAGTGATTCTTGCGGGATGTCTTGACTTGATTGGTACAAGATGGAATGTCGAGGACGACATTCTTTTGAGGAGGGGAGTTTGTGACGCCCCGAAAGGATGAGTGTGAGAACCCGAAAATTTTTATATATTTTCTACACGTTATTTTGTTTCCTTGTCTACAAGTTTATGCCTTTCTTTAATATATTCATTTCTTATACATTTTTATAAGGGAATATAGTTTTCAAATCATTTCCTTGATACAAGTTAGTCCACGTTGAGTTTGAAGTGTATTATCAACGTGGGACCCGCTAGTGCGGTAAATGCGATATATGTTTGACAACTTGTTGGAGTTTGTATTAAATGACATCATTTTACAAGGTTCTAAGAGATAGTTAGAGGTTACCTATTTGGATTAGTATTGGAGAGACAAAAAGATAAGTTTTAAACCAAAAGGTGACAAGTGTCACCATCCTATTCACTCTTGGACTTTTGACCAAGATATTTTACCTTTTTAAAGATAGTTTTGGCCAATTTATTTCTTCATTTTAAGCTCTCTTGGCTGAACTCCTTAGGGAGAAATAAGAAAGAAACCTTCAACTTTTATTCTTCATTTCTTGCTTATATCTTGCAAACCAACCGATTAAATCTTCAATTTGTCCACAAAGGTGACTTGCTAAGGGTGTTTCAAGGTCTTGGTGGAGTTATTTTGGAGAAGGAACCATTAAGCTCCTACTTTTCCTGTGGTTTTAAGGTATTTTTCCAAGAACATCCCCTTTACTTCAATTAATTGCTTATTAGTGGTTTTAGATGTTGTTTTGTGGAAGATTAGCATTTGAATGCATGAATTCCAGGTTAGGGTTTTGAATCTGCCATGTTCTGACCAGATTTATTTGAGCCTGTTAGAGGCCGAATCAGGCCTAGCTTAAAACCTGAAAGTTGTAGAAAATGGTGTTGACTAGCTGCCTGTAAATTTTCAGCTCGATCCGAGCACTGTATCTTGTGAAATGACCGAAATACCCTTGACTGTCCATGAACCCTGTTTCGCCCCCAGATTTCTGTTTTCGTGGTGTTTTCCCCATGAAATTGCATGATTTGGCTTTGGAGGTCTTCATAAGGAATGTAGGTATATGTCTTGGCTTCGAAACGCCATAAGATTCGTTTCAATATGATAAGTGTAGCTTCAGTTATGGATATTATGCCGAAAGGTGTATTTGATAGTCTATGATGTGTATGTGATTGATTTGAGATGAATTGGTAATATATTGTAGGTTGGAAATGAAGCATTTATGGGGAAATGCTGTCCGAACTTTGGGAATGTATGATTGCTATGAGTTTGTGATTTAGGGCTTGGACTCGAGCAAGGTAATGATATATGATGGATGGTTTCTGAGCCGTGGAGGTGAGTGACCCTAAATTGTTTCCAAAGTTACTTACGAAGTGTTTCTTGAATTATTTACTCGTTTGCATATCATGTGTGCCAGCATGTGAGTCCATGAAATGATTTAGCTTAAATGAGTTCTTGGGGAGTCTTGTGCTGAACACCAACGTCTCCTCTACTATTTACCTGGAGCCAACGTCTCCACCACTTTTGTGAGTTCGTGACATGATCTGGAGCACCAACGTTGCTCCCTCTTACTGTTCAACGTTAACGTTAAAAGATCTTTTTGAGCGTTGGGTGTGTAAGTGCAATGATTTCACTGGCTCACGAGAGCAATAAACGTACATTTGATCTTTGACTCATGACACCATCAAAGTGCATTATCTTGAAATATATTTGAGTACTGATTTTGCTGGTTACTCACTGAGCTTTTAACTCACCCCAAAAGTATTTTATTCCCCTCCACAGGGCTCGTGGCAAAGGAAGGCTTGTAGTACTTATTCACATGACTGGATGGCATATATCTTGTACAGTTTGGATTTGGAATCGTTTTATGTATAGTTGGGAATTGTTTCCGCTTCGCTTATGACATGTAATTATTGGAGAATTTGAGGTATATTTGAGATTTATATTGTAATTTATTTGAGGACCGTAGTGTGCGACTGAGTCCCGGCGAGAGCTGGGCAGGCGGTCCGCCGAACCCTTTGGTTCGCCTTAGGGGGAGGTGGGGCTGTCACAGTTGGTATCAGAGCTTCGGCTTCAAATTCCTGTAGTGTATCCTAGGCTTGAAGTTTAGGATGCCGGACTGTGGTTTTGGTTTGAAATATTAGTGATTCTTGCGGGATGTCTTGACTTGATTGGTACAAGATGGAATGTCGAGGACGACATTCTTTTAAGGAGGGGAGTTTGTGACGCCCCGAAAGGATGAGTGTGAGAACCCGAAAATTTTTATATATTTTCTAGACGTTATTTTGTTTCCTTGTCTACAAGTTTATGCCTTTCTTCAATATATTCATTTCTTATACATTTTTATAAGGGAATATAGTTTTCAAATCATTTCCTTGATACAAGTTAGTCCACGTTGAGTTTGAAGTGTATTATCAACGTGGGACCCGCTAGTGCGGTAAATGCGATATATTTTTGACAACTTGTTGGAGTTTGTATTAAATGACATCATTTTACAAGGTGCTAAGAGATAGTTAGAGGTTACCTATATGGATTAGTATTGGAGAGACAAAAAGATAAGTTTTAAACCAAAAGGTGACAAGTGTCACCATCCTATTCACTCTTGGACTTTTGACCAAGATATTTTACCTTTTTAAAGCTAGTTTTGGCCAATTTATTTCTTCATTTTAAGCTCTCTTGGCTGAACTCCTTAGGGAGAAAAAAGAAAGAAACCTTCAACTTTTATTCTTCATTTCTTGCTTATATCTTGCAAACCAACCGATTAAATCTTCAATTTGTCCACAAAGGTGACTTGCTAAGGGTGTTTCAAGGTCTTGGTGGAGTTATTTTGGAGAAGGAACCATTAAGCTCCTACTTTTCCTGTGGTTTTAAGGTATTTTTCCAAGAACATCCCCTTTACTTCAATTAATTGCTTATTAGTGGTTTTTAGTGGTTTTAGATGTTGTTTTGTGGAAGATTAGCATTTGAATGCATGAATTCCAGGTTAGGGTTTTGAATCTGCCCTGTTCTGACCGGATTTATTTGAGCCTGTTAGAGGCCGAATCATGCCTAGCTTAAAACATGAAAGTTGTAGAAAATGGTGTGGACTAGCTGCCTGTAAATTTTCAGCTCCATCCGAGCACTGTATCTTGTGAAATGACCGAAATACCCTTGACTGTCCATGAACCCTGTTTCGCGCCCAGATTTCTGTTTTCGTGGTGTTTTCCCCATGAAATTGCATGATTTGGCTTTGGAGGTCTTCATAAGGAATGTAGGTATATGTCTTGGCTTCGAAACGCCATAAGATTCGTTTCAATATGATAAGTGTAGCTTCAGTTATGGATATTATGCCGAAAGGTGTATTTGATAGTCTATGATGTGTATGTGATTGATTTGAGATGAATTGGTAATATATTGTAGGTTGGAAATGAAGCATTTATGGGGAAATGCTGTCCGAACTTTGGGAATGTATGATTGCTATGAGTTTGTGATTTAAGGCTTGGACTCGAGCAAGGTAATGATATATGATGGATGGTTTCTGAGCCGTGGAGGTGAGTGACCCTAAATTGTTTCCAAAGTTACTTACGAAGTGTTTCTTGAATTATTTACTCGTTTGCATATCATGTGTGCCAGCATGTGAGTCCATGAAATGATTTAGCTTAAATGATTTCTTGGGGAGTCTTGTGCTGAACACCAACGTCTTCTCTACTATTTACCTGGAGCCAACGTCTCCACCACTTTTGTGAGTTCGTGACATGATCTGGAGCACCAACGTTGCTCCCTCTTACTGTTCAACGTTAACGTTAAAAGATCTTTTTGAGCGTTGGGCGTGTAAGTGCAATGATTTGACTGGCTCACGAGAGCAATAAACGTACATTTGATCTTTGACTCATGACACCATCAAAGTGCATTATCTTTAAATATATTTGAGTACTGATTTTGCTGGTTACTCACTGAGCTTTTAGCTCACCCCAAAAGTATTTTATTCCTCGCCACAGGGCTCGTGGCAAAGGAAGGCTTGTAGTACTTATTCACGTGACTGGATGGCATATATCTTGTACAGTTTGGATTTGGAATCGTTTTATGTATAGTTGGGAATTGTTTCCGCTTCGCTTATGACATGTAATTATTGGAGAATTTGAGGTATATTTGAGATTTATATTGTAATTTATTTGAGTGTGCGACTGAGTCCCGGCGAGAGCTGGGCAGGCGGTCCCCCGAACCCTTTGGTTCGCCTTAGGGGGAGGTGGGGCTGTCACAGTTGGTATCAGAGTTTAGGCTTCAAATTCCTGTAGTGTATCCTAGGCTTGAAGTTTAGGATGCCGGACTGTGGGTTTGGTTTGAAATATTAGTGATTCTTGCGGGATGTCTTGACTTGATTGATACAAGATGGAATGTCGAGGACGACATTCTTTTAAGGAGGGGAGTTTGTGACGCCCCGAAAGGATGAGTGTGAGAACCCGAAAATTTTTATATATTTTCTAGACGTTATTTTGTTTCCTTGTCTACAAGTTTATGCCTTTCTTCAATATATTCATTTCTTATACATTTTTATAAGGGAATATAGTTTTCAAATCATTTCCTTGATACAAGTTAGTCCACGTTGAGTTTGAAGTGTATTATCAACGTGGGACCCGCTAGTGCGGTAAATGCGATATATTTTTGACAACTTGTTGGAGTTTGTATTAAATGACATCATTTTACAAGGTGCTAAGAGATAGTTAGGGGTTACCTATATGGATTAGTATTGGAGAGACAAAAAGATAAGTTTTAAACCAAAAGGTGACAAATGTCACCATCCTATTCACTCTTGGACTTTTGACGAAGATATTTTACCTTTTTAAAGCTAATTTTGGCCAATTTATTTCTTCATTTTAACCTCTCTTGGCTGAACTCCTTAGGGAGAAAAAAGAAAGAAACCTTCAACTTTTATTCTTCATTTCTTGCTTATATCTTGCAAACCAACCGATTAAATCGTCAATTTGTCCACAAAGGTGACTTGCTAAGGGTGTTTCAAGGTCTTGGTGGAGTTATTTTGGAGAAGGAACCATTAAGCTCCTACTTTTCCTATGGTTTTAAGGTATTTTTCCAAGAACATCCCATTTACTTCAATTAATTGCTTATTAGTGGTTTTTAGTGATTTTAGATGTTGTTTTGTGGAAGATTAGCATTTGAATGCATGAATTCCAGGTTAGGGTTTTGAATCTGCCCTGTTCTGACCGGATTTATTTGAGCCTGTTAGAGGCCGAATCATGCCGAGCTTAAAACATGAAAGTTGTAGAAAATGATGTGGACTAGCTGCCTGTAAATTTTCAGCTCCATCCGAGCAATGTATCTTGTGAAATAACCGAAATACCCTTGACTGTCCATGAACCCTGTTTCGCGCCCAGATTTCTGTTTTCGTGGTGTTTTCCCCATGAAATTGCATGATTTGGCTTTGGAGGTCTTCATAAGGAATGTAGGTATATGTCTTGGCTTCGAAACGCCATAAGATTCGTTTCAATATGATAAGTGTAGCTTCAGTTATGGATATTATGCCGAAAGGTGTATTTGATAGTCTATGATGTGTATGTGATTGATTTGAGATGAATTGGTAATATATTGTAGGTTGGAAATGAAGCATTTATGGGGAAATGCTGTCCGAACTTTGGGAATGTATGATTGCTATGAGTTTGTGATTTAGGGCTTGGACTCGAGCAAGGTAATGATATATGATGGATGGTTTCTGAGCCGTGGAGGTGAGTGACCCTAAATTGTTTCCAAAGTTACTTACGAAGTGTTTCTTGAATTATTTACTCGTTTGCATATCATGTGTGCCAGCATGTGAGTCCATGAAATGATTTAGCTTAAATGAGTTCTTGGGGAGTCTTGTGCTGAACACCAACGTCTCCTCTACTATTTACCTGGAGCCAACGTCTCCACCACTTTTGTGAGTTCGTGACATGATTTGGAGCACCAACGTTGCTCCCTCTTACTGTTCAACGTTAACGTTAAAAGATCTTTTTGAGCGTTGGGTTTGTAAGTGCAATGATTTCACTGGCTCACGAGAGCAATAAACGTACATTTGATCTTTGACTCATGACACCATCAAAGTGCATTATCTTGAAATATATTTGAGTACTGATTTTGCTGGTTACTCACTGAGCTTTTAGCTCACCCCAAAAGTATTTTATTCCCCTCCACAGGGCTCGTGGCAAAGGAAGGCTTGTAGTACTTATTCACGTGACTGGATGGCATATATCTTGTACAGTTTGGATTTGGAATCGTTTTATGTATAGTTGGGAATTGTTTCCGCTTCGCTTATGACATGTAATTATTGGAGAATTTGAGGTATATTTGAGATTTATATTGTAATTTATTTGAGTGTGCGACTGAGTCCCGGCGAGAGCTGGGCAGGCGGTCCGCCGAACCCTTTGGTTCGCCTTAGGGGGAGGTGGGGCTGTCACAGTTGGTATCAGAGCTTAGGTTTCAAATTCCTGTAGTGTATCCTAGGCTTGAAGTTTAGGATGCCGGACTGTGGGTTTGATTTGAAATATTAGTGATTCTTGCGGGATGTCTTGACTTGATTGGTACAAGATGGAATGTCGAGGACGACATTCTTTTAAGGAGGGGAGTTTGTGACGCCCCGAAAGGATGAGTGTGAGAACCCGAAAATTTTTATATATTTTCTAGACGTTATTTTGTTTCCTTGTCTACAAGTTTATGCCTTTCTTCAATATATTCATTTCTTATACATTTTTATAAGGGAATATAGTTTTCAAATCATTTCCTTGATACAAGTTAGTCCACGTTGAGTTTGAAGTGTATTATCAACGTGGGACCCGCTAGTGCGGTAAATGCGATATATTTTTGACAACTTGTTGGAGTTTGTATTAAATGACATCATTTTACAAGGTGCTAAGAGATAGTTAGAGGTTACCTATATGGATTAGTATTGGAGAGACAAAAAGATAAGTTTTAAACCAAAAGGTGACAAGTGTCACCATCCTATTCACTCTTGGACTTTTGACCAAGATATTTTACCTTTTTAAAGCTAGTTTTGGCCAATTTATTTCTTCATTTTAAGCTCTCTTGGCTGAACTCCTTAGGGAGAAAAAAGAAAGAAACCTTCAACTTTTATTCTTCATTTCTTGCTTATATCTTGCAAACCAACCGATTAAATCTTCAATTTGTCCACAAAGGTGACTTGCAAAGGGTGTTTCAAGGTCTTGGTGGAGTTATTTTGGAGAAGGAACCATTAAGCTCCTACTTTTCCTGTGGTTTTAAGGTATTTTTCCAAGAACATCCCCTTTACTTCAATTAATTGCTTATTAGTGGTTTTTAGTGGTTTTAGATGTTGTTTTGTGGAAGATTAGCATTTGAATGCATGAATTCCAGGTTAGGGTTTTGAATCTGCCCTGTTCTGACCGGATTTATTTGAGCCTGTTAGTGGCCGAATCATGCCTAGCTTAAAACATGAAAGTTGTAGAAAATGGTGTGGACTAGCTGCCTGTAAATTTTCAGCTCCATCCGAGCACTGTATCTTGTGAAATGACCGAAATACCCTTGACTGTCCATGAACCCTGTTTCGCGCCCAGATTTCTGTTTTCGTGGTGTTTTCCCCATGAAATTGCATGATTTGGCTTTGGAGGTCTTCATAAGGAATGTAGGTATATGTCTTGGCTTCGAAACGCCATAAGATTCGTTTCAATATGATAAGTGTAGCTTCAGTTATGGATATTATGCCGAAAGGTGTATTTGATAGTCTATGATGTGTATGTGATTGATTTGAGATGAATTGGTAATATATTGTAGGTTGGAAATGAAGCATTTATGGGGAAATGCTGTCCGAACTTTGGGAATGTATGATTGCTATGAGTTTGTGATTTAAGGCTTGGACTCGAGCAAGGTAATGATATATGATGGATGGTTTCTGAGCCGTGGAGGTGAGTGACCCTAAATTGTTTCCAAAGTTACTTACGAAGTGTTTCTTGAATTATTTACTCGTTTGCATATCATGTGTGCCAGCATGTGAGTCCATGAAATGATTTAGCTTAAATGATTTCTTGGGGAGTCTTGTGCTGAACACCAACGTCTTCTCTACTATTTACCTGGAGCCAACGTCTCCACCACTTTTGTGAGTTCGTGACATGATCTGGAGCACCAACGTTGCTCCCTCTTACTGTTCAACGTTAACGTTAAAAGATCTTTTT
Organism: Coffea arabica; assembly: GCF_036785885.1. Taxonomy (NCBI): domain Eukaryota; kingdom Viridiplantae; phylum Streptophyta; class Magnoliopsida; order Gentianales; family Rubiaceae; genus Coffea; species Coffea arabica. The sequence goes on from NC_092329.1 coordinate 37,783,320, forward strand.
GAGCGTTGGGCGTGTAAGTGCAATGATTTGACTGGCTCACGAGAGCAATAAACGTACATTTGATCTTTGACTCATGACACCATCAAAGTGCATTATCTTTAAATATATTTGAGTACTGATTTTGCTGGTTACTCACTGAGATTTTAGCTCACCCCAAAAGTATTTTATTCCTCGCCACAGGGCTCGTGGCAAAGGAAGGCTTGTAGTACTTATTCACGTGACTGGATGGCATATATCTTGTACAGTTTGGATTTGGAATCGTTTTATGTATAGTTGGGAATTGTTTCCGCTTCGCTTATGACATGTAATTATTGGAGAATTTGAGGTATATTTGAGATTTATATTGTAATTTATTTGAGTGTGCGACTGAGTCCCGGCGAGAGCTGGGCAGGCGGTCCCCCGAACCCTTTGGTTCGCCTTAGGGGGAGGTGGGGCTGTCACAGTTGGTATCAGAGTTTAGGCTTCAAATTCCTGTAGTGTATCCTAGGCTTGAAGTTTAGGATGCCGGACTGTGGGTTTGGTTTGAAATATTAGTGATTCTTGCGGGATGTCTTGACTTGATTGATACAAGATGGAATGTCGAGGACGACATTCTTTTAAGGAGGGGAGTTTGTGACGCCCCGAAAGGATGAGTGTGAGAACCCGAAAATTTTTATATATTTTCTAGACGTTATTTTGTTTCCTTGTCTACAAGTTTATGCCTTTCTTCAATATATTCATTTCTTATACATTTTTATAAGGGAATATAGTTTTCAAATCATTTCCTTGATACAAGTTAGTCCACGTTGAGTTTGAAGTGTATTATCAACGTGGGACCCGCTAGTGCGGTAAATGCGATATATTTTTGACAACTTGTTGGAGTTTGTATTAAATGACATCATTTTACAAGGTGCTAAGAGATAGTTAGGGGTTACCTATATGGATTAGTATTGGAGAGACAAAAAGATAAGTTTTAAACCAAAAGGTGACAAATGTCACCATCCTATTCACTCTTGGACTTTTGACGAAGATATTTTACCTTTTTAAAGCTAGTTTTGGCCAATTTATTTCTTCATTTTAACCTCTCTTGGCTGAACTCCTTAGGGAGAAAAAAGAAAGAAACCTTCAACTTTTATTCTTCATTTCTTGCTTATATCTTGCAAACCAACCGATTAAATCGTCAATTTGTCCACAAAGGTGACTTGCTAAGGGTGTTTCAAGGTCTTGGTGGAGTTATTTTGGAGAAGGAACCATTAAGCTCCTACTTTTCCTGTGGTTTTAAGGTATTTTTCCAAGAACATCCCATTTACTTCAATTAATTGCTTATTAGTGGTTTTTAGTGATTTTAGATGTTGTTTTGTGGAAGATTAGCATTTGAATGCATGAATTCCAGGTTAGGGTTTTGAATCTGCCCTGTTCTGACCGGATTTATTTGAGCCTGTTAGAGGCCGAATCATGCCGAGCTTAAAACATGAAAGTTGTAGAAAATGATGTGGACTAGCTGCCTGTAAATTTTCAGCTCCATCCGAGCAATGTATCTTGTGAAATAACCGAAATACCCTTGACTGTCCATGAACCCTGTTTCGCGCCCAGATTTCTGTTTTCGTGGTGTTTTCCCCATGAAATTGCATGATTTGGCTTTGGAGGTCTTCATAAGGAATGTAGGTATATGTCTTGGCTTCGAAACGCCATAAGATTCGTTTCAATATGATAAGTGTAGCTTCAGTTATGGATATTATGCCGAAAGGTGTATTTGATAGTCTATGATGTGTATGTGATTGATTTGAGATGAATTGGTAATATATTGTAGGTTGGAAATGAAGCATTTATGGGGAAATGCTGTCCGAACTTTGGGAATGTATGATTGCTATGAGTTTGTGATTTAGGGCTTGGACTCGAGCAAGGTAATGATATATGATGGATGGTTTCTGAGCCGTGGAGGTGAGTGACCCTAAATTGTTTCCAAAGTTACTTACGAAGTGTTTCTTGAATTATTTACTCGTTTGCATATCATGTGTGCCAGCATGTGAGTCCATGAAATGATTTAGCTTAAATGAGTTCTTGGGGAGTCTTGTGCTGAACACCAACGTCTCCTCTACTATTTACCTGGAGCCAACGTCTCCACCACTTTTGTGAGTTCGTGACATGATTTGGAGCACCAACGTTGCTCCCTCTTACTGTTCAACGTTAACGTTAAAAGATCTTTTTGAGCGTTGGGTTTGTAAGTGCAATGATTTCACTGGCTCACGAGAGCAATAAACGTACATTTGATCTTTGACTCATGACACCATCAAAGTGCATTATCTTGAAATATATTTGAGTACTGATTTTGCTGGTTACTCACTGAGCTTTTAGCTCACCCCAAAAGTATTTTATTCCCCTCCACAGGGCTCGTGGCAAAGGAAGGCTTGTAGTACTTATTCACGTGACTGGATGGCATATATCTTGTACAGTTTGGATTTGGAATCGTTTTATGTATAGTTGGGAATTGTTTCCGCTTCGCTTATGACATGTAATTATTGGAGAATTTGAGGTATATTTGAGATTTATATTGTAATTTATTTGAGTGTGCGACTGAGTCCCGGCGAGAGCTGGGCAGGCGGTCCGCCGAACCCTTTGGTTCGCCTTAGGGGGAGGTGGGGCTGTCACAGTTGGTATCAGAGCTTAGGTTTCAAATTCCTGTAGTGTATCCTAGGCTTGAAGTTTAGGATGCCGGACTGTGGGTTTGATTTGAAATATTAGTGATTCTTGCGGGATGTCTTGACTTGATTGGTACAAGATGGAATGTCGAGGACGACATTCTTTTAAGGAGGGGAGTTTGTGACGCCCCGAAAGGATGAGTGTGAGAACCCGAAAATTTTTATATATTTTCTAGACGTTATTTTGTTTCCTTGTCTACAAGTTTATGCCTTTCTTCAATATATTCATTTCTTATACATTTTTATAAGGGAATATAGTTTTCAAATCATTTCCTTGATACAAGTTAGTCCACGTTGAGTTTGAAGTGTATTATCAACGTGGGACCCGCTAGTGCGGTAAATGCGATATATTTTTGACAACTTGTTGGAGTTTGTATTAAATGACATCATTTTACAAGGTGCTAAGAGATAGTTAGAGGTTACCTATATGGATTAGTATTGGAGAGACAAAAAGATAAGTTTTAAACCAAAAGGTGACAAGTGTCACCATCCTATTCACTCTTGGACTTTTGACCAAGATATTTTACCTTTTTAAAGCTAGTTTTGGCCAATTTATTTCTTCATTTTAAGCTCTCTTGGCTGAACTCCTTAGGGAGAAAAAAGAAAGAAACCTTCAACTTTTATTCTTCATTTCTTGCTTATATCTTGCAAACCAACCGATTAAATCTTCAATTTGTCCACAAAGGTGACTTGCAAAGGGTGTTTCAAGGTCTTGGTGGAGTTATTTTGGAGAAGGAACCATTAAGCTCCTACTTTTCCTGTGGTTTTAAGGTATTTTTCCAAGAACATCCCCTTTACTTCAATTAATTGCTTATTAGTGGTTTTTAGTGGTTTTAGATGTTGTTTTGTGGAAGATTAGCATTTGAATGCATGAATTCCAGGTTAGGGTTTTGAATCTGCCCTGTTCTGACCGGATTTATTTGAGCCTGTTAGTGGCCGAATCATGCCTAGCTTAAAACATGAAAGTTGTAGAAAATGGTGTGGACTAGCTGCCTGTAAATTTTCAGCTCCATCCGAGCACTGTATCTTGTGAAATGACCGAAATACCCTTGACTGTCCATGAACCCTGTTTCGCGCCCAGATTTCTGTTTTCGTGGTGTTTTCCCCATGAAATTGCATGATTTGGCTTTGGAGGTCTTCATAAGGAATGTAGGTATATGTCTTGGCTTCGAAACGCCATAAGATTCGTTTCAATATGATAAGTGTAGCTTCAGTTATGGATATTATGCCGAAAGGTGTATTTGATAGTCTATGATGTGTATGTGATTGATTTGAGATGAATTGGTAATATATTGTAGGTTGGAAATGAAGCATTTATGGGGAAATGCTGTCCGAACTTTGGGAATGTATGATTGCTATGAGTTTGTGATTTAAGGCTTGGACTCGAGCAAGGTAATGATATATGATGGATGGTTTCTGAGCCGTGGAGGTGAGTGACCCTAAATTGTTTCCAAAGTTACTTACGAAGTGTTTCTTGAATTATTTACTCGTTTGCATATCATGTGTGCCAGCATGTGAGTCCATGAAATGATTTAGCTTAAATGATTTCTTGGGGAGTCTTGTGCTGAACACCAACGTCTCCTCTACTATTTACCTGGAGCCAACGTCTCCACCACTTTTGTGAGTTCGTGACATGATCTGGAGCACCAACGTTGCTCCCTCTTACTGTTCAACGTTAACGTTAAAAGATCTTTTTGAGCGTTGGGCGTGTAAGTGCAATGATTTGACTGGCTCACGAGAGCAATAAACGTACATTTGATCTTTGACTCATGACACCATCAAAGTGCATTATCTTTAAATATATTTGAGTACTGATTTTGCTGGTTACTCACTGAGCTTTTAGCTCACCCCAAAAGTATTTTATTCCTCGCCACAGGGCTCGTGGCAAAGGAAGGCTTGTAGTACTTATTCACGTGACTGGATGGCATATATCTTGTACAGTTTGGATTTGGAATCGTTTTATGTATAGTTGGGAATTGTTTCCGCTTCGCTTATGACATGTAATTATTGGAGAATTTGAGGTATATTTGAGATTTATATTGTAATTTATTTGAGTGTGCGACTGAGTCCCGGCGAGAGCTGGGCAGGCGGTCCCCCGAACCCTTTGGTTCGCCTTAGGGGGAGGTGGGGCTGTCACAGTTGGTATCAGAGTTTAGGCTTCAAATTCCTGTAGTGTATCCTAGGCTTGAAGTTTAGGATGCCGGACTGTGGGTTTGGTTTGAAATATTAGTGATTCTTGCGGGATGTCTTGACTTGATTGATACAAGATGGAATGTCGAGGACGACATTCTTTTAAGGAGGGGAGTTTGTGACGCCCCGAAAGGATGAGTGTGAGAACCCGAAAATTTTTATATATTTTCTAGACGTTATTTTGTTTCCTTGTCTACAAGTTTATGCCTTTCTTCAATATATTCATTTCTTATACATTTTTATAAGGGAATATAGTTTTCAAATCATTTCCTTGATACAAGTTAGTCCACGTTGAGTTTGAAGTGTATTATCAACGTGGGACCCGCTAGTGCGGTAAATGCGATATATTTTTGACAACTTGTTGGAGTTTGTATTAAATGACATCATTTTACAAGGTGCTAAGAGATAGTTAGGGGTTACCTATATGGATTAGTATTGGAGAGACAAAAAGATAAGTTTTAAACCAAAAGGTGACAAATGTCACCATCCTATTCACTCTTGGACTTTTGACGAAGATATTTTACCTTTTTAAAGCTAGTTTTGGCCAATTTATTTCTTCATTTTAACCTCTCTTGGCTGAACTCCTTAGGGAGAAAAAAGAAAGAAACCTTCAACTTTTATTCTTCATTTCTTGCTTATATCTTGCAAACCAACCGATTAAATCGTCAATTTGTCCACAAAGGTGACTTGCTAAGGGTGTTTCAAGGTCTTGGTGGAGTTATTTTGGAGAAGGAACCATTAAGCTCCTACTTTTCCTGTGGTTTTAAGGTATTTTTCCAAGAACATCCCATTTACTTCAATTAATTGCTTATTAGTGGTTTTTAGTGATTTTAGATGTTGTTTTGTGGAAGATTAGCATTTGAATGCATGAATTCCAGGTTAGGGTTTTGAATCTGCCCTGTTCTGACCGGATTTATTTGAGCCTGTTAGAGGCCGAATCATGCCGAGCTTAAAACATGAAAGTTGTAGAAAATGATGTGGACTAGCTGCCTGTAAATTTTCAGCTCCATCCGAGCAATGTATCTTGTGAAATAACCGAAATACCCTTGACTGTCCATGAACCCTGTTTCGCGCCCAGATTTCTGTTTTCGTGGTGTTTTCCCCATGAAATTGCATGATTTGGCTTTGGAGGTCTTCATAAGGAATGTAGGTATATGTCTTGGCTTCGAAACGCCATAAGATTCGTTTCAATATGATAAGTGTAGCTTCAGTTATGGATATTATGCCGAAAGGTGTATTTGATAGTCTATGATGTGTATGTGATTGATTTGAGATGAATTGGTAATATATTGTAGGTTGGAAATGAAGCATTTATGGGGAAATGCTGTCCGAACTTTGGGAATGTATGATTGCTATGAGTTTGTGATTTAGGGCTTGGACTCGAGCAAGGTAATGATATATGATGGATGGTTTCTGAGCCGTGGAGGTGAGTGACCCTAAATTGTTTCCAAAGTTACTTACGAAGTGTTTCTTGAATTATTTACTCGTTTGCATATCATGTGTGCCAGCATGTGAGTCCATGAAATGATTTAGCTTAAATGAGTTCTTGGGGAGTCTTGTGCTGAACACCAACGTCTCCTCTACTATTTACCTGGAGCCAACGTCTCCACCACTTTTGTGAGTTCGTGACATGATTTGGAGCACCAACGTTGCTCCCTCTTACTGTTCAACGTTAACGTTAAAAGATCTTTTTGAGCGTTGGGTTTGTAAGTGCAATGATTTCACTGGCTCACGAGAGCAATAAACGTACATTTGATCTTTGACTCATGACACCATCAAAGTGCATTATCTTGAAATATATTTGAGTACTGATTTTGCTGGTTACTCACTGAGCTTTTAGCTCACCCCAAAAGTATTTTATTCCCCTCCACAGGGCTCGTGGCAAAGGAAGGCTTGTAGTACTTATTCACGTGACTGGATGGCATATATCTTGTACAGTTTGGATTTGGAATCGTTTTATGTATAGTTGGGAATTGTTTCCGCTTCGCTTATGACATGTAATTATTGGAGAATTTGAGGTATATTTGAGATTTATATTGTAATTTATTTGAGTGTGCGACTGAGTCCCGGCGAGAGCTGGGCAGGCGGTCCGCCGAACCCTTTGGTTCGCCTTAGGGGGAGGTGGGGCTGTCACAGTTGGTATCAGAGCTTAGGTTTCAAATTCCTGTAGTGTATCCTAGGCTTGAAGTTTAGGATGCCGGACTGTGGGTTTGATTTGAAATATTAGTGATTCTTGCGGGATGTCTTGACTTGATTGGTACAAGATGGAATGTCGAGGACGACATTCTTTTAAGGAGGGGAGTTTGTGACGCCCCGAAAGGATGAGTGTGAGAACCCGAAAATTTTTATATATTTTCTAGACGTTATTTTGTTTCCTTGTCTACAAGTTTATGCCTTTCTTCAATATATTCATTTCTTATACATTTTTATAAGGGAATATAGTTTTCAAATCATTTCCTTGATACAAGTTAGTCCACGTTGAGTTTGAAGTGTATTATCAACGTGGGACCCGCTAGTGCGGTAAATGCGATATATTTTTGACAACTTGTTGGAGTTTGTATTAAATGACATCATTTTACAAGGTGCTAAGAGATAGTTAGAGGTTACCTATATGGATTAGTATTGGAGAGACAAAAAGATAAGTTTTAAACCAAAAGGTGACAAGTGTCACCATCCTATTCACTCTTGGACTTTTGACCAAGATATTTTACCTTTTTAAAGCTAGTTTTGGCCAATTTATTTCTTCATTTTAAGCTCTCTTGGCTGAACTCCTTAGGGAGAAAAAAGAAAGAAACCTTCAACTTTTATTCTTCATTTCTTGCTTATATCTTGCAAACCAACCGATTAAATCTTCAATTTGTCCACAAAGGTGACTTGCAAAGGGTGTTTCAAGGTCTTGGTGGAGTTATTTTGGAGAAGGAACCATTAAGCTCCTACTTTTCCTGTGGTTTTAAGGTATTTTTCCAAGAACATCCCCTTTACTTCAATTAATTGCTTATTAGTGGTTTTTAGTGGTTTTAGATGTTGTTTTGTGGAAGATTAGCATTTGAATGCATGAATTCCAGGTTAGGGTTTTGAATCTGCCCTGTTCTGACCGGATTTATTTGAGCCTGTTAGTGGCCGAATCATGCCTAGCTTAAAACATGAAAGTTGTAGAAAATGGTGTGGACTAGCTGCCTGTAAATTTTCAGCTCCATCCGAGCACTGTATCTTGTGAAATGACCGAAATACCCTTGACTGTCCATGAACCCTGTTTCGCGCCCAGATTTCTGTTTTCGTGGTGTTTTCCCCATGAAATTGCATGATTTGGCTTTGGAGGTCTTCATAAGGAATGTAGGTATATGTCTTGGCTTCGAAACGCCATAAGATTCGTTTCAATATGATAAGTGTAGCTTCAGTTATGGATATTATGCCGAAAGGTGTATTTGATAGTCTATGATGTGTATGTGATTGATTTGAGATGAATTGGTAATATATTGTAGGTTGGAAATGAAGCATTTATGGGGAAATGCTGTCCGAACTTTGGGAATGTATGATTGCTATGAGTTTGTGATTTAGGGCTTGGACTCGAGCAAGGTAATGATATATGATGGATGGTTTCTGAGCCGTGGAGGTGAGTGACCCTAAATTGTTTCCAAAGTTACTTACGAAGTGTTTCTTGAATTATTTACTCGTTTGCATATCATGTGTGCCAGCATGTGAGTCCATGAAATGATTTAGCTTAAATGAGTTCTTGGGGAGTCTTGTGCTGAACACCAACGTCTCCTCTACTATTTACCTGGAGCCAACGTCTCCACCACTTTTGTGAGTTCGTGACATGATCTGGAGCACCAACGTTGCTCCCTCTTACTGTTCAACGTTAACGTTAAAAGATCTTTTTGAGCGTTGGGTTTGTAAGTGCAATGATTTCACTGGCTCACGAGAGCAATAAACGTACATTTGATCTTTGACTCATGACACCATCAAAGTGCATTATCTTGAAATATATTTGAGTACTGATTTTGCTGGTTACTCACTGAGCTTTTAGCTCACCCCAAAAGTATTTTATTCCCCTCCACAGGGCTCGTGGCAAAGGAAGGCTTGTAGTACTTATTCACGTGACTGGATGGCATATATCTTGTACAGTTTGGATTTGGAATCGTTTTATGTATAGTTGGGAATTGTTTCCGCTTCGCTTATGACATGTAATTATTGGAGAATTTGAGGTATATTTGAGATTTATATTGTAATTTATTTGAGTGTGCGACTGAGTCCCGGCGAGAGCTGGGCAGGCGGTCCGCCGAACCCTTTGGTTCGCCTTAGGGGGAGGTGGGGCTGTCACAGTTGGTATCAGAGCTTAGGCTTCAAATTCCTGTAGTGTATCCTAGGCTTGAAGTTTAGGATGCCGGACTGTGGGTTTGGTTTGAAATATTAGTGATTCTTGCGGGATGTCTTGACTTGATTGGTACAAGATGGAATGTCGAGGACGACATTCTTTTAAGGAGGGGAGTTTGTGACGCCCCGAAAGGATGAGTGTGAGAACCCGAAAATTTTTATATATTTTCTAGACGTTATTTTGTTTCCTTGTCTACAAGTTTATGCCTTTCTTCAATATATTCATTTCTTATACATTTTTATAAGGGAATATAGTTTTCAAATCATTTCCTTGATACAAGTTAGTCCACGTTGAGTTTGAAGTGTATTATCAACGTGGGACCCGCTAGTGCGGTAAATGCGATATATTTTTGACAACTTGTTGGAGTTTGTATTAAATGACATCATTTTACAAGGTGCTAAGAGATAGTTAGAGGTTACCTATATGGATTAGTATTGGAGAGACAAAAAGATAAGTTTTAAACCAAAAGGTGACAAGTGTCACCATCCTATTCACTCTTGGACTTTTGACCAAGATATTTTACCTTTTTAAAGCTAGTTTTGGCCAATTTATTTCTTCATTTTAACCTCTCTTGGCTGAACTCCTTAGGGAGAAAAAAGAAAGAAACCTTCAACTTTTATTCTTCATTTCTTGCTTATATCTTGCAAACCAACCGATTAAATCGTCAATTTGTCCACAAAGGTGACTTGCTAAGGGTGTTTCAAGGTCTTGGTGGAGTTATTTTGGAGAAGGAACCATTAAGCTCCTACTTTTCCTGTGGTTTTAAGGTATTTTTCCAAGAACATCCCATTTACTTCAATTAATTGCTTATTAGTGGTTTTTAGTGATTTTAGATGTTGTTTTGTGGAAGATTAGCATTTGAATGCATGAATTCCAGGTTAGGGTTTTGAATCTGCCCTGTTCTGACCGGATTTATTTGAGCCTGTTAGAGGCCGAATCATGCCGAGCTTAAAACATGAAAGTTGTAGAAAATGATGTGGACTAGCTGCCTGTAAATTTTCAGCTCCATCCGAGCAATGTATCTTGTGAAATAACCGAAATACCCTTGACTGTCCATGAACCCTGTTTCGCGCCCAGATTTCTGTTTTCGTGGTGTTTTCCCCATGAAATTGCATGATTTGGCTTTGGAGGTCTTCATAAGGAATGTAGGTATATGTCTTGGCTTCGAAACGCCATAAGATTCGTTTCAATATGATAAGTGTAGCTTCAGTTATGGATATTATGCCGAAAGGTGTATTTGATAGTCTATGATGTGTATGTGATTGATTTGAGATGAATTGGTAATATATTGTAGGTTGGAAATGAAGCATTTATGGGGAAATGCTGTCCGAACTTTGGGAATGTATGATTGCTATGAGTTTGTGATTTAGGGCTTGGACTCGAGCAAGGTAATGATATATGATGGATGGTTTCTGAGCCGTGGAGGTGAGTGACCCTAAATTGTTTCCAAAGTTACTTACGAAGTGTTTCTTGAATTATTTACTCGTTTGCATATCATGTGTGCCAGCATGTGAGTCCATGAAATGATTTAGCTTAAATGAGTTCTTGGGGAGTCTTGTGCTGAACACCAACGTCTCCTCTACTATTTACCTGGAGCCAACGTCTCCACCACTTTTGTGAGTTCGTGACATGATTTGGAGCACCAACGTTGCTCCCTCTTACTGTTCAACGTTAACGTTAAAAGATCTTTTTGAGCGTTGGGTTTGTAAGTGCAATGATTTCACTGGCTCACGAGAGCAATAAACGTACATTTGATCTTTGACTCATGACACCATCAAAGTGCATTATCTTGAAATATATTTGAGTACTGATTTTGCTGGTTACTCACTGAGCTTTTAGCTCACCCCAAAAGTATTTTATTCCCCTCCACAGGGCTCGTGGCAAAGGAAGGCTTGTAGTACTTATTCACGTGACTGGATGGCATATATCTTGTACAGTTTGGATTTGGAATCGTTTTATGTATAGTTGGGAATTGTTTCCGCTTCGCTTATGACATGTAATTATTGGAGAATTTGAGGTATATTTGAGATTTATATTGTAATTTATTTGAGTGTGCGACTGAGTCCCGGCGAGAGCTGGGCAGGCGGTCCGCCGAACCCTTTGGTTCGCCTTAGGGGGAGGTGGGGCTGTCACAGTTGGTATCAGAGCTTAGGTTTCAAATTCCTGTAGTGTATCCTAGGCTTGAAGTTTAGGATGCCGGACTGTGGGTTTGATTTGAAATATTAGTGATTCTTGCGGGATGTCTTGACTTGATTGGTACAAGATGGAATGTCGAGGACGACATTCTTTTAAGGAGGGGAGTTTGTGACGCCCCGAAAGGATGAGTGTGAGAACCCGAAAATTTTTATATATTTTCTAGACGTTATTTTGTTTCCTTGTCTACAAGTTTATGCCTTTCTTCAATATATTCATTTCTTATACATTTTTATAAGGGAATATAGTTTTCAAATCATTTCCTTGATACAAGTTAGTCCACGTTGAGTTTGAAGTGTATTATCAACGTGGGACCCGCTAGTGCGGTAAATGCGATATATTTTTGACAACTTGTTGGAGTTTGTATTAAATGACATCATTTTACAAGGTGCTAAGAGATAGTTAGAGGTTACCTATATGGATTAGTATTGGAGAGACAAAAAGATAAGTTTTAAACCAAAAGGTGACAAGTGTCACCATCCTATTCACTCTTGGACTTTTGACCAAGATATTTTACCTTTTTAAAGCTAGTTTTGGCCAATTTATTTCTTCATTTTAAGCTCTCTTGGCTGAACTCCTTAGGGAGAAAAAAGAAAGAAACCTTCAACTTTTATTCTTCATTTCTTGCTTATATCTTGCAAACCAACCGATTAAATCTTCAATTTGTCCACAAAGGTGACTTGCAAAGGGTGTTTCAAGGTCTTGGTGGAGTTATTTTGGAGAAGGAACCATTAAGCTCCTACTTTTCCTGTGGTTTTAAGGTATTTTTCCAAGAACATCCCCTTTACTTCAATTAATTGCTTATTAGTGGTTTTTAGTGGTTTTAGATGTTGTTTTGTGGAAGATTAGCATTTGAATGCATGAATTCCAGGTTAGGGTTTTGAATCTGCCCTGTTCTGACCGGATTTATTTGAGCCTGTTAGTGGCCGAATCATGCCTAGCTTAAAACATGAAAGTTGTAGAAAATGGTGTGGACTAGCTGCCTGTAAATTTTCAGCTCCATCCGAGCACTGTATCTTGTGAAATGACCGAAATACCCTTGACTGTCCATGAACCCTGTTTCGCGCCCAGATTTCTGTTTTCGTGGTGTTTTCCCCATGAAATTGCATGATTTGGCTTTGGAGGTCTTCATAAGGAATGTAGGTATATGTCTTGGCTTCGAAACGCCATAAGATTCGTTTCAATATGATAAGTGTAGCTTCAGTTATGGATATTATGCCGAAAGGTGTATTTGATAGTCTATGATGTGTATGTGATTGATTTGAGATGAATTGGTAATATATTGTAGGTTGGAAATGAAGCATTTATGGGGAAATGCTGTCCGAACTTTGGGAATGTATGATTGCTATGAGTTTGTGATTTAGGGCTTGGACTCGAGCAAGGTAATGATATATGATGGATGGTTTCTGAGCCGTGGAGGTGAGTGACCCTAAATTGTTTCCAAAGTTACTTACGAAGTGTTTCTTGAATTATTTACTCGTTTGCATATCATGTGTGCCAGCATGTGAGTCCATGAAATGATTTAGCTTAAATGAGTTCTTGGGGAGTCTTGTGCTGAACACCAACGTCTCCTCTACTATTTACCTGGAGCCAACGTCTCCACCACTTTTGTGAGTTCGTGACATGATCTGGAGCACCAACGTTGCTCCCTCTTACTGTTCAACGTTAACGTTAAAAGATCTTTTTGAGCGTTGGGTTTGTAAGTGCAATGATTTCACTGGCTCACGAGAGCAATAAACGTACATTTGATCTTTGACTCATGACACCATCAAAGTGCATTATCTTGAAATATATTTGAGTACTGATTTTGCTGGTTACTCACTGAGCTTTTAGCTCACCCCAAAAGTATTTTATTCCCCTCCACAGGGCTCGTGGCAAAGGAAGGCTTGTAGTACTTATTCACGTGACTGGATGGCATATATCTTGTACAGTTTGGATTTGGAATCGTTTTATGTATAGTTGGGAATTGTTTCCGCTTCGCTTATGACATGTAATTATTGGAGAATTTGAGGTATATTTGAGATTTATATTGTAATTTATTTGAGTGTGCGACTGAGTCCCGGCGAGAGCTGGGCAGGCGGTCCGCCGAACCCTTTGGTTCGCCTTAGGGGGAGGTGGGGCTGTCACAGTTGGTATCAGAGCTTAGGCTTCAAATTCCTGTAGTGTATCCTAGGCTTGAAGTTTAGGATGCCGGACTGTGGGTTTGGTTTGAAATATTAGTGATTCTTGCGGGATGTCTTGACTTGATTGGTACAAGATGGAATGTCGAGGACGACATTCTTTTAAGGAGGGGAGTTTGTGACGCCCCGAAAGGATGAGTGTGAGAACCCGAAAATTTTTATATATTTTCTAGACGTTATTTTGTTTCCTTGTCTACAAGTTTATGCCTTTCTTCAATATATTCATTTCTTATACATTTTTATAAGGGAATATAGTTTTCAAATCATTTCCTTGATACAAGTTAGTCCACGTTGAGTTTGAAGTGTATTATCAACGTGGGACCCGCTAGTGCGGTAAATGCGATATATTTTTGACAACTTGTTGGAGTTTGTATTAAATGACATCATTTTACAAGGTGCTAAGAGATAGTTAGAGGTTACCTATATGGATTAGTATTGGAGAGACAAAAAGATAAGTTTTAAACCAAAAGGTGACAAGTGTCACCATCCTATTCACTCTTGGACTTTTGACCAAGATATTTTACCTTTTTAAAGCTAGTTTTGGCCAATTTATTTCTTCATTTTAACCTCTCTTGGCTGAACTCCTTAGGGAGAAAAAAGAAAGAAACCTTCAACTTTTATTCTTCATTTCTTGCTTATATCTTGCAAACCAACCGATTAAATCTTCAATTTGTCCACAAAGGTGACTTGCAAAGGGTGTTTCAAGGTCTTGGTGGAGTTATTTTGGAGAAGGAACCATTAAGCTCCTACTTTTCCTGTGGTTTTAAGGTATTTTTCCAAGAACATCCCCTTTACTTCAATTAATTGCTTATTAGTGGTTTTTAGTGGTTTTAGATGTTGTTTTGTGGAAGATTAGCATTTGAATGCATGAATTCCAGGTTAGGGTTTTGAATCTGCCCTGTTCTGACCGGATTTATTTGAGCCTGTTAGAGGCCGAATCATGCCTAGCTTAAAACATGAAAGTTGTAGAAAATGGTGTGGACTAGCTGCCTGTAAATTTTCAGCTCCATCCGAGCACTGTATCTTGTGAAATGACCGAAATACCCTTGACTGTCCATGAACCCTGTTTCGCGCCCAGATTTCTGTTTTCGTGGTGTTTTCCCCATGAAATTGCATGATTTGGCTTTGGAGGTCTTCATAAGGAATGTAGGTATATGTCTTGGCTTCGAAACGCCATAAGATTCGTTTCAATATGATAAGTGTAGCTTCAGTTATGGATATTATGCCGAAAGGTGTATTTGATAGTCTATGATGTGTATGTGATTGATTTGAGATGAATTGGTAATATATTGTAGGTTGGAAATGAAGCATTTATGGGGAAATGCTGTCCGAACTTTGGGAATGTATGATTGCTATGAGTTTGTGATTTAGGGCTTGGACTCGAGCAAGGTAATGATATATGATGGATGGTTTCTGAGCCGTGGAGGTTAGTGACCCTAAATTGTTTCCAAAGTTACTTACGAAGTGTTTCTTGAATTATTTACTCGTTTGCATATCATGTGTGCCAGCATGTGAGTCCATGAAATGATTTAGCTTAAATGAGTTCTTGGGGAGTCTTGTGCTGAACACCAACGTCTCCTCTACTATTTACCTGGAGCCAACGTCTCCACCACTTTTGTGAGTTCGTGACATGATCTGGAGCACCAACGTTGCTCCCTCTTACTGTTCAACGTTAACGTTAAAAGATCTTTTTGAGCGTTGGGTTTGTAAGTGCAATGATTTCACTGGCTCACGAGAGCAATAAACGTACATTTGATCTTTGACTCATGACACCATCAAAGTGCATTATCTTGAAATATATTTGAGTACTGATTTTGCTGGTTACTCACTGAGCTTTTAGCTCACCCCAAAAGTATTTTATTCCCCTCCACAGGGCTCGTGGCAAAGGAAGGCTTGTAGTACTTATTCACGTGACTGGATGGCATATATCTTGTACAGTTTGGATTTGGAATCGTTTTATGTATAGTTGGGAATTGTTTCCGCTTCGCTTATGACATGTAATTATTGGAGAATTTGAGGTATATTTGAGATTTATATTGTAATTTATTTGAGTGTGCGACTGAGTCCCGGCGAGAGCTGGGCAGGCGGTCCGCCGAACCCTTTGGTTCGCCTTAGGGGGAGGTGGGGCTGTCACAGTTGGTATCAGAGCTTAGGCTTCAAATTCCTGTAGTGTATCCTAGGCTTGAAGTTTAGGATGCCGGACTGTGGGTTTGGTTTGAAATATTAGTGATTCTTGCGGGATGTCTTGACTTGATTGGTACAAGATGGAATGTCGAGGACGACATTCTTTTAAGGAGGGGAGTTTGTGATGCCCCGAAAGGATGAGTGTGAGAACCCGAAAATTTTTATATATTTTCTAGACTTTATTTTGTTTCCTTGTCTACAAGTTTATGCCTTTCTTCAATATATTCATTTCTTATACATTTTTATAAGGGAATATAGTTTTCAAATCATTTCCTTGATACAAGTTAGTCCACGTTGAGTTTGAAGTGTATTATCAACGTGGGACCCGCTAGTGCGGTAAATGCGATATATTTTTGACAACTTGTTGGAGTTTGTATTAAATGACATCATTTTACAAGGTGCTAAGAGATAGTTAGAGGTTACCTATATGGATTAGTATTGGAGAGACAAAAAGATAAGTTTTAAACCAAAAGGTGACAAGTGTCACCATCCTATTCACTCTTGGACTTTTGACCAAGATATTTTACCTTTTTAAAGCTAGTTTTGGCCAATTTATTTCTTCATTTTAACCTCTCTTGGCTGAACTCCTTAGGGAGAAAAAAGAAAGAAACCTTCAACTTTTATTCTTCATTTCTTACTTATATCTTGCAAACCAACCGATTAAATCGTCAATTTGTCCACAAAGGTGACTTGCTAAGGGTGTTTCAAGGTCTTGGTGGAGTTATTTTGGAGAAGGAACCATTAAGCTCCTACTTTTCCTGTGGTTTTAAGGTATTTTTCCAAGAACATCCCCTTTACTTCAATTAATTGCTTATTAGTGGTTTTTAGTGGTTTTAGATGTTGTTTTGTGGAAGATTAGCATTTGAATGCATGAATTGCAGGTTAGGGTTTTGAATCTGCCCTGTTCTGACCGGATTTATTTGAGCCTGTTAGAGGCCGAATCATGCCTAGCTTAAAACATGAAAGTTGTAGAAAATGGTGTGGACTAGCTGCCTGTAA
Organism: Coffea arabica; assembly: GCF_036785885.1. Lineage (NCBI taxonomy): Eukaryota > Viridiplantae > Streptophyta > Magnoliopsida > Gentianales > Rubiaceae > Coffea > Coffea arabica. The sequence continues at coordinate 37,800,119 of NC_092329.1, forward strand.
ATTTTCAGCTCCATCCGAGCACTGTATCTTGTGAAATGACCGAAATACCCTTGACTGTCCATGAACCCTGTTTCGCGCCCAGATTTCTGTTTTCGTGGTGTTTTCCCCATGAAATTGCATGATTTGGCTTTGGAGGTCTTCATAAGGAATGTAGGTATATGTCTTGGCTTCGAAACGCCATAAGATTCGTTTCAATATGATAAGTGTAGCTTCAGTTATGGATATTATGCCGAAAGGTGTATTTGATAGTCTATGATGTGTATGTGATTGATTTGAGATGAATTGGTAATATATTGTAGGTTGGAAATGAAGCATTTATGGGGAAATGCTGTCTGAACTTTGGGAATGTATGATTGCTATGAGTTTGTGATTTAGGGCTTGGACTCGAGCAAGGTAATGATATATGATGGATGGTTTCTGAGCCGTGGAGGTTAGTGACCCTAAATTGTTTCCAAAGTTACTTACGAAGTGTTTCTTGAATTATTTACTCGTTTGCATATCATGTGTGCCAGCATGTGAGTCCATGAAATGATTTAGCTTAAATGAGTTCTTGGGGAGTCTTGTGCTGAACACCAACGTCTCCTCTACTATTTACCTGGAGACAACGTCTCCACCACTTTTGTGAGTTCGTGACATGATCTGGAGCACCAACGTTGCTCCCTCTTACTGTTCAACGTTAACGTTAAAAGATCTTTTTGAGCGTTGGGTTTGTAAGTGCAATGATTTCACTGGCTCACGAGAGCAATAAACGTACATTTGATCTTTGACTCATGACACCATCAAAGTGCATTATCTTGAAATATATTTGAGTACTGATTTTGCTGGTTACTCACTGAGCTTTTAGCTCACCCCAAAAGTATTTTATTCCCCTCCACAGGGCTCGTGGCAAAGGAAGGCTTGTAGTACTTATTCACGTGACTGGATGGCATATATCTTGTACAGTTTGGATTTGGAATCGTTTTATGTATAGTTGGGAATTGTTTCCGCTTCGCTTATGACATGTAATTATTGGAGAATTTGAGGTATATTTGAGATTTATATTGTAATTTATTTGAGTGTGCGACTGAGTCCCGGCGAGAGCTGGGCAGGCGGTCCGCCGAACCCTTTGGTTCGCCTTAGGGGGAGGTGGGGCTGTCACAGTTGGTATCAGAGCTTAGGCTTCAAATTCCTGTAGTGTATCCTAGGCTTGAAGTTTAGGATGCCGGACTGTGGGTTTGGTTTGAAATATTAGTGATTCTTGCGGGATGTCTTGACTTGATTGGTACAAGATGGAATGTCGAGGACGACATTCTTTTAAGGAGGGGAGTTTGTGACGCCCCGAAAGGATGAGTGTGAGAACCCGAAAATTTTTATATATTTTCTAGACTTTATTTTGTTTCCTTGTCTACAAGTTTATGCCTTTCTTCAATATATTCATTTCTTATACATTTTTATAAGGGAATATAGTTTTCAAATCATTTCCTTGATACAAGTTAGTCCACGTTGAGTTTGAAGTGTATTATCAACGTGGGACCCGCTAGTGCGGTAAATGCGATATATTTTTGACAACTTGTTGGAGTTTGTATTAAATGACATCATTTTACAAGGTGCTAAGAGATAGTTAGAGGTTACCTATATGGATTAGTATTGGAGAGACAAAAAGATAAGTTTTAAACCAAAAGGTGACAAGTGTCACCATCCTATTCACTCTTGGACTTTTGACCAAGATATTTTACCTTTTTAAAGCTAGTTTTGGCCAATTTATTTCTTCATTTTAACCTCTCTTGGCTGAACTCCTTAGGGAGAAAAAAGAAAGAAACCTTCAACTTTTATTCTTCATTTCTTACTTATATCTTGCAAACCAACCGATTAAATCGTCAATTTGTCCACAAAGGTGACTTGCTAAGGGTGTTTCAAGGTCTTGGTGGAGTTATTTTGGAGAAGGAACCATTAAGCTCCTACTTTTCCTGTGGTTTTAAGGTATTTTTCCAAGAACATCCCCTTTACTTCAATTAATTGCTTATTAGTGGTTTTTAGTGGTTTTAGATGTTGTTTTGTGGAAGATTAGCATTTGAATGCATGAATTGCAGGTTAGGGTTTTGAATCTGCCCTGTTCTGACCGGATTTATTTGAGCCTGTTAGAGGCCGAATCATGCCTAGCTTAAAACATGAAAGTTGTAGAAAATGGTGTGGACTAGCTGCCTGTAAATTTTCAGCTCCATCCGAGCACTGTATCTTGTGAAATGACCGAAATACCCTTGACTGTCCATGAACCCTGTTTCGCGCCCAGATTTCTGTTTTCGTGGTGTTTTCCCCATGAAATTGCATGATTTGGCTTTGGAGGTCTTCATAAGGAATGTAGGTATATGTCTTGGCTTCGAAACGCCATAAGATTCGTTTCAATATGATAAGTGTAGCTTCAGTTATGGATATTATGCCGAAAGGTGTATTTGATAGTCTATGATGTGTATGTGATTGATTTGAGATGAATTGGTAATATATTGTAGGTTGGAAATGAAGCATTTATGGGGAAATGCTGTCTGAACTTTGGGAATGTATGATTGCTATGAGTTTGTGATTTAGGGCTTGGACTCGAGCAAGGTAATGATATATGATGGATGGTTTCTGAGCCGTGGAGGTTAGTGACCCTAAATTGTTTCCAAAGTTACTTACGAAGTGTTTCTTGAATTATTTACTCGTTTGCATATCATGTGTGCCAGCATGTGAGTCCATGAAATGATTTAGCTTAAATGAGTTCTTGGGGAGTCTTGTGCTGAACACCAACGTCTCCTCTACTATTTACCTGGAGACAACGTCTCCACCACTTTTGTGAGTTCGTGACATGATCTGGAGCACCAACGTTGCTCCCTCTTACTGTTCAACGTTAACGTTAAAAGATCTTTTTGAGCGTTGGGTTTGTAAGTGCAATGATTTCACTGGCTCACGAGAGCAATAAACGTACATTTGATCTTTGACTCATGACACCATCAAAGTGCATTATCTTGAAATATATTTGAGTACTGATTTTGCTGGTTACTCACTGAGCTTTTAGCTCACCCCAAAAGTATTTTATTCCCCTCCACAGGGCTCGTGGCAAAGGAAGGCTTGTAGTACTTATTCACGTGACTGGATGGCATATATCTTGTACAGTTTGGATTTGGAATCGTTTTATGTATAGTTGGGAATTGTTTCCGCTTCGCTTATGACATGTAATTATTGGAGAATTTGAGGTATATTTGAGATTTATATTGTAATTTATTTGAGTGTGCGACTGAGTCCCGGCGAGAGCTGGGCAGGCGGTCCGCCGAACCCTTTGGTTCGCCTTAGGGGGAGGTGGGGCTGTCACAGTTGGTATCAGAGCTTAGGCTTCAAATTCCTGTAGTGTATCCTAGGCTTGAAGTTTAGGATGCCGGACTGTGGGTTTGGTTTGAAATATTAGTGATTCTTGCGGGATGTCTTGACTTGATTGGTACAAGATGGAATGTCGAGGACGACATTCTTTTAAGGAGGGGAGTTTGTGACGCCCCGAAAGGATGAGTGTGAGAACCCGAAAATTTTTATATATTTTCTAGACTTTATTTTGTTTCCTTGTCTACAAGTTTATGCCTTTCTTCAATATATTCATTTCTTATACATTTTTATAAGGGAATATAGTTTTCAAATCATTTCCTTGATACAAGTTAGTCCACGTTGAGTTTGAAGTGTATTATCAACGTGGGACCCGCTAGTGCGGTAAATGCGATATATTTTTGACAACTTGTTGGAGTTTGTATTAAATGACATCATTTTACAAGGTGCTAAGAGATAGTTAGAGGTTACCTATATGGATTAGTATTGGAGAGACAAAAAGATAAGTTTTAAACCAAAAGGTGACAAGTGTCACCATCCTATTCACTCTTGGACTTTTGACCAAGATATTTTACCTTTTTAAAGCTAGTTTTGGCCAATTTATTTCTTCATTTTAACCTCTCTTGGCTGAACTCCTTAGGGAGAAAAAAGAAAGAAACCTTCAACTTTTATTCTTCATTTCTTACTTATATCTTGCAAACCAACCGATTAAATCGTCAATTTGTCCACAAAGGTGACTTGCTAAGGGTGTTTCAAGGTCTTGGTGGAGTTATTTTGGAGAAGGAACCATTAAGCTCCTACTTTTCCTGTGGTTTTAAGGTATTTTTCCAAGAACATCCCCTTTACTTCAATTAATTGCTTATTAGTGGTTTTTAGTGGTTTTAGATGTTGTTTTGTGGAAGATTAGCATTTGAATGCATGAATTGCAGGTTAGGGTTTTGAATCTGCCCTGTTCTGACCGGATTTATTTGAGCCTGTTAGAGGCCGAATCATGCCTAGCTTAAAACATGAAAGTTGTAGAAAATGGTGTGGACTAGCTGCCTGTAAATTTTCAGCTCCATCCGAGCACTGTATCTTGTGAAATGACCGAAATACCCTTGACTGTCCATGAACCCTGTTTCGCGCCCAGATTTCTGTTTTCGTGGTGTTTTCCCCATGAAATTGCATGATTTGGCTTTGGAGGTCTTCATAAGGAATGTAGGTATATGTCTTGGCTTCGAAACGCCATAAGATTCGTTTCAATATGATAAGTGTAGCTTCAGTTATGGATATTATGCCGAAAGGTGTATTTGATAGTCTATGATGTGTATGTGATTGATTTGAGATGAATTGGTAATATATTGTAGGTTGGAAATGAAGCATTTATGGGGAAATGCTGTCCGAACTTTGGGAATGTATGATTGCTATGAGTTTGTGATTTAGGGCTTGGACTCGAGCAAGGTAATGATATATGATGGATGGTTTCTGAGCCGTGGAGGTTAGTGACCCTAAATTGTTTCCAAAGTTACTTACGAAGTGTTTCTTGAATTATTTACTCGTTTGCATATCATGTGTGCCAGCATGTGAGTCCATGAAATGATTTAGCTTAAATGAGTTCTTGGGGAGTCTTGTGCTGAACACCAACGTCTCCTCTACTATTTACCTGGAGCCAACGTCTCCACCACTTTTGTGAGTTCGTGACATGATCTGGAGCACCAACGTTGCTCCCTCTTACTGTTCAACGTTAACGTTAAAAGATCTTTTTGAGCGTTGGGTTTGTAAGTGCAATGATTTCACTGGCTCACGAGAGCAATAAACGTACATTTGATCTTTGACTCATGACACCATCAAAGTGCATTATCTTGAAATATATTTGAGTACTGATTTTGCTGGTTACTCACTGAGCTTTTAGCTCACCCCAAAAGTATTTTATTCCCCTCCACAGGGCTCGTGGCAAAGGAAGGCTTGTAGTACTTATTCACGTGACTGGATGGCATATATCTTGTACAGTTTGGATTTGGAATCGTTTTATGTATAGTTGGGAATTGTTTCCGCTTCGCTTATGACATGTAATTATTGGAGAATTTGAGGTATATTTGAGATTTATATTGTAATTTATTTGAGTGTGCGACTGAGTCCCGGCGAGAGCTGGGCAGGCGGTCCGCCGAACCCTTTGGTTCGCCTTAGGGGGAGGTGGGGCTGTCACAGTTGGTATCAGAGCTTAGGCTTCAAATTCCTGTAGTGTATCCTAGGCTTGAAGTTTAGGATGCCGGACTGTGGGTTTGGTTTGAAATATTAGTGATTCTTGCGGGATGTCTTGACTTGATTGGTACAAGATGGAATGTCGAGGACGACATTCTTTTAAGGAGGGGAGTTTGTGACGCCCCGAAAGGATGAGTGTGAGAACCCGAAAATTTTTATATATTTTCTAGACTTTATTTTGTTTCCTTGTCTACAAGTTTATGCCTTTCTTCAATATATTCATTTCTTATACATTTTTATAAGGGAATATAGTTTTCAAATCATTTCCTTGATACAAGTTAGTCCACGTTGAGTTTGAAGTGTATTATCAACGTGGGACCCGCTAGTGCGGTAAATGCGATATATTTTTGACAACTTGTTGGAGTTTGTATTAAATGACATCATTTTACAAGGTGCTAAGAGATAGTTAGAGGTTACCTATATGGATTAGTATTGGAGAGACAAAAAGATAAGTTTTAAACCAAAAGGTGACAAGTGTCACCATCCTATTCACTCTTGGACTTTTGACCAAGATATTTTACCTTTTTAAAGCTAGTTTTGGCCAATTTATTTCTTCATTTTAACCTCTCTTGGCTGAACTCCTTAGGGAGAAAAAAGAAAGAAACCTTCAACTTTTATTCTTCATTTCTTACTTATATCTTGCAAACCAACCGATTAAATCGTCAATTTGTCCACAAAGGTGACTTGCTAAGGGTGTTTCAAGGTCTTGGTGGAGTTATTTTGGAGAAGGAACCATTAAGCTCCTACTTTTCCTGTGGTTTTAAGGTATTTTTCCAAGAACATCCCCTTTACTTCAATTAATTGCTTATTAGTGGTTTTTAGTGGTTTTAGATGTTGTTTTGTGGAAGATTAGCATTTGAATGCATGAATTGCAGGTTAGGGTTTTGAATCTGCCCTGTTCTGACCGGATTTATTTGAGCCTGTTAGAGGCCGAATCATGCCTAGCTTAAAACATGAAAGTTGTAGAAAATGGTGTGGACTAGCTGCCTGTAAATTTTCAGCTCCATCCGAGCACTGTATCTTGTGAAATGACCGAAATACCCTTGACTGTCCATGAACCCTGTTTCGCGCCCAGATTTCTGTTTTCGTGGTGTTTTCCCCATGAAATTGCATGATTTGGCTTTGGAGGTCTTCATAAGGAATGTAGGTATATGTCTTGGCTTCGAAACGCCATAAGATTCGTTTCAATATGATAAGTGTAGCTTCAGTTATGGATATTATGCCGAAAGGTGTATTTGATAGTCTATGATGTGTATGTGATTGATTTGAGATGAATTGGTAATATATTGTAGGTTGGAAATGAAGCATTTATGGGGAAATGCTGTCCGAACTTTGGGAATGTATGATTGCTATGAGTTTGTGATTTAGGGCTTGGACTCGAGCAAGGTAATGATATATGATGGATGGTTTCTGAGCCGTGGAGGTTAGTGACCCTAAATTGTTTCCAAAGTTACTTACGAAGTGTTTCTTGAATTATTTACTCGTTTGCATATCATGTGTGCCAGCATGTGAGTCCATGAAATGATTTAGCTTAAATGAGTTCTTGGGGAGTCTTGTGCTGAACACCAACGTCTCCTCTACTATTTACCTGGAGCCAACGTCTCCACCACTTTTGTGAGTTCGTGACATGATCTGGAGCACCAACGTTGCTCCCTCTTACTGTTCAACGTTAACGTTAAAAGATCTTTTTGAGCGTTGGGTTTGTAAGTGCAATGATTTCACTGGCTCACGAGAGCAATAAACGTACATTTGATCTTTGACTCATGACACCATCAAAGTGCATTATCTTGAAATATATTTGAGTACTGATTTTGCTGGTTACTCACTGAGCTTTTAGCTCACCCCAAAAGTATTTTATTCCCCTCCACAGGGCTCGTGGCAAAGGAAGGCTTGTAGTACTTATTCACGTGACTGGATGGCATATATCTTGTACAGTTTGGATTTGGAATCGTTTTATGTATAGTTGGGAATTGTTTCCGCTTCGCTTATGACATGTAATTATTGGAGAATTTGAGGTATATTTGAGATTTATATTGTAATTTATTTGAGTGTGCGACTGAGTCCCGGCGAGAGCTGGGCAGGCGGTCCGCCGAACCCTTTGGTTCGCCTTAGGGGGAGGTGGGGCTGTCACAGTTGGTATCAGAGCTTAGGCTTCAAATTCCTGTAGTGTATCCTAGGCTTGAAGTTTAGGATGCCGGACTGTGGGTTTGGTTTGAAATATTAGTGATTCTTGCGGGATGTCTTGACTTGATTGGTACAAGATGGAATGTCGAGGACGACATTCTTTTAAGGAGGGGAGTTTGTGACGCCCCGAAAGGATGAGTGTGAGAACCCGAAAATTTTTATATATTTTCTAGACTTTATTTTGTTTCCTTGTCTACAAGTTTATGCCTTTCTTCAATATATTCATTTCTTATACATTTTTATAAGGGAATATAGTTTTCAAATCATTTCCTTGATACAAGTTAGTCCACGTTGAGTTTGAAGTGTATTATCAACGTGGGACCCGCTAGTGCGGTAAATGCGATATATTTTTGACAACTTGTTGGAGTTTGTATTAAATGACATCATTTTACAAGGTGCTAAGAGATAGTTAGAGGTTACCTATATGGATTAGTATTGGAGAGACAAAAAGATAAGTTTTAAACCAAAAGGTGACAAGTGTCACCATCCTATTCACTCTTGGACTTTTGACCAAGATATTTTACCTTTTTAAAGCTAGTTTTGGCCAATTTATTTCTTCATTTTAACCTCTCTTGGCTGAACTCCTTAGGGAGAAAAAAGAAAGAAACCTTCAACTTTTATTCTTCATTTCTTGCTTATATCTTGCAAACCAACCGATTAAATCGTCAATTTGTCCACAAAGGTGACTTGCTAAGGGTGTTTCAAGGTCTTGGTGGAGTTATTTTGGAGAAGGAACCATTAAGCTCCTACTTTTCCTGTGGTTTTAAGGTATTTTTCCAAGAACATCCCCTTTACTTCAATTAATTGCTTATTAGTGGTTTTTAGTGGTTTTAGATGTTGTTTTGTGGAAGATTAGCATTTGAATGCATGAATTCCAGGTTAGGGTTTTGAATCTGCCCTGTTCTGACCGGATTTATTTGAGCCTGTTAGAGGCCGAATCATGCCTAGCTTAAAACATGAAAGTTGTAGAAAATGGTGTGGACTAGCTGCCTGTAAATTTTCAGCTCCATCCGAGCACTGTATCTTGTGAAATGACCGAAATACCCTTGACTGTCCATGAACCCTGTTTCGCGCCCAGATTTCTGTTTTCGTGGTGTTTTCCCCATGAAATTGCATGATTTGGCTTTGGAGGTCTTCATAAGGAATGTAGGTATATGTCTTGGCTTCGAAACGCCATAAGATTCGTTTCAATATGATAAGTGTAGCTTCAGTTATGGATATTATGCCGAAAGGTGTATTTGATAGTCTATGATGTGTATGTGATTGATTTGAGATGAATTGGTAATATATTGTAGGTTGGAAATGAAGCATTTATGGGGAAATGCTGTCCGAACTTTGGGAATGTATGATTGCTATGAGTTTGTGATTTAGGGCTTGGACTCGAGCAAGGTAATGATATATGATGGATGGTTTCTGAGCCGTGGAGGTTAGTGACCCTAAATTGTTTCCAAAGTTACTTACGAAGTGTTTCTTGAATTATTTACTCGTTTGCATATCATGTGTGCCAGCATGTGAGTCCATGAAATGATTTAGCTTAAATGAGTTCTTGGGGAGTCTTGTGCTGAACACCAACGTCTCCTCTACTATTTACCTGGAGCCAACGTCTCCACCACTTTTGTGAGTTCGTGACATGATCTGGAGCACCAACGTTGCTCCCTCTTACTGTTCAACGTTAACGTTAAAAGATCTTTTTGAGCGTTGGGTTTGTAAGTGCAATGATTTCACTGGCTCACGAGAGCAATAAACGTACATTTGATCTTTGACTCATGACACCATCAAAGTGCATTATCTTGAAATATATTTGAGTACTGATTTTGCTGGTTACTCACTGAGCTTTTAGCTCACCCCAAAAGTATTTTATTCCCCTCCACAGGGCTCGTGGCAAAGGAAGGCTTGTAGTACTTATTCACGTGACTGGATGGCATATATCTTGTACAGTTTGGATTTGGAATCGTTTTATGTATAGTTGGGAATTGTTTCCGCTTCGCTTATGACATGTAATTATTGGAGAATTTGAGGTATATTTGAGATTTATATTGTAATTTATTTGAGTGTGCGACTGAGTCCCGGCGAGAGCTGGGCAGGCGGTCCGCCGAACCCTTTGGTTCGCCTTAGGGGGAGGTGGGGCTGTCACAGTTGGTATCAGAGCTTAGGCTTCAAATTCCTGTAGTGTATCCTAGGCTTGAAGTTTAGGATGCCGGACTGTGGGTTTGGTTTGAAATATTAGTGATTCTTGCGGGATGTCTTGACTTGATTGGTACAAGATGGAATGTCGAGGACGACATTCTTTTAAGGAGGGGAGTTTGTGACGCCCCGAAAGGATGAGTGTGAGAACCCGAAAATTTTTATATATTTTCTAGACTTTATTTTGTTTCCTTGTCTACAAGTTTATGCCTTTCTTCAATATATTCATTTCTTATACATTTTTATAAGGGAATATAGTTTTCAAATCATTTCCTTGATACAAGTTAGTCCACGTTGAGTTTGAAGTGTATTATCAACGTGGGACCCGCTAGTGCGGTAAATGCGATATATTTTTGACAACTTGTTGGAGTTTGTATTAAATGACATCATTTTACAAGGTGCTAAGAGATAGTTAGAGGTTACCTATATGGATTAGTATTGGAGAGACAAAAAGATAAGTTTTAAACCAAAAGGTGACAAGTGTCACCATCCTATTCACTCTTGGACTTTTGACCAAGATATTTTACCTTTTTAAAGCTAGTTTTGGCCAATTTATTTCTTCATTTTAACCTCTCTTGGCTGAACTCCTTAGGGAGAAAAAAGAAAGAAACCTTCAACTTTTATTCTTCATTTCTTACTTATATCTTGCAAACCAACCGATTAAATCGTCAATTTGTCCACAAAGGTGACTTGCTAAGGGTGTTTCAAGGTCTTGGTGGAGTTATTTTGGAGAAGGAACCATTAAGCTCCTACTTTTCCTGTGGTTTTAAGGTATTTTTCCAAGAACATCCCCTTTACTTCAATTAATTGCTTATTAGTGGTTTTTAGTGGTTTTAGATGTTGTTTTGTGGAAGATTAGCATTTGAATGCATGAATTCCAGGTTAGGGTTTTGAATCTGCCCTGTTCTGACCGGATTTATTTGAGCCTGTTAGAGGCCGAATCATGCCTAGCTTAAAACATGAAAGTTGTAGAAAATGGTGTGGACTAGCTGCCTGTAAATTTTCAGCTCCATCCGAGCACTGTATCTTGTGAAATGACCGAAATACCCTTGACTGTCCATGAACCCTGTTTCGCGCCCAGATTTCTGTTTTCGTGGTGTTTTCCCCATGAAATTGCATGATTTGGCTTTGGAGGTCTTCATAAGGAATGTAGGTATATGTCTTGGCTTCGAAACGCCATAAGATTCGTTTCAATATGATAAGTGTAGCTTCAGTTATGGATATTATGCCGAAAGGTGTATTTGATAGTCTATGATGTGTATGTGATTGATTTGAGATGAATTGGTAATATATTGTAGGTTGGAAATGAAGCATTTATGGGGAAATGCTGTCCGAACTTTGGGAATGTATGATTGCTATGAGTTTGTGATTTAGGGCTTGGACTCGAGCAAGGTAATGATATATGATGGATGGTTTCTGAGCCGTGGAGGTGAGTGACCCTAAATTGTTTCCAAAGTTACTTACGAAGTGTTTCTTGAATTATTTACTCGTTTGCATATCATGTGTGCCAGCATGTGAGTCCATGAAATGATTTAGCTTAAATGAGTTCTTGGGGAGTCTTGTGCTGAACACCAACGTCTCCTCTACTATTTACCTGGAGCCAACGTCTCCACCACTTTTGTGAGTTCGTGACATGATCTGGAGCACCAACGTTGCTCCCTCTTACTGTTCAACGTTAACGTTAAAAGATCTTTTTGAGCGTTGGGTTTGTAAGTGCAATGATTTCACTGGCTCACGAGAGCAATAAACGTACATTTGATCTTTGACTCATGACACCATCAAAGTGCATTATCTTGAAATATATTTGAGTACTGATTTTGCTGGTTACTCACTGAGCTTTTAGCTCACCCCAAAAGTATTTTATTCCCCTCCACAGGGCTCGTGGCAAAGGAAGGCTTGTAGTACTTATTCACGTGACTGGATGGCATATATCTTGTACAGTTTGGATTTGGAATCGTTTTATGTATAGTTGGGAATTGTTTCCGCTTCGCTTATGACATGTAATTATTGGAGAATTTGAGGTATATTTGAGATTTATATTGTAATTTATTTGAGTGTGCGACTGAGTCCCGGCGAGAGCTGGGCAGGCGGTCCGCCGAACCCTTTGGTTCGCCTTAGGGGGAGGTGGGGCTGTCACAGTTGGTATCAGAGCTTAGGCTTCAAATTCCTGTAGTGTATCCTAGGCTTGAAGTTTAGGATGCCGGACTGTGGGTTTGGTTTGAAATATTAGTGATTCTTGCGGGATGTCTTGACTTGATTGGTACAAGATGGAATGTCGAGGACGACATTCTTTTAAGGAGGGGAGTTTGTGACGCCCCGAAAGGATGAGTGTGAGAACCCGAAAATTTTTATATATTTTCTAGACTTTATTTTGTTTCCTTGTCTACAAGTTTATGCCTTTCTTCAATATATTCATTTCTTATACATTTTTATAAGGGAATATAGTTTTCAAATCATTTCCTTGATACAAGTTAGTCCACGTTGAGTTTGAAGTGTATTATCAACGTGGGACCCGCTAGTGCGGTAAATGCGATATATTTTTGACAACTTGTTGGAGTTTGTATTAAATGACATCATTTTACAAGGTGCTAAGAGATAGTTAGAGGTTACCTATATGGATTAGTATTGGAGAGACAAAAAGATAAGTTTTAAACCAAAAGGTGACAAGTGTCACCATCCTATTCACTCTTGGACTTTTGACCAAGATATTTTACCTTTTTAAAGCTAGTTTTGGCCAATTTATTTCTTCATTTTAACCTCTCTTGGCTGAACTCCTTAGGGAGAAAAAAGAAAGAAACCTTCAACTTTTATTCTTCATTTCTTACTTATATCTTGCAAACCAACCGATTAAATCGTCAATTTGTCCACAAAGGTGACTTGCTAAGGGTGTTTCAAGGTCTTGGTGGAGTTATTTTGGAGAAGGAACCATTAAGCTCCTACTTTTCCTGTGGTTTTAAGGTATTTTTCCAAGAACATCCCCTTTACTTCAATTAATTGCTTATTAGTGGTTTTTAGTGGTTTTAGATGTTGTTTTGTGGAAGATTAGCATTTGAATGCATGAATTGCAGGTTAGGGTTTTGAATCTGCCCTGTTCTGACCGGATTTATTTGAGCCTGTTAGAGGCCGAATCATGCCTAGCTTAAAACATGAAAGTTGTAGAAAATGGTGTGGACTAGCTGCCTGTAAATTTTCAGCTCCATCCGAGCACTGTATCTTGTGAAATGACCGAAATACCCTTGACTGTCCATGAACCCTGTTTCGCGCCCAGATTTCTGTTTTCGTGGTGTTTTCCCCATGAAATTGCATGATTTGGCTTTGGAGGTCTTCATAAGGAATGTAGGTATATGTCTTGGCTTCGAAACGCCATAAGATTCGTTTCAATATGATAAGTGTAGCTTCAGTTATGGATATTATGCCGAAAGGTGTATTTGATAGTCTATGATGTGTATGTGATTGATTTGAGATGAATTGGTAATATATTGTAGGTTGGAAATGAAGCATTTATGGGGAAATGCTGTCTGAACTTTGGGAATGTATGATTGCTATGAGTTTGTGATTTAGGGCTTGGACTCGAGCAAGGTAATGATATATGATGGATGGTTTCTGAGCCGTGGAGGTTAGTGACCCTAAATTGTTTCCAAAGTTACTTACGAAGTGTTTCTTGAATTATTTACTCGTTTGCATATCATGTGTGCCAGCATGTGAGTCCATGAAATGATTTAGCTTAAATGAGTTCTTGGGGAGTCTTGTGCTGAACACCAACGTCTCCTCTACTATTTACCTGGAGACAACGTCTCCACCACTTTTGTGAGTTCGTGACATGATCTGGAGCACCAACGTTGCTCCCTCTTACTGTTCAACGTTAACGTTAAAAGATCTTTTTGAGCGTTGGGTTTGTAAGTGCAATGATTTCACTGGCTCACGAGAGCAATAAACGTACATTTGATCTTTGACTCATGACACCATCAAAGTGCATTATCTTGAAATATATTTGAGTACTGATTTTGCTGGTTACTCACTGAGCTTTTAGCTCACCCCAAAAGTATTTTATTCCCCTCCACAGGGCTCGTGGCAAAGGAAGGCTTGTAGTACTTATTCACGTGACTGGATGGCATATATCTTGTACAGTTTGGATTTGGAATCGTTTTATGTATAGTTGGGAATTGTTTCCGCTTCGCTTATGACATGTAATTATTGGAGAATTTGAGGTATATTTGAGATTTATATTGTAATTTATTTGAGTGTGCGACTGAGTCCCGGCGAGAGCTGGGCAGGCGGTCCGCCGAACCCTTTGGTTCGCCTTAGGGGGAGGTGGGGCTGTCACAGTTGGTATCAGAGCTTAGGCTTCAAATTCCTGTAGTGTATCCTAGGCTTGAAGTTTAGGATGCCGGACTGTGGGTTTGGTTTGAAATATTAGTGATTCTTGCGGGATGTCTTGACTTGATTGGTACAAGATGGAATGTCGAGGACGACATTCTTTTAAGGAGGGGAGTTTGTGACGCCCCGAAAGGATGAGTGTGAGAACCCGAAAATTTTTATATATTTTCTAGACTTTATTTTGTTTCCTTGTCTACAAGTTTATGCCTTTCTTCAATATATTCATTTCTTATACATTTTTATAAGGGAATATAGTTTTCAAATCATTTCCTTGATACAAGTTAGTCCACGTTGAGTTTGAAGTGTATTATCAACGTGGGACCCGCTAGTGCGGTAAATGCGATATATTTTTGACAACTTGTTGGAGTTTGTATTAAATGACATCATTTTACAAGGTGCTAAGAGATAGTTAGAGGTTACCTATATGGATTAGTATTGGAGAGACAAAAAGATAAGTTTTAAACCAAAAGGTGACAAGTGTCACCATCCTATTCACTCTTGGACTTTTGACCAAGATATTTTACCTTTTTAAAGCTAGTTTTGGCCAATTTATTTCTTCATTTTAACCTCTCTTGGCTGAACTCCTTAGGGAGAAAAAAGAAAGAAACCTTCAACTTTTATTCTTCATTTCTTACTTATATCTTGCAAACCAACCGATTAAATCGTCAATTTGTCCACAAAGGTGACTTGCTAAGGGTGTTTCAAGGTCTTGGTGGAGTTATTTTGGAGAAGGAACCATTAAGCTCCTACTTTTCCTGTGGTTTTAAGGTATTTTTCCAAGAACATCCCCTTTACTTCAATTAATTGCTTATTAGTGGTTTTTAGTGGTTTTAGATGTTGTTTTGTGGAAGATTAGCATTTGAATGCATGAATTGCAGGTTAGGGTTTTGAATCTGCCCTGTTCTGACCGGATTTATTTGAGCCTGTTAGAGGCCGAATCATGCCTAGCTTAAAACATGAAAGTTGTAGAAAATGGTGTGGACTAGCTGCCTGTAAATTTTCAGCTCCATCCGAGCACTGTATCTTGTGAAATGACCGAAATACCCTTGACTGTCCATGAACCCTGTTTCGCGCCCAGATTTCTGTTTTCGTGGTGTTTTCCCCATGAAATTGCATGATTTGGCTTTGGAGGTCTTCATAAGGAATGTAGGTATATGTCTTGGCTTCGAAACGCCATAAGATTCGTTTCAATATGATAAGTGTAGCTTCAGTTATGGATATTATGCCGAAAGGTGTATTTGATAGTCTATGATGTGTATGTGATTGATTTGAGATGAATTGGTAATATATTGTAGGTTGGAAATGAAGCATTTATGGGGAAATGCTGTCCGAACTTTGGGAATGTATGATTGCTATGAGTTTGTGATTTAGGGCTTGGACTCGAGCAAGGTAATGATATATGATGGATGGTTTCTGAGCCGTGGAGGTTAGTGACCCTAAATTGTTTCCAAAGTTACTTACGAAGTGTTTCTTGAATTATTTACTCGTTTGCATATCATGTGTGCCAGCATGTGAGTCCATGAAATGATTTAGCTTAAATGAGTTCTTGGGGAGTCTTGTGCTGAACACCAACGTCTCCTCTACTATTTACCTGGAGCCAACGTCTCCACCACTTTTGTGAGTTCGTGACATGATCTGGAGCACCAACGTTGCTCCCTCTTACTGTTCAACGTTAACGTTAAAAGATCTTTTTGAGCGTTGGGTTTGTAAGTGCAATGATTTCACTGGCTCACGAGAGCAATAAACGTACATTTGATCTTTGACTCATGACACCATCAAAGTGCATTATCTTGAAATATATTTGAGTACTGATTTTGCTGGTTACTCACTGAGCTTTTAGCTCACCCCAAAAGTATTTTATTCCCCTCCACAGGGCTCGTGGCAAAGGAAGGCTTGTAGTACTTATTCACGTGACTGGATGGCATATATCTTGTACAGTTTGGATTTGGAATCGTTTTATGTATAGTTGGGAATTGTTTCCGCTTCGCTTATGACATGTAATTATTGGAGAATTTGAGGTATATTTGAGATTTATATTGTAATTTATTTGAGTGTGCGACTGAGTCCCGGCGAGAGCTGGGCAGGCGGTCCGCCGAACCCTTTGGTTCGCCTTAGGGGGAGGTGGGGCTGTCACAGTTGGTATCAGAGCTTAGGCTTCAAATTCCTGTAGTGTATCCTAGGCTTGAAGTTTAGGATGCCGGACTGTGGGTTTGGTTTGAAATATTAGTGATTCTTGCGGGATGTCTTGACTTGATTGGTACAAGATGGAATGTCGAGGACGACATTCTTTTAAGGAGGGGAGTTTGTGACGCCCCGAAAGGATGAGTGTGAGAACCCGAAAATTTTTATATATTTTCTAGACTTTATTTTGTTTCCTTGTCTACAAGTTTATGCCTTTCTTCAATATATTCATTTCTTATACATTTTTATAAGGGAATATAGTTTTCAAATCATTTCCTTGATACAAGTTAGTCCACGTTGAGTTTGAAGTGTATTATCAACGTGGGACCCGCTAGTGCGGTAAATGCGATATATTTTTGACAACTTGTTGGAGTTTGTATTAAATGACATCATTTTACAAGGTGCTAAGAGATAGTTAGAGGTTACCTATATGGATTAGTATTGGAGAGACAAAAAGATAAGTTTTAAACCAAAAGGTGACAAGTGTCACCATCCTATTCACTCTTGGACTTTTGACCAAGATATTTTACCTTTTTAAAGCTAGTTTTGGCCAATTTATTTCTTCATTTTAACCTCTCTTGGCTGAACTCCTTAGGGAGAAAAAAGAAAGAAACCTTCAACTTTTATTCTTCATTTCTTACTTATATCTTGCAAACCAACCGATTAAATCGTCAATTTGTCCACAAAGGTGACTTGCTAAGGGTGTTTCAAGGTCTTGGTGGAGTTATTTTGGAGAAGGAACCATTAAGCTCCTACTTTTCCTGTGGTTTTAAGGTATTTTTCCAAGAACATCCCCTTTACTTCAATTAATTGCTTATTAGTGGTTTTTAGTGGTTTTAGATGTTGTTTTGTGGAAGATTAGCATTTGAATGCATGAATTGCAGGTTAGGGTTTTGAATCTGCCCTGTTCTGACCGGATTTATTTGAGCCTGTTAGAGGCCGAATCATGCCTAGCTTAAAACATGAAAGTTGTAGAAAATGGTGTGGACTAGCTGCCTGTAAATTTTCAGCTCCATCCGAGCACTGTATCTTGTGAAATGACCGAAATACCCTTGACTGTCCATGAACCCTGTTTCGCGCCCAGATTTCTGTTTTCGTGGTGTTTTCCCCATGAAATTGCATGATTTGGCTTTGGAGGTCTTCATAAGGAATGTAGGTATATGTCTTGGCTTCGAAACGCCATAAGATTCGTTTCAATATGATAAGTGTAGCTTCAGTTATGGATATTATGCCGAAAGGTGTATTTGATAGTCTATGATGTGTATGTGATTGATTTGAGATGAATTGGTAATATATTGTAGGTTGGAAATGAAGCATTTATGGGGAAATGCTGTCCGAACTTTGGGAATGTATGATTGCTATGAGTTTGTGATTTAGGGCTTGGACTCGAGCAAGGTAATGATATATGATGGATGGTTTCTGAGCCGTGGAGGTTAGTGACCCTAAATTGTTTCCAAAGTTACTTACGAAGTGTTTCTTGAATTATTTACTCGTTTGCATATCATGTGTGCCAGCATGTGAGTCCATGAAATGATTTAGCTTAAATGAGTTCTTGGGGAGTCTTGTGCTGAACACCAACGTCTCCTCTACTATTTACCTGGAGCCAACGTCTCCACCACTTTTGTGAGTTCGTGACATGATCTGGAGCACCAACGTTGCTCCCTCTTACTGTTCAACGTTAACGTTAAAAGATCTTTTTGAGCGTTGGGTTTGTAAGTGCAATGATTTCACTGGCTCACGAGAGCAATAAACGTACATTTGATCTTTGACTCATGACACCATCAAAGTGCATTATCTTGAAATATATTTGAGTACTGATTTTGCTGGTTACTCACTGAGCTTTTAGCTCACCCCAAAAGTATTTTATTCCCCTCCACAGGGCTCGTGGCAAAGGAAGGCTTGTAGTACTTATTCACGTGACTGGATGGCATATATCTTGTACAGTTTGGATTTGGAATCGTTTTATGTATAGTTGGGAATTGTTTCCGCTTCGCTTATGACATGTAATTATTGGAGAATTTGAGGTATATTTGAGATTTATATTGTAATTTATTTGAGTGTGCGACTGAGTCCCGGCGAGAGCTGGGCAGGCGGTCCGCCGAACCCTTTGGTTCGCCTTAGGGGGAGGTGGGGCTGTCACAGTTGGTATCAGAGCTTAGGCTTCAAATTCCTGTAGTGTATCCTAGGCTTGAAGTTTAGGATGCCGGACTGTGGGTTTGGTTTGAAATATTAGTGATTCTTGCGGGATGTCTTGACTTGATTGGTACAAGATGGAATGTCGAGGACGACATTCTTTTAAGGAGGGGAGTTTGTGACGCCCCGAAAGGATGAGTGTGAGAACCCGAAAATTTTTATATATTTTCTAGACTTTATTTTGTTTCCTTGTCTACAAGTTTATGCCTTTCTTCAATATATTCATTTCTTATACATTTTTATAAGGGAATATAGTTTTCAAATCATTTCCTTGATACAAGTTAGTCCACGTTGAGTTTGAAGTGTATTATCAACGTGGGACCCGCTAGTGCGGTAAATGCGATATATTTTTGACAACTTGTTGGAGTTTGTATTAAATGACATCATTTTACAAGGTGCTAAGAGATAGTTAGAGGTTACCTATATGGATTAGTATTGGAGAGACAAAAAGATAAGTTTTAAACCAAAAGGTGACAAGTGTCACCATCCTATTCACTCTTGGACTTTTGACCAAGATATTTTACCTTTTTAAAGCTAGTTTTGGCCAATTTATTTCTTCATTTTAACCTCTCTTGGCTGAACTCCTTAGGGAGAAAAAAGAAAGAAACCTTCAACTTTTATTCTTCATTTCTTACTTATATCTTGCAAACCAACCGATTAAATCGTCAATTTGTCCACAAAGGTGACTTGCTAAGGGTGTTTCAAGGTCTTGGTGGAGTTATTTTGGAGAAGGAACCATTAAGCTCCTACTTTTCCTGTGGTTTTAAGGTATTTTTCCAAGAACATCCCCTTTACTTCAATTAATTGCTTATTAGTGGTTTTTAGTGGTTTTAGATGTTGTTTTGTGGAAGATTAGCATTTGAATGCATGAATTCCAGGTTAGGGTTTTGAATCTGCCCTGTTCTGACCGGATTTATTTGAGCCTGTTAGAGGCCGAATCATGCCTAGCTTAAAACATGAAAGTTGTAGAAAATGGTGTGGACTAGCTGCCTGTAAATTTTCAGCTCCATCCGAGCACTGTATCTTGTGAAATGACCGAAATACCCTTGACTGTCCATGAACCCTGTTTCGCGCCCAGATTTCTGTTTTCGTGGTGTTTTCCCCATGAAATTGCATGATTTGGCTTTGGAGGTCTTCATAAGGAATGTAGGTATATGTCTTGGCTTCGAAACGCCATAAGATTCGTTTCAATATGATAAGTGTAGCTTCAGTTATGGATATTATGCCGAAAGGTGTATTTGATAGTCTATGATGTGTATGTGATTGATTTGAGATGAATTGGTAATATATTGTAGGTTGGAAATGAAGCATTTATGGGGAAATGCTGTCCGAACTTTGGGAATGTATGATTGCTATGAGTTTGTGATTTAGGGCTTGGACTCGAGCAAGGTAATGATATATGATGGATGGTTTCTGAGCCGTGGAGGTTAGTGACCCTAAATTGTTTCCAAAGTTACTTACGAAGTGTTTCTTGAATTATTTACTCGTTTGCATATCATGTGTGCCAGCATGTGAGTCCATGAAATGATTTAGCTTAAATGAGTTCTTGGGGAGTCTTGTGCTGAACACCAACGTCTCCTCTACTATTTACCTGGAGCCAACGTCTCCACCACTTTTGTGAGTTCGTGACATGATCTGGAGCACCAACGTTGCTCCCTCTTACTGTTCAACGTTAACGTTAAAAGATCTTTTTGAGCGTTGGGTTTGTAAGTGCAATGATTTCACTGGCTCACGAGAGCAATAAACGTACATTTGATCTTTGACTCATGACACCATCAAAGTGCATTATCTTGAAATATATTTGAGTACTGATTTTGCTGGTTACTCACTGAGCTTTTAGCTCACCCCAAAAGTATTTTATTCCCCTCCACAGGGCTCGTGGCAAAGGAAGGCTTGTAGTACTTATTCACGTGACTGGATGGCATATATCTTGTACAGTTTGGATTTGGAATCGTTTTATGTATAGTTGGGAATTGTTTCCGCTTCGCTTATGACATGTAATTATTGGAGAATTTGAGGTATATTTGAGATTTATATTGTAATTTATTTGAGTGTGCGACTGAGTCCCGGCGAGAGCTGGGCAGGCGGTCCGCCGAACCCTTTGGTTCGCCTTAGGGGGAGGTGGGGCTGTCACAGTTGGTATCAGAGCTTAGGCTTCAAATTCCTGTAGTGTATCCTAGGCTTGAAGTTTAGGATGCCGGACTGTGGGTTTGGTTTGAAATATTAGTGATTCTTGCGGGATGTCTTGACTTGATTGGTACAAGATGGAATGTCGAGGACGACATTCTTTTAAGGAGGGGAGTTTGTGACGCCCCGAAAGGATGAGTGTGAGAACCCGAAAATTTTTATATATTTTCTAGACTTTATTTTGTTTCCTTGTCTACAAGTTTATGCCTTTCTTCAATATATTCATTTCTTATACATTTTTATAAGGGAATATAGTTTTCAAATCATTTCCTTGATACAAGTTAGTCCACGTTGAGTTTGAAGTGTATTATCAACGTGGGACCCGCTAGTGCGGTAAATGCGATATATTTTTGACAACTTGTTGGAGTTTGTATTAAATGACATCATTTTACAAGGTGCTAAGAGATAGTTAGAGGTTACCTATATGGATTAGTATTGGAGAGACAAAAAGATAAGTTTTAAACCAAAAGGTGACAAGTGTCACCATCCTATTCACTCTTGGACTTTTGACCAAGATATTTTACCTTTTTAAAGCTAGTTTTGGCCAATTTATTTCTTCATTTTAACCTCTCTTGGCTGAACTCCTTAGGGAGAAAAAAGAAAGAAACCTTCAACTTTTATTCTTCATTTCTTACTTATATCTTGCAAACCAACCGATTAAATCGTCAATTTGTCCACAAAGGTGACTTGCTAAGGGTGTTTCAAGGTCTTGGTGGAGTTATTTTGGAGAAGGAACCATTAAGCTCCTACTTTTCCTGTGGTTTTAAGGTATTTTTCCAAGAACATCCCCTTTACTTCAATTAATTGCTTATTAGTGGTTTTTAGTGGTTTTAGATGTTGTTTTGTGGAAGATTAGCATTTGAATGCATGAATTCCAGGTTAGGGTTTTGAATCTGCCCTGTTCTGACCGGATTTATTTGAGCCTGTTAGAGGCCGAATCATGCCTAGCTTAAAACATGAAAGTTGTAGAAAATGGTGTGGACTAGCTGCCTGTAAATTTTCAGCTCCATCCGAGCACTGTATCTTGTGAAATGACCGAAATACCCTTGACTGTCCATGAACCCTGTTTCGCGCCCAGATTTCTGTTTTCGTGGTGTTTTCCCCATGAAATTGCATGATTTGGCTTTGGAGGTCTTCATAAGGAATGTAGGTATATGTCTTGGCTTCGAAACGCCATAAGATTCGTTTCAATATGATAAGTGTAGCTTCAGTTATGGATATTATGCCGAAAGGTGTATTTGATAGTCTATGATGTGTATGTGATTGATTTGAGATGAATTGGTAATATATTGTAGGTTGGAAATGAAGCATTTATGGGGAAATGCTGTCCGAACTTTGGGAATGTATGATTGCTATGAGTTTGTGATTTAGGGCTTGGACTCGAGCAAGGTAATGATATATGATGGATGGTTTCTGAGCCGTGGAGGTTAGTGACCCTAAATTGTTTCCAAAGTTACTTACGAAGTGTTTCTTGAATTATTTACTCGTTTGCATATCATGTGTGCCAGCATGTGAGTCCATGAAATGATTTAGCTTAAATGAGTTCTTGGGGAGTCTTGTGCTGAACACCAACGTCTCCTCTACTATTTACCTGGAGCCAACGTCTCCACCACTTTTGTGAGTTCGTGACATGATCTGGAGCACCAACGTTGCTCCCTCTTACTGTTCAACGTTAACGTTAAAAGATCTTTTTGAGCGTTGGGTTTGTAAGTGCAATGATTTCACTGGCTCACGAGAGCAATAAACGTACATTTGATCTTTGACTCATGACACCATCAAAGTGCATTATCTTGAAATATATTTGAGTACTGATTTTGCTGGTTACTCACTGAGCTTTTAGCTCACCCCAAAAGTATTTTATTCCCCTCCACAGGGCTCGTGGCAAAGGAAGGCTTGTAGTACTTATTCACGTGACTGGATGGCATATATCTTGTACAGTTTGGATTTGGAATCGTTTTATGTATAGTTGGGAATTGTTTCCGCTTCGCTTATGACATGTAATTATTGGAGAATTTGAGGTATATTTGAGATTTATATTGTAATTTATTTGAGTGTGCGACTGAGTCCCGGCGAGAGCTGGGCAGGCGGTCCGCCGAACCCTTTGGTTCGCCTTAGGGGGAGGTGGGGCTGTCACAGTTGGTATCAGAGCTTAGGCTTCAAATTCCTGTAGTGTATCCTAGGCTTGAAGTTTAGGATGCCGGACTGTGGGTTTGGTTTGAAATATTAGTGATTCTTGCGGGATGTCTTGACTTGATTGGTACAAGATGGAATGTCGAGGACGACATTCTTTTAAGGAGGGGAGTTTGTGACGCCCCGAAAGGATGAGTGTGAGAACCCGAAAATTTTTATATATTTTCTAGACTTTATTTTGTTTCCTTGTCTACAAGTTTATGCCTTTCTTCAATATATTCATTTCTTATACATTTTTATAAGGGAATATAGTTTTCAAATCATTTCCTTGATACAAGTTAGTCCACGTTGAGTTTGAAGTGTATTATCAACGTGGGACCCGCTAGTGCGGTAAATGCGATATATTTTTGACAACTTGTTGGAGTTTGTATTAAATGACATCATTTTACAAGGTGCTAAGAGATAGTTAGAGGTTACCTATATGGATTAGTATTGGAGAGACAAAAAGATAAGTTTTAAACCAAAAGGTGACAAGTGTCACCATCCTATTCACTCTTGGACTTTTGACCAAGATATTTTACCTTTTTAAAGCTAGTTTTGGCCAATTTATTTCTTCATTTTAACCTCTCTTGGCTGAACTCCTTAGGGAGAAAAAAGAAAGAAACCTTCAACTTTTATTCTTCATTTCTTGCTTATATCTTGCAAACCAACCGATTAAATCGTCAATTTGTCCACAAAGGTGACTTGCTAAGGGTGTTTCAAGGTCTTGGTGGAGTTATTTTGGAGAAGGAACCATTAAGCTCCTACTTTTCCTGTGGTTTTAAGGTATTTTTCCAAGAACATCCCCTTTACTTCAATTAATTGCTTATTAGTGGTTTTTAGTGGTTTTAGATGTTGTTTTGTGGAAGATTAGCATTTGAATGCATGAATTGCAGGTTAGGGTTTTGAATCTGCCCTGTTCTGACCGGATTTATTTGAGCCTGTTAGAGGCCGAATCATGCCTAGCTTAAAACATGAAAGTTGTAGAAAATGGTGTGGACTAGCTGCCTGTAAATTTTCAGCTCCATCCGAGCACTGTATCTTGTGAAATGACCGAAATACCCTTGACTGTCCATGAACCCTGTTTCGCGCCCAGATTTCTGTTTTCGTGGTGTTTTCCCCATGAAATTGCATGATTTGGCTTTGGAGGTCTTCATAAGGAATGTAGGTATATGTCTTGGCTTCGAAACGCCATAAGATTCGTTTCAATATGATAAGTGTAGCTTCAGTTATGGATATTATGCCGAAAGGTGTATTTGATAGTCTATGATGTGTATGTGATTGATTTGAGATGAATTGGTAATATATTGTAGGTTGGAAATGAAGCATTTATGGGGAAATGCTGTCCGAACTTTGGGAATGTATGATTGCTATGAGTTTGTGATTTAGGGCTTGGACTCGAGCAAGGTAATGATATATGATGGATGGTTTCTGAGCCGTGGAGGTGAGTGACCCTAAATTGTTTCCAAAGTTACTTACGAAGTGTTTCTTGAATTATTTACTCGTTTGCATATCATGTGTGCCAGCATGTGAGTCCATGAAATGATTTAGCTTAAATGAGTTCTTGGGGAGTCTTGTGCTGAACACCAACGTCTCCTCTACTATTTACCTGGAGCCAACGTCTCCACCACTTTTGTGAGTTCGTGACATGATCTGGAGCACCAACGTTGCTCCCTCTTACTGTTCAACGTTAACGTTAAAAGATCTTTTTGAGCGTTGGGTTTGTAAGTGCAATGATTTCACTGGCTCACGAGAGCAATAAACGTACATTTGATCTTTGACTCATGACACCATCAAAGTGCATTATCTTGAAATATATTTGAGTACTGATTTTGCTGGTTACTCACTGAGCTTTTAGCTCACCCCAAAAGTATTTTATTCCCCTCCACAGGGCTCGTGGCAAAGGAAGGCTTGTAGTACTTATTCACGTGACTGGATGGCATATATCTTGTACAGTTTGGATTTGGAATCGTTTTATGTATAGTTGGGAATTGTTTCCGCTTCGCTTATGACATGTAATTATTGGAGAATTTGAGGTATATTTGAGATTTATATTGTAATTTATTTGAGTGTGCGACTGAGTCCCGGCGAGAGCTGGGCAGGCGGTCCGCCGAACCCTTTGGTTCGCCTTAGGGGGAGGTGGGGCTGTCACAGTTGGTATCAGAGCTTAGGCTTCAAATTCCTGTAGTGTATCCTAGGCTTGAAGTTTAGGATGCCGGACTGTGGGTTTGGTTTGAAATATTAGTGATTCTTGCGGGATGTCTTGACTTGATTGGTACAAGATGGAATGTCGAGGACGACATTCTTTTAAGGAGGGGAGTTTGTGACGCCCCGAAAGGATGAGTGTGAGAACCCGAAAATTTTTATATATTTTCTAGACGTTATTTTGTTTCCTTGTCTACAAGTTTATGCCTTTCTTCAATATATTCATTTCTTATACATTTTTATAAGGGAATATAGTTTTCAAATCATTTCCTTGATACAAGTTAGTCCACGTTGAGTTTGAAGTGTATTATCAACGTGGGACCCGCTAGTGCGGTAAATGCGATATATTTTTGACAACTTGTTGGAGTTTGTATTAAATGACATCATTTTACAAGGTGCTAAGAGATAGTTAGAGGTTACCTATATGGATTAGTATTGGAGAGACAAAAAGATAAGTTTTAAACCAAAAGGTGACAAGTGTCACCATCCTATTCACTCTTGGACTTTTGACCAAGATATTTTACCTTTTTAAAGCTAGTTTTGGCCAATTTATTTCTTCATTTTAAGCTCTCTTGGCTGAACTCCTTAGGGAGAAAAAAGAAAGAAACCTTCAACTTTTATTCTTCATTTCTTGCTTATATCTTGCAAACCAACCGATTAAATCTTCAATTTGTCCACAAAGGTGACTTGCTAAGGGTGTTTCAAGGTCTTGGTGGAGTTATTTTGGAGAAGGAACCATTAAGCTCCTACTTTTCCTGTGGTTTTAAGGTATTTTTCCAAGAACATCCCCTTTACTTCAATTAATTGCTTATTAGTGGTTTTTAGTGGTTTTAGATGTTGTTTTGTGGAAGATTAGCATTTGAATGCATGAATTCCAGGTTAGGGTTTTGAATCTGCCCTGTTCTGACCGGATTTATTTGAGCCTGTTAGAGGCCGAATCATGCCTAGCTTAAAACATGAAAGTTGTAGAAAATGGTGTGGACTAGCTGCCTGTAAATTTTCAGCTCCATCCGAGCACTGTATCTTGTGAAATGACCGAAATACCCTTGACTGTCCATGAACCCTGTTTCGCGCCCAGATTTCTGTTTTCGTGGTGTTTTCCCCATGAAATTGCATGATTTGGCTTTGGAGGTCTTCATAAGGAATGTAGGTATATGTCTTGGCTTCGAAACGCCATAAGATTCGTTTCAATATGATAAGTGTAGCTTCAGTTATGGATATTATGCCGAAAGGTGTATTTGATAGTCTATGATGTGTATGTGATTGATTTGAGATGAATTGGTAATATATTGTAGGTTGGAAATGAAGCATTTATGGGGAAATGCTGTCCGAACTTTGGGAATGTATGATTGCTATGAGTTTGTGATTTAGGGCTTGGACTCGAGCAAGGTAATGATATATGATGGATGGTTTCTGAGCCGTGGAGGTGAGTGACCCTAAATTGTTTCCAAAGTTACTTACGAAGTGTTTCTTGAATTATTTACTCGTTTGCATATCATGTGTGCCAGCATGTGAGTCCATGAAATGATTTAGCTTAAATGATTTCTTGGGGAGTCTTGTGCTGAACACCAACGTCTCCTCTACTATTTACCTGGAGCCAACGTCTCCACCACTTTTGTGAGTTCGTGACATGATCTGGAGCACCAACGTTGCTCCCTCTTACTGTTCAACATTAACGTTAAAAGATCTTTTTGAGCGTTGGGTTTGTAAGTGCAATGATTTCACTAGCTCACGAGAGCAATAAACGTACATTTGATCTTTGACTCATGACACCATCAAAGTGCATTATCTTGAAATATATTTGAGTACTGATTTTGCTGGTTACTCACTGAGCTTTTAGCTCACCCCAAAAGTATTTTATTCCCCTCCACAGGGCTCGTGGCAAAGGAAGGCTTGTAGTACTTATTCACGTGACTGGATGGCATATATCTTGTACAGTTTGGATTTGGAATCGTTTTATGTATAGTTGGGAATTGTTTCCGCTTCGCTTATGACATGTAATTATTGGAGAATTTGAGGTATATTTGAGATTTATATTGTAATTTATTTGAGTGTGCGACTGAGTCCCGGCGAGAGCTGGGCAGGCGGTCCGCCGAACCCTTTGGTTCGCCTTAGGGGGAGGTGGGGCTGTCACAGTTGGTATCAGAGCTTAGGCTTCAAATTCCTGTAGTGTATCCTAGGCTTGAAGTTTAGGATGCCGGACTGTGGGTTTGGTTTGAAATATTAGTGATTCTTGCGGGATGTCTTGACTTGATTGGTACAAGATGGAATGTCGAGGACGACATTCTTTTAAGGAGGGGAGTTTGTGACGCCCCGAAAGGATGAGTGTGAGAACCCGAAAATTTTTATATATTTTCTAGACGTTATTTTGTTTCCTTGTCTACAAGTTTATGCCTTTCTTCAATATATTCATTTCTTATACATTTTTATAAGGGAATATAGTTTTCAAATCATTTCCTTGATACAAGTTAGTCCACGTTGAGTTTGAAGTGTATTATCAACGTGGGACCCGCTAGTGCGGTAAATGCGATATATTTTTGACAACTTGTTGGAGTTTGTATTAAATGACATCATTTTACAAGGTGCTAAGAGATAGTTAGAGGTTACCTATATGGATTAGTATTGGAGAGACAAAAAGATAAGTTTTAAACCAAAAGGTGACAAGTGTCACCATCCTATTCACTCTTGGACTTTTGACCAAGATATTTTACCTTTTTAAAGCTAGTTTTGGCCAATTTATTTCTTCATTTTAAGCTCTCTTGGCTGAACTCCTTAGGGAGAAAAAAGAAAGAAACCTTCAACTTTTATTCTTCATTTCTTGCTTATATCTTGCAAACGAATCGATTAAATCTTCAATTTGTCCACAAAGGTGACTTGCTAAGGGTGTTTCAAGGTCTTGGTGGAGTTATTTTGGAGAAGGAACCATTAAGCTCCTACTTTTCCTGTGGTTTTAAGGTATTTTTCCAAGCACATCCCCTTTACTTCAATTAATTGCTTATTAGTGGTTTTTAGTGGTTTTAGATGTTGTTTTGTGGAAGATTAGCATTTGAATGCATGAATTCCAGGTTAGGGTTTTGAATCTGCCCTGTTCTGACCGGATTTATTTGAGCCTGTTAGAGGCCGAATCATGCCTAGTTTAAAACATGAAAGTTGTAGAAAATGGTGTGGACTAGCTGCCTGTAAAATTTCAGCTCCATCCGAGCACTGTATCTTGTGAAATGACCGAAATACCCTTGACTGTCCATGAACCCTGTTTCGCGCCCAGATTTCTGTTTTCGTGGAGTTTTCCCCATGAAATTGCATGATTTGGCTTTGGAGGTCTTCATAAGGAATGTAGGTATATGTCTTGGCTTCGAAACGCCATAAGATTCGTTTCAATATGATAAGTGTAGCTTCAGTTATGGATATTATGCCGAAAGGTGTATTTGATAGTCTATGATGTGTATGTGATTGATTTGAGATGAATTGGTAATATATTGTAGGTTGGAAATGAAGCATTTATGGGGAAATGCTGTCCGAACTTTGGGAATGTATGATTGCTATGAGTTTGTGATTTAGGGCTTGGACTCGAGCAAGGTAATGATATATGATGGATGGTTTCTGAGCCGTGGAGGTGAGTGACCCTAAATTGTTTCCAAAGTTACTTACGAAGTGTTTCTTGAATTATTTACTCGTTTGCATATCATGTGTGCCAGCATGTGAGTCCATGAAATGATTTAGCTTAAATGATTTCTTGGGGAGTCTTGTGCTGAACACCAACGTCTCCTCTACTATTTACCTGGAGCCAACGTCTCCACCACTTTTGTGAGTTCGTGACATGATCTGGAGCACCAACGTTGCTCCCTCTTACTGTTCAACATTAACGTTAAAAGATCTTTTTGAGCGTTGGGTTTGTAAGTGCAATGATTTCACTAGCTCACGAGAGCAATAAACGTACATTTGATCTTTGACTCATGACACCATCAAAGTGCATTATCTTGAAATATATTTGAGTACTGATTTTGCTGGTTACTCACTGAGCTTTTAGCTCACCCCAAAAGTATTTTATTCCCCTCCACAGGGCTCGTGGCAAAGGAAGGCTTGTAGTACTTATTCACGTGACTGGATGGCATATATCTTGTACAGTTTGGATTTGGAATCGTTTTATGTATAGTTGGGAATTGTTTCCGCTTCGCTTATGACATGTAATTATTGGAGAATTTGAGGTATATTTGAGATTTATATTGTAATTTATTTGAGTGTGCGACTGAGTCCCGGCGAGAGCTGGGCAGGCGGTCCGCCGAACCCTTTGGTTCGCCTTAGGGGGAGGTGGGGCTGTCACAGTTGGTATCAGAGCTTAGGCTTCAAATTCCTGTAGTGTATCCTAGGCTTGAAGTTTAGGATGCCGGACTGTGGGTTTGGTTTGAAATATTAGTGATTCTTGCGGGATGTCTTGACTTGATTGGTACAAGATGGAATGTCGAGGACGACATTCTTTTAAGGAGGGGAGTTTGTGACGCCCCGAAAGGATGAGTGTGAGAACCCGAAAATTTTTATATATTTTCTAGACGTTATTTTGTTTCCTTGTCTACAAGTTTATGCCTTTCTTCAATATATTCATTTCTTATACATTTTTATAAGGGAATATAGTTTTCAAATCATTTCCTTGATACAAGTTAGTCCACGTTGAGTTTGAAGTGTATTATCAACGTGGGACCCGCTAGTGCGGTAAATGCGATATATTTTTGACAACTTGTTGGAGTTTGTATTAAATGACATCATTTTACAAGGTGCTAAGAGATAGTTAGAGGTTACCTATATGGATTAGTATTGGAGAGACAAAAAGATAAGTTTTAAACCAAAAGGTGACAAGTGTCACCATCCTATTCACTCTTGGACTTTTGACCAAGATATTTTACCTTTTTAAAGCTAGTTTTGGCCAATTTATTTCTTCATTTTAAGCTCTCTTGGCTGAACTCCTTAGGGAGAAAAAAGAAAGAAACCTTCAACTTTTATTCTTCATTTCTTGCTTATATCTTGCAAACCAACCGATTAAATCTTCAATTTGTCCACAAAGGTGACTTGCTAAGGGTGTTTCAAGGTCTTGGTGGAGTTATTTTGGAGAAGGAACCATTAAGCTCCTACTTTTCCTGTGGTTTTAAGGTATTTTTCCAAGAACATCCCCTTTACTTCAATTAATTGCTTATTAGTGGTTTTTAGTGGTTTTAGATGTTGTTTTGTGGAAGATTAGCATTTGAATGCATGAATTCCAGGTTAGGGTTTTGAATCTGCCCTGTTCTGACCGGATTTATTTGAGCCTGTTAGAGGCCGAATCATGCCTAGTTTAAAACATGAAAGTTGTAGAAAATGGTGTGGACTAGCTGCCTGTAAATTTTCAGCTCCATCCGAGCACTGTATCTTGTGAAATGACCGAAATACCCTTGACTGTCCATGAACCCTGTTTCGCGCCCAGATTTCTGTTTTCGTGGAGTTTTCCCCATGAAATTGCATGATTTGGCTTTGGAGGTCTTCATAAGGAATGTAGGTATATGTCTTGGCTTCGAAACGCCATAAGATTCGTTTCAATATGATAAGTGTAGCTTCAGTTATGGATATTATGCCGAAAGGTGTATTTGATAGTCTATGATGTGTATGTGATTGATTTGAGATGAATTGGTAATATATTGTAGGTTGGAAATGAAGCATTTATGGGGAAATGCTGTCCGAACTTTGGGAATGTATGATTGCTATGAGTTTGTGATTTAGGGCTTGGACTCGAGCAAGGTAATGATATATGATGGATGGTTTCTGAGCCGTGGAGGTGAGTGACCCTAAATTGTTTCCAAAGTTACTTACGAAGTGTTTCTTGAATTATTTACTCGTTTGCATATCATGTGTGCCAGCATGTGAGTCCATGAAATGATTTAGCTTAAATGAGTTCTTGGGGAGTCTTGTGCTGAACACCAACGTCTCCTCTACTATTTACCTGGAGCCAACGTCTCCACCACTTTTGTGAGTTCGTGACATGATCTGGAGCACCAACGTTGCTCCCTCTTACTGTTCAACGTTAACGTTAAAAGATCTTTTTGAGCGTTGGGTGTGTAAGTGCAATGATTTCACTGGCTCACGAGAGCAATAAACGTACATTTGATCTTTGACTCATGACACCATCAAAGTGCATTATCTTGAAATATATTTGAGTACTGATTTTGCTGGTTACTCACTGAGCTTTTAGCTCACCCCAAAAGTATTTTATTCCCCTCCACAGGGCTCGTGGCAAAGGAAGGCTTGTAGTACTTATTCACGTGACTGGATGGCATATATCTTGTACAGTTTGGATTTGGAATCGTTTTATGTATAGTTGGGAATTGTTTCCGCTTCGCTTATGACATGTAATTATTGGAGAATTTGAGGTATATTTGAGATTTATATTGTAATTTATTTGAGGACCGTAGTGTGCGACTGAGTCCCGGCGAGAGCTGGGCAGGCGGTCCGCCGAACCCTTTGGTTCGCCTTAGGGGGAGGTGGGGCTGTCACAGTTGGTATCAGAGCTTAGGCTTCAAATTCCTGTAGTGTATCCTAGGCTTGAAGTTTAGGATGCCGGACTGTGGGTTTGGTTTGAAATATTAGTGATTCTTGCGGGATGTCTTGACTTGATTGGTACAAGATGGAATGTCGAGGACGACATTCTTTTAAGGAGGGGAGTTTGTGACGCCCCGAAAGGATGAGTGTGAGAACCCGAAAATTTTTATATATTTTCTAGACGTTATTTTGTTTCCTTGTCTACAAGTTTATGCCTTTCTTCAATATATTCATTTCTTATACATTTTTATAAGGGAATATAGTTTTCAAATCATTTCCTTGATACAAGTTAGTCCACGTTGAGTTTGAAGTGTATTATCAACGTGGGACCCGCTAGTGCGGTAAATGCGATATATTTTTGACAACTTGTTGGAGTTTGTATTAAATGACATCATTTTACAAGGTGCTAAGAGATAGTTAGAGGTTACCTATATGGATTAGTATTGGAGAGACAAAAAGATAAGTTTTAAACCAAAAGGTGACAAGTGTCACCATCCTATTCACTCTTGGACTTTTGACCAAGATATTTTACCTTTTTAAAGCTAGTTTTGGCCAATTTATTTCTTCATTTTAAGCTCTCTTGGCTGAACCCCTTAGGGAGAAATAAGAAAGAAACCTTTATCTTTTATTCTTCATTTCTCGCTTATATCTTGCAAACCAACCGATTAAATCTTCAATTTGTCCACAAAGGTGACTCGCTAAGGGTGTTTCAAGGTCTTGGTGGAGTTATTTTGGAGAAGGAACCATTAAGCTCCTACTTTTCCTGTGGTTTTAAGGTATTTTTCCAAGAACATCCCCTTTACTTCAATTAATTGCTTATTAGTGGTTTTTAGTGGTTTTAGATGTTGTTTTGTGGAAGATTAGCATTTGAATGCATGAATTCCAGGTTAGGGTTTTGAATCTGCCTTGTTCTGACCGGATTTATTTGAGCCTGGTAGAGGCCGAATCAGGCTTAGCTTAAAACAAGTAAGTTGTAGAAAATGGTGTTGACTAGCTGCCTGTAAATGTTCAGCTCGATCCGAGCACTGTATCTTGTGAAATGACCGAAATACCCTTGACTGTCCATGAACCCTGTTTCGCGCCCAGATTTCTGTTTTCGTGGAGTTTTCCCCATGAAATTGCATGATTTGGCTTTGGAGGTCTTCATAAGGAATGTAGGTATATGTCTTGGCTTCGAAACGCCATAAGATTCGTTTCAATATGATAAGTGTAGCTTCAGTTATGGATATTATGCCGAAAGGTGTATTTGATAGTCTATGATGTGTATGTGATTGATTTGAGATGAATTGGTAATATATTGTAGGTTGGAAATGAAGCATTTATGGGGAAATGCTGTCCGAACTTTGGGAATGTATGATTGCTATGAGTTTGTGATTTAGGGCTTGGACTCGAGCAAGGTAATGATATATGATGGATGGTTTCTGAGCCGTGGAGGTGAGTGACCCTAAATTGTTTCCAAAGTTACTTACGAAGTGTTTCTTGAATTATTTACTCGTTTGCATATCATGTGTGCCAGCATGTGAGTCCATGAAATGATTTAGCTTAAATGAGTTCTTGGGGAGTCTTGTGCTGAACACCAACGTCTCCTCTACTATTTACCTGGAGCCAACGTCTCCACCACTTTTGTGAGTTCGTGACATGATCTGGAGCACCAACGTTGCTCCCTCTTACTGTTCAACGTTAACGTTAAAAGATCTTTTTGAGCGTTGGGTGTGTAAGTGCAATGATTTCACTGGCTCACGAGAGCAATAAACGTACATTTGATCTTTGACTCATGACACCATCAAAGTGCATTATCTTGAAATATATTTGAGTACTGATTTTGCTGGTTACTCACTGAGCTTTTAGCTCACCCCAAAAGTATTTTATTCCCCTCCACAGGGCTCGTGGCAAAGGAAGGCTTGTAGTACTTATTCACGTGACTGGATGGCATATATCTTGTACAGTTTGGATTTGGAATCGTTTTATGTATATTTGGGAATTGTTTCCGCTTCGCTTATGACATGTAATTATTGGAGAATTTGAGGTATATTTGAGATTTATATTGTAATTTATTTGAGGACCGTAGTGTGCGACTGAGTCCCGGCGAGAGTTGGGCAGGCGGTCCGCCGAACCCTTTGGTTCGCCTTAAGGGGAGGTGGGGCTGTCACAGTTGGTATCAGAGCCTATGCTTCAAATTCCTGTAGTGTATCCTAGGCTTGAAGTTTAGGATGCCGGACTGTGGGTTTGGTTTGAAATATTAGTGATTCTTGCGGGATGTCTTGACTTGATTGGTACAAGATGGAATGTCGAGGACGACATTCTTTTAAGGAGGGGAGTTTGTGACGCCCCGAAAGGATGAGTGTGAGAACCCGAAAATTTTTATATATTTTCTAGACGTTATTTTGTTTCCTTGTCTACAAGTTTATGCCTTTCTTCAATATATTCATTTCTTATACATTTTTATAAGGGAATATAGTTTTCAAATCATTTCCTTGATACAAGTTAGTCCACGTTGAGTTTGAAGTGTATTATCAACGTGGGACCCGCTAGTGCGGTAAATGCGATATATGTTTGACAACTTGTTGGAGTTTGTATTAAATGACATCATTTTACAAGGTGCTAAGAGATAGTTAGAGGTTACCTATTTGGATTAGTATTGGAGAGACAAAAAGATAAGTTTTAAACCAAAAGGTGACAAGTGTCACCATCCTATTCACTCTTGGACTTTTGACCAAGATATTTTACCTTTTTAAAGCTAGTTTTGGCCAATTTATTTCTTCATTTTAAGCTCTCTTGGCTGAACTCCTTAGGGAGAAATAAGAAAGAAACCTTCAACTTTTATTCTTCATTTCTTGCTTATATCTTGCAAACCAACCGATTAAATCTTCAATTTGTCCACAAAGGTGACTTGCTAAGGGTGTTTCAAGGTCTTGGTGGAGTTATTTTGGAGAAGGAACCATTAAGCTCCTACTTTTCCTGTGGTTTTAAGGTATTTTTCCAAGAACATCCCCTTTACTTCAATTAATTGCTTATTAGCGGTTTTAGATGTTGTTTTGTGGAAGATTAGCATTTGAATGCATGAATTCCAGGTTAGGGTTTTGAATCTGCCCTGTTCTGACCAGATTTATTTGAGCCTGTTAGAGGCCGAATCATGCCTAGTTTAAAACATGAAAGTTGTAGAAAATGGTGTGGACTAGCTGCCTGTAAAATTTCAGCTCGATCCGAGCACTGTATCTTGTGAAATGACCGAAATACCCTTGACTGTCCATGAACCCTGTTTCGCGCCCAGATTTCTGTTTTCGTGGAGTTTTCCCCATGAAATTGCATGATTTGGCTTTGGAGGTCTTCATAAGGAATGTAGGTATATGTCTTGGCTTCGAAACGCCATAAGATTCGTTTCAATATGATAAGTGTAGCTTCAGTTATGGATATTATGCCGAAAGGTGTATTTGATAGTCTATGATGTGTATGTGATTGATTTGAGATGAATTGGTAATATATTGTAGGTTGGAAATGAAGCATTTATGGGGAAATGCTGTCCGAACTTTGGGAATGTATGATTGCTATGAGTTTGTGATTTAGGGCTTGGACTCGAGCAAGGTAATGATATATGATGGATGGTTTCTGAGCCGTGGAGGTGAGTGACCCTAAATTGTTTCCAAAGTTACTTACGAAGTGTTTCTTGAATTATTTACTCGTTTGCATATCATGTGTGCCAGCATGTGAGTCCATGAAATGATTTAGCTTAAATGAGTTCTTGGGGAGTCTTGTGCTGAACACCAACGTCTCCTCTACTATTTACCTGGAGCCAACGTCTCCACCACTTTTGTGAGTTCGTGACATGATCTGGAGCACCAACGTTGCTCCCTCTTACTGTTCAACGTTAACGTTAAAAGATCTTTTTGAGCGTTGGGTGTGTAAGTGCAATGATTTCACTGGCTCACGAGAGCAATAAACGTACATTTGATCTTTGACTCATGACACCATCAAAGTGCATTATCTTGAAATATATTTGAGTACTGATTTTGCTGGTTACTCACTGAGCTTTTAACTCACCCCAAAAGTATTTTATTCCCCTCCACAGGGCTCGTGGCAAAGGAAGGCTTGTAGTACTTATTCACGTGACTGGATGGCATATATCTTGTACAGTTTGGATTTGGAATCGTTTTATGTATAGTTGGGAATTGTTTCCGCTTCGCTTATGACATGTAATTATTGGAGAATTTGAGGTATATTTGAGATTTATATTGTAATTTATTTGAGGACCGTAGTGTGCGACTGAGTCCCGGCGAGAGCTGGGCAGGCGGTCCGCCGAACCCTTTGGTTCGCCTTAAGGGGAGGTGGGGCTGTCACAGTTGGTATCAGAGCTTATGCTTCAAATTCCTGTAGTGTATCCTAGGCTTGAAGTTTAGGATGCCGGACTGTGGGTTTGGTTTGAAATATTAGTGATTCTTGCGGGATGTCTTGACTTGATTGGTACAAGATGGAATGTCGAGGACGACATTCTTTTAAGGAGGGGAGTTTGTGACGCCCCGAAAGGATGAGTGTGAGAACCCGAAAATTTTTATATATTTTCTAGACGTTATTTTGTTTCCTTGTCTACAAGTTTATGCCTTTCTTCAATATATTCATTTCTTATACATTTTTATAAGGGAATATAGTTTTCAAATCATTTCCTTGATACAAGTTAGTCCACGTTGAGTTTGAAGTGTATTATCAACGTGGGACCCGCTAGTGCGGTAAATGCGATATATGTTTGACAACTTGTTGGAGTTTGTATTAAATGACATCATTTTACAAGGTGCTAAGAGATAGTTAGAGGTTACCTATTTGGATTAGTATTGGAGAGACAAAAAGATAAGTTTTAAACCAAAAGGTGACAAGTGTCACCATCCTATTCACTCTTGGACTTTTGACCAAGATATTTTACCTTTTTAAAGCTAGTTTTGGCCAATTTATTTCTTCATTTTAAGCTCTCTTGGCTGAACTCCTTAGGGAGAAATAAGAAAGAAACCTTCAACTTTTATTCTTCATTTCTTGCTTATATCTTGCAAACCAACCGATTAAATCTTCAATTTGTCCACAAAGGTGACTTGCTAAGGGTGTTTCAAGGTCTTGGTGGAGTTATTTTGGAGAAGGAACCATTAAGCTCCTACTTTTCCTGTGGTTTTAAGGTATTTTTCCAAGAACATCCCCTTTACTTCAATTAATTGCTTATTAGTGGTTTTAGATGTTGTTTTGTGGAAGATTAGCATTTGAATGCATGAATTCCAGGTTAGGGTTTTGAATCTGCCCTGTTCTGACCGGATTTATTTGAGCCTGTTAGAGGCCGAATCAGGCCTAGCTTAAAACATGAAAGTTGTAGAAAATGGTGTTGACTAGCTGCCTGTAAATTTTCAGCTCGATCCGAGCACTGTATCTTGTGAAATGACCGAAATACCCTTGACTGTCCATGAACCCTGTTTCGCGCCCAGATTTCTGTTTTCGTGGTGTTTTCCCCATGAAATTGCATGATTTGGCTTTGGAGGTCTTCATAAGGAATGTAGGTATATGTCTTGGCTTCGAAACGCCATAAGATTCGTTTCAATATGATAAGTGTAGCTTCAGTTATGGATATTATGCCGAAAGGTGTATTTGATAGTCTATGATGTGTATGTGATTGATTTGAGATGAATTGGTAATATATTGTAGGTTGGAAATGAAGCATTTATGGGGAAATGCTGTCCGAACTTTGGGAATGTATGATTGCTATGAGTTTGTGATTTAGGGCTTGGACTCGAGCAAGGTAATGATATATGATGGATGGTTTCTGAGCCGTGGAGGTGAGTGACCCTAAATTGTTTCCAAAGTTACTTACGAAGTGTTTCTTGAATTATTTACTCGTTTGCATATCATGTGTGCCAGCATGTGAGTCCATGAAATGATTTAGCTTAAATGAGTTCTTGGGGAGTCTTGTGCTGAACACCAACGTCTCCTCTACTATTTACCTGGAGCCAACGTCTCCACCACTTTTGTGAGTTCGTGACATGATCTGGAGCACCAACGTTGCTCCCTCTTACTGTTCAACGTTAACGTTAAAAGATCTTTTTGAGCGTTGGGTGTGTAAGTGCAATGATTTCACTGGCTCACGAGAGCAATAAACGTACATTTGATCTTTGACTCATGACACCATCAAAGTGCATTATCTTGAAATATATTTGAGTACTGATTTTGCTGGTTACTCACTGAGCTTTTAGCTCACCCCAAAAGTATTTTATTCCCCTCCACAGGGCTCGTGGCAAAGGAAGGCTTGTAGTACTTATTCACGTGACTGGATGGCATATATCTTGTACAGTTTGGATTTGGAATCGTTTTATGTATAGTTGGGAATTGTTTCCGCTTCGCTTATGACATGTAATTATTGGAGAATTTGAGGTATATTTGAGATTTATATTGTAATTTATTTGAGGACCGTAGTGTGCGACTGAGTCCCGGCGAGAGCTGGGCAGGCGGTCCGCCGAACCCTTTGGTTCGCCTTAAGGGGAGGTGGGGCTGTCACAGTTGGTATCAGAGCTTATGCTTCAAATTCCTGTAGTGTATCCTAGGCTTGAAGTTTAGGATGCCGGACTGTGGGTTTGGTTTGAAATATTAGTGATTCTTGCGGGATGTCTTGACTTGATTGGTACAAGATGGAATGTCGAGGACGACATTCTTTTAAGGAGGGGAGTTTGTGACGCCCCGAAAGGATGAGTGTGAGAACCCGAAAATTTTTATATATTTTCTAGACGTTATTTTGTTTCCTTGTCTACAAGTTTATGCCTTTCTTCAATATATTCATTTCTTATACATTTTTATAAGGGAATATAGTTTTCAAATCATTTCCTTGATACAAGTTAGTCCACGTTGAGTTTGAAGTGTATTATCAACGTGGGACCCGCTAGTGCGGTAAATGCGATATATGTTTGACAACTTGTTGGAGTTTGTATTAAATGACATCATTTTACAAGGTGCTAAGAGATAGTTAGAGGTTACCTATTTGGATTAGTATTGGAGAGACAAAAAGATAAGTTTTAAACCAAAAGGTGACAAGTGTCACCATCCTATTCACTCTTGGACTTTTGACCAAGATATTTTACCTTTTTAAAGCTAGTTTTGGCCAATTTATTTCTTCATTTTAAGCTCTCTTGGCTGAACTCCTTAGGGAGAAATAAGAAAGAAACCTTCAACTTTTATTCTTCATTTCTTGCTTATATCTTGCAAACCAACCGATTAAATCTTCAATTTGTCCACAAAGGTGACTTGCTAAGGGTGTTTCAAGGTCTTGGTGGAGTTATTTTGGAGAAGGAACCATTAAGCTCCTACTTTTCCTGTGGTTTTAAGGTATTTTTCCAAGAACATCCCCTTTACTTCAATTAATTGCTTATTAGTGGTTTTAGATGTTGTTTTGTGGAAGATTAGCATTTGAATGCATGAATTCCAGGTTAGGGTTTTGAATCTGCCCTGTTCTGACCAGATTTATTTGAGCCTGTTAGAGGCCGAATCAGGCCTAGTTTAAAACATGAAAGTTGTAGAAAATGGTGTTGACTAGCTGCCTGTAAATTTTCAGCTCGATCCGAGCACTGTATCTTGTGAAATGACCGAAATACCCTTGACTGTCCATGAACCCTGTTTCGCGCCCAGATTTCTGTTTTCGTGGTGTTTTCCCCATGAAATTGCATGATTTGGCTTTGGAGGTCTTCATAAGG
The DNA here is from genome assembly GCF_036785885.1 of Coffea arabica. Classification (NCBI taxonomy): domain Eukaryota; kingdom Viridiplantae; phylum Streptophyta; class Magnoliopsida; order Gentianales; family Rubiaceae; genus Coffea; species Coffea arabica. The sequence continues at coordinate 37,839,634 of NC_092329.1, forward strand.
AATGTAGGTATATGTCTTGGCTTCGAAACGCCATAAGATTCGTTTCAATATGATAAGTGTAGCTTCAGTTATGGATATTGTGCCGAAAGGTGTATTTGATAGTCTATGATGTGTATGTGATTGATTTGAGATGAATTGGTAATATATTGTAGGTTGGAAATGAAGCATTTATGGGGAAATGCTGTCCGAACTTTGGGAATGTATGATTGCTATGAGTTTGTGATTTAGGGCTTGGACTCGAGCAAGGTAATGATATATGATGGATGGTTTCTGAGCCGTGGAGGTGAGTGACCCTAAATTGTTTCCAAAGTTACTTACGAAGTGTTTCTTGAATTATTTACTCGTTTGCATATCATGTGTGCCAGCATGTGAGTCCATGAAATGATTTAGCTTAAATGAGTTCTTGGGGAGTCTTGTGCTGAACACCAACGTCTCCTCTACTATTTACCTGGAGCCAACGTCTCCACCACTTTTGTGAGTTCGTGACATGATCTGGAGCACCAACGTTGCTCCCTCTTACTGTTCAACGTTAACGTTAAAAGATCTTTTTGAGCGTTGGGTGTGTAAGTGCAATGATTTCACTGGCTCACGAGAGCAATAAACGTACATTTGATCTTTGACTCATGACACCATCAAAGTGCATTATCTTGAAATATATTTGAGTACTGATTTTGCTGGTTACTCACTGAGCTTTTAACTCACCCCAAAAGTATTTTATTCCCCTCCACAGGGCTCGTGGCAAAGGAAGGCTTGTAGTACTTATTCACGTGACTGGATGGCATATATCTTGTACAGTTTGGATTTGGAATCGTTTTATGTATAGTTGGGAATTGTTTCCGCTTCGCTTATGACATGTAATTATTGGAGAATTTGAGGTATATTTGAGATTTATATTGTAATTTATTTGAGGACCGTAGTGTGCGACTGAGTCCCGGCGAGAGCTGGGCAGGCGGTCCGCCGAACCCTTTGGTTCGCCTTAAGGGGAGGTGGGGCTGTCACAGTTGGTATCAGAGCTTATGCTTCAAATTCCTGTAGTGTATCCTAGGCTTGAAGTTTAGGATGTCGGACTGTGGGTTTGGTTTGAAATATTAGTGATTCTTGCGGGATGTCTTGACTTGATTGGTACAAGATGGAATGTCGAGGACGACATTCTTTTAAGGAGGGGAGTTTGTGACGCCCCGAAAGGATGAGTGTGAGAACCCGAAAATTTTTATATATTTTCTAGACGTTATTTTGTTTCCTTGTCTACAAGTTTATGCCTTTCTTCAATATATTCATTTCTTATACATTTTTATAAGGGAATATAGTTTTCAAATCATTTCCTTGATACAAGTTAGTCCACGTTGAGTTTGAAGTGTATTATCAACGTGGGACCCGCTAGTGCGGTAAATGCGATATATGTTTGACAACTTGTTGGAGTTTGTATTAAATGACATCATTTTACAAGGTGCTAAGAGATAGTTAGAGGTTACCTATTTGGATTAGTATTGGAGAGACAAAAAGATAAGTTTTAAACCAAAAGGTGACAAGTGTCACCATCCTATTCACTCTTGGACTTTTGACCAAGATATTTTACCTTTTTAAAGCTAGTTTTGGCCAATTTATTTCTTCATTTTAAGCTCTCTTGGCTGAACTCCTTAGGGAGAAATAAGAAAGAAACCTTCAACTTTTATTCTTCATTTCTTGCTTATATCTTGCAAACCAACCGATTAAATCTTCAATTTGTCCACAAAGGTGACTTGCTAAGGGTGTTTCAAGGTCTTGGTGGAGTTATTTTGGAGAAGGAACCATTAAGCTCCTACTTTTCCTGTGGTTTTAAGGTATTTTTCCAAGAACATCCCCTTTACTTCAATTAATTGCTTATTAGTGGTTTTAGATGTTGTTTTGTGGAAGATTAGCATTTGAATGCATGAATTCCAGATTAGGGTTTTGAATCTGCCCTGTTCTGACCAGATTTATTTGAGCCTGTTAGAGGCCGAATCAGGCCTAGCTTAAAACATGAAAGTTGTAGAAAATGGTGTTGACTAGCTGCCTGTAAATTTTCAGCTCGATCCGAGCACTGTATCGTGTGAAATGACCGAAATACCCTTGACTGTCCATGAACCCTGTTTCGCGCCCAGATTTCTGTTTTCGTGGTGTTTTCCCCATGAAATTGCATGATTTGGCTTTGGAGGTCTTCATAAGGAATGTAGGTATATGTCTTGGCTTCGAAACGCCATAAGATTCGTTTCAATATGATAAGTGTAGCTTCAGTTATGGATATTGTGCCGAAAGGTGTATTTGATAGTCTATGATGTGTATGTGATTGATTTGAGATGAATTGGTAATATATTGTAGGTTGGAAATGAAGCATTTATGGGGAAATGCTGTCCGAACTTTGGGAATGTATGATTGCTATGAGTTTGTGATTTAGGGCTTGGACTCGAGCAAGGTAATGATATATGATGGATGGTTTCTGAGCCGTGGAGGTGAGTGACCCTAAATTGTTTCCAAAGTTACTTACGAAGTGTTTCTTGAATTATTTACTCGTTTGCATATCATGTGTGCCAGCATGTGAGTCCATGAAATGATTTAGCTTAAATGAGTTCTTGGGGAGTCTTGTGCTGAACACCAACGTCTCCTCTACTATTTACCTGGAGCCAACGTCTCCACCACTTTTGTGAGTTCGTGACATGATCTGGAGCACCAACGTTGCTCCCTCTTACTGTTCAACGTTAACGTTAAAAGATCTTTTTGAGCGTTGGGTGTGTAAGTGCAATGATTTCACTGGCTCACGAGAGCAATAAACGTACATTTGATCTTTGACTCATGACACCATCAAAGTGCATTATCTTGAAATATATTTGAGTACTGATTTTGCTGGTTACTCACTGAGCTTTTAACTCACCCCAAAAGTATTTTATTCCCCTCCACAGGGCTCGTGGCAAAGGAAGGCTTGTAGTACTTATTCACGTGACTGGATGGCATATATCTTGTACAGTTTGGATTTGGAATCGTTTTATGTATAGTTGGGAATTGTTTCCGCTTCGCTTATGACATGTAATTATTGGAGAATTTGAGGTATATTTGAGATTTATATTGTAATTTATTTGAGGACCGTAGTGTGCGACTGAGTCCCGGCGAGAGCTGGGCAGGCGGTCCGCCGAACCCTTTGGTTCGCCTTAGGGGGAGGTGGGGCTGTCACAGTTGGTATCAGAGCTTATGCTTCAAATTCCTGTAGTGTATCCTAGGCTTGAAGTTTAGGATGCCGGACTGTGGGTTTGGTTTGAAATATTAGTGATTCTTGCGGGATGTCTTGACTTGATTGGTACAAGATGGAATGTCGAGGACGACATTCTTTTAAGGAGGGGAGTTTGTGACGCCCCGAAAGGATGAGTGTGAGAACCCGAAAATTTTTATATATTTTCTAGACGTTATTTTGTTTCCTTGTCTACAAGTTTATGCCTTTCTTCAATATATTCATTTCTTATACATTTTTATAAGGGAATATAGTTTTCAAATCATTTCCTTGATACAAGTTAGTCCACGTTGAGTTTGAAGTGTATTATCAACGTGGGACCCGCTAGTGCGGTAAATGCGATATATGTTTGACAACTTGTTGGAGTTTGTATTAAATGACATCATTTTACAAGGTGCTAAGAGATAGTTAGAGGTTACCTATTTGGATTAGTATTGGAGAGACAAAAAGATAAGTTTTAAACCAAAAGGTGACAAGTGTCACCATCCTATTCACTCTTGGACTTTTGACCAAGATATTTTACCTTTTTAAAGCTAGTTTTGGCCAATTTATTTCTTCATTTTAAGCTCTCTTGGCTGAACTCCTTAGGGAGAAATAAGAAAGAAACCTTCAACTTTTATTCTTCATTTCTTGCTTATATCTTGCAAACCAACCGATTAAATCTTCAATTTGTCCACAAAGGTGACTTGCTAAGGGTGTTTCAAGGTCTTGGTGGAGTTATTTTGGAGAAGGAACCATTAAGCTCCTACTTTTCCTGTGGTTTTAAGGTATTTTTCCAAGAACATCCCCTTTACTTCAATTAATTGCTTATTAGTGGTTTTAGATGTTGTTTTGTGGAAGATTAGCATTTGAATGCATGAATTCCAGGTTAGGGTTTTGAATCTGCCCTGTTCTGACCAGATTTATTTGAGCCTGTTAGAGGCCGAATCAGGCCTAGCTTAAAACATGAAAGTTGTAGAAAATGGTGTTGACTAGCTGCCTGTAAATTTTCAGCTCGATCCGAGCACTGTATCTTGTGAAATGACCGAAATACCCTTGACTGTCCATGAACCCTGTTTCGCGCCCAGATTTCTGTTTTCGTGGTGTTTTCCCCATGAAATTGCATGATTTGGCTTTGGAGGTCTTCATAAGGAATGTAGGTATATGTCTTGGCTTCGAAACGCCATAAGATTCGTTTCAATATGATAAGTGTAGCTTCAGTTATGGATATTGTGCCGAAAGGTGTATTTGATAGTCTATGATGTGTATGTGATTGATTTGAGATGAATTGGTAATATATTGTAGGTTGGAAATGAAGCATTTATGGGGAAATGCTGTCCGAACTTTGGGAATGTATGATTGCTATGAGTTTGTGATTTAGGGCTTGGACTCGAGCAAGGTAATGATATATGATGGATGGTTTCTGAGCCGTGGAGGTGAGTGACCCTAAATTGTTTCCAAAGTTACTTACGAAGTGTTTCTTGAATTATTTACTCGTTTGCATATCATGTGTGCCAGCATGTGAGTCCATGAAATGATTTAGCTTAAATGAGTTCTTGGGGAGTCTTGTGCTGAACACCAACGTCTCCTCTACTATTTACCTGGAGCCAACGTCTCCACCACTTTTGTGAGTTCGTGACATGATCTGGAGCACCAACGTTGCTCCCTCTTACTGTTCAACGTTAACGTTAAAAGATCTTTTTGAGCGTTGGGTGTGTAAGTGCAATGATTTCACTGGCTCACGAGAGCAATAAACGTACATTTGATCTTTGACTCATGACACCATCAAAGTGCATTATCTTGAAATATATTTGAGTACTGATTTTGCTGGTTACTCACTGAGCTTTTAACTCACCCCAAAAGTATTTTATTCCCCTCCACAGGGCTCGTGGCAAAGGAAGGCTTGTAGTACTTATTCACGTGACTGGATGGCATATATCTTGTACAGTTTGGATTTGGAATCGTTTTATGTATAGTTGGGAATTGTTTCCGCTTCGCTTATGACATGTAATTATTGGAGAATTTGAGGTATATTTGAGATTTATATTGTAATTTATTTGAGGACCGTAGTGTGCGACTGAGTCCCGGCGAGAGCTGGGCAGGCGGTCCGCCGAACCCTTTGGTTCGCCTTAGGGGGAGGTGGGGCTGTCACAGTTGGTATCAGAGCTTAGGCTTCAAATTCCTGTAGTGTATCCTAGGCTTGAAGTTTAGGATGCCGGACTGTGGGTTTGGTTTGAAATATTAGTGATTCTTGCGGGATGTCTTGACTTGATTGGTACAAGATGGAATGTCGAGGACGACATTCTTTTAAGGAGGGGAGTTTGTGACGCCCCGAAAGGATGAGTGTGAGAACCCGAAAATTTTTATATATTTTCTAGACGTTATTTTGTTTCCTTGTCTACAAGTTTATGCCTTTCTTCAATATATTCATTTCTTATACATTTTTATAAGGGAATATAGTTTTCAAATCATTTCCTTGATACAAGTTAGTCCACGTTGAGTTTGAAGTGTATTATCAACGTGGGACCCGCTAGTGCGGTAAATGCGATATATGTTTGACAACTTGTTGGAGTTTGTATTAAATGACATCATTTTACAAGGTGCTAAGAGATAGTTAGAGGTTACCTATTTGGATTAGTATTGGAGAGACAAAAAGATAAGTTTTAAACCAAAAGGTGACAAGTGTCACCATCCTATTCACTCTTGGACTTTTGACCAAGATATTTTACCTTTTTAAAGCTAGTTTTGGCCAATTTATTTCTTCATTTTAAGCTCTCTTGGCTGAACTCCTTAGGGAGAAATAAGAAAGAAACCTTCAACTTTTATTCTTCATTTCTTGCTTATATCTTGCAAACCAACCGATTAAATCTTCAATTTGTCCACAAAGGTGACTTGCTAAGGGTGTTTCAAGGTCTTGGTGGAGTTATTTTGGAGAAGGAACCATTAAGCTCCTACTTTTCCTGTGGTTTTAAGGTATTTTTCCAAGAACATCCCCTTTACTTCAATTAATTGCTTATTAGTGGTTTTAGATGTTGTTTTGTGGAAGATTAGCATTTGAATGCATGAATTCCAGATTAGGGTTTTGAATCTGCCCTGTTCTGACCAGATTTATTTGAGCCTGTTAGAGGCCGAATCAGGCCTAGCTTAAAACATGAAAGTTGTAGAAAATGGTGTTGACTAGCTGCCTGTAAATTTTCAGCTCGATCCGAGCACTGTATCTTGTGAAATGACCGAAATACCCTTGACTGTCCATGAACCCTGTTTCGCGCCCAGATTTCTGTTTTCGTGGTGTTTTCCCCATGAAATTGCATGATTTGGCTTTGGAGGTCTTCATAAGGAATGTAGGTATATGTCTTGGCTTCGAAACGCCATAAGATTCGTTTCAATATGATAAGTGTAGCTTCAGTTATGGATATTGTGCCGAAAGGTGTATTTGATAGTCTATGATGTGTATGTGATTGATTTGAGATGAATTGGTAATATATTGTAGGTTGGAAATGAAGCATTTATGGGGAAATGCTGTCCGAACTTTGGGAATGTATGATTGCTATGAGTTTGTGATTTAGGGCTTGGACTCGAGCAAGGTAATGATATATGATGGATGGTTTCTGAGCCGTGGAGGTGAGTGACCCTAAATTGTTTCCAAAGTTACTTACGAAGTGTTTCTTGAATTATTTACTCGTTTGCATATCATGTGTGCCAGCATGTGAGTCCATGAAATGATTTAGCTTAAATGAGTTCTTGGGGAGTCTTGTGCTGAACACCAACGTCTCCTCTACTATTTACCTGGAGCCAACGTCTCCACCACTTTTGTGAGTTCGTGACATGATCTGGAGCACCAACGTTGCTCCCTCTTACTGTTCAACGTTAACGTTAAAAGATCTTTTTGAGCGTTGGGTGTGTAAGTGCAATGATTTCACTGGCTCACGAGAGCAATAAACGTACATTTGATCTTTGACTCATGACACCATCAAAGTGCATTATCTTGAAATATATTTGAGTACTGATTTTGCTGGTTACTCACTGAGCTTTTAACTCACCCCAAAAGTATTTTATTCCCCTCCACAGGGCTCGTGGCAAAGGAAGGCTTGTAGTACTTATTCACGTGACTGGATGGCATATATCTTGTACAGTTTGGATTTGGAATCGTTTTATGTATAGTTGGGAATTGTTTCCGCTTCGCTTATGACATGTAATTATTGGAGAATTTGAGGTATATTTGAGATTTATATTGTAATTTATTTGAGGACCGTAGTGTGCGACTGAGTCCCGGCGAGAGCTGGGCAGGCGGTCCGCCGAACCCTTTGGTTCGCCTTAGGGGGAGGTGGGGCTGTCACAGTTGGTATCAGAGCTTATGCTTCAAATTCCTGTAGTGTATCCTAGGCTTGAAGTTTAGGATGCCGGACTGTGGGTTTGGTTTGAAATATTAGTGATTCTTGCGGGATGTCTTGACTTGATTGGTACAAGATGGAATGTCGAGGACGACATTCTTTTAAGGAGGGGAGTTTGTGACGCCCCGAAAGGATGAGTGTGAGAACCCGAAAATTTTTATATATTTTCTAGACGTTATTTTGTTTCCTTGTCTACAAGTTTATGCCTTTCTTCAATATATTCATTTCTTATACATTTTTATAAGGGAATATAGTTTTCAAATCATTTCCTTGATACAAGTTAGTCCACGTTGAGTTTGAAGTGTATTATCAACGTGGGACCCGCTGGTGCGGTAAATGCGATATATGTTTGACAACTTGTTGGAGTTTGTATTAAATGACATCATTTTACAAGGTGCTAAGAGATAGTTAGAGGTTACCTATTTGGATTAGTATTGGAGAGACAAAAAGATAAGTTTTAAACCAAAAGGTGACAAGTGTCACCATCCTATTCACTCTTGGACTTTTGACCAAGATATTTTACCTTTTTAAAGCTAGTTTTGGCCAATTTATTTCTTCATTTTAAGCTCTCTTGGCTGAACTCCTTAGGGAGAAATAAGAAAGAAACCTTCAACTTTTATTCTTCATTTCTTGCTTATATCTTGCAAACCAACCGATTAAATCTTCAATTTGTCCACAAAGGTGACTTGCTAAGGGTGTTTCAAGGTCTTGGTGGAGTTATTTTGGAGAAGGAACCATTAAGCTCCTACTTTTCCTGTGGTTTTAAGGTATTTTTCCAAGAACATCCCCTTTACTTCAATTAATTGCTTATTAGTGGTTTTAGATGTTGTTTTGTGGAAGATTAGCATTTGAATGCATGAATTCCAGGTTAGGGTTTTGAATCTGCCCTGTTCTGACCAGATTTATTTGAGCCTGTTAGAGGCCGAATCAGGCCTAGCTTAAAACATGAAAGTTGTAGAAAATGGTGTTGACTAGCTGCCTGTAAATTTTCAGCTCGATCCGAGCACTGTATCTTGTGAAATGACCGAAATACCCTTGACTGTCCATGAACCCTGTTTCGCGCCCAGATTTCTGTTTTCGTGGTGTTTTCCCCATGAAATTGCATGATTTGGCTTTGGAGGTCTTCATAAGGAATGTAGGTATATGTCTTGGCTTCGAAACGCCATAAGATTCGTTTCAATATGATAAGTGTAGCTTCAGTTATGGATATTGTGCCGAAAGGTGTATTTGATAGTCTATGATGTGTATGTGATTGATTTGAGATGAATTGGTAATATATTGTAGGTTGGAAATGAAGCATTTATGGGGAAATGCTGTCCGAACTTTGGGAATGTATGATTGCTATGAGTTTGTGATTTAGGGCTTGGACTCGAGCAAGGTAATGATATATGATGGATGGTTTCTGAGCCGTGGAGGTGAGTGACCCTAAATTGTTTCCAAAGTTACTTACGAAGTGTTTCTTGAATTATTTACTCGTTTGCATATCATGTGTGCCAGCATGTGAGTCCATGAAATGATTTAGCTTAAATGAGTTCTTGGGGAGTCTTGTGCTGAACACCAACGTCTCCTCTACTATTTACCTGGAGCCAACGTCTCCACCACTTTTGTGAGTTCGTGACATGATCTGGAGCACCAACGTTGCTCCCTCTTACTGTTCAACGTTAACGTTAAAAGATCTTTTTGAGCGTTGGGTGTGTAAGTGCAATGATTTCACTGGCTCACGAGAGCAATAAACGTACATTTGATCTTTGACTCATGACACCATCAAAGTGCATTATCTTGAAATATATTTGAGTACTGATTTTGCTGGTTACTCACTGAGCTTTTAACTCACCCCAAAAGTATTTTATTCCCCTCCACAGGGCTCGTGGCAAAGGAAGGCTTGTAGTACTTATTCACGTGACTGGATGGCATATATCTTGTACAGTTTGGATTTGGAATCGTTTTATGTATAGTTGGGAATTGTTTCCGCTTCGCTTATGACATGTAATTATTGGAGAATTTGAGGTATATTTGAGATTTATATTGTAATTTATTTGAGGACCGTAGTGTGCGACTGAGTCCCGGCGAGAGCTGGGCAGGCGGTCCGCCGAACCCTTTGGTTCGCCTTAGGGGGAGGTGGGGCTGTCACAGTTGGTATCAGAGCTTATGCTTCAAATTCCTGTAGTGTATCCTAGGCTTGAAGTTTAGGATGCCGGACTGTGGGTTTGGTTTGAAATATTAGTGATTCTTGCGGGATGTCTTGACTTGATTGGTACAAGATGGAATGTCGAGGACGACATTCTTTTAAGGAGGGGAGTTTGTGACGCCCCGAAAGGATGAGTGTGAGAACCCGAAAATTTTTATATATTTTCTAGACGTTATTTTGTTTCCTTGTCTACAAGTTTATGCCTTTCTTCAATATATTCATTTCTTATACATTTTTATAAGGGAATATAGTTTTCAAATCATTTCCTTGATACAAGTTAGTCCACGTTGAGTTTGAAGTGTATTATCAACGTGGGACCCGCTGGTGCGGTAAATGCGATATATGTTTGACAACTTGTTGGAGTTTGTATTAAATGACATCATTTTACAAGGTGCTAAGAGATAGTTAGAGGTTACCTATTTGGATTAGTATTGGAGAGACAAAAAGATAAGTTTTAAACCAAAAGGTGACAAGTGTCACCATCCTATTCACTCTTGGACTTTTGACCAAGATATTTTACCTTTTTAAAGCTAGTTTTGGCCAATTTATTTCTTCATTTTAAGCTCTCTTGGCTGAACTCCTTAGGGAGAAATAAGAAAGAAACCTTCAACTTTTATTCTTCATTTCTTGCTTATATCTTGCAAACCAACCGATTAAATCTTCAATTTGTCCACAAAGGTGACTTGCTAAGGGTGTTTCAAGGTCTTGGTGGAGTTATTTTGGAGAAGGAACCATTAAGCTCCTACTTTTCCTGTGGTTTTAAGGTATTTTTCCAAGAACATCCCCTTTACTTCAATTAATTGCTTATTAGTGGTTTTAGATGTTGTTTTGTGGAAGATTAGCATTTGAATGCATGAATTCCAGGTTAGGGTTTTGAATCTGCCCTGTTCTGACCAGATTTATTTGAGCCTGTTAGAGGCCGAATCAGGCCTAGCTTAAAACATGAAAGTTGTAGAAAATGGTGTTGACTAGCTGCCTGTAAATTTTCAGCTCGATCCGAGCACTGTATCTTGTGAAATGACCGAAATACCCTTGACTGTCCATGAACCCTGTTTCGCGCCCAGATTTCTGTTTTCGTGGTGTTTTCCCCATGAAATTGCATGATTTGGCTTTGGAGGTCTTCATAAGGAATGTAGGTATATGTCTTGGCTTCGAAACGCCATAAGATTCGTTTCAATATGATAAGTGTAGCTTCAGTTATGGATATTGTGCCGAAAGGTGTATTTGATAGTCTATGATGTGTATGTGATTGATTTGAGATGAATTGGTAATATATTGTAGGTTGGAAATGAAGCATTTATGGGGAAATGCTGTCCGAACTTTGGGAATGTATGATTGCTATGAGTTTGTGATTTAGGGCTTGGACTCGAGCAAGGTAATGATATATGATGGATGGTTTCTGAGCCGTGGAGGTGAGTGACCCTAAATTGTTTCCAAAGTTACTTACGAAGTGTTTCTTGAATTATTTACTCGTTTGCATATCATGTGTGCCAGCATGTGAGTCCATGAAATGATTTAGCTTAAATGAGTTCTTGGGGAGTCTTGTGCTGAACACCAACGTCTCCTCTACTATTTACCTGGAGCCAACGTCTCCACCACTTTTGTGAGTTCGTGACATGATCTGGAGCACCAACGTTGCTCCCTCTTACTGTTCAACGTTAACGTTAAAAGATCTTTTTGAGCGTTGGGTGTGTAAGTGCAATGATTTCACTGGCTCACGAGAGCAATAAACGTACATTTGATCTTTGACTCATGACACCATCAAAGTGCATTATCTTGAAATATATTTGAGTACTGATTTTGCTGGTTACTCACTGAGCTTTTAACTCACCCCAAAAGTATTTTATTCCCCTCCACAGGGCTCGTGGCAAAGGAAGGCTTGTAGTACTTATTCACGTGACTGGATGGCATATATCTTGTACAGTTTGGATTTGGAATCGTTTTATGTATAGTTGGGAATTGTTTCCGCTTCGCTTATGACATGTAATTATTGGAGAATTTGAGGTATATTTGAGATTTATATTGTAATTTATTTGAGGACCGTAGTGTGCGACTGAGTCCCGGCGAGAGCTGGGCAGGCGGTCCGCCGAACCCTTTGGTTCGCCTTAGGGGGAGGTGGGGCTGTCACAGTTGGTATCAGAGCTTATGCTTCAAATTCCTGTAGTGTATCCTAGGCTTGAAGTTTAGGATGCCGGACTGTGGGTTTGGTTTGAAATATTAGTGATTCTTGCGGGATGTCTTGACTTGATTGGTACAAGATGGAATGTCGAGGACGACATTCTTTTAAGGAGGGGAGTTTGTGACGCCCCGAAAGGATGAGTGTGAGAACCCGAAAATTTTTATATATTTTCTAGACGTTATTTTGTTTCCTTGTCTACAAGTTTATGCCTTTCTTCAATATATTCATTTCTTATACATTTTTATAAGGGAATATAGTTTTCAAATCATTTCCTTGATACAAGTTAGTCCACGTTGAGTTTGAAGTGTATTATCAACGTGGGACCCGCTGGTGCGGTAAATGCGATATATGTTTGACAACTTGTTGGAGTTTGTATTAAATGACATCATTTTACAAGGTGCTAAGAGATAGTTAGAGGTTACCTATTTGGATTAGTATTGGAGAGACAAAAAGATAAGTTTTAAACCAAAAGGTGACAAGTGTCACCATCCTATTCACTCTTGGACTTTTGACCAAGATATTTTACCTTTTTAAAGCTAGTTTTGGCCAATTTATTTCTTCATTTTAAGCTCTCTTGGCTGAACTCCTTAGGGAGAAATAAGAAAGAAACCTTCAACTTTTATTCTTCATTTCTTGCTTATATCTTGCAAACCAACCGATTAAATCTTCAATTTGTCCACAAAGGTGACTTGCTAAGGGTGTTTCAAGGTCTTGGTGGAGTTATTTTGGAGAAGGAACCATTAAGCTCCTACTTTTCCTGTGGTTTTAAGGTATTTTTCCAAGAACATCCCCTTTACTTCAATTAATTGCTTATTAGTGGTTTTAGATGTTGTTTTGTGGAAGATTAGCATTTGAATGCATGAATTCCAGGTTAGGGTTTTGAATCTGCCCTGTTCTGACCAGATTTATTTGAGCCTGTTAGAGGCCGAATCAGGCCTAGCTTAAAACATGAAAGTTGTAGAAAATGGTGTTGACTAGCTGCCTGTAAATTTTCAGCTCGATCCGAGCACTGTATCTTGTGAAATGACCGAAATACCCTTGACTGTCCATGAACCCTGTTTCGCGCCCAGATTTCTGTTTTCGTGGTGTTTTCCCCATGAAATTGCATGATTTGGCTTTGGAGGTCTTCATAAGGAATGTAGGTATATGTCTTGGCTTCGAAACGCCATAAGATTCGTTTCAATATGATAAGTGTAGCTTCAGTTATGGATATTGTGCCGAAAGGTGTATTTGATAGTCTATGATGTGTATGTGATTGATTTGAGATGAATTGGTAATATATTGTAGGTTGGAAATGAAGCATTTATGGGGAAATGCTGTCCGAACTTTGGGAATGTATGATTGCTATGAGTTTGTGATTTAGGGCTTGGACTCGAGCAAGGTAATGATATATGATGGATGGTTTCTGAGCCGTGGAGGTGAGTGACCCTAAATTGTTTCCAAAGTTACTTACGAAGTGTTTCTTGAATTATTTACTCGTTTGCATATCATGTGTGCCAGCATGTGAGTCCATGAAATGATTTAGCTTAAATGAGTTCTTGGGGAGTCTTGTGCTGAACACCAACGTCTCCTCTACTATTTACCTGGAGCCAACGTCTCCACCACTTTTGTGAGTTCGTGACATGATCTGGAGCACCAACGTTGCTCCCTCTTACTGTTCAACGTTAACGTTAAAAGATCTTTTTGAGCGTTGGGTGTGTAAGTGCAATGATTTCACTGGCTCACGAGAGCAATAAACGTACATTTGATCTTTGACTCATGACACCATCAAAGTGCATTATCTTGAAATATATTTGAGTACTGATTTTGCTGGTTACTCACTGAGCTTTTAACTCACCCCAAAAGTATTTTATTCCCCTCCACAGGGCTCGTGGCAAAGGAAGGCTTGTAGTACTTATTCACGTGACTGGATGGCATATATCTTGTACAGTTTGGATTTGGAATCGTTTTATGTATAGTTGGGAATTGTTTCCGCTTCGCTTATGACATGTAATTATTGGAGAATTTGAGGTATATTTGAGATTTATATTGTAATTTATTTGAGGACCGTAGTGTGCGACTGAGTCCCGGCGAGAGCTGGGCAGGCGGTCCGCCGAACCCTTTGGTTCGCCTTAGGGGGAGGTGGGGCTGTCACAGTTGGTATCAGAGCTTATGCTTCAAATTCCTGTAGTGTATCCTAGGCTTGAAGTTTAGGATGCCGGACTGTGGGTTTGGTTTGAAATATTAGTGATTCTTGCGGGATGTCTTGACTTGATTGGTACAAGATGGAATGTCGAGGACGACATTCTTTTAAGGAGGGGAGTTTGTGACGCCCCGAAAGGATGAGTGTGAGAACCCGAAAATTTTTATATATTTTCTAGACGTTATTTTGTTTCCTTGTCTACAAGTTTATGCCTTTCTTCAATATATTCATTTCTTATACATTTTTATAAGGGAATATAGTTTTCAAATCATTTCCTTGATACAAGTTAGTCCACGTTGAGTTTGAAGTGTATTATCAACGTGGGACCCGCTGGTGCGGTAAATGCGATATATGTTTGACAACTTGTTGGAGTTTGTATTAAATGACATCATTTTACAAGGTGCTAAGAGATAGTTAGAGGTTACCTATTTGGATTAGTATTGGAGAGACAAAAAGATAAGTTTTAAACCAAAAGGTGACAAGTGTCACCATCCTATTCACTCTTGGACTTTTGACCAAGATATTTTACCTTTTTAAAGCTAGTTTTGGCCAATTTATTTCTTCATTTTAAGCTCTCTTGGCTGAACTCCTTAGGGAGAAATAAGAAAGAAACCTTCAACTTTTATTCTTCATTTCTTGCTTATATCTTGCAAACCAACCGATTAAATCTTCAATTTGTCCACAAAGGTGACTTGCTAAGGGTGTTTCAAGGTCTTGGTGGAGTTATTTTGGAGAAGGAACCATTAAGCTCCTACTTTTCCTGTGGTTTTAAGGTATTTTTCCAAGAACATCCCCTTTACTTCAATTAATTGCTTATTAGTGGTTTTAGATGTTGTTTTGTGGAAGATTAGCATTTGAATGCATGAATTCCAGGTTAGGGTTTTGAATCTGCCCTGTTCTGACCAGATTTATTTGAGCCTGTTAGAGGCCGAATCAGGCCTAGCTTAAAACATGAAAGTTGTAGAAAATGGTGTTGACTAGCTGCCTGTAAATTTTCAGCTCGATCCGAGCACTGTATCTTGTGAAATGACCGAAATACCCTTGACTGTCCATGAACCCTGTTTCGCGCCCAGATTTCTGTTTTCGTGGTGTTTTCCCCATGAAATTGCATGATTTGGCTTTGGAGGTCTTCATAAGGAATGTAGGTATATGTCTTGGCTTCGAAACGCCATAAGATTCGTTTCAATATGATAAGTGTAGCTTCAGTTATGGATATTGTGCCGAAAGGTGTATTTGATAGTCTATGATGTGTATGTGATTGATTTGAGATGAATTGGTAATATATTGTAGGTTGGAAATGAAGCATTTATGGGGAAATGCTGTCCGAACTTTGGGAATGTATGATTGCTATGAGTTTGTGATTTAGGGCTTGGACTCGAGCAAGGTAATGATATATGATGGATGGTTTCTGAGCCGTGGAGGTGAGTGACCCTAAATTGTTTCCAAAGTTACTTACGAAGTGTTTCTTGAATTATTTACTCGTTTGCATATCATGTGTGCCAGCATGTGAGTCCATGAAATGATTTAGCTTAAATGAGTTCTTGGGGAGTCTTGTGCTGAACACCAACGTCTCCTCTACTATTTACCTGGAGCCAACGTCTCCACCACTTTTGTGAGTTCGTGACATGATCTGGAGCACCAACGTTGCTCCCTCTTACTGTTCAACGTTAACGTTAAAAGATCTTTTTGAGCGTTGGGTGTGTAAGTGCAATGATTTCACTGGCTCACGAGAGCAATAAACGTACATTTGATCTTTGACTCATGACACCATCAAAGTGCATTATCTTGAAATATATTTGAGTACTGATTTTGCTGGTTACTCACTGAGCTTTTAACTCACCCCAAAAGTATTTTATTCCCCTCCACAGGGCTCGTGGCAAAGGAAGGCTTGTAGTACTTATTCACGTGACTGGATGGCATATATCTTGTACAGTTTGGATTTGGAATCGTTTTATGTATAGTTGGGAATTGTTTCCGCTTCGCTTATGACATGTAATTATTGGAGAATTTGAGGTATATTTGAGATTTATATTGTAATTTATTTGAGGACCGTAGTGTGCGACTGAGTCCCGGCGAGAGCTGGGCAGGCGGTCCGCCGAACCCTTTGGTTCGCCTTAGGGGGAGGTGGGGCTGTCACAGTTGGTATCAGAGCTTATGCTTCAAATTCCTGTAGTGTATCCTAGGCTTGAAGTTTAGGATGCCGGACTGTGGGTTTGGTTTGAAATATTAGTGATTCTTGCGGGATGTCTTGACTTGATTGGTACAAGATGGAATGTCGAGGACGACATTCTTTTAAGGAGGGGAGTTTGTGACGCCCCGAAAGGATGAGTGTGAGAACCCGAAAATTTTTATATATTTTCTAGACGTTATTTTGTTTCCTTGTCTACAAGTTTATGCCTTTCTTCAATATATTCATTTCTTATACATTTTTATAAGGGAATATAGTTTTCAAATCATTTCCTTGATACAAGTTAGTCCACGTTGAGTTTGAAGTGTATTATCAACGTGGGACCCGCTGGTGCGGTAAATGCGATATATGTTTGACAACTTGTTGGAGTTTGTATTAAATGACATCATTTTACAAGGTGCTAAGAGATAGTTAGAGGTTACCTATTTGGATTAGTATTGGAGAGACAAAAAGATAAGTTTTAAACCAAAAGGTGACAAGTGTCACCATCCTATTCACTCTTGGACTTTTGACCAAGATATTTTACCTTTTTAAAGCTAGTTTTGGCCAATTTATTTCTTCATTTTAAGCTCTCTTGGCTGAACTCCTTAGGGAGAAATAAGAAAGAAACCTTCAACTTTTATTCTTCATTTCTTGCTTATATCTTGCAAACCAACCGATTAAATCTTCAATTTGTCCACAAAGGTGACTTGCTAAGGGTGTTTCAAGGTCTTGGTGGAGTTATTTTGGAGAAGGAACCATTAAGCTCCTACTTTTCCTGTGGTTTTAAGGTATTTTTCCAAGAACATCCCCTTTACTTCAATTAATTGCTTATTAGTGGTTTTAGATGTTGTTTTGTGGAAGATTAGCATTTGAATGCATGAATTCCAGGTTAGGGTTTTGAATCTGCCCTGTTCTGACCAGATTTATTTGAGCCTATTAGAGGCCGAATCAGGCCTAGCTTAAAACATGAAAGTTGTAGAAAATGGTGTTGACTAGCTGCCTGTAAATTTTCAGCTCGATCCGAGCACTGTATCTTGTGAAATGACCGAAATACCCTTGACTGTCCATGAACCCTGTTTCGCGCCCAGATTTCTGTTTTCGTGGTGTTTTCCCCATGAAATTGCATGATTTGGCTTTGGAGGTCTTCATAAGGAATGTAGGTATATGTCTTGGCTTCGAAACGCCATAAGATTCGTTTCAATATGATAAGTGTAGCTTCAGTTATGGATATTGTGCCGAAAGGTGTATTTGATAGTCTATGATGTGTATGTGATTGATTTGAGATGAATTGGTAATATATTGTAGGTTGGAAATGAAGCATTTATGGGGAAATGCTGTCCGAACTTTGGGAATGTATGATTGCTATGAGTTTGTGATTTAGGGCTTGGACTCGAGCAAGGTAATGATATATGATGGATGGTTTCTGAGCCGTGGAGGTGAGTGACCCTAAATTGTTTCCAAAGTTACTTACGAAGTGTTTCTTGAATTATTTACTCGTTTGCATATCATGTGTGCCAGCATGTGAGTCCATGAAATGATTTAGCTTAAATGAGTTCTTGGGGAGTCTTGTGCTGAACACCAACGTCTCCTCTACTATTTACCTGGAGCCAACGTCTCCACCACTTTTGTGAGTTCGTGACATGATCTGGAGCACCAACGTTGCTCCCTCTTACTGTTCAACGTTAACGTTAAAAGATCTTTTTGAGCGTTGGGTGTGTAAGTGCAATGATTTCACTGGCTCACGAGAGCAATAAACGTACATTTGATCTTTGACTCATGACACCATCAAAGTGCATTATCTTGAAATATATTTGAGTACTGATTTTGCTGGTTACTCACTGAGCTTTTAACTCACCCCAAAAGTATTTTATTCCCCTCCACAGGGCTCGTGGCAAAGGAAGGCTTGTAGTACTTATTCACGTGACTGGATGGCATATATCTTGTACAGTTTGGATTTGGAATCGTTTTATGTATAGTTGGGAATTGTTTCCGCTTCGCTTATGACATGTAATTATTGGAGAATTTGAGGTATATTTGAGATTTATATTGTAATTTATTTGAGGACCGTAGTGTGCGACTGAGTCCCGGCGAGAGCTGGGCAGGCGGTCCGCCGAACCCTTTGGTTCGCCTTAGGGGGAGGTGGGGCTGTCACAGTTGGTATCAGAGCTTATGCTTCAAATTCCTGTAGTGTATCCTAGGCTTGAAGTTTAGGATGCCGGACTGTGGGTTTGGTTTGAAATATTAGTGATTCTTGCGGGATGTCTTGACTTGATTGGTACAAGATGGAATGTCGAGGACGACATTCTTTTAAGGAGGGGAGTTTGTGACGCCCCGAAAGGATGAGTGTGAGAACCCGAAAATTTTTATATATTTTCTAGACGTTATTTTGTTTCCTTGTCTACAAGTTTATGCCTTTCTTCAATATATTCATTTCTTATACATTTTTATAAGGGAATATAGTTTTCAAATCATTTCCTTGATACAAGTTAGTCCACGTTGAGTTTGAAGTGTATTATCAACGTGGGACCCGCTGGTGCGGTAAATGCGATATATGTTTGACAACTTGTTGGAGTTTGTATTAAATGACATCATTTTACAAGGTGCTAAGAGATAGTTAGAGGTTACCTATTTGGATTAGTATTGGAGAGACAAAAAGATAAGTTTTAAACCAAAAGGTGACAAGTGTCACCATCCTATTCACTCTTGGACTTTTGACCAAGATATTTTACCTTTTTAAAGCTAGTTTTGGCCAATTTATTTCTTCATTTTAAGCTCTCTTGGCTGAACTCCTTAGGGAGAAATAAGAAAGAAACCTTCAACTTTTATTCTTCATTTCTTGCTTATATCTTGCAAACCAACCGATTAAATCTTCAATTTGTCCACAAAGGTGACTTGCTAAGGGTGTTTCAAGGTCTTGGTGGAGTTATTTTGGAGAAGGAACCATTAAGCTCCTACTTTTCCTGTGGTTTTAAGGTATTTTTCCAAGAACATCCCCTTTACTTCAATTAATTGCTTATTAGTGGTTTTAGATGTTGTTTTGTGGAAGATTAGCATTTGAATGCATGAATTCCAGGTTAGGGTTTTGAATCTGCCCTGTTCTGACCAGATTTATTTGAGCCTATTAGAGGCCGAATCAGGCCTAGCTTAAAACATGAAAGTTGTAGAAAATGGTGTTGACTAGCTGCCTGTAAATTTTCAGCTCGATCCGAGCACTGTATCTTGTGAAATGACCGAAATACCCTTGACTGTCCATGAACCCTGTTTCGCGCCCAGATTTCTGTTTTCGTGGTGTTTTCCCCATGAAATTGCATGATTTGGCTTTGGAGGTCTTCATAAGGAATGTAGGTATATGTCTTGGCTTCGAAACGCCATAAGATTCGTTTCAATATGATAAGTGTAGCTTCAGTTATGGATATTGTGCCGAAAGGTGTATTTGATAGTCTATGATGTGTATGTGATTGATTTGAGATGAATTGGTAATATATTGTAGGTTGGAAATGAAGCATTTATGGGGAAATGCTGTCCGAACTTTGGGAATGTATGATTGCTATGAGTTTGTGATTTAGGGCTTGGACTCGAGCAAGGTAATGATATATGATGGATGGTTTCTGAGCCGTGGAGGTGAGTGACCCTAAATTGTTTCCAAAGTTACTTACGAAGTGTTTCTTGAATTATTTACTCGTTTGCATATCATGTGTGCCAGCATGTGAGTCCATGAAATGATTTAGCTTAAATGAGTTCTTGGGGAGTCTTGTGCTGAACACCAACGTCTCCTCTACTATTTACCTGGAGCCAACGTCTCCACCACTTTTGTGAGTTCGTGACATGATCTGGAGCACCAACGTTGCTCCCTCTTACTGTTCAACGTTAACGTTAAAAGATCTTTTTGAGCGTTGGGTGTGTAAGTGCAATGATTTCACTGGCTCACGAGAGCAATAAACGTACATTTGATCTTTGACTCATGACACCATCAAAGTGCATTATCTTGAAATATATTTGAGTACTGATTTTGCTGGTTACTCACTGAGCTTTTAACTCACCCCAAAAGTATTTTATTCCCCTCCACAGGGCTCGTGGCAAAGGAAGGCTTGTAGTACTTATTCACGTGACTGGATGGCATATATCTTGTACAGTTTGGATTTGGAATCGTTTTATGTATAGTTGGGAATTGTTTCCGCTTCGCTTATGACATGTAATTATTGGAGAATTTGAGGTATATTTGAGATTTATATTGTAATTTATTTGAGGACCGTAGTGTGCGACTGAGTCCCGGCGAGAGCTGGGCAGGCGGTCCGCCGAACCCTTTGGTTCGCCTTAGGGGGAGGTGGGGCTGTCACAGTTGGTATCAGAGCTTATGCTTCAAATTCCTGTAGTGTATCCTAGGCTTGAAGTTTAGGATGCCGGACTGTGGGTTTGGTTTGAAATATTAGTGATTCTTGCGGGATGTCTTGACTTGATTGGTACAAGATGGAATGTCGAGGACGACATTCTTTTAAGGAGGGGAGTTTGTGACGCCCCGAAAGGATGAGTGTGAGAACCCGAAAATTTTTATATATTTTCTAGACGTTATTTTGTTTCCTTGTCTACAAGTTTATGCCTTTCTTCAATATATTCATTTCTTATACATTTTTATAAGGGAATATAGTTTTCAAATCATTTCCTTGATACAAGTTAGTCCACGTTGAGTTTGAAGTGTATTATCAACGTGGGACCCGCTAGTGCGGTAAATGCGATATATGTTTGACAACTTGTTGGAGTTTGTATTAAATGACATCATTTTACAAGGTGCTAAGAGATAGTTAGAGGTTACCTATTTGGATTAGTATTGGAGAGACAAAAAGATAAGTTTTAAACCAAAAGGTGACAAGTGTCACCATCCTATTCACTCTTGGACTTTTGACCAAGATATTTTACCTTTTTAAAGCTAGTTTTGGCCAATTTATTTCTTCATTTTAAGCTCTCTTGGCTGAACTCCTTAGGGAGAAATAAGAAAGAAACCTTCAACTTTTATTCTTCATTTCTTGCTTATATCTTGCAAACCAACCGATTAAATCTTCAATTTGTCCACAAAGGTGACTTGCTAAGGGTGTTTCAAGGTCTTGGTGGAGTTATTTTGGAGAAGGAACCATTAAGCTCCTACTTTTCCTGTGGTTTTAAGGTATTTTTCCAAGAACATCCCCTTTACTTCAATTAATTGCTTATTAGTGGTTTTAGATGTTGTTTTGTGGAAGATTAGCATTTGAATGCATGAATTCCAGGTTAGGGTTTTGAATCTGCCCTGTTCTGACCAGATTTATTTGAGCCTGTTAGAGGCCGAATCAGGCCTAGCTTAAAACATGAAAGTTGTAGAAAATGGTGTTGACTAGCTGCCTGTAAATTTTCAGCTCGATCCGAGCACTGTATCTTGTGAAATGACCGAAATACCCTTGACTGTCCATGAACCCTGTTTCGCGCCCAGATTTCTGTTTTCGTGGTGTTTTCCCCATGAAATTGCATGATTTGGCTTTGGAGGTCTTCATAAGGAATGTAGGTATATGTCTTGGCTTCGAAACGCCATAAGATTCGTTTCAATATGATAAGTGTAGCTTCAGTTATGGATATTGTGCCGAAAGGTGTATTTGATAGTCTATGATGTGTATGTGATTGATTTGAGATGAATTGGTAATATATTGTAGGTTGGAAATGAAGCATTTATGGGGAAATGCTGTCCGAACTTTGGGAATGTATGATTGCTATGAGTTTGTGATTTAGGGCTTGGACTCGAGCAAGGTAATGATATATGATGGATGGTTTCTGAGCCGTGGAGGTGAGTGACCCTAAATTGTTTCCAAAGTTACTTACGAAGTGTTTCTTGAATTATTTACTCGTTTGCATATCATGTGTGCCAGCATGTGAGTCCATGAAATGATTTAGCTTAAATGAGTTCTTGGGGAGTCTTGTGCTGAACACCAACGTCTCCTCTACTATTTACCTGGAGCCAACGTCTCCACCACTTTTGTGAGTTCGTGACATGATCTGGAGCACCAACGTTGCTCCCTCTTACTGTTCAACGTTAACGTTAAAAGATCTTTTTGAGCGTTGGGTGTGTAAGTGCAATGATTTCACTGGCTCACGAGAGCAATAAACGTACATTTGATCTTTGACTCATGACACCATCAAAGTGCATTATCTTGAAATATATTTGAGTACTGATTTTGCTGGTTACTCACTGAGCTTTTAACTCACCCCAAAAGTATTTTATTCCCCTCCACAGGGCTCGTGGCAAAGGAAGGCTTGTAGTACTTATTCACGTGACTGGATGGCATATATCTTGTACAGTTTGGATTTGGAATCGTTTTATGTATAGTTGGGAATTGTTTCCGCTTCGCTTATGACATGTAATTATTGGAGAATTTGAGGTATATTTGAGATTTATATTGTAATTTATTTGAGGACCGTAGTGTGCGACTGAGTCCCGGCGAGAGCTGGGCAGGCGGTCCGCCGAACCCTTTGGTTCGCCTTAGGGGGAGGTGGGGCTGTCACAGTTGGTATCAGAGCTTAGGCTTCAAATTCCTGTAGTGTATCCTAGGCTTGAAGTTTAGGATGCCGGACTGTGGGTTTGGTTTGAAATATTAGTGATTCTTGCGGGATGTCTTGACTTGATTGGTACAAGATGGAATGTCGAGGACGACATTCTTTTAAGGAGGGGAGTTTGTGACGCCCCGAAAGGATGAGTGTGAGAACCCGAAAATTTTTATATATTTTCTAGACGTTATTTTGTTTCCTTGTCTACAAGTTTATGCCTTTCTTCAATATATTCATTTCTTATACATTTTTATAAGGGAATATAGTTTTCAAATCATTTCCTTGATACAAGTTAGTCCACGTTGAGTTTGAAGTGTATTATCAACGTGGGACCCGCTAGTGCGGTAAATGCGATATATGTTTGACAACTTGTTGGAGTTTGTATTAAATGACATCATTTTACAAGGTGCTAAGAGATAGTTAGAGGTTACCTATTTGGATTAGTATTGGAGAGACAAAAAGATAAGTTTTAAACCAAAAGGTGACAAGTGTCACCATCCTATTCACTCTTGGACTTTTGACCAAGATATTTTACCTTTTTAAAGCTAGTTTTGGCCAATTTATTTCTTCATTTTAAGCTCTCTTGGCTGAACTCCTTAGGGAGAAATAAGAAAGAAACCTTCAACTTTTATTCTTCATTTCTTGCTTATATCTTGCAAACCAACCGATTAAATCTTCAATTTGTCCACAAAGGTGACTTGCTAAGGGTGTTTCAAGGTCTTGGTGGAGTTATTTTGGAGAAGGAACCATTAAGCTCCTACTTTTCCTGTGGTTTTAAGGTATTTTTCCAAGAACATCCCCTTTACTTCAATTAATTGCTTATTAGTGGTTTTAGATGTTGTTTTGTGGAAGATTAGCATTTGAATGCATGAATTCCAGATTAGGGTTTTGAATCTGCCCTGTTCTGACCAGATTTATTTGAGCCTGTTAGAGGCCGAATCAGGCCTAGCTTAAAACATGAAAGTTGTAGAAAATGGTGTTGACTAGCTGCCTGTAAATTTTCAGCTCGATCCGAGCACTGTATCTTGTGAAATGACCGAAATACCCTTGACTGTCCATGAACCCTGTTTCGCGCCCAGATTTCTGTTTTCGTGGTGTTTTCCCCATGAAATTGCATGATTTGGCTTTGGAGGTCTTCATAAGGAATGTAGGTATATGTCTTGGCTTCGAAACGCCATAAGATTCGTTTCAATATGATAAGTGTAGCTTCAGTTATGGATATTGTGCCGAAAGGTGTATTTGATAGTCTATGATGTGTATGTGATTGATTTGAGATGAATTGGTAATATATTGTAGGTTGGAAATGAAGCATTTATGGGGAAATGCTGTCCGAACTTTGGGAATGTATGATTGCTATGAGTTTGTGATTTAGGGCTTGGACTCGAGCAAGGTAATGATATATGATGGATGGTTTCTGAGCCGTGGAGGTGAGTGACCCTAAATTGTTTCCAAAGTTACTTACGAAGTGTTTCTTGAATTATTTACTCGTTTGCATATCATGTGTGCCAGCATGTGAGTCCATGAAATGATTTAGCTTAAATGAGTTCTTGGGGAGTCTTGTGCTGAACACCAACGTCTCCTCTACTATTTACCTGGAGCCAACGTCTCCACCACTTTTGTGAGTTCGTGACATGATCTGGAGCACCAACGTTGCTCCCTCTTACTGTTCAACGTTAACGTTAAAAGATCTTTTTGAGCGTTGGGTGTGTAAGTGCAATGATTTCACTGGCTCACGAGAGCAATAAACGTACATTTGATCTTTGACTCATGACACCATCAAAGTGCATTATCTTGAAATATATTTGAGTACTGATTTTGCTGGTTACTCACTGAGCTTTTAACTCACCCCAAAAGTATTTTATTCCCCTCCACAGGGCTCGTGGCAAAGGAAGGCTTGTAGTACTTATTCACGTGACTGGATGGCATATATCTTGTACAGTTTGGATTTGGAATCGTTTTATGTATAGTTGGGAATTGTTTCCGCTTCGCTTATGACATGTAATTATTGGAGAATTTGAGGTATATTTGAGATTTATATTGTAATTTATTTGAGGACCGTAGTGTGCGACTGAGTCCCGGCGAGAGCTGGGCAGGCGGTCCGCCGAACCCTTTGGTTCGCCTTAGGGGGAGGTGGGGCTGTCACAGTTGGTATCAGAGCTTATGCTTCAAATTCCTGTAGTGTATCCTAGGCTTGAAGTTTAGGATGCCGGACTGTGGGTTTGGTTTGAAATATTAGTGATTCTTGCGGGATGTCTTGACTTGATTGGTACAAGATGGAATGTCGAGGACGACATTCTTTTAAGGAGGGGAGTTTGTGACGCCCCGAAAGGATGAGTGTGAGAACCCGAAAATTTTTATATATTTTCTAGACGTTATTTTGTTTCCTTGTCTACAAGTTTATGCCTTTCTTCAATATATTCATTTCTTATACATTTTTATAAGGGAATATAGTTTTCAAATCATTTCCTTGATACAAGTTAGTCCACGTTGAGTTTGAAGTGTATTATCAACGTGGGACCCGCTAGTGCGGTAAATGCGATATATGTTTGACAACTTGTTGGAGTTTGTATTAAATGACATCATTTTACAAGGTGCTAAGAGATAGTTA
The DNA here is from genome assembly GCF_036785885.1 of Coffea arabica. Taxonomy (NCBI): domain Eukaryota; kingdom Viridiplantae; phylum Streptophyta; class Magnoliopsida; order Gentianales; family Rubiaceae; genus Coffea; species Coffea arabica. The sequence goes on from NC_092329.1 coordinate 37,865,133, forward strand.
GAGGTTACCTATTTGGATTAGTATTGGAGAGACAAAAAGATAAGTTTTAAACCAAAAGGTGACAAGTGTCACCATCCTATTCACTCTTGGACTTTTGACCAAGATATTTTACCTTTTTAAAGCTAGTTTTGGCCAATTTATTTCTTCATTTTAAGCTCTCTTGGCTGAACTCCTTAGGGAGAAATAAGAAAGAAACCTTCAACTTTTATTCTTCATTTCTTGCTTATATCTTGCAAACCAACCGATTAAATCTTCAATTTGTCCACAAAGGTGACTTGCTAAGGGTGTTTCAAGGTCTTGGTGGAGTTATTTTGGAGAAGGAACCATTAAGCTCCTACTTTTCCTGTGGTTTTAAGGTATTTTTCCAAGAACATCCCCTTTACTTCAATTAATTGCTTATTAGTGGTTTTAGATGTTGTTTTGTGGAAGATTAGCATTTGAATGCATGAATTCCAGGTTAGGGTTTTGAATCTGCCCTGTTCTGACCAGATTTATTTGAGCCTGTTAGAGGCCGAATCAGGCCTAGCTTAAAACATGAAAGTTGTAGAAAATGGTGTTGACTAGCTGCCTGTAAATTTTCAGCTCGATCCGAGCACTGTATCTTGTGAAATGACCGAAATACCCTTGACTGTCCATGAACCCTGTTTCGCGCCCAGATTTCTGTTTTCGTGGTGTTTTCCCCATGAAATTGCATGATTTGGCTTTGGAGGTCTTCATAAGGAATGTAGGTATATGTCTTGGCTTCGAAACGCCATAAGATTCGTTTCAATATGATAAGTGTAGCTTCAGTTATGGATATTGTGCCGAAAGGTGTATTTGATAGTCTATGATGTGTATGTGATTGATTTGAGATGAATTGGTAATATATTGTAGGTTGGAAATGAAGCATTTATGGGGAAATGCTGTCCGAACTTTGGGAATGTATGATTGCTATGAGTTTGTGATTTAGGGCTTGGACTCGAGCAAGGTAATGATATATGATGGATGGTTTCTGAGCCGTGGAGGTGAGTGACCCTAAATTGTTTCCAAAGTTACTTACGAAGTGTTTCTTGAATTATTTACTCGTTTGCATATCATGTGTGCCAGCATGTGAGTCCATGAAATGATTTAGCTTAAATGAGTTCTTGGGGAGTCTTGTGCTGAACACCAACGTCTCCTCTACTATTTACCTGGAGCCAACGTCTCCACCACTTTTGTGAGTTCGTGACATGATCTGGAGCACCAACGTTGCTCCCTCTTACTGTTCAACGTTAACGTTAAAAGATCTTTTTGAGCGTTGGGTGTGTAAGTGCAATGATTTCACTGGCTCACGAGAGCAATAAACGTACATTTGATCTTTGACTCATGACACCATCAAAGTGCATTATCTTGAAATATATTTGAGTACTGATTTTGCTGGTTACTCACTGAGCTTTTAACTCACCCCAAAAGTATTTTATTCCCCTCCACAGGGCTCGTGGCAAAGGAAGGCTTGTAGTACTTATTCACGTGACTGGATGGCATATATCTTGTACAGTTTGGATTTGGAATCGTTTTATGTATAGTTGGGAATTGTTTCCGCTTCGCTTATGACATGTAATTATTGGAGAATTTGAGGTATATTTGAGATTTATATTGTAATTTATTTGAGGACCGTAGTGTGCGACTGAGTCCCGGCGAGAGCTGGGCAGGCGGTCCGCCGAACCCTTTGGTTCGCCTTAGGGGGAGGTGGGGCTGTCACAGTTGGTATCAGAGCTTATGCTTCAAATTCCTGTAGTGTATCCTAGGCTTGAAGTTTAGGATGCCGGACTGTGGGTTTGGTTTGAAATATTAGTGATTCTTGCGGGATGTCTTGACTTGATTGGTACAAGATGGAATGTCGAGGACGACATTCTTTTAAGGAGGGGAGTTTGTGACGCCCCGAAAGGATGAGTGTGAGAACCCGAAAATTTTTATATATTTTCTAGACGTTATTTTGTTTCCTTGTCTACAAGTTTATGCCTTTCTTCAATATATTCATTTCTTATACATTTTTATAAGGGAATATAGTTTTCAAATCATTTCCTTGATACAAGTTAGTCCACGTTGAGTTTGAAGTGTATTATCAACGTGGGACCCGCTAGTGCGGTAAATGCGATATATTTTTGACAACTTGTTGGAGTTTGTATTAAATGACATCATTTTACAAGGTGCTAAGAGATAGTTAGAGGTTACCTATATGGATTAGTATTGGAGAGACAAAAAGATAAGTTTTAAACCAAAAGGTGACAAGTGTCACCATCCTATTCACTCTTGGACTTTTGACCAAGATATTTTACCTTTTTAAAGCTAGTTTTGGCCAATTTATTTCTTCATTTTAAGCTCTCTTGGCTGAACTCCTTAGGGAGAAAAAAGAAAGAAACCTTCAACTTTTATTCTTCATTTCTTGCTTATATCTTGCAAACCAACCGATTAAATCTTCAATTTGTCCACAAAGGTGACTTGCTAAGGGTGTTTCAAGGTCTTGGTGGAGTTATTTTGGAGAAGGAACCATTAAGCTCCTACTTTTCCTGTGGTTTTAAGGTATTTTTCCAAGAACATCCCCTTTACTTCAATTAATTGCTTATTAGTGGTTTTTAGTGGTTTTAGATGTTGTTTTGTGGAAGATTAGCATTTGAATGCATGAATTCCAGGTTAGGGTTTTGAATCTGCCCTGTTCTGACCGGATTTATTTGAGCCTGGTAGAGGCCGAATCAGGCTTAGCTTAAAACATGAAAGTTGTAGAAAATGGTGTTGACTAGCTGCCTGTAAATGTTCAGCTCGATCCGAGCACTGTATCTTGTGAAATGACCGAAATACCCTTGACTGTCCATGAACCCTGTTTCGCGCCCAGATTTCTGTTTTCGTGGTGTTTTCCCCATGAAATTGCATGATTTGGCTTTGGAGGTCTTCATAAGGAATGTAGGTATATGTCTTGGCTTCGAAACGCCATAAGATTCGTTTCAATATGATATGTGTAGCTTCAGTTATGGATATTAAGCCGAAAGGTGTATTTGATAGTCTATGATGTGTATGTGATTGATTTGAGATGAATTGGTAATATATTGTAGGTTGGAAATGAAGCATTTATGGGGAAATGCTGTCCGAACTTTGGGAATGTATGATTGCTATGAGTTTGTGATTTAGGGCTTGGACTCGAGCAAGGTAATGATATATGATGGATGGTTTCTGAGCCGTGGAGGTGAGTGACCCTAAATTGTTTCCAAAGTTACTTACGAAGTGTTTCTTGAATTATTTACTCGTTTGCATATCATGTGTGCCAGCATGTGAGTCCATGAAATGATTTAGCTTAAATGAGTTCTTGGGGAGTCTTGTGCTGAACACCAACGTCTCCTCTACTATTTACCTGGAGCCAACGTCTCCACCACTTTTGTGAGTTCGTGACATGATCTGGAGCACCAACGTTGCTCCCTCTTACTGTTCAACGTTAACGTTAAAAGATCTTTTTGAGCGTTGGGTGTGTAAGTGCAATGATTTCACTGGCTCACGAGAGCAATAAACGTACATTTGATCTTTGACTCATGACACCATCAAAGTGCATTATCTTGAAATATATTTGAGTACTGATTTTGCTGGTTACTTACTGAGCTTTTAGCTCACCCCAAAAGTATTTTATTCCCCTCCACAGGGCTCGTGGCAAAGGAAGGCTTGTAGTACTTATTCACGTGACTGGATGGCATATATCTTGTACAGTTTGGATTTGGAATCGTTTTATGTATAGTTGGGAATTGTTTCCGCTTCGCTTATGACATGTAATTATTGGAGAATTTGAGGTATATTTGAGATTTATATTGTAATTTATTTGAGGACCGTAGTGTGCGACTGAGTCCCGGCGAGAGCTGGGCAGGCGGTCCGCCGAACCCTTTGGTTCGCCTTAGGGGGAGGTGGGGCTGTCACAGTTGGTATCAGAGCTTAGGCTTCAAATTCCTGTAGTGTATCCTAGGCTTGAAGTTTAGGATGCCGGACTGTGGGTTTGGTTTGAAATATTAGTGATTCTTGCGAGATGTCTTGACTTGATTGGTACAAGATGGAATGTCGAGGACGACATTCTTTTAAGGAGGGGAGTTTGTGACGCCCCGAAAGGATGAGTGTGAGAACCCGAAAATTTTTATGTATTTTCTAGGCGTTATTTTGTTTCCTTGTCTACAAGTTTATGCCTTTCTTCAATATATTCATTTCTTATACATTTTTATAAGGGAATATAGTTTTCAAATCATTTCCTTGATACAAGCTAGTCCACGTTGAGTTTGAAGTGTATTATCAACGTGGGACCCGCTAGTGCGGTAAATGCGATATATGATTGACAACTTGTTGGAGTTTGTATTAAATGACATCATTTTACAAGGTGCTAAGAGATAGTTAGAGGTTACCTATTTGGATTAGTATTGGAGAGACAAAAAGATAAGTTTTAAACCAAAAGGTGACAAGTGTCACCATCCTATTCACTCTTGGACTTTTGACCAAGATATTTTACCTTTTTAAAGCTAGTTTTGGCCAATTTATTTCTTCATTTTAAGCTCTCTTGGCTGAACTCCTTAGGGAGAAATAAGAAAGAAACCTTCAACTTTTATTCTTCATTTCTTGCTTATATCTTGCAAACCAACCGATTAAATCTTCAATTTGTCCACAAAGGTGACTTGCTAAGGCTGTTTCAAGGTCTTGGTGGAGTTATTTTGGAGAATGAACCATTAAGCTCCTACTTTTCCTGTGGTTTTAAGGTATTTTTCCAAGAACATCCCCTTTACTTCAATTAATTGCTTATTAGTGGTTTTAGATGTTGTTTTGTGGAAGATTAGCATTTGAATGCATGAATTCCAGATTAGGGTTTTGAATCTGCCCTGTTCTGACCAGATTTATTTGAGCCTGTTAGAGGCCGAATCAGGCCTAGCTTAAAACATGAAAGTTGTAGAAAATGGTGTTGACTAGCTGCCTATAAATTTTCAGCTCGATCCGAGCACTGTATCTTGTGAAATGACCGAAATACCCTTGACTGTCCATGAACCCTGTTCCGCGCCCAGATTTCTGTTTTCGTGGTGTTTTCCCCATGAAATTGCATGATTTGGCTTTGGAGGTCTTCATAAGGAATGTAGGTATATGTCTTGGTTTCGAAACGCCATAAGATTCGTTTCAATATGATAAGTGTAGCTTCAGTTATGGATATTGTGCCGAAAGGTGTATTTGATAGTCTATGATGTGTATGTGATTGATTTGAGATGAATTGGTAATATATTGTAGGTTGGAAATGAAGCATTTATGGGGAAATGCTGTCCGAACTTTGGGAATGTATGATTGCTATGAGTTTGTGATTTAGGGCTTGGACTCGAGCAAGGTAATGATATATGATGGATGGTTTCTGAGCCGTGGAGGTGAGTGACCCTAAATTGTTTCCAAAGTTACTTACGAAGTGTTTCTTGAATTATTTACTCGTTTGCATATCATGTGTGCCAGCATGTGAGTCCATGAAATGATTTAGCTTAAATGAGTTCTTGGGGAGTCTTGTGCTGAACACCAACGTCTCCTCTACTATTTACCTGGAGCCAACGTCTCCACCACTTTTGTGAGTTCGTGACATGATCTGGAGCACCAACGTTGCTCCCTCTTACTGTTCAACGTTAACGTTAAAAGATCTTTTTGAGCGTTGGGTGTGTAAGTGCAATGATTTCACTGGCTCACGAGAGCAATAAACGTACATTTGATCTTTGACTCATGACACCATCAAAGTGCATTATCTTGAAATATATTTGAGTACTGATTTTGCTGGTTACTCACTGAGCTTTTAACTCACCCCAAAAGTATTTTATTCCCCTCCACAGGGCTCGTGGCAAAGGAAGGCTTGTAGTACTTATTCACGTGACTGGATGGCATATATCTTGTACAGTTTGGATTTGGAATCGTTTTATGTATAGTTGGGAATTGTTTCCGCTTCGCTTATGACATGTAATTATTGGAGAATTTGAGGTATATTTGAGATTTATATTGTAATTTATTTGAGGACCGTAGTGTGCGACTGAGTCCCGGCGAGAGCTGGGCAGGCGGTCCGCCGAACCCTTTGGTTCGCCTTAGGGGGAGGTGGGGCTGTCACAGTTGGTATCAGAGCTTATGCTTCAAATTCCTGTAGTGTATCCTAGGCTTGAAGTTTAGGATGCCGGACTGTGGGTTTGGTTTGAAATATTAGTGATTCTTGCGGGATGTCTTGACTTGATTGGTACAAGATGGAATGTCGAGGACGACATTCTTTTAAGGAGGGGAGTTTGTGACGCCCCGAAAGGATGAGTGTGAGAACCCGAAAATTTTTATATATTTTCTAGACGTTATTTTGTTTCCTTGTCTACAAGTTTATGCCTTTCTTCAATATATTCATTTCTTATACATTTTTATAAGGGAATATAATTTTCAAATCATTTCCTTGATACAAGTTAGTCCACGTTGAGTTTGAAGTGTATTATCAACGTGGGACCCGCTAGTGCGGTAAATGCGATATATTTTTGACAACTTGTTGGAGTTTGTATTAAATGACATCATTTTACAAGGTGCTAAGAGATAGTTAGAGGTTACCTATATGGATTAGTATTGGAGAGACAAAAATATAAGTTTTAAACCAAAAGGTGACAAGTGTCACCATCCTATTCACTCTTGGACTTTTGATCAAGATATTTTACCTTTTTAAAGCTAGTTTTGGCCAATTTATTTCTTCATTTTAAGCTCTCTTGGCTGAACTCCTTAGGGAGAAAAAAGAAAGAAACCTTCAACTTTTATTCTTCATTTCTTGCTTATATCTTGCAAACCAACCGATTAAATCTTCAATTTGTCCACAAAGGTGACTTGCTAAGGGTGTTTCAAGGTCTTGGTGGAGTTATTTTGGAGAAGGAACCATTAAGCTCCTACTTTTCCTGTGGTTTTAAGGTATTTTTCCAAGAACATCCCCTTTACTTCAATCAATTGCTTATTAGTGGTTTTTAGTGGTTTTAGATGTTGTTTTGTGGAAGATTAGCATTTGAATGCATGAATTCCAGGTTAGGGTTTTGAATCTGCCCTGTTCTGACCGGATTTATTTGAGCCTGGTAGAGGCCGAATCAGGCTTAGCTTAAAACATGAAAGTTGTAGAAAATGGTGTTGACTAGCTGCCTGTAAATGTTCAGCTCGATCCGAGCACTGTATCTTGTGAAATGACCGAAATACCCTTGACTGTCCATGAACCCTGTTTCGCGCCCAGATTTCTGTTTTCGTGATGTTTTCCCCATGAAATTGCATGATTTGGCTTTGGAGGTCTTCATAAGGAATGTAGGTATATGTCTTGGCTTCGAAACGCCATAAGATTCGTTTCAATATGATATGTGTAGCTTCAGTTATGGATATTAAGCCGAAAGGTGTATTTGATAGTCTATGATGTGTATGTGATTGATTTGAGATGAATTGGTAATATATTGTAGGTTGGAAATGAAGCATTTATGGGGAAATGCTGTCCGAACTTTGGGAATGAATGATTGCTATGAGTTTGTGATTTAGGGCTTGGACTCGAGCAAGGTAATGATATATGATGGATGGTTTCTGAGCCGTGGAGGTGAGTGACCCTAAATTGTTTCCAAAGTTACTTACGAAGTGTTTCTTGAATTATTTACTCGTTTGCATATCATGTGTGCCAGCATGTGCGTCCATGAAATGATTTAGCTTAAATGAGTTCTTGGGGAGTCTTGTGCTAAACACCAACGTCTCCTCTACTATTTACCTGGAGCCAACGTCTCCACCACTTTTGTGAGTTCGTGACATGATCTGGAGCACCAACGTTGCTCCTTCTTACTGTTCAACGTTAACGTTAAAAGATCTTTTTGAGCGTTGGGTGTGTAAGTGCAATGATTTCACTGGCTCACGAGAGCAATAAACGTACATTTGATCTTTGACTCATGACACCATCAAAGTGCATTATCTTGAAATATATTTGAGTACTGATTTTGCTGGTTACTTACTGAGCTTTTAGCTCACCCCAAAAGTATTTTATTCCCCTCCACAGGGCTCGTGGCAAAGGAAGGCTTGTAGTACTTATTCACGTGACTGGATGGCATATATCTTGTACAGTTTGGATTTGGAATCGTTTTATGTATAGTTGGGAATTGTTTCCGCTTCGCTTATGACATGTAATTATTGGAGAATTTGAGGTATATTTGAGATTTATATTGTAATTTATTTGAGGACCGTAGTGTGCGACTGAGTCCCGGCGAGAGCTGGGCAGGCGGTCCGCCGAACCCTTTGGTTCGCCTTAGGGGGAGGTGGGGCTGTCACAGTTGGTATCAGAGCTTAGGCTTCAAATTCCTATAGTGTATCCTAGGCTTGAAGTTTAGGATGCCGGACTGTGGGTTTGGTTTGAAATATTAGTGATTCTTGCGAGATGTCTTGACTTGATTGGTACAAGATGGAATGTCGAGGACGACATTCTTTTAAGGAGGGGAGTTTGTGACGCCCCGAAAGGATGAGTGTGAGAACCCGAAAATTTTTATGTATTTTCTAGGCGTTATTTTGTTTCCTTGTCTACAAGTTTATGCCTTTCTTCAATATATTCATTTCTTATACATTTTTATAAGGGAATATAGTTTTCAAATCATTTCCTTGATACAAGCTAGTCCACGTTGAGTTTGAAGTGTATTATCAACGTGGGACCCGCTAGTGCGGCAAATGCGATATATGATTGACAACTTGTTGGAGTTTGTATTAAATGACATCATTTTACAAGGTGCTAAGAGATAGTTAGAGGTTACCTATTTGGATTAGTATTGGAGAGACAAAAAGATAAGTTTTAAACCAAAAGGTGACAAGTGTCACCATCCTATTCACTCTTGGACTTTTGACCAAGATATTTTACCTTTTTAAAGCTAGTTTTGGCCAATTTATTTCTTCATTTTAAGCTCTCTTGGCTGAACTCCTTAGGGAGAAATAAGAAAGAAACCTTCAACTTTTATTCTTCATTTCTTGCTTATATCTTGCAAACCAACCGATTAAATCTTCAATTTGTCCACAAAGGTGACTTGCTAAGGCTGTTTCAAGGTCTTGGTGGAGTTATTTTGGAGAATGAACCATTAAGCTCCTACTTTTCCTGTGGTTTTAAGGTATTTTTCCAAGAACATCCCCTTTACTTCAATTAATTGCTTATTAGTGGTTTTAGATGTTGTTTTGTGGAAGATTAGCATTTGAATGCATGAATTCCAGATTAGGGTTTTGAATCTGCCCTGTTCTGACCAGATTTATTTGAGCCTGTTAGAGGCCGAATCAGGCCTAGCTTAAAACATGAAAGTTGTAGAAAATGGTGTTGACTAGCTGCCTATAAATTTTCAGCTCGATCCGAGCACTGTATCTTGTGAAATGACCGAAATACCCTTGACTGTCCATGAACCCTGTTCCGCGCCCAGATTTCTGTTTTCGTGGTGTTTTCCCCATGAAATTGCATGATTTGGCTTTGGAGGTCTTCATAAGGAATGTAGGTATATGTCTTGGTTTCGAAACGCCATAAGATTCGTTTCAATATGATAAGTGTAGCTTCAGTTATGGATATTGTGCCGAAAGGTGTATTTGATAGTCTATGATGTGTATGTGATTGATTTGAGATGAATTGGTAATATATTGTAGGTTGGAAATGAAGCATTTATGGGGAAATGCTGTCCGAACTTTGGGAATGTATGATTGCTATGAGTTTGTGATTTAGGGCTTGGACTCGAGCAAGGTAATGATATATGATGGATGGTTTCTGAGCCGTGGAGGTGAGTGACCCTAAATTGTTTCCAAAGTTACTTACGAAGTGTTTCTTGAATTATTTACTCGTTTGCATATCATGTGTGCCAGCATGTGAGTCCATGAAATGATTTAGCTTAAATGAGTTCTTGGGGAGTCTTGTGCTGAACACCAACGTCTCCTCTACTATTTACCTGGAGCCAACGTCTCCACCACTTTTGTGAGTTCGTGACATGATCTGGAGCACCAACGTTGCTCCCTCTTACTGTTCAACGTTAACGTTAAAAGATCTTTTGAGCGTTGGGTGTGTAAGTGCAATGATTTCACTGGCTCACGAGAGCAATAAACGTACATTTGATCTTTGACTCATGACACCATCAAAGTGCATTATCTTGAAATATATTTGAGTACTGATTTTGCTGGTTACTCACTGAGCTTTTAACTCACCCCAAAAGTATTTTATTCCCCTCCACAGGGCTCGTGGCAAAGGAAGGCTTGTAGTACTTATTCACGTGACTGGATGGCATATATCTTGTACAGTTTGGATTTGGAATCGTTTTATGTATAGTTGGGAATTGTTTCCGCTTCGCTTATGACATGTAATTATTGGAGAATTTGAGGTATATTTGAGATTTATATTGTAATTTATTTGAGGACCGTAGTGTGCGACTGAGTCCCGGCGAGAGCTGGGCAGGCGATCCGCCGAACCCTTTGGTTCGCCTTAGGGGGAGGTGGGGCTGTCACAGTTGGTATCAGAGCTTATGCTTCAAATTCCTGTAGTGTATCCTAGGCTTGAAGTTTAGGATGCCGGACAGTAGGTTTGGTTTGAAATATTAGTGATTCTTGCGGGATGTTTTGACTTGATTGGTACAAGATGGAATGTCGAGGACGACATTCTTTTAAGGAGGGGAGTTTGTGACGCCCCGAAAGGATGAGTGTGAGAACCCGAAAATTTTTATATATTTTCTAGACGTTATTTTGTTTCCTTGTCTACAAGTTTATGCCTTTCTTCAATATATTCATTTCTTATACATTTTTATAAGGGAATATAGTTTTCAAATCATTTCCTTGATACAAGCTAGTCCACGTTGAGTTTGAAGTGTATTATCAACGTGGGACCCGCTGGTGCGGTAAATGCGATATATGTTTGACAACTTGTTGGAATTTGTATTAAATGACATCATTTTACAAGGTGCTAAGAGATAGTTAGAGGTTACCTATTTGGATTAGTATTGGAGAGACAAAAAGATAAGTTTTAAACCAAAAGGTGACAAGTGTCACCATCCTATTCACTCTTGGACTTTTGACCAAGATATTTTACCTTTTTAAAGCTAGTTTTGGCCAATTTATTTCTTCATTTTAAGCTCTCTTGGCTGAACTCCTTAGGGAGAAATAAGAAAGAAACCTTCAACTTTTATTCTTCATTTCTTGCTTATATCTTGCAAACCAACCGATTAAATCTTCAATTTGTCCACAAAGGTGACTTGCTAAGGGTGTTTCAAGGTCTTGGTGGAGTTATTTTGGAGAAGGAACCATTAAGCTCCTACTTTTCCTGTGGTTTTAAGGTATTTTTCCAAGAACATCCCCTTTACTTCAATTAATTGCTTATTAGTGGTTTTAGATGTTGTTTTGTGGAAGATTAGCATTTGAATGCATGAATTCCAGGTTAGGGTTTTGAATCTGCCCTGTTCTGACCAGATTTATTTGAGCCTGTTAGAGGCCGAATCAGGCCTAGCTTAAAACATGAAAGTTGTAGAAAATGGTGTTGACTAGCTGCCTGTAAATTTTCAGCTCGATCCGAGCACTGTATCTTGTGAAATGACCGAAATACCCTTGACTGTCCATGAACCCTGTTTCGCGCCCAGATTTCTGTTTTCGTGGTGTTTTCCCCATGAAATTGCATGATTTGGCTTTGGAGGTCTTCATAAGGAATGTAGGTATATGTCTTGGTTTCGAAACGCCATAAGATTCGTTTCAATATGATAAGTGTAGCTTCAGTTATGGATATTGTGCCGAAAGGTGTATTTGATAGTCTATGATGTGTATGTGATTGATTTGAGATGAATTGGTAATATATTGTAGGTTGGAAATGAAGCATTTATGGGGAAATGCTGTCCGAACTTTGGGAATGTATGATTGCTATGAGTTTGTGATTTAGGGCTTGGACTCGAGCAAGGTAATGATATATGATGGATGGTTTCTGAGCCGTGGAGGTGAGTGACCCTAAATTGTTTCCAAAGTTACTTACGAAGTGTTTCTTGAATTATTTACTCGTTTGCATATCATGTGTGCCAGCATGTGAGTCCATGAAATGATTTAGCTTAAATGAGTTCTTGGGGAGTCTTGTGCTGAACACCAACGTCTCCTCTACTATTTACCTGGAGCCAACGTCTCCACCACTTTTGTGAGTTCGTGACATGATCTGGAGCACCAACGTTGCTCCCTCTTACTGTTCAACGTTAACGTTAAAAGATCTTTTTGAGCGTTGGGTGTGTAAGTGCAATGATTTCACTGGCTCACGAGAGCAATAAACGTACATTTGATCTTTGACTCATGACACCATCAAAGTGCATTATCTTGAAATATATTTGAGTACTGATTTTGCTGGTTACTCACTGAGCTTTTAACTCACCCCAAAAGTATTTTATTCCCCTCCACAGGGCTCGTGGCAAAGGAAGGCTTGTAGTACTTATTCACGTGACTGGATGGCATATATCTTGTACAGTTTGGATTTGGAATCGTTTTATGTATAGTTGGGAATTGTTTCCGCTTCGCTTATGACATGTAATTATTGGAGAATTTGAGGTATATTTGAGATTTATATTGTAATTTATTTGAGGACCGTAGTGTGCGACTGAGTCCCGGCGAGAGCTGGGCAGGCGGTCCGCCGAACCCTTTGGTTCGCCTTAGGGGGAGGTGGGGCTGTCACAGTTGGTATCAGAGCTTATGCTTCAAATTCCTGTAGTGTATCCTAGGCTTGAAGTTTAGGATGCCGGACTGTGGGTTTGGTTTGAAATATTAGTGATTCTTGCGGGATGTCTTGACTTGATTGGTACAAGATGGAATGTCGAGGACGACATTCTTTTAAGGAGGGGAGTTTGTGACGCCCCGAAAGGATGAGTGTGAGAACCCGAAAATTTTTATATATTTTCTAGACGTTATTTTGTTTCCTTGTCTACAAGTTTATGCCTTTCTTCAATATATTCATTTCTTATACATTTTTATAAGGGAATATAGTTTTCAAATCATTTCCTTGATACAAGTTAGTCCACGTTGAGTTTGAAGTGTATTATCAACGTGGGACCCGCTAGTGCGGTAAATGCGATATATTTTTGACAACTTGTTGGAGTTTGTATTAAATGACATCATTTTACAAGGTGCTAAGAGATAGTTAGAGGTTACCTATATGGATTAGTATTGGAGAGACAAAAAGATAAGTTTTAAACCAAAAGGTGACAAGTGTCACCATCCTATTCACTCTTGGACTTTTGACCAAGATATTTTACCTTTTTAAAGCTAGTTTTGGCCAATTTATTTCTTCATTTTAAGCTCTCTTGGCTGAACTCCTTAGGGAGAAAAAAGAAAGAAACCTTCAACTTTTATTCTTCATTTCTTGCTTATATCTTGCAAACCAACCGATTAAATCTTCAATTTGTCCACAAAGGTGACTTGCTAAGGGTGTTTCAAGGTCTTGGTGGAGTTATTTTGGAGAAGGAACCATTAAGCTCCTACTTTTCCTGTGGTTTTAAGGTATTTTTCCAAGAACATCCCCTTTACTTCAATTAATTGCTTATTAGTGGTTTTTAGTGGTTTTAGATGTTGTTTTGTGGAAGATTAGCATTTGAATGCATGAATTCCAGGTTAGGGTTTTGAATCTGCCCTGTTCTGACCGGATTTATTTGAGCCTGGTAGAGGCCGAATCAGGCTTAGCTTAAAACATGAAAGTTGTAGAAAATGGTGTTGACTAGCTGCCTGTAAATGTTCAGCTCGATCCGAGCACTGTATCTTGTGAAATGACCGAAATACCCTTGACTGTCCATGAACCCTGTTTCGCGCCCAGATTTCTGTTTTCGTGGTGTTTTCCCCATGAAATTGCATGATTTGGCTTTGGAGGTCTTCATAAGGAATGTAGGTATATGTCTTGGCTTCGAAACGCCATAAGATTCGTTTCAATATGATATGTGTAGCTTCAGTTATGGATATTAAGCCGAAAGGTGTATTTGATAGTCTATGATGTGTATGTGATTGATTTGAGATGAATTGGTAATATATTGTAGGTTGGAAATGAAGCATTTATGGGGAAATGCTGTCCGAACTTTGGGAATGTATGATTGCTATGAGTTTGTGATTTAGGGCTTGGACTCGAGCAAGGTAATGATATATGATGGATGGTTTCTGAGCCGTGGAGGTGAGTGACCCTAAATTGTTTCCAAAGTTACTTACGAAGTGTTTCTTGAATTATTTACTCGTTTGCATATCATGTGTGCCAGCATGTGAGTCCATGAAATGATTTAGCTTAAATGAGTTCTTGGGGAGTCTTGTGCTGAACACCAACGTCTCCTCTACTATTTACCTGGAGCCAACGTCTCCACCACTTTTGTGAGTTCGTGACATGATCTGGAGCACCAACGTTGCTCCCTCTTACTGTTCAACGTTAACGTTAAAAGATCTTTTTGAGCGTTGGGTGTGTAAGTGCAATGATTTCACTGGCTCACGAGAGCAATAAACGTACATTTGATCTTTGACTCATGACACCATCAAAGTGCATTATCTTGAAATATATTTGAGTACTGATTTTGCTGGTTACTCACTGAGCTTTTAGCTCACCCCAAAAGTATTTTATTCCCCTCCACAGGGCTCGTGGCAAAGGAAGGCTTGTAGTACTTATTCACGTGACTGGATGGCATATATCTTGTACAGTTTGGATTTGGAATCGTTTTATGTATAGTTGGGAATTGTTTCCGCTTCGCTTATGACATGTAATTATTGGAGAATTTGAGGTATATTTGAGATTTATATTGTAATTTATTTGAGGACCGTAGTGTGCGACTGAGTCCCGGCGAGAGCTGGGCAGGCGGTCCGCCGAACCCTTTGGTTCGCCTTAGGGGGAGGTGGGGCTGTCACAGTTGGTATCAGAGCTTAGGCTTCAAATTCCTGTAGTGTATCCTAGGCTTGAAGTTTAGGATGCCGGACTGTGGGTTTGGTTTGAAATATTAGTGATTCTTGCGAGATGTCTTGACTTGATTGGTACAAGATGGAATGTCGAGGACGACATTCTTTTAAGGAGGGGAGTTTGTGACGCCCCGAAAGGATGAGTGTGAGAACCCGAAAATTTTTATGTATTTTCTAGACGTTATTTTGTTTCCTTGTCTACAAGTTTATGCCTTTCTTCAATATATTCATTTCTTATACATTTTTATAAGGGAATATAGTTTTCAAATCATTTCCTTGATACAAGCTAGTCCACGTTGAGTTTGAAGTGTATTATCAACGTGGGACCCGCTAGTGCGGTAAATGCGATATATGTTTGACAACTTGTTGGAGTTTGTATTAAATGACATCATTTTACAAGGTGCTAAGAGATAGTTAGAGGTTACCTATTTGGATTAGTATTGGAGAGACAAAAAGATAAGTTTTAAACCAAAAGGTGACAAGTGTCACCATCCTATTCACTCTTGGACTTTTGACCAAGATATTTTACCTTTTTAAAGCTAGTTTTGGCCAATTTATTTCTTCATTTTAAGCTCTCTTGGCTGAACTCCTTAGGGAGAAATAAGAAAGAAACCTTCAACTTTTATTCTTCATTTCTTGCTTATATCTTGCAAACCAACCGATTAAATCTTCAATTTGTCCACAAAGGTGACTTGCTAAGGGTGTTTCAAGGTCTTGGTGGAGTTATTTTGGAGAAGGAACCATTAAGCTCCTACTTTTCCTGTGGTTTTAAGGTATTTTTCCAAGAACATCCCCTTTACTTCAATTAATTGCTTATTAGTGGTTTTAGATGTTGTTTTGTGGAAGATTAGCATTTGAATGCATGAATTCCAGATTAGGGTTTTGAATCTGCCCTGTTCTGACCAGATTTATTTGAGCCTGTTAGAGGCCGAATCAGGCCTAGCTTAAAACATGAAAGTTGTAGAAAATGGTGTTGACTAGCTGCCTGTAAATTTTCAGCTCGATCCGAGCACTGTATCTTGTGAAATGACCGAAATACCCTTGACTGTCCATGAACCCTGTTTCGCGCCCAGATTTCTGTTTTCGTGGTGTTTTCCCCATGAAATTGCATGATTTGGCTTTGGAGGTCTTCATAAGGAATGTAGGTATATGTCTTGGCTTCGAAACGCCATAAGATTCGTTTCAATATGATAAGTGTAGCTTCAGTTATGGATATTGTGCCGAAAGGTGTATTTGATAGTCTATGATGTGTATGTGATTGATTTGAGATGAATTGGTAATATATTGTAGGTTGGAAATGAAGCATTTATGGGGAAATGCTGTCCGAACTTTGGGAATGTATGATTGCTATGAGTTTGTGATTTAGGGCTTGGACTCGAGCAAGGTAATGATATATGATGGATGGTTTCTGAGCCGTGGAGGTGAGTGACCCTAAATTGTTTCCAAAGTTACTTACGAAGTGTTTCTTGAATTATTTACTCGTTTGCATATCATGTGTGCCAGCATGTGAGTCCATGAAATGATTTAGCTTAAATGAGTTCTTGGGGAGTCTTGTGCTGAACACCAACGTCTCCTCTACTATTTACCTGGAGCCAACGTCTCCACCACTTTTGTGAGTTCGTGACATGATCTGGAGCACCAACGTTGCTCCCTCTTACTGTTCAACGTTAACGTTAAAAGATCTTTTTGAGCGTTGGGTGTGTAAGTGCAATGATTTCACTGGCTCACGAGAGCAATAAACGTACATTTGATCTTTGACTCATGACACCATCAAAGTGCATTATCTTGAAATATATTTGAGTACTGATTTTGCTGGTTACTCACTGAGCTTTTAACTCACCCCAAAAGTATTTTATTCCCCTCCACAGGGCTCGTGGCAAAGGAAGGCTTGTAGTACTTATTCACGTGACTGGATGGCATATATCTTGTACAGTTTGGATTTGGAATCGTTTTATGTATAGTTGGGAATTGTTTCCGCTTCGCTTATGACATGTAATTATTGGAGAATTTGAGGTATATTTGAGATTTATATTGTAATTTATTTGAGGACCGTAGTGTGCGACTGAGTCCCGGCGAGAGCTGGGCAGGCGGTCCGCCGAACCCTTTGGTTCGCCTTAGGGGGAGGTGGGGCTGTCACAGTTGGTATCAGAGCTTATGCTTCAAATTCCTGTAGTGTATCCTAGGCTTGAAGTTTAGGATGCCGGACAGTAGGTTTGGTTTGAAATATTAGTGATTCTTGCGGGATGTCTTGACTTGATTGGTACAAGATGGAATGTCGAGGACGACATTCTTTTAAGGAGGGGAGTTTGTGACGCCCCGAAAGGATGAGTGTGAGAACCCGAAAATTTTTATATATTTTCTAGACGTTATTTTGTTTCCTTGTCTACAAGTTTATGCCTTTCTTCAATATATTCATTTCTTATACATTTTTATAAGGGAATATAGTTTTCAAATCATTTCCTTGATACAAGCTAGTCCACGTTGAGTTTGAAGTGTATTATCAACGTGGGACCCGCTGGTGCGGTAAATGCGATATATGTTTGACAACTTGTTGGAGTTTGTATTAAATGACATCATTTTACAAGGTGCTAAGAGATAGTTAGAGGTTACCTATTTGGATTAGTATTGGAGAGACAAAAAGATAAGTTTTAAACCAAAAGGTGACAAGTGTCACCATCCTATTCACTCTTGGACTTTTGACCAAGATATTTTACCTTTTTAAAGCTAGTTTTGGCCAATTTATTTCTTCATTTTAAGCTCTCTTGGCTGAACTCCTTAGGGAGAAATAAGAAAGAAACCTTCAACTTTTATTCTTCATTTCTTGCTTATATCTTGCAAACCAACCGATTAAATCTTCAATTTGTCCACAAAGGTGACTTGCTAAGGGTGTTTCAAGGTCTTGGTGGAGTTATTTTGGAGAAGGAACCATTAAGCTCCTACTTTTCCTGTGGTTTTAAGGTATTTTTCCAAGAACATCCCCTTTACTTCAATTAATTGCTTATTAGTGGTTTTAGATGTTGTTTTGTGGAAGATTAGCATTTGAATGCATGAATTCCAGGTTAGGGTTTTGAATCTGCCCTGTTCTGACCAGATTTATTTGAGCCTGTTAGAGGCCGAATCAGGCCTAGCTTAAAACATGAAAGTTGTAGAAAATGGTGTTGACTAGCTGCCTGTAAATTTTCAGCTCGATCCGAGCACTGTATCTTGTGAAATGACCGAAATACCCTTGACTGTCCATGAACCCTGTTTCGCGCCCAGATTTCTGTTTTCGTGGTGTTTTCCCCATGAAATTGCATGATTTGGCTTTGGAGGTCTTCATAAGGAATGTAGGTATATGTCTTGGCTTCGAAACGCCATAAGATTCGTTTCAATATGATAAGTGTAGCTTCAGTTATGGATATTGTGCCGAAAGGTGTATTTGATAGTCTATGATGTGTATGTGATTGATTTGAGATGAATTGGTAATATATTGTAGGTTGGAAATGAAGCATTTATGGGGAAATGCTGTCCGAACTTTGGGAATGTATGATTGCTATGAGTTTGTGATTTAGGGCTTGGACTCGAGCAAGGTAATGATATATGATGGATGGTTTCTGAGCCGTGGAGGTGAGTGACCCTAAATTGTTTCCAAAGTTACTTACGAAGTGTTTCTTGAATTATTTACTCGTTTGCATATCATGTGTGCCAGCATGTGAGTCCATGAAATGATTTAGCTTAAATGAGTTCTTGGGGAGTCTTGTGCTGAACACCAACGTCTCCTCTACTATTTACCTGGAGCCAACGTCTCCACCACTTTTGTGAGTTCGTGACATGATCTGGAGCACCAACGTTGCTCCCTCTTACTGTTCAACGTTAACGTTAAAAGATCTTTTTGAGCGTTGGGTGTGTAAGTGCAATGATTTCACTGGCTCACGAGAGCAATAAACGTACATTTGATCTTTGACTCATGACACCATCAAAGTGCATTATCTTGAAATATATTTGAGTACTGATTTTGCTGGTTACTCACTGAGCTTTTAACTCACCCCAAAAGTATTTTATTCCCCTCCACAGGGCTCGTGGCAAAGGAAGGCTTGTAGTACTTATTCACGTGACTGGATGGCATATATCTTGTACAGTTTGGATTTGGAATCGTTTTATGTATAGTTGGGAATTGTTTCCGCTTCGCTTATGACATGTAATTATTGGAGAATTTGAGGTATATTTGAGATTTATATTGTAATTTATTTGAGGACCGTAGTGTGCGACTGAGTCCCGGCGAGAGCTGGGCAGGCGGTCCGCCGAACCCTTTGGTTCGCCTTAGGGGGAGGTGGGGCTGTCACAGTTGGTATCAGAGCTTATGCTTCAAATTCCTGTAGTGTATCCTAGGCTTGAAGTTTAGGATGCCGGACTGTGGGTTTGGTTTGAAATATTAGTGATTCTTGCGGGATGTCTTGACTTGATTGGTACAAGATGGAATGTCGAGGACGACATTCTTTTAAGGAGGGGAGTTTGTGACGCCCCGAAAGGATGAGTGTGAGAACCCGAAAATTTTTATATATTTTCTAGACGTTATTTTGTTTCCTTGTCTACAAGTTTATGCCTTTCTTCAATATATTCATTTCTTATACATTTTTATAAGGGAATATAGTTTTCAAATCATTTCCTTGATACAAGTTAGTCCACGTTGAGTTTGAAGTGTATTATCAACGTGGGACCCGCTGGTGCGGTAAATGCGATATATGTTTGACAACTTGTTGGAGTTTGTATTAAATGACATCATTTTACAAGGTGCTAAGAGATAGTTAGAGGTTACCTATTTGGATTAGTATTGGAGAGACAAAAAGATAAGTTTTAAACCAAAAGGTGACAAGTGTCACCATCCTATTCACTCTTGGACTTTTGACCAAGATATTTTACCTTTTTAAAGCTAGTTTTGGCCAATTTATTTCTTCATTTTAAGCTCTCTTGGCTGAACTCCTTAGGGAGAAATAAGAAAGAAACCTTCAACTTTTATTCTTCATTTCTTGCTTATATCTTGCAAACCAACCGATTAAATCTTCAATTTGTCCACAAAGGTGACTTGCTAAGGGTGTTTCAAGGTCTTGGTGGAGTTATTTTGGAGAAGGAACCATTAAGCTCCTACTTTTCCTGTGGTTTTAAGGTATTTTTCCAAGAACATCCCCTTTACTTCAATTAATTGCTTATTAGTGGTTTTAGATGTTGTTTTGTGGAAGATTAGCATTTGAATGCATGAATTCCAGGTTAGGGTTTTGAATCTGCCCTGTTCTGACCAGATTTATTTGAGCCTGTTAGAGGCCGAATCAGGCCTAGCTTAAAACATGAAAGTTGTAGAAAATGGTGTTGACTAGCTGCCTGTAAATTTTCAGCTCGATCCGAGCACTGTATCTTGTGAAATGATCGAAATACCCTTGACTGTCCATGAACCCTGTTTCGCGCCCAGATTTCTGTTTTCGTGGTGTTTTCCCCAAGAAATTGCATGATTTGGCTTTGGAGGTCTTCATAAGGAATGTAGGTATATGTCTTGGCTTCGAAACGCCATAAGATTCGTTTCAATATGATAAGTGTAGCTTCAGTTATGGATATTGTGCCGAAAGGTGTATTTGATAGTCTATGATGTGTATGTGATTGATTTGAGATGAATTGGTAATATATTGTAGGTTGGAAATGAAGCATTTATGGGGAAATGCTGTCCAAACTTTGGGAATGTATGATTGCTATGAGTTTGTGATTTAGGGCTTGGACTCGAGCAAGGTAATGATATATGATGGATGGTTTCTGAGCCGTGGAGGTGAGTGACCCTAAATTGTTTCCAAAGTTACTTACGAAGTGTTTCTTGAATTATTTACTCGTTTGCATATCATGTGTGCCAGCATGTGAGTCCATGAAATGATTTAGCTTAAATGAGTTCTTGGGGAGTCTTGTGCTGAACACCAACTTCTCCTCTACTATTTACCTGGAGCCAACGTCTCCACCACTTTTGTGAGTTCGTGACATGATCTGGAGCACCAACGTTGCTCCCTCTTACTGTTCAACGTTAACGTTAAAAGATCTTTTTGAGCGTTGGGTGTGTAAGTGCAATGATTTCACTGGCTCACGAGAGCAATAAACGTACATTTGATCTTTGACTCATGACACCATCAAAGTGCATTATCTTGAAATATATTTGAGTACTGATTTTGCTGGTTACTCACTGAGCTTTTAACTCACCCCAAAAGTATTTTATTCCCCTCCACAGGGCTCGTGGCAAAGGAAGGCTTGTAGTACTTATTCACGTGACTGGATGGCATATATCTTGTACAGTTTGGATTTGGAATCGTTTTTATGTATAGTTGGGAATTGTTTCCGCTTCGCTTATGACATGTAATTATTGGAGAATTTGAGGTATATTTGAGATTTATATTGTAATTTATTTGAGGACCGTAGTGTGCGACTGAGTCCCGGCAAGAGTTGGGCAGGCGGTCTACCGAACCCTTTGGTTCGCCTTAGGGGGAGGTGGGGCTGTCACAGTTGGTATCAGAGCTTATGCTTCAAATTCCTGTAGTGTATCCTAGGCTTGAAGTTTAGGATGCCGGACTGTGGGTTTGGTTTGAAATATTAGTGATTCTTGCGGGATGTCTTTACTTGATTGGTATAAGATGGAATGTCGAGGATGACATTCTTTTAAGGAGGGGAGTTTGTGACGCCCCGAAAGGATGAGTGTGAGAACCCGAAAATTTTTATATATTTTCTAGACGTTATTTTGTTTCCTTGTCAACAAGTTTATGCCTTTCTTCAATATATTCATTTCTTATACATTTTTATAAGGGAATATAGTTTTCAAATCATTTCCTTGATACAAGTTAGTCCACGTTGAGTTTGAAGTGTATTATCAACGTGGGACCCGCTAGTGCGGTAAATGCGATATATGTTTGACAACTTGTTGGAGTTTGTATTAAATGACATCATTTTACAAGGTGCTAAGAGATAGTTAGAGGTTACCTATTTGGATTAGTATTGGAGAGACAAAAAGATAAGTTTTAAACCAAAAGGTGACAAGTGTCACCATCCTATTCACTCTTGGATTTTTGACCAAGATATTTTACCTTTTTAAAGCTAGTTTTGGCCAATTTATTTCTTCATTTTAAGCTCTCTTGGCTGAACTCCTTAGGGAGAAATAAGAAAGAAACCTTCAACTTTTATTCTTCATTTCTTGCTTATATCTTGCAAACCAACCGATTAAATCTTCAATTTGTCCACAAAGGTGACTTGCTAAGGGTGTTTCAAGGTCTTGGTGGAGTTCCCTTTATTTCAATTAATTGCTTTTTAGTGGTTTTAGATGTTGTTTTGTGGAAGATTAGCATTTGAATGCATGAATTCCAGGTTAGGGTTTTGAATCTGCCCTGTTCTGACCAGATTTATTTGAGCCTGTTAGAGGCCGAATCAGGCCTAGCTTAAAACATGAAAGTTGTAGAAAATGGTGTTGACTAGCTGCCTGTAAATTTTCAGCTCGATCCGAGCACTGTATCTTGTGAAATGATCGAAATACCCTTGACTGTCCATGAACCCTGTTTCGCGCCCAGATTTCTGTTTTCGTGGTGTTTTCCCCAAGAAATTGCATGATTTGGCTTTGGAGGTCTTCATAAGGAATGTAGGTATATGTCTTGGTTTCGAAACGCCATAAGATTCGTTTCAATATGATAAGTGTAGCTTCAGTTATGGATATTGTGCCGAAAGGTGTATTTGATAGTCTATGATGTGTATGTGATTGATTTGAGATGAATTGGTAATATATTGTAGGTTGGAAATGAAGCATTTATGGGGAAATGCTGTCCAAACTTTGGGAATGTATGATTGCTATGAGTTTGTGATTTAGGGCTTGGACTCGAGCAAGGTAATGATATATGATGGATGGTTTCTGAGCCGTGGAGGTGAGTGACCCTAAATTGTTTCCAAAGTTACTTACGAAGTGTTTCTTGAATTATTTACTCGTTTGCATATCATGTGTGCCAGCATGTGAGTCCATGAAATGATTTAGCTTAAATGAGTTCTTGGGGAGTTTTGTGCTGAACACCAACTTCTCCTCTACTATTTACCTGGAGCCAACGTCTCCACCACTTTTGTGAGTTCGTGACATGATCTGGAGCACCAACGTTGCTCCCTCTTACTGTTCAACGTTAACGTTAAAAGATCTTTTTGAGCGTTGGGTGTGTAAGTGCAATGATTTCACTGGCTCACAAGAGCAATAAACGTACATTTGATCTTTGACTCATGACACCATCAAAGTGCATTATCTTGAAATATATTTGAGTACTGATTTTGCTGGTTACTCACTGAGCTTTTAACTCACCCCAAAAGTATTTTATTCCCCTCCACAGGGCTCGTGGCAAAGGAAGGCTTGTAGTACTTATTCACGTGACTGGATGGCATATATCTTGTACAGTTTGGATTTGGAATCGTTTTTATGTATAGTTGGGAATTGTTTCCGCTTCGCTTATGACATGTAATTATTGGAGAATTTGAGGTATATTTGAGATTTATATTGTAATTTATTTGAGGACCGTAGTGTGCGACTGAGTCCCGGCAAGAGTTGGGCAGGCGGTCTACCGAACCCTTTGGTTCGCCTTAGGGGGAGGTGGGGCTGTCACAGTTGGTATCAGAGCTTATGCTTCAAATTCCTGTAGTGTATCCTAGGCTTGAAGTTTAGGATGCCGGACTGTGGGTTTGGTTTGAAATATTAGTGATTCTTGCGGGATGTCTTTACTTGATTGGTATAAGATGGAATGTCGAGGATGACATTCTTTTAAGGAGGGGAGTTTGTGACGCCCCGAAAGGATGAGTGTGAGAACCCGAAAATTTTTATATATTTTCTAGACGTTATTTTGTTTCCTTGTCAACAAGTTTATGCCTTTCTTCAATATATTCATTTCTTATACATTTTTATAAGGGAATATAGTTTTCAAATCATTTCCTTGATACAAGTTAGTCCACGTTGAGTTTGAAGTGTATTATCAACGTGGGACCCGCTAGTGCGGTAAATGCGATATATGTTTGACAACTTGTTGGAGTTTGTATTAAATGACATCATTTTACAAGGTGCTAAGAGATAGTTAGAGGTTACCTATTTGGATTAGTATTGGAGAGACAAAAAGATAAGTTTTAAACCAAAAGGTGACAAGTGTCACCATCCTATTCACTCTTGGATTTTTGACCAAGATATTTTACCTTTTTAAAGCTAGTTTTGGCCAATTTATTTCTTCATTTTAAGCTCTCTTGGCTGAACTCCTTAGGGAGAAATAAGAAAGAAACCTTCAACTTTTATTCTTCATTTCTTGCTTATATCTTGCAAACCAACCGATTAAATCTTCAATTTGTCCACAAAGGTGACTTGCTAAGGGTGTTTCAAGGTCTTGGTGGAGTTCCCTTTATTTCAATTAATTGCTTTTTAGTGGTTTTAGATGTTGTTTTGGGGAAGATTAGCATTTGAATGCATGAATTCCAGGTTAGGGTTTTGAATCTGCCCTGTTCTGACCAGATTTATTTGAGCCTGTTAGAGGCCGAATCAGGCCTAGCTTAAAACATGAAAGTTGTAGAAAATGGTGTTGACTAGCTGCCTGTAAATTTTCAGCTCGATCCGAGCACTGTATCTTGTGAAATGATCGAAATACCCTTGACTGTCCATGAACCCTGTTTCGCGCCCAGATTTCTGTTTTCGTGGTGTTTTCCCCAAGAAATTGCATGATTTGGCTTTGGAGGTTTTCATAAGGAATGTAGGTATATGTCTTGGCTTCGAAACGCCATAAGATTCGTTTCAATATGATAAGTGTAGCTTCAGTTATGGATATTGTGCCGAAAGGTGTATTTGATAGTCTATGATGTGTATGTGATTGATTTGAGATGAATTGGTAATATATTGTAGGTTGGAAATGAAGCATTTATGGGGAAATGCTGTCCAAACTTTGGGAATGTATGATTGCTATGAGTTTGTGATTTAGGGCTTGGACTCGAGCAAGGTAATGATATATGATGGATGGTTTCTGAGCCGTGGAGGTGAGTGACCCTAAATTGTTTCCAAAGTTACTTACGAAGTGTTTCTTGAATTATTTACTCGTTTGCATATCATGTGTGCCAGCATGTGAGTCCATGAAATGATTTAGCTTAAATGAGTTCTTGGGGAGTCTTGTGCTGAACACCAACTTCTCCTCTACTATTTACCTGGAGCCAACGTCTCCACCACTTTTGTGAGTTCGTGACATGATCTGGAGCACCAACGTTGCTCCCTCTTACTGTTCAACGTTAACGTTAAAAGATCTTTTTGAGCGTTGGGTGTGTAAGTGCAATGATTTCACTGGCTCACAAGAGCAATAAACGTACATTTGATCTTTGACTCATGACACCATCAAAGTGCATTATCTTGAAATATATTTGAGTACTGATTTTGCTGGTTACTCACTGAGCTTTTAACTCACCCCAAAAGTATTTTATTCCCCTCCACAGGGCTCGTGGCAAAGGAAGGCTTGTAGTACTTATTCACGTGACTGGATGGCATATATCTTGTACAGTTTGGATTTGGAATCGTTTTTATGTATAGTTGGGAATTGTTTCCGCTTCGCTTATGACATGTAATTATTGGAGAATTTGAGGTATATTTGAGATTTATATTGTAATTTATTTGAGGACCGTAGTGTGCGACTGAGTCCCGGCAAGAGTTGGGCAGGCGGTCTACCGAACCCTTTGGTTCGCCTTAGGGGGAGGTGGGGCTGTCACAGTTGGTATCAGAGCTTATGCTTCAAATTCCTGTAGTGTATCCTAGGCTTGAAGTTTAGGATGCCGGACTGTGGGTTTGGTTTTAAATATTAGTGATTCTTGCGGGATGTCTTTACTTGATTGGTATAAGATGGAATGTCGAGGACGACATTCTTTTAAGGAGGGGAGTTTGTGACGCCCCGAAAGGATGAGTGTGAGAACCCGAAAATTTTTATATATTTTCTAGACGTTATTTTGTTTCCTTGTCAACAAGTTTATGCCTTTCTTCAATATATTCATTTCTTATACATTTTTATAAGGGAATATAGTTTTCAAATCATTTCCTTGATACAAGTTAGTCCACGTTGAGTTTGAAGTGTATTATCAACGTGGGACCCGCTAGTGCGGTAAATGCGATATATGTTTGACAACTTGTTGGAGTTTGTATTAAATGACATCATTTTACAAGGTGCTAAGAGATAGTTAGAGGTTACCTATTTGGATTAGTATTGGAGAGACAAAAAGATAAGTTTTAAACCAAAAGGTGACAAGTGTCACCATCCTATTCACTCTTGGATTTTTGACCAAGATATTTTACCTTTTTAAAGCTAGTTTTGGCCAATTTATTTCTTCATTTTAAGCTCTCTTGGCTGAACTCCTTAGGGAGAAATAAGAAAGAAACCTTCAACTTTTATTCTTCATTTCTTGCTTATATCTTGCAAACCAACCGATTAAATCTTCAATTTGTCCACAAAGGTGACTTGCTAAGGGTGTTTCAAGGTCTTGGTGGAGTTATTTTGGAGAAGGAACCATTAACCTCCTACTTTTCCTGTGGTTTTAAGGTATTTTTCCAAGAACATCCCCTTTATTTCAATTAATTGCTTTTTAGTGGTTTTAGATGTTGTTTTGTGGAAGATTAGCATTTGAATGCATGAATTCCAGGTTAGGGTTTTGAATCTGTCCTGTTCTGACCAGATTTATTTGAGCCTGTTAGAGGCCGAATCAGGCCTAGCTTAAAACCTGAAAGTTGTAGAAAATGGTGTTGACTAGCTGCCTTTAAATTTTCAGCTTGATCCGAGCACTGTATCTTGTGAAATGACCGAAATACCCTTGACTGTCCATGAACCCTGTTTCGCCCCCAGATTTCTGTTTTCGTGGTGTTTTCCCCATGAAATTGCATGATTTGGCTTTGGAGGTCTTCATAAGGAATGTAGGTATATGTCTTGGCTTCGAAACGCCATAAGATTCGTTTCAATATGATAAGTGTAGCTTCAGTTATGGATATTGTGCCGAAAGGTGTATTTGATAGTCTATGATGTGTATGTGATTGATTTGAGATGAATTGGTAATATATTGTAGGTTGGAAATGAAGCATTTATGGGGAAATGCTGTCCGAACTTTGGGAATGTATGATTGCTATGAGTTTGTGATTTAGGGCTTGGACTCGAGCAAGGTAATGATATATGATGGATGGTTTCTGATCCGTGGAGGTGAGTGACCCTAAATTGTTTCCAAAGTTACTTACGAAGTGTTTCTTGAATTATTTACTCGTTTGCATATCATGTGTGCCAGCATGTGAGTCCATGAAATGATTTAGCTTAAATGAGTTCTTGGGGAGTCTTGTGCTGAACACCAACGTCTCCTCTACTATTTACCTGGAGCCAACGTTGATGTGAGACGGATCTAGACGAACACCAAGTTGAGTGGATTTGCGGAACTTTGACCCTGCTAGAATCACGAGCCACGAACTAAGGAGAATCCTTAACCCAAGACTAGCCAGTTTAGTGAACCAAAGTATATTTAGAAGAACGCCACAATCAAGGAGACTACTTGATTGATAAGTTCGATGAACAACTTGAGATTAATTCTCAAGTATTCAAAGGAAATTCCCTTGAAGCAAGAGAGAGTGAATAAACTCATAATTATGTTATAAAATCTGAATTCTGTCCCCTAATGAATGAAAACCTAGGCTATATATAGCCTTACAAGACAAAACCCTAACTCGGCTAGGCTAGGCCTTTGGCCCGATTCCACTACTCAAATCCACTATCTAATGGTCAGCTTATAATTGATCCAATGAAGGCTTTAAGCTGGCCCAACATAACCCAATAAAAGCTAATTAACCAACTTAAGTTATAGTGAGCCTAGACTCTATAATTCGGATCCAACTCAACATGAGGTCTTGGACCGAATTTATTCCTAGCAAATAAAATAGAAATCTAGAAAATAAACTACTAACTATTACTAAAAGATTCAATCTCTTGCAGCCCAAAACATGGCCCATAAGCGGCCCATATTTCGTATCATTCCCCTCCTCTTGAAAAAGATTTGTCCTCAAATCGTGTTTGGAAATGAATAGTACTACAAGAATTGGCTGTATGAAACTTCAAATCTTCACATATTGGCTCTCTTAGAATGAATGATACTTGCATACGTCATGATTATTGTAATTCGGTGCACATGTCTCTTGGTCAGCTTGAAAATGCTCACAATCTGCCATGGGAAACTCAAGGCTTGACTCCAACCACTCCAAAGCTCTCTAATCAGTCCTGTGTCATGAATGGTCGACTTTGGACCTACACAATAAATCACACGATTAGCATTTGTAGGTATAAAATCACTTGATAGCTTACCATTCACATTCACAAGATAAGGATCTTCATAGTGATGCTCAATCAGGTTAGAAAAGTCCCGGACATGATTTTGCAAAGTTACAAAATTCATTGCAAGTTGTTGTTGGTATGGCCTATCTTGCACAAATGGAGTAAGATCGAGATAGGCAGCTTCTGAACCTTCAAATTGAAGAATAAAATCAGGTTGTAAGGAATCAGAATTTGGACCCATGAGGAAAGAATTATCACTAACGAAATAAAAAGGAAGTTTATAACAAGTTTCAAGTGTAGAAACTCCCTTTGAAACTTCATTATTCCTCCCAACAAGCAAATCAGGCTCATGGTTGAAGTTGAACATCAATGGATGACAAAGGGATACAACACCTAAGATGCAAAATCCATGAAAAGTTTGATATTCACCAATGGATTTAGGCATAGAACATGCCAAGATCAATTCAATTTTTCCTTGCTTAACCTGCATAAAAGTAGAAACACTAAACAAAGTAGAGTTAAGATCGTTAGGAAAAACATATGATCTCACATCCTTTCTCGCAATCAACTTACTCTTAGAATTTTTTATCTCTTTCTCATGCTCAGTAGCTGACTTTTTCCCCTTATTATTCTCAACCTCTTTCTCCTTTTCAACTCCCTCGAATTTTACCTTTTCAGTCACAATTCTCTCCTCCAGCTCTTTTATTATAACGCTCATGCTCACTCTTCATGTATGCTAGATCAATACAAAGTTGCTTAGAGTTAAGCGACACAAGCCTGGTACGACGACCATTAAATGTGAAGGAATACTTATTAGTATATCCATCATATTTGACTTCTCGATTAAACATCCACCATTGGCCCAACAGCACATGCGTCACTTGAATGGGAACCACATCACACAACACCTCATCCACGTATTGACCAATACGAAAAGGAACAAGTGTGTGCTTAGTAATCCAAATATCACCACTATCACTTTGCAACTTGTAAGGTCGAAGATGATCAATGGTTGGAAGATTCAATTTCTCAACCAAGACAGTACTTGCGAGATTAACTTCACAACCCTTATCAATGGCTAAGCTGCTAACTTTATCCTTGATATGGCAATGTGTATAAAACCAATCATTTTTTTGAGCTTTGATGATTTCCAATTGCTCAGTTATCTCACGCAATGCCACCGTATTTACTCCTTTAGGCACAAGATGGTGAAGCTCCAGTTGAGCATTCGTTTGTCTCATACTTTTATTACCTGCAAAACTCAACAAAAATTAGTAGAACAGTCCTCACACGCTCCCTTAAGTGTTTCACTCCTCTCGTGTTTTCACTCAAATGCCTATGTCACTCTAATGCTCTTACCAATTCACTTCTCAAGCCACTTGATAGGTACCTTTGAAGAAATCAGAAATTTTCTCAAGGAAATTCAATCAAACTTTAATCAAATAGCTCCCAATTGTACTAAAGTAACAAGGAACAAAAGTAGAAACGGAATGAAATGAAGAATGAAATGATAAGGAATGAAACGAAGAATGTCCAAATACAATGATGGAGTTTCCCAAGTGTTTCCTTAATTTTCCTAATTGATTTTTCTGGAAAACAAATTAGGTGTTGTACTTTTTGGAAAGTTCCTTAAGGTCGGCTAAATGGAAATAGGATTGGTTCCCAAAACATTCCAGATTTTGTACCCCCTTAACCTTCCTCAAAATCAGCTATACC
Organism: Coffea arabica; assembly: GCF_036785885.1. Classification (NCBI taxonomy): domain Eukaryota; kingdom Viridiplantae; phylum Streptophyta; class Magnoliopsida; order Gentianales; family Rubiaceae; genus Coffea; species Coffea arabica. The sequence continues at coordinate 37,895,084 of NC_092329.1, forward strand.
AAAACAGAATTGTTTCCAAAAATTTTCCAGATTTCCTTCTCCTTGTTCCTTTCCTAAAGTCGGCTGGTCAACCAAGTGCAAAACAGAATTTGGTAGTTTCCTATTCCAACCGAAACTAATCTCAGAAAATTCCAGAATTCCCTCTTCTTAAATCCCTCTCATAGTCGGCTAGAACTTCCTGAAAAATTTTCCAGATTTGGTAACTTCCTAACCTCTAAAATTTTTCAGAATTTTGCTTCTAAAAACCTTCCATAAAACTCGGCTATACTCCCCTTCAAAGAACAAGCAATTCGGCCCTCCCCTCTTTGCTCCACACAAGGACAGTTTTGACGCTTGGTGCTAAACAATGGCTTCACAAGATGACACAAGCAACGTCACCCAAGAATACCCCAAGCGGCCTGCTCAAGAAACTCCCAAGAGGTTTACTCCTAAGCCAAGAAAGCCCCGTATGGATGCAAGGACGTACAAGAAACTGTTTATACGTAGGGAGGTGCAAATCTTCAAGAATCAAGATGGTCAAGATCCTCAAAAAACTCAACGGGTGATACAAGTGATCAAGGCTCAAGGTGTGCAAGATTTTCAAGAGGAGGTTGGTCAAAACTTTTGAGTAGTCTTTTCTTGATGTAATTTTCTGGTTTGTTGGAACAAGTGCAACAAGACAGAATTTGGCAAATAAAAGTGCGGCTTCCTTCTTTGTTGTTTGCTACCCGAATGCCTTTTCTCTTTTCCTTTTTCTGTTTTTTTTTTTTTTTTTTTTGACTCTAAGAACACACAATTACTCCGCTGTTTTTTTTGGGTAGAATTCCAGAATTTAATGTCAATCCAATGTTCTCCTTCAATCCTCCAATAATTATCAAGACATGTATCAAAGTTTCAAGACTTCAAGATTAGTTTCAAGAAACTCAAGAAACCCTAGATTATGGTAGTCCCTCTCCAAGATTCCAACCCCAAACAAGTTCAACCACAAAATCAGTTTAGGAAATTAATTAAAACAACTTGGTGGAATAAACTAAAGTTTGGACAGATTTGGCAAGAAACTTGCGCCCAAGGAAACCCTAGTGGTTGGATTTTTTTTTTTTTTTTTTTTACTCTAAACCAACACAAAACTTCAAGAACAATATAACAAGACACCAAAATAAGAAAAGAAACACAAGTTATGAACAAAAGTTTTTTTTTTCGGGATGAACAGTGTCGCTACAGTAGCGGTGAACAGTATCGCTACAGTGCGACACGGTGAACAGTATCGCTACAATAGCGATGACACAGTACGGTGCTACAGTACTTTTTTTTTTTTTTTTTGTAATAACAATCGGACTTGACACAAAGGAAGCCACGACCAGAATTGCAAAATAAAATTGACTAGAAAGCTTACGAACAAACTCAACGGGATATACTTGATGTCGTCGACTAGCTCTGATACCAACTGATGTGAGACGGATCTAGACGAACACCAAGTTGAGTGGATTTGCGGAACTTTGACCCTGCTAGAATCACGAGCCACGAACTAAGGAGAATCCTTAACCCAAGACTAGCCAGTTTAGTGAACCAAAGTATATTTAGAAGAACGCCACAATCAAGGAGACTACTTGATTGATAAGTTCGATGAACAACTTGAGATTAATTCTCAAGTATTCAAAGGAAATTCCCTTGAAGCAAGAGAGAGTGAATAAACTCATAATTATGTTATAAAATCTGAATTCTGTCCCCTAATGAATGAAAACCTAGGCTATATATAGCCTTACAAGACAAAACCCTAACTCGGCTAGGCTAGGCCTTTGGCCCGATTCCACTACTCAAATCCACTATCTAATGGTCAGCTTATAATTGATCCAATGAAGGCTTTAAGCTGGCCCAACATAACCCAATAAAAGCTAATTAACCAACTTAAGTTATAGTGAGCCTAGACTCTATAATTCGGATCCAACTCAACATGAGGTCTTGGACCGAATTTATTCCTAGCAAATGAGTCCCGGCGAGAGCTGGGCAGGCGGTCCGCCGAACCCTTTGGTTCGCCTTAGGGGGAGGTGGGGCTGTCACAGTTGGTATCAGAGCTTATGCTTCAAATTCCTGTAGTGTATCCTAGGCTTGAAGTTTAGGATGCCGGACTGTGGGTTTGGTTTGAAATATTAGTGATTCTTGCGGGATGTCTTGACTTGATTGGTACAAGATGGAATGTCGAGGACGACATTCTTTTAAGGAGGGGAGTTTGTGACGCCCCGAAAGGATGAGTGTGAGAACCCGAAAATTTTTATATATTTTCTAGACGTTATTTTGTTTCCTTGTCTACAAGTTTATGCCTTTCTTCAATATATTCATTTCTTATACATTTTTATAAGGGAATATAGTTTTCAAATCATTTCCTTGATACAAGTTAGTCCACGTTGAGTTTGAAGTGTATTATCAACGTGGGACCCGCTAGTGCGGTAAATGCGATATATGTTTGACAACTTGTTGGAGTTTGTATTAAATGATATTATTTTACAAGGTGCTAAGAGATAGTTAGAGCTTACCTATTTGGATTAGTATTGGAGAGACAAAAAGATAAGTTTTAAACCAAAAGGTGACAAGTGTCACCATCCTATTCACTCTTGGACTTTTGACCAAGATATTTTACCTTTTTAAAGCTAGTTTTGGCCAATTTATTTCTTCATTTTAAGCTCTCTTGGCTGAACTCCTTAGGGAGAAATAAGAAAGAAACCTTCAACTTTTATTCTTCATTTCTTGCTTATATCTTGCAAACCAACCGATTAAATCTTCAATTTGTCCACAAAGGTGACTTGCTAAGGGTGTTTCAAGGTCTTGGTGGAGTTATTTTGGAGAAGGAACCATTAAGCTCCTACTTTTCCTGTGGTTTTAAGATATTTTTCCAAGAACATCCCCTTTACTTCAATTAATTGCTTATTAGTGGTTTTTAGTGGTTTTAGATGTTGTTTTGTGGTAGATTAGCATTTGAATGCATGAATTCCAGGTTAGGGTTTTGAATCTGCCCTGTTCTGACCGGATTTATTTGAGCCTGGTAGAGGCCGAATCAGGCTTAGCTTAAAACATGAAAGTTGTAGAAAATGGTGTTGACTAGCTGCCTGTAAATGTTCAGCTCGATCCGAGCACTGTATCTTGTGAAATGACCGAAATACCCTTGACTGTCCATGAATCCTGTTTCGCGCCCAGATTTCTGTTTTCGTGGTGTTTTCCCCATGAAATTGCATGATTTGGCTTTGGAGGTCTTCATAAGGAATGTAGGTATATGTCTTGGCTTCGAAACGCCATAAGATTCGTTTCAATATGATAAGTGTAGCTTCAGTTATGGATATTATGCCGAAAGGTGTATTTGATAGTCTATGATGTGTATGTGATTGATTTGAGATGAATTGGTAATATATTGTAGGTTGGAAATGAAGCATTTATGGGGAAATGCTGTCCGAACTTTGGGAATGTATGATTGCTATGAGTTTGTGATTTAGGGCTTGGACTCGAGCAAGGTAATGATATATGATGGATGGTTTCTGAGCCGTGGAGGTGAGTGACCCTAAATTGTTTCCAAAGTTACTTACGAAGTGTTTCTTGAATTATTTACTCGTTTGCATATCATGTGTGCCAGCATGTGAGTCCATGAAATGATTTAGCTTAAATGAGTTCTTGGGGAGTCTTGTGCTGAACACCAACGTCTCCTCTACTATTTACCTGGAGCCAACGTCTCCACCACTTTTGTGAGTTCGTGACATGATCTGGAGCACCAACGTTGCTCCCTCTTACTGTTCAACGTTAACGTTAAAAGATCTTTTTGAGCGTTGGGTGTGTAAGTGCAACGATTTCACTGGCTCACGAGAGCAATAAACGTACATTTGATCTTTGACTCATGACACCATCAAAGTGCATTATCTTGAAATATATTTGAGTACTGATTTTGCTGGTTACTCACTGAGCTTTTAGCTCACCCCAAAAGTATTTTATTCCCCTCCACAGGGCTCGTGGCAAAGGAAGGCTTGTAGTACTTATTCACGTGACTGGATGGCATATATGTTGTACAGTTTGGATTTGGAATCGTTTTATGTATAGTTGGGAATTGTTTCCGCTTCGCTTATGACATGTAATTATTGGAGAATTTGAGGTATATTTGAGATTTATATTGTAATTTATTTGAGGACCGTAGTGTGCGACTGAGTCCCGGCGAGAGCTGGGCAGGCGGTCCGCCGAACCCTTTGGTTCGCCTTAGGGGGAGGTGGGGCTGTCACAGTTGGTATCAGAGCTTAGGCTTCAAATTCCTGTAGTGTATCCTAGGCTTGAAGTTTAGGATGCCGGACTGTGGGTTTGGTTTGAAATATTAGTGATTCTTGCGGGATGTCTTGACTTGATTGGTACAAGATGGAATGTCGAGGACGACATTCTTTTAAGGAGGGGAGTTTGTGACGCCCCGAAAGGATGAGTGTGAGAACCCGAAAATTTTTATATATTTTCTAGACGTTATTTTGTTTCCTTGTCTACAAGTTTATGCCTTTCTTCAATATATTCATTTCTTATACATTTTTATAAGGGAATATAGTTTTCAAATCATTTCCTTGATACAAGCTAGTCCACGTTGAGTTTGAAGTGTATTATCAACGTGGGACCCGCTAGTGCGGTAAATGCGATATATGTTTGACAACTTGTTGGAGTTTGTATTAAATGACATCATTTTACAAGGTGCTAAGAGATAGTTAGAGGTTACCTATATGGATTAGTATTGGAGAGACAAAAAGATAAGTTTTAAACCAAAAGGTGACAAGTGTCACCATCCTATTCACTCTTGGACTTTTGACCAAGATATTTTACCTTTTTAAAGCTAGTTTTGGCCAATTTATTTCTTCATTTTAAGCTCTCTTGGCTGAACTCCTTAGGGAGAAAAAAGAAAGAAACCTTCAACTTTTATTCTTCATTTCTTGCTTATATCTTGCAAACCAACCGATTAAATCTTCAATTTGTCCACAAAGGTGACTTGCTAAGGGTGTTTCAAGGTCTTGGTGGAGTTATTTTGGAGAAGGAACCATTAAGCTCCTACTTTTCCTGTGGTTTTAAGGTATTTTTCCAAGAACATCCCCTTTACTTCAATTAATTGCTTATTAGTGGTTTTTAGTGGTTTTAGATGTTGTTTTGTGGAAGATTAGCATTTGAATGCATGAATTCCAGGTTAGGGTTTTGAATCTGCCCTGTTCTGACCGGATTTATTTGAGCCTGGTAGAGGCCGAATCAGGCTTAGCTTAAAACATGAAAGTTGTAGAAAATGGTGTTGACTAGCTGCCTGTAAATGTTCAGCTCGATCCGAGCACTGTATCTTGTGAAATGACCGAAATACCCTTGACTGTCCATGAACCCTGTTTCGCGCCCAGATTTCTGTTTTCGTGGTGTTTTCCCCATGAAATTGCATGATTTGGCTTTGGAGGTCTTCATAAGGAATGTAGGTATATGTCTTGGCTTCGAAACGCCATAAGATTCGTTTCAATATGATAAGTGTAGCTTCAGTTATGGATATTATGCCGAAAGGTGTATTTGATAGTCTATGATGTGTATGTGATTGATTTGAGATGAATTGGTAATATATTGTAGGTTGGAAATGAAGCATTTATGGGGAAATGCTGTCCGAACTTTGGGAATGTATGATTGCTATGAGTTTGTGATTTAGGGCTTGGACTCGAGCAAGGTAATGATATATGATGGATGGTTTCTGAGCCGTGGAGGTGAGTGACCCTAAATTGTTTCCAAAGTTACTTACGAAGTGTTTCTTGAATTATTTACTCGTTTGCATATCATGTGTGCCAGCATGTGAGTCCATGAAATGATTTAGCTTAAATGAGTTCTTGGGGAGTCTTGTGCTGAACACCAACGTCTCCTCTACTATTTACCTGGAGCCAACGTCTCCACCACTTTTGTGAGTTCGTGACATGATCTGGAGCACCAACGTTGCTCCCTCTTACTGTTCAACGTTAACGTTAAAAGATCTTTTTGAGCGTTGGGTGTGTAAGTGCAACGATTTCACTGGCTCACGAGAGCAATAAACGTACATTTGATCTTTGACTCATGACACCATCAAAGTGCATTATCTTGAAATATATTTGAGTACTGATTTTGCTGGTTACTCACTGAGCTTTTAGCTCACCCCAAAAGTATTTTATTCCCCTCCACAGGGCTCGTGGCAAAGGAAGGCTTGTAGTACTTATTCACGTGACTGGATGGCATATATGTTGTACAGTTTGGATTTGGAATCGTTTTATGTATAGTTGGGAATTGTTTCCGCTTCGCTTATGACATGTAATTATTGGAGAATTTGAGGTATATTTGAGATTTATATTGTAATTTATTTGAGGACCGTAGTGTGCGACTGAGTCCCGGCGAGAGCTGGGCAGGCGGTCCGCCGAACCCTTTGGTTCGCCTTAGGGGGAGGTGGGGCTGTCACAGTTGGTATCAGAGCTTAGGCTTCAAATTCCTGTAGTGTATCCTAGGCTTGAAGTTTAGGATGCCGGACTGTGGGTTTGGTTTGAAATATTAGTGATTCTTGCGGGATGTCTTGACTTGATTGGTACAAGATGGAATGTCGAGGACGACATTCTTTTAAGGAGGGGAGTTTGTGACGCCCCGAAAGGATGAGTGTGAGAACCCGAAAATTTTTATATATTTTCTAGACGTTATTTTGTTTCCTTGTCTACAAGTTTATGCCTTTCTTCAATATATTCATTTCTTATACATTTTTATAAGGGAATATAGTTTTCAAATCATTTCCTTGATACAAGTTAGTCCACGTTGAGTTTGAAGTGTATTATCAACGTGGGACCCGCTAGTGCGGTAAATGCGATATATGTTTGACAACTTGTTGGAGTTTGTATTAAATGACATCATTTTACAAGGTGCTAAGAGATAGTTAGAGGTTACCTATATGGATTAGTATTGGAGAGACAAAAAGATAAGTTTTAAACCAAAAGGTGACAAGTGTCACCATCCTATTCACTCTTGGACTTTTGACCAAGATATTTTACCTTTTTAAAGCTAGTTTTGGCCAATTTATTTCTTCATTTTAAGCTCTCTTGGCTGAACTCCTTAGGGAGAAAAAAGAAAGAAACCTTCAACTTTTATTCTTCATTTCTTGCTTATATCTTGCAAACCAACCGATTAAATCTTCAATTTGTCCACAAAGGTGACTTGCTAAGGGTGTTTCAAGGTCTTGGTGGAGTTATTTTGGAGAAGGAACCATTAAGCTCCTACTTTTCCTGTGGTTTTAAGGTATTTTTCCAAGAACATCCCCTTTACTTCAATTAATTGCTTATTAGTGGTTTTTAGTGGTTTTAGATGTTGTTTTGTGGAAGATTAGCATTTGAATGCATGAATTCCAGGTTAGGGTTTTGAATCTGCCCTGTTCTGACCGGATTTATTTGAGCCTGGTAGAGGCCGAATCAGGCTTAGCTTAAAACATGAAAGTTGTAGAAAATGGTGTTGACTAGCTGCCTGTAAATGTTCAGCTCGATCCGAGCACTGTATCTTGTGAAATGACCGAAATACCCTTGACTGTCCATGAACCCTGTTTCGCGCCCAGATTTCTGTTTTCGTGGTGTTTTCCCCATGAAATTGCATGATTTGGCTTTGGAGGTCTTCATAAGGAATGTAGGTATATGTCTTGGCTTCGAAACGCCATAAGATTCGTTTCAATATGATAAGTGTAGCTTCAGTTATGGATATTATGCCGAAAGGTGTATTTGATAGTCTATGATGTGTATGTGATTGATTTGAGATGAATTGGTAATATATTGTAGGTTGGAAATGAAGCATTTATGGGGAAATGCTGTCCGAACTTTGGGAATGTATGATTGCTATGAGTTTGTGATTTAGGGCTTGGACTCGAGCAAGGTAATGATATATGATGGATGGTTTCTGAGCCGTGGAGGTGAGTGACCCTAAATTGTTTCCAAAGTTACTTACGAAGTGTTTCTTGAATTATTTACTCGTTTGCATATCATGTGTGCCAGCATGTGAGTCCATGAAATGATTTAGCTTAAATGAGTTCTTGGGGAGTCTTGTGCTGAACACCAACGTCTCCTCTACTATTTACCTGGAGCCAACGTCTCCACCACTTTTGTGAGTTCGTGACATGATCTGGAGCACCAACGTTGCTCCCTCTTACTGTTCAACGTTAACGTTAAAAGATCTTTTTGAGCGTTGGGTGTGTAAGTGCAACGATTTCACTGGCTCACGAGAGCAATAAACGTACATTTGATCTTTGACTCATGACACCATCAAAGTGCATTATCTTGAAATATATTTGAGTACTGATTTTGCTGGTTACTCACTGAGCTTTTAGCTCACCCCAAAAGTATTTTATTCCCCTCCACAGGGCTCGTGGCAAAGGAAGGCTTGTAGTACTTATTCACGTGACTGGATGGCATATATGTTGTACAGTTTGGATTTGGAATCGTTTTATGTATAGTTGGGAATTGTTTCCGCTTCGCTTATGACATGTAATTATTGGAGAATTTGAGGTATATTTGAGATTTATATTGTAATTTATTTGAGGACCGTAGTGTGCGACTGAGTCCCGGCGAGAGCTGGGCAGGCGGTCCGCCGAACCCTTTGGTTCGCCTTAGGGGGAGGTGGGGCTGTCACAGTTGGTATCAGAGCTTAGGCTTCAAATTCCTGTAGTGTATCCTAGGCTTGAAGTTTAGGATGCCGGACTGTGGGTTTGGTTTGAAATATTAGTGATTCTTGCGGGATGTCTTGACTTGATTGGTACAAGATGGAATGTCGAGGACGACATTCTTTTAAGGAGGGGAGTTTGTGACGCCCCGAAAGGATGAGTGTGAGAACCCGAAAATTTTTATATATTTTCTAGACGTTATTTTGTTTCCTTGTCTACAAGTTTATGCCTTTCTTCAATATATTCATTTCTTATACATTTTTATAAGGGAATATAGTTTTCAAATCATTTCCTTGATACAAGCTAGTCCACGTTGAGTTTGAAGTGTATTATCAACGTGGGACCCGCTAGTGCGGTAAATGCGATATACTTTTGACAACTTGTTGGAGTTTGTATTAAATGACATCATTTTACAAGGTGCTAAGAGATAGTTAGAGGTTACCTATATGGATTAGTATTGGAGAGACAAAAAGATAAGTTTTAAACCAAAAGGTGACAAGTGTCACCATCCTATTCACTCTTGGACTTTTGACCAAGATATTTTACCTTTTTAAAGCTAGTTTTGGCCAATTTATTTCTTCATTTTAAGCTCTCTTGGCTGAACTCCTTAGGGAGAAAAAAGAAAGAAACCTTCAACTTTTATTCTTCATTTCTTGCTTATATCTTGCAAACCAACCGATTAAATCTTCAATTTGTCCACAAAGGTGACTTGCTAAGGGTGTTTCAAGGTCTTGGTGGAGTTATTTTGGAGAAGGAACCATTAAGCTCCTACTTTTCCTGTGGTTTTAAGGTATTTTTCCAAGAACATCCCCTTTACTTCAATTAATTGCTTATTAGTGGTTTTAGATGTTGTTTTGTGGAAGATTAGCATTTGAATGCATGAATTCCAGGTTAGGGTTTTGAATCTGCCCTGTTCTGACCGGATTTATTTGAGCCTGGTAGAGGCCGAATCAGGCTTAGCTTAAAACATGAAAGTTGTAGAAAATGGTGTTGACTAGCTCCCTCTAAACTTTCAGCTCGATCCGAGCACTGTATCTTGTGAAATGACCGAAATACCCTTGACTGTCCAAGAACCCTGTTTCGCGCCCAGATTTCCGTTTTCGTGGTGTTTTCCCCATGAAATTGCTTGATTTGGCTTTGGAGGTCTTCATAAGGAATGTAGGTATATGTCTTGGCTTCGAAACGCCATAAGATTCGTTTCAATATGATAAGTGTAGCTTCAGTTATGGATATTATGCCGAAAGGTGTATTTGATAGTCTATGATGTGTATGTGATTGATTTGAGATGAATTGGTAATATATTGTAGGTTGGAAATGAAGCATTTATGGGGAAATGCTGTCCGAATTTTGGGAATGTATGATTGCTATGAGTTTGTGATTTAGGGCTTGGACTCGAGCAAGGTAATGATATATGATGGATGGTTTCTGAGCCGTGGAGGTGAGTGACCCTAAATTGTTTCCAAAGTTACTTACGAAGTGTTTCTTGAATTATTTACTCGTTTGCATATCATGTGTGCCAGCATGTGAGTCCATGAAATGATTTAGCTTAAATGAGTTCTTGGGGAGTCTTGTGCTGAACACCAACGTCTCCTCTACTATTTACCTGGAGCCAACGTCTCCACCACTTTTGTGAGTTCGTGACATGATCTGGAGCACCAACGTTGCTCCCTCTTACTGTTCAACGTTAACGTTAAAAGATCTTTTTGAGCGTTGGGTGTGTAAGTGCAACGATTTCACTGGCTCACGAGAGCAATAAACGTACATTTGATCTTTGACTCATGACACCATCAAAGTGCATTATCTTGAAATATATTTGAGTACTGATTTTGCTGGTTACTCACTGAGCTTTTAGCTCACCCCAAAAGTATTTTATTCCCCTCCACAGGGCTCGTGGCAAAGGAAGGCTTGTAGTACTTATTCACGTGACTGGATGGCATATATGTTGTACAGTTTGGATTTGGAATCGTTTTATGTATAGTTGGGAATTGTTTCCGCTTCGCTTATGACATGTAATTATTGGAGAATTTGAGGTATATTTGAGATTTATATTGTAATTTATTTGAGGACCGTAGTGTGCGACTGAGTCCCGGCGAGAGCTGGGCAGGCGGTCCGCCGAACCCTTTGGTTCGCCTTAGGGGGAGGTGGGGCTGTCACAGTTGGTATCAGAGCTTAGGCTTCAAATTCCTGTAGTGTATCCTAGGCTTGAAGTTTAGGATGCCGGACTGTGGGTTTGGTTTGAAATATTAGTGATTCTTGCGGGATGTCTTGACTTGATTGGTACAAGATGGAATGTCGAGGACGACATTCTTTTAAGGAGGGGAGTTTGTGACGCCCCGAAAGGATGAGTGTGAGAACCCGAAAATTTTTATGTATCTTCTAGACGTTATTTTGTTTCCTTGTCTACAAGTTTATGCCTTTCTTCAATATATTCATTTCTTATACATTTTTATAAGGGAATATAGTTTTCAAATCATTTCCTTGATACAAGCTAGTCCACGTTGAGTTTGAAGTGTATTATCAACGTGGGACCCGCTAGTGCGGTAAATGCGATATATTTTGACAACTTGTTGGAGTTTGTATTAAATGACATCATTTTACAAGGTGCTAAGAGATAGTTAGAGGTTACCTATATGGATTAGTATTGGAGAGACAAAAAGATAAGTTTTAAACCAAAAGGTGACAAGTGTCACCATCCTATTCACTCTTGGACTTTTGACCAAGATATTTTACCTTTTTAAAGCTAGTTTTGGCCAATTTATTTCTTCATTTTAAGCTCTCTTGGCTGAACTCCTTAGGGAGAAAAAAGAAAGAAACCTTCAACTTTTATTCTTCATTTCTTGCTTATATCTTGCAAACCAACCGATTAAATCTTCAATTTGTCCACAAAGGTGACTTGCTAAGGGTGTTTCAAGGTCTTGGTGGAGTTATTTTGGAGAAGGAACCATTAAGCTCCTACTTTTCCTGTGGTTTTAAGGTATTTTTCCAAGAACATCCCCTTTACTTCAATTAATTGCCTTATTAGTGGTTTTAGATGTTGTTTTGTGGAAGATTAGCATTTGAATGCATGAATTCCAGGTTAGGGTTTTGAATCTGCCCTGTTCTGACCGGATTTATTTGAGCCTGGTAGAGGCCGAATCAGGCTTAGCTTAAAACATGAAAGTTGTAGAAAATGGTGTTGACTAGCTGCCTGTAAATTTTCAGCTCGATCCGAGCGCTGTATCTTGTGAAATGACCGAAATACCCTTGACTGTCCATGAACCCTGTTTCGCGCCCAGATTTCTGTTTTCGTGGTGTTTTCCCCATGAAATTGCATGATTTGGCTTTGGAGGTCTTCATAAGGAATGTAGGTATATGTCTTGGCTTCGAAACGCCATAAGATTCGTTTCAATATGATAAGTGTAGCTTCAGTTATGGATATTATGCCGAAAGGTGTATTTGATAGTCTATGATGTGTATGTGATTGATTTGAGATGAATTGGTAATATATTGTAGGTTGGAAATGAAGCATTTATGGGGAAATGCTGTCCGAACTTTGGGAATGTATGATTGCTATGAGTTTGTGATTTAGGGCTTGGACTCGAGCAAGGTAATGATATATGATGGATGGTTTCTGAGCCGTGGAGGTGAGTGACCCTAAATTGTTTCCAAAGTTACTTACGAAGTGTTTCTTGAATTATTTACTCGTTTGCATATCATGTGTGCCAGCATGTGAGTCCATGAAATGATTTAGCTTAAATGAGTTCTTGGGGAGTCTTGTGCTGAACACCAACGTCTCCTCTACTATTTACCTGGAGCCAACGTCTCCACCACTTTTGTGAGTTCGTGACATGATCTGGAGCACCAACGTTGCTCCCTCTTACTGTTCAACGTTAACGTTAAAAGATCTTTTTGAGCGTTGGGTGTGTAAGTGCAACGATTTCACTGGCTCACGAGAGCAATAAACGTACATTTGATCTTTGACTCATGACACCATCAAAGTGCATTATCTTGAAATATATTTGAGTACTGATTTTGCTGGTTACTCACTGAGCTTTTAGCTCACCCCAAAAGTATTTTATTCCCCTCCACAGGGCTCGTGGCAAAGGAAGGCTTGTAGTACTTATTCACGTGACTGGATGGCATATCTGTTGTACAGTTTGGATTTGGAATCGTTTTATGTATAGTTGGGAATTGTTTCCGCTTCGCTTATGACATGTAATTATTGGAGAATTTGAGGTATATTTGAGATTTATATTGTAATTTATTTGAGGACCGTAGTGTGCGACTGAGTCCCGGCGAGAGCTGGGCAGGCGGTCCGCCGAACCCTTTGGTTCGCCTTAGGGGGAGGTGGGGCTGTCACAGTTGGTATCAGAGCTTAGGCTTCAAATTCCTGTAGTGTATCCTAGGCTTGAAGTTTAGGATGCCGGACTGTGGGTTTGGTTTGAAATATTAGTGATTCTTGCGGGATGTCTTGACTTGATTGGTACAAGATGGAATGTCGAGGACGACATTCTTTTAAGGAGGGGAGTTTGTGACGCCCCGAAAGGATGAGTGTGAGAACCCGAAAATTTTTATGTATCTTCTAGACGTTATTTTGTTTCCTTGTCTACAAGTTTATGCCTTTCTTCAATATATTCATTTCTTATACATTTTTATAAGGGAATATAGTTTTCAAATCATTTCCTTGATACAAGTTAGTCCACGTTGAGTTTGAAGTGTATTATCAACGTGGGACCCGCTAGTGCGGTAAATGCGATATATGTTTGACAACTTGTTGGAGTTTGTATTAAATGACATCATTTTACAAGGTGCTAAGAGATAGTTAGAGGTTACCTATATGGATTAGTATTGGAGAGACAAAAAGATAAGTTTTAAACCAAAAGGTGACAAGTGTCACCATCCTATTCACTCTTGGACTTTTGACCAAGATATTTTACCTTTTTAAAGCTAGTTTTGGCCAATTTATTTCTTCATTTTAAGCTCTCTTGGCTGAACTCCTTAGGGAGAAAAAAGAAAGAAACCTTCAACTTTTATTCTTCATTGCTTGCTTATATCTTGCAAACCAACCGATTAAATCTTCAATTTGTCCACAAAGGTGACTTGCTAAGGGTGTTTCAAGGTCTTGGTGGAGTTATTTTGGAGAAGGAACCATTAAGCTCCTACTTTTCCTGTGGTTTTAAGGTATTTTTCCAAGAACATCCCCTTTACTTCAATTAATTGCTTATTAGTGGTTTTTAGTGGTTTTAGATGTTGTTTTGTGGAAGATTAGCATTTGAATGCATGAATTCCAGGTTAGGGTTTTGAATCTGCCCTGTTCTGACCGGATTTATTTGAGCCTGGTAGAGGCCGAATCAGGCTTAGCTTAAAACATGAAAGTTGTAGAAAATGGTGTTGACTAGCTGCCTGTAAATGTTCAGCTCGATCCGAGCACTGTATCTTGTGAAATGACCGAAATACCCTTGACTGTCCATGAACCCTGTTTCGCGCCCAGATTTCTGTTTTCGTGGTGTTTTCCCCATGAAATTGCATGATTTGGCTTTGGAGGTCTTCATAAGGAATGTAGGTATATGTCTTGGCTTCGAAACGCCATAAGATTCGTTTCAATATGATAAGTGTAGCTTCAGTTATGGATATTATGCCGAAAGGTGTATTTGATAGTCTATGATGTGTATGTGATTGATTTGAGATGAATTGGTAATATATTGTAGGTTGGAAATGAAGCATTTATGGGGAAATGCTGTCCGAACTTTGGGAATGTATGATTGCTATGAGTTTGTGATTTAGGGCTTGGACTCGAGCAAGGTAATGATATATGATGGATGGTTTCTGAGCCGTGGAGGTGAGTGACCCTAAATTGTTTCCAAAGTTACTTACGAAGTGTTTCTTGAATTATTTACTCGTTTGCATATCATGTGTGCCAGCATGTGAGTCCATGAAATGATTTAGCTTAAATGAGTTCTTGGGGAGTCTTGTGCTGAACACCAACTTCTCCTCTACTATTTACCTGGAGCCAACGTCTCCACCACTTTTGTGAGTTCGTGACATGATCTGGAGCACCAACGTTGCTCCCTCTTACTGTTCAACGTTAACGTTAAAAGATCTTTTTGAGCGTTGGGTGTGTAAGTGCAACGATTTCACTGGCTCACGAGAGCAATAAACGTACATTTGATCTTTGACTCATGACACCATCAAAGTGCATTATCTTGAAATATATTTGAGTACTGATTTTGCTGGTTACTCACTGAGCTTTTAGCTCACCCCAAAAGTATTTTATTCCCCTCCACAGGGCTCGTGGCAAAGGAAGGCTTGTAGTACTTATTCACGTGACTGGATGGCATATCTGTTGTACAGTTTGGATTTGGAATCGTTTTATGTATAGTTGGGAATTGTTTCCGCTTCGCTTATGACATGTAATTATTGGAGAATTTGAGGTATATTTGAGATTTATATTGTAATTTATTTGAGGACCGTAGTGTGCGACTGAGTCCCGGCGAGAGCTGGGCAGGCGGTCCGCCGAACCCTTTGGTTCGCCTTAGGGGGAGGTGGGGCTGTCACAGTTGGTATCAGAGCTTAGGCTTCAAATTCCTGTAGTGTATCCTAGGCTTGAAGTTTAGGATGCCGGACTGTGGGTTTGGTTTGAAATATTAGTGATTCTTGCGGGATGTCTTGACTTGATTGGTACAAGATGGAATGTCGAGGACGACATTCTTTTAAGGAGGGGAGTTTGTGACGCCCCGAAAGGATGAGTGTGAGAACCCGAAAATTTTTATGTATCTTCTAGACGTTATTTTGTTTCCTTGTCTACAAGTTTATGCCTTTCTTCAATATATTCATTTCTTATACATTTTTATAAGGGAATATAGTTTTCAAATCATTTCCTTGATACAAGCTAGTCCACGTTGAGTTTGAAGTGTATTATCAACGTGGGACCCGCTAGTG
Source organism: Coffea arabica (assembly GCF_036785885.1). NCBI lineage: Eukaryota > Viridiplantae > Streptophyta > Magnoliopsida > Gentianales > Rubiaceae > Coffea > Coffea arabica. The sequence continues at coordinate 37,910,655 of NC_092329.1, forward strand.
CGGTAAATGCGATATATTTTTGACAACTTGTTGGAGTTTGTATTAAATGACATCATTTTACAAGGTGCTAAAAGATAGTTAGAGGTTACCTATATGGATTAGTATTGGAGAGACAAAAAGATAAGTTTTAAACCAAAAGGTGACAAGTGTCACCATCCTATTCACTCTTGGACTTTTGACCAAGATATTTTACCTTTTTAAAGCTAGTTTTGGCCAATTTATTTCTTCATTTTAAGCTCTCTTGGCTGAACTCCTTAGGGAGAAAAAAGAAAGAAACCTTCAACTTTTATTCTTCATTTCTTGCTTATATCTTGCAAACCAACCGATTAAATCTTCAATTTGTCCACAAAGGTGACTTGCTAAGGGTGTTTCAAGGTCTTGGTGGAGTTATTTTGGAGAAGGAACCATTAAGCTCCTACTTTTCCTGTGGTTTTAAGGTATTTTTCCAAGAACATCCCCTTTACTTCAATTAATTGCTTATTAGTGGTTTTAGATGTTGTTTTGTGGAAGATTAGCATTTGAATGCATGAATTCCAGGTTAGGGTTTTGAATCTGCCCTGTTCTGACCGGATTTATTTGAGCCTGGTAGAGGCCGAATCAGGCTTAGCTTAAAACATGAAAGTTGTAGAAAATGGTGTTGACTAGCTCCCTCTAAACTTTCAGCTCGATCCGAGCGCTGTATCTTGTGAAATGACCGAAATACCCTTGACTGTCCAAGAACCCTGTTTCGCGCCCAGATTTCCGTTTTCGTGATGTTTTCCCCATGAAATTGCTTGATTTGGCTTTGGAGGTCTTCATAAGGAATGTAGGTATATGTCTTGGCTTCGAAACGCCATAAGATTCGTTTCAATATGATAAGTGTAGCTTCAGTTATGGATATTATGCCGAAAGGTGTATTTGATAGTCTATGATGTGTATGTGATTGATTTGAGATGAATTGGTAATATATTGTAGGTTGGAAATGAAGCATTTATGGGGAAATGCTGTCCGAATTTTGGGAATGTATGATTGCTATGAGTTTGTGATTTAGGGCTTGGACTCGAGCAAGGTAATGATATATGATGGATGGTTTCTGAGCCGTGGAGATGAGTGACCCTAAATTGTTTCCAAAGTTACTTACGAAGTGTTTCTTGAATTATTTACTCGTTTGCATATCATGTGTGCCAGCATGTGAGTCCATGAAATGATTTAGCTTAAATGAGTTCTTGGGGAGTCTTGTGCTGAACACCAACGTCTCCTCTACTATTTACCTGGAGCCAACGTCTCCACCACTTTTGTGAGTTCGTGACATGATCTGGAGCACCAACGTTGCTCCCTCTTACTGTTCAACGTTAACGTTAAAAGATCTTTTTGAGCGTTGGGTGTGTAAGTGCAACGATTTCACTGGCTCACGAGAGCAATAAACGTACATTTGATCTTTGACTCATGACACCATCAAAGTGCATTATCTTGAAATATATTTGAGTACTGATTTTGCTGGTTACTCACTGAGCTTTTAGCTCACCCCAAAAGTATTTTATTCCCCTCCACAGGGCTCGTGGCAAAGGAAGGCTTGTAGTACTTATTCACGTGACTGGATGGCATATCTGTTGTACAGTTTGGATTTGGAATCGTTTTATGTATAGTTGGGAATTGTTTCCGCTTCGCTTATGACATGTAATTATTGGAGAATTTGAGGTATATTTGAGATTTATATTGTAATTTATTTGAGGACCGTAGTGTGCGACTGAGTCCCGGCGAGAGCTGGGCAGGCGGTCCGCCGAACCCTTTGGTTCGCCTTAGGGGGAGGTGGGGCTGTCACAGTTGGTATCAGAGCTTAGGTTTCAAATTCCTGTAGTGTATCCTAGGCTTGAAGTTTAGGATGCCGGACTGTGGGTTTGGTTTGAAATATTAGTGATTCTTGCGGGATGTCTTGACTTGATTGGTACAAGATGGAATGTCGAGGACGACATTCTTTTAAGGAGGGGAGTTTGTGACGCCCCGAAAGGATGAGTGTGAGAACCCGAAAATTTTTATGTATCTTCTAGACGTTATTTTGTTTCCTTGTCTACAAGTTTATGCCTTTCTTCAATATATTCATTTCTTATACATTTTTATAAGGGAATATAGTTTTCAAATCATTTCCTTGATACAAGCTAGTCCACGTTGAGTTTGAAGTGTATTATCAACGTGGGACCCGCTAGTGCGGTAAATGCGATATATTTTTGACAACTTGTTGGAGTTTGTATTAAATGACATCATTTTACAAGGTGCTAAAAGATAGTTAGAGGTTACCTATATGGATTAGTATTGGAGAGACAAAAAGATAAGTTTTAAACCAAAAGGTGACAAGTGTCACCATCCTATTCACTCTTGGACTTTTGACCAAGATATTTTACCTTTTTAAAGCTAGTTTTGGCCAATTTATTTCTTCATTTTAAGCTCTCTTGGCTGAACTCCTTAGGGAGAAAAAAGAAAGAAACCTTCAACTTTTATTCTTCATTTCTTGCTTATATCTTGCAAACCAACCGATTAAATCTTCAATTTGTCCACAAAGGTGACTTGCTAAGGGTGTTTCAAGGTCTTGGTGGAGTTATTTTGGAGAAGGAACCATTAAGCTCCTACTTTTCCTGTGGTTTTAAGGTATTTTTCCAAGAACATCCCCTTTACTTCAATTAATTGCTTATTAGTGGTTTTAGATGTTGTTTTGTGGAAGATTAGCATTTGAATGCATGAATTCCAGGTTAGGGTTTTGAATCTGCCCTGTTCTGACCGGATTTATTTGAGCCTGGTAGAGGCCGAATCAGGCTTAGCTTAAAACATGAAAGTTGTAGAAAATGGTGTTGACTAGCTCCCTCTAAACTTTCAGCTCGATCCGAGCGCTGTATCTTATGAAATGACCGAAATACCCTTGACTGTCCAAGAACCCTGTTTCGCGCCCAGATTTCCGTTTTCGTGATGTTTTCCCCATGAAATTGCTTGATTTGGCTTTGGAGGTCTTCATAAGGAATGTAGGTATATGTCTTGGCTTCGAAACGCCATAAGATTCGTTTCAATATGATAAGTGTAGCTTCAGTTATGGATATTATGCCGAAAGGTGTATTTGATAGTCTATGATGTGTATGTGATTGATTTGAGATGAATTGGTAATATATTGTAGGTTGGAAATGAAGCATTTATGGGGAAATGCTGTCCGAATTTTGGGAATGTATGATTGCTATGAGTTTGTGATTTAGGGCTTGGACTCGAGCAAGGTAATGATATATGATGGATGGTTTCTGAGCCGTGGAGATGAGTGACCCTAAATTGTTTCCAAAGTTACTTACGAAGTGTTTCTTGAATTATTTACTCGTTTGCATATCATGTGTGCCAGCATGTGAGTCCATGAAATGATTTAGCTTAAATGAGTTCTTGGGGAGTCTTGTGCTGAACACCAACGTCTCCTCTACTATTTACCTGGAGCCAACGTCTCCACCACTTTTGTGAGTTCGTGACATGATCTGGAGCACCAACGTTGCTCCCTCTTACTGTTCAACGTTAACGTTAAAAGATCTTTTTGAGCGTTGGGTGTGTAAGTGCAACGATTTCACTGGCTCACGAGAGCAATAAACGTACATTTGATCTTTGACTCATGACACCATCAAAGTGCATTATCTTGAAATATATTTGAGTACTGATTTTGCTGGTTACTCACTGAGCTTTTAGCTCACCCCAAAAGTATTTTATTCCCCTCCACAGGGCTCGTGGCAAAGGAAGGCTTGTAGTACTTATTCACGTGACTGGATGGCATATCTGTTGTACAGTTTGGATTTGGAATCGTTTTATGTATAGTTGGGAATTGTTTCCGCTTCGCTTATGACATGTAATTATTGGAGAATTTGAGGTATATTTGAGATTTATATTGTAATTTATTTGAGGACCGTAGTGTGCGACTGAGTCCCGGCGAGAGCTGGGCAGGCGGTCCGCCGAACCCTTTGGTTCGCCTTAGGGGGAGGTGGGGCTGTCACAGTTGGTATCAGAGCTTAGGCTTCAAATTCCTGTAGTGTATCCTAGGCTTGAAGTTTAGGATGCCGGACTGTGGGTTTGGTTTGAAATATTAGTGATTCTTGCGGGATGTCTTGACTTGATTGGTACAAGATGGAATGTCGAGGACGACATTCTTTTAAGGAGGGGAGTTTGTGACGCCCCGAAAGGATGAGTGTGAGAACCCGAAAATTTTTATGTATCTTCTAGACGTTATTTTGTTTCCTTGTCTACAAGTTTATGCCTTTCTTCAATATATTCATTTCTTATACATTTTTATAAGGGAATATAGTTTTCAAATCATTTCCTTGATACAAGTTAGTCCACGTTGAGTTTGAAGTGTATTATCAACGTGGGACCCGCTAGTGCGGTAAATGCGATATATGTTTGACAACTTGTTGGAGTTTGTATTAAATGACATCATTTTACAAGGTGCTAAGAGATAGTTAGAGGTTACCTATATGGATTAGTATTGGAGAGACAAAAAGATAAGTTTTAAACCAAAAGGTGACAAGTGTCACCATCCTATTCACTCTTGGACTTTTGACCAAGATATTTTACCTTTTTAAAGCTAGTTTTGGCCAATTTATTTCTTCATTTTAAGCTCTCTTGGCTGAACTCCTTAGGGAGAAAAAAGAAAGAAACCTTCAACTTTTATTCTTCATTGCTTGCTTATATCTTGCAAACCAACCGATTAAATCTTCAATTTGTCCACAAAGGTGACTTGCTAAGGGTGTTTCAAGGTCTTGGTGGAGTTATTTTGGAGAAGGAACCATTAAGCTCCTACTTTTCCTGTGGTTTTAAGGTATTTTTCCAAGAACATCCCCTTTACTTCAATTAATTGCTTATTAGTGGTTTTTAGTGGTTTTAGATGTTGTTTTGTGGAAGATTAGCATTTGAATGCATGAATTCCAGGTTAGGGTTTTGAATCTGCCCTGTTCTGACCGGATTTATTTGAGCCTGGTAGAGGCCGAATCAGGCTTAGCTTAAAACATGAAAGTTGTAGAAAATGGTGTTGACTAGCTGCCTGTAAATGTTCAGCTCGATCCGAGCACTGTATCTTGTGAAATGACCGAAATACCCTTGACTGTCCATGAACCCTGTTTCGCGCCCAGATTTCTGTTTTCGTGGTGTTTTCCCCATGAAATTGCATGATTTGGCTTTGGAGGTCTTCATAAGGAATGTAGGTATATGTCTTGGCTTCGAAACGCCATAAGATTCGTTTCAATATGATAAGTGTAGCTTCAGTTATGGATATTATGCCGAAAGGTGTATTTGATAGTCTATGATGTGTATGTGATTGATTTGAGATGAATTGGTAATATATTGTAGGTTGGAAATGAAGCATTTATGGGGAAATGCTGTCCGAACTTTGGGAATGTATGATTGCTATGAGTTTGTGATTTAGGGCTTGGACTCGAGCAAGGTAATGATATATGATGGATGGTTTCTGAGCCGTGGAGGTGAGTGACCCTAAATTGTTTCCAAAGTTACTTACGAAGTGTTTCTTGAATTATTTACTCGTTTGCATATCATGTGTGCCAGCATGTGAGTCCATGAAATGATTTAGCTTAAATGAGTTCTTGGGGAGTCTTGTGCTGAACACCAACGTCTCCTCTACTATTTACCTGGAGCCAACGTCTCCACCACTTTTGTGAGTTCGTGACATGATCTGGAGCACCAACGTTGCTCCCTCTTACTGTTCAACGTTAACGTTAAAAGATCTTTTTGAGCGTTGGGTGTGTAAGTGCAACGATTTCACTGGCTCACGAGAGCAATAAACGTACATTTGATCTTTGACTCATGACACCATCAAAGTGCATTATCTTGAAATATATTTGAGTACTGATTTTGCTGGTTACTCACTGAGCTTTTAGCTCACCCCAAAAGTATTTTATTCCCCTCCACAGGGCTCGTGGCAAAGGAAGGCTTGTAGTACTTATTCACGTGACTGGATGGCATATCTGTTGTACAGTTTGGATTTGGAATCGTTTTATGTATAGTTGGGAATTGTTTCCGCTTCGCTTATGACATGTAATTATTGGAGAATTTGAGGTATATTTGAGATTTATATTGTAATTTATTTGAGGACCGTAGTGTGCGACTGAGTCCCGGCGAGAGCTGGGCAGGCGGTCCGCCGAACCCTTTGGTTCGCCTTAGGGGGAGGTGGGGCTGTCACAGTTGGTATCAGAGCTTAGGCTTCAAATTCCTGTAGTGTATCCTAGGCTTGAAGTTTAGGATGCCGGACTGTGGGTTTGGTTTGAAATATTAGTGATTCTTGCGGGATGTCTTGACTTGATTGGTACAAGATGGAATGTCGAGGACGACATTCTTTTAAGGAGGGGAGTTTGTGACGCCCCGAAAGGATGAGTGTGAGAACCCGAAAATTTTTATGTATCTTCTAGACGTTATTTTGTTTCCTTGTCTACAAGTTTATGCCTTTCTTCAATATATTCATTTCTTATACATTTTTATAAGGGAATATAGTTTTCAAATCATTTCCTTGATACAAGCTAGTCCACGTTGAGTTTGAAGTGTATTATCAACGTGGGACCCGCTAGTGCGGTAAATGCGATATATTTTTGACAACTTGTTGGAGTTTGTATTAAATGACATCATTTTACAAGGTGCTAAAAGATAGTTAGAGGTTACCTATATGGATTAGTATTGGAGAGACAAAAAGATAAGTTTTAAACCAAAAGGTGACAAGTGTCACCATCCTATTCACTCTTGGACTTTTGACCAAGATATTTTACCTTTTTAAAGCTAGTTTTGGCCAATTTATTTCTTCATTTTAAGCTCTCTTGGCTGAACTCCTTAGGGAGAAAAAAGAAAGAAACCTTCAACTTTTATTCTTCATTTCTTGCTTATATCTTGCAAACCAACCGATTAAATCTTCAATTTGTCCACAAAGGTGACTTGCTAAGGGTGTTTCAAGGTCTTGGTGGAGTTATTTTGGAGAAGGAACCATTAAGCTCCTACTTTTCCTGTGGTTTTAAGGTATTTTTCCAAGAACATCCCCTTTACTTCAATTAATTGCTTATTAGTGGTTTTAGATGTTGTTTTGTGGAAGATTAGCATTTGAATGCATGAATTCCAGGTTAGGGTTTTGAATCTGCCCTGTTCTGACCGGATTTATTTGAGCCTGGTAGAGGCCGAATCAGGCTTAGCTTAAAACATGAAAGTTGTAGAAAATGGTGTTGACTAGCTCCCTCTAAACTTTCAGCTCGATCCGAGCGCTGTATCTTGTGAAATGACCGAAATACCCTTGACTGTCCAAGAACCCTGTTTCGCGCCCAGATTTCCGTTTTCGTGATGTTTTCCCCATGAAATTGCTTGATTTGGCTTTGGAGGTCTTCATAAGGAATGTAGGTATATGTCTTGGCTTCGAAACGCCATAAGATTCGTTTCAATATGATAAGTGTAGCTTCAGTTATGGATATTATGCCGAAAGGTGTATTTGATAGTCTATGATGTGTATGTGATTGATTTGAGATGAATTGGTAATATATTGTAGGTTGGAAATGAAGCATTTATGGGGAAATGCTGTCCGAATTTTGGGAATGTATGATTGCTATGAGTTTGTGATTTAGGGCTTGGACTCGAGCAAGGTAATGATATATGATGGATGGTTTCTGAGCCGTGGAGATGAGTGACCCTAAATTGTTTCCAAAGTTACTTACGAAGTGTTTCTTGAATTATTTACTCGTTTGCATATCATGTGTGCCAGCATGTGAGTCCATGAAATGATTTAGCTTAAATGAGTTCTTGGGGAGTCTTGTGCTGAACACCAACGTCTCCTCTACTATTTACCTGGAGCCAACGTCTCCACCACTTTTGTGAGTTCGTGACATGATCTGGAGCACCAACGTTGCTCCCTCTTACTGTTCAACGTTAACGTTAAAAGATCTTTTTGAGCGTTGGGTGTGTAAGTGCAACGATTTCACTGGCTCACGAGAGCAATAAACGTACATTTGATCTTTGACTCATGACACCATCAAAGTGCATTATCTTGAAATATATTTGAGTACTGATTTTGCTGGTTACTCACTGAGCTTTTAGCTCACCCCAAAAGTATTTTATTCCCCTCCACAGGGCTCGTGGCAAAGGAAGGCTTGTAGTACTTATTCACGTGACTGGATGGCATATCTGTTGTACAGTTTGGATTTGGAATCGTTTTATGTATAGTTGGGAATTGTTTCCGCTTCGCTTATGACATGTAATTATTGGAGAATTTGAGGTATATTTGAGATTTATATTGTAATTTATTTGAGGACCGTAGTGTGCGACTGAGTCCCGGCGAGAGCTGGGCAGGCGGTCCGCCGAACCCTTTGGTTCGCCTTAGGGGGAGGTGGGGCTGTCACAGTTGGTATCAGAGCTTAGGCTTCAAATTCCTGTAGTGTATCCTAGGCTTGAAGTTTAGGATGCCGGACTGTGGGTTTGGTTTGAAATATTAGTGATTCTTGCGGGATGTCTTGACTTGATTGGTACAAGATGGAATGTCGAGGACGACATTCTTTTAAGGAGGGGAGTTTGTGACGCCCCGAAAGGATGAGTGTGAGAACCCGAAAATTTTTATGTATCTTCTAGACGTTATTTTGTTTCCTTGTCTACAAGTTTATGCCTTTCTTCAATATATTCATTTCTTATACATTTTTATAAGGGAATATAGTTTTCAAATCATTTCCTTGATACAAGCTAGTCCACGTTGAGTTTGAAGTGTATTATCAACGTGGGACCCGCTAGTGCGGTAAATGCGATATATTTTTGACAACTTGTTGGAGTTTGTATTAAATGACATCATTTTACAAGGTGCTAAAAGATAGTTAGAGGTTACCTATATGGATTAGTATTGGAGAGACAAAAAGATAAGTTTTAAACCAAAAGGTGACAAGTGTCACCATCCTATTCACTCTTGGACTTTTGACCAAGATATTTTACCTTTTTAAAGCTAGTTTTGGCCAATTTATTTCTTCATTTTAAGCTCTCTTGGCTGAACTCCTTAGGGAGAAAAAAGAAAGAAACCTTCAACTTTTATTCTTCATTTCTTGCTTATATCTTGCAAACCAACCGATTAAATCTTCAATTTGTCCACAAAGGTGACTTGCTAAGGGTGTTTCAAGGTCTTGGTGGAGTTATTTTGGAGAAGGAACCATTAAGCTCCTACTTTTCCTGTGGTTTTAAGGTATTTTTCCAAGAACATCCCCTTTACTTCAATTAATTGCTTATTAGTGGTTTTAGATGTTGTTTTGTGGAAGATTAGCATTTGAATGCATGAATTCCAGGTTAGGGTTTTGAATCTGCCCTGTTCTGACCGGATTTATTTGAGCCTGGTAGAGGCCGAATCAGGCTTAGCTTAAAACATGAAAGTTGTAGAAAATGGTGTTGACTAGCTCCCTCTAAACTTTCAGCTCGATCCGAGCGCTGTATCTTGTGAAATGACCGAAATACCCTTGACTGTCCAAGAACCCTGTTTCGCGCCCAGATTTCCGTTTTCGTGATGTTTTCCCCATGAAATTGCTTGATTTGGCTTTGGAGGTCTTCATAAGGAATGTAGGTATATGTCTTGGCTTCGAAACGCCATAAGATTCGTTTCAATATGATAAGTGTAGCTTCAGTTATGGATATTATGCCGAAAGGTGTATTTGATAGTCTATGATGTGTATGTGATTGATTTGAGATGAATTGGTAATATATTGTAGGTTGGAAATGAAGCATTTATGGGGAAATGCTGTCCGAATTTTGGGAATGTATGATTGCTATGAGTTTGTGATTTAGGGCTTGGACTCGAGCAAGGTAATGATATATGATGGATGGTTTCTGAGCCGTGGAGATGAGTGACCCTAAATTGTTTCCAAAGTTACTTACGAAGTGTTTCTTGAATTATTTACTCGTTTGCATATCATGTGTGCCAGCATGTGAGTCCATGAAATGATTTAGCTTAAATGAGTTCTTGGGGAGTCTTGTGCTGAACACCAACGTCTCCTCTACTATTTACCTGGAGCCAACGTCTCCACCACTTTTGTGAGTTCGTGACATGATCTGGAGCACCAACGTTGCTCCCTCTTACTGTTCAACGTTAACGTTAAAAGATCTTTTTGAGCGTTGGGTGTGTAAGTGCAACGATTTCACTGGCTCACGAGAGCAATAAACGTACATTTGATCTTTGACTCATGACACCATCAAAGTGCATTATCTTGAAATATATTTGAGTACTGATTTTGCTGGTTACTCACTGAGCTTTTAGCTCACCCCAAAAGTATTTTATTCCCCTCCACAGGGCTCGTGGCAAAGGAAGGCTTGTAGTACTTATTCACGTGACTGGATGGCATATCTGTTGTACAGTTTGGATTTGGAATCGTTTTATGTATAGTTGGGAATTGTTTCCGCTTCGCTTATGACATGTAATTATTGGAGAATTTGAGGTATATTTGAGATTTATATTGTAATTTATTTGAGGACCGTAGTGTGCGACTGAGTCCCGGCGAGAGCTGGGCAGGCGGTCCGCCGAACCCTTTGGTTCGCCTTAGGGGGAGGTGGGGCTGTCACAGTTGGTATCAGAGCTTAGGCTTCAAATTCCTGTAGTGTATCCTAGGCTTGAAGTTTAGGATGCCGGACTGTGGGTTTGGTTTGAAATATTAGTGATTCTTGCGGGATGTCTTGACTTGATTGGTACAAGATGGAATGTCGAGGACGACATTCTTTTAAGGAGGGGAGTTTGTGACGCCCCGAAAGGATGAGTGTGAGAACCCGAAAATTTTTATGTATCTTCTAGACGTTATTTTGTTTCCTTGTCTACAAGTTTATGCCTTTCTTCAATATATTCATTTCTTATACATTTTTATAAGGGAATATAGTTTTCAAATCATTTCCTTGATACAAGCTAGTCCACGTTGAGTTTGAAGTGTATTATCAACGTGGGACCCGCTAGTGCGGTAAATGCGATATATTTTTGACAACTTGTTGGAGTTTGTATTAAATGACATCATTTTACAAGGTGCTAAGAGATAGTTAGAGGTTACCTATATGGATTAGTATTGGAGAGACAAAAAGATAAGTTTTAAACCAAAAGGTGACAAGTGTCACCATCCTATTCACTCTTGGACTTTTGACCAAGATATTTTACCTTTTTAAAGCTAGTTTTGGCCAATTTATTTCTTCATTTTAAGCTCTCTTGGCTGAACTCCTTAGGGAGAAAAAAGAAAGAAACCTTCAACTTTTATTCTTCATTTCTTGCTTATATCTTGCAAACCAACCGATTAAATCTTCAATTTGTCCACAAAGGTGACTTGCTAAGGGTGTTTCAAGGTCTTGGTGGAGTTATTTTGGAGAAGGAACCATTAAGCTCCTACTTTTCCTGTGGTTTTAAGGTATTTTTCCAAGAACATCCCCTTTACTTCAATTAATTGCTTATTAGTGGTTTTTAGTGGTTTTAGATGTTGTTTTGTGGAAGATTAGCATTTGAATGCATGAATTCCAGGTTAGGGTTTTGAATCTGCCCTGTTCTGACCGGATTTATTTGAGCCTGGTAGAGGCCGAATCAGGCTTAGCTTAAAACATGAAAGTTGTAGAAAATGGTGTTGACTAGCTGCCTGTAAATGTTCAGCTCGATCCGAGCACTGTATCTTGTGAAATGACCGAAATACCCTTGACTGTCCATGAACCCTGTTTCGCGCCCAGATTTCTGTTTTCGTGGTGTTTTCCCCATGAAATTGCATGATTTGGCTTTGGAGGTCTTCATAAGGAATGTAGGTATATGTCTTGGCTTCGAAACGCCATAAGATTCGTTTCAATATGATAAGTGTAGCTTCAGTTATGGATATTATGCCGAAAGGTGTATTTGATAGTCTATGATGTGTATGTGATTGATTTGAGATGAATTGGTAATATATTGTAGGTTGGAAATGAAGCATTTATGGGGAAATGCTGTCCGAACTTTGGGAATGTATGATTGCTATGAGTTTGTGATTTAGGGCTTGGACTCGAGCAAGGTAATGATATATGATGGATGGTTTCTGAGCCGTGGAGGTGAGTGACCCTAAATTGTTTCCAAAGTTACTTACGAAGTGTTTCTTGAATTATTTACTCGTTTGCATATCATGTGTGCCAGCATGTGAGTCCATGAAATGATTTAGCTTAAATGAGTTCTTGGGGAGTCTTGTGCTGAACACCAACTTCTCCTCTACTATTTACCTGGAGCCAACGTCTCCACCACTTTTGTGAGTTCGTGACATGATCTGGAGCACCAACGTTGCTCCCTCTTACTGTTCAACGTTAACGTTAAAAGATCTTTTTGAGCGTTGGGTGTGTAAGTGCAACGATTTCACTGGCTCACGAGAGCAATAAACGTACATTTGATCTTTGACTCATGACACCATCAAAGTGCATTATCTTGAAATATATTTGAGTACTGATTTTGCTGGTTACTCACTGAGCTTTTAGCTCACCCCAAAAGTATTTTATTCCCCTCCACAGGGCTCGTGGCAAAGGAAGGCTTGTAGTACTTATTCACGTGACTGGATGGCATATCTGTTGTACAGTTTGGATTTGGAATCGTTTTATGTATAGTTGGGAATTGTTTCCGCTTCGCTTATGACATGTAATTATTGGAGAATTTGAGGTATATTTGAGATTTATATTGTAATTTATTTGAGGACCGTAGTGTGCGACTGAGTCCCGGCGAGAGCTGGGCAGGCGGTCCGCCGAACCCTTTGGTTCGCCTTAGGGGGAGGTGGGGCTGTCACAGTTGGTATCAGAGCTTAGGCTTCAAATTCCTGTAGTGTATCCTAGGCTTGAAGTTTAGGATGCCGGACTGTGGGTTTGGTTTGAAATATTAGTGATTCTTGCGGGATGTCTTGACTTGATTGGTACAAGATGGAATGTCGAGGACGACATTCTTTTAAGGAGGGGAGTTTGTGACGCCCCGAAAGGATGAGTGTGAGAACCCGAAAATTTTTATGTATCTTCTAGACGTTATTTTGTTTCCTTGTCTACAAGTTTATGCCTTTCTTCAATATATTCATTTCTTATACATTTTTATAAGGGAATATAGTTTTCAAATCATTTCCTTGATACAAGCTAGTCCACGTTGAGTTTGAAGTGTATTATCAACGTGGGACCCGCTAGTGCGGTAAATGCGATATATTTTTGACAACTTGTTGGAGTTTGTATTAAATGACATCATTTTACAAGGTGCTAAAAGATAGTTAGAGGTTACCTATATGGATTAGTATTGGAGAGACAAAAAGATAAGTTTTAAACCAAAAGGTGACAAGTGTCACCATCCTATTCACTCTTGGACTTTTGACCAAGATATTTTACCTTTTTAAAGCTAGTTTTGGCCAATTTATTTCTTCATTTTAAGCTCTCTTGGCTGAACTCCTTAGGGAGAAAAAAGAAAGAAACCTTCAACTTTTATTCTTCATTTCTTGCTTATATCTTGCAAACCAACCGATTAAATCTTCAATTTGTCCACAAAGGTGACTTGCTAAGGGTGTTTCAAGGTCTTGGTGGAGTTATTTTGGAGAAGGAACCATTAAGCTCCTACTTTTCCTGTGGTTTTAAGGTATTTTTCCAAGAACATCCCCTTTACTTCAATTAATTGCTTATTAGTGGTTTTAGATGTTGTTTTGTGGAAGATTAGCATTTGAATGCATGAATTCCAGGTTAGGGTTTTGAATCTGCCCTGTTCTGACCGGATTTATTTGAGCCTGGTAGAGGCCGAATCAGGCTTAGCTTAAAACATGAAAGTTGTAGAAAATGGTGTTGACTAGCTCCCTCTAAACTTTCAGCTCGATCCGAGCGCTGTATCTTGTGAAATGACCGAAATACCCTTGACTGTCCAAGAACCCTGTTTCGCGCCCAGATTTCCGTTTTCGTGATGTTTTCCCCATGAAATTGCTTGATTTGGCTTTGGAGGTCTTCATAAGGAATGTAGGTATATGTCTTGGCTTCGAAACGCCATAAGATTCGTTTCAATATGATAAGTGTAGCTTCAGTTATGGATATTATGCCGAAAGGTGTATTTGATAGTCTATGATGTGTATGTGATTGATTTGAGATGAATTGGTAATATATTGTAGGTTGGAAATGAAGCATTTATGGGGAAATGCTGTCCGAATTTTGGGAATGTATGATTGCTATGAGTTTGTGATTTAGGGCTTGGACTCGAGCAAGGTAATGATATATGATGGATGGTTTCTGAGCCGTGGAGATGAGTGACCCTAAATTGTTTCCAAAGTTACTTACGAAGTGTTTCTTGAATTATTTACTCGTTTGCATATCATGTGTGCCAGCATGTGAGTCCATGAAATGATTTAGCTTAAATGAGTTCTTGGGGAGTCTTGTGCTGAACACCAACGTCTCCTCTACTATTTACCTGGAGCCAACGTCTCCACCACTTTTGTGAGTTCGTGACATGATCTGGAGCACCAACGTTGCTCCCTCTTACTGTTCAACGTTAACGTTAAAAGATCTTTTTGAGCGTTGGGTGTGTAAGTGCAACGATTTCACTGGCTCACGAGAGCAATAAACGTACATTTGATCTTTGACTCATGACACCATCAAAGTGCATTATCTTGAAATATATTTGAGTACTGATTTTGCTGGTTACTCACTGAGCTTTTAGCTCACCCCAAAAGTATTTTATTCCCCTCCACAGGGCTCGTGGCAAAGGAAGGCTTGTAGTACTTATTCACGTGACTGGATGGCATATCTGTTGTACAGTTTGGATTTGGAATCGTTTTATGTATAGTTGGGAATTGTTTCCGCTTCGCTTATGACATGTAATTATTGGAGAATTTGAGGTATATTTGAGATTTATATTGTAATTTATTTGAGGACCGTAGTGTGCGACTGAGTCCCGGCGAGAGCTGGGCAGGCGGTCCGCCGAACCCTTTGGTTCGCCTTAGGGGGAGGTGGGGCTGTCACAGTTGGTATCAGAGCTTAGGCTTCAAATTCCTGTAGTGTATCCTAGGCTTGAAGTTTAGGATGCCGGACTGTGGGTTTGGTTTGAAATATTAGTGATTCTTGCGGGATGTCTTGACTTGATTGGTACAAGATGGAATGTCGAGGACGACATTCTTTTAAGGAGGGGAGTTTGTGACGCCCCGAAAGGATGAGTGTGAGAACCCGAAAATTTTTATGTATCTTCTAGACGTTATTTTGTTTCCTTGTCTACAAGTTTATGCCTTTCTTCAATATATTCATTTCTTATACATTTTTATAAGGGAATATAGTTTTCAAATCATTTCCTTGATACAAGCTAGTCCACGTTGAGTTTGAAGTGTATTATCAACGTGGGACCCGCTAGTGCGGTAAATGCGATATATTTTTGACAACTTGTTGGAGTTTGTATTAAATGACATCATTTTACAAGGTGCTAAAAGATAGTTAGAGGTTACCTATATGGATTAGTATTGGAGAGACAAAAAGATAAGTTTTAAACCAAAAGGTGACAAGTGTCACCATCCTATTCACTCTTGGACTTTTGACCAAGATATTTTACCTTTTTAAAGCTAGTTTTGGCCAATTTATTTCTTCATTTTAAGCTCTCTTGGCTGAACTCCTTAGGGAGAAAAAAGAAAGAAACCTTCAACTTTTATTCTTCATTTCTTGCTTATATCTTGCAAACCAACCGATTAAATCTTCAATTTGTCCACAAAGGTGACTTGCTAAGGGTGTTTCAAGGTCTTGGTGGAGTTATTTTGGAGAAGGAACCATTAAGCTCCTACTTTTCCTGTGGTTTTAAGGTATTTTTCCAAGAACATCCCCTTTACTTCAATTAATTGCTTATTAGTGGTTTTAGATGTTGTTTTGTGGAAGATTAGCATTTGAATGCATGAATTCCAGGTTAGGGTTTTGAATCTGCCCTGTTCTGACCGGATTTATTTGAGCCTGGTAGAGGCCGAATCAGGCTTAGCTTAAAACATGAAAGTTGTAGAAAATGGTGTTGACTAGCTCCCTCTAAACTTTCAGCTCGATCCGAGCGCTGTATCTTGTGAAATGACCGAAATACCCTTGACTGTCCAAGAACCCTGTTTCGCGCCCAGATTTCCGTTTTCGTGGTGTTTTCCCCATGAAATTGCTTGATTTGGCTTTGGAGGTCTTCATAAGGAATGTAGGTATATGTCTTGGCTTCGAAACGCCATAAGATTCGTTTCAATATGATAAGTGTAGCTTCAGTTATGGATATTATGCCGAAAGGTGTATTTGATAGTCTATGATGTGTATGTGATTGATTTGAGATGAATTGGTAATATATTGTAGGTTGGAAATGAAGCATTTATGGGGAAATGCTGTCCGAATTTTGGGAATGTATGATTGCTATGAGTTTGTGATTTAGGGCTTGGACTCGAGCAAGGTAATGATATATGATGGATGGTTTCTGAGCCGTGGAGGTGAGTGACCCTAAATTGTTTCCAAAGTTACTTACGAAGTGTTTCTTGAATTATTTACTCGTTTGCATATCATGTGTGCCAGCATGTGAGTCCATGAAATGATTTAGCTTAAATGAGTTCTTGGGGAGTCTTGTGCTGAACACCAACGTCTCCTCTACTATTTACCTGGAGCCAACGTCTCCACCACTTTTGTGAGTTCGTGACATGATCTGGAGCACCAACGTTGCTCCCTCTTACTGTTCAACGTTAACGTTAAAAGATCTTTTTGAGCGTTGGGTGTGTAAGTGCAACGATTTCACTGGCTCACGAGAGCAATAAACGTACATTTGATCTTTGACTCATGACACCATCAAAGTGCATTATCTTGAAATATATTTGAGTACTGATTTTGCTGGTTACTCACTGAGCTTTTAGCTCACCCCAAAAGTATTTTATTCCCCTCCACAGGGCTCGTGGCAAAGGAAGGCTTGTAGTACTTATTCACGTGACTGGATGGCATATATGTTGTACAGTTTGGATTTGGAATCGTTTTATGTATAGTTGGGAATTGTTTCCGCTTCGCTTATGACATGTAATTATTGGAGAATTTGAGGTATATTTGAGATTTATATTGTAATTTATTTGAGGACCGTAGTGTGCGACTGAGTCCCGGCGAGAGCTGGGCAGGCGGTCCGCCGAACCCTTTGGTTCGCCTTAGGGGGAGGTGGGGCTGTCACAGTTGGTATCAGAGCTTAGGCTTCAAATTCCTGTAGTGTATCCTAGGCTTGAAGTTTAGGATGCCGGACTGTGGGTTTGGTTTGAAATATTAGTGATTCTTGCGGGATGTCTTGACTTGATTGGTACAAGATGGAATGTCGAGGACGACATTCTTTTAAGGAGGGGAGTTTGTGACGCCCCGAAAGGATGAGTGTGAGAACCCGAAAATTTTTATGTATCTTCTAGACGTTATTTTGTTTCCTTGTCTACAAGTTTATGCCTTTCTTCAATATATTCATTTCTTATACATTTTTATAAGGGAATATAGTTTTCAAATCATTTCCTTGATACAAGTTAGTCCACGTTGAGTTTGAAGTGTATTATCAACGTGGGACCCGCTAGTGCGGTAAATGCGATATATGTTTGACAACTTGTTGGAGTTTGTATTAAATGACATCATTTTACAAGGTGCTAAGAGATAGTTAGAGGTTACCTATATGGATTAGTATTGGAGAGACAAAAAGATAAGTTTTAAACCAAAAGGTGACAAGTGTCACCATCCTATTCACTCTTGGACTTTTGACCAAGATATTTTACCTTTTTAAAGCTAGTTTTGGCCAATTTATTTCTTCATTTTAAGCTCTCTTGGCTGAACTCCTTAGGGAGAAAAAAGAAAGAAACCTTCAACTTTTATTCTTCATTGCTTGCTTATATCTTGCAAACCAACCGATTAAATCTTCAATTTGTCCACAAAGGTGACTTGCTAAGGGTGTTTCAAGGTCTTGGTGGAGTTATTTTGGAGAAGGAACCATTAAGCTCCTACTTTTCCTGTGGTTTTAAGGTATTTTTCCAAGAACATCCCCTTTACTTCAATTAATTGCTTATTAGTGGTTTTTAGTGGTTTTAGATGTTGTTTTGTGGAAGATTAGCATTTGAATGCATGAATTCCAGGTTAGGGTTTTGAATCTGCCCTGTTCTGACCGGATTTATTTGAGCCTGGTAGAGGCCGAATCAGGCTTAGCTTAAAACATGAAAGTTGTAGAAAATGGTGTTGACTAGCTGCCTGTAAATGTTCAGCTCGATCCGAGCACTGTATCTTGTGAAATGACCGAAATACCCTTGACTGTCCATGAACCCTGTTTCGCGCCCAGATTTCTGTTTTCGTGGTGTTTTCCCCATGAAATTGCATGATTTGGCTTTGGAGGTCTTCATAAGGAATGTAGGTATATGTCTTGGCTTCGAAACGCCATAAGATTCGTTTCAATATGATAAGTGTAGCTTCAGTTATGGATATTATGCCGAAAGGTGTATTTGATAGTCTATGATGTGTATGTGATTGATTTGAGATGAATTGGTAATATATTGTAGGTTGGAAATGAAGCATTTATGGGGAAATGCTGTCCGAACTTTGGGAATGTATGATTGCTATGAGTTTGTGATTTAGGGCTTGGACTCGAGCAAGGTAATGATATATGATGGATGGTTTCTGAGCCGTGGAGGTGAGTGACCCTAAATTGTTTCCAAAGTTACTTACGAAGTGTTTCTTGAATTATTTACTCGTTTGCATATCATGTGTGCCAGCATGTGAGTCCATGAAATGATTTAGCTTAAATGAGTTCTTGGGGAGTCTTGTGCTGAACACCAACGTCTCCTCTACTATTTACCTGGAGCCAACGTCTCCACCACTTTTGTGAGTTCGTGACATGATCTGGAGCACCAACGTTGCTCCCTCTTACTGTTCAACGTTAACGTTAAAAGATCTTTTTGAGCGTTGGGTGTGTAAGTGCAACGATTTCACTGGCTCACGAGAGCAATAAACGTACATTTGATCTTTGACTCATGACACCATCAAAGTGCATTATCTTGAAATATATTTGAGTACTGATTTTGCTGGTTACTCACTGAGCTTTTAGCTCACCCCAAAAGTATTTTATTCCCCTCCACAGGGCTCGTGGCAAAGGAAGGCTTGTAGTACTTATTCACGTGACTGGATGGCATATCTGTTGTACAGTTTGGATTTGGAATCGTTTTATGTATAGTTGGGAATTGTTTCCGCTTCGCTTATGACATGTAATTATTGGAGAATTTGAGGTATATTTGAGATTTATATTGTAATTTATTTGAGGACCGTAGTGTGCGACTGAGTCCCGGCGAGAGCTGGGCAGGCGGTCCGCCGAACCCTTTGGTTCGCCTTAGGGGGAGGTGGGGCTGTCACAGTTGGTATCAGAGCTTAGGCTTCAAATTCCTGTAGTGTATCCTAGGCTTGAAGTTTAGGATGCCGGACTGTGGGTTTGGTTTGAAATATTAGTGATTCTTGCGGGATGTCTTGACTTGATTGGTACAAGATGGAATGTCGAGGACGACATTCTTTTAAGGAGGGGAGTTTGTGACGCCCCGAAAGGATGAGTGTGAGAACCCGAAAATTTTTATGTATCTTCTAGACGTTATTTTGTTTCCTTGTCTACAAGTTTATGCCTTTCTTCAATATATTCATTTCTTATACATTTTTATAAGGGAATATAGTTTTCAAATCATTTCCTTGATACAAGCTAGTCCACGTTGAGTTTGAAGTGTATTATCAACGTGGGACCCGCTAGTGCGGTAAATGCGATATATTTTTGACAACTTGTTGGAGTTTGTATTAAATGACATCATTTTACAAGGTGCTAAAAGATAGTTAGAGGTTACCTATATGGATTAGTATTGGAGAGACAAAAAGATAAGTTTTAAACCAAAAGGTGACAAGTGTCACCATCCTATTCACTCTTGGACTTTTGACCAAGATATTTTACCTTTTTAAAGCTAGTTTTGGCCAATTTATTTCTTCATTTTAAGCTCTCTTGGCTGAACTCCTTAGGGAGAAAAAAGAAAGAAACCTTCAACTTTTATTCTTCATTTCTTGCTTATATCTTGCAAACCAACCGATTAAATCTTCAATTTGTCCACAAAGGTGACTTGCTAAGGGTGTTTCAAGGTCTTGGTGGAGTTATTTTGGAGAAGGAACCATTAAGCTCCTACTTTTCCTGTGGTTTTAAGGTATTTTTCCAAGAACATCCCCTTTACTTCAATTAATTGCTTATTAGTGGTTTTAGATGTTGTTTTGTGGAAGATTAGCATTTGAATGCATGAATTCCAGGTTAGGGTTTTGAATCTGCCCTGTTCTGACCGGATTTATTTGAGCCTGGTAGAGGCCGAATCAGGCTTAGCTTAAAACATGAAAGTTGTAGAAAATGGTGTTGACTAGCTCCCTCTAAACTTTCAGCTCGATCCGAGCGCTGTATCTTGTGAAATGACCGAAATACCCTTGACTGTCCAAGAACCCTGTTTCGCGCCCAGATTTCCGTTTTCGTGATGTTTTCCCCATGAAATTGCTTGATTTGGCTTTGGAGGTCTTCATAAGGAATGTAGGTATATGTCTTGGCTTCGAAACGCCATAAGATTCGTTTCAATATGATAAGTGTAGCTTCAGTTATGGATATTATGCCGAAAGGTGTATTTGATAGTCTATGATGTGTATGTGATTGATTTGAGATGAATTGGTAATATATTGTAGGTTGGAAATGAAGCATTTATGGGGAAATGCTGTCCGAATTTTGGGAATGTATGATTGCTATGAGTTTGTGATTTAGGGCTTGGACTCGAGCAAGGTAATGATATATGATGGATGGTTTCTGAGCCGTGGAGATGAGTGACCCTAAATTGTTTCCAAAGTTACTTACGAAGTGTTTCTTGAATTATTTACTCGTTTGCATATCATGTGTGCCAGCATGTGAGTCCATGAAATGATTTAGCTTAAATGAGTTCTTGGGGAGTCTTGTGCTGAACACCAACGTCTCCTCTACTATTTACCTGGAGCCAACGTCTCCACCACTTTTGTGAGTTCGTGACATGATCTGGAGCACCAACGTTGCTCCCTCTTACTGTTCAACGTTAACGTTAAAAGATCTTTTTGAGCGTTGGGTGTGTAAGTGCAACGATTTCACTGGCTCACGAGAGCAATAAACGTACATTTGATCTTTGACTCATGACACCATCAAAGTGCATTATCTTGAAATATATTTGAGTACTGATTTTGCTGGTTACTCACTGAGCTTTTAGCTCACCCCAAAAGTATTTTATTCCCCTCCACAGGGCTCGTGGCAAAGGAAGGCTTGTAGTACTTATTCACGTGACTGGATGGCATATATGTTGTACAGTTTGGATTTGGAATCGTTTTATGTATAGTTGGGAATTGTTTCCGCTTCGCTTATGACATGTAATTATTGGAGAATTTGAGGTATATTTGAGATTTATATTGTAATTTATTTGAGGACCGTAGTGTGCGACTGAGTCCCGGCGAGAGCTGGGCAGGCGGTCCGCCGAACCCTTTGGTTCGCCTTAGGGGGAGGTGGGGCTGTCACAGTTGGTATCAGAGCTTAGGCTTCAAATTCCTGTAGTGTATCCTAGGCTTGAAGTTTAGGATGCCGGACTGTGGGTTTGGTTTGAAATATTAGTGATTCTTGCGGGATGTCTTGACTTGATTGGTACAAGATGGAATGTCGAGGACGACATTCTTTTAAGGAGGGGAGTTTGTGACGCCCCGAAAGGATGAGTGTGAGAACCCGAAAATTTTTATATATTTTCTAGACGTTATTTTGTTTCCTTGTCTACAAGTTTATGCCTTTCTTCAATATATTCATTTCTTATACATTTTTATAAGGGAATATAGTTTTCAAATCATTTCCTTGATACAAGCTAGTCCACGTTGAGTTTGAAGTGTATTATCAACGTGGGACCCGCTAGTGCGGTAAATGCGATATATTTTTGACAACTTGTTGGAGTTTGTATTAAATGACATCATTTTACAAGGTGCTAAAAGATAGTTAGAGGTTACCTATATGGATTAGTATTGGAGAGACAAAAAGATAAGTTTTAAACCAAAAGGTGACAAGTGTCACCATCCTATTCACTCTTGGACTTTTGACCAAGATATTTTACCTTTTTAAAGCTAGTTTTGGCCAATTTATTTCTTCATTTTAAGCTCTCTTGGCTGAACTCCTTAGGGAGAAAAAAGAAAGAAACCTTCAACTTTTATTCTTCATTTCTTGCTTATATCTTGCAAACCAACCGATTAAATCTTCAATTTGTCCACAAAGGTGACTTGCTAAGGGTGTTTCAAGGTCTTGGTGGAGTTATTTTGGAGAAGGAACCATTAAGCTCCTACTTTTCCTGTGGTTTTAAGGTATTTTTCCAAGAACATCCCCTTTACTTCAATTAATTGCTTATTAGTGGTTTTAGATGTTGTTTTGTGGAAGATTAGCATTTGAATGCATGAATTCCAGGTTAGGGTTTTGAATCTGCCCTGTTCTGACCGGATTTATTTGAGCCTGGTAGAGGCCGAATCAGGCTTAGCTTAAAACATGAAAGTTGTAGAAAATGGTGTTGACTAGCTCCCTCTAAACTTTCAGCTCGATCCGAGCGCTGTATCTTGTGAAATGACCGAAATACCCTTGACTGTCCAAGAACCCTGTTTCGCGCCCAGATTTCCGTTTTCGTGATGTTTTCCCCATGAAATTGCTTGATTTGGCTTTGGAGGTCTTCATAAGGAATGTAGGTATATGTCTTGGCTTCGAAACGCCATAAGATTCGTTTCAATATGATAAGTGTAGCTTCAGTTATGGATATTATGCCGAAAGGTGTATTTGATAGTCTATGATGTGTATGTGATTGATTTGAGATGAATTGGTAATATATTGTAGGTTGGAAATGAAGCATTTATGGGGAAATGCTGTCCGAATTTTGGGAATGTATGATTGCTATGAGTTTGTGATTTAGGGCTTGGACTCGAGCAAGGTAATGATATATGATGGATGGTTTCTGAGCCGTGGAGATGAGTGACCCTAAATTGTTTCCAAAGTTACTTACGAAGTGTTTCTTGAATTATTTACTCGTTTGCATATCATGTGTGCCAGCATGTGAGTCCATGAAATGATTTAGCTTAAATGAGTTCTTGGGGAGTCTTGTGCTGAACACCAACGTCTCCTCTACTATTTACCTGGAGCCAACGTCTCCACCACTTTTGTGAGTTCGTGACATGATCTGGAGCACCAACGTTGCTCCCTCTTACTGTTCAACGTTAACGTTAAAAGATCTTTTTGAGCGTTGGGTGTGTAAGTGCAATGATTTCACTGGCTCACGAGAGCAATAAACGTACATTTGATCTTTGACTCATGACACCATCAAAGTGCATTATCTTGAAATATATTTGAGTACTGATTTTGCTGGTTACTCACTGAGCTTTTAGCTCACCCCAAAAGTATTTTATTCCCCTCCACAGGGCTCGTGGCAACGGAAGGCTTGTAGTACTTATTCACGTGATTGGATGGCATATATCTTGTACAGTTTGGATTTGGAATCGTTTTATGTATAGTTGGAAATTGTTTCCGCTTCGCTTATGACATGTAATTATAGGAGAATTTGAGGTATATTTGAGATTTATATTGTAATTTATTTGAGGACCGTAGTGTGCGACTGAGTCCCGGCGAGAGCTGGGCAGGCGGTCCGCCGAACCCTTTGGTTCGCCTTAGGGGGAGGTGGGGCTGTCACAGTTGGTATCAGAGCTTAGGCTTCAAATTCCTATAGTGTATCCTAGACTTGAAGTTTAGGATGCCGGACTGTGGGTTTGGTTTGAAATATTAGTGATTCTTGCGGGATGTCTTGACTTGATTGGTACAAGATGGAATGTCGAGGACGACATTCTTTTAAGGAGGGGAGTTTGTGACGCCCCGAAAGGATGAGTGTGAGAACCCGAAAATTTTTATATATTTTCTAGACGTTATTTTGTTTCCTTGTCTACAAGTTTATGCCTTTCTTCAATATATTCATTTCTTATACATTTTTATAAGGGAATATAGTTTTCAAATCATTTCCTTGATACAAGCTAGTCCACGTTGAGTTTGAAGTGTATTATCAACGTGGGACCCGCTAGTGCGGTAAATGCGATATACTTTTGACAACTTGTTGGAGTTTGTATTAAATGACATCATTTTACAAGGTGCTAAGAGATAGTTAGAGGTTACCTATATGGATTAGTATTGGAGAGACAAAAAGATAAGTTTTAAACCAAAAGGTGACAAGTGTCACCATCCTATTCACTCTTGGACTTTTGACCAAGATATTTTACCTTTTTAAAGCTAGTTTTGGCCAATTTATTTCTTCATTTTAAGCTCTCTTGGCGGAACTCCTTAGGGAGAAAAAAGAAAGAAACCTTCAACTTTTATTCTTCATTTCTTGCTTATATCTTGCAAACCAACCGATTAAATCTTCAATTTGTCCACAAAGGTGACTTGCTAAGGGTGTTTCAAGGTCTTGGTGGAGTTATTTTGGAGAAGGAACCATTAAGCTCCTACTTTTCCTGTGGTTTTAAGGTATTTTTCCAAGAACATCCCCTTTACTTCAATTAATTGCTTATTAGTGGTTTTAGATGTTGTTTTGTGGAAGATTAGCATTTGAATGCATGAATTCCAGGTTAGGGTTTTGAATCTGCCCTGTTCTGACCGGATTTATTTGAGCCTGGTAGAGGCCGAATCAGGCTTAGCTTAAAACATGAAAGTTGTAGAAAATGGTGTTGACTAGCTCCCTGTAAACTTTCAGCTCGATCCGAGCACTGTATCTTGTGAAATGACCGAAATACCCTTGACTGTCCATGAACCCTGTTTCGCGCCCAGATTTCCGTTTTCGTGGTGTTTTCCCCATGAAATTGCATGATTTGGCTTTGGAGGTCTTCATAAGGAATGTAGGTATATGTCTTGGCTTCGAAACGCCATAAGATTCGTTTCAATATGATAAGTGTAGCTTCAGTTATGGATATTATGCCGAAAGGTGTATTTGATAGTCTATGATGTGTATGTGATTGATTTGAGATGAATTGGTAATATATTGTAGGTTGGAAATGAAGCATTTATGGGGAAATGCTGTCCGAACTTTGGGAATGTATGATTGCTATGAGTTTGTGATTTAGGGCTTGGACTCGAGCAAGGTAATGATATATGATGGATGGTTTCTGAGCCGTGGAGGTGAGTGACCCTAAATTGTTTCCAAAGTTACTTACGAAGTGTTTCTTGAATTATTTACTCGTTTGCATATCATGTGTGCCAGCATGTGAGTCCATGAAATGATTTAGCTTAAATGAGTTCTTGGGGAGTCTTGTGCTGAACACCAACGTCTCCTCTACTATTTACCTGGAGCCAACGTCTCCACCACTTTTGTGAGTTCGTGACATGATCTGGAGCACCAACGTTGCTCCCTCTTACTGTTCAACGTTAACGTTAAAAGATCTTTTTGAGCGTTGGGTGTGTAAGTGCAATGATTTCACTGGCTCACGAGAGCAATAAACGTACATTTGATCTTTGACTCATGACACCATCAAAGTGCATTATCTTGAAATATATTTGAGTACTGATTTTGCTGGTTACTCACTGAGCTTTTAGCTCACCCCAAAAGTATTTTATTCCCCTCCACAGGGCTCGTGGCAAAGGAAGGCTTGTAGTACTTATTCACGTGATTGGATGGCATATATCTTGTACAGTTTGGATTTGGAATCGTTTTATGTATAGTTGGGAATTGTTTCCGCTTCGCTTATGACATGTAATTATTGGAGAATTTGAGGTATATTTGAGATTTATATTGTAATTTATTTGAGGACCGTAGTGTGCGACTGAGTCCCGGCGAGAGCTGGGCAGGCGGTCCGCCGAACCCTTTGGTTCGCCTTAGGGGGAGGTGGGGCTGTCACAGTTGGTATCAGAGCTTAGGCTTCAAATTCCTGTAGTGTATCCTAGGCTTGAAGTTTAGGATGCCGGACTGTGGGTTTGGTTTGAAATATTAGTGATTCTTGCGGGATGTCTTGACTTGATTGGTACAAGATGGAATGTCGAGGACGACATTCTTTTAAGGAGGGGAGTTTGTGACGCCCCGAAAGGATGAGTGTGAGAACCCGAAAATTTTTATATATTTTCTAGACGTTATTTTGTTTCCTTGTCTACAAGTTTATGCCTTTCTTCAATATATTCATTTCTTATACATTTTTATAAGGGAATATAGTTTTCAAATCATTTCCTTGATACAAGTTAGTCCACGTTGAGTTTGAAGTGTATTATCAACGTGGGACCCGCTAGTGCGGTAAATGCGATATACTTTTGACAACTTGTTGGAGTTTGTATTAAATGACATCATTTTACAAGGTGCTAAGAGATAGTTAGAGGTTACCTATATGGATTAGTATTGGAGAGACAAAAAGATAAGTTTTAAACCAAAAGGTGACAAGTGTCACCATCCTATTCACTCTTGGACTTTTGACCAAGATATTTTACCTTTTTAAAGCTAGTTTTGGCCAATTTATTTCTTCATTTTAAGCTCTCTTGGCGGAACTCCTTAGGGAGAAAAAAGAAAGAAACCTTCAACTTTTATTCTTCATTTCTTGCTTATATCTTGCAAACCAACCGATTAAATCTTCAATTTGTCCACAAAGGTGACTTGCTAAGGGTGTTTCAAGGTCTTGGTGGAGTTATTTTGGAGAAGGAACCATTAAGCTCCTACTTTTCCTGTGGTTTTAAGGTATTTTTCCAAGAACATCCCCTTTACTTCAATTAATTGCTTATTAGTGGTTTTTAGTGGTTTTAGATGTTGTTTTGTGGAAGATTAGCATTTGAATGCATGAATTCCAGGTTAGGGTTTTGAATCTGCCCTGTTCTGATCGGATTTATTTGAGCCTGTTAGAGGCCGAATCAGGCCTAGCTTAAAACATGAAAGTTGTAGAAAATGGTGTTGAGTAGCTGCCTGTAAATTTTCAGCTCGATCCGAGCACTGTATCTTATGAAATGACCGAAATACCCTTGACTGTCCATGAACCCTGTTTCGCGCCCAGATTTCCGTTTTCGTGGTGTTTTCCCCATGAAATTGCATGATTTGGCTTTGGAGGTCTTCATAAGGAATGTAGGTATATGTCTTGGTTTCGAAACGCCATAAGATTCGTTTCAATATGATAAGTGTAGCTTCAGTTATGGATATTATGCCGAAAGGTGTATTTGATAGTCTATGATGTGTATGTGATTGATTTGAGATGAATTGGTAATATATTGTAGGTTGGAAATGAAGCATTTATGGGGAAATGCTGTCCGAACTTTGGGAATGTATGATTGCTATGAGTTTGTGATTTAGGGCTTGGACTCGAGCAAGGTAATGATATATGATGGATGGTTTCTGAGCCGTGGAGGTGAGTGACCCTAAATTGTTTCCAAAGTTACTTACGAAGTGTTTCTTGAATTATTTACTCGTTTGCATATCATGTGTGCCAGCATGTGAGTCCATGAAATGATTTAGCTTAAATGAGTTCTTGGGGAGTCTTGTGCTGAACACCAACGTCTCCTCTACTATTTACCTGGAGCCAACGTCTCCACCACTTTTGTGAGTTCGTGACATGATCTGGAGCACCAACGTTGCTCCCTCTAACTGTTCTACGTTAACGTTAAAAGATCTTTTTGAGCGTTGGGTGTGTAAGTGCAATGATTTCACTGGCTCACGAGAGCAATAAACGTACATTTGATCTTTGACTCATGACACCATCAAAGTGCATTATCTTGAAATATATTTGAGTACAAATTTTGCTGGTTACTCACTGAGCTTTTAGCTCACTCCAAAACTATTTTATTCCCCTCCACGGGGCTCGTGGCAAAGGAAGGCTTGTAGTACTTATTCACGTGATTGGATGGCATATATCTTGTACAGTTTAGATTTGGAATCGTTTTATGTATAGTTGGGAATTGTTTCCGCTTCGCTTATGACATGTAATTATTGGAGAATTTGAGGTATATTTGAGATTTATATTGTAATTTATTTGAGGACCGTAGTGTGCGACTGAGTCCCGGCGAGAGCTGGGCAGGCGGTCCGCCGAACCCTTTGGTTCGCCTTAGGGGGAGGTGGGGCTGTCACAGTTGGTATCAGAGCTTAGGCTTCAAATTCCTGTAGTGTATCCTAGGCTTGAAGTTTTGGATGCCGGACTGTGGGTTTGGTTTGAAATATTAGTGATTCTTGCGGGATGTCTTGACTTGATTGGTACAAGATGGAATGTCGAGGACGACATTCTTTTAAGGAGGGGAGTTTGTGACGCCCCGAAAGGATGAGTGTGAGAACCCGAAAATTTTTATATATTTTCTAGACGTTATTTTGTTTCCTTGTCTACAAGTTTATGCCTTTCTTCAATATATTCATTTCTTATACATTTTTATAAGGGAATATAGTTTTCAAATCATTTCCTTGATACAAGTTAGTCCACGTTGAGTTTGAAGTGTATTATCAACGTGGGACCCGCTAGTGCGGTAAATGCGATATATTTTTGACAACTTGTTGGAGTTTGTATTAAATGACATCATTTTACAAGGTGCTAAGAGATAGTTAGAGGTTACCTATATGGATTAGTATTGGAGAGACAAAAAGATAAGTTTTAAACCAAAAGGTGACAAGTGTCACCATCCTATTCACTCTTGGACTTTTGACCAAGATATTTTACCTTTTTAAAGCTAGTTTTGGCCAATTTATTTCTTCATTTTAAGCTCTCTTGGCGGAACTCCTTAGGGAGAAAAAAGAAAGAAACCTTCAACTTTTATTCTTCATTTCTTGCTTATATCTTGCAAACCAACCGATTAAATCTTCAATTTGTCCACAAAGGTGACTTGCTAAGGGTGTTTCAAGGTCTTGGTGGAGTTATTTTGGAGAAGGAACCATTAAGCTCCTACTTTTCCTGTGGTTTTAAGGTATTTTTCCAAGAACATCCCCTTTACTTCAATTAATTGCTTATTAGTGGTTTTTAGTGGTTTTAGATGTTGTTTTGTGGAAGATTAGCATTTGAATGCATGAATTCCAGGTTAGGGTTTTGAATCTGCCCTGTTCTGATCGGATTTATTTGAGCCTGTTAGAGGCCGAATCAGGCCTAGATTAAAACATGAAAGTTGTAGAAAATGGTGTTGAGTAGCTGCCTGTAAATTTTCAGCTCGATCCGAGCACTGTATCTTATGAAATGACCGAAATACCCTTGACTGTCCATGAACCCTGTTTCGCGCCCAGATTTCCGTTTTCGTGGTGTTTTCCCCATGAAATTGCATGATTTGGCTTTGGAGGTCTTCATAAGGAATGTAGGTATATGTCTTGGTTTCGAAACGCCATAAGATTCGTTTCAATATGATAAGTGTAGCTTCAGTTATGGATATTATGCCGAAAGGTGTATTTGATAGTCTATGATGTGTATGTGATTGATTTGAGATGAATTGGTAATATATTGTAGGTTGGAAATGAAGCATTTATGGGGAAATGCTGTCCGAACTTTGGGAATGTATGATTGCTATGAGTTTGTGATTTAGGGCTTGGACTCGAGCAAGGTAATGATATATGATGGATGGTTTCTGAGCCGTGGAGGTGAGTGACCCTAAATTGTTTCCAAAGTTACTTACGAAGTGTTTCTTGAATTATTTACTCGTTTGCATATCATGTGTGCCAGCATGTGAGTCCATGAAATGATTTAGCTTAAATGAGTTCTTGGGGAGTCTTGTGCTGAACACCAACGTCTCCTCTACTATTTACCTGGAGCCAACGTCTCCACCACTTTTGTGAGTTCGTGACATGATCTGGAGCACCAACGTTGCTCCCTCTAACTGTTCTACGTTAACGTTAAAAGATCTTTTTGAGCGTTGGGTGTGTAAGTGCAATGATTTCACTGGCTCACGAGAGCAATAAACGTACATTTGATCTTTGACTCATGACACCATCAAAGTGCATTATCTTGAAATATATTTGAGTACAAATTTTGCTGGTTACTCACTGAGCTTTTAGCTCACTCCAAAACTATTTTATTCCCCTCCACGGGGCTCGTGGCAAAGGAAGGCTTGTAGTACTTATTCACGTGATTGGATGGCATATATCTTGTACAGTTTAGATTTGGAATCGTTTTATGTATAGTTGGGAATTGTTTCCGCTTCGCTTATGACATGTAATTATTGGAGAATTTGAGGTATATTTGAGATTTATATTGTAATTTATTTGAGGACCGTAGTGTGCGACTGAGTCCCGGCGAGAGCTGGGCAGGCGGTCCGCCGAACCCTTTGGTTCGCCTTACGGGGAGGTGGGGCTGTCACAGTTGGTATCAGAGCTTAGGCTTCAAATTCCTGTAGTGTATCCTAGGCTTGAAGTTTTGGATGCCGGACTGTGGGTTTGGTTTGAAATATTAGTGATTCTTGCGGGATGTCTTGACTTGATTGGTACAAGATGGAATGTCGAGGACGACATTCTTTTAAGGAGGGGAGTTTGTGACGCCCCGAAAGGATGAGTGTGAGAACCCGAAAATTTTTATATATTTTCTAGACGTTATTTTGTTTCCTTGTCTACAAGTTTATGCCTTTCTTCAATATATTCATTTCTTATACATTTTTATAAGGGAATATAGTTTTCAAATCATTTCCTTGATACAAGTTAGTCCACGTTGAGTTTGAAGTGTATTATCAACGTGGGACCCGCTAGTGCGGTAAATGCGATATATTTTTGATAACTTGTTGGAGTTTGTATTAAATGACATCATTTTACAAGGTGCTAAGAGATAGTTAGAGGTTACCTATATGGATTAGTATTGGAGAGACAAAAAGATAAGTTTTAAACCAAAAGGTGACAAGTGTCACCATCCTATTCACTCTTGGACTTTTGACCAAGATATTTTACCTTTTTAAAGCTAGTTTTGGCCAATTTATTTCTTCATTTTAAGCTCTCTTGGCGGAACTCCTTAGGGAGAAAAAAGAAAGAAACCTTCAACTTTTATTCTTCATTTCTTGCTTATATCTTGCAAACCAACCGATTAAATCTTCAATTTGTCCACAAAGGTGACTTGCTAAGGGTGTTTGAAGGTCTTGGTGGAGTTATTTTGGAGAAGGAACCATTAAGCTCCTACTTTTCCTGTGGTTTTAAGGTATTTTTCCAAGAACATCCCCTTTACTTCAATTAATTGCTTATTAGTGGTTTTTAGTGGTTTTAGATGTTGTTTTGTGGAAGATTAGCATTTGAATGCATGAATTCCAGGTTAGGGTTTTGAATCTGCCCTGTTCTGATCGGATTTATTTGAGCCTGTTAGAGGCCGAATCAGGCCTAGATTAAAACATGAAAGTTGTAGAAAATGGTGTTGAGTAGCTGCCTGTAAATTTTCAGCTCGATCCGAGCACTGTATCTTATGAAATGACCGAAATACCCTTGACTGTCCATGAACCCTGTTTCGCGCCCAGATTTCCGTTTTCGTGGTGTTTTCCCCATGAAATTGCATGATTTGGCTTTGGAGGTCTTCATAAGGAATGTAGGTATATGTCTTGGTTTCGAAACGCCATAAGATTCGTTTCAATATGATAAGTGTAGCTTCAGTTATGGATATTATGCCGAAAGGTGTATTTGATAGTCTATGATGTGTATGTGATTGATTTGAGATGAATTGGTAATATATTGTAGGTTGGAAATGAAGCATTTATGGGGAAATGCTGTCCGAACTTTGGGAATGTATGATTGCTATGAGTTTGTGATTTAGGGCTTGGACTCGAGCAAGGTAATGATATATGATGGATGGTTTCTGAGCCGTGGAGGTGAGTGACCCTAAATTGTTTCCAAAGTTACTTACGAAGTGTTTCTTGAATTATTTACTCGTTTGCATATCATGTGTGCCAGCATGTGAGTCCATGAAATGATTTAGCTTAAATGAGTTCTTGGGGAGTCTTGTGCTGAACACCAACGTCTCCTCTACTATTTACCTGGAGCCAACGTCTCCACCACTTTTGTGAGTTCGTGACATGATCTGGAGCACCAACGTTGCTCCCTCTAACTGTTCTACGTTAACGTTAAAAGATCTTTTTGAGCGTTGGGTGTGTAAGTGCAATGATTTCACTGGCTCACGAGAGCAATAAACGTACATTTGATCTTTGACTCATGACACCATCAAAGTGCATTATCTTGAAATATATTTGAGTACAAATTTTGCTGGTTACTCACTGAGCTTTTAGCTCACTCCAAAACTATTTTATTCCCCTCCACGGGGCTCGTGGCAAAGGAAGGCTTGTAGTACTTATTCACGTGATTGGATGGCATATATCTTGTACAGTTTAGATTTGGAATCGTTTTATGTATAGTTGGGAATTGTTTCCGCTTCGCTTATGACATGTAATTATTGGAGAATTTGAGGTATATTTGAGATTTATATTGTAATTTATTTGAGGACCGTAGTGTGCGACTGAGTCCCGGCGAGAGCTGGGCAGGCGGTCCGCCGAACCCTTTGGTTCGCCTTAGGGGGAGGTGGGGCTGTCACAGTTGGTATCAGAGCTTAGGCTTCAAATTCCTGTAGTGTATCCTAGGCTTGAAGTTTTGGATGCCGGACTGTGGGTTTGGTTTGAAATATTAGTGATTCTTGCGGGATGTCTTGACTTGATTGGTACAAGATGGAATGTCGAGGACGACATTCTTTTAAGGAGGGGAGTTTGTGACGCCCCGAAAGGATGAGTGTGAGAACCCGAAAATTTTTATATATTTTCTAGACGTTATTTTGTTTCCTTGTCTACAAGTTTATGCCTTTCTTCAATATATTCATTTCTTATACATTTTTATAAGGGAATATAGTTTTCAAATCATTTCCTTGATACAAGTTAGTCCACGTTGAGTTTGAAGTGTATTATCAACGTGGGACCCGCTAGTGCGGTAAATGCGATATATTTTTGACAACTTGTTGGAGTTTGTATTAAATGACATCATTTTACAAGGTGCTAAGAGATAGTTAGAGGTTACCTATATGGATTAGTATTGGAGAGACAAAAAGATAAGTTTTAAACCAAAAGGTGACAAGTGTCACCATCCTATTCACTCTTGGACTTTTGACCAAGATATTTTACCTTTTTAAAGCTAGTTTTGGCCAATTTATTTCTTCATTTTAAGCTCTCTTGGCGGAACTCCTTAGGGAGAAAAAAGAAAGAAACCTTCAACTTTTATTCTTCATTTCTTGCTTATATCTTGCAAACCAACCGATTAAATCTTCAATTTGTCCACAAAGGTGACTTGCTAAGGGTGTTTCAAGGTCTTGGTGGAGTTATTTTGGAGAAGGAACCATTAAGCTCCTACTTTTCCTGTGGTTTTAAGGTATTTTTCCAAGAACATCCCCTTTACTTCAATTAATTGCTTATTAGTGGTTTTTAGTGGTTTTAGATGTTGTTTTGTGGAAGATTAGCATTTGAATGCATGAATTCCAGGTTAGGGTTTTGAATCTGCCCTGTTCTGATCGGATTTATTTGAGCCTGTTAGAGGCAGAATCAGGCCTAGATTAAAACATGAAAGTTGTAGAAAATGGTGTTGAGTAGCTGCCTGTAAATTTTCAGCTCGATCCGAGCACTGTATCTTATGAAATGACCGAAATACCCTTGACTGTCCATGAACCCTGTTTCGCGCCCAGATTTCCGTTTTCGTGGTGTTTTCCCCATGAAATTGCATGATTTGGCTTTGGAGGTCTTCATAAGGAATGTAGGTATATGTCTTGGTTTCGAAACGCCATAAGATTCGTTTCAATATGATAAGTGTAGCTTCAGTTATGGATATTATGCCGAAAGGTGTATTTGATAGTCTATGATGTGTATGTGATTGATTTGAGATGAATTGGTAATATATTGTAGGTTGGAAATGAAGCATTTATGGGGAAATGCTGTCCGAACTTTGGGAATGTATGATTGCTATGAGTTTGTGATTTAGGGCTTGGACTCGAGCAAGGTAATGATATATGATGGATGGTTTCTGAGCCGTGGAGGTGAGTGACCCTAAATTGTTTCCAAAGTTACTTACGAAGTGTTTCTTGAATTATTTACTCGTTTGCATATCATGTGTGCCAGCATGTGAGTCCATGAAATGATTTAGCTTAAATGAGTTCTTGGGGAGTCTTGTGCTGAACACCAACGTCTCCTCTACTATTTACCTGGAGCCAACGTCTCCACCACTTTTGTGAGTTCGTGACATGATCTGGAGCACCAACGTTGCTCCCTCTAACTGTTCTACGTTAACGTTAAAAGATCTTTTTGAGCGTTGGGTGTGTAAGTGCAATGATTTCACTGGCTCACGAGAGCAATAAACGTACATTTGATCTTTGACTCATGACACCATCAAAGTGCATTATCTTGAAATATATTTGAGTACAAATTTTGCTGGTTACTCACTGAGCTTTTAGCTCACTCCAAAACTATTTTATTCCCCTCCACGGGGCTCGTGGCAAAGGAAGGCTTGTAGTACTTATTCACGTGATTGGATGGCATATATCTTGTACAGTTTAGATTTGGAATCGTTTTATGTATAGTTGGGAATTGTTTCCGCTTCGCTTATGACATGTAATTATTGGAGAATTTGAGGTATATTTGAGATTTATATTGTAATTTATTTGAGGACCGTAGTGTGCGACTGAGTCCCGGCGAGAGCTGGGCAGGCGGTCCGCCGAACCCTTTGGTTCGCCTTAGGGGGAGGTGGGGCTGTCACAGTTGGTATCAGAGCTTAGGCTTCAAATTCCTGTAGTGTATCCTAGGCTTGAAGTTTTGGATGCCGGACTGTGGGTTTGGTTTGAAATATTAGTGATTCTTGCGGGATGTCTTGACTTGATTGGTACAAGATGGAATGTCGAGGACGACATTCTTTTAAGGAGGGGAGTTTGTGACGCCCCGAAAGGATGAGTGTGAGAACCCGAAAATTTTTATATATTTTCTAGACGTTATTTTGTTTCCTTGTCTACAAGTTTATGCCTTTCTTCAATATATTCATTTCTTATACATTTTTATAAGGGAATATAGTTTTCAAATCATTTCCTTGATACAAGTTAGTCCACGTTGAGTTTGAAGTGTATTATCAACGTGGGACCCGCTAGTGCGGTAAATGCGATATATTTTTGACAACTTGTTGGAGTTTGTATTAAATGACATCATTTTACAAGGTGCTAAGAGATAGTTAGAGGTTACCTATATGGATTAGTATTGGAGAGACAAAAAGATAAGTTTTAAACCAAAAGGTGACAAGTGTCACCATCCTATTCACTCTTGGACTTTTGACCAAGATATTTTACCTTTTTAAAGCTAGTTTTGGCCAATTTATTTCTTCATTTTAAGCTCTCTTGGCGGAACTCCTTAGGGAGAAAAAAGAAAGAAACCTTCAACTTTTATTCTTCATTTCTTGCTTATATCTTGCAAACCAACCGATTAAATCTTCAATTTGTCCACAAAGGTGACTTGCTAAGGGTGTTTCAAGGTCTTGGTGGAGTTATTTTGGAGAAGGAACCATTAAGCTCCTACTTTTCCTGTGGTTTTAAGGTATTTTTCCAAGAACATCCCCTTTACTTCAATTAATTGCTTATTAGTGGTTTTTAGTGGTTTTAGATGTTGTTTTGTGGAAGATTAGCATTTGAATGCATGAATTCCAGGTTAGGGTTTTGAATCTGCCCTGTTCTGATCGGATTTATTTGAGCCTGTTAGAGGCCGAATCAGGCCTAGATTAAAACATGAAAGTTGTAGAAAATGGTGTTGAGTAGCTGCCTGTAAATTTTCAGCTCGATCCGAGCACTGTATCTTATGAAATGACCGAAATACCCTTGACTGTCCATGAACCCTGTTTCGCGCCCAGATTTCCGTTTTCGTGGTGTTTTCCCCATGAAATTGCATGATTTGGCTTTGGAGGTCTTCATAAGGAATGTAGGTATATGTCTTGGTTTCGAAACGCCATAAGATTCGTTTCAATATGATAAGTGTAGCTTCAGTTATGGATATTATGCCGAAAGGTGTATTTGATAGTCTATGATGTGTATGTGATTGATTTGAGATGAATTGGTAATATATTGTAGGTTGGAAATGAAGCATTTATGGGGAAATGCTGTCCGAACTTTGGGAATGTATGATTGCTATGAGTTTGTGATTTAGGGCTTGGACTCGAGCAAGGTAATGATATATGATGGATGGTTTCTGAGCCGTGGAGGTGAGTGACCCTAAATTGTTTCCAAAGTTACTTACGAAGTGTTTCTTGAATTATTTACTCGTTTGCATATCATGTGTGCCAGCATGTGAGTCCATGAAATGATTTAGCTTAAATGAGTTCTTGGGGAGTCTTGTGCTGAACACCAACGTCTCCTCTACTATTTACCTGGAGCCAACGTCTCCACCACTTTTGTGAGTTCGTGACATGATCTGGAGCACCAACGTTGCTCCCTCTAACTGTTCTACGTTAACGTTAAAAGATCTTTTTGAGCGTTGGGTGTGTAAGTGCAATGATTTCACTGGCTCACGAGAGCAATAAACGTACATTTGATCTTTGACTCATGACACCATCAAAGTGCATTATCTTGAAATATATTTGAGTACAAATTTTGCTGGTTACTCACTGAGCTTTTAGCTCACTCCAAAACTATTTTATTCCCCTCCACGGGGCTCGTGGCAAAGGAAGGCTTGTAGTACTTATTCACGTGATTGGATGGCATATATCTTGTACAGTTTAGATTTGGAATCGTTTTATGTATAGTTGGGAATTGTTTCCGCTTCGCTTATGACATGTAATTATTGGAGAATTTGAGGTATATTTGAGATTTATATTGTAATTTATTTGAGGACCGTAGTGTGCGACTGAGTCCCGGCGAGAGCTGGGCAGGCGGTCCGCCGAACCCTTTGGTTCGCCTTAGGGGGAGGTGGGGCTGTCACAGTTGGTATCAGAGCTTAGGCTTCAAATTCCTGTAGTGTATCCTAGGCTTGAAGTTTTGGATGCCGGACTGTGGGTTTGGTTTGAAATATTAGTGATTCTTGCGGGATGTCTTGACTTGATTGGTACAAGATGGAATGTCGAGGACGACATTCTTTTAAGGAGGGGAGTTTGTGACGCCCCGAAAGGATGAGTGTGAGAACCCGAAAATTTTTATATATTTTCTAGACGTTATTTTGTTTCCTTGTCTACAAGTTTATGCCTTTCTTCAATATATTCATTTCTTATACATTTTTATAAGGGAATATAGTTTTCAAATCATTTCCTTGATACAAGTTAGTCCACGTTGAGTTTGAAGTGTATTATCAACGTGGGACCCGCTAGTGCGGTAAATGCGATATATTTTTGACAACTTGTTGGAGTTTGTATTAAATGACATCATTTTACAAGGTGCTAAGAGATAGTTAGAGGTTACCTATATGGATTAGTATTGGAGAGACAAAAAGATAAGTTTTAAACCAAAAGGTGACAAGTGTCACCATCCTATTCACTCTTGGACTTTTGACCAAGATATTTTACCTTTTTAAAGCTAGTTTTGGCCAATTTATTTCTTCATTTTAAGCTCTCTTGGCGGAACTCCTTAGGGAGAAAAAAGAAAGAAACCTTCAACTTTTATTCTTCATTTCTTGCTTATATCTTGCAAACCAACCGATTAAATCTTCAATTTGTCCACAAAGGTGACTTGCTAAGGGTGTTTCAAGGTCTTGGTGGAGTTATTTTGGAGAAGGAACCATTAAGCTCCTACTTTTCCTGTGGTTTTAAGGTATTTTTCCAAGAACATCCCCTTTACTTCAATTAATTGCTTATTAGTGGTTTTTAGTGGTTTTAGATGTTGTTTTGTGGAAGATTAGCATTTGAATGCATGAATTCCAGGTTAGGGTTTTGAATCTGCCCTGTTCTGATCGGATTTATTTGAGCCTGTTAGAGGCCGAATCAGGCCTAGCTTAAAACATGAAAGTTGTAGAAAATGGTGTTGACTAGCTGCCTGTAAATTTTCAGCTCGATCCGAGCACTGTATCTTATGAAATGACCGAAATACCCTTGACTGTCCATGAACCCTGTTTCGCGCCCAGATTTCCGTTTTCGTGGTGTTTTCCCCATGAAATTGCATGATTTGGCTTTGGAGGTCTTCATAAGGAATGTAGGTATATGTCTTGGTTTCGAAACGCCATAAGATTCGTTTCAATATGATAAGTGTAGCTTCAGTTATGGATATTATGCCGAAAGGTGTATTTGATAGTCTATGATGTGTATGTGATTGATTTGAGATGAATTGGTAATATATTGTAGGTTGGAAATGAAGCATTTATGGGGAAATGCTGTCCGAACTTTGGGAATGTATGATTGCTATGAGTTTGTGATTTAGGGCTTGGACTCGAGCAAGGTAATGATATATGATGGATGGTTTCTGAGCCGTGGAGGTGAGTGACCCTAAATTGTTTCCAAAGTTACTTACGAAGTGTTTCTTGAATTATTTACTCGTTTGCATATCATGTGTGCCAGCATGTGAGTCCATGAAATGATTTAGCTTAAATGAGTTCTTGGGGAGTCTTGTGCTGAACACCAACGTCTCCTCTACTATTTACCTGGAGCCAACGTCTCCACCACTTTTGTGAGTTCGTGACATGATCTGGAGCACCAACGTTGCTCCCTCTAACTGTTCTACGTTAACGTTAAAAGATCTTTTTGAGCGTTGGGTGTGTAAGTGCAATGATTTCACTGGCTCACGAGAGCAATAAACGTACATTTGATCTTTGACTCATGACACCATCAAAGTGCATTATCTTGAAATATATTTGAGTACAAATTTTGCTGGTTACTCACTGAGCTTTTAGCTCACTCCAAAACTATTTTATTCCCCTCCACGGGGCTCGTGGCAAAGGAAGGCTTGTAGTACTTATTCACGTGATTGGATGGCATATATCTTGTACAGTTTAGATTTGGAATCGTTTTATGTATAGTTGGGAATTGTTTCCGCTTCGCTTATGACATGTAATTATTGGAGAATTTGAGGTATATTTGAGATTTATATTGTAATTTATTTGAGGACCGTAGTGTGCGACTGAGTCCCGGCGAGAGCTGGGCAGGCGGTCCGCCGAACCCTTTGGTTCGCCTTAGGGGGAGGTGGGGCTGTCACAGTTGGTATCAGAGCTTAGGCTTCAAATTCCTGTAGTGTATCCTAGGCTTGAAGTTTTGGATGCCGGACTGTGGGTTTGGTTTGAAATATTAGTGATTCTTGCGGGATGTCTTGACTTGATTGGTACAAGATGGAATGTCGAGGACGACATTCTTTTAAGGAGGGGAGTTTGTGACGCCCCGAAAGGATGAGTGTGAGAACCCGAAAATTTTTATATATTTTCTAGACGTTATTTTGTTTCCTTGTCTACAAGTTTATGCCTTTCTTCAATATATTCATTTCTTATACATTTTTATAAGGGAATATAGTTTTCAAATCATTTCCTTGATACAAGTTAGTCCACGTTGAGTTTGAAGTGTATTATCAACGTGGGACCCGCTAGTGCGGTAAATGCGATATATTTTTGACAACTTGTTGGAGTTTGTATTAAATGACATCATTTTACAAGGTGCTAAGAGATAGTTAGAGGTTACCTATATGGATTAGTATTGGAGAGACAAAAAGATAAGTTTTAAACCAAAAGGTGACAAGTGTCACCATCCTATTCACTCTTGGACTTTTGACCAAGATATTTTACCTTTTTAAAGCTAGTTTTGGCCAATTTATTTCTTCATTTTAAGCTCTCTTGGCGGAACTCCTTAGGGAGAAAAAAGAAAGAAACCTTCAACTTTTATTCTTCATTTCTTGCTTATATCTTGCAAACCAACCGATTAAATCTTCAATTTGTCCACAAAGGTGACTTGCTAAGGGTGTTTCAAGGTCTTGGTGGAGTTATTTTGGAGAAGGAACCATTAAGCTCCTACTTTTCCTGTGGTTTTAAGGTATTTTTCCAAGAACATCCCCTTTACTTCAATTAATTGCTTATTAGTGGTTTTTAGTGGTTTTAGATGTTGTTTTGTGGAAGATTAGCATTTGAATGCATGAATTCCAGGTTAGGGTTTTGAATCTGCCCTGTTCTGATCGGATTTATTTGAGCCTGTTAGAGGCCGAATCAGGCCTAGATTAAAACATGAAAGTTGTAGAAAATGGTGTTGAGTAGCTGCCTGTAAATTTTCAGCTCGATCCGAGCACTGTATCTTATGAAATGACCGAAATACCCTTGACTGTCCATGAACCCTGTTTCGCGCCCAGATTTCCGTTTTCGTGGTGTTTTCCCCATGAAATTGCATGATTTGGCTTTGGAGGTCTTCATAAGGAATGTAGGTATATGTCTTGGTTTCGAAACGCCATAAGATTCGTTTCAATATGATAAGTGTAGCTTCAGTTATGGATATTATGCCGAAAGGTGTATTTGATAGTCTATGATGTGTATGTGATTGATTTGAGATGAATTGGTAATATATTGTAGGTTGGAAATGAAGCATTTATGGGGAAATGCTGTCCGAACTTTGGGAATGTATGATTGCTATGAGTTTGTGATTTAGGGCTTGGACTCGAGCAAGGTAATGATATATGATGGATGGTTTCTGAGCCGTGGAGGTGAGTGACCCTAAATTGTTTCCAAAGTTACTTACGAAGTGTTTCTTGAATTATTTACTCGTTTGCATATCATGTGTGCCAGCATGTGAGTCCATGAAATGATTTAGCTTAAATGAGTTCTTGGGGAGTCTTGTGCTGAACACCAACGTCTCCTCTACTATTTACCTGGAGCCAACGTCTCCACCACTTTTGTGAGTTCGTGACATGATCTGGAGCACCAACGTTGCTCCCTCTAACTGTTCTACGTTAACGTTAAAAGATCTTTTTGAGCGTTGGGTGTGTAAGTGCAATGATTTCACTGGCTCACGAGAGCAATAAACGTACATTTGATCTTTGACTCATGACACCATCAAAGTGCATTATCTTGAAATATATTTGAGTACAAATTTTGCTGGTTACTCACTGAGCTTTTAGCTCACTCCAAAACTATTTTATTCCCCTCCACGGGGCTCGTGGCAAAGGAAGGCTTGTAGTACTTATTCACGTGATTGGATGGCATATATCTTGTACAGTTTAGATTTGGAATCGTTTTATGTATAGTTGGGAATTGTTTCCGCTTCGCTTATGACATGTAATTATTGGAGAATTTGAGGTATATTTGAGATTTATATTGTAATTTATTTGAGGACCGTAGTGTGCGACTGAGTCCCGGCGAGAGCTGGGCAGGCGGTCCGCCGAACCCTTTGGTTCGCCTTAGGGGGAGGTGGGGCTGTCACAGTTGGTATCAGAGCTTAGGCTTCAAATTCCTGTAGTGTATCCTAGGCTTGAAGTTTTGGATGCCGGACTGTGGGTTTGGTTTGAAATATTAGTGATTCTTGCGGGATGTCTTGACTTGATTGGTACAAGATGGAATGTCGAGGACGACATTCTTTTAAGGAGGGGAGTTTGTGACGCCCCGAAAGGATGAGTGTGAGAACCCGAAAATTTTTATATATTTTCTAGACGTTATTTTGTTTCCTTGTCTACAAGTTTATGCCTTTCTTCAATATATTCATTTCTTATACATTTTTATAAGGGAATATAGTTTTCAAATCATTTCCTTGATACAAGTTAGTCCACGTTGAGTTTGAAGTGTATTATCAACGTGGGACCCGCTAGTGCGGTAAATGCGATATATTTTTGACAACTTGTTGGAGTTTGTATTAAATGACATCATTTTACAAGGTGCTAAGAGATAGTTAGAGGTTACCTATATGGATTAGTATTGGAGAGACAAAAAGATAAGTTTTAAACCAAAAGGTGACAAGTGTCACCATCCTATTCACTCTTGGACTTTTGACCAAGATATTTTACCTTTTTAAAGCTAGTTTTGGCCAATTTATTTCTTCATTTTAAGCTCTCTTGGCGGAACTCCTTAGGGAGAAAAAAGAAAGAAACCTTCAACTTTTATTCTTCATTTCTTGCTTATATCTTGCAAACCAACCGATTAAATCTTCAATTTGTCCACAAAGGTGACTTGCTAAGGGTGTTTCAAGGTCTTGGTGGAGTTATTTTGGAGAAGGAACCATTAAGCTCCTACTTTTCCTGTGGTTTTAAGGTATTTTTCCAAGAACATCCCCTTTACTTCAATTAATTGCTTATTAGTGGTTTTTAGTGGTTTTAGATGTTGTTTTGTGGAAGATTAGCATTTGAATGCATGAATTCCAGGTTAGGGTTTTGAATCTGCCCTGTTCTGATCGGATTTATTTGAGCCTGTTAGAGGCCGAATCAGGCCTAGCTTAAAACATGAAAGTTGTAGAAAATGGTGTTGAGTAGCTGCCTGTAAATTTTCAGCTCGATCCGAGCACTGTATCTTATGAAATGACCGAAATACCCTTGACTGTCCATGAACCCTGTTTCGCGCCCAGATTTCCGTTTTCGTGGTGTTTTCCCCATGAAATTGCATGATTTGGCTTTGGAGGTCTTCATAAGGAATGTAGGTATATGTCTTGGTTTCGAAACGCCATAAGATTCGTTTCAATATGATAAGTGTAGCTTCAGTTATGGATATTATGCCGAAAGGTGTATTTGATAGTCTATGATGTGTATGTGATTGATTTGAGATGAATTGGTAATATATTGTAGGTTGGAAATGAAGCATTTATGGGGAAATGCTGTCCGAACTTTGGGAATGTATGATTGCTATGAGTTTGTGATTTAGGGCTTGGACTCGAGCAAGGTAATGATATATGATGGATGGTTTCTGAGCCGTGGAGGTGAGTGACCCTAAATTGTTTCCAAAGTTACTTACGAAGTGTTTCTTGAATTATTTACTCGTTTGCATATCATGTGTGCCAGCATGTGAGTCCATGAAATGATTTAGCTTAAATGAGTTCTTGGGGAGTCTTGTGCTGAACACCAACGTCTCCTCTACTATTTACCTGGAGCCAACGTCTCCACCACTTTTGTGAGTTCGTGACATGATCTGGAGCACCAACGTTGCTCCCTCTAACTGTTCTACGTTAACGTTAAAAGATCTTTTTGAGCGTTGGGTGTGTAAGTGCAATGATTTCACTGGCTCACGAGAGCAATAAACGTACATTTGATCTTTGACTCATGACACCATCAAAGTGCATTATCTTGAAATATATTTGAGTACAAATTTTGCTGGTTACTCACTGAGCTTTTAGCTCACTCCAAAACTATTTTATTCCCCTCCACGGGGCTCGTGGCAAAGGAAGGCTTGTAGTACTTATTCACGTGATTGGATGGCATATATCTTGTACAGTTTAGATTTGGAATCGTTTTATGTATAGTTGGGAATTGTTTCCGCTTCGCTTATGACATGTAATTATTGGAGAATTTGAGGTATATTTGAGATTTATATTGTAATTTATTTGAGGACCGTAGTGTGCGACTGAGTCCCGGCGAGAGCTGGGCAGGCGGTCCGCCGAACCCTTTGGTTCGCCTTAGGGGGAGGTGGGGCTGTCACAGTTGGTATCAGAGCTTAGGCTTCAAATTCCTGTAGTGTATCCTAGGCTTGAAGTTTTGGATGCCGGACTGTGGGTTTGGTTTGAAATATTAGTGATTCTTGCGGGATGTCTTGACTTGATTGGTACAAGATGGAATGTCGAGGACGACATTCTTTTAAGGAGGGGAGTTTGTGACGCCCCGAAAGGATGAGTGTGAGAACCCGAAAATTTTTATATATTTTCTAGACGTTATTTTGTTTCCTTGTCTACAAGTTTATGCCTTTCTTCAATATATTCATTTCTTATACATTTTTATAAGGGAATATAGTTTTCAAATCATTTCCTTGATACAAGTTAGTCCACGTTGAGTTTGAAGTGTATTATCAACGTGGGACCCGCTAGTGCGGTAAATGCGATATATTTTTGACAACTTGTTGGAGTTTGTATTAAATGACATCATTTTACAAGGTGCTAAGAGATAGTTAGAGGTTACCTATATGGATTAGTATTGGAGAGACAAAAAGATAA
Organism: Coffea arabica; assembly: GCF_036785885.1. NCBI lineage: Eukaryota > Viridiplantae > Streptophyta > Magnoliopsida > Gentianales > Rubiaceae > Coffea > Coffea arabica. The sequence goes on from NC_092329.1 coordinate 37,954,589, forward strand.
GTTTTAAACCAAAAGGTGACAAGTGTCACCATCCTATTCACTCTTGGACTTTTGACCAAGATATTTTACCTTTTTAAAGCTAGTTTTGGCCAATTTATTTCTTCATTTTAAGCTCTCTTGGCGGAACTCCTTAGGGAGAAAAAAGAAAGAAACCTTCAACTTTTATTCTTCATTTCTTGCTTATATCTTGCAAACCAACCGATTAAATCTTCAATTTGTCCACAAAGGTGACTTGCTAAGGGTGTTTCAAGGTCTTGGTGGAGTTATTTTGGAGAAGGAACCATTAAGCTCCTACTTTTCCTGTGGTTTTAAGGTATTTTTCCAAGAACATCCCCTTTACTTCAATTAATTGCTTATTAGTGGTTTTTAGTGGTTTTAGATGTTGTTTTGTGGAAGATTAGCATTTGAATGCATGAATTCCAGGTTAGGGTTTTGAATCTGCCCTGTTCTGATCGGATTTATTTGAGCCTGTTAGAGGCCGAATCAGGCCTAGCTTAAAACATGAAAGTTGTAGAAAATGGTGTTGAGTAGCTGCCTGTAAATTTTCAGCTCGATCCGAGCACTGTATCTTATGAAATGACCGAAATACCCTTGACTGTCCATGAACCCTGTTTCGCGCCCAGATTTCCGTTTTCGTGGTGTTTTCCCCATGAAATTGCATGATTTGGCTTTGGAGGTCTTCATAAGGAATGTAGGTATATGTCTTGGTTTCGAAACGCCATAAGATTCGTTTCAATATGATAAGTGTAGCTTCAGTTATGGATATTATGCCGAAAGGTGTATTTGATAGTCTATGATGTGTATGTGATTGATTTGAGATGAATTGGTAATATATTGTAGGTTGGAAATGAAGCATTTATGGGGAAATGCTGTCCGAACTTTGGGAATGTATGATTGCTATGAGTTTGTGATTTAGGGCTTGGACTCGAGCAAGGTAATGATATATGATGGATGGTTTCTGAGCCGTGGAGGTGAGTGACCCTAAATTGTTTCCAAAGTTACTTACGAAGTGTTTCTTGAATTATTTACTCGTTTGCATATCATGTGTGCCAGCATGTGAGTCCATGAAATGATTTAGCTTAAATGAGTTCTTGGGGAGTCTTGTGCTGAACACCAACGTCTCCTCTACTATTTACCTGGAGCCAACGTCTCCACCACTTTTGTGAGTTCGTGACATGATCTGGAGCACCAACGTTGCTCCCTCTAACTGTTCTACGTTAACGTTAAAAGATCTTTTTGAGCGTTGGGTGTGTAAGTGCAATGATTTCACTGGCTCACGAGAGCAATAAACGTACATTTGATCTTTGACTCATGACACCATCAAAGTGCATTATCTTGAAATATATTTGAGTACAAATTTTGCTGGTTACTCACTGAGCTTTTAGCTCACTCCAAAACTATTTTATTCCCCTCCACGGGGCTCGTGGCAAAGGAAGGCTTGTAGTACTTATTCACGTGATTGGATGGCATATATCTTGTACAGTTTAGATTTGGAATCGTTTTATGTATAGTTGGGAATTGTTTCCGCTTCGCTTATGACATGTAATTATTGGAGAATTTGAGGTATATTTGAGATTTATATTGTAATTTATTTGAGGACCGTAGTGTGCGACTGAGTCCCGGCGAGAGCTGGGCAGGCGGTCCGCCGAACCCTTTGGTTCGCCTTAGGGGGAGGTGGGGCTGTCACAGTTGGTATCAGAGCTTAGGCTTCAAATTCCTGTAGTGTATCCTAGGCTTGAAGTTTTGGATGCCGGACTGTGGGTTTGGTTTGAAATATTAGTGATTCTTGCGGGATGTCTTGACTTGATTGGTACAAGATGGAATGTCGAGGACGACATTCTTTTAAGGAGGGGAGTTTGTGACGCCCCGAAAGGATGAGTGTGAGAACCCGAAAATTTTTATATATTTTCTAGACGTTATTTTGTTTCCTTGTCTACAAGTTTATGCCTTTCTTCAATATATTCATTTCTTATACATTTTTATAAGGGAATATAGTTTTCAAATCATTTCCTTGATACAAGTTAGTCCACGTTGAGTTTGAAGTGTATTATCAACGTGGGACCCGCTAGTGCGGTAAATGCGATATATTTTTGACAACTTGTTGGAGTTTGTATTAAATGACATCATTTTACAAGGTGCTAAGAGATAGTTAGAGGTTACCTATATGGATTAGTATTGGAGAGACAAAAAGATAAGTTTTAAACCAAAAGGTGACAAGTGTCACCATCCTATTCACTCTTGGACTTTTGACCAAGATATTTTACCTTTTTAAAGCTAGTTTTGGCCAATTTATTTCTTCATTTTAAGCTCTCTTGGCGGAACTCCTTAGGGAGAAAAAAGAAAGAAACCTTCAACTTTTATTCTTCATTTCTTGCTTATATCTTGCAAACCAACCGATTAAATCTTCAATTTGTCCACAAAGGTGACTTGCTAAGGGTGTTTCAAGGTCTTGGTGGAGTTATTTTGGAGAAGGAACCATTAAGCTCCTACTTTTCCTGTGGTTTTAAGGTATTTTTCCAAGAACATCCCCTTTACTTCAATTAATTGCTTATTAGTGGTTTTTAGTGGTTTTAGATGTTGTTTTGTGGAAGATTAGCATTTGAATGCATGAATTCCAGGTTAGGGTTTTGAATCTGCCCTGTTCTGATCGGATTTATTTGAGCCTGTTAGAGGCCGAATCAGGCCTAGCTTAAAACATGAAAGTTGTAGAAAATGGTGTTGAGTAGCTGCCTGTAAATTTTCAGCTCGATCCGAGCACTGTATCTTATGAAATGACCGAAATACCCTTGACTGTCCATGAACCCTGTTTCGCGCCCAGATTTCCGTTTTCGTGGTGTTTTCCCCATGAAATTGCATGATTTGGCTTTGGAGGTCTTCATAAGGAATGTAGGTATATGTCTTGGTTTCGAAACGCCATAAGATTCGTTTCAATATGATAAGTGTAGCTTCAGTTATGGATATTATGCCGAAAGGTGTATTTGATAGTCTATGATGTGTATGTGATTGATTTGAGATGAATTGGTAATATATTGTAGGTTGGAAATGAAGCATTTATGGGGAAATGCTGTCCGAACTTTGGGAATGTATGATTGCTATGAGTTTGTGATTTAGGGCTTGGACTCGAGCAAGGTAATGATATATGATGGATGGTTTCTGAGCCGTGGAGGTGAGTGACCCTAAATTGTTTCCAAAGTTACTTACGAAGTGTTTCTTGAATTATTTACTCGTTTGCATATCATGTGTGCCAGCATGTGAGTCCATGAAATGATTTAGCTTAAATGAGTTCTTGGGGAGTCTTGTGCTGAACACCAACGTCTCCTCTACTATTTACCTGGAGCCAACGTCTCCACCACTTTTGTGAGTTCGTGACATGATCTGGAGCACCAACGTTGCTCCCTCTAACTGTTCTACGTTAACGTTAAAAGATCTTTTTGAGCGTTGGGTGTGTAAGTGCAATGATTTCACTGGCTCACGAGAGCAATAAACGTACATTTGATCTTTGACTCATGACACCATCAAAGTGCATTATCTTGAAATATATTTGAGTACAAATTTTGCTGGTTACTCACTGAGCTTTTAGCTCACTCCAAAACTATTTTATTCCCCTCCACGGGGCTCGTGGCAAAGGAAGGCTTGTAGTACTTATTCACGTGATTGGATGGCATATATCTTGTACAGTTTAGATTTGGAATCGTTTTATGTATAGTTGGGAATTGTTTCCGCTTCGCTTATGACATGTAATTATTGGAGAATTTGAGGTATATTTGAGATTTATATTGTAATTTATTTGAGGACCGTAGTGTGCGACTGAGTCCCGGCGAGAGCTGGGCAGGCGGTCCGCCGAACCCTTTGGTTCGCCTTAGGGGGAGGTGGGGCTGTCACAGTTGGTATCAGAGCTTAGGCTTCAAATTCCTGTAGTGTATCCTAGGCTTGAAGTTTTGGATGCCGGACTGTGGGTTTGGTTTGAAATATTAGTGATTCTTGCGGGATGTCTTGACTTGATTGGTACAAGATGGAATGTCGAGGACGACATTCTTTTAAGGAGGGGAGTTTGTGACGCCCCGAAAGGATGAGTGTGAGAACCCGAAAATTTTTATATATTTTCTAGACGTTATTTTGTTTCCTTGTCTACAAGTTTATGCCTTTCTTCAATATATTCATTTCTTATACATTTTTATAAGGGAATATAGTTTTCAAATCATTTCCTTGATACAAGTTAGTCCACGTTGAGTTTGAAGTGTATTATCAACGTGGGACCCGCTAGTGCGGTAAATGCGATATATTTTTGACAACTTGTTGGAGTTTGTATTAAATGACATCATTTTACAAGGTGCTAAGAGATAGTTAGAGGTTACCTATATGGATTAGTATTGGAGAGACAAAAAGATAAGTTTTAAACCAAAAGGTGACAAGTGTCACCATCCTATTCACTCTTGGACTTTTGACCAAGATATTTTACCTTTTTAAAGCTAGTTTTGGCCAATTTATTTCTTCATTTTAAGCTCTCTTGGCGGAACTCCTTAGGGAGAAAAAAGAAAGAAACCTTCAACTTTTATTCTTCATTTCTTGCTTATATCTTGCAAACCAACCGATTAAATCTTCAATTTGTCCACAAAGGTGACTTGCTAAGGGTGTTTCAAGGTCTTGGTGGAGTTATTTTGGAGAAGGAACCATTAAGCTCCTACTTTTCCTGTGGTTTTAAGGTATTTTTCCAAGAACATCCCCTTTACTTCAATTAATTGCTTATTAGTGGTTTTTAGTGGTTTTAGATGTTGTTTTGTGGAAGATTAGCATTTGAATGCATGAATTCCAGGTTAGGGTTTTGAATCTGCCCTGTTCTGATCGGATTTATTTGAGCCTGTTAGAGGCCGAATCAGGCCTAGCTTAAAACATGAAAGTTGTAGAAAATGGTGTTGAGTAGCTGCCTGTAAATTTTCAGCTCGATCCGAGCACTGTATCTTATGAAATGACCGAAATACCCTTGACTGTCCATGAACCCTGTTTCGCGCCCAGATTTCCGTTTTCGTGGTGTTTTCCCCATGAAATTGCATGATTTGGCTTTGGAGGTCTTCATAAGGAATGTAGGTATATGTCTTGGTTTCGAAACGCCATAAGATTCGTTTCAATATGATAAGTGTAGCTTCAGTTATGGATATTATGCCGAAAGGTGTATTTGATAGTCTATGATGTGTATGTGATTGATTTGAGATGAATTGGTAATATATTGTAGGTTGGAAATGAAGCATTTATGGGGAAATGCTGTCCGAACTTTGGGAATGTATGATTGCTATGAGTTTGTGATTTAGGGCTTGGACTCGAGCAAGGTAATGATATATGATGGATGGTTTCTGAGCCGTGGAGGTGAGTGACCCTAAATTGTTTCCAAAGTTACTTACGAAGTGTTTCTTGAATTATTTACTCGTTTGCATATCATGTGTGCCAGCATGTGAGTCCATGAAATGATTTAGCTTAAATGAGTTCTTGGGGAGTCTTGTGCTGAACACCAACGTCTCCTCTACTATTTACCTGGAGCCAACGTCTCCACCACTTTTGTGAGTTCGTGACATGATCTGGAGCACCAACGTTGCTCCCTCTAACTGTTCTACGTTAACGTTAAAAGATCTTTTTGAGCGTTGGGTGTGTAAGTGCAATGATTTCACTGGCTCACGAGAGCAATAAACGTACATTTGATCTTTGACTCATGACACCATCAAAGTGCATTATCTTGAAATATATTTGAGTACAAATTTTGCTGGTTACTCACTGAGCTTTTAGCTCACTCCAAAACTATTTTATTCCCCTCCACGGGGCTCGTGGCAAAGGAAGGCTTGTAGTACTTATTCACGTGATTGGATGGCATATATCTTGTACAGTTTAGATTTGGAATCGTTTTATGTATAGTTGGGAATTGTTTCCGCTTCGCTTATGACATGTAATTATTGGAGAATTTGAGGTATATTTGAGATTTATATTGTAATTTATTTGAGGACCGTAGTGTGCGACTGAGTCCCGGCGAGAGCTGGGCAGGCGGTCCGCCGAACCCTTTGGTTCGCCTTAGGGGGAGGTGGGGCTGTCACAGTTGGTATCAGAGCTTAGGCTTCAAATTCCTGTAGTGTATCCTAGGCTTGAAGTTTTGGATGCCGGACTGTGGGTTTGGTTTGAAATATTAGTGATTCTTGCGGGATGTCTTGACTTGATTGGTACAAGATGGAATGTCGAGGACGACATTCTTTTAAGGAGGGGAGTTTGTGACGCCCCGAAAGGATGAGTGTGAGAACCCGAAAATTTTTATATATTTTCTAGACGTTATTTTGTTTCCTTGTCTACAAGTTTATGCCTTTCTTCAATATATTCATTTCTTATACATTTTTATAAGGGAATATAGTTTTCAAATCATTTCCTTGATACAAGTTAGTCCACGTTGAGTTTGAAGTGTATTATCAACGTGGGACCCGCTAGTGCGGTAAATGCGATATATTTTTGACAACTTGTTGGAGTTTGTATTAAATGACATCATTTTACAAGGTGCTAAGAGATAGTTAGAGGTTACCTATATGGATTAGTATTGGAGAGACAAAAAGATAAGTTTTAAACCAAAAGGTGACAAGTGTCACCATCCTATTCACTCTTGGACTTTTGACCAAGATATTTTACCTTTTTAAAGCTAGTTTTGGCCAATTTATTTCTTCATTTTAAGCTCTCTTGGCGGAACTCCTTAGGGAGAAAAAAGAAAGAAACCTTCAACTTTTATTCTTCATTTCTTGCTTATATCTTGCAAACCAACCGATTAAATCTTCAATTTGTCCACAAAGGTGACTTGCTAAGGGTGTTTCAAGGTCTTGGTGGAGTTATTTTGGAGAAGGAACCATTAAGCTCCTACTTTTCCTGTGGTTTTAAGGTATTTTTCCAAGAACATCCCCTTTACTTCAATTAATTGCTTATTAGTGGTTTTTAGTGGTTTTAGATGTTGTTTTGTGGAAGATTAGCATTTGAATGCATGAATTCCAGGTTAGGGTTTTGAATCTGCCCTGTTCTGATCGGATTTATTTGAGCCTGTTAGAGGCCGAATCAGGCCTAGATTAAAACATGAAAGTTGTAGAAAATGGTGTTGAGTAGCTGCCTGTAAATTTTCAGCTCGATCCGAGCACTGTATCTTATGAAATGACCGAAATACCCTTGACTGTCCATGAACCCTGTTTCGCGCCCAGATTTCCGTTTTCGTGGTGTTTTCCCCATGAAATTGCATGATTTGGCTTTGGAGGTCTTCATAAGGAATGTAGGTATATGTCTTGGTTTCGAAACGCCATAAGATTCGTTTCAATATGATAAGTGTAGCTTCAGTTATGGATATTATGCCGAAAGGTGTATTTGATAGTCTATGATGTGTATGTGATTGATTTGAGATGAATTGGTAATATATTGTAGGTTGGAAATGAAGCATTTATGGGGAAATGCTGTCCGAACTTTGGGAATGTATGATTGCTATGAGTTTGTGATTTAGGGCTTGGACTCGAGCAAGGTAATGATATATGATGGATGGTTTCTGAGCCGTGGAGGTGAGTGACCCTAAATTGTTTCCAAAGTTACTTACGAAGTGTTTCTTGAATTATTTACTCGTTTGCATATCATGTGTGCCAGCATGTGAGTCCATGAAATGATTTAGCTTAAATGAGTTCTTGGGGAGTCTTGTGCTGAACACCAACGTCTCCTCTACTATTTACCTGGAGCCAACGTCTCCACCACTTTTGTGAGTTCGTGACATGATCTGGAGCACCAACGTTGCTCCCTCTAACTGTTCTACGTTAACGTTAAAAGATCTTTTTGAGCGTTGGGTGTGTAAGTGCAATGATTTCACTGGCTCACGAGAGCAATAAACGTACATTTGATCTTTGACTCATGACACCATCAAAGTGCATTATCTTGAAATATATTTGAGTACAAATTTTGCTGGTTACTCACTGAGCTTTTAGCTCACTCCAAAACTATTTTATTCCCCTCCACGGGGCTCGTGGCAAAGGAAGGCTTGTAGTACTTATTCACGTGATTGGATGGCATATATCTTGTACAGTTTAGATTTGGAATCGTTTTATGTATAGTTGGGAATTGTTTCCGCTTCGCTTATGACATGTAATTATTGGAGAATTTGAGGTATATTTGAGATTTATATTGTAATTTATTTGAGGACCGTAGTGTGCGACTGAGTCCCGGCGAGAGCTGGGCAGGCGGTCCGCCGAACCCTTTGGTTCGCCTTAGGGGGAGGTGGGGCTGTCACAGTTGGTATCAGAGCTTAGGCTTCAAATTCCTGTAGTGTATCCTAGGCTTGAAGTTTTGGATGCCGGACTGTGGGTTTGGTTTGAAATATTAGTGATTCTTGCGGGATGTCTTGACTTGATTGGTACAAGATGGAATGTCGAGGACGACATTCTTTTAAGGAGGGGAGTTTGTGACGCCCCGAAAGGATGAGTGTGAGAACCCGAAAATTTTTATATATTTTCTAGACGTTATTTTGTTTCCTTGTCTACAAGTTTATGCCTTTCTTCAATATATTCATTTCTTATACATTTTTATAAGGGAATATAGTTTTCAAATCATTTCCTTGATACAAGTTAGTCCACGTTGAGTTTGAAGTGTATTATCAACGTGGGACCCGCTAGTGCGGTAAATGCGATATATTTTTGACAACTTGTTGGAGTTTGTATTAAATGACATCATTTTACAAGGTGCTAAGAGATAGTTAGAGGTTACCTATATGGATTAGTATTGGAGAGACAAAAAGATAAGTTTTAAACCAAAAGGTGACAAGTGTCACCATCCTATTCACTCTTGGACTTTTGACCAAGATATTTTACCTTTTTAAAGCTAGTTTTGGCCAATTTATTTCTTCATTTTAAGCTCTCTTGGCGGAACTCCTTAGGGAGAAAAAAGAAAGAAACCTTCAACTTTTATTCTTCATTTCTTGCTTATATCTTGCAAACCAACCGATTAAATCTTCAATTTGTCCACAAAGGTGACTTGCTAAGGGTGTTTCAAGGTCTTGGTGGAGTTATTTTGGAGAAGGAACCATTAAGCTCCTACTTTTCCTGTGGTTTTAAGGTATTTTTCCAAGAACATCCCCTTTACTTCAATTAATTGCTTATTAGTGGTTTTTAGTGGTTTTAGATGTTGTTTTGTGGAAGATTAGCATTTGAATGCATGAATTCCAGGTTAGGGTTTTGAATCTGCCCTGTTCTGATCGGATTTATTTGAGCCTGTTAGAGGCCGAATCAGGCCTAGCTTAAAACATGAAAGTTGTAGAAAATGGTGTTGAGTAGCTGCCTGTAAATTTTCAGCTCGATCCGAGCACTGTATCTTATGAAATGACCGAAATACCCTTGACTGTCCATGAACCCTGTTTCGCGCCCAGATTTCCGTTTTCGTGGTGTTTTCCCCATGAAATTGCATGATTTGGCTTTGGAGGTCTTCATAAGGAATGTAGGTATATGTCTTGGTTTCGAAACGCCATAAGATTCGTTTCAATATGATAAGTGTAGCTTCAGTTATGGATATTATGCCGAAAGGTGTATTTGATAGTCTATGATGTGTATGTGATTGATTTGAGATGAATTGGTAATATATTGTAGGTTGGAAATGAAGCATTTATGGGGAAATGCTGTCCGAACTTTGGGAATGTATGATTGCTATGAGTTTGTGATTTAGGGCTTGGACTCGAGCAAGGTAATGATATATGATGGATGGTTTCTGAGCCGTGGAGGTGAGTGACCCTAAATTGTTTCCAAAGTTACTTACGAAGTGTTTCTTGAATTATTTACTCGTTTGCATATCATGTGTGCCAGCATGTGAGTCCATGAAATGATTTAGCTTAAATGAGTTCTTGGGGAGTCTTGTGCTGAACACCAACGTCTCCTCTACTATTTACCTGGAGCCAACGTCTCCACCACTTTTGTGAGTTCGTGACATGATCTGGAGCACCAACGTTGCTCCCTCTAACTGTTCTACGTTAACGTTAAAAGATCTTTTTGAGCGTTGGGTGTGTAAGTGCAATGATTTCACTGGCTCACGAGAGCAATAAACGTACATTTGATCTTTGACTCATGACACCATCAAAGTGCATTATCTTGAAATATATTTGAGTACAAATTTTGCTGGTTACTCACTGAGCTTTTAGCTCACTCCAAAACTATTTTATTCCCCTCCACGGGGCTCGTGGCAAAGGAAGGCTTGTAGTACTTATTCACGTGATTGGATGGCATATATCTTGTACAGTTTAGATTTGGAATCGTTTTATGTATAGTTGGGAATTGTTTCCGCTTCGCTTATGACATGTAATTATTGGAGAATTTGAGGTATATTTGAGATTTATATTGTAATTTATTTGAGGACCGTAGTGTGCGACTGAGTCCCGGCGAGAGCTGGGCAGGCGGTCCGCCGAACCCTTTGGTTCGCCTTAGGGGGAGGTGGGGCTGTCACAGTTGGTATCAGAGCTTAGGCTTCAAATTCCTGTAGTGTATCCTAGGCTTGAAGTTTTGGATGCCGGACTGTGGGTTTGGTTTGAAATATTAGTGATTCTTGCGGGATGTCTTGACTTGATTGGTACAAGATGGAATGTCGAGGACGACATTCTTTTAAGGAGGGGAGTTTGTGACGCCCCGAAAGGATGAGTGTGAGAACCCGAAAATTTTTATATATTTTCTAGACGTTATTTTGTTTCCTTGTCTACAAGTTTATGCCTTTCTTCAATATATTCATTTCTTATACATTTTTATAAGGGAATATAGTTTTCAAATCATTTCCTTGATACAAGTTAGTCCACGTTGAGTTTGAAGTGTATTATCAACGTGGGACCCGCTAGTGCGGTAAATGCGATATATTTTTGACAACTTGTTGGAGTTTGTATTAAATGACATCATTTTACAAGGTGCTAAGAGATAGTTAGAGGTTACCTATATGGATTAGTATTGGAGAGACAAAAAGATAAGTTTTAAACCAAAAGGTGACAAGTGTCACCATCCTATTCACTCTTGGACTTTTGACCAAGATATTTTACCTTTTTAAAGCTAGTTTTGGCCAATTTATTTCTTCATTTTAAGCTCTCTTGGCGGAACTCCTTAGGGAGAAAAAAGAAAGAAACCTTCAACTTTTATTCTTCATTTCTTGCTTATATCTTGCAAACCAACCGATTAAATCTTCAATTTGTCCACAAAGGTGACTTGCTAAGGGTGTTTCAAGGTCTTGGTGGAGTTATTTTGGAGAAGGAACCATTAAGCTCCTACTTTTCCTGTGGTTTTAAGGTATTTTTCCAAGAACATCCCCTTTACTTCAATTAATTGCTTATTAGTGGTTTTTAGTGGTTTTAGATGTTGTTTTGTGGAAGATTAGCATTTGAATGCATGAATTCCAGGTTAGGGTTTTGAATCTGCCCTGTTCTGATCGGATTTATTTGAGCCTGTTAGAGGCCGAATCAGGCCTAGATTAAAACATGAAAGTTGTAGAAAATGGTGTTGAGTAGCTGCCTGTAAATTTTCAGCTCGATCCGAGCACTGTATCTTATGAAATGACCGAAATACCCTTGACTGTCCATGAACCCTGTTTCGCGCCCAGATTTCCGTTTTCGTGGTGTTTTCCCCATGAAATTGCATGATTTGGCTTTGGAGGTCTTCATAAGGAATGTAGGTATATGTCTTGGTTTCGAAACGCCATAAGATTCGTTTCAATATGATAAGTGTAGCTTCAGTTATGGATATTATGCCGAAAGGTGTATTTGATAGTCTATGATGTGTATGTGATTGATTTGAGATGAATTGGTAATATATTGTAGGTTGGAAATGAAGCATTTATGGGGAAATGCTGTCCGAACTTTGGGAATGTATGATTGCTATGAGTTTGTGATTTAGGGCTTGGACTCGAGCAAGGTAATGATATATGATGGATGGTTTCTGAGCCGTGGAGGTGAGTGACCCTAAATTGTTTCCAAAGTTACTTACGAAGTGTTTCTTGAATTATTTACTCGTTTGCATATCATGTGTGCCAGCATGTGAGTCCATGAAATGATTTAGCTTAAATGAGTTCTTGGGGAGTCTTGTGCTGAACACCAACGTCTCCTCTACTATTTACCTGGAGCCAACGTCTCCACCACTTTTGTGAGTTCGTGACATGATCTGGAGCACCAACGTTGCTCCCTCTAACTGTTCTACGTTAACGTTAAAAGATCTTTTTGAGCGTTGGGTGTGTAAGTGCAATGATTTCACTGGCTCACGAGAGCAATAAACGTACATTTGATCTTTGACTCATGACACCATCAAAGTGCATTATCTTGAAATATATTTGAGTACAAATTTTGCTGGTTACTCACTGAGCTTTTAGCTCACTCCAAAACTATTTTATTCCCCTCCACGGGGCTCGTGGCAAAGGAAGGCTTGTAGTACTTATTCACGTGATTGGATGGCATATATCTTGTACAGTTTAGATTTGGAATCGTTTTATGTATAGTTGGGAATTGTTTCCGCTTCGCTTATGACATGTAATTATTGGAGAATTTGAGGTATATTTGAGATTTATATTGTAATTTATTTGAGGACCGTAGTGTGCGACTGAGTCCCGGCGAGAGCTGGGCAGGCGGTCCGCCGAACCCTTTGGTTCGCCTTAGGGGGAGGTGGGGCTGTCACAGTTGGTATCAGAGCTTAGGCTTCAAATTCCTGTAGTGTATCCTAGGCTTGAAGTTTTGGATGCCGGACTGTGGGTTTGGTTTGAAATATTAGTGATTCTTGCGGGATGTCTTGACTTGATTGGTACAAGATGGAATGTCGAGGACGACATTCTTTTAAGGAGGGGAGTTTGTGACGCCCCGAAAGGATGAGTGTGAGAACCCGAAAATTTTTATATATTTTCTAGACGTTATTTTGTTTCCTTGTCTACAAGTTTATGCCTTTCTTCAATATATTCATTTCTTATACATTTTTATAAGGGAATATAGTTTTCAAATCATTTCCTTGATACAAGTTAGTCCACGTTGAGTTTGAAGTGTATTATCAACGTGGGACCCGCTAGTGCGGTAAATGCGATATATTTTTGACAACTTGTTGGAGTTTGTATTAAATGACATCATTTTACAAGGTGCTAAGAGATAGTTAGAGGTTACCTATATGGATTAGTATTGGAGAGACAAAAAGATAAGTTTTAAACCAAAAGGTGACAAGTGTCACCATCCTATTCACTCTTGGACTTTTGACCAAGATATTTTACCTTTTTAAAGCTAGTTTTGGCCAATTTATTTCTTCATTTTAAGCTCTCTTGGCGGAACTCCTTAGGGAGAAAAAAGAAAGAAACCTTCAACTTTTATTCTTCATTTCTTGCTTATATCTTGCAAACCAACCGATTAAATCTTCAATTTGTCCACAAAGGTGACTTGCTAAGGGTGTTTCAAGGTCTTGGTGGAGTTATTTTGGAGAAGGAACCATTAAGCTCCTACTTTTCCTGTGGTTTTAAGGTATTTTTCCAAGAACATCCCCTTTACTTCAATTAATTGCTTATTAGTGGTTTTTAGTGGTTTTAGATGTTGTTTTGTGGAAGATTAGCATTTGAATGCATGAATTCCAGGTTAGGGTTTTGAATCTGCCCTGTTCTGATCGGATTTATTTGAGCCTGTTAGAGGCAGAATCAGGCCTAGATTAAAACATGAAAGTTGTAGAAAATGGTGTTGAGTAGCTGCCTGTAAATTTTCAGCTCGATCCGAGCACTGTATCTTATGAAATGACCGAAATACCCTTGACTGTCCATGAACCCTGTTTCGCGCCCAGATTTCCGTTTTCGTGGTGTTTTCCCCATGAAATTGCATGATTTGGCTTTGGAGGTCTTCATAAGGAATGTAGGTATATGTCTTGGTTTCGAAACGCCATAAGATTCGTTTCAATATGATAAGTGTAGCTTCAGTTATGGATATTATGCCGAAAGGTGTATTTGATAGTCTATGATGTGTATGTGATTGATTTGAGATGAATTGGTAATATATTGTAGGTTGGAAATGAAGCATTTATGGGGAAATGCTGTCCGAACTTTGGGAATGTATGATTGCTATGAGTTTGTGATTTAGGGCTTGGACTCGAGCAAGGTAATGATATATGATGGATGGTTTCTGAGCCGTGGAGGTGAGTGACCCTAAATTGTTTCCAAAGTTACTTACGAAGTGTTTCTTGAATTATTTACTCGTTTGCATATCATGTGTGCCAGCATGTGAGTCCATGAAATGATTTAGCTTAAATGAGTTCTTGGGGAGTCTTGTGCTGAACACCAACGTCTCCTCTACTATTTACCTGGAGCCAACGTCTCCACCACTTTTGTGAGTTCGTGACATGATCTGGAGCACCAACGTTGCTCCCTCTAACTGTTCTACGTTAACGTTAAAAGATCTTTTTGAGCGTTGGGTGTGTAAGTGCAATGATTTCACTGGCTCACGAGAGCAATAAACGTACATTTGATCTTTGACTCATGACACCATCAAAGTGCATTATCTTGAAATATATTTGAGTACAAATTTTGCTGGTTACTCACTGAGCTTTTAGCTCACTCCAAAACTATTTTATTCCCCTCCACGGGGCTCGTGGCAAAGGAAGGCTTGTAGTACTTATTCACGTGATTGGATGGCATATATCTTGTACAGTTTAGATTTGGAATCGTTTTATGTATAGTTGGGAATTGTTTCCGCTTCGCTTATGACATGTAATTATTGGAGAATTTGAGGTATATTTGAGATTTATATTGTAATTTATTTGAGGACCGTAGTGTGCGACTGAGTCCCGGCGAGAGCTGGGCAGGCGGTCCGCCGAACCCTTTGGTTCGCCTTAGGGGGAGGTGGGGCTGTCACAGTTGGTATCAGAGCTTAGGCTTCAAATTCCTGTAGTGTATCCTAGGCTTGAAGTTTTGGATGCCGGACTGTGGGTTTGGTTTGAAATATTAGTGATTCTTGCGGGATGTCTTGACTTGATTGGTACAAGATGGAATGTCGAGGACGACATTCTTTTAAGGAGGGGAGTTTGTGACGCCCCGAAAGGATGAGTGTGAGAACCCGAAAATTTTTATATATTTTCTAGACGTTATTTTGTTTCCTTGTCTACAAGTTTATGCCTTTCTTCAATATATTCATTTCTTATACATTTTTATAAGGGAATATAGTTTTCAAATCATTTCCTTGATACAAGTTAGTCCACGTTGAGTTTGAAGTGTATTATCAACGTGGGACCCGCTAGTGCGGTAAATGCGATATATTTTTGACAACTTGTTGGAGTTTGTATTAAATGACATCATTTTACAAGGTGCTAAGAGATAGTTAGAGGTTACCTATATGGATTAGTATTGGAGAGACAAAAAGATAAGTTTTAAACCAAAAGGTGACAAGTGTCACCATCCTATTCACTCTTGGACTTTTGACCAAGATATTTTACCTTTTTAAAGCTAGTTTTGGCCAATTTATTTCTTCATTTTAAGCTCTCTTGGCGGAACTCCTTAGGGAGAAAAAAGAAAGAAACCTTCAACTTTTATTCTTCATTTCTTGCTTATATCTTGCAAACCAACCGATTAAATCTTCAATTTGTCCACAAAGGTGACTTGCTAAGGGTGTTTCAAGGTCTTGGTGGAGTTATTTTGGAGAAGGAACCATTAAGCTCCTACTTTTCCTGTGGTTTTAAGGTATTTTTCCAAGAACATCCCCTTTACTTCAATTAATTGCTTATTAGTGGTTTTTAGTGGTTTTAGATGTTGTTTTGTGGAAGATTAGCATTTGAATGCATGAATTCCAGGTTAGGGTTTTGAATCTGCCCTGTTCTGATCGGATTTATTTGAGCCTGTTAGAGGCCGAATCAGGCCTAGCTTAAAACATGAAAGTTGTAGAAAATGGTGTTGAGTAGCTGCCTGTAAATTTTCAGCTCGATCCGAGCACTGTATCTTATGAAATGACCGAAATACCCTTGACTGTCCATGAACCCTGTTTCGCGCCCAGATTTCCGTTTTCGTGGTGTTTTCCCCATGAAATTGCATGATTTGGCTTTGGAGGTCTTCATAAGGAATGTAGGTATATGTCTTGGTTTCGAAACGCCATAAGATTCGTTTCAATATGATAAGTGTAGCTTCAGTTATGGATATTATGCCGAAAGGTGTATTTGATAGTCTATGATGTGTATGTGATTGATTTGAGATGAATTGGTAATATATTGTAGGTTGGAAATGAAGCATTTATGGGGAAATGCTGTCCGAACTTTGGGAATGTATGATTGCTATGAGTTTGTGATTTAGGGCTTGGACTCGAGCAAGGTAATGATATATGATGGATGGTTTCTGAGCCGTGGAGGTGAGTGACCCTAAATTGTTTCCAAAGTTACTTACGAAGTGTTTCTTGAATTATTTACTCGTTTGCATATCATGTGTGCCAGCATGTGAGTCCATGAAATGATTTAGCTTAAATGAGTTCTTGGGGAGTCTTGTGCTGAACACCAACGTCTCCTCTACTATTTACCTGGAGCCAACGTCTCCACCACTTTTGTGAGTTCGTGACATGATCTGGAGCACCAACGTTGCTCCCTCTAACTGTTCTACGTTAACGTTAAAAGATCTTTTTGAGCGTTGGGTGTGTAAGTGCAATGATTTCACTGGCTCACGAGAGCAATAAACGTACATTTGATCTTTGACTCATGACACCATCAAAGTGCATTATCTTGAAATATATTTGAGTACAAATTTTGCTGGTTACTCACTGAGCTTTTAGCTCACTCCAAAACTATTTTATTCCCCTCCACGGGGCTCGTGGCAAAGGAAGGCTTGTAGTACTTATTCACGTGATTGGATGGCATATATCTTGTACAGTTTAGATTTGGAATCGTTTTATGTATAGTTGGGAATTGTTTCCGCTTCGCTTATGACATGTAATTATTGGAGAATTTGAGGTATATTTGAGATTTATATTGTAATTTATTTGAGGACCGTAGTGTGCGACTGAGTCCCGGCGAGAGCTGGGCAGGCGGTCCGCCGAACCCTTTGGTTCGCCTTAGGGGGAGGTGGGGCTGTCACAGTTGGTATCAGAGCTTAGGCTTCAAATTCCTGTAGTGTATCCTAGGCTTGAAGTTTTGGATGCCGGACTGTGGGTTTGGTTTGAAATATTAGTGATTCTTGCGGGATGTCTTGACTTGATTGGTACAAGATGGAATGTCGAGGACGACATTCTTTTAAGGAGGGGAGTTTGTGACGCCCCGAAAGGATGAGTGTGAGAACCCGAAAATTTTTATATATTTTCTAGACGTTATTTTGTTTCCTTGTCTACAAGTTTATGCCTTTCTTCAATATATTCATTTCTTATACATTTTTATAAGGGAATATAGTTTTCAAATCATTTCCTTGATACAAGTTAGTCCACGTTGAGTTTGAAGTGTATTATCAACGTGGGACCCGCTAGTGCGGTAAATGCGATATATTTTTGACAACTTGTTGGAGTTTGTATTAAATGACATCATTTTACAAGGTGCTAAGAGATAGTTAGAGGTTACCTATATGGATTAGTATTGGAGAGACAAAAAGATAAGTTTTAAACCAAAAGGTGACAAGTGTCACCATCCTATTCACTCTTGGACTTTTGACCAAGATATTTTACCTTTTTAAAGCTAGTTTTGGCCAATTTATTTCTTCATTTTAAGCTCTCTTGGCGGAACTCCTTAGGGAGAAAAAAGAAAGAAACCTTCAACTTTTATTCTTCATTTCTTGCTTATATCTTGCAAACCAACCGATTAAATCTTCAATTTGTCCACAAAGGTGACTTGCTAAGGGTGTTTCAAGGTCTTGGTGGAGTTATTTTGGAGAAGGAACCATTAAGCTCCTACTTTTCCTGTGGTTTTAAGGTATTTTTCCAAGAACATCCCCTTTACTTCAATTAATTGCTTATTAGTGGTTTTTAGTGGTTTTAGATGTTGTTTTGTGGAAGATTAGCATTTGAATGCATGAATTCCAGGTTAGGGTTTTGAATCTGCCCTGTTCTGATCGGATTTATTTGAGCCTGTTAGAGGCCGAATCAGGCCTAGCTTAAAACATGAAAGTTGTAGAAAATGGTGTTGAGTAGCTGCCTGTAAATTTTCAGCTCGATCCGAGCACTGTATCTTATGAAATGACCGAAATACCCTTGACTGTCCATGAACCCTGTTTCGCGCCCAGATTTCCGTTTTCGTGGTGTTTTCCCCATGAAATTGCATGATTTGGCTTTGGAGGTCTTCATAAGGAATGTAGGTATATGTCTTGGTTTCGAAACGCCATAAGATTCGTTTCAATATGATAAGTGTAGCTTCAGTTATGGATATTATGCCGAAAGGTGTATTTGATAGTCTATGATGTGTATGTGATTGATTTGAGATGAATTGGTAATATATTGTAGGTTGGAAATGAAGCATTTATGGGGAAATGCTGTCCGAACTTTGGGAATGTATGATTGCTATGAGTTTGTGATTTAGGGCTTGGACTCGAGCAAGGTAATGATATATGATGGATGGTTTCTGAGCCGTGGAGGTGAGTGACCCTAAATTGTTTCCAAAGTTACTTACGAAGTGTTTCTTGAATTATTTACTCGTTTGCATATCATGTGTGCCAGCATGTGAGTCCATGAAATGATTTAGCTTAAATGAGTTCTTGGGGAGTCTTGTGCTGAACACCAACGTCTCCTCTACTATTTACCTGGAGCCAACGTCTCCACCACTTTTGTGAGTTCGTGACATGATCTGGAGCACCAACGTTGCTCCCTCTAACTGTTCTACGTTAACGTTAAAAGATCTTTTTGAGCGTTGGGTGTGTAAGTGCAATGATTTCACTGGCTCACGAGAGCAATAAACGTACATTTGATCTTTGACTCATGACACCATCAAAGTGCATTATCTTGAAATATATTTGAGTACAAATTTTGCTGGTTACTCACTGAGCTTTTAGCTCACTCCAAAACTATTTTATTCCCCTCCACGGGGCTCGTGGCAAAGGAAGGCTTGTAGTACTTATTCACGTGATTGGATGGCATATATCTTGTACAGTTTAGATTTGGAATCGTTTTATGTATAGTTGGGAATTGTTTCCGCTTCGCTTATGACATGTAATTATTGGAGAATTTGAGGTATATTTGAGATTTATATTGTAATTTATTTGAGGACCGTAGTGTGCGACTGAGTCCCGGCGAGAGCTGGGCAGGCGGTCCGCCGAACCCTTTGGTTCGCCTTAGGGGGAGGTGGGGCTGTCACAGTTGGTATCAGAGCTTAGGCTTCAAATTCCTGTAGTGTATCCTAGGCTTGAAGTTTTGGATGCCGGACTGTGGGTTTGGTTTGAAATATTAGTGATTCTTGCGGGATGTCTTGACTTGATTGGTACAAGATGGAATGTCGAGGACGACATTCTTTTAAGGAGGGGAGTTTGTGACGCCCCGAAAGGATGAGTGTGAGAACCCGAAAATTTTTATATATTTTCTAGACGTTATTTTGTTTCCTTGTCTACAAGTTTATGCCTTTCTTCAATATATTCATTTCTTATACATTTTTATAAGGGAATATAGTTTTCAAATCATTTCCTTGATACAAGTTAGTCCACGTTGAGTTTGAAGTGTATTATCAACGTGGGACCCGCTAGTGCGGTAAATGCGATATATTTTTGACAACTTGTTGGAGTTTGTATTAAATGACATCATTTTACAAGGTGCTAAGAGATAGTTAGAGGTTACCTATATGGATTAGTATTGGAGAGACAAAAAGATAAGTTTTAAACCAAAAGGTGACAAGTGTCACCATCCTATTCACTCTTGGACTTTTGACCAAGATATTTTACCTTTTTAAAGCTAGTTTTGGCCAATTTATTTCTTCATTTTAAGCTCTCTTGGCGGAACTCCTTAGGGAGAAAAAAGAAAGAAACCTTCAACTTTTATTCTTCATTTCTTGCTTATATCTTGCAAACCAACCGATTAAATCTTCAATTTGTCCACAAAGGTGACTTGCTAAGGGTGTTTCAAGGTCTTGGTGGAGTTATTTTGGAGAAGGAACCATTAAGCTCCTACTTTTCCTGTGGTTTTAAGGTATTTTTCCAAGAACATCCCCTTTACTTCAATTAATTGCTTATTAGTGGTTTTTAGTGGTTTTAGATGTTGTTTTGTGGAAGATTAGCATTTGAATGCATGAATTCCAGGTTAGGGTTTTGAATCTGCCCTGTTCTGATCGGATTTATTTGAGCCTGTTAGAGGCCGAATCAGGCCTAGCTTAAAACATGAAAGTTGTAGAAAATGGTGTTGAGTAGCTGCCTGTAAATTTTCAGCTCGATCCGAGCACTGTATCTTATGAAATGACCGAAATACCCTTGACTGTCCATGAACCCTGTTTCGCGCCCAGATTT
Organism: Coffea arabica; assembly: GCF_036785885.1. Lineage (NCBI taxonomy): Eukaryota > Viridiplantae > Streptophyta > Magnoliopsida > Gentianales > Rubiaceae > Coffea > Coffea arabica. Next base: position 37,974,971 of record NC_092329.1, read on the forward strand.
CCGTTTTCGTGGTGTTTTCCCCATGAAATTGCATGATTTGGCTTTGGAGGTCTTCATAAGGAATGTAGGTATATGTCTTGGTTTCGAAACGCCATAAGATTCGTTTCAATATGATAAGTGTAGCTTCAGTTATGGATATTATGCCGAAAGGTGTATTTGATAGTCTATGATGTGTATGTGATTGATTTGAGATGAATTGGTAATATATTGTAGGTTGGAAATGAAGCATTTATGGGGAAATGCTGTCCGAACTTTGGGAATGTATGATTGCTATGAGTTTGTGATTTAGGGCTTGGACTCGAGCAAGGTAATGATATATGATGGATGGTTTCTGAGCCGTGGAGGTGAGTGACCCTAAATTGTTTCCAAAGTTACTTACGAAGTGTTTCTTGAATTATTTACTCGTTTGCATATCATGTGTGCCAGCATGTGAGTCCATGAAATGATTTAGCTTAAATGAGTTCTTGGGGAGTCTTGTGCTGAACACCAACGTCTCCTCTACTATTTACCTGGAGCCAACGTCTCCACCACTTTTGTGAGTTCGTGACATGATCTGGAGCACCAACGTTGCTCCCTCTAACTGTTCTACGTTAACGTTAAAAGATCTTTTTGAGCGTTGGGTGTGTAAGTGCAATGATTTCACTGGCTCACGAGAGCAATAAACGTACATTTGATCTTTGACTCATGACACCATCAAAGTGCATTATCTTGAAATATATTTGAGTACAAATTTTGCTGGTTACTCACTGAGCTTTTAGCTCACTCCAAAACTATTTTATTCCCCTCCACGGGGCTCGTGGCAAAGGAAGGCTTGTAGTACTTATTCACGTGATTGGATGGCATATATCTTGTACAGTTTAGATTTGGAATCGTTTTATGTATAGTTGGGAATTGTTTCCGCTTCGCTTATGACATGTAATTATTGGAGAATTTGAGGTATATTTGAGATTTATATTGTAATTTATTTGAGGACCGTAGTGTGCGACTGAGTCCCGGCGAGAGCTGGGCAGGCGGTCCGCCGAACCCTTTGGTTCGCCTTAGGGGGAGGTGGGGCTGTCACAGTTGGTATCAGAGCTTAGGCTTCAAATTCCTGTAGTGTATCCTAGGCTTGAAGTTTTGGATGCCGGACTGTGGGTTTGGTTTGAAATATTAGTGATTCTTGCGGGATGTCTTGACTTGATTGGTACAAGATGGAATGTCGAGGACGACATTCTTTTAAGGAGGGGAGTTTGTGACGCCCCGAAAGGATGAGTGTGAGAACCCGAAAATTTTTATATATTTTCTAGACGTTATTTTGTTTCCTTGTCTACAAGTTTATGCCTTTCTTCAATATATTCATTTCTTATACATTTTTATAAGGGAATATAGTTTTCAAATCATTTCCTTGATACAAGTTAGTCCACGTTGAGTTTGAAGTGTATTATCAACGTGGGACCCGCTAGTGCGGTAAATGCGATATATTTTTGACAACTTGTTGGAGTTTGTATTAAATGACATCATTTTACAAGGTGCTAAGAGATAGTTAGAGGTTACCTATATGGATTAGTATTGGAGAGACAAAAAGATAAGTTTTAAACCAAAAGGTGACAAGTGTCACCATCCTATTCACTCTTGGACTTTTGACCAAGATATTTTACCTTTTTAAAGCTAGTTTTGGCCAATTTATTTCTTCATTTTAAGCTCTCTTGGCGGAACTCCTTAGGGAGAAAAAAGAAAGAAACCTTCAACTTTTATTCTTCATTTCTTGCTTATATCTTGCAAACCAACCGATTAAATCTTCAATTTGTCCACAAAGGTGACTTGCTAAGGGTGTTTCAAGGTCTTGGTGGAGTTATTTTGGAGAAGGAACCATTAAGCTCCTACTTTTCCTGTGGTTTTAAGGTATTTTTCCAAGAACATCCCCTTTACTTCAATTAATTGCTTATTAGTGGTTTTTAGTGGTTTTAGATGTTGTTTTGTGGAAGATTAGCATTTGAATGCATGAATTCCAGGTTAGGGTTTTGAATCTGCCCTGTTCTGATCGGATTTATTTGAGCCTGTTAGAGGCCGAATCAGGCCTAGATTAAAACATGAAAGTTGTAGAAAATGGTGTTGAGTAGCTGCCTGTAAATTTTCAGCTCGATCCGAGCACTGTATCTTATGAAATGACCGAAATACCCTTGACTGTCCATGAACCCTGTTTCGCGCCCAGATTTCCGTTTTCGTGGTGTTTTCCCCATGAAATTGCATGATTTGGCTTTGGAGGTCTTCATAAGGAATGTAGGTATATGTCTTGGTTTCGAAACGCCATAAGATTCGTTTCAATATGATAAGTGTAGCTTCAGTTATGGATATTATGCCGAAAGGTGTATTTGATAGTCTATGATGTGTATGTGATTGATTTGAGATGAATTGGTAATATATTGTAGGTTGGAAATGAAGCATTTATGGGGAAATGCTGTCCGAACTTTGGGAATGTATGATTGCTATGAGTTTGTGATTTAGGGCTTGGACTCGAGCAAGGTAATGATATATGATGGATGGTTTCTGAGCCGTGGAGGTGAGTGACCCTAAATTGTTTCCAAAGTTACTTACGAAGTGTTTCTTGAATTATTTACTCGTTTGCATATCATGTGTGCCAGCATGTGAGTCCATGAAATGATTTAGCTTAAATGAGTTCTTGGGGAGTCTTGTGCTGAACACCAACGTCTCCTCTATTATTTACCTGGAGCCAACGTCTCCACCACTTTTGTGAGTTCGTGACATGATCTGGAGCACCAACGTTGCTCCCTCTAACTGTTCTACGTTAACGTTAAAAGATCTTTTTGAGCGTTGGGTGTGTAAGTGCAATGATTTCACTGGCTCACGAGAGCAATAAACGTACATTTGATCTTTGACTCATGACACCATCAAAGTGCATTATCTTGAAATATATTTGAGTACAAATTTTGCTGGTTACTCACTGAGCTTTTAGCTCACTCCAAAACTATTTTATTCCCCTCCACGGGGCTCGTGGCAAAGGAAGGCTTGTAGTACTTATTCACGTGATTGGATGGCATATATCTTGTACAGTTTAGATTTGGAATCGTTTTATGTATAGTTGGGAATTGTTTCCGCTTCGCTTATGACATGTAATTATTGGAGAATTTGAGGTATATTTGAGATTTATATTGTAATTTATTTGAGGACCGTAGTGTGCGACTGAGTCCCGGCGAGAGCTGGGCAGGCGGTCCGCCGAACCCTTTGGTTCGCCTTAGGGGGAGGTGGGGCTGTCACAGTTGGTATCAGAGCTTAGGCTTCAAATTCCTGTAGTGTATCCTAGGCTTGAAGTTTTGGATGCCGGACTGTGGGTTTGGTTTGAAATATTAGTGATTCTTGCGGGATGTCTTGACTTGATTGGTACAAGATGGAATGTCGAGGACGACATTCTTTTAAGGAGGGGAGTTTGTGACGCCCCGAAAGGATGAGTGTGAGAACCCGAAAATTTTTATATATTTTCTAGACGTTATTTTGTTTCCTTGTCTACAAGTTTATGCCTTTCTTCAATATATTCATTTCTTATACATTTTTATAAGGGAATATAGTTTTCAAATCATTTCCTTGATACAAGTTAGTCCACGTTGAGTTTGAAGTGTATTATCAACGTGGGACCCGCTAGTGCGGTAAATGCGATATATTTTTGACAACTTGTTGGAGTTTGTATTAAATGACATCATTTTACAAGGTGCTAAGAGATAGTTAGAGGTTACCTATATGGATTAGTATTGGAGAGACAAAAAGATAAGTTTTAAACCAAAAGGTGACAAGTGTCACCATCCTATTCACTCTTGGACTTTTGACCAAGATATTTTACCTTTTTAAAGCTAGTTTTGGCCAATTTATTTCTTCATTTTAAGCTCTCTTGGCGGAACTCCTTAGGGAGAAAAAAGAAAGAAACCTTCAACTTTTATTCTTCATTTCTTGCTTATATCTTGCAAACCAACCGATTAAATCTTCAATTTGTCCACAAAGGTGACTTGCTAAGGGTGTTTCAAGGTCTTGGTGGAGTTATTTTGGAGAAGGAACCATTAAGCTCCTACTTTTCCTGTGGTTTTAAGGTATTTTTCCAAGAACATCCCCTTTACTTCAATTAATTGCTTATTAGTGGTTTTTAGTGGTTTTAGATGTTGTTTTGTGGAAGATTAGCATTTGAATGCATGAATTCCAGGTTAGGGTTTTGAATCTGCCCTGTTCTGATCGGATTTATTTGAGCCTGTTAGAGGCCGAATCAGGCCTAGATTAAAACATGAAAGTTGTAGAAAATGGTGTTGAGTAGCTGCCTGTAAATTTTCAGCTCGATCCGAGCACTGTATCTTATGAAATGACCGAAATACCCTTGACTGTCCATGAACCCTGTTTCGCGCCCAGATTTCCGTTTTCGTGGTGTTTTCCCCATGAAATTGCATGATTTGGCTTTGGAGGTCTTCATAAGGAATGTAGGTATATGTCTTGGTTTCGAAACGCCATAAGATTCGTTTCAATATGATAAGTGTAGCTTCAGTTATGGATATTATGCCGAAAGGTGTATTTGATAGTCTATGATGTGTATGTGATTGATTTGAGATGAATTGGTAATATATTGTAGGTTGGAAATGAAGCATTTATGGGGAAATGCTGTCCGAACTTTGGGAATGTATGATTGCTATGAGTTTGTGATTTAGGGCTTGGACTCGAGCAAGGTAATGATATATGATGGATGGTTTCTGAGCCGTGGAGGTGAGTGACCCTAAATTGTTTCCAAAGTTACTTACGAAGTGTTTCTTGAATTATTTACTCGTTTGCATATCATGTGTGCCAGCATGTGAGTCCATGAAATGATTTAGCTTAAATGAGTTCTTGGGGAGTCTTGTGCTGAACACCAACGTCTCCTCTATTATTTACCTGGAGCCAACGTCTCCACCACTTTTGTGAGTTCGTGACATGATCTGGAGCACCAACGTTGCTCCCTCTAACTGTTCTACGTTAACGTTAAAAGATCTTTTTGAGCGTTGGGTGTGTAAGTGCAATGATTTCACTGGCTCACGAGAGCAATAAACGTACATTTGATCTTTGACTCATGACACCATCAAAGTGCATTATCTTGAAATATATTTGAGTACAAATTTTGCTGGTTACTCACTGAGCTTTTAGCTCACTCCAAAACTATTTTATTCCCCTCCACGGGGCTCGTGGCAAAGGAAGGCTTGTAGTACTTATTCACGTGATTGGATGGCATATATCTTGTACAGTTTAGATTTGGAATCGTTTTATGTATAGTTGGGAATTGTTTCCGCTTCGCTTATGACATGTAATTATTGGAGAATTTGAGGTATATTTGAGATTTATATTGTAATTTATTTGAGGACCGTAGTGTGCGACTGAGTCCCGGCGAGAGCTGGGCAGGCGGTCCGCCGAACCCTTTGGTTCGCCTTAGGGGGAGGTGGGGCTGTCACAGTTGGTATCAGAGCTTAGGCTTCAAATTCCTGTAGTGTATCCTAGGCTTGAAGTTTTGGATGCCGGACTGTGGGTTTGGTTTGAAATATTAGTGATTCTTGCGGGATGTCTTGACTTGATTGGTACAAGATGGAATGTCGAGGACGACATTCTTTTAAGGAGGGGAGTTTGTGACGCCCCGAAAGGATGAGTGTGAGAACCCGAAAATTTTTATATATTTTCTAGACGTTATTTTGTTTCCTTGTCTACAAGTTTATGCCTTTCTTCAATATATTCATTTCTTATACATTTTTATAAGGGAATATAGTTTTCAAATCATTTCCTTGATACAAGTTAGTCCACGTTGAGTTTGAAGTGTATTATCAACGTGGGACCCGCAAGTGCGGTAAATGCGATATATTTTTGACAACTTGTTGGAGTTTGTATTAAATGACATCATTTTACAAGGTGCTAAGAGATAGTTAGAGGTTACCTATATGGATTAGTATTGGAGAGACAAAAAGATAAGTTTTAAACCAAAAGGTGACAAGTGTCACCATCCTATTCACTCTTGGACTTTTGACCAAGATATTTTACCTTTTTAAAGCTAGTTTTGGCCAATTTATTTCTTCATTTTAAGCTCTCTTGGCGGAACTCCTTAGGGAGAAAAAAGAAAGAAACCTTCAACTTTTATTCTTCATTTCTTGCTTATATCTTGCAAACCAACCGATTAAATCTTCAATTTGTCCACAAAGGTGACTTGCTAAGGGTGTTTCAAGGTCTTGGTGGAGTTATTTTGGAGAAGGAACCATTAAGCTCCTACTTTTCCTGTGGTTTTAAGGTATTTTTCCAAGAACATCCCCTTTACTTCAATTAATTGCTTATTAGTGGTTTTTAGTGGTTTTAGATGTTGTTTTGTGGAAGATTAGCATTTGAATGCATGAATTCCAGGTTAGGGTTTTGAATCTGCCCTGTTCTGATCGGATTTATTTGAGCCTGTTAGAGGCCGAATCAGGCCTAGATTAAAACATGAAAGTTGTAGAAAATGGTGTTGAGTAGCTGCCTGTAAATTTTCAGCTCGATCCGAGCACTGTATCTTATGAAATGACCGAAATACCCTTGACTGTCCATGAACCCTGTTTCGCGCCCAGATTTCCGTTTTCGTGGTGTTTTCCCCATGAAATTGCATGATTTGGCTTTGGAGGTCTTCATAAGGAATGTAGGTATATGTCTTGGTTTCGAAACGCCATAAGATTCGTTTCAATATGATAAGTGTAGCTTCAGTTATGGATATTATGCCGAAAGGTGTATTTGATAGTCTATGATGTGTATGTGATTGATTTGAGATGAATTGGTAATATATTGTAGGTTGGAAATGAAGCATTTATGGGGAAATGCTGTCCGAACTGTGGGAATGTATGATTGCTATGAGTTTGTGATTTAGGGCTTGGACTCGAGCAAGGTAATGATATATGATGGATGGTTTCTGAGCCGTGGAGGTGAGTGACCCTAAATTGTTTCCAAAGTTACTTACGAAGTGTTTCTTGAATTATTTACTCGTTTGCATATCATGTGTGCCAGCATGTGAGTCCATGAAATGATTTAGCTTAAATGAGTTCTTGGGGAGTCTTGTGCTGAACACCAACGTCTCCTCTATTATTTACCTGGAGCCAACGTCTCCACCACTTTTGTGAGTTCGTGACATGATCTGGAGCACCAACGTTGCTCCCTCTAACTGTTCTACGTTAACGTTAAAAGATCTTTTTGAGCGTTGGGTGTGTAAGTGCAATGATTTCACTGGCTCACGAGAGCAATAAACGTACATTTGATCTTTGACTCATGACACCATCAAAGTGCATTATCTTGAAATATATTTGAGTACAAATTTTGCTGGTTACTCACTGAGCTTTTAGCTCACTCCAAAACTATTTTATTCCCCTCCACGAGGCTCGTGGCAAAGGAAGGCTTGTAGTACTTATTCACGTGATTGGATGGCATATATCTTGTACAGTTTAGATTTGGAATCGTTTTATGTATAGTTGGGAATTGTTTCCGCTTCGCTTATGACATGTAATTATTGGAGAATTTGAGGTATATTTGAGATTTATATTGTAATTTATTTGAGGACCGTAGTGTGCGACTGAGTCCCGGCGAGAGCTGGGCAGGCGGTCCGCCGAACCCTTTGGTTCGCCTTAGGGGGAGGTGGGGCTGTCACAGTTGGTATCAGAGCTTAGGCTTCAAATTCCTGTAGTGTATCCTAGGCTTGAAGTTTTGGATGCCGGACTGTGGGTTTGGTTTGAAATATTAGTGATTCTTGCGGGATGTCTTGACTTGATTGGTACAAGATGGAATGTCGAGGACGACATTCTTTTAAGGAGGGGAGTTTGTGACGCCCCGAAAGGATGAGTGTGAGAACCCGAAAATTTTTATATATTTTCTAGACGTTATTTTGTTTCCTTGTCTACAAGTTTATGCCTTTCTTCAATATATTCATTTCTTATACATTTTTATAAGGGAATATAGTTTTCAAATCATTTCCTTGATACAAGTTAGTCCACGTTGAGTTTGAAGTGTATTATCAACGTGGGACCCGCTAGTGCGGTAAATGCGATATATTTTTGACAACTTGTTGGAGTTTGTATTAAATGACATCATTTTACAAGGTGCTAAGAGATAGTTAGAGGTTACCTATATGGATTAGTATTGGAGAGACAAAAAGATAAGTTTTAAACCAAAAGGTGACAAGTGTCACCATCCTATTCACTCTTGGACTTTTGACCAAGATATTTTACCTTTTTAAAGCTAGTTTTGGCCAATTTATTTCTTCATTTTAAGCTCTCTTGGCGGAACTCCTTAGGGAGAAAAAAGAAAGAAACCTTCAACTTTTATTCTTCATTTCTTGCTTATATCTTGCAAACCAACCGATTAAATCTTCAATTTGTCCACAAAGGTGACTTGCTAAGGGTGTTTCAAGGTCTTGGTGGAGTTATTTTGGAGAAGGAACCATTAAGCTCCTACTTTTCCTGTGGTTTTAAGGTATTTTTCCAAGAACATCCCCTTTACTTCAATTAATTGCTTATTAGTGGTTTTTAGTGGTTTTAGATGTTGTTTTGTGGAAGATTAGCATTTGAATGCATGAATTCCAGGTTAGGGTTTTGAATCTGCCCTGTTCTGATCGGATTTATTTGAGCCTGTTAGAGGCCGAATCAGGCCTAGCTTAAAACATGAAAGTTGTAGAAAATGGTGTTGAGTAGCTGCCTGTAAATTTTCAGCTCGATCCGAGCACTGTATCTTATGAAATGACCGAAATACCCTTGACTGTCCATGAACCCTGTTTCGCGCCCAGATTTCCGTTTTCGTGGTGTTTTCCCCATGAAATTGCTTGATTTTGTGAGGACTCGCAAAAACTATTATTTTATGCCTAATTTATGGCTTAATAAATTATTTAATTGGATTTTATTTCCAAGAAATATTTTCTAGTCTTATGAGACCTAAACGCATGATAATATAACTTCGTTATATTTTTAAAATGATTCGTTTCGAAAATTAATTTCCTAGAGCGCGTTTAGTAAAAATAGTGAATAGTACTTGGAGATTTTATCCGTGTAGTAGCACGATAAGCTTGGAATATTGGGGGCTTGTACTATGGTCCAAAAATAGGTAATCTTATGAATAAATACTCAAGTGATAGTTAGTAGTGCAATCGTTATAGGAATTTTTCGAAAGTTCTGCGTTATAGCGGTAAAATTTGACGGTACGCGTTTTCACACGCGCGACTTCAATTGAAGGACTTTAGACCCTTATTTCGGGACAATTAAGAGTGAATAATATCTACAAGAATATATATGCCGTGGAGGTTTAGTGCACTAGTGAACCAAACGCGCGAGAAAAATCGAGTCCAAACGCACCCTAAATTGCACTATTTCAAGTTGACTTTGAGGTGCATTTTGCACCACACAAAGAATCTTCCTTTGGAAGCCAATTGCATCAGCACTCTCTCTCTCTTCACCTCACTTGGCCGAACAACAAGAAGGAGAAGAGCTCTCCATTGTCTTCATTTTTCATCTTCAATCCATGCACCAAAATCCACCCAAATCACACCAAACTTGGAGATCTCTTAGCAAACCACTTGGAGACTACATCTAGCTAAGGAGGAAGGGAACTCTCACGGTTTCTTGGAGCTTCAAGAGGGCCGAAAATTCTGACCTTGCAAACCAAAGGAGTAGGTAATGATCAACCCTTGGATTCTTATCTTTTGGAGATTATGTGACAAGATTAAGCTCATGCATGCACTTAGTTACTTGTTTATGGTGTAAAAATGTGATTGTGGGCTCTTGGAATTCCCACACTTGGGTTGTTGTTGCTGATGTGATGATTAATGGTGATTATATTGTTGGTTTAGTGATTATAATGATGCATTAGTGATGGGTAATTAGTGGAAACTTCTTTGGGTGTAAGAGGCTAAAACTTCCGATTTTGCCCCTGCTATGTTCGGCTATTTCCAGGCCAAATTTTAATGGTTTAATGGCTTAGATTGGATGTTTATAGGATGTATTAGATGTGTGAAAAATTTCATTGGAAAATATTGAGGTTTGATGGAGCAAATGAATTTTTTTTCGAAACCAGCAAATCTGGAAACTGATTCGCGTATGTCTCTGACCAGCAGTAGTATTTTGGCTATAACTCTGTCCTCGGATGTCGAAATCATGTGCCGTTGGTGGCGTTTGAAACTAGACATTCCTAGCTTTAATTTGGTATATAATGCACGTTCTGATTCTTTGTGACCAAGTCGAACCAAATGTTTTAAGTTCGCTGCCCTGTCACTCTGTTCATCTGGAATGAAGTGTTCAGGCAGCAACTTGATGCCCGAATTTGAACCAGGTGGGTGCCGAATTTGGGAATGATTTCTTCTGTGATATTTTAACTCTATGAATGTATTTTCCAACGGCGTAAGCCACGCTCGATTTCGAGCTATATTGACTGAGTTGTGACTGAAACAAGCGGTCTGCTCTGTTTTGGAAAACCCTAATGTTGGACTGGTTTGGAACCAAATCTTGGAGTGAACTTGTTAGTTGATGTTTTTGATATTAAACACTTACCAAAGGTATCATGGGTATATCTTAGACCCTTATTTCACAAATGAACCATGGTTGGATAACTTTCTTGGTTAAACGATTGGAAATTTGGGAAATGAAAGTCAAAGGCAGAATGCCTTAGGAATTTTCTTGAACTTCGGTTGGCTCATTAACTACCTTGCCGAAGGTATTTTTCCCCGAAATTCGATAGAGAGATACTTTCCATATATTATTGAAATACTGCCAATTTTGGTGCCGATTCAAGTTCGTTTCGATACCCAATTGAATTACTAAAGTTAGAGGTTCAAATCTGGAAAATTCTCATCCAGTCTTGAATTTCCCCAACTTCGGGTTACCGTATCTCGGTACTCGAAACTCCGATTCTTGATCCGCTTGTTTTGTCATACACTTCACTTGCAACACTAATTGAGCTGAAAATTTCAGAGGCCGGTTTGCAACGTGCGAATCGTGCCGAATTTTCAAAGTTGGCCGAAATCCAACTCAATTCTGCCTTGTAAACTGAAGCTGCGTCTTCAAACCCATTTTTGATCACTTTCCACTTCGATTCATGGAAAAGTGTCTTCTAGGAACTTATAGTACTCTCTAAGAGGTTTCTAACGGTATAAAGTTTTCCAATTCTCGACTTATACCGAGCGAGTTATGATTTTTCAAAGATTCATCATAAAACTGGAAAATTTTCCAATTTCAAAGAAATAGAGTTTTTCAAAAACTCTTTATTCTTTTGATGTTCTTAAACGTTTTGTTTACGATTTTCATGATCAAAAACTCAAATAATATTGTACCTAATAAAAGGCAAGTCGAACCTCGATTTACGTGTAATTGAGGTTCCTTTTGCAAAATAATTCTTAGATTGTACTAGTGAACAATCTTTCTTGATAAGTGGGTTAATTGTGTAATTATCCACTATTAAATTGCCAGGCGCGCAAGGAGACCTTCAAGAGGATCTCACCGTGGACACTTGAACTTCCGGGAAATAATTCTTATTGAATTGCTCGGTGAGTGTCAAGTGTATGAATTTGATACTTGCTTATTGTGATACTTGTTGGGAGTTTTAAAAATAAGGGCGGGTGCGTACTTTATCGCACTCGTTCTAATTTCAAATGAATGAATGAATGAATGAAATGTATTGAATGAATGAATGAAATGCAATGTCATGTCATGAATGCTTGTGTCGTTGGAGTGAATCTCCTCGACTACCAAATGAATGGGGGACGCCCAAACTCATAGGCCGTCCTTAGACTCGAGCCAGCAATGGGCTTGGTCGGGGATTTGGACGAGCCATGAGATACACATAAGCTCGACCTAATAAGAGGTCTTGCTTGGCATACTCGTTGAGTATCGCCCAATTATGGTCATTGTGGGCCCTTGGGGTGTACGGTGGACGGAGGGAAGAAAGTGGTGATCTACGGAAATGGAAATACCGACCCGGTTGACAGGAGGGTCAATGCGGGAAAGTATACGAATGACATCGACAGATCGAGTGGAACTTAGCTCCTGAGAGCTACTATATCCTTGAATTGTTTCTGATTACTTTTTCCTGTTTGATAGATTGATTATTGAAAAGACATGGCTTTATTTATTAAAGTTGGGATTGTTATTTGATTACGTGCTTGCATGTGTGTTCTTGGCCTCACGAGCGTTTAGCTCACCCTATAGTTTTGTTTTCCTTAACAGGACCGACTCTTGGAGAAATATGGAGAAACCATCCGTTGTAATTTTGTTAAGACTCCTGTTACATATTTTGACTAGGCCCTGGTTTGGGTTGTACTTTTGGAAATTGTAAACTTGAAATGTTTGGGCCCTGATGTGTACTTTGAATTGAAGTCGTTTCATGATTACCCGATGTACTGGTTATACATTAAGTGACTTATTAAGCTTGAACGCTTCCGCATTATTGTATTCATGTTGCTCTCATCGAAGTGTTTAGTTCGGTTTGAATTTGGATGGAATTGCTTGAGTCCTGGCGTGAGCTGGGCAGGCGTCCGCGGATACCCTTTGGTCCGCCTTAGGGAGATGTGGGGCGTCACAGTTGGTATCAGAGCTTAGGCTTCAGATCTCTGTAGCGTATCCTAGGCTTAAAGTTTAGGATGCCTGACTGTGGGATTAATTTGGATATTATGTGACAAGGATCTATTGTATCTTAGGGGTTAAAGAAATTTATTATTTGGGACTTGCAGAAGAAACTGAGGAATTAGGTGATGTTATATTGAAGGAAGATATGGGATGAGAGATTTGTAGTGAAAGATTGGATGAATTTGAATTATCATTATATTTGTAAGTGTGGAAAGAATTGAGATAATTATTAGTACTGGCTATGGAGGGTAAGAGACCGAGATTTGATAGTCAAACTCCATGTGTGATGATTTTGAACCAAGATAAAAGTACAAAGGAATAAAATGTATTTTCCGCCCACATATCTTCTAAAGATATTCTGCTTTGAAAATTTAAAGAAAAACTAGGATGTACTAGTTTTATTTGTAAGCAATGAGTGGAAGTAAGATATATATGTTTTAAATATGTGTAATTTTCCGATTTTAGTAAAAGGGTGAGTTTTACTTGAATTTCACATTTGAAAATTTGTGAATAACTAATGAGTTGTTGAACTTTGTATATGATGGGTTAATACAAGATTAAAATTTTCTAAACTAAGTTTTCCCCCTTGATTGTATATTGGTGTAATCTCACACTTGAATTTGTCCATGCTTTACACGAAGAAAAATATATATATATATCCTGAGTTTTCGAAAGAATGGCAAGCTTATGTTTAATAATTTGAATCCTGAACTTGATAAGATTTTTGATTACTTGAAATACTCTTCTTATGTTTTAAAATTCTTGACTTTCAAGAAGAGTGAGCCAATTTTAAATGTACGGACTGAGGCAACTTTGAGATATAGAGAGCAACTGCATTCAAGAGTACAAGTTAGTGTGAATTGATTTGGTTTCCATTTGACACGTAAGGTAGCAAGTTGTACTTATTCTTGGGTTTGAACTTGGAGCTTGAAACTTTAATTACAAAACCCTAAGACTGGTTATTTTTGGAGATGATGGTGTTCCGACTGGTGGCTGGTTATTAAAGATTTTGAGCTTCGAATGGATAATCTTGGTTTTAGCTTGCGTTATGGCTTTATGGGATTTAATTTCGTAAAGGCGTGTGATATGATTGAAATTAGTGATGTCTGGACCCTTTGGTTTAACTATGGACTTAGAAAGGGGTAGTGCACGCTGTGAGGCCTTTTGTATCCTGCTTGTATGTACTTCTATATTTTTGTGGCACTTAATTGCCTATGTGCAATATTGGACATATTGGTCTTGTTTTGTAACTTCTAACCGTGCTATAACTTTTGATACATGTAATGAATCATGACCTGATTTTAAATGTTTTTGCAACTTGTATACGCGTTACGCTCTTTATGCTTAGTTATGCCTTTTCCTGTGCTTATAGACTTTTCTTAAGTAGGGTAGCAGGAACGAGAAAAGGGGACCGTGACCGAGGGCTTAGACAACCCTGTACTTGTGAGACAAATTGATAGACAGTTTCATATAATTTAATAGGTCCCTAGTACCGAATATGAATCGAACATAAACCCGAAGATCCGATCTACTAGTGTATAATGGATTAACCTAGCTAGAAACTTGGTGAGCTTTTCTTGTGCGCAACATATGTTATGATTGGTTCTGTGCCAGTATTTCAATCTTAGGAAGTTTGAACTCCGAAAGTATTGCAGTGGGTTGGTAAGAGAACTCGAACTGTCTGAAACCGATTAGACTGAGCTTACTTGAGACTTGAACCTGTTTAGGCTAGTGTGCTCTTGCGTATCCTCAATGGACCTAATTTGACTGAATATATGGAATGTGGACTTGAATTTTGTGACTGTTTAAGAATGTGAATTGCTGGACAGAGGTTAGGCCAGGGTGTTCTTACTCGTACTCATGACCCTTGAATTTGAACTTGAACTTGCACTTGAACTTGAACTTATACTTTTGTTCGTACTCATGCACCATGAACCTGAAGTATTTGGCTCTGCTTTGACCCTACTCTTGAACTTATTCGTACTGGTGTGGTTGTAGACCGGCTACTACTCTTCTGTAGCGGTTGAACTGAACCTCTCTGGTGGGGCATTGCTTGTTGTGTTGTCCAGCACCACCAGGGATGAACTTTTGATTTGAAGCTTCGCTATATCCTGAATTTCTTCCAAATGTCTGGGACTTTACGTCCGACTTCAAGCCTTTTGCCTGTTTTATCTGATTACGCGATTAATTCCCTATTGGACCATGACTATTTGATAGGTTGGATTGGTGTGATATGTAATACTTGAACCTGATAAGTGATTATTATATAAGCCATGCTCTACTGGATGTAAGGGGTAAGTTAGCCTCGTCTGCACTTATTTCGGGAATTCGGGCTAGAAAATTTTTAAATAAGGGAGCTCAAGGATATTTGGCTTTTCTTATTAATACCCCTAGCGATAAGGTGAATCTGGAGGACACACCGGTAGTGAAAGAATTTTCTGATGTTTTTCCTGAAGAATTGGAGTCTCTACCTCCGGAACGGGAAATAGCTTTTAAAATTGATTTAGCTCCGGGAACAGCACCTATATCAAGGACACCATACAGGATGGCTCCAGCTGAATTGAAGGAGTTGAAATTACAATTACAGGATTTGTTGGAACGAGGTTTTATACGGGAGAGTGATTCCCCGTGGGGAGCCCCAGTTTTGTTTGTAAAGAAGAAGGATGGGAGTTTGAGGTTATGTATAGATTATCGAGGCTTAAATGATGTTACGATTAAGAATAAATACCCACTGCCCCACATTGCTGAACTGTTTGATCAATTGCAAGGGGCGGTAGTGTTTTCAAAGTTGGATCTAAGGCAAGGTTACTATCAATTGAGGATTTTGGAGAAGGACATACCTAAGACTGCTTTTAACTCGAGGTATGGGCACTTCGAGTTTGCAGTAATGCCTTTTGGGTTAACCAATGCACCTGCCGCTTTCATGGATTTAATGCATAGGGTTTTTAAGCCTTACTTGGATCAATTTGTGGTGATCTTCATTGATGACATTTTGGTGTATTCTAAGAATGTGAAAGATCATGAGAAACATTTGAGAATGGTTTTACAAATCTTGAGGGAACATCAGTTATATGCTAAGTTTAGCAAGTGTGAATTTTGGCTAAAGGAAGTGACTTTCCTAGGGCATATAATTTCTAAGGATGGGATTAAAGTGGATCCAGCTTAAGTGGAAGCTGTTTCGAAATGGAAACGACCGGAAAACCCAACGGAAGTTCGGAGTTTTATAGGATTGGCAGGGTATTACCGGAGATTCATCCAGGATTTTTCGAAAATCGCTGGACCTATGACTGAGTTGACCAAGAAAAATGGAAAGTTTATTTGGAGTTCTAAGTGTGAAGGAAGTTTTCAGGAGTTGAAAAGACGGTTGACTAGAGCGCCTGTTCTAGCTCTACCAAATGGACATGATAGTTCTGTGGTTTACACAGATGCATCTAAGGAAGGTTTGGGATGTGTTTTGATGCAAAATGATAAAGTGATAGCTTATGCCTCTAGAAAATTGAAGCCGCATGAAGGAAACTATCCGACCCATGATTTGGAGTTAGCGGCTGTGGTCTTTGCTTTGAAGAAATGGAGACACTATTTATACGGAGTGACATTTGAGGTTTTTACAGATCACAAAAGCCTTAAGTACTTATTTTCTCAGAAGGAGCTGAATTTAAGGCAACGTAGATGGATGGAATTTCTGGAAGATTATGACTGCACGATTAAGTACCATCCTGGAAAGGCCAATGTAGTGGCCGATGCTTTGAGCCGTCAGGTACAAATGGCTGGATTGATGGTTAAGGAATTTCGATTGTTGGAAGAAGTTAGCTATTGGAATCCCCGATTAGAACCAAGGAAAGTGATTTTGGGGAACATTGTGATAACCTCCACTTTATTGGAACGTAGTAAGGAATCTCAGGAAAAGGACCCTGAAATGCAAAAGTTGGTGGAGAAAGTCAAGATGGGAGACCAGACCGATTTCACTTTGGGATCAGATGGAATATTAAGATTTCGAAATCGGGTGGTTATGCCAAAGGACGAAGGGCTTAGAAAAGAAATTTTGGAAGAAGCCCACCGATCAAAGTTTACAGTACATCCAGGAGGGAATAAAATGTACCAAGACTTGAAGAGTCTATATTGGTGGAAAAATATGAAGAAGGAAATTGCCCAATTTGTTCAGACATGCTTGGTTTGTCAACAGGTTAAAGCCGAACATCAGAAACCATCTGGGCTTTTGCAACCTCTAGAAATACCTGAGTGGAAATGGGAAAATGTTACCATGGACTTTGTATCAGGTTTACCAAGGACACAGAGAGGCCATGATGCCATTTGGGTGATAGTGGATAGATTGACTAAATCGGCTCATTTTCTGCCGATTAATATGAAATATCCATTGGAGAAGTTGGCCAGATTGTACTTGGATGAGATCATCAGACTACATGGTATACCTGTGAGTATTGTGTCGGATAGGGATCCAAGATTTGTTTCGAGGTTTTGGCAAAAGATGCAAGAAGTGTTGGGGACTAAGTTGAACTTTAGTACCACCTATCATCCCCAGACTGATGGACAATCTGAAAGAACAATTCAAACTCTTGAGGACATGTTGAGGACTTGTGTACTGGACTTTGGAGAGAATTGGAGTAAGTTCTTGACTTTAGTGGAATTTGCCTATAACAATAGTTTCCACTCTTCTATTCACATGGCTCCGTATGAGGCACTTTATGGTCGGAAGTGTAGATCCCCAATTTGTTGGGATGAAGTAGGTGAACGGAAAATTTTAGACGCGACTACTGTATCTTGGATTGAGGAGGCCAATGAAAAGGTGAAATTGGTACGGCAAAGAATTCAAACCGCTCAGAGTAGACAAAAAAGTTATGCCGACAATCGGAGGAAGGATTTGGAGTTCACTGTTGGAGATATGGTATTTCTCAAGATTACGCCATTAAAAGCAAGTTTGATGTCCGGAAAAGGGAAGAAACTACAACCAAGGTTTGTAGGGCCTTATAAGATTATTTAGCGAGTTGGGAATGTAGCCTATAAGCTGGAATTACCACCGAATTTATCTCGTATCCATAACGTGTTTCATGTGTCCATGCTTAAGAAGTATCATCCAGACCCCTCTCATGTTTTACAACCGGAGAATATTGAGATCGATGAAACCCTAACCTATGAGGAGAGACCGGTAAAACTTCTGGATCGAAAGGTGAAAGAATTGAGGAACAAGCAGATACCACTAGTGAAAGTTTTATGGAAGAACCATGGAGTAGAAGAAGCAACATGGGAAGTTGAAGAGACAATCAGAGAGAAGTATCCAGACTTGTTCACCAACCAAGGTAAATTTCGAGGACGAAATTTTCTTAAGGGGGAGAGGATGTGAGGACTCACAAAAACTATTATTTTATGCCTAATTTATGGCTTAATAAATTATTTAATTGGATTTTATTTCCAAGGAATATTTTCTAGTCTTATGAGACCTAAACGCATGATAATATAACTTCGTTATATTTTTAAAATGATTCGTTTCGAAAATTAATTTCCTAGAGCGCGTTTAGTAAAAATAGTGAATAGTACTTGGAGATTTTATCCGTGTAGTAGCACGATAAGCTTGGAATATTGGGGGCTTGTACTATGGTCCTAAAATAGGTAATCTTATGAATAAATACTCAAGTGATAGTTAGTAGTGCAATCGTTATAGGAATTTTTCGAAAGTTCTGCGTTATAGCGGTAAAATTTGACGGTACGCGTTTTCACACGCGCGACTTCAATTGAAGGACTTTAGACCCTTATTTCGGGACAATTAAGAGTGAATAATATCTACAAGAATATATATGCCTTGGAGGTTTAGTGCACTAGTGAACCAAACGCGCGAGAAAAATCGAGTCCAAACGCACCCTAAATTGCACTATTTCAAGTTGACTTTGAGGTGCATTTTGCACCACACAAAGAATCTTCCTTTGGAAGCCAATTGCATCAGCACTCTCTCTCTCTTCACCTCACTTGGCCGAACAACAAGAAGGAGAAGAGCTCTCCATTGTCTTCATTTTTCATCTTCAATCCATGCACCAAAATCCACCCAAATCACACCAAACTTGGAGATCTCTTAGCAAACCACTTGGAGACTACATCTAGCTAAGGAGGAAGGGAACTCTCACGGTTTCTTGGAGCTTCAAGAGGGCCGAAAATTCTGACCTTGCAAACCAAAGGAGTAGGTAATGATCAACCCTTGGATTCTTATCTTTTGGAGATTATGTGACAAGATTAAGCTCATGCATGCACTTAGTTACTTGTTTATGGTGTAAAAATGTGATTGTGGGCTCTTGGAATTCCCACACTTGGGTTGTTGTTGCTGATGTGATGATTAATGGTGATTATATTGTTGGTTTAGTGATTATAATGATGCATTAGTGATGGGTAATTAGTGGAAACTTCTTTGGGTGTAAGAGGCTAAAACTTCCGATTTTGCCCCTGCTATGTTCGGCTATTTCCAGGCCAAATTTTAATGGTTTAATGGCTTAGATTGGATGTTTATAGGATGTATTAGATGTGTGAAAAATTTCATTGGAAAATATTGAGGTTTGATGGAGCAAATGAATTTTTTTTCGAAACCAGCAAATCTGGAAACTGATTCGCGTATGTCTCTGACCAGCAGTAGTATTTTGGCTATAACTCTGTCCTCGGATGTCGAAATCATGTGCCGTTGGTGGCGTTTGAAACTAGACATTCCTAGCTTTAATTTGGTATATAATGCACGTTCTGATTCTTTGTGACCAAGTCGAACCAAATGTTTTAAGTTCGCTGCCCTGTCACTCTGTTCATCTGGAATGAAGTGTTCAGGCAGCAACTTGATGCCCGAATTTGAACCAGGTGGGTGCCGAATTTGGGAATGATTTCTTCTGTGATATTTTAACTCTATGAATGTATTTTCCAACGGCGTAAGCCACGCTCGATTTCGAGCTATATTGACTGAGTTGTGACTGAAACAAGCGGTCTGCTCTGTTTTGGAAAACCCTAATGTTGGACTGGTTTGGAACCAAATCTTGGAGTGAACTTGTTAGTTGATGTTTTTGATATTAAACACTTACCAAAGGTATCATGGGTATATCTTAGACCCTTATTTCACAAATGAACCATGGTTGGATAACTTTCTTGGTTAAACGATTGGAAATTTGGGAAATGAAAGTCAAAGGCAGAATGCCTTAGGAATTTTCTTGAACTTCGGTTGGCTCATTAACTACCTTGCCGAAGGTATTTTTCCCCGAAATTCGATAGAGAGATACTTTCCATATATTATTGAAATACTGCCAATTTTGGTGCCGATTCAAGTTCGTTTCGATACCCAATTGAATTACTAAAGTTAGAGGTTCAAATCTGGAAAATTCTCATCCAGTCTTGAATTTCCCCAACTTCGGGCTACCGTATCTCGGTACTCGAAACTCCGATTCTTGATCCGCTTGTTTTGTCATACACTTCACTTGCAACACTAATTGAGCTGAAAATTTCAGAGGCCGGTTTGCAACGTGCGAATCGTGCCGAATTTTCAAAGTTGGCCGAAATCCAACTCAATTCTGCCTTGTAAACTGAAGCTGCGTCTTCAAACCCATTTTTGATCACTTTCCACTTCGATTCATGGAAAAGTGTCTTCTAGGAACTTATAGTACTCTCTAAGAGGTTTCTAACGGTATAAAGTTTTCCAATTCTCGACTTATACCGAGCGAGTTATGATTTTTCAAAGATTCATCATAAAACTGGAAAATTTTCCAATTTCAAAGAAATAGAGTTTTTCAAAAACTCTTTATTCTTTTGATGTTCTTAAACGTTTTGTTTACGATTTTCATGATCAAAAACTCAAATAATATTGTACCTAATAAAAGGCAAGTCGAACCTCGATTTACGTGTAATTGAGGTTCCTTTTGCAAAATAATTCTTAGATTGTACTAGTGAACAATCTTTCTTGATAAGTGGGTTAATTGTGTAATTATCCACTATTAAATTGCCAGGCGCGCAAGGAGACCTTCAAGAGGATCTCACCGTGGACACTTGAACTTCCGGGAAATAATTCTTATTGAATTGCTCGGTGAGTGTCAAGTGTATGAATTTGATACTTGCTTATTGTGATACTTGTTGGGAGTTTTAAAAATAAGGGCGGGTGCGTACTTTATCGCACTCGTTCTAATTTCAAATGAATGAATGAATGAATGAATGAATGAATGAAATGTATTGAATGAATGAATGAAATGCAATGTCATGTCATGAATGCTTGTGTCGTTGGAGTGAATCTCCTCGACTACCAAATGAATGGGGGACGCCCAAACTCATAGGCCGTCCTTAGACTCGAGCCAGCAATGGGCTTGGTCGGGGATTTGGACGAGCCATGAGATACACATAAGCTCGACCTAATAAGAGGTCTTGCTTGGCATACTCGTTGAGTATCGCCCAATTATGGTCATTGTGGGCCCTTGGGGTGTACGGTGGACGGAGGGAAGAAAGTGGTGATCTACGGAAATGGAAATACCGACCCGGTTGACAGGAGGGTCAATGCGGAAAGTATACGAATGACATCGACAGATCGAGTGGAACTTAGCTCCTGAGAGCTACTATATCCTTGAATTGTTTCTGATTACTTTTTCCTGTTTGATAGATTGATTATTGAAAAGACATGGCTTTATTTATTAAAGTTGGGATTGTTATTTGATTACGTGCTTGCATGTGTGTTCTTGGCCTCACGAGCGTTTAGCTCACCCTATAGTTTTGTTTTCCTTAACAGGACCGACTCTTGGAGAAATATGGAGAAACCATCCGTTGTAATTTTGTTAAGACTCCTGTTACATATTTTGACTAGGCCCTGGTTTGGGTTGTACTTTTCGAAATTGTAAACTTGAAATGTTTGGGCCCTGATGTGTACTTTGAATTGAAGTCGTTTCATGATTACCCGATGTACTGGTTATACATTAAGTGACTTATTAAGCTTGAACGCTTCCGCATTATTGTATTCATGTTGCTCTCATCGAAGTGTTTAGTTCGGTTTGAATTTGGATGGAATTGCTTGAGTCCTGGCGTGAGTTGGGCAGGCGTCCGCGGATACCCTTTGGTCCGCCTTAGGGAGATGTGGGGCGTCACAGATTTGGCTTTGGAGGTCTTCATAAGGAATGTAGGTATATGTCTTGGTTTCGAAACGCCATAAGATTCGTTTCAATATGATAAGTGTAGCTTCAGTTATGGATATTATGCCGAAAGGTGTATTTGATAGTCTATGATGTGTATGTGATTGATTTGAGATGAATTGGTAATATATTGTAGGTTGGAAATGAAGCATTTATGGGGAAATGCTGTCCGAACTTTGGGAATGTATGATTGCTATGAGTTTGTGATTTAGGGCTTGGACTCGAGCAAGGTAATGATATATGATGGATGGTTTCTGAGCCGTGGAGGTGAGTGACCCTAAATTGTTTCCAAAGTTACTTACGAAGTGTTTCTTGAATTATTTACTCGTTTGCATATCATGTGTGCCAGCATGTGAGTCCATGAAATGATTTAGCTTAAATGAGTTCTTGGGGAGTCTTGTGCTGAACACCAACGTCTCCTCTACTATTTACCTGGAGCCAACGTCTCCACCACTTTTGTGAGTTCGTGACATGATCTGGAGCACCAACGTTGCTCCCTCTAACTGTTCTACGTTAACGTTAAAAGATCTTTTTGAGCGTTGGGTGTGTAAGTGCAATGATTTCACTGGCTCACGAGAGCAATAAACGTACATTTGATCTTTGACTCATGACACCATCAAAGTGCATTATCTTGAAATATATTTGAGTACAAATTTTGCTGGTTACTCACTGAGCTTTTAGCTCACTCCAAAACTATTTTATTCCCCTCCACGGGGCTCGTGGCAAAGGAAGGCTTGTAGTACTTATTCACGTGATTGGATGGCATATATCTTGTACAGTTTAGATTTGGAATCGTTTTATGTATAGTTGGGAATTGTTTCCGCTTCGCTTATGACATGTAATTATTGGAGAATTTGAGGTATATTTGAGATTTATATTGTAATTTATTTGAGGACCGTAGTGTGCGACTGAGTCCCGGCGAGAGCTGGGCAGGCGGTCCGCCGAGCCCTTTGGTTCGCCTTAGGGGGAGGTAGGGCTGTCACAGTTGGTATCAGAGCTTAGGCTTCAAATTCCTGTAGTGTATCCTAGGCTTGAAGTTTTGGATGCCGGACTGTGGGTTTGGTTTGAAATATTAGTGATTCTTGCGGGATGTCTTGACTTGATTGGTACAAGATGGAATGTCGAGGACGACATTCTTTTAAGGAGGGGAGTTTGTGACGCCCCGAAAGGATGAGTGTGAGAACCCGAAAATTTTTATATATTTTCTAGACGTTATTTTGTTTCCTTGTCTACAAGTTTATGCCTTTCTTCAACATATTCATTTCTTATACATTTTTATAAGGGAATATAGTTTTCAAATCATTTCCTTGATACAAGTTAGTCCACGTTGAGTTTGAAGTGTATTATCAACGTGGGACCCGCTAGTGCGGTAAATGCGATATATTTTTGACAACTTGTTGGAGTTTGTATTAAATGACATCATTTTACAAGGTGCTAAGAGATAGTTAGAGGTTACCTATATGGATTAGTATTGGAGAGACAAAAAGATAAGTTTTAAACCAAAAGGTGACAAGTGTCACCATCCTATTCACTCTTGGACTTTTGACCATGATATTTTACCTTTTTAAAGCTAGTTTTGGCCAATTTATATCTTCATTTTAAGCTCTCTTGGCTGAACTCCTTAGGGAGAAAAAAGAAAGAAACCTTCAACTTTTATTCTTCATTTCTTGCTTATATCTTGCAAACCAACCGATTAAATCTTCAATTTGTCCACAAAGGTGACTTGCTAAGGGTGTTTCAAGGTCTTGGCGGAGTTATTTTGGAGAAGGAACCATTAAGCTCCTACTTTTCCTGTGGTTTTAAGGTATTTTTCCAAGAACATCCCCTTTACTTCAATTAATTGCTTATTAGTGGTTTTTAGTGGTTTTAGATGTTGTTTTGTGGAAGATTAGCATTTGAATGCATGAATTCCAGGTTAGGGTTTAGAATCTGCCCTGTTCTGACCGGATTTATTTGAGCCTGTTAGAGGCCGAATCAGGCCTAGCTTAAAACATGAAAGTTGTAGAAAATGGTGTTGACTAGCTGCCTGTAAATTTTCAGCTCGATCCGAGCACTGTATCTTGTTAAATGACCGAAATACCCTTGACTGTCCATGAACCCTGTTTCGCGGCCAGATTTCCGTTTTCGTGGCGTTTTCCACGCCATAAGATTCGTTTCAATATGATAAGTGTAGTTTCAGATATGGATATTATGCCGAAAGGTGTATTTGATAGTCTATGATGTGTATGTGATTGATTTGAGATGAATTGGTAATATATTGTAGGTTGGAAATGAAGCATTTATGGGGAAATGCTGTCCGAACTTTGGGAATGTATGATTGCTATGAGTTTGTGATTTAGGGCTTGGACTCGAGCAAGGTAATGATATATGATGGATGGTTTCTGAGCCGTGGAGGTGAGTGACCCTAAACTGTTTCCAAAGTTAGTTACGAAGTGTTTCTTGAATTATTTACTCGTTTGCATATCATGTGTGCCAGCATGTGAGTCCATGAAATGATTTAGCTTAAATGAGTTCTTGGGGAGTCTTGTGCTGAACACCAACGTCTCCTCTACTATTTACCTGGAGCCAACGTCTACACCACTTTTGTGAGTTCGTGACATCATCTGGAGCACCAACGTTGCTCCCTCTTACTGTTCAACGTTAACGTTAAAAGATCTTTTTGAGCGTTGGGTGTGTAAGTGCAACGATTTCACTGGCTCACGAGATCAATAAACGTACATTTGATCTTTGACTCATGACACCATCAAAGTGCATTATCTTGAAATATATTTGAGTACTGATTTTGCTGGTTACTCACTGAGCTTTTAGCTCACCCCAAAAGTATTTTATTCCCCTCCACAGGGCTCGTGGCAAAGGAAGGCTTGTAGTACTTATTCACGTGACTGGATGGCATATATCTTGTACAGTTTGGATTTGGAATCGTTTTATGTATAGTTGGGAATTGTTTCCGCTTCGCTTATGACATGTAATTGTTGGAGAATTTGAGGTATATTTGAGATTTATATTGTAATTTATTTGAGGACCGTAGTGTGCGACTGAGTCCCAGCGAGAGCTGGGCAGGCGGTCCGCCGAACCCTTTGGTTCGCCTTAGGGGGAGGTGGGGCTGTCACAGTTGGTATCAGAGCTTAGGCGTAAAACATGAAAGTTGTAGAAAATGGTGTTGACTAGCTGCCTGTAAATTTTCAGCTCGATCCGAGCACTGTATCTTGTGAAATGACCGAAATACCCTTGACTGTCCATGAACCCTGTTTCGCGCCCAGATTTCTGTTTTCGTGGTGTTTTCCCCATGAAATTGCATGATTTGGCTTTGGAGGTCTTCATAAGGAATGTAGGTATATGTCTTGGCTTCGAAACGCCATAAGATTCGTTTCAATATGATAAGTGTAGCTTCAGTTATGGATATTATGCCGAAAGGTGTATTTGATAGTCTATGATGTGTATGTGATTGATTTGAGATGAATTGGTAATATATTGTAGGTTGGAAATGAAGCATTTATGGGAAAATGCTGTCCGAACTTTGGGAATGTATGATTGCTATGAGTTTGTGATTTAGGGCTTGGACTCGAGCAAGGTAATGATATATGATGGATGGTTTCTGAGCCGTGGAGGTGAGTGACCCTAAATTGTTTCCAAAGTTACTTACGAAGTGTTTCTTGAATTATTTACTCGTTTGCATATCATGTGTGCCAGCATGTGAGTCCATGAAATGATTTAGCTTAAATGAGTTCTTGGGGAGTCTTGTGCTGAACACCAACGTCTCCTCTACTATTTACCTGGAGCCAACGTCTCCACCACTTTTGTGAGTTCGTGACATGATCTGGAGCACCAACGTTGCTCCCTCTTACTGTTCAACGTTAACGTTAAAAGATCTTTTTGAGCGTTGGGTGTGTAAGTGCAATGATTTCACTGGCTCACGAGAGCAATAAACGTACATTTGATCTTTGACTCATGACACCATCAAAGTGCATTATCTTGAAATATATTTGAGTACTGATTTTGCTGGTTACTCACTGAGCTTTTAGCTCACTCCAAAACTATTTTATTCCCCTCCACGGGGCTCGTGGCAAAGGAAGGCTTGTAGTACTTATTCACGTGATTGGATGGCATATATCTTGTACAGTTTAGATTTGGAATCGTTTTATGTATAGTTGGGAATTGTTTCCGCTTCGCTTATGACATGTAATTATTGGAGAATTTGAGGTATATTTGAGATTTATATTGTAATTTATTTGAGGACCGTAGTGTGCGACTGAGTCCCGGCGAGAGCTGGGCAGGCGGTCCGCCGAACCCTTTGGTTCGCCTTAGGGGGAGGTGGGGCTGTCACAGTTGGTATCAGAGCTTAGGCTTCAAATTCCTGTAGTGTATCCTAGGCTTGAAGTTTTGGATGCCGGACTGTGGGTTTGGTTTGAAATATTAGTGATTCTTGCGGGATGTCTTGACTTGATTGGTACAAGATGGAATGTCGAGGACGACATTCTTTTAAGGAGGGGAGTTTGTGACGCCCCGAAAGGATGAGTGTGAGAACCCGAAAATTTTTATATATTTTCTAGACGTTATTTTGTTTCCTTGTCTACAAGTTTATGCCTTTCTTCAATATATTCATTTCTTATACATTTTTATAAGGGAATATAGTTTTCAAATCATTTCCTTGATACAAGTTAGTCCACGTTGAGTTTGAAGTGTATTATCAACGTGGGACCCGCTAGTGCGGTAAATGCGATATATTTTTGACAACTTGTTGGAGTTTGTATTAAATGACATCATTTTACAAGGTGCTAAGAGATAGTTAGAGGTTACCTATATGGATTAGTATTGGAGAGACAAAAAGATAAGTTTTAAACCAAAAGGTGACAAGTGTCACCATCCTATTCACTCTTGGACTTTTGACCAAGATATTTTACCTTTTTAAAGCTAGTTTTGGCCAATTTATTTCTTCATTTTAAGCTCTCTTGGCTGAACTCCTTAGGGAGAAAAAAGAAAGAAACCTTCAACTTTTATTCTTCATTTCTTGCTTATATCTTGCAAACCAACCGATTAAATCTTCAATTTGTCCACAAAGGTGACTTGCTAAGGGTGTTTCAAGGTCTTGGCGGAGTTATTTTGGAGAAGGAACCATTAAGCTCCTACTTTTCCTGTGGTTTTAAGGTATTTTTCCAAGAACATCCCCTTTACTTCAATTAATTCCTTATTAGTGGTTTTAGATGTTGTTTTGTGGAAGATTAGCATTTGAATGCATGAATTCCAGGTTAGGGTTTTGAATCTGCCCTGTTCTGACCGGATTTATTTGAGCCTGTTAGAGGCCGAATCAGGCCTAGCTTAAAACATGAAAGTTGTAGAAAATGGTGTTGACTAGCTGCCTGTAAATTTTCAGCTCGATCCGAGCGCTGTATCTTGTGAAATGACCGAAATACCCTTGACTGTCCATGAATCCTGTTTCGCGCCCAGATTTCTGTTTTCGTGGTGTTTTCCCCATGAAATTGCATGATTTGGCTTTGGAGGTCTTCATAAGGAATGTAGGTATATGTCTTGGCTTCGAAATGCCATGAGATTCGTTTCAATATGATAAGTGTAGCTTCAGTTATGTAAAACATGAAAGTTGTAGAAAATGGTGTTGACTAGCTGCCTGTAAATTTTCAGCTCGATCCGAGCACTGTATCTTGTGAAATGACCGAAATACCCTTGACTGTCCATGAACCCTGTTTCGCGCCCAGATTTCTGTTTTCGTGGTGTTTTCCCCATGAAATTGCATGATTTGGCTTTGGAGGTCTTCATAAGGAATGTAGGCATATGTCTTGGCTTGAGATTCGGAATATGATAAGTGTAGCTTCAGTTATGGATATTATGCCGAAAGGTGTATTTGAAGTCTATGATGTGTATGTGATTGATTTGAGATGAATTGGTAATATATTGTAGGTTGGAAATGAAGCATTTATGGGGAAATGCTGAACTTTGGGAATGTATGATTGCTATGAGTTTGTGATTTAGGGCTTGGACTCGAGCAAGGTAATGATATATGATGGATGGTTTCTGAGCCGTGGAGGTGAGTGACCCTAAATTGTTTCCAAAGTTACTTACAAAGTGTTTCTTGAATTATTTACTCGTTTGCATATCATGTGTGCCAGCATGTGAGTCCATGAAATGATTTAGTTTAAATGAGTTCTTGGGGAGTCTTGTGCTGAACACCAACGTCTCCTCTACTATTTACCTGGAGCCAACGTCTCCACCACTTTTGTGAGTTCGTGACATGATCTGGAGCACCAACGTTGCTCCCTCTTACTGTTCAACGTTAACGTTAAAAGATCTTTTTGAGCGTTGGGTGTGTAAGTGCAATGATTTCACTGGCTCACGAGAGCAATAAACGTACATTTGATCTTTGACTCATGACACCATCAAAGTGCATTATCTTGAAATATATTTGAGTACTGATTTTGCTGGTTACTCACTGAGCTTTTAGCTCACTCCAAAACTATTTTATTCCCCTCCACGGGGCTCGTGGCAAAGGAAGGCTTGTAGTACTTATTCACGTGATTGGATGGCATATATCTTGTACAGTTTAGATTTGGAATCGTTTTATGTATAGTTGGGAATTGTTTCCGCTTCGCTTATGACATGTAATTATTGGAGAATTTGAGGTATATTTGAGATTTATATTGTAATTTATTTGAGGACCGTAGTGTGCGACTGAGTCCCGGCGAGAGCTGGGCAGGCGGTCCGCCGAACCCTTTGGTTCGCCTTAGGGGGAGGTGGGGCTGTCACAGTTGGTATCAGAGCTTAGGCTTCAAATTCCTGTAGTGTATCCTAGGCTTGAAGTTTTGGATGCCGGACTGTGGGTTTGGTTTGAAATATTAGTGATTCTTGCGGGATGTCTTGACTTGATTGGTACAAGATGGAATGTCGAGGACGACATTCTTTTAAGGAGGGGAGTTTGTGACGCCCCGAAAGGATGAGTGTGAGAACCCGAAAATTTTTATATATTTTCTAGACGTTATTTTGTTTCCTTGTCTACAAGTTTATGCCTTTCTTCAATATATTCATTTCTTATACATTTTTATAAGGGAATATAGTTTTCAAATCATTTCCTTGATACAAGTTAGTCCACGTTGAGTTTGAAGTGTATTATCAACGTGGGACCCGCTAGTGCGGTAAATGCGATATATTTTTGACAACTTGTTGGAGTTTGTATTAAATGACATCATTTTACAAGGTGCTAAGAGATAGTTAGAGGTTACCTATATGGATTAGTATTGGAGAGACAAAAAGATAAGTTTTAAACCAAAAGGTGACAAGTGTCACCATCCTATTCACTCTTGGACTTTTGACCAAGATATTTTACCTTTTTAAAGCTAGTTTTGGCCAATTTATTTCTTCATTTTAAGCTCTCTTGGCTGAACTCCTTAGGGAGAAAAAAGAAAGAAACCTTCAACTTTTATTCTTCATTTCTTGCTTATATCTTGCAAACCAACCGATTAAATCTTCAATTTGTCCACAAAGGTGACTTGCTAAGGGTGTTTCAAGGTCTTGGCGGAGTTATTTTGGAGAAGGAACCATTAAGCTCCTACTTTTCCTGTGGTTTTAAGGTATTTTTCCAAGAACATCCCCTTTACTTCAATTAATTCCTTATTAGTGGTTTTAGATGTTGTTTTGTGGAAGATTAGCATTTGAATGCATGAATTCCAGGTTAGGGTTTTGAATCTGCCCTGTTCTGACCGGATTTATTTGAGCCTGTTAGAGGCCGAATCAGGCCTAGCTTAAAACATGAAAGTTGTAGAAAATGGTGTTGACTAGCTGCCTGTAAATTTTCAGCTCGATCCGAGCGCTGTATCTTGTGAAATGACCGAAATACCCTTGACTGTCCATGAATCCTGTTTCGCGCCCAGATTTCTGTTTTCGTGGTGTTTTCCCCATGAAATTGCATGATTTGGCTTTGGAGGTCTTCATAAGGAATGTAGGTATATGTCTTGGCTTCGAAATGCCATGAGATTCGTTTCAATATGATAAGTGTAGCTTCAGTTATGGATATTATGCCGAAAGGTGTATTTGACAGTCTATGATGTGTATGTGATTGATTTGAGATGAATTGGTAATATATTGTAGGTTGGAAATGAAGCATTTATGGGGAAATGCTGTCTGAACTTTGGGAATGTATGATTGCTATGAGTTTGTGATTTAGGGCTTGGACTCGAGCAAGGTAATGATATATGATGGATGGTTTCTGAGCCGTGGAGGTGAGTGACCCTAAATTGTTTCCAAAGTTACTTACAAAGTGTTTCTTGAATTATTTACTCGTTTGCATATCATGTGTGCCAGCATGTGAGTCCATGAAATGATTTAGTTTAAATGAGTTCTTGGGGAGTCTTGTGCTGAACACCAACGTCTCCTCTACTATTTACCTGGAGCCAACGTCTCCACCACTTTTGTGAGTTCGTGACATGATCTGGAGCACCAACGTTGCTCCCTCTTACTGTTCAACGTTAACGTTAAAAGATCTTTTTGAGCGTTGGGTGTGTAAGTGCAATGATTTCACTGGCTCACGAGAGCAATAAACGTACATTTGATCTTTGACTCATGACACCATCAAAGTGCATTATCTTGAAATATATTTGAGTACTGATTTTGCTGGTTACTCACTGAGCTTTTAGCTCACTCCAAAACTATTTTATTCCCCTCCACGGGGCTCGTGGCAAAGGAAGGCTTGTA
Source organism: Coffea arabica (assembly GCF_036785885.1). Lineage (NCBI taxonomy): Eukaryota > Viridiplantae > Streptophyta > Magnoliopsida > Gentianales > Rubiaceae > Coffea > Coffea arabica. The sequence goes on from NC_092329.1 coordinate 38,005,410, forward strand.
GTACTTATTCACGTGATTGGATGGCATATATCTTGTACAGTTTAGATTTGGAATCGTTTTATGTATAGTTGGGAATTGTTTCCGCTTCGCTTATGACATGTAATTATTGGAGAATTTGAGGTATATTTGAGATTTATATTGTAATTTATTTGAGGACCGTAGTGTGCGACTGAGTCCCGGCGAGAGCTGGGCAGGCGGTCCGCCGAACCCTTTGGTTCGCCTTAGGGGGAGGTGGGGCTGTCACAGTTGGTATCAGAGCTTAGGCTTCAAATTCCTGTAGTGTATCCTAGGCTTGAAGTTTTGGATGCCGGACTGTGGGTTTGGTTTGAAATATTAGTGATTCTTGCGGGATGTCTTGACTTGATTGGTACAAGATGGAATGTCGAGGACGACATTCTTTTAAGGAGGGGAGTTTGTGACGCCCCGAAAGGATGAGTGTGAGAACCCGAAAATTTTTATATATTTTCTAGACGTTATTTTGTTTCCTTGTCTACAAGTTTATGCCTTTCTTCAATATATTCATTTCTTATACATTTTTATAAGGGAATATAGTTTTCAAATCATTTCCTTGATACAAGTTAGTCCACGTTGAGTTTGAAGTGTATTATCAACGTGGGACCCGCTAGTGCGGTAAATGCGATATATTTTTGACAACTTGTTGGAGTTTGTATTAAATGACATCATTTTACAAGGTGCTAAGAGATAGTTAGAGGTTACCTATATGGATTAGTATTGGAGAGACAAAAAGATAAGTTTTAAACCAAAAGGTGACAAGTGTCACCATCCTATTCACTCTTGGACTTTTGACCAAGATATTTTACCTTTTTAAAGCTAGTTTTGGCCAATTTATTTCTTCATTTTAAGCTCTCTTGGCTGAACTCCTTAGGGAGAAAAAAGAAAGAAACCTTCAACTTTTATTCTTCATTTCTTGCTTATATCTTGCAAACCAACCGATTAAATCTTCAATTTGTCCACAAAGGTGACTTGCTAAGGGTGTTTCAAGGTCTTGGCGGAGTTATTTTGGAGAAGGAACCATTAAGCTCCTACTTTTCCTGTGGTTTTAAGGTATTTTTCCAAGAACATCCCCTTTACTTCAATTAATTCCTTATTAGTGGTTTTAGATGTTGTTTTGTGGAAGATTAGCATTTGAATGCATGAATTCCAGGTTAGGGTTTTGAATCTGCCCTGTTCTGACCGGATTTATTTGAGCCTGTTAGAGGCCGAATCAGGCCTAGCTTAAAACATGAAAGTTGTAGAAAATGGTGTTGACTAGCTGCCTGTAAATTTTCAGCTCGATCCGAGCGCTGTATCTTGTGAAATGACCGAAATACCCTTGACTGTCCATGAATCCTGTTTCGCGCCCAGATTTCTGTTTTCGTGGTGTTTTCCCCATGAAATTGCATGATTTGGCTTTGGAGGTCTTCATAAGGAATGTAGGTATATGTCTTGGCTTCGAAATGCCATGAGATTCGTTTCAATATGATAAGTGTAGCTTCAGTTATGGATATTATGCCGAAAGGTGTATTTGACAGTCTATGATGTGTATGTGATTGATTTGAGATGAATTGGTAATATATTGTAGGTTGGAAATGAAGCATTTATGGGGAAATGCTGTCTGAACTTTGGGAATGTATGATTGCTATGAGTTTGTGATTTAGGGCTTGGACTCGAGCAAGGTAATGATATATGATGGATGGTTTCTGAGCCGTGGAGGTGAGTGACCCTAAATTGTTTCCAAAGTTACTTACAAAGTGTTTCTTGAATTATTTACTCGTTTGCATATCATGTGTGCCAGCATGTGAGTCCATGAAATGATTTAGTTTAAATGAGTTCTTGGGGAGTCTTGTGCTGAACACCAACGTCTCCTCTACTATTTACCTGGAGCCAACGTCTCCACCACTTTTGTGAGTTCGTGACATGATCTGGAGCACCAACGTTGCTCCCTCTTACTGTTCAACGTTAACGTTAAAAGATCTTTTTGAGCGTTGGGTGTGTAAGTGCAATGATTTCACTGGCTCACGAGAGCAATAAACGTACATTTGATCTTTGACTCATGACACCATCAAAGTGCATTATCTTGAAATATATTTGAGTACTGATTTTGCTGGTTACTCACTGAGCTTTTAGCTCACTCCAAAACTATTTTATTCCCCTCCACGGGGCTCGTGGCAAAGGAAGGCTTGTAGTACTTATTCACGTGATTGGATGGCATATATCTTGTACAGTTTAGATTTGGAATCGTTTTATGTATAGTTGGGAATTGTTTCCGCTTCGCTTATGACATGTAATTATTGGAGAATTTGAGGTATATTTGAGATTTATATTGTAATTTATTTGAGGACCGTAGTGTGCGACTGAGTCCCGGCGAGAGCTGGGCAGGCGGTCCGCCGAACCCTTTGGTTCGCCTTAGGGGGAGGTGGGGCTGTCACAGTTGGTATCAGAGCTTAGGCTTCAAATTCCTGTAGTGTATCCTAGGCTTGAAGTTTTGGATGCCGGACTGTGGGTTTGGTTTGAAATATTAGTGATTCTTGCGGGATGTCTTGACTTGATTGGTACAAGATGGAATGTCGAGGACGACATTCTTTTAAGGAGGGGAGTTTGTGACGCCCCGAAAGGATGAGTGTGAGAACCCGAAAATTTTTATATATTTTCTAGACGTTATTTTGTTTCCTTGTCTACAAGTTTATGCCTTTCTTCAATATATTCATTTCTTATACATTTTTATAAGGGAATATAGTTTTCAAATCATTTCCTTGATACAAGTTAGTCCACGTTGAGTTTGAAGTGTATTATCAACGTGGGACCCGCTAGTGCGGTAAATGCGATATATTTTTGACAACTTGTTGGAGTTTGTATTAAATGACATCATTTTACAAGGTGCTAAGAGATAGTTAGAGGTTACCTATATGGATTAGTATTGGAGAGACAAAAAGATAAGTTTTAAACCAAAAGGTGACAAGTGTCACCATCCTATTCACTCTTGGACTTTTGACCAAGATATTTTACCTTTTTAAAGCTAGTTTTGGCCAATTTATTTCTTCATTTTAAGCTCTCTTGGCTGAACTCCTTAGGGAGAAAAAAGAAAGAAACCTTCAACTTTTATTCTTCATTTCTTGCTTATATCTTGCAAACCAACCGATTAAATCTTCAATTTGTCCACAAAGGTGACTTGCTAAGGGTGTTTCAAGGTCTTGGTGGAGTTATTTTGGAGAAGGAACCATTAAGCTCCTACTTTTCCTGTGGTTTTAAGGTATTTTTCCAAGAACATCCCCTTTACTTCAATTAATTCCTTATTAGTGGTTTTAGATGTTGTTTTGTGGAAGATTAGCATTTGAATGCATGAATTCCAGGTTAGGGTTTTGAATCTGCCCTGTTCTGACCGGATTTATTTGAGCCTGTTAGAGGCCGAATCAGGCCTAGCTTAAAACATGAAAGTTGTAGAAAATGGTGTTGACTAGCTGCCTGTAAATTTTCAGCTCGATCCGAGCGCTGTATCTTGTGAAATGACCGAAATACCCTTGACTGTCCATGAATCCTGTTTCGCGCCCAGATTTCTGTTTTCGTGGTGTTTTCCCCATGAAATTGCATGATTTGGCTTTGGAGGTCTTCATAAGGAATGTAGGTATATGTCTTGGCTTCGAAATGCCATGAGATTCGTTTCAATATGATAAGTGTAGCTTCAGTTATGGATATTATGCCGAAAGGTGTATTTGATAGTCTATGATGTGTATGTGATTGATTTGAGATGAATTGGTAATATATTGTAGGTTGGAAATGAAGCATTTATGGGGAAATGCTGTCTGAACTTTGGGAATGTATGATTGCTATGAGTTTGTGATTTAGGGCTTGGACTCGAGCAAGGTAATGATATATGATGGATGGTTTCTGAGCCGTGGAGGTGAGTGACCCTAAATTGTTTCCAAAGTTACTTACAAAGTGTTTCTTGAATTATTTACTCGTTTGCATATCATGTGTGCCAGCATGTGAGTCCATGAAATGATTTAGTTTAAATGAGTTCTTGGGGAGTCTTGTGCTGAACACCAACGTCTCCTCTACTATTTACCTGGAGCCAACGTCTCCACCACTTTTGTGAGTTCGTGACATGATCTGGAGCACCAACGTTGCTCCCTCTTACTGTTCAACGTTAACGTTAAAAGATCTTTTTGAGCGTTGGGTGTGTAAGTGCAATGATTTCACTGGCTCACGAGAGCAATAAACGTACATTTGATCTTTGACTCATGACACCATCAAAGTGCATTATCTTGAAATATATTTGAGTACTGATTTTGCTGGTTACTCACTGAGCTTTTAGCTCACTCCAAAACTATTTTATTCCCCTCCACGGGGCTCGTGGCAAAGGAAGGCTTGTAGTACTTATTCACGTGATTGGATGGCATATATCTTGTACAGTTTAGATTTGGAATCGTTTTATGTATAGTTGGGAATTGTTTCCGCTTCGCTTATGACATGTAATTATTGGAGAATTTGAGGTATATTTGAGATTTATATTGTAATTTATTTGAGGACCGTAGTGTGCGACTGAGTCCCGGCGAGAGCTGGGCAGGCGGTCCGCCGAACCCTTTGGTTCGCCTTAGGGGGAGGTGGGGCTGTCACAGTTGGTATCAGAGCTTAGGCTTCAAATTCCTGTAGTGTATCCTAGGCTTGAAGTTTTGGATGCCGGACTGTGGGTTTGGTTTGAAATATTAGTGATTCTTGCGGGATGTCTTGACTTGATTGGTACAAGATGGAATGTCGAGGACGACATTCTTTTAAGGAGGGGAGTTTGTGACGCCCCGAAAGGATGAGTGTGAGAACCCGAAAATTTTTATATATTTTCTAGACGTTATTTTGTTTCCTTGTCTACAAGTTTATGCCTTTCTTCAATATATTCATTTCTTATACATTTTTATAAGGGAATATAGTTTTCAAATCATTTCCTTGATACAAGTTAGTCCACGTTGAGTTTGAAGTGTATTATCAACGTGGGACCCGCTAGTGCGGTAAATGCGATATACTTTTGACAACTTGTTGGAGTTTGTATTAAATGACATCATTTTACAAGGTGCTAAGAGATAGTTAGAGGTTACCTATATGGATTAGTATTGGAGAGACAAAAAGATAAGTTTTAAACCAAAAGGTGACAAGTGTCACCATCCTATTCACTCTTGGACTTTTGACCAAGATATTTTACCTTTTTAAAGCTAGTTTTGGCCAATTTATTTGTTTATTTTAAGCTCTCTTGGCTGAACTCCTTAGGGAGAAAAAAGAAAGAAACCTTCAACTTTTATTCTTCATTTCTTGCTTATATCTTGCAAACCAACCGATTAAATCTTCAATTTGTCCACAAAGGTGACTTGCTAAGGGTGTTTCAAGGTCTTGGTGGAGTTATTTTGGAGAAGGAACCATTAAACTCCTACTTTTCCTGTGGTTTTAAGGTATTTTTCCAAGAACATCCCCTTTACTTCAATTAATTCCTTATTAGTGGTTTTAGATGTTGTTTTGTGGAAGATTAGCATTTGAATGCATGAATTCCAGGTTAGGGTTTTGAATCTGCCCTGTTCTGACCGGATTTATTTGAGCCTGATAGAGGCCGAATCAGGCCTAGCTTAAAACATGAAAGTTGTAGAAAATGGTGTTGACTAGCTGCCTGTAAATTTTCAGCTCGATCCGAGCGCTGTATCTTGTGAAATGACCGAAATACCCTTGACTGTCCATGAATCCTGTTTCGCGCCCAGATTTCTGTTTTCGTGGTGTTTTCCCCATGAAATTGCATGATTTGGCTTTGGAGGTCTTCATAAGGAATGTAGGTATATGTCTTGGCTTCGAAATGCCATGAGATTCGTTTCAATATGATAAGTGTAGCTTCAGTTATGGATATTATGCCGAAAGGTGTATTTGATAGTCTATGATGTGTATGTGATTGATTTGAGATGAATTGGTAATATATTGTAGGTTGGAAATGAAGCATTTATGGGGAAATGCTGTCTGAACTTTGGGAATGTATGATTGCTATGAGTTTGTGATTTAGGGCTTGGACTCGAGCAAGGTAATGATATATGATGGATGGTTTCTGAGCCGTGGAGGTGAGTGACCCTAAATTGTTTCCAAAGTTACTTACAAAGTGTTTCTTGAATTATTTACTCGTTTGCATATCATGTGTGCCAGCATGTGAGTCCATGAAATGATTTAGTTTAAATGAGTTCTTGGGGAGTCTTGTGCTGAACACCAACGTCTCCTCTACTATTTACCTGGAGCCAACGTCTCCACCACTTTTGTGAGTTCGTGACATGATCTGGAGCACCAACGTTGCTCCCTCTTACTGTTCAACGTTAACGTTAAAAGATCTTTTTGAGCGTTGGGTGTGTAAGTGCAATGATTTCACTGGCTCACGAGAGCAATAAACGTACATTTGATCTTTGACTCATGACACCATCAAAGTGCATTATCTTGAAATATATTTGAGTACTGATTTTGCTGGTTACTCACTGAGCTTTTAGCTCACTCCAAAACTATTTTATTCCCCTCCACGGGGCTCGTGGCAAAGGAAGGCTTGTAGTACTTATTCACGTGATTGGATGGCATATATCTTGTACAGTTTAGATTTGGAATCGTTTTATGTATAGTTGGGAATTGTTTCCGCTTCGCTTATGACATGTAATTATTGGAGAATTTGAGGTATATTTGAGATTTATATTGTAATTTATTTGAGGACCGTAGTGTGCGACTGAGTCCCGGCGAGAGCTGGGCAGGCGGTCCGCCGAACCCTTTGGTTCGCCTTAGGGGGAGGTGGGGCTGTCACAGTTGGTATCAGAGCTTAGGCTTCAAATTCCTGTAGTGTATCCTAGGCTTGAAGTTTTGGATGCCGGACTGTGGGTTTGGTTTGAAATATTAGTGATTCTTGCGGGATGTCTTGACTTGATTGGTACAAGATGGAATGTCGAGGACGACATTCTTTTAAGGAGGGGAGTTTGTGACGCCCCGAAAGGATGAGTGTGAGAACCCGAAAATTTTTATATATTTTCTAGACGTTATTTTGTTTCCTTGTCTACAAGTTTATGCCTTTCTTCAATATATTCATTTCTTATACATTTTTATAAGGGAATATAGTTTTCAAATCATTTCCTTGATACAAGTTAGTCCACGTTGAGTTTGAAGTGTATTATCAACGTGGGACCCGCTAGTGCGGTAAATGCGATATACTTTTGACAACTTGTTGGAGTTTGTATTAAATGACATCATTTTACAAGGTGCTAAGAGATAGTTAGAGGTTACCTATATGGATTAGTATTGGAGAGACAAAAAGATAAGTTTTAAACCAAAAGGTGACAAGTGTCACCATCCTATTCACTCTTGGACTTTTGACCAAGATATTTTACCTTTTTAAAGCTAGTTTTGGCCAATTTATTTGTTTATTTTAAGCTCTCTTGGCTGAACTCCTTAGGGAGAAAAAAGAAAGAAACCTTCAACTTTTATTCTTCATTTCTTGCTTATATCTTGCAAACCAACCGATTAAATCTTCAATTTGTCCACAAAGGTGACTTGCTAAGGGTGTTTCAAGGTCTTGGTGGAGTTATTTTGGAGAAGGAACCATTAAGCTCCTACTTTTCCTGTGGTTTTAAGGTATTTTTCCAAGAACATCCCCTTTACTTCAATTAATTCCTTATTAGTGGTTTTAGATGTTGTTTTGTGGAAGATTAGCATTTGAATGCATGAATTCCAGGTTAGGGTTTTGAATCTGCCCTGTTCTGACCGGATTTATTTGAGCCTGTTAGAGGCCGAATCAGGCCTAGCTTAAAACATGAAAGTTGTAGAAAATGGTGTTGACTAGCTGCCTGTAAATTTTCAGCTCGATCCGAGCGCTGTATCTTGTGAAATGACCGAAATACCCTTGACTGTCCATGAATCCTGTTTCGCGCCCAGATTTCTGTTTTCGTGGTGTTTTCCCCATGAAATTGCATGATTTGGCTTTGGAGGTCTTCATAAGGAATGTAGGTATATGTCTTGGCTTCGAAATGCCATGAGATTCGTTTCAATATGATAAGTGTAGCTTCAGTTATGGATATTATGCCGAAAGGTGTATTTGATAGTCTATGATGTGTATGTGATTGATTTGAGATGAATTGGTAATATATTGTAGGTTGGAAATGAAGCATTTATGGGGAAATGCTGTCTGAACTTTGGGAATGTATGATTGCTATGAGTTTGTGATTTAGGGCTTGGACTCGAGCAAGGTAATGATATATGATGGATGGTTTCTGAGCCGTGGAGGTGAGTGACCCTAAATTGTTTCCAAAGTTACTTACAAAGTGTTTCTTGAATTATTTACTCGTTTGCATATCATGTGTGCCAGCATGTGAGTCCATGAAATGATTTAGTTTAAATGAGTTCTTGGGGAGTCTTGTGCTGAACACCAACGTCTCCTCTACTATTTACCTGGAGCCAACGTCTCCACCACTTTTGTGAGTTCGTGACATGATCTGGAGCACCAACGTTGCTCCCTCTTACTGTTCAACGTTAACGTTAAAAGATCTTTTTGAGCGTTGGGTGTGTAAGTGCAATAATTTCACTGGCTCACGAGAGCAATAAACGTACATTTGATCTTTGACTCATGACACCATCAAAGTGCATTATCTTGAAATATATTTGAGTACTGATTTTGCTGGTTACTCACTGAGCTTTTAGCTCACCCCAAAAGTATTTTATTCCCCTCCACAGGGCTCGTGGCAAAGGAAGGCTTGTAGTACTTATTCACGTGACTGGATGGCATATATCTTGTACAGTTTGGATTTGGAATCGTTTTATGTATAGTTGGGAATTGTTTCCGCTTCGCTTATGACATGTCATTATTGGAGAATTTGAGGTATATTTGAGATTTATATTGTAATTTATTTGAGGACCGTAGTGTGCGACTGAGTCCCGGCGAGAGCTGGGCAGGCGGTCCGCCGAACCCTTTGGTTCGCCTTAGGGGGAGGTGGGGCTGTCACAGTTGGTATCAGAGCTTAGGCTTCAAATTCCTGTAGTGTATCCTAGGCTTGAAGTTTAGGATGCCGGACTGTGGGTTTGGTTTGAAATATTAGTGATTCTTGCGGGATGTCTTGACTTGATTGGTACAAGATGGAATGTCGAGGACGACATTCTTTTAAGGAGGGGAGTTTGTGACGCCCCGAAAGGATGAGTGTGAGAACCCGAAAATTTTTATATATTTTCTAGACGTTATTTTGTTTCCTTGTCTACAAGTTTATGCCTTTCTTCAATATATTCATTTCTTATACATTTTTATAAGGGAATATAGTTTTCAAATCATTTCCTTGATACAAGTTAGTCCACGTTGAGTTTGAAGTGTATTATCAACGTGGGACCCGCTAGTGCGGTAAATGCGATATATTTTTGACAACTTGTTGGAGTTTGTATTAAATGACATCATTTTACAAGGTGCTAAGAGATAGTTAGAGGTTACCTATATGGATTAGTATTGGAGAGACAAAAAGATAAGTTTTAAACTAAAAGGTGACAAGTGTCACCATCCTATTCACTCTTGGACTTTTGACCAAGATATTTTACCTTTTTAAAGCTAGTTTTGGCCAATTTATTTCTTCATTTTAAGCTCTCTTGGCGGAACTCCTTAGGGAGAAAAAAGAAAGAAACCTTCAACTTTTATTCTTCATTTCTTGCTTATATCTTGCAAACCAACCGATTAAATCTTCAATTTGTCCACAAAGGTGACTTGCTAAGGGTGTTTCAAGGTCTTGGTGGAGTTATTTTGGAGAAGGAACCATTAAGCTCCTACTTTTCCTGTGGTTTTAAGGTATTTTTCCAAGAACATCCCCTTTACTTCAATTAATTGCTTATTAGTGGTTTTTAGTGGTTTTAGATGTTGTTTTGTGGAAGATTAGCATTTGAATGCATGAATTCCAGGTTAGGGTTTTGAATCTGCCCTGTTCTGATCGGATTTATTTGAGCCTGTTAGAGGCCGAATCAGGCCTAGCTTAAAACATGAAAGTTGTAGAAAATGGTGTTGACTAGCTGCCTGTAAATTTTCAGCTCGATCCGAGCACTGTATCTTATGAAATGACCGAAATACCCTTGACTGTCCATGAACCCTGTTTCGCGCCCAGATTTCCGTTTTCGTGGTGTTTTCCCCATGAAATTGCATGATTTGGCTTTGGAGGTCTTCATAAGGAATGTATGTATATGTCTTGGTTTCGAAACGCCATAAGATTCGTTTCAATATGATAAGTGTAGCTTCAGTTATGGATATTATGCCGAAAGGTGTATTTGATAGTCTATGATGTGTATGTGATTGATTTGAGATGAATTGGTAATATATTGTAGGTTGGAAATGAAGCATTTATGGGGAAATGCTGTCCGAACTTTGGGAATGTATGATTGCTATGAGTTTGTGATTTAGGGCTTGGACTCGAGCAAGGTAATGATATATGATGGATGGTTTCTGAGCCGTGGAGGTGAGTGACCCTAAATTGTTTCCAAAGTTACTTACGAAATGTTTCTTGAATTATTTACTCGTTTGCATATCATGTGTGCCAGCATGTGAGTCCATGAAATGATTTAGCTTAAATGAGTTCTTGGGGAGTCTTGTGCTGAACACCAACGTCTCCTCTACTATTTACCTGGAGCCAACGTCTCCACCACTTTTGTGAGTTCGTGACATGATCTGGAGTACCAACGTTGCTCCCTCTAACTGTTCTACGTTAACGTTAAAAGATCTTTTTGAGCGTTGGGTGTGTAAGTGCAATGATTTCACTGGCTCACGAGAGCAATAAACGTACATTTGATCTTTGACTCATGACACCATCAAAGTGCATTATCTTGAAATATATTTGAGTACAAATTTTGCTGGTTACTCACTGAGCTTTTAGCTCACTCCAAAACTATTTTATTCCCCTCCACGGGGCTCGTGGCAAAGGAAGGCTTGTAGTACTTATTCACGTGATTGGATGGCATATATCTTGTACAGTTTAGATTTGGAATCGTTTTATGTGTAGTTGGGAATTGTTTCCGCTTCGCTTATGACATGTAATTATTGGAGAATTTGAGGTATATTTGAGATTTATATTGTAATTTATTTGAGGACCGTAGTGTGCGACTGAGTCCCGGCGAGAGCTGGGCAGGCGGTCCGCCGAACCCTTTGGTTCGCCTTAGGGGGAGGTGGGGCTGTCACAGTTGGTATCAGAGCTTAGGCTTCAAATTCCTGTAGTGTATCCTAGGCTTGAAGTTTTGGATGCCGGACTGTGGGTTTGGTTTGAAATATTAGTGATTCTTGCGGGATGTCTTGACTTGATTGGTACAAGATGGAATGTCGAGGACGACATTCTTTTAAGGAGGGGAGTTTGTGACGCCCCGAAAGGATGAGTGTGAGAACCCGAAAATTTTTATATATTTTCTAGACGTTATTTTGTTTCCTTGTCTACAAGTTTATGCCTTTCTTCAATATATTCATTTCTTATACATTTTTATAAGGGAATATAGTTTTCAAATCATTTCCTTGATACAAGTTAGTCCACGTTGAGTTTGAAGTGTATTATCAACGTGGGACCCGCTAGTGCGGTAAATGCGATATACTTTTGACAACTTGTTGGAGTTTGTATTAAATGACATCATTTTACAAGGTGCTAAGAGATAGTTAGAGGTTACCTATATGGATTAGTATTGGAGAGACAAAAAGATAAGTTTTAAACTAAAAGGTGACAAGTGTCACCATCCTATTCACTCTTGGACTTTTGACCAAGATATTTTACCTTTTTAAAGCTAGTTTTGGCCAATTTATTTCTTCATTTTAAGCTCTCTTGGCGGAACTCCTTAGGGAGAAAAAAGAAAGAAACCTTCAACTTTTATTCTTCATTTCTTGCTTATATCTTGCAAACCAACCGATTAAATCTTCAATTTGTCCACAAAGGTGACTTGCTAAGGGTGTTTCAAGGTCTTGGTGGAGTTATTTTGGAGAAGGAACCATTAAGCTCCTACTTTTCCTGTGGTTTTAAGGTATTTTTCCAAGAACATCCCCTTTACTTCAATTAATTGCTTATTAGTGGTTTTTAGTGGTTTTAGATGTTGTTTTGTGGAAGATTAGCATTTGAATGCATGAATTCCAGGTTAGGGTTTTGAATCTGCCCTGTTCTGATCGGATTTATTTGAGCCTGTTAGAGGCCGAATCAGGCCTAGCTTAAAACATGAAAGTTGTAGAAAATGGTGTTGACTAGCTGCCTGTAAATTTTCAGCTCGATCCGAGCACTGTATCTTATGAAATGACCGAAATACCCTTGACTGTCCATGAACCCTGTTTCGCGCCCAGATTTCCGTTTTCGTGGTGTTTTCCCCATGAAATTGCATGATTTGGCTTTGGAGGTCTTCATAAGGAATGTATGTATATGTCTTGGTTTCGAAACGCCATAAGATTCGTTTCAATATGATAAGTGTAGCTTCAGTTATGGATATTATGCCGAAAGGTGTATTTGATAGTCTATGATGTGTATGTGATTGATTTGAGATGAATTGGTAATATATTGTAGGTTGGAAATGAAGCATTTATGGGGAAATGCTGTCCGAACTTTGGGAATGTATGATTGCTATGAGTTTGTGATTTAGGGCTTGGACTCGAGCAAGGTAATGATATATGATGGATGGTTTCTGAGCCGTGGAGGTGAGTGACCCTAAATTGTTTCCAAAGTTACTTACGAAATGTTTCTTGAATTATTTACTCGTTTGCATATCATGTGTGCCAGCATGTGAGTCCATGAAATGATTTAGCTTAAATGAGTTCTTGGGGAGTCTTGTGCTGAACACCAACGTCTCCTCTACTATTTACCTGGAGCCAACGTCTCCACCACTTTTGTGAGTTCGTGACATGATCTGGAGTACCAACGTTGCTCCCTCTAACTGTTCTACGTTAACGTTAAAAGATCTTTTTGAGCGTTGGGTGTGTAAGTGCAATGATTTCACTGGCTCACGAGAGCAATAAACGTACATTTGATCTTTGACTCATGACACCATCAAAGTGCATTATCTTGAAATATATTTGAGTACAAATTTTGCTGGTTACTCACTGAGCTTTTAGCTCACTCCAAAACTATTTTATTCCCCTCCACGGGGCTCGTGGCAAAGGAAGGCTTGTAGTACTTATTCACGTGATTGGATGGCATATATCTTGTACAGTTTAGATTTGGAATCGTTTTATGTGTAGTTGGGAATTGTTTCCGCTTCGCTTATGACATGTAATTATTGGAGAATTTGAGGTATATTTGAGATTTATATTGTAATTTATTTGAGGACCGTAGTGTGCGACTGAGTCCCGGCGAGAGCTGGGCAGGCGGTCCGCCGAACCCTTTGGTTCGCCTTAGGGGGAGGTGGGGCTGTCACAGTTGGTATCAGAGCTTAGGCTTCAAATTCCTGTAGTGTATCCTAGGCTTGAAGTTTTGGATGCCGGACTGTGGGTTTGGTTTGAAATATTAGTGATTCTTGCGGGATGTCTTGACTTGATTGGTACAAGATGGAATGTCGAGGACGACATTCTTTTAAGGAGGGGAGTTTGTGACGCCCCGAAAGGATGAGTGTGAGAACCCGAAAATTTTTATATATTTTCTAGACGTTATTTTGTTTCCTTGTCTACAAGTTTATGCCTTTCTTCAATATATTCATTTCTTATACATTTTTATAAGGGAATATAGTTTTCAAATCATTTCCTTGATACAAGTTAGTCCACGTTGAGTTTGAAGTGTATTATCAACGTGGGACCCGCTAGTGCGGTAAATGCGATATACTTTTGACAACTTGTTGGAGTTTGTATTAAATGACATCATTTTACAAGGTGCTAAGAGATAGTTAGAGGTTACCTATATGGATTAGTATTGGAGAGACAAAAAGATAAGTTTTAAACCAAAAGGTGACAAGTGTCACCATCCTATTCACTCTTGGACTTTTGACCAAGATATTTTACCTTTTTAAAGCTAGTTTTGGCCAATTTATTTGTTTATTTTAAGCTCTCTTGGCTGAACTCCTTAGGGAGAAAAAAGAAAGAAACCTTCAACTTTTATTCTTCATTTCTTGCTTATATCTTGCAAACCAACCGATTAAATCTTCAATTTGTCCACAAAGGTGACTTGCTAAGGGTGTTTCAAGGTCTTGGTGGAGTTATTTTGGAGAAGGAACCATTAAACTCCTACTTTTCCTGTGGTTTTAAGGTATTTTTCCAAGAACATCCCCTTTACTTCAATTAATTCCTTATTAGTGGTTTTAGATGTTGTTTTGTGGAAGATTAGCATTTGAATGCATGAATTCCAGGTTAGGGTTTTGAATCTGCCCTGTTCTGACCGGATTTATTTGAGCCTGATAGAGGCCGAATCAGGCCTAGCTTAAAACATGAAAGTTGTAGAAAATGGTGTTGACTAGCTGCCTGTAAATTTTCAGCTCGATCCGAGCGCTGTATCTTGTGAAATGACCGAAATACCCTTGACTGTCCATGAATCCTGTTTCGCGCCCAGATTTCTGTTTTCGTGGTGTTTTCCCCATGAAATTGCATGATTTGGCTTTGGAGGTCTTCATAAGGAATGTAGGTATATGTCTTGGCTTCGAAATGCCATAAGATTCGTTTCAATATGATAAGTGTAGCTTCAGTTATGGATATTATGCCGAAAGGTGTATTTGATAGTCTATGATGTGTATGTGATTGATTTGAGATGAATTGGTAATATATTGTAGTTTGGAAATGAAGCATTTATGGGGAAATGCTGTCTGAACTTTGGGAATGTATGATTGCTATGAGTTTGTGATTTAGGGCTTGGACTCGAGCAAGGTAATGATATATGATGGATGGTTTCTGAGCCGTGGAGGTGAGTGACCCTAAATTGTTTCCAAAGTTACTTACAAAGTGTTTCTTGAATTATTTACTCGTTTGCATATCATGTGTGCCAGCATGTGAGTCCATGAAATGATTTAGTTTAAATAAGTTCTTGGGGAGTCTTGTGCTGAACACCAACGTCTCCTCTACTATTTACCTGGAGCCAACGTCTCCACCACTTTTGTGAGTTCGTGACATGATCTGGAGCACCAACGTTGCTCCCTCTTACTGTTCAACATTAACGTTAAAAGATCTTTTTGAGCGTTGGGTGTCTAAGTGCAATAATTTCACTGGCTCACGAGAGCAATAAACGTACATTTGATCTTTGACTCATGACACCATCAAAGTGCATTATCTTGAAATATATTTGAGTACTGATTTTGCTGGTTACTCACTGAGCTTTTAGCTCACCCCAAAAGTATTTTATTCCCCTCCACAGGGCTCGTGGCAAAGGAAGGCTTGTAGTACTTATTCACGTGACTGGATGGCATATATCTTGTACAGCTTGGATTTGGAATCGTTTTATGTATAGTTGGGAATTGTTTCCGCTTCGCTTATGACATGTCATTATTGGAGAATTTGAGGTATATTTGAGATTTATATTGTAATTTATTTGAGGACCGTAGTGTGCGACTGAGTCCCGGCAAGAGCTGGGCAGATGGTCCGCCGAACCCTTTGGTTCGCCTTAGGGGGAGGTGGGGCTGTCACAGTTGGTATCAGAGCTTAGGCTTCAAATTCCTGTAGTGTATCCTAGGCTTGAAGTTTAGGATGCCGGACTGTGGGTTTGGTTTGAAATATTAGTGATTCTTGCGGGATGTCTTGACTTGATTGGTACAAGATGGAATGTCGAGGACGACATTCTTTTAAGGAGGGGAGTTTGTGACGCCCCGAAAGGATGAGTGTGAGAACCCGAAAATTTTTATATATTTTCTAGACGTTATTTTGTTTCCTTGTCTACAAGTTTATGCCTTTCTTCAATATATTCATTTCTTATACATTTTTATAAGGGAATATAGTTTTCAAATCATTTCCTTGATACAAGTTAGTCCACGTTGAGTTTGAAGTGTATTATCAACGTGGGACCCGCTAGTGCGGTAAATGCCATATATTTTTGACCACTTGTTGGAGTTTGTTTTAAATGACATCATTTTACAAGGTGCTAAGAGATAGTTAGAGGTTACCTATATGGATTAGTATTGGAGAGACAAAAAGATAAGTTTTAAACTAAAAGGTGACAAGTGTCACCATCCTATTCACTCTTGGACTTTTGACCAAGATATTTTACCTTTTTAAAGCTAGTTTTGGCCAATTTATTTCTTCATTTTAAGCTCTCTTGGCGGAACTCCTTAGGGAGAAAAAAGAAAGAAACCTTCAACTTTTATTCTTCATTTCTTGCTTATATCTTGCAAACCAACCGATTAAATCTTCAATTTGTCCACAAAGGTGACTTGCTAAGGGTGTTTCAAGGTCTTGGTGGAGTTATTTTGGAGAAGGAACCATTAAGCTCCTACTTTTCCTGTGGTTTTAAGGTATTTTTCCAAGAACATCCCCTTTACTTCAATTAATTGCTTATTAGTGGTTTTTAGTGGTTTTAGATGTTGTTTTGTGGAAGATTAGCATTTGAATGCATGAATTCCAGGTTAGGGTTTAGAATCTGCCCTGTTCTGACCGGATTTATTTGAGCCTGTTAGAGGCCGAATCAGGCCTAGCTTAAAACATGAAAGTTGTAGAAAATGGTGTTGACTAGCTGCCTGTAAATTTTCAGCTCGATCCAAGCACTGTATCTTGTGAAATGACCGAAATACCCTTGACTGTCCATGAACCCTGTTTCGCGGCCAGATTTCCGTTTTCGTGGCGTTTTCCACGCCATAAGATTCGTTTCAATATGATAAGTGTAGTTTCAGATATGGATATTATGCCGAAAGGTGTATTTGATAGTTTATGATGTGTATGTGATTGATTTGAGATGAATTGGTAATATATTGTAAGTTGGAAATGAAGCATTTATGGGGAAATGCTGTCCGAACTTTGGGAATGTATGATTGCTATGAGTTTGTGATTTAGGGCTTGGACTCGAGCAAGGTAATGATATATGATGGATGGTTTCTGAGCCGTGGAGGTGAGTGACCCTAAACTGTTTCCAAAGTTAGTTACGAAGTGTTTCTTGAATTATTTACTCGTTTGCATATCATGTGTGCCAGCATGTGAGTCCATGAAATGATATAGCTTAAATGAGTTCTTGGGGAGTCTTGTGCTGAACACCAACGTCTCCTCTACTATTTACCTGGAGCCAACGTCTCCACCACTTTTGTGAGTTCGTGACATGATCTGGAGCACCAACGTTGCTCCCTCTTACTGTTCAACGTTAACGTTAAAAGATCTTTTTGAGCGTTGGGTGTGTAAGTGCAACGTTTTCACTGGCTCACGAGAGCAATAAACGTACATTTGATCTTTGACTCATGACACCATCAAAGTACATTATCTTGAAATATATTTGAGTACTGATTTTGCTGGTTACTCACTGAGCTTTTAGCTCACCCCAAAAGTATTTTATTCCCCTCCACAGGGCTCGTGGCAAAGGAAGGCTTGTAGTACTTATTCACGTGACTGGATGGCATATATCTTGTACAGTTTGGATTTGGAATCGTTTTATGTATAGTTGGGAATTGTTTCCGCTTCGCTTATGACATGTAATTATTGGAGAATTTGAGGTATATTTGAGATTTATATTGTAATTTATTTGAGGACCGTAGTGTGCGACTGAGTCCCAGCGAGAGCTGGGCAGGCAGTCCGCCGAACCCTTTGGTTCGCCTTAGGGGGAGGTGGGGCTGTCACAGTTGGTATCAGAGCTTAGGCGTAAAACATGAAAGTTGTAGAAAATGGTGTTGACTAGCTGCCTGTAAATTTTCAGCTCGATCCGAGCACTGTATCTTGTGAAATGACCGAAATACCCTTGACTGTCCATGAACCCTGTTTCGCGCCCAGATTTCTGTTTTCGTGGTGTTTTCCCCATGAAATTGCATGATTTGGCTTTGGAGGTCTTCATAAGGAATGTAGGCATATGTCTTGGCTTCGAAACGCCATAAGATTCGTTTGAATATGATAAGTGTAGCTTCAGTTATGGATATTATGCCGAAAGGTGTATTTGATAGTCTATGATGTGTATGTGATTGATTTGAGATGAATTGGTAATATATTGTAGGTTGGAAATGAAGCATTTATGGGGAAATGCTGTCCGAACTTTGGGAATGTATGATTGCTATGAGTTTGTGATTTAGGGCTTGGACTCGAGCAAGGTAATGATATATGATGGATGGTTTCTGAGCCGTGGAGGTGAGTGACCCTAAATTGTTTCCAAAGTTACTTACGAAGTGTTTCTTGAATTATTTACTCGTTTGCAAATCATGTATGCGGCATGTGAGTCCATGAAATGATTTAGCATAAATGAGTTATTGGGGAGTCTTGTGCTGAACACCAACGTATCCTCTACTATTTACCTGGAGCCAACGTCTCCACCACTTTTGTGAGTTCGTGACATGATCTGGAGCACCAACGTTGCTCCCTCTTACTGTTCAACGTTAACGTTAAAAGATCTTTTTGAGTGTTGGGTGTGTAAGTGCAATGATTTCACTGGCTCACGAGAGCAATAAACGTACATTTGATCTTTGACTCATGACACCATCAAAGTGCATTATCTTGAAATATATTTGAGTACTGATTTTGCTGGTTACTCACTGAGCTTTTAGCTCACCCCAAAATTATTTTATTCCCCTCCACAGGGCTCGTGGCAAAGGAAGGCTTGTAGTACTTATTCATGTGACTCGATGGCATAAATCTTGTACAGTTTGGATTTGGAATCGTTTTATGTATAGTTGGGAATTGTCTCCGCTTCGCTTATGACATGTAATTATTGGAGAATTTGAGGTATATTTGAGATTTATATTGTAATTTATTTGAGGACCGTAGTGTGCGACTGAGTCCAGCCGAGAGCTGGGCAGGCGGTCCGCCGAACCCTTTGGTTCGCCTTAGGGGGAGGTGGGGCTGTCACAGTTGGTATCAGAGCTTAGGCTTCAAATTTCTGTAGTGTATCCTAGGCTTGAAGTTTAGGATGCCCGACTGTGGGTTTGGTTTGAAATATTAGCGATTCTTGTGGGATGTCTTGACTTGATTGGTACAAGATGGAATGTCGAGGACGACATTCTTTTAAGGAGGGGAGTTTGTGACGCCCCGAAAGGATGAGTGTGAGAACCCGAAAATATTTATATATTTTCTAGACGTTATTTTGTTTCCTTATCTACAAGTTTATGCCTTTCTTCAATATATTCATTTCTTATACATTTTTATAAGGGAATATAGTTTTCAAATCATTTTCTTGATACAAGTTAGTCCACGTTGAGTTTGAAGTGTATTATCAACGTGGGACCCGCTAGTGCGGTAAATGCGATATATTTTTGACAACTTGTTGGAGTTTGTATTAAATGACATCATTTTACAAGGTGCTAAGAGATAATTAGAGGTTACCTATATGGATTAGTATTGGAGAGACAAAAAGATAAGTTTTAAACCAAAAGGTGACAAGTGTCACCATCCTATTCACTCTTGGACTTTTGACCAAGATATTTTACCTTTTTAAAGCTAGTTTTGGCCAATTTATTTGTTTATTTTAAGCTCTCTTGGCTGAAATCCTTAGGGAGAAAAAAGAAAGAAACCTTCAACTTTTATTCTTCATTTCTTGCTTATATCTTGCAAAACAACCGATTAAATCTTCAATTTGTCCACAAAGGTGACTTGCTAAGGGTGTTTCAAGGTCTTGGTGGAGTTATTTTGGAGAAGGAACCATTAAGCTCCTACTTTTCCTGTGGTTTTAAGGTATTTTTCCAAGAACATCCTCTTTAGTTCAATTAATTGCTTATTAGTGGTTTTTAATGGTTTTAGATGTTGTTTTGTGGAAGATTAGCATTTGAATGCATGAATTCCAGGTTAGGGTTTTGAATCTGCCCTGTTCTGACCGGATTTATTTGAGCCTGTAAGAGGCCTAATCAGGCTTAACTTAAAACATGAAAGTTGTAGAAAATGGTGTTGACTAGCTGCCTGTAAATTTTCAGCTCGATCCGAGCACTGTATCATGTGAAATGACAGCAATACCCTTGACTGTCCATGAACCCTGTTTCGCGCCCAGATTTCTGTTCTCGTGGAGTTTTCCCCATAAAATTGCCTGATTTGGCTTTGGAGGTCTTCATAAGGAATGTAGGTATATGTCTTGGCTTCGAAACGCCATAAGATTCGTTTCAATATGATAAGTGTAGCTTCAGTTATGGATATTATGCCGAAAGGTGTATTTGATAGTCTATGATGTGTATGTGATTGATTTGAGATGAATTAGTAATATATTATAGGTTGGAAATGAAGCATTTATGGGGAAATGCTGTCCGAACTTTGGGAATGTATGATTGCTATGAGTTTGTGATTTAGGGCTTGGACTCGAGCAAGGTAATGATATATGATGGATGGTTTCTGAGCCGTGGAGGTGAGTGACCCTAAATTGTTTCCAAAGTTACTTACGAAGTGTTTCTTGAATTATTTACTCGTTTGCATATCATGTGTGCCAGCATGTGAGTCCATGAAATGATTTAGCTTAAATGAGTTCTTGGGGAGTCTTGTGCTGAACACCAACGTCTCCTCTACTATTTACCTGGAGCCAACGTCTCCACCACTTTTGTGAGTTCGTGACATGATCTGGAGCACCAACGTTGCTCCCTCTTACTGTTCAACGTTAACGTTAAAAGATCTTTTTCGGCGTTGGGTGTGTAAGTGCAATGATTTCACTGGCTCACGAGAGCAATAAACGTACATTTGATCTTTGACTCATGACACCATCAAAGTGCATTATCTTGAAATATATTTGAGTACTGATTTTGCTGGTTATTCACTGAGTTTTTAGCTCACCCCAAAAGTATTTTATGCCCATCCACAGGGCTCGTGGCAAAGGAAGGCTTGTAGTACTTGTTCACGTGACTGGATGGCATATATCTTGCACAGTTTGGATTTGGAATCGTTTTATGTATAGTTGGGAATTGTTTCCGCTTCGCTTATGACATGTAATTATTGGAGAATTTGAGGTATATTTGAGATTTATATTGTAATTTATTTGAGGACCGTAGTGTGCGACTGTGTCCCGGCGAGAGCTGGGCAGGCGGTCCGCCGAACCCTTTGGTTCGCCTTAGGGGGAGGTGGGGCTGTCACAGTTGGTATCAGAGTTTAGTCTTCAAATTCCTGTAGTGTATCCTAGGCTTGAAGTTTAGGATGCCCGACTGTGGGTTTGGTTTGAAATATTAGTGATTCTTGCGGGATGTCTTGACTTGATTGGTACAAGATGGAATGTCGAGGACGACATTCTTTTAAGGAGGGGAGTTTGTGACGCCCCGAAAGGATGAGTGTGAGAACCCGAAAATTTTTATATATTTTCTAGACGTTATTTTGTTTCCTTGTCTACAAGTTTATGCCTTTCTTCAATATATTCATTTCTAATACATTTTTATAAGGGAATATAGTTTTCAAATCATTTGCTTGATACAAGTTAGTCCACGTTGAGTTTGAAGTGTATTATCAACGTGGGACCCGCTAGTGCGGTAAATGCGATATATTTTTGACAACTTGTTGGAGTTTGTATTAAATGACATCATTTTACAAGGTGCTAAGAGATAGTTAGAGGTTACCTATATGGATTAGTATTGGAGAGACAAAAAGATAAGTTTTAAACCAAAAGGTGACAAGTGTCACCATCCTATTCACTCTTGGACTTTTGACCAAGATATTTTACCTTTTTAAAGCTAGTTTTGGCCAATTTATTTCTTCATTTTAAGCTCTCTTGGCTGAACTCCTTAGGGAGAAAAAAGAAAGAAACCTTCAACTTTTATTCTTCATTTCTTGCTTATATCTTGCAAACCAACCGATTAAATCTTCAATTTGTCCACAAAGGTGACTTGCTAAGGATGTTTCAAGGTCTTGGTGGAGTTATTTTGGAGAAGAAACCATTAAACTCCTACTTTTCCTGTGGTTTTAAGGTATTTTTCCAAGAACATCTGTGACGACCCCACCTCCCCCTAAGGCGTACCAAAGGGTTCGGCAGACCGCCTGCGCAGCTCTCGCCAGGACTCACTCCCTATCTCAAACGAGTCATGTACACACATCCATGAACCATAAATAACATTCCCAATTCAAGCTTATAATTTACATTGATAGAAATCGAGGTACAAAGTCTCAATACACCAAACTAGTTCAAAACGTATACAATCCAAGTACAACATGTTCCATCCGAGGAATAGCGCGAGTACAAGTCAAAAATCAAGCAACTAGTCTATGCTAAACTTTACATAACTCACACCTCGCTCGTACCCCTGAAAGGAAAACAAATGGAGTGGAATGAGCTAAAAGCCCAGTGAGGTTCCAAATAGCAAATTGACCATTATTTATAAGTACAAGTTTTTGATATAGCAAAGTAACGAGCATGAAGAGTTCATAAATGTGAGCAATAACACGTCAAGTAACAATCTTAAAATGAGCGAGTGTAGAAGTTTTTCAAAAGAAACAATAATCCAATAAACAATAATCATTCCAAAGCATAAGGATACGGATGGCTCTCAGGAGCCAACTTCCATTCATCATCAGGGCTTGATCACATAGTAGTTGACACTCCGTCAACTTTCAAGTAAGTGACCAATCCAGTAGAACACCACTTAAACGACTCTTCGTCCACCGTTCAACCCCCAACTGGGCCCAAAATCCTCAAGAACACGGGTGGTAATACTCGAGTATACCGATTAGTCGAGGAGATATCACTCCACTCGACAATACAAGAGACCCAGGGTTCGTTACCCAATCGACCAAGCCCTTGCCGACTCGACTAGAGTAACTCGCCACAGGGTTTCTGGAATTCCAGGAAGTGCGCGCATCATAATCAAGTATATCAAGTCAATTGCAACAATAAACAAGTATATCACGTAAGGGCAAGTGCGATAAAGTACACTCTTGCCCTTACAATTCACGTATCTAACATGTAATCAGATTGGTCACGTATCAAGTTCAAGTATCAAGTTCAATTCGGTATTTGAAAGCACTCACCCAAAAGATATAGTGCTACTGGTCACTTTCAGGTTATACTCCGAGTTCGGAGTCCAAATCTGCGATAAAACTCAATTTGAGAACTTTGAAACATGATTAGAGTTCGAAACTTAGACGTTTCGTTCAATAAGAATCAAGAAATGAAAATTCACTTGGAGAATACTCGTGAAATACTCACTCACTTTTTAAATGATAAAACTTTGTAACATTTATACTTGAAATGGTCATGCGAGTCGAAAGTACAATGAAATCGTACTTTGAACAATCATTATTTCATTTCTCAAGGGTACAAGTTCGGCCAAGTCCTTATTTATATATCTTGGGACAAGAAGACTTAAGTACCCTAGATGGTTCAAGCAGTAATCACTCTTAACTCATACTCAAGTTGCAAAGATAGTTTTCTAGACCCCGAGTAAAAATTCGGGCAGCATGCCCTTTGTGTTTACCTAATTTCCAGCCATTTAGGCTTCATTATTTTTCTTCAACCAAAATCCAACATCATAAATATCAGCAATTCAAGTCAAAAGCCGTTCCATAGGCTTACAATATCATAAGAATAGGAATTACAATAATAGCAAGTGCAGAAATACAATCTAGCACAAGGCAGATTTGACGTATGAAAGCGGAAATAACATAACCGAGGCTGCACTTATCGGATTGAGACGCAACCTAAGCTGTTTCGAAGCTAAGATATAGGGCTACAATGTTCATGAAGGTCACTTAGTCCAGTTCCTAATGTAGCTTAGTCAAATCCTCAAATTACAGAACCAAAATCCAATTTGTCGGCTGATAACCGCCTTACACTCTAATCGTCATATCTCAGAGTACACAAGTCCGATTCAGGTGTTCTTAGAGGCATTTTAAAGCTAAGTCAGAGTACCACAACTTTCATGTTTTGGTAAAAAGCTAAATCAGTACGCATTCTAGTGAAAAAACGTAATAAACTGGACAAACGGAAGAAACGGACTGCTGAGGAAAAACTTAAAACAGTAAGGGTATTTTGGACTTTTCATGACCTACGTTACTCTGATTGAGCTGAAATTTTATAGGTACCTATAAAATACCATTCTCTACAACTTTTATTCTTTGACCTAAGGCCAATTAGGCCTCCAACATACAGTTACAAAACCGGACAGAATGGAAGCAAGAATTTCCAGAAATCTGGAATTTTTAGTTTTTAATGCAATCTTCCTTAATTTCTCACTTCAATCACTACCAAAACCCCTTCTATAAACTTAATTACAACATATATGCATCATACACCAAATTGGGCAGAAATTCCTCAAACCCTAGTTCATCATATAAAAAGGGAAAAACTTCCAAAACATGATAGCATCCATGATTCCACCACAAATCAAGTTACTAAGCTTAATTTAAACAAGATTGAAAGTAAAATTTAGAGATATCATCTTCCTTACCTTGATTAGAGTTCACCAAGTGTAGCCCAAGCTTTCTCTTTCCAAAATTTCACCAACAATCACTAACTAATCACTCAAAGGTAAGTTTAATCGGTTTAGAAATTTAATTTGTCACTTGGTTGGTTAGAATCAAGAAGAAGGAATTGTTTCTTGCTCTCACTTTCTCTCTCCCTCTTGGTCGACCAGCTGCTGGAAAAATGAAGAGGAAAGTGCAGAAAATTGGTTTAAGAAGGCTAGTTAATCACTTGGCCAAGAAACTCTAGGGTGGCGACACTTGTCGCCACCACCACCTTTCATTTTTCTCTTTCTTCCTTGCTATTTTCTAGCCTCAAATTTTCGGTCAAAGCAGCTGTCAAACAAGAAGATATTTTGCTCAAAAGTCAATAAGCTTGTATGGTAAGAAAGTGGTGGTCAAGTGGTGCGTTCAACCGGTAGTGCGCGGGACCCGCCGGTTCGCGCCGTTTTTCTTAAAAACACACGTATTAGGGTTTTTACTTCCCATTCACTAACCTTATATCATTGCTACTAATCACATATTATTTCTCACTTAAAAGTCACTTTTAATCACTAAATTGATCCTTGGTCAGTATCGAAAATTCATCCGGCGAAAAATCGCGAAAACCCTAATTTTGCTCAAATCTTGAAACCGAAGTGTAAAACCCTATTTCCAGGTTCATCTACACTTATTGTTGAACAATTGGGTAGTAGGGCCTTAATAAATAATAATTTTCAAATAAAAGGAAATTTTTAAGAAAACGTGAGGAATTTACAATTTCAATAATTAACATTAGGATCTCTAGTAAAATATGAGAGATTTAAGAATCCGTTTAGTCACAAGTAAACTAGGGTTTTTTTTTTATTAAAACATTAGGGTTTCTAGTCTTTTAAAACAAAATAAGGTTTTAAATCAAACCCGAAGAAATATACTTTAATATTTTCTTCACAGACAACCTCCTAATATTCGGGATGTTACAATCTCCCCTCCTTAAAAGAATTTCGCCCTCGAAATTCCAATAGGTACTAAGAGTCCTTCAAAGTCAGTCAGGTACTAGAAATCACTCCAATCCCTTATATATGACCTTATCATTTAGTAAAGAGCTAAGAGATAACCAAATAAAACATGCAAAAAGGGCTCAATTCACATAACCAGCCCTGAGTTAAAAGTAGAGTCTCAGATATTCGAAAAAATTTAAAACATGGCTTAGTCTCGAGTCAAAAATTTTACCCCTGGCGGTGCTTGGAAACACAACAGGCAAAGCCTCACCAGAGAGTTTTAGTTCAACCGCTACAGAGGAGTAGTAGCTGGTCTACAGCCACACAAATACGAATAAGTTCAAAAGCAAGGTCAAAGCAGGGTTCAAACATATAAGTTCAAAAGTAGGTTCAATTACTTCAAGTTCAAGAAGCACGGGTACAAATAAGAACTCACTTGACTAGCCTATACCCAGCAATTCACATTCTCAAACAGTCACCGAATTCAAATCCACATATAGGTCATAGTACTTATGTGTAAAAATCAAATCAGGTCCATTACATGTACGTAATAGCACACTTGCCAAAACAAGTTCAAGTTCCGAATGAGCTCATTTTAGTCTGTCTCAGACAGTTCAAGTATTGCAAACCCCTTTGATCAGTCCAATAACAAGGTTAAATGTTAGAATCATCCACACTTTAACCTTTTCCATCAAAACTCACCTTAAGTGCAATCAAGATACAGACCCTTATTCTAACGCTCTTCACTATGTGATACCCAAGTACAAGAATCCACAATAAGACAATTCACAACTCGAGCCGGCCGGTCCCAAGAGTAAATCATCCATATTAGAGATTCCTACCTGGCATAACTAACTAAGGTCTCCAACAATAGACAATTGTTCCACACTTAACAAGCCAATCCCCACAGTCCGAGAACCCTCTCCCGGCACGAGCTCAATAGGAGCTCTGATACCATCTGTGACGACCCCACCTCCCCCTAAGGCGTACCAAAGGGTTCGGCAGACCGCCTGCCCAGCTCTCGCCAGGACTCACTCCCTATCTCAAACGAGTCATGTACACACATCCATGAACCATAAATAACATTCCCAATTCAAGCTTATAATTTACATTGATAGAAATCGAGGTACAAAGTCTCAATACACCAAACTAGTTCAAAACGTATACAATCCAAGTACAACATGTTCCATCCGAGGAATAGTGCGAGTACAAGTCAAAAATCAAACAACTAGTCTATGCTAGACTTTACATAACTCACACCTCGTTCGTACCCCTGAAAGGAAAACAAATGGAGTGGAATGAGCTAAAAGCCCAGTGAGGTTCCAAATAGCAAATTGACCATTATTTATAAGTACAAGTTTTTGATATAGCAAAGTAACGAGCATGAAGAGTTCATAAATGTGAGCAATAACATGTCAAGTAACAATCTTAAAATGAGCGAGTGTAGAAGTTTTTCAAAAGAAACAATAATCCAATAAACAATAATCATTCCAAAGCATAAGGATACGGATGGCTCTCAGGAGCCAACTTCCATTCATCA
The DNA here is from genome assembly GCF_036785885.1 of Coffea arabica. Taxonomy (NCBI): domain Eukaryota; kingdom Viridiplantae; phylum Streptophyta; class Magnoliopsida; order Gentianales; family Rubiaceae; genus Coffea; species Coffea arabica. The sequence continues at coordinate 38,032,333 of NC_092329.1, forward strand.
TCAGGGCTTGATCACATAGTAGTTGACACTCCGTCAACTTTCAAGTAAGTGACCAATCTAGTAGAACACCACTTAAACGACTCTCCGTCCACCGTTCAATCCCCAGCTGGGCCCAAAATCCTCAAGAACACGGGTGGTAATACTCGAGTATACCGATTAGTCGAGGAGATATCACTCCACTCGACAATACAAGAGACCCAGGGTTCGTTACCCAATCGACCAAGCCCTTGCCGGCTCGACTAGAGTAACTCGCCACAGGGTTTCTGGAATTCCAGGAAGTGCGCGCATCATAATCAAGTATATCAAGTCAATTGCAACAATAAACAAGTATATCACGTAAGGGCAAGTGCGATAAAGTACACTCTTGCCCTTACAATTCACGTATATAACATGTAATCAGATTGGTCACGTATCAAGTTCAAGTATCAAGTTCAATTCGGTATTTGAAAGCACTCACCCAAAAGATATAGTGCTACTGGTCACTTTCAGGTTATACTCCGAGTTCGGAGTCCAAATCTGCGATAAAACTCAATTTGAGAACTTTGAAACATGATTAGAGTTCGAAACTTAGACGTTTCGTTCAATAAGAATCAAGAAATGAAAATTCACTTGGAGAATACTCGTGAAATACTCGCTCACTTTTTAAATGATAAAACTTTGTAACATTTATACTTGAAATGGTCATGCGAGTCGAAAGTACAAGGAAATCGTACTTTGAACAATCATTATTTCATTTCTCAAGGGTACAAGTTCGGCCAAGTCCTTATTTATATATCTTGGGACAAGAAGACTTAAGTACCCTAGATGGTTCAAGCAGTAATCACTCTTAACTCATACTCAAGTTGCAAAGATAGTTTTCTAGACCTCGAGTAAAAATTCGGGCAGCATGCCCTTTGTGTTTACCTAATTTCCAGCCATTTAGGCTTCATTATTTTTCTTCAACCAAAATCCAACATCATAAATATCAGCAATTCAAGTCAAAAGCCGTTCCATAGGCTTACAATATCATAAGAATAGGAATTACAATAATAGCAAGTGCAGAAATACAATCTAGCACAAGGCAGATTTGACGTATGAAAGCGGAAATAACATAACCGAGGCTGCACTTATCGGATTGAGACGAAACCTAAGCTGTTTCGAAGCTAAGATATAGGGCTGCAATGTTCATGAAGGTCACTTAGTCCAGTTCGTAATGTAGCTTAGTCAAATCCTCAAATTACAGAACCAAAATCCAATTTGTCGGCTGATAACCGCCTTACACTCTAATGGTCATATCTCAGAGTACACAAGTCCGATTCAGGTGTTCTTAGAGGCATTTTAAAGCTAAGTCAGAGTACCACAACTTTCATGTTTTGGTAAAAAGCTAAATCAGTACGCATTCTAGTGAAAAAACGTAATAAACTGGACAAACGGAAGAAACGGACTGCTGAGGAAAAACTTAAAACAGTAAGGGTATTTTGGACTTTGCATGACCTACGTTGCTCTGATTGAGTTGAAATTTTATAGGTACCTATAAAATACCATTCTCTACAACTTTCATTCTTTGATCTAAGGCCAATTCGGCCTCCAACATACAGTTACAAAACCGGACAGAATGGAAGCAAGAATTTCCAGAAATCTGGAATTTTTAGTTTTTAATGCAATCTTCCTTAATTTCTCACTTCAATCACTACCAAAACCCCTTCTATAAACTTAATTACAACATATATGCATCATACACCAAATTGGGCAGAAATTCCTCAAACCCTAGTTCATCATATAAAAAGGGAAAAACTTCCAAAACATGATAGCATCCATGATTCCACCACAAATCAAGTTACTAAGCTTAATTTAAACAAGATTGAAAGTAAAATTTAGAGATATCATCTTCCTTACCTTGATTAGAGTTCACCAAGTGTAGCCCAAGCTTTCTCTTTCCAAAATTTCACCAACAATCACTAACTAATCACTCAAAGGTAAGTTTAATCGGTTTAGAAATTTAATTTGTCACTTGGTTGGTTAGAATCAAGAAGAAGGAATTGTTTCTTGCTCTCACTTTCTCTCTCCCTCTTGGTCGACCAGCTGCTGGAAAAATGAAGAGGAAAATGCAGAAAATTGGTTTAAGAAGGCTAGTTAATCACTTGGCCAAGAAACTCTAGGTGGCGACACCGGCGACACTTGTCGCCACCACCACCTTTCATTTTTCTCTTTCTTCCTTGCTATTTTCTAGCCTCAAATTTTCGGTCAAAGCAGCTGCCAAACAAGAAGATATTTTGCTCAAAAGTCAATAAGCTTGTATGGTAAGAAAGTGGTGGTCAAGTGGTGCGTTCAACCGGTAGTGCGCGGGACCCGCCGGTTCGCGCCGTTTTTCTTAAAAACACACGTATTAGGGTTTTTACTTCCCATTCACTAACCTTATATCATTGCTACTAATCACATATTATTTCTCACTTAAAAGTCACTTTTAATCACCAAATTGATCCTTGGTCAGTATCGAAAATTCATCCGGCGAAAAATCGCGAAAACCCTAATTTTGCTCAAATCTTGAAACCGAAGTGTAAAACCCTATTTCCAGGTTCATCTACACTTATTGTTGAACAATTGGGTAGTAGGGCCTTAATAAATAATAATTTTCAAATAAAAGGAAATTTTTAAGAAAACGTGAGGAATTTACAATTTCAATAATTAACATTAGGATCTCTAGTAAAATATGAGAGATTTAAGAATCCGTTTAGTCACAAGTAAACTAGGGTTTTTTTTTTATTAAAACATTAGGGTTTCTAGTCTTTTAAAACAAAATAAGGTTTTAAATCAAACCCGAAGAAATATACTTTAATATTTTCTTCACAGACAACCTCCTAATATTCGGGATGTTACAACATCCCCTTTACTTCAATTAATTGCTTATTAGTGGTTTTTAGTGGTTTTAGATGTTGTTTTGTGGAAGATTAGCATTTGAATGCATGAATTCCAGGTTAGGGTTTTGAATCTGCCCTGTTCTGACCGGATTTATTTGAGCCTGTTAGAGGCCGAATCAGGCTTAGCGTAAAACATGAAAGTTGTAGAAAATGGTGTTGAATAGCTGCCTGTAAATTTTCAGCTCGATCCAAGCACTGTATCTTGTGAAATGACCGAAATACCCTTGACTGTCCACGAACCCTGTTTCGCGCCCAGATTTCTATTTTAGTGGAATTTTCCCTTTTTGACCATGAAATTGCATGATTTGGCTTTGGAGGTCTTCATAAGGAATGTAGGTATATGTCCTGGCTTCGAAACGCCATAAGATTCGTTTCAATATGATAAGCGTAGCTTCAGTTATGGATATTATGCCGAAAGGTGTATTTGATAGTCTATGATGTGTATGTGATTGATTTGAGATGAATTGGTAATATATTGTAGGTTGGAAATGAAGCATTTATGGGGAAATGCTGTCTGAACTTTGGGAATGTATGATTGCTTTGAGTTTGTGATTTAGGGCTTGGACTCGAGTAAGGTAATGATATATGATGGATGGTTTCTGAGCCGTGGAGGTGAGTGACCCTAAACTGTTTCCAAAGTTACTTACGAATTATTTCTTGAATTATTTACTCGTTTGCAAATCATGTATGCCGGCATGTGAGTCCATGAAATGATTTAGCTTAAATGAGTTATTGGGGAGTCTTGTGCTGAACACCAACGTCTCCTCTACTATTTACCTGGAGCCAACGTCTCCACCATTTTTGTGAGTTCGTGACATGATCTGGAGCACCAACTTTGCTCCCTCTTACTGTTCAACGTTAACGTTAAAAGATCTTTTTGAGCGTTGGGTGTGTAAGTGCAATGATTTCACTGGCTCACGAGAGCAATAAACGTACATTTGATCTTTGACTCATGACACCATCAAAGTGCATTATCTTGAAATATATTTGAGTACTGATTTTGCTGGTTACTCACTGACCTTTTAGCTCACCCCAAAACTATTTTATTCCCCTCCACAGGGCTCGTGGCAAAGGAAGGCTTGTTGTGGCGACCCCACTTCCCCCTGAGGCGAACCAAAGGGTTGGCGGGCCGTCTGCCCAGCTCTCGCCAGGACTCACGCAAGCAATTTAACCCAAAACCTTTCGAAGAATAAACTAATCTATTACAAAACAATTTTCCTGAATAGAATCATACCTAGAGCCACATTAACTTCAGAGATAGCAATGATAAAAAAAAAACCAGTCAAGGCCCTTAAACGACCTACGAGCTACGTAACGAAGTATAAGTCGTACACAACCCGATAGACAAATACATAAATCCAAAATACAAGCTTACAAGCCAAGTAATCAAATTAGGGTTTACACATTTTCCAGCTTCAGGTGGCAATCCAAAAAGGAAAATACATTATCCCAAATAACACATTACAGCCCACAGAATAAGTTATAGTATTCAAATACAGTGCAAAAGAAAAACACAAGTAAGCATCCAGCTTTCAGTTTCCAGAACCTGTTAAGGAAAACAATAAACGTGGGGTGAGCTAAAGCTCAGTGGTGCCCCAAAACATGCAATCACATAATAACAAACAGCGGATAATAACTCATCAAATTTAAACAGTTAGGAAAGCGTATAACAGCACAAGGTAGGATACGTGGGCTCTCAGGAGCCATTTTCCTCGCTTGATCACCATTTATCGTAGTTGACACTCCGTCAACTCTCACTACTTATAATCCATGTAGAGCATCTCATTTTGATACCTAACCCGTCACCATTCATACCCCTGTCCCGGGCCCGCTCACCGACTAAGGACGTAGTATACTCGAGATATACCCGTCCTGGTAGTTGGATACAGAAGTCGTGGGATTCACCCAACGACGCAACTATATTTTAGATTTATGGTAGTTGGATACAGAAGTCGAGGGATTCACCCAACGACGCAACTACATTTAGATTTATGGTAGTTGGATACAGAAGTCGAGGGATTCACCCAACGACGCTACTACATTTTAGATTTATGGTAGTTGGATACAGAAGTCGAGGGATTCACCCAACGACGCAACTACATTTAGATTTATGGTTTCAGGAGAAAAATGTTTTTGCACAAGTCACCACTCGAACGGCTAGTGCGATAAAGTACACAAAGCTCACTTCGATGGATCAGAAACCAATTTTTCAACTTGTCACACATCAAGTCAAGAAGGTACTTTAAGCAGGTAAACATAGAACAGGCAGGGACACTCACCAAAATTGAAGTTACTGATCAAGCTGGGAATCAAAGTCTGCGTCCTCGCTATATCCTAAAAACCAAAATTTGAAACTATAAGTTTCTACTCAGTTTTTAAGCTTATACATATCGAGGTGTATCTAATATACTACTAGTTCACTTTCCCTTAGAAAAATCAAGAATCTCTTTAGGTTGAAACTTGACAAAAGTAGAAGAAATGTTTCCTATAGTTTTCCTTGAGATACTTTTCCTTATAAAAGGGTAACTAGTATTATTTTCTTGAATAAGTCAACAAACCTCTCAATATCAATGCTAGAAAGTTACTTTGAACATTTCTTTAAAGTTACGGCTTTTGCAAAAATTATTCCTGAAACTATTTTTCCTAAAATAGGGTTCCTTGCCGAATAAGTTTCCCAGGCTTTTCACTAAAATTAGTAAAACTCGTATTTTGGAACTTTTCCTATAGTTAACTAGCCAATAGCAATATTTAATGAAAAGAAAAGGAATAAAGTAAGACTTAGGGTTTTCAAAAGCTATAGAACTTATTTACTACAGCTATCAAGGCTAGTTTGAGCTAAAGGAAATTATCGGGTTGGAAAGTTTTAGTGAAAACACTAAATATTGAGTTTTATAATCTAATACTAGCTGGAAAAATATTTTTGATTAATTTGATCACAGTTACTCGAGTTCGCAAGATCGATACAACTTCCACAGCTCCGATTCCGTTTCGAAATCATATTATAGATCAAAATATGGCAAAAATCACATAGCAAATTACTAGAGTTTCTTCAATCATTAGCTCTAGATTTCAACAAATGCATTTCTGATAAAGATAAAATGAACGACCAAGGCTTCATCAATCATTAGAACTTGGTTTCAGCAAGCCCATCATAAGCAAATAAAAATAAAAGTAAGGCCTCCAAGACATTCCAGCAATTAACTTTCATCATCCAGTATTACTTATAAATTCATTCAAATGGCCAAGGGCTTCATCAATCATTAGCTCTTGACAACCGATACACACTTTCAAATACCAATTCATTCAAAACAAGAACAAAAACTATAACCAACTTGAGATCCAAATGATTCCAAGAATCTAAAATATCCATTAAACTTTCCACTTTTATTTGCTAGAATCACTATACATATAGATTATAATCTGTCCAAACCAAGCTAAAGTAAATAATACACAAATCCAGCAAATAAACTCACCAAAAGTCCCAACCAGTTCGGTCATGCTGGAAAAATATTTTCCTTAAAAAATTGCTTTAGTTCATGTTCCACAAATCAAACAATTATGAAAATTATACTGTTGTAGAATAGATTTTTAATACTATCACATCCCAGAAGACACTTTTTAGAGATTCAAATCTCAAATGGGCCAAATATTCTATCCAAGTCAAGAATTCAGTTTCCTGAGGAAACAGGACATTCAAACAGGACAGCCTACTTTGAGGAATCACGGACAGCAGTACACATGGAGCAAAAAATATGAAATTTCTACAAAACAAAGGCCCATGACTCTAGTTTCAAATGCCACTGACGGCACCTCAATCGGATTTTCCTACACCAAGATATAAGCATTTTACTGAGACTGGTCAGAGAAATCCGAAAATCTGGAAACTCATTTTTCACTTGTGAAAAACTCCTTTTCCTCTTTTAAAACCATAAGACTCTTATTCAAACCATCATACATTTAAGTATGATATTCATACCAGCATATACCAAAGAAAATAACGCTTAATTCCAACAAATTATTCCACCAAAAAGTCCCCATAAATCTGTCATCAGCTAAGATAAAATTTGCCAGCAATTGATAGTTTATTTATATAGCTTTTGTTCCTAGTTTTCTTCAATTCTTACCTCAGCTCAACATGCAACAGGTGATTAGCAAGCCTCAAGCAAATCTTAAACAGCCAATACGAAAATTTGAATTGAAATTCGAAAACAAAACTAATTAATGCTCACTTCCTTCTCTCGACCAAGCTGGAATATTTTGCAGCAGAAAATTTCCCTCGGTTTCAATCCACAATTCAACTTTTCCTCAACTAAAACATGGTTTTAGGTTCTCAAATTTGTCATGCATTAACTTATCTTAACCAATTAACACTTCCAGTTCGGAATTAAATTCAAACAATGGTCATAAACCTCAAAATTTCCAGGTTCAAACCTCACGGCAGTTCACAAAATTTTCCAGCAATTGTATGTTCTTATTACAACTTTTTCCTTGGCTAAAGCAGAGTATTAAGGTCTCAAATTTAACATGCCATCACTTAACTAATTTGTTAACATTTCTAGCTCAAGAATTAAATTCGATTAACAACGAAAATCATCCAAGATTTCCAGAAATCTTCCAACAAGCCACAGATGATCATGCATGTAGCAGATTTCTATCTCATTTTATTTTTCTGGTTTAAACCCATTAATTAACCACATGCAAGGCTCAATTATCTTGTTATTATCTAGTTAGTTATGGTTATAAGCTTAAAGCAATAAGATTAAACCAAATGAAACTACATTATTCAAGACAAACTCTCGGCAGAAATTTTCCATCAAAACAGAATTTCCTAAGCTCCTTAATTCATCAATCAGCTACATAGAATTAACATGCAAGGTCCTAGACATCTTAATCATCAAGTTTTCACTCGGCTAATTACACTTGGGTGCTCCGATTGTCACAGGAAAACAGAAATAGAGCTGCATTTCCAAACCAGTTTCTCGACAAAAATCATATGCCACCAAAACAGATTTTTCTAAGCTTTGATTTCATCATCCGACTATCAAAACTCAACATGCAAGGCTATAATCAGCTTAAACATCCAAGTTTTAATTAGCTAAACACGGCTTCATGCTCAGATTGTCGAAATTAAGCAGGTTACAACTGCATTTTTCATCTCAAGCTCACGGCAGAAATCATTTCCTCCAACCAGATTTCTTTTCCTTTGATTTCATCGTCCAAGAGCTTAACCATCACATGCAAGCTCTTAAACAATCTCATTTATCTCTAATTAGCTAGTCTAGGACCAGAGTTTACCTCAGCTTAAGGCTTAGCTCACACGACAATCAGCTGCAAAATTTTCTTCCTCTCGGCTATCCAGAAATTGCAGCCTGCAAATCTTCCTCCCCCTTGCTCAAACTTGCGGCTGGATTGGATGAAGTTTGGCTCTCAGATCTCTCCATCAACTCACAGACAGAATGAAGAATGAGATGGCAGCTCTCGGATAGTAAAGGAAGTATTGAAGCTCACACGATTATCTTTTGCTCTCACCCTTTCTTCCCTCAAGCTCACGGACAGACCAGAGAAGATTCAGCTCGCAGCTTCCTTTTCTTCCCTCTCAGATTGCAGAGTGCAGCTCAGTCTCTACCTCTCTCTCTTGGTCGATGATCACGAGGTGAGGAAAAATGGTATGGAGTAGTTGTGGTAGAGGCTGGAATAATGAAGTGATTTGCGGTAGTGGAGGTTGAGTATATGTGTAGAGGAAAAAGATTGCACTTCGGCAGAAATGGAAATGTGGAATGAGCAATTGTATCGGAAGTGTTGTAGTGGTTTAAGATGCGAAATGGAGGTAATGGTATAAGGTGCCGCGGTTTAGGAGCAGAGGTTTCGTGTAAGAAATGGGTTGCGTACAAAATTGGTAATAGCTGCGTGATTTGATTTGGGGTCAGAGGTTCCGTTTGGTTTGCATGGAAAGGTAAGGTAGGGTTATTTTAGTCTTTTCACTTTGCTCCCCAATCTCAACTTAATTTCTCAATTCCGACTTAATTCTAAAAATTATCCCCAAGTGCGATTTGAACGCCTAAATATACACTAGTAAACTTAAACCATTTTTATCGAATAATAATCGATTAAACTTGAATATTAAGGTTCCTAGTAATTCTTATATTATTTAGCGATTGAATTAGTTATTAGAATTTCCAATTATTATATCTCAAGAATTAGAGTTAATCTAACTCAAAATCTATCGTTTTAATAATATAAAGTCAAGTGAAAAAAATAATTAAATCCAAGGTGTCAATTTGCACATAAAAGTATTTTTACGCACTTATTGGAAATCAAAGAATTTATTTTAAAGTAATAGAATTAATCCAACTCAAGAAATATTAATTTAGTATAGCAAAACCGAATAATTCAATATTGGCACAATTATATTATTTATTACATAGAAATTATCTTTACACTTTTATTTCAAAACAATTAATTACAATACTAGAATTCAAAGAAATTAATTATTAGATCAATGAAATAGTTTACCATTGAAATATGAAGTTAATGTAACAAAACTAAGAAGTTTAGTAGTTTAGCACAATTCTTTTATTTTCCACCTAACGTTTATTTCTACGTACTTATTTAAAAACAATTGGACTTAGTGCTAAAATTTATTAAAGAATTAAAATGCAAATAAAATATGCACTGATATTTATATGTCTATTTTCAGGGTTCTCACATCCTCCCCTCCTTAAAATGAATTTTGTCCTCAAAATTCTTACTTTCTCAAGAGATAGGTCGGGGTACTTTTTGCATCTCTTTTTCTAGTTCCCAAGATTAATTCGGTCGTTTAGTTTTAGATCATTTATTTGCTACAAGGCCATATTCTTATTGTCTCACGCGTTGACTAAAAATATCATTGGTTCTAATTTATGTGTACCTTGAAAAATTTTGCTTATATCAATTTAGTAGGTTTCCACCCGTTTGGCTTTAAGAAGATTTAATTAGTCATGTAATTTATTAAACTATATAATGTATTCAAATTGCTCAAATTACAATATACCTATCGTGTATATTTGATTCATATATATATATTGCACTATTCTAGAATATTTCTAATAGCAAAGTTACTAAAATAAAGGATATTCATAGTGTACATACAATTCATAGCGAAAGATCACAACCTCTAAAAGTGCTATTCTAGTTTAGGGTAACTATAACTTTTATTCCTCAGGTGAGGTCAAACCCTCTTGATTTGTGAAACATTCACTACTAGGACCTCGTTCATGACCATTGGCACGAATTACTTCCATCTGGCTCCTGGTCACTCTACAGCGGACCTAGTTGTCTGCTGAGTACTTCCTTTTTTTAAATGCTCTAGGGCATTCCGAAATCTTGTGCTTGGTACTACCGCACCTCAAGCACCTTCCTCCCTTTTTCCAGCATTCCTTCTCGGTATGACCAGCTTTCCTACAATACCCACATTTTGCATGAGAAGTGGTGGCCTGGCTATTTTGAGAGTTTTCTTTATCTTCCTTCTCCAGTTCTACATTTTGGCATAGTAGCTCAATTTTCTCTGCATATTCTTGTTTCCATCGTCCTTCCCAGTAATCAGCCAATTTCTTTTGAAATTCTACCTCACTTCGGAGAATGTCCATTTCCTTACGTATGTCTTCCAAAGTTGTCATCTTACTAGTTAGCTTAAATCAAATAGCTAGCCTGCCAGACAAATCACAGGATCGAAGTAAGCAACTATTCATACTGGAAGCTTGAGCCGTACTACTCTTTCATCCTTTTACTGATGGTTACTCCAAAATATAAACCTTACTACTTCCTGCTTAATCCAGCGAGTTCTTAAGTGTCACCGAGATTACCATCGTTAATCACTATCACGATAGAATAAGGAAGCCTTATCCCAAAGAAAAAAAATTTCATGTCTTAGTGCACTATTCAATACTTACCCTCAACATTGTTTAAAACAACAGTCATACTGCTGATTCTCACTAGAGCCTTGTTGTATTCCTTCGGTTCATTCTTATTATTTTGAGGTTAGATTTCCCCATGAAACCTAGATAGACGAATTTCAAGAGTCGCTCCATTTTCGCAACTCTTTTGGTTCCTAGGTTAGTTGATTGGCCTAAAGTTTTTGGTACTCCACCAACCGTTCTAAGGTATCAGTCATATGGTCAATAGGGTAGCTACGTGGATGGGTTCCTTCTAAATTCCCCGTAATTTAAGTGTCGAATCGACTGCTTCCCCAAAGTATATAAAAGTTCAACTACTTGAATTTACCATTTATCTGCGCGTCATACTCAATTAAAAATTTTCACCCAAGATAGCATTATCACTCTGACATTATCACCCCCTAGGTTCTATATTTCTCACAACGAGTTGATTTAAAATAAGTAATAACCAATTATGCATACATACGATTGCGGTTAATTTCACTCCATATATATCATTAATACCAAGCAAATTCATGATCAATTTAATTACATCACAGAACAAAGTCAATTACAACATATATCAAGCTCAAGTACACTCTAATCAGAAATCAAACAAATCTCCTTTTTAAGTGCATTCAATATCCAAACATGGCAAAGTTCCGACTCCAACATCCCATCCTATTGATCTCTATCTGTAATAGAGTTGGTTAATCCTTGAAATTCCTACCTTTATTCACAAAAGTTCAGTTTATTTCATTATTTCTTTTTTTTTTTTCCATTCACTGGATCTATCAAGTCATTGCTTCAACGTTGGCCTAACCTTTCTTCTAAAGGTATGAGCTGATAAATAGATCGAGTTTACTAACTTTTAAATTTTATTCATGTTCTTACCCTTTCCTATTTCTGGTTATTAATAATGGTTATATCAACAACTTGTATACATGATACGATAACTATTTCTTTAACTCATAAACTGCAACGATTTACCAAGACATGATTACCCTAATAATCACCACCTACTCCATCTATTATTTATTCTTATTTTTATTTTTATTTTTTTTTCTTAATCTCATAGTTCTATACACCACTTTGGTTATCAAAATTCACTCAGGTTAGTAATTATTTAATTCCCGGGACTAATAAATATTACAGCGTTACGAAAATTAAACACGTAATCATCAAATTATATACTCACAATATAAGTCACATTGCAAACCAAATTCATACAACTTCAAAAACTAGATAATTCATGTATACATTCAACATTTTCATACATTCAACATTCAACATTTTCTTACTCTTGAGCCTCGCGTTGGTTCTCGATCCCTCCCCTCCAAACGTGAGCACTAGCATACCTAGGGTAGAGTCTGTCTTACCCTATTAGGGACACTATTCACGAGGGGAGGGATCCAATCCCTCTTTTTCTTTTATTGCTTTACCTCTTTGTATTGTTTTGCTACAGTGTGTTATGTGTATTTATCTGATGGAACTAACTTTTCTTGTTTTTGTCTCCATTGCATTCATGAGCCCTAGAAAATAAAGAGTTCTGGCATGGTACTCTCTTGGAGCCTACCCTATTTGTTGTGACACGTTTAAATTCAATGCTCTGCATTTACACCCTGAATACATTTCGTTTTAGGCTCACCCTCGCATACAAAAGAGGGTCGTTTTAGGTCACGTTTTCATTTGTATACTACATATTTACGCGTTTTAATAAACTGGCATCATGCATCCACCTTAGAAGGGAATGCCATTTAGGGAGTCTCGTATTAGGAACAAACCGCCCTATGTCTCGGATATATAATCCAATGAGACTTGCACGTTTATATTTCTTGTAACATCCGAAAGGGTAGTGCACAAGGTAAGGTAGGATCCAATTTTTCAAAGATGGCAAAGCAATTTTTGTACATTAGAATATGGGCATCTAATAATCATCTTTTGGCCATTTTCAACATAGTTGGTAAAAATCCCTTGCTTAAAGGACATTGACTTGAAGAAATTCACAAATAATTCCTCATCGTTGAGATGATTAATGGTTTGAGGCCAAATTTTGATTTTATAAGGCTTATAGACTAATGCATTGCAATGATTTTGTGAAACTACCAATGGGTAGATGATTCAAGCGATTTTTGAATAAACCTTCAATTTCATCCAATCCATTTTGTCAATTCATTCAATTTTAGGACAATCTAATCATTTTTTTTAATAAATCATCATCTCCATTTCATTCATTTGGCCAATTTACCCATTTTTAGGGCAATCGAGTCGATTTTGAAGAGATCATCAATTTCATTCAATCCATTTGACCAGTTTACCTATTTTTAGGGCAATGCGACCAATTTTGAACAAATCATCAATTTCATTTGATCAATTTACCCCTTTTAGGGTGATCCGATCAATTTTGGATAAATCAAATTTCATTCAATGCATTTGACTATTTTACCCTTTTTAAGGTAATCTAGTCAATTTTGAATAAATCATCAATTTCATCCTATCCTTTTGATTCGCTTATTCCCTTTTAGGGTTTAAGTCTAAGGTTCACTGAATAAATTAGTCAAGACATTGCAATCCTTTCAAGAGTAGGCTCTTTTACACATCATTTTATGTGTTGATCAAAACAAGCAATCCATTCGGACTTTGTCCTCATTTTTAGGGCAAATGTCTCTCCTCACTCCAATTGGCCAAATTTTCTAAAATTATTTTTACTCAATAAGTTGGTCGGATTCATCAGGTATTGTATAGTGTCTACCTCAGAGGATTGCATATTCATGCTAGGCCTACCCTTGGCATAAAAGCATTCCCCTATAGGACATGCATATCGATTTTACAATTTTGCTTACTAATTCTAGGTATTTTTCTTTTATTTTTCCCCCTCCCCTGCATTCATAAAAAATGTTTTAATAAGGTGAAAATATTTTTCTATGTCTGCTAAAATTTGAAAATTGCAAGTATTACTTGATTCTTGGGTAGGTCTTGCAATGAAAACATGAAGAATTTATCCGGAAGCGTTAGGCTAAAGCCTCTAAGAGATTTTATAATTGTTTTTTTCAAAGAAAAATTCTGTATATTGGACTCGTTAATACATTTTTGTCCCAAAAGAAAAGGAGACAAAAAGTGTATATGTGGAGCTTTTTAGAAGTTTTTCTCTTCTCATTTGTATTATAATTGAACGAAAAATTTTGTTTTAAACTTTTTCAGCAATAAAGTTTTTCGACAATTGTTGTTTTGTGTACATTCATATACATTTCATTCTTTATTTTTGCTCATTGGAGATTTCATGATGAATTTTAAGAAAATAAGACCAAATTGAGATTTTTTCAACCTCCAGCCTGAAAATTCAAAAGTGTATGCTTTCTAAAATCCTTACGTATACTAGATTGGTGATCCGAGCTATATAATAAGAGTGCTCAGAGTAAAAAAAAAAAAAAAAAAGGTGAACGGTCACTCAAGAGACCCAGTGATATACCTTTTCTCATTCACTTAACCCCAAAATAAAATCAGTCACATTGATTGATAAATTGTAAATTGGGGCAATCTTTGCTTGAAAAATGTCCACTGTGTCTAATTATATTCAATTCACATCTAAGTGAAAGCAAAAATGTGCATTATTCTTGTTTGTTTTGAAAATTTGGAATGATACTTCAAGCATTCATTTCTCAATCCATACAACTTTTATCATTTGCTCTCCCATTTGAATCATTAAAAGAATAATTTCATTTCAAATAAGCGCCTTGATGATCACTACCCTACATTAGAAAATTTTCAAATATCAAAAAGGGAATGGATTCTCAATGAGCATTTCGTTACTTTTGTTGTCATGAAGCGTAAGAATGATGCTTTGGCCATCGTTTCTACAACTTAAACACTATTTATCTCTTGCATCCTCATTTGAGCTAAAATGGGTGGTTCTTTTCAAAAGGCACTTATGATCGCACCCCACATTGAGGAAGGAGATTGGAGAATTTTTTTCAAAAGAGAGTAAAAGGAGAAAAGAGAAAAAGCAAAGATGCTAAAATTAAAAGAAAAGAGAGAATTGCAAATTGGGAAAATTTGATTCTATTTGGGCTTCCATTTTGAAAAAATAAGAGAAAAAGGAAGAGTGTCCGGCAAATCACCTATACTTCATAGATACAGATGAACAGGAGTCTTCCTCAGTCAATTAATTCAGATATATGCAAGAAATTTCGCATTAATGAAAATTTCCTTTCAGAGTTAATGTAAGGAACGGATGAAAAGTTAGGCCCTCTTCTTTTCCAATCAAACATTCTATCCCTAGTTATCCCTTTTGAGCTTTCAGAATAAAATATTTCGTTTGGAAACTCCTGAGAATCGCAAACCCCACACTGGGACAAGTTTGAGTTGCAAAGGAAAGAAAAGTTTCAAGAGGTGAAAAGTGATAAAGCAACAAAAGCAAAAAGGCAAAATGAAAGAAAAGAGAACCTCGGTTAAGTATAAACTGAGGCAAATTTTGAAGAGTTCAAAGAAATGGCAGAAGGCTGGAAAAAGAGAAAAAGAGCCTCAATTGAGAATAAACTGGGGCAAGTTTTGATTTAACCCTAAAAAAAGGTTGATACAATAATGCGATCTCAGATCATTTAAACCGCTTTTGAAAATCCACTTTCAAGCTTTAACTTTTCTAAGCACCCTACCAGACCCCATTACAAAAGCTAAAAGTCCTGACTTCTGTTCTTTGCAATATCTCTGTCAAGAAATTTTCTAATTGGCAAGTGATGCTCATATACTGATGCCAAGAAATTTTTTAGATATACTTCTGAATTCATTAGCTGTGAATTTCACAGTGCTTGTCATGTCGAAACCCGCAAGGATGCCTAAAAAAAAAAGAAGAGAGAGGAAAAAGCGATCGGAATAAATGCAAACGAAATACAAAAGATTCGATGGTGAAGTGCCTGTTGAGTGGTGATAAAGCCAAACAACGTCCTTAAAAATCTTATCTCTTTAACTATCTTTTTCAAGCCACATTACAAGCTCATAAAGTCCATCGTTGACTTATCCTTCATGATAACTCGAAGTGAGGATTATACTTCTGAGGAATCCATTAATCATTTGTGATCTTAAGACTATAACATGTTTCCACATGTTTAGCTATCGTTTCTGCCCAAATGTTACAAGCCTAAAAAACTTATATGTGACTAAATTTTCTTAAGAAATAGGGGTGACAAACTCTTTACTTTCACTAAGATGTGATGTTGACTGGATTACATACAATTTTGGGCACAAGAATAAAACAGATCTTAACCTCCCATTTTCCTTAGTCATCTCAAAATCAGAAATAAAATCACTTGATTGGTCCTGAAAGACGAGCTAACAAGAAGTGGTGACCCATTACCCTAAGCATTAATGCTAAAGTGAAGAAGGAATCACTTGTAATTTGGTATTATTTCGAGAGATTCATCATGAAATTTTTTGTTAGGAAACATAGTTTCTTACATTGTTCAAATAAATGGAGAGTCATCCAAACAAATTTTTGCCATTAAATGGGTCCACACTGGAGCAAATTTTTATTTGAGAGATTTTGCAAAATGGGCCCATACTGGGGCAAATTTTTGTTTGTGAGATTTCGTAAAATAAAGCCCACACTGGGGCAAATTTTTTATAACATGTTTGAGGATTTCGTCCAAGAGTCAAGTAACACACTTTCGAATCAATCACGCTGCTCTTTCCATGAGTAATAGTTGCATTAATTTAAGTGCATGTTGTACTTTGGTAAGCCCCTTGTGCAGGAATTCATGGCTTGAAATCGATGAAGAAACGTAAGTCAGAATCTTACGAATCAAGGCCTTAAGGAGGAGCAACCATGTCATAACGCAAATCAAATGATCGGCTGCACAATAATTGGTGGAAATTGGGGCAAATTATTTTTGAGAAGATTCTCCCAAATGAAAAAATTGGAAAAATCAAGGAAAAAAAGAGAAGAAAAGAAAGAAAGAAGCATAAGACAAAACAAAAGGGGTGGAGGCGACCTTAGCGAAAATCCGAAAGGGCACTAAGTGCTTTCGCCAACACCGCACTCTGGAGCAGAGATATTTGAAAGGGCCAAGGCTGACGTTTCATGCCAAAGGAAACCACAATGGAACAAAGACAAGTTGGCAATTTTGATTCCAGACAGAGGAGTTTGTTTCAATGGAATGTCAGAAATTGAAAGTCTCAAAGTGGCTTGTTGTGAAAATAGATCGCCGAACAAAAATGAAGATCACGTTGGGCCTGAATTTTGGGCCGCCAAAATTGAAGATCACGTTGGGGCTGGATTTTGGGCCGCCAACATAAAAAGATCACGTTGGGCCTGGTTTTGTGCCGCCAACATCCCGTTAGGCTTAGACTTTATGCTGCCAATGCAACCAAGGCATGCTCGAGTGTAATCCCACCGATCAATTCATCATATTGGGGCAAATTATTTTTGAAAAGTTTCTCAAAAAAAAAAAGAAAAAATCATCAAAAAAATAAAAAAAAAACAAAAAATAAAAAAAACAACAACAAAATTCAAAAATTCAAAAATTCAAAAATCAAAAATCAAAATCAAGTTTTATCACGGCAGGCTCGGGTTTAATCCCACTAACCGATTGTCAGAGTATTTTTTCATTTGCACTGCCACTAGCCGTGGGTCAGTCCCACTAGTGAGCATTTCATTTTCACTGCCGCTAAACATGGGTCAGTCCCACTACCGTACATTTCATTTTCATCGCCACTAGTCGCGGGTCAGTCCCACTAGTGAGTATTTTATTTTCACTGCCGCTAAACATGGGTCAGTTCCACTAGCGTGCATTTCATTTTCATCACCACTAGCCGTGGGTCAGTCCCACTAGTGAGCATTTCATTTTCACTGCCGCTAAACATGGGTCAGTCCCATTAGCGTGCATTTCATTTTCATTGCCGCTAAACATGGGTCAGTAAATATAGGTCAGTCCCACTAGCGTGCATTTCTTTTTCTTTGCCGTTAAATATGGGTCAGTCCTACTAGCGTGCATTTCATCTTTATTGCCACTAAACATGGGTCAGTTCTACTAGTGTGCATTCCATTTAAATTTCCTGTTTCGGGTCAGTCCCGATTTTAAATTTCCTGTTCGGGTCAGTCCCGTTTAAATTTTTTGTTTCGGGTTAGTCCTGATTTTAAATTTCCTGTTTCGGGTCAGTCCCGATTTTAAATTTTCTATTCGGGTCAGTCCCGTTTAAATTTTCTGTTTCGGGTTTGTCCCGATTTTAAATTTCATGTTTCGGGTCAGTCCCGGTTTTCAATTTCCTGTCCGGGTCAATCCCGTTTAAATTTCCTGTTTCGAGTCAGTCCCGATTTTAAATTTCCTGTTCGGGTCAGTCCCGATTTTAAATTTCTGTCTCGGGTCTGTCCCGATTTTAAATTTCTATCTCGGGTCAGTACCGATTTTAAATTTCCTGTTCGGGTCAGTCCCGATTTTAAATTTCTGTCTCAGGTCCAGATTTTAAATTTCTGTCTCGGGTCAGTCCCAAATTTAAATTTCTGTTTCGGGTCAGTCCCGATTTTAAATTTCTGTCTCGGGTCAGTCCTGATTTTCAATTTCCTGTTTCGGGTCAATCCCGATTTTAAATTTCACGTTTGGGTCAGTCCCATTTTAAATTTCTGATTCGGGTCAGTCCCGTTTTAAATTTCTTGTCTGGGTCGGTCCAATTTTAAAATTTTTGTTAAAGGGGTCAGTCCTCAGTCGTTCGAGTAGTTTGCAGCCGAATAACACAAGTGAGTATTTGGTGTCTACTTCTTTGTCTCAAATTTTTCCAAAACTCAGACAAAGAGGGGCAAACTGTAGACACCAAATTTTTTATTTTTTTAGCTTTGTTTAATTAATTTAATTTGACTTTTATTTGTTTCAATTTTAGGGTTCTTTAATTTTATTTTGTTCTTATTTATTTTAATATTATTATTATTTATTTTATTTTTTGTCTTCATACTAAATTTCAGAAAAAAAAGTTAAAAAATTACAAGTGAAGGGGCATGTAGGGGGACAAGTGTCTCTTTGATTTTTTAACAACACATCACCTAGGTGGCAAAGTGCTTAGACACTTGTAGGATAGGGATTTTGAAAAGAAAAAACAAAAGAAAAAAAAAAGAAAAAAGGAAGAAAAAGCTGACGGGGGAAAAATGAAAAAGCGAAGGGAAAAGGCGAGGGGCGGAGAGAGAGAGGTCTGGGGGAGTTTTTGGGAGAGCAAAAGAAAAAAAGAGAAGCAAGAAATAGAAACATAAGGGAGGCAAAACGGGGAGAGACAGAAAGGGAGATGGAGGTACGGCGGCTGGGGTTTGGAAATAGAGGGGACGGACAAAAACGAAAAAACAGAGGGGAGCAAGTGAGGGAAAGCTAGAAACAAAGAGGGAAAAACAAAACAGGGGGCTTCGTCTAAGCAAAGGGGGAAGAGAAAAAACAGAGAGGAAGAAGACAAAAAATTGGGGGGGGGAGTTCTTCGGAGGAATCAAAACGAGAAAGAGGAACGGATCAAAAGAAAAGAAGGAAGGAACATAGGGTTTTCGTCTGAGGATGCAGCAAAGAAAAACAGAGAAAGAAAAACAGAGCAAAAGAAAAACAGAGGGCAAGGGAAATATGTGACAGCGGTGGAGGTGGAGGAGACGAAGGGCACGATTGTAGATTCTGGAAGTCCACAACAGCTTCTGAGGCCGGAGTAGCTACCACTGTCACGGCCTTCGCCGGTCTCGCTTTGGTCGCTGCTGTTCTCTGCAACATTGGATGAAAGCTCTCAAACGAAGTCAGATTTCGTCATAGCCGCCGTCGCCGCTGCTCAAATAGGAGCACTGTAAGTTGACCCTTTTCCTTTGAATTTCAGTTCCTCCCCAAGCTTTCAGAGCATGTCTGCCGAGTTTTTGTTCATTGCAATTTTCTTATAAGTTGCTTATGGTTTTGGGTTGTACATGTTTTTTCTGTGTCAATTGGACCGAAGTCCATTGATTTCTGATAATTTTGGGTGCTAAATTGCATCATTTGAGCAGAGAATTACTAAATCCTTTACGCCCATGTAGTGTTTGATGAAATGCCTGAATGGAGATTTTGAACCAAAAAGAGGAAATTTTGTCCTTTCTCTGTATGCATTTAAGAGGAAATCTGGCCAGCTTAAGGCTGGCCAGAATTCGCAGGAATTGTTAGCTGCGGAGAGGAAAAGAAATCAGATCCTTCAATCAGGTCCTTAATTTTGTTGTGTTTGAACCTCTCAAGTTTCTCCTTTATTCTGATATAGCCCAAAGAATTGGAAAAATTAAGTTCATTTCTCCCTTTAGATTTTAATCATCTTTTAATATGCATGAGTAGTCTTTTAACTAGATTAATTCTTGTTTTTAGGACATAATTGTGGCTCAATAATTTTTGTTGATTTTATCATGTTGGGTTTTAGTGAAATAGATGATTTGGGTTAAGAGGTTATTTTTTGACTTGGGTTTGAGGGAGTAGATTTAGTTTTTATTTGGGTTTCTGGTTTGGGTTTAGGAAGATAAAGTCCAACACCTTCGATTGGGTTTTAGGATTGGGTTTGTGATTAGGTTAATTGGGTTCAATTGGTAAGAACGATTAGGCTAACCCATCTATTTTGTATGGGTTTTGATTGGTCTGGGGAAGGTTTGGGCCCAAACAAATAAATAAAATGGCCCAATGGCCTATTTTCTAAGAATCTGGTAACTGGATTTGCAAATCAGTCCCTGAATTTCTCCTTAACTATACTGTGGCCCTGGACATTTTCAACTTCTTTAAATTGGATCCCTAATTTAATTGCAAATGGGTCCCTACACTTTATTTTCTTTAATTTTGACCCCAGAACTTTGTTAATGTTTGCAATCAAGTCTTTTATTCTTTTGACTTCTTGAATGTGGGTTATTTATATGATTTAATTGATTCAATTTCACGAATCATTTTTTATCTTTTCTGATTATTTGTTAATTAAAGTGGTGCCTTGACCATTTCTTTGTATTTTGGAGGGTAAATAAGTGATTTCACTTCATTAGGGCCCCAATTCAAGGGAGGTACGCCCTAATCCCCCATTTTTTACTTTATTTAACTCTACGTGCCCTATGTGACTTTACATGTTTGATTGTATGCCTCTTGAATGTTTTTTATTCACTTCATTCATTTATTTATTTGCTTTATTGGCTTTGTATATTTATTTTAGTTCAATTTGATTATTTCAAAGGCAATTTAATGCCAATGTTGTAATAGATAGGTTACTATATCATTTTATTTAATTCATTCCCCCTTAGATTGTAGTAGGGCTTCCCAAATGTAATAGTTAGGGCTTATGTGCTATTTGCCTTGTGTGTTTTTGCATGCCTATGTGTTATGTGTTACTCGCTTTCCTAGGTTCTTCCATCTTTACATGATTTATTTGATTGTAATGAATGTGTGACGTCACCACACTAGTCCAATGCTAGTTGTGGTCTTTTTTCCGTTACCACACTAGTTCAACGCTAGTTGTGGCTCCTTTGTTCCGATTTTCCACTAGTCCAATGCTAATAGGAATTCATAGACATGGGCTGGTCCAACGCTAGACCTTTAGGGTCCCGTCTACGTGTTAGATCATGTTTGTGTGAATCACTACATTTCATGCATGTTTTTCACCTTTTAGTGTTTTTACCATGTTGCATGACACTTTCTTATATATGTACATCCTTTATCCCATATTTCCTTCTATTTATATCTGTTATTTTGTATTTTCCCTTACATGTATATTTCTTACCCCTTTGTATGAAAACATAACATTATACTTGCATTTCACTTGAGAATTAGAGTTAGGGTAGTACATTTGCATGATTAGATAGGAAAAATCCCTTGGATATGGGATACGGACGAGTTTGGCTTTTTAGCCTTAGCACACTCGTATTCCCTCTATAAAAGGGAAAATTGAAGTCACGAAAATTAGATCCCCGCACCTGACATGATGCATTCCTTTAGGTCACTTATATTTGTATAATTATTTTATTTTCCTTTTCTTTTCTTAGAGTCTCATATTGTTGCATTATTCGTGACCTCTCCAAAGAGTCCGCATTGGACATCACAATTAATGTGATTGGCACCAATTGAGCTTTGAAGAGAAATTTTGACCCCCCGATACCCTCTTAGGTTTAGGGTTTGCATTCATATAATACATCCAAATGTGATAAATCTTTAGGTTAAAATAAAAAATTTTTTTACTAAATCGCGCAACTAGCCTTGGCTAGGTTAAAAGGGTGCCTTGGATTCTTATCCTTGCCTTCCCTTTCTTCAAATGTGACTCTCGAATCTTTTTCTCTGATTTCCGTAGACTTGAAGTCGTTTAAAAAGGGTTTTTCTATTTTTTTCTTTAAAAATTCATTTTAGGTGATTTGGTACACCTCAACTCAATACCAAGTGGCGACTCCATTTTCTATTCAAAAAATCCTTTTTAAACTATATTTTGGGTCAAATCGTCGCATTTTCAAGTCCCATTTAGACTCATGTTTTTCATTTCTTTTAAATCAAAAATTCATTTTTCAATAAAAAATTGAATCAAAAGCCATTTTTTCTAAACTCGTCATTTATTTTTCTTTATTTTCAAAAAATGAGGTGCGACAGTTGGCGACTCCACTAGGGACTTAGAGAGTCCGAGCAAATTTGATTTAGTCAATCTTTTTCTTCTTTTAACCTTTTCATACATCGCATTTGGATGTTTAGGGTTGCATTTTTCCTTTTTAGGATTTCTGCATTTCGCGCGTATCAACTCACTCTCTCACCTTTGCGTACGGTTGGTTTAATGGATGGATGGTTTATTTATGTGATGTGATCTCGCGCCTTGCATTGTATTTGGGTAGGGGGATAATACCCTAGAGCCTCGCGTTGGTTCTCGATCCCTCCCCTCCAAACGTGAGCACTAGCATACGTGCATACGCTTTATTTTTTTTATCCCTCAGTTATTTTTCTTTTAGTGGCTTGTCACGCCACTCTACCCTATTAGGATTAGGTGCCCACTTGGACGTGTGATCGCGACACGACGTGTGCGTAGCATGATCCGAGGGGTCACTCAATCCCGCTTTAAGCTGTGGGTTAATAACCTTTAGCTTTTAGTCGAAGGTTGAGGATTTTTGATAGATTCACTCAGACATGTAGCCGTGACACGACGTGTGCGTAGCAATGTCTGGGGAATCGCTCGAGCCACCGACAAAGAACCTTGGGATTGATGACCCTTGGTTTCCAAGTTTGAAGGCTCGGGGGCCTAAAACCTGTCGAGTCTATATGCATTAGTGTGCCAATACCTCATGCATCCATGATAGTTTACCTAGGGTAGAGTCTGTCTTACCCTATTAGGGACACTATTCACGAGGGGAGCGATCCAATCCCTCTTTTTCTTTTATTGTTTTACCTCTTTGTATTGTTTTGCTACAGTGTGTTATGTGTATTTATTTGATGGAACTAACTTTTCTTGTTTTTGTCTCCATTGCATTCATGAGCCCTAGAAAATAAAGAGTCCTGGTATGGTACTCTCTAGGAGCCTACCCTATTTGGTGTGACACGTTTAAATTCAATGCTCTGCATTTACACCCTGAATACATTTCGTTTTAGGCTCACCCTCGCATACAAAAGAGGGTCGTTTTAGGTCACGTTTTCATTTGTATACTACATATTTACGCATTTTAATAAACTGGCATCATGCATCCACCTTAGAAGGGAATGCTATTTAGGGAGTCTCGTGTTAGGAACAAACCGCCCTATGTCTCGGATATATTATCCAATGAGACTCGCACGTTTATATTTCTTGTAACATCTGAAAGGGTAGTGCACAAAGTAAGGTAGGATCCGATTTTTCAAAGAAGGCAAAGCAATTTTTGTATATCAGAATATGGGCATCTAATAATCATCTTTTGGTCATTTTCAACATAGTTGGTAAAAATCTCTTGCTTAAAGGACATTGACTTGAAGAAATTCACAAATAATTCCTCATCGTTGAGATGATAAATGGATTGAGGCCAAATTTTGATTTTATGAGGCTCATAGACTAATGCATTGCAATGATTTTGTGAAACTACCAATGGGTAGATGATTCAAGCGATTTTTGAATAAATCATCAATTTCATCCAATCCATTTTGTCAATTCATTCAATTTTAGGACAATCTAATCACTTTTTTTAATAAATCATCATCTCCATTTCATTCATTTGGCCAATTTACCCATTTTTAGGGCAATCGAGTCGATTTTGAAGAGATCATCAATTTCATTCAATCCATTTGACCAGTTTGCCTATTTTTAGGGCAATGCGACCAATTTTGAATAAATCATCAATTTCATTTGATCAATTTACCCCTTTTAGGGTGATCCGATCAATT
The DNA here is from genome assembly GCF_036785885.1 of Coffea arabica. Classification (NCBI taxonomy): domain Eukaryota; kingdom Viridiplantae; phylum Streptophyta; class Magnoliopsida; order Gentianales; family Rubiaceae; genus Coffea; species Coffea arabica. The sequence goes on from NC_092329.1 coordinate 38,056,456, forward strand.
TTGGATAAATCAAATTTCATTCAATGCATTTGGCTAATTTACCCTTTTTAAGGTAATCTAGTCAATTTTGAATAAATCATCAATTTCATCCTACCCTTTGACTCGCTTATTCCCTTTTAGGGTTTAAGTCTAAGGTTCACTGAATAAATTAGTCAAGACATTGCAATCCTTTCAAGAGTAGGCTCTTTTACACATCATTTTATGTGTTGATCAAAACAAGCAATCCATTCGGACTTTGTCCTCATTTTTATTGCAAATGTCTCTCCTCACTCCAATTGGCCAAATTTTCTAAAATTATTTTTACTCAATAAGTTGGTCGGATTCATCAGGTATTGTATAGTGTCTACCTCAGAGGATTGCATATTCATGCTAGGCCTACCCTTGGCATAAAAGCACTCCCCTATAGGACATGCATATCGATTTTACAATTTTGCTTACTAACTCTAGGTATTTTTCTTTTATTTTTGCCCCTCCCCTGCATTCATAAAAAATGTTTTAATAAGGTGAAAATATTTTTCTATGTCTGCTAAAATTTGAAAATTGCAAGTATTACTTGATTCTTAGGTAGGTCTTGCAATGAAAACATGAAGAATTTATCCGGAAGCGTTAGGCTAAAGCCTCTAAGAGATTTTATAATTATTTTTTTCAAAGGAAAATTTTGTATATTTGACTCGTTAATACATTTTTGTCCCAAAAGAAAAGGAGACAAAAAGTGTATATATGGAGCTCTTTAGAAGTTTTTCTCTTCTCATTTGTATTATAATTGAACGAAAAATTTTTTTTTAAGCTTTTTCAGCAATAAAGTTTTTGGACAACTGTTGTTTTGTGTACATTCATATACATTTCATTCTTTATTTTTGCTCATTGGAGATTTCATGATGAATTTTAAGAAAATAAGACCAAATTGAGATTTTTTCAACTTCGAGCTTGAAAATTCACAAGTGTATGCTTTCTAAAATCCTTACGTACACTAGATTGGTGATCCGAGTTATACAATAAGAGTGCTCAGAGTAAAAAAAAAAAAAAAAGAAGGGGAACGGTCACTCAAGAGACCCAGTGATATACCTTTTCTCCTTCACTTAACCCCAAAATAAAATCAGTCACATTGATTGATAAATTGTAAATTGGGGCAATCTTTGCTTGAAAAATGTCCACTGTGTGTAATTATATTCAATTCACATCTAAGTGAAAGCAAAAATGTGCATTATTCTTGTTTGTTGTGAAAATTTGGAATGATACTTCAAGCATTCGTTTCTCTATCCATACAACTTTTATCATTTGCTCTCCCATTTGAACCATTAAAAGAATAATTTCATTTCAAATAAGCGCCTTGATGATCACTACCCTACATTAGAAAATTTTCAAATATAAAAAAGGGAATGGATTCTCAATGAGCATTTCGTGACTTTTGTTGTCATGAAGCGTAAGAATGATGCTTTGACCATCGTTTCTACAACTTAAAACTATTTATCTCTTGCATCCTCATTTGAGCTAAAATGGGTGGTTCTTTTCAAAAGGCACTTATGATCGCACCCCACATTGAGGAAGGAGATTGGAGAATTTTTTTCAAAAGAGAGTAAAAGGAGAAAAGAGAAAAAGCAAAGATGCTAAAATTAAAAGAAAAGAGAGAATTGCAAATTGGGAAAATTTGATTCTATTTGGGCTTCCATTTTGAAAAAAAAGAGAAAAAGGAAGAGTGTCCGGCAAATCACCTATACTTCACAAATACAGATGAACAGGAGTCTTCCTCAGTCAACTAATTCAGATATATGCAAGAAATTTCGCATTAATGAAAGTTTCCTTTCAGAGTTAATGTAAGGAACGGATGAAAAGTCAGGCCCTTTTCTTTTCCAATCAAACATTCTATCCCTAGTTATCCCTTTTGAGCTTTCAGAATAAAATATTTCGTTTGGCAACTCCTGAGAATCGCAAACCCCACACTGGGACAAGTTTGAGTTGAAAAGGAAAGAAAAGTCTCAAGAGATGAAAAGTGATAAAGCAACAAAAGCAAAAAGGCAAAATGAAAGAAAAGAGAACCTCGGTTAAGTATAAACTGGGGCAAATTTTAAAGAGTTCAAAGAAATGGTAGAAGGCTGGAAAAAGAGAAAAATGAAAGAGAAAAATATCCTCAATTGAGAATAAACTGGGGCACGTTTTGATTTAACCCTAAAAGAGGGTTGATACAATAATGTGATTTCAGATCATTTAAACAGCTTTTGAAAATTCACTTTCAAGCTTTAACTTTTCTAAGCACCCCACCACTAGACCCCATTACAAAAGTTGAAAGTCCTGACTTCTGTTCTTTGCAATATCTCAGTCAAGAAATTTTCTAATTGGCAAATGATGCTCATATACTGATGCCAAGAAATTTTTTAGATATACTTCTGAATTGATTAGCTGTGAATTTGACAGTGCTTGTCATGTCGAAACCCGCAAGGAAGCCTAAAAAAAAAAAGAAGAAGAGAGAGGAAAAAGTGAGCGGAATAAATGCAAATGAAATATAAAAGATTCGATGGTGAAGTGCCTGTTGAGTGGTGATAAAGTCAAACAAAGTTCAGGATCTTAGAGTCCAAATTGGGGCAATTTTTGGAAAATGCGATCTTCAGTGTAACGTCCTTAAAAATCTTATCTCTTTAACTATCATTTTCAAGCTACATTACAAGCTCATAAAGTCCATCGTTGACTTATCCTTCATGACAACTCGAAGTGAGGATTATACTTCTGAGGAATCCATCAATCATTTGTAATCTTAAGGCTATAACCTGTTTCCACATGTTTAGCTATCGTTTCTGCCCACATGTTACAAGCCTAAAAAACTTATATGTGACTAAATTTTCTTAAGAAATAGGGGTGACAAACTCTTTGCTTTCACTAAGATGTGATGTTGAATGGATTACATACAATTTTGGGCACAAGAATAAAACAGATCCTAACCTCCCATTTTCCTTAGTCACCTCAAAATCAGAAATAAAATCACTTGATTGGTCCTGAAAGACGAGCTAACAAGAAGTGGTGCCTTATTACCCTAAGCATTAATGCTAAAGTGAGGAAGGAATCACTTGTAATTTGGTATTATTTCGAGAGATTCATCATGAAATTTTCTGTTAGGAAACATAGTTTCTTACATTGTTCAAATAAATGGAAAGTCATCCAAACAAATTTTTGCAATTAAATGGGTCCACACTGGGGCAAATTTTTATTTGAGAGATTTTGCAAAATGGGCCCATACTGGGGCAAATTTTTGTTTGTAGGATTTCGTAAAATAAAGCCCACACTGGGGCAAATTTTTTATAACATGTTTGAGGATTTCGTCCAAGAGTCAAGTAACACACTTTCGAATCAATCACGCTGCTCTTTCCATGAGTAATAGTTGCATTAATTTAAGTGCATGTTGTACTTTGGTAAGCCCCTTGTGCAGAATTCGTGGCTTGAAATCGATGAAGAAACGTAAGTCAGAATCTTGCGAATCAAGGCCTTAAGGAGGAGCAACCATGTCGTAACGCAAATTAAATGATCGGCTGCACAATAATTGGTGGAAATTGGGGCAAATTATTTTTGAGAAGATTCTTCCAATTGAAAAAATTGGAAAAATCAAGGAAAAAAAGAGAAGAAAAGAAAGAAAGAAGCATAAGACAAAACAAAAGGGGTGGAGGCGACCTTAGCGAAAACCCGAAAGGGCACTAAGTGCTTTCGCCAACACCGGACTCTGGAGCAGAGATATTTGAAAGGGCCAAGGCTGACGTTTCATGCCAAAGGAAAGCACAATGGAACAAAGACCAGTTGACAATCTTGATTCCAGACAGAGGAGTTTGTTTCAATGGAATGTCAGAAATTGAAAGTCTCAAAGTGGCTTGTTGTGAAAATAGATCGCCGAACAAAAATGAAAATCACGTTGGGCCTGAATTTTGGGCCGCCAAAAATGAAGATCACGTTGGGGCTGGATTTTGGGCCGCCAACATAAAAAGATCACGTTGGACCTGGTTTTGTGCCGCCAACATCCCGTTGGGTTTAGACTTTATGCTGTCAATGCAACCAAGGCATGCTCGAGTGTAATCCCACCGATCAATTCATCATACTGGAGCAAATTATTTTTGAAAAGTTTCTCAAAAAAAAATAAAAAAGAAAAAAATCAGCAAAAAAATCAAAAAAAAAAAAACAACAACAAAATTCAAAAATTCAAAAATCAAAAATCAAAATCAAGTTTCATCACGGCAGGCTCGGGTTTAATCCCACTGGCCGTGGGTCAGTCCCACTAGTGAGCATTTCATTAGCACCGCCACTAGCCGTGGGTCAGTCCCACCAGTGAGCATTTCATTTTCACTGCCGCTAAACATGGGTCAGTCCCACTACCATGCATTTCATTTTCATCGCCACTAGCCGTGGGTCAGTCCCACTGGAGAGCATTTCATTTTCACTGCCGCTAAACATGGGTCAGTCCCACTAGCGTGCATTTCATTTTCATTGTCGCTAAACATGGGTCAGTAAACATGGGTCAATCCCACTAGCGTGCATTTCTTTTTCTTTGCCGTTAAATATGGGTCAGTCCCACTAGCGTGCATTTGATCTTTATTGTCACTAAACATGGGTCAGTTCTACTAGTGTGCATTCCGTTTAAATTTCCTGTTCGGGTCAGTCCTATTTAAATTTTCTGTTTCGGGTCAATCCCGATTTTAAATTTCCTATTCGGGTCAGTCCCATTTAAATTTCGTGTTTCGGGTTAGTCCCGATTTTAAATTTCATGTTTCGGGTCAGTCCCAATTTTCAATTTCCTGTCCGGGTCAGTCCCGTTTAATTTTCCTGTTTCGGGTCAGTCTCGATTTGAAATTTCTGTCTCGGGTCAGTCCCGATTTTAAATTTTCTGTCTCGGGTCTGTCCCGATTTTAAATTTCTGTTTCGGGTCAGTCCCGATTTTAAATTTCCTGTTCGGGTCAGTCCCGATTTTAAATTTCTGTCTCGGTTCAGTCCCGATTTTCAATTTCCTGTTTCGGGTCAATCCCGATTTTAAATTTCACGTTTGGGTCAGTCCCATTTTAAATTTCTGGTTCGGGTCAGTCCCGTTTTAAATTTCTTGTCTGAGTCGGTCCCATGTTAAAATTTTTGTTAAAGGGGCCAGTCCTCAGTCGTTCGAGTAGTTTGCAGCCGAATAACACAAGTGAGTATTTGATGTCTAATTCTTTGTCTCAAATTTTTCCAAAACTCAGACAAAAAGGGGCAAACTGTAGACACCAAATTTTTGATTTTTTTAGCTTTGTTTAATTAATTTAATTTGACTTTTATTTGTTTCAATTTTAGGGTTCTTTAATTTTATTTTGTTCTTATTTATTTTAATATTATTATTATTTATTTTATTTTTTGTCTGCATACTAAATTTCAGAAAAAAAAGAAAAAAAAAATGACAAGTGAAGGGGGCAAGTAGGGGGACAAGTGTCTCTTTGGTTTTTTAACAACACATCACCTACGTGGCAAGGTGCTTAGACACTTGTAGGATAGAGATTTTGAAAAGAAAAAATAAAAAGAAAAAAAAAGGAAGAAAAAATTGACGGGGGAAAAAAGAAAAAGCGAAGGGAAAAGGCGAGGGGCGGAGAGAGAGAGGTCTAGGGGAGTTTTTGGGAGAGCAAAAGAAAAAAAGAGAAGCAAGAAATAGAAACAGAAGAGGGGCAAAACAGGGAGAGACAAAAAGGGAGATGGAGGTACGGCGGCTGGGGTTTGGAAATAGAGGGGACGGACAAAAAGGAAAAAATAGAGGGGAGCAAGTGAGGGAAAGCTAGAAACAAAGAGGGAAAAACAAAACAGGGGGCTTCATCTAAGCAAAGGGGGAAGAGAAAAAACAGAGAGGAAGAAGACAAAAAATTGGGGGGGAGTTCTTCGGAGGAATCAAAACGAGAAAGAGGAACGCATCAAAAGAAAAGAAGGAAGGAACATAGGGTTTTCGTCTGAGGATGCAGCAAAGAAAAACAGAGAAAGAAAAACAGAGCAAAAGAAAAATAGAGGGCAAGGGAAATATGTGACAGCGGTGGAGGTGGAGGAGACGAAGGGCACGACTGTAGATTCTGGAAGTCCATAACAGCTTCTGAGGCCGGAGTAGCTACCACTGTCACGGCCTTCGCCGGTCTCGTTTTGGTTGCCGCCGTTCTCTGCAACATTGGATGAAAGCTCTCAAACGAAGTTAGATTTCGTCATTGCCGCCGTCGCCGCCGCTCAAATAGGAGCACTGTAAGTTGACCCTTTTCCTTTGAATTTCTATTCCTCCCCAAGCTTTCAGAGCATGTCTGCCGAGTTTTCGTTCGTTGCAATTTTCTTATTAGTTGCTTATGGTTTTGGGTTGTACATGTTTTTTCTGTGTCAATTAGACCGAAGTCCATTGATTTCTGATAATTTTGGGTGCTAAATTACATCATTTGAGTAGAGAATTACTGAAATCCTTTACGCCCATGTAGTGTTTGATGAAATGCCTGAATGGAGATTTTGAACCAAAAAGAGGAAATTTTGTCCTTTCTCTGTATGCGTTTAAGAGGAAATCTGGCCAGCTTAAGGCTGGCCAGAATCCGCAGGAATTGTTAGTTGCGGAGAGGAAAAGAAATCAGACTGAATTTTAGAATCCATTTTTTCGTTTCTGCTGTTTGTGTGTTGGATGATGGTAGGGTGATTTTGCCGAGTAAATTTGTTAGATCTTTGTAGCATCAAAAGTTGCAGAAATTTCTCCCTCTCATTTGCATTAAGAAGAATGCTTCTGCGAAGCATGAAGCACAATTTCTAAAAAAATTTCAATTTAACCCCAGAGTTTTAGAATTTCATAATTCGATCTCCAAAATTGTCATAAGTCCTTCAATCAGGTCCTTAATTTTGTTGTGTTTGAACCTCTCAAGTTTCCTCTTTATTCTGATATAGCCCAAAGAATTGGAAAAGTTAAGTTCATTTCTCCCTTTTAGATTTTAATCATATTTTAATATGCATGAGTAGTCTTTTAACTAGATTAATTCTTGTTTTTAGGACATAATTGTGGCTCAATAATTTTTGTTGATTTTATCATGTTGGGTTTTAGTGAAATAGATGATTTGGGTTAAGAGGTTATTTTTTGACTTGGGTTTGAGGGAGTAGGTTTAGTTTTTATTTGGGTTTCTGGTTTGGGCTTAGGAAGATAAAGTCCAACACCTTCGGTTGGGTTTTAGGATTGGGTTTGTGATTAGGTTAATTGGGTTCAATCGGTAAGAACGATTAGGCTAAACCAACTATTTTGTTTCGGTTTCGATTGGGCTGGGGAAGGTTTGCGCCCAAACAAATAAATAAAATGGCCCAATGGCCTGTTTTCTAAGAATCTGGTAACTGGATTTGCAAATCAGTCCCTAGATTTCTCCTTAACTATACTATGGCCCTGTACATTTTCAACTTCTTTAAATTGGATCCCTAATTTAATTGCAAATGGGTCCCTACACTTTATTTTCTTTAATTTTGACCCCAGAACTTTGTTAATGTTTGCAATCAAGTCTTTTATTCTTTTGACTTCTTGATTGTGGGTTATTTATATGATTTAATTGATTCAATTTCACGAATCATTTTTTTCTCTTTTATGATTATTTGTTAATTAAAGTGGTGCCTTGACCCTTTCTTTGTATTTTGGAGGGTAAATAAGTGATTTCACTTCATTAGGGCCCCAATTTAAGGGAGGTACACCCTAATCCCTTATTTCTTACTTTATTTAACTCTACGTGCCCTACGTGACTTTACGTGTTTGATTGTATGCCTCTTGAATGTTTTTTATTCATTTCATTCATTTATTTATTTGCTTTATTGGCTTTGTATATTTATTTTAGTTCAATTTGATTATTTGAAAGGCAATTTAATGCCAAGGTTGTAATAGCTAGGTTGTTATATCATTTTATTTAATTCATTCCCCCTTAGATTGTAGTAGGGCTTCCCAAATGTAATAGTTAGGGCTTATGTGCTATTTGCCCTGTATGTTTTTGCATGCCTATGTGTTATGTGTTACTCGCTTTCCTAGTGTTTATCTCAATTCATATCTTTTGATGATTACAAAACAAATGGATGTTACTAATACTTTTTGCAGAGACCCTTTTAAGAAATGACACTAAACAGGTCTGTGGACTTAAAGCAAAAAAGAAGATCAAAAAGGATGAAAAGTGCTGAGGAAGATGTCGGACGCACAAAAGGAGAGTATCGGACGTCCGACATCCTTTGAGTATCTTCGGACGTGTGAAGAACTCAGACTCGGACGTCCGAAGAAGACAAGCCAGGGCTTCTACGATTACTGATCACGATCGGACGTTCAACACCTGAGTATCGGACGTCCGACAAGGCGTTGCTGCACTTCGGATGCAACACTCTAGACGCATCGGCCATCCGAAGGAATTGAAGAGGAAATTCCAAGTGTGCATCTTACCCTCGGACGCATGGTGATAAGGGATCGGACGTCCTAAGAGATTCAAGAAAACTTCCAGAACTCATTGATCTCGTTCGAACGCATAAAAACTGAATATCAAACATCCAACAGCACCAACGGCTAGTTGACTCTTCAGTTGCCTTCTACCCGTTGACAGCATTAATTGAAGAATTTTCTGGTCTCCTATAAAAAGAACAAAGTCAACCACCTCAGGACAACTTTGCACATCAAGTCTACATCAGATCGTGAGTGATTCAAGTGTTAGAATACTCCAAACGAACATTTGTATTCTTAGCTTGTGCAATTTTCTTGTAGTTTTTCAAGTGTGACACAGCTTCTTCAATAGTGTAGCATTGTGAGGGTTTTTCGAGTGTTTGTAAAACTTCCTTGCTTGACCAAGTGTGGTTTGGGGTAAGAAGGAAGTGATCCTTCCCTTGCACACAAGATATTGGTTGCAAGATTGTTCAACTTGAAGTAACCTGGTATATAAAAGTGCTGTTTAAATTCCAGTTGAGTTTGAAGCCTAGTTTGTTTCTCTATTTTCGTTTACAGCTTTTCTATATAAACTGTTCTCCTCTTCATCTTACGAATACCTGTGCTTTCTTGTAATCTGATCCATTGGGTGGTCTTTGAGAAAAGAAAGGTAGGCTTTTGAAGAAAAGTGACCTATAGCTGAATTGGTTTTTTTAAAAACCTAATTCACCCCCCTCTTAGGTTATTTTCGATCCTTACAATTGGTATCAGAGTTTGGTCTCCTATAGATTAAGCTCAATCGGTTTGGGAGTAGATATGACGACCAACAATGTCATGTTCTTTGAGGGACAATCTGTTACTAGACCTCCAATATTCAATGGATCTATGTGAGTTGGAAGGAAAGGATGATTATATTCTTACAATCTTTTGATATTGAGTTGTGATTTATTGTTAGTGAAGGTCCATATGACGCAACTATTATTGATGAAACTACTCATAGGTCGAGACAAAAGGCCAGAAGTGAGCTGACTGCTGAAGATAGAACTCATCTCACTCTAAATGCCAAGGCTATGAACGTTCTATACAGTGCATTAGACTCAAATGAGTCTATTAGAGTCAAAGGCTGCAGATCTGCAAAAGAAATTTGGGATAAACTTAGAGAGATCCATGAGGGAAGCGAGAATGTGAGAGAACAAAAGAAATCTATTCTGGTCACTAAGTATGAATCTTTTAAGATGGAGCCTCATGAAACATTGATAAAATGTATTGTAGATTCAATGATCTGATCAATGATTTAGAGGTGCTTGAGAAGGAGTACTCTGTAGGTGAGAAGAACAGAAAAATTCTGAATGCTCTATCAAAGGACTGGGAAAGCAAAGTGACTGCCATTGAGGAAGCCAAGGATCTAAATACTTTATCCATTGAATCTCTGATTAACTCTCTAACTTCTTACGAACTGAAACTTAAATCTAAGATACAGGATGAAGAAGACACAAAAGTAAGAAAGAGTATTGCTCTGAAAGCTTCACAAGACAAAGATGAAACAGTCTCACAGGATGAAAATAATTTGGAAGGTGATGACAGTGATATTGCACTCATCACAAGAGGTTTCAAAAGATTTCTCAACAAGAGAAGATTCAGAAAAGACGGATCCAGCAATTCCTTCCCAAATCAGTCTAATGACTTCAGAAACAGAGGAAAACTGGAGTTCAACAAGAAGCTGACTGATAAGTGTTTCGAATGTGGCCAATCAGGACACTATGCAAATGAGTGTCCAATGAAGAAAAAGAAGGAGAACAAGGTTGAACGAAAATCAAAGTTCAACAATTTCCAGATTACCTGGAATGATTGCAACTCAGAAGACGAAGTTGAAGAAGAAGAGGAATCTGGTCAAGTGGCTTTCATGGCCATTAGAGATGAAGAGGTAACACAATGCAACTCTCAAACTGATAGTGATAGTGAATCTTATGATGATGTTAATTCTTTTCTAGAAAAAATGTATAACAGCTTGAAAGAATCCTATGTTAAAAATAAGGAATTAAAGCAGAAAATTAGCTTTCTGATACAAGACAATGCAAATCTTTTTCGACAAAACAATTGTCTTAAGCATGACAATGAGAACCTGAAAATGACTGAAACTGATGTGCTTGCTGAACTTTACAAAAAGAAAAATTTCTGTGACATACTCAGAAGTGAGCAATGTAGATTAAGAAAAAGGATGGATGATTTATGTCAATTGTTACACCATATGAAACAGAACCGTCTTCAAAAGAATGACACTGAACCTTATGTTAATACTCATCAAATAAGACTGAATCAAAATGCAAATGAGTTTGCTATCCACAGGAGAAGGCAAGTCAGATTCATTAAACCTGTTCATTTGATTGATCCAATGTCAGTATGCAACATTTGTTATCAATTTGGTCACATGAATAGCAACTGTTATGTTAAGAAAAACATGAGAAATGGCATGAGATGCATGTGGATAGTTAGACATAAGACTAACCCTCAAGGACCCAACATGTAAAGGGTACCAAGTATTATCTTATGGGTTTGTGTGTAGGTGAACCAGGATAACATTGCTAAAGAATCAAAATGGTTCATTGATAGTGGATGTTCAAGACATATGACTGGTGATGCATCACAATTCATTAAACTCAAGCAAAAAGCAAGTGGAAAGGTAACGTTTGGAGATGATAACAAAGCCAAAACTGTTGGTATTGGTGATGTTGGTAAGAATGGTCAAACCTCTATCCACAATGTTCTTCTCGTTGACAATCTGAACTACAATTTATTAAGTGTTAGCCAACTGTGTGATCGGAATCTGTTTGTATTGTTCAAAAAGTTTGAATGTCTCTATTTGACTCAAAGTTCAACATTGTTTTCAAAGGAAAAAGGGTTAATGATGTCTATGTAGTTGTTCTTGAAAAAATTGATTCCTCCTATCTCAAATGTCTCAAAGTAGCAAATGAGGACCCATGGTTATGGCATAGAAGACTGTGTCATTTAAACATGGATTTGCTAAAGGAAATCTCTGAAAAGGATCTTGTTAGAGGTCTCCCAAAAATTAGATTTGAAAAGGACCGGATATGTGATGCTTGCCAATTTGGAAAACAAGTCAAGGTATCTTTTAAACCCAAGAAATGTGTTTCTACTTCAAAACCACTTGAACTTTTACACCTTGACCTGTTTGGTCCTTACACAAACTACAAGCCTTGGTGGTAAGAGATATTATTTTGTGATTGTTGATGATTACTCTAGATATATTTGGGTGATATTTCTTGCTCATAAAGATGATGCCTTTAAGAATTTTACTTCATTGTTTGCTAAAGTGCAAAATCTGCTTGGCTTAAAAATTGTTAGGATTAGAAGTGATAATGGGACAGAATTCAAGTTTTGTGATTTTCTAGAATTTTGTGATCATAATGGCATTACTCATGAATTCTCTATTGCTAGAGTCCCCCAACAAAATGGAGTTGTAGAAAGAAAAAATAGAACTCTCCAAGAGACTGCTAGAACCATGCTTAGTGAATGCAATTTACCAAAATATTTTTGGATTGAAGCCATAAACACTGCCTGTTACACCATGAACAGAGTTCTTCTAAGACCAATTTTGAACAAACCTCCTATGAGCTCATGTTTGACAAAAAGCCTGTTGTTGGTTATTTCAAAGTATTTGGTTGTAAATGTTTCATTTTGAATATCAAGGAATATCTTGGAAAGTTTGACAAGAAATCTGATGAGGAAATTTTCTTGGGATATTGTGAAAACAAAAGAGGTTTCAGAGTTTATAATCGTAGAACACTGATTATAGAGGAGGCGATACACATTACGTTTGATGAATCTAATGGTGACATTTCTATGAGTTGTGGTGAAGATGATGATACAGGTGTTCAAGAAGAACTAAAGAAGTTAGCAATCAATGATCATGACTCTGCTTCACCAGAAACTGATTTAAAGGATGCTGATACTCAGGACAGTCCAACTGGAGAAATGAATGACAGAGATACCACTACTCCTAATGATCTTCCAAGAACCTGAAAATTTGTTCATAACCATCCCAGGGAGCTTATAATTGGTGATCCATCTGAAAAGGTCAAAACTCGTTCTTCTAGACACCTAGTAGATAATCTTGCTTTAGTATCACATATTGAACCTAAAAATGTTGTTGATGCATTGAATGATGAGCACTGGATTTTAGCTATGGAAGAAGAGTTAATCCAATTTGAAAAAAATAAGGTTTGGACCCTGGTTGCTAGACCACAAGACCATCCTATCATTGGCACAAAGTGGGTTTTTAGAAACAAAATGAATGATAAAGGGGAGGTTGTTAGAAATAAGGCCAGGCTGGTGGCTAAGGGATACACTCAAGAAGAGGGAATAGATTTTGATGAGTCCTTTGCACCTGTAGCTAGGCTGGAGTCCATAAGAATGTTTCTAACATTTGCATGTTTCAAGAATTTTAAATTATTTCAGATGGATGTTAAGAGTGCTTTCTTAAATGGCTTTATAGATCAAGAAGTCTATGTTGACCAACCTTCTGGTTTTGAAAATGAATCTTATCCAAATCATGTTTTTAAACTCTCAAAAGTTTTATACGGATTAAAACAAGCTCCTAGAGCATGGTATGAACGTCTGAGTGGATTTTTGATTGAAAATAGTTTTAAAAGGGGCACTGTAGATACTACACTTTTCACAAAATAAAGCTCACGAGATCTTTTAATTGTGCAAATATATGTGGATGATATCATATTTGGTGTTACTAATGAGAGCTTGTGCAAGGACTTTTCCATCATCATGCAAAAAGAATTTCAAATGAGCATGATAGGAGAACTGAACTTCTTCCTTGGACTTCAAGTGGTTCAAATCCAAGATGGAACATTTATAAATCAAACAAAATACACCAAGGAGCTGCTGAAAAGATTTGGAATGGAGAATTCAAAACCTATTGGAACACCTATGTGTACCTCTACCAAACTTGACAAAGATGAGGAAGGTACAAAAGTTGAGGAAAAGAAGTACAGAGGTATGATTGGAAGTTTACTTTATTTAACTGCCAGTAGGCCTGACATCATGTTTGCTGTATGCTTATGTGCTTGATTTCAATCCTGTCCAAAGGAATCACACTTGAATGCAGTAAAAAGAATTTTTAGATATCTTAAAGGAACCTTAAACTTTGGTTTGTGGTATCCAAAATGTTATGAACTTCCTTTATATGGATTCTCTGATGCTGATTTCGGTGGTTGTAAAATAGATAGGAAAAGTACTATTGGTATATGCAACTTTCTTGGAAATTGTTTGGTATCTTAGTTTAGTAAAAAACAAAATGCTATCTCATTGTCCACCACTGAAGCTGAATATGTTGCTGCTGGTGCTTGTTGTGCTCAATTGTTATGGATGAAAAACACATTGAATGATTTTGGTTTAGTGTATGAATGTGTACCTATGTACTGTGACAACACTAGTGCAATTAATCTGACAAAAATCCCATTCAACACTCTAAGACTAAGCACATTGATATAAAGCATCATTTCATTCGCGATCTTGTCTCAAAGGGGGTAATCCGTGTCCAGTTTGTTTGTTCTAAAGAACAAATCGCTGATATCCTCACAAAAGCTCTTCCACTGGATCAATTTGTGTTCCTGAGAACAAAACTGGGCGTTTTAGAAAAAATATTCTAAGTTTCTTTTCTGGACAATCTTTATCGGACGTCCGATGAATTGGAACGGACGTCTGACAGTGTTCTTCGTCCAGTTTCAGAAAAATCCTGGTTCGGACGGTTGTGTCGAACACTTCACTTCGTTCGGACGTCCGACACTCAAAAATTGAGCACTATAAGGCAGTTACCCATTCTTCCCAGTTCATTACCTTCCATAGTCTCGGACGCAACCTTTCAGTTTTCTCTCTCATATTTGAAATTCAAATTCCTCTCTCATCAAACCAAGTTCCAAGAAATTGATTTAACCAACTCCATTACACCTCTATTGCTCATTAACCACTCATAAAAATCACTCCTAACCCCCAACAACCCCAAAACTCCCAATTTACATACGAAACCCTAACTTCACATAACTCTCTCCTTGCGGCATTTTAGTGCATTCTAGTTGGCTCATACTACATTCCTCCTCTATACACCACATTCTGCATCAAAAATCATATCCACATTGCATCATGGTTAGAATCAGAGGAGAATCTACTAGTGCCGGACGGTCCTTTAGGCTTAGAGATGAGGACATTGAGATTATGGAACCACCTCCTGTGGCACCTAAAAAGAAGATTGTGACCTGTGGTGGTAAAGTGAAGCAAACTGCCCAAAGAAAATTGGTTACTCCAACTGCTGAATCATCTGATGAGCAGATGGAAGGGCAGAACTCTGCAGGGAACATTGTTGGTGGAAATGAGGAACCAGAGTAGGCTACCCAGGGTCATGAAACTATCACAAGGTCATCTGGTAAAAGAAAGAGAACTGCAAAGAGGAAGAGCACTCCCCAATCCAAGAAAAAACAATCTGCTGATCCCTCTGTTGATCAGTAGGATGAAGGAAACATTACTGAGAATCAACAAACACCTGAACCATTCACCAGGAAGTCTCCAAGGACAAGGACTGAGTCTCAAAATGTTGGGGCATCTGCCACACAAACCTCAAATAGGAAACGTTCTGGAAAGGCTCCTGTTTCTCAGCCCGTAGAAGAACCCACTCCTCTCCCAAAATTCATTAATGATGAAGTCAGAGACAGATTTGAGTTAGTCTCTAAAAAAGGGTTCATCACCCAAAGGTTCATCCTTCCCTATGAATTTCGTAAGCTTGATCTTGAACCTGTTATTAAACTGTTTGAATTCCAGAAATGGACTCATCTTCTGACCATTCCTAATGTCTTTTACCCTGACGTGCTTTATCAATTCTTTGCTAACCTTAGGAAGGGTAAATCACACACTGAACTCATCTCTAGGGTCAACTCTGTAGACATCACGTTAACTCCTGACATTGTGAATTCCATTCTGAAAACTAGTATTGAATCTGGTTTCAAAGGAAAAATTGCAAATTTCTTTTCGTATGAGGAATTTCCTTCGACCTACCATCATTTTTACAATGCTAAATTCATGACCTATTTTCAAACCCACTTCAATACTCCTGTTGAGGCAAGATTGGATGATCTCAGTCCTCAGAATCTGATCATCTTCACCATCATTTCGAATCTGTTGGTGCCAACTGATGGCCACAGAACAGATGCAAACAAAATGGAACTCTATCTTTTCTACTGCTTTGTTGAAAAAATCCGCATTAACTTTGGATTTGTAATGTGCAAGTTTCTGCTCAAAATTAGCACTGACAGTCGTAGAAAGCTCTCTTATGGCAGATTTCTGACCCCTATCTTTACCCATTTTGAAATACCTTTTTCTGAAAAATCTCCCAAAGACAGTGCTTCATCAGTTTTCTCAAAAGCTTGCTTTGAACGAAAGAACTTAAAATTTCAACTTTCATGTCAATTCCAAGCATAAATGTAGGGTTAACAAAAGAATGAGTGGCACCGGGGTCTATCAAAATTTTGGCTAACCGGTGAAAAATAGGGATCGTACCTTCTATTACCTCCGTTGGTTCAGGTACGGATTGTTGGTCCAGCGAATACACTCTGACCGGTACCCTCAACCTGGTCCCTCCAACATTGGTCGGCTTTGGATTTGACCTGGCAGTCGACTGAGTATCACTGATCAACGGGCAGTTGACTATCTGGTGCTCCATATTTCCACATCTTAGGCACTTCCAAGCCTTTCTCTAGCACTCATCCTTGGTATGGTTCGGTTTTTCACAATATCCGCATGTTACTCGGGGAATGGAGGTCTGGCCTTCCTATGGAATTCTTCTACCTTGCCCCCTACCACTTTGGCCTCCCCTCTGGGCACCTCCTCTCTGAGCACCTCCCCTAGATGCACTCGAAAACTGTCCACCTCCAGCCCCACGACCGGACTTGGCAGGTGGCATGGTCTGATCACTCCGCACTGACCCTTGGCCTCTACTAGGTACCCCTTTCCGTTTAGCGTGGAAATTTCTCACATGTGTCCTAGCAGTCTCTATCCTTCGGGCCTTCTCCAACATCTCCGTAAACGTATTAATTTGGGCTGCCGCCAAGGCCTCTTGTAACTCCACATTGAGCCCTTGCACGAATCTCCGTACTCTTCTTTGCTCCGTAGCGATCAGCTCAAGAGCAAATTTTGACAATTTCGTAAACTGAGTCTCATACTCAGCTACACTAGAAGTTCCCTGTCGGAGCTTACTAAAATCATCCTCTCGCTTCTCCTGGACGATAGGAGGAAGGTATTTCTCGTTAAACTCCCGTACAAAGTTTAACCAGGTCCATGCAGTTCCTTCTCTCTCTCACTTGGCCCTAATTACATTCCTCCAAACCCTGGTTGGACCTTCAAACTGGAAAACAGTGAACTGTACTTGCCTCTCCTCTATATAGTTTAAAGCGGCAAAGACGTTAATCATGGCCTCTAACCATTTCTTGGCTCCCTTCGGGTCTAGTCCTCCCAAGAACTTGGGTGGAGAGAACTTCTGGAATCTCTCTAAGGCCCTATCTTGTCCCATCTCGGGGTCCCTAGGTTGATTTACAGGGGCTTGTCCCTGTTGTTCCACTAAACGGGCCAGAATATTGGTCATTTGCTGGATGGCGGTTGCCACTTGATCTCCCCCTGCAGCCTGGTTGCCTCTCTCTCCGCTCTCGGTTCTTGCGCTTGTCTACCCCCGCGGCTACGACTAGGACCGCGTCCTCGATTAGTTCCCCTGACTTGACTTCTTCTACCCTCCATGTTTTGGGTTTAACCAGGTATGAACATATAACAAAGTAAGGTATGGCTCGTATAACACGTTACAAAAGGATAAATAGAAGCGCTAGAACACATAATAAACAAGTACTTTATATACATAGCAAACAAGTCACATATACATGCCAATCTAGGCAAGTCAAATGCTATAATAGCCAAGGAACATAAAACAAAAGAAACCCTATTTACATCCACCGTGACACCTTAAAATCAAAAACAAAAGGAAACGTGTCGTCCTACTATGTTCCTAACTATCCCACAAAAATCTCCTCAATCCGCAACCCTAAAAAGTCGTCCGGCTAGATGCCGACCCAACCGACTCCGAGGATGCACTCGGCTCCTCCTCTGGGTCCTCCTCAGGATCCTTATCCGGATCCTCCTCAGGAGCACCAGGAACCTCAGGGGCTACAGGCGCTTGACCCTCCTCGGCCAAGTCCTGTATCACATCCTCTACCAGTGCCTCGCACTCGATCAGGATATGGCCGGTCCGGTCTCGTATGTCCTCAACTACTCGCATAAGACGTCCAGTCATCGCTTGAACCTGCTCGCGGAAAGCATCGGTCCGCTGCTGCTCCTCCAAAATCGAGGCTCCAGCTCTTGGATCCTAGCTCCTTGGACTCGGAGAGTAGCCCGGAGACGCTCAATCTCCGTCTGGCACTACCCAATCGTCTCCGCTCGTCGTCAACTACGAGCACTACCAGATCAAGGTAGGAGTAGGTCTTCCAGCAGTCGCAGCGTCGGATCTTGCGCGCTGGGGACCACCGCTGCACTGGCCCACCGGGGCTCTCCTGGTACGTGATCACGCGACAGACGGGCCCTTCCAGATACGGCTCGTCAGTAGGTGCGTCAGAAGGTACATCAGTAGGTACGGGCTGAGCAGCCCCACACCCCCAGAAGCGTCAGTACCCGCCATCACCTAGGTTTGAAAGTAACATTACAAAAGTAAGTACACAACACGTAGAAAATAAGGCTAAAGCTAAGCTCAAGAATAAAACCCTAGCCTACCGTATCAATCACTCAGTCTATCCAGAACAATTCACAACCTAGGCTCTGATACCACCTGTGACGACCCCACCTCCCCTAAGGCGTACCAAAGGGTTTGGCGGATCGCCTGCCCACCTCTCGCCAGGATTCACTCACTCATATCATGCGCATACATCCACGGTCTAGAAATAACATCGCAATTCAAGCTTATAATTTACATTGATGTAAAATCAAGGTACAAAGCCCCAATATACCCAAACTGGTTCAAAGTATATACAATCCAAATACAAAACATTCTATTTGAGAAATAGCGCGAGTACAAGTCAAAAGTCAAAACAACTAGACTACGCTAGTCTTTACACGTCTCACGCCTCGCTCGTACCCCTGTAAGGAAAACAAAACTAACGGAGTGAGCCAAAGCTCAGTGAAGTTCCAAATATCAAATTGGCCATCAAACAAAGTAATGACAGTGAAATAGTGAAATAGCGAGCAAACAAGTCCAATCAAGGAGACAATACTTCAAGTAGTCAAGAAATATATGGATCATGTTCACATGTAAGGATACAGTGGCTCATGTCTCGGTTCCATCCCAACTTGATCAATTAATAGTTGACACTCCGTCCACTTTCAAGTAATAACTAGTCCAGAAATAATACCCATTTCATGCCGGTCTCCGTCACGCCACACGAAACACGGATGGTAATACTCGAGTACACCGATTAGCCGAGGAGATAACACTCCATTCAACCTTACTAGTTACCCAGGGTTCGTTATCTAATCAACCAAACCCTTGCCGGCTCGACTTGATTAACTAGGCACAGGGTTTCTGGAATTCCAGACAAGATACAATTCATATACATGTAGAACAAGTCAAGTGAAATAGGTAAACAAGAACAATTCTTATTAGGGCAAGTGCGATAAAGTACACCCTTGCCCGATCAAATCACTTATATATTGTGTAATCACATTGGTCATAGATAAATCACAAATATCAAGTTCAATAAGATATTTGGAAGCACTTACCAAAAGTAGTGCCTCTACTGTTCGCGTCTGGAAGGTACTCCGAGTTTGGAGTCCAAATCTGTGATAAAACTTGACATAAGAACTTTGAAAATCGACTAAGGTTCGAAACTTAGATGTTTCGTTCAATAAGAATCAAGAAATTGAAATTCACTTGGAGAATAGTCGTGAAACAGTTGCTTGCTTTTCAAACTGAAAAATTTTGTAACATGTTTACTTGGAAATAACTTTTGAGTCGAAAGTGCAAGGAAAACAGATTTATAGTGATTATTACCGCTTTTCCTAAGGGTACAAGTTCGGCTAGGTTCGAACGTATAACCCTCGATAACCAAGGTAGCAAAAATCCTAGATGGTTCAAGTGATATTCATTTATCAACTTTACCCAAGTCGCAAGTATATTTCTCTAGTCCTCGAGTGAAAATTTGGGCAGCATGCCCTTTGTATTTTCCTATTTCCAGCCATTTATGGCTTCATTATTTTCCTCATTCAAACCCAAAGGTACACATACAACAATCTAATTTCAATAGCCGTTCAATAGGCTCAAGACAATACAAGGACAAAAAACAAGCCAACAACAAGTGCGGAAATGAGCTTTAGTAAAAGACAGATTTGATAGGGTTTTCCGTAACGGACACAATCGAGGATATGCTTATCGGATTAGGGTGTAACTTATACCGTCTCGAAGCTAAAATGAAAGCCTACAACTTTCATGAAGATCACTTAGTCAAATTTCCAGTGTAACCTAATCAAATTCCCAGTTTACAGAACCAAATTCTAACTACTCAGCCAATTAACTGTACTACCTTTAAATGGCCATATCTCAGCCTACCAAAGTCCGTTTAAGGCGTTCTTGGTGGCGTTGAAAAGCTAAGACAGAGTACTAAAATTTTTATGTTTTGGAAAATGGCTAAATCAGCACGGATCATAGTGAATAGACACGGTCAAATGGATGAACTGTCTAAAATGGATCACTGGATGCATCCTAGGGCAGCGAGGGTATTTTGGTCTTTTCACAGGCTACGTTGCTCCGATTGATTTTGTAGGAAACTATAAAATATCATTATCTACAACTTTCATGTTTTGTGCCAAGCCTAATTCGGCTTCTAACATAGGGCACTGAAACCGGACATAACTGAAGCATACAATTCCAGAAATCTGGAATTTTGGGATTTCAAGGGCAATCTCTTCATTTTCTTGATTCAATCACTACCACAACCTCTTATACAAGCCTATATACATCATATACCACTCCTACAACAAGTATAAAAAGGAAATCAGTCAAACCCTAGCTTACATACATCACCCCAAAATCATCACAACAACTTGTATAGCTACTAATCTAACCAAAACATGAGTTATATAACATCTTAAACAAAAATAAAAGAACCAAAGCCATGGGTCAGACCTTATACCTCAACAAAAGGGCTTACAAGAGTAATACTTCACCTCCTCTTGAAATTTTTGGTTCCCTTAGCTTCCCAAGTTCACAACTCACAAGTTAATCGGTTTAGAATCTTGTTTCCTTCACTCAAATGGTGCAAATCAAGATGAAAGAAGGTTGTTTCTCTTGCTCTCTCTTTCTCTCTCTCTCTTGTCTCGGCCAAACCAGAAAAAAAACGAGGAAGAATGAGCTAATTTGCAAGATAAGAAGATAAGAAAATTAAGTTTAGTCAAAGCCACAAATTGCCAACACTTGGCACTACCAAAACCATCCAAAATTTTTTTTTCTTTCCTTACATTTTGAGTCCAATTTTTCGGCCAAGAGGATAGCTATGAGGGGGGATATTTTCCACCAATATCAAGGTTATGTGCTAGTAAGGAAATGGTAGTCAAGTGGGGTGTTCAATCGGTAGTGCACGGTACATGTCGGTTCGCACCATTTTTCCTTAAATTACACATACTAGGGTTTTTACTTCCTATTCACTAACTTTTTATCATTGCTTCTAATCACATATTATTTCTCACCCAAAAGTCACTTTTAAGCATCAAATTTGATCCTCTCTTCGTACCGGATAATTACACTACGGATACACGTGAAAATCCTACCTTGCTCCAACTTGGAAACGAAAAGTGAAACCCTACTTTCTAGGTTCATTTGCACTTATTGTGGAATGATTGGGTAGTAGGGCTATAATAAATGAATAGTTTCCAAATAAAAGGGCATTTTGGAGAAAAATATAAGGAATTTGCAAGTCCTCACACACTCGACTCCATTTTCAAAATCTCCAATCATTAATAACAGTTAAGCACGTATCAAGTTCGCATACACTTGACACTCACCAAGTAAAATAAGAAACAAGTGAGAAATGTCCACTCGAGGGTTCATGTGACGGCCCCACCTCCCCCTGAGGCGAACCAGAGGGTTCGGCGGGCCGCCTGCCCAACTCTCGCCGGGACTCAGTCGTTCACTACAATCCTCAAATATATTACAAGAATAAACCTCAAATATTACAATGTAAATCTCCAATATTTACATATAAACAAAACGAAGCGGAAACTAATTCCAAGCGTGGAACGTATGTATACATCCGATCGATTCCAAACATTCATTACAATCCCTAATAATAACTATTACACAAAAGGAAATCCAAATTCAAACCATACACGAGATAATCCATCCATTCACATGAATAAGCACAACAAGTCCTGCCTTCGCCTTGAGCCCTGTGGAGGGAAATAAAATATTTTTGGGGTGAGCTAGAAGCTCAGCGAGTAACCAAATAAAACCAGTAATCAAATATCTTTCACAATAATTCATTTCGATGATGTCATGATGTCATGATTCAAGTATCAAATGCACGTATTTTTGCTCTCGTGAGCCAGTGAAATCATTGAAACTAAACACCCAACGCTCAAACAGATCACGAAACCATAAACATTAAAGGGGAGCAGCATCGGTGCTCCAGATCATATCACAAACTCACGATGTTAGGATCGAGGACAACCTAAGAGGGGGGGTGAATTAGGCTTTCAAAAACCTGCTAGAATATATTCAACCTTTTTTGACAGACAGCCCTTCTTTTTCAAGATGCTTCTCAATGAACAAGATAATATAGTAGCACAGGTATTAGTGAGATGAGGAGAAAAGCAGTTTATATAGAAAAGCAGTAAATGAGAGTAAAGAACCAAACCAGGCTTCAAACACAACTGATGTTTGACACCCTCTATTATATACCAAGTTACTTCAAGCTGAATAGACTTGCAACCAATCTTATGTGTACAAGGAAGGGATCACTTCCTTCTTGCCCCAAAACACACTTGGTCAAGCAAGGAAGTTTTACACACAGTCGCAAACCCTCTCTTTGCTACACTATTGAAGAAGCTATGTCACACTTGAAAAAACAGCCACACGAAGATTGCACATACAAGGAATACAAATGTTTCTTTTGAGTATTCTAGCACTTGAATCACTCACAATCTGATGTAGGCTTGATGTACAAAGTTATCCTGAGGTGGTTGACTTAGTTCCTTTTATAGGAGACCAGAGAATTCTTCAATTAATGCTGTCAACGGATAGAAGGCAGCTGAAGAGTCAACTAGCCGTTGGTGCTGTCGGACGTCCGATGCTTGGTTTTTATGCGTCCGAACGATATAACTGAGTTCTGGAAGTTTTCTCGAGTCTCTTAGGACGTCCGATCATGCGTCCGAGGGTAGGATGAATACTTGGTCTTTTCTTCTTCAATTCCTTCGGACGGCCGATGCATCCAAAGTGTTGTGTCCGAAAATCAGCAACATTTGTCGGACGTCCGATACACAGGTGTTGAGCGTCCGAACCAAATTAGTAATGGAGTAACTCCTGGCTTGTCTTCTTCGGACGTCCGAGTCTGAGTTCTCTACTCGTCCGAAGATGCTCAAAGAATGTCGGACGTCCGATACTTTCCTTTTGTGCGTCCGACATCATCCTCAGCATACTTCATTCCTTTCTGATCTTCTTTTTCTGCTTTAACTCTACGTACCTGTTTGGTTTATTTCTGAAAAGGATCTTTACAAAAAGTATTAGAAACATCCAATTGTTTTGTAATCATCAAAAGATATGAATTTGAGATAAACAATCTCCCCCTTTTTGATGATGACAAAACAATTGGATACAACACAAAATATGGCAGCTCCCCCTGACGAAGTGCATGAGTAATATATTACTCCCCCTAAAACTGACTCCCCCTAACTAGATGTTCTATACCATCAGTTATAAACCAAATCCAATTCCAATTCTCCCCCTTTTTGTCATCACAACCAGCAAATCAGTATAAATATTCATCACAGTTTGGAGTTAATCATCGAGCAGATGTCAATCAGAAACATTCATTCAACCAGCACACATAAAAACATTCATAACACAATACTTAGTTAAAGCATTCATAAACAGTAAAGAAACTATCCAGTTTTACAGACCAGGTGTCCAGCACTTAAAACAAAAGATAAACTATAGTCCTAGATTTTGGTGCAGTGACCTAGAAGTGCCTAGATAGTGATTTTAGATGATCCAGGCCTCCTCCTGGTCAGACGATACTGTTCAGGGTCCTCCTCTTCCTCAGTTTCTTCATCATCATCTTCAACTTCTTCCTCAGTAATTGGAGCCTTGCCTTTGTCCTTGGGCTGAGAACTAGAAGCTGGAGTAGTCTCATCACCAGTGGTTGGCCTTGTGGGCTCAGATCTTGGTTCTTTCTGATGAGCAGCTTCATTTGTTTCAGGTATAGGGGGCACAAGAAGATTCCTTTTTTCAAGAAAGGAGGATTGTTGGGCAGAGGTCATGGTCATCATGAGACCATCTTCAAGAAGCAGAACATGCTGTTTGAGGTCTTCAAGCAGGGAGATGACCTCAGAATTGGAAGGGAAGGACTTACTGGCAGACTTTCTGGGATGAATGGTGAAAGGAGACACATATCCTGACTGATCATGGGGAGTTCTAGGAGTGACAGGGGTTTCATGCAAATTTTTTCTTCTAGACTCGGCCACAGTTTCCTTGTAGCACCAATGACCCTCAAAAAATTTTAGATTCTTTCTTTCAAAATAAGCTTTGGAGAAAACTGAAGAAGCACTTTCTTTTGGAGATTTGCCAGAAAAGGGTATGTCAAAATGAGCAAAAATGGGGGTCAGAAATCTGCCATAGGAAAGCTTCCTACGACTGTCAGTGCTGATTTTGAGCAGGAATTTGCACATTACAAATCCAAAGTCAATGCGGATTTTTTCAACAAAGCAGTAGAAAAGATATAGTTCCATTTTATTTGCATCTGTTCTGTGGCCATCAGTTGGCACCAACAGATTCGAGATGATAGTGAAGATGATCAGATTCTGAGGACTGAGATCATCCAATCTTGCCTCAGCAGGGGTGTTGAATTTGGATTGAAAATAAGTCATGAGTTTAGCATTGTAAAAGTGATGATAGGCAGAAGGAAATTCCTCATATGAAAAGAAGTTTGCAATTTTTCCTTTGAAACTGGGTTCAATGTTGGTTTTCAAAATGGAGTTCACAATGTCAGGAGTTAACATGATGTCCACAGAATTGACCCTAGAGATGAGTTCAGTGTGTGATTTACCCTTTCTAAGATTAGCAAAGAATTGATATAGCATGTCAGGGTAAAAGACATTAGGAATGGTCAGAATATGGGTCCATTTCTGGAACTCAAACAATTTGACAACAGATTCAAGATCAAGTTTACGGAATTCATAGGGAATGATAAGTCTTTGGGTGATAAAACCTTTTTGAGAGACCAACTCAAATCTGTCTCTGGCTTCATCATCAATGAATTTCGGAAGAGGAGTGGGTTCTTCAACTGGTTGAGACACAGGATCCCTTTCAGAGCGTTTCTTGCTTGAAGTTTGTGTGGCAGATGCTTCCACATTTTGAGCCACAGATCTAGTCCTTGGAGACTTCCTGGTGGAAGGTTCAGGAGTCTTCTTATTCCCAGTAGTGTTCTCTTCATTCTGCTGATCATCAGTGGGATCAGCAGACTGTTTTTTCTTGGATTGAGGAGTGTTCTTCCTCTTAACGGACCTCTTTCTTTTAGCAGAGAATCTTGTGACAGTTTTATCTCCCTGGTCAGCCTGTTCTGGTTCCTCATTTCTACCAACAATGTTCTCTTCAGAGTTCTGCCCATCCAACTGTTCATCAGATGATTCAGCAGTTTGGATATCCAGTTTCCTTTGGGCAGTCTGCTTCACCTTACCACTACGGGTTATAGTCTTCTTTTTGGGTGCCACAGGAGGTGGTTCTAAAATTTCAATATCTTCATCCCTAAGCCTAAAGGATCGTCCGACACTAGAAGATCCTCCTCTCATTCTAACCATGATGCAATGTGGATATATTTTTGGATAAGAAGTGTGGTGTACAAAGAAAGAGTGCAGTAGGAACCAACTGATGAATACTGAGAAGCCGCAAGGAGAGGGTTATATGATTTTAGGGTTTCGTATGTAAATTAGGAATGTTGGGGTAGTTGGGTGTTAGGAGTGCCTTTTATGAATGATTAATGAGCAGGAGAAGTGTAATGGAGTTGGTTGAGTTAATTTTTTGAAACTTGGTTTGAGGAGAGAGGAATTTGAATTTCAAATTTTAGAGAAACTGAAAGGTCGCGTCCGAGAGTTATGAAGGAAAATGAATTGAGAAGAGTGGATAACTGTCTTATAGGACTCATTTTTTTGAGTGTCGGACGTCCGAACGAAGTGATGCGTCCGACACGACCGTCCGAGCCAGGGATTTTCTGGACCTTGGATGAAGAACACTGTCGGACGTCCGTTCCAATTCATCGGACGTCCGATAAGGATTGTCTGGAAATAAGACTCAGAACTTTTTTTCTGTAACACCCAATTTAGTCCTCAAAAACACAAATTGATCTAGCGGAAGAGCTTTTGTGAGTATATCAGCGATCTGTTCTTTAGAACAAACAAACTCAACACGGATTATCCCCTTTGAGACAAGATCGCGAATGAAATGATGCTTAATATCAATGTGCTTAGTCCTAGAGTGTTGAATGGGATTTTTTGTTAGATTAATTGCACTGGTGTTGTCACAGTACATGGGTACACATTCATACACTAAACCGAAATCATTTAGTGTGTTTTTCATCCACAACAATTGAGCACAACAAGCACCAGCAGCAACATACTCAGCTTCAGTAGTGGACAGTGAGATAGCATTTTGTTTTTTACTAAACCAAGAGACCAAGCAATTTCCAAGAAAGTTGCATATACCAGTAGTACTTTTTCTATCTATTTTACAACCTCCAAAATCAGCATCAGAAAATCCACACAAAGGAAGTTCATAACATTTTGAATACCACAAGCCAAAATTTAAGGTTCCTTTAAGATATCTCAAGATTCTTTTTACTGCATTCAAGTGTGATTCCTTTGGACAGGATTGAAATCGAGCACATAAACACACAGCAAACATGATGTCAGGCCTACTAGCAGTTAAATAAAGTAAACTTCCAATCATACCTCTGTACTTCTTCTCCTCAACTTTAATACCTTCCTCATCTTTGTCTAGTTTGGTAGAGGTGCACATAGGTGTCCCAACAGGCTTTGAATCCTCCATTTTGAATCTTTTCAGCAACTCCATGGTGTATTTTGTTTGATTTATAAATGTTCCATCATGGGTTTGAATCACTTGGAGTCCAAGGAAGAAATTCAGTTCTCCCATCATGCTCATTTCAAATTCTTTTTGCATGATGATGGAAAAATCCTTGCACAAATTTTCATTAGTAGCACCAAATATGATATCATCCACATATATTTGCACTATTAAAAGATCTTGTGAGCTTTGTTTTGTAAAAAGTGTAGTGTCTACAATGCCTCTTTTAAAACCATTTTCAATCAGAAATCCACTCAGACGTTCATACCATGCTCTAGGAGCTTGCTTTAATCCATATAAAGCTTTTGAGAGTTTAAACACGTGATTTGGATAAGATACATTTTCAAAGCCAGGTGGTTGGTCAACATAGACTTCTTGATCTATAAATCCATTTAAGAAAGCACTCTTAACATCCATTTGAAATAATTTAAAATTCTTGAAACATGCAAATGCTAAAAACATTCTTATGGATTCCAGCCTGGCTACTGGTGCAAAAGACTCATCAAAGTCTATTCCCTCTTCTTGAGTATATCCTTTAGCCACCAGTCTAGCCTTGTTTCTAACAATCTCCCCTTTATCATTCAATTTGTTTCTAAACACCCATTTTGTGCCAATGATAGGATGGCCTTGTGGTCTGGCAACCAGAGTCCAGACTTTGTTTCTTTCAAATTGGATTAACTCTTCTTCCATAGCTAAAATCCAGTGCTCATCATTCAAAGCATCAACAACATTTTTTGGTTCAATATGTGATACAAAAGCAAGATTATCTACCAGGTGTCTAGAGGAACGAGTCCTGACCTTTTCAGAAGGATCACCAATTATGAGCTCCCTGGGATGATTATGAACAAATTTCCAGGCTCTTGGAAGATCATTAGGAGTAGTGGTATCTCTATTATTCACTTCTTCAGCTGGACTGATCTGAGCATCATTATCCTTTGAATCAGTTTCTGGTGAAGCAGAGTCATGGTCATTGATTGCTAGTTTCTTTAGTCCTTCTTGAACACCTGTGTCATCATCATCACCACAACTCATAGAAATGTCACCATTAGATTCATCAAAAGTAATATGTATAGCCTCCTCTATAATCAATGTTCTACGATTATAAACTCTGAAACCTCTTTTGTTTTCACAATATCCCAAGAAAATTCCTTCATCAGATTTCTTGTCAAACTTTCCAAGATGTTCCTTGATATTCAAAATGAAACACTTACAACCAAATACTTTGAAGTAGCTGACTACTGGCTTTTTATCATACATGAGCTCATAGGAAGTTTTGTTCAAAATTGGTCTTAGAAGAATTCTATTCATGGTATAACAAGCTGTGTTTATGGCTTCAGCCCAAAAATATTTTGGTAAATTGCATTCACTAAGCATGGTTCTAGCAGCCTCTTGGAGAGTTCTATTTTTTCTTTCTACAACTCCATTCTGTTGAGGAACTCTAGCAATAGAGAATTCATGGGTAATACCATTGTGATCACAGAATTCTGGAAAACCACAGAACTTAAATTCTGTCCCATTATCACTTCTAATTCTAACAATTTTCAAGCCAAGCAGATTTTGTACTTTAGCAAATAATGAGGTAAAATTCTTAAAGGCATCATCTTTATGAGCAAGGAATATTACCCAAGTGTATCGAGAGAAGTCATCAACAATCACAAAACAATATCTCTTACCACCAAGGCTTGCAGTCTGTGTAGGGCCAAATAGATCAAGGTGCAGAAGTTCAAGTGGTTTTGAAGTGGAAACACATTTCTTAGGTTTAAAAGAGACCTTGACTTGTTTTCCAAATTGACATGCATCACAGATTCTGTCTTTTTCAAATCTGATTTTTGGAAGACCTCTAACAAGTTCCTTTTTAGAAATTTCTTTCAGCAAGTCCATATTGAAATGACACAACCTTCTATGCCATAACCATGAGTCCTCATTTGCTACTTTGAGACATTTGAGATATGAGGAATCAAAATTTTCAAGATACACAACGTAGACATCATTAACTCTTTTTCCTTTGAAAATAATGTTGAACTTTGAGTCAAATATAAGACATTCAAGCTTTTTGAATAATACAAACAGATTCCTATCACACAATTGGCTAACACTTAACAGATTGTAGCTCAAATTATCAACAAGAAGAACATTGTGAATAAAAGTTTGATCATTCTTACCAACATCGCCAATGCCAACAGTTTTGGCTTTGTTATCATCTCCAAAAGTTACCTTTCCACTTGCTTTTTGCTTGAGTTTAATAAATTGTGACGCATCACCAGTCATATGTCTTGAACATCCACTATCAATGAACCATTTTGATCCTTTAGCACTGTAATCCTGGTTCACCTACACACAAACCCACAAGATAATACTTGGTACCCTTTACATGTTGGGTCCTTGAGAGTTAGTCTTATGTTTGACTATCCACATGCATCTCATCCCATTCCTCATATTTTTCTTAACATGACAGTTGCTGTACATGTGGCCAGATTGATAACAAAAGTTGCACATTGACATAGGATTAATCAAATGAACAGGTTTGATGAATCTAACTTGCCTTCTTCTGTGGATAGCAAACTCATTTGTATTTTGGTTCAGTCTTATTCGATGAGTATTAACATAAGGTACAGTGTCAATTTTTTGAAGATGATTCTGTTTCACATGATGTAACAATTTACATAAATCATCCATCCTTTTTCTCAGGCTGCATTGCTCACTGTTGAGTAAGTCACAGTAATTTTTCTTTTTGTAAAGTTCAGCAATCGCATCAGTTTCAGTCCTTTTCAGGTTATCATTTTCATGCTTAAGGCATTTGTTTTGTCGAAAAAGATTTGCATTGTCTTGTATTAAAAAGCTGATTTTTTGCTTCAGTTCTTTGTTTTTAGCATAGGATTCTTTCAAGCTGTCATGCATTTTTTCTAGAAAAGAATTGACATCATCATCAGATTCACTATCACTATTGATTTGAGAGTTGCATTGTGTTACCTCTTCATCTCCAATGGCCATGAAAGCTACTTGAGCAGATTCCTCTTCTTCTTCAACTTCGCCTTCTGAGTTGCAATCATTCCAGGTAATCTGAAAATTGTTGAACTTTGGTTTTCGTTCAATCTTGTTTTCCTTCTTTTTCTTCATTGGACACTCATTTGCATAGTGTCCAGGTTGGCCACATTCAAAGCATTTATCATTCTGCTTCTTGTTGAACTCTAGTTTCCCTCTATTCCTGAAGTCATTAGTCTGATTCTGGAAGGAATTGCTGGATCCGCCTTTCCTGAATCTTCTCTTATTAAGAAATCTTTTGAAGCCTCTTGTGATGAGTGCAATGTCACTATCATCACCTTCCAAGTCATTTTCATCCAGTGAGGCTGTTTCATCTTCATCTTGTGAAGTTTTCAGAGCAATACTCTTCCTTCCTTTTGTGTCTTCTTCTTCCTGCAACTTAGATTTAAGCTTCAGTTCATAGGAAGTTAGAGAGTTAATCAGAGATTCAATGGATAAGGAATTTAAATCCTTAGCTTCCTCTATAGCAGTTACTTTGCTTTCCCAATCCTTTGATAGAGCATTCAGAATTTTTCTGTTCTTTTCACCTAGAGAGTATTCCTTCTCGAGTACCTCTAAATCCTTGATCAGATCATTGAATCTACAATACATTTTGTCGATGTTCTCATGAGGCTCCATCTTAAAAGATTCATATTTGGTGACCAGAATGGACTTTTTCTGTTCTCTTACGTTGTCACTGCCCTCATGAATTTCTCTTAACTTATCCCACATTTCTTTGGCAGATTTACACCCTTTTACTCTAATTGACTCATTTGAGTCTAAGGCACTATAAAGAACATTCATGGCTTTGGCATTCAATGTGAGATTGGTTCTGTCTTGAGCATTCATCTCAGCTCTCGTTTTTGGCCGCAACAAACCTGTTTCTGCATCAAGAAAGTTAGCATCATGCGGTCCTTCATTCACAATAAACCATAGCTCAATATCAATGGATTGCAAGAAGATAATCATTCTTTCTTTCCAGCTAACATAATTGGAACCAGTAAACATGGGAGGCCTAGTAACAGATTGCCCCTCAACAAACATAGCATGACTGGTTGTCATCTTACTCCAAGCCGCTTGAGCTTAATCTCTAGGAGACCAAGCTCTGATACCAATTGTTAGGATCGAGGACAACCTAAGAGGGGGGGTGAATTAGGCTTTCAAAAACCTGCTAGAATATATTCAACCTTTTTTGACAGACAGCCCTTCTTTTTCAAGATGCTTCTCAATGAACAAGATAATATAGTAGCACAGGTATTAGTGAGATGAGGAGAAAAGCAGTTTATATAGAAAAGCAGTAAATGAGAGTAAAGAACCAAACCAGGCTTCAAACACAACTGATGTTTGACACCCTCTATTATATACCAAGTTACTTCAAGCTGAATAGACTTGCAACCAATCTTATGTGTACAAGGAAGGGATCACTTCCTTCTTGCCCCAAAACACACTTGGTCAAGCAAGGAAGTTTTACACACAGTCGCAAACCCTCTCTTTGCTACACTATTGAAGAAGCTATGTCACACTTGAAAAAACAGCCACACGAAGATTGCACATACAAGGAATACAAATGTTTCTTTTGAGTATTCTAGCACTTGAATCACAAGTATTAGAAACATCCAATTGTTTTGTAATCATCAAAAGATATGAATTTGAGATAAACAATTTCAAACTTAGAATATACATTTATACACATGCCTATGTCAAATGTTCATACATACCCAGATATGACAAAAGATTCAAGTTCTACTTATACTTCTAACCCTAATCAAGCACTAAAGCTAGAATAATTACAAAAGTCAAAAGTCTATAAAAACTAGCCGGCTCCCACCTTACGCCTATGTTCGCACCCCCTGTAAGAAAAACAAAACTAATGGAGTGAGTTAAATCTCAGTGAGGTTCCGAAATTTCATGCAAAACAAATAGCAAGTTGTGAGGACCCGTAAATTTTCTTTATTTCATAATATTTTATTTTATTTTCACGCATGCATTTTCTTCATTATACCCTATTATATTGATTTTTCAGATATTTTTATAAGTAAATATAGTTTTTAAATTATTTTTCTAATATAAGTTAGTTCATGAGAAATTAGGCGTGTATATTGGACGTGGGACCCGCTAATGCGCTAAGTGCGGTAAATTTTTGGCAATTAATTGGAATTTGGTATTGATGGGTATTATTTTACAAGGTGATAGGAGATAATTAGAGGTTAACTAGATAGATTAACTATTGGAAGAAAGAAGATAAGCTTGAACCATTAAAAGTGCCATGTGTCGCGACACGATTGGAAGTTGGACTTGCCTAACTTTCTTTACCTTTACTAAAACCTTAATTTTGACCAATTTTTGCTTCATTCTTTACCTTCTTGGCCGAGCTTCTTGAAGAGAAAAACCAAGGGAGAAAACTTCATTTGCCAACTTCAATTTGCTTCAATCTTGATTTCCAACCATTGAAATTGTAGATTACTCCATCAATGTTGCTTATTAAGGAGGATTAAAGCTTCTAGTGGAGGGATTTGTGAAAGGAAAATCCTAAGTTATCATCTTTCTTGAGGTGTTAAGGTACTTTGCTTACAAACTTCCTCTTTGTTCATGCTAATGTCAAATTAGTGGTTTTTTGTGGCTAAATATGCTATTTTATGGAAGATTTTCTGGTTTGAGGTAGAGTTAGCTAAATTTCAGGTTTTATTCGTGATTTTTCT
Source organism: Coffea arabica (assembly GCF_036785885.1). Taxonomy (NCBI): domain Eukaryota; kingdom Viridiplantae; phylum Streptophyta; class Magnoliopsida; order Gentianales; family Rubiaceae; genus Coffea; species Coffea arabica. The sequence continues at coordinate 38,088,941 of NC_092329.1, forward strand.
GATTTTATATGATAATTAGTGGTTGGCCATGAATGATAGCTTGATATGGTGTGAAATGAAGCATTCGTGTGTTAGTTGTAGTTGTTGGTGGAAAATTTCAGTTTTGTGCGGAAATTTCAGTTTTAGGGTTCCAATCTGCCCTATTCTAATCGGCTTTATTCGTGCATGTTAGAGGCCGAATCAGTCTTGGATTAAAACATGAAAGTTGTAAAAAATGGTGTTAACTAGATGTCTACAAAAGTTTAGCTCAATCCGAGTACTGTAGCATATGAAATTACCGAAATACCCATTACTGCCCATGAGATCAGTTTCACGAACAGATTTCTGATTTTATGGGATTTCCATTTTTGACCATTAAAATGCATGATTTGGCTTTGGATGTCTTCATAAGAAATGTAGGTATATGTTTTGGCTTCGAAACGCCATAAGATTCATTTCAATCCGATAAGTGTAGCTTCAGTTGTGCTTATTGTGCCAAAAGGTATGTTTTATAATCTATGATTTGTATGTGGCTGATTTGAGATGAATTGGTGCTGATTGTAGGATGAAAAAGTAAGGAAATGTAGGGGACATGCTGTCCAAATTTTGGGAATTTGGGATTTCTTCAAGTTTGGTTTGGTTTGGGATGTATATAAGAAAGGCTTTTGGGGTTGTTTGAGCCCTAGTTTTTCATGTTACCTTTTCGTTCCCAAAAATCATGTTTTGCACCCTTACATTAGTAATTATTTGGCGAGGCATACGACTAGTAGTCAAGTCTCACTTGTGCATTCCGTTTATTCGATTTTGGATGTAGAACCTTCAATTGTTTTACTTTGGTTATTTTAGGGTTTCTTGGCGATTAAAGTCACTTTGGCGTGAAACCTTTTGAAGTATCTGTACTTGAACCGATGAGTGTACCACTCCCCTGAATTATTGCTAAACTGGTTATCTGTACTTGCAAATTGGTATTTGAATGTCTTTATCGACTGTTTATTTTGTACGAGACGAGGGTGTACTTTGTCACACTCGTTCTCTGGCCTGTGTGACTTGTTTCCTGCATATACTTGAATCTGTTACCTGCGCCTGTTATAATGTCGTTTGGAAGTGCATCCAACGACCTTCCTGTTAAATCTGAGCTCAACCTCATGGAGAGTAAATTGAATCGAGCCAGCAAGGGCTTGGTCGAGGAAATTGACAATCTATGGGTGCCTATTCCTAGGAAATCTACGGGTATTGGATACTCTAGATTTTCGGTAAACTCGAGTATTACCATTCCTGTTCCTGTTTGGCGTTCGGGCCCGGTAAGGGGTATGTTTGGTGAACGGGATTTTGGCATTAAAGTGGTGTTCTACTGGACTGGTTCCTTTATTTGAACGTTGATGGAGGGTCAACGAGGTTGGATCAAGTATTGCAATGGGGATTTGGCACCTGAGAGCCACCTGTATTCTTTACATTGTGGTGTTCTTTCATTTCTCGTATTTGATGTGAATATGTGCCTTAAAAGTGATTTCTCATGAGTTCTACTGTTTCTACTATTTATACTTTTGGTACATCATTGAGCTTTTAGCTCACCCCATCCCGTTATTCTTGTTTTCCTTACAGGGAACCATCTTTTGAAACTTCGATGTTTTGAAGAATGAGTGGAGCTAGTTAGAAATTCTTTTGTTCTTTTGGTATAGCTCCTCGACAATTTGGAAACCCTAAATGTATCTTACTACAATGTTTCTTTTGGTGTGTAAACTTACTAATATGTATATTGTAAAGTGTTTTCTCATGGTTATGTGGCATATGTCTTTGGGAATGTATATTCTCTCATGTTAAACAAAGGTTACTTGTCCTTGGTTGGATTGTGACGTGATAGCGGCACTTCCATTTCTTTTTGATTTTTTCGTGGGAACGTTGTAACAAAGATTTATTGTATCTTTTATTTTGGCTCAATTGGGTTTTGAATGTTTATCTTCTTAAAGTTCTTTTGAGCGTTTGATAGAGTTTTTGTTTGTTCCAGATCCGTAGTCCCGGCGAGAGTTGGGCAGGCAGTCCGCCGAACCCTTTTGTTCGCCTTAGGGTGAGGTGAAGTTGTCACAGGTGGTATCAAAGCCATTTCACGTGGTCTCTACGCGGTGTGAGATTGGGGCCAAGTGGTGTTGTGGTCTTGCTCATGTGAATAAGTGTAAGGGACTAAGTACTCTTTTGAGCATAGGCCATGAATTATGGTGTATTATAGGGTTCAAAACATTATTCTGGTACTTGAAGGCTATCGATATGTATGTTCGGTAGGAATTATAAATGTAAATGATTTACTCTTGGGACTGTCCAGTTTGAGTGGTGAATTATCTTATTTTGGATTCTTGTACCCGAATACGAAACGGGATAAAAGTCTAGGTTAGAAATGACTTGGGCGAATTAGAAATATGATTCTACGGAACTTTATATGATGTGTTAGGGATCACTAAGGATAATTAACCCTGCCTAAGATATAAATTGTGATATTCTTGGAGATTATGGATGGAACCTTAGTGGGAGCTTTTCGTTAGTTGCTAATGAGCCCCTTACTTCCATAGGATTTCCTTTGCTTGTATCTGACTGACTGTTACTATGTGATTTGTTTGATATAGTCGTGTTATATGTATATTTGCTTTTGAATTGATTCGGACGTAATATATATACATCTGACTGACTGACCTAGCTAGTTTGTATCTTGTATTCGTGTCTCGAGCCTAAATTAGTTAATCCAATGGAAGGAACACGTAGTGGACGAGACCGGGGCCATGGACGTAGGCAACCCTCGAATGAAGGAGAAAATCGGGAATCAATGCCTGAACCCAACCTTGAACTTGGAGTGGATCCTAACATTCAAGTAGATGCTACTATCCAGCGCATGACGGACCTTTTAGCTCACGTAGTAGAGCATCAGGGCCAAAACCCTAATTCTCAACCTGGAAACCCTGGTAACCATATAGAGTAGGAAGATAGGGCCCTCGAACAATTTTAGAAGTTCTTCCCACTGAAATTCCTTAGGGAACCAAACCCTGATGTGGCCGAGCGGTAGCTAGAGAAGATGATTGATATTTTTGCAGCGTTGCACTATACTGAGGAGAGACAGGTGACATTCGTTGTCTTTCAACTGGAGGGAGCAGCTCGTTCTTGGTGGAATGTAATAAGATTGAAATGGGAAAGAGCACAAACACCAAGGATATGGGCAAACTTCGTGATAAAGTTCAATGTGAAGTATTTCCCACTCCTAATTCAAGAAAAGAAAGAAGACAAGTTCATTAGGTTTTGCCAAGGAGCTCAGACCATTGCCGAATATGAGAGCCAGTTCACCAGGTTGTCTAAGTTCGCTCCCGAGCTAATTGTACTTGAACAAATGAGGATAAGGCATTTTGTCCAGGGCTTAAATATTGAGATTCAGAAGAATTTGGCTGTAGCCCAACTGAATGCCTTTAGTGACGTGGTGGAAAAAGCTCAACGAGTTGAAAGTGCAAGGTTACAAGTTAAAACCTTTCAGGCGAGGAAAAGAGATATTCTTGAAAGTAGCATGGGACAAGAGGATACGAGTACACCTCCTAAACTCGGAAAGGGAACTGGAGGGGTAAGATTTCTTGGAATGTCAAGTGGTGCTTCACAGAGAGGCTGGGGCTCTGCTTCCCATGGTCCCTGCAGGTACTGTGGAAAGCCGAATCATACGGTGGATGTCTGCTGGAAGAAAGGAAGAAAATGTCTATGTTGCGGGAGTGCAGATCATCAAATCGCTAATTGCCCAGGCCTATCTCAAGAAGGAAGTGGGAATCGACAATCAACCAAGACCAACTCTAATCAGTCGAAGGGGGAAGGGATTGGACCGAAGGTATCGGCTCGGGTGTATTCCCTAGAGTCACATCAAACCCCTGACCCGTCTGAGGACGTAGAAGGTATGATCCACCATTTACATTAGATTTTGATAGATTCCGGTGGGAAGAAAATTTCGAGGACGAAATTTCGTTAAGGGGGAGAGAGTGTGAGGACCCGTAAATTTTCTTTATTTCGTAATATTTTATTTTATTTTCTCGCATGCATTTTCTTCATTATACCCTATTATATTGATTTTCCAGATATTTTTATAAATAAATATAGTTTTTAAATTATTTTTCTAGTATAAGTTAGTTCATGAGAAATTAGGAGTGTATATTGGACGTGGGACCCGCTAGTGCGCTAAATGCAGTAAATTTTTAGCAATTAATTGGAATTTGGTATTGATGGTATTATTTTACAAGGTGCTAGGAGATAATTAGAGGTTAGTTAGATAGATTAACTGTGAGAACCTTGAAAATATATATATATATATATATATATATATATATATATATATACTTGTTGCATTTGCATTTTAGACTTTTAATAAATTTTATTATTAGTTTATCTTAAATAAGTAGGTAAAAATAATTTTTAGGTTACAAATAGTTTAATTGTGCAGAATATTGAATTATTTGATTTTTGTCAAGTTAAATTAATATTTCTTGATGTAGAGTATTTTATTGCTTTAATATTAATTCTTTGAATTCCGATAGCTAATTTTAAGTGTTAATAATGTTAAGTGTCAACGGGAACCTAGAATTAAGACGAAATCGATTTTAGGTCAAAACCTTTATAATTACACTTAGGACGTTGAATCTCGATAGCTTAATTTTTGCGAGACTAGTACACTAGTAGGCTATCGAATTTCGTTTGGGGTAAAATTTTGGAAGTAGTTTATGAATGAGGACTTAAGTGGAAGGCCGGACAAGATGTTAAAAGACCAAATTAACCTTCCTCCATCTCAAATAAACCATGCAGCCATGGAACCTCCTTGAACAAGCTTCAAATGCAAACATTTCCATCTTGCCGGTCCATTTTCCTACTCCACCACTCCACCATCTATAGTGCCGGTTCACACCCCACTACCACACTCTACTATATCAACTACCACTCACCACAACACTTCCATTTCATTTGCTTATTCTACCATGGACTGTCCGAGAGTGAAGTGAGGGAGAGCCGAGCTCTTCATATTTTCTTCTTTCTGCCGTAAGCTAGAGAGAAAAGAGAGAGACTTGCAGTTTCATCCATTCCATCCGTGAGCTGGTGAAGAGGACCGAGAGCCAAACTTCCTCCATTTTGTTTGCAAGCTTGAGCAAAGGAGAGAGAGAGAGCCGGCGAGCTGCATTTCTGGACTGTCCGAGAGGAGAGGAAAAATTGCAGCTGCTTGTCACGTGATTTGAGCCTTAAGCTGAGGTAAATTCTGGACTTAGACTAGTTGATTATAGGTTGATGAAGTTGTTTAGGGGCATGCATGTGAGGGTGGTGCGGTTGGATGATAAATTAAGTCACAAGAAATCTAATTTTGAAGAAATTGGAGTTGCCGAGAGTGTGAGCTGGAAATTGCAGCTTTAATTGGTCAATTTGTGGTAATCTGAGTTTAATTGTGTATTTAGCTAACTAAAAACTGGATGATCATGCTTTGCATGAGGTTAAGCCGTGAGTAAGTAAGAAAATTGACGGGATACAAAATCTGCTTGCATGCAAGCCAACCGAGGGAAGTTATTTGCTGGAAGTTTTTCCAGGTTGTCTAAGTGAAGGAAATGGTGAAATTTCCAGCTATCCTTATGAATTCTGGCCTTGAACCTCTATGTCAACTGTAATACATATCATATATTGGCTTGATCTGAACATGCATGAAAGATTTGAACATAAATTGAAGATATTATTTGGGGAAAATGTGTATTTGGCTGACTATTGTGAGAAAACTGAAAATATGGCCGAAGGGGGGGATTAGCAACTAAACCAGTGTTGTTTTCCATTTTTTTTCCTTGGCTGTAAACTTTAGATCTTTGATGTAGGTACTCTGTAGCTTAATAACAAACCCTTGCATGTTGAATTTAACGAAAGAAACCTGAGAAATCTGTATTTCAAAAGCTGGGTAGTTGTCAAAAATTTTCCAACATGGCCGAGAGAAGGGGGTTGAGCATTTGATTTGTTTTCCTTCGAATTTCAGCTGAGATTTTCATACCGGATGTTTAAGATTAGCTTGTAACTTGCTAATCACCTTTTGCATGTTGAGTTGAAGGAAAAATTGAAGAAAATTATGGACAAAGCACTATAAGTTAAACTGTTATATTGCTGAAAACTGTATATGGTTGCTGGCCGAATTACTTGAGGCTTTTGGTGAGATTATTTTCTGGAATTGTGTGTTATTTGTTTTGGTTTAGGTTGGACAGATTATGAGCTATGTGTTTAGTGTTTCAAGCAAGTAAAAGATGGAGATTCGATGGACATCTTGAATTGACATTGCTGGAATTTTCTTGGTTGTCGAAACAAGGGAAAAATCTGAATTTCTAGAGTTGTTTGTGAGTTAAGTTGGCCGTGACTTTTCTTTTTGTTTTGGGTCAAAATTCTGATTGAATTGTAGTAGGATGTGACGGCCCCACCTCTCCCTAGGGCGAACCAGAGGGTTCGGCGGGCCGCCTGCCCAACTCTCGCCGGGACTCAGTCGTTCACTACATTCCTCAAACAGATTACAATATAAATCTCAAAAATTACATCAAATTCTCCAATAATTACATGTTATAAGCAAAGCGGAAACGATTCCCCAAACTATACATCCAAGTCTTCAATAATTACATGTCATCCAGTCACGTGAACAAGTATTACAAGTCCTTCCTTCGCCACGAGCCCTGTGGAGGGGAATAAAATAGTTTTGGGGGTGAGCTAAAAGCTCAGCGAGTAACCAATAAAATCGGTAAGCAAATCAGTTTCACAGTCGTTCATTTCAGTGATGTCATGATTCTAAGATCAAATGTACATTTATTGCTCTCGTGAGCCAGTGAAATCGTTGTACTTAAACACCCAACGCTCCAAACAAACATTTAACAGTAAACAGTCAGAGGGGGAGCCATTTGCTCCAGATGAACAGTACACAGAGGTGGAGACGTTGGTGTTCAGCACACGAATTCCAAGTACTCATTTAAGCCAAAATATGTCATGGGCCACATGCAAGCACTCATGATATGCAATCAAGTAAATAGTGCAAGAAACGGTTCATAAGTAACTTTGGAAACAGTTTAGGGTCACTCACCTCCACGGCTCAGAAATCATCCATCATATAACATTGCCTTGCTCAAATCCAAGTCTTAGATCACAAACTCAATGCAAACAAGTCCCTTCAAAGTTCGGACAGCACTTCCCCTGAATTTGCTAACTTTTCCAGCCATCATGGCTTCATTATTTCCTCAGCCAGTCCCAAAGGTACACACACAACAACAAGTTCATCCAATAGCCATTCAGCAAGTTCCAAGTAGTACAAAGACAAGTCAAGCTAGGAAAAAGTCTGGAAATGAAAGTTAAGCTCAAAACCAGAAAAATAGCTTTTGACATCCTTTAGCGGTAATGGCACCAAAGGCACTACGATTGTCGGATGAAGGTACAAGACCCACCGTTTCGAAGCTAAGAGATAGGGCTACAATATTACAGAAGGTCACTCAACCCAATTTCGAGTGTAACCAGGTCAAAAATGCAATAAACAACACCAGAATCACAAAAACAGATTCACAGAATGCATTCTAGCGGAAACATCATAACTCAGGCTCTCCAAGTCCAAATCCAGAAATTCCAAAACCAACTGATAGCTAAGAAACAGGGCTAAATTTCATCAGAAGGCCTCAACAACTAATTCGGAAGCAATCCTGACCAAAACAACCAATTACAGGCGCAATTCTTACATTCGGGTAAAACCAGAACAGCAATAGTAATTTCGACTTTTCTCAAGCTACGCTACTCCGATTGACCTAAACTTTTGCAGGCACCTCTAAAATATCATTCCCTATAACTTTCATGAAGACCACTCAGTCCAGTTCTCACCCTAACTAGGTCAAATTGTCCAAAACAACTCCAGATTTTCCAGTTCGAAATTCACTGCGGAAATCAACTAGCAGTCCTGCTTTATTCACTCATATCTCAGCACACACAACTCCAATTCAGGTAATTCCAAAGCCATTTGAAAGCTAAGATACAGGGATAGAATTCTTAAGAAGACATAAACAACTAAATCAGTAGTATTCCCAGTCAAACTAACCAATTACCAAAGCTGATTATCAGTTTCGGACAGAAACAGGGTAGCAGGGGTATTTCGGTCTTTTCACAGGATACCGAGCTCAGATTGAGCTGAAAATTTACAGGTAACTAGAAACATCATTATCTACAACTTTCATGTTTTGGGCTAAGGCCAATTCGGCCTCTAACCTGGTCAAACAGAAACGGGCAGAACTGAACCATAAGAAATCTCAATTCTGGAATTTTCTCAACAACCATAGAAATCACCAAATCTTCCACACAAACCCACAAAAGTGATATATAAACCATCATTAACCCATATTAGCATCTTACAACATCAAAAACAACATTTCTACCCAATTGCTATAAGCTTTTACAAGAGTTCAAGGCTGCTTTACCTTCCAAAGGTGGGTTTACAAGGCTGCACTTCAAGAACCAAGTTCATTAGCTTTCTTTTGCTCTAACTCCCAAGCTTGTTGGATGGGTTGCACAAAACCAGAATTTTTTCTTGTTCTTTCTCTTATTTTCTCTTGGTTTTTCTCCCCTCTTTTCTCCCTAGAGCTGGCTGAAATTCTCCTTGTTGTTTTGGCCTTTGGTCTTGCTAAGAAGATATTAACTAAGTCACTTGGTCAAAGTCCAACACCTTTTTGTTTAGCCAATCACAATTAAGCTTAGGAACTTCATGGAACCTTTAGGAAGTCTAGCAATTTGTGCTTAACCAAAAGTCACACTATGGCCCAAACTTCTTTTAATCTTTACAATTAACTCCAATGAGTTGTTAAAAATATACCACATTTACCGCACTAGCGGGTCCCACGTCCATAATACACTTCAAACTTAACGTGGACTAACTTGGATCAAGAAAATGATTTGAAAACTATGTTTCCTTATAAAAATGTATAGAAAATTAATATATTGAAGAAAACAAACTTATAGACAAGAAAACAAAATAATGTCAAGAAAATATATAAAAAAAAAATTTTCGGATTCTCATACTCATACTTTTCGGGGCGTCACATAGGAAGTGATTGTTTGTTGTCAAGAGCTAATGATTGATGAAGCCCTTGGCCATTTGAGTAATTTTTATAAGAGTTAAATTTTTGGTGGAATTGTTTAAGTGGTTGGGCCAAAATGTACTTGGAAGGTCCGTAAATTGTGATTTGGAATTGTTTTGACATCTTGGACTTCCTTTGTTTAATTTTGATTAGAATTGAATCTGTTGAGACCTAGGGCTAATGATTGATGAAGACCTAGTGAAATTGATGTTTGAATTGTGATTTTGCTATATTGGCGACTTGGAATATAACGTGCAAATGAATTGGAATCGTGAGGTCCGTTTTGGTCCTTTGAATTCGAGAACTTTTGACCAGGCTTTATTGAAGTATTTTGTCCTAGTATCAAGCTATAGAAATTGAGTATAGTACGATAATGCTAAAAATTCGGGTGTCAGGACTTTTAAAACCTTGCTAACTTGTTGATTCTTTTCTTTGCTTAAACTAGCTTTATTACTTTTAAGAAATAATTGCACTAACTTCCAAACTCTAAATTTTTCATAAAATTATCCCTGGCTAGTTGTTTTAGAGGGAAATTGTTAAAAACACTAGATCTTAATAATTTTGATTAAAAGGCATAGAAAACTTGTTCGGCAAGAAAACTTGTTTGAATTAAATTGGCTTTAGTTACCCTCTAGAAAGAAAGGTATCTTTAAAGAAACCATACGAAATATTCTATCACTTTTATTAGTTTTAATTCTAAGAGAATTATTGATTTATTCCGAGAAAATAAACTAGTTATAAACCAGATAATCTTTTATATTTATAAACCAAGAGTTTATATAGTAAAACTTATAGTTTTAAACTTGGTCTTTTAGGGTTTAGCGAGGACGTGGACTTCGATTCCCAGCTTGACTTTTGAGCTTCACTTTTGGTGAGTGTCCGTGCTTGTTCTATGATGAACTGGTTAAAGTGCTTTCTTGACTGTATGTGATAATTGGAATGTGGTTTTCCTGATCCATCGAAGTGAGCAGTGTGTACTTTATCGCACTAGCCCTTTCGAGTGGTGAATTGTTTGAAATGTTTTCTCGAATATCTTGCTTGCACTAGTTAAGTACTGAGTGGGGGAATGTACCACACCTGAGGGTGGGAGGGCCTCTTATCCTAACTCAAGTACCAAAACCTGGCAATTGTTGACTAGAGCGTGGACTCGTCAACTAAACCACCAGGCAGGGGAATGTACCACACTTTAGGGTGGGAGGGCCTCTTATCCTGACTTGGTAACCACTTGTGTAACGTCGTTGGGTGAATCCCTCGACTAGGCTATAAAAGGTATACTCAAGTAATACCAAACTCTCTCGTGTGAAGGACGGGCCCGGTGGGAGTATGTTGGTTGGAGCGTGTTAAGAAAAAAAAATGAATCTACATGGACTTTAGATAGTGAGAGTTGACGGAGGGTCAACTGCGATTAATTTTGATTAAGTTCGTGGAAAATGGCTCCTGAGAGCCCTGTATCCTACTCTGTGCTGTTAAACGCTTTCCTACTTGTTGAATTTAAGATTGGGGTTATTATTTGCTATTTGTTTTATATGATTGCGTGTTTGGGGCACCACTGAGCTTTAGCTCACCCCACGTTATTTGTTTTCTTGAACAGGTTTTGGCATTCGAGAGACTTGAAGTCTGCCTTTAGCTTTTGTGAATGTTGTTTTGAATCGGACTATGTATCTTTTGTCTTGGGTTGCCACTTGAAGCTGGAAAAGTGCAAACCCCAAGTTTTGTTTTGACTTGTATGAATGTATTTGAATCTTATGATTTCACTTTGTGGTTTGAAATGTATAAATGTAGTTATGTGTTAAACTGGTTGGAGGTGTACTTAAGAGTGAACATTCAGATGTCCAATGGCAATGTTATCTCTGAAGTTAATGTGTTCTTAGTATTCTGGTCGTTTAAAGGTTTGGCTTGTTTGGGTGATGAATTTTGTTTTGGTTTAAGTTATACGTCGAGAGGGTTTAGTCGGTTTCCTTGCGTGAGTCCTGGTGAGAGCTAGGCAGGCGACCCGTCAACCCTCTGGTTCACCTTAGGGAGAAGTGGGGCCGCCACAGGTGGTATCAGAGCCTAGGTTAGGAAAATTGTTTGAAAGATATAATAGATATATTAGAAACCCCGAACCTTTTAAAAGTTAAGAAGTGAGTTCATTAGACATATCCTAAGTAGTACTTGAGCAAATTAGCTATTTAAGTATTAACTCTTGGATTTTAGTTAATTTTGCAGGTATGGAAAACGGAAACGGACATGCTAATGGTAACGAATTGGCTAATGGACATGTAGAGCCTCTTAGGTCCATCTCCTATAGGCCATGAAACGGAGGATCTCGTATACGTTATACACCAGTTGATAGGTACCCCCGATGCCAGTGTAGGTCACATATGCCTACCCTAATGAGTTAATGCTGTCCTTAGACGACGAGCGTCGCCAATTGAGGGACGCTAATCACACTTTGACCCAGGACGTCGAGGAGTTGAGCATCATGGTTGATCCTCAGCTTGACCACATAGTTGAGCTCGAGCAGAGGTTAGCAGCCGAGAGGGCTAGGTCAGAGGCTGCTCGTGAGGAGTTAGGGAGACAGAGGTCTCGATTGACTCGAGTAGCTGAGGAGGTACGAGATAAGAGTGCGGGTATTAGGGCTGACGCCACTATGATGATAGACGAGGTCATGGGTATCATTCAGGGTACTGCTCAGGCGGGTGTTGAGGAGGACCCGAAGGAGGATCCGGAGGAGGACCTTGAGGAGGACGTTGCTCCTGGCAGCCCTGCTGAGGGTTAGACTGGCTTGCTTTGCCTATAAATAGGTATCCGGGGTTAGTTAGGGTGACACGATTTTAGGTCATAGCATTTTGTCTAGCTAGATGGCCTACTTTTGAGGCACTATATCCCTATTTTTGGCTTAAGGGATTGTTTGTATATATTTGTTAAACTTGTGTGCCATACTTTTGGAAGGCACCCTAACCTGCTATTTGTATGAACCTTGGTGTGTGAATATATGTGTTAAGTGTTTTATTTTCCTTTTCCTTAATGTTCATGTTGATTTTACTTACAAAATATATATATAACAATAATAATAATAATAAGTAAATAATTAACAATATCTTCGCTTAATTGATTTATTTATATCAATAGGCATAACTAGGCTATGGATCGACAAGCTAGAGGTAGAGAACGTGGGAGATCAACTAGCCAACACCCCGAGGTTGGTGGTGATAGGGGATCTGAGGTCAATCAAGACCATGGTCAGGGGAGCGTGGCCGGAGACCCAGTGGCCACCGCGATCAATAGAATAACTGATGTCTTAGAGTGCATGACTGAGCACCAAGCCCTTGGGGTGGTGCATCACCAAGGAGGCCCAATCGATACTGAAAATCGGGCATTAGAGAGATTCTTGAAGTTTGGACCTCCTAAGTTCTATGGAGGCCCAGAACCTGAGGTAGCAGAAGGTTGGTGGGAGAGGATTTCTGACATTTTTGTAGCTCGAAATTATACGGAAGAGAGACAAGTGACTTTCGCAGCATTCCAATTTGAGGGAGTTGCTTGTTCCTGGTGGAACCTAATTAGGGTCAATTGGGACAGGAACCATATTCCTAGGACCTGGGCGAACTTCACAAGGGAGTTCAACGCCAAGTTTCTACCCCCTCTCATCCAAGAGAAAAGAGAGGATGACTTCATCAAGTGTAGGCAGGGAGCGGTGAGTGTCGCCGAATATGAGATTCAATTCACGAAATTATCCCGTTTTGCTCCTGAATTGGTAGCCACGGAGCAAAGGCGTATAAGGAGGTTTGTGCAGGGACTAAACGTGGAGATTCAGGAGGGGTTAGCTGCTATTCGGATAAACACATTTGCTGATACTGTAGAGAGAGCTCAGAGGGTTGAAGTTGCCAGAGCTCAAGTAAAATCTTTCCAGGCCAAGAAAAGATTTGGCCCTAGCAGTAGTTGAGAGTCGACTTATGCAAATGCTCCACCGGCCAAAGTGGGTCGAGGAATGGGTGGAGTAAATAGTCCGGGAGTGCCACGAGGCGCTCTAGCCAGAGGAGCTGGGGCAAGAGGTGCCAGGTGTCGCGCCCCATTTTTTGATAAATAAATAAATGGTTTAAAAATGTATTTTTGATTCAATTTGTGATTGGAAAATGAATTGTGATTTAAAAGAAAAATGGGTCTAAATGGGGGTTTGAGAATGCGACGATTTGACCCAAAATTATAGTTTAAAAAGGGTTTTTGAAAATGAAATAAAAAAATCGGAGTCGCCACTTGGTAATGAGTTAGGTGTACCAAGTCACCTAAAAATGAATTTTTAAAGAAAAAATAGGAAAAAGTAGTAAGAAACCCCTTTTAAACGACTCCTAGTCCACGTAAACCAACGTAAAAGGTTCGGGAGTCACATTTGACGAAGGGGAAGGCAAGGATAAAAATCCAAGGCACCCCTTCGACCTAACCGAGGCTAGTTGCGTGATTTAATCAAAGATTTTCTTGTTTTAACCAAAGAATTTATTACATTTGGATGTACTACATGAATGCAAACCCTAGACCTAGGGGGATTGGGGAAATTTCTCTTCAAAGATTGAGCGGTGCCAATCACATTAATTGTGAAGCCCAATAATGATCCTTTGGAGAGGTCACACATAATCCTAAATGACGTACGAATGAGTGGAATGCATGTCATGTGAAAATGTGAGTTTGTGTGAAGTGAGAAAAAGTAATAATAAAAATAATAGGATGTAAGTGGAGGTGTGCAAATGTATTTACAAGGTAAGGTGAGTAAAGAATGATGATGTGAAAATAACGTAAAGTGCATGTGTGTGAGTGATATGGTATAAAATGTGAATAGTTAAGTGAAAACGTCCAAAAGTAGTATGAAGTGAGAATGTGGAAAAAGGGTTAGAATATAAAGTAGAAGTGTATATGAATGAGTGAATGAGTAGAATGCATGAATCCTATAGGAATGCATCAAGAAGGGAACGGGAGTCCTAACTTTGTGACTTTAATTTTCCCTTTTGATTAGAAAGGATAACTAGCGTGTTAAGGCTATTTTTGTAGCCACACTCGCTCGTTTCCCTTATCGAAAGGGGACTCGTCAAGCAAATGTCACTATAACTAGCATGAGATGCGAAAACCTAAAATGAAAGGGAAAGGGTCGGAGGAACATGCAAAATGCTAGAAAACTGAAAAAAAATGCATGAAATGAAGTGAAACATGCAAGTATGGACTCACGAGAGAAATCCCCAAGGGTCTAGCGTTGGACTAGCCCATTCTATGAATTCCTACTAGCGTTGGACTAGTGGAAACGTACATTCATCCATCACATTCATTCATGGCTATGGAAAGCGAGTAGACATGTCAATCACCTATAAACACATAGCACATAACACTTAGCATACTCGACTAGATGCAAGAACCTAATTAAAGCAAGTAACACATAACACATAGGCATGCAAATCACGCAAGGCAAATGAAGTAAAGGAACCCCTAACTATTACATTTGTTAACTAGGCACACGTCTTCAATAGGTCTTCATCAAATGCTCCTCCAAGCCCTATCTATTACATTAGGGAGACCCTACTACAATCTAAAAGGGGGAAAAGGAATAAAATAATTAAATCCCTAACTATTACAAGCCAAAAGGTGTACACATACCCCATAAAGAATAACTTAAATAAAAAGCAAAAGTAAATGAAGTAAATGAAAGGAATTAAAGAAAAATAAGGGAAGCAAGTAGACATGCAATTTTCACGTAGCACGTTGGATCACATAGGGGAGAGACAAAAAAGATAAAAGAAATTATACCTCCCTTGAAATGGAGCTTGTAACAGCCCCACTTTCCCCTAAGGCGAACCAAAGGGGTTAGCGGACTGCCTGCCCAGCTCTCGCCAGGACTACGGATCAGATTAGAGCTATCCGCTTCAATCCGGAACTTACAAACTCGCGTAAACAAATCAAAATAGTAAAACAACCCAAGATAAAATGAAATGAAATCCGAAGCCGGCCATGAATAGTAACCGACCCGTCAGAACCCAACCGAAATAGCTAACAAACATTTACATCTGAACTTTAGCGTTTACAAATCAAAATGACATACAAAAGCTTTCAAAAGATAATACATATACACGGTTTGCCAAATCAAAAGAGAAACGCCCCAAAAGTACACTTAGGGTTTTAATACATGAGCTATATAAAAGATATGTTCAACTAGCTCAAGTCGGCAACCGATTATCAAATCCAGTCCAAAAGTATTTATTTTTCCTGTAAGGAAAACAAAAGGAACAGAACGGGGTGAGCTTGCGCTCAATGAGGTACCAAACAGATAGCAATAAAATCATGGCATTTCACGTTTAGCAAATCAAATCAAGTACACATGCCAGATGTAAAGCAAAAGAACCAATGATTCAAATCAGAAGGATACGGGTGGCTCTCAGGAGCCAAATTTCCAGTGCAGCACTTGATCTAAACCGGTTGACTCTCCGTCAACGCATATAGAACCAACGCGTCCGTAGACCCCTCTTTACACCGAATTCCGTCCACCAAACACCCCTTTACCGGGCCCGCTCACCTCAACCGAACAGAAATGGTAATACTCGAGTATACCGGAATCAAGGGTCTCAATACCCAAAATCCCCGAACAGACTACCATGGTTCGTTATCTAATCGTCCAGGCCCTTGCCGGCCCGACTCGAATAACTTAGCCACAGGATTGAGCTCATAGGTCATAGAAATCCGAACAGATGCAGACACAGATAACAGATTCAGATACGATACAGAATAGCAGATTCAGATAGCAGTTTCAGACGGCAAATTCAGATAGGCACTCAAAATTGGCATATGGACAGACAAGAGAACGAGTGTGATAAAGTACACCCTCGTCTCAAACAAATTAAACAAATTGCAGAGCAGAAATCAAGTTAAACAGCAATGGAGGGAAGTGGTACACTCACCGGCTCAACTTCAAAAGTTTTCACTTCAGATTGGCCTTAATCGCCAAGAAACCCTAAAATAACCAAAATAAACCAATTGAAGGTTTTACTTCCAGAATCGAGTAAACAGAATGCACATGAGAGGCTCGACTACACGTCGTACGCCTTGCCAAATAAATACTAGTGCAAGAATGCAAAAACACGATTCCCTTGGAAACGAAAAGGTAGCATGAAGACCTAGGCGCAAACAACCCAAAAGTCTTTCATTCTACCAAAAGGCAAATCCAACTTAAAGGCACCAAACGGCCTAGAAAATCGGGCAGCACCTCCCCTAAAATTCTTACTTTTCCAGCCATTAAGGCTTCATTATATCCTCAAATCAGTCCCAACATTTCACACAAAAGTCATCTCATTTCCCAAAAGCCGTTCACTAGGCTCAAAGTAAAAGTTAACTAGGAAATGACCGGAATAAGAGTAAGCCTTAAAACATGTAAACAAGTACAATGAGACTCGATAACGAGTCATAAAGCCATGCCAACCACAACCCCAATAAGGTTTCATATGCATATATAAGCATTATAGCAAACCAGAAAATCAGGAAATGTAACTCATTTGTTCCAACAACAAAAACAGTTTTGACCTCCTAATGCGGTAATGGCACAAAATTCGCTACGCTTATCGGATTAGGGTGTAAGACCCACCATCTCGAAGCTAAAAGACAGGGCTACAAAAATGTAGAAGGCCTCTCAGTCCAAATCCTAGCACAACTAGGTCAAAAATGTAGAAAACCAAGCCAGAACCGTAATTGCAGGTTCCCAAATCACACAAAGCTGTAATCAGTCCAAGGCAGTCTATACAGGTCCAAATGCATTGATTCCAGAGGCATATGAAAGCTAAGACATCAAGCTACATTTCATCAGAAGACACCATCATCAAAATCCAAAGCAATTCCAGTCAAAATAGACAATTACTATCGCAGTTCGCACAATCTGTTCACCCAGAACAGCAACAGTAAAAACGGCATAACTCACTCTAAACTACTCCAAATGCCCTGAAATTTTGCAGGAACTTCAAACTCATCAATACCTACAACTTTCATGTTTTGAGCAAAGTCCAATTCGGCCTCTATCTATGACCTAAAATTTCGGACAGAATGTTCAACCAAGAACCCTAATTTTTCCAGAAATTCTTCCAAATTCAAAATTGATTGCAATTTCCTATCATATGCACCTACTAGAGCCAAAGCCCCTTATTACCAACCATCAAAAACAACCACACCATCAAGATCATATGAAACCAGAAAATTCCTCAAAAAATAAAAAACTCAACCAAATCACTTCAAACCAAGAAATAATCCACAATTTCTAGCACAATAGCCACCATTAGGCATAAAATAAGCATCATTAGATATAGGAGGGTGTTCATATACCACTTACCAAGTAAACAAGAGAGAGGAAGATGTTGGACACCTTAAGTCTTCAAACAAACTTCACTAAACTACTTACTAGCACCCAAGGGAGGAATTTTATGGAGTGAAATCAAGGTCAAATGGTTGGATGATCACATTCAAGCAAAATGGAAGCAAGAATCTTGAAGAATTTTCCTTTCTTCTTAGCTCAAGAAAGTCGGCCACAAGAAGGTAAGAAATGGTAAGTTTTTTTCAATTTTTGTGAGATATTTACTCAAATAGTCAAAAGGTCAAAAAATGAATAGTAACTCTTAAGTTACTTCCAATCCCATGGTGACACTTGGAACCTTAGTAAATGCATTTCTATCCTTTCTTTTTCCTCTCACATCAATCAAATCACCTCCTCTATTTATCTCTTAACACCCGATAAATTTAACACAGTATCCGGAATTTAACCTAATTGGCCGAATTTTTCCGAACTTTTCGCACTAGTGGGTCCCACGTCCGATATACGTTCTTAATTTCTCAAAATCTATTCGATACTAGAAAAATCATCTAAAAACTATATTTACTCGTAAAAATAATCTAGAAAATTTTCCGGATACAGAAAGTGTAGAAAACAAGCCATTGAATATAAGAAAGCCTAGAAAATTTATAAAACCTAACAAATGGAAAAGTTACGGGTTCTCATAGAGCTCTAGTGGGGTGAAGTCACTTATTTATCCTCCAAAATAAAAGAAATGGTCAAGGTACCAATTTATTTGGGAAAATTAAAGAAAATGTGCAAAACAAAGCTCACTTGATCGTAAAGCCTCTAAAGTCATGGCTTAAGTGCAATTGACAAAGAATGGTAGTTAATTGAAGCAAAGCAAGCAATGAAATTGCAAAAACTAAAGCTGCCAAGGACCAAATTGATGACATTATTCAATTGGTTGGGTCATAGTGAAACAAAGGGAGATTTGGGGGGTTAAAAGGCAATTTTGAAAGTTTTCCATGCAGAATTCATGCAAAGTTACGTAGCTTATATTCTGCAAATTCAAGCCAACATCCCTTCTATAATTTTCCTAAGAAGAAAGCCGAAGCCTGCTCTTGGAACAACTGAAACAAGCTTATGGATTTGTCCACCAAAACCCCCCCTCCAGATTTTGCAAAGACAAGAAAAGCATCTTTTATTGCCTCTACCAAGTTCTTGAATGTTGGGCTCAATTTTATGATGAGTTTAATCTACGAAAGTTCACTTAAGCAACTAATACTCGCATGTGTTTTGCATTATGAAAAGGAAGACATCAACTAAAATTTTTGCTTCATGATAAACCAAACCAGAACCTCTAAAACTAAACTCTTGAGTAACATCAATATAGCTTCACAGAGACAAGAAATCTGCTACTTGAGCCAATGCAAAACACGGAGAAAGGAAGAGGGAGACAACAAAAGGCAGAAAACATCCATAACCACGAGGTCCTAAACCCTGTCAAGTTTTCCACACAAGCATCAAGGAAATATTTCTGCAATCAACAAGACAAACAAACAAGCTGCTGTATTTTTAGCTGTAACACATCTATGCATAGAATTAGCAGACTGCCGTACAATGGCTCCCAAAACTACAGACTTCATGAGCTGCAACAACCTGTTGCAGCTAACATGGAACTCACAGCTCCCTGCAACGAGAGGGAACAAAGGACCAACTCATTGCTGCTGCAACAAGCCAAGAGTCTAGCTTGTTGCATCAGATTTTCAATGCACCAACTTCCTTCCCAAAAACATATGAAAGACTCAACCATTACAGAGAGCTAAAGTGTAACCTCTGCTGCAACAAGCTAAGAACTTCAAACTCATTGCAGCAGAATTGTAAGCGCCAATTTAAACGCAATGCAAACTGAACTTAGGCAATAGGATTATCGAACATCCTTCATACTCTTCAATCTAAAGACCTTAAGTGTTAACACAGAAAAAACGAAGAAAAACCATGCAGCTCTAGCAATATTCTGTAGCCAAACCAAAACGCACAGATTTCTCCATTCCAACCAGAGTCATGAACAGGATTCTCAGGGGGAGACAAAACAGGTATGATGGGGAAAATTTCAGTATTTTTGACATAAACCCAGCAATCTATGAGCGATCAAAAAATGGAAAAACATTACCTTTAGCCTTTTGAAAAGGCAGATCAAAGCTTGATATGTTCGGAGGATGAAGTCTTTGCTCAGCCCACCGTCAAAGTTCACCTCTTTCTGGCTCCGCCACTCTCCTTTCTTTCCTTCTACCCTGCGGCTTTCTCTCCTATCCACGGCTGTCCCTGCTTTCTTTTCTCAGTCCCCCAGACCCACAGTCTTTCCTTCTCGCTGTATCTTTTCTTCTCCTTCCTCCTCTTGTTTCTTTCACTGCCGTAGCTTCCTCCCTCAGCCGCCAACTAGTCTCTCCTGCCTTCACAGCCCAAAACCTGCTCGCGGGTGGTTTTCTCTTTTCTTATGCCCAGAAAACTTCCTTGTTCCAGCCGTTAGCTCCTCCTTACCATCCCTCTCTTTTCTAGGTTTCTTCCTTTCCTCACCCGAAGCTTTCTTTTTTTTCTGTTTTTCTCACTAGTCATCAACCTGCTATCCTTTCTTGCCGTTGTTATTTTTCCTTATGCTGGACAGCCGCCGACCTCTCTCTCCTTCGTTGCCCCAGTCCTCTCTCCAATCTCAGCCTTTTGTGTTTTCCCTCAAACTGTCCCAAAACCTCTATCTCTCTCAGCCTCCCTGGTCTTTGTTTTCGTTTTACTTTTTTTTTAAGCAGATTTGCAGCCGTCACTTTTCATCTCTGTATGCTCTCTCGGTTGCGGCTGCTATCCTTTTTCTATTTATATGGGAGCTCTCCTCCTAAACCCTTAACCATACTCTCCAAAATTTGCAGCTAAGGGGCTCACCGAGCCCTCCCTTGCAAAGCTGCGAAAAACGCAGCAACGATGTCGCGTATGAATTTTTTTTTTTATGAGATTAATTTAACAAAAATGATAATAGAAACTAAGTAATAAAAAACAATAATTTTACATCAAAATAAACAAACTAAAACAACAAAATTGCCATTTTCAATCTTTTTTTTCATTTTTCATTTTCATCATTTTTCACTTTCAAGAAATTCTATGCTAAAACTTAAAAATAAAAATAAAACTAGAAGCTAAAAACTAAAAATCGAATAAAATGAACACGACAAATAAAAAACTAAAAATAAATAGTAAATGAAATTACACCAAAATTTGGTGTCTACACCAGGGGAAGAGATATTGGAGCTAGAGGAGGACCAAGTGGAAGGAGTCAAACTAGGAACGCCCCGCAAGGAGGTCGTGTGACCACTTCTCAGGTAACTTGTGGGTATTGCAGGAAGGCTGGCCATACTGAGGACGGATGCTGAAGGAAAGAAGGAAAGTGCTTGAGGTGCGGAAGCAGCGAGCACCAAATTGCTGGTTGTCCGAAAACACAAGAAGGTGGTACCTCGAGTGCTAGGCAAGCCACTCCTGGAGGAAATAGGCCGAAAGTTCCTGGCAGGGTGTACGCCATAGACGATCAACCTGTACCTGATTCCTTGGAGGTCGTGGAAGGTACTCTTCCAATCTTTCACCGATTAGCTAGAGTACTAATTGATCCTGGCACACCTCATTCATTTGTGAATCCAACTTTTATGTCCGGAATTGATGTAAAACCGGTTAGATTACCCTTTGATCTTGAAGTTAGGACCCCAATGGGTAATAAAAGCATAATCACTAGCCTGGCCTATAGGAACTGCGAGTTCTGGGTTGGAGAGCGTAGGTTGCTAGTAGATCTAGTCAGTTTGGACATAAAAGGTTATGATATTATCATAGGAATGGATTTCCTAGCTCATTACCATGCTAAGCTTGATTGTAGACCAAAAGTGGTAGAATTTTGGATTCTTGGGGAAGCAACCCTGAAATTGGATGTGAAAGGCAGGTTAGCATCGTCTGCTATGATTTCGGGAGTTCGGGCAAGGAAAATGTTGTATAGAGGAGCGCAAGGTTTCTTAGTTTTCCTGATTAACGCTCCCAGTGACCAAGTAAAGTTGGAAAATGTACCAGTGGTAAGGGAATTTCCAGATGTGTTGCCCGAAGAATTAAAAACATTACCTCCAGAGAGAGAAGTGGAGTTCAAGATTGAACTGGAGCCGGGAACGGCTCCAATTTCTAAGACTCTGTACCGAATGGCTCCTGCAGAGCTAAAAGAATTGAAAATTCAATTACAAGATCTATTGTAGAGAGGTTTTATTAGAGAAAGTGATTCGCCGTGGGGAGCACCTGTTCTATTTGTTAAGAAAAAAGATGGAAGTTTGAGGTTATGTATTGATTATCGAGGTTTAAATGAAGGTTCAATTAAAAATAAATACCCTCTACCATTGATTGACGGCCTATTCGACCAGCTGCAAGGATCAGTAGTTTTCTCCAAGTTGGATTTGAGGCAAGGGTATTATCAGTTGAAAATTAAGAAGGAAGACATACCTAAGACTGCTTTTAATACAAGATATGGACACTTTGAGTTTGCAGTCATGCCATTTGGATTAACCAATGCACCAGCTGCTTTCATGGACTTAATGCAGAGAGTCTTTAAAAAGTACTTGGATCAGTTCGTAGTAGTTTTCATTGATGATATCCTGGTATATTCTAAGACTCGAGAAGAACATGCTAAACATTTGGAGATAGTTTTACAGATCTTAAGAGAGCATAAATTGTATGCTAAATTTAGCAAGTGTGAGTTTTGGCTGGATGAAATTTCTTTTCTGGGGCATAAAGTTTCTAAAGATGGAATTGTTGTGGATCCGGCAAAAGTTGAGGCAGTCACAACGTGGATACAGCCAGAAACTCCAACAAAGGTCAGAAGTTTCTTGGGTCTAGCAGGTTATTACAGGCGATTCATCAATGAATTTTCAAAGATTACTGGACCTATGACAGAGTTGACAAAGAAAAATAATAAGTTTATTTGGACTCCAAAGTGTGAGTCAAGTTTTCAGGAATTAAAGAAACGCTTAACATCAGCTCCTGTTTTGGCATTGCCTGATGGAGTAGAAAGTTATGTCGTATACTCTGATGCCTCTAGGGAAGGTCTAGGATGTGTACTAATGCAAAAGGGTAAGGTGGTTGCCTATGCCTCTAGAAAATTGAAGCCTCACGAACAAAATTACCCAACGCATGACCTGGAACTGGCCGCAGTGGTCTTTGCCTTAAAGAAATGGAGACATTACTTGTACGGTGTGACCTTTGAAATTTATACAGACCACAAGAGCCTTAAGTACTTGTTCTCCCAAAAGGAATTGAATTTGAGACAAAGGCGATGGGTAGAATTTCTGGAGGATTATGATTGCTCAATAAACTACCACCCAGGAAAAGCCAACGTGGTGGCAGACGCTTTAAGTAGAAAAGCCCAAGTAGCGGGGTTAATGAAAAAAGAATGGGACATGTTAGAAGAGGTTAGCATTTGGAACCCTCGCTTGAAGAGATTGAAGATTTTATTTGGGAACCTGTCGTTCAAATCACCGTTATTGGAGTGTATTAAGGAGGCACAGAAAACGGACCCTATGATCCATTGTATGGGAGAAATAATTGCACTAACTTTCAAACTCTAAAAACGGACCCTTAGTATTCTGGTCGTTTAAAGGTTTGGCTTGTTCAGGTGACAAATTTTGTTTTGGTTTAAGTTATACGTCAACAGGGTTTAGTCGGTTTCCTCGCGTGAGTCCTAGTGAAAGTTAGGCAGGCAACCCGCCAACCCTCTGGTTCGCCTTAGGGAGAAGTGGGGCCACCACATTAACTATTGGAAGAAAGAAGATAAGATTGAACCATTAAAAGTGCCATGTGTCGCAACATGATTGGAAGTTGGACTTGCCTAACTTTCTTTACCTTTACTAAAACCTTACTTTTGACCAATTTTTGCTTCATTCTTTACCTTCTTGGCCGAGCTTCTTGAAGAGAAAAACCAAGGGAGAAAAATTCATTTGCCAACTTCAATTTGCTTCAATCTTGATTTCCAACCATTGAAATTGTAGATTACTCAATCAAAGTTGCTTATTAAGGAGGATTAAAGCTTCTAGTGGAGGGATTTGTGAAAGGAAAATCCTAGTTATCACCTTTCTTGAGGTGTTAAGGTACTTACAAACTTCCTCTTTGTTCATGCTAATGTCAAATTAGTGGTTTTTTGTGGCTAAATATGCTATTTTAGGGAAGATTTTCTGGTTTGAGGTAGAGTTAGCTAAATTTCAAGTTTTATTGGTGATTTTTTCTGATTTTATATGATAATTAGTGATTGGCCATGAATGATAGTTTGATATGGTGTGAAATGAAGCATTTGTGTATTAGTTGTAGTTGTTTGCGAAAAATTTCAGTTTTGTGCGGAAATTTCAGTTTTAGGGTTCCAATCTGCCCTGTTCGGGCCGGCTTTATTTGTGCATGTTAGAGGCCGAATCAGGCTTGGATTAAAACATGAAAGTTGTAAAAAATGGTGTTAACTAGATGTCTACAAAAGTTTATCTCAATCCGAGCACTGTAGCATGCAAAATGACCGAAATACCCATGACTGCCCATGAGATCAGTTTCGCGGACAGATTTCTGATTTCATGGGGATTTCCATTTTTGACCATTAAAATGCATGATTTGGCTTTGGAGGTCTTCATAAGAAATGTAGGTATATGTTTTGGCTTCGAAACGCCATAAGATTCATTTCAATCTGATAAGTGTAGCTTCAGTTGTGCTTATTGTGCCGAAAGGTATGTTTTATAATCTATGATTTGTATGTGGCTGATTTGAGATGAATTGGTGCTGATTGTAGGATGGAAAAGTAAGGAAATGTAGGGGACATGCTGTCCAAATTTTGGGAATTTGGGATTTCTTCGAGTTTGGTTTGGTTTGGGATGTATATAAGAAAGGCTTTTGGGGTTGTTTGAGCCCTAGGTTTTCATGTTACCTTTTCGTTCCCAAAAATCATGTTTTGCACCCTTACATTAGTAATTATTTGGCGAGGCATACGACTAGTAGTCAAGTCTCACTTGTGCATTCCGTTTATTCGATTTTGGATGTAGAACCTTCAATTGTTTTACTTTGGTTATTTTAGGGTTTCTTGGCGATTAAAGCCACTTTGGCGTGAAACCTTTTGAAGTATCTATACTTGAATCGGTGAGTGTACCACTCCCCTGAATTATTGCTAAACTGGTTATCTGTACTTGCAAATTGCTATTTGAATGTCTTTATCGACTGTTTATTTTGTACGAGACGAGGGTGTACTTTATCACACTCGTTCCCTGGCCTGTGTGACTTGTTTCCTGTATATACTTGAATCTGTTACCTGCGCCTGTTATAATGTCGTTTGGAAGTGCATCCAACGACCTTCCTATTAAATCTGAGCTCAACCTCATGGAGAGTTACTTGAATCGAGTCAGCAAGGACTTGGTTGAGGAAATTGATAATCCATGGGTGCCTGTTCCTAGAGAATCTATGGGTATTGGAGACTCTGGATTTCCGGTATACTCGAGTATTACCATTCCTATTCCTGTTTGGCGTTCGGGCCCGGTAAGGGGTATGTTTGGTGAACGGGATTTTGGCATTAAAGTGGTGTTCTACTGGATTGGTTCCTTCATTTGAACGTTGACGGAGGGTCAACGAGGCTGGATCAAGTATTGCAACGGGGATTTGGCTCCTGAGAGCCACCTGTATCCTTTACATTGTGGTGTTCATTCATTTCTTGTATTTGATGTGAATATGTGCCTTAAAAGTAATTTCTCATGAGTTCTACTATTTCTACTATTTATACTTTTGGTACCTCATTGAGTTTTTAGCTCACCCCGTCCCGTTATCCTTGTTTTCCTTACAGGGAACCATCTTTTGGAACTTTGATGTTTTGAAGAGTGAGTGGAGCTAGTTAGAAATTCTTTTGTTCTTTTGGTATAACTCCTCGACAATTTGGAAACCCTAAATGTATCTTACTACAATGTTTCTTTTGGTGTGTAAGCTTACTAATATGTATATTGTAAAGTGCTTCCTCATGGTTATGTGGTATATGTCTTTGGGAATGTACATTCTCTCATGTTAAACAAAGGTTACTTGTACTTGGTTGGATTGTGACGTGATAGCGGTACTTCCATTTCGTTTTGATTTTTTTGTGGGAACGTTGTACCAAAGATTTATTGTATCTTTTAGTTTGTCTCAATTGGGTTTTGAATGTTTATCTTCTCGAAGTTCTTTTGAGCGTTTGGTAGAGTTTCCGTTTGTTCCGGATCCGTAGTCCCGACGAGAGTTGGGCAGGCGGTCCGCCGATCCCTTTGGTTTGCCTTAGGGTGAGGTGGGGCTGTCACACAAGTTGGCCAGTATAGAAAACTTGAAGTCTCAAAGTGACAGAGCATAAAAGCTCATGAAAATAAGCAATAACACTATAATCAACTAGTTAATCAGGGATTCAACATTTCCAAATATAAGGATACAGGTCGCTCGTGCAAGTTAACTCGGCCGCAGCTTACCAAGAGCCAGTTGATCCTCCGTCAACTTTCAAGTAGTATAACAAGTCCAGTAGTGCACCACTTAACTCCAATCACCATCCACCAATCAAACCCTCTACTAGGCTCAAACTCCAATATTATCTGTGGTGGAAATATTCGAGTATACCAAATCCTATGGACCATATCCAATGGATTCTGCAATAAATAATAAACAATACCTATGATTTGCCAATCTCCTCGACCGAGCCCTTACTGGCTCGATTTGACCAACTAACCAATAGGGTTGAGATCCCAAGCAGTATTCAAGTCATACACATGTACATCGAACTATTTGTAACCAGTGCATATTAATAAATCATATTAGGGTAAATGCGATAAAGTACACCCTTCCCCGATGAAACCAGTCAAGAAATATCTAATCATATCAAGAAAATATTGCATTCAAGTATCAAGTTCGGTCATGCAGTTGAAAACACTCACCAATGATTTATTACTTATCCAAATCAAGTCCAGGTCCAGCCCCCTGCTTAGAGTCAAAATCTGCGATAAAATATCGGGTAGCAACTTGTAATCAAATAGGGTTTCAAATATACAACTTTTGCTTCTTAATATCAAGGATAAACCAAGTAATTAAAACTCATTTAAATAGTCATTATAATACTTGATAAACCTTAAGAAAATACATGCTCGCTCTTTTGGTTTTGGCAAAGAAACGATTGAAGCCTTTAAGTTTATAGCTTGTGATATGCGACTAGAAAATCTCGTTTAAAGCGACCGTTACTTTGTCTTTGAGAAATGTATACTTTTGACAAAATTTCAGCTTATGAATCACCACCAAAGATGACCTAAATATCCTTAAGCAAGCTAGGTCCAAATCGATCTCAAATCACACCTCTACTTCCACTTTCATTCACCCACCCTCCTAGAAAAAAAATTGGGCAGCACCTCCCCTACTTTTCCTCAACTTTTCCTCAAATTTCCCAAGCTAAGTTTCTTGGCAAAACAATCCAATTCAACTCCACAAGTTATAAGGTAAAAGGGTTTATTATATTAAGCTATAAAACCAACTAATTTAAAATTATCTCTAGCATATAAACATCACATATCAAAGCTGAAAAATTCTCTACTAAAGCTGGAATTTTTGAACTAAAGCTGGAAATTCCTATTTGGAAGCTAAAAAGTCACAATAAAGCTACAAATCTTCATACAAGTCCATAACAATGCTAGATACCATCATATCATGGATGAGAAATATAAAACAAGGCTGAAAAATAAAACTCTAGACTGGAAATTTCACCAATCTTCACAAATCTAGATTATCTTCCATAAAACTTCCAATTTCAAGTCATCTTCCTAATAAATTGCAAGATAAGAAAGAGAAAGAAAGTTTTCCAACTCAATACCTTCAAACCTCCAAGAGAAAGTGAAAAACCAAGGCTTTCCTCTCCAAATAACTCCACTACAAGCCTTTTTATCTCCTTGGTGCAACTTTGTTCGAATTAAACTAGTGATTCTTGTTGATTTCTCACTCAAGCAAGGCAAAATCAAGATGAAACTTGAAGCTTTCCTCTCTCTTTTTTCCTCTCTTTTGGTCGGCGGAGGTGAATGAAAAATGAAGGGAATTGTGGTGCTAGGAAAGATAAAGATGGAAGAAAGCTTTTGGTCAAAGGTTGCTTTGATTGCCAACACTTGGCAATCATCCATTTTTCCTCTCTTTCTTGGTCAAGAATTTTGTCCAGCCTAGAGCAAAAATTAGGGAAAGAAAAATGAAAGAAAAATAAGAAGATTAGGATAAGAAAGTCTTGGTCAAGTGATATCTTCCATCGGTAACAAACGACGCGAGTCGGTTCAAGCCTATTTCTTTGCCTCTCTTGTACTTTTGTTAACTTATAATTCACTAACTAACTCTTAGCACTTTTAATCACATACTTTCTCTTACTTAATACCCACTCTTATCCACCAAATTTAGTACACACACCTCGCCCATTGATCATACTACCGCAATGCACCAAAACCCAAACATACACTAACTATAAAAGTAAAAGTAAAACTCTCGACTCTATTATTTATTACAACTATTAAAGGAAGTAAATTAGTAGTAAAAGAATTATAAATTAACTTATTCAAAATAAAAAAGAATTATAAGACAATATAAATGAATTTTCAAATCCTCATAGACTCTAGTTATGAGATCATTTTTTCTATTTTTTTTTTGGTTTTTTCCTTTTATTAATAGCTTGTCAAAGAGGGTGGTACAAGTTGAAAGCTGAAGCAAGGAGTACTACTCCCTTACATTTATTTTGGAAATGGTAACAAAGCTGTTTATCTACTAACGTGAATGCAAGGGTAACTTATTTTGTCCAAATAAATGATACCGCGGATCTCCCTTGGGTAGTTAGTAGCATGATAAGTGGATGAACCACACAAAGTGCTAGCCATTTTTGCAAGAGAATCTGCTACTGCATTTAGCTCTCTGTAATTGTGTCAGATAACAAAGGTGCCACTCCCCGTTAAAACTTGAACTCGTGAGACTACTAGGAAGATGCTCCATGGACGTTTGGACCCTCCTTTAACCACATTGAGAAGGGTTAGTGAATCTATCTCCACGATGACATGTGTAAAGCCCTGAGCCAAACAAAGGTGCAATCCTTCAAAGAGGGCCATTGCTTCAGCACGCATGTTGGTTTTCTATCCATAATAGGATGGAAACCTGTGAAGAAAGTTTCCTATACTATCTCTTATCAACCTTCTCACCCAGAATCGCCTGGGTTCCCAAGCAATGGCCCCGTGCACATTAAATTTAACATAAGGAGGGGAGGGAGAGCTCCACTTGAGGACCTGGATGTGCCGCTTGTCAGGAACCTTCAGAAAGGGCACCAGCCCGTGCCTCCGTAAAAACTTATCTTCTGCCGTGGTACTCTAAAATTGGACTGCTCTTCTAATTAGATGTATTTCTATTACAGTCTGATTAAATAACCTTGACGAGGTGGCAGCCACTCCATCAAAGAAGGATTTATTACCCGAGGAATGCAGCATATCAGGCTTGGCAGTAGACAAACAAGGTCAGCAAACAAGCTATTACCCGAGGAATGCACCTACCAGCTCTACGACTTCATGAGGATGTCATCCACTGGAACAGGTTTAAATTGTAGCAGTGCTTCAAAACGTCTCCACACTGATGATGCTATCTCGCAACTGAGGAAAACATGATTCAGCAATTCTTCATCCTAGCAGTTGAGACACTTAGATAGAAGGTTAAAGCCAAACTTCTGCAAAGTTTCAGGAAAAGGCAGCAAGAAATTCAGTATCCTCCACATGAAAATGGAAATTTTCTGAGAAAGTTGCTTATCCCAAATCAGCCTATGAGAGATCGATGAGGCCCCTTGTGAGCGTAGCTTCTGCATCACTGATGAAATGCTAAAAACCCCGTCAAACGAAGGACACCAAGCTAGTAGATCATTGCCATTAGAGATAGAGATTAGGGAGGACCTTATGTTATGTATCTCACTAGGAGATAAGACATTCTCAACGGCTTGTAAGCTCCAAGACCCATTGACTAAGCAATCCCTAATGCGCAACTCTAGGCAGGGAACATGAGCTTTCCCCATAGCAAGAGAGCCCATACCCAACTAGTTTTCAAACCAGAAGGATGAACTACCTGCACATATCAACGGTCGCGAGTGATCCTTCATAAATTCCTGCACTCATAGCAGTCATTTCCATGTCTTGGACCTTTCCTAGACATTTGCACCTATGTTATGCGATATAATTGTTGCCCATATTTGGCTATCATAAAACAAGCCCATGATGTAGAGGTGTTTCGCAGTCTCCATCATAGCTTGCAGCTAAATGCTTCCAGCACATTCTCCAAATCTGTGAAGCCTAAGCCATCCTTCTCAACTAGTTTACAGAACTTCCTGCATTCCCTCCAATGTCTCCTCTCTTTCCCCTCCACCTCTCCCCAGAAGAGAGTGGCCATAATGTGTTCCATTTGGCATAAGGTACTCTTTGGGGGCTCCAAAATAGCCATGGTGTATTGGGGGATTGCCGACAGTACATGCTTAATTAGAACTACAGGACCACCGATTGATAACATCTTATTTTTCCAACCTGCTAACTTCGTCCGGATCTTGTTGATTATGTGCTGAAAATTAGTTTGGTTTAATCTGCCTTTTGATAGTGTGCAACCAAGATATTGAATAGGTAGCTGGCAACGTCCAATACTTAGCCAAAACCGATATTAGTCATGATTTGGCCGTTGAGCATCGTGAGGAAATAATAAAGACGCTTTTTTCTTTATTGATTCTTTACCCTTAGCCTGCTTGATAAATGCCTAGAAAACTCAGTAGAGATTTGATATCCACATGCTGTCCCTTTATAAAAAGCAAAACATCATTCGCAAAACTCAGATGAGTGAAGCCCTATGATAGTTTGCCCTATGATAGCAGGCCATTTAAACTATGGCTTAACGCTTCAGTTACTAGGAGAAATAAAAATGGGGAGAGAGGGTCTCCTTATTTAATCCCCCGTTCACTGTGGAAAAACCCAAAGGGCTTACCATTGATAAGCACCGAGAACCATGCTTCTTGAAGGTTATTCGTATTAAGGATGTGAACCAGCCCCTAAACCCAAATTTACACAACAATTTAGAGAGAAATTGCCAGGACACACTGTCGAAAGCTGTCATCATATCAACCTTGAGAATCATATTATGGCCCTGAGTCTTTTGTCTATCGATTCCACAATTTCTTGGGCCAAAAGGATGTTATTTGATATTTCCCTCCCTTCGACAAATGCAAATTGCTCCGGTGATATCAGGCCAGGTATCAACGACTTCATTCTCATGCAAAGAATTTTCGTGAAAATTTTATTTAGAAAGTTACAAAGACTTATTGGTCTAAAATTGGCAAAAGTCAACGGCTACTCCTTCTTTGGTATTAATATGATTAAGGTACTAGAGATACTTTTTGGGATCGAAACACCACAGAAGAACTCTTGGACTGCTTGCATTAGATCTCGAGATATTATATCCCAACCATTCGTGTAAAAGAATCTCGTAAATCCATCCACCCTGCTGCACTTTGATCGTCCAGTGCAAAAACAGCTTGCTTAACCTCCTCCAAGGTAGCTACCCTTGTTAAATCCTCTACAATAACCTCCTCCAAGTTACAAGATCATTAAATTTAATGAAATTACTTGGTTAAAAGTCATAAAGGCGCACCTTTACTTTCATAAATACTACCAAGGTTTAGCACTTCATAAATAGCATTGAACTTCCACTTTTATTGATAATTCAATACTTTTAGCTAATAAAATTATTGGGCAATTAACTATGATTATAATAACAGAAGTGTTAAATAAATTGCTCAAAGTATAGCATGAAATAACCCAGAAAATATTATAAAACAATCATAGATAGTTCATCCGCACCCTAGGCATAAACTTAACAAAATATAGAGAAAATGAAAACAAGAGCCAAACTTGTACTATAACTAAATATTAGAATCAAATACAAGAAATAAAGAGTTTGAAAAGATGAAACCCCATGTCACATGTTAGCATTAATCTTTCCTTCTTTAATTCTCTTTCTTCATCCATGTTTGGCTAAATATAAGATTGGATAAACCTCACTAATTCTACACTAACCTAAGAAAAGAGGAATTTCTAGTTGAGATCTACATTTTTGTGCTTGTTTCTACCTTTTAAAAGTTGCAGCAAGAAGAGGCCTTGACTGACATAGTGATTCACCACTTAACCAACACAATGGAAGAAAAATGGCCGAAAAGAAAAGTGGAAGAAAAGTGTAGAAAATTTCTAATTGCCACTTAACTGACATAGTGATCTGGGGATGGATTCGTGGATGGATCATGTTGGTATGCCTCGCACATTCTCTTTGCTCTTTTATTTAAGTTGTGTTTGCAATGGATCAATGGCATGGATCCGCGAACTTCCTTATTGGATCTACAGTGGATCCTCTTGTTTGCTTCTGGATAGAAAACAAGCTGTTCAATTGACCGGTGCTGGTTTTAATCTAAATCAAGCTTGATTTTTCTTTGCTTTTTCTTCATTGCACTTCATTTCTTCTATTTGTACATTTCACTTGCACTCAAAATCAATTTCAAATCATCCAAATATATTCTCATTTCATTCTAATTGATGATTGAATCATTAAAATCAACAAAAACATGAAGTTTTAAGCACTATATATTTTGGAGGCCTCTTCACTTTTTTTAACTAAAATTTATTATTGAAACGAAACTGCATACAAGGAGTGGGACAAAAACCCGAACCTCCGGCTGGTACATGAAAGCAGATCTAGAACATCACTTAATCACTCGCCTTCGAATATAAGGAGTCCCAACTTTGTTCAGAACCATCACTCCTCGAGCCAACCTAGGCAGGTCCAAGCATGAGGTATATATCCTGACTGAAGATGATTGCGCGCCAACCTTTGAAAGAGCATTTGCAACTTGATTTACTTGTCTCAAACAATGTGCAACCCTCAGAACTCCTTCAACGCCTCTATATCTGACCGAATTAACCAAGGACAAGCATAATTGCCAAGAAGGACTTGCTCCAGAACAAGCGAATCCACCTCCACCTGTATGTGCGAATATCCCCTTAGATGACACTGTTCAACCCCAAACAAGAGTAACTTGACCTCCACCTGGATACTTGCTCATGTTTTTATTTATTAATTTAGCTATTTTTATAATTAATTGCACTAGTTATATTTAAGAACCCTAGTAGTGCATGAATTTTTCTTAAGTTTCGATTTTTCGTGCGCGCATCATATGTTCATGCATTTCGCGTAAGTATGCGTGTTTCGCATCGGAGCGGCTAAGTAGAGATTTAAAAAACTTATACTAAACTACTAAGAGTGAATAATTATAGTGTTAAAGGAAGTACACTGGAGGTTTAGTGCACAAGTATAACAAACAAGAGAGAAAACGGTGGTATGAAAACCGCGCGCGACAACTATTAAGAGTTGACTTTTTGGCCCAACACTTATAGCTACTATTCCATTCTTTCTCCCCAAGTTTTAGCACACAAATGTGAGAACCTGGAAAACTAGGTTATATTTATTTTATTTCTTCACATGCATTTTCTTTACTTCACATTATTATTTTAATTTTTCAAAGATTTTTTATGAGTATAGTGATTAAATTATTTTCCTCATATAAATTAGTACATGTCACGTTTGGAATGTATTATGGATATGGGACCCGCTAGTGCTGTAAGTGCGATAAATTTTGACCACTAGTTGGAGTTTTGTGTTAAGTGATATTATTTTATAAGGTGTTAGGATACAATTAGAGGTTAACTAAATAGATAAACCATTGGGAGAAAGAAGATAAGATTTAACCTTAAAAGGTGCCAAGTGTCGCTACTTGATTGGAGTTGGACTTTTGACCAATACTTTCTTACTTTATTAAAACAAAAATTTGACCAAAAATCTACCCATTATTCCCTTCTCTTGGCTGAAAATTGGAGAGCAAAAGAGAGAGAAAACCTTCATCTTTCACTCCAATTTTTTGCTCCAATCGTGAGTTCTAACCGATAGAGTTGCAAATTACTCCATAAAAGTTGTTTACTAAGGAGATTCCGAGGTATTGGTGAAGTGATTTTGGAAGGGAAAGTACCAAACTTCTAGCTTTCTTGGAGGAACAAGGTAACCTTGGCTAGAATTTCCTTCTACTTCAATTCATTGTCAATTAGTAGTTTAGAGTTGTGAGTTTTGTAGTTTTATGGGAAAATTTCATGGAGAAAGTAGTGATTTGGGAAATTTCAGATTTTTGGTGAATTTTCTGGTCTTATTTCATGCATGAGCAATTGCCATGGAATGATAGCTTTGTTATGTGTAAAATGAAGCTTTGATATGCTAGTTTTGGTTGCTTACGAAAATTTCCAGCTTATGTGCCTAAATTCCAGCTTTAGGGTTTCTAATTTGAGCTACTACTTGGTTGTATTTGAAGGGTATTGTGACCCTAATTAAGGGTGTTTGATAGCTTGTGATTTGTGGGTACACATGTGGTTGAAATTGAGAAGTTATTGGTGTTGATGTTTGGATGGAAAAGTAAAGAAAAACAAAGGGAGGTGCTGTCAAAATTTTTGTAGGAACTCCTGAGCAGTCTCGGGAAATCTGTTATAACTTGATGTAGAAATGTCAGAATCGAGTTCCGTTTGTTGCATTTGAAACTAGATTCTACCGTCCAAATTTCATGATTTTTCTTAATTCCTGTGAATAATAATGATTTTTCAAAGTTGACTGAAATTGCATACCTGTTCTATCATTTGTTGGATGAAGCGGTCACTTGAGGTCGAATTTGACTGAATTGTGTTCTGAATCTTAAAATAATGTCTTCTGGAAAGTTGTAACTCTTTGAATATATTTTCCAACGGTATAACTTTTATCAATTTCAGACTTAAGAATCTTGAGATATGATTTTTCAAATAGTAATGCGCAAAACTGGAAAATTCTGTTTTCTTAAGAACAATGCTTACTTTCTTTTCCCACTTTAAGTTTGGAGTCAGTCAATCATTGTAGGTCTGGTTTTTGGTAGAAGGGAGGGGTTTTGTGGTCATTCATGTTCTTAGGACCAACCGTTACCTTTTTACTCCAAAGCCACCTTTTATCTCTTTGTATTAGGAGTTCACTTGGATAAGCATATGACTCGTAGTTGAGGCTCATTTGTGCATTCCGTTTACTAGATTTGTGGATGTAGGAACCATAAGTATTTTACCTTGGTTATTTTAGGGTTCTCGATGATCAAAGGCATACATTGGGAGGAAACTTTTGAAGTTATCCTTGTTTGAACTAGTAAGTATACCATTCCCCTCAATTGTTGTGTAACTTGGTATATGTGCTTGCAAATTGTGACTTGAATGACTGTATCATCTATTTATTCTGTATGAGACGAGAGTGTACTTTATTATACTCGTTCTCTGGCCTGAGTGACTTGTTTCCTGTAGACACTCAAATCTGTTTCTTGTGTCTGATATGATTCCCGTGTACACTTGAATCTATTACTTGTACCTGATGTGATGTCGTCTCGACGCGTATCCAATGACCTTCCTGTGCCTGTTAAATCTGAGCTCAACCTCATGGGTAGTTACTTGAATCGAACCAGCAAGGGCTTGGTCGAGGAAATTAACGATCCATGAGTGCCTGTTCCTGAGAAATCTTTGGGTATTGAAGACTCTGGATTTCCGATATACTCGAGTATTACCATTCCTGTTCTTATTGAGGTGTTCGGGCCCGATAAGGGGTATGTTTGGTGGACGAAATTTGGTGATAAGTGGTGTTCAATTGGATTCGTTACTTTATTTGAAAGTTGACAGAGTGTCAACTACTATTTGATCAAGCTATGGTGAAGAAAAGGGAATTTGGCTCTTGAGAGCACCTGTATCCTTTCCATTTGAAGTGTTTATTCATTTCCCTATCTGGCATGTATAATTGCATGATTGAAAAGTGAAATACCATGATTCGTGACTACTTGTACTTTTGGTACCACATTGAGCTTAAGCTCACCTCCTTCCCGTTATCTTTTGTTTTCCTTACAAGGACAAACTTTGAAACCATGATTTGGAAGAAAAGGGGGTTGGGCTAGAGTAATCGATCTTTTGTTAAGCTCCTAGAAAACCCTATGTGTGTTTTGTATAAATACGGATATTTTGACTTGTACTTCAAGTAACTTGTTGAAGACACTAATATATATATGTTGGAAAGAATATAGTTATGTATATTCGTTGAGAAATGCATGTATGTATGGTTGTATGAACTTTAATTGTAACTGTTGGAAAAATCGGACGTGTACGAACTTTGAACGATAACTTCTTTGTTTTTGGCTTGCTTCACCATCTTAACTTCCCATATTAAACTTTAAACATAAAAGCCCCAAATTTTAAGCACTAGAAAAATCATAGGAAAGCTGAAAAATATTCCAATAAAATGGAAAATCATGACCCAAGCCTCTATTTCACCACATACCTCAATAATTCAACCATATGTGACATATTTAGCAACTAATCGTGAATTTAATCGGAGAGTCAAGGTTCCAGCATGTATACCTTTCCAAGGAGACTAGAAACAAGTGTTCAAGGCCTTTGTTCCTCAAGAAAATTACACCGGTAGGTAGCCTTTGTGCTAGATAACAACTTAATCGGAGTAGATTTGCGCGAATAGAAGAAACTTTTCAAGATTTGGAGAAGAAATGAAGGAGAATGAGATGAACTCTCTTTGTCTCTCTCTCTCTCTCTTATTTCGGCCAAGATGCAGAATTAATGAAGGAAATTAAGCTAAGCTTGTGTTATAAGAAGGTTGGAAAGCTAAGGATTAATTCTAGCCACAAGTTTGGCTAACACTTGGACTAATCTTGACCACAAATTTTTCTCTCTCTTGTTGCATTTCTAACCTCTAATTTTCGGCCAATAGGAGGGCTAAGAGGGGGAAGATATTTTGCTCCATTAATGATAAACTTGTATGGCAAGAAAGTGGTGATCAAGTGGTGGTTCAATCGGTAGTGCGCAGGACCCGCCGGTTCGCGCCGTTTTTCTTAAAACTCACGTACTAGGGTTTTTACTTTCCATTTACTAACCTTATCTCATGGCTACTACTCACATATTATTTCTCATTTAAAAGTCACTTTTAATCATCAAATTGATCCTCGGCCAGTACCGAAAATTCATCCGGCGGAAAAATCGAAAAACCCTAATTTTGCTCAAGTCATGAAACCGAAGCGGAAAACCCTATTTTCTAGGTTCATCTGCACTTATAGTTGAACAATTAGATAGTAGAGCTTTAATAAATAATAATTTTCAAATAAAAGGCATTTTTGAGGAAAAAATGTAGAAAATTTGCGGGTCCTCACAGAATAAACCTCTTTTGATGTGTTTTCTTAGTTGCTAACTTTCTTAGTTAATGACACCATATTTTACATTTGAGAAACGAACTTCAAACCCCAGTTCTTTTTACCTCGTTTGCCGTGATTTTAAACTCCAAAAAGGAAGCATTTGGCTAGAGTAGTTCTAGGTGAATTGCAATAGTTTTACCCTTGAATCTTGGAACCTTATCTTTGATATTTTATATGAAATGAGTGGAGTTTTGGATGATTTTTATCTCTATTAGTTTGGAAAATGTGAACGTCCTTTATATCCTAACTTTTGGGTCATGAGATTAGAAGTTTTGATAGATGAAAACTATTTACCTTTTCTTGATTTTCGTGCCAAAAGTGAAATTGGCACTTTCTTTTGGAATTGAGATTCACTTACCACGACTTGAATCAAAGACGGCTTTTGAGTTTTCTTTGAGCATTATTTTAATGCGTTAGTGAAAAGTTCCTTTAAGTTTATTCGAACTTGTGATCTTAAATTCCCATTTTTGAATCTTGATTTTCGTTGAGTAAAACTCTTATAAGACATTGTCTTAAATTTAAGAACGTGTACTTTTTTCTTTGGATGTTACGTAGTCATGAGTATATGTGAGTGATAATTGATTACTATTTCTTCAGGTACTCGAGAGGGTTTCCAAGGGGATCCCGGTGGGGACAACTAAAGAGTTTATTTGCGCACTTATTCACTTATTTTGAATTGGTGAGTGTTCCTTATAGGTGTACGTGACTTAAACAATTTTGCTACATGTTTACTTCATAGTTATTGTGTGTTTAAGTGTTAAGTGCACCCTATAATTGCTTCCATGTAACTGTCAACCGTTTTACAGCGAGTGTATACTTTATCACACTTGACCTACTAAAATAACCAATTTCTGCCGTTAACCATGAACTACTACCATTTACCGATTTACTTGATTACTTGCGCATGTTGTAAGCTCTAAGTTGAACTGGATCCTACCCTTGGTTACTAACCTGCTCTAGCTATGATTGGGTACGGTCAAGTAGGTTGGAACCCTGGGCCACCGTTTCGGTATACTCGAGTATTACCACTGGAGGAATAAGGTGATGGCCAGACAAACCGCAGGGATCACTGGAGTTATAAGGTGAAGTGGACCGAAATCGTTCCAAGTGAACACCGTATCCTTTCAATGTGTGTTTATTTCTGTACAATGATAACTGTTTCATTCTAATGTGCCAATGTGCAACCTTGAACTATATGTGCATTATGCTCAATTTACTTGATTTATTAGAACTGCTAGTGTATTTTGGAACCTCATTGGGCTGTTTAACTCATTCCACGCTTTTATTTTTCTTAACAGGGTTCAAGACCGAGAGTGCCCACGAATAGTACTAGATTGTTTTTTTTTGAAGACTTTAAGTTGTATTGTAGCATATGACTGTAGTACATATTCTTTTGGGTTGTATTTAAGCTTGAAGGTTAACTAATATTAAGTATGAAATGTTTTGGAGTACTTTAATTATATATTGAAAATATTTGAAGTATTTCTAGTTTCTGAATTACGGATTATAGTGAGTCCCGGCGAGAGTTGGGCAGGCATTCCGCGGATACCCTTGGGTTCGCCCTTGGGAGAAATAGAGGCGTCACAATTCCGAAGAGGATGGAAAAACCAAATAATAAACAACCATTCGAGTCTCGCAGAACCCAATCACATAAATACAACTTTTCTTACTTTCATCACAAAATGCAAAATTCAACTAAAATCCTATATATTTGACTCTTAAAATTAATAAAACATACTAAAAGACACATAAATAACCACACAAAAAAATGCAAAATAAGCATTTATGAGCAAGTTGATAATAGGGTCATATTCATGTGGTTTGAATATGTGAAGCATTGATTTATCATCAATGATGTCCAAGAACCCCAAACCTCTAGGGAACACACACCTCATATGCAATAGCATTTTTAGATTAGTAGGATTTCAAACAATGCCTTTTCATAAGTACCACTAAGTAGTTCAATGTATGAGTACTTATCGAGACCTATATTGGGAATTCTACATTTTCTTCCTGTATGGTGGGTGACAATATAATGGTTGAAAATAAATCCCATCCTACATGGAATGTTTTGTAACATAAATTTTCAAGTTTTGGTTGATGTAAATACAGATAGCATTGCAAGCCCATATTCAAGAAGTATCAAACTAATATATAGACATAAAGATAACAAAGATTTCTTAATAGACTACATTTCATAAAATACTTCAACATATATGTTCATTTTTGTTTTATCAACCCAACATTCATCAATATAAATATGAATTTGATGATTACGACTTACCAAATTTAAAGCTTTCGAGATGCTTCCAAAACCAGATTTGATTTCTTGTCATCATTCACATAAATAGGATCAAAGATAATGTGAGGCCCTGCAAATTAGGTTCTTATTTCTCATCTTGTTTTTCCTTACTTATCTTGAATTTGTTATTGCTTTGATGATTGAGGTGTGTTTTTAACCCTATTACTTTATTTACCTTGGTGCATGTATAATTTGACGCATATTAAACTTTATAGTGCATGATACTAGTGTGATCGACTAGTGAGGTGCGTGTGATAAATTTGGAGGATTAGAGAGAGCTTTGTGCAAAAGGAATTCAATGACAAGAGGTGTTAAGAGTTAATTAAAGGGCCATTACATATATGTAGACACCAAATTTTAAATTTTAAATTTTATTTTATTATTTATTATTTTTATTTAAATGATTAAATGATAGTGGTGTTCGTTTTCACTTATTTTTTATAAATTAAGTTCATAATTTTTATTTTTTAAGATATTTTTACATTAAAATTTTGAAAAAAGGAAAATTTTCAAAAAAAATATGTTTTAATCATTATAAATTCAATCTCTTTAAAATGAATGAGAATTTTGCAATGTAACTTTTTTTAGGAATTAACTGTCTTTGTTTACCTAAATTAATTTTTTTAAAAAAAAAGAGCACACGCACGTTTTCTTCTTCGGCAGAGGTACAGAAGCATGCACAGTACCAGAGTTGCAACTCCATGCCCATTTGTTTTTTTTTATTATTTTCTTCATTCTATTTTCCTCCACTCGATCAAGCTAGTACCTAAGCCACTTGGCTTTAATCTAAACATCAAGAAGGATCTAGGAGGAAATCATCTAGGGGCTCAAGATAATTCTAGAAAAATGCAGAAAACCCGCACCATTGATGCTAGGTTTTGAGGATATCTGGTGCCTATAAAAGGCCACAAAATGAGAGGGTCTAGGAGGACAAAAAAGGGGGTGACGGCTGAGTAAAGAAACTAAGGGTTTCGGGTGAAGAGGGAACAAAAAAGAAAAGAGCGGAGCAAGAAAACAAGGAAAACAGCAGGGTTTTCGGGGAACCGAGGAAAAACTAAGCTAGAGGGGAGGCTATGGAAGAACCGAGAGGGAGTGGGGCAGAAAAAAAGAAACTAGAGAAACTAAGCAAGAGGAAGCCTATGGGAAACTAAGGAAAGAAACAAAGAAAAAGAGAGAAAAAGGGGATCCAAAATAAAGAAAAAGAGAGCTGGGCTACAGAAGAGCCGAGAGGGAAGTAAGGGTTAGGAAGAATCTGGAACATTGAGAGAGAGCTAGCGGTGAAGGAATCTGGACAAGTGAGGAACGGAAAAAAGAAGAGACATCTAAAAGAAATAGAGAGGAGAGCTTGGGAAAAAGGCCGAGAGGAAAAGAATGAGTTTCGTGGGTTTTGAGAGAAAGGCTTCGGGTAAGAGTGAAGCAAGGAGAGAAACAAAGGGAGGCATTTGGCTAGAAAAAAGAAAAGCTATAGGAAGGAACCTAGAAAGGAAAATCTGGGGAGAGGGTTGGAGAGAAAGAAAGGAGGAAAACCAAGCGGAGAAAAGCAAAGAAAAGCTTTGGGAAGGAGATTGAAAAACGAAAAAAAAACTAGAATAGCAAAGAGGGGTTTCATGGGAAAAGAAGAGACCGGGAGAGTGAAGGAAGGAAGGGAGATTGAGAGAGTTTCGGCGAGGCAGTAGAGAGCTGGAAGGAGAGGAAAAAGGCTTGGAAAGGTTACGGGAAAAGCAAAAGAAAGGTAGCTATATCTGTAGCGAAGAACAGAGCAAGAAAAGACGGAAATCTGGAAAGGAAGAAAGAATCGAGGCTCAAGGCGACTGGGTCGGCAGCACTGTTTTCCACTAGTGCTCCCTCAAAGATCCAGTGGATCCGTCTTAGCCCTTTTCCTTGGTCACCCCGCACTTCATTTCGTGGTTAATGTAATATTCTCATCTTTTTCCAGTCAAGTATCATTAGATTTAGAATTTTGCTGCTGTGTTTTTGTTGTTTTCTTTTCGTGGTTGTTTGCTTGAGTGTTTAGTTCGTGGTGGATTTGTTCATCTCTGTTGTTCTCTCCCCTCTACATCAGTAGATATTGATTTCATGTGCTCGAGTGTTAAGATTTTGTATGTGATTGAACTTGAATCTCGACAAAGCTGAGTTAAGAAAATGCAAGTCATTCGAATCTAATGCATGGAAATTTCTCCTGTATTTGGATGATTAAAGAGCACTGTAATTGTTGATTTTGATCCCTATCTTTTGATGTTTACAAAACAAATGGATGTTACTAATATCTCTTCAAAGATCTATTCAATTATGAAGCAAATCAGTTCCAAATATCAAGTGCAATTGAAAGAAGACAAAGTATGCTGAAACTGTCGGACGCTCAAAAAGACTGCATCGGACATCCGACAACCATTAAGTATATTCGGACACAGAAAACCAGCCTACCGGACGTCCTAAGGAATTGAAGAAAAATTCTCAGTTTTACATCATACCTTCGGACGCAGAAAACCAGCCTATCGGACGTCCGAAAGAATTGAAGAAAATCTCTTAAACTCTCCGCCTGCTGTCGGACGCATAAAATAGGGCTATCGGACATCCGACACTGCCAACGGATAGTTAACTGTTCAGCTACTTTCTATCCATTGGAAGCATTAATGAGGCACTTTCTTGGCTCTATATAAATAGTGGTTGGTCAGATATTTCAAACAACTTTTGCACAATGAAGATACAAAAGATCTAGAGAGATTTTAGTGAGAAAATACTCTTCAAGGAAGATTTGTAGTCTTAGTGGTGTGAGGTTCTTTGTAAGCTTTTTATTTATGAGTGAATACTTCATGAGTGTAACTCTGCGAGGGTTGTCCTGGGGGATAGTAAAACGTCCTAGCATGACCGAGTGGAGTTCGGGGCAAGGAGGAGGTGAACCTTCCTTTGTACACAAGAGTGATTGTAATTCATCAACTTGAAGTAGCTTGTCTGAATTAATCTACAAGCTCAAGAGGAACTATGTAGTAAATTGGTTTGCAATCCTTTCCTTTTATTTACTTATTGTTACGCTTATGATCTTTAAATTGTTTATCTCTTCTACTCCCAAGCAGTTTTGCTTTCTTGTTCATTATTTCATTGGTTGTTTTCGAGCCTTACAATTGGTATCAGAGCTTGGTCTCCTAGAGATTAAGCTCAATCGGCTTTGGAGTAAAGATGACAACCAATAATGCTATGTTTTTTGAAGGACATTCTGTGATTATACCACCTATGTTTAATGGGTCAAATTATGTGAGTTGGAAAGAAAGAATGATTATTTTTTTGCAATCTATTGATATTGAATTGTGGTTTATTATTAGTGAAAGTCCATATGATGCCTCTCTTATAGATGAAAATACTCATAGATCTAAACCAAAAATAAGAAGTGAACTGACTGCTATAGATAGAACTCATCTCACCTTAAATGCAAAAGCCATGAATGTGTTATATTGTGTTTTAGACTCAAATGAATTTATTAGAGTCAAAGGCTGCAAGTCAACCCAAGGAAATTTGGGATAAACTGAGAGAAATTCATGAAGGTAGTGAGAATGTTAGAGAACAAAAGAAATCCATTCTAGTTACAAAATATGAATCTTTCAAGATGCAACCTCATGAAAACATTGATAATATGTATTGTAGATTCAATGACCTCATTAAGGATTTAGAGGTGCTGGAAAAAGAATATTCTCTTGGTGAGAAAAATAGAAAAATCCTAAATGTCTTGTCCAATGATTAGGAAAATAAAGTGACTGCTATTGAGCAGGCTAAAGATTTGAATACCATGCCTATTGAATCTCTTATTAATTCTCTAACATCTTATGAGCTGAAACTTAAGTCCAAAATGCAAGAGGATGAGGATGCGAAAGAAAGAAGGAGCGTTGCTCTAAAAGCATCTCAAGATGAAGATGATTCTGCCTCCCTAGATGAAGAAGATGCAGAAGGTGATGATAATGATATTGCACTCATCACAAGAAGCTTCAAACGAATATTCAACAAGAGGAGATTCAGAAAATATGGACCTATCAATTCATTCCCAAATCAGTTCAACAACTTGAGAAACAAAAGGAAGCTAGAGTTCAACAAAAAGCAAACTGATCAGTGCTTTGAATGCGGCCAACCTGGACATTACGCAAGTAAGTGTCCAATGATGAAGAAGAATGAAGGAAGAAAACCAAGATTCAACAAATTTCAATTCACATGGAATGAGTGCAACTCCGATGGTGAAATTGAAGAAGAAGAAGAATCTGCTCAACTAGCTTTTATGGCCATTGGAGATGATGAAATAACATCTTCTAACTCTCAATTTGAAAGTGATGATGAAACTGATGATGATCTTGAATATTTTATTATAAAATTGCATGATAGTTTGAAAGAATTTTATGTTAGAAACAATGAATTAAAACATAAAATTAGTTTTCTTCTTCAAGACAATGCAAATCTTTTTCAACCAAACAAAAAGTTGAAAGCTGAAAATGATTACTTCAAAAAGAGTGAGACTGCTTTACACTTGGAACTTGATAGAAAAATAAAGTTTTGTGAATTGTTCAAAAAGGAACAAGGTGATTTGAAAAGAAGAATGGAAAGTCTAAACGAGTTGCTTAAACACAAGAAACAAGTCTGTTTTCAAAAGAATGTGTTGAATTCTAATTCCAACGAATTTGCTATCCATAGGAGAAGACAAGTAATATTTATTAAACCTGTTCATGTAAATAACTCTTTGGTTATGTGTAATTTTTGTTGTCAAAAAGGTCACATGAAAAGTGATTGTTATGTGAAAAAGAATATAAGAAGAGGCATGAAATGCATGTGAATAGTTAGACATGATGCTAACTTTAACAAGTAGGAGATTTTGTTAATCATTGCAGTGATTCTTGTTCATAATATTTTTTTCTGATACTTTGATCTAAGTTTTTACTGATATTTTTGAATACTACTGAATCTGTATGATGTCAAAAAGGGAGAAAAAAGAATAATTCTGATCTAATGATGATTTGCTTTGATATATTGGTATGTTGGTGATTGCTGAATTCTGGTTTCATTTCTCTGTCTTTGTTTGAAGTATTGGATTTTCTGTTAGTGTTGCTGAATTTCGGTATGATATTTTTACTCTCATCTTATAATGACAAAAAGGGGGAGAAATGGATGCAATGTGTAAGGGAGGGTTTTTCTGAAATTATGAGTTTGGCTCTTGAAAGTTTTGGATGCAATGTTTGAGGGGGAGCTTATACTTATTTTTGTTTCTTTCCATCCATTATTTTGTCATTATAAAAAAGGGGGAGAATGTTGATCTTGATCCCTATCTTTTGATGTTT
This sequence comes from Coffea arabica, assembly GCF_036785885.1. Lineage (NCBI taxonomy): Eukaryota > Viridiplantae > Streptophyta > Magnoliopsida > Gentianales > Rubiaceae > Coffea > Coffea arabica. Next base: position 38,133,330 of record NC_092329.1, read on the forward strand.
ACAAAACAAATGGATGTTACTAATATCTCTTCAAAGATCTATTCAATTATGAAGCAAATCAGTTCCAAAAATCAAGTGCAATTGAAAGAAGACAAAGTATGTTGAAACTGTCGGACGCTCAAAAAGACTGCACCGGACGTCCGACAACCATTGAGTATCTTCGGACACAGAAAACCAGCCTACCGGACATCCTAAGGAATTGAAGAAAAATTCTCAGTTTTACATCATACCTTCGGACGTAGAAAACCAGCCTATCGGACATCCGAAAGAATTGAAGAAAATCTCTTAAACTCTCTGCCTGCTGTCGGACGCATAAAACAGGGCTATCGGACGTCCGACACTGCCAACGGATAGTTGACTGTTCAGCTACTTTCTATCCGTTGGAAGCATTAATGAGGCACTTTTTTTGCTCTATATAAATAGTGGTTGGTCAGATATTTCAAACAACTTTTGCACACTGAAGATACAAAAGATCTAAAGAGATTTTAGTGAGAAAATACTCTTCAAGGAAAATTTGTAGTCTTAGTGGTGTGATTGTAAGCTTTTCATTTGTGAGTGAATACTTCATGAGTGTAGCTCTGCGAAGGTTGTCCTGAGGGATAGTAAAACGTCCTAACTTGACCGAGTGGAGTTCGGGGCAAGGAGGAGGTGAACCTTCCTTTGTACACAAGAGTGATTGTAATTCATCTACTTGAAGTAGCTTGTCTGAATTAATCTACAAGCTCAAGAGGAGCTGTGTAGTAAATTGGTTTGCAATCCTTTCCTTTTATTTACTTATTGTTACACTTATGATCTTTAAATTGTTTATCTCTTCTACTCCCAAGCAGTTTTGTTTTCTTGTTCATTGTTTCATTGGTTGTTTTCGGGCCTTACAGTAACATGTTTGCCTAAGTTTTGCTTCCCCTGTATGTAAGAAATTCTAAAGTCTCCTCTTGATGCAATAGTCAGAAACTATTTGGTTGTGTCAAATCAGTTGCAAGTAAAAGAAGAAAAGTTGCAGGACCTTTCCTCGAATCAGATTTGCATGCTTCTTTGTTCTGAACTTTTTGTGCTTAAATCCAAGGGTTTTTATGTTGAAAGCTGAAAACAATATTTGGTGATACTGCTGCCTGGGTCAGATTTCGTTTGGTTGAAAATTTGTGCATAAAAATCTGCTGCAACAAACTGGAAGCTCTCTGCTTTGTTGCAGCAGTGATGAATGATGCATTGTTTGGTCACAAGAAGTCATGGTTTGCTTGAACTTTCGGTTTGATGGCTAATGTGTTATTGTGAATATATTGTAGCAAGGTGTGGTATAACAGCAGGCCACAACATTGACATTGTTTTGCAATTTTGAAGCATTATGTACTCCAGTTCTATTTGAAACGTTGTTTGGCCGCAAGATGTGTTTTGCTGAAATTTGTGTTCATAGGCAATAGCTTTGGGGTGTAGCATATGTTCAGCATGTGTGTAGCCTTTCCCCTTTTGCTTATTTTGGGTTTGGTACTGGGTAATGGGTAAGTGTTGAGAAGATTCTTTGCAAGGGTTAAAATGTTTTCTTTCTCATTGTGTTCTCTCCTACTTCACGTTCCTGTCTCAGAACTCTTGTTGGCTAGAATTGTGACAGCCTCACCTCCCGTTAAGGAGAACCAAAGGGTTCGGCGGGCCGCCTGCCTAACTCTCGCCGAGACTCACTACAAAACTCAAGCATGAATATAATCGATGGTTCTTAAAAGCTCAAATGGAGTATGTTATATCCACCAGTCCAACATACCAAAATACAAGTCCAATACTTCATCTGAATTTTCATAATAATAACTTAAGTACAATCCTTATGTTTGCAATTCAAATCATTCTTACAAAAGTATAATCCCTAAAATATCATGAGATTTACATTCACTTCAACCACAAGTACATCATACCGAACTTTTTCAAAATAACCATTACATTCCACAAAGAAAATCAATCACAACCCAGATAAAGGATATTCCACTGTACTCCAAATCCTTGTGCTTGAGTAACTATCTTTCTCGAGCCCTGCATAGAACTAAAATGTTTTTGGGGGTGAGTTAAAGCTCAATGAGGTTCAAAAGGGAAAATCAAATATTTATAAACCAAAGCGTAAGTGCTACTTTGAAAACACATGTAGAAGTAGTACTTTTGCTGGTAACTTTACTATGAGTACAACTCATAAATCATTTAAAATCACTAACGTACATTTGGAATGAATGATCATATAAATATATTTTCATGAATTTTAGTCAAACAAATAGTGGCTCGTCCGACTAGAAGAACAATACAAGGATTGCTTCGTCCCAAAGATTAATGCTCATGAGGAGTCTTACCCGAGAAATGTCAACTAGGAGAGCAATAACAGTATTAATAGTAAAGCAAACACAAAAGGATACAGTATTCGGTCCACTTCCCGTCCTTATAACTCCCATCGGTAACTCCTTCGGTTGACTGGCCATCACCTTATCCCTCCAGCGGTAATACTCGAGTATACCAAAATACAGTGCCCAGGGTTATCAACCTATCCGATCGAGTCCACTTCTGGCTCAAATAGGTGATAACAAAGGGGGGAAAGGCCTTGTTCAACCGATGTGATAAAGTACACATGGCCTACATGGCCTATAAACAATGAAATATTGAACAGTTAAGTGATACAGCAACAGTTAGGTCAAGTGCATTAAAGTACACACTCGCCTAGGAATAAGTATTTTTCATTCAAGTGAACAAGATTCATCAAGTATTTGACCACTTAGGCATGTAAGAAGCACTTATCAAGTCACATCACGTATATATATATATATATATATATATGCAATTATACAAACAGTGGTTATAAAAGTTCGAGAAGCAATTTTTTTGTGCAAAACAGTTCAGAATCCCTCACCGTAATCCGGAGCAAAGCAAGAGCAAAAGCAGAAAATTAAACGAGCTTCTCGGTGTCCTCTGGATCACCTGAGATTAATCACAATCACGAATTACCTAGATGCTCGATCAAGGCGAATAAAAGAAAACCTCTTAGATACACACACTCAAGAGCCTCAAGCTCAAACAAATCGAAATAGGAAGTTTTCATTTAATCATTGGAATAATAATCAAAAAGAATTTAAAAGTCCCATTTTTGAGTTAAATCGTGGCAAGGACTATCAATTTCAAAAGAAGAGTAAAATGCTTAATTTGGCTCGAAAATCGAGAAAGGGAAAAAATGTGTTCATACTAGAAAATTTTCAATAAAAGCCCAAGTGCTAGAATATAAGTGAAAATTCATGTTTTCTAAACTTACGAAGTCAAAGTTTCCTAACAATCACTTTTTCTATAATAAATATGGAAGTTAAAGTTCTAACTTTCAAATAGGAAATTTAGTGAAATCCCTCAAGGATTTCTCTAGTTAAAATGCTCAAAGCCAAATTTTCAAGTGTTTTGGTTTATCGAAACCAACATTCAAAATAAAGTTCCAAATTATAAGTGAGCACGTTTTCACCATAAAAATAAGTTTGGAATATCCCAAGAATCTCAAAAGAGTGGCCTAAGCTCTTAAAAGAGCAAGTAGGTTCAAATCGGAAAATTTCACTTTTACGCGTGAAACTTTGAAAAATTGGTCCGGAAGTTTAGAAAGTCCAAAAATGGAAAATTTTACACCGTCGGAAACTTTATGCGAAGCATAAAAACTTTGTAGAAGACTGTTATCCAAAAGTCAAATCAGAAGCATGTCAATTTTTCAAGTGAAATTTCTGTTCATAGAAGATAGGGCAAAACAGTCCCCACTTTTCCAATAACCTTGGATTTTTGTCAAAAATCATAGAATCAAAACCAGCCTTTGAAATTTGATATGCGTTCCATTCCAGTTTTAAAAAAAAAATGAACGGAACTCGATTCCGACGTTCCGAGCTCAAGAAATAAAAGTTTGAAGTTCGCACAAGCTTAAGAACTGATGAGCTTTGTTTTCCAGATTTCAATTCTAACACACTTCAGTAAAATGGCCATATCTGGCTCTATATTTACTCAAATCAGGAATAGTTGGTGGCATTGAAAACTAGATTTACAAGGCTGCATTTATACAGAAGAAATCATTTCAATATCCAAAGCCAAGTGGTTCAAAAATCAGCAACAATTTGCAATTTCTGGACTGTCCTCGGGTGAACAGTGGCTGTCAATCAGCAAACTTTCAAGACTCACCACGGATCACTCGGGATGAACTAGAAAATGAGCTTGGTACCATTTTAAAGCTATAAGAGTCTAGTTTCAAATTCCACAAGCAGCACTCAATTTTGATCAACGAGCAAAACGTTATAGCTACACAAATGTTGCTGGTCAGAAAATTCTGGAGCTTGTTCCAGTTTGCTTCTTTACTTGTAACTCAAAATTTAACCAACCATTTGGGTTGATTTTTGGTAGACAACCACAATACACACAGCACAACATATATACATCAATTTGGAAGCTCAATTAGCACCAGAAAATTTTCGAAATTACAGGGAAGCAGCAAACAAGAAGTCAGGCAGCAAGTCAGAAATTTTCCAGGGTTGTGACCAAACTTTGCGTGCAATTTTGGTGTACCAAATCAAAGGGTTTTTGGCTGAAATTTTGTACACTTAAAGCTCAACATATCAGCACTCAAATGGATTAAAAAAGGCAAGAAAATATGGGCAGAAAAACAGAGTAACAAGGTCAAGAATTTTGGTCAGCAGTCCTCCCTTCTCTCGGTTTCCCTCTTTTCTCTTCCTCTTCTAGTTTCTACCATTATAACTCATCAAAATCACACTCACACACACATTAACATCTTAACAGCCCTCAAACAACAATAGTGGGAGTTCATAAAGCCCACATCAACCAACCAAATTCAACTAATAACAACAATAAGGAAGCTACAAGCTTCAGAGCTAGAAATGAACCAAGAAAGCAAGGATTTTGTGTGCTACCTCTTGGAGCTATGAAACCTAGCAAAATCAGAATTTTCCTTACCAAATTTCACCACCATCAACCACCCAATCCACCCTCAAAGCCACAAAATCAGCTCCTCCACTTAGCTAGGATGAAAACCCACAAGTTGATGAGGAACTTTGATGGATTTGGTGCAAGGTTTGAGTAGAAAAATTGGAGAGCTCTTCTTCCTTTAATTTTTTTCTTGTGAGGGCCGAATTTAGAGAGAGAAAGATGAGAGAGATTGTTCCGGAATTTTTTAAGTGGGTTTTTGGGGAGAAAAGGAAGCTTATAGGCTAAGTTTTCAAGGTCAAACCTCGCTAAGTCCGAATAGGGTTTCGCGGGATCACTTTTCGCGCTCGTTTGCTACTTTTGTGCACTAAACCTCCGAGGTAATTCCTCTAGTGCATTAATAGTACATTCTTAGTAGTCTAATATTAAATTCTTAAATCTCCAATTAAGCAGATTAATGCGCCTGTCGGGGCCATTTCAGCACGCGGGCGCACAAGGGTCGAACTTAAGGAATTCTCGCTCAAACTTTGAAACTTCAACTTATTCGACTCTAAAACTTTAAAATATGATAATTCAAGTATATTTAACAATCAAAATCACCATAAATAATTCAACTCGAATAAATTTGGTCATTAAAATAATAATTGTTTAAAGAACCAATTGTTTAGACTCATTTTCGAGAAATTCATGCAATTTGGGAAAACTTGAGTAACTCACATGCAAAAATACTTTTAAATGACCAATTTAAAAGTATTTTGCAATAATTAAAATATGAGTCCTCACAAGAATTGGGTAGCTCAGTTCGTGTTCTTGATGCTCCATTTATGTTGTTAAAATGGCATGTAGTTCACTCCTTTTCCTTAGTTATGCCATAAGACATGAATGAACGAATAACCGAAGGAAGTTGCAAGGTCGTAGACGAATGAAAAAAGAAAGCTGTGAAGGAAATCACAGAAATTCTTCTTCTTCTTCGTAGCTTGCTTGAATGAAAATTTTCCAAAAATTACACTTCAGCCCCTCAAGTTCTCCATAGTGCTACTTTGGCCCAAAAAATTGGAAAAACTAATCAATTTTACCCCTTCAACATGTTGTTTTTCATTGGCATGCTTTAAGTTGAATTTTTTGGACAGAATATTCATGAGTTTTCGAATGAAATTTTGAAGGTTTAATAAGTTTTTGATAGATTTAGTTTTGATTTGGATTTTGTAAAAATAGTTAGATTTGGATAATGCTTTTTTGTTTGGGGTTTGGGTGAAGAGGGTTTTGATTTATTTTTGCAATTTTATCATTTGGTTTTAGTAGGTTTCACCTTAAACCCTAATTTTGTTTTATTTTAGTTTAGACCCCTAATACTTGTAATAATAATGATTTGACCCCTTAAACATCTTTAATTCTTTCAATTGGGTCCTTGTTTGTTTTAATTTATTGCATAGGGGTTATTTACTTTTATTTGAATGCTTTGATTGATTTAATTTTGTATTTATTTTTATTCCTTGTAATTATTTGTTAATTAAAGTGATGCCTTAACCATTTTATTGTTTTGGAGGGTAAATAAGTAAATTTTGTATTTATTTTTATTCCTTGTAATTATTTGTTAATTAAAGTGATGCCTTAACCATTTTATCGTTTTGGAGGGTAAATAAGTAATTTCGTTTCGCTAGGTCACCAATTCAAGGGAGGTACATTCTAATCCTTTATTTTGATTTTGTTTGGCCCTATATGCCCCTATGTGACTTTATGTGCTTTTTTGCATTTTTTTAATGTTTTTATTTCATTTAATTATTTATTAGCTTTATTTGTTTAATTTTGTATATTTATTTCAGTATTTTTTTTTAATTATTTAAGAGGCATTTAAATGCCAAATTGTAATAGTTAGGGGGTTCAAGACCTGTATTTAGATAGAATATGTAATAGTTAGGTATCTATTTTATTTATTTTATTTCTTTCCCCCTTTAGATTGTAGTTAGGACTCCCAAATTTAATAGTTAGGGATTTATTTGCTTTATTCGCCTTGTGTGTTTTGCATGCTTATGTGTTTACGTGTTACTCGTTTTCTTAGGGTCTTGCATCTAGATATCAGGCTTATATACTATGTGCTATATGTGATTTATGTGTTTATTCGCTTTATTATGTTTTATATAATTTATTTGATCGTAATAAATGCATGACGTCACCACACTAGTCCAACGCTAGTTGTGGCTCTTTGTTTCGATTTTTTGCTAGTCCAATGCTAGTGAGAACTTATAAACATGGACTAGTCCAACGCTAGACCCTTAGGGACCGTTCACATGTTAGACCATCTTTGTCTGATACAATCACTATATTTTCATGCATATTTTATATTTTTTAGGGTCTTTTATCATTTTTTTGCATGACATCCCCTATCCCTTATCCCATATTCCCCCTTATATGTAAATCCCTTACTCCCATATATGAGACATGACATTAGACTTGCATTTATTTAAGAAAACTAGAGTTAGGTTAGATCATTTGTTTGATTGGATAGGAAAATTACCCCTCGAATATGGGATATGGACGAGTTTGGCTTTCTAGTTTTAGTACGCTCGTATTCCCTCTATTAAAGGGAACATTGAAGTCACGAGTATTAGCTCTCCGCACCCGTTATAGTGCATTCCTTTAGGTCATGTATATTTGTATAATTATTATTTTCTTTTCTTTTCTTCGAGTCTCATATTTTTGCATATTCGTGACCTCTTCAAAGAATCACTCTTGGGCATCACAATTAATGTGATTTGCACTAATTAATCTTTGAAGAGACATTTCGACCCTCCGATATCCTCCTAGATTTAGGTTTTGCATCTATATAGTGACATCCAAATGCGATAAATTTTTAAGTTAAAATAAGAAAAATTTTTGACTAAATCACGCAAGTAGGCTTGGTTAGGTTGAAAGGGTACCTTGGATTTTATCCTTGCCTTCTCTTTTTTCAAATGTAACTCCCGAACATTCTGCTCTGATTTTCGAAAACTTTGAATCATTTAAAAAGGGTTTTTCTACTTTTTTCTTTCAAAATTCATTTTAGGTGATTTGGTACATATTAACTCAATATCAAGTGATGACTCCTATTTTTTATTAAAAATCCTTTTTAAACTATTATTTTTGGGTCGAAATTGTCGCACTTTTAAGTTCCATTTAGACCCATTTTTCTTTATTCATTTTTCTAAAAAACAAAAATCATTTTTCAATAAAAATTCATTTCTTTATTCATTTTCTAATTAAAAATTTATTTTTCTCAAAATTAATCAACAAATTCATAAACACATTTATTTTTCATTTTTTAAAAATGGGGCATGACAGCTTGGTGACTCCATTGGAGATTTAGAGAGTCCGAGCAAATTTTGATTTAGTCAATCTTTTTCTTCTTTTAACCTTTTTATATATCACATATGGAGATTTAGGGTTGCATTTTTCCTTTTTTAGGATTTTCTTGCATCTAACACACAATCTTCTCAAATATCCACGTATGCGATCGTTTATGTGTTTACTTTTCATTTGTGTTTGTATATTGCACTTGCATTTTGGGTGGGGGAAATAGTTACCCTAAGACCTTCACCCGCTTTTAAATGGTATTCAATCCTTCCCTTCAATAGGGGCACTTCATACGTGCATACGTTTTACTTTACAACCCCTCATTTTTTTTTACTTTTAGTGGTTGTCATACCACTCTTCCCTTATAGGATTAGATCGATCCACTTGGATATGTGGCCGTGGCACGAAGTGTGCGTTGCAATGTTCGAGGGATCACTCGAACTACCGACTCTTAGCCTTTGGGATTGATGACCCTTTGCCTTTGGTTTGAAGGTTTGGGAGCCTGAAACCTTGTCAAGTTTAGGTGCATTAGTAAACCCCAACTTCATGCATCCATATTAGAAATCGCCAAAGATAGAGTCGACCGTACCCAACTAGGAACACTAGGCACGAAGGGAGGGATTCCACCCTTTTTTCTTTATTTAATTTTCTTTTCACTTTTTGTATCATCTAATTGCTCAACATGTTATGTCTTATGTGTGTTATCTAACATTTCCTTGTTTTCTCGTCTTTTACATTCACAAACGCTAGGAAATAAGAGATCTGATATGATACTCTTTTAGAACCCACATTCTTAGATAGGTTATTGCATGTTTAAATTCTGATGTATTGCATTTATAGAATAATAATTGCACATTATTTTAGCCCCACCCTGACATACAAAGGGTCCCTTTAGGTCATGTTTTTATTTCAAATGGCATATTTAATTGTTTTGATAAATTGGCATCATGCATAAACTTTAGGGGGAATGCCGTGTAGGGAATCCCATAATAGAAATAAATCACCTTGTGTCTCGGATATGTAATCCACTGAGACTTGCACGTCTATATTTCTTGTACCATCCAAAGGGGTTGTGCACAAGGTAAGGTAGGATCCGATCCCTTCCGCAATAATGACACCGAGAATGATAGAACAATTTTGCACATTAGAATATGTGTGACGCCCCCACTTCTCCCCAAGGCGAACCAAAGGGTATCGGCGGGACGCCTGCCCAGCTCTCGCCAGGACTCGGTACAATCTCATTCAAGCTTATTATAATGATAACTAATACGACAAGATAAAGTAAGAAAGTGAAGTCGCTTCCATATATATAAATATCCGGTCTTACACCACAGTTCAAGATACAGTCACTTTACCCAAACTATACAAACTTCCAAGATCGTCTAGTCAATTACAATCAAAATCCTAATACAAAAGTGCCTCAAGTCGACGGTTCCTCACTACTTCCATTCCGGTTCTTGTTAAGGAAAACAAACTAATGGGGTGAGCCAATACTCAATGAGGTCAAGAAATATACATGCAAGCACGTAGTCCAAGTAGCAATGATAATCAGTAAGTAAAGCCATAATGTTCAAGTAATTAACATTTCAAACAGGTAAAAGTAAACAGAAACAATTCAAGGATATGATAGTTCTCAAGAGCTAATTTCCACTTGCTTTGCCAACGTCGATCGAATACCTTCCTGCGATGACACTCCGTCAACCGAGTCGGTATTTTTAAGTCCGTAAATCTCCACTTTTCTTCACAGTTCCTTCCACCATACAACCCCCCACTGGGCCCGAACTGCGTTAAAGGCGCTACTGCACAAGTAGGCCAAGCAAGATCTCTCTAATAGATCAAGTTTATCATTTCATTCCCACGGCTCACCAAGGTTCCCGACCAAGCCCATGCCGACTCGAGTCCAAGGTCGGCATATGAATTTGGGCATCCCCAGTTCAGTTCAGTTCAGTTATAAGTCGAGGAGATTCATTCCAACGACGAACGCAAGCATAGCAAACCATTTCATTTCATTCAATCCATTCAATACATTTCAATCTATTCATTTTATTTCAATCAATTCAATCATTATTCATTCAAATGAGAACGAGTACGGTAAAGTACACACCTGACTCAACATTTTCAAAATCTCCAATTACTAATAACAATTAAGGACGTAAAAATTCACATACACTTGACACTCACCTAGTCAAAAAGAGAGTGTGTGGCACAATTCAAGTACTTAAGCATCCATTGTGAGGTCCTCTTGAAGGTTCCCTTGAATGCCTGAGCAAACAATAGTTATCTATTACACACTATCACTTAGAAACCCTAATTATCAAAGAAAATTGCACACTTGTATAATCTTAGAGAGTATCATGAAAATGAGCATTAATTGCTCAAAATTCAAGGTTCGAAAGTGGTGTTTAAAAACACAAGGAAAAACTGATTTCCTTCATGAAGACAAGTCCAAAATGATTAATTAGTATTGGAGGATAGGGAAGAGTCTCCAAAACTCCATTCCCGTCAAGTTTCAAAATTTCAGATTTGAGGTGCATTCTTTGAAAAATCATATTTCACTCTTCGTAGGTCCAAAATTGGAAAATTGGTATCGTTGTAAACTAGTTCTGAAGTACTAAAAGTTTCTAGAAGACACTTTTCCATGATTCAAGACAGAAGACACTCAAATTTCAGCTTAAAGTTGCTGATTTGGACTCTCAAGACAGATTTGGGGTTGGTTTTTGACAAATTTTGGAAATTCAGCAAAATTCACAGAATGCGAACTAGCCTCTCAAATTTGAGACTCAATTAGAGTTACAATCAAAGTTTAAAACACAATAAAATGGAACATGAATTGGAGTTTTGAACGCCAAGATATAGCAGCTCAAAGTTGGTTCAAAATAAAGACCATTGGGCAATTTTCCAGATTTGAAACATAAACTTTGGGACTTCAGTTGGGCATCGAAATAGACTTGGAATGACACAAAATTTGGTATGATTAGACCACCACATAAGAGCTACTCTTTTGTCAAATTTCATGCAAAAATTCATACGGGAAGTCAGTTAACAAGACCACTAAAGTTCTAGGAATATACAAGGCAATTCTGCCTTAAGCTACCATTTTCCTTTTTTCGAACCTTTTGCCAGTGAAATCATCTCAAACATGGTTCATTTATGAATAAAATGTCTAAGAAACATCCAAAATACATTTGGTAGGTGATTGACACCAAAAGTTTCAAAATAACAAGTCCCAATTCGAAATAAGCCATTGGCTAGCCCAAAATTAGGGTTTTCTTTCTCTAGTGCAGGTCTGTAATTAGGCCATAACTCACTCAATTCAATTTGGAATTGATCATGGTTGGTGGCATTGGAAACTAAATTCATAAGGTTACAAATCATCAGAAGAAATCATTTTAAAATTTAGACCATAGCTAGCTCGAATTCAAGCAACAATCCCAGCACCTCATTGACTCTCTAGCAGAGTAACACAATAGGACAGGTAACTTTGAAGAACTGATACGGATCACTCAAGTTGAATCAGTGGATGCATTTATAAGTTTAGAAAGATGGAAGTGTCTAGTTTCAAATGCCATAAACGGCACTCGATTTCGACATCGGAGCAAAGAGTTATGGTTGTTTAAAGTTCGTTGCCAGAGTACCTCTGTACACGTTTTCTAAGTTTGAAGAATTTTTGAAAATGAAACTTTTGGCCAACCAAATCAAGTGATTTTTGGTGAAAACTTTCCACACAACCTATACAACATATATACATCAAAATCAAGGCAATTTAACCACAAAAAAATCGAACCAAGGCCTCTGCACAAACAGGGCAGAATCGGCCCTTCTTAGCTTTTGGTTTCCTTTGATTTTCTTTCCACTTTTTCAACTTATATCCACTAATCTAACACTTAATCAACATCAATAATATCCAAAATAATCATATCAGCCCAACAAGTCCATTTTGGGATTTTGTAGAGCCCACTCACATGATTTTCAACCAATCAAAGTTACCCACATGAAGCTACAAGCTTCCAAGTCCAATCTAACTCTCAAAAATCAAGTTTCAAAGGTTGGATGATTTGCTACCTTCTTGGATGTTGAAGACCAGAATTTCGGCCACTAAAAAGCTCCAAGAAACCCTGGATAAGTTGTTCCTCTCCTAGTCCAAGATAGTCTCCAAGTTGTTTTGAATTTGTGTGGCAAATTTGAAGTGAAATGGATGGATGATTTGAGTGAGATGATGAAGAAATTTTTCCTCCTTCTTGCCTTGAGAGTTTCGGTGTGAGAACCCTAACCTACCATAACTTTCTTGGCCTTTTTGCTTATTTTCTTTTCCCATTTTTAGTGAAAATTTGTTAACCCTTTTGTTTAAACAATGGAAGGTTCGTTGTTATGTGCCATTACGTATGAGATATGTATGTAAGTGTATGTGTTAGAAGTACGTTTGAGTGCGGCAATCAAACTTGGAAAAGAGGAAATATTTTCGAAAAAGGCTGAAGGGCCGAATCCGGCCGGAAATCCGGCCAGTTCTTGGTCGGATTGTAGGCCGGATTGTGGTGCATTTTTGAAAAAAATTTGGTTTCGTCTCTGCCTCATATTCGGCCAGGAATCCGGCCGGAAATCCGGCCAGAAACCGGCCGGATTGTGACAGGACAGCTGGTTTGACCAGCGTTTTTTCTTCCTTCTTATCACCTTTTTGGCCCAAAATATCTCATTTTCTTTCCTTCTCAACCGAGAGCTTTGGGAGCAAAGTGAGAGAGAACTCTTCAATCTTCATCTTTGGTTTTGCTTCAATCTTGATATTTCACCGTTAGAATTTTATTTTACTCCACACAAGTGTTGGCTAAGGTGGATTCAAGGTGCTAGTGGAGTTATTTTTGGATGTGAAGTCCTAACTCTCTACCTTTGCTTGAGTTTAAGGTGAGTGGTTAAGTTCAAAATTCTTTGTTGGTTCTCTTCTTGGTTCATTAGTGATTAGTAATGGCTAGTAGTATTATATTGTGAATGATTTCATGAGATTAGTGGATTATGGTGAAGTTTTTAATTATTATGATTTTTTTTTCTGTTTTCATATGATTATTGCTTTTGGCTTGGTGTGGTGAATGGAAATGATATAGAATGAGGCTAGTTGGTATGAATGATGGTTAATTGCAAGAAAATGTTGTTTGGAAGGAAATTTGGAAAACTTAGGGCTTCATTATCTTCAATTCTGTCCGGCACTGTTCACCCTAGTTAGAGGCCGAATTGGCCTTTGCTTAAAACATGAAAGTTGTAGGTATTTATGTGTTTGAGGTGCCTGTAAATTTCAGGTCAATCGGAGTAGTGTAGAGTGAGAAAAGTCGAATTTACCCCTGCTGCTCTGGTTTCATCCGAACTTGGGAATTGTTGCAGTAATTAGCTTTTTTGGCTAGGAAAACTTCTGAACTGGTTGTAGAGGTCTTCTAATGAAATGTAGCCTGATGTCCTAGCTATCATTTGGCTTTGGAATCAATGGATTTGGACCTAAGTAGACCGAATTGTAGTTCGTTAACCAGAACGTGGTTTGTCCACCTGTTTTTGCGGTTCTGATCTGGTATCTTGTATTTTTGACCTAGTTGCACTATAAACTGGACTGAGTGACCTTCTACATTGTTGTAGCACTATCTCTTAGCTTCGAAACGGTGGGTCTTGCACCCTAATCCAATAATCGTAGTGCCTTTAGTGCCATTCCCGCAAAATGATGTCAAGCATTGTTTTATCTGAAAATGTTTCTAGCTTGCTTTTCATAGTTATTGTTGTATTTATATGATTGTAAGCCTAGTGAACGGCTTTTGGACATGAGATTATATTATATGACATGTTGGGACTGATTTGAGGAAAATAATGAAGCCATTAATGGCTGGAAAAATAGGTAAACACAAGGGACATGCCGTCCGTTTATTTTCTTGTAAAATGAATAAGTTAAAGTGGTTTTCGAAAATGTATTTTGTATCATATTGAACGTATTTCCTTGGAAGCGTCTTCGGGTTTTTGAATAAAGGATCGAAGACTAAATTTCTATTCGAACTCGTATATTGTCTTTGGCAAATAATGTGACCGTTTTATCTTTTGAAAACATGATACCTTTTCGTTTCAAACTTCAAATGGTCCTTAAGCCTTTCCAACCGATAGAGGTATGAGTTCGGGTTTTATCGGCCATAAGTGCATTGTTTCTAAGCAAGGTTTTAAGTGTGGAAGTTAAAGTATTTTGTCCTCCTTTTCACACGATTTTTATCAAGGCATTGGTTAGTTATTGACCACTTGTATATATATGCTTTTGAATCACATACACAATTCCGAAAGAATGTTTTCTTAGCTCTATTGGAATTTCGAATTGTTTTGAGTCAAGTGTTTCCTTTTAGAGACTTTATAACCCTCTTGGTTTGGGTTGCATTAGGATTATTCTTGATTACGGATCCAAATGCCTCTTTACACTTTGAAAGTCTTTTTACGTTTACTCGCGAGTAGTCGGGTTTTGGTTGATTTCCTCTAAATCATGTTAGATGGATTGTAATGTGATCTTTGTGGAATTTTAGGTTTCATTGGTGATTGAGAAGTGGGCATTGTTTTGCGTGTCTAGGTGAGTGTTCCTTGTTTGTTATGTTTCCTGATTATATGGCTTGTTTGAATGATTGATAACGTGTTAAGGGCTTTCAATGATTGTTAAAATGAGTTTTCTAGGCGAGTGTGTACTTTATCGCACTCGACCTAATAGATGTGAAATTTTCAACGATTAAATGATTGAATGCTAGTTGCGCATGTATGTAAGCCTTTGGGCTGAACTGGCCACTGCCCTTGTTACCGGTCGTCTCGAGCCAGAAGCGGACTCGGTCGGGGCGACTAGGGACCTGGGTAAACGATCCGGTATACTCGAGTATTACCCTGTAGGTTGGTGGAGCCTGGCCAAAAGCCAGGGACGGGGTGAATGAAATGAACGAATGGATGAACGAACGAGGGTTTTACTTACAAAAATGAAATCTTTAAACGAACAGAGGAATAAGGGGGAAATGTCAGGAGAACGAGCGAATGAACGAATTTATGGCTCCTAGTGGGCCCGTATCCTTTTAATGAATGTGTTTATCGCTTTATTGTACTTGTATCGTGAATTGTTGTTTACATGCATTTGTTTCTCTTGTTGCCTATGTGTACGGAACCTCACTGAGCTTTCCAGCTCATCCCTTTAGTTTTTGTTTTCCTTAGCAGGGGAAGACGTGCAAGGACGGAAGCTACGAATAGATTAGCCGTTTTAGTACTTTGGTTTCTTTTGTAAAGGTTCTCGCCCTAGTGCTTGGCACGGGCTGGTTGTATGGTGAATTGAGAACCTATATTTTGACAGTTGTACTTCCATTGAGACAGTAATGTATATAAGTTTACGTTAAAGTTTGGAATTATTGTTATTTCGATTGTTTTGTGGATTTTCTTATCTTTTCTTATAGTGACTGACTGAGTCCCGGCGAGAGCTGGGCAGGCGGTCCGCCGATACCCTGGGGTACGCCCTAGGGAGAAGTGGGGCCGTTACATTCGGCTGCTTTGAGAGAGAAAGAGAGAGATAGTGCTGATGCAAAGCTTCTTGGAGAAGCTTGGTAGATGTAACCTTTAAGTGCACAAAAGTCAACTCTCCAATAGTGCACGTAAGCATGTTTCGTGCCCGTTTTCTCTCGGGTTTGTTTCACTTGTACACTAAACCTCTAATGCACTTTCTTTAACACTATTATTATTCACTCTTATTAGTCTAACAATAAGTTCTAAAATCCTCCAATTAGTCGTGCGCGTGAAAACGCGAACTTCCGACTTGTGCGCGATGAAGCGAAATTTCTAAGAAATTCTTGTAACGATGATATAACTAACTAATACTAGGGTAACTAAGCATAAAAATACCTATTTTAGAAATAAAACATGAGTCCTCACATGAGTCTAGTATTAATTCCTCAAATCTCCAATTAATTTATATTAGCGCGTCTTTCGGACAACTATCGACACGCGAGCGGTAAACGCCTAATTTTAACTCACTCACATCTAATCTCTCAATTAACTTTTTTAAATCTACTATTGATCATTCTTAATTCTCCAAAATAATTGCACTCTCGAATAAAATATCACCTCGAAACACGTGTACTCATTATTCCTCACTTAAACGAACCTCCGAAAAATTAAATTTGCTAACGAGATGTTTTAAAAACATAAGGAAGACATTGTTCCATACGAATGGACTTAAAATGGTTGAAATAAATTATTCGGGGAAAATGAGTGAATAAATATTTAAATAAACCAATAACACTCGATAAAAATAAGAAAATTTTCGGGTTCTCACAATATGAGCATCTAACAATCATTTTTTGGCCATTTTAAACATAATTGGTAAAAATCCCTTGCTCAAAGGACATTAATTTGAAGAAATTCACAAATAATTTCTCATTGTTGAAACGATAAACATGTTGAGGCCAAATCTTGATTTTAAAAGGCTCATAAACTAATGCATTGCAATGAGTTTTTTGAAACTACCAATAGGTAGACAATTCAATCGATTTTGAATAAACCATCGATTCCATTCAATCCATTGGACCATTTTATTCATCAATTTCATCCAATCCATTTTTTTCAATTCATTCATTTTAGGACAATCCAGTCATTTTGAACAAATTACTCATTTTCGAATAAATCATTAACTCACTCCATTCATTCAGTTTTAGGACAATTTGGTCCTTTTTGAATAAATCATTAACTACATTTCATCTGTTTGATCAATTCATTCACTCTTAGAACAATTTAATCATTTTTGAATAAATCACTAACGTAATCCATTCATTCATTTTTAGGACAATCTAGTCAATTTTAAATAAATCATCAATTTCATTCATTTGGCCAATTTACCCTTTTTTAGGGTGATCTAATCAATTTTGAATAAATCATCAAATTCATTCAATCTATTTGACCAAGTGTATCGTATCCATTTTTAGGGCGATCCAGCAAAGTTCATCAATTTCATCCGATCCATTTGACAACTTAGGGTTTCGATGTCAAATTTAGAACAGGAATGGCTAGTTATTTTTGAGAAAATCACCCATTGCATTCATTCCATTTGGATAGATTAGTGTTTCGATCCATGTTAAGAAATTGCAATCTCTCCAATAGCAAGTTCATCAAAGTTAAATCGATTTGTATGAACTCCTGTGCCAACCATAACCATTCATTCATTCAGATTTGTCCTCATTCTGTTAGAGGTCTCCCGTTGTTCAATTGGCCCAAAATTTTCAAATTGCTTTCCAATCAAATGTCACTGAGTTGATCGGATCCATCAGGTATTGTATAGTGCCTGCTCTGAAGGATTGCATTTTTATGTTGGGTCTACCCTTGGCACAAAAAGGGCTCCCCCAATAGGACATGCATCCGAATTACTTTAATCTATTACTAATTCCCTTCTTTTTTTTTCTTTTATCAGCAATTAATCAAGAAGGGAATCTAAATAAGGTTTTCCTAAATTTTCAAGTAATTGTAAACATAGCTATAAGAAAAAGCCCCATCGTCACATGATCTTGCATCTAAGCTTTGAGAAACAGTGTAAACATGAGTTGTGACGCCCCCACTTCTCCCTAAGGCGAACAAAGGGTATCCACAAGACGCCTGCCCAACTCTTGCCAGAACTTACTACAATCCACAATTCAAAAGTTCGGAATACTTCAAATAACATCAATACATAATAAAAGTACTCCAAAATATCTCATACTTACAATTAATCAGCTCTCAAACTTAATACAACCCAAAAGAATATTTACTACAGCCATCTGCTATAATACAACTTAAAGTCTTCAAAAGAAAGCAATCTAGTACTATTCACGAGCACTCTTAGTCTCGAACCCTGTTAAGGAAAACAAAATCGTGGAATGAGCTACACAACCCAGTGAGGTTCCAATACACTCTAGCAGTTCTAATAAATCAAGTAATTGAGCATACCGCATGTATGGTTCAGGGTTGCACGTTGATATATGAACATGAGACAAGTATCATTCTACGAGTAATTTGAGTATATCACAGGTATAGTACATTTGCATGAAAAGGTTATCATTATGTAAAATAAACACACATTGAAGGATATGGTGTTCCATTAGAACTATTTCGGTCAATTGCACCTTATAACTTCCAGTCCCTATGGTACTGTCTGGCCATCGCCTTATCCCTCCAGTGGTAATGCTCGAGTATACCGAAACAGTGGCCCAGGGTTCCAACCTACCCGACCGAGTTCAGTCCTAGCTCGAGTAGGTCAGTAACCAAGGGCAGGGTCCAAGTTCATATTAGAGCTTACAACATGCACAAATAATCAAATAACTTGGTGAACGGTAAAATTTATTTTTTTGGTAGGTCGAGTGAGATAAAGTACACACTCACCTTAAAATGGTGGATAATTTCACATGAGCAATTACTAGCAACAATTAACACATAAACACGTAAGCAATATTTGATAATTTCATGTGAACATATAATTTACGGTAATCAAGTAGATAGGAAAACGGTAAGTAATTACGGTAAACGGTTAATGGTTGACGGTTAACGGTTGATGGTTAACGGTAGTAATCACGGTTAATTGATAGACATTAGTCATTTTAATAAGCCACCATTGGCCGTTTCTCACTTTTACCACTTAAGAGTCGAGGAGGTTCACTCCAACCGACTTATGCAGCCATAGCATAATTAATCATTTAAACACTTCACATAAATATACAGTTCAAGTATTTCATGTCGAGTAATTGAAGTATATGCACTTCAAGCATTTCCTGTCGAATAATTCAAGTAGTCATGTAAATATGCACTTCAAACATTTCATGTCGAGTAATTCAAGTAGTCATGTAAATATGCACTTCAAACATTTCATATCGAGTAATTCAAGTAGTCATGTAAATATGCACTTCAAGCATTTCATGTCGAGTAATTCAAGTGTACCCTACTTAAATATGCATGAGTGTGGTAAATACTTAACATGTAGCACTTAACATTTGATGATCATGGAATAAGCATGTCATAGAGTTATTCAAATTACGTACTCCTATATGGAACACTCACCTATTGCAACAAAAGAGTAAATGCATATACAATCCTTCAGGTGTTCCCTTCGAGATCCTCTTGAAGGTCTCCTTGAACAACTGAGCAAACAATAGTTGTCTATTACACACCATCGCTTAAAATTCCCTACTTATCGAGAAGGTTGTACTAGTGTTCATTCTAAGGAAAATTCATAAATTGAACCTTAATTATTCATAATCGCGGCTCGGAAGTGATGTTCAGAAACGGAAGAAAAGGTTGAGTTTCATCCTCAAAATCATTGGATGGAAGCAAATAGGTATGAAATCATGTAAATCAATTTTCAGACGAATGATCGAAGTCGGACGTGGAAGTGCCACGTCACAATCCGGCCAAGAACTGGCCGGATATCCGGCAGGATTTCTTGCCGGATTCAAGGCAGAGAGAAATCGAATTTTTTTTTTCAATTTTTACCATTAATCCGACCAACTATCTGGCCAAGAACTGGCTGGATACGCGGCCGGATTCTGTGAAAATGTTTCCCACGTAAATATTTTCAAAAAAAACTAAGAATTATCGAATTTAGGAGCATTTTTGGAAAAATCATAACTCATTCTCTGAAAGTCCAAAATTAGAAAATTTGGTACCGTTAGAAATTACTTGCAAAGTACTAAAAATTTCTAGAAGACACTTTTCAACAAATCCAAGTGGAAGACATTCAAAAATTGGCTCAAAGTTAATGACTCGAGTTATCAAGATAGATTTGGGTTGGTTTACAGTAAAGTTTGGAAATTCGGCAAAATTCACACATTGTAAACTAGCTACTGAAATTTAGAAATATATTAGAATTGTAATCCAAGTTTAAAACACAAAAAGCAAAACAAGAATTAGAGTTTTGAGCACCAAGATATAGTAGCTCAAAGCTGGTGAAAATGTGAAACTGTTAAGAAATTTCCAGGTTTAATTCACAAACTTTGGGACTTTGATTGCACATCTAAACGGACTCGAAATTGCACCAAATTTGGTATGATCACACTACCATATAAGTTCCATTCCTCTGTCAATTTTCATAGGAAAATACATACGGGAAGTTGGTTAACCAAATCACTAAAATTTCAAGGATTCCAAGGCAAATTTGCCTTGTACTTCAATTTTCCTTTTCTAAGACATTTGGCCAATGAAAACATCTCAAATATGGTCCATTTGTGTAGAAAAAGCCTAGAAAATATCCAAAATACATTTGGTAGGTGATTAGCACCAAGAATTTCAACACAACAAGTCTCAATCAAGATTTAGACATTTACTAGTCAAAAAGAGGGGTTTTTACTCACTGCATCAGTTTCGAAATATGGTCACAACTCACTCAATTCAACTTGGAATTGAGCATGGTTCATGGCGTTGAAAACGAGATTTATAGAGTTACAATTTCTCAGAAGAAATCATTTTTAAAATCTATCCACAACTAGCTCATATTTGAGCATCAATTTGCTGCTCAAAACAGAGCTTCCAGTGAACTAGCGAAACAGGACAATCACGTTCAAATGAGTGTTACGGTTCACTCAGGTGGAGTCTAGACATGAATTTTATACCATTGGAAACCTAGGAATGTCTAGCTTCCATTTTCACAAACGGCACTTGATTTTGACATCGGAGTAAAAAGTTATAGCCAAAACAATAACACTGCCAGAGCAGTGGCGGGAAAAATTTCCAGTTTTGCTGGTTTCCGAAAATATATCATTTGTCCAACTAAATCATGTTATTTTTTTATGAAACTTTCTACACAACCCACACAACATATAAACATCATAAAAAAGTCATTAAAACCACAAAAAATCACTCTAAAGGTCACGGACAACACAGGGGCAGAAATGAAAAATTTCTACCTTCACTCCCCTTTGAGTTTCTACCCAAAATATCACTCATTTCCACTAATTTAAGCACTAAACCAACATTAATTTCATTAAAACATAACAAATCAGTCCATCCAACCATAGTGGGAGTTCACAGAGCCCACACACAAAATTTCTGTCCAAATAACAACACCCACATGAAGCTATAAGCTTCATATCAAAGATTCATCTACTAAAACCAAGACTAGAAGATTAGATGATTACCTCCTAGTTTTTGAAATGAAACCAGAAATTTTGGCCACTAAAAAGCTCCAAGAAACCGTGGAAATGATGCTCCTCACCTGACTAGAGTTGTTCTTCTAGTATTATGGAAGTTGTGTACAAATTTTGAGGTGAAATGGTTGGATGAATGGAGGTGAAATGAGAAGAACTTTGTTCCTTCTTCTTTGCTTAGTGTTCGGCCAACTTGAAGGAGAAAGGAGAGAGATGGTGCTGATCAAAAGAGGCTTCCTAGAGAAGCTTAATGGTTGGGGCCCTCTTTGGCACAAAAGTCAAACCTCTATTCGCGCGTGCACGCGCGTGTTTCGTGCTCGATTCCTCTCGGATTTGTTTCACTTGTGTACTAAACCTCCAATGCACTTGTATTCATACTATTATTATTCACTCTTAATAGTCTAGAATAAATTCCTTAATTCTCCAATTAACTGCTCCGACTCGATATATGCGAATTTTCGATTTATACGCGCTACGGTGAAACCTCTAAGAAATTCTTATAAAGATAGTACTACTAACTAATACTTGAGTATTTAAACCTAAAAATACCTATTTTGAAGACTGATGTATAAGTCTCCAATTTTCCAAAGTCACTATATCTCCAAATCGATCATTGTTTCGAAAACGCGTATTCATTATTTTCACTAAACGAGCTTTCAAAAATTAATTTTCGTAACAAGTCATTTTAAAAATACATGTAAGTCATAGTTCCATGTAATTGGGTCTAAAAAGGTTAGAAAATAATATTCGAGGCAAACAGGCAATTAAATATTTAAATAAACTCGTAACAGGAGTTTAAAATAAATATATTTTTACGAGTCCTCACGACTTTTTTTAATCTACTATTGATCATTCTTACTTTTTTTCAAAATTAATACACTATCAATTCAAATATAGTCTTGAAAAATGTGTACTCATTGTTCTAAACTAAACGAGTTTTCGAAAAGTAACTTTTCTAACAAAACGCATTAAAAACATAAGAGAGACGTTTTTCCATATAAATGAATTTTAAATAGTCGAATTAAATAATTAATTAAGCCAGTAAAATAAAATAAAATAAGGAAATTTCCGGGTCCTCACATGAGTACCCATCCTGAATCGTCTAATAGGTCCACCACGGCACCTACAGCCGACACTGCAAATTTAGGAGTTCAATTGAGCGAGCTGTTAAACAAATTCAATGAATTGAGTGAAGAAATGACAACCCAAAAGCGTATAATTGACCAATTGGTTGCTAGCAGTAGCGGTATCCAACACGATCCCATGTCTATCAACTAACCGGAAATAGAACAACAACCACCTCCTCTGTCCCATACCCAAGTTACCTTTCAACCGTCCTTTGCAAA
This sequence comes from Coffea arabica, assembly GCF_036785885.1. Lineage (NCBI taxonomy): Eukaryota > Viridiplantae > Streptophyta > Magnoliopsida > Gentianales > Rubiaceae > Coffea > Coffea arabica. The sequence continues at coordinate 38,156,056 of NC_092329.1, forward strand.
TATACCCGAAGAGACTTTCACCCACCCCGCTTCCAGTTTTCCATATACTTACCCCCATAACAACCCAGTCAACATTCAAATGCCTCAAAATTATCCAGACCCTCAAGCACCTCATCACACCACCACTGAGCCATTCATGTTGAATGCTGCCCAAGGAAAAGCTGAAACGGGTGAATCTTCCGCCTCAATAGACAAAAATCTGTTGAAAAGATTGGATAAATTTGAGAAATTCATGAGAAAAAGTCAAAGATTGAGCAAGTCTGGAGGCTTGGATTACGATGAGTTGTGTCTTTTCCCAAACATGCAATGGCCTTTAGGCTTTAAAACACCCAAATTTAGTAAGTATGATAGAACTGGTAACCCCAAGATGCATTTAAGTCTATTTGCAAATAAGTTGGGAAAGCCAGTAGATGATGAAAATTTGCCAATATGTTTATTCCCCGAGAGCTTGGAAGACGATACCCTGGATTGGTATTCCAATTTAAAGCCTGAAAAAATGAGAATATGGTTAGATTTGTCAACTGCCTTCATGAGACAATATGAGTACAATTGTGAACTTGCTCCAACGAGGACCACGCTTGAAGGTACTAAAAGGAAAGCATCTGAAGATCATAAGACATATGCCAAGTGATGGCGATAACTGGCAACCAAGGCGGAACCTCCGATGACAGAAGGGGAAATTGTCAGCATATTTATTAAGGCGCATGATCCACCATATTTTGAGGAAGTTTTTTGCATGACCGAGTGTTCATTTGCGGCAATTGTCCATAAGTTGGAGGAATATGATGAATATGTCAGGGCAGGAAAATTTTCAACGTGTCGACCTTGAAAATGCAACTGGAAGATTTGCAAGGTCAGAATAGTAGTGGCAAGAAACCTCACTTCGATAAGAAGGAAGGAGAAAATGCTTTCGTTTGGGATCAGGGTCGTCCGACTAGACCCTAGAGTTCAGAATCGACCTACCTACTCATCCTCCTACCCATATTACCAAAACTCACGCCCTGTTTACCATACTACTATCAATCACCCTCGACCTCGGCCAAACTATGCAAACCCACATATACCACCTGTCCCAATTTTTCAACCCAATCTTCAAAATCGACCTCGTCCTCCTTATAATCCAAGACCTGTTTAGCCAAATAACCGAATTTATCCTCTAAACAGAAAAATCCGAAACCCCGCTTAATATCGAACTTTTACCAACTTGGGTCGACCCATCAATCAATTGTACGAGCAACTTAAGGTTGCTGGTAAAATTGGCATAGTGCCTCCCCAAACCTACCCTAAGGGCCTTCCTGTTGGTTATGGTCCTCAAGCTATTTGTGCATATCATTCTGGAAATCCTGGCCACTCTACTGGCAATTGTCGAGCACTAAGGCATAAGATCCAAAACATGATTGACGCTGGGGACATAATTTTAAGGAAAAAAGGTGAATCATGGCCGAATGTCAACAATAATCCTTTTCTTGAGCATAAAGATACTGTCGGGGCCGTTACCACTTATGAGGGTTTTGAGGAGCTTGCCAAATACATTGTGCGGGAGAATGAAATAATCAAAATAGTCCAGAAGCCTTTTGTGCTCGAAGGAGCTATCTAAAATTGGAACTGCAAATCACATTCCCTCCCGAAGGGAATTTTGGTAAATCTAGGGGATTGCCTTTGGTTGTGAACTATGAAAGAAATCATTCACACTGTTCATCTTTTGCATTTCCATTTTGTAAATAGTTTTGAGTCAAATGTCTTTTCAATACAAATCTTATGTTAAATAGCATATCTTTTGTTAAATGGCGTATTATGACGTTTGCCCTTTAGTTGAAATTCAATGAAATGCACAGTGTTCATTTTTCAATTGTTACTTACGCATTGTTGTATTTATCTCATTCTTTTCAGATGGCCAAAATAAAATACATTGAGCCTTTGGATATCACTGTTTTGAAATTTGATGACTGCAATCTCGATATCTCTCACGAGTTTTGGAATTGAAAATTCAACGCGAGAGCGATAACGAGGAAGAATCTGAGTCTTTGTTAAAGGATCTTGAACAGTATGAAGAGAAATTCAAATCGAACTTAAAAGAAGCAGAAATCATTAGTATTGGCACTGGGGTCAACGTCAAGGAAATAAAAAGTAGCATTCATTTGAATAAGAAGTAGAAAAAGGGTTACAATAAGAAGGTCAAGACACGACTATTCGAAGAAGGAGACAAAGTGTTGAAATGGATTTTGCCAGTACAAGAGGAAATCAAAGGTAAGTTTGCAACAAATTGGCAAGGGCCCTTTTATTGTCAAGAAGATTTTGTTTGGTGGAGCACTTGTTCTTGCAGAAATGGATGGACAAATTTTTCCTTAGCCAATCAATTCGGATATGTGTAAGAAATTCTTCATCTGATAAATGGAAGTTTCCTTTCACGGTTAATGCGAGGATTGGAATGAAAGTCAGGCCTTCTTCCTTTTCAATTAAATATTTTATCCCTAGTTATCCCTTTTGAACTTTCAGAATAAATTATTTTTGTTTGGCAACCTCTGAGGATCGCATACCCTACACTGGGGCAAGTTTGAGTTGGAAAGAAAAGTTTCAAGAGTTGAAAAATAATAGAAGAACAAAAGGGAATAAACAAAAGAAAACCTCAGTTAAAGTAGACTGGGACAAATTTTGAAAATTTCAAAAGATGAATAAAAAAATAGAGAAAAGAGAAAAAAAAAAAGAGAACCTCAGTTGAGAATAAATTGGGACAAGTTTTGATTTAATCCTAAAATAGGGTTGGCGCAATAATGCGATATCAGATCATTTAAACCACTTTTTGGAAATCCGCCTTCAAGGCTTAATCTTTTTTCAGCACCTCACTTGACCCCATTACAAAAAACTGAAAGTCCTGACTTCTGTTATTTGCATCACCTCTTTTAAGAAAATTTTCTAATCACATGGCAAATGATGTCAATACACCTTCATCCATTTTGCAAGGAAAGGATTGTCGTACTGATGCCATCATTTCTTAAAACATATTTTCAAATTGGTAAAGGCTATCGAAGGGATTTGTTTATCAAGGTGAAAACCCGAAAAGGCATCTTTGAAAATAGAAGAAAGAAAGAAGAGAAAATAAAAGAAAATAAAAGGAGAATGAAAATGAAAAGTGAGAAAAAGAAAATAAAAAGGTGAAGGTAACCTTAGTGAAAATCCGAAAAAACGTTGAGGTAGGATTTTTATGAGGAAAGGTGAGCTTGGATTCGAAGGGCTGGTGACTCAATTCAGTGAAATTTCTCTTTACATTATGATTTTGTTGCCAAACATTGAACTCCGGAGGAATGATATCCAAAGGGTCAAACGTGGCGTTTTGTTCGTGAATCAAAGTGTTTTGGTTCATCAAACATAAACTTTTGAGTGTACAGGTTCATTTCTCTAAAATCAATTTTTTATCAATAAAGGTAAATTGTTGCTTTCATGTTACTTGGATTTTCATTATTTTTGTATAAATAAAATATTTTTCTTAGGTTTCATGGTCTCATTTATTCTTCGAATTTATCAAATGGCAATCTCTCTAGTTTATTGAAAGTCCCTAGATACAAAATGCCATATTTGATAAGCAATGGAATTTAAGAAGATTTGATGTAGTTTGCAGAGCAAAGTTAGTTTTGCTACTCAAAATTTTATTAAATGCCAATCCCTGTGGTTTATTAAAATTGCTTGGATACCAAGGGTCTTGTTAGTGTTGGAAGTTGAGGAAACTGGACACAGTTTGCACAGTAAGGTTGGGTTCTACAGCATCAAAGGGAAAGCATCAAAATACTCATGTTTACACGTTTCTTGAAAGCTAGACAGGTCGAATGGTGGTGGCATTATTTATTTAATTTTTTTTCTCTCTTGCAGGTCCATACGTGTTTCAATTAATAAAATTGGGGCAAATTTGTTATAATTGTGAAATGTCGCCCAAGAATTGAATATTCATGGTTCAAACCGAGAAAGAGATGTGAATCAAAGTCTTAAGGAGGAACAACAATGCCATAATGCAAAACAAATGATAGATTGCACAATAATTGGTTGAAGTTGGGACAAATAATTTGGAATCTTGACATGTTTGGGTAGTATCCCACTGACCGTTTTATCATGTTGAATTTGGAATTTCGGCAGGTTTGGGTAGTATCCCACTGATCGTCTTATCATGTTGGAGTTGAAATTTTGGCAGGTTTGGGTAATATCCCACTGACCATTTTATCATGTTGGATTTGGAATTTCAACAGGTTTGGGTAGTATCCCACTGACCGTCTTATTGTATTGAATTTGGAATCTTGGCAGGCTTGGGTAGTATGCCACTGACCGTTTTGTCATGTTGGATTTAGAATTTCGGCTCGGTAGGCTTGGGTTGTATCCCACTGACCATTTTATCCTGGTGGATGGAATTTTGGCAGGCTTGGGTTGTATCCCACTAACCGTTTTATCGAGTTGAATTTGTAATCTCGGCAGGTTTGGGTTATATCCCACTAACACTGACCGTTTTATAGTGTTGGATTTGGAATTTCGACAAGTTTGAGTTGTATCCCACTAACCGTTTTATCGTTGGGCTTGGGTCTTATCCCACCAACCTTAGCAAAATCGGATTTTATCCCACTGACCTTTTTATGTTTACAGGTTTTAACTCATGGCAGAATAACTACAGGTAAGTATTTAGTGCCTACGTATGTGTCTCGAGTCTCTTCGAAACTTAGACAAAGAGGGGCAAGTTGTAGATACCAAATTTTTAATTTTTAATTTAATTTTATTATTTATTATTTATTATGTATAATTATTTATTATTTTTATTTAATTGATTAAATAATAGTGGTGTTCATTTTTACATATTTTTTATAAATTAAGCTCATAATTTTTATTTTTTAAGATATTTTTACATTAAAATTTTGAAAAAAGGAAAATTTTCACAAAAATATGTTTCAATCATCATAAATTCAATTTCTTTAAAATGAATGAGAATTTTGCAATGTAACTTTTTTTAGGAATTAACTGTCTTTGTTTACCTAAATTAATTTTGAAAATAAAAAAGAGCACGCGCGCGTCTTCTTCTTCGGCAGAGGTACAAAAGCATGCATAGTACCAGAGTTGCAGCTCCATGCCCATTTGTTTTTTTTTATTATTTTCTTCATTCTGTTTTCGTCTACTCGATCAAGCTAGTACCTAAGCCACTTGGCTTTAATCTAAACATCAAGAAGGATCTAGGAGGAAATCATCTAGTGGCTCAAGATAATTACCAGAAAAAGGCAGAAAACCTGCACCATTGATGCTACGTTTTGAGGATATCTGGTGCCTATAAAAAGGCCACAAAATGAGAGGGTCTAGGAGGACAAAAAAAGGAGGGTGGCGGCTGAGTAAAGAAACTAAGGGTTTCGGGTGAAGAGGGAACAAAAAGGAAAAGAGTGGAGCAAGAAAACAAGGAAAACAGCAGGGTTTTCGGGGAACCGAGGAAAAACTAAGCTAGAGGGAAGGCTATGGGAAGAATCGAGAGGGAGTGGGGTGGAAAAAAAGAAACCAGAGAAACTAAGCAAGAGGAAGCATACGGGAAACTAAGGAAAGAAACAAATAAAAAGAGAGAAAAGGGGAACCAAAAAAAAGAAAAAGAGAGCTGGGCTACGGAAGAACTGAGAGGGAAGTAAGGGTTAGGAAGAATCTAGAACATTGAGAGAGAGCTAGCAGTGAAGGAATTTGGGCAAAGATCTGGGCAAGTGAGGAACGAAAAAAAGAATAGACGGCTAAAAAAAAGAGAGGAGAGCTTGGGAAAAAGGCCAAGAGGAAAAAAAGGAGTTTCGTGGGTTTTGAGAGAAAGGCTTCAGGCAAGAGTGAAGCAAGGAGAGAAACAAAGAGAGGTGTTCGGCTGGAAAAAGAAAAAGCTACGGGAAGGAACCTGAAAGGAAAATCTGGGGAGAGGGTTGGAGAGAAAGAAAGGAGGAAAACCAATCGGAAAAAGCAAAGAAAAGCTTCGGGAAGGAGATTGAAAAACGAAAAAAAATTGGAACAGCAAAGAAGGGTTTCATGGGAAAAGAAGAGACCGAGAGAGTGAAGGGAGGAAGGGAAATGAGAGAGTTTCGGGGGGGGGGCAGTAGAGAGCTGGAAGGAGAGGAAAAAGGCTTGGAAAGGTTACGGGAAAAGCAAAAGAAAGGTAGCTACAGCTGTGGGGAAGAACAGAGCAAGAAAAGATGAAAATCTGGAAGGGAAGAAAGAATCGAGGCTCAAGGCGACTGGGTCGGCAGCACTATTTTCCACTGGCGCTCTCTCGAAGAAACGGTGGATCCATCTTAGCCCTTTTCCTTGGTCACCCTGTGCTTCATTTCGTGGTTAAGGTAATATTCTCATATTTTTCCAGTCAAGTATCGTTAGATTTAGATCAGAATAGTCGAGATCTTTGCTGCTATGTTTTTGTTGTTTTCTTTTCGTGGTTGTTTGCTTGAGTGTTTAGTTCTGGGTGGATTTGTTCGCTCTCTGTTGTTCACTCCCCTCTACATCAGTAGATATTGATTTCATGTGCTTGAGTGTTTAGATTTTGTATGTGTTTGAACTTGAATCTCGACAAAGCTGAGTTAAGAAAATGCAAGTCATTCGAATTTGATGCATGGAAATTTCTCCTGTATTTGGACGATTAAAGAGCACTGTAACATGTTTGCCTAAGTTTTGCTTCCCCTGTATGTAAGAAATTCTAAAGTCTCCTCTTGATGCAATAGTCGGAAACTGTTTGGCTGTGTCAAATCAGTTGCAAGTAAAACAAGAAAAGAAGAAAAGTTGCAGGACCTTTCCTCGAATCAGATTTGCATGCTTCTTTGTTCTGAACTTTTTGTGCTTAAATCCAAGGGTTTTTATGTTGAAAGCTGAAAAAAATATTTGGTGATACTGTTGCCTGGGTCAAATTTCGTTTGGTTGAAAATTTGTGCATAAAAATCTGCTGTAACAAACTTGAAGATCTCTGCTTGTTGCAGCCGTGATGAATGATGCATTGTTTGGTCACAAGAAGTCTTGGTTTGCTTGAACTTTCAGTTTGATGGTTATTAGAATGTGTTATTATGAATAAATTGCAGCAAGGTGTGGTATAACAGCAGGCCACAACATTGACATTGTTTTGCAATTTTGAAGCATTAGTTACTCCAGTTCTGTTTGAAACGTTGTTTGGCGCAAGATGTGTTTTGCTGAAATTTGTGTTCATAGGCAATAGCTTTGGGGTGTAGCATTGGCTCAGTATGTGTGTGGCCTCTCCCCTTTTGCTTATTTTGGGTTCGGTATTGGGTAATGGGTAAGTGTTGAGATGATTCTTTGCAAGGGTTAAAATGTTTTCTTTCTCATTGTGTTCTCTCCTGCTTCACGTTCCTGTCTCGGAACTCTTGTTGCCCAGAATTGGGTAGCTCAGTTCGTCTTCTTGATGCTCCATTTATGTTGTTAAAATTGCATGTAGTTCACTCCTTTTCCTTAGTTATGCCATAAGACATGTGATGCGGTTGAGCATGAGACCCATGGTGTTCAAATAGACCCTGTGAAGGTGCCCCAAGGCTCAGTGACATGAGCACAAACTAAGAGATTCAAGGAGTCCCTCCAAGCTTTGGTCCGTGCCGTCCAAGCCCAAGAAAAACCGGCCATTGAAGGAATTGAGTTGGAAGATACTTGTACGACTGCTAAAATGCTGCTTACAATTGAAGATGCAAGTGTTCAAGCTCCAAACGGTAGGCTGAGCCGCAGTTAAGTACCCTCGCTGAGCCGTACGGGAGTCTTAGTCACGGCTATAAATAGCCTCAAGTCACATGTTACATTCAGTTTTTGAGAGTATTGAATAAAATTTCCAGAATTTCGTCCATTCCTTGTGGCAAATTCCCTTAGCTTGTGAAAGCTAAGTTGAACATCCTAGAGTTGATCCTAGGCTGTTCTTGACTTATCAATCAAGCACACACACTTGATTGTGGCATCCTCTACTATTAAATTTGTTCTTGAGTGGTCCAAGTTCGAGTTCAACGCCATCAAATCTTCAACGTGTTCCTCTAGATCCGAAGTAGCTTCCGCGTCTTGCATCAACATGAATGAACGAATAACCGAAGGAAGTTGCAACATCGTAGACGAATGAAAAAGTAAGCTGCGATGGAAATCACAGAAATTCTTCTTCTTCTTCTTCTTCTTCGTAGCTTACATGCATGAAAATTTTCCAAAAATTACACTTCAGCCCCTCAAGTTCTCCATAGTGCTACTTTGGCCCAAAAAATTGGAAAAACTAATCAATTTTACCCCTTCAACATGTTGTTTTTCTTTGGCATGCTTTAAGTTGATTTTTTTGGACAGAATATTCATGAGTTTTCGGATGAAATTTTGAAGGTTTAATAAGTTTTTGATAGATTTAGTTTTGATTTGGATTTTTGTAAAAATAGTTAGATTTGGATAATGCTTTTTTGTTTGGGGTTTTGGTGAGAGGGTTTTGATTTATTTTTGTAATTTTATCATTTGGTTTTGGTAGGTTTCACCTTAAACCCCAATTTTATTTTATTTTAGTTTAAACCCCTAATACTTGTAATAATAATAATTAGACCCCTTAAACTTCTTTAATTCTTTCAATTGGGTCCTTGTTTGTTTTAATTTGTTAAATAGGGGTTATTTACTTTTATTTGAATGCTTTGATTGATTCAATTTCGTATTTATTTTTATTTCTTGTCATTATTTGTTAATTAAAGCAATGCTTTGACCATTTTATTGTTTTGAAGGGTAAATAAGTAATTTTGTTTCACTAGATCACCAATTCAAGGGAGGTACACTCTAATCCTTTATTTTGATTTTATTTCATCCTATGTGCCCCTATGTGACTTTATGTGCGTTTTTGCATGTTTTTTTTAATATTTTTATTTCATTTAATTATTTATTTGTTTAATTTTGTATATTTATTTTAGTATATTTTCTTTTAATTATTTAAAAGGCATTTAAATGCCAAATTGTAATAGTTAGGGGGGTTCAAAACCTGTATTTAGATAGAATATGTAATAGTTAGGTATCTATTTTATTTATTTTATTTCTTCCCCCCTTTAGATTGTAGTTAGGACCCCCAAATGTAATAGTTAGGGCTTTATTCACTTTATTCATCTTGTGTGTTTTGCATGCTTATGTGTTTACGTGTTACTTGCTTTCTTAGAGTCTTGCATCTGGATATCATGTTTATGTGCTATATGCTATATATGATTTATGTGTTTATTTGCTTTATTATATTTTATATGATTGTAATAAATGCATGACGTCACCACACTAGTCCAACGCTAGTTGTGCCACCATTTTTTCTGATTCCACACTAGTCCAATGCTAGTTGTGGCCCTTTGTTCCGATTTCTCACTAGTCTAATACTAGTGAGAACTTATAGATATGGGTTAGTCCAACGCTAGATCTTTAGGGACCGTTCACGCGTTAGACCATCTTTGTGTGACACAATCACCACATTTTCATACATATTCTCTATTTTTTAGGGTCTTTTATCATTTTTGCATGACATCCCCTTATATGTATATCCCTTATCCAATATTCCCCCTTATATGTATATCCCTTACTCCCATGTATGAGACATGACATTAGACTTGCATTTCATTTAAGAAAACTAGAGTTAGGTTAGATTATTTGTTTGATTAGATAGGAAAATTACCCCTCGAATATGGAATATGGACGAATTTGGCTTTCTATCCTTAATACACTCGTATTCCCTCTATTAAAGGGAACATTGAAGTCACGAGTATTAGCTCTCCGCACCCGTTATGATGCATTCCTTTAGGTCATGTATATTTGTATAATTATTATTTTCTTTTCTTTTCTTCGAATCTCATATTTTTGCATATTCGTGACCTCTTCAAAGAATCACTCTTGGGCATCACAATTAATGTGATTTGCACCAATTAAGCTTTGAAGAGACATTTCGACCCTCCGATATCCTCCTAGGTTTAGGTTTTGCATCCATATAGTGACATCCAAATGTGATAAATTTTTAGATTAAAATAAGAAATTTTTTTGACTAAATCACGCAACTAGCCTTGGTTAGGTTGAAAGGGTGCCTTGGATTTTATCATTACCTTCCCTTTCTTCAAATGTGACTCCCGAACACTCTTCTCTGATTTTCGAAGATTTGGAGTCATTTAAAAGGGTTTTTCTACTTTTTCTTTAAAAGTTCATTTTAGGTGAATTGGTATACGTTAACTCAATACCAAGTGGCGACTCCTATTTTTTTTTATTAAAAACCCTTTTTAAACTATTATTTTTGGATCGAAATCGTCACACTTTTAAGTCCCATTTAGACCCATTTTTCTTTATTCATTTTTCTAAAAAACAAAAATCTTTTTCAATCAAAAATTAATAAAAATTCATTTCTTTATTCATTTTCTAATTAAAAATTCATTTTTCTCAAAATTAATCAACAAATTCATAAACACATTTATTTTTCATTTTTTAAAAATGGGGCGTGACAATATGTTAGTGATTAGAGACAAATAGAGAGACAATACATCTTTCCTTGACATTTGTCAATTAACTAACCAAGCTTGACCAAGACCAAGCCTTCTTGTGTTCATCATTTTCTTCTTTTTGCAGACATCATGGATGAAATTTTAAGAGAGGAAAGGGAGAGAAAACACAAAAAATTCAATCTTGATATCTTGCTTGAATCATGAAGAACCCAACAAAAAATCCTAATCTTCTCCAATCAACCTTGAGGTAAGCTTGGAGGGAATTATTGGAGGAGTTCTTGGAGGAAGAAACTCTTAGTACTTCTTGGTTGCTTTTCATCTTAAGTTTGTGAGAAACAAAAGGTAAATTTGCTAGGCAATGTGACGGCCCCACTTCTCCCCAAGGCGAACCAAGGGGTATCTGCGGAACGCCTGCCCAGCTCTCGCCAGGACTCACGTAAGAAATCTAGCCAAAACCCTTCCGAAGAATAACCTAATCTATTACAATATCGCTTTCCTCCAAAATGGTCAATAACCAAACCACATTAACTTCAGAGATAACAGCATTTCAATATAGCCAATCGTCGACTCTTAAGAACCTTACGCGTTACAACCAAGTCTAAAGTCATACCTTCCCAAACATACAAGTTCATACAACACAAGTACGAATGTACAAGCCGAATATCTGAATCAGGGATTTCACTTTTCCAACTTCAAGTGGCAATCCAAAGCATTAAGTACACCTAGCTTAACGTATCTCCAATCCGATACATGACATAAGTAACATTAAACATTACAAACCGCAAAGCGAAGTCATAGTATTCATTTACATCCATAAGAAAGTCTAAGTAAATTGTAAAGCTCTCAATTTCTAGAACCTGTCAAGGAAAACAAATATACACGGTGAGCCAATAGCTCGTGAGGCCAAGAAAACACACATGCACGCACGTTGTCCAAGTAGAACAATAAGGTTCAAGTAATTTACAATTCAAGCGAGGCAAGTAAACAGAAACAATTCAAGGATATAGGAGCTCTCAGGAGCTATTTTCCACTTGCTTCGCCACGGCTCGATCCGATACCCCCTCACGATGACCCTCCGTCATCCGGGTGGGTATATATCCGTAGAAACTTCACTTATTACTCCCTCCGGCCAACATTCCACCCTCTCGGATCCGTAACCAAACACGCACGAAAAGGGCGATACTCATTGAGTATGCCGAACGAGACCTCAAGAGATCAAGTTTTGATTTTTGAACACGCACGAAAAGGGCGATACTCCACGAGTATGCCGAACAAGATCTCAAAAGATCAAGTTATGTTTTGTTGTTCCCTTGGCTTATCAAGCTTCTCGACCAAGCCCATGCCGGCTCGAGTTGCAAGATTGGCTAAGAGAATTTGGGCGTCCCCATAAGCCGAGGAGTTTCACTCCACCCGACAACACGTCACGCACGACACGCACGGCAAGCACAACACACACGACAACACGACACGTACACGAAAACGGGTATATTTTAGCCGACGAGATTCACTCAAATCGACTTGAAAACCAAGTTAATACGAATAAAGTTCAAGTAAAGGAGAGCGAGTGCGATAAAGTACACACTCGTCCCATCAAGCGATATTCACGTATATAAGCAGGTAAACCAAGTAAACACGACAAGTCATGCACTTGACACTCACCTATTCAAAAGTAATTGAACGAGAAAATCTTTAATTGTCCCCTCCGGGATTCTCTTCAAAACTAGCTTGAGCACCTGAAGCAATTGACAAGTATTTTTTTTTACTCATAATCACGCATTAATCAAGAAAGGAGTTACACTCATCTAGACTTGTCAATACCTCAAATCAAGAACCTTAGCCACTCCAAATAAAGGTTCAAAAGTGAGGTTTTATTAACACAAGGAAAAATAATTTCCTTCATGAAATCAAGTTTAAAGCGACCAATTATCATCAAGAAGGAATAACGGGTTTTTTTCAAAATTTCATTTTCTAAGAAATCGGCAAATTTCAGCTGTGCACGTCAAACTTAGAAAAATCAGGTCTTGCACTCAGTAGGTCCAAAATTGAAAAACTTGATACCATTGGAAACTACTTCCAAAGTATTAAAAGTTCCTCGAAGACACTTTTCCATGATTCCAAATGGAAAATATTCAAAATGAGCTCAAGGACGCTGCTTTGGTTCATAAGACAGATTTAAGTTGATTTTTGGTCAACTTTGAAAATTCGGAAAAATTCACTCGTTTGGAACTAGCTTTTGAAATTTGGTACTCTTTTAGAGTCGTAATCCAAGTGTACAGTAAAACAAACGGAATGAGAAACGGAGTTTTGAATATTAAGATATGGCAACTCAAAGTTACCAAAATTCCCTTGTGAAACATGGGTTTTTCAAGCTCGAGTCATGAACTTTGGTAATTTATTTGACCCATGAAACGGTCTCAGAATAACACCAAAATTAGCAGTATAATACTACCATATAAGGGTTGTCCCTCTACCAAATTTCATAGGAAAATATGCACGGAAAGTCACTTAACAAAATCACTCAAGTTTCCAAAATTTTTAAGGCAAAGTTGCCTTGTATATGAACATTTCCTTTTCTAAACTTTTGACCAAGGAAAATCCTCTAAACATGGTTCATTTGCATAGAAAAGGTTTAAGAGTCATCCCAAAACAGCATTTGTGGTGATTAACACCAAGAGTTTTAATTTGCAAGTCTATACCGAGCCTTGCATCAAATCTGTCTAAAAATCAGGGTTTTCAAGGACAGAGCAGGTTTCCTATTTTGATCATAGATCACTCAAATTAACTAGGAATTTGGCATGGTTTATGGCGTTGGAAAACACATTCATAGAGCTATAATTTCACAGAAGAAATCACTTTGAAATTCGGCACACAACTAGCTCGAATTCGAGCCACAAGTTGCAGCCTCATCATTTTGTTCTTGTAAAACAGAGAAACAGGACAGCCGACTTAAAATGGCTGGTTCAGCTCACACACATGGAACCAGAATGTGCATTTTATACCGTCGGAAAGGCTGGGATGTCTAGTTTTAAATTCCGCTGACGGCACTTAATTTCGACATCGGAGCACAGATTTATAGCCGAAATACGAAAGCTGGTCAGAGTATTACGGAAACAGTTCCAGATTTACTAGCTTTGTGAAATCATTTTATTTGACCAACCAAATCTCAATATTTTCAATGAAACTTTGTACACCACATATTCAACATATAAACATAATATACAAGTCATGAAACCCTCAAAATTTTACAAAAAGGGGTGTGATTAAAACAGGGCAAAACTGAACATTTTTGAACTATGCATCCCTTGAAGTCTAGACTAGCTAGATATCATTAATCTAGCTATTTAAACACTAAACTAGCATTATATCCATCATCAATCATTTCATCAACCATCAATTCAAGAGTGGGAGTTCATAGAGCCCACCATCAAAATTTTCCCAACGTGAAATAAAACGAATAACATGTAATTTTAGCAAATAGATCCACCACAGTAAATCTGTCATCGGCTAAAACATGATATTAAGTACTCAGTTTCGGCATGCAATTACTTAGCTAGTCGATTAATATTTCCAGTTCAAAATTAGATTCAAGCAATAACTAAAATCATCCAAAATTCCAGAAATTGGTTTAGCTATCTCGGATGAGGTTGCATACGACAGATTGTAGCTTATTCTTATTATAATTTTTTTTTCCTTGTTTAGCCGAGCTGCTCAGCCTCATGTAAGACTTAATTATCTTGTTCTTAGTTTGATCCTTACATTTATCAGCTCTGGTTACCACAAATAAGCAAATTAAGGTCTGCATTTCTAAATCCATCTCGCGGCAGTTTTCATTTCTTCCAAACCAGAATTTCCGATGCTCTTAGTTCATCATCCGAATGCATACTCTCAACATGCAAGTCTTAATCCTCTAGTTCTTCATTAGTTAATTGTAGTTACAAGCTCAGCTTCCTTCAAATAAATAAGATTAAGGCTGCATTATCAATTCAGCTTTCCAGCAAAACCCATTCCTTCGCACATCAGTTTTTCTTTTCCTAAAATCATCATCCAATCGCCTAAGCTTCACATGCACAGCCGTAGATAGCTCAATCTACCTCTGGTCAATGTAGTTTAGCTTAAGAATTACCTCAGATCGAAGCTTATACTCACGATAGAAAGCTAATGTTTCTTCCCTCTCGGCTCGCACGCGACTGGATGGTTGGCTGCTGTCTTGGTTGCCGGTGGTTGCAGATGTGGTGTTTGTAGTTGGAGATGGTTGCAACTGGTTGAAGTTGCAGCAAGGATTGAAACTCACACAGTGCTGCTCTCCTTTCTTCCCTCTTAGCCCACGGTCAGAACAGAAGAAAGAAAAGAAAAAAAAATATTGCAGCTTGCGGTTTCTCTCTTTTCTTTTCTCTCGGTTGCAGCAGGAGATGGAAATGAGGAAGTTGTGTTGTGGAGGATTGGAATTGATATGGTGAAGTGAATTGATTATAGTTGAGGTGAGATGGTGGAGTGATTGTGGTGCTAGGTAGCAGAGGTGATTTACGGTAGTTGAGGGATTGAGTGTTGGTGAGGTTTGAGTGTTGGATTGGAGAAAGTTTCATTGGCCGGAGGGGGTGGTGAGTGATGATGTTGTCAGAGGGTGTTGGATTGCATGGTGATTTGTGAGGTTGTGAGGGTAGTTTAGTCTTTTCACTTTTCCTTCTAATGACCACTTAAGTCCTTAATTCTAACTTAACTCCAAAAATCTATTCCGAATATAAATTAAGCTCCTAATAATGCACTAATCTTGCAAGGTTTCAATTATCGAAATTTTTATGTCCTACACGTATTTAGTATACTTGTATTGTTTTTATCTAAAATTTATCGGCCTCATCTTAACGTGAAATTTCTATTAACATTTAACGTTATTATCTATTTGGAGTTAATTATTGGAATCCAAGTAATTCTTTTAAAGTAGTAAAATTAATCTGCTCAGGTAGTATTAATTTAACATAATGGGGACTAAGTATTTTAATATTTTATGTTGGGGTGCTAAAATTATTCTAACTCTAAAGGTGTTAATTTAGTTTAGCAAAACAAAAGAAATTTCATAACTTAGAAAAATTATATTATTTTTCACATGAAAATTGTTTTATGCACTTATTTACAAACAAGTGAAAGTAATGCTAAAATTTATTAGAGAATTAGAAATGCAAATGAAATATGCAATGTTATTTGTATATATATTTTCAGGGTTCTCACAGACAATCTATCTTTCTTTTCCTGTACTTAGCATATGAAGTTTTGTGAGTAAAAAGGAAAAGACTTTATGGAAGATTTTGTTTGTTTACTAAGCTATTGATGGCTGATTTTGATGCATGAAGTGGTAGTCTAGGGTAAACTTTTATATTTGCAATTGTGATGAAATTCTTTGCTAAGAATACCTGTTAAATAACTCATGACATGTTGGATAAGATATATTGTATATTTGCCATGGAAATAAGGTTGGAAGTTGGAAGTTTTGTTGGGAAAACTTGGGAGAAATTTGCTGAAATTTCTGCTAGAGTTGGCCGATTAGGAGAGAGAGATTTTTTAGCTTTACTTTCCAGAATTTTATGGTGATTTTGGCAAGGTTTTTGCTTGAGATGCTTTGTTAAACCATAATCTTCATATTTATGTTGAATTTGAGCCAAGGGAGTGAGATTCTGTTAAGAAAAGTTTCATTTTCTCAAGTTGTTAGCAATCTGGAAATTTCCGCAAGAAGCTCTGCGTAGCTTTGGGAAATTGGCTATAACTTCGTATAGTATAGGAAAGTCAGAATTGAGTTTTGTTTGTTGCGTTTGGAACTAGACTCTTAGAGCTTCCAATGGTATAAATTTCAGGGTTTAATTCAATATCTATAAAGATTAGTAAATCTGCAAAATTTCTTGAAAATCATGACTATTTTGTTTCTGCACTTGTGATAGCAGTGATTTCAAACTGAAATTTGACTAATCTATGAGCTAAATTTCATGAAGATGTCTTCTAAAGCCTATTAGCGCTTCGAGTTTATTTTCTACTGGCGTAAGTCTTGTGATTTTTTGACTTATGGAACTCAAGTTATACCTTTTTAAAAAATGTCACCAAAGTTGAACATTTTATCAAATGGATTGAGTAGAACTTGCAAAACTTTGGAAAAACATTTCTGGGTTTTAAACCTAACTTTCTTTGTTAAATCATGTATATTTTGATTTGAAATACTTAATGGTGTATTAACCTTAGCATGCATGAAATATTTCACTTGATTGGAGCAAACCGTGAGTATGAGCTATGAAATTTCAGGTTTATTTGCACATTTTGGTTGAGTAATGACTTGTTTCTACTTTGCATGATACACCCTATATGTTTACCTTGTAAACTAGTAGAAATTTGATAATTTGGCTAGAGAGCAACTTGAAGAAACTACTGGAAATCCACTTGATTGTTCGAGTGGAGGAAGAGAGGAAAATTTCCAGCTTTTACACGACTTTTAGGGCTGTAAAATTTATATTGTTATCCAATGAACCTCATAACATATTAATCTTCATATGCATGTTGAGTTTAAGTGATTACTAAAGAGTTTTGTTAAAGAAAAACTCTCTTAGCAAACTGTTTTCTTGCTAGAAAATTTTCCAGCTTTGAGCTGTAGAGAAAACTTGAACTTTTAGTTTTTAAATGCAAATTTTCTTGTTGAGTTTTACTGGAATCCATGATTAGTACCTCCTCTCTTGGTACAAACCTATTTTTTTGTGATTTATGGTTGAAAAAAGTATCAGAGGGGCTGTTTTGGTGACAAAAATGAGGAAAAGCTTGCTGGAATATTGCTTGCTTAAACCGTGGACTATATGCTAGGTTTTCCATCTTATAACTTCCATTTTGTTGAATTTTTTCAAAGAGATTCATGCTCTATAGTCACTCAATGATACCTTGCATGATTCATGTTTGAACCATGGCTGAACTTCAAGCCCTTGATTTGAAATTTTGCTACAATCTTCATCATACATTCATGTGATATGCCTTGATAAAAGTTAATGTAAAGTTTTTTTTGGTGCGTTAAACCCAAAAGGGTATAAGGGAATTGGAGGGGTAATGTTTGAATTTTTGGGGTGATTTTAGTGAGACAATTTTATTGAAAAGCTGAGAGTAAAGGTAAATTTTCAACCTTATTTTCATGAATTTGGTTGCAAATTGATGTGTCTTTCAAGTGAAGTTTTGAAACTCCAAGTTCTCATTTCTTTTTGGCTAAGAGTGTAATAGATTCTTGATGTATTATCTAATCACAGGATTCGAGAGTGTCCAAGAGGATGAACCAGGGTTTGAAGTGGAAATATTATGATCAATTGGTAAGTGTTCCAACCGCAAGTTCCATGTTACTTGATCAAATGTGACTTCTTGTTAGAAATTGTTAGGGATTCCGAATTGTTATTTCATAAGCGAGTATGTACTTTATCGCACTCGAACTTTGTAAAACGAATTATATGATCCTACATGCGGACTTGCATGTACATGTGCATGATTGTAGGCCGGCTATATATGTCTCCTTGCAACGGCTGAACTGGGCTCTTTGTTGGTACCCTTATCCAAGATGTTGCGTAAGTTAGACAGCCTTGAGTTACTCATGTGTATGCGTAAATATAAGCCGGTAACGGCCCTTCATTGGAACGCTTACTTGAGACCAGCCTTAGAGCGGTCGGGTAAGCTGTATAGCCTTGGGTAAAGGAAGAATTTCCTAACCTGTTTACTTGTGACTTGAACTCATGACATGCTTGATACGGAGCGTCAAGTAACAGCTAACAGCTCCAATCATTACTTGCGTGAGCGTTGGGTGACAGCCAACGACTCCACTCGTGAATACTTGAATAGTTGGGACTTGAAGCCCAAATCCTGTATACTTGAATACTTGGAGCTATAAGCCCAACCCATGGCTAGTTGGTTGAATCGAGTCAGCAAGCGTTTAACTGAGGAGATTGACGAACCTTGGATACTTGATTGGTGTTCGGGTCCGGTAGGGGGATGATCGGTGGACGGAGATTGGCATTTAGTGATGATCTATGAACATTATAATTTCATGGTTGATTGAGTGTCAACAGACCCCGAACAAGCTACTGTGGAACCTGCTCCTGAGAGCAAAATATATCCTTGGATATGAATGTGTTCTTTACTATACATTATTGCATGATCTATCGGATTACCTGCTTTACTCTATATTATGTCATGATTTAGCTAGACATGACCTGTTTCTTGATATTCTGTGGATCGTAACATGCCTGCTTAGTTTACTTGCATGTTTTTCTAGAACCTTACTGGGCAAAAGCCCATTCCATTAATTTGTTTTCCTTACAGGGGTGAGAACATGAGAGTGGGAGTTGGAGAAGGCATAGTCTTTGTATAAATTTTGTTAGTTGCTCACGTGAGCACTCCTTAGCTCTCTAGCAGACTTGTTTGGTTTTATTTTGTAAGTTTGATTCCTTGGCTATATTTAGAGATTGTATGGGCATTTGATGCCCACGATTGTATATATTTAAGGTTAGAATTGTTATTGCTCTTATTGTTGCGGTTATTATTTTGTAAATTTTGTGGTGCATGAGTGAGTCCTGGCGAGAGTTGGGCAGGCGGGTCGCCAAACTTTTGAGTACGCCCTAAGGGGAGGTGGGGTCGTCACAGATAACTTCAAATATATTTCTATATAAGATAACTAAATCATACCCTACTAGTTTCATATTTCTTCAAGTTCTACCACTACCTTTTCATCAATATCATTTATTATAAAACTAAGCATAATGAAGTTCATCAACAACATAATACTTAGCCATGACCATATCAAATATCAAAATGTCAATTAGCCCTAATGGATAGCAAAATTAGTGTAGAAAAGAGATGAATTTTGTACCTAATATTTTGATAGACAATTCACCAGCAAGCCTACTACCAAAATCTTCCATGAATCGTTTACTTAATAGAGGGATTCCTTCAACAGATAGAGGATTTTCAATTGTACCTTTCTCTCCTATTTCTCTGTTTTCCAATAGAGAGCAAGGGAAGTAAGAGAAATATGAGTTCCCAAAAAGACTATTGCTAGACCTATCCTTTTGACTTGTTTTGATGTGTTAGTTGTTACGTATTTTTTCTTTCTTGCCTTGGATTGCTATATTTACTCTCATTGGCGACAATTAGTATTGTCAGCTGATAGTTTTGTTTGCTTTCCAAATTTTTTCCAAAAGAGATTTTTAATTCTTATTTTTTTAATGTTAATAAACTATTTGTCAATATGAAATTTGTGCTTGTGTGTGTGAAATCAGTGTTTGAGAGAAAAATAATGTTTATTTTGTGTGTTTGACAAGAGATTACATTAAAAGCACGTGTTACGGAAATAAATGTGCGTGGAGAAAAAGATGGAGTATTTGTGTATATTAATATGTGCATGTATGAGAGAGAATATGTATATGTGTGAAAAATACATGTATTCAGTATCAATTAACTGTTTTTAGGTGTGTTCTCAAAAAATTTGACTATAATAATTTATGTAAAAAACTTTTATTGTGAATGATTCAGGTGTTTTTTATGGTGTTTTTGGAATGTATTTTGAGGTATTTTTAGATTTTAAATTTTTTGAGATACTTTTTAAAAATTGACACCACCGCCAACTACCCATCACCACCACCAACCACCCACCACCGTCACCACCACTCTCCCTCCTTCTTTGTCCTTCCCCTCCTTTTTCTGCTTTCCTCTCCTCTCCTCTCCCCTCCCCCACCACGTCTTGACCCTCCATTTCTCCCCTTCCCCAATTTGGCTGAGACTAGATCGCAGCCTCTAGTAGCGACCAGATCACGGCCAAATCATGACCAAAGAGTCACGACTAGTCACAATCTAGCCTTCACTAGATCAAGGCTAGATTTGAGGGAAGAGAGGAACGGAGGGGTGGGGTGGTGGGGGGGAGGAAGGGAAGGGAGAAGGAGGAAGAAGAAGAAAGGAGGCGAGATGGGGTGGTAGTGGTGGTGGATAGAAGAAAAAAATATTGTAGAATTGTTTTTAAATTTTTTTTTATAATTGCGAGCTGTGGATTAAGGATTTTTTAAATTATTTTTATTTGTGTATTATTATAACTTTATTTTAAAAAATCAATTTTTGAAAAATAGGCCAATTTATATGGAGCCATAGAAATGTGGCATAATTCTGTTGACTGAATATTAATGTGCTAGTTGAAAACTTCAACAAATCAAGTGATACAAATTTTATTTAAAATTTTGTATACAAATTATGAAGATTTTAATGCATTTAAGTATGAGCAAATTGTGTGATCAAACAAGTAATCAACACGTTTATTTTAGGATTAATTACATTTAGCTCCCCTGAGATTTGGCCAAACTATAAATTGGACCCTTAAGTTTGGTAAAACCACAAAAGGTCCCTCTGTTCCGAATGTCTATAACATATACACCCCTGCTGTCATTCTACTAACATTAACCATTTAAGTTGTAACATAGTTAATAGAAAATTGTGACAAAATTCCTAAACTACCCATGATTATTGAACCCAAATATCTTCTTACTTTTCTTTGTCTAACTAAAACCGCGCCTCCTTAGCAATACTTTGATGGAATTCCACCAGGTTTTGTTGCAATTGTAGGGCAACCATCTATCATCAAACCTCATTAATTAGAAGGATGACAATCCAAATCTTTGGTAAAACCCATAAAAACATAAAAGCTTCAATTCACCATAACCTTGGTTAAACCCATTTGTCAACCTATGTTATCCATGAACTTCCAACCTTCAAAATCTGCCAAAAATAACACAAAATCCATGAATCTCCTAATATCCAAGCCAACTACTTTTTAAATTTACCCTACGAAAAATCATTCATGGGCAAAATTGGTTCCTTTCTTCATTGACTTTGAAAACCCTACCAAAATAAATTTTATATTGTGAAATCATTCAATTTAAGCGCTATGTGTCTCTTTATGTCTCTAAAGTAAAATACAAGAATATCCAAAGACAAAGAAGGAGATATATGGAGGAAGAAATGGTTTGGATGGTGTCAAATCTGGACTCGATAAAGGTGGGGTCAGTTGAGGTCCTGTTGGAAAACAAGATAGGGCTTTGAACATATTAGAAGTTTGAAGAAACTGGGGTTGTTGGAATAGATTGTTTGATTTGATGGTGGTAGTTGTAGTAGAGAAATACTAGTAAGAATAGAGATCAAGGAGGTAGATTCATTTTGTTCATTTTTTTTCATCGTTTCCTTTTCTTTTTTGCTTGCACGGCTTTATCCATTCATTTGTTTCTGTTTCTTAATCTTTCTTTCTTCATTTCGCTTTCTTCATTTCCATGGACGTATAATCTACAAAATTTTCATCTTCGGTATCTTTATCTTTATCTCTTTCTTTCCTTTAGTGTATCAATCTAGTGTATCACTCTATGGACGTATCTCTTTTTTTAGTGTATCAATCTAGTAGTAATACATAAAGGTTTTTTTTTTGGTTATAAATTAGGACACTTTTGTCATTTCAAGACTTCTGTTAATTGGGCTTGCACACCGTCAATGACAAGAGGGTGAGCGTTATTTAGATAAACCATAGAGTTGGTTTGGTAGTGGTCAAACTTTGAGGGAGATAAATGTAATTAACCCTTTATTTTAAGCACTCTATGGATAACCAAACGCCCCATTGGACCCTTTTTAAACGGTCAATACAAATTGACTGAAAGACACTTATTGATTCCGATGGTCATTTTGTAATATGATAAAACTTAGGGTCTGATTTGTAATTTGATATCAATGAAAACAAGAAATTGGTTCAAAACAAGAAACTCCGAGGCCGACCGCACTTTCAACTGCAGCATTTACTAATTGACTCCTGCCACATCGGTACCGAAGGTAGAAGTAGAACTACGAAGTCTATTCTTTCTTTTTCCCAAGTCCCGGTCGCCTGCCTACCATGCTTTGGTCTTTCTCCAATTCTTTACTCTCTTCTCCTTCTGGATGGTACTTGAATATGATGCAGTGAGGTTCCAGTCACCTGTATCTACTCTTAGATCCAACTTATAAGCATGATCTTGATTTATTAATCTTTATTTCTGTGGGTAAGCAACTTTACTCCTCGGTTTATCTGTGCCTGTACCTTGTTTATGTATATGTATATGTATCTGATTTGTACCTGTCATTCACATTGCATATCTTGTGCCTTTGTTAATTGTCGATTTGGGTAATATCTTCCATTCTTCTTTGCGGGTTTTGTCGTTTTTAACATTTTATGTTCTGGGCACCCAAGTTCTTTTTTGATGTGGTCTCAAAGCGCAATGAAGTTTTGACTTTTCTGTCTTTATTATTCCCGTTTGACATCGTTTACTGTTGCTCATGCCCTCCGGTGTAATTGTTAGTATTATTATTGTTATTGTTATTATTTGCTTTCGGTTTTGGCATTTGGGGTTTAGTCTTACCCTTGTATTGGGTTTTAGGAATTTGGGTCATGCTTCATGTAATTTGGACTTGTTTCTATGCTTTATCACTAGTTGAATCTGAGATTATAGTGGAACTTAAGAAGTTAAGCTTTCCTGTGATGGTTTCTGATGCGTTCTTGATTTGCAGCTTGGGTTTATGCAATGAAGTCTGAGTGGGGTGTAAGGGATCAGAGTTGCATTTTACAATGCTGATTTTATGTAAGTTCTTGTGGCTAAAATTGGCT
This sequence comes from Coffea arabica, assembly GCF_036785885.1. NCBI lineage: Eukaryota > Viridiplantae > Streptophyta > Magnoliopsida > Gentianales > Rubiaceae > Coffea > Coffea arabica. The sequence goes on from NC_092329.1 coordinate 38,179,162, forward strand.
CAGGGTGTTTCCTTGTAAATCAGAAAAAAACATTTCCCTATGATCAAGTATTTTGGGCATTGGTAGATCCTCAACTTTGTGGAAGAAGGCTCTTTAGATATTCCTGATTACACAAGATTCAATTCAAAGCTTGTCAATGAAGTGAGTTCCGAGACAGGATGGGTGGTCTTTGCTCAAGAAGGTCTACTGATGAGAGTGCTTTACATGGTAGCCTTCCTCATGTAAATGGTCACCTTAGCTACAGTTCTGGGGTGGTTTATCAATCTCGTGGATTACCAGTGCAAGCAAATGACTATGCCATGCAGTCCCCAGCTTGTGAAAGCATGGATAAGCAAAACAATAACGATTCCTTTTCGTTTCCTGATGTAAATAATATTCCTCTTGGAACAAATCTGGATGATATCAATGATGGAATTCCTCGTTTATCTAGGGCTTTGTCAAATAAATCAAGATCAACAAGGTCAAAGCAAGTGGCAATTGCAAAGGTATGTCTGCTTAGAGTATTCTTTTGAAGATGATTCGCTGTTTCATTTGGTTAGGGTTCTTGATGTCATGTTCTAGTGTAAGTTCTGGGGATGTGGATAATTTGTGATTCTATCTTGTATGTAAATAGATGGCATTATTCATAGGTGGGAAGCTATCCTGCTGTTGCAAATAGGAATGAACAATGGAAAGTGGATAGCTGGTAGTCAGTGGTGGAAGATGCTCGATGAATTTCTTGAAAAGAACTAGGACTACCGTGTAGCATTAGTTTTGCTTCACCTTTTTTGAAGTATTCCAGCTTTTATTGAATTGAACAATAAAGAGCTATGGTGTGACATTAATTTTCTCCTCTTATTCAACAAAGAACTTGTCTCCCTCTTCCTTATAGTTCCTGTGGCTGATGTGAAATAATTTTCATTCAATGGCACTAGGATTCATTTGGAAAATGGGAATGTTAATTTATACCATTGTTGATGTACATATTAGGAACTGATGTGACATTTTCAAAGGGTAACATGGGATGGAATGACTATTTTATCATGATTGTGTTTACAATAATTTGGTGAGGTCTCACTGAACACATGTGATTCGTTATATGGTTTGGAGGCAAAGTTGGCATTTAGGCCTTTGATATATATTCCTCTCTCTCTCTCTCTCTATCTTTCTTTCTCTGCAACTCACATAGAGACGTACTCACACCATTGTTTTTGGGTACTGGACAGAGATGATATCAAAGGAGTTAAGTAATACTTGTTATACGTGGTCCAAGAAAGAGTTTTGACTAAAATATTTTTACAAATTGAGGTGTAAATTACTGACTGCCCAATAGTTTACAATCCACAGATAAGTTTCAAACTTGAATTGGCTCTTTGGATTCCAAAATGCCATCATTAGAGGCTTTAGTTGTAACCCAGTGACATGGTCGAATCAAAATCTTAAAGCTGCAGAGTTTTGACCGTGTCCAATAGTCTTATGTGGATCTGAAAGCATAGTTGAGCTTTTAAAAGTTGGAAGAGAGGTATTTATAGTTTTCTCAAATGGATCTTTCTTTGGATATGCTACTTATGGGAAACTAAAAGTGGAGATGTTGGCGTCGATCATTTGGTTATTTGGTAGCTATTCGATCTTCTGCAAGCATTGCCAAATTTATTGGATTAAAGTATGTTGGAAACAAAGAATAGAACTCAACATTCGGTGTCACTTGATCTATGACTAGAGTATAATTGTTTAGATGACAAACTACAGTGGATTATATGCATTGGGCCTTTATAGTTTACTCTTTTGTTTGATAAAGGTGATATCCATGTAATAGACGATGTAATTACTGTAATAGACTATGCAATTCAAAGAAAGGGAGAATTGCATTTCAGTTTGTCCGATTCAAAGACCTCCTAATACTATGACATCCATATGAAATAGGACTTGATTAAAACCTTTTCAAATCTGAAGTCTACTTCTAGCTGACGGCTGCAAGAATGTTTCAGAAGATAGTTTTTGCAAGGTTGAGGTTAAGATGTTTAAAAGTTAATAGTTAGTGGTTATTGGATATAGGGTGATATTAGCAGAGTAAATGCTTACAAGTATCATCAACATAAATGAGCTCATTTGGACATGCCTCCTTGTAGTGATTACTTGAAGTCGGAAGCTTTTTAAGATCATGGAAAAAGAAATTAGTCCTTACCCTAGGTTTTTAAAGTTTTCCCGTCTAAATGAAAAGAGAATGTTACTTTTTCTAAGAGTGATAAATGATCTAAGGACTAGTTGATTTTAGTGTAATACAATAGATACAGGAACTAAATGACTATTTTGCTTCAACACTGGAGCAGTTTCCAAGGAAATATCACTGCCCTGCTCTACTTAAATTAACTACGTACATACATAATGCATACAAGTATGCACAGATATCAGATACATATGCACATATATTTCAGCATGTTAGGCTGGCTTGCACGGGGTTGAAAGTGCAAAAAGGGAAGATGAAAAATAAGAAGAAAGAACAGGACATGAAGAAGAGCACTGTGCCCTAAACTCATTGCAAAGCAGAAACCTAATTCAACCAGGCAAACTTTACATTTATGTGAATGACAGTGTGCTATAGAATTTTTATCACTTGGTGGTATTAAATATTTTTTTTTTTTAATTTTGAAGAAAATATTTTAAATTGCTAATGGGTGAAAATAGAGTTTTCTGGATCTTGGGGTTGGCCAAGGTGACCTGCTTTATCTGTAAAGTGGATATGTGAAAGGTTTGTACAAAGTGATTCATCATCCTCAACATGGGATGATTACTAGGGATGTTTTTTAGGTGATCAAATAGCTGTAAATTGTAAAAGATGTCTAGGTTTGACTAAGTCATTGACTTGATTCATAACTGTAGCTAATTATAAAGGTAATATGGTATGCCAAATAGGGAAAGAAATAGCAGCAACTTGGGTACTATTTAAACTTTGCCTAATGAATGTAAGAAGTTAACTTTATACCTAATGTTTTAATTTTGCCTCTTCCTGTCGAATCCCTAATCACCTGCTGATACTCAGAGCTGTACTGTTGTCGCTCATCTAACACAGATCATTTCGGTGCTTGAGCCCTTGAAAACAATCATACTGTCAACTTCCTATTATTTGAGGGAAGCAAAACCTTCAACCATATATTGTTACAGGACCGTTCTGATTTTATGATTGGACTTAGGAGGTCTAAAAGGCAAATTTCACCTGGCTTGTAGATTAATTTCTAAATGACTATGACTATGTGACCCATGGAATTTATTTAAACAGTATTCCAAAAGTCCTTGTACTAGTTTGTTCAAGTGTGGTTAATAGCTTTCAGCACTGGAGTAGAGGCTAATTATCAGATACAGGATCAATTTCAGCCCCTCTTTCTGGTTTTAATCCTTTACGAATCAAGTATCTTGGTTAAGCTGGATATTTGGTCACCACATTGAGAGCCCAAATATTGGACAACTAAACGATACTGTTAGAACTGGTCAAGACATTGCAGGCTTCATTTATGGCTAATTTCTTAAAATATTGTTAAAAACAAGTCGGCTAAATGATGGGAGTGGTGGGTTTGTCAACATCAGCACCATGTCCATGCAGCACACAAACTTTTTTTTTTAAAATTTTTAAAATTTTGAATTTTTTTGAAATGTTACTTTATGTTTTTTCAAATTTTCGAAATAAAAGGGCTGCTTGTAGTACATGTGGCTCCTATATTGCAAAAGAGCCGCTCTAGGAGGGGCCCTTGTGCAAAAAAAAGAATAAAATAGGGGCATGGAGCACATGCGGGCCCCCCTCTTAAAAAAGAATTAAAAAGATAGGGGGTGGAATGTGCTCCATGAGGGCCACATAAATTTTTTTTTTTTAAAAAAGGTAGGGGGATGCATATGCTACATGTGGCCCCATAGTTTGAAAAAAAAAAAGAAATAGGCTTGAAAATTAAATATGTGAATATAAAAACTTGTACAATTTCTAATTTTAATTGGAAATGTGAAAAATTTGTAAGAGAAAAGTTTCAACTAAGTGATACCATTTTAAGTAATTAGCCAACAATATAAAAAATTTTTAATATACTCTTTTATGTTGGATTGGTAGAGCACATGATTTATTTTTGAGAGTAATATTCTTAAAAAATTGTAAAGTACTTAATATGAAATTACTAAAAATATGACAATAAATAAACATGTATGCAAACTTGGTCATGGAAATATGTTAGAAATAATTCAAAATGGGCAGAGCAAGCAGAGGCAACAAATATAGGGAGCAAATAGCTTACCTGTACAAAGGAGTTGCTGCTTTGAAAATCTTGAGGACTTGACGAAGATTGCTGCTGCTCAGTTGCTCCACTTGTTGTTTGAGTAGTCTAGCAGATTAGTAAATCTGGAGAATAGAAGAATTTGAAGCCTTTGTCAGCTGCGGAGAAGAGTGGAAGAAAATTAGAGACTGGAGAAGAATTTGAAGGCTCTGTCTGCTGTGGAGAAACCTAGTGGAGTGTCAGCTGCGGAGAAACAAGAGGTGTATAAACCCTAAGAAAATAGCCGTTGGATCTACTTAGCCAATGGATGAAACAAAAATCCCCACCCCCCCCCCCCCCCCCAAACTTTTTTTAAAAAAAATTCCAATCTTTTTAATTTTTTAAGGAGGCCACATGGAGCACCTGCGGCCCCCTATTTTATTCTTTTCTTTTTGTTTTGCACAGGGGCCCCCCCTGGAGGGACTCTGTTGCAATATAGGTACATGTGGCCCTCTATTTTGAAAATTAAAAAAAAAGTAACATTTCAAAAAATATTCAAAATTAAAAATATACTGTATGGGTGTCAATGTTGACAATATCGGCACCCCTAAATGAAGAACAAATCCACAATTTACCTCATTTTGCCAGCCTTTTGTTTTTAACGACATTTTAAGAAATTCTCATTACATTTACTGGTATAAGGCTTGCTTCTGCCTTTTTTGCTTCTCATTTCTCATTCTGTTTTGAACTCGGTATTTTCATGTGGCCATATGACCAAACTGGGGAAGATAAGAAGTTCTTATGTGTCAGGCATATTGAGTGGCCTACTATTGTCCATACCTAACTCTTCCTTTTTCATGTTCCTGAGGAGAAATATTGGCATGGATGGTTTACATGGAAAAGGGAAGACTTCTGGATTGTTTAGCACTCTTGTGAGCTGGCCTAGTAAGGCCTCAAGTTGTTATGGACGAATATTGGTATGTTGAGTATCTAAAGTTTGAAACATGTATAGTGGGTCATAAAAGGATCCATCATTAGATGAAATCTAGAATGATGGTAAATGTTGGTTCTGGGGAATCTGAAATGTATTACTAAATGTAAAGGATTTTCTAGAAAATCTGTCCTTGTAGGACTTGGTATTAGAACTAGATTATAGCTTTGTCAATGTAAACTGCAAATTTGCTAAATTTGAAGGCAATGGCATATGCAGCTCTTAGAAACTCCAAAGAATAGAAAGGAATGATTTTGCTGCTCATCCCTTCCTATAGAATCTGCTAGTCTTCTCTTGTCACGGAAGTGAACCTTGGTCTTGGAGAATAATGATTGAAGCTGATATGATAATTTTCAACTCCATGTGGTGTATGGATTTACAGAGACCAAAAGAACATGGTCAATGGGCCCTATTTGGCATTTGAGTTTTTTTGTCAAGTTTGTTTGCTACAAGGTTTTTAAAAACTTTAGCTACAGTAATCTCAAAAAACTTCTTAAAGTTTTTAAACTATACAGTTCAAAATATTCAAAAATTTACATACTTCAAAAATTTTGTAAAAAACTTCTACGGTAAGCTACAGTAAAGTTTTAGACAAACACCCAAAAAACTCACTTGCCAAACAGGGCCGCATGATTGAAATCACAGATCATGACAAAGAAGCCTGAACAAATGATTAAGAAAACTTCAAAATGCATATACATATATATATATATATATATATATGTATGTGTGTGTATCTATATACACACACACATACACACACCCACATATATAGCATGTGTGTAGGATATACGTGTTGACTGGTTTTATGTCAGTTTTCTTGTTAGAGAGATTTCTTTAGGTTGTAGGTAGGGGTGGCAATTTTCGATGTGACACTGCAGTCCGACTTGAAATGAACAAGTTTAAAATGACCTGAACATAAGCAGGTCATTGTTGGGTCGACCTGTTAATGACACGAATGTAAGCGGGGCGGGTTGGGCCCAACCCGCAGGTTGACATGCTAAGCCGATAATAATTGAGCATTACCAGACCGTCCCTCATCTTTGTTATTTTTTTTCCTATTATCTGTATTGTAAACTTTCATGCCTGATTATGTAAGGAAGTATAAACTTTATTTTTGTCGAAACCTCTAAACTTTGAAGTTTATTTTATGTTTGGAAGACTTTTTTATGTAATATATCTTCAAAAACTTTGAAGACTCTTCTGTGTTTTATTATGGAGTATTTCAGTAATGGGTTTTCTTTTTGTTGGAAGCTGGGTTTGAAGTTTTCTTTTATATTTTGAAGAATTATTGTGTATCTTGTCATTGAAAATGGGTCAAAGCATGTGTTAAAAGGATTCATTTGACAAAGATTATTGTCCTTCAAAATGCTTAAGGGGTTAAACGGGTTGGGTTGTGTCAACCTGTTAATAAGCAGGTTATGACAAAACATGACACTAATGTTTAGTGAGTTGGGTTTGGGCTGAGATTTTTTGGCACGAACACGAGAACGACATGACACGACCCATTGCCACACCTAATTGTAGGTAGACACCTGTCGCACAATTTTAAGATGGGAATAGGTCCAACGTATTCTGGCATGATGTGGTGAATTAGCACATGATCTAAAAGCTCAATTATTCAGAATGACAATGATTTATTTAATTCAACACTTTGACCTGTATCTTGCCTAGCCCGCCTGATATTTTGATGGGACAAAGATGTAGTTTTTTTCCTGGAGGTTGTCGTGAGAAAGGCTTCTACCCATGTTAATACTTTGTTCACTTATGGCCTTAAAGAAATAGTTAATTAATTATTGCTATATTACATGAACCTTTCATTTCAGCCAATTGCTTTATGTTGACACCATATGACAAGGTTTCATTTGTGGAAAATTTTAGTCTGCGGCTATTTGCTTCTTTGATACTTCAGCAGAGAGGAGAAAAGAGCAAATCAAAATTGAGGATCATGTGAAATGTGTGAAAGAGATTGTGGTGAAGCAAACTAAGGGAACTTAAGCTAGCAGCACTAGTGTAATAGTTGAACACTGGGTTACTCTTAGATTGTGAAAGACCACAATAGCTATGTTGACTCTGTGGAAGTGCACCAACACCCACGTCTTGGCAACTCAGGTTGAAATAATCACTCCATCTTATTTTTGTTAGCGAGATAAAGGAAGGTGCTTTCTGATATATATTCATTTTTTGGGTAGCTAAAGAAACAGATAACCTTTATGCTGCATAGAGGGTGTGGTGCTCTTATAGCGTGTCAACGGTTCAGGTTTATCTTTTAATTTGATTCAATATGTTGCTTTGGTATTCGTTTCTTGTCTCCATCCATCTGAATTAACCGTTTCATCTATCTTTTACCTGTGATCCTGTATTATAGTTTTACTTTATTTTCTGGTAGTGTCTGTTCCCAATCTAATTATCATGTTGATTCCTTCTTTACCTAATGGTTCTCGATTCAGAACTCTTTTTTCCTTCTAAACTTTTACAGTGTTATGTTATTGAATAACAGGTTTCAGAAGTGAGTACATTTTTGGGCAAAGCAGGCTCAGTGGGTCTGGGGAAGGCGGTTGATGTGCTGGATACACTAGGTAGCAGCATGACAAATTTGAATGTCAGTGGCGGTTTTGCATCTGGAATGGCAATGAAAGGAAATAGAATATCAATATTAGCTTTTGAAATTGCAAATACAATTGTTAAGGGTGCGAACCTTATGAATTCCCTTTCAAAGGAGAGCATCAGACATTTGAAAGATGTGGTGCTCCCTTCTGAAGGTGTGCAGCGTTTGATTTCGAAGGACATGGATGAACTTCTAAGAATTGCTGCAGCTGATAAGAGGTGCATTTGCAACACTTAAAATGTCATAATTTTTGCGCCTCTATTACTACATAATTAAGTTATTGTTCTTTAATGGCTGCCATTAGATATTTCAATCATTATTAATTTCACTAGGGACGAATTGAAGTTGTTCTCTGGAGAAGTGGTCCGCTTTGGAAATCGTTGCAAAGATCCTCAGTGGCACAACTTGGATCGCTACTTTGAGAAGTACTTTCTATAGCATTGCATCTGGTTTCACTTTTTTGTTCTTATTGATGCATTTCAAATGAGATTTGACATTCTGTAGTATATATATCCTAATATTTAGGCTGGAATCAGATTTCACACCACACAAGCAATTAAAAGAAGAAGCTGAGATTGTGATGCAGCAGCTAATGACATTGGTTCAGCACACTGCTGTGAGTGCTAACTCTTGATGTTTTCATTGTACTTCTTCATTTTAACAATACCATTATATGATGCAATAGGTGCAGCTTATGATGTCCTAGACCTTTTATCCATTTTCTAAAATTAAACCTTACCTGATTGTTTTATATCTTGAAAATCATCCGAGCTCTCCTACGTCAATTGTGTGATTATATTTGACATCAAAAACACAAAGCATGGGTCTGAAGGAAGAAGCCTTTTAGGTAGAAGAAATTTTGCTTTGTGGAAAAACAGCTTGTATTGGGACGTGTTTGCAGTATTGCAATGTGGAGCTTTAGCACTGAGAGGCTTTGCCCTTCAAAGCTTCATTCTTTGCAATTTGTTTGTAGCACATGCAATGCTGTCTATAAGCTGTAAAAATAATTGGGTTATTATTATTATTATTGCAATTTGTTTGTAGCCCATGCAATGTTGTCTATAAGCTGTACAACATAGCTCTAATATAGCTGGGTTGTTGTTGCTGCTGCTGTTATTATTTTTTTCTGCTCATGAAATTTTGTTGTGTAATTATTTCATGCATTCTTTCTTGCCCTAAAATTTTTTCCATTGGCAAAAAGAAAGCAGCACCATCGTCCTTTTCACCGTTTACACTTCGAAGAGTTCAAAGATCAAATCTACATTCAACATACTATTTATAAATTCCTACAGATGCAAGTCAAAGGATGCATACAATTTGCTAGATGCTAAGCCTTTTACTCTAATAGTGATACCTTGTTTTGGATATACATACATAGTTGATTCAAATACTGTATTGGTTCTCATGTGGTGCTGTATGATTTCTGAGTTAGCTTTCTTTTCAATTCGACCAGAAAAAGAGTCTCATAGATGTTTTAGAGACGGGATGGGAGTTTGACTAAAGCTTAGTTTTTTGTTCTTTGGAATGTGTTCTATATGGTTGATGTTGTTATAACTTATAATCCTCCTTTGTCATTCCTTTACATGTTTTATCTTGCATTAAGGAGGTTTGATATCAGAACATTTTATATTTTTTGACTTGTGTTTGTGGAATGGGATAGTGTATGAATTCAACAAAATTGGTGGTTTTGTTATTCAAAAGATGATATTTGCTTTATACATGTATTCAAAAGGATAATTCCAGTATTTCATTTACGTGTGGGAGCTAATTTCTGTTATATTCTTGTTCATTGTCTTGATCTTTGATGAGATTCTGGCACACATAATTGTGTTCTCAAGGGGATGGGTTTCTGATTTGTCCTATTGAATGATTCTAAATAAGAGAATTTACCAAAATGTCCTTAGAAAATTGAAATTAGATGCATAATTGTAGAAGCTTTGAATTTCATCCAGAGATCATGTAGCAGCTGGATAAATGATCTTTGCTGCATCTTCTTGTGTAGAAGGTTGAAGAATGTTGCTTCGTTCTTTTGGAAGATGACCATGTTCTTTTGTTCTACCAATGTGATAGTTGTCATTTACTTTCTCATCAAAGTTTCAGTGCACTTATGGAGCTAATCTAAATTTTTAAGATATCGGAATAGAGCTCTATAGTAAGAAAATATTTGTATGCCTCAATAGTAACATTTGATTTACTTTGGTTTTAGGAGCTATACCATGAATTGCATGCATTGGACAGATTTGAACAAGATTACCGGCGCAAGGCCCAGGAAGAAGACAACTCAAATTCTACTCAGAGGGGTAAGGAAGTTTACATTTCTTATAGAGGCTTCATCTTGGTTATTCACATTGTCCATTGTTTTACGGCTTCTCTTATGTAATTTTGTAGATAAACTCGTAGTGGAATGTTGATTGTATGCTTTGCTTTCAGTATCTCTGACATGGTTTTGAGTATTCTGCAAATCAAATATCTTTGCTTCTAGACATCAATCTTAGGCCCATGAAATGTTGGGCATCATTCCCATTTGTTCACTTTTTATTCAAACATGTTGGCCAAGTTAGGAACTACTAGCAGGTGCTAATTTTCTACTCTGCTTTTCATTTTTCTTACCAGTACTTAGTTTTGAATGGACTATACCTTAAAAGAAGTAATACTTACATTTTTCTTGTGCTTCATAGAGTTTCAGCTTCCCGTGTTCCAATCTTCAATAGTCCACAGAATAAGATAATTATTCTCTAGTAAACCTAGTTGAGCAGATATACTTCAATGGATATCACTTCTGCAGATTTTAGCAATGTTTTTGACCTCTTTTTCTGTCATATCAACAGACTATATAATGGATTTTGATTGTGATTATTTGTATTGTCGTAGGGCCCAACCTGCAATCTTTTTTTAACTTTCCACTTTAGGAGAAATCCATTTTATCTTTTTTTCCGATACTTTCACAGATTGTGATATGAGAGAATGAAACTCTACCTATTCATTCTGAAGGTTTGTTTTGAAATGTGTGAAATTAATTGTATTCTACCCCTTTAAAATTTTGTGGGGCCATTTCTCAATTTTTTGAGCATGAGCAACACTAGTCAATATTGTTACATAATCTGGTCTTTTACTGATTGGTTGTGTTAACAGGTATTTTGGGAGGAAAACATCTAGTCACCGTATTATGAGTGACCAACTAGTATTTATAGGAGTACAAATCTAACAAACTATTTACAAGAATACCCTTACTAATTTATTATCTACAAGAATACTTATATTCTCTTAACACTCCCCCTCAAGTTGGAGCATATATATCATAAGCACTCAACTTGTTACAAATGTATTTCATCCTAGAGCCTCCTAAACTCTTGGTAAACACATCAGTCAATTGATCTACAGATGGTACATGAGATGTCTTGATGACCCCGTCAAGCAATTTCTCTCGAATGAAATGACAATCAACTGCAATATGTTTTGTCCTTTCATGAAACACTGGATTAGACGCAATATGAACAGCTACCTGATTATCACACACTAAATTCATAGGCTGTTTATGCTCAAACCCAAGTTCCAGTAACACGCTCTTCAACCAAACCAACTCACACACAGTGTGAGCCATAGCGCGGTATTCAGATTCTGCACTTGATCTGGATATAACTGTTTGTTTCTTACTCTTCCACGACACTAAATTATCACCAACAAACACACAATATCCTGTAGGCGATCTTCGATCTGAGGCAGAACCAGCCCAATCTGCATCACTATATCCTTCAATATCAGTGTCCATGATTTTGATACAGCAACCCTTTTCCAGGAGCACTCTTAAGATACCTGAGAATCCGTATAACAACATCCCAATGACTAGTACGAGGGGTATCAAGAAATTGATTCACAACACGCACTGCAAACGAAATGCCAGGTCTCGTTACAGTGAGATAATTTAATTTACCCACAAGTCTTCGATATTGCTTAGGATCATCAAGTAATGCACCTTGATCTCCTGCTAATTTCACATTGGGATTCATAGGAGTATCCACAGGTCAGCAACCTAACATCCCAACTTCACTCAACATATCGAGTACATATTTTCTTTGACATAAATAAATCCCATATTTAGACCGAGCTACCTCAATACCCAGAAAATACTGTAGATGACCTAAATCCTTTGTCTGAAAGTTTGCCTGCAGATTGGATTTAAGTTTCTGGATCCCCACAACATCATCACCTGTAATCACAATGTCATCCACATAAACAACTAATAAAATTTTACCAGCATTAGATGCCGATAAAATACAGAGTGATCTATTCCACATCTTGTCAGACCGAACTTCATGACAACACTACTAAACCGGCCAAACCAAGCCCTCGGAGACTGTTTCAATCCGTATAAGGATTTTTTCAAACGACAAACCGACCGCGGATTCTTCCCCTGAACAACAAATCCAGGAGGTTGTTCCATATATACCTCTTCTTCCAAATCTCCATGCAGAAATGCATTTTTCACATCCAACTGATGCAATGGCCAATTATAAGTTGCTGTTAAAGAGATAAGAAAACGAACAGAGGTAATCTTTGCAACAGGAGAAAATGTTTCTAAGTAGTCTACTCCATACACCTGAGTAAATCCTCTAGCTACCAGACGAGCCTTCAATCTATCAATAGAACCATTAGGCTGCACTTTTATAGTGTACACCGATTTACAACCAACAACAGGCTTACCTGAAGGACGAGGGACAAGATCCCAAGTATCATTTTGTTCCAAAGCAGACATCTCTTCTTGCATAGCTAATCTCCAACCAGGATGATTAAGAGCATAGGTAATAGACTTAGGAATGGAGATAGAATCAAGGGAAACAACAAAAGAAGAATATGACATAGAGAGACGAGAATAAGAAACAAAATTAGAAATAGGATGGGAAGTACAATGTCTCTTACCTTTGCGTAAAGCAATAGGAAGATCTAATTCATAGGAGGGCGTCATACCTGGATTTGAAGATGGAGAGTTAATTGGTGAAGTGCGTGGCATATCAGGAACTTTCTCAACCATGGAATGACGAGAGTAAACTTGAAGATAAGGACGAGATAATCGAGCTATGGAATCTGGTGGACTAGATAACTCGGGTAATAAAAGGGGAAGGGACTGGTAAAACAGGAGAGGAAAAAGAGGGACACTGGTCTAACTCACAAGACATACTTTGTTTGATAAAATATGGAGTGGATTCAAAGAAAGTAACATCAGCACAAGTAAAAAATCGATTTAAAACTGGACTGTAACATCTATACCCTTTTTGTGCTCCTGCGTATCCTAAGAAAATACACTTAATAGCACGAGAATCTAATTTATCCACCCCCAGGAGCAAGCTGATGAACAAAGCACACATCCAAAAATACGATGAGGCAATTTAAACTCAGGTTTATGAGGAAAAAGAATGGAGTGAGGTAATTGACCTCCAAGAATATTAGATGACATGCGATTAATTAAATAACATGCAGTTGGAACTGCATCACTCCAAAATTGTTTGGGTACATTCATGTGCAACAACAGTGTTCGAGCAATTTCGATTAAATGTCCAATTTTTCTTTCAGCAACTCCATTCTGTTGTGGAGTGTGAGGACAAGAGGACTGATGAATAATACCAGACTGAGTCATAAGGGTATTAAAAGGAGTGGAAAAATATTCTTTCGCATTATCACTGCGAAGTATACGTGCAGGCACACCAAATTGATTCTTTATTTCTGTAATAAATGTATAAAAAATGGAATATAATTCTGAACGATCTTTCATTAAATAAAGCCATGTAACTCTGGAAAAATCATCAACAAAGACTACAAAATATTTAAAACCTAACTTTGAAGTGACTCGACTAGGACCCCAAACATCAGAATGAACTAACAAAAAGAGTTCAGAAACCCGTTTATTGACTCTAGGAGCAAAAGAAACACGATGATGTTTTCCTAACTGACAAAACTCACATTCTAACGAAGATAATTGACCCAAAGTAGGAACCAACTTTTTCAAATTTTGTAAAGACGGATGACCTAAACGACAGTGAATTTCAAGAAGAGAAACAGTAGCAGGACATGCTATCGGACCATTGAAGTTGAGAAAGTAAAGACCATTGTGCTCATGCCCTCCACCAATTGTCCTCTTTGTCTTCAAATCCTGAATGACAACAGAATCAGGAGAAAAAGCAACTGTACATTGTAGAAATTTAGTGAGCTTACTAACAGACATTAGATTAAAGGGCAAATTGGGTACGTACAGAACAGAAGACAGCGGAAGTGATGGATTAATTTCTACAATGCCTAGTCCTTTGACTTTAGTGGTAGATCCATCAGCTAAAGTAACATGAGGAAAGGGAGTAGACTCTTGAAAATTAGAAAAAATTTTAGAGGTACCTGACATATGATCAGTAGCCCCGGAATCAATAATCCATGAGTCATTATCTTTTTGTGCTAAAGAAGCAGAGGGAAGAGATGCGTGATTTGTAGCTTGGTACTGTAGGAATTTAACATAATCTTCCTCAGATATAGTAACAGTCTTCTAGGACCCATGTGCTGAAAAACTCGATTCAATTTGGTCAGTGGTAACCGCATTAACAAACCTTTCAACCATGACGAATAGCACGTCAAACCAAAGACAGGGTCAAAACTCGAGATAACAGTGACGTGTGAATAGTATGCGTGAACAGTGCTGTGCCGTGAACAGTACTGCGCCGTGAACAGTACAGCGTGAACTGTGTTGCGATGAACAGTGTGGCTGAACACTACTTTTGACTAGATGTTTAACTCTAACCCTATGACTTTTGCTCTAATACCATGTTAACAGGTATTTTGGGAGGAAAACATCTAGTCACCGTATTATGAGTGACCAACTAGTATTTATAGGAGTACAAATCTAACAAACTATTTACAAGAATACCCTTACTAATTTATTATCTACAAGAATACTTATATTCTCTTAACAGGTTGGATCTTTGTTGGTTGGTTTTAATTCAATATTTTCAATGTGTCTTACAGTTCTGTTGTGCTCATTGTTCACTGGTACTTTATCTTCAGTTGTGCTCAAAACTGTTGTGCTCTTTGTTCGCTGGTACTTTATCTTTAATCATGAAAACTTATTTAGCAAGTTGGTAGATTATGTGCTTCTACGGATTCAATTGATTCTTATGCTTATAGCATCAGTTTTGAAACAACTTATTGCTATCTTTTTGTATTTGTAGGTGACAGCCTTGCAATTTTAAGGGCAGAATTGAAGAGTCAAAGGAAACATGTGAGAAGTTTAAAGAAGAAGTCCTTATGGTCCAAGATTTTGGAAGAGGTATCCATTCACTGCATAATTGATAATGATTGCTTCCTTTTAAATGCTAATTTGTTATGTGGGACAACTTGATTAAGTAAGCCATTAAGAGGGTAATTTGATTGGAAACACCTTAGTTCACCAATGACATTTTGGAGTTTCTTCTTAAGCTTAGCTAATATAACTACTTTATTGTATTTCAGGTTATGGAAAAGCTTGTGGACATTGTCCACTTCCTGCATCTAGAAATTTGTGCTGTTTTTGGCATGGCTGGTAATACAGTGAAACCTTCAAAAATATTACTTTCAGACATTTACGTGGGCCTGTAACACTGAGAACTTGTTTGCAGAAGAGTGATGTGCCATTGTTTTTTCTTTCCTAACAGGCTTCTTTTGTAACTGATGCTTATTCATATCAAGTGCTAAAATGCTGGCCATTTAACTTTTTTGTGCATATTGATTCTGAGTTGTATCAGTCGTGCATTGAATTTCTTTTTTGGTTTTAATAAATGGAAATGCAAATTTAATCTCTGGTCAAAAGTCAAAATGCGCTTGCAGCAAGAGAAAATTCATTGAAAAGGAGGACTCTTGTAATTTGAATAGTTTTGTTTCATGTATCGATGAAAATTGGAAGTCTTGTCTTTTAATATTTTCTTCTCTTAATTTTTTTCCATACTTTTGAACAAGATATTGAAATACATGTTAGCTAAATTGAAAGACCCCAAAGAAGTACCATGTACAAAGGCAATACAAAGAAATCATCTTTTCACTGTATTATGACATGTAGGGGGCCGTTTGGTTTAGGGGTTTTGGTACTTGGAATTACAATAATTCCAATACTGCACGCTTGGTCCAGTGCAATGGGAATTGAAATATTGGAATCATGCCTTAAAATTTGGCCATTCATGATTCCCGACCAAATTGGGAGGAATTGACCAAAACCCTCATTAGTGGGCCCTCTAGGAATTATTCCATTTCCCTTTCCAATTCCAAAGCAAGAACCAAGCACCCCCTAGGTTTTACACCTAAGTTATGTAATCTCTTACTGCATGTCTATTGACTTCTTGTATTTGCAGATGGAGATAGACCAATAAAGAACAGTCATCAGCGATTGGGTCCTGCTGGGCTTGCTTTACATTATGCAAATATCATCAGTCAAATTGATACACTTGTAAGTCATACTGTCACTTACAGATACAAATTATGCAAGGAATTCTTATGGTAATCCCTGCTCTAGTTCCTAAAGTTTTGATTTTTTTGGTTAGATAGCTTTCTTATGTCTTTTGATTCTCATGTCCAGTCAGTCAGTTTCTTCAGTAGTTGCCAATAATTTTTGTCACTTGAAGATTTTGATGTTTAATTATTTTGTGTATGCAGCACTTTCTTGTAAATCATTGAATCATATTCCTATGCCACCAAACAAACTTCTGCAAGAAATGCATTTAGGAAAATGGATATCTAGATGCTCCGAATAATCTTATATATTGTGGCTATTGGGTTGTTCACTTTCTTTTCCATCTTATATACTTGTTCGCCACTATCATTTGGTTGTGAAATTATGTGATGGAACCTTAGGCAGATGAGAACAGAACTTTAAAGTGTATTTTTTTTAAAACAGTCTTACCAGATAGAGAACACCAAAAGGTGGAATTGTTACAGTTGAATTAATTGGTCTTCTTGATACGCATCCACCATTTGAATTTTTAGTTCATATCTTACTTATCCTCTGGAGGTACACTTTATTAGCTTATTGATTTCATAGTTGACTGTCTGACATGACACTTGCATTTCAACCATCTTCTGTAACAAAAATGCTTTGTTTCTCATTTTTAAATGCTTGGGAGTTAATAGTGGTGTTGAATATATCTAGATATGTGTGATATATTATACATCAATTATAGGGATTAGATAGCCTGATTATCCTAGTTTAATTATAGGAAGTAGATAGCTAATTATTCTAGCTTGATTTTAGGATCTTGATAGCTTGATTTTAGGATCTAGATTATTTCAATCTTGTATATATATGTCAGTTGTACTACTCACATATGAGTGTGTAGGAATGTCATCCCAAAATATCTTCTTCTCTTGCTTCTTCTCTTTCAAGTGGGAATGTGCTTGGTTTGTTTCTTTTGTTCTTGGGATAATCTTCACATAGTGTAATTGCTTTGAAAGAGAAGTTGTGCTGGTTTTTAGATGTTTAATGTGTTATTTTGTTCCAGCTTTTCAACAGTGTCTGCAAGTCCACATCAGGACTACTAGGCGTGTACAGCAGAGATATGCTTGTGGTTTATTAATTGAAAGAGAGAGTAGAAACCCTTATGATTGAGTCTGAATGGGAACCAGTAGTTTCCCCCCCTAATTGTCTTAATATGGGCCTTTCTGTGGTTCTTTGTTTCTTCCAGGCTTTGATGTGTTGTGTTAGTATAGGTGTAAAAGAACCTGGCTGGTCACAAGTAGCTGGATACTTCAGTAAAATAAAATAAAAAATTCAGCAACTTGGATTTTCAGAGCTTAAGCTTTTAACCCCACCAATCTGACCAGATTTTTATACTGGTTCTCTTCCCTGTTCCTCCTGTCCATGTTTCTTTTCTTGTGAACTTTGTCTTTTGTCCTCCTGCCCCTCTCACCTCTCTTGTTCTATTTATTTTACACCTCTCATGTTGACTTATCTCTATCTTTCTGAACCAGCCTTTCACACTAATCAGTTCTCCACCTTCTCTACAGTGAATTCAATGTCTTAATAGAAGCCACTAAAAACTAATAATCACTATAATCACAATTCTGATTAAGACTATTTACTCCATCTAGATTTGGCCCAGCCTTTTCTTCTGAGAGAGATAACCAAATCGTAACCCTTAACTTTTTCAGTTTTTTGGAAAGTAGTAATGTAAATTTAAAATGCTGAAGATGCAAGTTTTTGAACGAGATTATCAGATTTGAATCATTGGATGTTGAATGGATTGCATTACTAAGAAATTGATTGTCAGAAGTTGATTTCTGTTAAGCCTATCTGAGTCATATTCTAGTCTTGATGGTTTACTCGAGTAAAGATCAAGCCAAAGAACTAAATTTTCCTAGCTCATGCTCAATTTCAAGTATGGTATTTCTATTCGAGTTCAGCTTCAGCATAGCTGCTGGTGAAGCTCCACTTAGCTTGATTGTCCTGCTAAGTGTATTATATAAAATATCCTGAAAAATCCTAAAATACATGATTTCATGTAATTTTGATTGTTACATATTGTATATTACAAAATTACATTTCTCTAATTGAAAATCTAAGCTCTACCAGTGAGTTTTCCTTCTTTTGTATCTTGAAGAGGCTGGCAAAAGCTCTGCCATTTTGTTTGAGATGCCACTTTTTTGTCCATGAATTATAAGATAACAATACTTTCGTTTTCCATCATATTTTGGGCACATGGTGATTTTGCAGAATTATGATTTACTTTTGTTTTTCTTCGCGTTTTTTGAAAAGCTATATTATATCAAATGCTACCAGTTGTACTATCCGATGGCAAAACCCACTCCTTTTTCTAGGTTTGTGCTTGACTGTATCTTTTCCTGAATCAGAATTTTTTGTCTTGAGGTCCAGTCTGTACATGACCTTGAGAGTGGCGATAGATTTAGAAGAAACCAGTTTATGAAATGTGTTGAATATTGTAAAGAAAGAAAACAAAGGAATAACTTGATATAAAAACCTATAAAAATAAGTTCTGTAACAGAAATTCATAAGTTATCATGATGCTTCAAATTTATCTAGAAGGTAAGATTTGGAAGTGTGCGTCTTTTTTTTTTAGTTAGTAGTTGAACTCTCTAAGCTGGATTTGATCTTGCAATTTTTATTTTTTAAAGTAGCTGATTCTATAAATTTAAAATCAGGTTACTCGTTCAAGTTCAGTGCCTCCAAATACAAGGGATACTTTATATCAAGGACTGTCCCCATGTATAAAGTTAGCTTTACGTTCTAAATTACAATCCTTTCAGCTCACGGAAGAGGTACTTTTCTAGCCGATCTTTTATGGAAATTACAATTTTCCTCTCTTAATGATAGTTTAATTATAAATCTTTATGAGGTTTTTCTGTTTTATATGCTGCTGTTATATTATTCATCTACATCACACTTATTGGTTTCCAAAATTGTCTTCTTGCAGATGACTGTCCAACAAATCAAAGCTGAAATGGAGAAAACTTTGCACTGGCTTGTACCTATGGCCACCAACACTACCAAGTAAAGTACTATAGAGACATTCTGTATGCTGTGTGAACATCTATACTCTTCTATACGTTGCTTCCTGTCCTTGACAATTGGCATATTGAGTATCGAAGCTGCTAAACTCATTTATCCTTTCCTCTTATCATTCCTGCAATATTCCTTCAATTTCCTGATTGTAATAGTTGTACTAATTTGGTCCTTTCTTCCGAATCAAACATGGTTTAAACCAGGGCTCACCATGGCTTTGGTTGGGTTGGAGAATGGGCAAGTACTGGGTGAGTTGGATTCTGACGATATTTATTGTATAGTATTGTTGTTCTGTGTCTTACTGTGTACTTGCTTCTTCTTAGGTCTGAGATGAACAGGAAAGCTAGTGGCCAGACCGATTTACTTCGAATAGAGACACTGCATGATGCAGATAAAGAGAAGACTGAAGCTTATATTCTTGATTTGGTGGTGTGGCTTCATCATCTTGTCACCCAATCAAGGGCTGGAACTAGATCTCCTGTTAAATCCCCTATTCGCTCTCCAAATCAAAAGACAAAGTTGACAACATACAAACCAAACTGTCCATCGCCAACACTAACCATCGAAGACCAGGAGATGCTTCGTGATGTAAGCAAGAGGAAATTGACTCCTGGAATAAGCAAGAGCCAAGAATTTGATACTGCAAAAACAAGGTTAAGCAAGCATCACAGGCTAAGTAAGAGTAGCAGCCATTCTCCTACAAGTGAAACTAAGAAGGAGCCCTTCCCCATCAGAAGGCCATCTTCTGTTCCTGTAATCGACTTTGAGATTGACCGGATCAAAGCATTGGATGTTATTGATAGAGTAGACACACTTCGTACAGGACAATTGTAGGCATTATAGCTGGATTGAAAGGAGATTTGCATTTGATGTTTGTGCAGTCATCTTCAACATTTTCAGGCAGTCGCTTGTCAAGGACAGGACCTTTGAAAAATAGAGTGGACCAACATGTACCACCTTTCCTCTCAATTCTGCACTAATTATGGTCGAGGATAAGGACAGGTCCGGGAGAATTTGTGGATGAAGATGGGTTAACTGTCCCAACTCCCAAGGTGTTTTATTAATGTCTCGAGGTATTTTATTAGTCTTTTGAATGAAATGTTCCAAGGGTTAGGGTTGATTTTTTCAAATCGTTAGTATCAGTTTCATATGTACAGTATTTTTCTCAATAATTAAAAGTCATGGTTTTGTTTTTGGCTCGTGTTGTCATTTTCTATTTATTTATGTGGAACTCTAGGATTCATCTCGTGAGGACTCGTAAAAACTATTATTTTATGCCTAATTTAGGGCTTAAAAAATTATTTAATTAGATTTTTGCCACGAGAAATATTTTCTAGTTTTATTAGACCTAAATACATGGTAATATAACTTCGTTATATTTTTAAAGTGACTCGTTTTAAAAATTAATTTTCTGGAGCGCGTTTAGTAAAAATAGTGAATAGTGCTTGGAGATTTTATCCGCGTAAGAGCACAATAAACTTGGAATATTGGAGACTTGTACTACGGTCCTAAAATAGGTAATCTTATAAATAAATACTCAAGTGATAGTTAGTAGTGCAATCGTTATAAGAATTTATTGGAAGTTTCGCGTTACAGCGTTAAAATTGACGGTACGCGTTTTCACACGCGCGACTTTATTTGAGGGACTTTAGACCTTTATTTCGGGACAATTAAGAGTGAATAATATTTATATGAATATAAATGCATTGGAGGTTCAGTGCACTAGTGAACCAAACGCGCGAGAAAATCGAGTCTAAATCGCGCCAAACGCACCCTAATGTGAGTTGACTAATGGGTGATTTGTGGCCACAAGTTAGTATCTTCCCTTGGAAGCTTAAAAGAAATCTGATCACTCTCTCTCTTCCTCCCAAGACAGCCGGCCAACATCTCTCTCTCTTAAGCTTCATTGCTCTTCATTTTTCTTCACCAAATCAACCCAAAATTTCAACCAATCTTCACCAAACTTGGAGATCATCTAGCAAACTACTTGGAGGTTGGATTTAGCTAACTAAAGGGCTGCATTTCACGGTTTCTTAGAGCTCTTGAGGATCGAAAATTTCTGGGTTAAGGCACTAAGGAGGTATAACTTCATCCTACACCTTAACTTGGATTATGATGGTAGAAATGCATCTTTAAGCTATTGCATGTGTATGGGTGACTTGATATGGTTGGAAAATGTGATAGTGGACTCTTGGAATTCCCACACTTGGGTTGTTGTTGCTGATTAGAGGATTAATGTTGGATTTAATGGTAGTTTAGTGGTTAAAATGATGGATTTATGGAGTATTATTGTTGGAAACTCAAAGTTGAGGTCATGACAAGAAATTTCCGAAACTGCCCCTGTTTTGTTCGGCCACTATAAGGCCAATTTTTGGTGATTTATTGGCATGAACCTGATGTTTATATATTATACTATATGTGTAAAAATTTTCGTTGGAAAACATTAACGTTTGGGAGTGATCTTATTAATTGAAATTTTGATGCTAAACCATTACCAAAGGTATCATGGATGTATCTTAGACCTTTATTTCACCAATGAACCATGGTTGGATAGCTTTCTTGGTTAAACGATTTGAAATTGGGAAATGAAAGTCAAAAGGCAGATTGCCTTAGAATTTTTCCTGAACTTTGGTTGACTAATTAACTATCTTTCCGAAGGTATTTTTCCCTGAAATTTGATAGAGCGGTACCTTTCATATAGGAGTAAAATACTGCCAATTTTGGTACCAATCCAAGTTCGTTTCGATATCTAATTAAATTTCTAGTGTTGGAGGTTCAAATCTGGAAATTCTTCTCCAGTCTTGAATTTCCCCAACTTCGAGCTACCGTATCTCGGTACTCGAAACTCCGATTCTTGATCCGCTTGTTTTGTTATAAACCTCACTTGCAACTCTAATTGAGTGACAAATTTCAGAGGCTGGTTTGCCACGTGTGAATCGTGCCGAATTTTCAAAGTTGGCCGAAATCCAACTTAATTCTGCCTTGTACGCCGAGTCTGTATCTTCAAGCTTATTTTTGAGTACTTTCCACTTAGATTCATGGAAAGGTGTCTTCTAAGAACTTTTAACACTTTCCAAAAGGTTTCCAACGGTATAAAGTTTACCAATTTTGGGCTTATATCGAGAGAGATTCGAATTTTCAAAGATTTAGGATAAAACTGAAATTTCTCAATTTTCAAGGCAAAGGAGTTTTTCCAAAACTCTTAATTCTCTTAGTATTATTCAAACGTTTTGCCCTCGATTTTCATGATAAAAACTCAAATAATATTGTACATAATAGAAGGCAAGTTGAACCTCGATTTACGAGTAATTGAGGTTCCTTTTGTGAAATAATCTTTAGATTGTATTAGTGTACAATCTTCCTTGATAATTGGATTATTGAGTGATTATCCACTATTAATTGCCAGGCGCACAAGGAGACCTTCAAGAGGATCTCACTGTGGACACTTGAACTCCCAGAAAACAATTCTTATTGAATTGCTCGGTGAGTGTCAAGTGTGTGAATCTTTGATACTTGCTTATTTGTGGTAATTGTTGGAAGTTTTAAAAATAAAGGCGGGTGCGTACTTTATCGCACTCGTTCTAATTTCAAATGAATGATTGAAATGTATTGAATGAATGAATGAAATGCAATGTTATGTTATGATTACATATGTCGTTGGAGTGAACCTCCTCGACTTTCAAATGAATGGGGGACGCCCAAACTCATAGGCCGACCTTGGACTCGAGCCGGCAATGGGCTTGGTCGGGAACTTGGGCGAGCCATGAGATTTATAAGCTCGACCTAATGAGAGGTCTTGCTTGGCATACTCGTGGAGTATCGCCTTATAAATGACTTGTGGGCCCTTGAGGTGTACGGTGGACGGAGGGAAGTAAGTGGTGATCTACGGAAATGGAAATACCGACCCGGTTGACAGGAGGGTCAACGCGGGAAGGTATACGAATGACATCGGCAGAACGAGTGGAACTTAGCTCCTGAGAGCTACTATATCTTTGAATTGTTTCTGATTACTTTTCCTGTTCGAATGATTGATTATTGAAAGGACATAGTTTTATTTATTAAATTGGAATTGCTATTTGAACAAAGTGCTTGCATGTGTGTTCTTGGCCTCACGAGCGTTTAGCTCATCTTATAGTTTTGTTTTCCTTAACAGGACCGAATCTTGGAAAAGTATGGAGAAACCCTTCGTTGTACTTTTGTTAAGACTCCTGCTATATTTTGACTAGGCCCTGGTTTGAGTTGTACTTTTGGAATTGAAATGTAAAAATTTGGGCCCTGACGTGTATTTTGAACTTAAGACGTATTATGATTTCCGATGTAATGGTTACATGTTAAGTGACTTGTTAAGCTTGAACGCTTCCGCATTATTGTATTCATGTTGCTCTCTTCGAAATGTTTAGTTCGATTTTGAATTGAATGGTTTTGCTTGAGTCCTGGCGAGAGCTGGGCAGGCGTCCGCGGATACCCTTTGGTTCGCCTTAGGGAGATGTGGGGCGTCACACATCTAATACAAGTGAAGGAGCTCTAGAGGACATGGTCGAAAAACATGTATATGGTTGAATAGACGGATCCACGCGACACTTTTTCTGACAATCATGTGAGCTCTGTCCCTCAATATAACTACTTGTTATGCACACTTGGAGGTTTGGTTATTAAATTGTCTGTACACACCAAATTTTTGGTGTAATTTCATTTTTAGTTTTTTATTTGTCATGTTCGTTTTTTAGTTTTTAGTTTCTAGTTTTATTATTATTTTTAAGTTCCTTAGCATAGAATTTCTCGGGAAAAAGAAAAAGCATTCAAAAAATATGCTTTAGTTGTTTTGATTTAAATTCCATGTTTTCTTGAAGAAAAGGAAAAGAAAAGGAAAAAGATGAAAATGAAGAAAAGAGATTGAAAAATGGCAACTTGGTTTTTGTTTGTTTATTTTGATGTGATGTTACTTAAATTGTTGTTTTTTATTAGTATTATTATTACTTAATTTTATTATTAATTTTGTTAAATTACTTTTCAAAAAAAAAAAAAAAAGGATACGCGGCATAAAGCTGCGTATTGTTGCAGCTTGCAAAAAACAAGCTCGGGGAGCCCCTTGGGTTGCAAATATAGGAGATGGCTGGAGTTTTAGGGTTAGGAACCCCATATAAATAGAAAAAAAGAAGGGCAGCCGCAAAGGGGGAGAGTTTTTGGAGATAAAGAGAGATGAAAACTGACGGCTGAAAAACTGAGGGCTTAGAGAGTGTTGGCGGTGGGAAAACAAAGAAAAAGAAAACCAGCAAAAGGGAAAAGATGGGAGAGGTTTTGACGGCAAAGGAGAGAAAGATAAACAAAAATCAGAGAGAGTTTTTCTTACGGCTGGGGAAAGAAAAGGAAGTAGCGGCAGAGGTTGAAGTAAAAAGGAGCCGAAAGCAAGAGAGAGACCAAGGGAGCTGGGGGAGGTGACGGAAAAAAAACCAGCAAAGGGAAAGAGAGAAACTGAGGAGAAGGGCTTCATCTGAGGAGTGAACGGCTGGGGATTAAGGGAAGTGATAGCTGCAAATCTGGAGTGGACGGCCAAGGAAAAATCTAAAGAGAGCATACGGATTTTGGCAACGGCTGAACTGAGGAAAAATTCTGAGGGAGGCTAAGGCAGAGGGCTACGAGAGGAGAGGAGGAGAGCTTCAGGAAAAGGGAACGCAGGAAGAATCCATCATCATCTGGGACAGTCGTTGCTTACCGAATCCAACCTCATCGTCGCTGCCGAATCTTCACCAAACATAGCGTTGTAAGCCTCTTTGTTTGCCTTCTCTTACAAATAGCTTTCCAAATCTTGGATTCTTGTTCGGTATGTTGACGGCTGATGTTGATGATTCTCTTATGAGTGGGGTTTTATGTTGTATGCTAGAACTTTTGGACTAAAATTTTGACTGCAATCAAATTGGACCTTTGTGGCCAGTTCTTTTCTTTTGTTTGCTGAGATTACAGTTTGTGTTTGCATGATGTTCAGTTTGGTTTTTGATTGAAAAGTTATAACTTTCTCCAATTTGATGACCGAAAGGCTGTGTCTTGGGTCTCTATTTGCATAACTTGGGCCTGTTAAGATCCTTAGAGTCATAGTGCGAGGTTTAGCTGTCAGAAACTTGATTTTTCTTCGTTGGTTGCAGCAGTTTTGAGTCCGAAAGGCAGCAGTTTTGAATGGCATGATGTTGCTTTGAAATTTCTTGTACAGATGTCTAGCGTCTTGGTTGTTTTATGGTCCAGGTTTTAGTGTTTTATTGGATGTTATGGTTTGATGTGTTAAGCGAAATTCAGAATTCATGTGATTTGAGTTGGCAAACAAATGATTTTTGCATTTTTTCTGGTATGAAATACGTATGATTTGAAGATGTCAAAGCTTGCGGCAGAAAATTGCAGAAGCATTATTCGATGCTTGCTTGAACTTCCCGTCTGAATTTCTGGCACTTAAATATGAAGTTTCATGCTGAAAAGTGAAAAGGAAAATTGGTTATCTTGTTGCCTTGGTCCAAATATTGGTTGGCTGATTGCATTTGAGAACCCCAGCATGTTGCAGAGGAAAGAAACCAGCAGAGAATAAAGAAGGCCTCGTAACATGCATGCAAAATAATTCTGAAAAATTGCACTTTCAGCCCCCCAAGTTCCCTAAAACTCTGTTATGGCCTAGAAACTTTGGAAATCAATCAATTTGGTCCTTGGCAGCTTTAGTTTTTGCAATTTCATTGTTTTTTTTGCTTCAATTAACTACCATGCTTTGTCAATTGCACTTAAGTCATGACTTTAGAGGCTTTACGATTAAGTGAGCTTTGTATTTGCGTATTTCTTTTAATTTTCCCCAATAAATTGGTACCTTGACCATTTCTTTTATTTTGGAAGATAAATAAGTGATTTCACTCCATTTAAGGCATCAACTCAAGGGAGGTATAATTTCTTTTATCTTTTTTGTCTCTCCTATGTGATCCAACGTGCTACGTGAAAATTGCATGTCTACTTGCTTCCCTTGTTTTTCTTTAATTCCTTTCATTTACTTCATTTACTTTTGCTTTTTATTTAAGTTATTCTTTATGGGGTATGTGCACACCTCTTGGCTTGTAATAGTTAGGGATTTAATTATTTTATTCCTTTTCCCCCTTTTAGATTGTAGTAGGGTCTCCCTAATGTAATAGATAAGGCTTGGAGGAGCATTCAATGAAGACCTATCGAAGTCATGTGCCTAGCTAGCAAATGTAATAGTTAGGGCTTTAATTGTCTTATGTGTCTTGCATGCTTAGTTACTACGTGTTAATTTGCATTGTTAGGGTCTTGCATCTAGTCGAGCATGCTAAATGTTATGTGCTATGTGTTTATAAGTGTTTGGCATGTCTACTCGCTTTCCATAGCCTGAATGAATGTGATGGATAAATGTACGTTTCCACTAGTCCAACGCTAGTCGGAATTCATAGAATGGGCTAGTCCAACGCTAGACCCTTAGGGATTTCCCCTCGTTAGTACATGTTTGCATGTTCATTACATGTCATGCATTCTTTTTAGTTTTATCATTTTGCATGCCCCTCGAACCTCTTTTCCCTCCATTTTAGGATTTTTGCATTTCATGCTAGTTATAGGGTTCATTTGCTTGAGAGTCCCCTTAAATATGGGATATAGACGAGTGTGGCTTTTTCTAAGCCTTAGCACGCTTGTATTCCCTCTATAAAAGGGCAAATTGAGTCACGATTTAGGTCTCCCCGTACCCAATATGCATGAATTCCCTAGGCTCATGTATTTTTTAAATCCACTCTACCATTTTATACCCTCATCACACTTTCATTTTTTCTCCCATTTTGCACACGTGCACCTTTATGTTTTTTCACTTAACTACTCACACTTTATACTATATCACTCGCACACATGCACTTTATGTTATTTTCACATCGATCATTCTTTACTCCCCTTACCTTGTAAATCCATTTGCACACTTCCACTTACACACTCTTGTTTTATCACTTTTTCATTTCATACAATCTCACATTTTCACATGGCATGCATTCATTTCACTCATTTTACGTCATTTAGGATTATGTGTGACCTCTCCAAAGGATCATTATTGGGCTTCACAATTAATGTGATTGGCACCACTCAACCTTGGAAGAGAAATTTCCCCCATGTTCCCCTAGGTCTAGGGTTTGCATTCATGTAGTACATCCAAATGTAATAAATTCTTTGGTTAAAACAAGAAAATCTTTAATTAAATCACGCAGCTAGCCTTGGCTAGGTCGAAGGGGTGCCTTGGATTTTTATCCTTGCCTTCCCCTTCGTCAAATGTGACTCCCGAACCTTTTTCGTTGGTTTACGTGGACTAGGAGTCGTTTAAAAGGGGTTTCTTACTACTTTTCCCTATTTTTTCTTTAAAAATTCATTTTTAGGTGACTTGGTACACCTTAACTCATTACCAAGTGGCGACTCCGATTTTTTATTTCAAAAACCCTTTTTAAACTATAATTTTGGGTCAAATCGTCGCATTCTCAAACCCCCATTTAGACCCATTTTTCTTTTAAATCACAATTCATTTTCCAATCACAAATTGAATCAAAAAATACAATTTTTAAACCATTTATTTATTTATCAAAAAAAATGGGGCGCGACATTGTCAATTATGTTTCTTTATGTGGCACATTGAGGTGTTCTAGCCAATTACATATGTTGGAGATGTTTATGCCAATCAAATCATGTCATATCACACATCTCTATGACTTGAAAATTATGGATAAATATCTAAATATTTATTTTTTTGTCGAAGGATAATACTTGGACTTATTTAACCCTTATGTATGTGTTATATATTGCAATTATTCGTTCAATTAAATTGTGTCGTGTCATACGTTTCTACAACTTGGTTAGTCAAAGAAGACATATTAATATTGTCTTTTAGTTAATAAATATAAAACAAAGTGATAATATTCAAGGTAGTGTAATCCCTATATGATTGCATGTCTTGAGAGACAAGCAAGGAAGTATGCATATCTTCAACCTTTAGCCCTCTCTACAACTACAAATAGGGTCTCTTTCTAAAAGCTCGAAGACACATATATATAATATTCTCTTATAATCTTGAAGCTCCAAAGCTATGAAAGTTTTGCATCTTCAAGATCTTCAATTCTTCTTTATATCAAGATTTGATTGTTCAAGTTTCTTCAAATCTTTCATCATATTAAGGTTTGAAATCTTCATCAAATTAATCAATTTCTTTAAAACTTCCATATCAAGATTTGAAAAAGTCAATGGTCAATCCAAGAACAAACTACGAGACCTTTGGATTAATGTTTGAAGAGAAGAATTGAAGGAAACTCTCTATGGTATTAAGAAAATCCAAGAGATTGTAACTCATAACTTTTCTAAATTTTATATATTTCATTCCTTTTGTTTATTTTTCTTGTCATGTAATTTTCTTGCAGGCTTGAAAATTTGTTGAGTACAAATTTCTAACATGCCTGATGGGGCCATCTTTGCCTTTCATCTTTTCTCTTCATATATACAACTACACATATCAAACTATGGCCCTAAAAAATGATAAATCTACGGCTACCGTTCCAAGGCTACTAATGTCAAATCTACTGATGATGTTGCACATGTTGCTAAAAACCCTCACGTTGTTGGACTTGTAACAAGAAGTACGATGAGAGCTCTTCCTCTAAGTAGCATGGAGACTCCATCTACATCAATACCCACCTTTGGTTCAACATCATAAAAAATCTCTTATCCCACAATGGAACTCAAGGATGTTCCTACTTTAATCGAAAACTCTTGCTATGCTTGAGTTGTTCTGGATCCAAACCTTTGAAGCATGATGATG
Organism: Coffea arabica; assembly: GCF_036785885.1. NCBI lineage: Eukaryota > Viridiplantae > Streptophyta > Magnoliopsida > Gentianales > Rubiaceae > Coffea > Coffea arabica. The sequence goes on from NC_092329.1 coordinate 38,208,310, forward strand.
ACTTATCAAGAACTGGATCTGTATCCTCCCATCGAACTCTGTGACAACCCCACCTCCCCCTAAGGCGAACCAAAGGGTTCGGCGGACCGCCTGCCCAGCTCTCGCCGGAACTCAGTCGTTCACTTCAATCAATCCGGAATACAACCACAAGAATTCATATAGCAAAAAAATCAAAAACTTAAAATGAAACTTATATACATTGCTATCTCAAAAGAAAGTACAAACGTCGAATATACAAAGGTTCTCAATTCACCATACATCCAGCCCGTGCCAAGCACTAGGGCGAGAACCATTACAAAATCAAAGAACTAGACTAGGCTAGTCTATACAGAGCTCTCATCCTGCTCGTCGTCCCCTGTTAAGGAAAACAAAACTAAAGAAATGAGCTAAAAGTTCAGCGAGGTTCTATACACAGAAACAAGTAATTAAACAAGGACATTAATCATGTAATAACAAATAATCCAGAAACATGTCCAATATAAAGCAATGACAATACATTCATTAAAAGGATACAGGCTCACAAGGAGCAATTCGTTCGTTCGTTCCCCTTTCATTCCCTTATTCCTCCAATTATTTAAAATTGCATTTTTGTAAGTAAAACCCCTCGTTTTTGACGTTCATTCGTTCATCATCATTCACCTCCTCCGGGACATTGGCCAGACTTTTCACCCCCATCCGGACGTTGGCCGGACTCCACCCGACAACAAGGTAATACTCAAGTATACCAAACGTTCACCCAGGTCACCAAATCGCCCGACCGAGTCCGCTTCTGGTTCGAGTCGATCAGTAAGGGCCCAGTTCAGCCAAAAGGTTTACATTCATGCGCAACTAGTATTTCAACATTTAATCACCGAAAATTTCATATTTATTTAGGTCGAGTGCGATAAATTACACACTCACCTAGCAAAAGTTCATTTTAGAAATCATAAAAAACAATTAACATTTAATCAAATATTCACAAATAATCACATAGTCACAACAATCCACATAGTCATAAAAACAAAACGTATATAGAACACTCACCTATTTAAGCAAAATAATGTCCAAAGTATCCTTCCGGATAACACTCTCAATCACCAAGGAACCCTAATAATAGCCAAGAGAAAATATTACAATTAAACCCCTCCAAAGTTTAAGTGAACCAAAGAAAATCCGAATAACTACTAGTACAAAGTATAAGTATAGTTTTGGAAGTGAAAAGAGTACATTTAAACCAAAGGCTATGAGTAAAATATTTGTAAAACTTATGCTTGCTCGTAAAACTTTGAAATCTCCATTTAAGTCGAAGTGACAAAGAAAACGTACTCCGAGCAGTCATTATTTTATTTCTCAAGGGTTTTAGTTCGACCAAATCCTTACTTATATACCTCGATAAAAGAAGATGCAAATATCCTAGATGGTTCAAGTGATATTCATTTACCAACTTTACTCAAGTCGCAAGTATAGTTTTCTAGTCCTTGAGCGTAAATTTGGGCAGCATGCCCTTTGTGTTTACCAAATTTTCCAGCCATTTATGACTTCATTATTTTCCTCAACCAATCCCAAAGTTATACACAATATAAATTCATCACAATAGCCATTCAATAGGCTCAAAGTCATATGAGTACAAAATCAAGTTAACAACATATATGGAAATTAGATTTAACCAAAAAACAGATTTGACATGAAGCTACGCTTATCGAATTGGGATGAAACTTATACCGTTTTGAAGCTAACACAAAGGCCTACAATTTTGATGAAGACCACTTAGTCCAAATTCCAGTGTAATCCAGTCAAATTCCCAATTCACAGAACCAACTTCCAACTAACCGGCTAGTTAACCGTACTACCTTTAAATGGCTATATCTCAAGCTACCAAAGTCCGTTTAAGGCGTTCTTGGAGGCATTGAAAATCTAAGACAGAGTACTAAAACTTTCATGTTTTGGCAAATAGCTAAATCAGCACGGATCATAGTGAACAGATGCAGTCAACTAGATGAACTGTCTAAAACGGGTCACTGGAAATATCCTAGGGCAGCAGGGTATTTTGGTCTTTTCACAGGCTACGTTACTCCGATTGAGTTACAATTTTGTAGGAACCTATAGAATATCATTCTCTACAACTTTCATGTTTTATGCTAAGCCTAATTCGGCCTCTAACATGATGCAATAAAACCGGACAGAACAAGGCTGAAATTTTCCAGAAATCTGGAAATTTTGGGATTCAATGAAACTTTCTTCATTTCTTGTCTCAATCCACCACCACAACCTCCTATATAAGCTTAGATACAACATATATCCTCCATATAGCAAGTATAGGCAGAAATCATCAAACCCTAACTTACATATATCACCTTAAAAATCATCACAACAACTTGTATCACAACTAATCTAACCAAAACATGAATTATATAACATCTTAATCAAAAATAAAAGAACCAAAGCTATGGGTTAGACCTTATACCTCAACAAAAGAAGCTTGCAAGAGTAATACTTCATCTCCTCTTGAAATTTTTTGGTTCCCCTAGCTTCCCAAAGTCACAACTCACACTTTAATCGGTTTAGAATTTTGTTTCCTTCACTCAAATGGTGCAAATCAAGATGAATTGAAGGTTTTTTTCTCTCTTGCTCTCTCTCTCTCTCTTAAGCTCGACCAAGAAAGAAAGAAATGAAGGAAAATGAGCTAAAATGAAGGATAAAAGAACAAGAAAAAAAATTAATCAAAGAGCCATAGGGTGGTGACACTTGTTACCACCAAAGCCATGCAAATTTTTCACGCTCTCCCTTGCATTTTTGGCCACAAATTTCGGTCAAAGCCAGCTGGAAATAAGGAGATATTTTGCTCAAATATTAATGAGCTTGTATGGTAAGAAAGTGGTGGTCAAGTGGTGCGTTCAATCGGTAGTGCACGGTACACGTCGGTTCGCACCGTTTTTCCTTAAATCACACATACTAGAGTTTTTACTTCCTATTCACTAACTTTTTGTCATTGCTTCTAATCACATATTATTTCTCACCCAAAAGTCACTTTTAAGCACCAAATTTGATCCTCGCTCCGTACCGGATAATTACAGTACGGATACACGTGAAAACCCTAACTTGCTCCAACTTGAAAACGAAAAGTGAAACCCTACTTTCTAGGTTCATTTGCACTTATTGTGGAATGATTGGGTAGTAGGGTTATAATAAAATCATAAGTTCCAAATAAAAGGAAGTTTTTAAGAGAAACGTGAGGGATTTTACAATTCCAGTGATTAAAATTAGGGTTTTAATTAAAATATGAGGGGTTTAAGAAAACCGGTTGGTCACAAGTAAATTAGGGTTTTTGATTAAAATTTTAGGGTTTCTAATCTTTTAAAACAAAATAAGGTTTTAAATCAAACCCACAGAAATATATTTTAGTATTTTCTTTACAAACAACCTCCTAATTTTCGGGGTATCACAAACTCCACAATCGAAATTGCTTGTTGAAGATTGTGCTATTTCATCCGTTTCTTCCATTATGCTTGTTATGGTGACAAGCATTCCAAATTTGGAAGAACAAGTGGCAAATACATCCAAGATGATGGAATCAATGATGAAGCATATCAAGGATCAAAAAGGTCTCATTGATCAACTTCTCAACCAGAAAGATAGCATGCTTTAAGGAACTCACATGGATTTCAAGGAACAACAAGAACATGAGACTTCATCATCTAAAGGAAAAGACACAGTGAAGGAAGTGTGACGACCCCACCGTACCCAGAGGCGTACCAAAGAGCTTAGCGGATCACCTGCCCAACTCGTGCCAGGACTCAATTCTAAAACGATAAATAAATTTCACGCTAAAAGAAAGTTCTATATAAACTATTACATCTTCAAAAGTTATATAAACTATTACATCAAGCCATACAAACCACTAGAACCAGAAAGTAAACCCTAGAAAAGCTGATAACTATAACCACCACAACAAATATATACATCTTACTAGTCCACTTATAACAAGTACTAGGGCAACATCAGTTATTCTTTAAACCAAAAGTCTATACACCTTCCCGAGAGATTCCCGCATTGGCCCCTGCTAAGGAAAATAAATGAAATGGGGTAAGTTATATGCTTAGTGAATAATCGGGGGTAAAAATGTAAAATCACATCCAAATAAACATGTAACCCAAGATATTTCACATCAATAGATAGAAATGTAATATCACAATGGTAGGATACGGGTGGCTTCAAAACCAGTTCATTTCCCCGAGCTTGAACGCCTGTTGACACTCCGTCAACCAAAATACTCATGGTCCGTAGACTCTACTTACTTTCCCCGTTCACCTTATCAATCCTCGCTGGCCAATCAACAGCACACAGCAGCTCGAGCGAAACAAAATCACTTAGCTTTAATCAAAGTTTTAACAAAGAACGAAATCCCAAGGTTAGCATGGAACTAATTTCGATCAAGCCCCGGTTGGCTCGAATAGTCCGTCTACTCTTGGAACCGGGTTGGAACTAAGCCCTGAGATATCCAATCTCACAATAGATGACATCTCTCAATAAATAGGCACAAGCCCAAGATACCCAGGTTCGGTTTTGGTTTTTCCTCATATTGTTCAAAGTCCTTTGCAAAAGAATCGAATACCTCCTCATTATCACTCTCGCTTTGGAGTTCGGATTCACAGACCTCCAAGTCGTGAGTGATATAGAGATTGCCATTATCGTATTCCAGAACTGTGATATCCAAAGGGTCAAATAATTTTATTTTTGGCCATCTGAAAGAATTAACGAATATGGGATAATAAGCAAATAAGCATACAACAAACAAATGAACAAGCAATATGAATATAAACAAGCGAATAAATAACACAACATGACAAGAACAACTTGTGCATTTTCATAAAGACCTTGATTAAAAGCAAATTGAAACGAAAACTTAACAATATTTACATGCGCAAATGTTAGTCAAAAAGTAAAATTGTTTTCATTGGCTATTTACAGATGCAAAAGTATTTTCATGAATTCACATGAATGATAAACCCCTTTCAGTTTACCGAAACTCCTTCCGAACGGGCAGGGACTCGGCTGTCCAATTGGGAATTGATCCTTCGGGGATGTCAGGAAATTCAGCTTCGCCTGAAACACTATCTTCAAATGTTGCCCCAACGAACAATTGGGCCAAGCTTGCTTCAATTTCATCAACTGGGTTAATTTCTGACATGATCACCTCGGCTGGTCGTGGGAAAGTATAATGCAGGGGTGGAATGTCAAGAGCCCTTTGCCTTCCTTCTTTCTCCGCTTTCTTACGTTCCTTCATTTCTCTAATATCCTTAGCAGTTGGTCGGAAACCCAAACCAAACGAATCCTTTTTCTCCACAATTTCCACTGGCTTCAAAATTCCTTGCAAGTCTCGTCCCAGCCCTTTATCAAATTCATAGCCTCCACGGATCATTTCTTTAGCAATCATGACACTGGCCTTTGATTGAGCTCGCTCCTCGTTTGTGATCCAACTTACAGAGACGATATCAGCCGTGCTATGAGGAGTCATGGTGACATTGCGGCTTCCATCCTCTTTTGACCCAGAATCGGTGATTACAAGGCAATCCTCCTCGGCAAATATAGTTATCAGCTTGTCATTCACTACAAACTTCAGCAATTGATGCAATGAAGGAGGCACAGCCCCAGACTTGTGAATCCATGGCCTGCCAAGCAAAACGTTGTAAACACTAGGAAAGTGCATGACTTGGCAGGTTATTTGAAACTGGGCGGGCCCCATTTCAACTACTAAATCAACTTCTCCTATTGGCTCTCTTTGCGCTCCATCAAAACCTCGGACTATGGTCCCTGAAGGCCTCAGCTTGACGTCTTGCAATCCTAGCTTTTCCAAGGTGCTCCAGGGACATATATTAAGAGCGGATCCATTGTCAATCAATACCTTCGGCAGCATTTTTCCGTTGCACCTCACAACTATGTACAGGGCCTTGTTATGTCCAATGCCTTCCGCCGGCAATTCCTCGTCAGAGAAAGTGATTTGTTTGGTGAATAATACGTTCCCAACCACGTGTGAGAAATTATCAACTGAGATGTCCCTAGGGATTTGAGCTTTGGTCAACACCTCGATCAGCGCGTCCCTATGCATGTCTGAAGAAAAGAGTAGATCCAACATGGATATCTGGGCAGGCGACTTGCTCAGCTTCTCAACTACATTGTACTCACTTCTCTGAAGCCTCTTAAGGAAATCCAAGGCTTCTTTCTCGGTGATTGTTGGTTTAACGGGCGACTCGGAGTTATTTGCTTGAATCGGAACGGCAGCTTCAAATGGACTTGTAACCTTCCCCGATCTGGTGACCGCTGACACTTCTTCCTTTGCAATTATCTTTTCCCCAATCTGTATGACAGGTTCATCATAGTTCCACGGTACTTGTTGCAGGCTCAGGACAGGCTCCTGCTTCGGGAATTCGACGATTATTGGCTCCAAAGCCGCACTCTCAGCTGGCGTGAGATCCAAGATAAAGGGCTTTTCGTCCTCTTCAAATGGCAGTTCTATGACAAAGGGTTGGTCTGTGACCCCAAACACTTCAGCTTCCCTTGCCAATTCTCTGACTGATTCCACATACTCCGTATCATCCAGAATAGCCCCAATGATATTGGCATGTTCCGGTAAAGGGTTCCTATTTACGTTCGGCCCTTGCTTCTCCTTTTTTCTGATTACAATCTCTCCAGATTCAACCATATCTTGGATTTTATGCTTAAGAGCCTTGCAATCAATAGTCGAATGTCCGGCGGCCCCTGAATGATAAGCACAGACGGCTTGCGGGTTATACCAGGCGGGCATGCCATATGGATAGGTAGGAGGGGGTACCATACCAATTTTCCCGGCGGCCTTTAACTGATCATACAATTGGTCTAAAGGCCTGCCTAAATTGGTGAATGCACGGCTAGGGGGTCGATTGTAAGGTTCAGGAGGTGGAGGATGGTTGTAAATAGGTCTATTTGGTGGAGAAAATCTTGGATTATATGAAGGGCGAGGTCGATTTTGGGGTGGATTCGGTTGAGAAATTTGAAAAGGGGCTGAAGGTGGGTTAGGATAGCTTGGGCGAGGTCTAGGGTGGTGGATGTTGGTAGTATATACAGGGTGCGGATTTGAGTAGTAAGGGTAATGGGGTTGGTAGATTGGGCTGTGTTGGTATCGGGGTCTGGGTGAAGGGTTTTGGTTCCAGATAAAGGTTGCATCCCCCTCTTTCTTTTTGAACTGCGGTTTTTTCACATTGCTTCCTTGACCTTGTAAAGCATCCAACTGGGATTTGAGAGCAGAGACATTAACAATTTTTCCGGCTCTCACAAAGTCATCAAACTCCTCAAGTTTATTTACAATCGCAGCAAACGAACATCCGGTCATACGGAAAATCTCTTCAAAATACGGAGGGTCATGTGCCTTTATAAATATGCGAATAATTTCATCCTCAGTCATCGGAGGCTCCACTTTCGCAGCTATCTTTCTCCATCTCTTGGCATATGTCTTATGATCTTCAGACGGTCGCCTCTTCGTTCCTTCCAAAGTAGTTCGGGTTGGTGCCAGCTCACAGTTATACTCATATTGTCTGATGAAGGCATTGGACAGATCGAGCCAGGTCTTCACTTCCTCTGGCTTTAGGTTGGAATACCAATCGAGGGCATCCCCTTCTAAGCTCTCTGGAAATAATCTCAATGGTAAGTTCTCATCATCCACTGTCTTGCCCAACTTGTTGGCAAACAAGCGTAAGTGTGTCTTAGGGTTACCCGTTCCATCATATTTGTTGAACTTAGGGGTCTTGAACCCCACCGGCAGTTGCACGTTTGGAAACAGGCACAAATCATCATAATCCAACACCCCTTGTTTGCTTAAACCTTGGCTTTTCCTGATGAATTCATCAAAACGATCCAAGCGTTTAAGTAGCTTCATATCAATCTGGGCAGACGACTCTCCCATTTCTGGCTTATTTTGAAAAGTGTGCTCCGGTACCACAGGCTCTGCGGTAGGCTGATAAAAATTTGGTGGGTTCAGATGCATGTTTGGGTCGCCTTGAGGCTAAAATCCTTGCCCATAAGGAGGATAGAAAGGAGGATTTTGAGTATAAGCATATTGCGAGTTGAAAGTTCCCTCAAACGTGGTTTGAAATGGAGGAATAACAAATGGTTCGGATTGTGGTTGTGTAGTGGGTACAGGCTCAGGTTGCACTCCGCTACTAACGAGCTCGTCAATCAACTTCTTCTGAGCGGCCATTTCTGACGCCATTTCCCCAAATTTTGTGAGTAACTCTGTCAACTGAACCACAGGACTTGCGGCCTCTAGTTGGGTAGTTGTAACGGCCTTGTCGGATGATTCTGGTTGAGTACTCATGTCTACACGATTCTTTTGGGCTCTACTTCGGGATCGCGTAATAATGGGGCTTTTCCGAAAAGCTATTTTGAAAATTTACCTGAGAATGCAAAAGACTGCTTTAGATAAACCAATCGTTACTGAATTTCTGCAATTTATTCAAAAGAGAAAAAGAAAAAGAAAAAGACATGAGTTAGTAACTATTTGAACAATTCGGATGCATGTCCTATTTGGGGAACCCTTTTTGTGCCAAGGGTAGGCCTAGCATGATGCAAGCCTTCGGGGTAAAATCCCATTTCCAAACCTGTAAGTGAATTTAGAACTTTAAAATGGAAAGCTTCTCATAATATTGCAGAATGGTTCAAACTTTCTTTACAACTTCGTCAATGGTCTTAGTAACTATGTTTACAAAATCCCTATGTCTTGAGAGACTTGTACTTTGTGATTCTCCAGAACTTCCTAAATTGAGCTTACGAGCTCCTTCTCTAATCCTATCAAAGGCGTCTATGGTTTCCTCTAACTTCTCATTCTTCTTCTTCTCCCTCCTCAGCTGCACTTGGGTATCTTCTAGAACTCTGTTAGCCATTATAAGTTGGGCTTGAGATTCCTCTAATTCTTTCCTTAGCCTCTCCATCCGTTCTTCGGGACTGGCTGATGCTGATTGTTGCCTTGCCCTATCATGTTCCACCCTTTGCTTGATCCACTCGTTGTACCCAGGCATAACCGCAGGTGCCATTTTGTTTACCATTTCCAACTGCAAATTCTCAAGTCCTCGCAGATTTCCCCAAGCCTCTAATACCATGCTTCGACTCTCGGTTACCGTACCCAATCTGAGATCTTCAAACCTTTGTACCATAGGAATACTTTGCGGGTAGCCAAACTGTCTCATAACCCTTTGCGGAATATAGGCTACTAGACCATTGACTCCAGCTAAAGGGATGAAATCATGTTGAGTGGTCCTAAAAGCTGGGTCCCTAACTTTGGTCCAATCTAAAACCCACTGCACCTTTTCTGGTGTCAAATTGTTGAACTCTTCAATAAACTGGCTTGACGACATCACGCGGTAGTAGCGACCGACTCTCTCTCGATGCGAATCAATCCAATTCTCAACTGGGAGGCAAGAACCCATAGGATTAAGTGATCTCTTCGCCAAATATTCCATGATCCATATTTGAAGTACCAAATTTGACGCGTAGAAGAAACCCCCTTTCCTTTGGCAATTAGTAAGGGCTGAGAAGATATCTGCTATGACAACGGGTATCAAAGTTGGTGTTGCTTCCTGAATTCCTAAGAAAAGATTTTGAATCATATTGATGGTTGCAAATGTCACCTTTCCATGCCTTTGAGGGAATAGCAATAAATTGATCAAAACCAACCCAAAAACTTGTACACGTTTCTCTTCCCATTGCCCCTTTGTTATGAAGAAATCAATCTGATGGCGCTCAAAGGACTCCTTTTCCCCAAACCGGTCATATAGAAACCTCAGTGGACAAGATCTAGCATCAGGGTGTTGATCTAAACTATTGTTCCTTAATCCTAAAAATCGCCAAAACTGCTCTCTGGTTCCTCCGCTCGGGTATACCATAGGACTACCCTTTCCTGGCATTTGCAATAATCCTTCTAACTCTTCTATGGTTGGGGTGAGTTCGCACATTCCAAATCGGAAAACCGAGACATCTGGATCCCAATAATTGATCAGTGCTTGAATGGCGGACACATTGGGTATGATATCGACTAGGCTCGGTAAATGTCCCACATATTGAAATAGCCCCCCAATTTCATAGGATAGGTTGTTCCTCCACTGATTCAGCTCTCGGGGAACTTGGTTGAGCATTCGATACTGCGTCATCTGGATGAGGAATTCACTTAAATACCGTTACCTTGGGATTTTACCCCTTAGGTTAAATTGCAAAAAGTAGACGTGCACAATCCCCCAAAAGTAGGGTTAAATACCCATGGGATTAGGGTTGGCTTCCCTAACATGGAAATTGCCTAATTGGCGTTCCTTCTAAGGTTTAATACATGATGCCATTTATTAAAGCAATGTAACTATGTGACAAGTATGGCCTAAAGGACATGAATAATGCATCGGGGGGAAAGGGTCTAAAAAATGAAATGTACTTATTGAAAATTAAGTGTAATGACTAAAATTTAAACATGTGAGTTATCTAGTGGGTAGGCCACTAAAAGAGTGCCAAAATGGCCTCTTATTGCTAAGGCACATGAATGCAAGCCAAGAAAACAAAAGAATGGTTAGTGTAATTGATAGTACACATAACACATTGGGAGCAATTAAAAAAAATAATAAAATAAAAGCAAATAAAAGGGGTGGAACCCCTTCCCTCGTGCCTAATGTGCTTAAAAGAGGGTGAGGCTGACTCTAACCTAGGAAAATGCTAACATGGATGCATGAGGCTGGGGTTCACTAATGCGACTAGACTCGATAAGGTTTAAAAGGTCCCCAAGCCTTCAGACCTAAAGGCCAAGGGTCATCACTCCCAAGGCCTTCGATCGGTGGCTCGAGTGATCCCTTAGGTAGCGCTATGGGCGCAGTGCACACCATCCGCCTACCCAAGGCAATCAATCCTAATCCTACAAGGCGGTGTGGGATAGCGCCCACGAAAAATAAAATCAAATAGGATAACAATAAGTAAACGTGCACGTATGAAGTGTTCCCTATTTTGAGGGAAGGGGTTGAGAACCACGCAAGGCTCTAAAGGTGACACACACCCCCCCAAATGCAATGTAAGCGCGAGATAAACAAGTAAACATTCATCCAATCAACCAATCATACATTCGCGAGCGAGGGAGTAGTTGGACACGCGTGAAATGCAAAAATCCTAAAAAAAGGAAAAAATGCAACCCTAAAACACCCAAATGTGATATATGAAAAGGTTAAAAGAAGAAAAAGGTTGATTAAATCAAATTTGCTTGGACTTTCGAATGTCCCCAGTGGAGTCGCCAACTGTCGCGCCCCATTTTTTGATAAATAAATAAATGGTTTAAAAAATGTATTTTTTGATTCAATTTGTGATTGGAAAATGAATTGTGATTTAAAAGAAAAATGGGTCTAAATGGGGGTTTGAGAATGCGACGATTTTGACCCAAAATTATAGTTTAAAAAGGGTTTTTGAAATAAAAATTGGAGTCGCCACTTGATAATGAGTTAAGGTGTACCAAGTCACCTAAAAAATGAATTTTTAAAGAAAAAATAGGAAAAAGTAGTAAGAAACCCCTTTTAAACGATTCCTAGTCCACGTAAACCAAAGAAAAAAAGTTCGGGAGTGTGACAGCCCCACCTTCCCCTAAGGCGAACCAAAGAGGTTAGCGGACTGCCTGCCCAGCTCTCGCCAGGACTAACGGGGCAGTATAAAGCGATCTATCACGTTCTGAAACTTATAATGCGCGCAAACAAGGCAAAAGGGCAAAATAAAAAAAAATGAAAATCGAAGCCGAAATGAACAGTAAAATCCACGTCAGAATCCGGCCGGATACAAGGCCGAGAGCAAACCCCAAAATTTCATTTTTTTCCCAGGCAATCCGGCCTGCAATCCGGCCAGTTTCTGGCCGGATTCCTGGCCGGATTCGGCACTATTCATCTTCGCCAAAATTTTCCTTTTCCGTTTGAAAGTCGTGGTTATCCGAAATCCATCCAAACATTTACCAAACATATGTATATACATTGAAACCAACCTTTACAAGCCAGACGGCCTACCAAAGTATCCATTTAGTTCATACAAGTGCAATTAGGCCAATACAAGCCATCCATTAAAGAAGTACACATTCGATTTGCCTATCAAAAGGAAATGAACCCGTTATACATTAGGGTTTCACTTCAAGAGCAATACAAAAGACATTTACATGCTCAATTCGGCAATTGACTATCCAATCCATTCTCAAAAGTAATTATCACCCTGTAAGGAAAACAAATAACACGGAATGAGCTAAAGCCCAGTGGTATACCACCTAATAAGCAATCAAAGTCATATAAGAATGAACTTTCATTTAAAGTGCACAAATAAGCAATGAAGCAAAACGGTAAAAGGATACGGTCGGCTCTCAAGAGCCCATTTCCACGCTTGCAATCTTGATCCAACCTCATTGACTCTCCGTCAATGTTAAAAGTACCAAACCGTAGACCACCCTTTACTTCCAATCCTTCCACCTAACATACCCCAACCGGGCCCGCACTTCATTTCAGTAGTTTTTGGTAATACTCGAGTTTACCGGAACCAAGGGTCTCATTACCACAAGGTTCCCCAGTACAGTCCCCGTGGCAATTCAATCTTCACGACCAAGCCCTCGCCGGCTCGATCCAATTGACTACCAAACGGGGTTGAGCTCAGTAATACAGTAAGGCCGTTGGACATCGTCCAAACGACACCAATTCAGTTTCCATGAAATGGAATTCACCAACCAATATATCAAGTTCAGTAATGCAATAAAACGGTAACCAATCAGTGACAATATCAAAAGAGGTGAGGGCGGTCAAGTACACCCTCACCTTAATCAATTTCAATATCCAAGTAAGCCATCAAGGCATCACATAACATTTAACAAAGCCACATAGTAACAATTTAGTGAGTGGTATACTCACCAAGTGAGAAAGTGGTGTTTCATACACCGTGGTCACCAAGACGTCGTGAGCTATCGTCACGCCCTAGAATCACGCAACAAATGCAATGAGACTCGATAACGAGTCATATAGCAATGCTAAACACAACCCCAATAGGGTTTCATATGCATAAATGTGCATAATAGCAAACCAGAAATTAGAAAATGGCCTTAGTCTTGGCCCCAAAATAGAAAACTGTTTTACACTTATTATGCGGTAATGGCGTCAATTTCACTACGGTTATCGGATGGGGGTGTAAGACCCACCGTTTCGAAGCTATGAAATAGGGCTACAACAATGTAGAAGGTCACTCAATCCAGTTCCTAGCTTAACTAGGTCGAAAATGCCAAATACTGTACCAGAATTACCAAAACAGGTTTGCAAATCACACAAAACTGTAATTACTATAACTTAGTCTATACAAGTCCAAATGCCGAAATTCCAAAGGCATATGTTAGCTAAGACATCCTGATACATTTCATCAGAAGACACCAACTTCAAAATCCAAACCAAAACCAGTAAAAATGGCCAATTACTATCGCAGTTTTCGCATTCTGTCCAAAGCAGAACAGCTACAGTAATTTCGTCATAACTCATTCTAAATTAATCCAAATGACCTGAAATTTTGCAGGCATCTCAATCACATCAATACCTACAACTTTCATGTTTTGAGCAAAGTAAAATTCGGCCTCTAACCCTATGATCCAAAACCGGACAGAATTGGGGATTTAAGAACCCTAGCTTTTCAATTTTCACACCAAATCCAAAATTGGTTGCATTTATCCACATTTCACATCCACTAGAGCCATTATAGTCCATTGCCAATCATCACAAACAACCACACCATCATAATCCAATTAAACCAGAAAAATCATCATAAAATGGAAAACTTCACCAAATCAATTCAAACCAAGATAAAAACCAGAAATTTCAGCACTCTTATCACTAATAAGCACAACATAAGCATCATTAGGTGTAGTAGGATGTTCAAGTTTCACTTACCAAAAACCAAGAGAGAGGAAGATGTTGTGCACCTTAGTCCTTCAAACAAAGTTCACCAAACAACTTACTAGCACTAGAAGGAAGAATTTTATGGAGTGAAAACTAAGTTAAGCAAGTGGTTTAGTTGATTTGAGCTAGAAGTTTGCTAGAATGTTGAAGAGTTTTGTCTTTCTTCTTGCTTAGAGAGGACCGGCCATAAGGAGGAGAAAAATGGTAAATTTTGTGCAATTTTTGGATATTTAACCTTTGGTCAAAAAAGTCAAAATTGTGAATAGTAATTCTTAAAAGGCATCCAATAAGAAGGTGACACTTGTCACCTTCATAAATGCATTCTTATCTTTCTTTTCTCTCTCACATCAATCACTTCACACACACTACTTATCTCTTAACACCCGATAAATTTTAAACAGTATCCGAAACTTAACCTTATCGGCCGAATTTTTCCGAACTTTTCGCACTAGTGGGTCCCACGTCCACTATTTACTCTTAATTTTCTAAAATTTCTCCAATGCTAGAAAAATCATCTTAAAACTATAATTGCTCATAAAATCCACTAAGAAAATATTTCTAAGCCAGAAAATGCAGAAAACATGCAATTAAGGGGAAATAAACCCTAGGAAAATAATTAGGGTTTTGCGGGTTCTCACACTCTCCCCCCCTTAAAAGAATTTCGTCCTCGAAATTTCTCACCTTAATTCCCGAAAAGGTTTGGGTATTTCTTTCGCATTTCCTCTTCCATCTCCCAGGTGGCTTCCTCAACTCCGTGGTTTCTCCATAGCCCCTTCACTAGTGGAATCCGTTTGTTTCGGAGCTCTTTGACTTTTCGATCGAGTACTTGAACCGGTTTCTCTTCATAGGCCAGTGATTCATCTACTTCGATCTCCTCCGGTTGCAAAACATGAGATGGGTCAGGATGGTACTTCTTTAGCATCGAGACGTGAAATACATCGTGGATTCGAGAGAGACTGGACGGTAGCTCCAATCGATACGCGACCGCTCCAATCCTCTGAAGGATCTTGTAGGGTCCGACGTACCGTGGTTGAAGCTTCTTTCCTTTGCCCGTTATAAGACTTCGTAAGGGTGTGATCTTGAGAAATACGTAGTCCCCAACTTCAAACTCCAAGTCTTTTCTTCGGTTATCCGCGTAGCTCTTTTGGCGACTTTGGGCAGTTTGGATTCGTTGCCGTATCAACTTAACCTTCTCGTGAGCCTCTTCCATCCACGGAATAGTTGTCGGGTCCAGTGCTTTCTTTTCGCCAACTTCATCCCAGTAAATCGGTGAGCGGCACTTGCGTCCGTAGAGAGCTTCGTACGGAGCCATTTGAATCGATGAATGGAAGCTATTGTTATACGCGAACTCTACTAAGGTCATGTGTTGACCCCAGTTGCCTCCAAAGTCCAGAATGCACGTTCGTAGCATGTCCTCAAGAGTCTGAATTGTCCGCTCTGACTGGCCATCCGTCTGAGGATGATAGGTAGTGCTCAAATTAAGTTTAGTCCCCAGGGTTTCTTGGAACTTCTGCCAAAACCGAGACACAAACCGTGGATCCCGATCGGAGACGATGCTTACAGGAACACCGTGTAGTCTTACAACCTCATCCATGTACAGTCGAGTCAATTTGTCCATTGAATACTTCATGTTCACCGGCAAGAAATGGGCCGACTTGGTTAATCGATCAACGATCACCCAAACGGCATCGTGTCCTCTTTGCGTCCTTGGTAAACCTGAAACGAAGTCCATGGTGATGTTTTCCCACTTCCACTCGGGTATCTCCAAGGGTTGTAACAAACCCGATGGTTTTTGATGCTCTGCCTTCACTTGCTGGCAAATGAGACATTTCTGCACGTACTGCGCGATTTCTCTCTTCATATTGTCCCACCAATAGGTTCCTTTCAGGTCTTGATACATCTTGCTGCTACCCGGATGGATTGTATACTTGGACCGATGAGCTTCCTCTAGAATTTCTGCTTTCAACGATTCCTCCTTTGGTACCACTATTCGATCTCGATATTTCAACATACCCTCAGGACTCAGATTGAAGTCCGTTGTTTCTCCCTTTTCCACTTTCTCTCTCCACTTCCGTACCATCAAATCCTCGCCTTGCGCCTCTTTTATACGTTCCAGTAGAGTGGAGGTCACCCTTACATTGCCAAATATTACCTTATGACTCCCAAGACAGGGTTTCCACTCGCACACGGATTCTAGTAAATCCTACTCCTTAATCATTAGCCCTGCCACTTGCACTTTACGACTCAAGGCATCTGCCACCACATTTGCCTTTCCCGGATGGTAATTGATTGTACAGTCGTAATCTTCCAGGAATTCCATCCACCTTCGTTGCCTCATGTTCAGTTCCTTCTGGGAGAAAAGATATCTAAGACTCTTGTGATCCGAATACACTTCGAAGGTCACCCCATATAGGTAATGCCTCCACTTTTTCAGAGCAAACACAACTGCGGCTAATTCTAGATCGTGAGTCGGGTAGTTCTGCTCGTGAAGCTTCAATTTCCTAGAGGCAAAAGCAATCACATTCCGGTTTTGCATCAAAACGCATCCCAATCCTTCTCGCGACGCGTCTGCATATACTGCAAACCCGTCCACTCCCTTTGGCAAGACCAGTACCGGAGCCATGGTCAATCTTTTCTTTAATTCCTGAAAACTCGTTTCGCATCGGCCATTCCAGATAAACTGGCCATGCTTCTTTGTCAAGTCAGTTAAAGGTCCTGCCAGTTTGGAAAAATCCTTAATAAACTGTCGGTAATACCCAGCTAGCCCTAGAAAGCTACGAATTTCCGTGGGGGTTTCTGGCCTCTTCCAATTTGTCACGGCCTCAACCTTTGCCGGGTCTACCGAAATACCTTCGTGGGAGATCACGTGCCCTAGAAATGCTACTTTCTCCAACCAAAACTCGCATTTACTGAACTTAGCGTACAGCTGATGTTCCCTCAATGTCTGCAACACCACTCTCAAATGCCCCTCATGCTCCTCGCGTGTCTTAGAGTAGACCAAAATGTCATCAATGAACACAACGACAAATCGGTCTAGATAGGGTTTAAAAACCCTATGCATTAGGTCCATGAAGGCGGCGGGAGCATTAGTCAGTCCAAAGGGCATAACGGCGAACTCGTAATGCCCGTATCTTGAATTGAAAGCAGTTTTCGGAATGTCCTCCTTCCTAATCAACAACTGGTAGTATCCCTGTCGGAGGTCCAACTTCGAGAAGACCACTGCTCCTTGCAGCTGGTCAAACAACTCGTCGATGTGGGGCAGTGGATACTTATTCTTGATCGTAACGTTGTTTAGCCCCCTATAGTCAATACACATCCTCAACGTTCCATCCTTTTTCTTCACAAATAGGACAGGAGCTCCCCAAGGAGACTCACTCTCGTGGATGAATCCCCGCTCCAAAAGATCTTGTAACTGCAACTTAAGCTCCTTTAGTTCTGCAGGCGCCATTCGGTAAGGGGTTTTCGAGATAGGTGCGGTTCCAGGTAAAAGATCTATTCGGAATTCTATCTCTCTTTCCGGAGGTAAAGCCACTAACTCATCAGGAAACACATCCGGAAATTCCCTCACTACGGCCACGTCTTCCACTTTTAACTTATCCGTAGGGGTATTAATTAGAAAAGCCAAAAATCCTTGCGCCCCTCTACTTATCAGTTTCCTAGCTCGAATGCCCGATATGAGAGCAGATGAGGCTAACCTACCCCTTATATCTAACCTTAAGGTTGCCTCGCCAGGAATGCGAAATTCTACTATTTTCGATTTACAGTCCAGTTGGGCGTTATACTTGGCTAACCAGTCCATACCCAGAATCACGTCGTACCCCTTAATGGACAAGCTAATCAGGTCTCCTAAAATTCTCCTTTCACCTACCCATACATCGCAATCCCTATAAACCATACTAGTCACCAAACGTTGATTCCCCGTAGGTGTACTAACCTCTAAGTCATATGGTAAGCTAGCAGGTTTTATATCGATGCCACACATGAAATCAGGGTTAACAAACGAATGAGTGGCACCAGGATCAATTAAAACTTTGGCAAAGCGGTGGAAAATAGGGATCGTACCTTCCACCACCTCGGAAGACTCTGGGATCTGGTGGAGCTCTAAGGAATATACCCTAGCCGGAACTTTTGGTTTGGATCCGTCTCCCTTGGCCGATCCAGTATTGGTCCTCGACGGTAGTTGACTCCCCTTTCCGTCTTGTTTCAGGACCGGACATGTAGCCAGCTGATGGTCCGCACTTCCACACCGCAGGCATTTCCCCTGTTTCCTCCAGCAGTTGCCTTCGGTGTGGTTCAGCTTTCCACAGTGCCCACAGGGACCACGGGGTGCCGAAGCCGAGCCACCCTGAGCGTTTCCCCTTTGTCCTCGTCCAGCTTGGCCACCCCGGAACGGAGTCCCTCTGCCTGACCCAGAATGACGACCACCTCCAGTTCCTCGTCCAAACTTGGAGGGAGTGCTCTTCTCACCTTGTCCGGACGTACTCCCAGGAAAACCACACTTCTTAGCCTGGAAATTTCGGACCTGAAGCCGTGCACTCTCAACTCGTTGGGCTTTTTCCATAGCCTCGCTAAACGTAGTGATTTGAGCCGCCGCGAGGTCTTTCTGGATCTCAACGTTGAAGCCCTGAATAAAGCGCCTCACGCGTCGTTGCTCGGTCATGATTAGTTCAGGCGCGAATTTGGACAGGCGGGTAAACTGGCTCTCATACTCCGCCACCGTCTGAGCCCCTTGCCGGAGCCGGATAAACTCGTCCTCCTTCCTCTCCTGGACTAGAGGAGGGACAAACTTAGCATTAAATTCTCGGATGAAGTTCACCCAAGTCCTCGGTGTCAGCTCCCGCTCCCATTTCTGTCTAATTACGTTCCACCAGGAACGGGCAGCCCCCTCGAGTTGAAACACGGCAAAAGTCACCTGCCGTTCGTCAGGGTAATGTAAAGCTGCAAATATGTCTACCATCTTCTCCAGCCATTTCTCAGCAACGTCAGGGTCGGGTCCCCCACTAAACTTTGGCGGAGAAAACTTTTGGAAACGTTCTAGCGCCCTATCTTCGCTCTCAACGTGGTTACCAGGGTTCCCAGGGTTAGGGTTTGGGTTTTGGCCCTGTTGTTGCACTACTTGTGCGAGTAGGTTGGTCATTTGCTGCATAGCAGCAGCGATTTGCACATTAGGGTCTATTTGGGGTTCAGGATTTGGTCCAGTAGAAGCTTCCCCCGTTTCCCTAACCGGTGTGGGTTGCCTACCGCGCCCGCGTCCCCGACCACTTCGTGTTCCTTCCATAAGGTATACTTGGTCTAGGCAAGATTACTAAACCAAAACAGCAATAAAGCATATAAGTAACACACAAAACTTTCACATTAACACACCTTTATACATTGCAAACATGAGCACAACATGTACATACAAGCCAAACATATATATACAAGCAGTCAGTCAAGTACGGCCAAAGCACGTACGTACACAAAAGATCCACCTGAGGATATGCCTATCAAAAGAGATTTACACGTAACTAACTCTACATCCAAAACGGTTAGCTAAGGCTCTATCCCTATCCCTATGTACATTCAAACCACCCCTATCCAAAAGATACCCTAAGAGTCATGGCCTAGTCAGTCGCCGGGGTCTGGGACCCAGGCGATGGGGTAGACTCCTCCCCAGCCTCGGCCCCAGCATACGAGGCCTCATCACTAGACTCCTCAAGCCCGTCGTCGCACAGGTTAAGGATCGCCTCAGCACGACCCCTGACCTTACGAGCTCGCTTAACCTCGCGCTCGCGTGCATCCCTCAGCTGATCACATAGATCATCAACTCTTTCCTCGACCTCTTGCACGTCATCTTCTAGCTCTTTAATACGCGAGGCTTGCTTCTCATTGGTTGCCTTAGCCTGAGTCACCTCGGCTTCCAGCGTAGCAACCACAGCTTCAAGCTTAGTGTTATCCTTAGCAAACTCCTCACGTTCCTTAGCCACCGCCAACACTAGGGCGTTCGGATAGGCGTAGTTGCTATGGCACTCGCACTGTCGAACGCGGCTGGCCGGGCTCCAACGCACCACGGCCCCCTTTTGCCTAAGTTGATACTTAATTGGCGGCAACGTGCTACGAGGACGATCTCCCGTCGGGCGGTCACTCGGATCTCCACTCGCATCCATCCTATAGCAGAGGAAGAAATAACATAAATACACTAAATGGACATAAACAATAGAATCCTCAAGTCGAGCACTTCTATTATACCCAAGCTAATTCAAACCTAGGCTCTGATACCACCTGTGACAGCCCCACCTTCCCCTAAGGCGAACCAAAGAGGTTAGCGGACTGCCTGCCCAGCTCTCGCCAGGACTAACGGGGCAGTATAAAGCGATCTATCACGTTCTGAAACTTATAATGCGCGCAAACAAGGCAAAAGGGCAAAATAAAAAAAAATGAAAATCGAAGCCGAAATGAACAGTAAAATCCACGTCAGAATCCGGCCGGATTCTGGCCGGATACAAGGCCGAGAGCAAACCCCAAAATTTCATTTTTTTCCCAGGCAATCCGGCCTGCAATCCGGCCAGTTTCTGGCCGGATTCCTGGCCGGATTCGACACTATTCATCTTCGCCAAAATTTTCCTTTTCTGTTTGAAAGTCGTGGTTATCCGAAATCCATCCAAACATTTACCAAACATATGTATATACATTGAAACCAACCTTTACAAGCCAGACGGCCTACCAAAGTATCCATTTAGTTCATACAAGTGCAATTAGGCCAATACAAGCCATCCATTAAAGAAGTACACATTCGATTTGCCTATCAAAAGGAAATGAACCCGTTATACATTAGGGTTTCACTTCAAGAGCAATACAAAAGACATTTACATGCTCAATTCGGCAATTGACTATCCAATCCATTCTCAAAAGTAATTATCACCCTGTAAGGAAAACAAATAACACGGAATGAGCTAAAGCCCAGTGGTATACCACCTAATAAGCAATCAAAGTCATATAAGAATGAACTTTCATTTAAAGTGCACAAATAAGCAATGAAGCAAAACGGTAAAAGGATACGGTCGGCTCTCAAGAGCCCATTTCCACGCTTGCAATCTTGATCCAACCTCATTGACTCTCCGTCAATGTTAAAAGTACCAAACCGTAGACCACCCTTTACTTCCAATCCTTCCACCTAACATACCCCAATCGGGCCCGCACTTCATTTCAGTAGTTTTTGGTAATACTCGAGTTTACCGGAACCAAGGGTCTCATTACCACAAGGTTCCCCAGTACAGTCCCCGTGGCAATTCAATCTTCACGACCAAGCCCTCGCCGGCTCGATCCAATTGACTACCAAACGGGGTTGAGCTCAGTAATACAGTAAGGCCGTTGGACATCGTCCAAACGACACCAATTCAGTTTCCATGAAATGGAATTCACCAACCAATATATCAAGTTCAGTAATGCAATAAAACGGTAACCAATCAGTGACAATATCAAAAGAGGTGAGGGCGGTCAAGTACACCCTCACCTTAATCAATTTCAATATCCAAGTAAGCCATCAAGGCATCACATAACATTTAACAAAGCCACATAGTAACAATTTAGTGAGTGGTATACTCACCAAGTGAGAAAGTGGTGTTTCATACACCGTGGTCACCAAGACGTCGTGAGTTATCGTCACGCCCTAGAATCACGCAACAAATGCAATGAGACTCGATAACGAGTCATATAGCAATGCTAAACACAACCCCAATAGGGTTTCATATGCATAAATGTGCATAATAGTAAACCAGAAATTAGAAAATGGCCTTAGTCTTGGCCCCCAAATAGAAAACTGTTTTACACTTATTATGCGGTAATGGCGTCAATTTCACTACGGTTATCGGATGGGGGTGTAAGACCCACCGTTTCGAAGCTATGAAATAGGGCTACAACAATGTAGAAGGTCACTCAATCCAGTTCCTAGCTTAACTAGGTCGAAAATGCCAAATACTGTACCAGAATTACCAAAACAGGTTTGCAAATCACACAAAACTGTAATTACTATAACTTAGTCTATACAAGTCCAAATGCCGAAATTCCAAAGGCATATGTTAGCTAAGACATCCTGATACATTTCATCAGAAGACACCAACTTCAAAATCCAAACCAAAACCAGTCAAAATGGCCAATTACTATCGCAGTTTTCGCATTCTGTCCAAAGCAGAACAGCTACAGTAATTTCGTCATAACTCATTCTACATTAATCCAAATGACCTGAAATTTTGCAGGCATCTCAATCACATCAATACATACAACTTTCATGTTTTGAGCAAAGTAAAATTCGGCCTCTAACCCTATGATCCAAAACCGGACAGAAATGTGGATTTAAGAACCCTAGCTTTTCAATTTTCACACCAAATCCAAAATTGGTTGCATTTATCCACATTTCACATCCACTAGAGCCATTATAGTCCATTGCCAATCATCACAAACAACCACACCATCATAATCCAATTAAACCAGAAAAATCATCATAAAATGGAAAACTTCACCAAATCAATTCAAACCAAGATAAAAACCAGAAATTTCAGCACTCTTATCACTAATAAGCACAACATAAGCATCATTAGGTGTAGTAGGATGTTCAAGCTTCACTTACCAAAAACCAAGAGAGAGGAAGATGTTCTGCACCTTAGTCCTTCAAACAAAGTTCACCAAACAACTTACTAGCACTAGAAGGAAGAATTTTATGGAGTGAAAACTAAGTTAAGCAAGTGGTTTAGTTGATTTGAGCTAGAAGTTTGCTAGAATGTTGAAGAGTTTTGTCTTTCTTCTTGCTTATAGAGGGCCGGCCATAAGGAGGAGAAAAATGGTGAATTTTGTGCAATTTTTGGATATTTAACCTTTGGTCAAAAATGTCAAAATTGTGAATAGTAATTCTTAAAAGGCATCCAATAAGAAGGTGACACTTGTCACCTTAATAAATGCATTCTTATCTTTCTTTTCTCTCTCACATCAATCACTTCACACACACTACTTATCTCTTAACACCCGATAAATTTTAAACAGTATCCGAAACTTAACCTTATCGGCCGAATTTTTTCGAACTTTTCGCACTAGTGGGTCCCACGTCCACTATTTACTCTTAATTTTCTAAAATTTCTCCAATGCTAGAAAAATCATCTTAAAACTATAATTGCTCATAAAATCCACTAAGAAAATATTTCTAAGCCAGAAAATGCAGAAAACATGCAATTAAGGGGAAATAAACCCTAGGAAAATAATTAGGGTTTTACGGGTTCTCACAGGGAGTCACATTTGACAAAGGGGAAGGCAAGGATAAAATCCAAGGCACCCCTTTGACCTAGCCAAGGCTAGTTGTATGATTTAATCAAAGATTTTCTTGTTTTAACCAAAGAATTTATTACATTTGGATGCACTACATGAATGCAAACCCTAGACCTAGGGGTATTGGGGGAAATTTCTCTTCAAAGGTTGAGTGGTGCCAATCACATTAATTGTGAAGCCCAATAACGATCCTTTGAAGAAGTCACGAATAATGCGATTGGGATGCAAATGAATGGAATGCATGTATGCAATGTGAGGACAGGAGTTTGAAAAAGTAATAAAAACAATAAATATGTAAATGAAAATGTGCACGTGAGTGGGCAAGGTACGGTATGTGAAATGATAATATGAAGTGCATGTGTGCAAGCGATGATAAAAGTGTTCGTGTGCAAATGAAGAAACATAAAGGTGCACGTGTGCAAAATGGGAGGAAAAATGAAAGTGTGATGAGGGTATAAAATGGTAGAGTGGATTTAAAGATGCATGAGCCTAGGGAATTCATGCATATTGGGTACGGGGAGACCTAAATCGTGACTCAATTTGCCCTTTTATAGAGGGAATACAAGCGTGCTAAGGCTTAGAAAAAGCCACACTCGTCTATATCCCATATTTAAGGGGACTCTCAAGCAAATGAACCCTATAACTAGCATGAAATGCAAAAATCCTAAAATGGAGGGAAAAGGGGTTCGAGGGGCATGCAAAAATGATAAAACTAAAAAGAATGCATGACATGTAATGAACATGCAAACATGTACTAACGAGGGGAAATCCCTAAGGGTCTAGCATTGGACTAGCCCATTCTATGAATTCCGACTAGCGTTGGACTAGTGGAAACGTACATTCATCCATCACATTCATTCATGGTTATGGAAAGCGAGTAGACATGCCAAACACTCATAAACACATAGCACATAACATTTAGCATGCTCGACTAGATGCAATTCCAGAACAAAGCAAATTAACACATAGCAACTAAGCATGCAAGACACATAAGACAATTAAAGCCCTAACTATTACATTTGCTAGCTAGGCACATGACTTCAATAGGTCTTCATTGAATGCTTCTCCAAGCCCTATCTATTACATTAGGGAGACCCTACTACAATCTAAAAGGGGGAAAAGGAATAAAATAATTAAATCCCTAACTATTACAAGCCAAGAGGTGTACACATACCCCATAAAGAATAACTTAAATAAAAAGCAAAAGTAAATGACATAAATAAAAGAAATTAAAGAAAGGCTAGGAAAGCAAAGTAGACATGTATTTCTCACGTAGCACGTTGGTTCACATAGGAGAGACACAAAAAGGGATAAAAGAAATTATACCGCCCCCTTTGAATGATGTCCGAATGAAAGAAAAATGGCTTCAAAACAATAAAAATGTCACGGTACCTCAAATAGTAAAGTATAACGAAGTCACCAAATCTCTCCTAATTGCAATTTAAATGAAATCAAACAATACATAGTTTCCGATAAAGGGATCCACCAAGGACTCAAATGCAAGCATTAATCAACCATTCAAAGCCAATTGAAACATTTTAGAAACTTTGAAAGTTCAAGAGCAAGAAAAAGGCCAAAGCCAATTTATTTCAGAAAATTCAAGAAGATAGGCGAACACAAGCTCATTTGGACACAAAGTTCTTAAACTCTTGCATTAAGTACCACCTAAACAAATGAAAACAAACAAACAATCGAGTGGAAAAATTAAGGTTGCCAAGGACCAAATTGCGAACATTAACCAAGCATTCAAGCCTAATTAAACATTTTTAGGAACTTCAAGGGTCTAAGAGCAAAGAGAAAGGCAAGTAATGGCTCAAATGCAAATACTTTAGGACTCAATTGCAAGAGATTGGAATGTAGTTGGGCCATAATGCAACAAAGAAAGACTTGGGGGGTTGGAATGTAATTTTTCTGAAAATTTTCCATGCATGAGCATGCAGCCTACGTAGGAAAACAATTTCTGCAGCAGAAACCTTCTACAAACAACATGAATGTGCGCTGCATTTTACTTCCAAACTTTGATTTCATATTTCAAAAGCACCAAATTTGATCAAGACCTTTCAACCAAACACCCAAAACTAGTCTAAGCCTCATGACATACAAATTCAAGATTCAAACAACCCAAAATATAGCAGGAAACTGATGCAAAATTCTAAAAAAAACCATGCATTCAGCAGATTCTAGCCACGGCATTCCTTTTCATTTTTATCATGCAAACCAGATTTTGATTTAAAACTCACAGCTTTGACTAGATATGTTCCTATCCAACATCACAACTTAAGCCAAGTAACCGGCTACATAATGATCACAATCCAGATGACCAGAAAACATGGAAATATATCATGCCAAAATTCTAAAATTTATGCAGAAATGGTTTCGGCAGCCTGCTTGTTTGCTTTTCAGCAAAGTGTTCAATCATGATCCAAACATGCAAATATGCAGACTCAACACCCAACCCTCCATTGCTTCCCTCCAACACAAGATCAAATATGAAACTGAAGTGCAAAACTCAACTAGTAACCGAGGGAAAAGAAACGCGGCAGAGAAAAGAAAGAGAAAATGCAGCAGCTTTTGCTTGCTGTGTTTTTGAAAGGAGGAGCTTTTAAATAACTTGGTAACTCCAGCAATTTCACACCATGAGCTTCCAACAAACTTTCAGATTCAAAATACATCAGAAATGACACATATTCATGCTAAACTCTGACCCAAACAAACCAGGAACAAGTCGCAAACATTAAAACATTTCTGCATTTTCTAATTGTAACATTGCCGCAGCTTCATCATTGCAGCTAGGATGCCTATATGAAATGAATCAAACAGGTTCTACTGATATTCTTAAACAAATCCAGATGCTATGACTAGAAAAAGATTCAATGTATCTAAGAGGCACAAACGCGAAATAAAGGAAAGGGGAGACGCCATGTAAGCTTTTGAACTCCAATGCACGACGACAAACTGACCCTTCACCTAACTTCAACTCAAAAATTCAGGAATAACAAAGACAGTGAATCAGCAAGTGCGCATGAAAGGGGGCCAATAACTCATGTCTCTGATTCCCACCAAAAGGTTATAGACATGACTTTGGGAAAGCGAAGATGCCCACGAAATGCAAGGAAACAACAGGGAAGAGAAAAAAAATTCTTTCGGGTCATTTTTCTACTTTGTGCGCCTAGGGAAATAATATGATGAAGCAGCCATCAACCCAAAGGCAGACTTCAACATGAACAAAGGCGAATCATATGAAATAGAAAACAACAGTCATGCAAATCTGGTAAAACAAACATCACCCAGAACAACGGGAGCAGAAAACAATGGGAAATCCAAAGGAACTTCAGAAAAATGAGAGCAAACTTAATCAAGAAAACAGCAATGACAAATCTAGCCTAACTCAAACCTCATGGAACACAGCCCTTCTACTCCCCTGAACCCAACCCTATTCACGGCCTTCCAGATGTACACGCATGGAAGGTGAAACAAGTGTAAAAGGAAAAGAATGGCAGCAATCTAACATGATCGAGTAAAGCATAAACAACTTCCAGGTTGAAAAGTGTTACCTTTTGCTTTATCGAAGCTTCGATGTAACCAAAAATGAAGGCTTTGCTCTCCTTCCTTCCCGGCAATCAGCTTCTCTAGCTTTCCTCCGCCGTTGCCTCCTGAATCTCTGCCTTTCCTCAGCCGAAAGCTTTCTTCTTTTTGCCGTTAACTTCTTTCTGGTTTCTCTCAATTGTTACCCCCAAAAACCCTCTAAGCCGTTGTTTCTTTTCTCCTCTCTCTCTCAGACTTTTGCCCAGATTTTTCCCTTGCTCTCGGTCGTTTTGCTTAGCCGTCAGACTCTTTGTATGCTATCCCCCCCAACAAAAACCTCTCTTGCGGCTGCTGTGTTCTTACCTTTTATATGGAACACAAGGTTCCTAAACCCTCACCCCAATGGTGAGGATGCAAAACCTCCCTTGCCTTCACATCCAGCCCTCCGTGGCTGTCCTTGTAAGCTGCGGCATATACGCAGCTTCATGCCGCGTTTCTTTTTTTTTTCAACTAATTAATTAATTAAACAAAATTGATAATAATAATAACAATAATAATAATAACAAAAACAACTTAATTAACATTGGATAACAATACATAAACTAGAAACAACAAAATGCAACTTTCCATTTTTCCTTTTTCATTTTTCTCATTTTGCATCATTTTCTTTTTTTCTTTTTTTTTCTTCTCTTTTTTTTCACAAATTTTACGTTAAAACTTAAAACTAAAACTAAAAGCTAAAACATGAACAAAATTAATATGACAAATAAAACTAAAAATAATTAGCAAATAAAAGATAAATAAAAAGGTAAAATGAATAAAAATAAAATAACAACTAAAATGCAGACAATCTAAAACAAAATCATGAATTAGATGCAACATACAAATTATTTAAAATTTGGTGTCTACAGTTTGCCCCTTTTTGTCTGAGTTTTGAAAAAACTTGAAACAAAGAAGTAGACACCAAATACTTAACTGTGTTATTCGGCTGCAGAATGATCCGAACGGACAGGAATTCTAAAACGGGACTGACCCGAACATGAAATTAAACGGGACTGACCCGAACAGAAATTTAAAAACGGGACTGACCCGAACCGGAATTTAAAACGGAACTGGCCCGAACAGGAATTTAAAACGGGACTGACCCGAACAGGAAATTTAAAACGGGCCTGACCCGAACCAGAAATTTAAAACGGGACTGACTCGAACATGAATTTAAAACGGGACTGGCCCGAACATGAATTTAAAACGGGACTGACCCGAACATGAATTTAAAACGGGACTGGCCCGAACAGGAATTTAAAACGAACATGAATTTAAAACGGGACTGGCCCGAACATGAATTTAAAACGAACATGAATTTAAAACGGGACGACTGGCCCGAACAGGAATTTAAAACGGGACTGGCCCGAACAGGAATTTAAAACGGGACTGACCCGAACAGGAATTTAAAAAACGGGACTGACCCGAACGAGAATTTAAAAACGGGACTGACCCGAACGAGAATTTAAAACGGGACTGACCCGAACAGAATTTAAACGGGACTGACCCGAACAGAATTTAAAATGGGACTTCATTGGGGAAGTTTAAACAATGAATTGAGTTTTTTACCTGAGAATAGTTCAACTTTTGTACCAAGAGGGAAATTTGGATCTTTGTGATTGAAGCGAGAGCTGATGTTGTTTCTTATGATCGAGTTTTGCAAATAACATCGATCCTTGCTTACTGGGAAGCTTTGCCTGTCATTGATTTAGACGCCAAAAGGAGAGTGGCTGCTTTTGTTTGTAAATGCAACATTCCTGCAAGAAAAGAAGAAATAATGGACTTGCCACCATTATTTGATCCGGTTTGCCTTGAGAATCGTGTAAACATGAGTCTTGTGATGCATTTACTTCTGCTCTGCAGCGTTTGCCTTAATCAAACTTGAAACCTTTCAATTTCCGAGACTAATAAAATACGGATTTAACACTTCACCCAATCTAGGTGGCAGCTTTGTTGCATTTTACTCACTGTAACTGATGATTGAATACCTTATCTTTGCACAAACCTTAGGGTTTATCATTCATTTGAATTCAATGGTGAAAGAAAGATGCGTGAAAATTTATCATATAACAATCAATGTATATGCAAGATTATTTCCTATGTCAGGCAAAGATGAGCATGCAAAAGAATGTAGACAATCATAAGCAGTCATACACAAATAATTGAGAACAACCAAGAGGTTCATAAAGATACATTTTGCAAAAGAATATTTGTAAAGAACAATACAAGTTTAGCCAACGAAAATCATATTCAAGACTTTGGATATTTTTGCTTCGGAATCCGATACTGGCAGAAGTATCACAAATATGAGGAAAACCCTAAATGAACCAGGTCACCAGCTGTTCTTTCTCGTGCTCGTCTGTTGTGAAAAACCCGCCTTGGCGCCCTTTCGGGTTTTCACCAAGGTTGCCCCCACCCTTTTTGTTGTTTTGTTTGTTTTTTTTTCTTTTTCTTCTTTTTTTTTTTCTTTTTTCTTCTTTTTCTTTCTTCTCTTTTTTTTCGAGGCGCCCTTTCGGATTTTCACCTAAAGAACCATGAAATATCTCGACCATGATCGACTCAGAAACATGAATTAAAGATTTCTGGCATCAGTAAAATGTACTTCCCTTATGAGATTAGGCGAAGACATTACGGACATCACCTGCCAGTTGATTAGTAAATTTCTAATAGAAATGCAGCAAGTGACGAAAACCAGAACTTTGGGCTTTTGTAATGAAGTCAGGTCGGGTGTTTTTCAAGAAAGGTTAAGGCTTGAAAGCAGATTTGATACGAGGGGTGAAATAACTTGAGATTGCACTCTTTTGAAAACAAAAATTCCGAAACTGAGGAGAATTTGCCCCAGTTTGATCGAACTTTCTCTCTTTGCATTTTTCATTATATTTTCCTCACTTTTGCATTTTTCTTTGAAAAACTAAATTTGCCCCAGTGTAGGGTTTTTTTTTTTTTTTCAAATAAATTTGCCCCAGTGTGGGGTTTGCAATTCTCAAGGGTTATCAAACGAAATTTGTCAATTTTGATGGCTCAAAGGGGACAAGTAGAGATAAAATGTTTTTTAGTGTAAAAGAAGATGGCCTGACTTGCATTTCGCCATTTGCATGAATTTCTAAAGAAAATTTGCATGATCAAATGAAAAACGTTTTGCACATATCTGAGTTGATGGGTTGAGGAAAAGTTCGCCCATCCATTTCTGCCAAAATAAGAGCTCCGCCAGGTAATACCTTTTGGACAATGAACGGCCCTTGCCAATTTGGAGCAAATTTGCCTTTAGCTTCATCTTGCATTGACAAAATCCGCTTTAGTACCTTATCACCTTCTTCAAATGCCCGCTGATGGACCTTTTTGTTGTAAGCCCGGGCCACACGCTTCTGATAGCACTGACCATGACAAATAGCATTGAATCGCTTTTCATCGATCAAAGTCAATTGCTCATGGCGCTGCTTGATCCAATCGGCCTCCTCCAATTTAGCTTCCATAAGGATTCGTAGCGACGGAATTTCAACTTCCACTGGTAACACAGCTTCCATTCCATACATGAGTGAATATGGCGTTGTCCCAGTCGATGTTCGAATAGAAGTCCGGTACGCCATCAATGCATAAGGCAACTTTTCATGCCAATCGCGATGCCTCTCTGTCATTTTGCGGATAATCTTCTTCAAATTCTTATTTGCGGCTTCTACAGCTCCATTCATCTGAGGCCTATAAATGGCAGAATTGCGGTGTTTGATCTTGAACTGCTCGCATAGTCCATCTACCATGTCATTGTTCAGATTCTTGGCATTATCCGTAATAAGAGTTTCGGGTACTCCAAAGCGACAGATGATGTGATCTCTCAGGAAATTGGCCACTACCTTCTTCGTGACATGTTTGAATGACTCCGCTTCAACCCATTTGGTAAAGTACTCGATCGCCACCAATATAAATCGATGTCCATTTGAAGCAGGAGGATCGATTGTACCAATCACGTCCATACCCCACATTGAACAGGGTCATGGGGCGGTCATGCTATGCAACTCAGTGGGTGGAGCGCGTATAATGTCACCGTGCATTTGGCATTTTATACATCTCCGGACAAAGTTTATACAATCATGCTCCATAGTAAGCCAGAAGTATCCGGTTCTCATGATTTTCTTTGCTAGCAAATGGCCATTCATGTGAGGTCCACAAATGCCACTATGCACTTCTTTCATCATATATTGAGCTTCATCTTCATCAATGCACCTTAAAAGGTTCAAATCCGAGGTTCTTTTGTATAAAACTTCTCCATTTAAGAAATATTTTGAAGCCATTCTACGCAGAAAACTCTTGTCCTTTGTATTAGCATGCAGAGGGTAAGACCCAGTTTTGAGAAACTCCTTAAGATCATTATACCATGGAACATTATCGGAGGACTTGTCTACAGTGGGCAGGTTTGTCTTGAAGTTGAATCGGAATTGGCTCGATCCTCAATTCATCAGGATATTGGATCATAGAAGCTAAAGTGGCCAAAGCATCGGCAAATGCGTTTCGGGCACGTGGAAGATGTCTGAACTCCAAATTTTGAAATTGCTTGGCCAGAGTGAGCAGACTGCAATGGTAGGGCAGAATTTTTGAATCTTTGGTTATCCACTGTTTCAAGGTTTGATGCACGAGCAAATCTGAATCACTGAAAGCTATCAATTCTTTGATTTCCATTTCTAAAGCCATTTTGAGACCGAAAATGCAGGCTTCATATTCAGCCATGTTTTTTTTGCAGGCAAATTGCAATGTGGCAGCGGCAGGGTAGTGCTTCCCTTCGGGTGAAACCAAAACAGCTCCAATTCCAGCTCCGAGGGAATTCGAAGCTCCATCGAAGAAAAGCCTCCATTCCGGGCTTTGGTCACTTATATCATCTGTGGCGCCTACGAATAAAACTCTCATCAGGGAAATACGTATGAAGTGGTTGATAATCATCATCCCTTGGATTTTCGGCCAAATGATCAGCTATAGCTTGCCCCTTGACAGCTTTTTGTGAAGTGAAAACAATATCGAACTCTGAGAGAATTATCTGCCATTTAGCCAAACGCCCAGTTAGCATCGGCTTCCCCAAAAGATACTTCAAAGGATCAGATCGGGAAATAAGATAAGTAGTATGGCTCAACAGGTAGTGTCTCAGCTTCTGAGCTGCCCAGGCCAATGCACAACAGCTTTTCTCAATGAATGAATAATTAGCCTCATACTGCGTGTGTGAGGCCCCAGTCCGTTCGTAAGTCGATATTAGGGTTATTTGATATTCGGTATAGAAAAAATCAGGGTTTTATGGCTAGGAAGGAAACCCTAATTCGGTTGAGCTTGAAAATCCTAGTTTACGTATTATGATTATAAGGTTCAAGCTATAGTTTATATTCGGTATTCTAGTGTGTGCCTTGCCATAGGTAAATATAGGATTTGTTTTAATTACAAAGGTTTAGTAAGTTTGAAGGATTAGCAAACCTCTAGTGTTGCAATATTAGAAAGCTTAAGTAGAATTTTATTTATCGCCCGTCTTTTCCACATTTTCTTTATTAGAAAATTCCCCAGATAATTTTTATTGAGTAAATAGAGTTTTTAGATGATTTTTCTAGTATTAGTTAGTTTTTGAGAAATAAGAACGTATATTGGACGTGGGACCCACTAGTGCGAAAAGTTCGGAAAAATTCGGCCAATTAGGTTAAATTCCGGATACTGTGTAAAATTTATCGGGTGTTAAGAGATAAGTAGAGAGTGAGATTTGATTGAAGTGAGAGAGAAAAGAAAGGATAGGAATGCATTTATGGTGGTGACAAGTGTCACTATCTCATTGGTTTTACTTTAAGATTTACTATTCACCTTTTGACATTTTTTTGACTTTTGACCCAATTAAGTAAATATCCTAAAAATTCACCAAAATTCACCATTTTTCCTCTCCTTGTGGCCGGCTCTCTTCCTTGCAAAGAAGAAAGAAATTCTTGAACTTTCTAGCTTCCATTTCATTCAATCTTCCACAACTAATCACCTAGATTAGATTCTACTCCAAAAAAACCTTTCTTCTAGTGCTAGTAAGTAGTTTGGTGAAGTTTGTTTGAAGAGCTAAGGTGTCCAACATCTCTCTCTTTCTTGATTTCTTGGTAAGTGATACTTGAACACTCTACTACACCTAATGATGTTTATGTTATGCTTAGAAGTAGCTTGAGTGATGGAATATGTGATTTATTTCTTGATTTGAAGAGTTTTGGTGAAGTTTTCCATTTTATGATGAATTTTCTGGTTTAATATGAATGGGATGTTGTGGCCTTGTATGATGAATGGTAATGGTTTAAAATGACTCTAGTAGGTGTGAATTGTTGATAAATGCAATCAATTTTGGATTTGGATGGAAAAATGAAAAGTTAGGGTTCATAATCCCCTAATTCTGTCCGGTTTTAGATCATAGGGTTAGAGGCCGAATTGGACTTTGCTCAAAACATGAATGTTGTAGGTATTGATGTGTTTGAGGTGCCTGTAAAATTTCAGGTCATTTGGATTAGTGTAGAGTGAGTTATGTCGGAATTACTGTAGCTGTTCTGCTTTGGTCAGAATGCGAAAACTGCGTTGGTATTTGGCTATTTTGGCTGGAATCACTTTGGATTTGGATGTTGGTGTCTTCTGATGAAATGTAGCTGGATGTCTTAGCTATCATATGCCTTTGGAATTTAGGCATTTGGACTTGTATAGACTGAGTTATACCGATTACAGTTTTGTGTGTTTTGCAAACCTGTTTTGGTAATTCTGGTTTAGTATTTTGCATATTTGACCTAGTTGTGTTAGGATTTGGACTGAGTGGCTTTCTACATTGTTGTAGCCCTGTTTCTTAGCTTAGAAACGGTGGGTCTTACACCCCCATCCGATAGCCGTAGTGAATTTGGTGTCATTACCGCATATTGAGGTCAAATACGGTTTGTGATCCTGTCTTGCGATTCTGGTATAGTGTCTTGCATTTTTGACCTTGTTACATTCAAAATTGGACAAAGTTTCCTTCTTCAACATTGTACCCCTTAAGTCCTGGATATTCCTGTAAATTTTCAGGTTAAACGGATTAGTATATCCTGAGCTATAAACGAAATACTCAGACCTGTTTTGACCATCAAATTCTGTTACGTTTTTGGAAAGTTTATGACTGGAACTTTGGCTTCACATTTGACTGGGTTACATGCTGTTTGGGCTTGCGACCAAAACACCAAACTTATAGCCTTATATCAGAGCTTTCTAACGCCCTTGGAATTTCATGAATCGGATTTATAAAACCTGAGATATAGCCGAGCAAATAAGGCCTGGCCGTGAAGATGACCATTTTCTGGTCAGATCTGTTTTGGTCCTGATGACCAATTTCCGTTCCGAATTTGGATTGCTGACCTTCATGAAAGTTGTTCCATTTGAAATGAACTATCTAACTGCCAATTTTCAGCTCTTTTGACCATGTGTAGCATAGAAAACAGTTTGCACTCAAAACTGACCATTTGTGCATTGGCCAGATTTCGTAAGTGATTGTGTTTGGTTCATTTGGGATTGAAGCCTCCAGTTTCAGTTCTGGATGTCTTCATAACAGTTGTTGTTCATCCTTTAAGCTTCGATATGGCATCTTATACGCCTTAATCCAATATTCGTAGCTCAACTTATGAGTAAACTAGAAACGAGTGTCAAATCTGCCGTTTCCGCTAACGGCCGTTTTCGTTTCCGTTTCCGTTCGTCATATTTACGTGCGCGCGTGTCGTTTTGCCGTTTTGCTTGTTTTAGGCACGATAGTAGCCATTTACGATATTATGTGACACAATCTTCTATTTCAGACGGTGGTGAGTTGGGCGGAACTGGTGGGACCCACTACTAGCTGTTCATTTCGATCCGACTTCATACTTTTGCTATTTCAGTTTCTGGGTAAGTATTCAGGCCAGTTTGATGTGTTTTCTTTGCTATGTGTTTGAGATATGTGAAAAGGGTACTTAGGCGAGGGTGTACTTTATCGCACTCGACCTAAACCCTAATTTGAATGTATAATTGTACTTGGCATATGTATATGAACCTTTTGGAACCAAAACCCTTGAGCTTGTGGCTCGGGGCCACTTTCGAGTAAAGTTTGTGAATTTTGTAAAGTTTGTGAGTTCGTGGGTCCGATCTAAGACCTGTTTGGACTATTCGAGCCGGTTAGGGCTTGGTCGAAATCAGTCCAACTTAGTCTGAGGTCACCAAGTTTGTAGGTTCATGTTATGAACCAATTTTGTGAATCCGGTTCACCGAGAAGGTGACCAAGTTTGTGACCCGAGCTTGTGACTCAAACTCAAGTTTGTGATTTCGTTCGCCCGGGCAAGTTTGTGAGGTGACTGGCCAGTGAGGGTGATAAGGTGTCGGTGGGTGTACAAGTGAAGTTCTACGGACCATTAAGTGTGGTCGACGGAGTATCAGCAGGAGTTCACGCATGGCATATGAATTGGCTTTGGAGCCACCTGTATCCTTATTATGTGATGTTACTTTTCTGCTTTTGCTTTACTCTTACTGTGTAACTGTTATTACGTGAAATTTACGCTTTCGGCCCTGTTTACTTACTAAGCATATAGCTTACCCCATTCCTTTTGTTTTCCTTAGCAGGGGCCGACGCGGGGACTTTTGGCACACACAGTAGTATAGTTAGGTTTGATTGTAATAGTTGGACTTATAGTATGTTTGTTTTTGTTTTAGTTTTGGTGGTTGGTATAAGGACCCTCCTTAGGGTCTACATTTTGGTTTTGGTGGTAATTATAAGGATGTAATAGTGTGAGCAGGTACTTTTGAGAATGTAATTATAACTCTTTTGGGTTTGTATATAGAACTCTTTTGAAGTTTCTGGCTTTTATTGTTTTAAGTTTTGAGTCCTGACGCGAGCTAGGCAGGCGGCCCACCGATACCCTTGGGTTCGCCCTTGGGAGAAGTGGGGTCGTCACAGTGTGAACTTCTTGCTTAGATAGTAGATGGCTTGTTCCTTCCTTCCAGAGTCATCATGTTGCCCGAGGACACAACCAACTGCTCCTTCAAGCACGGATAGGTACATGATTAATGGTCGACCCGGCTTCGGTGGCACCAAAACTGGTGGATGCAACAAATAATCTTTAATCTTGTCAAAAGCCTGTTGGCACTCCTCATTCCAATACAATGGCACATTCTTTCTCAATAATTTGAACAACGGCTCGCATGTGGCAGTTAGTTGGCCGATGAACCTCCCAATGAAATTGATCTTCCCTAAGAAGCTTTTCACGTCCTTCTGAGTTTTCGGCACTGGCATATCTCGAATTGCTTTGATTTTCGCCGGATCTATTTCTATGCCCTTCTTGCTAACAATGAATCCCAACAGCTTACCTGCAGGTGCTCCAAAGGCGCATTTCGCAGGATTTAACTTCAAATTGTACTTCCGCAATCTTTCGAATAACTTCTTCAAATCAACCAAATGGTCCTCTGCCCTCTTAGACTTGATTATGATGTCATCCACGTAGACCTCCATCTCCCGGTGGATCATATCATGAAATAGGGTTGTCATGGTCCTCTGATACGTTGCTCCAGCATTCTTTAAACCAAAAGGCATGACTCGGTAGCAAAAGGTACCCCAAGGGGTAATGAAAGCAGTCTTCTCCCTATCCTCTTCTGCCTTCAAAATTTGGTGGTAGCCAGCAAAACAATCGCAAAAGGATTCAATCTCATGTCCGGCAGTATTGTCTAAGAGAATGTGAATATTTGGTAGAGAGAAATCATCTTTAGGACTGGCTTTATTAAGGTCTCTATAGTCAACACAAACTCGCACCTCTCCACTCTTTTTTGGAACAGGGATTGGATTTGAAAGCCAAATTGGGTAATGGGAAACAATGATAATGTTGGTTTTGAGTTGTTTTTCAATTTGCTCTTTTATTTTGAGGCTTATATCTGGTTTGAATTTTCTGGGTTTTTGTTTTACGGGTGGAAAAGAAGGGTCTGTGGGTAACCTATGCACTACCACATCAGTTGAAATGCCGGTCATATCATCATAAGACCACGCAAATACATCTTGGAACATAGTCAAGAATTCAAGCATTTCCTTCTTCTGCCTCTCATTCAAATGAATACTAATTTGCACCTCCTTAACTTCATCCTCAGTGCCAATGTTAACCTTTTCTGTTTCTTCCAGGTTCGGTTTTGGTTTTTCCTCATATTGTTCAAAGTCCTTTGCAAAAGAATCGAATACCTCCTCATTATCACTCTCGCTTTGGAGTTCGGATTCACAGACCTCCAAGTCGTGAGTGATATAGAGATTGCCATTATCGTATTCCAGAACTGTGATATCCAAAGGGTCAAATAATTTTATTTTTGGCCATTTGAAAGAATTAACGAATGTGGGATAATAAGCAAATAAGCATACAACAAACAAATGAACAAGCAATATGAATATAAACAAGCGAATAAATAACACAACATGACAAGAACAACTTGTGCATTTTCATAAAGACCTTTGATTAAAAGCAAATTGAAACGAAAACTTAACAATATTTACATGCGCAAATGTTAGTCAAAAAGTAAAATTGTTTTCATTGGCTATTTACAGATGCAAAAGTATTTTCATGAATTCACATGAATGATAAACCCCTTTCAGTTTACCGAAACTCCTTCCGAACGGGCAGGGACTCGGCTGTCCAATTGGGAATTGATCCTTCGGGGATGTCAGGAAATTCAGCTTCGCCTGAAACACTATCTTCAAATGTTGCCCCAACGAACAATTGGGCCAAACTTGCTTCAATTTCATCAACTGGGTTAATTTCTGACATGATCACCTCGGCTGGTCGTGGGAAAGTATAATGCAGGGGTGGAATGTCAAGAGCCCTTTGCCTTTCTTCTTTCTCCGCTTTTTTACGTTCCTTCATTTCTCTGATATCCTTAGCAGTTGGTCGGAAACCCAAACCAAACGAATCATTTTTCTCCACAATTTCCACTAGCTTCAAAATTCCTTGCAAGTCTCGTCCCAGCCCTTTGTCAAATTCATAGCCTCCACGGATCATTTCTTTAGCCATCATGACACTGGCCTTTGATTGAGCTCGCTCCTCGTTTGTGATCCAACTTACAGAGACGATATCAGCCGTGCTATGAGGAGTCATGGTGACATTGCGGCTTCCATCCTCTTTTGACCCAGAATCGGTGATTACAAGGCAATCCTCCTCGGCAAATATAGTTATCAGCTTGTCATTCACTACAAACTTCAGCAATTGATGCAATGAAGGAGGCACAGCCCCAGACTTGTGAATCCATGGCCTGCCAAGCAAAACGTTGTAAACACTAGGAAAGTGCATGACTTGGCAGGTTATTTGAAACTGGGCGGGCCCCATTTCAACTACTAAATCAACTTCTCCTATTGGCTCTCTTTGCGCTCCATCAAAACCTCGGACAATGGTCCCTGAAGGCCTCAGCTTGACGTCTTGCAATCCTAGCTTTTCCAAGGTGCTCCAGGGACATATATTAAGAGCGGATCCATTGTCAATCAATACCTTCGGCAGCATTTTTCCGTTGCACCTCACAACTATTTACAGGGCCTTGTTATGTCCAATGCCTTCCGCCGGCAATTTCTCGTCAGAGAAAGTGATTTGTTTGGTGAATAATACGTTCCCAACCACGTGTGAGAAATTATCAACTGAGATGTCCCTAGGGATTTGAGCTTTGGTCAACACCTCGATCAGCGCGTCCCTATGCATGTCTGAAGAAAAGAGTAGATCCAACATGGATATCTGGGCAGGCGACTTGCTCAGCTTCTCAACTACATTGTACTCACTTCTCTGAAGCCTCTTAAGGAAATCCAAGGCTTCTTTCTCGGTGATTGTTGGTTTAACGGGCGGCTCGGAGTTATTTGCTTGAATCGGAACGGCAGCTTCAAATGGACTTGTAACCTTCCCCGATCTGGTGACCGCTGACACTTCTTCCTTTGCAATTATCTTTTCCCCAATCTGTATGACAGGTTCATCATAGTTCCACGGTACTTGTTGCAGGCTCAGGACAGGCTCCTGCTTCGGGAATTCGACGATTATTGGCTCCAAAGCCGCACTCTCAGCTGGCGTGAGATCCAAGATAAAGGGTTTTTCGTCCTCTTCAAATGGCAGTTCTATGACAAAGGGTTGGTCTGTGACCCCAAACACTTCAGCTTCCCTTGCCAATTCTCTGACTGGTTCCACATACTCCGTATCATCCAGAATAGCCCCAATGATATTGGCATGTTCTGGTAAAGGGTTCCTATTTACGTTCGGCCCTTGCGTCTCCCTTTTTCTGATTACAATCTCTCCAGATTCAACCATATCTTGGATTTTATGCTTAAGCGCCTTGCAATCAATAGTCGAATGTCCGGCGGCCCCTGAATGATAAGCACAGACGGCTTGCGGGTTATACCAGGCGGGCATGCCATATGGATAGGTAGGAGGGGGTACCATACCAATTTTCCCGGCGGCCTTTAACTGAGCATACAATTGGTCTAAAGGCCTGCCTAAATTGGTGAATGCACGGCTAGGGGGTCGATTGTAAGGTTCAGGAGGTGGAGGATGGTTGTAAATAGGTCTATTTGGTGGAGGAAATCTTGGATTATATGGAGGGCGAGGTCGATTTTGGGGTGGATTCGGTTGAGAAATTTGAAAAGGGGCTGAAGGTGGGTTAGGATAGCTTGGGCGAGGTCTAGGGTAGTGGATGTTGGTAGTATATACAGGGTGTAGACACCAAATTTTTAAATAATTTGTATGTTGCATCTAATTCATGATTTTGTTTTAGATTGTCTGCATTTTAGTTGTTACCTTTTTATTTGTCTTGTGTTTGCTAATTATTTTTAGTTTTATTTGTCATATTAATTTTGTTCACGTTTTAGTTTTAGTTTTAGTTTTAAGTTTTAACGTAAAATTTGTGAAAAAAAAAGAGAAAAAAAAGAAGAGAAAAAGAAAATGGTTCACAAAATACGTTCATTTCTCTTAAATTCAATCTTTTGGCATTTTGTTTATTTTTGTTAATTTATTTTGGAAAAAAAGAGAAAAAGGAAAAATCATGAAAAAAATGAAAAAAAAGGAAAAAAGCGTTCAAAAAATATGTTGTAGTTGTTTCAGATTTAGTTTCATTATTTAAAAATGAAAAAATGATGAAAAATTAAAATTTGTAAGAAAAGGAAAAGAAGGAAAAGAATTTGTTCCTAAAAATATGTTTTGAGCATTTTTTTTAGTATTTTATTTATTTTAGTTAAAATTATTTCTTACTTAAAAAAAAAAAAAAAGAAAAACGTGCTCGCGGCATTCAAGCTGCATTTTGCCGCAGCTTGCAAAGAAGCATCGGGCAGCTCCTTAGCTGCAAATATATCAGAAAGGGCTGGGGTTTAGGTTTTGGAAGTTCCCATATAAATAGCAAAAGGATGGACAGCCGCAAAGGGGGGAGTTCTCTCGGTTGTGGGAGAATGGGGTCAGCTGAAAAGAGAGAGCCGAGAAGAGTGACGGGGGGAGGCTTTTGTCTGGGGGGAGAGCTTGGTCTGCGAAAGAGAAGGAAAAAGAAACAAACGAAAAAACAGAGAGGGGGGACGAGAGAGCAGCAGCCGAAAGAGAGAAATCGAGAAGAGTGAGCCGACAGAGGGAGGGTGAGAAGAGCGGGGACGGCTAGAAGTTTTAGAGAGGTTTTGGGAGTGAGGCTGGTGACGACTAAGGAACCAGAAATCAGAAGGAGTGAAGGGAGCGGAGAGATAGCTTGATCTGGGAGGAAAATCTGAAACTAAAAAGGGTGAGCTTTCGTGAAATAGAGAAGGAGTGACGGCCGGAAATCAAAAAAAAAGAAGAAGAAAGCAACGACAGAGTAGAGAGTTTTGGGAGAGAAAGGTGACGGCTGGAAATTTTAAGAGAGAAAGAGACAAAGTTGGCGGTAAAAGGAAATAGAAAGCTGAGGGTTTTGACGGCTGAGAGAGTGAAAGGGAGAGTTTTGAGAGTTTGGAAGGGATCGGCCAGAAGCGGAAGCCGCAACCAGGAAGGAGACCGCGAGAACCCAGATAGCTGCTTCATCCGAACCTGCAGTTGGTCCTGTCATCGCATCCAGGCGAAAGTTTCAAACCCAGAAGTGGTGAATAGGTAGCCTTCAACCTTTTCCCTGGTCTATTTTCATTTCATAAGAAATCTGGTCTGTGTAACCAGAGATTCTGGGCTCTTACATCGTGGATTTAATTGCAGACATAGGCTATTTCATGCGTTTCTTTTTCTTATACAGCCTAAAGCTGTTGTTTTTTGTTGTTTTTGTATCATGGTTTTCTCACTTACTTAAACGTTGTGAAATCTGATTTAGCAGACTGCATGTTCTTGGTTGTCGAATGAGTATACTTATGTTTCAATCTAGCAAATGCATAGTCCGAAGTTTTTTCTACAAAAAAAGTGAAATCTTGGGCATGACATCCTCATTTTCTTCTATTACATTGAATCTGGCCGCATTTGTTCAAATATTGGAGTTTTAATCTGGGGTTTTGGTTCCTTCTCTGTGTTGTTGATTTCTGGTGCAAGAACAAGAGAACCACGCCTGTGAAATTTGCATGAAAATGTATGTGAAATTTGCATGAAAGTTGGCGACAGTTCATGAATTATGCTCACAGCAGGCTCACTCCGTCTTTGCTACATCTTTTATTGTCCCGCTGCCTTGGTTGAATTTCCTGGGATAGCTTGGGGGGAAGATAGCCAGGCTTGACCAGTGATAGACGGATGTTTGAAGTTATGCATGAGTTTGGTAGATAAATGGTGGGTCTAACATCATGTTTTCAGCATTTAATCCACGCAAGCCTGAAGCTGCAAAAATCTGCAGCAAAGTAAAAAAGGGCTGTCGCGTTTCCTGTTCTGTTTTCTTCCCTTTTCCGTGGCTGTTATTGATCCTTACACTTAAGTGGCATGCTAATCTGGTCTAAAGTGAAAGAAAAGGAAGGTTTTGGTGATGAGTTTGTATGAACTATAATCAAAGACGTTGCTGGAAATTGAACGAGAACAGGATTGCTGAACCTTTTGGCATAAAAATTTCCCAGCATTTGCATGTTTTTCCCTTTGTGTTTTGATTCGTTTGGAGGTTCAAGTTGTGTGTTGTGTTGCTTGACCAAAATATGGATTTTTGTGTGATAGAATTTGTCCAAAGTTTGCATTAGTTTTTGCCCAAATCTGGTCGAAAATGAAAAATGCAGCAATCCTTGAGTTGGTTTGTAAACAGAAGTGCAGCAGCTTTTGGTTTGTAAACTTGCAAGAAATTCTTTTAAGAATTACTTTGATTAAGTGTTGTTTAAGCATGTTTTAATTAGAGTTAGTTTAAAGCTTTGTTAGCCAAAGATTCATGGGGAAGTTGCGGATGACTTAGCTGCCGAAATCTTCTTGTTGTTGCATCAATTGAATTGTTTCGCGTGCATGCATGAAAATCATTTCAAAAATTGCCTTTTGAACCCCTCAAGTCCCCCCTTATTCTGATATGGCCCAAAATCTGGAAAATTGAACTAATTTTACCCTTTTAAGTTTAATCCTTTGTTTGCATATTTTATGTGACTTTTTGGATAGATTAATTCTTGATTTCAGGTCATAATTGTGGCTTAATAATTTTAGTTGATTTGCTAATCTTATTGGGTTTAGTTTGGATTTAGGATGTGGGCAATAATATTTGTTTGGATTTGTAAAAGTTGATTTAAGTTGTTTTGTTTGGATTTTTGGTTTGGGCCAAGGGGTAAAAGCCCACCGGTTTTGTTGGTTAATTTTTGGGCCAAAATAGCAGATTGGCCTACTTCTCTTACCTTGGGTTTTCGGTTGGGCTTGGAAGGTTTTGACCCAAACAAATAGAGGAAATGGCCCAATGATCTGATCCATTAAGAAACCAGAGAACGCATTTGCAGATCAGTCCCTGTACTTTTCTTTAATTTCACTGTGGCCCTGGATATTTTCAACTACTTTCAATTCGGTCCTTACTTTAATTGCAAATAAGTCCTTGAACTTTGTTTTTCTTTAATTTGGCCCCAAAATTTTGTCAATCTTTGCAATCAAGTCCTTTCTTCTTTTGACTTCTTAAATGTGGGTTGTTGACATGATTTAATTGATTCAAATTCATGTTTATTTTTATCCTTTGTGATTATTTGTCAAATAAATTGGTGCCTTGACCCTTTTTATTGTTTTGAAGCTAATATCTCATTTACTCGATTTCCATTGCAAGGGTGGTAACTTCTATATTCTTGCGTTATTTTTCCTCCGTGCTCCTACGTGTTATGTGAATATACATGTCTACTTTGCTTTTCTAGCCTTTCTTTAATTTCTTTTATTTATGTCATTTACTTTTGCTTTTTATTTAAGTTATTCTTTATGGGGTATGTGTACACCTCTTGGCTTGTAATAGATAGGGTTTGGAGGAGCATTCGATGAAGAGCTGTTGAAGACTTGTGCCTAGCTAGCAAATGTAATAGTTAGGGCCTTAATCACCTTATGTGTCTTGCATGTCTATGTGCTATATGTTTAATCGTTTTCTTAGGTTTTGGCATTTAGATATGCATGCTAAGTGTTATGTGCTATGTGATTGACATGTCTACTCGCTTTCCATATCCCTGAATGAATGTGATGGATGAATGTACGTTTCCACTAGTCCAACGCTAGTCGGAATTCATAGAATGGGCTAGTCCAACGCTAGACCCTTAGGGATTTCCCCTCGTTAGTACATGTTTGCATGTTTCACTTCATTTCATGCATTTTTCTTAGTTTTATCATTTTGCATGCCCTTCGAACCCCTTTTCCCTCCATTTTAGGATTTTTGCATTTCATGCTAGTTAGGGTTCATTTGCCTGAAGAGTCCCCTTAAATATGGGATATAGACGAGTGTGGCTTTTTCTAAGCCTTAGCACGCTTGTATTCCCTCTATAAAAGGGCAAATTGAGTCACGATTTAGGTCTCCCCGTACCCAATATGCATGAATTCCCTAGGCTCATGCATTTTTAAATCCACTCTACCATTTTATACCCTCATCACACTTTCATTTTTCCTCCCATTTTGCACACGTGCACCTTTATGTTTCTTCATTTGCACACGAACACTTTTATCATCGCTTGCACACATGCACTTCATATTATCATTTC
The DNA here is from genome assembly GCF_036785885.1 of Coffea arabica. Lineage (NCBI taxonomy): Eukaryota > Viridiplantae > Streptophyta > Magnoliopsida > Gentianales > Rubiaceae > Coffea > Coffea arabica. Next base: position 38,252,173 of record NC_092329.1, read on the forward strand.
ACATACCGTACCTTGTCCACTCACGTGCACATTTTCATTTACATATTTATTGTTTTTATTACTTTTTCAAACTCCTGTCCTCACATTGCATACATGCATTCCATTCATTTGCATCCCAATCGCATTATTCGTGACTTCTTCAAAGGATCGTTATTGGGCTTCACAATTAATGTGATTGGCACCACTCAACCTTTGAAGAGAAATTTCCCCCAATACCCCTAGGTCTAGGGTTTGCATTCATGTAGTGCATCCAAATGTAATAAATTCTTTGGTTAAAACAAGAAAATCTTTGATTAAATCATGCAACTAGCCTTGGCTAGGTCAAAGGGGTGCCTTGGATTTTATCCTTGCCTTCCCCTTTGTCAAATGTGACTCCCGAACCTTTTTCGTTGGTTTACGTGGACTAGGAGTCGTTTAAAAGGGGTTTCTTACTACTTTTTCCTATTTTTCTTTAAAAATTCATTTTTAGGTGACTTGGTACACCTTAACTCGTTACCAAGTGGCGACTCCGATTTTAATTTCAAAAACCCTTTTTAAACTCCTTTTTGGGTCAAATCGTCGCATTCTCAAACCCCCATTTAGACCCAATTTTCTTTTAAATCACAATTCATTTTCCAATCGCAAATACATTTTTTTAAACCATTTTATTTATTTATTCAAAAAATGGGGCGCGACAGTTGGCGACTCCACTGGGGATATTTGAGAGTCCAAGCAAATTTGATTTAATCAATTTTTTTCTTCTTTTAACCTTTTCATATATCACATTTGGGTGTTTTAGGGTTGCATTTTTTTCTTTTTTAGGATTTTTGCATCACTCGCGTCTCAAATTACTCCCTTGCTCACGAATGTATGATTGGTTGATTGGATGTATGTTTTCTTATCTCGCGCTCGCATTGCATTTGGGGGGGGTGTGTGTCACCTTTAGAGCCTCGCGTGGTTCTCAACCCCTTCCCTCAAAATAGGGAGCACTTCATACGTGCACGTTTATTTATTGTTATCTCATTTTATTTTATTTTCGTGGGCGTTTCCCACACCGCCTTGTAGGATTAGGATCGATCGCCTTGGGTAGGCGGATGGTGTGCGCTGCGCCCATAGCGCTACCTAAGGGATCACTCGAGCCGCCGATCGAAGGCCTTGGGAGTGATGACCCTTTGCCTTTAGGTCTGAAGGCTTGGGGGCCTTTTAAACCTTATCGAGTCTAGTCGCATTAGTGAACCCCAGCCTCATGCATCCATGTTAGAATTTTCCTAGGTTAGAATCAGCCTTACCCTCTTTTAAGCACATTAGGCACGAGGGAAGGGGTTCCACCCCTTTTACTTGTTTTATTGTATTTCCTTTCTTATTTGCTCCCAATGTGTTATGTGTACTATCAATTGTGCTAACCATTTCATTGTTTTCTTGTCTTGCATTCATATGCCTTAGCAATAAGAGGCCTCTTTGGCACTCTTTTAGTGACTTACCCACTAGATAACTTACATGTTTAAATTTCGGTTATTGCACTCAATTTTCAATAAGTACATTTCACTTTAGACCTTTTCCCCTCGATGCATTATCTATGTCCTTTAGGCCATATTTGTCACATATTTACATCGCTTTAATAAACTGGCATCATGCATTAAACCCTAGAAAGGGAATGCCATTTAGGGGATCCCGTATTAGGAATAAACCACCTTGTGTCTCGGATACTTAATCCAAAGAGACTTGCACGTTTACATTTTGTACCATCCAAAGGGGTAGTGCACAAGGTAGGGTAGGATCCGATCATTTTCATAGAGTGATCTATGAAATATGGGCGTCTAATAATCACTTTTTGGCCATTTTATCAAAGTTGGTAAAAATCCCTTAATTTGAAGAAATTCACAAATGATTCTTCCTGTTGAGACGATGAATAAATTGAGGCCAAATCGTGATTTTAGAAGGCTCATAGACTAATTTTCTGAAGCCACCAATGGCCGGCCGATTCAATCGATCCATTTTGTCAATTTATAATCAATTTTGAATAAATCGTCAATTCATTTGACCAATTTACCCTTTTTAGGGTCATCCGATCAATTTTGAATAAATCGTCAATTCATTTGACCAATTTACCCTTTTTAGGGTCATCTGGTCGATTTTTTGAAAAATCATCCATTCATTTGACCAATTTACCCTTTTTAGGGTCATCCGGTCAATTTTTGAAAAATCATCCATTCATTTGACCAATTTACCCTTTTTAGGGTCATCCGATCGATTTTTGAATTTCATTCAATTCATTTGACCAATTTACCCTTTTAGGTTGATTTGGTCGATTTTTGCATAAATCATCAATCTCTCTTCCATTCATTTGATCAATTTACCCTTTTTAGGGTGATCTGGTCGATTTTTGAAATAAATCAAATTTCATTCAATTCATTTGTCCAAATTACCCTTTTAGGGTAATCTGGTCGATCTTTGAATAAATCACCAATTTCATTCAATTCATTTGATTAGTTAGGGCAATTTTGTCGATTTTTGATAAATCATCAATTTCATAAATTCACTGGACCAATTTACCCTTTTAGGGCGATCTGGTCAATTTTGAATAGATTCTCGAACTCATTCAAATTCATTTGACCAATTTACCCTTTTAGGGCGATCTGGTCAATTTTGAATAAATTCTCGATTTCATTCAATTCATTCAACCAATTTCATTTTTTAGGATGATCCGGTCCATTTTGAATAAAATTCTCAATTTCATTCGTTTGACCAAGTTCCTTTTTTAGGATGATCCGGTCAATTTCGAGTAAGTTATCAAATGTCACTCAATTCATTTGACCCGTTTCCCTTTTTAGGGTAATCCGGTCGATTTTAAATAAATGGTCAATTTCATTTCAAACCCTTTTAACCAATTAGGATTTCAATTTCGAATTTCAAAATGGAAAACCTAGTCGATTTTGATAAAAACATCCATGGCATCCAGACATTTGATCAGTTGGGGTTTTGACCCGTGCGTCACTGAGAAAATTTTGTCAACGAATTTCAATCTCTTCGATAGGGAGTTCGTCAAGGTCAAACTCGGGCGTTTTTGCAAATTCTTGCGTCGATCAAAAATAGTCAATCCATTCGGATGATTGACCTCATTTTGTCAAATGTCTCTCGTCACTCCAATTAACCAATTTTTTCAAAATTATTTTTTCACTCAATGAGTTGATCGGATCCATCAGGTATTGTATAAGTGCCTATTCTAGCGGATTGCATTTTCATGCTAGGCCTACCCTTGGCACAAAAAGGGTTCCCCCATAGGACATGCATACCGATTTTGCAGTTTTGCCTACTAACTCTGGGTATTTTTCTTTTGTTTTCCCCCTCCCCTGCATTCATATAAATGTTTCAATAAGACGAAAATATTCTTCTATATCTGATGATAATTTTTGATTCAATAAAGTTTGAAGATTACAAGTATTACTTGATTCTTGGGCAGACCTTGCCACGAAAACATGTAAGATCTATCTGGAAGCTCTATGCTAAAGCCTCTGAGAGATTTTGTAATTATTTCCAAAAGGGAAATTCTATTTATTTGATTTGTTAATACATTTTGTTCCAAAAGAAAAGGAGACAAAAAGTGTATATGTTGAGCTCTTTACGGGTTTCTCTCTTCTCATTTGTATCATAATTGAATGAGCAATTTTGTTTCAAACTTTTTCAGCAATAAATTTTTTGGATAATTATTATTTTGTGTATATTTCATTCTTTGTTCTTACTCATTAGAGATTTCATGATGAATTTTGAGAAATAAGACCCAATTTGAGATTTTTCAACCTATAGCCTGAATTTCACAAGTGTATACTCTCTAAAATCCTCATGTACACTAGGTTGGTGATCCGAGCTATCCAACAAGAGTGCTCAAAATTAAAAGAGGTCACTCAAAAGGCCCAATGAGATATCTTTTCTCTTTCACTGTACAATTCATATATATTTTTTTTTGCCCACTTCTATTGGCCCAGAATAAAATCAGTCACATTGATTGATAAATTGCAAATTGGGGCCATCCTTGCTTGAAAAATGCCTATTGGTTTAACTAGATTCAATTCACATCTAAGTGAAAGCAAAAATGTGCATTATTCTTGTTTGTTTTGAAAATTTGGAATGATACTTCGAGCATTCGTTTCTCTACCTATACACATTTTATCATTTGCTCTCCCATTTGAGCCTTTGAAAGAATAATTTCGTTTCAAATAAGTGCCTTGATGATCACTACCCTTCATTGGAAAATTTTCAAATATCAAAAAGGGAATGGATTTTCAATGACCATTTCGCTACTTTGGTTATCATGAAGTGTAAGAATGATACTTTGGCCGTCATTTCTACAACCTAAACACTGATCATCCCTTGCATCCTCATTTGAGCTAAAATTGGTGGTTCTTTTCAAAGCACTTACGATCGTACCCCGCATTGGGGAGGGAGATTGCAGAATTTTCCAAAAAGGAGAAAAGCAAAAATGCTAGAATAAGGAGGGAACCGCAAATTGGGGAAATTTGATTCCACTTGGGGTCCAATCCAAAAAAACAAAAAAACAAAAAAAACAAAAAAAAAACAAAAAAAAAAGAGAAGAAGAGATTTGTCCGCACGGACCGACTTATGTTTCATAGATATGAATGACCAAGAGTCTTCCTCAGTCAATTAATTCAGATACATGCAAAAAAATTTCGCATTAATGAAAGTTTCCTCTCAGAGTTATTGTAAGGAACGGAATAAAAGTCAGACCCTCTTCTTTTCCAATCGGACATTCTATCCCTAGTTATCCCTTTTGAGCCTTCAGAATAAAATACTTCATTTGGCAACCCCTGAGAATCGCAAACCCTACACTGGGGCAAGTTGGAATTGAAAAGGAAAAACTTCAAGAAGTGAAAAAGTGAAAAGCCACAAAATCAAAAGCAAGAGGAAAAAGAGAACCTCAGTTCAAAAATAAACTGGGGCAAATTCTGATATAACCCTAAAAAAAGGGTTGGCACAACAATGTGATCTCAGATTACTTAAACCACTCTTGAAATCTGCCTTCAAGCCTTAACTTTTCTAAGCACCCCACCTGACCCCATTACAAAAACCGAAAGTCCTGACTTCTGTTTTTTGCAATGGCCCTGTCAAGAAAATTTCTGATGCCGAAAAATTTTAGCTGTATTTCTGAATTGCTTGAGTATGAGGTTGACGCTACTCACCATGTGAAAACCCATCAGCTCGAGGGAAAAGAAAAGAAGCGAAAGAAAAGCAAGAAAAGAAAATGCAGAAAAAATTCGACGCTGAAGTCCCTGGTGAGTGATGAGAAAAATGCAAACAAAGTCTGAGATCTTTGAGTTCAAAATAGGGGCAATTTTAAAAAATGCGATCTTCGGTGCAATGTCCTTGAAAGTTTTATTCTTCAACTATCGTTTCAAGCCACATTACAAGCTAATAAAGTCCATCGTTGACTTACTCCTTCATGACAATCCAAAGTGAGGATTATGCTCGTAAGAAATCCATCAATCATTCGTGATCATAAGGGTATAATCAGTTTTCACAGGTTTAACTATCGTTTCTACCCATTTTGTTGCAAGCCTATAAAGCTTATACGTTGACTAAGTTTTCTTAAGAAATAAGGGTGACAAACTCTCTGCTTTCACTAAGATGTGATGTTGAATGGATTACGATTTGGGCACAAGAACCAAACAAATCTTGACTTCTCATTTCTTTTAACCCCTTCAAAAATTAGAAATAAGATCATTGGATTGGTCTTGAAAGATGAGCCAACAAGAAATGGTGACCCATCACCCAAAGCATTGATGCTAAAGTGGGGAAGAAATCTTTCGTAATTTGACATTATTTTGTGAAATTCATCATGAAATTTCCTGTATGAGTTAAGCAAGACATTCAATTTCCTTCACATTGTATAGGAAACACAGTTTCTTACTTGGAAGGGCATCCAAATCAATTTTTGCAATCAAATGGGCCCACACTGGGGCAAAATTTTTATTTGCAAGATTGCGTAAAATAAACCCACACTGGGGCAAATTTTCCAGTCACACTACTCTTTCTATGAATAGTAGTTGCAATTTTTTTGAAATTCAAGTGCATGTCATATTTTGGTGAGCCCCTGTGCAGGTATTCATAGTTGAAATCGACGAAAAAGCATCTGGTGATGTGGGAGGCCGATGCCGAAGAAAGAGAAGAAAGAAGGGAAAAGGGCCCTACACTGGGGGCAAATTATTCTGAAAAAAAAAAAATTTTTCTCGAAAAATCAGAAAAATTCAAAAAAATTCAAAAGTCAAAAATCAAGTTCAAATTCTTGTTTCTTGGAAAATTAAATTCAATTTCTTGACCGCTTTTTATCTACGTAGGGACCGGGTTTTATCCCGCCAATCTCGGCAGGACCGGATTTTATCCCGCTGACCGCTTATTTCGGCAGGACCGGGTTTTATCCCGCTGACCGCTCACTTAGTTGGGACCGGGTTTCATCCCGTCAATTCTCTCGGCAGGACCGGGTATAATCCCGCTGACCGCTTATCGCATTGGGACTGGGTTTCATCCCGCCAATTCCCTCGGCAGGACCGGGTTCTATCCTGCTGACCGTTTTTATCTACGTTGGGACCGGGTTTCATCCCGTCAATTCTCTCGGCAGGACCGGGTATAATCCCGCTGACCGTTTTTATCTACGTTGGGACCGGGTTTTATCCCGCCAACCTCGGCAGGACCGGGTTCTATCCCGCTGACCGTTTTTATCTACGTTGGGACCGGGTTTTATCCCGTCAACCTCGGCAGGACCGGGTTCTATCCTGCTGACCGCTTTATCTACGTTGGGACCGGCAGGACCGGGTTCTATCCCGCTGACCGCTTTATCTACGTTGGGACCGGGTTTTATCCCACCAACCTCGGTAGGACCGGGTTCTATCCCGCTGACCGTCCACACCCCGTCAGGCTCAGATGTTATCCCACCGACCAATTCATCACACTGGGGCAAATTTTTAGATAATTTTTCAAACAAGTCTTATACAGTTCTTCATTTTACATTTTCTGTTTGGGTCTATCCCATTTTTACATTTTCTGTTCGCGTCTATCCCGTGGGTCTATCCCATTTTTCATTTTCTGTCTGGGTCTATCCCATTTTACATTTTCTGTCCGGGTCTATCCCGTGGGTCTATCCCATTTTTCATTTTCTGTCTGGGTCTATCCCATCTTACATTTTCTGTTCGGGTCTATCCCGTGGGTCTATCCCAATCTTACATTTCTGTTCGGGTCTATCCCGTGGGTCTACCCCAATCTTACATTTCTGTCCGGGTCTATCCCGTGGGTCTATCCCAATTTTACATTTCTGTCCGGGTCTATCCCGTGGGTCTATCCCGTGGGTCTATCCCAATCTTACATTTCTGTCCGGGTCTATCCCGTGGGTCTATCCCAATCTTACATTTCTGTTCGGGTCTATCCCAATTTTACATTTCTGTCCGGGTCTATCCCGTGGGTCTATCCCAATCTTACATTTCTATTCGGGTTTATCCCGTGGGTCTATCCCATTTTACATTTCTGTTCGGGTCAGTCCCGTTTAATTTCCTGTTCGGGTCAGTCCCGTTTTAAAGTTCATATTCGGGTCAGTCCCGTTTTAGAATTCTTGTTCATTGGAATCACTTTGCAGCCGAATAATGCAGGTAAGTATTTGGTGTCTATTTCTTTGTCTCAAGTTTTTCCAAAACTCAGACAAAGAGGGGCAAACTGTAGACACCAAATTTTTAAATAATTTGTATGTTGCATCTAATTCATGATTTTGTTTTAGATTGTCTGCATTTTAGTTGTTACCTTTTTATTTGTCTTTTGTTTGCTAATTATTTTTAGTTTTATTTGTCATATTAATTTTGTTCACGTTTTAGTTTTAGTTTTAGTTTTAAGTTTTAACGTAAAATTTGTGAAAAAAAAGAGAAAAAAAAGAAGAGAAAAAGAAAATGGTTTACAAAATACGTTCATTTCTCTTAAATTCAATCTTTTGGCATTTTGTTTATTTTTGTTAATTTATTTTGGAAAAAAAGAGAAAAAGGAAAAATCATGAAAAAAATGAAAAAAAAGGAAAAAAGCGTTCAAAAAATATGTTGTAGTTGTTTCAGATTTAGTTTCATTATTTAAAAATGAAAAAATGATGAAAAATTAAAATTTGTAAGAAAAGGAAAAGAAGGAAAAGAATTTGTTCATAAAAATATGTTTTGAGCATTTTTTTTAGTATTTTATTTATTTTAGTTAAAATTATTTCTTACTTAAAAAAAAAAAAAAAAAAAGAAAAACGTGCTCGCGGCATTCAAGCTGCATTTTGCCGCAGCTTGCAAAGAAGCATCGGGCAGCTCCTTAGCTGCAAATATATCAGAAAGGGCTGGGGTTTAGGTTTTGGAAGTTCCCATATAAATAGCAAAAGGATGGACAGCCGCAAAGGGGGGAGTTCTCTCGGTTGTGGGAGAATGGGGTCGGCTGAAAAGAGAGAGCCGAGAAGAGTGACGGGGGGAGGCTTTTGTCTGGGGGGAGAGCTTGGTCTGCGAAAGAGAAGGAAAAAGAAACAAACGAAAAAACAGAGAGGGGGGACGAGAGAGCAGCAGCCGGAAGAGAGAAATCGAGAAGAGTGAGCCGACAGAGGAAGGGTGAGAAGAGCGGGGACGGCTAGAAGTTTTAGAGAGGTTTTGGGAGTGAGGCTGGTGACGACTAAGGAACCAGAAATCAGAAGGAGTGAAGGGAGCCGAGAGATAGCTTGATCTGGGAGGAAAATCTGAAACTAAAAAGGGTGAGCTTTCGTGAAATAGAGAAGGAGTGACGGCCGGAAATCAAAAAAAAAGAAGAAGAAAGCAGCGACAGAGTAGAGAATTTTGGGAGAGAAAGGTGACGGCTGGAAATTTTAAGAGAGAAAGAGACAAAGTTGGCGGTAAAAGGAAATAGAAAGCTGAGGGTTTTGACGGCTGAGAGAGTGAAAGAGAGAGTTTTGAGAGTTTGGAAGGGATCGGCCAGAAGCGGAAGCCGCAACCAGGAAGGAGACCGCGAGAACCCAGATAGCTGCTTCATCCGAACCTGCAGTTGGTCCTGTCATCGCATCCAGGCGAAAGTTTCAAACCCAGAAGTGGTGAATAGGTAGCCTTCAACCTTTTCCCTGGTCTATTTTCATTTCATAAGAAATCTGGTATGTGTAACCAGAGATTCTGGGCTCTTACATCGTGGATTTAATTGCAGACATAGGCTATTTCATGCGTTTCTTTTTCTTATACAGCCCAAAGCTGTTGTTTTTTGTTGTTTTTGTATCATGGTTTTCTCACTTACTTAAACGTTGTGAAATCTGATTTAGCAGACTGCATGTTCTTGGTTGTCGAATGAGTATACTTATGTTTCAATCTAGCAAATGCATAGTCCGAAGTTTTTTCTACTAAAAAAAGTGAAATCTTGGGCATGACATCCTCATTTTCTTCTATTACATTGAATCTGGCCGCATTTGTTCAAATATTGGAGTTTTAATCTGGGGTTTTGGTTCCTTCTCTGTGTTGTTGATTTCTGGTGCAAGAACAAGAGAACCACGCCTGTGAAATTTGCATGAAAATGTATGTGAAATTTGCATGAAAGTTGGCGACAGTTCATGAATTATGCTCACAGCAGGCTCACTCCATCTTTGCTACATCTTTTATTGTCCCGCTGCCTTGGTTGAATTTCCTGGGATAGCTTGGGGGGAAGATAGCCAGGCTTGACCAGTGATAGACGGATGTTTGAAGTTATGCATGAGTTTGGTAGATAAATGGTGGGTCTAACATCATGTTTTCAGCATTTAATCCACGCAAGCCTGAAGCTGCAAAAATCTGCAGCAAAGTAAAAAAGGGCTGTCGCGTTTCCTGTTCTGTTTTCTTCCCTTTTCCGTGGCTGTTATTGATCCTTACACTTAAGTGGCATGCTAATCTGGTCTAAAGTGAAAGAAAAGGAAGGTTTTGGTGATGAGTTTGTATGAACTATAATCAAAGACGTTGCTGGAAATTGAACGAGAACAGGATTGCTGAACCTTTTGGCATAAAAATTTCCCAGCATTTGCATGTTTTTCCCTTTGTGTTTTGATTCGTTTGGAGGTTCAAGTTGTGTGTTGTGTTGCTTGACCAAAATATGGATTTTTGTGTGATAGAATTTGTCCAAAGTTTGCATTAGTTTTTGCCCAAATCTGGTCGAAAATGAAAAATGCAGCAATCCTTGAGTTGGTTTGTAAACAGAAGTGCAGCAGCTTTTGGTTTGTAAACTTGCAAGAAATTCTTTTAAGAATTACTTTGATTAAGTGTTGTTTAAGCATGTTTTAATTAGAGTTAGTTTAAAGCTTTGTTAGCCAAAGATTCATGGGGAAGTTGCGGATGACTTAGCTGCCGAAATCTTCTTGTTGTTGCATCAATTGAATTGTTTCGCGTGCATGCATGAAAATCATTTCAAAAATTGCCTTTTGAACCCCTCAAGTCCCCCCTTATTCTGATATGGCCCAAAATCTGGAAAATTGAACTAATTTTACCCTTTTAAGTTTAATCCTTTGTTTGCATATTTTATGTGACTTTTTGGATAGATTAATTCTTGATTTCAGGTCATAATTGTGGCTTAATAATTTTAGTTGATTTGCTAATCTTATTGGGTTTAGTTTGGATTTAGGATGTGGGCAATAATATTTGTTTGGATTTGTAAAAGTTGATTTAAGTTGTTTTGTTTGGATTTTTGGTTTGGGCCAAGGGGTAAAAGCCCACCGGTTTTGTTGGTTAATTTTTGGGCCAAAATAGCAGATTGGCCTACTTCTCTTACCTTGGGTTTTCGGTTGGGCTTGGAAGGTTTTGACCCAAACAAATAGAGGAAATGGCCCAATGATCTGATCCATTAAGAAACCAGAGAACGCATTTGCAGATCAGTCCCTGTACTTTTCTTTAATTTCACTGTGGCCCTGGATATTTTCAACTACTTTCAATTCGGTCCTTACTTTAATTGCAAATAAGTCCTTGAACTTTGTTTTTCTTTAATTTTGGCCCCAAAATTTTGTCAATCTTTGCAATAAAGTCCTTTCTTCTTTTGACTTCTTAAATGTGGGTTGTTGACATGATTTAATTGATTCAAATTCATGTTTATTTTTATCCTTTGTGATTATTTGTCAAATAAATTGGTGCCTTGACCCTTTTTATTGTTTTGAAGCTAATATCTCATTTACTCGATTTCCATTGCAAGGGAGGTGACTTCTATATTCTTGCATTATTTTTCCTCCGTGCTCCTACGTGTTATGTGAATATACATGTCTACTTTGCTTTTCTAGCATTTCTTTAATTTCTTTTATTTATGTCATTTACTTTTGCTTTTTATTTAAGTTATTCTTTATGGGGTATGTGTACACCTCTTGGCTTGTAATAGATAGGGTTTGGAGGAGCATTCGATGAAGAGCTGTTGAAGACTTGTGCCTAGCTAGCAAATGTAATAGTTAGGGCCTTAATCACCTTATGTGTCTTGCATGTCTATGTGCTATATGTTTAATCGTTTTCTTAGGTTTTGGCATTTAGATATGCATGCTAAGTGTTATGTGCTATGTGATTGACATGTCTACTCGCTTTCCATATCCCTGAATGAATGTGATGGATGAATGTACGTTTCCACTAGTCCAACGCTAGTCGGAATTCATAGAATGGGCTAGTCCAACGCTAGACCCTTAGGAATTTCCCCTCGTTAGTACATGTTTGCATGTTTCACTTCATTTCATGCATTTTTCTTAGTTTTATCATTTTGCATGCCCCTCGAACCCCTTTTCCCTCCATTTTAGGATTTTTGCATTTCATGCTAGTTAGGGTTCATTTGCCTGAAGAGTCCCCTTAAATATGGGATATAGACGAGTGTGGCTTTTTCTAAGCCTTAGCACGCTTGTATTCCCTCTATAAAAGGGCAAATTGAGTCACGATTTAGGTCTCCCCATACCCAATATGCATGAATTCCCTAGGCTCATGCATTTTTAAATCCACTCTACCATTTTTTACCCTCATCACACTTTCATTTTTCCTCCCATTTTGCACACGTGCACCTTTATGTTTCTTCACTTGCACACGAACACTTTTATCATCACTTGCACACATGCACTTCATATTATCATTTCACATACCGTACCTTACCCACTCACGTGCACATTTTCATTTACATATTTATTGTTTTTATTACTTTTTCAAACTCATGTCCTCACATTGCATACATGCATTCCATTCATTTGCATCCCACTCGCATTATTCGTGACTTCTTCAAAGGATCGTTATTGGGCTTCACAATTAATGTGATTGGCACCACTCAACCTTTGAAGAGAAATTTCCCCCAATACCCCTAGGTCTAGGGTTTGTATTCATGTAGTGCATCCAAATGTAATAAATTCTTTGGTTAAAACAAGAAAATCTTTGATTAAATCATGCAACTAGCCTTGGCTAGGTCAAAGGGGTGCCTTGGATTTTATCCTTGCCTTCCCCTTTGTCAAATGTGACTCCCGAACCTTTTTCGTTGGTTTACGTGGACTAGGAGTCGTTTAAAAGGGGTTTCTTACTACTTTTTCCTATTTTTCTTTAAAAATTCATTTTTAGGTGACTTGGTACACCTTAACTCGTTACCAAGTGGCGACTCCGATTTTAATTTCAAAAACCCTTTTTAAACTCCATTTTGGGTCAAATCGTCGCATTCTCAAACCCCCATTTAGACCCAATTTTCTTTTAAATCACAATTCATTTTCCAATCGCAAAAACATTTTTTTAAACCATTTTATTTATTTATTCAAAAAATGGGGCGCGACACAGGGTGCGGATTTGAGTAGTAAGGGTAATGGGGTTGGTAGATTGGGCTATGTTGGTATCGGGGTCTGGGTGAAGGGTTTTGGTTCCAGATAAAGGTTGCATCCCCCTCTTTCTTTTTGAACTGCGGTTTTTTCACATTGCTTCCTTGACCTTGTAAAGCATCCAACTGGGATTTGAGAGCAGAGACATTAACAATTTTTCCGGCTCTCACAAAGTCATCAAACTCCTCAAGTTTATTTACAATCGCAGCAAACGAACATCCGATCATACGGAAAATCTCTTCAAAATACGGAGGGTCATGTGCCTTTATAAATGTGCGAATAATTTCATCCTCAGTCATCGGAGGCTCCACTTTCGCAGCTATCTTTCTCCATCTCTTGGCATATGTCTTATGATCTTCAGACGGTCGCCTCTTCGTTCCTTCCAAAGTAGTTCGGGTTGGTGCCAGCTCACAGTTATACTCATATTGTCTGATGAAGGCATTGGACAGATCGAGCCAGGTCTTCACTTCCTCTGGCTTTAGGTTGGAATACCAATCGAGGGCATCCCCTTCTAAGCTCTCTGGAAATAATCTCAATGGTAAGTTCTCATCATCCACTGGCTTGCCCAACTTGTTGGCAAACAAGCGTAAGTGTGTCTTAGGGTTACCCGTTCCATCATATTTGTTGAACTTAGGGGTCTTGAACCCCACCGGCAGTTGCACGTTCGGAAATAGGCACAAATCATCATAATCCAACACCCCTTGTTTGCTTAAACCTTGGCTTTTCCGGATAAATTCATCAAAACGATCCAAGCGTTTAAGTAGCTTCATATCAATCTGGGCAGACGACTCTCCCATTTCTGGCTTATTTTGAAAAGTGTGCTCCGGTACCACAGGCTCTGCGGTAGGCTGATAAAAAGTTGGTGGGTTCAGATGCATGTTTGGGTCGCCTTGAGGCTGAAATCCTTGCCCATAAGGAGGATAGAAAGGAGGATTTTGAGTATAAGCATATTGCGGGTTGAAAGTTCCCTCAAACGTGGTTTGAAATGGAGGAATAACAAATGGTTCGGATTGTGGTTGTGTAGTGGGTACAGGCTCAGGTTGCACTCCGCTACTAACGAGCTCGTCAATCAACTTCTTCTGAGCGGCCATTTCTGATGCCATTTCCCCAAATTTTGTGAGTAACTCGGTCAACTGAACCCCAGGACTTGCGGCCTCTGGTTGGGTAGTTGTAACGGCCTTGTCGGATGATTCTGGTTGAGTACTCATGTCTACACAATTCCTTTGGGCTCTACTTCGGGATCGCGTAATAATGGGGCTTTTCCGAAAAGCTATTTTGAAAATTTACCTGAGAATGCAAAAGACTGCTTTAGATAAACCAATCGTTACTGAATTTCTGCCATTTATTCAAAAGAGAAAAAGAAAAAGAAAAAGACATGAGTTAGTAACTATTTGAACAATTCGGATGCATGTCCTATTTGGGGAACCCTTTTTGTGCCAAGGGTAGGCCTAGCATGATGCAAGCCTTCGGGGTAAAATTCTATTTCCAAACCTGTAAGTGAATTTAGAACTTTAAAATGGAAAGCTTCTCATAATATTGCAGAATGGTTCAAACTTTCTTTACAACTTCGTCAATGGTCTTAGTAACCATGTTTACAAAATCCCTATGTCTTGAGAGACTTGTACTTTGTGATTCTCTAGAACTTCCTAAATTGAGCTTACGAGCTCCTTCTCTAATCCTATCAAAGACGTCTATGGTTTCCTCTAACTTCTCATTCTTCTTCTTCTCCCTCCTCAGCTGCACTTGGGTATCTTCTAGAACTCTGTTGGCCATTATAAGCTGGGCTTGAGATTCCTCTAATTCTTTCCTTAGCCTCTCCATCCGTTCTTCGGGACTGGCTAATGCTGATTGTTGCCTTGCCCTATCATGTTCCACCCTTTGCTTGATCCACTCGTTGTACCCAGGCATAACCGCAGGTGGCATTTTGTTTACCATTTCCAACTGCAAATTCTCAAGTCCTCGCAGATTTCCCCAAGCCTCTAATACCATGCTTCGACTCTCAGTTACCGTACCCAATCTGAGATCTTCAAACCTTTGTACCATAGGAATACTTTGCGGGTAGCCAAAATGTCTCATAACCCTTTGCGGAATATAGGCTACTAGACCATTGACTCCAGCTAAAGGGATGAAATCATGTTGAGTGGTCCTAAAAGCTGGGTCCCTAACTTTGGTCCAATCTAAAACCCACTGCACCTTTTCTGGTGTCAAATTGTTGAACTCTTCAATAAACTGGCTTGACGACATCACGCGGGAGTAGCGACCGACTCTCTCTCGATGCGAATCAATCCAATTCTCAACTGGGAGGCAAGAACCCATAGGATTAAGTGATCTCTTCGCCAAATGTTCCATGATCCATATTTGAAGTACCAAATTTGACGCGTAGAAGAAACCCCCTTTCCTTTGGCAATTAGTAAGGGCTGCGAAGATATCTGCTATGACAACGGGTATCAAAGTTGGTGTTGCTTCCTGAATTCCTAAGAAAAGATTCTGAATCATATTGATGGTTGCAAATGTCACCTTTCCATGCCTTTGAGGGAATAGCAATAAATTGATCAAAACTAACCCAAAAGCTTGTACACGTTTCTCTTCCCATTGCCCCTTTGTTATGAAGAAATCAATCTGATGGCGCTCAAAGGACTCCTTTTCCCCAAACCGGTCATATAGAAACCTCAGTGGACAAGATCTAGCATCAGGGTGTTGATCTAAACTATTGTTCCTTAATCCTAAAAATCGCCAAAACTGCTCTCTGGTTCCTCCGCTCGGGTATACCATAGGACTACCCTTTCCCGGCATTTGCAATAATCCTTCTAACTCTTCTATGGTTGGGGTGAGTTCGCACATTCCAAATCGGAAAATCGAGACATCTGGATCCCAATAATTGATTAGTGCTTGAATGGCGGACACATTGGGTATGATATCGACTAGGCTCGGTAAATGTCCCACATATTGAAATAGCCCCCCAATTTCATAGGATAGGTTGTTCCTCCACTGATTCAGCTCTCGGGGAACTTGGTTGAGCATTCGATACTGCGTCATCTGGATGAGGAATTCACTTAAATACCGTTACCTTGGGATTTTACCCCTTAGGTTAAATTGCAAAAAGTAGACGTGCACAATCCCCCAAAAGTAGGGTTAAATACCCATGGGATTAGGGTTGGCTTCCCTAACATGGAAATTGCCTAATTGGCGTTCCTTCTAAGGTTTAATACATGATGCCATTTATTAAAGCAATGTAACGATGTGACAAGTATGGCCTAAAGGACATGAATAATGCATCGGGGGGAAAGCGTCTAAAAAATGAAATGTACTTATTGAAAATTAAGTGTAATGACTAAAATTTAAACATGTGAGTTATCTAGTGGGTAGGCCACTAAAAGAGTGCCAAAATGG
This sequence comes from Coffea arabica, assembly GCF_036785885.1. Lineage (NCBI taxonomy): Eukaryota > Viridiplantae > Streptophyta > Magnoliopsida > Gentianales > Rubiaceae > Coffea > Coffea arabica. The sequence continues at coordinate 38,268,368 of NC_092329.1, forward strand.
CCTCTTATTGCTAAGGCACATGAATGCAAGCCAAGAAAACAAAAGAATGGTTAGTGCAGTTGATAGTACACATAACACATTGGGAGCAATTAAAAAAAATAATAAAATAAAAGCAAATAAAAGGGGTGGAACCCCTTCCCTCGTGCCTAATGTGCTTAAAAGAGGGTGAGGCTGACTCTAACCTAGGAAAATGCTAACATGGATGCATGAGGCTGGGGTTCACTAATGCGACTAGACTCGATAAGGTTTAAAAGGTCCCCAAGCCTTCAGACCTAAAGGCCAAGGGTCATCACTCCCAAGGCCTTCGATCGGTGGCTCGAGTGATCCCTTAGGTAGCGCTATGGGCGCAGTGCACACCATCCGCCTACCCAAGGCAATCAATCCTAATCCTACAAGGCGGTGTGGGATAGCGCCCACGAAAAATAAAATTAAATGGGATAACAATAAGTAAACGTGCACGTATGAAGTGTTCCCTATTTTGAGGGAAGGGGTTGAGAACCACGCGAGGCTCTAAAGGTGACACACACCCCCCCAAATACAATGTAAGCGCGAGATAAACAAGTAAACATTCATCCAATCAACCAATCATATATTCGCGAGCGAGGGAGTAGTTGGACACGCGTGAAATGCAAAAATCCTAAAAAAAGGAAAAAATGCAACCCTAAAACACCCAAATGTGATATATGATAAGGTTAAAAGAAGAAAAAGGTTGATTAAATCAAATTTGCTCGGACTCTCGAATGTCCCCAGTGGAGTCGCCAACTGTCGCGCCCCATTTTTTGATAAATAAATAAATGGTTTAAAAAATGTATTTTTTGATTCAATTTGTGATTGGAAAATGAATTGTGATTTAAAAGAAAAATGGGTCTAAATGGGGGTTTGAGAATGCGACGATTTTGACCCAAAATTATAGTTTAAAAAGGGTTTTTGAAATAAAAATTGGAGTCGCCAATTGATAATGAGTTAAGGTGTACCAAGTCACCTAAAAAATGAATTTTTAAAGAAAAAATAGGAAAAAGTAGTAAGAAACCCCTTTTAAACGACTCCTAGTCCACGTAAACCAAAGAAAAAAAGTTCGGGAGTCACATTTGACAAAGGGGAAGGCAAGGATAAAATCCAAGGCACCCCTTTGACCTAGCCAAGGCTAGTTGCATGATTTAATCAAAGATTTTCTTGTTTTAACCAAAGAATTTATTACATTTGGATGCACTACATGAATGCAAACCCTAGACCTAGGGGTATTGGGGGAAATTTCTCTTCAAAGGTTGAGTGGTGCCAATCACATTAATTGTGAAGCCCAATAACGATCCTTTGAAGAAGTCACGAATAATGCGATTGGGATGCAAATGAATGGAATGCATGTATGCAATGTGAGGACAGGAGTTTGAAAAAGTAATAAAAACAATAAATATGTAAATGAAAATGTGCACGTGAGTGGACAAGGTACGGTATGTGAAATGATAATATGAAGTGCATGTGTGCAAGCGATGATAAAAGTGTTCGTGTGCAAATGAAGAAACATAAAGGTGCACGTGTGCAAAATGGGAGGAAAAATGAAAGTGTGATGAGGGTATAAAATGGTAGAGTGGATTTAAAGATGCATGAGCCTAGGGAATTCATGCATATTGGGTACGGGGAGACCTAAATCGTGACTCAATTTGCCCTTTTATAGAGGGAATACAAGCGTGCTAAGGCTTAGAAAAAGCCACACTCGTCTATATCCCATATTTAAGGGGACTCTCAAGTAAATGAACCCTATAACTAGCATGAAATGCAAAAATCCTAAAATGGAGGGAAAAGGGGTTCGAGGGGCATGGAAAAATGATAAAACTAAAAAGAATGCATGACATGTAATGAACATGCAAACATGTACTAACGAGGGGAAATCCCTAAGGGTCTAGCGTTGGACTAGCCCATTCTATGAATTCCGACTAGCGTTGGACTAGTGGAAACGTACATTCATCCATCACATTCATTCATGGTTATGGAAAGCGAGTAGACATGCCAAACACTCATAAACACATAGCACATAACATTTAGCATGCTCGACTAGATGCAATTCCAGAACAAAGCAAATTAACACGTAGCAACTAAGCATGCAAGACACATAAGACAATTAAAGCCCTAACTATTACATTTGCTAGCTAGGCACATGACTTCAATAGGTTTTCATTGAATGCTCCTCCAAGCCCTATCTATTACATTAGGGAGACCCTACTACAATCTAAAAGGGGGAAAAGGAATAAAATAATTAAATCCCTAACTATTACAAGCCAAGAGGTGTACACATACCCCATAAAGAATAACTTAAATAAAAAGTAAAAGTAAATGACATAAATAAAAGAAATTAAAGAAAGGCTAGGAAAGCAAAGTAGACATGTATTTCTCACGTAGCACGTTGGTTCACATAGGAGAGACACAAAAAGGGATAAAAGAAATTATACCGCCCCCTTTGAATGATGTCTGAATGAAAGAAAAATGGCTTCAAAACAATAAAAATGTCACGGTACCTCAAATAGTAAAGTATAACGAAGTCACCAAATCTCTCCTAATTGCAATTTAAATGAAATCAAACAATACATAGTTTCCGATAAAGGGATCCACCAAGGACTCAAATGCAAGCATTAATCAACCATTCAAAGCCAATTGAAACATTTTAGAAACTTTGAAAGTTCAAGAGCAAGAAAAAGGCCAAAGCCAATTTATTTCAGAAAATTCAAGAAGATAGGCGAACACAAGCTCATTTGGACACAAAGTTCTTAAACTCTTGCATTAAGTACCACCTAAACAAATGAAAGCAAACAAACAATCGAGTGGAAAAATTAAGGTTGCCAAGGACCAAATTGCGAACATTAACCAAGCATTCAAGCCTAATTAAACATTTTTAGGAACTTCAAGGGTCTAAGAGCAAAGAGAAAGGCAAGTAATGGCTCAAATGCAAATACTTTAGGACTCAATTGCAAGAGATTGGAATGTAGTTGGGCCATAATGCAACAAAGAAAGACTTGGGAGGTTGGAATGTAATTTTTCTGAAAATTTTCCATGCATGAGCATGCAGCCTACGTAGGAAAACAATTTCTGCAGCAGAAACCTTCTACAAACAACATGAATGTGCGCTGCATTTTACTTCCAAACTTGGATTTCATATTTCAAAAGCACCAAATTTGATCAAGACCTTTCAACCAAACACCCAAAACTAGTCTAAGCCTCATGACATACAAATTCAAGATTCAAACAACCCAAAATATAGCAGGAAACTGATGCAAAATTCTAAAAAAAAACATGCATTCAGCAGATTCTAGCCACGGCATTCCTTTTCATTTTTATCATGCAAACCAGATTTTGATTTAAAACTCACAGCTTTGACTAGATATGTTCCTATCCAACATCACAACTTAAGCCAAGTAACCGGCTACATAATGATCACAATCCAGATGACTAGAAAACATGGAAATATATCATGCCAAAATTCTAAAATTTATGCAGAAATGGTTTCGGCAGCCTGCTTGTTTGCTTTTCAGCAAAGTGTTCAATCATGATCCAAACATGCAAATATGCAGAATCAACACCCAACCCTCCATTGCTTCCCTCCAACACAAGATCAAATATGAAACTGAAGTGCAAAACTCAACTAGTAACCGAGGGAAAAGAAACGCGGCAGAGAAAAGAAAGAGAAAATGCAGCAGCTTTTGCTTGCTGTGTTTTTGAAAGGAGGAGCTTTTAAATAACTTGGTAACTCCAGCAATTTCACACCATGAGTTTCCAACAAACTTTCAGATTCAAAATACATCAGAAATGACACATATTCATGCTAAACTCTGACCCAAACAAACCAGGAACAAGTCGCAAACATTAAAACATTTCTGCATTTTCTAATTGTAACATTGCCGCAGCTTCATCATTGCAGCTAGGATGCCTATATGAAATGAATCAAACAGGTTCTACTGATATTCTTAAACAAATCCAGATGCTATGACTAGAAAAAGACTCAATGTATCTAAGAGGCACAAACGCGAAATAAAGGAAAGGGGAGACGCCATGTAAGCTTTTGAACTCCAATGCACGACGACAAACTGACCCTTCACCTAACTTCAACTCAAAATTTCAGGAATAACAAAGACAGTGAATCAGCAAGTGCGCATGAAAGGGGGCCAATAACTCATGTCTCTAATTCCCACCAAAAGGTTATAGACATGACTTTGGGAAAGCGAAGATGCCCACGAAATGCAAGGAAACAACAGGGAAGAGAAAAAAAATTCTTTCGGGTCATTTTTCTACTTCGTGAGCCTAGGGAAATAATATGATGAAGCAGCCATCAACCCAAAGGCAGACTTCAACATGAACAAAGGCGAATCATATGAAATAGAAAACAACAGTCATGCAAATCTGGTAAAACAAACATCACCCAGAACAACGGGAGCAGAAAACAATGGGAAATCCAAAGGAACTTCAGAAAAATGAGAGCAAACTTAATCAAGAAAACAGCAATGACAAATCTAGCCTAACTCAAACCTCATGGAACACAGCCCTTCTACTCCCCTGAACCCAACCCTATTCACGGCCTTCCAGATGTACACGCATGGAAGGTGAAACAAGTGTAAAAGGAAAAGAATGGCAGCAATCTAACATGATCGAGTAACGCATAAACAACTTCCAGGTTGAAAAGTGTTACCTTTTGCTTTAACCGAAGCTTCGATGTAACCAAAAATGAAGGCTTTGCTCTCCTTCCTTCCCGGCAATCAGCTTCTCTAGCTTTCCTCCGCCGTTGCCTCCTGAATCTCTGCCTTTCCTCAGCCGAAAGCTTTCTTCTTTTTGCCGTTAACTTCTTTCTGGTTTCTCTCAATTGTTACCCCCAAAAACCCTCTAAGCCGTTGTTTCTTTTCTCCTCTCTCTCTCAGACTTTTGCCCAGATTTTTCCCTTGCTCTCGGTCGTTTTGCTTAGCCGTCAGACTCTTTGTATGCTATCCCCCCCAACAAAAACCTCTCTTGCGGCTGCTGTGTTCTTACCTTTTATATGGAACACAAGGTTCCTAAACCCTCACCCCAATGGTGAGGATGCAAAACCTCCCTTGCCTTCACATCCAGCCCTCCGTGGCTGTCCTTGTAAGCTGCGGCATATACGCAGCTTCATGCCGCGTTTCTTTTTTTTTTTTCAACTAATTAATTAATTAAACAAAATTGATAATAATAATAACAATAATAATAATAACAAAAACAACTTAATTAACATTGGATAACAATACATAAACTAGAAACAACAAAATGCAACTTTCCATTTTTCCTTTTTCATTTTTCTCATTTTGCATCATTTTCTTTTTTTCTTTTTTTTTTCTTCTCTTTTTTTTCACAAATTTTACGTTAAAACTTAAAACTAAAACTAAAAGCTAAAACATGAACAAAATTAATATGACAAATAAAACTAAAAATAATTAGCAAATAAAAGATAAATAAAAAGGTAAAATGAATAAAAATAAAATAACAACTAAAATGCAGACAATCTAAAACAAAATCATGAATTTGATGCAACATACAAATTATTTAAAATTTGGTGTCTACACAGCACAAGGGGTTCAACTCAAATCATGCAATCACCCTAACACCACATAGCAAAAGGGTGATACTCAACACAAAGTATGCATTCTCACATATTAAATCAAGAACAAAAGATGGGCTTAGATCGAGTGAGATAAAGTACACCCTTGTCTAAGTACCCATTTAACATATATAAGTCACCTTGACAATTTATCACATAAATAAATCCAATTACTCACTCAAAATAGTTAGCAAGTAAATCAAGGCACTTTATACGGGTCCACCGACTTCGTCCGGTTCATCATTGTCTGTAACAGAAGATTATACTCAACCATCAGTCAAACAACCATCACAAATGGAAATAAGGACTAAAACTGTAACATCCCGATTATTAGGAGGTTGTTTGTGAAGAAAATATTAAAGTATATTTTTTCGGGTTTGATTTAAAACCTTATTTTGTTTTAAAAGACTAGAAACCCCAATATTTTAGTCAAAAACCCTAGTTTACTTGTGACTAACCGGTTTTCTTAAATCTCTCACATTTTAATTGAAACCCTAATTTTAATCACTGGAATTGGAAAATTCCTCACGTTTTCTTAAAAATTCCCTTTTATTTGGAAATTATTATTTATTAAAGCCCTACTATCCAATTATTCCATAATAAGTGCAAATGAGCCTAGAAAGTAGGGTTTCACTCTTCATTTTCAAGATTGGGCAAATTAGGGTTTTCGTGATTTTCCACCGGATGAATTTTCGGTACTGACCAAGGATCAATTTGGTGATTAAAAGTGACTCGTAAGTGATAAATAATATGTGATTAGGAGCAATGAGATGAGGTTAGTGAATAGGAAGTAAAAACCCTAGTACGTGTGTTTTTAAGAAAAACGGCGCGAACCGGCGGGACCCGCGCATTACCGATTGAACGCACCAATTGACCACCACTTTCTTACCATATAAGTTTATTGATATTTGAGCAAAATATCTCCTCTCTCATGATGACTTCTTGACCAAAAATTTGTGGCCAAAATGCAAGGAGAAGAAAGAGAAATTCTTGTGGTTGTAATTAAACCAAGTGTTGGCCAAACTTGTGGCTTAGATTACTCCTAATCTCTTGTCTTCTTAACTACTCAAGAACAGCCTTTCTTCTTCATTTTTCTGCCCCATAACCGAAATTAGAGAGAGAGAGAAAGACAAAGAGAGTTCATCTTGTTCTTCTCCAAATCTTGAAAAGTTTCTTCTATTCGCGCAAATCTACTCCGATTAAGTTGTTATCTAGCAGAAAGGCTACCTACCGGTGTAATTTTCTTGAGGAGCAAAGGCCTTGAACACTTGTTTCTAGTTTCCTTGGAAAGGTATACATGCTAGAACCTTGATTCTCCGATTAAATGCGTGATTAGTTGCTAAATATGTCACATATGGTTGAATTATTGATGTATGTGGTGAAATAGAGGCTTGGATCATGATTTTCCATTTTATTGGAATTTTTACAGTTTCCCTATGATTCTTCTAGTGCTTACCATTTGGGGCTTTGATGTTTAAAGTTTAATATGGGAAGTTAAGATGGTGAAGCAAGCCAAAAATAAAGAAATTAGCATTTGATTTCAAGAATTTCCAGATTTCAGGAACTTGAAAATTCAGTTCTGCCCGTTTCTGTATCACCTAGTTAGAGGCCGAATTTGGCTTGGCATGAAACATGAAAGTTGTATATAATGGTATTTTATAGGTGCCTACAAAATTTCAGCTCAATCGGAGCAACGTAGGACATGAAAAGTCCAAAATACCCTTACTGTTTTAAGTATTTCCCAAGCAGTCCGTGTGATCAGTTAAGTCCAGTTTATCACGTTTTTCGACTAGGATCCATTCTGATTTAGCTTTTTGCTGAAACATGAAAGTTGTAGTATTCTTACTTAGCTTTCAAACGCCTCTAAGAACAACTGAATCGGACTTTTGTAACCTGAGATATGACCATTACAGTACAATGCGGTTAGACAGCCAACGAGTGAGATTTTGGTTCTGTAAATTGAGGATTTGACTATGTTGCATTGGAAACTGGACTAAGTGATTTTCATGAACATTGTAGCCTTGTGTCTTAGCTTCAAAAAGGTATATGTTTCACCTCAATCCGATAAGCGTAGCCTCAGATGTACCCATTCCGCAAAAACCCATCAAAACTGTCTTTTGTAAACTTCGTTTCCACACTTGTTGTTAGCTTAAATTTTGTCCTTGTATTGTTATGAGCCTATGGAACGGCTATTGACTTGCATTATGATATATATGACTTTGGGATTGGCTGAGGAAAAATAATGAAGCCTAAATGGCTGGAAAATTAGGTAAACACAAAGGGCATGCTGCCCAAATTTACGCTTGAGGGAATGAATTCCGGTTTCTAGGGTTTAATTGGGGGTTTTTCTAATGGTGGCTTTTAAGCTTCTAATTAGCTTTGATTGAGGGATATTGTGGCCTAATTAGATATATTTTATTGCTTATTAACCGTATGTGTGATCGGTAATATATTGTAGGTTGGAAATGAAGCATTTATGGGGAAATGTTGTCCGAACTTTGAGAATGTATGATTGCTTTGAGTTTGTGATTTAGAGCTTGGACTCGGGCAAGGTAATGATATATGATGGATGGTTTCTGAGCCGTGGAGGTGAGTGACCTCAAACTACTTCTAAAGTTATTTATGAACCGTTTCTTACATTATTTACTTTTGAACTGTTTCCAAAGTTACTTTTGAAATGTTTTCTTGCATATCATGTGTGCTAGCATTTGAGTGTGCCTTGTTTGCTATGTTTCTTGACTTCATGACTTGTATTTTGGTTGATAACGTGTTAAGCGCTTATAATGATTTCCAAAACGAGTTTTCGAGGCGAGTGTGTACTTTATAGCACTCGACCTAAATAGCTGTGCAATTTTCAAGGATTTAATTATTGAAATGCTAGTTGCGCATGATGTAAGCCTTTTGGGCTGAACTGGCCATTGCCCCTTGTTACCGGTCGTCTTGAGCCAGAAGCGGACTCGGTCAGGCGATTAGGAACTTGGGTGAACGTTTGGTATACTCGAGTATTACCTATGTAGGTTGGTGGAGCCTGGCCAAAAGCCAGGGATGGGGTGAATGAAATAAAATGAATGACCAAATGAGCGAGGAAATGTCAGGAGAATGAATGTATCCTTTCATGAATGTTACTATCGCTTTCCATTGTAAATGTTTCTTGAATTATTGATAATCCATATTTACTGTTTTGCAAATGTTGTAGTTGTTTCCGGATTTATCATTGCTATATGACATCATTGAAATGAACTATTGTGAAACCGATTTGATTACTGATTTTAATGGTTACTCGCTGAGCTTCTAGCTCACCCCAAAAAAATGTTTTATTCCCCCCCCAGGGCTCAAGGCGAAGAAAAGCTTGGAGTGCTTATTCACGTGACTGGATGGCTTATATCGTGTACAGTTTAAGTTTGGATCTATTTTATGTACGAGTTGGTCTTGTATAAATATTTGAAATTGATATGGATGTAAGTATACGTTCCACGATTGGAATCAGTTTCCGCTGCATTTGTGATATGTAATCATTGGAGAATTTGATGTAATTTTGAGATTTATATTGTAATTGGGTTGAGGACTGTAGTGTGCGACTGAGTCCCGGCGAGAGTTGGGCAGGCGGTCCGCCGAACCCTCTGGTTCGCCTTAGGGGAAGGTGGGGTCGTCACAAAAATGGCCAAAACGGCAAAAATGGCCAAGAAATGCATGTGCGCGTGCGCGGAAATGAAAATGGTATGAAAACGGGTTGCACGGTTTTGACCACAACCAGAGCTGTGGTTATTGGATCAAGGTGTACTAGGTAGTGTCTCGAACCTAAGACAAAGGTTTACAACTTTCATGAAGACAACTCATCCCAATTTTCAGTTAATCTAGGTCGAATTTGCAGATGACAGAACCAGAATTCCAAAGGCTGGTTTATACCTCTAGTGAAAATTTGGGCGGCATGCCCCTTGTGTTTACCTATTTTTCAGCCATTTATGGCCTCATTATTTTTCTCAAATCAGCCCCAATGTCACACATAGGCAATGTTACCACAATAGCCCTTCAACTAGGCTCAAAATAATCCAATTACAACACAAGTCTTAACAAGGCAACCGGAAATCAAGTTTAAAGGCAAATAGCTAAATGGCAGATTTGATGTCTCATGGCATTTCGGCCGTAACTAAAGCTACGCCTATCGGTTTGGGGTAAACTTTATACCGTTTTGAAGCTAAGACAGAGAAATACATGTTTCATGAAGACATAAACAACCAGTTCATCCATTTTCAAGGTCAAAATGTGACATCTCAGAGGAAAACAGAAACTGTCCGCAAAACAGTACATTTGGCAGTCAAGGGTATATTTGTCATTTCATATGATACAGTACTCGGATTGAGCTGAAATTTTATAGGAAGCTATAAATCATCATTTTCTACAACTTTTATGTTTTAAGATAAGCCCAATTCGGCCTCCATCATGGCCGACTGAAATTGGTCAGAACAGGACAAATTGGTTTCCAAATTCTGGAATTTGAACTTTTCCTCTAGAAATTCATATCTAACAAGTACTCTATCATCAAAACCATCAACTACTAGCTCAATAACATCAATTAAGAGGTAGATAATTATAATCAAAGCTGAAAATGTAAACCCTAGCTCCATATTCCAAAAAATCAATCAAAACTAACCGATTAACCGTCATATGGCAAGAATATGAGTTTCTATCCAAACTTAAATAAGATTAAGGAAGAGCAAAAGGGATAGGCAGCCATGGTACCTTCCAAAAGCTCCTTGTAGGTGTGAAACCAAACACTTTCTTCCCAAACTTTTACCACACATAACTATCTAAGCACTAAAATGAAAGTTTAATCGGTTTGGATTTTGGATTTTCACTCAAAGGAAGATGATTCAAGGTGAAACTTGGAGTTTGCTCAATTGGTTGTTTTCTCTCCCTTAAGCTCATCCAAGCTGATGGAAATGAGGAGAAAATGAAGCTTCAAGAAGGTTAAAAAGATAGTAATTAGTTTGGGTCAAAGTTAAGTGGATTACCGCCCAGTGTCACCGTAGGATTTAATCTCAATTTTTTTCTTTTTCCCCCTTTTCCTAGTCAATATTTTCGGCCCTCTTGAGGCTGATGTAGGGCTGATATTTGTGTAATAATAAAAAGAATATTAAGGTAATAAAGTGGTGGTCAAGTGGTGCACTCAATCGATAACGAACGGTACACATCGGTTCAACCCAATTTTCTTTATTTCGCACGTACTAGGGTTTTAACTTATAATTCACTAACTTATTATTATTACTTCTAATCACACATTTTTTCTTATCTAAAACTCACTCTTAAGAACCAAATTTAATACACAATCCGTACCGATTACTCACACTATGAAAAGACGTAAAAACCTTAGTTTACCCTAATGATGAATGAAAAGAGAAAACTCTTAATTCCGAGTCTTTATTCCAACCATTGGGGATGTAAATGAGTAGTATAACTATTATAAGGTAATGGATTCCAAATAAAAGGTAATTTAAGAAAAATATGAGGGATTTTACAACTCCATAGATTAAAAGTAGGGGTTTGAGTAAAATATGAGGGATTTAAGAAAAAAGTAAAACTAGGGTTTTGAGTTCAAGTAGTGTTTCGAGTCTTTAAAACAAAACAATGTCTTAAAATAAAAATAAAATAAAGAAACCATAATATCCTCTTTGAAACTAAACAAAACATTCTCCTAAAAGTCGGGGTATCACAATCTCCCATCCTTAAAAGAATTTCATCCTCAAAATTGCAACCTATAAGCCAAATCTTCTTAATCTTTTCACGAATTAAGGGTTGGAATACTCTAATACCTCATTAACGAGTTCATCATTGACAATAAAATTCACCTCAAAAGTTTGTCCCTCTATGTAGTCCAATCCAAGAACCAACCGTGTAATCCTTAACTCAAGGTCTCAATGGTCTTTACATATTCTTAATGAATGCTGAACATCTCATAGATCGAATTCCATAAAATCTTAACAACATAATAATTCCACTGTACTCGGCCGTAATCTTTTAGAGCGAATAGAAGGAAACCTCAAGACGATGGAAGATAGGGAGGGTACCTTTGATGATTGCTAATGGGTCTGTCATTTCTTGATGTCCCATTGCATAGGTTCTTGCCGGCACTTTCGGTCGATTACCCGTTGCATTGGTCGGCTTAGAAGTGTTCCCTTCTGCCCTTAGTAAATTTCCTTCTTTTGGCAAGTGAGGACACTGAACAATCAGGTGCTCAACACTACCACATCGGTAGCATTTTCAAAATTGCCCTTTCTTCTAACAATTATCTTCCATGTAGTTAGCAGCCCCACAAAACCCACATGTCATTCTAGGTCCTGATGTTGGACCCCCACGTGAGGTACCCTTTTGGGTCTCCCTCCCTGCCTGACCTTTCTCAAAATTTCCTTGATTCGGGGTCCCTATTGATCATGAACCACCTACTCCTCGACCCATCTTAGATGGTGTATCGCTCCTCGAGCTCTGTCCCTCAAAAAAGTACTCATCCCAACAGCACACAGTACAAAGGGTTCAACTCACACTACAAGAATTTTTGTCATCAGTGATAACTACTTTTCGTCACAAATAATCAAAAAGTCGTCACTGATGACCATTATTGACAACATTTCAGTTGTCGCAAGGTCGTCATTGAATCTCCGTCGGTAAAAGTATACAGTGACGACTTTAAAGTCGTCAGTAAATAGAACCTTTTTTATGACAATCTATGTTGTCAGTAAAAAATGAAAGTATACAGTGACGACTCTAAGGTCGTCACTCTAAGGTCGTCACTGAATGAAAATTTTAATGACAACATATGTCATCAGTAAAAGCTATAAATCTAGTGACAACACCTTCTCTTGTCAGTGATGCAAGTGATGCATGAACGCACGATAGTGAAGGCATAGGGGAATTAGTGACAACTTTGTTGTCAATAAACCCCTGATCAACTGTGGCAACAATCCCTTATCAATAGACAGTTTTGATTGAGTGACAATAACAATTGTCAATAAAGACATCCTGCCTAGAAAAATACTACTCATTTACAGCACCTTACACATGACTTTCCTACTACAATAATATCTAAAAAATGAAAATATCAGCAATGTTTAATAAATAACAAATGTAGGCACCCGTTACAATAGAATATGCCAAAATAATATATTAAATATTCAAATGTCATAAATAAGTGCAACATCATAGTACAAATAGTTTCATAAGTTTGAGTAGAACAAATACTACTCATATAAGTCAAGGCTGCATTAAAAAACATATTCCAAGTCCCAAAACATATCCTGCGCTTCTAAAACATTTTCTAAACTTAAGACAGCACTATAACCACAGTTTTTGAGCAGCCGTACTGCTAATCTTCTTCGAAACCTCCAAAATGAGCAATGTATCTGCAATAAAGTAGTAAAGTTATTAGTAAAGTTATCAGGTGACAAAAGCAAAACAGTCTCTAATTGCTAAATAAACAACAAAAGTTGAATATCATGAATATATAATAAATACATCAATGTAAGAGATAAATATGCAGTAGCATTCCATTTTTCATTTTCTTGGGATAGTGGCATTCCGTGATGTATGACACTTAAAGTTGATGGGACATATTCACTTTCCTAGCACTTCAGCCTCAAAGCAATATCTTTGTTATCAATCAACTTCAGTCATGTAATATAACAAATATGCACAGATTCAAGGCTAAATAAGACTTGGCAAAATCCAAAAAAGTATTTTCCAAGTTTTGAGAGGAAGGAAGGGAGTTAGCTGATTTCATCCACTTCAATCCTGAAACCAAGAAAACAAAGTCCTTAGTCAGAGAAATGCACCTGTCCTTCTAAATCCATCACCTAGTTCTTTAAATAAGTCAACTAAGTAATTTCTCCTGCATTAACTGTAGGCACTCAGCAAGTTCACAGAAAACTCAATATTAATTGGCCCCAGGAACAACTACGAACCTTGCAAAACTATAATGTTCTATAACTGCCAAGACCACAGACCAAACACACTCTGCCCTGTGCAGGACAGAGGAGATCCTATATTTATCATATTTATCTACTGCAAAACAGTCTCTATTCTTTAGCCCTTCTGTGCTCCTCAAATTAATATCATGAAACATAAACACTATTGAAGCTTTTTTTTTGTGTAATGTTATTGTTTCATGATAACAAAGCTATGATAAAGCCACAAATGTACTCCCAAGATCAAAACACCATCTGATTAGAACCTTGTGTTGACAGAAGTAATTTTTAGATGTCCCTCCTCAGTCTTGATATTACAAGTTAATATTGTCACCTACCAATAACTAAATTGCAATAACTTATGTTAACTTTAAACCATAGCAGCCATTATATCTATTTAGACAAGTATATATAGTTGAAAATTGCTTACCAATCAGTTCGTTCAGATGTGCCTTCATCGTCTTACTTGTTGCCTTGCAGCTGTGCTTTCAAAGATTTAAGGAGATCTTGCATTTCACTTTGTTGGTTCTGCATTTCACTTTGCTGGTTCACAAGCTTCTCCATAAGTTGTTGTTGAGATTGGACTGTTATTTCCAACTCAGCTGAGCGCTTCTCCGCTTGTTCTGCTTTTTCTTGAAATCATCTATCTCTGCAAGCTTTTGGGCAATTATTCCAGCTTTGGAGGGACCACGTGTGACGACCCCACTTCTCCCAAGGGCGAACCCAAGGGTATCGGCGGGCCGCCTGCCTAGCTCGCGCCAGGACTCAAAACTTAAAACAATCAAAGCCAGAAAATTCAAAAGAGTTCTATATACAATCCCAAAAGAGTTATAATTACATTCTCCAAAAGTATCGAGTCAAACCACCAAAACAAAAACAAACATCCTAACTGTTCAACTATTACAAGCCAATCTTACTATACTAGTATACGAGCCAAAAGTCCCCGCGTCGGCCCCTGCTAAGGAAAACAAAAGGAATGGGGTAAGCTATATGCTTAGTAAGTAAACAGGGGCGAAAGCATAAATTTCACGTAACAGTTACACAATAAGAGTAAAGCAAAAGCAGAAAAGTAACATCACATAATAAGGATACAGGTGGCTCCAAAGCCAACTCATGTGCCATGCGTGATCTCCTGCCGACACTCCGTCGACTGCAATTAATAGTCCGTAGAACTTCACTTGTACACCCACCGACACCTTATCACCCTCACTGGCCAGTCACCTCACAAACTTGCCCGGGCGAACGAAATCACAAACTTGAGCTTGAGTCACAAGCTCGGGTCACAAACTTGGTCACCTTCTCGGTGAACCGGATTCACAAAATTGGTTCATAAAATGAACCTACAAACTTGGTGACCTCAGACTAAGTTGGACTGCCTTCGACCAAGCCCTAACCGGCTCGAATAGTCCAACCAGGTCAAGAGTTCGTCCCAAACTCACAAACTTCACAAAATTATTCAAAATCACAAACTTTGCAAACTTCACAAACTTTATTCGAAAGTCGCCCCGAGCCACAAGCTCAAGGGTTTTGGTTCCAAAAGGTTCATATACATATGCCAAGTACATTTATACATTCAAATTAGGGTTTAGGTCGAGTGCGATAAAGTACACCCTCGCCTAAGTGCCCTTTTCACATATCTCAAACACATAGCAAAGAAAACACACCAAACCGGCCTGAATACTTACTCAAAATACCAAAAGTAGTACGGAAGCAAAATCGCTTCGCGCGTTCGCTAGTAGTGGGCCCCACCGGCTCCGCCTAGCTCACCGCTGTCTGAAATAGAAGATTTTATCACAAACGGCCACTAACATGCCCAAAACAAGCAAAACGGCAAAACAACACGCGCGCACGTAAATATGACAGACGGAGACGGAAACGGCAGATTTGACACTCGTTTCTAGTTTACTCATAAGTTGAGCTACGAATATCGGATTAAGGCGTATGAGACGCCATATCGAAGCTTAAAGGATGAACAACAACTGTTATGAAGACATCCAGAACTGAAACTGGAGGCTTTAGTCCCAAATGAACCAAACACAATCACTTACGAAATCTGGCCAATGCACAAATGGTCAGTTTTGAGTGCTAACTGTTTTCTATGCTACACATGGTCAAAAGAGCTGAAAATTGGCAGTTAGATAGTTCATTCCAAATGGAACAACTTTCATGAAGGTCGGCAATCCAAATTCGGAACGGAAATTGGTCATCAGGACCAAAACAGATTTCTGGTCATTTTCACGGGCAGGCCTTGTTTGCTCGGCTATATCTCAGGTTTTATAAATCCGATTCATGAAATTCCAAGGGCGTTAGAAAGCTCTGATATAGGGCTATAAGTTTGGTGTTTTGGTCGGAAGCCTAAACAGCTTGTAACTCAGTCAAATGTGAAGCCAAAGTTCCAGCCATAAACTTTCCAAAAACGTACTAGAATCACAAACCGTATTTGACCTCAATATGCGGTAATGGCACCAAATTCACTACGGTTATCGGATGGTGGTGTAAGACCCACCATTTCGAAGCTAAGAAACAGGAGTACAACAATGTAGAAGGTCACTCAATCCAGTTCCTAGCTTAACTAGGTCGAAAATGCCAAATACTATACCAGAATTACCAAAACAGGTTTGCAAATCACACAAAACTGTAATTACCATAACTTAGTCTATACAAGTCCAAATGCCGAAATTCCAAAGGCATATGTTATCTAAGACATCCTGATACATTTCATCAGAAGACACCAACTTCAAAATCCAAACCAAAACCAGTCAAAATGGCCAATTACTATCTCAGTTTTCGCATTCTGTCCAAAGCAGAACAGCTACAGTAATTTCATCATAACTCATTCTACATTAATCTAAATGACCTGAAATTTTGCAGGCATCTCAATCACATCAATACCTACAACTTTAATGTTTTGAGCAAAGTCAAATTCGGCCTCTAACCCTATGATCCAAAACCGGACAGAATTGGGGATTTAAGAACCCTAGCTTTGCAATTTTTACACCAAATCCAAAATTGGTTGCATTTATCCACATTTCACATCCACTAGAGCCATTATAGTCCATTGCCAATCATCACAAACAACCACACCATCATAATCCAATTAAACCAGAAAAATCATCATAAAATGGAAAACTTCACCAAATCACTCCAAACCAAGATAAAAACCAGAAATTTCAGCACTTTAATCACTAATAAGCATAACTTAAGCTTCATTAAGTGCAAGAGTATGTTAAATCATCACTTACCTAGTATACAAGAGAAGAGGAGTTGTAGACCACCTTAGCTCTTCCAAACAAATCCACAAAACAACTCACAACCACCACTTGAAGATGTTTTATGGAGCAAAATCAAGGTTGGATGGTTGGTTTGATGATTTGGAACAAGATTGAAGTGTTTCTTCTTTGTACTTGGAGCAAGAGAGAGAGAAAGAGAGAGAGGAGAGAGCCGGCCATGGTGAAGAAAGAATGAGGAAATTTTAATGAATTTTGAAGATATTTAACCTTTGGTCAAAAAAGTCAAAAATATGAATAGTAATTCTTAAGTCTTCTCCAATGAAATGGTGACACTTGTCACCACTATTAATGCATTCCTATCTTTCTTTTCTCTCTCACATCAATCACTTCACACACACTACTTATCTCTTAACACCCGATAAATTTTAAACAGTATCCGGAATTTAACCTAATTGGCCGAATTTTTCCGAACTTTTCGCACTAGTGGGTCCCACGTCCAATATATATTCTTATTTTCTCAAAATCTAACCGATACTAGAAAAATCATCTAAAAACTATATTTACTCATAAAAATTATCTGGGGAATTTTCTAATAAAGAAAATGTAGGAAAAACGGGTTTTCAATCTTAACCGGAACTTAGGGTTTAAATCTTAATCCCTACATAGGGTTTTCGAAATACTCCCAAAACCAAACGTTACCGCCCAATTAATGAATATATCAACGTAGAACGAACTGGGGCCTCACAATCTCCCCCACTTAGGACAATTTCGTCCTCGAAATTTCTATGAACGGAATCTATCAAATCTAAAGTAACCAGTAGCCTGTACCTTCCACGTTCTTAAAAGAAACGAGGCTCTTCATTCCAGTCCCTTCTCTAGTTGACGGTCCAGGGTCGGTCTGGGTTAGTTGCTGAGTTCCTTTCTTTTCGTGCAATAAACCCGAGCAATTAGCAATTTGATGCTTGGCGCTCCCACAGCGCAGACATCTCCTCCCCTTTCTCCAACAATTCACTTCAATGTGATTGGATTTTCTACAATAACCACAAATTGTCACACCACCCGCTCCACGACCCTTCTTAGCAGATGACCTACCTCGCTTACTCGGTTCTGGCCTTTGATTCTCAAGAGATGCGCTCCTTTTCTTTGCATGGAAGGTCTTCACTTGCGGCCTTGATATTTCTGTCCTTTGAGTTTTCTCCGGAACCCCCATAGAAGTAGTGCTCTGTGCCATTGCTAAGGCCTTCCCGGAAATCCCTTCGTATTTCCTTTTTAGCTCTAAGTTCTTGTGCAAGAGCTCAATTTTCTTTGAATACTCGTGCTTCCATCGCCCTTCCCAGTATGCGACTAGTTTCTTTTGGACTTCTATTTCGTCTCGAAGAACCGTAATTTCCTTATACACCTCAACCCAATGTGCCATCTCACAAAATTGCTGGAACTCAGATGGTAGCCTGTCGGGCAAAACAATGGGTCATAATCAATTCTTGAACACAAGTGGCATTCTCGGTCCATGTTTTGTTCAGCTATTGTTTCCTCCCTTTCTTCTCTTGACTCTCGGCCTCGTTTTGTTCCACAGTTATGACCATGTCCCCGACTATGTCTTCCTTCCACATATATACACACACATATATATATAGTTTTCCCTTCTCTCTCTTTTCTTTCCAAAAAGGTACTTTAATGAATGAATGCAGTAAATTGACTACAATACAAAATCCAACATACCAATTACACAAATAACATATCACACATAACACGCCATATCAAAAGACGGACAAGCAAGTATACAAATACATATCAAGTTGGACAGATAAGCATGTACACAAACACATATACTAACTTTAGGTGGTCATAATATACGGGCGAACCAAAAGAAAAGGTGAAGTCGTCCCAGTATCAGACCGTCTGATCTCTCACGTCCCTTACTATCCAAACTAGACGTCCGTTGACCTTTTGTACGCATTCTAGTCAGGCAAAGCCTGTTCATGTTTCCAAAATACAAGTCTCAAGTATCTAGTAGCTTGCATCGCCTCAATTCTGGAGTATTCGGGCACAAGAATCCGAAATAAGATAGTTCACATCTCGAGCTGGCCAGTCCCAAGAGTAAACCATCTACAAATCGAACTTCCTACCCGACATACCTATCTATGGTTCTTAGATACCATGAGAAAGATTGAAGACCTATAACACTTCAGAGTTCATAGCTTATGCTCGAACGAGCACTTAATCCTTCATACCCATTCACCACTCAGCCCAAGCTCACTCCGCGCGGAGACCACGCGAAGCAGGCTCTAGGTTTTATCCCTCAATTGCTTAACTTTCAAATCAAATCGAATCCCACAGTCCGGCATCCTAAACTTCAAGCCTAGGATACACTACAGGAATCTGAAGCCTAAGCTCTGATACCAACTGTGACGACCCCACTTCTCCCAAGGGCGAACCCAAGGGTATCGGCGGGCCGCCTGCCTAGCTCGCGCCAGGACTCAAAACTTAAAACAATCAAAGCCAGAAAATTCAAAAGAGTTCTATATACAATCCCAAAAGAGTTATAATTACATTCTCCAAAAGTATCGAGTCAAACCACCAAAACAAAAACAAACATCCTAACTGTTCAACTATTACAAGCCAATCTTACTATACTAGTATACGAGCCAAAAGTCCCCGCGTCGGCCCCTGCTAAGGAAAACAAAAGGAATGGGGTAAGCTATATGCTTAGTAAGTAAACAGGGGCGAAAGCATAAATTTCACGTAACAGTTACACAATAAGAGTAAAGCAAAAGCAGAAAAGTAACATCACATAATAAGGATACAGGTGGCTCCAAAGCCAACTCATGTGCCATGCGTGATCTCCTGCCGACACTCCGTCGACTGCAATTAATAGTCCGTAGAACTTCACTTGTACACCCACCGACACCTTATCACCCTCACTGGCCAGTCACCTCACAAACTTGCCCGGGCGAACGAAATCACAAACTTGAGCTTGAGTCACAAGCTCGGGTCACAAACTTGGTCACCTTCTCGGTGAACCGGATTCACAAAATTGGTTCATAAAATGAACCTACAAACTTGGTGACCTCAGACTAAGTTGGACTGCCTTCGACCAAGCCCTAACCGGCTCGAATAGTCCAACCAGGTCAAGAGTTCGTCCCAAACTCACAAACTTCACAAAATTATTCAAAATCACAAACTTTGCAAACTTCACAAACTTTATTCGAAAGTCGCCCCGAGCCACAAGCTCAAGGGTTTTGGTTCCAAAAGGTTCATATACATATGCCAAGTACATTTATACATTCAAATTAGGGTTTAGGTCGAGTGCGATAAAGTACACCCTCGCCTAAGTGCCCTTTTCACATATCTCAAACACATAGCAAAGAAAACACACCAAACCGGCCTGAATACTTACTCAAAATACCAAAAGTAGTACGGAAGCAAAATCGCTTCGCGCGTTCGCTAGTAGTGGGCCCCACCGGCTCCGCCTAGCTCACCGCTGTCTGAAATAGAAGATTTTATCACAAACGGCCACTAACATGCCCAAAACAAGCAAAACGGCAAAACAACACGCGCGCACGTAAATATGACAGACGGAGACGGAAACGGCAGATTTGACACTCGTTTCTAGTTTACTCATAAGTTGAGCTACGAATATCGGATTAAGGCGTATGAGACGCCATATCGAAGCTTAAAGGATGAAAAACAACTGTTATGAAGACATCCAGAACTGAAACTGGAGGCTTTAGTCCCAAATGAACCAAACACAATCACTTACGAAATCTGGCCAATGCACAAATGGTCAGTTTTGAGTGCTAACTGTTTTCTATGCTACACATGGTCAAAAGAGCTGAAAATTGGCAGTTAGATAGTTCATTCCAAATGGAACAACTTTCATGAAGGTCGGCAATCCAAATTCGGAACGGAAATTGGTCATCAGGACCAAAACAGATTTCTGGTCATTTTCACGGGCAGGCCTTGTTTGCTCGGCTATATCTCAGGTTTTATAAATCCGATTCATGAAATTCCAAGGGCGTTAGAAAGCTCTGATATAGGGCTATAAGTTTGGTGTTTTGGTCGGAAGCCTAAACAGCTTGTAACTCAGTCAAATGTGAAGCCAAAGTTCCAGCCATAAACTTTCCAAAAACGTACTAGAATCACAAACCGTATTTGACCTCAATATGCGGTAATGGCACCAAATTCACTACGGTTATCGGATGGTGGTGTAAGACCCACCATTTCGAAGCTAAGAAACAGGAGTACAACAATGTAGAAGGTCACTCAATCCAGTTCCTAGCTTAACTAGGTCGAAAATGCCAAATACTATACCAGAATTACCAAAACAGGTTTGCAAATCACACAAAACTGTAATTACCATAACTTAGTCTATACAAGTCCAAATGCCGAAATTCCAAAGGCATATGTTATCTAAGACATCCTGATACATTTCATCAGAAGACACCAACTTCAAAATCCAAACCAAAACCAGTCAAAATGGCCAATTACTATCTCAGTTTTCGCATTCTGTCCAAAGCAGAACAGCTACAGTAATTTCATCATAACTCATTCTACATTAATCTAAATGACCTGAAATTTTGCAGGCATCTCAATCACATCAATACCTACAACTTTAATGTTTTGAGCAAAGTCAAATTCGGCCTCTAACCCTATGATCCAAAACCGGACAGAATTGGGGATTTAAGAACCCTAGCTTTGCAATTTTTACACCAAATCCAAAATTGGTTGCATTTATCCACATTTCACATCCACTAGAGCCATTATAGTCCATTGCCAATCATCACAAACAACCACACCATCATAATCCAATTAAACCAGAAAAATCATCATAAAATGGAAAACTTCACCAAATCACTCCAAACCAAGATAAAAACCAGAAATTTCAGCACTTTAATCACTAATAAGCATAACTTAAGCTTCATTAAGTGCAAGAGTATGTTAAATCATCACTTACCTAGTATACAAGAGAAGAGGAGTTGTAGACCACCTTAGCTCTTCCAAACAAATCCACAAAACAACTCACAACCACCACTTGAAGATGTTTTATGGAGCAAAATCAAGGTTGGATGGTTGGTTTGATGATTTGGAACAAGATTGAAGTGTTTCTTCTTTGTACTTGGAGCAAGAGAGAGAGAAAGAGAGAGAGGAGAGAGCCGGCCATGGTGAAGAAAGAATGAGGAAATTTTAATGAATTTTGAAGATATTTAACCTTTGGTCAAAAAAGTCAAAAATATGAATAGTAATTCTTAAGTCTTCTCCAATGAAATGGTGACACTTGTCACCACTATTAATGCATTCCTATCTTTCTTTTCTCTCTCACATCAATCACTTCACACACACTACTTATCTCTTAACACCCGATAAATTTTAAACAGTATCCGGAATTTAACCTAATTGGCCGAATTTTTCCGAACTTTTCGCACTAGTGGGTCCCACGTCCAATATATATTCTTATTTTCTCAAAATCTAACCGATACTAGAAAAATCATCTAAAAACTATATTTACTCATAAAAATTATCTGGGGAATTTTCTAATAAAGAAAATGTAGGAAAAACGGGTTTTCAATCTTAACCGGAACTTAGGGTTTAAATCTTAATCCCTACATAGGGTTTTCGAAATACTCCCAAAACCAAACGTTACCGCCCAATTAATGAATATATCAACGTAGAACGAACTGGGGCCTCACAATCTCCCCCACTTAGGACAATTTCGTCCTCGAAATTTCTATGAACGGAATCTATCAAATCTAAAGTAACCAGTAGCCTGTACCTTCCACGTTCTTAAAAGAAACGAGGCTCTTCATTCCAGTCCCTTCTCTAGTTGACGGTCCAGGGTCGGTCTGGGTTAGTTGCTGAGTTCCTTTCTTTTCGTGCAATAAACCCGAGCAATTAGCAATTTGATGCTTGGCGCTCCCACAGCGCAGACATCTCCTCCCCTTTCTCCAACAATTCACTTCAATGTGATTGGATTTTCTACAATAACCACAAATTGTCACACCACCCGCTCCACGACCCTTCTTAGCAGATGACCTACCTCGCTTACTCGGTTCTGGCCTTTGATTCTCAAGAGATGCGCTCCTTTTCTTTGCATGGAAGGTCTTCACTTGCGGCCTTGATATTTCTGTCCTTTGAGTTTTCTCCGGAACCCCCATAGAAGTAGTGCTCTGTGCCATTGCTAAGGCCTTCCCGGAAATCCCTTCGTATTTCCTTTTTAGCTCTAAGTTCTTGTGCAAGAGCTCAATTTTCTTTGAATACTCGTGCTTCCATCGCCCTTCCCAGTATGCGACTAGTTTCTTTTGGACTTCTATTTCGTCTCGAAGAACCGTAATTTCCTTATACACCTCAACCCAATGTGCCATCTCACAAAATTGCTGGAACTCAGATGGTAGCCTGTCGGGCAAAACAATGGGTCATAATCAATTCTTGAACACAAGTGGCATTCTCGGTCCATGTTTTGTTCAGCTATTGTTTCCTCCCTTTCTTCTCTTGACTCTCGGCCTCGTTTTGTTCCACAGTTATGACCATGTCCCCGACTATGTCTTCCTTCCACATATATACACACACATATATATATAGTTTTCCCTTCTCTCTCTTTTCTTTCCAAAAAGGTACTTTAATGAATGAATGCAGTAAATTGACTACAATACAAAATCCAACATACCAATTACACAAATAACATATCACACATAACACGCCATATCAAAAGACGGACAAGCAAGTATACAAATACATATCAAGTTGGACAGATAAGCATGTACACAAACACATATACTAACTTTAGGTGGTCATAATATACGGGCGAACCAAAAGAAAAGGTGAAGTCGTCCCAGTATCAGACCGTCTGATCTCTCACGTCCCTTACTATCCAAACTAGACGTCCGTTGACCTTTTGTACGCATTCTAGTCAGGCAAAGCCTGTTCATGTTTCCAAAATACAAGTCTCAAGTATCTAGTAGCTTGCATCGCCTCAATTCTGGAGTATTCGGGCACAAGAATCCGAAATAAGATAGTTCACATCTCGAGCTGGCCAGTCCCAAGAGTAAACCATCTACAAATCGAACTTCCTACCCGACATACCTATCTATGGTTCTTAGATACCATGAGAAAGATTGAAGACCTATAACACTTCAGAGTTCATAGCTTATGCTCGAACGAGCACTTAATCCTTCATACCCATTCACCACTCAGCCCAAGCTCACTCCGCGCGGAGACCACGCGAAGCAGGCTCTAGGTTTTATCCCTCAATTGCTTAACTTTCAAATCAAATCGAATCCCACAGTCCGGCATCCTAAACTTCAAGCCTAGGATACACTACAGGAATCTGAAGCCTAAGCTCTGATACCAACTGTGACGACCCCACTTCTCCCAAGGGCGAACCCAAGGGTATCGGCGGGCCGCCTGCCTAGCTCGCGCCAGGACTCAAAACTTAAAACAATCAAAGCCAGAAAATTCAAAAGAGTTCTATATACAATCCCAAAAGAGTTATAATTACATTCTCCAAAAGTATCGAGTCAAACCACCAAAACAAAAACAAACATCCTAACTGTTCAACTATTACAAGCCAATCTTACTATACTAGTATACGAGCCAAAAGTCCCCGCGTCGGCCCCTGCTAAGGAAAACAAAAGGAATGGGGTAAGCTATATGCTTAGTAAGTAAACAGGGGCGAAAGCATAAATTTCACGTAACAGTTACACAATAAGAGTAAAGCAAAAGCAGAAAAGTAACATCACATAATAAGGATACAGGTGGCTCCAAAGCCAACTCATGTGCCATGCGTGATCTCCTGCCGACACTCCGTCGACTGCAATTAATAGTCCGTAGAACTTCACTTGTACACCCACCGACACCTTATCACCCTCACTGGCCAGTCACCTCACAAACTTGCCCGGGCGAACGAAATCACAAACTTGAGCTTGAGTCACAAGCTCGGGTCACAAACTTGGTCACCTTCTCGGTGAACCGGATTCACAAAATTGGTTCATAAAATGAACCTACAAACTTGGTGACCTCAGACTAAGTTGGACTGCCTTCGACCAAGCCCTAACCGGCTCGAATAGTCCAACCAGGTCAAGAGTTCGTCCCAAACTCACAAACTTCACAAAATTATTCAAAATCACAAACTTTGCAAACTTCACAAACTTTATTCGAAAGTCGCCCCGAGCCACAAGCTCAAGGGTTTTGGTTCCAAAAGGTTCATATACATATGCCAAGTACATTTATACATTCAAATTAGGGTTTAGGTCGAGTGCGATAAAGTACACCCTCGCCTAAGTGCCCTTTTCACATATCTCAAACACATAGCAAAGAAAACACACCAAACCGGCCTGAATACTTACTCAAAATACCAAAAGTAGTACGGAAGCAAAATCGCTTCGCGCGTTCGCTAGTAGTGGGCCCCACCGGCTCCGCCTAGCTCACCGCTGTCTGAAATAGAAGATTTTATCACAAACGGCCACTAACATGCCCAAAACAAGCAAAACGGCAAAACAACACGCGCGCACGTAAATATGACAGACGGAGACGGAAACGGCAGATTTGACACTCGTTTCTAGTTTACTCATAAGTTGAGCTACGAATATCGGATTAAGGCGTATGAGACGCCATATCGAAGCTTAAAGGATGAAAAACAACTGTTATGAAGACATCCAGAACTGAAACTGGAGGCTTTAGTCCCAAATGAACCAAACACAATCACTTACGAAATCTGGCCAATGCACAAATGGTCAGTTTTGAGTGCTAACTGTTTTCTATGCTACACATGGTCAAAAGAGCTGAAAATTGGCAGTTAGATAGTTCATTCCAAATGGAACAACTTTCATGAAGGTCGGCAATCCAAATTCGGAACGGAAATTGGTCATCAGGACCAAAACAGATTTCTGGTCATTTTCACGGGCAGGCCTTGTTTGCTCGGCTATATCTCAGGTTTTATAAATCCGATTCATGAAATTCCAAGGGCGTTAGAAAGCTCTGATATAGGGCTATAAGTTTGGTGTTTTGGTCGGAAGCCTAAACAGCTTGTAACTCAGTCAAATGTGAAGCCAAAGTTCCAGCCATAAACTTTCCAAAAACGTACTAGAATCACAAACCGTATTTGACCTCAATATGCGGTAATGGCACCAAATTCACTACGGTTATCGGATGGGGGTGTAAGACCCACCGTTTCGAAGCTAAGAAACAGGAGTACAACAATGTAGAAGGTCACTCAATCCAGTTCCTAGCTTAACTAGGTCGAAAATGCCAAATACTATACCAGAATTACCAAAACAGGTTTGCAAATCACACAAAACTGTAATTACCATAACTTAGTCTATACAAGTCCAAATGCCGAAATTCCAAAGGCATATGTTATCTAAGACATCCTGATACATTTCATCAGAAGACACCAACTTCAAAATCCAAACCAAAACCAGTCAAAATGGCCAATTACTATCGCAGTTTTCGCATTCTGTCCAAAGCAGAACAGCTACAGTAATTTCATCATAACTCATTATACATTAATCTAAATGACCTGAAATTTTGCAGGCATCTCAATCACATCAATACCTACAACTTTAATGTTTTGAGCAAAGTCAAATTCGGCCTCTAACCCTATGATCCAAAACCGGACAGAATTGGGGATTTAAGAACCCTAGCTTTGCAATTTTTACACCAAATCCAAAATTGGTTGCATTTATCCACATTTCACATCCACTAGAGCCATTATAGTCCATTGCCAATCATCACAAACAACCACACCATCATAATCCAATTAAACCAGAAAAATCATCATAAAATGGAAAACTTCACCAAATCACTCCAAACCAAGATAAAAACCAGAAATTTCAGCACTTTAATCACTAATAAGCATAACTTAAGCTTCATTAAGTGCAAGAGTATGTTAAATCATCACTTACCTAGTATACAAGAGAAGAGGAGTTGTAGACCACCTTAGCTCTTCCAAACAAATCCACAAAACAACTCACAACCACCACTTGAAGATGTTTTATGGAGCAAAATCAAGGTTGGATGGTTGGTTTGATGATTTGGAACAAGATTGAAGTGTTTCTTCTTTGTACTTGGAGCAAGAGAGAGAGAAAGAGAGAGAGGAGAGAGCCGGCCATGGTGAAGAAAGAATGAGGAAATTTTAATGAATTTTGAAGATATTTAACCTTTGGTCAAAAAAGTCAAAAATATGAATAGTAATTCTTAAGTCTTCTCCAATGAAATGGTGACACTTGTCACCACTATTAATGCATTCCTATCTTTCTTTTCTCTCTCACATCAATCACTTCACACACACTACTTATCTCTTAACACCCGATAAATTTTAAACAGTATCCGGAATTTAACCTAATTGGCCGAATTTTTCCGAACTTTTCGCACTAGTGGGTCCCACGTCCAATATATATTCTTATTTTCTCAAAATCTAACCGATACTAGAAAAATCATCTAAAAACTATATTTACTCATAAAAATTATCTGGGGAATTTTCTAATAAAGAAAATGTAGGAAAAACGGGTTTTCAATCTTAACCGGAACTTAGGGTTTAAATCTTAATCCCTACATAGGGTTTTCGAAATACTCCCAAAACCAAACGTTACCGCCCAATTAATGAATATATCAACGTAGAACGAACTGGGGCCTCACACCACGGCCATGTACGTATCCGGTTACACGTCCAGTTACTTCAATGGAAATGTCTTCTTCAGTCCTATTTGCACCACTGGATTCAGATTCCAACTTTTTCTCCTTCATCATGCTCTGTCACAAAGGTAAATTCTGAAGTTAGACTTTCATAAGAGTTGTACAACAATATTAGAGTACCAATTCCATTTTTCTTACTAAGTTCATAGCAGATGTTTCGTCAACCATTGCATTCTTCTTCTTGCTGTAATGGGTGATGTCATAAAGTTCTATTGGTCCAACTTCCCTCCCTTCTTGTGCTTCCTGTTACAATAAGAAGTTAAATAACCTGCCTAAACAATCCAAAAGACATGTCTTCAAGATAATCAAATACCCGGTCAGCTTTATGACGAAGAAAGGATTTTGTTCCAGCTGTATGAGCAGTTTTTTGCTTTGATCTATTGATCTTGTTCCTCTCACTTATCTTCTGCACTTATCAAGTTCAGCCGTGATCAAAATTTAACACACAAAAAGCATGAGAAAGAACAATAGTAAATGATCAAAAGTCGGGGTCTATACCATAAAATTTAGACTACAGAAATAGTCACAAAGGTAAATCCAATCAGATTCTTCAACATATTGTGGACGATTTGCAAGTGCTTCCTCTTTTGTACTAAATTTCTTGAAGATCTTGTGAAAATTGTATCGTCGACTTATGTACTGTGTATTTAACTGCTTAAGAAGTGCTGGCTTAACATGTTCTCCTTCATCATAAGCAAAACTATTCTGAAATATGAGTGAAAAATTTATTGTAAATGTCAGAAAAAGTGCATAAATGTCCTGTTGCAGAACTAGTTGTTACCAAGTCAAGAAGAAAAACAAGCCTTCAAAACAATTTCACTTACATTAACAAGTTTTAGCATTCCTTCCCTATCAGAGCTGGCCAGTTTGGACCATTTTTCTGCTTTCCATTTGCCATATTTATGAATGACACAACTTGCCTCTGAGATGTACTGTTGTGCCCCTTCTCCAATTACTCTTCCACTAACTTCAGAGACCTGGACTTTTACCTTTTTGCCGGCCTTCTTTTCCTTGGACAGTGCAATATTGCGAGTATATCCTCTTTTCCTAGTTACATTGATACCACCTACCCAAAACATAGTTCACAGTTATGAATGTGAGTGGAAAAATCTGAAATGAAATTAGCTGTGTAATATAAATTACAAGTAAATCTCATATACCGGTATCATTCTGTTGAACATCATCGCTCTCATTAATCCGGTCACTTCCACAACCAATGGACTGGTTAGATCCGACTTGTACTGAAGTAGGAGTAGTATTTTGCTGCTCAATAGATGTAGGAGTTGTCAACTCATGTCTTTATGATCCTGTAGCAGTTTTGCGACCATTTGAGGTAGTAGGATCCTAAAATCCAGCCAACTACACATTAGAAATGTATTTTTCAAATATTGCCAACTACCAAAAGTAAGAACTAACCTCAGTCTCTTCAAATAGGCGAATTTGAACTGACTTTCTAGATAGGCTGAATTCAGCACCATTATTGGCATTGCTAGCCAGACTACCTTTTGGGCCACCAACTTGCTATAGTGAAGTAAGAAATACACAGCAGGTTTAGATGCTTAATTGTTTAAAACCAATGGTATAAAGAAGTGAAGGTACAAGTACATAGCAAAGTCAATTTTCATCACCTGTTCACCTATTTTTTCTCTAGCTTCTGCTGCATTAGGTATTTCAGCACCTCGAGTTGGTCGCATAGGACATTTTCCTTTCTTCCCTAGCCCAGCCATGTAACTACATGATAAAAAGATATCAATCAGCCATGCATTTAGACTAAATATGTCTAAAATGCCAGGATAAGGTACAATTACCAGCATGCTCACCCGAAGGAGGAACTTAATTAATATGCCTTGTATTTTACAATAGATATTGCAAATTAGAAGATAAGAGTGACTAAAAATAATTCAAGATAAGAAATACACTTGATTTGAACCAAAAGTTACATTGTAACTATAAATAGAAACTGAAAATGTTATTTACAACATCGTTTAGTCAGACTCATAGTCATCACTTTCTACAAATTTTTCACTTTCATCTTCACTCGAGCTCAATTGCTGAATCTCATCATCATCAACAAAAAAATCATCCATTTTCCTGGCATGTTTAGCTGAAGAATCAGAATTTAGGATGCCAGTTTCTACAGCTTCATCAGCTAGCATATCACCTCTTTTCAAGTTAGACAAATCGACATTCTCTTGAACCCCAATTAGGTCTTCAAGATAATCTTCTTGGTAAACTTGTTCTTCTTCACATGATTTATCCTCATCCTTTTCAAGAACAGCATATGATGAACGTGGACAGACTGACTCGACAACATGCCAATCACCTCCAAGCCTCATATCCTTTACGTAAAAGACCTGTTCGGCTTGGGAAGCGAATACAAATGGCTGGTCTATATACCATTTTTTTGACAAATTGACGCTGCTTAGATTACTCTGTTTGTCTATTTTAAGACATGAGCTATTTTTCAAGTCCCACCAATCACACTTGAACAGAACTACTCGGCTTTGACTGAAGGAGTATTCAACCTCTAAGATATCTGTAATAGCATCATAGAAGTTTATTTCTACATCAGCATGCTCACCCTTCACCATAATGCTCACCCTTCACCATAGAAGGACCTGAAGTGAGGATTATACTACTAATTAAGAATTTCACTAATGGACCAAACCAGCAAAACTATATGTTTTACATCCCATGCTCCAGCCAGAGTCAGAATAGAATCCAAAGAATATAGTTAATATTTCTATAAGATGCAATTGCAATCCTTGGCACTTAAGAATGGCATCAACATGTTGACTTAACCTCCTACTCAAAGTGCAAACACCCATGTCATATGGGCCACATTTTTTTTTCAAACTCAAATAAAAGAAAAGCATATCTGAAGCATCTTGAGACCATCAAAAGATTCACAAGAATTTTCAAGTCATATCAACTCTAGGAATTACAAGAGTATACAAACCCAGATATTTTATAAGTTTCAACTCTATCAGAAATATAGCACTCGATTAGAAAAAAGAGACTGCTGCCAATCCTAACTATGAAGAACATACAAGATCACTACAAACCGGACCAGCATGCAAGAACTTAACCTTTTTGTAATCTAACTCGCATGCTATATTTGTCAATTATCACAAAATTGAAAGTTTAGAATTTAATAAGCATAGCGATTGAAACTAACTAATGTGACAACAGTAAAGAGCAACATACTTCAGTTCAACTTCAGGTTTGTTATGTCTTTCAACTTCTTGACAAGGGAAGTTCTGCAGTCAGTTTTTGCCAAGGCAAAGGAAATCATCAAAAGGCACCACTTCTCATCAAAGAAAACATGGCAATGTTATAGTGGATAAGATATCATCTTTATGTAAAGTAACAATGCCAAGATTCAGATTCTATCTGTTTCCGATCATATTTTGTGATTTCAATCAGAAAAGTATATTAAATAAAAAATATGAAGTTGTTTCTGAATTGTTAGAGACTCAGAGGCAAAAGTTCAGCCAAACTTGTATCTGACAAAAGTTAGAAGACACAACATTGGAAAAGGTGCAAAGCCCTGGGTGTCTCCCCCAAAGGGCAAAGGTATCAAGTTGTCAGTTATAGAGGAACAAAGGAAAAGGATTGCTGCCCAGGCGGCTACTACTGCCTAATTTTTCTACTATTAGCGTCTTTGGGAGGGTAACATTTTACTTGCAAAACTAGTATTAAGATGTTGCAATTTTTGAGTTGGGTTTAATGTTTTATTTGTCTTGTTTAGTTACAGTTTTGGACATTAAATATTTGTGTTGGCGCGGTGATTGCACTGCTATCTAGAACCCTACAGTTACAGGTTTAAAAAAAATACATATAGATATATGACTAGTTTCTGATAATGTGCCGCCATTGATGTTCTTTTGTATGCATATTGTTTGTATGTATGTTCTTTTGTCACCTTATCTATTCCTTTTGTGCTCTGCAGGGCTGTCAAATCTACTTAAGAGAGCAGAAGATGGCAAGAAAATCACTGGAATGACGATCAGCAGAAGAGGACCATCAATCTCTCATTTATTTTTTGCTGATGATTCTCTAATATTTTGTAAAGCTGAGCCCAGTCAGGCTAAGGAGCTAATGTACTTGCTGAAGAGATACGAGGAAGGCTCAGGTCAAATTATCATTTTGGAGAAGTCATCTGTATTTTTTAGCAAAAATATGTCCAGTGTTAAGCAAGATGATATATGTAAGGAGCTGGGGAAAATACAAAAAGTCAGTCAAGCGAAGTACCTGGGTCTACCAATGGTGGTCACCAGAACTAAGGAA
Organism: Coffea arabica; assembly: GCF_036785885.1. Lineage (NCBI taxonomy): Eukaryota > Viridiplantae > Streptophyta > Magnoliopsida > Gentianales > Rubiaceae > Coffea > Coffea arabica. The sequence goes on from NC_092329.1 coordinate 38,300,122, forward strand.
CAGGTGTTTGGTTTTGTGAAGGATAATTGCCAGAAAAGAATAAACTCCTAGAAAAACAAATTTTTGAGTGCTGCTGGGAAGGAGGTGCTACTTAAGGCAGTGACTATGGCGATGACCACCTATGCTATGTCATGTTTTAAATTGTCATCTAAGCTGTGTAAATACATTAGTTCCAGGATGGCTAGATTCTGGTGGGGTGAGAAAGATGGAAAAAGCAAACTGCATTGGTGTTCCTGGAAGAAGTTGGCTCAAGAAAAGGAGAATGGAGGGTTGGGTTTCAAAGACCTGCTGAGATTTAACAGAGCATTGCTGGGGAAACAGGTGTGGAGACTCTTAACCAATTCTTTCTCTTTTAGTGAGTAAGGTTCTCAAAGCTAAGTATTACCCCAACGAGTCACTACTCAGAAGCAAAGTACCTAAAATAGCCTCCTGGATCTGGCAGAGCATTATGGGAGCAAGAGAGGAGGTGGAGGAAGGTATAAGGAGGAAGATAGGAAATGGGAGGAGCACAATGGTATGGGACGACAAAGGTGGTGGAAAAGGAGAAAGCAGAAGCATTAGGTGAATTCTTGAAGCTGACAGGATTAGGAAAGAAGGCATGACCTTTCTCTTGCCTGGTGGCATTGGTTAGCTTCAAGAGGCCATTTGGTGTGGTTTCAGCTATGCCATCCAGGCTCAAGTTTGACGACCGGAATCCGTTGTAGGTGATACTAAGGTCCTGGGAAGATGCAAAGCCAGATAGAGTGGAAACCACAAGCAGTATAAGCTTGATTAGAATCAACATGGCTAGCTAATGGCTGATACTAGCTTCAAGTTCTCTCCAAAATCTGACAATGGTTTTAAGTATATCCTTTGCTTGTCAATAAGATATCAGCAGTATTAATTGACTCTCGCAAGAGACCTGGACAAGAGATTCTGATTGCCGGGCCTGGCGGACATTGAAAATATCGGATGATTGTGCCAATGGCTGATAAAAAACTTATCAATTTTTCCGGTCACTATTATTAGTCCATCCAGGAACAGTCATTGTCACGTGCATACTGATATGTAAATCCCTTATCCGCACCAAAGAATTAACTCATGGCATATTAATCTTATTCCATAATAGTACCTATTCAATCTAGGTCCCTGCCTCCTTCGACTCGACAACATTTAACAAGTACTTCGCAAGCCTCTAAACAAGAATAGACTGAGAAGAATGACAAAGTGAAATGCACCAGAATACCAAGAAATTAGCCAAAACAAGGGGAACACACACACACACACAAGGCGAGATGCAAATATATAGCAGTTGGAGAAGCTAAAGTTGACCTTTCTATTTTAAACCCCATAAATAATCTGTTTATCATACTACAAAAACATATAGCAGATCGAAATCTTGTAAAGTTTTCAATGAATAACCAATCAAACAACTAAGTTTTTTTAGCAGCGGAAGGTTTTATTTTGTCAGTCTCTAGATCAAAAAGAAGAAAATTTTGCCAAATGTACGTGTCAAATTAAACCTAATTGATCAGCTATAGTTGACGACGACCGTTTCCTAACTCAGATTTCAGTTCTATCGCAGTTTTTGGATAAAATATCAAACTTGTCATTCTCGAGTCTGAATGGAATTTAAATCTAAACGGGGGAATTCATTAGGGGCAAACCATTTGGGGGAAAATTAGGGAGGCAAAAGAGAATCAGCATACCTTTTTTTGTAGACAGTTGCTGCTAAATGTGGTCTTCTATTTCATCATTTCCTAGCCAAGATCGATTAGCAGATGGCGAGGAGATGTTTCTTGGTTCTCGGCAAGGAGATGTTTCCGGCAGAGATGAGTAGTGTGTTTTTTGGTTCTCGGCAGAGATGAGGAGCAGAGTGTGTTTTTTGGTTCTAAGTGTTGCTTGTTGGTTGTTGGCTCATGGCTGGTAGCGTTTTGTTCGGTGAATGACTAAACATGACCGCGAGTTGTTGGTTTCACTAAGTGTTCAAGTCAATTCCGCGCTTCTCCTCAAACTATTGACTTTGAATGAAATTTCAATTCCTTACATTTCCCCCCCTACTCGTACCAAAATTTCAACCCAAGTTTTTTAGTTTTGAATTAACATTTTACTAATATATTATTACTTGCAACTTTTAAATATTTTTGTAAAAATATTCATAATAGGTAATTTTTTTATGACATCAAACAGTTGATCCCATATTAATATTGATATCACTTTCTCAAAATTGTGAACTAAATTACAACTTACTTATCTTTCTTTTCATTATTTTTGCCCAAAACTCCAGAATTTTTTTTATTTTATAATAAGGAGAGATGATTTGTTTCAAATGGTTAATTTCACTTCAAATTATTGCACTAATATTAATTTACATGACAAAATTTGAGTTCCTAATAGTTAAAAAAATCATTAGAGAGCAAAAACAGAATAACAATTGGTTGTCACTAATGACCAAATTTCTTGTAATACATTTGCAAGATATAGATTTATGGGTAATTTCTTTTTTTTTTTGCTTTCACATATTTAATTTATGTTAAATACAAAACCTACCAGTTTCCCTTTCATAAAAATATTAGTGCAACACTTTTTGAATTTTACTTACAAACATTTATGTATTTAACATAAATTAAATGATTCAGAGTGAAATGCCCATAAAGAGCAAAATATTTGTTCATGTAAAGGAAACCCACAAAGAGTTGGTACTTTATGGGCCATTTCTTTTTTTAAAAAAATTTAATTTATGTTGAAGAGATAACCTGCCAGTTTTCGTTTTGTAAGAAATCAGTGTAACACTTTTTGAATTTTACTTACAAACATTTATAAATTTATCATAAATTATATGTTTGAGAGTAAAATGCCCATAAAAAGTTGGTACTTTGAATAGATAATGCTCATTTGCCCATAAACTACACTCCCTGAAGGCTATCTTGTTAATTACTTTGTAGTACTTTGTTATTCCTTTGCTAATACTACTTGGCATGTAGTACAAAGGATAAATCTGACATAAATTTCTTATTCCATTGATAAAAAGACCTGCCTGCCTTATAACTATTGTAATGAAAGATATATCTTTAGAGTTTATAACAAATTATTACTTAAGTTTGAGAAAATTATAAAATATTTATGCATAGTTTATCAAGATACCATTCGCAATTTCCTAATAAAAAAATAGGGGCTAAATTGTAAAAGTTAGGGTGCCATAATAGAAATAATAAAATTGGTGTATTACATATGGGGGTTAAATTGCAAAAGTTAGAGTGCCATAGTAGAATTAATGAAATTGGTGAATTACATATGGGGCTAAATTATAAAAGTTAGGGAGTAATAATAGAATTAAAGAAATCGGTGTACTACATATGGGGCTAAATTGTAAAACTTAAGGTATCATAATGGAATTAATGGAATTTTTTACAACATTTGGGGCTAAATCGCAAAAGTTAGGGTGGCACAGTAGAATTAATGAAAGTGACTTAGAAATAAGTACTATAAATAGTGACGATTAATTCTTGTCACTAAATCCGAATCAGTAGAGTGACAGTGACGATATTAGAAGTTGTCACTGAATAAATCATTTTAGTGACAACATTTTTCAAGGTCGTCACTGAAGACTCTGTTGCTTTGAGCAATTATGACAACTCTCCTTGTCGTCAATAAACATTTAGTTGCTTTGATGGAATTGTGACAACTTTAGGTGTCGCGACTAAAGAATCCCCTTTTGTGACGAAATATTGTCATCACTAAAAAATGTTGTCACTAATAACTTTTTTTTAGTGATCAGTGACGACAACAAAAAGTCGTCCGTAAATAGGCCAAGCAATAGTGATGATATTCTTAATGTCGTCACTATTGTGTGTTCTAAACACTCCCGCCTTCTTGCTAAATCTTGGCGGGAATTTACTAGTGACGACTTAGAAAGTCGTCACAAATGAGTTGGCTCTCATTAAAGGTTTGTGACGAGTTAGAAAGTCGTCAATAAAGGATAGACTTTTGTGACAACTTTTTTTCGTCACAAAGAAAAGTTGTCACTGATGACCAATTTTCTTGTAGTGTCAAGTCATGTAATTACCCTAACAGCACATAGCAAAAGGGTGATACTCAACACAAAATATGTATTCTCACATATTAAATCAAGAACAAAGGATGGGTTTAGGTCAAGTGAGATAAAGTACACCCTCGCCAAAGTACCCATTTAACATATATAAGTCACCTTGACAATTTATCACATAAATAAACCCAATTACTCACTCAAAATAGTTAGCATGCAAATCAAGACACTTTATACGGGTCCACCGACTCCGTCCGATTCATCACCGCCTATGACAGAAGATTATACTCAACCATTAGTCAAACAACCATCACAAATGGAAATAAGAACTAAAATGGCCAAAACGGCAAAAACAGCCAAGAAATGCATGTGCGCGTGCGCGGAAATGAAAATGGTATGGAAATGGGTTGCACGGTTTTGACCACAACTAGAGCTGTGGTTATTGGATCAAGGTGTACTAGGTAGTGTCTCGAACCTAAGACAAAGGTTTACAACTTTCATGAAGACAACTCATCCCAATTTTCAGTTAATCTAGGTCGAATTTGCAGATTACAGAACCAGAATTCCAAAGGCTGGTTTATACCTCTAGTGAAAATTTGGGCGGCATGCCCCTTGTGTTTACCTATTTTTCAGCCATTTATGGCCTCATTATTTTTCTCAAATCAGCCCCAATGTCACACATAGGCAATGTTACCACAATAGCCCTTCAACTAGGCTCAAAATAATCCAATTACAACACAAGTCTTAACAAGGCAACCGGAAATCAAGTTTAAAGGCAAATAGCTAAATGGCAGATTTGACGTCTCATGGCATTTCGGCCGTAACTAAAGCTACGCCTATCAGTTTGGGGTAAACTTTATACCATTTTGAAGCTAAGACAGAGAAATACATGTTTCATGAAGACATAAACAATCAGTTCATCCATTTTCAAGGTCAAAATGTGACATCTCAGAGGAAAACAGAAATTGTCCGCAAAACAATACATTTGGCGGTCAAGGGTATTGTTATCATTTCATATGCTAAAGGGTTCGGATTGAGCTGAAATATTATAGACAGTTATAAATCATCATTTCCTACAATTTTCATGTTTTAAGTTAAGCCCAATTCAGCCTCCATCATGGCCAAATGAAACTGGTTAGAACAGGACAAATTGGTTTCCAAATTCTGGAATTTGAACTTTTCCTCTAGAAATTCATATCTAACAAGTACTCTATCATCAAAACCATCAACTACTAGCTCAATAACATCAATTAAGAGGTAGATAACTATAATCAAAGCTGAAAATGTAAACCCTAGCTCCATATTCCAACAAATCAATCAAAACTAACCAATTAACTGTCAAAAGGCAAGAATATGAGTTTCTATCCAAACATAAACAAGATTAAGGAAGAGTAAAAGGGATAGGCAGCCATGGTACCTTCCAAAAGCTCCTTGTAGGTGTGAAACCAAACACTTTCTTCCTAAACTTTTACCACACACAACTATCTAAGCACTAAAATGAAAATTTAATCGGTTTGGATTTTGGATTTTCACTCAAAGAAAGATGATTCAAGATGAAACTTGGAGTTTGCTCACTTGGTTGTTTTCTCTCCTTTAAGCTCGGCCAAGCTGATGGAAATGAGGAGAAAATGAAGCTTCAAGAAGGTTAAGAAGATAGTAATTAGTTTGTGTCAAAATTAAGTGGATTACCACCAAGTGTCACCGTAGGATTCAATCTCAATTTTTTTTCTTTTTCCCCCTTTTCCTAGTCAATATTTTCGGCCCTCTTGAGGCTGATGTAGGGCTGATATTTGTGTAATAATAACAAGAATATTAAGGTAATAAAGTTAAGGTAATAAAGTGGTGGTCAAGTGGTGCACTCAATCGATAACGAACGGTACACATCGGTTCAAATCGATTTTCCTTATTTCGCACGTACTAGGGTTTTAACTTATAATTCACTAACTTATTATTATTACTTCTAATCACACACTTTTTCTCAGCGAAAACTCACTCTTAACAACCAAATTTAGTACACACTCCGTACCGATTATTCATACTACGAAAAGACGTAAAAACTTTAGTTTACCCTAACGATGAATAAAAAAGGAAAACTCTTAATTTCGAGTCTTTATTCCAATCATTGGGGATGTAAATGAATAGTATAGCTATTATAATGTAATGGATTCCAAATAAAAGGAAATTTTAAGAAAAATATGAGGGATTTTACAACTCCATAGATTAAAATTAGGGTTTTGAGTAAAATATGAGGGATTTAAGAAAAAAGTAAAACTAGGGTTTTGAGTTCAAGTAGTGTTTCGAGTCTTTAAAACAAAACAATGTCTTAAAATAAAAATAAAATAAATAAACCGTAATATCCTTTTTGAGACTAAACAAAACATTCTCCTAAAAGTCGGGGTATCACAGGAAGTACACGTGACCTCCGAAGGAACAATTCCTATGGAATAATTAAAGGAGTTTGTTGAAGATGTGATCAAAACTAAGAAATAAAATGGCTAAAAGTCAAGTTTCACTTATTTCAAACCTTATACTGTGAGAATTGACAACCTCATTATGCTTGCTAGATATTAACCACCTAAGTTTCGCCAATTCAATGGAAACAACAACCCAAAACAGCTTGCAACCTACTTTATCGAAATATGCAACAATGTTGGAACTTATGATGATTTTCTCATCAAATAATTTGTTCGATCTTTGAAAGGTAATGCATTTGATTGGTACACTGATTTGAGCTTAAATCCATTGATATCTAGTAGCAGCTTGAGCAAGAGTTTTTCGATCACTTCTATAGCTCAGAAAACTATTAGCATGTTGAAGTTGACTAATGTGCTCAATAGAAAAATGAGCCCGTGGTCAACCACAATGATAGGTGGAGAAGTTTAAGTTTAAATTGTAAGAATAAACTTTCTGAACCTTCTACAATAGAAGTATGCATTTGAGGTACGCATTGGAGTTTGAACTACATTTTGCAAGGCATCTATCTAATTACTTTTGAAGAAATAACTACTTGAGCTCATGACATGAAGTTGAGCATCGCATCTAATGCAACTGATGGTCTGCTTGTCCAAATTCCCTATGTTTAAGCTTTTCGTCAAAGCAATGAGAACAATAGAACAAGAAAGGGGGCAAATCTCCTTCAAAACTCAACAATAAAAAGTCAATGGTAACCATAAGGCACCTATGAAGATTGCAACGGAGGTCAGCTGAAAAGTAACTGAGAATATGAACTTCTCAGCCTAAGTTTCTTTTATTTCCTTCAAACAAGGCAATGATACATGGCTAGAAGGGTATCCAAAGTCGCTTCATAAAAGTCCCTTAATCTTTGAAAAGCAGAAGAGATGGTTGTGTTTGATCGGGAATACCTTGAGGGATTATCAGAGCCCAATGTTTGAAGGAAATAAGTCCCTATTCTCTATTTTTCCTCATATTCACTAGTCAATGTTATGAATATTGTCAATAAATATTGTGAAAATATGCAATGGTTAAATCTTTATGGTAGTTATGATGCTTGGTATAAACATATTCGTGATTGTCATTTTCAGGTTAATCTCTGGTGTGCATTTGAAGAATACAATGAAGGGGATTGTCATAGATATGTATGAAGATGAAAAGAAGCAATATTTAGAATATTTGCATCCTATGTCCTATGCCATAGTTAGTAGACAACTTGCAATTGATCTTCTGTATGTTCGTATTTGTATGATTAATTTTGAAAACCTCTCAAAAGAAGCTCTAAAAAAGTAATCTATTTGTTATAATATGTCTTCATCTACTTCTTCCAGTATTACTATTTCTAGTGGTCTTGTGTTAAATAAAATTAATAGTAATAAACTAGATTATTTGTATGAAGTTTCTGTTGAACCAGAGGTGGTTAATCCTACCTCTTTGCCTGTTATTAATCCTTATACTATTTTTGGCAAACAATCTTTCTCTCCTTTAAGACAAATCAAATCTTTAATTAAATATCATCCTAAAGGAGTTAAAGAATATATCCAAGCCTCTAAGGTTGATCAGCATCCTATTCCTGCCACCAAGAAGGAACAATTTATAACACTTCATATTCCTAATGATTTTTCTTCACAGTGGAAGCAACAAGGGTATACCCATATTCATTTTGGAGCCATCGGGTTTTCCTTATCATTTCATGGGAGAAATGGATTACCAGTAGTAGCTCGAGTAGCTCTACTTGACACTAGATTCACAAAATATCAGCATGTTTGTATTGCAATCGTTGAAACAACTCTCAATGTTGGAACTGTATTTGTGACCCTTTTCCCTAATTTTAATATGTCTTTAGCAGATCCTCACTTACTTGATGCTTTGAAAGTACAGGTTCAAATTATTGGTGTAGATCAAGTTATAGATGCTATTGCAGCAACTTTACACTATCAAATGGTGTATCGAGTCCAAAATCATGCTCTTGATCTTACTATACCTGGGGGAGAAGATGGTCTTCTTATCCGAGTAGATGAAAAGAATACAGGCACTCATGTTCCAAGACAGATTTCTAAGTTAGATCTAATCTCACTATTACCCCATAGTTGGATTACTTACTATGAATCTCTTCATACTCAGGCCAATGAACCTCTTGAATCTTCAAATTCAAGAATTTCTCAAACTACAGAAGGAAGAATTTCGATTTCATTTGATCACTCTCATCTGAAACCTTCAAAGGCTAATATACCCTCTATAATGATTGCAGATGTCTCAATGGGGTTACCTAGTGAAGAAGGGAAATTATGGGGTCGGTATGATTATAATATTGAAACAAGTTTTCTCCAAGATATTATTGCCCATTTTAATAAAGATAGAGAAGCTGTTTATCATTTCCAGGATTCCATCTCCGGCCATATATATTTTGATGTTTGTACAAAGTGTGATGATTGTTGGTGGGAACATACATATGGAACATCTGATTCAATAACCTCAAAAAAGAAAAAATACTGCAATTGATCCTCAACCACTTGATCATCCTTCACCTTGTAAACCAGGTCCTAAACCACATGAGCCAGATACTGACAATTTTACATCAATCAGAAGCTGGTTTAATGGTTACCAAATTCCATCCTCATGGGTTTACCAACCACCAATAAAGGACCAAAAATCCCTTCATCCTTACTATAAAAAATGCCTTGATATTTTAGAAAAGGAAGCTAGGGATCAAACAAAGAAACAAGAATGGAAACCCAAACTGGTCCAACCAACTAGATGCTTGAATCAAAAGCTTGAATCTTCTCTCAATCCAGTTGATGAATGTTTTATGTTCAAAGAGGAAGATTTCCCAAAGCTGGAATCATTTGTTAAAAATGGTTCTAGGTATATCCCAAAGATTCAAAATGCTGCTCCTATGGTTCTACCATCAGGAGAAACAGTAGGTCCCAACCCTACTGAAGAAGTCCTAAATTGGCAGACAGAGAACTTTTTGGTTCAGAATTCTGCACTTACTTCTATTCACAAATATGTTACAGAAGTAAGAGGCAGAGTTGATCATATTGACACTACAGTCAAGACTCAGAATTCTCAGGTGTCTCATATGATTGAAGTTCTTGAACGAAGACTTGAAGGACTCAGGTATGAATTACCATCTAATTCATCTTCCTTAGCCAATTTCGTCCTGAATAAAGAAAAAGAAACTCAATTTATTTAGAACCAAATTGCTACTTTAAGAACTACAGGAGAAGTTCCTAAATTTGATATTGGACCAAGTGAACCAGTCACAAAGGTAAGTTCAGGATTTGGTGCTACACCCATCAGAAACTGGCCAATACCTTTTTATTTTGGAGGAATTACTACTCCTAATCCTTAAGTGTTTTTCCCTGACCAACCACAGCAATCTTCTAAACCTTTTGATATTGCACAGGTTTTGCGAGAATATCGCAAAAACAAACAACAAAAGCAAAAGGAAGAAGAACAACAGAAAAGAAAAGCTGAGAAAGAACAAAAATGAGTTGAGGAAGCAAGAAAAAGAAAGGCAAAGGAAGTTGTACAAGAACCTGACTCCTCATTAATGTATACTGTATATACTAATCCTATCTTCTGTCTTGAACAGGAAAGGAAAAAAAAATGAAGCTACAAAGATCTATGACAATCCCCTTTCATCTATGCTAAAAGATCTTCATGATGATTCAGTTCCATATATATCAACATATTCCCAAGTATCTGATTTCTCTGAATCAGACTAAGCAAATTCATCAGACTTTCAAGTGTTTGATAAAGAAGACTTATCAGTAGAAAGTCAAACATCTGAAGAAGAAGCAGGAAACCCTTCTCAAAATTCTTCTCATGATCAAACTTCTTCTGATGACCAAATCCCTATAATTAATATGGCAACTGAAGCTGAAGTTGTACATCCAGATGATACAAATAAAGAAGGAGAAGGAGAAACTTTTGGTACATCAAGGACACAACGAACAAATTTTCCTAAAGCAAAGGGAGTACAAATTTTTACAATTGATAATATTCCTTTTGAACAATGTGAAGGAAAATTCCAAGAATTTCATGCTTGGATGATTGTCCACAACTTAACTGAAGAATCTCATTTTGAAATCTTATCTATTTTCACTGCTCATTTTGTAGTAATTCTTAAAGATTGGTGGACTAGTTTAGGAGAACAGGACAAACTGTTTTTCTTAACCAAGACAAGATTTTGCTGAGAACATAAACATCCTTCATTTGATGTTTATTGGTGATGTCAAAGCAAGCAGAGAAACAAAGAGAAAAGAATTCTTCCAAATGAAGTGTTTATCTTATGATCGAAAAGATCTGAATAAGCATTTAAAAAAGATGACTAAGTTATTTTTTGCTCTTGGTGCAGATATAAATCTCAAACAAGCCTTTATCAGCTCTCTTCCAAAGTCTCTTTCAGATGGTGCAGAAATGTTTATCCATAATAAATATGGATCTATTCTCAATTTCTCTACTGGATAGATCAAACAAGCAGTTTTCTTATCTCTTGACGACCTCTGTAACAAAAGAAAGATTATTTGTGAATATCTCAAAGGAGATGTTTGCCTGGATCAAGCCTACAAAAAACCTGAATTAATTACCAAAGGAAAATGTCAGGCATGTGTCCCTTACAAAAGAAGAAGGAAGTTCAAAAGATTCAGCAAAAGTTATAAAGATTTTCCTAAGAGACCTTTTATAAAAAAATGGAGATATTTTAAAAGGAAAGGTAAGCAGTTTTGAGGAAAGAAAGGAAACAAATGTTTCATATGTGGAAAGCCGGGACATTTTGCAAAAAATTGTCCTCAAAACCAAAAGGGAGTGCATCTTATCTCAAAGGTTCAGAATGAACTTTATTTTCATATTTTTGATTTACAATCTGAATTTTCTGAACAAGAAGAACGAACTTATTCTACTTTTTTGGCTTTACAGGTCCCTGATGAAGTTTTTGCTACAACTCTAGTACAAATTGATAAGAAAACTTATCCTCAAGCTCTTATATTCTTTTGGATAAGTATTCTCAACCCATTCCTCTTATTGCATTTTTTGATACTGGAATTGCACTTTCCATCATGAAAAAGGATGTTTTACTAGATAAGTATTGGACTCCATATGTTCATGAATTCAGAAGAGCTGATGGGAAACCTTTTTATACTGAGTTTATTACTAAAATTCCTATTTCACTCATACTCCTTCCAGATTGTTATGTGAGTTCACAATTTCTTCGTGCAACCTTTGTTACTAAGGATCTTTGCTAGGATTTGATGTTTATCGAGAAGATAAATATCTTATTACATAAAAAGGGATTAAATCAAAAAAATATTTTAAACCCTTTATTGATATCCCAAAATTATACCTGTTTCAAGAAGAACAAGTATTGTTGATAGAAGCCCAACTCAAGGATTTTCAAGAAAAAATCATTTAAGAATCTTGTGCTTTAAACCATCAAGAGTTCTTACAAAGATGCAATCATCCTTTGTGGGAAAATTCTGATTTTTATATCCGACTTCCTTTTAAAAAGAATGAGGATATTAATCCCACAAAAGCTAGTCATTCAGGAATGAATCCTGAGGATGCTAAACTTGCAGAACAAGAATGTGAAGAACTTTTGAAATATGGTCTCATTGAACTATCTGATTCTCAATGGGCATGTCAAGCATTCTATGTCAACAAGAGATTTGAACAAGTAAGAGGTAAGATGAGATTGGTAATCAATTACCAGCCTCTTAATATTTTTCTTCTTGATGACAAATTTCCTATTCCCAACAGATTTACACTTTTTGCCCAGAACTCCGAAGCAAAATGGTTTTCAAAATTTGATTTAAAATCTGGATTCTGGCAGTTGGGAATACATCCTGAAGATAGGCACAAAACTGGCTTTTGTATTCCAAATCATCATTATCAATGGAAGGTTATGCCCTTTGGCCTCAAAACGGCACCTTCACTTTTCCAAAAAGCCATGATTAAAAATTTTCAGCCTATCTTACATTCAGCCTTGGTTTACATTGATGACATTCTTCTTTTTAGTAATACATGGGAAGAACATCTCCAATTGCTCAATGATTTTCATAATATTGTTAAGCAATATGGAATTATGATTTCTGAAAAGAAAATGATTTTGGCAAAACAAGAAATTTTATTTCTTGGAATGAAAATTTCCAATGGAACATGTACACTTGAACAACAAGTTGGACAATCTGTTAAAGATTTTCCAGAAGAAAATTTGACAAAAACACAGGTGCAACAATTTCTTGGACTTGTTAATTATGTCCGGGAATTTATTCCCAAGGCAGCAAAGCATATTAGTCCATTGACTAAAATGCTTAAAAAGGCACCACCCTCATGGGGTTCATCTCAGACTCAAGCAATTCAAAAGCTCAAACAAGAACTGGTCAATCTTCCTACTCTACACATTCCAACTGAAGGTAAGAAGATATTACAAACTGATGCCAGTGACAAATATTGGGGAGCTGTACTTCTTGATGAAGATAACAAAGGTACCAGACATTATTGTGGATTTTCTAGTGGAAAATTCAAAGCTTTTGAACAACATTATCATTCCATTTTCAAGGAGATTCTTGCAATAAGAAATGGAATTAAAAAATTCTCTTTCTTTCTTATATCTCATCATTTTTTGGTTGAAATGGATATGGGATCATTTCCTAAAATGCTGCATTTCAAACAAAAATCCGTTCCTCACCCACAACTCCTTAGATGGTCAGCATGGTTTTCACAATATTCCTTTGATGTTAAACACATTAAGGGAAAGAAAATATTGTTGCTGATTTCTTTTCCAGAAAAGAACCCATACCTCAACAAGTCTTATATTGTTTGATGTTCACATCTGTTCAACCTGTGACAGCCCCACTTTCCCCTAAGGTGAACCAAAGGGTTTGGCGGATCGCCTGCCCAACTCTCGCTAGGACTCGATCGCTCTCATCAAGTGAAATAAGATATAACCTCGAGACTAAGCGAAAAACAATTCCCAAACTTAAAACATATACTTATATTCATATCCATCTCAACAGAAATACAATCCCAATTAGAACAAAAGTTTTAGTTCTTACTACATCCAACCTTATCCAAGCACTAGTGCGAGAACAATAAAAAAAATAAAATTTCAAAAAACTAGACAAAACTAGTCTGCACAGGACTCATGCCCTCACTCGCATCCCCTGTAAGGAAAACAAAACTAACGGAATGAGTTAAAAGCCCAGTGAGGTTCCATACACATAGCCAAATAATTAAATAAGGACATTAATCATGTAATAACAAGTAATCCAGAAAACATTTACAATATAAAGTAATGATAATACATTCATTAAAAGGATACATGCTCACATGGAGCCCTTCGTTCATTCATTCCACCAACCATTTCCTTATTCCTCCGGCATTAAAAATAATTTCATTTGTAAGTGAAAACCCCTCTATTGTTCTTGTCATTCATTCATTCATTTCATGTTCCCCCTACTGGACACTGGCCAGTCTCCACCAGACTTCGTGGTCATACTCGAGTATACCAAACATTAACCCATGGTCACCAATCGCCCGACCGAGTCTGTTTCTGGCTTGAGTCGACCGGCAATGAAGGGCAATGGCCTAGTTCAGCCAAAAAGCTTACATTCATGTACAAGTAGTATTTAAATATTTAATCATTGTAAATTTTACATTCATTTAGGTCGAGTGTGATAAAGTACACACTCCCCTAGCAAAATTCATTTTTCACAATAGTCACATAGTTACAAAAATCCACATAGTCATTGGAAACATAACGTACAAAGAACACTCACCTATTTAAGCAAAATAACGTCCAAAGTTTCTTTCCGGATAATACCCTCAATCATCAAGGAACCCTAATAATAACCAAGAGAAAATATTACAGTTAAACCATCCAAAGTTTAGGTGAACCAAAGAAAATCCGAATAACTACTAGTACAAAGTATAAGTATAGTTTTGGAAGTGAAAAGAGTATATTTAAACCAAATGACATGAGTAAAATATTTGTCAAACTTATGCTCGTTCGTAAAACTTTGAAATCTCCATTTGAGTAGAAAAAACAAACAGATTCTAACTTATATACCTCTAAGAAAGAAGACTTGAATACCTTAGATGATTCAAGTTAGTTTCATCCTCAACCCTTACTCAAGTCGCGAGTACATTTACTTAGCCCTCGAGTGCAAATTTAGGCAGCATGCCCTTTGTATTTACCTATGTTCCAGTCATTTATGGCTTCATTATTTTCCTCAATCAGCCCCCAAAATTACCCACAAATAATCTCATTACAATAGCTGTTCAATAGGCTAAAAGTCATTCCATTACAAAACCAAACTAGAAAAGTGACCGGAAATAAGGTTTAAGACAATGAACAAAATGACAGGTTTGACGTCTTTTAGCATATTGGTTACAACTGAAGCTACACCTATCAGATTGGGGTAAAATTTATGTCATTTCGAAGCTAAGACGAAGGGCTACAACTTTGATGAAGACAACTCAACCCAGTTCATAGTGTATCTAGGTTAAAGTTACAGATTACCGAACCATAATTTCACTGTCAGGCTGGTTAACAGCACTGGGTTCAAATGACAATAACTCTGGTTAAAAAAGTCCGATTGAGGCATTTTCTGATGCTTTCGAAAGATACAACATAGGAATACAACTTTTGAGTTTTGGTCAAATGCTAATTTGATACGGATCAAGGTGAAAAAATGAGGCCAGACTGATGAAATGTCAAAACTGTCCACAGAACTCTACCTATGGCAGTCAAGGGTATTTTCATCATTTCATGTGATACAATACTCGGATTGAGCTGAAATTTTACAGGAATATATAAATCATCATTTTCTACAACTTTCATGTTTTAAACTAAGCCCAATTCGGCCTCCATCATGGCCGAATGAAACTGGTCAGAATAGGGCATCTTAAGGATTTAAAGCTGGAATTCAAAGCATTCAAGGTATAAACTTTGTAGACACCAAATTTTTGGTGTAATTTCATTTACTGTTTATTTTTAGTTTTTTATTTGTCGTGTTAGTTTTATTCGATTTTTAGTTTTTAGTTTATAGTTTTATTTTTATTTGTAAGTTTTTAGCATAGAATTTCTTGAAATGAAAAAAAGAGAAAAAGGAAAAATCATGAAAAAAGAGAAAAAAAGAAAAATCATAAAAAAGGAAAAAAAAAGGAAAAAGAAAAGAAAAATAGCAATTTTGTTTTATTTAGCTTTATTTTAGTCATTTCTACTTAATTTATCTTTTATTGTTGTTTGATTCATTTAGAAAAAAGAGAAAAGGTGAAAAATGAAAAAAAAACTATGAAAAAGAAAAATGTAGAAAAAAGATGGAAAAATGGCCATTTTTGTTGTTTCTAGTTGTTTAGTTTTTAAATTATTTTCATTATTATTATTATTACCTGGTTTTTGTCAATTTATTATTTTTATTTTTATTTTATCATTTTTGTAATTATCAAGTTGTTTTTTTTTTAAAAAAAAAAAAAAAGGAAGGATAGCCGCGGCAAGCTGCATTTGTAGCAGCTTGCAAGGAAAGTTTTGGGACGGCTCCTTGGGCTGCAAATACAGAAGATGGCTGGGAGTGTTTAGGGTTGTGAGGTTTCTGGTATAAAAAGCAAAGGAGAAAGCCAGCCGCAAGGGGGAGATTTTTTGGAGAAGGAAGGAGAGTTTTGGAGAAAGGGGGGGTTTTAGAGAGAAAGGAACGGCTGAAAATCTAGGGGGAGAAAGAGTAAACGGCAAAAGAAAACATCATAGAGAGACGGACGGCTGCAAGGATCTGGAGAAAGGAAAGAAATCTGGGAAAAGTCCGAAAGAGAGTTTGGGGTGGCGGCGGAGAGCTTGACAGCTTGGTGAGAGGAAAGGGAAATAGCAAAGAGGGGGCATCGAGTGACTGCGGCAAAGATTTGGAAAGGCTAGTGACGGTTGGGAAGTTGGTTGGACGGCTGAAACCAGAAGGAGACCGAAAGAAACCCCAAGCAGCGACTTCATCAGACTCTGCAATCGATTTCTTCATCACCCAAGCTGAAGCTTCAAACCCAAAGGTGGTCAACAGGTAGCTTTCCACCCGTTTCTGTGTCTATTTCCATTTCCTATGAAATCTGGTCTGCGTAATTAGAGTTCCTGGAGTCTTGCACTGAGTTCTTGATCGCTAAAGTAAAGCTTGGTGTTTTGGATGATTTTTGCGTGACAGCATGCTGTTTTCTTGTGTTCATTGGGGTTTGCAAGTAAAGTTGTTCCCTTCCTTCGATGTTTTTCTGTGTTTTAAGTATAGCCAGGCCTGATAACGTTTTGTTTTTCTTACCAACCATTTTGTTTCCAAAATCTGAAGCCAACTTTGTCCGTTTTCTTTTGGCATTCCATCTAACACTTTTCGTTTCATGGTTGGGTTTTGATATTTGAGGAAGGTTGGGTTTTTATTTCTGTTTTGGTTGAGGAGTGCGTTGGTTTGGCCTGGTTTCTCCCAGATCGATCAATGAGTGAGGATTATGTGGGTTGGGGCTGATGAGATAACAAATTGTTAGAGTTTTCATACGGACCTAAATTGCATGGAATGAGCTGCGCAGTTCACAGCAGAATTTCTGCTGCAATTTCATCTTTTCGGCCAGATTGCGTTTTCCTTCTTTTTGCCTTTGTTTGTTTTTACCGTAGCTGTGGCTGTTCAGTCTAGGTAATGTCTAGTCTTGTGCTACTTTGGCTGAAATACCTGAATTGGGATCCAATGCTTGCTGGAAAATGAATGATTGAAGTTGTCAAACCAGTGTTGCACGCATGTTTAATCCAGAAATTTGCATGATATCTTCTTGGGTTTCTTGTTTGTTTGGATTATGATGGTGGTTAGTTGTGGGCTTGGTCTAAAGTTGTGACGTTGAGTTTAATTACATCTAATCAAGGTTGTGATAAGAATCTGAGTTTATAAGAAAATTGCTGCAAAGTTGTTTGGCCGGAAACATTGCTGAAGCTGAAACCTTTTATTGTTGCTTGCATGTTATTTCAGACCTGAATATAATGTTTTTCTGGGTTGTTTGCTTGCTTGGATCATGGTTGCTCAAGCCAAAGTTGTTTGTTGCTTAATCTTGGTCGAAGTTATGTATTTGAACCAGAAAATTTGAGTTAGTTTGCAAGTAAAAATGCAGCAGATTTCACTTTCAGCTATAGCAGTTTTCATTCTTCAATGTTTGCATGTTCATTCTTCAATGTTTGAATGATTTCCACCTTTGTCTTTGCTGATTTGGGATGTTAAACTTATGTTTTTACTGTCTAAGTTTAAAGTTTTGGATGTTAGCTTTGGTTAAGGTATGTGATTGGATGTGGAGTTGGCATTTGGGAGTGAAACATGAAGGAAATGCAGCTGAATTGGCGCAGAAATGAAAGGCTTCTACGTGTTTTGCATGCATGGATAATTTCAGAATTGTCTCTTAACCCCCCCAAGTCTCCCCTTGTTCTACTATGACCCACAAATTTGAGAAAGCTAATCAATTGGGTCCCTGTGATTTTTGCAGCAATGCATTATGGCCCAATTACATTCCAATGTCTTGCAATTAGGTTCTAAGGTGTTTGCATTTGAATCATTAATTGATCTTTATTATTTTTGGGACCTTTGAAGCTCTTTGATGATTCATTTTGACGTTGATTGTGATTGATTAGTGGTCGTTATTGGGTCCTAGAAATGCAAGTTTAAACCATTCATGGACTTTCATTCACTCTTGGATTCTTGAGATATGATGTTTGCTTGGATTTTAATTTTTACTTGGGGGACCTTTGAGTTTTTAAATGCTTCAATTAGGTTCAAATGATTTGAGTAGTGCTTGCATTTGGGTTTTTAGTAGATGTTATGCTTGGGGATTGGATGATCATGCTTTTTGCCTTGGTCTTTAAGTAGTTTTGACTTCATTGAGTTGCAATTGAGGGAAAGTTTGATGTTTGGTGGATTCAAATTGTTTAGTTTATATCTTATCACTAAATTGGTGCATTAATCTTTTGTTTTTGGTGATTTTAGCCTAAGTTAGTCTTTTCTTGGGTGACTCTAGCCAAGTTGAGTTTGTTTACTTCCTTAGTATCACCAACGGGGAGGTATAATCTCTTTTACCCCTTTTGTTTCTCTCCTATGTGGACTAATGTGCTAATTGAAATCTGCATGTGTACTTGCTTTCCTAGCCTCTCCTTATTTCCTTTCAGTTATTTCATTTACTTTTGATTTTTATTAATGGGGTATGTGTACACCTCTTGGCTTGTAATAGATAGGGCGTAGCAAGTAATTTGGTCCATTTTCCCTTTCCCTTTTGTTTTAGTTAGCAAATGTAATGGTTGCATGCCTATGTGTTATATGTTAAATGCTTTATTAGGATTTTGCATCTAGTCAAGCATACTAAATGTTATGTGCTACGTGTTTATAAGTGATTCGCATGTCTACTCGTTTTTTGTAGTGTGGATGAATGGAATGGATGAATGTACGTCACCACACTAGTCCAACGCTAGTTGTGGCTTCTTTTATCGTTTCCACTAGTCCAACGCTAGTCGGAATTCATAGGAGGGGCTAGTCCAATGCTAGAGCCAATAGGTTTTTTTTCCTTTTTCATGAAGTGCATGATCACCACATATCACGCATTTTTCCTTAGTTTATCATTTGGTATGTTCCTCAAACCCCTTCCCCTTCACTTTAGGACTTGCATCTCATGCTAGTTAGGGTTCATTTGCGTGAAAATCCCCTCTTGATAAGGGAAACGAGCGAGTGTGACTACTCGATAGCCTTAGCACGCTAGTTTCGCCTTCTAATCAAAGGGAAAATAGAAGTCGAAAAGTTAGGAGTCAACCCCCCGTACCTGACTTGTTGCATTCCTCTAGGGTCATACTTTCATTTTTATCATCTACATACTCTTTTAACCACATTTTTTTCACATTTCTCAAAACCATACTTTCTCACTACATTTTTCCTATCACGCGCTCATTTTCACCTCACAAATGGAATTCCACTTTACCTTATATATCTATTATTCTATTTTCACACACTTGCACACAAACACTTGGATTTTTCATACAATTTCACACATGCACCTTTTCATACACTTGCACACAAACACTTGGATTTTTCATACAATTTCACACGTTCACCTTTTTATACACTTGCACACTTGCACTTTAGCCATCATTTGCATTAATCGACCTCTATAAGGTTTTCCTTTATTGGCCGCCACAATTCATGTGGTTGGGACCAAAAACCTTACAAGAGACATTTTAGAATTTAGGTTTGCATTTTTCCTTCATTTTGCATTCATGTAGTGCATCCAAATGTAATAAATTCTTTGGTTAAAACAAGAAAATCTTTGATTAAATCATGCAACTAGCCTTGGCTAGGTCAAAGGGGTGCCTTGGATTTTATCCTTGCCTTCCCCTTTGTCAAATGTGACTCCCGAACCTTTTTCTTTGGTTTACGTAGACTAGGAGTCGTTTAAAAAGGGTTTCTCACTACTTTTTCCTATTTTTCTTAAAAAATACATTTTTTTAGGTGACTTGGTACACCTTAACTCATTACCAAGTGGCGACTCCGATTTTGATTTCAAAAACCCTTTTTAAACTACATTTTGGGTCAAATCGTCGCATTCTCAAAACCCTATTTAGACCCATTTTTCTTTTAAATCTCAATTCATTTTTCAATCATCACAAAATCCATTTTTCAAACCATTTATTTATTTCATCAAAAAATGGGGCGCGACAAAGTAAAGTCATCTTAACAAAAGTTACAAGTTCAAGCAAAACAAAGCTAAGAAAGCTCTTGATCGTTAGTCCATCCCCGATCTGTTAAGGAAAACAAAGGGAGTGGGGTGAGCTAAAGCTCAGTGAGGTTCCAAGTAAAGCAAGTAAACACATAGCCAAATTAAGGCATATAATAATTCAAATAAATACCGTATGACACAATAACAATTAACCACAATTCAATTCAAGGATACGGGTGGCTTTCAAAAGCCAAAATCCCCTTGAGCTTGATCATAAATGTCTCTGTTGACACTCCGTCAACACTTGTATACACAGAATATTAAGTCCGTAGAACACCACTTTCACCTGCCTCCGTCCACCAATCAACCCCCCACCGGGCCCGCACTTCATAAACAGTAGTTAGGTAATACTCGAGTATACCGGTTTCAGTGAACAGTAAACAGTCCTCAAGGTTTATCGGCCTTCTCGACCAAGCCCTGGCCGGCTCGATAGAACCGACTCACCTATGAGGTTGGGCACCCAAACAGTAGTAGTAGTTGATGGGATATCACCCAAACAACTCAAGCACAGTCACATATAGAGAATTCACACTTCACAATAACAATATACAGGGCCTCAGTGGAAATAAAGGAGGACGAGTGCGATAAAGTACACGCTCGCCTCCACTTTTATCAAATTAGGGTTTGGCTCAAACAGTCGTAAATCAAATATTCAGGTGTTTCACATAAGTAGGTAGCAGGTAGTGGAACACTCACCTGTCAATTAAAAGTAGCGATCGATGTCAAACGTCTTAGTTATGGTCACCTTCGTTTCCCAAACCTAGGGCAACGAGTGAAATCGTTAACACATACATTCATGTCCCACTAGGTTAGGCTCAATAAGAGACCAAGTGAGTAGTCTAAGCTACTTAATCCATCATGCAAACAAGGCCCAATCCATGGTAAAAGTTAATGAGAAAACAAGTTTAGTAGGTGCATGAAAGTTTGGCAAAAGAAAAGTTCCAATTATGCTTAAGGATTTCTTCTCGGGTTGCACAGTCATGCCCTGGCAGTCTTAGGAAAACGGTCATAACTCACTGTAGAAAAGTCAAAATTAGGTGCCGTCAGTGGTGTTGGAAACTAGACTTGAAGGGCTTTCCAATGGTACCAAGCTCACACCGTGGTTCGTCTCCTATCAACGACAGTAATTCAGACAAGGTGGCTGTTTTTCCAACCCTGGATCAACATTAATCCTATACCAAACTACTCTAGTTTTAGGGCTAACTTCATTAGTTTTGATTCAAATTCACCCAATTCACTCCTCAAGTGATCATATACAAGGATTCAAGTTACTTAGAATCAATGGAGTTCACAACATAACATACAACATTATTTAAGGTAATCATAATGATCTCATAACTACAAGAGTCCTAAAACAGTCTACTAATGGTTCAAAATCACCACTTTACTTGCTTCAACTCCATTCCAACTTGCTCATAGGCTTAACCAATAGTTAACCTAGTTTATTAGGCTTGATGAGGACAAAATTTAACAACAAGATTGAGGGAAAATCCCTCCTACAAGAACCGGCCAGCCTAGACAAAGCAACCAGCCCACCCTTTTCAACATTTGTTCAATCTTCATCCTTACATGTTTTCTACTCAATCATCATATCAAGTGGTAGTTCTAGCTCAAAAGAGGTTTAAAACATAATAATACCTCATAAACAAACATGAATAAGAATCAAACATTTCATCAAACACTTGGTATACATACTAAGAAACCTAGCTACTACTTGTTTACTTCAAGAAACAAACTCAACATCTCAACCAAACAACTTATATCTTTGCTATTAACAATTCAAGTGCATGTTCTATCATCAAAAACCAAGATTTAAAGGACATATACCTCTCTTATAGTGAGCTTGCACCACCAAAATCACTTCACCAAAGTAAGTCTTCAAGCTTGGATCAAACACTTGGAGTTGAAGGAACTCTCTCACTAATTCAGATTTTTCTCTCTTGATTGTTGTTCTTGGTTTGCTAGAGTAAGAAAACAAGATTATGTGGCTCACTTTTTTCTCTCTCTCTTGAACCAGAATTTCGGCCAGCACTCAAGAAAAAGGAAGGCTTTGGCTAGTTTATATAGTCTTCTAATCTTGGTTCCAATAAGATACTTGGCTAAAGTTTAGCCACATGTCCACTTACTTGTCCAATTCTTTCTTAATCTTTGACTAATGGTGTCTTAACCTTTCCAAATGCACTAATCATTCTTTAACACCTCTAACTAATCTTTCCAAATGCACCAATAATATTTGAACACCTCTAACTAACCTTTCCAAATGCACCAATAATATTTTAACACCTCTAACTAACCTTTCCAAGTGCACCAATAATACTTTAACACTCCTAACTAATCTTTCCAAGTGCACCAATCATATTTTAACACTTCTAACTAATCTTTCCAAGTGCACCAATCATATTTTAACACCTATAATCCTACATGTAAGATTTCTACCACTAATATAAAGACACTTGGTAAAATGTAAGTGGTGTATATTTAAAATTAACTCTAAAAAAAATGCTTTACTACAAGTAAAAGGAATGAAGTGTAGTGCATGAAAATTATTGTAACACCTAGAAAAGCAAATGTAATGGCATATAATATATGATTTAAATTCTAGAATAAGGCAATTAATTTGAGGAAATTGTGTTTTAAAAATGAGGGTTCTCACACTCTCTCCCCCTTAAAGAATTTCGTCCTCGAAATTCTCACCTTTATCATTGAATAGCTTAGGGTATTTGGCGCGAATGTCCTCTTCCACTTCCCAAGTAGCTTCCTCCATCTCATGGTTTCTCCACAAGACCTTTACCAAGGGTATTTGCTTAGTCCTCAATTCCTTCACTTTTCGATCTAAGATTTGCACTGGTCTTTCCTCGTAGGTTAGAGATTCATCAATGTCAATTTCGTCTGGTTTCAGTATATGAGTGGGATCTGGATGGTACTTTTTCAACATGGACACGTGAAATACATCATGAACCCTGGATAGACTTGTTGGTAACTCCAATCGATATGCCACGTTTCCAACTCGTTGAAGGATTTTGAAGGGTCCTACGTATCTTGGATGAAGCTTCTTTCCTTTTCCTGCCGTGAGACTTCGAAGTGGCATAACCTTCAAGAATACCTTGTCCCCAACCTCAAACTCCAAGTCCTTTCGTCGATTATCAGCGTAACTCTTTTGTCGACTTTGCGCTGTCTGAAGCCTCTGACGTATCACTTTCATTTTCTCATACGCATCCTCGATCCATGGTACTGCAACTGGGTCTAAAACTCTTCTCTCTCCTACTTCATCCCAAAATATTGGTGATCGGCACTTTCTTCCATAGAGAGGTTCATACGGTGCCATTTGTATTAAAGAATGGTAACTATTATTGTATGCAAATTCAACCAGAGCCATGTATTGTCCCCAACTTCCACCAAAATCTAGAATACAGGTCCTCAACATATCTTCAAGTGTTTGAATGGTCCTCTCCGATTGTCCATCAGTTTGGGGATGATAGGTAGTACTAAAATTCAGCTTGGTCCCTAAAGTTCCTTGTAATTGTTGCCAAAAACGAGACACAAATCGTGGGTCTCTATCAGACACAATGCTTACAGGGATCCCATGTAACCTCACTATCTCATCCATGTAAAGTTGGGCCAATTTCTCCATAGAATATTTCATATTTATGGGTAAGAAATGAGCAGACTTGGTCAACCTGTCTACTATTACCCAAACGGCGTCGTGACCTTTCTGGGTATGGGGTAATCCTGATACAAAATCCTTAGTAATATGTTCCCATTTCCACTCAGGGATCTCCAGAGGTTGTAGAAGACCTGAAGGCTTTTGATGCTCAGCTTTCACTTGTTGGCACACCAAACATTTTTGGACAAACTGAGCAATTTCTTTCTTCATCTTATCCCACCAATACAACCTTTTCAAATCTTGGTACATTTTATTACTTCCAGGATGTACTGTATACTTGGACCGATGTGCCTCTTCCAAAATATCCCTTTTTATCACCTCATCTTGTGGTACCACTATTCGATCTTGAAATTTCAAGATACCTTCAGAGCTTATGTTAAAGTCTTGTAACTCCTTTTTTTGTACTTCTCCTATCCACTTTTGCACCATCCCGTCATTCCTTTGAGCCTTTTTAATGCGGTCCAACAATTCAGATCTTACTGTAATATTGCAGAAAATTACCCTCTGTCGGTCTAATCGCGGGTTCCATTCACTCACTTCCTCCAGCAAATTCCATTCCTTAGCCATCAATCCAGCTATTTGCACTTGTCGGCTTAAAGCGTCCGCTACAACATTAGCCTTGCCTGGGTGATAGTTAATTGTACAGTCATAATCCTCAAGAAATTCCACCCATCGACGCTGTCTCAAGTTTAACTCCTTCTGAGAGAATAGGTATTTCAAACTCTTATGGTCGGTATACACCTCAAAAGTCACTCCATACAAGTAATGCCTCCACTTCTTTAATGCAAAAACTACAGCGGCCAATTCTAAATCATGAGTGGGGTTTTAATTTCCTAGAGGCATAGGCAATTACACTCCCATTTTGCATTAGAACACATCCCAAACCTTCCCTTGAGGCATCCGTATATACAGTAAAACTATCTCTCCCATTTGGTAAAGCTAAAACAGGTGCCGACGTTAACCGTTTCTTCAACTCCCAAAAACTAGATTCACACTTAGAATTCCAGACAAATTGACCATGCTTCTTGGTCAAGTCGGTTAAAGGACCGGCTAACTTGGAGAAGTCTTTGATAAATCGACGGTAATACCCGGCTAAACCTAGAAAACTACGGACCTCAGTCGGGGTTTCCGGGTGCTTCCACTCAGCTACAGCTTCCACCTTTACTGGATCCACAGAAATTCCATCTTTAGATATTATATGTCCTAGAAAAGAAACTTGCTCCAACCAAAACTCGCATTTGCTAAACTTGGCAAATAACTGATGTTCCCTTAAAGTCTGCAAAACTATCCTCAAATGCCGTTCATGTTCCTCTCGAGTCTTGGAATACACCAAAATATCATCGATAAATACTACAACAAATTGATCCAAGTAGGGTTTAAAGACTCGATGCATTAAATCCATAAATGCAGCAGGGGCATTTGTTAAACCAAAGGGCATCACTGCGAACTCAAAATGACCATATCTGGAATTAAAGGCAGTCTTCGGTATATCCTCTTGCCTAATTCGTAACTGGTAGTAACATTGCCTCAAGTCCAACTTAGAGAAAACTACTGCTCCTTGTAGTTGGTCAAACAATTCTTCAATGTGTGGCAAGGGATATTTATTTTTCACCGTAACATCGTTTAAGCCACGATAGTCAATGCACAGTCTTAAACTACCATCCTTTTTCTTAACAAATAATACCGGTGCTCCCCACGGTGACTCACTTTCTCGAACAAACCCTCGCTCTAACAGATCTTGCAACTGCAGTTTCAACTCCTTAAGTTCGGCGGGGGCCATTCGGTATGGCGTTTTTGCAATAGGAGCAGTTCCAGGTACTAAATCGATCTTAAATTCTATTTCCCTTTCTGGTGGCATCGATTTCAACTCATCGGGAAAGACATCAGGAAATTCATTCACTACTAAAACATCCTCCAGCTTCACTTTATCTCCAGGAGTATTAATTAAGAAGTGTGACGCCCCACATCTCCCTAAGGCGGACCAAAGGGTATCCGCGGACGCCTGCCCAGCTCACGCCAGGACTCAAGCAATTCCATTCAATTTAAAAACGAACTAAACACTTCGATGAGAGCAACACGAATACAATAATGCGGAAGCGTTCAAGCTTAACAAGTCACTTAATGTATCACCAGTACATCGGGTAATCATGAAACGACTTAAATTCAAAGTACACACCAGGGCCCAAACTTTTCAAGTTTACAATATCCAAAAGTACAACCCAAACCAGGGCCTAGTCAAAATATATAACAGGAGTCTTAACAAAAGTACAACGGATGGTTCCTTCATATTTCTCCAAGATTCGGTCCTGTTAAGGAAAACAAAACTATAGGGTGAGCTGAACGCTCGTGAGGCCAAGAACACACATGCAAGCACTTAGTCAAATAACAATCCCAAATTTAATAAATAAAATCACGTCTTTTCAACAATCAATTTTTCATACAGGAAAAGTAATCAGAAACAATTCAAGGATATCGTAGCTCTCAGGAGCTAAATTCCACTCGCTCTGCCGATGACATTCGTATACCTTCCCGCATTAACCCTCCTGTCAACCGGGTCGGTATTTCCATTTCCGTAGATCACCATTTACTTCCCTCCGTCCACCGTACACCCCAAGGGCCCACAAGTCTAGTATAAGGCGATACTCGACGAGTATGCCAAGCAAGACCTCTTATTAGGTCGAGCTTATATGTATCTCATGGCTCGCCCAGATCCCCGACCAAGCCCATTGCTGGCTCAAGTCTAAGGACGGCCTATGAGTTTGGGCGTCCCCCATTCATTTGAAAGTCGAGGAGGTTCACTCCAACGACACAAGCATTCATGACATAACATTGCATTTCATTCATTCATTCAATACATTTCATTCATTCATTTAAAATTAGAACGAGTGCGATAAAGTACGCACCGCCCTTATTTTTAAAACTTCAACAAATACCACAATAAGCAAGTATCAAAAATTCACACACTTGACACTCACCGAGCAATTCAATAAGAATTATTTTCTGGGAGTTCAAGTGTCCACTGTGAGATCCTCTTGAAGGTCTCCTTGTGCGCCTGGCAATTAACAGTGGATAATCACACAATTAATCCACTCATCAAGAAGATTGTACACTAGTACAATCTAAGGATTATTTTGCAAAAAGGAACCTCAATTACACGTAAATCGAGGTTCAACTTGTCTTTTATTATGTACAATATTATTTGAGTTTGTATCATGAAAATCGTGAGCAAAACGTTTAAAAATATTAAAAGAATAAAGAGTTCTTGAGAAAACTCTATTTCTTTGAGATTGGAAAATTTTCAGTTTTACGATGAATCTTTGTAAAATCGTAACCCGCTCGGTATAAGTCGAGAATTGGAAAACTTTATACCGTTGGAAACCTCTTAGAAAGTACTATAAGTTCCTAGAAGACACTTTTCCATGAATCGAAGTGAAAAGTGGTCAAAAATGAGCTTGAAGACGCAGGGTTGGTTTTTTTTTTATGGCAGAATTAAGTTGGATTTCGGCCAACTTTGGAAATTCGGCACGATTCACACGTTGCAAACCGGCCTCTGAAATTTGTAGCTCAATTAGTGTTACAAGTGAGGTTTATAACAAAACAAGCGGATGAAGAATCGGAGTTTCGAGTACCGAGATACGGTAGCCCGAAGATAGGGAAATTCAAGACTGGAGAAGAATTTCCAGATTTGAACCTCCAACATGAGGAATTTAATTGGTTATCGAAAAGGACTTGGATTGGTACCAAAATTGGCAGTATTTTACTCCCATATGAAAGGTACCACTCTACCAAATTTCAGGGAAAAATACCTTCGGTAAGATAGTTAATTAGTCAACCAAAGTTCGAGAAAATTATAAGGCAATCTGCCTTGAGACTTTCATTACCCATTTCAAAACGTTTAATCAAGCAAACTATCCAATCATGGTTCATTTGTGAAATAAAGGCCTAAGAAACATTCATAATGCCTTTGGTAAGTGTTTAGTATCAAGAACATCAATTAACAAGTTCACTCCAATATCTTGTTCCAAACCAGTCCAACATTAGGGTTTTTCCAAAACAGAGCAGTCCACTTGTTTTGGTCACAATTCAGTCAATTTAACTCGAAATCGAGCATGGCTTATGCCGTTGGAAAATAACTTCATAGGGTTAAAATATCACAGAAGAAATCGTTCCCAAATTCGGCACCAATCTGGTTCAAAATCGGGCATCAAATTGCTGCCTGAACACTTCATTCCAGACAAACAGAGCAACAGGACAGCGAACTTAAAACATTTGGTTCGGCTTGCTCACAAAGAATCAGAACATACATTATATACCAAATTAAAGCCAGGAATGTCTAGTTTCCAACGCCACCAACGGCACATGATTTTGACATCCGAGGACAGAGTTATAGCCAAAATACTACCACTGGTCAGAATCATACGCGAACAGTTTTCCAGATTGCTAGTTTCTCAAGAAAAATTCATTTGCTCAATCAAACCTCAATATTTTCCAATGAAATTTTTCACACATCTAATACATCCTATAAACATCCAATTCAAGCCATTAAACCATTAAAAAATTGGCCTGGAAATGGCCGAACATGACAGGGGCAAAATCGGAAGTTTTTGCTTCTTACACCCAATGAAGTTTCTACTAATTACCCACCACTAATGCATCATTATAACCACTAAACCAACAATATAATCACCATCAATCATCACATCAGCAACAACAACCCAAGTGTGGGAATTCCAAGAGCCCACTATCACATTTTTACACCATACACAAGCTAACCAAATGCATGCATGAACTTAACAAGGTAAGATAGCTTCCAAACTTCAAGTTTTCAAGAGTGGATCATCACTTACTTTGGGTTGATGTTTAGCAGAATTTTTGGCCCTCTATTACCCCAGAAAAACCGTGATTTCCAGCCCTTGTTTGCAGCTCAAAATGATCCTCAAGTGTCAAGCTAGGTGTGGTGCAAGTTTGGTTAAATTTGGAGATGATTTGGGGTGGTTTTGAGTGAGATTAGTGAGCAGAAATTTTGTTGCAAATGAGTTAGAGAGAGGAGGGAGCTGGTCGGCAATGAGGAGAGAGAAGGTGGAGGGAAATCTGATTTGCTTTAGCTTCCAAGAGAAGGTGAAATAAGTGGTGGTAATTCACCCAAAAGTCAACTCTCATTAGGGGCCATTTGGTGCGATTACGGCTCGATTTTCTCGCGCGTTTGGTTCACTAGTGCACTAAACCTCCAAGGCATATATATTCATGTAAACATTATCCACTCTTAATTGTCCTGAAATAAGGGTCTAAAGTCCCTCAATTGAAGTCGCGCGTGTGAAAACGCGTACCGTCAAATTTAACGCTATAACGCGAAACTTCCGAGAAATTCTTATAACGATTGCACTATTAACTATCATTTGAAATTTTTTTTTTTCATAAGATTACCTATTTTAGGACCATGGTACAAGTCTCCAATATTCCAAGCTTATTGTGCTACTACGCGGATAAAATCTCCAAGTACTATTCACTATTTTTACTAAACGCGCTCTAGGAAATTAATTTTCGAAACGAATCATTTTAAAAATATAACGAAGTTATATTACCATGTATTTAGGTCTAATAAGACTAGAAAATATTCCTTGAAAATAAAATCCAATTAAATAATTTATTAAACCATAAATTAGGCATAAAATAATAGTTTTTACGAGTCCTCACATCCTCTCCCCCTTAAGAAAATTTCGTCCTCGAAATTTACCTTGGTTGATGAACAAGTCTGGGTACTTCTCTCTGATTGTCTCTTCAACCTCCCATGTTGCCTCCTCTACTCCATGGTTCTTCCATAAAACTTTCACTAGTGGTATCTGCTTGTTCCTCAATTCCTTCACTTTTCGATCCAGAAGTTTTACCGGTCTCTCCTCATAAGTCAGGGTTTCATCAATCTCAATATTCTTCGGTTGTAAAACATGAGAGGAGTTTGGATGATATTTCTTAAGCATGGACACATGAAAACATGTTATGAATACGAGATAAGCTCGGTGGTAATTCCAACTTATAGGCTACATTCCCAACTCGCTGAATAATCTTATAAGGCCCTACAAACCATGGTTGTAGTTTCTTCCCTTTTTCGGACATCAAACTTGCTTTTAAAGGCGTAATCTTGAGAAATACCATATCTCCAACAGTGAATTCCAAATCCTTTCTCCGATTGTCGGCATAACTTTTTTGTCTACTCTGAGCGGTTTGAATTCTTTGCCGTACCAATTTCACCTTTTCATTAGCCTCCTCAATCCAAGATACGGTTGTCGGGTCTAAAATTTTCCGTTCACCTATTTCGTCCCAACAAATTGGGGATCTACACTTCCGACCATAAAGTGCTTCGTATGGAGCCATCTGAATAGAAGAGTGAAAACTATTATTGTAGGCAAATTTCACTAAAGTCAAAAACTTACTCCAATTCTCTCCAAAATCCAGTACACAAGTCCTCAACATGTCCTCAAGAGTTTGAATTGTTCTTTCAGATTGTCCATCAGTCTGGGGATGATAGGTGGTACTAAAGTTCAACTTAGTCCCCAACACTTCTTGCATCTTTTGCCAAAACCTCGAAACAAATCTTGGATCCCTATCCGACACAATACTCACAGGTATACCATGTAGTCTAATGATCTCATCCAAGTACAACCTGGCCAGCTTTTCTAACGGGTATTTCATGTTAATCGGCAGAAAGTGAGCCGATTTAGTCAACCCATCCACTATCACCCAAATGGCATCATGGCCTCTCTGTGTCCTTGGTAAGCCTGATACAAAATCCATGGTAATATTTTCCCATTTCCACTCAGGTATTTCTAGAGGTAGCAAAAGTCCAGATGGTTTCTGATGTTCAGCTTTAACCTGTTGACAAACCAAGCATGTCTGAACAAATTGGGCAATTTCCTTCTTCATATTTTTCCACCAATATAGATTTTTCAAGTGTTGGTACATTTTATTCCCTCCTGGATGTACTGTAAACTTTGATCGGTGTGCCTCTTCCAAAATTTCTTTTCCAAGCTCTTCATTCTTTGGCATAACCACCCGATTTCGAAATCTCAATATTCCATCTGATCCCAAAGTGAAATCGGTCTGGTCTCCCATCTTGACTTTCTCCACCAACTTCTGCATTTCAGGGTCCTTTTCCTGAGATTCCTTAATACGTTCCAATAAAGTGGAGGTTATCACAATATTCCCCAAAATCACTTTCCTTGGTTCTAATCGAGGATTCCAATAACTAACTTCGTCCAACAATCGAAATTCCTTAACCATCAATCCAGCCATTTGTACCTGACGGCTCAAAGCATCGGCCACTACATTGGCCTTTCCAGGATGGTACTTAATAATGCAGTCATAATCTTCCAGAAATTCCATCCATCTGCGTTGCCTCAAATTCAGCTCCTTCTGAGAAAATAAGTACTTAAGGCTTTTGTGATCTGTAAAAACCTCAAATGTTACTCCGTACAAATAATGTCTCCATTTCTTCAAGGCAAAGACCACAGCCGCTAACTCCAAATCATGGGTCGGATAATTTCCCTCATGCGGCTTCAATTTTCTAGAGGCATAAGCTATCACTTTATCATTTTGCATCAAAACACATCCCAAACCTTCCTTAGATGCATCTGTGTAAACCACAAAACTATCATGTCCATTTGGTAGAGCTAGAACAGGCGCTCTAGTCAACCGTCTTTTCAACTCCTGAAAACTTCCTTCACACTTAGAACTCCAAATAAATTTTCCATTTTTCTTGGTCAACTCAGTCATAGGTCCAGCAATTTTCGAAAAATCCTGGATGAATCTCCGGTAATACCCTGCCAATCCTATAAAACTCCGAACTTCCGTTGGGTTTTCCGGTCGTTTCCATTTCGAAACAGCTTCCACTTTAGCTGGATCCACTTTAATCCCATCCTTAGAAATTATATGCCCTAGGAAAGTCACTTCTTTTAGCCAGAAATCACACTTGCTAAACTTAGCATATAACTGATGTTCCCTCAGGATTTGTAAAACAATTCTCAAATGTTTCTCATGATCTTTCACATTCTTAGAATACACCAAAATATCATCAATGAAGATCACTACAAATTGATCCAAGTAAGGCTTAAAAACCCTATGCATTAAATCCATGAAAGCGGCAGGTGCATTGGTTAACCCGAAAGGCATTACTGCAAACTCGAAGTGCCCATACCTCGAGTTAAAAGCAGTCTTAGGTATGTTTTTCTCCAAAATCCTCAATTGATAGTAACCTTGCCTTAGATCCAACTTTGAAAATACTACCGCCCCTTGCAGTTGGTCAAACAGTTCATCAATGTGGGGTAGTGGGTATTTATTCTTAACCGTAACATCATTTAAGCCTCGATAATCTATACATAACCTCAAACTCCCATCTTTCTTCTTTACAAACAAAACTGGGGCTCCCCACGGGGAATCACTCTCTCGTATAAAACCCCGTTCCAACAAATCCTGTAATTGTAACTTCAACTCCTTCAACTCAGCCGGAGCCATCCTGTATGGTGTCCTTGATATAGGTGCTATTCCCGGAGCTAAATCAATTTTAAAAGCTATTTCCCGTTCCGGGGGTAGAGACTCCAATTCTTCAGGAAAAACATCAGAAAATTCTTTCACTACCAGTGTGTCCTCCAGATTCACCTTATCGCTAGGGGTATTAATAAGAAAAGCCAAATACCCTTGAGCTCCTTTACTTAACAATTTTCTAGCCCGAATTCCCGAAATAAGTGCAGACGAGGCTAACTTACCCCTCACATCCAATTTCAAGGTTGCCTCCCATGGAATACACAATTCTACAATTTTCGTCCTACAATTTAACTGAGCATTATATCGGGCTAACCAATCCATCCCTAGGATCACATCATATCCTTTAATCGCCAGGCCTATCAAATCGGCCAGCAATTTTCTTTCCTTCACGCAGATTTCACTATTCT
The DNA here is from genome assembly GCF_036785885.1 of Coffea arabica. NCBI lineage: Eukaryota > Viridiplantae > Streptophyta > Magnoliopsida > Gentianales > Rubiaceae > Coffea > Coffea arabica. The sequence goes on from NC_092329.1 coordinate 38,332,967, forward strand.
TATACACCAGATTAGCAATTAGACTTTTGTCCCCAGTGGGTGTCTTAACCTCCAAGTCATATGGTAACTTAATTGGCTTCAAGTCTATTCCACTCATGAAATCAGGGTTTACAAAAGAGTGCGTTGCACTCGGATCAATTAAAACCCTAGCTAGGCGGTGAAAGATTGGAATTGTACCTTCGACCACTTCGGTCGCCTCTGGAACTTGTGGATAGTCCAATGCGTAGACCCTAGCCGGTACTTTCGGTCGACTCCCTCCGGCACTGGTCTGCTTAGACGTCGATTTTTCAGGCCTCTGCAGGCTTCCCCCTGACTTCGACGATTTCGGACAATTTGCGATCTGATGCTCAGTGCTCCCACACAGCAAGCATTTTCCCAGCTTTCTCCAGCAGTCATCCTCAGAGTGGTTGGATTTACCACAGTACCCACAAGTAACTTGAGGGGTCACAGTCGATCCAACAGATGGTGCCCCCCTAACTTGAGTCGTTCCGCTACGACCTCCCCTCGATAGAGCTCCCCTAGAAGCTCCAGTAGTTCTCGTTCCTCCTTCCCCTCTTCCCTTTTTAGAAGGGTGTACAAACTTACTGGTTTGCCCAGTAGTGCGACTAGGAAAATTCCTTTTTCTGTTGTGAAAATCCCTCACTTGAGATCTTGCATTCTCAACCCTTTGCGCTTTCTCTAAAGCCTCAGTAAAAGTAGAGATTTGGGCTGCAGCCAGGCCCTCCTGAAGTTCCACATTAAGTCCCTGTATGAACCTTCTAATCCTCCTCCGTTCATCGGCTACTAACTCAGAAGCGTATTTGGAAAGTTTAGTGAACTTCCCTTCATACTCTGCTACAGTAAGGGTTCCTTGTTTCAACTTAATAAATTCGTCCTCCATTTTCTCTTGGATCAAGGGCGGAAGAAACTTTTCGTTAAACTCCCTTGTGAAATTCTCCCAAGTCCAAGGGGTTCGAGCTCTTTCCCATTTTCCTTTTATTAAATCCCACCAAGAACGGGCTATTCCCTCAAATTGGAAAGCAGCAAAGTTCACTCTCCTATCCTCAGTATAGTCTAGGGCGGTGAATATATTGGTCATCCTTTCTAACCAATTCTCCGCTATTTCGGGGTCAGGTTCACCCATAAACTTAGGCGGGTTAAACTTTAGGAATCTTTCCAAGGCTCTATCCTCTCCTCTATCCTGGCCCCCAGGTTGGTTAAATGGTCCAGGACCCTGTCTCTCCGCTAGACGTTCTAGGATATCAGCCATCCTATTGATGGCAGTAGCCACTTGGTTACCCTCAACGTTTTCCTGTCCCTGGGTCGGTCCAGTTGCCGATCCCTGGTCATCCCCCTGAGGTTGGGCCTGTCTAGACGCTCGCCCACGGCCTCAACCACTCCTTAATCCTTCCATTAGTCTAAATGTGCCTAGTGCAAGAAATAGATTAATTTAAGCAGAAAACAAGAAATATATCGAATTTAGAACTAACCAAGAAAGCATTAAAATTAGCAATAATTTACATTCATAAGCATGTCAAGTTCGTACAATGAGCAAGTTAGGGACAATCCACAAAAATATAGCACACAGGTGCTTAAAAGTATACTTTTAGTCACAGAAGACTAAAGTAAGAACAAGTGCCAAAAGTAGGCCACACAAGCATGCAAAATACAATGGCCTCAGCACTCGCGTCACCCTAACTAGTCCTAACTGTACCAGTCAAAAGTCAAAAGAGGTCAACGACCAAGATCCTAGTCCATAGCAGAGCTATCAGGAGGAACCTCCTCCGAATCCTCCTCCTCATCATCAGGAATCACCGCAGTAGCGTCCTCAACCAAACTAGTAGCATCAACCAGGATCTCGGAAGCCCGAGTACGGACATCCCGTCCTAACCTAATGAGTCGAGCCCTAGTATCCCGAAGCTCCTCATTAACCACTGCAGATGTGGCTACCTCACCCTCTAGCACCTCCTCAAGCTCAGCAATCCGCTCACCCTGAGCGCTAACCATCTGCCTAAGCGCGTCTACCTCAGCCTGTAGATCGCGGTTGGCATTCACCAACTGACGACGCTCGTCGTCCAAAGCAAGCACCAAGTGGTTCGGGTAGGCGAAAGTCAACCTACATGAACATCGAGGGTATCTATCATACGGTGAGTAGCGTAATCGATCTCCTCCCGCTAGAGCTCGGTAGAAGATAGTCCTAAGAGGCTCGTAATGACCATTCGCATGGCCATTCCCATTAGCTGCCGGGGCTCCGTTTCCATCAGCCATCCCTGCAAAAATAATAACAATAATAATATTTTTCAAGTTAGAAACTTAAATCACTACTCAGTTCCAATATCCTGTAATGCATGCCTATCTTAATCGTTGGTTCATCCCATTCGTCACCTGAGGTAGGACTAACTTAGTTGCTAGCTCGCCTCAAGTATCACTTAGGGTAGGATTAAGTCATCCCATATCGAGTCTTAAAGGTAGAGTATCTAATATGTCTCCCATATAGACCTCTATCCTAGTGCTCTGATACCAACTGTGACGCCCCACATCTCCCTAAGGCGGACCAAAGGGTATCCGCGGACGCCTGCCTAGCTCACGCTAGGACTCAAGCAATTCCATTCAATTTAAAAACGAACTAAACACTTCGATGAGAGCAACACGAATACAATAATGCGGAAGCGTTCAAACTTAACAAGTCACTTAATGTATCACCAGTACATCGGGTAATCATGAAACGACTTAAATTCAAAGTACACACCAGGGCCCAAACTTTTCAAGTTTACAATATCCAAAAGTACAACCCAAACCAGGGCCTAGTCAAAATATATAACAGGAGTCTTAACAAAAGTACAACGGATGGTTCCTTCATATTTCTCCAAGATTCGGTCCTGTTAAGGAAAACAAAACTATAGGGTGAGCTGAACGCTCGTGAGGCCAAGAACACACATGCAAGCACTTAGTCAAATAACAATCCCAAATTTAATAAATAAAATCACGTCTTTTCAACAATCAATTATTCATACAGGAAAAGTAATCAGAAACAATTCAAGAATATCGTAGCTCTCAGGAGCTAAATTCCACTCGCTCTGCCGATGACATTCGTATACCTTCCCGCATTAACTCTCCTGTCAACCGGGTCGATATTTTCATTTCCGTAGATCACCATTTACTTCCCTCCGTCCACCGTACACCCCAAGGGCCCACAAGTCTAGTATAAGGCGATACTCGACGAGTATGCCAAGCAAGACCTCTTATTAGGTCGAGCTTATATGTATCTCATGGCTCGCCCAGATCCCCGACCAAGCCCATTGCTGGCTCAAGTCTAAGGACGGCCTATGAGTTTGGGCGTCCCCCATTCATTTGAAAGTCGAGGAGGTTCACTCCAACGACACAAGCATTCATGACATAACATTGCATTTCATTCATTCATTCAATACATTTCATTCATTCATTTAAAATTAGAACGAGTGCGATAAAGTACACACCGCCCTTATTTTTAAAACTTCAACAAATACCACAATAAGCAAGTATCAAAAATTCACACACTTGACACTCACCGAGCAATTCAATAAGAATTATTTTCTGGGAGTTCAAGTGTCCACTGTGAGATCCTCTTGAAGGTCTCCTTGTGCGCCTGGCAATTAACAGTGGATAATCACACAATTAATCCACTCATCAAGAAGATTGTACACTAGTACAATCTAAGGATTATTTTGCAAAAAGGAACCTCAATTACACGTAAATCGAGGTTCAACTTGTCTTTTATTATGTACAATATTATTTGAGTTTGTATCATGAAAATCGTGAGCAAAACGTTTAAAAATATTAAAAGAATAAAGAGTTCTTGAGAAAACTCTATTTCTTTGAGATTGGAAAATTTTCAGTTTTACGATGAATCTTTGTAAAATCGTAACCCGCTCGGTATAAGTCGAGAATTGGAAAACTTTATACCGTTGGAAACCTCTTAGAAAGTACTATAAGTTCCTAGAAGACACTTTTCCATGAATCGAAGTGAAAAGTGGTCAAAAATGAGCTTGAAGACGCAGGGTTGGTTTTTTTTTTATGGCAGAATTAAGTTGGATTTCGGCCAACTTTTGAAATTCGGCACGATTCACACGTTGCAAACCGGCCTCTAAAATTTGCAGCTCAATTAGTGTTACAAGTGAGGTTTATAACAAAACAAGCGGATGAAGAATCGGAGTTTCGAGTACCGAGATACGGTAGCCCGAAGATAGGGAAATTCAAGACTGGAGAAGAATTTCCAGATTTGAACCTCCAACATGAGGAATTTAATTGGTTATCGAAACGAACTTGGATTGGTACCAAAATTGGCAGTATTTTACTCCCATATGAAAGGTACCACTCTACCAAATTTCAGGGAAAAATACCTTCGGTAAGATAGTTAATTAGTCAACCAAAGTTCGAGAAAATTATAAGGCAATCTGCCTTGAGACTTTCATTACCCATTTCAAAACGTTTAATCAAGCAAACTATCCAATCATGGTTCATTTGTGAAATAAAGGCCTAAGAAACATCCATAATGCCTTTGGTAAGTGTTTAGTATCAAGAACATCAATTAACAAGTTCACTCCAATATCTTGTTCCAAACCAGTCCAACATTAGGGTTTTTCCAAAACAGAGCAGTCCATTTGTTTTGGTCACAATTCAGTCAATTTAACTCGAAATCGAGCATGGCTTACGCCGTTGGAAAATACCTTCATAGGGTTAAAATATCACAGAAGAAATCGTTCCCAAATTCGGCACCAATCTGGTTCAAAATCGGGCATCAAGTTGCTGCCTGAACACTTCATTCCAGACGAACAGAGCAACAGGACAGCGAACTTAAAACAATTGGTTCGGCTTGCTCACAATGAATCAGAACATTCATTATATACCAAATTAAAGCCAGGAATGTCTAGTTTCCAACGCCACCAATGGTACATGATTTCGACATCCGAGGACAGAGTTATAGCCAAAATACTTCCACTGGTCAGAATCATACGCGAACAGTTTTCCAGATTGCTAGTTTCTCAAGAAAAATTCATTTGCTCAATCAAACCTCAATATTTTCCAATGAAATTTTTCACACATCTAATACATCCTATAAACATCCAATTCAAGCCATTAAACCATTAAAAAATTGGCCTGGAAATGGCCGAACATGACAGGGGCAAAATCGGAAGTTTTTGCTTCTTACACCCAATGAAGTTTCTACTAATTACCCACCACTAATGCATCATTATAACCACTAAACCAACAATATAATCACCATCAATCATCACATCAGCAACAACAACCCAAGTGTGGGAATTCCAAGAGCCCACTATCACATTTTTACACCATACACAAGCTAACCAAATGCATGCATGAACTTAACAAGGTAAGATAGCTTCCAAACTTCAAGTTTTCAAGAGTGGATCATCACTTACTTTGGGTTGATGTTTAGCAGAATTTTCGGCCCTCTATTACCCCAGAAAAACCGTGATTTCCAGCCCTTGTTTGCAGCTCAAAATGATCCTCAAGTGTCAAGCTAGGTGTGGTGCAAGTTTGGTTAAATTTGGAGATGATTTTGGGTGGTTTTGAGTGAGATTAGTGAGCAGAAATTTTGTTGCAAATGAGTTAGAGAGAGGAGGGAGCTGGTCGGCAATGAGGAGAGAGAAGGTGGAGGGAAATCTGATTTCCTTTAGCTTCCAAGAGAAGGTGAAATAAGTGGTGGTAATTCACCCAAAAGTCAACTCTCATTAGGGGCCGTTTGGTGCGATTACGGCTCGATTTTCTCGCGCGTTTGGTTCACTAGTGCACTAAACCTCCAAGGCATATATATTCATGTAAACATTATCCACTCTTAATTGTCCCGAAATAAGGGTCTAAAGTCCCTCAATTGAAGTCGCGCGTGTGAAAACGCGTACCGTCAAATTTAACGCTATAACGCGAAACTTCTGAGAAATTCTTATAACGATTGCACTATTAACTATCACTTGAAATTTTTTTTTCATAAGATTACCTATTTTAGGACCATGGTACAAGTCTCCAATATTCCAAGCTTATTGTGCTACTACGCGGATAAAATCTCCAAGTACTATTCACTATTTTTACTAAACGCGCTCTAGGAAATTAATTTTCGAAACGAATCATTTTAAAAATATAACGAAGTTATATTACCATGTATTTAGGTCTAATAAGACTAGAAAATATTCCTTGAAAATAAAATCCAATTAAATAATTTATTAAGCCATAAATTAGGCATAAAATAATAGTTTTTACGAGTCCTCACAAGAAGGCTAAGTAGCCTTGCGCCCCCTTACTTAACAACTTTCTGGCTCGGATTCCCGAAACAAGTGCAGACGAGGCTAACCTACCTCTCACATCCAACCTTAAAGTTGCCTCTCCGGGTATCGAGAATTCCACCACCTTTGTTTTACAGTTCAATTGGGCGTTATAACGGGCCAACAAATCCATGCCTATAATTACATCGTACCCCTTAAGGTCTAAACTTATTAAGTCACCCACTAACTTTCGTTCTCCTACCCAAATCTCGCAATTTCTATAGACCATATTGGTAATTAGGCTTTCATCCCCAGTAGGTGTTTTAACTTCTAAATCATATGGCAACTTAACAGGGTTCACAACAATACCACACATAAATGCAGGATTCACAAAAGAATAGGTTGCCCCAGGGTCAATCAAAAGTTTAGCTAAGCGGTGGAATATAGGGATCGTACCTTCCACTACTTCCGAGGAATCCGGAACTTGACGGTGGTCCAATGCAAAAACCCTAGCAGAAGTTTTAGGTCGACTAGTACTGGCTGTAGGTTGCTTAGGATTTGACTTTTCCGACTGGGTACCCCCGTTCCCGTCACGATTCTTAACAGGGCAAGTGGCAATCTGGGCAATTTTTCAACTTTTTCCAGCAATTGTCTTCGGTATGATTTGGCTTACCACAATATCCACAGCTTACACGTGTGGTGGGTGCGGGAACTCCTAGGGAGACAGTTCTCGGTTGTCCCTGTCCCCTTCCCCCTTGAGCTCCTCTAGATGAAGCTCCACCTCTTGGTGTCCCCGCAACTCGGGCTCCACTTGTACCCCTTCCAAACTTCGGAGGTGGCACATTCTGATCACTTCGGCCAGGAGTACTGGTAGATGCCCCACGCCTCTTAGCCTGAAAGGTCCGAACTTGAGATCGGGCCTGCTCCACACGTTGAGCCTTTTCAAGCGCATCCTTAAAGGTGTCAATTTGGGCGGCAGCTAAATCCTTTTGAATTTCTACATTCAATCCTTGTATAAACCGCCTTATACGCTTTTGTTCACTTACTACCAATTCTGGGGCAAACTTGGAAAGTCGGGTGAACTGCGTTTCATACTCTGCCACACTTGAAGTGCCTTGGCGCAGTTTAATGAACTCATCCTCCCTTTTCTCCTGAATTAAGGGTGGAAGGAATTTCTCATTGAATTCCCTCGTGAAGTTTAACCAGGTACGTGGGGTTTGCTCCCTTTCCCACTTGGCCCTTACCACGTTCCACCAGGAACGGGCCGCGCCTTCCAGCTGGAAAACGGCGAAGGTAACTTGCCTCTCTTCAGAGTAATGCAACGCGGCGAATATATCCTCCATTCGCTCGAACCAATTTTCGGCAACTTCAGGTTCAGGTCCTCCAAGAAATTTTGGAGGAGCAAACTTTTGAAACCGCTCCAGGGCCCTATCCTCGCCTACTTCGGGGTCCCTTTGTTGGTTACCAGGTACTTGACCCTGCTGGTCAACCAAGCGGGCCAACAAATCAGTCATTCGATTAATAGCGGTTGCTACTTGGTCCCCTCCATCACCTCGGGGTTCCTGGTTTTGATTCGCCACCGAACTTTGTTCCTCCCCTTGATCTTGGACTTGCCTGGGTTCTCGTCCACGGCCCCGAGTACGTCTTTGTCTCGTCTCCATAATTACTCAGTGGCCTAGTGCCCAAGTATGATAACTAACCGGGTGAGCGAATATGATATATGAAAGATGATTACGTATAATGAAAAGTCAAATAAGAAATAAAGATTGGAATCACGATAAGCAAGTGAAACGCACCGCAGTTAAAATTAATGACGGAATAAAGTCAAAGGTCAAAAGTCAACGATCAACAGTCAACAGTCAAAGTCTAATACATTAAAAGGCTCATAGTAGTCATTTACAAGATAACGAGACCACAATAGAAAGTACGAGCCCTCAAAAGTACAGATATAGTCATATCAAGCAAAACCTAACACAAGTAGTCAAAAGGAGCTATACAACCACCAGGTCACCACATCCCCTAACCTGTCTATGTACAATGTCAAAATCATCCACTATCCTAGCCTAATGGTGAAGACCTAGTCAGTGACGGGACTAGCTGACCCCCCACCCTCAGTAGGTTCATCTTCTGAACCAATATCCATATAAGAAGCCTCATCGCTTGCTTCTCCTAGAAGGTCGTCACAAACATTCAGAATGGACTCCGCCCTAGTCCTCACCTTCATTGTCCTAGTCACCATGCGTTCTTGAGTTTCCTCCAACTGTGCGCAAAGGTCGTCAATCCACTCTTGGCCCTCAACATTATCATACTCGAGCTCTTTAATCTGCTCGGCTTGCATCTTATTGGCTTCCTTTAGTTGCTTCACTTCGGCTTCAAGCCTAGCATTATCCCTGGCAAGCTCCTTACGCTCTTTTACTACCGCCAATACCACTTCATTAGGGTAGCCATAAATATGACGGCACTCGCAACGCCTGTAGCGGTTTGACGGGCTCCAATAAACTCTAGATCCTCCAGGCCGGATTTGATACTTAATCACGGGAAGGGCTCCTTGGGGCTTCTCACCAACAGGACTATTACTATGGCCACTAGGTCCATCCATCCTACATAAATGTGTAGATAAACTTTAGTACTTTTAAGGGAATTAATAAAATAGAATCCTTAAGTCGGAAATTTCTAATTCGCCCAGGCTAATTCAAACCTAGGCTCTGATACCAACTGTGACAGCCCCACCTCTCCCTAGGGCGAACCCTAGGGTATCAGCGGACTGCCTGCCCAGCTCTCGCCGGGACTCAGTCGATCAAAGAACTAGCAACTCAAAATAACTGGGAAAAATAGCTTCAAATTAAATCATACGACCCTAATAACACATAACTATCAATCGACTTTCAAAACTTAATACGGCAAGCTAAGAGTCACACTTACCATTCCATACTACGAATTACATGACATAAGTCAACTTATAGATTCAAGCTTACAAAAATAAAAGTAAAGTCATCTTAACAAAAGTTACAAGTTCAAGCAAAACAAAGCTAAGAAAGCTCTTGACCGTTAGTCCATCCCCGATCTGTTAAGGAAAACAAAGGGAGTGGGGTGAGCTAAAGCTCAGTGAGGTTCCAAGTAAAGCAAGTAAACACATAGCCAAATTAAGGCATATAATAATTCAAATAAATACCGTATAATACAATAACAATTAACCACAATTCAATTCAAGGATACGGGTGGCTTTCAAAAGCCAAAATCCCCTTGAGCTTGATCATAAATGTCTCTGTTGACACTCCGTCAACACTTGTATACACAGAATATTAAGTCCGTAGAACACCACTTTCACCTGCCTCCGTCCACCAATCAACCCCCCCACCGGGCCCGCACTTCAAAAATAGTAGTTAGGTAATACTCGAGTATACCGGTTTCAGTGAACAGTAAACAGTCCTCAAGGTTTATCGGCCTTCTCGACCAAGCCCTGGCCGGCTCGATAGAACCGACTCACCTATGAGGTTGGGCACCCAAACAGTAGTAGTAGTTGATGGGATATCACCCAAACAACTCAAGCACAGTCACATATAGAGAATTCACACTTCACAATAACAATATACAGGGCCTCAGTGGAAATAAAGGAGGACGAGTGCGATAAAGTACACGCTCGCCTCCACTTTTATCAAATTAGGGTTTGGCTCAAACAGTCGTAAATCAAATATTCAGGTGTTTCACATAAGCAGGTAGCAGGTAGTGGAACACTCACCTGTCAATCAAAAGTAGCGATCGATGTCAAACGTCTTAGTTATGGTCACCTTCGTTTCCCAAACCTAGGGCAACGAGTGAAATCGTTAACACTTACATTCATGTCCCACTAGGTTAGGCTCAATAAGAGACCAAGTGAGTAGTCTAAGCTACTTAATCCATCATGCAAACAAGGCCCAATCCATGGTAAAAGTTAATGAGAAAACAAGTTTAGTAGGTGCATGAAAGTTTGGCAAAAGAAAAGTTCCAATTATGCTTAAGGATTTCTTCTCGGGTTGCACAGTCATGCCCTGGCAGTCTTAGGAAAACGGTCATAACTCACTGTAGAAAAGTCAAAATTAGGTGCCGTCAGTGGCGTTGGAAACTAGACTTGAAGGGCTTTCCAATGGTACCAAGCTCACACCGTGGTTCGTCTCCTATCAACAACAGTAATTCAGACAAGGTGGCTCTTTTTCCAACCCTGGATCAACATTAATCCTATACCAAACTACTCTAGTTTTAGGGCTAACTTCATTAGTGTGAGGACTCACAAATTCCTTACATATTTCTCAAAAATTCCCTTTTATTTGAAAATTATTTGGAAATTATTATTTCATGTTATCCATGGTTCAATCACCCTAGAAAAGTGCCAATGACCATAGGAAATTAGGGTTTTCCTATTCATTTTCAATTCAAGGTGAAATCGGATTTTTTCGTGTAACCGCAGTATAATTATCCGGTACCGAGTAAGGATCAAATTTGGTGTTTAAGAGTGACTTTTAAGTGAGAAATAATATGTGATTAGAAGAAATGATAAAAAGTTAGTGAATTGGAAGTAAAAACCCTAGTACGTGCGATTTAATAGAAAACGCGTCACACCGACGTGTACCGTGCACTACCGATTTAACCTCCACTTGATCACCACTTTCTTACCATACAAGCTCATTACTAATTGACCAAAATATCTTCCCCCTCATGATTATCTCTTGACCGAAATTTGTGGCTCAAATGCAAGGAAAGAAAGAGAAAAATTTTGTGGTTGAGGTTAAACCAAGTGTTGGCCAAACTTGTGGTTAGAATTAATTCTTATCTTTCTACCTTCTTATAAGACAAACTAAGCTTAATCTTCCTCATTTCTTCTTCTTCATGGCTGACCAAAGAGAGAGAGAAAGGGAGAGCAAGAGAAAACAATTTTCTTCTTGATTTGCACCATCCAAGTGCAAGAAACAAATTCTAAACCGATTAAAGTGTGAATTGTGATCTTGGGAAGCTAGGGAAGCTAAAATTTTCAAGAGGAAATGAAGTGGTACTCTTGCAAGCTTTGTTTTGAGGTATGTGCTGTCTATACTTGCTATATGGATGATCTATGTTGTATCTAAGCTTAGATAAGTGGTTGTAGTGATGATGGGAGCAAGAAATCAAGAAAGGTTCCATTAACAATAAAAAATTCCAGATTTCTGGAAATTTCTTTCCCCTTTCTGTCCGGTTTTGTTGCCTCATGTTAGAGGCCGAATTGGCCTTAGGTCAAAACACGAAAGTTGTAGAGAATGGTATTTTATAGTTGCCCACAAAATTTCAACTCAATCGGAGCAACGTATCTTGTGAAAAGACGAAAATACCCTCGCTGATCTAGGTTACTTTCCAGAATTCCGCGTGGACAGTTTAGTCTCTTTGGTTGTGTTTGTTCACTATAATCCGTTCAGATTTAGCCAATTTTCAAAACATGAAAGTTTTAGTACCCTGTATTATATTTTCAACGCTGCCAAGAACGTCTTAAACGGACCTCGGTAGACTGGGATATGGTCATTTGAATGCAGTGCGGTTAATTAACCGACTAGTTGGATTTTGAATCTGTAAAGTGGGAATTTGACTAGATTGCATTGTAAATCTGACTGAGTCATCTTCATGAGAATTGTATACATTTGTCTTAGTTTTCATATGGCTTTGAAATTACTGGATTTGGAGTTATGTGTGCTGAGATCAGAGTGGATGAATCAAGACTACCACAGTAAACCTTGAACTAGAAAATCTGGGATCATTTTGATAAATTCGACCTAGATACAGGGTAAACTGGACTGAGTGGCCTTCTTCAACATTGTATCCCTGTGTCTTAGCTTCGAAACGGCATAAGTTTCATCCCAATCCGATAAGTGTAACTCTGGTTGTGACCGTTACGCATGAACCCGTCAAAACTGTCTTTTGTCAAATTGCATTTCCACACTGTTATTACTTTGATTTTTGTTCTTATATTGTCTTGAGCCTATGAAATGGCTATTATGATGAGTTTGTGGTGTACATGACTTTGGGATTGGCTGAGAAAAATCATGAAGCCATAAATGGCTGGAAAATTAGGTAAACACAAAGGGCATGCTGCCCAAATTTTCGCCCGAAAGCTAAGTTCTATTTGAACTTGTATAATACTATGACCGTTTTTCCATCTTAAAAACATGATCCTTCTTCAATTGGAAACTCCAAATGTTTACTTACTCTTACCAAATAAAGAGGAGTGGTTTAGGATTTTCTTGAGTATTTTGTCCTCTCTTTTTCATGAATTTCATTAAGACAAGTAGTCTATAATATCTACTTGAAAATGAGATAAGTTTCAACCATATAAACGATTCCGAAAACGGTATTTCTTAGTCTATCTAGTTGGATTTTGACTTGTCTTTAGTTCAAGTGTTTCCATTAGAAAATTTTATAACCCTTTTGAGTTTGGTTTTACGTATGGTCTAGGAAACCCTAGTTATTTTTGTCCACAGGTCCAAATGTCCTCGTTCCACTTTAAAGTCTTTTATACGTTCTACTCATCATTTGTCGAGCTTCTTTGATTGCACCTAATTGTTTGTGATAAATAAGTGGTAATATTCTTTTCATTTAATTTTAGGTTTTCTCAGTGACTAAAGATAATATCCGGAAGGATATTTTGCACGTTGTTGTGCGTAAATAGGTGAGTGTTCTATATACGTTTTGTTTCTATGACTATGTGGATTGTTGTGACTATGTGGTTATTTGTGAACATTTGATTAAATGTTAAATGTTTTCTATGATTTCTAAAATGAACTTTTGTTAGGCGAGTGTGTACTTTATCGCACTCGACCTAAATAAATATGAAATTTTCGGTGATTAAATGTTGAAATACTAGTTGCGCATGAATGTAAGCCTTTTGGCTGAACGGGGCCCTTGCCCTTGTTACCGATCGACTCGAGCCAGAAGCGGACTCGGTCGGGCGATATGGTGACCTGGGTGAATTTGGTATACTCGAGTATTACCTTGTAGTCCGGCTAACGTCCGGATGGGTGGAGTCCGGTCAACGTCCGGATGGGTGGAGTCCGGCCAACGTCCGGAAAGGGATGAATGAACGAACGCAGGCACGAGGGTTTTACTTCTCAAAAAAGAAATTCTCAAATCATTGGAGGAATAAGGGGAAATGTCAAGGGAACGAACGAACGAACAAATAGCTCCTTGTGAGCCTGTATCCTTTTAATGAATGTATTATCATTGCTTTATATTGGACATGTTTTCTGGATTAAATGTTATTACATGACTAATGTTCCTTGTTTAATTACTTGTTTATATATATAGAACCTCACTGGGCTTTTTAGCTCATACCACGTAAATTGTTTTCCTTAGCAGGGGAAGGCGAGCAAGGACGAGAGTTCTGTATAGTCTAGTTGATCTAGTTCTTTGGCCTTGCAATGGTTCTCGCCCTAGTGCTTGGCACGGGCTGGTTGTATGAGGAATGAGAACCCTCGTATATTCGATGTTTGTACTTGAATGGTAAACACTTTGAAGACTTCTGGTGTGTAGAAGTTTCTTATCTTTTACTTGAGCATCTATTGTCTATGGATGTATATACATGATACGAGTGAGTGAGTCCTGGCGAGAGTTGGGCAGGCGACCCGCCGAACTCTTTGGTACGCCCTAGGATGAGGTGGGGCCGTCACAATTAGTTTTGATTCAAATTCACCCAATTCACTCCTCAAGTGATCATATACAAGGATTCAAGTTACTTAGAATGAATGGAGTTCACAACATAACATACAACATTATTTAAGGTAATCATAATGATCTCATAACTACAAGAGTCCTAAAACAGTCTACTAATGGTTCAAAATCACCACTTTACTTGCTTCAACTCCATTCCAACTTGCTCATAGGCTTAACCAATAGTTAACCTAGTTTATTAGGCTTGATGAGGACAAAATTTAACAACAAGATTGAGGGAAAATCCCTCCTACAAGAACCGGCCAGCCTAGACAAAGCAACCAGCCCACCCTTTTCAACATTTGTTCAATCTTCATCCTTACATGTTTTCTACTCAATCATCATATCAAGTGGTAGTTCTAGCTCAAAAGAGGTTTAAAACATAATAATACCTCATAAACAAACATGAATAAGAATCAAACATTTCATCAAACACTTGGTATACATACTAAGAAACCTAGCTACTACTTGTTTACTTCAAGAAACTAACTCAACATCTCAACCAAACAACTTATATCTTTGCTATTAACAATTCAAGTGCATGTTCTATCATCAAAAACCAAGATTTAAAGGACATATACCTCTCTTATAGTGAGCTTGCACCACCAAAATCACTTCACCAAAGTAAGTCTTCAAGCTTGGATCAAACACTTGGAGTTGAAGGAACTCTCTCACTAATTCAGATTTTTCTCTCTTGATTGTTGTTCTTGGTTTGCTAGAGTAAGAAAACAAGATTATGTGGCTCACTTTTTCTCTCTCTCTTGAACCAGAATTTCGGCCAGCACTCAAGAAAAAAGAAGGCTTTGGCTAGTTTATATAGTCTTCTAATCTTGGTTCCAATAAGATATTTGGCTAAAGTTTAGCCACATGTCCACTTACTTGTCCAATTCTTTCTTAATCTTTGACTAATGGTGTCTTAACCTTTCCAAATGCACCAATCATTCTTTAACACCTCTAACTAATCTTTCCAAATGCACCAATAATATTTTAACACCTCTAACTAACCTTTCCAAATGCACCAATAATATTTTAACACCTCTAACTAACCTTTCCAAGTGCACCAATAATACTTTAACACTCCTAACTAATCTTTCCAAGTGCACCAATCATATTTTAACACTTCTAACTAATCTTTCCAAGTGCACCAATCATATTTTAGCACCTATAATCCTACATGTAAGATTTCTACCACTAATATAAAGACACTTGGTAAAATGTAAGTGGTGTATATTTAAAATTAACTCTAAAAAAAATGCTTTACTATAAGTAAAAGGAATGAAGTGTAATGCATGAAAATTATTGTAACACCTAGAAAAGCAAATGTAATGGCATATAATATATGATTTAAATTCTAGAATAAGGCAATTAATTTGAGGAAATTGTGTTTTAAAAATGAGGGTTCTCACATCTTCTACCCTCCATGTTTGGATTTAACAAACTATAAACATACAACAAAATAAGGTATGGCTCGTATAACACGTTACAAAAGGATAAATGGAGGCAATAGAACACATAATAAACAGGTACTTTATATACATAGTAAACAAGTTACATATACATGCCAACCTAGGCAAATCAAACGCTATACTAGCCAAGGAACATAGAACAAAAGAAACCCTATTTACATCCACTGTGACACGTCAAAGTCAAAAACAAAAGAAAACGTGTCGTCCTACTATGTTCCTAACTATCCCACAAAAATCTCCTCGACCTCAATCCTAAAAAGTCGCCCGGCTAGACGCCGACCCATCCGACTCCGATGATGCACTCGGCTCCTTCTCCGGGTCCTCATTCGGATCCTCCTCAGGAGCACCAAGAACCTCAGGAGCTACAGGCGCTTGACCCTCCTCGGCCAAGTCCTGTATCACATCATCCACCAGTGCCTCGCGCTCAGTCAGAATGTGGCCGGTCCGGTCTCTGATATCCTTAATTACTCGCATAAGGCGTCCAGTTGTCGCCTGAGCTTGCTCGCGGAAAGCATCAGTCCGCTGTTGCTTCTCCAAAATCGAGGCCTCCAGCTCTCGAATCCTAGCTGCCTGGACTCGGAGAGTAGCCTGGAGACGCTCAATCTCCGTCTGGCACCTACGATTGGCGCTACTCAATCGTCTCCGCTCGTCGTCCACGGCAAGCACTACTCGATCAGGGTAAGAGTAGGTCTTCCAGCAGTCGCAGCGTCGGATCTTACGCGCTGGGGACCGCCGCTGCACTGGCCAATCGGGGCTTTCCTGGTACGTGATCACGCGACAAACGGGCCCCTCCAGATGTGGCTCGTCAGTAGGAGCGTCAGAAGGTACGTCAATAGGTACATTAGTAGGTACGGGCTGAGACGGCCCTGCACTCCTAGAGGCGTCAGTACCCGCCATCACCTATGTTTGCAAGTAACATTGCAAAAGTAAGTACACGAGACATAGAAAACAAGGCTAAAGGCTAAGCTCAAGAATAAAACCCTAGCCTATCGTATCAAGCACTCAATCTATCCAGATCAATTCACAACCTAGGCTCTGATACCACCTGTGATGACCCCACCTCCTCCTAAGGCATACCAAAGGGTTTGGCGGACCGCCTGCCCAGCTCTCGCCAGGACTCACTTACTCAAATCACGTGTATACATCCATGGACCATAAATAATATCGCAATTCAAGCTTATAATTTACATTGATGAACAATCAAGATACAAAGCCTCAGTATACCCAAACTGGTTCAAAATGTATACAATCCAGATACAAAACATTCTATTCGAGGAATAGCGCGAGTACAAGTCAAAAGTCAAAACAACTAGACTACGCTAGTCTTTACACGTCTCACGCCTCGCTCGTACCCCTGTAAGGAAAACAAAACTAACGGGGTGAGCCAAAGCTCAGTGAAGTTCCAAATATTAAATTGGTCATCAAATAAAGTAATAACTGTGTAATAGTGAAACAGCGAGCAAACAAGTCCAATCAAGGAGATAATACTTCGAGTAGTCAAGAAATATATGGATCATGTTCACATGTAAGGATACAGTGGCTCATGTCTCGGTTCCATCCCAGCTTGATCAATTAGTAGTTGACACTCCGTCAACTTTCAAGTAATAACTAGTGCAGAAATAATACCCCACTTCACACCAGTCTCCGTCTACCGATCAACCCCTTTTCCGAGCCCGCGCGCCACACAAAACACGGGTGGTAATACTCGAGTACACCGATTAGTCGAGGAGATAACACTCCACTCGACATTACTAGTTACCCAGGGTTCATTATCTAATCGACCAGACCCTTGCCGGCTCGACTTGATTAACTAGCCATAGGGTTTCTGGAATTCCAAGCAAGATATAATTCATACACATGTAAAGCAAGTCAATTGAAATTGATGAACAAGTACAAGTCTCATTAGGGCAAGTGCGATAAAGTACACCCTTGCCCTGTCAAATCACTTATATATCATGTAATCACGTTGGTAAAAGAAAAATCACAAATATCAAGTTCAATCAGATATTTGGAAGCACTCACCAAAAGTAGTGCCTCTAGTGTTCACGTCCGGGTGGTACTCTGGGTTTGGAGTCCAAATCTGTGATAAAACTTGACTTAAGAGCTTTGAAAATCGGCTAAAGTTCGAAACTTTGACGTTTCGTTCAATAAGAATCAAGAAATTGAAATTCACTTGAAGAATAGTCGTGAAACAGTTGCTCGCTTTTCAAACTGAAAAATTTGATAACATGCTTGCTTGGAAATAACTTTTGAGTCGAAAGTGCAAGGAAAACGGATTTATAGTGGTTATTACCGCTTTTCCTAAGGGTACAAGTTCGGCTAGATTCTAACGTATAGCCCTCGATAAACCAGGTAACAAATGTCCTAGATGGTTCAAGTGATATTCATTTATCAACTTTACCCAAGTCGCAAGTATATTTCTCTAGTCCTCGAGCGAAAATTTGGGTAGCATGCCCTTTGTATTTTCCTATTTCTAGCCATTTTTGGCTTCATTATTTTCCTCAATCAAACCCAAGTTACACATACAACAATCTAACTTCAATAGACGTTCAATAGGCTCAAGACAATACAAGGATAAAAATCAAGCCAATAACAAGTGCGGAAATGAAACTTAACAAAAGACAGATTTGATGTGTTTTTACGGAATGGACCCATCCGAGGCTACACTTATCGGATTGGTGTGCAACTTATACCGTTTTGAAGCTAAGATGAAGATCTACAACTTTCATGAAGATCACTTAATCAAATTTCCAGTGTAACCTAATCAAATTCCCAATTCACAGAACCAATTTCCAACTAACCGGCTAGTTAACCGTACTACATTTAAATGGCCATATCTCAGGCTATTGAAGTCCGTTTAAGGTGTTCTTGGAGGCGTTAAAAAGATAAGACAGAGTAATAAAACTTTCATGTTTTGGAAAATGGATAAATCAGCATAGATCATAGTGAATAGACATGGTTAATTGGATGAATCTGTCTAAAACGGATCACTGGAAACATCCAGCGAGGGTATTTTGATCTTTTCATAGGCTACATTGCTCTGATTGAGTTGAAATTTTGTAGGCACCTATAAAATATCATTCTCTACAATGTTCATGTTTTATGGTAAGCCTAATTCGGCCTTTAACATCATGAACTGGAACCGGACAGAACTGAAGTCCAATTTTCCAGAAATCTGGAATTTTTCGTTTTTAATGGAAACTTTCTTCATTTCTTGCTCCAAAGTTTAGGCAGAAAATCATCAAACCCTAACTTACATTCATCACCTCAAATTCATCCCAACGACTTGGATAACTACTAATCTAACCAAAATATGAGTTATATAACAAGTTAAGCCAAAATAAAAGCACCAAAGCCATGGTTAGACCTTATACCTCAACAAAAGAAGCTTGCAAGAGTAATTGTGACGCCCCGAAAGAATGAGTACGCGGACCCGAAATTTTTTTAAGTTTCTAGGGTTTGTTTTATTGATTGCCCGCCTTTTCGACATTCTCTTTATTAGAAAATTCTCCAGATAATTTTTATGAGTAAATATAGTTTTTAAATGATTTTTCTAGTATCGGTTAGTTTTTGAGAAATTAAGAGCGTATATGGACGTGGGACCCACTAGTACGAAAAGTTCGGAAAAATTCGGCCAATAAGGTTAAGTTTCGGATACTGTGTGAAATTTATCGGGTATTAAAAGATAAGTAGAGGATGTTAAGTCATTGATGTGAGAGGAAAAGGAAGGGATAGGAATGCATTAATTGAGGTGACAAGTGTCACCATTTCATTGGGTATGGCTTATGACAACTATTCATGGTTTTTGACTTTTGACCAAATTGATTAAATATCTAAAAAATTAACCAAAAATCTCTTATTCTTGTCTTCCTCTTGGTCGACTTTCTTGAGCTTCAAAAGAGAGAAAAACTCTTCAAGTTTTGGCTTTCATCTTGCTTCAATCAAACCATCCAACCTTCTAAACTTGTTTCTACTCCATAAAACCTCTTCATTTAGTGATAGTGAGTTGTTTGGTGAAGTTGTTTGGAAGCTTAAGGTGACATGTGAGAACCCGTAACTTTTCCATTTGTTAGGTATTATAATCTTTCTAGGTTTTCTTATTTTCAATGGCTTGTTTTCTACACTTTCTGTATCCGGAAAATTTTCTAGATTATTTTTACGAGTAAATATAGTTTTTAGATGATTTTTCTAGTATCGAATAGATTTTGAGAAATTAAGAACGTATATCGGACGTGGGACCCGCTAGTGCGAAAAGTTCGGAAAAATTCGGCCACTAAGGTTAAGTTTCGGATACTGTGTAAAATTTATCGGGTGTTAAGAGATAAGTAGAGAGTGAGATTTGATTGATGTGAGAGGATAAAGAAGGGATAGGAATGCATTAATGGTAGTGACAAGTGTCACAAGATGATTGGTGGACTTTGTTGAGACACTATTCATTTTTTTGACTTTTACCACTTGAGTTAAATATCTCAAAAATTACAAAAAAATTCACTCTTCTCCCTTCCCTCTTGGCCGGCCACCTTGAAGCTCAAAAGAAGGAAAACTCTTCCAAATTCTAGCCTCCATATAGCTCAAATCTTCCAAGAAAATTACTTAAACTAGTTTCTACTCCATAAATTCCCTCTAGTTGGTGCTAGTAAGTGATTTGGTGAGATTTTTTGGAGAAGCTAAGGTGTCCTACAACTCTCCCTCTCTTGCTTACTAGGTAAGTAGTGGTTCAACTTCCTCATATACTTCATGAAGCTTAAGTTATGCTTAGTAGTGGCTAAAGTGTTGAGATTTGTGATTTATTTCTTGTTCTTGGAGAAATTGATGGAGTTTTCAATTTTTTGGGATTATTGCTGTTTTCATATGATCATGATGGTGTGATGACTTATGATGATTGGAAATAAGGGGTAATGACTCTAGTAGGTGCAAATGAGTGATAATTGCAAGCAATTTTGGATTTGGAGGAAATTTCAGCAACTTAGGGTTTCACCACCCCCTTTTCTGTCCGGTTTTGTATCTCCTAATTAGAGGCCGAATTGGCCTTTGCTTAAAACATGAAAGTTTTAGGTATTGATGTATTGGAGGTGCCTGTAAAATTTCAGGTCATTTGGAGTAGTGTAGAGTGAGTTATGTCGTTTTTACTGTTGCTGTTCTGGGTGATCAGAATGCGCGAACTGCGTCTGAAATGGGTTATTTTGACTGGAATTGGTTTGGATTTTGTTGTTGGTGTCTTCTGATGAAATGTAGCTGAGTGTCTTAGCTACCATATGCCTTTGGAATCAATGTATTTGGACCTGTATAGACCGAGTTGTACTGATTACAGTTTTGTGTGATTTGTAAACCTGCAATTACGGTTCAGGTTGTGGAATTCTGCATTTTCGACCTAGTTGTGCTAGGATTTGGACTAAGTGGCCTTCTACATTGTTGTAGCCCTGTTTCATAGCTTCGAAACGGTGGGTCTTGTACCCCCATCCGATAACCGTAGTGAAAGTGGTGTCATTACCGCATTATGAGGTTAAATACGTTTTTGTGTTAATGCCTAAGTTAAAGCCATTTCTTAATTTCTGGTTACCTATGATGCTTATTCATGCATATGAAACCCTATTAGGGTTATAATTGGTATGGCTATATGACTCGTTATCGAGTCTCTTTTAGGGCTTGCTTTCATTTCGGTTGTTTCCTAGCTAACTTTTGTACTTGTACCACTTTGAGCCTAGCGAACGGCTTTTGGGAAATGAGATGAATTTTGTGTGAGATGTTGGGACTGATTTGAGGATATAATGAAGCCTTAATGGATGGAAAAGTAAGAAATTTAGGGGAAGTGCTGCCCGATTTTCTAGGCCGTTTGGTTCCTTTAAGTTGGATTTGCCTTTTGGTAGAATGAAAGGTTTTTGGGTTGTTTGCGCCGAGGTCTTCATGCTACCTTTTTGTTTCCAAGAAAATCATGTTTTGCACCCTTGCATTAGTAATTATTTGGCGAGGCATACGACTAGTAGTCGAGCCTCACATGTGCATTCTGTTTACTCGATTCTGGAAGTAAAACCTTCAATTGGTTTATTTTGATTATTTTAGGGTTTCTTGGCGATTAAGGCCAATCTGAAGTGAAAACTTTTGAAGTTGAGCCGGTGAGTGTACCACTCCCCTCCATTGCTGTTTAACTTGATTTCTGCTCTGCAATTTGTTTAATTTGTTTGAGACGAGGGTGTACTTTATCACACTCGTTCTCTTGTCTGTCCATATGCCAATTTTGAATGCCTATCTGAATCTGCCGTCTGAATCTGCTATCTGAATCTGCTATTCTGTATCTGTATCTGAATCTGTTATCTGCGTCTGCATCTGTTCTGATTTCTATGACCTATGAGCTCAATCCTGTGGCTAAGTTATTCGAGTCGGACCGGCAAGGGCCTGGATGATTAGATAACGAACCACGGTAGTCTGTTCGGGGATTTTTGGGTATTGAGACCCTTGATTCCGGTATACTCGAGTATTACCATTTCTGTTCGGTTACGGTGAGCGGGCCCGGTAAAGGGGTGTTTGGTGGACGGAATTCGGTGTAAAGAGGGGTCTACGGACGCGTTGGTTCTATATGCGTTGACGGAGAGTCAACCGGTTTGGATCAAGTACTGCGCTGGAAATTTGGCTCCTGAGAGCCACCCGTATCCTTCTGATTTGAATCATTAGTTCCTTTGCTTTACATCTGACATGTGTATCTGATTTGTTAAATGTGAAATGCTATGATTTTAATGCTATTTGTTTGGTACCTCATTGAGCGCAAGCTCACCCCTTTCCGTTCCTTTTGTTTTCCTTACAGGAAAATAAACCCTTTTGGTCTGGATTTGACCAATGGCTGCCAAATTGAGCTAGATGAACATATCTTTTGTATAGCTCATGTATCAAAACCCTAAGTGTACTTTTGGGGCGTTTTCTCTTTTGATTTGGCAAACCGTGTATATGTATTAACTTTTGAAAGCTTTTGTATGTTTTGATTTGTAAACGCTAAAGTTCAGATGTGAATGTTTGTTAGCTATTTCGGTTGGGTTCTGACGGGTTGGTTACTATTCATGGCCGGCTCCGTATTTCATTTTTTTTATTTTGGGTTATTTTACCATTTTGACTTGTTTACGCGCGTTTGTAAGTTCCGGAGTGAAGCAGATAGCTCTAATATGATCCGTAGTCCTGGCGAGAGCTGGGCAGGCAGTCCGCTAACCCCTTTGGTTCGCCTTAGGGGAAAGTGGGGCTGTTACATGACAAGTTGCTCTCCCTCTTGTTTTACTAAGGTGAGTGGTGGATGAATCCCTTTCCTCCCTCTAATGATGTTTAATTTATGTTTAGTAGTGGCATAAGAGGCAATTTTATGGATTAATTCTTGATTTGTGGTTGAAATGATGAAGTTTTATTATTTTTGGGGATTTTTTCTGTTTTAATATAAGCATGATTGTGTGGCTATCTAGGATGATTAGAAATGGTATATAATGACTTAAGGAGGTGGGAAAAGTGAACAATTGCAACCAATTTCTGGTTTGGGAAAAATTTCAGCAAGTTAGGGTTTTTGAGTTGCACAATCTGTCCGAATTTTTAGTACCTAGTTAGAGGCCGAATTGGCCTTGCCTCAAAACATGAAAGTTGTAGGTATTGATGTGTTTGAGGTGCCTGTAAAATTTCAGGTCATTTGGAGTAGTGTAAAGTAAGATATGTCGATTTTACTGTAGCTGTTCTGGGTTGATCAGAATGTGCAAACTGTGTTTGTAATCGTCTGTTTTGACTGGAATTGCTTTGGATTTGGATGTTGGTGTCTTCTTATGAAATGTAGCTTGAGGTCTTAGCTACGGCATGCCTTTGGAATCAATGCATTTGGACCTGTATAGACTGAGTTGGACTACTTACAGAATGGTGTGATTTGTAAACCTGCAATTACGGTTCTGGTTTGGTATTCTGCATTTTTGACCTGTTTGCATTCAAAACTGGGTTGAGTGACCTTCTGTAATGTTGTATCCCTATCTTTTAGCTTCAAAACGGTGTATCTTACACCCCCATCCGATAATCGTAGTGCCAATGGTGCTAAAATCACTAAAGGACATCAAATCTGTTTTGGGTTTTAGGGCTTGGATTCGGACAAGATAATGGTTTATGACGAATGGGTTCTGAGCCGTGGAGGTGAGTGACCTCAAACTACTTCTAAAGTTATTTATGAACCGTTTCTTACATTATTTACTTTTGAACGGTTTCCAAAGTTACTTTTGAAATGTTTTCTTGCATATCATGTGTGCTGGCATTTGAGTGTGCCTTGTTTGCTATATTTCTTGACTTCATGACTTGTATTTTGGTTGATAACGTGTTAAGCGCTTATAATGATTTCCAAAATGAGTTTTCGAGGCGAGTGTGTACTTTATCGCACTCGACCTCGATAAATGTGAAATTTTCGATTGAAATGTTACTTGCGCATGAATGTAAGCCTTTTGGGCTGAACTGGCCATTGCCCCTTGTTACCGGTCGTCTTGAGCCAGAAGCGGACTCGGTCAGGCGATTAGGAACTTGGGTGAACGTTTGGTATACTCGAGTATTACCTATGTAGGTTGGTGGAGCCTGGCCAAAAGCCAGGGACGGGGTGAATGAAATGAAATGAATGACCAAATGAGCGAGAAAATGTCAGGAGAATGAATGTATCCTTTCATGAATGTTACTATCGCTTTCCATTGTAAATGTTTCTTGAATTATTGATAATCCATATTTACTGTTTTGCAAATGATGTAGTTGTTTCCGGATTTATCATTTAATTTATGACATCATTGCTATATGACATCATTGAAATGAACTATTGTGAAACCGATTTGATTAATGATTTTCTGGTTACTCGCTGAGCTTTTAGCTCACCCCAAAAACTATTTTATTCCCCTCCACAGGGCTCGTGGCGAAGGAAGGACTTGTAGTACTTGTGCACGTGTATGGATGGCCTAAACTTTGTACAATTTTGGATTTGGAATTATTTTATGTATATTTGGGATTAGTTTCCGCTGCATTTGTGACATGTAATTATTGGAGACGGATGTGTATTTGTGGACCATTTGATGTATACTTGAGATTTGTATTGTATTTATTTGAGGACTGTAGTGAACGACTGAGTCCCGGCGAGAGCTGGGCGGGCGACCCGCCGAACCCTGGGGTACGCCCTAGGGAGAGGTGGGGCCGTCACAGTAATACTTCACCTCCTCTTGAAATTTTGGTTCCCCTAGCTTCCCAAAGTCATAACTCACAAATTAATCGGTTTAGAATTTTGTTTCCTCACTTGGATGGCTCAAACTCAAGATGAAGGAAGGTTGTTTCTTGCTCTCTCTTTCTCCTCTCTTGTCTCGGCCAGCCAGCAGAAAAATGAAGGGGAATGGAGCAAAATGGAGGATAAGAAGGTTGGACTTTTGGCTTGGTTAAGTGGCCATAGGTGAGTGACACTTGTCACCACCAAAGCTAACCAAAATTTCTTTTTCTTTCCTTGCATTTTTAGCCCTAAATTTCGGTCAAAGCCAGCTGGAAATAAGAGGATATTTTGCTCAAGTATTAATGAGCTTGTATGGTAAGAAAGTGGTGATCAAGTGATGTGTTCAATCGGTAGTGCACGGTACAGGTCGGTTCGCACCGTTTTTCCTTAAATCACACGTACTAGGGTTTTTACTTCCTATTCACTAACTTTGTATCATTGCTTCTAATCACATATTATTTCTC
This sequence comes from Coffea arabica, assembly GCF_036785885.1. NCBI lineage: Eukaryota > Viridiplantae > Streptophyta > Magnoliopsida > Gentianales > Rubiaceae > Coffea > Coffea arabica. The sequence goes on from NC_092329.1 coordinate 38,358,072, forward strand.
ACCTAAAAGTCACTCTTAAGCACCAAATTTGATCCTCGCTCCGTACCGGATAATTACACTACGGATACACGTGAAAACCCTAACTTGCTCCAACTTGAAAACGAAAAGTGAAACCCTACTTTCTAGGTTCATTTGCACTTATTGTGGAATGATTCGGTAGTAGGGCTATAATAAATGAATAATTTCCTAATAAAGGGCATTTTTGAGAAAAATATAAGGAATTTGCAAGTCCTCACAGAAAATGTACCGGTGGTATGTGAATTTCTTGAGATGTTTCTCGAAGAATTGACATCACTACCTCCGGTGAGAGAAGTAGAATTTAAGATTGACTTGCATCTTGGAGCAGAGCCAATATCAAAAACTCCTTATCGTATGGCTTCTGCAGGACTTAAGGAGTTGAAAACACAGTTACAAGAATTACTGAATCGAGGATTTATACAAGAAAGTGAATTGCCGTGGGGAGTCCTGGTATTGTTTGTGAAGAAAAAAGATAGAGGACTACGAATGTGCATTGACTACCGAGGGTTGAATAATCTCATCATTAAGAATAAATATCCCCTGCCACTTATTAATGAGTTCTTTGATCAACTGCAAGGTGCAGTTGTATTTTCTAAATTGGATCTTCGGCAGGGATATTACCAGTTGAGGATACGAAGGAAGGATGTACCTAAGACCGCCTTTAATTTACGGTATGGACGTTTTGAATTTGCTATCATGTTCTTCGGATTGGCCAACGCTCCCGTGTCTTTAAACCACATCTAAACCAATTTGTTGTGGCATTTATTGATGATATTTTGGTCTACTCTAAGACTCGTGAGGACCATAAACAACACTTGAGGCTAGTACCACAAATTCTTAAGGAACACCAATTATATGCTAAATTTAGCAAATGTGAGTTTTGGTTGGACAAAGTATCCTTTTCAGGCCACGTTATTTCAAAAGATGGTATAGCGGTGGACCCCGCTAAGGTCGTCGAATGGAAACGACCAGAAAGCCCAATGAAAGTTAAGAGTTTCTTAGGGCTGGCAGGATATTATCGCCGCTTTATCAAGGATTTTTCCAAGATAGCTGGACCTCTAATAGATTTGACCAAAATTCATAATCAATTTGTCTGGACTTCAAAGTATGAGGCCAGTTTTCAAGAGTTGAAAAGGCGATTAACTTCCGCACCAATTTTGACATTACCCAACGAAAAGGATGGTTTTGTGGTATATACAGATGCGTCTCGGATGGGCCTAAACTGTGTACTTATACAAAATGGGCAGGTGATTGCGTACGCATCTCGGAAGTTAAAACCTCATAAGTAAAACTACCCTACCTATGACTTGGAAATAGCAGTCGTAGTTTTTGCTCTTCAAAAGTGGCGTCATTATTTGTACGGGATAACTTTTGAGCTATTCACCGATTACAAGAGCCTCAAGTATTTATTTTCGTAAAAAGAGTTGAATTTGAGGCAACGTCGGTGGATGGATTCCTAAAGGATTATGATTGCACCATTAAGTTTCATCCAGGGAAAGCTAATGTAGTAGCTGATGCTCTTGTAGTAGCTGATGCTCTTAGCCGTAAAGTTCAGGTGTCCAATTTGCAGGTAAAAGAGTGGGAGTTATTAGAGAAAGTTGGGGAATGGAATCCTCAACTTAAGTCATCAGCAGTGCTTTTTAGCAATATTATGATAACTGTCGCGCCCCATTTTTTGGAAAAATAAAATGATTCTTTTTTGTGAATTTATTGATTTGGGAAAAATGAATTTTGTTGATAAAAACAAAAATGGGTCTAAATGGCACTTTTGAAAATGCGACGATTTGACCCAAGAAAAATAGTTCAAAAAGGGTTTTTTATATGAAAAATGGAGTCGCCACTTGGTATAGAGTTAGGGTGTACCAAGTCACCCAAAAATGAATTTTTTAAAGAAAAAAGTAAGAAAACCCTTTTTAAACGACTCCTAATCCACGTAAAACAAAGAAAAAGGTTCGGGAGTCACATTTGACGAGGGGGAAGGCAAGGATAAAAATCCAAGGCACCCCTTCGACCTAGCCAAGGCTAGTTGCGTGATTTAACCCTTATTTTCCTATATTTTTCTACCCAAAGTATGTAGTGCAAATTGGATTTGACTAATTAATGAGAGATGCAATCCTAAATCTAAGTAATGTTTCTTATGAGGCTTTTGGTCCCATTCACACGAGTCGTGACGGCCAATAAGGAAAGTCCTCATAGAAAATCATGAATGATGCAAATGAGGACTCAAATGAGAGTGTAAGTGTGCAAAGTGTAGAAAAAAGTGCATGTGTGCAATTTGAAAGTGTTTGTGTGCAAATGAATAAAAATATAAATGCTCGTGTGCAAGTGAATGAAAATAGTAAATATATAAGTAAAATAGGTGCAATGTGTGAAGTGAAAAGTAAAGAAAGTGAATGAGTGTGTGAATATGACATGTGGATTTTAAAATATATAATTAGTGAGGAAAATAGTGAGAAAATGATATGAAAATGCATGAACTTAGAGGAATGCATCAGGTCGGGTACGGGAATGACCTCTAGTTTTTGTGATTTTAATTTTCCCTTTGATTAGAAGGAAAAAAACTAGCGTGCTAAGGCTATTTTGAAGCCACACTCGCTCGTTTCCCTTACCCAAGGGGGTTCTCAAGCAAATGGACCCTATAACTAGTATGGAATGCAAAGATCTAAAATGAGGGGAAAAGGGGTCCGAGGAGCATGCTAAATGATAACAAAAACTAAGAAAAATGCATGAAATGTAGTGAACATGCAAAATATGCACTAATGAAAAAGGGACAGCCTATTGGGTCTAGCGTTGGACTAGCCCATAACTAGGAGCTCCTACTAGCGTTGGACTAGTGGAATACGGGACAATGAACCACAACTAGCGTTGGACTAGTGTGGTGACGTACATTCCATTCACCATATTCATTAATAAATATAGAAAGCAATTAGACATGCAAAATCATTTATAACACGTAGCACATAACACTTAGCATGCTCGACTAGATGCAAGACCCTAATAAAGCAAGTAACAAGTAACACATAGGCATGCAACTAAGCTAATGAACTTATTACATTCACTAACTAAAACAAAAGGGGAAGGGAAAATGGACCGAATTGCTCGCCACAGCCCTATCTATTACAAGCCAAGAGGTGTACACATACCCCATTAAAAGAATAATTTGATGAAAACAAAAAGTAAATGATATAAGTAAAAGGAATTAAAGAAAAGCTAGGAAAGCAAAGTAGACATGCAATGCACTTAGCACGTTGGGTCACATAGGAGAGACAAAAGGGATAAAAGAAATTATACCTCCCTTGAAATGAAGCTCTAATGGAGTGAAATCAACTTATTTACCCTCCAAAATAATAAAGGAGTCAAGGTGCCAATTTATTTGACAAATAATCACAAATGACAAAAACAAACATGAATTTGAATCAATTAAATCATGCAGACAACCTACATTTAAGAAGTCAAAAGAAGAAAGGACTTGATTGCAAAATTAATAAAGTCTTGGGGTCAAAATCAAAGAAAAATAAAGTTCAGGGACCTATTTGCAATTAGTTTAAGGACCCAACTGACAGCATTGAAAGTTTGTAGGGCCATAGTGTAGTTAAGGAGAAATCCAGGGATTGATTTGCAAAATCACTTCTGGTTGCTAATGGGTCAGGCCAGTGGGCCATTTTCTTATTCGTTTGGGCCAAAATCACTTGGCCCAAACGGAAATCCAAAAACAAAAGGAATGGGTCATTTTACTTTGACCCAAAACATAAACCAACAAATTGATGGGCTTTAAACCTTCAGCCCAGGATAAACCCAAATGAAAGGAAACCAAACCCAGTTCCAAGTAGCCCAAACAAATAACCTCTTATCACTTATTTCACTAAACCCATCAAGATAAACAAATCAACTAAAATTATTAAGCCACAATTATGACCCTCAATCAAGAATTAATCTATCCACAAAATCACATAAAATATGCAAACAGAGAATTAAACTTAGAAGGACAGAATTAGTTCAATTATGCCAAGTTTTGGGCCATAGCAGAATAAGGGAAAATGTGAGGGGTTAATTAAAATATCAGAAATCATTGTGCATCTTGACCGAAGCTCTTTTGCAGCTTTCTTTTCATTTCTTTCTTCTGTAACTCACCCCAGGAACCACACGACACAGATTCAAAGTAAACAAGCCACTTTAGCAAATTCAAACCCCCCCCTTTGATCAACACAACCCAGTGATGCGTATTAAACCATTGCAGATCAAAAGAGTATCGGCGACCACTTAGCCTTTCTTCGCAGAATAAGAACATCAAAGCAAAATGCAAGTCAATCATCCCTCAAGCAGAATTCTTAGCCGGGCATTTCATCAAACAGGTAAAAGGCATTAAAAAATCAGGGATTTCCTTGCTTATTTGAAACGTAAACAGCCAAAAAATTTACCAGCAACCCAAGAAAATTCAAACCAATTAACACATAAAACATGTACAATCAGAAAGTTACGGAAAATCAACAAGTCAATTGCAGAACAAAGTCACGGCAACCTGTTTCTGAAGCTTGAACAAAAATTGAAATTTCAACGAAAGAAAAAAAAAAAAAAACGGCTTACCCTGCTCTTGCTTAATGAAAGTTGGCTGGTGGTGAACTTGTTGAGGAGGCGGAGTAGCCTGAGAAACGCTCGATTCACGCTGCTTTGCCGGTGCTGTTCAGAGGCTTCTTTCCATCGTAGGCCGCGTTGCAGGCTGCCCGTTTGTTTTTTATCAACGATTGATGAAGACTCGGTTGATGTTCCTGCGGCCAGCACCATGCGGCGGTCAGACCTGGGTGGCCGAGACTCTCTCCTCTTTTTCCCTTGCGGCCGCTTGTCCCTCTGCTTTTCTGTTTTCCTATCCAAGCCGCCATAGTCGAAGCCATCCCCCTGATTTTTCTTCTTCTCTTTCCTTTTTCTGATTTTTCCGGTCCCCCCATTTCATCCGCCGCCTCCCTTTTCTTCCATTTTTCCTTTTTGCTGCCTCCCGAAGCTTCTCCTTCCGCCGCCCTTTTCTTGCTGTTTCTTTTTCCTTCAAAACCTAGCCGTCCTCCCCCTTCCTTGCTCCCTCTGTTTTTTTTCTTTATCTGTTTTTGCCCCGCCCCCAAAACCTCTCTCGGCCTTTCTCTCTATCCCCTCGCCTTATGCTCTCTCACTACCCACAGCCGCCGACCCTTTCTGGTTCTGTTTTTGCTCTTTTGCTCCTGCTCCCTTTTGCCGGCTGTCACTAGATTTCTTTTTGTTTCCCTTCAGCCGTCAAAACTCAGCCGCCACCTCCCTGTTTTATATTTCTTTTGCTCCGCCGCCAGACCCCTCTTTTCATTTTTCTTTTGCTCTGTTTTCGAGCCGCAATCTCTCTCGGCCTCTTTGTTTTTCCCCACCGAAGCCCCCCTTTTGTTTTCCTTCATAGTCGAGAGCTCTCTCGGCTCTCTCTATCTCCTCTGCCGGCTACTCTACCCAAACCTCTTTTTGTTTCTTTCCTTTTTGCTGTCCCCAAAAACCCCCCTGTTGCGTTTGCCTTCCTCTTGCTATTTTTCTTTCCCCGTCGTCCACCCTCTGCTTTTTTTTTCTTTTCTTTTCATCCGTGGCCTCCTTTCTTTTTTTCTTTTTTTTTTCAATTCTCAAAACCTCCCTTCTAAGCTAAACAAGTGTCCTCCTAAATGTTGTGTTGTCAATTAAACAAAAGGGACACTTGTCCCATGATTGTTTTGTACACTTGTTCAACATGCACACTTCCACCTATTTTTTGCCATTTTCATTCTTTTTCTTTCATTTTTTCTCATTTTTCCTTTTTCTCTCTTTTTTTTCATTTTGTTTATCTCAATTCATATCTTTTGATGATTACAAAACAATTGGATGTTTCTAATACTTTTTGTAAAGATCCTTTTCAGAAATAAACCAAACAGGTATGTGGAGTTAAAGCAGAAAAAGAAGACCAGAAAGGAATGAAGTATGCTGAGGATGATGTCGGACGCACAAAAGGAAAGTATCGGACGTCCGATATTCTTTGAGTATCTTCGGACGAGTAGAGAACTCAGACTCGGACGTCCGAAGAAGACAAGCCAGGAGTTACTCTATTACTAATTTGGTTCGGACGCTCAAAACCTGTGTATCGGACGTCCGACAAATGTTGCTGATCTTCGGACACAACACTTTGGATGCATCGGCCGTCCGAAGGAATTGAAGAAGAAAAGTCCAAGTATTCATCCTATCCTCGGACGCATGATCGGACGTCCTAAGAGACTCGAGAAAACTTCCAGAACTCATTTGTATCATTCGGACGCATAAAAACCAAGCATCGGACGTCCGACAGCACCAACGGCTAGTTGACTCTTCAGCTGCCTTCTACCCGTTGACAGCATTAATTGAAGAATTCTCTGATCTCCTATAAAAGGAACTAAGTCAGCCACCTCAGGGGAACTTTGTACATCAAGCCTACATCAGATTGTGAGTAATTCAAGTGCTAGAATACTCAAAAGAAACATTTGTATTCCTTGTATGTGCAATCTTCGTGTAGCTGTTTTTCAAGTGTGACATAGCTTCTTCAATAGTGTAGCAAAGAGAGGGTTTGCGACTGTTTGTAAAACTTCCTTGCTTGACCAAGTGTATTTTGGGGCAAGAAGGAAGTGATCCCTTCCTTGTACACATAAGATTGGTTGCAAGTCTATTCAGCTTGAAGTAACTTGGTATATAATAGAGGGTTTCAAACATCAGTTGTGTTTGAAGCTTGGTTTGGCTCTTTACTCTCATTTACTGCTTTTCTATATAAACTGCTTTTCTCCTCATCTCACTAATACCTGTGCTACTATATTATCTTGTTCATTGAGAAGTATCTTGAAAAAGAAGGGCTGTCTGTCAAAAAAGGTTGAATATTTACAAGCAGGTTTTTGAAAGCCTAATTCACCCCCCCTCTTAGGTTGTCCTCGATCCTAACAATTGGTATCAGAGCTTGGTCTCCTAGAGATTAAGCTCAAGCGGCTTGGAGTAAGATGACAACCAGTCATGCTATGTTTGTTGAGGGGCAATCTGTTACTAGGCCTCCCATGTTTACTGGTTCCAATTATGTTAGCTGGAAAGAAAGAATGATTATCTTCTTGCAATCCATTGATATTGAGCTATGGTTTATTGTGAATGAAGGACCGCATGATGCTAACTTTCTTGATGCAGAAACAGGTTTGTTGCGGCCAAAAACTAGAGCTGAGATGAATGCTCAAGACAGAACCAATCTCACATTGAATGCCAAAGCCATGAATGTTCTTTACAGTGCCTTAGACTCAAATGAGTCAATTAGAGTAAAAGGGTGTAAATCTGCCAAAGAAATGTGGGATAAGTTAAGAGAAATTCATGAGGGCAGCGACAACGTAAGAGAACAGAAAAAGTCCATTCTGGTCACCAAATATGAATCTTTTAAGATGGAGCCTCATGAGAACATCGACAAAATGTATTGTAGATTCAATGATCTGATCAAGGATTTAGAGGTACTCGAGAAGGAATACTCTCTAGGTGAAAAGAACAGAAAAATTCTGAATGCTCTATCAAAGGATTGGGAAAGCAAAGTAACTGCTATAGAGGAAGCTAAGGATTTAAATTCCTTATCCATTGAATCTCTGATTAACTCTCTAACTTCCTATGAACTGAAGCTTAAATCTAAGTTGCAGGAAGAAGAAGACACAAAAGGAAGGAAGAGTATTGCTCTGAAAACGTCACAAGATGAAGATGAAACAGCCTCACTGGATGAAAATGACTTGGAAGGTGATGATAGTGACATTGCACTCATCACAAGAGGCTTCAAAAGATTTCTTAATAAGAGAAGATTCAGGAAAGGCGGATCCAGCAATTCCTTCCAGAATCAGACTAATGACTTCAGGAACAGAGGGAAACTAGAGTTCAACAAGAAGCAGAATGATAAATGCTTTGAATGTGGCCAACCTGGACACTATGCAAATGAGTGTCCAATGAAGAAAAAGAAGGAAAACAAGATTGAACGAAAACCAAAGTTCAACAATTTCCAGATTACCTGGAATGATTGCAACTCAGAAGGCGAAGTTGAAGAAGAAGAGGAATCTGCTCAAGTAGCTTTCATGGCCATTGGAGATGAAGAGGTAACACAATGCAACTCTCAAATCAATAGTGATAGTGAATCTGATGATGATGTCAATTCTTTTCTAGAAAAAATGCATGACAGCTTGAAAGAATCCTATGCTAAAAACAAAGAACTGAAGCAAAAAATCAGCTTTCTAATACAAGACAATGCAAATCTTTTTCGACAAAACAAATGCCTTAAGCATGAAAATGATAACCTGAAAAGGACTGAAACTGATGCGATTGCTGAACTTTACAAAAAGAAAAATTACTGTGACTTACTCAACAGTGAGCAATGCAGCCTGAGAAAAAGGATGGATGATTTATGTAAATTGTTACATCATGTGAAACAGAATCATCTTCAAAAAATTGACACTGTACCTTATGTTAATACTCATCGAATAAGACTGAACCAAAATACAAATGAGTTTGCTATCCACAGAAGAAGGCAAGTCAGATTCATCAAACCTGTTCATTTGATTAATCCTATGTCAATGTGCAACTTTTGTTATCAATCTGGCCACATGTACAGCAACTGTCATGTTAAGAAAAATATGAGGAATGGGATGAGATGCATGTGGATAGTCAAACATAAGACTAACTCTCAAGGACCCAACATGTAAAGGGTACCAAGTATTATCTTGTGGGTTTGTGTGTAGGTGAACCAGGATTACAGTACTAAAGGATCAAAATGGTTCATTGATAGTGGATGTTCAAGACATATGACTGGTGATGCATCACAATTTATTAAACTCAAGCAAAAAGCAAGTGGAAAGGTAACTTTTGGAGATGATAACAAAGCCAAAACTGTTGGCATTGGCGATGTTGGTAAGAATGATCAAACTTTTATTCACAATGTTCTTCTTGTTGATAATTTGAGCTACAATCTGTTAAGTGTTAGCCAATTGTGTGATAGGAATCTGTTTGTATTATTCAAAAAGCTTGAATGTCTTATATTTGACTCAAAGTTCAACATTATTTTCAAAGGAAAAAGAGTTAATGATGTCTACGTTGTGTATCTTGAAAATTTTGATTCCTCATATCTCAAATGTCTCAAAGTAGCAAATGAGGACCCATGGTTATGGCATAGAAGGTTGTGTCACTTCAATATGGACTTGCTGAAAGAAATTTCTAAAAAGGAACTTGTTAGAGGTCTTCCAAAAATCAGATTTGAAAAAGACAGAATCTGTGATGCATGCCAATTTGGAAAACAAGTCAAGGTCTCTTTTAAAACTAAGAAATGTGTTTCCACTTCAAAACCACTTGAACTTCTGCACCTTGATCTATTTGGCCCTACACAGACTGCAAGCCTTGGTGGTAAGAGATATTGTTTTGTGATTGTTGATGACTTCTCTCGATATACTTGGGTAATATTCCTTGCTCATAAAGATGATGCCTTTAAGAATTTTACCTCATTATTTGCTAAAGTACAAAATCTGCTTGGCTTGAAAATTGTTAGAATTAGAAGTGATAATGGGACAGAATTTAAGTTCTGTGGTTTTCCAGAATTCTGTGATCACAATGGTATTACCCATGAATTCTCTATTGCTAGAGTTCCTCAACAGAATGGAGTTGTAGAAAGAAAAAATAGAACTCTCCAAGAAGCTGCTAGAACCATGCTTAGTGAATGCAATTTACCAAAATATTTTTGGGCTGAAGCCATAAACACAGCTTGTTATACCATGAATAGAATTCTTCTAAGACCAATTTTGAACAAAACTTCCTATGAGCTCATGTATGATAAAAAGCCAGTAGTCAGCTACTTCAAAGTATTTGGTTGTAAGTGTTTCATTTTGAATATCAAGGAACATCTTGGAAAGTTTGACAAAAAATCTGATGAAGGAATTTTCTTGGGATATTGTGAAAACAAAAGAGGTTTCAGAGTTTATAATCGTAGAACATTGATTATAGAGGAGGCTATACACATTACTTTTGATGAATCTAATGGTGACATTTCTATGAGTTGTGGTGATGATGATGACACAGGTGTTCAAGAAGGACTAAAGAAACTAGCAATCAATGACCATGACTCTGCTTCACCAGAAACTGATTCAAAGGATAATGATGCTCAGATCAGTCCAGCTGAAGAAGTGAATAATAGAGATACCACTACTCCTAATGATCTTCCAAGAGCCTGGAAATTTGCTCATAATCATCCCAGGGAGCTCATAATTGGTGATCCTTCTGAAAAGGTCAGGACTCGTTCCTCTAGACATCTGGTAGATAATCTTGCTTTTGTATCACATATTGAACCAAAAAATGTTGTTGATGCTTTGAATGATGAGCACTGGATTTTAGCTATGGAAGAAGAGTTAATCCAATTTGAAAGAAACAAAGTCTGGACTCTGGTTGCCAGACCACAAGGCCATCCTATCATTGGCACAAAATGGGTGTTTAGAAACAAATTGAATGATAAAGGGGAGATTGTTAGAAACAAGGCTAGACTGGTGGCTAAAGGATACACTCAAGAAGAGGGAATAGACTTTGATGAGTCTTTTGCACCAGTAGCCAGGCTGGAATCCATAAGAATGTTTTTAGCATTTGCATGTTTCAAGAATTTTAAATTATTTCAAATGGATGTTAAGAGTGCTTTCTTAAATGGATTTATAGATCAAGAAGTCTATGTTGACCAACCACCTGGCTTTGAAAATGTATCTTATCCAAATCACGTGTTTAAACTCTCAAAAGCTTTATATGGATTAAAGCAAGCTCCTAGAGCATGGTATGAACGTCTGAGTGGATTTCTGATTGAAAATGGTTTTAAAAGAGGCATTGTAGACACTACACTTTTTACAAAACAAAGCTCACAAGATCTTTTGATAGTGCAAATATATGTGGATGATATCATATTTGGTGCTACTAATGAAAATTTGTGCAAGGATTTTTCCATCATCATGCAAAAAGAATTTGAAATGAGCATGATGGGAGAACTGAATTTCTTCCTTGGACTCCAAGTGATTCAAACCCATGATGGAACATTTATAAATCAAACAAAATACACCATGGAGTTGCTGAAAAGATTCAAAATGGAGGATTCAAAGCCTGTTGGAACACCTATGTGCACCTCTACCAAACTAGACAAAGATGAGGAAGGTATTAAAGTTGAGGAGAAGAAGTACAGAGGTATGATTGGAAGTTTACTTTATTTAACTGCTAGTAGGCCTGACATCATGTTTGCTGTGTGTTTATGTGCTCGATTTCAATCCTGTCCAAAGGAATCACACTTGAATGCAGTAAAAAGAATCTTGAGATATCTTAAAGGAACCTTAAATTTTGGCCTGTGGTATCCAAAATGTTATGAACTTCCTTTGTGTGGATTTTCTGATGCTGATTTTGGAGGTTGTAAAATAGATAGAAAAAGTACTACTGGTATATGCAACTTTCTTGGAAATTGCTTGGTCTCTTGGTTTAGTAAAAAACAAAATGCTATCTCACTGTCCACTACTGAAGCTGAGTATGTTGCTGCTGGTGCTTGTTGTGCTCAATTGTTGTGGATGAAAAACACACTAAATGATTTCGGTTTAGTGTATGAATGTGTACCCATGTACTGTGACAACACCAGTGCAATTAATCTAACAAAAAATCCCATTCAACACTCTAGGACTAAGCACATTGATATTAAGCATCATTTCATTCGCGATCTTGTCTCAAAGGGGATAATCCGTGTTGAGTTTGTTTGTTCTAAAGAACAGATCGCTGATATACTCACAAAAGCTCTTCCGCTAGATCAATTTGTGTCTTTGAGGACTAAGTTGGGTGTTATAGAAAAAAATGTTCTGAGTCTTATTTCCAGACAATCCTTATCGGACGTCCGATGAATTGGAACGGACGTCCGACAGTGTTCTTCATCCAAGGTCCAGAAAATCCCTGGCTCGGACGGTTGTGTCGGACGCATCACTTCGTTCGGACGTCCGACACTCAAAAAATGAGTCCTATAAGACAATTATCCACTCTTCTCAATTCATTTTCCTTCATAAGTCTCGGACGCGTCCTTTCAGTTTCTCTAAAATTTGAAATTCAAATTCCTCCCTCCTCAAACCAAGTTTCGAGAAATTAACTCAACCAACTCCATTACACCTCTCCTGCTCATTAATAATTCATAAAAGGCACTCCTAACACCCAACAACCCCAAAATTCCTAATTTACATACGAAACCCTAAAATCCTATAACCCTCTCCTTGCGGCTTCTCAGTATTCATCAGTTGGTTCCTACTGCACTCTTTCTTTGTACACCACACTCCTTATCCAAAAATATATCCACATTGCATCATGGTTAGAATGAGAGGAGGATCTTCTAGTGTCGGACGATCCTTTAGGCTTAGGGATGAAGATGTTGAAATTTTGGAACCACCTCCTGTGGCACCCAAAAAGAAGACTGCAACCCGTAGTGGTAAGGTGAAGCAGACTGCCCAAAGAAAACTGGATATCCAATCTGCTGAATCATCTGATGAGCAGTTGGATGGGCAGAACTCTGAAGAGAACATTGTTGGTAGAAATGAGGAACCAGAACAGGTTGACCAGGGAGATAAAACTGTCACAAGATCCTCTGCTAAAAGAAAGAGGTCCGCTAAGAGGAAGAGCACTCCTCAATCCAAGAAAAAACAGTCTGCTGATCCCACTGATGATCAGCAGAATGAAGAGAACACTACTGGGAATAAGAAGACTCCTGAACCTTCCACCAGGAAGTCTCCAAGGACTAGATCTGAGGCTCAAAATGTGGAAGCATCTGCCACACAAACTTCAAGCAAGAAACGCTCTGGAAGGGATCCTGTGTCTCAACCAGTTGAAGAACCCACTCCTCTTCCGAAATTCATTGATGATGAAGCCAGAGACAGATTTGAGTTGGTCTCCCAAAAAGGTTTTATCACCCAAAGACTTATCATTCCCTATGAATTCCGTAAACTTGATCTTGAATCTGTTGTCAAACTGTTTGAGTTCCAGAAATGGACCCATATTCTAACCATTCCTAATGTCTTTTACCCTGACATGCTATATCAATTCTTTGCTAATCTTAGAAAGGGTAAATCACACACTGAACTCATCTCTAGGGTCAATTCTGTGGACATCATGTTAACTCCTGACATTGTGAACTCCATTTTGAAAACTAGCATTGAACCCAGTTTCAAAGGAAAAATTGCAAACTTCTTTTCATATGAGGAATTTCCTTCTGCCTATCATCACTTTTACAATGCTAAACTCATGACTTATTTTCAATCCAAATTCAACACCCCTGCTGAGGCAAGATTGGATGATCTCAGTCCTCAAAATCTGATCATCTTCACTATCATCTCGAATCTGTTGGTGCCAACTGATGGCCACAGAACAGATGCAAATAAAATGGAACTATATCTTTTCTACTGCTTTGTTGAAAAAATTCGCATTGACTTTGGATTTGTAATGTGCAAATTTCTACTCAAAATCAGCACTGACAGTCGTAGGAAGCTTTCCTATGGCAGATTTCTGACTCCCATTTTTGCTCATTTTGACATACCCTTTTCTGGCAAATCTCCAAAAGAAAGTGCTTCTTCAGTTTTCTCCAAAGCTTATTTTGAAAGAAAGAATCTAAAATTTTTTGAGGGTCATTGGTGCTACAAGGAAACTGTGGCCGAGTCTAGAAGAAAAAATTTGCATGAAACCCCTGTCACTCCTAGAACTCCCCATGATCAGTCAGGATATGTGTCTCCTTTCACCATTCATCCCAGAAAGTCTGCCAGTAAGTCCTTCCCTTCCAATTCTGAGGTCATCTCCCTGCTTGAAGACCTCAAACAGCATGTTATGCTTCTTGAAGATGGTCTCATGATGACCATGACCTCTGCCCAACAATCCTCCTTTCTTGAAAAAAGGAATCTTCTTGTGCCCCCTATACCTGAAACAAATGAAGCTGCTCATCAGAAAGAACCAAGATCTGAGCCCACAAGGCCAACCACTGGTGATGAGACTACTCCAGCTTCTAGTTCTCAGCCCAAGGACAAAGGCAAGGCTCCAATTACTGAGGAAGAAGTTGAAGATGATGATGAAGAAACTGAGGAAGAGGAGGATCCTGAACAGTATCGTCTGACCAGGAGGAGGCCTGGATCATCTAAAATCACTATCTAGGCACTTCTAGGTCACTGCACCAAAATCTAGGACTATAGTTTATCTTTTGTTTTAAGTGCTGGACACATGGTCTGTAAAACTGGATAGTTTCTTTACTGTTTATGAATGCTTTAACTAAGTATTGTGTTATGGATGTTTTTTTTTAATATGATTGGTATGTATGTGTGCTGGTTGAATGAATGTGTCTGATTGACATCTGCACGATGATTACCTCCAAACTGTGATGAATATTTATACTGATTTGTTGGTTGTGATGACAAAAAGGGGGAGAATTGGAATTGGATTTGGTTTATAACTGATGGTATAAAGTATCTAGTTAGGGGGAGTCAGTTTTAGGGGGAGTAATATACTACTCATGCACTTCGTCAGGGGGAGCTGCTATATTTTGTGTTGTATCCAATTGTTTTGTCATCATCAAAAAGGGGGAGATTGTTTATCTCAATTCATATCTTTTGATGATTACAAAACAATTGGATGTTTCTAATACTTTTTGTAAAGATCCTTTTCAGAAATAAACCAAACAGGTATGTGGAGTTAAAGCAGAAAAAGAAGACCAGAAAGGAATGAAGTATGCTGAGGATGATGTCGGACGCACAAAAGGAAAGTATCGGACGTCCGATATTCTTTGAGTATCTTCGGACGAGTAGAGAACTCAGACTCGGACGTCCGAAGAAGACAAGCCAGGAGTTACTCTATTACTAATTTGGTTCGGACGCTCAAAACCTGTGTATCGGACGTCCGACAAATGTTGCTGATCTTCGGACACAACACTTTGGATGCATCGGCCGTCCGAAGGAATTGAAGAAGAAAAGTCCAAGTATTCATCCTATCCTCGGACGCATGATCGGACGTCCTAAGAGACTCGAGAAAACTTCCAGAACTCATTTGTATCATTCGGACGCATAAAAACCAAGCATCGGACGTCCGACAGCACCAACGGCTAGTTGACTCTTCAGCTGCCTTCTACCCGTTGACAGCATTAATTGAAGAATTCTCTGATCTCCTATAAAAGGAACTAAGTCAGCCACCTCAGGGGAACTTTGTACATCAAGCCTACATCAGATTGTGAGTAATTCAAGTGCTAGAATACTCAAAAGAAACATTTGTATTCCTTGTATGTGCAATCTTCGTGTAGCTGTTTTTCAAGTGTGACATAGCTTCTTCAATAGTGTAGCAAAGAGAGGGTTTGCGACTGTTTGTAAAACTTCCTTGCTTGACCAAGTGTATTTTGGGGCAAGAAGGAAGTGATCCCTTCCTTGTACACATAAGATTGGTTGCAAGTCTATTCAGCTTGAAGTAACTTGGTATATAATAGAGGGTTTCAAACATCAGTTGTGTTTGAAGCTTGGTTTGGCTCTTTACTCTCATTTACTGCTTTTCTATATAAACTGCTTTTCTCCTCATCTCACTAATACCTGTGCTACTATATTATCTTGTTCATTGAGAAGTATCTTGAAAAAGAAGGGCTGTCTGTCAAAAAAGGTTGAATATTTACAAGCAGGTTTTTGAACAACATATAAGCTTTAAACTTGTACCAAAATGGGTGGAAGCGATAGCTAAACCTGTGAAAACTGGTTATACCCCCATGATCACAAATGATTGATGGATTTCTTACGAGCATAATCCTCACTTTGGATTGTCATGAAGGAATAAGTCAACGATGGACTTTATTAACTTGTAACGTGGCTTGAAACGATAGCTGAAAGATAAGACTTCCAAGGACCTTGCACCACAGATCGCATTTTTCCAAAATTGCCCCTATTTTGAACCCGGAGATTCTGAACTTTATTTGATCACTCAATAGTGACTTCACCATCGAATCTTTTGTATTTCATTTTTCCTTTTTACTTTTCCGTTTTCTCTTCTTTGATCTGGTGGGTTTTCACATGGTGAGTAGCGTCAACCCCATACCCAAACAATTCAGAAATACAGCTAAAAATTTTCGGCATCAGAAATTTTCTTGACAGGGCCATTGCAAAGAACAGAAGTCAGGACTTTTCAGCTTTTGTAATGGGGTCTGGTGGGGTGCTTAGAAAAGTTAAGGCTTGAAAGCGGATTTCAAAAGTGGTTTGAATAATCTGAGATCGCATTGCTGCGCCAACCTTATTTTAGGGCTAAATCAGAATTTGCCCCAGTTTATGCTCAATTGAGGCTTTTTCTCTTTCATTTTGTTTTTCCCTCGGCCTTTTGCCATTCCTTTGAAATTTTTCAAAAATTTGCCCCAGTTTATTTTGAACTGAGGTTCTCTTTTCTTTTGCTTTTGTTGTTGCCTTAGCACTTTTCACCTCTTGGGACTTTTCTTTTCTTTTCTTTTCCAACTCAAAGTTACCCCAGTGTGGGGTTTGCGATTCTCAGGGGTTGCCAGATAAAGTATTTTATTCTGAAGGCTCAAAAGGGATAACTAGGGATAGAATGCTTGATCGGAAAAAGAAGATGGCCTGACTTGTATTCCGTTCCTTACAATAACTCTGAAAGGAAACTTTCATTAATGCAAAATTTTTGGCATGTATCTGAATTAATTGACTGAGGAAGACTCTTTTTCTTCATATGTGTGAAAACATAGGCGATCTGCCAGACAAACTCTTCCTTTTCTTTTTTCAACATTGGAACCCAAGTGGAATCAAATTTCCAATTTGCGGTTCTCTCCCTTTTAGCCTTAGCATTTTGGCTTTTCTCTCTCTTTTGGACAATTCTCCAATCTTCTTCCCCAGTGTGGGGGGCGATCATAAGTGCTTTGAAAAGAACCAGCAATTTTGGCTCAAACGGGGATGCAAGGGATAAAACAGTGTTTAGGTTGTAGAAATGATGGCCAAAGCATCATTCTTACACTTCATGACAATCAACGTAACGCAATGCTCATTGAGAATCTATTCCCCTTTTGATATTTGAAAATTTTCCAATGAAGGGTAGTGATCATTAGGGCTCTTATTTGAAACGAAATTATTCTTTCACAGGCTCAAATGGGAGAGCAAATGATAAAATGTGTATAGGTAGAGAAAAGAATGCTCAAAGTATCATTCCAAATTTTCAAAACAAACAAGAATAATGCACATTTTTGCTTTCATTGAGATGTGAATTGAATCTAATTAGACGCTATGGACATTTTTCCAAGCAAAGATTGCCCCAATTTGCAATTTATCAATCAATGTGACTGATTTTATTTTGGGGTCAATAGGAGTGGGCAAAATATGAATTGTACAGTAAAGGAAAAAAAAAAAAGGTATCTCATTGGGTCTTTTGAGTGACTTCTTTTAACTTTGAGCACTCTTATTGGATAGCTCGAATCACCAATCTAATGTACGCAAGAATTTTAGAAAGCATACACTTGTGAATTTTCAGACTGGAGGTTGAGGAAATCTCAATTTAGTCTTATTTTCTTTAAAATTCATCATGAAATTTCCAATGAGCAAAAAGAATGAAATGTACATGGATATACAAAACTATAATTGTCAAAAAATTTTATTGCTGAAAGAGTTTGAAACAAAATGCTCATTCAATTATAATACAAATGAGAAGAGAAAAACTTCTAAGAACTCCCCATATACACATTTCTGCCTCTTTTGAGAACAAGAATGTATTAACAAATCCAATATACAGAGTCTTCTTTGAAAAATAATTATGAAATCTCTTAGAAGCTCTTAGTCTAGAACTTTCAGATGGATCTTTCACGTTTCCATTGTAGGGTCTGCCCAAGAATCAAATAATACTTGTACTTTTCACACTTTATTAGATCAGAAATGTTATCAAATGTAGAAAAATATTTTTGCCTTATTGAAACATTTTCATGAATGCAGGGGAGGGGGAAAAACAAAAGAAAAATAACCCGAGTTAGTAAACAAGACTGCAAAATCGGTATGCATGTCCTATGGGGGAACCCTTTTTGTGCCAAGGGTAGGCCTAGAATGAAAATGCAGTCCTCCAGAGCATGCACTATACAATACCTGACGGATCCAACCAACTTATTGAGTGAAAAATAATTTGAAAATTTTGGCCAAATGAATGAAATGTACATGATTTATTCAAAATCGGCCAAATCACCCTAAAAAAAAAGGTCAAATTGGTCAAATGAATCGACGATTTATTCAAAAATCGATCGGATGACCCTAGAAAGGGTAAGTTGGTCAAAATCGACTACGTGACCCTAAAAAAAAGTGAATTGGTCATATGAATTGAATGAAATTGATGATTTATTCAAAAATCGACCGGATAACCCTAAAAGAGGGTAAATTGATCAAATGAATTGATGATTATTCAAAACCCGACCGGACGACCCTAAAAAGGGTAAATTGATCAAATGAATGAAATGAAGCTAATGATTTATTCAAAAATTGGCCAAATCACCCTAAAAGGGTAGATTGGTCAAATGAATTGATGATTTTTCAAAAATTGACCGAATGACCTTAAAAAGGGTAAATTGGTCAAATGAATTGATGATTTTAATGATTTATTCAAAAATGATTGAATTATCTACCTATTGGGTAGTTTAAAAAAAAATTAATCTATGAACCTTCTAAAATCACGATTTGGCCTCAATTTATCGTCTCAATAGTGAGGAATTATTTGTGAATTTCTTCAAATTAATGTCCTTTTACGCAAGGGAATTTTACCAATTTTTGATAAAATGGCCAAAAAGTGATTATTAGATGCTCATATTCCAAAGATCACTCTATGAAAATGATCGGATCCTACCTTACCTTGTGCCCTACCCCTTCGGATGGACAAAATGTAAACGTGCAGGTCTCGTTGGATTAAGTATCCGAGACGCAAGGTGGTTTATTCCTAACACGGGATCCCCTAAGTGGCATTCCCTTTCTAGGGTTTAACGCATGATGCCATTTTTATCAAAGCAAGAAAATATGCAATTCGAAACGAAACGTGACCTAAGGAACTCTTTATCTGCCAGGGTAGGCTTAGAATGATATGCAATCATTAATCTATTAATGCAATATACCAAAATCTTTAAACGTGCAATAGCCTGTCTACAAAGGTAGGTTCTAAAAGAAAGTCATGCCAGACCTCTTATTTCCTAATGTTTGTGAATGCAAAAGACAAGAGACAAGGAATTGTGAGTTCAACACATAACACATAACACATTTGGACAATTAGATGAAAAGCAACAGAGACAGATAAGGAAAAAAGGGTGGGACCCCTCCCCTCGTGAATAGTGTTTCCTAATTTAGGGCAAGGTCGACTCTACCCTAGGCAATTCTAATATGGATGCATGAGGTTGGGGTTCGCTAATGCATCTAGACTCGATAAGCTCAGGTCCCCGAGCCTTCAGACTTAGAAACCAAGGGTCATCAATCCCAAGGTTCTTTGTCGGTGGCTCGAGCGATTCCCCAAACACCGCTACGCACACATCGTGTCGCGGCTACGTGTTTGAGTGAATCTATCAAAGTCCTCAACCTTCGACTAAAAGCTACAGGCTATCAACCCATAGCTTAAAGTGGAAGATTGAGTGACCCATTGGATCATGCTACACACACATCGTGTCGTGATCACATGTCCAAATGGGTCGCCTAATCCTAGTAAGGGTGGAGTGGCGTGACAAGCCACTAAAAAGAAAATAAGAGAGGGATAAAAGAAGAAAACGTATGCTCGTATGCTAGTGCTCGCTTGGAGGGGAAGGGTCAAGAACCAACGCGAGGCTCTAGGGTGACCCATACCTCCCAAATGCAATGCAAGCGCGAGATAACAAGTAAACATACATTCAATCAACCAATCACACATTCGTGATCGAGGGAGTAGTTTGATACGCATACGAGGACAAAAAGCCCTAAAATGAGAAATGCAACCCTAATATCCAAATGCAATGCATAGAAAGGGTAGAAAAAGGAAACAAATGGTTAAGTCAAAAATGCTTGGACCCACTTAGGAAGTCCCCAGTGGAGTCGCCAACTGTTGCGCCCCATTTTTTGGAAAAATAAAATGATTCTTTTTTGTGAATTTATTGATTTGGGAAAAATGAATTTTGTTGATAAAAACAAAAATGGGTCTAAATGGGACTTTTGAAAATGCGACGATTTGACCCAAGAAAAATAGTTCAAAAAGGGTTTTTTATATGAAAAATGGAGTCGCCACTTGGTATAGAGTTAGGGTGTACCAAATCACCCAAAAATGAATTTTTTAAAGAAAAAAGTAAGAAAACCCTTTTTAAACGACTCCTAGTCCACGTAAAACAAAGAAAAAGGTTCGGGAGTCACATTTGACGAGGGGGAAGGCAAGGATAAAAATCCAAGGCACCCCTTCGACCTAGTCAAGGCTAGTTGCGTGATTTAACCCTTATTTTCCTATATTTTTCTACCCAAAGTATGTAGTGCAAATTGGATTTGACTAATGAATGAGAGATGCAATCCTAAATCTAAGTAATGTTTCTTATGAGGCTTTTGGTCCCATTCACACGAGTCGTGACGGCCAATAAGGAAAGTCCTCATAGAAAATCATGAATGATGCAAATGAGGACTCAAATGAGAGTGTAAGTGTGCAAAGTGTAGAAAAAAGTGCATGTGTGCAATTTGAAAGTGTTTGTGTGCAAATGAATAAAAATATAAATGCTCGTGTGCAAGTGAATGAAAATAGTAAATATATAAGTAAAATAGGTGCAATGTGTGAAGTGAAAAGTAAAGAAAGTGAATGAGTGTGTGAATATGACATGTGGATTTTAAAATATATAATTAGTGAGGAAAATAGTGAGAAAATGATATGAAAATGCATGAACTTAGAGGAATGCATCAGGTCGGGTACGGGAATGACCTCTAGTTTTTGTGATTTTAATTTTCCCTTTGATTAGAAGGAAAAAAACTAGCGTGCTAAGGCTATTTTGAAGCCACACTCGCTCGTTTCCCTTACCCAAGGGGGTTCTCAAGCAAATGGACCCTATAACTAGTATGGAATGCAAAGATCTAAAATGAGGGGAAAAGGGGTCCGAGGAGCATGCTAAATGATAACAAAAACTAAGAAAAATGCATGAAATGTAGTGAACATGCAAAATATGCACTAATGAAAAAGGGACAGCCTATTGGGTCTAGCGTTGGACTAGCCCATAACTAGGAGCTCCTACTAGCGTTGGACTAGTGGAATACGGGACAATGAACCACAACTAGCGTTGGACTAGTGTGGTGACGTACATTCCATTCACCATATTCATTAATAAATATAGAAAGCAATTAGACATGCAAAATCATTTATAACACGTAGCACATAACACTTAGCATGCTCGACTAGATGCAAGACCCTAATAATGCAAGTAACAAGTAACACATAGGCATGCAACTAAGCTAATGAACTTATTACATTCACTAACTAAAACAAAAGGGGAAGGGAAAATGGACCGAATTGCTCGCCACAGCCCTATCTATTACAAGCCAAGAGGTGTACACATACCCCATTAAAAGAATAATTTGATGAAAACAAAAAGTAAATGATATAAGTAAAAGGAATTAAAGAAAAGCTAGGAAAGCAAAGTAGACATGCAATGCACTTAGCACGTTGGGTCACATAGGAGAGACAAAAGGGATAAAAGAAATTATACCTCCCTTGAAATGAAGCTCTAATGGAGTGAAATCAACTTATTTACCCTCCAAAATAATAAAGGAGTCAAGGTGCCAATTTATTTGACAAATAATCACAAATGACAAAAACAAACATGAATTTGAATCAATTAAATCATGCAGACAACCTACATTTAAGAAGTCAAAAGAAGAAAGGACTTGATTGCAAAATTAATAAAGTCTTGGGGTCAAAATCAAAGAAAAATAAAGTTCAGGGACCTATTTGCAATTAGTTTAAGGACCCAACTGACAGCATTGAAAGTTTGTAGGGCCATAGTGTAGTTAAGGAGAAATCCAGGGATTGATTTGCAAAATCACTTCTGGTTGCTAATGGGTCAGGCCAGTGGGCCATTTTCTTATTCGTTTGGGCCAAAATCACTTGGCCCAAACGGAAATCCAAAAACAAAAGGAATGGGTCATTTTACTTTGACCCAAAACATAAACCAACAAATTGATGGGCTTTAAACCTTCAGCCCAGGATAAACCCAAATGAAAGGAAACCAAACCCAGTTCCAAGTAGCCCAAACAAATAACCTCTTATCACTTATTTCACTAAACCCATCAAGATAAACAAATCAACTAAAATTATTAAGCCACAATTATGACCCTCAATCAAGAATTAATCTATCCACAAAATCACATAAAATATGCAAACAGAGAATTAAACTTAGAAGGACAGAATTAGTTCAATTATGCCAAGTTTTGGGCCATAGCAGAATAAGGGAAAATGTGAGGGGTTAATTAAAATATCAGAAATCATTGTGCATCTTGACCGAAGCTCTTTTGCAGCTTTCTTTTCATTTCTTTCTTCTGTAACTCACCCCAGGAACCACACGACACAGATTCAAAGTAAACAAGCCACTTTAGCAAATTCAAACCCCCCCCTTTGATCAACACAACCCAGTGATGCGTATTAAACCATTGCAGATCAAAAGAGTATCGGCGACCACTTAGCCTTTCTTCGCAGAATAAGAACATCAAAGCAAAATGCAAGTCAATCATCCCTCAAGCAGAATTCTTAGCCGGGCATTTCATCAAACAGGTAAAAGGCATTAAAAAATCAGGGATTTCCTTGCTTATTTGAAACGTAAACAGCCAAAAAATTTACCAGCAACCCAAGAAAATTCAAACCAATTAACACATAAAACATGTACAATCAGAAAGTTACGGAAAATCAACAAGTCAATTGCAGAACAAAGTCACGGCAACCTGTTTCTGAAGCTTGAACAAAAATTGAAATTTCAACGAAAGAAAAAAAAAAAAAAAAACGGCTTACCCTGCTCTTGCTTAATGAAAGTTGGCTGGTGGTGAACTTGTTGAGGAGGCGGAGTAGCCTGAGAAACGCTCGATTCACGCTGCTTTGCCGGTGCTGTTCAGAGGCTTCTTTCCATCGTAGGCCGCGTTGCAGGCTGCCCGTTTGTTTTTTATCAACGATTGATGAAGACTCGGTTGATGTTCCTGCGGCCAGCACCATGCGGCGGTCAGACCTGGGTGGCCGAGACTCTCTCCTCTTTTTCCCTTGCGGCCGCTTGTCCCTCTGCTTTTCTGTTTTCCTATCCAAGCCGCCATAGCCGAAGCCATCCCCCTGATTTTTCTTCTTCTCTTTCCTTTTTCTGATTTTTCCGGTCCCCCCATTTCATCCGCCGCCTCCCTTTTCTTCCATTTTTCCTTTTTGCTGCCTCCCGAAGCTTCTCCTTCCGCCGCCCTTTTCTTGCTGTTTCTTTTTCCTTCAAAACCTAGCCGTCCTCCCCCTTCCTTGCTCCCTCTGTTTTTTTTCTTTATCTGTTTTTGCCCCGCCCCCAAAACCTCTCTCGGCCTTTCTCTCTATCCCCTCGCCTTATGCTCTCTCACTACCCACAGCCGCCGACCCTTTCTGGTTCTGTTTTTGCTCTTTTGCTCCTGCTCCCTTTTGCCGGCTGTCACTAGATTTCTTTTTGTTTCCCTTCAGCCGTCAAAACTCAGCCGCCACCTCCCTGTTTTATATTTCTTTTGCTCCGCCGCCAGACCCCTCTTTTCATTTTTCTTTTGCTCTGTTTTCGAGCCGCAATCTCTCTCGGCCTCTTTGTTTTTCCCCACCGAAGCCCCCCTTTTGTTTTCCTTCATAGTCGAGAGCTCTCTCGGCTCTCTCTATCTCCTCTGCCGGCTACTCTACCCAAACCTCTTTTTGTTTCTTTCCTTTTTGCTGTCCCCAAAAACCCCCCTGTTGCGTCTGCCTTCCTCTTGCTATTTTTCTTTCCCCGTCGTCCGCCCTCTGCTTTTTTTTCTTTTCTTTTCATCCGTGGCCTCCTTTCTTTTTTTCTTTTTTTTTCAATTCTCAAAACCTCCCTTCTAAGCTAAACAAGTGTCCTCCTAAATGTTGTGTTGTCAATTAAATAAAAGGGACACTTGTCCCATGATTGTTTTGTACACTTGTTCAACATGCACACTTCCACCTATTTTTTGCCATTTTCATTCTTTTTCTTTCATTTTTTCATTTTTTCTCATTTTTCCTTTTTCTCTCTTTTTTTTCATTTCAAGAAATTCTATGCTAAAAACTTAAAAATAAAAATAAACTATAAACTAAAAACTAAAAATCGAATAAAACTAACACGACAAATAAAAAACTAAAAATAAACAGTAAATGAAATTACACCAAAAATTTGGTGTCTACAATAACTTCTACTCTAATACCTCGTATAAAGGAAGCTCAGAAGGATGATTCACAAGTGCAAAAATAGAAGGAGAAAGTTGGAAAAGGAACGATACCTGACTTTAATGTGAACTCAGATGGGATATTGAGATATCGCAATCGATTGGTTGTACCACAAGATAAAGACATTAAAAGGGAGATATTGGAAGAAACTCACCGATCACGATATACTGTACATCCGAGTACGACAAAGATGTACCAAGATTTGAAAAAGTTATACTGGTGGGATGGTATGAAGAAGGAGGTAGCTCAGTTTGTACAAACATGTCTAACCTGTCAGCAGATTAAAGTTGAGCACCAAAAACCCTCAGGGTTACTCCAGCCCTTAGAAGTGCCAGAGTGGAAATGGAAAAACATTACGATGGATTTTGTTTCAGAATTACCACGGACACAAAATGGACATGATGCCATATGGGTAATTGTGGACCGTTTAACCAAATCAGCTCATTTCCTTCCTGTGAACATGAAGTACTCCTTAGAAAAACTAGCTCAACTGTATCTAGATGAAATTATACGGCTACATGGAGTACCGGTGAGTATTGTCTCGGATAGAGATCCCCGTTTCGTATCACGATTCTGGCAAAGGACGCAAGAAGCTATGGGATCTAAACTTCACTTAAGTACAACTTGCCATCCTCAGACAGATGGACAATCGGATAGAACTATACAAACCCTTGAGGACATGCTTCGATCGTGTGTTATGGATTTTGGAGGGAACTGGAGCCAACACCTCACCCTGATCAAGTTTGCCTATAACAACAGCTATCATTCTACCATACGAATGGCACCGTATGATGCCTTATACGGGCGCAAGTGCCGCTCACCGATCTTTTGGGATGAAGTAAGTGAGAGGAAAGTATTGGATTCGACCACAGTACCATGGATTGAAGAAGCAATAGAAAAGGTCAAAATTATTCGCCAGAACATACAAACCGCTCAGAACTGGCAAAAGAGTTATGCCGATCATCGAAGAAAAGACCTGGAGTTTGAGGTGGGAGACATGGTGTAACATCCTGATTATTAGGAGGTTGTTTGTGAAGAAAATATTAAAGTATATTTCTTCGGGTTTGATTTAAAACCTTATTTTATTTTAAAAGACTAGAAACCCCAATATTTTAGTCAAAAACCCTAGTTTACTTGTGACTAACCGGTTTTCTTAAATCTCTCACATTTTAATTGAAACCCTAATTTTAATCACTGGAATTGGAAAATTCCTCACGTTTTCTTAAAAATTTCCTTTTATTTGGAAATTATTATTTATTAAAGCCCTACTATCCAATTATTCCATAATAAGTGCAAATGAGCCTAGAAAGTAGGGTTTCACTCTTCATTTTCAAGATTGGGCAAATTAGGGTTTTCGTGATTTTCCACCGGATGAATTTTCGGTACTGACCAAGGATCAATTTGGTGATTAAAAGTGACTCGTAAGTGATAAATAATATGTGATTAGGAGCAATGAGATGAGGTTAGTGAATAGGAAGTAAAAACCCTAGTACGTGTGTTTTTAAGAAAAACGGCGCGAACCGGCGGGACCCGCGCATTACCGATTGAACGCACCAATTGACCACCACTTTCTTACCATATAAGTTTATTGATATTTGAGCAAAATATCTCCTCTCTCATGATGACTTCTTGACCAAAAATTTGTGGCCAAAATGCAAGGAGAAGAAAGAGAAATTCTTGTGGTTGTAATTAAACCAAGTGTTGGCCAAACTTGTGGCTTAGATTACTCCTAATCTCTTGTCTTCTTAACTACTCAAGAACAGCCTTTCTTCTTCATTTTTCTGCCCCATAACCGAAATTAGAGAGAGAGAGAAAGACAAAGAGAGTTCATCTTGTTCTTCTCCAAATCTTGAAAAGTTTCTTCTATTCGCGCAAATCTACTCCGATTAAGTTGTTATCTAGCACAAAGGCTACCTATCGGTGTAATTTTCTTGAGGAGCAAAGGCCTTGAACACTTGTTTCTAGTTTCCTTGGAAAGGTATACATGCTAGAACCTTGATTCTCCGATTAAATGCGTGATTAGTTGCTAAATATGTCACATATGGTTGAATTATTGATGTATGTGGTGAAATAGAGGCTTGGATCATGATTTTCCATTTTATTGGAATTTTTACAGTTTCCCTATGATTCTTCTAGTGCTTACAATTTGGGGCTTTGATGTTTAAAGTTTAATATGGGAAGTTAAGATGGTGAAGCAAGCCAAAAATAAAGAAATTAGCATTTGATTTCAAGAATTTCCAGATTTCAGGAACTTGAAAATTCAGTTCTGCCTGTTTCTGTATCACCTACTTAGAGGCCGAATTTGGCTTGGCATGAAACATGAAAGTTGTATATAATGGTATTTTATAGGTGCCTACAAAATTTCAGCTCAATCGGAGCAACGTAGGACATGAAAAGTCCAAAATACCCTTACTGTTTTAAGTATTTCCCAAGCAGTCCGTGTGATCAGTTAAGTCCAGTTTATCACGTTTTTTGACTAGGATCCATTCTGATTTAGCTTTTTGCTGAAACATGAAAGTTGTAATATTCTTACTTAGCTTTCAAACGCCTCTAAGAACAACTGAATCGGACTTTTGTAACCTGAGATATGACCATTACAGTACAATGCGGTTAGACAGCCAACGAGTGAGATTTTGGTTCTGTAAATTGAGGATTTGACTATGTTGCATTGGAAACTGGACTAAGTGATTTTCATGAACATTGTAGCCTTGTGTCTTAGCTTCAAAACGGTATATGTTTCACCTCAATCCGATAAGCGTAGCCTCAGATGTACCCATTCCGCAAAAACCCATCAAAACTGTCTTTTGTAAACTTCGTTTCCACACTTGTTGTTAGCTTAAATTTTGTCCTTGTATTGTTATGAGCCTATGGAACGGCTATTGACTTGCATTATGATATATATGACTTTGGGATTGGCTGAGGAAAAATAATGAAGCCTAAATGGCTGGAAAATTAGGTAAACACAAAGGGCATGCTGCCCAAATTTACGCTTGAGGGAATGAATTCCGGTTTCTAGGGTTTAATTGGGGGTTTTTCTAATGGTGGATTTTAAGCTTCTAATTAGCTTTGATTGAGGGATATTGTGGCCTAATTAGATATATTTTATTGCTTATTAACCGTATGTGTGATCGGTAATATATTGTAGGTTGGAAATGAAGCATTTATGGGGAAATGTTGTCCGAACTTTGAGAATGTATGATTGCTTTGAGTTTGTGATTTAGAGCTTGGACTCGGGCAAGGTAATGATATATGATGGATGGTTTCTGAGCCGTGGAGGTGAGTGACCTCAAACTACTTCTAAAGTTATTTATGAACCGTTTCTTACATTATTTACTTTTGAACTGTTTCCAAAGTTACTTTTGAAATGTTTTCTTGCATATCATGTGTGCTGGCATTTGAGTGTGCCTTGTTTGCTATGTTTCTTGACTTCATGACTTGTATTTTGGTTGATAACGTGTTAAGCGCTTATAATGATTTCCAAAACGAGTTTTCGAGGCGAGTGTGTACTTTATCGCACTCGACCTAAATAGCTGTGCAATTTTCAAGGATTTAATTATTGAAATGCTAGTTGCGCATGATGTAAGCCTTTTGGGCTGAACTGGCCATTGCCCCTTGTTACCGGTCGTCTTGCGCCAGAAGCGGACTCGGTCAGGCGATTAGGAACTTGGGTGAACGTTTGGTATACTCGAGTATTACCTATGTAGGTTGGTGGAGCCTGGCCAAAAGCCAGGGACGGGGTGAATGAAATAAAATGAATGACCAAATGAGCGAGGAAATGTCAGGAGAATGAATGTATCCTTTCATGAATGTTACTATCGCTTTCCATTGTAAATGTTTCTTGAATTATTGATAATCCATATTTACTGTTTTGCAAATGTTGTAGTTGTTTCCGGATTTATCATTGCTATATGACATCATTGAAATGAACTATTGTGAAACCGATTTGATTACTGATTTTAATGGTTACTCGCTGAGCTTCTAGCTCACCCCAAAAAATGTTTTATTTCCCCCCCAGGGCTCAAGGCGAAGAAAAGCTTGGAGTGCTTATTCACGTGACTGGATGGCTTATATCGTGTACAGTTTAAGTTTGGATCTATTTTATGTACGAGTTGGTCTTGTATAAATATTTGAAATTGATATGGATGTAAGTATACGTTCCACGATTGGAATCAGTTTCCGCTGCATTTGTGATATGTAATCATTGGAGAATTTGATGTAATTTTGAGATTTATATTGTAATTGGGTTGAGGACTGTAGTGTGCGACTGAGTCCCGGCGAGAGCTGGGCAGGCGGTCCGCCGAACCCTCTGGTTCGCCTTAGGGGAAGGTGGGGTCGTCACAGTTGGTATCAGAGCTTAGGCTTCAGATCTTTGTAGTGTATCCTAGGCTTGAAGTTTGGGATGCCGGACTGTGGGTTTGGTTTGAAATATCAGTGATTCTTGCGGGATGTTTTGACTTGATTAGTACAAGATGGAATGTCGAGGACGACATTCTTTTAAGGAGGGGAGATTGTAACATCCTGATTATTAGGAGGTTGTTTGTGAAGAAAATATTAAAGTATATTTCTTCGGGTTTGATTTAAAACCTTATTTTATTTTAAAAGACTAGAAACCCCAATATTTTAGTCAAAAACCCTAGTTTACTTGTGACTAACCGGTTTTCTTAAATCTCTCACATTTTAATTGAAACCCTAATTTTAATCACTGGAATTGGAAAATTCCTCACGTTTTCTTAAAAATTTCCTTTTATTTGGAAATTATTATTTATTAAAGCCCTACTATCCAATTATTCCATAATAAGTGCAAATGAGCCTAGAAAGTAGGGTTTCACTCTTCATTTTCAAGATTGGGCAAATTAGGGTTTTCGTGATTTTCCACCGGATGAATTTTCGGTACTGACCAAGGATCAATTTGGTGATTAAAAGTGACTCGTAAGTGATAAATAATATGTGATTAGGAGCAATGAGATGAGGTTAGTGAATAGGAAGTAAAAACCCTAGTACGTGTGTTTTTAAGAAAAACGGCGCGAACCGGCGGGACCCGCGCATTACCGATTGAACGCACCAATTGACCACCACTTTCTTACCATATAAGTTTATTGATATTTGAGCAAAATATCTCCTCTCTCATGATGACTTCTTGACCAAAAATTTGTGGCCAAAATGCAAGGAGAAGAAAGAGAAATTCTTGTGGTTGTAATTAAACCAAGTGTTGGCCAAACTTGTGGCTTAGATTACTCCTAATCTCTTGTCTTCTTAACTACTCAAGAACAGCCTTTCTTCTTCATTTTTCTGCCCCATAACCGAAATTAGAGAGAGAGAGAAAGACAAAGAGAGTTCATCTTGTTCTTCTCCAAATCTTGAAAAGTTTCTTCTATTCGCGCAAATCTACTCCGATTAAGTTGTTATCTAGCACAAAGGCTACCTATCGGTGTAATTTTCTTGAGGAGCAAAGGCCTTGAACACTTGTTTCTAGTTTCCTTGGAAAGGTATACATGCTAGAACCTTGATTCTCCGATTAAATGCGTGATTAGTTGCTAAATATGTCACATATGGTTGAATTATTGATGTATGTGGTGAAATAGAGGCTTGGATCATGATTTTCCATTTTATTGGAATTTTTACAGTTTCCCTATGATTCTTCTAGTGCTTACAATTTGGGGCTTTGATGTTTAAAGTTTAATATGGGAAGTTAAGATGGTGAAGCAAGCCAAAAATAAAGAAATTAGCATTTGATTTCAAGAATTTCCAGATTTCAGGAACTTGAAAATTCAGTTCTGCCTGTTTCTGTATCACCTACTTAGAGGCCGAATTTGGCTTGGCATGAAACATGAAAGTTGTATATAATGGTATTTTATAGGTTCCTACAAAATTTCAGCTCAATCGGAGCAACGTAGGACATGAAAAGTCCAAAATACCCTTACTGTTTTAAGTATTTCCCAAGCAGTCCGTGTGATCAGTTAAGTCCAGTTTATCACGTTTTTTGACTAGGATCCATTCTGATTTAGCTTTTTGCTGAAACATGAAAGTTGTAATATTCTTACTTAGCTTTCAAACGCCTCTAAGAACAACTGAATCGGACTTTTGTAACCTGAGATATGACCATTACAGTACAATGCGGTTAGACAGCCAACGAGTGAGATTTTGGTTCTGTAAATTGAGGATTTGACTATGTTGCATTGGAAACTGGACTAAGTGATTTTCATGAACATTGTAGCCTTGTGTCTTAGCTTCAAAACGGTATATGTTTCACCTCAATCCGATAAGCGTAGCCTCAGATGTACCCATTCCGCAAAAACCCATCAAAACTGTCTTTTGTAAACTTCGTTTCCACACTTGTTGTTAGCTTAAATTTTGTCCTTGTATTGTTATGAGCCTATGGAACGGCTATTGACTTGCATTATGATATATATGACTTTGGGATTGGCTGAGGAAAAATAATGAAGCCTAAATGGCTGGAAAATTAGGTAAACACAAAGGGCATGCTGCCCAAATTTACGCTTGAGGGAATGAATTCCGGTTTCTAGGGTTTAATTGGGGGTTTTTCTAATGGTGGATTTTAAGCTTCTAATTAGCTTTGATTGAGGGATATTGTGGCCTAATTAGATATATTTTATTGCTTATTAACCGTATGTGTGATCGGTAATATATTGTAGGTTGGAAATGAAGCATTTATGGGGAAATGTTGTCCGAACTTTGAGAATGTATGATTGCTTTGAGTTTGTGATTTAGAGCTTGGACTCGGGCAAGGTAATGATATATGATGGATGGTTTCTGAGCCGTGGAGGTGAGTGACCTCAAACTACTTCTAAAGTTATTTATGAACCGTTTCTTACATTATTTACTTTTGAACTGTTTCCAAAGTTACTTTTGAAATGTTTTCTTGCATATCATGTGTGCTGGCATTTGAGTGTGCCTTGTTTGCTATGTTTCTTGACTTCATGACTTGTATTTTGGTTGATAACGTGTTAAGCGCTTATAATGATTTCCAAAACGAGTTTTCGAGGCGAGTGTGTACTTTATCGCACTCGACCTAAATAGCTGTGCAATTTTCAAGGATTTAATTATTGAAATGCTAGTTGCGCATGATGTAAGCCTTTTGGGCTGAACTGGCCATTGCCCCTTGTTACCGGTCGTCTTGCGCCAGAAGCGGACTCGGTCAGGCGATTAGGAACTTGGGTGAACGTTTGGTATACTCGAGTATTACCTATGTAGGTTGGTGGAGCCTGGCCAAAAGCCAGGGACGGGGTGAATGAAATAAAATGAATGACCAAATGAGCGAGGAAATGTCAGGAGAATGAATGTATCCTTTCATGAATGTTACTATCGCTTTCCATTGTAAATGTTTCTTGAATTATTGATAATCCATATTTACTGTTTTGCAAATGTTGTAGTTGTTTCCGGATTTATCATTGCTATATGACATCATTGAAATGAACTATTGTGAAACCGATTTGATTACTGATTTTAATGGTTACTCGCTGAGCTTCTAGCTCACCCCAAAAAATGTTTTATTTCCCCCCCAGGGCTCAAGGCGAAGAAAAGCTTGGAGTGCTTATTCACGTGACTGGATGGCTTATATCGTGTACAGTTTAAGTTTGGATCTATTTTATGTACGAGTTGGTCTTGTATAAATATTTGAAATTGATATGGATGTAAGTATACGTTCCACGATTGGAATCAGTTTCCGCTGCATTTGTGATATGTAATCATTGGAGAATTTGATGTAATTTTGAGATTTATATTGTAATTGGGTTGAGGACTGTAGTGTGCGACTGAGTCCCGGCGAGAGCTGGGCAGGCGGTCCGCCGAACCCTCTGGTTCGCCTTAGGGGAAGGTGGGGTCGTCACACATGGTGTTCCTAACAGTTACACCAGTGAGGGGAACTATTTCAGCTAAGAAAGGAAAGAAATTGAAACCCCGATATATAGGGCCGTATAAGATTCAACGACGAGTCAGGACGGTGGCATATCAATTGGAACTACCCGTCAGTATGTCTCGAATTCACAATGTCTTTCATGTTTGCTTACTCAAGAAATACCATCCCGACCCCACTCACATTCTACACCCTGAGGACGTGGAGCTAGATGAAACCCTCACCTACGAAGAGCAACCAGTACAGATTTTGGATCGAAAGGTGAAAGAACTAAGGAATAAACGGATACCTTTGGTGAAGATTTTATGGGGAAATCATGATATGGAGGAAGCCACCTGAGAAGTGGAGGAAGACATGCAAAAGAAGTATCCTTCTTTGTTCACGAACAAAGGTATTAATTTCGAGAACGAAATTGTTCTAAGAGGGGGAGGTTGTGAGACCCCGATTAGTCATTAATTTCGATATTATGTGATATTAAGAGCATTTTGTTCTATTTTGTACTAATTTATTAGAAAACCCTAATTTGGATTATTTATAAAACCCTAGCTTTTGTATTAATCACAAGCTCGAGTTGTAGTTAAAAATTATATATACTAGTGGGTGTTTTGGTATAGGTAAGTATATGATTTGATTTATTTTTCAAAGGTTAAGTAGGTTTTAAAAGGTTAGAAAACCCTACACTAGCAAAACCTGTGACACCCCCACTTCTCCTTGAGACGAACCAAAAGGTATTCGCGGAACACCTGCCCAACTCTCGTTAGGACTCACTACAATCCACAATTCAAAAGCTCGAAATACTTCAAAAATACTTCAATGCATAATAAAAGTACTCCAAAATATCTCACACTTACAATTAATCAGCTCTCAAACTTAATACAACCCAAAAGAATATTTACTATAGTCATTTGCTGTAATACAACTTAAAGTCTTCAAAAGAAAACAATCTAGTACTATTCACGAGCACTCTTGGTCTCAAACCCTGTTAAGGAAAACAAAATTGTGGAATGAGCTACACAGCCCAGTGAGGTTCCAAGACACTCTAGTAGTTCTAATAAATCAAGTAATTGAGCATATCACATGTATGGTTCGGGGTTGCACGTTGGCATATGAACATGAGTGAGACAATTATCATTCTACGAGTAATTTGAGCATATCACAGGTATAGCACATTTGCATGAAACGGTTATCATTATGTAAAATAAACACACATTGAAGGATACGGTGTTCCATTGGAACTATTTCGGTCAACTGCGCCTTATAACTTCCGGTCCCCACGATACTGTCTGGCCATCACCTTATCCCTCCAGTGGTAGTACTCGAGTATACCGAAACGGTGGCCCAGGGTTTCAACCTACCTGAACGAGCCCAGTCCTAGCTCGAGTAGGTCAGTAACCAAGGGCAGGGCCCAAGTTCAGCTTAGAGCTTACAACATGCACAAGTAATCAAGTAAATCGACGAACGGTAAAATTTTATCATTTGAATAGGTCGAATGAGATAAAGTACACACTCGCCTTAAAACAGTGGATAATTTCATATGAACATATAATTTACGGTAAGTAAGTAATTCAAGTAGTCAAATAAGCAGGTAACCAATTAGGTTGGTAAATGGTAAGTAATTACGGTTAACGGTTAATTGGGAAACATGTTGAGTAAATATGCTCTTCAAACATTTCATGTCGAGTAATTAAAGAAGTCAAATAAACATGCTCTTCAAGCATTTCATGTCGAGTAATTCAAGTAGTCATGTAAATATGCTTTTCAAGCATTTCATGTCGAGTAATTCAAGTATTCATGTAAATATGCTCTTCAAGCATTTCATGTCGAGTAATTGAAGTATACCTTGTTTAAATATGCATGAATGTGGTAAATACTTAACATGTAGCCCTTAACACTTAATGATCATAGAATAAGCATATCATAGACTTATTCAAATTATGTACTCCTATATGGAACACTTACCTAGTCAAAACAAGTGAGTAAGTGCTCAAACAAGTGTTTAGGCGTCTACTTCGAGTTCCTCTTGAAAGTCCCCTTGAGTGCCTGAGCAAATAACAACTAACTATCACACACTATCACTTAAAAATCCCTAATTACCAAGGAAGATTGTACACTTGTACAATCTAAGGAAATATCGTGAAATGGAGCTTTACTCACTTAAAATTCAAGATTTAAAAGTGATGTTTAACAACACAAGGAAAATCTGATTTCCTTTATGAAGACAAGTCCAAAATGGTCAATTAGTAGTGAAGGATTGGGAAGAGTCTCTAAAGCTCAATTCCCGTCAAGTTTGAAAATTTCAGATTTGAGATGCGATCTTTGAAAAATCATATCTCACTTTCCGTAGATCCAAAATTGAACAACTTGATACGTTGGAAATTACATCCAAAGTACTAAAAGTTTCTAGAAGACACTTTTCTATGATTCCAAATGGATGACATTCAAAATTTGGCTCAAAGTTAATGACTTGAGTTATCAAGACGGATTTGGGTTGGGTTTTTGGCAAAGTTTGGAAATTCGGCAAAATTCACACATTGTAAACGAGCCTCTGAAATTTGGAACTCTATTAGAGTTGCAATCCAAGTTTAAAACACAAAAAGCAGAACAAGAATTGGAGTTTTGAGCACCAAGATATAGTAGCTCAAAGTTGGTAAAAATGTGAAACTGTTAAGAAATTTCTAGGTTTAATTAACAAATTTTGGGACCTTGATTGAACATCTAAACGGACTCGGAATGACACCAAATTTGGTATGATCACACTACCATATAAGTCCTCTGCCAATTTTCATAGAAAAATACGTATGGGAAGTTGGTTAATCAAATCACTAAAATTTCAAGGATTCCAAGGCAAATCTGCCTTGTACTTCAATTTTCCTTTTCTAAAACATTTGGCCATGAAAACATCTCAAATATGGTTCATATGTGTAGACAAAGTCTAGGAAACATCTAAAATACATTTGGTAGGTGATTAACACCAAGAATTTCAAAACAACAAGTCCCAATCAAGATTTAGGCATTTACTAGTCAAAAAGAGGGTTTTTACTCACTGCATCAGTTTCGAAACATGGCCACAACTCACTCAATTCAACTTGGAATTGAGCACGGTTAGTGGCGTTGAAAACTAGATTCATAAAGTTACAATTTCTCAGAAGAAATCATTTTCAAAATCTGTCCACAACTAGCTCATATTTGAGCATCAATTCACTGCTCAAAACAGGGCTCCCAGTGTAGACGTGAAACAGGATGGTCATGTTGAAACGATTGGTATGGACTACTCAGGTGGAATCAGAACATGCATCTTGTACCATTGGAAATATGGGAATGTCTAGTTTCCAGTGCTGCAAACGGCACTCTATTTTGACATCGGAGTAAAAAGTTATGGCTGTTTGTAAAACACTGCCAGGGCAGTGACGGGAAAATTTCCAGATTTGCTGAACTTTCGAAATCACAACGTTTGGCCAACCAAATCACGTTATTTTTTGATGAAACTTTTTACACAACTCACACAACATATATACATCATAAATAAGCCATTATAACCATGAAATATCACCCTAAGGGTCACGGACAATATAGGGGCAGAATTGGAAAACTTTCACCTTCACTCCCCTTTGAGTTTCTACCAACAATACAACATTATTCCACTAATTTAAGCACTAAACCAACATTAATAGCATCATCATTCATCAAATCAGTCCATCCAACCAAAGTGGGAGTTCATAGAGCCCACACAATAATTTTTCCAACATAAACAAGCTATCCACATGCATGCATGAGTTTATATGTGCACTACTACTTCCATAAAGCAAGATTTGAAGGGTTGATCATCATTAACTCCTTAGATGATCAAGATCAGAAATTTTTGGTCACTCTGAGCCCCAAGAAAACCGTGGAAATGAAGCTTTCTTCCTAGCTTAAGTGAATCTCCAAGTTGTTTGCAAGTTGTAGTTAAATTTTGGAGTGATTTGGGTGAGAAATGAGGGAGTGATTTTGGTTGTCTTCTTCATTGGGGTGATGCACGGCTGGTAGAGGAGAAAATAAAGGTTGTTGCAGCTGCAAAAGCTTCTTGAGGAAGCTTAAGAATGTGTGGCTAAGAATAACCAAGACTAGTGCGCGTACGCGCGCGTTTCGTGCTCGTTTCCTCTCGGATTTGTTTCACTAGTACACTAAACCTCCAATGCACTTCTATTCATATTATTATTATTCAATCTTAATAGTCTAAAAATAAAGGTCTTAAGTCCCTTAATTGATCGCGCGCGTAGAAACGCGAACTTCCGACTTGTGCGTGATAAAGTGCAATCTCTAAACAATTCTTATAACGATAGTACTACTAACTAATATTTGAGTACTTAAACATAAAATACCTATTTTTAAGACTGATGTATAAGTCTCCAATTTTCCGAACTCACTGTATCCCCAAATCGATCACTGTCTCGAAAACGTGTATTCATTATTCTCACTAAACGAGCTTCCAAAAATTAATTTTCATAAGAAGTCATTTTAAAAATACATGTAAGTCATAGTTCCATGTAATTGGGTCTAAAAGGTTAGAAAATAATATTCGGGGCAAACAGGCAATTAAATATTTAAATAAACTCGTAATAGGAGCTTAAAATAAATACATATTTACGAGTCCTCACGACTTTTCTTAATCTACTATTGATCATTCTTATTTTTCCAAAATTAATATACTCTCAATTCAAATATAGTCTCAAAAAACGTGTACTTGTTCCGAACTAAACGAGTTTTCGAAAAGTAACTTTTCTAACAAAACGCTTTAAAAACATAAGAGAGGCGTAAATCCATATAAATGGATTTTAAATAGTCAAATTAAATAATTAATTAAGATAGTAAAATAAAATAAAATAAGGAAGTTTTCGGGTCCTCACAAAACCTCTAGTGTTATAATTTATTAGAAGTCCTAAGTTGGGTTTAAAACCCTAATTTTGCCTATGACAAAAAGGTTGTTGTTTAATTGCTTTTATGTAGGATAAAGTATAATTAAATATAGGTGATTAATATAGGAGGGTGATTAGTGAAACAATTAAGTGTGGTTAAGTGTTTTAGACTAGATTAAGTTTGTATCCTGTGGAGTTAATTGAAAGCTTTTCATATATTTATGGGCAAGAGTGTAAGAAAGAGAAAATGAAGGTGTAAGGGCTAAAGAGCAAAATGTGAGCTTTTATGTGATTGGTTGTGATGGGAAAATATCTTCCAAGGCTTTGACTAATCTTATATCATAGGATTTACAAGATAAACATAAGAAGCAAAACAAAACAAAACCACAGGGAGAAGAGAGAGAGAGGGCCGAGACCAAGAAGCCAAGGGAGGAGGAAAATTTCTTCCAAGTTCATCTTCTTCTAGCTTTCCATCTTGATCTTGGAGCTTAAGGAAACAACTTTGGCACTTGATTGTGGTAGCTTCCTCACTTACAAAGCTTACTTGAAGGTAAATCATCTCACTTGAAAGTTAAAGTTTGGTGATTAAGTTTTGAAGCCATGAAAGTGATGTTTTTGTTGTGATTGTGAACTTGTATGGTTTATGTGGTGATTATTGTGTATTTTGATGGGTTATTTTGGTGATATATTGCTGCCGCAATTTCGGTCAAGGCTATGAAAAGTTAGGGTTTCTTGCTTCATGATTCAATTAAGTTGATTTGGTTGGTTTTTGGCTTGTAAATGGAGTCTTTGATGTATTAATTTCTCTTGTATGGGTGGTTCTTAGCAAAAATCAGATTTGGCCATGAAACCCTAGTTAAAAGGGAAGTTATTTTGGTTGAGTTAGGGTTTAAATGATTAGGGTTTGATTAGATAGGTTTGGAGGTTAATAGAACTTGTAAGATTAAAAGTATAGAATATGGTTAGTATTTGTTAGGTTTTGGGGTTAAATTGGGAAAGGAATTTCGGGTCTTTTGTGGAGCAATTAGGAGCTGGTATATGCGTGTTTATTTGGTCTGAAGTTGGTTAGAAAACTTGTATGAGAACTATAGAAACGGATCATGCGTTTGCGTCGCGCTAAACCGTTTAAACTGGAAATCAGGGCTGCCCAGAACCAGAACTTTGGCTCCATTTTTCTTTGTGCTACGTATTGATTCAGGGTTTACCCAAAACATAAAAGTTGTAGCTTATTAAATCCTTGTTGTACCTACAAAACTTCAGCCCAATCCGATCAGTGTAGCTCCAGTTATACCCAAAACAATGTAAGGTGCCAGAACTGCCGTTGAAGCCAGTCAGTTCTAAGCACGAACTTTGGACCCATTTTTCCCTATGCTCTGTACTGATTCAGCTTTTGGTCAAAACACAAAAGTTATAGTCTTAAACATGAACTTTCCAATGCCTCTGGAATTTCTTGATTCCGATTTATGAGTCATGAGTTATGGTCATTCAAGCAAGCCTGTTCGGTAACCTGAATTGAAACGGCTGAGACTCTCTTGTGCATTTTTGCCCTAGTTCCGTTGTGATCTGGATTACAAGGCCTTCGTGAAAGTTGTAACTCATTCTCTTAGCTTCAAAGTGGTGTCTCACACACCTTAATCTGACATTCCTAGCCTAACTTTTAGTCAAAACAGTTTGGGACGGCAAATCTGCCCGTTTCCGTTTTGCCGGCCGTTTCCGCTTCCGTTCACCGTTTCCGCACGCGCGTGTGTCCGTTTTGCCGTTTCGCTTTATTTATGCATTTTAGTAGTTTTTTGTGTAGTAATGTGGTGCAATCTTTTATTTCAGATGGTGACGGGCTAGACGGTGCCAGTGGGGTCTACTAGCTGTTATATGTGGCGTGATCTTCGTACTTTTGCTATACTTGCTCTTTGTGTAAGTATTCAGGCCGTTTTGATGTATAAGTTGCTTATGTGTTTTAATGTGAATAAAAGGGTACTTAGGCGAAAGTGTACTTTATCACACTCAACTTAAATCCTAATTTGTGCATATATTTGTACATGATATGTGAATATGAATTGTTTTGGGACTGAACCCCTTGAGCCTGTAGCTCGGGGTGATTTTCTGTGAATTGTGAAATATGATGACTTTGAGGCCTGATCTTAAGACCTAGATGGACTATTTGAGTCGGGCGGGGTTTGGTCGAAATCAGTCCAACCTAGTCTTGAGGTCACAAGTTTGTGAACCAAGTTCGTTTAGTTTGCTCGAGCCATTTTGTGAGGTGACTGGCCAGTAAGGGTGGTAAGGGGTACGGTGGGAGTACAAGTGGAGTTCTACAGATCATTATTTGTGGTCGACGGAGCGTCGATAAGAGGTCACACGTGG
The DNA here is from genome assembly GCF_036785885.1 of Coffea arabica. Lineage (NCBI taxonomy): Eukaryota > Viridiplantae > Streptophyta > Magnoliopsida > Gentianales > Rubiaceae > Coffea > Coffea arabica. The sequence continues at coordinate 38,397,642 of NC_092329.1, forward strand.
CACATGATTTGGCTTTGGAGCCAACCTGTATCCTTAACTTGTGTTGTTACTTTTGTACTTTTGATTTGACATCGTTGTGACGTAATTGTTCGTCTTATTGTGGAATTTATGCTTTTACCCTTGTTTACTTACTAAGCATATAGCTTACCCTTTCCCTTTGTTTTTCTTAACAGGGGACGATGCGAGGGACCCTTTGGCACTATCACTAGTATAGGGAGTTTTCGTTGGTCATAGTGGACAATTAAGATGTTTATTCTTGTTTTGGTGATTTGTATAAGAACTCTTCTTAGGGTCTACTTTCTGCTGGTTATTATCATAGGGTAATGTCGTGGTCTGAATAGCTACTTTTGAGGGTGTAAATAGAACTCTTTTGGGGTTGTATATATTATGAATGATAATCTTTTGATTTATATAGTTTTATTGCTTTGTGCTTTTGAGTCCTGGCCCGAGCTAAGCAGACGGTCTGCTAAGCCCTTTGGTATGCCTCTGGGTGCGGTAGGGTCGTCACACAGAGATATATATTCCAAGAAAACAGATGAATTCCTCCTAAAATTTGGCCAGGACCTTATGGCTCGTGGAATTTCCAAAACTTTCATCCATATTGGACAAAAATCCAAAAAGCCAAAAAGCATTGGACAACATGTTGAATTCTTTTGTTATGCAAGATTCTCAAGATCCATATGATATAGAAAATTCACAACAAAACTCAAAAGCAGGACCATCCATATCTTCTTACAAGATACGTCCTGAATGGAAAAGACAGATCAACAAAAGGAAAAACAAAAAGGATCATGAAGATTGGATTGAACAAATGAATATCACAGACGCAGATTCCACTCCATCAGATACTCCAGATGAAGATTATATGATGAGCTTTATTGATGAGGACCCTTGTCAGCCATTTTACTAATTTTGCTTGTATAAAGGTTGTCGGCCATGAAATAACAGTTGTCGGCCATTTTTACTGCTTTTATCCCAAGAGTCAAGTGACCCTTCCAGAAAGTTATTCCCAAAGGTCATATTACTGTATAAGTGTCGGTAGGTTTGTACTATAAATAGGTGAGTCATTCTATTTGGTTGATAATCTATTTTAAGTTTGAATCAATAAAATTTCCGAGTGTTCTCCAAATATGTCAGCCTAAGTTTTCTTTTATTTCCTTCAAATAAGGCAATGATATATGGCTAGAAGGGTATCCAAAGTCGCTTCATAAAAGTCCCTTGATCTTTGAAAAGCCGAAGAGATGGATGTGTTTGATTGGGAATACCTTGAGGGATGCTGGCCACTCTGATAAGTTGGGATGTAAAAAAGGGAATACTCTTTCATTGCTCTAATTTGCAAGGCATTTTGATGATCTTTTTAAGGCAAAACTCATCAAACTTCTTGAGATAAAGTGCCCTAAGAAAGCTAGTTGAGTAAATGATTTGAATTATTGTTGTGACCATCATTTGATTAGCCATCCTCTTACAAGATGTTATGTCTCCAAGGAGAAAGTCATAGATTTAGCCCGCTAGGGCAAAATCTTACTTGAAGAAGATGAAACATCCATAAATCAAAGCACAATTATGTTTGGTTCCTTGTGGTTACTAACAGAAGTTCCTTCCAATCAATCTTTGTCAAGCAATATTCTATCTTTAAAAATGAAAGTTGAAAATTTTTCAAAGGACGCTGCCACTGATTAAAAGGAAGAAGTATAGATCCTACTTTTTATTTTATTATTGGCTAACCCCATACACGGGGGAGGCACCACTTCTAGATTTTATTGAAATAAATAAAGTAGAGGGGCTCATAAACATAACCTCAAAAAGGTACATGGATGAATGCAAATTGTAAATAAATAGTATACTACTCTTTTGTAAACAATAATATTTAAAAGCCTAAGGAAACACCTAGTTAGAAAACTAACAATGCCTGAAAGACGGCAAACCTAACCAATCCATTCAAATGTTAGCACGAACCAACTTAGGCAAACTTAAAAACAACTTGTAGATTCTATTAGAAGCACCATGAACCCCAAAGTTTGATAATATATCCACAGGCTTATTAGCCTCATAGAAACAAGGACGAACCTTGGAAAAATGATGTTTAAAGTGTAGAAGCTGATCAAGCTCCCATTGGCCATTCCATGGATAGCGCATTAGGCCTTCCACTATATCAAATAAAACCTTTGAATCCATCTTAGTATTCAAAGAAAAGAAACTTTTTTGACAAAGCCAGCTTAACTCCAAAGAGTAAAGCCTTAATCTCTACTATAAGACTTGTACCAGCCAAAAAAAAGAAAAATAAGCAAGAAAAATTTGTCCATTAGAATCTTTAACACTTTGACCACCACAACTCAATCCCTGATTCCCTTTACAACAGTCATCTGAGTTTAACTTGCCTATTGAAGCACTAGGGGAAGTCAATTTAACCAAAGTAATCTGAGGCATCCTTTGGAAAGATAAGATTGAAGCTGCAAAATCAATCCAAGAATTCACCAAAAAGCTTACATTAAAGTGAGAGAGGAACACCATTTTAGCGTCAAAAAATCCATGATGGCAAAAATAGACACACCTTCAAATAAAGCAAGGTTTCGAGCTTTCCACAAATGCCAACACATACAAAATAGCAAAATCTAAAAAAGGAAGGCAAGTCCAACATTCTTAATTGGCCATAACCACCATTTGACCAATGAAAGCTGAACTGAAGAATCATCAAATGTAAAGTCCAATTCAATAGCAAAATACTTCCAGACTTGAGAAGCTAGCTCACCACATAAAACACATGATCAATGGACTCCAAGTGAAGATCAGCATAACAAAAGCAATGAGAAAGGCCATGAAAACCTATCTTTACAAGAGAGTCAATAAATGAAAGCCTATATCTCACTAGTCGTAGCATAAAAAATGACAACTTTAAGGGATGGCATTATGCCATAGCTTAGAAAAGATAAAGAAGGTTGAAGTCCACTCTATTCAGTCTTGAGTATTATCTATCAGGAGCTAAACCCATACAATTTCAAAAATAATTTCTTGAGGTAGTCACTGCTTTAAAGAAGAAAAATATGCCATTGACCATTGAGAACAAAGTCACAAACCTGATGATTCTCCTGAATAGATAAGTGACAATACAAGGCCTCTAAACCTAGCCAATTATCAAACTGAAAGTGACAGGAGCCATTATATAAAATCTACTAAACATGATTTTTCGTAGCCTCCCGATACATCAGTAATTGTTTCCAAGTAATTGAGCTAGTAGGAGAAGACTAAACACTACATAAATGGACAGCTACACAATACTTTTGCATAAATTTAGTCTACGAAGGTTCTTGTTTTATGAAATTCCACCACAATTTTATAGAAAATGCTTGACATGTTTTGTAATGATCGAATTCCATCATCTCCTTTTGGACTTGGTAAACACAAAGCCCGTCACTTCAACCAATGATACTTATGGCTCTCCTTCAAAGAGCCCTACAAGAAATTAGAAAAAATTCTCTGTAATGTATTGAAAACTATCTTAGGAGGACTTGCAACTGCTAATATATGGAGAGGAATAGAAGAAAGAAGAAGCTGTTTAATTAGAACCAACTTACGCATGTAAATAGTAATTGATTCTTCTAGGATAACACTCGGTTAATAACTGACTGGCAAGAAGAATAACACTCGGTTAATAACTGACTGGCAAATGTCATTATAGTGAGATACTTTCCTTCTTCTAACAAAAGAGGACAACCTAAGTACCTACCTGGAAATGGCCTAAAATAAAAGCCGCTGACTCGAGTCATGATTTACCAATAAATAAGAGGCAACTTTGAATGACATAGGAAACAAATTTTCTGAATATTAACTATTTGGCCTGAAATAGTTTCATAATCCCGAATAAGTTCCATACTAATTGTAAGGAATGACATGTAGCATTAGATACTAATGAATTCAACTTCTTGGATAAGACCTTGACATCAATTATGAAAAGGGCATGTGAGATAGCGTCCCCTTGTCAAAGGCCTCGTGCAGATTTAAAGAATCCATTAGGATTTCCATTCAAAGAATAGAAAATTAGCAATTAGATATTAAATGCCATATCATATCCACCTGTCATCCTCCAAACTAAATTGACTTAACACTTGAAGCAAAAAAGGCCATGACAGCCTATCATAGGCTTTTGCAATATCCAGCTTAAGCGCAACATTCCCCCATCTATTCTTCCCAATTCTAGTCAACAACTCTTGGGCAAGGAGAAAATTATCAAAGATAACACGGCCACGAAAAAAAACCATTTTACTATTCTTTTCACTTTATGATTTGGATATGTTTTTACCGAACCTTATAGCTACTTTATTTTGCTTATACCTCTATAACCATTTTTGTTTTTTTTTCAAAATAGGCATGGAGGGTAGTATGTGTCTAGAGATTTAATTGTAGTCATGAGAGGAGATGTACTTTGGAGATTATTTGCCAATGCATAGTGTTTTATTTCACGATTTAGCAAGAGTAGTAACCAAGTTCCATAGTTACGAATTTTCCTTTTCATCAAGTTCCTAAATTTATATCACTTTGCACAATTCGACGCCTTCATTGAACTTCCTTAGCATATCAACTTAGCCATTACATCGGTGAGATTTTCTCTCTAGGTAAGTTTGTGGCAGTACTATGAGTAAGAGAAAACCACTTAGGAATTGGAGGAAAATCCTGTAACATCAAGTTTTGTGAGAATAAAGGTTCGAATTTTGAGGACGAAATTCTTTTAAGGGGAAGAGAGTGTGAGACCCCGAAATTTTACTTGTCTTTATAGCTCTTATTCGAACTTACTTGCCTTAGATTCTTGGTTGTTTTAATGGTTGAATTTGAGCCAAGGGAGTGAATTTTGTTAAGAAAAGTTTCATAATCTCAAGTTGTTAGAAAATCTAGAAATTTTCGCAGGAGGCTCTGCGCAGCTTTGGGAAATTGGCTATAACTTCGTATAGGAAAGTCAAAATTGAGTTCTGTTTGTTATGTTTGAACTAGACTCATAAGGCTTCCTACGATGTAAAATTCAGGATTTGATTCAATCTCTATAAATTCCAGAAAATTAGCAAAGTTGACTGAAAATTCTGCCCTGCACAAGTAACAATAGGAATGTTGTAGTAGCTTATGACTCAATTTGGACCAACTTATGAACTGAATCTCTTTGAGGTGTCTTCTAAAGAGTATTAGCATTTGAAGTCTAGTTTTTAACCGGCCAAGTTGTATGAATTTTTTATATTTATAACTCAAATTATGATTTTTCTAAAGGAAGGGCATAGGTTAGGGTTTTTTTGTGCATACTAGGGTTTTTGGTGTGTCTTTGGTGCATTTTGGTAGTGTGATCACTTGGTGAGGTGTGTGTACTAAATTTTGTGGTTAAGAGTGAGTTTTAGATAAGAAAAAGTGTGTGATTAGAAGTGAAAATAATAAGTTAGTGAACCATAAGTAAAACACAAATACGTGCGAGTTAAGGAAAATAGGTTTGAACCGACGTGCATCGTTTGCTACCGAGTGAGCACACCGCTTGAACATTATTTTATTATCTTAATCTTCTTTTTTTTAATTGAGCTAATTACCCATAAGTCAGCCACCATTATTGACTAAGGAAAAGGAAGAAAAGAAAACAAAAACAAAGAAAGATCTTGAGCGACAAGTGTCGGCAATCCAACGGTTGTTTGACTAAGATAAGTTTCTTTCTTCTTATCTTTCTTCTTGGCCAATTTTGCTTCATTTCTTACTAGCTTGGCCGAAATTTTGGAGAGGGAAAAAGAGAAAACAAACTTCAGCTCCAACCTTAGATTTTGCCTTGTTTGAGAGAAATCACCCAATCCAAACCGATTAAACTTTCATTTTAGTACTTAGGAAGGTTTGTGTGGTAAAAGTTGTGGAAGAAAGGTGATACGGTCCTTGATCAACACGTTTCGAGACACGTAGCACGTTTGTCCAAGGATCTAGCAAGGTTGTCCAACGCTTGGATTTACGGGACCTAGAATCAAACGGACGACACGATTTCATTAAAGGCGGTAGAACGATGACTCCAATGGAAGGTGGATACTCCAGTGGATAGGTGGATAGAACAATCAACAACAAAACGCGAGATTGCTCAACAACCCTTGCCAAAGCAAGTAAAAGGCTCGAATCTCTCTTAGTAAGAAGAATTGAAAATAATCAAACTTTATTGATAAAACATCTACCCTCAAACCTTACAAAACTAGCCTTTTTATAGGCTAAAGGTCACTAAAATCCTAAGGGAAGCATTCGACCGTCTTGGTGTCAAGATGGGCCGGCCCATGCTCTACTAAAGCAACTAATCCAACTCTAAGTAAACACTAAGGCCTAAAGCCCTATTCGGCCAACTCACTTGGAGGCCCACTTGACTCTTCATGGGTTTGGATCATGGTGTAGATGACTTGCTTGTCTCCTTCTAGGCCTTCAATATCTCTATGTACTCCATGTTGGTCTTGGACCATTCGGACAAGGCCTTGGAGGGATTCTTTGAAGAGCTTGGCTCGTGCACGTGTGACTGGGCCTAATGGGACTTGGACTGGGTCTTTACGTGGGCTGAGGTCCGTGCACACATCAGTCCCCTCCTCTTGAGAAGGATTTGCCCCCAAATCTGGATCCTTCTCGTTAAGAAACGGGCTCAAATCTGCGACATTGAAGGTCACGCTAACATTGTATTCCCCAGGTAGCTCCAATTTGTAAGCATTGTCATTGACTCGTTGGGGCACTCAAAAGGGTCTATCACCTCTCAGGGATAACTTGCTTTGACGCTGCTTGGGAAATCTCTCTTTTCGCAAGTGTAGCCAAACCCAATCTCCAGGCTCAAAAACCATCTTACGACGGTGCTTCTTGGCTTGCTGGATGTATTGCTGAGTACGCTTCTCAATGTTTGCTCGAACGGTTTCATGTAACTTGCGTACAAAATCAGCTTTCTTTTTCCCATCTAAGCCTGTGTTGTGAGAACCCATAATTTTCATTTTCTAGGTTTCTCGTATTTTTTTTTCATGGCTTGTTTTCTATATTTTCGGGAGTAGGAACATTTCTAGATAATTTTAAGGAGCAGATATAATTTTTAGATGATTTTTCTAGTATCGAATAGGTTTTGAGAAAATAAGAGTGAATACCGGACATGGGAACCACTAGTGCGAAAAGTTCGGAAAAATTCGGTTAAATAGGTTAAGTTTTGGATACTGGAATTAATTTACCAGGTGTTAAGAGATAAGTAGAGGGTGCTAAGTGGATTGATATAAGAGAGACAAGGTTGGTGAGCATTTATTAAAAGGTGACAAGTGTCACCATTGGATTGGGCTTACCTTAAGACTTTCTTACCATTGACTTAAATAACCAAAAATGACCCAAAAATCTTCAAAAAATCCTCAAGAAGTGGCCGGCCCTCTCTTGCTCTCTTTCTCTCTCTCTTACTCCAAGCACAAGGAAGAAAACACTTCAATCTTGTTCCAAATCATCAAAACCAACCATCCAACCTTGATTCTGCTCCATAAAACACCTTCAAGTAGTGGTTGTGAGTTGTTTTGTGGAGTTGTTTGGAAAGTTAAGGTGGTCAATAGCTCTCTCTCTCTTGTTCTTAAGGTAAGTTGTGAAGAACCACCCTCCTTCTTTAATTGATGCTTAAATCATGCTTAGTGGTAGTATAAGATGCAAATTTATGGATTAATTCTTGATTTGTGGTTGAAATGATGAAGTTTTATTATTTTTGGGGATTTTTCTGTTTTAATATAAGCATGATTGTGTGGCTAGCTATGATGATTGGAAATGGTATATAATGACTTAAGGAGGTGGGAAAAGTGATTAATTGCAACCAATTTCTGGTTTGGAAGAAATTTCAGAAAACTAGGGTTCTTGAGGAGGCATTCTGTCCGAAATTTTAGGTCCTAGATAGAGGCCGAATTGGTCTTAGCTTAAAACATGAAAGTTGTAGGGAATGACATTTTAGAGGTGTCTACAACATTTCAAGTCAATCGGAGTAGTTTAGAATGAGAAAAGTCGAAATTACTATTGCTGTTCTGGTTTTACCCGAATGTAAGGATTGCGCCTGTAATTGGTTGTTTTGGCTGAAATTGCTTCCGAATTGGTTGTTGAGGCCTTCTCATGAAAGTTAGCCCTGTTTCTTAGCTTTCAGCTGGTTTTGCAATTTTTGGATTTGGACTTGTAGAGCCTAAGCTATGATGTTTCCGCTAGAATGCGTTTTGGTGAATCTGTTTTACGTTTTTGATGTAGTATCTTGCATTTTTGACCTGTTTGTACTCAAACCTGGGTTGAGTGATCTTCTGTGATGTTGTAGCCCTGTCTTTTAGCTTCGAAATGGTGGGTCTTGTACCCTCATCCGATAATCGTAGTGAAATTGGTGCCATTACCGCAAAATGAGGACAAAAACTGTTTTTTCAGGGCCAAAGCTAGTTACATTTCCGAAATTTCTGGTTTCCTTTAATATTTGTATATGCTTATGGAACCCTATTTATGACTCGTTATCGAGTCTCATTGTATTTGTTTGCATGTTTTAGGACGTGACCGTGGTGCACAACGTTCTTTTGACGGAAGTGCATGAAACCACATTTACGAGCTTGGTGAGTGTACTACTCACTTGTGTGCTATTATATGGCTTTGATATTTGAACTTGAGATGTTGAGTGTTAGTTGATTGACGTGAGAGTGTACTTTATCACTCTCACTTATTGTTTCGCATGTTATTGGAAAGTTATTGGAATGTTATATGAAATGAAATACATGACTTGGTGTCGTTCGGACGAGTCTCCAACGACTACAATTGTTATCCGTGAGCTCAACCCCATTGGTAATTGATTGAATCGAGCCGGCGAGGGCTTGGTCGTGCCAATTAATGTGCCTTGGGGCAATGTTATATGGAATCTTGTAGTATGAGAGACTCTCGATTCCGGTTTACTCGAGTAATACCACAATGCAAGTGTTTGGATTTCGGGCCCGGTTGGGGAATGTTAGGTGGAAGGAATGGAAGTAAAGTGGAGTCTACGGTTGGTTATTGTTGAACATTGACGAAGAGTCAATGACGTTCGATCAAGAAATGCAAACGAGGAAAAGGGCTCTTGAGAGCCATCTGTATCCTTTTATGACCATATTTGACGTGTGCCTTTGTTTATTTTACTATATTGAATGAAAGCTTGATGCTTATATGCAATTGGTTGCGTAAGTGATAGTATCTCACTGGGCAATTAGCTCACACTATTCCTTTTGTTTTCCTCACAGGAATATGACACTTTTTTTGGAATGAATCTTGATAGATGGTTGCCGAATGAACTAGATGTATATATTTTTTTTGATTGTATATGAAGTGAAACCCTAAATGTATCTTTAGGGCCGTTTTCACTTTCAATTTGGCAAACCGTGTATATATTCACTTTTGACAACTTTTGTATGTCACTTTGGATTGTATTTGCTAAAGTTCAAGACGTGAATGTTTGTTCGATATTTGGTTGCGTTCTGACGGGTCGGTTACTATTCATGACCGACTCCGATTTTCATTTTTTTTATTTTGGGTTATTTTGCCCTTTTGTCTTGTTACGCGCGTTTATAAGTTCCGGAACGAAATAGATCGCTCTAAACTGCACCGTTAGCCCTGGCGAGAGTTGGGCAGGCAGTCCGCTAACCTCTTTGGTTCGCCTTAGGGGAAGGTGGGGCTGTCCCAGGTGGTATCAGAGTCTAGGTTTGAATTGGCCTGGGTATATTAGAATTGCTTGATTTGAGGGTTCTTTGTTATGGCCTTTAAGCTTATTTATGCTTATTTACACTTTTGGTGTAGGATGGACGGATCTAGTGGACCGAGTGATGGCCCTGCAGGCGAGCGACCCCGTGTAGCCCTCCCAGTGATCCCGTACCAGATTCGGCCGAGAGGGGCCGTCTTGCGTTGGAGTCCGGCGAGTCGCCTTCGTCGGTGTGAGCGTCACCACGCCTACGGCTACCCTAACACCTTACTGTTGGCCGTGGCAAAGGAGCGGAAGGCGTTGGCGAAAGATAACGCTAGGCTTGAGACTGAGGTGAAGTAGTTGAGGGCAGATAATGAGAAACAAGCCAAGTGAATCAAGGATTTAGAATATTATGTGCTTGAGGTGGAGGATAGGGTGGATGACCTCTGCACCCAGCTTGGGGACACTCGTGAGCGTGAGATGAAGAGAGCCCGAGAGGTGAAGGTTCGAGCTACCTCGATCCTGAACCTCTGTACTGACGTGGTCGAGGGCGTGAGCGACGAGGACTCTTGTGCGGGGCCCGAGGCTAGGGTTGGATCTACCCCGTCGGGTGGGTCTACTAGCTCGTCGTCGGACTAGGTTACGACTTCTAGGTTTTCTTTTGGGATAGTTTTGTTCTGTATATAGGGATAGGGAAAGGGCCTTAGCTAATCATTTTGTGCGGCTAGATTAGCTACGTGTATATTCCTTTTGATGAGGCCGATCCCTTGGGGATTGTCCATGCTTGTACTTGACTTGACTGAACTTGACTTGACTGATTGTATATATGTGTGTTGTTTGCTTTGTTTGTAATGTAAATATGTGTGTTTAGAAAGTTTTGAGTTTACTTACATGCATTGTTTTATATTGGTTTAGTACCATTGCCTAGATCATATAAAGTATGGAAGGAACACGTAGTGGACGGGGACGTGGGCGCGAAAATAGACAACCCACACCGGATAGGGGTACTGGGGAAACTTCTACTGGACCTAACCTTGACCCCAATGTGCAAATCGCTGCCGCTATGCAGCAAATGACTAACTTGCTAGCACAAGTGGTGCAGCAACAAGGCCAGAATACAAACCCTAATCCTGGAAACCCTGGTAACCACATCGAGAGCGAAGACAGAGCCCTCGAACGTTTTCAAAAGTTTGCTCCACCCAAATTCATTGGGGGACTTGATCCGGATGTTGCCGAGCGATGGCTCGAGAAAATGGTTGATATTTTTGCGGCTTTGCACTACACCGATGAACGGCAGGTGACTTTTACCGTTTTCCAGTTCGAAGGGGCGGCCCGTTCCTGGTGGAACGTCATACGACAAAAATGGGAATGGGAACAAATGCCCAGGACTTGGGTAAATTTCATCCGGGAATTTAACGTGAAATTCTTTCCTCCTCTAGTTCAGGAGAGGAAGGAAGACGAGTTCATCCGACTCCGCCAAGGAACTCAATCGGTGGAGGAATACGAGAGCCAGTTCACCCGTTTGTCCAAATTTGCGCCTGAGCTGATCATGACAGAGCAACGGCGAATCAGGCGTTTCATTCAGGGCTTGAACGTCGAAATTCAAAAGGATCTCGCAGTGGCTCAAATCAATGCTTTTAGCGAGGTCGTAGAAAAGGCCCAAAGGGTAGAGAGTGCTCGATTGCAAGTCCGGAACTTCCAGGCGAAGAAGCGGGGCTTTCCTGGAAGCAGTTCTGGACAAGGGGACAAAGGTACTCCCTCCAAGTTTGGACGTGGAACTGAAGGTGGGCGACAGTCAGGTTCCGGTAAAGGGGCTCAGTCTAGGAGCGGCCCAGCCGGGAGAGGCCAAGGTGGAAACTTCCAGAGGGGCTCAGGTTCGGCGTCTCGTGGACCTTGCGGGTACTGCGGAAAGCTGAATCACTCTGAAGACAATTGCTGGAAGAAGGGAGGCAAATGTCTGCGTTGCGGAAGTGCAGACCACCAGCTTGCTACCTGCCCACTCATAACGCAAGACGTAAGGGGAACTCAAACGACGCCAAAGACCAATACGGGACCGAATAAGAGGAATGAGGCGAAACCTAAAGTGCCAGCTCGAGTCTATTCCTTAGAACCTCGACAGGTCCCAGATTCCTCAGAGGTCGTAGAAGGTACGATCCCTATTTTCCACCGTTTTGCCATAGTTTTAATTGATCCTGGTGCCACCCATTCCTTTGTTAACCCTGATTTCATGTGTGGCATCAATATACAACCTGCTAGTTTACCATACGACCTAGAAGTTAGTACACCTACGGGGAATCAATGCTTGGTTACTAGTATGGTTTATAAGGATTGTGAAGTGTGGGTAGGAGAGAAAAGATTGTTAGGGGACTTGATAAGTTTGGTTATTAAAGGGTATGATGTGATTTTGGGTATGGATTGGCTAGCCAAGTATAATGCCCAACTGGATTGTAAAACGAAAGTGGTGGAATTTCGTATCCCTGGTGAGGCAACCATAAGGTTAGATATAAGGGATAGGTTAGCCTCATCTGCTTTGATTTCGGGCATTCGAGCTAGGAAATTGCTAAGCAGAGGGGCGCAAGGATTTTTGGCCTTTTTGATTAACACCCCCACGGATAAGTTGAAAGTGGAGGATGTGCCCATAGTGAAGGAATTTCCGGACGTGTTTCCTGATGAATTAGTAGCCTTACCTCCAGAAAGAGCAATTGAATTCAAAATAAACCTGCTACCGGGATCCTCACCCATCTCAAAAACACCCTACCGAATGGCCCCTGCAGAGCTCAAGGAGCTAAAGTTGCAATTACAGGACCTTCTGGAGCGGGGATTCATTCAAGAGAGTGGGTCTCCTTGGGGAGCTCCTGTACTGTTTGTAAAGAAAAAAGATGGTGGTTTGAGGATGTGTATTGATTATCGGGGCCTGAATAATATTACAATTAAAAATAAGTATCCACTACCCCATATCGATGAGCTATTTGATCAGTTGCAAGGAGCGGTGGTTTTCTCGAAACTGGACCTCCGCCAAGGGTACTACCAGTTACTAATCAGGAAGGAGGATATTCCGAAGACCGCCTTCAACTCGAGATATGGGCATTACGAGTTTGCAGTGATGCCCTTTGGACTAACCAATGCTCCTGCCGCCTTCATGGACCAAATGCATAGGGTTTTTAAGCCTTACCTGGATCGATTTGTAGTAGTCTTCATCGATGACATCCTGGTTTATTCCAAGACCCGTGAAGAGCATGAGCAACACTTGAAGACTGTCTTGCAAACCCTGAGAGACCATCAACTGTATGCCAAGTTCAGCAAGTGCGAATTTTGGCTGGAGAAATTTGCTTTTCTGGGGCATGTAATTTCTCAAGAGGGTATTTCAGTCGACCCGGCGAAAGTAGAGGCTGTGACTAATTGGAAGAGGCCAGAAACTCCCACAGAGGTCCGCAGCTTTCTAGGACTAGCTGGATATTACCGGCGTTTTATCAAGGACTTCTCTAAACTAGCCGGTCCTCTAACTGATTTGACGAAGAAACATGGTCGGTTCTTATGGAACGCCCGAAGTGAGACAAGTTTTCAAGAATTAAAGAAAAGATTGACCATGGCTCCAGTTCTAGTCTTACCAAACGGGGTGGACGGATATGCTGTGTACACTGATGCATCCCGAGAAGGCCTGGGTTGTGTATTAATGCAAAACCGAAATGTGATCTCTTTTGCCTCGAGGAAGTTAAAACCCCACGAGCAAAATTACCCGACCCACGATCTAGAGCTAGCTGCAGTTGTTTTTGCTCTGAAGAAGTGGAGGCATTACTTATATAGAGTAACTTTCGAAGTTTACTCCGATCATAAAAGCCTGAGGTATCTTTTCTCACATAAGGAATTAAACATGAGGCAGCGACGGTGGATGGAATTTTTGGAGGATTACGACTGTACCATCAAATACCATCCGGGAAAAGCAAATGTGGTGGCCGATGCCCTAAGTCGCAAAGCTCAGGTCGCGAGTCTAATGATCAAAGAGTGCGAATTGTTAGACTCCGTGTGTGAATGGAAACCGTGCCCTGGGAGCCATAAGGTGATTTTTGGCAATATTAAAGTGACTTCCACTCTCTTGGAGAGAATTAAAGAAGCTCAAAAGGAGGATCAGATGGTACGGAAGTGGGGAGAGAAAGTGGAAAAAGGGGAAACCACTGATTTCAATTTTGGTCCTGAGGGTATTTTAAAATACCGAAACCGAATAGTGGTGCCGAAGGATGAATCGTTGAAAATGGAGATTCTAGAGGAAGCCCATTGATCCAAGTATACAATCCATCCGGGTAGCAGCAAGATGTATCAAGACCTGAAAGGAATCTATTGGTGGGACAATATGAAGAAGGAAATCGCGTTGTACGTGCAAAAATGTCTCGTTTGCCAACAGGTGAAAGCAGAGCATCAAAAACCATCGGGCTTGTTACAACCCCTTGAGATACCTGAATGGAAGTGGGAAAACATCACCATGGACTTCGTTTCGGGTTTACCACGAATGCAAAGAGAACACGATGCCGTTTGGGTGATCGTCGATCGATTAACCAAATCGGCCCATTTCTTGCCGGTGAACATGAAGTATTCCATGGACAAGTTGGCCCAACTATACATGGACGAGATTGTAAAGCTGCACGGTGTTCCGGTGAGCATCGTCTCCGATCGAGATCCACGTTTCGTATCTCGGTTTTGGCAAAAGTTCTAGGAGACTCTAGGGACGAAACTCAACTTTAGCACAACCTATCACCCTCAGACGGATGGACAATCAGAACGAACCATTCAAACTCTCGAGGACATGCTACGAACTTGCATTCTGGATTTTGGAGGCAATTGGGGCCAACACATGACCTTGGTAGAGTTTGCGTACAACAATAGCTACCATTCGTCGATTCAAATGGCTCCATATGAAGCATTATATGGACGAAAATGCCGATCACCAATTTACTGGGATGAAGTTGGCGAGAGGAAGGCATTAGATCCAACCACTATTCCTTGGATGGAGGAAGCTCGAGATAAGGTCAAGTTGATACGGCAACGACTCCAAACAGCTCAAAGCCGACAAAAGAGCTACGCAGACAATCGAAGAAAAGACTTAGAGTTCGAGGTTGGAGACCATGTATTTCTTAAAGTCACACCTTTACGAAGTGTCACGGCAGGCAAAGGAAAGAAGCTTCAACCGAGGTTTGTCGGACCATACAAGATCTTGCAGAGGATAGGTGCGGTAGCGTATAGACTAGAACTGCCGTCAAGTCTCCCCAACCCATGTCTTACAACCAAAGGAGATCGACGTGGACGAATCGCTTGCTTACGAAGAAAAACCTGTCCAAGTGCTTGACCGGAAAGTCAAAGAGCTCAGAAACAAGCAAATTCCGTTAGTGAAGATACTGTGGAGAAACCATGGGGTAGAGGAAGCTACCTGAAAAGTGGAAGAAGAGATGCGAACGAAGTACCCTAACCTTTTCGTGAATTAAGGTGAGAAATTTCGAGGGCGAAATTCTTTTAAGGGGGAGAGAGTGTGAGAACCCATAATTTTCATTTTCTAGGTTTCTCGTATATTTTTTTTCATGGCTTGTTTTCTGCATTTTCGGGAGTAGGAACATTTCTAGATAATTTTAAGGAGCAGATATAATTTTTAGATGATTTTCCTAGTATCGAATAGGTTTTGAGAAAATAAGAGTGAATACCGGACGTCAGAACCACTAATGCGAAAAGTTCGGAAAAATTCGGTTAAATAGGTTAAGTTTTGGATACTGGAATTAATTTACCGGGTGTTAAGAGATAAGTAGAGGGTGCTAAGTGGATTGATATAAGAGAGACAAGGTTGGTGAGCATTTATTAAAAGGTGACAAGTGTCACCATTGGATTGGGCTTACCTTAAGACTTTCTTACCATTGACTTAAATAACCAAAAATGACCCAAAAATCTTCAAAAATCCTCAAGAAGTGGCCGGCCCTCTCTTGCTCTCTTTCTCTCTCTCTTACTCCAAGCACAAGGAAGAAAACACTTCAATCTTGTTCCAAATCATCAAAACCAACCATCCAACCTTGATTTTGCTCCATAAAACACCTTCAAGTAGTGGTTGTGAGTTGTTTTGTGGAGTTGTTTGGAAAGTTAAGGTGGTCAATAGCTCTCTCTCTCTTGTTCTTAAGGTAAGTTGTGAAGAACCACCCTCCTCCTTTAATTGATGCTTAAATCATGCTTAGTGGTAGTATAAGATGCAAATTTATGGATTAATTCTTGATTTGTGGTTGAAATGATGAAGTTTTATTATTTTTGGGGATTTTTCTGTTTTAATATAAGCATGATTGTGTGGCTAGCTATGATGATTGGAAATGGTATATAATGACTTAAGGAGGTGGGAAAAGTGATTAATTGCAACCAATTTCTGGTTTGGAAGAAATTTCAGAAAACTAGGGTTCTTGAGGGGGCATTCTGTCCGAAATTTTAGGTCCTAGATAGAGGCCGAATTGGTCTTAGCTTAAAACATGAAAGTTGTAGGGAATGACATTTTAGAGGTGCCTACAAAATTTTAGGTCAATCGGAGTAGATTAGAATGAGAAAAGTCGAAATTACTATTGCTGTTCTGGTTTTACCCGAATGTAAGGATTGCGCCTGTAATTGGTTGTTTTGGCGGAAATTGCTTCCGAATTGGTTGTTGAGGCCTTCTGATGAAAGTTAGCCCTGTTTCTTAGCTTTCAGCTGGTTTTGTAATTTCTGGATTTGGACTTATAGAGCCTGAGTTATGATGTTTCCGCTAGAATGCGTTTTGGTGAATCTGTTTTACGTTTTTGATGTAGTATCTTGCATTTTTGACCTGTTTGCACTCAAAACTGGGTTGAGTGACCTTCTGTAATGTTGTAACCCTGTATTTTAGCTTCGAAATGGTGGGTCTTGCACCCTCATCTGATAATCGTAGTGGAATTGGTGCCATTACCGTAAAATGAGGACAAAAACTGTTTTTTCAAGGCCAAAGCTAGTTACATTTCCGAAATTTCTGGTTTCCTTTAATGTTTGTATATGCTTATGAAACCCTATTGGGGTCATGTTTGGCCTTGGTTTGTGACTCGTTATCGAGTCTCATTGTATTTGTTTGCATGTTTTAGGACGTGACCGTGGTGCACAACGTTCTTTTGACGGAAGTGCATGAAACCATATTTACGAGCTTGGTGAGTGTACTACTATGAGAACCAGTAAAAAAAAAAAAAGAACCCTAATCATTTTCCTAGGGTTTTAGTTCCCTTAATTGCATGTTTTTTGCATTTTCTGGCTTAGGAATATTTTTTTTGTGAATTTTATGCGTAATTATAGTTTTTAGATAATTTTTCTAATATTGGAGAGTTTTTAGAAAATTAAGAATATATATTGGACGTGGGACCCACTAGTGCGAAAAGTTCGGAAAAATTCGGCCAATTAGGTTAAATTCCGGATACTGTGTGAAATTTATCGGGTGTTAAGAGATAAGTAGAGAGTGAGATTTGATTGATGTGAGAGGAAAAAGAAGGATAAGAATGCACTTAATTGAGTGACAAGTGTCACCATCTTAGGGGTTGAAGCTTATGACTTACTATTCACTTTTTTTTACTTTTGACTCATTTGATTAAATATCTTTAAAATTGCTCAAAAATTACCATTTTTCACCCCTTGATGGCCGGCCCTCCCTAGCAAGAAGAAAAACAAAACTCTTCAACATCTTGGCAAATTCCTAGCTCAAATCATCCAAACTACTTGCTTAAATTAGTTTTTACTCCATAAAATCCTTCCACTTGGTGTTAGTGAGTGTTTTGGTGAAGCTTTTTGGAGAACTTAAGGTGTCCAACATCTTCCTCTCTCTTGTTTACTTGGTAAGTGGTGATTGACTACCCTCCTATACCTTATGAAGCTTAAGTTATGCTTATTAGTGATTAAAGTGCTGAAATTTCTGGTTTTTATCTTGGTTTGAAGTGATTTGGTGAAGTTATTATTTTATTGATGATTTTTCTGGTTTAATTGGATTATGATGGTGTGGTTGTTTATGATGATTGGCAATGGCCTATAATGACACTAGTAGATGTGAATTGTTGATAATTGCAACCAATTTTGGATTTGGATTGAAATGTGAAATGTTAGGGTTTCAAAACCCCTAATTCTGTCCGGTTTTGGATCATAGGGTTAGAGGTCGAATTGGACTTTGCTCAAAACATGAAAGTTGTAGGTATTGATGAGTTTGAAGTGCCTGTAAAATTTCAGGTCATTTAGATTAGTGTAGAGTGAGATATGTCGATTTTACTGTTGCTGTTCTGGGTTGATCAGAATGCGAAAACTGCACTAGTAATTGGCCATTTTGACTGGAATTGGTTTGGATTTTGTTGTTGGTGTCTTCTGATGAAATGTAGCTGGATGTCTTAGCTATCATATGCCTTTGGAATCAATGCATTTGGACTTGTGTATACTGAAATAGACTAGTTACAGCATAGTGTGATTTGGGAACCTGCAATTGCCGTTCTGGTTTGGTAATCTGCATTTTTGACCTAGTTGTCCTAGGATTTGGACTGAGTGGCCTTCTACATTGTTGTATCCCTGTCTTTTAGCTTCGAGATGGTGGGTCTTACACCCTCATCCGATAAGCGTAGCGCATTTTGTGCCATTACCGCAAAAGTATGACGAAAACTGTTTTTTTGTTAAGGCCTAAGCTAATGCCATTTCTTAATTTCTGGTTACCTGTGATGCTTATTTATGCATATGAAACCCTATTAGGGTTATAATTGGTATGGCTATATGACTCGTTATCGAGTCTCATTGCATTTGTTTGCATGTTCTAGGAAGTGACGTTGGTGCACGACGTTCGTTTAACGGCGGTGCATGAAGTATCACTTACGTGATTGGTGAGTATACTACTCACTTAAATGTTCTAATGTGGCTTTGCTATATGTGGTTGTGTTGCCTTGAAGGCTTATTTGGATATTGTAATTGATTAAGGTGAGGGTGTACTTGACCGCCCTCACCCCTTTTGATAGTATCACTGATTGTCTACCGTTTCACTGTCTTACTGAACTTGATATATGAGTTATTGCATTCCATTTCATGGAAACTGATTTGGTGTTGTTTGGACGAATGTCCAACGACCTTACTGTATCACTGAGCTCAACTCCGTTAGGTAGTCAATTGGATCGAGCCGGCGAGGGCTTGGTCGTGATAATTGACATGCCACGGGGACTGTACTGGGGAATCTTGTAGTAATGAGACTCTTGATTCCGGTAAACTCGAGTATTACCAAAATGACTGAATGGAGTGCGGGCCCGGTTGGGGTATGTTGGGTGGAAGGAATGGAAGTAAAGTGAGGTCTACGGTTTGGTACTTTTAACATTGACGGAGGGTCAATGAGGTTGGATCAAGAAAATAAGCGAGGAAATGGGCTCTTGAGAGCCGTCCGTATCCTTTCACTGATTTGATTTACTTCTTATTTGCATACTTGAACTGAACGGTTATGCTTATGTGATCTTAGTTGCTATGGTGGTTGTATTCTCACTGGGCATTTAGCTCACCCCGTTTCTTTTGTTTTCCTTACAGGAATATGACACTTTTGGAATGAATTTTGTTAAATGGTTGCCGAATGAACTAGATGAATGCCTCTTTTGTATTGTATATAAAATGGGACCCTAAATGTATTATTAGGGCCGTTTTCACTTTTGTTTTGGCAACCCACATATGTAGTGACTTTTGTATCACTTTTAAATGCCATTGTGGCTTGTAAATGGTTAATGTTATGTTGTATGTGTATTTCGATGTTTGGTTGGGTTTCGGACGGGTCGGTTACTATTCATGGCCGACTCTGGTTTTCATTTCTTTTATTTTGGATTATTTTGCCCTTTTGCCTTGTTTGCGCGCATTATAAGTTTCAGAACGTGATAGATCTCTTTATACTGCACCGTTAGTCCTGGCGAGAGTTGGGCAGGCAGTCCGCTAACCTCTTTGGTTCGCCTTAGGGGAAGGTGGGGCTGTCACAGGTGGTATCAGAGCCTAGGTTTGAATTAGCTTGGGTGTAATAGAAGTGCTTGACTTGACGATTCTATTGTTTATGCCTATTAAGTGTATTCATGTTATTTCTTCCTTTGCTATAGGATGAATGCGAGTGGTGATCCTAGTGCTAGTCCTTCGGGAGTGAGACCTCCCAGAGCACTCCCCGTGATCCCATATCAGATCAGGCAGAAGGGGGCCGTGGTGCGTTGGAGCCCGGCCAACCGCCTTCGACGGTGTGAGTGCCGTGATACTTATGCTTACCCGAACGCCTTAGTTTTGGCTGTGGCAAAGGAGCGTGAGGGGCTTGCTAAGGATAACGCTAAGTTGGAAGCTGGGGTTGCTAAGCTGGAAGCTGGGGTGACTCAGGTTAAGGCAACCAACGAGAAGCACGCTGCACGCATCAAGGAGCTAGAGTATGACGTGCACGAGGTCGAGGACAGAGTTGATGATCTATGCGACCAACTGAGGGATGCACGCGAGCGCGAGGTTAAGCGAGCTCGCAAAGTCAGGGGTCGTGCTGAGGCGATCCTTAATCTGTGTGACGATGGTCTTGAGGAGTCTAGCGAGGAGGCTTCGTATGCGGGGGCTGAGGCGGGGGAGGAGTCTACCCCGTCGCCTGGATCCCAGACCCCAGCGACTGATTAGGCCTTGATCTTTAGGCATCTTTTGGATAGTTGGTGGTTTTTGTATGTACATAGGGATAGGGATAGAGCCTTAGCTAACCGTTTTGGGTTGGGTTAGCTACGTGTAAATCTCTTTTGATAGGCCAATCCTCGGGGGGATCGTTTGTGTTTGTACGTGCTTTGGCCGTACTTGACTTGACTGATTGTATATATGTGTTTGGCTTGTATATATGTGTGTTTGTGATTATGCTTGGACTGTATAAATATGTGTTATTGTGCAAAGTTTAAGTGTTACTTATATGTCTTGTTACTGCTTTGGTTTAGTACTTTTGCCTAGACCGAGTAAAACTCATGGAAGGTACACGGAGTGGTCGAGAACGTGGGCGCGGAACTAGACAACCCACACCGGTTAGGGAAACGGGGAAAACCTCTACTGGACCCAATCCTGGACCGCAAATAGATCCGAATGTGCAAATAGCTGCTGCTATGCAGCAAATGACCAATTTACTAGCACAAGTAGTGCAACAACAGGGCCAGAACCCAAACCCTAACCCCGGAAACCCTGGCCATCATATTGAGAGCGAAGATAGAGCTCTAGAACGTTTTCAAAAGTTTTCCCCGCCAAAGTTTGTTGGGGGACCCGACCCTGACGTTGCTGAGAAATGGCTTGAGAAGATGGTTGATATATTTGCAGCTCTACATTACCCAGACGAACGGCAGGTGACTTTTGTCGTGTTTCAACTTGAGGGGGTTGCCCGTTCCTGGTGGAACGTAATTAGATAGAAATGGGAGCGGGAGCAGACGCCTAGGACTTGGGTGAACTTCATCCGAGAATTTAATGCAAAGTTTTTCCCTCCTCTAGTCCAGGAGAGGAAGGATGACGAGTTTATCCGGCTCCGGCAAGGGGCTCAGACTGTGGCGGAATATGAGAGTCAGTTCACCCGCCTGTCCAAATTTGCGCCTGAGTTAATCATGACTGAACAACGACGGATTAGGCGCTTTATTCAAGGCTTGAACGTTGAGATCCAGAAAGACCTCGCAGCGGCTCAAATCACTACGTTTAGCGAGGCAATGGAAAAAGCCCAACGAGTTGAAAGTGCACGGCTGCAGGTCCGAAACTTCCAGGCTAAGAAGCGTGGTTTTCCTGGGAGTACGTCTGGACAAGGTGAGAAGAGCACTCCCTCTAAATTTGGATGAGGAACGGGTGGTGGTCGACAATCGGGTTCAGGCAGAGGGACTCCGTTCAGGGGTAGTCAAGCTGGGCGAGGACAAAGGGGAAATGCTCAGAGTGGCTCGGCTTCGGCACCTTGTGGTCCCTGTGGGCATTGTGGCAAAGCAAACCACTCCGAAGATAATTGCTGGAGGAAACAGGGCAAATGTCTGCAATGTGGAAGCGCAGACCACAAATTGGCTACATGCCCGGTCCTGAGTCTTCGGAGGTCGTAGAAGGTACGATCCCTATTTTCCACCGCTTTGCCAAAGTTTTAATTGATCCTGGTGCCACTCATTCGTTTGTTAACCCTGATTTCATGTGTGGCATCGATATAAAACTTGCTAGTTTACCATATGACCTAGAAGTTAGTACACCTACGGGAAATCAACGTTTGGTGACTAGTATGGTTTATAGGGATTGCGAGGTATGGGTAGGTGAAAGGAGATTTTTAGGAGACCTGATTAGCTTGTCCAGTAAGGGGTACGATGTGATTCTGGGTATGGACTGGCTAGCCAAATATAACGCCCAACTGGATTGTAAAACAAAAATAGTAGAATTTCGCATTCCTGGCGAGGCAACCTTAAGGTTGGATATAAGGGGTAGGTTAGCCTCGCCCGCTCTAATTTCGGGCATTCTAGCTAGGAAACTGATAAGTAGAGGGGCGCAAGGATTTTTGACCTTTTTGATTAATACCCCTACGGATAAGTTAAAAGTGGAAGACGTGGCCATAGTGAGGGAATTTCCGGATGTATTTCCTGATGAGTTAGTAGCCTTACCTCCGGAAAGGGAGATAGAATTCCGAATAGATCTTTTACCTGGAACCTCACCTATCTCAAAAACCCCTTACCGAATGGCGCCTGCAGAACTTAAGGAACTTAAGTTGTAATTACAATATCTTTTGGAGTGGGGATTCATTCACGATAGTGGGTCTCCTTGGGGAGCTCCTGTCCTATTTGTGAAGAAGAAGGACGGAACCTTGAGGATGTGCATTGATTACCGGGGGCTGAACAACGTAACCATCAAGAATAAGTATCCACTGCCTCACATCGACGAGTTGTTTGACCAGCTGCAAGGAGCAGTGGTCTTCTCCAAGTTGGACCTCCGGCAGGGATACTATCAGTTGTTGATTAGGAAGGAGGACATTTCGAAAACTGCTTTCAACTCAAGATACGGGCATTACGAGTTCGCCGTTATGCCCTTTGGACTGACAAATGCTCCCGCCGCCTTTATGGACCTATTGCATCGGGTTTTTAAACCCTATCTAGACCGATTTGTCGTGGTGTTCATCGATGACATTTTGGTCTATTCTAAGACACGCGAGGAGAATGAGGAGCATTTGAGAGTGGTGTTGCAGACATTGAGGGAACATCAGCTGTACGCCAAGTTTAGTAAATGCGAGTTCTGGTTGGAGAAAGTAGCATTCCTAGGGCACGTGATCTCCCACGAAGGCATTTCGGTGGACCCGGCGAAGGTAGAGGCCGTGACAAATTGGAAGAGGCCAGAAAACCCCACGGAAATTCGCAGCTTTCTAGGGTTAGCTGGGTACTACCGAAGGTTCATTAAAGATTTTTCCAAACTAGCAGGACCTCTAACTGACCTGACGAAGAAGCATGGCCAGTTTATCTGGAACGGCCGATGCGAAACAAGTTTTCAGGAATTAAAGAGAAGATTGACCATGGCTCCGGTACTGGTCTTGCCAAATGGAGTGGACGGGTTTGCGGTTTATGCGGACGCGTCGCGAGAAGGCCTGGGGTGCGTATTGATGCAGAACCGGAATGTGATTTCTTTCGCCTCTAGGAAATTGAAGCTTCACGAGCAGAACTACTCGACTCACGATCTGGAACTAGCCGCAGTTGTCTTTGCACTGAAAAAGTGGAGGCATTACCTATATGGGGTGACTTTCGAAGTGTATTCGGATCACAAAAGTCTTAGGTACCTTTTCTCTCAGAAGGAACTGAACATGAGGCAACGACGGTGGATGGAATTCCTGGAAGATTACGACTGCACAATCAATTACCATCCGGGAAAGGCAAATGTGGTAGCAGATGCTTTGAGTCGTAAGGTGCAAGTAGCAGGATTGATGATTAAGGAGTGGGATTTATTAGAATCCGTGTGCGAATGGAGACCCTGTCTTGGGAGCCATAAGGTG
The DNA here is from genome assembly GCF_036785885.1 of Coffea arabica. Lineage (NCBI taxonomy): Eukaryota > Viridiplantae > Streptophyta > Magnoliopsida > Gentianales > Rubiaceae > Coffea > Coffea arabica. The sequence goes on from NC_092329.1 coordinate 38,421,287, forward strand.
ATATTTAGCAATATTAGGGTGACCTCCACTCTACTGGAATGCATTAAAGAGGCGCAAAGCGAAGATTTGATGGTACGGAAGTGGAGAGAGAAAGTGGAAAAAGGAGAAACTACGGACTTCAATTTGAGTCCTGAGGACATTTTGAAGTATCGAAACCGAATAGTGGTACCGAAGGAAGAGTCGATAAAAACGGAGATTCTGGAGGAAGCTCATCGATCCAAGTATACAATCCATCCGGGCAGCAGCAAGATGATCAAGACCTGAAAGAAACTTATTAGTGGGACAATATGAAGAAGGAAATCGCTCAGTACGTGCAGAAATGTCTCATTTGTCAACAAGTGAAAGCAGAGCATCAAAAACCATCGGGTCTGTTACAACCCTTGGAGATACCCGAATGGAAGTGGGAAAACATCACAATGGACTTCGTTTCGGGTTTACCGAGGACGCAAAGAGGACATGATGCCGTTTGGGTGATCGTGGATCGATTAACCAAATCGGCCCATTTCTTGCTGGTAAACATGAAGTATTCAATGGACAAGTTGGCCCGACTGTACATGGACGAGATAGTAAGACTACACGGTGTTCCTGTGAGCATCGTCTCCGATCGGGATCCACGGTTTGTATCCCGATTTTGGCAGAAGTTTCAAGAAACCTTGGGGACGAAACTCAATTTGAGCACGACCTATCATCCTCAGACGGATGGCCAGTCAGAATGGACGATTCAAACTCTCGAGGACATGCTACGAACGTGCATTCTAGACTTTGGAGGCAACTGGGGTCAGCATATGACCTTAGTAGAGTTTGCGTACAACAACAGCTTCCATTCATCGATTCAAATGGCTCTGTACGAAGCCCTCTACGGACGCAAGTGCCGGTCGCCGATTTACTGGGATGAAGTTGGCGAAAAGAAAGCACTGGACCCGGCAACTATTCCATGGATGGAAGAGGCTCACGAGAAGGTCAAGTTGATACGGCAACGAATCCAAACAGCTCAAAACCGACAAAAGAGCTACGCTGATAATCGAAGAAAAGACTTGGAGTTTGAAGTTGGAGACTACGTATTTCTCAAGATCACACCCTTACGAAGTATCACAGCGGGCAAAGGAAAGAAACTTCAACCGCGGTACGTCGGACCCTACAAGATTCTGCAAAGGGTAGGAGCGGTCGCGTATTGATTGGAACTACCGTCCAGTCTCTCTCGAATCCGCGATGTATTTCACGTCTCGATGCTAAAGAAGTACCATCCCGACCCATCCCATGTATTGCAACCGGAGGATATCGAAGTAGATGAATCACTGGCCTATGAAGAGAAACCGGTCCAGGTACTTGATCGGAAGGTCAAAGAGCTTCGCAACAAGAAGATTCCATTAGTAAAGGTGTTGTGGAGAAACCACGGAGTTGAGGAAGCTACTTGGGAAGTGGAAGAGGAAATGCAGAAAAAGTACCCAAACCTTTTCGGGAATTAAGGTGAGAAATTTCGAGGACGAAATTCTTTTAAGGGGAGAGAGTGTGAGAACCCGTAAAAAAAAAAAAAAAACCCTAATCATTTTCCTAGGGTTTTAGTTCCCTTAATTTCAAGTTTTCTGCATTTTCTGGTTTAGGAATATTTTTCTGGTGAATTTTGTGAGTAATTATAGTTTTTAGATATTTTTTCTAATATTGGAGAGTTTTTAGAAAATTAAGAATATATATTGGACGTGGGACCCACTAGTGCAAAAAGTTCGGAAAAATTCGGCCAATTAGGTTAAATTCCGGATACTGTGTGAAATTTATCGGGTGTTAAGAGATAAGTAGAGAGTGAGATTTGATTGATGTGAGAGAAAAAAGAAGGATAAGAATGCACTTAATTGAGTGACAAGTGTCACCATCTTAGGGGTTGAAGCTTATGACTTACTATTCACTTTTTTTTACTTTTGACCCATTTGATTAAAAATCTTTAAAATTGCTCAAAAATTACCATTTTTCACCCCTTGATGGCCGGCCCTCCCTAGCAAGAAGAAAGACAAAACTCTTCAACATCTTGGCAAATTCCTAACTCAAATCATCCAAACTACTTGCTTAAATTAGTTTTTACTCCATAAAATCCTTCCACTTGGTGTTAGTGAGTGTTTTGGTGAAGCTTTTTGGAGAACTTAAGGTGTCCAACATCTTCCTCTCTCTTGTTTACTTGGTAAGTGGTGATTGACTACCCTCCTATACCTTATGAAGCTTAAGTTATGCTTATTAGTGATTAAAGTGCTGAAATTTCTGGTTTTTATCTTGGTTTGAAGTGATTTGGTGAAGTTTTTATTTTATTGATGATTTTTCTGGTTTAATTGGATTATGATGGTGTGGTTGTTTATGATGATTGGCAATGGCCTATAATGACACTAGTAGATGTGAATTGTTGATAATTGCAACCAATTTTGGATTTGGATTGAAATGTGAAATGTTAGGGTTTCAAAACCCCTAATTCTGTCCGGTTTTGGATCATAGGGTTAGAGGCCGAATTGGACTTTTCTCAAAACATGAAAGTTGTAGGTATTGATGAGTTTGAAGTGCCTGAAAAATTTCAGGTCATTTAGATTAGTGTAGAGTGAGATATGTCGATTTTACTGTTGCTGTTCTGGGTTGATCAGAATGCAAAAACTGCACTAGTAATTGGCCATTTTGACTGGAATTGGTTTGGATTTTGTTGTTGGTGTCTTCTGATGAAATGTAGCTGGATGTCGTATCTATCATATGCCTTTGGAATCAATGCATTTGGACTTGTGTATACTGAAATAGACTAGTTACAGCATAGTGCGATTTGGGAACCTGCAATTGCGGTTCTGGTTTGGTAATCTGCATTTTTGACCTAGTTGTCCTAGGATTTGGACTGAGTGGCCTTCTACATTGTTGTAGCCCTATCTTTTAGCTTCGAGATGGTGGGTCTTACACCCTCATCCGATAAGCGTAGCGCATTTTGTGCCATTACCGCAAAAGTATGACGAAAACTGTTTTTTTGTTAAGGCCTAAGCTAATGCCATTTCTTAATTTTTGGTTACCTGTGATGCTTATTTATGCATATGAAACCCTATTAGGGTTATAATTGGTATGGCTATATGACTCGTTATCGAGTCTCATTGCATTTGTTTGCATGTTCTAGGAAGTGACGTTGGTGCACGACGTTCGTTTAACGGCGGTGCATGAAGTATCACTTACGTGATTGGTGAGTATACTACTCACTTAAATGTTCTAATGTGGCTTTGCTATATGTGGTTGTGTTGCCTTGAAGGCTTATTTGGATATTGTAATTGATTAAGGTGAGGGTGTACTTGACCGCCCTCACCCCTTTTGATAGTATCACTGATTGTCTACAGTTTCACTGTCTTACTGAACTTGATATATGAGTTATTGCATTCCATTTCATGGAAACTGATTTGGTATTGTTTGGACGAATGTCCAACGACCTTACTGTATCACTGAGCTCAACTCCGTTAGGTAGTCAATTGGATCGAGCCGGCGAGGGCTTGGTCGTGATAATTGACATGCCACGGGGACTGTACTGGGGAATCTTGTAGTAATGAGACTCTTGATTCCGGTAAACTCAAGTATTACCAAAATGACTGAATGGAGTGCGGGCCCGGTTGGGGTATGTTGGGTGGAAGGAATGGAAGTAAAGTGTGGTCTACGGTTTGGTACTTTTAACATTGACGGAGGGTCAATGAGGTTGGATCAAGAAAATAAGCGAGGAAATGGGCTCTTGAGAGCCGTCCGTATCCTTTCACTGATTTGATTTACTTCTTATTTGCATACTTGAACTGAACGGTTATGCTTATGTGATCTTAGTTGCTATGGTGGTTGTATTCTCACTGGGCATTTAGCTCACCCCGTTTCTTTTGTTTTCCTTACAGGAATATGACACTTTTGGAATGAATTTTGTTAAATGGTTGCCGAATGAACTAGATGAATGCCTCTTTTGTATTGTATATAAAATGGGACCCTAAATGTATTATTAGGGCCGTTTTCACTTTTGTTTTGGCAACCCACATATGTAGTGACTTTTGTATCACTTTTAAATGCCATTGTGGCTTGTAAATGGTTAATGTTATGTTGTATGTGTATTTCGATGTTTGGTTGGGTTTCGGACGGGTCGGTTACTATTCATGGCCGACTCTGGATTTCATTTCTTTTATTTTGGGTTATTTTGCCCTTTTGCCTTGTTTGCGCGCATTATAAGTTTCAGAACGTGATAGATCGCTTTATACTGCACTGTTAGTCCTGGCGAGAGTTGGGCAGCCAGTCCGCTAACCTCTTTGGTTCGCCTTAGGGGAAGGTGGGGCTGTCACAACTACTCACTTGTGTGCTATTATATGGCTTTGATATTTGAACTTGAGATGTTGAATGTTAGTTGATTGACGTGAGAGTATACTTTATCACTCTCACTTATTGTTTCGCATGTTATTGGAAAGTTATTGGAATGTTATATGAAATGAAATACATGATTTGGTGTCGTTTCGACGAGTCTCCAACGACTACAATTGTTATCCGTGAGCTCAACCCCATTGGTAATTGATTGAATCGAGCCGGCGAGGGCATGGTCGTGCCAATTAATGTGCCTTGGGGCAATGTTATATGGAATCTTGTAGTATGAGAGACTCTCGATTCCGGTTTACTCGAGTAATACCACAATGCAAGTGTTTGGATTTCGGGCCCGGTTGGGGAATGTTAGGTGGAAGGAATGGAAGTAAAGTGGAGTCTACGGTTGGTTATTGTTGAACATTGACGGAGAGTCAATGACGTTCGATCAAGAAATGCAAACGAGGAAAAGGGCTCTTGAGAGCCATCTGTATCCTTTTATCACCATATTTGACGTGTGCCTTTGTTTATTTTACTATATTGAATGAAAGCTTGATGCTTATATGCAATTGGTTGCGTAAGTGATAGTATCTCATTGGGCAATTAGCTCACACTATTCCTTTTGTTTTCCTTACAGGAATATGACACTTTTTTTGGAATAAATCTTGATAGATGGTTGCCGAATGAACTAGATGTATATTTTTTTTTTGATTGTATGAAGTGAAACCCTAAATGTATCTTTAGGGCCGTTTTCACTTTCAATTTGGCAAACCGTGTATATATTCACTTTTGACAACTTTTGTTTGTCACTTTGGATTGTATTTGCTAAAGTTCAAGACGTGAATGTTTGTTAGATATTTGGTTGCGCTCTGACGGGTCGGTTACTATTCATGACCGACTCCGATTTTCATTTTTTTTTATTTTGGGTTATTTTGCCCTTTTGTCTTGTTACGCGCGTTTATAAGTTCCGGAACGAAATAGATGGCTCTAAACTGCACCGTTAGCCCTGGCGAGAGCTGGGCAGGCAGTCCGCTAACCTCTTTGGTTCGCCTTAGGGGAAGGTGGGGCTGTCACATGTGTGCTCTGAGGAAGGTAAGAGTACTAAATCAAGGGGGGTCAGCGGGTTAAAGCCATAAACAATCTCAAAAGGTGAGTATTGTGTGGCACTATGAACAGTTCGATTGTAGGCAAATTCAACATGAGGCAAACACTCTTCCCAAGTTTTAAGATTCTTTTTAATCAAAACCCGAAATAGAGTTCCAAGTGTGCGATTGACAAGTTCAGTTTGTCTATCACTTTGTGGGTGACTGGTGGTAGAGAATAACAATCTAGTGCCAAATTTAGACCACAACGTCTTCCAAAAATAACTCAAGAACTTGACATCTCTATCACTAACAATGGTCTTAGGCATGCCATGCAGACGGATAATTTCTTTGAAGAACAAATTAGCAATATGAGATGCATCGTCAGTTTTGTGACAGGGGATAAAATGTGTCATCTTAGAGAATCTATCAACCACGACAAAGATGGAATCACTACCCCTTGGTAACCTAGATAGCCCTAAGAGAAAGTCCATAGATAAGTCTACCCAAGGATTGTGAGGAATAGGCAATAGGGTATACAAGCCGTATGGATTTGTTTTAGACTTTGCCTTATGACAAGTGACACATCTACCAACCATGCGTTCAACATCTCTACGCATGTGTGGCCAGTAAAAGTGCTCTTGTAACATGGCTAATGTCTTAACAGTGCCAAAGTGTCCCATGAGACCACCATTGTGTGCCTCTCTAATCAAAAGATCACGAATGGAAGAGTTAGGGACACACAATTTATCCACATAAAACAAAAACCCATTGTGCAAAAAATACTTTCCATGTGGACTCTTCATACAAGATGCTTAGACATCACTGAAGTCAGTGTCATGTGCATATAGGTCTTTAAGCATTTCGAATCCTAACAACTTAATATCAAGCACAGCAAGCAAGGAATGTCTACGTGATAAAGCATTAGTTACCACATTCGTTTTGCCAGTTTTGTACTTAATGACATAAGAGAAGGCGTCAATGAAACTTACCCATTTGGCATGGCGCTTGCTCAACTTGGGTTGCCCTTTGAGAAATTTCAAGGACTCGTGATCAGTGTGTATCACGAACTCCCTTGGGCGAAGGTAGTGTTGCCAAGTCTCCAATGCACGTAGAAGTGCGTAGAGCTCTTTATCGTACGTGGGGTAGTTCAGGGCAACACCTCCTAGCTTCTCATTAAAGAATGCACAAGGCCTCTTGTCTTGCATGAAAACGGCGCCAATACCTACACCAGAGACATCACATTCAATTTCAAAGGTCTTGTTAAAATTTGGTAATACCAAAACAGGTGCATGTGTGAGTTTGTCTTTGAGGGTGAGTGTGACGGCCCCACCTCCCCTTAAGGCGAACCAGAGGGTTCGACGGGCCGCCTGCCCGGCTCTCGCCGGGACTCAGTCGTTCACTAAAGTCCTCAAATGAATTACAAGAATAAACCTCAAATTTACATCAAATTCTCCAATAATTACATATCACAAATGCAGCGGAAACTTATTCCAATCGTGGAATGTATACTTACATCCATATCAATTTCAAATATTTATACAAGACCAACTCGTACATAAAATAGATCCAAACTTAAACTGTACACGATATAAGCCATCCAGTCACGTGAATAAGCACAACAAGCCCTTCCTTCGCCTTGAGCCCTGTGGGGGGGGAAATAAAATATTTTTGGGGTGAGCTAAAAGCCCAGTGAGTAACCAGTAAAATCAGTAATTAAATAGTTTTCACAAAAATTCATTTCATTGATGTCATGGTTCAGAAATCAGATGTACGTATTTTTGCTCTCGTGAGCCAGTGAAATCATTGTAATGTTTTAGAAGTTCAATAAGTAACCGGGGGTAAAAATGTAATTTTGTTACAGGTCAACATTTGCACAGTGAGAGTAAAACAAAAGCAGAAAATGACACCACATGGTAATTCCACAAAGCTCAATGAGCTAAAATCTCAATGAGGTTCCGAACATGAAATTTCATAACAAAGCCAACACATTAACCATCAATAATCAATAATTCAAGAAACATTTACAATGGAAAGCGATAGTAACATATTCATTAAAAGGATACCGCTCACATGGAGCTATTCATTTGTTCGTTCCCCTGACATTTCCCCTTATTCCTCCAATTATTTGAAAATTTCATTTTTATAAATAAACCCTCGTTCATCTTTTTATTCGTTCATCCCCTTTTCCGGACGTTGACCGGACTCCACCCATCCGACGTTGGCCGGACTCCATCCATCCGGACGTAGCCGGACTACAAGGTAATACTCGAGTATACCAAATTCACCCAGGGTCACCATATCGCCCGACCGAGTCCGCTTCTGGCTCGAGTCGATCGGTAACGAAGGGCAGTGGCCAGTTCAGTCAAAAGGCTTACATCATGCGCAACTAGCATTTAATCATTAATCATTGAAAATTCATATTTATTTAGGTCGAGTGCGATAAAGTACACACTCGCCTAGAAAACTCGTTTTAACAATCATCGAAAGTACTTAACACATTTTCAATTAATAATGACAAGCCAATAAGTCAAGAATTACAGCAACCAAGGGACACTGATATGCAAGTACGCATGATATGCAAGAAAACAGTTCAAAAGTAACTTTTGGAAACAGTTTAAAAGTAAATAATGCAGGAAACGGTTCATAAAGAACTTCAGAAACAGTTTGAGGTCACTCACCTCAATGGCTCAGAAATCATCCATCATGTATCATTGCCTTGCTCAAACCCAAGTCTTAGATCACAAACTCAATGCAAACTAGTCCTTTAAAAGTTCGGACAGCACTTCCCCTGAATTTGCTTACTTTTCCAGCCGTCAAGGCTTCATTATTTCCTCAGCCAGTTCCAAAGTCACACAAATAAGTTCATCCAATAGCCATTCAGCAAGCTCCAAGTAGTACTAGTACAAGTCAAGCTAGGAAAAGTCCGGAAATGAAGGTTAAGCTCAAAACCAGAAAAACAGTTTTGACGTCATTTTGCGGTAATGGTACCAAAGGCTCTACGATTGTCGGATGAAAGTGCAAGACCCACCGTTTCGAAGCTATGGAACAGGGCTACAACAATGTAGAAGGTCACTCAGTCCAAATCCTAGCACAACTAGGTCAAATGTGCCAAATACTCAACTGGAAACACCAAAAAACAGGTTTACAAATCACATAATGCTGTAATTACTATAACTCAGTCTATACAGGTCCAAATGCAAAAATTCCAAAGGCATATGGTAGCTAAGACATCCAGCTACATTTCATCAGAAGACACCAACACCTAAATCCAAAGAAATTCCAGTCAAAACAACCAATTACAGTCGCAAATCCCAATTTCGGGTAAACCAGAACAGCAATAGTAATTTCGACTTTTCTCATTCCACACTACTCCGATTGACCTGAAATTTTGTAGGCACCTTTAAAATGTCATTCCCTACAACTTTCATGTTTTAAGCCAAGGCCAATTCGGCCTCTAACTAGGAGCTATAAAACCGGACAGAATGTAGCTTCACAAAACCTAATTTTCTGAAATTTCTTCCAAAACAGAAATTGATTGCACTTAATCACTTTTTCCACCTCCTAGAGTCATTAAACATCATTTCCAATCATCATACATGACCACCCAATCATATCCCTATGAAAACAGAAAAATCCCCAAAAATAATAAAACTTCACCAATTCAACCAAACTCAAGAAATAATCCATGAAATTGCATCTTATAACACCACTAATCATGAATTGAACATCATTAGAGGAAGGAGAGGTGTTCATCCACCACTTACCTTAGCAAAACAAGAGGGAGAGCTACTTGTCACCTTAAGCTTCCAAACAACTTCACCAAACAACTCACTATCACTAAAAGAAGAGGTTTTATGGAGTAGAAACTAGATCAAGCAAGTGTTTTGGAGGATTTGAGCTAGATAATTGCCAAACTTTGAAGAGGTTTTTTCTTCCTTCTTTGCTAGAGAGAGAATCAGCCAAGAGGTTGAAGACAAGAATGAATTTTGTGTGATTTTTAATATATTTAAGCAATTGGTCAAAAAGTCAAGAAAATGAATAGTAAGTCATAAGCTATTTCCAATACAATGGTGACACTTGTCACCTCCATAAATGCAATCTTATCTTTTCTTTTTCCTCTCACATCAATCAATTCACATCCTCTACTTATCCCTTAACACCCGATAAATTTTACACAGTATCCGGAATTTAACCTAATTGGCCGAATTTTTTCGAACTTTTCGCACTTGTGGGTCCCACGTCCGTTATATATTCTTAATTTTCTAAAAACTCTCCAATACTAGGAAAATCATTTTTAAACTATTTTTGCTCATAAACTTTATCTGGGGAATTTTTTTTTAATCAAGAAAATGTAGAAAAACGGGCGATTAAAAAAATAAACCCTAGAAAATTACAAAATTTCCGGGTTCTCAAACTCATTTTTTTTTCGGGGCGTCACAATCTCCCCTCCTTAAAAGAATGTCGTCCTCGACATTCTCACTTGTACCAATCAAGTTAAGACATCCCGCACAAATCTCTCAAGAGTCAAATCAAACCCACAGTCCGGCATCCTAAACTTCAAACCTAGGATACACTACAGAGATCTGAAGCCTAAGCTCTGATACCAACTGTGACGGCCCCACCTCCCCCTAAGGCGAACCAGAGGGTTCGACGGGCCGCCTGCCCGGCTCTCGCCGGAACTCAGTCGTTCACTAAAGTTCTCAAATGAATTACAAGAATAAACCTCAAATTTACATCAAATTCTCCAATAATTACATATCACAAATGCAGCGGAAACTTATTCCAATCGTGGAATGTATACTTACATCCATATCAATTTCAAATATTTATACAAGACCAACTCGTACATAAAATAGATCCAAACTTAAACTGTACACGATATAAGCCATCCAGTCACGTGAATAAGCACAACAAGCCCTTCCTTCGCCTTGAGCCCTGTGGGGGGGGAAATAAAATATTTTTGGGGTGAGCTAAAAGCCCAGTGAGTAACCAGTAAAATCAGTAATTAAATAGTTTTCACAAAAATTCATTTCATTGATGTCATGGTTCAGAAATCAGATGTACGTATTTTTGCTCTCGTGAGCCAGTGAAATCATTGTAATGTTTTAGAAGTTCAATAAGTAACCGGGGGTAAAAATGTAATTTTGTTACAGGTCAACATTTGCACAGTGAGAGTAAAACAAAAGCAGAAAATGACACCACATGGTAATTCCACAAAGCTCAATGAGCTAAAATCTCAATGAGGTTCCGAACATGAAATTTCATAACAAAGCCAACACATTAACCATCAATAATCAATAATTCAAGAAACATTTACAATGGAAAGCGATAGTAACATATTCATTAAAAGGATACCGCTCACATGGAGCTATTCATTTGTTCGTTCCCCTGACATTTCCCCTTATTCCTCCAATTATTTGAAAATTTCATTTTTATAAATAAACCCTCGTTCATCTTTTTATTCGTTCATCCCCTTTTCCGGACGTTGACCGGACTCCACCCATCCGACGTTGGCCGGACTCCACCCATCCGGACGTAGCCGGACTACAAGGTAATACTCGAGTATACCAAATTCACCCAGGGTCACCATATCGCCCGACCGAGTCCGCTTCTGGCTCGAGTCGATCGGTAACGAAGGGCAGTGGCCAGTTCAGCCAAAAGGCTTACATCATGCGCAACTAGCATTTAATCATTAATCATTGAAAATTCATATTTATTTAGGTCGAGTGCGATAAAGTACACACTCGCCTAGAAAACTCGTTTTAACAATCATCGAAAGTACTTAACACATTTTCAATTAATAATGACAAGCCAATAAGTCAAGAATTACAGCAACCAAGGGACACTGATATGCAAGTACGCATGATATGCAAGAAAACAGTTCAAAAGTAACTTTTGGAAACAGTTTAAAAGTAAATAATGCAGGAAACGGTTCATAAAGAACTTCAGAAACAGTTTGAGGTCACTCACCTCAATGGCTCAGAAATCATCCATCATGTATCATTGCCTTGCTCAAACCCAAGTCTTAGATCACAAACTCAATGCAAACTAGTCCTTTAAAAGTTCGGACAGCACTTCCCCTGAATTTGCTTACTTTTCCAGCCGTCAAGGCTTCATTATTTCCTCAGCCAGTTCCAAAGTCACACAAATAAGTTCATCCAATAGCCATTCAGCAAGCTCCAAGTAGTACTAGTACAAGTCAAGCTAGGAAAAGTCCGGAAATGAAGGTTAAGCTCAAAACCAGAAAAACAGTTTTGACGTCATTTTGCGGTAATGGTACCAAAGGCTCTACGATTGTCGGATGAAAGTGCAAGACCCACCGTTTCGAAGCTATGGAACAGGGCTACAACAATGTAGAAGGTCACTCAGTCCAAATCCTAGCACAACTAGGTCAAATGTGCCAAATACTCAACTGGAAACACCAAAAAACAGGTTTACAAATCACATAATGCTGTAATTACTATAACTCAGTCTATACAGGTCCAAATGCCAAAATTCCAAAGGCATATGGTAGCTAAGACATCCAGCTACATTTCATCAGAAGACACCAACACCTAAATCCAAAGAAATTCCAGTCAAAACAACCAATTACAGTCGCAAATCCCAATTTCGGGTAAACCAGAACAGCAATAGTAATTTCGACTTTTCTCATTCCACACTACTCCGATTGACCTGAAATTTTGTAGGCACCTTTAAAATGTCATTCCCTACAACTTTCATGTTTTAAGCCAAGGCCAATTCGGCCTCTAACTAGGAGCTATAAAACCGGACAGAATGTAGCTTCACAAAACCTAATTTTCTGAAATTTCTTCCAAAACAGAAATTGATTGCACTTAATCACTTTTTCCACCTCCTAGAGTCATTAAACATCATTTCCAATCATCATACATGACCACCCAATCATATCCCTATGAAAACAGAAAAATCCCCAAAAATAATAAAACTTCACCAATTCAACCAAACTCAAGAAATAATCCATGAAATTGCATCTTATAACACCACTAATCATGAATTGAACATCATTAGAGGAAGGAGAGGTGTTCATCCACCACTTACCTTAGCAAAACAAGAGGGAGAGCTACTTGTCACCTTAAGCTTCCAAACAACTTCACCAAACAACTCACTATCACTAAAAGAAGAGGTTTTATGGAGTAGAAACTAGATCAAGCAAGTGTTTTGGAGGATTTGAGCTAGATAATTGCCAAACTTTGAAGAGGTTTTTTCTTCCTTCTTTGCTAGAGAGAGAATCAGCCAAGAGGTTGAAGACAAGAATGAATTTTGTGTGATTTTTAATATATTTAAGCAATTGGTCAAAAAGTCAAGAAAATGAATAGTAAGTCATAAGCTATTTCCAATACAATGGTGACACTTGTCACCTCCATAAATGCAATCTTATCTTTTCTTTTTCCTCTCACATCAATCAATTCACATCCTCTACTTATCCCTTAACACCCGATAAATTTTACACAGTATCCGGAATTTAACCTAATTGGCCGAATTTTTTCGAACTTTTCGCACTTGTGGGTCCCACGTCCGTTATATATTCTTAATTTTCTAAAAACTCTCCAATACTAGGAAAATCATTTTTAAACTATTTTTGCTCATAAACTTTATCTGGGGAATTTTTTTTTAATCAAGAAAATGTAGAAAAACGGGCGATTAAAAAAATAAACCCTAGAAAATTACAAAATTTCCGGGTTCTCAAACTCATTTTTTTTTCGGGGCGTCACAGTGAGAAATGCTTGTTCTTGGGCTTCTCCCCAATAGAATTTGTCATTCTTCTTGGTCATGGCAGTCAATGGGGCAGCAATAGTGCTGAAGTCTTTGACAAATTGTTGGTAGAAGGCTGCCAATCCATGGAAGCTGCGCACCTCATGAACAGATGTTGGAGTTGGCCATTGCTTGAAGGCCTCAATTTTGGACTCGTCTACTTTGATTCCCTGTGAACTCACTACATATCCTAAGAACACAAGCTCGTTAGTACAAAAAGTGCTCTTCTTAAGGTTAGCGTATAAACGTGCCTGTCGAAGTGTCTCAAGAACTAATCTCACATGCTTCATGTGCTCTTGTTCACTGCGACTATATATTAGAATATCATCAAAGTAAACAATGACAAATTTTCCAATGAAATGCCTCAAAACATGGTTCATTAATCGCATGAATGTACTAGGGGCGTTAGTCAACCCAAAGGCATGACTAGCCACTCATATAGACTATGTTTGGTTTTGAAGGCCGTTTTCCATTCATCGCCTTTTTTCATCCTAATTTGATAATAGCCACTCCTTAGGTCAAATTTAGTAAATATGATCGTACCATCGAGTTCATCAAGCATATCATCTAATCTAGGAATGGGATGACGATATTTAACGGTAATAGCATCAACGGCCTTACAGTCAGTGCACATGCGCCAAGTACCATCCTTTTTGGGGACAAGTATCATTGGCATAGCACAAGGACTTAAACTCTCCTTTACCCAACCCTTACCTAATAGGCCATCCACTTGCCGTTGAAGCTCCTTTGTCTCCTCAGGGCCCATGCGGTAAGCAGGTTTGTTGGGTAGTGGTGCTCCAGGAATCAGGTCAATTTGGTGCTCAATCTCTCGAATAGGTGGTAAGCCATCAGGGACCTCATCAGGAAAAACATCCTCAAATTCCTGCAAAAGAGCAACCAAACTCGAAGGCAATGCCTTATCGAGCTCAACAACATCTAAAAGCACATGTTTACAAGTCATGAGGAGTACAGGCTGATCAAAATTCACAACTTTTCTAACGTCCTTAGCCTTAATGATCATGTTTTACTTCCTAGTGGTAGGTGTAGTGGGTGATTTGTCATGTGTAACACTAAGTGTGCTCACTTGACCCTTGGTCGATTGCTTACTTGTAGAAGTGGAGCTTTTGCCAGGGTCGACTGTCTTTAGTTTCCTCCTTTGACGGTCTTGTTCACACTTTTTTTGCAACTTTAGTTGGTCCTCATACGCTTGTGCCGGTGTGAGTGGTGTGTGACCTTATGTTTGCCTTCATGCAAAAGTGTGTACTTGTTTGCCCTTCCATCGAATGTGACATGTTTCTCAAATTGCCAGGATCTCCCCAAAATGACATGTGTAGCGTGTATAGGCACTACATCACACACGACTTCATCAATGTAAGTACCAATTGAGAAGGGAACGCGTACCTGTTTGAAGACACGTACCTCTCCATCCTCACTTAGTCATTGGAGGCAGTAAGGGTGTGGATGTCTAGTAGTTGGGAGGCCTAAACTCTCAACCATGAGCAAGCTCACCACATTCGTACAACTCCTATCGTCGATGATGAGATTACACACCTTGTCACCTACTTTACAACGAGTGTAAAATAAGTTCTCCCTTTGTAGTTGCTCGTTCTCCTTAACTCGGGCAGTTAGCACTCGTCGTGCTACCAAGCAACCTACTTCCCTTTGGGTAGGCGAGCAATCTTCCTCAGCTGAATCATCTTCCAGACAGTCGCCTTTGACCAATTCGGGCATCTCCTCACAATCGTCATCATCGGACATGATCTCGCCATTGTGAGTGATTAACATGACCCGTTGGTTTGGACATTGAGACTGAATATGTCCAAACCCTTGGCATTTAAAACACTTGATGTCCCTACTCCTAATCTTAGAAGTCTCATGTGTTGCCTTAGAGGTAGACCTGGATGTATCAACAGCTTTGTTAGGGGTAAAATTGGTATTACGGTTAGAGGCATTACCTTGAATTCGGCTTGAAGGGGTTGGTGTAGCCGAGTTCCCAGCTTCGTGGGTTGTTCTTCGTGATAGGTTTCCCTTCCAGGAAGGCGAGTTGGAAGTTTGAAAGGTACGGGTCCCACGCCTCAATTTCTTTCCCCTCTCGGCCTTGATGGCTAGTTCTAAAAGGTCATGGATGTTCACATAATGTTGGAGCTCCAAGGCTTCCTGAAGGTCAGGATTGAGACCTCTGAGAAACCTAGCCATGGTCGCTTCACCATCCTCTTGAATGTTTGCTCTCATTATGGCCATCTCGATCTCTTTGTAATAGTCCTCCACACTCATGTTGCCTTGAGTAAGGGTTTGTAGTTTGGAGTAGAGATCTCGATTGTAGTAGCTTGGAACGAATCTCTTACACATCAATGCCTTGAGGTCTCGCCAAGTTCGGACTCGTGGTTCTCCCATTCTCCTCCTCTGGGTCCTCACTTGGTCCTACCAAACTAGGGCGTAGTCAGTGAACTCAACGGTGGCAATTTTAACCTTTTGTTCCTCACTATAGTCATAACAGTCGAAGACCATCTTGATACGGCCTTCCCACTCCAAGTAAGTTTCAGGGTCGCTTTTGCCGTTGAACGCGGGAACTTGAATTTTAAGTCCCTTGAGTTCGTTTTTAGATGTGTCCATTCCAGGCTTCTCGAGTCATTCCTCATCCTCACTAGCGGAGTAGTCCTCACTATTTGCCTTTTTGGTGCCATGGTTACTCCGGTTGTGAGATCTTGAACGAGAGCTCCGTGTGAGACTCTTGGATAGCTTGTCAAACCAAGTGTGCAACTCCTCCATTTGTTGCTTACTAATTCGCCTGAGTTCGTTTTTCATGGCGGTGAACATCAAGGGTAGTCTGTGGTGGTTTGTTGTTGCTCCATGTCTCTCTTTATGCCCTGCAAAAGGTTAGTAACAAGAAAATAATGCAAGTATATCCTCACTTCACTCCCTTAGTGTATCACTCTCTCTCGTGTTTTATCACTCAAAGCACTCCGAGGAACTCACCAATGTCCCTTACCTGTCGGCTTAGGTAGGTGAGAAATGCCGCGCAATGTCCAAGGATTGCAAGCAACTTATCCACCAAGGTAGTCAAGAAGTACGACTCAAGAGTGGATGCAAATAGAAGACAAGAAGCACGGATCGTCAAAGGATGGAGATAGCGGTCAGATTTGGGAAGGGTGCCAATGTGAACTCAAGTAGGGGGTTGCGCGGTTTTGGAAAGTCCCAAATGCGGACAGCTTTAGAGGGGCGCTAGTGTGAACAAACAAGGATGAAAACCCTAGTTTCCTAAGATGGATGAGGTGCTCCTAAAATATAGGGAGATGTTTCTAAAATATAGGAGTGGTTGCCTAATTCGTAGGAGTGTGTCCAAGTGGAAGTAGGAGAGTTACCCAAGTGTCTCACTTAGTTTCCTATTGTGATTTTGGAAAAACAAGTTTAAGTTTGGAAACTCTTTTAGAAAACCCTGTCTTGAATAACTTTTAGAAACCCCCAAATTCCTCTACAAGTGGGCTTGCAAATTAGACTTGGGTTCTAACTCCTTCCAACCGAAATTTCAGATTTGGTTTTCGCATTTCAATCCTCTTTCAAGTCGGCTAAAACACCTATAAGATTCCCTCCACACAACCCGAGCTCATACACACACAACCAGATTCGGCTACCCTTCCTCCTTGCGCAACAACCAAGACAGTTTTGATTATGGCGTCATGGCAAAAGGATGCAAGTGACCTCACGCAAGCTACACCCACACGGGTTGCTCAAGATTCTTCCAAGAAATTTATTCCCAAACCAAGAAAGCCCTTCACCACCGCAAGAGAGTATAGGAAGTTGTTTATTCGAAGGGAGGCTCAAGTTTTCAAGAAACAAGGTGGTCAAGAAATTCAAGAACCTCAAAGGGTGCTTCAAGTTGTCAAGGCACAAGGTGATCAAGAATTGCAAGAAGAGGTAGGCCAAAACTTTTGAGTTCTTTTCCTTGTGCAATTTTCTGGTTTGGTTTAGAAACAAGATGTAATGGTAGTTGTCTTGGCAGTAAAAGAACCAAGTTCTTCCTTTTCTTGTTCGGCCCTCTTGTCCTAGCCGTATGGCTTTCTTTCATTTCTATTTTTTTTTTACTTAAAGAACAACACAAATACTCGGCTGAAGTAGTAAAATTCCAGAAATAGGGTCAGCCCCTCAACTCGTAATAATGCCCCCTCAACTCGCAATAACGCACAACCCAAGTCCCTCAAGAACTAGCAAGATCCTTTCAAGAATGTCAAGAACTTCTAGGTAGTAACCAAGAACTTCAAGAAACCCTAAAATCTTGTAGATTCTCTTCAAGATTCCCAACTCCAACACGTTTTTTAACCAAAAACCAGATTAGAAAAATTAACTAAAACAACTTGGGTAACCGAAATAAACTTGGACAGAATTGGAAACAAGAACCCTAGCGCACAAGAAACCCTAGCCGCACAAGAAACCCTATCCGTCGCTCTCTCTTTCTTGTGGTTTCAGCTATGACCAATGACTTGGCAGGATCGGTGAACAAGGATACACAATTCGGTTAGATTGGAGCTAACAGCAACAACGCATGACTTGGACAGAATTGAAGTTGTACGACGAACAAATTAACGACTCAACAACACTAGACAAGATTCGGCCAGATTTGTAACACCACTATGGACAGAATTTTTTTTTCACCAAGTTATGACGCAAATCATGGTCAGATTTCAAGGCACAACAATTGAACACACGACGGACAGAAAGTGAAGACTCACAGCAAGACACAACCACGAACAGATTTGATACCAATGAACAACTAACAAAGCAACACACAACAAAACAAGTTGCGGACAGAAATCATTTTTTTTTGTAACGATGTGCAACAAGGCGGACAGATTAGCAACAAGGTTCAACGACACAAAGGCGGACAGATTTGGCCTCAAACGTCAAAAAGAACGGACAGATTTGTGTTTGTTTTTTTTTTAACACGGCAGCGGAAACAAGGAATTCTAGATGACAAATAAAGACAAAAGCAACGGATATAACGAAAGATACCTTGACCAAAGCTCTGAAGCCAACTGATACAGTCCTCGATCAACACGTTTCGAGACATGTAGCACGTTTGCCCAAGGATCTAGCGAGGTTGTCCAACGCTTGGATTTGCGGAACCTAGAATCAAACGGACGACACAATTTGCTTAAAGGTGGTAGAACGACGATGCCAATGGAAGGTGGATACTCTAGTAGATAGGTCGATAGAACAGTCAAGGACAAAACGCGAGATTGCTCAACAACCCTTGCCAAAGCAAGTAAAAGGCTCGAATCTCTCCTAGTAAGAAGAATCGAAAATAATCAAATTTTATTGATAAAACATCTACCCTCAAACCTTACAAAGCTAGCCTTTTTATAGGCTAAAGGTCACTAAAACCCTAAGGGAAGCATTCGGCCACCTTGGTGTCAAGATGGGCCGGCCCATGCTCCACTAAAGCAACTAATCCAATTCTAAGTAAACACTAAGGCCTAAAGCCCTATTCGGCCAACTCACTTGGAGGCCCACTTGACTCTTCATGGGCTTGGATCATGGTGTAGATGACTTGCTTGTCTCCTTCTAGGCCTTCAATATCTCTATGGACTCCATGTTGGTTTTGGACCATTCGGACAAGGCCTTGGAGGGATTCTTTGAAGAGCTTGGCTTGTGCACGTGTGACTGGGCCCAATAGGACTCGGACTGGGTCTTTACATGGGTTGAGGTCCATGCACACATCAAAAGGGGTGTGGTTCTCACCTACAAGCACTTTTTGGAAGGTACCATGGCTGTCTTTCCTTTTTCTCTTCTTAATCTTGCTAAAGTTTGGATAGAAACTCTTAATCTTGGGTTACGACGGTTAATTAGTGAGTTGTGCATGGTATGGTAGAATGTTTAGCTAGAGTTTACATTTTCAGCCTTGATTATGGTTATCTACCTATCAATTGATGTTATTGAGCTAGTACTTGATGGTTTTGATGATAGAGTACTTGTTAGATATGAATTTCAAAAGTAAAAGTTCAAATTCCAAAAATTTGAAACCACTCTGTTATGTTCTGATCTGTTTAATTCGTCCATCGAGTCAGGCCTAGGTCAAAACATGAAAGTTGTAGGGAATGGAATTATATAGCTGTCTGTGAAATTTCAGCTCAATCGAAGCACTGTATCATGTGAAATGACAAAATTACCTCTGACTGCCAAATGCACTGTTTCGCGGACAGTTTTCTGTTTTCTCTGAGATTGCACTTTTTGACCTTCAAAATGAACGAACTGGCTGTCGATTTCTTCATAAGACTTGTAGTTCTCTGTCTTAACTTTGAAACGGTATAAAGTGTACCCCAAACCAATAGGCATAGCTTTAGTTGTGATCGAAACACCAAGAGACGTCAAACCTATTGTTTTGTTGTGTGTCCTTAAACTTGGTTTTCGGTCACATTACTAGTATTGTTTTGTAATTGAATGACATTAAGCCTAGTTGAAGGGCTATTGTGGTAACATTGTTTGTGTGTGACTTTGGGGCTGATTTGAGGAAAATAATGAAGCCATTAATGGGTGGAAACTAGCTAAATACAAGGGGCATGCCGCCTAAATTTTCACTCGAGAACTAGAAGTGTGTACTTGTGATTCGAGCAAAGAATTGAGGTTGAATTGAACGATTTGTCTAGGGTATTCGAGTCTTCTTTCGTAGAGGTATATAAACTAAAATTTGGCCGAGACTCGTACCCTTGGACAAGTGAAAGTAACGACCCTTCAAAACATGATTTTCTCTATTTGTCATACCAAGTGTGATTTTCAAAGTATGAATCACTTCTTTATCGAAACTAAAAGAGCGAACATGAATTTTCGAGAGTTTGAGAAGTCATATGACTACTACTTAAACAAGTTCCATTTACTTGATCTTCTTGAAGCGAAACTTCTATGTTTCAAATCCTAGTGGATTTCAAACTCTTAAATGATATTGTATCGCAGATTTGGACTCCAACCAAGGAGTTACACCTGAACGTGATTTTGACAAGCACTAAATCTTTGGTGAGTGCTTCCAAATACCTGATTGAACTTGACACTTATTTTCGATACTTGACCAATGTGATCAAATGATATGTGATTGGTATGGTCGGGCAAGGGTGTACTTTATCGCACTTACCCTAATGAGATATGTACTTGTTTATTGTTGCCATTGATTTGATATACTTGTGCTTGACTTGTAAGTACTGAGCGGCAGCATGTACCACACTCAATCTAAGTGGGAGGTGTCTCTCATTCCCGTCTCCGTACTTTAATCTTGATTCATTCGATTAGAGATGTTATTTCATCGAATTCTTGGGGACCCAAACCCTACTAGCTAGTTAATCGAGTCGAGCTGGCAAGGGCTTGGTCTATTAGATAACGAACCATGGGTATCTAGTGCTGTCAAGTGGAGTGTTATCTCCTTGACTAATCGGTATATTCGAGTATTACCACCGGTGTTTAGTTGGTGTTTGGGCCCGGTAAGGGGGTTGAATGGTGGACGGATTGGTGTTAAGCGAAGTACTACTGGATTGGTTACTTTACTTGAAAGTTGACGGAGTGTCAACTAATACTTGATCAAGCTCTTGTGAAGCAATAGGAATTTGGCTCTTGAGAGCCATTTGTATCCTTATACTTTGATTGTTATTTGTAGTGTTATTGTTTCTTTTAGAAAAGAATTTTACACTCGTTCATTTTGAGATTTGCTATTTGAAGTATTATTGCTCACTTTTATGAACTTGTTATGCTCACTATTTTGCTATGTTGATATTTGTACTTTTAAATAATGGTCAACTTGCTATTTGGAACCTCACTGGGCTTTTAGCTCATTCCACGCCATTGTTTTTCTTTACAGGAGGTACGAGCAAGGCGTGAGACTTGTACAGGCTAGCATAGTCTAGGTTTTGAATTTTACAATTGTACTCGCGCTAGCACCCGACTAGGGTTGATTGTACTTGGGTTGTAAACACTTTAACGTATTTGGGCGTGTATAAGCCTTGTAGCTGGATTTGAGCATCAATGTATATGTTAAGTTTGAAATTGTTGTTTCATTTCTTTTCTATGGTCGTGATATCTTTTCTCGAGTTAAGCGTGAGTGAGTTCTGGCGAGAGTTGGGTAGGTGGTCCGCTAAACCCTGGGGTACGCCCTAGGAAGAGGTGGAGTCATCACAGATGGTATCAGAGCTCTTATCGAGCTCGTGCCAGGAGAGGGTTCTCAAACTGTGGGGATCGGTTTATTAAGTGTGGAATAATTGTCTATTGTTGGGAACATTAGATATGTTTGTTTGGTAGGAATCCCAAAAGTGGTTGATTTCTCTTGAACCTGGCCAGCTCGAGTGGTGAATTATCATATTTTCGGATTCTTGTACCCGAGTACCAAAGAGTGATCCCTTTATGATAAGTTAATATCTCGAGTAATATTAGGATAAGTTTAGATAGCAAAATCCATGGCACCGGGAATGCGAATAGTCTGAATTTGGGATGTATTGAAGATATTAGTGAGAATTGGAACCCTTAGTATGCAAGTGTATATACCTGGTTGTACTTCTTCAAGTTTTGATTAAGTGTAGTGCCTGAGCAATACCTAGGGTTAATGTCCCATTGGCTGTGTGACTATATATATAAGGAGAGTGTTTTATTTTAAATATGCTCTATTCTTTTCACTTTTTGATTTGGACATGTTTTTACCGAACTTTATAGTTACTTTATTTTGCTTATACCTCTATAGTCTATTTTTGTTTTTTTTTCAAAAGAGGCATGAAGGGTAGTACGTGTCAGAGATTTAATTGTAGTCATGAGAAGAGATGTACTTTGGAGATTATTTGCCAATGCATAGTGTTTTATTTCACGATTTAGCAATAGCAGTAACCTAGTTACGAATTTTCCTTTTCATCAAGTTCCTAATTTTATATCACTTTGCACAATTTGACGCCTTCATTGAACTTCCTTAGCATATCAACTTAGCCATTACGTTAGTGAGATTTTCTCTCTAGGTAAGTTTGTGGCAGTACTATGAGTAAGAGAAAGCCACTTAGAAATTGGAGGAAAATCATGTAACATCAAGTTTTGTGCGAGTAAAGGTTCGAATTTCGAGGACGAAATTCTTTTAAGGGGAAGAGAGTGTGAGACCCCGAAATTTTACTTGTCTTTATAGCTCTTATTTGAACTTACTTGCCTTAGATTCTTGGTTGTTTTAATGGTTGAATTTGAGCCAAATGAGTGAATTTTGTTAGGAAAAGTTTCATAATCTCAAGTTGTTAGAAAATCTGAAAATTTTCGCAGGAGGTTCTGCGCAGCTTTGGAAAATTGGCTATAACTTCGTATAGAAAAGTTGGAATTGAGTTCCGTTTGTTGAGTTTGAAACTAGACTCATAGGGCTTCCTACAGTGTAAAATTCAAGATTTGATTCTGTGAGGACTTGTAAAATCCCTTATATTTTTCTTAAAATTTCCTTTTATTTGGCATTTATTCCTTTCTAATAGCTTTACTACTCATTCACACCCTCAGTAATTGTAATCAACCATAGAATCAAGGGTTTTCCCTTTAGGTTCTTAGTTCGGGTAAATTAGGGTTTTTCGCATATTTTGACCGTGCGATCACTTGGTGAGATATGTACACTAATTTCGGTGATTAAGGGTGAGTTTAGATGATATTAAGTGTGTGATTAGAAGTAAGAATCATAAGTTAGTGAATTATAAGTTAAAACCCTAGTATACGCGATTTAAGAAAACCGACGGGTACCGTTTGTTACAGAGTGAGTGCACAACTTGAACACTACTTCATTACCTTAATCTCCTTGCTATTAATTGATTAAAATCAGCCCCCAAAATATCTTCAAGGCAGCCAAAATATTGGACCAAAAATAAGAGAGAAAAGAACAAAATTTGACTTCCAATCAAAGTGTGACACTTGTCAACTTTGACCCAAAATAATTCCTATCATTTTAACCTTCTTGAAGCTTCATTTGAGCCTTCCAGCCATGAGTTTGAGAGGAAAAAAGAGAGAGGAAACCATCTCAATCCATCTTGAGCTTAGCTTGTTTGAGTGTGAAATCAAGAAAACTAAACCGATTAACTTCTAATTTGAGAGATTAGGAAGTTTGGGGAGCTAAATTTTGCAAGGAAAGGTGAAGGATATCACTTGCAAGCCTTTTATTGAGGTATTATGGCTGACCATCTTCTTCCTTCCCCTTAGTCTTGTTTAAGTTATGTAGCAACTTGTATTCATGCATTGTGATACCTATTTAAGTGATTTTGATGATTGTGGTGGTGGAATTGTGAGTTAGGGTTTTGAATTGTTCACTTATATTTCTTGTTGTTTAGATGGTATATGGTGTCTATAAACTTGTATAGGAAGTTGAGGTAGTGGTTCAAGCTAGAAATGTGAAGTTTGCACCTTAAATTCATTAAATTCCAGATTTGAAGCTCTTCACTGCCCTGTTCTAACCGGTTCTGTTTGGCCATGATGAAGACCAAATTAGATTTAGATCAAAACATGAAAGTTGTAGAAAATGATGTTTTATAGTTATCTGTAAAATTTCAGCTCAATCTGATCATTGTATCATGTGAAATTACAAAATTACCCTTGCTGCCATAGGTATAATTTTGTGGACAGTTTAGACATTTCCTCATTCTGGCTGCATTTTTTTCACCTTGATCCATATCAAATTAGCCTTTGGCTAAAACACAAAACTTTTAGCCCTATGTTTCAGCTTTCCAACGCAACTGAAAACACCTCAATCGGATTTTTGTAGCCTGAGTTATTGTCATTTGAACACAGTGCTGTTAACCAGCCTGATGGTTAAATTCTGGTTCTGTAATCTGTAAATTCGACCTAGATAAGCCAGGAACTGGGTTGAGTTGTCTTTATGAAAGTTGTAGTTCTTTGTCTTAGCTTCAAAACAGTATGAAGTGTACCCCAATCGGATAAGCGTAGCTTCAGTTGTGACTGATACGCTTAGAGACGTCGAATCTGCCATTTAGCCTTTTGCCTTCAAACTTGATTTCCGATTGGATTGTTAAACTTGTGTTATACTTATGTTGTACTTGGATGATTGTGGAGCCTAATTGAACGGCTATTGAAATGACATTACCTATGTGTGGCATTGGGGCTAATTTGAGGAAAATAATGAAGCCATAAATGGCTGGAAAATAGGTAAACACAAGGGGTATGCTGCCCACATCTTCACTCGCAGGCTAGTTGGATGTAGTTATGACTTGAGCAAAAGGTTTTTAGGGTTATTCAGGTTTTAAGACCAACTGCTACCTTTTTACTCCAACGTCACATTATTATTTCTTCGCACTAGTAGTTCACTTGGCTAGGCACACGACTTATAGTCGAGCTTCATTTGTGCATTTCGTTTCCTAGGTTAGTGGATGGGAGAAACCATAATTGTTCTATCTTGGTTGTTGATAGGACGTGACGGTAATCAAAGCCATCCTTTGGAAGAAAACTTTTGAAATTATCTTTGCTTGAACTGGTGAGTGTACCACTCCCCTAATTTGTTGCTTATCTGGTTTATCTATCTAGTTTATTTGCACTTGCAACTGGCAACCTAATTATCTGTGACTTTTGTATTCTCTGTATGAAATGAGGGTTTACTTTATCACACTCATTTCTCTCATCTGTCGGTTCTGGTTCCTGGATATGTTTGAAATGGTTATCTATATCTGTATCTGTATCTGTTTGATGTCGTTTGGAGGTTGGTATCCAACAACCCTTCTGTGACCTCTGAGCTCAGAACCTGTGGCTAGTTATTCGAGTCGAGTCGGCAAGGGCCTGGTCGATTAGATAACGAACCACTGTAGTCTGTTTCTGGGAAATCCTTGTGTATTGGAGACTCTGGATTTTCGGTATACTCGAGTATTACTACCTCTGTTCTGTATGTGGTGTTCGGGCCCAGCAAGGGGTATGTTCGGTGGACGAAATTTGTTGACAAGTGGGGTCTACAGTCATGTATGTTCTCTAAACGTTGGCAGAGAGTCAACGAGGGTGGATCAAGTACTGCAACGGGAATTTGGCTCTTGAGAGTCACCTGTATCCTTTCTATCTGAGGTGTTTGTTCATTTCCTTATATGTTGTGTATATGTGCCTTAAAAATGAAATGCCATGATTCTTTACTACTTGTACTTGTAGTACTTCATTGAGCGTAAGCTCACCCCGTTCCCGTTATCTTTGTCTTCCTTACAGGGTTCATTATTTTGAGAGTTATGATTTTGAAGATAAAAGTTGAGCCAGTTCTAGACGTTTCCTTTGATTAGGCTCTACTGTACTGGCAAACCCTAAATGTAGTTTATATAAGTATGACTACTATGGTTTATACTTCAAGTTAACTGGTTGAAAACTCCGATGTACATATGTAAATAAGTGTTTGATTGAGTGTTTCAAGTGTATTTATTTGAGATTGTACGTTTCCATAGCTATGTGAATTTTCTTGTATCCATTGGGGAAAAACAAGCGAGTGTGAAGCTTGAACGAGGAAGAAAAAAATTTGGTCGAATTTTGATGCAGTCGCGGTCCTTAGCGCTTTTCGATGATTTGTTTTCCTGATGATTTAATTCGTAGTCCTGACGAGAGCTGGGTAAGTGGTCCACCGACCCTTTGGTTTGCCTTAGAAGGAGGTGGGGCCGTCACAGATGGTATCAGAGTTGCTTCGCATGGTCTCTGCGCGAAGTGAGCTTGGGCCATGTGGTGAATAAGTGTAAAGGACTAAATGCTCTTTTGAGCATAAGCTATAGATCGTGAAATATTATAGGTTTCAAACCTTTATCATGGTACTTGAAGATAAAAAGATATGTATGTCAGGTAGGAATCTAAGATATAGATGATTTACTCTTGGGACCGGCCAGCTCAAGTTGTGGATTATCGTATTTTGGATTCTTGTACCAGAATACTAAAGATGAGAGCTTAGGTTAGAAATAACTTGGGCAATTTAGAATTTTGATTCTATGGTAGTTCATGTGATGTGTTAGGGTGCCATTAAGTATGATTAACCCATAAGGAGGAGAGTACGTTGGCTCAATTAGGAACTAGGTTAGGCCTCCTTGGAGTCATGTTTTGATTCCCTATGAGGGATAGTTAGGGAAAGTTCTCAGTTAGTTGTTTTGTACTTTTGGCCTAGTTTGTGCATTATATTTTTGAATGACCTCGATACTTTCATGGAATTCTTTTTGCTTGTATCTGACTAACTGCTACTGTGTAATTTATTTGATAAAGATGTGTTATATGTATACTTGCCTTTTGAGTTGTGTCTTTTTTTGTCACTTGTACTTGTATACCTTTGTTTTACTATTGTATTCGCGCTTCGACCCTAGACTGGTTAAACCAAATGGAGGGCACTCGTAGTGGACGAGGCCATGGGCGTAACTCTAGGCAACCGTTGACTGAAGAGGGTACTCATGTACAAATGCCGGAACCAAACCCTGAAACTGGAGTGGTCCTAATGCTCAGGTAGCTGCCGCTATCCAGCGTATGATCGATCTGTTGGCCCATGTAGTGGAACGCCAGGGCCAAAACCCAATTCCCCAACCTGGAAACCTTGGAAACCATATAGAGGGAGAGGATAAGACCCTCGAACAATTTCAAAAGTTCTCTCCACCACAATTTATTGGAGGACCAGACCCAGATGTGGCCAGAAGTGTTTGGAGAAAATGATTAACATTTTCGCTGCCTTGCATTATACCGAAGAGAGATAAGCAACATTTGTTGTCTTCCAGTTAGAGGGAGCAGCCCGTTCTTGGTGGAATGTGGTCAGAATGAAGTGGGAAAGGGAACAAACACCAAGGACTTAGGTCAATTTCATGAGAGAGTTCAATGTCAAGTATTTTCCTCCTCTAGTTCAAGAGTAAAAGGAGGATGAGTTTATTAAACTTCATCAGGGAGCTCAAACCGTGGCAAAATACGAGAGCCACTTTACTAGGTTGTCTAAGTTCGCTCCAGAACTTATTGTGACTGAGCAAAGGAGGATATGACGATTTATTCAAGGGTTGAATGTTGATATTCAAAAGGATTTAGCCGTAGCCCAGATCAATACATTTAGTGATGCTGTAGAGAAAGCCCTACGAGTTGAAAATGCGAGACTTCAAGTTAGAACCTTTCAAGCGAAGAAACGGGGATGGCCTGGAAGTAGTTCGAGACAAGAAAATAAAAGTACCCCTCCCAAGTCTAGAAGGGGGGACTGGAGGAGTAAGATTTCCCAGGGAGTCAAGGGGAGCCCAGGCCAGAGGTGGACAAGTTGGGCGAGAACCAAGTGGTGCCTCATAGGGAGGCTCGTTTTCTGCATTCCATGGTCCCTGTGAATTTTGCGGAGGGCGAAATCACACGGAGAATAATTGCTGAAAGAAAGAGGGAAAATGTCTGCACTATGGGAGCGCCAATCATCGGATTGCTAACTGCCCAGTTCGATTGCGAGAAGGGAAAGGGACCCGGCAACCAACCAAGACTAACTTTGGACAGTCGAAAGGGGAAAGGACTGGATCAAAAGTATCGGCTCGGGTGTATTCCCTAGAGCAACAACGGGTCCCTAACTCGCTTGAGGATGTAGAAGGTATGTTTCCCATAATTCGCCATTTAACTAAGATTTGGATAGCTCCTGGTGATAAAAAAATTTCGAGAACGAAATTTCTTAAGGGGGAGAGAGTGTGAGGACTGTAAAATCCCTTATATTTTTCTTAAAATTTCCTTTTATTTGGCATTTATTCCTTTCTAATAGCTTTACCACTCATTCACACCCTCAGTAATTGCAATCAACCATAGAATCAAGGGTTTTCCCTTTAAGTTCTTAGTTCGGGTAAATTAGGGGTTTTTGCGTATTTTGACCGTATGATCACTTGGTGAGATGTGTGCACTAAATTCAGTGATTAAGGGTGAGTTTAGATGATATTAAGTGTGTAATTAGAAGTAAGAATCATAAGTTAGTGAATTATAAGTTAAAACCCTAGTATACGTGATTTAAGAAAATACGGGTTGAACCAACAAGTACCGTTTGTTACCGAGTGAGTGCATCACTTGAACACTACTTTATTACCTTAATATCCTTGATATTAATTGATTAAAATCAGCCCCCAAAATATCTTCAAGGCAGCCGAAATATTAGACCAAAAATAAGAGAGAAAAGAACAAAATTTGACTTCCAATCAAAGTGTGACACTTGTCAACTTTGACCCAAATTAATTCCTATCATTTTAACCTTCTTGAAGCTTCATTTGAGCCTTCATTTTCAGCCTTCCAGCCATGAGTTTGAGAGGAAAAAAGATAGAGGAAACCATCTCAATCCATCTTGAGTTTAGCTTGTTTGAGTGTGAAATCAAGAAAACTAAACCGATTAACTTCTAATTTGAGAGCTTAGGAAGCTTAGGGAGCCAAATTTTGCAAGGAAAGGTGAAGGATATCTCTTGCAAACCTTTTATTGAGGTATTATGGCTGACCATCTTCTTCCTTCCCCTTAGTCTTGTTTAAGTGATGTATGCATGGATCAGGGCCCACGCAATGACTCGGTCCGAGTTCCATTGGGCCCAGTCACACGTGCACGAGCCAAGCTCTTCAAAGAATCCCTCCAAGGCCTTGTCCGAGTTGTCCAAAACCAACATGGGGTCCATAGAGATATTGAAGGCTTAGAAGGAGACCATCGAGTTATCTATACCATGATCCAAGCCCATGAAGAGACAAGTGGACCTCCAAGAGAGTTGGTCGAATAGGGCATTAGGCCTTAGTGTCTAATAGAGTTGGATTAGTTATTTAGTAGAGCATGGGCAGGCCCATCTTAACCCCAAGATGGCCAAATTTCCCTTACTTGTTTTCCTTAGGGTTTTAGTAACCCTTAACCTATAAATAGGCTTGCTTTGTAAGGTTTTAGATAGCCATTTTATCAATAAAACTTTGTTTATTTTTTATTCTTTTTAGTAAGAGAGATTCGAGCCTTTACTTGCTCTTGGCAAGGGTGTTGAGCAATTTTACATCTTGTCCTTGATTGTTCTATCGACCTATCCACTAGAGTAACCACCTTCCATTATAGTCGTCGTTCTACCACCTTTAATCAAATCGTGTCGTCCGTTTGATTCTAGGTTCCGCAATCCAAGCATTGGACAATCTCGCTAGATCATTGGGCAAACATGCTACGTGCTTCGAGACAAGTTGATCGCGAACTGTATCAGTTGGCTTCAGAGCTTTGATGGAGGTATTTTTCGTTATATCCTAGTTTTTCGTAGTTGTGTCGTAAGCTTTTGTGTGTTCGTCAGCTGCCATCTTCAAAAAAGTAAAATAAAACTTCTGACCACAAGTGTTATTGTTGCTTTATCGTTGAAATCTGTCCACGCATGTTGTCCCTTGTTGTGTGAGTCGTTTGGCTCAAGTCTGCCCGTCCTTTGGTCATTTGTTTTGGTTGTCAAGTCGTGGCCAATCTGGCCATTTGTGTCCGCATTCATCAAAACAAAGAAGAGAAAAAAAAAAAGAGGCAAACAGCCGTGGTTGTTGTTGCACCGTGTTGCCCAAATTCTGACCGCAAATTCTCTTTAATATTGAGTCATTATTGTGGCAAATCTAACCATATCTTTTGTCGCTTGTTGCACCAAAATTCTATCCAAGTCATCCGAGCCGAATCCACAAGAAAACAAGTGAGTTGGTGGCTAGGGTTTTGCTTGGCTGCTAGGGTTTTGCTTTGGCGGCTAGGGTTTGCTTTTGGCGGTTAGGGTTTCGTTTGTGCGCAAGAGTCTTTTGTTTCCAATTCTGTCCGAGTTTACTTGGTGTCGTCTAAGTCGTTTTAGTTAATTTCCTAAACTGATTTTTGGTTAATACTTGTTGGGGTTGAGAATCTTGAAGAGAATCTACAAGATTTTAAGGTTCTTGAAGTTCTTGGTTACTACCTTGAAGTTCTTGAAACTTTGCAACGTATCTTGCTAGTCTTGGAGGATTGAAGGAGTGCATTGGAGAGCCGACCAGATTGGTGGAATTTTACTCATTCGGGCAAGTCTTTGAGTTGTTCTTTAAGTTAAAAAAAAACTGAAATGAAAGAAAAAGAAAGGAGAGCATTCGGGTGGCACAAGAAGAAGCAAAAGGAAGTCGAATTTTATTGCCAAATCAGTCTCTTACATCATGCTTGTACCCCAAACAGAAAATTCGAACAAAATGGAAAGAAACTCAAAAGTTTTGGCTTACCTCTTCTTGCAATTCTTGATCACCTTGTGCCTTGATAACTTGAACCACCCTTCGAGGTTCTTGAATTTCTTGACCACCTTGTTTCCTGAAAACTTGAACCTCCCTGTGAATAAACAACTTCCTATACTCCCTAGCGGTGGTAAAAGGCTTTCTTGGTTTGGGAATAAATTTCTTGGAGGAATCTTGAGCAGCCCGTTGGGGGGAGGCTTGAGTGACATTGCTCCTATTGTCTTGAGACGCCATTCTCTTACACCAAAGGGGCGAAACTGTTTGTGTGTCGCGCAAGGAAGGAAGAAACCAATTGTCTTGTTTCTTGAAGCCGAATTTGAATTGTGTTGGTGAAAGAGAGTGCGGCTGCCTTGGGGGTTTTTTTATAGAAAACCAACCGACTTTGGTGAAAGGATTAAGAAGGAGAAAATCTGGAAAAATTTCGGTGGAGGAAGGAGATACCAAATCTGATTTGCAAGTCAACTTAGAGAACAATTTGGAAGTTTCCAAAGGTTGTTCAAGGAAGGTCTTCTAAAGAGTTTCCAAAACTAACTTGTTTTCCAAATCAATTTAGGAAACTAAGTAAAACACTTGGATACCCTCTTTGTTTTCACTTGGACACTATCTTATATTCTCTCCTATATTTTAGGACACTCTCCTACATTCTCTACTAAATTTCCGAAACTCACTCCTACATCAAAGGAAGCTAGGGTTTTCTTTCTCTTTGCTCACATTAGCGTTTTTCCCATTGCTGTCCGCCACTAGAGTCCTCCCAAAACTGCCATTTCCACCTTAATTTGCATTCCATTTGTGTCTTACATTCTTGGTTACTCTTGTGGGAAATGTTGGTGATAATTTTTTGGACTTGAGCGGCATTTCTCACCTACCTAAACCAACAGGTAAAGGTTTTAGGTAAAGATCTTTAAAGTGTTTTGAGTGATAAAACATGAGAGAGAGTGATACACTAAGGGAGTGAAGTGAGGATATACTTGTATTATTTTCTTGTTACTAACCTTTTGCAGGGCATAAAGAGAGACATGGAGCAACAGCAATCCACCACAGACTACTCCTTGATGTTCACCGCCATGAAGAACGAGCACAGGCGAATTAGTGAGCAACAAATGGAGGAGTAGCACACTCGATTTGACGAGCTATCCAAGAATCTCACATGGGGCTCTTGTTCAAAATCTCACAACCGGAGTAACCATGGCACCAAAGAGGCAAATAGCGAGGACTACTCCGCTAGTGAGGATGAGAAACGACCTGAGAAGCCTAGAAGGGACACGTCTAAGAACGAACTCAAGGGACTTAAAATTTAAGTTCCCGCGTTCAAAGGCAAAAGCGACCCTGAAGCTTACTTGGAGTGGGAAGGCCGTATCGAGATGGTCTTCAACTGTTATGACTATAGTGAGGAACAAAAGGTTAAAGTTGCCATCGTTGAGTTCACCGACTACGCCTTAGTTTGGTGGGACCAAGTGAGAACCCATAGAAGGAGAATGGGAGAACCACGAGTCCGAACTTGGCGAGAGCTCAAGGCATTGATGCGTAAGAGATTCATTCCAAGCTACTACAATCGAGATCTCTACGCCAAACTTCAAACCCTAACTCAAGGTAATATGAGTGTGGAAGATTACTACAAGGAGATCGAGATGACCATGATGAGGGCGAACCTTCAAGCAGATAGTGAAACAACCATGGCTAGGTTTCTTAGAGGTCTCAACCCAGACCTTCAAGAAGCCTTGGAGCTCCAATACTATTTGGACATGCATGACCTTCTTGAACTCGCCATCAAGGCCGAGAGGGGAAAGAAATTGAGGCGTGGGACCCATACCTTCCAAACTTCCAACTCGCCTTCCTAGAAGGGAAACTTACCATGGAGAGCAGCCCACGAAGTTAAAAATTCGGCTACACCAACTCCTTCTAGCCGAATTCAAGGTAATTCCTCTAACCGTAATTTCAATTTTACCCCTAACAAAGCTGTTGATGCTTCCAGGTCTACCTCCAAGGCACCATATGAGACTCCTAAGACTAAGAGTAAGGACATCAAGTGTTTTAAATGCCAAGGGTTTGGACATATTCAGTCTCAATGTCCAAACTAATGAGTCATGTTAATCACTCACAATGGCGAGATCATGTCCGATGATGACGATTGTGAGGAGATGCCCGAATTGGTCAAGGGCGATTGCCTGGAAGAAGGTTTAGCTGAGGAAGATTGCTCACCTACACAAGGAGAAGTAGGTTGCTTGGTGGCATGACGGGTAGTAACCGCCTGAGTTAAGGAGGACGAGCAACTACAAAGAGAGAACTTATTTTACACTCGTTGTAAAGTAGGTAACAAAGTGTGCAGCCTCATCATCGACGATGGGAGTTCGACAAATGTGGCGAGCTTGCTCATGGTTGAGAGTTTAGGACTCCCAACTATTAGACATCCACAGCCTTACCGCCTCCAATGGCTAAGTGAGGATGGAGAAGTACGTGTCTTCAAACAGATACACGTTCCCTTTTCTATTGGTACTTATACTGATGAAGTTGTTTGTGATGTCATGCCTATGCATGCTACTCATGTCATCTTGAGGAGACCCTAGCAATTTGACAAACACGTCACATTCAACGAAAAGGCAAATAAGTACACCCTTCTACACGATGGCAAACATAAGGTCCTCACACCACTCACTCCTGCACAAGCGTATGAGGACCAACTTAAGTTGCAGAAAGAGTGTGAACAAAACTGTCAAAGAAGGAAACAAAAGGCGGTCAACCCTGGCAAAAGCTCCACTTCTACAAGTGAGCAATCGACCAAGGGTCAAGTGAGCACACCTAACGTTATGCATGACAAATTGCCCACTACACCTACCACTAGGAAACAAAACATGATCATTAAGGCTAAGGACATTAGAAAAGTTATGAATTCTGATCAGCCTGTACTTCTCATGATTTGCAAACATGTGCTTTTAGATGTTGCTGAGTTCGATAAGGCATTGCCTTTGAGTATGGTTGCTCTTTTGCAAGAATTTGAGGGTGTTTTTCCTGACGAGGTCCCTGATGGCTTACCACCCATTCGAGGGATTGAGCACCAAATCGACCTGATTTCTGGAGCACCGCTACCCAACAAACCTGCTTACCGCATGGGTCCTGAGGAAACAAAGGAGCTTCAATGGCAAGTTGATGGCCTACTAGGTAAGGGTTGGATAAAAGAGAGTCTAAGTCCTTGTGTTGTGCCTGTGGTACTTGTCCCCAAAAAGAATGGTACTTGGCGCATGTGCACTGATTGTAGGGCCGTTAATGCTATTACTGTGAAATATCGTCATCCCATTCCTAAACTAGATGATTTGCTTGATGAGGTCGATGGTGCTATTATATTCACTAAGATTGATTTAAGGAGTGTCTATCATTAAATCAGGATGAAAGAATGCGATGAATGGAAGACGGCCTTCAGGATGAAAGTGGCTAGTCATGCCTTTTGGGTTGACTAACACCCCTAGTATATTCATGCGATTAATGAACCATGTTTTGAGACATTTCATTGGAAAATTTATCATTGTTTACTTTGATGATATTCTAATATATAGTCGCAGTGAACAAGAGCAAATGGAGCATGTGAAATTAGTTCTTGAGACACTTCGACAGGCACGTTTATACGCTAATCTTAAGAAGTGTACCTTTTGTACTAACGAGCTTGTGTTCTTAGGATATGTAGTGAGTTCACAAGGAATCAAAGTAAATGAGTCCAAAATTGAGGCCATCAAACAATGGCCAACTCCAACATCCGTCCATGAGGTACGCAGCTTCCATGGATTGGCAGGCTTCTACAGACGATTTGTCAAAGACTTTAGCACCATGCCCCATTGACTGCCGTGACCAAGAAGAATGACAAATTCTATTGGGGAGAAGCCCAAGAACAAGCATTTATCACCCTCAAAGACAAACTCACACATGCACCTGTCTTGGCATTACCAAATTTTGACAAGACCTTTGAAATTGAATGTGATGCCTCTGGTGTAGGTATTGGCGCCGTTCTTATGCAAGACAATAGGCCTTGTGCATTCTTTAGTGAGAAACTAGGAGGTGCTGCCCTGAACTACCCCACGTACGATAAAGAGTTCTATGCACTTGTACGCGTATTGGAGACTTGTCAACACTACCTCCGCCCAAGGGAGTTCGAGATACACACTGATCACGACTCCTTGAAATTTCTCAAAGGGCAACCCAAGTTGAGCAAGCGCCATACCAAATGGGTAAGTTTTATCGACACCTTCTCCTATGTCATTAAGTACAAAACTGGCAAAACGAATGTGGTCGTTGATGTTTTATCTCGTAGACATTCTTTGCTTGCTGTTCTTGATACCAAGTTGTTAGGATTTGAGATGCTCAAGGAGATATATGCCCATGACCATGACTTTGGGGAAGTCTATGCATCTTGTATAAAGAGTCCACATGGAAAGTATTTCTTGCACAATGGATTTTTATTTTATATGGATAAATTGTGTGTCCCTAATTCTTCCATTCGTGATTTTTTGATTCGAGAGGCACATAGTGGTAGTCTCATGGGATACTTTGACATTGTTAAGACTCTAACCATGTTACAAGAGCACTTTTACTGGCCTCATATGCGTAGAGATGTTGAATGCATGGTTGGTAGATGTGTCACTTGTCATAAGGCGAAGTTCAAAACAAATCCATACGGCCTGTATACCCCATTGCCTATTTCGCACTATCCTTGGGTAGACTTGTCTATGGATTTTGTCTTAGGACTCCCTAGGTTCCCAAGAGGTAATGACTCCATCTTTGTCATAGTTGATAGATTCTTTAAGATGGCACATTTTATCCCCTGTCACAAAATTGACGATGCATCTCACATTGCTAATTTGTTCTTCAAAGAAATTGTCCGTCTGCATGGCATGCCTAAGACCATTGTTAGTGATAGAGATGTAAAGTTCTTGAGTTACTTTTGGAAGACTTTGTCATCTAAACTTGGCACTAGATTGTTATTCTCCACCACCAGTCATCCACAAAGCGATGGACAAATGGAAGTTGTCAATCGCACACTTGGTACTCTACTTCGGGTTCTGATTAAGAAGAATCTTAAATCTTGGGAAGAGTGTTTGCCTCACATTGAATTTGCTTACAATCGAATTGTTCATAGTGCAACACACTACTCACCTTTTGAGGTTGTTTATGGCTTTAACCCCCTGACCCCCTGGATTTGGTACCCTTACCTTCCTCTGAGCACACAAGCTTAGATGGGAAAAAGAAAACTAATTTTGTGCGCAGGTTACATGAAACCGTTCGAGAAACATTGAGAGGCGTACTCAGCAATACATCCAGCAAGCAAACAAGCACCATCGTAAGATGGTTTTTTAGTCTGGAGACTTGGTTTGGCTACATTTGAGAAAAGAGAGATTCCCCAAGCAGCATCAAAGCAAGTTATCCCCAAGAGGTGATGGACCCTTTCGAGTGCTCCAACGAGTCAATGACAACGCTTACAAACTGGAGTTACCTGGGGAATACAATGTTAGCGTGACCTTCAATGTCGTAGATTTGAGCCCGTTTCTTGACGAGAAGGATTCAGATTTGAGGGCAAATCCTTCTCAAGAGGAGGGGACTGATGTGTGCATGGATCAAGGCCCACGCAATGACCCGGTCCGAGTTCCATTGGGCCTAGTCACACGTGCACGAGCCAAACTCTTCAAAGAATCCCTCCAAGGCCTTGTCCGAGTTGTCCAAAACCAACATAAGGTCCATAGAGATATTGAAGGCTTAGAAGGACACCATCGAGTTATCTACACCATGATCCAAGCCCATGAAGAGACAAGTAGACCTCCAAGAGGGTTGGCCGAGTAGGGCATTAGGCCTTAGTGTCTAATAGAGTTGAAATAGTTATTTAGTAGAGCATGGGCCAGCCCATCTTAACCACAAGATGGCCGAAATTCCCTTACTTGTTTTCCTTAGGGTTTTAGTAACCCTTAGCCTATAAATAGGCTTGCTTTGTAAGGTTTTAGATAGCCGTTTTATCAATAGAACTTTGTTTATTTTCGATTCTTTTTAGTAAGAGAGATGCGAGCCTTTACTTGCTCTTGGCAAGGGTATTGAGCAATCTTGCGTCTTGTTCTTGATTGTTCTATCGACCTATCCACTGGAGTAACCATCTTCCATTGGAGTCATCGTTCTACCGCCTTTAATCAAATCGTGTTGTCCGTTTGATTCTAGGTTCCGCAATCCAAGCGTTGAACAACCTCGCTAGATCCTTGGGCAAACGTGCTATGTGCCTCGAAACAAGTTGATCGAGGACCGAATCATTAAGTTATGTAGCAACTTGTATTCATGCATTGTGATACCTATTTAAGTGATTTTGATGATTGTGGTGGTGGAATTGTGAGTTAGGGTTTTGAATTGTTCACTTATATTTCTTGTTGTTTAGATGGTATATGGTGCCTATAACCTTGTATAGGAAGTTGAAGTAGTGGTTCAAGCTAGAAATGTGAAGTTTGCACCTTAAATTCATTAAATTCCAGATTTGAAGCTCTTCACTGTCCTGTTCTAACCGGTTCTATTTGGCCATGACGGAGGCTGAATTTGTGACAGCCCCACCTTCCCCTAAGGCGAACCAAAAGGTTCGGCGGACCGCCTGCCCAGCTCTCCCTGGGACTCAGTCATACCTCAAGTGAAATCGGAATAAAACCACAAGAACAAGTATAATAACAATCCTAAACTTAAAGCAAAACTTATATACATTTCTATCTCAAAAGGGAGTACAAACTCAAATATACAAAGGTTCTCAATTCTTTATACATCCAGCCCATGCCAAACGCTAGGGCGAGAACCATTACAAAAATTCAAAGAACTAAACTAGGTTAGTCTATACAGAGCTCTCGTCCTTGCTCGCTTTCCCCTGTTAAGGAAAATAAAACTAAAAGAATGAGCTAAAAGCTCAGTGAAGTTCCAAACACATAATCAAACAATCAGTCCAATGTATTCACCATAGATAACCAATAATTCAAGAAACATTTACAATGTAAAGCGATAATAACACATTCATTAAAAGGATACGTGCTCACATGGAGCCATTCATTCATTCATTTTCCTTTCATTCCTTATTCCTCCAATCATTTGAAATTGCATTTTTGTAAGTAAAAACCCTTCATTTACATTACCACTCGTTCATTCATTTCATTTCACCCCCTTTCGGACGTTGGCTGGACTCCACCCGACAACAAGGTAATATTCAAGTATACCAAACATTCACCCAGGGTCACCAAATCGCCCGACCAAGTCCGCTCCTGGCTCGAGTCGATCGGTAACGAAGGGCATGGCCCAGTTCAGCCAAAAGGCTTACATTCATGCACAAGTAACGTTTAAATCATTGAATCATTGAAAATTTCACATTCTTTTAGGTCGAGTGCGGTAAAGTACACACTCGCCTAGTAAAACTTGTTTTGGCAATCATTGAGAGCACTTAACACATTATCAACATCCACAACAAGCCACATAGTCAATGGAAATATAACAAACAAGGAACACTCACCTATTTATGCAAAATAATGTCCAAAAAATCCTTCCGAATAATACCCTCAGTCACCGATGAAACCTAAGATTAAGCAGGAGAGAATATTACACTTCATCTAGCAAAAATAATTAGGTGAAATCGAAGAAAATCCGACTAACGACGAGTAGAACGTATAAGGAAGACTTTAAAAGTGAAAAGAGGGCGTTTGGATCTGAGAACGGGAATAACTAAGGGTTTCACAAACCAAACGCAAAACTAAACTCAAAAGGGTTGTAGAAAATTCCAACAGAAAACACTTGGATCGAAGACACATTAGAATCCAGCTAAATAGGCTAAAGAAATATTTTTTTTCTGATTTTTCGTGAATCTTTTATTTGGCTCAAAATCAACATATGTTCAAGTAGATATTATATAACAAGTGTCTTGATGAAAATCATGTGAAAAGGAGGACAAAAGACCTTAATTTCACACTTAAACCTCACTTGAAAGTAGTTTTCTCGTGGCCGAGAAAACCATACTTCATAACTCTTTATTTTGGTAAGGAGTAAGTAAACATTTGAAGTTTCAAACTGAAGAGGTATCATGTTTTCAAATGGTAAAACGGTCATGATATTCACCAAGCGAAAATATATAAGTTCAAATAGAAATGGGGCTCCTCGAACACCCTTCAAGAGAACCAAAGTAGTACTAAACGCAGTAAGTCCAACTCGGTACAAAATCACATTTTCAAATCTCACTTTTCTCACTCAAATTACAAGA
Organism: Coffea arabica; assembly: GCF_036785885.1. NCBI lineage: Eukaryota > Viridiplantae > Streptophyta > Magnoliopsida > Gentianales > Rubiaceae > Coffea > Coffea arabica. The sequence goes on from NC_092329.1 coordinate 38,459,846, forward strand.
AAATAAACGGACAGTATTTCCCCTTAACCACTTCGCTTTCACCGTAAAATCAAATTGTGACAGCCCCACCTCACCCTAAGGCGAACCAAAGGATTCAGCGAACCGCCAGCCCAGCTCCCGCCAGGTCTACGGAGTCGATTCACACAAACCCAATATAGTACGCACGAAAGGATCTAAGAAAACGAGCAATTGCAGACCACCAACAGTTACAACAGAACTTGCCAAACCATACGGAAGTACGGAACGTCGGTTAAACCCTTATACATATTTTTACATCAGAGTCTTGAACAAGTGAACCAAAATACAAGCCAAAGTATTCATGCTACACAAAATACAATTAGGATTTCGGTTACAAAGGAGCTTAACAAAATAACGTATACATTAGCTCGACCCCTTTTCTTCCAAAATCGTGGTTTCAAAGTTTGTCCCCTGTAAGGAAAATAAAGATAACGGGAAGGGGGTGAGCTTACGCTCAACGAGGTACCAAAATAATAGCAAGTAAGAAACGTGGAACTTCATATTCAATTAGTCACATATGCGAATCAAATAAAGAAATGAACAACACCACAGATAGAAAGGATACGGGTGGCTCTCAGGAGCCAAATTTCCATTTGTTTCACCGAAACTTGATCGAAATAATAGTTGACACTCCGCTAACGCTAAAGGAGTAACCAATACCGTAGACTCCACTTTCTCCGATTCCTTCCACATCACATACCCCTACCGGGCCCAAACTCCAATCAGTTCAGAAATGGTAATACTCGAGTATACCGGAATCAAGGGTCTCAATACCCAAAGATCCCAAAACAGACTACTGTGGTTCGTTATCTAATCGACCAGGCCCTTGCCGGCCCGACTCGAGTAACTAGGCCACAGGTGTTGAGCTCAGAGGTCACAAAAAGGTCGTTGGATACAAGTTTCCAAATGACGTCCGAACAGATACAGATACAGATACAGATACAGATAACATATACAGATAATAGATTCAGATTCGCACCAAAATTGGCATATGAACAGACAAGAGAACGAGTGTGATAAAATACACCCTCGTCTCAAACAAAATAAATAGATAGTTCAGTAGTTCATATCACAGATTGTATGTACAGAAACCGAGTTAAACAACAAGTGAGGGGAGTGGTACACTCACCGATCCAAGTACGGATACTTCCAAAAGGTTTCACTTCAAACTAGCTTTAATCGCCAAGAAACCCTAAAATCATCAAATAAAACAATTGAAGGTTTCACATCCAAAATCGAGTGAACGGAATGTACAAGTGAGACTCGACTACATGTCATACGTCTTTCCAGGTTAAGTACTAGTACAAAAGAATAAAATATGACTTTTGAGCAAAAGATAACAGTTGGTCCTAGGGTTACAAACAACCTTCAAAACCCTTCATTTTTACTAAGATCAACTCAAATTTAAGGGAACCAAACGGCCTAGAAAATTGGACAGCATTCCCCTTAAATTTCCTTACTTTTCCAGCCATCATGGCTTCATTGTCTTTCCTCAAGTCAGACCAATTCAACACATAAGAAATCTCAATACAATAGCCCTTCAACTAGGCTAAAGTTCATCCAAACACAAAGCAAGCCTAGGAATGCAACTAGAAATCAAGTTTTTAAAGACAAAAGCTAAATAATAGGTTTGATGTCTCTTAGCGGAACAGACACAACTGAAGCTACGCTTATTGGATTGGGGTGCAATTTATATCGTTTCGAAGCTAAGACAAAGAGCTAAAACTTTGATGAAGAACACTCAGTCCATTTTGTAGTGTATCTAGGTCAAAATTGCCATTCACAGAACTAGAATCTCACATTCAGGCTGGTTAACCGCTTTATACGTAAACGACAATAACTCAGGCTACTGAAGTAAAAACGAGGTGATTCTAGGGGCGTTGGAAAGCTAAGACATATACCTACATTTCTTATGAAGACCTCCAAGGCCAAATCATGCATTTTCATGGTCAAAAATGGAAAACTCTACGAAAATAGAAATCTGAGCGCGAAACAGGGTTCATGGACAGTCAAGGGTATTTCGGTCATTTCACAAGCTACAGTACTACAGTACTAGTATTTCGGTCATTAACTACAACTTTCATGTTTTGGCAAAAATCTAATTCGGTAAGGATCAGGGTGAAAAGTCACGGTCAGATTTGGTGAAATGACAACCCTGTTCACTGAACTCCTACCTACGCCAGTCTGGGTATTTCTGACTTTGCACAAGTTACCAAGCTCAGATTGGGCTGAAAATTTACAGAAAACTATAAAACATTATTCTCTACAATTTTCATGTTTTAACCTAAGGATAATTCGGCCTCTAACTAGGTGTAACAGTACCAGACAGAATTGGGGAAAAATGAAACCCTATTCTGGAGATTTTGGTACAAAGCAGAAATTTCTGCAAATAACTACAATTTACACACAAGAGCTTCATTCTAAGCTATACCAAGTCATCATCCATGGCCACACAATATTAAACATATGAAAACAGAAAAATTCAAGAATAAATATAAAAGTCACCAATCTCAACTAAAATCAATAAATCTTTCACCAAATCACACCTTTAGCCACCACAAGTCATTAATTTGACATTATCAATACCAAGGAAAGAATTCCCTAGCTACTCACCTTGCAACCTCAAGAAAGGAAGCTACTTAGCACCAATTTCTTCCAAATCACTTCACCAAGAACCTTAATCCTACCTAGAGAAGAGTTTTTATGGAGTGATTTGAAGTTTTATCGGTTAGATTTGAAAATTGGAGCAAGTTATGGAAGGAAGATGTTGAAGGTTTTTCTCTCTTTTCTCTCCAAGAAATTCGACCAAGAGAAGGATGAAAGTGATGAATTTTTTGTCAATGTTGGTTAATTGGTAAAGGTAAGTAAGATGGTCAAAGTCAAGAATAAACCACAAGGTGACACTTGTCACCCTTATTTAATGCAACTCTATCCTTTTGTCTCTCCAATGATAATCCATCTAGGTAACTTCTAATTATCTCTTCACACCTGATAAATTAAACCCGGTATACACAACTTAACCTAATTGGCCGAATTCGATCAAACTTACCGCACTAGTGGGTCCCACATCCGGTATACACTCTTAAAACTTTATAAACTAACTTATACTAGAAAATGATTTCAAAACCATCTTTACTCATAAAAATTATTTTTCACAATTTTTTTCGAATAAATAAAATGTGGAAAGACGTGCAATTAATAGAAAATAAAACCTAACAATTAAGAAAATTACGGGTTCTCACACAAATACCAATTCTCATAGCAATTAATTGCACATTTACATCATAGGCTTTTAAACCCCCTTAATATACAACCAATTGGTAGCTCCAAAACTAATCCCAATTACCCCAAAATTGGAAACCCTAAATCTGAAATTATGCACACAAACCAGAAATTTCTTTAGACAAAGTGAAATAGCACTAAAACACTAGATATTCCACATATCAAAATTGGTAAATCATGGCTAGCCTTTAAACTTCATATATGGGCAGAAAAATTCACTATAAAACTGAAAATCCACTTATCATCACTTCTAACCAAGAAATACTACACAAAATCACCATAGTGGCAACCACAAGCCACTAATTTCCACCTATTAGAAGCAAAGAGAGAGATTCTTAGCAATATACCTTAGTACCTCAAAGAAAGTGGTTGCTTAGCCTTTCCTCCTCCAAAATAACTCCACCAAAGCCCTTAATCCTCCTTAGTGTACACTTGTACGGAGTAGTTTGTGATTCCACCAGTTAAAACTCAAGATTTAAGCAAGCAAATGAAGTGAAGAAAATGGAGTTTTTTCCTCTCTTGTTTTCTCTCCAAGACAGCCGGGCAAGGAAGATGAAAAATGAAGAGCAAATGCAGCTAAAACAAGATAAGTATGGAGAGAAATAACTAGTCAAAGTTGGCTGCCGAAGCTGTCACGTCACAATCCGGCCGGATTCTAGGCCGGATTTGTGACGGCCCCACCTCCCCCTAAGGCGTACCAAAGGGTTCGGCGGGTCGCCTGCCCAGCTCTCGCCGGGATTCACTCACTCACTACAGTCCTCCAATGAAGTATAAAATAAATCTCAAGTATTACATCCATTTCTCCAAGAATTACATATTACGAGTACCAGAAAGTAAAATCTAGAAAAACTGATAACTACAACCACCACGCCAACTATATACATCTTACTCGTCAACTTTTAACAAATACAAATTAAAGTATTCTATAGCTCAAAATCTAACCACCTTCCCGAGCGATCCCCGCGTCGGCCCCCTGCTAAGGAAAACAAATGGAACGGGGTAAGCTATATGCTTAGTAAGTAAACAGGGGCAAAAGCGTAAATTTCACGCAACAACAATTACACAGTAAGAGTAAAGCAAAAGCAGAAAAGTAACATCACATAATAAGGATACAGGTGGCTCCAAAGCCAGATCGTTTGCCATGTGTGACCTCCTGCCGACACTCCGTCGACCACAAATAATGGTCCGTAGAACTTCACTTGTACTCCCACAGTACACCTTATCACCCTCTCTGGCCAGACACCTCACAAACTTGCTCGAGCGAACGAAATTGAGCTTGGTTCACAAGCTCGGGTCACAAACTTGGTCCACATAATCGGTGAACCGGATTCACAAACTTGGTGACCTCAAACCAAGTTGGACTGACTTCGACCAAACCCTAACCGGCTCGAATAGTCCATCTAGGTCATGAGATCGGGCCTCAAACTCACAAACTTCACAAAATTTACTCAAAAGTCACCCCGAGCCACAAGCTCAAGGGGTTTGGTTCCAAAATGATTCATATACATATGCCATGTACAAATATGTGCGTAAATTAGGGTTTAGGTCGAGTGCGATAAAGTACACCCTCGCCTAGGTACCCTTTTCATACATATCGAAACACATAAGCAACTAACACATAAGAGCGGCCTGAATACTTACTCAACGAACAAGGATAACAAAAGGACGAAATTCGCGTCGCGAAGAGTAGCTAGTAGGCCCCACCGGCTCCACCTAACTCACCACCGTCTGAAATAGAAGATTGCATCACATAATATCACAAACTGCTACTATTATGCCTAAAACACGCAAAACGACAAAATGGGCACATGCAAGTACGGAAATGGCATACGGAAAAGGGAATGGCGGCCTAGCCGTTTTGCCGTCAAAACTGTTTTGAGCCTAATTGAAGCTACGAGTGTCGGATCAAGGTACATGAGGTATAGTTACGAAGCTAAGAGAAAAGTCTATAACTTTCATGAAGACACATAAATCCAGATCTGAACAGAGATGGGTCGAAAGTATGGAAAACAGTGCCAGAAATGTGCACTTTAAGGTGACGGACAGGGTAAGTTTGCTGGATTGTAACTCCCAGCTCACAAATCGAAATCAAGAAATTCCAGAGGCATTAGAAAGCTGAGACATAAGGCTAAAACTTTGATGTTTTGGGCAAGACCTGGATCCACTCAGAACAGAACGAAAATTGAGTGCCAAAGTACGCGTCAGAACTGTCCAGATTCAAAGGCAGTTCTGACGATCGATCTTGTTTTGGTCATAACTGGAGCTACGGAACTCGGATTTTGACGCATTTTATACCATTTCGAAGCTAAAACCAAGATCTACATTTTTTTTGAAGAGGTCAACACCCAGTTCGTACGTTATCAAAACTAATAAAACATGGTCAGAAGCAAAATTAAAAAACGTACACAATCCAAGGTACAAAACAGGTGCAAGTGTAACTTGGGCTACACCGATCCGTTTAAGGTGTTCTTGGTGGAGTTGAAAAGCTAAGATAGAGTACTAAAACTTTCAAGTTTTGGTAAATGACTAAATCAGCACGGATCATAGTGAATAAACACAATCAATTGGATGAACTGTCCAAAACGGATCACTGGAAATATCCTAGGGCAGTGAGGGTATTTTGGTCTTTTCATAGGCTACATTGCTCTGATTGCACTGAAATTTTGTAGACAACTATAAAATACCATTATCTACAACTTTCATGTTTTGTGCCAAGCCTAATTTGGCCTCTAACATGGAGTACTAAAACCGAACAGAACAGGGTAGCTTGGTTTCCAAATTCTGAAATTTGCACCTTTACTCTATAAATTCATATCTAACAAGTGCTCTATCATCAAACCCACCAATTACTAGCTCAATAACATCAATTAAGAGGTAGATAACCATAATCAAGGCTGAAAATATAAACCCTAGTTAACCATCCCAACATACCATTTAACCCATGAAATTTTCCCCGTAAATCCATCAAAACTATAACTTTAAACTTCAAGTTCACACATATAAGAAATAGAGGGAAGTTTCTTACCAAATTCACCTTAATCCCTATATCAAGAAGCTGCCAAGACCTTCCTCTTCCCAAATCACTCCACCAAAACCCTTGAGCTTCCTTGGAGATCAACTTTTGTGGAGGAATTTGCGAGATTATCGGTTGAAACTCAAGATTGAGGCTTGAAATTGAGGTGCAAAGTGAAGTTTTTTCATCTCTTGTTTTTCCTCTCAAGAATTTCGACCAAGACTAAGAAAAGGGGAAGAAATGAGGAAATTTTGGTCAAATTTCTGTTTTATGAAGGTTAAGACAAGTTGGTCAAAGTCCAACTTCCATAGATGCCTTGACACTTGTTTTCTTTCTAGCATTTTCTCTCATTTCTCTTGGTCAAATATTGTGGCTGATGTATGAGATATTTTGAGGGTCAATTATCTAAAATAAAATAAGAAGATTAAGGTAATAAAGTATGGGTCAAATGGTGTGTTTATCCGGTAACAAACGGTACCCGTCGGTTCGGGCCGATTTTCCTTAAATCACCCGTACTAGGATTTTTTTTCTTCCTATTCACTAACTTTTTATTTTTGCATCTAATCACATATTATTTCTCACCCAAAAGTCATTCTGAAACACCAAATTTGATCCTTGCTCCGTACCGAAAAATCATCCGGCGAAAAATCGCAAAAACCCTAATTTGCTCCAATCCTGAAAACGAAGAGTGAAACCCTACTTTCTAGGTTCATTTGCACTTATTGAGGAATGATTGAGTAGTAGGATCATATTAAATGAATAATTTCCAAATAAAAGGAATTTTAAGAAAAGTGTGATGAATTTTACAATTCCATAGAATAAAATTAGGGTTTTCAGTCAAATATGAGGGATTTAAACATAACCTGCTAGTCACAAGTAAACTAGGGTTTTAAAGTACAAGTAAGGTTTCTAGTCTTGAAATAAAACAATGTTTTAAGACAAAAATAAAATAAAGAAACCGTAATCCTTTCTTTGAGATTAAACAAAAATAGTATCCTAAAATTTGGGGTATCACAGGATTCAAGGCAGAAGAGAAATTAATTTTTTTTTCAAAAACCAACAGTAATCCGGCCAATAACTGGCCGGATTTGCGGCCGGATTCGGTCCTAACCCTTTCCACCAAAAGTTTTTCTTCTTTTCCTAGTTCAAATGTCGTGCTCCTCTGTCCTTCCAACACATAGACTGACAATATCACACAAATACAATGGACATACACAAACACATGCTTATATATATACAGTGAAAAGTTTTTATTTAAAAAGGGGAGTGAGAAATAAAATAATGCCTAGAAAAATGTGAACATTTTCGGGTTCTCATAGAATTAGACTTAGCTCAAAACATGAAAATTATAGGAAATGATGTTTTATAGCTACCTGTAAAATTTCAGCTCAATCTGAGCACTATAGCACATGCAATTACAAAATTACCCTTGCTGCCATAGGTATAATTTTGTGGACAGTTTTGACATTTCCTCATTCTGGCTGCATTTTTTTCACCTTGATCCGTACCAAATTAGTCTTTGGCCAAAATACAAAACTTTTAGTCCAATGTTTCAGCTTTCCAACGCAGCTAAAAACACCTCAATCGAACTTTTGTAACCTGAGTTATTGTCATTTGAACACAGTGCTGTTAACCAGCCTGATGGTGAAATTCTGGTTCTGTAATCTGTAAATTCGACCTAGATAAGCCAGGAACTGGGTTGACCGATATGCTTAGAGACATCGAATCTGCCATTTAGCCTTTTGCCCTCAAACTTGATTTCCGATTGGATTGTTATACTTGTGTTATACTTATGTTGTACTTGGATGATTGTGGAGCCTAATTGAATGGCTATTGTAATGACATTACCTATGTCTGACATTGGGGTTGATTTGAGGAAAATAATGAAGGCACAAATTGCTAAAAAATAGGTAAACACAAGGGGTGCTGCCCACATCTTTACTTGCAAGCTAGTTGGATGTACTTATGATTTGAGCGAAAGGTTTTGAGGGTTGTTCATGTTTTAAGACCAACTGCTACCTTTTTACTCCAACGTCACGTTATTATTTCTTCGCATTAGTAGTTCACTTGGCTAGGCACACGACTTATAGTCGAGTTTCATTTGTGCATTTCGTTTCCTGGGTTAGTGGATGGGAGAAACCATAATTGTTCTATCTTGGTTGTTGATAGGATGTGACGGTAATCAAAGCCATCCTTTGGAAGAAAAATTTTGAAGTTATCTTTGCTTGAACTGGTGAGTGTACCACTCCCCTAATTTGTGGCTTATCTGGTTTATCTATCTGGTTTATTTGCACTTGCAACTTGCAACCTGATTATCTGTGACTTTTGTATGCTCTGTATGAAGCTAGAGTGTACTTTATCATACTCGTATCTCTTATTTGTCTGTTCTGGTTCCTGTATATGTTTGAAATGGTTATCTATGTATGTATCTGTATCTGTTTGATGTCGTTTGGAGGTCGGTATCCAACGACCCTTCTGTGACCTTTGAACTCAAAACCTGTGGCTAGTTATTCGAGTCGAGCCGACAAGGGTCTGGTCGATTAGATAACGAACCAATGTAGTCTGATTCTGGGAAATCCTTGGGTATTGGAAACTCTGGATTTTCAGCATACTCGAGCATTACCACCTTTGTTCTGTATATGGTGTTCGGGTCCAGCAAGGGGTATGTTCGATGGACGAAATTTGTTGATAAGTGGGGTCTACGGTCATGTATGTTCTCTAAACGTTGACGGAGAATCAATGAGGGTGGATCAATTACTGCAACAGGAATTTGGCTCCTGAGAGCCACCTGTATCCTTTCTATCTAAGGTGTTTGTTCATTTCCTCAAATGTTGTGTATATGTGCCTTAAAAGTGAAATGCCATGATTTTTACTACTTGTACTTGTAGTACCTCATTGAGCGTAAGCTCACCCCGTTCCCGTTATCTTTGTCTTCCTTACAGGATTCAGTATTTTGAGAGTTATGATTTTGAATATAAGAGTTGAGCCAGTTCTAGACGTTTCCTTTGATTAGACTCTTCTGTACTGGCAAACCCTAAATGTAGTTTATATAAATATGACTACTATGGTTTATACTTCAAGTTAACTGGTTGAAAACTCCGATGTACATATGTAAATAAGTGTTTGATCGGGTGTTTCAAGCGTATTCATTTGAGATTGTACGTTTCTATAGCTATGTGAATTTTCTTGTATCCATTGGGGAAAAAGAAGCGAGTGTGAAGCTTGAACGAGGAAGAAAAAATTTTGGTCGGATTTTAACGCAGCCACGGTCCTTAGCACTTTCCGATGATTCGTTTTCCTGATTATTTGATCCGTAGTCCTGGCGAGAACTGGGCAGACAGTCTGCCGACCCTTTAGTTCGCCTTTGGAGGAGGTAGGGCCGTCACAGATGGTATCAGAGTTGTTTCGCATGGTCTCTGTGCGAAGTGAGCTTGGGCCAAGTGGTGAATAAGTGTAAAGGACTAAATGCTCTTTTGAGCATAAGCTATAGATCGTGAAATGTTATAGGTTTCAAACCTTTATCATGGTACTTGGAGATAATCGATATGTATGTCAGGTAGGAATCTAAGATGTAGATGATTTACTCTTGGGACTGGCCCAGCTCAAGTTGTGAATTATCGTATTTTGGATTCTTGTACCTGAATACTAAAAATGAGAGCTTAGGTTAGAAATAACTTGGGTGATCTAGAATTTTGATTCTACGGAAGTTCGTGTGATGTGTTAGGGTGCCATTAAGTATGATTAACCCATAAGGGGGAGAGTACGTTGGCTCAATTGGGAACTAGGTTAGGGCTCCTTAGAGTCATGTTTTGATTCCCTGTGAGGGATAGTTAGGGAAAGTTCTCAGTTAGTTGTTTTGTACTTTTGGCCTAATTTGTGCATTTTATTTTTGAATGACCTCGATACTTTCATGGAATTCTTTTTACTTGTATCTGACTGACTGCTACTGTGTAATCTATTTGATAAAGATGTGTTATATGTATACTTGCCTTTTGAGTTGTGTCTTATTTTGTCACTTGTACCTGTATACCTTTGTTTTACTATTGTATTCGTGCTTCGACCCTAGACTAGTTAAATTAAATGGAGGGCACTCGTAGTGGACGAGACCGTGGGCGCAGCTCTAGGCAACCGTTGACTGAAGAGGGTACTCGTGTACAAATGCCGAAACCAAACCCTGAAATTGGAGTGGATTCTAATGCTCTGGTAGCTGCCGCTATCCAGCGTATGACCGATCTATTGGCCCATGTAGCAGAACGCTAGGGCCAAAACCCTATTCTCCAACCTGGAAACCTTGGAAACCATATAGAGGGTGAGGATAAGGCCCTCGAATGGTTTCAAAAGTTCTCTCCACCACAATTTATTGGAGGACCAAACCCAGATGTGGCCGAAAAGTGGTTGGAGAAAATGATTGACATTTTCGCTGCCCTGCATTATACCGAAGAGAGACAAGTAATATTTGTTGTCTTCCAATTAGAGGGAGCAGCCCGTTCTTGGTGGAATATGATCAGAATGAAGTGGGAGAGGGAGCAAACACCAAGGACTTGGGTCAATTTCATGAGAGAGTTCAACGCCAAGTATTTTCCTCCTTTAATTCAAGAGCAAAAGGAGGATGAGTTTATTAAACTTCGTCAGGGAGCTCAAACCGTGGTAGAATACGAGAGCCACATTACTAGGTTGTCTAAGTTCGCTCCAGAACTTATTGTGACTGAGCAAAGAAGGATACAACGATTTACTCAAGGGTTGAACGTTGAGATTCAAAAGGATTTAGCCGTAGCCCAGATCAATACATTTAGTGATGCTGTAAAGAAAGCCCTACGAGTTGAAAATTTGAGACTTCAAGTTAGAACCTTCCAAGTGAAGAAACGGGGATGGCCTGGAAGTAGTTCAAGACAAGAAAATGAAAGAGAACTGGAGGAGTAAGACTTCCCAGGGAGTCAAGGGGAGCCCAGGCCAGAGGTGGACAAGTTGGGCGAGAACCAAGTGGTGCCTCACAGGGAGGCTCGTCTTCTGCATTCCGTGGTCCCTGCGAATTTTACGGGGGGCCAAATCATACGGAGAATAATTGCTGGAAAAAAGAGGGAAAATGCCTGCGCTATAGGAACGCCGATCATCGGATTGCTAACTGCCCAGTTCGATTACGAGTAGGGAAAGGGACCCAGCAACCAACCAAAACTAACCTTGGACAGTCGAAAGGGGAAAGGACTGGAACAAAAGTACCGGTTCGGGTGTATTCCCTAGAGCAACATCGGGTCTCTGACTCGCTTGAGGATGTAGAAGGTATGATTCCCGTAATTCACCGTTTAACTAAGATTTGGATAGCTTCTGGTGGTTAGAAAATTTTGAGGATGAAATTTCTTAAGGGGAAGAAAGTGTGAGTACTTGTAAAATCCCTTATATTTTTCTTAAAATTTCCTTTTATTTGGCATTTATTCCTTTCTAATAGCTTTACTACTCATTCACACCCTCAGTAATTGTAATCAACCATAGCATCAAGGGTTTTCCCTTTAGGTTCTTAGTTCAGGTAAATTAGGGTTTTTCACATATTTTGACCGTGTGATCACTTGGTGAGATGTGTACATTAATTTCAGTGATTAAGGATGAGTTTAGATGATATTAAGTGTGTGATTAGAAGTAAGAATCATAAGTTAGTGAATTATAAGTTAAAACCCTAGTATACGCGATTTAAGAAAATACGGGTTGAACCGACGGGTACCGTTTGTTATCGAGTGAGTGCACCACTTGAACACTACTTCATTACCTTAATTTCCTTGCTATTAATTGATTAAAATCAGCCCCCAAAATATCCTCAAGGCAGCCGAAATATTGGACCAAAAATAAGAGAGAAAAGAACAAAATTTGACTTCCAATCAAAGTGTGACACTTGTCAACTTTGACCCAAATTAATTCCTATCATTTTAACCTTCTTGAAGCTTCATTTGAGCCTTCATTTTCAGCCTTCCAGCCATGAGTTTGAGAGGAAAAAAGAGAGAGGAAACCATCTCAATCCATCTTGAGCTTAGCTTGTTTGACTGTGAAATCAAGAAAACTAAACCGATTAACTTCTAATTTGAGAGATTAGGAAGCTTGGGGAGCTAAATTTTGCAAGGAAAGGTGAAGGATATCTCTTGCAAGCCTTTTATTGAGGTATTATGTCTGACCATCTTCTGCCTTCCCCTTAGTCTTGTTTAAGTTATGTAGCAACTTGTATTCATGCATTGTGATACCTATTTAAGTGATTTTGATGATTGTGGTGGTGGAATTGTGAGTTAGGGTTTTGAATTGTTCACTTATATTTCTTGTTGTTTAGATGGTATATGGTGTCTATAACCTTGTATAGGAAGCTGAGGTAGTGGTTCAAGCAAGAAATGTGAAGTTTGCACCTTAAATTCATTGAATTCTAGATTTGAAGCTCTTCACTGCCCTATTTTGACCGGTTTTGTTTGGCCATGATTGAGGCAGAATTAGACTTAGCTCAAAACATAAAAGTTTTAGAAAATGATGTTTTGTAACTACATGTAAAATTTCTTCTCAATCCACGTACTGTATCATGTGAAATTACAAAATTACCCTTGCTGTCATAGGTATAATTCTGTGGACAGTTTTGACATTTTCTCATTCTAGCTGCATTTTTTTCACCTTGATCCATATCAAATTAGCATTTGGCCAAAACACAAAACTTTTATCCCTATGTTTCAGCTTTCCAACGCAACTGAAAACACCTCAATTGGACTTTTGTAGCCTGAGTTATTGTCATTTGAACACAGTGCTGTTAACCAGCCTGATGGTGAAATTCTGGTTCTGTAATCTGTAAATTCGACATAGATAAACCGGGAACTGGGTTGAGTTGTCTTCATGAAAGTTGTAGTCCTTTGTCCTAGTTTCAAAATGGTATAAAGTTTACCCCAATTGGATAAGCATAGCTTCAGTTGTGACCGATACGCTTAGAGACATCGAATCTACCATTTAGCCTTTTACCTTCAAACTTGATTTCCGATTGGATTTATACTTATGTTGTACTTGGATGATTGTCGAGCCTAATTGAATGGCTATTGTAATGACATTACCTATGTGTGACATTGGGGCTGATTTGAGGAAAATAATGAACCCATAAATGGCTGAAAAATAGGTAAACACAAGGGGTATGCTACCCACATCTTCACTCGCAAGCTAGTTGGATGTACTTATGACTTGAGCGAAAGGTTTTTAGGGTTGTTTAGGTTTTAAGACCAACTGCTACCTTTTTACTGCAACATCACATTATTATTTCTTCGCACTAGTAGTTCACTTGGCTAGGCACACGACTTATAGTCGAGCTTCATTTGTGCATTTTGTTTCCTGGGTTAGTGGATGGGAGAAACCATAATTGTTCTATCTTGGTTGTTGATAGGACGTGACGGTAATCAAAGCCATCCTTTGGAAGAAAACTTTTGAAGTTATCTTTGCTTGAACTGGTGAGTGTACCACTCCCCTAATTTGTTGCTTATCTGGTTTATCTATCTGGTTTATTTGCACTTGCAACTTGCAACCTGATTATCTGTGACTTTTGTATGCTCTGTATGAAGCGAGGGTGTACTTTATCACACTCGTTTCTCTCATCTGTCTGTTCTGGTTCCTGTATATGTTTGAAATGGTTATCTATATCTGTATCTGTTTTGTGAGGACCCGTAATTTTCTTAATTTCTAGGTTTTAATTTCTTTTAATTATACGTTTTTCCACCTTTTCTTTATTCGAAAAATTGTGCAAATAAATTTTATGAGTAAATATAGCTTTTAAATGATTTTTCTAGTATCGGTTAGTTTTTGAGAAATTAAGAGCGTATATTGGACGTGGGACCCGCTAACTCGGAAAATTTCGGCCCACTGGGTTAAGTTTTTTATACTGGGTTAAATTTATCAGGTGTTAAGAGATAATTAGAGGATACCTAGATGGACTATCATTGGCGAGACAAAAGGATAGAGTTGCATTAAAAAGGGTGACAAGTGTCACCTTCCTATTCAACCTTGACTTTGACCATTATTTCTTACCTTTACTAATACTCAATTTTGACCCAAAAAGCACCTAAATTTCTGCAAGCTTGGCCGACCCTCTCTCTCTCAAGAAAGAAAGAAAAATCTTCAAGTTTTAGCTCCAATCTTGCTCAAGTTGAACCATCCAACCATTTGATCTTGCAATTACTCCATAAAACCCCTCCACTTAGTGATTGTGAAGTGATTGGTGAAGTTATTTGGAAAGCTAAGAGGACTAGTAGCTCTCTCTCTCTTGTTTCTAAGGTGAGTTGTGAAGAACCACCCTCCTCCCTTAATTGATGCTTAAATCATGATTAGTGGTGGTATGAGATGCAATATTATGGATTATTTCTTGATTTGTAGTTGAAGTGATGAAGTTTTATTATTTTTGGGGATTTTTCTGTTTTAATATGAACATGATTGTGTGGCTATCTATTATGATTGGAAATGGTATATAATGACTCTAGGAAGTGGAAAAAGTGATTAATTGCAACCAATTTCTGGTTTGGAAGAAATTTCAGAAAATTAGGGTTCTTGAGGGAGCATTCTGTCCGAATTTTTAGCTCCTATTTAGAGGCCGAATTGGCCTTAGCTTAAAACATGAAAGTTGTAGGTAATGAAATTTTAGAGGTTCCTACAAAATTTCAGATTAATCGGAGTAGTGTAGAATGAGAAAAGTCAAATTTACCCTTGCTGTCCTGGTTTTATCCGAATGTAAGAACTGCGCCTGTAATTGGTTGTTTTGGCTGGAATTGCTTTGGAATTGGTTATTGAGGTCTTCTGATCAAATTTAGCCCTGTTTCTTAGCTTTCATCTGGTTTTGGAATTTCTGGATTTGGACTTGGAGAGCCTGAGTTATGATGTTTCCGCTAGAATGCATTTTGGTGAATCTGTTTTACGTTTTTGATGTAGTATCTTGCATTTTTGACCTGTTTGCACTCAAAACTGGGTTGAGTGACCTTCTGTGATGTTGTAACCCTGTCTTTTAGCTTCGAAATGGTGGGTCTTGAACCCTCATCCAATAATCGTAGTGAAATTGGTGCCATTACCGCAAAATGAGGTCAAAAACTATTTTTTCAGGACTAAAGCTAATTCCATTTCCGGATTTTTCTGGTTTCCTCTAATGCTTATATAAGCTTATGGAACCCTATTGTGATCGTGTTGGCATTGGTTTATGACTTGTAATCGAGTCTTCTTGTGCTTATTGGAATATTCTAGGGCTTGACTTTTATTTCCGGTCATTTTCCTAGCTAACTTTTGTACTTGGATAACCTTGAGCCTATTGAACGGCTGTGGTGATGAATGTATATTGAGAATGACTTTGGGAGTTGATTGAGGAAAATGATGAAGCCGTGATGGCTGGAAAAGTA
This sequence comes from Coffea arabica, assembly GCF_036785885.1. NCBI lineage: Eukaryota > Viridiplantae > Streptophyta > Magnoliopsida > Gentianales > Rubiaceae > Coffea > Coffea arabica. Next base: position 38,475,536 of record NC_092329.1, read on the forward strand.
AGAAATTTAGGGGAAGTGCTGTCCAATTTTTCTAGGCCGATTGGTTCCTTTAAGTTTGAATTGGCTTGTGATAGAAATGAAGGGTTTTTGGGTTGTTGAACCTAGGTCTTCATGTTACCTTTTTGTTCCCAAAAATCATGTTTTGTACCCTTGCATTAGTAATTATTTGGCGAGGCATACGACTAGTAGTCGAGCCTCATATGTGCATTTTGTTTACTCGATTCTGGATGTAAAACCTTCAATTGGTTTACTTTGATTATTTTAGGGTTTATTGGCGATTAAAGCCAATCCGAAGTGAAAACTTTTGAAGTATCTGAACTTGAACCGGTGAGTGTACCACTCCCCTCCATTGCTGTTTAACTTGATTTCTGCTCTGTAATCTGTTTAATTTGTTTGAGACGAGGGTGTACTTTATCACACTCGTTCTCTTGTCTGTTCATATGCCAATTTTGGTGTCAATCTGAATCTGTATCTGTATCTGATATCTGTATCTGTATCTGTATCTGTTCGGACGTCGTTTGGAAACTTGTAACCAACGACCTTTCTGTGACCTATGAGCTCAAATCCTGTGGCTAAGTTATTCGAGTCGGGCCGGCAAGGGCCTGGACGATTAGATAACGAACCACGGTAGTCTGTTTTGGGATCTTTGGGTATTGAGACCCTTGATTCCGGTATACTCGAGTATTACCATTTCTGTTTCTGTTGAGGTGAGCGGGCCCGGTAAAGGGGTGTTTGGTGGACGGAATTTGGTGTAAAGTGGGGTCTATGGACGTGTTGGTTCTATATATGTTGACGGAGAGTCAACCGGCTTGGATCAAGTACTGCGCTGGAAAGCTGGCTCCTGAGAGCCACCTATATCCTTCCTATTTGAGTTCTTATGTTTACCTGTCTTACTTTATAGCGAGCATGTGTATCTGATTTGTATAACGTGAAATGCCTGATTTTTCTGCTACATGTTTGGTACCTCATTGGGCGTAAGCTCACCCCCTCCTCGTTATCTTTGTTTTCCTTACAGGAATCTCTTTTGGGAATCATGATTTTGAGAAGCGAGTTGAGCTAGTTAGATAATCTTTTGTTCTTTTGTATAGCTCCTCGAGAGTGAGCAAACTCCAAATGTATTTCATTTCACTGGTTCCACTTGTATTGTAAACCTAGCGACATGTATATATATGAAAGCGTTTTCCCCATGTTTAAGCTTGGCGGTCTTCAATCGTTCATTTCTTTTGGGTCCTATCTTGCGTAATATCGGATTTGTGTGATTCGACTCCATAGTCCTGGCGAGAGCTGGGCAGGCGGTCCGCTGAACCCTTTGGTTCGCCTTAGGGTGAGGTGGGGCTGTCACATGTTTGATGTCGTTTGGAGGTCGGTATCCAACGACCCTTCTGTGACCTCTAAGCTCAAAACCTGTGGCTAGTTATTCGAGTCGAGCCAGCAAGGGCCTGGTCGATTAGATAACGAACCACTGTATTCTGATTCTGGAAAATCCTTGGGTATTGGAGACTCTGAATTTTTGGTATACTCGAGTATTACCACCTCTGTTCTGTATGTGGTGTTCAGGCCCAGCAAGGGGTTTGTTCGGTGGACAAAATTTGTTGACAAGTGGGGTCTACGGTCATTTATGTTCTCTAAACGTTGACGGAGAGTCAACGAGGGTGGATCAAGTACTGCAACGGAAATTTGACTCCTGAGAGTCACCTGTATCCTTTTTATCTGAGGTGTTTGTTCATTTTCTTATATGTTGTGTATATGTATCTTAAAAGTGAAATACCATGATTCTTTACTACTTGTACTTGTAGTACCTCATTGAGCGTAAGCTCACCCAGTTCCCGTTATCTTTGTCTTCCTTACAGGGTTCAGTATTTTGAGAGTTATGATTTTGAAGATAAGAGTTGAGCCAGTTCTAGACGTTTCCTTTGATTAGGCTCTTCTGTACTGGCAAACCCTAAATGTAGTTTATATAAGTATGACTACTATGGTTTATACTTCAAGTTAACTGGTTGAAAACTTCGATATACATATGTAAATAAGTGTTTGATCAAGTGTTTCAAGCGTATTCATTTGAGATTGTATGTTTCTATAGCTATGTGAATTTTCTTGTATCCATTGGGGAAAAACGAGCGAGTGTGAAGCTTGAACGAGGCAGAAATAAATTTGGTCGGATTTTGACGCAGCCGCGGTCCTTAGTGCTTTCCGATGTTTCGTTTTCTTGATGATTTGATCCATAGTCCTGGCGAGAGTTGGGCAGGCGGTCCACCGACCTTTTGGTTCGCCTTAGGAGGAGGTGGGGCCGTCACAGGTTCAATCTCTATAAATTCCAAACAATTGAAAAATTGACTGAAAATTCTGCCCAGCACAAGTAACAATAGGAATGTTGTCGTAGGTTATGGCTCAATTTGGACCAATTTATGAACTGAATCTCTTTGAGGTTTCTTCTAAAGACTATTAGAATTTGAAGTCTAGTTTTTAACAGGCTAAGTTGTATAAATTTTGATATTTATAACTCAAGTTATGATTTTTCTAAAGGAAGGGTATAGGTTAGGATTTTTTGTGCATACTAGGGTTTTTGGTGTGTTTTTGGTGCATTTTGGTAGTGTGATCACTTGGTGAGGTGTGTGTACTAAATTTGGTGGTTAAGAGTGAGTTTTAGACAAGAAAAAGTGTGTGATTAGAAGTGATAATAATAAGTTAGTGAACCATAAGTAAAAGCACAAGTACGTGCGAGTTAAGGAAAATAGGCTTGAACCGACGTGCACCGTTTGCTATCGAGTGACTACACCACTTGAACATTATTTTATTACCTTAATCTTCTTGTTTATAATTGAGCTAATTAACCCATAATTCAGCCACCATTATTGACTAAGGAAAAGGAAGAAAACAAAACAAAACCAAAGAAAGATCTTGAGCGACAGGTGTCGGCAATCTAACGGTTGTTTGACTAAGACAAGTTTCTTTCTTCTCATCTTTCTTCTTGGCCAATTTTGCTTCATTTCTTACTAGCATGACTGAAATTTTGGAGAGGGAAAGAGAGAAAACAAACTTCAACTCCAACCTTAGATTTTGCATTGTTTGAGAGAAATCACCCAATCCGAACCGATTAAACTTTCATTTTAGTACTTAGGAAGCTTTGTGTGGTAAAAGTTGTGGAAGAAAGGGGTGTGGTTCTCACCTACAAGCATTTTTTGGAAGGCACCATGACTGTCTTTCCTTTTTTCTCTTCTTAATCTTGCTAAAATTTGGATAGAAACTCTTAATCTTGGGTTACGACGGTTAATTAGTGAGTTGTGCATGGTATGGTGGAATGTTTAGTTAGGGTTTATATTTTCAGCCTTGATTATGGTTATCTACCCACAAATTGATGTTATTGAGCTAGTACTTGATGGTTTTGATGATAGAGTACTTGTTAGATATGAATTTCTAGAATAAAAGTTCAAATTCCAGAAATTTGAAACCACTCTGTTATGTTCTGACCTGTTTAATTCGTCCATGTTAGAGGCTGAATCAGGTCTAGGTCAACATGAAAGTTGTAGATAATGGAGTTATATAACTGTCTGTAAAATTTCATCTCAATCAGAGTATTGTATCATGTGAAATGACAAAATTACCTCTGACTGCCAAATGCACTGTTTCGCAGACAGTTTTCTGTTTTCTCTGAGATTGCAACTTTTGACCTTGAAAATGAACAAACTGGCTGTTGATGTCTTCATAAGACTTGTAGTTCTCTGACTTAGCTTCGAAATGGTATAAAGTTTACCCCAAACCAATAGGCGTAGCTTTAGTTGTGACCGAAACACCAAGTGACGTCAAACCTGCTGTTTTGTTGTGTGTCCTTAAACTTGGTTTCCGGTCGCATTACTAGTATTGTTTTGTAATTGAATGAAATTAAGCTTAGTTGAAGGACTATTGTGGTAACATTGCTTGTGTGTGAATTTGGAGCTGATTTGAGGAAAACAATGAAGCCATTAATGGCTGGAAACTAGCTAAATACAAGGGGCATGCCGCCCAAATTTTAACTCGATAACTAGGAGTGTGTACTTATGATTCGAGCGAAGAATTGAGGTTGAATTGAACTCGATTTGTCTAGGGTATTCGAGTCTTCTTTCGTAGAGGTATATAAACTAAAATTTGGCAGAGACTCGTACCCTTGGACAAGTGAAAGTAGTGACCCTTCAAAACATGATTTTCTCTATTTGTCATACCAAGTGTGATTTTCAAAATATGAATCACTTCTTTATCGAAACTAAAAGAGCGAGCATGAATTTTCGAGAGTTTGAGAAGTCATATGACTACTACTTAAACAAGTTCCATTTACTTGATCTTCTTGAAGCGAAACTTCTATGTTTCGAATCCTAGTGGATTTTAAACTCTTAATTGTTATTGTATGGCAAATGTGGACTCCAACCAAGGAGTTACACCTGAACATGATTTTGACAAGCACTAAATCTTTGGTGAGTGCTTCCAAATACCTGATTGAACTTGACACTTGTTTTCAATACTTGACCAATGTGATCGAATAATATGTGATGGGTATGGTCGGACAAGGGTGTGTTTTATCGCACTTGTCCTAATGAGATATGTACTTGTTTATTGTTGCCATTGATTTGATATACTTGTGCTTGACTTGTAAGTGCTGAGCGGCAGTATGTACCACACTCAATCTAAGTGGGAGGTGTGACGACCCCACTTCTCCCAAGGGCGAACCCAAGGGTATCGGCGGGCCGCCTGCCTAGCTCGCGCCAGGACTCGAAACTTAAAACAATAAAAGCCAGAAAATCCAAAAGAGTACTATTTACAATCCCAAAAGAGTTATAATTACATTCTCCAAAAGTACCTGCTCTTACTATTACATCCGTATAATTACAACCAAAATCAAAATGTAGACCCTAAGAAGGATCCTAATACAAATCACCAGAAAGAAAACAAACATCCTAATGGTTCAACTATTACAAGCCAATCTACTATACTAGTGTGTGTGCCCAAACGTACCCGCGTCGGCCCCTGCTAAGGAAAACAAAAGGAATGGGGTGAGCTAAAAGTTTAGTAAGTAAACAGGGGCAAAAACGTAAATTTCATGTAGCATCAATTACACAGTAAGAGTAAAGCAAAAGCAGAAAAGTAACATCACATAATAAGGATACGGGTGGCTCCAAAGCCAAGTCATTTGCCATGCGTGATCTCCTGTCGACCCTCCGTCGACCATAAATAAGGTCCGTAGAACTTCACTTGTACACCCACCGACACCTTATCACCCTCACTGGCCAGTCACCTCACAAACTTGCCCAGGCGAACGAAATCACAAACTTGAGCTTGAGTCGCAAGCTCGGGTCACAAACTTGGTGACCTTAATCCGGGTTGGACTGACTTCGACCAAGCCCTAACCGGCTCGAATAGTCCATCTAGGTATTGAGTTCAACCTCAAACTCACAAAATTCACAAAATTATTCAAAAGTCACCCCGAGCCACAAGCTCAAGGGTTTTAGTTCCAAAATTTCTCATATACATATGTCATGTACAAATAAGCGCGCAAATTAGGGTTTACGTCGAGCGCGATAAAGTACACTCTCGCCTAGGTACCCTTTTTACGCATAACGAAATACATAAACAGCTAACACATAAGAGCGGCCTGAATACTTACTCAAAATACCAACAGTAGTATAAAGGCGGAATTCACTTTGTGTGTTGGCTAGTAGTGGGCCCCACCGGCACCGCCTAGCTCACCACTGTCTGAAATCGAAGATTATGTCACAATATATCACAAATGGCAACTAACGTACTTAAAACAAGCCAAACGGCAAAATTGGCACGCGCAAGTGCGGAAACGACAAAACGGCCGCACATGTCCGCGCGGAACGGCAAACGGAAATGGCCAAATCGGCCATCTCAAACCGTTTTGGTCAAAAATTAGGCTAGGAGTGTCGGATCAAAGTGGTGAGACACCGTTTCGAAGCTAAGAGAAAGGGCTACAATTTTCGTGAAGACATTTCAACCCAGATCTCACTAGGTATAGGTCAAAAATGCACGAAATAGTGCCAGCTGTTTCCTTGCGGGTTACCAAACAGGCCCTGTTTGCAAGGCCGTAACTCACGGCACAGAAATCGAAATTCAGAAATTCCAAAGGCATTAGAAAGCTGAAACATAAGGCTAAAACTTTCATGTTTTGGCCAAGACCTGAATCTATTCAGAACAGAACAAAATTCGAGTACCAAAGTACCCGTCAGAACTGTCCAAATACCGGGCAGTTCTGATGATTGATATTGTTTCAATCATAACCGGAGCTACGGAACTCGGTTTTTGACGTACTTTATACCATTTCGAAGCTGATACCAAGATCTAAATTTCTTATGAAGGAGTCGACACCCAGATCGAATGGGATCAAAACCGAAAAATCACGGCAGAAGCTAAACTAGAAAAACGCGCAGAATCAAAGGGTCAAAACAGGCTTGAGCATTTCGTCGATAACTCAGGCTACGCTAATCCGATGGACCTGAAATTTTGTAGGCATACTCAGGACTTACAAGGCTACAACTTTCATGTTTTGAGGAATTCCTAAATCCATACATAGCATTAAGAAAAATGAAGCTGAAGTTCAGTCGTTGAACTGTCCTGTTTTCCCAGATTTGCCGGCTTTGCGCGTCAAAATCGCACGGTCCGTTTCTATGGTTCTTATACTAGTTTCCAACCAAATTCCTACCAATGAAACACACTTATACCAGCTTCTAAAAGGTCTATTAATGGTCCGAATTTCTCTCCCTATTTTACCACAAAATTACCAAACACAAACCATACTCCCTAACCTATCTTCATATGCACTAAAGACTTGATCTAACATCCCACTAACCAAACCCTAACCCAAAAGCCTTAGGCTAAACTAAACTAACCTCATGGAGTCTAGGGTTTCTTAACCCAAATAAGATTTTTTTGCTAGCAACCAACCAAATCAAGTGAGGCAATCTATCAAACACAACCACTACACATCAATTCTCAAGCAAAGCAACTAAGGAAAACATTAAGCAAGAAACCCAAATTTTCCCCCTTCTTGGCCGAATTTTCAGCAACCAAATAACACTAAAATTAACCATGAAACTTCCATATAAACATCAAATCAACCATATAAGTCCATAATCATAACATAATACATCATTTCCATGGCTTAAAGATCAAAACCCCAAAAGTCTATCTTTCAAGTAAGAGGCATACCTTCAATTAAGCTTTGTAGATGATTAACCTTCACTAATCAAGCACCCAAGTTGTTGCTCCAAGATTCAAACCCAAGATGGAAGCTAAAACCTGAAGATTTTTGAAGAAATTTTCTCACTTTCTCTCCCTCTCTCTCTCGGCTCTTCCTTTCTTTTTTTCTTTAGTTTTGTTTTGTTTTGTTTTCTCTTGTTTCTTATAAGTTGTAAGACAACATATAGTCAAAGCTTTGGGAGATATTTCTTATAGCTAACCAATCACAAAAATGCTTTATTTGTTGTTTAAACCCTTGCACTTTAACTTTCTCTTTCTTACACAATTTCCCTCACACATTTGATAATCTTTCAATTTACTCCATAAGTCATAACTTAATCTCTTTTAAAACATGTAATCTGTGACGGCCCCACCTCCCCCTAAGGCGAACTAGAGGGTTCGGCGGGCCGCCTGCCCAGCTCTCGCCGGGACTCAGTCGTTCACTACAATCCTCAAATATATTACAATATAACTCTCAAAATTACATCAAATTCTCCAATAATTACATATCACAAATGCAGCGGAAACTAATTCCAATCGTGGGATGTATACTTACATCCGTTTCAATTCCAAATATTGATACAAGCCCAACTCGTACATAAAATAAATCCAAATTTAAACTGTACACGATATAAGCCATCCAGTCACGTGAATAAGCACTCCAAGCTTTTCTTCGCCTTGAGCCCTGTGGGGGGGAAATAAAACATTTTTGGGGTGAGCTAGAAGCTCAGCGAGTAACCATTGAAATCAGTAATCAATTCAGTTTCACAGTCGTTCATTTCAGTGATGTCATGATTTCAAGATCAAAGGTACATTTATTGCTCTCGTGAGCCAGCGAAATCGTTGTACTTAAACACCCAACGCTCCAAACAAACATTAAACAGTAAACAGTCAGTGGGGGAGCCATTTGCTCCAGATGAACAGTACACAGAGGTGGAGACGTTGGTGTTCAGCACACGAATTCCAAGCACTCATTTAAGCCAAAACATGTCATGGGCCACATGCAAGCACTCATGATATGCAATCAAGTAAATAGTGCAATAAACGGTTCATAAGTAATTTTGGAAACAGTTTAGGGTCACTCACCTCCACGGCTCAGAAACCATCCATCATGTATCATTGCCTTGCTCAACTCCAAGCCTTAGATCACAAACCCAATGCAAACAAGTCCCTTCAAAGTTCGGACAGCACTTCCCCTACATTTGCTAACTTTTCCAGCCATCATGGCTTCATTATTACTCCAGCCAGTCCCAAAGTCACACAAATAAGTTCATCTAATATCCATTCAGCAAGCTCCAAGTAGTACAAAGACAAGTCAAGCTAGGGAAAAGTCCGGAAATGAAGGTTAAGCTCAAAACCAGAAAAACAGTTTTGACGTCATAATGCGGTAATGGCACAACTCTCACTACAATTATCGGTTGGGGGTGTAAGACCCACCGTTTCGAAGCTATGAAACAGGGTTACAACAATGTAGAAGGTCACTCAATCCAGTTCCTAGCCCAACTAGGTCAAAAATGCCAAACACTAAACCAGAATCACCAAAACAGGTTTGCAAAACACAGAAAACTGTAATCGGTATATCTCAGTCCATACAAGTCCAAATGCCGAAATTTCAAAGGCATAAGTTAGCTAAGACATCCAGCTACATTTCATCAGAAGACACCAACTCCAAAATCCAAACCAATTCCAGTCAAAATGGCCAATTACTATCGCAGTTTTCGCATTCTGATCAAAGCAGAACAGCTACAGTAATTTCGGCATAACTCACTCTACACTAATCCAAATGACCTGAAATTTTACAGGCACCTCAAACACATCAATACCTACAACTTTCATGTTTTGAGCAAAGTCCAATTTGGCCTCTAACCTTATGATATAAAACCGGACAGAATTAGGGGTTTATGAACCCTAACTTTCCAAAATTTATTCCAAATCCAAAATTGGTTGCAAATATCAATCATTTCCATCCACTAGAGTCATAACCCCTCATTATCAATCATCATAAACAACCACAACACCATAATCCAATTAAACCAGAAAAATCATCATAAAATTGAAAACTTCACCAAATCACTTCAAACCAAGATAAAAACCAGAAATTTCAGCACTCTAATCACTACTAATCATATCTTAAGCATCAATAGGTGTAGGTGGAAGTTTAAGCTTCACTTACCAAGAAACAAGAGAGGGAGAGAGATGTTGGCCACCTTAGACCTTCAAACAAACTTCACTACAACACTTACTAGCACTAGAAGAAAGGTTTTTATGGAGTAGAATCTAATCTAGGCTTTTGTTTGTGGGAGATTGAAGCAAATGGAGCTTGAAAGTTGAAGAAATGCACTTCCTTCTTGAGCTAGGGAGATCCGGCCACCAAGAGAAGAAAATGGTGATTTTTGTGCATTTTTTTGATATTTAATCCTTTGGTCAAAAAAAGTCAAGAGAGTGAATAGTAATTCTTAAAGTCCAACCAATGAGAATGTGACACTTGTCACCTCATTAAATGCATTCCTATCCTTTCTTTCTTCTCTCACATCAATCAAATCACCTCCTCTATTTATCTCTTAACACCCGATAAATTTAACACAGTATCCGGAATTTAACCTAATTGGCCGAATTTTTCCGAACTTTTCGCACTAGTGGGTCCCACGTCCGATATACGTTCTTAATTTTTAAAAAACTCACTAATGCTAGAAAAATCATCTAAAAACTTTAGTTGCTCATAAAATCCACCCAGATAATATTTCTAAGCCAGAAATGCAAAAATTATGCAATTAAAGGAACTAAAACCCTAGGAAAATATTAGGGTTTTTACGGGTTCTCACACTCTTTTTTTCGGGGCGTCACAATCTCCCCTCCTTAAAAGAATGTCGTCCTCGACATTCCATCTTGTACTAATCAAGTCAAGTCAACCCGCAAGAATCACTAATATTTCAAACCAAACCCACAGTCCGGCATCCTAAACTTCAAGTCTAGGATACACTACAGAGATCTGAAGCCTAAGCTCTGATACCAACTGTGACGGCCCCACCTCCCCCTAAGGCGAACCAGAGAGTTCGGCGGGCCGCCTGCCCAACTCTCGCCGGGACTCAGTCGTTCACTACAATCCTCAAATATATTACAATACAACTCTCAAAATTACATCAAATTCTCCAATAATTACATATCACAAATGCAGCGGAAACTAATTCCAATCGTGGGATGTATACTTACATCCGTTTCAATTCCAAATATTGATACAAGCCCAACTCGTACATAAAATAAATCCAAATTTAAACTGTACACGATATAAGCCATCCAGTCACGTGAATAAGCACTCCAAGCTTTTCTTCGCCTTGAGCCCTGTGGGGGGGAAATAAAACATTTTTGGGGTGAGCTAGAAGCTCAGCGAGTAACCATTGAAATCAGTAATCAATTCAGTTTCACAGTCGTTCATTTCAGTGATGTCATGATTTCAAGATCAAAGGTACATTTATTGCTCTCGTGAGCCAGCGAAATCGTTGTACTTAAACACCCAACGCTCCAAACAAACATTAAACAGTAAACAGTCAGTGGGGGAGCCATTTGCTCCAGATGAACAGTACACAGAGGTGGAGACGTTGGTGTTCAGCACACGAATTCCAAGCACTCATTTAAGCCAAAACATGTCATGGGCCACATGCAAGCACTCATGATATGCAATCAAGTAAATAGTGCAATAAACGGTTCATAAGTAATTTTGGAAACAGTTTAGGGTCACTCACCTCCACGGCTCAGAAACCATCCATCATGTATCATTGCCTTGCTCAACTCCAAGCCTTAGATCACAAACCCAATGCAAACAAGTCCCTTCAAAGTTCGGACAGCACTTCCCCTACATTTGCTAACTTTTCCAGCCATCATGGCTTCATTATTACTCCAGCCAGTCCCAAAGTCACACAAATAAGTTCATCTAATATCCATTCAGCAAGCTCCAAGTAGTACAAAGACAAGTCAAGCTAGGGAAAAGTCCGGAAATGAAGGTTAAGCTCAAAACCAGAAAAACAGTTTTGACGTCATAATGCGGTAATGGCACAACTCTCACTACAATTATCGGTTGGGGGTGTAAGACCCACCGTTTCGAAGCTATGAAACAGGGTTACAACAATGTAGAAGGTCACTCAATCCAGTTCCTAGCCCAACTAGGTCAAAAATGCCAAACACTAAACCAGAATCACCAAAACAGGTTTGCAAAACACAGAAAACTGTAATCGGTATATCTCAGTCCATACAAGTCCAAATGCCGAAATTTCAAAGGCATAAGTTAGCTAAGACATCCAGCTACATTTCATCAGAAGACACCAACTCCAAAATCCAAACCAATTCCAGTCAAAATGGCCAATTACTATCGCAGTTTTCGCATTCTGATCAAAGCAGAACAGCTACAGTAATTTCGGCATAACTCACTCTACACTAATCCAAATGACCTGAAATTTTACAGGCACCTCAAACACATCAATACCTACAACTTTCATGTTTTGAGCAAAGTCCAATTCGGCCTCTAACCTTATGATATAAAACCGGACAGAATTAGGGGTTTATGAACCCTAACTTTCCAAAATTTATTCCAAATCCAAAATTGGTTGCAAATATCAATCATTTCCATCCACTAGAGTCATAACCCCTCATTATCAATCATCATAAACAACCACAACACCATAATCCAATTAAACCAGAAAAATCATCATAAAATTGAAAACTTCACCAAATCACTTCAAACCAAGATAAAAACCAGAAATTTCAGCACTCTAATAACTACTAATCATATCTTAAGCATCAATAGGTGTAGGTGGAAGTTTAAGCTTCACTTACCAAGAAACAAGAGAGGGAGAGAGATGTTGGCCACCTTAGACCTTCAAACAAACTTCACTACAACACTTACTAGCACTAGAAGAAAGGTTTTTATGGAGTAGAATCTAATCTAGGCTTTTGTTTGTGGGAGATTGAAGCAAATGGAGCTTGAAAGTTGAAGAAATGCACTTCCTTCTTGAGCTAGGGAGATCCGGCCACCAAGAGAAGAAAATGGTGATTTTTGTGCATTTTTTTGATATTTAATCCTTTGGTCAAAAAAAGTCAAGAGAGTGAATAGTAATTCTTAAAGTCCAACCAATGAGAATGTGACACTTGTCACCTCATTAAATGCATTCCTATCCTTTCTTTCTTCTCTCACATCAATCAAATCACCTCCTCTATTTATCTCTTAACACCCGATAAATTTAACACAGTATCCGGAATTTAACCTAATTGGCCGAATTTTTCCGAACTTTTCGCACTAGTGGGTCCCACGTCCGATATACGTTCTTAATTTTTAAAAAACTCACTAATGCTAGAAAAATCATCTAAAAACTTTAGTTGCTCATAAAATCCACCCAGATAATATTTCTAAGCCAGAAATGCAAAAATTATGCAATTAAAGGAACTAAAACCCTAGGAAAATATTAGGGTTTTTACGGGTTCTCACACTCTTTTTTTCGGGGCGTCACAATCTCCCCTCCTTAAAAGAATGTCGTCCTCGACATTCCATCTTGTACTAATCAAGTCAAGTCAACCCGCAAGAATCACTAATATTTCAAACCAAACCCACAGTCCGGCATCCTAAACTTCAAGTCTAGGATACACTACAGAGATCTGAAGCCTAAGCTCTGATACCAACTGTGACGGCCCCACCTCCCCCTAAGGCGAACCAGAGAGTTCGGCGGGCCGCCTGCCCAACTCTCGCCGGGACTCAGTCGTTCACTACAATCCTCAAATATATTACAATACAACTCTCAAAATTACATCAAATTCTCCAATAATTACATATCACAAATGCAGCGGAAACTAATTCCAATCGTGGGATGTATACTTACATCCGTTTCAATTCCAAATATTGATACAAGCCCAACTCGTACATAAAATAAATCCAAATTTAAACTGTACACGATATAAGCCATCCAGTCACGTGAATAAGCACTCCAAGCTTTTCTTCGCCTTGAGCCCTGTGGGGGGGAAATAAAACATTTTTGGGGTGAGCTAGAAGCTCAGCGAGTAACCATTGAAATCAGTAATCAATTCAGTTTCACAGTCGTTCATTTCAGTGATGTCATGATTTCAAGATCAAAGGTACATTTATTGCTCTCGTGAGCCAGCGAAATCGTTGTACTTAAACACCCAACGCTCCAAACAAACATTAAACAGTAAACAGTCAGTGGGGGAGCCATTTGCTCCAGATGAACAGTACACAGAGGTGGAGACGTTGGTGTTCAGCACACGAATTCCAAGCACTCATTTAAGCCAAAACATGTCATGGGCCACATGCAAGCACTCATGATATGCAATCAAGTAAATAGTGCAATAAACGGTTCATAAGTAATTTTGGAAACAGTTTAGGGTCACTCACCTCCACGGCTCAGAAACCATCCATCATGTATCATTGCCTTGCTCAACTCCAAGCCTTAGATCACAAACCCAATGCAAACAAGTCCCTTCAAAGTTCGGACAGCACTTCCCCTACATTTGCTAACTTTTCCAGCCATCATGGCTTCATTATTACTCCAGCCAGTCCCAAAGTCACACAAATAAGTTCATCTAATATCCATTCAGCAAGCTCCAAGTAGTACAAAGACAAGTCAAGCTAGGGAAAAGTCCGGAAATGAAGGTTAAGCTCAAAACCAGAAAAACAGTTTTGACGTCATAATGCGGTAATGGCACAACTCTCACTACAATTATCGGTTGGGGGTGTAAGACCCACCGTTTCGAAGCTATGAAACAGGGTTACAACAATGTAGAAGGTCACTCAATCCAGTTCCTAGCCCAACTAGGTCAAAAATGCCAAACACTAAACCAGAATCACCAAAACAGGTTTGCAAAACACAGAAAACTGTAATCGGTATATCTCAGTCCATACAAGTCCAAATGCCGAAATTTCAAAGGCATAAGTTAGCTAAGACATCCAGCTACATTTCATCAGAAGACACCAACTCCAAAATCCAAACCAATTCCAGTCAAAATGGCCAATTACTATCGCAGTTTTCGCATTCTGATCAAAGCAGAACAGCTACAGTAATTTCGGCATAACTCACTCTACACTAATCCAAATGACCTGAAATTTTACAGGCACCTCAAACACATCAATACCTACAACTTTCATGTTTTGAGCAAAGTCCAATTCGGCCTCTAACCTTATGATATAAAACCGGACAGAATTAGGGGTTTATGAACCCTAACTTTCCAAAATTTATTCCAAATCCAAAATTGGTTGCAAATATCAATCATTTCCATCCACTAGAGTCATAACCCCTCATTATCAATCATCATAAACAACCACAACACCATAATCCAATTAAACCAGAAAAATCATCATAAAATTGAAAACTTCACCAAATCACTTCAAACCAAGATAAAAACCAGAAATTTCAGCACTCTAATCACTACTAATCATATCTTAAGCATCAATAGGTGTAGGTGGAAGTTTAAGCTTCACTTACCAAGAAACAAGAGAGGGAGAGAGATGTTGGCCACCTTAGACCTTCAAACAAACTTCACTACAACACTTACTAGCACTAGAAGAAAGGTTTTTATGGAGTAGAATCTAATCTAGGCTTTTGTTTGTGGGAGATTGAAGCAAATGGAGCTTGAAAGTTGAAGAAATGCACTTCCTTCTTGAGCTAGGGAGATCCGGCCACCAAGAGAAGAAAATGGTGATTTTTGTGCATTTTTTTGATATTTAATCCTTTGGTCAAAAAAAGTCAAGAGAGTGAATAGTAATTCTTAAAGTCCAACCAATGAGAATGTGACACTTGTCACCTCATTAAATGCATTCCTATCCTTTCTTTCTTCTCTCACATCAATCAAATCACCTCCTCTATTTATCTCTTAACACCCGATAAATTTAACACAGTATCCGGAATTTAACCTAATTGGCCGAATTTTTCCGAACTTTTCGCACTAGTGGGTCCCACGTCCGATATACGTTCTTAATTTTTAAAAAACTCACTAATGCTAGAAAAATCATCTAAAAACTTTAGTTGCTCATAAAATCCACCCAGATAATATTTCTAAGCCAGAAATGCAAAAATTATGCAATTAAAGGAACTAAAACCCTAGGAAAATATTAGGGTTTTTACGGGTTCTCACACTCTTTTTTTCGGGGCGTCACAATCTCCCCTCCTTAAAAGAATGTCGTCCTCGACATTCCATCTTGTACTAATCAAGTCAAGTCAACCCGCAAGAATCACTAATATTTCAAACCAAACCCACAGTCCGGCATCCTAAACTTCAAGTCTAGGATACACTACAGAGATCTGAAGCCTAAGCTCTGATACCAACTGTGACGGCCCCACCTCCCCCTAAGGCGAACCAGAGAGTTCGGCGGGCCGCCTGCCCAACTCTCGCCGGGACTCAGTCGTTCACTACAATCCTCAAATATATTACAATACAACTCTCAAAATTACATCAAATTCTCCAATAATTACATATCACAAATGCAGCGGAAACTAATTCCAATCGTGGGATGTATACTTACATCCGTTTCAATTCCAAATATTGATACAAGCCCAACTCGTACATAAAATAAATCCAAATTTAAACTGTACACGATATAAGCCATCCAGTCACGTGAATAAGCACTCCAAGCTTTTCTTCGCCTTGAGCCCTGTGGGGGGGAAATAAAACATTTTTGGGGTGAGCTAGAAGCTCAGCGAGTAACCATTGAAATCAGTAATCAATTCAGTTTCACAGTCGTTCATTTCAGTGATGTCATGATTTCAAGATCAAAGGTACATTTATTGCTCTCGTGAGCCAGCGAAATCGTTGTACTTAAACACCCAACGCTCCAAACAAACATTAAACAGTAAACAGTCAGTGGGGGAGCCATTTGCTCCAGATGAACAGTACACAGAGGTGGAGACGTTGGTGTTCAGCACACGAATTCCAAGCACTCATTTAAGCCAAAACATGTCATGGGCCACATGCAAGCACTCATGATATGCAATCAAGTAAATAGTGCAATAAACGGTTCATAAGTAATTTTGGAAACAGTTTAGGGTCACTCACCTCCACGGCTCAGAAACCATCCATCATGTATCATTGCCTTGCTCAACTCCAAGCCTTAGATCACAAACCCAATGCAAACAAGTCCCTTCAAAGTTCGGACAGCACTTCCCCTACATTTGCTAACTTTTCCAGCCATCATGGCTTCATTATTACTCCAGCCAGTCCCAAAGTCACACAAATAAGTTCATCTAATATCCATTCAGCAAGCTCCAAGTAGTACAAAGACAAGTCAAGCTAGGGAAAAGTCCGGAAATGAAGGTTAAGCTCAAAACCAGAAAAACAGTTTTGACGTCATAATGCGGTAATGGCACAACTCTCACTACAATTATCGGTTGGGGGTGTAAGACCCACCGTTTCGAAGCTATGAAACAGGGTTACAACAATGTAGAAGGTCACTCAATCCAGTTCCTAGCCCAACTAGGTCAAAAATGCCAAACACTAAACCAGAATCACCAAAACAGGTTTGCAAAACACAGAAAACTGTAATCGGTATATCTCAGTCCATACAAGTCCAAATGCCGAAATTTCAAAGGCATAAGTTAGCTAAGACATCCAGCTACATTTCATCAGAAGACACCAACTCCAAAATCCAAACCAATTCCAGTCAAAATGGCCAATTACTATCGCAGTTTTCGCATTCTGATCAAAGCAGAACAGCTACAGTAATTTCGGCATAACTCACTCTACACTAATCCAAATGACCTGAAATTTTACAGGCACCTCAAACACATCAATACCTACAACTTTCATGTTTTGAGCAAAGTCCAATTCGGCCTCTAACCTTATGATATAAAACCGGACAGAATTAGGGGTTTATGAACCCTAACTTTCCAAAATTTATTCCAAATCCAAAATTGGTTGCAAATATCAATCATTTCCATCCACTAGAGTCATAACCCCTCATTATCAATCATCATAAACAACCACAACACCATAATCCAATTAAACCAGAAAAATCATCATAAAATTGAAAACTTCACCAAATCACTTCAAACCAAGATAAAAACCAGAAATTTCAGCACTCTAATCACTACTAATCATATCTTAAGCATCAATAGGTGTAGGTGGAAGTTTAAGCTTCACTTACCAAGAAACAAGAGAGGGAGAGAGATGTTGGCCACCTTAGACCTTCAAACAAACTTCACTACAACACTTACTAGCACTAGAAGAAAGGTTTTTATGGAGTAGAATCTAATCTAGGCTTTTGTTTGTGGGAGATTGAAGCAAATGGAGCTTGAAAGTTGAAGAAATGCACTTCCTTCTTGAGCTAGGGAGATCCGGCCACCAAGAGAAGAAAATGGTGATTTTTGTGCATTTTTTTGATATTTAATCCTTTGGTCAAAAAAAGTCAAGAGAGTGAATAGTAATTCTTAAAGTCCAACCAATGAGAATGTGACACTTGTCACCTCATTAAATGCATTCCTATCCTTTCTTTCTTCTCTCACATCAATCAAATCACCTCCTCTATTTATCTCTTAACACCCGATAAATTTAACACAGTATCCGGAATTTAACCTAATTGGCCGAATTTTTCCGAACTTTTCGCACTAGTGGGTCCCACGTCCGATATACGTTCTTAATTTTTAAAAAACTCACTAATGCTAGAAAAATCATCTAAAAACTTTAGTTGCTCATAAAATCCACCCAGATAATATTTCTAAGCCAGAAATGCAAAAATTATGCAATTAAAGGAACTAAAACCCTAGGAAAATATTAGGGTTTTTACGGGTTCTCACACTCTTTTTTTCGGGGCGTCACAATCTCCCCTCCTTAAAAGAATGTCGTCCTCGACATTCCATCTTGTACTAATCAAGTCAAGTCAACCCGCAAGAATCACTAATATTTCAAACCAAACCCACAGTCCGGCATCCTAAACTTCAAGTCTAGGATACACTACAGAGATCTGAAGCCTAAGCTCTGATACCAACTGTGACGGCCCCACCTCCCCCTAAGGCGAACCAGAGAGTTCGGCGGGCCGCCTGCCCAACTCTCGCCGGGACTCAGTCGTTCACTACAATCCTCAAATATATTACAATACAACTCTCAAAATTACATCAAATTCTCCAATAATTACATATCACAAATGCAGCGGAAACTAATTCCAATCGTGGGATGTATACTTACATCCGTTTCAATTCCAAATATTGATACAAGCCCAACTCGTACATAAAATAAATCCAAATTTAAACTGTACACGATATAAGCCATCCAGTCACGTGAATAAGCACTCCAAGCTTTTCTTCGCCTTGAGCCCTGTGGGGGGGAAATAAAACATTTTTGGGGTGAGCTAGAAGCTCAGCGAGTAACCATTGAAATCAGTAATCAATTCAGTTTCACAGTCGTTCATTTCAGTGATGTCATGATTTCAAGATCAAAGGTACATTTATTGCTCTCGTGAGCCAGCGAAATCGTTGTACTTAAACACCCAACGCTCCAAACAAACATTAAACAGTAAACAGTCAGTGGGGGAGCCATTTGCTCCAGATGAACAGTACACAGAGGTGGAGACGTTGGTGTTCAGCACACGAATTCCAAGCACTCATTTAAGCCAAAACATGTCATGGGCCACATGCAAGCACTCATGATATGCAATCAAGTAAATAGTGCAATAAACGGTTCATAAGTAATTTTGGAAACAGTTTAGGGTCACTCACCTCCACGGCTCAGAAACCATCCATCATGTATCATTGTCTTGCTCAACTCCAAGCCTTAGATCACAAACCCAATGCAAACAAGTCCCTTCAAAGTTCGGACAGCACTTCCCCTACATTTGCTAACTTTTCCAGCCATCATGGCTTCATTATTACTCCAGCCAGTCCCAAAGTCACACAAATAAGTTCATCTAATATCCATTCAGCAAGCTCCAAGTAGTACAAAGACAAGTCAAGCTAGGGAAAAGTCCGGAAATGAAGGTTAAGCTCAAAACCAGAAAAACAGTTTTGACGTCATAATGCGGTAATGGCACAACTCTCACTACAATTATCGGTTGGGGGTGTAAGACCCACCGTTTCGAAGCTATGAAACAGGGTTACAACAATGTAGAAGGTCACTCAATCCAGTTCCTAGCCCAACTAGGTCAAAAATGCCAAACACTAAACCAGAATCACCAAAACAGGTTTGCAAAACACAGAAAACTGTAATCGGTATATCTCAGTCCATACAAGTCCAAATGCCGAAATTTCAAAGGCATAAGTTAGCTAAGACATCCAGCTACATTTCATCAGAAGACACCAACTCCAAAATCCAAACCAATTCCAGTCAAAATGGCCAATTACTATCGCAGTTTTCGCATTCTGATCAAAGCAGAACAGCTACAGTAATTTCGGCATAACTCACTCTACACTAATCCAAATGACCTGAAATTTTACAGGCACCTCAAACACATCAATACCTACAACTTTCATGTTTTGAGCAAAGTCCAATTCGGCCTCTAACCTTATGATATAAAACCGGACAGAATTAGGGGTTTATGAACCCTAACTTTCCAAAATTTATTCCAAATCCAAAATTGGTTGCAAATATCAATCATTTCCATCCACTAGAGTCATAACCCCTCATTATCAATCATCATAAACAACCACAACACCATAATCCAATTAAACCAGAAAAATCATCATAAAATTGAAAACTTCACCAAATCACTTCAAACCAAGATAAAAACCAGAAATTTCAGCACTCTAATCACTACTAATCATATCTTAAGCATCAATAGGTGTAGGTGGAAGTTTAAGCTTCACTTACCAAGAAACAAGAGAGGGAGAGAGATGTTGGCCACCTTAGACCTTCAAACAAACTTCACTACAACACTTACTAGCACTAGAAGAAAGGTTTTTATGGAGTAGAATCTAATCTAGGCTTTTGTTTGTGGGAGATTGAAGCAAATGGAGCTTGAAAGTTGAAGAAATGCACTTCCTTCTTGAGCTAGGGAGATCCGGCCACCAAGAGAAGAAAATGGTGATTTTTGTGCATTTTTTTGATATTTAATCCTTTGGTCAAAAAAAGTCAAGAGAGTGAATAGTAATTCTTAAAGTCCAACCAATGAGAATGTGACACTTGTCACCTCATTAAATGCATTCCTATCCTTTCTTTCTTCTCTCACATCAATCAAATCACCTCCTCTATTTATCTCTTAACACCCGATAAATTTAACACAGTATCCGGAATTTAACCTAATTGGCCGAATTTTTCCGAACTTTTCGCACTAGTGGGTCCCACGTCCGATATACGTTCTTAATTTTTAAAAAACTCACTAATGCTAGAAAAATCATCTAAAAACTTTAGTTGCTCATAAAATCCACCCAGATAATATTTCTAAGCCAGAAATGCAAAAATTATGCAATTAAAGGAACTAAAACCCTAGGAAAATATTAGGGTTTTTACGGGTTCTCACACTCTTTTTTTCGGGGCGTCACAATCTCCCCTCCTTAAAAGAATGTCGTCCTCGACATTCCATCTTGTACTAATCAAGTCAAGTCAACCCGCAAGAATCACTAATATTTCAAACCAAACCCACAGTCCGGCATCCTAAACTTCAAGTCTAGGATACACTACAGAGATCTGAAGCCTAAGCTCTGATACCAACTGTGACGGCCCCACCTCCCCCTAAGGCGAACCAGAGAGTTCGGCGGGCCGCCTGCCCAACTCTCGCCGGGACTCAGTCGTTCACTACAATCCTCAAATATATTACAATACAACTCTCAAAATTACATCAAATTCTCCAATAATTACATATCACAAATGCAGCGGAAACTAATTCCAATCGTGGGATGTATACTTACATCCGTTTCAATTCCAAATATTGATACAAGCCCAACTCGTACATAAAATAAATCCAAATTTAAACTGTACACGATATAAGCCATCCAGTCACGTGAATAAGCACTCCAAGCTTTTCTTCGCCTTGAGCCCTGTGGGGGGGAAATAAAACATTTTTGGGGTGAGCTAGAAGCTCAGCGAGTAACCATTGAAATCAGTAATCAATTCAGTTTCACAGTCGTTCATTTCAGTGATGTCATGATTTCAAGATCAAAGGTACATTTATTGCTCTCGTGAGCCAGCGAAATCGTTGTACTTAAACACCCAACGCTCCAAACAAACATTAAACAGTAAACAGTCAGTGGGGGAGCCATTTGCTCCAGATGAACAGTACACAGAGGTGGAGACGTTGGTGTTCAGCACACGAATTCCAAGCACTCATTTAAGCCAAAACATGTCATGGGCCACATGCAAGCACTCATGATATGCAATCAAGTAAATAGTGCAATAAACGGTTCATAAGTAATTTTGGAAACAGTTTAGGGTCACTCACCTCCACGGCTCAGAAACCATCCATCATGTATCATTGTCTTGCTCAACTCCAAGCCTTAGATCACAAACCCAATGCAAACAAGTCCCTTCAAAGTTCGGACAGCACTTCCCCTACATTTGCTAACTTTTCCAGCCATCATGGCTTCATTATTACTCCAGCCAGTCCCAAAGTCACACAAATAAGTTCATCTAATATCCATTCAGCAAGCTCCAAGTAGTACAAAGACAAGTCAAGCTAGGGAAAAGTCCGGAAATGAAGGTTAAGCTCAAAACCAGAAAAACAGTTTTGACGTCATAATGCGGTAATGGCACAACTCTCACTACAATTATCGGTTGGGGGTGTAAGACCCACCGTTTCGAAGCTATGAAACAGGGTTACAACAATGTAGAAGGTCACTCAATCCAGTTCCTAGCCCAACTAGGTCAAAAATGCCAAACACTAAACCAGAATCACCAAAACAGGTTTGCAAAACACAGAAAACTGTAATCGGTATATCTCAGTCCATACAAGTCCAAATGCCGAAATTTCAAAGGCATAAGTTAGCTAAGACATCCAGCTACATTTCATCAGAAGACACCAACTCCAAAATCCAAACCAATTCCAGTCAAAATGGCCAATTACTATCGCAGTTTTCGCATTCTGATCAAAGCAGAACAGCTACAGTAATTTCGGCATAACTCACTCTACACTAATCCAAATGACCTGAAATTTTACAGGCACCTCAAACACATCAATACCTACAACTTTCATGTTTTGAGCAAAGTCCAATTCGGCCTCTAACCTTATGATATAAAACCGGACAGAATTAGGGGTTTATGAACCCTAACTTTCCAAAATTTATTCCAAATCCAAAATTGGTTGCAAATATCAATCATTTCCATCCACTAGAGTCATAACCCCTCATTATCAATCATCATAAACAACCACAACACCATAATCCAATTAAACCAGAAAAATCATCATAAAATTGAAAACTTCACCAAATCACTTCAAACCAAGATAAAAACCAGAAATTTCAGCACTCTAATCACTACTAATCATATCTTAAGCATCAATAGGTGTAGGTGGAAGTTTAAGCTTCACTTACCAAGAAACAAGAGAGGGAGAGAGATGTTGGCCACCTTAGACCTTCAAACAAACTTCACTACAACACTTACTAGCACTAGAAGAAAGGTTTTTATGGAGTAGAATCTAATCTAGGCTTTTGTTTGTGGGAGATTGAAGCAAATGGAGCTTGAAAGTTGAAGAAATGCACTTCCTTCTTGAGCTAGGGAGATCCGGCCACCAAGAGAAGAAAATGGTGATTTTTGTGCATTTTTTTGATATTTAATCCTTTGGTCAAAAAAAGTCAAGAGAGTGAATAGTAATTCTTAAAGTCCAACCAATGAGAATGTGACACTTGTCACCTCATTAAATGCATTCCTATCCTTTCTTTCTTCTCTCACATCAATCAAATCACCTCCTCTATTTATCTCTTAACACCCGATAAATTTAACACAGTATCCGGAATTTAACCTAATTGGCCGAATTTTTCCGAACTTTTCGCACTAGTGGGTCCCACGTCCGATATACGTTCTTAATTTTTAAAAAACTCACTAATGCTAGAAAAATCATCTAAAAACTTTAGTTGCTCATAAAATCCACCCAGATAATATTTCTAAGCCAGAAATGCAAAAATTATGCAATTAAAGGAACTAAAACCCTAGGAAAATATTAGGGTTTTTACGGGTTCTCACACTCTTTTTTTCGGGGCGTCACAATCTCCCCTCCTTAAAAGAATGTCGTCCTCGACATTCCATCTTGTACTAATCAAGTCAAGTCAACCCGCAAGAATCACTAATATTTCAAACCAAACCCACAGTCCGGCATCCTAAACTTCAAGTCTAGGATACACTACAGAGATCTGAAGCCTAAGCTCTGATACCAACTGTGACGGCCCCACCTCCCCCTAAGGCGAACCAGAGAGTTCGGCGGGCCGCCTGCCCAACTCTCGCCGGGACTCAGTCGTTCACTACAATCCTCAAATATATTACAATACAACTCTCAAAATTACATCAAATTCTCCAATAATTACATATCACAAATGCAGCGGAAACTAATTCCAATCGTGGGATGTATACTTACATCCGTTTCAATTCCAAATATTGATACAAGCCCAACTCGTACATAAAATAAATCCAAATTTAAACTGTACACGATATAAGCCATCCAGTCACGTGAATAAGCACTCCAAGCTTTTCTTCGCCTTGAGCCCTGTGGGGGGGAAATAAAACATTTTTGGGGTGAGCTAGAAGCTCAGCGAGTAACCATTGAAATCAGTAATCAATTCAGTTTCACAGTCGTTCATTTCAGTGATGTCATGATTTCAAGATCAAAGGTACATTTATTGCTCTCGTGAGCCAGCGAAATCGTTGTACTTAAACACCCAACGCTCCAAACAAACATTAAACAGTAAACAGTCAGTGGGGGAGCCATTTGCTCCAGATGAACAGTACACAGAGGTGGAGACGTTGGTGTTCAGCACACGAATTCCAAGCACTCATTTAAGCCAAAACATGTCATGGGCCACATGCAAGCACTCATGATATGCAATCAAGTAAATAGTGCAATAAACGGTTCATAAGTAATTTTGGAAACAGTTTAGGGTCACTCACCTCCACGGCTCAGAAACCATCCATCATGTATCATTGTCTTGCTCAACTCCAAGCCTTAGATCACAAACCCAATGCAAACAAGTCCCTTCAAAGTTCGGACAGCACTTCCCCTACATTTGCTAACTTTTCCAGCCATCATGGCTTCATTATTACTCCAGCCAGTCCCAAAGTCACACAAATAAGTTCATCTAATATCCATTCAGCAAGCTCCAAGTAGTACAAAGACAAGTCAAGCTAGGGAAAAGTCCGGAAATGAAGGTTAAGCTCAAAACCAGAAAAACAGTTTTGACGTCATAATGCGGTAATGGCACAACTCTCACTACAATTATCGGTTGGGGGTGTAAGACCCACCGTTTCGAAGCTATGAAACAGGGTTACAACAATGTAGAAGGTCACTCAATCCAGTTCCTAGCCCAACTAGGTCAAAAATGCCAAACACTAAACCAGAATCACCAAAACAGGTTTGCAAAACACAGAAAACTGTAATCGGTATATCTCAGTCCATA
Source organism: Coffea arabica (assembly GCF_036785885.1). Taxonomy (NCBI): domain Eukaryota; kingdom Viridiplantae; phylum Streptophyta; class Magnoliopsida; order Gentianales; family Rubiaceae; genus Coffea; species Coffea arabica. The sequence goes on from NC_092329.1 coordinate 38,500,276, forward strand.
CAAGTCCAAATGCCGAAATTTCAAAGGCATAAGTTAGCTAAGACATCCAGCTACATTTCATCAGAAGACACCAACTCCAAAATCCAAACCAATTCCAGTCAAAATGGCCAATTACTATCGCAGTTTTCGCATTCTGATCAAAGCAGAACAGCTACAGTAATTTCGGCATAACTCACTCTACACTAATCCAAATGACCTAAAATTTTACAGGCACCTCAAACACATCAATACCTACAACTTTCATGTTTTGAGCAAAGTCCAATTCGGCCTCTAACCTTATGATATAAAACCGGACAGAATTAGGGGTTTATGAACCCTAACTTTCCAAAATTTATTCCAAATCCAAAATTGGTTGCAAATATCAATCATTTCCATCCACTAGAGTCATAACCCCTCATTATCAATCATCATAAACAACCACAACACCATAATCCAATTAAACCAGAAAAATCATCATAAAATTGAAAACTTCACCAAATCACTTCAAACCAAGATAAAAACCAGAAATTTCAGCACTCTAATCACTACTAATCATATCTTAAGCATCAATAGGTGTAGGTGGAAGTTTAAGCTTCACTTACCAAGAAACAAGAGAGGGAGAGAGATGTTGGCCACCTTAGACCTTCAAACAAACTTCACTACAACACTTACTAGCACTAGAAGAAAGGTTTTTATGGAGTAGAATCTAATCTAGGCTTTTGTTTGTGGGAGATTGAAGCAAATGGAGCTTGAAAGTTGAAGAAATGCACTTCCTTCTTGAGCTAGGGAGATCCGGCCACCAAGAGAAGAAAATGGTGATTTTTGTGCATTTTTTTGATATTTAATCCTTTGGTCAAAAAAAGTCAAGAAAGTGAATAGTAATTCTTAAAGTCCAACCAATGAGAATGTGACACTTGTCACCTCATTAAATGCATTCCTATCCTTTCTTTCTTCTCTCACATCAATCAAATCACCTCCTCTATTTATCTCTTAACAGCCGATAAATTTAACACAGTATCCGGAATTTAACCTAATTGGCCGAATTTTTCCGAACTTTTCGCACTAGTGGGTCCCACGTCCGATATACGTTCTGAATTTTTAAAAAACTCACTAATGCAAGAAAAATCATCTAAAAACTTTAGTTGCTCATAAAATCCACCCAGATAATATTTCTAAGCCAGAAATGCAAAAATTATGCAATTAAAGGAACTAAAACCCTAGGAAAATATTAGGGTTTTTACGGGTTCTCACACTCTTTTTTTCGGGGCATCACATAATCACACTTAATTACTTCACTAATCACTTTCTCATCTTAATCACTTACACTTAAGCATGCTTTATCCCACATAAAAGTAATTAAACAAGAACCTTTTTGTCAAGGGCAAAATTAGGGATTTTGCTCACTTAGGGTTTCTACCCTTCTTAAACTTAATTAACCTATACAAAATGGATTAAATCCTATACTTATCCACACTAAGACACACATTAACTTTACTAACTTTAATCACCACTCGAACTTGTAACCAATACATAACTAGGGTTTAAATCTTAATCCCTACTTAGAGTTTTCGAAATACTCCCGAAACCAAACGTTACCGCCCAACTAATGAATATATCAACGTAAAACGGACTGGGGCCTCACAGGAGGTGCCTCTCATTCCCGTCTCTGTACTTTTATCTTGATTCATTCGATTGGAGATGTTATCTCATCGAATTCTTGGGGACCCATACCCTACTGGCTAGTTAATCGAGTCGAACTGTGAGGCCCCAGTCCGTTCGTAAGTTGATATTAAGATTATTCATTATTTTGTACGGTTAAATTAAGGTTTTAGGGCTAAGGAGAAACCCTAAGCTCGGCTAAGATTGAAAACCCTGACTTTGCTTATGATAAAACCCTAGTTTATGCGGTATTCTAGTGTGTGTTTTAGCACAAGAAAAAAAAAATAGGATTCGTTATAGTTTACAAAGGTTTAACAAGTTTGAAAATGGTTGGCAAACTCTGGATTGGCAAACCTCTAGTGTTACAACATTAGAAAGCTTAAGTGGAGTTTTATTTATCGTCCGCCTTTTTCCACATTTTCTTTATTAGAAAAATTCCCCAGATAATTTTTATGAGTAAATATAGGTTTTTAGATGATTTTTCTAGTATCGGTTAGTTTTTGAGAAATTAAGAACGTATATCGGACGCGGGACCCACTAGTGTGGTAAGTTCGAAAAAATTCGGCCGATTAGGTTAAGTTTCGGATACTGGGTTTAATTTATCGGGTGCTAAGAGATAATTAGAGGTTGTTATATGCATGAGAGAGGAGAGACAAAAGGATAACCATGTATTAAATAGGGTGACAAGTGTCACCATAAGATTTAATCTTACCATTTGACCACTATTCATGCCTTTACCAATTAATATCAAAAATTGACCCAAAATTCACCATTTCTTCTTCTTCTTGTGGCCGACCAACACTAAGCAAAAGGAAAGGAAAAGCTCTCCAAATTTCATGCTCCAATCTTGCACAATTCAACAAACTAACCGATTAAACTTGAAAACTCTCCATAAAATCCCTTAAGTGAGTGGTTGTGAGGTGTTTAGTGAGGTTGTTTGGAAGCTTAAGGTGCTAAGTGGTCTCTCTTCTTTGGTTCTAAGGTGAGTGACTATGGAACCCCTCTCTTCTATCTAAAGATGCTTAATTAATGACTTGTGGTTGTTATAAGTGTGATTTGGTGGACTATTTCTTGATTTTAGTTAAGATTGATGGAGTTTTCTATTTATTTAGGATTTTTGCTGGTTGCATATGATTAATATTATGTGGCTATGTATGATGTTTGGAAATGATTGAGAATGAAGCTAGTTGGTGTGAATGGTAGTTAATTGCAGCAAATTTCTGGTTTGGAAGATAAATTAGCAAGCTAGGGTTTCATACCCTTCAATTCTGTCTGGTTTTGTATCTCCTGGTTAGAGGCCGATTTGGCCTTAGATTAAAATATAAAAGTTGTAGGGAATGACATTTTAGAGGTGCCTACAAAATTTCAGGTCAATCGGAGTAGAGTAGCTTGTGAAAAGATGGAATTACCCTTGTTGTCCTGTTTCTACCCGAACCTGAGAACTGCGATTGTAATTGGTTATTTTGGTTTAGAATGATTCAGAATTGGTTGTTTAGGCTTTCTAATGAAATGTAGCCCTGTATCTAAGCTTTCGTATGGCTTTGAAATTTCTGGATTTGGACTTATGTAGGCTGTTTTATGATGTTTGTACTAGAATACAGTTTGTGAACCTGTTTTGCGATTCTGGTGTAGTATGTTACATTTTTGACGTAGTTACACTCGAAATTGGACTGAGTGACCTTCTTCAACATTGTAGACCCTTAAGTCCTGAATATGCCTGTAACATTTCAGGTCAAACGGATTAGTGTATTACGAGTTATAGATGAAATACTCAAGCCTGTTTTGAACATCAGGTTCTGTGCGTTTTTAGTTTAGCTTCTGCCCGTGACTTTTTCGGTTTTGATACCGTACGATCTGGGTGGTGACTCCTTCATAAGAAATGTAGATCTCGGTTTTGGCTTCGAAACGGTATAAAGTGCGTCGAAATCCGAGTTCCGTAGCTTCCGTTATGACCCAAACAAGATCGATCGTCAGAACTGCCTTGTATCTGGATAGTTCTGACGGGTATTTTGACACTCAATTTTTGTTCTGTTCTGAGTGGATTCAGGTCTTGGCCAAAACATCAAAGTTTTAGTCTTAGGTCTCAGCTTTCTAATGCCTTTAAAATTTCCTGATTTGGATTTGTGAGCTGGGAGTTATGGTCCAGCAAACAACCCTGTTCATCACCCTAAGACGTAAATTTCTGGTATTGTTTTCTACAATTTTGACCTGCTTCCATTCAGATCTAGATTAAAGTTTCTTCAGGAGATTTGTAGCCCTTTCTCATAGCTTCAAAACAGTATCTCGTTCACTTTGATCCGACTTTCCTAGCCTAATCTTTGATCAAAACGGTTTGAGATGGCAGATTTGGCCGTTTCCTTTTGCTGTTCCGCGCACTTGCATGTGCCAATTTTGTCGTTTCCGTACTTGCGTGTGTCGGCTTTTGCCGTTTTGCTTGTTTTGGGTCTGTTAGTAGTCGTTTGTGATATAATGTGATAAAATCTTCTATTTCAGACAGTGGTGAGTTAGGCGGAGCCGGTGGGGCCCACTACTAGCCAACACACGAAGTGATTTCCACTTTTGTACTACTTTTGTATTTTGAGTAAGTATTCAGGCCGCTCTTACGTGTTAATTGCTTATGTGTTTCGATATATATGAAAAGGGTACCTAGGCGAGGGTGTACTTTATCGCACTCGACCTAAACCCTAGTTTGCGCACATATTTGTACATGACATATGTATATGAATCATTTTGGAACTAAACCCCTTGAGCTTGTGGTTCGGGGTGACTTTTGAATAAATTTTGTGAAGTTTGTGAGTTTGGGGCCCGATCTCATGACCTAGATGGACTATTCGAGCCGGTTAGGGCTTGGTCGAAGTCAGTCCAACCTGGTTTGAGGTCACCAAGTTTGTGAATCCGGTTCACCGACTATGTGGACCAAGTTTGTGACCCGAGCTTGTGAACCAAGCTCAATTTCGTTCGCTCGAGCAAGTTTGTGAGGTGCCTGGCCAGAGAGGGTGATAAGGTGTACGGTGGGAGTACAAGTGAAGTTCTACGGACCATTAATTGTAGTCGACGGAGTGTCGGCAGCAGATCATACATGGCACATGAATTGGCTTTGGAGCCACCTGTATCCTTATTATGTGATGTTACTTTTCTACTTTTGCTTTACTCTTACTGTGTAACTGTTGTTATGTGAAATTTACGCTTTCGCCCCTGTTTACTTACTAAGCATATAGCTTACCCCTTTCCTTTTGTTTTCCTTAGCAGGGACCGACGCGGGGACTTTTGGCACGTACACTAGCATAGTTAGGTTTGATTGTAATAGTTGGACATATAGTATGTTTGTTTTTGTTTTGGTAGTTTGTATAAGGACCCTCCTTAGGGTCTATCTTCTGCTGGTTGTGGTTATAGTATATTAGAGTAGTTTGACTCGATACTTTTGAAGATGTAAATATAACTTTTGGGATTGTATATATTGTATATAGTGCTATTTCGATTTATCTAGTTTTATTGCTTTAAGTTTTGAGTCCTGGTGCGAGCTAGGCAAGCGGCCCGCCGATACCCTTGGATTCGCCCTTGGGAGAAGTGGGGTCGTCACAGGTGGTATCAGAGCGCCTAGGTTAGAGGACTTGGGCAAGTGGGACATACGCGATAGGCACTAGGCATATTTGACCATTTTAAGCTGAATGATATCTTTTAAGCTGAAATGCCGGTTGACTGACGACTTAATGTTTTGTAGGTATGTATCCGGGCGGTTTGAGTGGTGCGGGACCCAATGGCATGGGACCGAGATTTCCGAGTACGAGAGGCATAGAGGATCGAGGCGTAAGCGGGCGATCCGCTATCGACAGAGACCTGGAGAGCCTTACACTTTATACTCCCCTTTTGGTCAGGTGGCGCACCGACCTTGTGGATGTTGGTACACATACTGTTATCCTGACGAGGTCGTCCTGGCTGTGGACGACGAGCGACGCAGCCTGCTTAGACAGCTAGACGAGGCTAGAGAGGTTGGCCTTGGGCAGGCGATGCGTATTAGGGACTTGGAGCAGGGTCTCCGAGAGGAGAGGGAGAGGACGGACGCTTTGCACCGTCAGCTTCAGGACACACACCAGCACCTCTTCGCTATGAAGAGGCAGCTGAGGGATAGGGCTCGAAGTATGTCTGTCGACTGCAAGCTCCTACTAGATCTAGCCGCAGAGGCACCGCCACGGGCCACCGGTCCAGAGAGGATGGACGAGGTGGACACGTTAGGTTCCGTTGGGAACCTGGGCCCTAGGGGAGGCGATTAGGGTCGCTTTTGTACTTTTGTTTAGCTAGTGTATGACTTTTGTTAGAACTAGCATGGCTACTCTCTTTTGTTATTTGGTTGGCTGACTAGATTTTGGAGCCAGTGCTCATGTGTACATTGGGTTTTGTACTGACTGGAGGTCGGTAATATGTAAATCTTTTGGTGTGACTTTGTAAATATATGTATATATTTGAAAAGCATTTTGAACTTATCTTTTGTGTGTCTTCTATGCATACGCTTTACGTCCATACTTTTGCTCATAGTCTGGATAATAAGTATATGTAATGTTCCGATCTATAAACTATTGCACTTAAATGGCCTCCGGTACTCGAGGTGGAGGTAGAGAGCGAGCACGAAGCCCTGAAAGGGAATAAGGACAAGAGCCAGATCAAATCGCTACAGCCATCCAGCGGATGGCCGATCTTCTGGAGCGAATGTCAAATCAACAGGGCCAGGGGAGCAGTACTGGGAACCCTGGACATAATCCGGGATATAATCCGGGTAATCATGAGGGAGAGGACCGTGCTTTAGAACGGTTCCAAAAATTTGCACCCCCTAAATTTGTAGGTGGACCCGACCCTGACCTAGCGGGGGGTTGGATGGACCGTATGTAGATATTTTTGTCGCGCTTAGGTACTCGGAGGAACGGCAGATATCCTTTGCTGCTTTTCAATTTGAAGGGGCCGCCCGAGCCTGGTGGAACGTGATTAAAACCAAGTGGGAGCGCGAACAAACCCCCTGGACCTGGATCAACTTCACACGGGAATTTAACGAAAAATACCTGCCGCCCATTGTGCAAGAAAAACGGGAAGATGACTTCATCCGCCTACGTCAAGGGGCATCGAGTGTGGCGGAATACGAAACTCAGTTTACGAAACTTTCCCGTTTTGTCCCAAAGCTGGTACTAACAGAGCAAAAGCGAATTCGTCGCTTTGTCCAATGCTTGAATGTGGAGATCCAGGAGACTCTAGCAGCTGCTCAGTTGGATACATTTAGCCAAGCGCTAGAAAAAGCACAACGGATTAAGACTGCCAGGGGACAGGTTAAAGCCTTCCATGACCGGAAAAGAAGGCAACCCAGCTCGAATGACTCAACGGTGGGACAGAGTTCGCGAAACGAGCCACCTGCTAAGACAAGTAAAGGCACAGACGGTCCACGACCTACAAGAACCCTGAACAACTTTGGGCGAGGTCCAGTAGGGCAAGAGCCCCAGAGGAGCGCCCAGCGTAGAGGGTCTAGTACGGTCACTAAACCAACCTGTGGTTTCTGTGGGGGCAATCACACCGATGAAAATTGCTGGAAAAATAGTTCGGTACGGAAATGTTTCAAATGTGGTAGCATCGAACAGCTGATTCCCAGTGCCCTAAGATGCAGAAGGAAGGACTCAAACCACCAACAGAAGGGACCACAACGAAGCCGTCAAATGCAGGGGAAAATCGACCCAAAGGGCCAGCAAGAGTGTATGCAATGGGTCAACAAGAAGTGACTGACCCTTCGGCAGGTTTCGAAGGTACGCTTTGACCAAAGAATTAATTTCGAGGACGAAATTGTCCTAAGTGGGGGAGATTGTGAGGCCCCAGTCCGTTCGTAAGTTGATATTAAGATTATTCATTATTTTGATATTAAGATTATTCATTATTGGTTTAGAATGCTTCAGAATTGGTTGTTTAGGTCTTCTAATGAAATGTAGCCCTGTTTCTCAGCTTTCGTATGGCTTTGGAATTTCTGGATTTGGACTTATGTAGGCTGTTTTATGATGTTTGTACTAGAATACGGTTTGTGAACCTATTTTACGATTCTGGTGTAGTATGTTACATTTTTGACGTAGTTACACTCGAAATTGGATTGAGTGACCTTCTTCAACATTGTAGACCCTTAAGTCCTGAATATGCTTGTAACATTTCAGGTCAAACGGATTAGTGTATCATGAGTTATAGATGAAATACTCAACCCTATTTTGAACATCAGGTTCTGTGCGTTTTTAGTTTAGCTTCTGCCCGTGACTTTTTCGGTTTTGATACCGTACGATCTGTGTGACGACCCCACTTCTCCCAAGGGCGAACCCAAGGGTATCGGCGGGCCGCTTGCCTAGCTCGCGCTAGGACTCAAAACTTAAAGCAATAAAACTAGACAAATTGAAAGAGCACTTTATATATACAACCACCAAAAGTTCTATTTACAGCTTCACAAGTATCGAGTCAAACCATTCTAATATACTACAACCACAACCAGCAGAAGATAGACCCTAAGAAGGGTCCTTATACAAACCACCAAAACAAAAACAAACATTCTAACTGTCCAACTATTACAAACTAGACCTAACTCTACTAGCGGCAGAGTCCCAAAGTTCCCCGCGTCGTCCCCTGCTAAGGAAAACAAAGGAAACGGGGTAAGCTGGAAGCTTAGTAAGTAAACAGGGGCAAAAGCGTAAATTTCACGTAACCACATTTACACAGTAGGAGTAAAGCAAAAGCAGAAAAAAAAATAACATCACATGATAAGGATACAGATGGCTCCAAAGCCAAGTCATTTGCCATGCGTGATCTCCTGTCGAAACTCCGTCGACCATAAACAAGGTCCGTAGAACTTCACTTATACCCCCACTGGACACCTTATCACCCTCACTGGCCAGTCACCTCACAAACTTGACCGGGCGAACGAAATCACAAACTTGAGCTTGAGTCACAAGCTCGGTCACAAACTTGGTTCACAACTCGGTGAACCGGATTCACAAACTTGGTGACCTCAATCCAAGTTGGACTGACTTCGACCAAACCCTAACCGGCTCGAATAGTCCCTCGAGGCATTGAGATCAGCCCCAAACTCACAAACTCCACAAAATTTATGCGAAAGTCACCCCGAGCCACAAGCTCAAGGGGTTTAGTTCCAAAATGATTCATATACATATATCATGGACAAATCTGAGCACAAATTAGGGTTTAGGTCGAGTGCGATAAAGTACACCCTCGCCTAGGTACCCTCTTCATACAAATCGAAACACATAAGTAACGAACACACAAGAGCGGCCTGAATACTTACTCAAAAGATCAAAAGTAGTACAAGAGAAAAATCGCTTCGCGCGTGTTTGCTAGTAGTGGGCCCCACCGGCTCCGCCTAGCTCACCACTGTCTGAAATAGAAGATTTTATCACTTTATATCACGAACGGCTACTAACAGTCCCAAAACAAGTAAAACGGCAAAATTGGCACACGTAATTGCGGAAACGGCAAAAACGGTGCACGCACTCGCGCGGAACGGCAAACGGAAACAACCAAATCAGCCATCTCAAACCGTTTTGATCAAAAGTTAGGCTAGGAATATCGGATCAAGGTGAGTGAGACACCGTTTCGAAGCTATGAAGAAGGCCTACAATTCTCATGAAGACGCTTTAAACTAGATCCAAATCAAAATAAGTCAAAATCATGGAAAACGGTACCAGAAGTTTGCATTTTGAATGACAACCAGGGTCTGTTTACGGAACCATAACTCTCAGCTCACAAGTCCAAATCAGGAAATTCCAAAGGCATTAGAAGGCTGAGACATAAGGCTAAAACTTTGATGTTTTAGTCAAGACCCGAATCCACTCGGAACAGAACAAAATTTTGGTGTCAAAATACCCGTCAGAACTGTCCAGATTCAAAGGCAGTTCTGACGGTCGATCTTGTTTTAGTCATTACAGGAGCTACGAAACTTGGATTCTGACTAGGGCTGCAAACGAATCGAGCCGCTCGCGAGCGGCTCGAGCCAAGCTCGAGTCGAGCTCGACATTAATCGAGCTCGAGTCGAGCTCGAGCTCGAACTCGAGCTCAGAATATTAAGCTCGTTAGCTCGCGAGCCGGCTCGCGAGCTTGAGTATATATATATTTTTTTTTATTTTTATTTTTATTTAATAATAAATTACGTATATTATATATATTTTTTTTATTTTTTAATTTCATAGTGAAATTACGGATATATCCTTAATATTTTATTATTTATTCAGAAAAAAATATTATTTTATTTATTTTTTTAAAAATAAAATAATTTTTTTTTTTCGAGCTCGAGCTCGAGCTCAAAAATTGCCAGCTCGTCGAGCTCGAGCTCGAGCTCGAGCTTGATAAAATTTAGCCGAGGCTCGGCTCGATTAGCTCAAAGCTCGACTCGGCTCGACTCGTTTGTAGCCCTAATTCTGACATAATTTATACCATTTTGAAACTAAGAGAAAGGGCTAAAAGGTTGTAGAAGGGTACTCAGCCCAAATCTTAGTGTAACTATGTCAAAAATGTAAGAGACTAAACCAGAATCGCAAAACTGGTGAACAAACCGCCTTCTGGGAAAAACATCATAACACAGGCTACCTAAGTCCAAATCCAGAAATTCCAAAGCCATACGAAAGCTTAGAAACAGGGCTATAAATCATCAGAAGGTCTCAACAACTAATTCCAAAGCATTCCCAACCAAAACAACCAATTACAATCGCAGTTCCTACATTCGGGTAAAACCAGAACAGCAATAGTAATTCCGACTTATCTCACTCTACACTACTCCGATTGACCTGAAATTTTGCAGGCACCTTTAAAATGTCATTCCCTACAACTTTAATGTTTTAGGCTAAGGCCAATTCGGCCTCTAACTAGGACCTAAAGTTTCGGACAGAATGTTCTTCACAAAACCCTAATTTTCTGAAATTCCTTCCAAACTAGAAATTGGTTGCAATGAATCATTTTTTCCACCTCCTAGAGTCATTAAACATCATTTCCAATCAGCATAGATAGCCACACAATCATGCTTATATTAAAACAGAAAAATTCCCAAAAATAATAAAAGTTCATCACTTCAACCATAAATCAAGAAATAATCCATAAACTTGCATCTTATACTACCACTAAGCATGATTTAAGCATCAATTAAAGGAGGAGGGTGGTTCTTCACAACTTACCTTAAACACAAGAGAGAGAGCTATAAATCTTCTTGGCTTCCCAAATAATTCCACACAACACCTCACAAGCACTAAACTAAGAGGTTTTATGGAAGGAATTCAAGATTAAATGGTTAGTTTGTGAGATTGGACAAGATTGGAGCAAGAAACTTGGAAGCTTTTCTTTCTTTTCCTGGAGGAAGTGGTTCGGCCAAGCTTAGAGGAACAATGGGGAATTTTTGGTGATTTTTATGATTTATTTAGTCAATGGTAAGACAATGAATAGTGGTCTTAAGGTTGGACCACTCAAATGGTGACACTTGTCCCTCATTTAATGACTTGCCTAACTTTTTTTTCCTCTCTCCTCCACCTATCCACTTAATACCTATAAATATCTCTTCACACCTATAAATATCTCTCCACACCCGATAATTTAAACCCAGTATCCAAAACTTAACCTAGTTGGTCGAATTTTTTTCCAAACTTTTCGCACTAGTGGGTCCCACGTCCGATATACGTTCTTAATTTCTCAAAACCTAACCGATACTAGAAAAATCATCTATAACCTATATTTGCTCAATAAAATTATCTGGGAAAATTTTGTAATAAAAGAAAATGTAGAAAAGGCGGGCAATAAATAAAACTCCACTTAAACTGTCTAATAACATAACTAGGGTTTTCAATCTTAGCCTTAACCCTAATTCCACCCCACCGATCAACGAATAACCCTCATGTCAGCTTACGAACGGTCTGGGGGCCTCACAATCTCCCCCACTTAGGACAATTTCGTCCTCGAAATTATTCTTTGGTCAAAGCGTACCTTCGAAACCCGCTGAAGGATTAGTCACTTCCGGTTGACCCACTGCATAGACTCTGGCTGGTCCTTTGGGTCGAGTTTCCCCTGCATTTGACGGCTTAGCTGTAGTCCCTTCAGTCGGTGGCTTAGGTTTCTCCTTTTGTAACTTAGGGCACTGGGCGATCAGATGTTCTGCACTACCACACTTATAGCATCTTCGGATCGAGCTGTTCTTCCAACAGTTTTCGTCAGTGTGATTGGCCCCACAGAAACTACAGATTGGCCTAATGCCCGCACTTGGCCCTCCACGCTGAGCACTCCTCTGGGGCTCTTGCCCTACCCGACCTCTTCCAAAATTACCCTGGTTTAGGGTTCCTGCGGGTCGGGGACCATCTGTTCCTTGACTCTTCTTAGAAGGTGACTCTCTTTGCGAGCTCTGTCCAGTCACAAAATGGCTCGAATCGGGTTGTCTTCGTTTCCTCTCATGAAAGGACTGTGCCTTTTCTAGTGCCTGGCCAAACGTGTCCAACTGAGCAGCTACAAGTGCCTCTTGGATCTCCACATTTAAACCTTGAATGAAGCGGCGGATTCATTTTCGCTCCGTTAGCACCAATTCCGGGGCAAAACGGGAGAGCTTTGTGAACTGGGTCTCGTACTCCGCTACACTCAGTGTCCCTTGACGCAAGCGGATAAAATCATCTTCCCGTTTCTCTTGTACGATGAGTGGTAAATATTTTTCATTAAACTCTCGTGTAAAACTGATCCAGGTCCAGGGGGTTTGTTCGCACTCTCACTTAGTTTTAATCACGTTCCACCAGGCTCGAGCGGCCCCCTCAAACTGGAAAACAGCAAAAGTTATCTGCCGCTCCTCCGAATACCTAAGTGCGGCAAATATATCTAGCATACGGTCCAACCAACCCTCCGCTAGGTCAGAGTCGGGTCCACCTACAAATTTAGGGGGCGCAAATTTTTGGAACCGTTCTAAAGCACGGTCCTCTCCCTCATGATTACCCGGATTATGTCCCGGATTATGTCCAAGGTTCCCAGTACTGCTCCCCTGGCCCTGTTGACTTGACATTCGCTCCAGAAGATCGGCCATCCGCTGGATGGCTGTAGCGACTTGGTCTGGTTCTTGTCCTTGTTCCCTTTCAGGGCTTAGTGCTCGCCCTCTACCTCCACCTCGAGTACCGGAGGCCATTTAAGTGCAAAAGTCTATAGATCGGAACATTACATATACTTATTATCCAAACTATGAACAAGAGTACGGACGTAAAGCGGATGCATAGAAGACACACAAAAGATAAGTTCAAAATGCTTTTCAAATATATACATATATTTACAAAGTCACACCAAAAGATTTACATATTACCGATCTCCAGTCGGTACAAAACCCAATGTACACATGAGCACTGGCTCCAAAATCTAGTCGGCCAACCAAATAACAAAAGAAAGTAGTCATGCTAGTTCTAACAAAAGTCATACACTAGCTAAACAAAAGTACAAAAGCGACCCTAATCGCCTCCCCTAGGGCCCAGGTTCCCAACGGAACCTAACGTGTCCACCTCGTCCATCCTCTCTGGACCGGTGGCCCGTGGCGGTGCCTCTGCGGCTAGATCTAGTAGGAACTCGCAGTCGACAGACATACTCCGAGCCCTATCCCTCAGCTGCCTCTTCATAGCGAAGAGGTGCTGGTGTGTGTCCTGAAGCTGACGGTGCAAAGCATCCGTCCTCTCCCTCTCCTCTCGGAGACCCTGCTCCAAGTCCCTAATACGCATCGCCTGCCCAAGGCCAACCTCTCTAGCCTCGTCTAGCTGTCTAAGCAAGCTGCGTCGCTCGTCGTCCACAACCAGGACGATCTCGTCAGGATAACAGTATGTGTACCAACATCCGCAAGGTCGGTGCGCCACCTGACCAAAAGGGGAGTATAAAGTGTAAGACTCTCCAGGTCTACGCCGATAGCGGATCGCCCGCTTACGCAACACTCGATCCTCTACGCCTCTCGAACTCGAAAATCTCGGTCCCATGCCACTGGGTCCCGCACCACTCGAACTGCCCGGATACATACCTACAAAACATTAAGTCGTCAGTCAACCGGCATTTCAGCTTAAAATATATCATTCAACTTAAAATGGTCACATATGCCTAGTGCCTATTGCGTATGTCCCACTTGCCCAAGTCCTCTAACCTAGGCGCTCTGATACCACCTGTGACGACCCCACTTCTCCCAAGGGCGAACCCAAGGGTATCGGCGGGCCGCCTGCCTAGCTCGCGCCAGGACTCAAAACTTAAAGCAATAAAACTAGACAAATTGAAAGAGCACTTTATATATACAACCACCAAAAGTTCTATTTACAGCTTCAAAAGTATCGAGTCAAACCACTCTAATATACTACAACCACAACCAGCAGAAGATAGACCCTAAGAAGGGTCCTTATACAAACCACCAAAACAAAAACAAACATCCTAACTGTCCAACTATTACAAACTAGACCTAACTCTACTAGCGGCAGAGTCCCAAAGTTCCCCGCGTCGTCCCCTGCTAAGGAAAACAAAGGAAACGGGGTAAGCTGGAAGTTTAGTAAGTAAACAGGGGCAAAATCATAAATTTCACGTAACCACATTTACACAGTAGGAGTAAAGCAAAAGCAGAAAAAAAATAACATCACATGATAAGGATACAGATGGCTCCAAAGCCAAGTCATTTGCCAGGCGTGATCTCCTATCGACACTCCGTCGACCATAAACAAGGTCCGTAGAACTTCACTTATACCCCCACCGGACACCTTATCACCCTCACTGGCCAGTCACCTCACAAACTTGCCCGGGCGAACGAAATCACAAACTTGAGCTTGAGTCACAAGCTCGGTCACAAACTTGGTTCACAACTCGGTGAACCGGATTCACAAACTTGGTGACCTCAATCCAAGTTGGACTGATTTCGACCAAACCCTAACCGGCTCGAATAGTCCCTCGAGGTATTGAGATCAGCCCCAAACTCACAAACTCCACAAAATTTATGCGAAAGTTACCCCGAGCCACAAGCTCAAGGGGTTTAGTTCCAAAATGATTCATATACATATATCATGGACAAATATGAGCACAAATTAGGGTTTAGGTCGAGTGCGATAAAGTACACCCTCGCCTAGGTACCCTCTTCATACAAATCGAAACACATAAGTAACGAACACACAAGAGTGGCCTGAATACTTACTCAAAAGATCAAAAGTAGTACAAGAGAAAAATCGCTTCGCGCGTGTTTGCTAGTAGTGGGCCCCACCGGCTCCGCCTAACTCACCACTGTCTGAAGTAGAAGATTTTATCACTTTATATCACGAACGGCTACTAACAGTCCCAAAACAAGTAAAACGGCAAAATTGGCACACGTAATTGCGGAAACGGCAAAAACGGTGCACGCACTCGCGCGGAACGGCAAACGGAAACGACCAAATCAGCCATCTCAAACCGTTTTGATCAAAAGTTAGGCTAGGAATATCGGATCAAGGTGAGTGAGACACCGTTTCGAAGCTATGAAGAAGGCCTACAATTCTCATGAAGACGCCTTAAACTAGATCCAAATCAAAACAAGTCGAAATCATGGAAAACGGTACCAGAAGTTTGCATTTTGAATGACAACCAGGGTCTGTTTACGGAACCATAACTCTCAGCTCACAAGTCCAAATCAGGAAATTCCAAAGGCATTAGAAGGCTGAGACATAAGGCTAAAACTTTGATGTTTTAGTCAAGACCCGAATCCACTCGGAACAGAACAAAATTTTGGTGTCAAAATACCCGTCAGAACTGTCCAGATTCAAAGACAGTTCTGACGGTCGATCTTGTTTTAGTCATTACAGGAGCTACGAAACTTAGATTCTGACATAATTTATACCATTTTGAAACTAAGAGAAAGGGCTAAAAGGTTGTATAAGGGTACTCAGCCCAGATCTTAGTGTAACTATGTCAAAAATGTAAGAGACTAAACCAGAATCGTAAAATAGGTGAACAAACCGCCTTCTGGGAAAAACATCATAACACAGGCTACCTAAGTCCAAATCCAGAAATTCCAAAGCCATCCGAAAGCTTAGAAACAGGGCTATAAATCATTAGAAGGCCTCAACAACTAATTCCGAAGCATTCCCAACCAAAACAACCAATTACAATCGCAGTTCCTACATTCGGGTAAAACCAGAACAGCAATAGTAATTCCGACTTATCTCACTCTACACTACTCCGATTGACCTGAAATTTTTCAGGCACCTTTAAAATGTCATTCCCTACAACTTTAATGTTTTAGGCTAAGGCCAATTCGGCCTCTAACTAGGACCTAAAATTTCGGACAGAATGTTCTTCACAAAACCCTAATTTTCTGAAATTCCTTCCAAACTAGAAATTGGTTGCAATGAATCATTTTTTCCACCTCCTAGAGTCATTAAACATCATTTCCAATCAGCATAGATAGCCACACAATCATGCTTATATTAAAACAGAAAAATCTCCAAAAATAATAAAAGTTCATCACTTCAACCGTAAATCAAGAAATAATCCATAAACTTGCATCTTATACTACCACTAAGCATGATTTAAGCATCAATTAAAGGAGGAGGTGGTTCTTCACAACTTACCTTAAACACAAGAGAGAGAGCTATAAATCTTCTTGGCTTCCCAAATAATTCCACACAACACCTCACAAGCACTAAACTAAGAGGTTTTATGGAAGGAATTCAAGATTAAATGGTTAGTTTGTGAGATTGGACAAGATTGGAGCAAGAAACTTGGAAGCTTTTCTTTCTTTTCCTGGAGGAAGTGGTTCGGCCAAGCTTAGAGGAACAATGGGGAATTTTTGGTGATTTTTATGATTTATTTAGTCAATGGTAAGACAATGAATAGTGGTCTTAAGGTTGGACCACTCAAATGGTGACACTTTTCCCTCATTTAATGACTTGCCTAACTTTTTTTTCCTCTCTCCTCCACCTATCCACTTAATACCTATAAATATCTCTTCACACCTATAAATATCTCTTCACACCCGATAATTTAAACCCAGTATCCAAAACTTAACCTAGTTGGCCGAATTTTTTTCGAACTTTTCGCACTAGTGGGTCCCACGTCCGATATACGTTCTTAATTTCTCAAAACCTAACCGATACTAGAAAAATCATCTATAACCTATATTTGCTCAATAAAATTATCTGGGAAAATTTTCTAATAAAAAAAATGTAGAAAAGGCAGGCAATAAATAAAACTCCACTTAAACTGTCTAATAACATAACTAGGGTTTTCAATCTTAGCCTTAACCCTAATTCCACCCCACCGATCAACGAATAACCCTCATGTCAGCTTACGAACGGTCTGGGGGCCTCACAATCTGGGTGGTGACTGCTTCATAAGAAATGTATATCTTGGTTTTGGCTTCGAAACTGTGACGACCCCACCTTCCCCTAAGGCGAACCAGAGGGTTCGGCGGACCGCCTGCCCAGCTCTCGCCGGGACTCAGTCGCACACTACAGTCCTCAACCCAATTACAATATAAATCTCAAAATTACATCAAATTCTCCAATGATTACATATCACAAATGCAGCGGAAACTGATTCCAATCGTGGAACGTATACTTACATCCATATCAATTTCAAATATTTATACAAGACCAACTCGTACATAAAATAGATCCAAACTTAAACTGTACACGATATAAGCCATCCAGTCACGTGAATAAGCACTCCAAGCTTTTCTTCGCCTTGAGCCCTGGGGGGGGGGAATAAAACATTTTTTGGGGTGAGCTAGAAGCTCAGCGAGTAACCATTAAAATCAGTAATCAAATCGGTTTCACAATAGTTCATTTCAATGATGTCATATAGCAATGATAAATCCGGAAACAACTACAACATTTGCAAAACAGTAAATATGGATTATCAATAATTCAAGAAACATTTACAATGGAAAGCGATAGTAACATTCATGAAAGGATACATTCATTCTCCTGACATTTCCTCGCTCATTTGGTCATTCATTTTATTTCATTCACCCCGTCCCTGGCTTTTGGCCAGGCTCCACCAACCTACATAGGTAATACTCGAGTATACCAAACGTTCACCCAAGTTCCTAATCGCCTGACCGAGTCCGCTTCTGGCTCAAGACGACCGGTAACAAGGGGCAATGGCCAGTTCAGCCCAAAAGGCTTACATCATGCGCAACTAGCATTTCAATAATTAAATCCTTGAAAATTGCACAGCTATTTAGGTCGAGTGCGATAAAGTACACACTCGCCTCGAAAACTCGTTTTGGAAATCATTATAAGCGCTTAACACGTTATCAACCAAAATACAAGTCATGAAGTCAAGAAACATAGCAAACAAGGCACACTCAAATGCCAGCACACATGATATGCAAGAAAACATTTCAAAAGTAACTTTGGAAACAGTTCAAAAGTAAATAATGTAAGAAACGGTTCATAAATAACTTTAGAAGTAGTTTGAGGTCACTCACCTCCACGGCTCAGAAACCATCCATCATATATCATTACCTTGCCCGAGTCCAAGCTCTAAATCACAAACTCAAAGCAATCATACATTCTCAAAGTTCGGACAACATTTCCCCATAAATGCTTCATTTCCAACTTACAATATATTACCGATCACACATACGGTTAATAAGCAATAAAATATATCTAATTAGGCCACAATATCCCTCAATCAAAGCTAATTAGAAGCTTAAAAGCCACCATTAGAAAAACCCCCAATTAAACCCTAGAAACCGGAATTCATTCCCTCAAGCGTAAATTTGGGCAGCATGCCCTTTGTGTTTACCTAATTTTCCAGCCATTTAGGCTTCATTATTTTTCCTCAGCCAATCCCAAAGTCATATATATCATAATGCAAGTCAATAGCCGTTCCATAGGCTCATAACAATACAAGGACAAAATTTAAGCTAACAACAAGTGTGGAAACGAAGTTTACAAAAGACAGTTTTGATGGGTTTTTCCGGAATGGGTACATCTGAGGCTACGCTTATCGGATTGAGGTGAAACATATACCGTTTTGAAGCTAAGACACAAGGCTACAATGTTCATGAAAATCACTTAGTCCAGTTTCCAATGCAACATAGTCAAATCCTCAATTTACAGAACCAAAATCTCACTCGTTGGCTGTCTAACCGCATTGTACTGTAATGGTCATATCTCAGGTTACAAAAGTCCGATTCAGTTGTTCTTAGAGGCGTTTGAAAGCTAAGTAAGAATACTACAACTTTCATGTTTCAGAAAAAAGCTAAATCAGAATGGATCCTAGTCGAAAAACGTGATAAACTGGACTTAACTGATCACACGGACTGCTTGGGAAATACTTAAAACAGTAAGGGTATTTTGGACTTTTCATGTCCTACGTTGCTCCGATTGAGCTGAAATTTTGTAGGCACCTATAAAATACCATTATCTACAACTTTCATGTTTCATGCCAAGCCAAATTCGGCCTCTAACTAGGTGATACAGAAACGGGCAGAACTGAATTTTCAAGTTCCTGAAATCTGGAAATTCTTGAAATCAAATGCTAATTTCTTTATTTTTGGCTTGCTTCACCATCTTAACTTCCCATATTAAACTTTAAACATCAAAGCCCCAAATTGTAAGCACTAGAAGAATCATAGGGAAACTGTAAAAATTCCAATAAAATGGAAAATCATGATCCAAGCCTCTATTTCACCACATACATCAATAATTCAACCATATGTGACATATTTAGCAACTAATCACGCATTTAATCGGAGAATCAAGGTTCTAGCATGTATACCTTTCCAAGGAAACTAGAAACAAGTGTTCAAGGCCTTTGCTCCTCAAGAAAATTACACCGGTAGGTAGCCTTTCTGCTAGATAACAACTTAATCGGAGTAGATTTGCGCGAATAGAAGAAACTTTTCAAGATTTGGAGAAGAACAAGATGAACTCTCTTTGTCTTTCTCTCTCTCTCTAATTTCGGTTATGGGGCAGAAAAATGAAGAAGAAAGGCTGTTCTTGAGTAGTTAAGAAGACAAGAAATTAGGAGTAATCTAAGCCACAAGTTTGGCCAACACTTGGTTTAATTACAACCACAAGAATTTCTCTTTCTTCTCCTTGCATTTTGGCCACAAATTTTTGGTCAAGAAGTCATCATGAGAGAGGAGATATTTTGCTCAAATATCAATAAACTTATATGGTAAGAAAGTGGTGGTCAATTGGTGCGTTCAATCGGTAATGCGCGGGTCCCGCCGGTTCGCGCCGTTTTTCTTAAAAACACACGTACTAGGGTTTTTACTTCCTATTCACTAACCTCATCTCATTGCTCCTAATCACATATTATTTATCACTTACGAGTCACTTTTAATCACCAAATTGATCCTTGGTCAGTACCGAAAATTCATCCGGTGGAAAATCACGAAAACCCTAATTTGCCCAATCTTGAAAATGAAGAGTGAAACCCTACTTTCTAGGCTCATTTGCACTTATTATGGAATAATTGGATAGTAGGGATTTAATAAATAATAATTTCCAAATAAAAGGGAATTTTTAAGAAAACGTGAGGAATTTTCCAATTCCAGTGATTAAAATTAGGGTTTCAATTAAAATGTGAGAGATTTAAGAAAACCGGTTAGTCACAAGTAAACTAGGGTTTTTGACTAAAATATTGGGGTTTCTAGTCTTTTAAAACAAAATAAGGTTTTAAATCAAACCCGAAGAAATATACTTTAATATTTTCTTCACAAACAACCTCCTAATAATCGGGATGTTACAGAAACGGTATAAAGTGCGTCGAAATCCGAGTTCCTTAGCTTCCGTTATGACCCAAACAAGATCGATCGTCAGAACTGCCTTGTATCTGGACAGTTCTGACGGGTATTTTGACACTCAATTTTCGTTCTGTTCTGAGTGGATTCAGGTCTTGGCCAAAACATCAAAGTTTTAGTCTTAGGTCTCAGCTTTCTAATGCCTTTGAAATTTCCTGATTTGGATTTGTGAGCTGGGAGTTATGGTCCAGTAAACAACCCTGTTCATCACCCTAAGACGTAAATTTCTGGTATTGTTTTCTACAATTTTGACCTGCTTCCATTCAGATCTAGATTAAAGTTTCTTCAGGAGATTTGTAGCCCTTTCTCATAGCTTCAAAACAGTATCTCGCTCACTTTGATCCAACTTTCCTAGCCTAATCTTTGATCAAAACGGTTTGAGATGGCAGATTTGGCCGTTTCCTTTTGCCGTTCCGCGCACTTGCATGTGCCAATTTTGCCGTTTCCGTACTTGCGTGTGTTGGCTTTTGTCGTTTTGCTTGTTTTGGGTCTGTTAGCAGTCGTTTGTGATATAATGTGATAAAATCTTCTATTTCAGACAGTGGTGAGCTAGGCGGAGCCGGTGGGGCCCACTACTAGCCAACACACGAAGTGATTTCCACTTTTGTACTACTTTTGTACTACTTTTGTATTTTGAGTAAGTATTCAGGCCGCTCTTACGTGTTAGTTGCTTATGTGTTTCGATATGTATGAAAAGGGTACCTAGGCGAGGGTGTACTTTATCGCACTCGACCTAAACCCTAGTTTGCGCACATATTTGTACATGACATATGTATATGAATCATTTTGGAACTAAACCCCTTGAGCTTGTGGTTCGGGGTGACTTTTGAATAAATTTTGTGAAGTTTGTGAGTTTGGGGCCCGATCTCATGACCTAGATGAACTATTCGAGCCGGTTAGGGCTTGGTCGAAGTCAGTCCAACCTGGTTTGAGGTCACCAAGTTTGTGAATCCGGTTCACCGACTATGTGGACCAAGTTTGTGACCCGAGCTTGTGAACCAAGCTCAATTTCGTTCGCTCGAGCAAGTTTGTGAGGTGCCTGGCCAGAGAGGGTGATAAGGTGTATGGTGGGAGTACAAGTGAAGCTCTACGGACCATTAATTGTAGTCGACGGAGTGTCGGCAGCAGATCATACATGGCACATGAATTGGCTTTGGAGCCACCTGTATCCTTATTATGTGATGTTACTTTTCTGCTTTTGCTTTACTCTTACTGTGTAACTGTTGTTATGTGAAATTTACGCTTTCGCCCCTGTTTACTTACTAAGCATATAACTTACCCCTTTTCTTTTGTTTTCCTTAGCAGGGGCCGACGCGGGGACTTTTGGCACGTACACTAGTATAGTTAGATTTGATTGTAATAGTTGGACATATAGTATGTTTGTTTTTATTTTGGTGGTTTGTATAAGAACCCTCCTTAGGGTCTATCTTCTGCTGGTTGTGATTATAGTATATTAGAGTAGTTTGACTCGATACTTTTGAAGATGTAAATATAACTTTTGGGATTGTATATATTGTATATAGTGCTATTTTGATTTATCTAGTTTTATTACTTTAAGTTTTGAGTCCTGGCGCGAGCTAGGCAGGCGGCCCGCCGATACCCTTGGGTTCGCCCTTGGGAGAAGTGGGGTCGTCACACGAACCAGCAAGGGTTTGGTCGATTAGATAACGAACTATGGGTATCTAGTGTTGTCAAGTGGAATTTTATTTTCTCGACTAATCGGTATAGTCGAGTATTACCAGCAGTGTTTAGTTGGTGTTCGGGCCCGGTAAGGGGGTTGAATGGTGGACGGATTAGTGTTAAGTGAAGTACTATTGGATTGGTTACTTTACTTGAAAGTTGACGGAGTGTCAACTAATACTTGTTCAAGCTCTGGTGAAGCAATGGGCATTTGGCTCCTAAGAGCCATCTGTATCCTTATACTTTGATTGTTATTTGCGGTGTCATTGTTTCTTTTAGAAAAGAATTTTGCACTCGCTCATTTTAAGATTTGCTACTTGAAGTATTATTGCTCACTTTTATGAACTTGTTATGCTCACTATTTTGCTACGTTGATATTTGTACTTTTAAATAATGGTCAACTTGCTATTTGGAACCTCACTGGGCTTTTAACTCATTCCACGCCATTTGTTTTTCCTTACAGGGGGTACAAGCGAGCGTAAGACTTGTACAGGCTAGCGTAGTCTAGGTTTTGGATTTTACAATTGTACTCGCGCTAGCACCCAACTAGGGTTGATTGTACTTGGGTTATAAGCACTTTAACGTATTTGGGCGTGTATAAGCCTTGTAGCTGGATTTGAACATCAATGTATATATTAAATTTGAAATTGTTGTTTCATTTCTTTTCTATGGTCGTGATATCTTTTCTCGAGTTAAGCGTGAGTTAGTCCTGGCGAGAGTTGGACAAGCGGTCCGCTAAACCCTAGGGTACGCTCTAGAGGGAGGTGGGGTCGTCACAGGGATTTAGTTGAAAAACCTCCTCGGTTTCCTAATACGGTTACCGCTGACCAAACTGAATCAAGTTTTTCAACACAAGGTTCCCAGAAGACTTTTACTATATCCAAGATAGATTATGTTAAATTCCTACAGTACCAAACTGCAAATCACACCTCTTCCCTCTATTTTTTAGTACAAAAAGGTAATGTTATGGCTTGTCTCTTCACATCCTCTAATTCTAATTCTTAAGTTATTAACTCCGAGGCTACTAATCATATGTCAGGCATCTTTAGAAAATTTTCTAATATTTAAGAGTCTACTTTCTTTCCTCATGTTACTTTAGCTGATGTATCTACATCTAAAATCAAAGGACTAGGCACTATAGAAATTAACCCATCTCTTCCACTGTTTTCTGTTCTTTACGTACCCAATTTGCCTTTTAATCTAATGTTTATTAGTAAGTTTACTAAATTTCTACAGTGTTTAGTTATTTTTTCCCTTGATTTGTTGTCATTCAAAATTTGAAAACAAAGAGGATGATTGGTGGAGGGTATGAGCATAATGGTCTTTATTTTCTTAACTCCAATGGTCCAATTGTGTGTTCTGGTACTGTTTCTCCTCTTGAAATTCACAGTCATTTGAGTCATCCGTCTCTACAAAATTTGAAGAAGTTGGTTCCTATTTTGAGTCAGTTGTCTTTATTAAAATGTGAGTCTTGTCAGTTAGGAAAACATTATCATGTTTCTTTTGCACCTAGAGTCAATAAACGGGTTTCTGAACCCTTTTTGCTAGTTCATTCTGATATTTGGGATCCTAGTTGCGCCACTTCAAAGTTAGATTTTAAATATTTTGTAATCTTTGTTGATGACTTTTTCAGAGTTACATGGCTTTATTTAATGAAAGATTGTTCAAAGCTATATTCCATTTTTTGTGCATTTGTTACAGAAATAAAGAATCAATTTGGTGTACCTATACATATGCAAAAAAATGTTTTTGCACTCCTACTTTTATGACTAAGTCCAATATTATTCGTTTGTTCGATATTATTCATTAGTTCTCTTGTCCTCACACTCCACAATAGAATGGAGTTGCTAGAAGAAAAATTGGACATTTAGTCGAAATTGCTCGAACAATTTTGTTGCACATGACTGTGCCTAAATAGTTTTGGAGTGATGTAGTTTTAACTGCATGTTTATTAATTAATCGCATGCCATCTAATATTTTTAGAGGCCAATTACCTCACTCCATTCCTTTTTCTCATGAACTTGTGTTTAAATTACCTCATCATATTTTTGTATGTGTGTGTGTTTTGTTCATCAGCTTGCTCTCGAGTGGATAAATTAGATCCTCGTGCTATTAAGTGTATTTTCTTAGGATATGCACGAGGGCAAAAAAGATATGAATGTTACAGATAAAATTTAAATCGATTTTTTACTTATGTTGATGTTACTTTCTTTAAATCCATTCTTTATTTTATAAAACAAGGTATGCCTAGTGAGTTAGAATAGTATTTCTCATTCCTTCACCTATTTTACCAGTCCCTTCATCTTTATTACCTGAATTATACAGTCCGTCAAATTTCACAACTCGGTTATCTCGTCTAATCTTCAAGTTTATTCTCATCATTCCGTAGTTAAGAAAGCTTCTGATACACCACACACTTCACCAATTAACTCTCAATCTTATATATTGAAGTTAATTGTCATTTCATTTGAGAGAAATTGATTGATAAAGTAATCAAGACATCTCATGTACCGTTTGTAGATCAATTGGCTGATTTGTTTACTAAGAGTTTAGGGGCCTCTAAGGTGAAATACATTTGTAACAAGTTGGGCGCTTATGATACATATGTTCCAACTTGAGGGGAAGTGTTAAGAGAATATATATACTCTTGTAGATAATAAATTAGTAAGGATATTTTTGTAAATAGTTTGTTAGGTTTGTAATACTATAAATACTAGTTGGTCATTCATAATACAAAAGGTAGACCTTTTTTACCCAAAATACATGTTATCAGTATGTTAGGTTACATGTTGAATTTCTTGGAAATTAAGTGGGGTTGTTATGTGAAAATTAGAAGAGAGGTGAAATGTTTACTTCACCTAAACCTGTTTATAGCTTAAAATCCTCTTGAACTTGTAATTAGTGGCTTAAAAATAGCGTGCATGTAGGCATTTCCCTAAGAATTTCACCAAGTAAGTAGCTAAATAATTACGATAATTGTAACTTGTCTCAAAAGACAACAGGGTGCAAGATGGAAGCCCCAGCGTCGAGATGTAAATTGTCCACTTAGGGTGAGTGTTTCCATATATGTGTGTCAATTGCTTATGTGTTTTCTTAAGTGATGTTATGTGATAATTTACTTACTATGGAAATATTGCTCGTGATTCATTGTAAAGTGTATCTTAATTGTCCCTCACCTTCTAAGTCGGGGATGTACTTTACTGCACTCAACTTAGTTGAATTTGAAGGTTGATAATTGACCAAATGTTACTATAAGTGTACATGACTATAAGCTGTGTGTGTACTTTACCACACCGAGTGAACTGGGCTCCAAAACCTTCTGTTCAACGGAACTATTCAAGCTAGCGAAGGGCTTGATCAAGTAGAACAATAGCTTTGGGTAAGTATTTCGGTATGCTCGAGTATTACCATGGAATAGCAAACAACTGATATGGCTATCTAAGTGAGGGAAATGTTCACTGTTTTGGAGGTTATAAGGAAGAGTTCGACGGAGTGTGTAGTGCATTGAAGTGGTTCTAATGCAAGCAACGTATCCTTTTGAAAGTGATTGTTCAATGTTCTTTACTTTGTTCAGTGAAGTATTCTTTTCTTGTTTAATTTTGATTATGTGTTAAGTGTTTATTGATTATTGCTTACTTGGGAAACATTGTGACGCCCCGAAAAAAATGAGTTTGAGAATCCGGAAATTTTCTAATTTTCTAGGGTTTATTTTTTTTAACGCCCGCCTTTTCTACATTTTCTTAATTAGAAAAATTCCCCAGATAAAGTTTATGAGCAAAAATAGTTTTAAAATGATTTTTCTAGTATCGGTTAGTTTTTAAGAAAATAAAAGCGTATTTTGGACGTGGGACCCGCAAGTGCGGTAAATGCATTATATTTTTGACAACTTGTAGGAATTTTGTATTGAGTGATATTATTTTATAAGGTGTTAAGATATTTGTCTTGGAGAGACAAGAAGATAATCTCAAGCTTAAAGGGTGACAAGTGTCACCTTGTTATTGAAGGTTGGACTTTGACATTTGACCATCTTACTACCTTTACCAAATAAGTACCAAATTGATCCAAAATTACCTTCATTCTTCATCATCTTGGCTGAACTTCACAAGGAGAAAAGAAAGGAAAGCTTTCATCTTACTTCTTCATTTCTTGCTCCAATCAAACAATTTAACCGATTAAATTTGGATTTGCTCCATAAAAACCTTTCTCTTGGTAGTATTAAGGTGTGTAGTGAAGTGGTTTGAGAAGCAAAGGTGCAAAGTTGGGTCTTTTCTTGGGTTTGTAAGGTAAGTGACTAAGGAACCTTTCCTTTGATCTTGATAATGTTCAATTAGTGATTGGTGGTGGTTGAATAAGTGATTTTATGGTTGATTTCCTGATTTTGGTTGAAAATGACGAAGTTTTATTATTTTTGGGGATTTTTCTGTTTTCATATGGATATGATTATGGGGTCATGTATGATGATTGTAAATGATGTTTAATGACTCTAGGAGGTGGAAAAAGTGATTAATTGCAACCAATTTCTGTTTTGGACCAAAAATTGAAAAGTGAGGATTTTGTGATGAACATTCTGTCCGAATTTTTAGGTCCTAGATTGAGGCCGAATTGGCCTTTTATTAAAACATGAAAGTTGTAGGGAATGACATTTTAGAGGTGCCTACAAAATTTCAGGTCAATCGGAGTAGTGTAGAGTGAGAAAAGTCAAAATTACTATTGCTGTTCTGGTTTACCCGAAATTGGGATTTGCGACTGTAATTGGTTGTTTTGGCTGGAATTGCTTCCGAATTGGATGTTGAGGCCTCCTGATGAAATTTAGCCCTGTTTCTTAGCTTTCGTATGGTTTTGCAATTTCTGGATTTGGACTTGGAGAGCTTGAGTTATGATGTTTCCGCTAGAATGCGTTTTGGTGAATCTGTTTTTGTGATTCCGATGTAGTATCTTGCATTTTTGACCTGGTTACACTCGAAACGGGGTTGAGTGACCTTCTGTAATATTGTACCCCTATCTCTTAGCTTCGAAACGGTGGGTCTTGGACCTTCATCCGACAATCGTAGCGCCTTTGGTACCATTACTGCAAAATGACGTCAAAACTGTTTTTCTGGTTTTGAGCTTAACTTTCATTTCCAAACTTTTCCCTAGTTTGACTTGTACTAGTACTACTTGGAGTTTGCTGAATGGCTATTGGATGAACTTGTTGTTGTGTGTGTACCCTTGGGTTGGAATGAGGAAATCATGAAGCCATGACGGCTGGAAAAGTAAGCAAATTTAGGGGAAGTGCTGTCCGAACTTTTAAAGGATTTGTTTGCATTGAGTTTGTGATCTAAGACTTGGGTTTGAGTAAGGCAATGATACATGATGGATGATTTCTGAGCCATGGAGGTGAGTGACCTCAAACTATTTCTAAAGTTATTTATGAACCTTTTTTTTGCATTATTTACCTTTAAACTATTTCCAATGTTACTTTTGAACTGTTTTCTTGCATATCATGCGTGCTTGCATATAAATGTTCCTTGTTTGCTATATCACTTGATTTATTGGCTTGTTATTATTGATTGATAATATGTTAAGTGCTTTCAATGATTGTTAAAACGAGTTTTCTAGGCGAGTGTGTACTTTATCGCACTCGACCTAAATAAATATGAAATTTTCAATGATTAATGATTAAATGCTAGTTGCGCATGAATGTAAGCCGTTTGGCTGAATTGGGCCCTGCCCTTCGTTACCGATCGACTCGAGCCAGAAGCGGACTCGGTCGGGCGATATGGTGACCTTGGGTGAATTTGGTATACTCGAGTATTACCTTGTAGTCCGGCTACGTCCGGATGGGTGGAGACCGGCCAACGTCGGGTAAAAAAAAAAGATGAACGAATAAAAAGATGAACGAGGGATTATTTATAAAAAAAATGAACGTATCCTTTTCATGAATGTTACTATCGCTTTCCATTGTACATGTTTCTTGAATTATTGATACTTCATATTTAATGTTTTGTAAATGCTGTAATCGTTTCTAGACTTATTATTTGATTTGTGATATCATTGATTTATGACATCATTGAAAAGAAATATTGTTAAACCGATTTGATTACTGATTTTCTGGTTACTCGCTGAGCTTCTAACTCACCCCAAAAATATTTTATTCCCCTCCATAGGACTCAAGGCGAAGGCAGGACTTGTTGTGCTTATTCATGTGAATGGATGGCCTATATCTTGTACAGTTTTGGATTTGGAATCATTTGATGTATAGTTGTGAATTAGTTTCCGCTGCATTTGTGACATGTAATTATTGGAGACTTGGATGTATATTTGTGGACCATGTGATGTATATTTGAGGTTTATTCTTATAATTCATTTGAAGACTTTAGTGAACGACTGAGTCCCGGCGAGAGCCGGGCAGGCGGCCCGCCGAACCCTCTGGTTCGCCTTAGGGGGAGGTGTGGTTGTCACAAACTTCATTGGTTTTGCTTAACCCATTTAGTTTGTTTTCCTTACAGGAGGGGAAGACGGGTGTGGGGAGTAGTCAGGAGTTAAACTGAGACCCGAAATTTTACTTGGAAAATTCCTTTTGTACCTAAATGTTATAGTTATTCTAGCTTTTATCTTCAAGATATATATATATATATATATTAAATGGAATAAACTAAGACAACTTTACTTTTGTTTGGGATGTACTTATGTATGATGCACTGTTAATGTCTTTAGTTAATCAAATGTTATCTTTCAAATTAATGTGAGTTAAATGAGTCCTGACGAGAGTCGGGGCAGACGGTCTACTAAACCTTAGGGTTCGCCCTAGGGTCCGGCTGGATCGTCATAGCTCAAATACATATGGGGTGGATTAGGGTCAAAAATTACTAATCTAATAAATTAGGGTCAGATCGACTAAATCATTTTCAAGGCGAGTGCCCGACCCATACCCACCTCTATGTCCAATCAATACTATTTTGCCTCTTCAATGCAATTGAATCGCCAATCTAATAAATGTCATTCAATTAGATGAAAATAGCAACTAATTGTTATATATACATATATACTCATAAAATTGAAGCGAAATTTACTTTTTCATTTTTAAACTTCAATAATAGGCTAAATTTTTGTTTCCCACAAAGTAAACTAGGAAATATATTACCACATGCTCATTCAAACAATGCAAAACAAATTGCATGTTAATGTTGGATTAATTTAATTTTATGAAAAACATATCACATGCTAATTCTAGATTAATTTAATCTTAAACAATATAAAACAAATATAAAATGAATATAACATTACGTTAATTTAATAGATTAATTTCATAACAAATCACATTCTTGTACTAAATTAATTTAATCTTACTAATTATCAAACAAATTACATTTTAGTACTACATTAATTTAATCTTACAAAATATGAAACAAATGACATGATAATACTAGATTACTTTAATCTTACATAAATATAAAGCAAACCACATTCTTATACTAAATTAATTTAACCTTCCATATCGTTAAAAAATTAATTAAATAACTACAAACATAATATTAAAGGTTAAATGAAGTTAAATTTTAGAACAATAACAAATCACATTACGAAAGGCATTACAATTTACTTACCTCCTAAAACTGGATTCTATTGTCTCAAATTAATATGGCCAACCACGAGCTTTTACTGATGTGGTGGGAGGCTCCGATGACTATCAAACCGAAAGTGCGACCACCAAAAATGGGAGAAGAGATGGAGAGGTACTGCTTACTCAGATTCATGTAGCAAATAACCACCAAACTAAAAGTGCGGCCACCAATAATGAGAGGAGAGATGCAAAGATACTGGTAACTCAACTCAGATTAATGCTGTGGCCGAGTAAGAAGAGAGGTGGTGTTGTGTGATAAGCGAACAAGGAAAGAATACAAAAAAGAGCTGGATAATGGAGAAATTGGAGATTGAGAGAGGATGAAAATAAGAAGAGAATGGATATATTTGGATATCAAGGTGAAATGGAGCGAGAGATTAATCTTTCCTACACTGGTAGTGTTTATAAGATTTACTCTATAAGATTAATTTTTCCTACATTAACAGTGTATATACTATCAGCATTTAATGAACGACAACTATGCAAAATTTGAATTTGAAATTCAATTTTTATACATATATTATGAATCAAACGATAATAGTGTATATACTATCAGTATGTATAAAATTTACTCATTTTGTAAATGCAAAATATGACCATTGTAATATAGCCATTGCATAAGATGGCTATTGCAAATATAACTAACTATTAGATTTAAAATAAAAATAAAAATTTGATATGTGCAGCGGCCCTGTTAATTTTAGGAAAAAAAAATTCCCACTCCAGTCGCTGGGGGACTGGAGTTGTAATTATGGCCACTGCACAAGGCTTTATGGGCTGACGCGTAGGCCATGTACAGCGGTCCCTTTGATTTTTCAAAACAAAATTTGCCATTCCAGTCTCCAGGGACTGGAGTTGTAAGGCTCTATGCGTTTAAAAAAAAAAACAAATTTTTTTTAACCGCCGCACATGAGATGCCACGGCTGTAAAAAAAAAAAGGAACCCCCCCCTCGGCACAACCCCAACAGAAAAAAATGTTCCCATTTGTGTGACCTTTTTTTAGTAATATTCTGAGAAATTTGTCCATGTTCACATGCCCGCTTATTTGGACATCATATTTTGTGTTTCTTTAATGAAATTTCTGCTTATTTGGACATCTTATTTTGTGTTTCTTTAATGAAATTTGCCTCATTTAAAAAAAAAAGACTTTTAGTATATATTCTTATATATCTGTTTATCTCATATGCTACTGTAGCACATCAATTGGATCGATCAGAATTGAACTATGGGGTAAGATCCATTGGCAACTAATCATTAATTTGTTCATGAATCAACTATTTTATTCTATTCTTCTTGCTCCATATACAGGGTTTTTGCCAAAAGAGATTATTTTATTATGTTCGGAATCAATTTTTGTCTTGTATTTAGTATTATAAATTTTCTGAAATTTAATGTCGTAATTCTTTTGTATGAAAATTTGATAAAAAAATAAATTTCTCAAAGATAAAAAAGTATTTGTGCAGGTGCACTAGTAAATAACTATTTCTTATTAAAGCGAAGGACAAGTCCGATATTCAATCCTTGTTTCTATCATTCTATGCTTGCTTTGCTGGATAAGCACAATCTATCCCAAGCTTAATTTTGAGCATGATAACCTTTGGTTATTGCACAAATTTAGGAAGAAGAAAATGAGTTATGTTGCTTCCATTATCGCTTGAGAAATGGTCTTTTTCCTATGTTGACGCCAAATCTTTCTCAATTGTATTTTTATTGATAAGTGCATGAAGAATTTCTCTCAAGAAAGCTTGAGTATAAGTGAATAGCGCAATTGTTATTATTTAAAATTTTTTACCGCATGGTGCTAATTTCTTCCAATTTCTTGTGGGCTCAGTAGAAAATTGATTTGTCCATTATCTATCCCAAAAATCATTTGTTGTAGTTGCGGGCAATTAAACATAACACATACCGGGAAAAGAGAAGGGAAATTTTGCTAAGTTTTCCATGTTATTATCTATGCTGCTTCCATTATCGCTTGAGAAATGGTCTTTTTTCCCTACATTGTCACCAAATCTTTCTCAATCGTATTTTTATTGATAAGTGCATGAAGAATCATATTAGGAAAAGTTGAGTACAAGTTAATAGCACGATTGGTAGTATTCAGACTTTCTTACCGCATGGTGGTGAATTCATGCAATCTCTTGTGGCCTCAAAGAAAATTGATTTCTCCAGTCTCTATCTCAAATTTCATTGTCGTAGCTTCGGGCAATTAAGCATACCACATGCTGGGAAAAGAGATGGAAATTTTGCTACGTTTACGGTGTTCTGCTATTTCAGTTAAATGCTCATCAAAACTGTCTTTAGCATACTTAGTAAATAAATTATTATGCATGATGAAGCGTATGCCCATTCTTTTACAATTAAGTGGACTTTATTTGTCAAGATAACTCACAAACTCAAGTGTTGTTCAGCTTTTCCACAGACTTTTAAGGTTGGAATTTGCTTGTAAAATAATTAGCGATTGTTTTGGAGATTCAGCCTCTGCTTATCTAGTTTTGTTTAATTTTAATATGCAATATAAGACTTTGTGGAAGCAAAGGATGTAAAACAATCTTCCTTTTCTTTGGAAAAGCAGATGCTATAATCATAACTGTTATTAGGCCTATCAGTTGGATTATGTTACTTGGGTTTTGACATACTCAAATTTAACTTACATAGAATACCATTCTTTTGAATCCAAACTCGACTGAACTCATTCAGACTCACATTCTCTTACCATGCTCCTCTCACAGAAAAGTCAGGTATTGGACCTAATGCGAGCAGATCCAAACTCACATAATATATTTTTTAAGTTCATAAAATCTAGTCAAATAAATTGATCCATAGGCGCTCTATCTCAAAAAAAAGGTTTGAATTTCTTGACGAAATATAATATACCTTAACATCCATAAACCTATCAACTAGAGATTGAAAAAGAACAATTTATAATAAAATTAGCTATCTAAATTTCAACTATTTGACTGTATTTAGAGAAATAAATCTCCTTGATTCTCACGTATGAGTTCTAATGTGTATATTAAGTGGGTTGAGTTCAATGCAACCCAACCTCAGTTTACATTTAAATCGAGCAAAATTTTTAATTCATGATTAGTTTAGCTCACGTTGCATAAGAGTCAGTCTACTAAATTTAGGGCCAATCGAGTTGAATCTAGTTTAGCAAGTAAACAATCGAGCATATAATGTTAAAGAAACATTATAGCAAACGAAGTTTGAGGGAGAGTCAATGCCTGAAAACACAATTGATAAAGTTAGAGGGAGAGTCAAAACATAATGATGGACTTTCGAGATTTAGTGTTTAACTTGTTTATTTATATTAATGAGTTTGAAATTTTAGCTCTAAAGCAACCTAATCGAAGTGAAAATTCTAAAAGATGAAGTTTTATAAATAATCGACAATGTGAGAATCTAGAAATTTGCTAATTTATCTAGTTTAACTATATGATATTTTATTTATTAAGTCATCTATTTGGTTATTTATTAATTTGATGATGATTTTGCCTTAATGCTTTTATTAAATTTTTCATGTGAAAGTGAAAGTTAATATGCGGGTAAAATGAAAATTTTTATTTTAGTGGGGTGTAAAAGGAACTTTTGGAAAAAAAAAGGGAGGACTTTAGTACAATAAAAAAGAGAATTGGGACACTTTGAGCTAGAGAACTCTAGAAGGTGCCAAGTGTTAGGACGCTTGGAGCTAAAAAACTCTAGAAGGTGACAAGTGTCATCATAGGAACCAAGTGAGACCTTTGACCAAGCTTTCTTATCATTTAATCTTTTCTTTTTTGCCATAAAAAAATAATAAGACAACCAAAATCAAGAGGAAAGGAGAGAGAGAGAGAGAGGGCCGAGAGCTAGGGAAAAAAAAAAAAGAAAACCTTAACTTTCTTCCTCCATTTTTGCTCAAATCTTCCCCAACTTTTGTTGATTCTTGGAATCTTGCTTGAGGTTGGAAGAAAGTCTTGCTTGGGGGCAACTTTTGAAGGAAACTTGGACTTGTTGCTTGGTTGAAATTGTTAGGAGAGGTATTGGCTTAAAACCCTCTTTTTCCTTCAAGTTTCTAGTAGATTTGTAGCTAGAAAAATTGAATCTTTGATGAGTTGTTGATGGGTTTCCTTGAAACTTTGATTTAGGTAGATGACTTGAGGAAAATTCCTTATGTTTTCATGGCAAGCTAGGTAGATGACTTAAGGTTCATTCTTGTGCTTTTATGATGAATGTTTGTGGTAGATTTTGGTGCCTTAAAGCTTGATGATGTGGCTTGTGTGCATATTTCTTGGAAAGCTTGAATCTTGGTTGGATTTTGTTGCAAATTTTGGTGGAAAAAAATTCTGTTTTGAAAGCTTCTTGATGGTTGAAACTTTTGAATGCAATTAGCCCTTATTTTCAAGAAATTTTGGGGGAAATCTTGCTCCACAAACTATGTTGGACATTAAACTTTGATTGTGAGTTGGATTTGAACCAAAATCATGAGTTTAAGTGGGAAGGTTGAGTCAAGTGTTGTTAAAAATTTTTCCCGCAGGTAACTCTGAGCAGTCTCGGGAAATCTGTTATATCTTGGTGTAGAAAAATCCAAATTAAGTTTTACTGTTGCGTTTGAAACTAGATTTAGAATACTTTATACCATGAAATTTTCAGAATTTTTCTCAATTCCTATGAATATCTGTCATTTTCCAAAATTGACTGAATTTCCACACCTGCTCTGTCTTTCTACTGGATGAAGCAGCAATTTGAGATTGAAATTTAACTGACTTGTGGGCTGAATCTTGAAAATGTGTCTCCTAGGAAATTGTAATCCTTTGAGTCTATTTTCCAATGGTATAAAGTTTATAAATTTTGGACTTAAAAAACTTGAGATATAAATTTTCAAATAGTGTTGCGAAAAACTGGAGAAAATTCTATTTTCTAAAGTTGTTCTTGCTTCCATTACCAACTTTAAGTTGGAGTTGTTAAACCATTTGAGCTTGGTTTTATGATTGGAATTGAGGGTTTCTTACATCTTTATGGCTTAGAATTACTACCCTTTATAATCTAGAAGTTATAGTCTTGATTGTGGTAGATTTGCCACGAGGTTGTACTTTGTGATTTGGTAGAAAATTGAAGGAAAACATGGGAAATGCTGTCCGGATTGTACTAGCTTGTTTCCCTTTAATTGTGGGGTGTATTTGTGGTAATTTTTGTTTAAGGTTCTTGGTAAAATCATAAGCCCTACTGGTATGTTGAATTTGAGTTAATTTGGAAACGTTTTATTGGTGTTCTTTTGGTTCTTCCTAAGCTGTATTGCATGCTGGCCAAACTCGATGCTTGCTGGCCGAATTGAAGGGCCATGTTGCACCTTGTTTTTCAACCCTTTTGTGATGAGTTTTGGCCAAACCTTGCTTCAAACCCTGGTTAATACTTTGGTGTGCTGATCTTGTGTGAAACCTACGAATTTGGAAGGTAAAAACCTCATGTTTGTACCTGTTTCATTGCTGAAGTTTCGGGTATGTTGGGCAGTTTTATACTTTGCTGTTCTTTGGCCTTTAAGTCTGCTAGTTTGGGGTCTTATGGACTAAATCTTGCCCACTTTACTTGCTAAAACCTTATAGTATAATGAGGTGGGGGATTGGAGTAAATTTCATAATTTTAAGGGGGGCTAACAATCTCATTTTCTTCACTGTTTTGCTATTGGAAATTTCCAGCAATAAAATGAAATGTGGAACTCTTTGGTTGCTCATGTTTCTTGGGTCCAAATGCTCTCTTTTTACTCCAAAACCATATTTGAATCATTGCCCTAGTATGTACTTGGATTTTTCTCTTAATTTGTACTTTCAAATTTGTCTTTGAACCCTTGTGAAATTATGAGGCCAACTCGGATACGTGTACGACTCATAGTTGAGTCTAAAATGTGAACTTGGTTCACCTAAACTTTGGGTGCTGGGACCATAAAATTTTGCCCTGGTGGCTCATACGGTTCGACGGTAAATATGAGCATAAATTGGAGACGAATGGTTATCATTGCTCTGCTTTGAACTGGTGAGTGTTCCATGTGCATGTTCTATGTTCATTGTTGCTAAGAATTTCCTAGACACTTTATTTGGCATTTCATAGGTGAGTGCGTACTTTATCGCACTTGACCTAATTTGACTAAACACTTGATATTTCATTCATACATGTACAAGTAATGTGATTTACATGTGACCTGTATCTTGACTTGAAATACTTGAAACCGTGACATGCTGAGCTTGCATGTGACCTGATTTTGGCTAGGCGAGTGTGTCCTTATTTGTACTCAACCTCCGTGAACTTAAAACATTTGATCATGCGTGTGGACTTGCATATACATATGCATGATTGTAGACTAGCTGTATATCTTCTTGCAGGGATTGAACTAGGCTCTTGGACCCTTATCTGAGACGTCGGGTAAGCTAGAACTTGGGTTACTCATGTGTATGCGTGAATGTAGGTTAGTAACGACTGAATTGAGCCCTCGTTGGATCTCTTGCTTGAGACCAGCTTTAGAACGGTCGGGTAAGCTGGGCAACCTTGGGTAAAGGACAAAGTTCCTAACCTATTTTCTCGTGACATGCTTGAATACGGTGCCGTTAGAAACAGCTAACGTCTCCAATCCTTACTTGCGTGAACGTTAGGTCACAGCCAATGACTCTACTCATGAATACTTGAATATTTGAATCTTGAATACTTGGGCTATAAGCCCAACCCATGGCTAGTTGGTCGAATCGAGCTGGCAAGGGCTTGGTCAAGGCGATCGACGAACCTTGGGTACTTGATTGGTGTTCAGGCCCTGTGAGGGGATGATCGGTGGATGGAGATTGTCGTTTAGTGGTGATCTACGGACATTATAATTTCATGGTTGATGGAGAGTCAACCGACCCTGGACAAGTTGCCGTGGAACTTGCTCCTGAGAGCAACCTGTATCCTTTGCCATGAACGTGTTTTTTTTACTGTATTTTGTTTCATGATCTATCTGGTTCACCTGCATTACTGTATGTTAGACCATGATCTATCTGGATATGACTTGCTTCTTGACATCCTATAAATTGTGTCATGCCTGTTAGTTTACTTGCCTGTTTACTTGGAACCTCATTAGGCTTTTACCTCATTCTATGAATTTGTTTTTCTTACAGGGATGAGGACGCGAGAGTAGAAATTGGAAAAGGCTTAGATTTCATCTAAGTTTGTTAGTTGCTCGCGTGAGCACCCCTTAGAATTTCTAGCTTGCTTGCGTGGTTTTGATTTTGTAAATCCGACTCCGTGGTTGTATTCATAGATTGTACGGGCATTTGAGGCCCATAACTGTACACATTAGAGGTTGTATTTGTTATCACTTTTATTATTGATGTTATTGTTCTAAAATTTCGTAGCGTGTGACTGAGTCCTGGTGAGAGTTGGGCAGGCAGCCCGCTAACCCTTTTTGATTCACTTTAAAGGGAGGTGGGGTCATCACAGGTGGTATTAGAGCCACCTCGCGTTGTCTTTGCACAGGGTAAGCTTGGGTCGAGTAGTGTTATGATCCCGATTGCGTGAGTGAGTGTAAAGGACTAAGTGCTCTTTTTGAACATAAACTATGGATCATGAATGTTATACGCATAAAACCTTTAGCATGATACGTGGGGAAGATAGACATGTATGTCTAGTAGGAATTTCAAATATAGGTGATTTACTCTTGGGACTGGCCAGCTCGAGTTGTGAATTACCCTATTTTTGGATTCTTGTACCCAAGTACCTAAGAGTTGAGGGTATTTGGATGAGAGTCAACATCACGATTGCCTTTGAGATAAATTGTTATGGCAAAGGTGAAGACGTGAGAGATTATAGTCTTGGATCGATGGGTGTCGTCATGGACTAGTCTTGTACATATCTACATAGGGTTTCTATAGATGATGGCTAGCTCGCAGTCATCGTGAATGTTTAAGGTACTAGTATTGCAGGTCTGTTTCATTTCTCCTATACCTGTTGTACCCTTGTCCCGTGTTTCCTTAATTTTGCTGTGATCTGATTATAGTTACATATGTATTCCTTATGAGTTCATTTTAACTCTTGTTTGACTACCCTTGTATATTTCCTACCTTTTTGCGACGCCACATAGGAACTTGGTTTTGATTTCTATTTTTCTATAAGTTATGAATTATGTATGAAGATTTTAGGGACAAAGATGCAGGTTCTATGCTTGTATGTAACTTTTGGCAGAATTCGGATGACTGCCTTGAAGAAGGATGGTAAAAAGTATTAGTAGGGGTAAGAGGTCATGATTTCTTCTTGAGCAAGTTTGTAAGTGAGTGTATAAATGAGAGCGAGTTAAGGTGTGGAACTTACGATCTAAGGAGTATGATTCAATTCTTCATTATGTGTATAAGACCCCAGAATGGGAGTAATTGGTATAGTATCTCAAGGTACTTTCCTCCTTGCGTTTCGCTTTTCATTTATCTTAGTTGAGACTAGTTAATGGCTAGTTTGGAAGTAAAAGACCTTAAGAGATATATGGTTAGAGTTAAAACTTGTGATTAGCCACTCCTATCAATCTTTTGGTTCGCCTAGCAAGTTTTCATTTGAGTTAAAGTGAAGTGGTGATATGAAGAATTTGGAAAATATACATGAGGAAAGAGAGGTTTGTCGAAAAGAGGTAGAGTTCTACAAAAAACTAGCTGACCACTAGGAAGGACGGTGGAAACAAAAGTGAGTTACTGAACAATAACGTGAAAAGGCAAGGAAAATACGAGAGGAAACAAGAGAAATTGGGAAATAAGGTACGAAAAAAATTATTGGTGCATTCACCTACTCAAGTTGTCTCTCCCAAACATTCCTAGCAACCAAATTAAAAGTGATGAAGGAAACTCCCACAATACAAAGAAAGAAGAGATACATTAAGAAGAGATTTGTAACTTCTAAATGTGAAATCTATGACAAAACTTCATACTGGAAGGTGTGAGTTGAATATTGGTACCTTATAGATGCAACAACTTTGGATGTCAAGTGAGAGACTGCCCAAAATAAATGACTTAAACTGTGGGAAAATCTGCTATTTTAGTTGAAGTTAGCTCTTCATGATGTTTTATCTGGAAGAGTTATATTTATTGGACTATATGTAACGAAAGTTTTACGTAGTAAGTTGGATTCCAGATATGAACTTTGAACTTGAAACTTGATGCTTGCATTAGTAATATGAAATGTCTATTTTCGGTTGGCGTTAAACTCCTATCCATGAGTCCATTGCTGCAACTAAGTCTCGAATTTAAGTGAGGAACTGTCCAACATAAATGAATTTCGCAAGGGTGACGCTGCTATAATAGTTAAAATTAGCAATTAGTGATGTTTTACTTGAAATAGCTGTATTTATTAGACTATGTGTAGTGAGAGATTTATATATAAGTTGTATCTCCGTTAGAAACAGTGAACTTGGTGCCTAATGTTTTGATTAGTGATATTAAACATCTTTCTTTGGTTGGAATTAAACCCCTATCCATGATTCAATTTCTGCACTATATTCTTGGTTTTGAACAAGAATTTTTATTTGTGGATTGTAAGGAAGGAAGGACTTTCGATTAGAAAGGGTAGTATGTATTTAGTAACTCAATTGTGTAAGCATCATGGAAGAGAGGGAACTCTTGAGAAGTGGAGAAAACCCTATAGAATCGAGTTTTATGAGCAAATGTAAGAATTTTAAGGATGAAATTCTTTTAAGGGGGAGAGGGTGTGAGAACCTAGAAATTTGCTAATTTATCTAGTTTAACTACATGGTATTTTATTTATTAAGTCATCTATTTGGTTATTTATTGATTTGATGATGATTTTGCCTTAATACTGTTATTAAATTTTACATGTGAAAATTAATGTGCGGGGTAAAATGAAAAT
Source organism: Coffea arabica (assembly GCF_036785885.1). Classification (NCBI taxonomy): domain Eukaryota; kingdom Viridiplantae; phylum Streptophyta; class Magnoliopsida; order Gentianales; family Rubiaceae; genus Coffea; species Coffea arabica. Next base: position 38,539,812 of record NC_092329.1, read on the forward strand.
TTTCTTTTTAGTGGAGTGTAAAAGAAACTTTTGGGAAAAAAAAGAGAGGACTTTAGTGCAATAAGAGAGAGAATTAGGACACTTGAAGTTAGAGAGTTCTAGAAGGTGACAAGTGTTGGGACACTTGGAGCTAAAGAACTCTAGAAGGTGACAAGTGTCACCATAAGAACCAAGTGAGACCTTTGATCAAACTTTCTTATCATTTAATCTTTCCTTTCTTGCCTTAAAAAAAAATAAAACAACCAAAATCAAGAGGAAAGGAGAGAGAGAGAGGGCCGAGAGCTAGAAAAAAAGAAGAAGAAGAAAAGTTCAACTTTTTTCCTCCATTTTTGCTTCAAATCTTCTCCAACTTTGGTTGATTTTTGGAACTTGCTTGAGCTTGAAAGAAAGTCTTGTTTCGGGGCAACTCTCCGAAGAAACTTGGACTTGTTGCTTGATTGAAATTGCTAGGAGAGGTATTGGCTTGAAACCCTCTTTTTCCTTCAAGTTTCTAGTAGATTTGTAGTTAGAAAAATTGAATCTTTAATGGGTTGTTGATGGGTTTCCTTGAAACTTTGATTTAGGTAGATGATGTTGACATTGGTTCCTAGTTTTTGATGTTTACAAAACAATGGATAATACTAATACCTCTTCAAGAAATATTTTCAGTTATAAAGCAAATCAGATTCAAAGATCAAATGCAATTGAAAGGGACAAAGGTTGCTGAAAGCTGTCGAACGCTTGGATCGGACGTCCGATAATCACTACGCAACTTCGAACAAATGAAGAACTCCACCACCGGACGTCGGAAGGAAATAAGACATTTCCCCTGGCTCACTGACCTCGATCGGACGCAAGCATCAGACGTCTGATAGGATCGTTCAAACTCGACGAAACCTGTCGGACGCTCACAAAGACAATACCGAACGTCCGATAGAATTGAAGAAGATTTTACAAACTCACTGTCTGCTGTCGGACGCATGCTTGGGTAGTATCGGATGTCCGATACTCCAACGGCTAGTTGACTGATCAGCTACTTTCTATCCATTGGAAGTATTAATGAAGCACTTTTTTGGTCTCCTATAAATAGAGCATGGTCAGAATTTTCAAACAACTTTTGCACACTAAAAATACAAAAGATCTAGAGTAGTTTTAGTTAGAAAACACTCTCCAAGGAAGATTTGTAGTCTTAGTGGTGTGAGATTCATTGTAAGCTTTTCATTTGTGAGTGAATACTTCATGAGCCTAGCTCTGTGAGAGTTGTCCTGAGAGATAGTAAAACTTCCTAACTTGACCGAGTGGAGTTCGGGGCAAGGAGGAGGTGAACCTTCCTTTGTACACAAGAGTGATTGTAACTCATCAACTTGAAAAAGCTTATTGGAATTAATCTACAAGCTCAAGAGGAACTGGGTAGTCAAGTGATTTTGTTCATTCATTAATTGATTCATTGTGTGATCACTTAGAAAAGAGGGTAAATTTCATATTGAGCAAAAAGTAGCCATAATTTAATTAGGTTTTTAATTAACCCAATTCACCCCCTCTTAAATTGTCTTCGATCCTAACAGATGACTTGAGGAAAATTCCTTGTGTTTTCATGGCAAGCTAGGTAGATGACTTGAGATTCATTCTTGTGCTTTTATGATGAATGCTTGTGGTAGATTTTGATGCCTTAAAACTTGATGATGTGGCTTGTGTGTATATTTCTTGGAAAGCTTGAATCTTGGTTGGATTTTGTTGGAAAAAATTCTATTTTGAAAGCTTCTTAATGGTTGAAACTTTTGAGTGCTATTAGCCTTTATTTTCATGAAATTTTGGGAGAAATTTTGCTCCACAAACTATGTTGGACGTTAAACTTTGATTGTGAGTTGGATTTGAACCAAAATCATGAGTTTAAGTGGGAAGGTTGAGTCAAGTGTTGTTAAAAATTTTTCCCGCAGGTAACTCCAAGCAGTCTTGGGAAATCTATTATATTTTGGAGTAGAAAAATTCAAATTGAGTTTTGCTTATTGCGTTTGAAACTAGATTTAGAATAATTTATACCGTGAAAATTTTAGAATTTTTCTCAATTCCTATGAATATCTGTGATTTTTTAAAGTTGACTGAATTTCCACGCCTGCTTTGTCTTTCTACTCGATGAAGCAGCAACTTGAGGTTGAAATTTGACTGACTTGTGAACTGAATCTTGCAAATGTGTCTTCTAGGAATTGTAACCCTTTGAGTCTATTTTGTGACGACCCCACTTCTCCCAAGGGCGAACCCAAGGGTATCGGCGGGCCGCCTGCCTAACTCGCGCCAGGACTCAAAACTTAAGCAATAAAACTAGATAACTTGAAAGAGCACTATATACAATATATACAATCCCAAAAGTTATATTTATATCTTCAAAAGTCTCGAGTCAAACCACTCTAATATACTATAACCACTACTAGCAGAAGATAGACCCTAAGGAGGGTCCTTATACAAACCACCAAAATAAAAACAAACATACTGTATGTCCAACTATTACAATCAAACCTAACTATACTAGTGTACGTGCCAAAAGTCCCCGCGTCGGCCCCTGCTAAGGAAAACAAAAGGAAAGGGGTAAGCTATATGTTTAGTAAGTAAATAGGGGTGAAAGCGTAAATTTCACGTAACAACAGTTATACAGTAAGAGTAAAGTAAAAGCAGAAAAGTAACATCATATAATAAGGATACAGGTGGCTTCAAACCCAATTCATGTGCCATGTACGATCTCCTGCCGACACTCCGTCGACTACAATTAATGGTCCGTAGAACTTCACTTATACTCCCACCGTACACCTTATCACCCTCTCTGGCCAGTCACCTCACAAACTTGCTCGAGCGAACGAAATTGAACTTGCTGCGCAAGCTCGGTTCACAAACTTGGTCATCTTCTCAGTGAACCGGATTCACAAAATTGGTTCATAACATGAACCTACAAACTTGGTGACCTCAGACTAAGTTGGACTTACTTCGACCAAGCCCTAACCGGCTCGAATAGTCCCTACAGGTCTTAGATCGGGCCCACGAACTCACAAACTTCACAAAATTCACAAACTTTACTCGAAAGTCGCCCCGAGCCACAAGCTCAAGGGTTTTGGTTCCAAAAGGTTCATATACATATGCCAAGTACAATTATACATTCAAATTAGGGTTTAGGTCGAGCGCGATAAAGTACACCCTCTTCTAAGTACCCTTTTCACACATCTCAAACACATAGCAAAGAAAACACACCAAACTGGCCTGAATACTTACCCAGAAACTGAAATAGCAAAAGTACGAAGTCGGATCGAAATGAACAGCTAGTAGTGGGCCCCACCAGTTCCGCCCAACTCACCACCGTCTGAAATAGGAGATTAAGTCACATAATATCGGAAACGGCTACTATTGTGCCTAAAACAAGCAAAACGGCTAAAAACGACACGCGCGCACGTAAATATGACGGACGGAAACGGAAACGGCCGTTAGCGGAAACGGCAGATTTGACACTCGTTTCTATTTTAATCATAAGTTGAGCTACGAATATCAGATTAAGGCGTATGAGACGCCATATCGAAGCTTAAAGGATGAACAACAACTGTTATGAAGACATCCAGAACTGAAACTGGAGGCTTCAGTCCCAAATGAACCAAACACAATCACTTACGAAATCTAGCCAATGCACAATTGGGCAGTTTTGAGTGCAAACTGTTTTCTATGCTACACATGGTCAAAAGAGCTGAAAAATTGGCAGTTAAATGGTTCATTCCAAATGGAACAACTTCCATTAAGGTCGACAATCCAAATTCGGAACGAAAATTGGTCATCAGGACCAAAACAGATCTGACCAGAAAATGGTCATTTTCACGGGCAGGCCTTATTTGCTCGGCTATATCTCAGGTTTTATAAATCCGATTCATGAAATTCCAAGGGCGTTAGAAAGCTCTGATATAGGGTTATAAGTTTGGTGTTTTGGTCGCAAGCCCAAACAGCTTGTAACCTAGTCAAATGTGAAGCCAAAGTTCCAGTCGTAAACTGTCTGGATATAAAACAGTTCTGACATGCATTCTTATTTCGATCATAACTAGAGCTACGGGACTCAGATTTTGACGCATTTTATAGCGTTTCGAAGCTGTGACCAAGATCTACATTTCTTATGAAGGAGTCGATACCCAAATTGTGACGACCCCACCTCCCCCTAGGGCGTACCCCAGGGTTCAGCGGGTCGCCTGCCCAGCTCTCACCAGGACTCACTCACTATGGAACTCAAATCATGTATATACATCCATAGACAATAGATGCTCAAGTAAAAGATAAGAAACTTCTACACACCAGAAGTCTTCAAAGTTTTTACCATTCAAGTACAAACATCGAATATACAAGGGTTCTCATTCCTCATACCACCAGCCCGTGCCAAGCACTAGGTCGAGACCCATTACAAGGCCAAAGAACTAGATCAACTAGACTATACAGAACGCTCGTCCTTGCTCGCCTTTCCCTGCTAAGGAAAACAATTGACGTGGTATGAGCTAAAAAGCCCAGTGAGGTTCTATATATATAAACAAGTAATTAAACAAGGAACATTAGTCATGTAATAACATTTAATCCAGAAAACATGTTCAATATAAAGCAATGATAATACATTCATTAAAAGGATACAGGCTCACGAGGAGCTATTTGTTTGTTCGTTCGTTCCCCTGACATTTCCCCTTATTCTTCCAATCGTTTGAAAATACATTTTTTTTTTTGTAAGTAGAATCCCTCGTTCATCCTTTTGTTCGTTCATCCCCTTTTCCGGACGTTGACCGGACTCCACCCATCCGGACATTGGCCGGACTCCACCCATCCGGACGTAGCCGGACTACAAGGTAATACTCGAGTATACCAAATTCACCCAGGTTCCTAATCGCTCGACCGAGTCCGCTTCTGGCTCGAGACGACCGGTAACAAGGGCAAGGGCCCAGTTCAGCCAAAAGGCTTACATTCATGCGCAACTAGTATTTCAACATTTAATCACCGAAAATTTCATATTTATTTAGGTCGAGTGCGATAAAGTACACACTCACCTAGCAAAAGTTCATTTTAAAAATCATAGAAAACAAGTAACATGTAATCAAATAGTCACAAATAACCACATAGATCCAACAATCCACATAGTCATAGGAACAAAACGTATATAGAACACTCACCTATTTACGCACAACAACGTGCAAAATATCCTTCCGGATATTATCTTTAGTCACCGAGAAAACCTAAGATTAAATGAAAAGAATATTACCACTCATTTGTCACAACCAATTAGGTGCAATCAAAGAGACTCGTCGCATGATGAGTAGAACGTATAAAAAGACTTTAAAGTGGAACGTGGACATTTGGACTCGTGGATAAAAATAACTAGGGTTTCATAGACCACACATAAAACCAACTCAAAAGGGTTATAAAATTTTCTAATGGAAACACTTGAACTAAATACAAATCAAAATCCAACTAGATAGACTAGGAAATACCATTTTCGGAATCGTTTATGTGGTTGAAACTTATCTTATATTCAAGTAGATATTATAGACTAATTGTCTTAATGAAATTCATGAAAAAGAGAGGACAAAATACTCAAGAAAATCCTAAACTACTCCTCTTTATTTGGTAAGAGTAAGTAAACATTTGGAGTTTCCAATTGAAGAAGGATCATGTTTTTAAGATGGAAAAACGGTCATAGTATTTTACAAGTTCAAATAAACCTTAGCTTTCGGGCGAAAATTTGGGCAGCATGCCCTTTGTGTTTACCTAATTTTCCAGCCATTTTGGCTTCATTATTTTTCCTCAACCACAACCCAACATCACACATAAACAATTCAAGTCAAGAGCCGTTCCATAGGCTCACAATATCATAAGAATAAGAAATACAGAAATAACAAGTGCAGAAATTCAATTTAGCAAAAGACAGATTTGACGTATGAAAGCGGAAATAACTTATCCGAGGCTACGCTTATCGGATTAAGACGCAACTTATGCCGTTTCGAAGCTAAGACACAGGGATACAATGTTCATGAAGGTCACTTAGTCCAATTTCAAATGTAACTTGGTCAAATTCTCAAATTACTAAACCAGAAATCAATTCGTCGGCTGTTTAAATGCATTACACTGTAATGGACATATCTCAGAGTACACAAGTCCGAATCAGGTTTTCTTAGAGGCATTTGAAAGATAATTCAGAATACTACAACTTTCATGTTTTGGCAAAAAGCTAAATCAGAATGAATACTAGTCAAAAAACGTGATAAACTGGACTTAACTGATGAAACGGACTGCTGGGAAATTTTTAAAACAGTGAGGGTATTTTGGACTTTTCACATCCTACGTTGCTCCGATTGAGCTGATATTTTATAGGCACCTATAAAACACCATTCTCTACAACTTTCCTTCTTTGACCTAAGGCCAATTCGGCCTCTAAGATAAGGCTACAAAACCGGACAGAAGTGAAACATGAAATTCCAGAAATCTGGAAATTCTTGAAATCAAATGCTAATTTCTTTATTTTTGGCTTGCTTCACCATCTTAACTTCCCATATTAGACTTTAAACATCAAAGCCCCAAATTTTAAGCACTAGAAAAATCATAGGAAAGCTGAAAAATATTCCAATAAAATGGAAAATCATGACCCAAGCCTCTATTTCACCACATACCTCAATAATTCAACCATATGTGACATATTTAGCAACTAATCGTGAATTTAATCGGAGAGTCAAGGTTCCAGCATGTATACCTTTCCAAGGAGACTAGAAACAAGTGTTCAAGGCCTTTGTTCCTCAAGAAAATTACACCGGTAGGTAGCCTTTGTGCTAGATAACAACTTAATCGGAGTAGATTTGCGCGAATAGAAGAAACTTTTCAAGATTTGGAGAAGAAATGAAGGAGAATGAGATGAACTCTCTTTGTCTCTCTCTCTCTCTCTTATTTCGGCCAAGATGCAGAATTAATGAAGGAAATTAAGCTAAGCTTGTGTTATAAGAATGTTGGAAAGCTAAGGATTAATTCTAGCCACAAGTTTGGCTAACACTTGGACTAATCTTGACCACAAATTTTTCTCTCTCTTGTTGCATTTCTAACCTCTAATTTTCGGCCAATAGGAGGGCTAAGAGGGGGAAGATATTTTACTCCATTAATGATAAACTTGTATGGCAAGAAAGTGGTGGTCAAGTGGTGGTTCAAACGGTAGTGCACGGTACACGTCGGTGTGACACGTTTTCTCTTAAATCGCACGTACTAGGGTTTTTACTTCCAATTCACTAACTTTTTATCATTGCTTCTAACCACATATTATTTCTCACTTAAAAGTCACTCTTAAGCACCAAATTTGATCCTTACTCGGTACCGGATAATTATACTGCGGTTACACGAAAAATCCGATTTCACCTTGAATTGAAAACGAATAGGAAAACCCTAATTTCCTATGGTCATTGGCACTTTTCTAGGGTGATTGAACCATGGATAACATGAAATAATAATTTCCAAATAATTTTCAAATAAAAGGGAATTTTTGAGAAATATGCAAGGAATTTGCGAGTCCTCACAAAAATCGTACTCTATCAAAATCGAAAAGTCACGGTCAGAAACTTTCCAAAAACGTAACAGAATTTGACGGTCTAAACAGGTCTGAGTATTTCATCTATAACTCATGATACCCTAATCCGTTTGACCTGAAATTTTACAGGAATATTCAGGACTTAAAGGTCTACAATGTTGAAGAAGGCCACTCAGTCCAATTTCGAGTGTAACTACGTCAAAAATGTCACATACTACACCAGAATCATAAAACAGGTTCACAAATCACACTATGTTGTAATCAGTACAACTCAGTCTATACAGGTCCAAATGCAGAAATTCCAAAGGCATATGATAGCTAGGACATCAAGCTACATTTCATCAGAAGACACCAACAACAAAATCCAAAACAATCCCAGCCAAAACAACCCATTTCAGACGCAGTTCGCACATTCTGATCAACCCAGAACAGCAACAGTAAAATCGACATATCTCACTCTACACTACTCCAAATGACCTGAAATTTTGTAGGCACCTCTAAAATGTCATTCCCTACAACTTTCATGTTTTAATCCAAGACCAATTCAGCCTCTAACTAGGAGATACAAAACCGGACAGAATTGAGGAACAATGAAACCCTAATTCCCAATTTTTCTTCCAAAACAGAAATTACTTGCAATCTTCCACTTTTTCCACCCTCTAGAATCATTATATACCATTTCCAATCATCATATATAGCCACACCATCATGTTCATATTAAAACAGAAAAAATCCCCAAAAATAATAAAACTTCATCATTTCAACCACAAATCAAGAAATAACCCATAAATTTGCATCTCATACAACCACTAAGCATGATTTAAGCATCAAGTAAGAGAGGAGGGTGGTTCTTCATGACTTACCTTTAAAACAAGAGAGAGAGAGCTATAGGTCCTTCTAGCTTTCCAAATCACTCCACCAATCAACTTACTAACACTAATAGGAGAGGTTTTATGGAGTAAGTTCAAGTTTCAATGGTTAGTTTTGATGATTTGGAGCAAAATAGAAGCAAAACTTGAAGAGTTTCTTCCTTCCTTTTAGAGAGAGAGGGCCGGATCTTATGGAGGAATTTTTGATAATTTTTGGGTCAAATTTTTGAGATATTTAAGCAAAATGGTAAAAGTATGAATAGTAAGTCAAATTGTAAGAGTTAATCTTATGGTGACACTTGTCACCTTATTTAATGCATCTCTATCACTTTGTCTCTCTCCACTCTCATCCATATAACAACCTTCAATTAACTCATGACACCCGGTAAATGAAATCCAGTATCCAAAACTTAACCTAGTTGGCCGAATTTTTCCGAACTTTTCGCACTAGTGGGTCCCACATCCGATATACGTTCTTAATTTCGCAAAAACTAACCGATACTAGAAAAAATCATCTAAAATCTATATTTACTCATAAAAATTATCTGGGGAATTTTTCTAATAAAGAAAATGTGGAAAAAGACGGGGCGATAAATAAAATTCTACTTAAGCTTTCTAATATTGTAACGCTAGAGGTTTACTAATCCAGAGTTTACTAACCATTTTCAAACTTATTAAACCTCTGTAAACTATAACGAATCCTATTTTTTTATACTTGCCGAAACACACACTAGAAAACCACATAGAAACTATAGCTCGAGCTTACAAATAATACATAACTAGGGTTTCCCTCTTACCCTAAAACCCAATTAGCTGCACAAAATAATGGAAAACCCTAATATCAACTTACAAACGGACTGGGGCCTCACATATTTTCCAATAGCATAAAGTTTATAAATTTTTCAAAAAGTGTCGCGCAAAACTAGAGAAAATTTTATTTTCTAAAGTTGTTCTTGCTTCCATTACCAACTTTAAGTTGGAGTTGTTAAACTATTTTGAGCTTGGTTTTATGACTGGAATTGAGGGTTTCTTACAACTTTATGGCTTAGAATTACTACCCTTTATAATCTGTAAATTATAGTCTTGATTGTGGTAGATTTGCTAAGAGGTTGTACTTTGTGATTTGGTGAAAAATTGAAGGAAAACATGGAAAATGTTGTCTGGATTGTAGTAGCTTGTTTCCCTTTAATTGTGGGGTGTATTTGTGGTAATTTTTGTTTAGGGTTCTTGGTAAAATCGTAAGCCCTGCTGGTATGTTGAATTTGAGTTAATTTGGAAACGTTTTATTGGTGTTCTTTTGGTTGTTCCAAAGCTGTCTTGCATGCTGGCCAAACTCGATGCTTGCTAGCCGAATTGAAGGGCCATGTTACACCTTGTTTTTCAACCGTATTATGATGAGTTTTGGCCAAACCTTGCTTCAAACCCTGGTTAATACTTTGGTGTGCTGATCTTGTGTGAAACCTACGAATTTTGGAAGGTGAAAACCTCATGTTTGTACTTGTTTCATTGCTGAAGTTTCGGGTATGTTGGGCAGTTTTATACTTTGCTATTCTTTGGCCTTTAAGTCTACAGGTTTGGGGTCTTATGGACTAAATCTTGCTCACTTTACTTGCTAAAACCTTGTAGTATAATGAGGTGTGGAATTGGAGTAAATTTCATAATTTTAAGGGGGGCTAACAATCTCATTTTCTTCACCGTTTTGCTATTGGAAATTTCCAACAATAAAATGAAATGTGGAACTCTTTGGTTGCTCATGTTTCTTGGGTCCAAATGTTCTCTTTTTACTCCAAAACCATATATGAATCATTGCCCTAGTATGTACTTGGTTTTTTCTCTTGATTTGTACTTTCAAATTTGTCTTTGAACCCTTGTGAAATTATAAGGCCAACTCGGATACGTGTACGACTCATAGTTGAGTCTAAAATGTGAACTTGGTTCACCTAAGCTTTGGGTGTTGGGACCATAACATTTTGCCCTGGTTGCTCATACGGTTCGACGGTAAATATGAGCATAAATTGGAGACAAATGGTTATCATTGCTCTGCTTTGAATTGGTGAGTGTTTCATGTGCATGTTCTATGTTCATTGTTGCTAGGAATTTACTAGACACTTGATTTGACATTTCATAAGCGAGTGTGTACTTTACCACACTTGACCTAATTTGACTAAACACTTGATATTTCATTCATACATGTACAAGTAACGTGATTTATATGTGCCTTGTATCTTGACTTGAAATACTTGAAACCGTGACATGCTGAGCTTGCATGTGACTTGATTTTGGCTAGGCGAGTATGTCCTTATGTGCACTTGACCTCCGTGAACTTGAAACACTTGATCTTACGTGAGTATTGGGTCACAGCCAACGACTCCACTCATGAATACTTGAATACTTGGGCTATAAGTCCACCATGGCTAGTTGGTCGAACCGAGTCGGTAAGGGATTGGTCGAGGCAATCGACGAATCTTGGGTACTTGATTGGCGTTCAAGCCCTGTAGGGGGATGATCGGTGGACGAAGATTGACGTTTACTGGTGACCTACGGACATTATAATTTCATGGTTGACTCTCCCTGGACAAGCTGCCGTGGAACCTGCTCCTGAGAGTAGCCTGTATCTTTTGCCATGAATGTGTTTTTTTTTACTATACTTTGTTGCATGATCTATCTGGTTTACCTACTTTACTGTACGTTAGACCATGATCTATCTAGATATGACTTGCTTCTTGACATCCTATAAATTGTGTCATGCCTGTTAGTTTACTTGCCTGTTTACTTGGAACCTCACTGGGTTTTTAGCTCATTTTATGAATTTGTTTTCCTTACAGGGATGAGAACGTGAGATTAGAAATTGGAAAATGCCTAGATTTCATCTAAGTTTGGTAGTTGCTCGCGTGATTACCCCTTAGAATTTCTAGCTTGCTTGCATGGTTTTGATTTTGTAAATTCGACTTCGTGGTTGTATTCATAGATTGTACAGGCATTTGAGCCCCATAATTGTACACATTGGAGGTTGTATTTGTTATCGCCTTTATTATTGATGTTATTGTTCTAAAATTTCGTAGCGCATAACTGAGTCCTGACAAGAGTTGGACAGGCAGCCCGCTAACCCTTTTTGGTTCGCCTTAGAAGGAGGTGGAGTTGTTACAAACAAAGATGAAAGGAACAACCAAAAACTCAAATCAATCAAATTAACTAAATAAGAACCACAATAAAAAATAAAGTTCATAGGGAAAGAGAAATCAAATGCAAGATATTTATAGTGGTTTGGTCACCTTTCTTGATACTTATCTCCATCCCCAAATTTCTTTCAAGTCTCAGCATTTATTCACTATGTTCATTTTTCAACAAGATAGGTGATAAACCCATATACATTTGAGAATAACCTTCCTTCTTGAGTTCACCAACTCTTAACCAAGATTTTTATTCCAAAGAATAATATCAACGTATTACAAGTGAGGATCATCTCCTCCAAAATTTTAGTTCTTCTCAATAAGAAACCTCACATGAATACTCCAATGAATTGAGGTGCAACAAGAATCAATGCACTAGTGTGGATATTACAAATAAAATCTCACTAGCATCCTTTATAAAAGATATTCAAGTTTAAACTCTTGAATTTGAAGTATAGATGGAAGAAATTGACTTTTCAGCTCTTAACAATATGTGTCATCATCTATTGGGCTGAATGGTAATGATTTGGCCTTTTATAGATATCCAAAATATGCTTCCGACAATCAAAAAACTGGCTGTTGAAAACTGGTCGTTACTACGATACAACAGCCAATCCAAATGCACTACGTATAATGCATGTATCTGACCCCTAATAGAATGGCTGAACCAGAGGTTCACTCTTCAAACCATGCATCGGAATATTATCCACTGCTACGGTCTTTTTGTCGAACAGCCGAACCAAAGGATTGCATTCAATTGCCATTTTTTCAACTTTTAGCTCCTTTTCTCTTTTTTTTTTCTTTTCTAGAGATGTTCTTTTAAATGTATTATATCATTTAACTTAATTAAACATTAATCAATTCTTCATTTATTTTGTTAATCATCAAAACTAGATTATTAAGGACCATGAGGTCTTCAATCTCTTCATTTTTTATGATGAAAAATCAAATGATGGTATATGATAGAAAATAAGCAACTAAACACATAGAGTAAGCAGCTTCCCTTAAGAGCAAGCATCAAGAAAATTTTTCTTTCTGGCATGACTAAGATATAAGTAAAAGCATAAAGCACATTTTCCAAACATGAGGCTAACTTCTTGTTGACAAAGATTGGTAGCATTGAGCACAGGCCTCCTATATCCCATCTGTCCTTCCAAAAGAAGGCTAAACTAAAGTGAATAAGATCTAGTAATGATTCCCTTAGTAAAAGCCTATGATTTAAAAGAAAATTCTAATTGTTAGATTTTTGAAAGACCTTTTGCACAATTTGGGCATAGGCCTACACACGCCAACAAGCCACATTTCATCAAATAACAAATTATCCTGATAAGTGCAATCATATGCAATCCACAAGGACATAAAATCATAATAAAACCAAGATTCCCACAATAAAGACCGTCAATAAGGTAATTGATCTTCAAGCCCATTCACACTTTTCCTTTCATTAGTATCTCTATGCGCATGGCTTGAGGGTCTAATATCCAAGAATCACTAGGATCTTCTTATTGTCTTCTTCACCTGCATCAAATGCAAGATATAGCTTTTGGCACCTATAACTTTTCAGGTCCTTAAGTATTAGTCGATTTCTTAATCACGCAAATGGTTTTGAAACCATTTTGTACACCTCTTTTAACATGGTAATTATAAGAAAAATGATCATTTTGACAACAATAATTGCAAGTGACAATAGGAGTACTAGAGGATGTGGCTCTAATAAATAATTTCTATATCCATTATTATTTATTGGCACATGTCCAATACTACTTTTATCATTTACTATTGTTTGGTTATCCAACAACTTTTCTAAATTATCCTTTTTTTTTTTTGTGAATTTCTCAAAACATGCACTAAGTCATCAATTATTTTTCTCATAAAAAGTTGTTCCTCTTTCATTTTATCATAAACTCTTATCTTGTCTTCTAACTTTTTGTTTTGCTTCTCAATTTTGTTCGTCTTGGAATCCATACTGAGTTTGCTTTTTATAAAATCATCATTTTCAAATATCAATTTCTTATTCTCTTTGACCAACATAGAGTTTTCATCTATCAACTTTGTCACTTTCAATTTCAAGTTTTTATTTCTAGTATGAGCCTTTTTTTTAATTCATCATAAACTCGAGAAGAAAATAAAGGTTCATCGCCATAATCATCATCTACTGCATCATATGAATCGTAAAAGAGTTCAACTTATTATTACCAATAGCCATGAATGCCATTTGTCTCATATCATCCTCTCCTTCTATTTCACCATTTCAAAAGCTCTGCCTTTGATTCATGTGTCCAATCCTCGATAGGATGGCCGAACCAAAATTCCATCGTCCAAAGCATGCATCCGAAAATTGTCGAGTGCTACTATCTTCTTATTGGACGGCCAAAGCAAAGGATGGCATCTGAACCCGTGTGTGTGATGTGTGTGACAGTCATTATTCGACTTTCGACTCGTTTTTTTCTCTTCCAATGATGCACTCATATTCTTTTGAATGTATTCTATTATTTAACTCAATTAAATCATTAATCAATTCATCATTGTTCTATTAATTATTAAAGCTAAAGGATTAAGGACCATGAGGCCTTTACAAAATTATTTTCAAATTTGACATGTTTATCTATTAAGCCAAATTCAAACAACATTTTATTGTACCAAATTCGAGTCATGTTTCAGTACTTCGAATTTTTTCACCTACAAATTTGAGATGTAGTATTAAATGAGTTTAAGTTTGAGCCAATTTTCAAACTCTAACCAAAAACAAAATGCCAGTCGTATTTGACTTGATTATTGGGAAAGTTATTTGATATCGTCATATAGATCCACACATGATTCGAATATCAAGTGATTTAGTTCATGTTTCAACCCTTAATTCAAGTCAATCTCGTATAAAAAGGTTGCAATAGTGATTAAAATTCTTTTGGTCTTTGTTTCCTTTTATTTAATTTCTTTATTGGATATGTTATGCTAGTCATACATAAATTGAAATTTTAATTTTGGGGAAAAAATAACTCTGGAGAAAAATTTTGGGGAGGCAAAGTAATAGAATATGCGTAAAAAAATACTAATAGCTAATCGTGCTGTACAAAATTATCGGAGCTCCGTCGTTGGTTGTATATGTTTGATTTGCAATTCGTGTAATATCCATGAAGCCCCTGCTAAAGTGGACAATGCTGAAATCAATGCTAATCACAATATCTGTACATCTACATCATTAGAGATCAGCAAACTAGCATGTTAATCATTTGCGGAGTAACAACAAATAGCCTTTTGTTTCACATCTTAGTGTAACAAACACGAAGGTTACTCAAAATTTTTGCCCATTATTTTGATTTTGAGTTTCTGCGCTTTCATATATGCATCGTTTGGTAGTTGGCTTTTCCCTATTATGAATATCATCCTTTCTTTTGTAAATAGAGTTTAATTATCAATTACTGTTCCACCGTTCAAGATTTCAGTATCACGAGTGCCAGTAATAAGTAGTTTCTCACATATAAAGTATTTAGTTAATTTCAATCTATGGGAGGGCGAAAAAGGACACTAAAATTTGAAACTCTAAATTCAACATTTAAATACCTGGCAATTTTGCAAATGTTTAACTGGAATACATGATATCAATAATTGACCACAGCTAGCATCAAAGTTACTATCATAATTAGAGAGACAACACTAATTATTTCCAATAATCTTTTTATCTCACATGCATCACATCATAAAAACTGTTATAATAATTATTCCAAATAATATTCAAATAATACTCTATCCAAACACAATCAGACTTTATCAAGGAAAAATGGATTTCTCTATTCGTTTTTTGCGAAAAAGGATCTCACCTCATACAAAGCCCATGGCTGCGTCCCCTAAATTGTGAGAAAAAAAAATTAATAAACCTAGAATAAGAAGTGACACAAAAACAAGAGACATTAGCTTTCACCATTTCTTCAGCTTCCTAGTGACTATCAAACCCAAAATGGATTACCTCTACCAGGTGTTCTGTGTAAACCGTCAACAAGAGCAATTATGCCTCAAGCAGGAAATTTGAGTGCTATTTGGTCAAGGGATAAGTAACGAATGCTAATACTATCACCAATGCTAGCTTGGAGTACCTTCAACACGTTTGTTAACAAATCCAACGAGCCCTGATTGTGACTTTTCCAGATTCCTTCCCCTTATTTAAAGTGGTCTTGTCGTATAATTGCAACAAATTCAGGATGCATCTCATCATTATCTTTGTGCTTCCATATTTCCCCGTTAGCATGGACCAGCCATGATATTTGAGGAGAAAGTGATGAATATGCATCTGCAAGAAAATGATCACCAGAGCAATAAAAATGCATACAATGCAACCTAAATATGAGATATACAAACTTCAGCAGTTAATTTGGACGTCAGTCTCAATTGATGATATTCATGCTTCTTTATCGGATCATGTAAGAAAGTAAAAAAAAAAAAAAAGTAAAAAAGTAAACAGCATGATTGGTTACTTATCGTATTGTGACAAAGAATATTTTGTTTATTATCCATTTACCTGAAACAGGCGGAGCCTCTGGATCTCTTGTGCTGTGCAAAATTACTGTACCCGAAAGAACGGTGACAAATCCACAAAGCACAGAAACAATGCTGCTAGCACTCTGACCAGCCCAGTCCTAGAATAGCAGATAAACTCACTAGAGATTTTACAAAGAGAACAAGGTTCCATAGCTAAAGATGAACACACATACCTTGAACATGATAGCACTTGCAAAAATTGTGAGCGATGTAAACATGGCATAATAGATGGGAGAAACAACTGCTGTGTTAAATGTGTCCAAAGCCTGCAAAGCAACATTTAGCTGTTGTATAACTATTCCAATTCCAGTTTCCATACAAGACAAAAAGATACAATTCCAATTAAAGAAGAAAAGCTACTACAGACCCTTCCAATTCCAATTTTAGCCAGTTGTATACACATCATTTTAAAGTCATAAACTTGCATATGTTTTCTCCAGTTTAACAACAACAATCTGCTTCAAACCCGTTAATTCATTCAGAAAGCATAACAGTTACAAGTGGTTCCCTTAGCGAACAGTTCAGGCTTGATTTGTTAAAGGCTCAATTCAAGCTTAAATTTCAATGAGCTCAAGCTCAAATTCGAGCAGGGATTAGGATTTAATTAAATTATTGAATTGAATTCGAACTTGTAGATATTCAGCTCTTTAAGGCTCGAATAATTTTTCATATGTTTTATCTATTATTTTTTATGTAAAGTTATACATTTATTATTTCTTATCTCTATGTATTAGTGAAAATTTAATGTTAAAATTAAAGATATTGAGCTCTTAAATCAAGCTCAAGCCTATTGAATATTAAATTGAATCAAGCTCGATCTTAAGTTTGAGCTCATTTAGGATACAAGCCCTCGAGTTTGGGCCAAAAATTCGAATTGAGCTTCACAGCTTGAAAGCTGAATTCCATTCGTTTCGTTTAGAGCCCTAGGTGACAGTAATTGTTGATTCTTCAGAAGATGAGCTCTGCCAGAAAAGTTTTCATTACGAATCACAGGGAAAAGGGCACTTCTAAAGTAAGTGAATAATCACTGGCATTACAGAAGATAAATGAAATAGAAGGTTTTAGTTAGGAACATAGAAAAGACTATATCAAAATTTAGAAAATACAATCTGTTTGATCACATATCACAGGTATTTAATATTCTTGCAAAAGACAGACTTGGGAAACTTCTACTCTTCTATGTGTCTTCAACTCCAGTAGGTAAGGCGACTAGAAAACCAAAATGAATCATGTAAAGCTAAGTATCAGTCATCTCCTATCATGGCATATAAGGAAGCAGATTGGAAACTGAACTAGAAGCAACCCACAGAAAATTGTACAGCTTCAATGTCATTAATTTTTCAGACCAGATAGCAACATTTTTTTTCCCTGCCATACACCTTCATATTGCCTGCTTAATGAACTTCAGGATTGTATCTAAACAGGTTGTAACAGTATGCTTGATTAACTCATTTTCAATCTTGCCCGTTTGAGTGACTTCAGACAAAAACTTCAGGTTCAAAGGCTATACTGCTGTCTCAAAGAATTATAATACATCATCAATTGAGAAAAGCCTACAGTTAAGAAATTACATACCTTGTTTAAGTAATTCAACTGAGTGATTATACATGTTACAGCAATCATTACGAATACCCATGTCTGGTAGTGTGCTGCCTGGCTAAAACCCTCAAGAGTGAGTTTTATAGCAATACCTATTGCTTTTATGCTCATAACCTGCAGATCATAAAATATGCCAGGAATGAACCCGTAAATAAAAATGCTATTCCATGTCAACATAATTTCTTTTAGCTATTTTGTTCCCAGTATAATCATGTCCATCAAATATGACCACTAAAACTAGTTATGTTTCAAGTCAGGGCTTAGCAAACAGAGAAAGCAACTTGAGTAGAGTGAGTAGTTTTGCAGGTATACCAAGTCAATTTATGTCACTTGATTTACATGTCAAGGATTCTTACTGAAATATTGCATACATGTTATCGACATTTAATATCAAAAGAATAAGAAGGGTTCACGTTTTAAGATAGGTTTTAGAG
This sequence comes from Coffea arabica, assembly GCF_036785885.1. NCBI lineage: Eukaryota > Viridiplantae > Streptophyta > Magnoliopsida > Gentianales > Rubiaceae > Coffea > Coffea arabica. The sequence continues at coordinate 38,557,960 of NC_092329.1, forward strand.
CAAAATAAAATCACCAGTACACAAGTCTATGGCATCAAACCATGCTTTCAACACAAGAATCATCTATTAAACTTTAAGAAGTCTTATCAACTAATCAACTCTTAACCAAAGTCATTCCCACAAATACTACTTGTCTTTCACCTACTAACGCACAACCTTACTAACTGTGATGATGGACCCAAACCCATCTAAAAAAACATAAGAAATGTTCTACTATCCTTTATAATCTTCTCAATCTGGAATTACAAGGAAATAGAATCTTCACCCATCCACTTTAAACAGATTTCAACCATCTTTTATCTATGTAAATGTTAGAAGTCAGAATGCTAATGCATGTGGTTGGTACTCTTCCACTCTTTTATCTATCCATTTAAATTAAGGACCTTAAGTTGCAATAGGTACAAGATAATCAGCTTCAAATGCTGCGGGCAAAAGAAAGGGAATCTGAGATTCAGAAACAATCAATCATTTTGATAGTTTGTCACCAAAGATATCAACCAGTTAAAATAAAAAATTTTAAATTAAACAAAAAAAAACCACTAACTAAATCAGAGGGCAAAAAGAGTTAAAAGGGAAAGAACTAGATATTAACCAGAGAGTGTAGCAAAGAACATAAAGTACAAATTGAGAAAACTTGTCATAGCTGTATGCTGAAAAATGACTTAGGTGCATGAAAGCTTCTCATAGCTGTGAGGAAGGAAACTGGGAACTCATTCACATATACATTGTTAAACAGCAATATTTAAATTAGCCGATTTCAACTCGAAATTCAATTCAGGCCTTGCTTGATTTGGAATTTGTTTCCTTGTACGCTACTTTCAAGGTGGTTATGAGAATAGCAATTATGAATGTACCACTACTAGAAAAGACTAGTCTGATTGATTCATGGTGGGAAACAAAAAATGTACAATTTAGATATGAAAAAGTAGTTAAGTACTATGACCATAACTTACTACTAGGATCTAGTAAAAAAATTTGAAATCCCACAAATTTGTTTCCATAACTTGAGCATTTGAATATTTACCGTCCAGCTTGAGTTCAAAATCAATTTGCATGTTCGAACAACTGCTTCAAAAAACAGTGATGGCTTGAAAAAGGTTACTTAATCAATAATTTTATTTGATTAAAAAAAACTAATCACGAACCTAGATCTTCTTTAGACTTCTAATCAGCATGACTTGAGCACTGCTCAAAGGAAGAATGATTCCCCATACAACTTCTCAAGAAATTAATGTGTATGCCAACTGTTTCCCAGAAAAAGAAATGTATGCATCTCCACCCACCAAGAAGGTCATTACACTTGAAGGTTGGCTACATCTCTTGGATGCTGCTAACTTTTTTGTAAAACATACATAATAGGCCAAAAGGTTTAGTTTTGCAGACCATTTACTTTCCTTTTCCTGTGCAGGAATTGATAGGCGAAGGCACAGCACTATGAAGCATCAAATCATTGATCACTTATAATCAGATTAAAAGCCAATGAAATGCAACATATGTCAAATTTATTGGTGTTAGAATTATAAAAAAGAACTATGTCCTTATTAATATGCTGAGAAAATCTGGCAGATACATATATATTTACACACACATTGGAGGGGGGAGAGAGAGAGAAAGAGTAGGCCAGAAAGCTGGCAATATACTAGGTGACAATGAAGACTTTTTGGAAGAAATGTATGCTATCAGTAACTATATTCTAAAAAGCAAAAAGTTGAAGTTGTCCTTTCCATAAGGCAGAATACATTCACATTTTACAATCTGATCAAAGAAATCAGGTCGACAGATGCTTTCTGCATTTTAACTTGATACATAAGTCAAATAAGCCTCACAATTCTTCTGTGAGCTCAAATGTTTCTAGACAACATACTCTGCATTACATACTCGCACATAACTCCTGTATTTATGAGAATCTTTGAACAATGATAATATGTTTAGTCCAGTTTAACCATCTAAAAGGATGCTGAATAATCGTCACTAGTATTTTTAACTCTTGTTCCAGGGGACCTCCATCAAAGCGAAAGATAGAGTTGAAGAAGAAAGAGAATGATCACTTCTTCTACATTTATATGTCCTATTATCCCAGCAGAGGCACCAAAAGAAAAAAGAATGGAGACACTTACTGTCAAGGAACCAAAGATGGAGCATACGCCAATGTATACCATTATGTTGGTCTGCCCATATCGTGGTTCACAATACAAAACTAATGCTAATACCACTGCAATTGCTGAAGCTGCGTAGAGAACAAAAGCTGGAGAAATAAAACAAGACTATCAAGGAAAAATCTTTAACCAGTATAGATAAGGGAAGAAATCATATTAAGTGGTAGTAGTTATACTAATTTCTTTACCAGGTTGTGTTGCAAGTTCCCAAATCTCATCAACCGAACTAATATCATGCTCTCCTGGTGCATGAAGCACAATGACAGTGGAGCCCACTACACATAAGATGCACCCCAATATTCCCATTTTTCGCAATTTTTCCTTCAACAAGAAATGTGCTAAAACAGCACTGCGTGGGCAGTAAGAAATATTAACATCACTTGAAGTCACTGGTAAGAGTTTTTTAGTTATCACTTGAAAGTGATACTTTACCTTACAATTATACTCAGTGCTCCCAGTGGAGTCACAAGCACCGCAGGAGCATAAATATAAGCCACAAAATTGGCAAATTCACCAAAAATCACTGCCAGATATTACAAAAAATATTCAGTCAATGTGTCCTTTCAATAACATTAAATGCAGAGATAAACAAGATTAGTAAGTCTGAACCACAAAAAGAATTACTAGCAATCATGCCGATCCACCAAAGTGGCTCCCTTAGATAGCCATGGCCTCCAGATCCTACAGACATGCAAAAGAAATCAGTATTATAAGTCGACAGAAGAGAGAGAGAGAGAGAGAGAGAGATAATGATAACATTGAGTGAAAACTATCAAACTTCGTATAAAATTTTCATACTACTTTCGATTTGGTTTTTCCTTTTGAGTGTGTGATATCATGGTTGTTCCAAAATCTTGCCTATCTTATTGTAATGAGACAATATTGAGGGCAAACATCCTAAGCTACTAGATGTGGGTTAATTTCTTCAATGCCCATAAAACCTAAACAACATATAAGATGCTGTATCAAGATGTTGGACCCTATTATCTTCTTGATAGACCCCTAAAGCATATGACATTGCACCCAGCAGAAGCCAGCCCTTGTCAAATATGTTGTATCGGACTCTCCTTTTCACTAAGGAGCTTGGTACATCAGATTTTGAGCAAGTATTTTGATTATACTGTTCCAGCTAGAGAAATATTGTTATCTCAATAAAAAAGGGGCCTCCACAGAGCTGCGTGTCTCATCATCTCAAGTAGCAATCCTTACACTTGTCAAATAGAGTGAAGGTTAACAATCTCCATCAAAACCATTAGCAAGAAATTGTTTTACTTGATTAATTGACTAACACCAGAATAACATTCAAAGGTTCTCACTGGTAACTGAGTAACATGTCCATTTACGGTTCACAACTCTTCCAGTAAAACTATGAAAAAGGCGCACTTTCAAAACCAAATTCACAATGGAATGCAATTTTTCCTTATTTTTCCTCAAACATCATTTAAGCAAACTTGCACAAAAAATGATGCGTGAAGTAGTACAGTTTCATAGTTGATAACTCTACAACTAAATAAGCAAAAGTCCAACCTTACATATTTTGCTTTGAAGTGCGTCCATTTCAGAAATTTCCCCTGATCATTTTTTACAAGAGTAACAAAACAGAGATTTCATTTCCTCAAGTTTTTTCTCTTATGCAACAAATTTGTCCACACACATGCTACTATGGCTCATTTATCCAGCCTCATAGCTCTAACACCTGTGCTCAACACTCATTGAAGCATAACAAAAGAAATGCAAGGAAAAGTATATTCTCATAGACAAAGTAGAATGTTAGGCATAATACACCTTAAATCTAGACATCGACAGTTCACATCATAAATTTCTTAACATTCAACTAAATCAAACTTTCCTAGATCCCGTGTTGCAAGTTGACTTATTCTGGAAAGGAAATAATGCAAGAAAAAACATTAAATTAAAAAAAAAAAAAAAAAAAACTACTAGTAAGGCCCATTTGACAAGAAGCAATTTACTTCCTCAACAATAAAAGGAATAAATCAAAAAACACAGAGAATAGCAATAACCCATACTACTGACAATAGTGGAAACCAGAAAAAAAAAATTTAAAAGGAATGACTAGGTAAAACAGAGCGCATACCGGCACGTGAGCCTGACGCGCCGGCCCTCTGTAGACCTTTCTTCTTGATGATGAAGCTGGATCCAATAAACGCACTTGAAGCTACGGCTAAGCCAAACCCAATCAAATTAGCCGTGTACATCACCACTGCGCAATTCTTCTCTAATTACCCAATCTTTATCAACTAATTTCTTCTCACCAATCCGATTATGCTTCTTATAACAATAATCGAGGTAATTTACAATTACTCGGAATTTAAATCTCATCTGAATTCCCACAATTTCATTCATAAAAGCAAAACAGAAATATGTAATCTTTAAAACCCTTAGGTAGATTGGCCTTAAGTTTTTTTTTTTATCGAAATTTTGGATTTCGTTTTTCCTTTTTTGGCTTTTCTTAAGGAGAAAGGACGGGAGGATGTGGGACGTGGGACGTGGTTCAGCTGTCGATCAAAGGCCGTATTTATACGCGTAATTATTAAACAAAGTAATTGGACGGCGTTGAAGGAGGGAAACAATCAAGGCAAAATCATAAAAAGTCCCCCTAAGGTTTATGGTGGTTTGTACTTTACCCCTAACGTTATTTTTTAACACTTTATCCCCGCGGTTAGTTCACTCTTCAAATGATTAATTGAAACATTAAACTAGACAAAAATACCCCCATTTAAAACCGTTAAAATTTCTAACATAAATGCCCCCAATCTGTTATTTATAAAGATACGTTTCCCTTCAAGTTGAGAAATATTTTGTTATCATTTCATCATTCATTAAAGCCTTTAAACTTCTAAATCCTACATTTGCAGCTGAAAAGTGACAAAAAAATGTCCCAAATTTCTTCAAATTCATTTCATTGGTTTTCCTCTAGATGTTGTCTATCACAGCATCTAAAAGAACCAAATTAAGATGCCTGTGGATGTGGTAAAATAGCACCTTTAAGAAAATCCTATTGAAAAATCTCAAAAGAAGATTTCTTAGATATTCAAATTATAAGGTATGATTGTATGATAAACTAATGTCTTTTTTAGCTTTTAGACAAAATAATTTGAAAAACAAAAAATTTGTTTTTTTCTTAGAATCGTCAAACATACAATTTTCTCGTTTTTCTTTGCAAAATACATTAGTAAGAATGGACTTTTTCCCTCCAAGAAGGATATTTTTGAAAAAAACTTATCGCTCGACCCTAGTTCATAGGTAGTTTTGTCTGTTCATTATTTTATCAGGAATACCATTGTCTTTTACCTATTAACCACCACCATTTTGACTATCAATTAGGGGGATAAAGTGCCAAAAAATTAACATGAGGAGATAAAGTGCAAAACATTATAAACCTTAAGGGGACTTTTCGTGAATATCCCAATAATCAATTGATATGATCCGGATCCCCCACTCTAGTCCATGAAGATTTCACCTGTTCAAGTTATTCGAGTTTCAAGTTGTGTCTTTATTTGGTGTTGTTAAGCAAGGGTTTTAATGTTAATTACCTTGCTAATTTAGTTGTTTATCTACTTTAATTAATTTGGCCAGATTGTGTCTCAAGGTGGGCTGACTTTTTGTTATTAATTTTAGGAAAATAAGTGATTCCAAATCACATTAGGATTTCTAGACAGTTCCTAGCTTCATTAGGATTTGAGTTGTAAGAAGCTATAAATAAGCTTCAAACCTACAACAACAAACATATTTTGATTACTTAAATAAAATTGAGAGTATTCTCTTGGCTTCTTGCAAGCACCTCTTGAACATCTTAGAAATTTCCTAACTTGGCTTATTAAACAAGAGTCACACTTGTTTGTGGCGCCGTTCTACCAAATTCCTCGGTTCGCTAATTCGTTAAGTCGCGGGTTGAGATCGTATCAAGAGTGTTCGCAACTTAGAGGGTTAGATTGGATCAAAAAGAATTCTGCCAAGTAAACCTAGAAAATTTCCATCAAGATTGTGGGAATCGCAAGGATGAACTTCACCAACGTGGAGAAATTGGCATCAGTCAACCTACAAAAATAAAATAACTTTCAACTTGAAACAAATCAGAAATTGGATAAAGAAGCACTACAAGAAAATTGTTCATCAGTGACAACACAAAGTCATCACAGAACATACAAATATCGTCACAAATACCTTTTATTGACGACTTTTTGATCTTCACAAAGTCGTCACTAAATCCCCGTCGGTAAAAGTAAACAGTGACGACCTAAAATGTCGTCACTAAATAGTTCTCATTAGTGACGACTTTAAGTAGAGCATTTTTGACAAAAGATCAATTCGTCAATAAAACACTTCCAGATTGTCGTCACTAATGACAACTATTTAGTGACAACTATTTGGTCGTCACTAAATAGTTGTCATTAGTGACGACAATCTGGAAGTGTTTTATTGACGAATTGACCTTTTGTCAAAAATGGTCTACTTAAAGTCGTCACTAAAAAGCACCGAAAGCCATTATATATAACTATTTTACTGACAACAATTGTCGTCACAAATGTAACTTAGATTTAGTGACAGTTTCTGTTGTGACAAGGAGTTTTTATTTTCTATTTTGTGACAACTTTTTTTTGTCATTAGATAATTTCATAATAGCTTAATAGTCATAATTTGGCCTGTAATCATTGCTAAATCATTGATTTTAAACAAACCATACAAATAAACATGAATGATTGATAACCAAAAGTATTTGCATTAGATTACATGGTAATAATATAGCATTCTCAAATGCCAAATTCAAGTGTACATTGCCCAACTAATGCCTACAAAAATAACATTTGTCCAAAATATCACTTGTACATAAGGTACATTTACAAAAGCAATCACAGTTTAAGAAATTGAAGAATATCTAAATGAACCACTCCATGAGCAAAAGGCAATTTTGTCTTCAACATTCTTCAACCATAACCATAGATATCTTCCAAAAGCTAGTATGAATAGCATTTATCTGTCATAAAAGAGTAAAAGAAGTAGGTAAGGGGAGGAGTACAATAATAAAGAACAAGTAATGAGACTTAGATTATTAAGACAAAAATTACAATTCATTAAGAATCTCATATAATTTGGGCCCACATATTACAACACCAGCAAGAAGTTAGAAATCACAGTCCAATCTATACAAATACAACACTGCATAAGTTCAACTAAAGAGCTCTCTAAAACAGTTTTTTTTTAATTTTCTTTCTTCTTCTTTAAATAGCTCAACTTATTGAACAATTAAATTGGACTCCCACAGTAATTATTGTTTAATGTTTATGCTTTTGGTTGTTTATATATTAAAACTAGGTGATTGCTTCCCACGCAAGGCGTGGGAACTTTAGACCTGTTAGTAAGGTTGTATTTGTTATTGTAATATTTTTAATATTTTAGATGATGAAAAGAGTGATGTGGTGTGTATCGTGAACTTGGGCTGGGAGTGAAAAGGAGTATTAGTCAAAAATATATTAGTTCAAAGAGTAGTCATGTACTAATACAAAGGACACAGCCAATGCAGTAATGATGATTCACAAGAAAAAGGAAAGCATGATATTTACATATACAGCAGTAATTTAGTATAGATGATTCAAAAGAAAGAGGCTCCTTTGACGTTCAAATACATTCCATTAACATGTAACAACAACTCAGATGACAATGAAATAAATTCACAAGTACCAATCACTTGGTCATTACTGCAGTAACAGTTAATGGAAGTAGCAAGATATTGCTACAACTTGGTCACATGCAAATTTTTTTTTTGTTCTGGGTTCACAAGGAATGAATTCATAAATTATGAAGCAGCAAAATAATTTCACAAGTACCAATCACTTGGTCATTACCACAGCAACAGTTTCAATACCAATAGTTTCAACTTTCTTGAGACAATCAAGTTGCATCTTAAGTTTGCAAAATATCAAGTTTTACATGTCCATTAAAAATTTTAAAAAGTACCTTTGCTTTCATCACCACCTTTCCGGCTTAGAATACCTCCTTGAACACCACCCCCATAAGCCACTGCTTCATCTGGTTTTACACTCTTGTTGGGTTCCTTTCCATCAAAGTAGTCCTTGAGAAGTTATTGGACTTTTGGGATCCTGGTAGCCCCACTAACAGGAACAATTTCATGCATCTGGTGGTTCTCCAAACCAGCATCCCCCATAGCCTTCTTGACAAGTCCCATGTTTTTGCTAAAGAGGTCATTGTTCAACTCGTCAAATCAAGCATGAGTCCTAACTTGCTGCTGGCTGCTTAAAGCTCTTTTGGCACGTTCAGCTTCCCTCAGTTTTCCAAGTGGTCTATTGTGGTTGCTGATGTTCTTTCCATGTTTCTTGTTAATCAACTTGATGAAATATTCTATAATCCTTTGATGAAAGCCTTTGCCTACAATAAAACAGAGCAATTAGAACCATATGAAAGCTTTTTATAAGAAATGTAACTAATAAAACTTATACAAGAAATTGGTTGCTTTAATCATTGTTCAATATTTTGCAAAATCAACAGTTAATTAGTGTAGTTAGATAAACTTTTTTAATTCGTAGTTAGATAGGCAACTGCTGCTGCTCTGGGTTCATTGATAGTCCTAGCAACATTCAGCCCAGCAATAATACCTGCATTCTTTGTTGCCTGCCTCTGGGCATCATTGAAGTAAAATATGATTCAACGAGTAACTCTAGAAATTGAACTATACCGGGAACAGTTACCACAGCATCCTTAATTTTCTTTGCAAGGAAAGCTTCAGCTGCTTCTTTCATCTTAGTTAAAACCATTACACTAATTTCCTCAAGACTAAAGACTTTAACCTTACTATCCTTAATTTTCACCTAGATATAAGGTTTTCCATCCTTGTTCACAATCTTACAAGGAACGAGCTTCATATCCCTCTAAACTTCATTAGTCTCAATCCTGTTATATAACAGTTAAGACTTCAGTGAGCATATGTATACACACCAAAATGTTCCAGCAAAAATGATAAATACACGAGTGTGCCTTACTTTCATCCAATAACATCGAATCAGTCTTTCGCTACCAGCAAATGCAATCCATGATGGCTTAATACGATTCCTTGGTCATTTGCTGTGATTTCAACATGACCATTTTTGTAAATATGAGCACATGAATAGGTAGTTCCAAGATCTATTCCAATGACTATTCCCAATTTTGCAGCTTATTCTTTGGTGATGGAAATTGTAGATAGACAGCCTTTTGCACCGAAAAATATTATTGGAAAAAGTAAAACTCTTATGTATAGTTTTTGAGAGAAAAAAACTAAAACACTGCAGGATGAAGCAATTCCACACTCATGATGAAATCCACAATTACTTGAGCAACCGTGGGATTGAAGAGTTCGAAGAGCTTGCTCAAACATTGTGGTGACCATCCCAAGAACAAGTGGAAAAAATAAGAACTCATTTAATTTCAAGAAAATGAAATGAACATCAAGTATCAAACTAACAAACAGTGCAGGAACACAAGAAGGATATGAACTGCGAAGAACAATCTGATAGATAGCCTAGTGGTTAATGGTTTTTTTTCCCATCTCCCTTTTTTCTTCCTTCCCAATCCTTCCTTGCTAAAAAATGGCTTTGAAAGTATCAAATAGTACCTATCAAATTAGCGAACTGAGTTAGTTTAAAGAAGATCCTATAATAGTTATTCTAAAAATCTTTAGTCACTTGCTACGTGAGGAGGGCGTGGCAGATAATAACTCTTTGTTTTTTGGCTCATTTCGAATTGATATACTTTTTGGCTTAATTGGAGAGAACTAATTTGAATCATTTCCAACCAATTTACAGACATATCCTTAATGCTTTCCAATAATACAAACAGTTTTTTTTATTGAAAAGATAACCGAGTCAATTAGTGGGTTCCATTCCATCATAATAAGAGAGAGACTCTGTACTAATAATGTCAATAATAAATCCAATCATGTAACATAAATGAAAGAACATCAATTATTAATTTGCACCAATAGCAAAAATCAACTGGAATTTCCCTAAAGAAGTTGTACACGAAACATACTTTTATACAGTAATTTGTGATTAAACTACTACGTATTTCCAGTCTACTGTGCCGTTTCGTGACGTGGGCTCATAAGCTACGGTTTTGTTTGTTTCTGTACGAGAAGAAGCTAAACAATAGTTATCGTTAAAAAAAAAAAGGGGTTGGCGAGCTCCGACAGAAGATTGGATCTCCTCAAGGCATAGTCAATTAATACCAGTAAAGAAGTGTCTTTATGTAGTCAGTCAAGGGAAGGGATAAATAAATGTGCGTCATTTTAGCAATTTAGTGGGAGAGAAGCTAAAACACCAGACGGCAACTTTTGAATAATCGTCGTATTCGGAAAAATACACTACTACTACTACAAAAAAAAGGGTTAAGAACAGGCCTATCTATGACGACGTTCTTTAACCTCCTAAGAGGGTCAGACAACTTTCTGGAATCGAAGAGGTGGCTGAGTTACACGTTTATAAAAGAAACCAACAAAAAGAATGCACCCACCAATGAAATCCTACTAGATTGAATAATGGAGTGTAAAAAAGAACCACTGTCTAGTGATACATTATTATTATTATTACCAGCTTACATCTCGTAAAGTGATCCAATATTAACAAAGCTAGACTCCAAAGCCATGGGAAGAGAGAGTGAAAAAACCCACCTTTAAATCAAAGGTTTGTATAAGAGTTTTGCGTAGCGGCCATGAAACTATTTAGTTTACTAAAAATATATATATATTAATAATCAAATGAATTCACTTATAAAAAAGCGACTAAAAATAACCATCTGTCTAAACGATATATGCACCATTGTGGAAGTCAAACTACAAAGCAAAGACTCTGAAGTTTTAAAACTTTAAACTGCCTGCGTCAATCTGTAAGGAGCATGTGTGTAGTGTACTTCAACCGTCTAATTCCAATTGCTAGTAAATTGATTTTAAAATCCTGAATTAGGTTCTGATATCGCGCGCGCACTCTAAAGAAATTCACTTAAAAACGACAACTAATTAGAGACCTCTTTCAGTTCAGTTGATATTTGATGGAATGACCGGAATTGCAAATTTAAGCAAACGATCGTCTTCCCCAAGCAGATTAGGCATCAATCTTCTATTTAGACCTTCACTCGGGCATTTTAACAAACAGTACATGGGCATAGAAGGATCCAGCAATTTTTGCTCAATTGGGACTGTAATTAGCCCCCCAAAATTTGTCAAAACACAAGAGATTTCAGTCCAAACAACATACAATAGCATACAATCTAAAATCGTTAGCAATCAACATGAAGTTGGCACTGAACAAACGCACGGCAAACATGCTTTGAGACTTTTCAATGTTCATACTAAAAATGGAAAACTAAAATTCAAAGAAGGCAGACGGCTTACAGCGTTTGCTTGGCGAAGTCTGCAGGCGATGGTGATGGTCGAAGGAAGGTGCGAATGATCAGGCGGCTGTAGCTGCCATGGTAGCCGCGCTGGAGCTGGGCGCCAGTGGTGGGTGGCAACATGAAATCGAGGAGCGACAGTGAGAGAGAAAGGCCGTGCGGGAAGGGGAGATGCGTCAGGCAGCTAGGCGGCGCACGAAATGGAGATGCCGTGGCGGAACTTGGAGGCGGCGGAAATTGGATGAGAGCAGAGTGACGGCAGCTATGGAGATTGCGCGCTGTGATGGCCGATGAGCGGCTGTTGCTCTGTATTTTCTTTGTGTCCCCTCTAGGCCAAGACCTTTCTCTGTTTCTGGTTTCACTTCCTCAATCACCAGCCCCCAATTGAAACTTTAGTCTTTTCCTTCGTTCCCCTGCCGACGTCCCCCTTTTCTTCCTCGACAGCTAAAAGATTTTGGGCAGAAATTTGCAAAAAATATTGTAGAATATTAGGGATTTGGAAAAATTGGGGAAAATGTATAGGAGAGAGAAAAACGAACCTTTCCAATGAAAACCTTGCCCTTTAATGCTGGACAGCCATGGTGATGCTAGTGAGAATCCAGAGAACGGATTTGTTGTGTGGGTGAAGGTATCAGGTGCCGTGCGGAAGCTCTGTTTTGTACTCAGTGCAGAAGCTTGTTTGTTTCAGCTCGGTGAAAGTTTGTGTTGCTCAAGTGTTCCGTTGCTTTAACTCAGACCAAGTGTTCCGTTGTTTTTCTTTTCAGAATGTGTTCCGCTGCTTTGGTCTTTGCTTTGCTTTGGATATTGTTTTTGTTGTGCGGCACTTTCACTATGATTTGATCAAAATTTTGACTTCACTCATTTTCCCTCCATTTGATACCAAAAATCATGTTTTTTTCTGGATTTGTAATATGGTTTGAACCATAGATTTTAATGCTATAGTATTATTCTTTATTTTTTAGCAAAAAATAAAAATTTTCATCAACATAGGTGGTAAAATTTGTTAATTTCATATAATTGAAAATGTACTTTTATAATTTGCTAATATTTTATACTAATTTCTTATAATTGCAGCACTAAAGAACATCATGTAATTGAAAATAATTAAACTCAAATTATATGGTTATAACATAGTTTCAATAAAAATAATCATTTTCCCAACATTTGAGACCAATCATCATGCTTTTTTTATTTTTAATTTGGTTTGAAGCATAGATTTTATTGCTATAGTATTATTCTTTATTTTTAGTACAAAAACACAAATTTTCATCAATATAGGTGGCAAAATTTGTTAATTACATATAAGTGAAAATATACTTTTATAATTTGCAAATATTTTAGCCCTGCAATTTTTTATAATTGCAGCACTAAAGTACATCATTAATTGAAAATAACGAAAGTCAAATTCTATGGTTATAACAGACTTTCATTAAAAATAATCAAATGCTATTAATAAGACATTATTGTTAAGTCAAAATCAAAGAAAATTTAGTGATGACATAATGTTATCACTAATTTATTCAAGATTATAATGACAAGAAAAGTCGTCACTAATTAAATTGCTAGTTTTTAATATTGTCAATTGCTAGTTTTTAATACTTTTGTGAAAATATTGATAATGGTTGAGAAAATTTTGTTACATTACTGCAAGTGATAAATGTACTTTTGTTCTTTTTCAAACATTTATTTTAATGTTTAATTTTGTTTAAAACTATTGTACTAGTATAGATTTGCAAAACAAAACTTAAGTTCTCAATAGTTAAAAAATTCATTACAGAGAAAACACAAAGTAGTAGTTGCAAAATGTGTATAAATTACAGATATTTTGTGTATAAATTACAGTTTATTTTAATATTTAATTTTGTTTGAAACTATTTTACTAGTATAGATTTGCAAGACATAGATTTATGGGTAATTTTTTTTTTTTTGCTTTCACATATTTAATTTATGTTAAATACAAAACCTACCAGTTTCCCTTTCATAAAAATATTAGTGCAACACTTTTTGAATTTTACTTACAAACATTTATGTATTTAACGTAAATTAAATGATTCAGAGTGAAATGCCCATAAAGAGCAGAATATTTATTCATGTAATGGAGGAAACCCACAAAGAGTTGGTACTTTATGGGCCATTTCTTTTTTTTAAAAAAATTTAATTTATGTTGAAAAGATAACCTGCCAGTTTTCGTTTTATAAGAAATCAGTGTAATACTTTTTGAATTTTACTTACAAACATTTATAAATTTATCATAAATTATATGTTTGAGAGTAAAATGCCCATAAAAAGTTGGTACTTTAAATAGATAATGCTCATTTGCCCATAAACTACACTCCCTAAAGGCTATTTTGTTAATTACTTTGTAGTACTTTGTTATTCCTTTGCTAATACTACTTGGCATGTAGTACAAAGGATAAATCTGGCATAAATTTCTTATTCCATTGATAAAAAGACCTGCCTGCCTTATAACTATTGTAATGAAAGATATATCTTTAGAGTTTATAACAAATTATTACTTAAGTTTGAGAAAATTATAAAATATTTATGCATAGTTTATCAAGATACCATTCGCAATTTCCTAATAAAAAAATAGGGGCTAAATTGTAAAAGTTAGGGTGCCATAATATAAATAATAAAATTGGTGTATTACATATGGGGGTTAAATTGCAAAAGTTATAGTGCCATAATAGAATTAATAAAATTGGTGAATTACATATGGGGCTAAATTACAAAAGTTAGGGAGTAATAATAGAATTAAAGAAATCGGTGCACTACATATGGGGCTAAATTGTAAAAGTTAAGGTATCATAATCGAATTAATGGAATTTTTTACAACATTTGGGGCTAAATCGCAAAAGTTAGGGTGGCACAGTAGAATTACAGAGAGTGACTTAGAAATAAGTACTTTAAACAGTGAAGATTAATTCTTGTCACTAAATCCAAATCGGTAGAGTGACAGTGACGATATTAGAAGTTGTCACTATATAGATCATTTTAGTGACAACTTTTTCAAAGTCGTCACTGAAGACTTAGTTGCTTTGAGCAATTATGACAACTTTCCTTGTCGTCACTAAACAACCACGTTTTGTGACGACTTTTGTCGTCACTAAAAAATGTTGTCACTAATGACCATATTTTTTGCAGTGTAGTTTGTGACGAAAATAACGGGTCGTCACTAAACATTTAGTTGTTTTGATGCAATTATGACAACTTTAGGTGTCGCGACTAAAGAAGCTCCTTTTGTGACGACTTATTGTCATCACTAAAAAATGTTGTCACTAATAAATTTTTTTTTTTAGTGATCAGTGACGACAACAAAAAGTCGTCCGTAAATAGGGCAAGCAATAGTGATGATGTTCTTAATGTCGTCACTATTGTGTGTTCTAAACACTCCCGCGCTCTTGCTAAAATTTGGCGGGAATTTAGAAAAGTCGTCACAAATGAGTTGGCTCTCATTAGAGGTTTGTGACGAGTTAGAAAGTCGTCAATAAAGGATCCACTATTGTGACAACTTTTTTTCGTCACAAAGAAAAGTTGTCACTGATGACCAATTTTCTTGTAGTGAAGCAATGGGACATCATTAGCTAAATGTCAAGAAGGTATAGAACAAGATTTAAACGTGAAAACTCCCTTTGACCCTTCAGTATTCTTTCCCCTCCTCTTGAAAGCGATTTGTCCACAAATCGACGGTGCGCTTAAAGGACAACAATGTTGGAAATAGATGAATGACTACGAGCCATGTTGCATGCCATGTGGTCAACCTCACAATGCTCTCGAATAAAAACATCCTCCAAGACAGGAAACATCTCCTATAAAGCTTATGGGAATTTCAAGTGACACTCCAAAGCTCTCTAATTAGCTCTTTGTCATGGAATGTCAAATTCAGACCTAAACAACAAATAACACCATTAGTATATATAAGTTTAAAACTACTCAACCACTTACCATTGGCAATCATCAGATGAGGATCTTCATAATGATACTCAATTAGCTTAGAAAAATCTCGAATCTGGTTATGCAAAGTAACAAAAGTCTCCACAAGTTGTCGGTTTGGCCTATCTGGAGATAGAACAATGACCCAATCATGTTGCACATCCGTAGAAGCATGAACCAGTGAGGTAAGAACAACATTCGGATCTTGATTGACACACTTGTCTGCATCACCCAACATAAGTGGCAGCAATGAAGTGAAGCTCATTCCATACTAATCACATGAATTTGCACAAGTTAGAGTTGATAAAATGGGCTCGTGACCACCAGCTTTTGGACATGTGAATAAGCGTCAAAGATCACCACTTTTAGCTGCAATAAGCATGAAATTGGATTGCAAGTCTTTAATCATAGCTGGAAAATTTTGGACAGCTTTACAACACTTCTCATCAAGATGATGAACTCGAGTCAATCCTCCAATGGTGTGGACAGGTTTGAATTGATATTGTTCCATGAATTTATACCAAAGAGATTTAGCTCCTAGAAGACAAACTCCACGAAAACTCGCAAAGTGTCCAAGTGACTTCGGAATGGAACATGCCATGACCAATTCTACTTAACATTGTTTAATCTGCACAAAGGAAGAGATACTAAACAAAACACATGTGAGCCGGTTATAAAACAAAATGTTCACACTTTCAACTTTTGCAAACATGGCCAACTCTTCCCTTTTACTCTTCACTAAGGCCAAATTTTTCTTGCCTTTTCCCACTCCATTCTTCTCGGCCCATTGGTCACTCATTGCACTTGAGTGTTGATTTTCTTTGTCTAGCTGATGTTCATGGCTCGGCTGCAACTTATTCATATGTGGCTCTTCAATCAACGAGGGACTGGAGTGAATTTTTCTTTTATTACCGCTGGTTGACACTTGATTAAGTTGTTCAAAGTATGAATGCAGTACTTGGCTAATTTCTCACATCATAGAATCAACCGATTCCTTAGTCCGACTTCAAAAATCATCCTTTGATTCACGAGGCTTTGGCTCAATTCGAGAATTCTTAAACTCCTTGATTTGATTGTCAAGACACTCCTTAGATGAATCTCGTTTGCTTGAGGATGACCTTGATTTAGATGCTCGGCACAAACTTCTTTGCTCCTTCTCATACTCATCACAAGCATGTTTATAACTTTCATATGCATGCAAAGCACGGTAACGTTCCATCTCCTCCCGGAGTGAACGAAACTCATGTTGTGAACTAGAGTGCATGGAACTAGAGTACTTGGACGTAGTTCACATGGAACTCCTCCCCTTGAGAGGCTCATTCTACAAGAATTCTTGATTGTATGAGCAAAATACAACTCTACTAGGCATGATTACATGACCTGCAAAGACGGTTAGTGTGAGGACCGGCAAATTTTTCGATTTTTAAACCCCTATTTTTGGCTCATTTAATTATTTATTTGAATATTTGCCCTGAATAATATTTTCTAACCTTATTAGACTTAAATACATGGAATTATGACTTCATTATAGTTTGAAAGTGACTCGTTTCAAAAATTAAATTTCGGAAGCTCGATTAATGAAAATAGTGAAAACATGTTTTAAAATTTTAGCCAATTGGGAGTACAATAAGCTCGGAAAATTGGAGACATGTACAATGGTTCTAAAATAGGTAATTTTAGGTTTAAGTACTCAAGTGATAGTTAGTGGTACGATCGTTATAAGAAATTCTCGAAGGTTTCACTGTATCGCGCCTAAATTGGAAATACGCGTTTTCACGCGCACGATTAATTGAGAAACATTAGATCATTATTTTGGGACAATTAAGAATGAATAATATTTATATGAATATAAGTGCATTAGAGGTTTAGTGCACAAGTGAAATAAACCCGAGAGGAAACGCGCGCGTACGCGCACTATTGGAGAGTTGACTTTGTACAATTGGAGCCTACAATTACTAAGCTTCTCACGGAAGCTTCCTCATCAGCCATAACACTCTTTTCTTTTCCTCAAGCTGGCCGAACAACACAAGGAGGAAGAAGACCCATTTCTTCAACTCATTTCACTCAAATTTGCACTAAATCACCTCAAATTTCTACCACACACACAATATAACTTGGAGATCATCTTAAGGTACAAAAAGGGGGCTGCTTTTCATGGTTTTCTTGGGCTAAGAAGGACCGAAAATTTCTGCCTAAGTCATCAACTAAGGTAATCAATGATCAACCTCTCAATTCTTGGCTTATGGAAGTAATATAGCATTTATAAACCCTTGCATGCTTATGGGTAGCTTGTCTATGATGGAAATTTGGTTGTGTGGGCTCTATGAACTCCCACTTTGGTTGATGGACTGATTTGGTGGTTGATGATGATAATTATGTTGGTTTAGTGCTTAAATTAGTGGTATAATGTTGGGTTATTGTTA
Source organism: Coffea arabica (assembly GCF_036785885.1). Lineage (NCBI taxonomy): Eukaryota > Viridiplantae > Streptophyta > Magnoliopsida > Gentianales > Rubiaceae > Coffea > Coffea arabica. The sequence continues at coordinate 38,575,871 of NC_092329.1, forward strand.
GAAACTCCAAGATGGTGCAATGGCCAAAAGTGACTATTTTACCCCTACCTTGTCCGACCACTTTTGTGCAAAATTTTGAGGTTCTAATGGCTTGTTTATGTTGTTTATATGTTATATTGGTTGTGTTAAAAGTTTCATTGAAAAATAACATGATTTGATCACCCAAATGTCGGAAATTCGAAAGCTTGAAAATCTGGAATTTGAATCCCGTCACTGCCCAGGCAGTCTTCTTGTTTCGGCCATAACTTGTTGCTCCGATATCGGAATCGAGTTCCATTTATGGAATTGGAAACTAGACATTCCTAGCTTTCCGTTGGTATAAAATTCATGTCCTGGTTCCACTTGAGCTAGCCAAACCATTCATTTGAAATCCACTGTCCTGTTTTGTTGCTTCCTGGAAGGCAGCTCATGAGCTGCAACTTAATGCTCACGAACGAGCTGGTTATGGACGGAGTTTGAAAATGGTTTCTTCTGAGAAAATGTAGTCTTATAAGTCTATTTTCCAACTCCACCAACCACGATCAATTCTGAGTTGAATTGAGGGATTTATGATCAAAACTCAAATCTTGTCTGGTGAAGGAATACCTTACATTTGGACAGATTTGAACTAGCAATGATTTGGGACTTGTTATCCGAAATTTCTTGGTGTAAATCACCTATCAAATGTACCTTGGACAAATTTTAGACATTACCTACTGGAATGAATCATGTTTGAGTCGTTTCTTGGCCAAATGTTTGGAAAACGGCAAACCGGAAGCTCAAAGGCAGCTTAGCCTTAGAACTTCTTGTTTCAATGGTTTTGTTAACCGACTTCCCATTTATATTTTTCTATGAAATTTGGCAAGGGAGTGGCCCTTATATATTAATATATTCATACCAAATTTGGTGTCATTCCGAGTCTATTTTGCTACCAAACTAAAGTCCCAAAGTTTGGAACTCAAATCTGGAAAACTGTTCCCATAATGCTCAGACAGCTCGCTTGTTTCGTCCATAATTTTGTACTCCGATGTCGAAATCGAGTGCCGTCAGTGGCATTTGAAACTAGACATTCCCAGATTTCCAAAAGTATAAAATGCAACCCCAGATTCCATCCGAGCAGCCCGTACCAACCATTTAAAGTCGGCTGGTCTGTTTCTCTGTTTTCCTGGAACGAAATGGTGAGGCTGCAACTTGAGGCTCGAATTCGAGCTAGTTGTGTGCCGAATTTTAAAATAATTTCTTCTATGAAATTATATCTCTATGAATGTATTTTCCAACTCCATAAACCATGCCCAATTCCGAGTTAATTTGACTGATTTTTGATCAAAATACGGAACCTGTCCTGCTCTTGAAAACCCTAAATTTTGGGCAAAATTGATGCTAGAGTTGGTGTGGACTTGCCAATTGAATTTCTTGGAGTTAAAACACTTACCAAATGTACCATGAATATTTCTTAGGCTTTTCTTACACAAATAAACCATTTTTGAAGGATTTTCCCTGGTCAAATGTTTGGAATGGAAAACAAAAAGCTCAAGGCAGTTCTGCCTTAGGATTTTTTCGAAACTTTGGATGTTTGGTTGACTACCTTCCCGAAGGTATTTTTCCATGAAATTTGGTAGAGGGACAACCCTTATATGGTGATATTATACTGCTAATTTTAGTGTTATTCCGAGACCGTTTCATGGCTCAAATAAATTTCCAAAGTTCAAGACTTAATTTTAGAAAACCCTTGTTTAACAAGGAAATTTGGGTAAATTTGAGCTACCATATCTTGGTACTCAAAACTCCATTTCTCATTCCGCTTATTTTGTTGTAAACTTGGATTACAACACTACTAGAGTTGCAAATTTCAAAGGCTAGTTCCAATCAAGTGAATTTTGCCAAATTTTCAAATTTGGCCAAAAACCAACTTAAATCTGCCTTATGAACCAAAACAGCGACTTTGAGCTCATTTTTGAATATTTTTTATTTGAAATCTTAGAGAAGTTATTCTAAGAACTTTTAGTACTTTGGAAGCGGTTTCCAACGGTACCAAGTTTCCAATTTTGGACTTGTAAAGAATGAGATACGATTTTTCAAAGATCTTGTACCAAAACTGAAATTTCCGAATCTTAAGGAAATAGAAAATTTTGAATTCTCCTTATTCCTTTGATGTTACTTGAACGTATTAAACTTGATTTCCAAGATGAAACCTCAATTGCTTTTGTGCTTTAAAATTCCATCTTTGAACCCCGATTTACGAGTGGTTGGGATTCGTTTTCTTTGAAGTTTTCTTAGATTGTGCATTAAGTACAATCTTTCTAATAATTGGGGTGTTTTTGAGTGATAAATCATTATTAATTGCTCAGGCACACAAGAGGAACTTCAAGAGGATCCCACGGTGGACGCTTGAACTTCGAGTGCCGTTTCTTCTTGTTTACTTGGTGAGTGTCAAGTGCATGTTAAATACTTGTGTAATTGAAATGTGAATTGTACAAGTGTTATACATGATACGTAAACTTGTTGATACGAGTGTGTATTTTATCGCGCTCGTTCTCCTTTGGGGAATGCTACAGTTAAAATGTGCTATGTGAATTAATATTCGTATTGTGTGAAATGAATTGTTATAGGAATTAAGTGAAGTGTTGTTATTGCCAACCCTATTTGTGTTGTGATGTCGAGTGGAGTGAGCCTCCTCGACTTATGTGTATATACGTGAGGACACCCTCGTTCACTCTTTCCTTTAATTATGCAATACTTGTTACATGGATACACATGATCGGTAACTGTTCATAGACATGTTTAACTCGTAAGCTCGGAGGGGAAGTGTGAGGACCTAGTCCGTTCGTACGTTGAGATTAGGGTTATTCATTATTTGTACGGTTAAATTAAGGTTTTAGGGCTAAGGAGAAACCCTAATCTCGGCCAAGATTGAACACCCTAACTTTGCTTACGATAAAACCCTAGTTTATGCGGTATTCTAGTGTGTGTTTTGGCACAAGAAAAAAATAGGATTCGTTATAGTTTACAGAGGTTTAACAAGTTTGAAAATGGTTAGTAAACTCTGGATTAGCAAACCTCTAGTGTTACAATATTAGAAAGCTTAAATGGAGTTTTGTTTATCGCCCGTCTTTTCCACATTTTCTTTATTAGAAAATTCCCCAGATAATTTTATTGAGTGAATATACGTTTTAGATGATTTTTCTAGTATCGGTTAGTTTTTGAGACATTAAGAACGTATGTCGGACGTGGGACCCACTAGTGCGAAAAGTTCGGAAAAATTCGGCCAACTAGGTTAAGTTTTGAATACCGGGTTTAAATTACCGGGTGTGATGAGATATTTATTGGTATCAAATGGATTAGTGTGAGAGAGACAAAAAGTTAGGCATGAAATAATTATAGTGACAAGTGTCACTTTGTGATTGGGTTGGACTTTGACCTTTGGACCAACTTTACCAATAAATCAAAAATTGACCAAAATTCATTCATTTTCTTGTCTTCCTTGGCTGAATTAGAGAGAGAGAAAAGAGAGAAAATCCCTTCATCTTCCACTTCAATTTCTTGTCCAAATTTTGAGTTTTAACCGATTAATTTGCAAACTACTCCATAAAACTTGCTTTCCAAGTAGTTTCCAAGGTGTTTATGGAAGGATTTTTGGAGGACAAAGCCTAAGCTACCATTTTTCTTGAGTTTTCAAGGTATTTTACCAAGAACCTCTTCTTTACTTCAATTAATTGGTAATTAGTGGTTGAAAGTTGTAGTTTTGGTAGTTTATGAGTATATTTCATAGTTGGAAGTAGTATTATGGAAATTCCAGTTTAAGGTTTCATTTTTCCCCTTTCTGTCCGTTTCTGTTCGACCAGGTTAGAGGCCGAATTGGCCTTAGCACAAAACATGAAAGTTGTAGAGAATGATGTTTTCTAGTTGCCTGTAAAATTTCAGCCCAATCGGAGCAACGTAGCCTGTGAAAAGACCGAAATACCCCTGCTGCCCTGTTTCTATCCGAGAATGATAATCAGCTTCTGTAATTGGTTGTTTTGACCAGGAATACTACTGATTTGGTTGTTGACGTCTTCTTAACATTTATAGCCTTGTATCTTAGCTTTCCAATGGCTTTGGAATCACTTCAATTGGAGTTGTAGGTGCTGAGATATGACTGCATAAGTCAGGACTGCTGCAGTACACTTTGAACTGGAAAATCTGGGGTTGTTTTGGTAAATTTGACCTAGTTAGGATGAGAACTGGAATGTATTGTCTTCATTAAAGTTGTATATATTGATGTGTTTGAGGTTCCTGTAAAATTTCAGGCCAATCGGAGTAGCGTAGCTCATGAAAAGACGGAATTACCCTTGCTGTCCTGTTTTTACCCGAACTTGAAAACTGCTTCAGTAATTGGCTATTTTGGTTGGGATTACTTCTGATTTGGGTTTTGGTGCCTTCTTAGGAAATGTAGCCCCTTGAGTCCTGAGTATCCCTGTAAAATTTCAGGTCAAACAAGTTAGCGTATTCTGAGTTATCGACAAAACCCTCAGGCCTGTTTTAGACATTGGTTTGTGTACGTTTTGAATTTCAGCTTCTGCCCGTGATTTTTCGGTTTTGATCCCGTACGAACTGGGTACTGATCCCTTCATAAGAAATTTAGATCTTGATCTTAGCTTCGAAACGGTATAAAGTACGCCGAAATCCGAGTTCCGTAGCCCCTGTTATGATCAAAACAATATCGCTCGTCAGAACTGCCTTGTATCTGGACAGTTCTGACGGGTACCTTGGCACTCGATTTTCGTTCTGTTCTGAGTGGATTCAAGTCTTGGCCAAAACATCAAAGTTTTAACCTTATATTTCAGCTTTCTAACGCCTCTGGAATTTCTTGATTTCGATTCCTGAGCCGTGAGTTATGGCCTTGCAAACAGGGCCTGTGTGGTAAACCGCAATGAAACAGCTGGCACTATTTCGTGCATTTTTGACCTATACCTATTGAGATATGGGTTGAGATGTCTAAAGGGAAGTTGTAGCCCTTCCTCTTAGCTTCGCAACGGTACCTCATGTACCTTGATCCGATACTCCTAGCCTAACTTTTGACCAAAACGGTTTGAGATGGCAGTTGTGGCCGTTTCCGTTTGCCGTTCCGCGCGCGCGCGTGCGCCCCTTTTTGCCGTTTCCGCAAATTACGTGTGCCAATTTTGTCGTTTTACTTGTTTTGGATCGGTTCGTAGCCGTTTGTGACATAAGTGATAAAATCTTGTATTTCAGATAGTGGTGAGATAGGCGGAGCCGGTGGGGCCCACTACTAGCGATCACGCGCGAAGCAATCTTGTACTACTTTTGGTATTTTGAGTAAGTATTCAGGCCAGTTTGGTGTGTTTTCTTTGCTATGTGTTTGAGATATGTGAAAAGGGCACTTAGGCGAGGGTGTACTTTATCGCACTCGACCTAAACCCTAATTTGGATGTATAATTGTACTTGGCATATGTATATGAACCTTTTGGAACCAAAACCCTTGAGCTAGTGGCTCGGGGCGACTTTCGTATAAAGTTTGTGAAGTTTGCAAAGTTTGTGATTTTGAATACTTTTGTGAAGTTGTGAGTTTGGGGCGAACTCTTGACCTGGTTGGACTATTCGAGCCGGTTAGGGCTTGGTCGAAGGCAGTCCAACTTAGTCTGAGGTCACCAAGTTTGTAGGTTCATGTTATGAACCAATTTTGTAAATCCGGTTCACCGAGAAGGTGACCAAGTTTGTGACCCGAGCTTGTGACTCAAGCTCAAGTTTGTGATTTCGTTCGCCCGGGCAAGTTTGTGAGGTGACTGGCCAGTGAGGGTGATAAGGTGTCGGTGGGTGTACAAGTGAAGTTCTACGGACCATTATTTGCAGTCGACGGAGTGTCGGCAGGAGATCACGCATGGCACATGACTTGGCTTTGGAGCCATCTGTATCCTTATTATGTGATGTTACTTTTCTGCTTTTGCTTTACTCTAAATGTGTAACTGTTACGTGAAATTTATGCTTTCACCCCTGTTTACTTACTAAGCATATAGCTTACCCCATTCCTTTTGTTTTCCTTAGCAGGGGCCGACGCGGGGACTTTTGGCTCGTATACTAGTATAGTAAGATTGGCTTGTAATAGTTGAACAGTTAGGATGTTTGTTTTTTTTTGTTTTGGTGGTTTGACTCGATACTTTTGGAGAATGTAATTATAACTCTTTTGGGGTTGTATATATTGTTTTTAGTGCTCTTTCAAACTTTAAGTTTTGAGTCCTGGCGCGAGATAGGCAAGCGGCCCGCCGATACCCTTGGGTTCGCCCTTGGGAGAAGTGGGGCCGTCACAGCATGTACCACACCGATTCGGGTGGGAGGTACCTCTCATCCTGGCTCAGTGCTATACTCGGTTCCCTAAACGATAGTACGTACCACACCGATTCGGGTGGGAGGTACCTCTCATGTCGACTCAGAACCATAAACAATAATTGATAATTGTACATGAATATGTTTAACTCATGAGCTCTGAGCGGATAGCATGTACCACACCAATCTGGGTGGGAGGTACCTCTCATACCATCTCAGTGCTATAATTGGTTCTCGGAGCGATAGCATATACCACACCGATGCGGGTGGGAGGTACCTCTCAGGTCGACTCAAAACTAAAAATAAAGTATAAGTCGATTGGAGTGATATCTCATCGACCACTGAGCGGTAGCATGTACCACACTAATTCGGGTGGGAGGTACCTCCCATGTCGACTCAGAACCATAAATGTGTAATCGATTCCCTGAGCGATAGCATGTACCACACCGATTCGGGTGGGAGGTATCTCTCATGTCTACTCAGAACCATACTTGAAAACGTGAAATTCTACGGACTTGATTACCTAATCGGGTGATGAAATGTCATCCCAAGGAAGTATTGGATTGAACTTTAACAAAACAAATAGAAATTAGCTCATAAGAGCTCCTGTATCCTATTCAAGGGTATCTTAGTATAAATTGTGAATCACCTGAATATTATAGCTGTCATTCTTGCGTAAGTGCTATTATTATTTGGACTACGCGTGTTGCATGTTTTCTTGACCTCACGAGCATTCGCTCACCTCGTTAGATTTGTTTTCTTTAACAGGAGCTGAAATGGAAGGAATTGTGGAGAGCTCGATTTGATGGCCTTTTGATTAGATTTTTGAATGTATTCGTATAGACAACTTTTGGAAGCTGTATATTTTAGTAATGTGAAATATTTTGGTAACTTATGATATAAGACTTGAACGATTATTAAGGAATTGACTTTCCTTTATACCTTCGACTTTTAGTATCGATCGGTTGTTCTTAAGTTTGAAGGGAAATTGTACCGAGCCCTGGCGAGAGCTGGGTAGGCATCCCGCGGATACCCTTGGGTTCGCCCTTGAGAGAAGTGAGGGTGTCACGGTTGGTATCAGAGCTTAGGCTTTAGATTTTTATAGAGTGTCCTAGGCTTAAAAGTTTAGGATGCCGGACTGTGGGATTTGATTGTGTATTACGTGCAGAGTGATCTTGGTGTTTGAGGTTGTAGCACCATTTTGCTCACAAAATACTATAAGATTTTACTTTTCAAGTTAGGTTGGAGGTGAACCCAGATTAGGAAAATTAAATAACCATTTGGTGAGTTTAAGGGTTAGGAACCTTGATTCTCTATTATTTTGCTTGCCAAACTTCCCGAAGGAAAAGTTGAACCATTTGAACAATTTTGGGCTCCACTTTGGACTTAAAAATGAGACATCTTTTGCATTCCATTTAGTTTGACTTATTACCCTAACTTGTATAAGAACTTTCACCTTGAATCTAATAAGGATACTAAGAATTTAGAAAATAGTTTAGGCTTTTGAAAGAAATTTAGAATTTTCAGTTACTCAAATGATGTGATTTGGTATCATGGATTCTTTTAGTTTTGCCCTAACTAGGCTTATGATTTTTCTCCTTTTGATTCCGCCTATGATAGTAGGGGTAACGCATGCCGTGAGGTCTTTTGTATTTTGCCTGCATGTACTCTTGTATTTGCGGCCCTTAGTTGCCCATAATCTGTATTTGATAATAATGTTAGCTAGTTGTATGCACATTGACATGTGACATGACATCTGGCTTATGCAAATATCTATGCCATGATTTAAAGTGCTCTTGCAATGTGTACATGTTTTTCAATTCATGCGCTTATACTTTTCACTTTTATGATGCGTTTAGAACCTTGCCAAATGGATCGGCGAGGGCGTGGTCGGGGGCGTGGGCGTGGGTTTCGGCAACCCCGCACTCCCGAGAGAGGTGAGGGATCTATGATTGGACCAAACCAAAACCCTAGAAACGAAGAGGGTGACCAAGTGGCCACGCCCATTAACCGCATGACTGATATCCTCGAGCGCTTAGCTGAGCGCCAAGGACCTGAACCAGTCAACCAACCTGGAAACCAAGAGAGGGGTGAGGATAGAGCCCTAGAGCGATTCTTGAAGTTCGCTCCACCTAAGTTTCATGGAGGATCTGATCCCGAGGTAGCGGAAAATTGGTTTGAAAGGATAGTTGATATTTTTGCTGCTTTAGATTATACCGAGGAAAGGCAAGTGAATTTTGCCGCTTTTCAATTTGAGGAAGCAGCATGCTCATGGTGGAATGTTGTTAGTGCAATGTGGGAAAGAGAACAAACCCCTTGGACTTGGGTAAACTTTGAGAGGGAATTTAATGTCAAGTTCCTCCCGCCAATTATACAAGAAAAGAGGGAGGGCGACTTTATTAAGTTGAAACAAGGATTATTAAGTGTGGCCGAGTATGAGGAGCGGTTCACCAAACTTTCTGAATTTGCCCCTGAGCTTGTAGTCACCGAACGGAAATGGATAAGGAGGTTTATTCAGGGGTTAAATGTAGAAATCCAAGAATCCCTAGCAGCTACCCAAATTGCCACTTTTACGGATGCCTTAGATAAGGCGCAGAGGGTAAAGAATGCTAAGTCTCAATCTAAAACTTTTCATGCTAGAAAGAGGGGTAACCCGAGCGATACCCCTAAATCGTCCGAGAAGTCTACCCAACCCCTTGATATGGAAAAAGGGGCTGGAGGAGTGAGGATGCATGACAAACCCGGAGAAACTCCATCAAGCGAAGCCCCGCCAAAAGGAAATCAGAGTAGGCGAGGTCAACAAAGTGAAAATCCCAAACTAGTCAAGGCATGACTCCTCATGTAACTTGTGCATACTGTGGCAAGATTAACCACACGGAGGCCGAGTGTTGGAGAAAACAAGGAAAATGTCTGAGGTGCGGTAGTATCGAGCATAAGTTTTCGAATTGCCCTAAAACTTCTAAGGGAGAAGGAAATTCTCAACAACCTGCTAAATCCACTGCAAATCAATCGAGTGCCGAAAGGAATAATTAATGCCGATGATTGTAAGAGAGATCCAAATTCTATGAGTAGGGGTGAATCTGACTCTACTCAACAAATAGGGATTGTGGTTTTACCCTAGCATAGACTGGCACTTTTAGAGGTTATAATTTTTTTTCTTTTTTCTTTTTTTTTTGGTATAGGGGATGACATCCTTTTGTTGTATATTGCGACTTAACACATTTTGATCTTGTTGTTTCCTCTTGCTTTTGAAATGATTTGATGAACTTATTATAACTTAGTGTAATTATTATGATCTTTTATGGCATATGAAAATTTACCTTGCTTTTAATTGATTTTACGGTTTATACGTATATGTACTCTATTGTTCCACGTCTCTAGACCTGTAATAAGATCATGAATGGCACCCGAGAATAGTTAAGTTTAACAAGTATGAGTTTTGAATGGGAAGATTAAGAGTGATGAAAATTGGACACGGGAGGAGAAAGTATTTAAGGCTATTTATAAATCAAGGTATGAATTTCGAGAACGAAATTCTTTTAAGGGGGGAAGGATGTGAGGACCCGCAAATTTTTCGATTTTTAAACTCCTATTTTTGGCTCATTTAATTATTTATTTGAATATTTGCCCCGAATAATATTTTCTAACCTTATTAGACTTAAATACATGGAATTATGACTTCATTAAAGTTTTAAAGTGACTCATTTCAAAAATTAAATTTTGGAAGCTCGATTAATGAAAATAGGGAAAACATGTTTGAAAATTTTAGCCAATTGGGAGTACAATAAGCTCGGAAAATTGGAGACATGTACAATGGTTCTAAAATAGGTAATTTTAGGTTTAAATACTCAAGTGATAGTTAGTGGTACGATCGTTATAAGAAATTCTCGAAGGTTTCACTCTATCGCGCCTAAATTGGAAATACGCGTTTTCACGCGCACGATTAATTGAGAAACTTTAGACCATTATTTTGGGACAATTAAGAATTAATAATATTTATATGAATATAAGTGCATTAGAGGTTTAGTGCACAAGTGAAATAAACCCGAGAGACTATTGGAGAGTTGACTTTGTACAATTGGAGCCTACAATTACTAAGCTTCTCACAGAAGTTTCCTCATCAGCCATAACACTCTTTTCTTTTCCTCAAGCTGGCCAAACAACACAAGGAAGAAGAAGACCCATTTCTTCATCTCATTTCACTCAAATTTGCACTAAATCACCTCAAATTTCTACCACACACACAAAATAACTTGGAGATCATCTTAAGGTACAAAAATGGGCTGCTTTTCATGGTTTTCTTGGACTAAGAAGGACCGAAAATTTCTGCCTAAGTCATCAACTAAGGTAATCAATGATCAACCTCTCAATTCTTGGCTTATGGAAGTAATATAACATTTATATACCCTTGCATGCTTATGGGTAGCTTGTCTATGATCGAAATTTGGTTGTGTGGGCTCTATGAACTCCCACTTTGGTTGATGGACTGATTTGGTGGTTGATGATGATAATTATGTTGGTTTAGTGCTTAAATTAGTGGTATAATGTTGGGTTATTGTCAGAAACTCCAAGATGGTGCAATGGCCAAAAGTGACTATTTTACCCCTACCTTGTCCGACCACTTTTGTGCAAAATTTTGAGGTTCTAATGGCTTGTTTATGTTGTTTACATGTTATATTGGTTGTGTTAAAAGTTTCATTGAAAAATAACATGATTTGATCACCCAAATGTCGGAAATTCGAAAACTTGAAAATCTGGAATTTGATTCTCGTCACTGCCCAGGCAGTCTTCTTGTTTCGGCCATAACTTGTTGCTCCGATATCGGAATCGAGTGCCATTTGTAGCATTGGAAACTAGACATTCCTAGCTTTCTGTTGGTATAAAATGCATGTCTGGTGAAGGAATACTTTACATTTGGACAGATTTGTACTAGCAATGATTTGGGACTTGTTATCCGAAATTTCTTGGTGTAAATCACCTATCAAATGTACCTTGGACAAATTTTAGACATTACCTACTGGAATGAATCATGTTTGAGTCGTTTCTTGGCCAAATGTTTGGAAAACGGCAAACCGGAAGCTCAAAGGCAGCTTAGCCTTAGAACTCCTTGCGATTTCAACGGTTTTGTTAACCGACTTCCCATTTATATTTTTCTATGAAATTTGGCAAGGGAGTGGACCTTATATATTAGTATATTCATACCAAAATTGGTGTGATTCCGAGTCTATTTTGCTACCAAACTAAAGTCCCAAAGTTTGGAACTCAAATCTGGAAAACTGTTCCCATAATGCTCAGACAGCTCGCTTGTTTCGTCCATAATTCTGTACTCCGATGTCGAAATCGAGTGCCGTCAGTGGCATTTGAAACTAGACATTCCCATATTTTCAACAGTATAAAATACAACCCAAGATTCCATCCGAGCAGCCCGTACCAACCATTTAAAGTCGGCTGGTCTGTTTCTCTGTTTTCCTGGAACGAAATGGTGAGGCTGCAACTTGAGGCTCGAATTCGAGCTAGTTGTGTGCCGAATTTTAAAATGATTTCTTCTGTGAAATTATATCTCTATGAATTTATTTTCCAATGCCATAAACCATGCCCAATTCCAAGTTAATTTGACTGATTTGTGATCAAAATACGGAACCTGTCCTGTTCTTGAAAACCCTAAATTTTGTGCAAAATTGATGCTAGATTTGGTGTGGACTTGCCAATTGAATTTCTTGGAGTTAAAACACTTACCAAATGTACCATGAATGTTCCTTAGGCTTTTCTTACACAAATGAACCATGTTTGAAGGATTTTCCCTAGTCAAATGTTTGGAATGGAAAACAAAAAGCTCAAGGCAGTTCTGCCTTAGGATTTTTTCGAAACTTTGGATGTTTGGTTGACTACCTTCCCGAAGGTATTTTTCCATGAAATTTGGTAGAGGGACAACCCTTATATGGTGATATTATACTGCTAATTTTAGTGTTATTCCGAGACCGTTTCATGGCTCAAATAAATTTCCAAAGTTCAAGACTTAATTTTAGAAAACCCTTGTTTAACAAGGAAATTTGGGTAAATTTGAGCTACCATATCTTGGTACTCAAAACTCCATTTCTCATTCCGCTTATTTTGTTGTAAACTTGGATTACAACACTACTAGAGTTGCAAATTTCAAAGGCTAGTTCCAATCAAGTGAATTTTGCCAAATTTTCAAATTTGGCCAAAAACCAACTTAAATCTACCTTATGAACCAAAACAGCGACTTTGAGCTCATTTTTGAATATTTTTTATTTGAAATCTTAGAGAAGTTATTCTAAGAACTTTTAGTACTTTGGAAGCGGTTTCCAACGGTACCAAGTTTTCTAATTTTGGACTTGTAAAGAATGAGATACGATTTTTCAAAGATCTTGTACCAAAACTGAAATTTCCGAATCTTAAGGAAATAGAGATTTTTGAATTCTCCTTATTCCTTTGATGTTACTTGAACGTATTAAACTTGATTTCCAAGATGAAACCTCAATTGCTTTTGTGCTTTAAAATTCCATCTTTGAACCCCGATTTACGAGTGGTTGGGATTCGTTTTCTTTGAAGTTTTCTTAGATTGTGCATTAAGTACAATCTTTCTAATAATTGGGGTGTTTTTGAGTGATAAATCATTATTAATTGCTCAGGCACACAAGAGGAACTTCAAGAGGATCCCACGGTGGACGCTTGAACTTCGAGTGCTGTTTCTTCTTGTTTACTTGGTGAGTGTCAAGTGCATGTTAAATACTTATGTAATTGAAATGTGAATTGTACAAGTGTTATACATGATACGTAAACTTGTTGAGACGAGTGTATATTTTATCGCGCTCGTTCTCCTTTGGGGAATGCTACAGTTAGTGATGAGAATATAAAGACCAAGGCCCATTCAAGCGCATGGGGAATTGGAAGATTCAAGTGAACACTAGTTGATCGCACGAATGCTTGAGTTTAGTAGGATTATTTGATTTTCCTCATTGATTTTGGTTATTTCTCGTTTTAAAAAATCTAGGTAATTAAGATAGTTTAATTGCGGCCCATTTGTTAGTAAGTAAGGCCCAAAATCTTTGTTAAGTATGTTGGGTCGTTTGGTCAACTTTTGGATTAGGGTTAATGCTTGTAAGGGCTATAAATAGCCCCACTTCCTCTTTGTTTGGGATCAGTTTTTGGCTATTAAATACAATTAGTGAGTTTTCACTTTCTCTTTGGCAAGAGAGTTGCCTTTGAATACTTGAGAATCTTCTCAAGTTATTCACCTGAACTTATCAATCGAGTATCTCCTTGATTGTGGCGTTCTACTACCTCCAATTTGGTTCATTAATTCGAGTAGTGACGGGTTGAGATAATATCAAAATTGTTCGTGACTTCTAGGGATTAGTTCGGTCAAATTTCCGCTGCCTAAGCCATGGTGTTTTGGTTGTCTAGATCGGGGGTTTCACATCAGTTGGTACCAGAGCTAGTCGACAACCACCAGGTTATATCTTTTTTCCACCAAGTTATATCTTTTTTTTTTCTTTTTCTCTTCGTTTATTTTGAGTCATATATGTTTATCCCAATCTGTTCGTTTGTTTAGAACCAAAAAAAAAAAAAAAAAAAGAGTCACTGTTCACCGATACTGTTCACCCGGTACTATTCACCGACACTGTTCATCGTTACTGTTCACCGACACTGTTCATAGTTACTGTTCATCCGAATACAAATCTGTCCAGCCTTGTTTTTGTGTTATCCAACTTGTTTACTTGGTTTTCAAATCTGAATTTTGGCAAAACTTGTTGGAATTTTGTGAATCTTGAAGAGAACTTACAATAATCTTGAGTTTCTTGCATTCTTGATCACAATCTTGAAATTTCTGAAGTTCCTGACAACTTCCTTGAAAGTTCTTGAAAGATCTTGGAGTTCTTGGTAGTTATTATTTGTGGACTTCCTTGTTTTGTGTCGTGGTCGATAGTTGTAGTCAAGAAAAAAAAAACAGAAAACAAAAACGAAAAGAAAAAGAAAGAAAATAGGAATCGGTTGGCAAGAAAAAAAAAAGGAAAGGAAAGAAAGTGGCAACCGAATTGTTTTGAATAGGAAACCAAATCTGATTTGTGCAATCTTTCTTGGAGTAGAATTTGGAAGTTACTAAAAGTTGTTTCAAGAAGATTACCAAAGGTTGTTTCAAGAAGGTTACCAAAAGTTGTTTCAAGAAGATTACCAAAAGTTGTTTCAAGAAGATTACCAAAAGTTGTTTCAAGAAAATTACCAAAAGTTATTCAAGAGGAAAAGGATTTTCAAAGGGTTTTCAAAAACTAATTTGTTTCCAAAATCAATTAGGAAACTAAGTAAAGCACTTGGATAACTCTTTGTACTCACTTGGACACTCTCTCTCCTACCTTTTTTAGGAAACTTTCCTAAATTTTCTCATCCATTTTTTTAGGAAACTTTCCTAAATTCTCTCATCCATTTTTTTAGGAAATTTTCCTGAACTCTCTCATCCATTTTTTTTGGAAACTTTCCTAAATTCTCTCAACCATTTTTTAGGAAACTCTCCTAAAATTCTCTCATCCATTTTTAGGACCTTTCCTATATTCTCTCATCCACTTTAGGAAACTCTCCTATATTCTCTTCCTAGATTCTAGGAACACTTTCCTACATTTTCTCCTACATTCTTGTGATTACACTTGTGGAAAGATTGGTAACGGTTGTTGGACTTGAGCAGCATTTCTCAACTACCTAACCCAACAGGTAAAGGTATTTGGTAAGTCCATTAGAGTGACATCCATATACACGAGTGCGAGTGGATACACGTAAGGGAGCGTGAAAGGCAATATCTTCGGTTTCGTTGCTAACTTTTTGCAGGTTCCCTCATACGTCATGGCGAGTATAAGACGCATAAAAGCTAGCCCACAACATCGTCTTCCTGATCCTAAGGGAGTCAAAGAAGTGGCATTACGTGGTGTAGATGAGCAATTGGACCTCGTCAAATCTCAGTTGCTTGGTTGGTTTTATACTCATTGCGGTGTCAAAGATAAAATTTGTAGCTTGGCCATTGATGGTAGTTGTGAAGTCAATCTTGCAAGTGCTATCATGGTTGAGAAATTAAATCTTCCAACCATTGATCATCTTCAACCGTACAAGTTGACGAGCACTCATGGGGATGTTTGGGTTACTAAGAACACACTTGTACCTATTCAAATCGGCAAATATGTGGATGAGGTGTTGTGTGATGTAGTCCCAATTCAAGTGACACATGTGTTGTTGGGCAAAGCATGGATGTCGAGGCGAGAAGTTAAAATTTATGGACATACTAATAAGTATTCCTTCGTATTTAATAGTCATCGTCTTGCACTTGTATCACTCACTTATGACCAATTTTGTATTGATCTAGTATGCATGAAAAGTGAGCTTGAGCGTTATGGAATGGAGAAAAAACTAGATGAGGGAATTGTGCCTGCAGAGGTAAAACCCGAGGAAGTTGAAAGTAATGAGATAAAAGGGTTAGCTGTTGAACTAGAAAAAGAGATGGAAAAATCTAATGACATGGGTGGTAAAAAGGAAGAAAGAAGAGAAAGTGGGCTGATCTTGAGCAACCCGGTGAAGGCCTATTATTTTCTTAACAAACTTACCTTTGCTTTGTTTAGTGTTTCTTCTTTTATACAGATCAAGCAAAGGCAAGTTGAGCTGATCTTGGTGTGTTCCATTCCAAAATCAATTGTAGACGTTGCAAGCCTCCATGGAGTTGGTACTCCAAGGGTTAAACCCCCTTGGTATCCATTCATGGAACAATGTCAACTCAAATCAGTCCACACCAAAGGGGAGTTGATTCGAGCTCATCTTGAAGGGAACACTCCATATTTTAGGGATGGTTGTGTACCAAGGGTTCCTTTAAAGAACAAGTACCTCAATGACCATTATGATTTTCGTCTTGCTCTTAGTCCACATGCAGCTCCAACATCACCAAATCCGCCTTGGTGCCTTGCAAGTGTGTTCGAGCCGGAGTTCGATTTCACGGGATACACTCCATACCACTTTGAGGACCCTTACCTCATGACCACAATCAATAAATTGAGCATACATTGAAGATGGTTTGTGAGAGTCACGGTTCGACGAGGGTTATTTTCCAACTTAGCACATGGGCTTTGCATTGGATGCCATCTGTAGCCATCATAACAAGATTGAGTCGAAGGCATGTAACTCGTCTTGTCACCATTCGTGCTTCAATTTGTGGGCAAATTGCTTTTAAGATTAGGGGAATGATGAGAATATAAAAACCAAGGCCCATTCAAGCACATGGGGAATTGAAATATTCAAGTGAAAACTAGTTGATTGCACGAATGCTTGAGTTTAGTAGGATTATTTGATTTTCCTCATTGATTTTGGTTATTTTTCGTTTTAAAAAGTCTAGGTAATTAAGATAGTTTAATTGCGGCCCATTTGTTAGTAAGTAAGGCTCAAAATCTTTCTTAAGTATGTAGGGTAGTTTGATCAACTTTTGGATTAGGGTTAATGCTTGTAAGGGCTATAAATAGCCCCACTTTCTCTTTGTTTGGGATCAGTTTTTGGCTATTAAATACAATTAGTGAGTTTTCACTTTCTCTTTGGCAAGAGAGTCGCCTTTGAATACTTGAGAATCTTCTCAAGTTATTCACCTTAAGTTATCAATCGAGTATCTCCTTGATTGTGGCGTTCTACTACCTCCAATTTGGTTCGTTAATTCGAGTAGTGACGGGTTGAGATAATATCAAAATTGTTCGTGACTTCTAGGGATTAGTTCGGTCAAATTTCCGCTGCCTAAGCCATGGTGTTTTGGTTGTCTAGATCGGGGGTTTCACATCAGTTAAAATGTGCTATGTAAATTAATATTCGAATTGTGTGAAATGAATTGTTATAGGAATTAAGTGAAGTGTTGTTATTGCCAACCCTATTTGTGTTGTGATGTCGAGTGGAGTGAGCCTCCTCGACTTATGTGTATATACGTGAGGACACCCTCGTTCTCTCTTTCCTTTAATTATGCAATACTTGTTACATGGATACATATGATCGGTAACTGTTCATAGACATGTTTAACTCGTAAGCTCTGAGGGGAAGCATGTACCACACCGATTCAGGTGGGAGGTACCTCTCATCCCGACTCAGTGCCATACTCGGTTCCCTGAGCGATAGTATGTACCACACCGATTCAGGTGGGAGGTATCTCTCATGTCGACTCAGAACCATAAACAATAATTGAAAATTGTACATGAATATGTTTAACTCATGAGCTCTGAGCGGATAGCATGTACCACACCAATCTGGGTGGGAGGTACCTCTCATACCGTCTCAGTGCTATAATTGGTTTTTGGAGCGATAGCGTGTACCACACCGATGCGAGTGGGAGGTACCTCTCAGGTCGATTCAAAACTATAAATAAAGTATAAGTCGATTGGAGCGATGTCTCATCGACCACTGAGCGGTAGCATGTACCACACCGATTCGGGTGGGAGGTACCTCTCATGTTGACTCAGAACCATACTTGAAAACGTGAAATTTTACGGACTTGATTACCTAATCGGGTGATGGAATGTCATCCCAAGGAAGTATTGGATTGAACTTTGACAAAACAAATAGAAATTAGCTCATAAGAGCTCCTGTATCCTACTCAAGGGTATCTTAGTATAAATTGTGAATCACCTGAATATTATAGCTGTCATTCTTGCGTAAGTGCTATTATTATTTGGACTACGCGTGTTGCATGTTTTCTTGGCCTCACGAGCATTCGATCACCCCGTTAGATTTGTTTTCTTTAACAGGAGCTGAAATGGATGGAATTGTGGAGAGGTCGATTTGATGGCCTTTTGATTAGATTTTTGAATGTATTCATTTAGACAACTTTTGGAAGCTGTATATTTTAGTAATGTGAGATATTTTGGTAACTTATGATATAAGACTTGAACGATTATTTAGGAATTGACTTTCCTTTATACCTTCGACTTTTAGTATCGATCGGTTGTTCTTAAGTTTGAAGGGAAATTGTACCGAATCCTGGCGTGAGTTGGGCAGGCGTCCCGCGGATACCCTTGGGTTCGCCCTTGGGAGAAGTGGGGGGCGTCACAGTTGGTATCAGAGCTTAGGCTTTGGATTTTTGTAGAGTGTCCTAGGTTTAAAAGTTTAGGATGCTGGACTGTGGGATTTGATTGTGTATTACGTGCAGAGTGATCTTGGTGTTTGAGGTTGTAGCACCATTTTGCTCACAAAATACTATAAGATTTTACTCTTCAAGTTAGGTTGGAGGTGAATCCAGATTAGGAAAATTAAATAACCATTTGGTGAGTTTAAGGGGTAGGAACCTTGTTTCCTCTATTATTTTGCTTGCCAAACTTCCCGAAGGAAAAGTTGAACCATTTGAACAATTTTGGCCTCCGCTTTGGACTTAAAAATGAGACATCTTTTGCATTCCGTTTAGTTTGACTTATTACCCTAGCTTGTATAAGAACTTTCACCTTGAATCTAGTAAGGAGACTAAGAATTTAGAAAATAGCTTAGGCTTTTGAAAGAAATTTAGAATTTTCAATTACTCAAATGATGTGATTTGGTATCGTGGATTCTTTTAGTTTTGCCCTAACTAGACTTATGATTTTTCTCCTTTTGATTCCGCCTATGATAGTAGGGGTAACGCATGCCGTGAGGCCTTTTGTATTTTGCCTGCATGTACTCTTGTATTTGCGGCCCTTAGTTGCCCATAATCTGTATTTGATAATAATGTTAGTTAGTTGTATGCATATTGACATGTGACATGACATCTGGCTTATGCAAATATCTATGCCGTGATTTAAAGTGCTGTTGCAATGTGTACATGTTTTTCAATTCATGCGCTTATACTTTTCACTTTTATGATGCGTTTAGAACCTTGCCAAATGGATCGGCGAGGGCATGGACGGGGGCATGGGCGTGGGTTTCGGCAACCCCGTACTCCCGAGAGAGGTGAGGGATCTGCGATTGGACCAAACCAAAACCCTAGAAATGAAGAGGGTGACCAAGTGGCTACGGCCATTAACCGCATGACCGATATCCTCGAACGCTTAGTTGAGCGTCAAGGACCTGAACCAGTCAACCAACCTGGAAACCAAGAGAGGGGTGAGGATAGAGCCCTAGAGCGATTCTTGAAGTTCGCTCCATCTAAGTTTCATGGAGGATCTGATCCCGAGGTAGTGGAAAATTGGTTTGAAAGGATGGTTGATATTTTTGCTGCTTTAGATTATACCGAGAAAAGGCAAGTGAATTTTGCCGTTTTCCAATTTGAGGGAGCAACATGCTCATGGTGGAATGTTGTTAGTGCAATGTGGGAAAGAGAACAAACCCGTTGGACTTGGGTAAACTTTGAGAGGGAATTTAATGTCAAGTTCCTCTCGCCAATTATACAAGAAAAGAGGGAGGACGACTTTATTAAGTTGAAGCAAGGATTATTAAGTGTGGCCGAGTATGAGGAGCGGTTCACCAAACTTTTCAAATTTGCCCCTGAGCTTGTAGTCACCGAACGGAAACGGATAAGGAGGTTTATTCAGGGGTTAATGTTGAATCCAAAAATCCCTAGCAGCTGCCCAAATTGCCACTTTTACGGATGCCTTAGATAAGGCGCAGAGGGTAAAGAATGCTAAGTCTCAATCTAAAGCTTTTCATGCTAGAAAAAGGGGTAACTCGAGCGATACCCCTAAATTGTCCGAGAAGTCTACCCAACCCCTTGATATGGGAAAAGGGGTTGGAGGAGTGAGGATGCATGACAAACCCGGAGAAACTCCATCAAGCGAAGCCCTGCCAAAAGGAAATCAGAGTAGGCGAGGTCAACAAAGTAAAAATCCCAAACTAGTCAAGCCGTGACTCCTCATTTAACTTGTGCATACTGTGGCAAGATTAACCACACGGAGGCCGAGTGTTGGAGAAAACAAGGAAAATGTCTGAGGTGTGGTAGTACCGAGCATAAGTTTTCGAATTGCCCTAAAGCTTCTAAGGGAGAAGGAAATTCTCAACAACCTGCTAAATCCACTGCAAATCAATCGAGTGCCGAAAGGAATAATTAATGCCGATGATTGTAAGAGGGATCCAAATTCTACGAGTAGGGGTGAATCTGACTCTACTCAACAAATAGGGATTGTGGTTTTACCCTAGCATAGACTGGCACATTTAGAGGTTGTAATTTTTTTTTTTTTTGTATAGGGGATGACATCCTTTTGTTGTATATTGTGACTTAACACATTTTGATCTTATTGTTTCCCCTTTCTTTTGAAATGATTTGATGAACTTATTATAACTTAGTGTAATTATTATGATCTTTTATGGCATAGGAAAATTTACCTTGCTTTTAATTGATTTTACGGTTTATACGTATATGTACTCTATTGTTCCACGTCTCTAGACCTGTAATAAGATCATGAATGGCACCCGAGAATAGTTAAGTTTAACAAGTATGAGTTTGAATGGGAAGATTAAGAGTGATGAAAATTGGACACGGGAGGAGAAAGTATTTAAGGCTATTTATAAATCAAGGTGTGACAGCCCCACCTCCCCCAAAGGCGAACCAGAGGGTTCGGCGGGCCGCCTGCCCAACTCTCGCCGGGACTCAGTCGTTCACTACAATCCTCAAATAAATACAAGATAAATCTCAAATATAACTCAAATGTTCCAACATTTACATATCAAAAGCGAAGCGTCCACGCTTCCACTGCGCCACTCTGATCCATGATCCCAATTCTTATACAAGAGGAATTCCACAACAATAAAATCACAACAAGCCTTCCTTCGCCACGAGCCCTGTGGAGGGGAATAAAATAGTTTTGGGGTGAGCTAGAAGCTCAGCGAGTAACCAGTAAAATCAGAAATCAAACATATTTCACAATAATGCATTTCGATCATTTCGATGATGTCATGATTCAGAGATCAAATGTACGTTTATTGCTCTCATGAGCCGGTGAAATCATTGCACTTGAACACCCAACGCTCAAATAGATCATTTAACATTAACATTGAGAGGGAGCCCCTTTTTGAGCTCCAGATAAACATGAACATGAACCATAAACAAGGTGGAGACGTTGGTGTCCAGCACTAGACTTTCCCAGAACTCATTGAAGCCAAATCATGTCATGAATCCACATGCAAGCACGCATGATATGCAATCGAATAAATAATGCAAGAAGCATTTCACAAGTACTTTGGAAATAGTTTAGGGTCACTCACCTCCATGGCTCAGAAATCATTCATCATATAACATTGCCTTGCTCAAATCCAAGTCTTAGATCACAAACTCAATGCAAACAAGTCCCTTCAAAGTTCGGACATCACTTCCCCTGAATTTGCTAACTTTTCCAGCCATCATGGCTTCATTATTTCCTCAGCCAGTCCCAAAGGTACACACACAACAACAAGTTCATCCAATAGTCATTCAGCAAGCTCCAAGTAGTACTAGTACAAGTCAAGATAGGGAAAAGTCCGGAAATGAAAGTTAAGCTCAAAACCAGAAAAACAGTTTTGACGTCATTTTACGGTAATGGTACCAAAGGCGCTACGATTGTCGGATGAAGGTTCAAGACCCACCGTTTCGAAGCTAAGAGACAGGGCTACAATATTACAGAAGGTCATTCAACCTAGTTTCGAGTGTAACCAGGTCAAAAATGCAAGAAACTACACCAGAACCGGAAAAATAGATTCACAGATCGCATTCTAGCGGAAACATCATAAATCATGCTATCCAAGTCCAAATCCAGAAATTCCAAAACCAACTGAAAGCTAAGAAACAGGGATAAATTTTATCAGAAGACGTCAACAACCAATTCGGAAGCAATTCCAGCCAAAACAACCAATTACATGCGCAATTCTAGCATTCGGGTAAAACCAGGATAGCAATAATAATTTCTACTTTTCTCATTCTACACTACTCCGATTGACCTGAAATTCTGTAAGCACCTCTAAAATGTAATTCCCTACAACTTTTATGTTTTAAGCTAAGGCCAATTCAGCCTCTAACTAGAAGCTAAAAATTCGGGCAGAATGTTCCTTCACAAAACCTAATTTTCTGAAATTTCTTCCAAAACAGAAACTGATTGCAATTGACCACTTTTTCCACCTCATAGAGCTCTTAAACATCATTTCCAATCATCATATATAACCACACAACCATGTTCATTTTAAAACAGAAAAATCCCCAAAAATTATAAAACTTCATCAAGTCAACCACAACTCAAGATATAATCCATCAAACCATCTCTTTAGCCATCACAAGTCACTAATTTAGCATAATCAAGAACAAAGAAAGGATTGCTAGACATGAACCTTGAAATATAAAGAAAGTTGATGGCTTAGTCCTTTGCCTTCTCTAATCACTCCACCACTACTTTCAATCTTCCTAAACAAGTGACTTTTGTGGAGGAATTTGAAAGTTTAACGGTTGATTCACAAGATTGAGCAAGAAATGGAGTTGGAGTTGAAGGCTTTCTTCTTGTATTTTTGCTCCAAGAGGTTCGGCCAAGACAAGCTTAAAATGGAGAGAAATTGGTCAATTTTTGAGGTTTAGTAAAGGTGATGCAAATTAGTCAAAGTCCAACTTTGAATAAGAAAGTGACACATGTCCCCTTTTTGGTTTAAAACTTATCTTTTTGTCTCTCCAATACAAATATCTTAACACTTTGTAAAATAATATCATTTAATACAAAATTCCAACAAGTTGTCAAAAGTATAATGCATTTACCGCACTTGCGGGTCCCACGTTCAAAATACGCTCTTAATTTCTCAAAAACTAACCGATACTAGAAATATCATCTTAAAACAATCTTTGATCATAAACTTTATCTGTGGAATTTTTCTAATCAAGAAAATGTAGAAAAGGCGGGCGATTAAAAAAAATAAACCCTAGAAAATTAGAAAATTTTCGGGTTCTCAAACTCATTCTTTTCGGGGCGTCACAAACTCCCCTCCTTAAAAGAATGTCGTTCTCGACATTCCGTCTTATACCAATCAAGTCGAGATATCCCGCAAGAATCACCAATATTGCAAACCAAACCCACAGTCCGGCATCCTAAACTTCAAGCCTAGGATACAGTACAGAGATCTGAAGCCTAAGCTCTGATACCAACTGTGAAGGCCCCACCTCTCCTTAGGGCGTACCCCAGGGTTCGGCGGACCGCCTGCCCATCTCTCGCCGGGACTCAGTCGTACACTACAGTCCTCAAATAAATACAAGATAAATCTCAAATATAACTCAAAAGTTCCAACATTTAAATATCAAAAGCGAAGCGTCCACGCTTCCACTGCGCCACTCTGATCCATGATCCCAATTCTTATACAAGAGGAATTCCACAATAATAAAATCACAATAAGCCTTCCTTCGCCACGAGCCCTGTGGAAGGGAATAAAATAGTTTTGGGGTGAGCTAGAAGCTCAGCGAGTAACCAGTAAAATCAGAAATCAAATATATTTCACAATAATGCATTTCGATCATTTCGATGATGTCATGATTCAGAGATCAAATGTACGTTTATTGCTCTCATGAGCCGGTGAAATCATTGCACTTGAACACCCAACGCTCAAATAGATCATTTAACATTAACATTGAGAGGGAGCCCCTTTTTGAGCTCCAGATAAACATGAACATGAACCATAAACAAGGTGGAGACGTTGGTGTCCAGCACTAGACTTTCCCAGAACTCATTGAAGCCAAATCATGTCATGAATCCACATGCAAGCACGCATGATATGCAATCGAATAAATAATGCAAGAAGCATTTCACAAGTACTTTGGAAATAGTTTAGGGTCACTCACCTCCATGGCTTAGAAATCATCCATCATATAACATTGCCTTGCTCAAATCCAAGTCTTAGATCACAAACTCAATGCAAACAAGTCCCTTCAAAGTTCGGACAGCACTTCCCCTGAATTTGCTAACTTTTCCAGCCATCATGGCTTCATTATTTCCTCAGCCAGTCCCAAAGGTACACACACAACAACAAGTTCATCCAATAGTCATTCAGCAAGCTCCAAGTAGTACTAGTACAAGTCAAGATAGGGAAAAGTCCGGAAATGAAAGTTAAGCTCAAAACCAGAAAAACAGTTTTGACGTCATTTTGCGGTAATGGTACCAATGGCGCTACGATTGTCGGATGAAGGTTCAAGACCCACCGTTTCGAAGCTAAGAGACAGGGCTACAATATTACAGAAGGTCATTCAACCTAGTTTCGAGTGTAACCAGGTCAAAAATGCAAGAAACTACACCAGAACCGGAAAAATAGATTCACAGATCGCATTCTATCGGAAACATCATAAATCATGCTATCCAAGTCCAAATCCAGAAATTCCAAAACCAACTGAAAGCTAAGAAACAGGGATAAATTTTATCAGAAGACGTCAACAACCAATTCGGAAGCAATTCCAGCCAAAACAATCAATTACATGCGCAATTCTAGCATTCGGGTAAAACCAGGATAGCAATAGTAATTTCGACTTTTCTCATTCTACACTACTCCGATTGACCTGAAATTTTGTAAGCACCTCTAAAATGTCATTCCCTACAAGTTTTATGTGTTAAACTAAGGCCAATTCAGCCTCTAAGTAGGAGCTAAAAATTCGGGCAGAATGTTCCTTCACAAAACCTAATTTTCTGAAATTTCTTCCAAAACAGAAACTGATTGCAATTGACCACTTTTTCCACCTCATAGAGCTCTTAAATATCATTTCCAATCATCACATATAACCACACAACCATGTTCATATTAAAACAGAAAAATCCCCAAAAATTATAAAATTTCATCAAGTCAACCACAACTCAAGATATAATCCATCAAACCATCTCTTTAGCCATCACAAGTCACTAATTTAGCATAATCAAGAACAAAGAAAGGATTGCTAGACATGAACCTTGAAGTATGAAGAAAGTTGATGGCTTAGTCCTTTGCCTTCTCTAATCACTCCACCACTACTTTCAATCTTCCTAAACAAGTGACTTTTGTGGAGGAATTTGAAAGTTTAACGGTTGATTCACAAGATTGAGCAAGAAATGGAGTTGGAGTTGAAGGCTTTCTTCTTGTATTTTTGCTCCAAGAGGTTCGGCCAAGACAAGCTTAAAATGGAGAGAAATTGGTCAATTTTTGAGGTTTAGTAAAGGTGATGCAAATTAGTCAAAGTCCAACTTTGAATAAGAAAGTGACACATGTCACCTTTTTGGTTTAAAACTTATCTTTTTGTCTCTCCAATACAAATATCTTAACACTTCGTAAAATAATATCACTTAATACAAAATTCCAACAAGTTGTCAAAAGTATAATGCATTTACCGCACTTGCGGGTCCCACGTTCAAAATACGCTCTTAATTTCTCAAAAACTAACCGATACTAGAAACATCATCTTAAAACTATCTTTGCTCATAAACTTTATCTGGGGAATTTTTCTAATCAAGAAAATGTAGAAAAGGCGGGCGATTAAAAAAAATAAACCCTAGAAAATTAGAAAATTTTCGGGTTCTCAAACTCATTCTTTTCGGGGCGTCACAAACTCCCCTCCTTAAAAGAATGTCGTCCTCGACATTCCGTCTTGTACCAATCAAGTCGAGATATCCCGCAAGAATCACTAATATTGCAAACCAAACCCACAGTCCGGCATCCTAAACTTCAAGCCTAGGATACACTACAGAGATCTGAAGCCTAAGCTCTGATACCAACGGTGAAGGCCCCACCTCTCCTTAGGGCGTACCCCAGGGTTCGGCGGACCGCCTGCCCAGCTCTCGCCGGGACTCAGTCGTACACTACAGTCCTCAAATAAATACAAGATAAATCTCAAATATAACTCAAAAGTTCCAACATTTACATATCAAAAGCGAATTGTCCACGCTTCCACTGCGCCACTCTGATCCATTATCCCAATTCTTATACAAGAGGAATTCCACAATAATAAAATCACAATAAGCCTTCCTCCGCCACGAGCCCTGTGGAAGGGAATAAAATAGTTTTGGGGTGAGCTAGAAGCTCAGCGAGTAACCAGTAAAATCAGAAATCAAACATATTTCACAATAATGCATTTCGATCATTTCGATGATGTCATGATTCAGAGATCAAATGTACGTTTATTGCTCTCATGAGCCGGTGAAATCATTGCACTTGAACACCCAACGCTCAAATAGATCATTTAACATTAACATTGAGAGGGAGCCCCTTTTTGAGCTCCAGATAAACATGAACATGAACCATAAACAAGGTGGAGACGTTGGTGTCCAGCACTAGACTTTCCCAGAACTCATTGAAGCCAAATCATGTCATGAATCCACATGCAAGCACGCATGATATGCAATCGAATAAATAATGCAAGAAGCATTTCACAAGTACTTTGGAATTAGTTTAGGGTCACTCACCTCCATGGCTCAGAAATCATCCATCATATAACATTGCCTTGCTCAAATCCAAGTCTTAGATCACAAACTCAATGCAAACAAGTCCCTTCAAAGTTCGGACAGCACTTCCCCTGAATTTGCTAAATTTTCCAGCCATCATGGCTTCATTATTTCCTCAGCCAGTCCCAAAGGTACACACACAACAACAAGTTCATCCAATAGTCATTCAGCAAGCTCCAAGTAGTACTAGTACAAGTCAAGATAGGGAAAAGTCCGGAAATGAAAGTTAAGCTCAAAACCAGAAAAACAGTTTTGACGTCATTTTGCGGTAATGGTACCAAAGGCGCTACGATTGTCGGATGAAGGTTCAAGACCCACCGTTTCGAAGCTAAGAGACAGGGCTACAATATTACAGAAGGTCATTCAACCTAGTTTCGAGTGTAACCAGGTCAAAAATGCAAGAAACTACACCAGAACCGGAAAAATAGATTCACAGATCGCATTCTAGCGGAAACATCATAAATCATGCTATCCAAGTCCAAATCCAGAAATTCCAAAACCAACTGAAAGCTAAGAAACAGGGATAAATTTTATCAGAAGACGTCAACAACCAATTCGGAAGCAATTCCAGCCAAAACAACCAATTACATGCGCAATTCTAGCATTCGGGTAAAACCAGGACAGCAATAGTAATTTCGACTTTTCTCATTCTACACTACTCCGATTGACCTGAAATTCTGTAAGCACCTCTAAAATGTCATTCCCTACAACCTTTATGTTTTAAGCTAAGGCCAATTCAGCCTCTAACTAGGAGCTAAAAATTCGGGCAGAATGTTCCTTCACAAAACCTAATTTTCTGAAATTTCTTCCAAAACAGAAACTGATTGCAATTGACCACTTTTTCCACCTCATAGAGCTCTTAAACATCATTTCCAATCATCATATATAACCACACAACCATGTTCATATTAAAACAGAAAAATCCCCAAAAATTATAAAACTTCATCAAGTCAACCACAACTCAAGATATAATCCATCAAACCATCTCTTTAGCCATCACAAGTCACTAATTTAGCATAATCAAGAACAAAGAAAGGATTGCTAGACATGAACCTTGAAGTATGAAGAAAGTTGATGGCTTAGTCCTTTGCCTTCTCTAATCACTCCACCACTACCTTCAATCTTCCTAAACAAGTGACTTTTGTGGAGGAATTTGAAAGTTTAACGGTTGATTCACAAGATTGAGCAAGAAATGGAGTTGGAGTTGAAGGCTTTCTTCTTGTATTTTTGCTCCAAGAGGTTCGGCCAAGACAAGCTTAAAATGGAGAGAAATTGGTCAATTTTTGAGGTTTAGTAAAGGTGATGCAAATTAGTCAAAGTCCAACTTTGAATAAGAAAGTGACACATGTCACCTTTTTGGTTTAAAACTTATCTTTTTGTCTCTCCAATACAAATATCTTAACACTTCGTAAAATAATATCACTTAATACAAAATTCCAACAAGTTGTCAAAAATATAATGCATTTACCGCACTTGCGGGTCCCACGTTCAAAATACGCTCTTAATTTCTCAAAAACTAACCGATACTAGAAACATCATCTTAAAACTATCTTTGCTCATAAACTTTATCTGGGGAATTTTTCTAATCAAGAAAATGTAGAAAAGGCGGGCGATTAAAAAAAATAAACCCTAGAAAATTAGAAAATTTTCGGGTTCTCAAACTCATTCTTTTCGGGGCGTCACAAACTCCCCTCCTTAAAAGAATGTCGTTCTCGACATTCCGTCTTGTACCAATCAAGTCGAGATATCCCGCAAGAATCACTAATATTGCAAACCAAACCCACAGTCCGGCATCCTAAACTTCAAGCCTAGGATACACTACAGAGATCTGAAGCCTAAGCTCTGATACCAACTGTGAAGGCCCCACCTCTCCTTAGGGCGTACCCCAGGGTTCGGCGGACCGCCTGCCCAGCTCTCGCCGGGACTCAGTCGTACACTACAGTCCTCAAATAAATACAAGATAAATCTCAAATATAACTCAAAAGTTCCAACATTTACATATCAAAAGCGAAGCGTCCACGCTTCCACTGCGCCACTCTGATCCATGATCCCAATTCTTATACAAGAGGAATTCCACAATAATAAAATCACAATAAGCCTTCCTTCGCCACGAGCCCTGTGGAAGGGAATAAAATAGTTTTGGGGTGAGCTAGAAGCTCAGCGAGTAACCAGTAAAATCAGAAATCAAATATATTTCACAATAATGCATTTCGATCATTTCGATGATGTCATGATTCAGAGATCAAATGTACGTTTATTGCTCTCATGAGCCGGTGAAATCATTGCACTTGAACACCCAACGCTCAAATAGATCATTTAACATTAACATTGAGAGGGAGCCCCTTTTTGAGCTCCAGATAAACATGAACATGAACCATAAACAAGGTGGAGACGTTGGTGTCCAGCACTAGACTTTCCCAGAACTCATTGAAGCCAAATCATGTCATGAATCCACATGCAAGCACGCATGATATGCAATCGAATAAATAATGCAAGAAGCATTTCACAAGTACTTTGGAAATAGTTTAGGGTCACTCACCTCCATGGCTCAGAAATCATCCATCATATAACATTGCCTTGCTCAAATCCAAGTCTTAGATCACAAACTCAATGCAAACAAGTCCCTTCAAAGTTCGGACAGCACTTCCCCTGAATTTGCTAACTTTTCCAGCCATCATGGCTTCATTATTTCCTCAGCCAGTCCCAAAGGTACACACACAACAACAAGTTCATCCAATAGTCATTCAGCAAGCTCCAAGTAGTACTAGTACAAGTCAAGATAGGGAAAAGTCCGGAAATGAAAGTTAAGCTCAAAACCAGAAAAACAGTTTTGACGTCATTTTGCGGTAATGGTACCAAAGGCGCTACGATTGTCGGATGAAGGTTCAAGACCCACCGTTTCGAAGCTAAGAGACAGGGCTACAATATTACAGAAGGTCATTCAACCTAGTTTCGAGTGTAACCAGGTCAAAAATGCAAGAAACTACACCAGAACCGGAAAAATAGATTCACAGATCGCATTCTAGCGGAAACATCATAAATCATGCTATCCAAGTCCAAATCCAGAAATTCCAAAACCAACTGAAAGCTAAGAAACAGGGATAAATTTTATCAGAAGACGTCAACAACCAATTCGGAAGCAATTCCAGCCAAAACAACCAATTACATGCGCAATTCTAGCATTCGGGTAAAACCAGGACAGCAATAGTAATTTCGACTTTTCTCATTCTACACTACTCCGATTGACCTGAAATTCTGTAAGCACCTCTAAAATGTCATTCCCTACAACCTTTATGTTTTAAGCTAAGGCCAATTCAGCCTCTAACTAGGAGCTAAAAATTCGGGCAGAATG
Organism: Coffea arabica; assembly: GCF_036785885.1. Lineage (NCBI taxonomy): Eukaryota > Viridiplantae > Streptophyta > Magnoliopsida > Gentianales > Rubiaceae > Coffea > Coffea arabica. The sequence continues at coordinate 38,605,904 of NC_092329.1, forward strand.
TTCCTTCACAAAACCTAATTTTCTGAAATTTCTTCCAAAACAGAAACTGATTGCAATTGACCACTTTTTCCACCTCATAGAGCTCTTAAACATCATTTCCAATCATCATATATAACCACACAACCATGTTCATATTAAAACAGAAAAATCCCCAAAAATTATAAAACTTCATCAAGTCAACCACAACTCAAGATATAATCCATCAAACCATCTCTTTAGCCATCACAAGTCACTAATTTAGCATAATCAAGAACAAAGAAAGGATTGCTAGACATGAACCTTGAAGTATGAAGAAAGTTGATGGCTTAGTCCTTTGCCTTCTCTAATCACTCCACCACTACCTTCAATCTTCCTAAACAAGTGACTTTTGTGGAGGAATTTGAAAGTTTAACGGTTGATTCACAAGATTGAGCAAGAAATGGAGTTGGAGTTGAAGGCTTTCTTCTTGTATTTTTGCTCCAAGAGGTTCGGCCAAGACAAGCTTAAAATGGAGAGAAATTGGTCAATTTTTGAGGTTTAGTAAAGGTGATGCAAATTAGTCAAAGTCCAACTTTGAATAAGAAAGTGACACATGTCACCTTTTTGGTTTAAAACTTATCTTTTTGTCTCTCCAATACAAATATCTTAACACTTCGTAAAATAATATCACTTAATACAAAATTCCAACAAGTTGTCAAAAATATAATGCATTTACCGCACTTGCGGGTCCCACGTTCAAAATACGCTCTTAATTTCTCAAAAACTAACCGATACTAGAAACATCATCTTAAAACTATCTTTGCTCATAAACTTTATCTGGGGAATTTTTCTAATCAAGAAAATGTAGAAAAGGCGGGCGATTAAAAAAAATAAACCCTAGAAAATTAGAAAATTTTCGGGTTCTCAAACTCATTCTTTTCGGGGCGTCACAAACTCCCCTCCTTAAAAGAATGTCGTTCTCGACATTCCGTCTTGTACCAATCAAGTCGAGATATCCCGCAAGAATCACTAATATTGCAAACCAAACCCACAGTCCGGCATCCTAAACTTCAAGCCTAGGATACACTACAGAGATCTGAAGCCTAAGCTCTGATACCAACTGTGAAGGCCCCACCTCTCCTTAGGGCGTACCCCAGGGTTCGGCGGACCGCCTGCCCAGCTCTCGCCGGGACTCAGTCGTACACTACAGTCCTCAAATAAATACAAGATAAATCTCAAATATAACTCAAAAGTTCCAACATTTACATATCAAAAGCGAAGCGTCCACGCTTCCACTGCGCCACTCTGATCCATGATCCCAATTCTTATACAAGAGGAATTCCACAATAATAAAATCACAATAAGCCTTCCTTCGCCACGAGCCCTGTGGAAGGGAATAAAATAGTTTTGGGGTGAGCTAGAAGCTCAGCGAGTAACCAGTAAAATCAGAAATCAAATATATTTCACAATAATGCATTTCGATCATTTCGATGATGTCATGATTCAGAGATCAAATGTACGTTTATTGCTCTCATGAGCCGGTGAAATCATTGCACTTGAACACCCAACGCTCAAATAGATCATTTAACATTAACATTGAGAGGGAGCCCCTTTTTGAGCTCCAGATAAACATGAACATGAACCATAAACAAGGTGGAGACGTTGGTGTCCAGCACTAGACTTTCCCAGAACTCATTGAAGCCAAATCATGTCATGAATCCACATGCAAGCACGCATGATATGCAATCGAATAAATAATGCAAGAAGCATTTCACAAGTACTTTGGAAATAGTTTAGGGTCACTCACCTCCATGGCTCAGAAATCATCCATCATATAACATTGCCTTGCTCAAATCCAAGTCTTAGATCACAAACTCAATGCAAACAAGTCCCTTCAAAGTTCGGACAGCACTTCCCCTGAATTTGCTAACTTTTCCAGCCATCATGGCTTCATTATTTCCTCAGCCAGTCCCAAAGGTACACACACAACAACAAGTTCATCCAATAGTCATTCAGCAAGCTCCAAGTAGTACTAGTACAAGTCAAGATAGGGAAAAGTCCGGAAATGAAAGTTAAGCTCAAAACCAGAAAAACAGTTTTGACGTCATTTTGCGGTAATGGTACCAAAGGCGCTACGATTGTCGGATGAAGGTTCAAGACCCACCGTTTCGAAGCTAAGAGACAGGGCTACAATATTACAGAAGGTCATTCAACCTAGTTTCGAGTGTAACCAGGTCAAAAATGCAAGAAACTACACCAGAACCGGAAAAATAGATTCACAGATCGCATTCTAGCGGAAACATCATAAATCATGCTATCCAAGTCCAAATCCAGAAATTCCAAAACCAACTGAAAGCTAAGAAACAGGGATAAATTTTATCAGAAGACGTCAACAACCAATTCGGAAGCAATTCCAGCCAAAACAACCAATTACATGCGCAATTCTAGCATTCGGGTAAAACCAGGACAGCAATAGTAATTTCGACTTTTCTCATTCTACACTACTCCGATTGACCTGAAATTCTGTAAGCACCTCTAAAATGTCATTCCCTACAACCTTTATGTTTTAAGCTAAGGCCAATTCAGCCTCTAACTAGGAGCTAAAAATTCGGGCAGAATGTTCCTTCACAAAACCTAATTTTCTGAAATTTCTTCCAAAACAGAAACTGATTGCAATTGACCACTTTTTCCACCTCATAGAGCTCTTAAACATCATTTCCAATCATCATATATAACCACACAACCATGTTCATATTAAAACAGAAAAATCCCCAAAAATTATAAAACTTCATCAAGTCAACCACAACTCAAGATATAATCCATCAAACCATCTCTTTAGCCATCACAAGTCACTAATTTAGCATAATCAAGAACAAAGAAAGGATTGCTAGACATGAACCTTGAAGTATGAAGAAAGTTGATGGCTTAGTCCTTTGCCTTCTCTAATCACTCCACCACTACCTTCAATCTTCCTAAACAAGTGACTTTTGTGGAGGAATTTGAAAGTTTAACGGTTGATTCACAAGATTGAGCAAGAAATGGAGTTGGAGTTGAAGGCTTTCTTCTTGTATTTTTGCTCCAAGAGGTTCGGCCAAGACAAGCTTAAAATGGAGAGAAATTGGTCAATTTTTGAGGTTTAGTAAAGGTGATGCAAATTAGTCAAAGTCCAACTTTGAATAAGAAAGTGACACATGTCACCTTTTTGGTTTAAAACTTATCTTTTTGTCTCTCCAATACAAATATCTTAACACTTCGTAAAATAATATCACTTAATACAAAATTCCAACAAGTTGTCAAAAATATAATGCATTTACCGCACTTGCGGGTCCCACGTTCAAAATACGCTCTTAATTTCTCAAAAACTAACCGATACTAGAAACATCATCTTAAAACTATCTTTGCTCATAAACTTTATCTGGGGAATTTTTCTAATCAAGAAAATGTAGAAAAGGCGGGCGATTAAAAAAAATAAACCCTAGAAAATTAGAAAATTTTCGGGTTCTCAAACTCATTCTTTTCGGGGCGTCACAAACTCCCCTCCTTAAAAGAATGTCGTTCTCGACATTCCGTCTTGTACCAATCAAGTCGAGATATCCCGCAAGAATCACTAATATTGCAAACCAAACCCACAGTCCGGCATCCTAAACTTCAAGCCTAGGATACACTACAGAGATCTGAAGCCTAAGCTCTGATACCAACTGTGAAGGCCCCACCTCTCCTTAGGGCGTACCCCAGGGTTCGGCGGACCGCCTGCCCAGCTCTCGCCGGGACTCAGTCGTACACTACAGTCCTCAAATAAATACAAGATAAATCTCAAATATAACTCAAAAGTTCCAACATTTACATATCAAAAGCGAAGCGTCCACGCTTCCACTGCGCCACTCTGATCCATGATCCCAATTCTTATACAAGAGGAATTCCACAATAATAAAATCACAATAAGCCTTCCTTCGCCACGAGCCCTGTGGAAGGGAATAAAATAGTTTTGGGGTGAGCTAGAAGCTCAGCGAGTAACCAGTAAAATCAGAAATCAAATATATTTCACAATAATGCATTTCGATCATTTCGATGATGTCATGATTCAGAGATCAAATGTACGTTTATTGCTCTCATGAGCCGGTGAAATCATTGCACTTGAACACCCAACGCTCAAATAGATCATTTAACATTAACATTGAGAGGGAGCCCCTTTTTGAGCTCCAGATAAACATGAACATGAACCATAAACAAGGTGGAGACGTTGGTGTCCAGCACTAGACTTTCCCAGAACTCATTGAAGCCAAATCATGTCATGAATCCACATGCAAGCACGCATGATATGCAATCGAATAAATAATGCAAGAAGCATTTCACAAGTACTTTGGAAATAGTTTAGGGTCACTCACCTCCATGGCTCAGAAATCATCCATCATATAACATTGCCTTGCTCAAATCCAAGTCTTCGATCACAAACTCAATGCAAACAAGTCCCTTCAAAGTTCGGACAGCACTTCCCCTGAATTTGCTAACTTTTCCAGCCATCATGGCTTCATTATTTCCTCAGCCAGTCCCAAAGGTACACACACAACAACAAGTTCATCCAATAGTCATTCAGCAAGCTCCAAGTAGTACTAGTACAAGTCAAGATAGGGAAAAGTCCGGAAATGAAAGTTAAGCTCAAAACCAGAAAAACAGTTTTGACGTCATTTTGCGGTAATGGTACCAAAGGCGCTACGATTGTCGGATGAAGGTTCAAGACCCACCGTTTCGAAGCTAAGAGACAGGGCTACAATATTACAGAAGGTCATTCAACCTAGTTTCGAGTGTAACCAGGTCAAAAATGCAAGAAACTACACCAGAACCGGAAAAATAGATTCACAGATCGCATTCTAGCGGAAACATCATAAATCATGCTATCCAAGTCCAAATCCAGAAATTCCAAAACCAACTGAAAGCTAAGAAACAGGGATAAATTTTATCAGAAGACGTCAACAACCAATTCGGAAGCAATTCCAGCCAAAACAACCAATTACATGCGCAATTCTAGCATTCGGGTAAAACCAGGACAGCAATAGTAATTTCGACTTTTCTCATTCTACACTACTCCGATTGACCTGAAATTCTGTAAGCACCTCTAAAATGTCATTCCCTACAACCTTTATGTTTTAAGCTAAGGCCAATTCAGCCTCTAACTAGGAGCTAAAAATTCGGGCAGAATGTTCCTTCACAAAACCTAATTTTCTGAAATTTCTTCCAAAACAGAAACTGATTGCAATTGACCACTTTTTCCACCTCATAGAGCTCTTAAACATCATTTCCAATCATCATATATAACCACACAACCATGTTCATATTAAAACAGAAAAATCCCCAAAAATTATAAAACTTCATCAAGTCAACCACAACTCAAGATATAATCCATCAAACCATCTCTTTAGCCATCACAAGTCACTAATTTAGCATAATCAAGAACAAAGAAAGGATTGCTAGACATGAACCTTGAAGTATGAAGAAAGTTGATGGCTTAGTCCTTTGCCTTCTCTAATCACTCCACCACTACCTTCAATCTTCCTAAACAAGTGACTTTTGTGGAGGAATTTGAAAGTTTAACGGTTGATTCACAAGATTGAGCAAGAAATGGAGTTGGAGTTGAAGGCTTTCTTCTTGTATTTTTGCTCCAAGAGGTTCGGCCAAGACAAGCTTAAAATGGAGAGAAATTGGTCAATTTTTGAGGTTTAGTAAAGGTGATGCAAATTAGTCAAAGTCCAACTTTGAATAAGAAAGTGACACATGTCACCTTTTTGGTTTAAAACTTATCTTTTTGTCTCTCCAATACAAATATCTTAACACTTCGTAAAATAATATCACTTAATACAAAATTCCAACAAGTTGTCAAAAGTATAATGCATTTACCGCACTTGCGGGTCCCACGTTCAAAATACGCTCTTAATTTCTCAAAAACTAACCGATACTAGAAACATCATCTTAAAACTATCTTTGCTCATAAACTTTATCTGGGGAATTTTTCTAATCAAGAAAATGTAGAAAAGGCGGGCGATTAAAAAAAATAAACCCTAGAAAATTAGAAAATTTTCGGGTTCTCAAACTCATTCTTTTCGGGGCGTCACAAACTCCCCTCCTTAAAAGAATGTCGTTCTCGACATTCCGTCTTGTACCAATCAAGTCGAGATATCCCGCAAGAATCACTAATATTGCAAACCAAACCCACAGTCCGGCATCCTAAACTTCAAGCCTAGGATACACTACAGAGATCTGAAGCCTAAGCTCTGATACCAACTGTGAAGGCCCCACCTCTCCTTAGGGCGTACCCCAGGGTTCGGCGGACCGCCTGCCCAGCTCTCGCCGGGACTCAGTCGTACACTACAGTCCTCAAATAAATACAAGATAAATCTCAAATATAACTCAAAAGTTCCAACATTTACATATCAAAAGCGAAGCGTCCACGCTTCCACTGCGCCACTCTGATCCATGATCCCAATTCTTATACAAGAGGAATTCCACAATAATAAAATCACAATAAGCCTTCCTTCGCCACGAGCCCTGTGGAAGGGAATAAAATAGTTTTGGGGTGAGCTAGAAGCTCAGCGAGTAACCAGTAAAATCAGAAATCAAATATATTTCACAATAATGCATTTCGATCATTTCGATGATGTCATGATTCAGAGATCAAATGTACGTTTATTGCTCTCATGAGCCGGTGAAATCATTGCACTTGAACACCCAACGCTCAAATAGATCATTTAACATTAACATTGAGAGGGAGCCCCTTTTTGAGCTCCAGATAAACATGAACATGAACCATAAACAAGGTGGAGACGTTGGTGTCCAGCACTAGACTTTCCCAGAACTCATTGAAGCCAAATCATGTCATGAATCCACATGCAAGCACGCATGATATGCAATCGAATAAATAATGCAAGAAGCATTTCACAAGTACTTTGGAAATAGTTTAGGGTCACTCACCTCCATGGCTCAGAAATCATCCATCATATAACATTGCCTTGCTCAAATCCAAGTCTTCGATCACAAACTCAATGCAAACAAGTCCCTTCAAAGTTCGGACAGCACTTCCCCTGAATTTGCTAACTTTTCCAGCCATCATGGCTTCATTATTTCCTCAGCCAGTCCCAAAGGTACACACACAACAACAAGTTCATCCAATAGTCATTCAGCAAGCTCCAAGTAGTACTAGTACAAGTCAAGATAGGGAAAAGTCCGGAAATGAAAGTTAAGCTCAAAACCAGAAAAACAGTTTTGACGTCATTTTGCGGTAATGGTACCAAAGGCGCTACGATTGTCGGATGAAGGTTCAAGACCCACCGTTTCGAAGCTAAGAGACAGGGCTACAATATTACAGAAGGTCATTCAACCTAGTTTCGAGTGTAACCAGGTCAAAAATGCAAGAAACTACACCAGAACCGGAAAAATAGATTCACAGATCGCATTCTAGCGGAAACATCATAAATCATGCTATCCAAGTCCAAATCCAGAAATTCCAAAACCAACTGAAAGCTAAGAAACAGGGATAAATTTTATCAGAAGACGTCAACAACCAATTCGGAAGCAATTCCAGCCAAAACAACCAATTACATGCGCAATTCTAGCATTCGGGTAAAACCAGGACAGCAATAGTAATTTCGACTTTTCTCATTCTACACTACTCCGATTGACCTGAAATTCTGTAAGCACCTCTAAAATGTCATTCCCTACAACCTTTATGTTTTAAGCTAAGGCCAATTCAGCCTCTAACTAGGAGCTAAAAATTCGGGCAGAATGTTCCTTCACAAAACCTAATTTTCTGAAATTTCTTCCAAAACAGAAACTGATTGCAATTGACCACTTTTTCCACCTCATAGAGCTCTTAAACATCATTTCCAATCATCATATATAACCACACAACCATGTTCATATTAAAACAGAAAAATTCCCAAAAATTATAAAACTTCATCAAGTCAACCACAACTCAAGATATAATCCATCAAACCATCTCTTTAGCCATCACAAGTCACTAATTTAGCATAATCAAGAACAAAGAAAGGATTGCTAGACATGAACCTTGAAGTATGAAGAAAGTTGATGGCTTAGTCCTTTGCCTTCTCTAATCACTCCACCACTACCTTCAATCTTCCTAAACAAGTGACTTTTGTGGAGGAATTTGAAAGTTTAACGGTTGATTCACAAGATTGAGCAAGAAATGGAGTTGGAGTTGAAGGCTTTCTTCTTGTATTTTTGCTCCAAGAGGTTCGGCCAAGACAAGCTTAAAATGGAGAGAAATTGGTCAATTTTTGAGGTTTAGTAAAGGTGATGCAAATTAGTCAAAGTCCAACTTTGAATAAGAAAGTGACACATGTCACCTCTTTGGTTTAAAACTTATCTTTTTGTCTCTCCAATACAAATATCTTATAACTTTGTAAAATAATATCACTTAATACAAAATTCCAACAAGTTGTCAAAAGTATAATGCATTTACTGCACTTGCGGGTCCCACGTTCAAAATACGCTCTTAATTTCTCAAAAACTAACCGATACTAGAAACATCATCTTAAAACTATCTTTGCTCATAAACTTTATCTGGAGAATTTTTCTAATCAAGGAAATGTAGAAAAGGCGGGCGATTAAAAAAAATAAACCCTAGAAAATTAGAAAATTTTCGGGTTGTCAAACTCATTCTTTTCGGGGCGTCACAAACTCCCCTCCTTAAAAGAATGTCGTTCTCGACATTCCGTCTTGTACCAATCAAGTCGAGATATCCCGCAAGAATCACTAATATTGCAAACCAAACCCACAGTCCGGCATCCTAAACTTCAAGCCTAGGATACACTACAGAGATCTGAAGCCTAAGCTCTGATACCAACTGTGAAGGCCCCACCTCTCCTTAGGGCGTACCCCAGGGTTCGGCGGACCGCCTGCCCAGCTCTCGCCGGGACTCAGTCGTACACTACAGTCCTCAAATAAATACAAGATAAATCTCAAATATAACTCAAAAGTTCCAACATTTACATATCAAAAGCGAAGCGTCCACGCTTCCACTGCGCCACTCTGATCCATGATCCCAATTCTTATACAAGAGGAATTCCACAATAATAAAATCACAATAAGCCTTCCTTCGCCACGAGCCCTGTGGAGGGGAATAAAATAGTTTTGGGGTGAGCTAGAAGCTCAGCGAGTAACCAGTAAAATCAGAAATCAAATATATTTCACAATAATGCATTTCGATCATTTCGATGATGTCATGATTCAGAGATCAAATGTACGTTTATTGCTCTCATGAGCCGGTGAAATCATTGCACTTGAACACCCAACGCTCAAATAGATCATTTAACATTAACATTGAGAGGGAGCCCCTTTTTGAGCTCCAGATAAACATGAACATGAACCATAAACAAGGTGGAGACGTTGGTGTCCAGCACTAGACTTTCCCAGAACTCATTGAAGCCAAATCATGTCATGAATCCACATGCAAGCACGCATGATATGCAATCGAATAAATAATGCAAGAAGTATTTCACAAGTACTTTGGAAATAGTTTAGGGTCACTCACCTCCATGGCTCAGAAATCATCCATCATATAACATTGCCTTGCTCAAATCCAAGTCTTCGATCACAAACTCAATGCAAACAAGTCCCTTCAAAGTTCGGACAGCACTTCCCCTGAATTTGCTAACTTTTCCAGCCATCATGGCTTCATTATTTCCTCAGCCAGTCCCAAAGGTACACACACAACAACAAGTTCATCCAATAGTCATTCAGCAAGCTCCAAGTAGTACTAGTACAAGTCAAGATAGGGAAAAGTCCGGAAATGAAAGTTAAGCTCAAAACCAGAAAAACAGTTTTGACGTCATTTTGCGGTAATGGTACCAAAGGCGCTACGATTGTCGGATGAAGGTTCAAGACCCACCGTTTCGAAGCTAAGAGACAGGGCTACAATATTACAGAAGGTCATTCAACCTAGTTTCGAGTGTAACCAGGTCAAAAATGCAAGAAACTACACCAGAACCGGAAAAATAGATTCACAGATCGCATTCTAGCGGAAACATCATAAATCATGCTATCCAAGTCCAAATCCAGAAATTCCAAAACCAACTGAAAGCTAAGAAACAGGGATAAATTTTATCAGAAGACGTCAACAACCAATTCGGAAGCAATTCCAGCCAAAACAACCAATTACATGCGCAATTCTAGCATTCGGGTAAAACCAGGACAGCAATAGTAATTTCGACTTTTCTCATTCTACACTACTCCGATTGACCTGAAATTCTGTAAGCACCTCTAAAATGTCATTCCCTACAACCTTTATGTTTTAAGCTAAGGCCAATTCAGCCTCTAACTAGGAGCTAAAAATTCGGGCAGAATGTTCCTTCACAAAACCTAATTTTCTGAAATTTCTTCCAAAACAGAAACTGATTGCAATTGACCACTTTTTCCACCTCATAGAGCTCTTAAACATCATTTCCAATCATCATATATAACCACACAACCATGTTCATATTAAAACAGAAAAATCCCCAAAAATTATAAAACTTCATCAAGTCAACCACAACTCAAGATATAATCCATCAAACCATCTCTTTAGCCATCACAAGTCACTAATTTAGCATAATCAAGAACAAAGAAAGGATTGCTAGACATGAACCTTGAAGTATGAAGAAAGTTGATGGCTTAGTCCTTTGCCTTCTCTAATCACTCCACCACTACCTTCAATCTTCCTAAACAAGTGACTTTTGTGGAGGAATTTGAAAGTTTAACGGTTGATTCACAAGATTGAGCAAGAAATGGAGTTGGAGTTGAAGGCTTTCTTCTTGTATTTTTGCTCCAAGAGGTTCGGCCAAGACAAGCTTAAAATGGAGAGAAATTGGTCAATTTTTGAGGTTTAGTAAAGGTGATGCAAATTAGTCAAAGTCCAACTTTGAATAAGAAAGTGACACATGTCACCTTTTTGGTTTAAAACTTATCTTTTTGTCTCTCCAATACAAATATCTTAACACTTTGTAAAATAATATCACTTAATACAAAATTCCAACAAGTTGTCAAAAGTATAATGCATTTACCGCACTTGCGGGTCCCACGTTCAAAATACGCTCTTAATTTCTCAAAAACTAACCGATACTAGAAACATCATCTTAAAACTATCTTTGCTCATAAACTTTATCTGGGGAATTTTTCTAATCAAGAAAATGTAGAAAAGGCGGGCGATTAAAAAAAATAAACCCTAGAAAATTAGAAAATTTTCGGGTTCTCAAACTCATTCTTTTCGGGGCGTCACAAACTCCCCTCCTTAAAAGAATGTCGTTCTCGACATTCCGTCTTGTACCAATCAAGTCGAGATATCCCGCAAGAATCACTAATATTGCAAACCAAACCCACAGTCCGGCATCCTAAACTTCAAGCCTAGGATACACTACAGAGATCTGAAGCCTAAGCTCTGATACCAACTGTGAAGGCCCCACCTCTCCTTAGGGCGTACCCCAGGGTTCGGCGGACCGCCTGCCCAGCTCTCGCCGGGACTCAGTCGTACACTACAGTCCTCAAATAAATACAAGATAAATCTCAAATATAACTCAAAAGTTCCAACATTTACATATCAAAAGCGAAGCGTCCACGCTTCCACTGCGCCACTCTGATCCATGATCCCAATTCTTATACAAGAGGAATTCCACAATAATAAAATCACAATAAGCCTTCCTTCGCCACGAGCCCTGTGGAGGGGAATAAAATAGTTTTGGGGTGAGCTAGAAGCTCAGCGAGTAACCAGTAAAATCAGAAATCAAATATATTTCACAATAATGCATTTCGATCATTTCGATGATGTCATGATTCAGAGATCAAATGTACGTTTATTGCTCTCATGAGCCGGTGAAATCATTGCACTTGAACACCCAACGCTCAAATAGATCATTTAACATTAACATTGAGAGGGAGCCCCTTTTTGAGCTCCAGATAAACATGAACATGAACCATAAACAAGGTGGAGACGTTGGTGTCCAGCACTAGACTTTCCCAGAACTCATTGAAGCCAAATCATGTCATGAATCCACATGCAAGCACGCATGATATGCAATCGAATAAATAATGCAAGAAGCATTTCACAAGTACTTTGGAAATAGTTTAGGGTCACTCACCTCCATGGCTCAGAAATCATCCATCATATAACATTGCCTTGCTCAAATCCAAGTCTTCGATCACAAACTCAATGCAAACAAGTCCCTTCAAAGTTCGGACAGCACTTCCCCTGAATTTGCTAACTTTTCCAGCCATCATGGCTTCATTATTTCCTCAGCCAGTCCCAAAGGTACACACACAACAACAAGTTCATCCAATAGTCATTCAGCAAGCTCCAAGTAGTACTAGTACAAGTCAAGATAGGGAAAAGTCCGGAAATGAAAGTTAAGCTCAAAACCAGAAAAACAGTTTTGACGTCATTTTGCGGTAATGGTACCAAAGGCGCTACGATTGTCGGATGAAGGTTCAAGACCCACCGTTTCGAAGCTAAGAGACAGGGCTACAATATTACAGAAGGTCATTCAACCTAGTTTCGAGTGTAACCAGGTCAAAAATGCAAGAAACTACACCAGAACCGGAAAAATAGATTCACAGATCGCATTCTAGCGGAAACATCATAAATCATGCTATCCAAGTCCAAATCCAGAAATTCCAAAACCAACTGAAAGCTAAGAAACAGGGATAAATTTTATCAGAAGACGTCAACAACCAATTCGGAAGCAATTCCAGCCAAAACAACCAATTACATGCGCAATTCTAGCATTCGGGTAAAACCAGGACAGCAATAGTAATTTCGACTTTTCTCATTCTACACTACTCCGATTGACCTGAAATTCTGTAAGCACCTCTAAAATGTCATTCCCTACAACCTTTATGTTTTAAGCTAAGGCCAATTCAGCCTCTAACTAGGAGCTAAAAATTCGGGCAGAATGTTCCTTCACAAAACCTAATTTTCTGAAATTTCTTCCAAAACAGAAACTGATTGCAATTGACCACTTTTTCCACCTCATAGAGCTCTTAAACATCATTTCCAATCATCATATATAACCACACAACCATGTTCATATTAAAACAGAAAAATCCCCAAAAATTATAAAACTTCATCAAGTCAACCACAACTCAAGATATAATCCATCAAACCATCTCTTTAGCCATCACAAGTCACTAATTTAGCATAATCAAGAACAAAGAAAGGATTGCTAGACATGAACCTTGAAGTATGAAGAAAGTTGATGGCTTAGTCCTTTGCCTTCTCTAATCACTCCACCACTACCTTCAATCTTCCTAAACAAGTGACTTTTGTGGAGGAATTTGAAAGTTTAACGGTTGATTCACAAGATTGAGCAAGAAATGGAGTTGGAGTTGAAGGCTTTCTTCTTGTATTTTTGCTCCAAGAGGTTCGGCCAAGACAAGCTTAAAATGGAGAGAAATTGGTCAATTTTTGAGGTTTAGTAAAGGTGATGCAAATTAGTCAAAGTCCAACTTTGAATAAGAAAGTGACACATGTCACCTTTTTGGTTTAAAACTTATCTTTTTGTCTCTCCAATACAAATATCTTAACACTTTGTAAAATAATATCACTTAATACAAAATTCCAACAAGTTGTCAAAAGTATAATGCATTTACCGCACTTGCGGGTCCCACGTTCAAAATACGCTCTTAATTTCTCAAAAACTAACCGATACTAGAAACATCATCTTAAAACTATCTTTGCTCATAAAATTTATCTGGGGAATTTTTCTAATCAAGAAAATGTAGAAAAGGCGGGCGATTAAAAAAAATAAACCCTAGAAAATTAGAAAATTTTCGGGTTCTCAAACTCATTCTTTTCGGGGCGTCACAAACTCCCCTCCTTAAAAGAATGTCGTTCTCGACATTCCGTCTTGTACCAATCAAGTCGAGATATCCCGCAAGAATCACTAATATTGCAAACCAAACCCACAGTCCGGCATCCTAAACTTCAAGCCTAGGATACACTACAGAGATCTGAAGCCTAAGCTCTGATACCAACTGTGAAGGCCCCACCTCTCCTTAGGGCGTACCCCAGGGTTCGGCGGACCGCCTGTCCAGCTCTCGCCGGGACTCAGTCGTAAACTACAGTCCTCAAATAAATACAAGATAAATCTCAAATATAACTCAAAAGTTCCAACATTTACATATCAAAAGCGAAGCGTCCACGCTTCCACTGCGCCACTCTGATCCATGATCCCAATTCTTATACAAGAGGAATTCCACAACAATAAAATCACAATAAGCCTTCCTTCGCCACGAGCCCTGTGGAGGGGAATAAAATAGTTTTGGGGTGAGCTAGAAGCTCAGCGAGTAACCAGTAAAATCAGAAATCAAATATATTTCACAATAATGCATTTCGATCATTTCGATGATGTCATGATTCAGAGATCAAATGTACGTTTATTGCTCTCATGAGCCGGTGAAATCATTGCACTTGAACACCCAACGCTCAAATAGATCATTTAACATTAACATTGAGAGGGAGCCCCTTTTTGAGCTCCAGATAAACATGAACATGAACCATAAACAAGGTGGAGACGTTGGTGTCCAGCACTAGACTTTCCCAGAACTCATTGAAGCCAAATCATGTCATGAATCCACATGCAAGCACGCATGATATGCAATCGAATAAATAATGCAAGAAGCATTTCACAAGTACTTTGGAAATAGTTTAGGGTCACTCACCTCCATGGCTCAGAAATCATCCATCATATAACATTGCCTTGCTCAAATCCAAGTCTTCGATCACAAACTCAATGCAAACAAGTCCCTTCAAAGTTCGGACAGCACTTCCCCTGAATTTGCTAACTTTTCCAGCCATCATGGCTTCATTATTTCCTCAGCCAGTCCCAAAGGTACACACACAACAACAAGTTCATCCAATAGTCATTCAGCAAGCTCCAAGTAGTACTAGTACAAGTCAAGATAGGGAAAAGTCCGGAAATGAAAGTTAAGCTCAAAACCAGAAAAACAGTTTTGACGTCATTTTGCGGTAATGGTACCAAAGGCGCTACGATTGTCGGATGAAGGTTCAAGACCCACCGTTTCGAAGCTAAGAGACAGGGCTACAATATTACAGAAGGTCATTCAACCTAGTTTCGAGTGTAACCAGGTCAAAAATGCAAGAAACTACACCAGAACCGGAAAAATAGATTCACAGATCGCATTCTAGCGGAAACATCATAAATCATGCTATCCAAGTCCAAATCCAGAAATTCCAAAACCAACTGAAAGCTAAGAAACAGGGATAAATTTTATCAGAAGACGTCAACAACCAATTCGGAAGCAATTCCAGCCAAAACAACCAATTACATGCGCAATTCTAGCATTCGGGTAAAACCAGGACAGCAATAGTAATTTCGACTTTTCTCATTCTACACTACTCCGATTGACCTGAAATTCTGTAAGCACCTCTAAAATGTCATTCCCTACAACCTTTATGTTTTAAGCTAAGGCCAATTCAGCCTCTAACTAGGAGCTAAAAATTCGGGCAGAATGTTCCTTCACAAAACCTAATTTTCTGAAATTTCTTCCAAAACAGAAACTGATTGCAATTGACCACTTTTTCCACCTCATAGAGCTCTTAAACATCATTTCCAATCATCATATATAACCACACAACCATGTTCATATTAAAACAGAAAAATCCCCAAAAATTATAAAACTTCATCAAGTCAACCACAACTCAAGATATAATCCATCAAACCATCTCTTTAGCCATCACAAGTCACTAATTTAGCATAATCAAGAACAAAGAAAGGATTGCTAGACATGAACCTTGAAGTATGAAGAAAGTTGATGGCTTAGTCCTTTGCCTTCTCTAATCACTCCACCACTACCTTCAATCTTCCTAAACAAGTGACTTTTGTGGAGGAATTTGAAAGTTTAACGGTTGATTCACAAGATTGAGCAAGAAATGGAGTTGGAGTTGAAGGCTTTCTTCTTGTATTTTTGCTCCAAGAGGTTCGGCCAAGACAAGCTTAAAATGGAGAGAAATTGGTCAATTTTTGAGGTTTAGTAAAGGTGATGCAAATTAGTCAAAGTCCAACTTTGAATAAGAAAGTGACACATGTCACCTTTTTGGTTTAAAACTTATCTTTTTGTCTCTCCAATACAAATATCTTAACACTTTGTAAAATAATATCACTTAATACAAAATTCCAACAAGTTGTCAAAAGTATAATGCATTTACCGCACTTGCGGGTCCCACGTTCAAAATACGCTCTTAATTTCTCAAAAACTAACCGATACTAGAAACATCATCTTAAAACTATCTTTGCTCATAAAATTTATCTGGGGAATTTTTCTAATCAAGAAAATGTAGAAAAGGCGGGCGATTAAAAAAAATAAACCCTAGAAAATTAGAAAATTTTCGGGTTCTCAAACTCACTCTTTTCGGGGCGTCACAAACTCCCCTCCTTAAAAGAATGTCGTCCTCGACATTCCGTCTTGTACCAATCAAGTCGAGATATCCCGCAAGAATCACTAATATTGCAAACCAAACCCACAGTCCGGCATCCTAAACTTCATGCCTAGGATACACTACAGAGATCTGAAACCTAAGCTCTGATACCAACTGTGAAGGCCCCACCTCTCCTTAGGGCGTACCCCAGGGTTCGGCGGACCGCCTGTCCAGCTCTCGCCGGGACTCAGTCGTAAACTACAGTCCTCAAATAAATACAAGATAAATCTCAAATATAACTCAAAAGTTCCAACATTTACATATCAAAAGCGAAGCGTCCACGCTTCCACTGCGCCACTCTGATCCATGATCCCAATTCTTATACAAGAGGAATTCCACAACAATAAAATCACAATAAGCCTTCCTTCGCCACGAGCCCTGTGGAGGGGAATAAAATAGTTTTGGGGTGAGCTAGAAGCTCAGCGAGTAACCAGTAAAATCAGAAATCAAATATATTTCACAATAATGCATTTCGATCATTTCGATGATGTCATGATTCAGAGATCAAATGTACGTTTATTGCTCTCATGAGCCGGTGAAATCATTGCACTTGAACACCCAACGCTCAAATAGATCATTTAACATTAACATTGAGAGGGAGCCCCTTTTTGAGCTCCAGATAAACATGAACATGAACCATAAACAAGGTGGAGACGTTGGTGTCCAGCACTAGACTTTCCCAGAACTCATTGAAGCCAAATCATGTCATGAATCCACATGCAAGCACGCATGATATGCAATCGAATAAATAATGCAAGAAGCATTTCACAAGTACTTTGGAAATAGTTTAGGGTCACTCACCTCCATGGCTCAGAAATCATCCATCATATAACATTGCCTTGCTCAAATCCAAGTCTTCGATCACAAACTCAATGCAAACAAGTCCCTTCAAAGTTCGGACAGCACTTCCCCTGAATTTGCTAACTTTTCCAGCCATCATGGCTTCATTATTTCCTCAGCCAGTCCCAAAGGTACACACACAACAACAAGTTCATCCAATAGTCATTCAGCAAGCTCCAAGTAGTACTAGTACAAGTCAAGATAGGGAAAAGTCCGGAAATGAAAGTTAAGCTCAAAACCAGAAAAACAGTTTTGACGTCATTTTGCGGTAATGGTACCAAAGGCGCTACGATTGTCGGATGAAGGTTCAAGACCCACCGTTTCGAAGCTAAGAGACAGGGCTACAATATTACAGAAGGTCATTCAACCTAGTTTCGAGTGTAACCAGGTCAAAAATGCAAGAAACTACACCAGAACCGGAAAAATAGATTCACAGATCGCATTCTAGCGGAAACATCATAAATCATGCTATCCAAGTCCAAATCCAGAAATTCCAAAACCAACTGAAAGCTAAGAAACAGGGATAAATTTTATCAGAAGACGTCAACAACCAATTCGGAAGCAATTCCAGCCAAAACAACCAATTACATGCGCAATTCTAGCATTCGGGTAAAACCAGGACAGCAATAGTAATTTCGACTTTTCTCATTCTACACTACTCCGATTGACCTGAAATTCTGTAAGCACCTCTAAAATGTCATTCCCTACAACCTTTATGTTTTAAGCTAAGGCCAATTCAGCCTCTAACTAGGAGCTAAAAATTCGGGCAGAATGTTCCTTCACAAAACCTAATTTTCTGAAATTTCTTCCAAAACAGAAACTGATTGCAATTGACCACTTTTTCCACCTCATAGAGCTCTTAAACATCATTTCCAATCATCATATATAACCACACAACCATGTTCATATTAAAACAGAAAAATCCCCAAAAATTATAAAACTTCATCAAGTCAACCACAACTCAAGATATAATCCATCAAACCATCTCTTTAGCCATCACAAGTCACTAATTTAGCATAATCAAGAACAAAGAAAGGATTGCTAGACATGAACCTTGAAGTATGAAGAAAGTTGATGGCTTAGTCCTTTGCCTTCTCTAATCACTCCACCACTACCTTCAATCTTCCTAAACAAGTGACTTTTGTGGAGGAATTTGAAAGTTTAACGGTTGATTCACAAGATTGAGCAAGAAATGGAGTTGGAGTTGAAGGCTTTCTTCTTGTATTTTTGCTCCAAGAGGTTCGGCCAAGACAAGCTTAAAATGGAGAGAAATTGGTCAATTTTTGAGGTTTAGTAAAGGTGATGCAAATTAGTCAAAGTCCAACTTTGAATAAGAAAGTGACACATGTCACCTTTTTGGTTTAAAACTTATCTTTTTGTCTCTCCAATACAAATATCTTAACACTTTGTAAAATAATATCACTTAATACAAAATTCCAACAAGTTGTCAAAAGTATAATGCATTTACCGCACTTGCGGGTCCCACGTTCAAAATACGCTCTTAATTTCTCAAAAACTAACCGATACTAGAAACATCATCTTAAAACTATCTTTGCTCATAAAATTTATCTGGGGAATTTTTCTAATCAAGAAAATGTAGAAAAGGCGGGCGATTAAAAAAAATAAACCCTAGAAAATTAGAAAATTTTCGGGTTCTCAAACTCACTCTTTTCGGGGCGTCACAAACTCCCCTCCTTAAAAGAATGTCGTCCTCGACATTCCGTCTTGTACCAATCAAGTCGAGATATCCCGCAAGAATCACTAATATTGCAAACCAAACCCACAGTCCGGCATCCTAAACTTCATGCCTAGGATACACTACAGAGATCTGAAACCTAA
Organism: Coffea arabica; assembly: GCF_036785885.1. Classification (NCBI taxonomy): domain Eukaryota; kingdom Viridiplantae; phylum Streptophyta; class Magnoliopsida; order Gentianales; family Rubiaceae; genus Coffea; species Coffea arabica. The sequence continues at coordinate 38,625,015 of NC_092329.1, forward strand.
GCTCTGATACCAACTGTGAAGGCCCCACCTCTCCTTAGGGCGTACCCCAGGGTTCGGCGGACCGCCTGTCCAGCTCTCGCCGGGACTCAGTCGTAAACTACAGTCCTCAAATAAATACAAGATAAATCTCAAATATAACTCAAAAGTTCCAACATTTACATATCAAAAGCGAAGCGTCCACGCTTCCACTGCGCCACTCTGATCCATGATCCCAATTCTTATACAAGAGGAATTCCACAACAATAAAATCACAATAAGCCTTCCTTCGCCACGAGCCCTGTGGAGGGGAATAAAATAGTTTTGGGGTGAGCTAGAAGCTCAGCGAGTAACCAGTAAAATCAGAAATCAAATATATTTCACAATAATGCATTTCGATCATTTCGATGATGTCATGATTCAGAGATCAAATGTACGTTTATTGCTCTCATGAGCCGGTGAAATCATTGCACTTGAACACCCAACGCTCAAATAGATCATTTAACATTAACATTGAGAGGGAGCCCCTTTTTGAGCTCCAGATAAACATGAACATGAACCATAAACAAGGTGGAGACGTTGGTGTCCAGCACTAGACTTTCCCAGAACTCATTGAAGCCAAATCATGTCATGAATCCACATGCAAGCACGCATGATATGCAATCGAATAAATAATGCAAGAAGCATTTCACAAGTACTTTGGAAATAGTTTAGGGTCACTCACCTCCATGGCTCAGAAATCATCCATCATATAACATTGCCTTGCTCAAATCCAAGTCTTCGATCACAAACTCAATGCAAACAAGTCCCTTCAAAGTTCGGACAGCACTTCCCCTGAATTTGCTAACTTTTCCAGCCATCATGGCTTCATTATTTCCTCAGCCAGTCCCAAAGGTACACACACAACAACAAGTTCATCCAATAGTCATTCAGCAAGCTCCAAGTAGTACTAGTACAAGTCAAGATAGGGAAAAGTCCGGAAATGAAAGTTAAGCTCAAAACCAGAAAAACAGTTTTGACGTCATTTTGCGGTAATGGTACCAAAGGCGCTACGATTGTCGGATGAAGGTTCAAGACCCACCGTTTCGAAGCTAAGAGACAGGGCTACAATATTACAGAAGGTCATTCAACCTAGTTTCGAGTGTAACCAGGTCAAAAATGCAAGAAACTACACCAGAACCGGAAAAATAGATTCACAGATCGCATTCTAGCGGAAACATCATAAATCATGCTATCCAAGTCCAAATCCAGAAATTCCAAAACCAACTGAAAGCTAAGAAACAGGGATAAATTTTATCAGAAGACGTCAACAACCAATTCGGAAGCAATTCCAGCCAAAACAACCAATTACATGCGCAATTCTAGCATTCGGGTAAAACCAGGACAGCAATAGTAATTTCGACTTTTCTCATTCTACACTACTCCGATTGACCTGAAATTCTGTAAGCACCTCTAAAATGTCATTCCCTACAACCTTTATGTTTTAAGCTAAGGCCAATTCAGCCTCTAACTAGGAGCTAAAAATTCGGGCAGAATGTTCCTTCACAAAACCTAATTTTCTGAAATTTCTTCCAAAACAGAAACTGATTGCAATTGACCACTTTTTCCACCTCATAGAGCTCTTAAACATCATTTCCAATCATCATATATAACCACACAACCATGTTCATATTAAAACAGAAAAATCCCCAAAAATTATAAAACTTCATCAAGTCAACCACAACTCAAGATATAATCCATCAAACCATCTCTTTAGCCATCACAAGTCACTAATTTAGCATAATCAAGAACAAAGAAAGGATTGCTAGACATGAACCTTGAAGTATGAAGAAAGTTGATGGCTTAGTCCTTTGCCTTCTCTAATCACTCCACCACTACCTTCAATCTTCCTAAACAAGTGACTTTTGTGGAGGAATTTGAAAGTTTAACGGTTGATTCACAAGATTGAGCAAGAAATGGAGTTGGAGTTGAAGGCTTTCTTCTTGTATTTTTGCTCCAAGAGGTTCGGCCAAGACAAGCTTAAAATGGAGAGAAATTGGTCAATTTTTGAGGTTTAGTAAAGGTGATGCAAATTAGTCAAAGTCCAACTTTGAATAAGAAAGTGACACATGTCACCTTTTTGGTTTAAAACTTATCTTTTTGTCTCTCCAATACAAATATCTTAACACTTTGTAAAATAATATCACTTAATACAAAATTCCAACAAGTTGTCAAAAGTATAATGCATTTACCGCACTTGCGGGTCCCACGTTCAAAATACGCTCTTAATTTCTCAAAAACTAACCGATACTAGAAACATCATCTTAAAACTATCTTTGCTCATAAAATTTATCTGGGGAATTTTTCTAATCAAGAAAATGTAGAAAAGGCGGGCGATTAAAAAAAATAAACCCTAGAAAATTAGAAAATTTTCGGGTTCTCAAACTCACTCTTTTCGGGGCGTCACAAACTCCCCTCCTTAAAAGAATGTCGTCCTCGACATTCCGTCTTGTACCAATCAAGTCGAGATATCCCGCAAGAATCACTAATATTGCAAACCAAACCCACAGTCCGGCATCCTAAACTTCATGCCTAGGATACACTACAGAGATCTGAAACCTAAGCTCTGATACCAACTGTGAAGGCCCCACCTCTCCTTAGGGCGTACCCCAGGGTTCGGCGGACCGCCTGTCCAGCTCTCGCCGGGACTCAGTCGTAAACTACAGTCCTCAAATAAATACAAGATAAATCTCAAATATAACTCAAAAGTTCCAACATTTACATATCAAAAGCGAAGCGTCCACGCTTCCACTGCGCCACTCTGATCCATGATCCCAATTCTTATACAAGAGGAATTCCACAACAATAAAATCACAATAAGCCTTCCTTCGCCACGAGCCCTGTGGAGGGGAATAAAATAGTTTTGGGGTGAGCTAGAAGCTCAGCGAGTAACCAGTAAAATCAGAAATCAAATATATTTCACAATAATGCATTTCGATCATTTCGATGATGTCATGATTCAGAGATCAAATGTACGTTTATTGCTCTCATGAGCCGGTGAAATCATTGCACTTGAACACCCAACGCTCAAATAGATCATTTAACATTAACATTGAGAGGGAGCCCCTTTTTGAGCTCCAGATAAACATGAACATGAACCATAAACAAGGTGGAGACGTTGGTGTCCAGCACTAGACTTTCCCAGAACTCATTGAAGCCAAATCATGTCATGAATCCACATGCAAGCACGCATGATATGCAATCGAATAAATAATGCAAGAAGCATTTCACAAGTACTTTGGAAATAGTTTAGGGTCACTCACCTCCATGGCTCAGAAATCATCCATCATATAACATTGCCTTGCTCAAATCCAAGTCTTCGATCACAAACTCAATGCAAACAAGTCCCTTCAAAGTTCGGACAGCACTTCCCCTGAATTTGCTAACTTTTCCAGCCATCATGGCTTCATTATTTCCTCAGCCAGTCCCAAAGGTACACACACAACAACAAGTTCATCCAATAGTCATTCAGCAAGCTCCAAGTAGTACTAGTACAAGTCAAGATAGGGAAAAGTCCGGAAATGAAAGTTAAGCTCAAAACCAGAAAAACAGTTTTGACGTCATTTTGCGGTAATGGTACCAAAGGCGCTACGATTGTCGGATGAAGGTTCAAGACCCACCGTTTCGAAGCTAAGAGACAGGGCTACAATATTACAGAAGGTCATTCAACCTAGTTTCGAGTGTAACCAGGTCAAAAATGCAAGAAACTACACCAGAACCGGAAAAATAGATTCACAGATCGCATTCTAGCGGAAACATCATAAATCATGCTATCCAAGTCCAAATCCAGAAATTCCAAAACCAACTGAAAGCTAAGAAACAGGGATAAATTTTATCAGAAGACGTCAACAACCAATTCGGAAGCAATTCCAGCCAAAACAACCAATTACATGCGCAATTCTAGCATTCGGGTAAAACCAGGACAGCAATAGTAATTTCGACTTTTCTCATTCTACACTACTCCGATTGACCTGAAATTCTGTAAGCACCTCTAAAATGTCATTCCCTACAACCTTTATGTTTTAAGCTAAGGCCAATTCAGCCTCTAACTAGGAGCTAAAAATTCGGGCAGAATGTTCCTTCACAAAACCTAATTTTCTGAAATTTCTTCCAAAACAGAAACTGATTGCAATTGACCACTTTTTCCACCTCATAGAGCTCTTAAACATCATTTCCAATCATCATATATAACCACACAACCATGTTCATATTAAAACAGAAAAATCCCCAAAAATTATAAAACTTCATCAAGTCAACCACAACTCAAGATATAATCCATCAAACCATCTCTTTAGCCATCACAAGTCACTAATTTAGCATAATCAAGAACAAAGAAAGGATTGCTAGACATGAACCTTGAAGTATGAAGAAAGTTGATGGCTTAGTCCTTTGCCTTCTCTAATCACTCCACCACTACCTTCAATCTTCCTAAACAAGTGACTTTTGTGGAGGAATTTGAAAGTTTAACGGTTGATTCACAAGATTGAGCAAGAAATGGAGTTGGAGTTGAAGGCTTTCTTCTTGTATTTTTGCTCCAAGAGGTTCGGCCAAGACAAGCTTAAAATGGAGAGAAATTGGTCAATTTTTGAGGTTTAGTAAAGGTGATGCAAATTAGTCAAAGTCCAACTTTGAATAAGAAAGTGACACATGTCACCTTTTTGGTTTAAAACTTATCTTTTTGTCTCTCCAATACAAATATCTTAACACTTTGTAAAATAATATCACTTAATACAAAATTCCAACAAGTTGTCAAAAGTATAATGCATTTACCGCACTTGCGGGTCCCACGTTCAAAATACGCTCTTAATTTCTCAAAAACTAACCGATACTAGAAACATCATCTTAAAACTATCTTTGCTCATAAAATTTATCTGGGGAATTTTTCTAATCAAGAAAATGTAGAAAAGGCGGGCGATTAAAAAAAATAAACCCTAGAAAATTAGAAAATTTTCGGGTTCTCAAACTCACTCTTTTCGGGGCGTCACAAACTCCCCTCCTTAAAAGAATGTCGTCCTCGACATTCCGTCTTGTACCAATCAAGTCGAGATATCCCGCAAGAATCACTAATATTGCAAACCAAACCCACAGTCCGGCATCCTAAACTTCATGCCTAGGATACACTACAGAGATCTGAAACCTAAGCTCTGATACCAACTGTGAAGGCCCCACCTCTCCTTAGGGCGTACCCCAGGGTTCGGCGGACCGCCTGTCCAGCTCTCGCCGGGACTCAGTCGTAAACTACAGTCCTCAAATAAATACAAGATAAATCTCAAATATAACTCAAAAGTTCCAACATTTACATATCAAAAGCGAAGCGTCCACGCTTCCACTGCGCCACTCTGATCCATGATCCCAATTCTTATACAAGAGGAATTCCACAACAATAAAATCACAATAAGCCTTCCTTCGCCACGAGCCCTGTGGAGGGGAATAAAATAGTTTTGGGGTGAGCTAGAAGCTCAGCGAGTAACCAGTAAAATCAGAAATCAAATATATTTCACAATAATGCATTTCGATCATTTCGATGATGTCATGATTCAGAGATCAAATGTACGTTTATTGCTCTCATGAGCCGGTGAAATCATTGCACTTGAACACCCAACGCTCAAATAGATCATTTAACATTAAAATTGAGAGGGAGCCCCTTTTTGAGCTCCAGATAAACATGAACATGAACCATAAACAAGGTGGAGACGTTGGTGTCCAGCACTAGACTTTCTCAGAACTCATTGAAACCAAATCATGTCATGAATTCACATGCAAGCACGCATGATATGCAATCGAATAAATAATGCAAGAAGCATTTCACAAGTACTTTGGAAATAGTTTAGGGTCACTCACCTCCATGGCTCAGAAATCATCCATCATATAACATTGCCTTGCTCAAATCCAAGTCTTCGATCACAAACTCAATGCAAACAAGTCCCTTCAAAGTTCGGACAGCACTTCCCCTGAATTTGCTAACTTTTCCAGCCATCATGGCTTCATTATTTCCTCAGCCAGTCCCAAAGGTACACACACAACAACAAGTTCATCCAATAGTCATTCAGCAAGCTCCAAGTAGTACTAGTACAAGTGAAGATAGGGAAAAGTCCGGAAATGAAAGTTAAGCTCAAAACCAGAAAAACAGTTTTGACGTCATTTTGCGGTAATGGTACCAAAGGCGCTACGATTGTCGGATGAAGGTTCAAGACCCACCGTTTCGAAGCTAAGAGACAGGGCTACAATATTACAGAAGGTCATTCAACCTAGTTTCGAGTGTAACCAGGTCAAAAATGCAAGAAACTACACCAGAACCGGAAAAATAGATTCACAGATCGCATTCTAGCGGAAACATCATAAATCATGCTATCCAAGTCCAAATCCAGAAATTCCAAAACCAACTGAAAGCTAAGAAACAGGGATAAATTTTATCAGAAGACGTCAACAACCAATTCGGAAGCAATTCCAGCCAAAACAACCAATTACATGCGCAATTCTAGCATTCGGGTAAAACCAGGACAGCAATAGTAATTTCGACTTTTCTCATTCTACACTACTCCGATTGACCTGAAATTCTGTAAGCACCTCTAAAATGTCATTCCCTACAACCTTTATGTTTTAAGCTAAGGCCAATTCAGCCTCTAACTAGGAGCTAAAAATTCGGGCAGAATGTTCCTTCACAAAACCTAATTTTCTGAAATTTCTTCCAAAACAGAAACTGATTGCAATTGACCACTTTTTCCACCTCATAGAGCTCTTAAACATCATTTCCAATCATCATATATAACCACACAACCATGTTCATATTAAAACAGAAAAATCCCCAAAAATTATAAAACTTCATCAAGTCAACCACAGCTCAAGATATAATCCATCAAACCATCTCTTTAGCCATCACAAGTCACTAATTTAGCATAATCAAGAACAAAGAAAGGATTGCTAGACATGAACCTTGAAGTATGAAGAAAGTTGATGGCTTAGTCCTTTGCCTTCTCTAATCACTCTACCACTACCTTCAATCTTCCTAAACAAGTGACTTTTGTGGAGGAATTTGAAAGTTTAACGGTTGATTCACAAGATTGAGCAAGAAATGGAGTTGGAGTTGAAGGCTTTCTTCTTGTATTTTTGCTCCAAGAGGTTCGGCCAAGACAAGCTTAAAATGGAGAGAAATTGGTCAATTTTTGAGGTTTAGTAAAGGTGATGCAAATTAGTCAAAGTCCAACTTTGAATAAGAAAGTGACACATGTCACCTTTTTGGTTTAAAACTTATCTTTTTGTCTCTCCAATACAAATATCTTAACACTTTGTAAAATAATATCACTTAATACAAAATTCCAACAAGTTGTCAAAAGTATAATGCATTTACCGCACTTGCGGGTCCCACGTTCAAAATACGCTCTTAATTTCTCAAAAACTAACCGATACTAGAAACATCATCTTAAAACTATCTTTGCTCATAAAATTTATCTGGGGAATTTTTCTAATCAAGAAAATGTAGAAAAGGCGGGCGATTAAAAAAAATAAACCCTAGAAAATTAGAAAATTTTCGGGTTCTCAAACTCACTCTTTTCGGGGCGTCACAAACTCCCCTCCTTAAAAGAATGTCGTCCTCGACATTCCGTCTTGTACCAATCAAGTCGAGATATCCCGCAAGAATCACTAATATTGCAAACCAAACCCACAGTCCGGCATCCTAAACTTCATGCCTAGGATACACTACAGAGATCTGAAACCTAAGCTCTGATACCAACTGTGAAGGCCCCACCTCTCCTTAGGGCGTACCCCAGGGTTCGGCGGACCGCCTGTCCAGCTCTCGCCGGGACTCAGTCGTAAACTACAGTCCTCAAATAAATACAAGATAAATCTCAAATATAACTCAAAAGTTCCAACATTTACATATCAAAAGCGAAGCGTCCACGCTTCCACTGCGCCACTCTGATCCATGATCCCAATTCTTATACAAGAGGAATTCCACAACAATAAAATCACAATAAGCCTTCCTTCGCCACGAGCCCTGTGGAGGGGAATAAAATAGTTTTGGGGTGAGCTAGAAGCTCAGCGAGTAACCAGTAAAATCAGAAATCAAATATATTTCACAATAATGCATTTCGATCATTTCGATGATGTCATGATTCAGAGATCAAATGTACGTTTATTGCTCTCATGAGCCGGTGAAATCATTGCACTTGAACACCCAACGCTCAAATAGATCATTTAACATTAACATTGAGAGGGAGCCCCTTTTTGAGCTCCAGATAAACATGAACATGAACCATAAACAAGGTGGAGACGTTGGTGTCCAGCACTAGACTTTCCCAGAACTCATTGAAGCCAAATCATGTCATGAATCCACATGCAAGCACGCATGATATGCAATCGAATAAATAATGCAAGAAGCATTTCACAAGTACTTTGGAAATAGTTTAGGGTCACTCACCTCCATGGCTCAGAAATCATCCATCATATAACATTGCCTTGCTCAAATCCAAGTCTTCGATCACAAACTCAATGCAAACAAGTCCCTTCAAAGTTCGGACAGCACTTCCCCTGAATTTGCTAACTTTTCCAGCCATCATGGCTTCATTATTTCCTCAGCCAGTCCCAAAGGTACACACACAACAACAAGTTCATCCAATAGTCATTCAGCAAGCTCCAAGTAGTACTAGTACAAGTCAAGATAGGGAAAAGTCCGGAAATGAAAGTTAAGCTCAAAACCAGAAAAACAGTTTTGACGTCATTTTGCGGTAATGGTACCAAAGGCGCTACGATTGTCGGATGAAGGTTCAAGACCCACCGTTTCGAAGCTAAGAGACAGGGCTACAATATTACAGAAGGTCATTCAACCTAGTTTCGAGTGTAACCAGGTCAAAAATGCAAGAAACTACACCAGAACCGGAAAAATAGATTCACAGATCGCATTCTAGCGGAAACATCATAAATCATGCTATCCAAGTCCAAATCCAGAAATTCCAAAACCAACTGAAAGCTAAGAAACAGGGATAAATTTTATCAGAAGACGTCAACAACCAATTCGGAAGCAATTCCAGCCAAAACAACCAATTACATGCGCAATTCTAGCATTCGGGTAAAACCAGGACAGCAATAGTAATTTCGACTTTTCTCATTCTACACTACTCCGATTGACCTGAAATTCTGTAAGCACCTCTAAAATGTCATTCCCTACAACCTTTATGTTTTAAGCTAAGGCCAATTCAGCCTCTAACTAGGAGCTAAAAATTCGGGCAGAATGTTCCTTCACAAAACCTAATTTTCTGAAATTTCTTCCAAAACAGAAACTGATTGCAATTGACCACTTTTTCCACCTCATAGAGCTCTTAAACATCATTTCCAATCATCATATATAACCACACAACCATGTTCATATTAAAACAGAAAAATCCCCAAAAATTATAAAACTTCATCAAGTCAACCACAGCTCAAGATATAATCCATCAAACCATCTCTTTAGCCATCACAAGTCACTAATTTAGCATAATCAAGAACAAAGAAAGGATTGCTAGACATGAACCTTGAAGTATGAAGAAAGTTGATGGCTTAGTCCTTTGCCTTCTCTAATCACTCCACCACTACCTTCAATCTTCCTAAACAAGTGACTTTTGTGGAGGAATTTGAAAGTTTAACGGTTGATTCACAAGATTGAGCAAGAAATGGAGTTGGAGTTGAAGGCTTTCTTCTTGTATTTTTGCTCCAAGAGGTTCGGCCAAGACAAGCTTAAAATGGAGAGAAATTGGTCAATTTTTGAGGTTTAGTAAAGGTGATGCAAATTAGTCAAAGTCCAACTTTGAATAAGAAAGTGACACATGTCACCTTTTTGGTTTAAAACTTATCTTTTTGTCTCTCCAATACAAATATCTTAACACTTTGTAAAATAATATCACTTAATACAAAATTCCAACAAGTTGTCAAAAGTATAATGCATTTACCGCACTTGCGGGTCCCACGTTCAAAATACGCTCTTAATTTCTCAAAAACTAACCGATACTAGAAACATCATCTTAAAACTATCTTTGCTCATAAACTTTATCTGGGGAATTTTTCTAATCAAGAAAATGTAGAAAAGGCGGGCGATTAAAAAAAATAAACCCTAGAAAATTAGAAAATTTTCGGGTTCTCAAACTCATTCTTTTCGGGGCGTCACAAACTCCCCTCCTTAAAAGAATGTCGTTCTCGACATTCCGTCTTGTACCAATCAAGTCGAGATATCCCGCAAGAATCACTAATATTGCAAACCAAACCCACAGTCCGGCATCCTAAACTTCAAGCCTAGGATACACTACAGAGATCTGAAGCCTAAGCTCTGATACCAACTGTGAAGGCCCCACCTCTCCTTAGGGCGTACCCCAGGGTTCGGCGGACCGCCTGCCCAGCTCTCGCCGGGACTCAGTCGTACACTACAGTCCTCAAATAAATACAAGATAAATCTCAAATATAACTCAAAAGTTCCAACATTTACATATCAAAAGCGAAGCGTCCACGCTTCCACTGCGCCACTCTGATCCATGATCCCAATTCTTATACAAGAGGAATTCCACAATAATAAAATCACAATAAGCCTTCCTTCGCCACGAGCCCTGTGGAGGGGAATAAAATAGTTTTGGGGTGAGCTAGAAGCTCAGCGAGTAACCAGTAAAATCAGAAATCAAATATATTTCACAATAATGCATTTCGATCATTTCGATGATGTCATGATTCAGAGATCAAATGTACGTTTATTGCTCTCATGAGCCGGTGAAATCATTGCACTTGAACACCCAACGCTCAAATAGATCATTTAACATTAACATTGAGAGGGAGCCCCTTTTTGAGCTCCAGATAAACATGAACATGAACCATAAACAAGGTGGAGACGTTGGTGTCCAGCACTAGACTTTCCCAGAACTCATTGAAGCCAAATCATGTCATGAATCCACATGCAAGCACGCATGATATGCAATCGAATAAATAATGCAAGAAGCATTTCACAAGTACTTTGGAAATAGTTTAGGGTCACTCACCTCCATGGCTCAGAAATCATCCATCATATAACATTGCCTTGCTCAAATCCAAGTCTTCGATCACAAACTCAATGCAAACAAGTCCCTTCAAAGTTCGGACAGCACTTCCCCTGAATTTGCTAACTTTTCCAGCCATCATGGCTTCATTATTTCCTCAGCCAGTCCCAAAGGTACACACACAACAACAAGTTCATCCAATAGTCATTCAGCAAGCTCCAAGTAGTACTAGTACAAGTCAAGATAGGGAAAAGTCCGGAAATGAAAGTTAAGCTCAAAACCAGAAAAACAGTTTTGACGTCATTTTGCGGTAATGGTACCAAAGGCGCTACGATTGTCGGATGAAGGTTCAAGACCCACCGTTTCGAAGCTAAGAGACAGGGCTACAATATTACAGAAGGTCATTCAACCTAGTTTCGAGTGTAACCAGGTCAAAAATGCAAGAAACTACACCAGAACCGGAAAAATAGATTCACAGATCGCATTCTAGCGGAAACATCATAAATCATGCTATCCAAGTCCAAATCCAGAAATTCCAAAACCAACTGAAAGCTAAGAAACAGGGATAAATTTTATCAGAAGACGTCAACAACCAATTCGGAAGCAATTCCAGCCAAAACAACCAATTACATGCGCAATTCTAGCATTCGGGTAAAACCAGGACAGCAATAGTAATTTCGACTTTTCTCATTCTACACTACTCCGATTGACCTGAAATTCTGTAAGCACCTCTAAAATGTCATTCCCTACAACCTTTATGTTTTAAGCTAAGGCCAATTCAGCCTCTAACTAGGAGCTAAAAATTCGGGCAGAATGTTCCTTCACAAAACCTAATTTTCTGAAATTTCTTCCAAAACAGAAACTGATTGCAATTGACCACTTTTTCCACCTCATAGAGCTCTTAAACATCATTTCCAATCATCATATATAACCACACAACCATGTTCATATTAAAACAGAAAAATCCCCAAAAATTATAAAACTTCATCAAGTCAACCACAACTCAAGATATAATCCATCAAACCATCTCTTTAGCCATCACAAGTCACTAATTTAGCATAATCAAGAACAAAGAAAGGATTGCTAGACATGAACCTTGAAGTATGAAGAAAGTTGATGGCTTAGTCCTTTGCCTTCTCTAATCACTCCACCACTACCTTCAATCTTCCTAAACAAGTGACTTTTGTGGAGGAATTTGAAAGTTTAACGGTTGATTCACAAGATTGAGCAAGAAATGGAGTTGGAGTTGAAGGCTTTCTTCTTGTATTTTTGCTCCAAGAGGTTCGGCCAAGACAAGCTTAAAATGGAGAGAAATTGGTCAATTTTTGAGGTTTAGTAAAGGTGATGCAAATTAGTCAAAGTCCAACTTTGAATAAGAAAGTGACACATGTCACCTTTTTGGTTTAAAACTTATCTTTTTGTCTCTCCAATACAAATATCTTAACACTTTGTAAAATAATATCACTTAATACAAAATTCCAACAAGTTGTCAAAAGTATAATGCATTTACCGCACTTGCGGGTCCCACGTTCAAAATACGCTCTTAATTTCTCAAAAACTAACCGATACTAGAAACATCATCTTAAAACTATCTTTGCTCATAAACTTTATCTGGGGAATTTTTCTAATCAAGAAAATGTAGAAAAGGCGGGCGATTAAAAAAAATAAACCCTAGAAAATTAGAAAATTTTCGGGTTCTCAAACTCACTCTTTTCGGGGCGTCACAAACTCCCCTCCTTAAAAGAATGTCGTCCTCGACATTCCGTCTTGTACCAATCAAGTCGAGATATCCCGCAAGAATCACTAATATTGCAAACCAAACCCACAGTCCGGCATCCTAAACTTCATGCCTAGGATACACTACAGAGATCTGAAACCTAAGCTCTGATACCAACTGTGAAGGCCCCACCTCTCCTTAGGGCGTACCCCAGGGTTCGGCGGACCGCCTGCCCAGCTCTCGCCGGGACTCAGTCGTACACTACAGTCCTCAAATAAATACAAGATAAATCTCAAATATAACTCAAAAGTTCCAACATTTACATATCAAAAGCGAAGCGTCCACGCTTCCACTGCGCCACTCTGATCCATGATCCCAATTCTTATACAAGAGGAATTCCACAACAATAAAATCACAATAAGCCTTCCTTCGCCACGAGCCCTGTGGAGGGGAATAAAATAGTTTTGGGGTGAGCTAGAAGCTCAGCGAGTAACCAGTAAAATCAGAAATCAAATATATTTCACAATAATGCATTTCGATCATTTCGATGATGTCATGATTCAGAGATCAAATGTACGTTTATTGCTCTCATGAGCCGGTGAAATCATTGCACTTGAACACCCAACGCTCAAATAGATCATTTAACATTAAAATTGAGAGGGAGCCCCTTTTTGAGCTCCAGATAAACATGAACATGAACCATAAACAAGGTGGAGACGTTGGTGTCCAGCACTAGACTTTCTCAGAACTCATTGAAACCAAATCATGTCATGAATTCACATGCAAGCACGCATGATATGCAATCGAATAAATAATGCAAGAAGCATTTCACAAGTACTTTGGAAATAGTTTAGGGTCACTCACCTCCATGGCTCAGAAATCATCCATCATATAACATTGCCTTGCTCAAATCCAAGTCTTCGATCACAAACTCAATGCAAACAAGTCCCTTCAAAGTTCGGACAGCACTTCCCCTGAATTTGCTAACTTTTCCAGCCATCATGGCTTCATTATTTCCTCAGCCAGTCCCAAAGGTACACACACAACAACAAGTTCATCCAATAGTCATTCAGCAAGCTCCAAGTAGTACTAGTACAAGTCAAGATAGGGAAAAGTCCGGAAATGAAAGTTAAGCTCAAAACCAGAAAAACAGTTTTGACGTCATTTTGCGGTAATGGTACCAAAGGCGCTACGATTGTCGGATGAAGGTTCAAGACCCACCGTTTCGAAGCTAAGAGACAGGGCTACAATATTACAGAAGGTCATTCAACCTAGTTTCGAGTGTAACCAGGTCAAAAATGCAAGAAACTACACCAGAACCGGAAAAATAGATTCACAGATCGCATTCTAGCGGAAACATCATAAATCATGCTATCCAAGTCCAAATCCAGAAATTCCAAAACCAACTGAAAGCTAAGAAACAGGGATAAATTTTATCAGAAGACGTCAACAACCAATTCGGAAGCAATTCCAGCCAAAACAACCAATTACATGCGCAATTCTAGCATTCGGGTAAAACCAGGACAGCAATAGTAATTTCGACTTTTCTCATTCTACACTACTCCGATTGACCTGAAATTCTGTAAGCACCTCTAAAATGTCATTCCCTACAACTTTTATGTTTTAAGCTAAGGCCAATTCAGCCTCTAACTAGGAGCTAAAAATTCGGGCAGAATGTTCCTTCACAAAACCTAATTTTCTGAAATTTCTTCCAAAACAGAAACTGATTGCAATTGACCACTTTTTCCACCTCATAGAGCTCTTAAACATCATTTCCAATCATCATATATAACCACACAACCATGTTCATATTAAAACAGAAAAATCCCCAAAAATTATAAAACTTCATCAAGTCAACCACAACTCAAGATATAATCCATCAAACCATCTCTTTAGCCATCACAAGTCACTAATTTAGCATAATCAAGAACAAAGAAAGGATTGCTAGACATGAACCTTGAAGTATGAAGAAAGTTGATGGCTTAGTCCTTTGCCTTCTCTAATCACTCCACCACTACCTTCAATCTTCCTAAACAAGTGACTTTTGTGGAGGAATTTGAAAGTTTAACGGTTGATTCACAAGATTGAGCAAGAAATGGAGTTGGAGTTGAAGGCTTTCTTCTTGTATTTTTGCTCCAAGAGGTTCGGCCAAGACAAGCTTAAAATGGAGAGAAATTGGTCAATTTTTGAGGTTTAGTAAAGGTGATGCAAATTAGTCAAAGTCCAACTTTGAATAAGAAAGTGACACATGTCACCTTTTTGGTTTAAAACTTATCTTTTTGTCTCTCCAATACAAATATCTTAACACTTTGTAAAATAATATCACTTAATACAAAATTCCAACAAGTTGTCAAAAGTATAATGCATTTACCGCACTTGCGGGTCCCACGTTCAAAATACGCTCTTAATTTCTCAAAAACTAACCGATACTAGAAACATCATCTTAAAACTATCTTTGCTCATAAAATTTATCTGGGGAATTTTTCTAATCAAGAAAATGTAGAAAAGGCGGGCGATTAAAAAAAATAAACCCTAGAAAATTAGAAAATTTTCGGGTTCTCAAACTCACTCTTTTCGGGGCGTCACAAACTCCCCTCCTTAAAAGAATGTCGTCCTCGACATTCCGTCTTGTACCAATCAAGTCGAGATATCCCGCAAGAATCACTAATATTGCAAACCAAACCCACAGTCCGGCATCCTAAACTTCATGCCTAGGATACACTACAGAGATCTGAAACCTAAGCTCTGATACCAACTGTGAAGGCCCCACCTCTCCTTAGGGCGTACCCCAGGGTTCGGCGGACCGCCTGTCCAGCTCTCGCCGGGACTCAGTCGTAAACTACAGTCCTCAAATAAATACAAGATAAATCTCAAATATAACTCAAAAGTTCCAACATTTACATATCAAAAGCGAAGCGTCCACGCTTCCACTGCGCCACTCTGATCCATGATCCCAATTCTTATACAAGAGGAATTCCACAACAATAAAATCACAATAAGCCTTCCTTCGCCACGAGCCCTGTGGAGGGGAATAAAATAGTTTTGGGGTGAGCTAGAAGCTCAGCGAGTAACCAGTAAAATCAGAAATCAAATATATTTCACAATAATGCATTTCGATCATTTCGATGATGTCATGATTCAGAGATCAAATGTACGTTTATTGCTCTCATGAGCCGGTGAAATCATTGCACTTGAACACCCAACGCTCAAATAGATCATTTAACATTAAAATTGAGAGGGAGCCCCTTTTTGAGCTCCAGATAAACATGAACATGAACCATAAACAAGGTGGAGACGTTGGTGTCCAGCACTAGACTTTCTCAGAACTCATTGAAACCAAATCATGTCATGAATTCACATGCAAGCACGCATGATATGCAATCGAATAAATAATGCAAGAAGCATTTCACAAGTACTTTGGAAATAGTTTAGGGTCACTCACCTCCATGGCTCAGAAATCATCCATCATATAACATTGCCTTGCTCAAATCCAAGTCTTCGATCACAAACTCAATGCAAACAAGTCCCTTCAAAGTTCGGACAGCACTTCCCCTGAATTTGCTAACTTTTCCAGCCATCATGGCTTCATTATTTCCTCAGCCAGTCCCAAAGGTACACACACAACAACAAGTTCATCCAATAGTCATTCAGCAAGCTCCAAGTAGTACTAGTACAAGTCAAGATAGGGAAAAGTCCGGAAATGAAAGTTAAGCTCAAAACCAGAAAAACAGTTTTGACGTCATTTTGCGGTAATGGTACCAAAGGCGCTACGATTGTCGGATGAAGGTTCAAGACCCACCGTTTCGAAGCTAAGAGACAGGGCTACAATATTACAGAAGGTCATTCAACCTAGTTTCGAGTGTAACCAGGTCAAAAATGCAAGAAACTACACCAGAACCGGAAAAATAGATTCACAGATCGCATTCTAGCGGAAACATCATAAATCATGCTATCCAAGTCCAAATCCAGAAATTCCAAAACCAACTGAAAGCTAAGAAACAGGGATAAATTTTATCAGAAGACGTCAACAACCAATTCGGAAGCAATTCCAGCCAAAACAACCAATTACATGCGCAATTCTAGCATTCGGGTAAAACCAGGACAGCAATAGTAATTTCGACTTTTCTCATTCTACACTACTCCGATTGACCTGAAATTCTGTAAGCACCTCTAAAATGTCATTCCCTACAACTTTTATGTTTTAAGCTAAGGCCAATTCAGCCTCTAACTAGGAGCTAAAAATTCGGGCAGAATGTTCCTTCACAAAACCTAATTTTCTGAAATTTCTTCCAAAACAGAAACTGATTGCAATTGACCACTTTTTCCACCTCATAGAGCTCTTAAACATCATTTCCAATCATCATATATAACCACACAACCATGTTCATATTAAAACAGAAAAATCCCCAAAAATTATAAAACTTCATCAAGTCAACCACAACTCAAGATATAATCCATCAAACCATCTCTTTAGCCATCACAAGTCACTAATTTAGCATAATCAAGAACAAAGAAAGGATTGCTAGACATGAACCTTGAAGTATGAAGAAAGTTGATGGCTTAGTCCTTTGCCTTCTCTAATCACTCCACCACTACCTTCAATCTTCCTAAACAAGTGACTTTTGTGGAGGAATTTGAAAGTTTAACGGTTGATTCACAAGATTGAGCAAGAAATGGAGTTGGAGTTGAAGGCTTTCTTCTTGTATTTTTGCTCCAAGAGGTTCGGCCAAGACAAGCTTAAAATGGAGAGAAATTGGTCAATTTTTGAGGTTTAGTAAAGGTGATGCAAATTAGTCAAAGTCCAACTTTGAATAAGAAAGTGACACATGTCACCTTTTTGGTTTAAAACTTATCTTTTTGTCTCTCCAATACAAATATCTTAACACTTTGTAAAATAATATCACTTAATACAAAATTCCAACAAGTTGTCAAAAGTATAATGCATTTACCGCACTTGCGGGTCCCACGTTCAAAATACGCTCTTAATTTCTCAAAAACTAACCGATACTAGAAACATCATCTTAAAACTATCTTTGCTCATAAAATTTATCTGGGGAATTTTTCTAATCAAGAAAATGTAGAAAAGGCGGGCGATTAAAAAAAATAAACCCTAGAAAATTAGAAAATTTTCGGGTTCTCAAACTCACTCTTTTCGGGGCGTCACAAACTCCCCTCCTTAAAAGAATGTCGTCCTCGACATTCCGTCTTGTACCAATCAAGTCGAGATATCCCGCAAGAATCACTAATATTGCAAACCAAACCCACAGTCCGGCATCCTAAACTTCATGCCTAGGATACACTACAGAGATCTGAAACCTAAGCTCTGATACCAACTGTGAAGGCCCCACCTCTCCTTAGGGCGTACCCCAGGGTTCGGCGGACCGCCTGTCCAGCTCTCGCCGGGACTCAGTCGTAAACTACAGTCCTCAAATAAATACAAGATAAATCTCAAATATAACTCAAAAGTTCCAACATTTACATATCAAAAGCGAAGCGTCCACGCTTCCACTGCGCCACTCTGATCCATGATCCCAATTCTTATACAAGAGGAATTCCACAACAATAAAATCACAATAAGCCTTCCTTCGCCACGAGCCCTGTGGAGGGGAATAAAATAGTTTTGGGGTGAGCTAGAAGCTCAGCGAGTAACCAGTAAAATCAGAAATCAAATATATTTCACAATAATGCATTTCGATCATTTCGATGATGTCATGATTCAGAGATCAAATGTACGTTTATTGCTCTCATGAGCCGGTGAAATCATTGCACTTGAACACCCAACGCTCAAATAGATCATTTAACATTAAAATTGAGAGGGAGCCCCTTTTTGAGCTCCAGATAAACATGAACATGAACCATAAACAAGGTGGAGACGTTGGTGTCCAGCACTAGACTTTCTCAGAACTCATTGAAACCAAATCATGTCATGAATTCACATGCAAGCACGCATGATATGCAATCGAATAAATAATGCAAGAAGCATTTCACAAGTACTTTGGAAATAGTTTAGGGTCACTCACCTCCATGGCTCAGAAATCATCCATCATATAACATTGCCTTGCTCAAATCCAAGTCTTCGATCACAAACTCAATGCAAACAAGTCCCTTCAAAGTTCGGACAGCACTTCCCCTGAATTTGCTAACTTTTCCAGCCATCATGGCTTCATTATTTCCTCAGCCAGTCCCAAAGGTACACACACAACAACAAGTTCATCCAATAGTCATTCAGCAAGCTCCAAGTAGTACTAGTACAAGTCAAGATAGGGAAAAGTCCGGAAATGAAAGTTAAGCTCAAAACCAGAAAAACAGTTTTGACGTCATTTTGCGGTAATGGTACCAAAGGCGCTACGATTGTCGGATGAAGGTTCAAGACCCACCGTTTCGAAGCTAAGAGACAGGGCTACAATATTACAGAAGGTCATTCAACCTAGTTTCGAGTGTAACCAGGTCAAAAATGCAAGAAACTACACCAGAACCGGAAAAATAGATTCACAGATCGCATTCTAGCGGAAACATCATAAATCATGCTATCCAAGTCCAAATCCAGAAATTCCAAAACCAACTGAAAGCTAAGAAACAGGGATAAATTTTATCAGAAGACGTCAACAACCAATTCGGAAGCAATTCCAGCCAAAACAACCAATTACATGCGCAATTCTAGCATTCGGGTAAAACCAGGACAGCAATAGTAATTTCGACTTTTCTCATTCTACACTACTCCGATTGACCTGAAATTCTGTAAGCACCTCTAAAATGTCATTCCCTACAACTTTTATGTTTTAAGCTAAGGCCAATTCAGCCTCTAACTAGGAGCTAAAAATTCGGGCAGAATGTTCCTTCACAAAACCTAATTTTCTGAAATTTCTTCCAAAACAGAAACTGATTGCAATTGACCACTTTTTCCACCTCATAGAGCTCTTAAACATCATTTCCAATCATCATATATAACCACACAACCATGTTCATATTAAAACAGAAAAATCCCCAAAAATTATAAAACTTCATCAAGTCAACCACAACTCAAGATATAATCCATCAAACCATCTCTTTAGCCATCACAAGTCACTAATTTAGCATAATCAAGAACAAAGAAAGGATTGCTAGACATGAACCTTGAAGTATGAAGAAAGTTGATGGCTTAGTCCTTTGCCTTCTCTAATCACTCCACCACTACCTTCAATCTTCCTAAACAAGTGACTTTTGTGGAGGAATTTGAAAGTTTAACGGTTGATTCACAAGATTGAGCAAGAAATGGAGTTGGAGTTGAAGGCTTTCTTCTTGTATTTTTGCTCCAAGAGGTTCGGCCAAGACAAGCTTAAAATGGAGAGAAATTGGTCAATTTTTGAGGTTTAGTAAAGGTGATGCAAATTAGTCAAAGTCCAACTTTGAATAAGAAAGTGACACATGTCACCTTTTTGGTTTAAAACTTATCTTTTTGTCTCTCCAATACAAATATCTTAACACTTTGTAAAATAATATCACTTAATACAAAATTCCAACAAGTTGTCAAAAGTATAATGCATTTACCGCACTTGCGGGTCCCACGTTCAAAATACGCTCTTAATTTCTCAAAAACTAACCGATACTAGAAACATCATCTTAAAACTATCTTTGCTCATAAACTTTATCTGGGGAATTTTTCTAATCAAGAAAATGTAGAAAAGGCGGGCGATTAAAAAAAATAAACCCTAGAAAATTAGAAAATTTTCGGGTTCTCAAACTCATTCTTTTCGGGGCGTCACAAACTCCCCTCCTTAAAAGAATGTCGTCCTCGACATTCCGTCTTGTACCAATCAAGTCGAGATATCCCGCAAGAATCACTAATATTGCAAACCAAACCCACAGTCCGGCATCCTAAACTTCATGCCTAGGATACACTACAGAGATCTGAAACCTAAGCTCTGATACCAACTGTGAAGGCCCCACCTCTGCTTAGGGCGTACCCCAGGGTTCGGCGGACCGCCTGCCCAGCTCTCGCCGGGACTCAGTCGTACACTACAGTCCTCAAATAAATACAAGATAAATCTCAAATATAACTCAAAAGTTCCAACATTTACATATCAAAAGCGAAGCGTCCACGCTTCCACTGCGCCACTCTGATCCATGATCCCAATTCTTATACAAGAGGAATTCCACAACAATAAAATCACAATAAGCCTTCCTTCGCCACGAGCCCTGTGGAGGGGAATAAAATAGTTTTGGGGTGAGCTAGAAGCTCAGCGAGTAACCAGTAAAATCAGAAATCAAATATATTTCACAATAATGCATTTCGATCATTTCGATGATGTCATGATTCAGAGATCAAATGTACGTTTATTGCTCTCATGAGCCGGTGAAATCATTGCACTTGAACACCCAACGCTCAAATAGATCATTTAACATTAACATTGAGAGGGAGCCCCTTTTTGAGCTCCAGATAAACATGAACATGAACCATAAACAAGGTGGAGACGTTGGTGTCCAGCACTAGACTTTCTCAGAACTCATTGAAACCAAATCATGTCATGAATTCACATGCAAGCACGCATGATATGCAATCGAATAAATAATGCAAGAAGCATTTCACAAGTACTTTGGAAATAGTTTAGGGTCACTCACCTCCATGGCTCAGAAATCATCCATCATATAACATTGCCTTGCTCAAATCCAAGTCTTCGATCACAAACTCAATGCAAACAAGTCCCTTCAAAGTTCGGACAGCACTTCCCCTGAATTTGCTAACTTTTCCAGCCATCATGGCTTCATTATTTCCTCAGCCAGTCCCAAAGGTACACACACAACAACAAGTTCATCCAATAGTCATTCAGCAAGCTCCAAGTAGTACTAGTACAAGTCAAGATAGGGAAAAGTCCGGAAATGAAAGTTAAGCTCAAAACCAGAAAAACAGTTTTGACGTCATTTTGCGGTAATGGTACCAAAGGCGCTACGATTGTCGGATGAAGGTTCAAGACCCACCGTTTCGAAGCTAAGAGACAGGGCTACAATATTACAGAAGGTCATTCAACCTAGTTTCGAGTGTAACCAGGTCAAAAATGCAAGAAACTACACCAGAACCGGAAAAATAGATTCACAGATCGCATTCTAGCGGAAACATCATAAATCATGCTATCCAAGTCCAAATCCAGAAATTCCAAAACCAACTGAAAGCTAAGAAACAGGGATAAATTTTATCAGAAGACGTCAACAACCAATTCGGAAGCAATTCCAGCCAAAACAACCAATTACATGCGCAATTCTAGCATTCGGGTAAAACCAGGACAGCAATAGTAATTTCGACTTTTCTCATTCTACACTACTCCGATTGACCTGAAATTCTGTAAGCACCTCTAAAATGTCATTCCCTACAACTTTTATGTTTTAAGCTAAGGCCAATTCAGCCTCTAACTAGGAGCTAAAAATTCGGGCAGAATGTTCCTTCACAAAACCTAATTTTCTGAAATTTCTTCCAAAACAGAAACTGATTGCAATTGACCACTTTTTCCACCTCATAGAGCTCTTAAACATCATTTCCAATCATCATATATAACCACACAACCATGTTCATATTAAAACAGAAAAATCCCCAAAAATTATAAAACTTCATCAAGTCAACCACAACTCAAGATATAATCCATCAAACCATCTCTTTAGCCATCACAAGTCACTAATTTAGCATAATCAAGAACAAAGAAAGGATTGCTAGACATGAACCTTGAAGTATGAAGAAAGTTGATGGCTTAGTCCTTTGCCTTCTCTAATCACTCCACCACTACCTTCAATCTTCCTAAACAAGTGACTTTTGTGGAGGAATTTGAAAGTTTAACGGTTGATTCACAAGATTGAGCAAGAAATGGAGTTGGAGTTGAAGGCTTTCTTCTTGTATTTTTGCTCCAAGAGGTTCGGCCAAGACAAGCTTAAAATGGAGAGAAATTGGTCAATTTTTGAGGTTTAGTAAAGGTGATGCAAATTAGTCAAAGTCCAACTTTGAATAAGAAAGTGACACATGTCACCTTTTTGGTTTAAAACTTATCTTTTTGTCTCTCCAATACAAATATCTTAACACTTTGTAAAATAATATCACTTAATACAAAATTCCAACAAGTTGTCAAAAGTATAATGCATTTACCGCACTTGCGGGTCCCACGTTCAAAATACGCTCTTAATTTCTCAAAAACTAACCGATACTAGAAACATCATCTTAAAACTATCTTTGCTCATAAACTTTATCTGGGGAATTTTTCTAATCAAGAAAATGTAGAAAAGGCGGGCGATTAAAAAAAATAAACCCTAGAAAATTAGAAAATTTTCGGGTTCTCAAACTCATTCTTTTCGGGGCGTCACAAACTCCCCTCCTTAAAAGAATGTCGTCCTCGACATTCCGTCTTGTACCAATCAAGTCGAGATATCCCGCAAGAATCACTAATATTGCAAACCAAACCCACAGTCCGGCATCCTAAACTTCATGCCTAGGATACACTACAGAGATCTGAAACCTAAGCTCTGATACCAACTGTGAAGGCCCCACCTCTGCTTAGGGCGTACCCCAGGGTTCGGCGGACTGCCTGCCCAGCTCTCGCCGGGACTCAGTCGTACACTACAGTCCTCAAATAAATACAAGATAAATCTCAAATATAACTCAAAAGTTCCAACATTTACATATCAAAAGCGAAGCGTCCACGCTTCCACTGCGCCACTCTGATCCATGATCCCAATTCTTATACAAGAGGAATTCCACAACAATAAAATCACAATAAGCCTTCCTTCGCCACGAGCCCTGTGGAGGGGAATAAAATAGTTTTGGGGTGAGCTAGAAGCTCAGCGAGTAACCAGTAAAATCAGAAATCAAATATATTTCACAATAATGCATTTCGATCATTTCGATGATGTCATGATTCAGAGATCAAATGTACGTTTATTGCTCTCATGAGCCGGTGAAATCATTGCACTTGAACACCCAACGCTCAAATAGATCATTTAACATTAACATTGAGAGGGAGCCCCTTTTTGAGCTCCAGATAAACATGAACATGAACCATAAACAAGGTGGAGACGTTGGTGTCCAGCACTAGACTTTCTCAGAACTCATTGAAACCAAATCATGTCATGAATTCACATGCAAGCACGCATGATATGCAATCGAATAAATAATGCAAGAAGCATTTCACAAGTACTTTGGAAATAGTTTAGGGTCACTCACCTCCATGGCTCAGAAATCATCCATCATATAACATTGCCTTGCTCAAATCCAAGTCTTCGATCACAAACTCAATGCAAACAAGTCCCTTCAAAGTTCGGACAGCACTTCCCCTGAATTTGCTAACTTTTCCAGCCATCATGGCTTCATTATTTCCTCAGCCAGTCCCAAAGGTACACACACAACAACAAGTTCATCCAATAGTCATTCAGCAAGCTCCAAGTAGTACGAGTACAAGTCAAGATAGGGAAAAGTCCGGAAATGAAAGTTAAGCTCAAAACCAGAAAAACAGTTTTGACGTCATTTTGCGGTAATGGTACCAAAGGCGCTACGATTGTCGGATGAAGGTTCAAGACCCACCGTTTCGAAGCTAAGAGACAGGGCTACAATATTACAGAAGGTCATTCAACCTAGTTTCGAGTGTAACCAGGTCAAAAATGCAAGAAACTACACCAGAACCGGAAAAATAGATTCACAGATCGCATTCTAGCGGAAACATCATAAATCATGCTATCCAAGTCCAAATCCAGAAATTCCAAAACCAACTGAAAGCTAAGAAACAGGGATAAATTTTATCAGAAGACGTCAACAACCAATTCGGAAGCAATTCCAGCCAAAACAACCAATTACATGCGCAATTCTAGCATTCGGGTAAAACCAGGACAGCAATAGTAATTTCGACTTTTCTCATTCTACACTACTCCGATTGACCTGAAATTCTGTAAGCACCTCTAAAATGTCATTCCCTACAACTTTTATGTTTTAAGCTAAGGCCAATTCAGCCTCTAACTAGGAGCTAAAAATTCGGGCAGAATGTTCCTTCACAAAACCTAATTTTCTGAAATTTCTTCCAAAACAGAAACTGATTGCAATTGACCACTTTTTCCACCTCATAGAGCTCTTAAACATCATTTCCAATCATCATATATAACCACACAACCATGTTCATATTAAAACAGAAAAATCCCCAAAAATTATAAAACTTCATCAAGTCAACCACAACTCAAGATATAATCCATCAAACCATCTCTTTAGCCATCACAAGTCACTAATTTAGCATAATCAAGAACAAAGAAAGGATTGCTAGACATGAACCTTGAAGTATGAAGAAAGTTGATGGCTTAGTCCTTTGCCTTCTCTAATCACTCCACCACTACCTTCAATCTTCCTAAACAAGTGACTTTTGTGGAGGAATTTGAAAGTTTAACGGTTGATTCACAAGATTGAGCAAGAAATGGAGTTGGAGTTGAAGGCTTTCTTCTTGTATTTTTGCTCCAAGAGGTTCGGCCAAGACAAGCTTAAAATGGAGAGAAATTGGTCAATTTTTGAGGTTTAGTAAAGGTGATGCAAATTAGTCAAAGTCCAACTTTGAATAAGAAAGTGACACATGTCACCTTTTTGGTTTAAAACTTATCTTTTTGTCTCTCCAATACAAATATCTTAACACTTTGTAAAATAATATCACTTAATACAAAATTCCAACAAGTTGTCAAAAGTATAATGCATTTACCGCACTTGCGGGTCCCACGTTCAAAATACGCTCTTAATTTCTCAAAAACTAACCGATACTAGAAACATCATCTTAAAACTATCTTTGCTCATAAACTTTATCTGGGGAATTTTTCTAATCAAGAAAATGTAGAAAAGGCGGGCGATTAAAAAAAATAAACCCTAGAAAATTAGAAAATTTTCGGGTTCTCAAACTCATTCTTTTCGGGGCGTCACAAACTCCCCTCCTTAAAAGAATGTCGTCCTCGACATTCCGTCTTGTACCAATCAAGTCGAGATATCCCGCAAGAATCACTAATATTGCAAACCAAACCCACAGTCCGGCATCCTAAACTTCATGCCTAGGATACACTACAGAGATCTGAAACCTAAGCTCTGATACCAACTGTGAAGGCCCCACCTCTCCTTAGGGCGTACCCCAGGGTTCGGCGGACCGCCTGCCCAGCTCTCGCCGGGACTCAGTCGTACACTACAGTCCTCAAATAAATACAAGATAAATCTCAAATATAACTCAAAAGTTCCAACATTTACATATCAAAAGCGAAGCGTCCACGCTTCCACTGCGCCACTCTGATCCATGATCCCAATTCTTATACAAGAGGAATTCCACAACAATAAAATCACAATAAGCCTTCCTTCGCCACGAGCCCTGTGGAGGGGAATAAAATAGTTTTGGGGTGAGCTAGAAGCTCAGCGAGTAACCAGTAAAATCAGAAATCAAATATATTTCACAATAATGCATTTCGATCATTTCGATGATGTCATGATTCAGAGATCAAATGTACGTTTATTGCTCTCATGAGCCGGTGAAATCATTGCACTTGAACACCCAACGCTCAAATAGATCATTTAACATTAACATTGAGAGGGAGCCCCTTTTTGAGCTCCAGATAAACATGAACATGAACCATAAACAAGGTGGAGACGTTGGTGTCCAGCACTAGACTTTCTCAGAACTCATTGAAACCAAATCATGTCATGAATTCACATGCAAGCACGCATGATATGCAATCGAATAAATAATGCAAGAAGCATTTCACAAGTACTTTGGAAATAGTTTAGGGTCACTCACCTCCATGGCTCAGAAATCATCCATCATATAACATTGCCTTGCTCAAATCCAAGTCTTCGATCACAAACTCAATGCAAACAAGTCCCTTCAAAGTTCGGACAGCACTTCCCCTGAATTTGCTAACTTTTCCAGCCATCATGGCTTCATTATTTCCTCAGCCAGTCCCAAAGGTACACACACAACAACAAGTTCATCCAATAGTCATTCAGCAAGCTCCAAGTAGTACTAGTACAAGTCAAGATAGGGAAAAGTCCGGAAATGAAAGTTAAGCTCAAAACCAGAAAAACAGTTTTGACGTCATTTTGCGGTAATGGTACCAAAGGCGCTACGATTGTCGGATGAAGGTTCAAGACCCACCGTTTCGAAGCTAAGAGACAGGGCTACAATATTACAGAAGGTCATTCAACCTAGTTTCGAGTGTAACCAGGTCAAAAATGCAAGAAACTACACCAGAACCGGAAAAATAGATTCACAGATCGCATTCTAGCGGAAACATCATAAATCATGCTATCCAAGTCCAAATCCAGAAATTCCAAAACCAACTGAAAGCTAAGAAACAGGGATAAATTTTATCAGAAGACGTCAACAACCAATTCGGAAGCAATTCCAGCCAAAACAACCAATTACATGCGCAATTCTAGCATTCGGGTAAAACCAGGACAGCAATAGTAATTTCGACTTTTCTCATTCTACACTACTCCGATTGACCTGAAATTCTGTAAGCACCTCTAAAATGTCATTCCCTACAACTTTTATGTTTTAAGCTAAGGCCAATTCAGCCTCTAACTAGGAGCTAAAAATTCGGGCAGAATGTTCCTTCACAAAACCTAATTTTCTGAAATTTCTTCCAAAACAGAAACTGATTGCAATTGACCACTTTTTCCACCTCATAGAGCTCTTAAACATCATTTCCAATCATCATATATAACCACACAACCATGTTCATATTAAAACAGAAAAATCCCCAAAAATTATAAAACTTCATCAAGTCAACCACAACTCAAGATATAATCCATCAAACCATCTCTTTAGCCATCACAAGTCACTAATTTAGCATAATCAAGAACAAAGAAAGGATTGCTAGACATGAACCTTGAAGTATGAAGAAAGTTGATGGCTTAGTCCTTTGCCTTCTCTAATCACTCCACCACTACCTTCAATCTTCCTAAACAAGTGACTTTTGTGGAGGAATTTGAAAGTTTAACGGTTGATTCACAAGATTGAGCAAGAAATGGAGTTGGAGTTGAAGGCTTTCTTCTTGTATTTTTGCTCCAAGAGGTTCGGCCAAGACAAGCTTAAAATGGAGAGAAATTGGTCAATTTTTGAGGTTTAGTAAAGGTGATGCAAATTAGTCAAAGTCCAACTTTGAATAAGAAAGTGACACATGTCACCTTTTTGGTTTAAAACTTATCTTTTTGTCTCTCCAATACAAATATCTTAACACTTTGTAAAATAATATCACTTAATACAAAATTCCAACAAGTTGTCAAAAGTATAATGCATTTACCGCACTTGCGGGTCCCACGTTCAAAATACGCTCTTAATTTCTCAAAAACTAACCGATACTAGAAACATCATCTTAAAACTATCTTTGCTCATAAAATTTATCTGGGGAATTTTTCTAATCAAGAAAATGTAGAAAAGGCGGGCGATTAAAAAAAATAAACCCTAGAAAATTAGAAAATTTTCGGGTTCTCAAACTCACTCTTTTCGGGGCGTCACAAACTCCCCTCCTTAAAAGAATGTCGTCCTCGACATTCCGTCTTGTACCAATCAAGTCGAGATATCCCGCAAGAATCACTAATATTGCAAACCAAACCCACAGTCCGGCATCCTAAACTTCATGCCTAGGATACACTACAGAGATCTGAAACCTAAGCTCTGATACCAACTGTGAAGGCCCCACCTCTCCTTAGGGCGTACCCCAGGGTTCGGCGGACCGCCTGTCCAGCTCTCGCCGGGACTCAGTCGTAAACTACAGTCCTCAAATAAATACAAGATAAATCTCAAATATAACTCAAAAGTTCCAACATTTACATATCAAAAGCGAAGCGTCCACGCTTCCACTGCGCCACTCTGATCCATGATCCCAATTCTTATACAAGAGGAATTCCACAACAATAAAATCACAATAAGCCTTCCTTCGCCACGAGCCCTGTGGAGGGGAATAAAATAGTTTTGGGGTGAGCTAGAAGCTCAGCGAGTAACCAGTAAAATCAGAAATCAAATATATTTCACAATAATGCATTTCGATCATTTCGATGATGTCATGATTCAGAGATCAAATGTACGTTTATTGCTCTCATGAGCCGGTGAAATCATTGCACTTGAACACCCAACGCTCAAATAGATCATTTAACATTAACATTGAGAGGGAGCCCCTTTTTGAGCTCCAGATAAACATGAACATGAACCATAAACAAGGTGGAGACGTTGGTGTCCAGCACTAGACTTTCTCAGAACTCATTGAAACCAAATCATGTCATGAATTCACATGCAAGCACGCATGATATGCAATCGAATAAATAATGCAAGAAGCATTTCACAAGTACTTTGGAAATAGTTTAGGGTCACTCACCTCCATGGCTCAGAAATCATCCATCATATAACATTGCCTTGCTCAAATCCAAGTCTTCGATCACAAACTCAATGCAAACAAGTCCCTTCAAAGTTCGGACAGCACTTCCCCTGAATTTGCTAACTTTTCCAGCCATCATGGCTTCATTATTTCCTCAGCCAGTCCCAAAGGTACACACACAACAACAAGTTCATCCAATAGTCATTCAGCAAGCTCCAAGTAGTACTAGTACAAGTCAAGATAGGGAAAAGTCCGGAAATGAAAGTTAAGCTCAAAACCAGAAAAACAGTTTTGACGTCATTTTGCGGTAATGGTACCAAAGGCGCTACGATTGTCGGATGAAGGTTCAAGACCCACCGTTTCGAAGCTAAGAGACAGGGCTACAATATTACAGAAGGTCATTCAACCTAGTTTCGAGTGTAACCAGGTCAAAAATGCAAGAAACTACACCAGAACCGGAAAAATAGATTCACAGATCGCATTCTAGCGGAAACATCATAAATCATGCTATCCAAGTCCAAATCCAGAAATTCCAAAACCAACTGAAAGCTAAGAAACAGGGATAAATTTTATCAGAAGACGTCAACAACCAATTCGGAAGCAATTCCAGCCAAAACAACCAATTACATGCGCAATTCTAGCATTCGGGTAAAACCAGGACAGCAATAGTAATTTCGACTTTTCTCATTCTACACTACTCCGATTGACCTGAAATTCTGTAAGCACCTCTAAAATGTCATTCCCTACAACTTTTATGTTTTAAGCTAAGGCCAATTCAGCCTCTAACTAGGAGCTAAAAATTCGGGCAGAATGTTCCTTCACAAAACCTAATTTTCTGAAATTTCTTCCAAAACAGAAACTGATTGCAATTGACCACTTTTTCCACCTCATAGAGCTCTTAAACATCATTTCCAATCATCATATATAACCACACAACCATGTTCATATTAAAACAGAAAAATCCCCAAAAATTATAAAACTTCATCAAGTCAACCACAACTCAAGATATAATCCATCAAACCATCTCTTTAGCCATCACAAGTCACTAATTTAGCATAATCAAGAACAAAGAAAGGATTGCTAGACATGAACCTTGAAGTATGAAGAAAGTTGATGGCTTAGTCCTTTGCCTTCTCTAATCACTCCACCACTACCTTCAATCTTCCTAAACAAGTGACTTTTGTGGAGGAATTTGAAAGTTTAACGGTTGATTCACAAGATTGAGCAAGAAATGGAGTTGGAGTTGAAGGCTTTCTTCTTGTATTTTTGCTCCAAGAGGTTCGGCCAAGACAAGCTTAAAATGGAGAGAAATTGGTCAATTTTTGAGGTTTAGTAAAGGTGATGCAAATTAGTCAAAGTCCAACTTTGAATAAGAAAGTGACACATGTCACCTTTTTGGTTTAAAACTTATCTTTTTGTCTCTCCAATACAAATATCTTAACACTTTGTAAAATAATATCACTTAATACAAAATTCCAACAAGTTGTCAAAAGTATAATGCATTTACCGCACTTGCGGGTCCCACGTTCAAAATACGCTCTTAATTTCTCAAAAACTAACCGATACTAGAAACATCATCTTAAAACTATCTTTGCTCATAAAATTTATCTGGGGAATTTTTCTAATCAAGAAAATGTAGAAAAGGCGGGCGATTAAAAAAAATAAACCCTAGAAAATTAGAAAATTTTCGGGTTCTCAAACTCACTCTTTTCGGGGCGTCACAAACTCCCCTCCTTAAAAGAATGTCGTCCTCGACATTCCGTCTTGTACCAATCAAGTCGAGATATCCCGCAAGAATCACTAATATTGCAAACCAAACCCACAGTCCGGCATCCTAAACTTCATGCCTAGGATACACTACAGAGATCTGAAACCTAAGCTCTGATACCAACTGTGAAGGCCCCACCTCTCCTTAGGGCGTACCCCAGGGTTCGGCGGACCGCCTGTCCAGCTCTCGCCGGGACTCAGTCGTAAACTACAGTCCTCAAATAAATACAAGATAAATCTCAAATATAACTCAAAAGTTCCAACATTTACATATCAAAAGCGAAGCGTCCACGCTTCCACTGCGCCACTCTGATCCATGATCCCAATTCTTATACAAGAGGAATTCCACAACAATAAAATCACAATAAGCCTTCCTTCGCCACGAGCCCTGTGGAGGGGAATAAAATAGTTTTGGGGTGAGCTAGAAGCTCAGCGAGTAACCAGTAAAATCAGAAATCAAATATATTTCACAATAATGCATTTCGATCATTTCGATGATGTCATGATTCAGAGATCAAATGTACGTTTATTGCTCTCATGAGCCGGTGAAATCATTGCACTTGAACACCCAACGCTCAAATAGATCATTTAACATTAAAATTGAGAGGGAGCCCCTTTTTGAGCTCCAGATAAACATGAACATGAACCATAAACAAGGTGGAGACGTTGGTGTCCAGCACTAGACTTTCTCAGAACTCATTGAAACCAAATCATGTCATGAATTCACATGCAAGCACGCATGATATGCAATCGAATAAATAATGCAAGAAGCATTTCACAAGTACTTTGGAAATAGTTTAGGGTCACTCACCTCCATGGCTCAGAAATCATCCATCATATAACATTGCCTTGCTCAAATCCAAGTCTTCGATCACAAACTCAATGCAAACAAGTCCCTTCAAAGTTCGGACAGCACTTCCCCTGAATTTGCTAACTTTTCCAGCCATCATGGCTTCATTATTTCCTCAGCCAGTCCCAAAGGTACACACACAACAACAAGTTCATCCAATAGTCATTCAGCAAGCTCCAAGTAGTACTAGTACAAGTCAAGATAGGGAAAAGTCCGGAAATGAAAGTTAAGCTCAAAACCAGAAAAACAGTTTTGACGTCATTTTGCGGTAATGGTACCAAAGGCGCTACGATTGTCGGATGAAGGTTCAAGACCCACCGTTTCGAAGCTAAGAGACAGGGCTACAATATTACAGAAGGTCATTCAACCTAGTTTCGAGTGTAACCAGGTCAAAAATGCAAGAAACTACACCAGAACCGGAAAAATAGATTCACAGATCGCATTCTAGCGGAAACATCATAAATCATGCTATCCAAGTCCAAATCCAGAAATTCCAAAACCAACTGAAAGCTAAGAAACAGGGATAAATTTTATCAGAAGACGTCAACAACCAATTCGGAAGCAATTCCAGCCAAAACAACCAATTACATGCGCAATTCTAGCATTCGGGTAAAACCAGGACAGCAATAGTAATTTCGACTTTTCTCATTCTACACTACTCCGATTGACCTGAAATTCTGTAAGCACCTCTAAAATGTCATTCCCTACAACTTTTATGTTTTAAGCTAAGGCCAATTCAGCCTCTAACTAGGAGCTAAAAATTCGGGCAGAATGTTCCTTCACAAAACCTAATTTTCTGAAATTTCTTCCAAAACAGAAACTGATTGCAATTGACCACTTTTTCCACCTCATAGAGCTCTTAAACATCATTTCCAATCATCATATATAACCACACAACCATGTTCATATTAAAACAGAAAAATCCCCAAAAATTATAAAACTTCATCAAGTCAACCACAACTCAAGATATAATCCATCAAACCATCTCTTTAGCCATCACAAGTCACTAATTTAGCATAATCAAGAACAAAGAAAGGATTGCTAGACATGAACCTTGAAGTATGAAGAAAGTTGATGGCTTAGTCCTTTGCCTTCTCTAATCACTCCACCACTACCTTCAATCTTCCTAAACAAGTGACTTTTGTGGAGGAATTTGAAAGTTTAACGGTTGATTCACAAGATTGAGCAAGAAATGGAGTTGGAGTTGAAGGCTTTCTTCTTGTATTTTTGCTCCAAGAGGTTCGGCCAAGACAAGCTTAAAATGGAGAGAAATTGGTCAATTTTTGAGGTTTAGTAAAGGTGATGCAAATTAGTCAAAGTCCAACTTTGAATAAGAAAGTGACACATGTCACCTTTTTGGTTTAAAACTTATCTTTTTGTCTCTCCAATACAAATATCTTAACACTTTGTAAAATAATATCACTTAATACAAAATTCCAACAAGTTGTCAAAAGTATAATGCATTTACCGCACTTGCGGGTCCCACGTTCAAAATACGCTCTTAATTTCTCAAAAACTAACCGATACTAGAAACATCATCTTAAAACTATCTTTGCTCATAAAATTTATCTGGGGAATTTTTCTAATCAAGAAAATGTAGAAAAGGCGGGCGATTAAAAAAAATAAACCCTAGAAAATTAGAAAATTTTCGGGTTCTCAAACTCACTCTTTTCGGGGCGTCACAAACTCCCCTCCTTAAAAGAATGTCGTCCTCGACATTCCGTCTTGTACCAATCAAGTCGAGATATCCCGCAAGAATCACTAATATTGCAAACCAAACCCACAGTCCGGCATCCTAAACTTCATGCCTAGGATACACTACAGAGATCTGAAACCTAAGCTCTGATACCAACTGTGAAGGCCCCACCTCTCCTTAGGGCGTACCCCAGGGTTCGGCGGACCGCCTGTCCAGCTCTCGCCGGGACTCAGTCGTAAACTACAGTCCTCAAATAAATACAAGATAAATCTCAAATATAACTCAAAAGTTCCAACATTTACATATCAAAAGCGAAGCGTCCACGCTTCCACTGCGCCACTCTGATCCATGATCCCAATTCTTATACAAGAGGAATTCCACAACAATAAAATCACAATAAGCCTTCCTTCGCCACGAGCCCTGTGGAGGGGAATAAAATAGTTTTGGGGTGAGCTAGAAGCTCAGCGAGTAACCAGTAAAATCAGAAATCAAATATATTTCACAATAATGCATTTCGATCATTTCGATGATGTCATGATTCAGAGATCAAATGTACGTTTATTGCTCTCATGAGCCGGTGAAATCATTGCACTTGAACACCCAACGCTCAAATAGATCATTTAACATTAAAATTGAGAGGGAGCCCCTTTTTGAGCTCCAGATAAACATGAACATGAACCATAAACAAGGTGGAGACGTTGGTGTCCAGCACTAGACTTTCTCAGAACTCATTGAAACCAAATCATGTCATGAATTCACATGCAAGCACGCATGATATGCAATCGAATAAATAATGCAAGAAGCATTTCACAAGTACTTTGGAAATAGTTTAGGGTCACTCACCTCCATGGCTCAGAAATCATCCATCATATAACATTGCCTTGCTCAAATCCAAGTCTTCGATCACAAACTCAATGCAAACAAGTCCCTTCAAAGTTCGGACAGCACTTCCCCTGAATTTGCTAACTTTTCCAGCCATCATGGCTTCATTATTTCCTCAGCCAGTCCCAAAGGTACACACACAACAACAAGTTCATCCAATAGTCATTCAGCAAGCTCCAAGTAGTACTAGTACAAGTCAAGATAGGGAAAAGTCCGGAAATGAAAGTTAAGCTCAAAACCAGAAAAACAGTTTTGACGTCATTTTGCGGTAATGGTACCAAAGGCGCTACGATTGTCGGATGAAGGTTCAAGACCCACCGTTTCGAAGCTAAGAGACAGGGCTACAATATTACAGAAGGTCATTCAACCTAGTTTCGAGTGTAACCAGGTCAAAAATGCAAGAAACTACACCAGAACCGGAAAAATAGATTCACAGATCGCATTCTAGCGGAAACATCATAAATCATGCTATCCAAGTCCAAATCCAGAAATTCCAAAACCAACTGAAAGCTAAGAAACAGGGATAAATTTTATCAGAAGACGTCAACAACCAATTCGGAAGCAATTCCAGCCAAAACAACCAATTACATGCGCAATTCTAGCATTCGGGTAAAACCAGGACAGCAATAGTAATTTCGACTTTTCTCATTCTACACTACTCCGATTGACCTGAAATTCTGTAAGCACCTCTAAAATGTCATTCCCTACAACTTTTATGTTTTAAGCTAAGGCCAATTCAGCCTCTAACTAGGAGCTAAAAATTCGGGCAGAATGTTCCTTCACAAAACCTAATTTTCTGAAATTTCTTCCAAAACAGAAACTGATTGCAATTGACCACTTTTTCCACCTCATAGAGCTCTTAAACATCATTTCCAATCATCATATATAACCACACAACCATGTTCATATTAAAACAGAAAAATCCCCAAAAATTATAAAACTTCATCAAGTCAACCACAACTCAAGATATAATCCATCAAACCATCTCTTTAGCCATCACAAGTCACTAATTTAGCATAATCAAGAACAAAGAAAGGATTGCTAGACATGAACCTTGAAGTATGAAGAAAGTTGATGGCTTAGTCCTTTGCCTTCTCTAATCACTCCACCACTACCTTCAATCTTCCTAAACAAGTGACTTTTGTGGAGGAATTTGAAAGTTTAACGGTTGATTCACAAGATTGAGCAAGAAATGGAGTTGGAGTTGAAGGCTTTCTTCTTGTATTTTTGCTCCAAGAGGTTCGGCCAAGACAAGCTTAAAATGGAGAGAAATTGGTCAATTTTTGAGGTTTAGTAAAGGTGATGCAAATTAGTCAAAGTCCAACTTTGAATAAGAAAGTGACACATGTCACCTTTTTGGTTTAAAACTTATCTTTTTGTCTCTCCAATACAAATATCTTAACACTTTGTAAAATAATATCACTTAATACAAAATTCCAACAAGTTGTCAAAAGTATAATGCATTTACCGCACTTGCGGGTCCCACGTTCAAAATACGCTCTTAATTTCTCAAAAACTAACCGATACTAGAAACATCATCTTAAAACTATCTTTGCTCATAAAATTTATCTGGGGAATTTTTCTAATCAAGAAAATGTAGAAAAGGCGGGCGATTAAAAAAAATAAACCCTAGAAAATTAGAAAATTTTCGGGTTCTCAAACTCACTCTTTTCGGGGCGTCACAAACTCCCCTCCTTAAAAGAATGTCGTCCTCGACATTCCGTCTTGTACCAATCAAGTCGAGATATCCCGCAAGAATCACTAATATTGCAAACCAAACCCACAGTCCGGCATCCTAAACTTCATGCCTAGGATACACTACAGAGATCTGAAACCTAAGCTCTGATACCAACTGTGAAGGCCCCACCTCTCCTTAGGGCGTACCCCAGGGTTCGGCGGACCGCCTGTCCAGCTCTCGCCGGGACTCAGTCGTAAACTACAGTCCTCAAATAAATACAAGATAAATCTCAAATATAACTCAAAAGTTCCAACATTTACATATCAAAAGCGAAGCGTCCACGCTTCCACTGCGCCACTCTGATCCATGATCCCAATTCTTATACAAGAGGAATTCCACAACAATAAAATCACAATAAGCCTTCCTTCGCCACGAGCCCTGTGGAGGGGAATAAAATAGTTTTGGGGTGAGCTAGAAGCTCAGCGAGTAACCAGTAAAATCAGAAATCAAATATATTTCACAATAATGCATTTCGATCATTTCGATGATGTCATGATTCAGAGATCAAATGTACGTTTATTGCTCTCATGAGCCGGTGAAATCATTGCACTTGAACACCCAACGCTCAAATAGATCATTTAACATTAAAATTGAGAGGGAGCCCCTTTTTGAGCTCCAGATAAACATGAACATGAACCATAAACAAGGTGGAGACGTTGGTGTCCAGCACTAGACTTTCTCAGAACTCATTGAAACCAAATCATGTCATGAATTCACATGCAAGCACGCATGATATGCAATCGAATAAATAATGCAAGAAGCATTTCACAAGTACTTTGGAAATAGTTTAGGGTCACTCACCTCCATGGCTCAGAAATCATCCATCATATAACATTGCCTTGCTCAAATCCAAGTCTTCGATCACAAACTCAATGCAAACAAGTCCCTTCAAAGTTCGGACAGCACTTCCCCTGAATTTGCTAACTTTTCCAGCCATCATGGCTTCATTATTTCCTCAGCCAGTCCCAAAGGTACACACACAACAACAAGTTCATCCAATAGTCATTCAGCAAGCTCCAAGTAGTACTAGTACAAGTCAAGATAGGGAAAAGTCCGGAAATGAAAGTTAAGCTCAAAACCAGAAAAACAGTTTTGACGTCATTTTGCGGTAATGGTACCAAAGGCGCTACGATTGTCGGATGAAGGTTCAAGACCCACCGTTTCGAAGCTAAGAGACAGGGCTACAATATTACAGAAGGTCATTCAACCTAGTTTCGAGTGTAACCAGGTCAAAAATGCAAGAAACTACACCAGAACCGGAAAAATAGATTCACAGATCGCATTCTAGCGGAAACATCATAAATCATGCTATCCAAGTCCAAATCCAGAAATTCCAAAACCAACTGAAAGCTAAGAAACAGGGATAAATTTTATCAGAAGACGTCAACAACCAATTCGGAAGCAATTCCAGCCAAAACAACCAATTACATGCGCAATTCTAGCATTCGGGTAAAACCAGGACAGCAATAGTAATTTCGACTTTTCTCATTCTACACTACTCCGATTGACCTGAAATTCTGTAAGCACCTCTAAAATGTCATTCCCTACAACTTTTATGTTTTAAGCTAAGGCCAATTCAGCCTCTAACTAGGAGCTAAAAATTCGGGCAGAATGTTCCTTCACAAAACCTAATTTTCTGAAATTTCTTCCAAAACAGAAACTGATTGCAATTGACCACTTTTTCCACCTCATAGAGCTCTTAAACATCATTTCCAATCATCATATATAACCACACAACCATGTTCATATTAAAACAGAAAAATCCCCAAAAATTATAAAACTTCATCAAGTCAACCACAACTCAAGATATAATCCATCAAACCATCTCTTTAGCCATCACAAGTCACTAATTTAGCATAATCAAGAACAAAGAAAGGATTGCTAGACATGAACCTTGAAGTATGAAGAAAGTTGATGGCTTAGTCCTTTGCCTTCTCTAATCACTCCACCACTACCTTCAATCTTCCTAAACAAGTGACTTTTGTGGAGGAATTTGAAAGTTTAACGGTTGATTCACAAGATTGAGCAAGAAATGGAGTTGGAGTTGAAGGCTTTCTTCTTGTATTTTTGCTCCAAGAGGTTCGGCCAAGACAAGCTTAAAATGGAGAGAAATTGGTCAATTTTTGAGGTTTAGTAAAGGTGATGCAAATTAGTCAAAGTCCAACTTTGAATAAGAAAGTGACACATGTCACCTTTTTGGTTTAAAACTTATCTTTTTGTCTCTCCAATACAAATATCTTAACACTTTGTAAAATAATATCACTTAATACAAAATTCCAACAAGTTGTCAAAAGTATAATGCATTTACCGCACTTGCGGGTCCCACGTTCAAAATACGCTCTTAATTTCTCAAAAACTAACCGATACTAGAAACATCATCTTAAAACTATCTTTGCTCATAAAATTTATCTGGGGAATTTTTCTAATCAAGAAAATGTAGAAAAGGCGGGCGATTAAAAAAAATAAACCCTAGAAAATTAGAAAATTTTCGGGTTCTCAAACTCACTCTTTTCGGGGCGTCACAAACTCCCCTCCTTAAAAGAATGTCGTCCTCGACATTCCGTCTTGTACCAATCAAGTCGAGATATCCCGCAAGAATCACTAATATTGCAAACCAAACCCACAGTCCGGCATCCTAAACTTCATGCCTAGGATACACTACAGAGATCTGAAACCTAAGCTCTGATACCAACTGTGAAGGCCCCACCTCTCCTTAGGGCGTACCCCAGGGTTCGGCGGACCGCCTGTCCAGCTCTCGCCGGGACTCAGTCGTAAACTACAGTCCTCAAATAAATACAAGATAAATCTCAAATATAACTCAAAAGTTCCAACATTTACATATCAAAAGCGAAGCGTCCACGCTTCCACTGCGCCACTCTGATCCATGATCCCAATTCTTATACAAGAGGAATTCCACAACAATAAAATCACAATAAGCCTTCCTTCGCCACGAGCCCTGTGGAGGGGAATAAAATAGTTTTGGGGTGAGCTAGAAGCTCAGCGAGTAACCAGTAAAATCAGAAATCAAATATATTTCACAATAATGCATTTCGATCATTTCGATGATGTCATGATTCAGAGATCAAATGTACGTTTATTGCTCTCATGAGCCGGTGAAATCATTGCACTTGAACACCCAACGCTCAAATAGATCATTTAACATTAAAATTGAGAGGGAGCCCCTTTTTGAGCTCCAGATAAACATGAACATGAACCATAAACAAGGTGGAGACGTTGGTGTCCAGCACTAGACTTTCTCAGAACTCATTGAAACCAAATCATGTCATGAATTCACATGCAAGCACGCATGATATGCAATCGAATAAATAATGCAAGAAGCATTTCACAAGTACTTTGGAAATAGTTTAGGGTCACTCACCTCCATGGCTCAGAAATCATCCATCATATAACATTGCCTTGCTCAAATCCAAGTCTTCGATCACAAACTCAATGCAAACAAGTCCCTTCAAAGTTCGGACAGCACTTCCCCTGAATTTGCTAACTTTTCCAGCCATCATGGCTTCATTATTTCCTCAGCCAGTCCCAAAGGTACACACACAACAACAAGTTCATCCAATAGTCATTCAGCAAGCTCCAAGTAGTACTAGTACAAGTCAAGATAGGGAAAAGTCCGGAAATGAAAGTTAAGCTCAAAACCAGAAAAACAGTTTTGACGTCATTTTGCGGTAATGGTACCAAAGGCGCTACGATTGTCGGATGAAGGTTCAAGACCCACCGTTTCGAAGCTAAGAGACAGGGCTACAATATTACAGAAGGTCATTCAACCTAGTTTCGAGTGTAACCAGGTCAAAAATGCAAGAAACTACACCAGAACCGGAAAAATAGATTCACAGATCGCATTCTAGCGGAAACATCATAAATCATGCTATCCAAGTCCAAATCCAGAAATTCCAAAACCAACTGAAAGCTAAGAAACAGGGATAAATTTTATCAGAAGACGTCAACAACCAATTCGGAAGCAATTCCAGCCAAAACAACCAATTACATGCGCAATTCTAGCATTCGGGTAAAACCAGGACAGCAATAGTAATTTCGACTTTTCTCATTCTACACTACTCCGATTGACCTGAAATTCTGTAAGCACCTCTAAAATGTCATTCCCTACAACTTTTATGTTTTAAGCTAAGGCCAATTCAGCCTCTAACTAGGAGCTAAAAATTCGGGCAGAATGTTCCTTCACAAAACCTAATTTTCTGAAATTTCTTCCAAAACAGAAACTGATTGCAATTGACCACTTTTTCCACCTCATAGAGCTCTTAAACATCATTTCCAATCATCATATATAACCACACAACCATGTTCATATTAAAACAGAAAAATCCCCAAAAATTATAAAACTTCATCAAGTCAACCACAACTCAAGATATAATCCATCAAACCATCTCTTTAGCCATCACAAGTCACTAATTTAGCATAATCAAGAACAAAGAAAGGATTGCTAGACATGAACCTTGAAGTATGAAGAAAGTTGATGGCTTAGTCCTTTGCCTTCTCTAATCACTCCACCACTACCTTCAATCTTCCTAAACAAGTGACTTTTGTGGAGGAATTTGAAAGTTTAACGGTTGATTCACAAGATTGAGCAAGAAATGGAGTTGGAGTTGAAGGCTTTCTTCTTGTATTTTTGCTCCAAGAGGTTCGGCCAAGACAAGCTTAAAATGGAGAGAAATTGGTCAATTTTTGAGGTTTAGTAAAGGTGATGCAAATTAGTCAAAGTCCAACTTTGAATAAGAAAGTGACACATGTCACCTTTTTGGTTTAAAACTTATCTTTTTGTCTCTCCAATACAAATATCTTAACACTTTGTAAAATAATATCACTTAATACAAAATTCCAACAAGTTGTCAAAAGTATAATGCATTTACCGCACTTGCGGGTCCCACGTTCAAAATACGCTCTTAATTTCTCAAAAACTAACCGATACTAGAAACATCATCTTAAAACTATCTTTGCTCATAAAATTTATCTGGGGAATTTTTCTAATCAAGAAAATGTAGAAAAGGCGGGCGATTAAAAAAAATAAACCCTAGAAAATTAGAAAATTTTCGGGTTCTCAAACTCACTCTTTTCGGGGCGTCACAAACTCCCCTCCTTAAAAGAATGTCGTCCTCGACATTCCGTCTTGTACCAATCAAGTCGAGATATCCCGCAAGAATCACTAATATTGCAAACCAAACCCACAGTCCGGCATCCTAAACTTCATGCCTAGGATACACTACAGAGATCTGAAACCTAAGCTCTGATACCAACTGTGAAGGCCCCACCTCTCCTTAGGGCGTACCCCAGGGTTCGGCGGACCGCCTGTCCAGCTCTCGCCGGGACTCAGTCGTAAACTACAGTCCTCAAATAAATACAAGATAAATCTCAAATATAACTCAAAAGTTCCAACATTTACATATCAAAAGCGAAGCGTCCACGCTTCCACTGCGCCACTCTGATCCATGATCCCAATTCTTATACAAGAGGAATTCCACAACAATAAAATCACAATAAGCCTTCCTTCGCCACGAGCCCTGTGGAGGGGAATAAAATAGTTTTGGGGTGAGCTAGAAGCTCAGCGAGTAACCAGTAAAATCAGAAATCAAATATATTTCACAATAATGCATTTCGATCATTTCGATGATGTCATGATTCAGAGATCAAATGTACGTTTATTGCTCTCATGAGCCGGTGAAATCATTGCACTTGAACACCCAACGCTCAAATAGATCATTTAACATTAAAATTGAGAGGGAGCCCCTTTTTGAGCTCCAGATAAACATGAACATGAACCATAAACAAGGTGGAGACGTTGGTGTCCAGCACTAGACTTTCTCAGAACTCATTGAAACCAAATCATGTCATGAATTCACATGCAAGCACGCATGATATGCAATCGAATAAATAATGCAAGAAGCATTTCACAAGTACTTTGGAAATAGTTTAGGGTCACTCACCTCCATGGCTCAGAAATCATCCATCATATAACATTGCCTTGCTCAAATCCAAGTCTTCGATCACAAACTCAATGCAAACAAGTCCCTTCAAAGTTCGGACAGCACTTCCCCTGAATTTGCTAACTTTTCCAGCCATCATGGCTTCATTATTTCCTCAGCCAGTCCCAAAGGTACACACACAACAACAAGTTCATCCAATAGTCATTCAGCAAGCTCCAAGTAGTACTAGTACAAGTCAAGATAGGGAAAAGTCCGGAAATGAAAGTTAAGCTCAAAACCAGAAAAACAGTTTTGACGTCATTTTGCGGTAATGGTACCAAAGGCGCTACGATTGTCGGATGAAGGTTCAAGACCCACCGTTTCGAAGCTAAGAGACAGGGCTACAATATTACAGAAGGTCATTCAACCTAGTTTCGAGTGTAACCAGGTCAAAAATGCAAGAAACTACACCAGAACCGGAAAAATAGATTCACAGATCGCATTCTAGCGGAAACATCATAAATCATGCTATCCAAGTCCAAATCCAGAAATTCCAAAACCAACTGAAAGCTAAGAAACAGGGATAAATTTTATCAGAAGACGTCAACAACCAATTCGGAAGCAATTCCAGCCAAAACAACCAATTACATGCGCAATTCTAGCATTCGGGTAAAACCAGGACAGCAATAGTAATTTCGACTTTTCTCATTCTACACTACTCCGATTGACCTGAAATTCTGTAAGCACCTCTAAAATGTCATTCCCTACAACTTTTATGTTTTAAGCTAAGGCCAATTCAGCCTTTCACAAAACCTAATTTTCTGAAATTTCTTCCAAAACAGAAACTGATTGCAATTGACCACTTTTTCCACCTCATAGAGCTCTTAAACATCATTTCCAATCATCATATATAACCACACAACCATGTTCATATTAAAACAGAAAAATCCCCAAAAATTATAAAACTTCATCAAGTCAACCACAACTCAAGATATAATCCATCAAACCATCTCTTTAGCCATCACAAGTCACTAATTTAGCATAATCAAGAACAAAGAAAGGATTGCTAGACATGAACCTTGAAGTATGAAGAAAGTTGATGGCTTAGTCCTTTGCCTTCTCTAATCACTCCACCACTACCTTCAATCTTCCTAAACAAGTGACTTTTGTGGAGGAATTTGAAAGTTTAACGGTTGATTCACAAGATTGAGCAAGAAATGGAGTTGGAGTTGAAGGCTTTCTTCTTGTATTTTTGCTCCAAGAGGTTCGGCCAAGACAAGCTTAAAATGGAGAGAAATTGGTCAATTTTTGAGGTTTAGTAAAGGTGATGCAAATTAGTCAAAGTCCAACTTTGAATAAGAAAGTGACACATGTCACCTTTTTGGTTTAAAACTTATCTTTTTGTCTCTCCAATACAAATATCTTAACACTTTGTAAAATAATATCACTTAATACAAAATTCCAACAAGTTGTCAAAAGTATAATGCATTTACCGCACTTGCGGGTCCCACGTTCAAAATACGCTCTTAATTTCTCAAAAACTAACCGATACTAGAAACATCATCTTAAAACTATCTTTGCTCATAAACTTTATCTGGGGAATTTTTCTAATCAAGAAAATGTAGAAAAGGCGGGCGATTAAAAAAAATAAACCCTAGAAAATTAGAAAATTTTCGGGTTCTCAAACTCATTCTTTTCGGGGCGTCACAAACTCCTCTCCTTAAAAGAATGTCGTCCTCGACATTCCGTCTTGTACCAATCAAGTCGAGATATCCCGCAAGAATCACTAATATTGCAAACCAAACCCACAGTCCGGCATCCTAAACTTCATGCCTAGGATACACTACAGAGATCTGAAACCTAAGCTCTGATACCAACTGTGAAGGCCCCACCTCTGCTTAGGGCGTACCCCAGGGTTCGGCGGACTGCCTGCCCAGCTCTCGCCGGGACTCAGTCGTACACTACAGTCCTCAAATAAATACAAGATAAATCTCAAATATAACTCAAAAGTTCCAACATTTACATATCAAAAGCGAAGCGTCCACGCTTCCACTGCGCCACTCTGATCCATGATCCCAATTCTTATACAAGAGGAATTCCACAACAATAAAATCACAATAAGCCTTCCTTCGCCACGAGCCCTGTGGAGGGGAATAAAATAGTTTTGGGGTGAGCTAGAAGCTCAGCGAGTAACCAGTAAAATCAGAAATCAAATATATTTCACAATAATGCATTTCGATCATTTCGATGATGTCATGATTCAGAGATCAAATGTACGTTTATTGCTCTCATGAGCCGGTGAAATCATTGCACTTGAACACCCAACGCTCAAATAGATCATTTAACATTAACATTGAGAGGGAGCCCCTTTTTGAGCTCCAGATAAACATGAACATGAACCATAAACAAGGTGGAGACGTTGGTGTCCAGCACTAGACTTTCTCAGAACTCATTGAAACCAAATCATGTCATGAATTCACATGCAAGCACGCATGATATGCAATCGAATAAATAATGCAAGAAGCATTTCACAAGTACTTTGGAAA
Source organism: Coffea arabica (assembly GCF_036785885.1). Taxonomy (NCBI): domain Eukaryota; kingdom Viridiplantae; phylum Streptophyta; class Magnoliopsida; order Gentianales; family Rubiaceae; genus Coffea; species Coffea arabica. The sequence continues at coordinate 38,669,488 of NC_092329.1, forward strand.
TAGTTTAGGGTCACTCACCTCCATGGCTCAGAAATCATCCATCATATAACATTGCCTTGCTCAAATCCAAGTCTTCGATCACAAACTCAATGCAAACAAGTCCCTTCAAAGTTCGGACAGCACTTCCCCTGAATTTGCTAACTTTTCCAGCCATCATGGCTTCATTATTTCCTCAGCCAGTCCCAAAGGTACACACACAACAACAAGTTCATCCAATAGTCATTCAGCAAGCTCCAAGTAGTACTAGTACAAGTCAAGATAGGGAAAAGTCCGGAAATGAAAGTTAAGCTCAAAACCAGAAAAACAGTTTTGACGTCATTTTGCGGTAATGGTACCAAAGGCGCTACGATTGTCGGATGAAGGTTCAAGACCCACCGTTTCGAAGCTAAGAGACAGGGTTACAATATTACAGAAGGTCATTCAACCTAGTTTGGAGTTGAAGGCTTTTTTCTTGTATTTTTGCTCCAAGAGGTTCGGCCAAGACAAGCTTAAAATGGAGAGAAATTGGTCAATTTTTGAGGTTTAGTAAAGCTGATGCAAATTAGTCAAAGTCCAACTTTGAATAAGAAAGTGACACATGTCACCTTTTTGGTTTAAAACTTATCTTTTTGTCTCTCCAATACAAATATCTTAACACTTTGTAAAATAATATCACTTAATACAAAATTCCAACAAGTTGTCAAAAGTATAATGCATTTACCGCACTTGCGGGTCCCACGTTCAAAATACGCTCTTAATTTCTCAAAAACTAACCGATACTAGAAACATCATCTTAAAACTATCTTTGCTCATAAACTTTATCTGGGGAATTTTTCTAATCAAGAAAATGTAGAAAAGGCGGGCGATTAAAAAAAATAAATCCTAGAAAATTAGAAAATTTTCGGGTTCTCAAACTCATTCTTTTCGGGGCGTCACAAACTCCTCTCCTTAAAAGAATGTCGTCCTCGACATTCCGTCTTGTACCAATCAAGTCGAGATATCCCGCAAGAATCACTAATATTGCAAACCAAACCCACAGTCCGGCATCCTAAACTTCATGCCTAGGATACATTACAGAGATCTGAAACCTAAGCTCTGATACCAACTGTGAAGGCCCCACCTCTCCTTAGGGCGTACCCCAGGGTTCGGCGGACCGCATGCCCAGCTCTCGCCGGGACTCAGTCGTACACTACAGTCCTCAAATAAATACAAGATAAATCTCAAATATAACTCAAAAGTTCCAACATTTACATATCAAAAGCGAAGCGTCCACGCTTCCACTGCGCCACTCTGATCCATGATCCCAATTCTTATACAAGAGGAATTCCACAACAATAAAATCACAATAAGCCTTCCTTCGCCACGAGCCCTGTGGAGGGGAATAAAATAGTTTTGGGGTGAGCTAGAAGCTCAGCGAGTAACCAGTAAAATCAGAAATCAAATATATTTCACAATAATGCATTTCGATCATTTCGATGATGTCATGATTCAGAGATCAAATGTACGTTTATTGCTCTCATGAGCCGGTGAAATCATTGCACTTGAACACCCAACGCTCAAATAGATCATTTAACATTAACATTGAGAGGGAGCCCCTTTTTGAGCTCCAGATAAACATGAACATGAACCATAAACAAGGTGGAGACGTTGGTGTCCAGCACTAGACTTTCTCAGAACTCATTGAAACCAAATCATGTCATGAATTCACATGCAAGCACGCATGATATGCAATCGAATAAATAATGCAAGAAGCATTTCACAAGTACTTTGGAAATAGTTTAGGGTCACTCACCTCCATGGCTCAGAAATCATCCATCATATAACATTGCCTTGCTCAAATCCAAGTCTTCGATCACAAACTCAATGCAAACAAGTCCCTTCAAAGTTCGGACAGCACTTCCCCTGAATTTGCTAACTTTTCCAGCCATCATGGCTTCATTATTTCCTCAGCCAGTCCCAAAGGTACACACACAACAACAAGTTCATCCAATAGTCATTCAGCAAGCTCCAAGTAGTACTAGTACAAGTCAAGATAAGGCAAAGTCCGGAAATGAAAGTTAAGCTCAAAACCAGAAAAACAGTTTTGACGTCATTTTGCGGTAATGGTACCAAAGGCGCTACGATTGTCGGATGAAGGTTCAAGACCCACCGTTTCGAAGCTAAGAGACAGGGCTACAATATTACAGAAGGTCATTCAACCTAGTTTCGAGTGTAACCAGGTCAAAAATGCAAGAAACTACACCAGAACCGGAAAAATAGATTCACAGATCGCATTCTAGCGGAAACATCATAAATCATGCAATCCAAGTCCAAATCCAGAAATTCCAAAACCAACTGAAAGCTAAGAAACAGGGATAAATTTTATCAGAAGACGTCAACAACCAATTCGGAAGCAATTCCAGCCAAAACAACCAATTACATGCGCAATTCTAGCATTCGGGTAAAACCAGGACAGCAATAGTAATTTCGACTTTTCTCATTCTACACTACTCCGATTGACCTGAAATTCTGTAAGCACCTCTAAAATGTCATTCCCTACAACTTTTATGTTTTAATCTAAGGCCAATTCAGCCTCTAACTAGGAGCTAAAAATTCGGGCAGAATGTTCCTTCACAAAACCTAATTTTCTGAAATTTCTTCCAAAACAGAAACTGATTGCAATTGACCACTTTTTCCACCTCATAGAGCTCTTAAACATCATTTCCAATCATCATATATAACCACACAACCATGTTCATATTAAAACAGAAAAATCCCCAAAAATTATAAAACTTCATCAAGTCAACCACAACTCAAGATATAATCCATCAAACCATCTCTTTAGCCATCACAAGTCACTAATTTAGCATAATCAAGAACAAAGAAAGGATTGCTAGACATGAACCTTGAAGTATGAAGAAAGTTGATGGCTTAGTCCTTTGCCTTCTCTAATCACTCCACCACTACCTTCAATCTTCCTAAACAAGTGACTTTTGTGGAGGAATTTGAAAGTTTAACGGTTGATTCACAAGATTGAGCAAGAAATGGAGTTGGAGTTGAAGGCTTTCTTCTTGTATTTTTGCTCCAAGAGGTTCGGCCAAGACAAGCTTAAAATGGAGAGAAATTGGTCAATTTTTGAGGTTTAGTAAAGGTGATGCAAATTAGTCAAAGTCCAACTTTGAATAAGAAAGTGACACATGTCACCTTTTTGGTTTAAAACTTATCTTTTTGTCTCTCCAATACAAATATCTTAACACTTTGTAAAATAATATCACTTAATACAAAATTCCAACAAGTTGTCAAAAGTATAATGCATTTACCGCACTTGCGGGTCCCACGTTCAAAATACGCTCTTAATTTCTCAAAAACTAACCGATACTAGAAACATCATCTTAAAACTATCTTTGCTCATAAACTTTATCTGGGGAATTTTTCTAATCAAGAAAATGTAGAAAAGGCGGGCGATTAAAAAAAATAAACCCTAGAAAATTAGAAAATTTTCGGGTTCTCAAACTCATTCTTTTCGGGGCGTCACAAACTCCCCTCCTTAAAAGAATGTCGTTCTCGACATTCCGTCTTGTACCAATCAAGTCGAGATATCCCGCAAGAATCACTAATATTGCAAACCAAACCCACAGTCCGGCATCCTAAACTTCAAGCCTAGGATACACTACAGAGATCTGAAGTCTAAGCTCTGATACCAACTGTGAAGGCCCCACCTCTCCTTAGGGCGTACCCAAGGGTTCGGCGGACCGCCTGCCCAACTCTCGCCGGGACTTAGTCGTACACTACAGTCCTCAAATAAATACAATATAAATCTCAAATATAACTCAAAAGTTCCAACATTTACATATCAAAAGCGAAGCGTCCACTGCGCCACTCTGATCCATGATCCCAATTCTTATACAAGAGGAATTCCACAACAATAAAATCACAATAAGCCTTCCTTCGCCACGAGCCCTGTGGAGGGGAATAAAATAGTTTTGGGGTGAGCTAGAAGCTCAGCGAGTAACCAGTAAAATCAGAAATCAAATATATTTCACAATAATGCATTTCGATCATTTCGATGATGTCATGATTCAGAGATCAAATGTACGTTTATTGCTCTCATGAGCCGGTGAAATCATTGCACTTGAACACCCAACGCTCAAATAGATCATTTAACATTAACATTGAGAGGGAGCCCCTTTTTGAGTTCCAGATAAACATGAACATGAACCATAAACAAGGTGGAGACGTTGGTGTCCAGCACTAGACTTTCTCAGAACTCATTGAAACCAAATCATGTCATGAATTCACATGCAAGCACGCATGATATGCAATCGAATAAATAATGCAAGAAGCATTTCACAAGTACTTTGGAAATAGTTTAGGGTCACTCACCTCCATGGCTCAGAAATCATCCATCATATAATATTGCCTTGCTCAAATCCAAGTCTTAGATCACAAACTAAATGCAAACAAGTCCCTTCAAAGTTCGGACAGCACTTCCCCTGAATTTGCTAACTTTTCCAGCCATCATGGCTTCATTATTTCCTCAGCCAGTCCCAAAGGTACACACACAACAACAAGTTCATCCAATAGTCATTCAGCAAGCTCCAAGTAGTACTAGTACAAGTCAAGCTAGAGAAAAGTCCGGAAATGAAAGTTAAGCTCAAAACCAGAAAAACAGTTTTGACGTCATTTTACGGTAATGGTACCAAAGGCGCTACGATTGTCGGATGAAGGTTCAAGACCCACCGTTTTGAAGCTAAGAGACAGGGCTACAATATTACAGAAGGTCATTCAACCTAGTTTCGAGTGTAACCAGGTCAAAAATGCAAGAAACTACACCAGAACCGGAAAAATAGATTCACAGATCGCATTCTAGCGGAAACATCATAAATCATGCTATCCAAGTCCAAATCCAGAAATTCCAAAACCAACTGAAAGCTAAGAAACAGGGATAAATTTTATCAGAAGATGTCAACAACCAATTCGGAAGCAATTCCAGCCAAAACAACCAATTACATGCGCAATTCTAGCATTCGGGTAAAACCAGGACAGCAATAGTAATTTCGACTTTTCTCATTCTACACTACTCCGATTTACCTGAAATTCTGTAAGCACCTCTAAAATGTCATTCCCTAAAACTTTTATGTTTTAAGATAAGGCCAATTCAGCCTCTAACTAGGAGCTAAAAATTCGGGCAGAATGTTCCTTCACAAAACCTAATTTTCTGAAATTTCTTCCAAAACAGAAACTGATTGCAATTGACCACTTTTTCCACCTCATAGAGCTCTGAAACATCATTTCCAATCATCATATATAACCACACAACCATGTTCATATTAAAACAGAAAAATCCCCAAAAATTATAAAATTTCATCAATTCAACCACAACTCAAGATATAATCCATCAAACCATCTCTTTAGCCATCACAAGTCACTAATTTAGCATAATCAAGAACAAAGAAAGGATTGCTAGACATGAACCTTGAAGTATGAAGAAAGTTGATGGCTTAGTCCTTTGCCTTCTCTAATCACTCCACCACTACCTTCAATCTTCCTAAACAAGTGACTTTTGTGGAGGAATTTGAAAGTTTAATGGTTGATTCACAAGATTGAGCAAGAAATGGAGTTGGAGTTGAAGGCTTTCTTCTTGTATTTTTGCTCCAAGAGGTTCGGCCAAGACAAGCTTAAAATGGAGAGAAATTGATCAATTTTTGAGGTTTAGTAAAGGTGATGCAAATTAGTCAAAGTCCAACTTTGAATAAGAAAGTGACACATGTTACCTTTTTGGTTTAAAACTTATCTTTTTGTCTCTCCAATACAAATATCTTAACACTTTGTAAAATAATATCACTTAATACAAAATTCCAACAAGTTGTCAAAAATATAATGCATTTACCGCACTTGCGGGTCCCACGTTCAAAATACGCTCTTAATTTCGCAAAAACTAACCGATACTAGAAACATCATCTTAAAACTATCTTTGCTCATAAACTTTATCTGGGGAATTTTTCTAATCAAGAAAATGTAGAAAAGGCGGGCGATTAAAAAAAATAAACCTTAGAAAATTAGAAAATTTTCGGGTTCTCAAACTCATCCTTTTCGGGGCGTCACAAACTCCCCTCCTTAAAAGAATGTCGTTCTCGACATTCCGTCTTGTACCAATCAAGTCGAGATATCCCGCAAGAATCACTAATATTGCAAACCAAACCCACAGTCCGGCATCCTAAACTTCAAGCCTAGGATACACTACAGAGATCTGAAGTCTAAGCTCTGATACCAACTGTGAAGGCCCCACCTCTCCTTAGGGCGTACCCAAGGGTTCGGCGGACCGCCTGCCCAACTCTCGCCGGGACTTAGTCGTACACTACAGTCCTCAAATAAATACAATATAAATCTCAAATATAACTCAAAAGTTCCAACATTTACATATCAAAAGCGAAGCGTCCACTGCGCCACTCTGATCCATGATCCCAATTCTTATACAAGAGGAATTCCACAACAATAAAATCACAATAAGCCTTCCTTCGCCACGAGCCCTGTGGAGGGGAATAAAATAGTTTTGGGGTGAGCTAGAAGCTCAGCGAGTAACCAGTAAAATCAGAAATCAAATATATTTCACAATAATGCATTTCGATCATTTCGATGATGTCATGATTCAGAGATCAAATGTACGTTTATTGCTCTCATGAGCCGGTGAAATCATTGCACTTGAACACCCAACGCTCAAATAGATCATTTAACATTAACATTGAGAGGGAGCCCCTTTTTGAGCTCCAGATAAACATGAACATGAACCATAAACAAGGTGGAGACGTTGGTGTCCAGCACTAGACTTTCCCAGAACTCATTGAAGCCAAATCATGTCATGAATCCACATGCAAGCACGCATGATATGCAATCGAATAAATAATGCAAGAAGCATTTCACAAGTACTTTGGAAATAGTTTAGGGTCACTCACCTCCATGGCTCAGAAATCATCCATCATATAACATTGCCTTGCTCAAATCCAAGTCTTAGATCACAAACTCAATGCAAACAAGTCCCTTCAAAGTTCGGACAGCACTTCCCCTGAATTTGCTAACTTTTCCAGCCATCATGGCTTCATTATTTCCTCAGCCAATCCCAAAGGTACACACACAACAAAAAGTTCATCCAATAGTCATTCAGGAAGCTCCAAGTAGTACTAGTACAAGTCAAGTTAGAGAAAAGTCCGGAAATGAAAGTTAAGCTCAAAACCAGAAAAACAGTTTTGACGTCATTTTACGGTAATGGTACCAAAGGCGCTACGATTGTCGGATGAAGGTTCAAGACCCACCGTTTCGAAACTAAGAGACAGGGCTACAATATTACAGAAGGTCACTCAACCCAGTTTCCACTGTAACCAGGTAAAAAATGCAAGAAACTACACCAGAACCGGAAAAATAGATTCACAGATCGCATTCAAGCGGAAACATCATAAATCATGCTATCCAAGTCCAAATCCAGAAATTCCAAAACCAACTGAAAGCAAAGAAACAGGGATAAATTTTATCAGAAGACCTCAACAACTAATTCGGAAGCAATTCCAGCCAAAACAACCAATTACATGCGCAATTCTAGCATTCGGGTAAAACCAGGACAGCAATAGTAATTTCGACTTTTCTCATTCTACTCTACTCCGATTGACCTGAAATTTTGTAAGCACCTCTAAAATGTCATTCCCTACAACTTTTATGTTTTAAGCTATGGCCAATTCGGCCTCTAACTAGGAGCTAAAAATTCGGGCAGAATGTTCCTTCACAAAACCTAATTTTCTGAAATTTCTTCCAAAACAGAAACTGATTGCAATTGACCACTTTTTCCACCTCATAGAGCTCTGAAACATCATTTCCAATCATCATATATAACCACACAACCATGTTCATATTAAAACAGAAAAATCCCCAAAAATTATAAAACTTCATCAAGTCAACCACAACTCAAGATATAATCCATCAAACCATCTCTTTAGCCATCACAAGTCACTAATTTAGCATTATCAAGAACAAAGAAAGGATTGCTAGACATGAACCTTGAAGTATGAAGAAAGTTGATGGCTTAGTCCTTTGCCTTCTCTAATCACTCCACCACTACCTTCAATCTTCCTAAACAAGTGACTTTTGTGGAGGAATTTGAAAGTTTAACGGTTGATTCACAAGATTGAGCAAGAAATGGAGTTGGAGTTGAAGGCTTTCTTCTTGTATTTTTGCTCCAAGAGGTTCGGCCACGACAAGCTTAAAATGGAGAGAAATTGGTCAATTTTTGAGGTTTAGTAAAGGTGATGCAAATTAGTCAAAGTCCAACTTTGAATAAGAAAGTGACACATGTCACCTTTTTGGTTTAAAACTTATCTTTTTGTCTCTCCAATACAAATATCTTAACACTTTGTAAAATAATATCACTTAATACAAAATTCCAACAAGTTGTCAAAAGTATAATGCATTTACCGCACTTGCGGGTCCCACGTTCAAAATACGCTCTTAATTTCTCAAAAACTAACCGATACTAGAAACATCATCTTAAAACTATCTTTGCTCATAAACTTTATCTGGGAAATTTTTCTAATCAAGAAAATGTAGAAAAGGCGGGCGATTAAAAAAAATAAACCCTAGAAAATTAGAAAATTTTCGGGTTCTCAAACTCATTCTTTTCGGGGCGTCACAAACTCCCCTCCTTAAAAGAATGTCGTCCTCGACATTCCGTCTTGTACCAATCAAGTCGAGATATCCCGCAAGAAACACTAATATTGTAAACCAAACCCACAGTCCGGCATCCTAAACTTCAAGCCTAGGATACACTACAGAGATCTGAAACCTAAGCTCTGATACCAACTGTGAAGGCCCCACCTCTGCTTAGGGCGTACCCCAGGGTTCGGCGGACCGCCTGTCCAGCTCTCGCCGGGACTCAGTCGTAAACTACAGTCCTCAAATAAATACAAGATAAATCTCAAATATAATTCAAAAGTTCCAACATTTACATATCAAAAGCGAAGCGTCCACGCTTCCACTGCGCCACTCTGATCCATGATCCCAATTCTTATACAAGAGGAATTCCACAACAATAAAATCACAATAAGCCTTCCTTCGCCACGAGCCCTGTGGAGGGGAATAAAATAGTTTTGGGGTGAGCTAGAATCTCAGCGAGTAACCAGTAAAATCAGAAATCAAATATATTTCACAATAATGCATTTCGATCATTTCGATGATGTCATGATTCAGAGATCAAAAGTACGTTTATTGCTCTCATGAGCCGGTGAAATCATTGCACTTGAACACCCAACGCTCAAATAGATCATTTAACATTAACATTGAGAGGGAGCCCCTTTTTGAGCTCCAGATAAACATGAACATGAACCATAAACAAGGTGGAGACGTTGGTGTCCAGCACTAGACTTTCCCAGAACTCATTGAAGCCAAATCATGTCATGAATCCACATGCAAGCACGCATGATATGCAATCGAATAAATAATGCAAGAAGCATTTCACAAGTACTTTGGAAATAGTTTAGGGTCACTCACCTCCATGGCTCAGAAATCATCCATCATATAACATTGCCTTGCTCAAATCCAAGTCTTAGATCACAAACTCAATGCAAACAAGTCCCTTCAAAGTTCGGACAGCACTTCCCCTGAATTTGCTAACTTTTCCAGCCATCATGGCTTCATTATTTCCTCAGCCAATCCCAAAGGTACACACACAACAACAAGTTCATCCAATAGTCATTCAGGAAGCTCCAAGTAGTACTAGTACAAGTCAAGTTCGAGAAAAGTCCGGAAATGAAAGTTAAGCTCAAAACCAGAAAAACAGTTTTGACGTCATTTTACGGTAATGGTACCAAAGGCGCTACGATTGTCAGATGAAGGTTCAAGACCCACCGTTTCGAAGCTAAGAGACAGGGATACAATATTACAGAAGGTCACTCAACCCAGTTTCCAGTGTAACCAGGTAAAAAATGCAAGAAACTACACCAGAACCGGAAAAATAGATTCACAGATCGCATTCTAGCGGAAACATCATAAATCATGCTATCCAAGTCCAAATCCAGAAATTCCAAAACCAACTGAAAGCAAAGAAACAGGGATAAATTTTATCAGAAGACCTCAACAACTAATTCGGAAGCAATTCCAGCCAAAACAACCAATTACATGCGCAATTCTAGCATTCGGGTAAAACCAGGACAGCAATAGTAATTTCGACTTTTCTCATTCTACTCTACTCCGATTGACCTGAAATTTTGTAAGCACCTCTAAAATGTCATTCCCTACAACTTTTATGTTTTAAGCTATGGCCAATTCGGCCTCTAACTAGGAGCTAAAAATTCGGGCAGAATGTTCCTTCACAAAACCTAATTTTCTGAAATTTCTTCCAAAACAGAAACTGATTGCAATTGACCACTTTTTCCACCTCATAGAGCTCTGAAACATCATTTCCAATCATCATATATAACCACACAACCATGTTCATATTAAAACAGAAAAATCCCCAAAAATTATAAAACTTCATCAAGTCAACCACAACTCAAGATATAATCCATCAAACCATCTCTTTAGCCATCACAAGTCACTAATTTAGCATAATCAAGAACAAAGAAAGGATTGCTAGACATGAATCTTGAAGTATGAAGAAAGTTGATGGCTTAGTCCTTTGCCTTCTCTAATCACTCCACCACTACCTTCAATCTTCCTAAACAAGTGACTTTTGTGGAGGAATTTGAAAGTTTAACGGTTGATTCACAAGATTGAGCAAGAAATGGAGTTGGAGTTGAAGGCTTTCTTCTTGTATTTTTGCTCCAAGAGGTTCGGCCAAGACAAGCTTAAAATGGAGAGAAATTGGTCAATTTTTGAGGTTTAGTAAAGGTGATGCAAATTAGTCAAAGTCCAACTTTGAATAAGAAAGTGACACATGTCACCTTTTTGGTTTAAAACTTATCTTTTTGTCTCTCCAATACAAATATCTTAACACTTTGTAAAATAATATCACTTAATACAAAATTCCAACAAGTTGTCAAAAGTATAATGCATTTACCGCACTTGCGGGTCCCATGTTCAAAATACGCTCTTAATTTCTCAAAAACTAACCGATACTAGAAACATCATCTTAAAACTATCTTTGCTCATAAACTTTATCTGGGAAATTTTTCTAATCAAGAAAATGTAGAAAAGGCGGGCGATTAAAAAAAATAAACCCTAGAAAATTAGAAAATTTTCGGGTTCTCAAACTCATTCTTTTCGGGGCGTCACAAACTCCCCTCCTTAAAAGAATGTCGTCCTCGACATTCCGTCTTGTACCAATCAAGTCGAGATATCCCGCAAGAAACACTAATATTGCAAACCAAACCCACAGTCCGGCATCCTAAACTTCAAGCCTAGGATACACTACAGAGATCTGAAACCTAAGCTCTGATACCAACTGTGAAGGCCCCACCTCTCCTTAGGGCGTACCCCAGGGTTCGGCGGACCGCCTGTCCAGCTCTCGCCGGGACTCTGTCGTAAACTACAGTCCTCAAATAAATACAAGATAAATCTCAATTATAACTCAAAAGTTCCAACATTTACATATCAAAAGCGAAGCGTCCACGCTTCCACTGCGCCACTCTGATCCATGATCCCAATTCTTATACAAGAGGAATTCCACAACAATAAAATCACAATAAGCCTTCCTTCGCCACGAGCCCTGTGGAGGGGAATAAAATAGTTTTGGGGTGAGCTAGAAGCTCAGCGAGTAACCAGTAAAATCAGAAATCAAATATATTTCACAATAATGCATTTCGATCATTTCGATGATGTCATGATTCAGAGATCAAATGTACGTTTATTGCTCTCATGAGCCGGTGAAATCATTGCACTTGAACACCCAACGCTCAAATAGATCATTTAACATTAACATTGAGAGGGAACCCCTTTTTGAGCTCCAGATAAACATGAACATGAACCATAAACAAGGTGGAGACGTTGGTGTCCAGCACTAGACTTTCCCAGAACTCATTGAAGCCAAATCATGTCATGAATCCACATGCAAGCACGCATGATATGCAATCGAATAAATAATGCAAGAAGCATTTCACAAGTACTTTGGAAATAGTTTAGGGTCACTCACCTCCATGGCTCAGAAATCATCCATCATATAACATTGCCTTGCTCAAATCCAAGTCTTAGATCACAAACTCAATGCAAACAAGTCCCTTCAAAGTTCGGACAGCACTTCCCCTGAATTTGCTAACTTTTCCAGCCATCATGGCTTCATTATTTCCTCAGCCAATCCCAAAGGTACACACACAACAACAAGTTCATCCAATAGTCATTCAGGAAGCTCCAAGTAGTACTAGTACAAGTCAAGTTAGAGAAAAGTCCGGAAATGAAAGTTAAGCTCAAAACCAGAAAAACAGTTTTGACGTCATTTTACGGTAATGGTACCAAAGGCGCTACGATTGTCGGATGAAGGTTCAAGACCCACCGTTTCGAAGCTAAGAGACAGGGCTACAATATTACAGAAGGTCACTCAACCCAGTTTCCAGTGTAACCAGGTAAAAAATGCAAGAAACTACACCAGAACCGGAAAAATAGATTCACAGATCGCATTCTATCGGAAACATCATAAATCATGCTATCCAAGTCCAAATCCAGAAATTCCAAAACCAACTGAAAGCAAAGAAACAGGGATAAATTTTATCAGAAGACCTCAACAACTAATTCGGAAGCAATTCCAGCCAAAACAACCAATTACATGCGCAATTCTAGCATTCGGGTAAAACCAGGACAGCAATAGTAATTTCGACTTTTCTCATTCTACTCTACTCCGATTGACCTGAAATTTTGTAAGCACCTCTAAAATGTCATTCCCTACAACTTTTATGTTTTAAGCTATGGCCAATTCGGCCTCTAACTAGGAGCTAAAAATTCGGGCAGAATGTTCCTTCACAAAACCTAATTTTCTGAAATTTCTTCCAAAACAGAAACTGATTGCAATTGACCACTTTTTCCACCTCATAGAGCTCTGAAACATCATTTCCAATCATCATATATAACCACACAACCATGTTCATATTAAAACAGAAAAATCCCCAAAAATTATAAAACTTCATCAAGTCAACCACAACTCAAGATATAATCCATCAAACCATCTCTTTAGCCATCACAAGTCACTAATTTAGCATAATCAAGAACAAAGAAAGGATTGCTAGACATGAATCTTGAAGTATGAAGAAAGTTGATGGCTTAGTCCTTTGCCTTCTCTAATCACTCCACCACTACCTTCAATCTTCCTAAACAAGTGACTTTTGTGGAGGAATTTGAAAGTTTAACGGTTGATTCACAAGATTGAGCAAGAAATGGAGTTGGAGTTGAAGGCTTTCTTCTTGTATTTTTGCTCCAAGAGGTTCGGCCAAGACAAGCTTAAAATGGAGAGAAATTGGTCAATTTTTGAGGTTTAGTAAAGGTGATGCAAATTAGTCAAAGTCCAACTTTGAATAAGAAAGTGACACATGTCACCTTTTTGGTTTAAAACTTATCTTTTTGTCTCTCCAATACAAATATCTTAACACTTTGTAAAATAATATCACTTAATACAAAATTCCAACAAGTTGTCAAAAGTATAATGCATTTACCGCACTTGCGGGTCCCACGTTCAAAATACGCTCTTAATTTCTCAAAAACTAACCGATACTAGAAACATCATCTTAAAACTATCTTTGCTCATAAACTTTATCTGGGAAATTTTTCTAATCAAGAAAATGTAGAAAAGGCGGGCGATTAAAAAAAATAAACCCTAGAAAATTAGAAAATTTTCGGGTTCTCAAACTCATTCTTTTCGGGGCGTCACAAACTCCCCTCCTTAAAAGAATGTCGTCCTCGACATTCCGTCTTGTACCAATCAAGTCGAGATATCCCGCAAGAATCACTAATATTGCAAACCAAACCCACAGTCCGGCATCCTAAACTTCAAGCCTAGGATACACTACAGAGATCTGAAACCTAAGCTCTGATACCAACTGTGAAGGCCCCACCTCTCCTTAGGGCGTACCCCAGGGTTCGGCGGACCGCCTGTCCAGCTCTCGCCGGGACTCAGTCGTAAACTACAGTCCTCAAATAAATACAAGATAAATCTCAAATATAACTCAAAAGTTCCAACATTTACATATCAAAAGCGAAGCGTCCACGCTTCCACTGCGCCACTCTGATCCATGATCCCAATTCTTATACAAGAGGAATTCCACAACAATAAAATCACAATAAGCCTTCCTTCGCCACGAGCCCTGTGGAGGGGAATAAAATAGTTTTGGGGTGAGCTAGAAGCTCAGCGAGTAACCAGTAAAATCAGAAATCAAATATATTTCACAATAATGCATTTCGATCATTTCGATGATGTCATGATTCAGAGATCAAATGTACGTTTATTGCTCTCATGAGCCGGTGAAATCATTGCACTTGAACACCCAACGCTCAAATAGATCATTTAACATTAACATTGAGAGGGAGCCCCTTTTTGAGCTCCAGATAAACATGAACATGAACCATAAACAAGGTGGAGACGTTGGTGTCCAGCACTAGACTTTCCCAGAACTCATTGAAGCCAAATCATGTCATGAATCCACATGCAAGCACGCATGATATGCAATCGAATAAATAATGCAAGAAGCATTTCACAAGTACTTTGGAAATAGTTTAGGGTCACTCACCTCCATGGCTCAGAAATCATCCATCATATAACATTGCCTTGCTCAAATCCAAGTCTTAGATCACAAACTCAATGCAAACAAGTCCCTTCAAAGTTCGGACAGCACTTCCCCTGAATTTGCTAACTTTTCCAGCCATCATGGCTTCATTATTTCCTCAGCCAATCCCAAAGGTACACACACAACAACAAGTTCATCCAATAGTCATTCAGGAAGCTCCAAGTAGTACTAGTACAAGTCAAGTTAGAGAAAAGTCCGGAAATGAAAGTTAAGCTCAAAACCAGAAAAACAGTTTTGACGTCATTTTACGGTAATGGTACCAAAGGCGCTACGATTGTCGGATGAAGGTTCAAGACCCACCGTTTCGAAGCTAAGAGACAGGGCTACAATATTACAGAAGGTCACTCAACCCAGTTTCCAGTGTAACCAGGTAAAAAATGCAAGAAACTACACCAGAACCGGAAAAATAGATTCACAGATCGCATTCTAGCGGAAACATCATAAATCATGCTATCCAAGTCCAAATCCAGAAATTCCAAAACCAACTGAAAGCAAAGAAACAGGGATAAATTTTATCAGAAGACCTCAACAACTAATTCGGAAGCAATTCCAGCCAAAACAACCAATTACATGCGCAATTCTAGCATTCGGGTAAAACCAGGACAGCAATAGTAATTTCGACTTTTCTCATTCTACTCTACTCCGATTGACCTGAAATTTTGTAAGCACCTCTAAAATGTCATTCCCTACAACTTTTATGTTTTAAGCTATGGCCAATTCGGCCTCTAACTAGGAGCTAAAAATTCGGGCAGAATGTTCCTTCACAAAACCTAATTTTCTGAAATTTCTTCCAAAACAGAAACTGATTGCAATTGACCACTTTTTCCACCTCATAGAGCTCTGAAACATCATTTCCAATCATCATATATAACCACACAACCATGTTCATATTAAAACAGAAAAATCCCCAAAAATTATAAAACTTCATCAAGTCAACCACAACTCAAGATATAATCCATCAAACCATCTCTTTAGCCATCACAAGTCACTAATTTAGCATAATCAAGAACAAAGAAAGGATTGCTAGACATGAACCTTGAAGTATGAAGAAAGTTGATGGCTTAGTCCTTTGCCTTCTCTAATCACTCCACCACTACCTTCAATCTTCCTAAACAAGTGACTTTTGTGGAGGAATTTGAAAGTTTAACGGTTGATTCACAAGATTGAGCAAGAAATGGAGTTGGAGTTGAAGGCTTTCTTCTTGTATTTTTGCTCCAAGAGGTTCGGCCAAGACAAGCTTAAAATGGAGAGAAATTGGTCAATTTTTGAGGTTTAGTAAAGGTGATGCAAATTAGTCAAAGTCCAACTTTGAATAAGAAAGTGACACATGTCACCTTTTTGGTTTAAAACTTATCTTTTTGTCTCTCCAATACAAATATCTTAACACTTTGTAAAATAATATCACTTAATACAAAATTCCAACAAGTTGTCAAAAGTATAATGCATTTACCGCACTTGCGGGTCCCACGTTCAAAATACGCTCTTAATTTCTCAAAAACTAACCGATACTAGAAACATCATCTTAAAACTATCTTTGCTCATAAACTTTATCTGGGGAATTTTTCTAATCAAGAAAATGTAGAAAAGGCGGGCGATTAAAAAAAATAAACCCTAGAAAATTAGAAAATTTTCGGGTTCTCAAACTCATTCTTTTCGGGGCGTCACAAACTCCCCTCCTTAAAAGAATGTCGTCCTCGACATTCCGTCTTGTACCAATCAAGTCGAGATATCCCGCAAGAATCACTAATATTGCAAACCAAACCCACAGTCCGGCATCCTAAACTTCATGCCTAGGATACACTACAGAGATCTGAAACCTAAGCTCTGATACCAACTGTGAAGGCCCCACCTCTCCTTAGGGCGTACCCCAGGGTTCGGCGGACCGCCTGTCCAGCTCTCGCCGGGACTCAGTCGTAAACTACAGTCCTCAAATAAATACAAGATAAATCTCAAATATAACTCAAAAGTTCCAACATTTACATATCAAAAGCGAAGCGTCCACGCTTCCACTGCGCCACTCTGATCCATGATCCCAATTCTTATACAAGAGGAATTCCACAACAATAAAATCACAATAAGCCTTCCTTCGCCACGAGCCCTGTGGAGGGGAATAAAATAGTTTTGGGGTGAGCTAGAAGCTCAGCGAGTAACCAGTAAAATCAGAAATCAAATATATTTCACAATAATGCATTTCGATCATTTCGATGATGTCATGATTCAGAGATCAAATGTACGTTTATTGCTCTCATGAGCCGGTGAAATCATTGCACTTGAACACCCAACGCTCAAATAGATCATTTAACATTAACATTGAGAGGGAGCCCCTTTTTGAGCTCCAGATAAACATGAACATGAACCATAAACAAGGTGGAGACGTTGGTGTCCAGCACTAGACTTTCCCAGAACTCATTGAAGCCAAATCATGTCATGAATCCACATGCAAGCACGCATGATATGCAATCGAATAAATAATGCAAGAAGCATTTCACAAGTACTTTGGAAATAGTTTAGGGTCACTCACCTCCATGGCTCAGAAATCATCCATCATATAACATTGCCTTGCTCAAATCCAAGTCTTAGATCACAAACTCAATGCAAACAAGTCCCTTCAAAGTTCGGACAGCACTTCCCCTGAATTTGCTAACTTTTCCAGCCATCATGGCTTCATTATTTCCTCAGCCAATCCCAAAGGTACACACACAACAACAAGTTCATCCAATAGTCATTCAGGAAGCTCCAAGTAGTACTAGTACAAGTCAAGTTAGAGAAAAGTCCGGAAATGAAAGTTAAGCTCAAAACCAGAAAAACAGTTTTGACGTCATTTTACGGTAATGGTACCAAAGGCGCTACGATTGTCGGATGAAGGTTCAAGACCCACCGTTTCGAAGCTAAGAGACAGGGCTACAATATTACAGAAGGTCACTCAACCCAGTTTCCAGTGTAACCAGGTAAAAAATGCAAGAAACTACACCAGAACCGGAAAAATAGATTCACAGATCGCATTCTAGCGGAAACATCATAAATCATGCTATCCAAGTCCAAATCCAGAAATTCCAAAACCAACTGAAAGCAAAGAAACAGGGATAAATTTTATCAGAAGACCTCAACAACTAATTCGGAAGCAATTCCAGCCAAAACAACCAATTACATGCGCAATTCTAGCATTCGGGTAAAACCAGGACAGCAATAGTAATTTCGACTTTTCTCATTCTACTCTACTCCGATTGACCTGAAATTTTGTAAGCACCTCTAAAATGTCATTCCCTACAACTTTTATGTTTTAAGCTATGGCCAATTCGGCCTCTAACTAGGAGCTAAAAATTCGGGCAGAATGTTCCTTCACAAAACCTAATTTTCTGAAATTTCTTCCAAAACAGAAACTGATTGCAATTGACCACTTTTTCCACCTCATAGAGCTCTGAAACATCATTTCCAATCATCATATATAACCACACAACCATGTTCATATTAAAACAGAAAAATCCCCAAAAATTATAAAACTTCATCAAGTCAACCACAACTCAAGATATAATCCATCAAACCATCTCTTTAGCCATCACAAGTCACTAATTTAGCATAATCAAGAACAAAGAAAGGATTGCTAGACATGAACCTTGAAGTATGAAGAAAGTTGATGGCTTAGTCCTTTGCCTTCTCTAATCACTCCACCACTACCTTCAATCTTCCTAAACAAGTGACTTTTGTGGAGGAATTTGAAAGTTTAACGGTTGATTCACAAGATTGAGCAAGAAATGGAGTTGGAGTTGAAGGCTTTCTTCTTGTATTTTTGCTCCAAGAGGTTCGGCCAAGACAAGCTTAAAATGGAGAGAAATTGGTCAATTTTTGAGGTTTAGTAAAGGTGATGCAAATTAGTCAAAGTCCAACTTTGAATAAGAAAGTGACACATGTCACCTTTTTGGTTTAAAACTTATCTTTTTGTCTCTCCAATACAAATATCTTAACACTTTGTAAAATAATATCACTTAATACAAAATTCCAACAAGTTGTCAAAAGTATAATGCATTTACCGCACTTGCGGGTCCCACGTTCAAAATACGCTCTTAATTTCTCAAAAACTAACCGATACTAGAAACATCATCTTAAAACTATCTTTGCTCATAAACTTTATCTGGGGAATTTTTCTAATCAAGAAAATGTAGAAAAGGCGGGCGATTAAAAAAAATAAACCCTAGAAAATTAGAAAATTTTCGGGTTCTCAAACTCATTCTTTTCGGGGCGTCACAAACTCCCCTCCTTAAAAGAATGTCGTCCTCGACATTCCGTCTTGTACCAATCAAGTCGAGATATCCCGCAAGAATCACTAATATTGCAAACCAAACCCACAGTCCGGCATCCTAAACTTCAAGCCTAGGATACACTACAGAGATCTGAAACCTAAGCTCTGATACCAACTGTGAAGGCCCCACCTCTCCTTAGGGCGTACCCCAGGGTTCGGCGGACCGCCTGTCCAGCTCTCGCCGGGACTCAGTCGTAAACTACAGTCCTCAAATAAATACAAGATAAATCTCAAATATAACTCAAAAGTTCCAACATTTACATATCAAAAGCGAAGCGTCCACGCTTCCACTGCGCCACTCTGATCCATGATCCCAATTCTTATACAAGAGGAATTCCACAACAATAAAATCACAATAAGCCTTCCTTCGCCACGAGCCCTGTGGAGGGGAATAAAATAGTTTTGGGGTGAGCTAGAAGCTCAGCGAGTAACCAGTAAAATCAGAAATCAAATATATTTCACAATAATGCATTTCGATCATTTCGATGATGTCATGATTCAGAGATCAAATGTACGTTTATTGCTCTCATGAGCCGGTGAAATCATTGCACTTGAACACCCAACGCTCAAATAGATCATTTAACATTAACATTGAGAGGGAGCCCCTTTTTGAGCTCCAGATAAACATGAACATGAACCATAAACAAGGTGGAGACGTTGGTGTCCAGCACTAGACTTTCCCAGAACTCATTGAAGCCAAATCATGTCATGAATCCACATGCAAGCACGCATGATATGCAATCGAATAAATAATGCAAGAAGCATTTCACAAGTACTTTGGAAATAGTTTAGGGTCACTCACCTCCATGGCTCAGAAATCATCCATCATATAACATTGCCTTGCTCAAATCCAAGTCTTAGATCACAAACTCAATGCAAACAAGTCCCTTCAAAGTTCGGACAGCACTTCCCCTGAATTTGCTAACTTTTCCAGCCATCATGGCTTCATTATTTCCTCAGCCAATCCCAAAGGTACACACACAACAACAAGTTCATCCAATAGTCATTCAGGAAGCTCCAAGTAGTACTAGTACAAGTCAAGTTAGAGAAAAGTCCGGAAATGAAAGTTAAGCTCAAAACCAGAAAAACAGTTTTGACGTCATTTTACGGTAATGGTACCAAAGGCGCTACGATTGTCGGATGAAGGTTCAAGACCCACCGTTTCGAAGCTAAGAGACAGGGCTACAATATTACAGAAGGTCACTCAACCCAGTTTCCAGTGTAACCAGGTAAAAAATGCAAGAAACTACACCAGAACCGGAAAAATAGATTCACAGATCGCATTCTAGCGGAAACATCATAAATCATGCTATCCAAGTCCAAATCCAGAAATTCCAAAACCAACTAAAAGCAAAGAAACAGGGATAAATTTTATCAGAAGACCTCAAGAACTAATTCGGAAGCAATTCCAGCCAAAACAACCAATTACATGCGCAATTCTAGCATTCGGGTAAAACCAGGACAGCAATAGTAATTTCGACTTTTCTCATTCTACTCTACTTCGATTGACCTGAAATTTTGTAAGCACCTCTAAAATGTCATTCCCTACAACTTTTATGTTTTAAGCTATGGCCAATTCGGCCTCTAACTAGGAGCTAAAAATTCGGGCAGAATGTTCCTTCACAAAACCTAATTTTCTGAAATTTCTTCCAAAACAGAAACTGATTGCAATTGACCACTTTTTCCACCTCATAGAGTTCTGAAACATCATTTCCAATCATCATATATAACCACACAACCATGTTCATATTAAAACAGAAAAATCCCCAAAAATTATAAAACTTCATCAAGTCAACCACAACTCAAGATATAATCCATCAAACCATCTCTTTAGCCATCACAAGTCACTAATTTAGCATAATCAAGAACAAAGAAAGGATTGCTAGACATGAACCTTGAAGTATGAAGAAAGTTGATAGCTTAGTCCTTTGCCTTCTCTAATCACTCCACCACTACCTTCAATCTTCCTAAACAAGTGACTTTTGTGGAGGAATTTGAATGTTTAACGGTTGATTCACAAGATTGAGCAAGAAATGGAGTTGGAGTTGAAGGCTTTCTTCTTGTATTTTTGCTCCAAGAGGTTCGGCCAAGACAAGCTTAAAATGGAGAGAAATTGATCAATTTTTGAGGTTTAGTAAAGGTGATGCAAATTAGTCAAAGTCCAACTTTGAATAAGAAAGTGACACATGTCACCTTTTTGGTTTAAAACTTATCTTTTTGTCTCTCCAATACAAATATCTTAACACTTTGTAAAATAATATCACTTAATACAAAATTCCAACAAGTTGTCAAAAGTATAATGCATTTACCGCACTTGCGGGTCCCACGTTCAAAATACGCTCTTAATTTCTCAAAAACTAACCGATACTAGAAACATCATCTTAAAACTATCTTTGCTCATAAACTTTATCTGGGGAATTTTTCTAATCAAGAAAATGTAGAAAAGGCGGGCGATTAAAAAAAATAAACCCTAGAAAATTAGAAAATTTTCGGGTTCTCAAACTCATTCTTTTCGGGGCGTCACAAACTCCCCTCCTTAAAAGAATGTCGTCCTCGACATTCCGTCTTGTACCAATCAAGTCGAGATATCCCGCAAGAATCACTAATATTGCAAACCAAACCCACAGTCCGGCATCCTAAACTTCATGCCTAGGATACACTACAGAGATCTGAAACCTAAGCTCTGATACCAACTGTGAAGGCCCCACCTCTCCTTAGGGCGTACCCCAGGGTTCGGCGGACCGCCTGTCCAGCTCTCGCCGGGACTCAGTCGTAAACTACAGTCCTCAAATAAATACAAGATAAATCTCAAATATAACTCAAAAGTTCCAACATTTACATATCAAAAGCGAAGCGTCCACGCTTCCACTGCGCCACTCTGATCCATGATCCCAATTCTTATACAAGAGGAATTCCACAACAATAAAATCACAATAAGCCTTGCTTCGCCACGAGCCCTGTGGAGGGGAATAAAATAGTTTTGGGGTGAGCTAGAAGCTCAGCGAGTAACCAGTAAAATCAGAAATCAAATATATTTCACAATAATGCATTTCGATCATTTCGATGATGTCATGATTCAGAGATCAAATGTACGTTTATTGCTCTCATGAGCCGGTGAAATCATTGCACTTGAACACCCAACGCTCAAATAGATCATTTAACATTAACATTGAGAGGGAGCCCCTTTTTGAGCTCCAGATAAACATGAACATGAACCATAAACAAGGTGGAGACGTTGGTGTCCAGCACTAGACTTTCCCAAAACTCATTGAAGCCAAATCATGTCATGAATCCACATGCAAGCACGCATGATATGCAATCGAATAAATAATGCAAGAAGCATTTCACAAGTACTTTGGAAATAGTTTAGGGTCACTCACCTCCATGGCTCAGAAATCATCCATCATATAACATTGCCTTGCTCAAATCCAAGTCTTAGATCACAAACTCAATGCAAACAAGTCCCTTCAAAGTTCGGACAGCACTTCCCCTGAATTTGCTAACTTTTCCAGCCATCATGGCTTCATTATTTCCTCAGCCAATCCCAAAGGTACACACACAACAACAAGTTCATCCAATAGTCATTCAGGAAGCTCCAAGTAGTACTAGTACAAGTCAAGTTAGAGAAAAGTCCGGAAATGAAAGTTAAGCTCAAAACCAGAAAAACAGTTTTGACGTCATTTTACGGTAATGGTACCAAAGGCGCTACGATTGTCGGATGAAGGTTCAAGACCCACCGTTTCGAAACTAAGAGACAGGGCTACAATATTACAGAAGGTCACTCAACCCAGTTTCCAGTGTAACCAGGTAAAAAATGCAAGAAACTACACCAGAACCGGAAAAATAGATTCACAGATCGCATTCTAGCGGAAACATCATAAATCATGCTATCCAAGTCCAAATCCAGAAATTCCAAAACCAACTGAAAGCAAAGAAACAGGGATAAATTTTATCAGAAGACCTCAACAACTAATTCGGAAGCAATTCCAGCCAAAACAACCAATTACATGCGCAATTCTAGCATTCGGGTAAAACCAGGACAGCAATAGTAATTTCGACTTTTCTCATACTATTCTACTCCGATTGACCTGAAATTTTGTAAGCACCTCTAAAATGTCATTCCCTACAACTTTTATGTTTTAAGCTATGGCCAATTCGGCCTCTAACTAGGAGCTAAAAATTCGGGCAGAATGTTCCTTCACAAAACTTAATTTTCTGAAATTTCTTCCAAAACAGAAACTGATTGCAATTGACCACTTTTTCCACCTCATAGAGCTCTGAAACATCATTTCCAATCATCATATATAACCACACAACCATGTTCATATTAAAACAGAAAAATCCCCAAAAGTTATAAAACTTCATCAAGTCAACCACAACTCAAGATATAATCCATCAAACCATCTCTTTAGCCATCACAAGTCACTAATTTAGCATAATCAAGAACAAAGAAAGGATTGCTAGACATGAACCTTGAAATATGAAGAAAGTTGATGGCTTAGTCCTTTGCCTTCTCTAATCACTCCACCACTACCTTCAATCTTCCTAAACAAGTGACTTTTGTGGAGGAATTTGAAAGTTTAACGGTTGATTCACAAGATTGAGCAAGAAATGGAGTTGGAGTTGAAGGCTTTCTTCTTGTATTTTTGCTCCAAGAGGTTCGGCCAAGACAAGCTTAAAATGAGAGAAATTGGCCAATTTTTGAGGTTTAGTAAAGGTGATGCAAATTAGTCAAATTCCAACTTTCAATAAGAAAGTGACACATGTCACCTTTTTGGTTTAAAACTTATCTTTTTGTCTCTCCAATACAAATATCTTAACACTTTGTAAAATAATATTACTTAATACAAAATTCCAACAAGTTGTCAAAAATATAATGCATTTACCGCACTTGCGGGTCCCACGTTCAAAATACGCTCTTAATTTCTCAAAAACTAACCGATACTAGAAACATCATCTTAAAACTATCTTTGCTCATAAACTTTATCTGGGGAATTTTTCTAATCAAGAAAATGTAGAAAAGGCGGGCGATTAAAAAAAATAAACCCTAGAAAATTAGAAAATTTTCGGGTTCTCAAACTCATTCTTTTCGGGGCGTCACAAACTCCCCTCCTTAAAAGAATGTCGTCCTCGACATTCCGTCTTGTACCAATCAAGTCGAGATATCCCGCAAGAATCACTAATATTGCAAACCAAACCCACAGTCCGGCATCCTAAACTTCAAGCCTAGGATACACTACAGAGATCTGAAGTCTAAGCTCTGATACCAACTGTGAAGGCCCCACCTCTCCTTAGGGCGTACCCCAGGGTTCGGCGGACCGCCTGCCCAACTCTCGCCGGGACTCAGTCGTACACTACAGTTCTCAAATAAATACAAGATAAATCTCAAATATAACTCAAAAGTTCCAACATTTACATATCAAAAGCGAATTGTCCACGTTTCCACTGCGCCACTCTGATCCATGATCCCAATTCTTATACAAGAGGAATTCCACAATAATAAAATCACAATAAGCCTTCCTCCGCCACGAGCCCTGTGGAAGGGAATAAAATAGTTTTGGGGTGAGCTAGAAGCTCAGCGAGTAACCAGTAAAATCAGAAATCAAACATATTTCACAATAATGCATTTCGATCATTTCGATGATGTCATGATTCAGAGATCAAATGTACGTTTATTGCTCTCATGAGCCGGTGAAATCATTGCACTTGAACACCCAACGCTCAAATAGATCATTTAACATTAACATTGAGAGGGAGCCCCTTTTTGAGCTCCAGATAAACATGAACATGAACCATAAACAAGGTGGAGACGTTGGTGTCCAGCACTAGACTTTCCCAGAACTCATTGAAGCCAAATCATGTCATGAATCCACATGCGAGCACGCATGATATGCAATCGAATAAATAATGCAAGAAGCATTTCACAAGTACTTTGGAAATAGTTTAGGGTCACTCACCTCCATGGCTCAGAAATCATCCATCATATAACATTGCCTTGCTCAAATCCAAGTCTTAGATCACAAACTCAATGCAAACAAGTCCCTTCAAAGTTCGGACAGCACTTCCCCTGAATTTGCTAACTTTTCCAGCCATCATGGCTTCATTATTTCCTCAGCCAATCCCAAAGGTACACACACAACAACAAGTTCATCCAATAGTCATTCAGGAAGCTCCAAGTAGTACTAGTACAAGTCAAGTTAGAGAAAAGTCCGGAAATGAAAGTTAAGCTCAAAACCAGAAAAACAGTTTTGACGTCATTTTACGGTAATGGTACCAAAGGCGCTACGATTGTCGGATGAAGGTTCAAGACCCACCGTTTCGAAGCTAAGAGACAGGGCTACAATATTACAGAAGGTCACTCAACCCAGTTTCCAGTGTAACCAGGTAAAAAATGCAAGAAACTACACCAGAACCGGAAAAATAGATTCACAGATCGCATTCTAGCGGAAACATCATAAATCATGCTATCCAAGTCCAAATCCAGAAATTCCAAAACCAACTGAAAGCAAAGAAACAGGGATAAATTTTATCAGAAGACCTCAACAACTAATTCGGAAGCAATTCCAGCCAAAACAACCAATTACATGCGCAATTCTAGCATTCGGGTAAAACCAGGACAGCAATAGTAATTTCGACTTTTCTCATTCTACTCTACTCCGATTGACCTGAAATTTTGTAAGCACCTCTAAAATGTCATTCCCTACAACTTTTATGTTTTAAGCTATGGCCAATTCGGCCTCTAACTAGGAGCTAA
The DNA here is from genome assembly GCF_036785885.1 of Coffea arabica. Taxonomy (NCBI): domain Eukaryota; kingdom Viridiplantae; phylum Streptophyta; class Magnoliopsida; order Gentianales; family Rubiaceae; genus Coffea; species Coffea arabica. Next base: position 38,695,241 of record NC_092329.1, read on the forward strand.
AAATTCGGGCAGAATGTTCCTTCACAAAACCTAATTTTCTGAAATTTCTTCCAAAACAGAAACTGATTGCAATTGACCACTTTTTCCACCTCATAGAGCTCTGAAACATCATTTCCAATCATCATATATAACCACACAACCATGTTCATATTAAAACAGAAAAATCCCCAAAAATTATAAAACTTCATCAAGTCAACCACAACTCAAGATATAATCCATCAAACCATCTCTTTAGCCATCACAAGTCACTAATTTAGCATAATCAAGAACAAAGAAAGGATTGCTAGACATGAACCTTGAAGTATGAAGAAAGTTGATGGCTTAGTCCTTTGCCTTCTCTAATCACTCCACCACTACCTTCAATCTTCCTAAACAAGTGACTTTTGTGGAGGAATTTGAAAGTTTAACGGTTGATTCACAAGATTGAGCAAGAAATGGAGTTGGAGTTGAAGGCTTTCTTCTTGTATTTTTGCTCCAAGAGGTTCGGCCAAGACAAGCTTAAAATGGAGAGAAATTGGCCAATTTTTGAGGTTTAGTAAAGGTGATGCAAATTAGTCAAATTCCAACTTTGAATAAGAAAGTGACACATGTCACCTTTTTGGTTTAAAACTTATCTTTTTGTCTCTCCAATACAAATATCTTAACACTTTGTAAAATAATATTACTTAATACAAAATTCCAACAAGTTGTCAAAAATATAATGCATTTACCGCACTTGCGGGTCCCACGTTCAAAATACGCTCTTAATTTCTCAAAAACTAACCGATACTAGAAACATCATCTTAAAACTATCTTTGCTCATAAACTTTATCTGGGGAATTTTTCTAATCAAGAAAATGTAGAAAAGGCGGGCGATTAAAAAAAATAAACCCTAGAAAATTAGAAAATTTTCGGGTTCTCAAACTCATTCTTTTCGGGGCGTCACAAACTCCCCTCCTTAAAAGAATGTCGTCCTCGACATTCCGTCTTGTACCAATCAAGTCGAGATATCCCGCAAGAATCACTAATATTGCAAACCAAACCCACAGTCCGGCATCCTAAACTTCAAGCCTAGGATACACTACAGAGATCTGAAGTCTAAGCTCTGATACCAACTGTGAAGGCCCCACCTCTCCTTAGGGCGTACCCCAGGGTTCGGCGGACCGCCTGCCCAGCTCTCGCCGGGACTCAGTCGTACACTACAGTCCTCAAATAAATACAAGATAAATCTCAAATATAACTCAAAAGTTCCAACATTTACATATCAAAAGCGAAGCGTCCACGCTTCCACTGCGCCACTCTGATCCATGATCCCAATTCTTATACAAGAGGAATTCCACAACAATAAAATCACAATAAGCCTTCCTTCGCCACGAGCCCTGTGGAGGGGAATAAAATAGTTTTGGGGTGAGCTAGAAGCTCAGCGAGTAACCAGTAAAATCAGAAATCAAATATATTTCACAATAATGCATTTCGATCATTTCGATGATGTCATGATTCAGAGATCAAATGTACGTTTATTGCTCTCATGAGCCGGTGAAATCATTGCACTTGAACACCCAACGCTCAAATAGATCATTTAACATTAACATTGAGAGGGAGCCCCTTTTTGAGCTCCAGATAAACATGAACATGAACCATAAACAAGGTGGAGACGTTGGTGTCCAGCACTAGACTTTCCCAGAACTCATTGAAGCCAAATCATGTCATGAATCCACATGCAAGCACGCATGATATGCAATCGAATAAATAATGCAAGAAGCATTTCACAAGTACTTTGGAAATAGTTTAGGGTCACTCACCTCCATGGCTCAGAAATCATCCATCATATAACATTGCCTTGCTCAAATCCAAGTCTTAGATCACAAACTCAATGCAAACAAGTCCCTTCAAAGTTCGGACAGCACTTCCCCTGAATTTGCTAACTTTTCCAGCCATCATGGCTTCATTATTTCCTCAGCCAATCCCAAAGGTACACACACAACAACAAGTTCATCCAATAGTCATTCAGGAAGCTCCAAGTAGTACTAGTACAAGTCAAGTTAGAGAAAAGTCCGGAAATGAAAGTTAAGCTCAAAACCAGAAAAACAGTTTTGACGTCATTTTACGGTAATGGTACCAAAGGCGCTACGATTGTCGGATGAAGGTTCAAGACCCACCGTTTCGAAGCTAAGAGACAGGGCTACAATATTACAGAAGGTCACTCAACCCAGTTTCCAGTGTAACCAGGTAAAAAATGCAAGAAACTACACCAGAACCGGAAAAATAGATTCACAGATCGCATTCTAGCGGAAACATCATAAATCATGCTATCCAAGTCCAAATCCAGAAATTCCAAAACCAACTGAAAGCAAAGAAACAGGGATAAATTTTATCAGAAGACCTCAACAACTAATTCGGAAGCAATTCCAGCCAAAACAACCAATTACATGCGCAATTCTAGCATTCGGGTAAAACCAGGACAGCAATAGTAATTTCGACTTTTCTCATACTATTCTACTCCGATTGACCTGAAATTTTGTAAGCACCTCTAAAATGTCATTCCCTACAACTTTTATGTTTTAAGCTATGGCCAATTCGGCCTCTAACTAGGAGCTAAAAATTCGGGCAGAATGTTCCTTCACAAAACCTAATTTTCTGAAATTTCTTCCAAAACAGAAACTGATTGCAATTGACCACTTTTTCCACCTCATAGAGCTCTGAAACATCATTTCCAATCATCATATATAACCACACAACCATGTTCATATTAAAACAGAAAAATCCCCAAAAGTTATAAAACTTCATCAAGTCAACCACAACTCAAGATATAATCCATCAAACCATCTCTTTAGCCATCACAAGTCACTAATTTAGCATAATCAAGAACAAAGAAAGGATTGCTAGACATGAACCTTGAAATATGAAGAAAGTTGATGGCTTAGTCCTTTGCCTTCTCTAATCACTCCACCACTACCTTCAATCTTCCTAAACAAGTGACTTTTGTGGAGGAATTTGAAAGTTTAACGGTTGATTCACAAGATTGAGCAAGAAATGGAGTTGGAGTTGAAGGCTTTCTTCTTGTATTTTTGCTCCAAGAGGTTCGGCCAAGACAAGCTTAAAATGAGAGAAATTGGCCAATTTTTGAGGTTTAGTAAAGGTGATGCAAATTAGTCAAATTCCAACTTTCAATAAGAAAGTGACACATGTCACCTTTTTGGTTTAAAACTTATCTTTTTGTCTCTCCAATACAAATATCTTAACACTTTGTAAAATAATATTACTTAATACAAAATTCCAACAAGTTGTCAAAAATATAATGCATTTACCGCACTTGCGGGTCCCACGTTCAAAATACGCTCTTAATTTCTCAAAAACTAACCGATACTAGAAACATCATCTTAAAACTATCTTTGCTCATAAACTTTATCTGGGGAATTTTTCTAATCAAGAAAATGTAGAAAAGGCGGGCGATTAAAAAAAATAAACCCTAGAAAATTAGAAAATTTTCGGGTTCTCAAACTCATTCTTTTCGGGGCGTCACAAACTCTCCTCCTTAAAAGAATGTCGTTCTCGACATTCCGTCTTGTACCAATCAAGTCGAGATATCCCGCAAGAATCACTAATATTGCAAACCAAACCCACAGTCCGGCATCCTAAACTTCAAGCCTAGGATACACTACAGAGATCTGAAGTCTAAGCTCTGATACCAACTGTGAAGGCCCCACCTCTCCTTAGGGCGTACCCCAGGGTTCGGCGGACCGCCTGCCCAGCTCTCGCCGGGACTCAGTCGTACACTACAGTCCTCAAATAAATACAAGATAAATCTCAAATATAACTCAAAAGTTCCAACATTTACATATCAAAAGCGAATTGTCCACGTTTCCACTGCGCCACTCTGATCCATGATCCCAATTCTTATACAAGAGGAATTCCACAATAATAAAATCACAATAAGCCTTCCTCCGCCACGAGCCCTGTGGAGGGGAATAAAATAGTTTTGGGGTGAGCTAGAAGCTCAGCGAGTAACCAGTAAAATCAGAAATCAAACATATTTCACAATAATGCATTTCGATCATTTCGATGATGTCATGATTCAGAGATCAAATGTACGTTTATTGCTCTCATGAGCCGGTGAAATCATTGCACTTGAACACCCAACGCTCAAATAGATCATTTAACATTAACATTGAGAGGGAGCCCCTTTTTGAGCTCCAGATAAACATGAACATGAACCATAAACAAGGTGGAGACGTTGGTGTCCAGCACTAGACTTTCCCAGAACTCATTGAAGCCAAATCATGTCATGAATCCACATGCGAGCACGCATGATATGCAATCGAATAAATAATGCAAGAAGCATTTCACAAGTACTTTGGAAATAGTTTAGGGTCACTCACCTCCATGGCTCAGAAATCATCCATCATATAACATTGCCTTGCTCAAATCCAAGTCTTAGATCACAAACTCAATGCAAACAAGTCCCTTCAAAGTTCGGACAGCACTTCCCCTGAATTTGCTAACTTTTCCAGCCATCATGGCTTCATTATTTCCTCAGCCAATCCCAAAGGTACACACACAACAACAAGTTCATCCAATATTCATTCAGGAAGCTCCAAGTAGTACTAGTACAAGTCAAGTTAGAGAAAAGTCCGGAAATGAAAGTTAAGCTCAAAACCAGAAAAATAGTTTTGACGTCATTTTACGGTAATGGTACCAAAGGCGCTACGATTGTCGGATGAAGGTTCAAGACCCACCGTTTCGAAGCTAAGAGACAGGGCTACAATATTACAGAAGGTCACTCAACCCAGTTTCCAGTGTAACCAGGTAAAAAATGCAAGAAACTACACCAGAACCGGAAAAATAGATTCACAGATCGCATTCTAGCGGAAACATCATAAATCATGCTATCCAAGTCCAAATCCAGAAATTCCAAAACCAACTGAAAGCAAAGAAACAGGGATAAATTTTATCAGAAGACCTCAACAACTAATTCGGAAGCAATTCCAGCCAAAACAACCAATTACATGCGCAATTCTAGCATTCGGGTAAAACCAGGACAGCAATAGTAATTTCGACTTTTCTCATTCTACTCTACTCCGATTGACCTGAAATTTTGTAAGCACCTCTAAAATGTCATTCCCTACAACTTTTATGTTTTAAGCTATGGCCAATTCGGCCTCTAACTAGGAGCTAAAAATTCGGGCAGAATGTTCCTTCACAAAACCTAATTTTCTGAAATTTCTTCCAAAACAGAAACTGATTGCAATTGACCACTTTTTCCACCTCATAGAGCTCTGAAACATCATTTCCAATCATCATATATAACCACACAACCATGTTCATATTAAAACAGAAAAATCCCCAAAAATTATAAAACTTCATCAAGTCAACCACAACTCAAGATATAATCCATCAAACCATCTCTTTAGCCATCACAAGTCACTAATTTAGCATAATCAAGAACAAAGAAAGGATTGCTAGACATGAACCTTGAAGTATGAAGAAAGTTGATGGCTTAGTCCTTTGCCTTCTCTAATCACTCCACCACTACCTTCAATCTTCCTAAACAAGTGACTTTTGTGGAGGAATTTGAAAGTTTAACGGTTGATTCACAAGATTGAGCAAGAAATGGAGTTGGAGTTGAAGGCTTTCTTCTTGTATTTTTGCTCCAAGAGGTTCGGCCAAGACAAGCTTAAAATGGAGAGAAATTGGCCAATTTTTGAGGTTTAGTAAAGGTGATGCAAATTAGTCAAATTCCAACTTTGAATAAGAAAGTGACACATGTCACCTTTTTGGTTTAAAACTTATCTTTTTGTCTCTCCAATACAAATATCTTAACACTTTGTAAAATAATATTACTTAATACAAAATTCCAACAAGTTGTCAAAAATATAATGCATTTACCGCACTTGCGGGTCCCACGTTCAAAATACGCTCTTAATTTCTCAAAAACTAACCGATACTAGAAACATCATCTTAAAACTATCTTTGCTCATAAACTTTATCTGGGAAATTTTTCTAATCAAGAAAATGTAGAAAAGGCGGGCGATTAAAAAAAATAAACCCTAGAAAATTAGAAAATTTTCGGGTTCTCAAACTCATTCTTTTCGGGGCGTCACAAACTCCCCTCCTTAAAAGAATGTCGTCCTCGACATTCCGTCTTGTACCAATCAAGTCGAGATATCCCGCAAGAATCACTAATATTGCAAACCAAACCCACAGTCCGGCATCCTAAACTTCAAGCCTAGGATACACTACAGAGATCTGAAGTCTAAGCTCTGATACCAACTGTGAAGGCCCCACCTCTCCTTAGGGCGTACCCCAGGGTTCGGCGGACCGCCTGCCCAACTCTCGCAGGGACTCAGTCGTACACTACAGTCCTCAAATAAATACAAGATAAATCTCAAATATAACTCAAAAGTTCCAACATTTACATATCAAAAGCGAAGCGTCCACGCTTCCACTGCGCCACTCTGATCCATGATCCCAATTCTTATACAAGAGGAATTCCACAACAATAAAATCACAATAAGCCTTCCTTCGCCACGAGCCCTGTGGAGGGGAATAAAATAGTTTTGGGGTGAGCTAGAAGCTCAGCGAGTAACCAGTAAAATCAGAAATCAAATATATTTCACAATAATGCATTTCGATCATTTCGATGATGTCATGATTCAGAGATCAAATGTACGTTTATTGCTCTCATGAGCCGGTGAAATCATTGCACTTGAACACCCAACGCTCAAATAGATCATTTAACATTAACATTGAGAGGGAGCCCCTTTTTGAGCTCCAGATAAACATGAACATGAACCATAAACAAGGTGGAGACGTTGGTGTCCAGCACTAGACTTTCCCAGAACTCATTGAAGCCAAATCATGTCATGAATCCACATGCGAGCACGCATGATATGCAATCGAATAAATAATGCAAGAAGCATTTCACAAGTACTTTGGAAATAGTTTAGAGTCACTCACCTCCATGGCTCAGAAATCATCCATCATATAACATTGCCTTGCTCAAATCCAAGTCTTAGATCACAAACTCAATGCAAACAAGTCCCTTCAAAGTTCGGACAGCACTTCCCCTGAATTTGCTAACTTTTCCAGCCATCATGGCTTCATTATTTCCTCAGCCAATCCCAAAGGTACACACACAACAACAAGTTCATCCAATAGTCATTCAGGAAGCTCCAAGTAGTACTAGTACAAGTCAAGTTAGAGAAAAGTCCGGAAATGAAAGTTAAGCTCAAAACCAGAAAAACAGTTTTGACGTCATTTTACGGTAATGGTACCAAAGGCGCTACGATTGTCGGATGAAGGTTCAAGACCCACCGTTTCGAAGCTAAGAGACAGGGCTACAATATTACAGAAGGTCACTCAACCCAGTTTCCAGTGTAACCAGGTAAAAAATGCAAGAAACTACACCAGAACCGGAAAAATAGATTCACAGATCGCATTCTAGCGGAAACATCATAAATCATGCTATCCAAGTCCAAATCCAGAAATTCCAAAACCAACTGAAAGCAAAGAAACAGGGATAAATTTTATCAGAAGACCTCAACAACTAATTCGGAAGCAATTCCAGCCAAAACAACCAATTACATGCGCAATTCTAGCATTCGGGTAAAACCAGGACAGCAATAGTAATTTCGACTTTTCTCATACTATTCTACTCCGATTGACCTGAAATTTTGTAAGCACCTCTAAAATGTCATTCCCTACAACTTTTATGTTTTAAGCTATGGCCAATTCGGCCTCTAACTAGGAGCTAAAAATTCGGGCAGAATGTTCCTTCACAAAACCTAATTTTCTGAAATTTCTTCCAAAACAGAAACTGATTGCAATTGACCACTTTTTCCACCTCATAGAGCTCTGAAACATCATTTCCAATCATCATATATAACCACACAACCATGTTCATATTAAAACAGAAAAATCCCCAAAAGTTATAAAACTTCATCAAGTCAACCACAACTCAAGATATAATCCATCAAACCATCTCTTTAGCCATCACAAGTCACTAATTTAGCATAATCAAGAACAAAGAAAGGATTGCTAGACATGAACCTTGAAATATGAAGAAAGTTGATGGCTTAGTCCTTTGCCTTCTCTAATCACTCCACCACTACCTTCAATCTTCCTAAACAAGTGACTTTTGTGGAGGAATTTGAAAGTTTAACGGTTGATTCACAAGATTGAGCAAGAAATGGAGTTGGAGTTGAAGGCTTTCTTCTTGTATTTTTGCTCCAAGAGGTTCGGCCAAGACAAGCTTAAAATGAGAGAAATTGGCCAATTTTTGAGGTTTAGTAAAGGTGATGCAAATTAGTCAAATTCCAACTTTCAATAAGAAAGTGACACATGTCACCTTTTTGGTTTAAAACTTATCTTTTTGTCTCTCCAATACAAATATCTTAACACTTTGTAAAATAATATTACTTAATACAAAATTCCAACAAGTTGTCAAAAATATAATGCATTTACCGCACTTGCGGGTCCCACGTTCAAAATACGCTCTTAATTTCTCAAAAACTAACCGATACTAGAAACATCATCTTAAAACTATCTTTGCTCATAAACTTTATCTGGGGAATTTTTCTAATCAAGAAAATGTAGAAAAGGCGGGCGATTAAAAAAAATAAACCCTAGAAAATTAGAAAATTTTCGGGTTCTCAAACTCATTCTTTTCGGGGCGTCACAAACTCCCCTCCTTAAAAGAATGTCGTCCTCGACATTCCGTCTTGTACCAATCAAGTCGAGATATCCCGCAAGAATCACTAATATTGCAAACCAAACCCACAGTCCGGCATCCTAAACTTCAAGCCTAGGATACACTACAGAGATCTGAAGTCTAAGCTCTGATACCAACTGTGAAGGCCCCACCTCTCCTTAGGGCGTACCCCAGGGTTCGGCGGACCGCCTGCCCAGCTCTCGCCGGGACTCAGTCGTACACTACAGTCCTCAAATAAATACAAGATAAATCTCAAATATAACTCAAAAGTTCCAACATTTACATATCAAAAGCGAATTGTCCACGTTTCCACTGCGCCACTCTGATCCATGATCCCAATTCTTATACAAGAGGAATTCCACAATAATAAAATCACAATAAGCCTTCCTCCGCCACGAGCCCTGTGGAGGGGAATAAAATAGTTTTGGGGTGAGCTAGAAGCTCAGCGAGTAACCAGTAAAATCAGAAATCAAACATATTTCACAATAATGCATTTCGATCATTTCGATGATGTCATGATTCAGAGATCAAATGTACGTTTATTGCTCTCATGAGCCGGTGAAATCATTGCACTTGAACACCCAACGCTCAAATAGATCATTTAACATTAACATTGAGAGGGAGCCCCTTTTTGAGCTCCAGATAAACATGAACATGAACCATAAACAAGGTGGAGACGTTGGTGTCCAGCACTAGACTTTCCCAGAACTCATTGAAGCCAAATCATGTCATGAATCCACATGCGAGCACGCATGATATGCAATCGAATAAATAATGCAAGAAGCATTTCACAAGTACTTTGGAAATAGTTTAGGGTCACTCACCTCCATGGCTCAGAAATCATCCATCATATAACATTGCCTTGCTCAAATCCAAGTCTTAGATCACAAACTCAATGCAAACAAGTCCCTTCAAAGTTCGGACAGCACTTCCCCTGAATTTGCTAACTTTTCCAGCCATCATGGCTTCATTATTTCCTCAGCCAATCCCAAAGGTACACACACAACAACAAGTTCATCCAATAGTCATTCAGGAAGCTCCAAGTAGTACTAGTACAAGTCAAGTTAGAGAAAAGTCCGGAAATGAAAGTTAAGCTCAAAACCAGAAAAACAGTTTTGACGTCATTTTACGGTAATGGTACCAAAGGCGCTACGATTGTCGGATGAAGGTTCAAGACCCACCGTTTCGAAGCTAAGAGACAGGGCTACAATATTACAGAAGGTCACTCAACCCAGTTTCCAGTGTAACCAGGTAAAAAATGCAAGAAACTACACCAGAACCGGAAAAATAGATTCACAGATCGCATTCTAGCGGAAACATCATAAATCATGCTATCCAAGTCCAAATCCAGAAATTCCAAAACCAACTGAAAGCAAAGAAACAGGGATAAATTTTATCAGAAGACCTCAACAACTAATTCGGAAGCAATTCCAGCCAAAACAACCAATTACATGCGCAATTCTAGCATTCGGGTAAAACCAGGACAGCAATAGTAATTTCGACTTTTCTCATTCTACTCTACTCCGATTGACCTGAAATTTTGTAAGCACCTCTAAAATGTCATTCCCTACAACTTTTATGTTTTAAGCTATGGCCAATTCGGCCTCTAACTAGGAGCTAAAAATTCGGGCAGAATGTTCCTTCACAAAACCTAATTTTCTGAAATTTCTTCCAAAACAGAAACTGATTGCAATTGACCACTTTTTCCACCTCATAGAGCTCTGAAACATCATTTCCAATCATCATATATAACCACACAACCATGTTCATATTAAAACAGAAAAATCCCCAAAAGTTATAAAACTTCATCAAGTCAACCACAACTCAAGATATAATCCATCAAACCATCTCTTTAGCCATCACAAGTCACTAATTTAGCATAATCAAGAACAAAGAAAGGATTGCTAGACATGAACCTTGAAATATGAAGAAAGTTGATGGCTTAGTCCTTTGCCTTCTCTAATCACTCCACCACTACCTTCAATCTTCCTAAACAAGTGACTTTTGTGGAGGAATTTGAAAGTTTAACGGTTGATTCACAAGATTGAGCAAGAAATGGAGTTGGAGTTGAAGGCTTTCTTCTTGTATTTTTGCTCCAAGAGGTTCGGCCAAGACAAGCTTAAAATGAGAGAAATTGGCCAATTTTTGAGGTTTAGTAAAGGTGATGCAAATTAGTCAAATTCCAACTTTCAATAAGAAAGTGACACATGTCACCTTTTTGGTTTAAAACTTATCTTTTTGTCTCTCCAATACAAATATCTTAACACTTTGTAAAATAATATTACTTAATACAAAATTCCAACAAGTTGTCAAAAATATAATGCATTTACCGCACTTGCGGGTCCCACGTTCAAAATACGCTCTTAATTTCTCAAAAACTAACCGATACTAGAAACATCATCTTAAAACTATCTTTGCTCATAAACTTTATCTGGGGAATTTTTCTAATCAAGAAAATGTAGAAAAGGCGGGCGATTAAAAAAAATAAACCCTAGAAAATTAGAAAATTTTCGGGTTCTCAAACTCATTCTTTTCGGGGCGTCACAAACTCCCCTCCTTAAAAGAATGTCGTCCTCGACATTCCGTCTTGTACCAATCAAGTCGAGATATCCCGCAAGAATCACTAATATTGCAAACCAAACCCACAGTCCGGCATCCTAAACTTCAAGCCTAGGATACACTACAGAGATCTGAAGTCTAAGCTCTGATACCAACTGTGAAGGCCCCACCTCTCCTTAGGGCGTACCCCAGGGTTCGGCGGACCGCCTGCCCAACTCTCGCCGGGACTCAGTCGTACACTACAGTCCTCAAATAAATACAAGATAAATCTCAAATATAACTCAAAAGTTCCAACATTTACATATCAAAAGCGAAGCGTCCACGCTTCCACTGCGCCACTCTGATCCATGATCCCAATTCTTATACAAGAGGAATTCCACAACAATAAAATCACAATAAGCCTTCCTTCGCCACGAGCCCTGTGGAGGGGAATAAAATAGTTTTGGGGTGAGCTAGAAGCTCAGCGAGTAACCAGTAAAATCAGAAATCAAATATATTTCACAATAATGCATTTCGATCATTTCGATGATGTCATGATTCAGAGATCAAATGTACGTTTATTGCTCTCATGAGCCGGTGAAATCATTGCACTTGAACACCCAACGCTCAAATAGATCATTTAACATTAACATTGAGAGGGAGCCCCTTTTTGAGCTCCAGATAAACATGAACATGAACCATAAACAAGGTGGAGACGTTGGTGTCCAGCACTAGACTTTCCCAGAACTCATTGAAGCCAAATCATGTCATGAATCCACATGCAAGCACGCATGATATGCAATCGAATAAATAATGCAAGAAGCATTTCACAAGTACTTTGGAAATAGTTTAGGGTCACTCACCTCCATGGCTCAGAAATCATCCATCATATAACATTGCCTTGCTCAAATCCAAGTCTTAGATCACAAACTCAATGCAAACAAGTCCCTTCAAAGTTCGGACAGCACTTCCCCTGAATTTGCTAACTTTTCCAGCCATCATGGCTTCATTATTTCCTCAGCCAATCCCAAAGGTACACACACAACAACAAGTTCATCCAATAGTCATTCAGGAAGCTCCAAGTAGTACTAGTACAAGTCAAGTTAGAGAAAAGTCCGGAAATGAAAGTTAAGCTCAAAACCAGAAAAACAGTTTTGACGTCATTTTACGGTAATGGTACCAAAGGCGCTACGATTGTCGGATGAAGGTTCAAGACCCACCGTTTCGAAGCTAAGAGACAGGGCTACAATATTACAGAAGGTCACTCAACCCAGTTTCCAGTGTAACCAGGTAAAAAATGCAAGAAACTACACCAGAACCGGAAAAATAGATTCACAGATCGCATTCTAGCGGAAACATCATAAATCATGCTATCCAAGTCCAAATCCAGAAATTCCAAAACCAACTGAAAGCAAAGAAACAGGGATAAATTTTATCAGAAGACCTCAACAACTAATTCGGAAGCAATTCCAGCCAAAACAACCAATTACATGCGCAATTCTAGCATTCGGGTAAAACCAGGACAGCAATAGTAATTTCGACTTTTCTCATTCTACTCTACTCCGATTGACCTGAAATTTTGTAAGCACCTCTAAAATGTCATTCCCTACAACTTTTATGTTTTAAGCTATGGCCAATTCGGCCTCTAACTAGGAGCTAAAAATTCGGGCAGAATGTTCCTTCACAAAACCTAATTTTCTGAAATTTCTTCCAAAACAGAAACTGATTGCAATTGACCACTTTTTCCACCTCATAGAGCTCTGAAACATCATTTCCAATCATCATATATAACCACACAACCATGTTCATATTAAAACAGAAAAATCCCCAAAAATTATAAAACTTCATCAAGTCAACCACAACTCAAGATATAATCCATCAAACCATCTCTTTAGCCATCACAAGTCACTAATTTAGCATAATCAAGAACAAAGAAAGGATTGCTAGACATGAACCTTGAAGTATGAAGAAAGTTGATGGCTTAGTCCTTTGCCTTCTCTAATCACTCCACCACTACCTTCAATCTTCCTAAACAAGTGACTTTTGTGGAGGAATTTGAAAGTTTAACGGTTGATTCACAAGATTGAGCAAGAAATGGAGTTGGAGTTGAAGGCTTTCTTCTTGTATTTTTGCTCCAAGAGGTTCGGCCAAGACAAGCTTAAAATGGAGAGAAATTGGCCAATTTTTGAGGTTTAGTAAAGGTGATGCAAATTAGTCAAATTCCAACTTTGAATAAGAAAGTGACACATGTCACCTTTTTGGTTTAAAACTTATCTTTTTGTCTCTCCAATACAAATATCTTAACACTTTGTAAAATAATATTACTTAATACAAAATTCCAACAAGTTGTCAAAAATATAATGCATTTACCGCACTTGCGGGTCCCACGTTCAAAATACGCTCTTAATTTCTCAAAAACTAACCGATACTAGAAACATCATCTTAAAACTATCTTTGCTCATAAACTTTATCTGGGAAATTTTTCTAATCAAGAAAATGTAGAAAAGGCGGGCGATTAAAAAAAATAAACCCTAGAAAATTAGAAAATTTTCGGGTTCTCAAACTCATTCTTTTCGGGGCGTCACAAACTCCCCTCCTTAAAAGAATGTCGTCCTCGACATTCCGTCTTGTACCAATCAAGTCGAGATATCCCGCAAGAATCACTAATATTGCAAACCAAACCCACAGTCCGGCATCCTAAACTTCAAGCCTAGGATACACTACAGAGATCTGAAGTCTAAGCTCTGATACCAACTGTGAAGGCCCCACCTCTCCTTAGGGCGTACCCCAGGGTTCGGCGGACCGCCTGCCCAACTCTCGCAGGGACTCAGTCGTACACTACAGTCCTCAAATAAATACAAGATAAATCTCAAATATAACTCAAAAGTTCCAACATTTACATATCAAAAGCGAAGCGTCCACGCTTCCACTGCGCCACTCTGATCCATGATCCCAATTCTTATACAAGAGGAATTCCACAACAATAAAATCACAATAAGCCTTCCTTCGCCACGAGCCCTGTGGAGGGGAATAAAATAGTTTTGGGGTGAGCTAGAAGCTCAGCGAGTAACCAGTAAAATCAGAAATCAAATATATTTCACAATAATGCATTTCGATCATTTCGATGATGTCATGATTCAGAGATCAAATGTACGTTTATTGCTCTCATGAGCCGGTGAAATCATTGCACTTGAACACCCAACGCTCAAATAGATCATTTAACATTAACATTGAGAGGGAGCCCCTTTTTGAGCTCCAGATAAACATGAACATGAACCATAAACAAGGTGGAGACGTTGGTGTCCAGCACTAGACTTTCCCAGAACTCATTGAAGCCAAATCATGTCATGAATCCACATGCAAGCACGCATGATATGCAATCGAATAAATAATGCAAGAAGCATTTCACAAGTACTTTGGAAATAGTTTAGGGTCACTCACCTCCATGGCTCAGAAATCATCCATCATATAACATTGCCTTGCTCAAATCCAAGTCTTAGATCACAAACTCAATGCAAACAAGTCCCTTCAAAGTTCGGACAGCACTTCCCCTGAATTTGCTAACTTTTCCAGCCATCATGGCTTCATTATTTCCTCAGCCAATCCCAAAGGTACACACACAACAACAAGTTCATCCAATAGTCATTCAGGAAGCTCCAAGTAGTACTAGTACAAGTCAAGTTAGAGAAAAGTCCGGAAATGAAAGTTAAGCTCAAAACCAGAAAAACAGTTTTGACGTCATTTTACGGTAATGGTACCAAAGGCGCTACGATTGTCGGATGAAGGTTCAAGACCCACCGTTTCGAAGCTAAGAGACAGGGCTACAATATTACAGAAGGTCACTCAACCCAGTTTCCAGTGTAACCAGGTAAAAAATGCAAGAAACTACACCAGAACCGGAAAAATAGATTCACAGATCGCATTCTAGCGGAAACATCATAAATCATGCTATCCAAGTCCAAATCCAGAAATTCCAAAACCAACTGAAAGCAAAGAAACAGGGATAAATTTTATCAGAAGACCTCAACAACTAATTCGGAAGCAATTCCAGCCAAAACAACCAATTACATGCGCAATTCTAGCATTCGGGTAAAACCAGGACAGCAATAGTAATTTCGACTTTTCTCATTCTACTCTACTCCGATTGACCTGAAATTTTGTAAGCACCTCTAAAATGTCATTCCCTACAACTTTTATGTTTTAAGCTATGGCCAATTCGGCCTCTAACTAGGAGCTAAAAATTCGGGCAGAATGTTCCTTCACAAAACCTAATTTTCTGAAATTTCTTCCAAAACAGAAACTGATTGCAATTGACCACTTTTTCCACCTCATAGAGCTCTGAAACATCATTTCCAATCATCATATATAACCACACAACCATGTTCATATTAAAACAGAAAAATCCCCAAAAGTTATAAAACTTCATCAAGTCAACCACAACTCAAGATATAATCCATCAAACCATCTCTTTAGCCATCACAAGTCACTAATTTAGCATAATCAAGAACAAAGAAAGGATTGCTAGACATGAACCTTGAAATATGAAGAAAGTTGATGGCTTAGTCCTTTGCCTTCTCTAATCACTCCACCACTACCTTCAATCTTCCTAAACAAGTGACTTTTGTGGAGGAATTTGAAAGTTTAACGGTTGATTCACAAGATTGAGCAAGAAATGGAGTTGGAGTTGAAGGCTTTCTTCTTGTATTTTTGCTCCAAGAGGTTCGGCCAAGACAAGCTTAAAATGAGAGAAATTGGCCAATTTTTGAGGTTTAGTAAAGGTGATGCAAATTAGTCAAATTCCAACTTTCAATAAGAAAGTGACACATGTCACCTTTTTGGTTTAAAACTTATCTTTTTGTCTCTCCAATACAAATATCTTAACACTTTGTAAAATAATATTACTTAATACAAAATTCCAACAAGTTGTCAAAAATATAATGCATTTACCGCACTTGCGGGTCCCACGTTCAAAATACGCTCTTAATTTCTCAAAAACTAACCGATACTAGAAACATCATCTTAAAACTATCTTTGCTCATAAACTTTATCTGGGGAATTTTTCTAATCAAGAAAATGTAGAAAAGGCGGGCGATTAAAAAAAATAAACCCTAGAAAATTAGAAAATTTTCGGGTTCTCAAACTCATTCTTTTCGGGGCGTCACAAACTCCCCTCCTTAAAAGAATGTCGTCCTCGACATTCCGTCTTGTACCAATCAAGTCGAGATATCCCGCAAGAATCACTAATATTGCAAACCAAACCCACAGTCCGGCATCCTAAACTTCAAGCCTAGGATACACTACAGAGATCTGAAACCTAAGCTCTGATACCAACTGTGAAGGCCCCACCTCTCCTTAGGGCGTACCCCAGGGTTCGGCGGACCGCCTGTCCAGCTCTCGCCGGGACTCAGTCGTAAACTACAGTCCTCAAATAAATACAAGATAAATCTCAAATATAACTCAAAAGTTCCAACATTTACATATCAAAAGCGAAGCGTCCACGCTTCCACTGCGCCACTCTGATCCATGATCCCAATTCTTATACAAGAGGAATTCCACAACAATAAAATCACAATAAGCCTTCCTTCGCCACGAGCCCTGTGGAGGGGAATAAAATAGTTTTGGGGTGAGCTAGAAGCTCAGCGAGTAACCAGTAAAATCAGAAATCAAATATATTTCACAATAATGCATTTCGATCATTTCGATGATGTCATGATTCAGAGATCAAATGTACGTTTATTGCTCTCATGAGCCGGTGAAATCATTGCACTTGAACACCCAACGCTCAAATAGATCATTTAACATTAACATTGAGAGGGAGCCCCTTTTTGAGCTCCAGATAAACATGAACATGAACCATAAACAAGGTGGAGACGTTGGTGTCCAGCACTAGACTTTCCCAGAACTCATTGAAGCCAAATCATGTCATGAATCCACATGCAAGCACGCATGATATGCAATCGAATAAATAATGCAAGAAGCATTTCACAAGTACTTTGGAAATAGTTTAGGGTCACTCACCTCCATGGCTCAGAAATCATCCATCATATAACATTGCCTTGCTCAAATCCAAGTCTTAGATCACAAACTCAATGCAAACAAGTCCCTTCAAAGTTCGGACAGCACTTCCCCTGAATTTGCTAACTTTTCCAGCCATCATGGCTTCATTATTTCCTCAGCCAATCCCAAAGGTACACACACAACAACAAGTTCATCCAATAGTCATTCAGGAAGCTCCAAGTAGTACTAGTACAAGTCAAGTTAGAGAAAAGTCCGGAAATGAAAGTTAAGCTCAAAACCAGAAAAACAGTTTTGACGTCATTTTACGGTAATGGTACCAAAGGCGCTACGATTGTCGGATGAAGGTTCAAGACCCACCGTTTCGAAGCTAAGAGACAGGGCTACAATATTACAGAAGGTCACTCAACCCAGTTTCCAGTGTAACCAGGTAAAAAATGCAAGAAACTACACCAGAACCGGAAAAATAGATTCACAGATCGCATTCTAGCGGAAACATCATAAATCATGCTATCCAAGTCCAAATCCAGAAATTCCAAAACCAACTGAAAGCAAAGAAACAGGGATAAATTTTATCAGAAGACCTCAACAACTAATTCGGAAGCAATTCCAGCCAAAACAACCAATTACATGCGCAATTCTAGCATTCGGGTAAAACCAGGACAGCAATAGTAATTTCGACTTTTCTCATTCTACTCTACTCCGATTGACCTGAAATTTTGTAAGCACCTCTAAAATGTCATTCCCTACAACTTTTATGTTTTAAGCTATGGCCAATTCGGCCTCTAACTAGGAGCTAAAAATTCGGGCAGAATGTTCCTTCACAAAACCTAATTTTCTGAAATTTCTTCCAAAACAGAAACTGATTGCAATTGACCACTTTTTCCACCTCATAGAGCTCTGAAACATCATTTCCAATCATCATATATAACCACACAACCATGTTCATATTAAAACAGAAAAATCCCCAAAAGTTATAAAACTTCATCAAGTCAACCACAACTCAAGATATAATCCATCAAACCATCTCTTTAGCCATCACAAGTCACTAATTTAGCATAATCAAGAACAAAGAAAGGATTGCTAGACATGAACCTTGAAGTATGAAGAAAGTTGATGGCTTAGTCCTTTGCCTTCTCTAATCACTCCACCACTACCTTCAATCTTCCTAAACAAGTGACTTTTGTGGAGGAATTTGAAAGTTTAACGGTTGATTCACAAGATTGAGCAAGAAATGGAGTTGGAGTTGAAGGCTTTCTTCTTGTATTTTTGCTCCAAGAGGTTCGGCCAAGACAAGCTTAAAATGGAGAGAAATTGGCCAATTTTTGAGGTTTAGTAAAGGTGATGCAAATTAGTCAAATTCCAACTTTGAATAAGAAAGTGACACATGTCACCTTTTTGGTTTAAAACTTATCTTTTTGTCTCTCCAATACAAATATCTTAACACTTTGTAAAATAATATTACTTAATACAAAATTCCAACAAGTTGTCAAAAATATAATGCATTTACCGCACTTGCGGGTCCCACGTTCAAAATACGCTCTTAATTTCTCAAAAACTAACCGATACTAGAAACATCATCTTAAAACTATCTTTGCTCATAAACTTTATCTGGGAAATTTTTCTAATCAAGAAAATGTAGAAAAGGCGGGCGATTAAAAAAAATAAACCCTAGAAAATTAGAAAATTTTCGGGTTCTCAAACTCATTCTTTTCGGGGCGTCACAAACTCCCCTCCTTAAAAGAATGTCGTCCTCGACATTCCGTCTTGTACCAATCAAGTCGAGATATCCCGCAAGAATCACTAATATTGCAAACCAAACCCACAGTCCGGCATCCTAAACTTCAAGCCTAGGATACACTACAGAGATCTGAAGTCTAAGCTCTGATACCAACTGTGAAGGCCCCACCTCTCCTTAGGGCGTACCCCAGGGTTCGGCGGACCGCCTGCCCAACTCTCGCCGGGACTCAGTCGTACACTACAGTCCTCAAATAAATACAAGATAAATCTCAAATATAACTCAAAAGTTCCAACATTTACATATCAAAAGCGAAGCGTCCACGCTTCCACTGCGCCACTCTGATCCATGATCCCAATTCTTATACAAGAGGAATTCCACAACAATAAAATCACAATAAGCCTTCCTTCGCCACGAGCCCTGTGGAGGGGAATAAAATAGTTTTGGGGTGAGCTAGAAGCTCAGCGAGTAACCAGTAAAATCAGAAATCAAATATATTTCACAATAATGCATTTCGATCATTTCGATGATGTCATGATTCAGAGATCAAATGTACGTTTATTGCTCTCATGAGCCGGTGAAATCATTGCACTTGAACACCCAACGCTCAAATAGATCATTTAACATTAACATTGAGAGGGAGCCCCTTTTTGAGCTCCAGATAAACATGAACATGAACCATAAACAAGGTGGAGACGTTGGTGTCCAGCACTAGACTTTCCCAGAACTCATTGAAGCCAAATCATGTCATGAATCCACATGCAAGCACGCATGATATGCAATCGAATAAATAATGCAAGAAGCATTTCACAAGTACTTTGGAAATAGTTTAGGGTCACTCACCTCCATGGCTCAGAAATCATCCATCATATAACATTGCCTTGCTCAAATCCAAGTCTTAGATCACAAACTCAATGCAAACAAGTCCCTTCAAAGTTCGGACAGCACTTCCCCTGAATTTGCTAACTTTTCCAGCCATCATGGCTTCATTATTTCCTCAGCCAATCCCAAAGGTACACACACAACAACAAGTTCATCCAATAGTCATTCAGGAAGCTCCAAGTAGTACTAGTACAAGTCAAGTTAGAGAAAAGTCCGGAAATGAAAGTTAAGCTCAAAACCAGAAAAACAGTTTTGACGTCATTTTACGGTAATGGTACCAAAGGCGCTACGATTGTCGGATGAAGGTTCAAGACCCACCGTTTCGAAGCTAAGAGACAGGGCTACAATATTACAGAAGGTCACTCAACCCAGTTTCCAGTGTAACCAGGTAAAAAATGCAAGAAACTACACCAGAACCGGAAAAATAGATTCACAGATCGCATTCTAGCGGAAACATCATAAATCATGCTATCCAAGTCCAAATCCAGAAATTCCAAAACCAACTGAAAGCAAAGAAACAGGGATAAATTTTATCAGAAGACCTCAACAACTAATTCGGAAGCAATTCCAGCCAAAACAACCAATTACATGCGCAATTCTAGCATTCGGGTAAAACCAGGACAGCAATAGTAATTTCGACTTTTCTCATTCTACTCTACTCCGATTGACCTGAAATTTTGTAAGCACCTCTAAAATGTCATTCCCTACAACTTTTATGTTTTAAGCTATGGCCAATTCGGCCTCTAACTAGGAGCTAAAAATTCGGGCAGAATGTTCCTTCACAAAACCTAATTTTCTGAAATTTCTTCCAAAACAGAAACTGATTGCAATTGACCACTTTTTCCACCTCATAGAGCTCTGAAACATCATTTCCAATCATCATATATAACCACACAACCATGTTCATATTAAAACAGAAAAATCCCCAAAAGTTATAAAACTTCATCAAGTCAACCACAACTCAAGATATAATCCATCAAACCATCTCTTTAGCCATCACAAGTCACTAATTTAGCATAATCAAGAACAAAGAAAGGATTGCTAGACATGAACCTTGAAATATGAAGAAAGTTGATGGCTTAGTCCTTTGCCTTCTCTAATCACTCCACCACTACCTTCAATCTTCCTAAACAAGTGACTTTTGTGGAGGAATTTGAAAGTTTAACGGTTGATTCACAAGATTGAGCAAGAAATGGAGTTGGAGTTGAAGGCTTTCTTCTTGTATTTTTGCTCCAAGAGGTTCGGCCAAGACAAGCTTAAAATGAGAGAAATTGGCCAATTTTTGAGGTTTAGTAAAGGTGATGCAAATTAGTCAAATTCCAACTTTCAATAAGAAAGTGACACATGTCACCTTTTTGGTTTAAAACTTATCTTTTTGTCTCTCCAATACAAATATCTTAACACTTTGTAAAATAATATTACTTAATACAAAATTCCAACAAGTTGTCAAAAATATAATGCATTTACCGCACTTGCGGGTCCCACGTTCAAAATACGCTCTTAATTTCTCAAAAACTAACCGATACTAGAAACATCATCTTAAAACTATCTTTGCTCATAAACTTTATCTGGGGAATTTTTCTAATCAAGAAAATGTAGAAAAGGCGGGCGATTAAAAAAAATAAACCCTAGAAAATTAGAAAATTTTCGGGTTCTCAAACTCATTCTTTTCGGGGCGTCACAAACTCCCCTCCTTAAAAGAATGTCGTCCTCGACATTCCGTCTTGTACCAATCAAGTCGAGATATCCCGCAAGAATCACTAATATTGCAAACCAAACCCACAGTCCGGCATCCTAAACTTCATGCCTAGGATACACTACAGAGATCTGAAACCTAAGCTCTGATACCAACTGTGAAGGCCCCACCTCTCCTTAGGGCGTACCCCAGGGTTCGGCGGACCGCCTGTCCAGCTCTCGCCGGGACTCAGTCGTAAACTACAGTCCTCAAATAAATACAAGATAAATCTCAAATATAACTCAAAAGTTCCAACATTTACATATCAAAAGCGAAGCGTCCACGCTTCCACTGCGCCACTCTGATCCATGATCCCAATTCTTATACAAGAGGAATTCCACAACAATAAAATCACAATAAGCCTTCCTTCGCCACGAGCCCTGTGGAGGGGAATAAAATAGTTTTGGGGTGAGCTAGAAGCTCAGCGAGTAACCAGTAAAATCAGAAATCAAATATATTTCACAATAATGCATTTCGATCATTTCGATGATGTCATGATTCAGAGATCAAATGTACGTTTATTGCTCTCATGAGCCGGTGAAATCATTGCACTTGAACACCCAACGCTCAAATAGATCATTTAACATTAACATTGAGAGGGAGCCCCTTTTTGAGCTCCAGATAAACATGAACATGAACCATAAACAAGGTGGAGACGTTGGTGTCCAGCACTAGACTTTCCCAGAACTCATTGAAGCCAAATCATGTCATGAATCCACATGCAAGCACGCATGATATGCAATCGAATAAATAATGCAAGAAGCATTTCACAAGTACTTTGGAAATAGTTTAGGGTCACTCACCTCCATGGCTCAGAAATCATCCATCATATAACATTGCCTTGCTCAAATCCAAGTCTTAGATCACAAACTCAATGCAAACAAGTCCCTTCAAAGTTCGGACAGCACTTCCCCTGAATTTGCTAACTTTTCCAGCCATCATGGCTTCATTATTTCCTCAGCCAATCCCAAAGGTACACACACAACAACAAGTTCATCCAATAGTCATTCAGGAAGCTCCAAGTAGTACTAGTACAAGTCAAGTTAGAGAAAAGTCCGGAAATGAAAGTTAAGCTCAAAACCAGAAAAACAGTTTTGACGTCATTTTACGGTAATGGTACCAAAGGCGCTACGATTGTCGGATGAAGGTTCAAGACCCACCGTTTCGAAGCTAAGAGACAGGGCTACAATATTACAGAAGGTCACTCAACCCAGTTTCCAGTGTAACCAGGTAAAAAATGCAAGAAACTACACCAGAACCGGAAAAATAGATTCACAGATCGCATTCTAGCGGAAACATCATAAATCATGCTATCCAAGTCCAAATCCAGAAATTCCAAAACCAACTGAAAGCAAAGAAACAGGGATAAATTTTATCAGAAGACCTCAACAACTAATTCGGAAGCAATTCCAGCCAAAACAACCAATTACATGCGCAATTCTAGCATTCGGGTAAAACCAGGACAGCAATAGTAATTTCGAATTTTCTCATTCTACTCTACTCCGATTGACCTGAAATTTTGTAAGCACCTCTAAAATGTCATTCCCTACAACTTTTATGTTTTAAGCTATGGCCAATTCGGCCTCTAACTAGGAGCTAAAAATTCGGGCAGAATGTTCCTTCACAAAACCTAATTTTCTGAAATTTCTTCCAAAACAGAAACTGATTGCAATTGACCACTTTTTCCACCTCATAGAGCTCTGAAACATCATTTCCAATCATCATATATAACCACACAACCATGTTCATATTAAAACAGAAAAATCCCCAAAAGTTATAAAACTTCATCAAGTCAACCACAACTCAAGATATAATCCATCAAACCATCTCTTTAGCCATCACAAGTCACTAATTTAGCATAATCAAGAACAAAGAAAGGATTGCTAGACATGAACCTTGAAATATGAAGAAAGTTGATGGCTTAGTCCTTTGCCTTCTCTAATCACTCCACCACTACCTTCAATCTTCCTAAACAAGTGACTTTTGTGGAGGAATTTGAAAGTTTAACGGTTGATTCACAAGATTGAGCAAGAAATGGAGTTGGAGTTGAAGGCTTTCTTCTTGTATTTTTGCTCCAAGAGGTTCGGCCAAGACAAGCTTAAAATGGAGAGAAATTGGCCAATTTTTGAGGTTTAGTAAAGGTGATGCAAATTAGTCAAATTCCAACTTTGAATAAGAAAGTGACACATGTCACCTTTTTGGTTTAAAACTTATCTTTTTGTCTCTCCAATACAAATATCTTAACACTTTGTAAAATAATATTACTTAATACAAAATTCCAACAAGTTGTCAAAAATATAATGCATTTACCGCACTTGCGGGTCCCACGTTCAAAATACGCTCTTAATTTCTCAAAAACTAACCGATACTAGAAACATCATCTTAAAACTATCTTTGCTCATAAACTTTATCTGGGAAATTTTTCTAATCAAGAAAATGTAGAAAAGGCGGGCGATTAAAAAAAATAAACCCTAGAAAATTAGAAAATTTTCGGGTTCTCAAACTCATTCTTTTCGGGGCGTCACAAACTCCCCTCCTTAAAAGAATGTCGTCCTCGACATTCCGTCTTGTACCAATCAAGTCGAGATATCCCGCAAGAATCACTAATATTGCAAACCAAACCCACAGTCCGGCATCCTAAACTTCAAGCCTAAGATACACTACAGAGATCTGAAGTCTAAGCTCTGATACCAACTGTGAAGGCCCCACCTCTCCTTAGGGCGTACCCCAGGGTTCGGCGGACCGCCTGCCCAACTCTCGCAGGGACTCAGTCGTACACTACAGTCCTCAAATAAATACAAGATAAATCTCAAATATAACTCAAAAGTTCCAACATTTACATATCAAAAGCGAAGCGTCCACGCTTCCACTGCGCCACTCTGATCCATGATCCCAATTCTTATACAAGAGGAATTCCACAACAATAAAATCACAATAAGCCTTCCTTTGCCACGAGCCCTGTGGAGGGGAATAAAATAGTTTTGGGGTGAGCTAGAAGCTCAGCGAGTAACCAGTAAAATCAGAAATCAAATATATTTCACAATAATGCATTTCGATCATTTCGATGATGTCATGATTCAGAGATCAAATGTACGTTTATTGCTCTCATGAGCCGGTGAAATCATTGCACTTGAACACCCAACGCTCAAATAGATCATTTAACATTAACATTGAGAGGGAGCCCCTTTTTGAGCTCCAGATAAACATGAACATGAACCATAAACAAGGTGGAGACGTTGGTGTCCAGCACTAGACTTTCCCAGAACTCATTGAAGCCAAATCATGTCATGAATCCACATGCAAGCACGCATGATATGCAATCGAATAAATAATGCAAGAAGCATTTCACAAGTACTTTGGAAATAGTTTAGGGTCACTCACCTCCATGGCTCAGAAATCATCCATCATATAACATTGCCTTGCTCAAATCCAAGTCTTAGATCACAAACTCAATGAAAACAAGTCCCTTCAAAGTTCGGACAGCACTTCCCCTGAATTTGCTAACTTTTCCAGCCATCATGGCTTCATTATTTCCTCAGCCAATCCCAAAGGTACACACACAACAACAAGTTCATCCAATAGTCATTCAGGAAGCTCCAAGTAGTACTAGTACAAGTCAAGCTAGAGAAAAGTCCGGAAATGAAAGTTAAGGTCAAAACCAGAAAAACAGTTTTGACGTCATTTTACGGTAATGGTAGATTGACCTGAAATTTTGTAAGAACCTCTAAAATGTCATTCCCTACAACTTTTATGTTTTAAGATAAGGCCAATTCGGCCTCTAACTAGGAGCTAAAAATTCGGGCAGAATGTTCCTTCACAAAACCTAATTTTCTGAAATTTCTTCCAAAACAGAAACTGATTGCAATTGACCACTTTTTCCACCTCATAGAGTTCTTAAACATCATTTCCAATCATCATATATAACCACACAACCATGTTCATATTAAAACAGAAAAATCCCCAAAAATTATAAAAGTTCATCAAGTCAACCACAACTCAAGATATAATCCATCAAACCATCTCTTTAGCCATCACAAGTCACTAATTTAGCATAATCAAGAACAAAGAAAGGATTGCTAGACATGAACCTTGAAGTATGAAGAAAGTTGATGGCTTAGTCCTTTGCCTTCTCTAATCACTCCACCAGTACCTTCAATCTTCCTAAACAAGTGACTTTTGTGGAGGAATTTGAAAGTTTAACGGTTGATTCACAAGATTGAGCAAGAAATGGAGTTGGAGTTGAAGGCTTTATTCTTGTATTTTTGCTCCAAGAGGTTCGGCCAAGACAAGCTTAAAATGGAGAGAAATTGGTCAATTTTTGAGGTTTAGTAAAGGTGATGTAAATTAGTCAAAGTCCAACTTTGAATAAGATGGTGACACATGTCACCTTTTTGGTTTAAAACTTATCTTTTTGTCTCTCCAATACAAATATCTTAACACTTTGTAAAATAATATCACTTAATACAAAATTCCAACAAGTTGTTAAAAATATAATGCATTTACCGCACTTGCGGGTCCCACGTTCAAAATACGCTCTTAATTTCTCAAAAACTAACCGATACTAGAAACATCATCTTAAAACTATCTTTGCTCATAAACTTTATCTGGGGAATTTTTCTAATCAAGAAAATGTAGAAAAGGCGGGCGATTAAAAAAAATAAACCCTAGAAAATTAGAAAATTTCCGAGTTCTCAAACTCATTCTTTTCGGGGCGTCACACAAGGTATGAATTTCGAGGACGAAATTCTTTTAAGGGGGGAAGGATGTGAGGACCCGCAAATTTTTCGATTTTTAAACCCCTATTTTTGGCTCATTTAATTATTTATTTGAATATTTGCCCCGAATAATATTTTCTAACCTTATTAGAGTTAAATACATGGAATTATGACTTCATTATAGTTTTAAAGTGATTCGTTTCAAAAATTAAATTTTGGAAGCTCGATTAATGAAAATAGTGAAAACATGTTTGAAAATTTTAGCCAATTGGGAGTACAATAAGCTTGGAAAATTGGAGACATGTACAATGGTTCTAAAATAGGTAATTTTAGGTTTAAGTACTCAAGTGATAGTTAGTGGTACGATTGTTATAAAAAATTTTCGAAGGTTTCACTCTATCGCGCCTAAATTGGAAATATGCGTTTTCACGCGCACGATTAATTGAGAAACTTTAGACCATTATTTTGGGACAATTAAGAATGAATAATATTTATATGAATATAAGTGCATTAGAGGTTTAGTGCACAAGTGAAATAAACCCGAGAGGAAACGCGCGCGTACGCGCACTATTGGAGAGTTGACTTTGTACAATTGGAGCCTACAATTACTAAGCGTCTCTCGGAAGCTTCCTCATCAGCCATAACACTCTTTTCTTTTCCTCAAGCAGGCCGAACAACACAAGGAAGAAGAAGACCAATTTCTTCATCTCATTTCACTCAAATTTGCACTAAATCACCTCAAATTTCTACCACACACACAAAATAACTTGGAGATCATCTTAAGGTACAAAAAGGGGGCTGCTTTTCATGGTTTTCTTGGGCTAAGAAGGACCGAAAATTTCTGCCTAAGTCATCAACTAAGGTAATCAATGATCAACCTCTCAATTCTTGGCTTATGGAAGTAATATAGCATTTATAAACCCTTGCATGCTTACGGGTAGCTTGTCTATGATGGAAATTTGGTTGTGTGGGCTCTATGAACTCCCACTTTGGTTGATGGACTGATTTGGTGGTTGATGATGATAATTATATTGGTTTAGTGCTTAAATTAGTGGTATAATGTTGGGTTATTGTTAGAAACTCCAAGATGGTGCAATGGCCAAAAGTGACTATTTTACCCCTACCTTGTCCGACCACTTTTGTGCAAAATTTTGAGGTTCTAATGGCTTTTTTATGTTGTTTACATGTTATATTGGTTGCGTTAAAAGTTTCATTGAAAAATAACATGATTTGATCACCCAAATGTCGGAAATTCGAAAGCTTGAAAATCTGGAATTTGAATCCCGTCACTGCCCAGGCAGTCTTCTTGTTTGGGCCATAACTTGTTGCTCCGATATCCAAATCGAGTGCCGTTTGTGGCATTGGAAACTAGACATTCCTAGCTTTCTGTTGGTATAAAATTCATGTCCTGGTTCTACTTGAGCTAGCCAAAGCATTCATTTGAAATCCACTGTCCTGTTTCATTTCTTCCTGGAAGGCAGCTCATGAGCTGCAACTTAATGCTCACGAACGAGCTGGTTATGGATGGATTTTGAAAATAGTTTCTTCTGAGAAAATGTATCCTTATAAGTCTATTTTCCAACGCCACTAATCACGCTCAATTCTGAGTTGAATTGAGTGATTTATGATCAAAACTCAAATCTGGTCTGGTGAAGGAATACCTTACATTTGGACAGATTTGAACTAGCAATGATTTGGGACTTGTTATCCGAAATTTCTTGGTGTAAATCACCTATCAAATGTACCTTGGACAAATTTAAGACATTACCTACTGGAATGAATCATGTTTGAGTCGTTTCTTGGCCAAATGTTTGGAAAACGGCAAACTGGAAGCTCAAGGGCAGCTTAGCCTTTGAACTTCTTGCGATTTCAACAGTTTTGTTAACTGACTTCCCATTTATATTTTTCTATGAAATTTGGCAAGGGAGTGGCCCTTATATATTAGTATATTCATACCAAATTTGGTGTCATTCCGAGTCTATTTTGCTACCAAACTAAAGTCCCAAAGTTTGGAACTCAAATCTGGAAAACTGTTCCCATAATGCTCAGACAGCTCGCTTGTTTCATCCATAATTCTGTACTCCGATGTTGAAATCGAGTGCCGTCATTGGCATTTGAAACTAGACATTCCCAGGTTTCCAACAGTATAAAATACAACCCCAGATTCCATCCGAGCAGCCAGTACCAACCATTTAAAGTCGGCTGGTTTGTTTCTCTGTTTTCCTGGAACGAAATGCTGAGGCTGTAACTTGAGGCTCGAATTCGAGCTAGTTGTGTGCCGAATTTTAAAATGATTTCTTCTGTGAAATTATATCTCTATGAATGTATTTTCCAATGCCATAAACCATGCCCAATTCCAAGCTAATTTGAGTGATTTGTGATCAAAATACGGAACCTGTCCTGTTCTTGAAAACCCTAAATTTTGGGCAAAGTTGATGCTAGACTTGGTGTGGACTTGCCAATTGAATTTCTTGGAGTTAAAACACTTACCAAATGTACCATGAATGTTCCTTAGGCTTTTCTTACACAAATGAACCATGTTTGAAGGATTTTCCCTGGTCAAATGTTTGGAATGGAAAACAAAAAGCTCAAGGCAGTTCTGCCTTAGGATTTTTTCGAAACTTTGGATGTTTGGTTGACTACCTTTCCGAAGGTATTTTTCCATGAAATTTGGTAGAGGGACAACCCTTATATGGTGGTATTATACTGCTAATTTTAGTGTTATTACGAGACCGTTTCATGGCTCAAATAAATTTCCAAAGTTCAAGACTTGATTTTGGAAAACCCTTGTTTAACAAGGAAATTTGGGTAACTTTGAGATACCATATCTTGGTACTCAAAACTCCATTTCTTATTCCGCTTATTTTGTTGTAAACTTGGATTACAACACTACTAGAGTTACAAATTTCAGAGGCTAGTTCCAATCAAGTGAATTTTGCCGAATTTTCAAATTTGGCCAAAAACCAACTTAAATCTGCCTTATGAACCAAAACAGCGACTTTGAGCTCATTTTTGAATATTTTTCACTTGAAATCTTAGAGAAGTGTATTCTAAGAACTTTTAGTACTTTGGAAGAGGTTTCCAACGGTACCAAGTTTTCCAATTTTGGACTTGTAAAGAATGAGATACGATTTTTCAAAGATCTCGTACCAAAACTGAAATTTCCGAATCTTAAGGAAATAGAGATTTTTGAATTCTCCTTATTCCTTTGATGTTACTTGAACGTATTAAACTTGATTTCCAAGATGAAACCTCAATTGCTTTTGTGCTTTAAAATTCCATCTTCGAACCCCGATTTACGAGTGGTTGGGATTCGTTTTCTTTGGGATTTTCTTAGATTGTGCATTAAGTACAATCTTTGTAATAATTGGGGGGTTTTTGCGTGATAAATCATTATTAATTGCTCAGGCACACAAGAGGAACTTCAAGAGGATCCCACGGTGGACGCTTGAACTTCGAGTGACTTTTCTTCTTGTTTACTTGGTGAGTGTCAAGTGCATGTTAAATACTTATGTAATTGAAATGTGAATTGTACAAGTGTTATACATGATACGTAAACTTGTTGAGATGAGTGTATATTTTATCGCGCTCGTTCTCCCTTGGGGAATGCTACAGTTAAAATGTGCTATGTGAATTAATATTCGAATTGTGTGAAATGAATTGTTATAGGAATTAAGTGAAGTGTTGTTATTTCCAACCCTATTTGTGTTGTGATGTCGAGTGGAGTGAGCCTCCTCGACTTATGTGTATATACGTGAGGATACCCTCGTTCTCTCTTTCCTTTAATTATGCAATACTTGTTACATGGATACACATGATCGGTAACTGTTCATAGACATGTTTAACTCGTAAGCTCTGAGGGGAAGCATGTACCACACCGATTCAGGTGGGAGGTACCTCTCATCCTGACTCAGTGCTATACTCAGTTCCCTGAGCGATAATATGTACCACACCGATTCGGGTGGGAGGTACCTCTCATGTCGACTCAGAACCATAAACAATAATTGGTAATTGTACATGAATATGTTTAACTCATGAGCTCTGAGCGGATAGCATGTACCACACCAATTTGGGTGGGAGGTACCTCTCATACCGTCTCAGTGCTATAATTGGTTCTCGGAGCGATAGCATGTACCACACCGATGCGGGTGGGAGGTACCTCTCAGGTCGATTCAAAACTATAAATAAAGTATAATTCGATTGGAGCGATGTCTCATCGACCACTGAGCGGTAGCATGTACCACACCAATTCGGGTGGGAGGTACCTCTCATGTCGACTCAGAACCATACTTGAAAACGTGAAATTCTACGGACTTGATTACCTAATCGGGTGATGGAATGTCATCCCAAGGAAGTATTGGATTGAACTTTGACAAAACAAATAGAAATTAGCTCATAAGAGCTCCTGTATCCTACTCAAGGGTATCTTAGTATAAATTGCGAATCACCTGAATATTATAGCTGTCATTCTTGCGTAAGTGCTATTGTTATTTGGACTACGCGTGTTGCATGTTTTCTTGGCCTCACAAGCATTCGCTCACCCCGTTAGATTTGTTTTCTTTAACAGAAGCTGAAATGGAAGGAATTGTGGAGAGGTCGATTTGATGGCCTTTTGATTAGATTTTTGAATGTATTCGTTTAGACAATTTTTGGAAGCTGTATATTTTAGTAATGTGAGATATTTTGGTAACTTATGATATAAGACTTGAACGATTATTAAGGAATTGACTTTCCTTTATACCTTCGACTTTTAGTATCGATCGGTTGTTCTTAAGTTTGAAGGGAAATTGTACCGAGTCCTGGCGAGAGATGGGCAGGCGTCCCGCGGATACCCTTGGGAGTAGTGGGGGCGTCACAGTTAGCAGAGAAAAGAATTTTCCTCACAACACACAAGCTCACGTATGTGCACTCTACTCTCGTGTATCACTCTAATTTTCCCCTCAAATAGTCCTCACAAATAGTTCTCTTGGCCCTGTTTGCTTCCCTTGAAGAAATTAGAAGAATTTCCTCAAAAGTCAACTACCTCCGCACAAGAATCTACTCAAATGTGGCTCAATCAGATTTGGAGTGAAGTAAATGAGGCTGGAAAATGGAATAAATAAGCTGGAATTTGCTGAATGAGTGCTTAGTTGCACGACTCAAGGACTACTGGTTACTCGGCACAAGTACTTGGGAAATGACCCGACACAAGGGCTGGAATTTTGGGACACTAATCTGGACTTTAAAGACGAATTTTTATGGTTGGAATTCTGGAAAATATAAGCTAACAACTGACTCAAAGGAACTACAAAGATTGGACTCAAGAAAACTTGCCTATAGACGTTATTGAAGCTTGTTCTTGTTGCATCAGTTTTAGGAAATATTGACAAGCAGAAATTTCTTGGATTAATCTGGAAATATCCCCCTTTTCCTATCCCAATAAGGATTTGATAGGCTATCAAAACGAAATTTAAAATAACTTGGACAGCTTGTTCAATTAGGACTAAGCTAACCTAATCCAACTTGGACTTGGAGTAGAGTTTAGTGGCTGTTTTGTGGCTGATGATGTTTCAGCCATTTGGGATGTTTTGGACACACCCAACACTCAATTTCTGGAGGTTTCCAAGAACAATTTTGTGACCAAATGTTTCCCCTTTTTTTTATACAGCCAAGAACTTGAAGAACTAGGGTTTTAGCGGCTGGAATTTTTTGGCAACTAGTTTTATTCAAGATTTGGTTCCCAAACCCGCAACAAACTTCAAGATTCATTCAAGAATTCAAGAAGGTAATTTCCAGAATTCAAGAATCACAATTTTAAAATAGTTTCTCTGCCTAAACAGCCCAAGTCCCACGATTTTTGGGTTCGAGACAGATTTGGGGTTTCAAGTTTTCAAGAATCTCGACTAAAGCTTCAAGATCCCAAGATTGTGGTTGTAAACAATCAAGAATTTCAAGAAACTCAGGTTTTGTTCTAGATTTCCAAGAATTTTATGAGTTGCCGTTGTCTTTCTTTCCTCTTTTTTTTTTTTTTTTTTTTGAATGCAACAACAAGAAACAAGGTGTCGGCTACGAAGACTCCAAAGAAAACCCTATGACCAGCAGATTTTTTTTGAACTAGACACAAAACACAAAAAAAAGATAACACACAAATAGATTTTTTTTGTGTTCGGATGAACAGTGCGTGAACAGTGATGGTGAATAGTAATTGGTGAACAGTATTTTTTTTTTACTGGATTAAAAACCGAATAAAGACAAGACATAAACACAACTAAGAATCAAGAATATGACACGAAAAGGCTAGAATTAAGAGGATATAACCTGAAAAACCACCAACTAGCTCTGATGAACAGTTCCCCACGGATGAACAGCGTGTGAACAGTGACGGTGAATAGTAATTAGTGAACAATATTTTTTTTTGCTGGATTAAAAATCAAATAAGGACAAGACACAAACACAACTAAGAATCAAGAATATGACACGAAAAGGCAGGAATTAAGAGGATATAACCTGAAAAACCATCAACTAGCTTTGATGCCAACTAATGCGAATTCCTCCACGTTGGTGAAGTTCATCCTTGCGATTCCCACGATCTTGATGGAAATTTTCCAGGTTTACTTGGTGGAATTTCTTTTGACCCAATCTAACCCTCTAAGTTGAGAACACTCTTGATACGATCTCAACCCGTGACTTAACGAATTAGCAAACCAAGGAATTTGGTAGAACAGCGCTACAAACAAGTGTGATTCTTGTTTGATAAACCAAGTTGAACTCTCTTAGGAAATTTCTAAGATGTTCAAGAGGTGCTTGCAAGAAACCAAGAAAATACTCTCAATTTTATTTAAGCAATCAAAATCTGTTTGTTGTTGTAGGTTTGAAGCTTATTTATAGCTTCTTACAACTCAAATCCTAATGAAGCTAGGAACTGTCTAGAAATCCTAATGTGATTTGGAATCACTTAGGGGGTGCTTGGTTTGAGGGCATGGGATTCAAGATTTGGAATGAGGTCCATTTTAAGTGCTTGGATAATAGGTATGGGATTGAAGATTTTGGAATGAATTATAAAAAGTTGGCAACTCTCTATTCCTAAGTGATTTAGTGGGTTTTGTTAATTCCTATATTTGATTCCAAGATAATTTTTATAAAACATTTTTTTTATCCACTCACCCCTTCACCATCATCCCGTCATCCTCCCTCTTGTCTTCCCCATCACCTCCCACCACTTGTCTCCTCCTCCATGGCATCTAAAAATTTTCTTGTTGCCATCACTTAACATCTCAAAAACTTTCACCTTCCCTCTCACTAGTATCACTCCTTCCTCGCCCTCTTTTTTTTTCTTCAATCAAATTAAAGTTTCAATTTTGTGACTTCGAATCAAATGAAATTCGATCGAGACCTACAACAAAATAGTGGTGGCAGAAGTAAAAAAGCTTGAGACAAATACAAGTAACATGATGGTGACGGCAGACGTAGAAGATTTAGAAGCCAAGCTTGGTGCGGTGCCAGTGGCGGCGCTTGGCGTTGTAGCGAATGGTGTTGTCAGTGCGCATGCGGATCCAATAAGGGATGGGATTGTTCTGTTTCTGCTTCTTTACCAGCTTCTTCTTTATCATGAAGGTCTTGGTGGACGGCATCTTTGGTTGCTGGAAGTTGAAGGAGAGCTCTGGTGGGAGGATGGGTTGGCTTCGAAATAGCTGCAGATAGGCTGAAAGCAAGGCAGTCGATGACTGGCGATTGCTGTTAAAGGCCCGTGTAAATGAACCCAACAAAAGAAAAAGATAGGGCAAAAATGCAATAATAATTTTGATACCCATTCCACTAAAAATTGTACCAAGCAGTAGTGATTTCAATGATACCAGGAGCTTATACCCATACTGATTTTTTTATAATTCATTCCATATCCAATTCCAATTTCGGAGCATGAACCAAGCACCCCCTTATTTTCCTAAAATTAATAACAAAAAGTCGGTCCATCTTGAGAATAATCTGGCCAAATTAACTGAAGTAGATAAACAACTAAATTAGCAAGGTAATTAACATTAAAACCCTTGCTTAACAACACCAAATAAACGACACAACTTGAAACTCGAATAATTTGAACATGTGAAATCTTCATGGACTAGAGTGGGGGATCCGGATCATAGCATTAATACTACTACAATAAATGCTTTTTTCTCATAAGTATACTCTATGTTATCAAAACAAAAAAAAAGAAAGGGATAATCACTGAGGTTCCGACAATTCTTTCCACTGACTTGCTTCGAGGTTTTGAAAACATTGCAAATCTCCTTAATTCATGTACATTTTTGTAATATGTCAGTTCCTTACATTATATTGACACAAATAAGGAACACTAAAGCTATCTAACTGTGAGAACCCAAAAAAATTTATTTTATATTTTCTCTTATTTTGAAAAAAATTTAATTTATATTTTCTTTTATTTTACTTTGCTTGTCTTAATTTTATGGTGATTTTATTGGTTAAGCCAAGATTTTTATCATTCCTCTTTTATATTTTAGAGCATATTAAGTTTCGTAGAGTATTATGATAGTTTGACCGACTAGTGAGATGTGCGCGTTATATTTGGCAGACGAGAACGGGTGTGGTGCTAGAGGAATTATGTGATTAAAGTATTGAAAGTGTATAAGAGGAACACAAGATAGATTGGCTATAAGAAACACAAGAGAGACAAAGAGATAGGAATGGAACTTTACCTTGCCATTTGTTATTCATCCCTCAAAGTTTCACCAAGGTTTGACCAAGACTAGTCTTTGCTTTTATCTTGAAAAATTGAACCAAAATCCCTCATCTTTTTTTCCTCCTTGTGGCCGAACTTCTAAGGGAAGAAAAGAGAGAAAATTTCTTCAAGTTTCATCTTGATTCCTAGCAAGATTTTGTGGGAAAATCAACCTCAAACTTAAATCAATCCAAAGAAGGTTGCAACAAGGAAGGAAGGAGGTTGGTGTGGAGTGATTTTGAGGAAAAGAAAGCTGTGGTTTGCTACTCTCCTTAGGGATTGAAGGTACTCTTACCAAGGAACTACTTTCCCTCTTTAATTTTCAATTTGGATGGAATTATGACTTGTGTCTAGTAGGATTTATGGAAGATTTGGTGGTTTTGTGCACAACAATTTCAACCTTGGGTCAAGGATCCTTTCATCAACATTGGTGGTCCGATGACAAGATCAAGATCCAAGAAGGTGAAGGAAGCTTTACGAGCCTTGATCATTCACCATACAAGCAAGGAGCAAGCTAAGTTTGAAGATTTGATGGACCATGAAATTACCTTGTTCACTTGTACGTTTGAAGTGAAAGAATGATCTCATACTTGTTAGCTTAGTTGGTAGTTGTTTTAAAGCTGCCTAGTTTAGTAGTTGTTAATCGTACAAAGGACATGTTGTTGCCAAGTTTTAATCCTTTTTAGTAGATATTATTAATTATTGGGCCTTATCGGGAAGCCATAAAGCGCTAGCTCTTTATGTGGGCCGAATTCCTATTCCTAGTTTAGGTAGGTAAGTTGTCAATCCTTACTCCAAATGGATTTGCCCTAGTTCTAGCCTATAAAAAGGCACGTCTTGTACGAGTAAAGGGATAGAATATTACAACCAGAAATCGTGAGGAATTTTCCTTCAAGTTCTTAATCGAACTTACTCTTGAATTCTTGAGTTCATATGATGAGCAATCCTAGGGGAAGACCCTCCTAGAACCTCCCAACTTTGTAATATGAGAGTTGGACCTTTTCTTGAACAATGGCTCGAAGTAAAGCACCAAGGGTTCTATTGGTTATGTCAGTTTGACCATCCATTTGAGGATGACTAGAAGTAGAAAATAGCAACTTAGTTCCCAACTTTCCCCAGAGTGATTTCCAGAAATAGCTTAAGAATTTCACATCCCTATCACTGACAATAGTACGCGGTACCCCATGCAATCTAACCACATCCTTGAAGAATAAATCAGCAACATGGCGCATATAATTTGTTTTCCTACAAGGGATAAAGTGAGCCATTTTAGAAAATCTATCCACTACAACAAAGATACTATCCATACCTCTAGAAGATCTTGGTAAACCAAGCACAAAATCTATGGATAAGTCTGTCCAAGGAGCATGAGGTATGGGTAGAGGAGTGTACAATCCATGAGGGTTACTCCTTGACTTTGCCTACTTACAATCTATAGGATTTGCCCTAGTTTCTAGCCTATAAAAGGCACCTCTTGTATGAGTAAAAGGGACAGAATATTACAACCAGAAATCGTGAGGAATTTTCCTTCAAGTGCTTAATCGAACTTACTCTTGAATTCTTGAGTTCATAGCTTAAGATTCAAACCAGACTTTATCGATTTGTTTGTTCCCTAATCGTGGTGTCTCTTCATCCATCATTATTTGCTTAAGGTTGCTGATTACCTTCGTGTATCAGAAGTCTTGAGTTCATGAGAACAATCGAGTTCAATTTTCATTGGGAGAAAAGGTCCAACTCTGATATTACAAAGTTGGGAGGTTTTAGGAGGGTCTTCCCCTAGGATTGCTCATCATCATAGCTTAGGATTCTAATCAAACTTTATCGATTAGTTTGTTCTCTAATCGTGGTGTCTCTTCATCCATCATTATTTGCTTAAGGTTGATGATTACCTTCGTGTATCAGAGGTCTTGAGTTCATGAGAACAATCGAGTTCAATTTTCATTGGGAGAAAAGGTTCAACTCTGATATTACAAAGTTGGGAGGTTCTAGGAGGGTCTTCCCCTAGGATTGCTCAGCAAATTAGATGATACAGAAGGTGAAAAGAAAGAAAAATAAGGAAAGATGGGGGGAATCCCTCTCTTCATGCCTAGTATTCCTAATTAGGTACGGTTAACTCTATCCTAGGCGATTTCTAATATGGATGCATGAGGTTGGGCTCACTAATACATCTAGACTCGATAAGGTTTTAAGACTCCTAAAGCTTCAGACCAAAGGCAAAGGGTCATCAATCACACTGCCTAAGAGTTGACGGTTCGAGTGATCCCTCGGACATTGCTACGTGCACGTCATGCCACGGCCACATGTCCAAGTGGATCGATCCTAATCCTAATCGGATGGAGTGGTATGACAACCACTACAAGTAAAAAGAAATGAGGGGTTATAAAGTAAAATATATGCACGTATGAAGTGCCCCTTTTGAAGGGAGGGATTAAATACTATCATATGCGGGTAAAGGTTCTAGGGTGGCTATCCCCTCCCCAAGATGCAAGCACGATATATAAACATAAGTGAATGAAATAAAGCACATACACGGATATCGAGACGATTGCATGCGTTATGCAAGAAAACCCTAAAAAGGAAAAAAATGCAACCTAAAACCTCTAATTGTGATATATAAGAAGGTTAGAAAAAGAAAAAGATTGACTAAAAAATGCTTGGATTCTCTAAGTCCCCAGTGGAGTCGCTAAGCTGTCGCGCCCCATTTTTAAATGACAAATAACATGTTTATAAAAAAATGGATTTTTGATAAATTTTGAGTGAGAAATGAATTTTGATTTATTTTGGGTGAAAATGAGTTTTTGATTTTTAGAAAATAAATAAAGAAAAATGGGCCTAAATGGGACTTAAACTGTGACGATTTTGACCCAAAAATAATAGTTTAAAAGGGGTTTTTAATGACAAAATAGGAGTAGCCACTTGGTATTGAGTTAAGATGTACCAAGTCACCTAAAATGAATTTTTAAAGAAAAAGTAGAGAAAACCCTTTTTAAATGACTCAAAGTCTGCGAAAATCAAGAGAAAATGGGTTGGGAGTCACATTTGAAGCAAGGAAAAGCAAGGATAAAATCCAAGGCACCCTTTCAATCTAGCCAAAGCTAGTTGCGTGATTTAGTCAAAAATTTTCTTATTTTAACCTAAGAATTTATCACATTTGGATGTCACTATATGGATGCAAAATCAAAACTTAGTGGTTATTGTGAGACCCTGAAAATTCACTTATCTTTATAACCCTTATGTGAACTCACTTGCCTTTGATTCTTGGTTGCTTTAATGGTTGAATTTGAGCCAAGGAAGTGATATTTTTTAAGAAAAG
The DNA here is from genome assembly GCF_036785885.1 of Coffea arabica. Classification (NCBI taxonomy): domain Eukaryota; kingdom Viridiplantae; phylum Streptophyta; class Magnoliopsida; order Gentianales; family Rubiaceae; genus Coffea; species Coffea arabica. Next base: position 38,733,579 of record NC_092329.1, read on the forward strand.
TTTCATAATCTCAAGTTGTTAGAAAATCTTGAAATTTTCACAGGAGGCTCTGCGCAGCTTTGGGAAATTGGCTATAACTTCGTACAGGAAAGCCGAAATTGAGTTCCGTTTGTTGTATTTAAAACTAGACTCATAGGGCTTCCTATTATATCAAATTCAGAGTTTGATTCAATCCCTAGAAATTCTATAAAATTGGTAAAATTGGCTGAAAATTCTGCCCTGCACAAGTAAACATAGGAATGTTGTAGTAGCTTATGACTCAATTTGGACCAACTTATGAACTAAATCTCTTTGAGGTGTCTTCTAAAGATTCTTAGTATTTGAAGTCTAGTTTTTAACAAGCCAAATTGTATGAATTTTTGATATTTATAACTCAAGTTATGATTTTTCTAAAGGGAGGGCATAAGTTAGGGTTTTTGTGCATACTAGGGTTTTGGTGTGTGTTTCTGTGTGCATTTTGGTAGTGTGATTGTGAGGACTTGTAAAATCCCTCATATTTTCTTAAAAATTCCCTTTTATTTGGAATCCATTATTTTTCAATAGCTTTACTACTCATTCACTTCCTCAATAGTTACAATTAATCATAGAACCAAGGGTTTTCCCTTTACTTTCATCGTTAAGGTAAACTAGGGACGTCTTTTGATAGTGTGATTAATCGATGTGGAGTGTGCACTAAATTTGGTGGTTAAGAGTGAGTTTTGGATAAGAAAATGTGTGTGATTAGAAGTAATAATAATAAGTTAGTAAATTATAAGTTAAAACTCTAGTATACGCGAATTAAGGAAAAACGGTGTGAACCGAAGTGTACCATTTGTTACCGAGTGAGTACACCACTTGAACACTACTTCATTACCTTAATCTCCTTGTTATTAATTGAACAAAATCAGACCTAAATATCTTCTTAATGCAGCCAAAATTTTGGACTAAAACCAAGAGAGAAAAGAAAAAAAATTGACTTCCAATCAAAAGGTGACACTTGTCCAATTTTGACCCAAATGAATTCCTATCATCTTAACCTTCTTGAAACTTCATTTCAGCCTCCATTTCTACACATTCCAGCCATGAGTTTGAGAGAGAAAAGTGGGAAGAAACCATTCAATTTCCATCTTGATTTTTAACTTAAGTTGAGTGAAAATCCAAAATCTAAACTGATTAAACTCTCCCTTTAGTTCGGCCAAAAGGGCAAAATGGGATCAAATAACTGCTGCTTCTTCACGCTTGGGTTGGGCTCTTCGAATGGTAAAAAAATGTCAAATAGCAGCTATGGTAACCGAGGATTGATGCGTCGTAGAAAAGAGAGTATACGTCAATGTTCCTTGTCATTAACAGAATAGGGTTCTCCCTTATCGTAAAGACTGGTAACACTCATCACTACCTTCCATCGACTTGCTTAGAACTGGGCTTAGCATTCTTAGGCACGATAACAAAACAGACGACAGTAGCTCTCTTCCTTACCCATCTCATGGTTTCAAAGCATTGAAATAAGACAGGAAGGGTGTGGAGTGAGCCTAGAGTAGAGACAGACTCTCTCTGATAGGGGTAAGTTATTAAACAATATTCAGTATATGACTCCGTATAATAGAGGTTTTCCCTTGATTCTAGATAAGTCATTTTGCTAGTCTTACATCTATCGGGATATCTTCTTACCGAGGCTGGTGCCTCTTTTCAACTTTTAGACTATAAGAATAAGTTTCGATTGGAATAGCCTGTTTAGAAGCCTTGCGTGGTGAAACTTTGGAGGGAAAGGTTGTGATTCTCTCTTTCAAGAAGCCTTGGTGAGGTATTATGGTTTCCTATCCTTTTTTTACATTTAATCTTGTTAAAGTTTAGTTAGAAGTTCTTAATCTTGCCTTATGACGGTAAATTTGTTAGTTTGGAATGAGATGTTGGAGTATGCAGCTAGGGTTTACATTTTCAGCCTTGAGTATGGTTATTTATCTAGTAATGGATGTTATAGAGTTAGTAATTGTTGGTTTTGATGATTGAATGCTTATTGGATATGAAATTCTAGAGGAAAAGTTCAAATTCCAGAAATTGAAACTAATCTGTTTAGCTTCTGACATGTTTAATTCGTCCATGTTAGAGGCCTAATTAGGCTTAGGTCAAAACATGAAAGTTGTAGAAAATTATGTTATATAGCTTTCTATGAAATTTTAGCTCAATCATAGTACTGTAGCATGTTAAATGATAGAAATACCCCTAACTGCCAAATGCCCTGTTTTGTGGACAGTTTTCTGTCTTCTCGGTGATTGCACATTTTGATACTGAAAACGCACAAATTGATTGTTGATGTCTTCATAAGACTTGTAGTTCTATGTCTTAGCTTTGGAACTATATAAATTTTACCCCAAACTGATAGGCGTAGCTTTAGTTATGGCCGAAATGCCAAGAGACGTCAAATCTGCCATTTAACTATTTGTCTTTAAGTTTGATTTCCAGTTGCCTTATTACGACTTGTGTTGTAATGGGATTATTTTGAGCCTAGTTGAAGGACTATTGTGGTAGCATTGGCTATGTATGACATTGGGGCTAATTTGAGAAAAATAATGATGATGAGCAACCCTAGGGGAAGACCCTCCTAGAACCTCCCAACCTTGTAATTATCAGAGTTGGACCTTTTCTCCCAATGGAAATTTAACTCGATTGTTCTCATGAACTCAAGACCTCTGACACACAAAGGCAATCAGCAACCTTAAGCAAATAAAGATGGATGAAGAGACACCACGATTAGGGAACAAACTAATCGATAAACTCAGATTTGAATCCTAAGCAATGAACTCAAGAATTCAAGAGTAAGTTCGATTAAGAACTTGAAAGGAAAATTCCTCACGATTTTTGGTTGTAAAATATTCTCCCCAGACTGATACAAGAGGTGCCTTTTTATAGGCTAAAACTAGGGCAAACTCCGGCCCACATAAACCTGAAAGAAATTCGGTCCGCATAAAGAGCTTAAAGAGTCAGCTCTTTAAGGCTTTCCGATAAGGCCCAATAAGTAATAAAATACTTAACGCCTAACAACTACTAAACTAGACAGTCTTAAAACAACTACCAACTAAACTAACAAGTATGAGATCATTCCTTCACTTCAAACGTACAAGTGAACAAAGTAACGTCATGGTCCATCAAATCTTCAAACCTAGTTTGCTCCTTGCTTGTATGGTGAATGATCAAGGCTCGTAAAGTGATGCGATTGAGCACGAGACCCAAACTGTACAAGTAGACCCTGTGAAGGTGCCCCTAGGCCCAGTGACACGAGCACGAGCTAAGAGATTCAAGGAGTCCCTCCAAGCCTTGGTACGTGCCATCCAAATCCAAGAGAAACCGGCCATTGAAGGAATTGAGTTGGAATATCCTTGCACGACTACTAAAATGCTGCTTACAATTGAAGATGCAAGTGTTCAAGCTCCAAATAGCGGGCCAAGCTGCAGTTAAGTACCCTCGCTGAGCCGTACGGGGATCTCGCTGCCCGGTCAGCGAGTCGGGGGTCCAAGGGGGCGACGCGCCCCTGGCTTGGGGGCCCGAGGGCGCAGCGAAGCCCCCGGTGGGGGTTCGGGCTAGCTTTCGGTCTAGCTTAAGATCTATAGTTAGTTGGGCTAGCTTTCGGTCAAGTGGAGGCCCAAGGGCCTGGCCGAACTTTCCTTGTCATTTTTCCAGTTTATTAGGTCTTAGTCACGGCTATAAGTAGCCTAAAGTCGCATGTTACATGGAGTTTTTGAGAGTATTGAATAAAATTTCCAGAATTTCGTCCATTCCTTGTGGCAAATTCCCTTAGCTTGTGAAAGCTAAGTTGAACATCCTAGAGGTGATCCTAGGCTGTTCTTGACTTATCAATCAAGCACACATACTTGATTGTGGCGTCCTCTACCGTTAAATCTGTTCTTGAGTGGTCCAAGTTCAGGTTCAACTCCATCCAATCTTCATCGTGTTCCTCTAGATCCGAAGTTGCTTCCGCGTCTCGCATCATAAAGCTTCCTTCACCTTCTTGGATCTTGATCTTGTCATCGGACCACCAATGTTGATTAAAGGATCCTTGACCCAAGGCTGAAGTTATTTATTGCACACCCGTATCCGTATCATTCCCTCTTTCCTCGAAAAGATTCATCCTCGAATCTTCAAAGTCTCCTCTTGAAAGTGATTTGTCCACAAATCGATGGTGCGCTTTAAGGACAACAATGTTGGAAATAGATGAATGACTACGAGCCATGTTGCATGTCGTTTGGTCAGCTTCGGGAAGCTCTCAAACAAGGACATGCGCCAAGATAGGAAAGAGCTTGTGTAAGGCGTGTGAAAATCCCAAGTGGCAATCCAAAACTCTCTAATTAGCCTTTGGGCATGAATCTTCACATTGACACCTTGATTGTGCAAAGGTGTAAAATCCAGCACTAGTTGATATTGATTTGAATCATCTTGCATGGATAAATTGAAAGCAACTTGTTGCACGGATGAGGCACTAAACAACTCGTGGAGGACAGCTTTGGGATCTTGCGTGACACACAATTTCTCATCTTCCAACATATAAGGTAGCAAACAATTGAAGTCCACTTCATGAGGATTACTCGAACTAGCACAAGTTGAAGTTGACAAATTGAACACTTGGCCACCAGCTTTTGGCTGTGTGAACAAGCATGAAAGATCACCACCTTTAGTTGGAATAAGCACAAAATCAGGTTGTAAGTCTTTAATCAAAACTGAAAAATTTTGGACAGCTTTACAACCTACAAAAACAAAATAACCTTCAACCTGAAACAAATTAGAAATTGGATAAAGAAGTAATGGTACATCATCAACTAAATGGTAAGAAGGTAGAGAACAAGGTTTAAGTGTGTATACTCCCTTTGGCACTTCATTATTCCGTCCACCAATTGATTCAACTTGAGAAGACATTGCTAGCCTTTTACACTTTCCTTCAAAATCTGCATAAGAAATACAAGTGTTAGGATGGAAAGTATACTTAAAAGAAGGTAAAGATGATGAATGAGCCATAGGTAGTAAATGAGAGTCAAAGTTTGGAATTCTCCCTTCATGGTTGGTTTGAATTGATTCCCCTTTGGTATGGACAGATTTGAATTGAAATTGTTCCATGGGGTGATCCCAAATAGATTTAATTCCTAAAAGACAAACTCCATGGAAACTAGTGAATTGCACAAGTGACTTTGGAATGGAGCATGGCATGACTAACTTCACTTGACTTTGCTTAATCTGCACAAATGAAGAAACACTAAATAAAGCAAAGGTAAGTTCGTTAGGAAAACAATAAGCCCTCACAGATTTGCTCAAAATCAGCTCACTTTTTCTTTTTTCTTCCTTTTTACCACTCATCTCATCAGATTTTTCCATCTCTTTAGCTAGCTTAACGCTCTCGATTGTTTTCTCATTATCAACCTCCTCAACAAATGGTTCAATAGGATGAAATACTCCTTTGTTGGGAATAGGATCAGCTACCTCCTTCTTAGAAAACTCACTTTGATAGCATCCATTTGACTCCATTTGTTTTTTGTGTAGAAGACGTTGATATGTCTCCCAAAATGACTCCGCATGAGGTGGTTCAACTCTAGATTTAGTTCTAGAAAATGTTGAATGAACTTTCTTATCATCTTTTGCATAAACCGGCTTTAAAGAGATAGATTGCATGGAACCCCTCCTCTTGAGAGATTTGTTCTCTCGTTGGAGCCGATTGTACAAGTCCGTAGTATAATGGGAGGGTACAAATCGTTTCCTCATCACTTGCTTCATTTCAGTCCAAGTGTCAATCGGTTGTTCCCTATTTCTCCTCCTTGTGGCACATAATTGCTCCCACCAAATAAATGCATAATCTTGAAATTCAATAGCTGCAAGTTTCACCTTTTTCTCTTCAGAGTAGTTGTGGACTTCAAACACTTGCTCAACTCGCCTAACCCAATCCAAGTAAGCTTCAGGATCATTTTTTCCATGAAAGGTAGGCATTTTAGTTTTGATGGAACCAAGATTGTCATCGGTTCTCCTAGGTCAGCCTCGACCTTCCCTCACTCCCTCCTGGCTTCTCCTTGATCGAAATGAGGTGTGAGAATGATACCCCTCATCATCCGCATCATGTTCAACACTCTGAGCACTTGAAGCCCTATTATGTGTATTTCCGGTACCTCGCATCTCAATGGCAGCCAACCTGTCGGATAATTGTGTCATCACAAATTCTTGTCTCTCCGCTTGTTTTAGAAGATCTTGGAGTACCAATTTGAGTGACACGTCGGTCTCAGACGGCTCGGGTATGTTCCCTTGAGACATATTGTCAAACCTGCAAAACAAGTGTATCCTAGTCTATCTTGCAAAGCACTCGTGTATCACTCAAGGAAAACACACTCATTCTCAATTTTCCTTCTCGAAGTTCTTAAAACAACTCAAACTCTCAAAATTCCAGAATTAATTACCCTATAAGTAATAAGACACAAAGCAGAATTTTTTACGAATCCTAGAAAACAAAAACTCTACCTGAAGCTGGAACCTCTTTTTTTTTTTTTTTTTTTTGAGCGGCTGTTTTTTGCTGAGTTTCTGGCCAGTATTTGGATGGTAAATGGTGTTTGTGGCGGTGTAGGTTTGGTTTTGGAAACTGATTTGGGGGTGTTTGGGCCTGGTTAGGTCGTTTGGGGTCTTTTGGAATTCAATCAAGATTGGAACTCAAGAGTTGGAAACCAATCAAGATTAGGAAACTCAAATTTTGAGAAATCAACCAAGATTTGGAGACTAATCAAGATTTGGGAACCAATCAAGAATTGGAAACTCAAGATTTAGGAAACTTGATTTCCTTTGTGTGAGAGCCAACTTCTTCTCTTCTTCCTTTTTTTTTTCTTTCGTTTTTTTTTTCTTCTTCTTCTTTTTTCGGCTCTTCAAGGAATACAAATTCAGATCACACCAAAAAGTTCAAGAAAACGGATGAAAGGTTATGCAAATTTCAAGAAGCTCAAGAACATCCCCAAATTACGTTGTGGTGTTTAGGGTTTGCAAGAACAACAACCAATACTCAAGAAATAGGCAAAACAGAATTTCAGCAATACTCAAAAGAAAAATTCCAGCAATACTCTAGCAACTTGGACACAAAAAAACAATATAAGGTACGTGACTCTTTTTTTTTTTTTTTTGTCTTTAAACCCTAACAACCCAAACAAAAGTATAACAGACTCAAGAACAAAAGTTGGACAGAAAACACAAAAAGACAATACCCAAACAGTTTTTTTTTTCTCGGATGAACAGTAACGTGAACAGTACGCTACAGTAACGATGAACAGTATTTCGGAATAGTAACGATGAACAGTAATCGCTACAGTTTTTTTTTTTTTTGACAAAAGACACAAACTAATAAGATATGAACAACTTCAATTGAAAGAGAATTAACCTGATGCTCTGATTACCAACTGATGAGCAACCCTAGGGGAAGACCCTCCTAGAACCTCCCAACCTTGTAATTATCAGAGTTGGACCTTTTCTCCCAATGGAAATTGAACTCGATTGTTCTCATGAACTCAAGACCTCTGACACACAAAGGCAATCAGCAACCTTAAGCAAATAAAGATGGATGAAGAGACACCACGATTAGGGAACAAACTAATCGATAAAGTCAGATTTGAATCCTAAGCAATGAACTCAAGAATTCAAGAGTAAGTTCGATTAAGAACTTGAAAGGAAATTCAAGAGTAAGTTCGATTAAGTTCGATCAAATAGCGGGCCAAGCTGCAGTTAAGTACCCTCGCTGAGCCGTACGGGGATCTCGCTGCCCGGTCAGCGAGTCGGGGGTCCAAGGGGGCGACGCGCCCCTGGCTTGGGGGCCCGAGGGCGCAGCGAAGCCCCCGGTGGGGGTTCGGGCTAGCTTTCGGTCTAGCTTAAGATCTATAGTTAGTTGGGCTAGCTTTCGGTCAAGTGGAGGCCCAAGGGCCTGGCCGAACTTTCCTTGTTATTTTTCCAGTTTATTAGGTCTTAGTCACGGCTATAAGTAGCCTAAAGTCGCATGTTACATGGAGTTTTTGAGAGTATTGAATAAAATTTCCAGAATTTCGTCCATTCCTTGTGGCAAATTCCCTTAGCTTGTGAAAGCTAAGTTGAACATCCTAGAGTTGATCCTAGGCTGTTCTTGACTTATCAATCAAGCACACATACTTGATTGTGGCATCCTCTACCGTTAAATCTGTTCTTGAGTGGTCCAAGTTCAGGTTCAACTCCATCCAATCTTCATCGTGTTCCTCTAGATCCGAAGTTGCTTCCGCGTCTCGCATCAGCTGGCATCAGAGCTGGTTAGAGGTATCACGAATATCCTTTTTTATTGTTTTTAGATCTGTTTTAGTCTTCTAAATTCGTAGCTCAAGTGCTCGGGTTTGTCAAGTCCTAAATCTGTCTTGGTTGTTTCCTTGTCAGAAATCTGTCTTTGTTGTTTAGTTGTTGTCCGAAATTTTCTGTCCAGTTTTGTCTTGTGTTTATGTTCTGTTTAAATCCAAAAAAAAAAAAAACTATTGTGATGCATACCTTATTGTCATTCCCTTGAGTCGTTGCTGGAATTAATTTGCTGGGATGCCGAACCTGTTTGCACTTGTTTCTTGAACCTTTGTGTTGTTGCTTTGCAAAACTCGAACATCAAAACCTTATTGGGGAAGTCTTGAGTTTCTTGGATCAAAGAGGTTAATCTTGGCAGTCTTGAAACCTGAAATAAACCTTCAACCGTGTTCTTGTTTTCATGGAACTTTGATCTTGAAACCAAATCTGTCCAAGTTGTTTACGTTAATTGCTGTGAAATTCTGGTCTAAACTAGCTGGATATTGTGTGAAAACACCCCAACAGAAGTCAAAAAAAAAATTTCTAAGAATGACGGCTCTAGTTTCCAATTTTTGACCAGCCTTCAAGTTTTACCAAATCTGATTCAAATTGGACTTCCAAATCTGAACAGCCCTAGTCTTGGTCAACCTTCAAGCCACCAAATCTGATTCAAACTTGGACTTCCGAATCTGAACAACCTCCAATTCTTGACAGCCTACAAGTTTACCAAATTTGGTGCAAAATCTGACTTCCAAATCTGACCAGCCCCAAAATTTCGAATTTGAACCACTTGGGACTCCCAAATCTAACCAAACTCCAAGGTTTCCAATCCTTGGCAACCCCAAGTGTCCAAATCAGATCAAACTTTCCAATTTCCGAATCTTGAATTCTTGAATTTTCCTAAAACCGTTGGAGCAATTGTGACACCCGATTGGGCTGAGTTTTAGGTAGTAGAGTGCCCATTATTTGAGCAGCCTAAGGCCACCCAAAATACTCCAAAACCCTTACCAAAAAGACCACGGACCAGCAGCTCAATAAATTCCAGAAAATTGGGTTTCGGGTAGAGTTTTCTAGGATTTTCAAAATTTCAGCATTCAAGTTAATTGTCTTACTTTCTTTTGCGTCGTTAGTTATTGTCCAGCTATATTCTAAGTCTTGAGTCGTGTCTAGGTCTTCAGTCATTCAACTCCATTTTATTGCTACTAGCTTGTGTGTCACCTGTTGACTAGTCAAGAACGTACATTGCGGTGACGCCTAGTTTGTTCAACTCAAGCAACAAGCAAGCCAAGGAATTGCTTGGTAAGATTATTAGAGAGTGATACACTTGAGTGAAACACGAGTGTGAGTGACCTATATATCGTATTAAAAAAAAAAGAGAGAGGAACTCGTTTTGTTTATTTGTTTTGCAGGTGGACTAAATATGTCTAGTGGAGTTGGTGAACAAACCATGGACATCAAATTACAGTTGGAAGCCATGATGAGGGAGTTCAAATGATTGCTTAAGAATGAAATTGAGCCATTGCATGATCGAATTGATCAGTTGGAGAACTCGAGACCTCCACCTACCCCGAGTAAGGGCAAAGAATCGGCATACTCAAACGATGAAGAGGAAGCATTTGAGGGAAGGTACCAAAATGATCAAAGGTTCCAACGTCGAGGAGACGACACCATTAAAGGTGTCAAACTCAAGATTCCCTCATTCCAAGGCAAGTCGGACCCCGAGGCGTACTTGGAATGGGAACGGAAAATTGAGTTAGTCTATGAATGCCACACCTATACGGAGGAGCAAAAGGTGAAACTAGCAGCCGTAGAATTCACTGACTACGCCTCCATTTGGTGGGACCAACTTAGACTAAGCCGAAGGAGAAATCGTGAGAGACCTGTGGAAACTTGGGAGGAAATGAGGAGTCTGATGAGAAAAAGATTCGTTCCGAGCTACTATAGCCGAGATCTACACCGTCGGCTACAAGCTCTCAACCAAGGGTCCATGTCAGTTGAGGATTATTACAAGGAGATGGAAATGGCCATCATGAAGGCGGATTTGCGTGAAGATGGAGAGGCCACTATGGCTCGTTTTCTACATGGATTGAGGCCCGAGATTGCCGAAGTAGTGGAACTCCAACACTACCTCGACATGAATGAAATGCTCGAGAAGGCGGTTACAATTGAACGGCGCCTCAAGAAGAGGGGTACGGCGCGACAAAGCACTACTTATCAAGCTGGAAATTGGCGCACTTCTCAACCAAAAAGGGAGGAGAAAGCCGCAGCTCCTTCTTACCCTCCAAGGCCGAATGGCCTCCCTTCCAAGGCGACGCCCAAGCCTGACTTTAAGGCTAATAATGCAGCTTCCAAACCGCGTGGTCGAGACACCAAGTGCTTTAAGTGTCAAGGATTTGGCCATATCGCTTCTCAATGCCCCAGCCAAAGGACCATGTTGGTGTTGCCAAATGGGGAAATTGTATCAGATGAGGAAGAGGAGTACGAGGGGATACCGCCTCTAGAAGAGGAAGAGAATGAATCAAGTGAGGAGATACCTACGCATGAGGAGATTGGATGCCTAGTGGTTCGAAAGGTCCTCACTACTCGCGCCAAAGAGAAGGAAATGGAGATACAACGGGACAACCTTTTCTACACAAGGTGTCATATCAAGGATAAGGTGTGTAGTGTTGTTATTGATAGTGGGAGTTGTGCCAATGTCGCTAGTCTACTCATGGTAGAAATGCTAGGGCTCCAAGTTATCAGACATCCAAGACCTTATCGCCTTCAATGGTTGAACAATGAAGGGGAAGTCCGTGTGTTTAGACAAGTAAAAGTGCCATTCCGAATTGGCAAGTATGAAGACGAGGTTACTTGTGATGTCGTGCCAATGCAAGCAAGTCACCTCATTCTTGGACGGCCTTGGCAATATGATCGCGATGTCGAATTCAAGGGAAGAGCTAATAAATATGTCTTTACTCATTGCAATAGAAAGGTGACACTTGTACCTCTCACCCCAAAACAAGTGTATGAAGATCAAATGAGGCTGCAAAAGGAGTATGAGCTAGAACTTGAGAGGAAAAAGCGAGAGAAAAGTGAGGAAGAAAAAGGAGAGAGTAGGGCCGAGCCCCTAGGGAAGAAAAAGGCAACAAGTGGGTCGGCTATGAGAGAAGAAAATAAGGGGAAGCTAAGCTTGCTAGCAAAAGCCAAAGATGTAAGGCGAGCTTTGTCTTCCAACCAACTCTTACTTATGCTTGTGTGCAAAGAAGAGTTGGTCACTTCATCCATATCCACTGACTCCTTGCCTTCTACTATTTTACCTCTCTTGCAGGAATTTGAGGACATATTTCCTGAGGATGTACCTGATGGACTACCACCACTAAGGGGAATCAAGCACCAAATCGATCTCATTCCTGGAGCACCATTGCCTAACAAACCAGTCTATAGAATGGGTCCTGAGGAAACAAAGGAATTGCAAAGGCAAGTGGAGGAATTGCTAAGGAAAGGTTGGGCTAGAGAAAGTCTAAGTCCATGCGCTGTACCAGTGATTCTCGTGCCAAAGAAAGATGGAGCGTGGAGAATGTGCACCGACTGTCGAGCAGTCAATGCAATCACGGTAAAATATCGTCACCCTATCCCTAGGTTAGATGATATGTTAGATGAATTGCATGGTGCCATTATATTTACTAAAATTGATTTGAAAAGTGGTTACCACCAAATAAGAATGAAAGAGGGAGATGAGTGGAAAACCGCTTTCAAAACTAAACATGGTCTATACGAGTGGTTAGTAATGCCATTTGGTTTAACTAATACACCTAGTACCTTCATGCGTTTAATGAACCATGTTTTGAGACCTTTTCTTGGGAAATTTGTAGTGGTTTACTTTGATGATATTCTGATTTATAGCAGAAGCTTAGAGGAACACCTTGAGCACCTCAAAGCCATCTTTGAAGTGCTTCGAAGGGAAAGGCTATATGCCAACCTTAAGAAGTGCACATTTTGCACGGATCGTGTTGTGTTTCTAGGATATGTTGTAAGTGCGCAGGGCATTCATGTAGATGAAGAGAAGATTAAGTCCATCCAAGAGTGGCCAACACCTACCTCAGTAAGTGATGTGCGCAGCTTTCATGGATTAGCAAGCTTCTACCGTCGTTTTGTGAAGGATTTTAGCACCATCGCTGCACCTCTTACCGCAGTCATAAAGAAGAACGAGAAGTTCTTTTGGGGGGAAGCCCAAGATAAGGCTTTCCAATTGCTGAAACACAAACTCACACATGCACCACTCCTTGCAATACCTAATTTTGATCTCACTTTTGAAGTGGAATGTGATGCATCAGGTGTAGGAGTAGGAGCCGTACTCATGCAAGGAGGGAGACCGATTGCCTACTTTAGTGAGAAATTAAATGGCGCGGTCCTCAACTATTCAACTTATGACAAGGAGATGTTTGCCCTTGTACGTGCTTTGGAGACATGGCAACACTACCTACGTGCCCGGGAATTCGTCATCAAAACTGACCATGAGTCTCTCAAGCACCTAAAAGGACAACAAAAGCTGAGCAAACGGCATGCCCGATGGGTAGCCTTCATCGAGTCTTTTCCATACGTCATCAAATACAAAACAGGTAAGTCTAATGTAGTAGTTGACGCTTTATCTCGTAGACACATTTTGCTCACTGTTTTAGATGCTAAACTCCTAGGCTTTGAACTCATGAAGGAGTTGTATAAGAATGACTTGGATTTTGTGAACGCTTATGCGAATTGGGGAAAATCTGACTTTGAAAAATTCTTCGTACATGATGGGTTCTTATTTTATATTACCAAGCTGTGCATTCCTCGAGGGTCCATACGTGACTTACTTATTCAGGAGTCACACAGTGGTGGACTAATGGGACACTTTGGTGTCACCAAGACATTAGCTGTATTGCAGGAACACTTCCATTGGCCTCGCATGCGCAAAGATGTGGAGAGGATTGTTGAAAGATGTGGTGTGTGTCACAAAGCTAAGTCTCGGGTCAACCCAAACGGTTTGTATACTCCTTTACCCATACCTCACCAACCTTGGGTTGATATTTCCATGGATTTCGTGCTTGGGTTACCTCGTTCAAAGCGTGGCCATGACTCAATATTTGTTGTGGTAGATAGGTTCTCCAAAATGGCTCACTTTATTGCATGTCATAAGACGGATGATGCTTTACACATTGCTGATTTATTCTTTAAAGAGGTTGTTCGTTTGCATGGCATACCTAGGACTATAGTATCCGATAGAGATGTCAAGTTTTTGAGCTATTTTTGGAAATCTTTATGGGGTCGATTGGGAACCAAACTGTTGTTCTCTACCTCTAGTCATCCTCAAACGGACGGACAAACTGAGGTAGTCAATAGGACTTTATCCACACTCCTACGTGCAATCATAAAGAAAAATATCAAGTCCTGGGAGGAGTGTCTGCCTCATGTTGAGTTTGTATACAATAGGGCTGTGCATAGTGCTACACAATTCTCACCTTTTGAAGTTGTGTATGGTTTGAACCCCTTAACTCCCTTAGATTTTTTGCCATTACCCTCTTCTGAGCATATGAACTTAGATGGCAAGAAGAAAGCTGAGTTCGTGAGATCATTACATGACAAGGTTCGTACCAACATCGAGAGGAGGACGGCCCAATATGCCCAACAAGCTAATAAGCATAGGCGCAAGCTTGTCTTTGAACCAGGTGATTGGGTCTGGTTACATTTGCGCAAGGAGAGATTTCCAAACCAACGGAAAAGCAAGCTGTCACCAAGAGGAGATGGGCCTTTTCAAGTCATTGAGCGCATCAACGACAATGCATACCGCTTAGATCTGCCTGGTGAGTACAATGTTAGTGCTACATTCAATGTTGCTGATCTAAATCCATTTATTGCAGGGGACGCGTACGATTTGAGGGCAAATCCTTTTCAAGAGGAGGGGAATGATGCGATTGAGCACGAGACCCAAAGTGTACAAGTAGACCCTGTGAAGGTGCCCCTAGGCCCAGTGACACGAGCACGAGCTAAGAGATTCAAGGAGTCCCTCCAAGCCTTGGTACGTGCCATCCAAATCCAAGAGAAACCGGCCATTGAAGGAATTGAGTTGGAATATCCTTGCACGACTACTAAAATGCTGCTTACAATTGAAGATGCAAGTGTTCAAGCTCCAAATAGCGGGCCAAGCTGCAGTTAAGTACCCTCGCTGAGCCGTACGGGGATCTCGCTGCCCGGTCAGCGAGTCGGGGGTCCAAGGGGGCGACGCGCCCCTGGCTTGGGGGCCCGAGGGCGCAGCGAAGCCCCCGGTGGGGGTTCGGGCTAGCTTTCGGTCTAGCTTAAGATCTATAGTTAGTTGGGCTAGCTTTCGGTCAAGTGGAGGCCCAAGGGCCTGGCCGAACTTTCCTTGTCATTTTTCCAGTTTATTAGGTCTTAGTCACGGCTATAAGTAGCCTAAAGTCGCATGTTACATGGAGTTTTTGAGAGTATTGAATAAAATTTCCAGAATTTCGTCCATTCCTTGTGGCAAATTCCCTTAGCTTGTGAAAGCTAAGTTGAACATCCTAGAGGTGATCCTAGGCTGTTCTTGACTTATCAATCAAGCACACATACTTGATTGTGGCGTCCTCTACCGTTAAATCTGTTCTTGAGTGGTCCAAGTTCAGGTTCAACTCCATCCAATCTTCATCGTGTTCCTCTAGATCCGAAGTTGCTTCCGCGTCTCGCATCATAAAGCTTCCTTCACCTTCTTGGATCTTGATCTTGTCATCGGACCACCAATGTTGATTAAAGGATCCTTGACCCAAGGCTGAAGTTATTTATTGCACACCCGTATCCGTATCATTCCCTCTTTCCTCGAAAAGATTCATCCTCGAATCTTCAAAGTCTCCTCTTGAAAGTGATTTGTCCACAAATCGATGGTGCGCTTTAAGGACAACAATGTTGGAAATAGATGAATGACTACGAGCCATGTTGCATGTCGTTTGGTCAGCTTCGGGAAGCTCTCAAACAAGGACATGCGCCAAGATAGGAAAGAGCTTGTGTAAGGCGTGTGAAAATCCCAAGTGGCAATCCAAAACTCTCTAATTAGCCTTTGGGCATGAATCTTCACATTGACACCTTGATTGTGCAAAGGTGTAAAATCCAGCACTAGTTGATATTGATTTGAATCATCTTGCATGGATAAATTGAAAGCAACTTGTTGCACGGATGAGGCACTAAACAACTCGTGGAGGACAGCTTTGGGATCTTGCGTGACACACAATTTCTCATCTTCCAACATATAAGGTAGCAAACAATTGAAGTCCACTTCATGAGGATTACTCGAACTAGCACAAGTTGAAGTTGACAAATTGAACACTTGGCCACCAGCTTTTGGCTGTGTGAACAAGCATGAAAGATCACCACCTTTAGTTGGAATAAGCACAAAATCAGGTTGTAAGTCTTTAATCAAAACTGAAAAATTTTGGACAGCTTTACAACCTACAAAAACAAAATAACCTTCAACCTGAAACAAATTAGAAATTGGATAAAGAAGTAATGGTACATCATCAACTAAATGGTAAGAAGGTAGAGAACAAGGTTTAAGTGTGTATACTCCCTTTGGCACTTCATTATTCCGTCCACCAATTGATTCAACTTGAGAAGACATTGCTAGCCTTTTACACTTTCCTTCAAAATCTGCATAAGAAATACAAGTGTTAGGATGGAAAGTATACTTAAAAGAAGGTAAAGATGATGAATGAGCCATAGGTAGTAAATGAGAGTCAAAGTTTGGAATTCTCCCTTCATGGTTGGTTTGAATTGATTCCCCTTTGGTATGGACAGATTTGAATTGAAATTGTTCCATGGGGTGATCCCAAATAGATTTAATTCCTAAAAGACAAACTCCATGGAAACTAGTGAATTGCACAAGTGACTTTGGAATGGAGCATGGCATGACTAACTTCACTTGACTTTGCTTAATCTGCACAAATGAAGAAACACTAAATAAAGCAAAGGTAAGTTCGTTAGGAAAACAATAAGCCCTCACAGATTTGCTCAAAATCAGCTCACTTTCTCTTTTTTCTTCCTTTTTACCACTCATCTCATCAGATTTTTCCATCTCTTTAGCTAGCTTAACGCTCTCGATTGTTTTCTCATTATCAACCTCCTCAACAAATGGTTCAATAGGATGAAATACTCCTTTGTTGGGAATAGGATCAGCTACCTCCTTCTTAGAAAACTCACTTTGATAGCATCCATTTGACTCCATTTGTTTTTTGTGTAGAAGACGTTGATATGTCTCCCAAAATGACTCCGCATGAGGTGGTTCAACTCTAGATTTAGTTATAGAAAATGTTGAATGAACTTTCTTATCATCTTTTGCATAAACCGGCTTTAAAGAGATAGATTGCATGGAACCCCTCCTCTTGAGAGATTTGTTCTCTCGTTGGAGCCGATTGTACAAGTCCGTAGTATAATGGGAGGGTACAAATCGTTTCCTCATCACTTGCTTCATTTCAGTCCAAGTGTCAATCGGTTGTTCCCTATTTCTCCTCCTTGTGGCACATAATTGCTCCCACCAAATAAATGCATAATCTTGAAATTCAATAGCTGCAAGTTTCACCTTTTTCTCTTCAGAGTAGTTGTGGACTTCAAACACTTGCTCAACTCGCCTAACCCAATCCAAGTAAGCTTCAGGATCATTTTTTCCATGAAAGGTAGGCATTTTAGTTTTGATGGAACCAAGATTGTCATCGGTTCTCCTAGGTCAGCCTCGACCTTCCCTCACTCCCTCCTGGCTTCTCCTTGATCGAAATGAGGTGTGAGAATGATACCCCTCATCATCCGCATCATGTTCAACACTCTGAGCACTTGAAGCCCTATTATGTGTATTTCCGGTACCTCGCATCTCAATGGCAGCCAACCTGTCGGATAATTGTGTCATCACAAATTCTTGTCTCTCCGCTTGTTTTAGAAGATCTTGGAGTACCAATTTGAGTGACACGTCGGTCTCAGACGGCTCGGGTATGTTCCCTTGAGACATATTGTCAAACCTGCAAAACAAGTGTATCCTAGTCTATCTTGCAAAGCACTCGTGTATCACTCAAGGAAAACACACTCATTCTCAATTTTCCTTCTCGAAGTTCTTAAAACAACTCAAACTCTCAAAATTCCAGAATTAATTACCCTATAAGTAATAAGACACAAAGCAGAATTTTTTACGAATCCTAGAAAACAAAAACTCTACCTGAAGCTGGAACCTCTTTTTTTTTTTTTTTTTTTGAGCGGCTGTTTTTTGCTGAGTTTCTGGCCAGTATTTGGATGGTAAATGGTGTTTGTGGCGGTGTAGGTTTGGTTTTGGAAACTGATTTGGGGGTGTTTGGGCCTGGTTAGGTCGTTTGGGGTCTTTTGGAATTCAATCAAGATTGGAACTCAAGAGTTGGAAACCAATCAAGATTAGGAAACTCAAATTTTGAGAAATCAACCAAGATTTGGAGACTAATCAAGATTTGGGAACCAATCAAGAATTGGAAACTCAAGATTTAGGAAACTTGATTTCCTTTGTGTGAGAGCCAACTTCTTCTCTTCTTCCTTTTTTTTTTCTTTCGTTTTTTTTTTCTTCTTCTTCTTTTTTCGGCTCTTCAAGGAATACAAATTCAGATCACACCAAAAAGTTCAAGAAAACGGATGAAAGGTTATGCAAATTTCAAGAAGCTCAAGAACATCCCCAAATTACGTTGTGGTGTTTAGGGTTTGCAAGAACAACAACCAATACTCAAGAAATAGGCAAAACAGAATTTCAGCAATACTCAAAAGAAAAATTCCAGCAATACTCTAGCAACTTGGACACAAAAAAACAATATAAGGTACGTGACTCTTTTTTTTTTTTTTTTGTCTTTAAACCCTAACAACCCAAACAAAAGTATAACAGACTCAAGAACAAAAGTTGGACAGAAAACACAAAAAGACAATACCCAAACAGTTTTTTTTTTCTCGGATGAACAGTAACGTGAACAGTACGCTACAGTAACGATGAACAGTATTTCGGAATAGTAACGATGAACAGTAATCGCTACAGTTTTTTTTTTTTTTGACAAAAGACACAAACTAATAAGATATGAACAACTTCAATTGAAAGAGAATTAACCTGATGCTCTGATTACCAACTGATGAGCAACCCTAGGGGAAGACCCTCCTAGAACCTCCCAACCTTGTAATTATCAGAGTTGGACCTTTTCTCCCAATGGAAATTGAACTCGATTGTTCTCATGAACTCAAGACCTCTGACACACAAAGGCAATCAGCAACCTTAAGCAAATAAAGATGGATGAAGAGACACCACGATTAGGGAACAAACTAATCGATAAAGTCAGATTTGAATCCTAAGCAATGAACTCAAGAATTCAAGAGTAAGTTCGATTAAGAACTTGAAAGGAAAATTCCTCACGATTTTTGGTTGTAAAATATTCTCCCCAGACTGATACAAGAGGTGCCTTTTTATAGGCTAAAACTAGGGCAAACTCCGGCCCACATAAACCTGAAAGAAATTCGGTCCGCATAAAGAGCTTAAAGAGTCAGCTCTTTAAGGCTTTCCGATAAGGCCCAATAAGTAATAAAATACTTAACGCCTAACAACTACTAAACTAGACAGTCTTAAAACAACTACCAACTAAACTAACAAGTATGAGATCATTCCTTCACTTCAAACGTACAAGTGAACAAAGTAACATCATGGTCCATCAAATCTTCAAACCTAGTTTGCTCCTTGCTTGTATGGTGAATGATCAAGGCTCGTAAAGCTTCCTTCACCTTCTTGGATCTTGATCTTGTCATCGGACCACCAATGTTGATTAAAGGATCCTTGACCCAAGGCTGAAGTTATTTATTGCACACCCGTATCCGTATCAAATGAAGCCATAAATGTCTGAAAAATAGGTAAACACAAGGGACATGCCGCCAAATTTTCATTAGAGGTATAAACCAGTCTTTGGAGTTCTGGTTTTGTAATCGGTAAATTTGACCTAGATCTATTGAAAACCAGGTTTAGTTGTCTTCATAAAAGTTGTAACCCTTTGTCTTAGCTTCGAAACATTACCTAGTACACCTTGATCCGATAACCACAACTCTAGTTATGGTCAAAACCGTGTAACCCGTTTTTATACCATTTTTATTTCCACGCACGCGAACATGCATTTCTTGGCCGTTTTGGCCGTTTTGGCCGTTTTAGTCCTTATATCCATTTGTCATGGTTGTTTGACTGATGGTTGAGTATAATCTTCTGTCACAGGCAGTGACGAATCGGACGGAGTCCGTGGACCCGTATAAAGTGCCTTGATTTACGTGCTAACTATTTTGAGTGAGTAATTGGGTTGTTTACTGATGTGAAATTGTCAAAGTGCTTTGTTTATGTAAAATCTGTAGTTAGGCGAGGGTGTACTTTATCTCACTCGACCTAAGCCCATCGTTTGTTTTGATTTCATATGTGAGAATACATGCCTTATGTTGAGTATCACCCTTTTGCTGTATGCTGATGGAGGTGATTACATGACTTGAGTTGAACCCCTTTTTGCTGTGTGCTGTTAGGGTAAGTAGTTTGTTGTATACTTTGTTGAGAGATATCATCTATTGAGAGATTGGATATCTCAGGGCTTGGTTTCAGTCCGGTTCCAAGGGTAGACGAACTATTCGAGCCAGCCGGGGCTTGGTCGAAGTTAGTTCCATGCTAACCTTGGGATTTCCTTCTTTGTTAAAGTTAAGTGATTTTGTTTCGCTCGAGCTGCTGTATGCTGTTGACTGGCCAGCAGGGGTTGATAAGGTGAATGGGGAAAGTAAGCGGAGTCTACGGACCATGAGTATTTTGGTTGATGGAGTGTCAACAGGCGTTCAAGCTCGGGGAAATGAACTAGCATTGAAGCCACCTGTATCCTACCATTGTGATGTTACATTTCTGTCTATTGATGTGAAATATCTTGGGTTACATGTTTATTTGGATGTGATTTTACATTTTTACCCTCGATTATTCACTAAGCATATAACTTACCCCATTCCATTTGTTTTCCTTAGTAGGGGCTGACGCGGGGAAAGCTTGGAAAGGTGTATAAACTTTTGGTTTCTAGAATACTTGATTTTGCTCTAGTACTTGTTATAAGTTGATTAGTAAGATGTATATATTTGTTATGGTGGTTATAGTTATCAGCTTTTCTAGGGTTTACTTTCTGGTACTAGTGGTATGTATGACTTGATGTAATACTGTATATAGAACTTTCTTTTAGCGTGAAATTTATTTTATCGTTTTTGGAATCGAGTCTTGGCGCGAGCTAGGCAGGCGATCCGCTAAACCCTTTGGTACGCCTCTAGGTACGGTGGGGTCATCACAGTTATCGAAAGCGACAAAATATCTCTTTGAGATTTGATCGACATCGAACACATTAATTGTGACAGCCAAAATTGATTCCTCGAAGAGGTCACAACAAATGCAATTGATGAGACTAGGAGGAAAAAGGGTAAAATTAGGATTTTAAAAAATGCAATTGATTGAAATTTAGAGGCAAAAAGAGATTAGTGTTTTGGAAAATGAATTTTTAAAGGAAAAGGGAAATTAGGGTTCAAAAGATGATTTTTTGAAGAAAAGAAAAAATTATGCATGTATGCCTAAAAGGATCAACGTAACATAACGGGTGCGGGGGACTAGATTCGTGACTCAATTTTCCCTTTTTATAGAGGAGATATGAGCGTGCTAAGTCTAGAGAGCCATACTCGTCCATATCCCACATTTGATGGGTATTTTCCCTATCTAATCAAGCAAATGATCTAATCTAGTTCTAATTCTTAAATGAAATGCAATTCTACATGTCATGCTTTTGCACATAGGGATAGGGATATATATATAGGGGAAATATGGGATAAGGGATATACATATAGATGGAAATACCATGAAAAAATGGTAAGGATCCTAAAAAGTAGAAAAATATGCATGAAATGTAGTGATTGTCACACAAACATGATCTAACACGTGGATGGTCCCTAAGGGCCTAGCATTGGATTAGCCCATGTCTATAAATTTTCACTAGCATTGGACTAGTGAGAAATTAGAAAGGAGGGTCACAACTAGCGTTGGACTAGTGTGGAATCGGAAAAAGGGGGCCACAACTAGCGTTGGACTAGTGTGGTGACGTCTTGCATTTATTACAATCAAAATAAATCATAGAAAACATAATAAAGCAAATAAACACATAAATCACATATAGTACATAGCACATAAGCATGATATCTAGATGCAAGACCCTAAGAAAGCAAGTAACATGTAAACACACAAGCATGCAAAACACACAAAGTAAATAAAGCAAATAAAGCCCTAACTATTACATTTGGGGGCCCTAACTACAATCTAAAGGGGTAAAGAATAAAATAAATACCTAACTATTACATCTTGGCATTTAAATGCCTCTTCAAATAACCAAAATTAAATTAAAATAAACATACAAAATTAAAATAAATAAAGTAAATAAAGAAATAAATGAAATAATAAAAAAATATTCAAACAAGCATGCAATTTGACACATAGTAGCACATAGGATCAAGTAAAATCAAAATAAAGGAGTAGAATGTATCTCCCTTGAATTGGTGACCTAAAAAAATGCAATTTTTCTTATTTACCCACCAAAACAAAGAAAAGAGTCAAGGCATCACTTTACTTAACAAATAATCACAAGAAATAGAAATAAACATGAAATTAAAGCATTCAAATAAAAAGTAAACAACCCATATTCAACAAATTAAAACAAACAAGGACCCAATCGAAAGAATTAAAGAAGTTTGAGGGGTCAAATGATTATTATTACAAATATTAAGAGTCTGAATGAAAATAATAAAATTAAGGGCTTAAGATGAAACCTATAAATACTAAAATTCAGAAAAAATAAATCAAAACCCTCTCATCAAGCTCCAAAACAAAATATTACCCAAATTTAAACGAATTTTACAAATATCCAAATCAAAAACTATAAATCTATCAAAAATTGTTAAACCTTCAAATTTTATCCCAAAACTCACGAATAATCTATCCAAAAATCACATTAAAACATACCAAAGAAACATGTTAAAGAGACAAAATTGATTAATTTTTCCCATTTTGTGGGTCATAGTAGAATAAGGGGAAACTTGAGGGGTTAAAATGCAATTTTTTGGAATTGTTTCCATGCATCTTCGAAGAAGCTTTCTTCTTCTTTATTGGTTCCTCGGTTTTCAAATGCAATTCTCAACTGTGGTCTCAAATCTCAACCAAACACAGTTTGAGCATGAGCAACAGGACCACTAAATATTCTTCTCACTTTCCAACATAAAGCTCCTAGATTTAAGCACAAAAATGTCCAGAACAAAGGGGCATGCAAATCTGGAAACTTTCTACAACTCATGTCCTCATTTCCCTCTTCTAGATTTCATTATCAAACGTATGCATCATGCAAATCAGTTCCAAGCTAGCAAAAATGTGCTGAAAACCAACATAAAAAATTACACAAACAATAAAAGGGAGGGGACAGCAATCGAGGACACATCAGAAAACAAACTCAAGCAACCCGAAGCTTCATGCCATTTTTCTGGGTTTTGTTTGTTCAGCATACGAACACCAGCCATAAACTCAAGCAAGAACTCATGATAAAAACCCTATAGAAAGACCCAAACTCCTGTCCCCAAAACCCAAGCCAAACCCACGAAATCCTCAACCAAGACCCAAAATAAAACTCAACCTTTCTCAAGTAACAAAATCTCATGTATTAGTCCAAAGAAATTTCAAGGAGGGTATTAAACTAATGAAACTAGAAGCTATCATTACCTGTAAGTGATTGGAGACTGAATCCTCATGAGAAGTCTGGAGAGATGTGTTTAGATGACAAATTCGAAGCTGCAGACTTTTCTTCAAGAAGTGATGGTACCGCAACTTGAAGCTTCAATTCAACTGGTCTGGAGCTGTTTTCCCCAAACTTTTCCTGTTTTTACAAAAACTCCTCCATTACAGTCCAGGATATTGCAAAAATGAAGAAACCTTCCTAAAAATTCGAAATATGATTTGAAATTGGAGATGAAGTGGGCTGATGAATCAGCCTGAACTCGAAATTTTCTTAGCAGAAAATTTTTCCTTCCCTCGCTGATCTCCTCTCACTTTTGTTTGCCTTTTTCTTTCCTTTCTGTTTCTTGTCTATTTTTTGTTCTTTTCCCCCCAGATCCTCCTCTTCCTAGCTTTTCCTTTTCCATTCCAGATTATCGTCTTTTTCTCTCCCAGCCAAAACCCTCTTTTCTTCTTCCCATTCTTTCCCTAGTTTTTTTTCCTCTCTCCCGCAGTCTCTCTCTTTCTTGTTTCATCCTCAGCCTTCCTCTGCTCAAAACTTCCCTCACTCTCCCTTGCTTTTCCAGTCTCTTCCTCCCTTTCTTTCTTACTTGGCCGTCACTCTCTCTTTTTCCATCTCCCTTCCTCTCTCCCTGTTCCTTTTTCCAGCCCTCATTTTTCTTCTTCCCTCTCCCCTTGCTCTCTTTTTCTTTTCCCCCTCTGCTGAAACCTTTTTGCTGTTTTCTTGCACTTTCTAGTTTTCATTGCCCCCACAGCCCGTAGCTCTTCTTTGCCTTTTCCCTTTGCTTTTTGTTTTCAAATTTTCCTAGGCTTCCAAGTGTCTTGCCACCTATCCCCCCTCCTTGCATGTGGTGTCAACAAAATGAGAACACTTGTCCTATTTGCATGCATTAACACTTGTCTAATGCTCCTTTAGCACACTTGTGCAACATGCAAGTCCCCCCACCTATCTTCTTATCTTTTATTTATTTATTATATTTTTGTTTTTCAAAATCAATTTAGGTAAACAAAAATGTTAATTCCTAATTGTACAATGCATTGCAAAATTTTCATTTATTTTAAAGAAGCTGAACCTAAAACAAACTTTTTTGAATTTTTTGTGAGAATTTTTCCCTTTTCAGAAATATAATGTAAAATATCTTAAACATAAAAAATAATGAACCTAATTTATCAAAAATAAGCGAAAAATAAATACTAACTATCATTTTGTAAAATTAATCAATTAAAATAACATAAGATAAAATAAGAACAAAAATAAATAATAAAAATAAAGCCAAAAATTAAAAATTAAAATTAAAATTTTTGATGCCTACAGACCATAATTACGTTCCACCAAGCTCTAGCTGGTCTCTCAAATTGAAAATACTGTAACATTCACCTGCTTTTCCTCCGTATAATTCAAGGTGGCGAAAATGTTGATCATTGCTTCCAGCCATTTCTCGGCTACTTCAGGATCTGACCCTTTAAGAAACTTGGGAGGAGAAAACTTTTGAAATAGCTCTAGGGCCCCATCTTCCCCTATTTCAGGGTCCCTAGGCTGATTAACAGGGGTACCCCTGCTGCTCTACTAATCGAGCGAGAATATTGGTCATTTGCTGAATTGCCGCTACCACCTGATCCCCTTTTTCAGCTCGGGGTCCAGGTTGTGGCTCAATCATTGCACCTCTCTTGTTTCTCGGATTTTGTACTTGTCCTTGTACTCGTCTAGCCCTACGTCTACGGTTAGAGCTGTGTCCTCGACTAGTCCCACGTCCTTGACTTTGCCTACCCTCCATGCCTCTTTTGAAAAATAGACGATATAGGTATAAGCAAAATAAAGTAGCTATAAAACTCAATAAAAGCATTTCCAAATCATAAATGAAAGCAATAGAACACATTTAAAATAAAACACTCTCCTTATATACATATCATAACAAGTCATATATGTGAGAACCTGAAAATTTTTCTGATTTTCTAGACTTTATTTTATTTAATTGCATGCCTTTTCTCTATTTTCTTTATTAGGAAAATTTTTTAGATAATTTTTATGAGTAAATATAGTTTTTAAATTATTTTTCTAGTATAAGTTAGTTCATGAGATTTTAGAAATGTATATTGGACGTGGGACCCGCTAGTGCGGCAAGTGCGCTAAAATTCGGCCAATTAGGTTAAGTTTTGTATACAGGGAGTACATCACTAGGTGTTAGGTGATAATTAGAGGTTACCAAATGGATTAATGTTGGAGGGACAAAATGATAGCTTTGAACCAAAAAGGTGACAAGTGTCACTTTGTGATTAAAGATTGGACTTTGACCATCTTACTTACCTTTACCAAATAATCAAAAAATTGACCCAAAATTCATCATCATACATCTCTCTCTTGGCAGACTCTCTTAGGGAGCAAAAGAAAGGAAAACCTCCAACTTTCTTCTTCTCAGTCTTGCTCAATCTCACAACCTAACCGTTAAAACTTCAAATTTCTCCATAAAAACCCTTTGCTAAGTAGTATTGAGGTAGTTGGTGGAGTGGTTTGGAAAGACGAGGTGCTAAGTTGTTTCTTTTCTTGAGTTTGCAAGGTAAATGGCTAAGGAATCTTTCCTTTGTTCTTGCTAATGTTAAATTAGTGACTTGTGTTAGTCAAAGAGATGGTTTTGTGTAAGATTTCATGATTTTTGGTAGAGATTAATGAATTTCTATTTTTATTCATGATTTTTTTGATTTTATATGATTAATGTTGGTTGGCCATGGATGATGGCTTAATATGGTCTAGAATGAAGTTTTGGTGTGTTAATTGTAGCTATTTACGGAAAATTTCCGCTTTGTACGGAAAATTTCAGATTTAGGGTTTTGAATTGGGGTTTTTCTAGGGTTATTGAGGAACTCTTGAATTGGCTTTATTGAAAGGGTATTGTGACCCCAATAAGTTATATTGAATGGCCTATGACTTGCAATGGTAATTGCGGTTGTGTTAGGGAAACATAAGTAAGTGATTGTAGGATGGAAATTTGAAATTATAAGGGGAAATGCTGTCCACAATTTAGGTTCATACGATTTCTTGGAATTGGGTTGCTAGAGTGTTAATTAGTGACCTTAGGGTTGTCTAAACCTTTAGCACCAAGTGTACCTTGTATTACTTTCAAGTTATTACGGCTTTACATTAGTGATGTGCGGTTTGGATTTATGACTCGTAATCGAGTTTCATTGTGTTTTATTGAATGTTTTAGGGCGTACCGGTGACGCAAGGCGCTCGTTGGACAGAAATTTGTGATAACTCTCTTTGCTTGAGTGCTGAGTGTACTACTCACATGATTGTTATTTCATGGCTTTGATATACTTGAAATTTATGAGTTGAATGCTTGTGCATACCGTTGAGATTGATTGAGACGAGGGTGTACTTTATCATTCTCGCACTCTATGTCTTATGTGACTATTTACTGAATCAATTGAATGTCACTTGAATATACTTGAACTGGTGTCATTAGGACGTGTATCCAACGACCTTTACTGTTAACACTGAGCTCAATCCCATTGGTGGTCAATTGAATTGAGCCAGCAAGGGCTTGGTCGAGAAAATTGACAAGCCATGGGGACTGTTTATGTGAAATTCTTGAGTATGAGACTCTTGATTCCGGTATACTCGAGTATTACCATTTTTGAACTGATTGGAGTTCGGGCCCGGTAGAGGTATGTGAGGTGGACGGAAATTGAAGAAAAGTGGAGTCTACGGTATTAGCTGCTCTTTATACATTGACAGAGAGTCAATGAGGTAAGATCAAGTATGGCAAGAAAGGAAAATGGCTCTTGAGAGCCGTCCGTATCCTTTTAAAAATCTTTATTTAAATGTGGTGTTAACTGGCTCACCTATTGAATATATTTGGATTGAGAAATTTTATGCTTATGTGAACTTTGTTACTTGCGTGATGGTATCTCTTGGGCGAAAACTCACTCCATTGCCTTTGTTTTCCTTACAGGGATATGAGTAACCTTTTGGGAGACTGTAATTTTTTGGAAGTGGAGTTGAGCTAGTTTATTATTCTTTTGTATAGCTTCTCGATAGTCGGAAAACCTTAAGTGTATTTTGATCCAACATCTCTTTTGAGTTGTAAATTTGTATCTTTACGTGTATAAACGTGTTTGGCATGTTCATGTGTTACTTTGGGTTGTAAATGTTTAATTTCAAGGTTTTTATGATTTGATAGTAATCGGTTGGGCTTCGGACAGGTGCGGACTTTGAACGACGAAAGGAAAAAATTGGCGGAAAAAGACACGGGGGGATCCGGCTGCAAATCCGGCCAAAAATTTGTCGGATTGCTAGCCGGATTGACTTGAAAATTTTGGAATCTGAGCAGTTGCTCACTACCTCCAATCCGGCCAAGAATTCGGCCGAAAAACTGGCTAGATTCTGGTCAGATTATGACGTGGCCAGCACTGTTCATGTGCGGCTTCGATTTTCATTTTTCTGTTTTGCAATTTTTGTATCGTGTAAGCGCGTTATTTTATTCCGGAACGTTTTAGATTGTATTTAACTGCCCTGTTAGTCCTGGCGATTGTTGGGCAAGCAGTCCGCTAACCCCTTTGGTATGCCTTAGGGGAAAGTGGGGCTGTCACAGGTGGTATCAGGGTCTAGGTTTGAATTAGCCTGGCCTGTTAGAAAATTCCGACTTGAGAATTATATTTGATTATTTCCCTTAAGAGTACTTAAGTTTATTTACACTTTTGTGTAGGATGGACGGACGTAGTGGCCCTAGTGATAGTCCAGTTAGTGAGTAGCCCCATGGAGTACTCCCGATGATTAAGTATCAGATCCGGACAAGAGGGGCTACTGTACGTTGGAGTCTGGTTAATCGCCATCAGCGTTGCGAGTGCCGTCATACCTATGCCTATCCCAATACAGTCGTTTTGGCCATGGTAGAAGAAAGGAAGGAGTTGACGAAGGACAATGCTAGGTTTAAAGCCGAAGTGAACCAACTAAGGGAAGTTAATAAGAGGCAAGCCGAATGAATTAAGGAGCTTGAGTACGATGTGGTTGAAGGCCAAGATAAGGTAGATGACCTCTGTACACAACTTGAAGCAGCGCATAAGCGCATGGTTAAGAGGGCCAGGAAGGCGAGGGTTAGAGCTGAATCGATTTTGAAAATTTGTGATGACTTGCTTGGGGAGAAGAGCGATGAGGCTTTTTGCATAGGAGGCGAGGTTGACGGTGAACCCGCCCAGTCTTGTTGGTCAACTAGTCCTACGGCGGACTAAACCTTTACTCCTAGGCTACTATTTTGGATGATTTTGGTTACCGTACATAGATAGAATAGGGGATAGCGAATCCGGGCAAGACCTTTAGCTAGCCGTTTTGTATGTTTGGGCTAGCTTTACTTATATACCTTTTGATGACTTTGTTGTCTCATGGAATTTCTTTGTGTGTACTCGACTGACTGTTAAAGTTTGACTTGTTTGACACTGTTGTGTAATATGTATATATGTTTGATTGTTAATATCTTTTGGCTCCTTACATACGTCTACCATTATCTTTAATGTGTTCTATTTACGTTTTACCCTAAATCGACTAAATTCCATAGAAGGGACACGTAGTGGTCGAGGTCGTGGGCGTGGTGGTAGGCAACCCACAACTGTTGGGGTAGTCGGGAAACCATGCCTGAACCCAATCCTGAACCTAGAATCGACCCTAACGCTCAAGTAGCTGCACCCATCCAACAAATGACTGACCTGCTAGCTCATGTAATGGAGCACCAGGGTCAAAACCCTCAACCTCAACCTATAAACGCTAATCCTGGCAACCACATGGAGAGCGAGTATAGAGGTTTCAGAAGTTTTCTCCACCCAAGTTTATCGGTGGGCCAGATTCTAATAAGGCCGAGAGATGGTTGAAAAAGATGGTGAACATCTTTGCTGCATTATATTATTATACGAAGGAGAGACAAGTGACTTTCGCTATCTTTCAACCGGAAGAGGCGGCCCGTTCTTGGTGAAACATCATACGGCAAAAGTGGGAATGGGAACAAATACTAAGGACGTGGGTAAATTTCATGAGGGAATTCAACGCCAAGTTTTTCTCTCCTTTGGTTCAGGAAAGGAAAGAAAATGAGTTTATTCGGCTTCGCCAGAGAGCTCAGACCGTAGCTGAGTACGAAAACCAATTCACTCGCCTATCCAAATTTGCCCCTGAGCTAATCATGACCAAACAACGAAGGATAAGGTGTTTTGTTCAGGGTCTGAACGTGGAAATCCAGAAGGATCTCACTGTGGCCCAAATTAACGCTTTTAGTGAAGCCGTGGAGAAGGCTCAACAAGTGGAAAGCGCCAGGCTTCAAGTGAGGAACTTTCAAGCTAAAAAGCAAGGATTTCCTGGTAGTAGCTCAGGGCAGAGGGATAAGAGTACCCCTCCCAAGTTTGGACTGGGAGCCGGAGGTGGAAAGCAGCCGGGAGTATCGAGAGGGGCTCAGTCAAGAGATGGCCAAGATGGGCGAGGCCATAGAGGAAATTTCTAGGGGGCTTAGCTTCGGCATCTCGCAGTTCCTGTGGGCATTGTGGGAAGCCAAACCACACGGAAGACAATTGCTGGAGGAAGGAAGGAAAATGTTTACGCTGTGGGAGTGCAGACCATCAACTTGCTACTTGCCCGACTCTAAGACGATGGAAATGAGAGCTAACAACCGCCGAGGACCAATTTTGGACTAGTTAAGGGGGAAGGGACAAAACCCAAGGTATTGGCTCGAGTGTACTCGCTACAGCCACAACAGGTCCTTGACTCTTTCGAGATCGTAGAAGGTACGATCCCTATATTCCACTGAATTGCGAAGGTCTTAGTAAATCCCGGTGCCACCCATTCCTTTATTAACCCCAATTTCATATGTGGTATTGATATAAAACTTGCTAGTTTACCTTATGATCTAAAAGTCAGTACCCCCACGGGGGATCATCGTTTGATTACTAGTACGGTTTATAAGGATTGCGAAATTTGGGTAGGAGAGAGAAAATTGTTAGGGGATTTGATAAGCCTGTCTATTAAGGGGTATGATTTAATATTGGGCATGGACTGGTTAGCCAGGTATAATGCACAACTTGATTGTAAAAAAAATGTGGTAGAATTTCGCATTTCTGGGGAGGCGACCTTAAGGTTAGATATAAGGGGGAGGTTAGTCTCATCCACCTTGATCTCGGGTATTCGGGTTAGGAAATGGCTAAGTAGAGGGGCGCAAGGGTTCTTAGCTTTTCTAATCAATACCCCTACAAATAAATTGAAGATAGAGGAAGTGCACATAGTGAAGGAATATCCAAATGTATTTCCTGATGAGTTAGTAGCCCTACTTCCGGAAAGAGAGATAGAATTTAAAATCAATTTGTTTTCGGGGACGTCACCTATCTTTAAAACTCCATACCGAATGGCACCTGCTGAGTTTAAGGAGTTGAAATTGTAGTTACAAAACCTTTTGGAGCAGGGGTTCATTCGAGAGAGTGGGTCTCCTTGGGGAACCCCTGTGTATATTTCTGTGCCTCTTGAACAAGAGGAAAGATCAATGAAACGAAAGACAAAACTGTTTGTGAAGAAAAAGGATGGAAATATGCGGATGTGTATAGACTACTGGGGGCTGAATAATGTAACGGTTAAAAATAAGTATCCATTGCCCCATATTGATGAGTTGTTCGACCAGTTGCAAGGAGCAGTGGTCTTTTCGAAATTAGATTTTCGACAAGGGTATTACCAATTGTTGATTAGGAAGGAGGATATCCCAAAAATTGATTTCAATTCGAGATATGGGCACTACGAATTCACGGTTATGTCCTTTGGACTGACCAATGCCCCTGCTGCCTTCATGGATCTGATGCATAGGGTTTTATTCCCTATTTGGATCGATTTATAGTTGTATTTATTGATAACATTTTAGTCTACTCAAAAACGCGTGAGGAGCATGAGCAGCACCTAAGGATCGTTTTGCAAACCCTAAGAGAGCATCAGTTGTATGCCAAGTTTAGTAAGTGCGAGTTTTGGCTGGAAAATTTTTCTTTCTTAAGGCACATAATTTCCAAAGAGAGCATTTTGGTTGACCCGGCGAAAGTAGAGGCCGTGACTGATTGGAAGAGGCCAGAAAATCCCACGGAGATTCGTAGTTTTCTAGAGTTGGTTGGGTACTATAGGCGTTTCATTAAAGACTTTTCTAAACTGGCCGGTCCTTTAACCGACCTGACGAAGAAACATGGTCGTTTCATGTGGGATGCTAGGTGTGAAGCGAGTTTTCGAGACCTAAAGAAAAGATTAACCATGGCACCGATTCTAGCTTTGCCCAATGGAGTAGACGATTTTACCGTTTATACTGACGCGTCGCGGGAAGGTCTGGAGTGTATGTTAATGCAAAACCAGAATGTGATATCTTTTGCCCGTAGAAAATTGAAACCCCACGAGCAGAACTACCTAACCCATGATCTGGAGTTAGCCACAGTTGTTTTCGCTTTGAAAAAGTGGAGACACTATCTATATGGGGTAACCTTCGATGTTTACTCAGACCATAAGAGCCTTAGATACCTCTTCTCACAGAAAGAATTGAATATGAGGCAGCGACGGTGGATGAAATTTCTGGAGGACTACGACTACACTATCAACTACCATCCCGGGAAAACCAACGTGGTAGCGGATGCCTTAAGTCCGAAGGCTCGAGTAGCAGGGTTAATGATTAAGGAATGGGATTTGTTAGAATCAGTTTGTGAGTGGAAACCCTGTCTTAGAAGTCGTAAGGTGATTTTTGGTAATGTTAAAGTAACATCGACTTTACTGGAGCGGATTAAAGAGGTCCAGAAGGAAGATTCTATGGTACGGAAGTGGGGAGAGAAAGTGGACAAAGGGAAATTGGCCGATTTCAACTTTAGTCTCGAGGGAATTTTGAAATACCAAAATCGAATAGTGGTGCCCAAAGATGAAATGTTAAAGAAGGAAATCTTAGAAGAAACTTATCGGTCCAAATATACGATCCATCCAAGTAGTAGCAAGATGTACCAAGACCTAAAAGCAGCCTATTGGTGGGACAACATGAAGAACGAAATTGCTCAATACGTGCAAAAATGTCTCATTTGCCAACAAGTTAAGGCGGAGCATAAAAAACCATCTGGTTTGTTACAACCTCTTGAGATACCTGAATGGAAGTGGAAAAACATCACAATGGACTTCATTTTAGGTTTTTCGCGAACGCAACGAGGACATGATGCCGTTTGGGGGATTATTGATCGGTTAACCAAATCGGCCCATTTCTTGCCGGTAAACATGAAGTATTCCATGGATAAATTGACTCAGGTGTACATGGACAAGATCGTAAGACTATATGGAGCTCCTGTGAGCATCGTTTCGGATAGATATCCCCACTTTGTATCTAGGTTTTGGCAGAAATTTCAAGAGACTTTGGGGACTAAATTCAACCAAAGTACCACTTATCACCCCCAGACGGATGGACAGTCGGAGCGAACAATTCAAACTCTCGAGGATACGTTAAAAACCTGTATTCTAGATTTTAGAGGTAATTGGGGTCAACATATGACCTTAGTAGAGTTTGCTTACAATAACAGCTACCATTCGTCAATTCAAATGGCACCATACGAAGCGCTGTATGGGAGGAAGTGCCGGTTATCGATCTATTGGGATGAAGTCGGCGAGAGGAAGGTGCTAGATCCAACAACTATTCCATAGACGGAGGATGCACGAGAAAAAATCAAGTTGATACGACAAACACTCCAAATAGTTCAAAGCCGACAAAAGAGTTATGCGGACAATCGAAGAAAAGATATGGAGTTCAAAGTTGGGGACTGTGTTTTTCTTAAAGTCACACCGTTACGGAGCGTCACGTTGGGTAGAGAAAAGAAACTTCAACCGAGATTCATCGGACCTTTCAAGATTTTTCAGAGAGTTGGTAAAGTAGCGTATCGACTTGAACTACCATCAAGTCTATCCAGAATTCACAACGTCTTCATGCTTAAGAAGTACTATCCTGACCTGTCTCACATCTTACAACCAGAGGAAATTGAGATAGATAAGTCACTCACCTACGAAGAGAAACCTGTACAGTTGGTTGACCGAAAGGTTAAGGAGCTGAGAAACAAACGAATTCCTTTGGTGAAGATCTTGTGGAGAAACCATGGCATAGAAGAGGCTACCTGGGAGGTGGAAGAAGAAATGCAAACGAAATACCCTGAACTGTTTTGAATCAAGGTGAGAAATTTCGAGGACGAAATTCTTTTAAGGGGGAGAGAGTGTGAGAACCCGAAATTTTTTTTTATTTTCTAGGCTTTATTTTATTTAATTGCATGCCTTTTCTCTATTTTCTTTATTAGTAAAATTTTTTAGATAATTTTTATGAGTAAATATAGTTTTTAAATCATTTTTCTAGTATAAGTTAGTTCATGAGATTTTAAGAGTGTATATTGGACGTGGGACCCGCTAGTGCGGTAAGGGCGCTAAAATTCGGCTAATTAGGTTAAGTTTTGTATACAGGGAGTAAATCACTAGGTGTTAGGTAATAATTAGAAGTTACCAAATGGATTAATATTGGAAAGACAAAAGGATAGCTTTGAACCAAAAAGGTGACAAGTGTCACTTTGTGATTAAAGGTTGGACTTTGACCATCTTACTTACCTTTACCAAATAATCAAAAAATTGACCCAAAATTCATCATCATACATCTCTCTCTTGGCCGACTCTCTTAGTGAGCAAAAGAAAGGAAAACCTCCAACTTTCTTCTTCTCAATTTTGCTCAATCTCACAACCTAACCGTTCAAACTTCAAATTTCTCCATAAAAACCCTTTGCTAAGTAGTATTGAGGTAGTTGGTGGAGTGATTTGGAAAGACGAGGTGCTAAGTTGCTTATTTTCTTGAGTTTGCAAGATAAGTGGCTAAGGAATCTTTCCTTTGTTCTTGCTAATGTTCAATTAGTGACTTATGTTAGTCAAAGAGATGGTTTTGTGTAAGATTTCATGATTTTTGGTAGAGATTAATGAATTTCTATTTTTATTCATGATTTTTCTGATTTTATATGATTAATGTTGGTTGGCCATGGATGATGGCTTAATATGTACGGTGTGTTAATTGTAGCTATTTGCGGAAAATTTCCGCTTTGTACGGAATATTTCAGATTTAGGGTTTTGAATTGGGGCTTTTCTAGGGTTATTGAGGA
Organism: Coffea arabica; assembly: GCF_036785885.1. Taxonomy (NCBI): domain Eukaryota; kingdom Viridiplantae; phylum Streptophyta; class Magnoliopsida; order Gentianales; family Rubiaceae; genus Coffea; species Coffea arabica. The sequence continues at coordinate 38,767,801 of NC_092329.1, forward strand.
ACTCTTTAATTGGCTTTATTGAAAGGGTATTGTGACCCTAATAAGTTGCATTGAATGGCCTACGACTTGCAATGGTAATTGTGGTTGTGTTGGGGAAACATAAGTGAGTGATTGTAGGATGGAAATTTGAAATTATAAGGGGAAATGCTGTCCACAATTTAGGTTCATACGATTTCTTGGAATTGGGTTGCTAGAGTGTTAATTAGTGACCTTAGGGTTGTCTAAACCTTTAGCACCAAGTGTACCTTATATTACTTTCAAATTATTACGGCTTTACATTAGTGATGTGTGGTTTTGATTTATGACTCGTAATCGAGTCTCATTGTATTTTATTGAATGTTTTAGGGCGTGCCGGTGACGCAAGGCACTCGTTGGACAGAAATTGTGACAACTCTCTTTGCATGAGTGGTGAGTGTACTACTCACATGATTTTAATATACCTAAAATCTATGACTTGAATGCTTGTGTATATTGTTGAGATTGGTTGAGACGAGGGTTTAATTTATCACTCTCGCACTCTATGTCTTATGTGACTGTTTACTGAATCAATTGAATGTCACTTGAATATACTTGAACTGATGTCATTAGGACGTGTATCCAACGACCTTTACTATTAACACTGAGCTCAACCCCATTGGTGATCAATTGAATCGAGCCGGCAAGGCCTTGGTCGAGAAAATTGACAAGCCATGGGGACTGTTTATGTGGAATCCTTGAGTATGAGACTCTTGATTCCTATATATTCGAGTATTACTATTTCTGAACTGCTTGGAGTTCGGGCCCGGTAGAGGTATGTGAGATGGATGGAAATTGGAGAAAAGTGGAGTCTACGGTATTGGCTACTCTTTATACATTGACGGAGAGTCAATGAGGTAAGATCAAGTATGGCAAACAAGGAAAATAGCTCTTGAGAGCCGTCCCTATCCTTTAAAAATCTTTATTTAAATGTGGTGTTAACTGGCTCACCTATTGAATATATTTGGATTGAGAAATTTTATGCTTATGTGAACTTTGTTACTTGCATGATGGTACCTCATTGGGCGAAAGCTCACTCCATTGCCTTTGTTTTCCTTACAGGGATATGAGTAACCTTTTGGAAGACTGTGATTTTTTGGAAGCCGAGTTAAGCTAGTTTATTATTCTTTTGTATAGCTCCTCGATAGTCAGAAAACCTTAAGTGTATTTTGATCCAACATCTCTTTTGAGTTGTAAATTTGCATTTTTACGTGTATAAACATGTTTGGCATGTTCATGTGTTACTTTGGGTTGTAAATGTTTAATTTCAAGGTTTTTATGATTTGATAGTAATCAGTTGGGCTTCAGAGAGGTACGGACTTTGAACGACAAAAGGAAAAAATTGACGGGAAAGGACACAGGGGAATCCGGCCGTAAATCCAGCCAGAAATTGGCTCGATTGCCGGCCGAATTGACTTGGAAATTTTGAAATTCGGGCAGTTGCTCACTGCCTCCAATCCGGCCAAGAATCCGGCTGAAAAATCTGCCAGATTCCGGCCGGATTGTGACGTGGCCGGCACTGTTCATGTGCAGCTCCGATTTTCGTTTTTCCGTTTTGCGATTTTTGAATCGTGTAGGCGCGCTATTTTATTCCAGAACGTTTTAGATTGTATTTAACTGCCCCGTTAATCCTGGCGAGAGTTGGGCAGTGTGACGCCCCGAAAGAATGAGTGTGAGAACCCGAAAATTTTCTAATTTTCTAGGGTTTATTTTTTTTTAAATCGCCCGCCTTTTCTACATTTTCTTGATTAGAAAAAATTCCCCAGATAAAGTTTATGAGCAAAGATAGTTTTAAAATGATTTTTCTAGTATCAATTAGTTTTTGAGAAATTAAGAGCTTATACCGGACGTGGGACCCGCTAGTGTGATATAATTTTGGTGACTAAGTGAATTGTGTGCTAAGTGTTATTATTTTACAAGGTGCTAGGAAATGATTAGAGGGTGGTTATATGATGTAACCATTGGAAGCCAAAGGATTAAAGAAAATACTAGAAGGGCCAAGTGTCACAAACCCATTGCAAGTTGGACCTTTGACTAAGACCATGATTTCTTCTTCTTATCTTGACCAAACCTTTTGTTTTCATCATTTCTTCTTCTTGTAAGCATGATGGACGAAATTTTGAGAGAAAGAGAGAGAATATCCAGCATCTTGCACCTCAATTTCTTCCTCCAATCTTGAGTTCTAACCGATTAAATTGCAAATCACTCCATAAAACTTGCTAGCTAAGGAAGATTGAAGCTATTGGTGGAGTTGTTTTGGAAGAAAAATCCCAAAGCCATCACCTTTCTTGATATTTCAAGGTATCATGTCTAACCATCCTTTCTTTGATCCTGATTTTGTTAAATTAATGACTTGTGATGGCTAATGAGATGTTTTAGTGGAAGATTAGCACTTGAATGCAAAAATTTCCAGATTAGGGTTTTCAATTTCCCCAATTCTGCCTGACACTGTTCATCATAGTTAGAGGCCGAATTGGCCTTAGCACAAAACATGAAAGTTGTAGAGAATGAGGTTTTATAGTTGCCTGCAAAATTTCAGCTCAATCCAAGTTCGGTAGCCTGTGAAAAGACCAAAATACCCTTGCTGCCCTGTTTCTGTCCGAACCTGGAAATCAGCTTTGGTAATTGATTAGTTTGACTGGGAATACTACTGATTTGGTTGTTGATGTCTTCTTAAGAATTCTAGCCTTGTATCTTAGCTTTTAAATGGCTTTGGAATTACCTGATTTGGAGTTGTGTGTGCTGAGTTATGACTGAATGAATCAGGACTGCCACAGTGAGCTTCGAACTAGAAAATCTGGGGTTGTTTTGGTAAATATGACCTAGTTAGGGTGAGAAATAGACTGAGTGGTCTTCATGAAAGTTGTATGGAATGATATTGTAGAGGTGCTTGCAAAATTTCAGGTCAATCGGAGTTGCGTAGCTTGAGAAAAGATGGAATTACCCTTGCTGCCCTGGTTTTACCCGAATTTGGGAATTGCTTCTGTAATGGGTTATTTTGGTTGGGAATGCTTTGGAATTGGTTGTTGAGGTCTTTTGATGTATTGTAGCACTGTTTCTTAGCTTTCAGATGATTTTGGAATTTCTGGATTTGGACTTGGATAGCCTGATTTATGATGTTTCCGCTAGAATGCGTTCTGTGAATATGTTTTTGTCATTCTGGTATAGTTTCTTGCATTTTTGACCTTGTTACACTCGAAACTGGGTTGAGTGATCTTCTGTAATATTGTAGCCCTATCTCTTAGTTTCGAAACGGTGTATCTTGCACCTTCATCTGACAATCGTAGCGCCTTTGGTACCATTACCGTAAAATGACGTCAAAACTGTTTTTCTGGTTTTGAGCTTAACTTTCATTTCCGGACTTTTCCCTAGCTTGACTTGTACTAGTACTACTTGGAGCTTGCTGAATGGCTATTGGAGGAACTTGTTGTTGTGTGTGTACCTTTGGGACTGGCTGAAGAAATAATGAAGCCATGATGGCTGGAAAAGTAAGCAAATTTAGGGGAAGTGCTGTCCGAACTTTTAAAGGACTTGTTTACATTGAGTTTGTGATCTAAGACTTGGATTTGAGCAAGGCAATGTTACATGATGGATGATTTCTGAGCCATGGAGGTGAGTGACCTCAAACTACTTCTAAAGTTATTTATGAACCGTTTCTTACATTATTTACTTTTGAACTGTTTCCAAAGTCACTTTTGAAATGTTTTCTTGCATATCATGTGTGCTGGCATTTGAGTGTGCCTTGTTTGCTATATTTCTTGACTTCATGACTTGTATTTTGGTTGATAACGTGTTAAGCGCTTATAATGATTTCCAAAACGAGTTTTCGAGGCGAGTGTGTACTTTATCGCACTCGACCTCGATAAATGTGAAATTTTCGATTGAAATGTTACTTGCGCATGAATGTAAGCCTTTTGGGCTGAACTGGCCATTGCCCCTTGTTACCGGTCGTCTTGAGCCAGAAGCGGACTCGGTCAGGCGATTAGGAACTTGGGTGAACGTTTGGTATACTCGAGTATTACCTATGTAGGTTGGTGGAGCCTGGCCAAAAGCCAGGGACGGGGTGAATGAAATGAAATGAATGACCAAATGAGCGAGGAAATGTCAGGAGAATGAATGTATCCTTTCATGAATGTTATTATCGCTTTCCATTGTAAATGTTTCTTGAATTATTGATAATCCATATTTACTGTTTTGCAAATGATGTAATTGTTTCTGGACTTATCATTTGATTCATGACATCATTGAAATGAACTATTGTGAAACCGATTTGATTACTGATTTTAATGGTTACTCGCTGAGCTTCTAGCTCACCCCAAAAATATTTTATTCCCCTCCACAGGGCTCGTGGCGAAGGAAGGACTTGTAGTACTTGTGCACGTGTATGGATGGCCTAAACTTTGTACAATTTTGGATTTGGAATTATTTTATGTATATTTGGGATTAGTTTCCGCTGCATTTGTGACATGTAATTATTGGAGACGGGTGTGTATTTGTGGACCATTTGATGTATACTTGAGTTTTGTATTGTATTTATTTGAGGACTGTAGTGAACGACTGAGTCCCGGCGAGAGTTGGGCGGGCGGTCCGCCGAACCCTTTGGTTCGCCTTAGGGGGAGGTGGGGCTGTCACAGGCAGGCAGTCCGTTAACCCCTTTGGTACGCCTTAGGGGAAAGTGGGACTGTCACAACATACCCTATGGGACATTACCCCCAAGTATTGCTCAAGCACTACACTTGAATAATAAGGGTCCCGAAGTATGTACATTACCCCCAAGTATGTACACTTGAATAATAAGGGTCGCGAATCTCACTAATATCTTCAATATTTCCCAAGTCCAGATTATTCGCATTCTCCGTGCCTTGGCTTTTGCCATCCAGACCTATCCTAATATTACTCAGGATATCGACTTATCATAAAGGTATCACTTTTTGGTACTCAGGTACTAGAATCCAAAAATATAATAATTCACCACTCGGGCTAGCCAGTCTCAAGAGGAAATCCATCATTTTTGAGATTCCTACCCAACATACATATCTAATGTCCCCAACAATAGGCATTTGTTTCACACTTAACAAGCCAATCCCCATAGTCCGAGAACCCTCTCCCGGTATGAGCTCGATAAGAGCTCTGATACTATTTGTGATGACCCCATCTCCCCTTAGGGCGTACCCAAGGGTTTAGCGGACCGCCTGCCCAACTCTTGCCAGGACTTACTCACTCACTTCAAGAAAATAAGCTGCAACTTCAAAAGTAAAGGAAACTACAGTTCTCAAGCTTGGAACGTACATTTACATTCATTGTTATCTCAACCATTCATACATATCCGAATATAACAAGAGATTCAAATTCTAGTTGCACTTCTAACCTTAATCGAGCACTAGCGCTAGTAGATTTACAAAAGTTAAAAATCTAGACAAAACTAGGCTTTCCAACTTCACGCCTATGCTCGTAACCCCTGTAAGGAAAACAAAAACTAATAGAGTGAGCCAAAGCTTAGTGAGGTTCCAAAACTTCACGCAGACCCAAGTAGCAAGTTGGTTATTATGTAAAACTTGAACTCTTAAAATGAGCGAGCATAAAAGTTCATAAAAGAAACAATAACACCACAAGTAACAAGTTAATTAAATATACAACATTTTCAGGTACAAGGATACAGATGGCTCTCAAGAGCCAAATTCCGTTGCATTACTTGATCCGAATCCATTGACACTCCGTCAACGTTTGAAGAAGCAAACCATGACAGTAGATCTCCACTTTACACCAATTTCCATCCACCAATCAACCCCCTACAGGGCTTGAAATCCAAAATAAGAGTGATGGAAATACTCGAGTATACCGAATCCAGTGAACCATATCCAAAGGATTATACAATAAACAATAAACATGACCTATGGTTCACCAGTCTCCTCGACCAAACCCTTATTGGCTTGATTCGACTGACTAACCAATAGTGTGAGGATAAAAGTAGTAAGACGGGATGGTAGGCATCTCCTACTCGGATTGAGTGTGATAGATATTATCACTCAGTACTTACAAGTCAAGTACAAGATCTCAGGTAGTATTCAAGTTGTACACATGTATATCAAGTCAATAATAGCCAACAAACAGTAATAAATCACATTAGGGTAAGTGCGATAAAGTATACCCTTGCCCGTCCAAACAAGTCAAGTATTTCTTTCAAATATCAAGTTCAATCATGCACTTGGAAACACTCACCAATGAGTTATTGCTTTTCAAAACCACGTTCAATTTCAACTCCCTGATTGGAGTCCAAATTTGCAATAAAATTCCGTTTAACAGTTTACAATCAATTAGGGTTCAAAATATAGGAGTTTTGCTTAAAGAAAATCAAGTAAATAAAACTCGTTTAAGTAGTATATTCATTTCACTTATCAAACTCTAGAAAATTCATGCTTGCTCGTTTGGTTTCGATAAAGAAGCGATTAACACTTTTACGTTTGCAACTTGGTCTAAAAGATGAGGAAAACGTATTTATAGTGGTCGCTACTTTCGCCTTTTAAAGTGTATGAGTTTTGGCAAAAATTCAGCTTATATACCTCTACTAGAGGAAACTTGAATACCCTAGACAACCGAAGTCCAACTCATCCCCGAATCATCGCTCAAGTTCCAAGTTCACTCACTTATCCCTCGAATGAAAATTTGGGCAGTATAAACTTTGTATTTGTCCAATTTTCCAGCTATTTAAGGCTTCATGTTTTTCCTCAATCAACCCAATTCAAACACCACCAATAAACATATCAAGATAGCTCTTCATCTAGGGTTAAAACCATCCAAATATAAGTTATTTCTAGCAAATAATCAACAACTACCAAAGCTGGAATGGAATTTTCTTATCAAAGCTGGAATTTCATCTTTGAACACTAAAAAATCACAACCATGCCACTAATCACCTCACAAATTCCATATCCAAGCTCCATACCAACATAAGATAGCTGAACAACATAAATCAAAGCTAAAATGGCAAACCCTAGCTGAAATTTTCACTAAACAATCCAAAACTAGAAAATCATCCATAATATTCCAAGATTCAAAGCTTCTATAGCATATTTAGCAAGATTAAGAAAGATGAAAGGAAGTTTTAGACTTATACTTTACCAAACCTTCTTGAAAGTGAGGAACCAAGCTATTTCTTCCAAAAGTTTCACCACACCAAGTTTCCTAACACCCTTGATGCAAGTTTAATCAGTTTATTTTTGTGGTTTCAACTCAAACAAGGCAAGATTCCAGGTAGGAATGGAAATTTTTCTCCTCTATTCCCTTCTCCTCGTGTTTCGGCCAAGCTCCAGAAGAAAATGAAGAAAATTGAGCAAACAAGAAAGATAAGAAGAAAGGAATGATCTTGGTCAACAACTCTTGGATCTTTAACACTTGTCAGACCCAAGTTTTCTCTCTTTTTTTTCCTTTTCTTTCCTTTTCCTTAGGATTAAGGGGTAATTTAGGGAGGATTAGGTGAAATAAAAACAAGAAGATTAGGGTAAAAAAGTATTGGTCAAGTGGTGTACTCAATCGGTAACAAACGGTGCACGTCGATTCAAGCCTATTTTCCTTAACCCTCTCGTACTTGTGTTTTAACCTATAATTCACTAACTTATTATTAGCACTTTTAATCACACACTTCCTCTTACTGAATACTCGCTCTTATGCATCAAATTTAGTACACACACCTCACCAAGTGATCACACTACTAAAATACGTAAAAACCCTAATTAGCTCTAACTATAAAAGTAAAAGTAAAACTCTCGATTCTATTATATATTACAACTATTGATGGAATAAAATTAGTAGTAAAAGGAATTATAAATTAACTTATTCAAAATAAGAGGGAATTATCACCCTTATGGTGGTACGACCAGCTTTGACCATGCAAGTCAAAGAGGAGGATGAGCTGCAATGCAAGAATATATTCTACACTCGATGCTTCATTAAGAAGGCCCTTTGCAGCATAATCATAGATAGTGGAAGTTGCACCAACGTGGCTAGTGCAACTATGGTGGAAAACTTGAAGTTGACCACCCAGGATCATCCTTGTCCCTACAAGTTGCAATGGCTCAACAACTCTGGGGAGGTTCGAGTCACCAAACAGGTTCTCGTTTCTTTCCATATTAGTAAATATGTCGATGAAGTATTATGTAATATAGTTCCCATGCAAGCTAGCCATATTATACTTGGTCATCCCTGGCACTTTGATAGGCACATTTCATTTGACGGCGTAATTAATAAATACTCCTTCATGTACAATAATAAGAAAATCACCCTTGCTTCCCTTTCCCCTAGACAAGTGCATGAAGATCAGTTGAAATTACAAAGAGTTTGAGAGATCGTGTGAAAAAAAAGAAAAAAAGTGAGGCTGCCAAGGCAAAAAAAGGGGGGAAAAAGTGAGTATGGGCTCGACAAGTGAGGTAAAAATAGAGGGAAAGCAAATGCTCTTGATAAAAGTAAAAAAAGTGAGGTAGTTAGCAAGTGAAAATCAGCCACTTCTTCTACTTGTTAGTAAAGAAGTAGCGTTGTCCATGCACGAACTACATACTATCTTGCCTCTCGAGGTGTTTTCTCTTTTGCAGGCGTACACGAACGTGTTTCCTGACGACGTACCAAGAGGCCTACCACCTCTTCGTGGAATTGAGCATCAAATCGACTTCATCCTGGGAGCTTCTCTACCAAATCGTCTAGCCTATAAAAGCAATTTGGAGGAGACGAAGGAACTTCAAGGCAAGTTGATGACTTGTTACGCAAAGAATGGGCGCGTGAGAGCTTGAGCCCGTGCGCAATGCCGGTGTGAGAACCCGAAAATTTTCACATTTTCTAAGTATTATTTTATTTCTTTGCCTACATTTTTATACTCACCTCTAAAATATTAAATTTTTTTGTACATTTTATAAGTAAGTACAGTTTTTAAATCATTTTCCTGGTATAAGTTAGTGTACGTTAAATTGAAGTGCATTATTGGATGTGGGACCCGCTAGGGCAATAAAATTTTGACGACTAGGTGATGAGGTATTAAGTGTTATTATTTTACAAGGTACTAGGTGATGATTAGAGGTTAGCTAGATAGATGAATCATTGGGAGAAAAAAGATAAGCTTAAACATTCAAGGAGCCAAGTGTCATGCCTTCATTGGAAGTTAGACTTTTGACCAAGGATATTTACTTTCCTAAAAATCAGATTTTGACCCAAATTTCCTCATTTTTCTCACCTTCTTGGCCAGCCCGCTTGAGGAGAGAAACAAGGAGAGTTCTTCACTTTCTAGCTTTCATACTTACTTGAATCTTGTGTTTTAGCCAACCAAATTGGAAACTACTCCATACAAGTATTCACTAAGGAAGTTTAAAGACTTTGGTGGAGTTATTTTGGAGGAGGAAAGACTAAGCTACCATTTTCTTTGAGGTTTTAAGGTAATTTGCTAAGAACATCTCTCTTTGCTTCTAATAGTTGTAAATTAGTGGCTTGTGGTTGCCACTTTGGTAGTTTTATGCAATATTTCTAGGTTAGAAGTGGTGATGTGTGGATTTTCAGTTTTCTTGGAGAACTTTCTGCCTCATGTGATGATTAATGGTTGGCCATGTTTTACTAGCTTTGATATATGAAAAATCTAGTGTTTTGGTATTAGTTTCATTGCCTAAAGAAATTCCAGCTTGGGGTGCATCAATTTCAGTTTTAGGGTTCCTCATTTGAACATGATTGGGGTTTCTGATTAGGGCTTTATTGTGGTTGGTTGTGAAGCTATCAATTGGTTGTATTTTAAGGGTGCTTAATAGTCTATGATGTGTATGTGAAATTTTGGTGGATTGGTATGAGATTTCGTGGTTGGATGTAACATGGAAAAGTAAAGGAATTCAAGGGAAATGTTGTCCGTTTATTTTCTTGAAGTTTGAGTGAGTGGAAATGTGATTTTGTAATGTGTCGGACTTACTTTGCTTAGATATATTTAGGTCCACTCTAGTGGTGTTAGATGAGCTAAATTTCATTTGAACTTATACATTTTCGCATGCTGAATGTGATGACCATTTTAAAACATGATACTTAGTTACAAATGTTAAGCTTTGAACTTCAAATGTTTACTTATTCTTTCCAAAACAATGAGGAGTGGTATAAGGTTTCCCGGCCACGAAAATCTATTTTAACAAGCAAGGCTTTAGGTGTGAATTTAAGGGATTTTGTCTTCCTCTTGCATATGATTTTACCCAAGACACTTGTTACACATTCGTTCCTTGCATATGTGTTAGGTTTGAGTCAAACAAAGAGTTTTACGAAAAAAGAAAATGTTTTTTTCATATCCGGCCAAGTATTCAGCCAAATCTTAGCTGAATTGACAGGGGAAGATGAAAAAAAATTGGAATGCTTACTGCCTTGAATCTGGCGGATATCCGGCCAAGTTCTGGCTGGATTCTGACGTGGCATCAGATTCATTTGTCTTCGATGGAATTTTCTAAAACCTTTTGAGTTTAGTTTTATGTTTGGTTTGAGAAACTCTTAGTAACTCATATTCGTTGGTCTAAATATGCTATTTTCACTTCCAAAATCATATGTATATATTGTACTGGTGGGTATTCAGATTTTCTTTGATTCACCAAAAATTTTGATGGTGGAACCATAATGTGTTTTCTTGGTTACTCTTAGGGTTCCTTGGTGATTGAGGGTATTATCCGGAAGGAAACTTTGGACGTTATTTTGCTTAAATAGGTGAATGTTCTTTGTACATTATATTTCCAATGACTATGTGGATTCTTGTGACTACGTGACTATTTGTGAATGTTTGATTAAATGTTAAATATTTTCAATGATTTCTAAAAAAAAGAATTTTGCTAATCGAGTGTATACTTTATCGCACTCGACCTAAATGAATGTGAAATTTACAATGATTAAATGATTAAATGTTTAAATACTACTTATGCATGAATGTAAGCCTTTTGGTTGAACTGGACCCTTGCCCTTTGTTGCTGGTTGACTCGAGCTAGAAGCGGACTCGGTCGGGCGATTGGTGACCCTGGGTTAATGTTTGGTATACTCGAGTATGACCACGAAGTCTAGTGGAGACTGGCCAATGAAATGGCTAGTAGCGGGGAGTGAAATTAATGAAAGAATGAAGAACATTGGAGAAGTTTTCAAATGAAAAATGTTTTCTAATGTTGGAGGAATAAGGAAAATAGTCAGTGAATGAATGAACAAATGGCTCCACATGAGCATGTATCCTTTTAATGAATGTGTTATCATTACTTTTATATTGTAAATGTTTTCGGGATTATTTGCTATTCAATGCTTGAATGTCTTGAACTTAATTGTTGATTATGTGAGGACTCGTAAAATTATTATTTTTCGACTCCTATTTTTTGCTCATTTAATTATTTATTCAAATATTTACTTCGATTATTATTTTCTAGCCTTATTAGACTTAAATACATGGAGTTATGACTTCATTATATTTTTAAAGTGACTCGTTTCAAAAATTAATTTTTTGGAAGCTCGTTTAATGAAAATAGTGAAAACGTGTCTGAAAACTTTAGCCATTTGGGAGTATAATAAGTTCAAAACTTGGAGACATGTACAATGGTCCTAAAATAGGTAATTCTAGGTTTAAGTACTCAAGTGATAGTTAGTGGTACGATCGTTACAAGAATTTCTCGAAGATTTCACTTTATCGCGCCTAAATTGGAAATACGCGTTTTCACGCGCGCGATTAATTGAGGGACTTTGGACCATTATTTTGGGACAATTAGAAGTGAATAATATTTGTATGAATATAAGTGCATTAGAGGTTTAGTGCACTAGTGAAACAAATGCAAGAGGAACCAAGCACAAAACGCGCGTGTATGCGCACTATTTGCGGTTGACTTTTGTGCACCTAAACTCTTAGTTCTTAAGCTTCCTTTGTAAGCCAAAAAGTCAGACCAAACATCTCTTTCTCCTAGCTCTCTTGGCCGGCCATCAAGCTGCAAAGAAACAACCAAAGTTCTTCAACTTTTCACTCTAAAATCTTGCTCAAATCACTACCAAATTCTCTCAAATTTTAACACTACTTAGCTTAAGACTTGGAGATCACATCTAGCTAAAAAGGGGGAGCTTTTCACGGTTCACTTAGGAGCAAAGAAGGGCCGAAATTTCTGACTTGTTCATCAACCAAAGTAGGTAATGATCCACTCTAAAATTCTTGTCCTAGGGAGGTTAAATTACACTTATGAGCTTGAATTTTCATATGGGTTGTTGTTGTTGTTGAAAAAATTGGAAGGTGGGCTCTATGAACTCCCACCTCTGTGTTGATGGCTGATATAATGTTTGATGATGGATTTAATGTTGGATTAGTGTTTAAATTAGTGGTTTATTGGTGGAAAATTGATGGAAACTCATGATGGGTGCAATGACCAAATCTGACCATTTTGCCCCTGCTTTGTTCGGCCACTTTAATTCAAAAATTTGATGATTTAAGGGCTTGATTGTGTTGTTTACATGTTGTAGTAGTTGTATAAAAAATTTCATTGAAAAATACTGAGTTTTGGTTGGTCAAATGAATTTATTGCCCAAAGCTAGCAATCTGGAAACTGTTCCCGTAATGCTCAGACCAGTGTTCGTATTTCGTCCATAACTCCGTGCTCCGATGTCGAAATCAAGTGCCATCAGTGGAATTTGAAACTAGACATCCACACCTTTCCAATGGTATAAAATGTACATTTTGGTTCCAAGTGTGTGAGCCAAACCAATTGTTTTAAGAAGGCTGCCCTGTTTCTCTGTTCTGCTGGAACGATTTAGTGATGCTGCAATTTTAGGCTTAATTTCGAGCCTGTTGCATGCTGAATCCTAAAATGATTTCTTCTGTGAAATTATAGCCCTATGAATGTGTTTTCTAACGTCATAAACCATGCCCAATTCTGAGTTAAATCGAGTGATTTGTGATCGAAATACGGTGACTGCCCTGCTCTTGAAAACCCTGATTCTTGGACAGATTTGATACAAGACTTGGTATAGACTTGTTAACTGAATTTCTTGGTGCTAAACACCTACCAAATGTACCATGTATGTTCCTTAGACTTTTCTTGAACAAATGAACCATGTTTGGAGGTTTTCCTTAGCCGAATGTTTGGAAACGGAGAGAAATGGAGCTAAAGGCAGTTTTGCCTTAGTAATTTCAAAACTTTGGTTGATTGGTTTACCAACTTCCCGAAGGTATTTTTTCACGAAAATTGATAGACAGATACCCTTCATATAGTAGTACTATACTGAAAAATTTGGCACCAATCCAAGTCCGTTTCGACACTTAACTAAAGGTCCAAAGTCGGAAACCCAAATCTGGAAATTGTTCAACAGTCTTGAATTTTCCCCAACTTTGAGCTACCATATCTTGGTGCTCGACACTCCGATTCTCGATCCGCTTGTTCTGTCCTAAACCTTACTTGCACCTCTACTTGAGTTATGAATTTTAAGGGTTGGTTTGCAACGAGTGAATTCTGCCGAATTTCCAAAGTTAGCGAAAAACCAACCCCAGCTCAATCCTGAACATTCTGGAACAGTGATTTCAAGCTCATTTTGAGTACTTTTCACTTAGATTCGTGGAAAAGTGTTTTCTAAGAACTTTTAGTACATTCCAAGAGGTTTCCAACGGTATAAAGTTTTCCCATTTTTGACTTGTATGGAGTGAGATACGATTTTTTCAAAGATCCATATCAAAACTGAAATTTTTCCAACTTTCAAGGAAATAGAGTTTTCTAAGAACCCTTTATTCTTTTGACATTATGCAAACGTTTAACCTCGATTTCCAAGATAAAACCCAGATGCTCCTGTACTTTATGAAACGCCACTCGAACCTCGATTTACAAGTAATTAAGGTTCTTTTTCACGAAATTCCCTAGATTATTATAGTGCACAAATTATTTCTCGATAATTGGGTTGTGCGAATAATAATTCACTATTATTTGCTCAGGCTCACACATGGACCTTCAAGAGGATCCCACGGTGGACGCTTGAACTTTCTTTGACCCTCCTTGCACTTAATACTTGGTGAGTGTCAAGTGTATGAGTACTTGATACGTGCTTAATTGTTATGAATGATTACTGATTTAAGGAATGGAGACGAATGTGTACTTTATCTCACTCGTTCTCATTTGAATAAATGATATTGAATGATATTGAATGATATTGAATGAGATTGAATGCAATGGCTGCATACGTCGCTAGAGTGAATCTCCTCGACACACATTTATAAATGGGGGACGCCTAAACTCATAGGCTGACCTGGGACTCGAGCCGGCATGGGCTTGGTCGGGAGCCTAGGCGTGCCATGAGACAAATAAGCTCGACCTATTGAGAGGTCTTGCTTGGCATACTCGTGGAGTATTGCCTCATACATGTCTTGCGGGCCCGAGTGGGTGTTCGGTGGACGGAAAGAAGTAAGTGGTGATCTACGGATTGGAAATACCGACCCGGTTGACGGAGTGTCATCGGGGGAAGGTATACGAGTGACATCGTCAAAGCGAGTAGAACTTAGCTCTCGAGAGCTACTGTATCCTTGAATTGTTTCTGATAAATTTCCTTTGGTGAATTGTCAATTATTGGAATATATTATTGTTTAGCTCGTAATTGAGATTGTTATTTGAACTACGTGCTTGCATGTGTGTTCTTGGCCTCACGAGCATTTTGCTCACCCTATAGATTTGTTTTCCTTAACAGGATTGAATCTCGGGGAAGTGTAGAGAAACCCTCCTGATGTACTTTTGTTTTAGGGTTTCTATTATATTTTGGTTATGCCCTTGGTTTTGGATTGTACTTTTGGAATTGAAATGTAACTTTTGGGGCGTAATGTATATTTGGGATTCATGATGTATTTTGAATACCCGACGTGCGGGTTGGATAATGGATGACTATTGTTAAGCTTGAACGCTTCCGCATTTACTGTAACTAAGTTACTTACTTGTGTTGTGTAGTTTGATGATAAGCTTGAATGATTTGGCTTGAGTCCTGGCGAGAGTTAGGCAGGTGTCCCGCGGATACCCTTTGGTTCGCCCTAGGGAGAAGTGGGGGCGTCACAGTTGGTATCAGAGCGCTAGGTTGGAGATCTATATGGAAGACATATTAGATACTCTACCTTTAAGATTTGATATGGGATGACTTAGTCATACCTAAAATGATACTCAGGGTGAGCTAGCAACTAAGTTAGTTTTACCTCGAGTGATACTTGGAGACGAATTAGTGAATAAGTAAGCATGCATTACAGGATATCCGAACTAGACAGTGATTTAAATTTCTAACTCGAAAAGTGCTATTATTTTGCAGGGATGGAAAACAGAAATGGACTTCCGGCAGCTGACGGGAATGGCCATGCGAATGGTCACATAGTGCCTCCTAGGCCTATCTACTACCGAGCTTTAGGTGGGGAAGCTCGTGTACGCTACTCGCCTGATACTCAATACCCCCGATGTGCTTGTAGGGTTACTTTTGCTTACCCGAACCACCTTGTGCTTGCTCTAGACGACGAGCGTCGTCAACTAGTGGATCTTAATAGGGATCTTCAGGCTGAGGTGGACGAGTTTCGACAGATGGTTAGCGCTCAGGGAGAGAGGATCGCCGAGATCGAGAAGGTGCTTGAGGGCGAGGTAGCTACGTCTGCTGTGGTTAATGAGGAGCTTCGGAGCACTAGGGCTCAGCTTGCTAGGTTGAGGGAGGAGGTCCGTAGTCGGACTTCCGATATCGTAGCTGATGCCACTAGGCTAGTCGATGAGGCTATGGGTGTAGCCCAGGACTCTGAGGAGGAGGTTCCTCCTGATAGTCCTACTGTGGACTAGGTCTAGGCAGTTAGACCTCTCTTTCGACTCTTTTGACCAGTATAGCTAGAATTAGCTGGGGTAATGCTAAGTGCTGAGACCATTGTATTTTGCATGACTGTGTGGCTTATTTTTGAAGCACTTGCTTTTACTTTAGTCTTCTGTGACTAAAAGTACTCTTGTGGCACCTTTGTGCTATATTTTTGTGACCACCCCATGACTTGCTAATTGTATGAACTTGATATGTTAATGAATGTAAATTATTGTTAATTCCAATGTTTTCTTGATTGGTTCCTGTCCTTTACTTTGCATCGCATAATTTAATTATTTCTTGCACTAGGCACGCCTAGAATATGGAAGGACTAAGAAGTGGTCGAGGTCATGGGCGAGGGACTAGACAGGCCCAACCTGAAAGGGACGACTAGGGATCGGCAACTGGACCGACCCAAGGTCAGGAAAATATTGAGGGTAATCAAGTGGTTACTGCCATTAACAGGATGACTGATATCCTAGACTGCTTAGCTGATAGACAAGGCCTTGGACCGTTTAACCAACTTGGGGGTCAGGAAAGAGGAGAGGATAGAGCCTTGGAGAGATTCCTAAAGTTCAACCCGCCTAAGTTTATGGGTGAACCGAATCCCGAGGTAGCAGAGAATTGGCTTGAGAGACCGACTAACATATTTACTGTTGTTGATTACACTGAGGAGAGGCGAGTAAATTTTGCCGCTTTTCAATTTGAGGGAGTAGCTCGTGCTTGGTGGGATGTGACAAAAGGAAAATGGGAGAGAACTCAAACCCCCTGGATTTGGGACAACTTCACAAGGGAGTTTAATGAGAAATTTCTCCCACTCTTAATCCAAAAGAAGAGGGAGGATGAATTTATTAAGTTGAAACAAGGAACCCTTACCGTAGCAGAGTACGAGGGGAAATTCACTAAGCTTTCCAAGTATGCCCCTGAGCTAGTGGTTAATGAACGGAAGAGAATTAGACGGTTTGTTCAGGGACTTAATGTGGAAATCCAGGAGGGCTTAGCGGCGGTCCAAATCTCTACATTCATTTACGGAGGCTTTAGAGAAAGCACAGAGGGTTGAGAGTGTAAGATCTCAAGTGAGAGACTTCCACAACAGAAAACGGAACTTTTCTAGCCGAACTTCTGGACAGGCTAGTAAGAATGTACAACCTTCCAAAGCGGGAAGAGGAGATGGAGGAGCAAGGATTTCTGGAGCTTCTAGAGGAGCTCTAACTAGAGGGGGCCGTAGTGGGACAACTCGAGTTAGGGAAACACCCTCTACTGGATCGGCCGTGACTTCTCAAGTCACTTGTGGGTATTGTGGTAAATTCAACCACTCTGAGAACGATTGCTGGAGAAAGTTGGATAAATGTTTGTTTTGTGGTAGTGCTGAGCATCAAGTTGCCAATTGTACAAAATCACCAAAGACATGAGGAAATGGTCAAAGGCCAGAAAAGTCAACTTCTAAGCAGACTAGTGCCGGAGGAAGCCGATCGAAAGTACCGGCTAGGGTTTATGCACTGGACCATCAACAGGTTCCTGAGGCAACTGAGGTGGTGGAAGGTACAATTCCAATCTTTCATCGACTAGCTAGGGTTTTAATTTATCCGGGTGCAACTCATTCCTTTGTAAACCCTAACTTCATGAATGGAATAGACTTGATGCCAATTAAATTACCCTATGACTTGGAGGTTAAAACACCCACTGGAGACAAAATCTTAATTGCTAATCGGGAGTATAGGAATTGTGAAATCTATGTAGAGGAAAGAAAATTGCTGGCCAATTTGGTAACTTTAGCGATTAAGGGATATGATGTTATTCTAGGGATGGATTGGCTAGCCTGTTATAATGCCCAGTTGAATTGTAGGATGAAAATTGTAGAATTGAGCATTCCAGGGGAGGCAACTCTGAAATTGGACGTAAAGGGAAAATTGACTTCGTCTGCACTTATTTCAGGAATTCGGGCTAGAAAATTGTTAAGTAGAGGAACTCGAGGATATTTGGCTTTTCTTATTAACACTCCTAGTGATAAAGTGAATTTGGAAGACACACCGGTAGTAAAGGATTTTCTAGATGTTTTTCCTGAAGAATTGGAGTCTTTACCCCCGGAACGGGAAATAGCTTTTAACATCGATGTGATTCCGGGAGTGGCACCTATTTCTAGAACGCCATATCGAATGGCCCCAGCCGAATTGAAGGAGTTGAAATTGCAACTACAAGACTTGTTAGAGTGGGGTTTTATACGGGAAAGTGATTCGTCGTGGGGAGCCCCAGTTTTGTTTGTTAAGAAGAAGGACGGGAGTCTGAGACTGTGTATAGACTACCGAGGCTTGAATGATGTTACAATTAAGAATAAGTACCTTCTGCCCCACATTGACGAGTTGTTTGACCAATTGCAAGGGGTTGTAGTATTCTCGAAGTTGGATTTGAGACAGGGTTATTATCAGTTGAGGATTTTGGAGAAGGACATACCCAAAACTGCTTTTAACTCGAGGTATGGGCATTTTGAATTTGCCGTGATGCCGTTTGGGTTAACAAATGCACCTGCTGCTTTTATGGATTTAATGCATAGGGTCTTTAAACCCTATCTAGATCAATTCGTGGTAGTGTTCATTGATGATATATTGGTGTATTCTAAGAATGTGAAGAATCATGAGAAGCATTTGAGAATCGTTTTGCAAACTTTGAGGGAACATCAATTATATGCTAAGTTTAGCAAGTGTGAGTTCTGGTTAAAAGAAGTGACTTTCTTGGGACACATAATTTCTAAGGATGGGATTAAAGTGGATCCAGCTAAAGTGGAGGCTGTTTCGAAATGGAAACGACCGGAAAACCCTACCGAGGTTTGAAGTTTTATTGGATTAATAGGGTACTACCGGAGATTTATCAAAGATTTCTCTAGAATTGCTGGACCCATGACTGAATTGACCAAGAAGAATGGGAAGTTTCTATGGAGTTCTAAGTGTGAAGAGAGTTTTCAGCAGTTGAAAAGACGGTTGACAAGAGCGCTTGTGTTAGCTTTGCCAAACGGAAAGGATAGTTTTGTGGTTTACATAGATGCTTCTAAGGAAGGACTGGGGTGTGTTTTAATGCAAAATAACAAGGTAATAGCATATGCCTCCAGGAAATTGAAACCGCATGAAGGAAACTACCCGACTCATGATTTGGAGTTAGCGGCTGTGGTCTTTGCTTTGAAGAAATGGAGACATTATTTGTACGGGGTAACATTTGAGGTTTTTACAGATCACAAAAGCCTTAAGTACTTGTTCTCTCAAAAGGAACTGAATTTGAGGCAACGTAGATAGATGGAATTTTTGGAAGACTATGATTGCACTATTAAGTACCATCCTGGGAAGGCCAATGTAGTGGCCGATGCTTTGAGCCGTCGAGTGCAAATGGCTAGATTGATGATTAAGGAGTTTCAATTATTGGAAGAAGTGAGTTACTGGAATCCTCGATTGGAACCGAGGAAAGTAATTCTGGGGAACATTGTATTGAATTCTCCTTTGATGGAACGTATCAAGAAATCTCAAGGAAAGGACACTGAAGTGCAGAAATGGTCGGAAAAGGTTAAAAAGGGGGACAAATCAGATTTTGACTTGGGACCGAAAGGTGTATTGAGATTTCAGAATCGAGTAGTTGTGCCAAAAGATGAAGGGTTTAAAAAGGAAATTTTAGAAGAGGCACACCGATCAAAGTTTACGGTACATCCAGAAGGGAATAAAATGTACCAGGACTTGAAGAGTCTTTATTGGTGGGAGAACATGAAGAAGAATATTGCTAAATTTGTCCAAACATGTTTAATTTGTCAACAGGTTAAAACCGAACATCAAAAACCATCGAGACTTTTGCAACCTCTAGAAATACCTGAGTGGAAATGAGAGAATATCACCATGGATTTTGTATCGGGATTACCGAGGACACAGAGAGACCATGATGCGATTTGGGTAATAGTGGATAGATTGACCAAATCGGCTCATTTTCTGCCGATTAATATGAAATACCCATTAGAGAAGTTGGCCAGGTTGTATTTGGATGAGATCATTAGGTTGCATGGAATACCTATCAGTATCGTGTCGGATAGAGATCCAAGATTTGTTTCGAGGTTCTGGCAAAAGATGCAAGAAGTGTTAGGGACTAAATTGAACTTTGGTACCATTTATCATCCCCAGACTGATGGACAGTCGGAGAGGACAATTCAAACTCTTGAGGATATTAAGGACTTGTGTTCTGGACTTTGGAGAGAATTGGGGTAAGTTTTTGACTTTAGTAGAATTTACTTATAACAACAGTTTCCACTCTTCCATTCAGATGGCCCCATATGAGGCACTTTATGGTCAGAAGTGTAGGTCCCCGATTTGTTGGGATGAAGTGGGTGAACGGAAGATCTTAGACCCGACCACAGTGCCTTGGATTGAGGAAGCTAATGATAAGGTAAAGTTGGTACGACAAAGAATTCAAACCGCTCAGAGTCGTCAAAAGAGTTATGCCGATAATCGGAGAAAGGATTTGGAGTTTACTGTTGGAGATTTGGTATTTCTCAAGATTACACCTTTGAAAGCAAGCTTGATGTCCGGAAAAGGGAAGAAACTACACCCAAGGTTTGTAGGGCCTTACAAGATTATCCAACGTGTGGGGAGTGTAGCCTATAAGTTGGAATTACCGCCGAGTTTATCTCGAATCCATAATGTATTTCATGTATCTATGCTTAAGAAGTATCATCCGGACCCTTCTCACGCCTTACAACCGGAAAATGTTGAGATTGATGAGACTTTGACCTATGAGGAAAAACCGATTAAGCTTCTGGATAGGAAGGTGAAGGAATTGAGGAATAAACAGATACCATTAGTAAAAGTCCTTTGGAAGAACCATGGGTTGGAGGAAGCAACTTGGGAGGTCGAAAAAGTAATTCGAGAAAAGTATCCAGACCTGTTCTCCAATCAAGGTAAATTTCGAGGACGAAATTTTCTTAAGGGGGAGAGGATGTAAGGACTCGTAAAATTATTATTTTTTTACTCCTATTTTTTGCTTATTTAATTATTTATTCAAATATTTGCTTCAATTATTATTTTCTAGCCTTATTAGACTTAAATACATGGAGTTATGACTTCATTATATTTTTAAAGTGACTCGTTTCAAAAATTAATTTTTTGGAAGCTCGATTAATGAAAATAGTGAAAACGTGTCTAAAAACTTTAGCCATTTGGGAGTATAATAAGTTCAAAACTTGGAGACATGTACAACGGTCCTAAAATAGGTAATTCTAGGTTTAAGTACTCAAGTGATAGTTAGTGGTACGATCGTTACAAGAATTTCTCGAAAATTTCACTTTATCGCGCCTAAATTGGAAATACGCATTTTCACGCGCGCGATTAATTGAGGGACTTTGGACCATTATTTTGTGACAATTAAAAGTGAATAATATTTGTATGAATATAAGTGCATTAGAGGTTTAGTGCACTAGTGAAACAAATGCAAGAGGAACCAAGCACAAAACGCGCGCGTATGCGCACTATTTGCGGTTGACTTTTGTGCACCTAAACTCTTAGTTCTTAAGCTTCCTTTGTAAGCCAAAAAGTCAGACCAAGCATCTCTTTCTCCTAGCTCTCTTGGCCGGCCATCAAGCTGCAAAGAAACAACCAAAGTTCTTCAACTTTTCACTCTAAAATCTTGCTCAAATCACTACCAAATTCTCTCAAATTTTAACACTACTTAGCTTAAGACTTGGAGATCACATCTAGCTAAAAAGGGGGAGCTTTTCACGGTTCACTTAGGAGCAAAGAAGGGCCAAAATTTCTGACTTGTTCATCAACCAAAGTAGGTAATGATCCACTCTAAAATTCTTGTCCTAGGGAGGTTAAATTACACTTATGAGCTTGAATTTTCATATGGGTTGTTGTTGTTGTTGAAAAAATTGGAAGGTGGGCTCTATGAACTCCCACCTCTGTGTTGATAGCTGATATAATGTTTGATGATGGATTTAATGTTGGATTAGTGTTTAAATTAGTGGTTTATTGGTGGAAAATTGATGGAAACTCATGATGGGTGCAATGACCAAATCTGACCATTTTGCCCCTGCTTTGTTCGACCACTTTAATGCAAAAATTTGAGGATTTAATGGCTTGATTGTGTTTTTTACATGTTGTAGTAGTTGTATAAACATTTTCATTGAAAAATACTGAGTTTTGGTTGGTCAAATGAATTTATTTCCCAAAGCTAGCAATCTGGAAACTGTTCCCGTAATGCTCAGACCAGTGTTCGTATTTCGTCCATAACTCCGTGCTCCGATGTCGAAATCGAGTGCCGTCAGTGGCATTTGAAACTAGATATCCACACCTTTCCAAAGGTATAAAATTTACATTTTGGTTCCAAGTGTGTGAGCCAAACCAATTGTTTTAAGAAGGCTGCCCTGTTTCTCTGTTCTGCTGGAACGATTTAGTGATGCTGCAATTTTAGGCTTAATTTCGAGCCTGTTGCATGCTGAATCCTAAAATGATTTCTTCTGTGAAATTATAGCCCTATGAATGTGTTTTCTAACTTCATAAACCATGCCCAATTCCGAGTTAAATCGAGTGATTTGTGATCGAAATACGGTGACTGCCCTGCTCTTGAAAACCCTGATTCTTGGACAGATTTGATACAAGACTTGGTATAGACTTGTTAACTGAATTTCTTGGTGCTAAACACCTACCAAATGTACCATGTATGTTCCTTAGACTTTTCTTGCACAAATGAACCATGTTTGGAGGTTTTCCTTAGCCGAATGTTTGGAAACGGAGAGAAATGGAGCTAAAGGCAGTTTTGCCTTAGTAATTTCAAAACTTTGGTTGATTGGTTAACCAACTTCCCGAAGGTATTTTTTCACAAAATTTCATAGAGAGATACTCTTCATATAGGAGTACTATACTGCAAAATTTGGCACCAATCCAAGTCCGTTTCGACACTTAACTAAAGGTCCAAAGTTGGAAACCCAAATCTGGAAATTGTTCAACAGTCTTGAATTTTCCCCAACTTTGAGCTACCATATCTTGGTGCTCGACACTCCGATTCTCGATCCGCTTGTTCTGTCCTAAACCTTACTTGCACCTCTACTTGAGTTATGAATTTTAAGGGTTGGTTTGCAACGAGTGAATTCTGCCGAATTTCCAAAGTTAGCGAAAAACCAACCCCAGCTCAATCCTGAACATTCTGGAACAGTGATTTCAAGCTCATTTTGAGTACTTTTCACTTAGATTCGTGGAAAAGTGTTTTCTAAGAACTTTTAGTACATTCCAAGAGGTTTCCAACGGTATAAAGTTTTCCCATTTTTGACTTGTATGGAGTGAGATACGATTTTTTCAAAGATCCATATCAAAACTGAAATTTTTCCAACTTTCAAGGAAATAGAGTTTTCCAAGAACCCTTTATTCTTTCGACATTATGCAAACGTTTAACCTCGATTTCCAAGATAAAACCCAGATGCTCCTGTACTTTATGAAACGCCACTCGAACCTCGATTTACAAGTAATTAAGGTTCTTTTTCACGAAATTCCCTAGATTATTATAGTGCACAAATTATTTCTCGATAATTGGGTTGTGCGAATAATAATTCACTATTATTTGCTCAGGCTCACACATGGACCTTCAAGAGGATCCCACGGTGGACGCTTGAACTTTCTTTGACCCTACTTGCACTTAATACTTGGTGAGTGTCAAGTGTATGAGTACTTGATACGTGCTTAATTGTTATGAATGATTACTGATTTAAGGAATGGAGGCGAATGTGTACCTTATCTCACTCGTTCTCATTTGAATAAATGATATTGAATGATATTGAATGAGATTGAATGCAATGGCTGCATACGTCGCTAGAGTGAATCTTCTCGACACACAATTGTAAATGGAGGACGCCTAAACTCATAGGCTGACCTGGGACTCGAGCCGGCATGGGTTTGGTCGGGAGCCTAGGCGTGCCATGAGACAAATAAGCTCGACCTATTGAGAGGTCTTGCTTGGCATACTCATGGAATATTGCCTCATACATGTCTTGCGGGCCCGAGTGGGTGTTCGGTGGACGGAAAGAAGTAAGTGGTGATCTACGGATTGGAAATACCGACCCAGTTGACGGAGTGTCATCGGGGGAAGGTATACGAGTGACATCGTCAAAGCGAGTAGAACTTAGCTCCCGAGAGCTACTGTATCCTTGAATTGTTTCTGATAAATTTCCTTTGGTGAATTGTCAATTATTGGAATATATTATTGTTTAGCTCGTAATTGAGATTGTTATTTGAACTACGTGCTTGCATGTGTGTTCTTGGTTTCACGAGCGTTTTGCTCACCCTATAGATTTGTTTTCCTTAACAGGATTGAATCTCGGGGAAGTGTAGAGAAACCCTCCTGATGTACTTTTGTTTTAGGGTTTCTATTATATTTTGGCTATGCCCTTGGTTTTGGATTGTACTTTTGGAATTGAAATGTAACTTTTGGGGCGTAATGTATATTTGGGATTCATGATGTATTTTGAATACCCGACGTGCGGGTTGGATAATGAATGACTATTGTTAAGCTTGAACGTTTCCGCATTTACCGTAACTAAGTTACTTACTTGTGCTGTGTAGTTTGATAATAAGCTTGAATGATTTGGCTTGAGTCCTGGCGAGAGCTAGGCAGGCGTCCCACGGATACCCTTTGGTTCGCCCTAGGGAGAAGTGGGGGTGTCACAGATTATGTGTTTGGAACCTCACTGGGCTTTTAGCTCATTACGTTAGTTTTGTTTTCCTTACAGGAGGTGCGAGTGAGGAAGTGAGACTTGTATAGACTACCATAGTCTAGTTTGTGAAAATTTTTGCGATTGTACTCGCTTTAGCGCTTGAATAGGGTTGAATGTATTGGGCACGAAGCAATTTTGATATATTTGGGATTGTATTACTGGTTGAGATAGAAATGAATGTAAGTATACGTTTCAAGTTTGGGAATTGTTATTTCGCTTATCCTCGAGGTTATATCTTATTTTGTTTGAAGAGAATGAATGAGTCCTGGCGAGAGCTGGACAGACGGTCCGCCGAACCCTTTGGTTCACCTTAGAGGAAGGTGGTGCTGTCACAGGTGGTATCAGAGCCACTTTGCGTGGTCTCTGCGCGGAGTGAGCTTGGGCCAAGTGGTGTTATGGTCCTGATTCCATGAATAAGTATGAAGGACTAAGTGCTCTTTTGAGCATAAGCTATGAATCATGAATTGTTATAGGTCTTAAATCTTGATCACGGTACTTGCGGACAATAAATATGTACGTCAGGTAGGAATCTCGATTGTAAATAATTTACTCTTGGGACTCGCTAGTTCGAGTGGTGAATTATCTCGGATTCTTGTACCCGAGTACGCGAGAGTTGAGGCCAGTACTAAGGACTTGCGATCTTCATTTCGGGGAGCAGGAATGGGCTAACGTTTGGTGAGAGTAAGTGAAAGGGGTTAATGGACGTCTAGTTCGGATAGTAAGAGAAGTGAGAGATCGGATGGGGGAAAATTTTAACCGAGTGTGGAACGGCATGTCGCGTTTTCTTCTTGTTTTGCCCCTGTATTGTTACTGTATGTATTTGCCTTGTGGCATGTCAATACTTACATGTATAGTATTTGCTATACTTGATTTTGTTCAACTTGATATGTATCTTTGTGAATTTGGTGTATTATATTTTGCCGATTTAGTCAATTTACTTTGTTTGCATACTAAATCACCTTTTGAAAAAAAAAATTAAAGAGAGAAAAGGATTATGGAGGAGAGACGTAGTCGCGGACATGGAGCTAGTTGTGGCTGTGGGGCTAGGCAAGCTCAAGAACCAAGAAAAGAAAGAGAAACAACGGCTGAGCAAGATCGTGGACCGAGGGTTGAGGCAGGAGACCAAGTAGCAACGGCGATCCAACAAATGACAAATATCCTAGTGCAATTGATAGATTAGCAAGGCCAAATGCCAGTGAATCAACCACAGAATCCCGAGAAAGGAAAGGATAGGGCTTTGGAGCGGTTTCAAAAGTTTGTTCCTCCTAAATTCCTTAGAGGGACTGATCCAGATATAGCTAAATAGTGGTCAATCGCAATGATTAACATCTTCGCAGCCTTAAACTACACGGAGCAAAGACAGGTGAACTTTGTTGTATTCCAATTTGAAGGACCGGCCCGAGCGTGGTGAAATGTTATTAGGGCAAAGTGGGAGAGAGAATAGACTACATGGACATGGGTGAACTTTATAAGGGAATTTAACGAGAAATACCTCTCACCTTTGGTTCAAGAAAGGAGAGAGGATGAGTTTATTGGATTGCGTCAGGGAACCCAGAGTGTGGCCGAATATGAGACTAAATTTTACTAAACTGTCTAAGTTCGCTTCTGAATTAGTGGTTACAGAGCGAAGGAGAGTGATGTGTGCACGGACATTAGCCCAAGTAATGACCCAATTTGATTTCCATTGGGTCCAGTCACACGAGCATGGGCCAAACACTTCAAGGAGTCACTCCAAACCCTTGTGCGAAATGTCCAAGACCAACAAGGAGTCCATAGGGACATTGAAGGCTTGGAAGGGGTTAATCAAGTTGTCTATATGATGATCCAAACCCATGAAGAATCAAATGGGCCTCTAAGTGGGATGGCCGACTAGGCCTTGGGCCTTAGTGCTAGGTTCACTTGTTTAGAGTTGGATTAGATTATTTCATTTGAGTCATGGGTCGGCGCACCTTGTCCAAGGAGTGGCCGAACCTCCTTTAGCTAGTTTCCTAGGGTTTCATTAGCCTCTTAGCCTATATAAAGGCTTACTTTGTACGGTCAACGGGTACACAATTTTGATAATAAAATTCTGATTTGTTTCACTTCAATTATTGAGAGCATTCGATCCTTTACTTGCTTTTGGCAAGGGTTCTTGAGCAATCTAGCGAAAGTCCTTGATTGTTCTACCGACCTATCCATTAGAGTAATCACCTCTGTTGGAGTCGTCGTTCTACCACCCTTCAACCAATTTGTGTTGTCCGTTTTGGTTTTAGGTCCTGTAATCCAAGCGTTGGACAACCTCGCTAGATTCTTGGGCAAATGTACTACGTGTCTCGAAACGTGTTGATCGAGCACCGTATCAGTTGGCTTCAGAGCTTAGGTGGAGGTATCTTTTATTATATCATTGTGTATCATTGTTTTCATAGTTGTGTCGTAGGGTTTTTGTGTTTTGTCCGCTGCCTTGTGAAAAAAAAATGAAAAATGACACTGTTCATCATAACTGTTCACCGTACTGTTTCACCGACACTGTTCATGTTACTGTTCATCTGAACACAAAATCTGTTGGTGTGTTATCCCTTTCGTGTTTGTGTCTAGTTTGTCGATAATTTCTGTCCAAAATTTGCCGTGAGATTGTGTTCCCAAATCTGTCATGGTCGTTAGTCATCACTTGAGCAACAAGGAAACAAGTGGGGTGACGGCTAGGGTTTCTACTTGCGGCTAGGGTTTCTTTGTTTCAAATCTGTCCAAGTATTGCTTGCTTCATCCAAGTTGCTTACTAAATTTTCCAAAGTCAATTAGGAGACTAAGTAAAGCATTTGGATGACTCTTTTCACACTTGGACACTCTCCTACATTCTCTCTTACATTCTCTCCTACATTTTAGGAATACTCTCCTACACTCTCTCCTACATTTTAGGAATACTTTCCTACATTCTAGGAACCCACTCCTACATTTTAGGAAGCTAGGGTTTCTTTCTTTTGTGTTCCCATTGGCGCACTTCCATTTCTGTCCGCCACTATTGGCCTTCCAAATTCGTCCATTCCCACTTCATTTTGCACCTATATTTGTGTCTTACCTTCTTGGTTACTCTTGTGGAAAAAGTTGGTGACAATTATTGGACTTGAGCGGCATTTCTCAACTACCTAATCCAACAGGTAAAGGTATTTGGTAAGTCCATTAGAGTAACATCCATATACACAAGTGCAAGTGGATACACGTAAGGGAGCGTGAAAGGCAAAATTTTTGGATTTCGTTGCTAACTTTTTGCAGGTTCCCTCATATGTCATGGCGAGTACAAGATGCATAAAAGCTAGCCCACAACATTGTCTTCCTGACCCTAAGGAAGTCAAAGAAGTGGCATTATGTAGTGTAGATGAGCAATTGGACCTCGTCAAATCTCAGTTGCTTGGTTGGTTTTATACTCGTTGTGGTGTCAAAGATAAAATTTGTAGCTTGGCCATTGATGGGAGTTGTGAAGTCAATCTTGCAAGTGCTATCATGGTTGAGAAATTAGATCTTCCAACCATTGAGCATCTTTAATAGTACAAGTTGACGAGCACTCATGGTGATGTTTGGGTTACTAAGCACACACTTGTACCTATTCAAATCGGCAAATATGTGGATCAGGTGTTGTGTGATGTAGTCCCAATTCAAGTAACACATGTGTTGTTGGGAAAAGCATGGATGTCGAGGCGAGAAGTTAAATATGACGGACATACTAATAAGTATTCCTTCTTATTTAATGGTCGTCGTTTTGTACTTGTATCACTTACTTATGACCAGCTTTGTATTGATCTAGCATACATGAAAAGTGAGATTGAGCGTTGTAGAATGGAGAAAAAGCTAGATGAGGGAATTGTGCCTGAAGAGGTAAAACCTGAGGGAGTTGAAAGCAATGAGATGAAAGGGTCAGTTGTTGAACTAGAAAAAGAGATGGAAAAATCTGATGAGATGGGTGGTAAAAAGGAAGAAAGGAGAGAAAGTCGGCTGATCTTGAGCAACCCGGTGAAGGCCTATTATTTTCCTAACGAACTTACCTTTGCTCTGTTTAGTGTTTCTTCTTTTATACAGATCAAGCAAAGGCAAGTTGACCTGATCTTGGTGTGTTCCTGTGAGAACCCTCATTTTTAAAATACAATTTTCCCAAACTACATGCCTTGCACCAAGATTTAAACCACCTCTTATATGCCCTAGCATTATATTTTACAATGTGTTACAATAAATCCCTTGTATTGACCCTCACTTTAAAACACAATTTTCTTATTTACATGCCTTATTATAGGATCTAGACCATTTAATATATGCCCTTACAACATATTTCCTATGTATGATAATAATTTTCATGCATTTCATTTCAATTCATTTTACTTGAAGTAAAATATTTCCTTGAGCTAGGTTGTAAATAATTCACCACTTGTAATTGTCCAAGTGTTCTTTTATTAGTGGTTGGAACTTTACATGTAGGATTAGAGGTGTTAAATATGTATTGGTATATTTGGAAAGGTTAGTATGTTATTAGTCAAAGATTAAGAAAGGATTGGACAAGGATGGAGCCAAGTGGCAAAACCCTAGCCATGGATCTTGTTTGACCAAGGGATTAGAAAGAATTTAAACCAGAAATTGGCCCTTTTATTTCCTCCTTGTGGCCGGCTTTCATGAAGCTTAGAGAGGAAGAGAGAAACTCCATTTTTCCTTGCTTTCTTACCCTAGTAAATCAAGAGCAAAAATCAAAAGAGAAAGAACTTGAGTGGGTTGAGAAACTTCCCTTTCATTCCTAGTGGTTGATCCAAGCTTGAAGCTTCCATCTTGGTGGATTGTTTGGTGACCTAAGCAACTTGTAAGAGAGGTAAATGACCTTTAACTTTGGGGGTTATGATGTTATATCATCTATTTTAAGTTTTTATGGTGAAATACAAGTTGTTTTGGTTGAGATTTGGGGTTAATTCCTTCAATTAAACAAGTAGTAGTTAAGCTTGTTAGTATGCCTACCAAGTGTTTGATGAAATGCCTAGCCCTTGTTCATGTGTGTGTATGAGGTATTAACATGTTTTTGAGATCCTTTTTAGTAGATCTAATACTTGTTATGTGATTGGAGTACAAATCATGAAAGGTTGAAAGTTAGAAAAGTTGGGGAGGTGCTGTCCGAAAATTTCAAGGGCTTGCTGCCCTGTTTTGCTTTGATAATTTCATGCTTAATTTGGCTACAAGTGTGAGGGATATATGTTGGGTTATGTGTGTGGAGGTTGTCTACAAAAAATTAGCCAATTCGGTTGGATAAATCTTGAGTTATGAGCAAAAAGGAAAAACTGGACTAGGTCCACGAATTTTCCCACCAGTGATCTTGTGAAGGTGATAACTTTTTATTCAATGATTGGAATTGAGTGCCGTTTGTGGAATTTGAAATTAGACTCTTAGAGCTTTAAAATGGTACCAAGCTCATTTTCTGGTTCGTCCCGAGCGATTCGTGGCGAGTCTTGAAAGTTGGCTGCCCGATTGTTACTGTTCATCCGAGACTGTCCAGAAAATTCTTGTAGTTGCTTAATTTTGAACCACTTACATTTGGATTTTGGAAATGGTTTCCTCTACACAAATATAGCCTTGTGAACCTAGTTTCTAACGGCACCAACGGAATCTAATTTTTACCTTTCTACAGTGAATTATAGCCGTTTTCCCGAGACTGCTGGGCAAGACTGTTTAATCCGAATAAGGAACCTTCAAGTCTAAATGAAACATTTCTCTTGCCGAGCTTTCATGTGCACACTAAACTTATTTTCTCATGAACTTTTACCATGTTATGGATCCTATTGCCTGCTAAATTGAGTAGCCTAGACTACTCACTCAGTTTCTTAATGAACATATACTTTAGTAAAGAACGAATCCAATTGTTAATAATTTCACTCGTTGACCTAGGTTTGGGAAACGAATGTGATCGTAACTGAAATGTTTGACATCGATTGCTACTTTTGCTTGACAGGTGAGTGTTCCACTATCTGCTACCTGTTATCTAAATATTTGGAATACTTGATTTATAACTGTTAGAGCCAAATACTATTTTGATAAAATGGGGGCAAGTGTGTACTTTATCGCACTCGATCTCCCTTGTTTTCACTGGAGCTCTATATACTGTTATTATGAGATGTGATATCTCCATGAATGCCTATTGATTGAGTTGTTTGGGCGATATCCCATCAACTACTGCTACTGTTTGGGTACCCAATCTCATAGGTGAGTCGGTTGTATCAAGCCAGCAAGGGCTTGGTCGAGAAGGCCGATAAACCTTGAGGACTATTTACTATACACTGGAAATCGGTATACTCGAGTATTACCAAACTACTGTTTATGGAGTGCTGGCTCGGTAGGGGGTTGATTAGTGGACAGAGATTGGTGAAAGTGGTGTTTTACGGACCTTATATACTGTGCATACAAGTGTTGACAGAGTGTCAACAGGAGACAATTATGATCAAGCTCAAGTGGATCATTGGCTTTTGAAAGCCACCCGTATCCTTGAATTGAACTGTGATTAAACTGTTATTCTACTGTACAGTGTTTATTTGGTTATTTTGTGACCTTATGTGGCTATGTGTTTAATTGCTTTATTTGGAACCTCACTGGGCTTTAGCTCACCCCATTCCCTTTGTTTTCCTTAACAAATCGGGAAGAGACTTGATCAAGAGCTTTCTTAGCTTTGTTTTGCTTGTACTTGTGTTTTGAGGTTGTAACTTTAGTTTAAGCAAACTGGTAAGCTTGTACATGTAAGTTCGACTTATGCTATGTAATTTTGAGTATGGAGTGGTAGTAGACAATTAGTTATCTAAATACTAAGCTTGAACATTGGATTAGTGATTATGTATCAATCAGGGTTTCATTCCCTTGCCTGGAAGATATCTCGTCCATTTCATCGGTGTTATTAGTACTTTGAACGATTGAGTCCCGGCGAGAGCTGGGCAAGCAGTCCGCTAATACCTTAGGGTTCGCCCTAGGGAGAGGTGGGGCTGTCATAGTTCCATTCCAAAATCAATTGTAGACTTTGCAAGCCTCTATGGAGTTGGTACTCCAAGAGTTAAACCCCGTTGGTATCCATTCATGGAATAATGTCAATTCAAATCAGTCCATACCAAAGGGGAGTTGATTCGAGCTCATCTTGAAGGGAACACTCCACATTTTGGGGATGGTTGTGTACCAAGGGTTCGTTTAAAGAACAAGCACCTCAATGACCATTATGATTTTCGCCTTGCTCTTAGTCCACATGAAGCTCCAACATCACCACATCCGCCTTGGTGCCTTGCAAGTGTGTTCGAGCCGGAGTTCAATTTCATGGGATACACTTCACACCACTTTGAGGACCCTTATCTCATGACCACAAACGATCAAATTGAGCATACATTGAAGATGGTTTGTGAGATTCAAGGTTCGACAAGGGTTATTTTCCAACCTAGCACGTGGGTTTTGCATTGGATGACATCTATAGCCATCATAACAAGATTGAGTCGAAGGCATGTACTTGTCTTGTCACCATTCGTGCTCCAATTTGTGGGCAAATTGCTTTCAAGAGGAGGGGAATGATACGAACAAGAGGAGCCATTGGAGTAAAGCCATTAGTTTTTCTTGGCTGGTTGTGAGCATTTTCAAACTAACCAAGAGACATGAGCACCGAATCATAGTAATCATGACGTATGCAAGTATCATTCAGTGTAAGAGGGCCAATATGTGGTGGCATTATATTTGGGGTTCATACTACCAACTCTTGTAGTATCATCCATTTCCATCCAGATTTGAGGACAAATCCTTCTCAAGTAGAGGGGACTGATGTGTGCACGGACCTTAGCCCAAGTAATGACCCAGTTCGAGTTCCATTGGGTCCAGTCACACGAGCACGGGCCAAACACTTCAAGGAGTCACTCTAAACCCTTGTTCGAAATGTCCAAGACCAACAAGGAGTCCATAGGGACATTGAAGGCTTGGAAGGGGAGGATCAAGTTGTCTATACAATGATCCAAGCCCATGAAGAATCAAGTGGGCCTCCAAGTGGGATGGCCAACTAGGCCTTGGGCCTTAGTGCTAGGTTCACTTGTTTAGAATTGGATTAAATTATTTCATTTGAGTCATGGGCCAGCCCACCTTGTCCAAGGAGTGACCGAACCTCCTTTAGCTAGTTTCCTAGGGTTTCATTAGTCTCTTAGCCTATATAAAGGCTTACTTTGTACGGTCAACGGGTACACAATTTTAATAATAAAATTCTGATTTGTTTCTCTTCAATTATTGAGAGCATTCAATCCTTTACTTGCTTTTGGCAAGGGTTCTTGAGCAATCTCACGAAAGTCCTTGATTGTTCTACCGACCTATCCATTAGAGTAATCACCTCTGTTGGAGTCGTCGTTCTACTACCCTTCAACCAATTCGTGTCGTCCGTTTTGGTTTTAGGTCCCGCAATCCAAGTGTTGGACAACCTCGCTAGATCCTTGGGCAAACGTGCTACATGTCTCGAAATGTGTTGATCGAGGACCATATTAGAGAGTAAGACGGTTCATACCAGGCTTGAATTTGGAAATCCAAGAAGCTTTAGCGGCTGTTCAAGTTAATACTTTCACAGAAGCTCTCGAGAAAGCGCAGAGAATTGAGGATGCGAAAGCACAAGTAAAAGCTTTTCAAAAACGGAAAAGAGGTGCATCCAGTAGCATACCTGAGGAACCTAGAGAAAAGATAACGCCCTCCAAAGTGCAAAAAGTGAACCATTTACCTCATCTACCATGGACATTAGGAGCACTAGATGAAGGGTTTACAAAAGAAAGTCAAATAGGACAAGAGGAGATTTCTCGATAAGGCCAAACAGTAGCTCCTCGCTTGGCTCGTGGATATTGTGGGAAAGCAAATCACACTGAGAATGATTGCCGGAGGAAATGGCTAAAGTGTTTGATTTGTTAGAGTAGCAATCATCAACTTAGTAATTGCCTGAAGAAACAGCCACGAGAGAATAGTACTCAATAAGTGGATGGAACCAAACCGAAACAAACTAATGAAAGAGGGAACCGAACAAAAGTACCAGTACATGTGTATGCCGTAGACCAGCAACAAGCTTCGGGGTCATCTGAGGCAATGGAAGGTGAAAATTTCGAGGGCGAAATTTCTTAAGGGAGAGAGAGTGTGAGAACTCGAAAATTTTCACATTTTTTAAGTATTATTTTATTTCTTTGCCTACATTTTTATACTATCCTTTAAAATATTAAATTTTCTATACATTTTATAAGTACAGTTTTTAAATCATTTTCCTGGTATAAGTTAGTGTACGTTAAATTGAAGTGCATTATTGAATGTAGGACCCGCTAGTGCGATAAAATTTTGACGACTAGGTGATGAGGTATTAAGTGTTATTATTTTACAAGTGCTAGGAGATGATTAGAGGTTAACTAGATTGAATCATTGGGAGAAAGAAGATAAGCTTAAACATTCAAGGAGCCAAATGTCATGCCTTCATTGGAAGTTGGACTTTTGACCAAGGATATTAACTTTTCTAAAAGTCAGATTTTGACCCAAATTTCCTG
The DNA here is from genome assembly GCF_036785885.1 of Coffea arabica. NCBI lineage: Eukaryota > Viridiplantae > Streptophyta > Magnoliopsida > Gentianales > Rubiaceae > Coffea > Coffea arabica. The sequence goes on from NC_092329.1 coordinate 38,801,863, forward strand.
ATTTTTCTCACTCTCTTGGCCAGCCATCTTGAGGAGAGAAACAAGGAGAGTTCTTCATTTTCTAGCTTCCATACTTACTTGAATCTTGAGTTTTAGCCAACCAAATTGGAAACTACTCCATACAAGTGTTCACTAAGGAAGTTTAATGATTTTGGTGGAGTTATTTTGGAGGAGGAAAGACTAAGCTACCATTTTCTTTGAGGTTTTAAGGTAATTTGCTAATAACATCTCTCTTTGCTTCTAATAGTTGTAAATTAGTGGCTTGTGGTTGCCACTTTGGTAGTTTTATGCAATATTTCAGGGTTAGAAGTGGTGATGTGTGGATTTTCAATTTTCTTGGAGAATTTTCTGCCTCATGTGATAATACGAACAAGAGGAGCCATTGGAATAAACCCATGAGTTTTTCTTGGCTGGTTGCGAGCATTTTCAAACTAACCAAGAGACATGAGCACCGAGTCATAGTAATCATGACGTATGCAAGTATCATTCAGTCTAAGAGGGCCAATATGTGGTGGCATTAGATTTGGGGTTCATACTACCAACTCTTGTAGTACCATCCATTTTCATCCAGATTTGAGGACAAATCCTTCTCAAGTGGAGGGGACTGATGTGTGCACGGACCTTAGCCCAAGTAATGACCTAGTTTGAGGTCCATTGGGTCCAGTCACACGAGCATGGGCTAAGCATTTCAAGGAATCACTCCAAACCCTTGTGCGAAATGTCCAATACCAACAAGGAGTCTATAGGGACATTGAAAACTTGGAAAGGGATAATCAAGTTACCTATACGATGATCCAAACCCACGAAAAATCAAGTGGGCCCCCAAGTGAGATGGCCGACTAGGCCTTGGGCCTTAGTGCTAGGTTCACTTGTTTAGAGTTGGATTAGATTATTTCATTTGAGTCATGGGCCGGCCCACCTTGTCCAAGTAGTGGCCGAACCTCCTTTATCTAGTTTCCTAGGGTTTCATTAGCCTCTTAGCCTATATAAAGGCTTACTTTGTACGGCCAACGGATACACAATTTTCATAATAAAATTCTGATTTGTTTCTCTTCAGTGATTGAGAGTATTCGATCCTTTACTTGCTTTTGGACAAGGGTTCTTGAGCAATCTCGCGAAGGTCCTTGATTGTTCTACCGACCTATCCATTAAAGTAGTCACCTCTGTTGGAATCGTTGTTCTACTAGCCTTCAACCAATTCGTGTCGTCCGTTTTGGTTTTAGGTCCCGCAATCCAAGTGTTGGACAACCTCGCTAGAACCTTGGGCAAGCGTGCTACGTGTCTCGAAGCAAGTTGATCGAGGACCGTATCATGTGATGATTAAGGGTTGGCTATGTTTTACTAGCTTTGATATATGAAAAATCTAGTGTCTTGGTGTTAGTTTCATTGCCTAATGAAATTCCAGCTTCAAGTGCATCAATTTCAGTTTTACGGTTCCTCATTTGAGCATGATTAGGGTTGATAATTAGGGCTTTATTGTGGTTGGTTGTGACGCTATCAATTGGTTGTATTTTAAGGGTGCTTAATAGTCTATGATGTATATGTGAAATTTTGGTGGATTGTTATGAGATTTGGTGGTTGGATGTAACATGGAAAAGTAAAGAAATTCAAGAGAAATGCTGTCCGTTTATTTTCTTGAAGTTTGAGTGAGTGGAAATGGGATTTGAAATGTGATTTTGTAATGCGTCGGACTTACTTTGCTTAGATATACTTAGGTCCACTCTAGTGGTGTTAGATGAGCTAAATTTCATTTGAACTTATACATTTTCACATGTTGAATGTGACGACCATTTTAAAACATGATACTTAGTTACAAATGTCAAGTTTTGAACTTCAAATGTTTACTTATTTCTTTCCAAAACAATGAGGAGTGGTATAAGGTTTTCCGGCCACGAAAATCTATTTTAACAAGCGAGGCTTGAGGTGTGAATTTAAGGGATTTTGTCTTCCTCTTGCATATGATTTTACCCTAGACACTTGTTATACATTCTTTCCTTGCATATGTGTTAGGTTTGAGTCAAACAAAGAGTTTTACGAAAAAAGAAAAAAAATGTTTTTTTCATATCCGGCTGAGTATTCGGCCAAATCTTGGCCGGATTGACAGGGGAAGATGAAAAAAAAATTGGAATGCTTACTGCCTTGAATCCGGCCAAGTTCTGGCCGGATTCTGACGTGGCATCTGATTCATTTGTTTTCGATGGAATTTTCTAAAACCTTTTGAGTTTAGTTTTATGTTTGGTTTGGGAAACTCTTAGTTACTCATATTCGTTGGTCTAAATGTACTCTTTTCACTTTCAAAATCATATGTATATATTGTACTAATGGGTATTCTGATTTTCTTTGATTCACGCAAAATTTTGATGGTGGAACCGTAATGTGTTTTCTTGGTTGCTTTTAAGGTTCATTGATGATTGAGGGTATTATCCGGAAGGAAACTTTGGATGTTATTTTTCTTAAATAGGTGAGTATTCTTTGTACGTTATGTTTCCAATGACTATGTGGATTGTTGTGACACTATTTGTGAATGTTTGATTAAATGTTAAATGTTTTCAATGATTTCTAAAAAAAGAATTTTGCTAGGCAAGTGTGTACTTTATCGCACTCGACCTAAATGAATGTGAAATTTACAATGATTAAATGATTAAATGTTTAAATACTACTTGTGTATAAATGTAAGTCTTTTGTCTGAATTAGGCCCTTGCTCTTTGTTGCCGGTCGACTTCACCCAAAAGCGGACTCAGTCGGGCGATTGGTGACCCTAGGTTAATGTTTGGTATACTCGAGTATGACCACGAAGTCTGGTGGAGACTGGCCAATGAAATGGCTAGTAGTGGGGAATGAAATTAATGAATGAATGAAGAACATTAGAGAAGTTTTCAAATGAAAAATGTTTTCTAATATTGGAGGAATAAGGAAAATGGTCGATGAATGAATGAACGAATGGCTCCACGTGAGCATGTATCCTTTTAATGAATGTGTTATCATTACTTTTATATTGTAATTGTTTTCGGGATTATTTGCTACTCAATGCTTAAATGTCTTGGACTTAATTGTTGATTATGTGTTTGGAACTGCACTGGGCTTTTAACTCATTCCGTTAGTTTTGTTTTCCTTACAGGAGGCGCGAGTGAGGAGGTGAGACTTGTATAGACTACCATAGTCTAGTTTGTGAAAAGTTTTGCGATTGTAATCGCGCTAGCGCTTGAATAGGGTTGAATGTATTGGGCACGAAGCACTTTTGATATATTTGGGACTATATTACTGGTTGAGATAGAAATGAATGTAAGTGTACGTTTCAAGTTTGGAAATTGTTGTTTCGCTTATCCTCGAGGTTATATCTTATTTTGTTTGAAGAGAATGAACGAGTCCTGGCGAGAACTGGGCAGACGGTCCGCCGAACTCTTTGGTTCGCCTTAGGGGAAGGTGGAACTATCACAGGAGGTATCAGAGCCCCTTCGCGTGGTCTCTGCACGGAGTGAGTTTGGACCAAATGGTGTTATAGTCCTGATTCCGTGAATAAGTATGAAGGACTAAGTGCTCTTTTGAGCATAAGCTATGAATCATGAATTGTTATAGGTCTTAAATCTTGATCATGGTACTTGTGAACAATAGATATATACGTCAGGTAGGAATCTCGATTGTACATAATTTACTCTTGGGACTGGCTAGCTCGAGTGGTGAATTATCTCGGATTTTTGTACCCGAGTACGCGGGAGTTGAGGGCAGTACTAAGGACTTGCGATCTTCATTTCGGGGGGCAGGAATAGACTAACGTTTGGTGAGAGTAAGTGCAACGGATCAATGGACGTCTAGTTTGGATAGTAAGAGAAGTGAGAGATCAGACGGGGGAAAATTTTAACCAAGTGTGGAACGGCATGTCACGTTTTCTTCTTGTTTTACCCCTGTATTATTACTGTATGTATTTGCCTTATGGCATGTCAATACTTACATGTATAGTATTTGCTGTACTTGATTTTGTTCAACTTGATATGTATCTTTGTGAATTTGGTGTATTATATTTTGCCAATTTAGTCAATTTACTTTGTTTGCATACTAAATCACCTTTCGAAAAAAAAAACAAAAACGAGAAAAGGATTATGGAGGGGAGATGTGGTCGCGGACATGGAGTTAGTCGTGGCCGTGGGGCTAGGCAAGCTCAAGAACCAAGAAAAGAAAGAGAAACAGCAGCTGAGCAAGATCGTGGACTGAGAGTTGAGGCCGGAGACCAAGTAGCGACGGCGATCCAACAAATGACAAATATCCTAGCGCGATTGGTAGATCAACAAGGCCAAATGCTAGTGAATCAAACCCAGAATCTCGAGATAGGAGAGGATAGGGCTCTGGAGCGGTTTCAAAAGTTTGTTCCTCCTAAATTCCTTGGAGGGCCTGATCCAGATGTAGCTGAACATTGGTCAGAGGCAATGATTAACATCTTCGCAGCCTTGAACTACACGGAGCAAAGACAGGTGAACTTTGCTGTATTCCAGTTCGAAGGATCGGCCCGAGTGTGGTGGAATATTATTAGAGCAAAGTGGGAGAGAGAACAGACTGCATAGACATGGGTGAACTTTATAAGGGAATTTAATGAGAAATACCTCCCACCTTTGGTCCAAGAAAGAAGAGAGAATGAGTTTATTGGATTGCATTAGGGAACCCAGAGTGTGGCCGAATATGAGACTAAATTTACTAAACTCTCTAAGTTCGCTTCCGAATTAGTGGTTATAGAGCGAAGGAGAGTAAGACGGTTCATACAAGGCTTGAATTTGGAAATCCTGGATGCTTTAGCGGCTGTTCAAGTTAATACTTTCATGGAAGCTCTTGAGAAAGTGTGGAGAATTGAGGATACGAAAGCACAAGTAAAAGCTTTTCAAACGCGGAAAAGAGTTGCATCTAGTAGCATTCCTGAGGAACCTAGAGAAAAGATAACGCCCTCCAAAGTGCAAAAAGTGAACCATTTACCTCATCCACCACGGACATTAAGAGCACTATATGAAGGGTTTACAAAAGAAAGTCAAATAGGACAAGAGGAGATTTCTTGAGAAGGCCAAACAGTAGCTCCTTGCTTGGGTTGTGGATATTGTGGGAAGGCAACTTACACTGAGAATGATTGTTGGAGGAAATGGCGAAAGTGTTTGATTTGTGGGAGTAGCAATCATCAACTTAGTAATTGCTCGAAGAAACAGCCACGAGAGAATAGTGCTCAACAAATGGATGGAACCAAACCGAAACTGTGGTAGAACCACCTTCCCCTAAGGCAAACTAAAAGGTTTGGCAGACCACCTGCCCAACTCTCGCCAAGACTTGATCGTTCTCATCAGGTGAAATAAGATATAACCTCAAAACTAAGCAAAAAACAATTCCCAAACTTAAAACATATACTTACATTCATATCCATCTCAACAGAAATACAATCCCAATTAGAACACAAGCTTTAAGTTCTTACTACATCCAACCTTATCCAAGCACTAGCGCGAGAACAATAAAAAAAATTAAATTTCAAAAAACTAGACCAAGCTAGTCTGCACAGGACTCATGCCCTCGCTCGCATCCCCTGTAAGGAAAACAAAAATAACAGAATGAGTTAAAAGCCCAGTGAGGTTCCATACACATAGCCAAATAATTAAATAAGGACATTAATCATGTAATAACAAGTAATCCAGAAAACATTTTGATACAGTCCTCGATCAACTCGTTTCGAGACACGTAGCACGTTTGCCCAAGGATCTAGCGAGGTGGTCCAATGCTTGGGTTGCGGGACCTAAAACCAACACGGATGACATGAATTGGTAGTAGGTGGTAGAACGATGACTCCAATTGAAGGTGAATACTCCAGTGGATAGGTCGGTAGAACAATCAAGGATAAGACGCAAGATTGCTCAACACCCTTGCCAAAGCAAGTTAAAGGCTCGAAATTCTCACAAGGAAGAAAGTAAAAAATCTAAGCAAATTTTATTCATAAAACGTCTACCCTTTGCTTGTACACAAGGTGCCTTTTTATAGGCTAAAAACCTAGGGACCTAATCCATCTTGGTCAAGGATTGGCGGCTCATCTACTTAATCTAGAAAAGGAAATTCAGGCCATAATTTGGCCAGAGTGGGCCGAATTTGCACAACCAAATGAAACTACAAATTAAGCTAGCAATTTCAACTAATGACTCGATAAGCCCAACTAACAAACAACTAATAACAAACGACTAAAGGACTAACGATTCGGCCAACTCCATTAAGCTTCATTGACTTGAATCAAAGTGTAGACAGCTTCAAGCCTTCAATGTTTCTATGAAAGCCTCGAGTCAAGGCCGCCATCCATCTCGCCATCCATGCACACATCAAAGTCATTCCATTACAAAACCAAGCTAGAAAAGTGACTGGAAATAAGGTTTAAGACAAAGAACAAAATGACAGGTTTGATGTCTTTTAGCATATCGATCACAACCAAAGCTACACCTATTGGATTGGGGTAAAATTTATACCATTTCAAAGCTAAGACGAAGGGCTACAACTTTGATGAAGACAACTCAACCCAGTTCATAGTGTATCTAGGTTAAATTTACAGATTACCGAACCAGAATTTCACTATCTGGCTGGTTAACAGCACTGGGTTCAAATGACAATAACTCGGGTTACAAAAGTCCGATTGAGGCATTTTCAGACGCATTGGAAAACTAAAACATAGGACTACAACTTTCATGTTTTGACCAAATGCTAATTTAATATGGATCAAGGTGAAAAAATGAGGCCAGACTGATGAAATGTCAAAACTGTCCACAGAACTCTACCTATGGCAGTCAAGGGTATTTTCATTATTTCATGTTCTACAATGCTCAGATTGAGGTGAAATTTTACAGAAACATATAAATCATCATTTACTACGACTTTCATGTTTTAAGCTAAGTCCAATTCAGCCTCCATCATGGCCGAATGAAACTGGTCAGAACAGGGCATCTTAAGGGTTTAAAGCTAGAATTCAAAGTATTCAAGGTATAAACTTCACATTTCTAGCTTGAACCACTACTTCAACTTCCTATACAAGCTTATCATAGTCATATGATTTATAACCAACAAGAAACACCATTGAACAACTCAAACCCTAGTTCAAAAAGCCACCATAATCATCAAAATTACTTAAATAGCTATCGTAAGCCAAGAATACAAGTTGCTACATAAACTTAAGCAAGATGAAGGGAAAGAACTAACGACAGCCATGATACCTCACTAAGATGCTTGCAAAAGAAATCCACCACCTCTCTTTGTAAAACTTTTAGCACCCCAAGTTTTCCAAGTGCCCAAAGAAGAGATTAACCGGTTTGGATTCTTGATTTTCACTCAAACTAAGCTAAACTCGAAGATGAAAATGAAGTTTCTTCTCTCTTGTTTGCTCCCTCAAGAGTCAGCCACCATGGAAGAAAAATGGGGAAAGAATGAAGTCCAAGAAAGATAAGAAGCTTGGACTTGAATTTGGTCAAAGATAGTTGGATGGTCTCCAAGTGTCCACACAAGATTTGATCTTGAAATTTTCTTCTTTTCCTTGGTTTTTCTAGTCAAAATTTTCGGCCATCATATGCTGATTAATGTGACGACCCCACCTCCCCCTGAGGCGTACCAAAGGGTTTGGCGGACCGCCTGCCCAGCTCTCGCCAGGACTCACTCACTCAAATCACGTACACACATCCATAGACCATAAATAACATCCACAATTCAAGCTTATAATTTACATTGATAGAGATCAGGGTACAAAATCTCGATATACTTAAACTAGTTCAAAACATATACAATCCAAATACAAAATGTTCCATTCGAGGAATAGCGCGAGTACAAGTCAAAAGTTAAAAGTCAAACAACTAGACTACGCTAGTCTTTACATATCTCATGCCTCGCTCGTACCCCTGTAAGGAAAACAAATAACGTGGTATGAGCTAAAAGCCCAGTGAGGTTCCAAATAGCAAATTGACCATTATTTATAAGTACAAGTTTTCGATATAGCAAAATAAGGAGCATGAAGAGTTCATAAATGTGAGCAATAACACGTCAAGTAGAAATCTCAAAATGAGCGAGTGTAAAAGTTTTTCAAAATCAACAATAATCCAATAAGCAATAATCAATCCAAAGCATAAGGATACGGATGGCCCTCAGGAGCCAACTTCCATTCATCATCAGGAGCTTGATCACGTAGTAGTTGACACTCCGTCAACTTTCAAGTAAAGGAACCAATCCAGTAGAGCACCACTTACACGACTCTCCGTCCACCATTCACACCCCCTACTGGGCCCAAAATCCTCAATAAACATGGGTGGTAATACTCGAGTATACCGATTAGCCGAGGAGGTATCACTCCACTCGACAAAATAAGAGACCCAGGGTTCGTTACCCAATCGACCAAGCCTTTGCCGGCTCGACTAGAGTAACTCGCCACAGGGTTTCTGGAATTCCAGGAAGTGCGCACATCAAGTATATCAAGTCAATTGCAATCAATAAACAAGTATATCACGTAAGGGCAAGTGCGATAAAGTACACTCTTGCCCTGTCAATTCACGTATATAACAAGTACTCATATTGGTCACGTATCCAGTTCAAGTATCTAGTGCAATTCAGTATTTGAAAGCACTCACCACAAGATATAGTGCCTTTACTGGTCACTTTCAGGTTATACTCCGAGTTCGGAGTCCAAATCTGCGATAAAACTCAATTTGAGAACTTTGAAACATGACTAGAGTTCGAAACTTAGACGTTTCGTTCAATAAGAATCAAGAAATTGAAATTCACTTGGACAGTCGTCGTGAAACACTTGCTCGCCTTTTTAAACAGTAAAACTTTGTAATATTTATACTTGAAATTGTCTTGCGAGTTGAAAGTACAAGGAAAACATACTTCGAGCAATCATTATTTCATTTCTCAAGGGTACAAGTTCGTCCAAGTCCTAACGTATAACACTCAAGAAACATGGTGGCCAAGGTTCTCGCTAGTTCAAGTAATAAGTACTTAACCTTCACTCAAGTCGCTAATATAGTTTTCTAGTCCTCGAGTAAAAATTCGGGCAGCATGCCCTTTGTGTTTACCTAATTTTCCAGCCTTTTAGGCTTCATTGTTTTTCTCAAACACAACCCAACATTATACATATCAGCAATTCATGTCAAGAGCCGTTCCATAGGCTCACAATATCATAATAACAAGAATCGTATTAAGTACAAGTGCAGAAATTCAATTTAGTTCAAAACAGATTTGACGTACAAATGCGGAAATAACATATCCGAGGTTACGCTTATCGGATTAAAACGAAACCTACGCCGTTTCGAATCTAAGACACAGAGCTACAACATTCATGAAGGTCACTTAGTCCAGTTCCTAATGTAACTCAGTCAAATTCTCGAATTACTAAACCAGAAACCAATTCGTCGGCTGTTTAAACGCAGAACACTGTAATGGTCATAACTCAGTGTACAACAGTCCAATTCAGGTGTTCTTTGAGGCATTTTAAAGCTACTTCAGAACACTACAACTTTCATGTTTTTTCCCAGAGGTAAATCAGTACGACTCCCAGTCAAAAAATGTGATAAACTGGACTTAACTGATGAAACGGACTGCTGGGAAATATTTAAAACAGTAAGGGTATTTTGGACTTTTCACATCCTACGTTGCTCTGATTGAGCTGCAATTTTGTAGGCCCCTATAAAATGTCATTCTCTACAACTTTTATTCTTTGACCTAAGGCCAAATCAGCCTCTAACACACAGATACAAATTCGGACAGAATGTAAGCAAGAATTTCCAGAAATCTGAAATCTTTAGTTTTTAGTGGAACTTTCCTAAATTTCTTGGTCTAATCACTACCACAACACCTTATGAAACCTCAATTGCAACATATAAGCATCTTACAACAATTTGGACAGAATTTCCATAAGCCCTAGTTCATCAAATAAATTGGGGAAAAACCTCTAAAACATGCTAATCATCCATGATTCCACCACTATAATCAACTACTAAACTTAATTTAACAAAATTGAAAGCAAAACTTAGAGAGATAAGCTCTCTTACCTTGAATAGAGGACACAAAGAGTAGCCCAAGCTTTCTCTTTCCAAAATTTCACCACAAATCACTAACTAAACACTCAAAGGTGAGTTTAATCGGTTTATTTCCTTAGTTTTCTCACTTTGTAGCTAGAAATCAAGAAGAAATGAAGAAGTTTTTCTCTTGGTCTTTCCCTCTCTCTCTTATTTCGGTTATGGAGCAGAAAAATGAAGGAAATGGAGCTTAACTTGTCTTATAAGGAAGTAAGAAGATTAAGGCTAATTGTGTCCACAATTTTTGGCCAACACTTGGACTAATCTTGTCCACAAATTTTTCTCTTTCTTCCCTTACATTTCTAGCCTTATAATTTCGGTCAAACCAGCTGCAAATTAGGAAGATATTTTGTGCAAAAGTCAATAAGCTTGTTTGGTAAGAAAAATGGTGGTCAAGCGGTGCGTTCAATCGGTAGTGCGCGGGACCCGCCGGTTCGCGCCGTTTTTCTTAAAAACTCACGTACTAGGTTTTTTTTTTTCTTCCCATTCACTATCCTTATATCATTGCTACTACTCACACATTATTTTTCACTTAAAAGTCACTTTTAATCCCCAAATTGATCCCTGGCCAGTACCGAAAATTTATCCGGCGGAAATCGCGAAAACCCTAATTTTGCTCAAATCTTGAAACCGAAGTGTAAAACCCTATTTTCCAGGTTCATCTGCACTTATTGTTGAACAATTGGGTAGTAGGGCTTTAATAAATAATAATTTTCAAATAAAAGGAAATTTTTAAGAAAACGTGAGGAATTTTCCAATTCCAATGATTAAATTTAGGGTTTCAATCAAAATGTGAGAGATTTAAGAGAACCGGTTAGTCACAAGTAAACTAGGGTTTTTGACTAAAATATTAGGGTTTCTAGTCTTTTAAAACAAAATAAGGTTTTAATCAAACCCGAAGAAATATACTTTAATATTTTCTTCACAAACAACCTCCTAATATTCGGGATGTTACAATCTCCCCTCCTTAAAAGAATTTCGCCCTCGAAATTCCAACGGGTACTAAGAGTCGTTCAAAGTCAGTCAGGTACTAGAAATCACTCCAATCCCTTCTATATGACCTTATCATTTAGCAAAAAGTTAAGAAATAACCAAATAGAACATGCAAAAAGGGCTCAATTCACATAACTAGCCCTGAGTTGAAAGTAAAGTCTCAGATATTCGAAAAGTTTAGAACATGGCTTAGCCTCAAGTCGAAAATTTCTCAAGTCGAAAATTTTACCCCTGGCGGTGCTTGGAAACACAACAGGCAAAGCCTCACCAGAGAGTTTTAGTTCAACCGCTACAGAGGAGTAGTAGCTGGTCTACAGTCACACAAATACGAATAAGTTCAAAAGCAAGGTCAAAACAGGGTTCAAACATATAAGTTCAAAAGTAGATTCAATTACTTCAAGTTCAAGAAGCACGGGTACGAATAGAAACTCACTCGACTAGCCTATACCCAGCAATTCACATTCTCAAACAGTCACCGAATTCAAATCCACATATAGGTCATGTTACTCAAGTGTAAAAATCAAATCAGGTCCATTACATGTACGTAAGAGCACACTCGCCAAAACAAGTTCAAGTCCCAAATGAGCTCATTTTAGTCTGTCTCGGACAGTTCAAGTACTGCAAACCCCTTTGATCAGTCCAATAACAAGGTTAAATGTTAGAATCATCCACGCTTTAACCTTTTCCATCAAAACTCACCTCAAGTGCAATCAAGATACAGACCCTTATTCTAACGCTCTTCACTATGTGATACCCAAGTACAAGAATCCACAATAAGACAATTCGCAACTCGAGCCGGCCGGTCCCAAGAGTAAATCATCCATATTAGAGATTCCTACCTGGCATAACTAACTAAGGTCTCCAACAATAGACAATTGTTTCACACTTAACAAGTCAATCCCCACAGTCCGAGAACCCTCTCCCGGCACGAGCTCAATAGGAGCTCTGATACCATCTGTGGCAGTTCTCAGGGTCACATCACGGGGTACCTATCAGCTTGCCACCCGCACGCGGGCATCCCCTACGGAGAGTTTCGCTTCGTGACTCTTCACGAACGAGAGGCTCGGGGCTTTTCCAGACGAAGGACGTAAAGTCCCAACTGTCGGCATATGGCTCTGATACCAACTGTGACGACCCCACCTCCCCCTGAGGCGTACCAAAGGGTTTGGCGGACCGCCTGCCCAGCTCTCGCCAGGACTCACTCACTCAAATCACGTACACACATCCATAGACCATAAATAACATCCACAATTCAAGCTTATAATTTACATTGATAGAGATCAGGGTACAAAATCTCGATATACTTAAACTAGTTCAAAACATATACAATCCAAATACAAAATGTTCCATTCGAGGAATAGCGCGAGTACAAGTCAAAAGTTAAAAGTCAAACAACTAGACTACGCTAGTCTTTACATATCTCATGCCTCGCTCGTACCCCTGTAAGGAAAACAAATAACGTGGTATGAGCTAAAAGCCCAGTGAGGTTCCAAATAGCAAATTGACCATTATTTATAAGTACAAGTTTTCGATATAGCAAAATAAGGAGCATGAAGAGTTCATAAATGTGAGCAATAACACGTCAAGTAGAAATCTCAAAATGAGCGAGTGTAAAAGTTTTTCAAAATCAACAATAATCCAATAAGCAATAATCAATCCAAAGCATAAGGATACGGATGGCCCTCAGGAGCCAACTTCCATTCATCATCAGGAGCTTGATCACGTAGTAGTTGACACTCCGTCAACTTTCAAGTAAAGGAACCAATCCAGTAGAGCACCACTTACACGACTCTCCGTCCACCATTCACACCCCCTACTGGGCCCAAAATCCTCAATAAACATGGGTGGTAATACTCGAGTATACCGATTAGCCGAGGAGGTATCACTCCACTCGACAAAATAAGAGACCCAGGGTTCGTTACCCAATCGACCAAGCCTTTGCCGGCTCGACTAGAGTAACTCGCCACAGGGTTTCTGGAATTCCAGGAAGTGCGCACATCAAGTATATCAAGTCAATTGCAATCAATAAACAAGTATATCACGTAAGGGCAAGTGCGATAAAGTACACTCTTGCCCTGTCAATTCACGTATATAACAAGTACTCATATTGGTCACGTATCCAGTTCAAGTATCTAGTGCAATTCAGTATTTGAAAGCACTCACCACAAGATATAGTGCCTTTACTGGTCACTTTCAGGTTATACTCCGAGTTCGGAGTCCAAATCTGCGATAAAACTCAATTTGAGAACTTTGAAACATGACTAGAGTTCGAAACTTAGACGTTTCGTTCAATAAGAATCAAGAAATTGAAATTCACTTGGACAGTCGTCGTGAAACACTTGCTCGCCTTTTTAAACAGTAAAACTTTGTAATATTTATACTTGAAATTGTCTTGCGAGTTGAAAGTACAAGGAAAACATACTTCGAGCAATCATTATTTCATTTCTCAAGGGTACAAGTTCGTCCAAGTCCTAACGTATAACACTCAAGAAACATGGTGGCCAAGGTTCTCGCTAGTTCAAGTAATAAGTACTTAACCTTCACTCAAGTCGCTAATATAGTTTTCTAGTCCTCGAGTAAAAATTCGGGCAGCATGCCCTTTGTGTTTACCTAATTTTCCAGCCTTTTAGGCTTCATTGTTTTTCTCAAACACAACCCAACATTATACATATCAGCAATTCATGTCAAGAGCCGTTCCATAGGCTCACAATATCATAATAACAAGAATCGTATTAAGTACAAGTGCAGAAATTCAATTTAGTTCAAAACAGATTTGACGTACAAATGCGGAAATAACATATCCGAGGTTACGCTTATCGGATTAAAACGAAACCTATGCCGTTTCGAAGCTAAGACACAGAGCTACAACATTCATGAAGGTCACTTAGTCCAGTTCCTAATGTAACTCAGTCAAATTCTCGAATTACTAAACCAGAAACCAATTCGTCGGCTGTTTAAACGCAGAACACTGTAATGGTCATAACTCAGTGTACAACAGTCCAATTCAGGTGTTCTTTGAGGCATTTTAAAGCTACTTCAGAACACTACAACTTTCATGTTTTTTCCCAGAGGTAAATCAGTACGACTCCCAGTCAAAAAATGTGATAAACTGGACTTAACTGATGAAACGGACTGCTGGGAAATATTTAAAACAGTAAGGGTATTTTGGACTTTTCACATCCTACGTTGCTCTGATTGAGCTGCAATTTTGTAGGCCCCTATAAAATGTCATTCTCTACAACTTTTATTCTTTGACCTAAGGCCAAATCAGCCTCTAACACACAGATACAAATTCGGACAGAATGTAAGCAAGAATTTCCAGAAATCTGAAATCTTTAGTTTTTAGTGGAACTTTCCTAAATTTCTTGGTCTAATCACTACCACAACACCTTATGAAACCTCAATTGCAACATATAAGCATCTTACAACAATTTGGACAGAATTTCCATAAGCCCTAGTTCATCAAATAAATTGGGGAAAAACCTCTAAAACATGCTAATCATCCATGATTCCACCACTATAATCAACTACTAAACTTAATTTAACAAAATTGAAAGCAAAACTTAGAGAGATAAGCTCTCTTACCTTGAATAGAGGACACAAAGAGTAGCCCAAGCTTTCTCTTTCCAAAATTTCACCACAAATCACTAACTAAACACTCAAAGGTGAGTTTAATCGGTTTATTTCCTTAGTTTTCTCACTTTGTAGCTAGAAATCAAGAAGAAATGAAGAAGTTTTTCTCTTGGTCTTTCCCTCTCTCTCTTATTTCGGTTATGGAGCAGAAAAATGAAGGAAATGGAGCTTAACTTGTCTTATAAGGAAGTAAGAAGATTAAGGCTAATTGTGTCCACAATTTTTGGCCAACACTTGGACTAATCTTGTCCACAAATTTTTCTCTTTCTTCCCTTACATTTCTAGCCTTATAATTTCGGTCAAACCAGCTGCAAATTAGGAAGATATTTTGTGCAAAAGTCAATAAGCTTGTTTGGTAAGAAAAATGGTGGTCAAGCGGTGCGTTCAATCGGTAGTGCGCGGGACCCGCCGGTTCGCGCCGTTTTTCTTAAAAACTCACGTACTAGGTTTTTTTTTTTCTTCCCATTCACTATCCTTATATCATTGCTACTACTCACACATTATTTTTCACTTAAAAGTCACTTTTAATCCCCAAATTGATCCCTGGCCAGTACCGAAAATTTATCCGGCGGAAATCGCGAAAACCCTAATTTTGCTCAAATCTTGAAACCGAAGTGTAAAACCCTATTTTCCAGGTTCATCTGCACTTATTGTTGAACAATTGGGTAGTAGGGCTTTAATAAATAATAATTTTCAAATAAAAGGAAATTTTTAAGAAAACGTGAGGAATTTTCCAATTCCAATGATTAAATTTAGGGTTTCAATCAAAATGTGAGAGATTTAAGAGAACCGGTTAGTCACAAGTAAACTAGGGTTTTTGACTAAAATATTAGGGTTTCTAGTCTTTTAAAACAAAATAAGGTTTTAATCAAACCCGAAGAAATATACTTTAATATTTTCTTCACAAACAACCTCCTAATATTCGGGATGTTACAATTAAGGGGTGATATTTTGGCTCTACTAACAATGAGATTAAGTTAATGAAATGGTGGTCAAGTGGTGTGTTCAATCGGTAGTGAACGATACCCGTCGGTTCAAGCCGATTTTCCTAAATCGCGTGTACTAGGGTTTTAACTTATGATTCACTAACTTATTATTATCACTTCCAATCACACACTTAATATCATATAAAACTCACTCTTAATCACTAAATTTGATACACACTCCGTATCGACGAAAAGGCGTAAAAACCCTAATTTACCCTAACGATGAATGAAAAGGAAAAACTCTTAATTCTATTATTTATTCCAACCATTGGGGGTGTAAATGAGTAGTATAACTATAATAAGATAATGGATTTCAAATAAAAGGGAATTTTAAGAAAAATATGATGGATTTTACAAGTCCATAGATTAAAATTAGGGTTTCGACTAAAATATGAGAGATTTAAGAAAACCTGTTAGTCACAAGTAAAACTAGGGTTTTGAGTACAAGTAGGGTTTCTAATCTTTAAAACAAAAAATAAAATATAGAAACCGTAATATCCTAAAAGTCGGGGTATCACAATTTCCCCTCCTTAAAAGAATTTTGTCCTTGAAATTCATACATTTATTCGTAAATTCATATATTTATGCGTACATAAGTATAAGCAAAATGAAATAGTTATAAGGTTCAATAAAAGCATTTTCAAATCATAAAACAAAAACTAATAAAACACATTGAAAATAATATACTTTCTTTATATACATATCATAGTAATTCATACATCCTACGGGACATTAACCCTAGGTATTTCTTAGGCACTACACTTAATCAAAACTTGATGAAGTACAACAAAGTACGTACGTATGAATAATCAGAGTCCCCAATCTTACTAATATCTTCAATATATCCTAAGTCCAGACTATTCGCATCCCTCGTGCCTTGGCTTCTGCCATTCAAACTTACTCTCATATTACTCGGGATATCGACTTATCATAAAGGTATCACTCTTTGGTACTCGGGTACAAGAATCCGAAAATATGATCATTCACCATTCGAGTTAGCTACGCTCAAGAGGAAATCAACCACTTTTGAGATTCCTACCCAACATACATATCTAAGGTCCCCAACAATAGACATTTGTTTCACACTTAACAAGCCAATCCCCATAGTCCGAGAACCCTCTCCCGGCACGAGCTCGATAGGAGCTCTGATACCACCTATGACAGCCCACTTTCCAGTAAGGCGAACCAAAGGGTTTGGCAGACCGCCTGCCCAGCTCTCGCCAAGATTCGACCGCTCTCATCAAGTGAAATAAGATATAACCTCGAGACTAAGCGAAAAACAATTCCCAAACTTAAAGCATATACTTACATTCATATCCATCTCAATAGAAATACAATCCCAATTAGAACAAAAGCTTTAAGTTCTTACTACATCCAACCTTATCCAAGCACTAGCACGAGAATAATAAAAAAAATAAAATTTCAAAAAACTAGACCAAGCTGGTCTGCACAGGACTCACACCCTCGCTCGCATCCCCTATAAGGAAGACAAAACTAACGGAATGAGTTAAAAACCCAGTGAGGTTCCATACACATAGCCAAATAATTAAACAAGGACATTAATCATGTAATAACAAGTAATCTAGAAAACATTTACAATATAAAGTAATGATAATACATTCATTAAAAAGATACGTGCTTACATGGAGCCCTTCGTTCATTCATTCCACCAACCATTTCCTTATTCCTCCAGCATTAAAAATAATTTCATTTGTAAGTGAAAACCCCTCCATTATTCTTGCCATTCATTCATTCATTTCATTTTCCCCCTACTGGACACTGGCCAGTCTCCACCAGATTTCGTGGTCATACTAGAGTATACCAAGCATTAATCCAGTGTCACCAATAGCCCGACCAAGTCCGCTTCTGGCTCGAGTCGACCGGCAACGAAGGGCAAGGGCCCAGTTCAGCCAAAAGACTTACATTCATGTACAATTAGTATTTAAACATTTAATCATTGTAAATTTCACATTCATTTAGGTCGAGTGCGATAAAGTACACACTCGCCTAACAAAATTCATTTTTAGAAATCATTGAAAACATTTAACATTTAATCCAACATTCACAAATAGTTGCATAGTCACAACAATCCACATAGTCATTGGAAATATAACGTACAAAGAACACTCACCTATTTAAGCAAAATAACGTCCAAAGTTTCTTTCCGGATAATACCCTCAATCACCAAGGAACCCTTATAATATCATCCAAGAGAAAATATTACAGTTAAACCATCCAAAGTTTAGGTGAACCAAGGAAAATCCGAATAACTACTAGTACAAAATATAAGTATAGTTTTGGAAGTGAAAAGAGTACATTTAAACCAAAGGGCATGAATAAAATATTTGTAAAACTTATGCTTGCTCGTAAAACTTTAAAATCTCCATTTGAGTCGAAGAAATGAAGAAAATGTATTTCTATTAGTCATAAATTTCATTTTTCCAAGGGTACAAGTTTCGGCCAGATTCTAACTTATATACCTCCAAGAAAGAATACTTGAATACCTTAGATGATTCAAGTTAGTTTCATCCTCAATCCTTATTCAAGTCGCGAGTACATCTACCTAGCCCTCGAGTGCAAATTTGGGCAGCACACCCTTTTTATTTACCTATGTTCCGATCATTTATGGCTTCATTATTTTCCTCAATTAGCCCCCAAAATTACCCACAAATAATCTCATTACATTAGCCGTTCAATAGGCTAAAATTCATTCCATTACAAAACCAAGCTAGAAAAGTGACCGGAAATAAGGTTTAAGACAAAGAACAAAATGACAGGTTTGATGTCTTTTAGTATATCGGTCACAAACGAAGCTACACCTATCGGATTGGAGTAAAATTTATACCATTTCGAAGCTAAGATGAAGGGATACAACTTTGATGAAAACAACTCAACCCAGTTCATAGTGTATCTAGGATATATTTACAGATTACCGAACCAGAATTTCACTGTCAGGCTGGTTAACAGCACTGGGTTCAAATGACAATAACTCAGGTTACAAAAGTCCGATTGAGGCGTTTTCAGATACTTTGGAAAGCTAAAACATAGGACTACAACTTTCGTGTTTTGACCAAAGGCTAATTTAATATGGATCAAGGTGAAAAAACGAGGCCAGACTGATGAAATGTCAAAACTGTCCACAGAATTCTACCTATGGTAGTTAAGGGTATTTTCATCATTTCATGTGCTATAGTGCTCAGATTGAGCTAAATTTTATAGGAAGCTATAAATCATTATTTTCTATAACTTTGATGTTTTAAGCTAAGCCCAATTCGGCCTCCATCATTGCCGAATGAAGCTGGTCAGAACAGGGCATCTTAAGGATTTAAAGCTGGAATTCAAAGTATTCAAGGTATAAACTTCACGTTTCTAACTTGAACCACTACTTCAACTTCCTATACAAGCCGATCATCGTCATATGATATATAACCAACAAGAAACACCTTTGAACAACTCAAACCCTTGTTCAAAAAGCCACCATAATCATCAAAATTACTTAAATAGCTATCGTAAGCCAAGAATACAAGTTGCTACATAAACTTACTCAAGATGAAGGGAAAGAACTAAGATGGACAGCCATGATACCTCACTAAGATGCTTGCAAAAGAAATCCACCACCTCTCTTTGTAAAACTTTTAGCACCCCCATGCTTTCCAAGTGCCCAAAGAAGAGATTAACCGATTTAGATTCTTGATTTTCACTCAAAATAAGCTAAACTCTAAGATGAAAATGAAGTTTCTTGTCTCTTGTTTGCTCCCTCAAGAGTCGGCCACCATGGAAGAAAAATGGGGAAAGAATGAAGTCCAAGAAAGATAAGAAGCTTGGAGTTGAATTTGGTCAAAGATAGTTGGATGGTCTGCAAGTGTCCACACAAGATTTGATCTTGAAATTTTCTTCTTTTCCTTTGTTTTTCTAGTCAAAATTTTCGGCCATCATATGCTGATTAAGGGTTGATATTTTGGCTCTACTAACAATGAGATTTAAGTTAATGAAGTGGTGGTCAAGTGGTGTGTTCAATCGGTAGTGAATGATTCCCGTCGGTTCAAGCCGATTTTCCTAAATCGCGGGTACTAGGGTTTTAACTTATGATTCACTAACTTATTATTATCACTTCCAATCACACACTTAATATCATCTAAAACTCACTCTTAATCACTAAATTTGATACACACTCCGTACGGACGAAAGGCGTAAAAACCCTAATTTACCTTAACGATGAAAAGAGAAAACTCTTAATTATATTCTTTATTCCAACCATTGGGGATGTAAATAAGTAGTATAGCTATTATAAGATAATGGATTTCAAATAAAATGGAATTTTAAGAAAAATATGATGGATTTTACAATTTCATAGATTAAAATTAGAGTTTCGATTAAAATATGAGAGATTTAAGAAAACCTGTTAGTCACAAGTAAAACTAGGGTTTTTGAGTACAAGTAGGGTTTCTAATCTTTAAAACAAAAAATAAAATATAGAAACCGTAATATCTTAAAAGTCGGGGTATCACAATCTCCCTTCCTTAAAAGAATTTCATTCTCGAAATTCATACATTTATTAGTAAATTCATATATTTATGCATACATAAGTATAAGCAAAATAAAATAGCTATAAGGTTCAATAAAAGCATTTTCAAATCATAAAACAAAAACTAATAAAACACATTGAAAATAACATACTTTCTTTATATACATATCATAGCAATTCACACATCCTATGGGACATTAACCCTAGGTATTGTTCAGGCACTATATTTAATCAAAACTTGATGAAGTACAACCAAGTACGTAAGCGTGAATAATCAGGGTCTCCAATCTCACTAATATCTTCAATATATCCTAAGTCCAGACTATTCGCATCCCCCGTGCCTTGGCTTCTGCTATTCAAACTTACTCTCATATTACTCGGGATATCGACTTATCATAAAGGTATCACTCTTTTGTATTCGGGTACAAGAATCCGAAAATATGATCATTCCCTACTCGAGTTAGCTACGCTCAAGAGGAAATCAACCACTTTTGAGATTCCTACCCAACATACATATCTAAGGTCCCTAACAATAGACATTTGTTTCACACTTAACAAGCCAATCCCCACAGTCCGAGAACCCTCTCCCAGCACGAGCTCGATAGGAGCTCTAATACCACCTGTGATAACCCCATCTTCCCCTAAGGCGAACCAAAGGGTTTGGCGGACCGCCTGCCCAACTCTCGTCAGGACTTTGTGAGACCCCGGTTAGTCCTTACGTTTGATAATAGGTGAGGTTAATGATTGGTGCGGTAAAATTGGGTTTTAGGGCTAATTAGAAACCCTAATTTAATCATAAGTTCGAATTGTAGTTAAAGTTAGTTATGCCAGTGTGTGTTTTAGTACAGGTAAGTATAGGATCTGATCCATTTTATATAGGTTAAGTAAGTTTAAAAACTTAGAAAACCCTAAACTAGAAAAAAATCTCTAGTGTTATGATTTAGTAGACTCCTAAGTGGGGTTTAAACCCTTAATATTTCCCGTGACAAAAAACTTGTTGTTTAATTGCATTTGTGTATGTTAATACATGGTTAGGTATAGATGATTAAGTTAATGGGGTGATTAGTAGAGAAACTAAGTAAGATTAATTAGTTTGGATTAGATTAAGTTAATGACCTATGGAGGACTAATTTGCAAAGAATTAAATGTTTAAGGGCAAGAGTTGATCACATGCAAAGTTGGAGTGTAAGGGCTAAAGAGCAAAATTGAAGTTTTTATGTGATTGGTTGTTAAGGAAAATATCTTCCAAGGCTTTGACTCATCTTATATATCATAGGATTTCCAAGACCAACATAAGAAACAAAACAAAACAAGATTAAAGAGAGAAAGAGAGAGAGAGCCGAGATTGAGGAGAGGAGGAGAAGCAAAAATTTCTTCAAATTTCTTTCAAGTTTAGCCAATCATCTTGAGCTTGGAGCCTAGGTCAACAACCTTGCTACTTGATTGTGGTAACTCCATCACTTATAAAGCTTGCTTGAAGGTAAATCATCTCTCTTGGAAATTAAAGTTTGGTGATTAAGTTGTGAAGCCATGAAAGTGATGTTTTTGTTGTGATTGGGAACTTGTATGGTTTATATGGTGAATATTGAGTAGTTTAATAGTTTATTTTAGTGGTTTATTACTGCCCAAATTTCGGTTAAGGCTAGGGAAGAATTAGGGTTTCTTGCTTCATGGTTATTCAAGTTGATTTGGCTGATTGTTTGGCTTGTAAATGAAGTCTTTGATGTATTAATTTCACTTGTATGGTTAATCCATAGCAAAATCAGATTTGGCCTTGAAACCCTAGTTCTAAGGGAAGTTATTTTGCTTGAATTAGGGTTTAAATGATTAGGGTTTGATTGGATAGGTTGAAGGTCAGTTGAACTTGTAGGATTAAAAGCATAGAATATGGTTAGTGTTTGTTAGGTTTTGAGGTTAATTTGGGAGAGCAAATTCGGACCTTTTGTGAAGCTATTAGAAGCTGGTATATGTGTGTTTATTTGGTATGAATTTGGCCTGAAAGCTTGCATAAGAACAATAGAACCGGATCACGCAGTTGCGGCACACGAAACCGGTCAATCTGGAAAACAGGGCGGTCCAGAATCCGAAATTTGGCTCTATTTTTCTTTGTGCTACGTATTGATTCAGAGTTTTCCTAAAACATGAAAGTTGTATCTTCTTAAGTCCTTGTTGTTCCTACGAAATTTCAGCCCAATCCGATCAGTAGATCCTGAGTTATGACCAAAACAGTAATAGTTGTGCAAAACTGTGAATTTGGTGACGTTTCTTGATTTTGCTTCTGACCGTGCTCAGTTCACATTGATAATGAAAGAACTGGGTGTTGGGTCTTTATAATACTTGTAGATCTTTGTTTCAGCTTCAAAATGGTATAAAGTGCGTCCAAATCTGAGTTTCGTAGCGCTAGTTATACCCAAAATAAAATCGGGTGTTAGAACTGCCTTTGAAGTTGGACAGTTCTGACAGGAACTTTGGACCCATTTTTCCTTAAGCTCTGTACTAATTCAGCTTTTGGTCCAAACATGAAAGTTATAGCCTTATAAATGAGATTTTCAATGCCTCTGGAATTTCTTGATTCTGATCTCTGAGTCATGAGTTGTGGTCGTTCAAGCAAGGTTTGTTCGGTACCCTGAATTGAAATGGTTGGGACTGTCTTGTGCATTTTTGTCTTAGTCCCACTAAGTTTTGGCTTGAGGTATCTTCATGAAAGTTGTCGCCCTTCTTCTTAGCTTCACAACGGTACCTCATGCACTTTGATCTGATAACCGTAGCCTAAAATTTGAACAAAAAAGTTCTAGGTACCAAATCTGCCTGTTTCCGTTTCCGTTTCCATTTTCGTTTGCCGTTTCTGCGCATGCATGTGCCAATTTTGCCATTTTGTTTGATTTATGCATTCTAGTAGCCGTTTGTGGAATAATGTGATACAATATTCTATTTCAGACGGCGATAAGCTAGACGGAGTCAGTGGGGTCTACTAGCTATTGCACATGACGTGATCTCCGCTCTTTTGCTATACTTGCTTTTGTGTAAGTATTCCGGCCGTTTTTGTGTATAACCTGCTTATGTGCTTTGACATGAATGAGAGGGTACTTAGGCGAGGGAGTACTTGATCACACTCGACCTAAACCCTAATTTGCACTTGTGTTTATCTATGAGATGCATATACGTGAATTATTTTGATGTTGAACCCCTTGAGCTTGTAGTTCGGGGTGACGTTGTGGGGCTCGATCTCAAGACTAGATGGACTATTCGAGTCGGCCAAGGCTTGGTCGAAGACAGTCCAACCTAGTTTTAAGGTCACCAAGTTTGTGGTTCTGTGAACCAAGTTTGTGAACCGAGCTTGTGAATCAAGTTCAATTTCGTTTCGTTTGCTCGAGCCATTTTGTGAGGTGACTGGCCAGTGAGGGTGATAAGGTGTACGGTGGGAGTACAAGTGGAGTTCTACGGACCCTTATATGTGGTTGACGGAGTGTCGGCAGGAGGTCACACATGGCAAACGACTTGGCTTTAGAGCCAACCTTTATCCTTCACTGTGTTGTTATTTTTTATACTTGTGATTTGACATCCTTGTGATGTACTTGTTCGTGTTAATGTGAAATTCGTTTGGATTAGCTGTTTTTGGGTTTGTTTTTCAAAAACACCACTGTAGCATTTTGAATCTGAAAAACAAGTCCGTTTGGATTAGTTGTTTTTGGGGTTGTTTTTCAAAAACTATATGAAAAACTTTGACTGTAGATTTTTTTGGATTATTTTAGAGGTATTTTTGAAACATATTTTTGAGTATTTTTAGAATATTATAATTTTTATACTTTTATATAAATATACTTTTATGCATTTATAATACATTTATATTTACAAATGTATAGATGTATTTTATTATAAATGAATAAATTATAAATGAATATTAAATTATAAATTTTATATTTTTATACAAATTAATGCATTTATGCATTTATAATACATTTATAGATATTTATAAATAAATATATTTATATATTCATATAAAAATATATAAATGTATTATATTATATATAATACATAATATAAATATATTTATAAATGTATAAGTGTATATTATTATAAATGTATAAATTATAAATGAATATTATAAATATATTATAAATTATAAGTGTATATTATTATAAATGTATAAATTAATATATTATAAATATATATTAATATTATGTAGAAATGTATTTATATAATTAATATAAATGTATATATGTATTGATATTATGTATAAATGTAAAATTAATATTATGTATATTAATATAAATGTATAAATGTATTATATTATATATAATACATAATATAAATGTATATTTAAATGTATAAATGAATATTATATAAATGTATAAATTAATAAATTATAAATATATATTAATATTATGTAGAAATGTATTAATATAATTAATATAAATATATACATGTATTAATATTATGTATAAATGTAAAATTAATATTATGTATATTAATATAAATGTATTATATTATATATTATACATAATATAAATGTATATTATAAATATACATAAAAATTTATATATTATGTATAAATGTACATTTATATAAATGTATAATATATTATATATTATATTATATATAATTTATATAACATATAATATTTATGTAAATATATTATAAATATATAAAAATATATTATAAATAAAATAAAATATTTATAATATGTATGTATAAATATATAATATTAGAAATGTATGATATATATAATATACATTATTATTATTATAATTTATGTATAATATACATAATTGAAATATACATATTAAAATATATTAAAATATAATTGAAATATACATATTGAAATACATAATTAAAATATACAAATTGAAATATACTTATTGAAATATACAAATTAAATATACATAATTGAAATATATTTGGAGTTGTTTTTGATATATTGTTTGGATATGGTGTTTTTGAAATACACATTACTGTAGCATTCGAAATGTGAAAAACAGTTTTTCAAAAACAGGTGCAAAAACACTCAATCCAAACGCAGCCTATGTTTTTACCCCTGTTTGCTTACTAAGCATATAGCTTACCACTTTTTCTTTGTTTTCCTTAACAGGGTCGATGGGGGGAAACTTTTGGCACTATCACTAGAATAGTTAGGCTTGGTTTGTAATAGCCGGACAACCAAGATGTTTCTTCTTGTTTTGGTGATCTGTATAAGGACCTCTCTTTGGGTCTACTTTCTACTTTTGTATACTAGTCTGGATAACTCCTTTTGAGGAAGTAAATAGAACTCTTTTGGGTTATATATATTGTGAATAGTACGCTTTTGGTTTATATAGTTATTGTTGTTTTGTATTTTCGAGTCCTGGCGTGAGCTAGATAGGCGTCCCGCCGATACCCTAGGGTTCGCCCTTGGGAGAAGCGGGGGCGTCACAGACTTGATCGCTCTCATCAAGTGAAATAAGATATAACCTCGAGACTAAGCGAAAAACAATTTTCAAATTTAAAACATATACTTACATTCATATCTATCTCAACAGAAATACAATCCCAATTAGAACAAAAGCTTTAAGTTCTTACAATAAAAAAATAAAACTTCAAAAAACTAGACCAAGTTAGTTTGCACAGGACTTACGCCGTCGCTCGCATACCCTGTAAGGAAAACAAAACTAACGGAATGAGTTAAAAGCCCAGTGAGGTTCCATACACAGAGCCAAATAATTAAACAAGGACATTAATCATGTAATAACAAGTAATCCAGAAAACATTTACAATATAAAGTAATGATAACACATTCATTAAAAGGATACATGCTCACATGGAGCCCTTCGTTCATTCATTCCACCAACCATTTCCTTATTCCTCCAGCATTAAAAATAATTTCATTTGTAAGTGAAAACCCCTCCATTGTTCTTGCCATTCATTCATTCATTTCATTTTCCCCCTACTGGACACTGGCCAGTCTCCACCAGATTTCGTGGTCATACTCGAGTATACCAAACATTAACCCAGGGTCACCAATCACCCGACCAAGTCCGCTTCTGGCTCGAGTCGACCGGCAATGAAGGGCAAGGGCCCAATTCAGCCAAAAGGCTTACATTCATGTACAAGTAGTATTTAAGCATTCAATCATTGTAAATTTCACATTCATTTAGGTCGAGTGCGATAAAGTACACACTCGCCTAGCAAAATTCATTTTTAGAAATCATTGAAAACATTTAACATTTAATCCAACATTCACAAATAGTCACATAGTCACAACAATCCACATAGTCATTGGAAATATAACGTACAAAGAACACTCACCTATTTAAGCAAAATAACGTCCAAAGTTTCTTTCCGGATAGTACCCTCAATCACCAAGGAACCCTAATAATATCCAAGAGAAAATAATATAGTTAAACCATCCAAAGTTTAGGTGAACCAAAGAAAATCCGAATAACTACTAGTACAAAGTATAAGTATAGTTTTGGAAGTGAAAAGAGTACATTGCTACCAAAGGACATGAGTAAAATATTTGTAAAACTTATGCTCGCTTGTAAAATTTTGAAATCTCCATTTGAATCGAAGAAACGAAGAAAACGTATTTCTATTAGTCGTAAATTTCATTTTTTCAAGGGTACAAGTTTTGGCCAGATTCTAACTTATATACCTCTAAGAAAGAAGACTTGAATACCTTAGATGATTCAAGTTAGTTTTATCCTCAACCCTTACTCAAGTCGCGAGTACATCAACCTAACCCTCGAGTGCAAATTTGGGCAGCACGCCCTTTGTATTTACCTATGTTCCAGTCATTTATGGCTTCATTATTTTCCTCAATCAGCCTCCAAAATTACCCACAAATAATCTCATTACAACAGCTGTTCAATAGGCTAAAAGTCATTCCATTACAAAACCAAGCTAGAAAAGTGACCAAAAATAAGGTTTAAGACAAAGAACAAAATGACAGGTTTGACGTCTTTTAGCATATCGGTCACAACCGAAGCTACACCTATCGGATTGGGGTAAAATTTATAACATTTCGAAGCTGAGACGAAGGGCTACAACTTTGATGAAGACAACTCAACCCAGTTCATAGTGTATCTAGGTTAAATTTACAGATTACCGAACCAGAATTTCACTATCAGGCTGGTTAACAGCACTGGGTTCAAATGGCAATAACTCTGGTTACAAAAGTCCAATTGAGGCATTTTCAGATGCATTGGAAAACTAAAACATAGGACTACAACTTTCATGTTTTGACAAAATGCTAATTTAATATGGATCAAGGTGAAAAAATGAGGCCAGACTGATGAAATGTCAAAACTGTTCACAGAACTCTACCTATGGCAGTCAAGGGTATTTTCATCATTTCATGTGCAACACTGCTCAGATTAAACTGAAATTTTACAGGAAGCTATCAATCATCAATTACTACAACTTTCATGTTTTAACCTAAGGCCAATTCGGCCTCCATCATGGCCAAATGAAACTAGTCAGAACAGGGCATCTTAAGGATTTAAAGCTGGAATTCAAAGCATTCAAGGTAGAAACTTCACATTTCTAGCTTGAACCACTACTTCAACTTCCTATACAAGCTTATCATCATCATATGATATATAACTAACAAGAAACAACATTGAACAACTCAAACCCTAGTTCAAAAAGCCACCATAATCATCAAAATTACTTAAATAGCTATTATAAGCCAAGAATACAAGTTGCTACATAAACTTAAGCAACATGAAGGGGAAGAACTAAGATGGACAGCCATGATACCTCACTAAGATGCTTGCAAAATAAATCCACCACTTCTCCTTGTAAAACTTTTAGCACCCCAAGCTTTCCAAGTGCCCAAAGAAGAGATTAACTGGTTTGGATTCTTGATTTTCACTCAAAATAAGCTAAACTCTAAGATGAAAATGAAGTTTCTTGTCTCTTGTTTGCTCCCTCAAGAGTCGGCCACCATGGAAGAAAAATGGGGAAAGAATGAAGTCCAAGAAAGATAAGAAGCTTGGACTTGAATTTGGTCAAAGATAGTTGGATGGTCTCCAAGTGTCCACACAAGATTTGATCTTGAAATTTTCTTCTTTTCCTTTGTTTTTCTAGTCAAAATTTTTGGCCATCATATGCTGATTAAGGGCTGATATTTTGGCTCTACTAACAATGAGATTAAGTTAATGAAGTGGTGGTCAAGTGGTGTGTTCAATCAGTAGTGAACGATACCCGTCGGTTCAAGCCGATTTTCCTAAATCGCGTGTACTAGGGTTTTAACTTATGATTCACTAATTTATTATTATCACTTCCAATCACACACTTAATATCATCTAAAACTCACTCTTAATCACTAAATTTGATACACACTTCGTACCGACGAAAAGGCGTAAAAACCCTAATTTACCCTAATGATGAATAAAAAGGGAAAACTCTTAATTCTATTCTTTATTCCAACCATTAGGGATGTAAATGAGTAGTATAATTATAAGATAATGGATTTCAAATAAAAGGGAATTTTAAGAAAAATATGATGGATTTTACAAGTCCATAGATTAAAATTAGGGTTTCGACTAAAATATGAGAGATTTAAGAAACCTGTTAGTCAGAAGTAAAACTAGGGTTTTGAGTACAAGTAGGGTTTCAAATCTTTAAAACAAAAAATAAGATATAGAAACCGTAATATCCTAAAAGTCGAGATATCACAGAAACAAACTAATGAAAGAGGGAACCGAACAAAAGTACCAGCACAGGTATATGCCATAGACCAGCAACAAGCTCCGGGGTCATCTGAGGCAACGGAAGGTAAAAATTTCGAGGACGAAATTTCTCAAGGGGAAGAGAGTGTGAGATCCCCAAAATTTTCACATTTTCTAAGTATTATTTTAACTCTTTGCCTACATTTTTATACTGTCCTTTAAAATATTAAATTTTCTGTCCATTTTATAAGTAAGTACAGTTTTTGAATCTGTCGCGCCCCATTTTTAAAATAAAGAAAAATAAAAGACGAGTTTAGAAAAATGGCTTTTAATTTAATTTTGATTGGAAAATGAATTTTTTGAAATGAAAAAAACATGGGTCTAAATGGGACTTGAAAATGTGACGATTTGACCCAAAATATTGTTTAAAAAGGGTTTTTTTTTAATGAAAAATGGAGTCGCCGCTTGGTGTAGAGTTAAGGTGTACCAAGTCACATAAAAAAAATTAATTTTTTAAAGAAAAAAATAGAAAACCCTTTTTAACCGACTCCAAGTCTACGAAAATCAGAGAAAAAGATTCGGAAGTCACATTTGAAGAAAGGGAAGGCAAGGATTAGAATCCAAGGCACCCTTTCAACCTAGCCAAGGCTAGTTGCGCGATTTAGTCAAAAATTTTCTTATTTTAACCTAAAGATTTATCACATTTGGATGTACTATATGAATGCAAACCCTAGATCTAAGAGAGTATCGGAGGGTCGAAATGTATCTTCAAAGCTTAATTGGTACCAATCACATTAATTGTGACGCCCAATAAAGACTCTTCGAAGAAGTCACGAATAATGCAAGTCATAAGACTCGAAAGAAAGAAAAAGTAAAGAAAATAATAATATACAAATGTGTATGACCTAAAGGAATGCATCATAATGGGTGCGGGGGACTTATACTCGTGACTTTCAATGTTCCCTTTAATAGAGGGAATACGAGCATGCTAAGGCTAGAAAAGCCAAACTCGTCCATATCCCATATCCAAGGGGTTTTTCCTAGTCTAATCAAGCAAATGTACTAATCTACCCCCTAATTTCCTAAATGAGATGCAAATCTAAATGTTATATATACATAGGGGTAAGGGATATTTTATTAGGGGAAATATTATGTAAAAATGATAAAGATCCTAAAAATGGAAAAATATGCATGAAGTGTAATGTAATCATACAAACATGATCTAGCGAGGGAGGTCCCTAAGGGTCTAGCATTGGACTAGCCCATGTCTATGGATCCTCACTAGCATTGGACTAGTGGGAAATCAGAACAAAGGACCACAACTAGCGTTGGACTAGTGTGGTGACGGGAAAGGAATCACAGCTAGCATTGGACTAGTGTGATAACATGCATTTATTACAGTCTAAGAAATGTAATAAAGCATAATAAAGCAAATAAACACATAAATCACATATAGCACATAACACATAAGCATGATGTTTAGATGCAAGACCCTAGGAAAGCGAGTAACACATAACACATAGGCATGCAAAAACACACAAGGCAAATAAAGCAAATAAAGCCCTAACTATTACATTCGGGGAACCCTACTACAATCTAAAGGGGGGGAAGGAATAAAATGATATAATAACCTAACTATTACAATTGTGGCATTTAATTGCCCTCTCAAATAATTACAAATTAAATTGAAATAAATATACAAAATTAAAATAAAGTAACTAAATGAACAAATATAATGAGAATATTCAAAAAGAAAAAGAAGAATGCAATTTCACACATAATTTCACATAAGTGCACATAGGATCAAATAAGTCAAAATAAGGGATAGGGTGTACCTCCCTTGAGTTGGGGCTCTAATGAAGTGAAATTACTTATTTACCCTCCAAAATACAAAGAAAAGGTCAAGACATCACTTTAATTAACAAATAATCATAAAAGATAAAAATGAATTGTGAAATTGAATCAATTAAATCATATAAACAACCCACATTTAAGAAGTCAAAAGAAGAAAGGACTTGATTGCAAAAAATTAACAAAGTTTTGAGGTCAAAAATTAAAGAAAAATAAAGTTTAGGGACCTATTTACAATTAATTTAGGGACCCAATTGGAAAATGCCTAAAGTTTTAGGGCCGTAGCATAATTAAGAAAAAGTTTGAGGACCATTCTGCAAATTCATTTTCTGATTTCTTAATGGATCAGGCCACTGGGCCATTTTATTATTTGTTTTGGCCAAAACTCACTTGGCCCAATTGGAAGCCCTAAGAGAACAAGCAGGGCAGCCTATCCTGAGTCCAAGCAAAACTCAACTAAAACATATGGGCTTTATCTCTCCAGCCCATGTCAACAACCCAGAAAGAACAAGTCATTAATCCATTTGTCAAACCCAAACATTAAGTCCAAACCAAACCTAATTTTATTTTATGGAACCCAACAAGATAAAAACCCAACTAAAACTTGCTAACCTCTGATTATCCATCAAATCCCAGCATTAATCTATCCAAAATCACATAAAATATGCAAACAGAGGATTAAGCTTAAAAGGGCGAAATTAGTTCGATTTTTCCAGATTTTAGGCCATAATGAAATTAGACAGAAATTGAGGGATTAAATTACAATTTTTCAGAAATTTATGCTTCACAGAAGCCTTTTTCTTCGACGTAACTCTGGGGGAAGGCTCCTGCAATTTCTGATGCTTCAAAATCCATCAATTTTACCCGGCAAAACACACCACATCATCCGACACCAAAGACATTGAAAATGACAAGAATTGATTCCAAAATTCTTTTATTTTCTTTTCCTTTCCCCAATTAACAAACAGGCGGATTCTGGCTAGCTTTGGACCGGCCGGCATTCCTCTCTCACGGATATAGAAAAGCACACAAAATCTTTCCTTTTTGATTCAAGACTTTGGTTTGGGCATTTTATCAAACAATACATGAGCGTAAAAATTTTCAGCAAATCTGTGAGCAATCGAGATAACAACCAACCCCAAAATTGTTTAGAAACAAAGAAATTCAATTCCAATCATCATATGCAGTATGTATATTCAAAAATTGAGGCCTATTAGCAAGAAAATTGCACTAGATGAAGCCACGGCCGTCATGCTTAGAGGGCTTAGGAAGGAACTGAAATTCAAAGGAAAAGGGTCAACTTACAGTGCTCTTACTTGAGCGGCGGCTATGACGAAGACGAAGATGGTGAATTGGAAGATGATGAAGTCTGACTTCGTCTAAGAGCTTTCATCTAGATTCGCAGCGAGCGGCAGTGGCCAAGAAGGTTGTGTTCAGTGGTGACGATGGCAGACAGCAACAACAGCGAACGCGGACTGATGGTGGCTTGGGCGGGCGGCGCGACGAAAAAAGGAGATCGGGCGGCTGCGCCGTTGGAGAGATGGTGGTTGGAGGTGGTAGTATAGCGTCGATAGAGGGATGATTGGTTGGCCATGAACGGAGCAGGAGATGGATGGGCGACAGTTTTTCTTTCTCTAGGTTTTCCTTCCTTTTTCTCTCAGCTATCCCCGCCGTTATCTCCCTCAGCCGCCAACCTTCTTGCTTCCTTATCCCCTCTGTTTTTCCTTTCTCTCTGTTCTTAATCAAAGCCCCTTTCTAACCTCGCAGCCCTAGGTTTTCTTTTCTAATCTTTGTCTGCCGCTCCTTTTTTCCTTGTTCCCCTCTCTCTTTCCCCTGATTTTCTCAAGCTCCGCCGCAACTCTTGTCTCTTTTCCTGTTTTTTCTTTCCCCCAGCTCGCCGTAGCTCCACCACCAGCTCTCATAGCCTTCTTTTTCCACCCCAGACGCGAAACCTTTTTTCCTTTTTTTTTAGTTTTCCTTTGCTCTTGCCGAAGACTCCCTCTCTGTTTCTTCCTTAGTTTCTTTTTTTTCCTTTTGCTCTCCCAAAAACTCTCCCCCCAGACCTCTCTCTCTCTGCCCCTCGCCTTTTCCTCTCCTTTTTAGTCGTAGCCTCCTCTATTTTTTTTTCTGCTCCAGCCCTCCTAAACCTCCTGCATTTTTCTTTTTTCCGCTGCTCGTAGCTCTTTTCCTTTTCTTAGCTTTTTCTCATTTTTGCCCGAAACCTTGCTCGCTCAGCCGTAGCTTTTCCCTTTCTTCCGTTCACTCTCTCGCTCCCTTTTGTTTTTGGTTTTTTTTCCTCCCCTTGGGCTTGCAGCTGTTTGCATTTTAAAGGCCCCCCAAAAACTAAACCTAAGATGAAAGGCCAAGATTTTAAACCCCAAAATAGGCTTATGTGTCTTGTTTTTGTCCCTTTGATTTTTTTCTTTCAATGAATTAAATAATAATAAAGCAATTTTCCTAACAAAAATGAAAATAAGATGAAACAAACAAAAAATAACAATAACAAAATAAACAAAAATACCAAAATAAAATAAAAATAATAATAATAAATAATAATAAAAAATGAAAAGCTAAAATTTTGGTGTCTACAGAATCATTTTTCTGGTATAAGTTAGTGTACGTTAAATTGAAGTGCATTATAGGATGTGGGGACCCGCTAGTGCAATAGGTGATGAGGTATTAAGTGTTATTATTTTACAAGATGCTAGGAGATGATTAGAGATTAGATAGATAAATGAATCATTGGGAGAAAGAAGATAAGCTTAAACATTCAAAGAGCCAAGTGTCATGCCTTCATTGGAAGTTGGACTTTTGACCAAGGATATTCACTTTCCTAAAAATCAGATTTTGACCCAAATTTCCTGATTTTTCTCACCTTCTTGGCCAGCCCTCTTGAGGAGAGAAACAAGGAGAGTTCTTCATTTTCTAGCTTTCATACTTACTTGAATCTTGTGTTTTAGCCAACCAAATTGGAAACTACTCCATACAAGTGTTCACTAAGGAAGTTTAAAGACTTTGGTGGAGTTATTTTGGAGAAGGAAGGACTAAGCTACCATTTTCTTTGAGGTTTTAAGGTAATATACTAAGAACATCTCTCTTTGCTTCTAATAGTTGTAAATTAGTGGCTTGTGGTTGCCACTTTGGCAGTTTTATGCAATATTTCTGGGTTAGAAGTGGTAATGTGTGGGTTTTCAGTTTTCTTGGAGAATTTTCTACCTCATGTGATGATTAATGGTTGGCCATATTTTACTAGCTTTGATATATGAAAAATCTAGTGTTTTGGTGTTAGTTTCATTGCCTAAAGAAATTCAAGCTTGGGATGCATCAATTTCAGTTTTAGGGTTCCTCATTTGAGCATGATTAGGGTTTCAATTAGGGCTATATTGTGGTTGGTTGTGAAGCTATCAATTGGTTGTATTTTAAGGGTGTTTAATTGTCTATGATGTATATGTGAAATTTTGGTGGATTGTTATGAGATTTGGTGGTTGGATGTGTAACATGGAAAAGTAAAGGAATTCAAGGGAAATGCTGTCCATTTATTTTCTTGAAGTTTGAGTGAGTGGAAATGAGATTTGAAATGTGATTTTGTAATGTGTCGGACTTACTTTGCTTAGATATACTTATGTCCACTCTAGTGGTGTTAGATGAGTTTAATTTCATTTGAACTTATACATTTTCGCATGCTGAATGTGACGACCGTTTTAAAACATGATACTTAGTTACAAATGTCAAGCTTTAAACTTCAAATGTTTACTTATTTCTTTCCAAAACAATGAGGAGTGGTATAAGGTTTTCCGGCCACGAAAATCTATTTTAACAAGCGAGGCTTTAGGTGTGAATTTAAGGGATTTTGTCTTCCTCTTGCATATGATTTTACCCAAGACACTTGTTACACATTCTTTCCTTGCATATGTGTTAGGTTTGAGCCAAACAAAGAATTTTACGAAAAAAGAAAAAAATGTTTTTTTTTCATATCCGGCCAAATCTTGGCCGGATTGACAGGGGAAGATGAAAAAAATTGGAATGCTCACTGCCTTGAATCCGACTGGGTATCCGGCCAAGTTCTGGCCGGATTCTGACGTGGCATCCGATTCATTTGTTTTCGATGGAATTTTCTAAAACCTTTTGAGTTTAGTTTTATGTTTGGTTTGGGAAACTCTTAGTTACTCATAGTCATTGGTCTAAATGTACTCTTTTCACTTCCAAAATCATATGTATATATTGTACTAGTGGGTATTCAGATTTTCTTTGATTCACCAAAACTTTTGATGGTGGAACCGTAATGTGTTTTCTTGGTTACTCTTAGGGTTCCCTGGTGATTGAGGGCAGTATCCGGAAGGAAGCTTTGGACGTTATTTTGGTTAAATAGGTGAGTGTTCTTTGTACGTTATGTTTCCAATGACTATGTGACTATTTGTGAATGTTTGATTAAATGTTAAATGTTTTCAATGATTTCTCAAAAAAAAATTTTGCTAGGCGAGTGTGTACTTTATCGCACTCGACTTAAATGAATGTGAAATTTACAATGATTAAATGTTTAAATACTACTTGTGCATAAATGTAAGTCTTTTGACTAAACTGGGCCCTTGCCCTTTGTTGCCGGTCGACTCGAGCCAGAAGCAG
The DNA here is from genome assembly GCF_036785885.1 of Coffea arabica. Classification (NCBI taxonomy): domain Eukaryota; kingdom Viridiplantae; phylum Streptophyta; class Magnoliopsida; order Gentianales; family Rubiaceae; genus Coffea; species Coffea arabica. The sequence continues at coordinate 38,837,180 of NC_092329.1, forward strand.
ACTTGATTGGGTGATTGGTGACCCTGGGTTAATGTTTGGTATACTCGAGTATGATCACAAAGTCTGGTGGAGACTGGCCAATGAAATGGCTAGTAGCAAGGAATGAAATTAATGAATGAATGAAGAACATTGGAGAAGTTTTCAAATGAAAAATGTTTTCTAATGTTGGAGGAATAAGGAAAATGGTCGGTGAATGAATGAACGAATGGCTCCACGTGAGCATGTATCCTTTTAATGAATGTGTTATCATTACTTTTATATTGTAAATGCTTTCGGGATTATTTGCTATTCAATGCTTAAATGTCTTGGACGACTTAATTGTTGATTATGTGTTTGAAACCTCACTGGACTTTTAGTTCATTCCGTTAGTTTTGTTTTCCTTATAGGAGGTGCGAGCGAGGAGGTGAGACTTGTATAGACTAGCATAGTCTAGTTTGTGAAAATTTTTGCAATTATACTCCCCCTAGCGCTTGAATAGGGTTGAATGTATTGGGCACGAAGCACTTTTGTTACATTTGGGACTGTATTACTGGTTGAGATAGAAATGAATATAAGTATACGTTTCAAGTTTGGGAATTGTTATTTCGCTTATCCTCGAGGTTATATCTTATTTTGTTTGAAGAGAATGAACAAGTCCTAGCGAGAGTTGGGCAGGCGGTCCGCCGAGCCCTTTGGTTCCCCTTAGGGGAAGGTGGGGCTGTCACAGTCGGTAATTTGGGTACCAAAGAATAATGGTATGTGGCATATGTGCACTGATTGTAGAGCAGTTAATGCCATCATGGTAAAGTATAGACACCCTATACCTCGCTTAGATGATATGCTTGATGAATTATATGGGGCTGTTTTCTTTACCAAGATTGATTTGAAAAGCAGGTACCATCAAATTAGGATAAAAGAATGAGATGAATGGAAAATCGCTTTCAAGACTAAGTATGGACTGTATGAGTGGTTAGTGATGCCATTTGGCTTAATTGACGCACCAGTACCTTTATGTGTCTAATGAATCATATTTTACGTCAATTCTTAAGGAAATTTGTTGTAGTTTATTTTGACAACATATTAATCTATAGCAAGTCCTATAAGGAGCATTTAGAACATGTTAAAGCTGTCTTGGATGTACTTCGAAGAGAATGGCTTTACGCCAATCTCAAGAATTACAATTTTTGTACTAATGAGCTTTTGTTTTTAGGGTTTGTTATAAGTGCTCGGGGCATGCGTGTAGACCAACAAAAGGTGAAAGCCATTCACGGTGGCCAACACCTAAGTCCATGGGGGAGGTGCGAAGCTTCCATGGTCTCGTAGGGTTCTATAGGAGGTTTGTGAAGGATTCTAGCACCTTGGCCGCACCATTGACCAAGCTCATCAAGAGGAATGAGAAATTCCATTGGGGAGACCCGCAAGAAAAGGCTTTTCAACTTCTAAAACACAAACTCACACACGCACCAGTGTTAACTTTACCCGACTTTTCTAAAACCTTTGAAATTGATTGTGATACATCAGGTATTGGAGTTGGCGCTATATTGACTCAAGAAGGAATACTAGTTGCGTATTTTAGTGAAAAGCTAAATGGGGCTGCTTTAAATTATTTGACCTATGATAAGGAGTTGTATGCCCTCATTTGAGCTTTACCGGTGTGGCAACACTATGATATGAACGTCGCCAACTTATGACGAAACCCGCAAGAGACAAGCGCACAGGATCTAAAGGGATGAAACACGTTTGGAGTTGATGGGACCTTGACCCATTAATCACGTGGCTAACGAACCTTGGTATAGTGTAGAAGACACCACAATCTAGTGTGATTCTAGATTGATAAGTCAACTTGAAGATCTTAGGGAATTAATCTAGGAACTTCAAGAAAAGCTCACAAGAAGCCAATGAGAGAACTCTCAATTTTTGTATTAAATGAAATCTGGAAAATAATACAAGTGATAGCCCTATTTATAATACTACTACTAAATACTCGAAAATCCAAAAGGGATTGGGTCTTCAAGTGAAGCCCATCTCCTTAGTCAAGGTCGGCCAACTAGTGGGCTTACTTCGGTCGGCTCTAAGCTTCTCAAAAAGCCCTTTATTCGGTCCTATGCTCAACATGAGCTTTATTGATCTAGTCCAATAACTAATAATTGAGTAATTAAAATCTAGATAACTAAGCAAATAACCATGCCACTCCAATGAAGGTCGTGGCCTTCACACAAGGTTCCATTCATTGATTAAGGCCTCGATCAAGGTGATTTGCCCTTCATCTTCATATGCAAGGCCTTCTATGGTCCTAGGTTCCTTCATTTTCTTGACACATGCTTGTGTGACCGGACTGAGGGGAACCTTCACTTGTTCTACTTGTATGGTTTGGGCTACACTCTCCTTCACATCATTCCCCTCCTCTTGAAAAGAATTTGCCCTCAAATCTGATGCATCATCTGCGAGAAAGGGACTAAGTGATACGCTCCTCGATCAACATGTTTCGAGACACGTAGCATGTTGCCCAAGGATCTAGCATGGTTGTCCAATGCTTGGGTTGCACAACCTAAAACCAACACGGATGACACGAATTGGTAGAAGGTGGTAGAACGACGACTCCAACAGAGGTGACTACTCTAATGGATAGGTCGATAGAACAATCAAGGACCTTCGCGAAATTGCTCAAACACCCTTGCCAAAGCAAGTAAAGGAACGAAATTCTCACAATAAGAAAATTGAAAGAACAATTTGATTAATCAATCGAGTCTACCTCAAAACCTTACAAAGCACGCCTTTTTATAGGGTAAGGGTTAATAAAACCAAAGGAACATAGGAAAGGGAACGGCCCATGCTCTACTAAAACAAACTAATCCAACTCTAAATAACCGCACCCTAACACTTAGGCCTAAGGCCCTATTCGGCCAACTCACTTGGAGGCCCACTTGACTCTTATGGGCTTGGATGTGTGATGACCCCAACTCCCCCTAGGGCGTACCCTAGGGTTTAGTGGACCGTGCCCAACTCTCGCCAGGACTCATTCACGCGTAACTCGAGAAAGATACCGCGTCCATAGAGAAGAAATAAAACAACAATCTCAAACTTAACATATACATTGATGTTCAAATCCAACTACAAGGTTTATACACGCCCAAATCGTTAATGTCTTTACAACCCAAGTAAAATCAATCCTAGTCGGGTGTTAGCGCGAGTACAATAGCAAAATAAAAACTAGACTACGCTAGTCTGTACAAGTCTCACGCCTCGCTCGTACCCCCTGTAAGGAAAACAAATGGAGTGGAATGAGCTAAAAGCCCAATGAGGTTCCAAATAGCAAGTTGACCATTATTTAAAAGTACAAGTATCAACGTAGCAAAAGAGTGAACATAACAAGTTCATAAAAGTGAACAATAACACTTCAAGTAGCAAATCTCAAAATGAACGAGTATAAAGTGCTTTTGTTTTTCAAAAGAAACAATAATCCAATAAGCAATAATTATTTCAAAGTATAAGGATACGGATGGCTCTCAAGAGCCAAGTTCCCATTGCTTCACCAGAGCTTGATCAAATATTAGTTGACATTCCGTCAACTTTCAAGTAAAGTAACCAATCCAGTCGTACTTCGCTTAACTCCAATCCGTCCACCGTTCAACCCCCTGACCAGACCCAAACACCAACTAAACACTGGTGGTAATACTCGAGTATACCGATTAGTCGAGGAGATAACACTTCACTCGACAACACTAACTACCCATGGTTTGTTATCTAATCAACCAAGCCCTTGCCGGCTCGACTCGATTAACTAGCCAGTGGGGTTTGGGTTCCCAAGTAATCACTATAGTCGATGACCAATCAACTTAGTCAAGAGAAAAGTACGGAGACGGGATTGAGAGGTACCTCCCACTCGGATCGAGTGTGGTACATACTGTCGCTCAATACTTACAAGTTACACACAAGTATATCAAGTCATTTGTAACAATAACAAGTACATATCACATTAGGGCAAGTGCGATAAAGTACACCCTTGCCCGATTATATCAATCACATATCATTCAATCACATTGGTCAACTATTAAAAACAAGTGTCCAGTTCAATCAGGTATTTGGGAGCACTCATCAAAGATGTAGTGCCTTTACGGATCACGGTCAGGTATTACTCCTTGTGTGGAGTTTAACTCTGCGATAAAACGTCATTTAAGAACTTGAAATCAATTAGGGTTCAAGTTTCTTTTAAAGAAAATCAAGTAATTGAAACTCATTTGGGGAATATTCGTAAAACTCATGCTCACTCTTAAAACTTTGAAAGTTTGAAGCGATTAAACTTTGAAATTCCTATTTGAGTCGAAGAGAGGAGGAAAACGTATTTCTGTTAGTCGTTACTTTCATTTTTTCAAGGTTACAAGGTTCGGCCGAATTCTAACTTATATACCTCTATGAGCGAAGACTTGAATACCCTAGACGATTCAAGTTCAATTCGACCTCAAATCTTCGCTCAAACTGCGAGTATACACGTCTCACCTTCGAGTGAAAATTTGGGTAGCATACCCCTTTGTATTTAGCTATTTTTCAGCCATTTATGGCTTCATTATTTTTCTCAATTCAGCCCTAAAATCACACACAAATAATCTTATCACAATAGCCTTTCACTATGCTCAATGCCATCCACACACAAGACAATTTTAGCATGTAAGCTTCACTTGGAAATTCGGAAATGGTGGCTAAAAGCTAAGTACAAGTCTTGACCGCTTTAATTAAAGTAACTTGTTAAAAGAGTAAAATTTTGAGGAAATGAGAGATACATTAGCGAGAGAAGTTCAATAGGGATATATTTGATGTCAAGGAAGTGGAAAAATCAAGGTGAGAGGTTGGAAGTAGGCCGTCTGAGGTTTTAAAGTCAAGAAGCCCGTTTCTATGCTTCGGAATCTACTAAGATGAATAATAATAGTAAACTTTAAAAATTCGCAACTCGAGTTCCACAAATCAAACAATTATGAAAGTTATACTGTTGTAAAATAGATTTTTAGTACTATCACATCCCAGAAGACACTTTTCAGAGATTCAAATCACAAATAGACCAAATATTCGATCCAAGTCAAAAATTCATTTTCCTGAAGAAACAGGACATTCAAGCAAGACAACCTACTTTGAGGAGTCACGGACAGCAGTACACATGGAGGAAAAATATGAAATTTTTACAGAACAAAGGTCCATGATTCTAGTTTCAAATGCCACTGACAACACCTCAATCAGATGTTTCTACACCAAGATATAAGCATTTTACTGAGACTGGTCAGTGAAATCTGAAAATCTGGAAACTCATTTTTCACTTGTGAAAAACTCCTTTTTCTCTTTTAAAACCACAAGACTATTATTCAAACCACCCATACATTTAAGTATGACATTCATACCAGAAATTTAACATAATTTAAGCATCAAATTTCAACAGAAACCAAAGAAATATACATATATTCCAAGTTTAAAGTCTTGTAAGATGTTTAGACTAAGATTAAATCATTTTCTATCCAATATTCAAGGATTAAGGCAAATGAACTCTTCATTTGTTCCATTTAAGCTAAACCAGATTCTAAGTTGTTTGTAGTTTGGGTTTTGTTCCACTACACCAGCCCCCTCACATTAATAGTCTTTAAAATATTAATGAACACAATATTAAATCATTAGAAGCCACTTTACGTATATAACTATCGTAACTTTCCGCTCAACCGCGTTAGTTTAACCCTACTCGTGAACTAGGTATATCCATTAAATCTAAGAACAATCGTAGCTATCATTTATGAAAGCTTGCAAGATTGGAAATTAGAAGAAATGTTAGTTAAAAGTTGGATTCCTCACGGCCATCATCAAAGCTGCATGCATGTGAAACAAAAGGAAAGGCAACAAGGAAGTCAGCTTTGCCATCCTCTGGTATTTCAATCATAACTAGAGCTATGCTTATTAGATTGAGGCAAACTTTATAGCGTTAAACTAAGGTATAGACCTACATTCCTTATGAAGACACCAACACCTAGTTCTCACATTTTTAGGGTCAAAAATGGCTAGACAGAAACACATCCTACTTCACTCTCTCGGACAGCAACCACAAAATTAATCCAGTACCGTTACTTCAACTTTTGTCAAAAACTCTATTCTTTCACTTGCTTAAAGCTCTAAATACTTCAGGTATATTTAGTCCAGCATATACAAAGTGAGTAACTCATAATTTCAGCATGTTGTTCGGCCAAAATCACACACAAAATCTGTTATCAGCTGTTGCATCATTCAACGAAGTTTTCGAGCAGTATAACAGTTCAACTTTGATGTTTTCTCAAATATTTCCTTTCAGGTTCATGCTCCAACTAGAAGTATAAAACATATCTTATCAAGTTACAAAGTAGCCTTAAACAGAACATATGAGGTTTACAACTAAAATTTGAAAGAAGATTGATTAAAAGTCCTTTTCTCTCTCTCTCGGCCTCCCTAGCAGGTTCCATCAGCTTTAATCAAGATTTCGCCATTAGTTTTTCCATTATGCACTCAAATCTAACTTGCAATCATATTAAACATTAGGCAGATCATAATACGTCAGTTCCAGTCACAATTTAGCAAACCTTTTAGAGAAATAACCAAAATTGCAGCTTTTCCCTCTCGATTTGCTGTGCAGAAAATTCCAGCTTTTGAGATTGCTTTAAAGTCAATCTTTTCTTGCTTTTAGCTCCTCAAATAACACATGGATGACTGGATTAGGAAGATGGCAGTTATATGAAGTGAGTTTTTAACTAAACTAACAAAATTTTCTGGAGATAAAGCTGCAAATTTCCAGCTTCATCCTATTGATCCTTCATGTAGTGTCCAAACAGAAATTCAGCAAAGTTTCTTCATATTTTACACTCATTCCACTTGAGTTCAGGTCAAGTACTGCACCCAAGATATGTATCCTATGGAATATATATATAGTGCATGAAGACATAATCTAACACATTTTGAAGGAGAAATGACTCAAAAATTGCAGCTTTTTATCATCGAGTAACATGCAATAACTTTGAACAGAATTTTCTAGCTTTGAAGAACTTTTATCGGTGAATTCCCTCCTTTCTCAGTTCTAGTTCATCCCAAGGAATTATTAACCAGGCATAGCAGGAAAATGAAGAAGAGCTTAATTAATTACCTATTGTCTCTTCACGGTTTAGACTGGAACAAGATTTCTGGTTTTCTTTTGTTTCCCTCTCTCGATTCCTTGGTTAAATGAGCTGGAGTTTCTCTTGTTTCTTGGCTGGTGTTCATGGTTGGAGAAGGTAAGAGAGGTCTTTGTTTTTCCTTCTTGTTGTTTCTCGATTTTAGGCAACAGGGTAAGTGAATGGAACCTTCTCGGTCACCGCCCAACTAGTGCACAAATGAATTTCTTAGCTCCTCTCATTCAGTCATCACCTCATGTTGCAAATAAATGGGCAGCTGTCTTAACAGGTACTGTACAATCTAGAAGCCAATTCCTACTGGTTTTCTCCCTTCCACTGCTTGGACTTAGCAGATAATTTCTCTTTATTGTCTCTCTTTCGGTCACTACTTATTCAGCAAATTTGGTGATGCATTCCTTCCTGGCAGCTGTCTCAACTCACCACTCCAATCCCAGTTAATTTCTACACTTCACCGCTTAGACAAGTAGATGGTTGCTAGCTTCTATTCGGTTCCTATCAATTAAATTTTTATTCCTCTCTTGGTTTTGGTCTTCTGAATTCTGATAGCTTATGCCTTGGCCACCTAGTAGTTAGTCTAAAATTTAAGGTTAGTTTGGTCTTTTAATTGTAGCTTATTTGCTCACGGCCTGATTTTTTTTTATGAGTTCATGCATGGACTTGTAACTTCATTTGTAGTTTCATGGAAAAATTTTGACACCTTTAGCTTTAAAAAAAATTATTAGACATGTACCGATTGAACTTCTAGTATAGTTTACGTGTCTAATTGTATTTGTTTGCAAATAACATAAATTGCAATATGCATGCCATATATGTATTTAATTCATAAAATTTTCTACACTATTCTAGAATCTTTTCTAAATTCTCAATTCTATAGAGATTCAATTAGGCTATTAATTTAATCATTTATTCGTTATACATAATATTCCCAATATCAAAGTGAATAAATGAAATAAATTCAGGGCATACATAATTTTTTTTTCGGGTCTTCACAGGATGTGTAGGCCGTTTGGTTAACATCCTTCAAGCCTTCAAGGTCTCTATGAAAGCCTTGAGTCAAGGCCGCCATCTGTGCACACATCAGTCCCCTCCTCTTGAGAAGGATTTGTCCTTAAATCTGGATGGAGATGAATGATACTAATAAGAGTTAGTAGTATGACACCTCAAATTGACCGTGCGTTTGCAGGTCAACCACGTTGGGAACAAATGAAAGGTAACAAGCCAAGTTAAATGCCATTTGGTCAGCTTCATGAGGCTCTCAAACAAGGACATGCGCCAAGATAGGAAAGAGCTTGATGTGTGCATGGATCAGGGCCCACGCAATGACCTAGTCCGAGTTCCATTGGGCCCAGTCACACGTTCACGGGCCAAGCTCTTCAAAGAATCCCTCCAAGTCCTCGTTCGAGTTGTCCAAGACCAACATGGAGCCCATAGAGATATTGAAGGCTTAGAAAGAGACAATCAAGTAACGTACACCTTGATCCAAGCCCATGAAGAATCAAGTGGGCCTCCACGTGAGACGGCCGAGTAGAGCCTTAGTCCTTAATACTTATTAGGTTGGACTAGTTGCTTAGAAGAACATGGGCTGGCCCATCTTGTCCACCAAGATGGCCGACTACTCTTCAGGGTTTCTTTAGGGTTTTCTTGTTACCTTTAGCCTATAAATAGGCTAGCTTTGTAAGATTAAACACACAAGTTTTATGAATAAAATTTCCTTTACTTCAATTCATCCTCTAAAAGAGAGTATCGATTCCTTTTACTTGCTTGGCAAGGGCTATTGAGCAATATTGCGTCTTGTCCACGGTTGTTCATCCAGCCTATCCCTTGGAGTAGCCACCTTCATTGGAGTCGTCGTTCTACCGCCTACAATCAAGTCATGTCGTCCACTTGATCATAGGTCCCGCAATCCAAGCGTAGGACAACCTCGCTAGATCCTTGGGCAAACGTGCTACGTGTCTCGAAACAAGTTGATCGAGGACCGTATCAGTTGGCTTAAGAGCTTTGGTGGAGGTATCTTCCATTATATCCATAGCTTTGTCTTAGTTTTTAGTTGATTCCACTGCCTTGTTACAAAAAATAAAAATAAAAATTCGTCTAGTTATATCCTTTGTTGCGTCGTTTGTCAAAAAAAAAAAAAAAAATCTGTCCACAATTTTTGTGTCTTGTTGCGTCATTTCAGTCGTGACTTTGTTGTTCAATTCTACCCGTATTCTTTGTGTGTTGCTGTCTGAAGTATTCTGACCGTGGAGTCTCCTTTCGTTGTGCCAAATTTCTGGCCATTTCGCACCACGTCATTGCTTCCAAAATCTGTCCGCAATTGTGTCGCGTGTTTTGAACAAATCTGTCCATGCATGCATCGTTTGTTGCCTTAACAACCTGACCGTGTTGTGTCCAAAGTCGTGTCTTGTTGCCTACAACCTGCCCGTGTTCAACAAGGAAACAAAGGGAAGTTCTAGTAGCACGGCTAGGGTTTTCCAAGTTGTGGCTAGGGTTTTTCAATTTGCGGCTAGGGTTTTCTCTTGTCATCAAATCTGTCCAAAGAGTTTGTGGGTCATCCAAGTTGTTTTAGTTAGTTTTCTAAACTGATTTGTGGTTCAAACTTGTTGGTGTTAAGAATCTTGAAGGAAACTACAAGAATCTAGGGTTTCTTGAGTTTCTTGAAATTAATCTTGAAGCCTTTGAAAATTCTTGATAAGATCTTGGAGTTTTGGGGCAGTTGGTTGTAGTAAAGTTAGGGGCTGACCAGAATCTGGTTTTAAACCTTTCGGCCAGGTGTTGTTACGTTGCTAAGTCAAAAAAAAAAAACAAAAACAAAGGGAAAAAAAGAAAGAAAGGAGGCCATTCGGTTGGGTAAGGGGCCAAACAAGGAAGGAGAGGCTTTGGTTCTTTATTGCCAAAAGCGACTACCATTACATCTTGTTTCTAGACCCAAAACAGAAAATTACTTCAAGAAAAAAAAATTTCAAAAGTTTTGACCTACCTCTTCTTGAAAATCTTGAACACCTTGAGCCTTGATCACTTGTATCACTCTTTGCGATTCTTGAGGTTCTTGATCATCTTGAGCCTTGAACACTTGCACCTCCCTTCGAATAAAAAGTTTCTTGTACGTTCTTGCATCCATACGGGGCTTTCTCGGTTTAGGAATAAATTTCTTGGGAGCTTCTTGAGCAAGCCGTTTGGGGGACCCTTGAGTGACATTACTCACGTTATCTTGGGAAGCCATTGTCTTGGAACAAGAACCAAAACTGTCTTGAAGAGGGGAGGGCCGAATTACTTGTTTCTTGGGAGTAGAGAGAGTCGAATTTTTGGGGGTAAGGTGCGGCTGCCTAAGAGGGTTTTTATAGGAAGATTAGCCGACTTGTGGAAGGGTTTAAGAAGGTGAAATTTCTGGAAATTGTCGGCTAAACGGGGGGAAAAGAAACCAACCTGTTTTGGAGAAGAGTTTGGGCGCTTCTAAAGGTTGTACAAGAGAGGGTTTCTAAGAAGTTTCCAAAACCAACTTGTTTTTCCAAATTAGTTTAGGAGACTAAACACTTGGATAACTCTTGGACACTTTCCTATATTTTCTCATCCACTTTAGGAAAGTCTCCTACATTCTCTCAACCATTCTTGGACACTTCCCTATATTTTCTCATCCACTTTAGGAAAGTCTCCCACATTCTCTCATCCATTATAGGAAACTCTCATATGTTCTCTCATCCACCTTAGGAAACCACCCCTACACTTTAGGAAAGCTAGGGTTTTCTTTCTGTGTTCACACTGCCGCCTAATACCTTGCTGTCCGTCACTACCACCTTCCAACGATCATCCGTTTCCTTTCGTTTGCATTCCGCACTTGTACCTTACCCTCGTGATTACTCTTGTGGGAAAGGTTGGTGACAACCATTGGACTCAAGCAGCATTTCTCGACTACCTAAACCAACAGGTAAAGGCGTTGGTAAGTCCCTTAAGAGTGCTTACGAGTGACACACGAGAGCGAGTGATACACTAAGGGAGTGAAGTGAGGATATACTTGCACTTTTCTTTGTCTTGTTACTAACCTTTGCAGGTCATCAAGAGATACATGGAGCAACATCAACCCACCACCGACTACTCATTGATGTTCACCGCAACGAAGAATGAGCTTAGGCGAATCAGTGAGTAGCAAATGGAGGAGTTGCACCCTCGTTTTGATGAGCTATGCAAGAGTCTCACACGAGGCTCTCGTTCGAGATCCCACAACCGAAGTAACCATGGCACCAAAGAGGCGAATAGCGAAGACTACTCCGCTAGTGAGGATGAGGAGCGACCCGAGAAGTCTAGGAGGGACACGCCTAAAAACGAACTAAAGGGGCTTAAGATTCAAGTACCCGCATTCAAAGGCAAAAGTGACCCTAAAGCTTACTTGGAGTGGGAAGGCCGCATCAAAATGGTCTTCGACTGCTACGATTACAGCGAGGAACAAAAGGTCAAAGTTGCCACCGTTGAGTTCACCGACTACGTGTGAGAACCCATATTTCCCTAATATTTTTCCTAGGGTTTTTCCCCTTAATTGCATGTTTTCTGCATTTTCTGGCTTAGGAATATTTTCCTGGTGAATTTTATGAGTAATTATAGTTTTTAGATGATTTTTCTAGTATTGGAGAGTTTTTGAAAAATTAAGAATATATAATGGACGTGGGACCCACTAGTGCGAAAAGTTCAGAAAAATTCGGCCAATTAGGTTAAGTTTCGGATACTGTGTAAAATTTATCGGGTGTTAAGAGATAAGTAGAGAGTGAGATTTGATTGATGTGAGAGGAAAAAGAAGTGATAAGATTGCATTAATGGTGTGACAAGTGTCACCATTTTATGGGTTGAAGTTTAAGAGTTACTATTCCACTTTTTGACCTTTTGACCCATTTAGTTAAATATCTCCAAAATTCACTAAAATTTCCTCATTTTTTCTTCTCCATGGCCGGCCCTCTCTCTCTAACAAAGAAGGAGAAAAACCTCTTCCAACTTCAAGCTTTCCACTAGCTTAAATCATCTAAATCAATCACATAAACTAGTTTCCATTCCATACAACTTTTCCATTTGGTGTTGGTGGTGAGTTTGGTGAAGTTTTTGGAAGAGCTAAGGTTGTCTACAACTCCTCTTCTCTTGTTTCTTAGGTAAGTGATGATTGACTATTCCCTTACACCTAATGATGCTTAAATTGTGCCTAATGGTAGTGATAGTGAAGCCTTTTGTGATTTATTCTTGATTTGAAGTGATTTAGTGAAATTTTTATTTTTTTTGAGGAATTTGCTGGTTTAATGTGATCATGGTGTTGTGGTTGTTTACGATGGTTGATAATGAGGGGTTATGACTCTAGTGGATGTGAATTGTTGATAATTGCAACCAATTTTGGATTTGGATTGAAATTGAAATGTTAGGGTTTCAAAACCCCTAATTCTGTCCGGTTTTGGATCATAGGGTTAGAGGCTGAATTGGACTTTACTCAAAACATGAAAGTTGTAGGTCATTTGGACTAGTGTAGAGTGAGATATGTCGATTTTACTATTGCTGATCTGGGTTGCTTAGAATGTGAAAACTGCACTTGTAATTGACTGTTTTGACTGGAATTGGTTTGGATTTTGTTGTTGGTGTCTTCTGATGAAATGTAGCTGGATGTCTTAGCTATCATATGCCTTTGGAATCAATGCATTTGGACTTGTGTAGACTGAAATAGACTAATTACAGCATAGTGCGATTTGGGAACCTGCAATTGCGGTTCTAGTTTGGTAATCTGCATTTTTGACCTAGTTGTGCTAGGATTTGGACTGAGTGGCCTTCTACATTGTTGTAGCCCTGTCTTTTAGCTTCGAGATGGTGGGTCTTACACCCCCATCCGATAATCGTAGTGGACTTGGTGCCATTACCGCATAATGGAGTCAAACACGGTTTCTTTATCAAGGCCTAAGTTAAAGCCATTCCTTAATTTCTGGTTATCTATGATGCTTATTTATGCATATGAAACCCTATTAGGGTTATAATTGGCATGGCTATATGACTCATTATCGAGTCTCATTGCATTTGTTTGCATGATTCTAGGGCGTGACGGTAGTGCACGACGGATTGGTGACCACGGTGTATGAAACATCACTTACGTGGTTGGTGAGTATACTACTCACTTAAATGTTATAATGTGGCTTTGCTATATGTGGTTGTGTTGCCTTGAAGGCTTATTTGGATATTGTAATTGATTAAGGTGAGGGTGTACTTGACCGCCCTCACCCATTTTGATAGTATCACTGATTGTCTACTGTTTCACTGTCTTACTGAACCTGATATATGAGTTATTGCATTCTATTTCATGGAAACTGATTTGGTGTTGTCTGGACGAATGTCCAACGACCTTACTGTATCACTGAGCTCAACTCCGTTAGGTAGTCAATTGGATCGAGCCGGCGAGGGCTTGGTCGTGATAATTGACATGCCACGGGGACTGTACTGGGGAATCTTGTAGTAATGAGACTCTTGATTCCGGTAAACTCGAGTATTACCAAAATGGCTGAATGGAGTGCGGGCCCGGTTGGGGAATGTTGGGTGGAAGGAATGGAAGTAAAGAGTTGTCTACGGTTGGTTATTTTTTAACATTGACGGAGGGTCAATGAGGTTGGATCAGGAATATAAGCGAGGAAATGGGCTCTTGAGAGCCGTCCGTATCCTTTCACTGATTTGATTTACTTCTTATTTGCATACTTGAACTGAACGGTTATGCTTATGTGATCTTAGTTGCTATGGTGGTTGTATTCTCACTGGGCATTTAGCTCACCCCGTTTCTTTTGTTTTCCTTACAGGAATATGACTCTTTTGGAATGAATTTTGTTAAATGGTTGCCGAATGAACTAGATGAATGCCTCTTTTGTATTGTATATAAAATGGGACCCTAAATGTATCATTAGGGCCGTTTTCACTTTTGTTTTGGCAACCCACATATGTAGTGACTTTTGTATCACTTTTAAATGCCATTGTGGCTTGTAAATGGTTAATGTTATGTTGTATGTGTATTTCGATGTTTGGTTGGGTTTCGGACGGGTCGGTTACTATTCATGGCCGACTCTGGATTTCATTTCATTTATTTTGGGTTATTTTGCCCTTTTGCCTTGTTTGCGCGCCTTATAAGTTTCAGAACGTGATAGATCGCTTTATACTGCACCGTTAGTCCTGGCGAGAGCTGGGCAGGCAGTCCGCTAACCTCTTTGGTTCGCCTTAGGGGAAGGTGGGGCTGTCACACTACGCCCTAGTTTGGTGGGACCAAGTAAGGACCCATAGGAGGAGAATGGGAGAACCGCAAGTCCGAACTTGGCAAGAGCTCAAGGCATTGATGTGTAAGCATTTCGTTCCAAGCTACTACAATCGAGATCTCCACTCCCAATTGCAAACCTTCACTTAAGGCAACATGAGTGTGGAGGACTGTTACAAGGAGATCGAGATGGCCATGATGAGGGCAAACCTTCAAGAAGATAGTGAAGCAACCATGGCTAGGTTTCTTCGAGGTCTCAATCCCGATCTTCAAGAAGCCTTGGAGCTCCAACACTATGTGGACATGCATGACCTTCTTGAACTCGCTATCAAGGCCGAGAGGGGAAAAGAAACTAAGGCGAGGAGCCCGTACCTTCCAGTCTTCGAACTCGACCTCATGGAAGGGCAACCAACCACGGAGGGTGAACCATGAAATTGGATATACGACCACACCAACCTCCTCAAGCCGAATTCAAGGTAATGTTTCTAACAGAAATTCCAATTCTACCCCTAACAAAGTTACCGATGCATCCAGGTCTACTTCGAAGGCACCACATGAGACTCCTGATGAGGGACTCAAGGCTGGTCAAACACAAGTTGCACAAGTCATTCAAGTACCTCGTGGTCCAGTCACAAGAGCTCGTGCCAAGAAGATGCGTGAATCTTTACAAGCCCTTGTGAGTACAATCCAAGGCCGCATTGGAGATGATTTAAAGATTATTGAAGGCTTGGAGAATGAAGATTCAAAACTTTACACATTGCTCCAAGTAGAAGACCCTCCAGCGCCTGTTGCTAGTTAGGCGTGCCCTCACCTAGCGGTCACGCTTAAGGAAGAGTTAGGCTAGTTCTATTATTTATCTTTTTTTAGTTAAATATTAGTTAAGGTCAGTCCATTAAACTCTTAGGGCTGGCCGAATCCTTGTCATTAATTGGTAGGGTTAGTTTAGTCAATTTTGGGATTAGGGTTAATGCTTGTAAAGGCTATAAATAGTCCTACTTCCTCCTTGTTAAAGGATCCAGAAAATTACATAATTTTGGGAGTTTATTCACTTTTCTCTTCCAAGAGAGCTTTGCTTGAATACTTGAGAGTTTTCTTGAGTTATTCAGATTGAACTTATCAACCAAGTATTCACCTTGATTGTGGCGTTCTTCTATCCAGATCGTTGGTTCACTAAATCGTTAGTTGTTGGGTTGAGATTCATCTTAGTTCATCAACTCGGGGTTTAGAGGGGTCATACGTGCTGCCCTTTTCAACTTGATTGTTCGTCTAGATCCGCGCATCCATATCAGTTGGTATCACGAGCTAGTCGACGACATCAAGTATATCCCATTGCATCTTGTAAGTTTTCCTTAAAAAAAAAAAAATTTTTTTTTCCGTTTCTTATAGTGTTAATTCTGGTCGTTTAGGAATTCCATAAGTGGCTAGGGTTTTGTCTTGGTTCTTGTTGTTTATCCTTGTTTTCGTTGATTGTCTTGAATTTTCGTGTTTGTTGTTGTCCGCAATTCATCCATCGTGTGTCTTGATTTCGGGGGTCTTGTGTCTTGTATCTTGAAGTCTTGAATTCATATAGAGTCATCCAAAAAAAAAAAAAAAAAAAAAGGTTACTGTTCATCGGGTACTATTCACCCGAAAACACTGTTCATCCGAAAAAGAGAGGGAAAAACCTATTTTCTGGTTGTGTCTTGATGAAACCATGGCTGACCTTGAAATTTCCTAGCATCCTTGATATTGTGGGGATTGAGTCTTGAAGTTCTTGGGCTGCAAAATTGATATCTTGAATTTCTTGAAGTTAGGGTTTTGTAGTTTCTTGAATTTTCGTGGGCTGCCATCAAGTTTTTGTTGGATATTGTTGTCAAATTCCTGAAATCTGGAAATTTTGATTGAATCTTGAAGTTCTTGGGTGGGAAAACAAGGGTTCTTGCAAATCTTGTTCTCAACCTTTTTTCCAAATCTTGAACCTTCCAAACAAAACCAAAGTTCTTGGCTCAAACTTGCAGCTGCCTTGCACAAAAAAAAAAAAATCTTGTTTCTTGTGTGCATCTTGATCCGAATTGAAAAGGGAAGAAAGATCCATCTTGCAAAAAAAAAAAAAAAAAAAAAACGAAAGACGCAAGAAAGAAAGCAAAAAAAAAAAAAAAAAACCCCAAATCGGATTTCAAGAACAAGAAATAGTTTGCTTGGGTAGCCTAGCCGAACTTGGGTTGAAAGAACAAACCTTGTTGCCTTCAATCTTGACCTATTGGCCGCATCTCTTTGTCCACGAAATACCAGAAAACCAGCAGCCATTAACACCCCAAAACAACCAAGAAACCTTGCTATTAAATAGCCACAAAAGGTGGGAAGATAAGGTAGGGTTTCCTACTTTGTAGCCACCTCTTGCTTTTGTTTCTTGATTGTGATTTGTGCCAACTGCCCAGCCGACCTTTGGTGCCTATTTTATAGTATTTCCAGCCAATAAAAACGTGGTTTACAAGTCCCAAGAGTCCTAATCAGTTTTGGATTCCACTTGGTAGTTAACTCCTAAAATTAGCTACTAGTCACAAACCAAACTTTCCTTGGTGAGATTTTCACAACCTTGCCACGAGTTACTCGTGAGCATTATTCTATGTCGCAGGGGTTCTTGTACTACAAAGGTAAACTATGTATTCCAATGTGCTCCATGCGACTTTTGTTGGTTAGAGAGGCTCATGGTGGAGGCCTCATGGGACATTTTGGAGTGGCCAAGACCTTGTCAATTCTCCAAGAGCATTTCTACTGGCCTCGCATGAAGAGGGATGTTGAGAGGCATACACAAAGGTGTGTAACTTGTCACCAAGCAAAATCAAAGGTACATCCTTATGGACTCTACACTCCTTTACCCATCCCACATGAACCTTGGGTAGATTTGTCTATGGACTTTGTACTTGGATTACCTAGAACTAGACAAGGGCATGATTCCATTTATGTGGTAGTTGATCGTTTCTCAAAGATGGCTTACTTCATTCCTTGCCATAAAACTGATGATGCTAAACATGTGGCTGATTTATTCTTTAGGGACATAGTGCGTTTACATGGGGTACCTCGTACCATTGTTTCTGATAGGGATGTAAGGTTCCTTAGCTACTTTTGGAAAACTTTGTGGTGTAAACTAGGGACTAAATTGCTTTTTTCTACTTCTAGTCACCCACAAACTGATGGACAAACTGAAGTGGTTAATCGGACTTTATCTACATTATTGCGAGCGGTTATTAAAAAGAACATTAAAACTTGGGAGGATTGCTTGCCTCATGTTGAATTTGCATATAATCGCACTGTGCATATTTCTACTCAATTTTCACCTTTTGAAATTGTTTATGGATTTAACCCTCTCACACCTTTAGACTTGTCTCCTTTACCTATTTCTGAGAGAGTTAACCTAGATGGTAAGAAAAAGGCTGAGCTCGTGCGGGATTTGCATACCAAAGCTAGAGCTAATATTGAGAAACGTACCCTTCAATACATTCAAAGTGCCAACAAGGGACGTCGCCAGATGGTGTTTGAACCAGGTGATTGGGTTTGGATACACATGAGAAAGGAGCGTTTTCCAAACCAAAGGCGCAACAAACTACTTCCACGGGGTGATGGGCCATTTCAAGTTGTGGAGCGCATCAATGACAATGCCTACAAACTTGACCTTCTAGGTGAGTATGGAGTACATGCTACATTCAATGTGGCTGACTTGAGTCCTTTTCATGCAGACGACGAGCTTGATTTGGGGACAAATCGCCTACGAGAGGAGGGGATTGATGAGGGACTCAAGGCTGGTCAAACACAAGTTGCACAAGTCATTCAAGTACCACGTGGTCCAGTCACAAGAGCTCGTGCCAAGAAGATGCGTGAATCTTTACAAGCCCTTGTGAGTACAATCCAAGGCCGCATTGGAGATGATTTAAAGATTATTGAAGGCTTGAAGAATGAAGATTCAAAACTTTACACATTGCTCCAAGTAGAAGACCCTCCAGCGCCTGTTGCTAGTTAGGCGTGCCCTCACCTAGCGGTCACGCTTAAGGAAGAGTGTGACGCCCCGAGGCAGAAGAAAAGGGAAAAATTTCTGGTGAATAGAGTTTTGTGGGAAAATCCGGCCAGAAGCCGTGCAAATTCCTTATATTTTTCTTAAAATTCCCTTTTCTTTGACAAATACCACTTTATAATGGCCATACTACTCAATCACCCCACAATAAGTGCCAATGAACCTAGAAAATAGGATTTTTCACTTCGGTTTCAAATTGAGCAAAATTAGGTTTTCTCGATTTTCTCGCCGGATGAATTTTCGGTATGGAGCAAGGATTAAATTTGGTGAATAAAAGTGACTTTTAAGTGAGAAATAATATGTGATTAGGAGAAATGAAATAAAGTTAGTGAATGGGAAGTAAAAACCCTAGTGCGGGTGTTTTTAAGGAAAACGGCGCGAACCGACGGGTCCCGCGCACTACCGTTTGAACGCACCACTGGACCACCACTTTCTTGCACCACAAGCTTATTGATATTTGAGCCAAAATATCTTCTTATATTACAGCTAAGGGGACCGAAATTTGTGGCTTATAAGCAAGGGGAAGAAAGAGAAAAAATTAGTGGCTAAGAATTGTCCAAGTGTTAGCCAAATTGTGGTCTTAATTAACTCTAACCTTCTTACTTCTTATAAGACAAAAATCAGCTTCATTTCTCTTCATTTTCTGCCAAGGGAGCCGAGAGAGGGAGAGGGAAGAACAAGAGTGAGCTTTCTTCATTTCTTCTTGATTCAAGCTACAAAGTGAGGAATCCAAAGAACTAAACCGATTAATCTTGTCTTTGAGGGGTTAGATAGTGTTTGGTGGTGAAAGTTTGGCAAGGGAAAGCTTGGGGCTGCCCTTAGTGATCTCTAACCAAGGTAAGAGAGCTTATCTCTCCAAGTTTTAGTTTCAATCTTGTTCAATTAAGCTTGGTAACTTGATTTTACGGTGAAATCATGGATGATTAACATGTTTTAGTAGTTTTCCCCTTTCTTATTTGATGAACTAGGGCTTGGGGAAATTCTGCCCAAATTGTTGTAAGATGCTTATATGTTGCAATTGAGGTTTCATAAGGTGTTGTGGTAGTGATTAGACCAAGAAATTAAGGAAAGATTCACTAGAAACCGAAAATTTCAGAATCTGGAAAATTATTGCCAACTTTCTGTCCGAAATTTTAACTGTATGTTAGAGGCTGATTTGGCCTTGGGTCAAAGAAGGAAAGTTGTAGAGAATGGTATTTTATCGGTGCCTATAAAATTTCAGCTCAATCGGAGCAACGTAGGTCATGAAAAGTCCGAAATACCCCTACTGTTTTAATTGTTTCCCAGCAGTCCGTTTCTTCAGCTAAGTTCAGTTTATCGCATTTTTTGACCAGGATCCATTCTGATTTAGCTCTGGGTCAAAACATGAAAGTTGTAGTGTTCTGAAGTATCTTTAAAATGCCTCTAAGAACACCTGAATTGGACTTTTGTACACTGAGTTATGTCCATTACAGTGTTCTGCATTTAAACAGCCGATGAATTGGTTTCTGGTTTAGTAATTCGAGAATTTGACTAAGTTACATTAGGAACTGGACTAAGTGACCTTCATGAATTTGTAGCTCTGTGTCTTAGCTTCGAAATGGCATAGGTTTCGTTTTAATCCGATAAGCGTAGCCTCGGATATATTATTTCCGCATTTGTACGTCAAATCTGTCTTGAACTAAATTGAATTTCTGCACTTGTACTTAATGCGATTCTTGTTATTATGATATTGTGAGCCTATGGAACGGCTCTTGACATAAATTGCTGATATGTATGATGTTGGGTTGTGTTTGAGAAAAACAATGAAGCCTAAAAGGCTGGAAAATTAGGTAAACACAAAGGGCATGCTGCCCGAATTTATACTCGAGGACTAGGAAACGAGACTTGTAACTTGTGTAAAGTTAAGTGATTATTACTTGAACTAGCAAGCACCTTTGCTACTTTGTTTATCGAGGGTTATACATTAGGACTTGGCCGAACTTGTACCCTTGAGGAAAAGACATAATGGCCAATGTAAACTTGTATTTCCTTGTACTTTCAACTCAAGTGTTATTTCCAAGTATCTATACTACAAAACCTTATGATTTGAAAAGCGAGCAAGTGTTTCACGAATGCCTTTCAAATGAATTTCAATTGGTTGATTCTTAATGAACGGAACGTTTAAGTTTCGAATCTTACTCGTGTTTCAAGTTCTCAAATTGGATTTTTTATCGCAGAGCTGGACTTCAAACCTGGAGTATAGTTGAACGTGAATACTTGAAGCACTATATTTTGTGTGAGTGATCCCTCGACTGTCCCAAAGTTACTTTTGAACTAATTCTTGCATTTATTACTCCATTGCATATCATTTGGGGGTTCGGGTGTGTGCCATGACATAATTTGGCTCCAATGAGTTCCTGGAAAGTCTTGTGCTTAGAACCAATGTCTCCACTATTGTTTACACGTTCTTTGGAGCACGATGGCTCCTTACTTCTGTTTCATGGTTACATGATCTAAACGAGCATTGGATATTTAAGTACAAGAACTTCACTGGCTCACATGAGCAATAAATGAACATTTGATTACTGCATCATGACATCATATTAATGCTTTATTGTGAAATATACTTGGCTGTTGATTTTACTGGTCACTCGCTGAGCTTCTAGCTCACCCCCTATTATCTTCTTCTCCCCACAGGGATCGAGGTAAAGGAAGACCTTGTATTTGGATCTTTGTGTGGCTGGATGGCGTACATCTTGTATAGTTTAGTTTTGGTTTTGATTTATGTACTTTTGGGCTTGTATAAATATTTGGAATTGAATCGGATGTAAATCTACATTTTTCGCTTAGAACTAGTTTCCGCTTCGATTGTGATATGTAAATTTTGGAGAATATGATGTAAAAGTTGAGTTTTATCTTGTAATTCATTCGAGGACTGTAGGGAATGACTGAGTCCTGGCAAGAGCTGGGCAGGCGGCCGTTGACCCCTCTGGTTCGCCTTAGGGGAAAATGGGGTCATTACAAAGAGTTAGGCTAGTTCTATTATTTATCTTTTTATAGTTAAATATTAGTTAAGGTCAGTTCATTAAACTCTTAGGGCTGGCCGAATCCTTGTCATTAATTGATAGGGTTAGTTTAGTCAATTTTGGGATTAGGGTTAATGCTTGTAAAGGCTATAAATAGTCCTACTTCCTCCTTGTTAAAGGATCCAGAAAATTACATAATTTTGGGAGTTTATTCACTTTTCTCTTCCAAGAGAGCTTTGCTTGAATACTTGAGAGTTTTCTTGAGTTATTCAGATTGAACTTATCAACCAAGTATTCACCTTGATTGTGGTGTTCTTCTATCCAGATCGTTGGTTCACTAAATCGTTAGTTGTTGGGTTGAGATTCATCTTAGTTCATCAACTCGGGGTTTAGAGGGGTCATACGTGCCGCCCTTTTCAACTTGATTGTTCGTCTATATCCGCGCATTCATATCAACTCCTAAGACTAGGAGTAGGGACATCAAATGCTTTAAATGCCAAGGGTTTGGACATATCCAGTCTCAATGTCCAAACCAACGGGTCATGCTAATCACTCACACTGGTGAGATCGTGTCCGATGATGACGACTGTGAGGAGATACCCGACTTGACCAAAGGTGACTGCCTGGATGAAGGCTCTGCTGAGGAAGATTGCTCGCCTACACAAGGAGAAGTAGGGTGCTTGGTTGCACGACGAGTGCTAACTGCCCGAGTTAAGGAGGACGAGCAACTGCAAAGAGAGAACCTGTTTTACACCCGTTGCAAAGTGGGAGACAAGGTGTGTAGCCTTATCATCGACGGTGGGAGCTGCACGAACGTGGCAAGCTTACTCATGGTTGAGAGTCTAGGGCTCCCAACTACTAAATATCCACACCCATATTGCCTCCAATGGCTAAGCGAGGATGGAGAGGTACGTGTCTTCAAGCAGGTACGCGTTCCCTTTTCCATTGGCACTTACACCGATGAAGTTGTTTGTGACGTCGTGGGCATGCTCCCATGTCATCTTGGGGAGGCCCTGGCAATTTGACAAACACGTCACATTAAATGAAAGGGCAAACAAGTACACACTCTTGCATGATGGCAAACGCAAGGTCCTCACACCCCTCACACCTGCACAAGTGTATGAGGACCAACTTAAGTTGCAAAGAGAGTGTGAACAAGACCGTCAAAGGAGGAAACAAAAGACGGTCGACCCTGGCAAAGGCTCCGCTTCTACAAGTGAGCCATCGACCAAGGGTCAAGTGAGCACACCTAGTGTTACATATGACAAATCACCTACTGCACCACCCACTGATCATTAAGGCTAAGGAAGTTAGAAAAGTTGTCCATTCTAATCAGCCTGTACTTCTCATGATTTGCAAACATGTGCTTTTAGATGTTGCTGAACTCGATAAGGCATTGCCTTCGAGTATGGTTGCTCTTTTACAGGAATTTGAGGACATTTTCCCAGACGAAGTCCCTGATGGCTTACCACCCATTCGAGGGATTGAGCACCAAATCGACCTGATTCCTGGAGCACCATTACTTAACAAACCTGCTTACCGCATGGGTCCTGAGGAGACAAAGGAGCTTCAAAGGCAAATTGATGGCCTATTAGGTAAGGGTTGGGTAAAGGAGAGTCTCAGTCCTTGTGCTGTGCCTGTGGTACTTGTCCCCAAAAAGGATGGTACTTGGCGCATGTGCATTGACTGTAGGGCCGTCAATGCTATTACTGTTAAGTATTGTCATCCCATTCCTAGATTAGATGATATGCTTGATGAACTCGATGGTGCTGTAATATTCACCAAAATCGATTTAAGGAGTGGCTATCATCAAATTAGGACGAAAGAAGGCGATGAATGGAAAACGGCCTTCAAAACCAAGCATGGTCTCTATGAGTGGCTAGTCATGCCTTTTGGGTTGACTAACGCCCCTAGCACCTTCATGCGACTAATGAATCATGTCTTGAGGAGTTTTATTGGGAAATTTGTCATTGTCTACTTTGATGATATTCTAATCTATAGTCGCAGTGAACAGGAGCACTTGGAGCATGTGAGACTAGTTCTTGAGACATTTCGAAAGGCACGTTTATACGCTAACCTTAAGAAGTGCACCTTTTGTACTAATGAACTTGTGTTTCTGGGCTATGTAGTGAGTTCGCAGGGTATCAAAGTAGATAAGTCCAAGATTGAGGCCATCGAGCAATGGCCAACTCCCACTTCCGTCCCTGAGGTGCGCAGCTTTCTTGGATTGGCGGGTTTCTATCGGCGCTTTGTCAAGAACTTCAGCACCGTTGCCGCCCCAATGACCGCCGTGACCAGGAAGAACGACAAGCTCTATTGGGGGAAGCCCAAGAACAAGCATTTCTTACCCTCAAAAACAAACTCACACATGCACCTGTTTTGGCATTACCAAATTTTAACAAGACTTTTGAAATCGAGTGTGATGCTTCTGGTATAGGTATTGGCGCTGTCCTCATACAAGACAAAAGGCCTTGTGCCTTCTTTAGCGAAAAACTGGGAGGAGCTGCTTTAAACTACCCAACGTATGACAAGGAGTTGTACGCACTAGTGAGGGCCTTGGAGACCTGGCAACACTATCTTCGCCCTTGAGAGTTCGTAATACACATTGATCACTAGTCACTGAAGTTTCTCAAGGGGCAACCTAAGTTGAGCAAGAGACATGCCAAGTGGGTAAGCTTCATTGACACCTTTTCCTATGTAATTAAGTATAAGACTGGCAAAACGAATGTGGTAGCTGATGCCTTATCATGTAGACATTCTTTGCTTATCTTCCTTGATGCTAAGTTATTAAGGTTCGAAATGATTAAGGAACTTTACACGCATGATCATGACTTTGGTGACATATATGCTGCTTGTGTTAAGAACCCACATGGAAAGTACTTTTTGCATGATGGATTTCTATTTCATGTGGATAAGCTGTGTGTGCCTAATTCTTCCATCCATGATCTTTTGGTTAGGGAGGCACATAGTGGTGGTCTCATGGGATACTTTGGCATGGTTAAGACTCTAGCCATGTTACAAGTGCATTTCTACTGGCCTCACATGCGTCGAGATGTGGAGCGCATGGTTGGTAGATGTGTCACTTGTCACAAGGCGAAGTCTAAGACAAATCCGTATGGCCTGTATACCCTATTGCCCATTCCCCACTATCCTTGGGTAGACTTGTCCATGGACTTTGTTTTAGGACTCCCTAGGTTACCTAGGGGAAATGACTCCATCTTTGTAGTAGTTGATAGATTCTCTAAAATGGCTCATTTTATCCCCTGTCACAAAACTGACGATGCATCCTATGTTGCTACTTTGTTCTTCAAAGAAATTGTCCGTCTGCATGGTATGCCTAGGACCATCGTTAGTGATAGAGATGTCAAATTTCTGAGTTACTTTTGGAAGACTTTGTGGTCTAAATTTGGCACTAGGTTATTATTCTCCACCACCGATCATCCACAAAGCGATGGACAAACTGAAGTTGTCAATCGCACACTTGGCACACTACTTCGGGCTTTGATTAAAAAGAATCTTAAAACTTGGGAAGAGTGCCTGCCTCATGTTGAATTCGCCTACAATCGAGCTGTTCACAGTGCTACACACTACTCACCTTTTGAGATCGTTTAAGGCTTTAACCCGCTGACCCCTCTTGATTTAGTACCCTTACCTTCCTCTGAGCACACAAGCTTAGATGGAAAAAAGAAAACTGATTTTGTGCGCAGGTTACATGAAGCCGTTTGAGCAAACATTGAGAGATGTACTCAACAATACACCCAGCAAGCCAACAAGCACCGTTGCAAGATGATTTTCGAGCCTAGAGATTGGGTTTGGCTACACTTGCGAAAAGAGAGGTTCCCAAGCAGCGACAAAGCAAGTTATCCCCAAGAGGTGATTGACCCTTTTGAGCACTCCAACGAGTTAATGACAATGCTTGCAAATTGGAGCTACCTGGGGAATACAATGTTAGCGCAACCTTCAATGTCACGGACCTGAGCCCATTTCTTGATGAGGAGGATCCAGATTTGAGGGCAAATCCTTCTCAAGAGAAGGGGACTGATGTGTGCATGGATCAAGGCCCACGCAATGACCCAGTCCGAGTTCCATTGGGCCCAGTCACACGTGCATGGGCCAAGCTCTTCAAAGAATCCCTCCAAACCCTCGTTCGAGTTGTCCAAAACCAACATGGAGCCCATAGAGATATTGAAGGCTTAGAAAAAGACAATCAAGTAACGTACACCTTGATCCAATCCCATGAAGAATCAAGTGGGCCTCCACATGAGACGACCGAGTAGAGCCTTAGTCCTTAATACTTATTAGGTTGGACTAGTTGCTTAGAAGAACATGGGCCGGCCCATCTTATCCACCAAGATGGCTGACCGCTCTTCAGGGTTTCTTTAGGGTTTTCTTGTTGCCTATAAATAGGCTAGCTTTGTAAGATTAAACACACAAGTTTTATGAATAAAATTTCCTTTACTTCGATTCATCCTCTAAAAGAGAGTATCGATTCCTTTTACTTGCTTGGCAAGGGTTATTGAGCAATCTTGTGTCTTGTCCACGGTTGTTCATCCGACCTATCCCTTGGAGTAGCCATCTTCATTGGAGTCGTCGTTCTACCGCCTACAATCAAGTCGTGTCGTCTGCTTGATCATAGGTCCCGCAATCCAAGCATAAGACAATCTCGCTAGATCCTTGGGCAAATGTGCTACGTGTCTCAAAACAAGTTGATCGAGAATCGTATCAGAGCTTGTGTAAGGCTTGTGAAAATTCCAGGTAGCAATCCAAAGCTCTCTAATCAGCTGTCGGCCATGGATTGTCATATTGTTACCTACACAATAAATCACATAGTTAGTAGTCACAGGTATAAAACTATGCAATAGCTACCAGTCACGTGCACAAGATAAGGTTCTTCATAATGGTGCTCATTGAAGCTAGAGAAACCCTGAATCGGGTTGTACAAGATGGTATAGTTCGGCCCTTCTTCGCAACATGCGGCTGGAACAAGCATGAAATCAGGTTGCAACTCTTTGGTCAAAACTGAAAATTTTAGGACAGCTTTACTGCCTACAAAAATGAAATAAGTTTCAGCTTGTTTCGAACCAGAAATTGGATAAAAAAGCAATGGGACATCATTAGCTAAATGATAAGAAGGTGTAGAACAAGATTTAAATGTGAAAACTCCCTTTGACACTTCAATGTGCCTTCCACCACTTGATTTAACTTGAGAATCTAGTGCGGGTTCTCTACACTTCTCATCAAAATCTACATAGGAACGACGCGATTTAGGACTAGTAACATGCTCAAAATAAGCCAAAAATGATGAATGAACCATGGGTAGAGAACAAGAAGTAGAATATGGAATTTCCCTTTTATGATGAGCTCGAATGAATC
This sequence comes from Coffea arabica, assembly GCF_036785885.1. Lineage (NCBI taxonomy): Eukaryota > Viridiplantae > Streptophyta > Magnoliopsida > Gentianales > Rubiaceae > Coffea > Coffea arabica. The sequence goes on from NC_092329.1 coordinate 38,863,982, forward strand.
CTCCAATGGCGCGGACAGGTTTGAATGGACATTGGTCCTTGGATTGATACCAGAGATATTTAGCTCCTAGCAGACAAACTCCATGGAACTCGCAAAGTGTCCAAGTGACTTCGGAATGGAACATGCCATAACCAACTCTACTTGACTTTGCGTAATATGCACAAAGGAAGAGATACTAAATAAAGCAAAGGTAAGTTCGTTAGAAAAATAATAGTGTGATACCCCAAATTTTAGGATACTATTTTTGTTTAATCTCAAAGAAAGGATTACGGTTTCTTTATTTTATTTTTGTCTTAAAACATTGTTTTATTTTAACAAGACTAGAAACCTTACTTGTACTTTAAAACCCTAGTTTACTTGTGACTAGTAGGTTATGTTTAAATCCCTCATATTTGACTCAAAACCCTAATTTTATTCTATGGAATTGTAAAATTCATCACACTTTTCTTAAAATTCCTTTTATTTGGAAATTATTCATTTAATATGATCCTACTACTCAATCATTCCTCAATAAGTGCAAATGAACCTAGAAAGTAGGGTTTCACTCTTCGTTTTCAAGATTTGAGCAAATTAGGGTTTTCGCGATTTTTCGCCGGATGATTTTTCGGTACGGAGTAAGGATCAAATTTGGTGTTTAAGAGTGAAATTTGGGTGAGAAATAATAAATGATTAGATGCAATAATAAAAAGTTAGTGAATAGGAAGAAAAAACCCTAGTACGGGTGATTTAAGGAAAATCGGCTTGAACCGACGGGCACCGTTTGTTATCGGGTAAACACACCATTTGACCCATACTTTATTACCTTAATCTTCTCATTTTATTTTAGATAATTGACCCTCAAAATATCTCATATATCAGCCACAATATTTGACCAAGAGAAATGAGAGAAACTGCTAGAAAGAAAACAAGTGTTAAGGCATCTATGGAAGTTGGACTTTGACCAACTTATCTTAACCTTCATAAAATGGAAATTTGACCAAAATTTCCTCATTTCTTCCCCTTTTCTTAGTCTTGGTCGAAATTCTTGAGAGGAAAAACAAGAGAGGAAAAAACTTCACCTTGCACCTCAATTTCAAGCCTCAATCTTGAGTTTCAACCGATAATCTCGCAAATTCCTCACCAAAAGTTGATCTCCAAGGAAGCTTAAGGATTTTGGTGGAGTGATTTGGGAAGAGGAAGGTCTTGGCAGCTTCTTGATATAGGGATTAAGGTGAATTTGGTAAGAAATTTCCCTCTACTTCTTATATGTGTGAATTAGAAGCTTATAGTTATAGTTTTGATGGATTTATGGGGAAAATTTCATGGGTTAAATGGTATGTTGGGATGTTTAACTAGGGTTTATATTTTTAGCCTTGATTATGGTTATCTACCACTTAATTGATGTTATTGAGCTAGTAATTGGTGGGTTTGATGATAGAGCACTTGTTAGATATGAATTTATAGAGTAAAGGTGCAAATTTCAGAATTTGGAAACCAAGCTACCCTGTTCTGTCCGGTTTTAGTGCTCCATGCTAGCGGCCGAATTAGTCTTGGTATAAAACATGAAAGTTGTAGAGAATGGTATTTTATAGTTGCTTACAAAATTTCAGCTCAATCGGAGCAACGTATCCTGTGAAAAGACCAAAATACCCTCACTGCCCTAGGATATTTCCAGTGATCCGTTTTGGACAGTTCATCCAATTGATTGTGTTTATTTACTATGTGTTTATTTACTATGATCGGTGCTGATTTAGTCATTTTCCAAAACATGAAATTTTTAGTACTCTGTCTTAGCTTTTCAACGCCACTAAGAACACCTTAAACGGATCAGTGTAGCCCAAGTTATAGCCAAAACACTTGCACCTGTTTTGTACCTTGGATTGTGTACGTTTTTGAATTTTGCTTCTGACCATGTTTTATCTGTTTTGATAACGTACGAACTGGGTGTTGACCTCTTCATAAGAAATGTAGATCTTGGTCTTAGCTTTGAAATGGTATAAAGTTCATTCAAATCCGAGTCCCGTAGCTTCAGTTATGGCCAAAACAACATCGGTTGTCAGAACTGCCTTCGAATTGGACAGTTCTGACAGGAATGTTTGGACCCATTTTCCTCCATGCTCTGTATTGATTCAGCTTTTGGTCTGAACATGAAAGTTATATCTTTATGTCTTAGCTTTCTATTGCCTCTAGAATTTCTTGATTTCGATTTCTGAGCTGTGAGTTACGGTCTTTCAAACAGGGCCTGTTTGATAAACTGAAATGAGATGGCTGGAACTATTTTGTGCATTTTTGACCAATACCTATTGAGATCTGGGTTGAGATGTTTAAATAAACGTTGTAGCCCTTTCTCGTAGCTTCGAAACGGTGTCTCACCCACCTTGATCCGACATTCCTAGCCTAACGTTTGATCAAAACGGTTTGAGATGGCAGATCTGGCCGTTTCTGTTTGCCGTTTCCGCGCGCGCGCGTGTGTCCATTTTGCCGTTTCCGCACTTGCATGTGCCGATTTTGCCATTTTGCTTGTTTTGAGCATGTTAGTGGCCGTTTGTGATATTATGTGATGCAATCTTCTATTTTAGACAGTGGTGAGCTAGGCGGAGCCGGTGGGGCCCACTACTAGCTAACACGCACGAAGTGATTTTTGCTCTTGTGTTACTTTTGTATTTTGAGTAAGTATTCATGCCATTCTTATGCATTCGTTGCTTATGTGTTTTGATATGTATGAAAAGGGTACGATAGGCGAGGGTGTACTTTATCGCACTCGGCTTAAACCCTAATTTGCACACGTATTTGTACATGGCATATGTATATGAACCATTTTGAAACTAAAACCCTCGAGCTTGTAGCTCGGTTTGTACATTCAGCACTCATTTATATTGATGACATTCTTCTTTTCAGCAACACTTTTGAAGAACATCTTGAATTGCTCAAAGATTTTCATCATCTTGTTAAGCAATACGGGATAATGCTTTCTGAAAAGAAAATGTTTTTGGCTCAGCAAGAAATCTCATTCCTTGGCATGAAAATTGCTAAAGGAAAATGCACTCCTGAACAGCATGTTGGACAATCTATCAAAGATTTCCCTGAAGAAAATCTTTCAAAAACTCAAGTCCAACAATTCCTTGGTGTTGTTAACTATGTCCGGGAATTTCTTCCCAAAGCTTCCAAGCATATTAGTCCTTTGACTAAAATGCTTAAAAAGAAACCTCCACCGTGGGGAGTTTCACAAACCAAAGCTATACAAATCCTCAAAGAAGAATTGCAACACCTTCCTACACTACATATCCCATCTGATGGAAAAAAGATCTTACAAACAGATGCTAGTGACAAATACTGGGGAGCTGTACTACTTGAAGAAGATGAACAAGGGACAAAGCATTGTTGTGGATTTGCCAGTGGAAAATTCAAAGTTTCTGAACAACATTATCATTCCACATTCAAAGAAATCCTTGCAGTCAAAATGGTATAAAGAAATTCTCTTTTTTCCTTATATCTCATCATTTCTTGGTTGAAATGGATATGGGGTCATTTCCTAAAATGCTGCACTTCAAACAAAACCTTGTCCCTAATCCTCAATTGCTCAGATGGTCAGCATGGTTTTCCCAATATTCTTTTGATGTCAAAAATATCAAGGGGAAAAAGAACATTGTTGCGATAAAAGTCCCTTGAACTTTTTAAGCCCAAGGAGAGAGGCTGTTGTGTTCGGGAATACCTTCAAAGGACAAGTTATGGTTCTAATATGGTATCTAAGCAGGCACTCTGGTATTTGGTATCAGAGCCAACCCTGGTGAATCTCTTTTTACAGAATTTCCTCTTCTTTTATATGAATTATCCTCATTATGATCCTTATCCAGGTTCAAATATCCAAAATCAACATAATGAACTTATAGCATGGGTTCAAAATTATTATAATGATTATGATGCATGGTATCAACATGTCCGTGAAACTATTAGTATAGAAAGTGAGAGCGTATGCAAAAATCCAAAAAGAAAGTTGTTATTAATAAAGATTTGAGTATTGAACGTGTTTAATACTATGGCTTCTTCTTCTAAATTTTCTTCTATTACTACTGATAGTGGATTAGAAATTAAGACAGTACATAGTAATAAGTTAGATTATTTATATGAAGTTTCTATAGAACCAGAGGTGGTTAATCCTACCTCTATTGTAGACACCAAATTTTGAATTAATTGGTATGCTTTGTTGGCATTTTAGTTCATTATTGTTTGTGCTATTTTATTTTTAGTTTCATTCACTTTTTAGTTTTAGTTGTTTTCGTAGTTTTTATTTTTGTATTTTTTGTAAGCTTTAGCGTAGAATTTTTAGAAAAAGAGAGAAAAAGTGAAAATAAAAAAAAGAGAGAAAAAAGTGAAAATAAAAAAAAGAGAGAGAAAGTGAAAAAAAAATGGTTTAATGCGTATTGGCTTATCTTTGAAAAAATAAAAAAAAAGAGTTTAAAATTGAAAAAAAAAAGGGAAAAGTGCCGAAAATGGAAAAGGAAAATCGATGAAAAATGGAAGTTGTAATTTGTGGTTTTTAGTTCATTTATTTTCCATTCAATGTTAATTAATTTGTTTTGTTATTTGTCTTATTATTATTAATTATCATTTTCTGTTTTTATTAGTTAAAAAAAAAAATTTATTTCCAGTCGCGGCAAGCTGCATTTTTGGTAGTTTGCACAAGAGGGGCTCGGCAGTCCCTTAGGCTGCAAATACAGAAGGATTGCTGGGGTTTTAGGGTTGAAGGGTTCCCATATAAAAAAAAAGAAAGGGAGTAGCCGCAAGAGAGAGAGGGAGGTAAGGAAGACGGCTGGCTGAAAGCGATAAACAAAAAAAAAACAGAGAGGCTCACCGGCGGCTAGGATTAGAGAGTGAGAGAGAAGAGTGACTGGGGAATTCTCGGATGAGCAGAGAAAGAAACACAGCCGAGGAAGAGACAGCTAAGACAGAAAAACTAGAAAGAAACCAGGGGGGAGAGGGACGGATAGAATCTGGGCTGAGGAAGGTTTTAGAGGGTGGCGACATCTAAAAGGGAAAGAAATAGATCGAGAGAAAAAGGAGAGATCTTGAAAAGATTTCGGGAAGTTGCTGAAGAAAAAACAAAGGCAGGAAAATAGCGGGCAGAAACTAGTGAAGGGGTTTGCGGCTGAGAGGAAAAGTGAAGAAGGTGTTTGAGCAAAAAGAAAGAAAGGAAAGGAAGCTGACCATCTGCTTTCGTTCACCTGAACTGAGTCCAAAAGCTTCCTTAGGTATCTTCTTGAATTTATTTCCTAGTCTTTTCCGTGTTCTTGTGTTCCTTGTTTTTTTTTCTATTGTTTGGGTCCTTGCTGATGCTTATAGTTGTTTGCTGTGTTATGTGTTTTGTTTGCCTCTATTGCTTTAATCCTGTAATAAAAGTGTAATCTTGGGTTTGGTTGACGATTGGAGTTGGATCCTTGTTGGTCAAAAATTTTGCTGTCGAATAAGATTGATTAAGATGTCAAAACCTCATAATACGTTTAGAACGGCATGTTTTCTCCGGATTCTTGTGTTTAAATCTGAGGGTCTTTATGTTATGGATTGGAAACAATGTTCGGTAATCCATGGGTCAGGTTTCGTTTGGCTGAAGCTTTGGGTATAAAATCTGCTGCGACGAGTTTGAAAATTCTCGTTTTGTTGCGGCAGTGTGGATTTTCTTTTGGGTTGCTAAAGTTGTAGTGTTTTGATGTCTTTGCTGTTGCTTATCATTTGACTGTGATACCATGAGCATGTTTGCTACCAAAGCTGTGTTGAGAATCTTCTTGTTGCAAACCTAAGAACTAAAAAACTGTTAGCTTTCATGTTGTTTTCTCCTTGGTGAAACTGACTGAGTGCTGTACGTATGTTGCAAGTGTTGTTCCTAGTATCTTGCTTGTTCTTGTGATTTGGGTCTTAGGTTGTTTTCTTGGAGCTTTAGGTTTGAGGTTAGTAGATGTCCATATGCCTTTACACTGCTGGACCTTGGTTGGGATTTGAGGAATTTGTGTTATTATCTCCCTGCGCATAGGGAAGCCGAAAGTTGCAGAAAATTGCAGCAGGCCTGCACTTTTGTTTGTCAAAGTTTGTTCCTTGGTTGTTTGCAGAAATTTGTTCATTCGTAACTTACATGTAAAATCAAGAGTTTTGTCCAGATTATGCTAACTAAGCGATTTTGAGACATTTATTGGTTTTGAGTTAATGAGTCCGTGAGCTTGTTGCATTTGTTGTGTGAATTTGCGTGAGTAGAGCTGCAAAATTGCAGCAGGGAAATTTCAGAAGTAAAGAAAGCTGTTTCAGCCGTTTGCATGCATGAAAATTTCAGGAAAATTACACTTTGGTCCCTCAAGTCTCTTTTGTTTCACTTAGGCCCATAAGATTGGGAAATTTCTTCAATTTTGTCCTTTTACCATGCTAGTTTTCCTTGGCCTGTTTTTGTTTGATTCATGAATAGATTTTTGGTGAATTTTTAGAATGAAATAAGAAGATTCAAGTAGTTTTGGGAGCTCATAGTTTGATTTTTCGTTCGATTAAGATCATGACTAATTTTCTCGTTTAACTCTAATGAATTGTTTTTCCATGTCATTTTTGAGAAGTTTAGCGATTACTTTGATAGATTTTACTCTTGAGTCACCATTTTAGTTTAGAACTCTTATTTCCAATTGGATTTTTGTCCACTCTAATCTCTTGAGTTTCAATGTGCTTTTTATGGAAGAAATTCATCAAAAATGATTTTTCAATCTTTCTTTTCTCTTTCAATTGGATTCAAATTTTATGATTCATGGGTTGTTTAATTGTTTAAATGCTCTCAATGTGTCAATTTCATGTTTTAGGTTGATTATTTGAGATGCCTTGATCCCTCATGTTCCTTTTCCCTTCCAATTAGGTCCTAAGGTGTTTGCATTTGAATCATTAATTGATCTCTATTATTTTGAGGACCTTTGAAGCTCTTTGATGATTCATTTTGACGTTGATTGTGATTGATTAGTGGTCGTTATTGGGTCCTAGAAATGCAAGTTTAAACCATTCATGGACCTTCATTCACTCTTGGATCCTTGAAATATGATGTTTGCTTGGACTGTGTTTTTTTTATTACTTGGGGATATTCTAGATCTTAAATGTTTCAATTAGGTTCAAATGTTTGAGTAATGCTTGCTTTTGGGGTTTTAGTAGATGTTATGCTTGGAGATTGGATGATCATGCCTTTATTTTGGATTTTAATTAGTTTTTGATATTCATTGAGTTGCAATTGATGGAAGATTTGATGATTTGGTGGATTCAAACTGTTTTGTTCATATCTTATCACTAGATTGGTGCATTAACCCCTTTGTTTTGATAATCTTTGTCCAAGTTATCCCGTTCTTTAGCACAAGTTAAGCCTTGTCTACTTGATTAGCACCACAAAGGGGGGAGGTATAATCTCTTTTATCTTTTTGACTCTCCTATGTGATCCAACTTGTTAAGTGTGAATCGCATGCCTAATTTGCTTTCATTACCATTCTTTAGTTCCATTATTTCATTCATTCTTGCTTTTATTAAATTATTCTTTTAATGGGGTATGTGTACACCTCTTGGCTTGTAATAGATAGGGCTGTGGCGAGCAATTTGGTCCATTTTCCCTTTCCCTTTTTGTTTTAGTTAGTGAATGTAATAGGTTCATTAGCTTGGTTGCATGCCTACGTGTTAAGTGTTAATTTGCGTTATTAGGTCCTTGCATCTAGTCAAGCATGCTAAGTGTTATGTGCTACGTGTTTATAAGTGATTCGCATGTCTACTCGCTTTTTATAGTGTGGATGAATGGAATGGATGAATGTACGTCACCACACTAGTCCAACGCTAGTTGTGGCTTCTTTTATCGTTCCCACTAGTCCAACGCTAGTCGGAATTCATAGAATGGGCTAGTCCAACGCTAGACCCTTAGGGATTTTCCCTCGTTAGTACATCATTTGCTTGTTCACCACATATCACGCATTTTCCTTAGTTTTATCATTTGGCATGATCCTCGAACCCCTTTTCCTCTCACTTTAGGTTTTGCATCCCATACTAGCTATAGGGTTCATTTTGCTTGAGTGTCCCCTTCTGATAAGGGAAACGAGCGAGTGTGGCTACTCGATAGCCTTAGCACGCTAGTTTTGCTTTCTAATCAAAGGGAAAATCGAAGTCGAAAAAGTTAGGAGTCATTCCCATACCCAACCTGATGCATTCCTTTAGGTTCATTCATTCTCATTTTATCACTTATTCATTTTTCAATTCACATTTCCTTATCACTTTTCCTTTCCTTATTGTTCATTTTGATTTCTACTTCACAAAAGTGCACTTAATTACACCTATATGCACTTATCACTATATTTCATACACTTGCACACAAACACTTGGATTTTTCATACAATTTCACACATGCACCTTTTCATACACTTGCACACAAACACTTGGATTTTTTATACAATTTCACACGTGCATCTTTTTATACACTTGCACACTTACACTTTAGCTATCATTTGCATTAATCGACCTCTATAAGGTTTTCCTTTATTGGCCGCCACAATTCATGTGGTTGGGACCAAAAACCTTACAAGAGACATTTTAGAATTTAGGTTTGCATTTTTTCTTTCTTTTGCATTCATATAGTGCATCCAAATGTAATAAATTCTTTGGTTAAAACAAGAAAATCTTTGATTAAATCATGCAACTAGCCTTGGCTAGGTCGAAGGGGTGCCTTGGATTTTTATCCTTGCCTTCCCCTTCGTCAAATGTGACTCCCGAACCTTTTTCATTGGTTTACGTGGACTAGGAGTCGTTTAAAAGGGGTTTCTTACAACTTTTTCCTAAAAAATTCATTTTTAGGTGACTTGGTACACCTTAACTCATTACCAAGTGGCGACTCCCATTTTTTCAAAAACCCTTTTTAAACTATAATTTTGGGTCAAATCGTCGCATTTTCAAACCCCCATTTAGACCCATTTTTCTTTTAAATCACAATTCATTTTCCAATCACAAATTTAATCAAAAAATACATTTTTTAAACCATTTTATTTATTTATCAAAAAAATGGGGCGCGACATCTATTCCTACTATTAATCCTTATAGTGCTTACGGTAAACAATCTTTTTCTCCTACTCGTGTTATTAAATCATTAATAAGGGCACATCCAAAAGGAGTTAAAGAATATATTCAAGCATCAAAGGTTGATCAACATCCCATTCCTGCTACCAGAAAAGAACAGTTTATAACTTTGCATATTCCTAATGATTTCCCTATGCAATGGAAACAGCAAGGTTATACCCATATACACTTTGGAACTATCAGGATTTCTTTATCATTTCATGGAAGGAAGGGACTACCAGTAGTTGCTCGAATAGCACTACTTGACACCAGATTCAAACAATACCAGCATGCTTGTATTGCAACAACTGAAACTACACTTAATGCTGGAACCGTTTTTGTCACTCTCTTTCCTAATTTTAACATGTCTTTAGTAGATCCACATCTGCTTGAAGCTCTTAAAGTACAGGTGCAGATAATTGGTGCTGAACAGGTATCAGATGCTATTGCTGCAACTCTTCACTATCAGATGGTCTATCGTGTTCAGAATCATGCTCTTGATCTAGCCATTCCAGGGAGGAGAAAATGCTCTTTTAATAAGAGTAGACAAGAAAAATGGTGCATCCTGCACCCATGTTCCTAAGCAGATTTCAAAGCAAGAGTTGATCCAATTATTACCAAATGATTGGATCACAGATTATGAAGATCTCCACACTCAGGCCAATGAACCCCTTGAATCATCAAATTCAAGGATATCTCATACAAAAGAAGGGAGAATATCAATCTCTTTTGATCGTTCTCATTTTAAAGGATTAGTTTCAAAATCTCATCCTCCTTCTATTATGTGTGTGAGAACCCAGAGAAAAAAAAAATTATTTATTTATTTATTATTTTATTCCTGTGCACCGTTTTCTTGTATTTTCTTTATTATATTACTTTTATCAATATTTTATCAGTAAATATAGTTTTTAAATCATTTTTCTAGTATAAGGTAGTTCGTGAGAAATTTGGAACGTATTTTGGACGTGGGACCCGCTAGTGCATTTAGTGAGAGAAATTCGGCCAATTCGGTTAAATTGTTCATAAAGGGATTTCATTACTAGGTGTTAGGAGATGATTAGAGGTTACCTAGATGGATTAACCATGGAGGGACAAGAAGATAACTCTAGCAAGACAAAGTGCCAAGTGTCCAATTTTGGTTGGACCAAGCTTGCCTAACTTTTGACCAAACTTACCTTACTTTACTTAAAGTGTAATTTTGACCAAGAGCTCTTCATTTCAGCCTTGTCTTGGCCGAAACTTCTTGGGAGCAAAGGAGAAAAATTCTTCAACCTTTCATCTACAAATTCTTGCCAAATCTTGAAAACTAACCGATTAATTCCCAAATTAGTCCGTAGAATCATCTTGCTAGGAGTGTTTGAAGACCTTGGTGGTGTTATTTTGGAAGGAAACCCTCTAAGCTTCAACCTTTCTTGAAGATCTAAGGTATCTTGCTTGAAACTCATCTTTTGTTTCGAATTTTGGCCAAGTGGTGCCTTATAGTAGCTATATATGTGATTGTACGGAAGATTTGGTGGATTGGAGTGAAGTTTCCTAATTTTCTGATTTTTCTTGGAATTTTTCTGTTTTCATATGATGGATATGATTGGGTTTGATTTGGTGGTTCCAAATGGTGTTTTATAGCTCACTTGTGCGTTAATTGTAGTTAATTGCGGAAAATTGCCGCTTGTGCGAAAAATTTCAGATTTAGGGTTTCAATTGGGGCTTTGCTATGGTTGATTGTTGAGCTTCTAATTGGCTATTATTGAGGGGTATTGTGACCCTAATGAAGTATATTGAATGCCTTATGAATTGTTTGGGTGCTTGTGGTTGTGTTGGATGGTTTTTATTGGTGTCTTGTAGGTTGGAAAAGCTGAAATTTTAGGGGAAATGCTGTCCGAGTGTCTAGGGCATTGGATCCTTGTGAGTTGGGTTGAGATTGACTAGAAATGAATAATTTCAGGGTTGTTTCTACTTTTAACCCTAAATATTATGTATTTTTCATTTCCAAGCTATATTTGGGTTTTACCTTAATAGTTCCTATTAAAAGGTATTCGACTCGTGTTTGAGTCTTAATTGTACTTTCTTGATTATTATAGGGCGTGCCGGTGATCCGAGGCTCACGTCGGGTGAAAACTTGTGAAATTACTTTGTTTGACTTGGTGAGTGTACTACTCACATATTTGTTATTCCGTGGCTTTCTTGTACTTGAATTCTGTGTTTTGGACTAGTTGTGATGATTGGTTGGACTAGGTGAGGCGAGGGTGTACTTTACCACTCTCGTACTCTCTGGCCTACTTGTTTGATTATGATATAACTTGAATACTCTTGACTGTCTTTGATTTGGTGTCGCTTGGATGCCGATCTTTACTGTAACTCTGGATCTGTACTGTTTACTTTGAGCTCTACCTCATTGGAAGTCAATAGACTCGAGCCAGTAAGGACTTGGTCGGGGACATTTGACAAGCCAGGGGGACTGTATTTGAGAATCTTTGGGTATGAGACCCTAGATTCCGGTTTACTCGAGTAATACCAATTCTGTACTGTGTGGTGTTCGGGCCCGGTAAGGGGAAAGTGAGGTGGACGGATAATTGGAGTAAAGAGGGGTCTACGGTCATGATTACCTGGTATACATTGACGGAGAGTCAATGAGATGTGATCAAGTATGGCAAAAGAGGAAAAGGGCTCTTGAGAGCCATCCGTATCCTTTTATTCCTTACATTTGGGTGTTATTGCTTTTACTTACTTGACGAACGTATTTGGACTGAATGCTCTTGAGTTTATGTGATCTTGGTATATGTACGTGACAGTACCTCATTGGGCGAAAGCTCACTTCGTAAATTTTGTTTTCCTTACAGGGAATTATCTTTTGGACTTTTGACTGTGATGAGTAAGTTGAGTGGAGCTAGTTGAGAGATTTTGTATAGCTCCTCAATAGTTGGAACCTTTGTTGTACTTGGATTTAAATGTTTTCTTTTGGCTTGTAACCATACAAAAGTGGTTTGTAATAGGGTGTATTCCTATCCAATGGATTGTACTTGGCTTGTATATACTCTTTTCAGTGATTGTTGGAAATTTCTTGTAATCAATGGGATCTTGGCAGATTGTGACGTGGCAGCCACTATTCGCTTTACGTTTTGCCTTTTGTTTTCCCGTTTCTCATTTATTGGGTTGATTAAGCGCGCCAATATTTTCCCGAACGACTTGAGTTAGTGTTTGACCGTTTTAGTAGTCCTGGCGAGAGCTGGGCAGGCAGTCCGCTAACTCCTTTGGTACGCCTTAGGGGAAGGTGGGGCTGTCACAAGTGGTATCAGAGCATAGGCTAGAAATAACCTGGGCGAATCTAAAACCTGTTTCTTAGAACTCTTGGGGATTGTGTTTAGACACCATTAAGTGTGAAAATATTGTTTAAGCTATAAACCTTTGCTATCTTTGTAGGTTATGGCCGGTACCAGTGGTGCAGGCGGAGGCGAGCCACCTCAGAGGCGCCCCCGAGTCATCGACTATCAGGAGAGACCCGGAGGTCCTATCCGGCTGTGGTATACCGCTAGTCGGACCCGCCGCTGTAGGCGTTGCCAGTTTTACTCCTACGCGGACCACGTGGTTGAGGCGGTACTTGCCGAGCGACGGAGGCTGAGAGGTGACGCCGCCAGGGAGCGTACTGAGACCCTTAGGCTTAGGGGCATCATGCGGATGCAGGCCGATAGGATTGGAGAGCTCCAGGGGGACGTGGCCATGGAGCAGGAGAGGACGGACGCTCTGCGAGAGCAGTTGCAGGTGGTTAACGACCGCCTTATTCGCGTAGTCCGGGAGGTGAGAGACCGGTCTGGCGCTATTATCGATGAGTGTGGGGCGCTCATCCAAGGAGTGATTGGCGCCAATGCGCCAGGGGGAGTTCCAGGTGGTGGAGCTCCAGGTCAGGGAGGCGCCCCTAGCTCTAGCTCTGGGGGGGAGTCGGTTGGCTCCGTGGAGGACTAGATTAGGGTTCCTTGAGCCTTGTTTTGATCCCGTGTGAGGGATACCTAGGAGAGGCTTTTGGTTAGTTGGTTGGTACCTTTTGCGACCTAGGTTGTACAGTGTATTTTGGCAGACCCTCTTTTGGCTTCACGGGAGTACTTGTGTATATATTTGCTTGACTGCTTGTACGACTGTTTGACACAATTATGTGTTCCATGTATAAATGTGCTATGTGTATACGTGCTTTATGTGGTGTTTACTTTTGATTTTTGTTCATGCTTATATGACTATATAGATATGCCCTTTTAATATTAATTTTGTGCCTCGACTTTAGATTGACTTAGAGAATGGAAGGCACTCGTAGTGGACGAGGCCGTGGCCGCGGGGTTAGGCAACCCACAACTGACGAGGGTATTAGGGATATACCTCAACTGAACCAAACCCTGAACCTAGGGTTGACCCTAATGCCCAGATAGCCGCTGCTATGCAGCAAATGACTGACCTGTTAGCCCACGTAGTGCAACAGCAGGGCCAACCTCCTATCCAGCAACCTGGGAACCCTGGCCATGTAGTGGAAAGTGAAGATCGGGCCCTGGAGAGATTTCAGAAGTTCTCTCCGCCAAAATTTCTAGGCGGGCCAGATCCGGACGTGGCCGAAAAGTGGTTAGAGAAAATGATAGATATTTTTGCCGCCCTACACTACTCAGAGGAGAGACAGGTTACTTTCGCTGTCTTTCAATTGGAAGGAGCCGCGCGTTCTTGGTGGAATGTGATACGCATGAAATGGGACCGGGAACAAACCCCAAGAACATGGGTAAATTTTGTGAGGGACTTCAACGCAAAATACTTTCCCCCTCTAGTCCAAGAAAAAAGGGAGGACGAGTTTATTAGGCTCCGCCAAGGGACTCAATCAGTGGCTGAGTACGAGAGCCAGTTTACTCGTTTATCCAAGTTTGCCCCTGAACTCATTCTGACGGAGCAAAGGAGAGTTCGGCGTTTTACTCAGGGGCTCAATGTGGAAATTCAAAAGGATCTGGCGGTAGCCCAGATCCACACTTTTAGTGACGCAGTGGAGAAAGCTTTGCGAGTTGAAAATGCAAGGCTTCAAGTAAGGAATTTTCAGGTGAAAAAACGGGGGTTCTCTGCGAGTAGTTCGACCCAAGGGGATAAAGGGACCCCTCCCAAGTTTGGAAGAGGAGCCGGTGGAGGAAGGCAACCGGGGATGACACGAGGGACTCCGCCGAGGGGTGGTCACAATGGACGGGGCCCGCAGAAGAGCACCTCACAAGGAAGTTCGGCCTCAGTTGCACGTGGACCCTGTGGATTTTGTGGAAAACCAAACCACACTGAGGACAACTGTTGGAGGAAGGAGGGAAGGTGCTTGCACTGCGGGAGTGCAGAGCATCAAATAGCTAACTGCCCAGTGTTACCTCGGGAGACGAGAGCAACCACCCAGTCGTCAAAGGCCAACTCGGGACAGTCCAAGGTAGAAGGGACAAAGCCAAAGGTGCCAGCTCGGGTTTACTCCCTTGAGCAACAACAAGTCCCTGATTCCTCTGGGGTTGTAGAAGGTACGATCCCTGTTTTCCATCGTCTAGCTAGGATTTTGATAGACCCTGGTGCTACCCATTCCTTTGTTAGCCCCAATTTTATATGCGGCATTGATATAAAACCCGTTAGCTTGCCTTATGACTTAGAAGTTAGTACTCCTACGGGGGACCAACGTTTGATTACTGGTTTGATGTATTCAAATTGTGAAATTTGGGTAGGAGAGAGGAAACTTTTGGGGAATCTTATAAGTTTAGCTATAAAGGGGTACGACGTTATATTGGGTATGGGCTGGCTAGCTAAGTACGATGCACAGCTCGATTATAAGAGAAAAGTAGTGGAATTTCGTATACCGGGGGAGGCGACCTTAAGGCTAGATGTAAGAGGTAGTTTAGCCTCATCTGCATTGATTTCGGGTATTCGGGCTAGAAAATTTCTGTACAGAGGGGCCCAAGGGTTTCTAGCTTTTCTTATAAATACTCCCACTGATAAGCTGAGGGTTGAGGATGTGCCTATTGTAAGTGAATATCCGGATGTGTTTCCTGATGAATTAGTAACTTTACCTCCGGAGAGAGAGATAGAGTTTAAGATTGACCTATTGCCAGGAGCGTCACCTATCTCTAAGACCCCCTATCGAATGGCACCTGCTGAACTCAAGGAGCTGAAGTTGCAGTTGCAAGACCTGTTGGAGCGTGGGTTTATTCGTGAGAGTGGATCTCCTTGGGGGGCTCCGGTACTATTTGTTAAGAAGAAGGATGGAACGTTAAGACTGTGTATCGACTATCGGGGACTAAACAACATGACCATTAAGAACAAATACCCACTTCCCCACATCGATGAACTGTTCGACCAGCTACAAGGCGCAGTGGTCTTTTCAAAGTTAGATCTCCGACAGGGTTACTACCAGTTGCTAATTAAGCAAGAAGATGTACCCAAAACTGCTTTCAATTCTAGATATGGGCATTTTGAGTTTGCGGTCATGCCTTTCGGGTTGACCAATGCCCCTGCCGCCTTTATGGATTTGATGCATCGAGTTTTCAAACCCTACCTGGACCGATTCGTTGTCGTGTTCATTGACGACATTTTGGTCTATTCTAAAACCCGTGAGGAACATGAGCAACATTTGAAGTTAGTGTTACAAACCCTGAGAGATCATCAGCTATACGCCAAATTTAGTAAGTGTGAATTTTGGCTGGAGAAAATCTCTTTCTTAGGACATGTGATTTCAAAAGAAGGTATTACAGTAGACCCCGCGAAAGTAGAGGCGGTGGCTGAATGGAAGAGGCCAGAAAATCCCACTGAAATTCGCAGTTTCTTAGGGTTGGCTGGGTACTATAGACGCTTTATTAAAGACTTTTCTAAACTGGCCGGCCCTTTAACCGACCTGACGAAGAAAAACGGTCGTTTTGTGTGGGATACTAGGTGTGAAACCAGTTTTCAGGAGTTGAAGCGAAGGTTAACCAGAGCTCCTGTTTTGGCCTTGCCTAGTGGGAAGGACAGTTTCACTGTTTATACCGATGCTTCGAAGGAAGGTTTGGGGTGTGTGTTAATGCAAAATAAGAATGTGATTGCCTTTGCCTCTAGGAAACTAAAAACCCATGAACAAAACTACCCTACCCATGACTTGGAGTTAGCTGCTGTGGTCTTTGCTCTGAAAAAGTGGAGACACTATCTTTACGGGATTACCTTTGAGATTTATTCAGACCATAAGAGTCTTAAGTACCTGTTCTCCCAAAAAGAGTTGAATATGAGGCAACGTCGGTGGATGGAACTCTTAGAGGATTATGACTGCACGATCAACTACCATCCTGGTAAGGCTAACGTAGTAGCGGACGCCCTAAGTCGGAAGGCTCATGTAGCCGGGTTGATGGTCAAGGAGTGGGAGATGTTAGGAGCAGCTAGTGAGTGGAACCCTAGATTGGGATGTAAGAAAATAACTTTTGGGAATATTCGGGTAACCTCTACTATTCTTGATCGAATTAAAGAAGCCCAAGAGAAGGATCCGATGGTACAAAAGTGGAAGGAAAAAGTAGAAAAGAAAGCATTACCTGATTTCAATTTGGGTCCTGAAGGGATTTTAAGATATAGGAATCGAGTAGTGGTGGCCAATGATGAAAACCTGAAAAGGGAAATTTTAGAGGAAGCCCATCGATCGAAATACACGATCCATCCTGGTAGTAATAAGATGTACCAAGACCTGCGACGGTTGTACTAGTGGGATAAGATGAAAAGAGAGATTGCTCAATATGTCCAAACCTGTCTGATTTGCCAGCAAGTCAAGGCTGAACACCAAAAACCCTCCGGACTGTTACAACCTCTTGAGATACCCGAATGGAAGTGGAAAAATATCACGATGGACTTTGTTTCTGGATTGCCAAGAGCTCAAAAAGGACATGATGCCGTTTGGGTGATCGTTGATCGGTTGACCAAATCGGCCCATTTCTTACCTGTGAATGTGAAAGATTCCCTGGATAAACTGGCTCGGTTGTACCTGAATGAAATTGTGAGGTTACATGGGGTTCCAGTGAGTATAGTTTCAAACCGAGATCCTCGTTTTGTATCAAGGTTTTGGCAAAAATTTCAGGAGCACTTAGGGACCAAAATTAACCTTAGTACAACTTATCACCCCCAGACGGATGGACAGTCGGAGCGAACAATTCAAACCCTCGAGGATATGTTACGAACGTGTATTCTAGATTTTGGGGGTAATTGGGGCCAACATATGACTTTAGTAGAGTTTGCCTATAATAATAGTTTCCATTCGTCCATTCAAATGGCACCATACGAAGCTCTCTACGGACGAAAGTGTCGTTCGCCCATTTATTGGGATGAAGTGGGGGAAAAGAAAGTTCTAGATCCAACAACCATTCCTTGGATGGAGGATGCGCAAGAAAAGGTTAAATTGATCCGTCAAAGACTCCAAACAGCTCAAAGCCGACAAAAGAGCTACGCAGATAACCGAAGGAAAGATTTGGAGTTCGAAGTTGGAGACCGTGTCTTCCTTAAGATCACGCCACTACGAAGTGTCACTGCGGGTAGAGGAAAGAAACTTCAACCACGGTTCGTGGGGCCTTACAAAATTCTTCAACGAGTTGGAAAAGTAGCGTATCGACTCGAGTTGCCGCCAAGTTTAGCTCGGATTCATGACGTTTTCCATGTCTCGATGTTGAAAAAGTACTATCCTGACCCAACCCACATCGTGCGACCAGAGGAGATTGAGTTAAATAAGGCACTCACTTACGAAGAGAGACCTGTACAAGTACTCGATCGAAGGATTAAGGAACTGAGGAATAAACAAATTCCATTAGTAAAGGTTTTATGGAGGAATCATGGTATAGAAGAGGCAACTTGGGAACTGGAGGAAGAGATGCAAAAGAAATATCCTGAGCTGTTTAGTAACCCAGGTGAGCAATTTCGAGGGCGAAATTTTCTTAAGGGGGAGAGGATGTGAGAACCCAGAGAAAAAAAAAATTATTTATTTATTTATTATTTTATTCCTGTGCACCGTTTTCTTGTATTTTCTTTATTATATTACTTTTATCAATATTTTATCAGTAAATATAGTTTTTAAATCATTTTTCTAGTATAAGGTAGTTCGTGAGAAATTTGGAACGTATTTTGGACGTGGGACCCGCTAGTGCATTTAGTGAGAGAAATTCGGCCAATTCGGTTAAATTGTTCATAAAGGGATTTCATTACTAGGTGTTAGGAGATGATTAGAGGTTACCTAGATGGATTAACCATGGAGGGACAAGAAGATAACTCTAGCAAGACAAAGTGCCAAGTGTCCAATTTTGGTTGGACCAAGCTTGCCTAACTTTTGACCAAACTTACCTTACTTTACTTAAAGTGTAATTTTGACCAAGAGCTCTTCATTTCAGCCTTGTCTTGGCCGAAACTTCTTGGGAGCAAAGGAGAAAAATTCTTCAACCTTTCATCTACAAATTCTTGCCAAATCTTGAAAACTAACCGATTAATTCCCAAATTAGTCCGTAGAATCATCTTGCTAGGAGTGTTTGAAGACCTTGGTGGTGTTATTTTGGAAGGAAACCCTCTAAGCTTCAACCTTTCTTGAAGATCTAAGGTATCTTGCTTGAAACTCATCTTTTGTTTCGAATTTTGGCCAAGTGGTGCCTTATAGTAGCTATATATGTGATTGTACGGAAGATTTGGTGGATTGGAGTGAAGTTTCCTAATTTTCTGATTTTTCTTGGAATTTTTCTGTTTTCATATGATGGATATGATTGGGTTTGATTTGGTGGTTCCAAATGGTGTTTTATAGCTCACTTGTGCGTTAATTGTAGTTAATTGCGGAAAATTGCCGCTTGTGCGAAAAATTTCAGATTTAGGGTTTCAATTGGGGCTTTGCTATGGTTGATTGTTGAGCTTCTAATTGGCTATTATTGAGGGGTATTGTGACCCTAATGAAATATATTGAATGCCTTATGAATTGTTTGGGTGCTTGTGGTTGTGTTGGATGGTTTTTATTGGTGTCTTGTAGGTTGGAAAAGCTGAAATTTTAGGGGAAATGCTGTCCGAGTGTCTAGGGCATTGGATCCTTGTGAGTTGGGTTGAGATTGACTAGAAATGAAGCAAGGTTTCATGAATTTCATGCTTGGATGATTGATACCACGGTCTCAGTGGGAAGCAGTTTCAGTATTTTGAATCCAAGCATGAAATTCATGAAACCTTGCTTCCCACTTTTCGGGTGGAATATTATCAATTGTAAACAGAGGTACTCCCTTTGATTTTGGAAAAGTAGCTCGCTGGGTTTGATCAAATGATGCTTCTTCATTTTCATCGGGTTCCACTATTTCTGGTTCTGGTTCTGCCATGTGAATTTGAGGAATGGGTTCTTCTTCCAATGATTGTTCTGAAGAATCATCTGTTGATACTGATTCATCGGATGAGGATTCTGAGGGACTTTCTTCTGAGCTGGTCTCTTTAGAAGAACTATCATGGAACTCAGTGTAAGTGGAAATGTATGGAACTGAATCATCATGAAGTTCATCTAATACTGATGACAAGGGATTATCATAAACCCTAGTAGCTTCATTCGCTTTTCTTTCCTGTTCAACAGAAAAAGTAGGATTAGTATAAGTACTAAACATTAATGAAGATGGAGGTTCCTGTTGAGAGGATGACGGCTGTTCTATTGCAGCTTGCTTTGCCTTTCTTTCTCTTTCAGCCTCAGCTTTTCTTTGTTCTTTCTCAGCCATTCTTTTTGCTATTTCAGCATCCTTTTGGACTTGCTTGTTCTTACGATATTCTCGTAGGGTTGCAGCAATATCAAAAGGTTTTGTAGCCTGCGGCTGTGATACTGTAAAATAAAGAGATGGTGATGGTACAGAGACCCCACCAAAATAGAAAGGTGTCGGCCAATTTCTAAGGGGTACTGCTCCATACATAGAACTTACCTTAGGAAGAGGTGTAGATGGTCCTACATCATATGTAGGAACTTGTCCTGTTGTTTTTAAAATATGTAGCTGATCTTTTATAAACTTTGTTTCTTTTTCTTGATTGAGAACAAAATCAGCTAAAGTGGATGGATCTGAGGGTATGATGTATCTGAGTTCTTGAAGTCTTTTTTCAAAAACTTCAATCATATGAGATACCTGGGATTGTTGAGCTGATACCGTGGTATCAATCTGTTCAATTTTGTCTTTGGCTTCTGAGATATTTTTATGAATGGATATAAGAGCAGTATTTTGAACAAGAGAGTTCTCAGTTTGTCAGTTAAGGACATCCTCTGTGGGATTGGGTCGGATGGTTTCTCCACTTGGCAAGATTGTTGAGGAAATATTTTGGATTTTTGGAGCATGTCTTGAACCATTTTTGTTGAAGGTTTCTAGTTTTGGAAAATCTGCCTCATTGAACATAAAACATTCTTGGATATGTGGAGTATGAATTGGAACTAATGGTTCAGGCTTGCAAAAAGGTTTCAACTTCCATTCTTTCTTGGATTCTTTTGTTTCTTTTTCCAAAATATCAAGACATTTTTGATAATAAGGATGAAGATCCTTTTTTGAAAGAGAACAAGATGTCTTTGTAATTTTGGAGATCCATTCATGGGGAATTTGATAACCATTGAACTGACTTCTTTGGGATACAAAAGAATCTGTGTCTAGATCTTGTGGATCGAGATCTGGTTTGCAAGGTCGGGGTTCAACTTGCTTGGATTTTGATCTTTTTTTACAAGATAAATCTGGTAAGTCAAGACCAAGAATATTTTCAATTTGACATTCCTCACAAATATTGCAAACATCAAAATAAATATGACCTGAAATGGGATCCTGGAACCATGAGACTGGAAGTCCTTCTTTGTCAAAATATTTAATAATATCTTGACTTCGATGTACTTGCTGAAGATTTTGAGGATGATCATCATGTATTTCCCATTGTTTCTCAAATTCTGAGGGATAATACATTGGAACCTGTGCACACATAATAGAAGGAGGATGAGATTTTGAAACTAATCCTTTAAAATGAGAACGATCAAAAGAGATTGATATTCTCCCTTCTTTTGTATGAGATATCCTTGAATTTGATGATTCAAGGGGTTCATTGGCCTGAGTGTGGAGATCTTCATAATCTGTGATCCAATCATTTGGTAATAATTGGATCAACTCTTGCTTTGAAATCTGCCTAGGAACATGGGTGCAGGATGCACCATTTTTCTTGTCTACTCTTATTAAAAGAGCATTTTCTCCTCCTGGAATGGCTAGATCAAGAGCATGATTCTGAACACGATAGACCATCTGATAGTGAAGAGTTGCAGCAATAGCATCTGATACCTGTTCAGCACCAATTATCTGCACCTGTACTTTAAGAGCTTCAAGCAGATGTGGATCTACTAAAGACATGTTAAAATTAGGAAAGAGAGTGCCAAAAACGGTTCCAGCATTAAGTGTAGTTTCAGTTGTTGCAATACAAGCATGCTGGTATTGTTTGAATCTGGTGTCAAGTAGTGCTATTCGAGCAACTACTGGTAGTCCCTTCCTTCCATGAAATGATAAAGAAATCCTGATAGCTCCAAAGTGTATATGGGTATAACCTTGCTGTTTCCATTGCATAGGGAAATCATTAGGAATATGCAAAGTTATAAACTGTTCTTTTCTGGTAGCAGGAATGGGATGTTGATCAACCTTTGATGCTTGAATATATTCTTTAACTCCTTTTGGATGTGCCCTTATTAATGATTTAATAACACGAGTAGGAGAAAAAGATTGTTTACCATAAGCACTATAAGGATTAATAGTAGGAATAGAGGTAGGATTAACCACCTCTGGTTCTATAGAAACTTCATATAAATAATCTAACTTATTACTATGTACTGTCTTAATTTCTAATCCACTATCAGTAGTAATAGAAGAAAATTTAGAAGAAGAAGCCATAGTATTAAACACGTTCAACACTCAAATCTTTATTAATAACAACTTTCTTTTTGGATTTTTGCATACGTTCTCACTTTCTATACTAATAGTTTCACGGACATATTGATACCATGCATCATAATCATTATAATAATTTTGAACCCATGCTATAAGTTCATTATGTTGATTTTGGATATTTGAACCTGGATAAGGATCATAATGAGGATAATTCATATAAAAGAAGAAGAAATTCAGTAAAAAGAGATTGACCAGGGTTGGCTCTGATACCAAATACCAGAGTGCCTGCTTAGATACCATATTAGAACCATAACTTGTCCTTTGAAGGTATTCCCGAACACAACAGCCTCTCTCCTTGGGCTTTCAAAAGTTCAAGGGACTTTTATCACAAGAACAGATTATAGCAAAACTATGGATATCTAGGCATTCACGCAGCTATAAGGATTTCTCGGCCTTCCCTGGTGAAATGAAGAAATTTAGAACTTCATGGAGGATACAAGCAAACTTGGAATTTTTATTTGATAATTCTGAGATGATCTTCCTTATGAAGGATATCATCTATTTATACAGGTAGACTTGGCCTTTCAAGATAAACGGCCTTTCAGACAACTTGACGCTTCGGAAAAGTAAAAAACAACTTGACTCTTCGGGAAAGTAAACAACAACTTGACTCTTCGGAAAAATAAACAACAACTTAAGGGGACCCTTCCATATCAACATCATTCCAGGCCCACTGGAGGTCATCATCTGGGGTATCTGATGGAGTAGTATCTGGATCTGTAATGTTAAGCATTTCAATGTGATATTGATGTGCCGGCTTATTCTTCCTTTTATTTTCAATGCTTTTCCATTCTGATCTGTTTTTGAAAGCATAGGAAGAAAATGCTGAGGATGTTGTGGACCCTTGTGATGTTCCCGTGTTATCATATGGGTCTTGAGAATCCTGCATTACAGTGTCATTCATCTTATCCTGGTATTCCTTTTTTGCTCGTTTGATTCTGGTCCAATGAGGATGACTTGAGTGATAGTTCCATGAACCATAGTGACCAGGCCATATTTCAGGAGGAATACATTTGTTTTCTTGGAATATGTATCTCTGTGCTTCCTCATACTCATCATCGAGGTCTAAAATAGTATGAGTCATTTCACAGAAGCTGATTATCAGGTTTGGACATAAACAGGGTAGCAGGGGTATTTCGATCTTTTCACATGCTACGTTGCTCCGATTGGACTGAAATTTTGTAGACAACTATAAAACATTATTCTCTACAACTTTCATGTTTTAACACAAGGCTAATTCAGCCTCTAACCTGCTCAAATAAAGTGGGACAGAACAGGCCTGTTTGAAACCCTAACCTGGAAATTTCGCCCCAAACCAGAATTTTTGCACCATCAATCGTATCCAACACATATCAACTCCATTTTACACAATAACTAACCAACAATCCATGACTAACCAACACTAAACATATGAAATCATAAAAATCAAGCATAAAAATAAAAAATCCATCAATCTTCACCACAAGTCATGAAATCATCCAAAAAATCACTTATTCAACTACCACAAGGCACCAATTTAGCATTATCATGAACAAGGAAGAATTTCTTGGCTACTCACCTTGTAAACTCAAGAAAAGAAGCAACTTAACACCTTTCCTTCTCAAACCACTTCACCAATCACCTTAATCCTACCAAGAGAAAGGTTTTTATGGAGCAAATTCAAGTTTTGACGATTGGTTAGTGAGATTCAAGCAAGAAATTGAAGAAAAAAAATTGGAGGTTTTTCTCTTCTTTTCCAACAAGAAGTTCGACCAAGAGGATGAAATTTTTGATGAATTTTTGGTCAATTTTTGGTTATTTAGTAAAGGTGGTAAGATGGTCAAAGTCCAAGGTCCAATGAAAACGTGACACCTAGCATCTCTTTTGGCTTATAATTATCCTTTTGTGTCTCCACCATTAATCCAACTACACATCCTCTAATTACCTCATAACACCTAATAAATTAATCCCAAAATATTAAACTTAACCTAATTGGCCAAATTTTATCGAACTTTCCGCACTTGCGGGCCCCATATCCAGTATACACTCTTAAACTCTCATGAACTAACTTATACTAAAAAAATAATTTAAAACTATATTTATTCATAAAAATTCTCAGAATATTCATATAAGAAAGAAAATACTCATGGGCACTCTCACATCACGGGCACTCTCGGTCTTGAACCCTGTTAAGGAAAAAAAAAAGGTGGAATGAGTTACATAACCCAGTGAGGTTCCAAGACACTCTAGTAGTTCTAATAAATTAAGTAATTTGAGCATAACACATGTATGGTTCAAGGTCGCACATTGGCACATTAACATGAAACAGTTATCATTATATAGAAATAAACACATATTGAAGGATACGGTGTTCCAGTGGAACCATTTCGATCAACTTCACCTTATAACTTCAGATCCCCTCAGTTTGTCTGGCCATCAACTTATCCCTCCAGTGGTAATACTCGAGTATACCGAAACGGTGTCCCAGGGTTCCAACCTACCCGACCGAGCCCAGTTCTAACTCAAGCAGGTTAGTAACCAAGAGCAGGGCCCAGTTCAGCTTAGAGCTTACAACATGCACAAGTAATTAAGTGAATCAGTAAATGGTAAACGGTAAATGGTAATAGTTCTTGGTTAACGGTAAAAATCTATCATTTTAGTAGGTCGAATGAGATAAAGTACACACTCACCTTAAAACGATGGGAAATTTCATATGAACAATTATCAGTAACACTTAACACTTAAACACGTAAGCAATATGCGGTAATTTCATATGAACATGTAATTTACGATAATAAAGTAATTAAGTAGTCAAGTAATCAAGTAAGCCGGTAATCAAGTAAATCGGTAAACGGTAAGTAATCATGGTTAATAGTAACGGTAATCGGTAAACAGTAGTAGTTCACTGTTAATCGGTAGACATTTATCATTTTAGTAGGTCGAATGAGATAAAGTACACACTCACCTTAAAACGGTGGAAAAGTTCATAGGAACAATTATCGGTAGCACTTAACAGTTAAACACATAATGACCATGAAGTAAACATGTCATAAAACTATTCAAGTCACGTACTCCTATATGGAACACTCACCAATTGAAAATAAGTAAGTAGAGAAAGTCGTTAATGATCCACTTTGGGATTCTCTTCAAGACCTTTTTGATCACCTGAAGAAAAGTGACCAATAATCACCCTCACAATTTCACAAATTCCTTATAAAACAAGAAAGAATGCACACTTGCTTTAGAATTCAAGTCAATGTCTTTATAAGAGCTTCATTTTATTGAAAGTTAAGATTCAAAATTGTGGATTTTAAAGTTACTGAGGAAACTCATATCCTCCACATAATAGGGTTCAAAACAATAGATTAATATCAAGATAAGAAGTGAAGCTTCTAAAATTTCATTTTCTAAGAAATAGGCAAATTTCAGCTTTGTGCGTCAAACTTAGAAAAATCATATCTTGCACTCAGTAGGTCCAAAAATAGAAAATTTGGTACCGTTGGAAAAAGATCCAAGGTATTAAAAGTTCCTAGAAGACACTTTTCCAAGTTTCTAAATGGAAAGTATTCATTTTCCAGCTTAAAGTTTCAGTTTTGAACAAGCAAGGTAGAATCAGTCTTATTTTTCGACAAACTTTGGAAATTCGGCAAAATTCACAGAACGTGAACTAGCCCATGAAATTTGTAAAAAAAAATGAATTCCAATCAAGGTTTCAAACACAACAAATGGAATGAAATTCGGAGTTTTGAGCATCAGGATATAGTAACTCAAATTCGGCTGAAAATTACTCACTAACCAAGAGTTTCCAGATTTGAAAAACTATATTTGAAATATCATTTGGCCATCGAGATGGCATTGAAAATACACCAAATTTGATACAGTAAATCTTCCATATGTGAACCATATCTCTACAAAATTTAGGCAAAAACTCATACAGGAAGGTGGTTAACGAAATAACCAAAGTTTGTGAAACTCTCAAGGCTAATCTGCCTATTCGAGTTTCTCTTTCCTTTTAAAAGTTTTGTCCCACACAATCAACCTCAATTCACTCAAATGTTGAAACCAATGTTCCACAAACATCCAACGATCAATTTAGGGGTAATTGACATCAAATTTTTCGAAACAAAACATTCCAAAACTAGTTTGACCATTCGGCTAAGAGAAAAAGAAAAGTTTTCCAGATTTGAAAAGCAAATTTCGCAACATCATTTGGGTATCGAAAGGTTGTTGAAATAACACCAAATTTTGTACACTTAAACCTCTATATGTGACTACCCCTGTATCAAATTTCATGCAAAAACTTACGTGCGAAGGCAGTTAACAAAACGACTCAAATTCGTAAAATGTTTCAAAGCAAATCTGTCTTCTTGCTTACCTTTCTTTTCAAAACATTTTGCACCATGAAATCAGTCCCATTTTGGTTCATTTTTGAAACAAGGTCCTAGAAACATCTATTATACATTTGGTAGGTGATTGACACCAAAATTTTCAAAACAACATGTCCCAAATCAAATTAGACCAGTCGGCTGGCAAGAAGGAAGGATTTTCCAGATTTCCAGCTTTGCTGCAGTTTGAAAATTGAACCATATCTCACTCAATACAACTTGAAATTGAGAATGGTCAGTGGCATTGGAAACTAGATTCAAAAGGTTACATTTCATTAGAAGACATTGTTTTGAAAATCAGTTCATAGGTAGTTCGAATTGAAGTGACAATACACAGCTTATCACTACCATTTGAACAGAACAGTAGAACAGAACAGGAAATTTTGACGAGCTACTATGGTTCACTCAGTTTGAATTAGGAGATACATTTTACACCGTTAGAAAACTACGGATGTCTAGTTTCGAATGCCGCTGACGGCACTCAATTCCGACCTCCGTACAGAGAGATATGTTCAATAAAATAGACACTGTTCAACAGCCCAGAATACGTTTTCCAGTTTACCTTTCATTTCGAAATTTCACCTTTTACTCAACCAAATCAATTGATTCTTGGTAGAAAATTTCTACACATCATATACAACATATCTACATCAGTTTTAAAATCATTTGAGCAACAAAAATTTGAGTTAAAGCCACGGCAAAATAGAACAGATTTTCGGTCAGCTTTCCTAGGAAATTTCCTTCAACCTTTCTTTCATTTTGTATCCATAATCTCTTCAAATAACATGTAAACAACATCAAACAATGATTATATCATCATCTCAGCCCATATATCCAATATGGGAATTCATAGAGCCCACTCCAACTTTTAAACTCAAACCACAACAATAACCATGAAGCTACAAGCTTCCTAGCAAAGATCCATCCACTAAAACCAAGACTAGAAGATTAGATGATTACCTCCTAGTTTATTGAGATAAACCAGAAATTTTACCACTAAAAACCCCACGAAAACTGCCAAGATGAAGCTTCCTTCCAAGCTCAAGTGAATCTCCAAGTGGTTTTGTGGTTAGTTGCAAAGTTAGAGGTGATTTGGAGCAAGAATGATGTAAGATGATGGAGAGCATTCTTTCCTTTCTTTTCTTTGCTGGTCAGCCGTGCTTATGGAGTGAGAGGAAGAGAGTGTTTTGTGTCTTGTGTGTTTAGCTTGTAAGGGAAGCTTGAGTGATGAACAACTAGCAAACTTGGGGCCAAAGAATGTAGTTTTTCTCTCCCCCTTTTACCCTTGGCTGGCCGAGAATGAGAGGTGGTGAGGGAGTGGCTGTGTAGTGAAACTTGTGGAGAAAGAATGAAGAAAAGCTACCTTAAGTTGTGCCAAGAGTCAACTCTCAAAAGTGTCGCGCGCGGGTTTTGTACCTCCGTTTTCTCTCGGGTTTGTTTCAATTGTGTACTAAACCTTAATTATAATTTCTTTAACACTATGATTATTCACTCTTAGTAGTCTAGCATAGGTTTCTTAAGTCTCCATTTACCCATTCCAACTCGATATACGCGAAATTCCAATTCGCGCGCAAGAAGGTGAAATTTATGGGAAATTCATATAACAATTATATAATTAACTACTACTAATGTAATTAATTATAAAATAATCATTTTAAAAATAAAACACGAGTCCTCAATTCTCCAAGATTATTGTAGTCTCGGATCAATTATTGTCTCGAAAAATATGTACTCGCTATTTGTTCACTAAATGAGCCCTAGAAAATTAAATTTACTAACGAAACGTTTTAAAAATATAATTGAGACATTATTCCATATAAATGGATTTAAAATGGTTGAAATAAATTATTCAGAGAAAACGGGTGAATAAATATTTAAATAAACCATAAAAATAGAATTATGAGTGAGAAAAATTTGGCTCCTCACAAAGCAAATGAAGCTACAAAGATCTATGACAATCCCCTTTCATCTTTGCTAAAAGGTCTTCATGATGATTCATTCCATATATATCAACATATTCCCAAGTGTCAGATAAAGAAGACTTCTCTGAATCAGACCAGGCACATTTATCAGACTCTCAAGTGTCTGATAAGGAAGACTTATCAGTAGAAAGTCAAACATCTGATGAAGAAGCAGGAAACCCTTCTTCTTTTGTGAGGAATACATGCTTGACATTTTCCTTTGGTAATTAACTCAGGTTTCTTGCGGGCTTGATCCAGGCAAACATCTCCTTTGAGATATTCGCGAATAATCTTTCTGTGAGGACCCAAGAATTTTCTTATTTTTATCAAGTGTTATTGGCTTATTTAAATATTTATTCACCTGTTTTCTCTGAATAATTTATTTTAACCATTTTAAATCCATTCGTATGGAACAATATCTTCCTTATGTTTTTAAAACGTCCCGTTAGTAAATTTAATTTTTCGGAGGTTCGTTTAAATGAGGAATAGTGAGTACACGTGTTTCGAGGTGATATTTTATCCGAGAGTGCAATTATCTTGGAGAATTAAGAATGATCAATAGTAGATTAGGAAAAGTTAATTGAGAGATTAGATATGAGTGAGTTAAAATTAGGCGCTTACCGCGCGCGTCGATAGTTGTCCGAAAGACGCGCTGATATAAATTAATTGGAGATTTGAGGAATTAATATTAGACTCATGTGAGGACTCATGTTTTATTTCTAAAATAGGTATTTTTATGCTTAGTTACCCTAGTATTAGTGATGCGTGCATGGATCAGGGCCCACGCAATGACCCAGTCCGAGTTTCATTGGGCCCAGTCACACGTGCACGGGCCAAGCTCTTCAAAGAATCCCTCCAAGCCCTCGTTCGAGTTGTCCAAGACCAACATGGAGCCCATAGAGATATTGAAGGCTTAGAAGGAGACAATCAAGTAACTTACACCTTGATCCAAGCCCATGAAAAATCAAGTGGGCCTCCACGTGAGACGGCCGAGTAGGGCCTTAGTCCTTAATACTTATTAGGTTGGAGCTTAGAAGAACATAGGTTGGCCCATCTTGTCCACCAAGATGGCTGACTGCTCTTTAGGGATTCTTTAGGGTTTTCTTGTTACCTTTAGCCTGTAAATAGGCTAGCTTTGTAAGATTAAAGACACGAGTTTTATGAATAAAATTTCCTTTACTTCGATTCATCCTCTAAAAGAGAGTATTGATCCCTTTTACTTGTTTGGCAAGGGTTATTAAGCAATCTTGCGTCTTGTCCACGGTTGTTCATCCGACCTATCCCTTGGAGTAACCACCTTCATTGGAGTCGTCGTTCTATCGCCTACCATCAAGTCATGTCGTCCGCTTGATCATAGGTCCCGCAATCCAAGCGTAAGACAACCTCGCTAGATCCTTGGGCAACGTGCTACATGTCTCGAAACAAGTTGATCGAGGAACGTATCAGTTGGTATCAGAGCTTTGGTGGAGGTATCTTCCGTTATATCCGTAGCTTTGTCTTAGTTTTAGTTGATTCCGCTGCCTTGTTACAAAAAAAAAAAAAAAAACAAATCTGTCCGCTATTGTTTTCCTTTGTTATGTGAGTCGTTTGGCTCAAGGCTGTTCGTTGTAGTTCGGCGTTTGTTCTTGTGTGGAGTCGTGTCCAATCTGTCCGTATCTTTGTTTGCGTCCTTTCAAAAAAAAAAAGAAAAACAGAAATTTCTGTCCGTATAGTTTCTTGTCCGTTGTCGCATCGCGTGTTGTTCAAATTATGTCCTCCGCCACTTGCTTGTTGTGTTGCATCGTTAGTTGTTTGCAAATCTGTCCATAGTTCAAGTCATGCGTAGTGGATACCCCAATCTGCCGTGGACATCAAAGAACAAAAGAAAAGTTCTAGGAGTGACGGCTAGGGTTTCCAAGTTGCGGCTAGGGTTTTCAATTTGCAGCTAGGGTTTTCTCTTGTCGTCAAATCTGTCCAAAGAGTTTGTGGGTCATCCAAGTTGTTTTAGTTAGTTTTCTAAACTGATTTGTGGTTCAAACTTGTTGGTGTTAAGAATCTTGAAGGAAACTACAAGAATCTAGGGTTTCTTGAAATTAATCTTGAAGCTCTTGAAAGTTCTTAATAAGATCTTGGAGTTTTGGGGCTGGTGGTTGTAGTGAAGTTAGAGGCTGACCAGAATCTGGTCTTGAACCTTTCGGCCAGGTGTTGTTGCGTGCTAAGTCAAAAAAAAAAAACAGAAACAAAAAAGAAAGAAAGAAAGAAAGGAGGTCATTCAGTTGGATAAGGGGGCCGAACAAGGAAGGAGAGGACTTCGGTTCTTTATTGCCAAAAACAACTACCATTACATCTTGTTTCTAGACCAAAAAAAAAACAGAAAATTACATCAAGGAAAAGAACTCAAAAGTTTTGGCCTACCTCTTCTTGAAAATCTTGATCACCTTGAGCCTTGATCACTTGTATTACCCTTTGCGATTCTTGAGGTTCTTGATCATCTTGGGCCTTGAACACTTGCACCTCCCTTCGAATAAAAAGTTTCTTGTACGTCCTTGCATCCATATGGGGCTTTCTTGGTTTAGGAATAAATTTCTTGGGAGCTTCTTGGGCAAGCCGTTTGGGGGACCCTTGAGTGACATTACTCACGTTATCTTGGGAAGCCATTGTCTTGGAACAAGAACCAAAACTGTCTTGAAGGGGGGAGGGCTGAATTGCTTGTTTCTTGGGAGTAGAGAGAGCAGAATTTTTGGGAGTAAGGGCGGCTGCCTAAGAGGGTTTTTATAGGAAGATTAGCCGACTTGTGGAAGGGTTTAAGAAGGTGAAATTTCTGGAAATTGTCGGCTAAAGGGGGGAAAAGAAACCAACCTGTTTTGGAGAAGAGTTTGGGCGCGTCTAAAGGTTGTACAAGAGAGGGTTTCTAAGAAGTTTTCCAAAACCAACTTGTTTTCCAAATTAGTTTAGGAGACTAAACACTTGGATAACTCTTGGACACTTTCCTACAATCTCTCTTCCATTCTAGGAAACTCTCCTATATTCTCTCATCCATTCTAGGAAACTCTCCTATATTCTCTCATCCACTTTAGGGGACTACCCTATATTCTCTTGTCCACTTTAGGAAACCACTCCTACTTTCACTCCTACGTTTTAGGAACCACTCCTGCATCTTAGGAAACCTAGGGTTTCCTTTCTTAGCATTATTTCCAAATCTGTCCGCCACCAATAACCCTCCAAATTCCGTCCTTTCCATCTCAAATCTCAACCCAGTTGTGTCCAGCATTCTTGAATACTCTTGAGGGTAAGTTGGTGACAATCTTTGGACTCGAGCAGCATTTCTCAACTACCTAAACCAACCAGTAAAGGTACTTGGTAAGTCTAATAGAGCGATTTGAGTACTATACACGAGCGTGAGGGATACACTAAGGGAGTGAAGTGAGGTTATACTTGCATTTTCTTTGCTTGTTACTAACCTTTTGCAGGACACCACGAGAGGCATGGAGCAACAACAAGCAACCACCGACTACTCATTATTGTTCATCGCAATGAAGAATGAGCTTAGGCACATCAGTGAGCAAGGAGTTGAGTGAGGATGAGGAGCGACCCGAGAAGCATAGAAGGGACACGCCCAAGAACGAACTAAAGGGACTTAAGATTCAAGTACCCGCGTTCAAAGGCAAGAGTGACCCTGAGGCGTACTTGGAGTGGGAAGGGAGCATCGAGATGGTCTTCGACTGCTACGATTATAGCGAGGAACAAAAAGTTAAAGTTGCCACCGTTGAGTTCACCGACTACGCCCTAGTTTGGTGGGAACAAGTAAGGACCCATAGGAGGAGAATGGGGGAACTGCGAGTCCGAACTTGGCGAGAGCTCAAGGCATTGATGCATAAGAGATTCGTTCCAAGCTACTACAACCGAGATCTCCACTCCAAACTGCAAACTCTCACTCAAGGCAACATGAGTGTGGAGGACTATTATAAGGAGATCGAGATGGCCATGATGAGGGCGAACCTTCAAGAAGATAGTAAAGCAACCATGGCTAGATTTTGTGAGAACCCGTAAATTTTCTTCTTTTCTAGGGTTTATTTTATTTAATCGCACGTTTTTCTATATTTTCTTTATTAGGAAAAATTTTCTAAATTATTTTTATGTGTAAATAGGGTTTTTAAATTATTTTTCTAGTATAAGTGAGTTTATGAGATTTTAGAAGTGTATATCGGGCGTAGGACCCGCTAGTGCTGAAAGTTCGGTAAAATTTGGCCGGTTAGGCTAAGTTTCGTATACCGGAATTAATTTAGCAGGTGTTAAGAGATAACTAGAGGTTGCTATATGAATTGGTGTGAGAGGGACGAAAGGATAGCCATGCATTAATGAAAGTGACAAGTGTCACTTAGTGATTAACCTTTGGACTTTGACCAATTTCTTACTTTACCAATAAAATCAAAAATTGACCAAAATCATCCTTATTTGCAAGCTTCTTTGGCCGGCTATCCTCAAGGGAAAAGTAGAGAAAACTCCCAACTTTCTTACCTCCAATCTTGTTCAATCTTCAAATCTAAACGATTAAACTTGGATTTCCTCCATAAAACCTCTTAGTTTAGTGGTATTAAGGTTGGTTGTGAAGTGGTTTAGAAGACCAAGGTGCTAAGTTGCTTCCTTTCTTGAGTTGGTAAGATGAGTAGCTAAGGAACCTCTCTTTTGTTCTCAATAATGTGTAATTAGTGGCTTATGTGAGTTAAAGAGGTGGTTTTAGAGGTTATTTCATGACTTTTGGTAAAAATTGGTGAAGTTTTATATTTATTCATGATTTTTCTGTTTTAATATGTTTAATATTGTTGGGCCATGGATGATGGCTTGGAATGGTTTAGAATGAGGCTTTAGAGCATAAATCATGGTTGTTTGCGGAAAAATTCTGCATTGGACGGAAAATTTCAGATTTAGGGTTTGGATTTGGGGTTTTTCTAGGGTTTCTATCTAGCACTTGAATTGGCTTGGATTAAAGAGTTTTGTGACTTCAATAAGGTGTATTGAAGGGTTTATGACTTGTACCGGTTTTGGTGATTGTATTTGGAAAGTATGGGTAAATACTTGTAGGTCGGAAACTTAGAATTTTAAGGGGAAATGCTGTCCAAATTGGGGGTTCTTGTGTGTTATT
Organism: Coffea arabica; assembly: GCF_036785885.1. NCBI lineage: Eukaryota > Viridiplantae > Streptophyta > Magnoliopsida > Gentianales > Rubiaceae > Coffea > Coffea arabica. The sequence continues at coordinate 38,897,439 of NC_092329.1, forward strand.
GTACTTGGGTTGTTTTAGGGGTAATTAGAGACCTTAGGGCTATCTAAACCCTTAGTGCCGAGTGTTACCTATTTTATTTGTACGTTTCTTTGATTTTACATTCGTGACTTGTAGCTTCAATTTATGACTCGTAAGCGAGTCTCATTGTGCTTGTTTGAATGTTTTAGGGCATGACGGTGGTCCAAGACGCTCGTCGGGTAGACAAGTGTGAAAATTTTCTTTGCTTGTTTGGTGAGTGTACTACTCACTTGTTTGTTACTATGTGGCATTGTTTTACTTGAAATTTGCTGCCTTGAATGCCTAGTTGTATCGTTGATATTAATTAAAGCGAGGGTGTACTTGATCACTCTCACCCTTTATGTCTAATATGACTGTTTACTGTGTTACTGGACTGATAAATGAAAATGCTTGAATTGGTGTCGTTTGGACAAGTATCCAACGGCCATTACTGTTATCACTGAGCTCAATCCCATGAGTGGTTGGTTGAATCGAGCCGACAAGGGCTTGGTCGTGAAAATTGACAAGCCATGAGAACTGTTATATAGAATCTTGGAGTATGAGACTCTCGATTTCGGTATACTCGAGTATTACCAATTCTAAACTGTTTGGAGTTCGGGCCCGGTTGGGGTATGTGTGGTGGAAGGAAAGGGAGTAAAGTGGAGTCTACGTTTGGTTACACTTCGTACATTGACGGAGGGTCAATGAGATACAATCAAGGATGACAAGCGAGGAAAGGGCCTCTTGAGAGCCGTCCCGTATCCTTTTACCACTTGTATTAATATGTGACTTTAGTTGGCTTTTATGGAATGACTTTGAAATGTTTGGATTTATGTTTAATTGAACTTCCTTACTTGAGTGAAAGTACCTCATTGGGTGAAAGCTTATCCTATTCTCTTTTGTTTTCCTTACAGGGATTTGAAAACCTTTTGGAAGGCCTTGGTACTTTGGTTGCTGAATTGAGCTTGATTAAACATATTTTGAATAGCTCCTCAATGTACAAAACCCTAGTTGGATTTAGATCTAACCTTTCTTTTCAGTTGTAAAATTGGAACCGTACATGTATAAATGTGTTTGGTATGTTATTTGGGGTTGCAGTTATGTGATTTTCTTGGTTTATATGCTTTGTTGATATTTGGATGGATTTCGGACAGATTCGGGTTTCAAACGGCGAAAAGGAAAAAAATTTGGCGAGAAAGGATAGGGCTGAATCCGGCCAAGAATCCGGCCAGAAACTGGTCAGATTGACGGCCGGATTGCCCTGAGAAAAATGGGAATCCGGCCTTTGCTCTCTGGCAAGTATCCGGCCAGGAATCCGGCCGGATTCTGACGTGTCCGGCACTGTTCATGTCGGCTCCGTTTTTTTCATTTTTTAATTTGTTTTTGTGATTTTGACTTGTTTAAGCGCGCTTGTATGTTCTAGAACGTTTTAGATTGTATTGAACTGTCCCGTTAGTCCTAGCGAGAGTTGGGCAGGCAGTCCGCTAACCTCTTTGGTTCGCCTTAAGGGAAGGTGGGGCTGTCACAGATTTCTTCGAGGTCTCAACCCAGACCTTCAAGAAGTCTTGGAGCTTCAACACTATGTGGACATGCATGACCTTATCGAACTCGCTATCAAGGCCGAGAGGGGAAAGAAACTAAGGCGAGGAGCCCGTACCTTCCAGTCTTCAAACTCGACCACATGGAAGGCCAACCAGCCACGGAGGGCGACCCACGAAACTGGATATCGGCCACACCAACCTCTTCAAGCCGAATTCAAGGTAATGTGCCTAACCAAAATTCCAATTCTACCCCTAACAAAATTACCAATGTATCTAGGTCTACTTCTAAGGCACCACATGGGACTCCAAAGACTAGGAGTAGGGACATCAAACGTTTCAAGTGCCAAGGGTTTGGACATATTCAGTCTCAATGCCCAAACCAACGGGTCATACTGATCACTCACAATGGCGAGATCGAGTCCGATGATGACGATTGTGAGGAGATACCCGAATTAATCAAAGGTGACTGCCTGGATGAAAACTCAGCTAAGGAAGATTACTTGCCTACACAAGGAGAAGTAAGGTGCTTGGTGGCACGACGAGTGCTAATCGCCCAAGTTAAGGAGGACGAGCAACTACAACGAGAGAACCTGTTTTACACCCGTTGTAAAGTAGGTGACAAGGTTGTAGCCTCTTTATCGATGGTAGGAGTTGCACGAATATGGTGAGCTTACTCATGGTTGAGAGTTTAGGGCTCCCAACTACTAAACATCCATACCCTTATCGCCTCCAATGGCAGAATAAGGATGGAGAGGTACGTGTCTTCAAACAGGTACGCGTTCTCTTTTTCATTGGAACTTACACTGATGAAATTGTTTGTGACGTCGTGCCTATGCATGCTACCCATGTCATCTTGGGGAGACCCTGGCAATTTGACAAACACGTCACATACACACTCTTGCATGACGGCAAACGCAAGGTCCTCACACCTGCACAAGTGTATGAGGACCAACTTAAATTGCAAAGAGAGTGTGAACAAGACCGTCAAAGGAGGAAACAAAAGGCAGTCGACCCGGGCAAAGGCTCCACTTCTGCAAGTGAGCCATCGACCAAGGGTCAAGTGAGCACACTTAGTGTTACACATGACAAATCACCCACTACACCTACCACTAAGAAGCAAAACATGATCATTAAGGCTAAGGACGTTAGAAAAGTTGTCAATTCCAATCAGCCTGTACTTCTCATGATTTGCAAACATGTGCTCTTAGATGTTGCTGAACTCGATAAGGCATTGCCTTCGAGTATGGTTGCTCTTTTGCAGGAATTTGAGGATATTTTCCCTGATGAAGTCCCTGATGGCTTACCACCCATTCGAGGGGATTGAGCACCAAATCGACCTCATTCCTGAAGCACCACTGCCCAACAAACCTGCTTACCGCATGGGTCCTGAGGAGACAAAGAAGCTTCAAAGGCAAGTTGATGGTCTATTAGGTAAGGGTTGGGTAAAGGAGACTCCCAGCCCTTGTGCAGTGCCTGTGGTACTTGTCCCCAAAAAGGATGGTACTTGGCACATGTGCACCGACTGTAGGACCGTCAATGCTATTACTGTTAAGTATCGTCATCCCATTCCTAGATTAGATGATATGTTTGATGAACTCGATGGTGCTTAATATTCACTAAAATCGATTTAAGGAGTGGCTATCATCAAATTAGGATGAAAGAAGGTGATGAATAGAAAACGGTCTTCAAAACCAAGCATGGTCTCTATGAGTGGCTAGTCATGCCTTTTGGGTTGACTAACGCCCCTAGCACCTTCATGCGACTAATGAACCATGTCTTGAGGAGTTTTATTGGCAAATTTGTCACTGTCTACTTTTATGATATTCTGATCTATAGTCGCAGTGAACAGGAGCACTTGGAGCATGTGCGACTAGTTCTTGAGACATTTCGAAAGGCGCGTTTATACGCTAACCTTAAGAAGTGCACATTTTGTACTAATGAACTTGTGTTTCTGGGCTATGTAGAGAGTTTGCAGGGCATCAAAGTAGACAAGTCCAAGATTGAGGCCATCGAGCAATGGCCAACTCCCACATCCATCCCTGAGGTGCGCAGCTTTCTTGGATTGGCGGGTTTCTATCGGCGCTTTGTCAAGGACTTCAGCACCATTGCCGCCTCAGTGACCGCCGTGACCAAGAAGAATGACAAGTTCTATTAGGAGGAAACCTAAGAACAAGCATTTCTTACCCTCAAAAACAAACTCACGCATGTACCTATTTTGGCATTACCAAACTTTAACAAGACTTTTGAAATCGAGTGTGACGCTTCTGGTATAGGTATTGGCGCTGTCCTCGTACAAGACAAAAGGCCTTGTGCCTTCTTTAGCGAGAAACTGGGAGGAGCTACCTTAAACTACCCAACATATGACAAGGAGTTGTATGCACTGGTGAGGGCCTTGGAGACCTGGCAGCAGTATCTTCGCCCTCGGGAGTTCGTGATACACACTGATCACGAGTCACTGAAGTTTCTCAAGGGGCAACCAAAGTTGAGCAAAAGACATGCCAAATGGGTAAACTTCATTGACACTTTCTCCTATGTGATTAAGTACAAGACTGGCAAAACGAATGTGGTAGCTGATGCCTTATCATGTAGACATTCTTTGCTTGTCTTCCTGGATGCTAAGTTATTAGGGTTTGAGATGATTAAGGAACTCTACACACACGATCATGACTTTGGTGACATATATGTTGCGTGTGTTAAGAACCCACATGGAAAGTACTTTTTGCATGATGGATTTCTATTTCATGTGGATAAACTATGCGTGCCTAATTCTTCCGTCCGTGATCTTCTGGTTAGGGAGGCACATAGTTGTTGTCTCATGGGACACTTTGGCATGGTTAAGACTCTTGCCATGTTACAAGAGCATTTCTACTGGCCTCACATGCGTCGAGATATGGAGCGCATGGTTGGTAGATGTGTCACTTGTCATAAAACGAAGTCTAAGACACACCCATACGGCCTGTATACCCCATTGCCTATTCCCAACTATCCTTGGGTAGACTTGTCCATGGACTTTGTTTTAGGGCTCCCTAGGTTACCTAGGGGAAATGACTCCATCTTTGTAGTAGTTGATAGATTCTCTAAGATGGCTCATTTTATCCCCAATCAAAAAATTGATTACTTTGTTCTTCAAAGAAATTATCCGTCTGCATGGCATGCCTAGGACCATCGTTAGTGATAAAGATGTCAAATTTCTGAGTTACTTTTGGAAGACTTTGTGGTCTAAACTTGGTACCAGGTTATTATTCTCCACCACCAGTCATCCACAAAGCGATGGACAAACTGAAGTTGTCAATCGCACACTTGGCACACTACTTCGGGCTTTGATTAAAAATAATCTTAAAACTTGGGAAGAGTACTTGCCTCATGTTGAATTCGCCTACAATCGAGCTGTTCACAATGCTACACACTACTCACCTTTTGAGATTGTTTATGGCTTTAACCCGCTGACCCCTCTTGATTTAGTACCCTTACCTTCCTCTGAGCAGACAAGCTTAGATAGGAAAAAGAAGGCTGATTTTGTGCGCAGGTTACATGAAGCCGTTCGAGTAAACATTGTGAGGCTCAACAATACACCCAGCAGGCCAACAAACACCATCGCATGAGGATTTTCGAGCCTGGAGACTAGGTTTGGCTATACTTGCGAAAAGAGAGGTTCCCCAAGCAGCGACAAAGCAAGTTATCCCCAAGAGGTGATGGACCCTTTCGAGTGCTCCAACGAGTTAACGACAATGCTTGCAAATTGGAGCTACCTGGGGAATACAATGTTAGCGCTACCTTCAATGTCGCAGACCTGAGGCCATTTCTTGATGAGGAGGATCCAGATTTGAGGGCAAATCCTTCTCAAGAGGAGGGAACTGATGTGTGCATGGATCAGGGCCCACGCAATGACCCAATCCGAGTTCCATTGGACCCAGTCACACATGCACGGGCCAAGCTCTTCAAAGAATCCCTCCAACCCCTCGTTCGAGTTGTCCAAGACCAATATGGAGCCCATAGAGATATTGAAGGCTTAGAAGGAGACAATCAAGTAACTTACACCTTGATCCAAGCCCATGAAGAATCAAGTGGGCCTCCATGTGACACGGTCGAGTAGGGCCTTAGTAGGAACGTATCAATTAGTTAGTTATATCATCGTTACAAGAATTTCTTAGAAATTTCACTTTATCGCGCACAAGTCGGAAGTTCGCGTTTTCGCGCGCGTAACTAATTGGAGGATTTTAGAACTTATTGTTAGACTAATAAGAGTGAATAATAATAGTGTTAAAGGAAGTGCATTAGAGGTTTAGTGTACAAGTAAAACAAACTCGAGAGGAAACAGGCACGAAACGCGCGCGTACGCGTACTATTGGAGAGTTGACTTTTGAAGCTTACACCTACCAAGCTTCTCCAAGAAGCTTTGCATCAGCACCATCTCTCTCTTTCTCTCTCAAAGCAACCGAAACTCTCAAGCAAGAAGGAGCAAAAATTTCTTCATCATCTCACTCAAGCCATCCATCCATTTCACTTCAAATTTGCCACACAAACTCAAAACAACTTGGAGACTATCTTGGACTAGGAGAGGAGCAACTTATCCATGGTTTCTTGGAGCTTTTTAGTGGCCAAAATTCTGGTCTTCAACATCCAAGAAGGTAGCAAATCATCCAACGTTTAAAACTTAATTTTTGAGAGTTAGATTGGACTTGGAAGCTTGTAGCTTCATGTGGGTAACTTTGATTGGTTGAAAATCATGTGAGTGGGCTCTATGAAATCCCACAATGGACTTGTTGGGATGATATGATGATTTTGGATATTATTTATCTTGATTAAGTGTTAGATTAGTGGATATAAGTTGAAAAAGTGGAAAGAAAATCAAAGGAAACCAAAAGCTAAGAAGGGCCGATTCTGCCCTATTTGTGCAGAGGCCTTGGTTTGATTTTTTTTTTTGGTGGCTAAATTGCCTTGATTTTGATATAGATATGTTGTATAGGTTGTGTGGAAAGTTTCCACCAAAATTCACTTGATTTGGTTGGGCAAAAGTTGCATTTTCGAAAATTCTTCAAACCTGGAAAACGTGTACAGAGGTACTCTGGCAGCGAACTTTAAATGACCATAACTCTTTGGTCCAATGTTGAAATTGAGTACCGTTTCTGGAATTTGAAACTAGACACTTCCAGCTTTCAACGGTATAAAATTTATCCCCTGATTTGACTTGAGTGAGCCGTACCAGTTCTTCAAAGTTACCTGTCCTGTAGGTGCTGGGACTTGTTGCTTGAATTCGAGCTAGCTGTGGTCTAAATTTCAGAATGATTTTATTCTGATGATTTGTAGCCTTATGAATGTAGTTTCCAATGCCACCAATCATGATCAATTCCAAGTTGAACTGAGTGAATTATGGCCTAATTACAGACCTGCACCAGAGAAAGAATACCCTAATTTTGGGCTAGCCAATGGCTTATTTCGAATTGGGACTTGTTATTTTAAAACTTTTGGTGTCAATCACCTACCAAATGTATTTTGGATGTTTCTTAGACCTTTTCTTCATAAATGAACCATGTTTGAGATGATTTCATTGGCAAAAGGTTTGAAAAAAGGAAAACGGTAGCTTAAGGCAGAATTGCCTTGTATATTCCTAGAACTTTAGTGGTCTTGTTAACTGACTTCCCGTACAAATTTTTGCATGAAATTTGAAAAAGGACTAGCCCTTATATGGTAGTGTAATCATGCCATTCCAACTCTATTTCGATGCCCAACTAAAGTCCCAAAGTTTATGTTTCAAATCTGGAAAATTGCCCAATTGTCTTCATTTTGAACCAACTTTGAGCTACTGTATCTTGGCGCTCAAAACTCCAATTCATATTCCATTTGTTGTGTTTTAAACTTTGATTGTAACTCTAATTGAGTCTCAAATTTGAGAGGCTAGTTCGCATTTTGTGAATTTTGCCGAATTTCCAAAGTTTGCCAAAAACCAACCCCGAATCTGTCTTGAGAGTCCAAATCAGCAACTTTAAGCCGAAATTTGAGTGTCTTCTGTCTTAAATCATGGAAAAGTGTCTTCTAGGAAATTTTAGTACTTCGGAACTAGTTTCCAACGGTACCAAGTTTTCTAATTTTGGACCTACGAAGAGTGAGATATGATTTTTCAAAAAATGCACTTCAAATCTGAAATTTTCAAACTTGACGGGAATGGAGTTTTGGAGACTCTTCCCTATCCTCCAATACTAATTGATCATTTTGGACTTGTCTTCATGAAGAAAATCAGTTTTCCTTGTGTTTTTAAACACCACTTTTGAACCTTGAATTTTGAGCAATTAAGGCTCATGTTCATGATACTTCTAAGATTGTACAAGTGTACAATCTTCTTTGATAATTGGGGGTTCTAAGTGATAGTGTGTAATAGATAACTATTGTTTGCTCAGGCATTCAAGGGGACCTTCAAGAGGGCCACACACTCTCCTTTTGACTAGATGAGTGTCAAGTGTATGTGAACTTGTTACGTGCTCAATTGTTATTAGTAATTGGAGATTTTGAAAATGTTGAGTCGAGTGTGTACTTTACCGCACTTGTTCTCATTTGAATGAATAATGATTGAATTGATTGAAATAAAATGAATGGGTTGAAATGTATTGAATGGATTGAATGAAATGAAATGGTATGCTATGGCTACATTCGTCATTGGAGTGAATCTCCTCGACTCATAACTGAATTGAATTGAATTGAATTGAACTGAACTGAGGACGCCCAAACTCATAGGCCGACCTTGGACTCGAGTTGGCATGGGCTTGGTCGGGAACCTTGGTGAGCCGTGGGAATGAAATGATAAGTTTGATCTATTGGAGAGATCTTACTTAGCCTACTCGTGCAGTAGCGCCTTTAACGCAGTTCGGGCCTGGTGGGAGGTTGTATGGTGGAAGGAACTGTAAAGAAAAGTGGAGATCTACGGACTTAAAAATACCGACCTGGTTGACGGAGTGTCATCGCGGGAAGGTATTCGATCGAGGTTGGCAAAGCAAGTGAAAATTAGCTCCTGAGAACTACCATATCCTTGAATTGTTTCTGTATACTTTTACCTGCTTGAAATGTTAATTACTTGAACGTTATGGCTTTACTTACTGATTATCACTGCTACTTGGACTACGTGCTTGCATGTGTGTTTCTTGACCTCACTGAGTATTGGTTCACCCCATTAGTTTGTTTTCCTTGGCAGGAACCGGAATGGAAGTAGTAAGGAACGCCAACTTGAGCCACTTTTGTATTAGGATTTTGATTGTAATTGACTAGACAATCTGAAGTTTGTATATATTGGGAAAAGTGGCTGTATCTTGAATTGTGGTGTAAGACCGGATATTTATTGTATATATTGGGAAAAGTGGCTGTATCTTGAATTGTGGTGTAAGACCGGATATTTATATATATGGAAGCGACTTCACTTTCTTACTTTATCTTGTCGTATTAGTTATCATTGTAATAAGCTTGAATGAGATTGTACCGAGTTCTGACGAGAGGTGAACAGGCATCCCGCCGATACCCTTTGGTTCGCCTTGGGGAGAAATGGGGGCATCACACTTTTTCTTGTTACAGAGGTCATTAAGAGATAAGAAAACTGCCTGTTTGATCTGTCCAGTAGAGAGGTTGAGAATAGATCCATATTTATTATGGATAAACATTTCTGCACCATCTGAAAGAGACTTTGGAAGAGAGCTAAAAAAGGCTTCTTTGAGATTTATACCTGTCTTGGAACATGAGTGCAAGAAACTGTATTTTTCTCATCCACACGGAAAAGAAAAGTATCTTCACCACCAGGGCTGGTAAGATCGATAGCATGATTCTGAACTCGATACACCATTTGATAGTGTAGAGTTGCTGCAATAGCATCTGTAACTTGATCTGTATTGTGACGACCCCACCTCCCCCTAAGGCGTATCAGAGGGTTCGGCAGACCGCCTGCCCAGCTCTCGCTAGAACTCACTCACTCGTATCTCATACATACATCCATAGACAAGAAATAACATCGCAATTCAAACTTATAATATACATCAATGCACAAATCTAGATACAAAACCTCTATACATCCAAAGTACTTCAAAGTGTATACAATCCAAGTACAAAACATCCTAAGCGAATGATAGTGCGAGTACAAATCAAAAGTCAAACAACTAGTCTATGCTAGTCTGTACACGTCTCACTCCTCGCTCGTACCCCTGTAAGGAAAACAAAACTAAAGGAATGAGCTAAATCTCAGTAAAGTTCCAAATATCAAATTGTCCATCAAATAAAATAACAGTGGCATAATGGTGAAATAGCGAGCAAAACAAGTCAAGAAATGAGTAGTAACACTTCATATAGCCAAACACGAAATTTTTCCGCATTTCACATATAAGGATACGGTTGCTCATATATCGGCTCCACCATAGCTTGATCAATTGGTAGTTGACACTCCGTCAACTTTCAAGTAAAAGACTAGTCCAATAGAACACCACTTAACTTCAATCTCTGTCCACAGATCAAACCCCTTACCGGGCCCGAACTTCACGATAAACACTGGTGGTAATACTCGAGTATACCGATTAGTCGAGGAGATAACACTCCACTCGACATCACTAACTACCCAGGGTTCGTTATCTAATCGACCAGGCCCTTACCGGCTTGACTCGACTAACTAGCCACAGGATTTCTGGAATTCCAGGCAAGATACAATTCATAAGCATGTATAGCAATTCAATTACAATCGATGAATGAGAACAAATCATATTAGGGCAAGTGTGATAAAGTACTCCCTTGCCCCATCAATTCACTTATATATATCATGTAATCACATTGGTCAAATATAGAACAACACAAATGTTAAGTCCAATCAGATATTTGGAGGCACTCATCAAAATGTAGTGCCTCAGCGATCCCGTCTGGGTTGTACTTCGGGTTTGGAGTCCAAATTTGCGATAAAACTTTGTTTAAGAACTTTGAAAAGCAACTAAGGTTCAAAACTTAAACGTTCGTTCAATAAGAATCAATGAAATTAGTTTGGAGAATATTCGTGAAACACTTGCTCGCTTTTCAAACTGGGACATTTTGTAGCAATTATATTTGGAAATACCATTTGAGTTGAAAGAACGAGGAAAACATATTTCTAGTAGTCGTTATTTCATTTCCCAAGGGTACAAGTTCGGCCAAATTCTAACTTATATACCTCGATAAAAGAAGACTCGAATATCCTAGATAGTTCAAGTGGTATTCGTTCTCAAGCCTTACTCAAGCCGCAAGTGTTTCTACCTAGTCTTCAAGCGTAAATTTGGGCAACACGCCCTTTATATTTACCTATTTTCCAGTCATTTATGGCTTCATTCATTTCCTCAATCAGTCCCAAAGTCACACACAAAATAATCTCATTTCAATAGCCGTTCAATAGGCTCAACGTCATAGCTCCACCTCTCCTTGGGGCAAACCCTAGGGTATCAGCGGACTGCTTGCCTAGCTCTCCCCGGGGCTCAGTCGATCAAAGTACTAATAACTCAAATGAAGCGGACGAAACATCTTCCATGCAAGGGAGTGTAACCCAAAATAAAACGTAATCACTTCACCAATTCTCCAAAAGCTCAGTGTACATATAGTCAAAAGTCAACTTACATAACAAGAGTCGAACTTATAGGTTTAAGCTTACAGGAGTCAAAAGTAAGGTCTACTTAAGCAAAAGGTTACACTCTCAAATACAAGTCCAAAACAATGTAAAGCTGAGAAAGCTCTTGATCAAATCCATCCCCGATCTGTTAAGGAAAACAAAGGAAGTGGGGTGAGCTAACGCCCTATGAGGTTCCAAGTAAAACAAGTAAACACATAGCCAAATAAGGTCACAAAATAATCAAATAAACTCCGTACAGTAAGCTAGTAATTTAATCACAGTTCAATTCAAGGATACGGGTGGCTTTCAAAAGCCAATAACCACTGGAGCTTGATCATAACTGGATCCATTGACTCTCCGTCAATGTTTGTAGTCATAGAATGTAAGTCCGTAGAACACCGCTTTTACCAATCTCCGTCCACCAATCAACCCCCTACTGGGCCCGCACGTCACAAACAGTAGTTTGGTAACACTTGAGTATACCAGGAATCCAAGATTCCAAAGAAACAGGATCAAGTCGAGAGTTTTATCACTGATGGTGCTGGGCAACACAACAAGCAAGCTCAACGGCTATACTTCACCAGGGACCTCCAAACATCAGTCCCTAAGGTTTATCGGTCTTCTCGACCAAGCCCTTGTTGGCTCGATACAACCGACTCACCTAAGAGGTTGGGTACCCAAACAGTAGCAGTAGTTGATGGGATATCACCCAAACAACTCAAACACAGTCATGTCTATAGCGAAATCTCATCTCATAATAACAGTATACAGAGCCTCATTGGAAAACAAGGGAGGTTGAGTGCGATAAAGTACACATTCGCCTCCATTTTATCAAAACAGTATTTGGCTCCAACAGTCATAAATCAAGTATTTCAGATATTCAGATATTTCACATAACGGGTAGCAAGTAGTGGAACACTCACCTGTCAAGCAATGTAGTAGTCAAATGTCAAGTATCTCAGTTACGACCACCTTCGTTTCCCAATCCTAGGGCAACGAGTGAAACCGTTAACAAATTAGGTTCATTTCCCGCTCAATTGTAGGGTCATTAAGAGACCAAGTGAGTGGTTAAAGCCATTCAATTCATCATGCAAATGAGGTTCAAAATGCAATAAAATTTCATGGGAAAACAAGTTTAATAAGTGCATGAAAGTTGGGCAAAAGAAAAGTCTCATTCAAGCTTAGAATGTTCTTCTCGGGTAAACAGTCGCGCCCGTGTAGTCTCGGTAAAACGGCTATAACTCACTGTAGGAAGGTCAGAATCAGGTGCTGTTGGTGGCGTTGGAAACTAGACTCGAAGGGCTTTCCAATGGTATAAATTACACACTCTAGTTCATCTCCTAGCAGTACCAGTAGCTCAGACAAGTTGGCTGTTTTTCCAACCTTGGATCAGCCCTAACCGCAAGCAAAACTACATTGGTTCTTGGTGCTATCTTCATTTGTTTTAGTCCAAATTTACCCAAATCAGTCCTCAAATGTTCATATACAGGGGTCACATCACCTAGGACCATTGGAGTTCAAAATATAACACATCAACATGAAATAAAGAACCATAGCAGCCTAGCCTTCAAGAAAACCAAACCAGTCCACTATATAGACCAAACCACTACTTTCCTTACTCAAATTTCATTCCAATTCACACATGAGCTTAACCATTCTCTAGCCAAGTTTCTTAGGCATGATTAAGGTGTAAATAAATCACAAAAATCAAGATGAAACCCCTTCTTCTCATGCCGGTCAGCCAAGAGGATGAAAACAGTCCACAATTTTCTCTATTCATCCAACCTTCATTCTCAAATGATTTTCACTTAAACCACATATCAAGTGTTAAATCTAACTCAAAAGAAGTTTAAAATATGTAAATACATCATAAACAACCATGAACAAGGTTCAAACATTTCATCAAACACTTGGTAGGCATACTAATTAACTTGACTACTACTTGTTTAATTCAATAGATTAACCCCAAATCTCAACCAAACAACTTGTATATTGCCATTAAAACTTCAAGTACATAATAAAACACCATAAAACCATCATTTAAAGAATATTTACCTTTCTTGTAGGTAACTTGAATCACCAAATTAATCCACCAAAATGAGAGCTTCAAGCTTGAATCAAACACTTAGGGTTGGAGGAAAATTTCTCACTAACTTAAGATCTTTCTCTTTGATTTTTCTCTCAAGATCAAACTAAGTTTAGAAAGCAAGAAAATGGAGTTTCTCTCCTTCCTTTGAAGGCTTAAGAAAGTCGGCCAAGCTAAGGAAAGAAAAGCTCCAAGATGGTTTAAATTCTTTCTAATCTCTTGGTCAAACAAGATCCATGGCTAGGGTTTTGCCACTTGGCTCCATCCTTGTCTAATCCTTTCTTAATCTTTGACTAATGATATACTAACCTTTCCAAATGTACCAATAATTCTTTAACACCTCCAATCTTACATGTAAAGTCTCTACCACTAATATAAGGACACTTGGTAAAATGCAAGTGGTGAATTATTTAAAACCAATCCAAGAAAAATGTTTTACTTCAAGTAAAAGGAAATAAAGGAAATATAATGCAAGGGCATATAATAAGTGATTTAAATCCTAGGGTAAGGCAAGTAATTTTGGAAAATTGTGTTTTAAAGTGAGGGCCAACACAAGAGAATTGTTGTAACATATGTAAAATGCAATGCTAGGGCATATAATGTGATACGAACGTCGCCAACCTTGTGACGAAACCCGTAAAAGATTAGCTTCAGGATCGACAAGAGGACACCAAGTTTGAAGCGGATGACCTCAACCCGTTAATCACGTGGTTAACGAACCTTGGTATAATGGTAGAAGACGCCACAACCTAGTGCGATTCTAGATTGATAAGTCACGAACACCTAGAGAAATTCTAAGGTATTCAAGAAGCCTTGGAGAAACCAAGAAAACTCTCAAAATCTGATTTATTGATTGAATGCCTAAACCATTGGAAGTGTGGGCTATTTATAGCCTTACATAGAGATGAACAACTAAATGTGGAACTAGTCTTGAGTTGTGGTCTTGACTAAGACTAACAATTGTAGGCTTGACTATTTCCATAAGACTAAAAATTGTGGGCTTGACCAAACCTTATGAGGTCATTGCTTAGGTAAATAACCTTATGAGGTCATCGCTTAGGTAAATAAAGCAAGGCTATGGACCATAAAGCCCTTATTACAAACGACTTAACTAAAACAATAATTGTGATTAGATGGGCAGACGACTTGAGCTTATAAAGCGTGCCCACGCCTTATAATGACTTTGCTGCAATGAAGCTGAATGAACTGCTCGAGCTCGTGTAATCCAATGGCATAGCTTAACTCGTATCATTTTCCTCTCAATTTTCTCGGCCTTATCATTTCCTGTTGAGCTCTCGATTTTTTCTATTTTTTTCTTCTCATTCTCAAGCTCGCTCTCCTTGTTTAGGCTTTCTTGATCTTCACGAACTTGGATAGGAGTGAGTGGCACAAGCACAATCCTCTTCTCGCCTTGCTTGAAGGAGTATTTATTGGTAATGCTATCGAATGTAACTCCCTTGTCGAATTGCCATGGTCTCCCCAATAGTATGTGACATGCTTGCATAGGGACCACGTCGCATAACACCACGTCCTCATACTTTCCAATTCGGAAAGGTACTTTAATGAGGAGGGGCTCAAGGCTGCTCAAACTTCTAGTGCTCAAGTCATGCAAATACCCAGTGGTCCAATTACAAGAGCGCGTGCTAGGAGAATTCAAGAATCACTTCAAGCTCTTGTTTGCACGATTCAAGAACGAGTTGGTGATGACTTGAGGTCCATTGAAGGGTTACATAATGGAGAAACTACTCTATACACTTTCCTTCAAATGGAAGATTCAAGTGAAGACTAGTCCACAGAGTTCTAGGTTGCTAATTAGGGTTTTCGTTACCATTACTAGTTGTTTGTTAGCATTAATAATTTCGGTCAATTTCCACTTCACTCTGGCCGAATTTTAGAGTCTTAATTTAGCCAATTAGTTGTTAGATATTTTACCCTTAATGAAGGGCAAAGTCGTCCATTGGGCATTCTAGGGTTTGAGTCATGTAAGGCTATATATAGCCTAGGTTTTCATTCATTGAGGACAATTCAGATTTTATAACATATTCGTGAGTTTATTCACTCTCTCTTGCTTCAAGAGAATTTCCTTTGAATACTTGAGAATCAATCTCAAGTTGTTCAACGAACTTATCAATCAAGTAGTCTCCTTGATTGTGGCGTTCTTCTATCTATACTTTTGGTTCACTAAAGTGGCTAGTCGTGGGTTAAGGAATCTCCTTAGTTCGTGGCTCGTGATTCTAGAAGGGTCAAAGTTCCGCAAATCATCCCAACTTGGTGTTCGTCTAGATCCGTCTCACATCAGTTGGTATCCAGAGCTAGTCGACGACATCAAGTATATCCCGTTGAGTTTGTTCGTAAGCTTTCTAGTCAATTTTATTTTGCAATTCTGGTCGTGTCTTCCTTTGTGTCAAGTCCGATTGTTATTACAAAAAAAAAAAAAAAAGTACTGTAGCATCGTACTGTTCATCGCTACTGTAGCGATACTGTTCACCGCGTCGCACTGTAGCGATACTGTTCACCGCTACTGTAGCGATACTGTTCATCCCAAAAAAAAAACTTTTGTTCATAACTTGTGTTTCTTTTCTTATTTTGGTGTCTTGTTATATTGTTTTTGAAGTTTTGTGTTGGTTTAGAGTAAAAAAAAAAAAAAAAAAAAAAATCCAACCACTAGGGTTTCCTTGGGCGCAAGTTTCTTGCCAAATCTGTCCAAACTTTAGTTTATTCCACCAAGTTGTTTTAATTAATTTCCTAAACTGATTTTGTGGTTGAACTTGTTTGGGGTTGGAATCTTGGAGAGGGACTACCATAATCTAGGGTTTCTTGAGTTTCTTGAAACTAATCTTGAAGTCTTGAAACTTTGATACATGTCTTGATAATTATTGGAGGATTGAAGGAGAACATTGGATTGACATTAAATTCTGGAATTCTACCCAAAAAAAACAGCCGAGTAATTGTGTGTTCTTAGAGTCAAAAAAAAAAAAACAAACAGAAAAAGGAAAAGAGAAAAGGCATTCGGGTAGCAAACAACAAAGAAGGAAGCCGCACTTTTATTTGCCAAATTCTGTCTTGTTGCACTTGTTCCAACAAACCAGAAAATTACATCAAGAAAAGACTACTCAAAAGTTTTGACCAACCTCCTCTTGAAAATCTTGCACACCTTGAGCCTTGATCACTTGTATCACCCGTTGAGTTTTTTGAGGATCTTGACCATCTTGATTCTTGAAGATTTGCACCTCCCTACGTATAAACAATTTCTTGTACGTCCTTGCATCCATACGGGGCTTTCTTGGCTTAGGAGTAAACCTCTTGGGAGTTTCTTGAGCAGGCCGCTTGGGGTATTCTTGGGTGACGTTGCTTGTGTCATCTTGTGAAGCCATTGTTTAGCACCAAGCGTCAAAACTGTCCTTGTGTGGAGCAAAGAGGGGACGGCCGAATTGCTTGTTCTTTGAAGGGGAGTATAGCCGAGTTTTATGGAAGGTTTTTAGAAGCAAAATTCTGGAAAATTTTAGAGGTTAGGAAGTTACCAAATCTGGAAAATTTTTCAGGAAGTTCTAGCCGACTATGAGAGGGATTTAAGAAGAGGGAATTCTGGAATTTTCTGAGATTAGTTTCGGTTGGAATAGGAAACTACCAAATTCTGTTTTGCACTTGGTTGACCAGCCGACTTTAGGAAAGGAACAAGGAGAAGGAAATCTGGAAAATTTTTGGAAACAATTCTGTTTTGGTATAGCTGATTTTGAGGAAGGTTAAGGGGGTACAAAATCTGGAATGTTTTGGGAACCAATCCTATTTCCATTTAGCCGACCTTAAGGAACTTTCCAAAAAGTACAACACCTAATTTGTTTTCCAGAAAAATCAATTAGGAAAATTAAGGAAACACTTGGGAAACTCCATCATTGTATTTGGACATTCTTCGTTTCATTCCTTATCATTTCATTCTTCATTTCATTCCGTTTCTACTTTTGTTCCTTGTTACTTTAGTACAATTGGGAGCTATTTGATTAAAGTTTGATTGAATTTCCTTGAGAAAATTTCTGATTTCTTCAAAGGTACCTATCAAGTGGCTTGAGAAGTGAATTGGTGAGAGCATTAGAGGGACATAAACACTTGAGTGAAAACACGAGAGGAGTGAAACACTTAAGGGAGCAAGTGAGACCTTTTCTACTAACAATTTGTCAAGTTTTGCAGGTTCACCATGTCTCAGGAAAATGAACTTACCATTGCTCAGTTATCACTTAAAATGGATGCTATGTGGAAGGAAATGCAGAGGAGACTGGACCAACGACTGGAAACGATCCATGAGCAGATTGATCACCTAAGTTCATCTAGGGCTTCATCTAGGAAATCTAAAGGAAAATCCGCCCTGGAGGAATCTAGTGACTCCAACGCCGATTCGGACCGTGAGACCTACAGACAAGGGAGACCGAAGAGGAACACAAGAGCAATTGGTGATGCAATCCAAGGGATTAAGATGAAGATTCCTCCATTCCAAGGCAAATCCGATCCGGATACATACCTTGAATGGGAAAGTCGGGTAGAGCTAGTATTTGATTGTAATGACTACACCGATGCCCAAAAATTGAAACTTGCCATAGTAGAATTCACCGACTATGCCATAGTTTGGTGGGAGCAAGTGGTTACCAGCAGGAGAAGGTGTGGTGAACCACCTATAACCACGTGGACTGAGCTCAAGAGACTTATGAAGAAGCGATTTGTACCAAGTCACTATCATAGAGACTTGTACAAAAAACTTCAAACCTTGACGCAAGGCCAACGCTCAGTTGAGGACTACTACAAGGACATGGAAATCTCCATGTTGAGAGCTGATATTCAAGAAGATCGAGAAGCTACAATGGCAAGATTTCTCAGTGGTCTAAGGGTTGAGATAGCCGATCAACTTGAGCTTCAATACTATGTGGAGATAGATGATATGGTTGACAAGGCTATCAAGATTGAGCAAAGACTCAAGAGGAGGGGTGCAACCAGAAATTATAACCCTCCTCCACAAACATTTACTCGTCCATTCCAGCCTAGAAGGGAAGAGAGAGGTTCGAATACTTGGAACCCTCCAAGGCCGAAGCATGATCAAGGTCCAAGCTCACGGCCGTCTTTTGCCAAACCAGACTCCAAGGTTATTTCCAAGCCACCAATCGAAACTTCAAAACCTAGGAGTCGTGACACCAAATGTTGGAGGTGTCAAGGAGTTGGGCATATTGCAAGCCAATGTCCAAACCCAAGGGCCATGCTTGTCCTACCAAATGGAGACATTGTCACTGATGATGAAGAAGAGGAATACACAGACATGCCTCCCTTGGTTGAAGAGGAAGATGAGATAGAAGAAGTTCCAACTCAAGACAAGGTTGGATTGGTAGCAAGAAGAGCACTAGCTACTCAAGCTAGTAAAGATGAGCTTCAACGTGACAACATTTTTTACACTAGGTGCCATGTGACCAACAAGGTATGCAGTTTGGTGATCGATCCCGGAAGTTGTACTAATGTTGCTAGTGCATTGATGGTGGAGAAACTAAACTTGCCGACTAGTGAGCACCCTCGTCCCTACAAGCTTCAGTGGTTAAACAACAGTGGAGAGGTACGTGTTCTTAAACAAGTTTTGGTTACTTTTCGCATTGGTAGGTATGAAGATGATGTTATGTGTGATGTAGTACCAATGCAAGCTGCACATATACTCTTAGGGCGTCCTTGGCAATTTGACAAAAGAGTCACTTTTGATGGTTTCTTGAACAAATACTCTTTTATGCATAATTGTAAAAAGATTACACTTGCACCTCTTACACCTCAACAAGTGCATGAGGATCAAGTTAGTCTACAAAAAGAGTATGACCTGCATGCTACCACCAAGAAGGACAACGCCAAAGCTAAGAAATTAGTGTTGGCCGACCCTTCTTCAAGTAAGTTGGATCACTCTCATTCGGCCTTAGAGCCCACACAGGAGAGAAAATCCAGCATGCTTGCCATGGTAAAAGATGTGAGAAAGGCCTTGCACTCTCACCAGATTTTATTTATTTTATTTTGCAAAGGGTCCTTATTCACTAATGCTCTTGATGCTTCCTTGCCTAGTAGTATTACTAACCTTTTGCAGGAGTATCAAGACGTCTTTCCTGAGGATATACCTACTGGTTTGCCTCCATTAAGAGGAATTGAACATCAAATTGATTTCATTCCTGGATCTTCCCTTCCCAACAAGGCACCATATAGGACCAATCCTGAGGAAACCAAGGAGCAACAACGACAAGTGGAGGAATTGCTTAGTAAGGGTTGGATTCAAGAGAGTCTAAGCCCTTGTGCTGTACCAGTTCTACTTGTTCCAAAGAAAGATGGAGGATGGAGAATGTGCACTGATTGTAGGGCAATTAATGCCATCACGGTAAAGTATCGACATCCCATAACTCGTTTGGATGACATGCTTGATGAATTACATGGTGCTATCATTTTTACTAAGATTGATTTGAAAAGTGGTTACCATCAAATTCGCATGAAAGAAGGAGATGAATGGAAAACTGCATTTAAAACAAAACATGGACTTTTTGAGTGGTTGGTCATGCCTTTTGGGCTAACCAATGCACCAAGTACTTTTATGAGACTAATGAATCATGTTTTACGTTCTTTCATTGGTAAATTTGTGGTTGTTTACTTTGATGATATTTTGATCTATAGTAGGAGTCTAGATGAGCATGTTGTGCATTTACAAATGGTCCTGGATGCACTTCGCAAGGCGAGCCTCTACGCTAACCTTAAAAAGTGTACCTTTTGCACAAATCAATTGGTTTTCCTAGGTTATGTTGTAAGTGAGCAGGGAATTCATGTTGATCAAGAAAAGGTGAAGGCTATTAATGATTGGCCAACTCCTACCAATGTAAGTGAGGTGAGAAGTTTCCATGGCTTGGCAAGCTTTTATAGGCGTTTTGTCAAGGATTTTAGCACAATTGCTGCCCCACTTACATCCATTGTCAAGAAAAATGTGCAATTTCATTGGGGAGAAGACCAAGCTAAGTCTTTCCAATTACTTAAACACAAGCTCACACATGAACCTGTTCTTAGTTTACCTAATTTTGACAAAGCTTTTGAAGTAGAGTGTGATGCTTCTGGTATAGGTATTGGAGCTGTTCTACTCCAAGAGGGTCGCCCGATTGCCTACTTTAGCGAGAAGTTGAATGGAGCTGCTCTCAACTACTCAACCTATGATAAGGAACTAATGGCCTTGGTACGGGCTCTCCAAACATGGCAACATTACCTACGCCCTCGTGCGTTTGTCTTGCACACCGACCATGAGTCGCTCAAGCATATCAAGTCCCAAGACAAGTTGAGTAAGCGACATGCACGATGGATTACATTCATTGACAGTTTTACCTTTGTGATCAAATACAAGGCAGGTAAGACGAATGTACTGGCTGATGCACTCTCGCGAAGGCATTCACTTATCACTACATTAGATGCTAAGTTGCTTGGTTTTGAATTCCTTAAAGAATTTTATGCAACTGACTCAGATTTTGGTGAGATTTTTAACTCTTTGCCACGACACTCTCGTGAGCATTATTTCATCTCTCAGGGGTTCTTATACTTCAAAGACAAGCTTTGCATTCCCAAGAGCTCCATGCGCACGCTCCTGGTAAGGGAAGCTCATGGAGGTGGTTTAATGGGGCATTTTGGCATTGCCAAGACCTTGATGATTCTCCAAGAGCATTTCTTCTGGCCCCGCATGAGGAGTGACGTGGAAAGGCACATTGAAAGGTGTGTGACTTGTCACCAAGCAAAATCAAAGGTACACCCTTATGGTCTCTATACACCTTTGCCTATTCCACATGCACCATGGGTTGATCTGTCGATGGATTTTGTGCTTGGTCTACCTAGGACTAGACAAGGACATGATTCAATCTATGTGGTAGTTGACCGTTTTTCCAAAATGGCTCATTTTATTCCTTGTCTCAAAACAGATGATGCTAAGCATGTTGCAGATTTATTCTTTCGTGAGATAGTTAGATTACATGGCATGCCTCGCACTATTGTTTCTGATAGGGACGCCAAATTCCTTAGCTATTTTTGGAAAACTTTGTGGTGTAAACTAGGTACTAAGTTGCTATTTTCTACTTCTAGTCACCCACAAACTGATGGTCAAACCGAAGTGGTTAATAGGACTTTATCCACCCTATTGCGTGCCATTATTAAAAAGAACATTAAATCTTGGGAAGACTGCTTACCACATGTGGAATTTGCTTATAATCGCACTGTTCATTCTGCTACACAGTATTCGCCGTTTGAAATTGTGTATGGCTTTAACCCTCTCACACCTTTGGATTTAACTCCTTTACCTGTTCATGAGAGAGTTAACTTGGATGGTAAGAATAAAGCTGCATATGTACGTGAGTTACACACTAAGGTGCGAGCTAACATCGAGAAGCGTACACTCCAATACATCCAAAGTGCCAACAAGGGGCGCCGCAAGATGGTGTTTGAGCCTGGCGATTGGGTCTGGATACACATGCGGAAAGAGAGGTTCCCAGTCAAAAGGCGTAGTAAACTACTTCCCCGGGGAGATGGTCCATTCCAAGTCCTGGAGCGTATAAATGACAATGCCTACAAACTTGAACTTCCAGGTGAGTATGGGGTACATGCTACTTTTAATGTCTCTGACTTGAGTCCTTTTCATGCAGACGATGAGTTTGATTTGAGGACAAATCGCCTTCAAGAGGGGGGGACTAATGAGGAGGGGCTCAAGGCTGCTCAAACTTCTAGTGCTCAAGTCATGCAAATACCCAGTGGCCCAATTACAAGAGCGCGTGCTAGGAGAATTCAAGAATCACTTCAAGCTCTTGTTTGCACGATTCAAGAACGAGTTGGTGATGACTTGAGGTCCATTGAAGGGTTACATAATGGAGAAACTACTCTATACACTTTCCTTCAAATGGAAGATTCAAGTGAAGACTAGTCCACAGAGTTCTAGGTTGCTAATTAGGGTTTTCGTTACCATTACTAGTTGTTTGTTAGCATTAATAATTTCGGTCAATTTCCACTTCACTCTGGCCGAATTTTAGAGTCTTAATTTAGCCAATTAGTTGTTAGATATTTTACCCTTAATGAAGGGCAAAGTCGTCCATTGGGCATTCTAGGGTTTGAGTCATGTAAGGCTATATATAGCCTAGGTTTTCATTCATTGAGGACAATTCAGATTTTATAACATATTCGTGAGTTTATTCACTCTCTCTTGCTTCAAGAGAATTTCCTTTGAATACTTGAGAATCAATCTCAAGTTGTTCAACGAACTTATCAATCAAGTAGTCTCCTTGATTGTGGCGTTCTTCTATCTATACTTTTGGTTCACTAAAGTGGCTAGTCGTGGGTTAAGGAATCTCCTTAGTTCGTGGCTCGTGATTCTAGAAGGGTCAAAGTTCCGCAAATCATCCCAACTTGGTGTTCGTCTAGATCCGTCTCACATCATACTTGGACTTGCTTGGTCACACGAACATCCCCACTATCATTCAACCATTGCAAACGATAAGGTGTTGGATGTCGTAGAGTGGGTAGTGCTAGTTTCTCCACCATCAAGGCACTAGCGACGTTAGCACAACTACCTCCGTCTATGATCAAACTACATACCTTGCCTTTGATATAGCAACGGGTGTAGAAAATGTTCTCCCTTTGTGCATGGTCGGCAGCTTTCACTTGGGTTGCTAAGGCTCGTCTGACAACGAGTCCAACTCGTTCATCGACGGGTAATGCTTCCTCTTCTTCCTCTTCTTCCTCAAGGGATGGCAACTCCTCCTTCTCATCCTCATCATCGGTGAAAAACTCACCATTGGGTAAGATGATCATAGTGCGTTGGTTCGGGCATTGGCTAGCAATATGCCCTCGGCCTTGGCATTTGAAGCATCTAGTATCTCGATTTCGTCCCATGCTCGACTCAATGGCAGTCTTTGGTGTTGCCGTAGACTCCCACTTAGTCATATCCGGCCTTGGTCTTGAAGGGATGGAATTACTCGGCCCTTTATCCTCTTTCTTTGGTGGTGTAGTTCGGAGATAAGAGGGTGAAAAGTTGGAGTAACTCCGAGTCGAACCCCTCCTCTTAATCCTCCTTTCAATCTTGATGGCCTTTTCCACCAAATCCCCAAGTTCCACATAGTGGTGTAACTCTACTTGGTCAGCGATTTCGGGCCTTAGTCCGTTCAAGAAGCGTGCCATTGTTGCTTCTCGATCCTCCATGATGTCTGCCCGTAGCATGAGTATTTCCATTTCTTTGTGATAGTCCTCGACATTTCGTGCTCCTTGGTTGAGGCTTTGAAGCTTTTGGTACAAGTCACGGTAGTAGTGACTAGGTACGAAACGCTTCCTCATTAGTCGTCTTAGCTCTGTCCAAGTTTGTATGGTAGGTTCACGACTCCTCCTTCGACTAGTGGAGAGTTGATCCCACCACACAACGGCGTAGTCGGTGAATTCGACCACGGCCAACTTGACCGTTTGCTCTTCCGAGTAAGTATTGCAGTCGAAAACAAATTCAATCCGCTTCTCCCACTCTAAATAGGCATCAGGGTCTGATCGTCCTTGGAAAGGCGGAATTTTCATCTTTATGCCCGGAATGTGGTCATTTGAAGGCCTAGCATCACGCTTGGACCTACTTTGCTTATGCTCATAGTTGTTGTCTGAGTTAGAGTCACTAGACTCATGTGCATAAGCCTTTCCACGGCTGCCTTTGGAGCTTCCACGAGACAACTCTAAGCTGTCAATGCGTTGGTGCATCAGTTCAAGTTTTTGGTCCATCATGCATCCCAATTCGCCTTTGATTGCTTCTGTGAAAAGTTTAAGATCAAAAGCTTGGGAGCTTGCTCCCCCCTCGTTAGCCATGGTAGCCTGTAAAAAAATGAACGTCGCCAACCTTGTGACGAAACCCGTAAAAGATTAGCTTCAGGATCGACAAGAGGACACCAAGTTTGAAGCGGATGACCTCAACCCGTTAATCACGTGGTTAACGAACCTTGGTATAATGGTAGAAGACGCCACAACCTAGTGCGATTCTAGATTGATAAGTCACGAACACCTAGAGAAATTCTAAGGTATTCAAGAAGCCTTGGAGAAACCAAGAAAAACTCTCAAAATCTGATTTATTGATTGAATGCCTAAACCATTGGAAGTGTGGGCTATTTATAGCCTTACATAGAGATGAACAACTAAATGTGGAACTAGTCTTGAGTTGTGGTCTTGACTAAGACTAACAATTGTAGGCTTGACTATTTCCATAAGACTAAAAATTGTGGGCTTGACCAAACCTTATGAGGTCATTGCTTAGGTAAATAACCTTATGAGGTCATCGCTTAGGTAAATAAAGCAAGGCTATGGACCATAAAGCCCTTATTACAAACGACTTAACTAAAACAATAATTGTGATTAGATGGGCAGACGACTTGAGCTTATAAAGCGTGCCCACGCCTTATAATGACTTTGCTGCGATGAAGCTGAATGAACTGCTCGAGCTCGTGTAATCCAATGGCATAGCTTAACTCGTATCATTCCCCTCCTCTTGAAAGCAATTTGCCCACAAATTGAAACATGAATGATGATAAGAAAAGTTACATGCCGTCGAGTCAATTTTGTTATGATTACCACAAGTTTCATCCAATGCATAAACCACTTGCTAAGCTGGAAACTAAACCTTGTTGAACTTTGAATCTCACGAACCAGTTTCAATGTATGCCCAACTTGATCGCTTATGATCATGTGGTAAGGATCCTCAAAGTGATGCGATGTAGATCCTATGAAATCAGACTCCTCAAACTTGAATAAGCTTGCAAAGTATGGAAGCTGACTTGGTGAAGTTGGAGCTTCAAGTGGACTAGGTACAAGATGAACATAGGTATTGTAGTGACCATTGAAGACCTTGCTCCTTGTGTAAACTCGTGGAACGTGGTCGATTCTAATGTCTTGAGGGTACACATAGTTTGATCCTCCAAAGACGTGAACAGCGTTGAAATCATCCGATTCCATGAATGGGAACCAAATTGATCTAACTCCTAGAAGACAAACTCCATGGAAACTCGCAAATTGTACAATTGACTTTGGGATGGAACATTGTAAGATCAAAGCGATTGCACTTTGCTTGATCTCGCACAAAACAAGGAACACTAGACAGAGCACTGTTAAGGTTGTTAGAATGGCAATAAATCCCCCCACTCTCATTTTTGTTGAAACTTAAAATCTCAGTCAATACTTTGGATTTTTCAATCTCTTTCTCATGCTCAATAGCTGTCTTTTTCCTCTCATTATTTTCAACCTCTTTCTCCTTTTCAACTCCCTCGGATTTTACCTCATCAGTCACAATTTCCTCATCTAGCTCTTTTTTCATACTATAATGCTCATGCTCACTTTTCATGTATGCTAGATCAGTACAAAGTTGGTCATAAATAAGTGGTACAAGTGCAGAACGACGACCATTAAATAAGAAGGAATACTTATTAGTATGTCCATCATATTTAACTTCTCGCCTCAACATCCACGCCTTGCCCAGCAACACATGTGTTATTTGAATTGGGACTACATCACACAACACCTCATCCACATACTTGCCAATTTGAATAGGTACAAGTGTGTGCTTAGTAACCCAAACATCACCATGAGCACTCGGCAACTTATACGGTTGAAGATGATCAATAGTTGGAAGATTTAATTTGTGAACCATGATAGCGCTTGCAAGATTGACTTCACAACTCTTATCAATGGCCAAGCTGCATGTTTTATCTTTGACACCACAACGAGTATAAAACCAATCATGCAACTGAGATTTGACGATATCCAATTGTTCATCTACACCACGTAATGCTACTTCTTTGACTCCCTTAGGATCAAGAAGAAGATGTTGTAAGCTAGCTTTTAAATGCCTCGTATTCGCCATGATGTATGAGGAAACCTGCAAAAAATTAGTGAAACAAAAGATATTTTTCCTCGCCACACAAGCTCACATGTTTACACTCGTCACTCGTGTATCACTCAAGTGTTTAAAACACTCTAATTAACTCACCAAGGTATTTTCAAGGCTCCTCGGTCAACTCCTCGAACAAGTTAGAACTCCTTCTAGTGTGGATCGACTTACCAACCAGGGTCACAAGATTGTAGCACTTTGAACGAAAAAAAAAATAAAGGATGAAGGGACTGACCACGACTCAAAGAATGACTCAAAGTTGAATTTTAAGGATCCTAGACAAAACTCTACCCAAAACTGGAATTTTGAGCTGCTGGTTGCTGCATTTTTGGGCAATGTTTTGGTAGATAAATGGACACTTAGAGGATTCAGAATGACACTTAAAACTGACCTAATGATGCACAAAAATTTCCAGAATTCATGATTGGACAGAAATCCCCAATGGTTGCCAAGATGGAATCCGAATGGAAGATGAATTTGTGTTGCGGTAGGACTGTTTTGGAAACTCAAGGCTGATTTTTTTTTTTAAACCATTGGAAACAAGGATTAGTCTTCCTATTTACTGGTTCCCACGAATTCTAAGGTCAAGTTCAAGATTGGAACTGATTTGGTTCCTTTTGGGAACAAGGGTGGAAAATTTGACTTGAACAGGTTGGAAATTTTGACTTCAATAGGTTGGAAAATTTGACTTCAATAGGCTGAATGTTCTTCTTCTTCCTTTGTTTTTGTTTTCTAATCAGCCAAGAAGAGTCAAATTTCGTGGCTAAAATGTTCTTAGTCAAGAAAGAAGATTATTGTGGTGAAGACAAGGATTTTGGCAGCTGGAATTTTGCAGCCTTGTTGTTTACCAAGATTTGATTCCCAAAACCCAGAAACTTCAAGATTCTTTCAAGAATTCAAGATGTTAATTTCCAGAATTCAAGAAACACGAAATTGAAGATGATTTCCTCCCCAAACAATCCAAGATTTCACGATTTGATCAAGACAGATTTTGGTTGTCTTCAAGAATCCCAACTAAAGTTCCAAGAACTTCAAGATTGTGGTTTTAAACAATCAGGAACTTCAAGAAACCCAAGTTTTGATCAAGACAGATTTCCAGGAATTTTTGTAAGGTTAGCCAGCTATTTTTTTTTTGTATGTAAACAAGAACACAAGGTAATAACTAGATAGGACTCTAAAACCCTTGCTACAAACTGATTTATTTCGGATGAACAGTAACCTCGAATGATCAAATAGAACAAAAGACTGGAATTGAATGGATATAACAGGATAGAAACAAGACTCAAACAAGGAATCAAGAATAAGACACAAAAAAAAAAGGCTGGACCAAACCAGGCTAACCACAGCAATTAACAACAACTAGACACAAGTTTATGTCGTAACAAATCTGGAAAAATAACGCAAGAACACGAAGTAACAAATCTGGAAATTGCGGATAGCAACTTAGAACACGAAAATAGAATTTTCAACAACTTGACTCGAAAAGTAAATAAAAAAAAAGGATATAACGTGATACCTCTTAATTAGCTCTGATTACCAACTGATACGAACGTCGCCAACCTTGTGACGAAACCCGTAAAAGATTAGCTTCAGGATCGACAAGAGGACACCAAGTTTGAAGCGGATGACCTCAACCCGTTAATCACGTGGTTAACGAACCTTGGTATAATGGTAGAAGACGCCACAACCTAGTGCAATTCTAGATTGATAAGTCACGAACACCTAGAGAAATTCTAAGGTATTCAAGAAGCCTTGGAGAAACCAAGAAAAACTCTCAAAATCTGATTTATTGATTGAATGCCTAAACCATTGGAAGTGTGGGCTATTTATAGCCTTACATAGAGATGAACAACTAAATGTGGAACTAGTCTTGAGTTGTGGTCTTGACTAAGACTAACAATTGTAGGCTTGACTATTTCCATAAGACTAAAAATTGTGGGCTTGACCAAACCTTATGAGGTCATTGCTTAGGTAAATAACCTTATGAGGTCATCGCTTAGGTAAATAAAGCAAGGCTATGGACCATAAAGCCCTTATTACAAACGACTTAACTAAAACAATAATTGTGATTAGATGGGCAGACGACTTGAGCTTATAAAGCGTGCCCACGCCTTATAATGACTTTGCTGCGATGAAGCTGAATGAACTGCTCGAGCTCGTGTAATCAAATGGCATAGCTTAACTCGTATCATAATGAGTGCTTTAAATCTTAGGACAAGGTATGTAGTTTAGGAAAATTATATTTTAAAGTGAGGGTTCTCACATACCAAACCAAGCTAGGAACATGTGCGGAAATGAAGTTTGATTCAAGAAACAAAAGACAGATTTGATGTTATTTTCTGTAGCGGACACAGCTGAGGCTACGCTTATCGGATTGGTGTACAATTTATACCGTTTCAAAGCTAAGACAAAGGCCTACAACTTTGATGTAGACCACTCAGTCCAATTCGTAGTGTAGCTAGGTCAAAATTTTAATGTACAAAACCAGAATCTCACAAACAGGTTAGCTAACCGCACTATGGTTAAAAGACAAAAACTCAGGCTACTGAAGTCTGATTGAGGCGTTTTCAGGGGCATTGGAAAGCTAACACATAGCACTACAATTTCTGTGTTTTTGCCAAATGCTAAGTCAGTACACATCAGGGTAAACAGATGCGGTCAGATTGGTGAAATGTCAAAACTGTCCCTCAAGTTCTACCTATGGTAGTCAGGGGTAATTTTGTCTTTTTACATGCTACAGTGATTGGATTGAGTTGAAAGTTTACAAGAAGTTATAAAACATTATTCTCTACAACTTTTATGTTTTATGCTAAGTCTAATTCGGCCTCCAACCTAGTCAAACAGAACCGGTCATAACAGGAGATGTGAAAAACTGAAATCTGGAATTTGGGGTTTCAAAGGGAAATCTCTTCATTTCTTGCTTAAATCACTACCACAATCTCTTATACAAGCTTACATATACCATATACCAACCAAAATAATAGAAATTTCAAGTGAACCATTCAAACCCTAACTCAAAAGTCATCACTACAATCATCCAAAATCACATGAATTAAGCATCACAAGCAAGATTACAAGTTACTACTCAACTTAGACAAGACTAAGGGAAATAAATGTAATGGTCAGCCCATATACCTCTCAAAGATGCTTATAAGAGTTATCCACCACCTCCTCTCGTAAACCTCTTGCACACTCAGCTTTCCAAGTTCTCAAAGAAGGATTTAATCGGTTTAGAATCTTGTTTTTTCCACTCAAATGGCTCAAACTCAAGATGAATTGAAGTTGTTTTCCCTTGCTCTCTCTCTCTCTCTTGCTCACGGCTAGTAGGAGGAAAATGAGGAGAAATTGTGTGTTTTGTGATGATAAATACGGAGGAAAATTAGTTAGGCAAGAATCCATGGACGGCCACCACTTGTCGCCACCAAAATCCATCTCAATTTTTTTTTCTTTTCCTTGTATTTTTGGGTCAACATTTTTGACCAAGAGAGCTGAGGATGAGGGAGATATTTTGCAACAATATCAAGGTTATGTGATGGTAGAGAAGTGGTAGTCAAGTGGGGTGTTCAATCGGTAGTGAGCGATACCCGTCGGTTCCAGCCGATTTTTCTTAAATCGCGTATACTAGAGTTTTAACTTATTATTATCACTTCTAATCACACACTTAATATCATCTAAAACTCACTCTTAATCACCAAATTTGATCCACACTCCGTACCGGATAGGCATAAAAACCCTAATTCACACTATCTTGAAAACAAAAGGGAAAACCCTGAATTCTATGTTCATTTACACTTATTGTGGGGTGATTGAGTAGTAAGGCTATTATAAAATAATATTTCTCAAATAAAAGGGAATAATTAAGAAAAATATAAGGAATTTGCACGTCCTCACATGTACCAATAATTTGAACCTGTACTTTCCTTTATTACTAGGCACAAGTACGAATCCTTGTTCAAACCCAAGAATAGAGTGCAGAAATCGAATCATGGATAGGGGTTTAGCTCAAAATAGACACAAATATTTAGCATCACTAATTAAAACATCAGACACCAAGTTTACTCTTTCCAACGGAGATACAAGTTACTACATAAAGCTTTCACTTCACATAGTCCAATAAATACAACTATTTCAAATAAGACATCACTAATTACTAACTTCAACTATTACAGTAGTTTCACCATCGCAAAATTTATTTATGTTGGGCAGTTCTTCACTTGATGTCCAAGTTCGCCACATCTAAAACATGCACCAATTTTCAAATAACATAATCCAGTATGATTTTTGTAACGGGTTTCACACCTTGTAGCTACACATCTCTTCTTGAAGTGTCCATTCTTTTTTTTCTTCCTCCCTTTATCCTTCATAGAAAGTTCATAAGAACTTCCTTCACCCCTTTTAAGTTGATTGCTAGTATTGTCTTGAGATGCTACTTGACTAGGCAAATGCATCAATTCAAACTTATTCCGCACCTCTTTCGAGATCCCTTCATATTTCTTTTTTTTTTGTTCTATGTTTTTGTGCAACAAATCAATTTTCTCTGCATATTCTTGTTTCCATCGTCCTTCCCAGTAGTCAGCCAATTTCTTTTGGAATTCTACCTCCTTTCAAAGGATGTCTATTTCCTTATACATAACTCTCAAATTCGTTATCTCACCGATTTACTTAAATCAAATGATAGCCTGCCGGCAAATCAAAGGATCGAAATGAGTAACTAATCACAATTGGAAACTCTTCCATTCCTTTACTTACAGGCCACCCAAGAAATATAAGTCTTAACTATTCTTTATTTGAGATAGACGATTTCTTGGGTTTTTCCATAAAACTACTACCATTACTTATACACATAATAAAATACCGAATCATATTCCTTAAAGTAAGGTGGGCCAAAACTTTTGACTTCCTTTTCTTTTTGTTTGAAATTTCTGTTTGGGATAGGACACAATGTAAGAAATTGATTTGGCAATAAAGATTCACTTCCCTCTATCTTATGGCTTTGTTTTCTTGCCACCCGAATGTCTTTTCTCTTTTCTTTTTCGTTTCCGTCTTTTTTTTTTTTTTTGACTTAGCAACGTCACAACACTTGGTCGAATGGTTCAAAACCAGATTCTGGTCTGCCCCTAATTTAACCACAACCAACAGTCCAAAAACTCCAAGATCTTGCAAGAACTTACCAAGAAATTATCAAGAACTTCAAGAGCTTCAAGATTAATTTCAAGAAACTCAAGAAACCCTAGATTCTTGTAGGTTTCCTTCAAGATTCACAAACTGTGACACCCCGAAAATTAGGAGGTTGTTTGTAAAGAAAATACTAAAGTGTATTTCTTTGGATTTGATTTAAAACCTTATTTTGTTTTAAAAGACTAGAAACCCTAAGATTTTAATCAAAAACGCTAAATTACTTGTAACTAACCGGTTTTATTAAATCTCTCATATTTTAATTGAAACCCTAATTTTAATCACTGGAATTGTAAAATCCCTCACGTTTCTCTTAAAAATTTCCTTTTATTTAGAACTTGTGATTTTATTATAGCCCTACTACCCAATCACACTACTATAAGTGTAAATGAATATAGAAGTAAGGGTTTTCGTTGTTCGTTTTCAAGTTAGAGCGAATTAGGGTTTTCATGTTTTTCGTGGTGTGACTATTCGGTACCGAGTGAGGATTAAATTTGGTAGGTAAGAGTGACTTTTGGATGAGAAAATATTATGTGATTAGAAGTGATAATAATATGTTAGTGATTAGAAAGTAAAACCCCTAGTATACATGATTTAAGAAAAATTGGTTGAAACCGACGAGTATCGATCAGTACTGATTGAACCCACCACTTAACCACCATTTCCTTACCACCACATACCCTTGATATTTTTACAAAATATCCCTCTCATTCTCAGCCTTATAACCGAAAATTGTGGCCAAAATACAAGGAGAAGAAAGAGAAATTTTGAGTGGTTTTGGTGGTGCCAAGTGTTGGCAATTTGTGGCTTTGACTAAACTTAGTTTTCTTGCCTTCTTATCTTGCAAATTAGCTCATTCTTCCTCATTTTTTTTTCTGGTCTAGCCGAGAGTAAGGTGAGGTGAGAGAGTGAAGAAAGTTTTCAATTTCCAACCCTTGAATGCAATCTTTTGAGTGAAATCAAGAAAAACTAAACCGATTGATTGTTAGTTTGGAAGCTTGGGAAGCTAGGGAACCAAAAATTTCAAGGAATAGTGGAGGATCACTCTTGCAAGGCTTTGTCTTAAGGTATATTGGCTGATCACCCTTTCTTTCTCCATTAATCATAATCAAGTTGGTTGTTAAGCTTAGAATTGAGCTAGTGATACCTATTTTCAAGTGGTTGAGATAATTAGAGGATTGTATTTTGAGCTAGGGTTTTGATTTAGTTGTTTATAATTCTTGTGGGTTAGGTGTTATATGATATATGATGTATATATATGGTATATGATCTTGTAAAGGTGATAGTAGTGGTAGATTCAAGATAAAAATGTGAAGTATGGCTTGAAATATCAAAATTCCAGATTTCTGGAAAAGTTGACTTCAATTCTGTCTGGTTTCAGTGCCCTATGTTAGAGGCTGAATTAGACTTGGAATAAAACATGTAAGTTGTAGATAATGATGTTTTATAGTTGCTTACAAAATTTCATGCCAATCGGAGCAACGTAGCCTGTGAAAAGACCAAAATACCCTTGCTGCCCTAGGATGCATCCAGTGATCCATTTTAGACAGATTTATCCAGTTAACCGTGTTTATTCACTATGATCCGTGCTGATTTAGACATTTTCCAAAACATGAAAGTTTTAGTACTCTGTTTTAGATTTTCAACGCCACCAAGAACACCTTAAATGGAATTTGGTAGCCTGAGATATGGCCATTTAAAGGTAATACGGTTAATTAGCCGATTAGTTGGATTTTGGTTCTGTAAATTGGAAATTTGACTAGGTTACACTTGAATTTGGACTAAGTGGTCTTCATAAAAGTTGTATCTCTCTTCCATAGCTTCAAAACGGCACAAATTTCACCCCAATCCGATAAGCGTAGCCTCGAATGTGTTCATTCCGCAAGAACCCGTCAAATCTGTCTTTTGGTAAACTTCATTTCCGCACTTGTCGTTAGCTTGAATTTTGTCCTTGTATGGTCTTGAGCCTATTGAAATGAATTTGTGTTGTGTGTAAACTTGGGTTTGATTGAGGAAAAGATTGAAGCCCTAAATGGCTGGAAATAGGAAAATACAAAGGGCATGCTGCCCAACTTTACGTTCGAGGACTAGAAAACTATACTTATACTTTGTACTAGTAGTTCTTCGGATTTTCTTTGGTTCACTTAAACTTTGGAGGGGTTTAACTGTAATATTTTCTCTTGGCTATTATTAGGGTTTTTTGGCGATTGAGAGTGTTATCCGGGAAGATACTTTGGACATTATTTTGCTTAAATATGTGAGTGTTCTATATACATTTTGTTTCTATGACTATGTGGATTGTTGTGACTATGGGATTATTTGTGAATACTTGATTAAATATTAATTGTTTTCTATGATCTCTAAAATGAACTTTTGCTAGGTGAGTGTGTACTTTATCGCACTCGACCTAAATAAATATGAAATTTTTGGCGATTAAATGTTGAAATATTAGTTGCGCATGAATGTAAGCCTTTTTGGCTGAACTGGGCCTTGCCCTTGTTACCGATCCACTCGAGCCAGAAGCGGACTCGGTCAGGTGATATGGTGACCTGGGTGAACATTTGGTATACTCGAGTATTACCTTATTGTCAGGTGGAGTCCGGCCAACGTCCGGATGGGGGGAAAGCCTGGCCAACGTCCAGGAGGAGGTGAATGAGAATGAACAAACGAATGTAAAAAACGAGGGGTTTTACTTACAAAGATGCATTTTTTTATAATTGGAGGAATAAGGGAATGAATAGGGAACGAACGAACGAATTGCTCTTTGTGAGCCTGTATCCTTTTAATGAATGTATTATCATTGCTTTATATTGGACATGTTTTCTGGATTATTTGTTATTACATGATTAATGTCCTTGTTTAATTACTTGTTTTTGTGTATAGAATCTCACTGAGCTTTTAGCTCACCCCTTTAGTTTTGTTTTCCTTAGCAGGGAAAGGCGAGCAAGGACGAGAGCCCGTATAGACTAGCTTGGTCTAGCTCTTGGTTTTTTTTTTTTTTTTGTAATGGTTCTCGCCCTAGTGCTTGGCACGGACTGGTTGCTTGGTGAATTGAGAACCTTTGTATATTCAACGTTTGTACTTCCTTTTGAGATAGCAATGTATATAAGTTTCACTTTAAGTTTTCGAATTTTGCTATATGAATTATTGTGGTTTTATTTGGGATTTGTTTGAGTGAACGACTGAGTCCCGGCGAGAGCTGGGCAGGCGGCCCGCCGAACCCTTTGGTTTCGCCTTAGGGGGAGGTGGGGCCGTCACAGGTGGTATCAGAGTTTAGGCTTCAGATCTTGGTAGTGTATCCTAGGCTAAAGTTTAGGATGCCGGACTGTGGGATTTGATTTGATTTGAAAGTTAAACAATTGAGGGATAAAACCTATAGCTGCTTCGTATGGTCTCTACACGGAGTGAGCTTGGACTGAGTGGTGAATAAGTATGAAGGACTAAATGCTCGTTCGAGCATAAGGTATGAATTATGAAGTGTTATAGGCCTTAAATCTTTCTCATGGTGTCCAAGGACCATAGATAGGTATGTCGGGTAGGAATTTCGATTGTAGATGATTTATTCTTGGGACTGGCCAGTTCAAGATGTGAATTGTTTTATTTCGGATTCTCGCGCCCGAGTACTCTGGAGTTGAGGCGATGCTAGCTACTAGGTACTTGAGACTTGTATTTTGGAAAATGAACAGGCTTTGCTCGGCTAGAATGAGTATAAGAGGTTAACGGACATCTACTGAATAGGAAGTGACGTGAGTGATCGGACGGGGGCTATGTTAACCAAGTGTGAAACGACTTGTCGTGTTATCTTCTTGTTTTGTCTTTGTACTGCTACCGTGTGTATTTGGCTTGGTAATATCCACCTGTATAGTACTTGTTGCATTTGATCTTGTCTACTTGATATGTTTCTTTGTGAATTTGGTGTGGTAAATTTTGCCGTTCTAGTCAATATATTTTGTTACATACTAAATCACTTTTTGAAAAAAAAAAGAAAAAAAAATGGAGGGGAGACGTAGTCGTGGACGTGGAGCTAGTCGTGGCCGTGGGGCTAGGCAAGCTCAAGAACTGAGAGAAGAAAGAGAAACAGTAGCCGAGCAAGAACATGGACCGAGGGTTGAGGCCGAAGATCAAATGGCGACGGCGATGCAACAAATGACAAATATCCTAGCACGACTGGTAGATCAACAAGGTCAAATGCCAGTGAATCAACCCCGGAATCCTGAGATAGGAGAGGATAGGGCCCTTGAGAGGTTCCAAAAGCTTCTACCTTCTAAATTTCAAGGGGGGCTTGATCCGGATATAGCTGAGCAGTGGTTGGAGGCAATGATTAATATTTTCACGGCTTTGAATTACACGGAGCAAAGACAAGTAAATTTTGCTGTATTTCAATTCGAAGGACCAGCCCGCACGTGGTGGAATGTAATTAAGGCCAAGTGGGAAGGAGAACAGACGGTATGGACATGGGCGAACTTTGTAAGGGAATTTAACGAAAAGTATCTCCCACCTTTGGTCCAAGAAAGGAGAGAAGACGAATTTATTGGGTTGCGTCAAGGAACCCTGAGTGTGGCCGAATATGAGACCAAATTTACTAGACTGTCTAAATTTGCTTCTGAATTGGTGGTTACGGAGCGAAGGAGAATAAGACGATTTATACAAGGACTAAATTTGAAAATTCAGGAGGCATTAGCGGCGGTTCAAGTTAATACGTTCACAGAAGCTCTTGAGAAGGCTCAAAGAATTGAGGATGTGAAAGCTCAAGTAAGAGCCCTTCAAACGCAGAAAAGAGATACATCCAGCAGCATACCTGAGAAATCCGGAGAAAAGATAATGCTCTCTAAAGTACAAAAGTGAACCATTCATCTCGACCACCTTGGACATTAAGTGTATTTGATGAAAGGTCTACGAAAGGAAGTCAGATCGGATCAAAGGACATTTCTCGAGAAGGTCAAACAGTAGTTCCTCGATTGGCTTGTGGATACTGTGGAAAGGCAAATCACACTGAGAATAATTGCTGGCGAAAAGGGGGAAAATGTTTGATTTGTGGGGATAGCAATCATCAACTTAGCAATTGCCCGAAGAAACAACCACGAGAGGGTAGTACTTAACAAGTGGAAGGAACCAAACCGAAACAAACTAATGAAAGAGGAAACCGAACAAAAGTATCAGCACAGGTTTATGCCGTAGATCAGCAACAAGTTCCGGGGTCCTCTGAGGCAACGGAAGGTATAAATTTTGAGGATTGTTTAATTTGATTAATGCCAGTTCAAATTTCGAGGACGAAATTTTTTGAAGGAGGGGAGATTGTGGCACCCCGAAAATTAGGAGGTTGTTTGTAAAGAAAATACTAAAGTGTATTTCTTTGGATTTGATTTAAAACCTTATTTTGTTTTAAAAGACTAGAAACCCTAAGATTTTAATCAAAAGTCCTAAATTACTTGTGACTAACCAGTTTTATTAAATCTCTCATATTTTAATTGAAACCCTAATTATAATCACTGGAATTGTAAAATCCCTCACGTTTCTCTTAAAAACATGCTTTTATTTGGAACTTATGATTTTATTATAGCCCTACTACCCAATTACACTACTATAAGTGTAAATGAATATAGAAGTAAGGGTTTTCGTTGTCCGTTTTCAAGTTAGAGCGAATTAGGGTTTTCATGTTTTTCCGTGGTGTGACTATTCGGTACCGAGTGAGGATTAAATTTGGTAGGTAAGAGTGAATTTTGGATGAGGAAATATTATGTGATTAGAAGTGATAATAATACGTTAGTGATTAGAAGGTAAGACCCCTAGTATACGCGATTTAAGAAAAATTGGTTGAAACCGATGGGTATCAATCAATACCGATTGAACCCACCACTTAACCACCATTTCCTTACCACCACATACCCTTGATATTTTTACAAAATATCCCTCTCATTCTCAGCCTTATAACCAAAAATTGCGGCCAAAATACAAGGAGAAGAAAGAGAAATTTTGAGTGGTTTTGGTGGTGCAAATGTTGGCAATTTGTGGCTTTGACTAAACTTAGTTTTCTTACCTTCTTATCTTGCAAATTAGCTCATTCTTCCTCATTTTTTTTTGGTCTAGCCGAGAGTAAGGTGAGGTGAGAGAGTGAAGAAAGTTTTCAATTTCCAACCCTTGAATGCAATCTTTTGAGTGAAACCAAGAAAAACTAAACCGATTGATTGTTAGTTTGGAAGCTTGGGAAGCTAGGGAACCAAAAATTTCAAGGAATAGTGGAGGATCACTCTTGCAAGGCTTTGTCTTAAGGTATATTGGCTGATCACCCTTTCTTTCTCCATTAATCATAATCAAGTTGGTTGTTAAGCTTAGAATTGAGCTAGTGATACCTATTTTCAAGTGGTTGTGATGATTAGAGGATTGTATTTTGAGCTAGGGTTTTGATTTAGTTGCTTATAATTCTTGTGGGTTAGGTGTTATATGATGTATATATATGGTATATGATCTTGTAAAGGTGATAGTAGTGGTAGATTCAAGATAAAAATGTGAAGTATGGCTTGAAATATCAAAATTCCAGATTTCTGGAAAAGTTGACTTCAATTCTGTCTGGTTTCAGTGCCCTATGTTAGAGGCTGAATTAGACTTGGAATAAAACATGAAAGTTGTAGATAATGATGTTTTATAGTTGCTTACAAAATTTCATGCCAATCGGAGCAACGTAGCCTATGAAAATACCAAAATACCCTTGCTACCCTACGATGCATCCAGTGATCCGTTTTAGACAGATTCATCCAGTTAACCGTGTTTATTCACTATGATCCGTGCTGATTTAGCCATTTTCCAAAACATGAAAGTTTTAGTACTCTATTTTAGATTTTCAACGCCACCAAGAACACCTTAAATGGACTTTGGTAGCCTGAGATATGGCCATTTAAAGGTAGTATGGTTAATTAGCCGATTAGTTGGATTTTGGTTCTGTAAATTGGGAATTTGACTAGGTTACACTGGAATTTGGACTAAGTGGTCTTCATAAAAGTTGTAGCTCTCTTCCATAGCTTCAAAACGACACAAATTTCACCCCAATCCAATAAGCGTAGCCTCGGATGTGTTCATTCCGCAAGAACCCGTCAAATCTGTCTTTTGCTAAACTTCATTTCCGCACTTGTCGTTAGCTTGATTTTTGTCCTTGTATGGTCTTGAGCCTATTGAAATGAATTTGTGTTGTGTGTAAAATTGGGTTTGATTGAGGAAAAGATTGCAGCCCTAAATGGCTGGAAATAGGAAAATACAAAGGGCATGCTGCCCAAATTTACGCTCGAGGACTAGAAAACTATACTTATACTTTATACTAGTAGTTATTCGAATTTTCTTTGGTTCACTTAAACTTTGGAGGGGTTTAACTGTAATATTTTCTCTTGGCTATTATTAGGGTTTCTTGGCGATTGAGAGTGTTATCTGGGAAGATACTTTGGACATTATTTTGCTTAAATATGTGAGTGTTCTATATACGTTTTGTTTCTATGACTATGTGGATTGTTGTGACTATGGGATTATTTGTGAATACTTGATTAAATATTAATTGTTTTCTATGATCTCTAAAATGAACTTTTGCTAGGTGAGTGTGTACTTTATCGCACTCGACCTAAATAAATATGAAATTTTTGGCGATTAAATGTTGAAATACTAGTTGCGCATGAATGTAAGCCTTTTAGGTTGAACTGGGCCTTGCCCTTGTTACCGATCGACTCGAGCCAGAAGCGGACTCGGTCGGGCGATATGGTGACCTGGGTGAACATTTGGTATACTCGAGTATTACCTTATTGTCAGGTAGAGTCCGGCCAACGTCCGGATGGGGGGGAAAGCCTGGTCAACGTCCAGGAGGAGGTGAATGAGAATGAACAAATGAATGTCAAAAACGAGGGGTTTTACTTACAAATATGCATTTTTTTATAATTGGAGGAATAAGGAAATGAATAGGGAACGAACGAACGAATTGCTCCTTGTGAGCCTAAATCCTTTTAATGAATGTATTATCATTGCTTTATATTGGACATGTTTTCTGGATTATTTGTTATTACATGATTAATGTCCTTGTTTAATTACTTGTTTTTGTGTATAGAATCTCACTGAGCTTTTAGCTCACCCCTTTAATTTTGTTTTCCTTAGCAGGGAAAGGCGAGCAAGGACGAGAGCCCGTATAGACTAGCTTGGTCTAGCTCTTGGTTTTTTTTTTTTTTTTGTAATGGTTCTCGCCCTAGTGCTTGGCACGGGCTGGTTGCTTGGTGAATTGAGAACCTTTGTATATTCGACGTTGGTACTTCCTTTTGAGATAGCAATGTATATAAGTTTCGCTTTAAGTTTTCGAATTTTGCTATATGAATTCTTGTGGTTTTATTTGGGATTTGTTTGAGTGAACGACTGAGTCCCGGCGAGAGATGGGCAGGCGGCCCGCGAACCCTTTGGTTCGCCTTAGGGGGAGGTGGGGCCGTCACACAAACACCAACAAGTTTAACCAAAAATTAGTTTAGAAAATTAGGAAAGCAACTTGGACGACTCAAGAATCAACTTGGACAGATTTGGAAACAAGAAACTCTAGTGCAAGTGAAACCCTAGCCGCCACTACTATAATTTTCGTTGTTCCCTTGTTGACACGGACAGGTTGGCACTAATAACAACAACGCACGACTTTGGACAGAAGTTGGACACAAAATACGGTCAAATTGTCAAGGCAACAAACGACGCATGCATGGACAGATTTGATTTCACCACGATGCCTCAACAACACAAGTAAGTTCGGGCAGAATTTTAGTGAGTGATTTTGCAAAACAACATGGAAACAACGTTGGCCAGATTTGACACAACTAACGGACAGAAATTTGGTGAACAACGGAAAGACTCTAACCGAACAGAAATTGGAGACACAAGAACAAAAGTGCGGACATAAATTCTTCTTTTTTTTAACACAGCAGCGGAAACAAGGAATTCTAGATGACAAATAAAGACAAAACAATGGATATAACGAAAGATACCTCTACCAAAGCTCTGAAGCCAACTGATACGCCTCTCGATCAACACGTTTCGAGACACGTAGCACGTTGCCCAAGGATCTAGCGAGGTTGTCCAATGCTTGGGTTGCAGAACCTAAAACCAACACGGACGACATGAATTGGTAGAAGGTGGTAGAACGACGACTCCAACAGAGGTGACTACTCTAATGGATAGATCGGGAACAATCAAGGACCTTCGCGAGATTGCTCAAACACCCTTGCCAAAACAAGTAAAGGAACGAAATTCTCACAATAAGAAAATTGAAAGAACAATTTGATTAATCAATTGAGTCTACCCCAAAACCTTACAAAGCAAGCCTTTTTATAGGCTAAGGGTTAATAAAACCTAAGGAACACAGGAAAGGGAATTCGGTCTTCTTGAGTCAAGATGGGCCAACCCATGCTCTACTAAAACAAACTAGTCCAACTCTAAATAATTGCACCCTAACACTAAGGCCTAAGGCCCTATTTGGCCAACTCACTTGGAGGCCCACTTGACTCTTTATGGGCTTGGATGTGTAGGCCGCTTGGTTAACATCCTTCAAGCCTTCAAGGTCTCTATGAAAGCCTTGAGTCAAGGCCACCATCCGTGCACACATCACTTTCTTTTATTGCAAAGATCATCAAGGGAAAACAAGACTGCTTGTTTGATCTGTCCAATTGTCAGATTTAAGATGGATCAATATTCATTATGGATATACATCTCCGCACCATCTGCAAAGGGATTTTGGAAGTGAACTGATGAATGCGTATTTGAGATTGATATCTGCACCAAGAGAATAAAACAACTTAGTCATCTTTTTAAAATGTTTATTTAGATCACGCCGAACATAAGATAAACATTTCATCTGGAAGAATTCCTTTCTTTTTGTCTCCTGGCTTTCTCTGACATTACCAATAAACGTCAAATGTAACAGATTGATGTTTTCCATGAAATCTTGTCAGGTTAGGAAAAACATCTTGTCTACATCTCGAAGGGTTGACCACCAATTTTTTAGAATTCCTGATAAGTGAGCTGTAAAAACAGATAGAATTTCGAAATGAGA
Organism: Coffea arabica; assembly: GCF_036785885.1. Taxonomy (NCBI): domain Eukaryota; kingdom Viridiplantae; phylum Streptophyta; class Magnoliopsida; order Gentianales; family Rubiaceae; genus Coffea; species Coffea arabica. The sequence goes on from NC_092329.1 coordinate 38,938,803, forward strand.
TTCTTCGGTAAGATTTTGTGATACGTTCCTCGACCCACAGGTCTCGAGACACGTAGCACGTTTGCCCAAGGATCTAGCGAGGTTGTCCAACGCTTGGTTTGCGGAACCTAAAATCAAACGGACGACACGATTTGATTTAGGTGGTAGACGACACTCCGATGAAGGTGAATACTCCAGGGGAATAGGTCGTATGAACAATCAAGGACAGGACGCAAGATTGCTCAATAACCCTTGCCAAAGCAAGTTAAAGGCTCGAATTCTCTAGAAAGAAAACGAAAGTACTTAGAATTTTATTCATAAAACTTGTGTCAATAACCCTTGCCAAAGCAAGTTAAAGGCTCGAATTCTCTAGAAAGAAAACGAAAGTACTTAGAATTTTATTCATAAAACTTGTGTCCTGTCCTTGATTGTTCATCCGACCTATTCCCCTGGAGTATTCACCTTCATCGGAGTGTCGTCTACCACCTAAATCAAATCGTGTCGTCCGTTTGATTCTAGGTTCCGCAAACCAAGCGTTGGACAACCTCGCTAGATCCTTGGGCAAACGTGCTACGTGTCTCGAGACGTGTGGGTCGAGGAACGTATCAGTTGGTATCAGAGCTTTGGTGGAGGTATCTTCCGTTATATCCGTAGTTTTGTCTTAGTTTTCCTTATTTCCACTGCACTTGTCTCAAAAAGAAAAAAAAAATTTCTGGTCATGTAGTTGCGTTTGGTTGCATCAATTCTGGTCGGTATTGTGTTCACCAAATCTGTCAGATACTTGCTGTTTGAGTCGTTTGTGCCTTCAATTCTGCCGTGATTGTGTTGCCACGGTTTGATGTCCAATTCTGTCCAAAAGTGGTCGTTATTGTTGCTAGCCTAATCTTATTAGGTTTGTGCTTTTGGTTGCATTAATTCTGCCCAGCTTTGGGTCATAGCCGAATTTGCAAAAAAAAAAAAAAAAAAAAAAAGAAGGCGGCTAGGGTTTCCCAATTTCGCGACTAGGGTTTTGGTCTTTGTTGTCAAATCTGTCCAAGTAGTTATTGTTATCCAAGTTGTTTGGTTAACTTGCCTAAACTGATTTGGGGTACAAATACTTGTTGGGTTGGTGAATCTTGAAGAAAATCTACAAGGTTTCTAAGGTTCTTGAAGTTTTTGACCACTATCTTGAAATTCTTGAAAGTCTTGGAGAAACCTTGTTAGTTTGAGGGTGTGGGGTGGTGCGTTCTTGCGTGTTGAGGGCTGACCTTATTTCTGGGATTTTTACTCATCCGACCTATTCCCCTGGAGTATTCACCTTCATCGGAGTGTCGTCTACCACCTAAATCAAATCGTGTTGTCCGTTTGATTCTAGGTTCCGCAAACCAAGCGTTGGACAACCTCGCTAGATCCTTGGGCAAACGTGCTACGTGTCTCGAGACGTGTGGGTCGAGGAACGTATCATTTTGGGCAAGCATCCAAGCATGGAAATCTTGGAATTTTGCTTCCCAGTCTTCAGGAGGAATTTTATCAATAGTAAACAGAGGTGCTCCCTTAGATTTAGGAAAACTAGTAGTTCCCCCAGATCTATCTTGTGATGTTTCTCCTTCCTCGTCTTCATCATCATCAGGATGAACTACTTCAGGTGCATCAGCCATGTGAATTGTGGGAATTTTTTCTATCTCTTCCTCAGATGATTGGTCAGAGTTAGAGAAAGTATCTTCTGAACTTTGAGTATCATCTGAAGTATGTGAAGAAATATCTTCTGTTGAATCAGATTCTTCAGAAGAATTGGGTTCTTCAGTATAGGTAGAGATGTATGAAACTGATTCATCATGGAGTTCATGTAACATAGATGAAAGAGGATTATCATAGACCTTTGTAGCTTCATTCGCTTTCATTTCCTATTCAAGAGAGAAAACAGGATTAGTATACACATTATACACTAATGAAGATGGTGGTTCTTGTGCAATCTGTTTGTCATTCCTTTTTCTTTCTTCTTCAGCTTGCTTTTGTTCTCTTTCAGCAAGCCTCCTTGCTTTCTCGACATCCTTTTGAATTTGTTTATTTTTTCTATATTCTCGTAAAACTTCACCAATATCAAAAGGTTTTGAAACCGGTGGCTATTGGTCTGGAAAGAAAACAGAAGGAGATAGTGTGGTCACACTACCAAAGTAGAATGGTGTAGGCCAATTTCTAATAGGCGTTGCTCCAAACGCTGGAATTACCTTAGGAGGAAGTGTTGCTGGTCCTAAATCAAATTTAGGAACTTCTCCTGTAGTACGTAAAACATGAAGCTGATCTTGAATAAATTTAGTTTCTTTTTCTTTATTTAGAATAAACTCAGCTAATGAAGATGAACTGGTAGGCATAATATATTTAAGATCTTCAAGTCTCTTTTCAAATACATCAATCATATGAGATACCTGAGAATTTTGAGTTCCAATAGTAGTATCAATTTGATCAACCTTACCTTTTACCTCAGTTACATCTTTGTGAATGGATGTAAGAGCAGAATTTTGAACAAGAGAATTTTCAGTTTGCCAATTAAGAACATCCTCTACTGGGTTTGGTCTAACAGTTTCTCCACTTGGAAGAACTGTAGAGAGACCTTTTGGATTTTTAGGGTATGTCTGGCACCATTGTTGTTGAAGGTTTCTAGTTTGGGAAAATCCTCTTCCCTAAACATAAAACATTCTTGAACTTGTGGAGTATGAATTGGGACCAATGGTTCATTTTTGCAAAAAGGTTTTGGTTTCCATTCTGTTTTGGACTGTTTTGCTTCCTTCTCCAAGATATTGAGACATTCTTGGTAATAAGGATGAAGATCCTTTTTTGAAGAAGGTGAAGATTCTGTGAATGATCTTGGAATCCAATCTGAAGAAATTTGATAACCATTAAATTTACTTCTCTTAGATACAAAAGTATCTGTATCTGGATCTTGAGGATCAAGATCTGGTTTACAAGGTCTAGGCTCTATTGGTTCTGGGTTAATAGATCTTGGTTTTCTTCGTTTCTTTGGGTAGTCAGTTAGATCTGATGCATCACAACCAAGAATTTCTGCAAGTTGACATTCTTCACAAATGGCACAAACATCAAAAAAGATGTGACCAAATATAGGATCTTGGAACCAATAAACTAGAAGTCCTTCTTGATTAAAATATTGAATGATGTCCTGACTTCTGTAAACCTATTGAAGATTTTGTGAATGATCTTCATGTATTCCCTATTGTTTCTCATATTCTATTGGATAGTACATAGGTACCTGTGCAATCATAATAGAAGGGTAAGATTTTGAAGTCAAAGGCTTCAAATGAGAATGATCAAATGAGATAGAAGTTCTCCCTTCTGAAGTTTGGGATATTCTTGAGTTTGAGGACTCAAGGGGCTCATTTGCTTGAGTATGCAAATTTTCATAATCAGTAATCCAATTATTTGGCAATAATTGAATTAATTCTGATTTTGAAATTTGCCTTGGTACATGAGTACATGAGGCACTATTCTTCTCATCCACTCGGATAAGGAGAGCATTTTCACCACCTGGAATCGTGAGATCCAGTGCAAGATTCTGGACACGATAGACCATCTGATAGTGAAAAGTAGCAGCTATAGCATCGAAAACTTGTTCTGCCCCTATGATTTGTACCTACACTTTAAGAGTATCTAACAGATATGATGTTTGCATGGATCAGGGCCCACGCAATGACCCGGTCCGAGTTCCATTGGACCCCATCACATGTGCACGGGCCAAGCTCTTCAAAGATTCCCTCCAAACCCTTGTTCGAATTGTCCAAGACCAACATGGGGCCCATAGAGATATTGAAGGCTTGGAAAGAGACAATCAAGTAATCTACACCTTGATCCAAGCCCATGAAGGGTCAAGTGGGCCTCCATGTGGGTCGGCAGAGTAGGGCCTTAGTCCTTAATGCCTATTAGATTGGATTAGTTGTTTAGAAGAACATGGGCCGGCCCATCTTGTCCACCAAGATGGCCGATTGCTCTTAGTTTCTTTAGGGTTTTTTCTTGTTACCTTTAGCCTATAAATAGGCTAGCTTTGTAAGCTTTACACACAAGTTTTATCAATAAAGTTTTTCCTTTATTTCGATTCTTCCTCTAAGAGTGAGTTTCGAGCTTTTCACTTGCTTGGCAAGGGTTATTGAGCAATCTCGCGTCTTGTCCCCGATTGTTCATCCGACCTATCCCTTGGGGTAGCCACCTTCATTGGAGTCGTCGTTCTACCACCTACAATCAAGTCGTGTCGTCCGCTTGATCATAGGTCCCGCAATCCAAGCGTAGGACAACCTCGCTAAATCCTTAGGCAATGTGCTACGTGTCTCGAAACGTGTTGATCGAGGAACGTATCAGTTGGCTTCAGAGCTTTGGTTGAGGTATCTTCCGTTATATCAGTAGTTTTGTCTTCGTTTTAGTTGATTCCGCTGCCTTGTTATCAAAAAAACAAAAAACAAATCTGTCCACTATTGTTTTCCTTTGTTGTGTGAGTCGTTTGGCTCAAGGCTGTTCGTTTTAGTTTGGCATTTGTTCTTATGTTGACTCGTGACCAATCTGTCCGTATCTTTGTTTGCGTCCTTTCAAAAAAAAAATGAAAACAGAAATTTCTATCCGTATAGTTTCTTGTCCGTTGTCGCGTCGCGTGTTGTTCAAATTCTGTCCGCAACTTGCTTGTTGTGTTGCGTTGTTAGCTGTTTGCAAATCTGCCCATAGTTCAAGTCGTGCGTAGTGGATACCCCAATCTGCCGTGGTCATCAAAGAGCAAAAGAAAAGTTCTAGGGGTGACGGCTAGGGTTTCCTACCTGCGGCTAGGGTTTGCCTTATGCGCTAGGGTTCCTTGTTTCCAAATCTGTCAAAGCTTTGTTTGGGTCATCCAAGTTGTTTTAGTAAGTTTTCTAAACTGATTTGTGGTTCAAACTTGTTGGTGTTGAGAATCTTGAAGGAAACTACAAGAATCTAGGGTTTCTTGAGTTTCTTGAAATTAATCTTGAAGCTCTTGAAAGTTCTTGATAAGATCTTGGAGTTTTTGGGGCTATTGGTTGTAGTACGATAGGGGCTGACCAGAATCTGGTTTTGAACCCTTTCAGCCAGGTGTAGTTACATTGCTAAGTCAAAAAAAAAAAAAACAGAATCGAAACAAAAAAAAAAGAGAAAAAGAAAAGAAAGAAAGCAATTCGGGTGGAACAAAGGCCGAGCAAGAAAAAAAGAAGAACTTGGGTCTTTTATTGCCAGGACAACAACCATTACATATTGTTTCTAAGCCAACCAGAAAATTCGAACAAACAAAAGAAAAAAACTCAAAAGTTTTGGCCTACCTCTTCTTGAAATTCTTGATCACTTTGAGCCTTGATCACTTGAACCACCCTTTGAGGTTCTTGGAAGTCTTGACCATCTTGTTTCTTGAAAACTTTCACCTCCCTTCGAATAAAAAGTTTCTTGTACGTTCTTGCATCCATACGAGGCTTTCTTGGTTTAGGACTAAACTTCTTGGGAGTTTCTTGAGCAACCCGTTGAAGGGATCCTTGAGTGACATTGCTCACATTATCTTGGGAAGCCATTGACTTGAAACAAGAACCAAGGCTGCCTTGCCTTGCAAAGAGAGGGGGGAGCGAATTGTTTTGTTCCTTGAAGTGTGAAGGGGGCTGAATTTCTTGGAGAAGGTTGCGGCTGTGAGAGAGAGAGTTTTATAAGGGAGTAGCCGACTTGGGGGAAGGGTTTTAAGGAGAAAAATTGTGGAAATTTTCGATTGAGGGAGAAAAGAAACCGAATCTGTTTGGGAGAAGAGTTTTGTAGTTGCTAAAGGTTGTTAAGAGAGATCATCAAGGGAGTTTCCAAGACGAACTTGTTTTCCAAATTAGTTTAGGAGAATAAACACTTGGATAACTCTTGGACACTAACCTATATTTTCTCATCCACTTTTGGAAAGCCTCCTACATTCTCTCATCCATTCTTGAACATTTCCCTATATTTTCTCATCCACTTTAGGAAAGTCTCCTACATTCTCTCATCCATTATAGGAAACTCTCCTATATTCTCTCATCCACCTTAGGAAACCACCCCTACACCTTAGGAAAGCTAGGGTTTTCTTTCTTCGTGTTCACATTGCCGCCTAATGCCTTGCTGACTGCCACCCTAATCTTCCAAACCTACCATTTTTGCGTCATTCTCCACGTCAATTTTGTGTCCCATCTCGTGGTTACTCCTAAGGAAAAAGTTGGTGACAATTACTGGACTCGAGCTGCATTTCTCAACTACCTAAACCAACAGGTAAAGGCACTTGGTAAGTCTAAAAAAGCGACTTGAGTACTGTACACGAGCATGAGTGATACACTAAGGGAATGAAGTGAGGTTATACTTGCTTTGCCTTGTTACTAACCTTTTACAGGACACCACGAGAGACATGGAGCAACAACAAGCAACCACCGACTACTCATTATTGTTCACCGCAATGAAGAATGAGCTTAGGCGCATTAGTGAACAACAAATGGAGGAGATGCATACCCGCTTTGAGGAGCTATCCAAGAGTCTCACACGAGGCTCTTGTTCTAGATCTCACAACTGGAGCAACCGAGGTACCAAAATGGCCAACAGCGAAGACTACTCCGCTAGTGAAGATGAGGAGCAACCGGAGAGGCCTCGAAGGGACACGCCCAAGAACGAACTAAAGGGACTTAAGATTCAAGTACCCGCGTTCAAAGGCAAGAGTGACCCTGAGGCGTACTTGGAGTGGGAAGGCCGCATCGAGATGGTCTTCGACTGCTATGACTATAGCGAGGAACAAAAGGTTAAAGTTGCCACCGTTGAGTTCACCGACTACGCCCTAGTTTGGTGGGACCAAGTGAGGACCCATAGGAGAAGAATGGGAGAACCGCGAGTCCGAACTTGGCGAGAGCTCAAGGCATTGATATGTAAGCGTTTCGTTCCAAGCTACTACAACCGAGATCTCCACTCCAAACTGCAAACCCTCACTCAAGGCAGCATGAGTGTGGAGGACTATTACAAGGAGATCGAGATGGCCATGATGAGAGCGAACCTTCAAGAAGATAGTGAAGCAACCATGGCTAGGTTTCTTCGAGGTGTCAACCCTGACCTTCAAGAAGCCTTGGAGCTCCAATACTATAAGGACATGCATGACCTTCTTGAACTCGCTATCAAGGCCGAGAGGGGAAAGAAACTACGGCGAGGAGCCCGTACCTTCCAATCCTCGAACTCAACCTCATGGAAAGGCAACCAACCACGGAGGGTGACCCACGAAACTGGATATTCGGCCACACCAACCTCCTCAAGCCAAATTCAAGGTAATGTTTCGAATCGAAATTCCAATTCTACCCCTAACAAAGTTACCGATGCATCCAGGTCTACTTCAAAGGCACCACATGAGACTCCTAAGACTAGGAGTAGGGACATCAAATGCTTTAAGTGCCAAGGGTTTGGACATATCCAATCTCAATGTCCAAACCAACGGGCTCATCACTCATAATGGCGAGATCGTGTCCGATGATGATGATTGTGAGGAGATGCCCGAATTGATCAAAGGTAGTCGCCTGGATGAAAACTCGGCTGAGGAAGATTGCTCGCCTACACAAGGAGAAGTAGGGTGCCTGGTGGCACGACGAGTGTTAACCGCCCAAGTAAAGGAGGATGAGCAACTTCAAAGAGAGAACCTGTTTTACACTCGTTGTAAAGTGGGTGACAAGGTGTGTAGCCTCATCATCGACAGTGGGAGTTGCACGAATGTGGCGAGCTTACTCATGGTTGAGAGTTTAGGGCTCCCAATTACTAAACATCCACGCCCTTATCACCTCCAATGGCTAAGTGATGATGGAGAAGTACGTGTCTTCAAACAGGCGCGCATTCCCTTCTCCATTGGAACCTACACTGATGAAGTCGTTTGTGACGTCGTGCCTATGCATGCTACCCATGTCATCTTGGGAAGGCCCTGGCAATTTGACAAACATGTCACATTCAATGGAAGGGCCAACAAGTACACACTCTTGCATTGCATGATGGCAAATGCAAGGTCCTCACGCCACTCACACCTGCACAAGTGTATGAGGACCAACTCAAGTTGCAAAGAGAATGTGAACAAAACCGTCAAAGGAGGAAACAAAAGGCGGTCGACCCTGGCAAAGGCTCCACTTCTGCAAGTGAGCCATCGACCAAGGGTCAGGTGAGCACACCTAGTGTGACGCATGACAAATCACCCCTACCTACCACTAGGAAGCAAAACATGATCATTAAGGCTAAGGATGTTAGAAAAGTTGTCAATTATGATCAGCCTGCCCTACTCGTGATTTGCAAACATGTGCTCTTAGATGTTGCTGACCTCGACAAGGCATTGCCTTCGAGCATGGTTACTCTTTTGCAGGAATTTGAGGATGTTTTCCCTGACGAAGTCCCTGATGGCTTACCACCCATTCAAGGGATTGAGCACCAAATCGACCTGATTCCTGGAGCACCACTACCCAACAAACCTGCTTATCGCATGGGTCCTGAGGAGACAAAGGAGCTTCAAAGGCAAGTTGATGGCCTATTAGGTAAGGGTTGGGTACAAGAGAGTTTCAGTCCTTGTGCTGTGCCTGTGGTATTTGTCCTCAAAAAGGATGGAACCTGGCGCATGTGCACTGACTGTAGGGCCATCAATGCCATTACTGTTAAGTATCGCCATCCCATCCCTAGATTAGATGATATGCTTGATGAACTCCATGGTGCTATAATATTCATCAAAATCAATTTAAGGAGTGGATATCATCAAATTAGGATGAAAGAAGGCGATGAATGGAAAACGACCTTCAAAACCAAACATGGTCTCTATGAGTGGCTAGTCATGCCTTTTGGGTTGACTAACGCTCCTAGCACCTTCATGCGACTAATGAACCATGTCTTGAGGAATTTTATTGGCAAATTTGTCATTGTTTACTTTGATGATATTCTGATATATAGTCGCAGTAAACATGAGCACTTGGAGCATGTAAGACTAGTTCTTGAGACACTTCGAAAGGCACGTTTATACGCTAACCTTAAGAAGTGCACCTTTTGTACTAATGAACTTGTGTTTTTGGGATATGTAGTAAGCTCACAGGGTATCAAAGTAGACGAGTCCAAGATTGAGGCCATCAAGCAATGGCCAACCCCGACATCCGTCCCTGAGGTGCGCAACTTTCTTGGATTGGCGGGCTTCTATCGGCGCTTTGTCAAGGACTTCAGCACCATCGCCGCCCCAATGACTGCCATGACCAAGAAGAATGACAAGTTCTATTGGGGGGAAGCCCAAGAACAAGCATTTCTTACCCTTAAAAACAAACTCACACATGCACCTGTTTTAACATTACCGAACTTTAACAAGACTTTTGAAATCGAGTGTGATGCTTCTGGTATAGGTATCAGCACTGTCTTCATACAAGACAATAGGCCTTGTGCCTTCTTTAGCGAAAAACTGGGAGGAGCTGCCTTAAACTACCCAACGTATAACAAGGAGTTGTACGCGCTAGTGAGGGCCTTGGAGACCTGGCAACACTATCTTTGTCCTCGGGAGTTCATGATACACACTGATCACGAGTCACTAAAGTTTCTCAAGGGGCAACCCAAGTTAAGCAAGAGACATGCCAAATGGGTAAGCTTCATTGACACCTTCTCCTATATGATTAAGTATAAGACTGGCAAAACGAATGTGGTAGCTGATGCCTATCACGTAGACATTCCTTGCTTGTCTGCCTTGATGCTAAGTTATTAGGGTTCGAAATGATTAAGGAACTCTACACGCATGATCATGACTTTGATGACATATATGCTGCTTGTGTTAAAAACCTACATGGAAAGTGCTTTTTGCATGATGGATTTCTATTCCATGTGGATAAGCTGTGTGTGCCTAATTCTTCCATTCGTGATCTTTTGGTTAGAGAGGCACATAGTGGTGGTCTCATGGGACACTTTGGCATGGTTAAGACTCTAGCCATGTTACAAGAGCATTTCTACTGGCCTCACATGCATCGAGATGTTGAGCGCATGGTTGGTAGAGTGTCACTTGTCATAAGGCAAAGTCTAAGACAAACCCGTATGGCTTGTATACCCCATTGCCTATCCCCCACTTTCCTTGAGTAGACTTGTCCATGGACTTTGTCTTAGAACTCCCTAAGTCACCTAGGGGAAATGACTCCATCTTTGTAGTGGTTGATAGATTCTCTAAGATGGCTCATTTTATCCCCTGTCACAAAACTGACGATACATCTCATATTGCTAATATATTCTTCAAGGAAATTGTCTGTCTGCATGGTATGCCTAGGACCATTGTTAGTGATAGAGATGTAAAATTTCTGAGCTACTTTTGGAAGACTTTGTGGTCTAAACTTGGCACTAGGTTACTATTCTCCACCACCAGTCATCCACAAAATGATGGACAAACTGAAGTTGTCAATCGTACACTTGGCACACTATTTCGGGCTTTGATTAAGAAGAATCTTAAAACTTGGGAAAAGTGCTTGCCTCATGTCGAATTTGCCTACAATCGAACTGTTCACAATGCTACACACTACTCACCTTTTGAGGTTGTTTATGGCTTTAACCCGCCGACCACCCTTGATTTAGTGCTCTTACCTTCCTCTGAGCACACAAGCTTAGATGGAAAAAAGAAGGCTAACTTTGTGCGCAGGTTACATGAAGCCGTTCGAGCGAACATTGAGAAGCATACTCAACAATACATCCAGCAAGCCAACAAGCACCGTCGTAAGATGGTTTTTGAGCCTGGAGATTGGGTTTGGCTACACTTGCGAAAGGAGAGATTCCTCAAAGAACGCCAAAGCAAGTTGTCCCCGAGAAGCGATGGACCCTTCCGAGTGCTCCAATGAGTTAATGGTAACGCTTACAAATTGGAGCTACCTTGTGACAGCCCCACCTCCCCCTAAGATGAACCAAAAGGTTCGGTGGACCGCCTGCCCAGCTCTCGCCGGGACTCAGTCGTTCACTTCAATCCTCAATCAAAACCAGAATAAAAATAACAACGATCCAAAACTTAAACAAAACTTATATACATTGCTATCTCAAAAGGAAGTACAAACGTCGAATATACAAAGGTTCGCAATTCACCAAACAACCAGCCCGTGCCAAGCACTAGGGCGAGAACCATTACAAAACCAAAGAACTAGACCAAGTTAGACTATACAGAGCTCTCGTCCTTGCTCGCCTTCCCTTGTTAAGGAAAACAAAACTAAAGGGGTGAGCTAAAAGCTCAGTGAGGTTCCGAACACATAGGCAAACAATAAATCCAATGCATTCACTACATATAACCAATAATTCAAGATACATTTACACTATAAAGCGATAAACACATTCATTAAAAGGATACGGGCTCACAGGGAGCCAATTATTCGTTCGTTCGTTCGTTCTCCTGTCATTCCCCTTATTCCTCCGATTATTTAAAAATGCATTTTTGTAAATAAAACCCTCGTTTGTTCGTTCATTTCATTCACCCCCTCCTGGACGTTGGCCAGGCTCTACCCGACAACAAGGTAATACTCGAGTATACCAAACGTTCACCCAAGGTCACCAAATCGCCCAACCGAGTCCGCTTCTGGCTCGAGTCGACCGGCAACGAAGGGCAAGGGCCCAGTTCAGCCAAATGGCTTACATACATGCGCAACTGACATGTAAACACTTAACATTGAAAATTTCACATTTCATTTAGGTCAAGTGCGATAAAGTACACACTCACCTTACAAAATTCATTTTGAACAAACATCTATCATTTAATCAAATATCCACAACAAGTCACATAGTTAAGAGCATAACAAACAAATAACACTCACCTATTTACGCAAAATAACATCCAAAGGGTTCTTCCGAGTATTACCCTCAATCACCAAGGAACCCTAATAGTAATCAAAAGAACACATTATGCTTCTACCATAAAAACCTAAGTGATTCAGAGAGAATCCAAATACGTACTAGTGCAATACATAAATATGAGTTTTAAGGTGAAAAGTGTATATTTAGATTAGAGGACATTAGTAACTAAGAGTTTTCCCAAATCAAACACAAAACCATACCAAAAAGGTTTATAGAAATTCCATTGAAAATAAATTAAATTCAAAATACGGCCAGATATGAAAAGACAGTTGTTCAAATTTTTGTAAAGCTCTTCATTTGGTCCGAAACTAACTCATATGCAAAGAAATAACGTATAACAAGTGTCTTGGGTAAAATCATATGAAAAGAAAGCTAAACAAACCCTAATAATAACCAAGATAAAATATTACAGGTAAACCCTCAAAGTTTAGGTGAACCAAAGAAAATCCGAATATTTACTTGTACAAAGTATAAATATAGTTTTGGAAGTGAAAAGAGTACATCTACCTAGCCCTCGGGTGCAAATTTGGGCAGCACGCCCTTTGTATTTACCTATTTTCCAACCATTTATGGCTTCATTTTTTCCTCAATCAGTCCCAAAGTCATACACAATGTAAGTAAGCTCATTATAATAGCCGTTCAATAGGCTCAACATTATACAAGTACAAAACCAAGCTAAGAACATGTGCGGAAACGAAGTTTAAGTCAAGAAACAAAAGACAGATTTTGATGTTGTTTTCCGTAACGGACACAACTGAGGTCACGCTTATCGGATTGGAGTGAAATTTATACCATTTCGAAGCTAAGAAAAAAGGCTACAACTTTGATGAAGACCACTTAGTCCAGTTCATAGTGTAGCTAGGTCAAAATTGCAATGTACAAAACCAGAATCTCACAAACAGGTTAGCTAACCGTACTATGGCTGGAGCTAAAGTGCTGAAATTTGTGGTTTATTTCTTGGTTTGAGATGAATTGGTGAAGTTTTTGATTTATTGATGATTTTTCTGGTTTAATTTGATCATGATGTTGTGGCTGTCCATGATGGTTGGAAATGATGTTTAATAACTCTAGTAGGTGTAAATGATTGGTAATTGCAACCAATTTTGGGTTTGGAAGGAATTTGAGAAAGTTAGGGTTTTATATCCCCAATTCTGTCCGGTTTTTTATCTCATGGTTAGAGGCCGAATTGGCCTTGGTTTAAAACATGAAAGTTGTAGGTATTGATGTTTTAAAGGTTCCTGTAAAATTTCAGGTCAATTGGAGTAGTGTGGAGTGACAAAAGTCGGAAATACTGAGACAGGTCTGGGAAGGGGTGCTGCGAACAGGGTTGCCTTTTCACTCAATTTGACCGTGACTTTTCACCCTGATTCTCACCGAATTAGATTTTGGCCAAAACATGAAAGTTGTATCCAAGGCTATAAAATAGTTTCCTGTAAATTTTCAGCTTGATCCAACCACTGTAGCATGTGAAATGTCCGAAATACCCTTGACTGTTTTTGAAACCTGTTTCGCGCCCAGATTTTTGTTTTCGTGTAGTCTTCCATTTTCGATCATGAAAATGCACGATTTGGCCTTTGAGGTCTTCTAATGAAATGTAGCTTGATGTATTAGCTACCATATACCTTTGAAATTTCTGGATTTGGACTTGTAGAGCCTGAGTTATGATGTTTCCGCTAGAATGCGTTTTGGTGAATCTGTTTTACGTTTTTGATGTGGTATCTTGCCTTTTTGACCTGTTTGCACTCGAAACTGGGTTGAGTGACCTTCTGAAATATTGTAGCCCTGACTCTTAGCTTCGAAACGGTGGGTCTTTCACCTTCATCCGACAATCGTAGCGCCTTTGGTACCATTACCGCAAAATGACGTCAAAACTATTTTTCTGGTTTTGAGCTTAACTTTCATTTCCGGACTTTTCCCTAGCTTGACTTGTGCTAGTACTACTTGGAGCTTGCTGAATGGCTATTGGATGAACTTATTTGTGTGACTTTGGAACTGGCTGAGGAAATAATGAAGCCATGATGGCTGGGAAAGTAAGCAAATTTAGGGGAAGTGCTGTCCGAAGTTTTAAAGGGTTTGATTGCTTTGAGTTTGTGATCTAAGACTTGGATTTGAGCAAGGCAATGTTATATGATGGATGATTTCTGAGCCATGGAGGTGAGTGACCTCAAACTACTTCTAAAGTGATTTATGAACCGTTTCTTACATTATTTACTTTTGAACTGTTTCCAAAGTTACTTTTGAAATGTTTTCTTGCATATCATGTGTGCTGGCATTTGAGTGTGCCTTGTTTGCTATATTTCTTGACTTCATGACTTGTATTTTGGTTGATAACGTGTTAAGCGCTTATAATGATTTCCAAAACGAGTTTTCGAGGCGAGTGTGTACTTTATCGCACTCGACCTCGATAAAGGTGAAATTTTCGATTGAAATGTTACTTGCGCATGAATGTAAGCCTTTTGGGCTGAACTGGCCATTGCCTCTTGTTACCGGTCGTCTTGAGCCAGAAGCGGACTCGGTCAGGCGATTAGGAACTTGGGTGAACGTTTGGTATACTCGAGTATTACCTATGTAGGTTGGTGGAGCCTGGCCAAAAGCCAGGGACGGGGTGAATGAAATGAAATGAATGACCAAATGAGCGAGGAAATGTCAGGAGAATGAATGTATCCTTTCATGAATGTTACTATCGCTTTCCATTGTAAATGTTTCTTGAATTATTGATAATCCATATTTACTGTTTTGCAAATGATGTAGTTGTTTCCGGATTTATCATTTAATTTATGACATCATTGCTATATGACATCATTGAAATGAACTATTGTGAAACCGAGTTGATTAATGATTTTCTGGTTACTCGCTGAGCTTTTAGCTCACCCCAAAAACTATTTTATTCCCCTCCACAGGGCTCGTGGCGAAGGAAGGACTTGTAGTACTTGTGCACGTGTATGGATGGCCTAAACTTTGTACAATTTTGGATTTGGAATTATTTTATGTATATTTGGGATTAGTTTCCGCTGCATTTGTGACATGTAATTATTGGAGACGGATGTGTATTTGTGGACCATTTGATTATTACTTGAGATTTGTATTGTATTTATTTGAGGACTGTAGTGAACGACTGAGTCCCGGCGAGAGCTGGGCGGGCGGCCCGCCGAACCCTGGGGTACGCCCTAGGGAGAGGTGGGGCCGTCACAGTTGGTATCAGAGCTTAGGCTTCAGATCTCTGTAGTGTATCCTAGGCTTGAAGTTTAGGATGCCGGACTGTGGGTTTGACTTGACTCTTGAGAGATTTTTGCGGGATGTCTTGACTTGATTGGTACAAGATGGAATGTCGAGGACGACATTCTTTTAAGGAGGGGAGATTGTGACGCCCCAAAAAAAAATGAGTTTGAGAACCCGGAAATTTTCTAATTTTCTAGGGTTTATTTTTTTAACGCCCGCCTTTTCTACATTTTCTTGATTAGAAAAATTTCCCAGATAAAGTTTATGAGCAAAAATAGTTTTAAAATGATTTTTCTAGTATCGGTTAGTTTTTGAGAAATTAAAAGCGTATTTTGGACGTGGGACCCGCTAGTGCGGTAAATGCATTATATTTTTTGACAACTTGTTGGAATTTTGTATTAAGTGATATTATTTTACAAGGTGCTAAAAGATAATTAGAGGTTACTTAGATGGTTTAATCTTGGAGAGACAAAAGGATAAGATTAAAATCCTAGAGGACCATTTGTCACCTAACTATTGGACCTTGACTTTGACTTGGACTTGTCTTAACCTTTACTAAACCAAATTTTGACCCAATTTCTTCCATTTTTATTGTCTTGGCCGAAATTTTTGGTGAGGAAAGAACAAGAGAGAGTTTCTTCAACTTCAACTTCAATTCTTGCTCAAATCTTGAGTTCCAACCGATTAAATTGCAAATCACTCCACAAAACTTGCTAGCTAAGGAAGATTGGAGCTCTTGGTGGAGTTATTTGGAAGGTTAAGGTGCCTAGTTGTTCTCTCTCTTCTATTGTTAAGGTGAGTGGTGATTGAACTTCCTCCTACACTTAATGAAGCTTAAGTTATGCCTAGTGGGAGCTAAAGTGCTGAAATTTGTGGTTTATTTCTTGGTTTGAGATGAATTGGTGAAGTTTTTGATTTATTGATGATTTTTCTGGTTTAATTTGATCATGATGTTGTGGCTGTCCATGATGGTTGGAAATGATGTTTAATAACTCTAGTAGGTGTAAATGATTGGTAATTGCAACCAATTTTGGGTTTGGAAGGAATTTGAGAAAGTTAGGGTTTTATATCCCCAATTCTGTCCGGTTTTTTATCTCATGGTTAGAGGCCGAATTGGCCTTGGTTTAAAACATGAAAGTTGTAGGTATTGATGTTTTAAAGGTTCCTGTAAAATTTCAGGTCAATTGGAGTAGTGTGGAGTGACAAAAGTCGGAAATACTGAGACAGGTCTGGGAAGGGGTGCTGCGAACAGGGTTGCCTTTTCACTCAATTTGACCGTGACTTTTCACCCTGATTCTCACCGAATTAGATTTTGGCCAAAACATGAAAGTTGTATCCAAGGCTATAAAATAGTTTCCTGTAAATTTTCAGCTTGATCCAACCACTGTAGCATGTGAAATGACCGAAATACCCTTGACTGTTTTTGAAACCTGTTTCGCGCCCAGATTTTTGTTTTCGTGTAGTCTTCCATTTTCGATCATGAAAATGCACGATTTGGCCTTTGAGGTCTTCTAATGAAATGTAGCTTGATGTATTAGCTACCATATACCTTTGGAATTTCTGGATTTGGACTTGTAGAGCCTGAGTTATGATGTTTCCGCTAGAATGCGTTTTGGTGAATCTGTTTTACGTTTTTGATGTGGTATCTTGCCTTTTTGACCTGTTTGCACTCGAAACTGGGTTGAGTGACCTTCTCCAATATTGTAGCCCTGACTCTTAGCTTCGAAACGGTGGGTCTTTCACCTTCATCCGACAATCGTAGCGCCTTTGGTACCATTACCGCAAAATGACGTCAAAACTATTTTTCTGGTTTTGAGCTTAACTTTCATTTCCGGACTTTTCCCTAGCTTGACTTGTGCTAGTACTACTTGGAGCTTGCTGAATGGCTATTGGATGAACTTATTTGTGTGACTTTGGAACTGGCTGAGGAAATAATGAAGCCATGATGGCTGGGAAAGTAAGCAAATTTAGGGGAAGTGCTGTCCGAAGTTTTAAAGGGTTTGATTGCTTTGAGTTTGTGATCTAAGACTTGGATTTGAGCAAGGCAATGTTATATGATGGATGATTTCTGAGCCATGGAGGTGAGTGACCTCAAACTACTTCTAAAGTGATTTATGAACCGTTTCTTACATTATTTACTTTTGAACTGTTTCCAAAGTTACTTTTGAAATGTTTTCTTGCATATCGTGTGTGCTGGCATTTGAGTGTGCCTTGTTTGCTATATTTCTTGACTTCATGACTTGTATTTTGGTTGATAACGTGTTAAGCGCTTATAATGATTTCCAAAACGAGTTTTCGAGGCGAGTGTGTACTTTATCGCACTCGACCTCGATAAAGGTGAAATTTTCGATTGAAATGTTACTTGCGCATGAATGTAAGCCTTTTGGGCTGAACTGGCCATTGCCCCTTGTTACCGGTCGTCTTGAGCCAGAAGCGGACTCGGTCAGGCGATTAGGAACTTGGGTGAACGTTTGGTATACTCGAGTATTACCTATGTAGGTTGGTGGAGCCTGGCCAAAAGCCAGGGACGGGGTGAATGAAATGAAATGAATGACCAAATGAGCGAGGAAATGTCAGGAGAATGAATGTATCCTTTCATGAATGTTACTATCGCTTTCCATTGTAAATGTTTCTTGAATTATTGATAATCCATATTTACTGTTTTGCAAATGATGTAGTTGTTTCCGGATTTATCATTTAATTTATGACATCATTGCTATATGACATCATTGAAATGAACTATTGTGAAACCGAGTTGATTAATGATTTTCTGGTTACTCGCTGAGCTTTTAGCTCACCCCAAAAACTATTTTATTCCCCTCCACAGGGCTCGTGGCGAAGGAAGGACTTGTAGTACTTGTGCACGTGTATGGATGGCCTAAACTTTGTACAATTTTGGATTTGGAATTATTTTATGTATATTTGGGATTAGTTTCCGCTGCATTTGTGACATGTAATTATTGGAGACGGATGTGTATTTGTGGACCATTTGATTATTACTTGAGATTTGTATTGTATTTATTTGAGGACTGTAGTGAACGACTGAGTCCCGGCGAGAGCTGGGCGGGCGGCCCGCCGAACCCTGGGGTACGCCCTAGGGAGAGGTGGGGCCGTCACAGTTGGTATCAGAGCTTAGGCTTCAGATCTCTGTAGTGTATCCTAGGCTTGAAGTTTAGGATGCCGGACTGTGGGTTTGACTTGACTCTTGAGAGATTTTTGCGGGATGTCTTGACTTGATTGGTACAAGATGGAATGTCGAGGACGACATTCTTTTAAGGAGGGGAGATTGTGACGCCCCAAAAAAAAATGAGTTTGAGAACCCGGAAATTTTCTAATTTTCTAGGGTTTATTTTTTTAACGCCCGCCTTTTCTACATTTTCTTGATTAGAAAAATTTCCCAGATAAAGTTTATGAGCAAAAATAGTTTTAAAATGATTTTTCTAGTATCGGTTAGTTTTTGAGAAATTAAAAGCGTATTTTGGACGTGGGACCCGCTAGTGCGGTAAATGCATTATATTTTTTGACAACTTGTTGGAATTTTGTATTAAGTGATATTATTTTACAAGGTGCTAAAAGATAATTAGAGGTTACTTAGATGGTTTAATCTTGGAGAGACAAAAGGATAAGATTAAAATCCTAGAGGACCATTTGTCACCTAACTATTGGACCTTGACTTTGACTTGGACTTGTCTTAACCTTTACTAAACCAAATTTTGACCCAATTTCTTCCATTTTTATTGTCTTGGCCGAAATTTTTGGTGAGGAAAGAACAAGAGAGAGTTTCTTCAACTTCAACTTCAATTCTTGCTCAAATCTTGAGTTCCAACCGATTAAATTGCAAATCACTCCATAAAACTTGCTAGCTAAGGAAGATTGGAGCTCTTGGTGGAGTTATTTGGAAGGTTAAGGTGCCTAGTTGTTCTCTCTCTTCTATTGTTAAGGTGAGTGGTGATTGAACTTCCTCCTACACTTAATGAAGCTTAAGTTATGCCTAGTGGGAGCTAAAGTGCTGAAATTTGTGGTTTATTTCTTGGTTTGACATGAATTGGTGAAGTTTTTGATTTATTGATGATTTTTCTGGTTTAATTTGATCATGATGTTGTGGCTGTCCATGATGGTTGGAAATGATGTTTAATAACTCTAGTAGGTGTAAATGATTGGTAATTGCAACCAATTTTGGGTTTGGAAGGAATTTGAGAAAGTTAGGGTTTTATATCCCCAATTCTGTCCGGTTTTTTATCTCATGGTTAGAAGCCGAATTGGCCTTGGTTTAAAACATGAAACTTGTAGGTATTGATGTTTCAAAGGTTCCTGTAAAATTTCAGGTCAATTGGAGTAGTGTGGAGTGACAAAAGTCGGAAATACTGAGACAGGTCTGGGAAGGGGTGCTGCGAACAGGGTTGCCTTTTCACTCAATTTGACCGTGACTTTTCACCCTGATTCTCACCGAATTAGATTTTGGCCAAAACATGAAAGTTGTATCCAAGGCTATAAAATAGTTTCCTGTAAATTTTCAGCTTGATCCAACCACTGTAGCATGTGAAATGACCGAAATACCCTTGACTGTTTTTGAAACCTGTTTCGCGCCCAGATTTTTGTTTTCGTGTAGTCTTCCATTTTCGATCATGAAAATGCACGATTTGGCCTTTGAGGTCTTCTAATGAAATGTAGCTTGATGTATTAGCTACCATATACCTTTGGAATTTCTGGATTTGGACTTGTAGAGCCTGAGTTATGATGTTTCCGCTAGAATGCGTTTTGGTGAATCTGTTTTACGTTTTTGATGTGGTATCTTGCCTTTTTGACCTGTTTGCACTCGAAACTGGGTTGAGTGACCTTCTCCAATATTGTAGCCCTGACTCTTAGCTTCGAAACGGTGGGTCTTTCACCTTCATCCGACAATCGTAGCGCCTTTGGTACCATTACCGCAAAATGACGTCAAAACTATTTTTCTGGTTTTGAGCTTAACTTTCATTTCCGGACTTTTCCCTAGCTTGACTTGTGCTAGTACTACTTGGAGCTTGCTGAATGGCTATTGGATGAACTTATTTGTGTGACTTTGGAACTGGCTGAGGAAATAATGAAGCCATGATGGCTGGGAAAGTAAGCAAATTTAGGGGAAGTGCTGTCCGAAGTTTTAAAGGGTTTGATTGCTTTGAGTTTGTGATCTAAGACTTGGATTTGAGCAAGGCAATGTTATATGATGGATGATTTCTGAGCCATGGAGGTGAGTGACCTCAAACTACTTCTAAAGTGATTTATGAACCGTTTCTTACATTATTTACTTTTGAACTGTTTCCAAAGTTACTTTTGAAATGTTTTCTTGCATATCATGTGTGCTGGCATTTGAGTGTGCCTTGTTTGCTATATTTCTTGACTTCATGACTTGTATTTTGGTTGATAACGTGTTAAGCGCTTATAATGATTTCCAAAACGAGTTTTCGAGGCGAGTGTGTACTTTATCGCACTCGACCTCGATAAAGGTGAAATTTTCGATTGAAATGTTACTTGCGCATGAATGTAAGCCTTTTGGGCTGAACTGGCCATTGCCCCTTGTTACCGGTCGTCTTGAGCCAGAAGCGGACTCGGTCAGGCGATTAGGAACTTGGGTGAACGTTTGGTATACTCGAGTATTACCTATGTAGGTTGGTGGAGCCTGGCCAAAAGCCAGGGACGGGGTGAATGAAATGAAATGAATGACCAAATGAGCGAGGAAATGTCAGGAGAATGAATGTATCCTTTCATGAATGTTACTATCGCTTTCCATTGTAAATGTTTCTTGAATTATTGATAATCCATATTTACTGTTTTGCAAATGATGTAGTTGTTTCCGGATTTATCATTTAATTTATGACATCATTGCTATATGACATCATTGAAATGAACTATTGTGAAACCGAGTTGATTAATGATTTTCTGGTTACTCGCTGAGCTTTTAGCTCACCCCAAAAACTATTTTATTCCCCTCCACAGGGCTCGTGGCGAAGGAAGGACTTGTAGTACTTGTGCACGTGTATGGATGGCCTAAACTTTGTACAATTTTGGATTTGGAATTATTTTATGTATATTTGGGATTAGTTTCCGCTGCATTTGTGACATGTAATTATTGGAGACGGATGTGTATTTGTGGACCATTTGATGTATACTTGAGATTTGTATTGTATTTATTTGAGGACTGTAGTGAACGACTGAGTCCCGGCGAGAGCTGGGCGGGCGGCCCGCCGAACCCTGGGGTACGCCCTAGGGAGAGGTGGGGCCGTCACAGTTGGTATCAGAGCTTAGGCTTCAGATCTCTGTAGTGTATCCTAGGCTTGAAGT
Organism: Coffea arabica; assembly: GCF_036785885.1. Taxonomy (NCBI): domain Eukaryota; kingdom Viridiplantae; phylum Streptophyta; class Magnoliopsida; order Gentianales; family Rubiaceae; genus Coffea; species Coffea arabica. The sequence goes on from NC_092329.1 coordinate 38,960,148, forward strand.
TTAGGATGCCGGACTGTGGGTTTGACTTGACTCTTGAGAGATTTTTGCGGGATGTCTTGACTTGATTGGTACAAGATGGAATGTCGAGGACGACATTCTTTTAAGGAGGGGAGATTGTGACGCCCCAAAAAAAAATGAGTTTGAGAACCCGGAAATTTTCTAATTTTCTAGGGTTTATTTTTTTAACGCCCGCCTTTTCTACATTTTCTTGATTAGAAAAATTTCCCAGATAAAGTTTATGAGCAAAAATAGTTTTAAAATGATTTTTCTAGTATCGGTTAGTTTTTGAGAAATTAAAAGCGTATTTTGGACGTGGGACCCGCTAGTGCGGTAAATGCATTATATTTTTTGACAACTTGTTGGAATTTTGTATTAAGTGATATTATTTTACAAGGTGCTAAAAGATAATTAGAGGTTACTTAGATGGTTTAATCTTGGAGAGACAAAAGGATAAGATTAAAATCCTAGAGGACCATTTGTCACCTAACTATTGGACCTTGACTTTGACTTGGACTTGTCTTAACCTTTACTAAACCAAATTTTGACCCAATTTCTTCCATTTTTATTGTCTTGGCCGAAATTTTTGGTGAGGAAAGAACAAGAGAGAGTTTCTTCAACTTCAACTTCAATTCTTGCTCAAATCTTGAGTTCCAACCGATTAAATTGCAAATCACTCCATAAAACTTGCTAGCTAAGGAAGATTGGAGCTCTTGGTGGAGTTATTTGGAAGGTTAAGGTGCCTAGTTGTTCTCTCTCTTCTATTGTTAAGGTGAGTGGTGATTGAACTTCCTCCTACACTTAATGAAGCTTAAGTTATGCCTAGTGGGAGCTAAAGTGCTGAAATTTGTGGTTTATTTCTTGGTTTGACATGAATTGGTGAAGTTTTTGATTTATTGATGATTTTTCTGGTTTAATTTGATCATGATGTTGTGGCTGTCCATGATGGTTGGAAATGATGTTTAATAACTCTAGTAGGTGTAAATGATTGGTAATTGCAACCAATTTTGGGTTTGGAAGGAATTTGAGAAAGTTAGGGTTTTATATCCCCAATTCTGTCCGGTTTTTTATCTCATGGTTAGAAGCCGAATTGGCCTTGGTTTAAAACATGAAACTTGTAGGTATTGATGTTTCAAAGGTTCCTGTAAAATTTCAGGTCAATTGGAGTAGTGTGGAGTGACAAAAGTCGGAAATACTGAGACAGGTCTGGGAAGGGGTGCTGCGAACAGGGTTGCCTTTTCACTCAATTTGACCGTGACTTTTCACCCTGATTCTCACCGAATTAGATTTTGGCCAAAACATGAAAGTTGTATCCAAGGCTATAAAATAGTTTCCTGTAAATTTTCAGCTTGATCCAACCACTGTAGCATGTGAAATGACCGAAATACCCTTGACTGTTTTTGAAACCTGTTTCGCGCCCAGATTTTTGTTTTCGTGTAGTCTTCCATTTTCGATCATGAAAATGCACGATTTGGCCTTTGAGGTCTTCTAATGAAATGTAGCTTGATGTATTAGCTACCATATACCTTTGGAATTTCTGGATTTGGACTTGTAGAGCCTGAGTTATGATGTTTCCGCTAGAATGCGTTTTGGTGAATCTGTTTTACGTTTTTGATGTGGTATCTTGCCTTTTTGACCTGTTTGCACTCGAAACTGGGTTGAGTGACCTTCTCCAATATTGTAGCCCTGACTCTTAGCTTCGAAACGGTGGGTCTTTCACCTTCATCCGACAATCGTAGCGCCTTTGGTACCATTACCGCAAAATGACGTCAAAACTATTTTTCTGGTTTTGAGCTTAACTTTCATTTCCGGACTTTTCCCTAGCTTGACTTGTGCTAGTACTACTTGGAGCTTGCTGAATGGCTATTGGATGAACTTATTTGTGTGACTTTGGAACTGGCTGAGGAAATAATGAAGCCATGATGGCTGGGAAAGTAAGCAAATTTAGGGGAAGTGCTGTCCGAAGTTTTAAAGGGTTTGATTGCTTTGAGTTTGTGATCTAAGACTTGGATTTGAGCAAGGCAATGTTATATGATGGATGATTTCTGAGCCATGGAGGTGAGTGACCTCAAACTACTTCTAAAGTGATTTATGAACCGTTTCTTACATTATTTACTTTTGAACTGTTTCCAAAGTTACTTTTGAAATGTTTTCTTGCATATCATGTGTGCTGGCATTTGAGTGTGCCTTGTTTGCTATATTTCTTGACTTCATGACTTGTATTTTGGTTGATAACGTGTTAAGCGCTTATAATGATTTCCAAAACGAGTTTTCGAGGCGAGTGTGTACTTTATCGCACTCGACCTCGATAAAGGTGAAATTTTCGATTGAAATGTTACTTGCGCATGAATGTAAGCCTTTTGGGCTGAACTGGCCATTGCCCCTTGTTACCGGTCGTCTTGAGCCAGAAGCGGACTCGGTCAGGCGATTAGGAACTTGGGTGAACGTTTGGTATACTCGAGTATTACCTATGTAGGTTGGTGGAGCCTGGCCAAAAGCCAGGGACGGGGTGAATGAAATGAAATGAATGACCAAATGAGCGAGGAAATGTCAGGAGAATGAATGTATCCTTTCATGAATGTTACTATCGCTTTCCATTGTAAATGTTTCTTGAATTATTGATAATCCATATTTACTGTTTTGCAAATGATGTAGTTGTTTCCGGATTTATCATTTAATTTATGACATCATTGCTATATGACATCATTGAAATGAACTATTGTGAAACCGAGTTGATTAATGATTTTCTGGTTACTCGCTGAGCTTTTAGCTCACCCCAAAAACTATTTTATTCCCCTCCACAGGGCTCGTGGCGAAGGAAGGACTTGTAGTACTTGTGCACGTGTATGGATGGCCTAAACTTTGTACAATTTTGGATTTGGAATTATTTTATGTATATTTGGGATTAGTTTCCGCTGCATTTGTGACATGTAATTATTGGAGACGGATGTGTATTTGTGGACCATTTGATGTATACTTGAGATTTGTATTGTATTTATTTGAGGACTGTAGTGAACGACTGAGTCCCGGCGAGAGCTGGGCGGGCGGCCCGCCGAACCCTGGGGTACGCCCTAGGGAGAGGTGGGGCCGTCACAGTTGGTATCAGAGCTTAGGCTTCAGATCTCTGTAGTGTATCCTAGGCTTGAAGTTTAGGATGCCGGACTGTGGGTTTGACTTGACTCTTGAGAGATTTTTGCGGGATGTCTTGACTTGATTGGTACAAGATGGAATGTCGAGGACGACATTCTTTTAAGGAGGGGAGATTGTGACGCCCCAAAAAAAATGAGTTTGAGAACCCGGAAATTTTCTAATTTTCTAGGGTTTATTTTTTTAACGCCCGCCTTTTCTACATTTTCTTGATTAGAAAAATTTCCCAGATAAAGTTTATGAGCAAAAATAGTTTTAAAATGATTTTTCTAGTATCGGTTAGTTTTTGAGAAATTAAAAGCGTATTTTGGACGTGGGACCCGCTAGTGCGGTAAATGCATTATATTTTTTGACAACTTGTTGGAATTTTGTATTAAGTGATATTATTTTACAAGGTGCTAAAAGATAATTAGAGGTTACTTAGATGGTTTAATCTTGGAGAGACAAAAGGATAAGATTAAAATCCTAGAGGACCATTTGTCACCTAACTATTGGACCTTGACTTTGACTTGGACTTGTCTTAACCTTTACTAAACCAAATTTTGACCCAATTTCTTCCATTTTTATTGTCTTGGCCGAAATTTTTGGTGAGGAAAGAACAAGAGAGAGTTTCTTCAACTTCAACTTCAATTCTTGCTCAAATCTTGAGTTCCAACCGATTAAATTGCAAATCACTCCATAAAACTTGCTAGCTAAGGAAGATTGGAGCTCTTGGTGGAGTTATTTGGAAGGTTAAGGTGCCTAGTTGTTCTCTCTCTTCTATTGTTAAGGTGAGTGGTGATTGAACTTCCTCCTACACTTAATGAAGCTTAAGTTATGCCTAGTGGGAGCTAAAGTGCTGAAATTTGTGGTTTATTTCTTGGTTTGAGATGAATTGGTGAAGTTTTTGATTTATTGATGATTTTTCTGGTTTAATTTGATCATGATGTTGTGGCTGTCCATGATGGTTGGAAATGATGTTTAATAACTCTAGTAGGTGTAAATGATTGGTAATTGCAACCAATTTTGGGTTTGGAAGGAATTTGAGAAAGTTAGGGTTTTATATCCCCAATTCTGTCCGGTTTTTTATCTCATGGTTAGAGGCCGAATTGGCCTTGGTTTAAAACATGAAAGTTGTAGGTATTGATGTTTCAAAGGTTCCTGTAAAATTTCAGGTCAATTGGAGTAGTGTGGAGTGACAAAAGTCGGAAATACTGAGACAGGTCTGGGAAGGGGTGCTGCGAACAGGGTTGCCTTTTCACTCAATTTGACCGTGACTTTTCACCCTGATTCTCACCGAATTAGATTTTGGCCAAAACATGAAAGTTGTATCCAAGGCTATAAAATAGTTTCCTGTAAATTTTCAGCTTGATCCAACCACTGTAGCATGTGAAATGACCGAAATACCCTTGACTGTTTTTGAAACCTGTTTCGCGCCCAGATTTTTGTTTTCGTGTAGTCTTCCATTTTCGATCATGAAAATGCACGATTTGGCCTTTGAGGTCTTCTAATGAAATGTAGCTTGATGTATTAGCTACCATATACCTTTGGAATTTCTGGATTTGGACTTGTAGAGCCTGAGTTATGATGTTTCCGCTAGAATGCGTTTTGGTGAATCTGTTTTACGTTTTTGATGTGGTATCTTGCCTTTTTGACCTGTTTGCACTCGAAACTGGGTTGAGTGACCTTCTCCAATATTGTAGCCCTGACTCTTAGCTTCGAAACGGTGGGTCTTTCACCTTCATCCGACAATCGTAGCGCCTTTGGTACCATTACCGCAAAATGACGTCAAAACTATTTTTCTGGTTTTGAGCTTAACTTTCATTTCCGGACTTTTCCCTAGCTTGACTTGTGCTAGTACTACTTGGAGCTTGCTGAATGGCTATTGGATGAACTTATTTGTGTGACTTTGGAACTGGCTGAGGAAATAATGAAGCCATGATGGCTGGGAAAGTAAGCAAATTTAGGGGAAGTGCTGTCCGAAGTTTTAAAGGGTTTGATTGCTTTGAGTTTGTGATCTAAGACTTGGATTTGAGCAAGGCAATGTTATATGATGGATGATTTCTGAGCCATGGAGGTGAGTGACCTCAAACTACTTCTAAAGTGATTTATGAACCGTTTCTTACATTATTTACTTTTGAACTGTTTCCAAAGTTACTTTTGAAATGTTTTCTTGCATATCATGTGTGCTGGCATTTGAGTGTGCCTTGTTTGCTATATTTCTTGACTTCATGACTTGTATTTTGGTTGATAACGTGTTAAGCGCTTATAATGATTTCCAAAACGAGTTTTCGAGGCGAGTGTGTACTTTATCGCACTCGACCTCGATAAAGGTGAAATTTTCGATTGAAATGTTACTTGCGCATGAATGTAAGCCTTTTGGGCTGAACTGGCCATTGCCCCTTGTTACCGGTCGTCTTGAGCCAGAAGCGGACTCGGTCAGGCGATTAGGAACTTGGGTGAACGTTTGGTATACTCGAGTATTACCTATGTAGGTTGGTGGAGCCTGGCCAAAAGCCAGGGACGGGGTGAATGAAATGAAATGAATGACCAAATGAGCGAGGAAATGTCAGGAGAATGAATGTATCCTTTCATGAATGTTACTATCGCTTTCCATTGTAAATGTTTCTTGAATTATTGATAATCCATATTTACTGTTTTGCAAATGATGTAGTTGTTTCCGGATTTATCATTTAATTTATGACATCATTGCTATATGACATCATTGAAATGAACTATTGTGAAACCGAGTTGATTAATGATTTTCTGGTTACTCGCTGAGCTTTTAGCTCACCCCAAAAACTATTTTATTCCCCTCCACAGGGCTCGTGGCGAAGGAAGGACTTGTAGTACTTGTGCACGTGTATGGATGGCCTAAACTTTGTACAATTTTGGATTTGGAATTATTTTATGTATATTTGGGATTAGTTTCCGCTGCATTTGTGACATGTAATTATTGGAGACGGATGTGTATTTGTGGACCATTTGATGTATACTTGAGATTTGTATTGTATTTATTTGAGGACTGTAGTGAACGACTGAGTCCCGGCGAGAGCTGGGCGGGCGGCCCGCCGAACCCTGGGGTACGCCCTAGGGAGAGGTGGGGCCGTCACAGTTGGTATCAGAGCTTAGGCTTCAGATCTCTGTAGTGTATCCTAGGCTTGAAGTTTAGGATGCCGGACTGTGGGTTTGACTTGACTCTTGAGAGATTTTTGCGGGATGTCTTGACTTGATTGGTACAAGATGGAATGTCGAGGACGACATTCTTTTAAGGAGGGGAGATTGTGACGCCCCAAAAAAAAATGAGTTTGAGAACCCGGAAATTTTCTAATTTTCTAGGGTTTATTTTTTTAACGCCCGCCTTTTCTACATTTTCTTGATTAGAAAAATTTCCCAGATAAAGTTTATGAGCAAAAATAGTTTTAAAATGATTTTTCTAGTATCGGTTAGTTTTTGAGAAATTAAAAGCGTATTTTGGACGTGGGACCCGCTAGTGCGGTAAATGCATTATATTTTTTGACAACTTGTTGGAATTTTGTATTAAGTGATATTATTTTACAAGGTGCTAAAAGATAATTAGAGGTTACTTAGATGGTTTAATCTTGGAGAGACAAAAGGATAAGATTAAAATCCTAGAGGACCATTTGTCACCTAACTATTGGACCTTGACTTTGACTTGGACTTGTCTTAACCTTTACTAAACCAAATTTTGACCCAATTTCTTCCATTTTTATTGTCTTGGCCGAAATTTTTGGTGAGGAAAGAACAAGAGAGAGTTTCTTCAACTTCAACTTCAATTCTTGCTCAAATCTTGAGTTCCAACCGATTAAATTGCAAATCACTCCATAAAACTTGCTAGCTAAGGAAGATTGGAGCTCTTGGTGGAGTTATTTGGAAGGTTAAGGTGCCTAGTTGTTCTCTCTCTTCTATTGTTAAGGTGAGTGGTGATTGAACTTCCTCCTACACTTAATGAAGCTTAAGTTATGCCTAGTGGGAGCTAAAGTGCTGAAATTTGTGGTTTATTTCTTGGTTTGACATGAATTGGTGAAGTTTTTGATTTATTGATGATTTTTCTGGTTTAATTTGATCATGATGTTGTGGCTGTCCATGATGGTTGGAAATGATGTTTAATAACTCTAGTAGGTGTAAATGATTGGTAATTGCAACCAATTTTGGGTTTGGAAGGAATTTGAGAAAGTTAGGGTTTTATATCCCCAATTCTGTCCGGTTTTTTATCTCATGGTTAGAAGCCGAATTGGCCTTGGTTTAAAACATGAAACTTGTAGGTATTGATGTTTCAAAGGTTCCTGTAAAATTTCAGGTCAATTGGAGTAGTGTGGAGTGACAAAAGTCGGAAATACTGAGACAGGTCTGGGAAGGGGTGCTGCGAACAGGGTTGCCTTTTCACTCAATTTGACCGTGACTTTTCACCCTGATTCTCACCGAATTAGATTTTGGCCAAAACATGAAAGTTGTATCCAAGGCTATAAAATAGTTTCCTGTAAATTTTCAGCTTGATCCAACCACTGTAGCATGTGAAATGACCGAAATACCCTTGACTGTTTTTGAAACCTGTTTCGCGCCCAGATTTTTGTTTTCGTGTAGTCTTCCATTTTCGATCATGAAAATGCACGATTTGGCCTTTGAGGTCTTCTAATGAAATGTAGCTTGATGTATTAGCTACCATATACCTTTGGAATTTCTGGATTTGGACTTGTAGAGCCTGAGTTATGATGTTTCCGCTAGAATGCGTTTTGGTGAATCTGTTTTACGTTTTTGATGTGGTATCTTGCCTTTTTGACCTGTTTGCACTCGAAACTGGGTTGAGTGACCTTCTCCAATATTGTAGCCCTGACTCTTAGCTTCGAAACGGTGGGTCTTTCACCTTCATCCGACAATCGTAGCGCCTTTGGTACCATTACCGCAAAATGACGTCAAAACTATTTTTCTGGTTTTGAGCTTAACTTTCATTTCCGGACTTTTCCCTAGCTTGACTTGTGCTAGTACTACTTGGAGCTTGCTGAATGGCTATTGGATGAACTTATTTGTGTGACTTTGGAACTGGCTGAGGAAATAATGAAGCCATGATGGCTGGGAAAGTAAGCAAATTTAGGGGAAGTGCTGTCCGAAGTTTTAAAGGGTTTGATTGCTTTGAGTTTGTGATCTAAGACTTGGATTTGAGCAAGGCAATGTTATATGATGGATGATTTCTGAGCCATGGAGGTGAGTGACCTCAAACTACTTCTAAAGTGATTTATGAACCGTTTCTTACATTATTTACTTTTGAACTGTTTCCAAAGTTACTTTTGAAATGTTTTCTTGCATATCATGTGTGCTGGCATTTGAGTGTGCCTTGTTTGCTATATTTCTTGACTTCATGACTTGTATTTTGGTTGATAACGTGTTAAGCGCTTATAATGATTTCCAAAACGAGTTTTCGAGGCGAGTGTGTACTTTATCGCACTCGACCTCGATAAAGGTGAAATTTTCGATTGAAATGTTACTTGCGCATGAATGTAAGCCTTTTGGGCTGAACTGGCCATTGCCCCTTGTTACCGGTCGTCTTGAGCCAGAAGCGGACTCGGTCAGGCGATTAGGAACTTGGGTGAACGTTTGGTATACTCGAGTATTACCTATGTAGGTTGGTGGAGCCTGGCCAAAAGCCAGGGACGGGGTGAATGAAATGAAATGAATGACCAAATGAGCGAGGAAATGTCAGGAGAATGAATGTATCCTTTCATGAATGTTACTATCGCTTTCCATTGTAAATGTTTCTTGAATTATTGATAATCCATATTTACTGTTTTGCAAATGATGTAGTTGTTTCCGGATTTATCATTTAATTTATGACATCATTGCTATATGACATCATTGAAATGAACTATTGTGAAACCGAGTTGATTAATGATTTTCTGGTTACTCGCTGAGCTTTTAGCTCACCCCAAAAACTATTTTATTCCCCTCCACAGGGCTCGTGGCGAAGGAAGGACTTGTAGTACTTGTGCACGTGTATGGATGGCCTAAACTTTGTACAATTTTGGATTTGGAATTATTTTATGTATATTTGGGATTAGTTTCCGCTGCATTTGTGACATGTAATTATTGGAGACGGATGTGTATTTGTGGACCATTTGATGTATACTTGAGATTTGTATTGTATTTATTTGAGGACTGTAGTGAACGACTGAGTCCCGGCGAGAGCTGGGCGGGCGGCCCGCCGAACCCTGGGGTACGCCCTAGGGAGAGGTGGGGCCGTCACAGTTGGTATCAGAGCTTAGGCTTCAGATCTCTGTAGTGTATCCTAGGCTTGAAGTTTAGGATGCCGGACTGTGGGTTTGACTTGACTCTTGAGAGATTTTTGCGGGATGTCTTGACTTGATTGGTACAAGATGGAATGTCGAGGACGACATTCTTTTAAGGAGGGGAGATTGTGACGCCCCAAAAAAAATGAGTTTGAGAACCCGGAAATTTTCTAATTTTCTAGGGTTTATTTTTTTAACGCCCGCCTTTTCTACATTTTCTTGATTAGAAAAATTTCCCAGATAAAGTTTATGAGCAAAAATAGTTTTAAAATGATTTTTCTAGTATCGGTTAGTTTTTGAGAAATTAAAAGCGTATTTTGGACGTGGGACCCGCTAGTGCGGTAAATGCATTATATTTTTTGACAACTTGTTGGAATTTTGTATTAAGTGATATTATTTTACAAGGTGCTAAAAGATAATTAGAGGTTACTTAGATGGTTTAATCTTGGAGAGACAAAAGGATAAGATTAAAATCCTAGAGGACCATTTGTCACCTAACTATTGGACCTTGACTTTGACTTGGACTTGTCTTAACCTTTACTAAACCAAATTTTGACCCAATTTCTTCCATTTTTATTGTCTTGGCCGAAATTTTTGGTGAGGAAAGAACAAGAGAGAGTTTCTTCAACTTCAACTTCAATTCTTGCTCAAATCTTGAGTTCCAACCGATTAAATTGCAAATCACTCCATAAAACTTGCTAGCTAAGGAAGATTGGAGCTCTTGGTGGAGTTATTTGGAAGGTTAAGGTGCCTAGTTGTTCTCTCTCTTCTATTGTTAAGGTGAGTGGTGATTGAACTTCCTCCTACACTTAATGAAGCTTAAGTTATGCCTAGTGGGAGCTAAAGTGCTGAAATTTGTGGTTTATTTCTTGGTTTGAGATGAATTGGTGAAGTTTTTGATTTATTGATGATTTTTCTGGTTTAATTTGATCATGATGTTGTGGCTGTCCATGATGGTTGGAAATGATGTTTAATAACTCTAGTAGGTGTAAATGATTGGTAATTGCAACCAATTTCGGGTTTGGAAGGAATTTGAGAAAGTTAGGGTTTTATATCCCCAATTCTGTCCGGTTTTTTATCTCATGGTTAGAGGCCGAATTGGCCTTGGTTTAAAACATGAAAGTTGTAGGTATTGATGTTTTAAAGGTTCCTGTAAAATTTCAGGTCAATTGGAGTAGTGTGGAGTGACAAAAGTCGGAAATACTGAGACAGGTCTGGGAAGGGGTGCTGCGAACAGGGTTGCCTTTTCACTCAATTTGACCGTGACTTTTCACCCTGATTCTCACCGAATTAGATTTTGGCCAAAACATGAAAGTTGTATCCAAGGCTATAAAATAGTTTCCTGTAAATTTTCAGCTTGATCCAACCACTGTAGCATGTGAAATGACCGAAATACCCTTGACTGTTTTTGAAACCTGTTTCGCGCCCAGATTTTTGTTTTCGTGTAGTCTTCCATTTTCGATCATGAAAATGCACGATTTGGCCTTTGAGGTCTTCTAATGAAATGTAGCTTGATGTATTAGCTACCATATACCTTTGGAATTTCTGGATTTGGACTTGTAGAGCCTGAGTTATGATGTTTCCGCTAGAATGCGTTTTGGTGAATCTGTTTTACGTTTTTGATGTGGTATCTTGCCTTTTTGACCCGTTTGCACTCGAAACTGGGTTGAGTGACCTTCTGCAATATTGTAGCCCTGACTCTTAGATTCGAAACGGTGGGTCTTTCACCTTCATCCGACAATCGTAGCGCCTTTGGTACCATTACCGCAAAATGACGTCAAAACTATTTTTCTGGTTTTGAGCTTAACTTTCATTTCCGGACTTTTCCCTAGCTTGACTTGTGCTAGTACTACTTGGAGCTTGCTGAATGGCTATTGGATGAACTTATTTGTGTGACTTTGGAACTGGCTGAGGAAATAATGAAGCCATGATGGCTGGGAAAGTAAGCAAATTTAGGGGAAGTGCTGTCCGAAGTTTTAAAGGGTTTGATTGCTTTGAGTTTGTGATCTAAGACTTGGATTTGAGCAAGGCAATGTTATATGATGGATGATTTCTGAGCCATGGAGGTGAGTGACCTCAAACTACTTCTAAAGTGATTTATGAACCGTTTCTTACATTATTTACTTTTGAACTGTTTCCAAAGTTACTTTTGAAATGTTTTCTTGCATATCATGTGTGCTGGCATTTGAGTGTGCCTTGTTTGCTATATTTCTTGACTTCATGACTTGTATTTTGGTTGATAACGTGTTAAGCGCTTATAATGATTTCCAAAACGAGTTTTCGAGGCGAGTGTGTACTTTATCGCACTCGACCTCGATAAAGGTGAAATTTTCGATTGAAATGTTACTTGCGCATGAATGTAAGCCTTTTGGGCTGAACTGGCCATTGCCCCTTGTTACCGGTCGTCTTGAGCCAGAAGCGGACTCGGTCAGGCGATTAGGAACTTGGGTGAACGTTTGGTATACTCGAGTATTACCTATGTAGGTTGGTGGAGCCTGGCCAAAAGCCAGGGACGGGGTGAATGAAATGAAATGAATGACCAAATGAGCGAGGAAATGTCAGGAGAATGAATGTATCCTTTCATGAATGTTACTATCGCTTTCCATTGTAAATGTTTCTTGAATTATTGATAATCCATATTTACTGTTTTGCAAATGATGTAGTTGTTTCCGGATTTATCATTTAATTTATGACATCATTGCTATATGACATCATTGAAATGAACTATTGTGAAACCGAGTTGATTAATGATTTTCTGGTTACTCGCTGAGCTTTTAGCTCACCCCAAAAACTATTTTATTCCCCTCCACAGGGCTCGTGGCGAAGGAAGGACTTGTAGTACTTGTGCACGTGTATGGATGGCCTAAACTTTGTACAATTTTGGATTTGGAATTATTTTATGTATATTTGGGATTAGTTTCCGCTGCATTTGTGACATGTAATTATTGGAGACGGATGTGTATTTGTGGACCATTTGATGTATACTTGAGATTTGTATTGTATTTATTTGAGGACTGTAGTGAACGACTGAGTCCCGGCGAGAGCTGGGCGGGCGGCCCGCCGAACCCTGGGGTACGCCCTAGGGAGAGGTGGGGCCGTCACAGTTGGTATCAGAGCTTAGGCTTCAGATCTCTGTAGTGTATCCTAGGCTTGAAGTTTAGGATGCCGGACTGTGGGTTTGACTTGACTCTTGAGAGATTTTTGCGGGATGTCTTGACTTGATTGGTACAAGATGGAATGTCGAGGACGACATTCTTTTAAGGAGGGGAGATTGTGACGCCCCAAAAAAAAATGAGTTTGAGAACCCGGAAATTTTCTAATTTTCTAGGGTTTATTTTTTTAACGCCCGCCTTTTCTACATTTTCTTGATTAGAAAAATTTCCCAGATAAAGTTTATGAGCAAAAATAGTTTTAAAATGATTTTTCTAGTATCGGTTAGTTTTTGAGAAATTAAAAGCGTATTTTGGACGTGGGACCCGCTAGTGCGGTAAATGCATTATATTTTTTGACAACTTGTTGGAATTTTGTATTAAGTGATATTATTTTACAAGGTGCTAAAAGATAATTAGAGGTTACTTAGATGGTTTAATCTTGGAGAGACAAAAGGATAAGATTAAAATCCTAGAGGACCATTTGTCACCTAACTATTGGACCTTGACTTTGACTTGGACTTGTCTTAACCTTTACTAAACCAAATTTTGACCCAATTTCTTCCATTTTTATTGTCTTGGCCGAAATTTTTGGTGAGGAAAGAACAAGAGAGAGTTTCTTCAACTTCAACTTCAATTCTTGCTCAAATCTTGAGTTCCAACCGATTAAATTGCAAATCACTCCATAAAACTTGCTAGCTAAGGAAGATTGGAGCTCTTGGTGGAGTTATTTGGAAGGTTAAGGTGCCTAGTTGTTCTCTCTCTTCTATTGTTAAGGTGAGTGGTGATTGAACTTCCTCCTACACTTAATGAAGCTTAAGTTATGCCTAGTGGGAGCTAAAGTGCTGAAATTTGTGGTTTATTTCTTGGTTTGACATGAATTGGTGAAGTTTTTGATTTATTGATGATTTTTCTGGTTTAATTTGATCATGATGTTGTGGCTGTCCATGATGGTTGGAAATGATGTTTAATAACTCTAGTAGGTGTAAATGATTGGTAATTGCAACCAATTTTGGGTTTGGAAGGAATTTGAGAAAGTTAGGGTTTTATATCCCCAATTCTGTCCGGTTTTTTATCTCATGGTTAGAAGCCGAATTGGCCTTGGTTTAAAACATGAAACTTGTAGGTATTGATGTTTCAAAGGTTCCTGTAAAATTTCAGGTCAATTGGAGTAGTGTGGAGTGACAAAAGTCGGAAATACTGAGACAGGTCTGGGAAGGGGTGCTGCGAACAGGGTTGCCTTTTCACTCAATTTGACCGTGACTTTTCACCCTGATTCTCACCGAATTAGATTTTGGCCAAAACATGAAAGTTGTATCCAAGGCTATAAAATAGTTTCCTGTAAATTTTCAGCTTGATCCAACCACTGTAGCATGTGAAATGACCGAAATACCCTTGACTGTTTTTGAAACCTGTTTCGCGCCCAGATTTTTGTTTTCGTGTAGTCTTCCATTTTCGATCATGAAAATGCACGATTTGGCCTTTGAGGTCTTCTAATGAAATGTAGCTTGATGTATTAGCTACCATATACCTTTGGAATTTCTGGATTTGGACTTGTAGAGCCTGAGTTATGATGTTTCCGCTAGAATGCGTTTTGGTGAATCTGTTTTACGTTTTTGATGTGGTATCTTGCCTTTTTGACCTGTTTGCACTCGAAACTGGGTTGAGTGACCTTCTCCAATATTGTAGCCCTGACTCTTAGCTTCGAAACGGTGGGTCTTTCACCTTCATCCGACAATCGTAGCGCCTTTGGTACCATTACCGCAAAATGACGTCAAAACTATTTTTCTGGTTTTGAGCTTAACTTTCATTTCCGGACTTTTCCCTAGCTTGACTTGTGCTAGTACTACTTGGAGCTTGCTGAATGGCTATTGGATGAACTTATTTGTGTGACTTTGGAACTGGCTGAGGAAATAATGAAGCCATGATGGCTGGGAAAGTAAGCAAATTTAGGGGAAGTGCTGTCCGAAGTTTTAAAGGGTTTGATTGCTTTGAGTTTGTGATCTAAGACTTGGATTTGAGCAAGGCAATGTTATATGATGGATGATTTCTGAGCCATGGAGGTGAGTGACCTCAAACTACTTCTAAAGTGATTTATGAACCGTTTCTTACATTATTTACTTTTGAACTGTTTCCAAAGTTACTTTTGAAATGTTTTCTTGCATATCATGTGTGCTGGCATTTGAGTGTGCCTTGTTTGCTATATTTCTTGACTTCATGACTTGTATTTTGGTTGATAACGTGTTAAGCGCTTATAATGATTTCCAAAACGAGTTTTCGAGGCGAGTGTGTACTTTATCGCACTCGACCTCGATAAAGGTGAAATTTTCGATTGAAATGTTACTTGCGCATGAATGTAAGCCTTTTGGGCTGAACTGGCCATTGCCCCTTGTTACCGGTCGTCTTGAGCCAGAAGCGGACTCGGTCAGGCGATTAGGAACTTGGGTGAACGTTTGGTATACTCGAGTATTACCTATGTAGGTTGGTGGAGCCTGGCCAAAAGCCAGGGACGGGGTGAATGAAATGAAATGAATGACCAAATGAGCGAGGAAATGTCAGGAGAATGAATGTATCCTTTCATGAATGTTACTATCGCTTTCCATTGTAAATGTTTCTTGAATTATTGATAATCCATATTTACTGTTTTGCAAATGATGTAGTTGTTTCCGGATTTATCATTTAATTTATGACATCATTGCTATATGACATCATTGAAATGAACTATTGTGAAACCGAGTTGATTAATGATTTTCTGGTTACTCGCTGAGCTTTTAGCTCACCCCAAAAACTATTTTATTCCCCTCCACAGGGCTCGTGGCGAAGGAAGGACTTGTAGTACTTGTGCACGTGTATGGATGGCCTAAACTTTGTACAATTTTGGATTTGGAATTATTTTATGTATATTTGGGATTAGTTTCCGCTGCATTTGTGACATGTAATTATTGGAGACGGATGTGTATTTGTGGACCATTTGATGTATACTTGAGATTTGTATTGTATTTATTTGAGGACTGTAGTGAACGACTGAGTCCCGGCGAGAGCTGGGCGGGCGGCCCGCCGAACCCTGGGGTACGCCCTAGGGAGAGGTGGGGCCGTCACAGTTGGTATCAGAGCTTAGGCTTCAGATCTCTGTAGTGTATCCTAGGCTTGAAGTTTAGGATGCCGGACTGTGGGTTTGACTTGACTCTTGAGAGATTTTTGCGGGATGTCTTGACTTGATTGGTACAAGATGGAATGTCGAGGACGACATTCTTTTAAGGAGGGGAGATTGTGACGCCCCAAAAAAAAATGAGTTTGAGAACCCGGAAATTTTCTAATTTTCTAGGGTTTATTTTTTTAACGCCCGCCTTTTCTACATTTTCTTGATTGGAAAAATTTCCCAGATAAAGTTTATGAGCAAAAATAGTTTTAAAATGATTTTTCTAGTATCGGTTAGTTTTTGAGAAATTAAAAGCGTATTTTGGACGTGGGACCCGCTAGTGCGGTAAATGCATTATATTTTTTGACAACTTGTTGGAATTTTGTATTAAGTGATATTATTTTACAAGGTGCTAAAAGATAATTAGAGGTTACTTAGATGGTTTAATCTTGGAGAGACAAAAGGATAAGATTAAAATCCTAGAGGACCATTTGTCACCTAACTATTGGACCTTGACTTTGACTTGGACTTGTCTTAACCTTTACTAAACCAAATTTTGACCCAATTTCTTCCATTTTTATTGTCTTGGCCGAAATTTTTGGTGAGGAAAGAACAAGAGAGAGTTTCTTCAACTTCAACTTCAATTCTTGCTCAAATCTTGAGTTCCAACCGATTAAATTGCAAATCACTCCACAAAACTTGCTAGCTAAGGAAGATTGGAGCTCTTGGTGGAGTTATTTGGAAGGTTAAGGTGCCTAGTTGTTCTCTCTCTTCTATTGTTAAGGTGAGTGGTGATTGAACTTCCTCCTACACTTAATGAAGCTTAAGTTATGCCTAGTGGGAGCTAAAGTGCTGAAATTTGTGGTTTATTTCTTGGTTTGAGATGAATTGGTGAAGTTTTTGATTTATTGATGATTTTTCTGGTTTAATTTGATCATGATGTTGTGGCTGTCCATGATGGTTGGAAATGATGTTTAATAACTCTAGTAGGTGTAAATGATTGGTAATTGCAACCAATTTTGGGTTTGGAAGGAATTTGAGAAAGTTAGGGTTTTATATCCCCAATTCTGTCCGGTTTTTTATCTCATGGTTAGAGGCCGAATTGGCCTTGGTTTAAAACATGAAAGTTGTAGGTATTGATGTTTTAAAGGTTCCTGTAAAATTTCAGGTCAATTGGAGTAGTGTGGAGTGACAAAAGTCGGAAATACTGAGACAGGTCTGGGAAGGGGTGCTGCGAACAGGGTTGCCTTTTCACTCAATTTGACCGTGACTTTTCACCCTGATTCTCACCGAATTAGATTTTGGCCAAAACATGAAAGTTGTATCCAAGGCTATAAAATAGTTTCCTGTAAATTTTCAGCTTGATCCAACCACTGTAGCATGTGAAATGACCGAAATACCCTTGACTGTTTTTGAAACCTGTTTCGCGCCCAGATTTTTGTTTTCGTGTAGTCTTCCATTTTCGATCATGAAAATGCACGATTTGGCCTTTGAGGTCTTCTAATGAAATGTAGCTTGATGTATTAGCTACCATATACCTTTGGAATTTCTGGATTTGGACTTGTAGAGCCTGAGTTATGATGTTTCCGCTAGAATGCGTTTTGGTGAATCTGTTTTACGTTTTTGATGTGGTATCTTGCCTTTTTGACCTGTTTGCACTCGAAACTGGGTTGAGTGACCTTCTGCAATATTGTAGCCCTGACTCTTAGATTCGAAACGGTGGGTCTTTCACCTTCATCCGACAATCGTAGCGCCTTTGGTACCATTACCGCAAAATGACGTCAAAACTATTTTTCTGGTTTTGAGCTTAACTTTCATTTCCGGACTTTTCCCTAGCTTGACTTGTGCTAGTACTACTTGGAGCTTGCTGAATGGCTATTGGATGAACTTATTTGTGTGACTTTGGAACTGGCTGAGGAAATAATGAAGCCATGATGGCTGGGAAAGTAAGCAAATTTAGGGGAAGTGCTGTCCGAAGTTTTAAAGGGTTTGATTGCTTTGAGTTTGTGATCTAAGACTTGGATTTGAGCAAGGCAATGTTATATGATGGATGATTTCTGAGCCATGGAGGTGAGTGACCTCAAACTACTTCTAAAGTGATTTATGAACCGTTTCTTACATTATTTACTTTTGAACTGTTTCCAAAGTTACTTTTGAAATGTTTTCTTGCATATCATGTGTGCTGGCATTTGAGTGTGCCTTGTTTGCTATATTTCTTGACTTCATGACTTGTATTTTGGTTGATAACGTGTTAAGCGCTTATAATGATTTCCAAAACGAGTTTTCGAGGCGAGTGTGTACTTTATCGCACTCGACCTCGATAAAGGTGAAATTTTCGATTGAAATGTTACTTGCGCATGAATGTAAGCCTTTTGGGCTGAACTGGCCATTGCCCCTTGTTACCGGTCGTCTTGAGCCAGAAGCGGACTCGGTCAGGCGATTAGGAACTTGGGTGAACGTTTGGTATACTCGAGTATTACCTATGTAGGTTGGTGGAGCCTGGCCAAAAGCCAGGGACGGGGTGAATGAAATGAAATGAATGACCAAATGAGCGAGGAAATGTCAGGAGAATGAATGTATCCTTTCATGAATGTTACTATCGCTTTCCATTGTAAATGTTTCTTGAATTATTGATAATCCATATTTACTGTTTTGCAAATGATGTAGTTGTTTCCGGATTTATCATTTAATTTATGACATCATTGCTATATGACATCATTGAAATGAACTATTGTGAAACCGAGTTGATTAATGATTTTCTGGTTACTCGCTGAGCTTTTAGCTCACCCCAAAAACTATTTTATTCCCCTCCACAGGGCTCGTGGCGAAGGAAGGACTTGTAGTACTTGTGCACGTGTATGGATGGCCTAAACTTTGTACAATTTTGGATTTGGAATTATTTTATGTATATTTGGGATTAGTTTCCGCTGCATTTGTGACATGTAATTATTGGAGACGGATGTGTATTTGTGGACCATTTGATGTATACTTGAGATTTGTATTGTATTTATTTGAGGACTGTAGTGAACGACTGAGTCCCGGCGAGAGCTGGGCGGGCGGCCCGCCGAACCCTGGGGTACGCCCTAGGGAGAGGTGGGGCCGTCACAGTTGGTATCAGAGCTTAGGCTTCAGATCTCTGTAGTGTATCCTAGGCTTGAAGTTTAGGATGCCGGACTGTGGGTTTGACTTGACTCTTGAGAGATTTTTGCGGGATGTCTTGACTTGATTGGTACAAGATGGAATGTCGAGGACGACATTCTTTTAAGGAGGGGAGATTGTGACGCCCCAAAAAAAAATGAGTTTGAGAACCCGGAAATTTTCTAATTTTCTAGGGTTTATTTTTTTAACGCCCGCCTTTTCTACATTTTCTTGATTGGAAAAATTTCCCAGATAAAGTTTATGAGCAAAAATAGTTTTAAAATGATTTTTCTAGTATCGGTTAGTTTTTGAGAAATTAAAAGCGTATTTTGGACGTGGGACCCGCTAGTGCGGTAAATGCATTATATTTTTTGACAACTTGTTGGAATTTTGTATTAAGTGATATTATTTTACAAGGTGCTAAAAGATAATTAGAGGTTACTTAGATGGTTTAATCTTGGAGAGACAAAAGGATAAGATTAAAATCCTAGAGGACCATTTGTCACCTAACTATTGGACCTTGACTTTGACTTGGACTTGTCTTAACCTTTACTAAACCAAATTTTGACCCAATTTCTTCCATTTTTATTGTCTTGGCCGAAATTTTTGGTGAGGAAAGAACAAGAGAGAGTTTCTTCAACTTCAACTTCAATTCTTGCTCAAATCTTGAGTTCCAACCGATTAAATTGCAAATCACTCCATAAAACTTGCTAGCTAAGGAAGATTGGAGCTCTTGGTGGAGTTATTTGGAAGGTTAAGGTGCCTAGTTGTTCTCTCTCTTCTATTGTTAAGGTGAGTGGTGATTGAACTTCCTCCTACACTTAATGAAGCTTAAGTTATGCCTAGTGGGAGCTAAAGTGCTGAAATTTGTGGTTTATTTCTTGGTTTGACATGAATTGGTGAAGTTTTTGATTTATTGATGATTTTTCTGGTTTAATTTGATCATGATGTTGTGGCTGTCCATGATGGTTGGAAATGATGTTTAATAACTCTAGTAGGTGTAAATGATTGGTAATTGCAACCAATTTTGGGTTTGGAAGGAATTTGAGAAAGTTAGGGTTTTATATCCC
The DNA here is from genome assembly GCF_036785885.1 of Coffea arabica. NCBI lineage: Eukaryota > Viridiplantae > Streptophyta > Magnoliopsida > Gentianales > Rubiaceae > Coffea > Coffea arabica. The sequence goes on from NC_092329.1 coordinate 38,980,069, forward strand.
CAATTCTGTCCGGTTTTTTATCTCATGGTTAGAAGCCGAATTGGCCTTGGTTTAAAACATGAAACTTGTAGGTATTGATGTTTCAAAGGTTCCTGTAAAATTTCAGGTCAATTGGAGTAGTGTGGAGTGACAAAAGTCGGAAATACTGAGACAGGTCTGGGAAGGGGTGCTGCGAACAGGGTTGCCTTTTCACTCAATTTGACCGTGACTTTTCACCCTGATTCTCACCGAATTAGATTTTGGCCAAAACATGAAAGTTGTATCCAAGGCTATAAAATAGTTTCCTGTAAATTTTCAGCTTGATCCAACCACTGTAGCATGTGAAATGACCGAAATACCCTTGACTGTTTTTGAAACCTGTTTCGCGCCCAGATTTTTGTTTTCGTGTAGTCTTCCATTTTCGATCATGAAAATGCACGATTCGGCCTTTGAGGTCTTCTAATGAAATGTAGCTTGATGTATTAGCTACCATATGCCTTTGGAATTTCTGGATTTGGACTTGTAGAGCCTGAGTTATGATGTTTCCGCTAGAATGCGTTTTGGTGAATCTGTTTTACGTTTTTGATGTGGTATCTTGCCTTTTTGACCTGTTTGCACTCGAAACTGGGTTGAGTGACCTTCTGCAATATTGTAGCCCTGACTCTTAGATTCGAAACGGTGGGTCTTTCACCTTCATCCGACAATCGTAGCGCCTTTGGTACCATTACCGCAAAATGACGTCAAAACTATTTTTCTGGTTTTGAGCTTAACTTTCATTTCCGGACTTTTCCCTAGCTTGACTTGTGCTAGTACTACTTGGAGCTTGCTGAATGGCTATTGGATGAACTTATTTGTGTGACTTTGGAACTGGCTGAGGAAATAATGAAGCCATGATGGCTGGGAAAGTAAGCAAATTTAGGGGAAGTGCTGTCCGAAGTTTTAAAGGGTTTGATTGCTTTGAGTTTGTGATCTAAGACTTGGATTTGAGCAAGGCAATGTTATATGATGGATGATTTCTGAGCCATGGAGGTGAGTGACCTCAAACTACTTCTAAAGTGATTTATGAACCGTTTCTTACATTATTTACTTTTGAACTGTTTCCAAAGTTACTTTTGAAATGTTTTCTTGCATATCATGTGTGCTGGCATTTGAGTGTGCCTTGTTTGCTATATTTCTTGACTTCATGACTTGTATTTTGGTTGATAACGTGTTAAGCGCTTATAATGATTTCCAAAACGAGTTTTCGAGGCGAGTGTGTACTTTATCGCACTCGACCTCGATAAAGGTGAAATTTTCGATTGAAATGTTACTTGCGCATGAATGTAAGCCTTTTGGGCTGAACTGGCCATTGCCCCTTGTTACCGGTCGTCTTGAGCCAGAAGCGGACTCGGTCAGGCGATTAGGAACTTGGGTGAACGTTTGGTATACTCGAGTATTACCTATGTAGGTTGGTGGAGCCTGGCCAAAAGCCAGGGACGGGGTGAATGAAATGAAATGAATGACCAAATGAGCGAGGAAATGTCAGGAGAATGAATGTATCCTTTCATGAATGTTACTATCGCTTTCCATTGTAAATGTTTCTTGAATTATTGATAATCCATATTTACTGTTTTGCAAATGATGTAGTTGTTTCCGGATTTATCATTTAATTTATGACATCATTGCTATATGACATCATTGAAATGAACTATTGTGAAACCGAGTTGATTAATGATTTTCTGGTTACTCGCTGAGCTTTTAGCTCACCCCAAAAACTATTTTATTCCCCTCCACAGGGCTCGTGGCGAAGGAAGGACTTGTAGTACTTGTGCACGTGTATGGATGGCCTAAACTTTGTACAATTTTGGATTTGGAATTATTTTATGTATATTTGGGATTAGTTTCCGCTGCATTTGTGACATGTAATTATTGGAGACGGATGTGTATTTGTGGACCATTTGATGTATACTTGAGATTTGTATTGTATTTATTTGAGGACTGTAGTGAACGACTGAGTCCCGGCGAGAGCTGGGCGGGCGGCCCGCCGAACCCTGGGGTACGCCCTAGGGAGAGGTGGGGCCGTCACAGTTGGTATCAGAGCTTAGGCTTCAGATCTCTGTAGTGTATCCTAGGCTTGAAGTTTAGGATGCCGGACTGTGGGTTTGACTTGACTCTTGAGAGATTTTTGCGGGATGTCTTGACTTGATTGGTACAAGATGGAATGTCGAGGACGACATTCTTTTAAGGAGGGGAGATTGTGACGCCCCAAAAAAAAATGAGTTTGAGAACCCGGAAATTTTCTAATTTTCTAGGGTTTATTTTTTTAACGCCCGCCTTTTCTACATTTTCTTGATTGGAAAAATTTCCCAGATAAAGTTTATGAGCAAAAATAGTTTTAAAATGATTTTTCTAGTATCGGTTAGTTTTTGAGAAATTAAAAGCGTATTTTGGACGTGGGACCCGCTAGTGCGGTAAATGCATTATATTTTTTGACAACTTGTTGGAATTTTGTATTAAGTGATATTATTTTACAAGGTGCTAAAAGATAATTAGAGGTTACTTAGATGGTTTAATCTTGGAGAGACAAAAGGATAAGATTAAAATCCTAGAGGACCATTTGTCACCTAACTATTGGACCTTGACTTTGACTTGGACTTGTCTTAACCTTTACTAAACCAAATTTTGACCCAATTTCTTCCATTTTTATTGTCTTGGCCGAAATTTTTGGTGAGGAAAGAACAAGAGAGAGTTTCTTCAACTTCAACTTCAATTCTTGCTCAAATCTTGAGTTCCAACCGATTAAATTGCAAATCACTCCACAAAACTTGCTAGCTAAGGAAGATTGGAGCTCTTGGTGGAGTTATTTGGAAGGTTAAGGTGCCTAGTTGTTCTCTCTCTTCTATTGTTAAGGTGAGTGGTGATTGAACTTCCTCCTACACTTAATGAAGCTTAAGTTATGCCTAGTGGGAGCTAAAGTGCTGAAATTTGTGGTTTATTTCTTGGTTTGAGATGAATTGGTGAAGTTTTTGATTTATTGATGATTTTTCTGGTTTAATTTGATCATGATGTTGTGGCTGTCCATGATGGTTGGAAATGATGTTTAATAACTCTAGTAGGTGTAAATGATTGGTAATTGCAACCAATTTTGGGTTTGGAAGGAATTTGAGAAAGTTAGGGTTTTATATCCCCAATTCTGTCCGGTTTTTTATCTCATGGTTAGAGGCCGAATTGGCCTTGGTTTAAAACATGAAAGTTGTAGGTATTGATGTTTTAAAGGTTCCTGTAAAATTTCAGGTCAATTGGAGTAGTGTGGAGTGACAAAAGTCGGAAATACTGAGACAGGTCTGGGAAGGGGTGCTGCGAACAGGGTTGCCTTTTCACTCAATTTGACCGTGACTTTTCACCCTGATTCTCACCGAATTAGATTTTGGCCAAAACATGAAAGTTGTATCCAAGGCTATAAAATAGTTTCCTGTAAATTTTCAGCTTGATCCAACCACTGTAGCATGTGAAATGACCGAAATACCCTTGACTGTTTTTGAAACCTGTTTCGCGCCCAGATTTTTGTTTTCGTGTAGTCTTCCATTTTCGATCATGAAAATGCACGATTTGGCCTTTGAGGTCTTCTAATGAAATGTAGCTTGATGTATTAGCTACCATATACCTTTGGAATTTCTGGATTTGGACTTGTAGAGCCTGAGTTATGATGTTTCCGCTAGAATGCGTTTTGGTGAATCTGTTTTACGTTTTTGATGTGGTATCTTGCCTTTTTGACCCGTTTGCACTCGAAACTGGGTTGAGTGACCTTCTGCAATATTGTAGCCCTGACTCTTAGATTCGAAACGGTGGGTCTTTCACCTTCATCCGACAATCGTAGCGCCTTTGGTACCATTACCGCAAAATGACGTCAAAACTATTTTTCTGGTTTTGAGCTTAACTTTCATTTCCGGACTTTTCCCTAGCTTGACTTGTGCTAGTACTACTTGGAGCTTGCTGAATGGCTATTGGATGAACTTATTTGTGTGACTTTGGAACTGGCTGAGGAAATAATGAAGCCATGATGGCTGGGAAAGTAAGCAAATTTAGGGGAAGTGCTGTCCGAAGTTTTAAAGGGTTTGATTGCTTTGAGTTTGTGATCTAAGACTTGGATTTGAGCAAGGCAATGTTATATGATGGATGATTTCTGAGCCATGGAGGTGAGTGACCTCAAACTACTTCTAAAGTGATTTATGAACCGTTTCTTACATTATTTACTTTTGAACTGTTTCCAAAGTTACTTTTGAAATGTTTTCTTGCATATCATGTGTGCTGGCATTTGAGTGTGCCTTGTTTGCTATATTTCTTGACTTCATGACTTGTATTTTGGTTGATAACGTGTTAAGCGCTTATAATGATTTCCAAAACGAGTTTTCGAGGCGAGTGTGTACTTTATCGCACTCGACCTCGATAAAGGTGAAATTTTCGATTGAAATGTTACTTGCGCATGAATGTAAGCCTTTTGGGCTGAACTGGCCATTGCCCCTTGTTACCGGTCGTCTTGAGCCAGAAGCGGACTCGGTCAGGCGATTAGGAACTTGGGTGAACGTTTGGTATACTCGAGTATTACCTATGTAGGTTGGTGGAGCCTGGCCAAAAGCCAGGGACGGGGTGAATGAAATGAAATGAATGACCAAATGAGCGAGGAAATGTCAGGAGAATGAATGTATCCTTTCATGAATGTTACTATCGCTTTCCATTGTAAATGTTTCTTGAATTATTGATAATCCATATTTACTGTTTTGCAAATGATGTAGTTGTTTCCGGATTTATCATTTAATTTATGACATCATTGCTATATGACATCATTGAAATGAACTATTGTGAAACCGAGTTGATTAATGATTTTCTGGTTACTCGCTGAGCTTTTAGCTCACCCCAAAAACTATTTTATTCCCCTCCACAGGGCTCGTGGCGAAGGAAGGACTTGTAGTACTTGTGCACGTGTATGGATGGCCTAAACTTTGTACAATTTTGGATTTGGAATTATTTTATGTATATTTGGGATTAGTTTCCGCTGCATTTGTGACATGTAATTATTGGAGACGGATGTGTATTTGTGGACCATTTGATGTATACTTGAGATTTGTATTGTATTTATTTGAGGACTGTAGTGAACGACTGAGTCCCGGCGAGAGCTGGGCGGGCGGCCCGCCGAACCCTGGGGTACGCCCTAGGGAGAGGTGGGGCCGTCACAGTTGGTATCAGAGCTTAGGCTTCAGATCTCTGTAGTGTATCCTAGGCTTGAAGTTTAGGATGCCGGACTGTGGGTTTGACTTGACTCTTGAGAGATTTTTGCGGGATGTCTTGACTTGATTGGTACAAGATGGAATGTCGAGGACGACATTCTTTTAAGGAGGGGAGATTGTGACGCCCCAAAAAAAAATGAGTTTGAGAACCCGGAAATTTTCTAATTTTCTAGGGTTTATTTTTTTAACGCCCGCCTTTTCTACATTTTCTTGATTGGAAAAATTTCCCAGATAAAGTTTATGAGCAAAAATAGTTTTAAAATGATTTTTCTAGTATCGGTTAGTTTTTGAGAAATTAAAAGCGTATTTTGGACGTGGGACCCGCTAGTGCGGTAAATGCATTATATTTTTTGACAACTTGTTGGAATTTTGTATTAAGTGATATTATTTTACAAGGTGCTAAAAGATAATTAGAGGTTACTTAGATGGTTTAATCTTGGAGAGACAAAAGGATAAGATTAAAATCCTAGAGGACCATTTGTCACCTAACTATTGGACCTTGACTTTGACTTGGACTTGTCTTAACCTTTACTAAACCAAATTTTGACCCAATTTCTTCCATTTTTATTGTCTTGGCCGAAATTTTTGGTGAGGAAAGAACAAGAGAGAGTTTCTTCAACTTCAACTTCAATTCTTGCTCAAATCTTGAGTTCCAACCGATTAAATTGCAAATCACTCCACAAAACTTGCTAGCTAAGGAAGATTGGAGCTCTTGGTGGAGTTATTTGGAAGGTTAAGGTGCCTAGTTGTTCTCTCTCTTCTATTGTTAAGGTGAGTGGTGATTGAACTTCCTCCTACACTTAATGAAGCTTAAGTTATGCCTAGTGGGAGCTAAAGTGCTGAAATTTGTGGTTTATTTCTTGGTTTGACATGAATTGGTGAAGTTTTTGATTTATTGATGATTTTTCTGGTTTAATTTGATCATGATGTTGTGGCTGTCCATGATGGTTGGAAATGATGTTTAATAACTCTAGTAGGTGTAAATGATTGGTAATTGCAACCAATTTTGGGTTTGGAAGGAATTTGAGAAAGTTAGGGTTTTATATCCCCAATTCTGTCCGGTTTTTTATCTCATGGTTAGAGGCCGAATTGGCCTTGGTTTAAAACATGAAAGTTGTAGGTATTGATGTTTTAAAGGTTCCTGTAAAATTTCAGGTCAATTGGAGTAGTGTGGAGTGACAAAAGTCGGAAATACTGAGACAGGTCTGGGAAGGGGTGCTGCGAACAGGGTTGCCTTTTCACTCAATTTGACCGTGACTTTTCACCCTGATTCTCACCGAATTAGATTTTGGCCAAAACATGAAAGTTGTATCCAAGGCTATAAAATAGTTTCCTGTAAATTTTCAGCTTGATCCAACCACTGTAGCATGTGAAATGACCGAAATACCCTTGACTGTTTTTGAAACCTGTTTCGCGCCCAGATTTTTGTTTTCGTGTAGTCTTCCATTTTCGATCATGAAAATGCACGATTCGGCCTTTGAGGTCTTCTAATGAAATGTAGCTTGATGTATTAGCTACCATATGCCTTTGGAATTTCTGGATTTGGACTTGTAGAGCCTGAGTTATGATGTTTCCGCTAGAATGCGTTTTGGTGAATCTGTTTTACGTTTTTGATGTGGTATCTTGCCTTTTTGACCTGTTTGCACTCGAAACTGGGTTGAGTGACCTTCTGCAATATTGTAGCCCTGACTCTTAGATTCGAAACGGTGGGTCTTTCACCTTCATCCGACAATCGTAGCGCCTTTGGTACCATTACCGCAAAATGACGTCAAAACTATTTTTCTGGTTTTGAGCTTAACTTTCATTTCCGGACTTTTCCCTAGCTTGACTTGTGCTAGTACTACTTGGAGCTTGCTGAATGGCTATTGGATGAACTTATTTGTGTGACTTTGGAACTGGCTGAGGAAATAATGAAGCCATGATGGCTGGGAAAGTAAGCAAATTTAGGGGAAGTGCTGTCCGAAGTTTTAAAGGGTTTGATTGCTTTGAGTTTGTGATCTAAGACTTGGATTTGAGCAAGGCAATGTTATATGATGGATGATTTCTGAGCCATGGAGGTGAGTGACCTCAAACTACTTCTAAAGTGATTTATGAACCGTTTCTTACATTATTTACTTTTGAACTGTTTCCAAAGTTACTTTTGAAATGTTTTCTTGCATATCATGTGTGCTGGCATTTGAGTGTGCCTTGTTTGCTATATTTCTTGACTTCATGACTTGTATTTTGGTTGATAACGTGTTAAGCGCTTATAATGATTTCCAAAACGAGTTTTCGAGGCGAGTGTGTACTTTATCGCACTCGACCTCGATAAAGGTGAAATTTTCGATTGAAATGTTACTTGCGCATGAATGTAAGCCTTTTGGGCTGAACTGGCCATTGCCCCTTGTTACCGGTCGTCTTGAGCCAGAAGCGGACTCGGTCAGGCGATTAGGAACTTGGGTGAACGTTTGGTATACTCGAGTATTACCTATGTAGGTTGGTGGAGCCTGGCCAAAAGCCAGGGACGGGGTGAATGAAATGAAATGAATGACCAAATGAGCGAGGAAATGTCAGGAGAATGAATGTATCCTTTCATGAATGTTACTATCGCTTTCCATTGTAAATGTTTCTTGAATTATTGATAATCCATATTTACTGTTTTGCAAATGATGTAGTTGTTTCCGGATTTATCATTTAATTTATGACATCATTGCTATATGACATCATTGAAATGAACTATTGTGAAACCGAGTTGATTAATGATTTTCTGGTTACTCGCTGAGCTTTTAGCTCACCCCAAAAACTATTTTATTCCCCTCCACAGGGCTCGTGGCGAAGGAAGGACTTGTAGTACTTGTGCACGTGTATGGATGGCCTAAACTTTGTACAATTTTGGATTTGGAATTATTTTATGTATATTTGGGATTAGTTTCCGCTGCATTTGTGACATGTAATTATTGGAGACGGATGTGTATTTGTGGACCATTTGATGTATACTTGAGATTTGTATTGTATTTATTTGAGGACTGTAGTGAACGACTGAGTCCCGGCGAGAGCTGGGCGGGCGGCCCGCCGAACCCTGGGGTACGCCCTAGGGAGAGGTGGGGCCGTCACAGTTGGTATCAGAGCTTAGGCTTCAGATCTCTGTAGTGTATCCTAGGCTTGAAGTTTAGGATGCCGGACTGTGGGTTTGACTTGACTCTTGAGAGATTTTTGCGGGATGTCTTGACTTGATTGGTACAAGATGGAATGTCGAGGACGACATTCTTTTAAGGAGGGGAGATTGTGACGCCCCAAAAAAAAATGAGTTTGAGAACCCGGAAATTTTCTAATTTTCTAGGGTTTATTTTTTTAACGCCCGCCTTTTCTACATTTTCTTGATTGGAAAAATTTCCCAGATAAAGTTTATGAGCAAAAATAGTTTTAAAATGATTTTTCTAGTATCGGTTAGTTTTTGAGAAATTAAAAGCGTATTTTGGACGTGGGACCCGCTAGTGCGGTAAATGCATTATATTTTTTGACAACTTGTTGGAATTTTGTATTAAGTGATATTATTTTACAAGGTGCTAAAAGATAATTAGAGGTTACTTAGATGGTTTAATCTTGGAGAGACAAAAGGATAAGATTAAAATCCTAGAGGACCATTTGTCACCTAACTATTGGACCTTGACTTTGACTTGGACTTGTCTTAACCTTTACTAAACCAAATTTTGACCCAATTTCTTCCATTTTTATTGTCTTGGCCGAAATTTTTGGTGAGGAAAGAACAAGAGAGAGTTTCTTCAACTTCAACTTCAATTCTTGCTCAAATCTTGAGTTCCAACCGATTAAATTGCAAATCACTCCACAAAACTTGCTAGCTAAGGAAGATTGGAGCTCTTGGTGGAGTTATTTGGAAGGTTAAGGTGCCTAGTTGTTCTCTCTCTTCTATTGTTAAGGTGAGTGGTGATTGAACTTCCTCCTACACTTAATGAAGCTTAAGTTATGCCTAGTGGGAGCTAAAGTGCTGAAATTTGTGGTTTATTTCTTGGTTTGAGATGAATTGGTGAAGTTTTTGATTTATTGATGATTTTTCTGGTTTAATTTGATCATGATGTTGTGGCTGTCCATGATGGTTGGAAATGATGTTTAATAACTCTAGTAGGTGTAAATGATTGGTAATTGCAACCAATTTTGGGTTTGGAAGGAATTTGAGAAAGTTAGGGTTTTATATCCCCAATTCTGTCCGGTTTTTTATCTCATGGTTAGAGGCCGAATTGGCCTTGGTTTAAAACATGAAAGTTGTAGGTATTGATGTTTTAAAGGTTCCTGTAAAATTTCAGGTCAATTGGAGTAGTGTGGAGTGAGAAAAGTCGGAAATACTGAGACAGGTCTGGGAAGGGGTGCTGCGAACAGGGTTGCCTTTTCACTCAATTTGACCGTGACTTTTCACCCTGATTCTCACCGAATTAGATTTTGGCCAAAACATGAAAGTTGTATCCAAGGCTATAAAATAGTTTCCTGTAAATTTTCAGCTTGATCCAACCACTGTAGCATGTGAAATGACCGAAATACCCTTGACTGTTTTTGAAACCTGTTTCGCGCCCAGATTTTTGTTTTCGTGTAGTCTTCCATTTTCGATCATGAAAATGCACGATTCGGCCTTTGAGGTCTTCTAATGAAATGTAGCTTGATGTATTAGCTACCATATACCTTTGGAATTTCTGGATTTGGACTTGTAGAGCCTGAGTTATGATGTTTCCGCTAGAATGCGTTTTGGTGAATCTGTTTTACGTTTTTGATGTGGTATCTTGCCTTTTTGACCTGTTTGCACTCGAAACTGGGTTGAGTGACCTTCTGCAATATTGTAGCCCTGACTCTTAGATTCGAAACGGTGGGTCTTTCACCTTCATCCGACAATCGTAGCGCCTTTGGTACCATTACCGCAAAATGACGTCAAAACTATTTTTCTGGTTTTGAGCTTAACTTTCATTTCCGGACTTTTCCCTAGCTTGACTTGTGCTAGTACTACTTGGAGCTTGCTGAATGGCTATTGGATGAACTTATTTGTGTGACTTTGGAACTGGCTGAGGAAATAATGAAGCCATGATGGCTGGGAAAGTAAGCAAATTTAGGGGAAGTGCTGTCCGAAGTTTTAAAGGGTTTGATTGCTTTGAGTTTGTGATCTAAGACTTGGATTTGAGCAAGGCAATGTTATATGATGGATGATTTCTGAGCCATGGAGGTGAGTGACCTCAAACTACTTCTAAAGTGATTTATGAACCGTTTCTTACATTATTTACTTTTGAACTGTTTCCAAAGTTACTTTTGAAATGTTTTCTTGCATATCATGTGTGCTGGCATTTGAGTGTGCCTTGTTTGCTATATTTCTTGACTTCATGACTTGTATTTTGGTTGATAACGTGTTAAGCGCTTATAATGATTTCCAAAACGAGTTTTCGAGGCGAGTGTGTACTTTATCGCACTCGACCTCGATAAAGGTGAAATTTTCGATTGAAATGTTACTTGCGCATGAATGTAAGCCTTTTGGGCTGAACTGGCCATTGCCCCTTGTTACCGGTCGTCTTGAGCCAGAAGCGGACTCGGTCAGGCGATTAGGAACTTGGGTGAACGTTTGGTATACTCGAGTATTACCTATGTAGGTTGGTGGAGCCTGGCCAAAAGCCAGGGACGGGGTGAATGAAATGAAATGAATGACCAAATGAGCGAGGAAATGTCAGGAGAATGAATGTATCCTTTCATGAATGTTACTATCGCTTTCCATTGTAAATGTTTCTTGAATTATTGATAATCCATATTTACTGTTTTGCAAATGATGTAGTTGTTTCCGGATTTATCATTTAATTTATGACATCATTGCTATATGACATCATTGAAATGAACTATTGTGAAACCGAGTTGATTAATGATTTTCTGGTTACTCGCTGAGCTTTTAGCTCACCCCAAAAACTATTTTATTCCCCTCCACAGGGCTCGTGGCGAAGGAAGGACTTGTAGTACTTGTGCACGTGTATGGATGGCCTAAACTTTGTACAATTTTGGATTTGGAATTATTTTATGTATATTTGGGATTAGTTTCCGCTGCATTTGTGACATGTAATTATTGGAGACGGATGTGTATTTGTGGACCATTTGATGTATACTTGAGATTTGTATTGTATTTATTTGAGGACTGTAGTGAACGACTGAGTCCCGGCGAGAGCTGGGCGGGCGGCCCGCCGAACCCTGGGGTACGCCCTAGGGAGAGGTGGGGCCGTCACAGTTGGTATCAGAGCTTAGGCTTCAGATCTCTGTAGTGTATCCTAGGCTTGAAGTTTAGGATGCCGGACTGTGGGTTTGACTTGACTCTTGAGAGATTTTTGCGGGATGTCTTGACTTGATTGGTACAAGATGGAATGTCGAGGACGACATTCTTTTAAGGAGGGGAGATTGTGACGCCCCAAAAAAAAATGAGTTTGAGAACCCGGAAATTTTCTAATTTTCTAGGGTTTATTTTTTTAACGCCCGCCTTTTCTACATTTTCTTGATTGGAAAAATTTCCCAGATAAAGTTTATGAGCAAAAATAGTTTTAAAATGATTTTTCTAGTATCGGTTAGTTTTTGAGAAATTAAAAGCGTATTTTGGACGTGGGACCCGCTAGTGCGGTAAATGCATTATATTTTTTGACAACTTGTTGGAATTTTGTATTAAGTGATATTATTTTACAAGGTGCTAAAAGATAATTAGAGGTTACTTAGATGGTTTAATCTTGGAGAGACAAAAGGATAAGATTAAAATCCTAGAGGACCATTTGTCACCTAACTATTGGACCTTGACTTTGACTTGGACTTGTCTTAACCTTTACTAAACCAAATTTTGACCCAATTTCTTCCATTTTTATTGTCTTGGCCGAAATTTTTGGTGAGGAAAGAACAAGAGAGAGTTTCTTCAACTTCAACTTCAATTCTTGCTCAAATCTTGAGTTCCAACCGATTAAATTGCAAATCACTCCACAAAACTTGCTAGCTAAGGAAGATTGGAGCTCTTGGTGGAGTTATTTGGAAGGTTAAGGTGCCTAGTTGTTCTCTCTCTTCTATTGTTAAGGTGAGTGGTGATTGAACTTCCTCCTACACTTAATGAAGCTTAAGTTATGCCTAGTGGGAGCTAAAGTGCTGAAATTTGTGGTTTATTTCTTGGTTTGAGATGAATTGGTGAAGTTTTTGATTTATTGATGATTTTTCTGGTTTAATTTGATCATGATGTTGTGGCTGTCCATGATGGTTGGAAATGATGTTTAATAACTCTAGTAGGTGTAAATGATTGGTAATTGCAACCAATTTTGGGTTTGGAAGGAATTTGAGAAAGTTAGGGTTTTATATCCCCAATTCTGTCCGGTTTTTTATCTCATGGTTAGAGGCCGAATTGGCCTTGGTTTAAAACATGAAAGTTGTAGGTATTGATGTTTTAAAGGTTCCTGTAAAATTTCAGGTCAATTGGAGTAGTGTGGAGTGAGAAAAGTCGGAAATACTGAGACAGGTCTGGGAAGGGGTGCTGCGAACAGGGTTGCCTTTTCACTCAATTTGACCGTGACTTTTCACCCTGATTCTCACCGAATTAGATTTTGGCCAAAACATGAAAGTTGTATCCAAGGCTATAAAATAGTTTCCTGTAAATTTTCAGCTTGATCCAACCACTGTAGCATGTGAAATGACCGAAATACCCTTGACTGTTTTTGAAACCTGTTTCGCGCCCAGATTTTTGTTTTCGTGTAGTCTTCCATTTTCGATCATGAAAATGCACGATTCGGCCTTTGAGGTCTTCTAATGAAATGTAGCTTGATGTATTAGCTACCATATACCTTTGGAATTTCTGGATTTGGACTTGTAGAGCCTGAGTTATGATGTTTCCGCTAGAATGCGTTTTGGTGAATCTGTTTTACGTTTTTGATGTGGTATCTTGCCTTTTTGACCTGTTTGCACTCGAAACTGGGTTGAGTGACCTTCTGCAATATTGTAGCCCTGACTCTTAGATTCGAAACGGTGGGTCTTTCACCTTCATCCGACAATCGTAGCGCCTTTGGTACCATTACCGCAAAATGACGTCAAAACTATTTTTCTGGTTTTGAGCTTAACTTTCATTTCCGGACTTTTCCCTAGCTTGACTTGTGCTAGTACTACTTGGAGCTTGCTGAATGGCTATTGGATGAACTTATTTGTGTGACTTTGGAACTGGCTGAGGAAATAATGAAGCCATGATGGCTGGGAAAGTAAGCAAATTTAGGGGAAGTGCTGTCCGAAGTTTTAAAGGGTTTGATTGCTTTGAGTTTGTGATCTAAGACTTGGATTTGAGCAAGGCAATGTTATATGATGGATGATTTCTGAGCCATGGAGGTGAGTGACCTCAAACTACTTCTAAAGTGATTTATGAACCGTTTCTTACATTATTTACTTTTGAACTGTTTCCAAAGTTACTTTTGAAATGTTTTCTTGCATATCATGTGTGCTGGCATTTGAGTGTGCCTTGTTTGCTATATTTCTTGACTTCATGACTTGTATTTTGGTTGATAACGTGTTAAGCGCTTATAATGATTTCCAAAACGAGTTTTCGAGGCGAGTGTGTACTTTATCGCACTCGACCTCGATAAAGGTGAAATTTTCGATTGAAATGTTACTTGCGCATGAATGTAAGCCTTTTGGGCTGAACTGGCCATTGCCCCTTGTTACCGGTCGTCTTGAGCCAGAAGCGGACTCGGTCAGGCGATTAGGAACTTGGGTGAACGTTTGGTATACTCGAGTATTACCTATGTAGGTTGGTGGAGCCTGGCCAAAAGCCAGGGACGGGGTGAATGAAATGAAATGAATGACCAAATGAGCGAGGAAATGTCAGGAGAATGAATGTATCCTTTCATGAATGTTACTATCGCTTTCCATTGTAAATGTTTCTTGAATTATTGATAATCCATATTTACTGTTTTGCAAATGATGTAGTTGTTTCCGGATTTATCATTTAATTTATGACATCATTGCTATATGACATCATTGAAATGAACTATTGTGAAACCGAGTTGATTAATGATTTTCTGGTTACTCGCTGAGCTTTTAGCTCACCCCAAAAACTATTTTATTCCCCTCCACAGGGCTCGTGGCGAAGGAAGGACTTGTAGTACTTGTGCACGTGTATGGATGGCCTAAACTTTGTACAATTTTGGATTTGGAATTATTTTATGTATATTTGGGATTAGTTTCCGCTGCATTTGTGACATGTAATTATTGGAGACGGATGTGTATTTGTGGACCATTTGATGTATACTTGAGATTTGTATTGTATTTATTTGAGGACTGTAGTGAACGACTGAGTCCCGGCGAGAGCTGGGCGGGCGGCCCGCCGAACCCTGGGGTACGCCCTAGGGAGAGGTGGGGCCGTCACAGTTGGTATCAGAGCTTAGGCTTCAGATCTCTGTAGTGTATCCTAGGCTTGAAGTTTAGGATGCCGGACTGTGGGTTTGACTTGACTCTTGAGAGATTTTTGCGGGATGTCTTGACTTGATTGGTACAAGATGGAATGTCGAGGACGACATTCTTTTAAGGAGGGGAGATTGTGACGCCCCAAAAAAAAATGAGTTTGAGAACCCGGAAATTTTCTAATTTTCTAGGGTTTATTTTTTTAACGCCCGCCTTTTCTACATTTTCTTGATTGGAAAAATTTCCCAGATAAAGTTTATGAGCAAAAATAGTTTTAAAATGATTTTTCTAGTATCGGTTAGTTTTTGAGAAATTAAAAGCGTATTTTGGACGTGGGACCCGCTAGTGCGGTAAATGCATTATATTTTTTGACAACTTGTTGGAATTTTGTATTAAGTGATATTATTTTACAAGGTGCTAAAAGATAATTAGAGGTTACTTAGATGGTTTAATCTTGGAGAGACAAAAGGATAAGATTAAAATCCTAGAGGACCATTTGTCACCTAACTATTGGACCTTGACTTTGACTTGGACTTGTCTTAACCTTTACTAAACCAAATTTTGACCCAATTTCTTCCATTTTTATTGTCTTGGCCGAAATTTTTGGTGAGGAAAGAACAAGAGAGAGTTTCTTCAACTTCAACTTCAATTCTTGCTCAAATCTTGAGTTCCAACCGATTAAATTGCAAATCACTCCACAAAACTTGCTAGCTAAGGAAGATTGGAGCTCTTGGTGGAGTTATTTGGAAGGTTAAGGTGCCTAGTTGTTCTCTCTCTTCTATTGTTAAGGTGAGTGGTGATTGAACTTCCTCCTACACTTAATGAAGCTTAAGTTATGCCTAGTGGGAGCTAAAGTGCTGAAATTTGTGGTTTATTTCTTGGTTTGAGATGAATTGGTGAAGTTTTTGATTTATTGATGATTTTTCTGGTTTAATTTGATCATGATGTTGTGGCTGTCCATGATGGTTGGAAATGATGTTTAATAACTCTAGTAGGTGTAAATGATTGGTAATTGCAACCAATTTTGGGTTTGGAAGGAATTTGAGAAAGTTAGGGTTTTATATCCCCAATTCTGTCCGGTTTTTTATCTCATGGTTAGAGGCCGAATTGGCCTTGGTTTAAAACATGAAAGTTGTAGGTATTGATGTTTTAAAGGTTCCTGTAAAATTTCAGGTCAATTGGAGTAGTGTGGAGTGAGAAAAGTCGGAAATACTGAGACAGGTCTGGGAAGGGGTGCTGCGAACAGGGTTGCCTTTTCACTCAATTTGACCGTGACTTTTCACCCTGATTCTCACCGAATTAGATTTTGGCCAAAACATGAAAGTTGTATCCAAGGCTATAAAATAGTTTCCTGTAAATTTTCAGCTTGATCCAACCACTGTAGCATGTGAAATGACCGAAATACCCTTGACTGTTTTTGAAACCTGTTTCGCGCCCAGATTTTTGTTTTCGTGTAGTCTTCCATTTTCGATCATGAAAATGCACGATTTGGCCTTTGAGGTCTTCTAATGAAATGTAGCTTGATGTATTAGCTACCATATACCTTTGGAATTTCTGGATTTGGACTTGTAGAGCCTGAGTTATGATGTTTCCGCTAGAATGCGTTTTGGTGAATCTGTTTTACGTTTTTGATGTGGTATCTTGCCTTTTTGACCTGTTTGCACTCGAAACTGGGTTGAGTGACCTTCTGCAATATTGTAGCCCTGACTCTTAGCTTCGAAACGGTGGGTCTTTCACCTTCATCCGACAATCGTAGCGCCTTTGGTACCATTACCGCAAAATGACGTCAAAACTATTTTTCTGGTTTTGAGCTTAACTTTCATTTCCGGACTTTTCCCTAGCTTGACTTGTGCTAGTACTACTTGGAGCTTGCTGAATGGCTATTGGATGAACTTATTTGTGTGACTTTGGAACTGGCTGAGGAAATAATGAAGCCATGATGGCTGGGAAAGTAAGCAAATTTAGGGGAAGTGCTGTCCGAAGTTTTAAAGGGTTTGATTGCTTTGAGTTTGTGATCTAAGACTTGGATTTGAGCAAGGCAATGTTATATGATGGATGATTTCTGAGCCATGGAGGTGAGTGACCTCAAACTACTTCTAAAGTGATTTATGAACCGTTTCTTACATTATTTACTTTTGAACTGTTTCCAAAGTTACTTTTGAAATGTTTTCTTGCATATCATGTGTGCTGGCATTTGAGTGTGCCTTGTTTGCTATATTTCTTGACTTCATGACTTGTATTTTGGTTGATAACGTGTTAAGCGCTTATAATGATTTCCAAAACGAGTTTTCGAGGCGAGTGTGTACTTTATCGCACTCGACCTCGATAAAGGTGAAATTTTCGATTGAAATGTTACTTGCGCATGAATGTAAGCCTTTTGGGCTGAACTGGCCATTGCCCCTTGTTACCGGTCGTCTTGAGCCAGAAGCGGACTCGGTCAGGCGATTAGGAACTTGGGTGAACGTTTGGTATACTCGAGTATTACCTATGTAGGTTGGTGGAGCCTGGCCAAAAGCCAGGGACGGGGTGAATGAAATGAAATGAATGACCAAATGAGCGAGGAAATGTCAGGAGAATGAATGTATCCTTTCATGAATGTTACTATCGCTTTCCATTGTAAATGTTTCTTGAATTATTGATAATCCATATTTACTGTTTTGCAAATGATGTAGTTGTTTCCGGATTTATCATTTAATTTATGACATCATTGCTATATGACATCATTGAAATGAACTATTGTGAAACCGAGTTGATTAATGATTTTCTGGTTACTCGCTGAGCTTTTAGCTCACCCCAAAAACTATTTTATTCCCCTCCACAGGGCTCGTGGCGAAGGAAGGACTTGTAGTACTTGTGCACGTGTATGGATGGCCTAAACTTTGTACAATTTTGGATTTGGAATTATTTTATGTATATTTGGGATTAGTTTCCGCTGCATTTGTGACATGTAATTATTGGAGACGGATGTGTATTTGTGGACCATTTGATGTATACTTGAGATTTGTATTGTATTTATTTGAGGACTGTAGTGAACGACTGAGTCCCGGCGAGAGCTGGGCGGGCGGCCCGCCGAACCCTGGGGTACGCCCTAGGGAGAGGTGGGGCCGTCACAGTTGGTATCAGAGCTTAGGCTTCAGATCTCTGTAGTGTATCCTAGGCTTGAAGTTTAGGATGCCGGACTGTGGGTTTGACTTGACTCTTGAGAGATTTTTGCGGGATGTCTTGACTTGATTGGTACAAGATGGAATGTCGAGGACGACATTCTTTTAAGGAGGGGAGATTGTGACGCCCCAAAAAAAAATGAGTTTGAGAACCCGGAAATTTTCTAATTTTCTAGGGTTTATTTTTTTAACGCCCGCCTTTTCTACATTTTCTTGATTAGAAAAATTTCCCAGATAAAGTTTATGAGCAAAAATAGTTTTAAAATGATTTTTCTAGTATCGGTTAGTTTTTGAGAAATTAAAAGCGTATTTTGGACGTGGGACCCGCTAGTGCGGTAAATGCATTATATTTTTTGACAACTTGTTGGAATTTTGTATTAAGTGATATTATTTTACAAGGTGCTAAAAGATAATTAGAGGTTACTTAGATGGTTTAATCTTGGAGAGACAAAAGGATAAGATTAAAATCCTAGAGGACCATTTGTCACCTAACTATTGGACCTTGACTTTGACTTGGACTTGTCTTAACCTTTACTAAACCAAATTTTGACCCAATTTCTTCCATTTTTATTGTCTTGGCCGAAATTTTTGGTGAGGAAAGAACAAGAGAGAGTTTCTTCAACTTCAACTTCAATTCTTGCTCAAATCTTGAGTTCCAACCGATTAAATTGCAAATCACTCCACAAAACTTGCTAGCTAAGGAAGATTGGAGCTCTTGGTGGAGTTATTTGGAAGGTTAAGGTGCCTAGTTGTTCTCTCTCTTCTATTGTTAAGGTGAGTGGTGATTGAACTTCCTCCTACACTTAATGAAGCTTAAGTTATGCCTAGTGGGAGCTAAAGTGCTGAAATTTGTGGTTTATTTCTTGGTTTGAGATGAATTGGTGAAGTTTTTGATTTATTGATGATTTTTCTGGTTTAATTTGATCATGATGTTGTGGCTGTCCATGATGGTTGGAAATGATGTTTAATAACTCTAGTAGGTGTAAATGATTGGTAATTGCAACCAATTTTGGGTTTGGAAGGAATTTGAGAAAGTTAGGGTTTTATATCCCCAATTCTGTCCGGTTTTTTATCTCATGGTTAGAGGCCGAATTGGCCTTGGTTTAAAACATGAAAGTTGTAGGTATTGATGTTTTAAAGGTTCCTGTAAAATTTCAGGTCAATTGGAGTAGTGTGGAGTGAGAAAAGTCGGAAATACTGAGACAGGTCTGGGAAGGGGTGCTGCGAACAGGGTTGCCTTTTCACTCAATTTGACCGTGACTTTTCACCCTGATTCTCACCGAATTAGATTTTGGCCAAAACATGAAAGTTGTATCCAAGGCTATAAAATAGTTTCCTGTAAATTTTCAGCTTGATCCAACCACTGTAGCATGTGAAATGACCGAAATACCCTTGACTGTTTTTGAAACCTGTTTCGCGCCCAGATTTTTGTTTTCGTGTAGTCTTCCATTTTCGATCATGAAAATGCACGATTTGGCCTTTGAGGTCTTCTAATGAAATGTAGCTTGATGTATTAGCTACCATATACCTTTGGAATTTCTGGATTTGGACTTGTAGAGCCTGAGTTATGATGTTTCCGCTAGAATGCGTTTTGGTGAATCTGTTTTACGTTTTTGATGTGGTATCTTGCCTTTTTGACCTGTTTGCACTCGAAACTGGGTTGAGTGACCTTCTGCAATATTGTAGCCCTGACTCTTAGCTTCGAAACGGTGGGTCTTTCACCTTCATCCGACAATCGTAGCGCCTTTGGTACCATTACCGCAAAATGACGTCAAAACTATTTTTCTGGTTTTGAGCTTAACTTTCATTTCCGGACTTTTCCCTAGCTTGACTTGTGCTAGTACTACTTGGAGCTTGCTGAATGGCTATTGGATGAACTTATTTGTGTGACTTTGGAACTGGCTGAGGAAATAATGAAGCCATGATGGCTGGGAAAGTAAGCAAATTTAGGGGAAGTGCTGTCCGAAGTTTTAAAGGGTTTGATTGCTTTGAGTTTGTGATCTAAGACTTGGATTTGAGCAAGGCAATGTTATATGATGGATGATTTCTGAGCCATGGAGGTGAGTGACCTCAAACTACTTCTAAAGTGATTTATGAACCGTTTCTTACATTATTTACTTTTGAACTGTTTCCAAAGTTACTTTTGAAATGTTTTCTTGCATATCATGTGTGCTGGCATTTGAGTGTGCCTTGTTTGCTATATTTCTTGACTTCATGACTTGTATTTTGGTTGATAACGTGTTAAGCGCTTATAATGATTTCCAAAACGAGTTTTCGAGGCGAGTGTGTACTTTATCGCACTCGACCTCGATAAAGGTGAAATTTTCGATTGAAATGTTACTTGCGCATGAATGTAAGCCTTTTGGGCTGAACTGGCCATTGCCCCTTGTTACCGGTCGTCTTGAGCCAGAAGCGGACTCGGTCAGGCGATTAGGAACTTGGGTGAACGTTTGGTATACTCGAGTATTACCTATGTAGGTTGGTGGAGCCTGGCCAAAAGCCAGGGACGGGGTGAATGAAATGAAATGAATGACCAAATGAGCGAGGAAATGTCAGGAGAATGAATGTATCCTTTCATGAATGTTACTATCGCTTTCCATTGTAAATGTTTCTTGAATTATTGATAATCCATATTTACTGTTTTGCAAATGATGTAGTTGTTTCCGGATTTATCATTTAATTTATGACATCATTGCTATATGACATCATTGAAATGAACTATTGTGAAACCGAGTTGATTAATGATTTTCTGGTTACTCGCTGAGCTTTTAGCTCACCCCAAAAACTATTTTATTCCCCTCCACAGGGCTCGTGGCGAAGGAAGGACTTGTAGTACTTGTGCACGTGTATGGATGGCCTAAACTTTGTACAATTTTGGATTTGGAATTATTTTATGTATATTTGGGATTAGTTTCCGCTGCATTTGTGACATGTAATTATTGGAGACGGATGTGTATTTGTGGACCATTTGATGTATACTTGAGATTTGTATTGTATTTATTTGAGGACTGTAGTGAACGACTGAGTCCCGGCGAGAGCTGGGCGGGCGGCCCGCCGAACCCTGGGGCACGCCCTAGGGAGAGGTGGGGCCGTCACAGTTGGTATCAGAGCTTAGGCTTCAGATCTCTGTAGTGTATCCTAGGCTTGAAGTTTAGGATGCCGGACTGTGGGTTTGACTTGACTCTTGAGAGATTTTTGCGGGATGTCTTGACTTGATTGGTACAAGATGGAATGTCGAGGACGACATTCTTTTAAGGAGGGGAGATTGTGACGCCCCAAAAAAAATGAGTTTGAGAACCCGGAAATTTTCTAATTTTCTAGGGTTTATTTTTTTAACGCCCGCCTTTTCTACATTTTCTTGATTAGAAAAATTTCCCAGATAAAGTTTATGAGCAAAAATAGTTTTAAAATGATTTTTCTAGTATCGGTTAGTTTTTGAGAAATTAAAAGCGTATTTTGGACGTGGGACCCGCTAGTGCGGTAAATGCATTATATTTTTTGACAACTTGTTGGAATTTTGTATTAAGTGATATTATTTTACAAGGTGCTAAAAGATAATTAGAGGTTACTTAGATGGTTTAATCTTGGAGAGACAAAAGGATAAGATTAAAATCCTAGAGGACCATTTGTCACCTAACTATTGGACCTTGACTTTGACTTGGACTTGTCTTAACCTTTACTAAACCAAATTTTGACCCAATTTCTTCCATTTTTATTGTCTTGGCCGAAATTTTTGGTGAGGAAAGAACAAGAGAGAGTTTCTTCAACTTCAACTTCAATTCTTGCTCAAATCTTGAGTTCCAACCGATTAAATTGCAAATCACTCCACAAAACTTGCTAGCTAAGGAAGATTGGAGCTCTTGGTGGAGTTATTTGGAAGGTTAAGGTGCCTAGTTGTTCTCTCTCTTCTATTGTTAAGGTGAGTGGTGATTGAACTTCCTCCTACACTTAATGAAGCTTAAGTTATGCCTAGTGGGAGCTAAAGTGCTGAAATTTGTGGTTTATTTCTTGGTTTGAGATGAATTGGTGAAGTTTTTGATTTATTGATGATTTTTCTGGTTTAATTTGATCATGATGTTGTGGCTGTCCATGATGGTTGGAAATGATGTTTAATAACTCTAGTAGGTGTAAATGATTGGTAATTGCAACCAATTTTGGGTTTGGAAGGAATTTGAGAAAGTTAGGGTTTTATATCCCCAATTCTGTCCGGTTTTTTATCTCATGGTTAGAGGCCGAATTGGCCTTGGTTTAAAACATGAAAGTTGTAGGTATTGATGTTTTAAAGGTTCCTGTAAAATTTCAGGTCAATTGGAGTAGTGTGGAGTGAGAAAAGTCGGAAATACTGAGACAGGTCTGGGAAGGGGTGCTGCGAACAGGGTTGCCTTTTCACTCAATTTGACCGTGACTTTTCACCCTGATTCTCACCGAATTAGATTTTGGCCAAAACATGAAAGTTGTATCCAAGGCTATAAAATAGTTTCCTGTAAATTTTCAGCTTGATCCAACCACTGTAGCATGTGAAATGACCGAAATACCCTTGACTGTTTTTGAAACCTGTTTCGCGCCCAGATTTTTGTTTTCGTGTAGTCTTCCATTTTCGATCATGAAAATGCACGATTTGGCCTTTGAGGTCTTCTAATGAAATGTAGCTTGATGTATTAGCTACCATATACCTTTGGAATTTCTGGATTTGGACTTGTAGAGCCTGAGTTATGATGTTTCCGCTAGAATGCGTTTTGGTGAATCTGTTTTACGTTTTTGATGTGGTATCTTGCCTTTTTGACCTGTTTGCACTCGAAACTGGGTTGAGTGACCTTCTCCAATATTGTAGCCCTGACTCTTAGCTTCGAAACGGTGGGTCTTTCACCTTCATCCGACAATCGTAGCGCCTTTGGTACCATTACCGCAAAATGACGTCAAAACTATTTTTCTGGTTTTGAGCTTAACTTTCATTTCCGGACTTTTCCCTAGCTTGACTTGTGCTAGTACTACTTGGAGCTTGCTGAATGGCTATTGGATGAACTTATTTGTGTGACTTTGGAACTGGCTGAGGAAATAATGAAGCCATGATGGCTGGGAAAGTAAGCAAATTTAGGGGAAGTGCTGTCCGAAGTTTTAAAGGGTTTGATTGCTTTGAGTTTGTGATCTAAGACTTGGATTTGAGCAAGGCAATGTTATATGATGGATGATTTCTGAGCCATGGAGGTGAGTGACCTCAAACTACTTCTAAAGTGATTTATGAACCGTTTCTTACATTATTTACTTTTGAACTGTTTCCAAAGTTACTTTTGAAATGTTTTCTTGCATATCATGTGTGCTGGCATTTGAGTGTGCCTTGTTTGCTATATTTCTTGACTTCATGACTTGTATTTTGGTTGATAACGTGTTAAGCGCTTATAATGATTTCCAAAACGAGTTTTCGAGGCGAGTGTGTACTTTATCGCACTCGACCTCGATAAAGGTGAAATTTTCGATTGAAATGTTACTTGCGCATGAATGTAAGCCTTTTGGGCTGAACTGGCCATTGCCCCTTGTTACCGGTCGTCTTGAGCCAGAAGCGGACTCGGTCAGGCGATTAGGAACTTGGGTGAACGTTTGGTATACTCGAGTATTACCTATGTAGGTTGGTGGAGCCTGGCCAAAAGCCAGGGACGGGGTGAATGAAATGAAATGAATGACCAAATGAGCGAGGAAATGTCAGGAGAATGAATGTATCCTTTCATGAATGTTACTATCGCTTTCCATTGTAAATGTTTCTTGAATTATTGATAATCCATATTTACTGTTTTGCAAATGATGTAGTTGTTTCCGGATTTATCATTTAATTTATGACATCATTGCTATATGACATCATTGAAATGAACTATTGTGAAACCGAGTTGATTAATGATTTTCTGGTTACTCGCTGAGCTTTTAGCTCACCCCAAAAACTATTTTATTCCCCTCCACAGGGCTCGTGGCGAAGGAAGGACTTGTAGTACTTGTGCACGTGTATGGATGGCCTAAACTTTGTACAATTTTGGATTTGGAATTATTTTATGTATATTTGGGATTAGTTTCCGCTGCATTTGTGACATGTAATTATTGGAGACGGATGTGTATTTGTGGACCATTTGATGTATACTTGAGATTTGTATTGTATTTATTTGAGGACTGTAGTGAACGACTGAGTCCCGGCGAGAGCTGGGCGGGCGGCCCGCCGAACCCTGGGGTACGCCCTAGGGAGAGGTGGGGCCGTCACAGTTGGTATCAGAGCTTAGGCTTCAGATCTCTGTAGTGTATCCTAGGCTTGAAGTTTAGGATGCCGGACTGTGGGTTTGACTTGACTCTTGAGAGATTTTTGCGGGATGTCTTGACTTGATTGGTACAAGATGGAATGTCGAGGACGACATTCTTTTAAGGAGGGGAGATTGTGACGCCCCAAAAAAAATGAGTTTGAGAACCCGGAAATTTTCTAATTTTCTAGGGTTTATTTTTTTAACGCCCGCCTTTTCTACATTTTCTTGATTAGAAAAATTTCCCAGATAAAGTTTATGAGCAAAAATAGTTTTAAAATGATTTTTCTAGTATCGGTTAGTTTTTGAGAAATTAAAAGCGTATTTTGGACGTGGGACCCGCTAGTGCGGTAAATGCATTATATTTTTTGACAACTTGTTGGAATTTTGTATTAAGTGATATTATTTTACAAGGTGCTAAAAGATAATTAGAGGTTACTTAGATGGTTTAATCTTGGAGAGACAAAAGGATAAGATTAAAATCCTAGAGGACCATTTGTCACCTAACTATTGGACCTTGACTTTGACTTGGACTTGTCTTAACCTTTACTAAACCAAATTTTGACCCAATTTCTTCCATTTTTATTGTCTTGGCCGAAATTTTTGGTGAGGAAAGAACAAGAGAGAGTTTCTTCAACTTCAACTTCAATTCTTGCTCAAATCTTGAGTTCCAACCGATTAAATTGCAAATCACTCCACAAAACTTGCTAGCTAAGGAAGATTGGAGCTCTTGGTGGAGTTATTTGGAAGGTTAAGGTGCCTAGTTGTTCTCTCTCTTCTATTGTTAAGGTGAGTGGTGATTGAACTTCCTCCTACACTTAATGAAGCTTAAGTTATGCCTAGTGGGAGCTAAAGTGCTGAAATTTGTGGTTTATTTCTTGGTTTGAGATGAATTGGTGAAGTTTTTGATTTATTGATGATTTTTCTGGTTTAATTTGATCATGATGTTGTGGCTGTCCATGATGGTTGGAAATGATGTTTAATAACTCTAGTAGGTGTAAATGATTGGTAATTGCAACCAATTTTGGGTTTGGAAGGAATTTGAGAAAGTTAGGGTTTTATATCCCCAATTCTGTCCGGTTTTTTATCTCATGGTTAGAGGCCGAATTGGCCTTGGTTTAAAACATGAAAGTTGTAGGTATTGATGTTTTAAAGGTTCCTGTAAAATTTCAGGTCAATTGGAGTAGTGTGGAGTGAGAAAAGTCGGAAATACTGAGACAGGTCTGGGAAGGGGTGCTGCGAACAGGGTTGCCTTTTCACTCAATTTGACCGTGACTTTTCACCCTGATTCTCACCGAATTAGATTTTGGCCAAAACATGAAAGTTGTATCCAAGGCTATAAAATAGTTTCCTGTAAATTTTCAGCTTGATCCAACACTGTAGCATGTGAAATGACCGAAATACCCTTGACTGTTTTTGAAACCTGTTTCGCGCCCAGATTTTTGTTTTCGTGTAGTCTTCCATTTTCGATCATGAAAATGCACGATTTGGCCTTTGAGGTCTTCTAATGAAATGTAGCTTGATGTATTAGCTACCATATACCTTTGGAATTTCTGGATTTGGACTTGTAGAGCCTGAGTTATGATGTTTCCGCTAGAATGCGTTTTGGTGAATCTGTTTTACGTTTTTGATGTGGTATCTTGCCTTTTTGACCTGTTTGCACTCGAAACTGGGTTGAGTGACCTTCTCCAATATTGTAGCCCTGACTCTTAGCTTCGAAACGGTGGGTCTTTCACCTTCATCCGACAATCGTAGCGCCTTTGGTACCATTACCGCAAAATGACGTCAAAACTATTTTTCTGGTTTTGAGCTTAACTTTCATTTCCGGACTTTTCCCTAGCTTGACTTGTGCTAGTACTACTTGGAGCTTGCTGAATGGCTATTGGATGAACTTATTTGTGTGACTTTGGAACTGGCTGAGGAAATAATGAAGCCATGATGGCTGGGAAAGTAAGCAAATTTAGGGGAAGTGCTGTCCGAAGTTTTAAAGGGTTTGATTGCTTTGAGTTTGTGATCTAAGACTTGGATTTGAGCAAGGCAATGTTATATGATGGATGATTTCTGAGCCATGGAGGTGAGTGACCTCAAACTACTTCTAAAGTGATTTATGAACCGTTTCTTACATTATTTACTTTTGAACTGTTTCCAAAGTTACTTTTGAAATGTTTTCTTGCATATCATGTGTGCTGGCATTTGAGTGTGCCTTGTTTGCTATATTTCTTGACTTCATGACTTGTATTTTGGTTGATAACGTGTTAAGCGCTTATAATGATTTCCAAAACGAGTTTTCGAGGCGAGTGTGTACTTTATCGCACTCGACCTCGATAAAGGTGAAATTTTCGATTGAAATGTTACTTGCGCATGAATGTAAGCCTTTTGGGCTGAACTGGCCATTGCCCCTTGTTACCGGTCGTCTTGAGCCAGAAGCGGACTCGGTCAGGCGATTAGGAACTTGGGTGAACGTTTGGTATACTCGAGTATTACCTATGTAGGTTGGTGGAGCCTGGCCAAAAGCCAGGGACGGGGTGAATGAAATGAAATGAATGACCAAATGAGCGAGGAAATGTCAGGAGAATGAATGTATCCTTTCATGAATGTTACTATCGCTTTCCATTGTAAATGTTTCTTGAATTATTGATAATCCATATTTACTGTTTTGCAAATGATGTAGTTGTTTCCGGATTTATCATTTAATTTATGACATCATTGCTATATGACATCATTGAAATGAACTATTGTGAAACCGAGTTGATTAATGATTTTCTGGTTACTCGCTGAGCTTTTAGCTCACCCCAAAAACTATTTTATTCCCCTCCACAGGGCTCGTGGCGAAGGAAGGACTTGTAGTACTTGTGCACGTGTATGGATGGCCTAAACTTTGTACAATTTTGGATTTGGAATTATTTTATGTATATTTGGGATTAGTTTCCGCTGCATTTGTGACATGTAATTATTGGAGACGGATGTGTATTTGTGGACCATTTGATGTATACTTGAGATTTGTATTGTATTTATTTGAGGACTGTAGTGAACGACTGAGTCCCGGCGAGAGCTGGGCGGGCGGCCCGCCGAACCCTGGGGTACGCCCTAGGGAGAGGTGGGGCCGTCACAGTTGGTATCAGAGCTTAGGCTTCAGATCTCTGTAGTGTATCCTAGGCTTGAAGTTTAGGATGCCGGACTGTGGGTTTGACTTGACTCTTGAGAGATTTTTGCGGGATGTCTTGACTTGATTGGTACAAGATGGAATGTCGAGGACGACATTCTTTTAAGGAGGGGAGATTGTGACGCCCCAAAAAAAATGAGTTTGAGAACCCGGAAATTTTCTAATTTTCTAGGGTTTATTTTTTTAACGCCCGCCTTTTCTACATTTTCTTGATTAGAAAAATTTCCCAGATAAAGTTTATGAGCAAAAATAGTTTTAAAATGATTTTTCTAGTATCGGTTAGTTTTTGAGAAATTAAAAGCGTATTTTGGACGTGGGACCCGCTAGTGCGGTAAATGCATTATATTTTTTGACAACTTGTTGGAATTTTGTATTAAGTGATATTATTTTACAAGGTGCTAAAAGATAATTAGAGGTTACTTAGATGGTTTAATCTTGGAGAGACAAAAGGATAAGATTAAAATCCTAGAGGACCATTTGTCACCTAACTATTGGACCTTGACTTTGACTTGGACTTGTCTTAACCTTTACTAAACCAAATTTTGACCCAATTTCTTCCATTTTTATTGTCTTGGCCGAAATTTTTGGTGAGGAAAGAACAAGAGAGAGTTTCTTCAACTTCAACTTCAATTCTTGCTCAAATCTTGAGTTCCAACCGATTAAATTGCAAATCACTCCACAAAACTTGCTAGCTAAGGAAGATTGGAGCTCTTGGTGGAGTTATTTGGAAGGTTAAGGTGCCTAGTTGTTCTCTCTCTTCTATTGTTAAGGTGAGTGGTGATTGAACTTCCTCCTACACTTAATGAAGCTTAAGTTATGCCTAGTGGGAGCTAAAGTGCTGAAATTTGTGGTTTATTTCTTGGTTTGAGATGAATTGGTGAAGTTTTTGATTTATTGATGATTTTTCTGGTTTAATTTGATCATGATGTTGTGGCTGTCCATGATGGTTGGAAATGATGTTTAATAACTCTAGTAGGTGTAAATGATTGGTAATTGCAACCAATTTTGGGTTTGGAAGGAATTTGAGAAAGTTAGGGTTTTATATCCCCAATTCTGTCCGGTTTTTTATCTCATGGTTAGAGGCCGAATTGGCCTTGGTTTAAAACATGAAAGTTGTAGGTATTGATGTTTTAAAGGTTCCTGTAAAATTTCAGGTCAATTGGAGTAGTGTGGAGTGAGAAAAGTCGGAAATACTGAGACAGGTCTGGGAAGGGGTGCTGCGAACAGGGTTGCCTTTTCACTCAATTTGACCGTGACTTTTCACCCTGATTCTCACCGAATTAGATTTTGGCCAAAACATGAAAGTTGTATCCAAGGCTATAAAATAGTTTCCTGTAAATTTTCAGCTTGATCCAACACTGTAGCATGTGAAATGACCGAAATACCCTTGACTGTTTTTGAAACCTGTTTCGCGCCCAGATTTTTGTTTTCGTGTAGTCTTCCATTTTCGATCATGAAAATGCACGATTTGGCCTTTGAGGTCTTCTAATGAAATGTAGCTTGATGTATTAGCTACCATATACCTTTGGAATTTCTGGATTTGGACTTGTAGAGCCT
Organism: Coffea arabica; assembly: GCF_036785885.1. Classification (NCBI taxonomy): domain Eukaryota; kingdom Viridiplantae; phylum Streptophyta; class Magnoliopsida; order Gentianales; family Rubiaceae; genus Coffea; species Coffea arabica. Next base: position 39,008,888 of record NC_092329.1, read on the forward strand.
GAGTTATGATGTTTCCGCTAGAATGCGTTTTGGTGAATCTGTTTTACGTTTTTGATGTGGTATCTTGCCTTTTTGACCTGTTTGCACTCGAAACTGGGTTGAGTGACCTTCTCCAATATTGTAGCCCTGACTCTTAGCTTCGAAACGGTGGGTCTTTCACCTTCATCCGACAATCGTAGCGCCTTTGGTACCATTACCGCAAAATGACGTCAAAACTATTTTTCTGGTTTTGAGCTTAACTTTCATTTCCGGACTTTTCCCTAGCTTGACTTGTGCTAGTACTACTTGGAGCTTGCTGAATGGCTATTGGATGAACTTATTTGTGTGACTTTGGAACTGGCTGAGGAAATAATGAAGCCATGATGGCTGGGAAAGTAAGCAAATTTAGGGGAAGTGCTGTCCGAAGTTTTAAAGGGTTTGATTGCTTTGAGTTTGTGATCTAAGACTTGGATTTGAGCAAGGCAATGTTATATGATGGATGATTTCTGAGCCATGGAGGTGAGTGACCTCAAACTACTTCTAAAGTGATTTATGAACCGTTTCTTACATTATTTACTTTTGAACTGTTTCCAAAGTTACTTTTGAAATGTTTTCTTGCATATCATGTGTGCTGGCATTTGAGTGTGCCTTGTTTGCTATATTTCTTGACTTCATGACTTGTATTTTGGTTGATAACGTGTTAAGCGCTTATAATGATTTCCAAAACGAGTTTTCGAGGCGAGTGTGTACTTTATCGCACTCGACCTCGATAAAGGTGAAATTTTCGATTGAAATGTTACTTGCGCATGAATGTAAGCCTTTTGGGCTGAACTGGCCATTGCCCCTTGTTACCGGTCGTCTTGAGCCAGAAGCGGACTCGGTCAGGCGATTAGGAACTTGGGTGAACGTTTGGTATACTCGAGTATTACCTATGTAGGTTGGTGGAGCCTGGCCAAAAGCCAGGGACGGGGTGAATGAAATGAAATGAATGACCAAATGAGCGAGGAAATGTCAGGAGAATGAATGTATCCTTTCATGAATGTTACTATCGCTTTCCATTGTAAATGTTTCTTGAATTATTGATAATCCATATTTACTGTTTTGCAAATGATGTAGTTGTTTCCGGATTTATCATTTAATTTATGACATCATTGCTATATGACATCATTGAAATGAACTATTGTGAAACCGAGTTGATTAATGATTTTCTGGTTACTCGCTGAGCTTTTAGCTCACCCCAAAAACTATTTTATTCCCCTCCACAGGGCTCGTGGCGAAGGAAGGACTTGTAGTACTTGTGCACGTGTATGGATGGCCTAAACTTTGTACAATTTTGGATTTGGAATTATTTTATGTATATTTGGGATTAGTTTCCGCTGCATTTGTGACATGTAATTATTGGAGACGGATGTGTATTTGTGGACCATTTGATGTATACTTGAGATTTGTATTGTATTTATTTGAGGACTGTAGTGAACGACTGAGTCCCGGCGAGAGCTGGGCGGGCGGCCCGCCGAACCCTGGGGCACGCCCTAGGGAGAGGTGGGGCCGTCACAGTTGGTATCAGAGCTTAGGCTTCAGATCTCTGTAGTGTATCCTAGGCTTGAAGTTTAGGATGCCGGACTGTGGGTTTGACTTGACTCTTGAGAGATTTTTGCGGGATGTCTTGACTTGATTGGTACAAGATGGAATGTCGAGGACGACATTCTTTTAAGGAGGGGAGATTGTGACGCCCCAAAAAAAATGAGTTTGAGAACCCGGAAATTTTCTAATTTTCTAGGGTTTATTTTTTTAACGCCCGCCTTTTCTACATTTTCTTGATTAGAAAAATTTCCCAGATAAAGTTTATGAGCAAAAATAGTTTTAAAATGATTTTTCTAGTATCGGTTAGTTTTTGAGAAATTAAAAGCGTATTTTGGACGTGGGACCCGCTAGTGCGGTAAATGCATTATATTTTTTGACAACTTGTTGGAATTTTGTATTAAGTGATATTATTTTACAAGGTGCTAAAAGATAATTAGAGGTTACTTAGATGGTTTAATCTTGGAGAGACAAAAGGATAAGATTAAAATCCTAGAGGACCATTTGTCACCTAACTATTGGACCTTGACTTTGACTTGGACTTGTCTTAACCTTTACTAAACCAAATTTTGACCCAATTTCTTCCATTTTTATTGTCTTGGCCGAAATTTTTGGTGAGGAAAGAACAAGAGAGAGTTTCTTCAACTTCAACTTCAATTCTTGCTCAAATCTTGAGTTCCAACCGATTAAATTGCAAATCACTCCACAAAACTTGCTAGCTAAGGAAGATTGGAGCTCTTGGTGGAGTTATTTGGAAGGTTAAGGTGCCTAGTTGTTCTCTCTCTTCTATTGTTAAGGTGAGTGGTGATTGAACTTCCTCCTACACTTAATGAAGCTTAAGTTATGCCTAGTGGGAGCTAAAGTGCTGAAATTTGTGGTTTATTTCTTGGTTTGAGATGAATTGGTGAAGTTTTTGATTTATTGATGATTTTTCTGGTTTAATTTGATCATGATGTTGTGGCTGTCCATGATGGTTGGAAATGATGTTTAATAACTCTAGTAGGTGTAAATGATTGGTAATTGCAACCAATTTTGGGTTTGGAAGGAATTTGAGAAAGTTAGGGTTTTATATCCCCAATTCTGTCCGGTTTTTTATCTCATGGTTAGAGGCCGAATTGGCCTTGGTTTAAAACATGAAAGTTGTAGGTATTGATGTTTTAAAGGTTCCTGTAAAATTTCAGGTCAATTGGAGTAGTGTGGAGTGAGAAAAGTCGGAAATACTGAGACAGGTCTGGGAAGGGGTGCTGCGAACAGGGTTGCCTTTTCACTCAATTTGACCGTGACTTTTCACCCTGATTCTCACCGAATTAGATTTTGGCCAAAACATGAAAGTTGTATCCAAGGCTATAAAATAGTTTCCTGTAAATTTTCAGCTTGATCCAACACTGTAGCATGTGAAATGACCGAAATACCCTTGACTGTTTTTGAAACCTGTTTCGCGCCCAGATTTTTGTTTTCGTGTAGTCTTCCATTTTCGATCATGAAAATGCACGATTTGGCCTTTGAGGTCTTCTAATGAAATGTAGCTTGATGTATTAGCTACCATATACCTTTGGAATTTCTGGATTTGGACTTGTAGAGCCTGAGTTATGATGTTTCCGCTAGAATGCGTTTTGGTGAATCTGTTTTACGTTTTTGATGTGGTATCTTGCCTTTTTGACCTGTTTGCACTCGAAACTGGGTTGAGTGACCTTCTCCAATATTGTAGCCCTGACTCTTAGCTTCGAAACGGTGGGTCTTTCACCTTCATCCGACAATCGTAGCGCCTTTGGTACCATTACCGCAAAATGACGTCAAAACTATTTTTCTGGTTTTGAGCTTAACTTTCATTTCCGGACTTTTCCCTAGCTTGACTTGTGCTAGTACTACTTGGAGCTTGCTGAATGGCTATTGGATGAACTTATTTGTGTGACTTTGGAACTGGCTGAGGAAATAATGAAGCCATGATGGCTGGGAAAGTAAGCAAATTTAGGGGAAGTGCTGTCCGAAGTTTTAAAGGGTTTGATTGCTTTGAGTTTGTGATCTAAGACTTGGATTTGAGCAAGGCAATGTTATATGATGGATGATTTCTGAGCCATGGAGGTGAGTGACCTCAAACTACTTCTAAAGTGATTTATGAACCGTTTCTTACATTATTTACTTTTGAACTGTTTCCAAAGTTACTTTTGAAATGTTTTCTTGCATATCATGTGTGCTGGCATTTGAGTGTGCCTTGTTTGCTATATTTCTTGACTTCATGACTTGTATTTTGGTTGATAACGTGTTAAGCGCTTATAATGATTTCCAAAACGAGTTTTCGAGGCGAGTGTGTACTTTATCGCACTCGACCTCGATAAAGGTGAAATTTTCGATTGAAATGTTACTTGCGCATGAATGTAAGCCTTTTGGGCTGAACTGGCCATTGCCCCTTGTTACCGGTCGTCTTGAGCCAGAAGCGGACTCGGTCAGGCGATTAGGAACTTGGGTGAACGTTTGGTATACTCGAGTATTACCTATGTAGGTTGGTGGAGCCTGGCCAAAAGCCAGGGACGGGGTGAATGAAATGAAATGAATGACCAAATGAGCGAGGAAATGTCAGGAGAATGAATGTATCCTTTCATGAATGTTACTATCGCTTTCCATTGTAAATGTTTCTTGAATTATTGATAATCCATATTTACTGTTTTGCAAATGATGTAGTTGTTTCCGGATTTATCATTTAATTTATGACATCATTGCTATATGACATCATTGAAATGAACTATTGTGAAACCGAGTTGATTAATGATTTTCTGGTTACTCGCTGAGCTTTTAGCTCACCCCAAAAACTATTTTATTCCCCTCCACAGGGCTCGTGGCGAAGGAAGGACTTGTAGTACTTGTGCACGTGTATGGATGGCCTAAACTTTGTACAATTTTGGATTTGGAATTATTTTATGTATATTTGGGATTAGTTTCCGCTGCATTTGTGACATGTAATTATTGGAGACGGATGTGTATTTGTGGACCATTTGATGTATACTTGAGATTTGTATTGTATTTATTTGAGGACTGTAGTGAACGACTGAGTCCCGGCGAGAGCTGGGCGGGCGGCCCGCCGAACCCTGGGGTACGCCCTAGGGAGAGGTGGGGCCGTCACAGTTGGTATCAGAGCTTAGGCTTCAGATCTCTGTAGTGTATCCTAGGCTTGAAGTTTAGGATGCCGGACTGTGGGTTTGACTTGACTCTTGAGAGATTTTTGCGGGATGTCTTGACTTGATTGGTACAAGATGGAATGTCGAGGACGACATTCTTTTAAGGAGGGGAGATTGTGACGCCCCAAAAAACAATGAGTTTGAGAACCCGGAAATTTTCTAATTTTCTAGGGTTTATTTTTTTAACGCCCGCCTTTTCTACATTTTCTTGATTAGAAAAATTTCCCAGATAAAGTTTATGAGCAAAAATAGTTTTAAAATGATTTTTCTAGTATCGGTTAGTTTTTGAGAAATTAAAAGCGTATTTTGGACGTGGGACCCGCTAGTGCGGTAAATGCATTATATTTTTTGACAACTTGTTGGAATTTTGTATTAAGTGATATTATTTTACAAGGTGCTAAAAGATAATTAGAGGTTACTTAGATGGTTTAATCTTGGAGAGACAAAAGGATAAGATTAAAATCCTAGAGGACCATTTGTCACCTAACTATTGGACCTTGACTTTGACTTGGACTTGTCTTAACCTTTACTAAACCAAATTTTGACCCAATTTCTTCCATTTTTATTGTCTTGGCCGAAATTTTTGGTGAGGAAAGAACAAGAGAGAGTTTCTTCAACTTCAACTTCAATTCTTGCTCAAATCTTGAGTTCCAACCGATTAAATTGCAAATCACTCCACAAAACTTGCTAGCTAAGGAAGATTGGAGCTCTTGGTGGAGTTATTTGGAAGGTTAAGGTGCCTAGTTGTTCTCTCTCTTCTATTGTTAAGGTGAGTGGTGATTGAACTTCCTCCTACACTTAATGAAGCTTAAGTTATGCCTAGTGGGAGCTAAAGTGCTGAAATTTGTGGTTTATTTCTTGGTTTGAGATGAATTGGTGAAGTTTTTGATTTATTGATGATTTTTCTGGTTTAATTTGATCATGATGTTGTGGCTGTCCATGATGGTTGGAAATGATGTTTAATAATTCTAGTAGGTGTAAATGATTGGTAATTGCAACCAATTTTGGGTTTGGAATGAATTTGAGAAAGTTAGGGTTTTATATCCCCAATTCTGTCCGGTTTTGTATCTCATGTTTAGAGGCCGAATTGGCCTTGGTTTAAAACATGAAAGTTGTAGGTATTGATGTTTTAAAGGTTCCTGTAAAATTTCAGGTCAATTGGAGTAGTGTGGAGTGAGAAAAGTCGGAAATACTGAGACAGGTCTGGGAAGGGGTGCTGCGAACAGGGTTGCCTTTTCACTCAATTTGACCGTGACTTTTCACCCTGATTCTCACCGAATTAGATTTTGGCCAAAACATGAAAGTTGTATCCAAGGCTATAAAATAGTTTCCTGTAAATTTTCAGCTTGATCCAACCACTGTAGCATGTGAAATGACCGAAATACCCTTGACTGTTTTTGAAACCTGTTTCGCGCCCAGATTTTTGTTTTCGTGTAGTCTTCCATTTTCGATCATGAAAATGCACGATTTGGCCTTTGAGGTCTTCTAATGAAATGTAGCTTGATGTATTAGCTACCATATACCTTTGGAATTTCTGGATTTGGACTTGTAGAGCCTGAGTTATGATGTTTCCGCTAGAATGCGTTTTGGTGAATCTGTTTTACGTTTTTGATGTGGTATCTTGCCTTTTTGACCTGTTTGCACTCGAAACTGGGTTGAGTGACCTTCTGCAATATTGTAGCCCTGACTCTTAGCTTCGAAACGGTGGGTCTTTCACCTTCATCCGACAATCGTAGCGCCTTTGGTACCATTACCGCAAAATGACGTCAAAACTATTTTTCTGGTTTTGAGCTTAACTTTCATTTCCGGACTTTTCCCTAGCTTGACTTGTGCTAGAACTACTTGGAGCTTGCTGAATGGCTATTGGATGAACTTATTTGTGTGACTTTGGAACTGGCTGAGGAAATAATGAAGCCATGATGGCTGGGAAAGTAAGCAAATTTAGGGGAAGTGCTGTCCGAAGTTTTAAAGGGTTTGATTGCTTTGAGTTTGTGATCTAAGACTTGGATTTGAGCAAGGCAATGTTATATGATGGATGATTTCTGAGCCATGGAGGTGAGTGACCTCAAACTACTTCTAAAGTGATTTATGAACCGTTTCTTACATTATTTACTTTTGAACTGTTTCCAAAGTTACTTTTGAAATGTTTTCTTGCATATCATGTGTGCTGGCATTTGAGTGTGCCTTGTTTGCTATATTTCTTGACTTCATGACTTGTATTTTGGTTGATAACGTGTTAAGCGCTTATAATGATTTCCAAAACGAGTTTTCGAGGCGAGTGTGTACTTTATCGCACTCGACCTCGATAAAGGTGAAATTTTCGATTGAAATGTTACTTGCGCATGAATGTAAGCCTTTTGGGCTGAACTGGCCATTGCCCCTTGTTACCGGTCGTCTTGAGCCAGAAGCGGACTCGGTCAGGCGATTAGGAACTTGGGTGAACGTTTGGTATACTCGAGTATTACCTATGTAGGTTGGTGGAGTCTGGCCAAAAGCCAGGGACGGGGTGAATGAAATGAAATGAATGACCAAATGAGCGAGGAAAGGTCAGGAGAATGAATGTATCCTTTCATGAATGTTACTATCGCTTTCCATTGTAAATGTTTCTTGAATTATTGATAATCCATATTTACTGTTTTGCAAATGATGTAGTTGTTTCCGGATTTATCATTTAATTTATGACATCATTGCTATATGACATCATTGAAATGAACTATTGTGAAACCGAGTTGATTAATGATTTTCTGGTTACTCGCTGAGCTTTTAGCTCACCCCAAAAACTATTTGATTCCCCTCCACAGGGCTCGTGGCGAAGGAAGGACTTGTAGTACTTGTGCACGTGTATGGATGGCCTAAACTTTGTACAATTTTGGATTTGGAATTATTTTATGTATATTTGGGATTAGTTTCCGCTGCATTTGTGACATGTAATTATTGGAGACGGATGTGTATTTGTGGACCATTTGATGTATACTTGAGATTTGTATTGTATTTATTTGAGGACTGTAGTGAACGACTGAGTCCCGGCGAGAGCTGGGCGGGCGGCCCGCCGAACCCTGGGGTACGCCCTAGGGAGAGGTGGGGCCGTCACAGTTGGTATCAGAGCTTAGGCTTCAGATCTCTGTAGTGTATCCTAGGCTTGAAGTTTAGGATGCCGGACTGTGGGTTTGACTTGACTCTTGAGAGATTTTTGCGGGATGTCTTGACTTGATTGGTACAAGATGGAATGTCGAGGACGACATTCTTTTAAGGAGGGGAGATTGTGACGCCCCAAAAAAAATGAGTTTGAGAACCCGGAAATTTTCTAATTTTCTAGGGTTTATTTTTTTAACGCCCGCCTTTTCTACATTTTCTTGATTAGAAAAATTTCCCAGATAAAGTTTATGAGCAAAAATAGTTTTAAAATGATTTTTCTAGTATCGGTTAGTTTTTGAGAAATTAAAAGCGTATTTTGGACGTGGGACCCGCTAGTGCGGTAAATGCATTATATTTTTTGACAACTTGTTGGAATTTTGTATTAAGTGATATTATTTTACAAGGTGCTAAAAGATAATTAGAGGTTACTTAGATGGTTTAATCTTGGAGAGACAAAAGGATAAGATTAAAATCCTAGAGGACCATTTGTCACCTAACTATTGGACCTTGACTTTGACTTGGACTTGTCTTAACCTTTACTAAACCAAATTTTGACCCAATTTCTTCCATTTTTATTGTCTTGGCCGAAATTTTTGGTGAGGAAAGAACAAGAGAGAGTTTCTTCAACTTCAACTTCAATTCTTGCTCAAATCTTGAGTTCCAACCGATTAAATTGCAAATCACTCCACAAAACTTGCTAGCTAAGGAAGATTGGAGCTCTTGGTGGAGTTATTTGGAAGGTTAAGGTGCCTAGTTGTTCTCTCTCTTCTATTGTTAAGGTGAGTGGTGATTGAACTTCCTCCTACACTTAATGAAGCTTAAGTTATGCCTAGTGGGAGCTAAAGTGCTGAAATTTGTGGTTTATTTCTTGGTTTGAGATGAATTGGTGAAGTTTTTGATTTATTGATGATTTTTCTGGTTTAATTTGATCATGATGTTGTGGCTGTCCATGATGGTTGGAAATGATGTTTAATAACTCTAGTAGGTGTAAATGATTGGTAATTGCAACCAATTTTGGGTTTGGAAGGAATTTGAGAAAGTTAGGGTTTTATATCCCCAATTCTGTCCGGTTTTGTATCTCATGGTTAGAGGCCGAATTGGCCTTGGTTTAAAACATGAAAGTTGTAGGTATTGATGTTTTAAAGGTTCCTGTAAAATTTCAGGTCAATTGGAGTAGTGTGGAGTGAGAAAAGTCGGAAATACTGAGACAGGTCTGGGAAGGGGTGCTGCGAACAGGGTTGCCTTTTCACTCAATTTGACCGTGACTTTTCACCCTGATTCTCACCGAATTAGATTTTGGCCAAAACATGAAAGTTGTATCCAAGGCTATAAAATAGTTTCCTGTAAATTTTCAGCTTGATCCAACACTGTAGCATGTGAAATGACCGAAATACCCTTGACTGTTTTTGAAACCTGTTTCGCGCCCAGATTTTTGTTTTCGTGTAGTCTTCCATTTTCGATCATGAAAATGCACGATTTGGCCTTTGAGGTCTTCTAATGAAATGTAGCTTGATGTATTAGCTACCATATACCTTTGGAATTTCTGGATTTGGACTTGTAGAGCCTGAGTTATGATGTTTCCGCTAGAATGCGTTTTGGTGAATCTGTTTTACGTTTTTGATGTGGTATCTTGCCTTTTTGACCTGTTTGCACTCGAAACTGGGTTGAGTGACCTTCTCCAATATTGTAGCCCTGACTCTTAGCTTCGAAACGGTGGGTCTTTCACCTTCATCCGACAATCGTAGCGCCTTTGGTACCATTACCGCAAAATGACGTCAAAACTATTTTTCTGGTTTTGAGCTTAACTTTCATTTCCGGACTTTTCCCTAGCTTGACTTGTGCTAGTACTACTTGGAGCTTGCTGAATGGCTATTGGATGAACTTATTTGTGTGACTTTGGAACTGGCTGAGGAAATAATGAAGCCATGATGGCTGGGAAAGTAAGCAAATTTAGGGGAAGTGCTGTCCGAAGTTTTAAAGGGTTTGATTGCTTTGAGTTTGTGATCTAAGACTTGGATTTGAGCAAGGCAATGTTATATGATGGATGATTTCTGAGCCATGGAGGTGAGTGACCTCAAACTACTTCTAAAGTGATTTATGAACCGTTTCTTACATTATTTACTTTTGAACTGTTTCCAAAGTTACTTTTGAAATGTTTTCTTGCATATCATGTGTGCTGGCATTTGAGTGTGCCTTGTTTGCTATATTTCTTGACTTCATGACTTGTATTTTGGTTGATAACGTGTTAAGCGCTTATAATGATTTCCAAAACGAGTTTTCGAGGCGAGTGTGTACTTTATCGCACTCGACCTCGATAAAGGTGAAATTTTCGATTGAAATGTTACTTGCGCATGAATGTAAGCCTTTTGGGCTGAACTGGCCATTGCCCCTTGTTACCGGTCGTCTTGAGCCAGAAGCGGACTCGGTCAGGCGATTAGGAACTTGGGTGAACGTTTGGTATACTCGAGTATTACCTATGTAGGTTGGTGGAGCCTGGCCAAAAGCCAGGGACGGGGTGAATGAAATGAAATGAATGACCAAATGAGCGAGGAAATGTCAGGAGAATGAATGTATCCTTTCATGAATGTTACTATCGCTTTCCATTGTAAATGTTTCTTGAATTATTGATAATCCATATTTACTGTTTTGCAAATGATGTAGTTGTTTCCGGATTTATCATTTAATTTATGACATCATTGCTATATGACATCATTGAAATGAACTATTGTGAAACCGAGTTGATTAATGATTTTCTGGTTACTCGCTGAGCTTTTAGCTCACCCCAAAAACTATTTTATTCCCCTCCACAGGGCTCGTGGCGAAGGAAGGACTTGTAGTACTTGTGCACGTGTATGGATGGCCTAAACTTTGTACAATTTTGGATTTGGAATTATTTTATGTATATTTGGGATTAGTTTCCGCTGCATTTGTGACATGTAATTATTGGAGACGGATGTGTATTTGTGGACCATTTGATGTATACTTGAGATTTGTATTGTATTTATTTGAGGACTGTAGTGAACGACTGAGTCCCGGCGAGAGCTGGGCGGGCGGCCCGCCGAACCCTGGGGCACGCCCTAGGGAGAGGTGGGGCCGTCACAGTTGGTATCAGAGCTTAGGCTTCAGATCTCTGTAGTGTATCCTAGGCTTGAAGTTTAGGATGCCGGACTGTGGGTTTGACTTGACTCTTGAGAGATTTTTGCGGGATGTCTTGACTTGATTGGTACAAGATGGAATGTCGAGGACGACATTCTTTTAAGGAGGGGAGATTGTGACGCCCCAAAAAAAATGAGTTTGAGAACCCGGAAATTTTCTAATTTTCTAGGGTTTATTTTTTTAACGCCCGCCTTTTCTACATTTTCTTGATTAGAAAAATTTCCCAGATAAAGTTTATGAGCAAAAATAGTTTTAAAATGATTTTTCTAGTATCGGTTAGTTTTTGAGAAATTAAAAGCGTATTTTGGACGTGGGACCCGCTAGTGCGGTAAATGCATTATATTTTTTGACAACTTGTTGGAATTTTGTATTAAGTGATATTATTTTACAAGGTGCTAAAAGATAATTAGAGGTTACTTAGATGGTTTAATCTTGGAGAGACAAAAGGATAAGATTAAAATCCTAGAGGACCATTTGTCACCTAACTATTGGACCTTGACTTTGACTTGGACTTGTCTTAACCTTTACTAAACCAAATTTTGACCCAATTTCTTCCATTTTTATTGTCTTGGCCGAAATTTTTGGTGAGGAAAGAACAAGAGAGAGTTTCTTCAACTTCAACTTCAATTCTTGCTCAAATCTTGAGTTCCAACCGATTAAATTGCAAATCACTCCACAAAACTTGCTAGCTAAGGAAGATTGGAGCTCTTGGTGGAGTTATTTGGAAGGTTAAGGTGCCTAGTTGTTCTCTCTCTTCTATTGTTAAGGTGAGTGGTGATTGAACTTCCTCCTACACTTAATGAAGCTTAAGTTATGCCTAGTGGGAGCTAAAGTGCTGAAATTTGTGGTTTATTTCTTGGTTTGAGATGAATTGGTGAAGTTTTTGATTTATTGATGATTTTTCTGGTTTAATTTGATCATGATGTTGTGGCTGTCCATGATGGTTGGAAATGATGTTTAATAATTCTAGTAGGTGTAAATGATTGGTAATTGCAACCAATTTTGGGTTTGGAATGAATTTGAGAAAGTTAGGGTTTTATATCCCCAATTCTGTCCGGTTTTGTATCTCATGTTTAGAGGCCGAATTGGCCTTGGTTTAAAACATGAAAGTTGTAGGTATTGATGTTTTAAAGGTTCCTGTAAAATTTCAGGTCAATTGGAGTAGTGTGGAGTGAGAAAAGTCGGAAATACTGAGACAGGTCTGGGAAGGGGTGCTGCGAACAGGGTTGCCTTTTCACTCAATTTGACCGTGACTTTTCACCCTGATTCTCACCGAATTAGATTTTGGCCAAAACATGAAAGTTGTATCCAAGGCTATAAAATAGTTTCCTGTAAATTTTCAGCTTGATCCAACCACTGTAGCATGTGAAATGACCGAAATACCCTTGACTGTTTTTGAAACCTGTTTCGCGCCCAGATTTTTGTTTTCGTGTAGTCTTCCATTTTCGATCATGAAAATGCACGATTTGGCCTTTGAGGTCTTCTAATGAAATGTAGCTTGATGTATTAGCTACCATATACCTTTGGAATTTCTGGATTTGGACTTGTAGAGCCTGAGTTATGATGTTTCCGCTAGAATGCGTTTTGGTGAATCTGTTTTACGTTTTTGATGTGGTATCTTGCCTTTTTGACCTGTTTGCACTCGAAACTGGGTTGAGTGACCTTCTGCAATATTGTAGCCCTGACTCTTAGCTTCGAAACGGTGGGTCTTTCACCTTCATCCGACAATCGTAGCGCCTTTGGTACCATTACCGCAAAATGACGTCAAAACTATTTTTCTGGTTTTGAGCTTAACTTTCATTTCCGGACTTTTCCCTAGCTTGACTTGTGCTAGAACTACTTGGAGCTTGCTGAATGGCTATTGGATGAACTTATTTGTGTGACTTTGGAACTGGCTGAGGAAATAATGAAGCCATGATGGCTGGGAAAGTAAGCAAATTTAGGGGAAGTGCTGTCCGAAGTTTTAAAGGGTTTGATTGCTTTGAGTTTGTGATCTAAGACTTGGATTTGAGCAAGGCAATGTTATATGATGGATGATTTCTGAGCCATGGAGGTGAGTGACCTCAAACTACTTCTAAAGTGATTTATGAACCGTTTCTTACATTATTTACTTTTGAACTGTTTCCAAAGTTACTTTTGAAATGTTTTCTTGCATATCATGTGTGCTGGCATTTGAGTGTGCCTTGTTTGCTATATTTCTTGACTTCATGACTTGTATTTTGGTTGATAACGTGTTAAGCGCTTATAATGATTTCCAAAACGAGTTTTCGAGGCGAGTGTGTACTTTATCGCACTCGACCTCGATAAAGGTGAAATTTTCGATTGAAATGTTACTTGCGCATGAATGTAAGCCTTTTGGGCTGAACTGGCCATTGCCCCTTGTTACCGGTCGTCTTGAGCCAGAAGCGGACTCGGTCAGGCGATTAGGAACTTGGGTGAACGTTTGGTATACTCGAGTATTACCTATGTAGGTTGGTGGAGTCTGGCCAAAAGCCAGGGACGGGGTGAATGAAATGAAATGAATGACCAAATGAGCGAGGAAAGGTCAGGAGAATGAATGTATCCTTTCATGAATGTTACTATCGCTTTCCATTGTAAATGTTTCTTGAATTATTGATAATCCATATTTACTGTTTTGCAAATGATGTAGTTGTTTCCGGATTTATCATTTAATTTATGACATCATTGCTATATGACATCATTGAAATGAACTATTGTGAAACCGAGTTGATTAATGATTTTCTGGTTACTCGCTGAGCTTTTAGCTCACCCCAAAAACTATTTGATTCCCCTCCACAGGGCTCGTGGCGAAGGAAGGACTTGTAGTACTTGTGCACGTGTATGGATGGCCTAAACTTTGTACAATTTTGGATTTGGAATTATTTTATGTATATTTGGGATTAGTTTCCGCTGCATTTGTGACATGTAATTATTGGAGACGGATGTGTATTTGTGGACCATTTGATGTATACTTGAGATTTGTATTGTATTTATTTGAGGACTGTAGTGAACGACTGAGTCCCGGCGAGAGCTGGGCGGGCGGCCCGCCGAACCCTGGGGTACGCCCTAGGGAGAGGTGGGGCCGTCACAGTTGGTATCAGAGCTTAGGCTTCAGATCTCTGTAGTGTATCCTAGGCTTGAAGTTTAGGATGCCGGACTGTGGGTTTGACTTGACTCTTGAGAGATTTTTGCGGGATGTCTTGACTTGATTGGTACAAGATGGAATGTCGAGGACGACATTCTTTTAAGGAGGGGAGATTGTGACGCCCCAAAAAAAAATGAGTTTGAGAACCCGGAAATTTTCTAATTTTCTAGGGTTTATTTTTTTAACGCCCGCCTTTTCTACATTTTCTTGATTAGAAAAATTTCCCAGATAAAGTTTATGAGCAAAAATAGTTTTAAAATGATTTTTCTAGTATCGGTTAGTTTTTGAGAAATTAAAAGCGTATTTTGGACGTGGGACCCGCTAGTGCGGTAAATGCATTATATTTTTTGACAACTTGTTGGAATTTTGTATTAAGTGATATTATTTTACAAGGTGCTAAAAGATAATTAGAGGTTACTTAGATGGTTTAATCTTGGAGAGACAAAAGGATAAGATTAAAATCCTAGAGGACCATTTGTCACCTAACTATTGGACCTTGACTTTGACTTGGACTTGTCTTAACCTTTACTAAACCAAATTTTGACCCAATTTCTTCCATTTTTATTGTCTTGGCCGAAATTTTTGGTGAGGAAAGAACAAGAGAGAGTTTCTTCAACTTCAACTTCAATTCTTGCTCAAATCTTGAGTTCCAACCGATTAAATTGCAAATCACTCCACAAAACTTGCTAGCTAAGGAAGATTGGAGCTCTTGGTGGAGTTATTTGGAAGGTTAAGGTGCCTAGTTGTTCTCTCTCTTCTATTGTTAAGGTGAGTGGTGATTGAACTTCCTCCTACACTTAATGAAGCTTAAGTTATGCCTAGTGGGAGCTAAAGTGCTGAAATTTGTGGTTTATTTCTTGGTTTGAGATGAATTGGTGAAGTTTTTGATTTATTGATGATTTTTCTGGTTTAATTTGATCATGATGTTGTGGCTGTCCATGATGGTTGGAAATGATGTTTAATAACTCTAGTAGGTGTAAATGATTGGTAATTGCAACCAATTTTGGGTTTGGAAGGAATTTGAGAAAGTTAGGGTTTTATATCCCCAATTCTGTCCGGTTTTGTATCTCATGGTTAGAGGCCGAATTGGCCTTGGTTTAAAACATGAAAGTTGTAGGTATTGATGTTTTAAAGGTTCCTGTAAAATTTCAGGTCAATTGGAGTAGTGTGGAGTGAGAAAAGTCGGAAATACTGAGACAGGTCTGGGAAGGGGTGCTGCGAACAGGGTTGCCTTTTCACTCAATTTGACCGTGACTTTTCACCCTGATTCTCACCGAATTAGATTTTGGCCAAAACATGAAAGTTGTATCCAAGGCTATAAAATAGTTTCCTGTAAATTTTCAGCTTGATCCAACCACTGTAGCATGTGAAATGACCGAAATACCCTTGACTGTTTTTGAAACCTGTTTCGCGCCCAGATTTTTGTTTTCGTGTAGTCTTCCATTTTCGATCATGAAAATGCACGATTTGGCCTTTGAGGTCTTCTAATGAAATGTAGCTTGATGTATTAGCTACCATATACCTTTGGAATTTCTGGATTTGGACTTGTAGAGCCTGAGTTATGATGTTTCCGCTAGAATGCGTTTTGGTGAATCTGTTTTACGTTTTTGATGTGGTATCTTGCCTTTTTGACCTGTTTGCACTCGAAACTGGGTTGAGTGACCTTCTGCAATATTGTAGCCCTGACTCTTAGCTTCGAAACGGTGGGTCTTTCACCTTCATCCGACAATCGTAGCGCCTTTGGTACCATTACCGCAAAATGACGTCAAAACTATTTTTCTGGTTTTGAGCTTAACTTTCATTTCCGGACTTTTCCCTAGCTTGACTTGTGCTAGTACTACTTGGAGCTTGCTGAATGGCTATTGGATGAACTTATTTGTGTGACTTTGGAACTGGCTGAGGAAATAATGAAGCCATGATGGCTGGGAAAGTAAGCAAATTTAGGGGAAGTGCTGTCCGAAGTTTTAAAGGGTTTGATTGCTTTGAGTTTGTGATCTAAGACTTGGATTTGAGCAAGGCAATGTTATATGATGGATGATTTCTGAGCCATGGAGGTGAGTGACCTCAAACTACTTCTAAAGTGATTTATGAACCGTTTCTTACATTATTTACTTTTGAACTGTTTCCAAAGTTACTTTTGAAATGTTTTCTTGCATATCATGTGTGCTGGCATTTGAGTGTGCCTTGTTTGCTATATTTCTTGACTTCATGACTTGTATTTTGGTTGATAACGTGTTAAGCGCTTATAATGATTTCCAAAACGAGTTTTCGAGGCGAGTGTGTACTTTATCGCACTCGACCTCGATAAAGGTGAAATTTTCGATTGAAATGTTACTTGCGCATGAATGTAAGCCTTTTGGGCTGAACTGGCCATTGCCCCTTGTTACCGGTCGTCTTGAGCCAGAAGCGGACTCGGTCAGGCGATTAGGAACTTGGGTGAACGTTTGGTATACTCGAGTATTACCTATGTAGGTTGGTGGAGCCTGGCCAAAAGCCAGGGACGGGGTGAATGAAATGAAATGAATGACCAAATGAGCGAGGAAATGTCAGGAGAATGAATGTATCCTTTCATGAATGTTACTATCGCTTTCCATTGTAAATGTTTCTTGAATTATTGATAATCCATATTTACTGTTTTGCAAATGATGTAGTTGTTTCCGGATTTATCATTTAATTTATGACATCATTGCTATATGACATCATTGAAATGAACTATTGTGAAACCGAGTTGATTAATGATTTTCTGGTTACTCGCTGAGCTTTTAGCTCACCCCAAAAACTATTTTATTCCCCTCCACAGGGCTCGTGGCGAAGGAAGGACTTGTAGTACTTGTGCACGTGTATGGATGGCCTAAACTTTGTACAATTTTGGATTTGGAATTATTTTATGTATATTTGGGATTAGTTTCCGCTGCATTTGTGACATGTAATTATTGGAGACGGATGTGTATTTGTGGACCATTTGATGTATACTTGAGATTTGTATTGTATTTATTTGAGGACTGTAGTGAACGACTGAGTCCCGGCGAGAGCTGGGCGGGCGGCCCGCCGAACCCTGGGGTACGCCCTAGGGAGAGGTGGGGCCGTCACAGTTGGTATCAGAGCTTAGGCTTCAGATCTCTGTAGTGTATCCTAGGCTTGAAGTTTAGGATGCCGGACTGTGGGTTTGACTTGACTCTTGAGAGATTTTTGCGGGATGTCTTGACTTGATTGGTACAAGATGGAATGTCGAGGACGACATTCTTTTAAGGAGGGGAGATTGTGACGCCCCAAAAAACAATGAGTTTGAGAACCCGGAAATTTTCTAATTTTCTAGGGTTTATTTTTTTAACGCCCGCCTTTTCTACATTTTCTTGATTAGAAAAATTTCCCAGATAAAGTTTATGAGCAAAAATAGTTTTAAAATGATTTTTCTAGTATCGGTTAGTTTTTGAGAAATTAAAAGCGTATTTTGGACGTGGGACCCGCTAGTGCGGTAAATGCATTATATTTTTTGACAACTTGTTGGAATTTTGTATTAAGTGATATTATTTTACAAGGTGCTAAAAGATAATTAGAGGTTACTTAGATGGTTTAATCTTGGAGAGACAAAAGGATAAGATTAAAATCCTAGAGGACCATTTGTCACCTAACTATTGGACCTTGACTTTGACTTGGACTTGTCTTAACCTTTACTAAACCAAATTTTGACCCAATTTCTTCCATTTTTATTGTCTTGGCCGAAATTTTTGGTGAGGAAAGAACAAGAGAGAGTTTCTTCAACTTCAACTTCAATTCTTGCTCAAATCTTGAGTTCCAACCGATTAAATTGCAAATCACTCCACAAAACTTGCTAGCTAAGGAAGATTGGAGCTCTTGGTGGAGTTATTTGGAAGGTTAAGGTGCCTAGTTGTTCTCTCTCTTCTATTGTTAAGGTGAGTGGTGATTGAACTTCCTCCTACACTTAATGAAGCTTAAGTTATGCCTAGTGGGAGCTAAAGTGCTGAAATTTGTGGTTTATTTCTTGGTTTGAGATGAATTGGTGAAGTTTTTGATTTATTGATGATTTTTCTGGTTTAATTTGATCATGATGTTGTGGCTGTCCATGATGGTTGGAAATGATGTTTAATAATTCTAGTAGGTGTAAATGATTGGTAATTGCAACCAATTTTGGGTTTGGAATGAATTTGAGAAAGTTAGGGTTTTATATCCCCAATTCTGTCCGGTTTTGTATCTCATGTTTAGAGGCCGAATTGGCCTTGGTTTAAAACATGAAAGTTGTAGGTATTGATGTTTTAAAGGTTCCTGTAAAATTTCAGGTCAATTGGAGTAGTGTGGAGTGAGAAAAGTCGGAAATACTGAGACAGGTCTGGGAAGGGGTGCTGCGAACAGGGTTGCCTTTTCACTCAATTTGACCGTGACTTTTCACCCTGATTCTCACCGAATTAGATTTTGGCCAAAACATGAAAGTTGTATCCAAGGCTATAAAATAGTTTCCTGTAAATTTTCAGCTTGATCCAACCACTGTAGCATGTGAAATGACCGAAATACCCTTGACTGTTTTTGAAACCTGTTTCGCGCCCAGATTTTTGTTTTCGTGTAGTCTTCCATTTTCGATCATGAAAATGCACGATTTGGCCTTTGAGGTCTTCTAATGAAATGTAGCTTGATGTATTAGCTACCATATACCTTTGGAATTTCTGGATTTGGACTTGTAGAGCCTGAGTTATGATGTTTCCGCTAGAATGCGTTTTGGTGAATCTGTTTTACGTTTTTGATGTGGTATCTTGCCTTTTTGACCTGTTTGCACTCGAAACTGGGTTGAGTGACCTTCTCCAATATTGTAGCCCTGACTCTTAGCTTCGAAACGGTGGGTCTTTCACCTTCATCCGACAATCGTAGCGCCTTTGGTACCATTACCGCAAAATGACGTCAAAACTATTTTTCTGGTTTTGAGCTTAACTTTCATTTCCGGACTTTTCCCTAGCTTGACTTGTGCTAGTACTACTTGGAGCTTGCTGAATGGCTATTGGATGAACTTATTTGTGTGACTTTGGAACTGGCTGAGGAAATAATGAAGCCATGATGGCTGGGAAAGTAAGCAAATTTAGGGGAAGTGCTGTCCGAAGTTTTAAAGGGTTTGATTGCTTTGAGTTTGTGATCTAAGACTTGGATTTGAGCAAGGCAATGTTATATGATGGATGATTTCTGAGCCATGGAGGTGAGTGACCTCAAACTACTTCTAAAGTGATTTATGAACCGTTTCTTACATTATTTACTTTTGAACTGTTTCCAAAGTTACTTTTGAAATGTTTTCTTGCATATCATGTGTGCTGGCATTTGAGTGTGCCTTGTTTGCTATATTTCTTGACTTCATGACTTGTATTTTGGTTGATAACGTGTTAAGCGCTTATAATGATTTCCAAAACGAGTTTTCGAGGCGAGTGTGTACTTTATCGCACTCGACCTCGATAAAGGTGAAATTTTCGATTGAAATGTTACTTGCGCATGAATGTAAGCCTTTTGGGCTGAACTGGCCATTGCCCCTTGTTACCGGTCGTCTTGAGCCAGAAGCGGACTCGGTCAGGCGATTAGGAACTTGGGTGAACGTTTGGTATACTCGAGTATTACCTATGTAGGTTGGTGGAGCCTGGCCAAAAGCCAGGGACGGGGTGAATGAAATGAAATGAATGACCAAATGAGCGAGGAAATGTCAGGAGAATGAATGTATCCTTTCATGAATGTTACTATCGCTTTCCATTGTAAATGTTTCTTGAATTATTGATAATCCATATTTACTGTTTTGCAAATGATGTAGTTGTTTCCGGATTTATCATTTAATTTATGACATCATTGCTATATGACATCATTGAAATGAACTATTGTGAAACCGAGTTGATTAATGATTTTCTGGTTACTCGCTGAGCTTTTAGCTCACCCCAAAAACTATTTTATTCCCCTCCACAGGGCTCGTGGCGAAGGAAGGACTTGTAGTACTTGTGCACGTGTATGGATGGCCTAAACTTTGTACAATTTTGGATTTGGAATTATTTTATGTATATTTGGGATTAGTTTCCGCTGCATTTGTGACATGTAATTATTGGAGACGGATGTGTATTTGTGGACCATTTGATGTATACTTGAGATTTGTATTGTATTTATTTGAGGACTGTAGTGAACGACTGAGTCCCGGCGAGAGATGGGCGGGCGGCCCGCCGAACCCTGGGGCACGCCCTAGGGAGAGGTGGGGCCGTCACAGTTGGTATCAGAGCTTAGGCTTCAGATCTCTGTAGTGTATCCTAGGCTTGAAGTTTAGGATGCCGGACTGTGGGTTTGACTTGACTCTTGAGAGATTTTTGCGGGATGTCTTGACTTGATTGGTACAAGATGGAATGTCGAGGACGACATTCTTTTAAGGAGGGGAGATTGTGACGCCCCAAAAAAAAATGAGTTTGAGAACCCGGAAATTTTCTAATTTTCTAGGGTTTATTTTTTTAACGCCCGCCTTTTCTACATTTTCTTGATTAGAAAAATTTCCCAGATAAAGTTTATGAGCAAAAATAGTTTTAAAATGATTTTTCTAGTATCGGTTAGTTTTTGAGAAATTAAAAGCGTATTTTGGACGTGGGACCCGCTAGTGCGGTAAATGCATTATATTTTTTGACAACTTGTTGGAATTTTGTATTAAGTGATATTATTTTACAAGGTGCTAAAAGATAATTAGAGGTTACTTAGATGGTTTAATCTTGGAGAGACAAAAGGATAAGATTAAAATCCTAGAGGACCATTTGTCACCTAACTATTGGACCTTGACTTTGACTTGGACTTGTCTTAACCTTTACTAAACCAAATTTTGACCCAATTTCTTCCATTTTTATTGTCTTGGCCGAAATTTTTGGTGAGGAAAGAACAAGAGAGAGTTTCTTCAACTTCAACTTCAATTCTTGCTCAAATCTTGAGTTCCAACCGATTAAATTGCAAATCACTCCACAAAACTTGCTAGCTAAGGAAGATTGGAGCTCTTGGTGGAGTTATTTGGAAGGTTAAGGTGCCTAGTTGTTCTCTCTCTTCTATTGTTAAGGTGAGTGGTGATTGAACTTCCTCCTACACTTAATGAAGCTTAAGTTATGCCTAGTGGGAGCTAAAGTGCTGAAATTTGTGGTTTATTTCTTGGTTTGAGATGAATTGGTGAAGTTTTTGATTTATTGATGATTTTTCTGGTTTAATTTGATCATGATGTTGTGGCTGTCCATGATGGTTGGAAATGATGTTTAATAACTCTAGTAGGTGTAAATGATTGGTAATTGCAACCAATTTTGGGTTTGGAAGGAATTTGAGAAAGTTAGGGTTTTATATCCCCAATTCTGTCCGGTTTTGTATCTCATGGTTAGAGGCCGAATTGGCCTTGGTTTAAAACATGAAAGTTGTAGGTATTGATGTTTTAAAGGTTCCTGTAAAATTTCAGGTCAATTGGAGTAGTGTGGAGTGAGAAAAGTCGGAAATACTGAGACAGGTCTGGGAAGGGGTGCTGCGAACAGGGTTGCCTTTTCACTCAATTTGACCGTGACTTTTCACCCTGATTCTCACCGAATTAGATTTTGGCCAAAACATGAAAGTTGTATCCAAGGCTATAAAATAGTTTCCTGTAAATTTTCAGCTTGATCCAACCACTGTAGCATGTGAAATGACCGAAATACCCTTGACTGTTTTTGAAACCTGTTTCGCGCCCAGATTTTTGTTTTCGTGTAGTCTTCCATTTTCGATCATGAAAATGCACGATTTGGCCTTTGAGGTCTTCTAATGAAATGTAGCTTGATGTATTAGCTACCATATACCTTTGGAATTTCTGGATTTGGACTTGTAGAGCCTGAGTTATGATGTTTCCGCTAGAATGCGTTTTGGTGAATCTGTTTTACGTTTTTGATGTGGTATCTTGCCTTTTTGACCTGTTTGCACTCGAAACTGGGTTGAGTGACCTTCTGCAATATTGTAGCCCTGACTCTTAGCTTCGAAACGGTGGGTCTTTCACCTTCATCCGACAATCGTACCGCCTTTGGTACCATTACCGCAAAATGACGTCAAAACTATTTTTCTGGTTTTGAGCTTAACTTTCATTTCCGGACTTTTCCCTAGCTTGACTTGTGCTAGTACTACTTGGAGCTTGCTGAATGGCTATTGGATGAACTTATTTGTGTGACTTTGGAACTGGCTGAGGAAATAATGAAGCCATGATGGCTGGGAAAGTAAGCAAATTTAGGGGAAGTGCTGTCCGAAGTTTTAAAGGGTTTGATTGCTTTGAGTTTGTGATCTAAGACTTGGATTTGAGCAAGGCAATGTTATATGATGGATGATTTCTGAGCCATGGAGGTGAGTGACCTCAAACTACTTCTAAAGTGATTTATGAACCGTTTCTTACATTATTTACTTTTGAACTGTTTCCAAAGTTACTTTTGAAATGTTTTCTTGCATATCATGTGTGCTGGCATTTGAGTGTGCCTTGTTTGCTATATTTCTTGACTTCATGACTTGTATTTTGGTTGATAACGTGTTAAGCGCTTATAATGATTTCCAAAACGAGTTTTCGAGGCGAGTGTGTACTTTATCGCACTCGACCTCGATAAAGGTGAAATTTTCGATTGAAATGTTACTTGCGCATGAATGTAAGCCTTTTGGGCTGAACTGGCCATTGCCCCTTGTTACCGGTCGTCTTGAGCCAGAAGCGGACTCGGTCAGGCGATTAGGAACTTGGGTGAACGTTTGGTATACTCGAGTATTACCTATGTAGGTTGGTGGAGCCTGGCCAAAAGCCAGGGACGGGGTGAATGAAATGAAATGAATGACCAAATGAGCGAGGAAATGTCAGGAGAATGAATGTATCCTTTCATGAATGTTACTATCGCTTTCCATTGTAAATGTTTCTTGAATTATTGATAATCCATATTTACTGTTTTGCAAATGATGTAGTTGTTTCCGGATTTATCATTTAATTTATGACATCATTGCTATATGACATCATTGAAATGAACTATTGTGAAACCGAGTTGATTAATGATTTTCTGGTTACTCGCTGAGCTTTTAGCTCACCCCAAAAACTATTTTATTCCCCTCCACAGGGCTCGTGGCGAAGGAAGGACTTGTAGTACTTGTGCACGTGTATGGATGGCCTAAACTTTGTACAATTTTGGATTTGGAATTATTTTATGTATATTTGGGATTAGTTTCCGCTGCATTTGTGACATGTAATTATTGGAGACGGATGTGTATTTGTGGACCATTTGATGTATACTTGAGATTTGTATTGTATTTATTTGAGGACTGTAGTGAACGACTGAGTCCCGGCGAGAGCTGGGCGGGCGGCCCGCCGAACCCTGGGGCACGCCCTAGGGAGAGGTGGGGCCGTCACAGTTGGTATCAGAGCTTAGGCTTCAGATCTCTGTAGTGTATCCTAGGCTTGAAGTTTAGGATGCCGGACTGTGGGTTTGACTTGACTCTTGAGAGATTTTTGCGGGATGTCTTGACTTGATTGGTACAAGATGGAATGTCGAGGACGACATTCTTTTAAGGAGGGGAGATTGTGACGCCCCAAAAAAAAATGAGTTTGAGAACCCGGAAATTTTCTAATTTTCTAGGGTTTATTTTTTTAACGCCCGCCTTTTCTACATTTTCTTGATTAGAAAAATTTCCCAGATAAAGTTTATGAGCAAAAATAGTTTTAAAATGATTTTTCTAGTATCGGTTAGTTTTTGAGAAATTAAAAGCGTATTTTGGACGTGGGACCCGCTAGTGCGGTAAATGCATTATATTTTTTGACAACTTGTTGGAATTTTGTATTAAGTGATATTATTTTACAAGGTGCTAAAAGATAATTAGAGGTTACTTAGATGGTTTAATCTTGGAGAGACAAAAGGATAAGATTAAAATCCTAGAGGACCATTTGTCACCTAACTATTGGACCTTGACTTTGACTTGGACTTGTCTTAACCTTTACTAAACCAAATTTTGACCCAATTTCTTCCATTTTTATTGTCTTGGCCGAAATTTTTGGTGAGGAAAGAACAAGAGAGAGTTTCTTCAACTTCAACTTCAATTCTTGCTCAAATCTTGAGTTCCAACCGATTAAATTGCAAATCACTCCACAAAACTTGCTAGCTAAGGAAGATTGGAGCTCTTGGTGGAGTTATTTGGAAGGTTAAGGTGCCTAGTTGTTCTCTCTCTTCTATTGTTAAGGTGAGTGGTGATTGAACTTCCTCCTACACTTAATGAAGCTTAAGTTATGCCTAGTGGGAGCTAAAGTGCTGAAATTTGTGGTTTATTTCTTGGTTTGAGATGAATTGGTGAAGTTTTTGATTTATTGATGATTTTTCTGGTTTAATTTGATCATGATGTTGTGGCTGTCCATGATGGTTGGAAATGATGTTTAATAACTCTAGTAGGTGTAAATGATTGGTAATTGCAACCAATTTTGGGTTTGGAAGGAATTTGAGAAAGTTAGGGTTTTATATCCCCAATTCTGTCCGGTTTTGTATCTCATGGTTAGAGGCCGAATTGGCCTTGGTTTAAAACATGAAAGTTGTAGGTATTGATGTTTTAAAGGTTCCTGTAAAATTTCAGGTCAATTGGAGTAGTGTGGAGTGAGAAAAGTCGGAAATACTGAGACAGGTCTGGGAAGGGGTGCTGCGAACAGGGTTGCCTTTTCACTCAATTTGACCGTGACTTTTCACCCTGATTCTCACCGAATTAGATTTTGGCCAAAACATGAAAGTTGTATCCAAGGCTATAAAATAGTTTCCTGTAAATTTTCAGCTTGATCCAACCACTGTAGCATGTGAAATGACCGAAATACCCTTGACTGTTTTTGAAACCTGTTTCGCGCCCAGATTTTTGTTTTCGTGTAGTCTTCCATTTTCGATCATGAAAATGCACGATTTGGCCTTTGAGGTCTTCTAATGAAATGTAGCTTGATGTATTAGCTACCATATACCTTTTGGAATTTCTGGATTTGGACTTGTAGAGCCTGAGTTATGATGTTTCCGCTAGAATGCGTTTTGGTGAATCTGTTTTACGTTTTTGATGTGGTATCTTGCCTTTTTGACCTGTTTGCACTCGAAACTGGGTTGAGTGACCTTCTGCAATATTGTAGCCCTGACTCTTAGCTTCGAAACGGTGGGTCTTTCACCTTCATCCGACAATCGTACCGCCTTTGGTACCATTACCGCAAAATGACGTCAAAACTATTTTTCTGGTTTTGAGCTTAACTTTCATTTCCGGACTTTTCCCTAGCTTGACTTGTGCTAGTACTACTTGGAGCTTGCTGAATGGCTATTGGATGAACTTATTTGTGTGACTTTGGAACTGGCTGAGGAAATAATGAAGCCATGATGGCTGGGAAAGTAAGCAAATTTAGGGGAAGTGCTGTCCGAAGTTTTAAAGGGTTTGATTGCTTTGAGTTTGTGATCTAAGACTTGGATTTGAGCAAGGCAATGTTATATGATGGATGATTTCTGAGCCATGGAGGTGAGTGACCTCAAACTACTTCTAAAGTGATTTATGAACCGTTTCTTACATTATTTACTTTTGAACTGTTTCCAAAGTTACTTTTGAAATGTTTTCTTGCATATCATGTGTGCTGGCATTTGAGTGTGCCTTGTTTGCTATATTTCTTGACTTCATGACTTGTATTTTGGTTGATAACGTGTTAAGCGCTTATAATGATTTCCAAAACGAGTTTTCGAGCCGAGTGTGTACTTTATCGCACTCGACCTCGATAAAGGTGAAATTTTCGATTGAAATGTTACTTGCGCATGAATGTAAGCCTTTTGGGCTGAACTGGCCATTGCCCCTTGTTACCGGTCGTCTTGAGCCAGAAGCGGACTCGGTCAGGCGATTAGGAACTTGGGTGAACGTTTGGTATACTCGAGTATTACCTATGTAGGTTGGTGGAGCCTGGCCAAAAGCCAGGGACGGGGTGAATGAAATGAAATGAATGACCAAATGAGCGAGGAAATGTCAGGAGAATGAATGTATCCTTTCATGAATGTTACTATCGCTTTCCATTGTAAATGTTTCTTGAATTATTGATAATCCATATTTACTGTTTTGCAAATGATGTAGTTGTTTCCGGATTTATCATTTAATTTATGACATCATTGCTATATGACATCATTGAAATGAACTATTGTGAAACCGAGTTGATTAATGATTTTCTGGTTACTCGCTGAGCTTTTAGCTCACCCCAAAAACTATTTTATTCCCCTCCACAGGGCTCGTGGCGAAGGAAGGACTTGTAGTACTTGTGCACGTGTATGGATGGCCTAAACTTTGTACAATTTTGGATTTGGAATTATTTTATGTATATTTGGGATTAGTTTCCGCTGCATTTGTGACATGTAATTATTGGAGACGGATGTGTATTTGTGGACCATTTGATGTATACTTGAGATTTGTATTGTATTTATTTGAGGACTGTAGTGAACGACTGAGTCCCGGCGAGAGCTGGGCGGGCGGCCCGCCGAACCCTGGGGTACGCCCTAGGGAGAGGTGGGGCCGTCACAGTTGGTATCAGAGCTTAGGCTTCAGATCTCTGTAGTGTATCCTAGGCTTGAAGTTTAGGATGCCGGACTGTGGGTTTGACTTGACTCTTGAGAGATTTTTGCGGGATGTCTTGACTTGATTGGTACAAGATGGAATGTCGAGGACGACATTCTTTTAAGGAGGGGAGATTGTGACGCCCCAAAAAAAAATGAGTTTGAGAACCCGGAAATTTTCTAATTTTCTAGGGTTTATTTTTTTAACGCCCGCCTTTTCTACATTTTCTTGATTGGAAAAATTTCCCAGATAAAGTTTATGAGCAAAAATAGTTTTAAAATGATTTTTCTAGTATCGGTTAGTTTTTGAGAAATTAAAAGCGTATTTTGGACGTGGGACCCGCTAGTGCGGTAAATGCATTATATTTTTTGACAACTTGTTGGAATTTTGTATTAAGTGATATTATTTTACAAGGTGCTAAAAGATAATTAGAGGTTACTTAGATGGTTTAATCTTGGAGAGACAAAAGGATAAGATTAAAATCCTAGAGGACCATTTGTCACCTAACTATTGGACCTTGACTTTGACTTGGACTTGTCTTAACCTTTACTAAACCAAATTTTGACCCAATTTCTTCCATTTTTATTGTCTTGGCCGAAATTTTTGGTGAGGAAAGAACAAGAGAGAGTTTCTTCAACTTCAACTTCAATTCTTGCTCAAATCTTGAGTTCCAACCGATTAAATTGCAAATCACTCCACAAAACTTGCTAGCTAAGGAAGATTGGAGCTCTTGGTGGAGTTATTTGGAAGGTTAAGGTGCCTAGTTGTTCTCTCTCTTCTATTGTTAAGGTGAGTGGTGATTGAACTTCCTCCTACACTTAATGAAGCTTAAGTTATGCCTAGTGGGAGCTAAAGTGCTGAAATTTGTGGTTTATTTCTTGGTTTGAGATGAATTGGTGAAGTTTTTGATTTATTGATGATTTTTCTGGTTTAATTTGATCATGATGTTGTGTCTGTCCATGATGGTTGGAAATGATGTTTAATAACTCTAGTAGGTGTAAATGATTGGTAATTGCAACCAATTTTGGGTTTGGAAGGAATTTGAGAAAGTTAGGGTTTTATATCCCCAATTCTGTCCGGTTTTGTATCTCATGGTTAGAGGCCGAATTGGCCTTGGTTTAAAACATGAAAGTTGTAGGTATTGATGTTTTAAAGGTTCCTGTAAAATTTCAGGTCAATTGGAGTAGTGTGGAGTGAGAAAAGTCGGAAATACTGAGACAGGTCTGGGAAGGGGTGCTGCGAACAGGGTTGCCTTTTCACTCAATTTGACCGTGACTTTTCACCCTGATTCTCACCGAATTAGATTTTGGCCAAAACATGAAAGTTGTATCCAAGGCTATAAAATAGTTTCCTGTAAATTTTCAGCTTGATCCAACCACTGTAGCATGTGAAATGACCGAAATACCCTTGACTGTTTTTGAAACCTGTTTCGCGCCCAGATTTTTGTTTTCGTGTAGTCTTCCATTTTCGATCATGAAAATGCACGATTTGGCCTTTGAGGTCTTCTAATGAAATGTAGCTTGATGTATTAGCTACCATATACCTTTGGAATTTCTGGATTTGGACTTGTAGAGCCTGAGTTATGATGTTTCCGCTAGAATGCGTTTTGGTGAATCTGTTTTACGTTTTTGATGTGGTATCTTGCCTTTTTGACCTGTTTGCACTCGAAACTGGGTTGAGTGACCTTTTGTAATATTGTAGCCCTGACTCTTAGCTTCGAAACGGTGGGTCTTTCACCTTCATCCGACAATCGTACCGCCTTTGGTACCATTACCGCAAAATGACGTCAAAACTATTTTTCTGGTTTTGAGCTTAACTTTCATTTCCGGACTTTTCCCTAGCTTGACTTGTGCTAGTACTACTTGGAGCTTGCTGAATGGCTATTGGATGAACTTATTTGTGTGACTTTGGAACTGGCTGAGGAAATAATGAAGCCATGATGGCTGGGAAAGTAAGCAAATTTAGGGGAAGTGCTGTCCGAAGTTTTAAAGGGTTTGATTGCTTTGAGTTTGTGATCTAAGACTTGGATTTGAGCAAGGCAATGTTATATGATGGATGATTTCTGAGCCATGGAGGTGAGTGACCTCAAACTACTTCTAAAGTGATTTATGAACCGTTTCTTACATTATTTACTTTTGAACTGTTTCCAAAGTTACTTTTGAAATGTTTTCTTGCATATCATGTGTGCTGGCATTTGAGTGTGCCTTGTTTGCTATATTTCTTGACTTCATGACTTGTATTTTGGTTGATAACGTGTTAAGCGCTTATAATGATTTCCAAAACGAGTTTTCGAGGCGAGTGTGTACTTTATCGCACTCGACCTCGATAAAGGTGAAATTTTCGATTGAAATGTTACTTGCGCATGAATGTAAGCCTTTTGGGCTGAACTGGCCATTGCCCCTTGTTACCGGTCGTCTTGAGCCAGAAGCGGACTCGGTCAGGCGATTAGGAACTTGGGTGAACGTTTGATATACTCGAGTATTACCTATGTAGGTTGGTGGAGCCTGGCCAAAAGCCAGGGACGGGGTGAATGAAATGAAATGAATGACCAAATGAGCGAGGAAATGTCAGGAGAATGAATGTATCCTTTCATGAATGTTACTATCGCTTTCCATTGTAAATGTTTCTTGAATTATTGATAATCCATATTTACTGTTTTGCAAATGATGTAGTTGTTTCCGGATTTATCATTTAATTTATGACATCATTGCTATATGACATCATTGAAATGAACTATTGTGAAACCGAGTTGATTAATGATTTTCTGGTTACTCGCTGAGCTTTTAGCTCACCCCAAAAACTATTTTATTCCCCTCCACAGGGCTCGTGGCGAAGGAAGGACTTGTAGTACTTGTGCACGTGTATGGATGGCCTAAACTTTGTACAATTTTGGATTTGGAATTATTTTATGTATATTTGGGATTAGTTTCCGCTGCATTTGTGACATGTAATTATTGGAGACGGATGTGTATTTGTGGACCATTTGATGTATACTTGAGATTTGTATTGTATTTATTTGAGAACTGTAGTGAACGACTGAGTCCCGGCGAGAGCTGGGCGGGCGGCCCGCCGAACCCTGGGGTACGCCCTAGGGAGAGGTGGGGCCGTCACAACTACCACCTCTTATACCAACATATATACATCATACACCATCCATACAACAAGTATGAGGAGGGTATCTTTCAAACCCTAACTCAATTGCATCATTCCAATCATCCAAAATCACTTGATATAAGCATTATTATAACCACAAATACAAGCTACTAAACAAACTCCAACATCATTAAAGGACAAAGAAAAGTGTGGGCAGCCATATTACCTCAAAACAAAGCTTGCTAGAGTTATCCTCGACTTCCCCTTGAAATTTTTGGTTCCTTAAGCTTCCCAAGCTCCCAAACTAGTGATTAATCGGTTTAGTTTTTCTTGTTTTCACTCAAAATGTTGGATTCAAGGTTGGAAATTGAAAGCTCTCTTCACTCTTCTCCCTCTCTCTCTCTCACGGCTGCTAGGCAGAAAATGAAGGCTCAATGAAGCTTCAAGAAGGTTAAAAATGATAGAAATGAATTTGGGTCAAAGGTGACAAGTGTCACACTTTGATTGGTAGTCAAATTTTGTTCTTTTCTCTGTTATTTTTGGTCCAATATTTCGGCTGCCTTGAAGATATTTTGGGGCTGATATTAATCACTTAATAGCAAGGAGATTAAAGTAATAAGGTATGGGTCAAGTGGTGTGTTTACCCGGTAACAAACGGTACTCGTCGGTTCGAGCTGATTTTCCTTAAATCGCGTATACTAGGGTTTTAACTTATAATTTACTAACTTATTATTATCACTTCTAATCACACACTTAATATCATCTAAAACTCACTTTTAATCCCCAAATTTGATCCACACTTCGTACCGGATAGCCGCACTACGGATAGGCGTAAAACCCTAATTCATGCTGACTTAAAACACGAAAAGTGAAACCCTACTTCCTAGGTTCATTTGCACTTATTGTGGAGTGATTGAGTAGTAGGGCTATTATAAAGTAATAATTTCCAAATAAAAGGGGATTTTAAGAAAAAAAATATATAAGGAAATTTTTCCAGTGTAGACACCAAATTTTAAATAGCTTGCATGTTGTATCTAATTCATGATTTTGTTTTAGATTGTCTGCATTTTAGTTGTTATTTTTATTCACTTACCTTTTATTTGTCTTTTATTTGCTAATTATTTTTAGTTTTATTTGTCATATTAATTTTGTTCACGTTTTAGCTTTTAGTTTTAAGTTTTAACGTAAAATTTGTGAAAGAAAAAAAAAAGAAAGAAGAGAAAAAAGAAAATGGTTCACAAAATACGTTCATTCCTCTTAAATTCAATCTTTTGGCATTTTGTTTATTTTTGTTATTTTATTTTTGAAAAAAAAAAGAAAAGAAAAAAAAAGAAAAAAAAGCAGAAAAATAAAAAATGAAAAAAAGGGAAAAATGGAAAATGATGCAAAATGAGAAAAATGAAAAAAGGGAAAAATGGAAAGTTGCATTTTTGTTGTTTCTAGTTTATTTTTATTTAATATTAATTAAGTTGTTTTTGTTATCAATTTTGTTTAATTAATTAATTAGTAAAAAAAATAATAATTTGTCGCGGCATGCACGCTGCAAAAAATTGCAGCGTGCAAAGCATAATCTCGGAGGCTCCGTTGGATGGCTGGATGTGAAGGAAGGACAGGCCCTTCATCCTCACCATTGGGGTGAGGGTTTAGGAGCCTTAAGCTCCATATAAAAGGAAGCAAAAAAAAAAAAAAAACAGTAGCCGCAAGAGGGAGTTTTGAGAGAGTGAACGGCAAAAGGAAAAAAGAGAAGGCTAGGAACAAAAAAAATTAAAAGGGAAGAGAAGGCATCAGCCGCAAAGGTGACATTTTGGCAGCAGCCGAAAGAGAGAAATCGAGGGAGGAGCTTGACTGAACAAAAAGAAAATCTGAGGAAGAGCATCGAGTGGCGGCTGGAAGCAAGGATAGGGGAAGAGAGGGCCGAGAGATTGGGAGAGCTTCAAGAGAAGTCTGAAGACCAAGGTGAGAAAAGAAACGGGAGAAAAGGCTGAACCAAAAGAGAGGTTTTTCGGCTAGCCAAGAAAAGAGTCAAGGAAGAGAAACGGTGGAGCTGTGTTCTCGCAAAGATCTGCTCTTCTAATCACCTTCCATCTTGCTTCGCCTTTTACAAGGGCCAAAGGTAATGTTTTTCATTTTCTTCTTCTGCCATAGATTATAAGACTCATTTCAGAAGTATCTAAATCTTTGCTGCGATGCCTGTTTCTGTTCTCCTCCCTGTGCGTTGGCTATTGTAAATCTGGTAGGAGATATGATGGACTTAGACTGGGATTTTAATCTAGATTTTCTATAGGGTGGTGTCATGGTTTCCTGTTTTGAGTGCATGAACATATGTATGCTTCAAACAAAATCAGAAAACTGCAGAAAACTTTCGGCTTTTATGATTTGCGTCATTTGGAAATTCTTAATGCTCACCCGGTTGCTGTTTCTGTTTGTGTTTATGCGATGTTGATAATGGATTTTAACAATGGAAGGTTTAGATAACACAGTTCTTATTGGTTTGGAAATGGCTTGGAATTTCTGGTTTCGAACGTTGCATATTTGAACATCTAGCTCGTGTTACCTCTCTGCATTTTGTGTCCAAGTTTGTCTGTTGGACGTCTTCCTTCTCCTTGGCTTCATGTCCTCTCATTTCGGGCCTTAGATAATGTGGGATCTGCATTAAATCATTTCCTTGGTATGTTGAAATTAAAATCTGCTGCTGCAACAAGCTTGGAGGTCTCGGCTTGCTGCAGCAGTGAGGCTTGAAGTTTTCACCCGTAACTTGGAGTCTATGATCTGGGTTTGCTTGAATGTTTGGGTTTGTTTGCTATTTTTGGGTTGCATTTCTCTTTTCTTTTACTTTGGGGTCAGTGTTTGGGTAAGGGGTGAGTAATGGAAATAGATTTCTTGCAAGCGTTTTTCAAAACCAGAATTTCAGATGAAGCTTGAGTTTTTACAGTTTCATGTTCTTTCTCCTGTGTTTTGTCATGCTCTAAGTCTCACAGTTCATTGCCAAAGCTGTGTTGTTACCATCTTGATGGAAATCATGGACCCAAATCATTGGTTTTCTTTCATGCGCATGTTGGTTGCAGCACCAAAACCAGCGAGTAGTTAAATAAATTCTTCGAGAACTACATGTTTTGTCTTGAAACTCTTTGTGCAAGAGCTGTCAAGATTTTTGGTTACATGTTTTACGCCTCCTCACTCTCTTTGCCTAGGTATGTTTAGTTAATTGATGAAGGAGGATTAGGTGAGTTTGAGGGTGGTGAGATTGCAGGTCTGGTTGAAGTCCTTGCACGGACACAATTGCATGCGATGAGCTGCAGAGTTACAGCAAGGATTTGAGCTTGTGTTCTTTTTCTTTTCTGTTTTGATTCCTTTAGTTTTGTATGATCAATTGTTGTATGTGATATTGGTCTTATGGAAGCTAATCAATATTGAGTTTGAAGTTTTGTTTGAAATGTTTGGGTGATTAGTAAGAAATATTTGCAGGAACATAGCAACCAGAAAATGTAAAAATCTGTTCGTATGCATGCATGAAAATGTTTAAAAAATTTTCGCTTTGACCCCTTGGCTTCCAATTAATGCCGGAATGACCCAGAAAATTGAGAAAACTAATCAATTGGGTCCCTGTGACTTTTGCAGCAATGTATTATGGCCCAATTACATTCCATTTTCTTGCAATTAGGTCCTAAGGTGGATGCAAGTTGAGTCGTTATTTGACTTTTTATTATCTCTTGGGACCTTTGAAGCTTTTAAATGTTTCAATGGGCTTTGATGGTTTGATTAATGGTTGCTTTTGAGATCCTAAGATGCAAGTGAAACCACTCATTGACCTTTCTTTGCCCCTGGGCCCTTGAAGTTCCTTAAAATGTGTGATTTGGCTTGAATGTTTGATTAGCGTTCACAATTGAGTCTTTGGCAGCACTAATGTTTCAATTCAATTGCTTGCTTGCCTTCATTGGTTATCATGTTTTGCTAAGGTGATGCTTAATGCATGGATTGTGAAACTTGGTGTCTAAATGAGTATGTGGTTGCCTATTTTCTTGAATTTTCTGAAAATTGGTTACTTGACCATTTCTTGCTCATTGGACCTGTAAAGTTCCTAAAAATGTTTTCAAGTAACCTTGATTGGTTGATTAATGATTGCTATTAGGTCTTTAGTCGTTTTACTATTTTAGAAACTTGATCAATGTTCCACCTTTGTTTGGAATTCATACATTATTTGATCATTTCTAAGTTGCAAAGTGAGGAAACATTCAATGTTTGATGGATTCCGATTTGTCTTATTACCTTTTTGTTTTGATAGTCTTAGCCCAAGCCACCCTTTTCTTTGGTGACTTTGTCATACTTTACTATTTGTGGTACCTTGACCCTTTTATTATTTTGGAGGGTACATTAGTAACTTCACTACGTTAGAGCTTCAACTCAAGGGAGGTATAACTTCTTTTATCTTTTTTGTCTCTCTTATGTGATCCAACGTGCTACGTGAAAATTGCATGTCTACTTGCTTCCCTTGTTTTCCTTTAATTCCTTTCATTTACTTCATTTACTTTTGCTTTTTATTTAAGTTATTCTTTATGGGGTATGTGTATACCTCTTGGCTTGTAATAGTTAGGGATTTAGTTGTTTTATTCCATCTTATTCCCCCTTTTTAGACTGTAGTAGGCCTTCTCCCCCAATAATGTAATAGTTAGGGCCTTAATTGTCTTATGTGTCTTGCATGCTTAGTCACTACGTGTTAATTTGCTTTGTTAGGGCCTTGCATCTAGTCGAGCATGCTAAATGTTACGTGCTATGTGTTTATAAGTGTTTGGCATGTCTACTCGCTTTCCATAGCCTGAATGAATGTGATGGATGAATGTACGTTTCCACTAGTCCAACGCTAGTCGGAATTCATAGAATGGGCTAGTCCAACGCTAGACCCTTAGGGATGTCCCCTCGTTAGTACATATTTGCATGTTCATTACATGTCATGCATTCTTTTTAGTTTTATCATTTTGCATGCCCCCCGAACCCCTTTTCCCTCCATTTTAGGATTTTTGCATTTCATGCTAGTTATAGGGTTCATTTGCTTGAGAGTCCCCTTAAATATGGGATATAGACGAGTGTGGCTTTTTCTAAGCCTTAGCACGCTTGTATTCCCTCTATAAAAGGGCAAATTGAGTCACGATTTAGGTCTCCCCGTACCCAATATGCATGAATTCCCTAGGCTCATGCATTTTTTAATCCACTCTACCCTCATCACACTTTCATTTTTCCTCCCATTTTGCACACGTGCACCTTTATGTTTCTTCACTTGCACACGAACACTTTTATCATCACTTGCACACATGTACTTCATATTATCATTTCACACACCGCACCTTGCCCACTCATGTGCACATTTTCACTTACATATTATTGCCTTTTATTACTTTTTCAAACTCATGTCCTCACATTGCATACATGCATTCCATTCATTTGCATCTCACTCGCATTATTCGTGACTTCTTCAAAGGATCGTTATTGGGCTTCACAATTAATGTGATTGGCACCACTCAACCTTTGAAGAGAAATTTCCCCAATACCCCTAGGTCTAGGGTTTGCATTCATGTAGTACATCAAAATGTAATAAATTCTTTGGTTAAAACAAGAAAATCTTTGATTAAATCAACGCAACTAGCCTTGGCTAGGTTGAAGGGGTGCCTTGGATTTTTATCCTTGCCTTCCCCTTCGTCAAATGTGACTCCCGAACCTTTTTCGTTGGTTTACATGGACTAGGAGTCGTTTAAAAGGGGTTTCTTACTACTTTTTCCTATTTTTTCTAAAAATTCATTTTTTTAGGTGACTTGGTACACCTTAATTCATTACCAAGTGGCGACTCCAATTGTTTCAAAAACCCTTTTTAAACTACATTTTGGGTCAAATCGTCGCATTCTCAAACCCCCATTTAGACCCATTTTTCTTTTAAATCAAAATTCATTTTCCAATAAAAAATTGAATCAAAATACATTTTTAAACCATTTATTTATTTATTTATTCAAAAAATGGGGCGCGACAGTTGGCGACTCCACTGGGGACATTTGAGAGTCTGAGCAAATTTGATTTAATCAACCTTTTTCTTCTTTTAACCTTTTCATATATCACATTTGGGTGTTTTAGGGTTGCATTTTTCCTTTTTAGGATTTTGCATTTCACGCGTATCCAACTACTCCCTCGCTCACGAATGTATGATTGGTTGATTGAATGTATGTTTACTTGCTTACCTCGCGCTTGCATTGCATTTGGGGGGGGTGTGTCACCTTTAGAGCCTCGTGTGGTTCTCAACCCCTTCCCTCAAAATAGGGAACACTTCATACGTGCACGTTTACTTATTGTTATCCCATTTTATTTTATTTTTCGTGGGCGCTATCCCACACCGCCTTGTAGGATTAGGATTGATTGCCTTGGGTAGGCGGATGGTGTGCACTGCGCCCATAGCGCTACCTAAGGGATCATTCGAGCCACCGATCGAAGGCCTTGGGAGTGATGACCCTTTGCCTTTAGGTCTTAAGGCTTGGGAGCCGAAGCCTTATCGAGTCTAGTTGCATTAGTGAACCCCAGCCTCATGCATCCATGTTAGAATTTTCCTAGTTTAGAGTCAACCTTACCCTCTTTTAAGCACATTAGGCACGAGGGAAGGGGTTCCACCCCTTTTACTTGTTTTATTGTATTTTCTTTCTTATTTGCTCCCAATATGTTATGTGTATTATCAATTGCACTAACCATTCTTTTGTTTTCTTGGCTTGCATTCATGTGCCTTAGTAATAAGAGGCCTCTTTGGCACTCTTTTAGTGACTTACCCACTAGATAGCTTACATGTTTAAATTTCAGTCATTACACTTAATTTTCAATAAATACATTTCATTTTAGACCTTTTCCCCCCGATGCATTATTTATGTCCTTTAGGCCATACTTGTCACATAGTTACATTGCTTTAATAAATGGCATCATGCATTAAACCTTAGAAGGAACGCCAATTAGGCAATTTCCATGTTAGGGAAGCCAACCCTAATCCCATGGGTATTTAACCCTACTTTTGGGGGATTTTGCACGTCTACTTTTTGCAATTTAACCTAAGGGGTAAAATCCCAAGGTAACGGTATTTAAGTGAATTCCTCATCCAGATGACGCAGTATCGAATGCTCAACCAAGTTCCTCGAGAGCTGAATCAGTGGAGGAACAACCTATCCTATGAAATTGGGGGGCTATTTCAATATGTGGGACATTTACCGAGCCTAGTCGACATCATACCCAATGTGTCCGTTATTCAAGCACTGATCAGTTATTGGGATCCAGATGTCTCGGTTTTCAAATTTGGAATGTGCGAACTCACCCCAACCATAGAAGAGTTAGAAGGATTATTGCAAATGCCGGGAAAGGGTAATCCTATGGTATACCCGAGCGGAGGAACCAGAGAGCAGTTTTGCCGATTTTTAGGATTAAGGAGCAATAGTTTAGATCAACACCCTGATGCTAGATCTTGTCCACTGAGGTTTCTATATGACCGGTTTGGGGAAAAGGAGTCCTTTGAGCGCCATCAGATTGATTTCTTCATAACAAAGGGGCAATGGGAAGAGAAACGTGTACAAGCTTTTGGGTTGGTTTTGATCAACTTATTGCTATTCCCTCAAAGGCATGGAAAGGTGACATTTGCAACCATCAATATGATTCAGAATCTTTTCTTAGGAATTCAGGAAGCAACACCAACTTTGATACCCGTTGTCATAGCAGATATCTTCTCAGCCCTTACTAATTGCCAAAGAAAAGGGGGGTTCTTCTATGCTTCGAATCTGATACTCCAAATGTGGATCATGGAACATTTGGCGAAGAGATTACTAAATCCGTTGGGTTCTTGCCTCCCAATTGAGAATTGGATTGATTCGCATCGAGAGAGAGTCGGCCGGTACTACCGCGTGATGTCGTCAAGCCAGTTTATCGAAGAGTTCAACAATTTGACACCAGAAAAGGTGCAGTGGGTTTTAGATTGGACCAAAGTTAGAGACCCAACTTTTAGGACCACCCAACAGGATTTCATCCCTTTAGCTGGAGTCAATGGTC
The DNA here is from genome assembly GCF_036785885.1 of Coffea arabica. Taxonomy (NCBI): domain Eukaryota; kingdom Viridiplantae; phylum Streptophyta; class Magnoliopsida; order Gentianales; family Rubiaceae; genus Coffea; species Coffea arabica. Next base: position 39,046,769 of record NC_092329.1, read on the forward strand.
TAGTAGCCTATATTCCGCAAAGGGTTATGAGACAGTTTGGCTACCCGCAAAGTATTCCTATGGTACAAGGGGTTGAAGATCTCAGATTGGGTACGGTAACCGAGAGTCGAAGCATGGTATTAGAGGCTTGGGGAAATCTGCGAGGACTCGAGAATTTGCAGTTGGAAATGGTAAACAAAATGGCACCTGCGGTTATGCCTGGGTACAACGAGTGGATCAAACAAAGGGTGGAACATGATAGGGCAAGGCAACAATCAGCATCAGCCAGTCCCGAAGAGCGGATGGAGAGGCTAAGGAAAGAATTAGAGGAATCTCAAGCCCAGCTTATAATGGCCAACAGAGTTCTAGAAGATACCCAAGTGCAGCTGAGGAGGGAGAAGAAGAAGAATGAGAAGCTAGAGGAAGCCATAGACGCCTTTGATAGGATTAGAGAAGGAGCTCGTAAGCTCAGTTTAGGGAGCTCTAGAGAATCACAAAGTACAAGTCTCTCGAGACATAGGGATTTTGTAAACATGGTTACTAAGACCATTGACGAGGTTGTAAAGAAAGATTGAACTTTTCCACAATTTATGAGACGCTTTCCATTTCAAAGTTCTAAATTCACTTACAGGTTTGAAAATGGGATTTTACCCCGAAGGTTCGCATCATGCTAGGCCTACCCTTGGCACAAAAAGGGTCCCCCCATAGGACATGCATCCGAATTGTTCGAATAATTACTAACTCATGCCTTTTTCTTTTTCCCTTTTGAATAAATTGCAGAAATCTAATAACGATTGGTTTACCTAAAGCAGTCTTTTGCATTCTCAGGTAAATTTTCAAAATAGCTTTTCGAAAAAGCCCCATTATTACGCGATCCCGAAGTAGAGCCCAAAGGAATCGTGTAGACATGAGTACTCAACCAGAATCATCTGATAAGGCCGTTGCAACAACCCAGCCGGAAGCTGCAAGTCCTGGGGTTCAGTTGACAGAGTTACTCACAAAATTTGGGGAAATGGCATCGGAAATGGCCGCTCAGAAGAAGTTGATTGACGAGCTCGTTAGTAGCGGAGTGCAACCTGAGCCTGTACCCACTACACAACCACAATCCGAACCATTTGTTATTCCTCCATTTCAAACCACGTTTGAGGGAACTTTCAACCCGCAATATGCTTATACTCAAAATCCTCCTTTCTATCCTCCTTATGGGCAAGGATTTCAGCCTCAAGGCGACCCAAACATGCATCTGAACCCACCAGTTTTTTATCAGACTACCGCGGAGCCCGTGGTGCCGGAGCACACTTTTCAAAATAAGCCAGAAATGGGAGAGTCGTCTGCCCAGATTGATATGAAGCTACTTAAACGCTTGGATCGTTTTGATGAATTCATCCGGAAAAGCCAAGGTTTAAGCAAACAAGGGGTGTTGGATTATGATGATTTGTGCCTGTTTCCGAACGTGCAACTGCCGGTGGGGTTCAAGACCCCTAAGTTCAACAAATATGATGGAACGGGTAACCCTAAGACACACTTACGCTTGTTTGCCAACAAGTTGGGCAAGCCAGTGGATGATGAGAACTTACCATTGAGATTATTTCCAGAGAGCTTAGAAGGGGATGCCCTCGATTGGTATTCCAACCTAAAGCCAGAGGAAGTGAAGACCTGGCTCGATCTGTCCAATGCCTTCATCAGACAATATGAGTATAACTGTGAGCTAGCGCCAACCCGGACTACTCTGGAAGGAACGAAAAGGCAACCATCTGAAGATCATAAGACATATGCCAAGAGATGGAGAAAGATAGCTGCGAAAGTGGAGCCTCCGATGAATGCGAAAGTGGAGCCTCCGATGAATGCGAAAGTGGAGCCTCCGATGAAATTATTCGCACATTTATAAAGGCACATGACCCTCCGTATTTTGAAGAGATTTTCCGTATGACCGGATGTTCGTTTGCTGCGATTGTAAATAAACTTGAAGAGTTTGATGACTTTGTGAGAGCCGGAAAAATTGTTAATGTCTCTGCTCTCAAATCCCAGTTGGATGCTTTACAAGGTCAAGGAAGCAATGTGAAAAAACTGCAGTTCAAAAAGAAAGAGGGGGATGCAACCTTTATCTGGAACCAAAACCCTTCACCCAGACCCCGATACCAACACAGCCCAATCTACCAACCCCATTACCCTTATTACTCAAATCCGCACCCTGTATATACTACCAACATCCACCACCCTAGACCTCGCCCAAGCTATCCTAACCCACCTTCCGCCCCTTTTCAAATTTCTCAACCGAATCCACCCCAAAATCGACCTCGCCCTCCATATAATCCAAGATTTCCTCCACCAAATAGACCTATTTACAACCATCCTCCACCTCCTGAACCTTACAATCGACCCCTAGCCGTGCATTCACCAATTTAGGCAGGCCTTTAGACCAATTGTATGATCAGTTAAAGGCCGCCGGGAAAATTGGTATGGTACCCCCTCCTACCTATCCATATGGCATGCCTGCCTGGTATAACCCGCAAGCCGTCTGTGCTTATCATTCAGGGGCCGCCGGACATTTGACTATTGATTGCAAGGCGCTTAAGCATAAAATCCAAGATATGGTTGAATCTGGAGAGATTGTAATCAGAAAAAGGGAGACGCAAGGGCCGAACGTAAATAGGAACCCTTTACCGGAACATGCCAATATCATTGGGGCTATTCTGGATGATACGGAGTATGTGGAACCAGTCAGAGAATTGGCAAGGGAAGCTGAAGTGTTTGGGGTCACAGACCAACCCTTTGTCATAGAACTGCCATTTGAAGAGGACGAAAAGCCCTTTATCTTGGATCTCACGCCAGCTGAGAGTGCGGCTTTGGAGCCAATAATCGTCGAATTCCCGAAGCAGGAGCCTGTTTTGAGCCTGCAACAAGTACCGTGGAACTATGATGAACCTGTCATACAGATTGGGGAAAAGATAATTGCAAAGGAAGAAGTGTCAGCGGTCACCAGATCGGGGAAGGTTACAAGTCCATTTGAAGCTGCCGTTCCGATTCAAGCAAATAACTCTGAGCCGCCTGTTAAACCAACAATCACCGAGAAAGAAGCCTTGGATTTCCTTAAGAGGCTTCAGAGAAGTGAGTACAATGTAGTTGAGAAGCTGAGCAAGTCGCCTGCCCAGATATCCATGTTGGATCTACTCTTTTCTTCAGACATGCATAGGGACGCGCTGATCGAGGTGTTGACCAAAGCTCAAATCCCTAGGGACATCTCAGTTGATAATTTCTCACACGTGGTTGGGAACGTATTATTCACCAAACAAATCACTTTCTCTAACGAGGAATTGCCGGCGGAAGGCATTGGACATAACAAGGCCCTGTACATAGTTGTGAGGTGCAACGGAAAAATGCTGCCGAAGGTATTGATTGACAATGGATCCGCTCTTAATATATGTCCCTGGAGCACCTTGGAAAAGCTAGGATTGCAAGACGTCAAACTGAGGCCTTCAGGGACCATAGTCCGAGGTTTTGATGGAGCGCAAAGAGAGCCAATAGGAGAAGTTGATTTAGTAGTTGAAATGGGGCCCGCCCAAGTCATGCACTTTCCTAGTGTTTACAACGTTTTGCTTGGCAGGCCATGGATTCACAAGTCTGGGGCTGTGCCTTCTTCATTGCATCAATTGCTGAAGTTTGTAGTGAATGACAAGCTAATAACTATATTTGCCGAGGAGGATTGCCTTGTAATCACCGATTCTGGATCAAAAGAGGATGGAAGTCGAAATGTCACCATGACTCCTCATAGCACGGCTGATATCGTCTCTGTAAGTTGGATCACAAACGAGGAGCGAGCTCAATCAAAGGCCAGTGTCATGATGGCTAAAGAAATGATCCATGAAGGCTATGAATTTGACAAAAGGCTGGGACGAGACTTGCAAGGAATTTTGAAGCCAGTGGAGATTGTGGAGAAAAAGGATTCGTTTGGTTTGGGTTTCCGACCAACTGCTAAGGATATCAGAGAAATGAAGGAACGTAAGAAAGCGGAGAAAGAAGGAAGGCAAAGGGCTCTTGACATTCCACCCCTGCATTATACTTTCCCACGACCAACCGAGGTGATCATGTCAGAAATTAACCCAGTTGATGAAATTGAAGCAAGTTTGGCCCAATTGTTCGTTGGGGCAACATTTGAAGATAGTGTTTCAGGCGAAGCTAAATTTCCTGACATCCCCGAAGGATCAATTCCCAATTGGACAGCCGAGTCCCTGCCCGTTCGGAAGGAGTTTCGGTAAACTGAAAGGGGTTTATCATTCATATGAATTCATGAAAATACTTTTGCATCTGTAAATAGCCAATGAAAACAATTTTACTTTTTGACTAACATTTGCGCATGTAAATATTGTTAAGTTTTCGTTTCAATTTGCTTTTAATCAAAGGTCTTTATGAAAATGCACAAGTTGTTCTTGTCATGTTGTGTTATTTATTCGCTTGTTTATATTCATATTGCTTGTTCATTTGTTTGTTGTATGCTTATTTGCTTATTATCCCACATTCGTTAATTCTTTCAGATGGCCAAAAATAAAATTATTTGACCCTTTGGATATCACAGTTCTGGAATACGATAATGGCAATCTCTATATCACTCACGACTTGGAGGTCTGTGAATCCGAACTCCAAAGCGAGAGTGATAATGAGGAGGTATTCGATTCTTTTGCAAAGGACTTTGAACAATATGAGGAAAAATCAAAACCGAACCTGGAAGAAACAGAAAAGGTTAACATTGGCACTGAGGATGAAGTTAAGGAGGTGCAAATTAGTATTCATTTGAATGAGAGGCAGAAGAAGGAAATGCTTGAATTCTTGACTATGTTCCAAGATGTATTTGCGTGGTCTTATGATGATATGACCGGCATTTCAACTGATGTGGTAGTGCATAGGTTATCCACAGACCCTTCTTTTCCACCCGTAAAACAAAAACCCAGAAAATTCAAACCAGATATAAGCCTCAAAATAAAAGAGCAAATTGAAAAACAACTCAAAACCAACATTATCATTGTTTCCCATTACCCAATTTGGCTTTCAAATCCAGTCCCTGTTCCAAAATAGAGTGGAGAGGTGCGAGTTTGTGTTGACTATAGAGACCTTAATAAAGCCAGTCCTAAAGATGATTTCCCTCTACCAAATATTCACATTCTCTTAGACAGTACTGCCGGACATGAGATTGAATCCTTTTGCAATTGTTTTGCTGGCTACCACCAAATTTTGATGGCAGAAGAGGATAGGGAGAAGACTGCTTTCATTACCCCTTGGGGTACCTTTTGCTACCGAGTCATGCCTTTCGGTTTAAAGAATGCTGGAGCAACGTATCAGAGGACCATGACAACCCTATTTCATGATATGATCCACCGGGAGATGGAGGTCTACGTGGATGACATCATAATCAAGTCTAAGAGGGCAGAGGACCATTTGGTTGATTTGAAGAAGTTATTCGAAAGATTGCGGAAGTACAATTTGAAGTTAAATCCTGCGAAATGCGCCTTTGGAGCACCTGCGGGTAAGCTGTTGGGATTCATTGTTAGCAAAAAGGGCAAGAAATAGATCCGGCGAAAATCAAAGCAATTCGAGATATGCCAGTGCCGAAAACTCAGAAGGACGTGAAAAGTTTCTTAGGGAAGATCAATTTTATTGGGAGGTTCATCGGCCAACTAACTGCCACATGCGAGCCGTTGTTCAAATTATTGAGAAAGAATGTGCCGTTGTATTGGAGTGAGGAGTGCCAACAGGCTTTCGATAAGATTAAAGATTATTTTTTGCATCCACCAGTTTTAGTGCCGCCCAAACCGGGCCGACCTTTGATTATGTATTTATCTGTACTCGATGGAGCAGTAGGGTGTGTTCTAGGTCAGCACGATGACTCTGGAAGGAAAGAACAAGCCATTTACTATCTAAGCAAGAAGTTCACGCAGTATGAGGCTAATTATTCATTCATTGAGAAAAGCTGTTGTGCATTGGCCTGGGCAGCTCAGAAGCTGAGACACTACCTGTTGAGCCATACTACTTATCTTATTTCCCGATCTGATCCTTTGAAGTATCTTTTGGGGAAGCCGATGCTAACTGGGCGTTTGGCTAAATGGCAGATAATTCTCTCAGAGTTCGATATTGTTTTCATTTCACAAAAAGCTGTCAAGGGGCAAGCTATAGCTGATCATTTGGCCGAAAATCCAAGGGATGATGATTATCAACCACTTCATACGTATTTCCCTGATGAGAAAGTTTTATTCGTAGGCGCCACAGATGATATAAGTGACCAAAGCCCGGAATGGAGGCTTTTCTTCGATGGAGCTTCGAATTCCCTCGGAGCTGGAATTGGAGCTGTTTTGGTTTCACCCGAAGGGAAGCACTACCCTGCCGCTGCCAAATTGCAATTTGCCTGCACAAACAACATGGCTGAATATGAAGCCTGCATTTTTGGTCTCAAAATGGCTTTAGAAATGGAAATCAAAGAGTTGATAGCTTTCAGTGATTCAGATTTGCTCGTGCACCAAACCTTGAAGCAGTGGATAACTAGAGATTCAAAAATCCTGCCCTACCATTGTAATCTGCTCACTCTGGCCAAACAATTTCGAAATTTGGAGTTCAGACATCTTCCACGAGCCCGAAACGCATTTGCCGATGCTTTGGCCACTTTAGCTTCTATGATCCAATATCCTGATGAATTGAGGATCGAGCCAATTCCGATTCAACTTCAAGACAAACCTGCCCACTGTTGGATTGTAGACAAGTCCTCCAATAATGTTTCATGGTATAATGATCTTAAGGAGTTTCTCAAAACTGGGTCTTACCCTCTGCACGCTAATACAAAGGACAAGAGTTTTCTGCGTAGAATGGCTTCAAAATTTTTCTTGAGTGGAGAAGTGTTGTACAAAAGAACCTCAGATTTGAACCTTTTAAGGTGCATTGATGAAGATGAAGCTCAATATATGATGAAAGAAGTGCATAGTGGCGTTTGTGGACCTCACATGAATGGCTATTTGCTAGCGAAGAAAATCATGAGAACCGGATACTTCTGGCTTACTATGGAGCATGATTGTATAGATTTTGTCCGGAGATGTATAAAATGTCAAATGCACGGTGACATTATCCGTGCTCCACCCACTGAGTTGCATAGCATGACCGCCCCATGGCCCTGTTCAATGTGGGGTATGGACGTGATTGGTACAATCGATCCTTCCGCTTCAAATGGACATCGATTTATATTGGTGGCGATTGAGTACTTCACTAAATGGGTTGAAGTGGAATCATTCAAACATGTCACGAAGAAGGTAGTAACCAATTTCTTGAGAGATCACATCATCTATCGCTTTGGAGTACCCGAAACCCTTATTACAGATAATGCCAAGAATCTGAACAATGACATGGTAGATGGACTATGCGAGTAGTTCAAGATCAAACACCGCAATTCTGCCATTTATAGGCCTCAGATGAATGGAGCTGTAGAAGCCGCAAATAAGAATCTGAAGAAAATTATCCGCAAAATGACAGAGAGGCATGGCGATTGGCATGAAAAGTTGCCTTATGCATTGATGGCGTACCGGACTTCTATTCGAACATCGACCGGGACAACGCCATATTCACTCATGTATGGAATGGAAGCTGTGTTACCAGTGGAAGTTGAAATTCCGTCGCTACGAATCCTTATGGAAGCTAAATTGGAGGAGGCCGATTGGATCAAGCAGCGCCATGAGCAATTGACTTTGATCGATGAAAAGCGATTCAATGATATTTGTCATGGTCAATGCTATCAGAAGCGTGTGGCCCGGGCTTACAACAAAAAGGTCCATCAGCGGGCATTTGAAGAAGGTGATAAGGTACTAAAGCGGATTTTGTCAATGCAAGATGAAGCTAAAGGCAAATTTGCTCCAAATTGGCAAGGGCCGTTCATTGTCCAAAAGGTATTACCTGGCGGAGCTCTTATTTTGGCGGAAATGGATGGACGAACTTTTCCTCAACCCGTCAACTCAGATATGTGCAAAAAGTTTTTCATTTGATCATGCAAATTTTCTTTAAGAAATTCATGCAAATGGTGAAATGCAAGTCAGGCCATCTTCTTTTACACTAAAAAACATTTTATCTCTACTTGTCCCCTTTGAGCCATCAGAATTGACAAATTTCGTTTGATAACCCTTGAGAATTGCAAACCCCACACTGGGGCAAATTTATTTCGAGAAAAAAAAGAAAAAAAAAAGAAGAGAGAACCCTTACACTGGGGCAAATTTAGTTTTCAAAGAAAATTACAAAAATGAGGAAAATGCAATGAAAAATGCAAAGAGAGAAAAGCTGATCAAACTGGGGCAAATTTTCCTCAGTTTTGGAGTTTGTTTTCAAATAGTGCAATCTCAAGTTATTTCACCCCTCGTATCAAATCTGCTTTCAAGCTTCAACTTTTTTTCAAAGCACCCCACCGGACCTCATTACAAAGCCCAAAGTCCTGGTTTTCGTCACTTGCTGCATTTCTATTAGAAATTTGCTAATCAACTGGTAGGTGATGTCCGTAATGTCTTCGCCTAATCTCATAAGGGAAGTACATTTTACTGATGTCAGAAATCTTTAATTCATGTTTCTGAGTCAATCATGGTCGAGATATTTCATGGTTCTTTAGGTGAAAACCCGAAAGGGCGCCTCGAAAAAAGACGAAAAAAAAGAAGAAACAAACAAAACAACAAAAAGGGTGGGGGCAACCTTGGTGAAAACCCGAAAGGGCGCCAAGGCGGGTTTTTCACAACAGACGAGCACGAGAAAGAACAGCTGGTGACCTGGTTCATTTAGGGTTTTCCTCATATTTGTGATACTTCTGCCAGTATCGGATTCCGAAGCAAAAATATCCAAAGTTTTGAATATGATTTTCGTTGGCTAAACTTGTATTGTTCTTTACAAATATTCTTTTGCAAAATGTATCTTTATGAACCTCTTAGTTATTCTCAATTATTTGTGTATGACTGCTTATGATTGTCTACATTCTTTTGCATGCTCATCTTTGCCTGACATAGGAAATAGTCTTGCATATACATTGATTGTTCTATGATAAATTTTCACGCATCATTCTTTCACCATTGAATTCAAATGAAAGATAAACCCTAAGGTTTGTGCAAAGATAAGAGAGTCAATCATCAGTTATAGTGAGTGACATGCAACAAAGCTGCCACCTAGGTTGGGTGACGTGTTAAATCCGTATTTTATCAGTCTCAGAAATTGAAAGGTTTCAAGTTCGATTAAGGCAAACGCTGCAGAGCAGAAGTAAAAGCATCACAAGACTCATGTTTACACGATTCTCAAGGCAAACCGGATCAAATAATGGTGGCAAGTCCATTATTTCTTCTTTTCTTGCAGGAATGTTGCATTTACAAACAAAAGCAGCCACTCTCCTTTTGGCGTCTAAATCAATGACAGGCAAAGCTCGATGTTATTTGCAAAACTCGATCATAAGAAACAACATCAGCTCTAGCTTCAGTCACAGAGATCCAAATTTCCCTCTTAGTACAAAAGTTGAACCATTCTCAGGTAAAAAAAAAAAAAAAAAAAGCTCAATTCATTGTTTAAACTTCCCCAATGAAGTCCCGTTTTAAATTCTGTTCGGGTCAGTCCCGTTTTAAATTCTCGTTCGGGTCAGTCCCATTTTGAATTCCCGTTCGGGTCAGTCCCGTTTTAAATTCCTGTTCGGGTCAGTCCCGTTTTTAAATTCCTGTTCGGGTCAGTCCCGTTTTAAATTCTCGTTCGGGTCAGTCCCGTTTTAAATTCCTGTTCGGGTCAGTCCCGTTTTAAATTCTCGTTCGGGTCAGTCCCGTTTTAAATTCTCGTTCGGGCCAGTCCCGTTTTAAATTCCTGTTCGGGTCAGTCCCGTTTTAAATTCTCGTTCGAGCCAGTCCCGTTTTAAATTCCTGTTCGGGCCAGTCCCGTTTTAAATTCCTGTTCGGGTCAGTCCCGTTTAATTTCATGTTCGGGTCAGTCCCGTTTTAGAATTCCTGTCCGTTCGGATCATTCTGCAGCCGAATAACACAGGTAAGTATTTGGTGTCTACTTTTTTGTCTTAAGTTTTTTCAAAACTCAAACAAAGAGGGGCAAACTGTAGACACCAAATTTTAAATAGTTTGCATGTTGTATCTAATTCATGATTTTGTTTTAGATTGTCTGCATTTTAGTTGTTATTTTTATTCACTTACCTTTTATTTGTCTTTTATTTGCTAATTATTTTTAGTTTTATTTGTCATATTAATTTTGTTCACGTTTTAGCTTTTAGTTTTAAGTTTTAACGTAAAATTTGTGAAAGAAAAAAAAAAGAAAGAAGAGAAAAAAGAAAATGGTTAACAAAATACGTTCATTCCTCTTAAATTCAATCCTTTGGCATTTTGTTTATTTTTGTTATTTTATTTTTGAAAAAAAAAAGAAAGAAAAAAAAGCAGAAAAATAAAAAATGGAAAAAGGGAAAAATGGAAAATGATGCAAAATGAGAAAAATGAAAAAAGGGAAAAATGGAAAGTTGCATTTTTGTTGTTTCTAGTTTATTTTTATTTAATATTAATTAAGTTGTTTTTGTTATCAATTTTGTTTAATTAATTAATTAGTAAAAAAAAAAAAAAATTTGTCGCGGCATGCACGCTGCAAAAAATTGCAGCGTGCAAAGCATAATCTCGGAGGCTCCGTTGGATGGCTGGATGTGAAGGAAGGACAGGCCCTTCATCCTCACCATTGGGGTGAGGGTTTATGAGCCTTAAGCTCCATATAAAAGGAAGCAAAAAAAAAAAAAAACAGTAGCCGCAAGAGGGAGTTTTGAGAGAGTGAACGGCAAAAGGAAAAAAGAGAAGGCTAGGAACAAAAAAAATTAAAAGGGAAGAGAAGGCATCAGCCGCAAAGGTGACATTTTGGCAGCAGCCGAAAGAGAGAAATCGAGGGAGGAGCTTGACTGAACAAAAAGAAAATCTGAGGAAGAGCATCGAGTGGCGGCTGGAAGCAAGGATAGGGGAAGAGAGGGCCGAGAGATTGGGAGAGCTTCAAGAGAAGTCTGAAGACCAAGGTGAGAAAAGAAACGGGAGAAAAGGCTGAACCAAAAGAGAGGTTTTTCGGCTAGCCAAGAAAAGAGTCAAGGAAGAGAAACGGTGGAGCTGTGTTCTCGCAAAGATCTGCTCTTCTAATCACCTTCCATCTTGCTTCGCCTTTTACAAGGGCCAAAGGTAATGTTTTTCATTTTCTTCTTCTGCCATAGATTATAAGACTCATTTCAGAAGTATCTAAATCTTTGCTGCGATGCCTGTTTCTGTTCTCCTCCCTGTGCGTTGGCTATTGTAAATCTGGTAGGAGATATGATGGACTTAGACTGGGATTTTAATCTAGATTTTCTATAGGGTGGTGTCATGGTTTCCTGTTTTGAGTGCATGAACATATGTATGCTTCAAACAAAATCAGAAAACTGCAGAAAACTTTCGGCTTTTATGATTTGCGTCATGTGGAAATTCTTAATGCTCACCCGGTTGCTGTTTCTGTTTGTGTTTATGCGATGTTGATAATGGATTTTAACAATGGAAGGTTTAGATAACACAGTTCTTATTGGTTTGGAAATGGCTTGGAATTTCTGGTTTCGAACGTTGCATATTTGAACAGCTAGCTCGTGTTACCTCTCTGCATTTTGTGTCCAAGTTTGTCTGTTGGACGTCTTCCTTCTCCTTGGCTTCATGTCCTCTCATTTCGGGCCTTAGATAATGTGGGATCTGCATTAAATCATTTCCTTGGTATGTTGAAATTAAAATCTGCTGCTGCAACAAGCTTGGAGGTCTCGGCTTGCTGCAGCAGTGAGGCTTGAAGTTTTCACCCGTAACTTGGAGTCTATGATCTGGGTTTGCTTGAATGTTTGGGTTTGTTTGCTATTTTTGGGTTGCATTTCTCTTTTCTTTTACTTTGGGGTCAGTGTTTGGGTAAGGGGTGAGTAATGGAAATAGATTTCTTGCAAGCGTTTTTCTAAACCAGAATTTCAGATGAAGCTTGAGTTTTTACAGTTTCATGTTCTTTCTCCTGTGTTTTGTCATGCTCTAAGTCTCACAGTTCATTGCCAAAGCTGTGTTATTACCATCTTGATGGAAATCATGGACCCAAATCATTGGTTTTCTTTCATGCGCATGTTGGTTGCAGCACCAAAACCAGCGAGTAGTTAAATAAATTCTTCGAGAACTACATGTTTTGTCTTGAAACTCTTTGTGCAAGAGCTGTCAAGATTTTTGGTTACATGTTTTACGCCTCCTCACTCTCTTTGCCTAGGTATGTTTAGTTAATTGATGAAGGAGGATTAGGTGAGTTTGAGGGTGGTGAGATTGCAGGTCTGGTTGAAGTCCTTGCACGGACACAATTGCGTGCGATGAGCTGCAGAGTTGCAGCAAGGATTTGAGCTTGTGTTCTTTTTCTTTTCTGTTTTGATTCCTTTAGTTTTGTATGATCAATTGTTGTATGTGATATTGGTCTTATGGAAGCTAATCAATATTGAGTTTGAAGTTTTGTTTGAAATGTTTGGGTGATTAGTAAGAAATATTTGCAGGAACATAGCAACCAGAAAATGTAAAAATCTGTTCGTATGCATGCATGAAAATGTTTAAAAAAATTTCGCTTTGACCCCTTGGCTTCCAATTAATGCCGGAATGACCCAGAAAATTGAGAAAACTAATCAATTGGGTCCCTGTGACTTTTGCAGCAATGTATTATGGCCCAATTACATTCCATTTTCTTGCAATTAGGTCCTAAGGTGGATGCAAGTTGACTCGTTATTTGACTTTTTATTATCTCTTGGGACCTTTGAAGCTTTTAAATGTTTCAATGGGCTTTGATGGTTTGATTAATGGTTGCTTTTGAGATCCTAAGATGCAAGTGAAACCACTCATTGACCTTTCTTTGCCCCTGGACCCTTGAAGTTCCTTAAAATGTGTGATTTGGCTTGAATGTTTGATTAGCGTTCACAATTGAGTCTTTGGCAGCACTAATGTTTCAATTCAATTGCTTGCTTGCCTTCATTGGTTATCATGTTTTGCTAAGGTGATGCTTAATGCATGGATTGTGAAACTTGGTGTCTAAATGAGTATGTGGTTGCCTATTTTCTTGAATTTTCTGAAAATTGGTTACTTGACCATTTCTTGCTCATTGGACCTGTAAAGTTCCTAAAAATGTTTTCAAGTAACCTTGATTGGTTGATTAATGATTGCTATTAGGTCTTTAGTCGTTTTACTATTTTAGAAACTTTATCAATGTTCCACCTTTGTTTGGAATTCATACATTATTTGATCATTTCTAAGTTGCAAAGTGAGGAAACATTCAATGTTTGATGGATTCCGATTTGTCTTATTACCTTTTTGTTTTGATAGTCTTAGCCCAAGCCACCCTTTTCTTTGGTGACTTTGTCATACTTTACTATTTGTGGTACCTTGACCCTTTTATTATTTTGGAGGGTACATTAGTAACTTCACTACGTTAGAGCTTCAACTCAAGGGAGGTATAACTTCTTTTATCTTTTTTGTCTCTCTTATGTGATCCAACGTGCTACGTGAAAATTGCATGTCTACTTGCTTCCCTTGTTTTCCTTTAATTCCTTTCATTTACTTCATTTACTTTTGCTTTTTATTTAAGTTATTCTTTATGGGGTATGTGTATACCTCTTGGCTTGTAATAGTTAGGGATTTAGTTGTTTTATTCCATCTTATTCCCCCTTTTTAGACTGTAGTAGGCCTTCTCCCCCAATAATGTAATAGTTAGGGCCTTAATTGTCTTATGTGTCTTGCATGCTTAGTCACTACGTGTTAATTTGCTTTGTTAGGGCCTTGCATCTAGTCGAGCATGCTAAATGTTATGTGCTATGTGTTTATAAGTGTTTGGCATGTCTACTCGCTTTCCATAGCCTGAATGAATGTGATGGATGAATGTACGTTTCCACTAGTCCAACGCTAGTCGGAATTCATAGAATGGGCTAGTCCAACGCTAGACCCTTAGGGATGTCCCCTCGTTAGTACATATTTGCATGTTCATTACATGTCATGCATTCTTTTTAGTTTTATCATTTTGCATGCCCCCCGAACCCCTTTTCCCTCCATTTTAGGATTTTTGCATTTCATGCTAGTTATAGGGTTCATTTGCTTGAGAGTCCCCTTAAATATGGGATATAGACGAGTGTGGCTTTTTCTAAGCCTTAGCACGCTTGTATTCCCTCTATAAAAGGGCAAATTGAGTCACGATTTAGGTCTCCCCGTACCCAATATGCATGAATTCCCTAGGCTCATGCATTTTTTAATCCACTCTACCCTCATCACACTTTCATTTTTCCTCCCATTTTGCACACGTGCACATTTATGTTTCTTCACTTGCACACGAACACTTTTATCATCACTTGCACACATGTACTTCATATTATCATTTCTGTGACGACCCCACTTCTCCCAAGGGTGAACCCAAGGGTATCGGCGGGCCGCCTGCCTAGCTCGCGCCAGGACTCGAAACTTAAAACAATAAAAGCCAGAAAATCCAAAAGAGTACTATTTACAATCCCAAAAGAGTTATAATTACATTCTCCAAAAGTACCTGCTCTTACTATTACATCCGTATAATTACAACCAAAAATCAAAATATAGACCCTAAGAAGGATCCTAATACAAACCACCAGAAATAAAACAAACATCCTAATGGTTCAACTATTACAAGCCAATCTACTATACTAGTGTGTGTGCCCAAACGTACCCGCGTCGGCCCCTGCTAAGGAAAACAAAAGGAATGGGGTAAGCTAAAAGCTTAGTAAGTAAACAGGGGCAAAAGCGTAAATTTCATGTAGCATCAATTACACAGTAAGAGTAAAGCAAAAGCAAAAAAGTAACATCACATAATAAGGATACGGGTGGCTCCAAAGCCAAGTCATTTGCCATGCGTGATCTCCTGTCGACCCTCCGTCGACCATAAATAAGGTCCGTAGAACTTCACTTGTACACCCACCGACACCTTATCACCCTCACTGGCCAGTCACCTCACAAACTTGCCCAGGCGAACGAAATCACAAACTTGAGCTTGAGTCGCAAGCTCGGGTCACAAACTTGGTGACCTCAATCCAAGTTGGACTGACTTCGACCAAGCCCTAACCGGCTCGAATAGTCCATCTAGGTATTGAGTTCAACCTCAAACTCACAAAATTCACAAAATTATTCAAAAGTCACCCCGAGCCACAAGCTCAAGGGTTTTAGTTCCAAAATTTCTCATATACATATGTCATGTACAAATAAGCGCGCAAATTAGGGTTTAGGTCGAGCGCGATAAAGTACACTCTCGCCTAGGTACCCTTTTTACGCATAACGAAACACATAAACAACTAACACATAAGAGCGGCCTGAATACTTACTCAAAATACCAACAGTAGTATAAAGGCGGAATTCACTTTGTGTGTTGGCTAGTAGTGGGCCCCACCGGCACCGCCTAGCTCACCACTGTCTGAAATCGAAGATTATGTCACAATATATCACAAACGGCAACTAACGTACTTAAAACAAGCCAAACGGCAAAATTGGCACGCGCAAGTGCGGAAACGGCAAAACGGCCGCACACGTCCGCGCGGAACGGCAAACGGAAATGGCCAAATCGGCCATCTCAAACCGTTTTGGTCAAAAATTAGGCTAGGAGTGTCGGATCAAAGTGGGTGAGACACCGTTTCGAAGCCAAGAGAAAGGGCTACAATTTTCGTGAAGACATTTCAACCCAGATCTCACTAGGTATAGGTCAAAAATGCACGAAATAGTGCCAGCTGTTTCCTTGCGGGTTACCAAACAGGCCCTGTTTGGAAGGCCGTAACTCACGGCACAGAAATCGAAATTCAGAAATTCCAAAGGCATTAGAAAGCTGAAATATAAGGCTAAAACTTTCATGTTTTGGCCAAGACCTGAATCTATTCAGAACAGAACAAAATTCGAGTGCCAAAGTACCCGTCAGAACTGTCCAAATACCGGGCAGTTCTGATGATCGATATTGTTTCGATCATAACCGGAGCTACGGAACTCGGTTTTCAACGTACTTTATACCATTTCGAAGCTGAGACCAAGATCTAAATTTCTTATGAAGGAGTCGACACCCAGATCGAATGGGATCAAAACCGAAAAATCACGGCAGAAGCTAAACTAGAAAAACGCGCAGAATCAAAGGGTCAAAACAGGCTTGAGCATTTCGTCGATAACTCAGACTACGCTAACCTGATGGACCTGAAATTTTGCAGGCATACTCAGGACTTACAAGGCTACAACTTTCATGTTTTGAGGAATTCCTAAATCCGTACATAGCATTAAGAAAAATGAAGCCGAAGTTCAGTCGTTGAACTGTCCTGTTTTCCCAGATTTGCCGGCTTTGCGCGTCACAATCGCACGGTCCGTTTCTATGGTTCTTATACTAGTTTCCAACCAAATTCCTACCAATGAAACACACTTATACCAGCTTCTAAAAGGTCTATTAATGGTCCGAATTTCTCTCCTTATTTTACCACAAAATTACCAAACACAAACCATACTCCCTAACCTATCTTCATGTGCACTAAAGACTTGATCTAACATCCCACTAACCAAACCCTAACCCAAAAGCCTTAGGCTAAACTAAACTAACCTCATGGAGTCTAGGGTTTCTTAACCCAAATAAGATTTTTGCTAGCAACCAACCAAATCAAGTGAGGCAATCTATCAAACACAACCACTACACATCAAATCCATCAAATAAATCCATAATCATAACATAATACATCATTTCCATGGCTTAGAAACTAAAACCCCAAAAGTTTAACTTTCAAGTAAGAGGCATACCTTCAATTAAGCTTTGTAGATGATTAACCTTCACTAATCAAGCACCCAAGTTGTTGCTCCAAGATCCAAACCCAAGATGGAAGCTAAAACTTGAAGATTTTTGAAGAAATTTTCTCACTTTCTCTCTTCAAGGTGGCCGGCCCTCTCTCTCAAATTTCTCTTCAATTTTTTTGTTTTGTTTGTCTTACAAATGACTTAATTATGGCCCTTAAGACTAATATGTGGTGTAAGACCACTTAGGAGAGATATTTTTAAGGCTAACCAATCACATAAAAACTCCTCAATTGCACTTTTAACCCTTGCACTCCAACTTTCTCTTTCTTATACATTTTCCCTCAAACATTTGATAATCTTTCAATTAACTCCATAAGTCATAACTTAATCTAATCTAAAACATGTAATCATGCTTAATTACTTCACTAATCACTTTCTCATCTTACTCACTTACACTTAATCATGCTTTATCCCACATAAAAGTAATTAAACAATAACCTTTTTGTCAAGGGCAAAATTAGGGTTTAAACCCAACTTAAAGCTTCTAATAAATCATAACATTAGGGATTTTGCTCACTTAGGGTTTCTAACCTTCTTAAAATTAATTAACCTATACAAAATGGATTAAATCCTATACCTTCCCACACTAGTGGGTCCCACATCCGATATACGTTCTTAATTTCTCAAAAACTAACTAATACTAGAAAAATCATCTAAAAACTATATTTACTCATAAAACTTATCTGGGAACTTTTCTAATAAAGAAAATGTAGAAAATGCGGGTTTTCAATCTTAACCGGAAATTAGGGTTTTCTTCTTAGCCCTAACCCTAATATCAACTTACGAACGGTCTGGGTCCTCACAATTTCACACACCGCACCTTGCCCACTCATGTGCACATTTTCACTTACATATTATTGCCTTTTATTACTTTTTCAAACTCATGTCCTCACATTGCATACATGCATTCCATTCATTTGCATCTCACTCGCATTATTCGTGACTTCTTCAAAGGATCGTTATTGGGCTTCACAATTAATGTGATTGGCACCACTCAACCTTTGAAGAGAAATTTCTCCAATACCCCTAGGTCTAGGGTTTGCATTCATGTAGTACATCCAAATGTAATAAATTCTTTGGTTAAAACAAGAAAATCTTTGATTAAATCAACGCAACTAGCCTTGGCTAGGTCGAAAGGGTGCCTTGGATTTTTATCCTTGCCTTCCCCTTCGTCAAATGTGACTCCCGAACCTTTTTCGTTGGTTTACATGGACTAGGAGTCGTTTAAAAGGGGTTTCTTACTACTTTTTCCTATTTTTTCTAAAAATTCATTTTTTTAGGTGACTTGGTACACCTTAATTCATTACCAAGTGGCGACTCCAATTGTTTCAAAAACCCTTTTTAAACTACATTTTGGGTCAAATCGTCGCATTCTCAAACCCCCATTTAGACCCATTTTTCTTTTAAATCAAAATTCATTTTCCAATAAAAAATTGAATCAAAATACATTTTTAAACCATTTATTTATTTATTTATTCAAAAAATGGGGCGCGACATCCAGTCGTCACATACCTGGGGAATACAATGTTAGCTTGACCTTCAATGTCGCGGATTTGAGCCCGTTTCTTGACGAGGAGGATCCAGATTTGAGGCCAAATCCTTCTCAAGAGGAGGGGACTGATGTGTGCATAGATCAGGGTCTACACAATGACCCGATCCGAGTTCCATTGGGCCCAGTGTGATACCCTGAAAATTAGGAGGTTATTTGTAAAGAAAATACTAAAGTGTATTTCTTTGGGTTTGATTTAAAACCTTATTTTGTTTTAAAAGACTAGAAACCCTAAGATTTTTAATCAAAAACCCTAATTTACTTGTGACTAACCGGTTTTCTTAAATCTCTCATATTTTAATTGAAACCCTAATTTTAATCACTGGAATTGTAAAATCCCTCACGTTTCTCTTAAAAACTTCCTTTTTTTTGGAACTTATGATTTTATAATAGCCCTACCACCCAATCACCCCACAATAAGTGCAAATGAATATGAAAATAAAGGTTTTTCCCTTTTTGTTTAAAGTTAGCACAAATTAGGGTTTTCACGTTTTTTCGTAGTATAATTATTCGGTACGGAGTGAGAATCAAATTTGATAGGTAAAAGTGAATTTTGGATGAAGAAATATTATATGACTAGAAGTGATAATAATAAGTTAGTGATTATAAGTTAAAAATCCTAGTATACGCGATTTAAGAGAAATCGCGTCAAACCGACGTGTACCGTGCACTACCGATTGAACCCACCACTTGACCACCACTTCCTTACCACCACATACTCTTGATATTTTTGCAAAAATATCCCCTCTCATACTCATCCTCATGGCCGAAATTGGTGGCCAAAAATGCAAGGGAAAGAGAGAGAGATTTGTATCGCTTTGGTGGTGACAAGTGTCACCACCCTATGGCTCTTTGATTGATTTTTTTTCTTGCCTTTTATCCCTCATTTTAGCTCATTTTCCTTCATTTCTTTCTGTTTTGGTCGAGCTTAAGGGAGAGAGAGAGAGCAAGAGAGAAAAAACTTTCAATCCATCTTGAATCCAACCATTTGAGTGCAACCAAGGAAAACTAAACCGATTAAAACCTTCCTTGAGTGTTTAGCTAGTGGTGTGTTGGTGAAATTTTGGAAGGAAAAGCTAGGGCTGCTCTTGGTAGTCACTTTAGCAAGGTAATAATGCTGATTTCCCCATTTCTTACTCTTAATCTTGTTTAACTTGGCATAGCACCTTAAATTTGTGGTGGATGATAGCTATTATCATGATTTGGGTGGATATAGTGTATGTTTTTTTGAGTTACATGAGTTAGGGTTTGAAGGATTTGCTGCCTATACTTGCTTTATGGATAGTATATGTTGTATCTAAGCTTATATAAGAGGTTGTGGTAGTGATTGAAGCAAGAAATGAAGAAAGTTTCCTTTGAAACCGTAAAATTCCAGATTTCTGGAAAATTGTAGTTCAGTTCTGTCCGGTTCCCGTTCGTGATGTTAGAGGCCGAATTAGGCTTAGCATAAAACATAAAAGTTGTAGAGAATGATATTTTATAGTTGCCTACAAAATGTGAGCTCAATTGGAGCAACGTAGTCTGTGGAAAGACCAAAATACCCTTACTGCCCTAGGATGCATCCAGTGATCCGTTTTAGACAGTTCATCCAATTGACCGTGTCTATTCACTATGATCCGTGCTGATTTAGCCATTGTCCAAAACATGAAAGTTTTAGTAATCTGTCTTAGCTTTTCAACGCCTCCAAGAACGCCTTAAACGGACTTTGGTAGCCTGAGATATGGCCATTTAAAGGTAGTATAGTTAATTAGCCGATTAGTTGGAATTTGGTTCTGGGAATTAGGAATTTGACTAGGTTACACTAGAATTTGGACTAAGTGATCTTCATCAAAATTGTAGCCCCCTGTCTTAGCTTCGAAACGGTATAAGTTGCACTTCAATCCGATAAACGTAGCTTCGGATGTGTCCATTCCGCAAAAACCCGTCAAATCTGTCTTTTGTTAAGTTTCATTTCCGTACTTGTTGTTAGCTTGATTTTTGTCCTTGTAATATCTTGAGTCTATTGAACGGCTATTGAAATGAGATTGTTGTGTGTGTAACTTTGGGTTTGTTTGAGGAAAATATTGAAGCCCTAAATGGCTGGAAATAGGAAAATACAAAGGGCATGCTGCCCAAATTTATGTTCGAGGACTAGAAAACTATACTTATACTTTGTATTAGTAGTTATTCGGATTTTCTTTGGTTCACTTAAACTTTAGAGAGGTTTAACTGTAATATTTTTTCTTGGCTATTATTAGGGTTTCTTGGCGATTGAGAGTGTTATCCGGGAGGATACTTTGGACATTATTTTGCTTAAATAGGTGAGTGTTCTATATACGTTTTGTTTCTATGACTATGTGGATTGTTGTGACTATGTGATTATTTGATTAAATGTTAATTGTTTTCTATGATTTCTAAAATGAACTTCTGCTAGGTGAGTGTGTACTTTATCATACTCAACCTAAATAAATATGAAATTTTCGGTGATTAAATGTTGAAATACTAGTTGCGCATGAATGTAAGCCTTTTGGCTGAACTGGGCCCTTGCCCTTGTTACCGATCGACTCGAGCCAAAAGCGGACTCAGTCGGCCGATTTGGTGACCTGGGTGAACGTTTGGTATACTCGAGTATTACCTTGTTATCGGGTGGAGTCTGACCAACGTCTGGATGGGGGTGAAAAGCCTGGCCAACGTCCAGGAGGAGGTGAATGAGAATGAACGAACGAACGTAAAAAAATGAGGGGTTTTACTTACAAAAATGCATTTTTTTTAAATAATTGGAGGAATAAGGGAATGAATGGGGAACGAACGAACGAATTGCTCCTTGTGAGCCTGTATCCTTTTAATGAATGTATTATCATTGCTTTATATTGGACATGTTTTCTGGATTATTTGTTATTACATGATTAATGTCCTTGTTCAATTACTTGTTTCTGTGTATAGAATCTCGCTGAGCTTTTAGCTCACCCCTTTAGTTTTGTTTTCCTTAACAGGGGAAGGCGAGCAAGGACGAGAGCTCTGTATAGTCTAGTTTGGTCTAGTTCTTTGGTTTTGTAATGGTTCTCGCCCTAGTGCTTGGCACGGGCTAGTTGTTTGGTGAATTGAGAACCTTTGTATATTCGATGTTGTACTCCCTTTTGAGATAGTGATGTACATAAGTTTTGCTTCAAGTTTTAGATCGTCGTTATATTTATTTTTGTGGGTTTATTCTGGTTTTGTTTGGGGGTTGATGTGAACGACTGAGTCCCGGCGAGAGCTGGGCAGGCGGTTCGCCGAACCCTTTGGTTTGCCTTAAGGAGAGGTGGGGCTGTCACACCCAGCCACACGTGCACGGGCCAAGCTATTCAAAGATTCCCTCCAAGCCCTTGTTCGAATTGTCCAAGACCAACATGGGGCCCATAGAGATATTGAAGGCTTGGAAAGAGACAATCAAGTAATCTACACCTTGATCTAAGCCCATGAAGGGTCAAGTGGGCCTCCACGTGAGTTGGCCGAGTAGGGTCTTAGTCCTTAATGCCTATTAGATTGGATTAGTTGTTTAGAAGAACATGGGCCGACCCATCTTGTCCACCAAGATGGCCGATTGCTCTTAGGGTTTTCTTTAGGTTTTTTCTTGTTACCTTTAGCCTATAAATAGGCTAGCTTTGTAAGCTTTACACACAAGTTTTATCAATAAAGTTTTTCCTTTATTTCAATTCTTCCTCTAAGAGTGAGTTTCGAGCTTTTCACTTGCTTGGCAAAGGTTATCGAGCAATCTCGCGTCTTGTACCCGATTGTTCATCCGACCTATCCCTTGGAGTAGCCATCTTCATTGGAGTCGTCGTTCTACCGCCTACAATCAAGTCGTGTCGTCCGCTTGATCATAGGTCCCGTAATCTAAGAGTAGGACAACCTCGCTAGATCCTTGGGCAACGTGCTACGTGTCTTGAAACGTGTTGATCGAGGAACGTATCAAGATGTGGATCTACTAAGGACATATTAAAATTAGGAAAGAGAGTAGCAAAAACAATTCCAGCATTAAGAGTTGTTTCTGTTATTGCTATACAAGCATGCTGGTATTGTTTGAATCTTGTGTCAAGTAGTACTACTCGAGCAACTACTGGGAGTCCTTTTTTTCCATGAAATGATAGGGAAATCCTGATTGCTCCAAAGTGTATATGGGTGTATCCTTGTTGCTTCCATTGCATAGGAAAATCAGTTGGAATATACAAAGTTATGAATTGTTCTTTTCTGGTAGCAGGAATTGGGTGTTAATCAACTTTTGATGCCTGAATATACTCTTTAACTCCTTTGGGATGAGATCTTATTAATGATTTTATCACACGAGTAGGAGAAAAAGATTGTTTACCAAAAGCTGTGAGGCCCCAGTCCGTTCGTAAGTTGATATTAGGGTTATTCATTATTTTGTACGGTTAAATTAAGGTTTTAGGGCTAAGGAGAAACCCTAAGCTCGGCTAAGATTGAAAACCCTAACTTTGCTTATGATAAAACCCTAGTTTATGCGGTATTCTAGTGTGTGTTTTAGCACAAGAAAAAAATAGGATTCGTTATAGTTTACAGAGGTTTAACAAGTTTGAAAATGGTTGGCAAACTCTGGATTGGCAAACCTCTAGTGTTACAATATTAGAAAGGTTAAGTGGAGTTTTATTTATCGCCCGCCTTTTTCCACATTTTCTTTATTAGAAATATTCCCCAGATAATTTTTATGAGTAAATATAGATTTTAGATTATTTTTCTAGTATCGGTTAGTTTTTGAGAAATTAAGAACGTATATCGGACGTGGGACCCACTAGTGCGGTAAGTTCGGAAAAATTCGGCCGATTAGGTTAAGTTTCAGATACTAGATTTAATTTATCGGGTGCTAAGAGATAAGTAGAGGTTGTTATATGCATGAGAGACGAGAGACAAAAGGATAACCATGTATTAAATAGGGTGACAAGTGTCACCATAAGATTTAATCTTACCATTTGACCACTATTCATGCCTTTACCAATTAATATCAAAAAAATTGACCCAAAATTCACCATTTCTTCTTCTTCTTGTGGCCGGCCAACACTAAGCAAAAGGAAAGGAAAAGCTCTCCAAATTTCATGCTCCAATCTTGCACAATTCAACAAACTAACCGATTAAACTTGAAAACTCTCCATAAAATCCCTTAAGTGAGTGGTTGTGAGGTGTTTAGTGAGGTTGTTTGGAAGCTTAAGGTGTTAAGTGGTCTCTCTTCTTTGATTCTAAGGTGAGTGATTATGGAACCCCTCTCTTCTATCTAAAGATGCTTAATTAATGACTTGTGGTTGTTACAAGTGTGATTTGGTGGATTATTTCTTGATTTTAGTTAAGATTGATGAAGTTTTCTATTTATTTGGGATTTTGCTGTTTGCATATGATTAATATTATATGGCTATGTATGATGTTTGGAAATGATTGAGAATGAAGCTAGTTGGTGTGAATGGTAGTTAA
Source organism: Coffea arabica (assembly GCF_036785885.1). NCBI lineage: Eukaryota > Viridiplantae > Streptophyta > Magnoliopsida > Gentianales > Rubiaceae > Coffea > Coffea arabica. Next base: position 39,070,598 of record NC_092329.1, read on the forward strand.
TTGCAGCAAATTTCTGGTTTGGAAGATAAATTAGCAAGTTAGGGTTTCATACCCTTCAATTCTGTCTGGTTTTGTATCTCCTGGTTAGAGGCCGAATTGGCCTTAGCTTAAAACATAAAATTTGTAGGTAATGACATTTTAGAGGTTCCCGCAAAATTTCAGGTCAATCGGAGTAGCGTAGAATGAGAAAAGATGGATTTACCCTTGCTGTCCTGTTTCTACCCGAACCTGAGAACTGCGATTGTAATTGGTTATTTTGGTTTGGAATGCTTCTGAATTGGTTGTTCCAGTCTTCTAATGAAATATATCCCTGTTTCTAAGCTTTCGTATGGCTTTGGAATTTCTGGATTTGGACTTATGTAGGCTGTTTTATGATGTTTGTACTAGAATACGGTTTGTGAACCTGTTTTGCGATTCTGGTGTAGTATGTTACATTTTTGATGTAGTTACACTCGAAATTGGACTGAGTGGCCTTCTTCAACATTGTAGCCTCTTAAGTCCTGAATATGCCTGTAAAATTTCAGGTCAAACGGATTAGTGTATCATGAGTTATAGATGAAATACTCAAGCCTGTTTTGAACATCAGGTTCTGTGCGTTTTTAGTTTAGCTTCTGCCCGTGACTTTTTCGGTTTTTATACAGTACGATCTGGGTGGTGACTCCTTCATAAGAAATGTAGATCTTGGTTTTGGCTTCGAAATGGTATAAAGTGTGTCGAAATCCAAGTTCCTTAGCTTCCGTTGTGACCCAAACAAGATCAATCGTCAGAACTGCCTTTGAATCTGGACAGTTCTGACGGGTACTTTGACACTCAAATTTCGTTCTGTTCTGAGTGGATTCAGGTCTTTGCCAAAACATTAAAGTTTTATCCTTATGTCTCAGCTTTCTAATGCCTTTGGAATTTCCTGATTTGGATTTGTGAGCTGGGAGTTATAGTCCAGTAAACATACCCTGTCCGTTGCTTTGGAATGCGAATTCCTGGAACGGTTTTCTGCACTTTCAACCCATCTCTGTTCAGATCCGGAGTTAGGGGTCTTCATGAAAGTTATAGACTTTTCTCTTAGCTTCACAACGGTACCTCATGTACCTTGATCCGACACTCATAGTTTCGATTAGGCTCAAAACAGTTTTGACGGCAAAATGGTTAGGCCGCCATTCCCGTTTCCGTGTGCCGTTTCCGCACTTGCATGTGCCGATTTTGCCGTTTTGCTTGTTTTGGGCATGTTAGTGGCCGTTTGTGATAATATGTGATACAATCTTCTATTTCAGACCGTGGTGAGCTAGGCGGAGCCGGTGGGGCCCACTACTAGCGAACACGCGCGAAGTGATTTTGCTCTTGTACCACTTTTGTATTTTGAATAAGTATTCAGGCCGCTCTTACGGGTTAGTTGCTTATGTGTTTCGATATGTATGAAAAGGGTACCTAGGCGAGAGTGTACTTTATCGCACTCGACCTAAACCCTAGTTTGCGCACATATTTGTACATGACATATGTATATGAATCATTTTGGAACTAAACCCCTTGAGCTTGTGGCTCGGGGTGACTTTTGAATAAATTTTGTGAAGTTTGTGAGTTTGGGGCCCGATCTCAGGACCTAGATGGACTATTCGAGCCGGTTAGGGCTTGGTCGAAGTCAGTCCAACCTGGTTGAGGTCACCAAGTTTGTGAATTCGGTTCACCGATTATGTGGACCAAGTTTGTAACCCGAGCTTGTGAACCAAGCTCAATTTCGTTCGCTCGAGCAAGTTTGTGAGGTGCCTGGCCAGAGAGGGTGATAAGGTGTACGGTGGGAGTACAAGTAAAGTTCTACGGACCATTAATTGTAGTCGACGGAGTGTCGGCAGGAGATCATACATGGCACATGAATTGGCTTTGGAGCCACCTGTATCCTTATTATGTGATGTTACTTTTCTGCTTTTGAACTCTTTCTGTGTAACTGTTGTTACGTGAAATTTATGCTTTCGCCCCTGTTTACTTACTAAACATATAGCTTACCCCTTTCCTTTTGTGACTTTTGGCTCGTACACTAGTATAGTTAGGTTTGATTGTAATAGTTGGACATATAGTATATTTGTTTTTGTTTTGGTGGTTTGTATAAGGACCCTCCTTAGGGTCTATCTTCTGCTGGTTGTGGTTATAGTATATTAGAGTGGTTTGACTCGATACTTTTGAAGATGTAAATAGAACTTTTGGTGGTTGTATATATTATAAACAGTTCTCTTTTTGTTTAATATAGTTTTATTAGTTTTGTGTTTCGAATCCTGGCGCGAGCTAGGCAGGCGTCCTGCCGATACCCTAGGGTTCGCCCTTGGGAGAAGCGGGGGCGTCACAAAAGCACTATATGAATTTATAACAGGAATAGAGGTAGGATTAACCACCTCTGGCTTAATAGAAACTTCATACAATAATCTAGCTTATTACTATTTACTGTCTTTATTTCTAAACCACTAGCAGTAGTAATAGTAAAGGAATTAGAAGAAGAAGCCATAGATTAAACACGACAAATACTCAAATCTTTATCAATAACAACTTTCTTTTTGGAATTTTTTATGTCTTGTTGTACACGTTCTTCAGTACAAATAACAAAAATACGATGATACAATAAATCTATTTTAATTTGTCTACTAATAATACTATATGACCAAGGATTAAGAAATTCAGAAAAACGTACAATATCTTCCTGGTAGCCTACAATTTTTTCAAGACACTGTTCCCTCTTTAAATTTTCATACTTATCATATATATGACCATGACCAATAATATCATGAATATGTTCATACCATGCATTATAATTATCATAATGATGTAAAACCCATGCATTCAGCTCATTATGTTGTTGGATAATTTGATGAGGAAAATCAAGGAAATGGTTCATGAATAAATAGGATAACAAGAAAAATTTTGAGGAAATTTTCACCAGGGTTGGCTCTGATACCAAATATCGGAGTGCTTGCTTAGAATCCAGATATCAGAGTAATAATTTGCTCTTCGAAGGTATTCCCGAACACAACAGCCTCTCTCCTTTGGGCTTTCAAAAGTTCAAGGGACTTTTATCACAAGAACAAATTATAATTGAGCTATGAAGATCTAAGCAACACGCAGCTATAAGGATCTCTCGGCCTTCCCTGGTGACTCTTAAAATTTAGGTTGCCATGAGAGTAAACAAACTAGACTTTTATTTTGATAAAACTAAGATGATCCTTCCAAATAGATGGTATCATCTATTTATACAACAGACTTGGCCTTCAACGGCCTTTCAAAATACTACATTGGCCTTTCAGAGGAAATGGCCTTTCGAAAAAGCAAACAATATATTAAAATAGTACATTGGCCTTTCAAAGGAAATGGCCTTTCGGAAAAAGCAAACGATATATTAAAATAGTACATTGGCCTTTCAGAGGAAATCGCCTTTCGAAAAAAGCAAACAACATATTTATAATCAAGCTTTATTAGGGGAACCCATCAATACTAACATCAGCCCACATCCAATCATGGTCTTCATCAGGGGTATCTGATGGAGTGGTGTCAGGATCAGTAATATTGTACAACTCAATGTGATCTTGATGAGTTCTTCTGTTTCTTCTTTTATTTTCCAATCTTTGATAATCTGGACGATTCTTGAAAATATAAGAAGATGTGGCAGAAGTTGAAAGGCCACTTGTTGTGGGTTCACTTTCATTTGGATCCTGTGCATCTTGCATTATTGTATCATTCATTTTGTCTTGGCATTCCTTTCTGACACGCTTAATTCTAGTCCAGTGAGGATGACTAGAATGATAATTCCATGACCCATATTCTCCTCGCCAAATTTCAGGTTGAATACATCTGTTTTCTTGGAAAAGATATCTCTGTGCTTCTTGATACTCTTCATCAAGATCTAAAATAGTATGGTTCATTTCCTTATAGAGAACTGCACTTGGAAGGGATTGAACCTGGTTGTTTATTAAATGACAAGGTCTATAAAAATGGAAAATGGTGTATTTAGAATTGGTTGAGAATAATCCAGACCAAAAAGTTAATGGTCGAAACCATTGCAGGAAAACCTGGAGGTTTGGATTTAAAGGTTGGTTAAAGAAAGGGGTTTGAAATTCCATTAAAATATGATATTGGTGGCAAAGACACCAAAAATACCATAGAAGTGGTTTTGGAAAATCACGAGGATTGGCTATGAATATATAATAAAATGGGTACTCAGGATTTGTTCCAAAGGGATTGAGAATTGATCCACCATATGAACTAAAAACTTCTAATTCATATTGCTTTCGAATTCTTTCAATGTCTTCTTTTTCCCATGGATAAGGAATTTTATGTGTATCAGGAGTGTGAGAACCCGTAATTTTCATTTTCTAAGTTTTATTATTTTTCATGACTTGTTTTCTGCATTTTCGTGATTAGAAAATTTTTCTAGATAAATTTAAGGAGCAGATATAATTTTTAGATGATTTTTCTAGTATCGAATAGATTTTGAGAAATTAAGAGCAGATACCGGACGTGGGACCCACTAGTGCGAAAAGTCCGGAAAAATTCGGCCAACTAGATTAAGTTTTGAATACTGGAATTAATTTATCGGGTGTTAAGAGATAAGTAGAGAGTGCTAAGTGGATTGATATAAGGGAGACAAGGTAGGTGAGCATTTAATTAAAGGTGACAAGTGTCACCATTTGATTGGGTTACCTTAAGACTTTCTTACCATTGACTTAAATAACCAAAAATGACCCAAAAATCATCAAAATTCCTCCAAGGGTGGCCGACTTTCTTGAAGCTCAAAGGAAAGAAAACTCTTCACAATTTTGGTCTCCAATCTTGCTCAATCTCTCAAATCAACCGATTAATCTTCCAATTGTTCCATAAAACTCCTCCACTTAGTGATTTTGAGGTGATTGGTGAAGTTATTTGGAAAGTTAAGGTGGTCCATAGCTCTCTCTCTCTTGTTTTAAAGGTAAGTTGTGAAGAACCACCCTCCTTCTTTAATTGATGCTCAAATCATGCTTAGTGGAAGTAGAAGATGCAAGTTTATGGATTAATTCTTGATTTGTGGTTGAATTGATGACTTTTTATTATTTTTGGGGAATTTTCTGTTTTAATTCAAGCATGATGGTGTGGCTATCTATGATGTATGGAAATGATCTATAATGACTTAAGGAGGTGGGACAAGTGATTAATTGCAACCAATTTCTGTTTTGGAAGAAAATTGGAAAAATCTAGGGTTCTTAAGGGTACATTCTGTCCGAATTTTTAGGTACTAGATAGAGGCCGAATTGGCCTTAGCTCAAAACATGAACGTTGTAGGTAATGACATTTTAAAGGTGCCTACAAAATTTCAGGTCAATCGGAGTTGTGTGGAGTGAGATAAGTCGAAAATACTATTGCTATTCTGTTTTACCTGAAATTGAGATTTGCAACTGTAATGGGTTGTTTTTACTGGAATTGCTTCCGAATTGAGTGTTGAGGCCTTCTGATGAAATTTAGCCCTATTTCTTAGATTTCATTTGGTTTTGGAATTTCTGGATTTGGACATGTAGAGCCTGAGTTATGATATTTCCGCTAGAACGTGTTTTGGTGAATCTGTTTTACATTGTTGATGAAGTATCTTGCATTTTTGACCTGTTTGCACTCAAATCTGGGTTGAGTGACCTTCGGTGATGTTGTAGCCCTGTCTTTTAGCTTTGAGATGGTGGGTCTTGCACCCTCATCCGATACTCGTAGTGGAATTTGTCCTATTACCGCAAAATGACGTCAAAACTGTATTTTTCCGGGCCAATGCTAGTTACATTTCCGAAATTTCTGGTTTCCTCTATTGTTTGTAAATGTTTATGGAACCTTATTGGGGTCATGTTTGGCCTTGGTTTATGACTCGTTATCGAGTCTCATTGTATTTATTTGCATGTTTTTAGGGCGTGATGGTGGTGCACAACGTTCTTTTGACTAAAGTGTTTGAAACCACATTGTGCTAGCTTGGTGAGTGTACTACTCACTTATGTGCTATTACATGGCTTTGATCTTTGTACTTGAGATGTTGAATGTTGATTGATCCAAGTGAGAGTGTACTTTATCACTTTCACTTATTGTTTCGCATGTTATTGGAAAGTTATATGAAATGTTATATGAAATGTTATATGAAATGAAATACATGACTTCAAATATTATCCATGAGCTCAACCCCATTGGTTATTGATTGAATCGAGCCGGCGAGGGCTTGGTCGTGCCAATTAATGTGCCTTGGGGCAACATCATAGGGAATCTTGTAGTATGAGAGACTCTTGATTCCGGTTTACTCGAGTAATACCACAATGCAAGTGTTTGGATTTCGGGCCCGGTTGAGGAATGTTAGGAGGAAGGGAATGGAAGTTAAGAGGAGTCTACGGTTGGTTACCTTTCAGACATTGACGGAGAGTCAATGAGACCTGATCAAGAATTCAAACGAGGAAAAGGGCTCTTGAGAGCCACCCGTATCCTTTTATCCTCATTATTAATGTGTGGCTTTATTTATTTTGGTAAATTGGACTGTTAAGCTTGATGTATCCATGAACTTGGTTGCTTGAGTTGTATTCTCACTGGGCAATTAGCTCACCCCGTTCCTTTTGTTTTCCTTACAGGAATATGACTCTTTTGGAATGAATTTTGATAAATGGTTGCCGAATGAACTAGATGAATGACTCTTTTGTATTGTATATAAAATGGGACCCTAAATGTATCATTAGGGCCGTTTTCACTTTTGTTTTGGCAAACCATATATGTAGTGACTTTTGTATCACTTTTAAATGTCATTTTTGGTTTGTAAAGGCTAAATGTTATGTGGTATATGTAATTCGATGTTTGGTTGGGTTCGGACGAGTCGGTTACTATTCATGGCCGACTCCGGATTTCATTTTCTTTTATTTTGGGTTATTTTGCCCTTTTGCCTTATTTGCGCGCGTTATAAGTTCCGGAATGTGAAAGATCGCTCTACACTGCACCGTTAGTCCTGGCGAGAGCTGGGCAGGCAGTCCGCTAACCTCTTTGGTTCGCCTTAGGGGAAGGTGGGGCTGTCACAAGGAGGTTTTGAATTAACAGGGGTAAACATGAGACAGGTAGACTCTTTAGGAGGTTTAACAAATGGCTCTTTCTGGGAAAAGAAATCAGCAACAATATCTTTCTTACCTTTGATATGTTTGACTTCAAAGGAATATTGTGAAAACCAGGCTGACCATCTCAAGAGTTGTGGGTTTGGGATTGTTTTTTGTTGGAATTGCAGCATCTTAGGAAATGATCCCATACCTATTTCAACCAAGAAATGATGAGATATTAGAAAGAAAGAGACTTTCTTTATACCATTTTTTACGGCAAGAATTTCCTTGAAAGTGGAATGATAGTGTTGTTCTGAATTTTTAAACTTGCCACTTGCAAATCCAGAACAATGTCTGGTTCCCTGTTCATCTTCTTCAAGAAGAATTGCTCCCCAATATTTATCACTAGCATCAGTTTGAAGAATCTTTTTCTCTTGAGAAGGGATATAAAGTGTTTGAAGCTGTTGAAGTTCTTTCTTCAAATTTTGGATTGCTCGGGTTTGAGAAGATCCCCAAAGAGGGGGTGTCTTTTTTAGCATTTTAGTCAGAGGACTAATATGCTTGGTTGTTTTGGGAATGAATTCTCGTACATAGTTGACAATACCAAGAAATTGTTGAACCTGGGGTTTTGAAAGATTTTCTTCAGGAAAATCCTTGACAGATTATCCAACATGTTGTTCAGGTGCACATGTTCCATTAGCAATTTTCATGCCAAGAAATGAAATTTCTTGTTGTGCCAAAAACATTTTCTTTTCAGAAAGCAGAATTCCATATTGCTTAACAATGCTATGGAAATCATTAAGCAATCTAAGATGTTCTTCAAAAGTATTACTAAAAAGAATTATGTCCTCAATGTAAACTAAAGCAGATGTAAGATAGGCTGAACAATCTTTATCATGGCCTTTTGGAAAAGAGAAGGTGTCGTTTTGAGGCCAAAAGGCATAACTTTCGATTGAAAATGATGATTTGGGATACAAAAACCAGTTTTGTGCCTATCTTCAGGATGAATTCCCAACTGCCAAAATCCAGATTTCAAATCAAATTTAGAAAACCATCTTGCTTTGGATATTTGGGTAAAAAGTGTAAATCTATTGGGAATTGGAAATTTATCATCAAGTAGGAAAACATTGAGAGGTTGATAATTAATTACCAATCTCATTTTCCCTCTTACCTGCTCAGATCTTTTATTCACATAGAATGCTTGACATGCCCATTGAGAATAAGAAACCTCAATAAGACCAAACTTCAAGAGTTCTTAACATTCCTGTTCGGCAAGTTTGGTATCATCAGGATTCATTCCTGAATGACTAGCCTTTGTAGGATTTATATCCTCATTCTTTTTGAAAAGAAGTCGGATATAAAAATCAGGGTTTTCGCACAAGGGGTGAGCACACTTTTGTAAAAACTCTTGATGATTTGATGAGCACGATTCTTGAATGATCTAAGTATGAATTTGTTGAAGTTGATCATTTTGTAGAAAAATTTTTTCTTCTTGAATCAAATACAATTGAGGGATATCAATATAGGGTTTGAAAAACTTTTTTGATTTTATCCCTTTTCCTGTAACAAGATATTTGTTGTGCTTATAAAGATCAAATCCAAATAAAAGGTCTTTACTAGTAAAATTTGCTCCCAAAAATTTTAAAGTAACTGTGACAGCCCCACCTTCCCCTAAGACGTACCAAAGAGGTTAGCGAACTGCCTGCCCAACTCTCGCCAGGACTACTAAGATGGTAAAACACACTAAAACGTTCGGAATATTATATTAGTGCTCCTAAATGATTCAACAATCACAAAACGGAAAATGAAAATCGCAACTGAAAGTGAATAGTGACTGCCACATCACCATCCAGCCAGTACCCAATCGAATACAGATAACGTTATATTATTCTAGAGAATGAACATTTCCAAATCAAATACAATACATGAACATGATTGAACATTTTTATACACATACGTTTATAATTTACAAAGCAAAAGGGAAATATTTGGATCAAGGTACATTTAGGGTTTTCCAACTCCCGATGAGCTATACAAAAAGTATTTATACTAGCTCAATTCGGTCTTCCAAAATCATGGTTTCCAAAAGTTGACACTGTAAGGAAGACAAACTTAACGAGGGTGAGCTTACACTAATGAGGTACCGACAAGACACACCAAAATAATCATACTTAGGTAAGGAACACATAAGAAATTACATCACCATAACCAAAGGTAAAAGGATACGATCGGCTCTCAAAAGCCACTTTCCACTTGTCGTGATGTGTGCACGGACCTCAGCCCACGTAATGACCCAGTCCGAGTCCCATTAGGCCCAATCACATGTGCACGAGCCAAGCTCTTCAAAGAATCCCTCCAAGGCCTTGTTCGAATGGTCCAAGATCAACATGGAGTCCATAGAGATATTGAAGGCCTAGAAGGAGACAAGCAAGTCATCTACATTATGATCCAAGCCCATGAAGAGTCAAGTGGGCCTCCAAGTGAGTTGGCAGAATAGGGCTTTAGGCCTTAGTGATTACTTAGAGTTAGATTAGTCGCTTTAGTAGAGCATGGGCCGGCCAATCTTGACATCAAGATGGCCGAATGCTTCCCTTAGGGTTTTTAAGGTTTCTAGTGACCTTTAGCCTATAAAAAAGCTAGCTTTGTAAGGCTTGAAGGTAGACGTTTTATCAATAAAACTTTTGATTATTTTCAATTCTTCTTAGAGAGAATTCAAGCCTTTACTTGCTCTTGGCAAGGGAGTTGAGCAATCTTGCGTCTTGTCCTTGATTGTTCTATCGACCTATCCACTGGAGTATCCACCTTCCATTGGAGTCGTCGTTCTACCGCCTCTAATCAAATCGTGTTGTCCGTTTGATTCTAAGTTTCACAATCCAAGCGTTGGACCACCTCGCTAAATCCTTGGGCAAACGTGCTACGTGTCTCGAAACAAGTTGATCGAGGAACGTATCAGTTGGCTTCAGAGCTTTGGTAGAGGTATCTTCCGTTATATCCAATGTTTTTGCCTTGTTTTGTCTAGAATTCCTTGTTTCTGCTGCCGTGTTTAAAAAAAACAAACACGAATCTATCCATCCTTTTGTCATTTGTTTTGTTGTTGAGCCGTGTCCAATCTACCCATTTGCGTCCGCATTCATCAAACAAAGAAAACAATTCTGTCCGCGCTTTGTTCCTTTGTTTTCGTGTCAAAGCTTGTTCCTTTATGTTAAATTTCTGACCGTAGTCTTGATCACTCGTTGCATTATCGAATTCTGGCCGTAAGTGTGTTCCATTCTGTCCAAGTTGCGTCATGTAGTGCGTCTTCAATTTCTGACCGTAGTACCTTGAAAATCAAGTTTAGTGTTCCGTCGTTGCATCACCTTCTATCCAAAGTTGCTGTCCATGGTTGTGTGCACTCATGGTGTCCAAAAATTCTGGTTCAAATATGCAAATCTGTCTTGCTAGTTAGTAGTCGCTTGAGCAACAAGAAAACCCACTTGGGCGGCGGCTAGGGTTTTCTTCTTCGCTAGAGTTCATTGTTTTGCGTCAAATCTGTCCATGCATGTGTCGTTGTTGCCATTGATAATCTAATCGTATCTTGTGTCCTTGTTGCATCCAAATTCTGTCCAAGTAGATAGTCCAAGCCGAAGCTACAAGGAAGCAAGTAGGCGACGGCTAGGGTTTAGCTTTGACGGCTAGGGTTTTATTTTCCAAATCTGTCCAAATTGGTTCATGAGTCATCCAAACTATTTTCTTAATTTTCTAATCTGACTTTGGGTTAAAACGTGTTGGTGTTGTGAAATCTTGAAGAGAATCTACAAGATTTTAGGGTTTCTTGAAGTTCTTGGTTACTACCTAGAAGTTCTTGAAATTCTTGAAAGCACCTTGCTAGTTCGTGAGGGATTTGGGTTGTGCGTTATTGCGAGTTGAGGGCTGACATTATTTCTGGAATTTTACTACTTCAGCCTAGTATTTGTGTTGTTCCTTAAGTAAAAAAAAAAAAAAAAAACCAGAAACGAAAAGAAAAGGAAGAAGAGCATTCGGGTGACACAAGAAGAAGCAAAGGGAAGTCGAATTTTATTGCCTAAACCAGCCTTACATCGTCTCTTTGTTACCAAAAATAGAAAATTACACAAGAAAAAGTGCTCAAAAGTTTTGACCTACCTCTTCTTGAAATTCTTGATCACTTAGAGCCTTGACCACTTGAACCACCCTTCGAGGTTCTTGAATTTCTTGACCTCCTTGTTTCTTGAAAACTTAAACCTTCCTTCAAACAAATAATTTCCTATACTCCCTAGCGGTGGTGAAGGACCTTCTTGGTTTGGGAGTAAATTTCTTGGGAGGGACTTGGGCAGCCCGTGGGGAAGGAAGTTGTGAGAGACCACTTACCTCTTCTTGTTGGGACCCCATAGCCGAGACTGATTGGAGTGTGATGCGCAAGGAAGGAGCAACCGAATTACTTGCTTCTTGAGGGTAAACAAAGGGCGAATTGTTGTGCATGAAAGTGCGGCTGTGAAGAAGGGTTTATAGAGACCCAATAGACCTTGGTGAGAGAATTTTGGAGGAGAAAGAAAATCTGGAAAATTCGGTGGGCAAGTTAGAAACCAAATCTGATTTGCACTTGTAGAGGAATTTGGAAGTTTTTAAAGGTTGTGCAAGAAGGGTTTTCTGTTTTCCAAATCAATTTAGGAAACTAAGTAAAACACTTGGATAACTCCTTTGTTTTCCACTTGGCTACTTCCCTACTTTCTCTCCTACGTTTTAGGAAACCACTCCTATATTTTAGAAATCTACTCCTACCTTTTAGGAAACTAGGGTTTCTTGTCCTTGTGTTCACATTGGCGCATTCCTTACTAACCACCACTACCCCCCTCCCTCCAAAATCAGCCATTCCACCTCATTTTTCACCCACGTTTGTGTCTTACACTCTTGATTACTCCTGTGGAGAAGGTTGGTGAACGGTTATTAGGCTCGAGCAGCATTTCTCACCTACCTAAACCGATAGGTAAATGCGTTGGGTAAGATCTTTAAGGAGTGCCTTGAGTGATAAACACGAGAGAGGGTGATACACTAAGGGAGTGAAGTGAGGATATACTTGCACTCTTCTTCTTGTTACTAACCTTTTGCAGGGCATAAAGAGAGGCATGGAGCAACAACAACTAACCACAAACTACTCCTTGATGTTCACCGCCATGAAGAACAAGCTTAGGCGAATTAGTGAGCAACAAATGAAGGAGTTGCACACTCGGTTTGATGAGTTATCCAAGAGTCTCACACGGGGCTCTCGTTCAAGATCTCACAACCGGAGTAACCATGGCACCAAAGAGGCAAATAGCGAGGACTACTCCGCTAGTGAAGATGAGGAACAACCTGAGAAGCCTAGAAGGGATACGTCCAAGAACGAACTCAAGGGGATTAAAATTCAAGTGCCCGCGTTCAAAGGCAAAAGTGACCTTGAAGCTTACTTGGAATGGGAAGGCCGCATTGAGATGGTCTTCCACTGCTGCGATTATAGCGAGGAACAAAAAGTAAAAGTTGCCACCGTTGAGTTCATCGACTGCGCCTTAGTCTGGTGGGACCAAGTGAGGACCCATAGGAGGAGAATGGGAGAACCACGAGTCTGAACTTGGCGAGAACTCAAGGCATTGATGCGTAAGAGATTCGTTCCAAGCTATTACAATCGAGATCTCCACTCCAAACAGCAAACCCTCACTTAGGGCAACATGAGTATGGAAGACTATTAAAAGGAGATCGAGATGGCCATGATGAGAGCAAACATTCAAGAAGATGGTGAAGCGACCATGGCCAGATTTCTTAGAGGTCTCAATCCTGACCTTCAGGAAGCCTTGGAGCTCCAACATTATGTGGACATGCATGACCTTCTTGAACTAGCCATCAAGGCCGAGAGGGGAAAGAAATTGAGGTGTGGGACCCATACCTTCCAAACCTCCAACTCGCCTTCCTGGAAAGGAAACCTACCATGGAGGACGACCCACGAAGTTGGAAATTCGGCTACACCAACTCCTTCTAGCCGAATTCAAGGTAATGCCTCTAATCATAATACCAATTTTACCCCTAACAAAGCACTTGATGCATCCAGGTCTACCTCTAAGACACCACATGAGACTCTTAAGACTAGGAGTAGGGACATCAAGTGTTTTAAATGCCAAGGGTTTGGACATATTCAGTCTCAATGTCCAAACCAATGGGTCATGTTAATCACTCACAATGGCGAGATCATGTCCGATGATGATGATTATGAGGAGATACCCGAATTGGTCAAAGGCGACTGCCTGGAAGAAGATTCAGCTGAGGAAGATTGCTCGCCTACACAAAGGGAAGTAGGTTGTTTGGTAGCACGATGAGTGCTAACCACCCGAGTTCAGGAGGACGAGCAACTACAAAGAGAGAACTTATTTTACACTCGTTGTAAGTAGGTGACAAAGTGTGTAGCCTCATCATCGACGGCGGGAGTTGCACGAATGTGGCGAGCTTGCTCATGATTGAGAGTTTAGGGCTCTCAACTACTGGACATCCACAGCCTTACCGCCTCCAATGGCTAAGTGAGAACGGAGAGGTACGTGTCTTCAAATAGGTACGTGTTCTCTTCTCAATTGGTACTTACATTGATGAAGTCGTATGTGATGTAATGCCAATGCATGCTACGCATGTCATCCTGGGGAGACCCTGTTAATTTGACAAACACGTCACATTCGATGAGAGAGCAAATAAGTCCACACTTCTGAACGATGGCAAACGTAAGGTCCTCACACCACTCACACCTGCACAAGTGTATGAGGACTAACTTAAGTTGCAAAAAGAGTGTGAACAGGACCGTCAAAGGAGGAAACAAAAGGCGATCGACCCTGGCAAGAGCTCCACTTCTACAAGTGAGCAATCGACCAAGGGTCAAGTGAGCACACCTAGTGTTACGCATGACAAATCACCCACTACACCTACCACTAGGAAGCAAACACATGATCATTAAGGCTAAGGACGTTAGAAAAGTTGTGAATTCTGATCAGCCTGTACTTCTCATGATTTGCAAACATGTGCTCTTAGATGTTGCTGAGCTCGATAAGGCGTTGCCTTCGAGTATGGTTGCTCTTTTGCAGGAATTTGAGGATGTTTTCCCTGACGAGGTCCCTGATGGCTTACCACCCATTCGAGGGATTGAGCACCAAATTGACCTGATTCCTGGAGCATACTACCCAACAAACCTGCTTACCGCATGGGCCCTGAGGAGACAAATGAGCTTCAATGGCGGCAAGTTGATGGCCTATTAGGTAAGGGTTGGGTAAAGAAAAGTCTAAATCCTTGTGCTGTGCCGGTAATACTTGTCCCAAAAAGGATGGTACTTGGCACATGTGCACTGACTGTAGGGCCGTTAACGCTATTACCGTTAAATATCATCACCCCATTCCTAAATTAGATGATATGCTTGATGAACTCGATGGTGCTATAATATTCATCAAAATTGATTTAAAAAGTGGCTATCATCAAATTAGGATGAAAGAAGGTGATGAATGGAAAATGGCCTTCAAAACCAAACATAGTCTCTATGAGTGGGTAGTCATGCTTTTTGGGTTGACATGCCTTTAATGAATCATGTTTTGAGGCATTTCATTGGAAAATTTGTCATTGTCTACTTTGACGATATTCTAATATATACTCGCAGTGAACAAGAGCACATGGAGCATGTGAGATTAGTTCTTGAGACACTTCGATAGGCGCGTTTATATGCTAACCTTAAGAAGTGCACCTTTTGTACTAACGAGCTTGTGTTCTTAGGATATGTAGTGAGCTCACAGGGAATCAAAATGGAAGAGTCCAAGATTGAGGCCATCAAGCAATGGCCAACTCCAACATCCGTCCATGAGGTGCGCAGCTTCCATGGATTGGCAGGCTTCTACCGACGATTTGTCGAAGACTTCAGCACCATTGCTGCCCCATTGACTGCCGTGACTAAGAAGAATGACAAATTCTATTGGGGAGAAGCCCAAGAACAAGCATTTCTCACCCTCAAAGACAAACTCACACATGCACCTGTTTTGACATTACCAAATTTTAACAAGACCTTTGAAATTGAATGTGATGCCTCTGGTGTAGGTATTGGCGCCGTTCTCATGCAAGACAAGAGGCCTTGTGCAATCTTTAGTGAGAAGCTAGGAGGTGCTGCCCTAAACTACCCCACGTACGATAAAGAGCTCTACGCACTTGTACGCGCATTGGAGACCTGGCAACACTACCTCCGCTCAAGGGAGTTCGTGATACACACTGATCACGAATCCTTGAAATTTCTCAAAGGCCAACCAAAGTTAAGCAAGCGCCATGCCAAATGGGTAAGTTTCATTGACACCTTCTCTTATGTCATTAAGTACAAAACTGGCAAAACGAATGTGGTAGCTGATGCTTTATCACGTAGACATTCCTTGCTTGCTATGCTTGATGCTAAGTTGTTAGGATTCGAAATGCTTAAAGACCTATATGCACATGACACTGACTTCAGTGATATCGATGCATCTTGTATGAAGAGTCCACATGGAAAGTATTTTCCACATGGAAAGTATTTTTTACACAATGGGTTTTGTTTTATGTGGATAAATTGTGTGTCCCTAACTCTTCCATTCGTGAACTTTTGATTAGAGAGGTACACAGTGGTTGTCTCATGGGACACTTTGGCATTGTTAAGACACTCGCCATGTTACAAGAGCACTTTTACTGGCCGCACATGCGTAGAGATGTTGAACGCATGGTTGGTAGATGTGTCACTTGTCATAAGGCAAAGTCTAAAACAAATCCGTATGGCCTGTATACCCTATTGCCTATTCCTCATTATCCTTAGGTAGACTTGTCTATGGACTTTGTCTTAGGGCTACCTAGGTCACCACGAGGTAATGATTCCATCTTTGTCATGGTTGATAGATTCTCTAAAATGGCACATTTTATCCCCTGTCACAAAACTGACGATGCATCTCATATCGCTAATTTGTTCTTCAAAGAAATTGTTCGTCTGCATGGCATGCCTAAGACCATTGTTAGTGATAGAGATGTCAAGTTCTTGAGTTATTTTTTGGAAGACTTTGTGGTCTAAACTTGGCACTAGATTGTTATTCTCCACCACCAGTCATCCACAAAGCGATGGACAAACGAAAGTTGTCAATCTCACACTTGGTAGTCTACTTTGGGATTTGATTAAAAAGAATCTTAAATCTTGGGAAGAGTGTTTGCCTCACGTTGAATTTGCTTACAATCGAATAGTTTATAGTGCAACACACTACTTCCTGTTTGAGATTGTCTATGGCTTTAACCCCCTGACCCCCCTGGATTTGGTACCCTTACCTTCCTCTGAGCACACAAGTTTAGATGGGAAAAAGAAAGCTGATTTCGTGCGCAGGTTACATGAAGCCATTCGTACTCAGCAATACATCCAGCAAGCCAATAAGCACCGTCGTAAGATGATTTTTGAGCCTGGAGACTGGGTTTGGCTACACTTGAGAAAAGAGAGATTTCCCAAGTAGCGTCAAAGCAAGTTATCCCCAAGAGGTGATGGACCCTTTAGAGTGCTCCAACAGGTTAATGACAACACTTACAAATTAGAGCTACCTTGGGAGTATAATGTTAGCGCGACCTTCAATGTCGTAGATTTGAGCCCGTTTCTTAATGAGGAGGATCCAGATTTGAGGGCAAATCCTTCTCAAGAGAAGGGGACTGATGTGTGCACGGACCTCAGCCCACGTAATGACCCAGTTCGAGTCCCATTGGGCCCAGTCACACGTGCACGAGCCAAGCTCTTCAAAGAATCCCTCCAAGGCCTTGTTTGAATGGTCCAAGACCAACATGGAGTCCATAGAGATATTGAAGGCCTAGAAAGAGATAAGCAAGTCATCTACATCATGATCCAAGCCCATGAAGAGTCAAGTGGGCCTCCAAGTGAGTTGGCAGAATAGGGCTATAGGCCTTAGTTATTACTTAGAGTTAGATTAGTCGCTTTAGTAGAGCATGGGCCGACCCATCTTGACACCAAGATGGCCGAATGCTTCCCTTAGGGTTTTTAGGGTTGCTAGTGACCTTTAGCCTATAAAAAGGCTAGCTTTGTAAGGCCTGAAGGTAGACATTTTATCAATAAAACTTTTGATTATTTTCGATTCTTCTTAGAGAGAATTCGAGCCTTTACTTGCTCTTGGCAAGGGAGTTGAGCAATCTTGCGTCTTGTCCTTGATTGTTCTATCAACCTATCCACTAGAGTATCCACCTTCCATTGGAGTCGTTGTTCTACCGCCTCTAATCAAATCTGTTGTCCGTTTGATTCTAGGTTCCGCAATCCAAGCATTGGACCATCTCGCTAGATCCTTGGGCAAACGTGCTACATGTCACAAAATAAGTTGATCGAGAAATGTATCATGCCATACTTGATCTCAAACCCGTCGACACTCTGTCAATGTTTGGAGTAAAGAATAAGACCGTAGATCCCACTTTACACCACATTCCTTCCACCAAACATTCCCCATACTGGGCCCAAACAGCTCACAGTAACAGAAAGGTAATACTCGAGTATACCACAGGGTCGAGGAGATAATACTCCACTCGACTAACAGTCACTCATGGTTCGTTATCGAACCGACCAACCCCTTGCCGGCTCGATCCGAATAACGACCAATGAGGTAAGAGCTCAGATATCACAATAAAGTCGTTGGATACAACCCTCCAATAGACATTAAATCATGCACAAGTACAGTTTCACAGTAATACAGTAGTAGTCATACAATTAAGAGAACAAGAGCAGTTGTGACGCCCCGAAAAGAATGAGTTTGAGAACCCGGAAATTTTCTAATTTTCTAAGGTTTATTTTTTTTTAATCGCCCGCCTTTTCTACATTTTCTTGATTAGAAAAATTCCCCAGATAAAGTTTATGAGCAAAGATAGTTTTAAAATGATTTTTCTAGTATCGGTTAGTTTTTGGGAAATTAAGAGCGTATTTTGAACGTGGGACCCGCAAGTGCGGTAAATGCATTATATTTTTGACATCTTGTTGGAATTTTGTATTAAGGGATATTATTTTACAAAGTGTTAAGATATTTGTATTGGAGAGACAAAAGGATAGAGTTGCATTAAAAAGGGTGACAAGTGTCACCTTCCTATTCAACCTTGACTTTGACCATTATTTCTTACCTTTACTAATACTTAATTTTGACCCAAAAAGCACCTAAATTTCTGCAAGCTTGGCCGAACCTCTTGGAGCAAAAATACAAGAAGAAAGCCTTCAACTCCAACTCCATTTCTTGCTCAATCTTGTGAATCAACCGTTCAACTTTCAAATTCCTCCACAAAAGTCACTTGTTTAGGAAGATTGAAGGTAGTGGTGGAGTGATTAGAGAAGGCAAAGGACTAAGCCATTAACTTTCTTGATATTTCAAGGTTCATGTCTAGCAATCCTTTCTTTGTTCTTGATTATGCTAAATTAGTGACTTGTGATGGCTAAAGAGATGGTTTGATGGATTATATCTTGAGTTGTGGTTGACTTGATGAAGTTTTATAATTTTTGGGGATTTTTCTGTTTTAATATGAACATGGTTGTGTGGTTATATATGATGATTGGAAATGATGTTTAATAACTCTATGAGGTGGAAAAAGTGGTCAATTGCAATCAATTTCTGTTTTGGAAGAAATCTTGGAAAGTTAGGGTTTGATGTTCTTCATTCTGCCCGAATTTGTAGCTCATAGATAGAGGCCGAATTGGCCTTGGATTAAAACATGAAAGTTGTAGAGAATGGTATTTTATAGGTGCCTACAAAATTTTAGGTCAATTGGAGTAGTGTAGAATGAGAAAAGTGGAAATTACTATTGCTGTCCTGGTTTTACCCGAATGCTAGAATTACGCCTGTAATTGGTTGTTTTGGCTGGAATTGCTTCCGAATTGGTTGTTGAGATCTTCTGATGAAATTTAGCCCTATTTCTTAGCTTTCATCTGGTTTTAGAATTTCTGGATTTGGACTTGGATAGCATGATTTATGATGTTTCCGCTAGAATGCGATCTGTGAATTTGTTTTTCCGGTTCTGGTGTAGTTTCTTGCATTTTTGACCTGATTACACTCAAAACTGGGTTGAGTGACCGTCTGCAATATTGTAGCCCTGTCTCTTAGCTTCGAAACGGTGGGTCTTGGACCTTCATCCGAGAATCGTAGCGCCTTTGGTACCATTACCGCAAAATGACGTCAAAACTATTTTTCTGGTTTTGAGCTTAACTTTCATTTCCGGACTTTTCCCTAGCTTGACTTGTACTAGTACTACTTGGATCTTGCTGAATGACTATTGGATGAACTTGTTGTTGTGTGTGTACCTTTGGGACTGGCTGAAGAAATAATGAAGCCATGATGGCTGGGAAAGTAAGCAAATTTAGGGGAAATGCTGTCCGAACTTTTAAAGGACTTGTTTGCATTGAGTTTGTGATTGAAGGGCTTGGATTCGGACAAGGTAATGATATATGCTGGATGGTTCCTGAGCCATGGAGGTGAGTGACCCCAAACTATTGTTAAAGCTTCTTATGAAATGTTTCTTGCATTATTTACTCGACTGCATCTCATGCGTGCTTGCATGTGAATTCATGATATGATTTTAGCTTCAATGAGTTCTTGGGGAGTCTTGTGCTAGACACCAACGTCTCCACCTCTGTTTACTTGGAGCAAATGGCTCCGGAGCTCAAAAAGGGGCTCCCTCTTAATGTTAATGTTAATGTTAAATGATCTATTTGAGCGTTGGGTGTTCAAGTACTATGATTTCACTGGCTCACAAGAGCAATAAACGGATATTTGTTCTTTGAATCATGACATCATCGAAATGATCGAAATGCATTATTGTGAAATATATTTGATTTCTGATTTTACTGGTTACTCGCTGAGCTTCTAACTCACCCCAAAACTATTTTATTCCCCTCCACAGGGCTCGTGGCGAAGGAAGGACTTGTAGTACTTATTGACGTGAATGGATGACCTATATCTTGTACAGTTTGGATTTGGATTCATTTGATGTATAGTTGGGAATCATTTCCGCTTCGCTTATAACATGTAATTATTGGAGAATTTGATGTAATTTTTGAGATTTATATTGCAATCTGTTTGAGGAATGTAGTGAGCGACTGAGTCCCGGCGAGAGCTGGGCAGGCGGCCCGCCGAACCCTCTGGTTCGCCTTAGGGGGGAGGTGGGGCCGTCACAGCAGTGAAGCACACTCTCGTCTCATTCAAGTCAACCAAGTTCACAGAATCAAGTATAAACAATCATTTAAGCATTAAACCATGCAAGGGTACACTCACCAATTCAAACAAGCAATTTCACAAGTTTTTGCCCGACGTAAGCCTCGGTTCACCGGTACGCCCTATAACAATCAAGAAAGCACAATTGAGACTCGGACACGAGTCAAATACCTCTTAAATGAACTACTAAGGCAAAACCAAATCTAGCTTGAAATGGAAAATACATAACATTTAGGGCTAAAAGTAGAAACAAACCACAAAATCTTTCATTTCTATCCAACCTCAACCTAAACTCACAAGAATCCACCATCCTCAACATTTGGAGAGCATTTCCCCTAAAATTTCAGATTTTCCATCCTGCCCTTTTTTATTGAGTCCATGGATCGGCCCACCTTGTCCAAGGAGTGGCCGATCATCTAGCTTTTCGATATTAGGGTTTCGGATATTAGGGTTTCATTAGTTTTGCCTATATAAAGGCTTGCTTTGTAAACATTAAGGTAGACGTTTTATCAATAAAGTTTGTTATTTTCGATTCTTCTTCTTGAGAGAGAATTCGAGTCTTTTTACTTGCTTTGGTAAGGGTTGTGAGCAATCTTGCGTCTTGTCCAAGATTGTTCTACCGACCTATCCATTAGAGTAATCACCTCTGTGGAGTCGTCGTTCTACTGCCTACAATCAAATCGTGTCGTCCGTTTGATTCTAGGTTTCCGCAATCCAAGCGTTGGACAACCTCGCTAGATCCTTGGGCAAAGGTGCTACGTGTCTCGAAACAAGTTGATCGAGGACGGTATCAGTTGGCTTCAGAGCTTTGGTGGAGGTATCTTCCGTTATGTCCGTAGTTTTTGTCTCAGTTTTCCTTGTTCCACTGCTTTGTCTTACAAAAACAAAATTCTGTTTGTGTCATTTGTGTTCTTGTCGTTGAGTCTTGCTCTAATCTGTCCGCCCTTGTTGTGCTTTATTCAAGAAAAAAAAAAACAAACCTGTCCGTAAATCTTTGTTGTCTTGTTGCGTCAATTCCGTCGTATGTTTGGCCCTCAATCTGTCCGACATAGGGTGGTGATTTCTGGTCGTCAATTGTGCATCAAACCCTGCCATTAGCATTGCTTGTTGCTTGTCTAATCTGTCCGCACTTATTCCTTTCTTTGTAGCATCGAATTTCTGGTTTCGTTTGTGTGTTCAAATCTGGCCGCGACTCGTCCTCAATTCCGTTCATAGCCTTGTGTCTTGCTCGTGCACAACTGCCTTGGGTAGTTGAGCGTCACTTGGACAGCAAGAAGGTCGGACCTTGAGGCGGCTAGGGTTTCCATTGGTGCGGCTAGGGTTGGGTTTTGCGCTAGGGTTTCTTGTACTAAATATGTCCAAGCTTAGTTGGTGTCATCCAAGTGGTTTAGTTAATTTCCTAATCTGATTTTGGCTAATCTAGTTGGTGTTTGTGAGATCTTGAAGAAAACCTACAAGAGTCTAGGGTTCTTGAGTTTCTTGAAATCAGTCTTGAACTTCTTGAAACTTGCGTGGGGTGCTTGGAGGATTGGAGGAGTTCATTGGAGGGCTGACCAGATTTCTGGGATTTTACTACTTCAGCCGAGTTTCTTGTTGTTCTTGAGTTAAAAAAAAAAAAACTGAAGCGAAAAAGAAAAGAGGAGAGACATTCGGGTGACAAGAAAATAAAGGCATAAGATAGAGGGTAGTGAATCTTTATTGCCAAATCAGATTTGTTACATCTTGTTTCTACCCAAAACAGAAATTTAAAACCCAAGAAAGGTACTCAAAAATTCTGACCAACCTCTTCTTGCAATTCTTGGTCACCTTGTGCTTTGATAACTTGAACCACCCTTCGAGATTGTTGGATTTCTTCACCTTGTTTTTTGAAAAATTGAACCTCCCTTTGAATAAACAATTTCCTATATTCCCTCGCGGAGGTGAAGGGCTTTCTTGTTTTGGGGATAAAGTTTTTGGGCAATTCTTGAGTAGGCCGTGGGGGTGAAGATTGAGTGACATTGCTCCCTTCGTCTTGTGACGCCATTGTCTTGAAACAAGAACCGAAGCTGCCTTGCCCTTGCAAAAAAAAAAGGAGAACCGAATTGTCTTGTTTCTTGAGAATAAAGGGGCCGAATTTATTGTGAGTTGTGTTCGGCTGTGAGAGAAGGTTTTTGTAGGGAATTAGCTGACCTTGGGGAAGGGTTTAAGAAGGAAAAAAAATTCTGGAAATTTACGGTTGGAGAGAGGAAGGAAACCGATTTCTCTTGTTCTTGCAAGTGGAAGCCGAATCTGATTTTTTTGGTGTGTGAGGCTGCGGCTGCCTTGAGGTGTTTTATTGAAAATCCAACCGACTTTAGGAGGAGTCTTTGAAGGAGAGAAATTTGGAAAATTTTGGTTGGGGTGGGAGCTACCAAATCTGATTGTAGCCTTCTCGGTTTAGAATTTGGAAGTTTCTTAAAGTTGTTTCAAGTAGGAAGAAAGGTTCCCTAAGGAGTTTCCAAAACTAACTTGTTTTCCAAATCACTTTAAGAAACTAAGTAAAACACTTGGATAACTCTTTGCTTTCACTTGGACACTTCCCTACTTTCTCTCCTACATTTTAGGAAACCACTCCTACATTTTAGGAATCTACTCCTACCTTTTAGGAAACTAGGGTTTCTTGACCTTTTTTGTTCACATTGGCGCATCCCTTGCTGTCCGCCACTACTTTCCCTCCAAATTCATCCATTTCACCTCATTTTCCACCCACATTCATGTCTTACACTCTTGATTACTCTTGTGGAAAAAGTTGGTGACGATTATTGGACTTGAGCAGCATTTCTCACCTACCTAAACCGACAGGTAAAGGCATTGGGTAAGATCATTAGAGTTCTTTGAGTACACATACGAGGATGAGTGATACACGAGAGTAGAGTGTACATGTGATAGCCCCACCTCTCCCTAGGGCAAACCTTAGGGTATCAGCGGACTGCCTGCCCAGCTCTCGCCAGGATTTAGTCGTTCAAAGTACTAATATCATCAATGAAACGAATGTAACATTTGACAATGCAGGGAATTGAAACCCTAACTCAAACATAATCACTAATCCAACAATTCAGCTTAGTACATATATCATCGCATGCCAACTTACCACGCTTCACTCAAAATTATATAATATAAATCATCCTTAAGAATTTAAGCTTACAAGTCTGCTTAAATGAAAGTTACAACCTCAAAACGTAAGAAAGGCAAAATAAAGCTAAGAAAGCCCTCGATCAAATCCCTTCCCGATCTATTAAGAAAAACAAAGGGAATGGGGTTCGCTAAAGCCCAGTGGGGTTCCAGGTAAAACAAGTAAACACATAGTCACATAAAATCACAAAATAGCCAACTAAATACCGTACAGTAAAATAACAGTTTAATCACAGTTCAATTCAAGGATACGGGTGGCTTTCAAAAGCCAAAGGTCCACTTGAGCTTAATCATAATTGCCTCCTGTTGACACTCCGTCAACACTTGTAACAGTATATAGGTCCGTAGAACACCACTTTCACCAATCTCTGTCCACCAAACAACTCCCCCACCGAGCCCGTACTCCATAAACAGTAGTTTGGTAATACTCGAGTATACCAGGAATCCGAGTTTCCAATGCTCAAGGATTCCAATGAAACAGTATCAAGCCGAAGATTTTATCACTGGTGGTGCTGGACAACACAACAAGCAAGCACAACGGCTATGCTTCACCAGGGACCTCCAAGCAAGATTCAATTTCCAGTGAACAGTAAACAGTCCTCAAGGTTTATCAGCCTTCTCGACCAAGCCCTTGCTGGCTCGATATAACCGACTTACCTACGAGGTTGGGTACCCAAACAGTAACAGTAGTTGGTGGAGTATCATCCACGCAACTTAAGCACAGTCATGTATAGCAATATCTCATTTCATGTTAATTCATTCAGTAAGTAGAGCCTCGGTGAAAAGAAAAAAAACAAGGAAGGTCGAGTGTGATAAAGTACACACTCGCCTCAATTTTAATTAAAATAGTGTTTGGCTCAAACAATAATAATTCAATACTTTCAATTATACAAATATTTCACATAACAAGTAGTAGGTAGTGGAACACTCACCTGTCAAGCAAAAGTAATAATCGACGTCAAACGTCTCAGTTACGATCACCGTCGTTGCCCAAACCTAGGTCAACGAGTGAAAACATTAATAATTGGATTCGTTCCCTACTAAGGTATAGGTTCATTAAGAGGCCAAGTGAGTAGCTTAAGCTACTTAATCTGGCATGCAAATAGGGTCTAAACCATGGTGAAAGTTCATGGAAAACAAGTCTAGTATGTACATGAAAGTTTGGCAAAAGAAAAGTTTCACTAAAGCTCAAAGGCTTCATTACGGGTTAAACTGTCTCGCCCGGCCAGCCTCGGGAAAACGGTCATTGCTCATTGTAGGAGAGTCGGAATTAGGTTCCGTCAATTGTGTTGGAAACTAGGTTCTTAAGGCTAAATTTGTCGTGAAGAAACCATTTTCAAAATCCCAGCTTAAGTGGCTCAAAATTAAGAAGTCAAAAGAAATTTCTGGACTGCCTCGGATGAACAGTACCGCACGGGCAGCCGACTTTCACGACTTGCCACGGATTGCTTGGGATGAACAAGAACATGAGCTAGGTACCGTTTTAAAGATCTAAGAGTCTATTTTCCAATGCCACAAACGGCACTCAATTCTGACTAGTGAGTAAAACGTTATAGCCTTTACAACATTGCTGGACAGAAAGTTTCTGGACCTAGTCCAGTTTTGTCCCTTTGCTTGCAACTCAAAATTTACTCAACCAAATTCGCTAATTTTTGTAGAAAACCTCCACACACATAACCCAACATATATCACTCACATTTGTAGCCAAAATATGCATGAAACATCAGGGCAAAAACCGGACAGCAAGCTTAAAAGTTTCGGTCAGCACACTTTAAAAATTTCTAACTTCTACTCTTCTTGTTATTTTCATTCCCTGCACATAACAAGTATTAGATCCAACTAAATAGGGGTTTAAAACATATCAATACTTCATAAACACACATGAATAAGGATTAGACATTTCATCAAACACTTGGTATGCATATTAGTAAACCTAACCATTACTTGATTAACTCAAGAAACTAACCCCAAATTCAACCATAACAAGTTGTTTTTCACCATTTCATCCTCAAGTAGATGATATAACATCATAAACCCAAATTGTAAAGATTACATACCTTACTTACAAGTTGCTTTGGTCACCAAACAAACCACCACAATAGAAGCTTTAGGCTTGAAACAACCTCAAAGATTGAAGGAAATTTTCTCACAAACTCTAGATCTTTCTCTTTTGGTTTTTATTCAAGATCAAACTAAGGTTGTCATAGCAAGAAGATGGAGTTTTCTTCCTTCCCTTGGAAGCCCTTAAGGTGGACGAAATTTTGGAGGAAAATGAGCAAAGTTGGTTTAAAATTCCTCTAATCCTTTGGTCAAACAAGATACATGGCTAGGGTTTTGCCACATGGCTCCATTATTGTCCTAACTTTTCTTAATCTTTGACTAATGCCATTCTTACCTTTCCAAATGCACCAATAATTATTCAACAGCTCTAATCTCTCACATAAAGTCTCTACCACTAATAAAAGAACACTTGGACAATTACAAGTGGTGGTTTATTTACAACCTAGCTCAAGGATATATTTTACTTCAAGTAAAATGAATTGAAATGAAATGCATGGAAATTATTATAACACATAGAAAATAATTTGTAAGGGCATATATTAAATGGTCTAGATCTTATATTAAATGGTCTAGATCTTATAATAAGGCATGTAAATAAGAAAATTGTGTTTTAAAGTGAGGGTCAATACAAGGGATTTGTTGTAACACATTGTGAAATATAATACTAGGGCATATAAGAGGCGGTTTAAATCTTGGTGCAAGGCATGTAGTTTGGGGAAATTGTATTTTAAAAATGAGGGTTCTCACAGTACATGCCTGAGTTTGTGTGTAGGAGGAAAATTCCTTTTCTCTGCTAACCATTTTTGCAGGTCACGTAACCATGCCTAGCGGAGTTGCCTCTTACTCATACAACCAAGAATTCTTGGAGAATAAGCCTCTCAAGAGGAGAGGCGGCCTACTCCCAAGCACAGTTCCATGGAATCTAGTTCACAACGTGAGTCTCGTTCACTCCGAGAGGAGATGGAACATTACCGTGCTTCGTGTGTATATGAAAGGTATAAACGAGATTGTGATGAGAATGAGAAGAAGCAAAGAAGTTTGTGTCGAGCATCTAAATCGAGGTCAATCTCAAGCAAACGAGGTTCATCTAAGAAGTGTCTTGACAATCAAGACAAGGAGTTCGAGAATTTTCGAATTGAGTCAAAGCTTCATGAAGCAAAGGATGAATTCCGAAGTCTGACTAAAGCATTGGTTGATTCTATGATGGAAAGACTTAGCCAAGTGTGGGATTCCCACTTGGAGCAACTTAATCACGTGTCGACTGGTGGTGATAAAGGGAAAATTCATCCTAGTCCCTCGTCGATTGAAGAGGTAGAATCCGAGGGAGTTGAAAGCAATGAGATAAAAGGGTCAGCTGTTGAACTAGAAAAAGAGATGGACAAATCTGATGAGATGGGTGATAGAAAGAAAGAGAAGAGAGAATGTGGGCTGATTTTGAGCAAGAATGTGAGGGCCTATTATTTTTCTAACAAACTTACCTTTGCTTTGTTTTAGTATCTCTTCTTTTGTGCAGATTACACAAAGTCAAGTAGAGCTGGTCATGGCATGTTCCATTCCAAAGTCACTTGGACACTTTACGGGTTTCCATGGAATTTGTCTCCTAGGAGCTAAATCTCTCTGGTATTAATCCATGGGACAATGTCCATTCAAACCTGTCCATGCCATTGGAGAATTAATTCGAACCCCTCTAAAAAGGGAAATTCCAGATTCTACTTCTTATTCTTTACCTGTGGTTCATTCATCATTTTTTGCCGTATTTTGAGCATGTTACTAGCCCTAACCCTTGTTGTTCTTGTGTAGATTTTGATGAGAAGTGTAAAGGACTAGCACTGGAACCTCAAGTTGAATCAATTGGTAGAAGAAATATTGAAATATCAAAAGGAGTTTTCACATTTAAATCTTGTTCTACACCTTCTTACCATTTAGTTAATAATGTACCATTAGTTCTTTATCCAATTTCTGAATTGTTTCAAGTTGAAGGTTATTTTGTTTTTGTAGGTTGTAACGCTATCCAAAATTTTTCAACTATGGTTAAAGACTTGCAACCCGATTTCGTGCTTATTTCTGCTGAAAGTGGTGCACATTCGTGCTTCTTCACATGTCCCAAAGCTGGTCACCACGAGCTTAGTTCACCAACTCCAACTTGCACAAATTCTTGCGATTCGTATGGAGTGTGTTTCACTTCATTGCTGCCACTTATATCGGGTGATGCCCACAAATGTGTCAATCCAGATCCGAATGTTGGTCTTACATCACTGGTTCGTGCTTCTAGGGAAGTGCAGCCCGGTTGGTTCAATGTTCCACCTCCAGATAGGAAGTTGTGCCAAATTAACGACAACCAAGGACGAATCATACCACCTTGAACAACCTAATTCGGAATTTCTCTTGCTCCCATGAGCATCATTATGAAGATCCTTATCTTGCGCATGAGAATGGTAAGCTTTTGCACAATTGTATGCTTATGACCACTAACTATGAGATTTATTGTGTAGGTGACAATATGACAATCTATGGCCGAAGGCTGATTAGAGAGTTTTGGATTGCTACCTGGAAGTTTTGCGAGCCTTACACAAGCTCTTTCCTATCTTGGCGCATGTCCTTGTTTGAGAGCCTCATGAAACTGACCAAATGGCATTTAACTCGACTCGTGACCTTTCATTTGTTCCCAACGTGGCTGACCTCCAAATGCACTGTCGATTTGAGTTTCATACTACTAACTGTTGTTAGTATCTTTCATCCCCATCTAGATTTGAGGACAAATCCTTCTCAAGAGGAGGGGATTGATGTGTGCACGGACCTTGCCCCACTCAATGACCCAATTCGAGTACCATTGGGCCCAGTCACACGTGCACGGGCTAAGCAATTCAAGGAATCACTCCAAACCCTTGTGTGGAATGTTCAAGACCAACAAGGAGTTCATCGAGACATTGAAGGCTTGGAAAGTGATAACCCAGTTATCTACATGATGATCCAAGCCCGTGAAGAGAGCCCGTGAAGAGCCAAGTGGGCCATGGCCGATTAGGCCTTAGTGTTAGGAATTTTAAGTTTAGATTAGTCCTTTTTTTAGCCATGGATTCGGCCCACCTTTGTCTAGGGATGGCCAAACCACAAGGCCCTTTTTTATTGAGTCCATGGATCGGCCCACCTTGTCCAAGGTGTGGCCAACCATCTAGTTTTTCGATATTAGGGTTTTATTAGCTTTGCCTATATAAAGGCCCGCTTTGTAAACATTAAGGTAGACGTTTTATCAATAAAGTTTGTTATTTTCAATTCTTCTTCTTGAGAGAGAATTCGAGCCTTTTTACTTGCTTTGGCAAGGGTTGTGAGCAATCTTGCGTCTTGTCCAAGATTGTTCTACTGACCTATCCATTAGAGTAATCACCTCTGTGGAGTCGTCGTTCTACCGCCTACAATCAAATCGTGTCCTCCGTTTGATTCTAGGTTTCCGCAATCCAAGCGTTGGACAACCTCGCTAGATCCTTGGGCAAACGTGCTACGTGTCTCAAAACAAGTTGATCGAGGACCGTATCATGACATATGAGTGGATTGATAGGGCAAGAGTGTACTTTATCACACTTGCCCTAATGTAGTATATTCTTGTTCAATGATTTCAATTGAATTGATATACATGTATATGAGTTGTATTTTATCTGGAATTCCAGAAACCCTGTGGCTAGTTAATCGAGTCGAGCCAGCAAGGGTCTGGTCGATTAGATAACGAACCCTGGGTAGTTAGTGTTGTCGAGTGGAGTGTTATCTCTTCAACTAATCGGTATACTCGAGTATTACCATCAATGTTTATTGAGGATTTTGGACCCAGTAGGGGGTTTGGTTGGTGGACGGAGATTGTAGCTAAGTGGTGCTCTATTGGATTGGTTACTTTACATGAAAGTAGACGGAGTGTCAACTACTACTTGATCAATCTCTGGTGAAGCAATGGGAACTGGCTATTGAGAGCCATCCGTATCCTTATCCTCTGACATGATTATTACTTATCGGATTATTGTTTCTTTTGAAAAACTTTACATTCACTCATTTTGAGATTTGCTACTTGAAGAGTTATTGCTCACTTTTATGAATTTGTTCTGCTCGCTTACTTGTCCTTTTAAGTAATGGTCAACTTGCTATTTGGAACCTCATTGAACTTTTAGCTCATTCCACGCCATTTGTTTTCCTTACAGGGGATACGAGCGAGGCGTGAGACTGGTACAGGCTAGCGTAATCTAGTTTTTTGGAAATTTTGTAATTGTACTCGCACTAGTCGCTCGATTAGGGTTGAATGTATTGAGAACTTAAAACTTTTGATATATTTGGGATTGTATGGATGGTACCCTATTTGATACGAACCAAGAGACACCATTGCGAACTATTCGAGTTCCCCTAGGACCCGTAACTCGAGCACGAGCTAAGAAGATGAGGGAGGAACTCCAAGGACTTGTTCATGAGATACAAGGCCAAGAAATTGTTCCCAAGGTCATGGAGGGGCTTGAGCATGAAGGAATGAAAGTCATCCATGTAGTGCACGCCAAAGAGAACCATGTGTGACCCTTCTCTAGTCACATTTGCTGTTTTAGTTAAGTCATTGTAATAAGGGCTTAATGGTCCATAGCCTTGCTTTATTTACCTAAGCGATGATCTCATAAGGTTATTTACCTAAGCAATGACCTCATAAGGTTGTTTACCTAAGGGATGACCTCATAAGGTTTGGTCAAGCCCACAATTCTTAGTCTTATGGAAATAGTCAAGCCTACAATTGTTAGTCTTAGTCAAGACTACAACTCTAGATTAGTTCCACATTTAGTTGTTCATCTCTATGTAAGGCTATAAATAGCCCACACTTCCAATGGTTTATACATTCAATCAATAAATCAGATTTTGAGAGTTTTCTTGGTTTCTCCAAGGCTTCTTGAATACCTTAGAATTTCTCTAGGTGTTCGTGACTTATCAATCTAGAATCACACTAGGTTGTGGCGTCTTCTACCATTATACCAAGGTTCGTTAACCACGTGATTAACGGGTTGAGGTCATCCGCTTCAAACTTGGTGTCCTCTTGTCGATCCTGAAGCTAATCTTTTACGGGTTTCGTCACAAGGTTGGCGACGTTCGTATCAGTTGGTATCAGAGCTAATTAAGAGGTATCACGTTATATCCTTTTTTTTATTTGCTTTTCGAGTCAAGTTGTCGAAAATTCTGTTTTCGTGTTCTAAGTTGCTATCCGCAATTTCCAGATTTGTTACTTCGTGTTCTTGCGTTATTTTTCCAGATTTGTTTCGACATGAACTTGTGTCTAGTTGTTAATTGCTGTGGTTAGCCTGGTTTGGTCCAGCCTTTTTTTTTTGTGTCTTATTCTTGATTCTTTGTTTGAGTCTTGTTTCTATCCTGTTATATCCATTCAATTCCAGTCTTTTGTTCTATTTGATCATTCGAGGTTACTGTTCATCCGAAAAAAATCAGTTTGTAGCAAGGGTTTTAGAGTCCTATCTAGTTATTACCTTGTGTTCTTGTTTACATACAAAAAAAAAAAATACCTGGCTAACCTTACAAAAATTCCTGGAAATCTGTCTTGATCAAAACTTGGGTTTTTTTTGAAGTTCCTGATTGTTTAAAACCACAATCTTGAAGTTCTTGGAACTTTAGTTGGGATTCTTGAAGCCAACCAAAATCTGTCTTGATCAAAATCGTGAAATCTTGGATTGTTTAGGGAGGAAATCATCTTCAATTTTGTGTTTCTTGAATTCTGGGAATTAACATCTTGAATTCTTGAAAGAATCTTGAAGTTTTTGGGTTTTGGGAACCAAATCTTGGTAAACAACAAGGCTGCAAATTTTCAGCTGCCAAAATCCTTGTCTTCACCACAACAATCTTCTTTCTTGACTAAGAACATTTTAGCCACGAAATTTGGCTCTTCTTGGCTGATTAGAAAACAAAAACAAAGGAAGAAGAAGAATATTCAGCCCATTCAAGTCAAATTTCCCAACCTATTCAAGTCAAATTTTCTAACCTGTTCAAGTCAAATTTTCCACCCTTGTTCCCAAAAACAACCAAATCAGTTCCAATCTTGAACTTGACCTTAGAATTTATGGGAACCAGCAAATAGGAAGACTAATCCTTGTTTCCAAAGGATTAAAGAAGAAAAGTCAGCCTTGGGTTTCCAAAACAGTCCTACCACAACACAAATTCATCTTCCATTCGGATTCCATCTTTGCAACCATTGGGGAATTTCTGTCCAATCATTAATTCTGGAAATTTTCGTGCATCATTAGGTTAGTTTTAAGTGTCATTCTGAATCCTCTAAGTGTCCATTTATCTACTAAAACACTGCCCAGAAATGCAGCAACCAGCAGCTCAAAATTCCAGTTTTGGGTAGAGTTTTTGTCTAGGATCCTTAAAATTCAACTTTGAGTCATTCATTGAGTCGTGGTCAGTCCCTTCATCTTTTGTTCTTTTTTTCGTTCAAAGTGCTACAATCTTGTGACCCTGGTTGGTAAGTCGATCCACACTAGAAGGAGTTCTAACTTCTTCGAGGAGTTGACCGAGGAGCCTTGAAAATACCTTGGTGAGTTCTTAGAGTGTTCAAACACGAGAGCGAGAGTAAACACGTGAGGAAGTGTGCGAGATAAACTTTGCTTCTTTCCATTATTATTTTTTTTTACCCTACCATGGCTAACGAGGGGGGAACAAGCTCCCAAGCTTTTGATCTTAAACTTTTCACAGAAGCAATCAAAGGCGAATTGGGACGCATGATGGACCAAAAACTTGAACTGATGCACCAACGCATTGACAGCTTAGAGTTGTCTCATGGAAGCTCCAAAGGCAGCCGTGGAAAGGCTTATGCACATGAGTCTAGCGACTCTAACTCAGACAACAACTATGAGCATAAGCAAAGTAGGTCCAAGCGTGATGCTAGGCCTTCAAATGACCACATTCCGGGCATAAAGATGAAAATTCCGCCTTTCCAAGGACGATCAGACCCTGATGCCTACTTAGAGTGGGAGAAGCGGATTGAACTTGTTTTCGATTGCAATACTTACTCGGAGGAGCAAAAGGTCAAGTTGGCCGTGGTCGAATTCACCGACTACGCCGTTGTGTGGTGGGATCAACTCTCCACTAGTCGAAGGAGGAGTCGTGAACCTACCATACAAACTTGGACGGAGCTAAGACGACTAATGAGGAAGCGTTTCGTACCAAGTCACTACTACCGTGACTTGTACCGAAAGCTTCAAACCCTCAACCAAGGAGTACGAAGTGTCGAGGACTATCACAAAGAAATGGAAATACTCATGCTACGGGCAGACATCATGGAGGATCGAGAAGCAATAATGGCACGCTTCTTGAACGGACTAAGGCCCGAAATCGCTGACCAAGTAGAGTTACACCACTATGTGGAACTTGGGGATTTGGTGGAAAAGGCCATCAAGATTGAAAGGAGGATTAAGAGGAGGGGTTCGACTCGAAGTTACTCCAACTTTTCACCCTCTTATCTCCGAACTACACCGCCAAAGAAAGAGGATAAAGGGCCGAGTAATTCCATCCCTTCAAGACCAAGGCCGGATATGACTAAGTGGGAGTCTAAGGCAACACCAAAGACTGCCATTGAGTCGAGCATGGGGCGAAATCGAGATACTAGATGCTTCAAATGCCAAGGCCGAGGGCATATTGCCAGCCAATGCCCGAACCAACGCACTATGATCATCTTACCCAATGGTGAGTTTTTCACCGATGATGAAGATGAGAAGGAGGAGTTGCCATCCCTTGAGGAAGAAGAGGAAGCATTACCCATCGATGAACGAGTTGGACTCGTTGTCAGACGAGCCTTAGCAACCCAAGTGAAAGCTGCCGACCATGTACAAAGGGAGAACATTTTCTACACCCGTTGCTATATCAAAGTTAAGGTATGTAGTTTGATCATAGATGGAGGTAGTTGTGCTAACGTCGCTAGTGCCTTGATGGTGGAGAAACTAGCACTACCCACTCTACGACATCCAACACCTTATCGTTTGCAATGGTTGAACGATAGTGGGGATGTTCGTGTGACCAAGCAAGTCCAAGTACCTTTCCAAATTGGAAAGTATGAGGACGTGGTGTTATGCGACGTGGTCCCTATGCAAGCATGTACATACTATTGGGGAGACCATGGCAATTCGACAAGGGAGTTACATTCGATGGCATTACCAATAAATACTCTTTCAAGCAAGGCGAGAAGAGGATTGTGCTTGTGCCACTCACTCCTATCCAAGTTCGTGAAGATCAAGAAAGCCTGATCAAGGAGAGCGAGCTTGAGAATGAGAAGAAAAAAATAGAAAAAATCGAGAGCTCAACAGGAAATGATAAGGCCGAGAAAATTGAGAGGAAAAAGACATATAGTGAGCCGGCCAAAATTGAAAAGAGAGAGAGAAAAGGCTAAATCTATTGATAAAAGCCAATGTAGTAAGAAAAGCTTTGAGTGTTAATACACCCATCTTTGTACTTTTGAGCAAAGAGGTGTTGGTTGTTATAAGTGATCTTACTAATACTCTACCATCTAGTATTGTCTCTCTTTTGCAGGATTATGAGGATGTCTTTCCCGATGAGATTCCAAATGGACTACCACCAATAAGGGGAATTGAGCATCAAATTGACTTGGTTCCAGGTGGCCCACTTCCTAACAGACCAGCCTACAAAATGGGTCCAGATGAGACAAAGGAACTCCAACGCCAAATCGAAGAGCTTCTAACAAAGGGATGGGCACGAGAAAGCTTGAGCCCATGTGCGGTTCCCGTCATCTTGGTGCCTAAAAAGGATGGAAGTTGGCGAATGTGCACTGACTGTAGGGCCGTTAATGCAATAATGGTAAAATATCGTCACCCTATTCCTAGACTTGATGATATGTTAGATGAGCTATATGGTGCTGTGATTTTCATTAAAATTGATCTAAAAAGCGGTTATCATCAAATTAGGATGAAAGAGGGGGATGAATGGAAAACGGCCTTTAAAACCAAACATGGCTTGTACGAGTGGTTAGTTATGCCATTTGGACTAACTAATGCACCTAGTACGTTCATGAGGTTGATGAACCATGTACTTCGTCCATTCCTTGGAAATTTTGTAGTTATATATTTTGACGATATCCTGATTTATAGTAGGAGCTTAGATGAGCATGTTGAACATGTGAAGCTTGTTCTTGATGTACTTCGAAGGGAAAAGCTCTATGCTAACCTTAAGAAGTGCTCCTTTTGTACTGATCAACTTGTCTTCCTAGGCTTTGTTGTGAGTAAACAGGGAATCAAAGTGGACGAGGAGAAGGTTAAAGCAATTCGAGAATGGCCTACTCCAAGCACGGTGGGTGAGGTACGTAGCTTCCATGGTCTTGCTAGTTTTTATAGACGATTTGTAAAGATTTTAGTACCATTGCTGCACCTCTAACTGCTGTAATTAAGAAAAATGAGCCATTTGTGTGGAGAGATGCTCAAGTACGTGCTTTCCAAATGCTTAAACATCAACTCACACATGCACCACTACTTGCATTACCATGCTTTGACAAGATGTTTGAAATAGAGTGTGATGCATCTGGGGTGGGTATTGGAGCTGTCCTAATGCAAGAGGGCAAACCAATTGCATATTTTAGTGAAAAACTCAATGGGGCAGCTTTGAACTATTCCACTTATGATAAGGAGTTGTACTCCTTAATCCGTGCTTTAGAAACTTGGCAACATTACTTGAGACCAAGGGAATTTGTCATACACACTGACCATGAGTCGCTTAAGCACATTAAGTCACAACACAAGTTGAATAAGCGTCATGTTAGGTGGATTGCATTTATTGAAACCTTCCCTTATGTGATTAAGTACAAAGTGGGGAAAACTAATGTTGTTGCTGATGCATTATCACGTCGGTACTCTTTGCTCACTCAACTTGATGCAAGGTTGTTAGGATTTGAATTAGTTAAAGAGTTATACACTGATGACCCAGATTTCTCAGGTATTTATGACTCTTGTGGTTCAGCAACTCAAGGTAAATTCTACATCCTTGATGGATTTCTTTTCTACCTCAATCGACTATGTATACCTAACTGCTCTATTCGCTCTTTACTTGTTAGGGAAGCACACGGAGGTGGCTTGATGGGACACTTTGGCGTGGCTAAAACCTTAGCTATCCTTCAAGAGCACTTCCATTGGCCAAGGATGAAACGAGATGTGGAGCGAATGGTGGCTAAATGCATTACTTGCCACAAAGCTAAGTCTAAACTTCAACCCTATGGCCTTTATAGTCCTTTACCTGTACCTAAGGAACCTTGGACCGACATTTCCATGGATTTTGTTTTAGGGTTGCCCAGGTCAAAGAGGGGAAATGATAGCATCTTTGTTATTGTTGACAGATTTTCAAAAATGGCACATTTTATACCATGTCACAAAACAGATGATGCATCTCACATTGCTGATTTGTTTTTCAAAGAAATCATTAGATTGCATGGCATGCCTAGGACAATTGTCTCTGATAGGGATATCAAATTTTTGAGTTATTTTTGGAAAACTTTGTGGGGAAAATTGGGTACCAAATTGCTATTTTCTACTACTAGTCACCCACAAACTGATGGCCAAACTGAGGTTGTCAATCGTACACTATCTACACTCTTGCGTGCCATCATTAGAAAAAACATTAGAACCTGGGAAGAGTGTTTACCCCATGTTGATTTTGCATACAATCGCACGGTGCATAGTTCTACTCATTTTTCACCATTTGAAATAGTCTATGGTTTTAACCCTTTAACACCACTAGACTTATCACCTTTACCTTCTTCTGAGCACATTAACATGGATGGTGCTAAACGAGCAGATTTTGTCAAGAAATTACACGAGCAGGTACGCCTAAACATTGAGCGAAGGATGGACCAAGTTGCTCAACGGGTTAACAAGGGACGCCAACGCGTTGTGTTTGAACCTGGTGACTGGGTGTGGTTACATCTACGCAAGGAAAGGTTCCCAGTCCAAAGGCGCAATAAATTACTTCCCCGAGGAGATGGGCCGTTCCAAGTCATCAAGCGCATCAATGACAATGCTTACAAACTGGACCTACCCGGTGAGTACAATGTGAGCGCTACATTCAATGTCTCTGATCTATCTCCTTTTCTTGCAGACGATGAAGCTGATTTGAGGACAAATCCTTTTAAAGAGGAGGGGGATGATACGAACCAAGAGACACCATTGCGAACTATTCGAGTTCCCCTAGGACCCGTAACTCGAGCACGAGCTAAGAAGATGAGGGAGGAACTCCAAGGACTTGTTCATGAGATACAAGGCCAAGAAATTGTTCCCAAGGTCATGGAGGGGCTTGAGCATGAAGGAATGAAAGTCATCCATGTAGTGCACGCCAAAGAGAACCATGTGTGACCCTTCTCTAGTCACATTTGCTGTTTTAGTTAAGTCATTGTAATAAGGGCTTAATGGTCCATAGCCTTGCTTTATTTACCTAAGCGATGATCTCATAAGGTTATTTACCTAAGCAATGACCTCATAAGGTTGTTTACCTAAGGGATGACCTCATAAGGTTTGGTCAAGCCCACAATTCTTAGTCTTATGGAAATAGTCAAGCCTACAATTGTTAGTCTTAGTCAAGACCACAACTCTAGATTAGTTCCACATTTAGTTGTTCATCTCTATGTAAGGCTATAAATAGCCCACACTTCCAATGGTTTATGCATTCAATCAATAAATCAGATTTTGAGAGTTTTCTTGGTTTCTCCAAGGCTTCTTGAATACCTTAGAATTTCTCTAGGTGTTCGTGACTTATCAATCTAGAATCGCACTAGGTTGTGGCGTCTTCTACCATTATACCAAGGTTCGTTAACCACGTGATTAACGGGTTGAGGTCATCCGCTTCAAACTTGGTGTCCTCTTGTCGATCCTGAAGCTAATCTTTTACGGGTTTCGTCACAAGGTTGGCGACGTTCGTATCACTATTTTATTTGATGTGAGTGAGTGATTCCTGGCGAGAACTAGGTAAGCGGTCTACTAAACCCTAGGGTACGCCCCAGGGAGAGGTGGGGTTATCACAGAATTTCCAACTTAACAACCAAACTATTTTGGACAGTTTTAGACTCAAATTCGTGGATGGATAAGATTGTACTTGAGTATGGCTAAATGAGAAGATAGCCATTAATCTGATTACTTGAACTAGTTTTAAACCTCGAGATTCTTGTCCCGTTTTCTTCACAAGTTTTGGCTATCATTGTTCCTAATTCATATGATACGTGGCACATTGATCTATAATGCATGAGATTTTACCCCCTAGATTTGAATAAGAAAACTTTGTACTTTTGACAGCTATATAGGGGTAAACTTGCAAAATTGCTTTCTTGGCTAAGTGAAGCTTTGAAATTCATAGTTTGCATTTATATTAGCATGAATTGGCTAGACTCTTTGATGAGCAACCCTAGAGGAAGACCCTCCTAGGACCTCCCAACTTTGTAATATCAGAGTTGGACCTTTTCTTCCAATGAAAATTGAACTCGATTGTTCTCATGAACTCAAGACCTCTGACACATGAAGGTAATCAGCAACCTTAAGCAAATAATGATGGATGAAGCGACACCATGATTAGGGAACAAACTAATCGATAAAGTCTGATTTGAATCCTAAGCTATGAACTCAAGAATTCAAGAGTAAGTTCAATTAAGAACTTGAAGGAAAATTCCTCATGATTTCTAGTTGTAATATTCCGTCCCCTTTACTCATACAAGAGGTGCCTTTTATAGGCTAGAACTAGGGCAAATCCGTTTGGAGTAAGGATTGACAACTTACCATAAAGAGCCAGCTCTTTATGGCTTCCCGATAAGGCCCAATAATTAATAAAATCTACTAAAAGGATTAAAACTCGGCAACAACATGTCCTTTGTGCGATTAACTACTAACTAAGCTAACAACTATGAGATCATTCTTTCACTTCAAACATACAAGTGAACAAGGTAACTTCATGGTCCATCAAATCTTCAAACTTAGTTTGCTCCTTGCTTGTATGGTGAATGATCAAGGCTCGTAAAGCTTCCTTCACTCTCTTGGATCTTGATCTTGTCATCGGACCACCAATGTTGACCCAAGGTTGAAGTTGTTGCGCACCCGTATCCGCATCATTCCCTCTCTCCTCGAAAGGTTCGTCCTCGAATCTTCAAAGTCTCCTCTTGAAAGTGATTTGTCCACAAATCGACGGTGCGTTTAAAGGATAGCAATGTTGGAAATAGATGAGTGACTACGAGCCATGTTGCATGTTGTTTGGTCAACTTCGGGAAGCTCTCAAACAAAGACATGCGCCAAGGTAGGAAAGAGCTTGTGTAAGGCGTGTGAAAATCCCAGGAGGCAATCCAAAACCATTGGTCATGGATTTTCATATTGGCACCTTGATTGTGCAAAGGTGTAAAATCCAGCACTAGTTGACATTGATTTAAATCATCTTGCCTGGATAAAATAGGAGCAACTTGTTGCATGAATGAGGCACTAAACAACTCGTGGAGGACAGCTTTGGGATCCTGCATGACACACAATTTCTCATCTTCCAACATATAAGGTAGTAAACAATTGAATTCCACTTCATGAGGGTTACTCGAACTAGCACAAGTTGAAGTTGACAAATTGAGCACTTGGCCACCAGTTTTTGGCTGTGTGAATAAGCATGAAAGATCACCACCTTTAGCTGGAATAAGCACGAAATCAGGTTGTAAGTCTTTAATCAAAACTGGAAAATTTTAGACAGCTTTACAACCTACAAAAACAAAATAACCTGCAACTTGAAACAAAGTAGAAATTGGGTAAAGAAGTAATGGTACATCATCAACTAAATGGTAAAAAGGTATAGAACAAGTTTTAAGTGTGAAAACTCCCTTTGCCACTTCATTATTCCTTCCACCAATTGATTCAACTTGAGAAGGCATTGCTAGCCTTTTACACTTTCCTTTAACTCCTTTTGGATGAGCTCTAATTAATGATTTTATCACACGAGTAGGAGAAAAATACATTTTTGGTAATAAGGATGAAGATCCTTTTTTGAAAGAGGTGTAGGCTTTTTAAAGAATTTAGGAATCCAAACAGAAGGAATACAAGTCTTAGGATAGAAATTATATTCAAAAGAAGATAAAGATGATGAATGAACCATAGGTAGTAAATGAGAGTCAAAATTTGGAATTCTCCCTTCATGGTTGGTTTGAATTGATTCCCTTTTGGTATGGACAGATTTGAATTGAAATTGTTTCCCAAATAGATTTAATTCCTAAAAGACAAACTCCATGGAAACTAGTGAATTGTACAAGTGACTTTGGAATGGAGCATGGCATGACTAACTTCACTTGACTTTGCTTAATCTGCACAAATGAAGAAACACTAAATAAAGCAAAGGCAAGTTCGTTAGAAAAACAATAAGCCCTCACATTTTTGCTCAAAATCGGCTCACTTTCTCTTTCTTCTTCCTTTTTACCACTCATCTCATCAGATTTTTTCATCTCTTTATCAAGCTTAATGCCCTCGATTGTTTTCTCATTATCAACCTTCTCAACAAATGGTTCAATAGGATGAGATATTCCTTTGTTGGGAATAGGGTCAGCTACCTCCTTTTTAGAAAACTCACTTTTATAGTATCCATTTGATTCCATTTGTTTTTGGTGTAGAAGACGTTAATATGTCTCCCAAAATGACTCCTCATAAGGTAATTCAACTCTAGGTTTAGGCCTAAAAAATGTTGAATGAACTTTCTTATCACCTCTTGTATAAACTGGCTTTAAAGAGGTAGATTGCATGGAACCCCTCCTCTTAAGAGATTCGTTCTCTCGCTGGGGTTTACGTTTGTGTTCCCTCGCTCCCCTTTGGCCTTTCCTTGATCGAAATGAGGTGTTAGAATGATATCCCTCATCATCCGCATCATGATCAGCATTCTGAACACTCGAAGCCCTATTGTGTGTATCTCCGGTACCTCACATCTCAATGGCAGCCAACCTGTCGGATAATTGTGTCATCACAAATTCATGTCTCTTCGCTTGTTTTCGAAGAGCTTGGAGCACCAGTGACGGCTCGAGTATGTTCCCCTCTTGAGACATATTGTCAAACCTGCAAAACCTATCAAACCTTCACTCAAGGAAACACACTCACTCTCAATTGCCCTTCTCGAAGTTCTTAAAACAACTCAAACTCTCAAAAATTCCAGAATTAATTACCCTATAAGCAAGTAATAAGACACAAAGCAGAATTTTGCAAATCCTAGAAAAAAACTCTACCCAAAGCTGGAACTTTTTTGAGCTATTGTTTTGCTGAGTTTTTGGTTAGTATTTTGGAGTGTAAATGGTGCTTTTGGGGTGCTCAAATAATGTAAGAACCAGTCGTCAAATTTCAGTCAAATCGGTTCGCAAAAACTAGCTCAACCGATTTTAGAAACCCAAGAATTAAAAGACTGTTTGGCTAAGGTGTTTGTGGCAGTTTAGGTTTGGTTTTGGAAACTGATTTGGGTATATTTGGAGCTGGTTAGGTCGTTTGGTCGTTTGGGATCGTTGGAATTCAATCAAGATTGGAAACTCAAGATTTGGAAACTCAAGTTTTGGGAAAACCAATCAAGATTTGGAAACTAATCAAGATTTGGAAACCAATCAAGAATTGGAAACTCAAGATTTGGGAAACCTGATTTCCTTTGTGTGAGAGCTGATTCCTTCTCTTCTTCCTTTTTTTTTTCATTTTTTTTGTCTTTTTTTTTTTTTTTTTTGCTTTGGCTCTTCAAGGAACACAAATTCAGGTCACACCAACAAGTTCAAGAAACGGATGAAAGGTTATGCAAATTCCATAGTTCTTGATTTATTATTCAAGAACTTTCAAAACAAGAATTGGTGGTTCAAGAACTTTAAGAATTTTGTTCAAGAAACTCAAGAACTTCCCCAAATTATGTTGTGGTGTCTAGGGTTTGCAAGAACAACAACCAATACTCAAGAAATAGGCAAAACAGAATTTCAGCAATACTTTAAAGAAAATTCCAGCAACTTGGACACTAAAACAATATAAGGTACGTGACTTTTTTTTTTTTTTTTGTCTTTAAACCCTAACAACCCAAACACAAGTATAACAGACTCAAGAATGAAATTTGGATAGAAAACACAAAAAGATAACACCCAAACAGATTTTTTTTGTGTTCGGATGAACAGTACGTGAACAGTACGCTACAGTACGATGAACAGTAAATCGCTACAATTTTTTTTGACAAAAGACACAAACTAAGATATGAACAGCTTCAATTGAAAGAGAATTAACCTGATGCTCTTGATACCAACTGATGAGCAATCCTAGGGGAATACCCTCCTAGGACCTCCCAACTTTGTAATATCAGAGTTGGACCTTTTCTCCCAATGGAAATTGAATTCGATTGTTCTCATGAACTCAAGACCTCAGACACACGAAGGTAACCAGCAACCTTAAGCAAATAATGATGGATAAAGAGACACCACGATTAGGGAACAAACTAATCGATAAAGTCTGATTTGAATCCTAAGCTATGAACTCAAGAATTCAAGAGTAAGTTCGATTAAGAACTTGAAGGAAAATTCCTCATGATTTCTGGTTGTAATATTCCGTCCCCTTTACTCATACAAGAGGTGCCTTTTTATAGGCTAGAACTAGGGCAAATCCGTTTGGAGTAAGGATTGACAACTTACCTTCCTAAACTAGGAATAGGAATTTGGCCCACATAAAGAGCCAGCTCTTATGGCTTCCCGATAAGGCCCAATAATTAATAAAATCTACTAAAAGGATTAAAACTCAGCAACAACATGTCCTTTGTGCGATTAACTACTAACTAAGCTAACAAGTATGAGATCTTTCTTTCACTTCAAACGTACAAGTGAACAAGGTAACTTCATGATCCATCAAATCTTCAAACTTAGCTTGCTCCTTGCTTGTATGGTGAATGATCTCAAGGCTCGTAACGCTTCCTTCACTGTCTTGGATCTTGATCTTGTCATCGGACCACCAAGTTGACCAAAGGATCCTTGACCCAAGGTTGAAATTGTTACGCACCCGTATCCGCATCACTCTTGGTGTATGACATGACCACAGGACTCGAGAGTGACCAAGAGAAAGAACCAGGGGTTTGAAGTAAAGAGATTGTGATTAATGGGTGAGTGCTCCAACTACATGTTCCGTGTTATTTGTTGCTAGAAATTGCTAGGCACTTGATTTATCATTTCATAGGCGAGTGTATACTTTATTGCACTTGACCTAACTTAACTATACTCTTGATATCACTTCATTTACATGTAACCTATATCTTGACTTGAAATACTTGAAATGCTTAAACAACGTGACATGCTGAGCTTACTTGTGACTTGATCTTGATCTTGCATACGGACTTGCATGGCGAGTATGTCCTTATTTGCACTTGACCTCCGTGAACTTGACATACTTGATCTTGCATACGGACTTGCATGTACATATGCATAATTGTAGGCCAACTGTATATTTTCTTGTAGCGGTTGAACTGGGCCCTTGGACCATTATTCAAGACGTCGAGTAAGTTGGAACTTGGGTTACTCATGCGTATGCATGAATGTAGGTCGGTAATAGCTGAACTGAATCCCTCGTTGGACCTCTTGCTTGAGACCAGCCTTAGAGTGGTCGGGTAAGTTGGGCAACCTTTGGTAAAGGACGAAGTTCCTAATCTATTTACTCGTGACATGCTTGATACGGAGCGTTAGGTGACAGCTAACGGCTCCAATCATTACTTGCATGAGCGTTGGGTGACATCCAACGACTCTACTCATGAATACTTGGTGCTTCAAGCCCAAATCATGAATACTTGAATACTTGGGGCTATAAGCCCAACCCATGGCTAGTTAGTCGAATTGAGCCTGTAAAGGGCTTGGTCGAGGAGATTCATGAACCATGAGTACTTGTTTGGCGTTTAAGGCCGGTAGAGGGATGATCGGTGGATGGAGATTGACATGAAGTGGTGATCTACGAACATTGTAATTGGTTGACGGAGTTAACGAACCTTGGACAACCTACTGTGGAACCTGCTCCTGAGAGCAAGCTATATCCTTTGACATGAATGTATACTTTACCATACATTATTGCATGATCTATCTAGTTACCTGTTTTGCTATATATTATGTCATGATCCATCCGGGTATTTTTTTTTTCTTGATATCCTGTGAATTGTATCATGTCTACAAGTCACTTGCATGTGTTTTTTTTTGTGAGGTGAACCTCACTGGGCAAAAGCTCAGTCCATTAATTTGTTTTCCTTACAGGAGTAAGAACGTGAGAGTGGGAGTTGGAGATTTTGTTAGTTGCTCGCATGAGCACTCCTTAGATCTCTAGCAAACCTGCTTGATTTCATTTTGTACGTTTGACTCCTTGGCTATATTTAGAGATTGTATGGGCATTTGATGTCCAAGATTGTATATATCTAAGTTTGCAATTGTTATTGCTCTTATTTTGAGGTTATTATTTATAAATTTCGTGGTGCATGAGTGAGTCCTAACAACAGTTAGGCAAGCGATCTGCCAAACCCTTGGGCATGCCCTTGGGGGAGATGGGATCATCATTGTTTCTACACTTAAAATTTGTTCTAACCGTCCTAATTATTTCGATAATGAAGTTCCATCCTTTCTTAGTCAATTTTCTGGTTCCTTATAACCTGATTTTGTTGTTCAATTTGAAGGTACTCAAGCTGCCTTTTTCAGTCTTGTTCCATCCGTGCAAGATAGGCCATACCAACAACAACTTGTGGTGAGTTTCGTGCAGATTCAGGATTTTTCTAAGCTAATTGAGCATAGCTATGAAGATCCTTATCTTGTGAATGCGAAAGGTAAGTCTTTGAATAGTTTTATACCTACATTTACTAATTGTGTGATTTATTGTGTAGGTCCAAATTTGACCACCTATGACAAAAAGCCTGATTAGAGAGCTATGGAGTGCTATATGGAATTTTTCACAA
Organism: Coffea arabica; assembly: GCF_036785885.1. Lineage (NCBI taxonomy): Eukaryota > Viridiplantae > Streptophyta > Magnoliopsida > Gentianales > Rubiaceae > Coffea > Coffea arabica. The sequence continues at coordinate 39,115,014 of NC_092329.1, forward strand.
GCTTTTTACATGATGTTTCTTGTCTTGGGGAATGCCTTTGTTCGAGAGCAGTATAAGGCTGACGAAGCGACGTGTAACGTGGCTAGTGGTCATTCATCTATTTCCAACATTGCTGCCCTATAAGTGCACTATCAATTTGTGGACAAATCGCTTTGAAGAAGAGAGGAATGATGCCGACCATAAGATTCGTGGTTCATGTTCAAGTCGTGAATGAGGTTGATTCATTGAAGCTCATTGAAGATTAGCAAAATCAGTCATCCCTTCCTCGAAGTTTAGTGTGTTTATTTACTTATTAAGTCTTTGGTGTCATTTGTTTAGTTGTTTTCTAGCCGTTTGTTTTAATTACTTCTAGCAATGATTGTTAGTTAATTAGAGTTAGTTTTGAGGCACTTTGAGTCATTTGTTAGGAGAATAAAGACGGCTAAAGTCATGTGACCATAGTTGAGTGGATTAACATTTAGGAAAATAGCTAATTGTTTTCAAATTTGATTAGAATTTTTGAGTCTTGTAAAGGCTATAAAAAGGCCTCAAGTCCAACGTTTATGATCAATAGAGTTATGAATAAAGAAATTTCCAGCAACACTTGTGCGTGTTTAGCAAATCTCTTGTCTAAGAGATCCTGCTTGAATACTTGAGAGGATTCTCGACTTTTCAACTTGACTTATCAACCAATAACCACAATTGGTTGTGGTGTCTTTTACTTTCAAACTCTTGTTCACTTTTTTTTTTCGGAAACGATAGATGAAATTTATAAATAACCAAACTTTACAATATTTGAGCAATTGCTCAATCATCTATACAAAGTGTACCTTGACACTCTAGGAGAAACAAAAGTTCTCTCCTCATCCGTAAATATTGTAACGACCCCACCTCCCCCTAAGGCGTACCAGAGGGTTCGGCGGGCCGCCTGTCCAGCTCTCGCCGGGACTCAGTCGTTCGCTACAGTTCTCAATTAAAAATTGAAATAAATCACTAGAATAAATAGGGCATTGATCCAAACTTAAAGCGGAACTTATATACATTGCCAACCCAAAAGAGAATATAAACATCAAATATACAAGGGTTCTCAATCCTTCATACGTCCAGCCCGTGCCAAGCACTAGGCGAGAACCGCTACAAAAGAAACAAAAGAAACAAAACTAGATTGGCTAGTCTATCTCAAGCTCACGTCCTCGCTCGCCTTCCCCTGTAAGGAAAACAAAACTAAAGGAATGAGCTAAAAGCCCAGTGAGGTTCCGAACACATAATCAGATAATCAATCCAATACATTAAACATGGAGTATCAATAATTCAAGAAACATTTACAATGGAAAGCGATAGTAACACATTCATTAAAAGGATACGGCTCACAAGGAGCAATTCGTTATTTCGTTCATTCGTTCTCCTGACATTTCTCCTTATTCCTCCAATCATTAGAAAATGCATTTTTCGTTTATCAATAAACCCTCGTTCGTTCGTTCGTTCGTTCATTCATTCATTCACCCCCGTCCTGGCCGTTGGCCAGTCTCCACCAACCTACACGGTAATACTCGAGTATACCAAACGTTCACCCAAGTCCCTAATCGCCCGACCGAGTCCGCTTCTGGCTCGAGACGACCGGTAACAAGGGGCAATGGCCAGTTCAGCCCAAAAGGCTTACATTCATGCGCAAGTAACATTTCAATCATTAAATCCTTGAAAATTGCACAGTTATTTAGGTCGAGTGCGATAAAGTACACACTCGCCTAGAAAGCTCGTTTTGGAAATCATTAAAAGCAATTAACACATTAGCAAATGATAACAACAAGCCATAAAGTCAAATAAGGAACACTCACCTAGATATGCAAAATAACATGCAAAATCCTTCCGGATATTACCCTTAGTCACCAATGAAACCTAAGGTTGAACAAGAGAACATATTACAGTTTATCGAGCAAAACATTTAAGGGAAACGAAGATACCCGACTAATTAAGAGTAAAACGTGTAAAGATGACTTTCAAGTAAGAAGAGGGTTGTTTGAACCCAAGGATGAAAAATCATGCTTTAAAATGGAAAACCGGTCACGGTATTGGCCTAACAAAAGTATACAAGTTCAAATAGAAACCTAGACCTCGGGCGAAAATTTGGGCAGCACGCCCTTTGTGTTTACCTAATTTTCCAGCCATTTTGGCTTCATTATTTTTCCTCAACCACAACCCAACATCACACATAAGCAATTCAAGTCAAGAGCCGTTCCATAGGCTCACAATATCATAAGAATAAGAAATACAGTAATAACAAGTGCAGAAATTCAATTTAGCAAAAGACAGATTTGACGTATGAAAGCGGAAATAACGTATCCGAGGCTACGCTTATCGGATTAAGACGTAACCTATGCCGTTTAGAAGCTAAGACTCAGGGTTACAATGTTCATGAAGGTCAATTAGTCCAGTTTCTAATGTAACTTGGTAAAATTCTCGAATTACTAAACCAGAAACCAATTCGTCGGCTGTTTAAACGCAGAACACTGTAATGGACATAACTCAGAGTACACAAGTCCGAATCAGGTGTTCTTAGAGGCATTTGAAAGATAATTCAGAATACTACAACTTTCATGTTTTGGAAAAAAGCTAAATCAGAATGGATCCTAGTCGAAAAACGTGATAAACTGGACTTAACTGATCACACGGACTGCTTGGGAAATACTTAAAATAGTAAGGGTATTTCGGACTTTTCATGACCTACGTTGCTCCGATTGAGTTGAAATTTTACAGGTACCTACAAAATACCATTCTCTACAACTTTCCTTCTTTGACCCAAGGCCAATTCGGCCTCTAACATGCAGTTACCAAACCGGACAGAATGGAAGCTAGAATTTCCAGAAATCTGAAATTTGTAGTTTCTAGTGCAACTTTCCCCAATTTCTCACTTCTCACACTACCAAAACATCTTATACAACATTAATTGTAACATACAAGCATCATACAACAAGTTGGGCAGAATTTCCCAAACCCTAGTTCATCATATAAAGAGGGGAAAAACTTCCAAACATGCTAGCATCCATGATTCCACTACTACTCAAGTTACTAGACTTAATTTAACCAAGATTGAAAGAAAAATTTAGAGAGATATCATCTTCCTTACCTTAATATGAGTTCTCCAAGTGTAGCCCAAGCCTTCTCTTTCCAAAATTTCACCACCAAACACTAGCTAATCACTCAAGGAGAAGTTTAATCGGTTTAGTTCTTTTGATTTCTCACTTTGTAGCTTGAATCAAGAAGAAATGAAGAAAGTTCACTCTTGTTCTTCTCCTCTCTCTCTCTCACCTCCCTTGGCAGAAATATGAAGAGGTATGAAGCTAAGTTGTCTTAAATTAAAGCCAAAAGGATTAGAACTAATGGTGTCCACAAATTGCCCAACACTTGGCCTAATCTTGGCCACTAATTTTTCTCTTTCTTTCCCTTGCTTATGAGCCACAAATTTCGGTCAAGCTTGCTGCCAAGAGAGAAGATATTTTGCTCAAGTTCAATAAATTTGTTTGGTAAGCAAAAATGGTGGTCAAGTGGTGCGTTCAAACGGTAGTGCGCGGGACCCGCCGGTTCGCGCCGTTTTTCTTAAAAACTCACGTACTAGGGTTTTTACTTCCCATTCACTAACCTTATATCATTGCTACCAATCACATATTATTTCTCACTTAAAAGTCACTTTTAATCCTCAAATTTAATCCTTACTCTGTACCGAAAATTCATCCGGCGAAAAATCGCGAAAACCCTAATTTTGCTCCAAACTTGAAACCGAAGCGTAAAACCCTATTTTCTAGGTTTATCTACACTTAATGTGAAATATTTGGGTAGTGGCCTTTGGTAAATACTAATTTTCAAATAAAAGAGTATTTTTGAGGAAAATACAAGGAATTTGCGAGTCCTCACATTCTCTCCCTCTTAAAAAAATTTCGCCCTCGAAATTTTACCTTCAGTTGCCTCAGACGAGTCCGGAACTTGTCGGTTGTCTAAAGCAAATACACAAATACATATCAAGTTGGATAGATAACCATGTACATATAGGTATACTAACGTCATGTAGTAACAATATACAGGTAAATCAAAAGGAAAAGGTGAAGTCGTCCCAGTATCAGCCCGTTCGGTCTCTCACGTCACTTACTATCCAAACTAGATGTCCCTGACCTCTTGTGCTCATTCTAGTCAGACAAAGCCTGTTCATGTTCCCAAAATACAAGTCTCAAGTATTTAGCAGCACCTCAACTATAGAGTACTCAGGCACGAGAATCCGAAATAAGATAATTCACATCTCGAGCTGCAGTCCCAAGAGTAAACGATCTACAATCGGAATTCCTACCTGACATACCTATCTATGGTCCTCAGATACCATTAGAAAGATTTAAGGCCTATAACATTCGCAATTCATAGCTTCACTTAGTCCCTCATACTTATTCACCACTTAGTCCAGGGTCACTCCACGTAGAAACCACGCGAAGCAACTATAAATTTTATCCCTCAATCGCTTAACTTTCAAGTCCAATCAAATCCCACAGTCCGGTATCCTAATCTTTAATCTAGGATACACTATAGAGATCTGAAGCCTAAGCTCTGATACCACTTGTAACGACCCCACCTCCCCCTAAGGCGTACCAGAGGGTTCGGCGGGCCGCCTGCCCAGCTCTCGCCGGGACTCAGTCGTTCGCTACAGTTCTCAATTAAAAATTGAAATAAATCACTAGAATAAATAGGGCATTGATCCAAACTTAAAGCGGAACTTATATACATTGCCAACCCAAAAGAGAATATAAACATCAAATATACAAGGGTTCTCAATCCTTCATACGTCCAGCCCGTGCCAAGCACTAGGCGAGAACCGCTACAAAAGAAACAAAAGAAACAAAACTAGATTGGCTAGTCTATCTCAAGCTCACGTCCTCGCTCGCCTTCCCCTGTAAGGAAAACAAAACTAAAGGAATGAGCTAAAAGCCCAGTGAGGTTCCGAACACATAATCAGATAATCAATCCAATACATTAAACATGGAGTATCAATAATTCAAGAAACATTTACAATGGAAAGCGATAGTAACACATTCATTAAAAGGATACGGCTCACAAGGAGCAATTCGTTATTTCGTTCATTCGTTCTCCTGACATTTCTCCTTATTCCTCCAATCATTAGAAAATGCATTTTTCGTTTATCAATAAACCCTCGTTCGTTCGTTCGTTCGTTCATTCATTCATTCACCCCCGTCCTGGCCGTTGGCCAGTCTCCACCAACCTACACGGTAATACTCGAGTATACCAAACGTTCACCCAAGTCCCTAATCGCCCGACCGAGTCCGCTTCTGGCTCGAGACGACCGGTAACAAGGGGCAATGGCCAGTTCAGCCCAAAAGGCTTACATTCATGCGCAAGTAACATTTCAATCATTAAATCCTTGAAAATTGCACAGTTATTTAGGTCGAGTGCGATAAAGTACACACTCGCCTAGAAAGCTCGTTTTGGAAATCATTAAAAGCAATTAACACATTAGCAAATGATAACAACAAGCCATAAAGTCAAATAAGGAACACTCACCTAGATATGCAAAATAACATGCAAAATCCTTCCGGATATTACCCTTAGTCACCAATGAAACCTAAGGTTGAACAAGAGAACATATTACAGTTTATCGAGCAAAACATTTAAGGGAAACGAAGATACCCGACTAATTAAGAGTAAAACGTGTAAAGATGACTTTCAAGTAAGAAGAGGGTTGTTTGAACCCAAGGATGAAAAATCATGTTTTAAAATGGAAAACCGGTCATGGTATTGGCCTAACAAAAGTATACAAGTTCAAATAGAAACCTAGACCTCGGGCATTTCTCACTCCAATCACTCCCAAAACACCTTATAAAACCTCAATGGTAACATACAAGTATCACACATCAAGTTGGGCAGAAATTCCACAGCCCTTTACTCCTAGCCCTGCTACCATACTTAATAAAAATCTGTAAGTGCAGGAAAAGGATTAACTAAGCATGAAAGAACTTAACACGTATACTAGTTGCAAAAACATTTAAAATCAGGTCATGATTTATTACATATATCAAAAGTTATAACCTGAGTTAAAAGTCATAAAATAAGGCCAATATGTCGGAATTTGTATATAAACACTTAGGTACCATAAAAGATAAAAGCATAGGTAAGCTAGATACAAAAGTCTCACGATGTGGACCACCCTTCCTAGGTCTTCCACATGGTCCAATTATTGCTCATTTCAATCAGATTACATGCCTTCACGACATTAGATCCAAGAAATCCATAACACAAGCCGAAGTCAAAGGTTATCCATCTTCAAAATGTAACCTTTGTGTTTACCTAATTTTCCAGCCATTTTGGCTTCATTATTTTTCCTCAACCACAACCCAACATCACACATAAGCAATTCAAGTCAAGAGCCGTTCCATAGGCTCACAATATCATAAGAATAAGAAATACAGTAATAACAAGTGCAGAAATTCAATTTAGCAAAAGACAGATTTGACGTATGAAAGCGGAAATAACGTATCCGAGGCTACGCTTATCGGATTAAGACGTAACCTATGCCGTTTCGAAGCTAAGACTCAGGATTACAATGTTCATGAAGGTCAATTAGTCCAGTTTCTAATGTAACTTGGTAAAATTCTCGAATTACTAAACCAGAAACCAATTCGTCGGCTGTTTAAACGCAGAACACTGTAATGAACATAACTCAGAGTACACAAGTCCGAATCAGGTGTTCTTAGAGGCATTTGAAAGCTAATTCAGAATACTACAACTTTCATGTTTTGGCAAAAAGCTAAATCAGAATGGATCCTAGTCGAAAAACGTGATAAACTGGACTTAACTGATCACACGGACTGCTTGGGAAATACTTAAAATAGTAAGGGTATTTCGGACTTTTCATGACCTACGTTGCTCCGATTGAGCTGAAATTTTACAGGTACCTACAAAATACCATTCTCTACAACTTTCCTTCTTTGACCCAAGGCCAATTCGGCCTCTAACATGCAGTTACCAAACCGGACAGAATGGAAGCTAGAATTTCCAGAAATCTGAAATTTGTAGTTTCTAGTGCAACTTTCCCCAATTTCTCACTTCTCACACTACCAAAACATCTTATACAACATTAATTGTAACATACAAGCATCATACAACAAGTTGGGCAGAATTTCCCAAACCCTAGTTCATCATATAAAGAGGGGAAAAACTTCCAAACATGCTAGCATCCATGATTCCACTACTACTCAAGTTACTAGACTTAATTTAACCAAGATTGAAAGAAAAATTTAGAGAGATATCATCTTCCGTACCTTAATATGAGTTCTCCAAGTGTAGCCCAAGCCTTCTCTTTCCAAAATTTCACCACCAAACACTAGCTAATCACTCAAGGAGAAGTTTAATCGGTTTAGTTCTTTTGATTTCTCACTTTGTAGCTTGAATCAAGAAGAAATGAAGAAAGTTCACTCTTGTTCTTCTCCTCTCTCTCTCTCACCTCCCTTGGCAGAAATATGAAGAGGTATGAAGCTAAGTTGTCTTATATTAAAGCCAAAAGGATTAGAACTAATGGTGTCCACAAATTGCCCAACACTTGGCCTAATCTTGGCCACTAATTTTTCTCTTTCTTTCCCTTGCTTATGAGCCACAAATTTCGGTCAAGCTTGCTGCCAAGAGAGAAGATATTTTGCTCAAGTTCAATAAATTTGTTTGATAAGCAAAAATGGTGGTCAAGTGGTGCGTTCAAACGGTAGTGCGCGGGACCCGCCGGTTCGCGCCGTTTTTCTTAAAAACTCACGTACTAGGGTTTTTACTTCCCATTCACTAACCTTATATCATTGCTACCAATCACATATTATTTCTCACTTAAAAGTCACTTTTAATCCTCAAATTTAATCCTTACTCTGTACCGAAAATTCATCCGGCGAAAAATCGCGAAAACCCTAATTTTGCTCCAAACTTGAAACCGAAGCGTAAAACCCTATTTTCTAGGTTTATCTACACTTAATGTGAAATATTTGGGTAGTGGCCTTTGGTAAATACTAATTTTCAAATAAAAGAGTATTTTTGAGGAAAATACAAGGAATTTGCGAGTCCTCACAAATATGCTTAGAGCATAATGGCTAATGCGATTACATAGAGTCATATTACTAGAATTTCCAACTTCAAAAAAGCACATTTGAAATAGATTAGCTGACACGACCCTCGATCAACTTGTTTTGAGACACGTAGCACGCTTGCCCAAGGATCTAGCGAGATTGTCCAATGCATGGATTGCGGGACCTAAAATCAAAACGGACGACACGAATTGGTTGAAGGGTAGTAGAACGACGACTCCAACAGGGTGATTACTCTAATGGATAGGTCGGTAGAACAATCAAGAACCTTCGCGAGATTGCTCAAGAACCCTTGCCAAAAGCAAGTAAAGGATCGAATGCTCTCAATAATTGAAAAGAAACAAATCAGAATTTTGTTACAAAAATTATGTACCCGTTAACCGTACAAAGTGAGCCTTTATATAGGCTAAGGGGCTAATGAAACCCTAAGAAACTAGATAAGGAAGGTCGGCCACTCCTTGGACAAGGTGGGCCGGCCCAAGACTCAAATAAACTATTCTAATCCAACTCTAAATAATTGAACCTAACACTAAGGCCTAGGGCCTAGTCGACCAACCCTTCATGGGCTCTCTTCGTGGGCTTGGATCATCATGTAGACAACTTGATTATCACCTTCCAAGCCTTCAATATCCCGATGGACTCCTTGTTGGTCTTGAACATTTCGCACAAGAGCTTAAAGGAACTAGAGTCATGGCTTAGAATCCCCAATCAGAATGATAATTTGCTCTTGGAAGGTATTCCCGAACACAACAGCCTCTCTCCTCTGGGCTTTCGCACGTGTGACTGGACCCAATGGAACTCGAACTAGATCGTTACTTGGGCTAAGCTCCGTGCACACATCATTAGCTAAAGCATGTATGTCTTCCACCAACGTGACAATGTTTGGATTGTCTCCTTTCCCAGTTTTTAGCAAGGCAATAAGATGTTTGTTGATATTTATGACTTTGATCCTTTGCCAACTCAGCTGTCTTGCTTTCATTAGTGCCAACCTCACTGCTACAACTTCATCTTGAATATCCATTAGCAAGCTTCTGTCCACTAAAGCCCATTCAGCTCTAATTCTCCCTCCAGTCTGCTTGGCCATGATGCCAATTCCCAATTTACGGTCCTTTGCTGATTTCTTCGTAGCAATCTAAAGTTCTAATAGCTCTCTTCCTTCCATTCCTTCCTCCCCTGCTCTTGTATTTGCTGCATCTATTTTTGATGTACTTCTCTCTTCATTTCCTTTACGCTCAAACTCCATCCACTCTGTGCTGCCCTTTTGCACAATTCTTATTCCTTCTCTCTCCTTTCCTTCAAATTTCAATTCATTCCTATCCTTCCATAATTGCCAAAGTATGTTAGCAATCAAGGCTATATGCTGCTTTCCTTCGTTCCTACTCCTGGCTTGAGCTAATGCTGCCTACCACTGCTTAAAACAACCTGTTTGGTTCCAGATACCATCCCATTGTACTGGAGCAAGCTTCCATACCTTCTGAGCCTAAGGACAGTGGAACAAAATGTGTTCCACTATTTCCATATTATCTCCACATCTTGAGCAAAATGGTGATCCTTGTTTTATTCTTCTGAATATTGTTTCCCTTGCTGTAAAAGTGTTAGCGATACACCTCCAGATGAATAGCTTGATCTTATGCTTGATGTTCAGCCCCCAAAGAGTTTTCCAAATTTGTGTGTTGGAGTCATCATAACTAGAGTCAGGTTCTCCTTTTGCTTCTACTTCCTTCCCCCTCTCTTCCTTTAGCAGAACTTGATAACAGGACTTCACTGAGTACTCCCCGTGTTTGCTATGTATCCAAAAGTGCTTGTCCCCAGTCCTTGCAAGGCTAATAGGTATCTTCAGTATGTTCTCAGCATCTTCTCTATTGAACCTTCTGAAAATTACATTCCTATTCCATCTGAAATCTGAGATCAATTCTTCCACTTTGTCCTCCTCCCAACTGTCTGGCTTCCTTGTTGTTGGCCTTCCTTATTAGTATGTCCGTCATATTTAACTTCTCGCCTCGACATCCATGCTTTGCCCAACAACACATGTGTCACTTGAATTGGGACTACATCACACAACACCTCGTCCACATATTTGCTGATTTGAATAGGTACAAGTGTGTGCTTAATAACCCAAACAACACCATGAGTACTCATCAACTTGTACGATTGAAGATGATCAATGGTTGGAAGATTTAATTTCTCAACCATGATAGCACTTGCAAGGTTGACTTTCACAACTCCCATCAATGGCCAAACTACAAATTTTATCTTTGACACCGCAACGAGTATAAAACCAACCAAGTAACTGAGATTTGACGAGGTCTAATTGCTCATCTACACCACGTAATGCCACTTCTTTGACTCCCTTAGGATCAGGAAGATAATGTTGTGAGCTAGCTTTTATGCATCTTGTATTCGCCATGACGTATGAGGGAACCTGCAAAAAGTTAGCAACGAAACTGAAGATATTGCCTTTCACGCTCCCTTACGTGTATCCACTCGCACTCGTGTATATGGATGTCACTTTAATGGACTTACCAAATACCTTTACCTGTTGGATTAGGTAGTTGAGAAATGCCGCTCAAGTCCAATAATTGTCACCAACTTTTTCCACAAGAGTAGCCAAGAAGGTAAGACACAAATATGGGTACAAAATGAAGTGGGAATGGACGAATTTGGAAGGCCAATAGTGGTGGACATAAATGGAAAGAAACCCTAGCTTCCTAAAATGTAGGAGTGGGTTCCTAGAATGTAGGAGAGTATTCCTAAAATGTAGAAGAGAGTGTAGGAGAGTGTTCCTAAATGTAGGAGAGAATGTAGGAGAGTGTTCCCAAAATATAGGAGAGAATGTAGGAGAGTGTTCCTAAAATGTAGGAGAGTATCCAAGTGAGAACAAAGGAGTTATCCAAGTGTTTTACTTAGTTTCCTAAATGTATTTGGAAAATTAAGTAAACAACTTGGATGAAGCAAGCAATACTTGGACAGATTTGAAACAAAGAAACCCTAGCGCAAATGAAACCCTAGCCACAAGTAGAAACCCTAGCCGCCGCCCCACTTGTTTTCTTGTTGCTCAAGTGATGACTAACGACCAAGACAGATTTGGGAACACAATCTTACGGCAAATTTTGGACAGAAATTATCGACAAACTAGACACAAACACAAAAGGGATAACACACCAACAGATTTTGTGTTCGGATGAATAGTAACGTGAACAGTGTCGGTGAACAGTAACGATAACCAGTGTCATTTTTTCTTTTTTTTTTAAGCGGACAAAACACAAAAACCCTATGACACAACTACGAAAACACGGATACACAAGGATATAAGGAAAGATACCTCCACCTAAGCTCTGAAACTAACTGATACGGTCCTTGATCAACTCGTTTCGAGACACGTAGCACGCTTGCCCAAGGATCTAGCGAGGTTGTCCAATGCATGGATTGCGGGACCTAAAATCAAAACGGACGACACGAATTGGTTGAATGGTAGTAGAACGACGACTCCAACAGGGTGATTACTCTAATGGATAGGTCGGTAGAACAATCAAGAACCTTCGCGAGATTGCTCAAGAACCCTTGCCAAAAGCAAGTAAAGGATCGAATGCTCTCAATAATTGAAAAGAAACAAATCAGAATTTTGTTACGAAAATTATGTACCCGTTAACCGTACAAAGTGAGCCTTTATATAGGCTAAGGGGCTAATGAAACCCCAAGAAACTAGATAAGGAAGGTCGGCCACTCCTTGGACAAGGTGGGCTGGCCCAAGACTCAAATAAACTATTCTAATCCAACTCTAAACAATTGAACCTAACACTAAGGCCTAGGCCTAGTCGACCAACCCTTCATGGGCTCTCTTCTTGGATCTGTGAGGTTGGAATTTGAATCAAAGGTTTAGTCTTGCAAAATGGTTTTGGGCTCCAATTTGTCTCTTCTTGAGCCAAAAAGTCAAGACACTTTTGGTAATAAGGATGAAGATCCTTTTTTGAAAAAGATCGAGATGTCTTTGGATTTTTAGAAACCCAGTTAGAAGGAATTTGATATCCATTAAACTTACTTCTCTGGGAGATGAAACTTTCAGTATCAGGATCTGGTTCTTCCGGATCTAGGTCTGGTTTGCATGGTCGAGGCTCAACATGCCTTGGTTTTGTCTTTTTCTTGCAAGTTAAATCTGATAATTCAAAACCAAGGATATTTTCTATTTGACATTCTTCACAAATATTGCAAACATCAAAATAAACATGACCTGAAATGGGATCCTGAAACCATGAGACTGGAAGTCCTTCTTTGTCAAAATATTTAATAATATCTTGACTGCGATGTACTTGTTGAAGGTTGTGAGGATGATCATTATGTATATCCCATTGCTTTTCAAATTCTGTGGGATAATACATAGGAACCTGTACACACATAATAGAAGGAATATGAGATTTTGAATTTAAACTTTTTAAATGAGAATGATCAAATGAAATTGAAGTTCTCCCTTCTTTTGTGTGATTGATCCTTGAATTGGATGATTCAAGGGGTTCATTGGCCTGAGTATGTAGATCTTCATAATCTGTAATCCAATCAGTGGGTAATAATTGGATTAATTCTTGCTTTGAGATCTGTCTGGGAGCATGAGAGCAAGATGCTCCATTCTTCTCATCTACTCTTATTAGAAGAGCATTTTCTCCTCCTGGAATAGCAAGATCTAAAGCATGATTTTGTACCCCGGTAGACCATCTGGTAGTGAAGAGTTGCAGCTATAAAATCTGACACTTGTTCAGCACCAATAATTTGTACCTGCACTTTGAGAGCTTCAAGCAGATATGGATCTACTAATGACATATTAAAGTTAGGAAAGAGAGTAACAAAAACAGTTCCAGCATTAAGTGTGGTTTCAGTTGTGGCAATACACGCATGCTGATACTGTTTGAACCTGGTGTCCAATAGTGCAATTCGAGCAACTATTGGAAGTCCTTTCCTTCCATGAAATGATAGGGAAATCCTGATGGCTCCAAAGTGTATATGGGTATAACCTTGCTGTTTCCATTGCATAGGGAAATCATTTGGAATATGCAGGGTTATGAATTGTTCCTTTCTTGTAGCAGGTATTGGATGTTGATCAACTTTTGATGCCTGAATATATTCTTTAACTCCTTTTGGATGAGCTCGTATTAAAGATTTAATAACACGAGTAGGAGAAAAAGATTGTTTACCATAAGCACTATATGGATTAATAGTAGGAATAGAGGTGGGATTAACCACCATTAGTAACTATAACATCACGAACATGTTCATACCAAACATGATAATTACCATAATAATTTTGAACCCATTCCATGTGTGCTGCATGTTCATCGGCAATCTGCATAAAAGAAGTGTGAGAAATTTGAAAGGAATTCTTCACTAGGGTTGGCTCTGATACCAAATACCAGAGTGCCTGCTCAATCTCCTCATACTTTAGTGATAATTTGCTCTTTGATGGTATTCCCGAACACAACAGCCACTTTCCTTGGGCTTTCAAAGTTCAAGGGACTTAATCAAATACCAGAGTGCCTGCTCAATCTCCTCATACTTTAGTGATAATTTGCTCTTTGATGGTATTCCCGAACACAACAGCCACTTTCCTTGGGCTTTCAAAGTTCAAGGGACTTTTATCAAACAAGTAAATTAAAACAAAGTTATGAAGAAAACTAAGTAGCACGCAGCTATTAGGATCTCTCGGCCTTCCCTAGTGAAGTTTAAGAACTTAGCCTTCCATGTGAATATGAAACACTCAGGATTTTATTTCTTTTCTTCGATGATCCTTCAATTCCAGAATCATCGTCTATTTATACAGACAGAACTTGACCTTTCAAACAAATAAAGGTCACGACTCTTCGGAAAGTAAAAACAACTTGACCTTTCAAACAAATAAAGGTCACGACTCTTCGGAAAGTAAAAACAACTTGACCTTTCAAACAAATAAAGGTCACAACTCTTCGGAAAGTAAAAACAACTTTAAGGGGACCCTTCCATATCAATGTCATTCCAGGCCCACTGGTAGTCATCATCTGGTGTATCCGAGGGTGTAGTATCTGGATCAGTAATGTTGAGCATTTCATTATGATATAGATGTGCTGTTCTATTCTTTCTTTTATTTTCTATGCTTTTCCATTCTGATCGGTTTTTGAAACTGTATTGGGATACTAATGAAGTTGCTGTAGATCTTTGTGATGTTCCTATGTTATCATTCGGGTCTTGGGAGTCTTGCATCACAGTGTCATTCATTTTGTCCTGGTATTCCTTTTTTGCTCGTTTGACTCTCGTCCAGTGAGGATGACTAGAATGATAGTTCCATGAGCCATAATGACCAGGCCAGATTTCAGGTGGAATACATCTGTTTTCCTGGAAAAGATATCTCTGTGCTTTCTCATACTCATCATCTAGGTCTAAAATAGTATGATCCATTTCCTTATAAATTACTGCACTTGGACAGGATTGGACTTGGTTATTTATCAAGTGACAAGGTCGATGGAAATGAAAAATAACATATTTAGATTGGGTTGAAAATAATCCAGACCAAAATGTTAATGGTCGAAACCATTGCAGAAAAACTTGAAGGTTTGGATTAAGTGGTTGATTAAAGAATGGTGACTGAAATTCCATAAGAATATGGTATTGATGACAAAGACACCAAAAATACCATAACAGTGGTTTTGGAAAATCGTCATGTCTGGTAATAAATATTTGACAGAAAAGGTATTCAGGATTTGTTCCAAAGGGATTAAGTATTGATCCACCATATGAACTGAAGATTTCAAGTTCATATTGATTTCTGATTCTTTCAATATTTTCTTTTTCCCAAGGATAAGGAATTTCATAAATATCTGGAGGTTCAGAAGAAATGGGTGAGAACATGAAACATAGGGAAACAGGGGTTATTTCAGCTTGTTGAGGCAAAGGTTCTTTTCGGGAAAAGAAATCAGCAACAATATTCTTTTTCCCTTTTATATGCCTGACATCAAAGGAATATTGAGAAAACCAAGCTGACCATCTAAGCAATTGAGGATTGGGAATAGTTTTTTGTTTGAAGTGCAACATTTTTGGAAATGATCCCATATCCATTTCAACCAAGAAATGAGAAGATATAAGGAAGAAAGAGAACTTCTTTATACCATTTTTTACTGCAAGAATCTCCTTGAAAGTGGAATGATAATGTTGTTCAGAGACTTTGAATTTTCCACTGGCAAATCCACAACAATGTTTTGTTCCCTGTTCATTTTCTTCAAGTAATACAGCTCCCCAATATTTGTCACTGGCATCAGTTTGCAGAATCTTTTTTCCCTCAGACGGAATATAAAGTGTAGGAAGGTGTAACATGTGACGCCCCGAAAGAATGAGTGTGAGAACCCGAAAATTTTCTAATTTTCTAGGGTTTATTTTTTTTTAAAATCGCCCGCCTTTTCTACATTTTCTTGATTAGAAAAAATTTTCCAGATAAAGTTTATGAGCAAAGATAGTTTTAAAATGATTTTTCTAGTATCAATTAGTTTTTGAGAAATTAAGAGCTTATACCGGACGTGGGACCCGCTAGTGTGATATAATTTTGGTGACTAAGTGAATTGTGTGCTAAGTGTTATTATTTTACAAGGTGCTAGGAAATGATTAGAGGGTGGTTATATGATGTAACCATTGGAAGCCAAAGGATTAAAGAAAATACTAGAAGGGCCAAGTGTCACAAACCCATTGCAAGTTGGACCTTTGACTAAGACCATGATTTTTTCTTCTTATCTTGACCAAACCTTTTGTTTTCATCATTTCTTCTTCTTGTAAGCATGATGGACGAAATTTTGAGAGAAAGAGAGAGAATATCCAGCATCTTGCACCTCAATTTCTTCCTCCAATCTTGAGTTCTAACCGATTAAATTGCAAATCACTCCATAAAACTTGCTAGCTAAGGAAGATTGAAGCTATTGGTGGAGTTGTTTTGGAAGAAAAATCCCTAAGCCATCACCTTTCTTGATATTTCAAGGTATCATGTCTAACCATCCTTTCTTTGATCCTGATTTTGTTAAATTAATGACTTGTGATGGCTAATGAGATGTTTTAGTGGAAGATTAGCACTTGAATGCAAAAAAATTCTGCCTGACACTGTTCATCATAGTTAGAGGCCGAATTAGCCTTAGCACAAAACATGAAAGTTGTAGAGAATGAGGTTTTATAGTTGCCTGCAAAATTGCAGCTCAATCCAAGTTCGGTAGCCTGTGAAAAGACCAAAATACCCTTGCTGCCCTGTTTCTGTCCGAACCTGGAAATCAGCTTTGGTAATTGATTAGTTTGACTGGGAATACTACTGATTTGGTTGTTGATGTCTTCTTAAGAATTCTATCCTTGTATCTTAGCTTTTAAATGGCTTTGGAATTACCTGATTTGGAGTTGTGTGTGCTGAGTTATGACTGAATGAATCAGGACTACCACAGTGAGCTTCGAACTAGAAAATTTGGGGTTATTTTGGTAAATATGACCTAGTTAGGGTGAGAAATAGACTGAGTGGTCTTCATGAAAGTTGTATGGAATGCTATTGTAGAGGTGCCTGCAAAATTTCAGGTCAATCGGAGTTGCGTAGCTTGAGAAAAGATGGAATTACCCTTGCTGCCCTGGTTTTACCCGAATTTGGGAATTGCTTCTGTAATGGGTTATTTTGGTTGGGAATGCTTTGGAATTGGTTGTTGAGGTCTTCTGATGTATTGTAGCCCTGTTTCTTAGCTTTCAGCTGGTTTTGGAATTTCTAGATTTGGACTTGGATAGCCTGATTTATGATGTTTCCTCTAGAATGCGTTCTGTGAATATGTTTTTGTCATTCTGGTATAGTTTCTTGCATTTTTGACCTTGTTACACTCAAAACTGGGTTGAGTGATCTTCTATAATATTGTAGCCCTATCTCTTAGTTTCGAAATGGTGTATCTTGCACCTTCATCTGACAATCGTAGCGCCTTTGGTACCATTACCGCAAAATGACGTCAAAACTATTTTTCTGGTTTTGAGCTTAACTTTCATTTCCGGACTTTTCCCTAGCTTGACTTGTACTAGTACTACTTGGAGCTTGCTGAATGGCTATTGGAAGAACTTGTTGTTGTGTGTGTACCTTTGGGACTGGCTGAAGAAATAATGAAGCCATGATGGCTGGAAAAGTAAGCAAATTTAGGGGAAGTGCTGTCCGAACTTTTAAAGGACTTGTTTACATTGAGTTTGTGATCTAAGACTTGGATTTGAGCAAGGCAATGTTACATGATGGATGATTTCTGAGCCATGGAGGTGAGGGACCTCAAACTACTTCTAAAGTTATTTATGAACCGTTTCTTACATTATTTACTTTTGAACTGTTTCCAAAGTCACTTTTGAAATGTTTTCTTGCATATCATGTGTGCTGGCATTTGAGTGTGCCTTGTTTGCTATATTTCTTGACTTCATGACTTGTATTTTGGTTGATAACGTGTTAAGCGCTTATAATGATTTTCAAAACGAGTTTTCGAGGCGAGTGTGTACTTTATCGCACTCGACCTCGATAAATGTGAAATTTTCGATTGAAATGTTACTTGCGAATGAATGTAAGCCTTTTGGGCTGAACTGGCCATTGCCCCTTGTTACCGGTCGTCTTGAGCCAGAAGCGGACTCGGTCAGGCGATTAGAAACTTGGGTGAACGTTTGGTATACTCGAGTATTACCTATGTAGGTTGGTGGAGCCTGGCCAAAAGCCAGGGACGGGGTGAATGAAATGAAATGAATGACCAAATGAGCGAGGAAATGTCAGGAGAATGAATGTATCCTTTCATGAATGTTATTATCGCTTTCCATTGTAAATGTTTCTTGAATTATTGATAATCCATATTTACTGTTTTGCAAATGATGTAATTGTTTCTGGACTTATCATTTGATTCATGACATCATTGAAATGAACTATTGTGAAACCGATTTGATTACTAATTTTAATGGTTACTCGCTGAGTTTCTAGCTCACCCCAAAAATATTTTATTCCCCTCCACAGGGCTCGTGGCGAAGGAAGGACTTGTAGTACTTGTGCACGTGTATGGATGGCCTAAACTTTGTACAATTTTGGATTTGGAATTATTTTATGTATATTTGGGATTAGTTTCCGCTGCATTTGTGACATGTAATTATTGGAGACGGGTGTGTATTTGTGGACCATTTGATGTATACTTGAGTTTTGTATTGTATTTATTTGAGGACTGTAGTGAACGACTGAGTCCCGGCGAGAGTTGGGCGGGCGGTCCGCCGAACCCTTTGGTTCGCCTTAGGGGGAGGTGGGGCTGTCACATAACAGTTTTTCCTTGAGAATTTGGATGGCTTGGGTTTGTGAAACTCCCCATGGTGGAGGTTTCTTTTTCAACATTTTAGTCAGAGGACTAATATGTTTTGAAACTTTGGGAATGAATTCCCGAACATAATTTACAACTCCAAGGAATTGTTGAACTTGTGTTGTCGAAAGATTGTTTTCAGGAAAATCCTTAACAGACTGTCCAACATGTTGTTCTGGAGTGCATTTTCCTTTAGCAATTTTCATGCCAAGGAATGAAATTTCTTGCTGAGCGAAAAACATTTTCTTTTCAGAAAGCATTATCCCATATTGCTTAACAAGATGATGAAAATCCTTAAGCAATTTGAGGTGTTCCTCAAAGGTGTTACTGAAAAGAAGAATATCATCAATGTAAACCAAGGCTGAATGCAAGATAGGCTGGAAAATCTTTATCATTGCTTTTTGAAAAAGTGAAGGTGCGGTTTTTAAACCAAAAGGCATCACCTTCCATTGGAAATGATAATTTGGAATACAGAATCCAGTTTTATGCCTATCCTCAGGATGAATTCCCAACTGCCAGAATCCAGATTTTAAATCAAATTTTGAAAACCAATTTGCTTTGGATATCTGGGAAAAAATAGTAAATCTGTTGGGTATTGGGAACTTGTCATCTAGAAGGAAAATATTAAGGGGTTGGTAATTAATTACCAGCCTCATTTTCCCTCTTACCTGTTCAGATCTTTTGTTGACATAGAATGCTTGACATGCCCATTGGGAATGAGAAATCTCGATGAGTCCGAACTTTAGAAGTTCTTGGCATTCTTGTTCTGCAAGTTTGGTGTCATCAGGATTCATACCAGAATGACTGGCTTTTGTGGGATTTATATCTTCATTCTTTTTGAAAAGAAGTCGGATATAAAAATCAGGGTTTTCCCACAAAGGATGGTTGCATTTTTTAAAAAAGTCCTGGTGATTGGTTGAGCATGATTCCTGCACAATCTGGGTCTGAATCTGCTGTAGTTGATCTTTTTGAAAACTGTCTTCTTGTATCATATACAGTTTAGGGATTTCAATAAAAGGTTTAAAAAACTTTTTTGATTTTATCCCATGGCCTGTAATAAGATACTTGTTTTGTTTGTAAAGATCAAACCCTATTATTAAATCTTTACCAGTAAAATTTGCTCCCAAAAATTTTGAACTGACACAGCAATCTGGGAGAAGTTTGAGAGTGATGGAATTTTTAGTGATAAACTTTGTTTCAAAAATATTTCCATCAGCTGCTCAGAATTTATTTGTTTCTGGGATCCAAAATGAGTCTGGTAAGATATCTTTCCTCATAATGGAAATATAAGCTCCTGTATCAAAAAATGCAATAAGGGGTATAGGTTTAGAATATTTATCCAGAAGAATGTGAATAAGAGTTTGTGGATAAACATCCTTTTCAATCTTATCCTTATTGATGGATGCAATAGGGCTTATACTTAAAATTTCTTCAGGAACCTGCAAAGCCATAAAAGTTGTATCAGTAGGTTCCTCTTGTTCAGAGAATTCAAATTCTAAATCAGATATAGTGAAATGAAGTTCATTCTGAATTTCTGAAATTAGTTTTACTCCATTTTGATTCTGAGGACAATTTTTCGCAAAATGTCCTGGCTTACCGCAGATGAAGCATTTGTTGCCTTTGTTACCCCGGAATTTCTTAGACTTTCGTCTAAAGTATCTCCATTTCTTTCTGAAGGGTTTCTTTGGAAAATTTTTGTATGATTTGGTAAAACTTTTGAATCTTTTGAACCTTCTGGATCCTTTTCTTCTGTGGGATGGAGTACAAGCTTGACACTTTCCTTTTGTTATCAATTCTGGCTTTTTGCAAGCTTGATCTAGGCAAACGTCTCCCTTGAGATATTCTCGAATCACTTTTCTCTTGTGACAAAGATCATCAAGAGATAAAAAAACTGCTTGCTTGATCTGTCCAATGGTGAGATTTAAGATTGATCCATATTTATTATGGATATACATTTCTGCACCATCTGCAAGTGGTTTTGGCAAAGAACTGACAAAAGGTTGTTTGAGATTAATATCTGCACCAAGAGAGTAAAATAATTGAAGCATCTTTTTGAAATGCTTATTTAGATCATGTCGATCATAAAATAAACATTTCATTTGGAAAAATTCTTTTCTCTTTGTTTCTTGGAATTCTCGAACATTTCCAAGAAATGTAAGATGCAAAATATGAACATTTTCCATAAAGTCCTGTCTGGTTAAAAATGTCATTTTGTCTGCATCTCCAATGGATGTCCACCAATCTTTGAGTATGCCTGCAAGATGAGCTGTGAAAACAGATAAAATTTCAAAGTGAGATTCTTCTGTTAAATTCTGAGCTAGCATCCAAGCATGAAATTCTTGGAATCTTGCTTCCCACATTTCAGATGGGATATTGTCAATAGTAAACAGAGGTACTCCCTTTGATTTTGGAAAAGAAGCACGTTGATGCTGGTCATACTGTGGGGACTGCTCTTGTTCTTCCTCAGGCTCAACTATTTCTGGTTCTGGTTCTGCCATGTTGATATGAGGAATAGTTTCTTCATCTGATGAAAATTTTGAAGAATCAGTTTCGCTTTCTGATGAATCAGAAATGTCAGAAGAAATTTCTTCTTCCGAACTGGTGTTTTTAGAGGAATCATCATGAATTTCAGTATAAGTAGAGATATATGGAATTGAGTTATCATGAAATTCTTCTAATGTTGTTGACAATGGATTGTCAAAAACTCTGGTAGCTTCATTTGCTTTTCTTTCCTGTTCAACAGAAAAAGTAGGATTAGTGTATGTACTAATCATTAATGAAGTTGGAGGATCCTGCTGAGATGGTGATGGTTGTTCAATAGCAGGTTGCTTAGCTTTCCTTTCTCTTTCAGCCTCAACTTTTCTTTGTTCCTTTTCAGCCATTCTTTTTGCTATTTCGGCATCCTTTTGAATCTGTTTGTTTTTACGATATTCTCGTAAAGTTGCTGCAATATCAAAAGGTTTTGGGGTCTGTGGCTGTTGTTCAGAAAAATAAAGAGATGGTGATGGAGTAGAAACTCCACCGAAGTAGAAAGGTGTCGGCCAGTTTCTGAGGGGTATTGCACCATACATAGAACTTACCTTGGAAAGAGGTGTTGAGGGTCCTACATCATACACAGGAACTTGTCCTGTTGTTTTGAGAATGTGTAGTTGATCTTGAATAAATTTAGTTTCTTTCTCTTTATTCAGAATGAAATCAACTAGCATAGAAGGATCTGTAGGCATGATGTATTTAAGCTCTTGAAGTCTTTTTTCAAAGACTTCAATCATATGAGAAACCTGAGACTGTTGGTTTGATACAGTTGTATCAATTTGTTCAATCTTGTCTTTGGTTTCGGAGATGTTCTTATGGATAGAAATAAGAGCAGTGTTTTGAACAAGAGAATTCTCAGTCTACCAATTAAGAACATCTTCTGTGGGATTTGGGCGAACAGTTTCTCCACTTGGTAAGACTGTTGAGGAAATATTTTGGATTTTTGGGGTATGTCTGGAACCATTCTTGTTAAAAGTTTCCAACTTTGGAAAATCTGCTTCACATCAATGTCATTTCAGGCCCACTGGTAGTCATCATCTGGTGTATCCGAGGGTGTAGTATCTGGATCAGTAATGTTGAGCATTTCATTATGATATAGATGTGCTGTTCTATTCTTCATGTAGACAACTTGATTATCACCTTCCAAGCCTTCAATATCCCGATGGACTCCTTATTGGTCTTGAACATTTCGCACAAGAGCTTGAAGGGACTCTTTGAAGCGCTTGGTCCGTGCACGTGTGACTGGGCCCAATGGAACTCGAACTAGATCGTTACTTGGGCTAAGCTCCATGCACACATCATTAGCTAAAGCATGTATGTCTTCCACCAACGTGACAATATTTGGATTGTCTCCTTTCCCAGTTTTTAGCAAGGTAATAAGACGTTTGTTGATATTTATGACTTTGATCCTTTGCCAACTCAGCTGTCTTGCTTTCATTAGTGCCAACCTCACTGCTACAGCTTTATCTTGAATATCCATTAGCAAGCTTCTGTCCACTAAAGCCCATTTCAGCTCTAATTCTCCCTCCAGTCTGCTTGGCCATGATGCCAATTCCCAATTTACGGCCCTTTGCTGATTTCTTTGTAGCAATCTGAAGTTCTAATAGCTCTCTTCCTTCCATTCCTTCCTCCCCTGCTCTTGTATTTGCTGCATCTATTTTTGATGTACTTCTCTCTTCATTTCCTTTACGCTCAAACTCCATCCACTCTGTGCTGCCCTTTTGCACAATTCTTATTCCTTCTCTCTCCTTTCCTTCAAATTCCAATTCATTCCTATCCTTCCATAATTGCCAAAGTATGTTAGCAATCAAGGCTATATGCTGCTTTCCTTCGTTCCTACTCCTGGCTTGAGCTAATGCTGCCTACCACTGCTTAAAACAACCTGTTTGGTTCCAGATACCATCCCATTGTACTGGAGCAAGCTTCCATACCTTCTGAGCCTAAGGACAGTGGAACAAAATGTGTTCCACTATTTCCATATTATCTCCACATCTTGAGCAAAATGGTGATCCTTGTTTTATTCTTCTGAATATTGTTTCCCTTGCTGTAAAAGTGTTAGTGATACACCTCCAGATGAATAGCTTGATCTTATGCTTGATGTTCAGCCCCCAAAGAGTTTTCCAAATTTGTGTGTTGGAGTCATCATAACTAGAGTCAGGTTCCCCTTTTGCTTCTACTTCTTTCCTCCTCTCTTCCTTTAGCAGAACTTGATAACAGGACTTCATTGAGTACTCCCCGTGTTTGCTATGTATCCAAAAGTGCTTGTCCCCTGTCCTTGAAAGGCTAATAGGTATCTTCAGTATGTTCTCAGCATCTTCTCTATTGAACCTTCTGAAAATTACATTCCTATTCCATCTGAAATCTGAGATCAATTCTTCCACTTTGT
The DNA here is from genome assembly GCF_036785885.1 of Coffea arabica. Taxonomy (NCBI): domain Eukaryota; kingdom Viridiplantae; phylum Streptophyta; class Magnoliopsida; order Gentianales; family Rubiaceae; genus Coffea; species Coffea arabica. Next base: position 39,138,350 of record NC_092329.1, read on the forward strand.
GCTCCTCCCAACTGTCTGGCTTCCTTGTTGTTGGCCTTCCATTTTGATTGTTTGGGATCCATTGATCCTTCCATATTTTGATACTTTTTCCTGAACCAACTCTCTTCAGTATACCCCCCTTAACTACTTCTCTTACTGACATAATGCTTTGTCAGAACCAAGATGAGTTTTTGGGGATCTCACAGTTCAGTATGGAGTCCTTGGGATAGTATTTAGCCTTTAGTGTTCTACTGACCAAGAGGTTTAGAAATCTTAGCATCCTCCAGATCTACTTTCCCAATAATGTTTTGTTGAAACATTGCAAGTTCCTGAACCCCAAGCCTCCATCCAGTTTTTGCCTTCATCATTTTGGCCCAAGAGCATCAATGTATCTTGCTTCTCCACCCCACCAGTATTTGGCCATCAACCCTGTGATTTCTTTGCATAATTTAGTTGGTAGCTTGAAGCAAGACATAGCATAGTTTGGCATAGCCATTGTAACAGCTTTTAACATCACCTCCTTGCCTGCTGCACTTAGAAACTTGTTCTTCCAACTGTTTAGTCTGATCTTGATGCTGTCTTTTATGAATCCAAATACCTGACCTTTTGTCTTTGTAATCACCATTGGAAGGCCCAAGTATTTCCCTTGATTCACTATCCTTACACCTGGTAGTGGTTCATAGGTCTCCTCCTTATCCCTTTTCTTAGTGTTCTTACTGAAACAGATAGAAGATTTCTCTAGATTAATCACCTGACCAGACCCTCTTTCATACTGAACCAGGATTTCTCTTAACTTCCTTGTTTCTTTCCCCACAGCTTTACAGAAAATCAGGGTGTCATTAGCAAAGAATAGATGCGTGATTGCTGGTCTTTGTTTGCTAATCCTTAGCCCACTTAGTGATACGTTCCTCGATCAACTTGTTTCGAGACACGTAGCACGTTTGCCCAAGGATCTAGCAAGGCAATCCAACGCTTGGATTGCGGAACCTAGAATCAAATGGACGACACAATTTGATTAAAGACGGTAGAACGACGACTCCACAGAGGTGATTACTCTAATGGATAGGTCGGTAGAACAATCTAGGATAAGACGCAAGATTGCTCAATAACCCTTGCCAAAGCAAGTAAAAGGTTCGAATCTCTAAAATAATCAAACTTTATTGATAAAACGTCCCCCTTAATGCTTACAAAGCAAGCCTTTATATAGGCAAAACTAATGAAACCCTAATATCCGAAACCCTAATATCTAAAAGCTAGATGGTCAGCCACTTCTTGAACAAGGTAGGCCAATCCATGGACTCAATAAAAAAGGGCCTAGTGGTTCGGCCATCCTTAGACAAAGGTGGGCCGAATCCATGGCTAACAAAAAGGGCTAATCTAAATTTAAGACTCCTAACACTAAGGCCTAATCGGCCATGGCCCACTTGGCTCTTCATGGGCTCTCTTCACGGGCTTGGATCATCGTGTAAACAACTAGGTTATCACCTTCCAAGCCTTCAATGTCTCGATAAACTCCTTGTTGGTTTTGAACATTCTGCACAAGGGCTTGGAGTGATTCCTTAAATTGCTTAGTCTGTGCATGTGTGACTGGGCCCAATGGTACTCGAACTGGGTCATTGCGTGGGCCAAGATCCGTGCACATATCACTTAGTAATCCCTCCAATCCCTCCAAGTTCGAATTGTGCATGAATTGTGCACCTTGTTCAAATTGTCCCAGTCCGAGTTCCATTGTTATTCACATTTTGGCATGGTTAAGACTCTAGCCATATTACAAGAGCATTTTTACTGGCCTCACATGCGTCGAGATATTGAGCGCATAGTTAGTAGATGTGTCACTTGTTATAAGGCAAAGTCTAAAACCAATCCGTACGGCTTGTATACCCCATTGCCTATTCCCCACTATCCTTGGGTAGACTTGTCCATGGACTTTGTCTTAGGACTCCCTAGGTCACATAGGGGTAATGACTCCATCTTTGTAGTGGTTGATAGATTCTCTAAGATGGCTCATTTTATTCCCTATCACAAAACTGACGATGCATCTCATATTGCTAATTTGTTCTTCAAAGAAATTGTCCGTCTGCATGGCATGCCTAGGACCATTGTTAGTGATCGAGATGTGAAATTTCTGAGTTACTTTTGGAAGACTTTGTGGTCTAAACTTGGCACTAGGTTATTATTCTCCACCACCAGTCATCCACAAAGCGATGGACAAACTGAAGTTGTCAATCGCACACTTGGTACTCTACTTCGAGCCTTAATTAAAAAGAATCTTAAATCTTGGGAAGAGTGCTTGCCGCATGTTGAATTTGCCTACAATTGAACTGTTCACAGTGCTACACACTACTCACCGTTTGAGATTGTTTATGGCTTTAACCCACTGACCCCCCTTGATTTGGCACCATTACCTTTCTCTGAGCAAACCAGTTTAGATGGAAAAAAGAAAGCTGATTTTGTGCGTAGGTTACATGAAGCCATTCGGGTGAACATTGAGAAACGCACCCAGCAATACATCCAGCAGGCCAACAAGCACCGTCGTAAGATGATCTTTGAGTCTGGAGATTGGGTCTGGCTACACCTGAGGAAAGAGAGGTTTCCTAAGCAGCGTCAAAGCAAGTTGTCCCTACGGGGTGATGGACCTTTTTCACGTACTCCAAAGAGTCAATGACAATGTCTACAAATTGGAGCTACCTGGGGAGTACAATGTGAGTGCGACTTTCAATGTAGCGGACCTGAGCCCATTTCTTGACGAGGAGGATCCAGATTTGAGGGCAAATCCTTCTCAAGAGAAGGGGACTGATGTGTGCACAGATCTTAGCCCACATAATGACCCAATCCGAGTTCTATTGGGCCCAGTCACACGTGCACGGGCCAAGCTCTTCAAAGAATCCCTCCAAACCCTTGTTCGAATTGTCCAAGACCAACATGGAGTCCATAGAGATATTGAAGGCTTGAAAAGAGACAATCAAGTAATCTACACTTTGATCCAAGCCCATGAAGAATCAAGTGGGCTTCCACGTGAGTCGGCCGGGTAGGGTCTTAGCCTTTAATACTTATTAGATTGGATTAGTTGCTTAGTAGAAGCATGGGCCGGCCCATCTTGGTGTCAAGACGGCCGACTGCTCTCTTAGGGTTTCTTAGGGTTTTTTCTTGTTACCTTTAGCCTATAAAAAGGGTAGCTTTGTAAGGTCTAAACACAAGTTTGATGAATAAAGTTTTTCCTTTATTTCGATTCTACCTCTAAGAGAGAGTTTCGAGCCTTCCACTTGCTTGGCAAGGGTTATTGAGCAATCTTGCGTCTTGTCCATGATTATTCTTCCGACCTATCCCTTGGAGTAATCACCTTCATTGGAGTCGTCGTTCTACCACTTTAAACCAACTCGTGTCGTCTGTGTTGATTTAAGGTCCCGCAATCCAAGCGTAGGACAACCTCACTAGATCCTTAGGCAAACATGCTACGTGTCTCGAAACACGTTGATCGAGGACCGTATCAATTATGTTGTCCAAAATCTGTCTGTTTGGAATGAAGGCTGATTGGTTTTTGCTGATACAGTGTTCAAGGATAAGTTTCAACCTATTAGCTAGAATTTTGGAGATGACTTTGTAGATTACATTGCAAAGACTAATTGGCCTGTAATGTTTCAGATCAGTAGCCAAATCTACCTTAGGAATGAGAGAGATGATGGTGTGGTTCAGAGATTTGAGCATATGACCAGACTAAAAGGACTTGATTGCTTTCACCACCTCCTCCTTAATGGTAATCCAGAATTTTTGGAAGAAGAGGGGTGTCATCCAATCAGACCCAGGGGCCTTATTGCGATTCATAGAGAAAACTGCTACCTTTATTTCATTTTCCTCCACAGGCCTAATAAGATTATCATTCATCTGGTCAGTAATAGTACTAGGAATACCATCCAATATCTCCTCCAGACAATCTGTCCTAGTTGACTTAAAAAGCTGCTTATAGTAACTAGCCACTTCTTCTGCAATCTCCTTGTCATTTGTAGTCCAAGAACCATCCTCTCTCTGCAAATTTCCTATCTTATTTCTTTTCCTTCTCCCCTTCACCACAGCATGGAAGTATTTAGTGTTCTTGTCTCCTTCCTGTAACCAACTTAACCTAGCTTTTTGACTCCAGTATTGCTCCTCCTTTTTGAAAGCTCCCACCAGCTGGTTTTTTAGAGCTGCAACTCCCCCTTTCTTCCTTCATTATCTGAACTTTTCTCCTTGATCAGTTGTTGCTTCAGGTTCAAAATCCTTTTCCTAGAGTTCTCAATTAATCCATTTCTCCACTTCAGCAAAGCAACTCTACACCTCTTAATCTTATTCACTACCCTAAACATCCTAGATCCCCTGATATCCTCCTTCAAGCTTTCTTTATCACTTCTCCAATGCCTTCTCTCTGAATCCATCTTTTGTCAAAAAAGAATTTTTTTTCCTCTTCTTTCTTTCCCCTGGAATTGTGTCCAGTATCAACATACTGTGGTCAGTGGCTAAGCTTTCTAGATGAGTGCACTTAGGATGTTCAAACAAATTATTCCATCCTCCACTGCTACGACCCCTATCCAGCCTTTGTTTTATTTCTCCATTTTGCCACTGATTACACCAAGTCTAGGGGTTACCTTCAAAACCAATATCTATCATCTGATTCTCCTGGATGAAATTCCTGAAATCATGGAAACTCCATTCCTTCCTAATTCTGCCACCCCACTTCTTCTCGTTTGAACATAAATCATTAAAGTCCCCCATTATTAACCAGTTTTCACCTCACATATCTTTCCTTCTACTGATAACTTCCCACTGTCCTTTCCTCATTTGGTTGTCGCAACTGGCATATATCCCTATTAGTCACCACTCCTGTTTCACTTCTTTATCCTCAATCAACACTTTAATTGTGAAAGCTGACTGTTTAATGTCTTTAACTTTGGTCTCCTCATTCCACATCAAGTCATACCCCCAGACCTATTCATAGCATCTATCACACAATTATCAAAGTTCAGAATCCTTTTAATCTTCTCCATGTATTTAGCCTTGTTCTTGGTCTCACTCAGAAAAATCATATTCAGGGAGAGAAGACTGTTATCCTCCTTCAGATGGGGAATTGTCAAGGGGCTCCCTGCATCTTGGCAATTCCACACCATATCTTTTATTGGTCCTTTGGGGACCAGTGAGGGTTGATCCCTTCCCCTATGTGCATCTCATTGCAGTTCTCCACAGCCAAATCTCCCCTATATTTTTTATCTATATGATCCTGTTCCTTAGCTTCTTTCATTTCTTCATCTCTAAGTTGAAACTTCCTTTTTGTCCCATTAATCTCCTTCAGTGGAGATCTTAACTCTCTTGGACCAGATGTCACTCTCCTGAATCTCTTCCCTTCTTTCCTGTGACCTCCCTGATTTTCTTTGTTGTTGGTCTCATCAGTTTCCATACTCATTATCTCTTCACCAACACTGGACCTTCCTTGTACCCCTTCTTCTATTCCTCCTATCCTCCCATCCTTCTAGTCCATCTCCCTGCTTTGTACTCCTTGTCCCTCTTTGTTCTCCTCGTGCCAAAGGTATCAGTAGTTTTAGCATTTCTGACCTCCATAACTCCTACTTCTTCCATACCTGTACTAAGGTTTCTTCCATTCCCGTTCCCTTGCTCCTCCTCCATAGGAACCTCAGAACTCTATCTAGGGATTATCCTGCCTATCTTCTCCCTTTCTACCATAGGTAAACTTCCCTTCTCTACCACTTGTTTCTGAAGCTCATTCCTCAGTACTTTACTCGACTTGCTTGATCCAATTTCCTGATTCGAACCTAATCCTTTATCCTGATTCATTAATTCCTCTATCCTGATCATCTCCCCATTCCTCACCTTCCACACCTGTTTGTGTGGTGTCCAAATCTTTGGACTGGTTTCTTTTTTAGGAGAACCTCTCCCACCTAACATCCTCATCCACGGACCATATTGGTTCTGATATTGCCCTTTTTTCACCAACATAGGAGCCTTACAGTTCTTTTCACTATGTCCAATGATACCACAGCTATAGCAGAAGTCAGGGCACTTCTCATATTTAAAGGACAGCCATTTATTCACTCTATTCATCTGTACTGTGGTTCCTCTCAGTAAAGGCTGTTTAATGTCTATCAGTACTAATAACTTCATATGTCTCCCTTCCTTACCTCCAGTATATGGAATCAAGACATCCTTGACCTCATTAAAAATTATTCCAACTTTCTTCCCTACAACCTTAGACGGGCAGTGTATGGGAAGATCCCACACTTGCACCCAAACCGAGGCTATACTAAAAGCATCTTCATCCTCCTCAATTCCCATCTCCCAATTTCTGAGCACCAAAATCTAGTTGTCTATAATCCAAGGTCCACCTGCTAGAATCCGTTCTTTATCCTTGGGGTCAGGGATAGTAAATTGGAACAAATTTGGTCCAAGTTCAGCCACCTTAAGCCCTTTAGAGTAGCTCCAAGCCACAGCAGCAAAATTTTTAACTCCTGTAAAATTAGCTATCTTTTCCCCTCTTATTCTTCCTATGATACTACCCTGACATTCTGTTATCTCTTCATTTATCCCCCAGATCCAGGAGTGTACTCCCCACCTCCTTCTCTGAAAGAGCAAACTTCTGTTAAACGTCCACCAACTCTTCCGCCATCTTGTCACTTGAGAAAAACCGGCGGTATTCCTAACACTTATCACTAGATATAAGCTAATCTACCTAGCTCTACGGAGCAAAAGTTAAAATGTAGAGGTTTCTCCAGGTGAAGCCAACTCAAACTGAGTCTCAGAACAAGATGAACAGAAAAGAAAAACAAAGATACAAGAGCAAGAGGCAAAGATACTACCTTAACCAGACTGCCTTCTCCTTATAGTAGTGTTGAAGTTTCCGACCAGTTGCTTAAGATATTGAGCATGCAGACGTACTTTTCCTTTTTTTCCTTTTTCTTTTCTTTTTTCCTTTTTTTCTTTTTTCACCAACCGACCAACTCCACTTTCATGGCTTCCTTAAATGCGACTTTTTTATGGTTCCTGATTTGTATGATTGTTGAATGCTTAGCTTAGAAAACCAAACTTTCAGACAATGTTGGGATCTGGAGGCTAGCTCAGATTCAAACTTTTGAGGTGTGCTCGTTTGTTGCTTGAAATTTTCAAAAAGCTTGAAGTTCCCACCAAGAGAAAAGGAGCTCTCTTCCCAAGAGAGAGAGAGAAAAGCCTCTACACGTGAGAGGATGGATATTCATCAAAAACTCTTGTTCGCTAAATTATTAGATTGTGGGTTTAGATTCGTCTTAGTTCATAATCTCATGATTTAGAAGTGTCAAGGGTTATTCCACAACCTTTAACTTGATTCTTCATCTAGATTAGGGGATGTGTGGGATACGAGTTTAGGCAATCTTGGTGGGTTCGTATCAATAAAAATGCGAATGTTCTCTTACTGTCTTGTCCTTATTGTCTTTGTTCTAAGGAGTTGTTGCAAGTTAAAGTTTTTGCATTTGTTGATTATACTACTTACATGGAGAGCATGAAGATTAGATTGCGGATAATGCATGATACTGGACGTGATCAAATGGTAGTATGATAAGTTTTCTTTTGTTTGATATTATGGAGTACTAGAATTGAAGTTCAAGGTTTGCATATAATCATCTCAGTTTTGCCTTTATACATGAAACTCTATTATGTGCTTCTCCATTATTTTGAATCGTTTGCTCCGATTGCTTGAGGATAAGCAATGAATCAAGTGTGAAAGTATGACATGTGCTCATGTTACATATTTTTGTGTTGTTAATTATGCTTCTTTTGGTGTGTTTTTACTCAAGTTTGAATCAAATAATAAGTTAGCTGCATTTTGTATTTTGTGATTAAAGTGAGAAAAATCACATTTCTATGGAGCTAAGATGCTAAAATTCCATGTTTTTGTAGGTTTCAATAACTCAATCGTCAATTGAAATAAGTGAGATGATATTTGGATGTTTCTTAATGATTTGAAGTGATTTCAAATAAACATGAAGTTCGAAATGTTTGAAGTATGAAATGCAAGCAAGAGGCAACCAAGTAAAGATTGGCAGCTTTAACACCTTCTAATATTTTGACTATAACATGAGTTACAATTGTTGGATTGAGATGATTCCAGAACCATTTTATAGCTAAGATCTGGGGCTACATTTAAGAAATTGAAGTCCAATTTACAGATTTAGGGGTTCAAAAGTTTGAAATACAGTCAAGAATTTCTACTACCAAGAGATCTAAAACCAGGCTGTTGATCATTCCAGAGTATTTTTGTCATTTCTCAACTTACAAAGCTCCAAATGACATGACTCTTCATGCACTACAACTTTTGTACTTTGTCCAATGCAAAATAGAGCAAAACTAAGGAATCATCAAGTGCAAACCTGTAGGGGAGGAGGAAACACAGGGCTATGGTCGAACATATTGACCCCACATATTTCTATGTCAGCTGTGCAAGTTGCACAACCACTTGCTCAATTTTCACATGGCTTTACAATTCATTTTCCAACATAGATTTTGGCTACCCTCTACACAAGAAATGTTGGAGTCTTGAAGAAGCAAGTTTATTTCTTTCCATGACGCAATTACCTAAGGTTTCTCTCCTGAAGAAAGAAGAACTTAGGGGGTCAGAAACACTACTACAAATATAGATTTTCAACTAAACCTTCCTTTTTCCTTAGGTTAGTGTAGGATGGTTAGGTTTATTCCAATTTTGTGTTTAGCTAGACATGGATGAAGATTGGAGATTGAAGATGGAGTTAGAGACTCAAGGGACACGGGTTTCTTCTTTCCTAGCACTTTATTTGTTGTATTGGATTCCATGTTTAGTAATTATACAAGTTTAGGTTGTGTCTTCTCTTTCCTTAAGTTTTGTTAGATTGTCAACATAGGGTGTTGACTAATCTCTATGATTGTTATGTGAGGTTTTCATGGTCATTTGAGTTAATTAACACATTTGTTGCTACAATCATGATTAACTGATTATTAATTGTGATTACCTAAAAATGTTGTATCACCAATAAAAGCTGTGATCTAATACTAGTTCATGAAAAAGTTAAATCTAGGGATTTAAGTCACTACTATAGGTTCGCACCTTTCGTGGCCTTCATGATTTTTTCCATGTAAATAAATTCATATCGATGATACCATGAAATTTCATGGAATTTGATGAATCTATAACAATTTTTATCATCAAGATAGAAGGTATGGCATAGTTATAGGTTTATAGGTATAGCATAGATATACATATGGTTGGTATACTGACGAAGAGAATACCATATACAATTGGAAAATGCAGCATTTTTGGAAATGATCCCATATCCATTTCAACCAAGAAATGAGAAGATATAAGAAAGAAAGAGAACTTTTTTATACCATTTTTTACTGCAAGAATCTCCTTGAAAGTGGAATGGTAATGTTGTTCAGAGATTTTGAATTTTCCACTGGCAAATCCACAACAATGTTTTGTTCCCTGTTCATCTTCTTCAAGTAGTACGGCTCCCCAATATTTATCACTGGCATCAGTTTGTAGAATCTTTTTCCCATCAGACGGAATATGGAGTGTAGGAAGGTGTAACAGTTCTTTCTTGAGAATTTGGATTGCTTGGGTTTGTGAAGCTCCCCATGGTGGAGGCTTCTTTTTAAGCATTTTAGTCAAAGGACTAATATGCTTTGAAACTTTGGGAATGAATTCCCGGACATAATTTACAACTCCAAGGAATTGTTGAACTTGTGTTATCGAAAGATTGTTTTCAGGGAAATCTTTAACAGACTGTCCAACATGTTGTATACCAAGTTATACAACTCATTTAATAGGTAACTTCATTTGCAAAAGTAGATAAGAATTCCATAACCATAGACATATTTTATTGCCGTTTTTATTACTTTTATTGCATGCTTGTAGTACAAATTTACTTGCTTTATTTATGATAGTCTAAATGATAGAGGAGTTAGAAAACCAGCAGTATTTGACAATCGTCCATGTGGGATCAACACTTAATAACCCCTATACTCAATAAATGATCTGTACATTTGTAGAAATTGAGGTATTTAGGTTTTTAAAATTTAGATTGAAGGAAAAATCTCGTCACTTTTTTTGTGAGAATGAAAATAAAAAGGAAATCACCTACTGCTGATATGTTTGATGGCATGTTTAATGAGGCATGTACTAAAAGTCAATTTATTCAGAACAAAAAAAAATGCACTGCTAGGCCTATACAAAACATAGAGATAAATCTTTCCTTCTTTAGATCTCTACTATTAATTTCAATAATTCATGTACCAATCAGAGAATAATTACACAATAGAAAGATAGATTGATGGTGCTTTTGAGGAGTGTTTTCTTTTTCTTGCCAGAAAAAGGAGAGAACTAAATAGGGGAAAACACTATACATCTTCCTTCCTTGTCCCTCTTTGCTTTCCTAGCCAAAAAAACATGAAGAAAAACTTGCACTTTCATATTAATTTTCACCCATTTGGTGAAAATTTATTGTTAAGTTTTTCTAGCTTTCTTCTTTTTTCAGATTGACCTCCTAACAGAAATGTTTGCTTTTGTTATTATTGATTGTTTGTTGGTTTGAAATAATCAAGAAAAAGGTACAGCAAAGTAAGCATCTGGTATTTAAGGTGCACAATCATCTCTTACAATAGTAGCATGCTTTGTGTTTGATGGTTTGCTTTACCACACCACTAGTTTAGTTTTCTGAAAATTTACATGTCGCATTGTTATGGTGTATTAAATGATTTGAGAGATGTTGTTTAGCTTACTATTTGGTCATAAACAAATGACTCTATTTTTGCCTTTATGTTTATATGCTAAATGATCCTTTAATGAACTGCTATAGCTCAAACTTTCATTAATTTTTCTTTCAATTGATTTCCTATTGTTATTACAAGTTTACCATAGACATTTGGTTTATTAAGATGGAAATGGAAAGGAACTTAAATGCAAAGAATCATATGTTGAATCCAGGGGCAGAGCCAAGTGTAGTCGAGGGTGGACAATTCCTCCACCCTCCCAAGCCCTTCTCCCAACTCCTCCCTCAATTTTGAGAAATTTTCTTTTTAGGCATATAATTTTTAAAAAATTTTAAGTTGTTCATTATTTGCATCTTCTAAAAGTTATGAAATTTTTATTCTTATGTACTTTGCCCCTAATATTTTATAAAATCTCTTTCTTATCTATATTGCCCCCTCTAAAATTTGTTAATGTTTCATTGTTATTTACATTGCCCTTTCTTAATAAATTAAAAATTCTTAGTTTCTACGTTTCACAACAATGTTGGGTCTAATCAAAGTTAGTTATTCATGTAATACAATTTAGATGTCAAAGTATAATTGACATAATGATAAAAAAGTTCACTTAACATAAATGTATTTTAGTTATAAATTTACCATAACTGCATTCAATATGGTGTCGAAAATTGAACCCCTTGATCTCAGGGTCCTAGGTCTGCCACTAGTTGGATCAATTATTTAATGATCCCTATGGTGGTCAACAAATTATTCATGAAGAAAAAACCTGCAATTTTGTTCCTTAGAACCATTGTACATGTTGAATGGTTTCTGAAGTGTACCGGTTCTATCTTTCTTATAGAAGTGCAAATTTGGAATACTGCCTCCAACATCAAGGACACAAACAAAGATAATCAGAACTCAGAAATTTAAAAAGATGTAGAAAAATAAAAAGAAATTAGTACTACTTGACTTCTAAATTGTCTTGCTAAATAGTCATTAAAAGGCTTCTAAATGCGGCTATGGAGCCTAGAAAAGTACATGGTTACATGGATTTGTTCCATCAAAAGGTAACTTTAATTCCTTTATCTTGATTATGCTTCATGCAACTACCATTACTTGGAATAAAGCATTCATTCACTGAATTCTTAGTTTATTCTAGATAATGTCCTAGTCTAACAGGCTCGTGAATTGCAATACCAACTATGTTGATCTTCATATCAACGTCTTTTAAGTTGAAGTCGTGATTATAGTTGACAAAATAATCATATTGAAGAAGATAAAAAGGCTTGAAGCAAGATTCTACGAATATCAAGAGTTAAAAGTGGAATGACTCCATTTGCTGGTATTGGCCATGGAAAATTATTGTAACTTGAAATCATGACAAGTTCAGATTATAAGAAAAATATGAACCGTAAAAAGCTATAAAGAGGGAATCAAAGTAAATGGCTTATTGATAAACATGATACTATCTATTTTCTATTGTAAATCATACGCAAGTTGGATTGAAGGATTCCATGTATTATTGAAAGAAAACTAACACAATTTTCAATCAAGAAATATGAACTTTTCTTTCCCTTAAAAGCTATCAAATAATTTTGGGTATTATTGCTTAAGGATCTAGGCAAAGAATTTTTGTTGTTATCATCTAATAGTATCATTTTTTGTGTCTATCTGGAGCAATGGGGTATGATTTGACAACTAGTTATTGTTTGGGTTGGTAACAAAAAAGTTTACAAGGACAAGTTGGAGAGCCGCCGATAGAGAATTCAAGATTTCATAGCAAGTTTAAATTGAAGTCACTATTTATTATGTTTTTACTTACTTTTGTAGTTTGATTCTTTTGTTTACAATTTCTCTTATTTTATTTAATTAAAGAATTTTATACCGGAGTACACTTACAAATTTGCTGAGTAGTAGATCGTGTGAAGGATATGGTTTTATAACTAGAATTTGTACTATTGTGTTTGTTTGGTTGTGAATTGGTGAAGCTCATGGCATTTTTAATTTTGGTGTTACTTTTATTTCCAAGTTTAGCTTCTGGTAAAAGGGCCTCTTTAACCAATAAAAACAATTCCTAATGAACAGATAGATATTATATTTTGATATTTTAATTAATATAAAGTTGCAAAATAGTGGAATTAATATTAGTTTACTAGAGGAGGAGGACGATAAGTAATGGGTTTAGGGGCCTAGGAGTGTAGGATGTGAAGAAAATATTCCACTGGATTTCTTTGAATTAGTAGTCTATTATAGAAGTAATTTTTTTAGTGGTTTTTCATTTTTTGTAAAGGTAAGTTAGAGAAGAATAGAAGAACAAAAATTGGATTTTAGGAGCTATTTGCTTAAGTAGGAACTAAGATTTTGTATTATTCATTTCTATTATGTTTAATTGCAATACAATTCATCTTCTTTTTCATCATACTTGATCTCTTCAATTCTTATCACACACTTTCAGATGAGTTTGTGTTTTTAGATTTAAATTGGGTGACATCAAGATGTCATTATGATTTTTTGAGGGAAAGATCAATAACACTCTTTTGTTGGTGCACTAGATAAGTCTTTAGTTGGAGTTTAACCAAAATCAGGAAACACATAGTCTCATAGGAATTAATTAGGATTTGATATACCTTTAAGAGTATGTTCTCTCAAAATTGATGTTCAAGCCGCTTTCTTTGAGGAAACAGCAGCAATTGGTGTGATTGTTAAGGATGGAACTGGACATACCACAGCTACATTGGCTAAAGAAAATGGTATGGTTATATCAGCTAAAGTTGGTTAACTAATAGCAATTTTGAAAGGATTGTAGTTTGAGGTCTGAATTGGAATTCAGGCTGTCAGCTTAGAGAGCCAACTCAACAAAATTGTTGGAAGATTAAATTACAACTAAAAGATCCTTCTACAATTGAACTTATGGTTAATTTCTAAAACTAAGCATTTTTCTCATGTATCCAAATGTTGAAACATAACAGTTTAGCAATCAATCAGTACTGCATCTATGTTCAAGCACCATCTTAGTGATTTGGTTTTTTATTTATTTGGTGACTTGGTTTTTGATTTAGTTTGCCTCATAAGAAACGAATTTTCTACACTTCTTAAATAGACTTATGCACTATTTCTATTCCCAGGTTTATTTACACATATTGTTCACGATATTGGGTAGTCAGCACAGCCACACTTATTCTATCATGTATATAATAAAATGCTATTTAGTTACTGTTTGGTAGGTTGCTAAGCGGGTTACTCTAATCTTTTGCCAAGTGAACGCTCCATCTTTTTGTCAGTGGCCAAATTTAATTTTTTATTCAAATAGCTTTCAAGTATTTAATTTTGGGTAACAATCAATTTTATCATTATTTTTTTACCCACTAAATATATCAAGTGAGAAATTAAATGATTGATTGAAAGTTACTATAGTGAAGGTAATGAAACATTTTTGTCAATCACCTCATAATTTTTTTATTTTTTAATTCTTTTGTCGATCACATTTTTTGTCCATATTATTTGGTTCTATTAAGTATTACTATTACTAAAATTTAAAAAAAAATTTCTCTCTTTCTAAAATTCTATATTAGTTCCTATTTTGACTATTTTAGGACAAAATCAAAGCATAGGTTGCTGAGTTGATTACTCCAACTTTTCTACCAATTGGATGCTCTAACTCTTCGCCATGCGACCAAGTTTAGCTTTTTATTTGAGTAGATTTTTCGTATTTTATTTTTATTAACAATTTTTCTTTATTTATTTATTCACCTGCTTATGCTCTTTTCCTTTTTCACTTCCATAACTATAGCAACTTTTAAAACTTTTAAGTCTTTTTTAATAACTTAATTCTATCTTTAATTTTTCAGCCACTTATTCTTTTTTCCTTTTTTTAGCTTCCTTAACTATAGCAACTTTCAATTCAATCTTTTAATTTCTTACTTTATATAAATTTGTATTAATTATGCCTTTATTAGCCTTTTTGTTAGTCACCTCATAGTTTTCTTATTTTTTAATTTCAATCATGTTTTCTATCCTTATTATTTGGTTTGCTTATATATTTCTATTATAAAACCTTGAATACCTTTTAGTCTTTCTAAAATTCAATACATTTATCATAAATTTCATAGAATCTATCATATAATATCATACATCATATACTAATTCGCTGTTCATTTCTCCATGATAAGTTGCTAACTTAGCTACTTTCATGCTATACCAAATAAAAGCCCTATTTTTTTGCCACATGTATAATATTTCACAATTTATTTCCTTAGTTTTTAGTTTTTATATTATGTAACAAGAATTAATCCTATCCTTTTCCCGCTAATTTTCTTTCCTTAATTTTCACAATTACTATGTTTTGCACCAGTAATTGGAGTAAGCAAAATTCATTGCCCTGTTCATGAACTAACTATTTTTTATTGTATTTAACTTCAATTGTTTTACTTAGTATTTTAGTTCTTTGATATCAATATTCATTAAAAAAAGTGAAAGAAAAATTTTAGAAGAAAAAAAGTGTCCATACGAATGCATGGTAAATAACTAGTATATATAATAAAATGATGTTCAATTTCAGTTTTGATAGGTTGCTTAGTTGGCTATTCATATATTCCGCTAAGTGGGCAGTCTATCTTTTTCCCATATGACAAATTAAATTGTAAGGAAAATTGTGTTTGTTTATGTTTCTTTGTGAATTTTATTCTGTTTTTTTTTGTAATAATTGATAGTCAATTTCGATCAATCTATTAATGACCTATCTTATGTAAGTTTGTATAAGCTGTACCTTCTTTTTTTTTTTTATCAATCAACTCATATCTTTCTATTTTAATACTCTTTAATTACACTCTCTATTCCTATTATTGGCTCAATTATTTATTCTTATTACTAATATTTGGACAAAATATACTACGTTAATGCTCACATAGATAGTTTTTTCCTTCAACTTCAGAAGATTAATGTACATATATATTAATTCACTATTCACTATTTGTTTTGGTAGGTTACTAAATTGGCTATCTTCATATTTTGCAAAGTAGAAGTTGTTTTTTTTTTCAAAAATGATTGAGTTAAGTGGAAGTTGTGTTTGCTTATGTTTCTTAGTGGATTGTATTCTTTTTGTTTTTGGTAACAATAAATTATAGCCCTTTTTTACTTCCTCATTTATAGTAAACTTCTAACAATCTATGTTATGCCTTACTTTTTCTTTTGTGATTAGTTTTCTTTTCTTTTTAATTATGTATAATCACATTTTTTATTTCTACTATTGGATTGACCATTTATTTCCATTACTAAAATTTGGACAAACTTTCATTTTTTTCTATCATTTTATACTTCCTTATTTGGACAACCTTTTTTTTAATTTCTCAATTACATTCATTCTATTTCTATTATTTGATTTGATTATTTATTTGTTATTCTAATGTTTTGACAATTTTCATTTTTTGATAGCCAAGGATGCCTACTAAGGTTGAGGCCTTAGAATTTACCGGTCCTAGTTTCTAATATATCTTCCCCCTCCTTGCTTCTCAAACTCCTCCTGTGAGAACCCTAGAATTTTCATATTTTCTTAGCCTATTATTTATTCTCATTTTCCCTCTTAAGTGAAAATTCGTTAACTAATCGTTTTAAACAAAGGAAGGCCTTGTTGTTATGTGTATTTGTGTGTGAGATATGGATATGTGTGTATGTGCTAGAAGTACGGTTGAGCGCGGCAATCGAATTCGAGAAGAAAGAAAACATTTTGTGAAAAACTGAAGGGCCAAATCGGGCCGCAAATCCGGCCAGTTCTTGGCCGAATTGTTGTGGAGTTTTGAAAAAAAAAATTATTTCCTCTCTGGCCAAGAATCCGGCCAGATTCCGGCCGGATTCTGACGTGTCACAGTCGGTCATGAGTTTTGACCGGCTGTTTCTTTCCTTCTTATCCTACTTTTTGGCCCAAAATATCTTCATTTGTTCCTCAGCTCAGTCGTGTGCCTTTGAGAGAAGAGAGAAAACTCTTATTTTCGAACTTCTATTTTCATTCAAATCTTGAGATTTCACCGTTGGATTTTGAAACCACTCCGTACAAGTGCTAGCTAAGGTGAGTTAAAGGTGCTAGTGGAGTTGTTTTTGGAGGGGAAGTTGTAAGTTTCTACCTTTCTTGAACTCATAAGGTGAGTTATTAAGAAACCTCCTTTTGTTCTAAAGTTGGTTAATTAGCAAATTGTAAGGGCTAATCATGCTATATTATGAATGATTTCATGGTTTTAGGTCAAGTTGGACTATTTTCTGATTTATTGGGAATTTTCCTGATTTTAAATGATAGTCATGGATTGGCCTTGGATTGATGGATTAAAATGGTATTAATTGAAGCTTGTGTACGTTAATTGCGATTGTTTGCGGAAAATTTCCGCTTGTGATGTGAATTTCCGGTTCTAGGGTTTCAATTTGGGGGTTTTCTTATAGTTGGCTTTGGAGTCTCTAATTGGCTTTGATTGAAGGGTTTTGTGCCCTAATTGGACATGTTTTACTACTTATGGACCATATGTGTGATTGTAATTAATGGTATGAGAATGGGTTTTTAATTGTAGGATGAAAGTGAAGAAATTAGGGGAAATGCTGTCCGTTCCTTTTCTTGTCATGAGAATGAGTTAAAATGGTTTTGGAAATGTGTTTTGTGTCAAGTTGAACGTATTTTATTAAAAAATTTCATCGATTCGCTCGAGAGGTGTACGAGAGCTAAGTTTCTATTTGATCATATATATAAGTTTGGTGAATACCATGACTATTTTACCATTTCAAAACATGATACCTCTTCGATTTGAAACGCCAAATGTTTACTTACTCCATACCCAAAATAAAGAGGTATGAGTTAGGGTTTTCCCGGCCCACACGTGAACTACTTTCAAGTAAGGTTTTAAGTGTCCTCCTTTTCCATATGATTTTCATTAAGACCTTTGCTATATAACCTCTACTTGAATATATATTGACTTTTAGCCACACAAACGATTTAGAAAGAATATTTCCTTAACCTATCTATTTGGATTTTGATTTATCCTTGGTCAAATGTTTTCCGTTGGAATTTTATAACCCTTTTGAGTTTGGTTTCGCGGTTAGTTTATGAAACCCTAGTTATTCCCATCCACGGATCCAAATGTCCTCTTTTCACTTTAAATCCATCTTTATACAATTTACTCGTAATTAGTCGGATTTTCTTCGATTTAACCTAATTATTGTTCTAGACGAACTGTAATATTGTGCTAATTATTGTGCTAGACGAACCTAATTATTGTGCTAGATGAACTGTAATATTTTCTCTCGTTTAATAATCTTAGGTTTTTTCGGTGACTGAGGATAATATCCAGAAGGATATTTTGCACGTTATTTTGCGAAAATAGGTGAGTGTTCCTTGTTTGCTCTATTTTCCTTGACTTCATGGCTTGTGTTATTATTTGATAAGGTGTTAAGTGCTTTCAAGGATTTCCAAAACGAGTTTTCTAGGCGAGTGTGTACTTTATCGCACTCGACCTAAATGAATGTGAAATTTTCAATGATTTAATGATTGAAACGTTAGTTGTGCATGATGTAAGCCTTTTGGCTGAATTGGGCCCCTTCTGGCTCGGTCGGGGCGATATGGTGACCCTGGGTGAATTTGGTATACTCGAGTGTTACCTTGTATTTTGGTGGAGCCTGGCCAACGTCCAGGAGGGGGTGAATGAAATGAAAGAATGAACGAGGGTTTTACTTACAAAAAAATGCATTTTCAAATGATCGGAGGAATAAGGGGAAATGTCAGGAGAACGAATGAATGAATGAATATATGGTTCTCTGTGAGCCCGTATCCTTTTAATGAATGTGTTTATCGCTTTATATTATATTTGTATCTTGAACTATTGGTTATATGTAAGGAATGCATTGAACTTCTTGTTTGCCTATGTGTTCGGAACCTCACTGAACTTTTAGCTCATCCCTTTAGTTTTGTTTTCCTTAACAGGGGAAGGTGAGCAAGGACGAGAGCCCTGTATAGTATAGACTAACTTGGTCTAGCTCTTGGTTTTTTTTGTAATGGTTCTCGCCCTAGTGCTTGGCACGGGCTGGTTGTATGGTGAATTGAGAACCTTTGTATATTTGACATTTGTACTTCCTTTTGAGATAGCAATGTATATAAGTTTTTTTTAAAGTTTTGGATCGTTGTTATGTTTATTCTTATGGGTTTGTTCTGGTTTCGATTGAGAACTGAAGTGAATGACTGAGTCCCGACGAGAGCTGGGCAGGCGGTCCACCGAACCCTTTGGTTCGCCTTAGGGGGAGGTGGGGCTATCACACCTCCCCTCCCCTATTAGAATTTTTTTAGAAAAAATATTTATTTTTCAATACATCTATATGCCACAATTTTAGCATATTATTCATACAAATCCATATAAATTGTATAAATAGTCATTCTTTCATAAAATTTTTAATTAATTTTTATACTCTCCATTGGAATTCAATTTATGTTGAACTGCTATCCATATAAACATGGGGTTGTAAAAGTTCTCTCAAATTAATTTTCTTTTGTTACTTTTTAACAATTTGAGCAAATGATAAGTTCATTATCTATTAGTTTTCTTTTCAAAACTCTTTCAAATATTAAGTGCATTTATTTCTTAATATATCTTTTTCACTCATATGTTGACTTACCACCATTAATTAGAGTAAATATAATTGAATTAAGAATAAGATTCAATTAAACTAATTATTAAGCTATTATGAATAACCTAAATATAATTTGTTTAATATGTTTGTCTTACAATTAGTATATTAAATTTTATAAAATAGTATTTTAGTTCTTTTACATCAATTTTGGTTTAAAAAATAAAAACTTTAGGACATGAAAAAAAGGTCCATGCAAATCCATAGGTGAATAATTAGTTTTGACTTAATTGAAGCAAAGAGGACCTTTTATTCAAAATAAGCCCAAGTTTTTAATATATTTTACCATAATAACATTTTACAAAATTCTCAAAAGACTGTCATAAAATACTAGATCCCCAACCTAAACATCTCTAAATTAGATCATCAAATGCATAATCTACTATATCCTTAGTTTTGGACCAACTATTAGGCACACGCTAAGAAGTTGTTCATGATCTATGTAAAACTTCTCAATGGAACCCAGACAACTAATTTGGTCCAAGGTCACACATTTCCTCTTCCTTTATTTTGGGTTTCTTTTAAGTTTTAGGCAATAATTATTGTATAAGTTTTTAAGTGAAGCCCAATCCATGCATTTTGGTTTCATGATGTTATAGCCAATGAAGAAGATTTGTATATAAGCCCAACTTATCCTTCTTTATTGTTAACTATTCATTTAATTTTTTTTGGCTAACCACAAATTCGGGGATGGACGCCATCCCAGAATTTATTTATAGACCAAAAAATTACAAGAATGAGTGGGGGACTAAACCCTTCTGAAAGCGGTAACAAGACAAATGTTCAAAGAAGCAAAAAAAAAAAAAAAAAACTTAAGCAACCTTAATTCTTCAAATAGAAGGCACTCCTAAGCTATTTAACTGCATTTCCCCTCGAGCCAACTGAGGTTAAATGTGCAGATTATCGTATACTCTGACATGGTCTTGGGGGTGAGAGACGCCCACATTAGACAATATATCCACAACCTTGTTAGACTCTCTAAAACAATGTGAGAATCTAGAAACATTCGCAACCATTTGCCATATTTGTCTTACTTCTCTATGAATATGCCAAGGACAATGAAAGTGTCATTGAAGAATACCAACCAAGATCAAAGAATCAGATTGCACAAAAAAGTGTACAAATCCCTTCTGGAAGCACACTCGAAAACCTAGCAAAAGAGCCAAAACTTCTACACGTAAGCTAGTGGTCTTACCAAGGAATGCTAAGAACACTACTACTAAGTGTCCATTGGAATCCCTTAGCACGCCACCCCGACCACACACTCTTGGATTCTCTTTAGAGCACCTATCAGTATTAAGTGTCAAGTCACCAAATTCAAATACCTTCCAACACACTAAGTTGAAATCAAATAAGCGAGGTGATTGCAATATCGAATCGTAGAACTGAGAAAAGGTCTGCACATCAACCGTTTGCTTAAACTAAATCTCGAAGGCCGTTTTGACATCTAGAAAAACAGCCTGGCAAATAACTTGACTCTGCATGATACGGTCCTCGATCAACTCGTTTCGAGACACATAGCATGTTTGCCCAAGGATCTAGCGAGGTTGTCCAACGCTTGGGTTGCGGAACCTAAAACCAACACGGATGACACGAATTGGTAGAAGGTGGTAGAACGACGACTCAAATAGAGGTGAATACTCCAGTGGATAGGTGTGACAGCCCCACTTTCCCCTAAGGCGAACCAAAGGAGTTAGCGGACTGCCTGCCCAGCTCTCGCCAGGACTACGGATCAGATTAGAGCTATCCGCTTCAATCCGGAACTTACAAACTCGCGTAAACAAATCAAAATAGTAAAACAACCCAAGATAAAATGAAAAGAAATCCGGAGCCGGCCATGAATAGTAACCGACCCGTCAGAACCCAACCGAAATAGCTAACAAACATTTACATCTGAACTTTAGCGTTTACAAATCAAAATGACATACAAAAGCTTTCAAAAGATAATACATATACACGGTTTGCCAAATCAAAAGAGAAACGCCCCAAAAGTACACTTAGGGTTTTAATACATGAGCTATACAAAAGATATGTTCAACTAGCTCAAGTCGGCAACCGATTATCAAGTCCAGTCCAAAAGTATTTATTTTCTTGTAAGGAAAACAAAAGGGACAGAACGGGGTGAGCTTGCGCTCAATGAGGTACCAAACAGATAGCAGAAAAATCATGGCATTTCACATTTTCAAATCAGATACACATGCCAGATGTAAAGCAAAGGAACCAATGATTCAAATCAAAAGGATACGGGTGGCTCTCAGGAGCCAAATTTCCAGCGCAGTACTTGATCCAAATTGGTTGACTCTCCGTCAACGTATATAGAACCAAAACGTCCGTAGACCCCTCTTTACACCGAATTCCGTCCACCAAACACCCCTTTACCGGGCCCGCTCACCGTAACCGAACAGAAATGGTAATACTCGAGTATACCGGAATCAAGGGTCTCAATACCCAAAAATCCCCGAACAGACTACCGTGGTTCGTTATCTAATCGTCCAGGCCCTTGCCGGCCCGACTCGAATAACTTAGCCACAGGATTGAGCTCATAAGTCATAGAAATCCGAACAGATGCAGACACAGATAACAGATTCAGATACAGATACAGAATAGCAGATTCAGATAGCAGATTCAGACGGCAGATTCAGATAGGCACTCAAAATTGGCATATGAACAGATAGAAGAACGAGTGTGATAAAGTACACCCTCGCCTCCATTTTATAAAAACAGTATTTGGCTTCACTAGTCATAAATCAAGTATTCAGATATTCAGATATTTCACATAATGGGTAGCAGGTAGTGGAACACTCACCGGCTCAACTTCAAAAGTTTTCACTTCAGATTGGCCTTAATCGCCAAGAAACCCTAAAATAATCAAAATAAACCAATTGAAGGTTTTACTTCCAGAATCGAGTAAACAGAATGCACATGTGAGGCTCGACTACACGTCGTACGCCTTGCCAAATAAATACTAATGCAAGAATGCAAAAACATGATTCCCTTGGAAACAAAAAGGTAGCATGAGGACCTAGGCGCAAACAACCCAAAAGCCTTTCATTCTACCAAAAGGCAAATCCAACTTAAAGGAACCAAACGGCCTAGAAAATCGGCCAGCACTTCCCCTAAATTTCTTACTTTTCCCAGCCATTAAGGCTTCACTATATCCTCAAATCAGTCCCAACATTTCACACAAGAGTCACCTCATTTCCCAAAAGCCGTTCACTAGGTTCAAAGCAGTACAAGTACAAAAGTTAGCTAGAAAATGACCGGAATAAGAGTAAGCCTTAAAACATGCAAACAAGTACAATAAGACTCGATAACGAATCATAAAACCATGCCAATCACAACCCCAATAGGATTTCATATACCTATATAAGCATAATAGCAAACCAGAAAATCAGAAAATATAACTCATTTGATCAATCAACAAAAACAGGTTTGGCCTCCGTATGCGGTAATGGCACAACTCTCACTACAATTATCGGTTGGGGGTGTAAGACCCACCGTTTCGAAGCCAAGAAACAGAGCTACAACATTGTAGAAGGTCACTCAGTCCAGTTCCTAGTACAACTAGGTCAAATGTGCCAAATACTAACCCAGAATTACCAAAACAGGTTTGCAAAACGCAGAAAACTGTAATCGGTATATCTCAGTCCATACAAGTCCAAATGCCGAAATTCCAAAGGCATATGTTAGCTAAGACATCCAGCTTCAATTCATAAGAAGACACCAACTTCAAAATCCAAACCAATTCCAGTCAAAACAGCCCAATACCAACGCAGTTTTCGTATTCTGACCAAAGCAGAATAGCTACAGTAAAAACGTCATATCTCACTCTACACTAATCCAAATGACCTGAAATTTTGCAGGCACTTCAAACTCATCAATACCTACAACTTTCATGTTTTGAGGAAAGTCCAATTCGGCCTCTATCTATGACCTAAAATTTCGGACAGAATGTTCAACCAAGAACCCTAATTTTCCAGAAATTCTTCCAAATCCAAAATTGATTGCAATTTCCTATCATATGCACCTACTAGAGCCAAAGCCCCTTATTACCAACCATCAAAAACAACCACACCATCAAGATCATATGAAACCAGAAAATTCCTCAAAAATTAAAAAACTCAACCAAATCACTTCAAACCAAGAAATAATCCATAATTTCTAACACAATAGCCACCATTAGGCATAAATTCAACATCATTAGCTATAAGAGAATGTTCAAGCATCACTTACCAAGTAAACAAGAGAGAGGAAGATGTTGGACACCTTAAGTTCTCCAAAAAGCTTCACCAAAACACTCACTAACACCAAGTGGAAGGATTTTATGGAGTAAAAACTAATTTAGGCAAGTAGTTTGGAAGATTGAGCTAGTTGGGAGCTTGAAATTTGAAGCAAGTTTCTTCCTTCTTGAGCTCTCAAGAGTCGGCCAACATAGAGTGAAAAATGGTAATTTTTTTGTGAATTTTGAAGATATTTACTCCATAAGTCAAAAGGTCAAAACCATGAATAGTAGTCTTAAGCTACTTCCAATCCCATGGTGACACTTGGCACCTTAGTAAATGCATTTCTATCCTTTCTTTTTCCTCTCACATCAATCAAATCACCTCCTCTATTTATCTCTTAACACCCGATAAATTTAACACAGTATTCGAAACTTAACCTTATTAGCCGAATTTTTTCGAACTTTTCGCACTAGTGGGTCCCACGTCCGATATACGTTCTTAATTTCTCAAAATCTATTCGATACTAGAAAAAATCATTTTAAAACTATAATTACGCATAAAATCTACCAGAAAATATTTCTAAGCCAGAAAATGCAGAAAACATGCCATTAAAGGAAATAAACCCTAGGAAAAGATTAGGGTTTCTACGGGTTCTCACACTCTCTCCCCCTTAAAAGAATTTCGTCCTCGAAATTCCTTATCATTGATTACTCCGGGATTAAATTGAGCACTATACTTAGCTAACAGATCGGTCACAAGTACAAAAGAACTCACGAAAGGCTTTTCCCCTTTCTAGGGATTCGTCCAAATATTTATATCTTAATCAAGGTCGATCACGCTTAACCACACCCAAACAAACCACACGAAGTTCCATAAAATCGCCTTTCTAGTTCACCAAATCCTTTCTAACCTAGGCCCTCGTATCTTTCGTATCCGGGCGCAAGAATCCCATCTAAGATAATTCACAACTCGAGCCGGCCGGTCCCAAGAGTAAACCATCTCTATTAAGGATTCCTACCCGACATACATACCTAACTTCCTCGAGTCCCATGATAATGATTCGTACACTTATCACATGTCCGGTTCATAACTTACGCTCAAACGAGCACTTAGACATATTCATGAAATTAGGACCACAACACCACTTGGCCCAGTCTCACTCCGCGCAGAGACCACGCGAAGTGGCTCTGATACCACTTGTGACAGCCCCACTTTCCCCTAAGGCGAACCAAAGGAGTTAGCGGACTGCCTGCCCAGCTCTCGCCAGGACTACGGATCAGATTAGAGCTATCCGCTTCAATCCGGAACTTACAAACTCGCGTAAACAAATCAAAATAGTAAAACAACCCAAGATAAAATGAAAAGAAATCCGGAGCCGGCCATGAATAGTAACCGACCCGTCAGAACCCAACCGAAATAGCTAACAAACATTTACATCTGAACTTTAGCGTTTACAAATCAAAATGACATACAAAAGCTTTCAAAAGATAATACATATACACGGTTTGCCAAATCAAAAGAGAAACGCCCCAAAAGTACACTTAGGGTTTTAATACATGAGCTATACAAAAGATATGTTCAACTAGCTCAAGTCGGCAACCGATTATCAAGTCCAGTCCAAAAGTATTTATTTTCCTGTAAGGAAAACAAAAGGGACAGAACGGGGTGAGCTTGCGCTCAATGAGGTACCAAACAGATAGCAGAAAAATCATGGCATTTCACATTTTCAAATCAGATACACATGCCAGATGTAAAGCAAAGGAACCAATGATTCAAATCAAAAGGATACGGGTGGCTCTCAGGAGCCAAATTTCCAGCGCAGTACTTGATCCAAATTGGTTGACTCTCCGTCAACGTATATAGAACCAAAACGTCCGTAGACCCCTCTTTACACCGAATTCCGTCCACCAAACACCCCTTTACCGGGCCCGCTCACCGTAACCGAACAGAAATGGTAATACTCGAGTATACCGGAATCAAGGGTCTCAATACCCAAAAATCCCCGAACAGACTACCGTGGTTCGTTATCTAATCGTCCAGGCCCTTGCCGGCCCGACTCGAATAACTTAGCCACAGGATTGAGCTCATAAGTCATAGAAATCCGAACAGATGCAGACACAGATAACAGATTCAGATACAGATACAGAATAGCAGATTCAGATAGCAGATTCAGACGGCAGATTCAGATAGGCACTCAAAATTGGCATATGAACAGATAGAAGAACGAGTGTGATAAAGTACACCCTCGCCTCCATTTTATAAAAACAGTATTTGGCTTCACTAGTCATAAATCAAGTATTCAGATATTCAGATATTTCACATAATGGGTAGCAGGTAGTGGAACACTCACCGGCTCAACTTCAAAAGTTTTCACTTCAGATTGGCCTTAATCGCCAAGAAACCCTAAAATAATCAAAATAAACCAATTGAAGGTTTTACTTCCAGAATCGAGTAAACAGAATGCACATGTGAGGCTCGACTACACGTCGTACGCCTTGCCAAATAAATACTAATGCAAGAATGCAAAAACATGATTCCCTTGGAAACGAAAAGGTAGCATGAGGACCTAGGCGCAAACAACCCAAAAGCCTTTCATTCTACCAAAAGGCAAATCCAACTTAAAGGAACCAAACGGCCTAGAAAATCGGCCAGCACTTCCCCTAAATTTCTTACTTTTCCCAGCCATTAAGGCTTCACTATATCCTCAAATCAGTCCCAACATTTCACACAAGAGTCACCTCATTTCCCAAAAGCCGTTCACTAGGCTCAAAGCAGTACAAGTACAAAAGTTAGCTAGAAAATGACCGGAATAAGAGTAAGCCTTAAAACATGCAAACAAGTACAATAAGACTCGATAACGAATCATAAAACCATGCCAATCACAACCCCAATAGGATTTCATATACCTATATAAGCATAATAGCAAACCAGAAAATCAGAAAATATAACTCATTTGATCAATCAACAAAAACAGGTTTGGCCTCCGTATGCGGTAATGGCACAACTCTCACTACAATTATCGGTTGGGGGTGTAAGACCCACCGTTTCGAAGCCAAGAAACAGAGCTACAACATTGTAGAAGGTCACTCAGTCCAGTTCCTAGTACAACTAGGTCAAATGTGCCAAATACTAACCCAGAATTACCAAAACAGGTTTGCAAAACGCAGAAAACTGTAATCGGTATATCTCAGTCCATACAAGTCCAAATTCCGAAATTCCAAAGGCATATGTTAGCTAAGACATCCAGCTTCAATTCATAAGAAGACACCAACTTCAAAATCCAAACCAATTCCAGTCAAAACAGCCCAATACCAACGCAGTTTTCGTATTCTGACCAAAGCAGAACAGCTACAGTAAAAACGTCATATCTCACTCTACACTAATCCAAATGACCTGAAATTTTGCAGGCACTTCAAACTCATCAATACCTACAACTTTCATGTTTTGAGGAAAGTCCAATTCGGCCTCTATCTATGACCTAAAATTTCGGACAGAATGTTCAACCAAGAACCCTAATTTTCCAGAAATTCTTCCAAATCCAAAATTGATTGCAATTTCCTATCATATGCACCTACTAGAGCCAAAGCCCCTTATTACCAACCATCAAAAACAACCACACCATCAAGATCATATGAAACCAGAAAATTCCTCAAAAATTAAAAAACTCAACCAAATCACTTCAAACCAAGAAATAATCCATAATTTCTAACACAATAGCCACCATTAGGCATAAATTCAACATCATTAGCTATAAGAGAATGTTCAAGCATCACTTACCAAGTAAACAAGAGAGAGGAAGATGTTGGACACCTTAAGTTCTCCAAAAAGCTTCACCAAAACACTCACTAACACCAAGTGGAAGGATTTTATGGAGTAAAAACTAATTTAGGCAAGTAGTTTGGAAGATTGAGCTAGTTGGGAGCTTGAAATTTGAAGCAAGTTTCTTCCTTCTTGAGCTCTCAAGAGTCGGCCAACATAGAGTGAAAAATGGTAATTTTTTTGTGAATTTTGAAGATATTTACTCCATATGTCAAAAGGTCAAAACCATGAATAGTAGTCTTAAGCTACTTCCAATCCCATGGTGACACTTGGCACCTTAGTAAATGCATTTCTATCCTTTCTTTTTCCTCTCACATCAATCAAATCACCTCCTCTATTTATCTCTTAACACCCGATAAATTTAACACAGTATTCGAAACTTAACCTTATTAGCCGAATTTTTTCGAACTTTTCGCACTAGTGGGTCCCACGTCCGATATACGTTCTTAATTTCTCAAAATCTATTCGATACTAGAAAAAATCATTTTAAAACTATAATTACGCATAAAATCTACCAGAAAATATTTCTAAGCCAGAAAATGCAGAAAACATGCCATTAAAGGAAATAAACCCTAGGAAAAGATTAGGGTTTCTACGGGTTCTCACACTCTCTCCCCCTTAAAAGAATTTCGTCCTCGAAATTCCTTATCATTGATTACTCCGGGATTAAATTGAGCACTATACTTAGCTAACAGATCGGTCACAAGTACAAAAGAACTCACGAAAGGCTTTTCCCCTTTCTAGGGATTCGTCCAAATATTTATATCTTAATCAAGGTCGATCACGCTTAACCACACCCAAACAAACCACACGAAGTTCCATAAAATCGCCTTTCTAGTTCACCAAATCCTTTCTAACCTAGGCCCTCGTATCTTTCGTATCCGGGCGCAAGAATCCCATCTAAGATAATTCACAACTCGAGCCGGCCGGTCCCAAGAGTAAACCATCTCTATTAAGGATTCCTACCCGACATACATACCTAACTTCCTCGAGTCCCATGATAATGATTCGTACACTTATCACATGTCCGGTTCATAACTTACGCTCAAACGAGCACTTAGACATATTCATGAAATTAGGACCACAACACCACTTGGCCCAGTCTCACTCCGCGCAGAGACCACGCGAAGTGGCTCTGATACCACTTGTGACAGCCCCACTTTCCCCTAAGGCGAACCAAAGGAGTTAGCGGACTGCCTGCCCAGCTCTCGCCAGGACTACGGATCAGATTAGAGCTATCCGCTTCAATCCGGAACTTACAAACTCGCGTAAACAAATCAAAATAGTAAAACAACCCAAGATAAAATGAAAAGAAATCCGGAGCCGGCCATGAATAGTAACCGACCCGTCAGAACCCAACCGAAATAGCTAACAAACATTTACATCTGAACTTTAGCGTTTACAAATCAAAATGACATACAAAAGCTTTCAAAAGATAATACATATACACGGTTTGCCAAATCAAAAGAGAAACGCCCCAAAAGTACACTTAGGGTTTTAATACATGAGCTATACAAAAGATATGTTCAACTAGCTCAAGTCGGCAACCGATTATCAAGTCCAGTCCAAAAGTATTTATTTTCCTGTAAGGAAAACAAAAGGGACAGAACGGGGTGAGCTTGCGCTCAATGAGGTACCAAACAGATAGCAGAAAAATCATGGCATTTCACATTTTCAAATCAGATACACATGCCAGATGTAAAGCAAAGGAACCAATGATTCAAATCAAAAGGATACGGGTGGCTCTCAGGAGCCAAATTTCCAGCGCAGTACTTGATCCAAATTGGTTGACTCTCCGTCAACGTATATAGAACCAAAACGTCCGTAGACCCCTCTTTACACCGAATTCCGTCCACCAAACACCCCTTTACCGGGCCCGCTCACCGTAACCGAACAGAAATGGTAATACTCGAGTATACCGGAATCAAGGGTCTCAATACCCAAAAATCCCCGAACAGACTACCGTGGTTCGTTATCTAATCGTCCAGGCCCTTGCCGGCCCGACTCGAATAACTTAGCCACAGGATTGAGCTCATAAGTCATAGAAATCCGAACAGATGCAGACACAGATAACAGATTCAGATACAGATACAGAATAGCAGATTCAGATAGCAGATTCAGACGGCAGATTCAGATAGGCACTCAAAATTGGCATATGAACAGATAGAAGAACGAGTGTGATAAAGTACACCCTCGCCTCCATTTTATAAAAACAGTATTTGGCTTCACTAGTCATAAATCAAGTATTCAGATATTCAGATATTTCACATAATGGGTAGCAGGTAGTGGAACACTCACCGGCTCAACTTCAAAAGTTTTCACTTCAGATTGGCCTTAATCGCCAAGAAACCCTAAAATAATCAAAATAAACCAATTGAAGGTTTTACTTCCAGAATCGAGTAAACAGAATGCACATGTGAGGCTCGACTACACGTCGTACGCCTTGCCAAATAAATACTAATGCAAGAATGCAAAAACATGATTCCCTTGGAAACGAAAAGGTAGCATGAGGACCTAGGCGCAAACAACCCAAAAGCCTTTCATTCTACCAAAAGGCAAATCCAACTTAAAGGAACCAAACGGCCTAGAAAATCGGCCAGCACTTCCCCTAAATTTCTTACTTTTCCCAGCCATTAAGGCTTCACTATATCCTCAAATCAGTCCCAACATTTCACACAAGAGTCACCTCATTTCCCAAAAGCCGTTCACTAGGCTCAAAGCAGTACAAGTACAAAAGTTAGCTAGAAAATGACCGGAATAAGAGTAAGCCTTAAAACATGCAAACAAGTACAATAAGACTCGATAACGAATCATAAAACCATGCCAATCACAACCCCAATAGGATTTCATATACCTATATAAGCATAATAGCAAACCAGAAAATCAGAAAATATAACTCATTTGATCAATCAACAAAAACAGGTTTGGCCTCCGTATGCGGTAATGGCACAACTCTCACTACAATTATCGGTTGGGGGTGTAAGACCCACCGTTTCGAAGCCAAGAAACAGAGCTACAACATTGTAGAAGGTCACTCAGTCCAGTTCCTAGTACAACTAGGTCAAATGTGCCAAATACTAACCCAGAATTACCAAAACAGGTTTGCAAAACGCAGAAAACTGTAATCGGTATATCTCAGTCCATACAAGTCCAAATTCCGAAATTCCAAAGGCATATGTTAGCTAAGACATCCAGCTTCAATTCATAAGAAGACACCAACTTCAAAATCCAAACCAATTCCAGTCAAAACAGCCCAATACCAACGCAGTTTTCGTATTCTGACCAAAGCAGAACAGCTACAGTAAAAACGTCATATCTCACTCTACACTAATCCAAATGACCTGAAATTTTGCAGGCACTTCAAACTCATCAATACCTACAACTTTCATGTTTTGAGGAAAGTCCAATTCGGCCTCTATCTATGACCTAAAATTTCGGACAGAATGTTCAACCAAGAACCCTAATTTTCCAGAAATTCTTCCAAATCCAAAATTGATTGCAATTTCCTATCATATGCACCTACTAGAGCCAAAGCCCCTTATTACCAACCATCAAAAACAACCACACCATCAAGATCATATGAAACCAGAAAATTCCTCAAAAATTAAAAAACTCAACCAAATCACTTCAAACCAAGAAATAATCCATAATTTCTAACACAATAGCCACCATTAGGCATAAATTCAACATCATTAGCTATAAGAGAATGTTCAAGCATCACTTACCAAGTAAACAAGAGAGAGGAAGATGTTGGACACCTTAAGTTCTCCAAAAAGCTTCACCAAAACACTCACTAACACCAAGTGGAAGGATTTTATGGAGTAAAAACTAATTTAGGCAAGTAGTTTGGAAGATTGAGCTAGTTGGGAGCTTGAAATTTGAAGCAAGTTTCTTCCTTCTTGAGCTCTCAAGAGTCGGCCAACATAGAGTGAAAAATGGTAATTTTTTTGTGAATTTTGAAGATATTTACTCCATATGTCAAAAGGTCAAAACCATGAATAGTAGTCTTAAGCTACTTCCAATCCCATGGTGACACTTGGCACCTTAGTAAATGCATTTCTATCCTTTCTTTTTCCTCTCACATCAATCAAATCACCTCCTCTATTTATCTCTTAACACCCGATAAATTTAACACAGTATTCGAAACTTAACCTTATTAGCCGAATTTTTTCGAACTTTTCGCACTAGTGGGTCCCACGTCCGATATACGTTCTTAATTTCTCAAAATCTATTCGATACTAGAAAAAATCATTTTAAAACTATAATTACGCATAAAATCTACCAGAAAATATTTCTAAGCCAGAAAATGCAGAAAACATGCCATTAAAGGAAATAAACCCTAGGAAAAGATTAGGGTTTCTACGGGTTCTCACACTCTCTCCCCCTTAAAAGAATTTCGTCCTCGAAATTCCTTATCATTGATTACTCCGGGATTAAATTGAGCACTATACTTAGCTAACAGATCGGTCACAAGTACAAAAGAACTCACGAAAGGCTTTTCCCCTTTCTAGGGATTCGTCCAAATATTTATATCTTAATCAAGGTCGATCACGCTTAACCACACCCAAACAAACCACACGAAGTTCCATAAAATCGCCTTTCTAGTTCACCAAATCCTTTCTAACCTAGGCCCTCGTATCTTTCGTATCCGGGCGCAAGAATCCCATCTAAGATAATTCACAACTCGAGCCGGCCGGTCCCAAGAGTAAACCATCTCTATTAAGGATTCCTACCCGACATACATACCTAACTTCCTCGAGTCCCATGATAATGATTCGTACACTTATCACATGTCCGGTTCATAACTTACGCTCAAACGAGCACTTAGACATATTCATGAAATTAGGACCACAACACCACTTGGCCCAGTCTCACTCCGCGCAGAGACCACGCGAAGTGGCTCTGATACCACTTGTGACAGCCCCACTTTCCCCTAAGGCGAACCAAAGGAGTTAGCGGACTGCCTGCCCAGCTCTCGCCAGGACTACGGATCAGATTAGAGCTATCCGCTTCAATCCGGAACTTACAAACTCGCGTAAACAAATCAAAATAGTAAAACAACCCAAGATAAAATGAAAAGAAATCCGGAGCCGGCCATGAATAGTAACCGACCCGTCAGAACCCAACCGAAATAGCTAACAAACATTTACATCTGAACTTTAGCGTTTACAAATCAAAATGACATACAAAAGCTTTCAAAAGATAATACATATACACGGTTTGCCAAATCAAAAGAGAAACGCCCCAAAAGTACACTTAGGGTTTTAATACATGAGCTATACAAAAGATATGTTCAACTAGCTCAAGTCGGCAACCGATTATCAAGTCCAGTCCAAAAGTATTTATTTTCCTGTAAGGAAAACAAAAGGGACAGAACGGGGTGAGCTTGCGCTCAATGAGGTACCAAACAGATAGCAGAAAAATCATGGCATTTCACATTTTCAAATCAGATACACATGCCAGATGTAAAGCAAAGGAACCAATGATTCAAATCAAAAGGATACGGGTGGCTCTCAGGAGCCAAATTTCCAGCGCAGTACTTGATCCAAATTGGTTGACTCTCCGTCAACGTATATAGAACCAAAACGTCCGTAGACCCCTCTTTACACCGAATTCCGTCCACCAAACACCCCTTTACCGGGCCCGCTCACCGTAACCGAACAGAAATGGTAATACTCGAGTATACCGGAATCAAGGGTCTCAATACCCAAAAATCCCCGAACAGACTACCGTGGTTCGTTATCTAATCGTCCAGGCCCTTGCCGGCCCGACTCGAATAACTTAGCCACAGGATTGAGCTCATAAGTCATAGAAATCCGAACAGATGCAGACACAGATAACAGATTCAGATACAGATACAGAATAGCAGATTCAGATAGCAGATTCAGACGGCAGATTCAGATAGGCACTCAAAATTGGCATATGAACAGATAGAAGAACGAGTGTGATAAAGTACACCCTCGCCTCCATTTTATAAAAACAGTATTTGGCTTCACTAGTCATAAATCAAGTATTCAGATATTCAGATATTTCACATAATGGGTAGCAGGTAGTGGAACACTCACCGGCTCAACTTCAAAAGTTTTCACTTCAGATTGGCCTTAATCGCCAAGAAACCCTAAAATAATCAAAATAAACCAATTGAAGGTTTTACTTCCAGAATCGAGTAAACAGAATGCACATGTGAGGCTCGACTACACGTCGTACGCCTTGCCAAATAAATACTAATGCAAGAATGCAAAAACATGATTCCCTTGGAAACGAAAAGGTAGCATGAGGACCTAGGCGCAAACAACCCAAAAGCCTTTCATTCTACCAAAAGGCAAATCCAACTTAAAGGAACCAAACGGCCTAGAAAATCGGCCAGCACTTCCCCTAAATTTCTTACTTTTCCCAGCCATTAAGGCTTCACTATATCCTCAAATCAGTCCCAACATTTCACACAAGAGTCACCTCATTTCCCAAAAGCCGTTCACTAGGCTCAAAGCAGTACAAGTACAAAAGTTAGCTAGAAAATGACCGGAATAAGAGTAAGCCTTAAAACATGCAAACAAGTACAATAAGACTCGATAACGAATCATAAAACCATGCCAATCACAACCCCAATAGGATTTCATATACCTATATAAGCATAATAGCAAACCAGAAAATCAGAAAATATAACTCATTTGATCAATCAACAAAAACAGGTTTGGCCTCCGTATGCGGTAATGGCACAACTCTCACTACAATTATCGGTTGGGGGTGTAAGACCCACCGTTTCGAAGCCAAGAAACAGAGCTACAACATTGTAGAAGGTCACTCAGTCCAGTTCCTAGTACAACTAGGTCAAATGTGCCAAATACTAACCCAGAATTACCAAAACAGGTTTGCAAAACGCAGAAAACTGTAATCGGTATATCTCAGTCCATACAAGTCCAAATGCCGAAATTCCAAAGGCATATGTTAGCTAAGACATCCAGCTTCAATTCATAAGAAGACACCAACTTCAAAATCCAAACCAATTCCAGTCAAAACAGCCCAATACCAACGCAGTTTTCGTATTCTGACCAAAGCAGAACAGCTACAGTAAAAACGTCATATCTCACTCTACACTAATCCAAATGACCTGAAATTTTGCAGGCACTTCAAACTCATCAATACCTACAACTTTCATGTTTTGAGGAAAGTCCAATTCGGCCTCTATCTATGACCTAAAATTTCGGACAGAATGTTCAACCAAGAACCCTAATTTTCCAGAAATTCTTCCAAATCCAAAATTGATTGCAATTTCCTATCATATGCACCTACTAGAGCCAAAGCCCCTTATTACCAACCATCAAAAACAACCACACCATCAAGATCATATGAAACCAGAAAATTCCTCAAAAATTAAAAAACTCAACCAAATCACTTCAAACCAAGAAATAATCCATAATTTCTAACACAATAGCCACCATTAGGCATAAATTCAACATCATTAGCTATAAGAGAATGTTCAAGCATCACTTACCAAGTAAACAAGAGAGAGGAAGATGTTGGACACCTTAAGTTCTCCAAAAAGCTTCACCAAAACACTCACTAACACCAAGTGGAAGGATTTTATGGAGTAAAAACTAATTTAGGCAAGTAGTTTGGAAGATTGAGCTAGTTGGGAGCTTGAAATTTGAAGCAAGTTTCTTCCTTCTTGAGCTCTCAAGAGTCGGCCAACATAGAGTGAAAAATGGTAATTTTTTTGTGAATTTTGAAGATATTTACTCCATATGTCAAAAGGTCAAAACCATGAATAGTAGTCTTAAGCTACTTCCAATCCCATGGTGACACTTGGCACCTTAGTAAATGCATTTCTATCCTTTCTTTTTCCTCTCACATCAATCAAATCACCTCCTCTATTTATCTCTTAACACCCGATAAATTTAACACAGTATTCGAAACTTAACCTTATTAGCCGAATTTTTTCGAACTTTTCGCACTAGTGGGTCCCACGTCCGATATACGTTCTTAATTTCTCAAAATCTATTCGATACTAGAAAAAATCATTTTAAAACTATAATTACGCATAAAATCTACCAGAAAATATTTCTAAGCCAGAAAATGCAGAAAACATGCCATTAAAGGAAATAAACCCTAGGAAAAGATTAGGGTTTCTACGGGTTCTCACACTCTCTCCCCCTTAAAAGAATTTCGTCCTCGAAATTCCTTATCATTGATTACTCCGGGATTAAATTGAGCACTATACTTAGCTAACAGATCGGTCACAA
The DNA here is from genome assembly GCF_036785885.1 of Coffea arabica. Classification (NCBI taxonomy): domain Eukaryota; kingdom Viridiplantae; phylum Streptophyta; class Magnoliopsida; order Gentianales; family Rubiaceae; genus Coffea; species Coffea arabica. Next base: position 39,174,000 of record NC_092329.1, read on the forward strand.
GTACAAAAGAACTCACGAAAGGCTTTTCCCCTTTCTAGGGATTCGTCCAAATATTTATATCTTAATCAAGGTCGATCACGCTTAACCACACCCAAACAAACCACACGAAGTTCCATAAAATCGCCTTTCTAGTTCACCAAATCCTTTCTAACCTAGGCCCTCGTATCTTTCGTATCCGGGCGCAAGAATCCCATCTAAGATAATTCACAACTCGAGCCGGCCGGTCCCAAGAGTAAACCATCTCTATTAAGGATTCCTACCCGACATACATACCTAACTTCCTCGAGTCCCATGATAATGATTCGTACACTTATCACATGTCCGGTTCATAACTTACGCTCAAACGAGCACTTAGACATATTCATGAAATTAGGACCACAACACCACTTGGCCCAGTCTCACTCCGCGCAGAGACCACGCGAAGTGGCTCTGATACCACTTGTGACAGCCCCACTTTCCCCTAAGGCGAACCAAAGGAGTTAGCGGACTGCCTGCCCAGCTCTCGCCAGGACTACGGATCAGATTAGAGCTATCCGCTTCAATCCGGAACTTACAAACTCGCGTAAACAAATCAAAATAGTAAAACAACCCAAGATAAAATGAAAAGAAATCCGGAGCCGGCCATGAATAGTAACCGACCCGTCAGAACCCAACCGAAATAGCTAACAAACATTTACATCTGAACTTTAGCGTTTACAAATCAAAATGACATACAAAAGCTTTCAAAAGATAATACATATACACGGTTTGCCAAATCAAAAGAGAAACGCCCCAAAAGTACACTTAGGGTTTTAATACATGAGCTATACAAAAGATATGTTCAACTAGCTCAAGTCGGCAACCGATTATCAAGTCCAGTCCAAAAGTATTTATTTTCCTGTAAGGAAAACAAAAGGGACAGAACGGGGTGAGCTTGCGCTCAATGAGGTACCAAACAGATAGCAGAAAAATCATGGCATTTCACATTTTCAAATCAGATACACATGCCAGATGTAAAGCAAAGGAACCAATGATTCAAATCAAAAGGATACGGGTGGCTCTCAGGAGCCAAATTTCCAGCGCAGTACTTGATCCAAATTGGTTGACTCTCCGTCAACGTATATAGAACCAAAACGTCCGTAGACCCCTCTTTACACCGAATTCCGTCCACCAAACACCCCTTTACCGGGCCCGCTCACCGTAACCGAACAGAAATGGTAATACTCGAGTATACCGGAATCAAGGGTCTCAATACCCAAAAATCCCCGAACAGACTACCGTGGTTCGTTATCTAATCGTCCAGGCCCTTGCCGGCCCGACTCGAATAACTTAGCCACAGGATTGAGCTCATAAGTCATAGAAATCCGAACAGATGCAGACACAGATAACAGATTCAGATACAGATACAGAATAGCAGATTCAGATAGCAGATTCAGACGGCAGATTCAGATAGGCACTCAAAATTGGCATATGAACAGATAGAAGAACGAGTGTGATAAAGTACACCCTCGCCTCCATTTTATAAAAACAGTATTTGGCTTCACTAGTCATAAATCAAGTATTCAGATATTCAGATATTTCACATAATGGGTAGCAGGTAGTGGAACACTCACCGGCTCAACTTCAAAAGTTTTCACTTCAGATTGGCCTTAATCGCCAAGAAACCCTAAAATAATCAAAATAAACCAATTGAAGGTTTTACTTCCAGAATCGAGTAAACAGAATGCACATGTGAGGCTCGACTACACGTCGTACGCCTTGCCAAATAAATACTAATGCAAGAATGCAAAAACATGATTCCCTTGGAAACGAAAAGGTAGCATGAGGACCTAGGCGCAAACAACCCAAAAGCCTTTCATTCTACCAAAAGGCAAATCCAACTTAAAGGAACCAAACGGCCTAGAAAATCGGCCAGCACTTCCCCTAAATTTCTTACTTTTCCCAGCCATTAAGGCTTCACTATATCCTCAAATCAGTCCCAACATTTCACACAAGAGTCACCTCATTTCCCAAAAGCCGTTCACTAGGCTCAAAGCAGTACAAGTACAAAAGTTAGCTAGAAAATGACCGGAATAAGAGTAAGCCTTAAAACATGCAAACAAGTACAATAAGACTCGATAACGAATCATAAAACCATGCCAATCACAACCCCAATAGGATTTCATATACCTATATAAGCATAATAGCAAACCAGAAAATCAGAAAATATAACTCATTTGATCAATCAACAAAAACAGGTTTGGCCTCCGTATGCGGTAATGGCACAACTCTCACTACAATTATCGGTTGGGGGTGTAAGACCCACCGTTTCGAAGCCAAGAAACAGAGCTACAACATTGTAGAAGGTCACTCAGTCCAGTTCCTAGTACAACTAGGTCAAATGTGCCAAATACTAACCCAGAATTACCAAAACAGGTTTGCAAAACGCAGAAAACTGTAATCGGTATATCTCAGTCCATACAAGTCCAAATGCCGAAATTCCAAAGGCATATGTTAGCTAAGACATCCAGCTTCAATTCATAAGAAGACACCAACTTCAAAATCCAAACCAATTCCAGTCAAAACAGCCCAATACCAACGCAGTTTTCGTATTCTGACCAAAGCAGAACAGCTACAGTAAAAACGTCATATCTCACTCTACACTAATCCAAATGACCTGAAATTTTGCAGGCACTTCAAACTCATCAATACCTACAACTTTCATGTTTTGAGGAAAGTCCAATTCGGCCTCTATCTATGACCTAAAATTTCGGACAGAATGTTCAACCAAGAACCCTAATTTTCCAGAAATTCTTCCAAATCCAAAATTGATTGCAATTTCCTATCATATGCACCTACTAGAGCCAAAGCCCCTTATTACCAACCATCAAAAACAACCACACCATCAAGATCATATGAAACCAGAAAATTCCTCAAAAATTAAAAAACTCAACCAAATCACTTCAAACCAAGAAATAATCCATAATTTCTAACACAATAGCCACCATTAGGCATAAATTCAACATCATTAGCTATAAGAGAATGTTCAAGCATCACTTACCAAGTAAACAAGAGAGAGGAAGATGTTGGACACCTTAAGTTCTCCAAAAAGCTTCACCAAAACACTCACTAACACCAAGTGGAAGGATTTTATGGAGTAAAAACTAATTTAGGCAAGTAGTTTGGAAGATTGAGCTAGTTGGGAGCTTGAAATTTGAAGCAAGTTTCTTCCTTCTTGAGCTCTCAAGAGTCGGCCAACATAGAGTGAAAAATGGTAATTTTTTTGTGAATTTTGAAGATATTTACTCCATAAGTCAAAAGGTCAAAACCATGAATAGTAGTCTTAAGCTACTTCCAATCCCATGGTGACACTTGGCACCTTAGTAAATGCATTTCTATCCTTTCTTTTTCCTCTCACATCAATCAAATCACCTCCTCTATTTATCTCTTAACACCCGATAAATTTAACACAGTATTCGAAACTTAACCTTATTAGCCGAATTTTTTCGAACTTTTCGCACTAGTGGGTCCCACGTCCGATATACGTTCTTAATTTCTCAAAATCTATTCGATACTAGAAAAAATCATTTTAAAACTATAATTACGCATAAAATCTACCAGAAAATATTTCTAAGCCAGAAAATGCAGAAAACATGCCATTAAAGGAAATAAACCCTAGGAAAAGATTAGGGTTTCTACGGGTTCTCACACTCTCTCCCCCTTAAAAGAATTTCGTCCTCGAAATTCCTTATCATTGATTACTCCGGGATTAAATTGAGCACTATACTTAGCTAACAGATCGGTCACAAGTACAAAAGAACTCACGAAAGGCTTTTCCCCTTTCTAGGGATTCGTCCAAATATTTATATCTTAATCAAGGTCGATCACGCTTAACCACACCCAAACAAACCACACGAAGTTCCATAAAATCGCCTTTCTAGTTCACCAAATCCTTTCTAACCTAGGCCCTCGTATCTTTCGTATCCGGGCGCAAGAATCCCATCTAAGATAATTCACAACTCGAGCCGGCCGGTCCCAAGAGTAAACCATCTCTATTAAGGATTCCTACCCGACATACATACCTAACTTCCTCGAGTCCCATGATAATGATTCGTACACTTATCACATGTCCGGTTCATAACTTACGCTCAAACGAGCACTTAGACATATTCATGAAATTAGGACCACAACACCACTTGGCCCAGTCTCACTCCGCGCAGAGACCACGCGAAGTGGCTCTGATACCACTTGTGACAGCCCCACTTTCCCCTAAGGCGAACCAAAGGAGTTAGCGGACTGCCTGCCCAGCTCTCGCCAGGACTACGGATCAGATTAGAGCTATCCGCTTCAATCCGGAACTTACAAACTCGCGTAAACAAATCAAAATAGTAAAACAACCCAAGATAAAATGAAAAGAAATCCGGAGCCGGCCATGAATAGTAACCGACCCGTCAGAACCCAACCGAAATAGCTAACAAACATTTACATCTGAACTTTAGCGTTTACAAATCAAAATGACATACAAAAGCTTTCAAAAGATAATACATATACACGGTTTGCCAAATCAAAAGAGAAACGCCCCAAAAGTACACTTAGGGTTTTAATACATGAGCTATACAAAAGATATGTTCAACTAGCTCAAGTCGGCAACCGATTATCAAGTCCAGTCCAAAAGTATTTATTTTCCTGTAAGGAAAACAAAAGGGACAGAACGGGGTGAGCTTGCGCTCAATGAGGTACCAAACAGATAGCAGAAAAATCATGGCATTTCACATTTTCAAATCAGATACACATGCCAGATGTAAAGCAAAGGAACCAATGATTCAAATCAAAAGGATACGGGTGGCTCTCAGGAGCCAAATTTCCAGCGCAGTACTTGATCCAAATTGGTTGACTCTCCGTCAACGTATATAGAACCAAAACGTCCGTAGACCCCTCTTTACACCGAATTCCGTCCACCAAACACCCCTTTACCGGGCCCGCTCACCGTAATCGAACAGAAATGGTAATACTCGAGTATACCGGAATCAAGGGTCTCAATACCCAAAAATCCCCGAACAGACTACCGTGGTTCGTTATCTAATCGTCCAGGCCCTTGCCGGCCCGACTCGAATAACTTAGCCACAGGATTGAGCTCATAAGTCATAGAAATCCGAACAGATGCAGACACAGATAACAGATTCAGATACAGATACAGAATAGCAGATTCAGATAGCAGATTCAGACGGCAGATTCAGATAGGCACTCAAAATTGGCATATGAACAGATAGAAGAACGAGTGTGATAAAGTACACCCTCGCCTCCATTTTATAAAAACAGTATTTGGCTTCACTAGTCATAAATCAAGTATTCAGATATTCAGATATTTCACATAATGGGTAGCAGGTAGTGGAACACTCACCGGCTCAACTTCAAAAGTTTTCACTTCAGATTGGCCTTAATCGCCAAGAAACCCTAAAATAATCAAAATAAACCAATTGAAGGTTTTACTTCCAGAATCGAGTAAACAGAATGCACATGTGAGGCTCGACTACACGTCGTACGCCTTGCCAAATAAATACTAATGCAAGAATGCAAAAACATGATTCCCTTGGAAACGAAAAGGTAGCATGAGGACCTAGGCGCAAACAACCCAAAAGCCTTTCATTCTACCAAAAGGCAAATCCAACTTAAAGGAACCAAACGGCCTAGAAAATCGGCCAGCACTTCCCCTAAATTTCTTACTTTTCCCAGCCATTAAGGCTTCACTATATCCTCAAATCAGTCCCAACATTTCACACAAGAGTCACCTCATTTCCCAAAAGCCGTTCACTAGGCTCAAAGCAGTACAAGTACAAAAGTTAGCTAGAAAATGACCGGAATAAGAGTAAGCCTTAAAACATGCAAACAAGTACAATAAGACTCGATAACGAATCATAAAACCATGCCAATCACAACCCCAATAGGATTTCATATACCTATATAAGCATAATAGCAAACCAGAAAATCAGAAAATATAACTCATTTGATCAATCAACAAAAACAGGTTTGGCCTCCGTATGCGGTAATGGCACAACTCTCACTACAATTATCGGTTGGGGGTGTAAGACCCACCGTTTCGAAGCCAAGAAACAGAGCTACAACATTGTAGAAGGTCACTCAGTCCAGTTCCTAGTACAACTAGGTCAAATGTGCCAAATACTAACCCAGAATTACCAAAACAGGTTTGCAAAACGCAGAAAACTGTAATCGGTATATCTCAGTCCATACAAGTCCAAATGCCGAAATTCCAAAGGCATATGTTAGCTAAGACATCCAGCTTCAATTCATAAGAAGACACCAACTTCAAAATCCAAACCAATTCCAGTCAAAACAGCCCAATACCAACGCAGTTTTCGTATTCTGACCAAAGCAGAACAGCTACAGTAAAAACGTCATATCTCACTCTACACTAATCCAAATGACCTGAAATTTTGCAGGCACTTCAAACTCATCAATACCTACAACTTTCATGTTTTGAGGAAAGTCCAATTCGGCCTCTATCTATGACCTAAAATTTCGGACAGAATGTTCAACCAAGAACCCTAATTTTCCAGAAATTCTTCCAAATCCAAAATTGATTGCAATTTCCTATCATATGCACCTACTAGAGCCAAAGCCCCTTATTACCAACCATCAAAAACAACCACACCATCAAGATCATATGAAACCAGAAAATTCCTCAAAAATTAAAAAACTCAACCAAATCACTTCAAACCAAGAAATAATCCATAATTTCTAACACAATAGCCACCATTAGGCATAAATTCAACATCATTAGCTATAAGAGAATGTTCAAGCATCACTTACCAAGTAAACAAGAGAGAGGAAGATGTTGGACACCTTAAGTTCTCCAAAAAGCTTCACCAAAACACTCACTAACACCAAGTGGAAGGATTTTATGGAGTAAAAACTAATTTAGGCAAGTAGTTTGGAAGATTGAGCTAGTTGGGAGCTTGAAATTTGAAGCAAGTTTCTTCCTTCTTGAGCTCTCAAGAGTCGGCCAACATAGAGTGAAAAATGGTAATTTTTTTGTGAATTTTGAAGATATTTACTCCATAAGTCAAAAGGTCAAAACCATGAATAGTAGTCTTAAGCTACTTCCAATCCCATGGTGACACTTGGCACCTTAGTAAATGCATTTCTATCCTTTCTTTTTCCTCTCACATCAATCAAATCACCTCCTCTATTTATCTCTTAACACCCGATAAATTTAACACAGTATTCGAAACTTAACCTTATTAGCCGAATTTTTTCGAACTTTTCGCACTAGTGGGTCCCACGTCCGATATACGTTCTTAATTTCTCAAAATCTATTCGATACTAGAAAAAATCATTTTTAAACTATAATTACGCATAAAATCTACCAGAAAATATTTCTAAGCCAGAAAATGCAGAAAACATGCCATTAAAGGAAATAAACCCTAGGAAAAGATTAGGGTTTCTACGGGTTCTCACAATAGGTCGGTAGAACAATCAAGGACCAGACACAAGATTGCACAATAACCCTTGCCAAGCAAGTTAACGCTCGAAACTCTCTTGCTAAGAAGAATCGAAAATGAGTCAAACTTTATTGATAAAATGTCTGCGCTTTAACCGTGCAAAGTAAGCCTTTTTATAGGCTAAAACCCTAGTGATGTGTGCACGGGCCTTAGCCCAAGTAATGATCCAGTTCGAGTTCCATTGGGCCCAGTCACACGTGCACGGACCAAGCACTTCAAAGAGTCCCTTCAAGCTCTTGTGCGAAATGTTCAAGACCAACAAGGAGTCCATCGGGATGTTGAAGGCTTGGAAGGTGATAATCAAGTTGTCTACATGATGATCCAAGCCCACCAAGAGAGCCCATGAAGGGTTGGTCGACTAGGCCCTAGGCCTTAGTGTTAGGTTCAATTGTTTAGAGTTGGATTAGAATAGTTTATTTGAGTCATAGGCCGGCCCATCTTGTCCAAGGAGTGGCCGACCTTCCTTATCTAGTTTCTTAGGTTTCATTAGCCCCTTAGCCTATATAAAGGCTCACTTTGTACGGTTAACGGGTACACAATTTTCATAATACAATTCTGGTTTGTTTCTCTTCAAATTATTGAGAGCATTCGATTCTTTCACTTGCTTAGGCAAGGGTTCTTGAGCAATCTCGCGATTGTTCTTGATTGTTCTACCGACCTATCCACTAGAGTAATCACCTCTGTTGGAGTCGTCGATCTACCACCCTTCAACCAATTCGTGTCGTCCGTCTTGGTTTTCGATTCCGCAATCCAAGCATTGGACAACCTCGCTAGATCCTTGAGCAAACGTGCTACGTGTCTCGAGACGTGTTGATCGATGACCGTATCAATTGGCTTTAGAGCTTAGGTGGAGGTATCTTTCATTATATCCTTGTTTTCGTAGTTGTGTCGTAGGGTTTTTGTGTTTTGTCTGCTGCCTTGTTTAAAAAAAAAGGAAAAAAAATGACACTGTTCATCGTACTGTTCACTGACACTGTTCACTGCATTGTTCACCGACACTGTTCATCGTACTGTTCACCGACACTGTTCATCGTACTGTTCACCGACACTGTTCACGTTACTGTTCATCCGAACACAAAATCTATTGGTGTGTTATCCCTTTGTGTTTGTGTCTAGTTTGTCGATAATTTCTGTCCAAAATTTGCCGTAAGATTGTGTTCCCAAATCTGTCTTGGTCGTTAGTCATCACTTGAGCAACAAGAAAACAAGTGGGGCGGCGGCTAGGGTTTCTACTTGTGGCTAGGGTTTCATTTGCGCTAGGGTTTCTTTGTTTCAAATCTGTCCAAGTATTGCTTGCTTCATCCAAGTTGTTTACTTAATTTTCCAAATTCATTTAGAAAACTAAGTAAAACACTTGGATAACTCCTTTGTTCTCACTTGGATACTTTCCTACATTTTAGAAACACTCTCCTACATTTTAGGAACACTCTCCTACATTCTAGGAACCCGCTCCTACATTTTAGGAAGCTAGGGTTTCTTTCTTTTGTGTTCCTATTGGCATACTTCCATTTCTGTCCGCCACTATTGGCCTTCCAAATTCGTCCATTCCCACTTCATTTTGCACCCACATTTGTGTCTTACCTTCTTGGTTACTCTTGTGGAAAAAGTTGGTGACAATTATTGGACTTGAGCGGCCTTTCTCAACTACCGAACCCAACAGGTAAAGGTATTTGATAAGTCTATTAGAGTGACATCCATATACACGAGTGGATACACGTAAGGGAGCGTGAAAGGCAATATCTTCGGTTTCGTTGCTAACTTTTTGCAGGTTCCCACATACGTCATGGCGAATACAAGACGCATAAAAGCTAGCCCACAACATTGTCTTCCTGATCCTAAGGGAGTCAAAGAAGTGGCATTACATGGTGTAGGTGAGCAATTGGACCTCGTCAAATCTCAGTTGCTTGGTTGGTTTTATACTCGTTGCGGTGTCAAAGATAAAATTTGTAGTTTAGCCATTGATGGGAGTTGTGAACCTTGCAAGTGCTATCATGGTTGAGAAATTAAATCTTCCAACCATTGATCATCTTCAACCATACAAGTTGATGAGTACTCATGGTGTTGTTTGGGTTACTAAGCACACACTTGTACCTATTCAAATCGGCAAATATGTGGACAAGGTGTTGTGTGACGTAGTTCCAATTCAAGTGACATGTATTGTTGGGCAAAGCATGGATGTCGAGGCGAGAAGTTAAATATGACGGACATACTAATAAGTATTCCTTCTTATTTCATAGTCATCGTTTTGTACTTGTATCACTTACTTATGACTAGCTTTGTATTGATCTAGCATGCATGAAAAGTGAGATTGAGCGTTATAGAATGGAGAAAAAGCTAGATGAGGGAATTGCGCCTGATGAGGTAAAACCTGAGGGAGTTGAAAGCAATGAGATGAAAGGGTCAACTGTTGAACTAGAAAAAGTGATGGAAAAATCTGATAAGATGGGTGGTAAAAAGGAAGAAAAAAGAGAAAGTGGGCTGATCTTGAGCAACCCGGTGAAGGCCTATTATTTTCCTAACGAGCTTACCTTTGCTTTGTTTAGTGTTTCTTCTTTTATACAGATCAAGCAAAGGCACGTTGAGCTGATCTTGGTATGTTCCATTCCAAAATCAATTGTAGACCCCCGTTGGTATCCATTCATGGAACAATGTCAACTCAAATCAGTCCACACCAAAGGGGAGTTGATTCGAGCTCATCTTGAAGGAAACACTCCACATTTTGGGGATGGTTGTGTACCAAGGGTTCGTTTAAAGAACAAGTACTTCAATGACCATTATGATTTTCGTCTTGCTCTTAGTGCACATGAAGCTCCAACATCACCAAATCCGCCTTGGGACCTTGCAAGTGTGTTCAGGCCAGAGTTTGATTTCATGGGATACACTTCACACTACTGTGAGGACCCTTACCTCATGACCACAAACGATCAAGTTGAGCATACATTGAAGATGGTTTGTGGGATTCAAGGTTCGACAAGGGTTATTTTCCAACTTAGCACGTGGGTTTTGCATTGGATGACATCTGTAGCCATCATAACAAGATTGAGTCGAAGGCATGTAACTCGTCTTGTCACCATTCATGCTTCAATTTGTGGGCAAATTGCTTTCAAGAGGAGGGGAATGATAAGAATAAGAGGAGCCATTGGAGTAAAGCCATGAGTTTTTCTTGGCTGGTTATGAGCATTTTCAAACTAACCAAGACACATGAGCACCGAATCATAGTAATCATGACGTATGCAAGTATCATTCAGTCTAAAAGGGCCAATATGTGGTGTCATTAGATTTGGGGTTCATACTACCAACTCTTGTAGTATCATCCATTTCCATCCAGATTTGAGGACAAATCCTTCTCAAGTGGAGGGGACTGATGTGTGCACGGACCTTAGCCCAAGTAATAATCCAGTTCGAGTTCCGTTGGGCCCAGTCACACGTGCACGGAACAAGCGCTTCAAAGAGTCCCTTCAAGCTCTTGTGTAAAATGTTCAAGACCAACAAGGAGTCCATCAGGATATTGAAGGCTTGGAAGGTGATAATCAAGTTGTCTACATGATGATCCAAACCCACGAAGAGAGCCCATGAAGGGTTGGTCGACTAGGCCCTAGGCCTTAGTGTTAGGTTCAATTGTTTAGAGTTGGATTAGAATAGTTTATTTGAGTCATGGGCCGGCCCACCTTGTCCAAGGAGTGGCCGACCTTCCTTATCTAGTTTCTTAGGTTTCATTAGCCCCTTAGACTATATAAAGGCTCACTTTGTACGGTTAACGGGTACACAATTTTCATAATACAATTCTGGTTTGTTTCTCTTCAAATTAGTGAGAGCATTCGATCCTTTCACTTGCTTAGGCAAGGGTTCTTGAGCAATCTCGTGATTGTCCTTGATTGTTCTACTGACCTATCCACTAGAGTAATCACCTCTGTTGGAGTCGTCGTTCTACCACCCTTCAACCAATTCGTGTCGTCCGTCTTGGTTTTCGGTTCCGCAATCCAAGCGTTGGACAACCTCGCTAGATCCTTGGGCAAACGTGCTACGTGTCTCGAGACGTGTTGATCGAGGACCCCGTATCACCTAGGGACCTAATCCATCTTGGTCAAGGATTGGCGGCCCATCTACTTAATCTAGAAAAGGAAATTTGGCCACAATTTGGCAAGGGTGGGCCGACTTTGCACAACCAAATGAGTTGGGCCACAATTTGGCAAGAGTAGGCTGAATTTGCACAACCAAATGAAACTGCTAATTAAGCTAGCAATTCAACTACTGACTCGATAAGCCCGACTAACAAACAACTAATAACAAACAACTAAAGGAGGAATGATTCGGCCAACTCCATTAAGTTTCATTGACTTGAATCAAAGTGTAAACAACTTCAAGTCTTCAATGTCTCTATGAAAGCCATGAGTCAGGGCCGCCATCCATCTCGCCATCCGTGCACACATCACTGTGGCTTAACACCTTCAAATACCGGTTTATTTCTTGCCTTCCAAATATTCCAGCATATAAAACTTGGGAGGATTGTAAACACAAACCGCCTTTTGCCCGAATTAGTTGATGAGAACCACCAATCAACAAAGTGCGCTCTTAACGGGGAAGCTGGAAAAACTAAACCGCACATTTTACAGAAATACCTCCAGACCTCCAAAGCAACTATTTAAATATGCTCATAACAATTTTGACTTAATTTAAGCAAAGATAAGTCCACGTTTTCAACATAATGGGATAATTTCGGAAACATCTGCTGACGTTTCTGACAGTTTCACTAACTTCCTCTAAGATTTTAAAAATATCATCAACTTCCTTTAAAATTAATTTTCGTGTAACATATTAGTCCAATTTTAAAAAATCAATAATAAAAAATTGATTACTTCATACAAAAAGTGTTCCTCAACTTGTTACTAGTTGGTTGACATAGAATCAAAAGGGAATATTAGTAAAAAAATATAAAATAAAGACTAAAACCATGTCGGGATTGCTATTTTTTGTGACAAAAAAATTTTCTTACACATTTCCTATTATCTTTTTACTTCACATATATCACATCGCTATGTAATATTTTTTTAACAGAAATTCCAAAAAGTTACAGTCCAAATGAGACTTAAAGTTAGGGAGTGTCAGTTTAAGTGAGGCAAATTGTAGCACCAGCATGAATATATTATAGAACTGCATAGAATAGCAACCTCAAAGAATTGGAGAGGAAATTTTGTTAATTTGAAATCAAGATTTACACAGAATTCCTAAACTCTTAATATTGGAATTTGGAAGATTTTGAATAAGAATTGGACAAGACAAATTATGCCACTTGTGACGACCCTACTTCTCCCAAGGGCGAACCCATGGGTATCGGCGGGCCGCCTGCCTAACTCGCGCCAGGACTCAAAACTTAAAACAATAAAAGCTAGAAAAATCCAAAAGAGTACTATACATACTATATACAATCCCAAAAGAGTTCTAATTACATTCTCCAAAATAGGTATTCAATTTACTACATCACCATAAGTTAGTCACCCAATATATAAAGTAGACCCAAAAAAAAACAAAATTCTTATACAGGCCATCAAAAATAAAAGAAACGACTTAAACGTCTATCTAAACAAGCACACCTAACTATACCCAGTGTATGTGCCAAAAGTCCCCGCGTCGGCCCCTGCTAAGGAAAACAAAAGGAAACGGGTAAGCTATATGCTTAGTAAGTAAACAGGGGCAAAAGCGTAAATCTCACATGTAAGAGTAAAACAAAAGCAAAAAAATAACATCACATAATAAGGATACGGGTGGCTACAAAGCCAATTCATGTGCCATGTATGATCTCCTGCCGACACTCCGTCGACCACAAATAATGGTCCGTAGAACTCCACTTGTTCTCCCACCGCACACCTTATCATCCTCTCTGGCCAGACACCTCACAAACTTGCTCGAGCGAACGAAATTGAGCTTGGTTCACAAGCTCGGGTCACAAACTTGGTCCACATACTCGGTGAACCGGATTCACAAACTTGGTGACCTCAATCCAGGTTGGACTGACTTCGACCAAGCCCTAACCGGCTCGAATAGTCCATCTAGGTATTGAGATCGGGCCACAAACTCACAAACTTCACAAAATTATTCAAAAGTCACCACGAGCCACAAGCTCAAGGGTTTTAGTTCCAAAATTGCTCATATACACAAGCCATGTACAAATATGTGCGCAAGTTAGGGTTTAGGTCGAGTGCGATAAAGTACACCATTGCCTAGGTACCCTCTTCATACATATCAAAACACATAAGCAACTAACACACAAGAGCGGCCTGAATACTTACTCAAAATACAAAAGTAGCACAAGAGCAATCACTTCGTGCGTGTTAGCTAGTAGTGGGCCCTACCGGCTCCGCCTAACTCACCATTGTCTGAAATAGAAGATTGCAACAAATAATATCTCAAACGGCCACTAACATGCTCAAAACAAGCAAAACGGCAAAATCGGCACATGCAAGTGCAGAAACGGCAAACGGAAACGGCCAGATCTGCCATCTCAAACCGTTTTGATCAAACGTTAGGCTAGGAATGTCGGATCAAGGTGGGAGACGCCGTTTCGAAGATACAAGGAAGGGCTACAATTTTCGTGAAGACACCTTAACCCAGATCTCGAAAGGTATTGGTAAAAAATGCACAAATTAGTTCCAGCCATTTAATTTCGGTTGACCAAACAGGCCCTGTTTGAAAGACCGTAACTCACAGCTCAGAAATCGAAATCAAGAAATTCCAGAGGCATTAGAAAGCTGAGACATAAGGCTATAACTTTCATGTTATGACCAAAAGCTTAATCAATACAGAGCATGGAGGAAAATGGGTCCAAACATTCCTGTCAGAACTGTCCAATTCGAAGGCAGTTCTGACAACCGATCTTGTTTTGGCCATAACTGAAGCTACGGGACTCGGATTTGGATTAATTTATACCGTTTCGAAGCTAAGACCAAGATCTACATTTCTTATGAAGAGGTCAACACCCAGTTCGTACGTTATCAAAACGGATAAAACATGGTCAGAAGCAAAATTCAAAAACGTACACAATCCAAGGTACAAAACAGTTGTAAGTGTTTTGGCTATAACTTGGGCTACACTGATCCGTTTAAGGTGTTCTTGGTGGCGTTGAAAAGATAAGACAGAGTACTAAAATTTTCACGTTTTGGTAAATGATTAAATCAGCACGGATCATAGTAAATAAACACAATCAATTGGATGAACTGTCCAAAACAGATCACTGGAAATATCCTAGGGCAGTGAGGGTATTTTGGTCTTTTCACAGGCTACGTTGCTCCGATTGAGCTGAAATTTTGTAGGCAATTATAAAATACCATTATCTACAACTTTCACGTTTTGTGCCAAGCCTAATTCGACCTCTAACATGGAGCACTAAAACCGGACAGAACAGGGTAGTTTGGTTTCCCAATTCTGAAATTTGCACCTTTACTCGATAAATTCATATCTAACAAGTGCTCTATCATCAAACCCACCAATTACTAGATCAATAACATCAATTAAGAGGTAGATAACCATAATCAAGGCTGAAAATATAAACCCTAGTTAAACATCCCAACATACCATTTAACCCATGAAATTTTCCCCATAAATCCATCAAAACTATAACTTTAAGCTTCTAGTTCACACATATAAGAAGTAGAGGGAAGTTTCTTACCAAATTCACCTTAATCCCTATATCAAGAAGCTGCCAAGACCTTCCTCTTCCCAAATCACTCCACCAAAACCCTTAAGCTCCCTTGGAGATCAACTTTTGTGGAGGAATTTGCGAGATTATCGGTTGAAACTCAAGATTGAGGCTTGAAATTGAGGTGCAAGGTGAAGTTTTTTCATCTCTTGTTTTTCCTCTCAAGAATTTCGACCAAGACTAAGAAAAGGGGAAGAAATGAGGAAATTTTGGTCAAATTTCTGTTTTATGAAGGTTAAGACAAGTTGGTCAAAGTCCAACTTCCATAGATGCCTTGACACTTGTTTTCTTTCTAGCATTTTCTCTTGGTCAAATATTGTGGCTGATGTATGAGATATTTTGAGGGTCAATTATCTAAAATAAAATGAGAAGATTAAGGTAATAAAGTATGGGTCAAATGGTGTGTTTACCCGGTAACAAACGGTACCCGTCGGTTCGAGCCGATTTTCCTTAAATCACCCGTACTAGGGTTTTTTTCTTCCTATTCACTAACTTTTTTATTATTGCATCTAATCACATATTATTTCTCACCCAAAAGTCACTCTTAAACACCAAATTTGATCCTTGCTCCGTACCGAAAAATCATCCGGCGAAAAATCGCGAAAACCCTAATTTGCTCCGATCTTGAAAACGAAGAGTGAAACCCTACTCTCTAGGTTCATTTGCACTTATTGAGAAATGATTGAGTAGTAGGATCATATTAAATGAATAATTTCCAAATAAAAGGAATTTTAAGAAAGGTGTGATGAATTTTACAATTCCATAGAATAAAATTAGAGTTTTGAGTCAAATATGGGGGATTTAAACATAACCTGCTAGTCACAAGTAAACTAGGGTTTTAAAGTACAAGTAAGGTTTCTAGTCTTGAAATAAAACAATGTTTTAAGACAAAAATAAAATAAAGAAACCGTAATCCTTTCTTTGAGATTAAACAAAAATAGTATCCTAAAATTTGGGGTATCACAATCTCCCCTTCTTCAAAGAATTTCGTCCTCGAAATTGCAATCAACGAGCTAAGGGTTGGAGTACCCGAAATAATCAAATGATCAAAAGGTGTACATATATATACAAGTCACGCCAAAATATACACAATATAATGCGTCATATACACCAAGGGACATTTCAAGTTAGACAAAGTCAAGTGCAGAAAGTACTATATATGTAGGTATTAACATATCACAAGTAAATGACATGTAGGGACAATGCAAGGGCAAAATGAAAGAAACGCGACTTGTCGTCCCACACTCAGTGAAACCACCCCCGTCCGGTTTCTTGCTCCACTTCCCAAGGTGCCCGTTGATATCTTGTACTCACTCTAACCAGACAAAGCCTGTTCATGTTCCCAAAATGCTAGTCTAAACTCTGGAGTACTCAGGCACAAGAATCCGAAATAAGATAATTCACATCTCGAGCTGCAGTTCCAAGAGTAAACTATCTACAATCGAAATTTCTACCTGACGTACCTATCTATAGTCCTCAGATACCATGAGAAAGATTTAAGGCCTATAACATTTATGATCCATAACTTATGCTCGAACGAACACTTAGTCCTTCATACTTATTCGCCACTTCATCCAGGCTCACTCTGTGCAGAGACCACGCGAAGCAGCTATAGGTTTTATCCCTCAATTGCTTAACTTTCAAATCACATCAAATCAAATCGAATCCCACAGTCCAGCATCCTAAACTTTAGCCTAGGATACACTACAGAGATCTGAAGCCTAAGCTCTGATACCACCTGTGACGACCCCACTTCTCCCAAGGGCGAACCCAAGGGTATCGGCGGGCCGCTTGCCTAACTCGCGCCAGGACTCAAAACTTAAAACAATAAAAGTTAGAAAAATCCAAAAGAGTACTATACATACTATATACAATCCCAAAAGAGTTCTAATTACATTCTCCAAAATAGGTATTCAGTTTACTACGTCACCATAAGTTAGTCACCCAATAGATAAAGTAGACCCAAAAAAACAAAATTCTTATACAGGCCATCAAAAATAAAAGAAACGACTTAAACGTCTATCTAAACAAGCACACCTAACTTATAAAAATATCGAAAGGGTCAAAATATCCATTCAAGAGTTTAATCGAACCAATCGCATTAATTGCAAATGCCAAAATAATTCCTTGAAGGCGTCACGAGTATGCAAATGATGAAATTTAAAATAAAAGAAAAGAAATTAAATTATATACATATATATAAGTGATCAAAGAAAAAGGGAATACAACATAAAGGGTACGGGAGGCAAAACTCGTGACATAATTTTCTTATACATGGATTAATAGGGTATTTAAGCTAAAAAGTTATAATCACCCATTTCCCATGTTTGAAAAATAATTATCCTAACACGAACAAGCAAATGAACTAGCTTAAATGAGATGCAATTCTAAATGACATGATTAGCGCCTATCGAGGGTAGGGGATAATATAATAGGGAATATCATACAAATGAGAAAAGATCCTAAAAATGAAAATATGCATGAGAATGTAGTGAATATCACACAAAAATGAATCTAGCGCAAGACGACTTAATGGGTCTAGCGTTGGACTAGCCCATTTCTAACAATCCTTACTAGCGTTGGACTAGCAAGTAAGCGGAGGGAGAAGCCACAACTAGCGTTGGATTAGTGTGGTGACGTCATGCATTAACAATTCATAGTAAAACAAATAAAGCATGAATTAAAACAAATAAACACATAAGAGCACGTAGCACATAACACGTAAACATAATATTTAGATGTCAAAATCCTAAGAAAAGCGGGTAAAACACATAACACATAAGCCACATAAACACGCAACCTATCTATTACATCGGGGAGTCTAACTACAATCTAAAACGGGAAAATAAAGAAAATCATATCTACCCTATTTATTACAACAGGAACCTAACTACAATCTAAAAAGGAAAAATATAATAAAAACAAATCTAATTATCCTATCTATTACATTTATGAGGTAACTAAATGCCTCTCGAATAATTATAAAAATTAACAAAACAAATATAATATAAGAAAATTTAAATGAACATTTAAATCAAATAAATAAAGCATATAGAAATATATAAACACATAGGAACACGTAAGAGCACATAAAAGCACGTAAGTTGACATTTAAATAGTAATAGGGGTACCTCCCTTTTGACGTGGCGACTAAATGGAGGTCAGATTGTCCTACTTATACTCAAAATGAACAAAAGGATCATGGCACCACTTTAATTGAAAATAATAATAATGAAAATACTAAATTCACTTTAACGTGTCAAACCTAAATAAATTTATGGACATCTAAAAATTACAAGTTAAACATACTCAAAAGTAACATAATTAGCTATTAAAGAAAAGAAATAATCACAATAAAAAGAGTCAAAATTTGTCAAGGATTGAATTGCAAAGATTGAAAACTTTTGGGGGACAAAAATTATATTTTTCCAAAGTTTAGGGATCAAAATTAAATGAAAGATAAAATTCAGGGACCAAAGTGCAATTAAATTAAGGACCTACATGCAAGAAATTTAAAATATTCTGGGCCGTAGTAAAACTATTCTAAAGATCAGGGGCTGAAGCGCAAATTTGCTAGCAGATCTTCTCAAGAAAACAGGCCACTGGGCTATTATTTATTTCTTTGGGCCGAAACTACCTAAGCCCAGCTGAAAGTCCAAGCCAAAACACACAGGCCAGCCCGTCTTCTATCACTCAAACCCAACCAAAAATACATGGGCTCTGACCTTCTAGCCCATTCGAAAATAAGAAACAAGCCCACCAAAATTAATAAAAATTAGCCCAACCCTTTTTCTTTCTTTTCTTTTCTTTCTTTTTTTCCTTCTCTTCCCCATCCGTTTCTTTTCCTTCTCCTGCCATCCGTCGCCGGCGACTTCTCCGGTCGTCAAAATTTCTCAAAATACACCCCCTCACTCGATTTTTCGCGTAGATTCCATTTCCGGAGTTAATTTTTTACAAAAGATGACCCGAAGGTGGCCGAAAAGCAAAAAGTCAGTCCAGTTTTTTATTTTTTAAAACACTATAATCTTCACAAAAAATCATAAAAATTATGCCAAAACCCTCCTTATAACTTCTACATTACAACTATAATCTAAGTTGGACAAGAAAACAACATAAAAAGGCTAAATTAAGGCAAAACAGTCCCTAAAATTTCTTTTGGCATTTTTTCAAACAATTAACATGCATTCACAAGAAACATTTCCTTTTCCTAAATCTGGTTCATGCCATTTCCCATTTTTTTTAACAATACAACAACAACAATGCAAGGCAGCCAGCAGAAATGAAAGAAAACTAAACAATGAAGCACTGATTTAATGTGCTAGACAAAACTAAAAATTACCTCAATGTAGGTATGTGTGAGGTTGAGATGGAACCGAGAGGAGTTGGGGAAGATTTTTTTTCTTCTCTGTTTCTTTCCTCCACCCAAGTCCGAGAGAGTGAGAGTAAGGGGTCAGGCTGCAAAATTCCGAGAGCTTCCCTTCCGCTTCTCTCGTGTGTTTCCTTTTTTTTTTTCTGCCTCTGCCAAGTGAGCTCAGAGGGATTGGAGTGCTTTTTTTTTCTTTTTGTGGCTTGTCTCATGGCAGCCAAAGAGAGCCGAGAGATGTATTGAGTTGGAGTGTTAAGTGGGGCCAAAATGATGGTTTTTCTTCCAAATGACAAGAAATATGCATGGGCTACCAATGATGATTTTTTACCAAAATGGGAAGAAATGTTCATGAGGATGGAGTGTAGAAATGGGTTAAATGCATTTGGTAGGGAAAATGATTATGATGATTTTTTTTTAATTTTCTCTTTTATTTTTTGTTTTGTGCTGTTGTTGTTTTTTTTTCTAAAATAAACCTGCAAAAATGAGAAAAATACATATTAAAGTGTAAGAAAATAAATAACTCATTCAATATAAAAATTTCAGGAAAACATTAAAAATTGACAAAAATTTGGTGTCTATAGCTTGCCCCTCTTTGTCTAGAGTTTCAAAGAAACTCAAGACAAAGATGTAGACACCGAATTGCTTACCTGTCTCTTCTAGCTGCACCTGAGCTAAAATAATAAACCAACACTTGGTTATAATCATTGCCCAAAAGATGTACTGAAATTACAAAACACGTGACCGAACTCTTGTAGAGTTGCCTACGTATTCCGCCAAAGGAATCAGGTCAAACGTAGTTCGAGTTAAGTGAATCACAATGAAACAAGTACATTGACCATTTATGATCTTTGCAAAGTCGAAGAAGTCTGAGCTCTCAGAACTTCAAAACATGAAATACAAAAATGAATGATAAAGCACAATTATTAATCAAATAATCAAGAAAAATGGTCAGCGGGATAAAACCCGAGCCTGCCGAGGTTGGAGGAATAAAACTCATGCCCAACGAAAATAAAAACGGTCAATGGGATAAAACCCGAGCTTGCCGAGGTTGGAGGGATAAAACTCATGCCCAACGAAAAATAAAAACGGTCAGTGGGATAAAACCCGAACCTGCCGAGGTTGGAGGGATAAAACCCATGCCCAACGAAATAAAAATGGTCAGTGGGATAAAATAGGAGCCTGCCGAGGTTGCAGGGATAAAACTAATGCCCAACGAAAAATAAAAACGGTCAGTGGGATAAAACCCGAACCTGCCGAGGTTGCAAGGATAAAACCCATGCCCAACGAAATAAAAACGGTCAGTGGGATAAAATCGGAGTCTGCCGATCCCATCATGATATACAAAAGACACGTTAGTGGGTCGAACCCAATGCTAACGGATGTGAAAAAACATAACACACGTTAGTGAGTCAATACTGGATGATAACAGTGATAAGCGACACGTTAGTGGATTGGACCCGAGGCTAACGGATATGAAAAAGCAAAACACATGCTAGTGAGTTAATACTCGATGCTAACGGTGATAAAAGACACGTTAGTGGGTTGGACCCGATGCTAACGGATATGAAAAAGCAAAACACACGTTAGTGAATCAATACTCGATGCTAACGGTGATAAAAGACACATTAGTG
Source organism: Coffea arabica (assembly GCF_036785885.1). Taxonomy (NCBI): domain Eukaryota; kingdom Viridiplantae; phylum Streptophyta; class Magnoliopsida; order Gentianales; family Rubiaceae; genus Coffea; species Coffea arabica. The sequence continues at coordinate 39,195,168 of NC_092329.1, forward strand.
GGTTGGACCCGATGCTAAAGGATATGAAAAAATAAAACACACGCTAGTGAGTCAATACTCGATGCTAACGGTGATAAAAGAAACGTTAGTGGGTTGGACCCGATGCTAACGGATGTGAAAAAGTAAAACACACGTTAGTGAGTCAATACTCGATGCTAACGGTGATAAAAGACACGTTAGTGGGTTGGACCCGATGCTAAAGGATATGAAAAAGCAAAACACACGCTAGTGAGTCAATACTCGATGCTAACGGTGATAAAAGACACATTAGTGGGTTGGACCCGATGCTAACGGATATGTAAAAATAAAACACACGTTAGTGAGTCAATACTCGATGCTAACGATGATAAAAGACACGTTAGTGGGTTGGACCCGATGCTAACGGATATGAAAAAGCAAAACACACGCTAGTGAATCAATACTCGATGCTAACGATGATAAAAGACACGTTAGTGGGTTGGACCCGATGCTAACGGACATGTAAAAATAAAACACACGTTAGTGAGTCAATACTCGATTCTAACGGTGATAAAAGACACGTTAGTGGGTTGGACCCGATGCTAACGGATATGAAAAAGCAAAACACACGCTAGTGAATCAATACTCGATGCTAACGGTGATAAAAGACACGTTAGTGGGTTGGACCCGATGCTAACGGACATGTAAAAATAAAACACACGTTAGTGAGTCAATACTCGATGCTAACGGTGATAAAAGACACGTTAGTGGGTTGGGCCCGATGCTAACGGATATATAAAAATAAAACACACGTTAGTGAATTGTACTCGATGCTAACGGTAATAGAAAAACACGTTATTGCACGAAAAAGTTCTTGAATACTTACCTGAAAAATCTTTTCAAAAATTGCCCCAGTTTGAATCAATTTTTGTACAACCAATCATTTGCTTTGCATTGTGTCATCGTTACTCATTCTTAATGCCCTAATTTGTACTTCCTCTTCTATTTGAACCCTGGATGTTTGATTGTTGGGTGACTTTCCATGACTTTATTACCAAAATAATTTTTTCCAGTTTTGCTATGTGAAACAATCAAAATAATGCCACCACCTTTCGATCCGTCCGGCTTTCGAGAAACGTGTAAATATGAGTATTTTAAATTTTTTTTCTCGATGCTGCAAAACCCGACCTTGCAACGCAAATTGCATCCCGGTTGTCTTAGCTTCCAATGCTAATTTAACATGAAAACTTATAGATATGCACCTTTCGATAAATCAAGGAAATTGTCATTTGATAAAATCCAATGAGACAAATGAAACTATGCAACACCCAAAGAATTTTTATACAAACATGTCACAAACCAAAGTAATGTTAAAAATAACCATCGACTCGTATTGAAAGAAAAAGATGAATTTAGAAAAATGAATCACAAATCCAGCAATCTATGTTGATGACCAAAATATTTTGACCTCTAACAAAGTGCCCCGTTTGATCTTTTTGGATATCATCCGTCCAAAATTCAATGCCAGCAAAAAAAACCACGATGTAAAAGGAATCCCAATGAACTAAATCACCTTTGCTTTCTTTGTGCAATCCTACCTCAGCGTCATTTCGGGTTTTTACCAAAATTACCCTCCATCCTTTTGTTTTTCTTTTTCTTTCTCTTTTTTTCTCTATTTTTCTTTTTTGATTTCCTTTTTTTTTCCTTTTCTTTTAGAGGCGTTCTTGCGGATTTTCACATGATGAGCAGTGCCAACCTCACACCTAATCAATTCAGAAATACACCTAAAAATTTTCTGGCATCAATATATGAACATCATTTGCCAATTGATTAGCAAATTTCTTGACAGAGATATTGCAAAGAACAGAAGTCAGGACTTTCAGTTTTTTGTAATGGGGTCAGGTGGGGTGTTTAGAAAAGTTAAGGCTTGAAAGCAAATTTAAAAAAGTGGTTTAAATGATCTGAAATCGCATTATTGTACCAACCCTATTTTGGGGTTAAATAAAAAATTGCCCCAGTTTATTCTCAACTGAGATTCTCTTTTCTTTCATTTTCCTTTTTTTTTTCTTTTTTTTTCTTTACGGCCTTCTGCCATTCCTTTTAAACTTTCAAAATTTGCCCCAATTTATTTTTAACTGAGGTTTTCTTTTCTTTCATTTTCCTTTTTTTTTTCCGGCCTTCCTTCAAAAATTGAATTTGCCCCAGTGTGGATTTTTTTCTCTTCTTTTCCAAAACTAAATTTGCTCCAGTGTGGGGTTTGCGTTCCTCAGGAGTTGCCAAACGAAATGATTTATTCTGAAGGTTCAAAAGGGATAACTAGGGATAAAAATGTCTCAATGGGAAAGAAAGAGGGCCTAACTTTTATTCTGTTCCTTACAATAACTCTGAAAAAAAAAAACTTCCATTAATGCAAAATTTCTTGCATGTATCTGAATTACTTGACTGAGGAAGACTTCTCTTCATCCATATCTGTGAAACATAAGTGATCCGCCAGACAATACTCTTCCTTTTTCTTTTCCTTTTCCTCATTTTCATTTCTTTTCATCATTTTTTTTTGACAACAAACCCTTTTCAATCTTGCACCGAGAACAGTTGCCTCAACATTTTGTCTCTTTTCCGAGTAGTCACGCTGTCTCTTTTATTGTATGCACAGGTTGCTCCTTTTGACTGTATTTGGTTGCTTCTCATCAACTAGAGATTATTGTTCTTGACACTGCTTTCCATCAGCCTTCTTTTTCTGCTTTTTATTCAAGTAACCACTAATTTTATTTCTTTCATCTTGATCCCCATTTGGTCTGAGTTCCTCCTTATACCATTTGGGCCTCTTTAAAACATTTTCGGATGTCTCTTCACTACTCCTCTCATTTTGAAATTCAAATTCACATTCGTGAGATATCTAGATGGCTGCCATCAAATTTCGGAACAGTGATATCCAAAGGGTCAGGGGGTTTTATTCGTGACCATCTGAAAAGAATGCGTAAGTAACACAGTATGTATAAAACTGTACATTTTATTGCATTTGAAGATAAAGATCGAAACGTGTCTTCAAAAGTCACTTGATTGAAAACTATTTACAAAAAAACATGGTTAAGCAAAAGACACGTGCATGAACAATTTTCATGGATTTAATTAAAAACAACTTCCCAAATTTATCGAAACTCCCTTCGAGAGGGAGTGATCTCACTAGTTCGGGATTTTCAAGTTTCCTCATCGGGGATAAATGCTTCACAGGTATCCTTGTGTTCGGGAAAGGGATTCCTACTTGTGCTCGATCCTTGTTTTTCCCTCTTCTTTAACACTATATCTCCTGCTTCAATCATATCCTGGATCTTATGCTTCAGTACCCAACAGTTACCAGTCGAGTGACCGGGCGCTTCAGAATGATAAGCACAAGTGGCTTGAGGGTCGTACCCAGCAGAGATGCCTCGACGAGGGTAGTTTGGAGGAGGTATGTCATCAATTTTACCGGCGGCCTTGAGCTGTTCGTACAGTTGGTCAATGGGCCTGCCTAAGTTGGTAAAAACTCGAGATCGGCCGGGATTTTGTATTTCATGGGTTTGAGGATGGTTGTAGTTCTGTTTGTTTGGTGGAACAGGTCTGGGATTATAAGGAGGGCGAGGTCTAGTTTGGAAGTTAGGTGGAGAAATATGAAATGGTGTTATGGGTGTGTTTGGATAATTTGGTCGGGATCGATGATGGTTAATGGTAGTACGATAGACTGGTCGAGGGTGTGACTGGTATGAGTAATGGGATGGATAAGTGGCGGGTCATGAGCTTTAATAAATGTACGCACAATCTCATCTTCAGTCATGGAGGGTTCCACCTTGGCAGCCAATTTTCTCCATCTTTTTGCATACGTCTTGTGATCCTCAGATGGTTTCCTTTTAGTTCCTTCCAGTGTAGTCCTTGTTGGAGCCAAATCGCAATTGTATTCGTATTGCCTTATAAAAGCGGTTGATAAGTCCAACCATGTTCTCATATCCTCGGGCTTCAAATTGGAATACCAGTCCAGTGCATCGCCTTCTAAGCTTTCAGGAAACAAACGAACTGGCAGATTCTCATCATCTATTGGCTTGCCCAACTTGTTGGCAAACATTCGGAGATACGTCTTGGGGTTGCCTGTTCCGTCATACTTGCTAAATTTGGGTGCTTTAAAACTCACAGGTAGTAGCATGTCAGGAAACATGCATAACTCGTTATAATCCAAGCTCCCTTGTTTGCTCAAACCTTGACTCTTTCTCATGAATTCATCAAACCGATCCAACCTTTTTAGCAAATTCTTGTCAATTGGTGCGGAGGATCCCCCAGCTTCAACTTTCCCTTGGACAGTGGTATCCAGCGTGAATGGTTCAGCAGTGAAATTGTAATATGGCTTTTGAGATTCAAGTGGCATGTTCAGATTTACAGATGGATGATTTTGGGGAATTTGGAGGTGAGGAGGATTGGCTTGGGTAGTGGGCGCGTGGGTATGTGGTAGGCCATGAGTGGAATAAGTAAAAGTTTCTTTATGCGGATTTGCAAAATGTGAAGTAAAGGAGGTTTGAGTACAGGGTAAAAGTATTGGTTCAGTTGGATTGGCAGGTAAGGGTTCCCGCTGGATACCGCCGCTGCTCCCAGTGACTAGTTGATCAATTACACGTTGTTGTGCGGTCATTTCCATATTCAATTCATTGAACCTGTTTAGCACTTCGCTCAGTTGAGCTCCCAGATTCACCAAGTCAGTTGATGATGTCGTTACAGGCCTATCGGACGATTCCGGATATGAACTCATATTTACACGATTTCTCAAAATCCGGCTATGTGAACGTGTAATGATGGGGCTTTGTAGCTATATTTCAAAAACACCTGACATTTTAGAAAACCCTATTTAGCATCATCTTTTGATCGGCTTTTAGCAAAACAAGAAAAGAAAGGAAAGAATAGAAAAAGGCACGAGTTAGTATATATTGAGATAATTCGATTGCATGCCCTATTGGGAGACCCTTTTTATGTCAAGGGTAAGCCTAGCATGAAAATGCAATCCTCTGGGGCAAGTACTATACAATACCTGATAAACCCGACCAACTTATTGAGTGAAAAAAAAATAATTTAAAAAATTTGGCCAATTGGAGTGAGAAGAGACATTTGTCCAAAAAATGAGGACAAAGTCCGAATGGATTGCTTGCTTTGATTAACACATAAAATGATGTGTAATAGGGCCCACTCTTGAAAGGATTACCATGTCTCGACTAGGTTTTCAGTGAACCTTAGATCGAAACCCTAACAAAGAACAAACGGGTCAAATGGATTGGATAAAACTGATGATTTATTTAAAATTGACTAGATCACCCAAAAAATAGGTAAACTGATCAAATAAATTGAATGAAATTTGATTTATTCAAAATTGATTGGATCACCTTAAAAAGGGATAAATTGGTCAAATAAATGAAAATGACGATTTATTCAAAAATGACCGAATTGTCCTAAAAATGAATGAATTGACCAAATAGATTGGATGAATTTGATGGATAATTTGATTAAATGAATTGAATGGAAATGAGAGTTTATTGAATTGGCCACCTATTGGTAGTTTCAAAAAATTCATTGCGATGCATCAGTCTATGAGCCTTCTAAAATCAAGATTTGGCCTCGATTATATTTATCGTCTCAACAATGTGGAATTATTTGTGAATTTCTCCAAATTAATATCTTTTGCGCAAGGGAATTTTACCAAATATGTTAAAATGGCCAAAAGATGATTGTTAGGTGCTCATATTCCAAAGATCGTGCTATGAAAATGATCGGATCCTACCTTACCTTGTGCACTACCCCTTTGGATGGTACAAAAATATAAACGTGCAAATCTCATTGAATTATATATCCGAGACAAAAGGTGGCTTATTCCTAACGCGGGATCCCCTATGCGGCATTCCCTCTAAAGTTGATGTATGATGCCAGTTTATTAAAGCGGTTAAATATGCAATGAAATAATTGACATATGATCTAAAAGTACCCCATTTAAATGCCGAGGTAAGCCTAAAATGATGTGGAGTACATATACGTATGTAATTAACTAAAATTTAAACATGCTTGATATAGAAGGCGGTCTTATCCTAAACGAGTACCATGCCAGGACTCTTATTTCTAAAGTTTGTGCATGCAGAAAAAGAGAAAACAAAAAGATGTTAGCTCAACAAGTAACACATAACACGTTGAGACAATGATGAAAAGTAAATAAAGCGAAGAAAGAGGGGTGAAATCCCTCCCCTCGTGTCTAGTGTTACTAATCGGGTAAGGTTGACTCTATCTTAGGTAATTTCTAATTTGGATGCATGAGATTTGGCTTACTAATGCATCTAGACTCGATAAAGTTCAAGCTCCCAAGCCTTCAGACAAAAGGGCAGAGGGTCATCAATTCCAAGGCCTTCGATCGGTGGCTTGAGTGATCTCTTGGGTACCGCTATGGGCGCAGCAGCGCACACCATCCGCATACCTAAGGAAATCGATTCTAATCCTACAAGGAAATGTGGGATGGCGCCCACGAAAAAATAAAAATAGGATAAAAAACAATGCATGCACGTATGATGTGCTTCCTTTTGAGGGAAGAGATTATAATTAAAACACGTGTGGAGGCTCTAAGGTGATATTCCCCCTACCCAATATGCAAGCGCGATACAAGTATACAAACATAAGTAAATGAAAGTAAATAACAAATCATCGCATACACGGATATCAAAAGACGGTCGCGTGTGTGAAATGCAAAAATCCTAGAAATGAGGAAAAGGAAAAAGTAAAAGAAATATGCAACCTAAACATCCAAATATGATAAGTGAAAGGGTTAAAAAGAGAAAAGACAACCAAATCAATTGCTTGGACTCTCTAGCGTCCCCAGTGGAGTCGCCAAGTTGTCGCGCCCCATTTTTCGCGATGGAAAAATAAAAGGAGTGTTTATTAATAATAAATGAAAAAGGACCTAGAATGGGACTTAAAAGAATGCGACAATTTGGGTCCAAAATTTAGTCTAAAAAGGGTTTTTAAGAAAAAGTAGGAGTCGCCACTTGGTATTGAATTTTGGTATACCAAGTCACCCAAAAAATATTTTTTGACAAAAAATAAGATAAATCAAAACCCTTTTTGACAACTCCAGGTCTTTGAAAACAAAAAAAAAATGGGTTCGGGAGTCACGATTGAAGAAAGGGAAGGCAAATGTTCGATTAACTCAAACCTAAGGCACCCTTTCAACCTAGTCTAAGGTAGTTGCGAGGTTTAGTCAAAATTTTCCTAATCTAACACTTAATTTTATCATATTTGGATGTTTCCTACATGAATGCAAATCTAAATTTATAAAAAAATCGAAAGGGTCAAAATATCCATTCAAGAGTTTAATCGAACCAATCGCATTAATTGCGAATGCCAAAATAATTCCTTGAAGGGGTCACGAGTATGCAAATGATGAAATTTAAAATAAAAGAAAAGAAATTAAATTATATACATAAATATAAGTGATCAAAGAAAAAGGGAATACAACATAAAGGGTACGGGAGGCAAAACTCGTGACATAATTTTCTTATACATGGATTAATAGGGTATTTAAACTAAAAAGTTATAATCACCCATTTCCCATGTTTGAAAAATAATTATCCTAACACGAACAAGCAAATGAACTAGCTTAAATGAGATGCAATTCTAAATGACATAATTAGCACCTATAGAGGGTAGGGGATAATATAATAGGGAATATCATACAAATGAGAAAAAATCCTAAAAATGAAAATATGCATGAGAATGTAGTGAATATCACACAAAAATGAATCTAGCGCAAGACGACTTAATGGGTCTAGCGTTGGACTAGCCCATTTCTAACAATCCTTACTAGCGTTGGACTAGCAAGTAAGCGGAAGGAGAAGCCACAACTAGCGTTGGACTAGTGTGGTGACGTCATGCATTAACAATTCATAGTGAAACAAATAAAGCATGAATTAAAACAAATAAACACATAAGAGCACGTAGCACATAACACGTAAACATAATATCTAGATGCCAAAATCCTAAGAAAAGCGGGTAAAACACATAACACATAAGCCACATAAACACGCAACTTATCTATTACATCGGGGAGTCTAACTACAATCTAAAACGGAAAAAATAAAGAAAATCATATCTACCCTATTTATTACAACAGGAACCTAACTACAATCTAAAAAGGAAAAATATAATAAAAACAAATCTAATTATCCTATCTATTACATTTATGAGGTAACTAAATGCCTCTCGAATAATTATAAAAATTAACAAAACAAATATAATATAAGAAAATTTAAATGAACATTTAAATCAAATAAATAAAGCATATAAAAATATATAAACACATAGGAACACGTAAGAGCACATAAAAGCACGTAAGTTGACATTTAAATAATAATAGGGGTACCTCCCTTTTGACGTGGCGACTAAATGGAGGTCAGATTGTCCTACTTATACTCAAAATGAACAAAAGGATCATGGCACCACTTTAATTGAAAATAATAATAATGAAAATACTAAATTCACTTTAACGTGTCAAACCTAAATAAATTTATGGACATCTAAAAATTACGAGTTAAACATACTCAAAAGTAACATAATTAGCTATTAAAGTAAAGAAATAATCACAATAAAAAGAGTCAAAATTTGTCAAGGACTGAATTGCAAAGGTTGAAAACTATTGGGGGACAAAAAATATATTTTCCAAAGTTTAAGGATCAAAATTAAATGAAAGATAAAATTCAGGGACCAAAGTGCAATTAAATTAAGGACCTACATGCAAGAAATTTAAAATGTTCTGGGCCGTAGTAAAACTATTCTAAAGATCAGGGGTTGAAGTGCAAATTTGCTAGCAGACCTTCTCAAGAAAACAGGCCACTGGGCTATTATTTATTTCTTTGGGCCGAAACTACCTAAGCCCAGCCGAAAGTCCAAGCCAAAACACACAGGCCGGCCCATCTTCTATCACTCAAACCCAACCAAAAATACATGGGCTCTGACCTTCTAGCCCATTCGAAAATAAGAAACAAGCCCACCAAAATTAATAAAAATTAGCCCAACCCTTTTTCTTTCTTTTCTTTTCTTTCTTTTTTTCCTTCTCTTCCCCATCCGTTTCTTTTCCTTCTCCTGCCATCCGAAGCTCACTTCAGTTGGCGACCATGGTGGCCGCCGGTGGCGCCACCGCCGCCAGCCGCCAGTCGCCGGCGACTTCTCCGATCGTCAAAATTTCTCAAAATACACCCCTCATTCGATTTTTCGCGTAGATTCCATTTCCGGAGTTAATTCTTTACAAAAGATGACCCGAAGGTGGCCGAAAAGCAAAAAGTCAGTCCAGTTTTTTATTTTTTAAAACACCACAATCTTCACTAAAAATCATAAAAATTATGCCAAAACCCTCCTTATAACTTCTACATTACAACTATAATCTAAGTTGGACAAGAAAACAACATAAAAAGGCTAAATTAAGGCAAAACAGTCCCTAAAATTTCTTTTGGCATTTTTCCAAACAATTAACATGCATTCACAAGAAACATTTCCTTTTCCTAAATCTGGTTCATGCCATTTCCCAATTTTTTTTAACAATACAACAACAACAATGCAAGGCAGCCAGCAGAAATGAAAGAAAACTAAACAATGAAGCACTGATTTAATGTGCTAGACAAAACTAAAAATTACCTCAATGTAGGTGTGTGTGAGGTTGAAATGGAACCGAGAGGAGTTGGGGAAGATTTTTTTTCTTCTCTGTTTCTTTCCTCCACCCAAGTCCGAGAGAGTGAGAGTGAAGGGGGTCAGGCTGCAAAATTCCGAGAGCTTCCCTTCCGCTTCTCTCGTGTGTTTCCTCTTTTTTTTTTTCTGCCTCTGCCAAGTGAGCCCAGAGGGATTGGAGTGCTTTTTTTTCTTTTTGTGGCTTGTCTCATGGCAGCCAAAGAGAGCCGAGAGATGTATTGAGTTGGAGTGTTAAGTGGGGCCAAAATGATGGTTTTTCTTCCAAAATGACAGGAAATATGCATGGGCTACCAATGATGATTTTTTACCAAAATGGGAAGAAATGTTCATGAGGATGGAGTGTAGAAATGGGTTAAATGCATTTGGTAGGGAAAATGATTATGATGATTTTTTTTTAATTTTCTCTTTTATTTTTTGTTTTGTGCTGTTGTTGTTTTTTTTTCTAAAATAAACCTGCAAAAATGAGAAAAATACATATTAAAGTGTAAGAAAATAAATAACTCATTCAATATAAAAATTTCAGGAAAACATTAAAAATTGACAAAAATTTGGTGTCTATAGCTTGCCCCTCTTTGTCTAGAGTTTCAAAGAAACTCAAGACAAAGATGTAGACACCGAATTGCTTACCTGTCTCTTCTAGCTGCACCTGAGCTAAAATAATAAACCAACACTTGGTTATAATCATTGCCCAAAAGATGTACTGAAATTACAAAACACGTGACCGAACTCTTGTAGAGTTGCCTACGTATTCCGCCAAAGGAATCAGGTCAAACGTAGTTCGAGTTAAGTGAATCACAATGAAACAAGTACATTGACCATTTATGATCTTTGCAAAGTCGAAGAAGTCTGAGCTCTCAGAACTTCAAAACATGAAATACAAAAATGAATGATAAAGCACAATTATTAATCAAATAATCAAGAAAAATGGTCAGCGGGATAAAACCCGAGCCTGCCGAGGTTGGAGGAATAAAACTCATGCCCAACGAAAATAAAAACGGTCAATGGGATAAAACCCGAGCTTGCCGAGGTTGGAGGGATAAAACTCATGCCCAACGAAAAATAAAAACGGTCAGTGGGATAAAACCCGAACCTGCCGAGGTTGGAGGGATAAAACCCATGCCCAACGAAATAAAAATGGTCAGTGGGATAAAATAGGAGCCTGCCGAGGTTGCAGGGATAAAACTAATGCCCAACGAAAAATAAAAACGGTCAGTGGGATAAAACCCGAACCTGCCGAGGTTGCAAGGATAAAACCCATGCCCAACGAAATAAAAACGGTCAGTGGGATAAAATCGGAGTCTGCCGATCCCATCATGATATACAAAAGACACGTTAGTGGGTCGAACCCAATGCTAACGGATGTGAAAAAACATAACACACGTTAGTGAGTCAATACTGGATGATAACAGTGATAAGCGACACGTTAGTGGATTGGACCCGAGGCTAACGGATATGAAAAAGCAAAACACATGCTAGTGAGTTAATACTCGATGCTAACGGTGATAAAAGACACGTTAGTGGGTTGGACCCGATGCTAACGGATATGAAAAAGCAAAACACACGCTAGTGAATCAATACTCGATGCTAACGGTGATAAAAGACACGTTAGTGGGTTGGACCCGATGCTAACGGACATGTAAAAATAAAACACACGTTAGTGAGTCAATACTCGATGCTAACGGTGATAAAAGACACGTTAGTGGGTTGGGCCCGATGCTAACGGATATATAAAAATAAAACACACGTTAGTGAATTGTACTCGATGCTAACGGTAATAGAAAAACACGTTATTGCACGAAAAAGTTCTTGAATACTTACCTGAAAAATCTTTTCAAAAATTGCCCCAGTTTGAATCAATTTTTGTACAACCAATCATTTGCTTTGCATTGTGTCATCGTTACTCATTCTTAATGCCCTAATTTGTACTTCCTCTTCTATTTGAACCCTGGATGTTTGATTGTTGGGTGACTTTCCATGACTTTATTACCAAAATAATTTTTTCCAGTTTTGCTATGTGAAACAATCAAAATAATGCCACCACCTTTCGATCCGTCCGGCTTTCGAGAAACGTGTAAATATGAGTATTTTAAATTTTTTTTCTCGATGCTGCAAAACCCGACCTTGCAACGCAAATTGCATCCCGGTTGTCTTAGCTTCCAATGCTAATTTAACATGAAAACTTATAGATATGCACCTTTCGATAAATCAAGGAAATTGTCATTTGATAAAATCCAATGAGACAAATGAAACTATGCAACACCCAAAGAATTTTTATACAAACATGTCACAAACCAAAGTAATGTTAAAAATAACCATCGACTCGTATTGAAAGAAAAAGATGAATTTAGAAAAATGAATCACAAATCCAGCAATCTATGTTGATGACCAAAATATTTTGACCTCTAACAAAGTGCCCCGTTTGATCTTTTTGGATATCATCCGTCCAAAATTCAATGCCAGCAAAAAAAACCACGATGTAAAAGGAATCCCAATGAACTAAATCACCTTTGCTTTCTTTGTGCAATCCTACCTCAGCGTCATTTCGGGTTTTTACCAAAATTACCCTCCATCCTTTTGTTTTTCTTTTTCTTTCTCTTTTTTTCTCTATTTTTCTTTTTTGATTTCCTTTTTTTTTCCTTTTCTTTTAGAGGCGTTCTTGCGGATTTTCACATGATGAGCAGTGCCAACCTCACACCTAATCAATTCAGAAATACACCTAAAAATTTTCTGGCATCAATATATGAACATCATTTGCCAATTGATTAGCAAATTTCTTGACAGAGATATTGCAAAGAACAGAAGTCAGGACTTTCAGTTTTTTGTAATGGGGTCAGGTGGGGTGTTTAGAAAAGTTAAGGCTTGAAAGCAAATTTAAAAAAGTGGTTTAAATGATCTGAAATCGCATTATTGTACCAACCCTATTTTGGGGTTAAATCAAAAATTGCCCCAGTTTATTCTCAACTGAGATTCTCTTTTCTTTCATTTTCCTTTTTTTTTTCTTTTTTTTTCTTTACGGCCTTCTGCCATTCCTTTTAAACTTTCAAAATTTGCCCCAATTTATTTTTAACTGAGGTTTTCTTTTCTTTCATTTTCCTTTTTTTTTTCCGGCCTTCCTTCAAAAATTGAATTTGCCCCAGTGTGGATTTTTTTCTCTTCTTTTCCAAAACTAAATTTGCTCCAGTGTGGGGTTTGCGTTCCTCAGGAGTTGCCAAACGAAATGATTTATTCTGAAGGTTCAAAAGGGATAACTAGGGATAAAAATGTCTCAATGGGAAAGAAAGAGGGCCTAACTTTTATTCTGTTCCTTACAATAACTCTGAAAAAAAAAAACTTCCATTAATGCAAAATTTCTTGCATGTATCTGAATTACTTGACTGAGGAAGACTTCTCTTCATCCATATCTGTGAAACATAAGTGATCCGCCAGACAATACTCTTCCTTTTTCTTTTCCTTTTCCTCATTTTCATTTCTTTTCATCATTTTTTTTTGACAACAAACCCTTTTCAATCTTGCACCGAGAACAGTTGCCTCAACATTTTGTCTCTTTTCCGAGTAGTCACGCTGTCTCTTTTATTGTATGCACAGGTTGCTCCTTTTGACTGTATTTGGTTGCTTCTCATCAACTAGAGATTATTGTTCTTGACACTGCTTTCCATCAGCCTTCTTTTTCTGCTTTTTATTCAAGTAACCACTAATTTTATTTCTTTCATCTTGATCCCCATTTGGTCTGAGTTCCTCCTTATACCATTTGGGCCTCTTTAAAACATTTTCGGATGTCTCTTCACTACTCCTCTCATTTTGAAATTCAAATTCACATTCGTGAGATATCTAGATGGCTGCCATCAAATTTCGGAACAGTGATATCCAAAGGGTCAGGGGGTTTTATTCGTGACCATCTGAAAAGAATGCGTAAGTAACACAGTATGTATAAAACTGTACATTTTATTGCATTTGAAGATAAAGATCGAAACGTGTCTTCAAAAGTCACTTGATTGAAAACTATTTACAAAAAAACATGGTTAAGCAAAAGACACGTGCATGAACAATTTTCATGGATTTAATTAAAAACAACTTCCCAAATTTATCGAAACTCCCTTCGAGAGGGAGTGATCTCACTAGTTCGGGATTTTCAAGTTTCCTCATCGGGGATAAATGCTTCACAGGTATCCTTGTGTTCGGGAAAGGGATTCCTACTTGTGCTCGATCCTTGTTTTTCCCTCTTCTTTAACACTATATCTCCTGCTTCAATCATATCCTGGATCTTATGCTTCAGTACCCAACAGTTACCAGTCGAGTGACCGGGCGCTTCAGAATGATAAGCACAAGTGGCTTGAGGGTCGTACCCAGCAGAGATGCCTCGACGAGGGTAGTTTGGAGGAGGTATGTCATCAATTTTACCGGCGGCCTTGAGCTGTTCGTACAGTTGGTCAATGGGCCTGCCTAAGTTGGTAAAAACTCGAGATCGGCCGGGATTTTGTATTTCATGGGTTTGAGGATGGTTGTAGTTCTGTTTGTTTGGTGGAACAGGTCTGGGATTATAAGGAGGGCGAGGTCTAGTTTGGAAGTTAGGTGGAGAAATATGAAATGGTGTTATGGGTGTGTTTGGATAATTTGGTCGGGATCGATGATGGTTAATGGTAGTACGATAGACTGGTCGAGGGTGTGACTGGTATGAGTAATGGGATGGATAAGTGGCGGGTCATGAGCTTTAATAAATGTACGCACAATCTCATCTTCAGTCATGGAGGGTTCCACCTTGGCAGCCAATTTTCTCCATCTTTTTGCATACGTCTTGTGATCCTCAGATGGTTTCCTTTTAGTTCCTTCCAGTGTAGTCCTTGTTGGAGCCAAATCGCAATTGTATTCGTATTGCCTTATAAAAGCGGTTGATAAGTCCAACCATGTTCTCATATCCTCGGGCTTCAAATTGGAATACCAGTCCAGTGCATCGCCTTCTAAGCTTTCAGGAAACAAACGAACTGGCAGATTCTCATCATCTATTGGCTTGCCCAACTTGTTGGCAAACATTCGGAGATACGTCTTGGGGTTGCCTGTTCCGTCATACTTGCTAAATTTGGGTGCTTTAAAACTCACAGGTAGTAGCATGTCAGGAAACATGCATAACTCGTTATAATCCAAGCTCCCTTGTTTGCTCAAACCTTGACTCTTTCTCATGAATTCATCAAACCGATCCAACCTTTTTAGCAAATTCTTGTCAATTGGTGCGGAGGATCCCCCAGCTTCAACTTTCCCTTGGACAGTGGTATCCAGCGTGAATGGTTCAGCAGTGAAATTGTAATATGGCTTTTGAGATTCAAGTGGCATGTTCAGATTTACAGATGGATGATTTTGGGGAATTTGGAGGTGAGGAGGATTGGCTTGGGTAGTGGGCGCGTGGGTATGTGGTAGGCCATGAGTGGAATAAGTAAAAGTTTCTTTATGCGGATTTGCAAAATGTGAAGTAAAGGAGGTTTGAGTACAGGGTAAAAGTATTGGTTCAGTTGGATTGGCAGGTAAGGGTTCCCGCTGGATACCGCCGCTGCTCCCAGTGACTAGTTGATCAATTACACGTTGTTGTGCGGTCATTTCCATATTCAATTCATTGAACCTGTTTAGCACTTCGCTCAGTTGAGCTCCCAGATTCACCAAGTCAGTTGATGATGTCGTTACAGGCCTATCGGACGATTCCGGATATGAACTCATATTTACACGATTTCTCAAAATCCGGCTATGTGAACGTGTAATGATGGGGCTTTGTAGCTATATTTCAAAAACACCTGACATTTTAGAAAACCCTATTTAGCATCATCTTTTGATCGGCTTTTAGCAAAACAAGAAAAGAAAGGAAAGAATAGAAAAAGGCACGAGTTAGTATATATTGAGATAATTCGATTGCATGCCCTATTGGGAGACCCTTTTTATGTCAAGGGTAAGCCTAGCATGAAAATGCAATCCTCTGGGGCAAGTACTATACAATACCTGATAAACCCGACCAACTTATTGAGTGAAAAAAAAATAATTTAAAAAATTTGGCCAATTGGAGTGAGAAGAGACATTTGTCCAAAAAATGAGGACAAAGTCCGAATGGATTGCTTGCTTTGATTAACACATAAAATGATGTGTAATAGGGCCCACTCTTGAAAGGATTACCATGTCTCGACTAGGTTTTCAGTGAACCTTAGATCGAAACCCTAACAAAGAACAAACGGGTCAAATGGATTGGATAAAACTGATGATTTATTTAAAATTGACTAGATCACCCAAAAAATAGGTAAACTGATCAAATAAATTGAATGAAATTTGATTTATTCAAAATTGATTGGATCACCTTAAAAAGGGATAAATTGGTCAAATAAATGAAAATGACGATTTATTCAAAAATGACCGAATTGTCCTAAAAATGAATGAATTGACCAAATAGATTGGATGAATTTGATGGATAATTTGATTAAATGAATTGAATGGAAATGAGAGTTTATTGAATTGGCCACCTATTGGTAGTTTCAAAAAATTCATTGCGATGCATCAGTCTATGAGCCTTCTAAAATCAAGATTTGGCCTCGATTATATTTATCGTCTCAACAATGTGGAATTATTTGTGAATTTCTCCAAATTAATATCTTTTGCGCAAGGGAATTTTACCAAATATGTTAAAATGGCCAAAAGATGATTGTTAGGTGCTCATATTCCAAAGATCGTGCTATGAAAATGATCGGATCCTACCTTACCTTGTGCACTACCCCTTTGGATGGTACAAAAATATAAACGTGCAAATCTCATTGAATTATATATCCGAGACAAAAGGTGGCTTATTCCTAACGCGGGATCCCCTATGCGGCATTCCCTCTAAAGTTGATGTATGATGCCAGTTTATTAAAGCGGTTAAATATGCAATGAAATAATTGACATATGATCTAAAAGTACCCCATTTAAATGCCGAGGTAAGCCTAAAATGATGTGGAGTACATATACGTATGTAATTAACTAAAATTTAAACATGCTTGATATAGAAGGCGGTCTTATCCTAAACGAGTACCATGCCAGGACTCTTATTTCTAAAGTTTGTGCATGCAGAAAAAGAGAAAACAAAAAGATGTTAGCTCAACAAGTAACACATAACACGTTGAGACAATGATGAAAAGTAAATAAAGCGAAGAAAGAGGGGTGAAATCCCTCCCCTCGTGTCTAGTGTTACTAATCGGGTAAGGTTGACTCTATCTTAGGTAATTTCTAATTTGGATGCATGAGATTTGGCTTACTAATGCATCTAGACTCGATAAAGTTCAAGCTCCCAAGCCTTCAGACAAAAGGGCAGAGGGTCATCAATTCCAAGGCCTTCGATCGGTGGCTTGAGTGATCTCTTGGGTACCGCTATGGGCGCAGCAGCGCACACCATCCGCATACCTAAGGAAATCGATTCTAATCCTACAAGGAAATGTGGGATGGCGCCCACGAAAAAATAAAAATAGGATAAAAAACAATGCATGCACGTATGATGTGCTTCCTTTTGAGGGAAGAGATTATAATTAAAACACGTGTGGAGGCTCTAAGGTGATATTCCCCCTACCCAATATGCAAGCGCGATACAAGTATACAAACATAAGTAAATGAAAGTAAATAACAAATCATCGCATACACGGATATCAAAAGACGGTCGCGTGTGTGAAATGCAAAAATCCTAGAAATGAGGAAAAGGAAAAAGTAAAAGAAATATGCAACCTAAACATCCAAATATGATAAGTGAAAGGGTTAAAAAGAGAAAAGACAACCAAATCAATTGCTTGGACTCTCTAGCGTCCCCAGTGGAGTCGCCAAGTTGTCGCGCCCCATTTTTCGCGATGGAAAAATAAAAGGAGTGTTTATTAATAATAAATGAAAAAGGACCTAGAATGGGACTTAAAAGAATGCGACAATTTGGGTCCAAAATTTAGTCTAAAAAGGGTTTTTAAGAAAAAGTAGGAGTCGCCACTTGGTATTGAATTTTGGTATACCAAGTCACCCAAAAAATATTTTTTGACAAAAAATAAGATAAATCAAAACCCTTTTTGACAACTCCAGGTCTTTGAAAACAAAAAAAAAATGGGTTCGGGAGTCACGATTGAAGAAAGGGAAGGCAAATGTTCGATTAACTCAAACCTAAGGCACCCTTTCAACCTAGTCTAAGGTAGTTGCGAGGTTTAGTCAAAATTTTCCTAATCTAACACTTAATTTTATCATATTTGGATGTTTCCTACATGAATGCAAATCTAAATTTATAAAAAAATCGAAAGGGTCAAAATATCCATTCAAGAGTTTAATCGAACCAATCGCATTAATTGCGAATGCCAAAATAATTCCTTGAAGGGGTCACGAGTATGCAAATGATGAAATTTAAAATAAAAGAAAAGAAATTAAATTATATACATAAATATAAGTGATCAAAGAAAAAGGGAATACAACATAAAGGGTACGGGAGGCAAAACTCGTGACATAATTTTCTTATACATGGATTAATAGGGTATTTAAACTAAAAAGTTATAATCACCCATTTCCCATGTTTGAAAAATAATTATCCTAACACGAACAAGCAAATGAACTAGCTTAAATGAGATGCAATTCTAAATGACATAATTAGCACCTATAGAGGGTAGGGGATAATATAATAGGGAATATCATACAAATGAGAAAAAATCCTAAAAATGAAAATATGCATGAGAATGTAGTGAATATCACACAAAAATGAATCTAGCGCAAGACGACTTAATGGGTCTAGCGTTGGACTAGCCCATTTCTAACAATCCTTACTAGCGTTGGACTAGCAAGTAAGCGGAAGGAGAAGCCACAACTAGCGTTGGACTAGTGTGGTGACGTCATGCATTAACAATTCATAGTGAAACAAATAAAGCATGAATTAAAACAAATAAACACATAAGAGCACGTAGCACATAACACGTAAACATAATATCTAGATGCCAAAATCCTAAGAAAAGCGGGTAAAACACATAACACATAAGCCACATAAACACGCAACTTATCTATTACATCGGGGAGTCTAACTACAATCTAAAACGGAAAAAATAAAGAAAATCATATCTACCCTATTTATTACAACAGGAACCTAACTACAATCTAAAAAGGAAAAATATAATAAAAACAAATCTAATTATCCTATCTATTACATTTATGAGGTAACTAAATGCCTCTCGAATAATTATAAAAATTAACAAAACAAATATAATATAAGAAAATTTAAATGAACATTTAAATCAAATAAATAAAGCATATAAAAATATATAAACACATAGGAACACGTAAGAGCACATAAAAGCACGTAAGTTGACATTTAAATAATAATAGGGGTACCTCCCTTTTGACGTGGCGACTAAATGGAGGTCAGATTGTCCTACTTATACTCAAAATGAACAAAAGGATCATGGCACCACTTTAATTGAAAATAATAATAATGAAAATACTAAATTCACTTTAACGTGTCAAACCTAAATAAATTTATGGACATCTAAAAATTACGAGTTAAACATACTCAAAAGTAACATAATTAGCTATTAAAGAAAAGAAATAATCACAATAAAAAGAGTCAAAATTTGTCAAGGACTGAATTGCAAAGGTTGAAAACTATTGGGGGACAAAAAATGTATTTTCCAAAGTTTAAGGATCAAAATTAAATGAAAGATAAAATTCAGGGACCAAAGTGCAATTAAATTAAGGACCTACATGCAAGAAATTTAAAATGTTCTGGGCCGTAGTAAAACTATTCTAAAGATCAGGGGTTGAAGTGCAAATTTGCTAGCAGACCTTCTCAAGAAAACAGGCCACTGGGCTATTATTTATTTCTTTGGGCCGAAACTACCTAAGCCCAGCCGAAAGTCCAAGCCAAAACACACAGGCCGGCCCATCTTCTATCACTCAAACCCAACCAAAAATACATGGGCTCTGACCTTCTAGCCCATTCGAAAATAAGAAACAAGCCCACCAAAATTAATAAAAATTAGCCCAACCCTTTTTCTTTCTTTTCTTTTCTTTCTTTTTTTCCTTCTCTTCCCCATCCGTTTCTTTTCCTTCTCCTGCCATCCGAAGCTCACTTCAGTTGGCGACCATGGTGGCCGCCGGTGGCGCCACCGCCGCCAGCCGCCAGTCGCCGGCGACTTCTCCGATCGTCAAAATTTCTCAAAATACACCCCTCATTCGATTTTTCGCGTAGATTCCATTTCCGGAGTTAATTCTTTACAAAAGATGACCCGAAGGTGGCCGAAAAGCAAAAAGTCAGTCCAGTTTTTTATTTTTTAAAACACCACAATCTTCACTAAAAATCATAAAAATTATGCCAAAACCCTCCTTATAACTTCTACATTACAACTATAATCTAAGTTGGACAAGAAAACAACATAAAAAGGCTAAATTAAGGCAAAACAGTCCCTAAAATTTCTTTTGGCATTTTTCCAAACAATTAACATGCATTCACAAGAAACATTTCCTTTTCCTAAATCTGGTTCATGCCATTTCCCAATTTTTTTTAACAATACAACAACAACAATGCAAGGCAGCCAGCAGAAATGAAAGAAAACTAAACAATGAAGCACTGATTTAATGTGCTAGACAAAACTAAAAATTACCTCAATGTAGGTGTGTGTGAGGTTGAAATGGAACCGAGAGGAGTTGGGGAAGATTTTTTTTCTTCTCTGTTTCTTTCCTCCACCCAAGTCCGAGAGAGTGAGAGTGAAGGGGGTCAGGCTGCAAAATTCCGAGAGCTTCCCTTCCGCTTCTCTCGTGTGTTTCCTCTTTTTTTTTTTCTGCCTCTGCCAAGTGAGCCCAGAGGGATTGGAGTGCTTTTTTTTCTTTTTGTGGCTTGTCTCATGGCAGCCAAAGAGAGCCGAGAGATGTATTGAGTTGGAGTGTTAAGTGGGGCCAAAATGATGGTTTTTCTTCCAAAATGACAGGAAATATGCATGGGCTACCAATGATGATTTTTTACCAAAATGGGAAGAAATGTTCATGAGGATGGAGTGTAGAAATGGGTTAAGTGCATTTGGTAGGGAAAATGATTGTGATGATTTTTTTTAATTTTCTCTTTTTTTTTGTGCTGTTGTTGTTTTTTTTTTTCTAAAATAAACCTGCAAAAATGAGAAAAATACATATTAAAGTGTAAGAAAATAAATAACTCATTAAATTTAAAAATATCAGGAAAACATTAAAAATTGACAAAAATTTGGTGTCTACAGTAAGTACTATATGTGTAGGTATTAACATGCCACAAGTAAATGACATGTAGGGACAATGCAAGGGCAAAATGAAAGAAACGCGACTTGTCGTCCCACACTCAGTGAAACCACCCCCGTCCGGTTTCTTGCTCCACTTTCCAAGGTGCCCGTTGATATCTAGTACTCACTCTAGCCAGACAAAGCCTGTTCATGTTCCCAAAATGCTAGTGTAAACTCTGGAGTACTCAGGCACAAGAATTCGAAATAAGATAATTCACATCTCGAGCTGCAGTTCCAAGAGTAAACTATCTACAATCGAAATTCCTACCTGACGTACCTATCTATGGTCCTCAGATACCATGAGAAAGATTTAAGGCCTATAACATTTATGATCCATAACTTATGCTTGAACGAACACTTAGTCCTTCATACTTATTCGCCACTTCATCCAGGCTCACTCTGCGCAGAGACCACGCGAAGCAGCTATAGGTTTTATCCCTCAATTGCTTAACTTTCAAAACACATCAAATCAAATCGAATCCCACAGTCCAGCATCCTAAACTTTAGCCTCGGATACACTACAGAGATCTGAAGCCTAAGCTCTGATACCACCTGTGACGACCACACTTCTCCCAAGGGCGAACCCAAAGGTATCGGCGGGCCGCCTGCCTAACTCGCGCCAGGACTCAAAACTTAAAACAATAAAAGTTAGAAAAATCCAAAAGAGTACTATACATAGTATATACAATCCCAAAAGAGTTCTAATTACATTCTCCAAAATAGGTATTCAGTTTACTACATCACTATAAGTTAGTCACCCAATATATAAAGTAGACCAAAAACAAACAAAATTCTTATACAGGCCATCAAAAATAAAAGAAACGACTTAAATGTCTATCTAAACAGGCACACCTAACTATACCCAGTGTATGTGCCAAAAGTCCCCGCGTCGACTCTTGCTAAGAAAAACAAAAGAAAAGGGGTAAGCTATATGCTTAGTAAGTAAACAGGGGTAAAAGCGTAAATTTCACATGTAACAGTAAAACAAAAGCAGAAAAATAACATCACATAATAAGGATACGGGTGGCTCCAAAGCCAATTCATGTGCCATGTATGATCTCCTGCCGATACTCCGTCGACCACAAATAATGGTCCGTAGAACTCCACTTGTTCTCCCACCGTATACCTTATCACCCTCTCTGGCCAGACACCTCACAAACTTGCTCGAGCGAACGAAATTGAGCTTGGTTCACAAGCTCGAATCACAAACTTGGTCCACATACTCGGTGAACATAGTCCATCTAGGTATTGAGATCGGGCCCCAAACTCACAAACTTCACAAAATTATTCAAAAGTCACCCCGAGCCACAAGCTCAAGGATTTTAGTTCCAAAATTGCTCATATACACAAGCCATGTACAAATATGTGCGCAAGTTAGGGTTTAGGTCGAGTGCGATAAAGTACACTCTCGCCTAGGTACCCTCTTTGATACGAACCAAGAGACACCATTGCGAACTATTCGAGTTCCCCTAGGACCCGTAACTCGAGCACGAGCTAAGAAGATGAGGGAGGAACTCCAAGGACTTGTTCATGAGATACAAGGCCAAGAAATTGTTCCCAAGGTCATGGAGGGGCTTGAGCATGAAGGAATGAAAGTCATCCATGTAGTGCACGCCAAAGAGAACCATGTGTGACCCTTCTCTAGTCACATTTGCTGTTTTAGTTAAGTCATTGTAATAAGGGTTTAATGGTCCATAGCCTTGCTTTATTTACCTGAGCGATGATCTCATAAGGTTATTTACCTAAGCAATGACCTCATAAGGTTGTTTACCTAAGGGATGACCTCATAAGGTTTGGTCAAGCCCACAATTATTAGTCTTATGAAAATAGTCAAGCCTACAATTGTTAGTCTTAGTCAAGACCACAACTCTAGACTAGTTTCACATTTAGTTGTTCATCTCTATGTAAGGCTATAAATAGCCCACACTTCCAATGGTTTATGGATTCAATCAATAAATCAGATTTTGAGAGTTTTCTTGGTTTCTCCAAGGCTTCTTGAATACCTTAGAATTTCTCTAGGTGTTCGTGACTTATCAATCTAGAATCGCACTAGGTTGTGGCGTCTTCTACCATTATACCAAGGTTCGTTAACCACGTGACTAACGGGTTGAGGTCATCCGCTTCAAACTTGGTGTCCTCTTGTCGATCCTGAAGCTAATCTTTTACGGGTTTCGTCACAAGGTTGGCGACGTTCGTATCAGTTGGTAATCAGAGCTAATTAAGAGGTATCACGTTATATCCTTTTTTTTATTTGCTTTTCGAGTCAAGTTGTCGAAAATTCTGTTTTCGTGTTCTAAGTTGCTATCCGCAATTTTCAGATTTGTTACTTCGTGTTCTTGCGTTATTTTTCCAGATTTGTTACGACATGAACTTGTGTCTAGTTGTTGTTAATTGCTGTGGTTAGCTTGGTTTGGTCCAGCTTTTTTTTTTGTGTCTTATTCTTGATTCTTTGTTTGAGTCTTTTTTCTATCCTGTTATATCCATTCAATTCCAGTCTTTTGTTCTATTTGATCATTCGAGGTTACTGTTCATCCGAAAAAAATCAGTTTGTAGCAAGGGTTTTAGAGTCCTATCTAGTTATTACCTTGTGTTCTTGTTTACATACAAAAAAAAAATAGCTGGCTAACCTTACAAAAAATTCCTGGAAATCTGTCTTGATCAAAACTTGGGTTTTTTTTGAAGTTCCTGATTGTTTAAAACCACAATCTTGAAGTTCTTGGAACTTTAGTTGGGATTCTTGAAGCCAACCAAAATCTGTCTTGATCAAATCATGAAATCTTGGATTGTTTAGGGAGGAAATCATCTTCAATTTTGTGTTTCTTGAATTCTGGGAATTAACATCTTGAATTCTTGAAAGAATCTTGAAGTTTCTGGGTTTTGGGAACCAAATCTTGGTAAACAACAAGGCTGCAAATTTTCAGCTGCCAAAATCCTTGTCTTCACCACAACAATCTTCTTTCTTGACTAAGAACATTTTAGCCACGAAATTTGGCTCTTCTTGGCTGATTAGAAAACAAAAACAAAGGAAGAAGAAGAATATTCAGCCTATTCAAGTCAAATTTCCCAACCTATTCAAGTCAAATTTTCCAACCTGTTCAAGTCAAATTTTCCACCCTTGTTCCCAAAAACAACCAAATCAGTTCCAATCTTGAACTTGACCTTAGAATTTATGGGAACCAGCAAATAGGAAGACTAATCCTTGTTTCCAAAGGATTAAAGAAGAAAAGTCAGCCTTGGGTTTCCAAAACAGTCCTACCACAACACAAATTCATCTTCCATTCGGATTCCATCTTTGCAACCATTGGGGAATTTCTGTCCAATCATTAATTCTGGAAATTTTCGTGCATCATTAGGTTAGTTTTAAGTGTCATTCTGAATCCTCTAAGTGTCCATTTATCTACTAAAACACTGCCCAGAAATGCAGCAACCAGCAGCTCAAAATTCCAATTTTGGGTAGAGTTTTTGTCTAGGATCCTTAAAATTCAACTTTGAGTCATTCATTGAGTCGTGGTCAGTCCCTTCATCTTTTGTTCTTTTTTTCGTTCAAAGTGCTACAGTCTTGTGACCCTGGTTGGTAAGTCGATCCACACTAGAAGGAGTTCTAACTTCTTCGAGGAGTTGACCGAGGAGCCTTGAAAATACCTTGGTGAGTTCTTAGAGTGTTCAAACACGAGAGCGAGAGTAAACACGTGAGGAAGTGTGCGAGATAAACTTTGCTTCTTTCCATTATTATTTTTTTTTACCCTACCATGGCTAACGAGGGGGGAGCAAGCTCCCAAGCTTTTGATCTTAAACTTTTCACAGAAGCAATCAAAGGCGAATTGGGACGCATGATGGACCAAAAACTTGAACTGATGCACCAACGCATTGACAGCTTAGAGTTGTCTCATGGAAGCTCCAAAGGCAGCCGTGGAAAGGCTTATGCACATGAGTCTAGCGACTCTAACTCAGACAACAACTATGAGCATAAGCAAAGTAGGTCCAAGCGTGATGCTAGGCCTTCAAATGACCACATTCCGGGCATAAAGATGAAAATTCCGCCTTTCCAAGGACGATCAGACCCTGATGCCTACTTAGAGTGGGAGAAGCGGATTGAACTTGTTTTCGATTGCAATACTTACTCGGAGGAGCAAAAGGTCAAGTTGGCCGTGGTCGAATTCACCGACTACGCCATTGTGTGGTGGGATCAACTCTCCACTAGTCGAAGGAGGAGTCGTGAACCTACCATACAAACTTGGACGGAGCTAAGACGACTAATGAGGAAGCGTTTCGTACCAAGTCACTACTACCGTGACTTGTACCAAAAGCTTCAAACCCTCAACCAAGGAGTACGAAGTGTCGAGGACTATCACAAAGAAATGGAAATACTCATGCTACGGGCAGACATCATGGAGGATCGAGAAGCAACAATGGCACGCTTCTTGAACGGACTAAGGCCCGAAATCGCTGACCAAGTAGAGTTACACCACTATGTGGAACTTGGGGATTTGGTGGAAAAGGCCATCAAGATTGAAAGGAGGATTAAGAGGAGGGGTTCGACTCGGAGTTACTCCAACTTTTCACCCTCTTATCTCCGAACTACACCGCCAAAGAAAGAGGATAAAGGGCCGAGTAATTCCATCCCTTCAAGACCAAGGCCGGATATGACTAAGTGGGAGTCTAAGGCAACACCAAAGACTGCCATTGAGTCGAGCATGGGGCGAAATCGAGATACTAGATGCTTCAAATGCCAAGGCCGAGGGCATATTGCTAGCCAATGCCCGAACCAACGCACTATGATCATCTTACCCAATGGTGAGTTTTTCACCGATGATGAAGATGAGAAGGAGGAGTTGCCATCCCTTGAGGAAGAAGAGGAAGCATTACCCGTCGATGAACGAGTTGGACTCGTTGTCAGACGAGCCTTAGCAACCCAAGTGAAAGCTGCCGACCATGTACAAAGGGAGAACATTTTCTACACCCGTTGCTATATCAAAGGCAAGGTATGTAGTTTGATCATAGATGGAGGTAGTTGTGCTAACGTCGCTAGTGCCTTGATGGTGGAGAAACTAGCACTACCCACTCTACGACATCCAACACCTTATCGTTTGCAATGGTTGAACGATAGTGGGGATGTTCGTGTGACCAAGCAAGTCCAAGTACCTTTCCGAATTGGAAAGTATGAGGACATGGTGTTATGCGACGTGGTCCCTATGCAAGCATGTCACATACTATTGGGGAGACCATGGCAATTCGACAAGGGGGTTACATTCGATGGCATTACCAATAAATACTCTTTCAAGCAAGGCGAGAAGAGGATTGTGCTTGTGCCACTCACTCCTATCCAAGTTCGTGAAGATCAAGAAAGTCTGATCAAGGAGAGCGAGCTTGAGAATGAGAAGAAAAAAATAGAAAAAATCGAGAGCTCAACAGGAAATGATAAGGCCGAGAAAATTGAGAGGAAAAAGACATATAGTGAGCCGGCCAAAATTGAAAAGAGAGAGAAAAGGCAAAATCTATTGATAAAAGCCAATGTAGTAAGAAAAGCTTTGAGTGTTAATACACCCATCTTTGTACTTTTGAGCAAAGAGGTGTTGGTTGTTATAAGTGATCTTACTAATACTCTACCATCTAGTATTGTCTCTCTTTTGCAGGATTATGAGGATATCTTTCCCGATGAGATTCCAAATGGACTACCACCAATAAGGGGAATTGAGCATCAAATTGACTTGGTTCCAAGTGCCCCACTTCCTAACAGACCAGCCTACAAAATGGGTCCAGATGAGACAAAGGAACTCCAACGCCAAATCGAAGAGCTTCTAACAAAGGGATGGGCACGAGAAAGCTTGAGCCCATGTGCGGTTCCCGTCATCTTGGTGCCTAAAAAGGATGGAAGTTGGCGAATGTGCACTGACTGTAGGGCCGTTAATGCAATAACGGTAAAATATCGTCACCCTATTCCTAGACTTGATGATATGTTAGATGAGCTATATGGTGCTGTGATTTTCACTAAAATTGATCTAAAAAGCGGTTATCATCAAATTAGGATGAAAGAGGGGGATGAATGGAAAACGGCCTTTAAAACCAAACATGGTTTGTACGAGTGGTTAGTTATGCCATTTGGACTAACTAATGCACCTAGTACGTTCATGAGGTTGATGAACCATGTACTTCGTCCATTCCTTGGAAATTTTGTAGTTGTATATTTTGACGATATCCTGATTTATAGTAGGAGCTTAGATGAGCATGTTGAACATGTGAAGCTTGTTCTTGATGTACTTCGAAGGGAAAAGCTCTATGCTAACCTTAAGAAGTGCTCCTTTTGTACTGATCAACTTGTCTTCCTAGGCTTTGTTGTGAGTAAACAGGGAATCAAAGTAGACGAGGAGAAGGTTAAAGCAATTCGAGAATGGCCTACTCCAAGCACGGTGGGTGAGGTACGTAGCTTCCATGGTCTTGCTAGTTTTTATAGACGATTTGTTAAAGATTTTAGTACCATTGCTGCACCTCTAACTGCTGTAATTAAGAAAAATGAGCCATTTGTGTGGAGAGATGCTCAAGTACGTGCTTTCCAAATGCTTAAACATCAACTCACACATGCACCACTACTTGCATTACCATGCTTTGACAAGATGTTTGAAATAGAGTGTGATGCATCTGGGGTGGGTATTGGAGCTGTCCTAATGCAAGAGGGCAAACCAATTGCATACTTTAGTGAAAAACTCAATGGGGCAGCTTTGAACTATTCCACTTATGATAAGGAGTTGTACTCCTTAATCCGTGCTTTAGAAACTTGGCAACATTACTTGAGACCAAGGGAATTTGTCATACACACTGACCATGAGTCGCTTAAGCACATTAAGTCACAACACAAGTTGAATAAGCGTCATGTTAGGTGGATTGCATTTATTGAAACCTTCCCTTATGTGATTAAGTACAAAGTGGGGAAAACTAATGTTGTTGCTGATACATTATCACGTCGGTACTCTTTGCTCACTCAACTTGATGCAAGGTTGTTAGGATTTGAATTAGTTAAAGAGTTATACACCGATGACCCAGATTTCTCAGGTATTTATGACTCTTGTGGTTCAGCAACTCAAGGTAAATTCTACATCCTTGATGGATTTCTTTTCTACCTCAATCGACTATGTATACCTAACTGCTCTATTCGCTCTTTACTTGTTAGGGAAGCACACGGAGGTGGCTTGATGGGACACTTTGGCGTGGCTAAAACCTTAGCTATCCTTCAAGAGCACTTCCATTGGCCAAGGATGAAACGAGATGTGGAGCGAATGGCGGCTAAATGCATTACTTGCCACAAAGCTAAGTCTAAACTTCAACCCTATGCCTTTATAGTCCTTTACCTGTACCTAAGGAACCTTGGACCGACATTTCCATGGATTTTGTTTTAGGGTTGCCCAGGTCAAAGAGGGGAAATGATAGCATCTTTGTTATTGTTGACAGATTTTCAAAAATGGCACATTTTATACCATGTCACAAAACAGATGATGCATCTCACATTGCTGATTTATTTTTCAAAGAAATCATTAGATTGCATGGCATGCCTAGGACAATTGTCTCTGATAGGGATGTCAAATTTTTGAGTTATTTTTGGAAAACTTTGTGGGGAAAATTGGGTACCAAATTGCTATTTTCTACTACTAGTCACCCACAAACTGATGGCCAAACTGAGGTTGTCAATCGTACACTATCTACACTCTTGCGTGCCATCATTAGAAAAAACATTAGAACCTGGGAAGAGTGTTTACCCCATGTTGAGTTTGCATACAATCGCACGGTGCATAGTTCTACTCATTTTTCACCATTTGAAATAGTCTATGGTTTTAACCCTTTAACACTACTAGACTTATCACCTTTACCTTCTTCTGAGCACATTAACATGGATGGTGCTAAACGAGCAGATTTTGTCAAGAAATTACACGAGCAGGTACGCCTAAACATTGAGCGAAGGATGGACCAAGTTGCTCAACGGGTTAACAAGGGACGCCAACGCGTTGTGTTTGAACCTGGTGACTGGGTGTGGTTACATCTACGCAAGGAAAGGTTCCCAGTCCAAAGGCGCAATAAATTACTTCCCCGAGGAGATGGGCCGTTCCAAGTCATCAAGCGCATCAATGACAATGCTTACAAACTGGACCTACCCGGTGAGTACAATGTGAGCGCTACATTCAATGTCTCTGATCTATCTCCTTTTCTTGCAGACGATGAAGCTGATTTGAGGACAAATCCTTTTAAAGAGGAGGGGGATGATACGAACCAAGAGACACCATTGCGAACTATTCGAGTTCCCCTAGGACCCGTAACTCGAGCACGAGCTAAGAAGATGAGGGAGGAACTCCAAGGACTTGTTCATGAGATACAAGGCCAAGAAATTGTTCCCAAGGTCATGGAGGGGCTTGAGCATGAAGGAATGAAAGTCATCCATGTAGTGCACGCCAAAGAGAACCATGTGTGACCCTTCTCTAGTCACATTTGCTGTTTTAGTTAAGTCATTGTAATAAGGGCTTAATGGTCCATAGCCTTGCTTTATTTACCTAAGCGATGATCTCATAAGGTTATTTACCTAAGCAATGACCTCATAAGATTGTTTACCTAAGGGATGACCTCATAAGGTTTGGTCAAGCCCACAATTCTTAGTCTTATGAAAATAGTCAAGCCTACAATTGTTAGTCTTAGTCAAGACCACAACTCTAGACTAGTTTCACATTTAGTTGTTCATCTCTATGTAAGGCTATAAATAGCCCACACTTCCAATGGTTTATGGATTCAATCAATAAATCAGATTTTGAGAGTTTTCTTGGTTTCTCCAAGGCTTCTTGAATACCTTAGAATTTCTCTAGGTGTTCGTGACTTATCAATCTAGAATCGCACTAGGTTGTGGCGTCTTCTACCATTATACCAAGGTTCGTTAACCACGTGATTAACGGGTTGAGGTCATCCGCTTCAAACTTGGTGTCCTCTTGTCGATCTTGAAGCTAATCTTTTACGGGTTTCGTCACAAGGTTGGCGACGTTCGTATCACTCTTCATACATATCGAAACACATAAGCAACTAATAACATGGAGCACTAAAACCGGACAGAACAGGGTAGCTTGGTTTCCCAATTCTGAAATTTGCACCTTTACTCAATAAATTCATATCTAACAAGTGCTCTATCATCAAACCCACCAATTACTAGCTCAATAACATCAATTAAGAGGTAGATAACCATAATCAAGGCTGAAAATATAAACCCTAGTTAAACATCCCAACATACCATTTAACCCATGAAATTTTCCCCATAAATCCATCAAAACTATAACTTTAAGCTTCTAGTTCACACATATAAGAAGTAGAGGGAAGTTTCTTACCAAATTCACCTTAATCCCTATATCAAGAAGCTTCCAAGACCTTCCTCTTCCCAAATCACTCCACCAAAACCCTTAAGCTCCCTTGGAGATCAACTTTTGTGGAGGAATTTGCGAGATTATCGGTTGAAACTCAAGATTGAGGCTTGAAATTGAGGTGCAAGGTGAAGTTTTTTCATCTCTTGTTTTTCCTCTCAAGAATTTCGACCAAGACTAAGAAAAGGGGAAGAAATGAGGAAATTTTGGTCAAATTTCTGTTTTATGAAGGTTAAGACAAGTTGGTCAAAGTCCAACTTCCATAGATGCCTTGACACTTGTTTTCTTTCTAGCATTTTCTCTCATTTCTCTTGGTCAAATATTGTGGCTGATGTATGAGATATTTTGAAGGTCAATTATCTAAAATAAAATGAGAAGATTAAGGTAATAAAGTATGGGTCAAATGGTGTGTTTACCCGGTAACAAACGGTACCCGTCGGTTCGAGCCGATTTTCCTTAAATCACCCGTACTAGGGTTTTTTTCTTCCTATTCACTAACTTTTTTATTATTGCATCTAATCAAATATTATTTCTCACCCAAAAGTCACTCTTAAACACCAAATTTGATCCTTGCTCCATACCGAAAAATCATCCGGCGAAAAATCGTGAAAACCCTAATTTGCTCCAATCTTGAAAACGAAGAGTGAAACCCTACTTTCTAGGTTCATTTGCACTTATTGAGGAATGATTGAGTAGTAGGATCATATTAAATGAATAATTTCCAAATAAAAGGAATTTTAAGAAAGGCGTGATGAATTTTACAATTCCATAGAATAAAATTAGGGTTTTGAGTCAAATATGAGGGATTTAAACATAACCTGCTAGTCACAAGTAAACTAGGGTTTTAAAGTACAAGTAAAGTTTCTAGTCTTGAAATAAAACAATGTTTTAAGACAAAAATAAAATAAAGAAACCGTAATCCTTTCTTTGAGATTAAACAAAAATAGTATCCTAAAATTTGGGGTATCACAATCTCCCCTTCTTCAAAGAATTTCGTCCTCGAAATTGCAATCAACGAGCTAAGGGTTGGAATACCCGAAATAATCAAATGATCAAAAGGTGTACATATATATACAAGTCACGCCAAAATATACACAATATAATGCGTCATATACACCAAGGGACATTTTAAGTTAGACAAAGTCAAGTGCAGTAAGTACTATATATGTAGGTATTAACATACCACAAGTAAATGACATGTAGCGACAATGCAAGGGCAAAATGAAAGAAACGCGACTTGTCGTCCCACACTCAGTGAAACCACCCCCGTCCGGTTTCTTGCTCCACTTCCCAAGGTGCCCGTTGATATCTTGTACTCACTCTAGCCAGACAAAGCCTGTTCATGTTCCCAAAATGCTAGTCTAAACTCTGGAGTACTCAAGCACAAGAATCCGAAATAAGATAATTCACATCTCGAGCTGTAGTCCCAAGAGTAAACTATCTACAATCGAAATTCCTACCTGACGTACCTATCTATGGTCCTCGGATACCATGAGAAAGATTTAAGGCCTATAACATTTATGATCCATAACTTATGCTCGAACGAACACTTAGTCCTTCATACTTATTCGCCACTTCATCCAGGCTCACTCTGCGCAGAGACCACGCGAAGCAGCTATAGGTTTTATCCCTCAATTGCTTAACTTTCAAATCACATCAAATCAAATCGAATCCCACAGTCCAGCATCCTAAACTTTAGCCTCGGATACACTACAGAGATCTGAAGCCTAAGCTCTGATACCACCTGTGACGACTACACTTCTCCCAAGGGCGAACCCAAAGGTATCGGCGGGCCGCCTGCCTAGCTCGCGCCAGGACTCAAAACTTAAAACAATAAAAGCTAGAAAAATCCAAAAGAGTACTATACATAGTATATACAATCCCAAAAGAGTTCTAATTACATTCTCCAAAATAGGTATTCAGTTTACTACATCACCATAAGTTAGTCACCCAATATATAAAGTAGACCCAAGAAAAACAAAATTCTTATACAGGCCATCAAAAATAAAAGAAACGACTTAAACGTCTATCTAAACAAGCACACCTAACTATACCCAGTGTATGTGCCAAAAGTCCCCGCGTCGGCCCTTACTAAGGAAAACAAAAGAAAAGGGGTAAGCTATATGCTTAGTAAGTAAACAGGGGCAAAAGCGTAAATCTTACATGTAAGAGTAAAACAAAAGCAGAAAAATAACATCACATAATAAGGATACGGGTGGCTCCAAAGCCAATTCATGTGCCATGTATGATCTCCTGCCGACACTCCGTCGACCACAAATAATGGTCCGTAGAACTCCACTTGTTCTCCCACCGTACACCTTATCACTCTCTCTGGCCAGACACCTCACAAACTTGCTCGAGCGAACAAAATTGAGCTTGGTTCACAAGCTCGGGTCACAAACTTGATCCACATACTCGGTGAACCGGATTCACAAACTTGGTGACCTCAATCCAGGTTGGACTGACTTCGACCAAGCCCTAACCGGCTCGAATAGTCCATCTAGGTATTGAGATCGGGCCCCAAACTCACAAACTTCACAAAATTATTCAAAAGTCACCCCGAGCCACAAGCTTAAGGGTTTTAGTTCCAAAATTGCTCATATACACAAGCCATGTACAAATATGTGCGCAAGTTAGGGTTTAGGTCGAGTGCGATAAAGTACACCCTTGCCTAGGTACCCTTTTCATACATATCGAAACACATAAGCAACTAACACACAAGAGCGGCCTGAATACTTACTCAAAATACAAAAGTAGAACAAGAGCAATCACTTCGTGCGTGTTAGCTAGTAGTGGGCCCCACCGGCTCCGCCTAGCTCACCACTGTTTGAAATAGAAGATTGCATCGAATAATATCACAAACGGCCACTAACATGCTCAAAACAAGCAAAACGGCAAAATCGGCACATGCAAGTGCAGAAACGGCAAACGGAAACGGCCAGATCTGCCATCTCAAACCGTTTTGATCAAACGTTAGGCTAGGAATGTCGGATCAAGGTGGGTGAGACGCCGTTTCGAAGATACAAGGAAGTGCTACAATTTTCGTGAAGACACCTTAACCCAGATCTCGAAAGGTATTGGTAAAAAATGCACAAATTAGTTCCAGCCATTTAATTTCGGTTGACCAAACAGGCCCTGTTTGAAAGACCGTAACTCACAGCTCAGAAATCGAAATCAAGAAATTACAGAGGCATTAGAAAGCTGAGACATTAGGCTATAATTTTCATGTTCAGACCAAAAGCTGAATCATTACAGAGCATGGAGGAAAATGGGTCCAAACATTCCTGTCAGAACTGTCCAATTCGAAGGGAGTTCTGACAACCGATCTTGTTTTGGCCATAACTGATGCTACGGGACTCGGATTTGGATGAACTTTATACCGTTTCGAAGCTAGGACCAAGATCTACATTTCTTATGAAGAGGTCAACACCCAGTTCGTACGTTATCAAGACGGATAAAACATGGTCAGAAGCAAAATTCAAAAACGTACACAATCCAAGGTTCAAAATAGGTGCAAGTGTTTTGGCTATAACTTGGGCTACACTGATCCGTTTAAGGTGTTCTTGGTGGCGTTGAAAAGCTAAGACAGAGTACTAAAACTTTCATGTTTTGCAAAATGACTAAATCAGCACGAATCATAGTGAATAAACACAATCAATTGGAAGAACTGTCCAAAACGGATCACTGGAAATATCCTAGGGCAGTGAGGATATTTTGATCTTTTCACAGGATACGTTGCTCCGATTGAGCTGAAATTTTGTAGGCAACTATAAAATACCATTATCTACAACTTTTATGTTTTGTGCCAAGCCTAATGCGGCCTCTAACATGGAGCACTAAAACCGGACAGAACAGGGTAGCTTGGTTTCCCAATTCTGAAATTTGCACCTTTACTCTATAAATTCATATCTAACAAGTGCTCTATCATCAAACCCACCAATTACTAGCTCAATAACATCAATTAAGAGGTAGATAACCATAATCAAGGCTGAAAATATAAACCCTAGTTAAACATCCCAACATACCATTTAACCCATGAAATTTTCCCCATAAATCCATCAAAACTATAACTTTAAGCTTCTAGTTCACACATATAAGAAGTAGAGGGAAGTTTCTTACCAAATTCACCTTAATCCCTATATCAAGAAGCTTCCAAGACCTTCCTCTTCCCAAATCACTCCACCAAAACCCTTAAGCTCCCTTGGAGATCAACTTTTGTGGAGGAATTTGCGAGATTATCGGTTGAAACTCAAGATTGAGGCTTGAAATTGAGGTGCAAGGTGAAGTTTTTTCATCTCTTGTTTTTCCTCTCAAGAATTTCGACCAAGACTAAGAAAAGGGGAAGAAATGAGGAAATTTTGGTCAAATTTCTGTTTTATGAAGGTTAAGACAAGTTGGTCAAAGTCCAACTTCCATAGATGCCTTGACACTTGTTTTCTTTCTAGCATTTTCTCTCATTTCTCTTGGTCAAATATTGTGGCTGATGTATGAGATATTTTGAAGGTCAATTATCTAAAATAAAATGAGAAGATTAAGGTAATAAAGTATGGGTCAAATGGTGTGTTTACCCGGTAACAAACGGTACCCGTCGGTTCGAGCCGATTTTCCTTAAATCACCCGTACTAGGGTTTTTTTCTTCCTATTCACTAACTTTTTTATTATTGCATCTAATCAAATATTATTTCTCACCCAAAAGTCACTCTTAAACACCAAATTTGATCCTTGCTCCATACCGAAAAATCATCCGGCGAAAAATCGTGAAAACCCTAATTTGCTCCAATCTTGAAAACGAAGAGTGAAACCCTACTTTCTAGGTTCATTTGCACTTATTGAGGAATGATTGAGTAGTAGGATCATATTAAATGAATAATTTCCAAATAAAAGGAATTTTAAGAAAGGCGTGATGAATTTTACAATTCCATAGAATAAAATTAGGGTTTTGAGTCAAATATGAGGGATTTAAACATAACCTGCTAGTCACAAGTAAACTAGGGTTTTAAAGTACAAGTAAAGTTTCTAGTCTTGAAATAAAACAATGTTTTAAGACAAAAATAAAATAAAGAAACCGTAATCCTTTCTTTGAGATTAAACAAAAATAGTATCCTAAAATTTGGGGTATCACAATCTCCCCTTCTTCAAAGAATTTCGTCCTCGAAATTGCAATCAACGAGCTAAGGGTTGGAATACCCGAAATAATCAAATGATCAAAAGGTGTACATATATATACAAGTCACGCCAAAATATACACAATATAATGCGTCATATACACCAAGGGACATTTTAAATTAGACAAAGTCAAGTGCAGTAAGTACTATATATGTAGGTATTAACATACCACAAGTAAATGACATGTAGCGACAATGCAAGGGCAAAATGAAAGAAACGCGACTTGTCGTCCCACACTCAGTGAAACCACCCCCGTCCGGTTTTTTGCTCCACTTCCCAAGGTGCCCGTTGATATCTTGTACTCACTCTAGCCAGACAAAGCCTGTTCATGTTCCCAAAATGCTAGTCTAAACTCTGGAGTACTCAAGCACAAGAATCCGAAATAAGATAATTCACATCTCGAGCTGTAGTCCCAAGAGTAAACTATCTACAATCGAAATTCCTACCTGACGTACCTATCTATGGTCCTCGGATACCATGAGAAAGATTTAAGGCCTATAACATTTATGATCCATAACTTATGCTCGAACGAACACTTAGTCCTTCATACTTATTCGCCACTTCATCCAGGCTCACTCTGCGCAGAGACCACGCGAAGCAGCTATAGGTTTTATCCCTCAATTGCTTAACTTTCAAATCACATCAAATCAAATCGAATCCCACAGTCCAGCATCCTAAACTTTAGCCTCGGATACACTACAGAGATCTGAAGCCTAAGCTCTGATACCACCTGTGACGACTACACTTCTCCCAAGGGCGAACCCAAAGGTATCGGCGGGCCGCCTGCCTAGCTCGCGCCAGGACTCAAAACTTAAAACAATAAAAGCTAGAAAAATCCAAAAGAGTACTATACATAGTATATACAATCCCAAAAGAGTTCTAATTACATTCTCCAAAATAGGTATTCAGTTTATTACATCACCATAAGTTAGTCACCCAATATATAAAGTAGACCCAAGAAAAACAAAATTCTTATACAGGCCATCAAAAATAAAAGAAACGACTTAAACGTCTATCTAAACAAGCACACCTAACTATACCCAGTGTATGTGCCAAAAGTCCCCGCGTCGGCCCTTACTAAGGAAAACAAAAGAAAAGGGGTAAGCTATATGCTTAGTAAGTAAACAGGGGCAAAAGCGTAAATCTTACATGTAAGAGTAAAACAAAAGCAGAAAAATAACATCACATAATAAGGATACGGGTGGCTCCAAAGCCAATTCATGTGCCATGTATGATCTCCTGCCGACACTCCGTCGACCACAAATAATGGTCCGTAGAACTCCACTTGTTCTCCCACCGTACACCTTATCACTCTCTCTGGCCAGACACCTCACAAACTTGCTCGAGCGAACAAAATTGAGCTTGGTTCACAAGCTCGGGTCACAAACTTGATCCACATACTCGGTGAACCGGATTCACAAACTTGGTGACCTCAATCCAGGTTGGACTGACTTCGACCAAGCCCTAACCGGCTCGAATAGTCCATCTAGGTATTGAGATCGGGCCCCAAACTCACAAACTTCACAAAATTATTCAAAAGTCACCCCGAGCCACAAGCTTAAGGGTTTTAGTTCCAAAATTGCTCATATACACAAGCCATGTACAAATATGTGCGCAAGTTAGGGTTTAGGTCGAGTGCGATAAAGTACACCCTTGCCTAGGTACCCTTTTCATACATATCGAAACACATAAGCAACTAACACACAAGAGCGGCCTGAATACTTACTCAAAATACAAAAGTAGAACAAGAGCAATCACTTCGTGCGTGTTAGCTAGTAGTGGGCCCCACCGGCTCCGCCTAGCTCACCACTGTTTGAAATAGAAGATTGCATCGAATAATATCACAAACGGCCACTAACATGCTCAAAACAAGCAAAACGGCAAAATCGGCACATGCAAGTGCAGAAACGGCAAACGGAAACGGCCAGATCTGCCATCTCAAACCGTTTTGATCAAACGTTAGGCTAGGAATGTCGGATCAAGGTGGGTGAGACGCCGTTTCGAAGATACAAGGAAGTGCTACAATTTTCGTGAAGACACCTTAACCCAGATCTCGAAAGGTATTGGTAAAAAATGCACAAATTAGTTCCAGCCATTTAATTTCGGTTGACCAAACAGGCCCTGTTTGAAAGACCGTAACTCACAGCTCAGAAATCGAAATCAAGAAATTACAGAGGCATTAGAAAGCTGAGACATTAGGCTATAATTTTCATGTTCAGACCAAAAGCTGAATCATTACAGAGCATGGAGGAAAATGGGTCCAAACATTCCTGTCAGAACTGTCCAATTCGAAGGCAGTTCTGACAACCGATCTTGTTTTGGCCATAACTGATGCTACGGGACTCGGATTTGGATGAACTTTATACCGTTTCGAAGCTAGGACCAAGATCTACATTTCTTATGAAGAGGTCAACACCCAGTTCGTACGTTATCAAGACGGATAAAACATGGTCAGAAGCAAAATTCAAAAACGTACACAATCCAAGGTTCAAAATAGGTGCAAGTGTTTTGGCTATAACTTGGGCTACACTGATCCGTTTAAGGTGTTCTTGGTGGCGTTGAAAAGCTAAGACAGAGTACTAAAACTTTCATGTTTTGCAAAATGACTAAATCAGCACGAATCATAGTGAATAAACACAATCAATTGGAAGAACTGTCCAAAACGGATCACTGGAAATATCCTAGGGCAGTGAGGATATTTTGATCTTTTCACAGGATACGTTGCTCCGATTGAGCTGAAATTTTGTAGGCAACTATAAAATACCATTATCTACAACTTTTATGTTTTGTGCCAAGCCTAATGCGGCCTCTAACATGGAGCACTAAAACCGGACAGAACAGGGTAGCTTGGTTTCCCAATTCTGAAATTTGCACCTTTACTCTATAAATTCATATCTAACAAGTGCTCTATCATCAAACCCACCAATTACTAGCTCAATAACATCAATTAAGAGGTAGATAACCATAATCAAGGCTGAAAATATAAACCCTAGTTAAACATCCCAACATACCATTTAACCCATGAAATTTTCCCCATAAATCCATCAAAACTATAACTTTAAGCTTCTAGTTCACACATATAAGAAGTAGAGGGAAGTTTCTTACCAAATTCACCTTAATCCCTATATCAAGAAGCTTCCAAGACCTTCCTCTTCCCAAATCACTCCACCAAAACCCTTAAGCTCCCTTGGAGATCAACTTTTGTGGAGGAATTTGCGAGATTATCGGTTGAAACTCAAGATTGAGGCTTGAAATTGAGGTGCAAGGTGAAGTTTTTTCATCTCTTGTTTTTCCTCTCAAGAATTTCGACCAAGACTAAGAAAAGGGGAAGAAATGAGGAAATTTTGGTCAAATTTCTGTTTTATGAAGGTTAAGACAAGTTGGTCAAAGTCCAACTTCCATAGATGCCTTGACACTTGTTTTCTTTCTAGCATTTTCTCTCATTTCTCTTGGTCAAATATTGTGGCTGATGTATGAGATATTTTGAAGGTCAATTATCTAAAATAAAATGAGAAGATTAAGGTAATAAAGTATGGGTCAAATGGTGTGTTTACCCGGTAACAAACGGTACCCGTCGGTTCGAGCCGATTTTCCTTAAATCACCCGTACTAGGGTTTTTTTCTTCCTATTCACTAACTTTTTTATTATTGCATCTAATCAAATATTATTTCTCACCCAAAAGTCACTCTTAAACACCAAATTTGATCCTTGCTCCATACCGAAAAATCATCCGGCGAAAAATCGTGAAAACCCTAATTTGCTCCAATCTTGAAAACGAAGAGTGAAACCCTACTTTTTAGGTTCATTTGCACTTATTGAGGAATGATTGAGTAGTAGGATCATATTAAATGAATAATTTCCAAATAAAAGGAATTTTAAGAAAGGCGTGATGAATTTTACAATTCCATAGAATAAAATTAGGGTTTTGAGTCAAATATGAGGGATTTAAACATAACCTGCTAGTCACAAGTAAACTAGGGTTTTAAAGTACAAGTAAAGTTTCTAGTCTTGAAATAAAACAATGTTTTAAGACAAAAATAAAATAAAGAAACCGTAATCCTTTCTTTGAGATTAAACAAAAATAGTATCCTAAAATTTGGGGTATCACAATCTCCCCTTCTTCAAAGAATTTCGTCCTCGAAATTGCAATCAACGAGCTAAGGGTTGGAATACCCGAAATAATCAAATGATCAAAAGGTGTACATATATATACAAGTCACGCCAAAATATACACAATATAATGCGTCATATACACCAAGGGACATTTTAAGTTAGACAAAGTCAAGTGCAGTAAGTACTATATATGTAGGTATTAACATACCACAAGTAAATGACATGTAGCGACAATGCAAGGGCAAAATGAAAGAAACGCGACTTGTCGTCCCACACTCAGTGAAACCACCCCCGTCCGGTTTCTTGCTCCACTTCCCAAGGTGCCCGTTGATATCTTGTACTCACTCTAGCCAGACAAAGCCTGTTCATGTTCCCAAAATGCTAGTCTAAACTCTGGAGTACTCAAGCACAAGAATCCGAAATAAGATAATTCACATCTCGAGCTGTAGTCCCAAGAGTAAACTATCTACAATCGAAATTCCTACCTGACGTACCTATCTATGGTCCTCGGATACCATGAGAAAGATTTAAGGCCTATAACATTTATGATCCATAACTTATGCTCGAACGAACACTTAGTCCTTCATACTTATTCGCCACTTCATCCAGGCTCACTCTGCGCAGAGACCACGCGAAGCAGCTATAGGTTTTATCCCTCAATTGCTTAACTTTCAAATCACATCAAATCAAATCGAATCCCACAGTCCAGCATCCTAAACTTTAGCCTCGGATACACTACAGAGATCTGAAGCCTAAGCTCTGATACCACCTGTGACGACTACACTTCTCCCAAGGGCGAACCCAAAGGTATCGGCGGGCCGCCTGCCTAGCTCGCGCCAGGACTCAAAACTTAAAACAATAAAAGCTAGAAAAATCCAAAAGAGTACTATACATAGTATATACAATCCCAAAAGAGTTCTAATTACATTCTCCAAAATAGGTATTCAGTTTACTACATCACCATAAGTTAGTCACCCAATATATAAAGTAGACCCAAGAAAAACAAAATTCTTATACAGGCCATCAAAAATAAAAGAAACGACTTAAACGTCTATCTAAACAAGCACACCTAACTATACCCAGTGTATGTGCCAAAAGTCCCCGCGTCGGCCCTTACTAAGGAAAACAAAAGAAAAGGGGTAAGTTATATGCTTAGTAAGTAAACAGGGGCAAAAGCGTAAATCTTACATGTAAGAGTAAAACAAAAGCAGAAAAATAACATCACATAATAAGGATACGGGTGGCTCCAAAGCCAATTCATGTGCCATGTATGATCTCCTGCCGACACTCCGTCGACCACAAATAATGGTCCGTAGAACTCCACTTGTTCTCCCACCGTACACCTTATCACTCTCTCTGGCCAGACACCTCACAAACTTGCTCGAGCGAACAAAATTGAGCTTGGTTCACAAGCTCGGGTCACAAACTTGATCCACATACTCGGTGAACCGGATTCACAAACTTGGTGACCTCAATCCAGGTTGGACTGACTTCGACCAAGCCCTAACCGGCTCGAATAGTCCATCTAGGTATTGAGATCGGGCCCCAAACTCACAAACTTCACAAAATTATTCAAAAGTCACCCCGAGCCACAAGCTTAAGGGTTTTAGTTCCAAAATTGCTCATATACACAAGCCATGTACAAATATGTGCGCAAGTTAGGGTTTAGGTCGAGTGCGATAAAGTACACCCTTGCCTAGGTACCCTTTTCATACATATCGAAACACATAAGCAACTAACACACAAGAGCGGCCTGAATACTTACTCAAAATACAAAAGTAGAACAAGAGCAATCACTTCGTGCGTGTTAGCTAGTAGTGGGCCCCACCGGCTCCGCCTAGCTCACCACTGTTTGAAATAGAAGATTGCATCGAATAATATCACAAACGGCCACTAACATGCTCAAAACAAGCAAAACGGCAAAATCGGCACATGCAAGTGCAGAAACGGCAAACGGAAACGGCCAGATCTGCCATCTCAAACCGTTTTGATCAAATGTTAGGCTAGGAATGTCGGATCAAGGTGGGTGAGACGCCGTTTCGAAGATACAAGGAAGTGCTACAATTTTCGTGAAGACACCTTAACCCAGATCTCGAAAGGTATTGGTAAAAAATGCACAAATTAGTTCCAGCCATTTAATTTCGGTTGACCAAACAGGCCCTGTTTGAAAGACCGTAACTCACAGCTCAGAAATCGAAATCAAGAAATTACAGAGGCATTAGAAAGCTGAGACATTAGGCTATAATTTTCATGTTCAGACCAAAAGCTGAATCATTACAGAGCATGGAGGAAAATGGGTCCAAACATTCCTGTCAGAACTGTCCAATTCGAAGGCAGTTCTGACAACCGATCTTGTTTTGGCCATAACTGATGCTACGGGACTCGGATTTGGATGAACTTTATACCGTTTCGAAGCTATGACCAAGATCTACATTTCTTATGAAGAGGTCAACACCCAGTTCGTACGTTATCAAGACGGATAAAACATGGTCAGAAGCAAAATTCAAAAACGTACACAATCCAAGGTTCAAAATAGGTGCAAGTGTTTTGGCTATAACTTGGGCTACACTGATCCGTTTAAGGTGTTCTTGGTGGCGTTGAAAAGCTAAGACAGAGTACTAAAACTTTCATGTTTTGCAAAATGACTAAATCAGCACGAATCATAGTGAATAAACACAATCAATTGGAAGAACTGTCCAAAACGGATCACTGGAAATATCCTAGGGCAGTGAGGATATTTTGATCTTTTCACAGGATACGTTGCTCCGATTGAGCTGAAATTTTGTAGGCAACTATAAAATACCATTATCTACAACTTTTATGTTTTGTGCCAAGCCTAATGCGGCCTCTAACATGGAGCACTAAAACCGGACAGAACAGGGTAGCTTGGTTTCCCAATTCTGAAATTTGCACCTTTACTCTATAAATTCATATCTAACAAGTGCTCTATCATCAAACCCACCAATTACTAGCTCAATAACATCAATTAAGAGGTAGATAACCATAATCAAGGCTGAAAATATAAACCCTAGTTAAACATCCCAACATACCATTTAACCCATGAAATTTTCCCCATAAATCCATCAAAACTATAACTTTAAGCTTCTAGTTCACACATATAAGAAGTAGAGGGAAGTTTCTTACCAAATTCACCTTAATCCCTATATCAAGAAGCTTCCAAGACCTTCCTCTTCCCAAATCACTCCACCAAAACCCTTAAGCTCCCTTGGAGATCAACTTTTGTGGAGGAATTTGCGAGATTATCGGTTGAAACTCAAGATTGAGGCTTGAAATTGAGGTGCAAGGTGAAGTTTTTTCATCTCTTGTTTTTCCTCTCAAGAATTTCGACCAAGACTAAGAAAAGGGGAAGAAATGAGGAAATTTTGGTCAAATTTCTGTTTTATGAAGGTTAAGACAAGTTGGTCAAAGTCCAACTTCCATAGATGCCTTGACACTTGTTTTCTTTCTAGCATTTTCTCTCATTTCTCTTGGTCAAATATTGTGGCTGATGTATGAGATATTTTGAAGGTCAATTATCTAAAATAAAATGAGAAGATTAAGGTAATAAAGTATGGGTCAAATGGTGTGTTTACCCGGTAACAAACGGTACCCGTCGGTTCGAGCCGATTTTCCTTAAATCACCCGTACTAGGGTTTTTTTCTTCCTATTCACTAACTTTTTTATTATTGCATCTAATCAAATATTATTTCTCACCCAAAAGTCACTCTTAAACACCAAATTTGATCCTTGCTCCATACCGAAAAATCATCCGGCGAAAAATCGTGAAAACCCTAATTTGCTCCAATCTTGAAAACGAAGAGTGAAACCCTACTTTCTAGGTTCATTTGCACTTATTGAGGAATGATTGAGTAGTAGGATCATATTAAATGAATAATTTCCAAATAAAAGGAATTTTAAGAAAGGCGTGATGAATTTTACAATTCCATAGAATAAAATTAGGGTTTTGAGTCAAATATGAGGGATTTAAACATAACCTGCTAGTCACAAGTAAACTAGGGTTTTAAAGTACAAGTAAAGTTTCTAGTCTTGAAATAAAACAATGTTTTAAGACAAAAATAAAATAAAGAAACCGTAATCCTTTCTTTGAGATTAAACAAAAATAGTATCCTAAAATTTGGGGTATCACAATCTCCCCTTCTTCAAAGAATTTCGTCCTCGAAATTGCAATCAACGAGCTAAGGGTTGGAATACCCGAAATAATCAAATGATCAAAAGGTGTACATATATATACAAGTCACGCCAAAATATACACAATATAATGCGTCATATACACCAAGGGACATTTTAAGTTAGACAAAGTCAAGTGCAGTAAGTACTATATATGTAGGTATTAACATACCACAAGTAAATGACATGTAGCGACAATGCAAGGGCAAAATGAAAGAAACGCGACTTGTCGTCCCACACTCAGTGAAACCACCCCCGTCCGGTTTCTTGCTCCACTTCC
The DNA here is from genome assembly GCF_036785885.1 of Coffea arabica. Taxonomy (NCBI): domain Eukaryota; kingdom Viridiplantae; phylum Streptophyta; class Magnoliopsida; order Gentianales; family Rubiaceae; genus Coffea; species Coffea arabica. Next base: position 39,239,240 of record NC_092329.1, read on the forward strand.
CAAGGTGCCCGTTGATATCTTGTACTCACTCTAGCCAGACAAAGCCTGTTCATGTTCCCAAAATGCTAGTCTAAACTCTGGAGTACTCAAGCACAAGAATCCGAAATAAGATAATTCACATCTCGAGCTGTAGTCCCAAGAGTAAACTATCTACAATCGAAATTCCTACCTGACGTACCTATCTATGGTCCTCGGATACCATGAGAAAGATTTAAGGCCTATAACATTTATGATCCATAACTTATGCTCGAACGAACACTTAGTCCTTCATACTTATTCGCCACTTCATCCAGGCTCACTCTGCGCAGAGACCACGCGAAGCAGCTATAGGTTTTATCCCTCAATTGCTTAACTTTCAAATCACATCAAATCAAATCGAATCCCACAGTCCAGCATCCTAAACTTTAGCCTCGGATACACTACAGAGATCTGAAGCCTAAGCTCTGATACCACCTGTGACGACTACACTTCTCCCAAGGGCGAACCCAAAGGTATCGGCGGGCCGCCTGCCTAGCTCGCGCCAGGACTCAAAACTTAAAACAATAAAAGCTAGAAAAATCCAAAAGAGTACTATACATAGTATATACAATCCCAAAAGAGTTCTAATTACATTCTCCAAAATAGGTATTCAGTTTACTACATCACCATAAGTTAGTCACCCAATATATAAAGTAGACCCAAGAAAAACAAAATTCTTATACAGGCCATCAAAAATAAAAGAAACGACTGGCTCCAAAGCCAATTCATGTGCCATGTATGATCTCCTGCCGACACTCCGTCGACCACAAATAATGGTCCGTAGAACTCCACTTGTTCTCCCACCGTACACCTTATCACTCTCTCTGGCCAGACACCTCACAAACTTGCTCGAGCGAACAAAATTGAGCTTGGTTCACAAGCTCGGGTCACAAACTTGATCCACATACTCGGTGAACCGGATTCACAAACTTGGTGACCTCAATCCAGGTTGGACTGACTTCGACCAAGCCCTAACCGGCTCGAATAGTCCATCTAGGTATTGAGATCGGGCCCCAAACTCACAAACTTCACAAAATTATTCAAAAGTCACCCCGAGCCACAAGCTTAAGGGTTTTAGTTCCAAAATTGCTCATATACACAAGCCATGTACAAATATGTGCGCAAGTTAGGGTTTAGGTCGAGTGCGATAAAGTACACCCTTGCCTAGGTACCCTTTTCATACATATCGAAACACATAAGCAACTAACACACAAGAGCGGCCTGAATACTTACTCAAAATACAAAAGTAGAACAAGAGCAATCACTTCGTGCGTGTTAGCTAGTAGTGGGCCCCACCGGCTCCGCCTAGCTCACCACTGTTTGAAATAGAAGATTGCATCGAATAATATCACAAACGGCCACTAACATGCTCAAAACAAGCAAAACGGCAAAATCGGCACATGCAAGTGCAGAAACGGCAAACGGAAACGGCCAGATCTGCCATCTCAAACCGTTTTGATCAAATGTTAGGCTAGGAATGTCGGATCAAGGTGGGTGAGACGCCGTTTCGAAGATACAAGGAAGTGCTACAATTTTCGTGAAGACACCTTAACCCAGATCTCGAAAGGTATTGGTAAAAAATGCACAAATTAGTTCCAGCCATTTAATTTCGGTTGACCAAACAGGCCCTGTTTGAAAGACCGTAACTCACAGCTCAGAAATCGAAATCAAGAAATTACAGAGGCATTAGAAAGCTGAGACATTAGGCTATAATTTTCATGTTCAGACCAAAAGCTGAATCATTACAGAGCATGGAGGAAAATGGGTCCAAACATTCCTGTCAGAACTGTCCAATTCGAAGGCAGTTCTGACAACCGATCTTGTTTTGGCCATAACTGATGCTACGGGACTCGGATTTGGATGAACTTTATACCGTTTCGAAGCTATGACCAAGATCTACATTTCTTATGAAGAGGTCAACACCCAGTTCGTACGTTATCAAGACGGATAAAACATGGTCAGAAGCAAAATTCAAAAACGTACACAATCCAAGGTTCAAAATAGGTGCAAGTGTTTTGGCTATAACTTGGGCTACACTGATCCGTTTCAGAATAATCCAGTGTTGGTGCGCTCTTTTAGGCAGTTGTTTATCTTTATAGCTTTCTTGAATCAGTTGTTTAGTTTTTTTTCCCAGTAATTTCCAGCCAGAGTAGTGTCCAAATTTCCAAGTCTTGTGTAGAGTCATTTGCCAAGTTTTTGTGTTGCGTAACTAGTAGTCCCTTTGTCATGCGTCTACGCATTTTTTCCAGTAAATTCCAGCAGATTTTTTTCCAGTTCTTTTGAGTCTTACACCTCCTCAAATTTCCAGCTTATAACAAGCCACATTTGAGTAGATTCTTGTACGAAGCTGGTTGAACTTTTCAGGAAAATTTTCTACTTTCTTCAAGGGAAGCAAGCAGAACCTTGAGAAAATTAGAGTGTTTTAAACACTTGAGTGATACACGAGTGGCGAGTGTAAACATGTGAGCTTGTGTGGTGAGGAAAAATATCTTTTGTTTCACTAATTTTTTGCAGGTTTGCTTATACATCATGGCGAATACGAGGCATTTAAAAGCTAGCTTACAACATCTTCTTCCTGATCCTAAGGGAGTCAAAGAAGTGGCATTACGTGATGTAGATGAGCAATTGGATATCGTCAAATCTCAGTTGCATGGTTGGTTTTATACTCGTTGTGGTGTCAAAGATAAAACATGCCATTGATAGGAGTTGTGAAGTCAAACTTGCAAGCGCAATCATGGTTCACAAATTAAATCTTCCAACCATTGATCATCTTCAACCGTATAAGTTGCCGAGTGCTCATGGTGATGTTTGGGTTACTAAGCACACACTTGTATCTATTCAAATTGGCAAGTATGTGGATGAGGTGTTGTGTGATGTAGTCCCAATTCAAATGACACATGTGTTGCTGGGCAAGGCGTGGATGTTGAGGCGAGAAGTTAAATATGATGGACATACTAATAAGTATTCCTTCGTATTTAATGGTCGTCGTTCTGCACTTGTACCACATATTTATGACCAACTTTGTATTGATCTAGTATACATGAAAAGTGAGCATGAGCATTATAGTATGAAAAAAGAGCTAGATGAGGGAATTGTGACTGATGGGGTAAAATCCGAGGGAGTTGAAAAGGAGAAAGAGGTTGAGAATAATGAGAGGAAAAAGACAGCTATTGAGCATGAGAAAGAGATTGAAAAATCCAAAGTATTGACTGAGATTTTAAGTTTCAACAAAAATGAGAGTGAGGGGACTTATTGCCATTCTAACAACCTTAACATTGCTCTGTCTAGTGTTCCTTGTTTTGTGCAGGTTAAGTGGGCATACACTGAAACTGGTTCGTGAGATTCAAAGTTCAACAAGGTTTACTTTCCAGCTTAGCAAGTGGTTTATGCATTGGATGAAACTTGTGGTAATCATAACAAAATTGAATCGACGGCATGTAACACTTCTTATTATCGTTCATGCTTCAATTTGTGGGCAAATTGCTTTCAAGAGGAGGGGAATATGCGAGTCAAGCTATGCCATCGGATAAGGTTCAAATCCCACTAGGACTAGTTACACAAGCTCGAGCAGTTCATTCAATTTCATCGCAGCAAAGACGTTATAAGGCGCGGGCACGCTTTATAAGGATACGTCTTCTGCCATTTAATTGATTCACTGCAGTAAAGTCATTATAAGGCGTGGGCACGCTTTATAAGCTCAAGTCATCTGCCCATCTAGTCACATTTGTTGTTTTAGTTAAGTCGTTTGTAATAAGGGCTTTATGGTCCATAGCCTTGCTTTATTTACCTAAGCGATGACCTCACAAGGTTATTTACCTAAGGGATGACCTCATAAGGTTCGGTCAAGCCCACAATTCTTAGTCTTATGGAAATTGTCAAGCCTACAATTCTTAGTCTTAGTCAAGCCCACAATTCTAGACTAGTTCCATATTATTTAGTTGTTCATCTCTATGTAAGGCTATAAATAGCCCACACTTCCAATGGTTTTAGGGATTCAATCAATAAATCAAATTTTGAGAGTTTTCTTGGTTTCTTCAAGGCTTCTTGAATACCTTAGAATTTCTCTAGGTGTTCGTGACTTATCAATCTAGAATCGCACTAGGTTGTGGCGTCTTCTACCATTATACCAAGGTTCGTTAACCACATGATTAACGGGTTGAGGTCATCCACTCCAAACTTGGTGTCCTCTTGTCGATCCTAAAGGTAACCTTTTACGGGTTTCATCACAAGGTTGGCGACATTCGTATCAGTTGGTAATCAGAGCTAGTTAAGAGGTATCACGTTATATCCCTTTATTTATTTCCTTTTCGAGTCAAGTTGTCCAAAATTCTGTTTTCGTGTTCTAAGTTTGCTACCCACAATTTCCAGATTTGTTACATTGTGTTCTTGCGTTATTTTTCCAGATTTATCGCGTCATAAACTTGCGTCTAGTTGTTGTTAATTGCTGTGGTTAGCCTTGTTTGGTCCAGCCTTTTTTTTGTGTGTCTTATTCTTGATTCTTTGTTTGTGTTTGCGTCTTGTTTCTATTCTATTATATCCATTTAATTCTAGTCTTTTGTTCTATTTGATCATCCTAGGTTACTGTTCATCCGAAAAATCAGTTTGTAACAGGGGTTTTAGAGTCCTATCTAGTTTTTACCTTATGTTCTTGTCGTTTACATACAAAAAAAAATATAGCTGGCTGACCTTACAAAATTCTTGGAAATCTGTCTTGATCAAAACTTGGGTTTCTTGAAGCTCTTGATTGTTTAAAACCAAAATCTTGAAGTTCTTGGAACTTTAGTTGGGGATTCTTGAAAGCCTCCAGAATTGACCATTGATAAGAAGAACATTCAGCCATGAAATTTGACTCTTGAAAGCTTTCAAATTTGACCACTGATTGTGATAAATGCCTTCCTAAAAGCTTACCATCAAACAAAAAAAGGAGCACCAATCCTACTCCAATTCCAAGTTGGATTTGACTAGTTTAGTCCAACTTGAATAAGGCTGTCCAGATTTACTTCAATTTCATTTTTTTTACAGCCTATTAAATCCTTATTGGGATAGGAAAAGAGGATTAGTTCCAGAATAATCCAGTGTTGGTGCGCTCTTTTAGGCAGTTGTTTATCTTTATAGCTTTCTTGAATCAGTTGTTTAGTTTTTTTTCCCAGTAATTTCCAGCCAGAGTAGTGTCCAAATTTCCAAGTCTTGTGTAGAGTCATTTGCCAAGTTTTTGTGTTGCGTAACTAGTAGTCCCTTTGTCATGCGTCTACGCATTTTTTCCAGTAAATTCCAGCAGATTTTTTTCCAGTTCTTTTGAGTCTTACACCTCCTCAAATTTCCAGCTTATAACAAGCCACATTTGAGTAGATTCTTGTACGAAGCTGGTTGAACTTTTCAGGAAAATTTTCTACTTTCTTCAAGGGAAGCAAGCAGAACCTTGAGAAAATTAGAGTGTTTTAAACACTTGAGTGATACACGAGTGGCGAGTGTAAACATGTGAGCTTGTGTGGTGAGGAAAAATATCTTTTGTTTCACTAATTTTTTGCAGGTTTGCTTATACATCATGGCGAATACGAGGCATTTAAAAGCTAGCTTACAACATCTTCTTCCTGATCCTAAGGGAGTCAAAGAAGTGGCATTACGTGATGTAGATGAGCAATTGGATATCGTCAAATCTCAGTTGCATGGTTGGTTTTATACTCGTTGTGGTGTCAAAGATAAAACATGCCATTGATAGGAGTTGTGAAGTCAAACTTGCAAGCGCAATCATGGTTCACAAATTAAATCTTCCAACCATTGATCATCTTCAACCGTATAAGTTGCCGAGTGCTCATGGTGATGTTTGGGTTACTAAGCACACACTTGTATCTATTCAAATTGGCAAGTATGTGGATGAGGTGTTGTGTGATGTAGTCCCAATTCAAATGACACATGTGTTGCTGGGCAAGGCGTGGATGTTGAGGCGAGAAGTTAAATATGATGGACATACTAATAAGTATTCCTTCGTATTTAATGGTCGTCGTTCTGCACTTGTACCACATATTTATGACCAACTTTGTATTGATCTAGTATACATGAAAAGTGAGCATGAGCATTATAGTATGAAAAAAGAGCTAGATGAGGGAATTGTGACTGATGGGGTAAAATCCGAGGGAGTTGAAAAGGAGAAAGAGGTTGAGAATAATGAGAGGAAAAAGACAGCTATTGAGCATGAGAAAGAGATTGAAAAATCCAAAGTATTGACTGAGATTTTAAGTTTCAACAAAAATGAGAGTGAGGGGACTTATTGCCATTCTAACAACCTTAACATTGCTCTGTCTAGTGTTCCTTGTTTTGTGCAGGTTAAGCAAAGTGCAATCGCTTTGATCATACAATGTTCCATCCCAAAGTCACTTGTGCAATTTCCGAGTTTCCATGGAGTTTGTCTTTTAGGAGTTAGATCAATTTGGTTCCCATTCATGGAATCGGATGATTTCAACGCTGTTCACGTCTTTGGAGGATCAAACTATGTGTACCCTCAAGACGTTAGAATTGACCATGTTCCACGAGTTTACACAAGGGGCGAGGTCTTCAATGGGCACTACAATACCTATGCTCATCTTTCACCCAGTCCACTTGAAGCTCCAACTTCACCATGTCAGCTTCCATACTTTGCAAGCTTATCCAAGTTTGAGGAGTCTGATTTCATAGGATCTACATCGCATCACTTTGAGGATCCTTACCTCATGATCACAAGCGATCAAGTTGGGCATACACTGAAACTGGTTCGTGAGATTCAAAGTTCAACAAGGTTTACTTTCCAGCTTAGCAAGTGGTTTATGCATTGGATGAAACTTGTGGTAATCATAACAAAATTGAATCGACGGCATGTAACACTTCTTATTATCGTTCATGCTTCAATTTGTGGGCAAATTGCTTTCAAGAGGAGGGGAATATGCGAGTCAAGCTATGCCATCGGATAAGGTTCAAATCCCACTAGGACTAGTTACACAAGCTCGAGCAGTTCATTCAATTTCATCGCAGCAAAGACGTTATAAGGCGCGGGCACGCTTTATAAGGATACGTCTTCTGCCATTTAATTGATTCACTGCAGTAAAGTCATTATAAGGCGTGGGCACGCTTTATAAGCTCAAGTCATCTGCCCATCTAGTCACATTTGTTGTTTTAGTTAAGTCGTTTGTAATAAGGGCTTTATGGTCCATAGCCTTGCTTTATTTACCTAAGCGATGACCTCACAAGGTTATTTACCTAAGGGATGACCTCATAGGGTTCGGTCAAGCCCACAATTCTTAGTCTTATGGAAATTGTCAAGCCTACAATTCTTAGTCTTAGTCAAGCCCACAATTCTAGACTAGTTCCATATTATTTAGTTGTTCATCTCTATGTAAGGCTATAAATAGCCCACACTTCCAATGGTTTTAGGGATTCAATCAATAAATCAAATTTTGAGAGTTTTCTTGGTTTCTTCAAGGCTTCTTGAATACCTTAGAATTTCTCTAGGTGTTCGTGACTTATCAATCTAGAATCGCACTAGGTTGTGGCGTCTTCTACCATTATACCAAGGTTCGTTAACCACATGATTAACGGGTTGAGGTCATCCACTCCAAACTTGGTGTCCTCTTGTCGATCCTAAAGGTAACCCTTTACGGGTTTCATCACAAGGTTGGCGACATTCGTATCAGTTGGTAATCAGAGCTAGTTAAGAGGTATCACGTTATATCCCTTTATTTATTTCCTTTTCGAGTCAAGTTGTCCAAAATTCTGTTTTCGTGTTCTAAGTTTGCTACCCACAATTTCCAGATTTGTTACATTGTGTTCTTGCGTTATTTTTCCAGATTTATCGCGTCATAAACTTGCGTCTAGTTGTTGTTAATTGCTGTGGTTAGCCTTGTTTGGTCCAGCCTTTTTTTTGTGTGTCTTATTCTTGATTCTTTGTTTGTGTTTGCGTCTTGTTTCTATTCTATTATATCCATTTAATTCTAGTCTTTTGTTCTATTTGATCATCCTAGGTTACTGTTCATCCGAAAAATCAGTTTGTAACAGGGGTTTTAGAGTCCTATCTAGTTTTTACCTTATGTTCTTGTCGTTTACATACAAAAAAAAATATAGCTGGCTGACCCTACAAAATTCTTGGAAATCTGTCTTGATCAAAACTTGGGTTTCTTGAAGCTCTTGATTGTTTAAAACCAAAATCTTGAAGTTCTTGGAACTTTAGTTGGGGATTCTTGAAAGCCTCCAGAATTGACCATTGATAAGAAGAACATTCAGCCATGAAATTTGACTCTTGAAAGCTTTCAAATTTGACCACTGATTGTGATAAATGCCTTCCTAAAAGCTTACCATCAAACAAAAAAAGGAGCACCAATCCTACTCCAATTCCAAGTTGGATTTGACTAGTTTAGTCCAACTTGAATAAGGCTGTCCAGATTTACTTCAATTTCATTTTTTTTACAGCCTATTAAATCCTTATTGGGATAGGAAAAGAGGATTAGTTCCAGAATAATCCAGTGTTGGTGCGCTCTTTTAGGCAGTTGTTTATCTTTATAGCTTTCTTGAATCAGTTGTTTAGTTTTTTTTCCCAGTAATTTCCAGCCAGAGTAGTGTCCAAATTTCCAAGTCTTGTGTAGAGTCATTTGCCAAGTTTTTGTGTTGCGTAACTAGTAGTCCCTTTGTCATGCGTCTACGCATTTTTTCCAGTAAATTCCAGCAGATTTTTTTCCAGTTCTTTTGAGTCTTACACCTCCTCAAATTTCCAGCTTATAACAAGCCACATTTGAGTAGATTCTTGTACGAAGCTGGTTGAACTTTTCAGGAAAATTTTCTACTTTCTTCAAGGGAAGCAAGCAGAACCTTGAGAAAATTAGAGTGTTTTAAACACTTGAGTGATACACGAGTGGCGAGTGTAAACATGTGAGCTTGTGTGGTGAGGAAAAATATCTTTTGTTTCACTAATTTTTTGCAGGTTTGCTTATACATCATGGCGAATACGAGGCATTTAAAAGCTAGCTTACAACATCTTCTTCCTGATCCTAAGGGAGTCAAAGAAGTGGCATTACGTGATGTAGATGAGCAATTGGATATCGTCAAATCTCAGTTGCATGGTTGGTTTTATACTCGTTGTGGTGTCAAAGATAAAACATGCCATTGATAGGAGTTGTGAAGTCAAACTTGCAAGCGCAATCATGGTTCACAAATTAAATCTTCCAACCATTGATCATCTTCAACCGTATAAGTTGCCGAGTGCTCATGGTGATGTTTGGGTTACTAAGCACACACTTGTATCTATTCAAATTGGCAAGTATGTGGATGAGGTGTTGTGTGATGTAGTCCCAATTCAAATGACACATGTGTTGCTGGGCAAGGCGTGGATGTTGAGGCGAGAAGTTAAATATGATGGACATACTAATAAGTATTCCTTCGTATTTAATGGTCGTCGTTCTGCACTTGTACCACATATTTATGACCAACTTTGTATTGATCTAGTATACATGAAAAGTGAGCATGAGCATTATAGTATGAAAAAAGAGCTAGATGAGGGAATTGTGACTGATGGGGTAAAATCCGAGGGAGTTGAAAAGGAGAAAGAGGTTGAGAATAATGAGAGGAAAAAGACAGCTATTGAGCATGAGAAAGAGATTGAAAAATCCAAAGTATTGACTGAGATTTTAAGTTTCAACAAAAATGAGAGTGAGGGGACTTATTGCCATTCTAACAACCTTAACATTGCTCTGTCTAGTGTTCCTTGTTTTGTGCAGGTTAAGCAAAGTGCAATCGCTTTGATCATACAATGTTCCATCCCAAAGTCACTTGTGCAATTTCCGAGTTTCCATGGAGTTTGTCTTTTAGGAGTTAGATCAATTTGGTTCCCATTCATGGAATCGGATGATTTCAACGCTGTTCACGTCTTTGGAGGATCAAACTATGTGTACCCTCAAGACGTTAGAATTGACCATGTTCCACGAGTTTACACAAGGGGCGAGGTCTTCAATGGGCACTACAATACCTATGCTCATCTTTCACCCAGTCCACTTGAAGCTCCAACTTCACCATGTCAGCTTCCATACTTTGCAAGCTTATCCAAGTTTGAGGAGTCTGATTTCATAGGATCTACATCGCATCACTTTGAGGATCCTTACCTCATGATCACAAGCGATCAAGTTGGGCATACACTGAAACTGGTTCGTGAGATTCAAAGTTCAACAAGGTTTACTTTCCAGCTTAGCAAGTGGTTTATGCATTGGATGAAACTTGTGGTAATCATAACAAAATTGAATCGACGGCATGTAACACTTCTTATTATCGTTCATGCTTCAATTTGTGGGCAAATTGCTTTCAAGAGGAGGGGAATATGCGAGTCAAGCTATGCCATCGGATAAGGTTCAAATCCCACTAGGACTAGTTACACAAGCTCGAGCAGTTCATTCAATTTCATCGCAGCAAAGACGTTATAAGGCGCGGGCACGCTTTATAAGGATACGTCTTCTGCCATTTAATTGATTCACTGCAGTAAAGTCATTATAAGGCGTGGGCACGCTTTATAAGCTCAAGTCATCTGCCCATCTAGTCACATTTGTTGTTTTAGTTAAGTCGTTTGTAATAAGGGCTTTATGGTCCATAGCCTTGCTTTATTTACCTAAGCGATGACCTCACAAGGTTATTTACCTAAGGGATGACCTCATAAGGTTCGGTCAAGCCCACAATTCTTAGTCTTATGGAAATTGTCAAGCCTACAATTCTTAGTCTTAGTCAAGCCCACAATTCTAGACTAGTTCCATATTATTTAGTTGTTCATCTCTATGTAAGGCTATAAATAGCCCACACTTCCAATGGTTTTAGGGATTCAATCAATAAATCAAATTTTGAGAGTTTTCTTGGTTTCTTCAAGGCTTCTTGAATACCTTAGAATTTCTCTAGGTGTTCGTGACTTATCAATCTAGAATCGCACTAGGTTGTGGCGTCTTCTACCATTATACCAAGGTTCGTTAACCACATGATTAACGGGTTGAGGTCATCCACTCCAAACTTGGTGTCCTCTTGTCGATCCTAAAGGTAACCTTTTACGGGTTTCATCACAAGGTTGGCGACATTCGTATCAGTTGGTAATCAGAGCTAGTTAAGAGGTATCACGTTATATCCCTTTATTTATTTCCTTTTCGAGTCAAGTTGTCCAAAATTCTGTTTTCGTGTTCTAAGTTTGCTACCCACAATTTCCAGATTTGTTACATTGTGTTCTTGCGTTATTTTTCCAGATTTATCGCGTCATAAACTTGCGTCTAGTTGTTGTTAATTGCTGTGGTTAGCCTTGTTTGGTCCAGCCTTTTTTTTGTGTGTCTTATTCTTGATTCTTTGTTTGTGTTTGCGTCTTGTTTCTATTCTATTATATCCATTTAATTCTAGTCTTTTGTTCTATTTGATCATCCTAGGTTACTGTTCATCCGAAAAATCAGTTTGTAACAGGGGTTTTAGAGTCCTATCTAGTTTTTACCTTATGTTCTTGTCGTTTACATACAAAAAAAAATATAGCTGGCTGACCCTACAAAATTCTTGGAAATCTGTCTTGATCAAAACTTGGGTTTCTTGAAGCTCTTGATTGTTTAAAACCAAAATCTTGAAGTTCTTGGAACTTTAGTTGGGGATTCTTGAAAGCCTCCAGAATTGACCATTGATAAGAAGAACATTCAGCCATGAAATTTGACTCTTGAAAGCTTTCAAATTTGACCACTGATTGTGATAAATGCCTTCCTAAAAGCTTACCATCAAACAAAAAAAGGAGCACCAATCCTACTCCAATTCCAAGTTGGATTTGACTAGTTTAGTCCAACTTGAATAAGGCTGTCCAGATTTACTTCAATTTCATTTTTTTTACAGCCTATTAAATCCTTATTGGGATAGGAAAAGAGGATTAGTTCCAGAATAATCCAGTGTTGGTGCGCTCTTTTAGGCAGTTGTTTATCTTTATAGCTTTCTTGAATCAGTTGTTTAGTTTTTTTTCCCAGTAATTTCCAGCCAGAGTAGTGTCCAAATTTCCAAGTCTTGTGTAGAGTCATTTGCCAAGTTTTTGTGTTGCGTAACTAGTAGTCCCTTTGTCATGCGTCTACGCATTTTTTCCAGTAAATTCCAGCAGATTTTTTTCCAGTTCTTTTGAGTCTTACACCTCCTCAAATTTCCAGCTTATAACAAGCCACATTTGAGTAGATTCTTGTACGAAGCTGGTTGAACTTTTCAGGAAAATTTTCTACTTTCTTCAAGGGAAGCAAGCAGAACCTTGAGAAAATTAGAGTGTTTTAAACACTTGAGTGATACACGAGTGGCGAGTGTAAACATGTGAGCTTGTGTGGTGAGGAAAAATATCTTTTGTTTCACTAATTTTTTGCAGGTTTGCTTATACATCATGGCGAATACGAGGCATTTAAAAGCTAGCTTACAACATCTTCTTCCTGATCCTAAGGGAGTCAAAGAAGTGGCATTACGTGATGTAGATGAGCAATTGGATATCGTCAAATCTCAGTTGCATGGTTGGTTTTATACTCGTTGTGGTGTCAAAGATAAAACATGCCATTGATAGGAGTTGTGAAGTCAAACTTGCAAGCGCAATCATGGTTCACAAATTAAATCTTCCAACCATTGATCATCTTCAACCGTATAAGTTGCCGAGTGCTCATGGTGATGTTTGGGTTACTAAGCACACACTTGTATCTATTCAAATTGGCAAGTATGTGGATGAGGTGTTGTGTGATGTAGTCCCAATTCAAATGACACATGTGTTGCTGGGCAAGGCGTGGATGTTGAGGCGAGAAGTTAAATATGATGGACATACTAATAAGTATTCCTTCGTATTTAATGGTCGTCGTTCTGCACTTGTACCACATATTTATGACCAACTTTGTATTGATCTAGTATACATGAAAAGTGAGCATGAGCATTATAGTATGAAAAAAGAGCTAGATGAGGGAATTGTGACTGATGGGGTAAAATCCGAGGGAGTTGAAAAGGAGAAAGAGGTTGAGAATAATGAGAGGAAAAAGACAGCTATTGAGCATGAGAAAGAGATTGAAAAATCCAAAGTATTGACTGAGATTTTAAGTTTCAACAAAAATGAGAGTGAGGGGACTTATTGCCATTCTAACAACCTTAACATTGCTCTGTCTAGTGTTCCTTGTTTTGTGCAGGTTAAGCAAAGTGCAATCGCTTTGATCATACAATGTTCCATCCCAAAGTCACTTGTGCAATTTCCGAGTTTCCATGGAGTTTGTCTTTTAGGAGTTAGATCAATTTGGTTCCCATTCATGGAATCGGATGATTTCAACGCTGTTCACGTCTTTGGAGGATCAAACTATGTGTACCCTCAAGACGTTAGAATTGACCATGTTCCACGAGTTTACACAAGGGGCGAGGTCTTCAATGGGCACTACAATACCTATGCTCATCTTTCACCCAGTCCACTTGAAGCTCCAACTTCACCATGTCAGCTTCCATACTTTGCAAGCTTATCCAAGTTTGAGGAGTCTGATTTCATAGGATCTACATCGCATCACTTTGAGGATCCTTACCTCATGATCACAAGCGATCAAGTTGGGCATACACTGAAACTGGTTCGTGAGATTCAAAGTTCAACAAGGTTTACTTTCCAGCTTAGCAAGTGGTTTATGCATTGGATGAAACTTGTGGTAATCATAACAAAATTGAATCGACGGCATGTAACACTTCTTATTATCGTTCATGCTTCAATTTGTGGGCAAATTGCTTTCAAGAGGAGGGGAATATGCGAGTCAAGCTATGCCATCGGATAAGGTTCAAATCCCACTAGGACTAGTTACACAAGCTCGAGCAGTTCATTCAATTTCATCGCAGCAAAGACGTTATAAGGCGCGGGCACGCTTTATAAGGATACGTCTTCTGCCATTTAATTGATTCACTGCAGTAAAGTCATTATAAGGCGTGGGCACGCTTTATAAGCTCAAGTCATCTGCCCATCTAGTCACATTTGTTGTTTTAGTTAAGTCGTTTGTAATAAGGGCTTTATGGTCCATAGCCTTGCTTTATTTACCTAAGCGATGACCTCACAAGGTTATTTACCTAAGGGATGACCTCATAAGGTTCGGTCAAGCCCACAATTCTTAGTCTTATGGAAATTGTCAAGCCTACAATTCTTAGTCTTAGTCAAGCCCACAATTCTAGACTAGTTCCATATTATTTAGTTGTTCATCTCTATGTAAGGCTATAAATAGCCCACACTTCCAATGGTTTTAGGGATTCAATCAATAAATCAAATTTTGAGAGTTTTCTTGGTTTCTTCAAGGCTTCTTGAATACCTTAGAATTTCTCTAGGTGTTCGTGACTTATCAATCTAGAATCGCACTAGGTTGTGGCGTCTTCTACCATTATACCAAGGTTCGTTAACCACATGATTAACGGGTTGAGGTCATCCACTCCAAACTTGGTGTCCTCTTGTCGATCCTAAAGGTAACCTTTTACGGGTTTCATCACAAGGTTGGCGACATTCGTATCAGTTGGTAATCAGAGCTAGTTAAGAGGTATCACGTTATATCCCTTTATTTATTTCCTTTTCGAGTCAAGTTGTCCAAAATTCTGTTTTCGTGTTCTAAGTTTGCTACCCACAATTTCCAGATTTGTTACATTGTGTTCTTGCGTTATTTTTCCAGATTTATCGCGTCATAAACTTGCGTCTAGTTGTTGTTAATTGCTGTGGTTAGCCTTGTTTGGTCCAGCCTTTTTTTTGTGTGTCTTATTCTTGATTCTTTGTTTGTGTTTGCGTCTTGTTTCTATTCTATTATATCCATTTAATTCTAGTCTTTTGTTCTATTTGATCATCCTAGGTTACTGTTCATCCGAAAAATCAGTTTGTAACAGGGGTTTTAGAGTCCTATCTAGTTTTTACCTTATGTTCTTGTCGTTTACATACAAAAAAAAATATAGCTGGCTGACCTTACAAAATTCTTGGAAATCTGTCTTGATCAAAACTTGGGTTTCTTGAAGCTCTTGATTGTTTAAAACCAAAATCTTGAAGTTCTTGGAACTTTAGTTGGGGATTCTTGAAAGCCTCCAGAATTGACCATTGATAAGAAGAACATTCAGCCATGAAATTTGACTCTTGAAAGCTTTCAAATTTGACCACTGATTGTGATAAATGCCTTCCTAAAAGCTTACCATCAAACAAAAAAAGGAGCACCAATCCTACTCCAATTCCAAGTTGGATTTGACTAGTTTAGTCCAACTTGAATAAGGCTGTCCAGATTTACTTCAATTTCATTTTTTTTACAGCCTATTAAATCCTTATTGGGATAGGAAAAGAGGATTAGTTCCAGAATAATCCAGTGTTGGTGCGCTCTTTTAGGCAGTTGTTTATCTTTATAGCTTTCTTGAATCAGTTGTTTAGTTTTTTTTCCCAGTAATTTCCAGCCAGAGTAGTGTCCAAATTTCCAAGTCTTGTGTAGAGTCATTTGCCAAGTTTTTGTGTTGCGTAACTAGTAGTCCCTTTGTCATGCGTCTACGCATTTTTTCCAGTAAATTCCAGCAGATTTTTTTCCAGTTCTTTTGAGTCTTACACCTCCTCAAATTTCCAGCTTATAACAAGCCACATTTGAGTAGATTCTTGTACGAAGCTGGTTGAACTTTTCAGGAAAATTTTCTACTTTCTTCAAGGGAAGCAAGCAGAACCTTGAGAAAATTAGAGTGTTTTAAACACTTGAGTGATACACGAGTGGCGAGTGTAAACATGTGAGCTTGTGTGGTGAGGAAAAATATCTTTTGTTTCACTAATTTTTTGCAGGTTTGCTTATACATCATGGCGAATACGAGGCATTTAAAAGCTAGCTTACAACATCTTCTTCCTGATCCTAAGGGAGTCAAAGAAGTGGCATTACGTGATGTAGATGAGCAATTGGATATCGTCAAATCTCAGTTGCATGGTTGGTTTTATACTCGTTGTGGTGTCAAAGATAAAACATGCCATTGATAGGAGTTGTGAAGTCAAACTTGCAAGCGCAATCATGGTTCACAAATTAAATCTTCCAACCATTGATCATCTTCAACCGTATAAGTTGCCGAGTGCTCATGGTGATGTTTGGGTTACTAAGCACACACTTGTATCTATTCAAATTGGCAAGTATGTGGATGAGGTGTTGTGTGATGTAGTCCCAATTCAAATGACACATGTGTTGCTGGGCAAGGCGTGGATGTTGAGGCGAGAAGTTAAATATGATGGACATACTAATAAGTATTCCTTCGTATTTAATGGTCGTCGTTCTGCACTTGTACCACATATTTATGACCAACTTTGTATTGATCTAGTATACATGAAAAGTGAGCATGAGCATTATAGTATGAAAAAAGAGCTAGATGAGGGAATTGTGACTGATGGGGTAAAATCCGAGGGAGTTGAAAAGGAGAAAGAGGTTGAGAATAATGAGAGGAAAAAGACAGCTATTGAGCATGAGAAAGAGATTGAAAAATCCAAAGTATTGACTGAGATTTTAAGTTTCAACAAAAATGAGAGTGAGGGGACTTATTGCCATTCTAACAACCTTAACATTGCTCTGTCTAGTGTTCCTTGTTTTGTGCAGGTTAAGCAAAGTGCAATCGCTTTGATCATACAATGTTCCATCCCAAAGTCACTTGTGCAATTTCCGAGTTTCCATGGAGTTTGTCTTTTAGGAGTTAGATCAATTTGGTTCCCATTCATGGAATCGGATGATTTCAACGCTGTTCACGTCTTTGGAGGATCAAACTATGTGTACCCTCAAGACGTTAGAATTGACCATGTTCCACGAGTTTACACAAGGGGCGAGGTCTTCAATGGGCACTACAATACCTATGCTCATCTTTCACCCAGTCCACTTGAAGCTCCAACTTCACCATGTCAGCTTCCATACTTTGCAAGCTTATCCAAGTTTGAGGAGTCTGATTTCATAGGATCTACATCGCATCACTTTGAGGATCCTTACCTCATGATCACAAGCGATCAAGTTGGGCATACACTGAAACTGGTTCGTGAGATTCAAAGTTCAACAAGGTTTACTTTCCAGCTTAGCAAGTGGTTTATGCATTGGATGAAACTTGTGGTAATCATAACAAAATTGAATCGACGGCATGTAACACTTCTTATTATCGTTCATGCTTCAATTTGTGGGCAAATTGCTTTCAAGAGGAGGGGAATATGCGAGTCAAGCTATGCCATCGGATAAGGTTCAAATCCCACTAGGACTAGTTACACAAGCTCGAGCAGTTCATTCAATTTCATCGCAGCAAAGACGTTATAAGGCGCGGGCACGCTTTATAAGGATACGTCTTCTGCCATTTAATTGATTCACTGCAGTAAAGTCATTATAAGGCGTGGGCACGCTTTATAAGCTCAAGTCATCTGCCCATCTAGTCACATTTGTTGTTTTAGTTAAGTCGTTTGTAATAAGGGCTTTATGGTCCATAGCCTTGCTTTATTTACCTAAGCGATGACCTCACAAGGTTATTTACCTAAGGGATGACCTCATAAGGTTCGGTCAAGCCCACAATTCTTAGTCTTATGGAAATTGTCAAGCCTACAATTCTTAGTCTTAGTCAAGCCCACAATTCTAGACTAGTTCCATATTATTTAGTTGTTCATCTCTATGTAAGGCTATAAATAGCCCACACTTCCAATGGTTTTAGGGATTCAATCAATAAATCAAATTTTGAGAGTTTTCTTGGTTTCTTCAAGGCTTCTTGAATACCTTAGAATTTCTCTAGGTGTTCGTGACTTATCAATCTAGAATCGCACTAGGTTGTGGCGTCTTCTACCATTATACCAAGGTTCGTTAACCACATGATTAACGGGTTGAGGTCATCCACTCCAAACTTGGTGTCCTCTTGTCGATCCTAAAGGTAACCTTTTACGGGTTTCATCACAAGGTTGGCGACATTCGTATCAGTTGGTAATCAGAGCTAGTTAAGAGGTATCACGTTATATCCCTTTATTTATTTCCTTTTCGAGTCAAGTTGTCCAAAATTCTGTTTTCGTGTTCTAAGTTTGCTACCCACAATTTCCAGATTTGTTACATTGTGTTCTTGCGTTATTTTTCCAGATTTATCGCGTCATAAACTTGCGTCTAGTTGTTGTTAATTGCTGTGGTTAGCCTTGTTTGGTCCAGCCTTTTTTTTGTGTGTCTTATTCTTGATTCTTTGTTTGTGTTTGCGTCTTGTTTCTATTCTATTATATCCATTTAATTCTAGTCTTTTGTTCTATTTGATCATCCTAGGTTACTGTTCATCCGAAAAATCAGTTTGTAACAGGGGTTTTAGAGTCCTATCTAGTTTTTACCTTATGTTCTTGTCGTTTACATACAAAAAAAAATATAGCTGGCTGACCTTACAAAATTCTTGGAAATCTGTCTTGATCAAAACTTGGGTTTCTTGAAGCTCTTGATTGTTTAAAACCAAAATCTTGAAGTTCTTGGAACTTTAGTTGGGGATTCTTGAAAGCCTCCAGAATTGACCATTGATAAGAAGAACATTCAGCCATGAAATTTGACTCTTGAAAGCTTTCAAATTTGACCACTGATTGTGATAAATGCCTTCCTAAAAGCTTACCATCAAACAAAAAAAGGAGCACCAATCCTACTCCAATTCCAAGTTGGATTTGACTAGTTTAGTCCAACTTGAATAAGGCTGTCCAGATTTACTTCAATTTCATTTTTTTTACAGCCTATTAAATCCTTATTGGGATAGGAAAAGAGGATTAGTTCCAGAATAATCCAGTGTTGGTGCGCTCTTTTAGGCAGTTGTTTATCTTTATAGCTTTCTTGAATCAGTTGTTTAGTTTTTTTTCCCAGTAATTTCCAGCCAGAGTAGTGTCCAAATTTCCAAGTCTTGTGTAGAGTCATTTGCCAAGTTTTTGTGTTGCGTAACTAGTAGTCCCTTTGTCATGCGTCTACGCATTTTTTCCAGTAAATTCCAGCAGATTTTTTTCCAGTTCTTTTGAGTCTTACACCTCCTCAAATTTCCAGCTTATAACAAGCCACATTTGAGTAGATTCTTGTACGAAGCTGGTTGAACTTTTCAGGAAAATTTTCTACTTTCTTCAAGGGAAGCAAGCAGAACCTTGAGAAAATTAGAGTGTTTTAAACACTTGAGTGATACACGAGTGGCGAGTGTAAACATGTGAGCTTGTGTGGTGAGGAAAAATATCTTTTGTTTCACTAATTTTTTGCAGGTTTGCTTATACATCATGGCGAATACGAGGCATTTAAAAGCTAGCTTACAACATCTTCTTCCTGATCCTAAGGGAGTCAAAGAAGTGGCATTACGTGATGTAGATGAGCAATTGGATATCGTCAAATCTCAGTTGCATGGTTGGTTTTATACTCGTTGTGGTGTCAAAGATAAAACATGCCATTGATAGGAGTTGTGAAGTCAAACTTGCAAGCGCAATCATGGTTCACAAATTAAATCTTCCAACCATTGATCATCTTCAACCGTATAAGTTGCCGAGTGCTCATGGTGATGTTTGGGTTACTAAGCACACACTTGTATCTATTCAAATTGGCAAGTATGTGGATGAGGTGTTGTGTGATGTAGTCCCAATTCAAATGACACATGTGTTGCTGGGCAAGGCGTGGATGTTGAGGCGAGAAGTTAAATATGATGGACATACTAATAAGTATTCCTTCGTATTTAATGGTCGTCGTTCTGCACTTGTACCACATATTTATGACCAACTTTGTATTGATCTAGTATACATGAAAAGTGAGCATGAGCATTATAGTATGAAAAAAGAGCTAGATGAGGGAATTGTGACTGATGGGGTAAAATCCGAGGGAGTTGAAAAGGAGAAAGAGGTTGAGAATAATGAGAGGAAAAAGACAGCTATTGAGCATGAGAAAGAGATTGAAAAATCCAAAGTATTGACTGAGATTTTAAGTTTCAACAAAAATGAGAGTGAGGGGACTTATTGCCATTCTAACAACCTTAACATTGCTCTGTCTAGTGTTCCTTGTTTTGTGCAGGTTAAGCAAAGTGCAATCGCTTTGATCATACAATGTTCCATCCCAAAGTCACTTGTGCAATTTCCGAGTTTCCATGGAGTTTGTCTTTTAGGAGTTAGATCAATTTGGTTCCCATTCATGGAATCGGATGATTTCAACGCTGTTCACGTCTTTGGAGGATCAAACTATGTGTACCCTCAAGACGTTAGAATTGACCATGTTCCACGAGTTTACACAAGGGGCGAGGTCTTCAATGGGCACTACAATACCTATGCTCATCTTTCACCCAGTCCACTTGAAGCTCCAACTTCACCATGTCAGCTTCCATACTTTGCAAGCTTATCCAAGTTTGAGGAGTCTGATTTCATAGGATCTACATCGCATCACTTTGAGGATCCTTACCTCATGATCACAAGCGATCAAGTTGGGCATACACTGAAACTGGTTCGTGAGATTCAAAGTTCAACAAGGTTTACTTTCCAGCTTAGCAAGTGGTTTATGCATTGGATGAAACTTGTGGTAATCATAACAAAATTGAATCGACGGCATGTAACACTTCTTATTATCGTTCATGCTTCAATTTGTGGGCAAATTGCTTTCAAGAGGAGGGGAATATGCGAGTCAAGCTATGCCATCGGATAAGGTTCAAATCCCACTAGGACTAGTTACACAAGCTCGAGCAGTTCATTCAATTTCATCGCAGCAAAGACGTTATAAGGCGCGGGCACGCTTTATAAGGATACGTCTTCTGCCATTTAATTGATTCACTGCAGTAAAGTCATTATAAGGCGTGGGCACGCTTTATAAGCTCAAGTCATCTGCCCATCTAGTCACATTTGTTGTTTTAGTTAAGTCGTTTGTAATAAGGGCTTTATGGTCCATAGCCTTGCTTTATTTACCTAAGCGATGACCTCACAAGGTTATTTACCTAAGGGATGACCTCATAAGGTTCGGTCAAGCCCACAATTCTTAGTCTTATGGAAATTGTCAAGCCTACAATTCTTAGTCTTAGTCAAGCCCACAATTCTAGACTAGTTCCATATTATTTAGTTGTTCATCTCTATGTAAGGCTATAAATAGCCCACACTTCCAATGGTTTTAGGGATTCAATCAATAAATCAAATTTTGAGAGTTTTCTTGGTTTCTTCAAGGCTTCTTGAATACCTTAGAATTTCTCTAGGTGTTCGTGACTTATCAATCTAGAATCGCACTAGGTTGTGGCGTCTTCTACCATTATACCAAGGTTCGTTAACCACATGATTAACGGGTTGAGGTCATCCACTCCAAACTTGGTGTCCTCTTGTCGATCCTAAAGGTAACCTTTTACGGGTTTCATCACAAGGTTGGCGACATTCGTATCAGTTGGTAATCAGAGCTAGTTAAGAGGTATCACGTTATATCCCTTTATTTATTTCCTTTTCGAGTCAAGTTGTCCAAAATTCTGTTTTCGTGTTCTAAGTTTGCTACCCACAATTTCCAGATTTGTTACATTGTGTTCTTGCGTTATTTTTCCAGATTTATCGCGTCATAAACTTGCGTCTAGTTGTTGTTAATTGCTGTGGTTAGCCTTGTTTGGTCCAGCCTTTTTTTTGTGTGTCTTATTCTTGATTCTTTGTTTGTGTTTGCGTCTTGTTTCTATTCTATTATATCCATTTAATTCTAGTCTTTTGTTCTATTTGATCATCCTAGGTTACTGTTCATCCGAAAAATCAGTTTGTAACAGGGGTTTTAGAGTCCTATCTAGTTTTTACCTTATGTTCTTGTCGTTTACATACAAAAAAAAATATAGCTGGCTGACCTTACAAAATTCTTGGAAATCTGTCTTGATCAAAACTTGGGTTTCTTGAAGCTCTTGATTGTTTAAAACCAAAATCTTGAAGTTCTTGGAACTTTAGTTGGGGATTCTTGAAAGCCTCCAGAATTGACCATTGATAAGAAGAACATTCAGCCATGAAATTTGACTCTTGAAAGCTTTCAAATTTGACCACTGATTGTGATAAATGCCTTCCTAAAAGCTTACCATCAAACAAAAAAAGGAGCACCAATCCTACTCCAATTCCAAGTTGGATTTGACTAGTTTAGTCCAACTTGAATAAGGCTGTCCAGATTTACTTCAATTTCATTTTTTTTACAGCCTATTAAATCCTTATTGGGATAGGAAAAGAGGATTAGTTCCAGAATAATCCAGTGTTGGTGCGCTCTTTTAGGCAGTTGTTTATCTTTATAGCTTTCTTGAATCAGTTGTTTAGTTTTTTTTCCCAGTAATTTCCAGCCAGAGTAGTGTCCAAATTTCCAAGTCTTGTGTAGAGTCATTTGCCAAGTTTTTGTGTTGCGTAACTAGTAGTCCCTTTGTCATGCGTCTACGCATTTTTTCCAGTAAATTCCAGCAGATTTTTTTCCAGTTCTTTTGAGTCTTACACCTCCTCAAATTTCCAGCTTATAACAAGCCACATTTGAGTAGATTCTTGTACGAAGCTGGTTGAACTTTTCAGGAAAATTTTCTACTTTCTTCAAGGGAAGCAAGCAGAACCTTGAGAAAATTAGAGTGTTTTAAACACTTGAGTGATACACGAGTGGCGAGTGTAAACATGTGAGCTTGTGTGGTGAGGAAAAATATCTTTTGTTTCACTAATTTTTTGCAGGTTTGCTTATACATCATGGCGAATACGAGGCATTTAAAAGCTAGCTTACAACATCTTCTTCCTGATCAGGGGTGCAGAGAATTCGAGTAGCTTGAATCGAGCTCGCGAGTAGCTTGATTAGCTACTCGAATCGATTTCGAGCAAATTCGAGTTCGAGTCAATCTCGATCTACTTGCTACAGTAAACGAGCTGATCTCGAGTATTTAGGAGTCAGAAATTCGAGCTCGACGAGTAGCTCGAGCTCGGTAGCACATATATATTTTTTATTTTAGTTTATATATCAAATTACTCTTTTAGGTTTGTTAGCTAGAATATTTACGGGCTTAAGCAGTTCCCTGCCAATTAGTAAACAAGGGTGAATAAGTAATTTTGGCTCGAGAATTCTGATGAAATGAGGAAAACTAAAAACGAAAAATGAAAAAGCTTCCGTCGAATTCATCCTTCACAGTTCTTTCTTCTTCTTCGTTCGGCGGTTCCTTCCTCTTCAGCCTCTCTCAAATCGCAATCTCTTATTCTTTGGCTCATCTCCTCAACTGTCACAAGTCACAACTGATCATCTAAAGCTATAAACACTTCAGCAGTTTAGCTCAACTTGGAGTAGGTAGCAGCGTGAGCACTGAGCAGCCGACCTTTGAGTGGGGGTTTCAAATCAAATCAAAACCCATCAATTTCAACAGCTGCATTTGACAAATTAAGGTACTTATTGTGCATTTGTGTAGTAAATATGTGCATTATGAGGTTAAATTTTATAAATGTAATATTAATTTTTAATCTCCAAACCCTAACCAAAAAAATTAGGGGCTGCAGCCTGCGATTCAATATATTCAATTTCCGTATCCCATTCCTTCTCCATTGCTGTACTGGAATTTTGAGGAAATGGAGGGCAGCTCGATTCCTTCAACAAGTGATTCGGTGGTTGGCGCGATAGCTCCAAGAATTGGTAAGTTTCTTGACATTGGCTCTAACATGTTTATGGGTTTTTCTTTGATGTGAAAATGCACTGATTTCAGAAATTTGCTTTAAGTTGGATTATTAAGTGTTAATTAGCTAGTATATTAATGAGATTAATGAGAATATTCTCTGGAGAATAATTTTGATGCTAGCTTATGCAGTTAAACTAAAAGATCTTTTACTTGGGTCAATAACAGCATGAAAACAAGAGTTTCTCAATCGGAACTAAAACTAACCTTTCCTGGAAAACAAAACACTGCATGGAATAGGAAACTGCAGAAAAGGGGATACGTCATAAAGTACAAAAGTTTCTCAATCTGAAGACATATCAAAGCTTCTAATAGCCCCCTTTATGATTCCCTGCCGAATATATATGAAATCTTATCAAAACTTTCAGGCTTTATTGCTACAGTAGTGCTTGAAGTTTCATACAAATTTTCTCTTGGGCCCTGAAGTTTTTCCTAAACTCAGCTCTGAATCTGATTGACCTATTCCTTTTGTTTGTTTCTCGTTGATAAAAATAAGAAAATGTAAACAAAAGGCTTTCTGATTTTATCCAATGCAAATTAAAAAAAAATGGGATACCATAATATCCATTTCAAGATGAGATGGTGGCTGGCATCAATAGTAAATGAGTTTAAGATCCAAAACATTATTGGGATATCAACTCGCATGATCTGTTAGATTGATGTCATTCGCATGATCTGTTTTTGATCGGCTAGACATCCATCTTGTTAGACCTAATTTGATGTATTATAATCTCTAAAACAGGTGTAGCCTCTTCTTTTGTAGAATATTCTTTCTCATGCGAGACCTAAAGCATTGCTTAGCTTAATAATTTTGTTGACTAGTGAACTTCACTTTTTAGAGTTATATAGTCATCTGAAAGTACTTTAACACTTAAACCTCTTTTTCTGTTTTGAAATACCACCTAAGTCTATCATGCAAGTGAACAATTTTAGTTTCTCCGGATATTTAGCTCAAGGATAAATTTAAAATTGTTCTGATTTGCTGCAATTTTGTCCAGTATCACCACATTTTTTTGTGGAAACTTTTCTTATATCTTTCAAATTGTTCTGCATATATTGTCATTTTTTTTGTACATATGAAAGAAAACCGAGGACCACCATATACTACTTGCTAGTGCATTCCACACCCAAGCAATAAGTCTTCTTTTTGGGTATATAGTCAATAACTTTGTTGTTATCCTCCAGCAAGTACTACAGATATCTTTGTCGAACATTCTTCATATCTTCCCAAATTTCCAGGTACTGTTTTATAGGATCTGGATGAATTTCAATTGATGTCTTTGCATCTTCCATTACTACTAAATACATTTTTTGTCTAGTTATGACTTTACTTGATTCTGATGAGTATTTTTTCTTCTTTCGGACTTTACTTGATTCTGATGAGTATTTTTTCTTCTTTCAAAAAGTAGGATGGTATCCACAATCATTGGAAGTCAACCATAGTTTAATCTTTAGGGATGTGGGGTAGAAATATATCATAAATTTTCACCTTTTTTTATTTGAAGCCAGAAATGCTCTCAGTTAGTGTTGATATCTTCCTTGCATTTGCATTTTTCAGGCTCAGCTGTCTTTCTTTATTCAAACTGTTCTGAGTCTCTAGGTTAGTTTTCAAAAAAAAAAAAAAATTGGCAGCTCTCAGTCAAATTTAACATTTGAGTTCTTTCAATCTGACTTCTTTTTTATTTTTAGAATTCTGGGTAATGTGCTTTTAGAATTCAATCTATTCCGCTTTTGAGTGTTAACACTCACATCAAATTAAATTTTATTTTCTGTTGTGAGTAATTGCTTTGAGACTGATACTGATTTGATTGATATTCTCTTTACCTTTATTATGAATTGTTTTATACTTCATACTTTCATAGCATTGAAATATTATATAAGATCTAAATTTGCTATGAACTTTAGCCCTGATATGAATGTTTTTTGGAAGCTGTTTTCCAGATTTGGGTGCTTGTGTGTCATTTTCAATTTTTTTGGGAGCTGTTTTCTAGATTTGGGTGCTTGTGTGTCATTTTCTATTTCTTCTAATGTCTGTTTGATTTGAATTTAATGCTCCGTGTCAAAATATTTGAAGTGGAACTCATTTTAATGTAAATGTTTGTTTATTATTAAAGGCATGTCTATTAGTCCTCCCGAGGTTTCTTCAATACCACATGTGTCTGGGACCGATTCATCCACACCAGTCATGATTAACAGCCCAGTATTTGTAAGCCGTGATACCTATGATCCCACACAAGAGGGTGGTGAAACACAACAAGAGGGAACCGAAGACACCAATAGGCAGCAAGGAGATGAAGCTGAAGATGATGGTAAATTTCGAGTGCCTAAAAGGAATAAAACATCTGAGGCATGGGAAGACTTCGATGATTTGGAAGAAAATGGCATATATTATGCCATCTGTAAACATTGTAGTAAGAAATTGAATCGGGGAAAAACTAAACAAACCAGCAGCATGTGGAGGCATCGGGAAAACTGTTCCGTTAGAAAAGCCAAGCTTAGAAAGGCCGAGCGGCAAACAAAGATAAACTTTCAGCAAGCGAATGAGCGTTTTCCAACTGTACCATCATTGCACACTGGCAAATTCGATATGGAAACAATGAGAGAGGCTGCTGCACATTGGATCTTGATGCACGAGCATCCTTTCACAATTTTGGAGGAAGAGGGTTTCAACATAATGATGAAACGCGGCTGGCCGGAGTGGCAAAAGATTTCACGCATGACAGCTAAAAAAGATTGTACACAGGTGTACGAGATAGAGAAAAAGAAGTTGAAGAACTTGTTGAGGCATGTACAAAAAGTTAGCTTGACCACCGATATGTGGAAATCAAAGAATCAAAAAATTGAATACATGGTGGTGACCGGACATTGGATTGATGGAAATTGGAAGCTTCAGAAGAGAGTGTTAAATTTTGTTCATATTCGACCACCACGTCGAGGAGTTGAGATTTCGGATGCAGTTTTCAAGTGTGCAAAGGAATGGGGAATTGAGGGAAAAATTCACACTATTTCTGTGGACAATGCCTCAAACAATGATGTGGCCGTGAGATTGTTGAAAGATGATTTCGGGAGATGCAAGAAGCTTTTGGGTGGAGGAAAACTGTTTCATGTTCGTTGTTGCGCCCATATCTTGAACCTTATGGTTCAAGATGGCTTGAAGGATATAGTAGATATTTGTGAAAATATTCGAGATAGTGTGGATTTTGTGAACAAGTCTGATGGTAGGGCATTGCTATTTGCAGAAATTGCTCAACACCTACAAATTCCTGGAAACAAATCGCTCCATGATTGTAGGACGAGATGGAATTCAACATATGAAATGTTGAATTGTGCTATAAAATATAAAGAGGTTTTTCCTCGTTTTCAAGTTCGAGAGCCCCTTTATGAGTCTTGTCCATCTTCAGAGGATTGGGAGAAGGTTGAGAAAGTTTGCACCATTTTAGAGAAGTTCTACACAGCCACACACATAATTTCGGGGAGTGAGTATCCAACTAGCAATCTATTCCTCCCTGAGATTCTAAAGGTGAAGAAACTCTTGGATGCACGAGTGAATGATGAAGATGATTTTGTCCGGAGTATGATTACAAGAATGAAGCTCAAGTTTGACAAATACTGGAAAGAGTGTAATTTTTTGATGTCCATTGCAGCTATCTTGGATCCCAGACAGAAAATGCGAGCAATAGAGTTTGCCTTCCCTAAGATGTATTCCGCATATGAAGCTCAAGAGAATATCACATATGTTCGAAAAGCCATCTTTGAGCTTTATGACGAGTACGTTGCTATGGCTACAAGTGGAAGTGCAGGGACAGGTTGTTCATTAAATCCTGCATCCGAAATAGTGTGTCCACCTCGAGCAAGTGCTGACTATTGGGATGATTTGGATGAGTATTGTGGTGAACTCGAATCCGATGAACCCCATAAGAGCGAGTTGGTGGATTACCTAGACAAGCCTCGCCAACTTCCTGGACAAAATCTGAAGGATTTCAACTGTTTAGATTGGTGGAAAATCAACCGATCAGCATACCCGGTACTCTCTCAGTTAGCGGCTGATGTATTGGCCATTCCTATCACTACCGTTGCATCTGAGGCCACCTTTAGTGCTGGAACTAGGGTGATTGATTCATACCGTGCTTCACTTGCTCCGAAGACAGTCCAAACATTAATGTGTGCAGGCGATTGGTGTAGAAATTTACACGGGGTCAAAAAGAAATTGAAAGTAAGTTATATCTATATGAATTTGTTATTGCAGAGATAAATTAGTATTTATTAGTTTGTTTATTGATTTTAAAGTATTACATTATTTGCATTTCCACTACCTAAATGCAGCCACAGAAAGCTCTCAAAGAATATGAGCTGCCCAATGCTTGAAGTTGTGTAAGGAGCAACTACTTTGCTGAAAATCAGGTCCATCTTTTTGTGAATTCTCATTTTCTTATTCTTAATTTGCCATAAGTTGTGTTCAAATTTTAAATTTAAATTGTACATAAGTTGGTTGATTTGTCATTTGTGTATGGCTAGGTGTTGTAGATTGTACACCGAAGTTTGAAGATGCATAAGGAGCAAACAAGCTGTTTCATTTACCAGATTACAAACAAGAGCTTCTAAATGCTCATTAGACTCCAGAAAATTTCCCTAAGTTTTTCCTTTCAATTGGCTGCAGCACTCATTTTTGTATTTTCGTGAAATTCTGATGAGGTTGAGAACAGGTTGTTGCTTATGTTTAATGCTGAAATGTTAATATGGAATTGTGGATCATGGCCACTTAGTTTCTGCATGCGTATGGTGTTTCTTTAGCCATTGTGTTTGTCCTTTTGTTTGTCATTGGTTTCTCGTTTGCGGAATTTCTGAATTTTGGAAGATAGAATTCTTGAATCTTGAATCTTTATTAATCTTATTGATTCCCCTGGCATGTTGATTTCTCATCTGAGGTGACTGCTGCCCTTCGTATTACTGATGGTGCATTGGTGCTGGTTGATTGTATTGAGGGTGTGTGTTCGTGTGTTTTCTTTGCTTTTGGCCGTGTGTTTTCTGGAAAAATTGCCACTGGCATGAAGATTCCCCTGGGCATGTTGATTTCTCATCTGAGGTGACTGCTGCCCTTCGTATTACTGATGGTGCATTGGTGGTGGTTGATTGTATTGAGGATGTGTGTGTCTGTGTGTTTTCTTTACTTTTGGCCGTGTGTTTTCTGGAAAAAGTGCCACTGGCATGAAGGTTAGAATCATGGGTCCCAACTATGTTCCGTGAGAGAAAAAGGACTTGTATGTTATAATGTTAAGACTTAAGAATGTCTAAAGAATAGTTATTTGGATGGGTAAGAAGCAGGAAACAGTTGAGGATGTGCCATGGGGTAACACAGTTGCTATGGTTGGTTTGGATCAATTCATCACAGTTGCTATCGTTGTTATGGTTGCTGTCTCTCCTGTCGTGCGTGTTGCTGGGCAGAGTGCAGTGGAAGGTTGCATCTGATTCCCCAAGCTTGTTGAAGGTTTGAAACCTCTGCCGAAGGTTCTGTCCTCTGTATGCAATGGCATGCTTCTAAGTTTTGTCCATGTGGCTCCAAGCCTCCAAGACTTTAATTGGCTTCTAAGTTTTTGATGCGAGACGCGGAAGCAACTTCGGATCTAGAGGAACACGATGAAGATTGGATGGAGTTGAACCTGAACTTGGACCACTCAAGAACAGATTTAACGGTAGAGGACGCCACAATCAAGTATGTGTGCTTGATTGATAAGTCAAGAACAGCCTAGGATCAACTCTAGGATGTTCAACTTAGCTTTCACAAGCTAAGGGAATTTGCCACAAGGAATGGACGAAATTCTGGAAATTTTATTCTATACTCTCAAAAACTGAATGTAACATGCGGCTTGAGGCTATTAATAGCCGTGACTAAGACCTAATAAACTGGAAAAATAACAAGGAAAGTTCGGCCAGCCCCTTGGGCCTTCACTTGACCGAAAGCTAGCCCAACTAACTATAGATCCCCGTACGGCTCAGCGAGGGTACTTAACTGCAGCTTAGCCCGCTATCTGGAGCTTGAACACTTGCATCTTCAATTGTAAGCAGCATTTTAGTAGTCGTGCAAGGATATTCCAACTCAATTCCTTCAATGGCCGGTTTCTCTTGGATTTGGATGGCCGGTTTCGACAACTTGACTCGAAAAGCAAATAAAAAAAAAAGGATATAACGTGATACCTCTTAATTAGCTCTGATTACCAACTGATACGAACGTCGCCAACCTTGTGACGAAACCCGTAAAAGATTAGCTTCAGGATCGACAAGAGGACACCAAGTTTGAAGCGGATGACCTCAACCCGTTAATCACGTGGTTAACGAACCTTGGTATAATGGTAGAAGATGCCACAACCTAGTGCGATTCTAGATTGATAAGTCACGAACACCTAGAGAAATTCTAAGGTATTCAAGAAGCCTTGGAGAAACCAAGAAAACTCTCAAAATCTGATTTATTGATTGAATGCCTAAACCATTGGAAGTGTGGGCTATTTATAGCCTTACATAGAGATGAACAACTAAATGTGGAACTAGTCTAGAGTTGTGGTCTTGACTAAGACTAACAATTGTAGGCTTGACTATTCCATAAGACTAAGAATTGTGGGCTTGACCAAACCTTATGAGGTCATCCCTTAGGTAAACAACCTTATGAGGTCATTGCTTAGGTAAATAACCTTATGAGATCATCGCTTAGGTAAATAAAGCAAGGCTATGGACCATTAAGCCCTTATTACAATGACTTAACTAAAACAGCAAATGTGACTAGAGAAGGGTCACACATGGTTCTCTTTGGCGTGCACTACATGGATGACTTTCATTCCTTCATGCTCAAGCCCCTCAATGACCTTGGGGACAATTTCTTGGCCTTGTATCTCATGAACAAGTCCTTGGAGTTCCTTCCTCATCTTGTTAGCTCGTGCTCGAGTTACGGGTCCTAGGGGAACTCGAATAGTTCGCACTGGTGTCTCTTGATTGGTATCATCCCCCTCCTCTTCAAAAGGATTTGTCCTCAAATCAGCTTCATCGTCTGCAAGAAAAGGAGATAGATCAGAGACATTGAATGTAGCGCTCACATTGTACTCACCGGGTAGGTCCAGTTTGTAAGCATTGTCATTGATGCGCTTGATGACTTGGAACGGCCCATCTCCTCAGGGAAGTAATTTATTGCGCCTTTGGACTGGGAACCTTTCCTTGCGTAGATGTAACCACACCCAGTCACCAGGTTCAAACACAACGTGTTGGCGTCCCTTGTTAACCCGTTGAGCAACTTGGTCCATCCTTCGCTCAATGTTTAGGCGTACCTGCTCGTGTAATTTCTTGACAAAATCTGCTCGTTTAGCACCATCCATGTTAATGAGCTCAGAAGAAGGTAAAGGTGATAAGTCTAGTGGTGTTAAAGGATTAAAACCATAGACTATTTCAAATGGTGAAAAATGAGTAGAACTATGCACCGTGCGATTGTATGCAAACTCAACATGGGGTAAACACTCTTCCCAGGTTCTAATGTTTTTTCTAATGATGGCACGCAAGAGTGTAGATAGTGTACGATTGACAACCTCAGTTTGGCCATCAGTTTGTGGGTGACTAGTGGTAGAAAATAGCAATTTGGTACCCAATTTTCCCCACAAAGTTTTCCAAAAGTAACTCAAAAATTTGACATCCCTATCAGAGACAATTGTCCTAGGCATGCCGTGCAATCTAATGATTTCTTTGAAAAACAAATCAGCAATGTGCGATGCATCATCTGTTTTGTGACATGGTATAAAATGTGCCATTTTTGAAAATCTGTCAACAATAACAAAGATGCTATCATTTCCCCTCTTTGACCTAGGCAACCCTAAAACAAAATCCATGGAAATGTCGGTCCAAGGTTCCTTAGGTACAGGTAAAGGACTATAAAGGCCATAGGGTTGAAGTTTAGACTTAGCTTTGTGGCAAGTAATGCATTTAGCCACCATTCGCTCCACATCTCGTTTCATCCTTGGCCAATGGAAGTGCTCTTGAAGGATAGCTAAGGTTTTAGCTACGCCAAAGTGTCCCATCAAGCCACCTCCGTGTGCTTCCCTAACAAGTAAAGAGCGAATAGAGCAGTTAGGTATACATAGTCGATTGAGGTAGAAAAGAAATCCATCAAGGATGTAGAATTTACCTTGAGTTGCTGAACCACAAGAGTCATAAATACCTGAGAAATCTGGGTCATTGGTGTATAACTCTTTGACTAATTCAAATCCTAACAACCTTGCATCAAGTTGAGTGAGCAAAGAGTACCGACGTGATAATGCATCAGCAACAACATTAGTTTTCCCCACTTTGTACTTAATCACATAAGGGAAGGTTTCAATAAATGCAATCCACCTAACATGACGCTTATTCAACTTGTGTTGTGACTTAATGTGCTTAAGCGACTCATGGTCAGTGTGTATGACAAATTCCCTTGGTCTCAAGTAATGTTGCCAAGTTTCTAAAGCACGGATTAAGGAGTACAACTCCTTATCATAAGTGGAATAGTTCAAAGCTGCCCCATTGAGTTTTTCACTAAAGTATGCAATTGGTTTGCCCTCTTGCATTAGGACAGCTCCAATACCCACCCCAGATGCATCACACTCTATTTCAAACATCTTGTCAAAGCATGGTAATGCAAGTAGTGGTGCATGTGTGAGTTGATGTTTAAGCATTTGGAAAGCACGTACTTGAGCATCTCTCCACACAAATGGCTCATTTTTCTTAATTACAGCAGTTAGAGGTGCAGCAATGGTACTAAAATCTTTAACAAATCGTCTATAAAAACTAGCAAGACCATGGAAGCTACGTACCTCACCCACCGTGCTTGGAGTAGGCCATTCTCGAATTGCTTTAACCTTCTCCTCGTCCACTTTGATTCCCTGTTTACTCACAACAAAGCCTAGGAAGACAAGTTGATCAGTACAAAAGGAGCACTTCTTAAGGTTAGCATAGAGCTTTTCCCTTCGAAGTACATCAAGAACAAGCTTCACATGTTCAACATGCTCATCTAAGCTCCTACTATAAATCAGGATATCGTCAAAATATACAACTACAAATTTTCCAAGGAATGGACGAAGTACGTGGTTCATCAACCTCATGAACGTACTAGGTGCATTAGTTAGTCCAAATGGCATAACTAACCACTCGTACAAGCCATGTTTGGTTTTAAAGGTCGTTTTCCATTCATCCCCCTCTTTCATCCTAATTTGATGATAACCGCTTTTTAGATCAATTTTAGTGAAAATCACAGCACCATATAGCTCATCTAACATATCATCAAGTCTAGGAATAGGGTGACGATATTTTACCGTTATTGCATTAACGGCCCTACAGTCAGTGCACATTCGCCAACTTCCATCCTTTTTAGGCACCAAGATGACGGGAACCGCACATGGGCTCAAGCTTTCTCGTGCCCATCCCTTTGTTAGAAGCTCTTCGATTTGGCGTTGGAGCTCCTTTGTCTCATCTGGACCCATTTTGTAGGCTGGTCTGTTAGGAAGTGGGGCACCTGGAACCAAGTCAATTTGATGCTCAATTCCCCTTATTGGTGGTAGTCCATTTGGAATCTCATCGGGAAAGACATCCTCATAATCCTGCAAAAGAGAGACAATACTAGATGGTAGAGTGTTAGTAAGATCACTTGTAACAACCAACACCTCTTTGCACAAAAGTACAAAGATGGGTGTATTAACACTCAAAGCCTTTCTTACTACATTGGCTTTTATCAATAGACTTTGCCTTTTCTCTCTCTTTTCAATTTTGGCCGGCTCACTATATGTCTTTTTCCTCTCAATTTTCTCGGCCTTATCATTTCCTGTTGAGCTCTCGATTTTTTCTATTTTTTTCTTCTCATTCTCAAGCTCGCTCTCCTTGTTCAGGCTTTCTTGATCTTCACGAACTTGGATAGGAGTGAGTGGCACAAGCACAATCCTCTTCTCGCCTTGCTTGAAGGAGTATTTATTGGTAATGCCATCGAATGTAACTCCCTTGTCGAATTGCCATGGTCTCCCCAATAGTATGTGACATGCTTGCATAGGGACCACGTCGCATAACACCACGTCCTCATACTTTCCAATTCGGAAAGGTACTTGGACTTGCTTGGTCACACGAACATCCCCACTATCATTCAACCATTGCAAACGATAAGGTGTTGGATGTCGTAGAGTGGGTAGTGCTAGTTTCTCCACCATCAAGGCACTAGCGACGTTAGCACAACTACCTCCATCTATGATCAAACTACATACCTTGCCTTTGATATAGCAACGGGTGTAGAAAATGTTCTCCCTTTGTGCATGGTCGGCAGCTTTCACTTGGGTTGCTAAGGCTCGTCTGACAACGAGTCCAACTCGTTCATCGACGGGTAATGCTTCCTCTTTTTCCTCAAGGGATGGCAACTCCTCCTTCTCATCCTCATCATCGGTGAAAAACTCACCATTGGGTAAGATGATCATAGTGCGTTGGTTCAGGCATTGGCTAGCAATATGCCCTCGGCCTTGGCATTTGAAGCATCTAGTATCTCGATTTCGCCCCATGCTTGACTCAATGGCAGTCTTTGGTGTTGCCGTAGACTCCCACTTAGTCATATCTGGCCTTGGTCTTGAAGGGATGGAATTACTCGGCCCTTTATCCTCTTTCTTTGGTGGTGTAGTTCGGAGATAAGAGGGTGAAAAGTTGGAGTAACTCCGAGTCGAACCCCTCCTCTTAATCCTCCTTTCAATCTTGATGGCCTTTTCCACCAAATCCCCAAGTTCCACATAGTGGTGTAACTCTACTTGGTCAGCGATTTCGGGCCTTAGTCCGTTCAAGAAGCGTGCCATTGTTGCTTCTCGATCCTCCATGATGTCTGCCCGTAGCATGAGTATTTCCATTTCTTTGTGATAGTCCTCGACACTTCGTGCTCCTTGGTTGAGGCTTTGAAGCTTTTGGTACAAGTCACGGTAGTAGTGACTAGGTACGAAACGCTTCCTCATTAGTCGTCTTAGCTCTGTCCAAGTTTGTATGGTAGGTTCACGACTCCTCCTTCGACTAGTGGAGAGTTGATCCCACCACACAACGGCGTAGTCGGTGAATTCGACCACGGCCAACTTGACCTTTTGCTCTTCCGAGTAAGTATTGCAGTCGAAAACAAGTTCAATCCGCTTCTCCCACTCTAAGTAGGCATCAGGGTCTGATCGTCCTTGGAAAGGCGGAATTTTCATCTTTATGCCCGGAATGTGGTCATTTGAAGGCCTAGCATCACGCTTGGACCTACTTTGCTTATGCTCATAGTTGTTGTCTGAGTTAGAGTCGCTAGACTCATGTGCATAAGCCTTTCCACGGCTGCCTTTGGAGCTTCCATGAGACAACTCTAAGCTGTCAATGCGTTGGTGCATCAGTTCAAGTTTTTGGTCCATCATGCGTCCCAATTCGCCTTTGATTGCTTCTGTGAAAAGTTTAAGATCAAAAGCTTGGGAGCTTGCTCCCCCCTCGTTAGCCATGGTAGGGTAAAAAAAAAATAATGGAAAGAAGCAAAGTTTATCTCGCACACTTCCTCACGTGTTTACTCTCGCTCTCGTGTTTGAACACTCTAAGAACTCACCAAGGTATTTTCAAGGCTCCTCGGTCAACTCCTCGAAGAAGTTAGAACTCCTTCTAGTGTGGATCGACTTACCAACCAAGGTCACAAGATTGTAGCACTTTGAA
The DNA here is from genome assembly GCF_036785885.1 of Coffea arabica. Taxonomy (NCBI): domain Eukaryota; kingdom Viridiplantae; phylum Streptophyta; class Magnoliopsida; order Gentianales; family Rubiaceae; genus Coffea; species Coffea arabica. The sequence goes on from NC_092329.1 coordinate 39,274,532, forward strand.
CGAAAAAAGAACAAAAGATGAAGGGACTGACCACGACTCAATGAATGACTCAAAGTTGAATTTTAAGGATCCTAGACAAAAACTCTACCCAAAACTGGAATTTTGAGCTGCTGGTTGCTGCATTTCTGGGCAGTGTTTTGGTAGATAAATGGACACTTAGAGGATTCAGAATGACACTTAAAACTAACCTAATGATGCACGAAAATTTCCAGAATTAATGATTGGACAGAAATTCCCCAATGGTTGCAAAGATGGAATCCGAATGGAAGATGAATTTGTGTTGTGGTAGGACTGTTTTGGAAACCCAAGGCTGACTTTTCTTCTTTAATCCTTTGGAAACAAGGATTAGTCTTCCTATTTCCTGGTTCCCATAAATTCTAAGGTCAAGTTCAAGATTGGAACTGATTTGGTTGTTTTTGGGAACAAGGGTGGAAAATTTGACTTGAACAGGTTGGAAAATTTGACTTGAATAGGTTGGGAAATTTGACTTGAATAGGCTGAATATTCTTCTTCTTCCTTTGTTTTTGTTTTCTAATCATCCAAGAAGAGCCAAATTTCGTGGCTAAAATGTTCTTAGTCAAGAAAGAAGATTGTTGTGGTGAAGACAAGGATTTTGGCAGCTGAAAATTTGCAGCCTTGTTGTTTACCAAGATTTGGTTCCCAAAACCCAGAAACTTCAAGATTCTTTCAAGAATTCAAGATGTTAATTCCCAGAATTCAAGAAACACAAAATTGAAGATGATTTCCTCCCTAAACAATCCAAGATTTCACGATTCGATCAAGACAGATTTTGGTTGGCTTCAAGAATCCCAACTAAAGTTCCAAGAACTTCAAGATTATGGTTTTAAACAATCAGGAACTTCAAGAAACCCAAGTTTTGGTCAAGACAGATTTCCAGGAATTTTTGTAAGGTTAGCCAGCTATTTTTTTTTTTTTGTATGTAAACAAGAGCACAAGGTAATAACTAGATAGGACTCTAAAACCCTTGCTACAAACTGATTTTTTTCGGATGAACAGTAACCTCGAATGATCAAATAGAACAAAAGACTGGAATTGAATGGATATAACAGGATAGAAACAAGACTCAAACAAGGAATCAAGAATAAGACACAAAAAAAAAGGCTGGACCAAACCAGGCTAACCACAGCAATTAACAACAACTAGACACAAGTTTATGTCGTAACAAATCTGGAAAAATAATGCAAGAACACGAAGTAACAAATCTGGAAATTGCGGATAGCAACTTAGAACACGAAAACAGAATTTTCGACAACTTGACTCGAAAAGCAAATAAAAAAAAAAGGATATAACGTGATACCTCTTAATTAGCTCTGATTACCAACTGATACGAACGTCGCCAACCATGTGACGAAACCCGTAAAAGATTAGCTTCAGGATCGACAAGAGGACACCAAGTTTGAAGCGGATGACCTCAACCCGTTAATCACGTGGTTAACGAACCTTGGTATAATGGTAGAAGACGCCACAACCTAGTGCGATTCTAGATTGATAAGTCACGAACACCTAGAGAAATTCTAAGGTATTCAAGAAGCCTTGGAGAAACCAAGAAAACTCTCAAAATCTGATTTATTGATTGAATGCCTAAACCATTGGAAGTGTGGGCTATTTATAGCCTTACATAGAGATGAACAACTAAATGTGGAACTAGTCTAGAGTTGTGGTCTTGACTAAGACTAACAATTGTAGGCTTGACTATTCCATAAGACTAAGAATTGTGGGCTTGACCAAACCTTATGAGGTCATCCCTTAGGTAAACAACCTTATGAGGTCATTGCTTAGGTAAATAACCTTATGAGATCATCGCTTAGGTAAATAAAGCAAGGCTATGGACCATTAAGCCCTTATTACAATGACTTAACTAAAACAGCAAATGTGACTAGAGAAGGGTCACACATGGTTCTCTTTGGCGTGCACTACATGGATGACTTTCATTCCTTCATGCTCAAGCCCCTCAATGACCTTGGGGACAATTTCTTGGCCTTGTATCTCATGAACAAGTCCTTGGAGTTCCTTCCTCATCTTGTTAGCTCGTGCTCGAGTTACGGGTCCTAGGGGAACTCGAATAGTTCGCACTGGTGTCTCTTGGTTCGTATCACACCTGGGTCAAACACCATGCGACGCCGACCCTTGTTGCCATGCTTGAGGTATTGCTGGGTGCGACCTTCAATGTTGGCCTTCACCTGCTGGTGTAAAGCCTGAACAAACTCGGCCTTCTTCTTGCCATCAAGGTTAGTACGATCAGACAACGGCAAAGGCATCAAATCCAAAGGAGTTAATCGGTTATAAGCAATCTGAAATGGAGAAAACTGTGTAGCACTATGGATGGTACGGTTATAAGCAACTCAACGTGGGGGAAACACTCCTCCCAAGTTTTGAGATTCTTTTTAATGATGGCCCTAAGTAATGTAGACAATGTGCGATTAACGACCTCTGTTTGGCCATCGGTCTGGGGGTGAATGGATGAAGAAAATAGCAACTTACTCCCCAACTTCCCCCACAAAGTCTTCCAGAAGTAAGAGAGAAACTTCACATCTCTATCAGGCACAATGGTCCTAGGTACACCATGCAAACGACAACTTCCTTAAAGAAGATATCAACTATGTGAATAGCATCGTCTGTCTTATGACATGGGATAAAATGGGCCATTTTAGAAAATCGGTCAACAATGACAAAAATACTATCATGGCCTCTTTTACACCTAGGCAGACCAAGTATAAAGTCCATTGAAATGTCAACCCCTGGTTCAGAAGGGATAGGTAGAGGTGTGTACAAACCAAAGGGTTGGAGCATGGACTTGGCACGGTGACAGGTGATGCAGCGTGATACCACTCGCTCCACGTCCAGCCTCATGCATGGCCAATAGACGGACGTTGGCTCTAGTTGCACCTTTACTTGCTCCACTTCGATGGCAGCGAGACCCCCGTACAGCTCCGCGTAGGGACTAACTATGCGGCCTATATGGCCTAGCCCATTGACTCAAGGACTAACAACGACGAAGGTCCAGACCACAAGCTAGTTGGACCTCTTTATTACACTATACTAAACTAATAATGTCTCATGGGCTACTGAGCTTCAGTGATGGCCGAAACTAGGACAACAAGCCTAGCCTCGTTGAGGCCCTCGATGGCCTTTGGCTCTCCACTCGACTCTTGGCCCGCACGAACCAATGTTTGTAGTGTCTCGTTCAATCTTTTCGTGCGAGCTCGTGTCATAGGCCCCAGTGGCATCTTCACTTGCTCCACTTGGATGGCTCCCCCGACCTCATCATCATTCCCCTCCTCTTGTGAAAGTTTTGTTCTCAAATCGACCTCATCATCTGCAAGATAGGGACTTAGGTCAGAAACATTAAAGGTAGCCGAGACATTATACTCACCTGGAAGATTGAGCTTGTATGCGTTGTCATTGATGCGCGCCATAACTTGGAATGGTCTATCTCCACGAGGGAGCAACTTGTTGCGATGCTGGACAGGGAAACGCTCCTTGCGCAGGTGTAACCAGACCCAGTCACCTGGGTTAAACGCCATGCGACGCCGACCCTTGTTGGCATACTTGAGGTATTGCTGGGTGCGACCTTCAATGTTGGCCTTCACCTGCTGGTGTAAAGCCTGAACAAACTCGGCCTTCTTCTTGCCATCAAGGTTAGTACGCTCAGACAACGGCAAAGGCATCAAATCCAAAGGAGTTAATGGGTTATAAGCAATCTGAAATGGAGAAAACTGTGTAGCACTATGGATGGTACGGTTATAAGCAACTCAACGTGGGGGAAACACTCCTCCCAAGTTTTGAGATTCTTTTTAATGATGGCCCTAAGTAATGTAGACAATGTGCGATTAACGACCTCTGTTTGGCCATCAGTCTGGGGGTGAATGGATGTAGAAAATAGCAACTTACTCCCCAACTTCCCCCACAAAGTCTTCCAGAAGTAAGAGAGAAACTTCACATCTCTATCAGACACAATGGTGCTAGGTACACCATGCAAACGGCAACTTCCATAAAGAAGAGATCAACTATGTGAGTAGCATCGTCCGTCTTATGACATGGGATAAAATGGCTCATTTTAGAAAATCGGTCAACAATGACAAAAATACTATCATGGCCTCTTTTACTCCAAGGCAGACCAAGTATAAAGTCCATTGAAATGTCAACCCCTGGTTCAGAAGGGATAGGTAGAGGTGTGTACAAACCAAAGGGTTGGAGCATGGACTTGGCACGGTGACAGGTGATGCAGCGTGATACCACTCGCTCCACGTCCAGCCTCATGCATGGCCAATAGACGGACGTTGGCTCTAGTTGCACCTTTACTTGCTCCACTTCGATGGCAGCGAGACCCCCGTACAGCTCCGCGTAGGGACTAACTATGCGGCCTATATGGCCTAGCCCATTGACTCAAGGACTAACAACGACGAAGGTCCAGACCACAAGCTAGTTGGACCTCTTTATTACACTATACTAAACTAATAATGTCTCATGGGCTACTGAGCTTCAGTGATGGCCGAAACTAGGACAACAAGCCTAGCCTCGTTGAGGCCCTCGATGGCCTTTGGCTCTCCACTCGACTCTTGGCCCGCACGAACCAATGTTTGTAGTGTCTCGTTCAATCTTTTCGTGCGAGCTCGTGTCATAGGCCCCAGTGGCATCTTCACTTGCTCCACTTGGATGGCTCCCCCGACCTCATCATCATTCCCCTCCTCTTGTGAAAGTTTTGTTCTCAAATCGACCTCATCATCTGCAAGATAGGGACTTAGGTCAGAAACATTAAAGGTAGCCGAGACATTATACTCACCTGGAAGATTGAGCTTGTATGCGTTGTCATTGATGCGCGCCATAACTTGGAATGGTCTATCTCCACGAGGGAGCAACTTGTTGCGATGCTGGACAGGGAAACGCTCCTTGCGCAGGTGTAACCAGACCCAGTCACCTGGGTTAAACGCCATGCGACGCCGACCCTTGTTGGCATACTTGAGGTATTGCTGGGTGCGACCTTCAATGTTGGCCTTCACCTGCTGGTGTAAAGCCTGAACAAACTCGGCCTTCTTCTTGCCATCAAGGTTAGTACGCTCAGACAACGGCAAAGGCATCAAATCCAAAGGAGTTAATGGGTTATAAGCAATCTGAAATGGAGAAAACTGTGTAGCACTATGGATGGTACGGTGATAAGCAACTCAACGTGGGGGAAACACTCCTCCCAAGTTTTGAGATTCTTTTTAATGATGGCCCTAAGTAATGTAGACAATGTGCGATTAACGACCTCTGTTTGGCCATCAGTCTGGGGGTGAATGGATGTAGAAAATAGCAACTTACTCCCCAACTTCCCCCACAAAGTCTTCCAGAAGTAAGAGAGAAACTTCACATCTCTATCAGACACAATGGTGCTAGGTACACCATGCAAACGGCAACTTCCTTAAAGAAGAGATCAACTATGTGAGTAGCATCGTCCGTCTTATGACATGGGATAAAATGGCTCATTTTAGAAAATCGGTCAACAATGACAAAAATACTATCATGGCCTCTTTTACTCCAAGGCAGACCAAGTATAAAGTCCATTGAAATGTCAACCCCTGGTTCAGAAGGGATAGGTAGAGGTGTGTACAAACCAAAGGGTTGGAGCATGGACTTGGCACGGTGACAGGTGATGCAGCGTGATACCACTCGCTCCACGTCCCGCCTCATGCATGGCCAATAGACGGACGATGGCTCTAGTTGCACCTTTACTTGCTCCACTTCGATGGCAGCGAGACCCCTGTACAGCTCCGCGTAGGGACTAACTATGCGGCCTATATGGCCTAGCCCATTGACTCAAGGACTAACAACGACGAAGGTCCCGACCACAAGCTTGTTGGACCTCTTTATTACACTATACTAAACTAATAATGTCTCATGGGCTACTGAGCTTCAGTGATTGCCGAAACTAGGACAACAAGCCTAGTCTCGTTGAGGCCCTCGATGGCCTTTGGCTCTCCACTCGACTCTTGGCCCGCACGAATCACTGTTTGTAGTGTCTCGTTCAATCTTTTCGTGCGAGCTCGTGTCATAGGCCCCAATGGTATCTTCACTTGCTCCACTTGGATGGCTCCCCCGACCTCCTCATCATTCCCCTCCTCTTGTGAAAGTTTTGTTCTCAAATCGACCTCATCATCTGCAAGATAGGGACTTAGGTCAGCAACATTAAAGGTAGCCGAGACATTATACTCACCTGGAAGATCGAGCTTGTATGCGTTGTCATTGATGCGCGCCATAACTTGGAATGGTCTATCTCCACGAGGGAGCAACTTGTTGTGATGCTGGACAGGGAAACGCTCCTTGCGCAGGTGTAACCAGACCCAGTCACCTGGGTTAAACACCATGCGACGCCGACCCTTGTTGCCATGCTTGAGGTATTGCTGGGTGCGACCTTCAATGTTGGCCTTCACCTGCTGGTGTAAAGCCTGAACAAACTCGGCCTTCTTCTTGCCATCAAGGTTAGTACGCTCAGACAACGGCAAAGGCATCAAATCCAAAGGAGTTAATCGGTTATAAGCAATCTGAAATGGAGAAAACTGTGTAGCACTATGGATGGTACGGTTATAAGCAAACTCAACGTGGGGTAAACACTCCTCCCAAGTTTTGAGATTCTTTTTAATGATGGCCCTAAGTAATGTAGACAATGTGCGATTAACGACCTCTGTTTGGCCATCGGTCTGGGGGTGAATGGATGTAGAAAATAGCAACTTACTCCCCAACTTCCCCCACAAAGTCTTCCAGAAGTAAGAGAGAAACTTCACATCTCTATCAGACACAATGGTCCTAGGTACACCATGCAAACGGCAACTTCCTTAAAGAAGAGATCAACTATGTGAGTAGCATCGTCCGTCTTATGACATGGGATAAAATGGCTCATTTTAGAAAATCGGTCAACAATGACAAAAATACTATCATGGCCTCTTTTACTCCAAGGCAGACCAAGTATAAAGTCCATTGAAATGTCAACCCCTGGTTCAGAAGGGATAGGTAGAGGTGTGTACAAACTAGGGGTGCAGAGAATTCGAGTAGCTTGAATCGAGCTCGCGAGTAGCTTGATTAGCTACTCGAATCGATTTCGAGCAAATTCGAGTTCGAGTCAATCTCGATCTACTTGCTACAGTAAACGAGCTGATCTCGAGTATTTAGGAGTCAGAAATTCGAGCTCGACGAGTAGCTCGAGCTCGGTAGCACATATATATTTTTTATTTTAGTTTATATATCAAATTACTCTTTTAGGTTTGTTAGCTAGAATATTTACGGGCTTAAGCAGTTCCCTGCCAATTAGTAAACAAGGGTGAATAAGTAATTTTGGCTCGAGAATTCTGATGAAATGAGGAAAACTAAAAACGAAAAATGAAAAAGCTTCCGTCGAATTCATCCTTCACAGTTCTTTCTTCTTCTTCGTTCGGCGGTTCCTTCCTCTTCAGCCTCTCTCAAATCGCAATCTCTTATTCTTTGGCTCATCTCCTCAACTGTCACAAGTCACAACTGATCATCTAAAGCTATAAACACTTCAGCAGTTTAGCTCAACTTGGAGTAGGTAGCAGCGTGAGCACTGAGCAGCCGACCTTTGAGTGGGGGTTTCAAATCAAATCAAAACCCATCAATTTCAACAGCTGCATTTGACAAATTAAGGTACTTATTGTGCATTTGTGTAGTAAATATGTGCATTATGAGGTTAAATTTTATAAATGTAATATTAATTTTTAATCTCCAAACCCTAACCAAAAAAATTAGGGGCTGCAGCCTGCGATTCAATATATTCAATTTCCGTATCCCATTCCTTCTCCATTGCTGTACTGGAATTTTGAGGAAATGGAGGGCAGCTCGATTCCTTCAACAAGTGATTCGGTGGTTGGCGCGATAGCTCCAAGAATTGGTAAGTTTCTTGACATTGGCTCTAACATGTTTATGGGTTTTTCTTTGATGTGAAAATGCACTGATTTCAGAAATTTGCTTTAAGTTGGATTATTAAGTGTTAATTAGCTAGTATATTAATGAGATTAATGAGAATATTCTCTGGAGAATAATTTTGATGCTAGCTTATGCAGTTAAACTAAAAGATCTTTTACTTGGGTCAATAACAGCATGAAAACAAGAGTTTCTCAATCGGAACTAAAACTAACCTTTCCTGGAAAACAAAACACTGCATGGAATAGGAAACTGCAGAAAAGGGGATACGTCATAAAGTACAAAAGTTTCTCAATCTGAAGACATATCAAAGCTTCTAATAGCCCCCTTTATGATTCCCTGCCGAATATATATGAAATCTTATCAAAACTTTCAGGCTTTATTGCTACAGTAGTGCTTGAAGTTTCATACAAATTTTCTCTTGGGCCCTGAAGTTTTTCCTAAACTCAGCTCTGAATCTGATTGACCTATTCCTTTTGTTTGTTTCTCGTTGATAAAAATAAGAAAATGTAAACAAAAGGCTTTCTGATTTTATCCAATGCAAATTAAAAAAAAATGGGATACCATAATATCCATTTCAAGATGAGATGGTGGCTGGCATCAATAGTAAATGAGTTTAAGATCCAAAACATTATTGGGATATCAACTCGCATGATCTGTTAGATTGATGTCATTCGCATGATCTGTTTTTGATCGGCTAGACATCCATCTTGTTAGACCTAATTTGATGTATTATAATCTCTAAAACAGGTGTAGCCTCTTCTTTTGTAGAATATTCTTTCTCATGCGAGACCTAAAGCATTGCTTAGCTTAATAATTTTGTTGACTAGTGAACTTCACTTTTTAGAGTTATATAGTCATCTGAAAGTACTTTAACACTTAAACCTCTTTTTCTGTTTTGAAATACCACCTAAGTCTATCATGCAAGTGAACAATTTTAGTTTCTCCGGATATTTAGCTCAAGGATAAATTTAAAATTGTTCTGATTTGCTGCAATTTTGTCCAGTATCACCACATTTTTTTGTGGAAACTTTTCTTATATCTTTCAAATTGTTCTGCATATATTGTCATTTTTTTTGTACATATGAAAGAAAACCGAGGACCACCATATACTACTTGCTAGTGCATTCCACACCCAAGCAATAAGTCTTCTTTTTGGGTATATAGTCAATAACTTTGTTGTTATCCTCCAGCAAGTACTACAGATATCTTTGTCGAACATTCTTCATATCTTCCCAAATTTCCAGGTACTGTTTTATAGGATCTGGATGAATTTCAATTGATGTCTTTGCATCTTCCATTACTACTAAATACATTTTTTGTCTAGTTATGACTTTACTTGATTCTGATGAGTATTTTTTCTTCTTTCGGACTTTACTTGATTCTGATGAGTATTTTTTCTTCTTTCAAAAAGTAGGATGGTATCCACAATCATTGGAAGTCAACCATAGTTTAATCTTTAGGGATGTGGGGTAGAAATATATCATAAATTTTCACCTTTTTTTATTTGAAGCCAGAAATGCTCTCAGTTAGTGTTGATATCTTCCTTGCATTTGCATTTTTCAGGCTCAGCTGTCTTTCTTTATTCAAACTGTTCTGAGTCTCTAGGTTAGTTTTCAAAAAAAAAAAAAAATTGGCAGCTCTCAGTCAAATTTAACATTTGAGTTCTTTCAATCTGACTTCTTTTTTATTTTTAGAATTCTGGGTAATGTGCTTTTAGAATTCAATCTATTCCGCTTTTGAGTGTTAACACTCACATCAAATTAAATTTTATTTTCTGTTGTGAGTAATTGCTTTGAGACTGATACTGATTTGATTGATATTCTCTTTACCTTTATTATGAATTGTTTTATACTTCATACTTTCATAGCATTGAAATATTATATAAGATCTAAATTTGCTATGAACTTTAGCCCTGATATGAATGTTTTTTGGAAGCTGTTTTCCAGATTTGGGTGCTTGTGTGTCATTTTCAATTTTTTTGGGAGCTGTTTTCTAGATTTGGGTGCTTGTGTGTCATTTTCTATTTCTTCTAATGTCTGTTTGATTTGAATTTAATGCTCCGTGTCAAAATATTTGAAGTGGAACTCATTTTAATGTAAATGTTTGTTTATTATTAAAGGCATGTCTATTAGTCCTCCCGAGGTTTCTTCAATACCACATGTGTCTGGGACCGATTCATCCACACCAGTCATGATTAACAGCCCAGTATTTGTAAGCCGTGATACCTATGATCCCACACAAGAGGGTGGTGAAACACAACAAGAGGGAACCGAAGACACCAATAGGCAGCAAGGAGATGAAGCTGAAGATGATGGTAAATTTCGAGTGCCTAAAAGGAATAAAACATCTGAGGCATGGGAAGACTTCGATGATTTGGAAGAAAATGGCATATATTATGCCATCTGTAAACATTGTAGTAAGAAATTGAATCGGGGAAAAACTAAACAAACCAGCAGCATGTGGAGGCATCGGGAAAACTGTTCCGTTAGAAAAGCCAAGCTTAGAAAGGCCGAGCGGCAAACAAAGATAAACTTTCAGCAAGCGAATGAGCGTTTTCCAACTGTACCATCATTGCACACTGGCAAATTCGATATGGAAACAATGAGAGAGGCTGCTGCACATTGGATCTTGATGCACGAGCATCCTTTCACAATTTTGGAGGAAGAGGGTTTCAACATAATGATGAAACGCGGCTGGCCGGAGTGGCAAAAGATTTCACGCATGACAGCTAAAAAAGATTGTACACAGGTGTACGAGATAGAGAAAAAGAAGTTGAAGAACTTGTTGAGGCATGTACAAAAAGTTAGCTTGACCACCGATATGTGGAAATCAAAGAATCAAAAAATTGAATACATGGTGGTGACCGGACATTGGATTGATGGAAATTGGAAGCTTCAGAAGAGAGTGTTAAATTTTGTTCATATTCGACCACCACGTCGAGGAGTTGAGATTTCGGATGCAGTTTTCAAGTGTGCAAAGGAATGGGGAATTGAGGGAAAAATTCACACTATTTCTGTGGACAATGCCTCAAACAATGATGTGGCCGTGAGATTGTTGAAAGATGATTTCGGGAGATGCAAGAAGCTTTTGGGTGGAGGAAAACTGTTTCATGTTCGTTGTTGCGCCCATATCTTGAACCTTATGGTTCAAGATGGCTTGAAGGATATAGTAGATATTTGTGAAAATATTCGAGATAGTGTGGATTTTGTGAACAAGTCTGATGGTAGGGCATTGCTATTTGCAGAAATTGCTCAACACCTACAAATTCCTGGAAACAAATCGCTCCATGATTGTAGGACGAGATGGAATTCAACATATGAAATGTTGAATTGTGCTATAAAATATAAAGAGGTTTTTCCTCGTTTTCAAGTTCGAGAGCCCCTTTATGAGTCTTGTCCATCTTCAGAGGATTGGGAGAAGGTTGAGAAAGTTTGCACCATTTTAGAGAAGTTCTACACAGCCACACACATAATTTCGGGGAGTGAGTATCCAACTAGCAATCTATTCCTCCCTGAGATTCTAAAGGTGAAGAAACTCTTGGATGCACGAGTGAATGATGAAGATGATTTTGTCCGGAGTATGATTACAAGAATGAAGCTCAAGTTTGACAAATACTGGAAAGAGTGTAATTTTTTGATGTCCATTGCAGCTATCTTGGATCCCAGACAGAAAATGCGAGCAATAGAGTTTGCCTTCCCTAAGATGTATTCCGCATATGAAGCTCAAGAGAATATCACATATGTTCGAAAAGCCATCTTTGAGCTTTATGACGAGTACGTTGCTATGGCTACAAGTGGAAGTGCAGGGACAGGTTGTTCATTAAATCCTGCATCCGAAATAGTGTGTCCACCTCGAGCAAGTGCTGACTATTGGGATGATTTGGATGAGTATTGTGGTGAACTCGAATCCGATGAACCCCATAAGAGCGAGTTGGTGGATTACCTAGACAAGCCTCGCCAACTTCCTGGACAAAATCTGAAGGATTTCAACTGTTTAGATTGGTGGAAAATCAACCGATCAGCATACCCGGTACTCTCTCAGTTAGCGGCTGATGTATTGGCCATTCCTATCACTACCGTTGCATCTGAGGCCACCTTTAGTGCTGGAACTAGGGTGATTGATTCATACCGTGCTTCACTTGCTCCGAAGACAGTCCAAACATTAATGTGTGCAGGCGATTGGTGTAGAAATTTACACGGGGTCAAAAAGAAATTGAAAGTAAGTTATATCTATATGAATTTGTTATTGCAGAGATAAATTAGTATTTATTAGTTTGTTTATTGATTTTAAAGTATTACATTATTTGCATTTCCACTACCTAAATGCAGCCACAGAAAGCTCTCAAAGAATATGAGCTGCCCAATGCTTGAAGTTGTGTAAGGAGCAACTACTTTGCTGAAAATCAGGTCCATCTTTTTGTGAATTCTCATTTTCTTATTCTTAATTTGCCATAAGTTGTGTTCAAATTTTAAATTTAAATTGTACATAAGTTGGTTGATTTGTCATTTGTGTATGGCTAGGTGTTGTAGATTGTACACCGAAGTTTGAAGATGCATAAGGAGCAAACAAGCTGTTTCATTTACCAGATTACAAACAAGAGCTTCTAAATGCTCATTAGACTCCAGAAAATTTCCCTAAGTTTTTCCTTTCAATTGGCTGCAGCACTCATTTTTGTATTTTCGTGAAATTCTGATGAGGTTGAGAACAGGTTGTTGCTTATGTTTAATGCTGAAATGTTAATATGGAATTGTGGATCATGGCCACTTAGTTTCTGCATGCGTATGGTGTTTCTTTAGCCATTGTGTTTGTCCTTTTGTTTGTCATTGGTTTCTCGTTTGCGGAATTTCTGAATTTTGGAAGATAGAATTCTTGAATCTTGAATCTTTATTAATCTTATTGATTCCCCTGGCATGTTGATTTCTCATCTGAGGTGACTGCTGCCCTTCGTATTACTGATGGTGCATTGGTGCTGGTTGATTGTATTGAGGGTGTGTGTTCGTGTGTTTTCTTTGCTTTTGGCCGTGTGTTTTCTGGAAAAATTGCCACTGGCATGAAGATTCCCCTGGGCATGTTGATTTCTCATCTGAGGTGACTGCTGCCCTTCGTATTACTGATGGTGCATTGGTGGTGGTTGATTGTATTGAGGATGTGTGTGTCTGTGTGTTTTCTTTACTTTTGGCCGTGTGTTTTCTGGAAAAAGTGCCACTGGCATGAAGGTTAGAATCATGGGTCCCAACTATGTTCCGTGAGAGAAAAAGGACTTGTATGTTATAATGTTAAGACTTAAGAATGTCTAAAGAATAGTTATTTGGATGGGTAAGAAGCAGGAAACAGTTGAGGATGTGCCATGGGGTAACACAGTTGCTATGGTTGGTTTGGATCAATTCATCACAGTTGCTATCGTTGTTATGGTTGCTGTCTCTCCTGTCGTGCGTGTTGCTGGGCAGAGTGCAGTGGAAGGTTGCATCTGATTCCCCAAGCTTGTTGAAGGTTTGAAACCTCTGCCGAAGGTTCTGTCCTCTGTATGCAATGGCATGCTTCTAAGTTTTGTCCATGTGGCTCCAAGCCTCCAAGACTTTAATTGGCTTCTAAGTTTTTGATGCGAGACGCGGAAGCAACTTCGGATCTAGAGGAACACGATGAAGATTGGATGGAGTTGAACCTGAACTTGGACCACTCAAGAACAGATTTAACGGTAGAGGACGCCACAATCAAGTATGTGTGCTTGATTGATAAGTCAAGAACAGCCTAGGATCAACTCTAGGATGTTCAACTTAAAAACTGAATGTAACATGCGGCTTGAGGCTATTAATAGCCGTGACTAAGACCTAATAAACTGGAAAAATAACAAGGAAAGTTCGGCCAGCCCCTTGGGCCTTCACTTGACCGAAAGCTAGCCCAACTAACTATAGATCCCCGTACGGCTCAGCGAGGGTACTTAACTGCAGCTTAGCCCGCTATCTGGAGCTTGAACACTTGCATCTTCAATTGTAAGCAGCATTTTAGTAGTCGTGCAAGGATATTCCAACTCAATTCCTTCAATGGCCGGTTTCTCTTGGATTTGGATGGCCGGTTTCGACAACTTGACTCGAAAAGCAAATAAAAAAAAAAGGATATAACGTGATACCTCTTAATTAGCTCTGATTACCAACTGATACGAACGTCGCCAACCTTGTGACGAAACCCGTAAAAGATTAGCTTCAGGATCGACAAGAGGACACCAAGTTTGAAGCGGATGACCTCAACCCGTTAATCACGTGGTTAACGAACCTTGGTATAATGGTAGAAGATGCCACAACCTAGTGCGATTCTAGATTGATAAGTCACGAACACCTAGAGAAATTCTAAGGTATTCAAGAAGCCTTGGAGAAACCAAGAAAACTCTCAAAATCTGATTTATTGATTGAATGCCTAAACCATTGGAAGTGTGGGCTATTTATAGCCTTACATAGAGATGAACAACTAAATGTGGAACTAGTCTAGAGTTGTGGTCTTGACTAAGACTAACAATTGTAGGCTTGACTATTCCATAAGACTAAGAATTGTGGGCTTGACCAAACCTTATGAGGTCATCCCTTAGGTAAACAACCTTATGAGGTCATTGCTTAGGTAAATAACCTTATGAGATCATCGCTTAGGTAAATAAAGCAAGGCTATGGACCATTAAGCCCTTATTACAATGACTTAACTAAAACAGCAAATGTGACTAGAGAAGGGTCACACATGGTTCTCTTTGGCGTGCACTACATGGATGACTTTCATTCCTTCATGCTCAAGCCCCTCAATGACCTTGGGGACAATTTCTTGGCCTTGTATCTCATGAACAAGTCCTTGGAGTTCCTTCCTCATCTTGTTAGCTCGTGCTCGAGTTACGGGTCCTAGGGGAACTCGAATAGTTCGCACTGGTGTCTCTTGATTGGTATCATCCCCCTCCTCTTCAAAAGGATTTGTCCTCAAATCAGCTTCATCGTCTGCAAGAAAAGGAGATAGATCAGAGACATTGAATGTAGCGCTCACATTGTACTCACCGGGTAGGTCCAGTTTGTAAGCATTGTCATTGATGCGCTTGATGACTTGGAACGGCCCATCTCCTCAGGGAAGTAATTTATTGCGCCTTTGGACTGGGAACCTTTCCTTGCGTAGATGTAACCACACCCAGTCACCAGGTTCAAACACAACGCGTTGGCGTCCCTTGTTAACCCGTTGAGCAACTTGGTCCATCCTTCGCTCAATGTTTAGGCGTACCTGCTCGTGTAATTTCTTGACAAAATCTGCTCGTTTAGCACCATCCATGTTAATGTGCTCAGAAGAAGGTAAAGGTGATAAGTCTAGTGGTGTTAAAGGATTAAAACCATAGACTATTTCAAATGGTGAAAAATGAGTAGAACTATGCACCGTGCGATTGTATGCAAACTCAACATGGGGTAAACACTCTTCCCAGGTTCTAATGTTTTTTCTAATGATGGCACGCAAGAGTGTAGATAGTGTACGATTGACAACCTCAGTTTGGCCATCAGTTTGTGGGTGACTAGTAGTAGAAAATAGCAATTTGGTACCCAATTTTCCCCACAAAGTTTTCCAAAAGTAACTCAAAAATTTGACATCCCTATCAGAGACAATTGTCCTAGGCATGCCGTGCAATCTAATGATTTCTTTGAAAAACAAATCAGCAATGTGCGATGCATCATCTGTTTTGTGACATGGTATAAAATGTGCCATTTTTGAAAATCTGTCAACAATAACAAAGATGCTATCATTTCCCCTCTTTGACCTAGGCAACCCTAAAACAAAATCCATGGAAATGTCGGTCCAAGGTTCCTTAGGTACAGGTAAAGGACTATAAAGGCCATAGGGTTGAAGTTTAGACTTAGCTTTGTGGCAAGTAATGCATTTAGCCACCATTCGCTCCACATCTCGTTTCATCCTTGGCCAATGGAAGTGCTCTTGAAGGATAGCTAAGGTTTTAGCTACGCCAAAGTGTCCCATCAAGCCACCTCCGTGTGCTTCCCTAACAAGTAAAGAGCGAATAGAGCAGTTAGGTATACATAGTCGATTGAGGTAGAAAAGAAATCCATCAAGGATGTAGAATTTACCTTGAGTTGCTGAACCACAAGAGTCATAAATACCTGAGAAATCTGGGTCATTGGTGTATAACTCTTTGACTAATTCAAATCCTAACAACCTTGCATCAAGTTGAGTGAGCAAAGAGTACCGACGTGATAATGCATCAGCAACAACATTAGTTTTCCCCACTTTGTACTTAATCACATAAGGGAAGGTTTCAATAAATGCAATCCACCTAACATGACGCTTATTCAACTTGTGTTGTGACTTAATGTGCTTAAGCGACTCATGGTCAGTGTGTATGACAAATTCCCTTGGTCTCAAGTAATGTTGCCAAGTTTCTAAAGCACGGATTAAGGAGTACAACTCCTTATCATAAGTGGAATAGTTCAAAGCTGCCCCATTGAGTTTTTCACTAAAGTATGCAATTGGTTTGCCCTCTTGCATTAGGACAGCTCCAATACCCACCCCAGATGCATCACACTCTATTTCAAACATCTTGTCAAAGCATGGTAATGCAAGTAGTGGTGCATGTGTGAGTTGATGTTTAAGCATTTGGAAAGCACGTACTTGAGCATCTCTCCACACAAATGGCTCATTTTTCTTAATTACAGCAGTTAGAGGTGCAGCAATGGTACTAAAATCTTTAACAAATCGTCTATAAAAACTAGCAAGACCATGGAAGCTACGTACCTCACCCACCGTGCTTGGAGTAGGCCATTCTCGAATTGCTTTAACCTTCTCCTCGTCCACTTTGATTCCCTGTTTACTCACAACAAAGCCTAGGAAGACAAGTTGATCAGTACAAAAGGAGCACTTCTTAAGGTTAGCATAGAGCTTTTCCCTTCGAAGTACATCAAGAACAAGCTTCACATGTTCAACATGCTCATCTAAGCTCCTACTATAAATCAGGATATCGTCAAAATATACAACTACAAATTTTCCAAGGAATGGACGAAGTACGTGGTTCATCAACCTCATGAACGTACTAGGTGCATTAGTTAGTCCAAATGGCATAACTAACCACTCGTACAAGCCATGTTTGGTTTTAAAGGTCGTTTTCCATTCATCCCCCTCTTTCATCCTAATTTGATGATAACCGCTTTTTAGATCAATTTTAGTGAAAATCACAGCACCATATAGCTCATCTAACATATCATCAAGTCTAGGAATAGGGTGACGATATTTTACCGTTATTGCATTAACGGCCCTACAGTCAGTGCACATTCGCCAACTTCCATCCTTTTTAGGCACCAAGATGACGGGAACCGCACATGGGCTCAAGCTTTCTCGTGCCCATCCCTTTGTTAGAAGCTCTTCGATTTGGCGTTGGAGCTCCTTTGTCTCATCTGGACCCATTTTGTAGGCTGGTCTGTTAGGAAGTGGGGCACCTGGAACCAAGTCAATTTGATGCTCAATTCCCCTTATTGGTGGTAGTCCATTTGGAATCTCATCGGGAAAGACATCCTCATAATCCTGCAAAAGAGAGACAATACTAGATGGTAGAGTGTTAGTAAGATCACTTGTAACAACCAACACCTCTTTGCACAAAAGTACAAAGATGGGTGTATTAACACTCAAAGCCTTTCTTACTACATTGGCTTTTATCAATAGACTTTGCCTTTTCTCTCTCTTTTCAATTTTGGCCGGCTCACTATATGTCTTTTTCCTCTCAATTTTCTCGGCCTTATCATTTCCTGTTGAGCTCTCGATTTTTTCTATTTTTTTCTTCTCATTCTCAAGCTCGCTCTCCTTGTTCAGGCTTTCTTGATCTTCACGAACTTGGATAGGAGTGAGTGGCACAAGCACAATCCTCTTCTCGCCTTGCTTGAAGGAGTATTTATTGGTAATGCCATCGAATGTAACTCCCTTGTCGAATTGCCATGGTCTCCCCAATAGTATGTGACATGCTTGCATAGGGACCACGTCGCATAACACCACGTCCTCATACTTTCCAATTCGGAAAGGTACTTGGACTTGCTTGGTCACACGAACATCCCCACTATCATTCAACCATTGCAAACGATAAGGTGTTGGATGTCGTAGAGTGGGTAGTGCTAGTTTCTCCACCATCAAGGCACTAGCGACGTTAGCACAACTACCTCCATCTATGATCAAACTACATACCTTGCCTTTGATATAGCAACGGGTGTAGAAAATGTTCTCCCTTTGTGCATGGTCGGCAGCTTTCACTTGGGTTGCTAAGGCTCGTCTGACAACGAGTCCAACTCGTTCATCGACGGGTAATGCTTCCTCTTCTTCCTCAAGGGATGGCAACTCCTCCTTCTCATCCTCATCATCGGTGAAAAACTCACCATTGGGTAAGATGATCATAGTGCGTTGGTTCGGGCATTGGCTAGCAATATGCCCTCGGCCTTGGCATTTGAAGCATCTAGTATCTCGATTTCGCCCCATGCTTGACTCAATGGCAGTCTTTGGTGTTGCCGTAGACTCCCACTTAGTCATATCTGGCCTTGGTCTTGAAGGGATGGAATTACTCGGCCCTTTATCCTCTTTCTTTGGTGGTGTAGTTCGGAGATAAGAGGGTGAAAAGTTGGAGTAACTCCGAGTCGAACCCCTCCTCTTAATCCTCCTTTCAATCTTGATGGCCTTTTCCACCAAATCCCCAAGTTCCACATAGTGGTGTAACTCTACTTGGTCAGCGATTTCGGGCCTTAGTCCGTTCAAGAAGCGTGCCATTGTTGCTTCTCGATCCTCCATGATGTCTGCCCGTAGCATGAGTATTTCCATTTCTTTGTGATAGTCCTCGACACTTCGTGCTCCTTGGTTGAGGCTTTGAAGCTTTTGGTACAAGTCACGGTAGTAGTGACTAGGTACGAAACGCTTCCTCATTAGTCGTCTTAGCTCTGTCCAAGTTTGTATGGTAGGTTCACGACTCCTCCTTCGACTAGTGGAGAGTTGATCCCACCACACAACGGCGTAGTCGGTGAATTCGACCACGGCCAACTTGACCTTTTGCTCTTCCGAGTAAGTATTGCAGTCGAAAACAAGTTCAATCCGCTTCTCCCACTCTAAGTAGGCATCAGGGTCTGATCGTCCTTGGAAAGGCGGAATTTTCATCTTTATGCCCGGAATGTGGTCATTTGAAGGCCTAGCATCACGCTTGGACCTACTTTGCTTATGCTCATAGTTGTTGTCTGAGTTAGAGTCGCTAGACTCATGTGCATAAGCCTTTCCACGGCTGCCTTTGGAGCTTCCATGAGACAACTCTAAGCTGTCAATGCGTTGGTGCATCAGTTCAAGTTTTTGGTCCATCATGCGTCCCAATTCGCCTTTGATTGCTTCTGTGAAAAGTTTAAGATCAAAAGCTTGGGAGCTTGCTCCCCCCTCGTTAGCCATGGTAGGGTAAAAAAAAAAATAATGGAAAGAAGCAAAGTTTATCTCGCACACTTCCTCACGTGTTTACTCTCGCTCTCGTGTTTGAACACTCTAAGAACTCACCAAGGTATTTTCAAGGCTCCTCGGTCAACTCCTCGAAGAAGTTAGAACTCCTTCTAGTGTGGATCGACTTACCAACCAAGGTCACAAGATTGTAGCACTTTGAACGAAAAAAGAACAAAAGATGAAGGGACTGACCACGACTCAATGAATGACTCAAAGTTGAATTTTAAGGATCCTAGACAAAAACTCTACCCAAAACTGGAATTTTGAGCTGCTGGTTGCTGCATTTCTGGGCAGTGTTTTGGTAGATAAATGGACACTTAGAGGATTCAGAATGACACTTAAAACTAACCTAATGATGCACGAAAATTTCCAGAATTAATGATTGGACAGAAATTCCCCAATGGTTGCAAAGATGGAATCCGAATGGAAGATGAATTTGTGTTGTGGTAGGACTGTTTTGGAAACCCAAGGCTGACTTTTCTTCTTTAATCCTTTGGAAACAAGGATTAGTCTTCCTATTTCCTGGTTCCCATAAATTCTAAGGTCAAGTTCAAGATTGGAACTGATTTGGTTGTTTTTGGGAACAAGGGTGGAAAATTTGACTTGAACAGGTTGGAAAATTTGACTTGAATAGGTTGGGAAATTTGACTTGAATAGGCTGAATATTCTTCTTCTTCCTTTGTTTTTGTTTTCTAATCATCCAAGAAGAGCCAAATTTCGTGGCTAAAATGTTCTTAGTCAAGAAAGAAGATTGTTGTGGTGAAGACAAGGATTTTGGCAGCTGAAAATTTGCAGCCTTGTTGTTTACCAAGATTTGGTTCCCAAAACCCAGAAACTTCAAGATTCTTTCAAGAATTCAAGATGTTAATTCCCAGAATTCAAGAAACACAAAATTGAAGATGATTTCCTCCCTAAACAATCCAAGATTTCACGATTTGATCAAGACAGATTTTGGTTGGCTTCAAGAATCCCAACTAAAGTTCCAAGAACTTCAAGATTATGGTTTTAAACAATCAGGAACTTCAAGAAACCCAAGTTTTGGTCAAGACAGATTTCCAGGAATTTTTGTAAGGTTAGCCAGCTATTTTTTTTTTTTTTTGTATGTAAACAAGAACACAAGGTAATAACTAGATAGGACTCTAAAACCCTTGCTACAAACTGATTTTTTTCGGATGAACAGTAACCTCGAATGATCAAATAGAACAAAAGACTGGAATTGAATGGATATAACAGGATAGAAACAAGACTCAAACAAGGAATCAAGAATAAGACACAAAAAAAAAGGCTGGACCAAACCAGGCTAACCACAGCAATTAACAACAACTAGACACAAGTTTATGTCGTAACAAATCTGGAAAAATAACGCAAGAACACGAAGTAACAAATCTGGAAATTGCGGATAGCAACTTAGAACACGAAAACAGAATTTTCGACAACTTGACTCGAAAAGCAAATAAAAAAAAAGGATATAACGTGATACCTCTTAATTAGCTCTGATTACCAACTGATACGAACGTCGCCAACCTTGTGACGAAACCCGTAAAAGATTAGCTTCAGGATCGACAAGAGGACACCAAGTTTGAAGCGGATGACCTCAACCCGTTAATCACGTGGTTAACGAACCTTGGTATAATGGTAGAAGACGCCACAACCTAGTGCGATTCTAGATTGATAAGTCACGAACACCTAGAGAAATTCTAAGGTATTCAAGAAGCCTTGGAGAAACCAAGAAAACTCTCAAAATCTGATTTATTGATTGAATGCCTAAACCATTGGAAGTGTGGGCTATTTATAGCCTTACATAGAGATGAACAACTAAATGTGGAACTAGTCTAGAGTTGTGGTCTTGACTAAGACTAACAATTGTAGGCTTGACTATTCCATAAGACTAAGAATTGTGGGCTTGACCAAACCTTATGAGGTCATCCCTTAGGTAAACAACCTTATGAGGTCATTGCTTAGGTAAATAACCTTATGAGATCATCGCTTAGGTAAATAAAGCAAGGCTATGGACCATTAAGCCCTTATTACAATGACTTAACTAAAACAGCAAATGTGACTAGAGAAGGGTCACACATGGTTCTCTTTGGCGTGCACTACATGGATGACTTTCATTCCTTCATGCTCAAGCCCCTCAATGACCTTGGGGACAATTTCTTGGCCTTGTATCTCATGAACAAGTCCTTGGAGTTCCTTCCTCATCTTGTTAGCTCGTGCTCGAGTTACGGGTCCTAGGGGAACTCGAATAGTTCGCACTGGTGTCTCTTGGTTCGTATCATCCCCCTCCTCTTCAAAAGGATTTGTCCTCAAATCAGCTTCATCGTCTGCAAGAAAAGGAGATAGATCAGAGACATTGAATGTAGCGCTCACATTGTACTCACCGGGTAGGTCCAGTTTGTAAGCATTGTCATTGATGCGCTTGATGACTTGGAACGGCCCATCTCCTCAGGGAAGTAATTTATTGCGCCTTTGGACTGGGAACCTTTCCTTGCGTAGATGTAACCACACCCAGTCACCAGGTTCAAACACAACGCGTTGGCGTCCCTTGTTAACCCGTTGAGCAACTTGGTCCATCCTTCGCTCAATGTTTAGGCGTACCTGCTCGTGTAATTTCTTGACAAAATCTGCTCGTTTAGCACCATCCATGTTAATGTGCTCAGAAGAAGGTAAAGGTGATAAGTCTAGTGGTGTTAAAGGATTAAAACCATAGACTATTTCAAATGGTGAAAAATGAGTAGAACTATGCACCGTGCGATTGTATGCAAACTCAACATGGGGTAAACACTCTTCCCAGGTTCTAATGTTTTTTCTAATGATGGCACGCAAGAGTGTAGATAGTGTACGATTGACAACCTCAGTTTGGCCATCAGTTTGTGGGTGACTAGTAGTAGAAAATAGCAATTTGGTACCCAATTTTCCCCACAAAGTTTTCCAAAAGTAACTCAAAAATTTGACATCCCTATCAGAGACAATTGTCCTAGGCATGCCATGCAATCTAATGATTTCTTTGAAAAACAAATCAGCAATGTGCGATGCATCATCTGTTTTGTGACATGGTATAAAATGTGCCATTTTTGAAAATCTGTCAACAATAACAAAGATGCTATCATTTCCCCTCTTTGACCTAGGCAACCCTAAAACAAAATCCATGGAAATGTCGGTCCAAGGTTCCTTAGGTACAGGTAAAGGACTATAAAGGCCATAGGGTTGAAGTTTAGACTTAGCTTTGTGGCAAGTAATGCATTTAGCCACCATTCGCTCCACATCTCGTTTCATCCTTGGCCAATGGAAGTGCTCTTGAAGGATAGCTAAGGTTTTAGCTACGCCAAAGTGTCCCATCAAGCCACCTCCGTGTGCTTCCCTAACAAGTAAAGAGCGAATAGAGCAGTTAGGTATGCATAGTCGATTGAGGTAGAAAAGAAATCCATCAAGGATGTAGAATTTACCTTGAGTTGCTGAACCACAAGAGTCATAAATACCTGAGAAATCTGGGTCATTGGTGTATAACTCTTTGACTAATTCAAATCCTAACAACCTTGCATCAAGTTGAGTGAGCAAAGAGTACCGACGTGATAATGCATCAGCAACAACATTAGTTTTCCCCACTTTGTACTTAATCACATAAGGGAAGGTTTCAATAAATGCAATCCACCTAACATGACGCTTATTCAACTTGTGTTGTGACTTAATGTGCTTAAGCGACTCATGGTCAGTGTGTATGACAAATTCCCTTGGTCTCAAGTAATGTTGCCAAGTTTCTAAAGCACGGATTAAGGAGTACAACTCCTTATCATAAGTGGAATAGTTCAAAGCTGCCCCATTGAGTTTTTCACTAAAGTATGCAATTGGTTTGCCCTCTTGCATTAGGACAGCTCCAATACCCACCCCAGATGCATCACACTCTATTTCAAACATCTTGTCAAAGCATGGTAATGCAAGTAGTGGTGCATGTGTGAGTTGATGTTTAAGCATTTGGAAAGCACGTACTTGAGCATCTCTCCACACAAATGGCTCATTTTTCTTAATTACAGCAGTTAGAGGTGCAGCAATGGTACTAAAATCTTTAACAAATCGTCTATAAAAACTAGCAAGACCATGGAAGCTACGTACCTCACCCACCGTGCTTGGAGTAGGCCATTCTCGAATTGCTTTAACCTTCTCCTCGTCCACTTTGATTCCCTGTTTACTCACAACAAAGCCTAGGAAGACAAGTTGATCAGTACAAAAGGAGCACTTCTTAAGGTTAGCATAGAGCTTTTCCCTTCGAAGTACATCAAGAACAAGCTTCACATGTTCAACATGCTCATCTAAGCTCCTACTATAAATCAGGATATCGTCAAAATATACAACTACAAATTTTCCAAGGAATGGACGAAGTACGTGGTTCATCAACCTCATGAACGTACTAGGTGCATTAGTTAGTCCAAATGGCATAACTAACCACTCGTACAAGCCATGTTTGGTTTTAAAGGTCGTTTTCCATTCATCCCCCTCTTTCATCCTAATTTGATGATAACCGCTTTTTAGATCAATTTTAGTGAAAATCACAGCACCATATAGCTCATCTAACATATCATCAAGTCTAGGAATAGGGTGACGATATTTTACCGTTATTGCATTAACGGCCCTACAGTCAGTGCACATTCGCCAACTTCCATCCTTTTTAGGCACCAAGATGACGGGAACCGCACATGGGCTCAAGCTTTCTCGTGCCCATCCCTTTGTTAGAAGCTCTTCGATTTGGCGTTGGAGCTCCTTTGTCTCATCTGGACCCATTTTGTAGGCTGGTCTGTTAGGAAGTGGGGCACCTGGAACCAAGTCAATTTGATGCTCAATTCCCCTTATTGGTGGTAGTCCATTTGGAATCTCATCGGGAAAGACATCCTCATAATCCTGCAAAAGAGAGACAATACTAGATGGTAGAGTGTTAGTAAGATCACTTGTAACAACCAACACCTCTTTGCACAAAAGTACAAAGATGGGTGTATTAACACTCAAAGCCTTTCTTACTACATTGGCTTTTATCAATAGACTTTGCCTTTTCTCTCTCTTTTCAATTTTGGCCGGCTCACTATATGTCTTTTTCCTCTCAATTTTCTCGGCCTTATCATTTCCTGTTGAGCTCTCGATTTTTTCTATTTTTTTCTTCTCATTCTCAAGCTCGCTCTCCTTGTTCAGGCTTTCTTGATCTTCACGAACTTGGATAGGAGTGAGTGGCACAAGCACAATCCTCTTCTCGCCTTGCTTGAAGGAGTATTTATTGGTAATGCCATCGAATGTAACTCCCTTGTCGAATTGCCATGGTCTCCCCAATAGTATGTGACATGCTTGCATAGGGACCACGTCGCATAACACCACGTCCTCATACTTTCCAATTCGGAAAGGTACTTGGACTTGCTTGGTCACACGAACATCCCCACTATCATTCAACCATTGCAAACGATAAGGTGTTGGATGTCGTAGAGTGGGTAGTGCTAGTTTCTCCACCATCAAGGCACTAGCGACGTTAGCACAACTACCTCCATCTATGATCAAACTACATACCTTGCCTTTGATATAGCAACGGGTGTAGAAAATGTTCTCCCTTTGTGCATGGTCGGCAGCTTTCACTTGGGTTGCTAAGGCTCGTCTGACAACGAGTCCAACTCGTTCATCGACGGGTAATGCTTCCTCTTCTTCCTCAAGGGATGGCAACTCCTCCTTCTCATCCTCATCATCGGTGAAAAACTCACCATTGGGTAAGATGATCATAGTGCGTTGGTTCGGGCATTGGCTAGCAATATGCCCTCGGCCTTGGCATTTGAAGCATCTAGTATCTCGATTTCGCCCCATGCTTGACTCAATGGCAGTCTTTGGTGTTGCCGTAGACTCCCACTTAGTCATATCTGGCCTTGGTCTTGAAGGGATGGAATTACTCGGCCCTTTATCCTCTTTCTTTGGTGGTGTAGTTCGGAGATAAGAGGGTGAAAAGTTGGAGTAACTCCGAGTCGAACCCCTCCTCTTAATCCTCCTTTCAATCTTGATGGCCTTTTCCACCAAATCCCCAAGTTCCACATAGTGGTGTAACTCTACTTGGTCAGCGATTTCGGGCCTTAGTCCGTTCAAGAAGCGTGCCATTGTTGCTTCTCGATCCTCCATGATGTCTGCCCGTAGCATGAGTATTTCCATTTCTTTGTGATAGTCCTCGACACTTCGTGCTCCTTGGTTGAGGCTTTGAAGCTTTTGGTACAAGTCACGGTAGTAGTGACTAGGTACGAAACGCTTCCTCATTAGTCGTCTTAGCTCTGTCCAAGTTTGTATGGTAGGTTCACGACTCCTCCTTCGACTAGTGGAGAGTTGATCCCACCACACAACGGCGTAGTCGGTGAATTCGACCACGGCCAACTTGACCTTTTGCTCTTCCGAGTAAGTATTGCAGTCGAAAACAAGTTCAATCCGCTTCTCCCACTCTAAGTAGGCATCAGGGTCTGATCGTCCTTGGAAAGGCGGAATTTTCATCTTTATGCCCGGAATGTGGTCATTTGAAGGCCTAGCATCACGCTTGGACCTACTTTGCTTATGCTCATAGTTGTTGTCTGAGTTAGAGTCGCTAGACTCATGTGCATAAGCCTTTCCACGGCTGCCTTTGGAGCTTCCATGAGACAACTCTAAGCTGTCAATGCGTTGGTGCATCAGTTCAAGTTTTTGGTCCATCATGCGTCCCAATTCGCCTTTGATTGCTTCTGTGAAAAGTTTAAGATCAAAAGCTTGGGAGCTTGCTCCCCCCTCGTTAGCCATGGTAGGGTAAAAAAAAAATAATGGAAAGAAGCAAAGTTTATCTCGCACACTTCCTCACGTGTTTACTCTCGCTCTCGTGTTTGAACACTCTAAGAACTCACCAAGGTATTTTCAAGGCTCCTCGGTCAACTCCTCGAAGAAGTTAGAACTCCTTCTAGTGTGGATCGACTTACCAACCAAGGTCACAAGATTGTAGCACTTTGAACGAAAAAAGAACAAAAGATGAAGGGACTGACCACGACTCAATGAATGACTCAAAGTTGAATTTTAAGGATCCTAGACAAAAACTCTACCCAAAACTGGAATTTTGAGCTGCTGGTTGCTGCATTTCTGGGCAGTGTTTTGGTAGATAAATGGACACTTAGAGGATTCAGAATGACACTTAAAACTAACCTAATGATGCACGAAAATTTCCAGAATTAATGATTGGACAGAAATTCCCCAATGGTTGCAAAGATGGAATCCGAATGGAAGATGAATTTGTGTTGTGGTAGGACTGTTTTGGAAACCCAAGGCTGACTTTTCTTCTTTAATCCTTTGGAAACAAGGATTAGTCTTCCTATTTCCTGGTTCCCATAAATTCTAAGGTCAAGTTCAAGATTGGAACTGATTTGGTTGTTTTTGGGAACAAGGGTGGAAAATTTGACTTGAACAGGTTGGAAAATTTGACTTGAATAGGTTGGGAAATTTGACTTGAATAGGCTGAATATTCTTCTTCTTCCTTTGTTTTTGTTTTCTAATCATCCAAGAAGAGCCAAATTTCGTGGCTAAAATGTTCTTAGTCAAGAAAGAAGATTGTTGTGGTGAAGACAAGGATTTTGGCAGCTGAAAATTTGCAGCCTTGTTGTTTACCAAGATTTGGTTCCCAAAACCCAGAAACTTCAAGATTCTTTCAAGAATTCAAGATGTTAATTCCCAGAATTCAAGAAACACAAAATTGAAGATGATTTCCTCCCTAAACAATCCAAGATTTCACGATTTGATCAAGACAGATTTTGGTTGGCTTCAAGAATCCCAACTAAAGTTCCAAGAACTTCAAGATTATGGTTTTAAACAATCAGGAACTTCAAGAAACCCAAGTTTTGGTCAAGACAGATTTCCAGGAATTTTTGTAAGGTTAGCCAGCTATTTTTTTTTTTTTTTGTATGTAAACAAGAACACAAGGTAATAACTAGATAGGACTCTAAAACCCTTGCTACAAACTGATTTTTTTCGGATGAACAGTAACCTCGAATGATCAAATAGAACAAAAGACTGGAATTGAATGGATATAACAGGATAGAAACAAGACTCAAACAAGGAATCAAGAATAAGACACAAAAAAAAAGGCTGGACCAAACCAGGCTAACCACAGCAATTAACAACAACTAGACACAAGTTTATGTCGTAACAAATCTGGAAAAATAATGCAAGAACACGAAGTAACAAATCTGGAAATTGCGGATAGCAACTTAGAACACGAAAACAGAATTTTCGACAACTTGACTCGAAAAGCAAATAAAAAAAAAGGATATAACGTGATACCTCTTAATTAGCTCTGATTACCAACTGATACGAACGTCGCCAACCTTGTGACGAAACCCGTAAAAGATTAGCTTCAGGATCGACAAGAGGACACCAAGTTTGAAGCGGATGACCTCAACCCGTTAATCACGTGGTTAACGAACCTTGGTATAATGGTAGAAGACGCCACAACCTAGTGCGATTCTAGATTGATAAGTCACGAACACCTAGAGAAATTCTAAGGTATTCAAGAAGCCTTGGAGAAACCAAGAAAACTCTCAAAATCTGATTTATTGATTGAATGCCTAAACCATTGGAAGTGTGGGCTATTTATAGCCTTACATAGAGATGAACAACTAAATGTGGAACTAGTCTAGAGTTGTGGTCTTGACTAAGACTAACAATTGTAGGCTTGACTATTCCATAAGACTAAGAATTGTGGGCTTGACCAAACCTTATGAGGTCATCCCTTAGGTAAACAACCTTATGAGGTCATTGCTTAGGTAAATAACCTTATGAGATCATCGCTTAGGTAAATAAAGCAAGGCTATGGACCATTAAGCCCTTATTACAATGACTTAACTAAAACAGCAAATGTGACTAGAGAAGGGTCACACATGGTTCTCTTTGGCGTGCACTACATGGATGACTTTCATTCCTTCATGCTCAAGCCCCTCAATGACCTTGGGGACAATTTCTTGGCCTTGTATCTCATGAACAAGTCCTTGGAGTTCCTTCCTCATCTTGTTAGCTCGTGCTCGAGTTACGGGTCCTAGGGGAACTCGAATAGTTCGCACTGGTGTCTCTTGGTTCGTATCACACCTGGGTCAAACACCATGCGACGCCGACCCTTGTTGCCATGCTTGAGGTATTGCTGGGTGCGACCTTCAATGTTGGCCTTCACCTGCTGGTGTAAAGCCTGAACAAACTCGGCCTTCTTCTTGCCATCAAGGTTAGTACGCTCAGACAACGGCAAAGGCATCAAATCCAAAGGAGTTAATCGGTTATAAGCAATCTGAAATGGAGAAAACTGTGTAGCACTATGGATGGTACGGTTATAAGCAAACTCAACGTGGGGTAAACACTCCTCCCAAGTTTTGAGATTCTTTTTAATGATGGCCCTAAGTAATGTAGACAATGTGCGATTAACGACCTCTGTTTGGCCATCGGTCTGGGGGTGAATGGATGTAGAAAATAGCAACTTACTCCCCAACTTCCCCCACAAAGTCTTCCAGAAGTAAGAGAGAAACTTCACATCTCTATCAGACACAATGGTCCTAGGTACACCATGCAAACGACAACTTCCTTAAAGAAGAGATCAACTATGTGAGTAGCATCGTCTGTCTTATGACATGGGATAAAATGGGCCATTTTAGAAAATCGGTCAACAATGACAAAAATACTATCATGGCCTCTTTTACACCTAGGCAGACCAAGTATAAAGTCCATTGAAATGTCAACCCCTGGTTCAGAAGGGATAGGTAGAGGTGTGTACAAACCAAAGGGTTGGAGCATGGACTTGGCACGGTGACAGGTGATGCAGCGTGATACCACTCGCTCCACGTCCCGCCTCATGCATGGCCAATAGACGGACGTTGGCTCTAGTTGCACCTTTACTTGCTCCACTTCGATGGCAGCGAGACCCCCGTACAGCTCCGCGTAGGGACTAACTATGCGGCCTATATGGCCTAGCCCATTGACTCAAGGACTAACAACGACGAAGGTCCAGACCACAAGCTAGTTGGACCTCTTTATTACACTATACTAAACTAATAATGTCTCATGGGCTACTGAGCTTCAGTGATGGCCGAAACTAGGACAACAAGCCTAGCCTCGTTGAGGCCCTCGATGGCCTTTGGCTCTCCACTCGACTCTTGGCCCGCACGAACCAATGTTTGTAGTGTCTCGTTCAATCTTTTCGTGCGAGCTCGTGTCAAAGGCCCCAGTGGCATCTTCACTTGCTCCACTTGGATGGCTCCCCCGACCTCATCATCATTCCCCTCCTCTTGTGAAAGTTTTGTTCTCAAATCGACCTCATCGTCTGCAAGATAGGGACTTAGGTCAGAAACATTAAAGGTAGCCGAGACATTATACTCACCTGGAAGATTGAGCTTGTATGCATTGTCATTGATGCGCGCCATAACTTGGAATGGTCTATCTCCACGAGGGAGCAACTTGTTGCGATGCTGGACAGGAAAACGCTCCTTGCGCATGTGTAACCAGACCCAGTCACCTGGGTTAAACGCCATGCGACGCCGACCCTTGTTGGCATGCTTGAGGTATTGCTGGGTGCGACTTTCAATGTTGGCCTTCACCTGCTGGTGTAAAGCCTGAACAAACTCGGCCTTCTTCTTGCCATCAAGGTTAGTACGCTCAGACAACGGCAAAGGCATCAAATCCAAAGGAGTTAATGGGTTATAAGCAATCTGAAATGGAGAAAACTGTGTAGCACTATGGATGGTACGGTTATAAGCAACTCAACGTGGGGGAAACACTCCTCCCAAGTTTTGAGATTCTTTTTAATGATGGCCCTAAGTAATGTAGACAATGTGCGATTAACGACCTCTGTTTGGCTATCGGTCTGGGGGTGAATGGATGTAGAAAATAGCAACTTACTCCCCAACTTCCCCCACAAAGTCTTCCAGAAGTAAGAGAGAAACTTCACATCTCAATCAGACACAATGGTCCTAGGTACACCATGCAAACGGCAACTTCCTTAAAGAAGAGATCAACTATGTGAGTAGCATCGTCCGTCTTATGACATGGGATAAAATGGGTCATTTTAGAAAATCGGTCAACAATGACAAAAATACTATCATGGCCTCTTTTACTCCAAGGCAGACCAAGTATAAAGTCCATTGAAATGTCAACCCCTGGTTCAGAAGGGATAGGTAGAGGTGTGTACAAACCAAAGGGTTGGAGCATGGACTTGGCACGGTGACAGGTGATGCAGCGTGATACCACTCGCTCCACGTCCCGCCTCATGCATGGCCAATAGACGGACGATGGCTCTAGTTGCACCTTTACTTGCTCCACTTCGATGGCAGCGAGACCCCTGTACAGCTCCGCGTAGGGACTAACTATGCGGCCTATATGGCCTAGCCCATTGACTCAAGGACTAACAACGACGAAGGTCCAGACCCCAAGCTAGTTGGACCTCTTTATTACACTATACTAAACTAATAATGTCTCATGGGCTACTGAGCTTCAGTGATTGCCGAAACTAGGACAACAAGCCTAGTCTCGTTGAGGCCCTCGATGGCCTTTGGCTCTCCACTCGACTCTTGGCCCGCACGAACCAATGTTTGTAGTGTCTCGTATAATCTTTTCGTGCGAGCTCGTGTCATAGGCCCCAGTGGTATCTTCACTTGCTCCACTTGGATGGCTCCCCCGACCTCCTCATCATTCCCCTCCTCTTGTGAAAGTTTTGTTCTCAAATCGACCTCATCATCTGCAAGATAGGGACTTAGGTCAGGAACATTAAAGGTAGCCGAGACATTATACTCACCTGGAAGATCGAGCTTGTATGCGTTGTCATTGATGCGCGCCATAACTTGGAATGATCTATCTCCACGAGGGAGCAACTTGTTGCGATGCTGGACAGGGAAACGCTCCTTGCGCAGGTGTAACCAGACCCAGTCACCTGGGTTAAACACCATGCGACGCCGACCCTTGTTGGCATGCTTGAGGTGTTGCTGGGTGCGACCTTCAATGTTGGCCTTCACCTGCTGGTGTAAAGCCTGAACAAACTCGGCCTTCTTCTTGCCATCAAGGTTAGTACGCTCAGACAACGGCAAAGGCATCAAATCCAAATGAGTTAATGGGTTATAAGCAATCTGATATGGAGAAAACTGTGTAGCACTATGGATGGTACGGTTATAAGCAAACTCAACGTGGGGGAAACACTCCTCCCAAGTTTTGAGATTCTTTTTAATGATGGCCCTAAGTAATGTAGACAATGTGCGATTAACGACCTCTGTTTGGCCATCGGTCTGGGGGTGAATGGATGTAGAAAATAGCAACTTACTCCCCAACTTCCCCCACAAAGTCTTCCAGAAGTAAGAGAGAAACTTCACTTCTCTATCAGACACAATGGTCCTAGGTACACCATGCAAACGGCAACTTCCTTAAAGAAGAGATCAACTATGTGAGTAGCATCGTCCGTCTTATGACATGGGATAAAATGGGTCATTTTAGAAAATCGGTCAACAATGACAAAAATACTATCATGGCCTCTTTTACTCCAAGGCAGACCAAGTATAAAGTCCATTGAAATGTCAACCCCTGGTTCAGAAGGGATAGGTAGAGGTGTGTACAAACCAAAGGGTTGGAGCATGGACTTGGCACGGTGACAGGTGATGCAGCGTGATACCACTCGCTCCACGTCCCGCCTCATGCATGGCCAATAGACGGACGATGGCTCTAGTTGCACCTTTACTTGCTCCACTTCTGATACGAGTTAAGCTATGCCATTGGATAAGGTTCAAGTCCCACTAGGACTGATTACACGAGCAGGTACGCCTAAACATTGAGCGAAGGATGGACCAAGTTGCTCAACGGGTTAACAAGGGACGCCAACGCGTTGTGTTTGAACCTGGTGACTGGGTGTGGTTACATCTACGCAAGGAAAGGTTCCCAGTCCAAAGGCGCAATAAATTACTTCCCCGAGGAGATAGGCCGTTCCAAGTCATCAAGCGCATCAATGACAATGCTTACAAACTGGACCTACCCGGTGAGTACAATGTGAGCGCTACATTCAATGTCTCTGATCTATCTCCTTTTCTTGCAGACGATGAAGCTGATTTGAGGACAAATCCTTTTGAAGAGGGGGGGGATGATACGAACCAAGAGACACCATTGCGAACTATTCGAGTTCCCCTAGGACCCCGTAACTCGAGCACGAGCTAAGAAGATGAGGGAGGAACTCCAAGGACTTGTTCATGAGATACAAGGCCAAGAAATTGTCCCCAAGGTCATTGAGGGGTTTGAGCATGAAGGAATGAAAGTCATCCATGTAGTGCACGTCAAAGAGAACCATGTGTGACCCTTCTCTAGTCACATTTGCTGTTTTAGTTAAGTCATTGTAATAAGGGTTTAATGGTCCATAGCCTTTCTTTATTTACCTAAGCGATGACCTCATAAGATTATTTACCTAAGCGATGACCTCATAAGGTTGTTTACCTAAGGGATGACCTCATAAGGTTTGGTCAAGCCCACAACTCTTAGTCTTATGGAAATAGTCAAGCCTACAATTGTTAGTCTTAGTCAAGACCACAACTCTAGACTAGTTCCACATTTAGTTGTTCATCTCTATGTAAGGCTATAAATAGCCTACACTTCCAATGGTTTTAGGCATTCAATCAATAAATCAGATTTTGAGAGTTTTCTTGGTTTCTCCAAGGCTTCTTGAATACCTTAGAATTTCTCTAGGTGTTCGTGACTTATCAATCTAGAATCGCACTAGGTTGTGGCGTCTTCTACCATTATACCAAGGTTCGTTAATCACGTGATTAACGGGTTGAGGTCATCCGCTTCAAACTTGGTGTCCTCTTGTCGATCCTGAAGCTAATCTTTTACGGGTTTCGTCACAAGGTTGGCGACGTTCGTATCAGTTGGTAATCAGAGCTAATTAAGAGGTATCACGTTATATCCTTTTTTTTTATTTGCTTTTCGAGTCAAGTTGTCGAAAATTCTGTTTTCGTGTTCTAAGTTGCTATCCGCAATTTCCAGATTTGTTACTTCGTGTTCTTGCGTTATTTTTCCAGATTTGTTACGACATAAACTTGTGTCTAGTTGTTGTTAATTGCTGTGGTTAGCCTGGTTTGGTCCAGCCTTTTTTTTTGTGTCTTATTCTTGATTCCTTGTTTGAGTCTTGTTTCTATCCTGTTATATCCATTCAATTCCAGTCTTTTGTTCTATTTGATCATTCGAGGTTACTGTTCATCCGAAAAAAATCAATTTGTAGCAAGGGTTTTAGAGTCCTATCTAGTTATTACCTTGTGTTCTTGTTTACATACAAAAAAAAAAATAGCTGGCTAACCTTACAAAAATTCCTGGAAATCTGTCTTGACCAAAACTTGGGTTTCTTGAAGTTCCTGATTGTTTAAAACCACAATCTTGAAGTTCTTGGAACTTTAGTTGGGATTCTTGAAGCCAACCAAAATCTGTCTTGATCAAATCGTGAAATCTTGGATTGTTTAGGGAGGAAATCATCTTCAATTTTGTGTTTCTTGAATTCTGGGAATTAACATCTTGAATTCTTGAAAGAATCTTGAAGTTTCTGGGTTTTGGGAACCAAATCTTGGTAAACAACAAGGCTGCAAATTTTCAGCTGCCAAAATCCTTGTCTTCACCACAACAATCTTCTTTCTTGACTAAGAACATTTTAGCCACGAAATTTGGCTCTTCTTGGCTGATTAGAAAACAAAAACAAAGAAAGAAGAAGAATATTCAGCCTATTCAAGTCAAATTTCCCAACCTATTCAAGTCAAATTTTCCAACCTGTTCAAGTCAAATTTTCCACCCTTGTTCCCAAAAACAACCAAATCAGTTCCAATCTTGAACTTGACCTTAGAATTTATGGGAACCAGCAAATAGGAAGACTAATCCTTGTTTCCAAAGGATTAAAGAAGAAAAGTCAGCCTTGGGTTTCCAAAACAGTCCTACCACAACACAAATTCATCTTCCATTCGGATTCCATCTTTGCAACCATTGGGGATTTCTGTCCAATCATGAATTCTGGAAATTTTTGTGCATCATTAGGTCAGTTTTAAGTGTCATTCTGAATCCTCTAAGTGTCCATTTATCTACCAAAACATTGCCCAAAAATGCAGCAACCAGCAGCTCAAAATTCCAGTTTTGGGTAGAGTTTTGTCTAGGATCCTTAAAATTCAACTTTGAGTCATTCTTTGAGTCGTGGTCAGTCCCTTCATCCTTTATTTTTTTTTTCGTTCAAAGTGCTACAATCTTGTGACCCTGGTTGGTAAGTCGATCCACACTAGAAGGAGTTCTAACTTGTTCGAGAAGTTGACCGAGGAGCCTTGAAAATACCTTGGTGAGTTAATTAGAGTGTTTTAAACACTTGAGTGATACACGAGTGACGAGTGTAAACATGTGAGCTTGTGTGGCGAGGAAAAATATCTTTTGTTTCACTAATTTTTTGCAGGTTTCCTCATACATCATGGCGAATACGAGGCATTTAAAAGCTAGCTTACAACATCTTCTTCTTGATCCTAAGGGAGTCAAAGAAGTAGCATTACGTGGTGTAGATGAACAATTGGATATCGTCAAATCTCAGTTGCATGATTGGTTTTATACTCGTTGTGGTGTCAAAGATAAAACATGCAGCTTGGCCATTGATAAGAGTTGTGAAGTCAATCTTGCAAGCGCTATCATGGTTCACAAATTAAATCTTCCAACTATTGATCATCTTCAACCGTATAAGTTGCCGAGTGCTCATGGTGATGTTTGGGTTACTAAGCACACACTTGTACCTATTCAAATTGGCAAGTATGTGGATGAGGTGTTGTGTGATGTAGTCCCAATTCAAATAACACATGTGTTGCTGGGCAAGGCGTGGATGTTGAGGCGAGAAGTTAAATATGATGGACATACTAATAAGTATTCCTTCTTATTTAATGGTCGTCGTTCTGCACTTGTACCACTTATTTATGACCAACTTTGTACTGATCTAGCATACATGAAAAGTGAGCATGAGCATTATAGTATGAAAAAAGAGCTAGATGAGGAAATTGTGACTGATGAGGTAAAATCCGAGGGAGTTGAAAAGGAGAAAGAGGTTGAAAATAATGAGAGGAAAAAGACAACTATTGAGCATGAGAAAGAGATTGAAAAATCCAAAGTATTGACTGAGATTTTAAGTTTCAACAAAAATGAGAGTGAGGGGATTTATTGCCATTCTAACAACCTTAACATTGCTCTGTCTAGTGTTCCTTGTTTTGTGCAGGTCAAGCAAAGTGCAATCGCTTTGATCTTACAATGTTCCATCCCAAAGTCACTTGTACAATTTGCGAGTTTCCATGGAGTTTGTCTTCTAGGAGTTAGATCAATTTGGTTCCCATTCATGAAATCGGATGATTTCAACGCTGTTCACGTCTTTCGAGGATCAAACTATGTGTACCCTCAAGACATTAGAATCGACCACGTTCCACGAGTTTACACAAGGAGCGAGGTCTTCAATGGTCACTACAATACCTATGCTCATCTTGTACCTAGTCCACTTGAAGCTCCAACTTCACCAAGTCAGCTTCCATACTTTGCAAGCTTATTCAAGTTTGAGGAGTCTGATTTCATAGGATTTACATCGCATCACTTTGAGGATCCTTACCTCATGATCATAAGCGATCAAGTTGGGCATACATTGAAACTGGTTCGTGAGATTCAAAGTTCAACAAGGTTTACTTTCCAGCTTAGCAAGTGGTTTATGCATTGGATGAAACTTGTGGTAATCATAACAAAATTGACTCGACGGCATGTAACTTTTCTTATCATCATTCATGCTTCAATTTGTGGGCAAATTGCTTTCAAGAGGAGGGGAATGATACGAGTTAAGCTATGCCATTGGATAAGGTTCAAGTCCCACTAGGACTGATTACACGAGCAGGTACGCCTAAACATTGAGCGAAGGATGGACCAAGTTGCTCAACGGGTTAACAAGGGACGCCAACGCGTTGTGTTTGAACCTGGTGACTGGGTGTGGTTACATCTACGCAAGGAAAGGTTCCCAGTCCAAAGGCGCAATAAATTACTTCCCCGAGGAGATAGGCCGTTCCAAGTCATCAAGCGCATCAATGACAATGCTTACAAACTGGACCTACCCGGTGAGTACAATGTGAGCGCTACATTCAATGTCTCTGATCTATCTCCTTTTCTTGCAGACGATGAAGCTGATTTGAGGACAAATCCTTTTGAAGAGGAGGGGGATGATACGAACCAAGAGACACCATTGCGAACTATTCGAGTTCCCCTAGGACCCCGTAACTCGAGCACGAGCTAAGAAGATGAGGGAGGAACTCCAAGGACTTGTTCATGAGATACAAGGCCAAGAAATTATCCCCAAGGTCATTGAGGGGCTTGAGCATGAAGGAATGAAAGTCATCCATGTAGTGCACGTCAAAGAGAACCATGTGTGACCCTTCTCTAGTCACATTTGCTGTTTTAGTTAAGTCATTGTAATAAGGGTTTAATGGTCCATAGCCTTGCTTTATTTACCTAAGCGATGAACTCATAAGATTATTTACCTAAGCGATGACCTCATAAGGTTGTTTACCTAAGGGATGACCTCATAAGGTTGTTTACCTAAGGGATGACCTCATAAGGTTTGGTCAAGCCTACAATTGTTAGTCTTAGTCAAGACCACAACTCTAGACTAGTTCCACATTTAGTTGTTCATCTCTATGTAAGGCTATAAATAGCCTACACTTCCAATGGTTTTAGGCATTCAATCAATAAATCAGATTTTGAGAGTTTTCTTGGTTTCTCCAAGGCTTCTTGAATACCTTAGAATTTCTCTAGGTGTTCGTGACTTATCAATCTAGAATCGCACTAGGTTGTGGCGTCTTCTACCATTATACCAAGGTTCGTTAACCACGTGATTAACGGGTTGAGGTCATCCACTTCAAACTTGGTGTCCTCTTGTCGATCCTGAAGCTAATCTTTTACGGGTTTCGTCACAAGGTTGGCGACGTTCGTATCAACTTCGATAGCAGCGAGACCCCTGTACAGCTCCTCGTAGGGACTAACTATGCGGCCTATATGGCCTAACCCATTGACTCAAGGACTAACAACGACGAAGGTCCAGACCACAAGCTAGTTGGACCTCTTTATTACACTATACTAAACTAATAATGTCTCATGGGCTACTGAGCTTCAGTGATTGCCGAAACTAGGACAACAAGCCTAGTCTCGTTGAGGCCCTCGATGGCCTTTGGCTCTCCACTCGACTCTTGGCCCGCACGAACCAATGTTTGTAGTGTCTCGTTCAATCTTTTCGTGCGAGTTCGTGTCATAGGCCCCAGTGGTATCTTCACTTGCTCCACTTGGATGGCTCCCCCGACCTCCTCATCATTCCCCTCCTCTTGTGAAAGTTTTGTTCTCAAATCGACCTCATCATCTGCAAGATAGGGACTTAGGTCAGCAACATTAAAGGTAGCCGAGACATTTTACTCACCTGGAAGATCGAGCTTGTATGCGTTGTCATTGATGCGCGCCATAACTTGGAATGGTCTATCTCCACGAGGGAGCAACTTGTTCCGATGCTGGACAGGGAAACGCTCCTTGCGCAGGTGTAACCAGACCCAGTCACCTGGGTTAAACACCATGCGACGCCGACCCTTGTTGGCATGCTTGAGGTATTGCTGGGTGCGACCTTCAATGTTGGCCTTCACCTGCTGGTGTAAAGCCTGAACAAACTCGGCCTTCTTCTTGCCATCAAGGTTAGTACGCTCAGACAACGGCAAAGGCATCAAATCCAAAGGCGTTAATCGGTTATAAGCAATCTGAAATGGAGAAAACTGTGTAGCACTATGGATGGTACGGTTATAAGCAAACTCAACGTGGGTAAACACTCCTCCCAAGTTTTGAGATTCTTTTTAATGATGGCCCTAAGTAATGTAGACAATGTGCGATTAACGACCTCTGTTTGGCCATCGGTCTGGGGGTGAATGGATGTAGAAAATAGCAACTTACTCCCCAACTTCCCCCACAAAGTCTTCCAGAAGTAAGAGAGAAACTTCACATCTCTATCAGACACAATGGTCCTAGGTACACAATGCAAACGGCAACATCCTTAAAGAAGAGATCAACTATGTGAGTAGCATCGTCCGTCTTATGACGTGGGACAAAATGGGCCATTTTAAAAAATTGGTCAACAATGACAAAAATACTATCATGGCCTCTTTTACTCCCAGGCAGACCAAGTACAAAGTCCATTGAAATGTCAACCCCTGGTTCAGAAGGGATAGGTAGAGGTGTGTACAAACCAAAGGGTTGGAGCATGGACTTGGCACGGTGACAGGTGATGCAGTGTGATACCACTCGCTCCACGTCCCGCCTCATGCAAGGCCAATAGACGGACGATGGCTCGAGTTGCACCTTTACTTGCTCCACTTCGATGGCAGCGAGACCCCCGTACAGCTCAGCGTAGGGACTAACTATGCGGCCGACATGGCCTAGCCCATTGACTTAAGGACTAACAACGACGAAGGTCTAGACCACAAGCTAGTTGGACCTCTTTATCACACTATACTAAATTAATAATGTCTCATGGGCTACTGAGCTTCAGTGATGGCCGAAACTAGGACAACAAGCCTAGCCTCGTTGAGGCCCTCGATGGCCTTTGGCTCTCCACTCGACTCTTGGCCCGCACGAACCAACGTTTGTAGTGTCTCGTTCAATCTTTTCGTGCGAGCTCGTGTCATAGGCCCCAATGGCATCTTCACTTGCTCCATTTGGATGGCTCACCCGACCTCCTCATCATTCCCCTCCTCTTGTGAAAGATTTGTTCTCAAATCGACCTTATCATCTGCAAGATAGGGACTTAGGTCAACAACATTAAAGGTAGCCGAGACATTTTACTCACCTGGAAGATCGAGCTTGTATGCGTTGTCATTGATGCGCGCCATAACTTGGAATGGTCTATCTCCACGAGGGAGCAACTTGTTGCGATGCTGGACAGGGAAACGCTCCTTGCTCAGGTGTAACCAGACCCAGTCACCTGGGTCAAACACCATGCGACGTCGACCCTTGTTGGCATGCTTGAGGTATTGCTGGGTGCGACCTTTAATGTTGGCCTTCACCTGCTGGTGTAAAGCCTGAACAAACTCGGCCTTCTTCTTGCCATCAAGGTTAGTACGCTCAGACAACGGCAAAGGCATCAAATCCAAAGGAGTTAATCGGTTATAAGCAATTTGAAATGGAGAAAACTGTGTAGCACTATGGATGGTACGGTTATAAGCAAACTCAACGTGGGGTAAACACTCCTCCCAAGTTTTGAGATTCTTTTTAATGATGGCCCTAAGTAATGTAGACAATGTGCGATTAACGACCTCTGTTTGGCCATCGGTCTGGGGGTGATTGGATGTAGAAAATAGCAACTTACTCCCCAACTTCCCCCACAAAGTCTTCCAGAAGTAAGAGAGAAACTTCACATCTCTATCAGACACAATGGTCCTAGGTACACAATGCAAACGGCAACTTCCTTAAAGAAGAGATCAACTATGTGAGTAGCAT
Organism: Coffea arabica; assembly: GCF_036785885.1. Lineage (NCBI taxonomy): Eukaryota > Viridiplantae > Streptophyta > Magnoliopsida > Gentianales > Rubiaceae > Coffea > Coffea arabica. The sequence continues at coordinate 39,314,465 of NC_092329.1, forward strand.
CGTCCGTCTTATGACATGGGATAAAATGGGCCATTTTAGAAAATCGGTCAACAATGACAAAAATACTATCATGGCCTCTTTTACTCCAAGGCAGACCAAGTATAAAGTCCATTGAAATGTCAACCCCTGGTTCAGAAGGGATAGGTAGAGGTGTGTACAAACCAAAGGGTTGGAGCATGGACTTGGCACGGTGACAGGTGATGCAGCGTGATACCACTCGCTCCACGTCCCGCCTCATGCATGGCCAATAGACGGACGTTGGCTCTAGTTGCACCTTTACTTGCTCCACTTCGATGGCAGCGAGACCCCCGTACAGCTCAGCGTAGGGACTAACTATGCGGCCTATATGGCCTAGCCCATTGACTCAAGGACTAACAACGACGAAGGTCCAGACCACAAGCTAGTTGGACCTCTTTATTACACTATACTAAACTAATAATGTCTCATGGGCTACTGAGCTTCAGTGATGGCCGAAACTGTGACGCCCCAAAAACTAGGAGTATGAGAAACCGAAAATTTTGATATATTTTCTCGACATTGTTTTGTTTTCTTGTCTCTAAGTTTGTTTTCTTCAATATATTAATTTTTTATACATTTCTATAAGGAAATATAGTTTCCAAATCATTTTCTTGATCCAAGTTAGTCCACGTTAATTTTGAAGTGCGTTTTGAACGTGGGACCCGCAAGTGCGGTAAATGCATTATATTTTTGACAACTTGTTAGAATTTTGTATTGAGTGATATTATTTTACAAGGTGTTAAGATATTTGTCTTGGAGAGACAAGAAGATAATCTCAAGCTTAAAGGGTGACAAGTGTCACCTTGTTATTGAAGGTTGGACTTTGACATTTGACCATCTTACTACCTTTACCAAATAAGTACCAAATTGATCCAAAATTACCTTCATTTTTCATCATCTTGGCTGAGCTTCACAAGGAGAAAAGAAAGGAAAGCTTTCATCTTACTTCTTCATTTCTTGCTCCAATCAAACAATTTGACCGATTAAACTTGGATTTGCTCCATAAAAACCTTTCTCTTGGTAGTATTAAGGTGTGTAGTGAAGTGGTTTGAGAAGCAAAGGTGCTAAGTTGGGTCTTTTCTTGGGTTTGTAAGGTAAGTGACTAAGGAACCTTTCCTTTGATCTTGATAATGTTCAATTAGTGATTGGTGGTGGTTGAATAAGTGATTTTATGGTTGATTTCCTGATTTTGGTTGAAAATGACGAAGTTTTATTATTTTTGGGGATTTTTCTGTTTTCATATGGATATGATTATGGGGTCATGTATGATGATTGGAAATGATGTTTAATGACTCTAGGAGGTGGAAAATGTGATTAATTGCAATCAATTTCTGTTTTGGAAGGAAAAGTGGAAAACTAGGTTTCAATGTTCTTCATTATGTCCGAATTTATAGCTCATAGATAGAGGCCAAATTGGCCTTGGCTTAAAACATGAAAGTTGTAGGGAATGACATTTTAAAGGTTCTTACAAAATTTCAGATCAATCGGAGTAGTGTGGAATGACAAAAGTCAAAATTACTATTGCTGTTCTGGTTTTACCAGAAATTGAGAAGTGCGCCTGTAATTGGTTGTTTTGGCTGGAATTGCTTCCGAATTGGTTCTTGAGGCCTTCTGATGAAATTTATCCCTGTTTCTTAGCTTTCAGCTGGTTTTGGAATTTCTGGATTTGGACTTGGATAGCCTGATTTATGATGTTTCTGCTGGAATGCGTTATGTGAATCTGTTTTTCCGGTTCTGGTGTAGTTTCTTGCATTTTTGACCTTGTTACACTCGAAACTGGGTTGAGTGACCTTCTGAAATAATGTATCCCTATCTCTTATCTTCGAAACAGTGGGTCTTGCACTTTCATCCGACAATCGTAGTGCCTTTGGTACCATTACCGCAAAATGACGTCAAAACCTATTTTTCTGGTTTTGAGCTTAACTTTCATTTCCAGACTTTTTCCTAGCTTGACTTGTACTAGTACTACTTGGAGCTTGCTGAATGGCTATTGGATGAACTTGTTGTTGTGTGTGTACCTTTGGGACTGGCTGAAGAAATAATGAAGCCATGATGGCTGGGAAAGTAAGCAAATTTAGGGGAAGTGCTGTCCGAAGTTTTAAAGGACTTGTTTGCATTGAGTTTGTGATCTAAGACTTGGATTTGAGCAAGGCAATGATATATGATGGATGGTTTCTGAGCCATGGAGGTGAGTGACCTCAAACTATTTCCAAAGTTATTTATGAACCGTTTCCTGCATTATTAACTTTTGAACTGTTTCCAAAGTTACTTTTGAACCGTTTTCTTGCATTATTTACTTTTGACCTGTTTCCAAAGTTACTTTTGAACTGTTTTCGTTATTTACTTTTGAACTGTTTTCCCGCATATCATGCATGCTTGTATGAGAGTGTTCCCTGTTTGTTATATTTCCTTGACTTATTGGCTAGTTATTATTGATTGATAATGTGTTAAGTGCTTTCAATGATTGTTAAAACGAGTTTTCTAGGCGAGTGTACTTTATCGCACTCGATCTCGATAAATGTGAAATTTTCAAAGATGGAACGATTGAAATGTTACTTGTGCATGAATGTAAGCCTTTTGGCTGAACTGGCCATTGCCCCTTGTTACTGGTCGTCTCGAGCCAGAAACGGTCTCGGTCGGGCGATTAGGGACTTGGGTGAACGTTTGGTATACTCGAGTATTACCTTTGTAGGTTGGTGGAGGTTGGTGGAGTCTGGTGAATGAAATGAATGACCAAATGAGCGAGGGGTTTATTTATAAAAGAAAAGAAAATGCATTTTTCAAAAGATTGAAGGAAGGAGGAAATGTCAGGAGAACGAATGTATCTTTTTCATGAATGTTACTATCGCTTTCCATTGTAAATGTTTCTTGAATTATTGATACTCCATATTTACTATTTTGCAAATGTTGTAGTTGTTTCTGGACTTATCATTTGATTTATGACATCATTGATATATGACATCATTGAAATGAACTATTGTGAAACCGATTTGATTACTGATTTTTCGGGTTACTCGCTGAGCTTTTAGCTCACCCCAAAAAAATATTTTATTCCTCCACAGGGCTCAAGGCGAAGGAAGGGCTTGTTGTGCTAATTCACGTGACTGAATGGCCTATATTTTGTACAATTTGGATTTGGAATCATTTTATGTATAGTTAGGAATTGTTTTCGCTTCGCTTATGACATGTAATTATTGGAGACTTGGATGTGTAATTGTGGGAACATTTGATGTAATATTTGAGATTTATATTGTAATATATTTGGGGATTGTAGTGATCGACTGAGTCCCGGCGAGAGCTGGGCAGGCGGCCCGCCGAACCCTTTGGTTCGCCTTAGGGGGAGGTGGGGCCGTTACAGAAACTAGGACAACAAGCCTAGCCTCGTTGAGTCCCTCGATGGCCTTTGGCTCTCCACTCGACTCTTGGCCCGTACGAACCAATGTTTGTAGTGTCTCGTTCAATCTTTTCGTGCGAGCTCGTGTCATAGGCCCCAGTGGCATCTTCACTTGCTCCACTTGGACGGCTCCCCCGACCTCCTCATCATTCCCCTCCTCTTGTGAAAGTTTTGTTCTCAAATCAACCTCATCATCTGCAAGATAGGAACTTAGGCCAGCAACATTAAAGGTAGCCGAGACATTATACTCACCTGGAAGATCGAGCTTGTATGCATTGTCATTGATGCGCGCCATAACTTGGAATGGTCTATCTCCAAGAGGGAGCAACTTGTTGCGATGCTGGACAGGGAAACGCTCCTTGCACAGGTGTAACCAGACCCAGTCACCTGGGTCAAACACCATGCGACGCCGACCCTTGTTGGCATGCTTGAGGTATTGCTGGGTGCGACCTTCAATGTTGGCCTTCACCTGCTGGTGTAAAGCCTGAACAAACTCGGCCTTCTTCTTGCCATCAAGGTTAGTACGCTCAGACAACGGCAAAGGCATCAAATCCAAAGGAGTTAATGGGTAATAAGCAATCTCAAATGGAGAAAACTGTGTAGCACTATGGATGGTACGGTTATAAGCAAACTCAACGTGGGGTAAACACTCCTCCCAAGTTTTGAGATTCTTTTTAATGATGGCCCTAAGTAATGTAGACAATGTGCGATTAACGACCTCTGTTTGGCCATCGGTCTGGGGGTGAATGGATGTAGAAAACAACAACTTACTCCCCAACTTACCCCACAAAGTCTTCCTGAAGTAAAAGAGAAACTTCACATCTCTATCAGACACAATGGTCCTAGGTACACCATGCAAACGGCAACTTCCTTAAAGAAGAGATCAACTATGTGTGTAGCATCGTCCGTCTTATGACATGGGATAAAATGGGCCATTTTAAAAAATCGGTCAACAATGACAAAAATACTATCATGGCCTCTTTTACTCCCAGGCAGACCAAGTACAAAGTCCATTGAAATGTCAACCCCTGGTTCAGAAGGGATAGGTAGAGGTGTGTACAAACCAAAGGGTTGGAGCATGGATTTGGCACGGTGACAGGTGATGCAGCGTGATACCACTCGCTCCACGTCCCGCCTCATGCATGGCCAATAGACGGACGATGGCTCTAGTTGCACCTTTACTTGCTCCACTTCGATGGCAGCGAGACCCCCGTACAGCTCAGCGTAGGGACTAACTATGCGGCCTACATGGCCTAACCCATTGACTCAAGGACTAACAACGACGAAGGTCCAGACCACAAGCTAGTTGGACCTCTTTATTACACTATACTAAACTAATAATGCCTCATGGGCTACTGAGCTTCAGTGATGGCCGAGACTAGGACAACAAGCCTAGCCTCATTGAGGCCCTCGATGGCCTTTGGCTCTCCACTCGACTCTTTGCCCGCACGAACCAATGTTTGTAGTGTCTCATTCAATCTTTTCGTGCGAGCTCGTGTCATTGGCCCCAGTGGCGTCTTCACTTACTCCACTTGGATGGCTCCCCCGACCACCTCATCATTCCCCTCCTCTTGTGAAAGATTTGTTCTCAAATCGACCTCATCATCTGCAAGATAGGGACTTAGGTCAGCAACATTAAAGGTAGCCGAGACATTATACTCACCTGGAAGATCGAGCTTGTATGCGTTGTCATTGATGCGCGCCATAACTTGGAATGATCTATCTCCACGAGGGAGCAACTTGTTGCGATGCTGGACAGGGAAACGCTCCTTGCGCAGGTGTAACCAGACCCAGTCACCTGGGTCAAACACCATGCGACGCCGACCCTTGTTGATACGTTCCTCGATCCACGGTCGAGACACGTAGCACGTTTGCCCAAGGATCTAGCAGGGATGTCCAACGCTTGGACTGCGGAACCTTTAATCAAACGGACAACACGATTTGAATGAAGGTGGTAGACGACACTCCGATGAAGGTGAATACTCCAGGGGAATAGGTCGGATGAACAATCCAGGACAGGACGCGAGATTGCTCAATAACCCTTGCCAAGCAAGTTAGAAGGCTCGAATTCTCTATGGAAGAAAACGAATGCACTAAGAATTTTATTCATCAAAACTAGCTCTTTAACCTTACAAGGCTAGCCTATTTATAGGCTTAATGAAACAACGAAAACCCTAAAGAAACCTAAAGGGGAGGTCGGCTACCTTGTCATCAAGGTGGGCCGGCCTCATGCCTTCTACGGAACAACCAATCCAACTAAAATGGAAAACAACGACTAAGGCCCTACTCGGCCGATTCGTAAGGAGGCCCACTGGAGTCTTCCTGGGCTTGGACCAAAGTGTAAGTTGCTTGATTGATCCTTTCCAAGCCTTCAATATCTCTATAGCCTCCAAGTTGATCGTGGACAACTTGAACAAGGGCTTGGAGGGATTCTTTGAAGAGCTTGGCCCGTGCACGTGTGACTGGGCCCAATGGGACTTGGACTGGGCCCTGGTTCATGCACACATCAGTCCCCTCCTCTTGAGAAGGATTTGCCCTCAAATCTGGATCCTCCTCACCAAGAAACGGGCTCAAGTCCGCGACATTAAAGGTTGCGCTAACATTGTACTCCCCAGGTAGCTCCAATTTGTATGTGTTGTCATTAACCCGTTGGAGCACACGAAAAGGGCCATCCCCTCTGGGGGATAATTTGCTTTGTCTCTGCTTGGGGAACCTCTCCTTGCGTAAGTGTAACCAAACCCAATCACCAGGCTCGAAAATCATTTGGCGGCGGTGCTTGTTAGCCTGCTGGGTGTATTGCTGAGTACGCCTTTCAATGTTTGCTCGAACGGCTTCATGTAACCTGCGCACAAAATCGGCCTTCTTTTCCCCATCTAAGCTTGTGTGCTCAGAGGAAGGTAAGGGTACTAAATCAAGAGGGGTCAGCGGGTTAATGCCATAAACAATCTCAAAAGGTGAGTAGTGTGTAGCACTGTGAACAACTCGATTGTAGGCGAATTCAACATGAGGCAAACACTCTTCCCAAGTCTTAAGATTCTTTTTAATCAATGCCCGAAGTAGTGTGCCAAGTGTGCGATTGACAACTTCAGTTTGTCCATCGCTTTGTGGATGACTGGTGGTGGAGAATAGTAACCGAGTGCCAATTTTAGACCACAGAGTCTTCCAAAAATAACTCAGAAATTTCACATCCCTATCACTAACAATGGTCCTAGGCATACCATTCAGACGGACAATTTCCTTGAAGAATAGAGTAGCAATATGAGATGCATCGTCAGTTTTGTGACAGGGAATAAAATGAGCCATCTTGGAAAACCTATCAACCACCACAAATATGGAGTCATTACCCCTTGGCGATCTAGGCAATCCTAGAACAAAGTCCATAGACAAGTCAACCCAAGGATGGTGAGGGATAGGTAATGGGGTATACAAGCCATATGGATTTGTTTTGGACTTTGCCTTGTGACAAGTAGCACACCTACCAACCATGCGTTCAACATCCCTACGCATATGGGGCCAGTAAAAGTGCTCTTGTAATGTAGCCAGAGTCTTGGCAATGCCAAAGTGACCCATGAGACCACCACTATGTGCCTCGCGAATCAAAAGATCACGAATGGAGGAGTTAGGCACACACAGTTTATCTACATGGAATAGAAATCCATCATGTAAAAAGTACTTTCCCTGCAGATTCTTAATACACACAGCATAGATATCACCAAAGTCATGATCATTAGTGTAGAGATCTTTAACCATTTCGAACCCAAGCAATTTGGCATCAAGACAGGCAAGCAAGGAGTGTCTACGTGATAAGGCAGCAGCTACCACTTTCGTCTTGCCAGTCTTGTATTTAATCACATAGGAGAAAGTGTCAATGAAGCTTACCCACTTGGCATGTCTCTTGCTTAGCTTGGGTTGGCCTTTGAGGTACTTCAATGACTCGTGATCAGTATGTATCACGAATTCCCGAGGCCGAAGGTAGTGTTGCCAGGTCTCCAAGGCCCTCACTAAGGCGTACAACTTCTTGTCGTACGTGGGGTAGTTTAGTGCAACTCCTCCCAATTTCTCGCTAAAGAAGGCACACGGCCTCTTGTCTTGCATGAGGACTGCTCCAATTCCTACACCAGAAACATCACAGTCAATTTCAAAGGTCTTGTTAAAGTTTGGTAATGCTAACACAGGTGCATGGGTGAGTGTGTCCTTAAGGGCGAGGAACGCTTGTTCTTGGGATGCCCCCCAGTGGAACTTATCATCCTTCTTTGTTACGGCGGTCAATGGGGCAGCAATAGTGCTAAAGTTTTTGACAAATCGTCGATAAAAGCCCGCCAATCCAAGAAAGCTGCGCACGTCAGGAACGGATGTAGGGGTTGGCCATTGCTCGATGGCCTCAATCTTGGATTTGTCCACCTTGATGCCCTGCGAACTCACAACATAGCCTAGAAACACAAGCTCGTTAGTACAAAAGGTGCACTTTTTGAGGTTAGCGTATAGACGCGCCTGTCGAAGTGCCTCAAGAACTAATCTTACATGCTCCAAGTGCTCATGCTCACTACGACTATAGATCAGAATGTCATCAAAGTAAACAACGACAAATTTACCAATAAAATGTCTCAAAACATGGTTCATTAGGCGCATGAAGGTGCTAGGTGCATTAGTCAAGCCAAAAGGCATAACTAACCACTCATAGAGACCATGTTTGGTTTTGAAGTCTGTTTTCCACTCATCGCCTTCTTTCATCCGGATTTGATGATAGCCACTCCTCAGGTCAATTTTGGTGAAGATAATGGCACCGTCGAGTTCATCAAGCATATCATCAAGTTTAGGAATAGGATGGCGATACTTGACAGTGATAGCATTCACAGCCCGGCAGTCAGTGCACATGCGCCAAGTGCCATCCTTTTTGGGGACAAGGACCACAGGCACAGCGCAGGGACTTAAACTTTCTTTCACCCAACCCTTACCTAATAGGTCATCGACTTGCCTTTGAAGCTCCTTGGTCTCCTCGGGACCCATACGGTAGGCAGGTTTGTTGGGGAGTGGTGCTCCCGGAATGAGGTCGATTTGGTGCTCAATCCCTCAGATAGGTGGTAAGCCATCAGGGACTTCGTCGGGGAAAACATCCTCGAATTCCTGCAAAAGAGCAACTATGCTCGCAGGCAAAGCCTTGTCGAGCTCAGCAACATCTAAGAGCACATGCTTGCAAATCATGAGAAGTATAGGCTGATTAGAGTTCACCACTTTTCTAACATCTTTAGCCTTAATAATCATGTTGTGCTTCCTAGTGGGAGGTGCGGCAGGTGTTTTGTCACGTCTACCCCTAGGTGTGCTCCCTTGACCCTCGGTTGATGGCTCACTCGTAGACGTGGAGCTTTTACCAGGGTCGACCGCCTTGAGTTTCCTCCTTTGGCGGTCTTGTTCACACTCCCTTTGCAAGCGTAGTTGGTCCTCATAAACTTGTGCAGGTGTGAGAGGTGTAAGGACCTTACGTTTGCCATCGTGCAAAAGTGTGTACGTATTTGCTCTTCCATCAAATGTGACGTGTTTGTCAAATTGCCAGGGCCTTCCCAAAATGATATGCGTAGCATGCATTGGCACTACGTCGCACACGATTTCATCAGTGTAAGTACCAATGGAAAAGGGAATGCGTACTTGTATGAAGACTCGTACTTCACCATCCTCACTTAGCCATTGGAGGCGGTAAGGATGTGGATGCCTGGTAGTGGTGAGTCCTAGACTTTCAACCATGAGCAAGCTGGCCACGTTCGTGTAGCTCCCACCGTCGATGATGAGACTACATACTTTGTCGCCTACCTTACAGCGGGTGTAGAATAGGTTTTCGCGTTGTAGCTGCTCGTCCTCCTTGACGCGGGCGGTCAACACTCGTCGTGCTACCAAGCAACCTACTTCTCCTCGTGTAGGCGAGCAAGCCTCCCCAGCTGGCTCTTCTTCTAGGCAGTCGTCTTCTACCAGTTCGGGCATGTCCTCACATTCGTCATCATCCGACACGATTTCGCCATTGTGAGTGAGCAGCATTACCCGTTGGTTTGGACATTGAGATTGAATATGCCCAAACCCTTGGCACTTAAAACATTTGATGTCCCTACTCCTAGCTTTAGGAGTCTCTTGCGGTGCCTTAGAAGTAGACCTGGACACATCGGAGACCTTGTTAGGTGTAGAATAGGCATTACGGGTAGAAGCATTACCTTGGAAGCGGTTAGCATAGGTTGGGGTTGTCGCATTTCCAACTTCGTGGGTCACTCTTCGTGGTTGGTTGCCTTTCCACGAGGTGGTGGTAAAAGATTGGAAGGTACGGGCTCCCCGTCTTAATTTCTTCCCCTGTTCGGCCTTAATGGCGAGTTCTAGAAGGTCGTGCATGTCCAAGTAATGTTGAAGCTTCAAGGCTTCTTGGAGGTCAGGATTGAGACCTCGCAGAAACCTAGCCATCGTGGCTTCATTGTCTTCTTGGATGTTGGCCCTCATCATGGCCATCTCAATTTCTTTGTAGTAATCCTCCACACTCATGTTGCCTTGCGTGAGTGTTTGGAGTTTAGAGTGGAGATCGCGATTGTAGTAGCTAGGAACAAATCGCTTGCGCATCAATGCCTTGAGTTCTCGCCAAGTCCGGACACGTGGTTCTCCCATCCTTCTCCTATGGGTCCGCACTTGGTCCCACCAGACTAGTGCGTAGTCGGTGAACTCCACGGTGGCAACTTTAACCTTTTGTTCCTCGTTGTAGTCGTAGCAATCGAAGACCATTTCGATACGGCCTTCCCACTCCAAGTAAGCTTCAGGATCACTTTTGCCTTTGAATGCGGGGACTTGAATTTTGAGCCCCTTGATTTCGTTGTAGGCCTCTCGGGTCGCCCCTCATTCTCACTAGCGGAGTAGTCCAACGCTTGGACTGCGGAACCTTTAATCAAACGGACAACACGATTTGAATGAAGGTGGTAGACGACACTCCGATAAAGGTGAATACTCCAGGGGAATAGGTCGGATGAACAATCCAGAACAGGACGCGAGATTGCTCAATAACCCTTGCCAAGCAAGTTAGAAGGCTCGAATTCTCTATGGAAGAAAACGAATGCACAAAGAATTTTATTCATCAAAACTAGCTCTTTAACCTTACAAGGCTAGCCTATTTATAGGCTTAATGAAACAACGAAAACCCTAAAGAAACCTAAAGGGGAGGTTGGCTACCTTGTCATCAAGGTGGGCCGGCCTCATGCCTTCTACGGAACAACTAGTCCAACTAAAATGGAAAACAACGACTAAGGCCCTACTCGGCCGATTTGTAAGGAGGCCCACTGGAGTCTTCCTGGGTTTGGACCAAAGTGTAAGTTGCTTGATTGATCCTTTCCAAGCCTTCAATATCTCTATAGCCTCCATGTTGATCGTGGACAACTCGAACAAGGGCTTGGAGGGATTCTTTGAAGAGCTTGGCCCGTGCACGTGTGACTGGGCCCAATGGGACTTGGACTGGGCCCTGGTTCATGCACACATCACTTGTTGGCATGCTTGAGGTATTTGGGTGCGACCTTCAATGTTGGCCTTCACCTGCTGGTGTAAAGCCTGAACAAACTCGGCCTTCTTCTTGCCATCAAGGTTAGTACGCTCAGACAACGGCAAAGGCATCAAATCCAAAGGAGTTAATGGGTTATAAGCAATCTCAAATGGAGAAAACTGTGTAGCACTATGGATGGTACGGTTATAAGAAAACTCAACGTGGGGTAAACACTCCTCCCAAGTTTCGAAATTCTTTTCAATTATGGCCCTAAGTAATGTAAACAATGTGCGATTAACGACCTCTGTTTGGCCATCGGTCTGGGGGTGAATGGATGTAGAAAATAACAACTTACTCCCCAACTTACCACACAGTCTTTCAGAAGTAAGAGAGAAACTTCATATCTCTATCAGACACAATGGTCCTAGGTACACCATGCAAACGGCAACTTCCTTAAAGAAGAGATCAACTATGTGTGTAGCATCGTCCGTCTTATGACATGGGATAAAATGGGCCATTTTAAAAAATCGGTCAACAATGACAAAAATACTATCATGGCCTCTTTTACTCCCAGGCAGACCAAGTACAAAGTCCATTGAAATGTCAACCCTTGGTTCAGAAGGGATAGGTAGAGGTGTGTACAAACCAAAGGGTTGGAGCATGGACTTGGCACGGTGACAGGTTGATGCGAGACGCGGAAGCAACTTCGGATCTAGAGGAACACGATGAAGATTGGATGGAGTTGAACCTGAACTTGGACCACTCAAGAACAGATTTAACGGTAGAGGACGCCACAATCAAGTATGTGTGCTTGATTGATAAGTCAAGAACAGCCTAGGATCAACTCTAGGATGTTCAACTTAGCTTTCACAAGGGAATTTGCCACAAGGAATGGACGAAATTCTGGAAATTTTATTCAATACTCTCAAAAATTGAATGTAACATGCGGCTTGAGGCTATTAATAGCCGTGACTAAGACCTAATAAACTGGAAAAATAACAAGGAAAGTTCGGCCAGCCCCTTGGGCCTTCATGATACGAACCAAGAGACACCATTGCGAACTATTCGAGTTCCCCTAGGACCCGTAACTCGAGCACGAGCTAAGAAGATGAGGGAGGAACTCCAAGGACTTGTTCTTGAGATACAAGGCCAAGAAATTGTTCCCAAGGTCATGGAGGGGCTTGAGCATGAAGGAATGAAAGTCATCCATGTAGTGCACGCCAAAGAGAACCATGTGTGACCCTTCTCTAGTCACATTTGCTGTTTTAGTTAAGTCATTGTAATAAGGGCTTAATGGTCCATAGCCTTGCTTTATTTACCTAAGCGATGATCCCATAAGGTTGTTTACCTAAGGGATGACCTCATAAGGTTTGATCAAGCCCACAATTCTTAGTCTTATGGAAATAGTCAAGCCTACAATTGTTAGTCTTAGTCAAGACCACAACTCTAGACTAGTTCCACATTTAGTTGTTTATCTCTATGTAAGGCTATAAATAGCCCACACTTCCAATGGTTTAGGCATTCAATCAATAAATCAGATTTTGAGAGTTTTCTTGGTTTCTCCAAGGCTTCTTGAATACCTTAGAATCTCTCTAGGTGTTCGTGACTTATCAATCTAGAATCGCACTAGGTTGTGGCGTCTTCTACCATTATACCAAGGTTCGTTAACCACGTGATTAACGGGTTGAGGTCATCCGCTTCAAACTTGGTGTCCTCTTGTCGATCCTGAAGCTAATCTTTTACGGGTTTCGTCACAAGGTTGGCGACGTTCGTATCAGTTGGTAATCAGAGCTAATTAAGAGGTATCACGTTATATCCTTTTTTTTATTTGCTTTTCGAGTCAAGTTGTCGAAAATTCTGTTTTCGTGCTCTAAGTTGCTATCCGCAATTTCCAGATTTGTTACTTCGTGTTCTTGCGTTATTTTTCCAGATTTGTTACGACATGAACTTGTGTCTAGTTGTTAATTGCTGTGGTTAGCCTTGTTTGGTCCAGCCTTTCTTTTTGTGTCTTATTCTTGATTCTTTGTTTGAGTCTTGTTTCTATCCTGTTATATCCATTCAATTCCAATCTTTTGTTCTATTTGATCATTCGAGGTTACTGTTCATCAGAAAAAAAAATCAGTTTGTAGCAAGGGTTTTAGAGTCCTATCTAGTTATTACCTTGTGTTCTTGTTTACATACAAAAAAAAAAAAAAAAAAATAGCTGGCTAACCTTACAAAAATTCCTGGAAATCTGTCTTGATCAAAACTTGGGTTTTTTTTGAAGTTCCTGATTGTTTAAAACCACAATCTTGAAGTTCTTGGAACTTTAGTTGGGATTCTTGAAGACAACCAAAATCTGTCTTGATCAAATCGTGAAATCTTGGATTGTTTGGGGAGGAAATCATCTTCAATTTCGTGTTTTTTTGAATTCTGGAAATTAACATCTTGAATTCTTGAAAGAATCTTGAAGTTTCTGGGTTTTGGGAACCAAATCTTGGTAAACAACAAGGCTGCAAAATTCCAGCTGCCAAAATCCTTGTCTTCACCATAACAATCTTCTTTCTTGACTAAGAACATTCAGCCTATTCAAGTCAAAATTTCCAACCTGTTCAAGTCAAATTTTTCACCCTTGTCCCCAAAAACAACCAAATCAATTCCAATCTTGAACTTGACCTTAGAATTCATGGGAACCAGTAAATAGGAAGACTAATCCTCATTTACAAAGGATTAAGGAAGAAAAGCCAGCCTTGGGTTTCCAAAACAATCCTACCGCAACACAAATTCATCTTCCATTCGGATTCCATCTTTGCAACCATTGGGGATTTCTGTCCAATCATTAATTCTGAAAATTTTCGTGCATCATTAGGTCAGTTTTAAGTGTCATTCTGAATCCTCTAAGTGTCCATTTACCTACCAAAACACTGACCACAAATGCAGCAACCAGCAGCTCAAAATTCCAGTTTTGGATAGAGTTTTGTCTAGGATCCTTAAAATTCAACTTTGAGTCATTCTTTGAGTCGTGGTCAGTCCCTTCATCTTTTATTTTTTTTTTTCGTTCAAAGTGCTACAATCTTGTGACCCTGGTTGGTAAGTCGATCCACACTAGAAGGAGTTCTAACTTGTTCAAGGAGTTGACCGAGGAGCCTTGAAAATACCTTGGTGAGTTCATTAGAGTGTTCAAACACGAGAGCAAGCAGAACCTTGAGAAAATTAGAGTGTTTTAAACACTTGAGTGATACACGAGTGACGAGTGTAAACATGTGAGCTTGTGTGGCGAGGAAAAATATCTTTTGTTTCACTAATTTTTTGCAGGTTTCCTCATACATCATGGCGAATACGAGGCATTTAAAAGCTAGCTTACAACATCTTCTTCTTGATCCTAAGGGAGTCAAAGAAGTAGCATTACGTGGTGTAGATGAGCAATTGGATATCGTCAAATCTCAGTTGCATGATTGGTTTTATACTCGTTGTGGTGTCAAAGATAAAACATGCAGCTTGGCCATTGATAAGAGTTGTGAAATCAATCTTGCAAGCGCTATCATGGTTCACAAATTAAATCTTCCAACTATTGATCATCTTCAACCGTATAAGTTGCCGAGTGCTCATGGTGATGTTTGGGTTACTAAGCACACACTTGTACCTATTCAAATTGGCAAGTATGTGGATGAGGTGTTGTGTGATGTAGTCCCAATTCAAATGACACATGTGTTGCTGGGCAAGGCGTGGATGTTGAGGCGAGAAGTTAAATATGATGGACATACTAATAAGTATTCCTTCTTATTTAATGGTCGTCGTTCTGCACTTGTACCACTTATTTATGACCAACTTTGTACTGATCTAGCATACATGAAAAGTGAGCATGAGCATTATAGTATGAAAAAAGAGCTAGATGAGGAAATTGTGACTGATGAGGTAAAATCCGAGGGAGTTGAAAAGGAGAAAGAGGTTGAAAATAATGAGAGGAAAAAGACAGCTATTGAGCATGAGAAAGAGATTGAAACATCCAAAGTATTGACTGAGATTTTAAGTTTCAACAAAAATGAGAGTGAGGGGGTTTATTGCCACCTTAACATTGCTCTGTCTAGTGTTCCTTGTTTTGTGCAGGTTAAGCAAAGTGCAATCGCTTTGATCTTACAATGTTCCATTCCAAAGTCACTTGTACAATTTGCGAGTTTCCATGGAGTTTGTCTTCTAGGAGTTAGATCAATTTGGTTCCCATTCATGGAATCGGATGATTTCAACGCTGTTCACGTCTTTGGAGGATCAAACTATGTGTACCCTCAAGACATTAGAATCGACCACGTTCCACGAGTTTACAAAAGGAGCGAGGTCTTCAATGGTCACTACAATACCTATGCTCATCTTGTACCTAGTCCACTTGAAGCTCCAACTTCACCAAGTCAGCTTCCATACTTTGCAAGCTTATTCAAGTTTGAGGAGTCTGATTTCATAGGATCTACATCGCATCACTTTGAGGATCCTTACCTCATGATCATAAGCGATCAAGTTGGGCATACATTGAAACTGGTTCGTGAGATTCAAAGTTCAACAAGGTTTACTTTCCAGCTTAGCAAGTGGTTTATGCATTGGATGAAACTTGTGGTAATCATAACAAAATTGACTCGACGGCATGTAACTTTTCTTATCATCATTCATGCTTCAATTTGTGGGCAAATTGCTTTCAAGAGGAGGGGAATGATACGAGTTAAGCTATGCCATTGGATAAGGTTCAAGTCCCACTAGGACTGATTACACGAGCAGGTACGCCTAAACATTGAGCGAAGGATGGACCAAGTTGCTCAACGGGTTAACAAGGGACGCCAACGCGTTGTGTTTGAACCTGGTGACTGGGTGTGGTTACATCTACGCAAGGAAAGGTTCCCAGTCCAAAGGCGCAATAAATTACTTCCCCGAGGAGATGGGCCGTTCCAAGTCATCAAGCGCATCAATGACAATGCTTACAAACTGGACCTACCCGGTGAGTACAATGTGAGCGCTACATTCAATGTCTCTGATCTATCTCCTTTTCTTGCAGACGATGAAGCTGATTTGAGGACAAATCCTTTTGAAGAGGAGGGGGATGATACGAACCAAGAGACACCATTGCGAACTATTCGAGTTCCCCTAGGACCCGTAACTCGAGCACGAGCTAAGAAGATGAGGGAGGAACTCCAAGGACTTGTTCTTGAGATACAAGGCCAAGAAATTGTTCCCAAGGTCATGGAGGGGCTTGAGCATGAAGGAATGAAAGTCATCCATGTAGTGCACGCCAAAGAGAACCATGTGTGACCCTTCTCTAGTCACATTTGCTGTTTTAGTTAAGTCATTGTAATAAGGGCTTAATGGTCCATAGCCTTGTTTTATTTACCTAAGCGATGATCCCATAAGGTTGTTTACCTAAGGGATGACCTCATAAGGTTTGATCAAGCCCACAATTCTTAGTCTTATGGAAATAGTCAAGCCTACAATTGTTAGTCTTAGTCAAGACCACAACTCTAGACTAGTTCCACATTTAGTTGTTTATCTCTATGTAAGGCTATAAATAGCCCACACTTCCAATGGTTTAGGCATTCAATCAATAAATCAGATTTTGAGAGTTTTCTTGGTTTCTCCAAGGCTTCTTGAATACCTTAGAATCTCTCTAGGTGTTCGTGACTTATCAATCTAGAATCGCACTAGGTTGTGGCGTCTTCTACCATTATACCAAGGTTCGTTAACCACGTGATTAACGGGTTGAGGTCATCCGCTTCAAACTTGGTGTCCTCTTGTCGATCCTGAAGCTAATCTTTTACGGGTTTCGTCACAAGGTTGGCGACGTTCGTATCACTTCACTTGACCGAAAGCTAGCCCAACTAACTATAGATCCCCGTACGGCTCAGCGAGGGTACTTAACTGCAGCTTAGCCCGCTATCTGGAGCTTGAACACTTGCATCTTCAACTGTAAGCAGCATTTTAGTAGTCGTGCAAGGATATTCCAACTCAATTCCTTCAATGGCCGGTTTCTCTTGGATTTGGATGGCACGTACCAAGGCTTGGAGGGACTCCTTGAATCTCTTAGCTCGTGCTCGTGTCACCGGGCCTAGGGGCACCTTCACAGGGTCTACTTGTACACTTTGGGTCTCGTGCTCAATCGCATCATTCCCCTCTTCTTGAAAAGGATTTGCCCTCAAATCGTACTCGTCCCCTGCAATAAATGGATTTAGATCAGCAACATTGAATGTAGCACTAACATTGTACTCACCAGGCAGATCTAAGCGGTATGCATTGTCGTTGATGCGCTCAATGACTTGAAAAGGCCCATCTCCTCTTGGTGACAGCTTGCTTTTCCGTTGGTTTGGAAATCTCTCCTTGCGCAAATGTAACCAGACCCAATCACTTGGTTCAAAGACAAGCTTGCGCCTGTGCTTATTAGCTTGTTGGACATATTGGGCCGTCCTCCTCTCGATATTGGTACGAACCTTGTCATGTAATGATCTCACGAACTCAGCTTTCTTCTTGCCATCTAAGTTCATATGCTCAGAAGAAGGTAATGGCAACAAATCTAAGGGAGTTAAGGGGTTCAAACCATACACAACTTCAAAAGGCGAGAATTGTGTAGCACTATGCACAGCCCTATTGTATGCAAACTCAACATGAGGTAGACACTCCTCCCATGACTTGATATTTTTCTTTATGATTGCACGTAGGAGTGTGGATAAAGTCCTATTGACTACCTCAGTTTGTCCGTCCGTTTGAGGATGACTAGAGGTAGAGAACAACAGTTTGGTTCCCAACCGACCCCATAAAGATTTCCAAAAATAGCTCAAAAACTTGACATCTCTATCAGATACTATAGTCCTAGGTATGCCATGCAAACGAACAACCTCTTTAAAGAATAAATCAGCAATGTGTAAAGCATCATCCGTCTTATGACATGCAATAAAGTGAGCCATTTTGGAGAACCTATCTACCACAACAAATATAGAGTCATGGCCACGCTTTGAACGAGGTAACCCAAGCACGAAATCCATGGAAATGTCAACCCAAGGTTGGTGAGGTATGGGTAAAGGAGTATACAAACCGTTTGGGTTGACCCGAGACTTAGCTTTGTGGCACACGCCACATCTTTCAACAATCCTCTCCACGTCCTTGCGCATGCGAGGCCAATGGAAGTGTTCCTGTAATACAGCTAATGTCTTGGTGACACCAAAGTGTCCCATTAGTCCACCACTATGTGACTCCTGAATAAGTAAGTTACGTATGGACCCTCGAGGAATGCACAACTTGGTAAGATAAAATAAGAACCCATCATGTACGAAGAATTTTTCAAAGTCAGATTTTCCCCAATTCGCATAAGCGTTCGCAAAATCCAAGTCATTCTTATACAACTCCTTCATGAGTTCAAAGCCTAGGAGTTTAGCATCTAAAGCAGTGAGCAAAATGTGTCTACGAGATAAAGCGTCAGCTACGACATTAGATTTACCTGTTTTGTATTTGATGACGTATGGAAAAGACTCAATGAAGGCTACCCATCGGGCATGTCGTTTGCTCAGCTTTTGTTGTCCTTTTAGGTGCTTGAGAGACTCATGGTCAGTTTTGATGACGAATTCCCGGGCACGTAGGTAGTGTTGCCATGTCTCCAAAGCACGTACAAGGGCAAACATCTCCTTGTCATAAGTTGAGTAGTTGAGGACCGCGCCATTTAATTTCTCACTAAAGTAGGCAATCGGTCTCCCTCCTTGCATGAGTACGGCTCCTACTCCTACACCTGATGCATCACATTCCACTTCAAAAGTGAGATCAAAGTTAGGTATTGCAAGGAGTGGTGCATGTGTGAGTTTGTGTTTCAGCAATTGGAAAGCCTTATCTTGGGCTTCCCCCCAAAAGAACTTCTCGTTCTTCTTTATGACTGCGGTAAGAGGTGCAGCGATGGTGCTAAAATCCTTCACAAAACGACGGTAGAAGCTTGCTAATCCATGAAAGCTGCGCACATCACTTACTGAGGTAGGTGTTGGCCACTCTTGGATGGACTTAATCTTCTCTTCATCTACGTGAATGCCCTGCGCACTTACAACATATCCTAGAAACACAACACGATCAGTGCAAAATGTGCACTTCTTAAGGTTGGCATATAGCCTTTCCCTTCGAAGTACTTCAAAGATGGCTTTGAGGTGCTCAAGGTGTTCCTCTAAGCTTCTGCTATAAATCAGAATATCATCAAAGTAAACCACTACAAATTTCCCAAGAAAAGGTCTCAAAACATGGTTCATTAAACGCATGAAGGTACTAGGTGCATTAGTTAAACCAAATGGCATTACTAACCACTCGTATAGACCATGTTTAGTTTTGAAAGCGGTTTTCCACTCATCTCCCTCTTTCATTCTTATTTGGTGGTAACCACTTTTCAAATCAATTTTAGTAAATATAATGGCACCATGCAATTCATCTAACATATCATCTAACCTAGGGATAGGGTGACGATATTTTACCGTGATTGCATTGACTGCTCGACAGTCGGTGCACATTCTCCACGCTCCATCTTTCTTTGGCACGAGAATCACTGGTACAGCGCATGGACTTAGACTTTCTCTAGCCCAACCTTTCCTTAGCAATTCCTCCACTTGCCTTTGCAATTCCTTTGTTTCCTCAGGACCCATTCTATAGGCTGGTTTGTTAGGCAATGGTGCTCCAGGAATGAGATCGATTTGGTGCTCGATTCCCCTTAGTGGTGGTAGTCCATCAGGTACATCCTCAGGAAATATGTCCTCAAATTCCTGCAAGAGAGGTAAAATAGTAGAAGGCAAGGAGTCAGTGGATATGGATGAAGTGACCAACTCTTCTTTGCACACAAGCATAAGTAAGAGTTGGTTGGAAGACAAAGCTCGCCTTACATCTTTGGCTTTTGCTAGCAAGCTTAGCTTCCCCTTATTTTCTTCTCTCATAGCCGACCCACTTGTTGCCTTTTTCTTCCCTAGGGGTTCGGCCCTTCTCTCTCCTTTTTCTTCCTCACTTTTCTCTCGCTTTTTCCTCTCAAGTTCTAGCTCATACTCCTTTTGGAGCCTCATTTGATCTTCATACACTTGTTTTGGGGTGAGAGGTACAAGTGTCACCTTTCTATTGCAATGAGTAAAGACATATTTATTAGCTCTTCCCTTGAATTCGACATCGCGATCATATTGCCAAGGCCGTCCAAGAATGAGGTGACTTGCTTGCATTGGCACGACATCACAAGTAATCTCGTCTTCATACTTGCCAATTCGGAATGGCACTTTCACTTGTCTAAACACACGTATTTCCCCTTCATTGTTCAACCATTGAAGGCGATAAGGTCTTGGATGTTTGATAACTTGGAGCCCTAGCATTTCTACCATGAGTAGACTAGCGACATTGGCACAACTCCCACTATCAATAACAACACTACACACCTTATCCTTGATATGACACCTTGTGTAGAAAAGGTTGTCCCGTTGTACCTCCATTTCCTCCTCTTTGGCGCGGGTAGTGAGGACCTTTCGAACCACTAGGCATCCAATCTCCTCATGCGTAGGTATCTCCTCACTCGATTCATTCTCTTCCTCTTCTAGAGGTGGCATCCCCTCGTACTCCTCTTCCTCATCTGATACAATTTCCCCATTTGGCAACATCAGCATGGTCCTTTGGCTGGGGCATTGAGAAGCGATGTGGCCAAATCCTTGACACTTAAAGCACTTGGTGTCTCGGCCACGTGGTTTGGAAGCTGCATTATTAGCCTTAAAGTCAGGCTTGGGCGTCGCCTTGGAAGGGAGGCCATTCGGCCTTGGAGGGTAAGAAGGAGCTGCGGCCTTCTCCTCCCTTTTTGGTTGAGAAGTGCGCCAATTTCCAGCTTGATAAGTAGTGCTTTGTCGTGCAGTACCCCTCCTCTTGAGGCGCCGTTCAATTGTAACCGCCTTCTCTAGCATTTCATTCATGTCGAGGTAGTGTTGGAGTTCCACTACTTCAGCAATCTCGGGCCTCAATCCATGTAGAAAACGAGCCATCGTGGCCTCTCCATCTTCACGCAAATCCGCCTTCATGATGGCCATTTCCATCTCCTTGTAATAATCCTCAACTGACATGGACCCTTGGTTGAGAGCTTGTAGCCGACGGTGTAGATCTCGACTATAGTAGCTCGGAACGAACCTTTTTCTCATCAGACTCCTCATTTCCTCCCAAGTTTCCACAGGTCTCTCACGATTTCTCCTTCGGCTTAGTCTAAGTTGGTCCCACCAAATGGAGGCGTAGTCAGTGAATTCTACGGCTGCTAGTTTCACCTTTTGCTCCTCCGTATAGGTGTGGCATTCATAGACTAACTCAATTTTCCGTTCCCATTCCAAGTACGCCTCGGGGTCCGACTTGCCTTGGAATGAGGGAATCTTGAGTTTGACACCTTTAATGGTGTCATCTCCTCGACGTTGGAACCTTTGATCATTTTGGTGCCTCCCCTCAAACGCTTCCTCTTCATCGTTTGAGTATGCCGATTCTTTGCCCTTACTCGGGGTAGGTGGAGGTTTCGAGTTCTCCAACTGATCAATTCGATCATGCAATGGTTCAATTTCATTCTTAAGCAATCGTTTGAACTCCCTCATCATGGCTTCCAACTGTAGTTTGATGTCCATGGTTTGTTCACCAACTTCACTAGACATATTTAGTCCACCTGCAAAACAAATAAACAAAACGAGTTCCTCTCTTTTTTTTTTTAATACAATGTATAGGTCACTCACACTCGTGTTTCACTCAAGTGTATCACTCTCTAATAATCTTACCAAGCAATTCCTTGGCTTGCTAGTTGCTCGAGTTGAACAAACCAGGCGTCACCGCAGTGTACGTTCTTGACTAGTCAACAAGTGACACACAAGCTAGTAGCAATAAATGGAGGTTAATGACTAAGACCTAGACACGACTCAAGACTCAGAATATAGCTGGACAATAACTAACAACTCAAAAGAAAGTAAGACAATTAACTTGAATGCTGAAATTTTGAAAATCCTAGAAAACTCTACCCGAAACCCAATTTTCTGGAATTTGTTGAGCTGCTGGTCCGTGGTCTTTTTGGTAAGGGTTTTGGAGTATTTTGGGTGGCCTTAGGCTGCTCAAATAATGGGCACTCTACTACCTAAAACTCAGCCCAATCGGGTGTCACAATTGCTCCAACGGTTTTAGGAAAATTCAAGAATTCAAGATTCGGAAATTGGAAAGTTTGATCTGATTTGGACACTTGGGGTTGCCAAGGATTGGAAACCTTGGAGTTTGGTTAGATTTGGGAGTCCCAAGTGGTTCAAATTCGAAATTTTGGGGCTGGTCAGATTTGGAAGTCAGATTTTGCACCAAATTTGGTAAACTTGTAGGCTGTCAAGAATTGGAGGTTGTTCAGATTCGGAAGTCCAAGTTTGAATCAGATTTGGTGGCTTGAAGGTTGACCAAGACTAGGGCTGTTCAGATTTGGAAGTCCAAGTTTGAATCAGATTTGGTAACCTTTAAAGCTGGTCAAGATTTGGAGGTTGTTCAGATTTGGAAGTCCAAGTTTGAATCAGATTTGGTAACCTTTAAAGCTGGTCAAGAATTGGAGGTTGTTCAGATTTGGAAGTCCAAGTTTGAATCAGATTTGGTAAAACTTGAAGTCTGGTCAAAAATTGGAAACTAGAGCCGTCATTCTTAGAATTTTTTTTTTTGACTTCTGTTGGGGTGTTTTCACACAATATCCAGCTAGTTTAGACCAGAATTTCACAGCAATTAACGTAAACAACTTGGACAGATTTGGTTTCAAGATCAAAGTTCCATGAAAACAAGAACACGGTTGAAGGTTTATTTCAGGTTTCAAGACTGCCAAGATTAACCTCTTTGATCCAAGAAGCTCAAGACTTCCCCAATAAGGTTTTGATGTTCGAGTTTTGCAAAGCAACAACACAAAGGTTCAAGAAACAAGTGCAAACAGGTTCGGCATCCCAGCAAATTAATTCCAGCAACGACTCAAGGGAATGACAATAAGGTATGCATTACAACAGTTTTTTTTTTTTTTGGATTTAAACAGAACATAAACACAAGACAAAACTGGAAAGAAAATTTCGGACAACAACTAAACAACAAAGACAGATTTCTGACAAGGAAACAACCAAGACAGATTTAGGACTTGACAAACCCGAGCACTTGAGCTACGAATTTAGAAGACTAAAACAGATCTAAAAACAATAAAAAAGGATATTCGTGATACCTCTAACCAGCTCTGATGCCAGCTGATGCGAGACGCGGAAGCAACTTCGGATCTAGAGGAACACGATGAAGATTGGATGGAGTTGAACCTGAACTTGGACCACTCAAGAACAGATTTAACGGTAGAGGACGCCACAATCAAGTATGTGTGCTTGATTGATAAGTCAAGAATAGCCTAGGATCAACTCTAGGATGTTCAACTTAGCTTTCACAAGCTAAGGGAATTTGCCACAAGGAATGGACGAAATTCTGGAAATTTTATTCAATACTCTCAAAAACTGAATGTAACATGCGGCTTGAGGCTATTAATAGCCGTGACTAAGACCTAATAAACTGGAAAAATAACAAGGAAAGTTCGGCCAGCCCCTTGGGCCTTCACTTGACCGAAAGCTAGCCCAACTAACTATAGATCCCCGTACGGCTCAGCGAGGGTACTTAACTGCAGCTTAGCCCGCTATCTGGAGCTTGAACACTTGCATCTTCAATTGTAAGCAGCATTTTAGTAGTCGTGCAAGGATATTCCAACTCAATTCCTTCAATGGCCGGTTTCTCTTGGATTTGGATGGCACGTACCAAGGCTTGGAGGGACTCCTTGAATCTCTTAGCTCGTGCTCGTGTCACCGGGCCTAGGGGAACCTTCACAGGGTCTACTTGTACACTTTGGGTCTCGTGCTCAATCGCATCACAGGTGATGCAGCGTGATACCACTCGCTCCACGTCCCGCCTCATGCATGGCCAATAGACGGATGATGGCTCTAGTTGCACCTTTACTTGTTCCACTTCGATGGCAGCGAGACCCCCGTACAGCTCAGCGTAGGGACTAAATAAGCGGCCTACATGGCCTAGCCCATTGACTCAAGGACTAACAACGACGAAGGTCCAGACCACAAGCTAGTTGGAACTCTTTATTACACTATACTAAACTAATAATGTCTCATGGGCTACTGAGCTTCAGTGATGGCCGAGACTAGGACAACAAGCCTAGCCTCGTTGAGGCCCTCGATGGCCTTTGGCTCTCCACTCGACTCTTGGCCCGCACGAACCAATGTTTGTAGTGTCTCGTTCAATCTTTTCGTGCGAGCTCGTGTCATAGGCCCCAGTGGCATCTTCACTTACTCCACTTGGATGGCTCCCCCGACAACCTCATCATTCCCCTCCTCTTGTCAAAGATTTGTTCTCAAATCGACCTCATCATCTGCAAGATAGGGACTTAGGTCAGCAACATTAAAGGTAGCCGAGACATTATACTCACCTGGAAGATCGAGCTTGTATGCGTTGTCATTGATGCACGCCATAACTTGGAATGGTCTATCTCCACGAGGGAGCAACTTGCTGCGATGCTGGACAGGGAAACGCTCCTTGTGCAGGTGTAACCAGACCCAGTCACCTGGGTCAAACACCATGCGACGCTGACCCTTGTTGGCATGCTTGAGGTATTGCTGGGTGCGACCTTCAATGTTGGCCTTCACCTGCTGGTGTAAAGCCTGAACAAACTCGGCCTTCTTCTTGCCATCAAGGTTAGTACGCTCAGACAACGGCAAAGGCATCAAATCCAAAGGAATTAATGGGTTATAAGCAATCTCAAATGGAGAAAACTGTGTAGCACTATGGATGGTACGGTTATAAGCAAACTCAACGTGGGGTAAAAACTCCTCCCAAGTTTTGAGATTCTTTTTACTGATGGCCCTAAGTAATGTAGACAATGTGCGATTAACGACCTCTGTTTGGCCATTGGTCTGGGGGTGAATGGATGTAGAAAATAGCCCCACAATGTCTTCCAGAAGTAAGAGAGAAACTTCACATCTCTATCAGACACAATGGTCCTAGGTACACCATGCAAACGGCAACTTCCTTAAAGAAGAGATCAACTATGTGAGTAGCATCGTCCGTCTTATGACATGGGATAAAATGGGCCATTTTAGAAAATCGGTCAACAATGACAAAAATACTATCATGGCCGCTTTTACTCCTAGGCAGACCAAGTACAAAGTCCATTGAAATGTCAACCCTTGGTTCAGAAGGGATAGGTAGAGGTGTGTACAAACCAAAGGGTTGGAGCATGGACTTGGCACGGTGACAGGTGATGCAGCGTGATACCACTCGCTCCACGTCCCGCCTCATGCATGGCCAATAGACGGACGATGGCTCTAGTTGCACCTTTACTTGCTCCACTTCGATGGCAGCGAGACCCCCGTACAGCTCAGCGTTGGGACTAACTATGCGGCCTACATGGCCTAGCCCATTGAATCAAGGACTAACAACGACGAAGGTCCAGACCACAAGCTAGTTGGACCTCTTTATTACACTATAGTAAACTAATAATGTCTCATGGGCTACTGAGCTTTAGTGATGGCCGAAACTAGGACAACAAGCCTAGCCTCATTGAGGCCCTCGATGGCCTTTGGCTCTCCACTCGACTCTTGGCCCGCACGAACCAATGTTTGTAGTGTCTCGTTCAATCTTTTCGTGCGAGCTCGTGTCATAGGCCCCAGTGGTATCTTCACTTGCTCCACTTGGATGGCTCCCCCGACCTCCTCATCATTCCCCTCCTCTTGTGAAAGATTTGTCCTCAAATCGACCTCATCATCTGCAAGATAGGGACTTAGGTCAGCAACATTAAAGGTAGCCGAGACATTATACTCACCTGGAAGATCGAGCTTGTATGAGTTGTCATTGATGCGCGCCATAACTTGGAATGGTCTATCTCCACGAGGGAGCAACTTGTTGCGATGCTGGACAGGGAAACGCTCCTTGTGCAGGTGTAACCAGACCCAGTCACCTGGGTCAAACACCATGCGACGCTGACCCTTGTTGGCATGCTTGAGGTATTGCTGGGTGCGACCTTCAATGTTGGCCTTCACCTGCTGGTGTAAAGCCTGAACAAACTCGGCCTTCTTCTTGCCATCAAGGTTTGTACGCTCAGACAACGGCAAAGGCATCAAATCCAAAGGAGTTAATGGGTTATAAGCAATCTCAAATGGAGAAAACTGTGTAGCACTATGGATGGTACGGTTATAAGCAAACTCAACGTGGGGTAAAAACTCCTCCCAAGTTTTGAGATTCTTTTTACTGATGGCCCTAAGTAATGTAGACAATGTGCGATTAACGACCTCTGTTTGGCCATTGGTCTGGGGGTGAATGGATGTAGAAAATAGCCCCACAATGTCTTCCAGAAGTAAGAGAGAAACTTCACATCTCTATCAGACACAATGGTCCTAGGTACACCATGCAAACGACAACTTCCTTAAAGAAGAGATCAACTATGTGAGTAGCATCGTCCGTCTTATGACATGGGATAAAATGGGCCATTTTAGAAAATCGGTCAACAATGACAAAAATACTATCATGGCCGCTTTTACTCCTAGGCAGACCAAGTACAAAGTCCATTGAAATGTCAACCCCTGGTTCAGAAGGGATAGGTAGAGGTGTGTACAAACCAAAGGGTTGGAGCATGGACTTGGCACGGTGACAGGTGATGCAGCGTGATACCACTCGCTCCACGTCCCGCCTCATGCATGGCCAATAGACGGACGATGGCTCTAGTTGCACCTTTACTTGCTCCACTTCGATGGCAGCGAGACCCCCGTACAGCTCAGCGTTGGGACTAACTATGCGGCCGACATGGCCTAGCCCATTGACTCAAGGACTAACAACGACGAAGGTCCAGACCACAAGCTAGTTGGACCTCTTTATTACACTATAGTAAACTAATAATGTCTCATGGGCTACTGAGCTTTAGTGATGGCCGAAACTAGGACAACAAGCCTAGCCTCATTGAGGCCCTCGATGGCCTTTGGCTCTCCACTCGACTCTTGGCCCGCACGAACCAATGTTTGTAGTGTCTCGTTCAATCTTTTCGTGCGAGCTCGTGTCATAGGCCCCAGTGGTATCTTCACTTGCTCCACTTGGATGGCTCCCCCGACCTCCTCATCATTCCCCTCCTCTTGTGAAAGATTTGTCCTCAAATCGACCTCATCATCTGCAAGATAGGGACTTAGGTCAGCAACATTAAAGGTAGCCGAGACATTATACTCACCTGGAAGATCGAGCTTGTATGCGTTGTCATTGATGCGCGCCATAACTTGGAATGGTCTATCTCCACGAGGGAGCAACTTGTTGCGATGCTGGACAGGGAAACGCTCCTTGTGCAGGTGTAACCAGACCCAGTCTCCTGGGTCAAACACCATGCGACGCTGACCCTTGTTGGCATGCTTGAGGTATTGCTGGGTGCGACCTTCAATGTTGGCCTTCACCTGCTGGTGTAAAGCCTGAACAAACTCGGCCTTCTTCTTGCCATCAAGGTTTGTACGCTCAGACAACGGCAAAGGCATCAAATCCAAAGGAGTTAATGGGTTATAAGCAATCTCAAATGGAGAAAACTGTGTAGCACTATGGATGGTACGGTTATAAGCAAACTCAACGTGGGGTAAAAACTCCTCCCAAGTTTTGAGATTCTTTTTACTGATGGCCCTAAGTAATGTAGACAATGTGCGATTAACGACCTCTGTTTGGCCATTGGTCTGGGGGTGAATGGATGTAGAAAATAGCAACTTACTCCCCAACTTCCCCCACAATGTCTTCCAGAAGTAAGAGAGAAACTTCACATCTCTATCAGACACAATGGTCCTAGGTACACCATGCAAACGGCAACTTCCTTAAAGAAGAGATCAACTATGTGAGTAGCATCGTCCGTCTTATGACATGGGATAAAATGGGCCATTTTAGAAAATCGGTCAACAATGACAAAAATACTATCATGGCCGCTTTTACTCCTAGGCAGACCAAGTACAAAGTCCATTGAAATGTCAACCCCTGGTTCAGAAGGGATAGGTAGAGGTGTGTACAAACCAAAGGGTTGGAGCATGGACTTGGCACGGTGACAGGTGATGCAGCGTGATACCACTCGCTCCACGTCCCGCCTCATGCATGGCCAATAGACGGACGATGGCTCTAGTTGCACCTTTACTTGCTCCACTTCGATGGCAGCGAGACCCCCGTACAGCTCAGCGTTGGGACAAACTATGCGGCCTACATGGCCTAGCCCATTGACTCAAGGACTAACAACGACGAAGGTCCAGACCACAAGCTAGTTGGACCTCTTTATTACACTATAGTAAACTAATAATGTCTCATGGGCTACTGAGCTTTAGTGATGGCCGAAACTAGGACAACAAGCCTAGCCTCATTGAGGCCCTCGATGGCCTTTGGCTCTCCACTCGACTCTTGGCCCGCACGAACCAATGTTTGTAGTGTCTCGTTCAATCTTTTCGTGCGAGCTCGTGTCATAGGCCCCAGTGGTATCTTCACTTGCTCCACTTGGATGGCTCCCCCGACCTCCTCATCATTCCCCTCCTCTTGTGAAAGATTTGTCCTCAAATCGACCTCATCATCTGCAAGATAGGGACTTAGGTCAGCAACATTAAAGGTAGCCGAGACATTATACTCACCTGGAAGATCGAGCTTGTATGCGTTGTCATTGATGCGCGCCATAACTTGGAATGGTCTATCTCCACGAGGGAGCAACTTGTTGCGATGCTGGACAGGGAAACGCTCCTTGTGCAGGTGTAACCAGACCCAGTCTCCTGGGTCAAACACCATGCGACGCTGACCCTTGTTGGCATGCTTGAGGTATTGCTGGGTGCGACCTTCAATGTTGGCCTTCACCTGCTGGTGTAAAGCCTGAACAAACTCGGCCTTCTTCTTGCCATCAAGGTTTGTACGCTCAGACAACGGCAAAGGCATCAAATCCAAAGGAGTTAATGGGTTATAAGCAATCTCAAATGGAGAAAACTGTGTAGCACTATGGATGGTACGGTTATAAGCAAACTCAACGTGGGGTAAAAACTCCTCCCAAGTTTTGAGATTCTTTTTACTGATGGCCCTAAGTAATGTAGACAATGTGCGATTAACGACCTCTGTTTGGCCATTGGTCTGGGGGTGAATGGATGTAGAAAATAGCAACTTACTCCCCAACTTCCCCCACAATGTCTTCCAGAAGTAAGAGAGAAACTTCACATCTCTATCAGACACAATGGTCCTAGGTACACCATGCAAACGGCAACTTCCTTAAAGAAGAGATCAACTATGTGAGTAGCATCGTCCGTCTTATGACATGGGATAAAATGGGCCATTTTAGAAAATCGGTCAACAATGACAAAAATACTATCATGGCCGCTTTTACTCCTAGGCAGACCAAGTACAAAGTCCATTGAAATGTCAACCCCTGGTTCAGAAGGGATAGGTAGAGGTGTGTACAAACCAAAGGGTTGGAGCATGGACTTGGCACGGTGACAGGTGATGCAGCGTGATACCACTCGCTCCACGTCCCGCCTCATGCATGGCCAATAGACGGACGATGGCTCTAGTTGCACCTTTACTTGCTCCACTTCGATGGCAGCGAGACCCCCGTACAGCTCAGCGTTGGGACTAACTATGCGGCCTACATGGCCTAGCCCATTGACTCAAGGACTAACAACGACGAAGGTCCAGACCACAAGCTTGTTGGACCTCTTTATTACACTATAGTAAACTAATAATGTCTCATGGGCTACTGAGCTTTAGTGATGGCCGAAACTAGGACAACAAGCCTAGCCTCATTGAGGCCCTCGATGGCCTTTGGCTCTCCACTCGACTCTTGGCCCGCACGAACCAATGTTTGTAGTGTCTCGTTCAATCTTTTCGTGCGAGCTCGTGTCATAGGCCCCAGTGGTATCTTCACTTGCTCCACTTGGATGGCTCCCCCGACCTCCTCATCATTCCCCTCCTCTTGTGAAAGATTTGTCCTCAAATCGACCTCATCATCTGCAAGATAGGGACTTAGGTCAGCAACATTAAAGGTAGCCGAGACATTATACTCACCTGGAAGATCGAGCTTGTATGCGTTGTCATTGATGCGAGCCATAACTTGGAATGGTCTATCTCCACGAGGGAGCAACTTGTTGCGATGCTGGACAGGGAAACGCTCCTTGTGCAGGTGTAACCAGACCCAGTCACCTGGGTCAAACACCATGCGACGCTGACCCTTGTTGGCATGCTTGAGGTATTGCTGGGTGCGACCTTCAATGTTGGCCTTCACCTGCTGGTGTAAAGCCTGAACAAACTCGGCCTTCTTCTTTCCATCAAGGTTTGTACGCTCAGACAACGGCAAAGGCATCAAATCCAAAGGAGTTAATGGGTTATAAGCAATCTCAAATGGAGAAAACTGTGTAGCACTATGGATGGTACGGTTATAAGCAAACTCAACGTGGGGTAAAAACTCCTCCCACGTTTTGAGATTCTTTTTACTGATGGCCCTAAGTAATGTAGACAATGTGCAATTAACGACCTCTGTTTGGCCATTGGTCTGGGGGTGAATGGATGTAGAAAATAGCAACTTACTCCCCAACTTCCCCCACAATGTCTTCCAGAAGTAAGAGAGAAACTTCACATCTCTATCAGACACAATGGTCCTAGGTACACCATGCAAACGGCAACTTCCTTAAAGAAGAGATCAACTATGTGAGTAGCATCGTCCGTCTTATGACATGGGATAAAATGGGCCATTTTAGAAAATCGGTCAACAATGACAAAAATACTATCATGGCCGCTTTTACTCCTAGGCAGACCAAGTACAAAGTCCATTGAAATGTCAACCCCTGGTTCAGAAGGGATAGGTAGAGGTGTGTACAAACCAAAGGGTTGGAGCATGGACTTGGCACGGTGACAGGTGATGCAGCGTGATACCACTCGCTCCACGTCCCGCCTCATGCATGGCCAATAGACGGACGATGGCTCTAGTTGCACCTTTACTTGCTCCACTTCGATGGCAGCGAGACCCCCGTACAGCTCAGCGTTGGGACTAACTATGCGGCCTACATGGCCTAGCCCATTGACTCAAGGACTAACAACGACGAAGGTCCAGACCACAAGCTAGTTGGACCTCTTTATTACACTATAGTAAACTAATAATGTCTCATGGGCTACTGAGCTTTAGTGATGGCCGAAACTAGGACAACAAGCCTAGCCTCATTGAGGCCCTCGATGGCCTTTGGCTCTCCACTCGACTCTTGGCCCGCACGAACCAAT
This sequence comes from Coffea arabica, assembly GCF_036785885.1. Taxonomy (NCBI): domain Eukaryota; kingdom Viridiplantae; phylum Streptophyta; class Magnoliopsida; order Gentianales; family Rubiaceae; genus Coffea; species Coffea arabica. Next base: position 39,345,622 of record NC_092329.1, read on the forward strand.
GTTTGTAGTGTCTCGTTCAATCTTTTCGTGCGAGCTCGTGTCATAGGCCCCAGTGGTATCTTCACTTGCTCCACTTGGATGGCTCCCCCGACCTCCTCATCATTCCCCTCCTCTTGTGAAAGATTTGTCCTCAAATCGACCTCATCATCTGCAAGATAGGGACTTAGGTCAGCAACATTAAAGGTAGCCGAGACATTATACTCACCTGGAAGATCGAGCTTGTATGCGTTGTCATTGATGCGCGCCATAACTTGGAATGGTCTATCTCCACGAGGGAGCAACTTGTTGCGATGCTGGACAGGGAAACGCTCCTTGTGCAGGTGTAACCAGACCCAGTCACCTGGGTCAAACACCATGCGACGCTGACCCTTGTTGGCATGCTTGAGGTATTGCTGGGTGCGACCTTCAATGTTGGCCTTCACCTGCTGGTGTAAAGCCTGAACAAACTCGGCCTTCTTCTTGCCATCAAGGTTTGTACGCTCAGACAACGGCAAAGGCATCAAATCCAAAGGAGTTAATGGGTTATAAGCAATCTCAAATGGAGAAAACTGTGTAGCACTATGGATGGTACGGTTATAAGCAAACTCAACGTGGGGTAAAAACTCCTCCCAAGTTTTGAGATTCTTTTTACTGATGGCCCTAAGTAATGTAGACAATGTGCGATTAACGACCTCTGTTTGGCCATTGGTCTGGGGGTGAATGGATGTAGAAAATAGCAACTTACTCCCCAACTTCCCCCACAATGTCTTCCAGAAGTAAGAGAGAAACTTCACATCTCTATCAGACACAATGGTCCTAGGTACACCATGCAAACGGCAACTTTCTTAAAGAAGAGATCAACTATGTGAGTAGCATCGTCCGTCTTATGACATGGGATAAAATGGGCCATTTTAGAAAATCGGTCAACAATGACAAAAATACTATCATGGCCGCTTTTACTCCTAGGCAGACCAAGTACAAAGTCCATTGAAATGTCAACCCCTGGTTCAGAAGGGATAGGTAGAGGTGTGTACAAACCAAAGGGTTGGAGCATGGACTTGGCACGGTGACAGGTGATGCAGCGTGATACCACTCGCTCCACGTCCCGCCTCATGCATGGCCAATAGACGGACGATGGCTCTAGTTGCACCTTTACTTGCTCCACTTCGATGGCAGCGAGACCCCCGTACAGCTTAGCGTTGGGACAAACTATGCGGCCTACATGGCCTAGCCCATTGACTCAAGGACTAACAACGACGAAGGTCCAGACCACAAGCTAGTTGGACCTCTTTATTACACTATAGTAAACTAATAATGTCTCATGGGCTACTGAGCTTTAGTGATGGCCGAAACTAGGACAACAAGCCTAGCCTCATTGAGGCCCTCGATGGCCTTTGGCTCTCCACTCGACTCTTGGCCCGCACGAACCAATGTTTGTAGTGTCTCGTTCAATCTTTTCGTGCGAGCTCGTGTCATAGGCCCCAGTGGTATCTTCACTTGCTCCACTTGGATGGCTCCCCCGACCTCCTCATCATTCCCCTCCTCTTGTGAAAGATTTGTCCTCAAATCGACCTCATCATCTGCAAGATAGGGACTTAGGTCAGCAACATTAAAGGTAGCCGAGACATTATACTCACCTGGAAGATCGAGCTTGTATGCGTTGTCATTGATGCGCGCCATAACTTGGAATGGTCTATCTCCACGAGGGAGCAACTTGTTGCGATGCTGGACAGGGAAACGCTCCTTGTGCAGGTGTAACCAGACCCAGTCTCCTGGGTCAAACACCATGCGACGCTGACCCTTGTTGGCATGCTTGAGGTATTGCTGGGTGCGACCTTCAATGTTGGCCTTCACCTGCTGGTGTAAAGCCTGAACAAACTCGGCCTTCTTCTTGCCATCAAGGTTAGTACGCTCAGACAACGGCAAAGGCATCAAATCCAAAGGAGTTAATGGGTTATATGGAATCTCAAATGAAGAAAACTGTGTAGCACTATGGATGGTACGGTTATAAGCAAACTCAACGTGGGTAAACACACCTCTCAAGTTTTGAGATTCTTTTTAATGATGGCCCTAAGTAATGTAGACAATGTGCGATTAATGACCTCTGTTTGGCCATCGGTCTGGGGGTGACTGGATGTTGAAAATAGCAACTTACTCCCCAACTTCCCCCACAAAGTCTTCCAGAAGTAAGCGAGAAACTTCACATCTCTATCAGACACAATGGTCCTAGGTACACCATGCAAACGGCAACTTCCTTAAAGAAGAGATCAACTATGTGAGTAGTATCGTTCGTCTTATGACATGGGATAAAATGGGCCATTTTAGAAAATCGGTCAATAATGACAAAAATACTATGATGGCCTCTTTTACTCCTAGGCAGACCAAATACAAAGTCCATTGAAATGTCAACCCCTGGTTCAGAAGGGATAGGTAGAGGTGTGTACAAACCAAAGGGTTGGAGCTTGGACTTGGCACGGTGACAGGTGATGCAGCGTGACACCACTCGCTCCACGTCCCGCCTCATGCATGGCCAATACACGGACAATGGCTCTAGTTGCACCTTTACTTGCTCCACTTCGATGGCAGCGAGACCCCCGTACAGCTCAGCCTAGGGACTAACTATGCGGCCCACATGGCCTAACCCATTGACTCAAGGACTAACAACGACGAAAGTCCTGACCACAAGCTAGTTGGACCTCTTTATTGCACTATATTAAACTAATAATGTCTCATGGGCTACTGAGCTTTAGTGATGGCCAAAACTAGGACAACAAGCCTAGCCTCGTTGAGACCCTCGATGGCCTTTGGCCCTCCACTCGACTCTCGGGCTGCACGAACTAATGTTTGTAATACCTCGTTCAATCTCTTTGTGAGAGCTTGTGTCATAGGCCCCAGTGGCACCTTCACTTGTTCCACTTGGATGCCTTCCCCACCCTCCTCATCAAGAGGTGACGTCACAATCCGGCCGGAATCTAGCCGGATTTTCGGCCGGATTCAAGGCAGAAGAGAAATCCCATTTTTTTCAAAATGCACCAACAATCCGGCCGGCAATCTGGCCAAGAACTGGCCGGATTTGCAGCCGGATTTGGTCTTCCCAATTTCCACCAAATTTTTTCCGTTTCTTTTCCTTTCGGGCGTCACAGATGCCACTTGTCACCATCAATTTCCATCTCAATATTTTTCTTTTCCTTTGGTTTAAATGGTCAAAAATTTCGGCCACGTTGATCAACTTTAGAGCTGATATTTAGGCTCTAATAACAATGAGATTAGCTTGATAAAATGGTGTTCAAATGGTGTGTTCAATCGGTAGCCAATCGGTAGCGAACGATACCCGTCGGTTCAAGTCATTTTTCCTTAAATCTCATATACTAGGGGTTTATCTTATAATTCACTAATTTATTATTATCACTTATAATCACGCTCTTAATATCATCTAAAACTCACTCTTAAGCACCAAATGTGATACACACTCCGTACCGAATAATCACACTACAAAAAGATGTAAAAACCCTAATTTACTCTTACAAGAAAACAAACGGAAAAACCTTTGATTCTATGTTTGTTTGCACTTATTGTGGGGTGAATGAGTGGTAAGGCTTTTAAAAAGTAATAAATGCCAAATAAAAGGGAATTTTAAGAAAAATATAAGGGATTTTACAACTCCATAGATTAAAATCAGGGTTTCGACTAAAATATGAGAGATTTAAGAAAACCGATTAGTCACAAGTAAACTAGGGTTTTTTTTATTAGAATTTAGGGTTTCTAGTCCCTTTAAAACAAATTAAGGTTTTAAATCAACCCCAAAGAAATAAACTTCAGTATCTTCTTTTAAAAACAATCTCCTAACATTCGGTGTACCACAGTTAGCCTAAGTAGGCTATTTGTAGCCTTACAAGTTGTGAGGACCCGAAAAATGTCCTAGTTTATATTATTTTATTTTATTTTTTCGAATACATTTTCTTTACTTTACTTTATTACCTTAATTTCGTAGATATTTTTATAAGTGAGTCAAGTTTTTAAATCATTTACTTTATATAAGTTAGCTCATATTAAGTTTGAAATGCATTATGGAAGTGGGACCCGCTAATACGGTAAGTGCCATAAATTTTTTAAGACTAGGTGGATTTTCCATAAAGGGATATTATTTTATAAGGTGCTAGGTGATAATTAGAGGTTAGCTAGATAGTTAGTCTTTGGAAGACAAAGAGATGAGAATAAATGTGACAGCCCCACCTCTCCCTAGGGCGAACCCTAGGATATTAGCGGATTACCTGCCCAACTCTCGCCGGGACTCGGTCGATCAAAGAACTAGAAACACAAGAAAACTGATGAAATATCTTCCAAACAAAGAGTGCAAACCCTAATTGAAATATAATCGCCACGCCAACTTTCCAAACTTAGGATATAGAGCTAAAGTTAAACTTACCACTCCACACTTAATTTACATAGCATACATCGAACTTATACATTCAAACTTACAAGTGATGCGAGAGGCGAAAGCTACTTTGGATCTAGAGGAACACGTTGATGATTTGATGGATTTGAACCCGAACTTGGACCACTCAAGAATAGATTTAACAGTAGAGGACGCCACAATCAAGTGTGTGTGCTTGATTGATAAGTCAAGAACAGCCTAGGAACAACTCTAGGATGTTCAACTTAGCTTTCACAAGCTAAGGGAATTTGCCACAAGGAATGGACGAAATTCTGGAAATTTTATTCAATACTCTCAAAAACTGAATGTAACATGCGACTTGAGGCTATTTATAGCCGTGACTAAGACCTAATAAACTGGAAAAATAACAAGGATAGTTCAGCCAGCCCCTTGGGCCTTCACTTGACCGAAAACTAGCCCAACTAACTATAGACCGTAAGGTTCGGGGGCGTTGCCCCCAAACCCCCACCGGTTCTTCTCTCATAGCTGACCCACTTGTTGCCTTTTCCTTCCCTAGGGGTTCGGCCCTACTCTCTCATTTTTCTTCCTCACTTTTCTCTTGCTTTTTCCTCTCAAGTTCTAGCTCATACTCCTTTTGGAGCCTCATTTGATCTTCATACACTTGTTTTGGGGTGAGAGGTACAAGTGTCACCTTTCTATTGCAATGAGTAAAGACATATTTATTAGCTCTTCCCTTGAATTCGACATCACGATCATATTGCCAAGGCCATTCAAGAATGAGGTGACTTGCTTGCATTGGCACGACATCACAAGTAACCTCGTCTTCGTACTTGCCAATTTGGAATGGCACTTTTACTTGTCTAAACACATGGACTTCCCTATCATTGTTCAACCATTGAAGGCGATAAGGTTTTGGATGTTTGATAATTGGGAGCCCTAGCATTTCTACCATGAGTAGACTAGCTATATTGGCACAACTCCCACTATCAATAACAACAATACATACCTTATCCTTGATATGACACCTTGTGTAGAAAAGATTGTCTCGCTGTACCTCCATTTCTTCCTCCTTGGCGCGGGTAGTGAGGACCTTTCGAACCACTAGGCATCCAATCTCCTCATGCATAGGTATCTCCTCACTCGATTCATTCTCTTCCTCCTCTAAAGGCGACATCCCCTCGTACTCCTCTTCCTCGTCCGATACAATTTCCCCATTTGGCAACATGAGCATGGTCCTTTGGTTGGGGCATTGAGAAGCGATGTGGCCAAATCCTTGACACTTACAGCACTTGGTGTCTCAGCCATGTGGTTTGGGAGTTCCATTACTACCCCTAAAGTCAGGCTTGGCTGTTGCCTTAGATGGGAGGCCATTCAGCCTTGGAGGAGGAGAAGGAGCTGCAGCCTTCTCCTCCCTTTTTGGTTGAGAAGTGCGCCAATTTCCAGCTTGATAATTCGAGGTGTTCCTCAAAGGTGTTACTGAAAAGAAGAATATCATCAATGTAAACCAAGGCTGAATGTAAGATAGGCTGGAAAATCTTTATCATGCGTCTACGCATTTTTTCCAGCAAATTCCAGCAGATTTTTTTTCAGTTCCTTTGAGTCTTACACCTCCTCAAATTTCCAGCTTATAACAAGCCACATTTGAGTAGATTCTTGTACGAAGCTGGTTGAACTTTTCAGGAAAATTTTCTACTTTCTTCAAGGGAAGCAAGCAGAACCTTGAGAAAATTAGAGTGTTTTAAACACTTGAGTGATACACGAGTGGCGAGTGTAAACATGTGAGCTTGTGTGGTGAGGAAAAATATCTTTTGTTTCACTAATTTTTTGCAGGTTTCCTTATACATCATGGCGAATACGAGGCGAGGCATTTAAAAGCTAGCTTACAACATCTTCTTCCTGATCCTAAGGGAGTCAAAGAAGTGGCATTACGTGATGTAGATGAGCAATTGGATATCGTCAAATCTCAGTTGCATGGTTGGTTTTATACTCGTTGTGGTGTCAAAGATAAAACATGCCATTGATAGGAGTTGTGAAGTCAAACTTGCAAGCGCTATCATGGTTCACAAATTAAATCTTCCAACCATTGATCATCTTCAACCGTATAAGTTGCCGAGTGCTCATGGTGATGTTTGGGTTACTAAGCACACACTTGTATCTATTCAAATTGGCAAGTATGTGGATGAGGTGTTGTGTGATGTAGTCCCAATTCAAATGACACATGTGTTGCTGGGCAAGGCGTGGATGTTGAGGCGAGAAGTTAAATATGATGGACATACTAATAAGTATTCCTTCGTATTTAATGGTCGTCGTTCTGCACTTGTACCACTTATTTATGACCAACTTTGTATTGATCTAGTATACATGAAAAGTGAGCATGAGCATTATAGTATGAAAAAAGAGCTAGATAAGGGAATTGTGACTGATGGGGTAAAATCCGAGGGAGTTGAAAAGGAGAAAGAGGTTGAGAATAATGAGAGGAAAAAGACAGCTATTGAGCATGAGAAAGAGATTGAAAAATCCAAAGTATTGACTGAGATTTTAAGTTTCAACAAAAATGAGAGTGAGGGGACTTATTGCCATTCTAACAACCTTAACATTGCTCTGTCTAGTGTTCCTTGTTTTGTGCAGGTTAAGCAAAGTGCAATCGCTTTGATCTTACAATGTTCCATCCCAAAGTCACTTGTGCAATTTGCGAGTTTCCATGGAGTTTGTCTTTTAGGAGTTAGATCAATTTGGTTCCCATTCATGGAATCGGATGATTTCAACGCTGTTCACGTCTTTGGAGGATCAAACTATGTGTACCCTCAAGACGTTAGAATTGACCATGTTCCACGAGTTTACACAAGGGGCGAGGTCTTCAATGGGCACTACAATACCTATGCTCATCTTTCACCCAGTCCACTTGAAGCTCCAACTTCACCATGTCAGCTTCCATACTTTGCAAGCTTATCCAAGTTTGAGGAGTCTGATTTCATAGGATCTACATCGCATCACTTTGAGGATCCTTACCTCATGATCACAAGCGATCAAGTTGGGCATACACTGAAACTGGTTTGTGAGATTCAAAGTTCAACAAGGTTTACTTTCCAGCTTAGCAAGTGGTTTATGCATTGGATGAAACTTGTGGTAATCATAACAAAATTGAATCGACGGCATGTAACACTTCTTATCATCGTTCATGCTTCAATTTGTGGGCGAATTGCTTTCAAGAGGAGGGGAATGATACGAGTCAAGCTATGCCATCGGATAAGGTTCAAATCCCACTAGGACTGGTTACACAAGCTCGAGCAGTTCATTCAGCTTCATCGCAGCAAAGACGTTATAAGGCACGGGCACGCTTTATAAGGATACGTCTTCTGCCATTTAATTGATTCATTGCAGTAAAGTCATTATAAGGCGTGGGCACGCTTTATAAGCTCAAGTCATCTGCCCATCTTGTGACGCCCCGAAAGGTTGAGTGTGAGGACTCGCAAATTCCTTATATTTTCTCAAAAATGACCTTTTATTTGGAAATTATTCTTTTACTATGACCCTACTACTCAATCACCCCACGATAAGTGTAAATGAACCTGGAAAGTAGGGTTTCACTTTTCGTTTTCAAGTTGGAGCAAGTTAGGGTTTTCACGTGTATCCGTAGTGTAATTATTCGGTACCGAATGAGGATCAAATTTGGTGTTTAAGAGTGACTTTTGGGTGAGAAATAATATGTGATTAGAAGCAATGATATAAAGTTAGTGAATAGGAAGTAAAAACCCTAGTATGTGTGATTTAAGGAAAAATGGTGCAAACCGACGGGTATCGATCACTACCGATTGACCGCATCACTTGACCACCACTTTCTTACCACATGAGCTCATTAATATTTGAACAAAATATCCCCTCAATTCCAGCTACCTTTGACCGAAATTATGGACCAAAATAACAAGGAAAAGAAACAAAAAAATGAGTGGAGGGTGGTGAGGACACTTGTCGGCCACCTAAGGGCCCTTGACCAAGACAACTTGTCTTACCTTCTTATCACCTTGGGCAACCTTTCTTCTTCATTTTTCTGCTACTTGGCTGAGACAAGAGAGGAGAGAAAGAGAGCAAGAAACCAACTTCCTTCTTCTTGAGTTGAGCTGTCCAAGTGAGGAATTAAAATTCTAAACCGATTAAAGTGTGAGTTGTGAGCTTGAGAAGCTAGGGGAACCAAGAATTCCAAGAGGAGGTGAAGTATTACTCTTGCAAGCTTCATTTGTTGAGGTATTTGCTGCCTATACTTGCTATATGGATGATATATGTTGTATCTAAGCTTATATAAGTGGTTGTAGTGATGATTGAATCAAGAAATGAAGAAAGTTTCATTGAATCCCAAAAATTCCAGGTTTCTGGAAATTTTCAGCTCTGTTCTGTCCGGTTTTGTAGCCCTATGTTAGAGGCCGATTTGGCCTTAGGTCAAAGCATGAAAGTTGTAGATAATGGTATTTTATAGGTACCTACAAAATTTCAGCTCAATCGGAGCAACGTAGGTAGTGAAAAGTCCAAAATACCCTTACTGTTTTAAGTTTTTCCCCAGCAGTCCGTTTGGTCAGTTTATCCAGTTTATCACGTTTTTCCACTAGGATCCGTACTGATTTAGTTTTTTTCCAAAACATGAAAGTTGTAGTATTCTTACTTAGCTTTCAAACTCCTCTAAGAAAACCTGAATCGGACCTTTGTAACCTGAGATATGACCATTATAGTACAATGCGGTTAGACAGCCGACGAGTGAGATTTTGGTTCGTAAATTGGGGATTTGACTAGGTTGCATTGGAAACTGGACTAAGTGATCTTCATGAACATTGTAGCCTTGTGTCTTAGCTTCGAAACGGTATAAGTTTCACCTCAATCTGATAAGCGTAGCCTCAGATGTACCCATTCCGCAAAAACCCGTCAAAACTGTCTTTTGTAAATTTCGTTTCCACACTTGTTGTTAGCTTAAATTTTGTCATTGTATTGTTATGAGCCTATGGAACGGCTATTGACTTGCATTTATGATATATATGACTTTGGGATTGGTTGAGGAAAAATAATGAAGCCTAAATGGCTGGAAATTAGGTAAACACAAAGGGCATGCTGCCCAAATTTACGCTTGAGGGAATGAATTCCGGTTTCTAGGGTTTAATTGGGGGTTTTTCTAGTGGTGGCTTTTAAGCTTCTAATTAGCTTTGATTGAGGGATATTGTGGCCTAATTGGATATATTTTATTGCTTATTAACCGTATGTGTGATCGGTAATATATTGTAGGTTGGAAATGAAGCATTTATGGGGAAATGTTGTCCGAACTTTGAGAATGTATGATTGCTTTGAGTTTGTGATTTAGAGCTTGGACTCGGGCAAGGTAATGATATATGATGGATAGTTTCTGAGCCGTGGAGGTGAGTGACCCTAAACTCTTTCCAAAGTTACTTATGAACCGTTTCTTGCACTATTTACTTGATTGCATATCATGAGTGCTTGCATGTGGCCCATGACATGTTTTGGCTTAAATGAGTACTTGGAATTCGTGTGCTGAACACCAACGTCTCCACCTCTGTGTACTGTTCATCTGGAGCAAATGGCTCCCCCTCTGACTGTTTACTGTTAAATGTTTGTTTGGAGCGTTGGGTGTTTAAGTACAACGATTTCACTGGCTCACGAGAGCAATAAATGTACATTTGATCTTAGAATCATGACATCACTGAAATGAACGACTGTGAAACTGATTTGCTTACCGATTTTATTGGTTACTCGCTGAGCTTTTAGCTCACCCCCAAAATGTTTTATTCCCCTCCACAGGGCTCGAGACGAAGGAAGTGCTTGTAGCACGTATTCATGTGACCGGATGGATTATCTCATGTATGGTTTGAGTTTTGGATTTCATCTTGTGTAATAGTTGTTATTAGGGATTGTATGAACGTTTGGACTTAAGTGGGTTCGTGATATGTAATTCTTGGAGAATTTGATACATATTTGATTTTTATATTGTAATTTAATTGAGGACTGTAGTGAACGACTGAGTCCCGGCGAGAGCTGGGCAGGCGACCCGCCGAACCCTTTGGTACGCCCTAGGGGGAGGTGGGGCCGTCACACATCTAGTCACATTTGTTGTTTTAGTTAAGTCGTTTGTAATAAGGGTTTTATGGTCCATAGCCTTGCTTTATTTACCTAAGTGATGACCTCATAAGGTTATTTACCTAAGGGATGACCTCATAAGGTTCGGTCAAGCCCACAATTCTTAGTCTTATGGAAATAGTCAAGCCTACAATTCTTAGTCTTAGTCAAGCCCACAATTCTAGACTAGTTCCATATTATTTAGTTGTTCATCTCTATGTAAGGCTATAAATAGCCCACACTTCCAATGGTTTTAGGGATTCAATCAATAAATCAAATTTTGAGAGTTTTCTTGGTTTCTTCAAGGCTTCTTGAATACCTTAGAATTTCTCTCGTGACTTATCAATCTAGAATCGCACTAGGTTGTGGTGTCTTCTACCATTATACCAAGGTTCGTTAACCACATGATTAACGGGTTGAGGTCATCCACTCCAAACTTGGTGTCCTCTTGTCGATCCTAAAGCTAACCTTTTACGGGTTTCATCACAAGGTTGGCGACATTCGTATCAGTTGGTAATTAGAGCTAGTTAAGAGGTATCACGTTATATCCCTTTGTGAGGACTCGCAAATTTCTTATATTTTTCTCAAAAAAAATGCCTTTTATTTGGAATTATTTTTTATTAAAGCCCTACTACCCAATTATTCTCTAATAAGTGCAAATGAACCTTGAAAGTAGGGTTTCACTCTTTGTTTTCGAGATTGGAGCAAATTAGGGTTTTCGCGATTTTTCGCCGGATGAATTTTCGGTATAGAGTAAGGATTAAATTTGGAGATTTAAAAGTGACTTTTAAGTGAGAAATAATATGTGATTAGGAGCAATGATATGAGGTTAGTGAATGGGATGTAAAAACCCTAGTATGTGTGTTTTTAAGGAAAACGGCGCGAACCGGCGGGTCCCGCGCACTACCAATTGAACGCACCACTTGACCACCATTTCTTACCATACAAGCTTATTGAAACTTGAGCAAAATATCCTCTCATGTTCAGCTAGGTTTGACCGAATTCTAAGGCTAGAAATGCAAGAAAGAAAGAGAAAAAAATGAAAGGTGTTGTCGCCACCTAAAGGTTTCTTGACCAAGACAAGGACTTTCTATTTATCTCCAAATTTTGCATCTTCTTCCCCTTATTTCTGCTGCTTGGCCGACCCAAAGAGTGAGGGAGAGAGCAAGAAGAAACACCATCCTACCTCTTGATTTCTAGCTACAAACTGAGAAAACAAAGGAAATAAACCGATTAAACTCACCTTTGAGTGTTTAGTTAGTGAATTATTGGTGAGATTTTGGAAAGGGAAAGCTAGAGATATACTTGGTGGACACTAATCAAGGTAAGGAAGATGATCTCTCTAATTCTTACTTTCAATCTTGTTTAAATTAAGCTTAGTAACTCAATTTTGTGGTGAATCATGGATGCTATCATGTTTTGGAGGTTTTCCCCTTTTGATATTATGAACTAGGGTTTGAGGACTTGCTGCTAACTTGATGTATGATGCATATATGTTGTAATTAAGTTTATATAAGGGGTTTTGGTAGTGTTGGAAGTAAGAAATCAAGGAAGGTTACATTGAAAACTGAAAATTCCAGATTTCTGGAAAATTTTTCTTCCTTTCTGCCCGGTTTTGTTACTGCATGTTAGAGGCCGAATTGGCCTTAGGTCAAAACATGAAAGTTGTAGAGAATGATATTTATAGGTGCCTACAAAATTTCAGCTCAATCGGAGAAACGTAGGTCGTGAAAAGACCAAAATATCCTTACTGTTTTAAGGTTTTCCCCAGTAGTCCGTTTGGTCAGTTTATCCAGTTTATCACGTTTATTCACTAGGATCCGTACTGATTTTGTGACAGCCCCACCTCCCCCTAGGGCGTACCCCAGGGTTCGGCGGACCGCCTGCCCAGCTCTCGCCGGGACTCAGTCGTTCACTACATTCCTCAAACAGATTACAATATGAATCTCAAATATTACATCAAATGTTCCAACATTTACATATCAAAAGCGAAACGTCCACGCTTCTACTACGCCACTTTGATCCATGATCCCAATTCTTATACAAGAGGAATTCCACAACAATAAAACCACAACAAGCCTTCCTTCGCCACGAGCCCTGTGGAGGGGAATAAAATAGTTTTGGAGTGAGCTAGAAGCTCAGCGAGTAACCATTAAAATCAGTAATCAAATCGGTTTCACAATAGTTCATTTCAATGATGTCATAAATCAAATGATAAGTCCAGAAACAATTACAACATTTACAATACATTAAAATGGAGTATCAATAATTCAAGGAACATTTACAATGGAAAGCGATAGTAACATTCATTAAAAGGATACGGGCTCACATGGAGCTATTCGTTTGTTCGTTCGTTCCCCTGACATTTGCCCTTATTTCTTCAATCGTTTGAAAATACATTTTTTTTAAGTAGAATCCCTCGTTCATCCTTTTGTTCGTTCATCCCCTTTTCCGGACGTTGACCAGACTCCACCCATCCGGACGTAGCCGGACTACAAGGTAATACTCGAGTATACCAAATTCACCCAAGGTCACCATATCGCCCGACCGAGTCCGCTTCTGGCTCGAGTCGATCGATAACAAAGGGCAGTGGCCAATTCAGCCAAACGGCTTACATTCATGCGCAACTAGCATTTCAATAATTAAATCCTTGAAAATTGCACAGTTATTTAGGTCGAGTGCGATAAAGTACACACTCGCCTAGAAAGCTTGTTTTGGAAATCATTCAAAGCACTTAACACGTTATCAATCAATAATACAAGTCATGAAGTCAAGAAAATATAGCAAATAAGGAACACTCACATGCAAGCACGCATGATATGCAAGAAAACAGTTCAAAAATAACTTTGGAGACAGTTTAAAGGTAAATAATGCAAGAAAACGGTACAAAAGTAACTTTGGAAACAGCTCAAAAGTAAATAATGCAGGAAACGGTTCATAAATAACTTCAGAAATAGTTTGAGGTCACTCACCTCCATGGCTCAAAAATCATCCATCATATAACATTGCCTTGCTCAAATCCAAGTCTTAGATCACAAACTCAATGCAAACAAGTCCCTTCAAAGTTCGGACAGCACTTCCCCTGAATTTGCTAACTTTTCCAGCCATCATGGCTTCATTATTTCCTCAGCCAGTCCCAAAGGTACACACACAACAACAAGTTCATCCAATAGTCATTTAGCAAGCTCCAAGTAGTACTAGTACAAGTCAAGCTAGGGAAAAGTTCGGAAATGAAAGTTAAGCTCAAAACCAGAAAAACAGTTTTGACGTCATTTTGCGGTAATGGTACTAAAGGTACTACGATTGTCGGATGAAGGTGCAAGACCCACCGTTTTGAAGCTAAGAGATAGGGCTTCAATATTACAGAAGGTCACTCAACTTAGTTTCGAGTGTAACCAGGTCAAAAATGCAAGATACTACACCAGAATCACAAAAACAGATTCACAGAACGCATTCTAGCGGAAACATCATAAATCAGTCTACCTAAGTCCAAATCCAGAAATTCCAAAACCAGCTGAAATCTAAGAAAAAGGGCTACATTTCATCAGAAGACCTCAACAACCAATTCGGAAGCATTCCTGACCAAAACAACCAATTACAAAAGCAATTCCCAAATTCGGGTAAAACCAGGACAGCAAGGGGAATTCCATTTTTTCACAAGCTACGCTACTCCAATTGACCTGAAATTTTGTAGGCATCTCTAAAATATCATTCCCTACAACTTTCATGTTTTAATCCAATTGACCTGAAATTTATTTATTTCCTTTTCGAGTCAAGTTGTCCAAAATTCTGTTTTCGTGTTCTAAGTTTGCTACCCACAATTTCCAGATTTGTTACATTGTGTTCTTGCGTTATTTTTCCAGATTTATCGCGTCATAAACTTGCGTCTAGTTGTTGTTAATTGCTGTGGTTAGCCTTGTTTGGTCCAGCCTTTTTTTTGTGTGTCTTATTCTTGATTCTTTGTTTGTGTTTGCGTCTTGTTTCTATTCTATTATATCCATTTAATTCTAGTCTTTTGTTCTATTTGATCATCCTAGGTTACTGTTCATCCGAAAAATCAGTTTGTAACAGAGGTTTTAGAGTCCTATCTAGTTTTTACCTTATGTTCTTGTCGTTTACATACAAAAAAAAATATAGCTGGCTGACCTTACAAAATTCTTGGAAATCTGTCTTGATCAAAACTTGGGTTTCTTGAAGCTCTTGATTGTTTAAAACCAAAATCTTGAAGTTCTTGGAACTTTAGTTGGGGATTCTTGAAAGCCTCCAGAATTGACCATTGATAAGAAGAACATTCAGCCATGAAATTTGACTCTTGAAAGCTTTCAAATTTGACCACTGATTGTGATAAATGCCTTCCTAAAAGCTTACCATCAAACAAAAAAAGGAGCACCAATCCTACTCCAATTCCAAGTTGGATTTGACTAGTTTAGTCCAACTTGAATAAGGCTGTCCAGATTTACTTCAATTTCATTTTTTTTACAGCCTATTAAATCCTTATTGGGATAGGAAAAGAGGATTAGTTCCAGAATAATCCAAGAATTTCCACTATCCATTATTTCCTAAATCGCTGCAACAAGAACCAGTGTTGGTGCGCTCTTTTAGGCAGTTGTTTATCTTTATAGCTTTCTTGAATCAGTTGTTTAGTTTTTTTTCCCAGTAATTTCCAGCCAGAGTAGTGTCCAAATTTCCAAGTCTTGTGTAGAGTCATTTGCCAAGTTTTTGTGTTGCGTAACTAGTAGTCCCTTTGTCATGCGTCTACACATTTTTTCCAGTAAATTCCAGCAGATTTTTTTCCAGTTCTTTTGAGTCTTACACCTCCTCAAATTTCCAGCTTATAACAAGCCACATTTGAGTAGATTCTTGTACGAAGCTGGTTGAACTTTTCAGGAAAATTTTCTACTTTCTTCAAGGGAAGCAAGCAGAACCTTGAGAAAATTAGAGTGTTTTAAACACTTGAGTGATACACGAGTGGCGAGTGTAAACATGTGAGCTTGTGTGGTGAGGAAAAATATCTTTTGTTTCACTAATTTTTTGCAGGTTTCCTTATACATCATGGCGAATACGAGGCATTTAAAAGCTAGCTTACAACATCTTCTTCCTGATCCTAAGGGAGTCAAAGAAGTGGCATTACGTGATGTAGATGAGCAATTGGATATCGTCAAATCTCAGTTGCATGGTTGGTTTTATACTCGTTGTGGTGTCAAAGATAAAACATGCCATTGATAGGAGTTGTGAAGTCAAACTTGCAAGCGCAATCATGGTTCACAAATTAAATCTTCCAACCATTGATCATCTTCAACCGTATAAGTTGCCGAGTGCTCATGGTGATGTTTGGGTTACTAAGCACACACTTGTATCTATTCAAATTGGCAAGTATGTGGATGAGGTGTTGTGTGATGTAGTCCCAATTCAAATGACACATGTGTTGCTGGGCAAGGCGTGGATGTTGAGGCGAGAAGTTAAATATGATGGACATACTAATAAGTATTCCTTCGTATTTAATGGTCGTCGTTCTGCACTTGTACCACATATTTATGACCAACTTTGTATTGATCTAGTATACATGAAAAGTGAGCATGAGCATTATAGTATGAAAAAAGAGCTAGATGAGGGAATTGTGACTGATGGGGTAAAATCCGAGGGAGTTGAAAAGGAGAAAGAGGTTGAGAATAATGAGAGGAAAAAGACAGCTATTGAGCATGAGAAAGAGATTGAAAAATCCAAAGTATTGACTGAGATTTTAAGTTTCAACAAAAATGAGAGTGAGGGGACTTATTGCCATTCTAACAACCTTAACATTGCTCTGTCTAGTGTTCCTTGTTTTGTGCAGGTTAAGCAAAGTGCAATCGCTTTGATCATACAATGTTCCATCCCAAAGTCACTTGTGCAATTTCCGAGTTTCCATGGAGTTTGTCTTTTAGGAGTTAGATCAATTTGGTTCCCATTCATGGAATCGGATGATTTCAACGCTGTTCACGTCTTTGGAGGATCAAACTATGTGTACCCTCAAGACGTTAGAATTGACCATGTTCCACGAGTTTACACAAGGGGCGAGGTCTTCAATGGGCACTACAATACCTATGCTCATCTTTCACCCAGTCCACTTGAAGCTCCAACTTCACCATGTCAGCTTCCATACTTTGCAAGCTTATCCAAGTTTGAGGAGTCTGATTTCATAGGATCTACATCGCATCACTTTGAGGATCCTTACCTCATGATCACAAGCGATCAAGTTGGGCATACACTGAAACTGGTTCGTGAGATTCAAAGTTCAACAAGGTTTACTTTCCAGCTTAGCAAGTGGTTTATGCATTGGATGAAACTTGTGGTAATCATAACAAAATTGAATCGACGGCATGTAACACTTCTTATTATCGTTCATGCTTCAATTTGTGGGCAAATTGCTTTCAAGAGGAGGGGAATATGCGAGTCAATCTATGCCATCGGATAAGGTTCAAATCCCACTAGGACTAGTTACACAAGCTCGAGCAGTTCATTCAATTTCATCGCAGCAAAGACGTTATAAGGCGCGGGCACGCTTTATAAGGATACGTCTTCTGCCATTTAATTGATTCACTGCAGTAAAGTCATTATAAGGCGTGGGCACGCTTTATAAGCTCAAGTCATCTGCCCATCTAGTCACATTTGTTGTTTTAGTTAAGTCGTTTGTAATAAGGGCTTTATGGTCCATAGCCTTGCTTTATTTACCTAAGCGATGACCTCACAAGGTTATTTACCTAAGGGATGACCTCATAAGGTTCGGTCAAGCCCACAATTCTTAGTCTTATGGAAATTGTCAAGCCTACAATTCTTAGTCTTAGTCAAGCCCACAATTCTAGACTAGTTCCATATTATTTAGTTGTTCATCTCTATGTAAGGCTATAAATAGCCCACACTTCCAATGGTTTTAGGGATTCAATCAATAAATCAAATTTTGAGAGTTTTCTTGGTTTCTTCAAGGCTTCTTGAATACCTTAGAATTTCTCTAGGTGTTCGTGACTTATCAATCTAGAATCGCACTAGGTTGTGGCGTCTTCTACCATTATACCAAGGTTCGTTAACCACATGATTAACGGGTTGAGGTCATCCACTCCAAACTTGGTGTCCTCTTGTCGATCCTAAAGGTAACCTTTTACGGGTTTCATCACAAGGTTGGCGACATTCGTATCAGTTGGTAATCAGAGCTAGTTAAGAGGTATCACGTTATATCCCTTTATTTATTTCCTTTTCGAGTCAAGTTGTCCAAAATTCTGTTTTCGTGTTCTAAGTTTGCTACCCACAATTTCCAGATTTGTTACATTGTGTTCTTGCGTTATTTTTCCAGATTTATCGCGTCATAAACTTGCGTCTAGTTGTTGTTAATTGCTGTGGTTAGCCTTGTTTGGTCCAGCCTTTTTTTTGTGTGTCTTATTCTTGATTCTTTGTTTGTGTTTGCGTCTTGTTTCTATTCTATTATATCCATTTAATTCTAGTCTTTTGTTCTATTTGATCATCCTAGGTTACTGTTCATCCGAAAAATCAGTTTGTAACAGGGGTTTTAGAGTCCTATCTAGTTTTTACCTTATGTTCTTGTCGTTTACATACAAAAAAAAATATAGCTGGCTGACCTTACAAAATTCTTGGAAATCTGTCTTGATCAAAACTTGGGTTTCTTGAAGCTCTTGATTGTTTAAAACCAAAATCTTGAAGTTCTTGGAACTTTAGTTGGGGATTCTTGAAAGCCTCCAGAATTGACCATTGATAAGAAGAACATTCAGCCATGAAATTTGACTCTTGAAAGCTTTCAAATTTGACCACTGATTGTGATAAATGCCTTCCTAAAAGCTTACCATCAAACAAAAAAAGGAGCACCAATCCTACTCCAATTCCAAGTTGGATTTGACTAGTTTAGTCCAACTTGAATAAGGCTGTCCAGATTTACTTCAATTTCATTTTTTTTACAGCCTATTAAATCCTTATTGGGATAGGAAAAGAGGATTAGTTCCAGAATAATCCAAGAATTTCCACTATCCATTATTTCCTAAATCGCTGCAACAAGAACCAGTGTTGGTGCGCTCTTTTAGGCAGTTGTTTATCTTTATAGCTTTCTTGAATCAGTTGTTTAGTTTTTTTTCCCAGTAATTTCCAGCCAGAGTAGTGTCCAAATTTCCAAGTCTTGTGTAGAGTCATTTGCCAAGTTTTTGTGTTGCGTAACTAGTAGTCCCTTTGTGAGAGCCCGTAAAACCCTAATATTTTTCCTAGGGTTTATTCCTCCTTAATTGCTTGTTTTTGCATTTTCTGGCTTAGAAATATTTTCTGAGAGGATTTTATGAGCAGTTATAGTTTTAAGATGATTTTTCTAGCATTGGAGAAATTTTAGAAAATTAAGAGTAAATGGTGGACGTGGGACCCACTAGTGCGATAAGTTCGGAAAAATTCGGCCAATAAGGTTAAGTTTCGGATACTGTTAAAAATTTATCGGGTGTTAAGAGATAAGTGGTGTGTGTGATGTGATTGATGTGAGAGAGAAAAGAAAGATAGGAATGCATTTATGGAGGTGACACATGTCACTTTCTTATTGGTTACCTTTTAAGAAATACTATTCACAAATTTGACTTTCTTGACCAAAGGTTAAATATCTCAAAAAATTACAAAAAACTCACTCTTCTCTCTTCCCTCTTGGCCGGCCATCCCAAGCTCCACAAGGAAGAAAGCTCTTCAAATTTTAAGCTTCCACTTGGTGCAAATCAACCAAAATCAATTGTTTCCATCCATTTCACTCCATAGGAACTTTGCTTCTAGTGTTAATAAGTGTATTGGTGAGGTTTGTTTGAAAATCAAAGGTGTCCAATATCCCTCTCTCTCTTGTTTCTTGGTAAGTGAAGCTTGAAACACCCTACTACCTCTAATGATGCTTAATTAGTGCTTAATGGAGGCATGAGAGTTGAAATATATGATTTGTTTCTTGATTTGGTTTGTTTTGGTGAAGTTTTTATTTTATTGGGAATTTTTCTGGTTTAATATGATCTTGATGTTGGGGGCTTGTATGATGAATTGTAATGGTTGGAAATGGCTCTAGTGGATGTGAAATGTGGTTAAATGCAATCAATTTTGGATTTGGTGTGAAATTGGAAAAGTTAGGGTTCTTGAACCCCAAATCTGTCCGGTTTTAGATCACTGGGTTAGAGGCCGAATTAGACTTTGCTCATAACATGAAAGTTGTTGGTATTGATGTGATGTAGATGCCTGTAAAATTTCAGGTCATTTGGATTAATGTGGAATGAGATATGACGAAATTACTGTAGCTGTTCTGATTTGGACAGAATGCGAAAACTGCGATAGTAATTGGCCATTTTGACTGGAATTGGTATGGATTTTGGATTTGGTGTCTTCTGATGAATTGTAGCTGAGGGTCTTAGCTAACATATGCCTTTGGAATTTCGGAATTTTGACTTGTATGGACTGAGATATACGGATTACAGTTTTCTGTGTTTTGCAAACCTGTTTTGGTAATTCTGGTATAGTATTTGGCATTTTCGACCTAGTTAAGCTAGGAACTGGATTGAGTGGTCTTCTACATTATTGTAGCCCTGTTCCATAGCTTCGAAACGGTGGGTCTTACACCCCCAACCGATATTTGTAGTGAGAGTTGTACCATTACCGCATAATGAGTGTAAAACAGTTTTCTATTTGGGGCCAAGACTAAGGCCATTTTCTAAATTCTGGTTTGCTATTATGCTCCTTTATGTATATGAAACCCTACTGGGGTTGTGTTTAGCGTTGCTATATGACTCGTTATCGAGTCTCATTGTATGTGTTATATGTTCTAGGGCTTGAAGGTAGTGCACGACGGCTTGGTGATCGTGGTACATGAAATACCACTTACTTGCTTGGTGAGTATACCACTCACTAAATTGTTACTATGTGGCTTTGTTAAATGTTTATGTGATGCCTTGAAGGCTTACTTGCATATTGGAATTGATTAAGGTGAGGGTGTACTTGACCGCCCTCACCTCTTTTGATATTGTCACTGAATGGCTACCGTTTTATTGCATTACTGAACTTGATATATTGGTTGATGAATTCCATTTCATGGAAACTGAATTGATGTCGTTTGGATGATGTCCAACGGCCTTATTGCATTACGGAGCTCAACCCCGTTTGGTAGTCAATTGGATCGAGCCGGCAAGGGCTTGGTCGTTAAGATTGAATTGCCACGGGGACTGTACTGGGGAACCTTGTGGTAATGAGACCCTTGGTTCCGGTAAACTCGAGTATTACCAAAATATTACTGAATGGAGTGCGGGCCCGGTTGGGGTATGATAGGTGGAAGGAATG
Organism: Coffea arabica; assembly: GCF_036785885.1. Lineage (NCBI taxonomy): Eukaryota > Viridiplantae > Streptophyta > Magnoliopsida > Gentianales > Rubiaceae > Coffea > Coffea arabica. The sequence continues at coordinate 39,366,425 of NC_092329.1, forward strand.
GAAGTAAAGTGTGGTCTACGGTTTGGTACTTTTAACATTGACGGAGGGTCAATGGGGTTGGATCAAGATTTCAAGCGTGGAATTGGGCTCTTGAGAGCCAACCGTATCCTTTTACCGTTTTGCTTTATCGCTTATTTGCGTACTTCAAATGAAAGTTCATGCTTATGTGACTTTGATCGCTTATTGGGTGGTATACCACTGGGCTTTAGCTCATTCCGTGTTATTTGTTTTCCTTACAGGCAAATGAGCACTTTTGGAAAGGTCATGATAGTTGAATGCAAGTTGAGCTCTTGTACATGTATTTTGATTAGCTCCTTGAGGGTGTTAACCCTAAGTGTATGGTTTCCCTTAATGGATGGCTTGTATTGGCCTAAATGCACTTGTATGATCTTATGAGATAACTTGTACGCCATTTGGCTTGTAAATGCTGATTTCCAATGTATATATATGTTTGGATGATGTTTGGTTGGATTTCGGAGTGCCACGACTTTCGTTTTTTTTATTTTGTGATTTTGGCTTATTTGCGGGCATTGCAATGTTCGGAACGTTATAGATTGACGTAAACTGTACCGTTAGTCCTGGCGAGAGCTGGGCAGGCAGTCCGCTAACCCCTCTGGTTCGCCTTAGGGGAAGGTGGGGCTGTCACAGGTGGTATCAGAGCCTAGGTTTGAATTAGCCTGGGTGTTATAGGAATGCTTGACTTGAGGATTTTATTGTTTATGCCTATTAAGTGTATTCATGTTATTTCTTCCTTTGCTATAGGATGGATGCCAGTGGTGACCCGAGTGACCGTCCGGTAGGCGATCGTCCTCGTAGCACGCTACCGACAATTAAGTATCAACTTAGGCAGAAGGGGGCCGTGGTTCGTTGGAGCCCGGCCAGCCGCGTTCGACAGTGTGGGTGTCGTAGCAACTTTGCCTACCCAAATACACTAGTTTTGTCGGTGGCAAAGGAACGTGAGGAGTTTGCTAAGGAAAATACTAAGCTGGAAGCTGTGGTTGCGGCGTTGGAGACCGAGGTGGCCCAGGTGAAGGCCACTAACGAGAAGCAGGCCTCGCGTATTAAAGAATTAGAGTATGACGTGCTTGAGGTCGAGGACCGAGTGGACGACCTCTGCGGTCAGCTGAGGACTACACGTGAGCGCGAGACTAAGCGAGCTCGCAAAGTGAGGGGTCGTGCTGAGGCGATCCTCAACATATGCGACGACGGACTCGAGGAGTCTAGTGACGAGGCCTCGTATGCTGGGGCCGAGGCTGGGGAGGAGTCTACCCCATCGCCTGGGTCTCAGACCCCGGCGACTGATTAGGCCTTGATCTTAGAGGCTTCTTTTGGCTAGTGGTGGCTCTTGTATGTATATAGGGATAGGGATAGTGCCTTAGCTAACCGTTTTGGATGTAGGGTTAGCTACGTGTAAATTTCTTTTGATAGGCCTATCCTCGGGAGGATCTTTTGTGTACGTACGTGCTTTGGCCGTACCTGACTGACTGCTTGTATATATGTTTGGCTTGTATATATGTGTGCTTTTGATCTTGTTTGAAATGCATCTATATGTGCTAAGTGAAAGTTTATGTGTTACTTACATGCTTTGTTACTGCTTTGGTTTAGTAATCTTGCCTAGACCAAGTATACCTTATGGAAGGAACACGGAGTGGACGGGGACGTGGGCGCGGTATTAGGCAACCCACACCGATTAGGGAAACGGGGGAAGCTTCTATTGGACCAAATCCTGAACCCCAGATAGACCCTAATGTGCAAGAACCACAAATAGACCCAACTGTGCAAATTGCCGCTGCTATGCAGCAAATGACCAACTTATTAGCACAAGTAGTGCAACAACAGGGCCAGAACCCAAACCCTAATCCTGGAAACCCCGGAAACCCTGGTAACCATAACGAGAGCGATGATAGAGCTCTCGAACGCTTCCAAAAGTTTGCCCCACCGAAGTTTGTTGGGGGACCCGACCCGGACGTCGCCGAGCGATGGCTCGAGAAAATGGTTGATATTTTTGCGGCCTTGCACTACACCGATGAACGGCAGTTGACTTTTGCCGTTTTCCAATTCGAAGGGGCAGCCCGTTCCTGGTGGAACATAATTCAACAGAAATGGGAGCGGGAGCAGACACCGCGGACTTGGGTGAACTTCATCCGAGAATTTAATACCAAGTTTTTCCCTCCTCTAGTCCAGGAGAGGAAAGAGGACGAGTTTATCCGGCTTCGGCAAGGAACTCAGACTGTGGCGGAGTACGAGAGTCAGTTTACCCGCCTGTCCAAATTTGCGCCTGAACTAATCATGACTGAGCAACGACGGATTAGGCGCTTCATCCAGGGTTTGAATGTTGAGATCCAGAAAGACCTTGCGGTGGCTCAAATCAACGCGTATAGCGAGGTCGTGGAAAAGGCCCAACGAGCGGAAAGTGCACGGTCACAGGTCCGAAACTTCCAGGCTAAGAAGCGTGGCTTTCCTGGGAGTACCTCTGGACAGGGTGAGAAGAGCACTCCCTCCAAATTTGGACGAGGCATGGGTGGTGGTCGACAATCCGGATCAGGCAGAGGGACTCCGTTCAGGGGTGGTCAAGCTGGGCGTGGACCGAGGGGAAATGCTCCGAGTGGCCCGACTTCGGCACCTCGTGGTCCCTGTGGGCACTGTGGGAAGACAAACCACACTGAGGATAATTGCTGGAGGAAACTGGGTAAATGCCTGCGGTGTGGAAGTGCGGACCATCAACTGGCTACATGCCCGGTCCTGAAACAAGATGGAAAGGGGAGTCAACTACCGTCAAGGACCAATACTGGACCAGCCAAGGGAGACGGATCTAAGCCTAAAGTGCCAGCTAGGGTATATTCCTTAGAGCCTCACCAGATCCCAGAGTCTTCCGAGGTGGTGGAAGGTACGATCCCTATTTTCCACCGCTTTGCCAAAGTTTTAATTGATCCTGGTGCCACTCATTCGTTTGTTAACCCTGATTTCATGTGTGGCATCGATATAAAACCTGCTAGTTTACCATATGACTTAGAGGTTAGTACACCTACGGGGAACCAACGTTTGGTGACTAGTATGGTTTATAGGGATTGCGAGGTATGGATAGGTGAAAGGAGGTTTTTAGGGGACTTGATTAGCTTATCCATTAAGGGGTACGACGTGATTTTGGGTATGGACTGGTTAGCCAAATATAACGCCCAACTAGACTGTAAAACGAAAGTAGTTGAATTTCGCATTCCTGGCGAGGCAACCTTAAGGTTAGATATAAGGGGTAGGTTAGCCTCATCTGCTCTCATTTCGGGCATTCGAGCTAGGAAACTGATAAGTAGAGGGGCGCAAGGATTTTTGGCCTTCTTAATTAACACCCCTACGGATAAGTTAAAAGTGGAAGACGTGGCCATAGTGAGGGAATTTCCGGATGTGTTTCCTGATGAGTTAGTGGCTTTACCTCCGGAAAGAGAGATAGAATTCCGAATAGATCTTTTACCTGGAACCGCACCTATCTCCAAAACTCCTTACCGAATGGCGCCTGCAGAACTTAAAGAGCTTAAGTTGCAATTACAAGACCTTTTGGAGCGGGGATTCATTCACGAGAGTGAGTCTCCTTGGGGAGCTCCTGTTCTATTCGTGAAGAAAAAGGATGGAACGTTGAGGATGTGTATTGACTATAGGGGGCTGAACAACGTGACAATCAAGAATAAGTATCCACTGCCCCACATCGACGAGTTGTTTGACCAGCTGCAAGGAGCAGTGGTCTTCTCGAAGTTGGACCTCCGACAGGGATACTACCAGTTGTTGATTAGGAAGGAGGACATTCCGAAAACTGCTTTCAATTCAAGATACGGGCATTACGAGTTTGCCGTTATGCCCTTTGGACTGACTAATGCTCCCGCCGCTTTCATGGACCTAATGCATAGGGTTTTCAAACCCTATCTAGACCGATTTGTCGTGGTATTCATTGACGACATTTTGGTCTACTCCAAGTCACGCGAGGAGCATGAGGAGCATTTGAGAGTGGTGTTGCAGACATTGAGGGAACATCAACTGTATGCTAAGTTTAGCAAATGTGAGTTTTGGTTGGAGAAAGTGGCATTTCTAGGGCACGTGATCTCTCATGAGGGTATTTCGGTGGACCCGGCGAAGGTTGAGGCCGTGACAAATTGGAAGAGGCCAGAAACCCCCACGGAAATTCGTAGCTTTCTAGGGCTAGCTGGGTACTACCGAAGGTTTATTAAAGATTTTTCCAAACTGGCAGGACCTTTAACTGACCTAACAAAGAAGCATGGCCAGTTTATCTGGAACGGCCGATGCGAAACGAATTTTCAGGAATTAAAGAAAAGATTGACCATGGCTCCGGTACTGGTCTTGCCAAATGGAGTGGACGGGTTTGCGGTATATGCGGACGCGTCGCGAGAGGGATTGGGATGTGTTTTGATGCAGAACCGGAATGTGATTGCTTTTGCCTCTAGGAAGTTGAAGCTTCACGAGCAGAACTATCCGACTCATGACCTAGAATTAGCCGCTGTTGTGTTTGCTTTGAAAAAGTGGAGGCACTACCTATATGGGGTGACCTTCGAAGTGTTTTCGGATCACAAGAGTCTTAGATATCTTTTCTCCCAGAAGGAACTAAACATGAGACAACGGCGATGGATGGAATTTCTGGAGGACTACGATTGTACAATCAACTACCACCCGGGAAAGGCAAATGTGGTAGCAGATGCCTTGAGTCGTAAAGTGCAAGTGGCAGGGCTAATGATCAAGGAATGGGATTTGCTAGAATCCGTGTGCGAGTGGAAACCCTGTCTTGGGAGCCATAAGGTGATATTTGGCAATATTAGGGTTACATCCACTCTACTGGAACGTATAAAAGAGGCGCAAGGCAAGGATTTGATGGTGCGGAAGTGGAGAGAGAAATTGGAAAAGGGAGAAACAACGGACTTCAATTTGAGTCCTGAGGGTCTTTTGAGATATCGGAACCGAATCGTAGTACCGAAGGAAGAGGTCTTGAAAGAGGAAATTCTGGAGGAAGCTCATAGGTCTAAGTATACAATCCATCCGGGTAGCAGCAAGATGTATCAAGACCTGAAGGGAACTTACTGGTGGGATAATATGAAAAGGGAAATCGCGCAGTACGTGCAGAAATGTCTTATTTGCCAGCAAGTGAAGGCAGAGCATCAAAAACCATCGGGTCTGTTACAACCCTTGGAGATACCCGAGTGGAAATGGGAAAACATCACAATGGACTTCGTATCCGGTTTACCGAGGACGCAAAGAGGACACGATGCCGTTTGGGTGATCGTGGATCGATTAACCAAGTCGGCCCATTTCTTGCCGGTGAACATGAAATATTCAATGGATCAATTGGCCCGACTGTACATGGACGAAGTAGTAAGACTACACGGTGTTCCTGTGAGCATCGTTTCCGATCGGGATCCACGGTTTGTGTCGCGATTTTGGCAGAAGTTCCAAGAAACCCTGGGGACGAAACTTAATTTGAGCACAACCTATCACCCTCAGACGGATGGCCAGTCGGAACGGACGATTCAGACGCTAGAAGACATGCTACGAACTTGCATTCTGGACTTTGGAGGCAGTTGGGGTCAGCACATGACCTTGGTGGAGTTCGCGTACAACAATAGTTTCCATTCGTCAATTCAAATGGCTCCGTACGAAGCTCTCTACGGACGCAAGTGCCGCTCACCGATTTACTGGGATGAGGTTGGCGAAAAGAAGGCACTGGACCCGACAACTATTCCATGGATGGAAGAGGCTCACGAGAAGGTCAAGTTGATAAGGCAACGACTTCAAACCGCCCAGAGTCGCCAAAAGAGCTACGCGGATAACCGAAGGAAGGATTTGGAATTTGAAGTTGGAGATCAAGTATTTCTTAAGATCACACCCTTACGAAGTCTTACTGCGGGGAAAGGAAAGAAACTCCAACCACGGTACGTTGGACCCTACAAGATCCTTCAGAGGGTTGGAGCGGTCGCGTATCGATTGGAGCTACCGTCCAGTCTTTCTCGAATCCACAATGTATTTCACGTCTCGATGCTAAAGAAGTACCATCCTGACCCATCTCATGTTTTACAACCGGAAGATATCGAAGTAGATGAATCACTGGCCTACGAGGAGAAACCGGTTCAAGTACTCGATCGAAAAGTCAAAGAACTCAGAAACAAGAAGATTCCGTTAGTGAAAGTGCTTTGGAGAAACCACGGAGTGGAGGAAGCTACATGGGAGATGGAAGAGGAAATGCGAAAGAAATACCCAAACCTTTTCGGGAATTAAGGTGAGAAATTTCGAGGACGAAATTCTTTTAAGGGGGGGAGAGTGTGAGAGCCCGTAAAACCCTAATATTTTTCCTAGGGTTTATTCCTCCTTAATTGCTTGTTTTTGCATTTTCTGGCTTAGAAATATTTTCTGAGAGGATTTTATGAGCAGTTATAGTTTTAAGATGATTTTTCTAGCATTGGAGAAATTTTAGAAAATTAAGAGTAAATGGTGGACGTGGGACCCACTAGTGCGATAAGTTCGGAAAAATTCGGCCAATAAGGTTAAGTTTCGGATACTGTTAAAAATTTATCGGGTGTTAAGAGATAAGTGGTGTGTGTGATGTGATTGATGTGAGAGAGAAAAGAAAGATAGGAATGCATTTATGGAGGTGACACATGTCACTTTCTTATTGGTTACCTTTTAAGAAATACTATTCACAAATTTGACTTTCTTGACCAAAGGTTAAATATCTCAAAAAATTACAAAAAACTCACTCTTCTCTCTTCCCTCTTGGCCGGCCATCCCAAGCTCCACAAGGAAGAAAGCTCTTCAAATTTTAAGCTTCCACTTGGTGCAAATCAACCAAAATCAATTGTTTCCATCCATTTCACTCCATAGGAACTTTGCTTCTAGTGTTAATAAGTGTATTGGTGAGGTTTGTTTGAAAATCAAAGGTGTCCAATATCCCTCTCTCTCTTGTTTCTTGGTAAGTGAAGCTTGAAACACCCTACTACCTCTAATGATGCTTAATTAGTGCTTAATGGAGGCATGAGAGTTGAAATATATGATTTGTTTCTTGATTTGGTTTGTTTTGGTGAAGTTTTTATTTTATTGGGAATTTTTCTGGTTTAATATGATCTTGATGTTGGGGGCTTGTATGATGAATTGTAATGGTTGGAAATGGCTCTAGTGGATGTGAAATGTGGTTAAATGCAATCAATTTTGGATTTGGTGTGAAATTGGAAAAGTTAGGGTTCTTGAACCCCAAATCTGTCCGGTTTTAGATCACTGGGTTAGAGGCCGAATTAGACTTTGCTCATAACATGAAAGTTGTTGGTATTGATGTGATGTAGATGCCTGTAAAATTTCAGGTCATTTGGATTAATGTGGAATGAGATATGACGAAATTACTGTAGCTGTTCTGATTTGGACAGAATGCGAAAACTGCGATAGTAATTGGCCATTTTGACTGGAATTGGTATGGATTTTGGATTTGGTGTCTTCTGATGAATTGTAGCTGAGGGTCTTAGCTAACATATTCCTTTGGAATTTCGGAATTTTGACTTGTATGGACTGAGATATACCGATTACAGTTTTCTGTGTTTTGCAAACCTGTTTTGGTAATTCTGGTATAGTATTTGGCATTTTCGACCTAGTTAAGCTAGGAACTGGATTGAGTGGTCTTCTACATTATTGTAGCCCTGTTCCATAGCTTCGAAACGGTGGGTCTTACACCCCCAACCGATATTTGTAGTGAGAGTTGTACCATTACCGCATAATGAGTGTAAAACAGTTTTCTATTTGGGGCCAAGACTAAGGCCATTTTCTAAATTCTGGTTTGCTATTATGCTCCTTTATGTATATGAAACCCTACTGGGGTTGTGTTTAGCGTTGCTATATGACTCGTTATCGAGTCTCATTGTATGTGTTATATGTTCTAGGGCTTGAAGGTAGTGCACGACGGCTTGGTGATCGTGGTACATGAAATACCACTTACTTGCTTGGTGAGTATACCACTCACTAAATTGTTACTATGTGGCTTTGTTAAATGTTTATGTGATGCCTTGAAGGCTTACTTGCATATTGGAATTGATTAAGGTGAGGGTGTACTTGACCGCCCTCACCTCTTTTGATATTGTCACTGAATGGCTACCGTTTTATTGCATTACTGAACTTGATATATTGGTTGATGAATTCCATTTCATGGAAACTGAATTGATGTCGTTTGGATGATGTCCAACGGCCTTATTGCATTACGGAGCTCAACCCCGTTTGGTAGTCAATTGGATCGAGCCGGCAAGGGCTTGGTCGTTAAGATTGAATTGCCACGGGGACTGTACTGGGGAACCTTGTGGTAATGAGACCCTTGGTTCCGGTAAACTCGAGTATTACCAAAATATTACTGAATGGAGTGCGGGCCCGGTTGGGGTATGATAGGTGGAAGGAATGGAAGTAAAGTGTGGTCTACGGTTTGGTACTTTTAACATTGACGGAGGGTCAATGGGGTTGGATCAAGATTTCAAGCGTGGAATTGGGCTCTTGAGAGCCAACCGTATCCTTTTACCGTTTTGCTTTATCGCTTATTTGCGTACTTCAAATGAAAGTTCATGCTTATGTGACTTTGATCGCTTATTGGGTGGTATACCACTGGGCTTTAGCTCATTCCGTGTTATTTGTTTTCCTTACAGGCAAATGAGCACTTTTGGAAAGGTCATGATAGTTGAATGCAAGTTGAGCTCTTGTACATGTATTTTGATTAGCTCCTTGAGGGTGTTAACCCTAAGTGTATGGTTTCCCTTAATGGATGGCTTGTATTGGCCTAAATGCACTTGTATGATCTTATGAGATAACTTGTACGCCATTTGGCTTGTAAATGCTGATTTCCAATGTATATATATGTTTGGATGATGTTTGGTTGGATTTCGGAGTGCCACGACTTTCGTTTTTTTTATTTTGTGATTTTGGCTTATTTGCGGGCATTGCAATGTTCGGAACGTTATAGATTGACGTAAACTGTACCGTTAGTCCTGGCGAGAGCTGGGCAGGCAGTCCGCTAACCCCTCTGGTTCGCCTTAGGGGAAGGTGGGGCTGTCACACCCTTTGTCATGCGTCTACGCATTTTTTCCAGTAAATTCCAGCAGATTTTTTTCCAGTTCTTTTGAGTCTTACACCTCCTCAAATTTCCAGCTTATAACAAGCCACATTTGAGTAGATTCTTGTACGAAGCTGGTTGAACTTTTCAGGAAAATTTTCTACTTTCTTCAAGGGAAGCAAGCAGAACCTTGAGAAAATTAGAGTGTTTTAAACACTTGAGTGATACACGAGTGGCGAGTGTAAACATGTGAGCTTGTGTGGTGAGGAAAAATATCTTTTGTTTCACTAATTTTTTGCAGGTTTCCTTATACATCATGGCGAATACGAGGCATTTAAAAGCTAGCTTACAACATCTTCTTCCTGATCCTAAGGGAGTCAAAGAAGTGGCATTACGTGATGTAGATGAGCAATTGGATATCGTCAAATCTCAGTTGCATGGTTGGTTTTATACTCGTTGTGGTGTCAAAGATAAAACATGCCATTGATAGGAGTTGTGAAGTCAAACTTGCAAGCGCAATCATGGTTCACAAATTAAATCTTCCAACCATTGATCATCTTCAACCGTATAAGTTGCCGAGTGCTCATGGTGATGTTTGGGTTACTAAGCACACACTTGTATCTATTCAAATTGGCAAGTATGTGGATGAGGTGTTGTGTGATGTAGTCCCAATTCAAATGACACATGTGTTGCTGGGCAAGGCGTGGATGTTGAGGCGAGAAGTTAAATATGATGGACATACTAATAAGTATTCCTTCGTATTTAATGGTCGTCGTTCTGCACTTGTACCACATATTTATGACCAACTTTGTATTGATCTAGTATACATGAAAAGTGAGCATGAGCATTATAGTATGAAAAAAGAGCTAGATGAGGGAATTGTGACTGATGGGGTAAAATCCGAGGGAGTTGAAAAGGAGAAAGAGGTTGAGAATAATGAGAGGAAAAAGACAGCTATTGAGCATGAGAAAGAGATTGAAAAATCCAAAGTATTGACTGAGATTTTAAGTTTCAACAAAAATGAGAGTGAGGGGACTTATTGCCATTCTAACAACCTTAACATTGCTCTGTCTAGTGTTCCTTGTTTTGTGCAGGTTAAGCAAAGTGCAATCGCTTTGATCATACAATGTTCCATCCCAAAGTCACTTGTGCAATTTCCGAGTTTCCATGGAGTTTGTCTTTTAGGAGTTAGATCAATTTGGTTCCCATTCATGGAATCGGATGATTTCAACGCTGTTCACGTCTTTGGAGGATCAAACTATGTGTACCCTCAAGACGTTAGAATTGACCATGTTCCACGAGTTTACACAAGGGGCGAGGTCTTCAATGGGCACTACAATACCTATGCTCATCTTTCACCCAGTCCACTTGAAGCTCCAACTTCACCATGTCAGCTTCCATACTTTGCAAGCTTATCCAAGTTTGAGGAGTCTGATTTCATAGGATCTACATCGCATCACTTTGAGGATCCTTACCTCATGATCACAAGCGATCAAGTTGGGCATACACTGAAACTGGTTCGTGAGATTCAAAGTTCAACAAGGTTTACTTTCCAGCTTAGCAAGTGGTTTATGCATTGGATGAAACTTGTGGTAATCATAACAAAATTGAATCGACGGCATGTAACACTTCTTATTATCGTTCATGCTTCAATTTGTGGGCAAATTGCTTTCAAGAGGAGGGGAATATGCGAGTCAAGCTATGCCATCGGATAAGGTTCAAATCCCACTAGGACTAGTTACACAAGCTCGAGCAGTTCATTCAATTTCATCGCAGCAAAGACGTTATAAGGCGCGGGCACGCTTTATAAGGATACGTCTTCTGCCATTTAATTGATTCACTGCAGTAAAGTCATTATAAGGCGTGGGCACGCTTTATAAGCTCAAGTCATCTGCCCATCTAGTCACATTTGTTGTTTTAGTTAAGTCGTTTGTAATAAGGGCTTTATGGTCCATAGCCTTGCTTTATTTACCTAAGCGATGACCTCACAAGGTTATTTACCTAAGGGATGACCTCATAAGGTTCGGTCAAGCCCACAATTCTTAGTCTTATGGAAATTGTCAAGCCTACAATTCTTAGTCTTAGTCAAGCCCACAATTCTAGACTAGTTCCATATTATTTAGTTGTTCATCTCTATGTAAGGCTATAAATAGCCCACACTTCCAATGGTTTTAGGGATTCAATCAATAAATCAAATTTTGAGAGTTTTCTTGGTTTCTTCAAGGCTTCTTGAATACCTTAGAATTTCTCTAGGTGTTCGTGACTTATCAATCTAGAATCGCACTAGGTTGTGGCGTCTTCTACCATTATACCAAGGTTCGTTAACCACATGATTAACGGGTTGAGGTCATCCACTCCAAACTTGGTGTCCTCTTGTCGATCCTAAAGGTAACCTTTTACGGGTTTCATCACAAGGTTGGCGACATTCGTATCAGTTGGTAATCAGAGCTAGTTAAGAGGTATCACGTTATATCCCTTTATTTATTTCCTTTTCGAGTCAAGTTGTCCAAAATTCTGTTTTCGTGTTCTAAGTTTGCTACCCACAATTTCCAGATTTGTTACATTGTGTTCTTGCGTTATTTTTCCAGATTTATCGCGTCATAAACTTGCGTCTAGTTGTTGTTAATTGCTGTGGTTAGCCTTGTTTGGTCCAGCCTTTTTTTTGTGTGTCTTATTCTTGATTCTTTGTTTGTGTTTGCGTCTTGTTTCTATTCTATTATATCCATTTAATTCTAGTCTTTTGTTCTATTTGATCATCCTAGGTTACTGTTCATCCGAAAAATCAGTTTGTAACAGGGGTTTTAGAGTCCTATCTAGTTTTTACCTTATGTTCTTGTCGTTTACATACAAAAAAAAATATAGCTGGCTGACCTTACAAAATTCTTGGAAATCTGTCTTGATCAAAACTTGGGTTTCTTGAAGCTCTTGATTGTTTAAAACCAAAATCTTGAAGTTCTTGGAACTTTAGTTGGGGATTCTTGAAAGCCTCCAGAATTGACCATTGATAAGAAGAACATTCAGCCATGAAATTTGACTCTTGAAAGCTTTCAAATTTGACCACTGATTGTGATAAATGCCTTCCTAAAAGCTTACCATCAAACAAAAAAAGGAGCACCAATCCTACTCCAATTCCAAGTTGGATTTGACTAGTTTAGTCCAACTTGAATAAGGCTGTCCAGATTTACTTCAATTTCATTTTTTTTACAGCCTATTAAATCCTTATTGGGATAGGAAAAGAGGATTAGTTCCAGAATAATCCAAGAATTTCCACTATCCATTATTTCCTAAATCGCTGCAACAAGAACCAGTGTTGGTGCGCTCTTTTAGGCAGTTGTTTATCTTTATAGCTTTCTTGAATCAGTTGTTTAGTTTTTTTTCCCAGTAATTTCCAGCCAGAGTAGTGTCCAAATTTCCAAGTCTTGTGTAGAGTCATTTGCCAAGTTTTTGTGTTGCGTAACTAGTAGTCCCTTTGTGAGAGCCCGTAAAACCCTAATATTTTTCCTAGGGTTTATTCCTCCTTAATTGCTTGTTTTTGCATTTTCTGGCTTAGAAATATTTTCTGAGAGGATTTTATGAGCAGTTATAGTTTTAAGATGATTTTTCTAGCATTGGAGAAATTTTAGAAAATTAAGAGTAAATGGTGGACGTGGGACCCACTAGTGCGATAAGTTCGGAAAAATTCGGCCAATAAGGTTAAGTTTCGGATACTGTTAAAAATTTATCGGGTGTTAAGAGATAAGTGGTGTGTGTGATGTGATTGATGTGAGAGAGAAAAGAAAGATAGGAATGCATTTATGGAGGTGACACATGTCACTTTCTTATTGGTTACCTTTTAAGAAATACTATTCACAAATTTGACTTTCTTGACCAAAGGTTAAATATCTCAAAAAATTACAAAAAACTCACTCTTCTCTCTTCCCTCTTGGCCGGCCATCCCAAGCTCCACAAGGAAGAAAGCTCTTCAAATTTTAAGCTTCCACTTGGTGCAAATCAACCAAAATCAATTGTTTCCATCCATTTCACTCCATAGGAACTTTGCTTCTAGTGTTAATAAGTGTATTGGTGAGGTTTGTTTGAAAATCAAAGGTGTCCAATATCCCTCTCTCTCTTGTTTCTTGGTAAGTGAAGCTTGAAACACCCTACTACCTCTAATGATGCTTAATTAGTGCTTAATGGAGGCATGAGAGTTGAAATATATGATTTGTTTCTTGATTTGGTTTGTTTTGGTGAAGTTTTTATTTTATTGGGAATTTTTCTGGTTTAATATGATCTTGATGTTGGGGGCTTGTATGATGAATTGTAATGGTTGGAAATGGCTCTAGTGGATGTGAAATGTGGTTAAATGCAATCAATTTTGGATTTGGTGTGAAATTGGAAAAGTTAGGGTTCTTGAACCCCAAATCTGTCCGGTTTTAGATCACTGGGTTAGAGGCCGAATTAGACTTTGCTCATAACATGAAAGTTGTTGGTATTGATGTGATGTAGATGCCTGTAAAATTTCAGGTCATTTGGATTAATGTGGAATGAGATATGACGAAATTACTGTAGCTGTTCTGATTTGGACAGAATGCGAAAACTGCGATAGTAATTGGCCATTTTGACTGGAATTGGTATGGGTTTTGGATTTGGTGTCTTCTGATGAATTGTAGCTGAGGGTCTTAGCTAACATATGCCTTTGGAATTTCGGAATTTTGACTTGTATGGACTGAGATATACCGATTACAGTTTTCTGTGTTTTGCAAACCTGTTTTGGTAATTCTGGTATAGTATTTGGCATTTTCGACCTAGTTAAGCTAGGAACTGGATTGAGTGGTCTTCTACATTATTGTAGCCCTGTTCCATAGCTTCGAAACGGTGGGTCTTACACCCCCAACCGATATTTGTAGTGAGAGTTGTACCATTACCGCATAATGAGTGTAAAACAGTTTTCTATTTGGGGCCAAGACTAAGGCCATTTTCTAAATTCTGGTTTGCTATTATGCTCCTTTATGTATATGAAACCCTACTGGGGTTGTGTTTAGCGTTGCTATATGACTCGTTATCGAGTCTCATTGTATGTGTTATATGTTCTAGGGCTTGAAGGTAGTGCACGACGGCTTGGTGATCGTGGTACATGAAATACCACTTACTTGCTTGGTGAGTATACCACTCACTAAATTGTTACTATGTGGCTTTGTTAAATGTTTATGTGATGCCTTGAAGGCTTACTTGCATATTGGAATTGATTAAGGTGAGGGTGTACTTGACCGCCCTCACCTCTTTTGATATTGTCACTGAATGGCTACCGTTTTATTGCATTACTGAACTTGATATATTGGTTGATGAATTCCATTTCATGGAAACTGAATTGATGTCGTTTGGATGATGTCCAACGGCCTTATTGCATTACGGAGCTCAACCCCGTTTGGTAGTCAATTGGATCGAGCCGGCAAGGGCTTGGTCGTTAAGATTGAATTGCCACGGGGACTGTACTGGGGAACCTTGTGGTAATGAGACCCTTGGTTCCGGTAAACTCGAGTATTACCAAAATATTACTGAATGGAGTGCGGGCCCGGTTGGGGTATGATAGGTGGAAGGAATGGAAGTAAAGTGTGGTCTACGGTTTGGTACTTTTAACATTGACGGAGGGTCAATGGGGTTGGATCAAGATTTCAAGCGTGGAATTGGGCTCTTGAGAGCCAACCGTATCCTTTTACCGTTTTGCTTTATCGCTTATTTGCGTACTTCAAATGAAAGTTCATGCTTATGTGACTTTGATCGCTTATTGGGTGGTATACCACTGGGCTTTAGCTCATTCCGTGTTATTTGTTTTCCTTACAGGCAAATGAGCACTTTTGGAAAGGTCATGATAGTTGAATGCAAGTTGAGCTCTTGTACATGTATTTTGATTAGCTCCTTGAGGGTGTTAACCCTAAGTGTATGGTTTCCCTTAATGGATGGCTTGTATTGGCCTAAATGCACTTGTATGATCTTATGAGATAACTTGTACGCCATTTGGCTTGTAAATGCTGATTTCCAATGTATATATATGTTTGGATGATGTTTGGTTGGATTTCGGAGTGCCACGACTTTCGTTTTTTTTATTTTGTGATTTTGGCTTATTTGCGGGCATTGCAATGTTCGGAACGTTATAGATTGACGTAAACTGTACCGTTAGTCCTGGCGAGAGCTGGGCAGGCAGTCCGCTAACCCCTCTGGTTCGCCTTAGGGGAAGGTGGGGCTGTCACACCCTTTGTCATGCGTCTACGCATTTTTTCCAGTAAATTCCAGCAGATTTTTTTCCAGTTCTTTTGAGTCTTACACCTCCTCAAATTTCCAGCTTATAACAAGCCACATTTGAGTAGATTCTTGTACGAAGCTGGTTGAACTTTTCAGGAAAATTTTCTACTTTCTTCAAGGGAAGCAAGCAGAACCTTGAGAAAATTAGAGTGTTTTAAACACTTGAGTGATACACGAGTGGCGAGTGTAAACATGTGAGCTTGTGTGGTGAGGAAAAATATCTTTTGTTTCACTAATTTTTTGCAGGTTTCCTTATACATCATGGCGAATACGAGGCATTTAAAAGCTAGCTTACAACATCTTCTTCCTGATCCTAAGGGAGTCAAAGAAGTGGCATTACGTGATGTAGATGAGCAATTGGATATCGTCAAATCTCAGTTGCATGGTTGGTTTTATACTCGTTGTGGTGTCAAAGATAAAACATGCCATTGATAGGAGTTGTGAAGTCAAACTTGCAAGCGCAATCATGGTTCACAAATTAAATCTTCCAACCATTGATCATCTTCAACCGTATAAGTTGCCGAGTGCTCATGGTGATGTTTGGGTTACTAAGCACACACTTGTATCTATTCAAATTGGCAAGTATGTGGATGAGGTGTTGTGTGATGTAGTCCCAATTCAAATGACACATGTGTTGCTGGGCAAGGCGTGGATGTTGAGGCGAGAAGTTAAATATGATGGACATACTAATAAGTATTCCTTCGTATTTAATGGTCGTCGTTCTGCACTTGTACCACATATTTATGACCAACTTTGTATTGATCTAGTATACATGAAAAGTGAGCATGAGCATTATAGTATGAAAAAAGAGCTAGATGAGGGAACTGTGACTGATGGGGTAAAATCCGAGGGAGTTGAAAAGGAGAAAGAGGTTGAGAATAATGAGAGGAAAAAGACAGCTATTGAGCATGAGAAAGAGATTGAAAAATCCAAAGTATTGACTGAGATTTTAAGTTTCAACAAAAATGAGAGTGAGGGGACTTATTGCCATTCTAACAACCTTAACATTGCTCTGTCTAGTGTTCCTTGTTTTGTGCAGGTTAAGCAAAGTGCAATCGCTTTGATCATACAATGTTCCATCCCAAAGTCACTTGTGCAATTTCCGAGTTTCCATGGAGTTTGTCTTTTAGGAGTTAGATCAATTTGGTTCCCATTCATGGAATCGGATGATTTCAACGCTGTTCACGTCTTTGGAGGATCAAACTATGTGTACCCTCAAGACGTTAGAATTGACCATGTTCCACGAGTTTACACAAGGGGCGAGGTCTTCAATGGGCACTACAATACCTATGCTCATCTTTCACCCAGTCCACTTGAAGCTCCAACTTCACCATGTCAGCTTCCATACTTTGCAAGCTTATCCAAGTTTGAGGAGTCTGATTTCATAGGATCTACATCGCATCACTTTGAGGATCCTTACCTCATGATCACAAGCGATCAAGTTGGGCATACACTGAAACTGGTTCGTGAGATTCAAAGTTCAACAAGGTTTACTTTCCAGCTTAGCAAGTGGTTTATGCATTGGATGAAACTTGTGGTAATCATAACAAAATTGAATCGACGGCATGTAACACTTCTTATTATCGTTCATGCTTCAATTTGTGGGCAAATTGCTTTCAAGAGGAGGGGAATATGCGAGTCAAGCTATGCCATCGGATAAGGTTCAAATCCCACTAGGACTAGTTACACAAGCTCGAGCAGTTCATTCAATTTCATCGCAGCAAAGACGTTATAAGGCGCGGGCACGCTTTATAAGGATACGTCTTCTGCCATTTAATTGATTCACTGCAGTAAAGTCATTATAAGGCGTGGGCACGCTTTATAAGCTCAAGTCATCTGCCCATCTAGTCACATTTGTTGTTTTAGTTAAGTCGTTTGTAATAAGGGCTTTATGGTCCATAGCCTTGCTTTATTTACCTAAGCGATGACCTCACAAGGTTATTTACCTAAGGGATGACCTCATAAGGTTCGGTCAAGCCCACAATTCTTAGTCTTATGGAAATTGTCAAGCCTACAATTCTTAGTCTTAGTCAAGCCCACAATTCTAGACTAGTTCCATATTATTTAGTTGTTCATCTCTATGTAAGGCTATAAATAGCCCACACTTCCAATGGTTTTAGGGATTCAATCAATAAATCAAATTTTGAGAGTTTTCTTGGTTTCTTCAAGGCTTCTTGAATACCTTAGAATTTCTCTAGGTGTTCGTGACTTATCAATCTAGAATCGCACTAGGTTGTGGCGTCTTCTACCATTATACCAAGGTTCGTTAACCACATGATTAACGGGTTGAGGTCATCCACTCCAAACTTGGTGTCCTCTTGTCGATCCTAAAGGTAACCTTTTACGGGTTTCATCACAAGGTTGGCGACATTCGTATCAGTTGGTAATCAGAGCTAGTTAAGAGGTATCACGTTATATCCCTTTATTTATTTCCTTTTCGAGTCAAGTTGTCCAAAATTCTGTTTTCGTGTTCTAAGTTTGCTACCCACAATTTCCAGATTTGTTACATTGTGTTCTTGCGTTATTTTTCCAGATTTATCGCGTCATAAACTTGCGTCTAGTTGTTGTTAATTGCTGTGGTTAGCCTTGTTTGGTCCAGCCTTTTTTTTGTGTGTCTTATTCTTGATTCTTTGTTTGTGTTTGCGTCTTGTTTCTATTCTATTATATCCATTTAATTCTAGTCTTTTGTTCTATTTGATCATCCTAGGTTACTGTTCATCCGAAAAATCAGTTTGTAACAGGGGTTTTAGAGTCCTATCTAGTTTTTACCTTATGTTCTTGTCGTTTACATACAAAAAAAAATATAGCTGGCTGACCTTACAAAATTCTTGGAAATCTGTCTTGATCAAAACTTGGGTTTCTTGAAGCTCTTGATTGTTTAAAACCAAAATCTTGAAGTTCTTGGAACTTTAGTTGGGGATTCTTGAAAGCCTCCAGAATTGACCATTGATAAGAAGAACATTCAGCCATGAAATTTGACTCTTGAAAGCTTTCAAATTTGACCACTGATTGTGATAAATGCCTTCCTAAAAGCTTACCATCAAACAAAAAAAGGAGCACCAATCCTACTCCAATTCCAAGTTGGATTTGACTAGTTTAGTCCAACTTGAATAAGGCTGTCCAGATTTACTTCAATTTCATTTTTTTTACAGCCTATTAAATCCTTATTGGGATAGGAAAAGAGGATTAGTTCCAGAATAATCCAAGAATTTCCACTATCCATTATTTCCTAAATCGCTGCAACAAGAACCAGTGTTGGTGCGCTCTTTTAGGCAGTTGTTTATCTTTATAGCTTTCTTGAATCAGTTGTTTAGTTTTTTTTCCCAGTAATTTCCAGCCAGAGTAGTGTCCAAATTTCCAAGTCTTGTGTAGAGTCATTTGCCAAGTTTTTGTGTTGCGTAACTAGTAGTCCCTTTGTGAGAGCCCGTAAAACCCTAATATTTTTCCTAGGGTTTATTCCTCCTTAATTGCTTGTTTTTGCATTTTCTGGCTTAGAAATATTTTCTGAGAGGATTTTATGAGCAGTTATAGTTTTAAGATGATTTTTCTAGCATTGGAGAAATTTTAGAAAATTAAGAGTAAATGGTGGACGTGGGACCCACTAGTGCGATAAGTTCGGAAAAATTCGGCCAATAAGGTTAAGTTTCGGATACTGTTAAAAATTTATCGGGTGTTAAGAGATAAGTGGTGTGTGTGATGTGATTGATGTGAGAGAGAAAAGAAAGATAGGAATGCATTTATGGAGGTGACACATGTCACTTTCTTATTGGTTACCTTTTAAGAAATACTATTCACAAATTTGACTTTCTTGACCAAAGGTTAAATATCTCAAAAAATTACAAAAAACTCACTCTTCTCTCTTCCCTCTTGGCCGGCCATCCCAAGCTCCACAAGGAAGAAAGCTCTTCAAATTTTAAGCTTCCACTTGGTGCAAATCAACCAAAATCAATTGTTTCCATCCATTTCACTCCATAGGAACTTTGCTTCTAGTGTTAATAAGTGTATTGGTGAGGTTTGTTTGAAAATCAAAGGTGTCCAATATCCCTCTCTCTCTTGTTTCTTGGTAAGTGAAGCTTGAAACACCCTACTACCTCTAATGATGCTTAATTAGTGCTTAATGGAGGCATGAGAGTTGAAATATATGATTTGTTTCTTGATTTGGTTTGTTTTGGTGAAGTTTTTATTTTATTGGGAATTTTTCTGGTTTAATATGATCTTGATGTTGGGGGCTTGTATGATGAATTGTAATGGTTGGAAATGGCTCTAGTGGATGTGAAATGTGGTTAAATGCAATCAATTTTGGATTTGGTGTGAAATTGGAAAAGTTAGGGTTCTTGAACCCCAAATCTGTCCGGTTTTAGATCACTGGGTTAGAGGCCGAATTAGACTTTGCTCATAACATGAAAGTTGTTGGTATTGATGTGATGTAGATGCCTGTAAAATTTCAGGTCATTTGGATTAATGTGGAATGAGATATGACGAAATTACTGTAGCTGTTCTGATTTGGACAGAATGCGAAAACTGCGATAGTAATTGGCCATTTTGACTGGAATTGGTATGGGTTTTGGATTTGGTGTCTTCTGATGAATTGTAGCTGAGGGTCTTAGCTAACATATGCCTTTGGAATTTCGGAATTTTGACTTGTATGGACTGAGATATACCGATTACAGTTTTCTGTGTTTTGCAAACCTGTTTTGGTAATTCTGGTATAGTATTTGGCATTTTCGACCTAGTTAAGCTAGGAACTGGATTGAGTGGTCTTCTACATTATTGTAGCCCTGTTCCATAGCTTCGAAACGGTGGGTCTTACACCCCCAACCGATATTTGTAGTGAGAGTTGTACCATTACCGCATAATGAGTGTAAAACAGTTTTCTATTTGGGGCCAAGACTAAGGCCATTTTCTAAATTCTGGTTTGCTATTATGCTCCTTTATGTATATGAAACCCTACTGGGGTTGTGTTTAGCGTTGCTATATGACTCGTTATCGAGTCTCATTGTATGTGTTATATGTTCTAGGGCTTGAAGGTAGTGCACGACGGCTTGGTGATCGTGGTACATGAAATACCACTTACTTGCTTGGTGAGTATACCACTCACTAAATTGTTACTATGTGGCTTTGTTAAATGTTTATGTGATGCCTTGAAGGCTTACTTGCATATTGGAATTGATTAAGGTGAGGGTG
Organism: Coffea arabica; assembly: GCF_036785885.1. NCBI lineage: Eukaryota > Viridiplantae > Streptophyta > Magnoliopsida > Gentianales > Rubiaceae > Coffea > Coffea arabica. Next base: position 39,386,952 of record NC_092329.1, read on the forward strand.
TACTTGACCGCCCTCACCTCTTTTGATATTGTCACTGAATGGCTACCGTTTTATTGCATTACTGAACTTGATATATTGGTTGATGAATTCCATTTCATGGAAACTGAATTGATGTCGTTTGGATGATGTCCAACGGCCTTATTGCATTACGGAGCTCAACCCCGTTTGGTAGTCAATTGGATCGAGCCGGCAAGGGCTTGGTCGTTAAGATTGAATTGCCACGGGGACTGTACTGGGGAACCTTGTGGTAATGAGACCCTTGGTTCCGGTAAACTCGAGTATTACCAAAATATTACTGAATGGAGTGCGGGCCCGGTTGGGGTATGATAGGTGGAAGGAATGGAAGTAAAGTGTGGTCTACGGTTTGGTACTTTTAACATTGACGGAGGGTCAATGGGGTTGGATCAAGATTTCAAGCGTGGAATTGGGCTCTTGAGAGCCAACCGTATCCTTTTACCGTTTTGCTTTATCGCTTATTTGCGTACTTCAAATGAAAGTTCATGCTTATGTGACTTTGATCGCTTATTGGGTGGTATACCACTGGGCTTTAGCTCATTCCGTGTTATTTGTTTTCCTTACAGGCAAATGAGCACTTTTGGAAAGGTCATGATAGTTGAATGCAAGTTGAGCTCTTGTACATGTATTTTGATTAGCTCCTTGAGGGTGTTAACCCTAAGTGTATGGTTTCCCTTAATGGATGGCTTGTATTGGCCTAAATGCACTTGTATGATCTTATGAGATAACTTGTACGCCATTTGGCTTGTAAATGCTGATTTCCAATGTATATATATGTTTGGATGATGTTTGGTTGGATTTCGGAGTGCCACGACTTTCGTTTTTTTTATTTTGTGATTTTGGCTTATTTGCGGGCATTGCAATGTTCGGAACGTTATAGATTGACGTAAACTGTACCGTTAGTCCTGGCGAGAGCTGGGCAGGCAGTCCGCTAACCCCTCTGGTTCGCCTTAGGGGAAGGTGGGGCTGTCACACCCTTTGTCATGCGTCTACGCATTTTTTCCAGTAAATTCCAGCAGATTTTTTTCCAGTTCTTTTGAGTCTTACACCTCCTCAAATTTCCAGCTTATAACAAGCCACATTTGAGTAGATTCTTGTACGAAGCTGGTTGAACTTTTCAGGAAAATTTTCTACTTTCTTCAAGGGAAGCAAGCAGAACCTTGAGAAAATTAGAGTGTTTTAAACACTTGAGTGATACACGAGTGGCGAGTGTAAACATGTGAGCTTGTGTGGTGAGGAAAAATATCTTTTGTTTCACTAATTTTTTGCAGGTTTCCTTATACATCATGGCGAATACGAGGCATTTAAAAGCTAGCTTACAACATCTTCTTCCTGATCCTAAGGGAGTCAAAGAAGTGGCATTACGTGATGTAGATGAGCAATTGGATATCGTCAAATCTCAGTTGCATGGTTGGTTTTATACTCGTTGTGGTGTCAAAGATAAAACATGCCATTGATAGGAGTTGTGAAGTCAAACTTGCAAGCGCAATCATGGTTCACAAATTAAATCTTCCAACCATTGATCATCTTCAACCGTATAAGTTGCCGAGTGCTCATGGTGATGTTTGGGTTACTAAGCACACACTTGTATCTATTCAAATTGGCAAGTATGTGGATGAGGTGTTGTGTGATGTAGTCCCAATTCAAATGACACATGTGTTGCTGGGCAAGGCGTGGATGTTGAGGCGAGAAGTTAAATATGATGGACATACTAATAAGTATTCCTTCGTATTTAATGGTCGTCGTTCTGCACTTGTACCACATATTTATGACCAACTTTGTATTGATCTAGTATACATGAAAAGTGAGCATGAGCATTATAGTATGAAAAAAGAGCTAGATGAGGGAATTGTGACTGATGGGGTAAAATCCGAGGGAGTTGAAAAGGAGAAAGAGGTTGAGAATAATGAGAGGAAAAAGACAGCTATTGAGCATGAGAAAGAGATTGAAAAATCCAAAGTATTGACTGAGATTTTAAGTTTCAACAAAAATGAGAGTGAGGGGACTTATTGCCATTCTAACAACCTTAACATTGCTCTGTCTAGTGTTCCTTGTTTTGTGCAGGTTAAGCAAAGTGCAATCGCTTTGATCATACAATGTTCCATCCCAAAGTCACTTGTGCAATTTCCGAGTTTCCATGGAGTTTGTCTTTTAGGAGTTAGATCAATTTGGTTCCCATTCATGGAATCGGATGATTTCAACGCTGTTCACGTCTTTGGAGGATCAAACTATGTGTACCCTCAAGACGTTAGAATTGACCATGTTCCACGAGTTTACACAAGGGGCGAGGTCTTCAATGGGCACTACAATACCTATGCTCATCTTTCACCCAGTCCACTTGAAGCTCCAACTTCACCATGTCAGCTTCCATACTTTGCAAGCTTATCCAAGTTTGAGGAGTCTGATTTCATAGGATCTACATCGCATCACTTTGAGGATCCTTACCTCATGATCACAAGCGATCAAGTTGGGCATACACTGAAACTGGTTCGTGAGATTCAAAGTTCAACAAGGTTTACTTTCCAGCTTAGCAAGTGGTTTATGCATTGGATGAAACTTGTGGTAATCATAACAAAATTGAATCGACGGCATGTAACACTTCTTATTATCGTTCATGCTTCAATTTGTGGGCAAATTGCTTTCAAGAGGAGGGGAATATGCGAGTCAAGCTATGCCATCGGATAAGGTTCAAATCCCACTAGGACTAGTTACACAAGCTCGAGCAGTTCATTCAATTTCATCGCAGCAAAGACGTTATAAGGCGCGGGCACGCTTTATAAGGATACGTCTTCTGCCATTTAATTGATTCACTGCAGTAAAGTCATTATAAGGCGTGGGCACGCTTTATAAGCTCAAGTCATCTGCCCATCTAGTCACATTTGTTGTTTTAGTTAAGTCGTTTGTAATAAGGGCTTTATGGTCCATAGCCTTGCTTTATTTACCTAAGCGATGACCTCACAAGGTTATTTACCTAAGGGATGACCTCATAAGGTTCGGTCAAGCCCACAATTCTTAGTCTTATGGAAATTGTCAAGCCTACAATTCTTAGTCTTAGTCAAGCCCACAATTCTAGACTAGTTCCATATTATTTAGTTGTTCATCTCTATGTAAGGCTATAAATAGCCCACACTTCCAATGGTTTTAGGGATTCAATCAATAAATCAAATTTTGAGAGTTTTCTTGGTTTCTTCAAGGCTTCTTGAATACCTTAGAATTTCTCTAGGTGTTCGTGACTTATCAATCTAGAATCGCACTAGGTTGTGGCGTCTTCTACCATTATACCAAGGTTCGTTAACCACATGATTAACGGGTTGAGGTCATCCACTCCAAACTTGGTGTCCTCTTGTCGATCCTAAAGGTAACCTTTTACGGGTTTCATCACAAGGTTGGCGACATTCGTATCAGTTGGTAATCAGAGCTAGTTAAGAGGTATCACGTTATATCCCTTTATTTATTTCCTTTTCGAGTCAAGTTGTCCAAAATTCTGTTTTCGTGTTCTAAGTTTGCTACCCACAATTTCCAGATTTGTTACATTGTGTTCTTGCGTTATTTTTCCAGATTTATCGCGTCATAAACTTGCGTCTAGTTGTTGTTAATTGCTGTGGTTAGCCTTGTTTGGTCCAGCCTTTTTTTTGTGTGTCTTATTCTTGATTCTTTGTTTGTGTTTGCGTCTTGTTTCTATTCTATTATATCCATTTAATTCTAGTCTTTTGTTCTATTTGATCATCCTAGGTTACTGTTCATCCGAAAAATCAGTTTGTAACAGGGGTTTTAGAGTCCTATCTAGTTTTTACCTTATGTTCTTGTCGTTTACATACAAAAAAAAATATAGCTGGCTGACCTTACAAAATTCTTGGAAATCTGTCTTGATCAAAACTTGGGTTTCTTGAAGCTCTTGATTGTTTAAAACCAAAATCTTGAAGTTCTTGGAACTTTAGTTGGGGATTCTTGAAAGCCTCCAGAATTGACCATTGATAAGAAGAACATTCAGCCATGAAATTTGACTCTTGAAAGCTTTCAAATTTGACCACTGATTGTGATAAATGCCTTCCTAAAAGCTTACCATCAAACAAAAAAAGGAGCACCAATCCTACTCCAATTCCAAGTTGGATTTGACTAGTTTAGTCCAACTTGAATAAGGCTGTCCAGATTTACTTCAATTTCATTTTTTTTACAGCCTATTAAATCCTTATTGGGATAGGAAAAGAGGATTAGTTCCAGAATAATCCAAGAATTTCCACTATCCATTATTTCCTAAATCGCTGCAACAAGAACCAGTGTTGGTGCGCTCTTTTAGGCAGTTGTTTATCTTTATAGCTTTCTTGAATCAGTTGTTTAGTTTTTTTTCCCAGTAATTTCCAGCCAGAGTAGTGTCCAAATTTCCAAGTCTTGTGTAGAGTCATTTGCCAAGTTTTTGTGTTGCGTAACTAGTAGTCCCTTTGTGAGAGCCCGTAAAACCCTAATATTTTTCCTAGGGTTTATTCCTCCTTAATTGCTTGTTTTTGCATTTTCTGGCTTAGAAATATTTTCTGAGAGGATTTTATGAGCAGTTATAGTTTTAAGATGATTTTTCTAGCATTGGAGAAATTTTAGAAAATTAAGAGTAAATGGTGGACGTGGGACCCACTAGTGCGATAAGTTCGGAAAAATTCGGCCAATAAGGTTAAGTTTCGGATACTGTTAAAAATTTATCGGGTGTTAAGAGATAAGTGGTGTGTGTGATGTGATTGATGTGAGAGAGAAAAGAAAGATAGGAATGCATTTATGGAGGTGACACATGTCACTTTCTTATTGGTTACCTTTTAAGAAATACTATTCACAAATTTGACTTTCTTGACCAAAGGTTAAATATCTCAAAAAATTACAAAAAACTCACTCTTCTCTCTTCCCTCTTGGCCGGCCATCCCAAGCTCCACAAGGAAGAAAGCTCTTCAAATTTTAAGCTTCCACTTGGTGCAAATCAACCAAAATCAATTGTTTCCATCCATTTCACTCCATAGGAACTTTGCTTCTAGTGTTAATAAGTGTATTGGTGAGGTTTGTTTGAAAATCAAAGGTGTCCAATATCCCTCTCTCTCTTGTTTCTTGGTAAGTGAAGCTTGAAACACCCTACTACCTCTAATGATGCTTAATTAGTGCTTAATGGAGGCATGAGAGTTGAAATATATGATTTGTTTCTTGATTTGGTTTGTTTTGGTGAAGTTTTTATTTTATTGGGAATTTTTCTGGTTTAATATGATCTTGATGTTGGGGGCTTGTATGATGAATTGTAATGGTTGGAAATGGCTCTAGTGGATGTGAAATGTGGTTAAATGCAATCAATTTTGGATTTGGTGTGAAATTGGAAAAGTTAGGGTTCTTGAACCCCAAATCTGTCCGGTTTTAGATCACTGGGTTAGAGGCCGAATTAGACTTTGCTCATAACATGAAAGTTGTTGGTATTGATGTGATGTAGATGCCTGTAAAATTTCAGGTCATTTGGATTAATGTGGAATGAGATATGACGAAATTACTGTAGCTGTTCTGATTTGGACAGAATGCGAAAACTGCGATAGTAATTGGCCATTTTGACTGGAATTGGTATGGGTTTTGGATTTGGTGTCTTCTGATGAATTGTAGCTGAGGGTCTTAGCTAACATATGCCTTTGGAATTTCGGAATTTTGACTTGTATGGACTGAGATATACCGATTACAGTTTTCTGTGTTTTGCAAACCTGTTTTGGTAATTCTGGTATAGTATTTGGCATTTTCGACCTAGTTAAGCTAGGAACTGGATTGAGTGGTCTTCTACATTATTGTAGCCCTGTTCCATAGCTTCGAAACGGTGGGTCTTACACCCCCAACCGATATTTGTAGTGAGAGTTGTACCATTACCGCATAATGAGTGTAAAACAGTTTTCTATTTGGGGCCAAGACTAAGGCCATTTTCTAAATTCTGGTTTGCTATTATGCTCCTTTATGTATATGAAACCCTACTGGGGTTGTGTTTAGCGTTGCTATATGACTCGTTATCGAGTCTCATTGTATGTGTTATATGTTCTAGGGCTTGAAGGTAGTGCACGACGGCTTGGTGATCGTGGTACATGAAATACCACTTACTTGCTTGGTGAGTATACCACTCACTAAATTGTTACTATGTGGCTTTGTTAAATGTTTATGTGATGCCTTGAAGGCTTACTTGCATATTGGAATTGATTAAGGTGAGGGTGTACTTGACCGCCCTCACCTCTTTTGATATTGTCACTGAATGGCTACCGTTTTATTGCATTACTGAACTTGATATATTGGTTGATGAATTCCATTTCATGGAAACTGAATTGATGTCGTTTGGATGATGTCCAACGGCCTTATTGCATTACGGAGCTCAACCCCGTTTGGTAGTCAATTGGATCGAGCCGGCAAGGGCTTGGTCGTTAAGATTGAATTGCCACGGGGACTGTACTGGGGAACCTTGTGGTAATGAGACCCTTGGTTCCGGTAAACTCGAGTATTACCAAAATATTACTGAATGGAGTGCGGGCCCGGTTGGGGTATGATAGGTGGAAGGAATGGAAGTAAAGTGTGGTCTACGGTTTGGTACTTTTAACATTGACGGAGGGTCAATGGGGTTGGATCAAGATTTCAAGCGTGGAATTGGGCTCTTGAGAGCCAACCGTATCCTTTTACCGTTTTGCTTTATCGCTTATTTGCGTACTTCAAATGAAAGTTCATGCTTATGTGACTTTGATCGCTTATTGGGTGGTATACCACTGGGCTTTAGCTCATTCCGTGTTATTTGTTTTCCTTACAGGCAAATGAGCACTTTTGGAAAGGTCATGATAGTTGAATGCAAGTTGAGCTCTTGTACATGTATTTTGATTAGCTCCTTGAGGGTGTTAACCCTAAGTGTATGGTTTCCCTTAATGGATGGCTTGTATTGGCCTAAATGCACTTGTATGATCTTATGAGATAACTTGTACGCCATTTGGCTTGTAAATGCTGATTTCCAATGTATATATATGTTTGGATGATGTTTGGTTGGATTTCGGAGTGCCACGACTTTCGTTTTTTTTATTTTGTGATTTTGGCTTATTTGCGGGCATTGCAATGTTCGGAACGTTATAGATTGACGTAAACTGTACCGTTAGTCCTGGCGAGAGCTGGGCAGGCAGTCCGCTAACCCCTCTGGTTCGCCTTAGGGGAAGGTGGGGCTGTCACACCCTTTGTCATGCGTCTACGCATTTTTTCCAGTAAATTCCAGCAGATTTTTTTCCAGTTCTTTTGAGTCTTACACCTCCTCAAATTTCCAGCTTATAACAAGCCACATTTGAGTAGATTCTTGTACGAAGCTGGTTGAACTTTTCAGGAAAATTTTCTACTTTCTTCAAGGGAAGCAAGCAGAACCTTGAGAAAATTAGAGTGTTTTAAACACTTGAGTGATACACGAGTGGCGAGTGTAAACATGTGAGCTTGTGTGGTGAGGAAAAATATCTTTTGTTTCACTAATTTTTTGCAGGTTTCCTTATACATCATGGCGAATACGAGGCATTTAAAAGCTAGCTTACAACATCTTCTTCCTGATCCTAAGGGAGTCAAAGAAGTGGCATTACGTGATGTAGATGAGCAATTGGATATCGTCAAATCTCAGTTGCATGGTTGGTTTTATACTCGTTGTGGTGTCAAAGATAAAACATGCCATTGATAGGAGTTGTGAAGTCAAACTTGCAAGCGCAATCATGGTTCACAAATTAAATCTTCCAACCATTGATCATCTTCAACCGTATAAGTTGCCGAGTGCTCATGGTGATGTTTGGGTTACTAAGCACACACTTGTATCTATTCAAATTGGCAAGTATGTGGATGAGGTGTTGTGTGATGTAGTCCCAATTCAAATGACACATGTGTTGCTGGGCAAGGCGTGGATGTTGAGGCGAGAAGTTAAATATGATGGACATACTAATAAGTATTCCTTCGTATTTAATGGTCGTCGTTCTGCACTTGTACCACATATTTATGACCAACTTTGTATTGATCTAGTATACATGAAAAGTGAGCATGAGCATTATAGTATGAAAAAAGAGCTAGATGAGGGAATTGTGACTGATGGGGTAAAATCCGAGGGAGTTGAAAAGGAGAAAGAGGTTGAGAATAATGAGAGGAAAAAGACAGCTATTGAGCATGAGAAAGAGATTGAAAAATCCAAAGTATTGACTGAGATTTTAAGTTTCAACAAAAATGAGAGTGAGGGGACTTATTGCCATTCTAACAACCTTAACATTGCTCTGTCTAGTGTTCCTTGTTTTGTGCAGGTTAAGCAAAGTGCAATCGCTTTGATCATACAATGTTCCATCCCAAAGTCACTTGTGCAATTTCCGAGTTTCCATGGAGTTTGTCTTTTAGGAGTTAGATCAATTTGGTTCCCATTCATGGAATCGGATGATTTCAACGCTGTTCACGTCTTTGGAGGATCAAACTATGTGTACCCTCAAGACGTTAGAATTGACCATGTTCCACGAGTTTACACAAGGGGCGAGGTCTTCAATGGGCACTACAATACCTATGCTCATCTTTCACCCAGTCCACTTGAAGCTCCAACTTCACCATGTCAGCTTCCATACTTTGCAAGCTTATCCAAGTTTGAGGAGTCTGATTTCATAGGATCTACATCGCATCACTTTGAGGATCCTTACCTCATGATCACAAGCGATCAAGTTGGGCATACACTGAAACTGGTTCGTGAGATTCAAAGTTCAACAAGGTTTACTTTCCAGCTTAGCAAGTGGTTTATGCATTGGATGAAACTTGTGGTAATCATAACAAAATTGAATCGACGGCATGTAACACTTCTTATTATCGTTCATGCTTCAATTTGTGGGCAAATTGCTTTCAAGAGGAGGGGAATATGCGAGTCAAGCTATGCCATCGGATAAGGTTCAAATCCCACTAGGACTAGTTACACAAGCTCGAGCAGTTCATTCAATTTCATCGCAGCAAAGACGTTATAAGGCGCGGGCACGCTTTATAAGGATACGTCTTCTGCCATTTAATTGATTCACTGCAGTAAAGTCATTATAAGGCGTGGGCACGCTTTATAAGCTCAAGTCATCTGCCCATCTAGTCACATTTGTTGTTTTAGTTAAGTCGTTTGTAATAAGGGCTTTATGGTCCATAGCCTTGCTTTATTTACCTAAGCGATGACCTCACAAGGTTATTTACCTAAGGGATGACCTCATAAGGTTCGGTCAAGCCCACAATTCTTAGTCTTATGGAAATTGTCAAGCCTACAATTCTTAGTCTTAGTCAAGCCCACAATTCTAGACTAGTTCCATATTATTTAGTTGTTCATCTCTATGTAAGGCTATAAATAGCCCACACTTCCAATGGTTTTAGGGATTCAATCAATAAATCAAATTTTGAGAGTTTTCTTGGTTTCTTCAAGGCTTCTTGAATACCTTAGAATTTCTCTAGGTGTTCGTGACTTATCAATCTAGAATCGCACTAGGTTGTGGCGTCTTCTACCATTATACCAAGGTTCGTTAACCACATGATTAACGGGTTGAGGTCATCCACTCCAAACTTGGTGTCCTCTTGTCGATCCTAAAGGTAACCTTTTACGGGTTTCATCACAAGGTTGGCGACATTCGTATCAGTTGGTAATCAGAGCTAGTTAAGAGGTATCACGTTATATCCCTTTATTTATTTCCTTTTCGAGTCAAGTTGTCCAAAATTCTGTTTTCGTGTTCTAAGTTTGCTACCCACAATTTCCAGATTTGTTACATTGTGTTCTTGCGTTATTTTTCCAGATTTATCGCGTCATAAACTTGCGTCTAGTTGTTGTTAATTGCTGTGGTTAGCCTTGTTTGGTCCAGCCTTTTTTTTGTGTGTCTTATTCTTGATTCTTTGTTTGTGTTTGCGTCTTGTTTCTATTCTATTATATCCATTTAATTCTAGTCTTTTGTTCTATTTGATCATCCTAGGTTACTGTTCATCCGAAAAATCAGTTTGTAACAGGGGTTTTAGAGTCCTATCTAGTTTTTACCTTATGTTCTTGTCGTTTACATACAAAAAAAAATATAGCTGGCTGACCTTACAAAATTCTTGGAAATCTGTCTTGATCAAAACTTGGGTTTCTTGAAGCTCTTGATTGTTTAAAACCAAAATCTTGAAGTTCTTGGAACTTTAGTTGGGGATTCTTGAAAGCCTCCAGAATTGACCATTGATAAGAAGAACATTCAGCCATGAAATTTGACTCTTGAAAGCTTTCAAATTTGACCACTGATTGTGATAAATGCCTTCCTAAAAGCTTACCATCAAACAAAAAAAGGAGCACCAATCCTACTCCAATTCCAAGTTGGATTTGACTAGTTTAGTCCAACTTGAATAAGGCTGTCCAGATTTACTTCAATTTCATTTTTTTTACAGCCTATTAAATCCTTATTGGGATAGGAAAAGAGGATTAGTTCCAGAATAATCCAAGAATTTCCACTATCCATTATTTCCTAAATCGCTGCAACAAGAACCAGTGTTGGTGCGCTCTTTTAGGCAGTTGTTTATCTTTATAGCTTTCTTGAATCAGTTGTTTAGTTTTTTTTCCCAGTAATTTCCAGCCAGAGTAGTGTCCAAATTTCCAAGTCTTGTGTAGAGTCATTTGCCAAGTTTTTGTGTTGCGTAACTAGTAGTCCCTTTGTGAGAGCCCGTAAAACCCTAATATTTTTCCTAGGGTTTATTCCTCCTTAATTGCTTGTTTTTGCATTTTCTGGCTTAGAAATATTTTCTGAGAGGATTTTATGAGCAGTTATAGTTTTAAGATGATTTTTCTAGCATTGGAGAAATTTTAGAAAATTAAGAGTAAATGGTGGACGTGGGACCCACTAGTGCGATAAGTTCGGAAAAATTCGGCCAATAAGGTTAAGTTTCGGATACTGTTAAAAATTTATCGGGTGTTAAGAGATAAGTGGTGTGTGTGATGTGATTGATGTGAGAGAGAAAAGAAAGATAGGAATGCATTTATGGAGGTGACACATGTCACTTTCTTATTGGTTACCTTTTAAGAAATACTATTCACAAATTTGACTTTCTTGACCAAAGGTTAAATATCTCAAAAAATTACAAAAAACTCACTCTTCTCTCTTCCCTCTTGGCCGGCCATCCCAAGCTCCACAAGGAAGAAAGCTCTTCAAATTTTAAGCTTCCACTTGGTGCAAATCAACCAAAATCAATTGTTTCCATCCATTTCACTCCATAGGAACTTTGCTTCTAGTGTTAATAAGTGTATTGGTGAGGTTTGTTTGAAAATCAAAGGTGTCCAATATCCCTCTCTCTCTTGTTTCTTGGTAAGTGAAGCTTGAAACACCCTACTACCTCTAATGATGCTTAATTAGTGCTTAATGGAGGCATGAGAGTTGAAATATATGATTTGTTTCTTGATTTGGTTTGTTTTGGTGAAGTTTTTATTTTATTGGGAATTTTTCTGGTTTAATATGATCTTGATGTTGGGGGCTTGTATGATGAATTGTAATGGTTGGAAATGGCTCTAGTGGATGTGAAATGTGGTTAAATGCAATCAATTTTGGATTTGGTGTGAAATTGGAAAAGTTAGGGTTCTTGAACCCCAAATCTGTCCGGTTTTAGATCACTGGGTTAGAGGCCGAATTAGACTTTGCTCATAACATGAAAGTTGTTGGTATTGATGTGATGTAGATGCCTGTAAAATTTCAGGTCATTTGGATTAATGTGGAATGAGATATGACGAAATTACTGTAGCTGTTCTGATTTGGACAGAATGCGAAAACTGCGATAGTAATTGGCCATTTTGACTGGAATTGGTATGGGTTTTGGATTTGGTGTCTTCTGATGAATTGTAGCTGAGGGTCTTAGCTAACATATGCCTTTGGAATTTCGGAATTTTGACTTGTATGGACTGAGATATACCGATTACAGTTTTCTGTGTTTTGCAAACCTGTTTTGGTAATTCTGGTATAGTATTTGGCATTTTCGACCTAGTTAAGCTAGGAACTGGATTGAGTGGTCTTCTACATTATTGTAGCCCTGTTCCATAGCTTCGAAACGGTGGGTCTTACACCCCCAACCGATATTTGTAGTGAGAGTTGTACCATTACCGCATAATGAGTGTAAAACAGTTTTCTATTTGGGGCCAAGACTAAGGCCATTTTCTAAATTCTGGTTTGCTATTATGCTCCTTTATGTATATGAAACCCTACTGGGGTTGTGTTTAGCGTTGCTATATGACTCGTTATCGAGTCTCATTGTATGTGTTATATGTTCTAGGGCTTGAAGGTAGTGCACGACGGCTTGGTGATCGTGGTACATGAAATACCACTTACTTGCTTGGTGAGTATACCACTCACTAAATTGTTACTATGTGGCTTTGTTAAATGTTTATGTGATGCCTTGAAGGCTTACTTGCATATTGGAATTGATTAAGGTGAGGGTGTACTTGACCGCCCTCACCTCTTTTGATATTGTCACTGAATGGCTACCGTTTTATTGCATTACTGAACTTGATATATTGGTTGATGAATTCCATTTCATGGAAACTGAATTGATGTCGTTTGGATGATGTCCAACGGCCTTATTGCATTACGGAGCTCAACCCCGTTTGGTAGTCAATTGGATCGAGCCGGCAAGGGCTTGGTCGTTAAGATTGAATTGCCACGGGGACTGTACTGGGGAACCTTGTGGTAATGAGACCCTTGGTTCCGGTAAACTCGAGTATTACCAAAATATTACTGAATGGAGTGCGGGCCCGGTTGGGGTATGATAGGTGGAAGGAATGGAAGTAAAGTGTGGTCTACGGTTTGGTACTTTTAACATTGACGGAGGGTCAATGGGGTTGGATCAAGATTTCAAGCGTGGAATTGGGCTCTTGAGAGCCAACCGTATCCTTTTACCGTTTTGCTTTATCGCTTATTTGCGTACTTCAAATGAAAGTTCATGCTTATGTGACTTTGATCGCTTATTGGGTGGTATACCACTGGGCTTTAGCTCATTCCGTGTTATTTGTTTTCCTTACAGGCAAATGAGCACTTTTGGAAAGGTCATGATAGTTGAATGCAAGTTGAGCTCTTGTACATGTATTTTGATTAGCTCCTTGAGGGTGTTAACCCTAAGTGTATGGTTTCCCTTAATGGATGGCTTGTATTGGCCTAAATGCACTTGTATGATCTTATGAGATAACTTGTACGCCATTTGGCTTGTAAATGCTGATTTCCAATGTATATATATGTTTGGATGATGTTTGGTTGGATTTCGGAGTGCCACGACTTTCGTTTTTTTTATTTTGTGATTTTGGCTTATTTGCGGGCATTGCAATGTTCGGAACGTTATAGATTGACGTAAACTGTACCGTTAGTCCTGGCGAGAGCTGGGCAGGCAGTCCGCTAACCCCTCTGGTTCGCCTTAGGGGAAGGTGGGGCTGTCACACCCTTTGTCATGCGTCTACGCATTTTTTCCAGTAAATTCCAGCAGATTTTTTTCCAGTTCTTTTGAGTCTTACACCTCCTCAAATTTCCAGCTTATAACAAGCCACATTTGAGTAGATTCTTGTACGAAGCTGGTTGAACTTTTCAGGAAAATTTTCTACTTTCTTCAAGGGAAGCAAGCAGAACCTTGAGAAAATTAGAGTGTTTTAAACACTTGAGTGATACACGAGTGGCGAGTGTAAACATGTGAGCTTGTGTGGTGAGGAAAAATATCTTTTGTTTCACTAATTTTTTGCAGGTTTCCTTATACATCATGGCGAATACGAGGCATTTAAAAGCTAGCTTACAACATCTTCTTCCTGATCCTAAGGGAGTCAAAGAAGTGGCATTACGTGATGTAGATGAGCAATTGGATATCGTCAAATCTCAGTTGCATGGTTGGTTTTATACTCGTTGTGGTGTCAAAGATAAAACATGCCATTGATAGGAGTTGTGAAGTCAAACTTGCAAGCGCAATCATGGTTCACAAATTAAATCTTCCAACCATTGATCATCTTCAACCGTATAAGTTGCCGAGTGCTCATGGTGATGTTTGGGTTACTAAGCACACACTTGTATCTATTCAAATTGGCAAGTATGTGGATGAGGTGTTGTGTGATGTAGTCCCAATTCAAATGACACATGTGTTGCTGGGCAAGGCGTGGATGTTGAGGCGAGAAGTTAAATATGATGGACATACTAATAAGTATTCCTTCGTATTTAATGGTCGTCGTTCTGCACTTGTACCACATATTTATGACCAACTTTGTATTGATCTAGTATACATGAAAAGTGAGCATGAGCATTATAGTATGAAAAAAGAGCTAGATGAGGGAATTGTGACTGATGGGGTAAAATCCGAGGGAGTTGAAAAGGAGAAAGAGGTTGAGAATAATGAGAGGAAAAAGACAGCTATTGAGCATGAGAAAGAGATTGAAAAATCCAAAGTATTGACTGAGATTTTAAGTTTCAACAAAAATGAGAGTGAGGGGACTTATTGCCATTCTAACAACCTTAACATTGCTCTGTCTAGTGTTCCTTGTTTTGTGCAGGTTAAGCAAAGTGCAATCGCTTTGATCATACAATGTTCCATCCCAAAGTCACTTGTGCAATTTCCGAGTTTCCATGGAGTTTGTCTTTTAGGAGTTAGATCAATTTGGTTCCCATTCATGGAATCGGATGATTTCAACGCTGTTCACGTCTTTGGAGGATCAAACTATGTGTACCCTCAAGACGTTAGAATTGACCATGTTCCACGAGTTTACACAAGGGGCGAGGTCTTCAATGGGCACTACAATACCTATGCTCATCTTTCACCCAGTCCACTTGAAGCTCCAACTTCACCATGTCAGCTTCCATACTTTGCAAGCTTATCCAAGTTTGAGGAGTCTGATTTCATAGGATCTACATCGCATCACTTTGAGGATCCTTACCTCATGATCACAAGCGATCAAGTTGGGCATACACTGAAACTGGTTCGTGAGATTCAAAGTTCAACAAGGTTTACTTTCCAGCTTAGCAAGTGGTTTATGCATTGGATGAAACTTGTGGTAATCATAACAAAATTGAATCGACGGCATGTAACACTTCTTATTATCGTTCATGCTTCAATTTGTGGGCAAATTGCTTTCAAGAGGAGGGGAATATGCGAGTCAAGCTATGCCATCGGATAAGGTTCAAATCCCACTAGGACTAGTTACACAAGCTCGAGCAGTTCATTCAATTTCATCGCAGCAAAGACGTTATAAGGCGCGGGCACGCTTTATAAGGATACGTCTTCTGCCATTTAATTGATTCACTGCAGTAAAGTCATTATAAGGCGTGGGCACGCTTTATAAGCTCAAGTCATCTGCCCATCTAGTCACATTTGTTGTTTTAGTTAAGTCGTTTGTAATAAGGGCTTTATGGTCCATAGCCTTGCTTTATTTACCTAAGCGATGACCTCACAAGGTTATTTACCTAAGGGATGACCTCATAAGGTTCGGTCAAGCCCACAATTCTTAGTCTTATGGAAATTGTCAAGCCTACAATTCTTAGTCTTAGTCAAGCCCACAATTCTAGACTAGTTCCATATTATTTAGTTGTTCATCTCTATGTAAGGCTATAAATAGCCCACACTTCCAATGGTTTTAGGGATTCAATCAATAAATCAAATTTTGAGAGTTTTCTTGGTTTCTTCAAGGCTTCTTGAATACCTTAGAATTTCTCTAGGTGTTCGTGACTTATCAATCTAGAATCGCACTAGGTTGTGGCGTCTTCTACCATTATACCAAGGTTCGTTAACCACATGATTAACGGGTTGAGGTCATCCACTCCAAACTTGGTGTCCTCTTGTCGATCCTAAAGGTAACCTTTTACGGGTTTCATCACAAGGTTGGCGACATTCGTATCAGTTGGTAATCAGAGCTAGTTAAGAGGTATCACGTTATATCCCTTTATTTATTTCCTTTTCGAGTCAAGTTGTCCAAAATTCTGTTTTCGTGTTCTAAGTTTGCTACCCACAATTTCCAGATTTGTTACATTGTGTTCTTGCGTTATTTTTCCAGATTTATCGCGTCATAAACTTGCGTCTAGTTGTTGTTAATTGCTGTGGTTAGCCTTGTTTGGTCCAGCCTTTTTTTTGTGTGTCTTATTCTTGATTCTTTGTTTGTGTTTGCGTCTTGTTTCTATTCTATTATATCCATTTAATTCTAGTCTTTTGTTCTATTTGATCATCCTAGGTTACTGTTCATCCGAAAAATCAGTTTGTAACAGGGGTTTTAGAGTCCTATCTAGTTTTTACCTTATGTTCTTGTCGTTTACATACAAAAAAAAATATAGCTGGCTGACCTTACAAAATTCTTGGAAATCTGTCTTGATCAAAACTTGGGTTTCTTGAAGCTCTTGATTGTTTAAAACCAAAATCTTGAAGTTCTTGGAACTTTAGTTGGGGATTCTTGAAAGCCTCCAGAATTGACCATTGATAAGAAGAACATTCAGCCATGAAATTTGACTCTTGAAAGCTTTCAAATTTGACCACTGATTGTGATAAATGCCTTCCTAAAAGCTTACCATCAAACAAAAAAAGGAGCACCAATCCTACTCCAATTCCAAGTTGGATTTGACTAGTTTAGTCCAACTTGAATAAGGCTGTCCAGATTTACTTCAATTTCATTTTTTTTACAGCCTATTAAATCCTTATTGGGATAGGAAAAGAGGATTAGTTCCAGAATAATCCAAGAATTTCCACTATCCATTATTTCCTAAATCGCTGCAACAAGAACCAGTGTTGGTGCGCTCTTTTAGGCAGTTGTTTATCTTTATAGCTTTCTTGAATCAGTTGTTTAGTTTTTTTTCCCAGTAATTTCCAGCCAGAGTAGTGTCCAAATTTCCAAGTCTTGTGTAGAGTCATTTGCCAAGTTTTTGTGTTGCGTAACTAGTAGTCCCTTTGTGAGAGCCCGTAAAACCCTAATATTTTTCCTAGGGTTTATTCCTCCTTAATTGCTTGTTTTTGCATTTTCTGGCTTAGAAATATTTTCTGAGAGGATTTTATGAGCAGTTATAGTTTTAAGATGATTTTTCTAGCATTGGAGAAATTTTAGAAAATTAAGAGTAAATGGTGGACGTGGGACCCACTAGTGCGATAAGTTCGGAAAAATTCGGCCAATAAGGTTAAGTTTCGGATACTGTTAAAAATTTATCGGGTGTTAAGAGATAAGTGGTGTGTGTGATGTGATTGATGTGAGAGAGAAAAGAAAGATAGGAATGCATTTATGGAGGTGACACATGTCACTTTCTTATTGGTTACCTTTTAAGAAATACTATTCACAAATTTGACTTTCTTGACCAAAGGTTAAATATCTCAAAAAATTACAAAAAACTCACTCTTCTCTCTTCCCTCTTGGCCGGCCATCCCAAGCTCCACAAGGAAGAAAGCTCTTCAAATTTTAAGCTTCCACTTGGTGCAAATCAACCAAAATCAATTGTTTCCATCCATTTCACTCCATAGGAACTTTGCTTCTAGTGTTAATAAGTGTATTGGTGAGGTTTGTTTGAAAATCAAAGGTGTCCAATATCCCTCTCTCTCTTGTTTCTTGGTAAGTGAAGCTTGAAACACCCTACTACCTCTAATGATGCTTAATTAGTGCTTAATGGAGGCATGAGAGTTGAAATATATGATTTGTTTCTTGATTTGGTTTGTTTTGGTGAAGTTTTTATTTTATTGGGAATTTTTCTGGTTTAATATGATCTTGATGTTGGGGGCTTGTATGATGAATTGTAATGGTTGGAAATGGCTCTAGTGGATGTGAAATGTGGTTAAATGCAATCAATTTTGGATTTGGTGTGAAATTGGAAAAGTTAGGGTTCTTGAACCCCAAATCTGTCCGGTTTTAGATCACTGGGTTAGAGGCCGAATTAGACTTTGCTCATAACATGAAAGTTGTTGGTATTGATGTGATGTAGATGCCTGTAAAATTTCAGGTCATTTGGATTAATGTGGAATGAGATATGACGAAATTACTGTAGCTGTTCTGATTTGGACAGAATGCGAAAACTGC
The DNA here is from genome assembly GCF_036785885.1 of Coffea arabica. Taxonomy (NCBI): domain Eukaryota; kingdom Viridiplantae; phylum Streptophyta; class Magnoliopsida; order Gentianales; family Rubiaceae; genus Coffea; species Coffea arabica. The sequence goes on from NC_092329.1 coordinate 39,404,965, forward strand.
GATAGTAATTGGCCATTTTGACTGGAATTGGTATGGGTTTTGGATTTGGTGTCTTCTGATGAATTGTAGCTGAGGGTCTTAGCTAACATATGCCTTTGGAATTTCGGAATTTTGACTTGTATGGACTGAGATATACCGATTACAGTTTTCTGTGTTTTGCAAACCTGTTTTGGTAATTCTGGTATAGTATTTGGCATTTTCGACCTAGTTAAGCTAGGAACTGGATTGAGTGGTCTTCTACATTATTGTAGCCCTGTTCCATAGCTTCGAAACGGTGGGTCTTACACCCCCAACCGATATTTGTAGTGAGAGTTGTACCATTACCGCATAATGAGTGTAAAACAGTTTTCTATTTGGGGCCAAGACTAAGGCCATTTTCTAAATTCTGGTTTGCTATTATGCTCCTTTATGTATATGAAACCCTACTGGGGTTGTGTTTAGCGTTGCTATATGACTCGTTATCGAGTCTCATTGTATGTGTTATATGTTCTAGGGCTTGAAGGTAGTGCACGACGGCTTGGTGATCGTGGTACATGAAATACCACTTACTTGCTTGGTGAGTATACCACTCACTAAATTGTTACTATGTGGCTTTGTTAAATGTTTATGTGATGCCTTGAAGGCTTACTTGCATATTGGAATTGATTAAGGTGAGGGTGTACTTGACCGCCCTCACCTCTTTTGATATTGTCACTGAATGGCTACCGTTTTATTGCATTACTGAACTTGATATATTGGTTGATGAATTCCATTTCATGGAAACTGAATTGATGTCGTTTGGATGATGTCCAACGGCCTTATTGCATTACGGAGCTCAACCCCGTTTGGTAGTCAATTGGATCGAGCCGGCAAGGGCTTGGTCGTTAAGATTGAATTGCCACGGGGACTGTACTGGGGAACCTTGTGGTAATGAGACCCTTGGTTCCGGTAAACTCGAGTATTACCAAAATATTACTGAATGGAGTGCGGGCCCGGTTGGGGTATGATAGGTGGAAGGAATGGAAGTAAAGTGTGGTCTACGGTTTGGTACTTTTAACATTGACGGAGGGTCAATGGGGTTGGATCAAGATTTCAAGCGTGGAATTGGGCTCTTGAGAGCCAACCGTATCCTTTTACCGTTTTGCTTTATCGCTTATTTGCGTACTTCAAATGAAAGTTCATGCTTATGTGACTTTGATCGCTTATTGGGTGGTATACCACTGGGCTTTAGCTCATTCCGTGTTATTTGTTTTCCTTACAGGCAAATGAGCACTTTTGGAAAGGTCATGATAGTTGAATGCAAGTTGAGCTCTTGTACATGTATTTTGATTAGCTCCTTGAGGGTGTTAACCCTAAGTGTATGGTTTCCCTTAATGGATGGCTTGTATTGGCCTAAATGCACTTGTATGATCTTATGAGATAACTTGTACGCCATTTGGCTTGTAAATGCTGATTTCCAATGTATATATATGTTTGGATGATGTTTGGTTGGATTTCGGAGTGCCACGACTTTCGTTTTTTTTATTTTGTGATTTTGGCTTATTTGCGGGCATTGCAATGTTCGGAACGTTATAGATTGACGTAAACTGTACCGTTAGTCCTGGCGAGAGCTGGGCAGGCAGTCCGCTAACCCCTCTGGTTCGCCTTAGGGGAAGGTGGGGCTGTCACACCCTTTGTCATGCGTCTACGCATTTTTTCCAGTAAATTCCAGCAGATTTTTTTCCAGTTCTTTTGAGTCTTACACCTCCTCAAATTTCCAGCTTATAACAAGCCACATTTGAGTAGATTCTTGTACGAAGCTGGTTGAACTTTTCAGGAAAATTTTCTACTTTCTTCAAGGGAAGCAAGCAGAACCTTGAGAAAATTAGAGTGTTTTAAACACTTGAGTGATACACGAGTGGCGAGTGTAAACATGTGAGCTTGTGTGGTGAGGAAAAATATCTTTTGTTTCACTAATTTTTTGCAGGTTTCCTTATACATCATGGCGAATACGAGGCATTTAAAAGCTAGCTTACAACATCTTCTTCCTGATCCTAAGGGAGTCAAAGAAGTGGCATTACGTGATGTAGATGAGCAATTGGATATCGTCAAATCTCAGTTGCATGGTTGGTTTTATACTCGTTGTGGTGTCAAAGATAAAACATGCCATTGATAGGAGTTGTGAAGTCAAACTTGCAAGCGCAATCATGGTTCACAAATTAAATCTTCCAACCATTGATCATCTTCAACCGTATAAGTTGCCGAGTGCTCATGGTGATGTTTGGGTTACTAAGCACACACTTGTATCTATTCAAATTGGCAAGTATGTGGATGAGGTGTTGTGTGATGTAGTCCCAATTCAAATGACACATGTGTTGCTGGGCAAGGCGTGGATGTTGAGGCGAGAAGTTAAATATGATGGACATACTAATAAGTATTCCTTCGTATTTAATGGTCGTCGTTCTGCACTTGTACCACATATTTATGACCAACTTTGTATTGATCTAGTATACATGAAAAGTGAGCATGAGCATTATAGTATGAAAAAAGAGCTAGATGAGGGAATTGTGACTGATGGGGTAAAATCCGAGGGAGTTGAAAAGGAGAAAGAGGTTGAGAATAATGAGAGGAAAAAGACAGCTATTGAGCATGAGAAAGAGATTGAAAAATCCAAAGTATTGACTGAGATTTTAAGTTTCAACAAAAATGAGAGTGAGGGGACTTATTGCCATTCTAACAACCTTAACATTGCTCTGTCTAGTGTTCCTTGTTTTGTGCAGGTTAAGCAAAGTGCAATCGCTTTGATCATACAATGTTCCATCCCAAAGTCACTTGTGCAATTTCCGAGTTTCCATGGAGTTTGTCTTTTAGGAGTTAGATCAATTTGGTTCCCATTCATGGAATCGGATGATTTCAACGCTGTTCACGTCTTTGGAGGATCAAACTATGTGTACCCTCAAGACGTTAGAATTGACCATGTTCCACGAGTTTACACAAGGGGCGAGGTCTTCAATGGGCACTACAATACCTATGCTCATCTTTCACCCAGTCCACTTGAAGCTCCAACTTCACCATGTCAGCTTCCATACTTTGCAAGCTTATCCAAGTTTGAGGAGTCTGATTTCATAGGATCTACATCGCATCACTTTGAGGATCCTTACCTCATGATCACAAGCGATCAAGTTGGGCATACACTGAAACTGGTTCGTGAGATTCAAAGTTCAACAAGGTTTACTTTCCAGCTTAGCAAGTGGTTTATGCATTGGATGAAACTTGTGGTAATCATAACAAAATTGAATCGACGGCATGTAACACTTCTTATTATCGTTCATGCTTCAATTTGTGGGCAAATTGCTTTCAAGAGGAGGGGAATATGCGAGTCAAGCTATGCCATCGGATAAGGTTCAAATCCCACTAGGACTAGTTACACAAGCTCGAGCAGTTCATTCAATTTCATCGCAGCAAAGACGTTATAAGGCGCGGGCACGCTTTATAAGGATACGTCTTCTGCCATTTAATTGATTCACTGCAGTAAAGTCATTATAAGGCGTGGGCACGCTTTATAAGCTCAAGTCATCTGCCCCATCTAGTCACATTTGTTGTTTTAGTTAAGTCGTTTGTAATAAGGGCTTTATGGTCCATAGCCTTGCTTTATTTACCTAAGCGATGACCTCACAAGGTTATTTACCTAAGGGATGACCTCATAAGGTTCGGTCAAGCCCACAATTCTTAGTCTTATGGAAATTGTCAAGCCTACAATTCTTAGTCTTAGTCAAGCCCACAATTCTAGACTAGTTCCATATTATTTAGTTGTTCATCTCTATGTAAGGCTATAAATAGCCCACACTTCCAATGGTTTTAGGGATTCAATCAATAAATCAAATTTTGAGAGTTTTCTTGGTTTCTTCAAGGCTTCTTGAATACCTTAGAATTTCTCTAGGTGTTCGTGACTTATCAATCTAGAATCGCACTAGGTTGTGGCGTCTTCTACCATTATACCAAGGTTCGTTAACCACATGATTAACGGGTTGAGGTCATCCACTCCAAACTTGGTGTCCTCTTGTCGATCCTAAAGGTAACCCTTTACGGGTTTCATCACAAGGTTGGCGACATTCGTATCAGTTGGTAATCAGAGCTAGTTAAGAGGTATCACGTTATATCCCTTTATTTATTTCCTTTTCGAGTCAAGTTGTCCAAAATTCTGTTTTCGTGTTCTAAGTTTGCTACCCACAATTTCCAGATTTGTTACATTGTGTTCTTGCGTTATTTTTCCAGATTTATCGCGTCATAAACTTGCGTCTAGTTGTTGTTAATTGCTGTGGTTAGCCTTGTTTGGTCCAGCCTTTTTTTTGTGTGTCTTATTCTTGATTCTTTGTTTGTGTTTGCGTCTTGTTTCTATTCTATTATATCCATTTAATTCTAGTCTTTTGTTCTATTTGATCATCCTAGGTTACTGTTCATCCGAAAAATCAGTTTGTAACAGGGGTTTTAGAGTCCTATCTAGTTTTTACCTTATGTTCTTGTCGTTTACATACAAAAAAAAATATAGCTGGCTGACCCTACAAAATTCTTGGAAATCTGTCTTGATCAAAACTTGGGTTTCTTGAAGCTCTTGATTGTTTAAAACCAAAATCTTGAAGTTCTTGGAACTTTAGTTGGGGATTCTTGAAAGCCTCCAGAATTGACCATTGATAAGAAGAACATTCAGCCATGAAATTTGACTCTTGAAAGCTTTCAAATTTGACCACTGATTGTGATAAATGCCTTCCTAAAAGCTTACCATCAAACAAAAAAAGGAGCACCAATCCTACTCCAATTCCAAGTTGGATTTGACTAGTTTAGTCCAACTTGAATAAGGCTGTCCAGATTTACTTCAATTTCATTTTTTTTACAGCCTATTAAATCCTTATTGGGATAGGAAAAGAGGATTAGTTCCAGAATAATCCAAGAATTTCCACTATCCATTATTTCCTAAATCGCTGCAACAAGAACCAGTGTTGGTGCGCTCTTTTAGGCAGTTGTTTATCTTTATAGCTTTCTTGAATCAGTTGTTTAGTTTTTTTTCCCAGTAATTTCCAGCCAGAGTAGTGTCCAAATTTCCAAGTCTTGTGTAGAGTCATTTGCCAAGTTTTTGTGTTGCGTAACTAGTAGTCCCTTTGTCATGCGTCTACGCATTTTTTCCAGTAAATTCCAGCAGATTTTTTTCCAGTTCTTTTGAGTCTTACACCTCCTCAAATTTCCAGCTTATAACAAGCCACATTTGAGTAGATTCTTGTACGAAGCTGGTTGAACTTTTCAGGAAAATTTTCTACTTTCTTCAAGGGAAGCAAGCAGAACCTTGAGAAAATTAGAGTGTTTTAAACACTTGAGTGATACACGAGTGGCGAGTGTAAACATGTGAGCTTGTGTGGTGAGGAAAAATATCTTTTGTTTCACTAATTTTTTGCAGGTTTCCTTATACATCATGGCGAATACGAGGCATTTAAAAGCTAGCTTACAACATCTTCTTCCTGATCCTAAGGGAGTCAAAGAAGTGGCATTACGTGATGTAGATGAGCAATTGGATATCGTCAAATCTCAGTTGCATGGTTGGTTTTATACTCGTTGTGGTGTCAAAGATAAAACATGCCATTGATAGGAGTTGTGAAGTCAAACTTGCAAGCGCAATCATGGTTCACAAATTAAATCTTCCAACCATTGATCATCTTCAACCGTATAAGTTGCCGAGTGCTCATGGTGATGTTTGGGTTACTAAGCACACACTTGTATCTATTCAAATTGGCAAGTATGTGGATGAGGTGTTGTGTGATGTAGTCCCAATTCAAATGACACATGTGTTGCTGGGCAAGGCGTGGATGTTGAGGCGAGAAGTTAAATATGATGGACATACTAATAAGTATTCCTTCGTATTTAATGGTCGTCGTTCTGCACTTGTACCACATATTTATGACCAACTTTGTATTGATCTAGTATACATGAAAAGTGAGCATGAGCATTATAGTATGAAAAAAGAGCTAGATGAGGGAATTGTGACTGATGGGGTAAAATCCGAGGGAGTTGAAAAGGAGAAAGAGGTTGAGAATAATGAGAGGAAAAAGACAGCTATTGAGCATGAGAAAGAGATTGAAAAATCCAAAGTATTGACTGAGATTTTAAGTTTCAACAAAAATGAGAGTGAGGGGACTTATTGCCATTCTAACAACCTTAACATTGCTCTGTCTAGTGTTCCTTGTTTTGTGCAGGTTAAGCAAAGTGCAATCGCTTTGATCATACAATGTTCCATCCCAAAGTCACTTGTGCAATTTCCGAGTTTCCATGGAGTTTGTCTTTTAGGAGTTAGATCAATTTGGTTCCCATTCATGGAATCGGATGATTTCAACGCTGTTCACGTCTTTGGAGGATCAAACTATGTGTACCCTCAAGACGTTAGAATTGACCATGTTCCACGAGTTTACACAAGGGGCGAGGTCTTCAATGGGCACTACAATACCTATGCTCATCTTTCACCCAGTCCACTTGAAGCTCCAACTTCACCATGTCAGCTTCCATACTTTGCAAGCTTATCCAAGTTTGAGGAGTCTGATTTCATAGGATCTACATCGCATCACTTTGAGGATCCTTACCTCATGATCACAAGCGATCAAGTTGGGCATACACTGAAACTGGTTCGTGAGATTCAAAGTTCAACAAGGTTTACTTTCCAGCTTAGCAAGTGGTTTATGCATTGGATGAAACTTGTGGTAATCATAACAAAATTGAATCGACGGCATGTAACACTTCTTATTATCGTTCATGCTTCAATTTGTGGGCAAATTGCTTTCAAGAGGAGGGGAATATGCGAGTCAAGCTATGCCATCGGATAAGGTTCAAATCCCACTAGGACTAGTTACACAAGCTCGAGCAGTTCATTCAATTTCATCGCAGCAAAGACGTTATAAGGCGCGGGCACGCTTTATAAGGATACGTCTTCTGCCATTTAATTGATTCACTGCAGTAAAGTCATTATAAGGCGTGGGCACGCTTTATAAGCTCAAGTCATCTGCCCCATCTAGTCACATTTGTTGTTTTAGTTAAGTCGTTTGTAATAAGGGCTTTATGGTCCATAGCCTTGCTTTATTTACCTAAGCGATGACCTCACAAGGTTATTTACCTAAGGGATGACCTCATAAGGTTCGGTCAAGCCCACAATTCTTAGTCTTATGGAAATTGTCAAGCCTACAATTCTTAGTCTTAGTCAAGCCCACAATTCTAGACTAGTTCCATATTATTTAGTTGTTCATCTCTATGTAAGGCTATAAATAGCCCACACTTCCAATGGTTTTAGGGATTCAATCAATAAATCAAATTTTGAGAGTTTTCTTGGTTTCTTCAAGGCTTCTTGAATACCTTAGAATTTCTCTAGGTGTTCGTGACTTATCAATCTAGAATCGCACTAGGTTGTGGCGTCTTCTACCATTATACCAAGGTTCGTTAACCACATGATTAACGGGTTGAGGTCATCCACTCCAAACTTGGTGTCCTCTTGTCGATCCTAAAGGTAACCCTTTACGGGTTTCATCACAAGGTTGGCGACATTCGTATCAGTTGGTAATCAGAGCTAGTTAAGAGGTATCACGTTATATCCCTTTATTTATTTCCTTTTCGAGTCAAGTTGTCCAAAATTCTGTTTTCGTGTTCTAAGTTTGCTACCCACAATTTCCAGATTTGTTACATTGTGTTCTTGCGTTATTTTTCCAGATTTATCGCGTCATAAACTTGCGTCTAGTTGTTGTTAATTGCTGTGGTTAGCCTTGTTTGGTCCAGCCTTTTTTTTGTGTGTCTTATTCTTGATTCTTTGTTTGTGTTTGCGTCTTGTTTCTATTCTATTATATCCATTTAATTCTAGTCTTTTGTTCTATTTGATCATCCTAGGTTACTGTTCATCCGAAAAATCAGTTTGTAACAGGGGTTTTAGAGTCCTATCTAGTTTTTACCTTATGTTCTTGTCGTTTACATACAAAAAAAAATATAGCTGGCTGACCCTACAAAATTCTTGGAAATCTGTCTTGATCAAAACTTGGGTTTCTTGAAGCTCTTGATTGTTTAAAACCAAAATCTTGAAGTTCTTGGAACTTTAGTTGGGGATTCTTGAAAGCCTCCAGAATTGACCATTGATAAGAAGAACATTCAGCCATGAAATTTGACTCTTGAAAGCTTTCAAATTTGACCACTGATTGTGATAAATGCCTTCCTAAAAGCTTACCATCAAACAAAAAAAGGAGCACCAATCCTACTCCAATTCCAAGTTGGATTTGACTAGTTTAGTCCAACTTGAATAAGGCTGTCCAGATTTACTTCAATTTCATTTTTTTTACAGCCTATTAAATCCTTATTGGGATAGGAAAAGAGGATTAGTTCCAGAATAATCCAAGAATTTCCACTATCCATTATTTCCTAAATCGCTGCAACAAGAACCAGTGTTGGTGCGCTCTTTTAGGCAGTTGTTTATCTTTATAGCTTTCTTGAATCAGTTGTTTAGTTTTTTTTCCCAGTAATTTCCAGCCAGAGTAGTGTCCAAATTTCCAAGTCTTGTGTAGAGTCATTTGCCAAGTTTTTGTGTTGCGTAACTAGTAGTCCCTTTGTCATGCGTCTACGCATTTTTTCCAGTAAATTCCAGCAGATTTTTTTCCAGTTCTTTTGAGTCTTACACCTCCTCAAATTTCCAGCTTATAACAAGCCACATTTGAGTAGATTCTTGTACGAAGCTGGTTGAACTTTTCAGGAAAATTTTCTACTTTCTTCAAGGGAAGCAAGCAGAACCTTGAGAAAATTAGAGTGTTTTAAACACTTGAGTGATACACGAGTGGCGAGTGTAAACATGTGAGCTTGTGTGGTGAGGAAAAATATCTTTTGTTTCACTAATTTTTTGCAGGTTTCCTTATACATCATGGCGAATACGAGGCATTTAAAAGCTAGCTTACAACATCTTCTTCCTGATCCTAAGGGAGTCAAAGAAGTGGCATTACGTGATGTAGATGAGCAATTGGATATCGTCAAATCTCAGTTGCATGGTTGGTTTTATACTCGTTGTGGTGTCAAAGATAAAACATGCCATTGATAGGAGTTGTGAAGTCAAACTTGCAAGCGCAATCATGGTTCGCAAATTAAATCTTCCAACCATTGATCATCTTCAACCGTATAAGTTGCCGAGTGCTCATGGTGATGTTTGGGTTACTAAGCACACACTTGTATCTATTCAAATTGGCAAGTATGTGGATGAGGTGTTGTGTGATGTAGTCCCAATTCAAATGACACATGTGTTGCTGGGCAAGGCGTGGATGTTGAGGCGAGAAGTTAAATATGATGGACATACTAATAAGTATTCCTTCGTATTTAATGGTCGTCGTTCTGCACTTGTACCACATATTTATGACCAACTTTGTATTGATCTAGTATACATGAAAAGTGAGCATGAGCATTATAGTATGAAAAAAGAGCTAGATGAGGGAATTGTGACTGATGGGGTAAAATCCGAGGGAGTTGAAAAGGAGAAAGAGGTTGAGAATAATGAGAGGAAAAAGACAGCTATTGAGCATGAGAAAGAGATTGAAAAATCCAAAGTATTGACTGAGATTTTAAGTTTCAACAAAAATGAGAGTGAGGGGACTTATTGCCATTCTAACAACCTTAACATTGCTCTGTCTAGTGTTCCTTGTTTTGTGCAGGTTAAGCAAAGTGCAATCGCTTTGATCATACAATGTTCCATCCCAAAGTCACTTGTGCAATTTCCGAGTTTCCATGGAGTTTGTCTTTTAGGAGTTAGATCAATTTGGTTCCCATTCATGGAATCGGATGATTTCAACGCTGTTCACGTCTTTGGAGGATCAAACTATGTGTACCCTCAAGACGTTAGAATTGACCATGTTCCACGAGTTTACACAAGGGGCGAGGTCTTCAATGGGCACTACAATACCTATGCTCATCTTTCACCCAGTCCACTTGAAGCTCCAACTTCACCATGTCAGCTTCCATACTTTGCAAGCTTATCCAAGTTTGAGGAGTCTGATTTCATAGGATCTACATCGCATCACTTTGAGGATCCTTACCTCATGATCACAAGCGATCAAGTTGGGCATACACTGAAACTGGTTCGTGAGATTCAAAGTTCAACAAGGTTTACTTTCCAGCTTAGCAAGTGGTTTATGCATTGGATGAAACTTGTGGTAATCATAACAAAATTGAATCGACGGCATGTAACACTTCTTATTATCGTTCATGCTTCAATTTGTGGGCAAATTGCTTTCAAGAGGAGGGGAATATGCGAGTCAAGCTATGCCATCGGATAAGGTTCAAATCCCACTAGGACTAGTTACACAAGCTCGAGCAGTTCATTCAATTTCATCGCAGCAAAGACGTTATAAGGCGCGGGCACGCTTTATAAGGATACGTCTTCTGCCATTTAATTGATTCACTGCAGTAAAGTCATTATAAGGCGTGGGCACGCTTTATAAGCTCAAGTCATCTGCCCCATCTAGTCACATTTGTTGTTTTAGTTAAGTCGTTTGTAATAAGGGCTTTATGGTCCATAGCCTTGCTTTATTTACCTAAGCGATGACCTCACAAGGTTATTTACCTAAGGGATGACCTCATAAGGTTCGGTCAAGCCCACAATTCTTAGTCTTATGGAAATTGTCAAGCCTACAATTCTTAGTCTTAGTCAAGCCCACAATTCTAGACTAGTTCCATATTATTTAGTTGTTCATCTCTATGTAAGGCTATAAATAGCCCACACTTCCAATGGTTTTAGGGATTCAATCAATAAATCAAATTTTGAGAGTTTTCTTGGTTTCTTCAAGGCTTCTTGAATACCTTAGAATTTCTCTAGGTGTTCGTGACTTATCAATCTAGAATCGCACTAGGTTGTGGCGTCTTCTACCATTATACCAAGGTTCGTTAACCACATGATTAACGGGTTGAGGTCATCCACTCCAAACTTGGTGTCCTCTTGTCGATCCTAAAGGTAACCCTTTACGGGTTTCATCACAAGGTTGGCGACATTCGTATCAGTTGGTAATCAGAGCTAGTTAAGAGGTATCACGTTATATCCCTTTATTTATTTCCTTTTCGAGTCAAGTTGTCCAAAATTCTGTTTTCGTGTTCTAAGTTTGCTACCCACAATTTCCAGATTTGTTACATTGTGTTCTTGCGTTATTTTTCCAGATTTATCGCGTCATAAACTTGCGTCTAGTTGTTGTTAATTGCTGTGGTTAGCCTTGTTTGGTCCAGCCTTTTTTTTGTGTGTCTTATTCTTGATTCTTTGTTTGTGTTTGCGTCTTGTTTCTATTCTATTATATCCATTTAATTCTAGTCTTTTGTTCTATTTGATCATCCTAGGTTACTGTTCATCCGAAAAATCAGTTTGTAACAGGGGTTTTAGAGTCCTATCTAGTTTTTACCTTATGTTCTTGTCGTTTACATACAAAAAAAAATATAGCTGGCTGACCCTACAAAATTCTTGGAAATCTGTCTTGATCAAAACTTGGGTTTCTTGAAGCTCTTGATTGTTTAAAACCAAAATCTTGAAGTTCTTGGAACTTTAGTTGGGGATTCTTGAAAGCCTCCAGAATTGACCATTGATAAGAAGAACATTCAGCCATGAAATTTGACTCTTGAAAGCTTTCAAATTTGACCACTGATTGTGATAAATGCCTTCCTAAAAGCTTACCATCAAACAAAAAAAGGAGCACCAATCCTACTCCAATTCCAAGTTGGATTTGACTAGTTTAGTCCAACTTGAATAAGGCTGTCCAGATTTACTTCAATTTCATTTTTTTTACAGCCTATTAAATCCTTATTGGGATAGGAAAAGAGGATTAGTTCCAGAATAATCCAAGAATTTCCACTATCCATTATTTCCTAAATCGCTGCAACAAGAACCAGTGTTGGTGCGCTCTTTTAGGCAGTTGTTTATCTTTATAGCTTTCTTGAATCAGTTGTTTAGTTTTTTTTCCCAGTAATTTCCAGCCAGAGTAGTGTCCAAATTTCCAAGTCTTGTGTAGAGTCATTTGCCAAGTTTTTGTGTTGCGTAACTAGTAGTCCCTTTGTCATGCGTCTACGCATTTTTTCCAGTAAATTCCAGCAGATTTTTTTCCAGTTCTTTTGAGTCTTACACCTCCTCAAATTTCCAGCTTATAACAAGCCACATTTGAGTAGATTCTTGTACGAAGCTGGTTGAACTTTTCAGGAAAATTTTCTACTTTCTTCAAGGGAAGCAAGCAGAACCTTGAGAAAATTAGAGTGTTTTAAACACTTGAGTGATACACGAGTGGCGAGTGTAAACATGTGAGCTTGTGTGGTGAGGAAAAATATCTTTTGTTTCACTAATTTTTTGCAGGTTTCCTTATACATCATGGCGAATACGAGGCATTTAAAAGCTAGCTTACAACATCTTCTTCCTGATCCTAAGGGAGTCAAAGAAGTGGCATTACGTGATGTAGATGAGCAATTGGATATCGTCAAATCTCAGTTGCATGGTTGGTTTTATACTCGTTGTGGTGTCAAAGATAAAACATGCCATTGATAGGAGTTGTGAAGTCAAACTTGCAAGCGCAATCATGGTTCGCAAATTAAATCTTCCAACCATTGATCATCTTCAACCGTATAAGTTGCCGAGTGCTCATGGTGATGTTTGGGTTACTAAGCACACACTTGTATCTATTCAAATTGGCAAGTATGTGGATGAGGTGTTGTGTGATGTAGTCCCAATTCAAATGACACATGTGTTGCTGGGCAAGGCGTGGATGTTGAGGCGAGAAGTTAAATATGATGGACATACTAATAAGTATTCCTTCGTATTTAATGGTCGTCGTTCTGCACTTGTACCACATATTTATGACCAACTTTGTATTGATCTAGTATACATGAAAAGTGAGCATGAGCATTATAGTATGAAAAAAGAGCTAGATGAGGGAATTGTGACTGATGGGGTAAAATCCGAGGGAGTTGAAAAGGAGAAAGAGGTTGAGAATAATGAGAGGAAAAAGACAGCTATTGAGCATGAGAAAGAGATTGAAAAATCCAAAGTATTGACTGAGATTTTAAGTTTCAACAAAAATGAGAGTGAGGGGACTTATTGCCATTCTAACAACCTTAACATTGCTCTGTCTAGTGTTCCTTGTTTTGTGCAGGTTAAGCAAAGTGCAATCGCTTTGATCATACAATGTTCCATCCCAAAGTCACTTGTGCAATTTCCGAGTTTCCATGGAGTTTGTCTTTTAGGAGTTAGATCAATTTGGTTCCCATTCATGGAATCGGATGATTTCAACGCTGTTCACGTCTTTGGAGGATCAAACTATGTGTACCCTCAAGACGTTAGAATTGACCATGTTCCACGAGTTTACACAAGGGGCGAGGTCTTCAATGGGCACTACAATACCTATGCTCATCTTTCACCCAGTCCACTTGAAGCTCCAACTTCACCATGTCAGCTTCCATACTTTGCAAGCTTATCCAAGTTTGAGGAGTCTGATTTCATAGGATCTACATCGCATCACTTTGAGGATCCTTACCTCATGATCACAAGCGATCAAGTTGGGCATACACTGAAACTGGTTCGTGAGATTCAAAGTTCAACAAGGTTTACTTTCCAGCTTAGCAAGTGGTTTATGCATTGGATGAAACTTGTGGTAATCATAACAAAATTGAATCGACGGCATGTAACACTTCTTATTATCGTTCATGCTTCAATTTGTGGGCAAATTGCTTTCAAGAGGAGGGGAATATGCGAGTCAAGCTATGCCATCGGATAAGGTTCAAATCCCACTAGGACTAGTTACACAAGCTCGAGCAGTTCATTCAATTTCATCGCAGCAAAGACGTTATAAGGCGCGGGCACGCTTTATAAGGATACGTCTTCTGCCATTTAATTGATTCACTGCAGTAAAGTCATTATAAGGCGTGGGCACGCTTTATAAGCTCAAGTCATCTGCCCATCTAGTCACATTTGTTGTTTTAGTTAAGTCGTTTGTAATAAGGGCTTTATGGTCCATAGCCTTGCTTTATTTACCTAAGCGATGACCTCACAAGGTTATTTACCTAAGGGATGACCTCATAAGGTTCGGTCAAGCCCACAATTCTTAGTCTTATGGAAATTGTCAAGCCTACAATTCTTAGTCTTAGTCAAGCCCACAATTCTAGACTAGTTCCATATTATTTAGTTGTTCATCTCTATGTAAGGCTATAAATAGCCCACACTTCCAATGGTTTTAGGGATTCAATCAATAAATCAAATTTTGAGAGTTTTCTTGGTTTCTTCAAGGCTTCTTGAATACCTTAGAATTTCTCTAGGTGTTCGTGACTTATCAATCTAGAATCGCACTAGGTTGTGGCGTCTTCTACCATTATACCAAGGTTCGTTAACCACATGATTAACGGGTTGAGGTCATCCACTCCAAACTTGGTGTCCTCTTGTCGATCCTAAAGGTAACCTTTTACGGGTTTCATCACAAGGTTGGCGACATTCGTATCAGTTGGTAATCAGAGCTAGTTAAGAGGTATCACGTTATATCCCTTTATTTATTTCCTTTTCGAGTCAAGTTGTCCAAAATTCTGTTTTCGTGTTCTAAGTTTGCTACCCACAATTTCCAGATTTGTTACATTGTGTTCTTGCGTTATTTTTCCAGATTTATCGCGTCATAAACTTGCGTCTAGTTGTTGTTAATTGCTGTGGTTAGCCTTGTTTGGTCCAGCCTTTTTTTTGTGTGTCTTATTCTTGATTCTTTGTTTGTGTTTGCGTCTTGTTTCTATTCTATTATATCCATTTAATTCTAGTCTTTTGTTCTATTTGATCATCCTAGGTTACTGTTCATCCGAAAAATCAGTTTGTAACAGGGGTTTTAGAGTCCTATCTAGTTTTTACCTTATGTTCTTGTCGTTTACATACAAAAAAAAATATAGCTGGCTGACCCTACAAAATTCTTGGAAATCTGTCTTGATCAAAACTTGGGTTTCTTGAAGCTCTTGATTGTTTAAAACCAAAATCTTGAAGTTCTTGGAACTTTAGTTGGGGATTCTTGAAAGCCTCCAGAATTGACCATTGATAAGAAGAACATTCAGCCATGAAATTTGACTCTTGAAAGCTTTCAAATTTGACCACTGATTGTGATAAATGCCTTCCTAAAAGCTTACCATCAAACAAAAAAAGGAGCACCAATCCTACTCCAATTCCAAGTTGGATTTGACTAGTTTAGTCCAACTTGAATAAGGCTGTCCAGATTTACTTCAATTTCATTTTTTTTACAGCCTATTAAATCCTTATTGGGATAGGAAAAGAGGATTAGTTCCAGAATAATCCAAGAATTTCCACTATCCATTATTTCCTAAATCGCTGCAACAAGAACCAGTGTTGGTGCGCTCTTTTAGGCAGTTGTTTATCTTTATAGCTTTCTTGAATCAGTTGTTTAGTTTTTTTTCCCAGTAATTTCCAGCCAGAGTAGTGTCCAAATTTCCAAGTCTTGTGTAGAGTCATTTGCCAAGTTTTTGTGTTGCGTAACTAGTAGTCCCTTTGTCATGCGTCTACGCATTTTTTCCAGTAAATTCCAGCAGATTTTTTTCCAGTTCTTTTGAGTCTTACACCTCCTCAAATTTCCAGCTTATAACAAGCCACATTTGAGTAGATTCTTGTACGAAGCTGGTTGAACTTTTCAGGAAAATTTTCTACTTTCTTCAAGGGAAGCAAGCAGAACCTTGAGAAAATTAGAGTGTTTTAAACACTTGAGTGATACACGAGTGGCGAGTGTAAACATGTGAGCTTGTGTGGTGAGGAAAAATATCTTTTGTTTCACTAATTTTTTGCAGGTTTCCTTATACATCATGGCGAATACGAGGCATTTAAAAGCTAGCTTACAACATCTTCTTCCTGATCCTAAGGGAGTCAAAGAAGTGGCATTACGTGATGTAGATGAGCAATTGGATATCGTCAAATCTCAGTTGCATGGTTGGTTTTATACTCGTTGTGGTGTCAAAGATAAAACATGCCATTGATAGGAGTTGTGAAGTCAAACTTGCAAGCGCAATCATGGTTCACAAATTAAATCTTCCAACCATTGATCATCTTCAACCGTATAAGTTGCCGAGTGCTCATGGTGATGTTTGGGTTACTAAGCACACACTTGTATCTATTCAAATTGGCAAGTATGTGGATGAGGTGTTGTGTGATGTAGTCCCAATTCAAATGACACATGTGTTGCTGGGCAAGGCGTGGATGTTGAGGCGAGAAGTTAAATATGATGGACATACTAATAAGTATTCCTTCGTATTTAATGGTCGTCGTTCTGCACTTGTACCACATATTTATGACCAACTTTGTATTGATCTAGTATACATGAAAAGTGAGCATGAGCATTATAGTATGAAAAAAGAGCTAGATGAGGGAATTGTGACTGATGGGGTAAAATCCGAGGGAGTTGAAAAGGAGAAAGAGGTTGAGAATAATGAGAGGAAAAAGACAGCTATTGAGCATGAGAAAGAGATTGAAAAATCCAAAGTATTGACTGAGATTTTAAGTTTCAACAAAAATGAGAGTGAGGGGACTTATTGCCATTCTAACAACCTTAACATTGCTCTGTCTAGTGTTCCTTGTTTTGTGCAGGTTAAGCAAAGTGCAATCGCTTTGATCATACAATGTTCCATCCCAAAGTCACTTGTGCAATTTCCGAGTTTCCATGGAGTTTGTCTTTTAGGAGTTAGATCAATTTGGTTCCCATTCATGGAATCGGATGATTTCAACGCTGTTCACGTCTTTGGAGGATCAAACTATGTGTACCCTCAAGACGTTAGAATTGACCATGTTCCACGAGTTTACACAAGGGGCGAGGTCTTCAATGGGCACTACAATACCTATGCTCATCTTTCACCCAGTCCACTTGAAGCTCCAACTTCACCATGTCAGCTTCCATACTTTGCAAGCTTATCCAAGTTTGAGGAGTCTGATTTCATAGGATCTACATCGCATCACTTTGAGGATCCTTACCTCATGATCACAAGCGATCAAGTTGGGCATACACTGAAACTGGTTCGTGAGATTCAAAGTTCAACAAGGTTTACTTTCCAGCTTAGCAAGTGGTTTATGCATTGGATGAAACTTGTGGTAATCATAACAAAATTGAATCGACGGCATGTAACACTTCTTATTATCGTTCATGCTTCAATTTGTGGGCAAATTGCTTTCAAGAGGAGGGGAATATGCGAGTCAAGCTATGCCATCGGATAAGGTTCAAATCCCACTAGGACTAGTTACACAAGCTCGAGCAGTTCATTCAATTTCATCGCAGCAAAGACGTTATAAGGCGCGGGCACGCTTTATAAGGATACGTCTTCTGCCATTTAATTGATTCACTGCAGTAAAGTCATTATAAGGCGTGGGCACGCTTTATAAGCTCAAGTCATCTGCCCCATCTAGTCACATTTGTTGTTTTAGTTAAGTCGTTTGTAATAAGGGCTTTATGGTCCATAGCCTTGCTTTATTTACCTAAGCGATGACCTCACAAGGTTATTTACCTAAGGGATGACCTCATAAGGTTCGGTCAAGCCCACAATTCTTAGTCTTATGGAAATTGTCAAGCCTACAATTCTTAGTCTTAGTCAAGCCCACAATTCTAGACTAGTTCCATATTATTTAGTTGTTCATCTCTATGTAAGGCTATAAATAGCCCACACTTCCAATGGTTTTAGGGATTCAATCAATAAATCAAATTTTGAGAGTTTTCTTGGTTTCTTCAAGGCTTCTTGAATACCTTAGAATTTCTCTAGGTGTTCGTGACTTATCAATCTAGAATCGCACTAGGTTGTGGCGTCTTCTACCATTATACCAAGGTTCGTTAACCACATGATTAACGGGTTGAGGTCATCCACTCCAAACTTGGTGTCCTCTTGTCGATCCTAAAGGTAACCTTTTACGGGTTTCATCACAAGGTTGGCGACATTCGTATCAGTTGGTAATCAGAGCTAGTTAAGAGGTATCACGTTATATCCCTTTATTTATTTCCTTTTCGAGTCAAGTTGTCCAAAATTCTGTTTTCGTGTTCTAAGTTTGCTACCCACAATTTCCAGATTTGTTACATTGTGTTCTTGCGTTATTTTTCCAGATTTATCGCGTCATAAACTTGCGTCTAGTTGTTGTTAATTGCTGTGGTTAGCCTTGTTTGGTCCAGCCTTTTTTTTGTGTGTCTTATTCTTGATTCTTTGTTTGTGTTTGCGTCTTGTTTCTATTCTATTATATCCATTTAATTCTAGTCTTTTGTTCTATTTGATCATCCTAGGTTACTGTTCATCCGAAAAATCAGTTTGTAACAGGGGTTTTAGAGTCCTATCTAGTTTTTACCTTATGTTCTTGTCGTTTACATACAAAAAAAAAATATAGCTGGCTGACCCTACAAAATTCTTGGAAATCTGTCTTGATCAAAACTTGGGTTTCTTGAAGCTCTTGATTGTTTAAAACCAAAATCTTGAAGTTCTTGGAACTTTAGTTGGGGATTCTTGAAAGCCTCCAGAATTGACCATTGATAAGAAGAACATTCAGCCATGAAATTTGACTCTTGAAAGCTTTCAAATTTGACCACTGATTGTGATAAATGCCTTCCTAAAAGCTTACCATCAAACAAAAAAAGGAGCACCAATCCTACTCCAATTCCAAGTTGGATTTGACTAGTTTAGTCCAACTTGAATAAGGCTGTCCAGATTTACTTCAATTTCATTTTTTTTACAGCCTATTAAATCCTTATTGGGATAGGAAAAGAGGATTAGTTCCAGAATAATCCAAGAATTTCCACTATCCATTATTTCCTAAATCGCTGCAACAAGAACCAGTGTTGGTGCGCTCTTTTAGGCAGTTGTTTATCTTTATAGCTTTCTTGAATCAGTTGTTTAGTTTTTTTTCCCAGTAATTTCCAGCCAGAGTAGTGTCCAAATTTCCAAGTCTTGTGTAGAGTCATTTGCCAAGTTTTTGTGTTGCGTAACTAGTAGTCCCTTTGTCATGCGTCTACGCATTTTTTCCAGTAAATTCCAGCAGATTTTTTTCCAGTTCTTTTGAGTCTTACACCTCCTCAAATTTCCAGCTTATAACAAGCCACATTTGAGTAGATTCTTGTACGAAGCTGGTTGAACTTTTCAGGAAAATTTTCTACTTTCTTCAAGGGAAGCAAGCAGAACCTTGAGAAAATTAGAGTGTTTTAAACACTTGAGTGATACACGAGTGGCGAGTGTAAACATGTGAGCTTGTGTGGTGAGGAAAAATATCTTTTGTTTCACTAATTTTTTGCAGGTTTCCTTATACATCATGGCGAATACGAGGCATTTAAAAGCTAGCTTACAACATCTTCTTCCTGATCCTAAGGGAGTCAAAGAAGTGGCATTACGTGATGTAGATGAGCAATTGGATATCGTCAAATCTCAGTTGCATGGTTGGTTTTATACTCGTTGTGGTGTCAAAGATAAAACATGCCATTGATAGGAGTTGTGAAGTCAAACTTGCAAGCGCAATCATGGTTCACAAATTAAATCTTCCAACCATTGATCATCTTCAACCGTATAAGTTGCCGAGTGCTCATGGTGATGTTTGGGTTACTAAGCACACACTTGTATCTATTCAAATTGGCAAGTATGTGGATGAGGTGTTGTGTGATGTAGTCCCAATTCAAATGACACATGTGTTGCTGGGCAAGGCGTGGATGTTGAGGCGAGAAGTTAAATATGATGGACATACTAATAAGTATTCCTTCGTATTTAATGGTCGTCGTTCTGCACTTGTACCACATATTTATGACCAACTTTGTATTGATCTAGTATACATGAAAAGTGAGCATGAGCATTATAGTATGAAAAAAGAGCTAGATGAGGGAATTGTGACTGATGGGGTAAAATCCGAGGGAGTTGAAAAGGAGAAAGAGGTTGAGAATAATGAGAGGAAAAAGACAGCTATTGAGCATGAGAAAGAGATTGAAAAATCCAAAGTATTGACTGAGATTTTAAGTTTCAACAAAAATGAGAGTGAGGGGACTTATTGCCATTCTAACAACCTTAACATTGCTCTGTCTAGTGTTCCTTGTTTTGTGCAGGTTAAGCAAAGTGCAATCGCTTTGATCATACAATGTTCCATCCCAAAGTCACTTGTGCAATTTCCGAGTTTCCATGGAGTTTGTCTTTTAGGAGTTAGATCAATTTGGTTCCCATTCATGGAATCGGATGATTTCAACGCTGTTCACGTCTTTGGAGGATCAAACTATGTGTACCCTCAAGACGTTAGAATTGACCATGTTCCACGAGTTTACACAAGGGGCGAGGTCTTCAATGGGCACTACAATACCTATGCTCATCTTTCACCCAGTCCACTTGAAGCTCCAACTTCACCATGTCAGCTTCCATACTTTGCAAGCTTATCCAAGTTTGAGGAGTCTGATTTCATAGGATCTACATCGCATCACTTTGAGGATCCTTACCTCATGATCACAAGCGATCAAGTTGGGCATACACTGAAACTGGTTCGTGAGATTCAAAGTTCAACAAGGTTTACTTTCCAGCTTAGCAAGTGGTTTATGCATTGGATGAAACTTGTGGTAATCATAACAAAATTGAATCGACGGCATGTAACACTTCTTATTATCGTTCATGCTTCAATTTGTGGGCAAATTGCTTTCAAGAGGAGGGGAATATGCGAGTCAAGCTATGCCATCGGATAAGGTTCAAATCCCACTAGGACTAGTTACACAAGCTCGAGCAGTTCATTCAATTTCATCGCAGCAAAGACGTTATAAGGCGCGGGCACGCTTTATAAGGATACGTCTTCTGCCATTTAATTGATTCACTGCAGTAAAGTCATTATAAGGCGTGGGCACGCTTTATAAGCTCAAGTCATCTGCCCCATCTAGTCACATTTGTTGTTTTAGTTAAGTCGTTTGTAATAAGGGCTTTATGGTCCATAGCCTTGCTTTATTTACCTAAGCGATGACCTCACAAGGTTATTTACCTAAGGGATGACCTCATAAGGTTCGGTCAAGCCCACAATTCTTAGTCTTATGGAAATTGTCAAGCCTACAATTCTTAGTCTTAGTCAAGCCCACAATTCTAGACTAGTTCCATATTATTTAGTTGTTCATCTCTATGTAAGGCTATAAATAGCCCACACTTCCAATGGTTTTAGGGATTCAATCAATAAATCAAATTTTGAGAGTTTTCTTGGTTTCTTCAAGGCTTCTTGAATACCTTAGAATTTCTCTAGGTGTTCGTGACTTATCAATCTAGAATCGCACTAGGTTGTGGCGTCTTCTACCATTATACCAAGGTTCGTTAACCACATGATTAACGGGTTGAGGTCATCCACTCCAAACTTGGTGTCCTCTTGTCGATCCTAAAGGTAACCCTTTACGGGTTTCATCACAAGGTTGGCGACATTCGTATCAGTTGGTAATCAGAGCTAGTTAAGAGGTATCACGTTATATCCCTTTATTTATTTCCTTTTCGAGTCAAGTTGTCCAAAATTCTGTTTTCGTGTTCTAAGTTTGCTACCCACAATTTCCAGATTTGTTACATTGTGTTCTTGCGTTATTTTTCCAGATTTATCGCGTCATAAACTTGCGTCTAGTTGTTGTTAATTGCTGTGGTTAGCCTTGTTTGGTCCAGCCTTTTTTTTGTGTGTCTTATTCTTGATTCTTTGTTTGTGTTTGCGTCTTGTTTCTATTCTATTATATCCATTTAATTCTAGTCTTTTGTTCTATTTGATCATCCTAGGTTACTGTTCATCCGAAAAATCAGTTTGTAACAGGGGTTTTAGAGTCCTATCTAGTTTTTACCTTATGTTCTTGTCGTTTACATACAAAAAAAAAATATAGCTGGCTGACCCTACAAAATTCTTGGAAATCTGTCTTGATCAAAACTTGGGTTTCTTGAAGCTCTTGATTGTTTAAAACCAAAATCTTGAAGTTCTTGGAACTTTAGTTGGGGATTCTTGAAAGCCTCCAGAATTGACCATTGATAAGAAGAACATTCAGCCATGAAATTTGACTCTTGAAAGCTTTCAAATTTGACCACTGATTGTGATAAATGCCTTCCTAAAAGCTTACCATCAAACAAAAAAAGGAGCACCAATCCTACTCCAATTCCAAGTTGGATTTGACTAGTTTAGTCCAACTTGAATAAGGCTGTCCAGATTTACTTCAATTTCATTTTTTTTACAGCCTATTAAATCCTTATTGGGATAGGAAAAGAGGATTAGTTCCAGAATAATCCAAGAATTTCCACTATCCATTATTTCCTAAATCGCTGCAACAAGAACCAGTGTTGGTGCGCTCTTTTAGGCAGTTGTTTATCTTTATAGCTTTCTTGAATCAGTTGTTTAGTTTTTTTTCCCAGTAATTTCCAGCCAGAGTAGTGTCCAAATTTCCAAGTCTTGTGTAGAGTCATTTGCCAAGTTTTTGTGTTGCGTAACTAGTAGTCCCTTTGTCATGCGTCTACGCATTTTTTCCAGTAAATTCCAGCAGATTTTTTTCCAGTTCTTTTGAGTCTTACACCTCCTCAAATTTCCAGCTTATAACAAGCCACATTTGAGTAGATTCTTGTACGAAGCTGGTTGAACTTTTCAGGAAAATTTTCTACTTTCTTCAAGGGAAGCAAGCAGAACCTTGAGAAAATTAGAGTGTTTTAAACACTTGAGTGATACACGAGTGGCGAGTGTAAACATGTGAGCTTGTGTGGTGAGGAAAAATATCTTTTGTTTCACTAATTTTTTGCAGGTTTCCTTATACATCATGGCGAATACGAGGCATTTAAAAGCTAGCTTACAACATCTTCTTCCTGATCCTAAGGGAGTCAAAGAAGTGGCATTACGTGATGTAGATGAGCAATTGGATATCGTCAAATCTCAGTTGCATGGTTGGTTTTATACTCGTTGTGGTGTCAAAGATAAAACATGCCATTGATAGGAGTTGTGAAGTCAAACTTGCAAGCGCAATCATGGTTCACAAATTAAATCTTCCAACCATTGATCATCTTCAACCGTATAAGTTGCCGAGTGCTCATGGTGATGTTTGGGTTACTAAGCACACACTTGTATCTATTCAAATTGGCAAGTATGTGGATGAGGTGTTGTGTGATGTAGTCCCAATTCAAATGACACATGTGTTGCTGGGCAAGGCGTGGATGTTGAGGCGAGAAGTTAAATATGATGGACATACTAATAAGTATTCCTTCGTATTTAATGGTCGTCGTTCTGCACTTGTACCACATATTTATGACCAACTTTGTATTGATCTAGTATACATGAAAAGTGAGCATGAGCATTATAGTATGAAAAAAGAGCTAGATGAGGGAATTGTGACTGATGGGGTAAAATCCGAGGGAGTTGAAAAGGAGAAAGAGGTTGAGAATAATGAGAGGAAAAAGACAGCTATTGAGCATGAGAAAGAGATTGAAAAATCCAAAGTATTGACTGAGATTTTAAGTTTCAACAAAAATGAGAGTGAGGGGACTTATTGCCATTCTAACAACCTTAACATTGCTCTGTCTAGTGTTCCTTGTTTTGTGCAGGTTAAGCAAAGTGCAATCGCTTTGATCATACAATGTTCCATCCCAAAGTCACTTGTGCAATTTCCGAGTTTCCATGGAGTTTGTCTTTTAGGAGTTAGATCAATTTGGTTCCCATTCATGGAATCGGATGATTTCAACGCTGTTCACGTCTTTGGAGGATCAAACTATGTGTACCCTCAAGACGTTAGAATTGACCATGTTCCACGAGTTTACACAAGGGGCGAGGTCTTCAATGGGCACTACAATACCTATGCTCATCTTTCACCCAGTCCACTTGAAGCTCCAACTTCACCATGTCAGCTTCCATACTTTGCAAGCTTATCCAAGTTTGAGGAGTCTGATTTCATAGGATCTACATCGCATCACTTTGAGGATCCTTACCTCATGATCACAAGCGATCAAGTTGGGCATACACTGAAACTGGTTCGTGAGATTCAAAGTTCAACAAGGTTTACTTTCCAGCTTAGCAAGTGGTTTATGCATTGGATGAAACTTGTGGTAATCATAACAAAATTGAATCGACGGCATGTAACACTTCTTATTATCGTTCATGCTTCAATTTGTGGGCAAATTGCTTTCAAGAGGAGGGGAATATGCGAGTCAAGCTATGCCATCGGATAAGGTTCAAATCCCACTAGGACTAGTTACACAAGCTCGAGCAGTTCATTCAATTTCATCGCAGCAAAGACGTTATAAGGCGCGGGCACGCTTTATAAGGATACGTCTTCTGCCATTTAATTGATTCACTGCAGTAAAGTCATTATAAGGCGTGGGCACGCTTTATAAGCTCAAGTCATCTGCCCCATCTAGTCACATTTGTTGTTTTAGTTAAGTCGTTTGTAATAAGGGCTTTATGGTCCATAGCCTTGCTTTATTTACCTAAGCGATGACCTCACAAGGTTATTTACCTAAGGGATGACCTCATAAGGTTCGGTCAAGCCCACAATTCTTAGTCTTATGGAAATTGTCAAGCCTACAATTCTTAGTCTTAGTCAAGCCCACAATTCTAGACTAGTTCCATATTATTTAGTTGTTCATCTCTATGTAAGGCTATAAATAGCCCACACTTCCAATGGTTTTAGGGATTCAATCAATAAATCAAATTTTGAGAGTTTTCTTGGTTTCTTCAAGGCTTCTTGAATACCTTAGAATTTCTCTAGGTGTTCGTGACTTATCAATCTAGAATCGCACTAGGTTGTGGCGTCTTCTACCATTATACCAAGGTTCGTTAACCACATGATTAACGGGTTGAGGTCATCCACTCCAAACTTGGTGTCCTCTTGTCGATCCTAAAGGTAACCCTTTACGGGTTTCATCACAAGGTTGGCGACATTCGTATCAGTTGGTAATCAGAGCTAGTTAAGAGGTATCACGTTATATCCCTTTATTTATTTCCTTTTCGAGTCAAGTTGTCCAAAATTCTGTTTTCGTGTTCTAAGTTTGCTACCCACAATTTCCAGATTTGTTACATTGTGTTCTTGCGTTATTTTTCCAGATTTATCGCGTCATAAACTTGCGTCTAGTTGTTGTTAATTGCTGTGGTTAGCCTTGTTTGGTCCAGCCTTTTTTTTGTGTGTCTTATTCTTGATTCTTTGTTTGTGTTTGCGTCTTGTTTCTATTCTATTATATCCATTTAATTCTAGTCTTTTGTTCTATTTGATCATCCTAGGTTACTGTTCATCCGAAAAATCAGTTTGTAACAGGGGTTTTAGAGTCCTATCTAGTTTTTACCTTATGTTCTTGTCGTTTACATACAAAAAAAAATATAGCTGGCTGACCCTACAAAATTCTTGGAAATCTGTCTTGATCAAAACTTGGGTTTCTTGAAGCTCTTGATTGTTTAAAACCAAAATCTTGAAGTTCTTGGAACTTTAGTTGGGGATTCTTGAAAGCCTCCAGAATTGACCATTGATAAGAAGAACATTCAGCCATGAAATTTGACTCTTGAAAGCTTTCAAATTTGACCACTGATTGTGATAAATGCCTTCCTAAAAGCTTACCATCAAACAAAAAAAGGAGCACCAATCCTACTCCAATTCCAAGTTGGATTTGACTAGTTTAGTCCAACTTGAATAAGGCTGTCCAGATTTACTTCAATTTCATTTTTTTTACAGCCTATTAAATCCTTATTGGGATAGGAAAAGAGGATTAGTTCCAGAATAATCCAAGAATTTCCACTATCCATTATTTCCTAAATCGCTGCAACAAGAACCAGTGTTGGTGCGCTCTTTTAGGCAGTTGTTTATCTTTATAGCTTTCTTGAATCAGTTGTTTAGTTTTTTTTCCCAGTAATTTCCAGCCAGAGTAGTGTCCAAATTTCCAAGTCTTGTGTAGAGTCATTTGCCAAGTTTTTGTGTTGCGTAACTAGTAGTCCCTTTGTCATGCGTCTACGCATTTTTTCCAGTAAATTCCAGCAGATTTTTTTCCAGTTCTTTTGAGTCTTACACCTCCTCAAATTTCCAGCTTATAACAAGCCACATTTGAGTAGATTCTTGTACGAAGCTGGTTGAACTTTTCAGGAAAATTTTCTACTTTCTTCAAGGGAAGCAAGCAGAACCTTGAGAAAATTAGAGTGTTTTAAACACTTGAGTGATACACGAGTGGCGAGTGTAAACATGTGAGCTTGTGTGGTGAGGAAAAATATCTTTTGTTTCACTAATTTTTTGCAGGTTTCCTTATACATCATGGCGAATACGAGGCATTTAAAAGCTAGCTTACAACATCTTCTTCCTGATCCTAAGGGAGTCAAAGAAGTGGCATTACGTGATGTAGATGAGCAATTGGATATCGTCAAATCTCAGTTGCATGGTTGGTTTTATACTCGTTGTGGTGTCAAAGATAAAACATGCCATTGATAGGAGTTGTGAAGTCAAACTTGCAAGCGCAATCATGGTTCGCAAATTAAATCTTCCAACCATTGATCATCTTCAACCGTATAAGTTGCCGAGTGCTCATGGTGATGTTTGGGTTACTAAGCACACACTTGTATCTATTCAAATTGGCAAGTATGTGGATGAGGTGTTGTGTGATGTAGTCCCAATTCAAATGACACATGTGTTGCTGGGCAAGGCGTGGATGTTGAGGCGAGAAGTTAAATATGATGGACATACTAATAAGTATTCCTTCGTATTTAATGGTCGTCGTTCTGCACTTGTACCACATATTTATGACCAACTTTGTATTGATCTAGTATACATGAAAAGTGAGCATGAGCATTATAGTATGAAAAAAGAGCTAGATGAGGGAATTGTGACTGATGGGGTAAAATCCGAGGGAGTTGAAAAGGAGAAAGAGGTTGAGAATAATGAGAGGAAAAAGACAGCTATTGAGCATGAGAAAGAGATTGAAAAATCCAAAGTATTGACTGAGATTTTAAGTTTCAACAAAAATGAGAGTGAGGGGACTTATTGCCATTCTAACAACCTTAACATTGCTCTGTCTAGTGTTCCTTGTTTTGTGCAGGTTAAGCAAAGTGCAATCGCTTTGATCATACAATGTTCCATCCCAAAGTCACTTGTGCAATTTCCGAGTTTCCATGGAGTTTGTCTTTTAGGAGTTAGATCAATTTGGTTCCCATTCATGGAATCGGATGATTTCAACGCTGTTCACGTCTTTGGAGGATCAAACTATGTGTACCCTCAAGACGTTAGAATTGACCATGTTCCACGAGTTTACACAAGGGGCGAGGTCTTCAATGGGCACTACAATACCTATGCTCATCTTTCACCCAGTCCACTTGAAGCTCCAACTTCACCATGTCAGCTTCCATACTTTGCAAGCTTATCCAAGTTTGAGGAGTCTGATTTCATAGGATCTACATCGCATCACTTTGAGGATCCTTACCTCATGATCACAAGCGATCAAGTTGGGCATACACTGAAACTGGTTCGTGAGATTCAAAGTTCAACAAGGTTTACTTTCCAGCTTAGCAAGTGGTTTATGCATTGGATGAAACTTGTGGTAATCATAACAAAATTGAATCGACGGCATGTAACACTTCTTATTATCGTTCATGCTTCAATTTGTGGGCAAATTGCTTTCAAGAGGAGGGGAATATGCGAGTCAAGCTATGCCATCGGATAAGGTTCAAATCCCACTAGGACTAGTTACACAAGCTCGAGCAGTTCATTCAATTTCATCGCAGCAAAGACGTTATAAGGCGCGGGCACGCTTTATAAGGATACGTCTTCTGCCATTTAATTGATTCACTGCAGTAAAGTCATTATAAGGCGTGGGCACGCTTTATAAGCTCAAGTCATCTGCCCCATCTAGTCACATTTGTTGTTTTAGTTAAGTCGTTTGTAATAAGGGCTTTATGGTCCATAGCCTTGCTTTATTTACCTAAGCGATGACCTCACAAGGTTATTTACCTAAGGGATGACCTCATAAGGTTCGGTCAAGCCCACAATTCTTAGTCTTATGGAAATTGTCAAGCCTACAATTCTTAGTCTTAGTCAAGCCCACAATTCTAGACTAGTTCCATATTATTTAGTTGTTCATCTCTATGTAAGGCTATAAATAGCCCACACTTCCAATGGTTTTAGGGATTCAATCAATAAATCAAATTTTGAGAGTTTTCTTGGTTTCTTCAAGGCTTCTTGAATACCTTAGAATTTCTCTAGGTGTTCGTGACTTATCAATCTAGAATCGCACTAGGTTGTGGCGTCTTCTACCATTATACCAAGGTTCGTTAACCACATGATTAACGGGTTGAGGTCATCCACTCCAAACTTGGTGTCCTCTTGTCGATCCTAAAGGTAACCCTTTACGGGTTTCATCACAAGGTTGGCGACATTCGTATCAGTTGGTAATCAGAGCTAGTTAAGAGGTATCACGTTATATCCCTTTATTTATTTCCTTTTCGAGTCAAGTTGTCCAAAATTCTGTTTTCGTGTTCTAAGTTTGCTACCCACAATTTCCAGATTTGTTACATTGTGTTCTTGCGTTATTTTTCCAGATTTATCGCGTCATAAACTTGCGTCTAGTTGTTGTTAATTGCTGTGGTTAGCCTTGTTTGGTCCAGCCTTTTTTTTGTGTGTCTTATTCTTGATTCTTTGTTTGTGTTTGCGTCTTGTTTCTATTCTATTATATCCATTTAATTCTAGTCTTTTGTTCTATTTGATCATCCTAGGTTACTGTTCATCCGAAAAATCAGTTTGTAACAGGGGTTTTAGAGTCCTATCTAGTTTTTACCTTATGTTCTTGTCGTTTACATACAAAAAAAAATATAGCTGGCTGACCCTACAAAATTCTTGGAAATCTGTCTTGATCAAAACTTGGGTTTCTTGAAGCTCTTGATTGTTTAAAACCAAAATCTTGAAGTTCTTGGAACTTTAGTTGGGGATTCTTGAAAGCCTCCAGAATTGACCATTGATAAGAAGAACATTCAGCCATGAAATTTGACTCTTGAAAGCTTTCAAATTTGACCACTGATTGTGATAAATGCCTTCCTAAAAGCTTACCATCAAACAAAAAAAGGAGCACCAATCCTACTCCAATTCCAAGTTGGATTTGACTAGTTTAGTCCAACTTGAATAAGGCTGTCCAGATTTACTTCAATTTCATTTTTTTTACAGCCTATTAAATCCTTATTGGGATAGGAAAAGAGGATTAGTTCCAGAATAATCCAAGAATTTCCACTATCCATTATTTCCTAAATCGCTGCAACAAGAACCAGTGTTGGTGCGCTCTTTTAGGCAGTTGTTTATCTTTATAGCTTTCTTGAATCAGTTGTTTAGTTTTTTTTCCCAGTAATTTCCAGCCAGAGTAGTGTCCAAATTTCCAAGTCTTGTGTAGAGTCATTTGCCAAGTTTTTGTGTTGCGTAACTAGTAGTCCCTTTGTCATGCGTCTACGCATTTTTTCCAGTAAATTCCAGCAGATTTTTTTCCAGTTCTTTTGAGTCTTACACCTCCTCAAATTTCCAGCTTATAACAAGCCACATTTGAGTAGATTCTTGTACGAAGCTGGTTGAACTTTTCAGGAAAATTTTCTACTTTCTTCAAGGGAAGCAAGCAGAACCTTGAGAAAATTAGAGTGTTTTAAACACTTGAGTGATACACGAGTGGCGAGTGTAAACATGTGAGCTTGTGTGGTGAGGAAAAATATCTTTTGTTTCACTAATTTTTTGCAGGTTTCCTTATACATCATGGCGAATACGAGGCATTTAAAAGCTAGCTTACAACATCTTCTTCCTGATCCTAAGGGAGTCAAAGAAGTGGCATTACGTGATGTAGATGAGCAATTGGATATCGTCAAATCTCAGTTGCATGGTTGGTTTTATACTCGTTGTGGTGTCAAAGATAAAACATGCCATTGATAGGAGTTGTGAAGTCAAACTTGCAAGCGCAATCATGGTTCACAAATTAAATCTTCCAACCATTGATCATCTTCAACCGTATAAGTTGCCGAGTGCTCATGGTGATGTTTGGGTTACTAAGCACACACTTGTATCTATTCAAATTGGCAAGTATGTGGATGAGGTGTTGTGTGATGTAGTCCCAATTCAAATGACACATGTGTTGCTGGGCAAGGCGTGGATGTTGAGGCGAGAAGTTAAATATGATGGACATACTAATAAGTATTCCTTCGTATTTAATGGTCGTCGTTCTGCACTTGTACCACATATTTATGACCAACTTTGTATTGATCTAGTATACATGAAAAGTGAGCATGAGCATTATAGTATGAAAAAAGAGCTAGATGAGGGAATTGTGACTGATGGGGTAAAATCCGAGGGAGTTGAAAAGGAGAAAGAGGTTGAGAATAATGAGAGGAAAAAGACAGCTATTGAGCATGAGAAAGAGATTGAAAAATCCAAAGTATTGACTGAGATTTTAAGTTTCAACAAAAATGAGAGTGAGGGGACTTATTGCCATTCTAACAACCTTAACATTGCTCTGTCTAGTGTTCCTTGTTTTGTGCAGGTTAAGCAAAGTGCAATCGCTTTGATCATACAATGTTCCATCCCAAAGTCACTTGTGCAATTTCCGAGTTTCCATGGAGTTTGTCTTTTAGGAGTTAGATCAATTTGGTTCCCATTCATGGAATCGGATGATTTCAACGCTGTTCACGTCTTTGGAGGATCAAACTATGTGTACCCTCAAGACGTTAGAATTGACCATGTTCCACGAGTTTACACAAGGGGCGAGGTCTTCAATGGGCACTACAATACCTATGCTCATCTTTCACCCAGTCCACTTGAAGCTCCAACTTCACCATGTCAGCTTCCATACTTTGCAAGCTTATCCAAGTTTGAGGAGTCTGATTTCATAGGATCTACATCGCATCACTTTGAGGATCCTTACCTCATGATCACAAGCGATCAAGTTGGGCATACACTGAAACTGGTTCGTGAGATTCAAAGTTCAACAAGGTTTACTTTCCAGCTTAGCAAGTGGTTTATGCATTGGATGAAACTTGTGGTAATCATAACAAAATTGAATCGACGGCATGTAACACTTCTTATTATCGTTCATGCTTCAATTTGTGGGCAAATTGCTTTCAAGAGGAGGGGAATATGCGAGTCAAGCTATGCCATCGGATAAGGTTCAAATCCCACTAGGACTAGTTACACAAGCTCGAGCAGTTCATTCAATTTCATCGCAGCAAAGACGTTATAAGGCGCGGGCACGCTTTATAAGGATACGTCTTCTGCCATTTAATTGATTCACTGCAGTAAAGTCATTATAAGGCGTGGGCACGCTTTATAAGCTCAAGTCATCTGCCCCATCTAGTCACATTTGTTGTTTTAGTTAAGTCGTTTGTAATAAGGGCTTTATGGTCCATAGCCTTGCTTTATTTACCTAAGCGATGACCTCACAAGGTTATTTACCTAAGGGATGACCTCATAAGGTTCGGTCAAGCCCACAATTCTTAGTCTTATGGAAATTGTCAAGCCTACAATTCTTAGTCTTAGTCAAGCCCACAATTCTAGACTAGTTCCATATTATTTAGTTGTTCATCTCTATGTAAGGCTATAAATAGCCCACACTTCCAATGGTTTTAGGGATTCAATCAATAAATCAAATTTTGAGAGTTTTCTTGGTTTCTTCAAGGCTTCTTGAATACCTTAGAATTTCTCTAGGTGTTCGTGACTTATCAATCTAGAATCGCACTAGGTTGTGGCGTCTTCTACCATTATACCAAGGTTCGTTAACCACATGATTAACGGGTTGAGGTCATCCACTCCAAACTTGGTGTCCTCTTGTCGATCCTAAAGGTAACCCTTTACGGGTTTCATCACAAGGTTGGCGACATTCGTATCAGTTGGTAATCAGAGCTAGTTAAGAGGTATCACGTTATATCCCTTTATTTATTTCCTTTTCGAGTCAAGTTGTCCAAAATTCTGTTTTCGTGTTCTAAGTTTGCTACCCACAATTTCCAGATTTGTTACATTGTGTTCTTGCGTTATTTTTCCAGATTTATCGCGTCATAAACTTGCGTCTAGTTGTTGTTAATTGCTGTGGTTAGCCTTGTTTGGTCCAGCCTTTTTTTTGTGTGTCTTATTCTTGATTCTTTGTTTGTGTTTGCGTCTTGTTTCTATTCTATTATATCCATTTAATTCTAGTCTTTTGTTCTATTTGATCATCCTAGGTTACTGTTCATCCGAAAAATCAGTTTGTAACAGGGGTTTTAGAGTCCTATCTAGTTTTTACCTTATGTTCTTGTCGTTTACATACAAAAAAAAATATAGCTGGCTGACCCTACAAAATTCTTGGAAATCTGTCTTGATCAAAACTTGGGTTTCTTGAAGCTCTTGATTGTTTAAAACCAAAATCTTGAAGTTCTTGGAACTTTAGTTGGGGATTCTTGAAAGCCTCCAGAATTGACCATTGATAAGAAGAACATTCAGCCATGAAATTTGACTCTTGAAAGCTTTCAAATTTGACCACTGATTGTGATAAATGCCTTCCTAAAAGCTTACCATCAAACAAAAAAAGGAGCACCAATCCTACTCCAATTCCAAGTTGGATTTGACTAGTTTAGTCCAACTTGAATAAGGCTGTCCAGATTTACTTCAATTTCATTTTTTTTACAGCCTATTAAATCCTTATTGGGATAGGAAAAGAGGATTAGTTCCAGAATAATCCAAGAATTTCCACTATCCATTATTTCCTAAATCGCTGCAACAAGAACCAGTGTTGGTGCGCTCTTTTAGGCAGTTGTTTATCTTTATAGCTTTCTTGAATCAGTTGTTTAGTTTTTTTTCCCAGTAATTTCCAGCCAGAGTAGTGTCCAAATTTCCAAGTCTTGTGTAGAGTCATTTGCCAAGTTTTTGTGTTGCGTAACTAGTAGTCCCTTTGTCATGCGTCTACGCATTTTTTCCAGTAAATTCCAGCAGATTTTTTTCCAGTTCTTTTGAGTCTTACACCTCCTCAAATTTCCAGCTTATAACAAGCCACATTTGAGTAGATTCTTGTACGAAGCTGGTTGAACTTTTCAGGAAAATTTTCTACTTTCTTCAAGGGAAGCAAGCAGAACCTTGAGAAAATTAGAGTGTTTTAAACACTTGAGTGATACACGAGTGGCGAGTGTAAACATGTGAGCTTGTGTGGTGAGGAAAAATATCTTTTGTTTCACTAATTTTTTGCAGGTTTCCTTATACATCATGGCGAATACGAGGCATTTAAAAGCTAGCTTACAACATCTTCTTCCTGATCCTAAGGGAGTCAAAGAAGTGGCATTACGTGATGTAGATGAGCAATTGGATATCGTCAAATCTCAGTTGCATGGTTGGTTTTATACTCGTTGTGGTGTCAAAGATAAAACATGCCATTGATAGGAGTTGTGAAGTCAAACTTGCAAGCGCAATCATGGTTCGCAAATTAAATCTTCCAACCATTGATCATCTTCAACCGTATAAGTTGCCGAGTGCTCATGGTGATGTTTGGGTTACTAAGCACACACTTGTATCTATTCAAATTGGCAAGTATGTGGATGAGGTGTTGTGTGATGTAGTCCCAATTCAAATGACACATGTGTTGCTGGGCAAGGCGTGGATGTTGAGGCGAGAAGTTAAATATGATGGACATACTAATAAGTATTCCTTCGTATTTAATGGTCGTCGTTCTGCACTTGTACCACATATTTATGACCAACTTTGTATTGATCTAGTATACATGAAAAGTGAGCATGAGCATTATAGTATGAAAAAAGAGCTAGATGAGGGAATTGTGACTGATGGGGTAAAATCCGAGGGAGTTGAAAAGGAGAAAGAGGTTGAGAATAATGAGAGGAAAAAGACAGCTATTGAGCATGAGAAAGAGATTGAAAAATCCAAAGTATTGACTGAGATTTTAAGTTTCAACAAAAATGAGAGTGAGGGGACTTATTGCCATTCTAACAACCTTAACATTGCTCTGTCTAGTGTTCCTTGTTTTGTGCAGGTTAAGCAAAGTGCAATCGCTTTGATCATACAATGTTCCATCCCAAAGTCACTTGTGCAATTTCCGAGTTTCCATGGAGTTTGTCTTTTAGGAGTTAGATCAATTTGGTTCCCATTCATGGAATCGGATGATTTCAACGCTGTTCACGTCTTTGGAGGATCAAACTATGTGTACCCTCAAGACGTTAGAATTGACCATGTTCCACGAGTTTACACAAGGGGCGAGGTCTTCAATGGGCACTACAATACCTATGCTCATCTTTCACCCAGTCCACTTGAAGCTCCAACTTCACCATGTCAGCTTCCATACTTTGCAAGCTTATCCAAGTTTGAGGAGTCTGATTTCATAGGATCTACATCGCATCACTTTGAGGATCCTTACCTCATGATCACAAGCGATCAAGTTGGGCATACACTGAAACTGGTTCGTGAGATTCAAAGTTCAACAAGGTTTACTTTCCAGCTTAGCAAGTGGTTTATGCATTGGATGAAACTTGTGGTAATCATAACAAAATTGAATCGACGGCATGTAACACTTCTTATTATCGTTCATGCTTCAATTTGTGGGCAAATTGCTTTCAAGAGGAGGGGAATATGCGAGTCAAGCTATGCCATCGGATAAGGTTCAAATCCCACTAGGACTAGTTACACAAGCTCGAGCAGTTCATTCAATTTCATCGCAGCAAAGACGTTATAAGGCGCGGGCACGCTTTATAAGGATACGTCTTCTGCCATTTAATTGATTCACTGCAGTAAAGTCATTATAAGGCGTGGGCACGCTTTATAAGCTCAAGTCATCTGCCCCATCTAGTCACATTTGTTGTTTTAGTTAAGTCGTTTGTAATAAGGGCTTTATGGTCCATAGCCTTGCTTTATTTACCTAAGCGATGACCTCACAAGGTTATTTACCTAAGGGATGACCTCATAAGGTTCGGTCAAGCCCACAATTCTTAGTCTTATGGAAATTGTCAAGCCTACAATTCTTAGTCTTAGTCAAGCCCACAATTCTAGACTAGTTCCATATTATTTAGTTGTTCATCTCTATGTAAGGCTATAAATAGCCCACACTTCCAATGGTTTTAGGGATTCAATCAATAAATCAAATTTTGAGAGTTTTCTTGGTTTCTTCAAGGCTTCTTGAATACCTTAGAATTTCTCTAGGTGTTCGTGACTTATCAATCTAGAATCGCACTAGGTTGTGGCGTCTTCTACCATTATACCAAGGTTCGTTAACCACATGATTAACGGGTTGAGGTCATCCACTCCAAACTTGGTGTCCTCTTGTCGATCCTAAAGGTAACCCTTTACGGGTTTCATCACAAGGTTGGCGACATTCGTATCAGTTGGTAATCAGAGCTAGTTAAGAGGTATCACGTTATATCCCTTTATTTATTTCCTTTTCGAGTCAAGTTGTCCAAAATTCTGTTTTCGTGTTCTAAGTTTGCTACCCACAATTTCCAGATTTGTTACATTGTGTTCTTGCGTTATTTTTCCAGATTTATCGCGTCATAAACTTGCGTCTAGTTGTTGTTAATTGCTGTGGTTAGCCTTGTTTGGTCCAGCCTTTTTTTTGTGTGTCTTATTCTTGATTCTTTGTTTGTGTTTGCGTCTTGTTTCTATTCTATTATATCCATTTAATTCTAGTCTTTTGTTCTATTTGATCATCCTAGGTTACTGTTCATCCGAAAAATCAGTTTGTAACAGGGGTTTTAGAGTCCTATCTAGTTTTTACCTTATGTTCTTGTCGTTTACATACAAAAAAAAATATAGCTGGCTGACCCTACAAAATTCTTGGAAATCTGTCTTGATCAAAACTTGGGTTTCTTGAAGCTCTTGATTGTTTAAAACCAAAATCTTGAAGTTCTTGGAACTTTAGTTGGGGATTCTTGAAAGCCTCCAGAATTGACCATTGATAAGAAGAACATTCAGCCATGAAATTTGACTCTTGAAAGCTTTCAAATTTGACCACTGATTGTGATAAATGCCTTCCTAAAAGCTTACCATCAAACAAAAAAAGGAGCACCAATCCTACTCCAATTCCAAGTTGGATTTGACTAGTTTAGTCCAACTTGAATAAGGCTGTCCAGATTTACTTCAATTTCATTTTTTTTACAGCCTATTAAATCCTTATTGGGATAGGAAAAGAGGATTAGTTCCAGAATAATCCAAGAATTTCCACTATCCATTATTTCCTAAATCGCTGCAACAAGAACCAGTGTTGGTGCGCTCTTTTAGGCAGTTGTTTATCTTTATAGCTTTCTTGAATCAGTTGTTTAGTTTTTTTTCCCAGTAATTTCCAGCCAGAGTAGTGTCCAAATTTCCAAGTCTTGTGTAGAGTCATTTGCCAAGTTTTTGTGTTGCGTAACTAGTAGTCCCTTTGTCATGCGTCTACGCATTTTTTCCAGTAAATTCCAGCAGATTTTTTTCCAGTTCTTTTGAGTCTTACACCTCCTCAAATTTCCAGCTTATAACAAGCCACATTTGAGTAGATTCTTGTACGAAGCTGGTTGAACTTTTCAGGAAAATTTTCTACTTTCTTCAAGGGAAGCAAGCAGAACCTTGAGAAAATTAGAGTGTTTTAAACACTTGAGTGATACACGAGTGGCGAGTGTAAACATGTGAGCTTGTGTGGTGAGGAAAAATATCTTTTGTTTCACTAATTTTTTGCAGGTTTCCTTATACATCATGGCGAATACGAGGCATTTAAAAGCTAGCTTACAACATCTTCTTCCTGATCCTAAGGGAGTCAAAGAAGTGGCATTACGTGATGTAGATGAGCAATTGGATATCGTCAAATCTCAGTTGCATGGTTGGTTTTATACTCGTTGTGGTGTCAAAGATAAAACATGCCATTGATAGGAGTTGTGAAGTCAAACTTGCAAGCGCAATCATGGTTCGCAAATTAAATCTTCCAACCATTGATCATCTTCAACCGTATAAGTTGCCGAGTGCTCATGGTGATGTTTGGGTTACTAAGCACACACTTGTATCTATTCAAATTGGCAAGTATGTGGATGAGGTGTTGTGTGATGTAGTCCCAATTCAAATGACACATGTGTTGCTGGGCAAGGCGTGGATGTTGAGGCGAGAAGTTAAATATGATGGACATACTAATAAGTATTCCTTCGTATTTAATGGTCGTCGTTCTGCACTTGTACCACATATTTATGACCAACTTTGTATTGATCTAGTATACATGAAAAGTGAGCATGAGCATTATAGTATGAAAAAAGAGCTAGATGAGGGAATTGTGACTGATGGGGTAAAATCCGAGGGAGTTGAAAAGGAGAAAGAGGTTGAGAATAATGAGAGGAAAAAGACAGCTATTGAGCATGAGAAAGAGATTGAAAAATCCAAAGTATTGACTGAGATTTTAAGTTTCAACAAAAATGAGAGTGAGGGGACTTATTGCCATTCTAACAACCTTAACATTGCTCTGTCTAGTGTTCCTTGTTTTGTGCAGGTTAAGCAAAGTGCAATCGCTTTGATCATACAATGTTCCATCCCAAAGTCACTTGTGCAATTTCCGAGTTTCCATGGAGTTTGTCTTTTAGGAGTTAGATCAATTTGGTTCCCATTCATGGAATCGGATGATTTCAACGCTGTTCACGTCTTT
Organism: Coffea arabica; assembly: GCF_036785885.1. Taxonomy (NCBI): domain Eukaryota; kingdom Viridiplantae; phylum Streptophyta; class Magnoliopsida; order Gentianales; family Rubiaceae; genus Coffea; species Coffea arabica. The sequence goes on from NC_092329.1 coordinate 39,442,477, forward strand.
GGAGGATCAAACTATGTGTACCCTCAAGACGTTAGAATTGACCATGTTCCACGAGTTTACACAAGGGGCGAGGTCTTCAATGGGCACTACAATACCTATGCTCATCTTTCACCCAGTCCACTTGAAGCTCCAACTTCACCATGTCAGCTTCCATACTTTGCAAGCTTATCCAAGTTTGAGGAGTCTGATTTCATAGGATCTACATCGCATCACTTTGAGGATCCTTACCTCATGATCACAAGCGATCAAGTTGGGCATACACTGAAACTGGTTCGTGAGATTCAAAGTTCAACAAGGTTTACTTTCCAGCTTAGCAAGTGGTTTATGCATTGGATGAAACTTGTGGTAATCATAACAAAATTGAATCGACGGCATGTAACACTTCTTATTATCGTTCATGCTTCAATTTGTGGGCAAATTGCTTTCAAGAGGAGGGGAATATGCGAGTCAAGCTATGCCATCGGATAAGGTTCAAATCCCACTAGGACTAGTTACACAAGCTCGAGCAGTTCATTCAATTTCATCGCAGCAAAGACGTTATAAGGCGCGGGCACGCTTTATAAGGATACGTCTTCTGCCATTTAATTGATTCACTGCAGTAAAGTCATTATAAGGCGTGGGCACGCTTTATAAGCTCAAGTCATCTGCCCCATCTAGTCACATTTGTTGTTTTAGTTAAGTCGTTTGTAATAAGGGCTTTATGGTCCATAGCCTTGCTTTATTTACCTAAGCGATGACCTCACAAGGTTATTTACCTAAGGGATGACCTCATAAGGTTCGGTCAAGCCCACAATTCTTAGTCTTATGGAAATTGTCAAGCCTACAATTCTTAGTCTTAGTCAAGCCCACAATTCTAGACTAGTTCCATATTATTTAGTTGTTCATCTCTATGTAAGGCTATAAATAGCCCACACTTCCAATGGTTTTAGGGATTCAATCAATAAATCAAATTTTGAGAGTTTTCTTGGTTTCTTCAAGGCTTCTTGAATACCTTAGAATTTCTCTAGGTGTTCGTGACTTATCAATCTAGAATCGCACTAGGTTGTGGCGTCTTCTACCATTATACCAAGGTTCGTTAACCACATGATTAACGGGTTGAGGTCATCCACTCCAAACTTGGTGTCCTCTTGTCGATCCTAAAGGTAACCCTTTACGGGTTTCATCACAAGGTTGGCGACATTCGTATCAGTTGGTAATCAGAGCTAGTTAAGAGGTATCACGTTATATCCCTTTATTTATTTCCTTTTCGAGTCAAGTTGTCCAAAATTCTGTTTTCGTGTTCTAAGTTTGCTACCCACAATTTCCAGATTTGTTACATTGTGTTCTTGCGTTATTTTTCCAGATTTATCGCGTCATAAACTTGCGTCTAGTTGTTGTTAATTGCTGTGGTTAGCCTTGTTTGGTCCAGCCTTTTTTTTGTGTGTCTTATTCTTGATTCTTTGTTTGTGTTTGCGTCTTGTTTCTATTCTATTATATCCATTTAATTCTAGTCTTTTGTTCTATTTGATCATCCTAGGTTACTGTTCATCCGAAAAATCAGTTTGTAACAGGGGTTTTAGAGTCCTATCTAGTTTTTACCTTATGTTCTTGTCGTTTACATACAAAAAAAAATATAGCTGGCTGACCCTACAAAATTCTTGGAAATCTGTCTTGATCAAAACTTGGGTTTCTTGAAGCTCTTGATTGTTTAAAACCAAAATCTTGAAGTTCTTGGAACTTTAGTTGGGGATTCTTGAAAGCCTCCAGAATTGACCATTGATAAGAAGAACATTCAGCCATGAAATTTGACTCTTGAAAGCTTTCAAATTTGACCACTGATTGTGATAAATGCCTTCCTAAAAGCTTACCATCAAACAAAAAAAGGAGCACCAATCCTACTCCAATTCCAAGTTGGATTTGACTAGTTTAGTCCAACTTGAATAAGGCTGTCCAGATTTACTTCAATTTCATTTTTTTTACAGCCTATTAAATCCTTATTGGGATAGGAAAAGAGGATTAGTTCCAGAATAATCCAAGAATTTCCACTATCCATTATTTCCTAAATCGCTGCAACAAGAACCAGTGTTGGTGCGCTCTTTTAGGCAGTTGTTTATCTTTATAGCTTTCTTGAATCAGTTGTTTAGTTTTTTTTCCCAGTAATTTCCAGCCAGAGTAGTGTCCAAATTTCCAAGTCTTGTGTAGAGTCATTTGCCAAGTTTTTGTGTTGCGTAACTAGTAGTCCCTTTGTCATGCGTCTACGCATTTTTTCCAGTAAATTCCAGCAGATTTTTTTCCAGTTCTTTTGAGTCTTACACCTCCTCAAATTTCCAGCTTATAACAAGCCACATTTGAGTAGATTCTTGTACGAAGCTGGTTGAACTTTTCAGGAAAATTTTCTACTTTCTTCAAGGGAAGCAAGCAGAACCTTGAGAAAATTAGAGTGTTTTAAACACTTGAGTGATACACGAGTGGCGAGTGTAAACATGTGAGCTTGTGTGGTGAGGAAAAATATCTTTTGTTTCACTAATTTTTTGCAGGTTTCCTTATACATCATGGCGAATACGAGGCATTTAAAAGCTAGCTTACAACATCTTCTTCCTGATCCTAAGGGAGTCAAAGAAGTGGCATTACGTGATGTAGATGAGCAATTGGATATCGTCAAATCTCAGTTGCATGGTTGGTTTTATACTCGTTGTGGTGTCAAAGATAAAACATGCCATTGATAGGAGTTGTGAAGTCAAACTTGCAAGCGCAATCATGGTTCGCAAATTAAATCTTCCAACCATTGATCATCTTCAACCGTATAAGTTGCCGAGTGCTCATGGTGATGTTTGGGTTACTAAGCACACACTTGTATCTATTCAAATTGGCAAGTATGTGGATGAGGTGTTGTGTGATGTAGTCCCAATTCAAATGACACATGTGTTGCTGGGCAAGGCGTGGATGTTGAGGCGAGAAGTTAAATATGATGGACATACTAATAAGTATTCCTTCGTATTTAATGGTCGTCGTTCTGCACTTGTACCACATATTTATGACCAACTTTGTATTGATCTAGTATACATGAAAAGTGAGCATGAGCATTATAGTATGAAAAAAGAGCTAGATGAGGGAATTGTGACTGATGGGGTAAAATCCGAGGGAGTTGAAAAGGAGAAAGAGGTTGAGAATAATGAGAGGAAAAAGACAGCTATTGAGCATGAGAAAGAGATTGAAAAATCCAAAGTATTGACTGAGATTTTAAGTTTCAACAAAAATGAGAGTGAGGGGACTTATTGCCATTCTAACAACCTTAACATTGCTCTGTCTAGTGTTCCTTGTTTTGTGCAGGTTAAGCAAAGTGCAATCGCTTTGATCATACAATGTTCCATCCCAAAGTCACTTGTGCAATTTCCGAGTTTCCATGGAGTTTGTCTTTTAGGAGTTAGATCAATTTGGTTCCCATTCATGGAATCGGATGATTTCAACGCTGTTCACGTCTTTGGAGGATCAAACTATGTGTACCCTCAAGACGTTAGAATTGACCATGTTCCACGAGTTTACACAAGGGGCGAGGTCTTCAATGGGCACTACAATACCTATGCTCATCTTTCACCCAGTCCACTTGAAGCTCCAACTTCACCATGTCAGCTTCCATACTTTGCAAGCTTATCCAAGTTTGAGGAGTCTGATTTCATAGGATCTACATCGCATCACTTTGAGGATCCTTACCTCATGATCACAAGCGATCAAGTTGGGCATACACTGAAACTGGTTCGTGAGATTCAAAGTTCAACAAGGTTTACTTTCCAGCTTAGCAAGTGGTTTATGCATTGGATGAAACTTGTGGTAATCATAACAAAATTGAATCGACGGCATGTAACACTTCTTATTATCGTTCATGCTTCAATTTGTGGGCAAATTGCTTTCAAGAGGAGGGGAATATGCGAGTCAAGCTATGCCATCGGATAAGGTTCAAATCCCACTAGGACTAGTTACACAAGCTCGAGCAGTTCATTCAATTTCATCGCAGCAAAGACGTTATAAGGCGCGGGCACGCTTTATAAGGATACGTCTTCTGCCATTTAATTGATTCACTGCAGTAAAGTCATTATAAGGCGTGGGCACGCTTTATAAGCTCAAGTCATCTGCCCATCTAGTCACATTTGTTGTTTTAGTTAAGTCGTTTGTAATAAGGGCTTTATGGTCCATAGCCTTGCTTTATTTACCTAAGCGATGACCTCACAAGGTTATTTACCTAAGGGATGACCTCATAGGGTTCGGTCAAGCCCACAATTCTTAGTCTTATGGAAATTGTCAAGCCTACAATTCTTAGTCTTAGTCAAGCCCACAATTCTAGACTAGTTCCATATTATTTAGTTGTTCATCTCTATGTAAGGCTATAAATAGCCCACACTTCCAATGGTTTTAGGGATTCAATCAATAAATCAAATTTTGAGAGTTTTCTTGGTTTCTTCAAGGCTTCTTGAATACCTTAGAATTTCTCTAGGTGTTCGTGACTTATCAATCTAGAATCGCACTAGGTTGTGGCGTCTTCTACCATTATACCAAGGTTCGTTAACCACATGATTAACGGGTTGAGGTCATCCACTCCAAACTTGGTGTCCTCTTGTCGATCCTAAAGGTAACCCTTTACGGGTTTCATCACAAGGTTGGCGACATTCGTATCAGTTGGTAATCAGAGCTAGTTAAGAGGTATCACGTTATATCCCTTTATTTATTTCCTTTTCGAGTCAAGTTGTCCAAAATTCTGTTTTCGTGTTCTAAGTTTGCTACCCACAATTTCCAGATTTGTTACATTGTGTTCTTGCGTTATTTTTCCAGATTTATCGCGTCATAAACTTGCGTCTAGTTGTTGTTAATTGCTGTGGTTAGCCTTGTTTGGTCCAGCCTTTTTTTTGTGTGTCTTATTCTTGATTCTTTGTTTGTGTTTGCGTCTTGTTTCTATTCTATTATATCCATTTAATTCTAGTCTTTTGTTCTATTTGATCATCCTAGGTTACTGTTCATCCGAAAAATCAGTTTGTAACAGGGGTTTTAGAGTCCTATCTAGTTTTTACCTTATGTTCTTGTCGTTTACATACAAAAAAAAATATAGCTGGCTGACCCTACAAAATTCTTGGAAATCTGTCTTGATCAAAACTTGGGTTTCTTGAAGCTCTTGATTGTTTAAAACCAAAATCTTGAAGTTCTTGGAACTTTAGTTGGGGATTCTTGAAAGCCTCCAGAATTGACCATTGATAAGAAGAACATTCAGCCATGAAATTTGACTCTTGAAAGCTTTCAAATTTGACCACTGATTGTGATAAATGCCTTCCTAAAAGCTTACCATCAAACAAAAAAAGGAGCACCAATCCTACTCCAATTCCAAGTTGGATTTGACTAGTTTAGTCCAACTTGAATAAGGCTGTCCAGATTTACTTCAATTTCATTTTTTTTACAGCCTATTAAATCCTTATTGGGATAGGAAAAGAGGATTAGTTCCAGAATAATCCAAGAATTTCCACTATCCATTATTTCCTAAATCGCTGCAACAAGAACCAGTGTTGGTGCGCTCTTTTAGGCAGTTGTTTATCTTTATAGCTTTCTTGAATCAGTTGTTTAGTTTTTTTTCCCAGTAATTTCCAGCCAGAGTAGTGTCCAAATTTCCAAGTCTTGTGTAGAGTCATTTGCCAAGTTTTTGTGTTGCGTAACTAGTAGTCCCTTTGTCATGCGTCTACGCATTTTTTCCAGTAAATTCCAGCAGATTTTTTTCCAGTTCTTTTGAGTCTTACACCTCCTCAAATTTCCAGCTTATAACAAGCCACATTTGAGTAGATTCTTGTACGAAGCTGGTTGAACTTTTCAGGAAAATTTTCTACTTTCTTCAAGGGAAGCAAGCAGAACCTTGAGAAAATTAGAGTGTTTTAAACACTTGAGTGATACACGAGTGGCGAGTGTAAACATGTGAGCTTGTGTGGTGAGGAAAAATATCTTTTGTTTCACTAATTTTTTGCAGGTTTCCTTATACATCATGGCGAATACGAGGCATTTAAAAGCTAGCTTACAACATCTTCTTCCTGATCCTAAGGGAGTCAAAGAAGTGGCATTACGTGATGTAGATGAGCAATTGGATATCGTCAAATCTCAGTTGCATGGTTGGTTTTATACTCGTTGTGGTGTCAAAGATAAAACATGCCATTGATAGGAGTTGTGAAGTCAAACTTGCAAGCGCAATCATGGTTCGCAAATTAAATCTTCCAACCATTGATCATCTTCAACCGTATAAGTTGCCGAGTGCTCATGGTGATGTTTGGGTTACTAAGCACACACTTGTATCTATTCAAATTGGCAAGTATGTGGATGAGGTGTTGTGTGATGTAGTCCCAATTCAAATGACACATGTGTTGCTGGGCAAGGCGTGGATGTTGAGGCGAGAAATTAAATATGATGGACATACTAATAAGTATTCCTTCGTATTTAATGGTCGTCGTTCTGCACTTGTACCACATATTTATGACCAACTTTGTATTGATCTAGTATACATGAAAAGTGAGCATGAGCATTATAGTATGAAAAAAGAGCTAGATGAGGGAATTGTGACTGATGGGGTAAAATCCGAGGGAGTTGAAAAGGAGAAAGAGGTTGAGAATAATGAGAGGAAAAAGACAGCTATTGAGCATGAGAAAGAGATTGAAAAATCCAAAGTATTGACTGAGATTTTAAGTTTCAACAAAAATGAGAGTGAGGGGACTTATTGCCATTCTAACAACCTTAACATTGCTCTGTCTAGTGTTCCTTGTTTTGTGCAGGTTAAGCAAAGTGCAATCGCTTTGATCATACAATGTTCCATCCCAAAGTCACTTGTGCAATTTCCGAGTTTCCATGGAGTTTGTCTTTTAGGAGTTAGATCAATTTGGTTCCCATTCATGGAATCGGATGATTTCAACGCTGTTCACGTCTTTGGAGGATCAAACTATGTGTACCCTCAAGACGTTAGAATTGACCATGTTCCACGAGTTTACACAAGGGGCGAGGTCTTCAATGGGCACTACAATACCTATGCTCATCTTTCACCCAGTCCACTTGAAGCTCCAACTTCACCATGTCAGCTTCCATACTTTGCAAGCTTATCCAAGTTTGAGGAGTCTGATTTCATAGGATCTACATCGCATCACTTTGAGGATCCTTACCTCATGATCACAAGCGATCAAGTTGGGCATACACTGAAACTGGTTCGTGAGATTCAAAGTTCAACAAGGTTTACTTTCCAGCTTAGCAAGTGGTTTATGCATTGGATGAAACTTGTGGTAATCATAACAAAATTGAATCGACGGCATGTAACACTTCTTATTATCGTTCATGCTTCAATTTGTGGGCAAATTGCTTTCAAGAGGAGGGGAATATGCGAGTCAAGCTATGCCATCGGATAAGGTTCAAATCCCACTAGGACTAGTTACACAAGCTCGAGCAGTTCATTCAATTTCATCGCAGCAAAGACGTTATAAGGCGCGGGCACGCTTTATAAGGATACGTCTTCTGCCATTTAATTGATTCACTGCAGTAAAGTCATTATAAGGCGTGGGCACGCTTTATAAGCTCAAGTCATCTGCCCATCTAGTCACATTTGTTGTTTTAGTTAAGTCGTTTGTAATAAGGGCTTTATGGTCCATAGCCTTGCTTTATTTACCTAAGCGATGACCTCACAAGGTTATTTACCTAAGGGATGACCTCATAAGGTTCGGTCAAGCCCACAATTCTTAGTCTTATGGAAATTGTCAAGCCTACAATTCTTAGTCTTAGTCAAGCCCACAATTCTAGACTAGTTCCATATTATTTAGTTGTTCATCTCTATGTAAGGCTATAAATAGCCCACACTTCCAATGGTTTTAGGGATTCAATCAATAAATCAAATTTTGAGAGTTTTCTTGGTTTCTTCAAGGCTTCTTGAATACCTTAGAATTTCTCTAGGTGTTCGTGACTTATCAATCTAGAATCGCACTAGGTTGTGGCGTCTTCTACCATTATACCAAGGTTCGTTAACCACATGATTAACGGGTTGAGGTCATCCACTCCAAACTTGGTGTCCTCTTGTCGATCCTAAAGGTAACCTTTTACGGGTTTCATCACAAGGTTGGCGACATTCGTATCAGTTGGTAATCAGAGCTAGTTAAGAGGTATCACGTTATATCCCTTTATTTATTTCCTTTTCGAGTCAAGTTGTCCAAAATTCTGTTTTCGTGTTCTAAGTTTGCTACCCACAATTTCCAGATTTGTTACATTGTGTTCTTGCGTTATTTTTCCAGATTTATCGCGTCATAAACTTGCGTCTAGTTGTTGTTAATTGCTGTGGTTAGCCTTGTTTGGTCCAGCCTTTTTTTTGTGTGTCTTATTCTTGATTCTTTGTTTGTGTTTGCGTCTTGTTTCTATTCTATTATATCCATTTAATTCTAGTCTTTTGTTCTATTTGATCATCCTAGGTTACTGTTCATCCGAAAAATCAGTTTGTAACAGGGGTTTTAGAGTCCTATCTAGTTTTTACCTTATGTTCTTGTCGTTTACATACAAAAAAAAATATAGCTGGCTGACCCTACAAAATTCTTGGAAATCTGTCTTGATCAAAACTTGGGTTTCTTGAAGCTCTTGATTGTTTAAAACCAAAATCTTGAAGTTCTTGGAACTTTAGTTGGGGATTCTTGAAAGCCTCCAGAATTGACCATTGATAAGAAGAACATTCAGCCATGAAATTTGACTCTTGAAAGCTTTCAAATTTGACCACTGATTGTGATAAATGCCTTCCTAAAAGCTTACCATCAAACAAAAAAAGGAGCACCAATCCTACTCCAATTCCAAGTTGGATTTGACTAGTTTAGTCCAACTTGAATAAGGCTGTCCAGATTTACTTCAATTTCATTTTTTTTACAGCCTATTAAATCCTTATTGGGATAGGAAAAGAGGATTAGTTCCAGAATAATCCAGTGTTGGTGCGCTCTTTTAGGCAGTTGTTTATCTTTATAGCTTTCTTGAATCAGTTGTTTAGTTTTTTTCCCAGTAATTTCCAGCCAGAGTAGTGTCCAAATTTCCAAGTCTTGTGTAGAGTCATTTGCCAAGTTTTTGTGTTGCGTAACTAGTAGTCCCTTTGTCATGCGTCTACGCATTTTTTCCAGTAAATTCCAGCAGATTTTTTTCCAGTTCTTTTGAGTCTTACACCTCCTCAAATTTCCAGCTTATAACAAGCCACATTTGAGTAGATTCTTGTACGAAGCTGGTTGAACTTTTCAGGAAAATTTTCTACTTTCTTCAAGGGAAGCAAGCAGAACCTTGAGAAAATTAGAGTGTTTTAAACACTTGAGTGATACACGAGTGGCGAGTGTAAACATGTGAGCTTGTGTGGTGAGGAAAAATATCTTTTGTTTCACTAATTTTTTGCAGGTTTCCTTATACATCATGGCGAATACGAGGCATTTAAAAGCTAGCTTACAACATCTTCTTCCTGATCCTAAGGGAGTCAAAGAAGTGGCATTACGTGATGTAGATGAGCAATTGGATATCGTCAAATCTCAGTTGCATGGTTGGTTTTATACTCGTTGTGGTGTCAAAGATAAAACATGCCATTGATAGGAGTTGTGAAGTCAAACTTGCAAGCGCAATCATGGTTCACAAATTAAATCTTCCAACCATTGATCATCTTCAACCGTATAAGTTGCCGAGTGCTCATGGTGATGTTTGGGTTACTAAGCACACACTTGTATCTATTCAAATTGGCAAGTATGTGGATGAGGTGTTGTGTGATGTAGTCCCAATTCAAATGACACATGTGTTGCTGGGCAAGGCGTGGATGTTGAGGCGAGAAGTTAAATATGATGGACATACTAATAAGTATTCCTTCGTATTTAATGGTCGTCGTTCTGCACTTGTACCACATATTTATGACCAACTTTGTATTGATCTAGTATACATGAAAAGTGAGCATGAGCATTATAGTATGAAAAAAGAGCTAGATGAGGGAATTGTGACTGATGGGGTAAAATCCGAGGGAGTTGAAAAGGAGAAAGAGGTTGAGAATAATGAGAGGAAAAAGACAGCTATTGAGCATGAGAAAGAGATTGAAAAATCCAAAGTATTGACTGAGATTTTAAGTTTCAACAAAAATGAGAGTGAGGGGACTTATTGCCATTCTAACAACCTTAACATTGCTCTGTCTAGTGTTCCTTGTTTTGTGCAGGTTAAGCAAAGTGCAATCGCTTTGATCATACAATGTTCCATCCCAAAGTCACTTGTGCAATTTCCGAGTTTCCATGGAGTTTGTCTTTTAGGAGTTAGATCAATTTGGTTCCCATTCATGGAATCGGATGATTTCAACGCTGTTCACGTCTTTGGAGGATCAAACTATGTGTACCCTCAAGACGTTAGAATTGACCATGTTCCACGAGTTTACACAAGGGGCGAGGTCTTCAATGGGCACTACAATACCTATGCTCATCTTTCACCCAGTCCACTTGAAGCTCCAACTTCACCATGTCAGCTTCCATACTTTGCAAGCTTATCCAAGTTTGAGGAGTCTGATTTCATAGGATCTACATCGCATCACTTTGAGGATCCTTACCTCATGATCACAAGCGATCAAGTTGGGCATACACTGAAACTGGTTCGTGAGATTCAAAGTTCAACAAGGTTTACTTTCCAGCTTAGCAAGTGGTTTATGCATTGGATGAAACTTGTGGTAATCATAACAAAATTGAATCGACGGCATGTAACACTTCTTATTATCGTTCATGCTTCAATTTGTGGGCAAATTGCTTTCAAGAGGAGGGGAATATGCGAGTCAAGCTATGCCATCGGATAAGGTTCAAATCCCACTAGGACTAGTTACACAAGCTCGAGCAGTTCATTCAATTTCATCGCAGCAAAGACGTTATAAGGCGCGGGCACGCTTTATAAGGATACGTCTTCTGCCATTTAATTGATTCACTGCAGTAAAGTCATTATAAGGCGTGGGCACGCTTTATAAGCTCAAGTCATCTGCCCATCTAGTCACATTTGTTGTTTTAGTTAAGTCGTTTGTAATAAGGGCTTTATGGTCCATAGCCTTGCTTTATTTACCTAAGCGATGACCTCACAAGGTTATTTACCTAAGGGATGACCTCATAGGGTTCGGTCAAGCCCACAATTCTTAGTCTTATGGAAATTGTCAAGCCTACAATTCTTAGTCTTAGTCAAGCCCACAATTCTAGACTAGTTCCATATTATTTAGTTGTTCATCTCTATGTAAGGCTATAAATAGCCCACACTTCCAATGGTTTTAGGGATTCAATCAATAAATCAAATTTTGAGAGTTTTCTTGGTTTCTTCAAGGCTTCTTGAATACCTTAGAATTTCTCTAGGTGTTCGTGACTTATCAATCTAGAATCGCACTAGGTTGTGGCGTCTTCTACCATTATACCAAGGTTCGTTAACCACATGATTAACGGGTTGAGGTCATCCACTCCAAACTTGGTGTCCTCTTGTCGATCCTAAAGGTAACCCTTTACGGGTTTCATCACAAGGTTGGCGACATTCGTATCAGTTGGTAATCAGAGCTAGTTAAGAGGTATCACGTTATATCCCTTTATTTATTTCCTTTTCGAGTCAAGTTGTCCAAAATTCTGTTTTCGTGTTCTAAGTTTGCTACCCACAATTTCCAGATTTGTTACATTGTGTTCTTGCGTTATTTTTCCAGATTTATCGCGTCATAAACTTGCGTCTAGTTGTTGTTAATTGCTGTGGTTAGCCTTGTTTGGTCCAGCCTTTTTTTTGTGTGTCTTATTCTTGATTCTTTGTTTGTGTTTGCGTCTTGTTTCTATTCTATTATATCCATTTAATTCTAGTCTTTTGTTCTATTTGATCATCCTAGGTTACTGTTCATCCGAAAAATCAGTTTGTAACAGGGGTTTTAGAGTCCTATCTAGTTTTTACCTTATGTTCTTGTCGTTTACATACAAAAAAAAAAATATAGCTGGCTGACCCTACAAAATTCTTGGAAATCTGTCTTGATCAAAACTTGGGTTTCTTGAAGCTCTTGATTGTTTAAAACCAAAATCTTGAAGTTCTTGGAACTTTAGTTGGGGATTCTTGAAAGCCTCCAGAATTGACCATTGATAAGAAGAACATTCAGCCATGAAATTTGACTCTTGAAAGCTTTCAAATTTGACCACTGATTGTGATAAATGCCTTCCTAAAAGCTTACCATCAAACAAAAAAAGGAGCACCAATCCTACTCCAATTCCAAGTTGGATTTGACTAGTTTAGTCCAACTTGAATAAGGCTGTCCAGATTTACTTCAATTTCATTTTTTTTACAGCCTATTAAATCCTTATTGGGATAGGAAAAGAGGATTAGTTCCAGAATAATCCAAGAATTTCCACTATCCATTATTTCCTAAATCGCTGCAACAAGAACCAGTGTTGGTGCGCTCTTTTAGGCAGTTGTTTATCTTTATAGCTTTCTTGAATCAGTTGTTTAGTTTTTTTTCCCAGTAATTTCCAGCCAGAGTAGTGTCCAAATTTCCAAGTCTTGTGTAGAGTCATTTGCCAAGTTTTTGTGTTGCGTAACTAGTAGTCCCTTTGTCATGCGTCTACGCATTTTTTCCAGTAAATTCCAGCAGATTTTTTTCCAGTTCTTTTGAGTCTTACACCTCCTCAAATTTCCAGCTTATAACAAGCCACATTTGAGTAGATTCTTGTACGAAGCTGGTTGAACTTTTCAGGAAAATTTTCTACTTTCTTCAAGGGAAGCAAGCAGAACCTTGAGAAAATTAGAGTGTTTTAAACACTTGAGTGATACACGAGTGGCGAGTGTAAACATGTGAGCTTGTGTGGTGAGGAAAAATATCTTTTGTTTCACTAATTTTTTGCAGGTTTCCTTATACATCATGGCGAATACGAGGCATTTAAAAGCTAGCTTACAACATCTTCTTCCTGATCCTAAGGGAGTCAAAGAAGTGGCATTACGTGATGTAGATGAGCAATTGGATATCGTCAAATCTCAGTTGCATGGTTGGTTTTATACTCGTTGTGGTGTCAAAGATAAAACATGCCATTGATAGGAGTTGTGAAGTCAAACTTGCAAGCGCAATCATGGTTCACAAATTAAATCTTCCAACCATTGATCATCTTCAACCGTATAAGTTGCCGAGTGCTCATGGTGATGTTTGGGTTACTAAGCACACACTTGTATCTATTCAAATTGGCAAGTATGTGGATGAGGTGTTGTGTGATGTAGTCCCAATTCAAATGACACATGTGTTGCTGGGCAAGGCGTGGATGTTGAGGCGAGAAGTTAAATATGATGGACATACTAATAAGTATTCCTTCGTATTTAATGGTCGTCGTTCTGCACTTGTACCACATATTTATGACCAACTTTGTATTGATCTAGTATACATGAAAAGTGAGCATGAGCATTATAGTATGAAAAAAGAGCTAGATGAGGGAATTGTGACTGATGGGGTAAAATCCGAGGGAGTTGAAAAGGAGAAAGAGGTTGAGAATAATGAGAGGAAAAAGACAGCTATTGAGCATGAGAAAGAGATTGAAAAATCCAAAGTATTGACTGAGATTTTAAGTTTCAACAAAAATGAGAGTGAGGGGACTTATTGCCATTCTAACAACCTTAACATTGCTCTGTCTAGTGTTCCTTGTTTTGTGCAGGTTAAGCAAAGTGCAATCGCTTTGATCATACAATGTTCCATCCCAAAGTCACTTGTGCAATTTCCGAGTTTCCATGGAGTTTGTCTTTTAGGAGTTAGATCAATTTGGTTCCCATTCATGGAATCGGATGATTTCAACGCTGTTCACGTCTTTGGAGGATCAAACTATGTGTACCCTCAAGACGTTAGAATTGACCATGTTCCACGAGTTTACACAAGGGGCGAGGTCTTCAATGGGCACTACAATACCTATGCTCATCTTTCACCCAGTCCACTTGAAGCTCCAACTTCACCATGTCAGCTTCCATACTTTGCAAGCTTATCCAAGTTTGAGGAGTCTGATTTCATAGGATCTACATCGCATCACTTTGAGGATCCTTACCTCATGATCACAAGCGATCAAGTTGGGCATACACTGAAACTGGTTCGTGAGATTCAAAGTTCAACAAGGTTTACTTTCCAGCTTAGCAAGTGGTTTATGCATTGGATGAAACTTGTGGTAATCATAACAAAATTGAATCGACGGCATGTAACACTTCTTATTATCGTTCATGCTTCAATTTGTGGGCAAATTGCTTTCAAGAGGAGGGGAATATGCGAGTCAAGCTATGCCATCGGATAAGGTTCAAATCCCACTAGGACTAGTTACACAAGCTCGAGCAGTTCATTCAATTTCATCGCAGCAAAGACGTTATAAGGCGCGGGCACGCTTTATAAGGATACGTCTTCTGCCATTTAATTGATTCACTGCAGTAAAGTCATTATAAGGCGTGGGCACGCTTTATAAGCTCAAGTCATCTGCCCATCTAGTCACATTTGTTGTTTTAGTTAAGTCGTTTGTAATAAGGGCTTTATGGTCCATAGCCTTGCTTTATTTACCTAAGCGATGACCTCACAAGGTTATTTACCTAAGGGATGACCTCATAGGGTTCGGTCAAGCCCACAATTCTTAGTCTTATGGAAATTGTCAAGCCTACAATTCTTAGTCTTAGTCAAGCCCACAATTCTAGACTAGTTCCATATTATTTAGTTGTTCATCTCTATGTAAGGCTATAAATAGCCCACACTTCCAATGGTTTTAGGGATTCAATCAATAAATCAAATTTTGAGAGTTTTCTTGGTTTCTTCAAGGCTTCTTGAATACCTTAGAATTTCTCTAGGTGTTCGTGACTTATCAATCTAGAATCGCACTAGGTTGTGGCGTCTTCTACCATTATACCAAGGTTCGTTAACCACATGATTAACGGGTTGAGGTCATCCACTCCAAACTTGGTGTCCTCTTGTCGATCCTAAAGGTAACCCTTTACGGGTTTCATCACAAGGTTGGCGACATTCGTATCAGTTGGTAATCAGAGCTAGTTAAGAGGTATCACGTTATATCCCTTTATTTATTTCCTTTTCGAGTCAAGTTGTCCAAAATTCTGTTTTCGTGTTCTAAGTTTGCTACCCACAATTTCCAGATTTGTTACATTGTGTTCTTGCGTTATTTTTCCAGATTTATCGCGTCATAAACTTGCGTCTAGTTGTTGTTAATTGCTGTGGTTAGCCTTGTTTGGTCCAGCCTTTTTTTTGTGTGTCTTATTCTTGATTCTTTGTTTGTGTTTGCGTCTTGTTTCTATTCTATTATATCCATTTAATTCTAGTCTTTTGTTCTATTTGATCATCCTAGGTTACTGTTCATCCGAAAAATCAGTTTGTAACAGGGGTTTTAGAGTCCTATCTAGTTTTTACCTTATGTTCTTGTCGTTTACATACAAAAAAAAAAAATATAGCTGGCTGACCCTACAAAATTCTTGGAAATCTGTCTTGATCAAAACTTGGGTTTCTTGAAGCTCTTGATTGTTTAAAACCAAAATCTTGAAGTTCTTGGAACTTTAGTTGGGGATTCTTGAAAGCCTCCAGAATTGACCATTGATAAGAAGAACATTCAGCCATGAAATTTGACTCTTGAAAGCTTTCAAATTTGACCACTGATTGTGATAAATGCCTTCCTAAAAGCTTACCATCAAACAAAAAAAGGAGCACCAATCCTACTCCAATTCCAAGTTGGATTTGACTAGTTTAGTCCAACTTGAATAAGGCTGTCCAGATTTACTTCAATTTCATTTTTTTTACAGCCTATTAAATCCTTATTGGGATAGGAAAAGAGGATTAGTTCCAGAATAATCCAAGAATTTCCACTATCCATTATTTCCTAAATCGCTGCAACAAGAACCAGTGTTGGTGCGCTCTTTTAGGCAGTTGTTTATCTTTATAGCTTTCTTGAATCAGTTGTTTAGTTTTTTTTCCCAGTAATTTCCAGCCAGAGTAGTGTCCAAATTTCCAAGTCTTGTGTAGAGTCATTTGCCAAGTTTTTGTGTTGCGTAACTAGTAGTCCCTTTGTCATGCGTCTACGCATTTTTTCCAGTAAATTCCAGCAGATTTTTTTCCAGTTCTTTTGAGTCTTACACCTCCTCAAATTTCCAGCTTATAACAAGCCACATTTGAGTAGATTCTTGTACGAAGCTGGTTGAACTTTTCAGGAAAATTTTCTACTTTCTTCAAGGGAAGCAAGCAGAACCTTGAGAAAATTAGAGTGTTTTAAACACTTGAGTGATACACGAGTGGCGAGTGTAAACATGTGAGCTTGTGTGGTGAGGAAAAATATCTTTTGTTTCACTAATTTTTTGCAGGTTTCCTTATACATCATGGCGAATACGAGGCATTTAAAAGCTAGCTTACAACATCTTCTTCCTGATCCTAAGGGAGTCAAAGAAGTGGCATTACGTGATGTAGATGAGCAATTGGATATCGTCAAATCTCAGTTGCATGGTTGGTTTTATACTCGTTGTGGTGTCAAAGATAAAACATGCCATTGATAGGAGTTGTGAAGTCAAACTTGCAAGCGCAATCATGGTTCACAAATTAAATCTTCCAACCATTGATCATCTTCAACCGTATAAGTTGCCGAGTGCTCATGGTGATGTTTGGGTTACTAAGCACACACTTGTATCTATTCAAATTGGCAAGTATGTGGATGAGGTGTTGTGTGATGTAGTCCCAATTCAAATGACACATGTGTTGCTGGGCAAGGCGTGGATGTTGAGGCGAGAAGTTAAATATGATGGACATACTAATAAGTATTCCTTCGTATTTAATGGTCGTCGTTCTGCACTTGTACCACATATTTATGACCAACTTTGTATTGATCTAGTATACATGAAAAGTGAGCATGAGCATTATAGTATGAAAAAAGAGCTAGATGAGGGAATTGTGACTGATGGGGTAAAATCCGAGGGAGTTGAAAAGGAGAAAGAGGTTGAGAATAATGAGAGGAAAAAGACAGCTATTGAGCATGAGAAAGAGATTGAAAAATCCAAAGTATTGACTGAGATTTTAAGTTTCAACAAAAATGAGAGTGAGGGGACTTATTGCCATTCTAACAACCTTAACATTGCTCTGTCTAGTGTTCCTTGTTTTGTGCAGGTTAAGCAAAGTGCAATCGCTTTGATCATACAATGTTCCATCCCAAAGTCACTTGTGCAATTTCCGAGTTTCCATGGAGTTTGTCTTTTAGGAGTTAGATCAATTTGGTTCCCATTCATGGAATCGGATGATTTCAACGCTGTTCACGTCTTTGGAGGATCAAACTATGTGTACCCTCAAGACGTTAGAATTGACCATGTTCCACGAGTTTACACAAGGGGCGAGGTCTTCAATGGGCACTACAATACCTATGCTCATCTTTCACCCAGTCCACTTGAAGCTCCAACTTCACCATGTCAGCTTCCATACTTTGCAAGCTTATCCAAGTTTGAGGAGTCTGATTTCATAGGATCTACATCGCATCACTTTGAGGATCCTTACCTCATGATCACAAGCGATCAAGTTGGGCATACACTGAAACTGGTTCGTGAGATTCAAAGTTCAACAAGGTTTACTTTCCAGCTTAGCAAGTGGTTTATGCATTGGATGAAACTTGTGGTAATCATAACAAAATTGAATCGACGGCATGTAACACTTCTTATTATCGTTCATGCTTCAATTTGTGGGCAAATTGCTTTCAAGAGGAGGGGAATATGCGAGTCAAGCTATGCCATCGGATAAGGTTCAAATCCCACTAGGACTAGTTACACAAGCTCGAGCAGTTCATTCAATTTCATCGCAGCAAAGACGTTATAAGGCGCGGGCACGCTTTATAAGGATACGTCTTCTGCCATTTAATTGATTCACTGCAGTAAAGTCATTATAAGGCGTGGGCACGCTTTATAAGCTCAAGTCATCTGCCCATCTAGTCACATTTGTTGTTTTAGTTAAGTCGTTTGTAATAAGGGCTTTATGGTCCATAGCCTTGCTTTATTTACCTAAGCGATGACCTCACAAGGTTATTTACCTAAGGGATGACCTCATAGGGTTCGGTCAAGCCCACAATTCTTAGTCTTATGGAAATTGTCAAGCCTACAATTCTTAGTCTTAGTCAAGCCCACAATTCTAGACTAGTTCCATATTATTTAGTTGTTCATCTCTATGTAAGGCTATAAATAGCCCACACTTCCAATGGTTTTAGGGATTCAATCAATAAATCAAATTTTGAGAGTTTTCTTGGTTTCTTCAAGGCTTCTTGAATACCTTAGAATTTCTCTAGGTGTTCGTGACTTATCAATCTAGAATCGCACTAGGTTGTGGCGTCTTCTACCATTATACCAAGGTTCGTTAACCACATGATTAACGGGTTGAGGTCATCCACTCCAAACTTGGTGTCCTCTTGTCGATCCTAAAGGTAACCCTTTACGGGTTTCATCACAAGGTTGGCGACATTCGTATCAGTTGGTAATCAGAGCTAGTTAAGAGGTATCACGTTATATCCCTTTATTTATTTCCTTTTCGAGTCAAGTTGTCCAAAATTCTGTTTTCGTGTTCTAAGTTTGCTACCCACAATTTCCAGATTTGTTACATTGTGTTCTTGCGTTATTTTTCCAGATTTATCGCGTCATAAACTTGCGTCTAGTTGTTGTTAATTGCTGTGGTTAGCCTTGTTTGGTCCAGCCTTTTTTTTGTGTGTCTTATTCTTGATTCTTTGTTTGTGTTTGCGTCTTGTTTCTATTCTATTATATCCATTTAATTCTAGTCTTTTGTTCTATTTGATCATCCTAGGTTACTGTTCATCCGAAAAATCAGTTTGTAACAGGGGTTTTAGAGTCCTATCTAGTTTTTACCTTATGTTCTTGTCGTTTACATACAAAAAAAAAAAATATAGCTGGCTGACCCTACAAAATTCTTGGAAATCTGTCTTGATCAAAACTTGGGTTTCTTGAAGCTCTTGATTGTTTAAAACCAAAATCTTGAAGTTCTTGGAACTTTAGTTGGGGATTCTTGAAAGCCTCCAGAATTGACCATTGATAAGAAGAACATTCAGCCATGAAATTTGACTCTTGAAAGCTTTCAAATTTGACCACTGATTGTGATAAATGCCTTCCTAAAAGCTTACCATCAAACAAAAAAAGGAGCACCAATCCTACTCCAATTCCAAGTTGGATTTGACTAGTTTAGTCCAACTTGAATAAGGCTGTCCAGATTTACTTCAATTTCATTTTTTTTACAGCCTATTAAATCCTTATTGGGATAGGAAAAGAGGATTAGTTCCAGAATAATCCAAGAATTTCCACTATCCATTATTTCCTAAATCGCTGCAACAAGAACCAGTGTTGGTGCGCTCTTTTAGGCAGTTGTTTATCTTTATAGCTTTCTTGAATCAGTTGTTTAGTTTTTTTTCCCAGTAATTTCCAGCCAGAGTAGTGTCCAAATTTCCAAGTCTTGTGTAGAGTCATTTGCCAAGTTTTTGTGTTGCGTAACTAGTAGTCCCTTTGTCATGCGTCTACGCATTTTTTCCAGTAAATTCCAGCAGATTTTTTTCCAGTTCTTTTGAGTCTTACACCTCCTCAAATTTCCAGCTTATAACAAGCCACATTTGAGTAGATTCTTGTACGAAGCTGGTTGAACTTTTCAGGAAAATTTTCTACTTTCTTCAAGGGAAGCAAGCAGAACCTTGAGAAAATTAGAGTGTTTTAAACACTTGAGTGATACACGAGTGGCGAGTGTAAACATGTGAGCTTGTGTGGTGAGGAAAAATATCTTTTGTTTCACTAATTTTTTGCAGGTTTCCTTATACATCATGGCGAATACGAGGCATTTAAAAGCTAGCTTACAACATCTTCTTCCTGATCCTAAGGGAGTCAAAGAAGTGGCATTACGTGATGTAGATGAGCAATTGGATATCGTCAAATCTCAGTTGCATGGTTGGTTTTATACTCGTTGTGGTGTCAAAGATAAAACATGCCATTGATAGGAGTTGTGAAGTCAAACTTGCAAGCGCAATCATGGTTCACAAATTAAATCTTCCAACCATTGATCATCTTCAACCGTATAAGTTGCCGAGTGCTCATGGTGATGTTTGGGTTACTAAGCACACACTTGTATCTATTCAAATTGGCAAGTATGTGGATGAGGTGTTGTGTGATGTAGTCCCAATTCAAATGACACATGTGTTGCTGGGCAAGGCGTGGATGTTGAGGCGAGAAGTTAAATATGATGGACATACTAATAAGTATTCCTTCGTATTTAATGGTCGTCGTTCTGCACTTGTACCACATATTTATGACCAACTTTGTATTGATCTAGTATACATGAAAAGTGAGCATGAGCATTATAGTATGAAAAAAGAGCTAGATGAGGGAATTGTGACTGATGGGGTAAAATCCGAGGGAGTTGAAAAGGAGAAAGAGGTTGAGAATAATGAGAGGAAAAAGACAGCTATTGAGCATGAGAAAGAGATTGAAAAATCCAAAGTATTGACTGAGATTTTAAGTTTCAACAAAAATGAGAGTGAGGGGACTTATTGCCATTCTAACAACCTTAACATTGCTCTGTCTAGTGTTCCTTGTTTTGTGCAGGTTAAGCAAAGTGCAATCGCTTTGATCATACAATGTTCCATCCCAAAGTCACTTGTGCAATTTCCGAGTTTCCATGGAGTTTGTCTTTTAGGAGTTAGATCAATTTGGTTCCCATTCATGGAATCGGATGATTTCAACGCTGTTCACGTCTTTGGAGGATCAAACTATGTGTACCCTCAAGACGTTAGAATTGACCATGTTCCACGAGTTTACACAAGGGGCGAGGTCTTCAATGGGCACTACAATACCTATGCTCATCTTTCACCCAGTCCACTTGAAGCTCCAACTTCACCATGTCAGCTTCCATACTTTGCAAGCTTATCCAAGTTTGAGGAGTCTGATTTCATAGGATCTACATCGCATCACTTTGAGGATCCTTACCTCATGATCACAAGCGATCAAGTTGGGCATACACTGAAACTGGTTCGTGAGATTCAAAGTTCAACAAGGTTTACTTTCCAGCTTAGCAAGTGGTTTATGCATTGGATGAAACTTGTGGTAATCATAACAAAATTGAATCGACGGCATGTAACACTTCTTATTATCGTTCATGCTTCAATTTGTGGGCAAATTGCTTTCAAGAGGAGGGGAATATGCGAGTCAAGCTATGCCATCGGATAAGGTTCAAATCCCACTAGGACTAGTTACACAAGCTCGAGCAGTTCATTCAATTTCATCGCAGCAAAGACGTTATAAGGCGCGGGCACGCTTTATAAGGATACGTCTTCTGCCATTTAATTGATTCACTGCAGTAAAGTCATTATAAGGCGTGGGCACGCTTTATAAGCTCAAGTCATCTGCCCATCTAGTCACATTTGTTGTTTTAGTTAAGTCGTTTGTAATAAGGGCTTTATGGTCCATAGCCTTGCTTTATTTACCTAAGCGATGACCTCACAAGGTTATTTACCTAAGGGATGACCTCATAGGGTTCGGTCAAGCCCACAATTCTTAGTCTTATGGAAATTGTCAAGCCTACAATTCTTAGTCTTAGTCAAGCCCACAATTCTAGACTAGTTCCATATTATTTAGTTGTTCATCTCTATGTAAGGCTATAAATAGCCCACACTTCCAATGGTTTTAGGGATTCAATCAATAAATCAAATTTTGAGAGTTTTCTTGGTTTCTTCAAGGCTTCTTGAATACCTTAGAATTTCTCTAGGTGTTCGTGACTTATCAATCTAGAATCGCACTAGGTTGTGGCGTCTTCTACCATTATACCAAGGTTCGTTAACCACATGATTAACGGGTTGAGGTCATCCACTCCAAACTTGGTGTCCTCTTGTCGATCCTAAAGGTAACCCTTTACGGGTTTCATCACAAGGTTGGCGACATTCGTATCAGTTGGTAATCAGAGCTAGTTAAGAGGTATCACGTTATATCCCTTTATTTATTTCCTTTTCGAGTCAAGTTGTCCAAAATTCTGTTTTCGTGTTCTAAGTTTGCTACCCACAATTTCCAGATTTGTTACATTGTGTTCTTGCGTTATTTTTCCAGATTTATCGCGTCATAAACTTGCGTCTAGTTGTTGTTAATTGCTGTGGTTAGCCTTGTTTGGTCCAGCCTTTTTTTTGTGTGTCTTATTCTTGATTCTTTGTTTGTGTTTGCGTCTTGTTTCTATTCTATTATATCCATTTAATTCTAGTCTTTTGTTCTATTTGATCATCCTAGGTTACTGTTCATCCGAAAAATCAGTTTGTAACAGGGGTTTTAGAGTCCTATCTAGTTTTTACCTTATGTTCTTGTCGTTTACATACAAAAAAAAAAAATATAGCTGGCTGACCCTACAAAATTCTTGGAAATCTGTCTTGATCAAAACTTGGGTTTCTTGAAGCTCTTGATTGTTTAAAACCAAAATCTTGAAGTTCTTGGAACTTTAGTTGGGGATTCTTGAAAGCCTCCAGAATTGACCATTGATAAGAAGAACATTCAGCCATGAAATTTGACTCTTGAAAGCTTTCAAATTTGACCACTGATTGTGATAAATGCCTTCCTAAAAGCTTACCATCAAACAAAAAAAGGAGCACCAATCCTACTCCAATTCCAAGTTGGATTTGACTAGTTTAGTCCAACTTGAATAAGGCTGTCCAGATTTACTTCAATTTCATTTTTTTTACAGCCTATTAAATCCTTATTGGGATAGGAAAAGAGGATTAGTTCCAGAATAATCCAAGAATTTCCACTATCCATTATTTCCTAAATCGCTGCAACAAGAACCAGTGTTGGTGCGCTCTTTTAGGCAGTTGTTTATCTTTATAGCTTTCTTGAATCAGTTGTTTAGTTTTTTTTCCCAGTAATTTCCAGCCAGAGTAGTGTCCAAATTTCCAAGTCTTGTGTAGAGTCATTTGCCAAGTTTTTGTGTTGCGTAACTAGTAGTCCCTTTGTCATGCGTCTACGCATTTTTTCCAGTAAATTCCAGCAGATTTTTTTCCAGTTCTTTTGAGTCTTACACCTCCTCAAATTTCCAGCTTATAACAAGCCACATTTGAGTAGATTCTTGTACGAAGCTGGTTGAACTTTTCAGGAAAATTTTCTACTTTCTTCAAGGGAAGCAAGCAGAACCTTGAGAAAATTAGAGTGTTTTAAACACTTGAGTGATACACGAGTGGCGAGTGTAAACATGTGAGCTTGTGTGGTGAGGAAAAATATCTTTTGTTTCACTAATTTTTTGCAGGTTTCCTTATACATCATGGCGAATACGAGGCATTTAAAAGCTAGCTTACAACATCTTCTTCCTGATCCTAAGGGAGTCAAAGAAGTGGCATTACGTGATGTAGATGAGCAATTGGATATCGTCAAATCTCAGTTGCATGGTTGGTTTTATACTCGTTGTGGTGTCAAAGATAAAACATGCCATTGATAGGAGTTGTGAAGTCAAACTTGCAAGCGCAATCATGGTTCACAAATTAAATCTTCCAACCATTGATCATCTTCAACCGTATAAGTTGCCGAGTGCTCATGGTGATGTTTGGGTTACTAAGCACACACTTGTATCTATTCAAATTGGCAAGTATGTGGATGAGGTGTTGTGTGATGTAGTCCCAATTCAAATGACACATGTGTTGCTGGGCAAGGCGTGGATGTTGAGGCGAGAAGTTAAATATGATGGACATACTAATAAGTATTCCTTCGTATTTAATGGTCGTCGTTCTGCACTTGTACCACATATTTATGACCAACTTTGTATTGATCTAGTATACATGAAAAGTGAGCATGAGCATTATAGTATGAAAAAAGAGCTAGATGAGGGAATTGTGACTGATGGGGTAAAATCCGAGGGAGTTGAAAAGGAGAAAGAGGTTGAGAATAATGAGAGGAAAAAGACAGCTATTGAGCATGAGAAAGAGATTGAAAAATCCAAAGTATTGACTGAGATTTTAAGTTTCAACAAAAATGAGAGTGAGGGGACTTATTGCCATTCTAACAACCTTAACATTGCTCTGTCTAGTGTTCCTTGTTTTGTGCAGGTTAAGCAAAGTGCAATCGCTTTGATCATACAATGTTCCATCCCAAAGTCACTTGTGCAATTTCCGAGTTTCCATGGAGTTTGTCTTTTAGGAGTTAGATCAATTTGGTTCCCATTCATGGAATCGGATGATTTCAACGCTGTTCACGTCTTTGGAGGATCAAACTATGTGTACCCTCAAGACGTTAGAATTGACCATGTTCCACGAGTTTACACAAGGGGCGAGGTCTTCAATGGGCACTACAATACCTATGCTCATCTTTCACCCAGTCCACTTGAAGCTCCAACTTCACCATGTCAGCTTCCATACTTTGCAAGCTTATCCAAGTTTGAGGAGTCTGATTTCATAGGATCTACATCGCATCACTTTGAGGATCCTTACCTCATGATCACAAGCGATCAAGTTGGGCATACACTGAAACTGGTTCGTGAGATTCAAAGTTCAACAAGGTTTACTTTCCAGCTTAGCAAGTGGTTTATGCATTGGATGAAACTTGTGGTAATCATAACAAAATTGAATCGACGGCATGTAACACTTCTTATTATCGTTCATGCTTCAATTTGTGGGCAAATTGCTTTCAAGAGGAGGGGAATATGCGAGTCAAGCTATGCCATCGGATAAGGTTCAAATCCCACTAGGACTAGTTACACAAGCTCGAGCAGTTCATTCAATTTCATCGCAGCAAAGACGTTATAAGGCGCGGGCACGCTTTATAAGGATACGTCTTCTGCCATTTAATTGATTCACTGCAGTAAAGTCATTATAAGGCGTGGGCACGCTTTATAAGCTCAAGTCATCTGCCCATCTAGTCACATTTGTTGTTTTAGTTAAGTCGTTTGTAATAAGGGCTTTATGGTCCATAGCCTTGCTTTATTTACCTAAGCGATGACCTCACAAGGTTATTTACCTAAGGGATGACCTCATAGGGTTCGGTCAAGCCCACAATTCTTAGTCTTATGGAAATTGTCAAGCCTACAATTCTTAGTCTTAGTCAAGCCCACAATTCTAGACTAGTTCCATATTATTTAGTTGTTCATCTCTATGTAAGGCTATAAATAGCCCACACTTCCAATGGTTTTAGGGATTCAATCAATAAATCAAATTTTGAGAGTTTTCTTGGTTTCTTCAAGGCTTCTTGAATACCTTAGAATTTCTCTAGGTGTTCGTGACTTATCAATCTAGAATCGCACTAGGTTGTGGCGTCTTCTACCATTATACCAAGGTTCGTTAACCACATGATTAACGGGTTGAGGTCATCCACTCCAAACTTGGTGTCCTCTTGTCGATCCTAAAGGTAACCCTTTACGGGTTTCATCACAAGGTTGGCGACATTCGTATCAGTTGGTAATCAGAGCTAGTTAAGAGGTATCACGTTATATCCCTTTATTTATTTCCTTTTCGAGTCAAGTTGTCCAAAATTCTGTTTTCGTGTTCTAAGTTTGCTACCCACAATTTCCAGATTTGTTACATTGTGTTCTTGCGTTATTTTTCCAGATTTATCGCGTCATAAACTTGCGTCTAGTTGTTGTTAATTGCTGTGGTTAGCCTTGTTTGGTCCAGCCTTTTTTTTGTGTGTCTTATTCTTGATTCTTTGTTTGTGTTTGCGTCTTGTTTCTATTCTATTATATCCATTTAATTCTAGTCTTTTGTTCTATTTGATCATCCTAGGTTACTGTTCATCCGAAAAATCAGTTTGTAACAGGGGTTTTAGAGTCCTATCTAGTTTTTACCTTATGTTCTTGTCGTTTACATACAAAAAAAAAAAATATAGCTGGCTGACCCTACAAAATTCTTGGAAATCTGTCTTGATCAAAACTTGGGTTTCTTGAAGCTCTTGATTGTTTAAAACCAAAATCTTGAAGTTCTTGGAACTTTAGTTGGGGATTCTTGAAAGCCTCCAGAATTGACCATTGATAAGAAGAACATTCAGCCATGAAATTTGACTCTTGAAAGCTTTCAAATTTGACCACTGATTGTGATAAATGCCTTCCTAAAAGCTTACCATCAAACAAAAAAAGGAGCACCAATCCTACTCCAATTCCAAGTTGGATTTGACTAGTTTAGTCCAACTTGAATAAGGCTGTCCAGATTTACTTCAATTTCATTTTTTTTACAGCCTATTAAATCCTTATTGGGATAGGAAAAGAGGATTAGTTCCAGAATAATCCAAGAATTTCCACTATCCATTATTTCCTAAATCGCTGCAACAAGAACCAGTGTTGGTGCGCTCTTTTAGGCAGTTGTTTATCTTTATAGCTTTCTTGAATCAGTTGTTTAGTTTTTTTTCCCAGTAATTTCCAGCCAGAGTAGTGTCCAAATTTCCAAGTCTTGTGTAGAGTCATTTGCCAAGTTTTTGTGTTGCGTAACTAGTAGTCCCTTTGTCATGCGTCTACGCATTTTTTCCAGTAAATTCCAGCAGATTTTTTTCCAGTTCTTTTGAGTCTTACACCTCCTCAAATTTCCAGCTTATAACAAGCCACATTTGAGTAGATTCTTGTACGAAGCTGGTTGAACTTTTCAGGAAAATTTTCTACTTTCTTCAAGGGAAGCAAGCAGAACCTTGAGAAAATTAGAGTGTTTTAAACACTTGAGTGATACACGAGTGGCGAGTGTAAACATGTGAGCTTGTGTGGTGAGGAAAAATATCTTTTGTTTCACTAATTTTTTGCAGGTTTCCTTATACATCATGGCGAATACGAGGCATTTAAAAGCTAGCTTACAACATCTTCTTCCTGATCCTAAGGGAGTCAAAGAAGTGGCATTACGTGATGTAGATGAGCAATTGGATATCGTCAAATCTCAGTTGCATGGTTGGTTTTATACTCGTTGTGGTGTCAAAGATAAAACATGCCATTGATAGGAGTTGTGAAGTCAAACTTGCAAGCGCAATCATGGTTCACAAATTAAATCTTCCAACCATTGATCATCTTCAACCGTATAAGTTGCCGAGTGCTCATGGTGATGTTTGGGTTACTAAGCACACACTTGTATCTATTCAAATTGGCAAGTATGTGGATGAGGTGTTGTGTGATGTAGTCCCAATTCAAATGACACATGTGTTGCTGGGCAAGGCGTGGATGTTGAGGCGAGAAGTTAAATATGATGGACATACTAATAAGTATTCCTTCGTATTTAATGGTCGTCGTTCTGCACTTGTACCACATATTTATGACCAACTTTGTATTGATCTAGTATACATGAAAAGTGAGCATGAGCATTATAGTATGAAAAAAGAGCTAGATGAGGGAATTGTGACTGATGGGGTAAAATCCGAGGGAGTTGAAAAGGAGAAAGAGGTTGAGAATAATGAGAGGAAAAAGACAGCTATTGAGCATGAGAAAGAGATTGAAAAATCCAAAGTATTGACTGAGATTTTAAGTTTCAACAAAAATGAGAGTGAGGGGACTTATTGCCATTCTAACAACCTTAACATTGCTCTGTCTAGTGTTCCTTGTTTTGTGCAGGTTAAGCAAAGTGCAATCGCTTTGATCATACAATGTTCCATCCCAAAGTCACTTGTGCAATTTCCGAGTTTCCATGGAGTTTGTCTTTTAGGAGTTAGATCAATTTGGTTCCCATTCATGGAATCGGATGATTTCAACGCTGTTCACGTCTTTGGAGGATCAAACTATGTGTACCCTCAAGACGTTAGAATTGACCATGTTCCACGAGTTTACACAAGGGGCGAGGTCTTCAATGGGCACTACAATACCTATGCTCATCTTTCACCCAGTCCACTTGAAGCTCCAACTTCACCATGTCAGCTTCCATACTTTGCAAGCTTATCCAAGTTTGAGGAGTCTGATTTCATAGGATCTACATCGCATCACTTTGAGGATCCTTACCTCATGATCACAAGCGATCAAGTTGGGCATACACTGAAACTGGTTCGTGAGATTCAAAGTTCAACAAGGTTTACTTTCCAGCTTAGCAAGTGGTTTATGCATTGGATGAAACTTGTGGTAATCATAACAAAATTGAATCGACGGCATGTAACACTTCTTATTATCGTTCATGCTTCAATTTGTGGGCAAATTGCTTTCAAGAGGAGGGGAATATGCGAGTCAAGCTATGCCATCGGATAAGGTTCAAATCCCACTAGGACTAGTTACACAAGCTCGAGCAGTTCATTCAATTTCATCGCAGCAAAGACGTTATAAGGCGCGGGCACGCTTTATAAGGATACGTCTTCTGCCATTTAATTGATTCACTGCAGTAAAGTCATTATAAGGCGTGGGCACGCTTTATAAGCTCAAGTCATCTGCCCATCTAGTCACATTTGTTGTTTTAGTTAAGTCGTTTGTAATAAGGGCTTTATGGTCCATAGCCTTGCTTTATTTACCTAAGCGATGACCTCACAAGGTTATTTACCTAAGGGATGACCTCATAGGGTTCGGTCAAGCCCACAATTCTTAGTCTTATGGAAATTGTCAAGCCTACAATTCTTAGTCTTAGTCAAGCCCACAATTCTAGACTAGTTCCATATTATTTAGTTGTTCATCTCTATGTAAGGCTATAAATAGCCCACACTTCCAATGGTTTTAGGGATTCAATCAATAAATCAAATTTTGAGAGTTTTCTTGGTTTCTTCAAGGCTTCTTGAATACCTTAGAATTTCTCTAGGTGTTCGTGACTTATCAATCTAGAATCGCACTAGGTTGTGGCGTCTTCTACCATTATACCAAGGTTCGTTAACCACATGATTAACGGGTTGAGGTCATCCACTCCAAACTTGGTGTCCTCTTGTCGATCCTAAAGGTAACCCTTTACGGGTTTCATCACAAGGTTGGCGACATTCGTATCAGTTGGTAATCAGAGCTAGTTAAGAGGTATCACGTTATATCCCTTTATTTATTTCCTTTTCGAGTCAAGTTGTCCAAAATTCTGTTTTCGTGTTCTAAGTTTGCTACCCACAATTTCCAGATTTGTTACATTGTGTTCTTGCGTTATTTTTCCAGATTTATCGCGTCATAAACTTGCGTCTAGTTGTTGTTAATTGCTGTGGTTAGCCTTGTTTGGTCCAGCCTTTTTTTTGTGTGTCTTATTCTTGATTCTTTGTTTGTGTTTGCGTCTTGTTTCTATTCTATTATATCCATTTAATTCTAGTCTTTTGTTCTATTTGATCATCCTAGGTTACTGTTCATCCGAAAAATCAGTTTGTAACAGGGGTTTTAGAGTCCTATCTAGTTTTTACCTTATGTTCTTGTCGTTTACATACAAAAAAAAAAAATATAGCTGGCTGACCCTACAAAATTCTTGGAAATCTGTCTTGATCAAAACTTGGGTTTCTTGAAGCTCTTGATTGTTTAAAACCAAAATCTTGAAGTTCTTGGAACTTTAGTTGGGGATTCTTGAAAGCCTCCAGAATTGACCATTGATAAGAAGAACATTCAGCCATGAAATTTGACTCTTGAAAGCTTTCAAATTTGACCACTGATTGTGATAAATGCCTTCCTAAAAGCTTACCATCAAACAAAAAAAGGAGCACCAATCCTACTCCAATTCCAAGTTGGATTTGACTAGTTTAGTCCAACTTGAATAAGGCTGTCCAGATTTACTTCAATTTCATTTTTTTTACAGCCTATTAAATCCTTATTGGGATAGGAAAAGAGGATTAGTTCCAGAATAATCCAAGAATTTCCACTATCCATTATTTCCTAAATCGCTGCAACAAGAACCAGTGTTGGTGCGCTCTTTTAGGCAGTTGTTTATCTTTATAGCTTTCTTGAATCAGTTGTTTAGTTTTTTTTCCCAGTAATTTCCAGCCAGAGTAGTGTCCAAATTTCCAAGTCTTGTGTAGAGTCATTTGCCAAGTTTTTGTGTTGCGTAACTAGTAGTCCCTTTGTCATGCGTCTACGCATTTTTTCCAGTAAATTCCAGCAGATTTTTTTCCAGTTCTTTTGAGTCTTACACCTCCTCAAATTTCCAGCTTATAACAAGCCACATTTGAGTAGATTCTTGTACGAAGCTGGTTGAACTTTTCAGGAAAATTTTCTACTTTCTTCAAGGGAAGCAAGCAGAACCTTGAGAAAATTAGAGTGTTTTAAACACTTGAGTGATACACGAGTGGCGAGTGTAAACATGTGAGCTTGTGTGGTGAGGAAAAATATCTTTTGTTTCACTAATTTTTTGCAGGTTTCCTTATACATCATGGCGAATACGAGGCATTTAAAAGCTAGCTTACAACATCTTCTTCCTGATCCTAAGGGAGTCAAAGAAGTGGCATTACGTGATGTAGATGAGCAATTGGATATCGTCAAATCTCAGTTGCATGGTTGGTTTTATACTCGTTGTGGTGTCAAAGATAAAACATGCCATTGATAGGAGTTGTGAAGTCAAACTTGCAAGCGCAATCATGGTTCACAAATTAAATCTTCCAACCATTGATCATCTTCAACCGTATAAGTTGCCGAGTGCTCATGGTGATGTTTGGGTTACTAAGCACACACTTGTATCTATTCAAATTGGCAAGTATGTGGATGAGGTGTTGTGTGATGTAGTCCCAATTCAAATGACACATGTGTTGCTGGGCAAGGCGTGGATGTTGAGGCGAGAAGTTAAATATGATGGACATACTAATAAGTATTCCTTCGTATTTAATGGTCGTCGTTCTGCACTTGTACCACATATTTATGACCAACTTTGTATTGATCTAGTATACATGAAAAGTGAGCATGAGCATTATAGTATGAAAAAAGAGCTAGATGAGGGAATTGTGACTGATGGGGTAAAATCCGAGGGAGTTGAAAAGGAGAAAGAGGTTGAGAATAATGAGAGGAAAAAGACAGCTATTGAGCATGAGAAAGAGATTGAAAAATCCAAAGTATTGACTGAGATTTTAAGTTTCAACAAAAATGAGAGTGAGGGGACTTATTGCCATTCTAACAACCTTAACATTGCTCTGTCTAGTGTTCCTTGTTTTGTGCAGGTTAAGCAAAGTGCAATCGCTTTGATCATACAATGTTCCATCCCAAAGTCACTTGTGCAATTTCCGAGTTTCCATGGAGTTTGTCTTTTAGGAGTTAGATCAATTTGGTTCCCATTCATGGAATCGGATGATTTCAACGCTGTTCACGTCTTTGGAGGATCAAACTATGTGTACCCTCAAGACGTTAGAATTGACCATGTTCCACGAGTTTACACAAGGGGCGAGGTCTTCAATGGGCACTACAATACCTATGCTCATCTTTCACCCAGTCCACTTGAAGCTCCAACTTCACCATGTCAGCTTCCATACTTTGCAAGCTTATCCAAGTTTGAGGAGTCTGATTTCATAGGATCTACATCGCATCACTTTGAGGATCCTTACCTCATGATCACAAGCGATCAAGTTGGGCATACACTGAAACTGGTTCGTGAGATTCAAAGTTCAACAAGGTTTACTTTCCAGCTTAGCAAGTGGTTTATGCATTGGATGAAACTTGTGGTAATCATAACAAAATTGAATCGACGGCATGTAACACTTCTTATTATCGTTCATGCTTCAATTTGTGGGCAAATTGCTTTCAAGAGGAGGGGAATATGCGAGTCAAGCTATGCCATCGGATAAGGTTCAAATCCCACTAGGACTAGTTACACAAGCTCGAGCAGTTCATTCAATTTCATCGCAGCAAAGACGTTATAAGGCGCGGGCACGCTTTATAAGGATACGTCTTCTGCCATTTAATTGATTCACTGCAGTAAAGTCATTATAAGGCGTGGGCACGCTTTATAAGCTCAAGTCATCTGCCCATCTAGTCACATTTGTTGTTTTAGTTAAGTCGTTTGTAATAAGGGCTTTATGGTCCATAGCCTTGCTTTATTTACCTAAGCGATGACCTCACAAGGTTATTTACCTAAGGGATGACCTCATAGGGTTCGGTCAAGCCCACAATTCTTAGTCTTATGGAAATTGTCAAGCCTACAATTCTTAGTCTTAGTCAAGCCCACAATTCTAGACTAGTTCCATATTATTTAGTTGTTCATCTCTATGTAAGGCTATAAATAGCCCACACTTCCAATGGTTTTAGGGATTCAATCAATAAATCAAATTTTGAGAGTTTTCTTGGTTTCTTCAAGGCTTCTTGAATACCTTAGAATTTCTCTAGGTGTTCGTGACTTATCAATCTAGAATCGCACTAGGTTGTGGCGTCTTCTACCATTATACCAAGGTTCGTTAACCACATGATTAACGGGTTGAGGTCATCCACTCCAAACTTGGTGTCCTCTTGTCGATCCTAAAGGTAACCCTTTACGGGTTTCATCACAAGGTTGGCGACATTCGTATCAGTTGGTAATCAGAGCTAGTTAAGAGGTATCACGTTATATCCCTTTATTTATTTCCTTTTCGAGTCAAGTTGTCCAAAATTCTGTTTTCGTGTTCTAAGTTTGCTACCCACAATTTCCAGATTTGTTACATTGTGTTCTTGCGTTATTTTTCCAGATTTATCGCGTCATAAACTTGCGTCTAGTTGTTGTTAATTGCTGTGGTTAGCCTTGTTTGGTCCAGCCTTTTTTTTGTGTGTCTTATTCTTGATTCTTTGTTTGTGTTTGCGTCTTGTTTCTATTCTATTATATCCATTTAATTCTAGTCTTTTGTTCTATTTGATCATCCTAGGTTACTGTTCATCCGAAAAATCAGTTTGTAACAGGGGTTTTAGAGTCCTATCTAGTTTTTACCTTATGTTCTTGTCGTTTACATACAAAAAAAAAAAATATAGCTGGCTGACCCTACAAAATTCTTGGAAATCTGTCTTGATCAAAACTTGGGTTTCTTGAAGCTCTTGATTGTTTAAAACCAAAATCTTGAAGTTCTTGGAACTTTAGTTGGGGATTCTTGAAAGCCTCCAGAATTGACCATTGATAAGAAGAACATTCAGCCATGAAATTTGACTCTTGAAAGCTTTCAAATTTGACCACTGATTGTGATAAATGCCTTCCTAAAAGCTTACCATCAAACAAAAAAAGGAGCACCAATCCTACTCCAATTCCAAGTTGGATTTGACTAGTTTAGTCCAACTTGAATAAGGCTGTCCAGATTTACTTCAATTTCATTTTTTTTACAGCCTATTAAATCCTTATTGGGATAGGAAAAGAGGATTAGTTCCAGAATAATCCAAGAATTTCCACTATCCATTATTTCCTAAATCGCTGCAACAAGAACCAGTGTTGGTGCGCTCTTTTAGGCAGTTGTTTATCTTTATAGCTTTCTTGAATCAGTTGTTTAGTTTTTTTTCCCAGTAATTTCCAGCCAGAGTAGTGTCCAAATTTCCAAGTCTTGTGTAGAGTCATTTGCCAAGTTTTTGTGTTGCGTAACTAGTAGTCCCTTTGTCATGCGTCTACGCATTTTTTCCAGTAAATTCCAGCAGATTTTTTTCCAGTTCTTTTGAGTCTTACACCTCCTCAAATTTCCAGCTTATAACAAGCCACATTTGAGTAGATTCTTGTACGAAGCTGGTTGAACTTTTCAGGAAAATTTTCTACTTTCTTCAAGGGAAGCAAGCAGAACCTTGAGAAAATTAGAGTGTTTTAAACACTTGAGTGATACACGAGTGGCGAGTGTAAACATGTGAGCTTGTGTGGTGAGGAAAAATATCTTTTGTTTCACTAATTTTTTGCAGGTTTGCTTATACATCATGGCGAATACGAGGCATTTAAAAGCTAGCTTACAACATCTTCTTCCTGATCCTAAGGGAGTCAAAGAAGTGGCATTACGTGATGTAGATGAGCAATTGGATATCGTCAAATCTCAGTTGCATGGTTGGTTTTATACTCGTTGTGGTGTCAAAGATAAAACATGCCATTGATAGGAGTTGTGAAGTCAAACTTGCAAGCGCAATCATGGTTCACAAATTAAATCTTCCAACCATTGATCATCTTCAACCGTATAAGTTGCCGAGTGCTCATGGTGATGTTTGGGTTACTAAGCACACACTTGTATCTATTCAAATTGGCAAGTATGTGGATGAGGTGTTGTGTGATGTAGTCCCAATTCAAATGACACATGTGTTGCTGGGCAAGGCGTGGATGTTGAGGCGAGAAGTTAAATATGATGGACATACTAATAAGTATTCCTTCGTATTTAATGGTCGTCGTTCTGCACTTGTACCACATATTTATGACCAACTTTGTATTGATCTAGTATACATGAAAAGTGAGCATGAGCATTATAGTATGAAAAAAGAGCTAGATGAGGGAATTGTGACTGATGGGGTAAAATCCGAGGGAGTTGAAAAGGAGAAAGAGGTTGAGAATAATGAGAGGAAAAAGACAGCTATTGAGCATGAGAAAGAGATTGAAAAATCCAAAGTATTGACTGAGATTTTAAGTTTCAACAAAAATGAGAGTGAGGGGACTTATTGCCATTCTAACAACCTTAACATTGCTCTGTCTAGTGTTCCTTGTTTTGTGCAGGTTAAGCAAAGTGCAATCGCTTTGATCATACAATGTTCCATCCCAAAGTCACTTGTGCAATTTCCGAGTTTCCATGGAGTTTGTCTTTTAGGAGTTAGATCAATTTGGTTCCCATTCATGGAATCGGATGATTTCAACGCTGTTCACGTCTTTGGAGGATCAAACTATGTGTACCCTCAAGACGTTAGAATTGACCATGTTCCACGAGTTTACACAAGGGGCGAGGTCTTCAATGGGCACTACAATACCTATGCTCATCTTTCACCCAGTCCACTTGAAGCTCCAACTTCACCATGTCAGCTTCCATACTTTGCAAGCTTATCCAAGTTTGAGGAGTCTGATTTCATAGGATCTACATCGCATCACTTTGAGGATCCTTACCTCATGATCACAAGCGATCAAGTTGGGCATACACTGAAACTGGTTCGTGAGATTCAAAGTTCAACAAGGTTTACTTTCCAGCTTAGCAAGTGGTTTATGCATTGGATGAAACTTGTGGTAATCATAACAAAATTGAATCGACGGCATGTAACACTTCTTATTATCGTTCATGCTTCAATTTGTGGGCAAATTGCTTTCAAGAGGAGGGGAATATGCGAGTCAAGCTATGCCATCGGATAAGGTTCAAATCCCACTAGGACTAGTTACACAAGCTCGAGCAGTTCATTCAATTTCATCGCAGCAAAGACGTTATAAGGCGCGGGCACGCTTTATAAGGATACGTCTTCTGCCATTTAATTGATTCACTGCAGTAAAGTCATTATAAGGCGTGGGCACGCTTTATAAGCTCAAGTCATCTGCCCATCTAGTCACATTTGTTGTTTTAGTTAAGTCGTTTGTAATAAGGGCTTTATGGTCCATAGCCTTGCTTTATTTACCTAAGCGATGACCTCACAAGGTTATTTACCTAAGGGATGACCTCATAAGGTTCGGTCAAGCCCACAATTCTTAGTCTTATGGAAATTGTCAAGCCTACAATTCTTAGTCTTAGTCAAGCCCACAATTCTAGACTAGTTCCATATTATTTAGTTGTTCATCTCTATGTAAGGCTATAAATAGCCCACACTTCCAATGGTTTTAGGGATTCAATCAATAAATCAAATTTTGAGAGTTTTCTTGGTTTCTTCAAGGCTTCTTGAATACCTTAGAATTTCTCTAGGTGTTCGTGACTTATCAATCTAGAATCGCACTAGGTTGTGGCGTCTTCTACCATTATACCAAGGTTCGTTAACCACATGATTAACGGGTTGAGGTCATCCACTCCAAACTTGGTGTCCTCTTGTCGATCCTAAAGGTAACCTTTTACGGGTTT
Source organism: Coffea arabica (assembly GCF_036785885.1). Taxonomy (NCBI): domain Eukaryota; kingdom Viridiplantae; phylum Streptophyta; class Magnoliopsida; order Gentianales; family Rubiaceae; genus Coffea; species Coffea arabica. Next base: position 39,478,219 of record NC_092329.1, read on the forward strand.
CATCACAAGGTTGGCGACATTCGTATCAGTTGGTAATCAGAGCTAGTTAAGAGGTATCACGTTATATCCCTTTATTTATTTCCTTTTCGAGTCAAGTTGTCCAAAATTCTGTTTTCGTGTTCTAAGTTTGCTACCCACAATTTCCAGATTTGTTACATTGTGTTCTTGCGTTATTTTTCCAGATTTATCGCGTCATAAACTTGCGTCTAGTTGTTGTTAATTGCTGTGGTTAGCCTTGTTTGGTCCAGCCTTTTTTTTGTGTGTCTTATTCTTGATTCTTTGTTTGTGTTTGCGTCTTGTTTCTATTCTATTATATCCATTTAATTCTAGTCTTTTGTTCTATTTGATCATCCTAGGTTACTGTTCATCCGAAAAATCAGTTTGTAACAGGGGTTTTAGAGTCCTATCTAGTTTTTACCTTATGTTCTTGTCGTTTACATACAAAAAAAAATATAGCTGGCTGACCTTACAAAATTCTTGGAAATCTGTCTTGATCAAAACTTGGGTTTCTTGAAGCTCTTGATTGTTTAAAACCAAAATCTTGAAGTTCTTGGAACTTTAGTTGGGGATTCTTGAAAGCCTCCAGAATTGACCATTGATAAGAAGAACATTCAGCCATGAAATTTGACTCTTGAAAGCTTTCAAATTTGACCACTGATTGTGATAAATGCCTTCCTAAAAGCTTACCATCAAACAAAAAAAGGAGCACCAATCCTACTCCAATTCCAAGTTGGATTTGACTAGTTTAGTCCAACTTGAATAAGGCTGTCCAGATTTACTTCAATTTCATTTTTTTTACAGCCTATTAAATCCTTATTGGGATAGGAAAAGAGGATTAGTTCCAGAATAATCCAGTGTTGGTGCGCTCTTTTAGGCAGTTGTTTATCTTTATAGCTTTCTTGAATCAGTTGTTTAGTTTTTTTTCCCAGTAATTTCCAGCCAGAGTAGTGTCCAAATTTCCAAGTCTTGTGTAGAGTCATTTGCCAAGTTTTTGTGTTGCGTAACTAGTAGTCCCTTTGTCATGCGTCTACGCATTTTTTCCAGTAAATTCCAGCAGATTTTTTTCCAGTTCTTTTGAGTCTTACACCTCCTCAAATTTCCAGCTTATAACAAGCCACATTTGAGTAGATTCTTGTACGAAGCTGGTTGAACTTTTCAGGAAAATTTTCTACTTTCTTCAAGGGAAGCAAGCAGAACCTTGAGAAAATTAGAGTGTTTTAAACACTTGAGTGATACACGAGTGGCGAGTGTAAACATGTGAGCTTGTGTGGTGAGGAAAAATATCTTTTGTTTCACTAATTTTTTGCAGGTTTGCTTATACATCATGGCGAATACGAGGCATTTAAAAGCTAGCTTACAACATCTTCTTCCTGATCCTAAGGGAGTCAAAGAAGTGGCATTACGTGATGTAGATGAGCAATTGGATATCGTCAAATCTCAGTTGCATGGTTGGTTTTATACTCGTTGTGGTGTCAAAGATAAAACATGCCATTGATAGGAGTTGTGAAGTCAAACTTGCAAGCGCAATCATGGTTCACAAATTAAATCTTCCAACCATTGATCATCTTCAACCGTATAAGTTGCCGAGTGCTCATGGTGATGTTTGGGTTACTAAGCACACACTTGTATCTATTCAAATTGGCAAGTATGTGGATGAGGTGTTGTGTGATGTAGTCCCAATTCAAATGACACATGTGTTGCTGGGCAAGGCGTGGATGTTGAGGCGAGAAGTTAAATATGATGGACATACTAATAAGTATTCCTTCGTATTTAATGGTCGTCGTTCTGCACTTGTACCACATATTTATGACCAACTTTGTATTGATCTAGTATACATGAAAAGTGAGCATGAGCATTATAGTATGAAAAAAGAGCTAGATGAGGGAATTGTGACTGATGGGGTAAAATCCGAGGGAGTTGAAAAGGAGAAAGAGGTTGAGAATAATGAGAGGAAAAAGACAGCTATTGAGCATGAGAAAGAGATTGAAAAATCCAAAGTATTGACTGAGATTTTAAGTTTCAACAAAAATGAGAGTGAGGGGACTTATTGCCATTCTAACAACCTTAACATTGCTCTGTCTAGTGTTCCTTGTTTTGTGCAGGTTAAGCAAAGTGCAATCGCTTTGATCATACAATGTTCCATCCCAAAGTCACTTGTGCAATTTCCGAGTTTCCATGGAGTTTGTCTTTTAGGAGTTAGATCAATTTGGTTCCCATTCATGGAATCGGATGATTTCAACGCTGTTCACGTCTTTGGAGGATCAAACTATGTGTACCCTCAAGACGTTAGAATTGACCATGTTCCACGAGTTTACACAAGGGGCGAGGTCTTCAATGGGCACTACAATACCTATGCTCATCTTTCACCCAGTCCACTTGAAGCTCCAACTTCACCATGTCAGCTTCCATACTTTGCAAGCTTATCCAAGTTTGAGGAGTCTGATTTCATAGGATCTACATCGCATCACTTTGAGGATCCTTACCTCATGATCACAAGCGATCAAGTTGGGCATACACTGAAACTGGTTCGTGAGATTCAAAGTTCAACAAGGTTTACTTTCCAGCTTAGCAAGTGGTTTATGCATTGGATGAAACTTGTGGTAATCATAACAAAATTGAATCGACGGCATGTAACACTTCTTATTATCGTTCATGCTTCAATTTGTGGGCAAATTGCTTTCAAGAGGAGGGGAATATGCGAGTCAAGCTATGCCATCGGATAAGGTTCAAATCCCACTAGGACTAGTTACACAAGCTCGAGCAGTTCATTCAATTTCATCGCAGCAAAGACGTTATAAGGCGCGGGCACGCTTTATAAGGATACGTCTTCTGCCATTTAATTGATTCACTGCAGTAAAGTCATTATAAGGCGTGGGCACGCTTTATAAGCTCAAGTCATCTGCCCATCTAGTCACATTTGTTGTTTTAGTTAAGTCGTTTGTAATAAGGGCTTTATGGTCCATAGCCTTGCTTTATTTACCTAAGCGATGACCTCACAAGGTTATTTACCTAAGGGATGACCTCATAAGGTTCGGTCAAGCCCACAATTCTTAGTCTTATGGAAATTGTCAAGCCTACAATTCTTAGTCTTAGTCAAGCCCACAATTCTAGACTAGTTCCATATTATTTAGTTGTTCATCTCTATGTAAGGCTATAAATAGCCCACACTTCCAATGGTTTTAGGGATTCAATCAATAAATCAAATTTTGAGAGTTTTCTTGGTTTCTTCAAGGCTTCTTGAATACCTTAGAATTTCTCTAGGTGTTCGTGACTTATCAATCTAGAATCGCACTAGGTTGTGGCGTCTTCTACCATTATACCAAGGTTCGTTAACCACATGATTAACGGGTTGAGGTCATCCACTCCAAACTTGGTGTCCTCTTGTCGATCCTAAAGGTAACCCTTTACGGGTTTCATCACAAGGTTGGCGACATTCGTATCAGTTGGTAATCAGAGCTAGTTAAGAGGTATCACGTTATATCCCTTTATTTATTTCCTTTTCGAGTCAAGTTGTCCAAAATTCTGTTTTCGTGTTCTAAGTTTGCTACCCACAATTTCCAGATTTGTTACATTGTGTTCTTGCGTTATTTTTCCAGATTTATCGCGTCATAAACTTGCGTCTAGTTGTTGTTAATTGCTGTGGTTAGCCTTGTTTGGTCCAGCCTTTTTTTTGTGTGTCTTATTCTTGATTCTTTGTTTGTGTTTGCGTCTTGTTTCTATTCTATTATATCCATTTAATTCTAGTCTTTTGTTCTATTTGATCATCCTAGGTTACTGTTCATCCGAAAAATCAGTTTGTAACAGGGGTTTTAGAGTCCTATCTAGTTTTTACCTTATGTTCTTGTCGTTTACATACAAAAAAAAATATAGCTGGCTGACCTTACAAAATTCTTGGAAATCTGTCTTGATCAAAACTTGGGTTTCTTGAAGCTCTTGATTGTTTAAAACCAAAATCTTGAAGTTCTTGGAACTTTAGTTGGGGATTCTTGAAAGCCTCCAGAATTGACCATTGATAAGAAGAACATTCAGCCATGAAATTTGACTCTTGAAAGCTTTCAAATTTGACCACTGATTGTGATAAATGCCTTCCTAAAAGCTTACCATCAAACAAAAAAAGGAGCACCAATCCTACTCCAATTCCAAGTTGGATTTGACTAGTTTAGTCCAACTTGAATAAGGCTGTCCAGATTTACTTCAATTTCATTTTTTTTACAGCCTATTAAATCCTTATTGGGATAGGAAAAGAGGATTAGTTCCAGAATAATCCAGTGTTGGTGCGCTCTTTTAGGCAGTTGTTTATCTTTATAGCTTTCTTGAATCAGTTGTTTAGTTTTTTTTCCCAGTAATTTCCAGCCAGAGTAGTGTCCAAATTTCCAAGTCTTGTGTAGAGTCATTTGCCAAGTTTTTGTGTTGCGTAACTAGTAGTCCCTTTGTCATGCGTCTACGCATTTTTTCCAGTAAATTCCAGCAGATTTTTTTCCAGTTCTTTTGAGTCTTACACCTCCTCAAATTTCCAGCTTATAACAAGCCACATTTGAGTAGATTCTTGTACGAAGCTGGTTGAACTTTTCAGGAAAATTTTCTACTTTCTTCAAGGGAAGCAAGCAGAACCTTGAGAAAATTAGAGTGTTTTAAACACTTGAGTGATACACGAGTGGCGAGTGTAAACATGTGAGCTTGTGTGGTGAGGAAAAATATCTTTTGTTTCACTAATTTTTTGCAGGTTTGCTTATACATCATGGCGAATACGAGGCATTTAAAAGCTAGCTTACAACATCTTCTTCCTGATCCTAAGGGAGTCAAAGAAGTGGCATTACGTGATGTAGATGAGCAATTGGATATCGTCAAATCTCAGTTGCATGGTTGGTTTTATACTCGTTGTGGTGTCAAAGATAAAACATGCCATTGATAGGAGTTGTGAAGTCAAACTTGCAAGCGCAATCATGGTTCACAAATTAAATCTTCCAACCATTGATCATCTTCAACCGTATAAGTTGCCGAGTGCTCATGGTGATGTTTGGGTTACTAAGCACACACTTGTATCTATTCAAATTGGCAAGTATGTGGATGAGGTGTTGTGTGATGTAGTCCCAATTCAAATGACACATGTGTTGCTGGGCAAGGCGTGGATGTTGAGGCGAGAAGTTAAATATGATGGACATACTAATAAGTATTCCTTCGTATTTAATGGTCGTCGTTCTGCACTTGTACCACATATTTATGACCAACTTTGTATTGATCTAGTATACATGAAAAGTGAGCATGAGCATTATAGTATGAAAAAAGAGCTAGATGAGGGAATTGTGACTGATGGGGTAAAATCCGAGGGAGTTGAAAAGGAGAAAGAGGTTGAGAATAATGAGAGGAAAAAGACAGCTATTGAGCATGAGAAAGAGATTGAAAAATCCAAAGTATTGACTGAGATTTTAAGTTTCAACAAAAATGAGAGTGAGGGGACTTATTGCCATTCTAACAACCTTAACATTGCTCTGTCTAGTGTTCCTTGTTTTGTGCAGGTTAAGCAAAGTGCAATCGCTTTGATCATACAATGTTCCATCCCAAAGTCACTTGTGCAATTTCCGAGTTTCCATGGAGTTTGTCTTTTAGGAGTTAGATCAATTTGGTTCCCATTCATGGAATCGGATGATTTCAACGCTGTTCACGTCTTTGGAGGATCAAACTATGTGTACCCTCAAGACGTTAGAATTGACCATGTTCCACGAGTTTACACAAGGGGCGAGGTCTTCAATGGGCACTACAATACCTATGCTCATCTTTCACCCAGTCCACTTGAAGCTCCAACTTCACCATGTCAGCTTCCATACTTTGCAAGCTTATCCAAGTTTGAGGAGTCTGATTTCATAGGATCTACATCGCATCACTTTGAGGATCCTTACCTCATGATCACAAGCGATCAAGTTGGGCATACACTGAAACTGGTTCGTGAGATTCAAAGTTCAACAAGGTTTACTTTCCAGCTTAGCAAGTGGTTTATGCATTGGATGAAACTTGTGGTAATCATAACAAAATTGAATCGACGGCATGTAACACTTCTTATTATCGTTCATGCTTCAATTTGTGGGCAAATTGCTTTCAAGAGGAGGGGAATATGCGAGTCAAGCTATGCCATCGGATAAGGTTCAAATCCCACTAGGACTAGTTACACAAGCTCGAGCAGTTCATTCAATTTCATCGCAGCAAAGACGTTATAAGGCGCGGGCACGCTTTATAAGGATACGTCTTCTGCCATTTAATTGATTCACTGCAGTAAAGTCATTATAAGGCGTGGGCACGCTTTATAAGCTCAAGTCATCTGCCCATCTAGTCACATTTGTTGTTTTAGTTAAGTCGTTTGTAATAAGGGCTTTATGGTCCATAGCCTTGCTTTATTTACCTAAGCGATGACCTCACAAGGTTATTTACCTAAGGGATGACCTCATAAGGTTCGGTCAAGCCCACAATTCTTAGTCTTATGGAAATTGTCAAGCCTACAATTCTTAGTCTTAGTCAAGCCCACAATTCTAGACTAGTTCCATATTATTTAGTTGTTCATCTCTATGTAAGGCTATAAATAGCCCACACTTCCAATGGTTTTAGGGATTCAATCAATAAATCAAATTTTGAGAGTTTTCTTGGTTTCTTCAAGGCTTCTTGAATACCTTAGAATTTCTCTAGGTGTTCGTGACTTATCAATCTAGAATCGCACTAGGTTGTGGCGTCTTCTACCATTATACCAAGGTTCGTTAACCACATGATTAACGGGTTGAGGTCATCCACTCCAAACTTGGTGTCCTCTTGTCGATCCTAAAGGTAACCTTTTACGGGTTTCATCACAAGGTTGGCGACATTCGTATCAGTTGGTAATCAGAGCTAGTTAAGAGGTATCACGTTATATCCCTTTATTTATTTCCTTTTCGAGTCAAGTTGTCCAAAATTCTGTTTTCGTGTTCTAAGTTTGCTACCCACAATTTCCAGATTTGTTACATTGTGTTCTTGCGTTATTTTTCCAGATTTATCGCGTCATAAACTTGCGTCTAGTTGTTGTTAATTGCTGTGGTTAGCCTTGTTTGGTCCAGCCTTTTTTTTGTGTGTCTTATTCTTGATTCTTTGTTTGTGTTTGCGTCTTGTTTCTATTCTATTATATCCATTTAATTCTAGTCTTTTGTTCTATTTGATCATCCTAGGTTACTGTTCATCCGAAAAATCAGTTTGTAACAGGGGTTTTAGAGTCCTATCTAGTTTTTACCTTATGTTCTTGTCGTTTACATACAAAAAAAAATATAGCTGGCTGACCTTACAAAATTCTTGGAAATCTGTCTTGATCAAAACTTGGGTTTCTTGAAGCTCTTGATTGTTTAAAACCAAAATCTTGAAGTTCTTGGAACTTTAGTTGGGGATTCTTGAAAGCCTCCAGAATTGACCATTGATAAGAAGAACATTCAGCCATGAAATTTGACTCTTGAAAGCTTTCAAATTTGACCACTGATTGTGATAAATGCCTTCCTAAAAGCTTACCATCAAACAAAAAAAGGAGCACCAATCCTACTCCAATTCCAAGTTGGATTTGACTAGTTTAGTCCAACTTGAATAAGGCTGTCCAGATTTACTTCAATTTCATTTTTTTTACAGCCTATTAAATCCTTATTGGGATAGGAAAAGAGGATTAGTTCCAGAATAATCCAGTGTTGGTGCGCTCTTTTAGGCAGTTGTTTATCTTTATAGCTTTCTTGAATCAGTTGTTTAGTTTTTTTTCCCAGTAATTTCCAGCCAGAGTAGTGTCCAAATTTCCAAGTCTTGTGTAGAGTCATTTGCCAAGTTTTTGTGTTGCGTAACTAGTAGTCCCTTTGTCATGCGTCTACGCATTTTTTCCAGTAAATTCCAGCAGATTTTTTTCCAGTTCTTTTGAGTCTTACACCTCCTCAAATTTCCAGCTTATAACAAGCCACATTTGAGTAGATTCTTGTACGAAGCTGGTTGAACTTTTCAGGAAAATTTTCTACTTTCTTCAAGGGAAGCAAGCAGAACCTTGAGAAAATTAGAGTGTTTTAAACACTTGAGTGATACACGAGTGGCGAGTGTAAACATGTGAGCTTGTGTGGTGAGGAAAAATATCTTTTGTTTCACTAATTTTTTGCAGGTTTGCTTATACATCATGGCGAATACGAGGCATTTAAAAGCTAGCTTACAACATCTTCTTCCTGATCCTAAGGGAGTCAAAGAAGTGGCATTACGTGATGTAGATGAGCAATTGGATATCGTCAAATCTCAGTTGCATGGTTGGTTTTATACTCGTTGTGGTGTCAAAGATAAAACATGCCATTGATAGGAGTTGTGAAGTCAAACTTGCAAGCGCAATCATGGTTCACAAATTAAATCTTCCAACCATTGATCATCTTCAACCGTATAAGTTGCCGAGTGCTCATGGTGATGTTTGGGTTACTAAGCACACACTTGTATCTATTCAAATTGGCAAGTATGTGGATGAGGTGTTGTGTGATGTAGTCCCAATTCAAATGACACATGTGTTGCTGGGCAAGGCGTGGATGTTGAGGCGAGAAGTTAAATATGATGGACATACTAATAAGTATTCCTTCGTATTTAATGGTCGTCGTTCTGCACTTGTACCACATATTTATGACCAACTTTGTATTGATCTAGTATACATGAAAAGTGAGCATGAGCATTATAGTATGAAAAAAGAGCTAGATGAGGGAATTGTGACTGATGGGGTAAAATCCGAGGGAGTTGAAAAGGAGAAAGAGGTTGAGAATAATGAGAGGAAAAAGACAGCTATTGAGCATGAGAAAGAGATTGAAAAATCCAAAGTATTGACTGAGATTTTAAGTTTCAACAAAAATGAGAGTGAGGGGACTTATTGCCATTCTAACAACCTTAACATTGCTCTGTCTAGTGTTCCTTGTTTTGTGCAGGTTAAGCAAAGTGCAATCGCTTTGATCATACAATGTTCCATCCCAAAGTCACTTGTGCAATTTCCGAGTTTCCATGGAGTTTGTCTTTTAGGAGTTAGATCAATTTGGTTCCCATTCATGGAATCGGATGATTTCAACGCTGTTCACGTCTTTGGAGGATCAAACTATGTGTACCCTCAAGACGTTAGAATTGACCATGTTCCACGAGTTTACACAAGGGGCGAGGTCTTCAATGGGCACTACAATACCTATGCTCATCTTTCACCCAGTCCACTTGAAGCTCCAACTTCACCATGTCAGCTTCCATACTTTGCAAGCTTATCCAAGTTTGAGGAGTCTGATTTCATAGGATCTACATCGCATCACTTTGAGGATCCTTACCTCATGATCACAAGCGATCAAGTTGGGCATACACTGAAACTGGTTCGTGAGATTCAAAGTTCAACAAGGTTTACTTTCCAGCTTAGCAAGTGGTTTATGCATTGGATGAAACTTGTGGTAATCATAACAAAATTGAATCGACGGCATGTAACACTTCTTATTATCGTTCATGCTTCAATTTGTGGGCAAATTGCTTTCAAGAGGAGGGGAATATGCGAGTCAAGCTATGCCATCGGATAAGGTTCAAATCCCACTAGGACTAGTTACACAAGCTCGAGCAGTTCATTCAATTTCATCGCAGCAAAGACGTTATAAGGCGCGGGCACGCTTTATAAGGATACGTCTTCTGCCATTTAATTGATTCACTGCAGTAAAGTCATTATAAGGCGTGGGCACGCTTTATAAGCTCAAGTCATCTGCCCATCTAGTCACATTTGTTGTTTTAGTTAAGTCGTTTGTAATAAGGGCTTTATGGTCCATAGCCTTGCTTTATTTACCTAAGCGATGACCTCACAAGGTTATTTACCTAAGGGATGACCTCATAAGGTTCGGTCAAGCCCACAATTCTTAGTCTTATGGAAATTGTCAAGCCTACAATTCTTAGTCTTAGTCAAGCCCACAATTCTAGACTAGTTCCATATTATTTAGTTGTTCATCTCTATGTAAGGCTATAAATAGCCCACACTTCCAATGGTTTTAGGGATTCAATCAATAAATCAAATTTTGAGAGTTTTCTTGGTTTCTTCAAGGCTTCTTGAATACCTTAGAATTTCTCTAGGTGTTCGTGACTTATCAATCTAGAATCGCACTAGGTTGTGGCGTCTTCTACCATTATACCAAGGTTCGTTAACCACATGATTAACGGGTTGAGGTCATCCACTCCAAACTTGGTGTCCTCTTGTCGATCCTAAAGGTAACCTTTTACGGGTTTCATCACAAGGTTGGCGACATTCGTATCAGTTGGTAATCAGAGCTAGTTAAGAGGTATCACGTTATATCCCTTTATTTATTTCCTTTTCGAGTCAAGTTGTCCAAAATTCTGTTTTCGTGTTCTAAGTTTGCTACCCACAATTTCCAGATTTGTTACATTGTGTTCTTGCGTTATTTTTCCAGATTTATCGCGTCATAAACTTGCGTCTAGTTGTTGTTAATTGCTGTGGTTAGCCTTGTTTGGTCCAGCCTTTTTTTTGTGTGTCTTATTCTTGATTCTTTGTTTGTGTTTGCGTCTTGTTTCTATTCTATTATATCCATTTAATTCTAGTCTTTTGTTCTATTTGATCATCCTAGGTTACTGTTCATCCGAAAAATCAGTTTGTAACAGGGGTTTTAGAGTCCTATCTAGTTTTTACCTTATGTTCTTGTCGTTTACATACAAAAAAAAATATAGCTGGCTGACCTTACAAAATTCTTGGAAATCTGTCTTGATCAAAACTTGGGTTTCTTGAAGCTCTTGATTGTTTAAAACCAAAATCTTGAAGTTCTTGGAACTTTAGTTGGGGATTCTTGAAAGCCTCCAGAATTGACCATTGATAAGAAGAACATTCAGCCATGAAATTTGACTCTTGAAAGCTTTCAAATTTGACCACTGATTGTGATAAATGCCTTCCTAAAAGCTTACCATCAAACAAAAAAAGGAGCACCAATCCTACTCCAATTCCAAGTTGGATTTGACTAGTTTAGTCCAACTTGAATAAGGCTGTCCAGATTTACTTCAATTTCATTTTTTTTACAGCCTATTAAATCCTTATTGGGATAGGAAAAGAGGATTAGTTCCAGAATAATCCAGTGTTGGTGCGCTCTTTTAGGCAGTTGTTTATCTTTATAGCTTTCTTGAATCAGTTGTTTAGTTTTTTTTCCCAGTAATTTCCAGCCAGAGTAGTGTCCAAATTTCCAAGTCTTGTGTAGAGTCATTTGCCAAGTTTTTGTGTTGCGTAACTAGTAGTCCCTTTGTCATGCGTCTACGCATTTTTTCCAGTAAATTCCAGCAGATTTTTTTCCAGTTCTTTTGAGTCTTACACCTCCTCAAATTTCCAGCTTATAACAAGCCACATTTGAGTAGATTCTTGTACGAAGCTGGTTGAACTTTTCAGGAAAATTTTCTACTTTCTTCAAGGGAAGCAAGCAGAACCTTGAGAAAATTAGAGTGTTTTAAACACTTGAGTGATACACGAGTGGCGAGTGTAAACATGTGAGCTTGTGTGGTGAGGAAAAATATCTTTTGTTTCACTAATTTTTTGCAGGTTTGCTTATACATCATGGCGAATACGAGGCATTTAAAAGCTAGCTTACAACATCTTCTTCCTGATCCTAAGGGAGTCAAAGAAGTGGCATTACGTGATGTAGATGAGCAATTGGATATCGTCAAATCTCAGTTGCATGGTTGGTTTTATACTCGTTGTGGTGTCAAAGATAAAACATGCCATTGATAGGAGTTGTGAAGTCAAACTTGCAAGCGCAATCATGGTTCACAAATTAAATCTTCCAACCATTGATCATCTTCAACCGTATAAGTTGCCGAGTGCTCATGGTGATGTTTGGGTTACTAAGCACACACTTGTATCTATTCAAATTGGCAAGTATGTGGATGAGGTGTTGTGTGATGTAGTCCCAATTCAAATGACACATGTGTTGCTGGGCAAGGCGTGGATGTTGAGGCGAGAAGTTAAATATGATGGACATACTAATAAGTATTCCTTCGTATTTAATGGTCGTCGTTCTGCACTTGTACCACATATTTATGACCAACTTTGTATTGATCTAGTATACATGAAAAGTGAGCATGAGCATTATAGTATGAAAAAAGAGCTAGATGAGGGAATTGTGACTGATGGGGTAAAATCCGAGGGAGTTGAAAAGGAGAAAGAGGTTGAGAATAATGAGAGGAAAAAGACAGCTATTGAGCATGAGAAAGAGATTGAAAAATCCAAAGTATTGACTGAGATTTTAAGTTTCAACAAAAATGAGAGTGAGGGGACTTATTGCCATTCTAACAACCTTAACATTGCTCTGTCTAGTGTTCCTTGTTTTGTGCAGGTTAAGCAAAGTGCAATCGCTTTGATCATACAATGTTCCATCCCAAAGTCACTTGTGCAATTTCCGAGTTTCCATGGAGTTTGTCTTTTAGGAGTTAGATCAATTTGGTTCCCATTCATGGAATCGGATGATTTCAACGCTGTTCACGTCTTTGGAGGATCAAACTATGTGTACCCTCAAGACGTTAGAATTGACCATGTTCCACGAGTTTACACAAGGGGCGAGGTCTTCAATGGGCACTACAATACCTATGCTCATCTTTCACCCAGTCCACTTGAAGCTCCAACTTCACCATGTCAGCTTCCATACTTTGCAAGCTTATCCAAGTTTGAGGAGTCTGATTTCATAGGATCTACATCGCATCACTTTGAGGATCCTTACCTCATGATCACAAGCGATCAAGTTGGGCATACACTGAAACTGGTTCGTGAGATTCAAAGTTCAACAAGGTTTACTTTCCAGCTTAGCAAGTGGTTTATGCATTGGATGAAACTTGTGGTAATCATAACAAAATTGAATCGACGGCATGTAACACTTCTTATTATCGTTCATGCTTCAATTTGTGGGCAAATTGCTTTCAAGAGGAGGGGAATATGCGAGTCAAGCTATGCCATCGGATAAGGTTCAAATCCCACTAGGACTAGTTACACAAGCTCGAGCAGTTCATTCAATTTCATCGCAGCAAAGACGTTATAAGGCGCGGGCACGCTTTATAAGGATACGTCTTCTGCCATTTAATTGATTCACTGCAGTAAAGTCATTATAAGGCGTGGGCACGCTTTATAAGCTCAAGTCATCTGCCCATCTAGTCACATTTGTTGTTTTAGTTAAGTCGTTTGTAATAAGGGCTTTATGGTCCATAGCCTTGCTTTATTTACCTAAGCGATGACCTCACAAGGTTATTTACCTAAGGGATGACCTCATAAGGTTCGGTCAAGCCCACAATTCTTAGTCTTATGGAAATTGTCAAGCCTACAATTCTTAGTCTTAGTCAAGCCCACAATTCTAGACTAGTTCCATATTATTTAGTTGTTCATCTCTATGTAAGGCTATAAATAGCCCACACTTCCAATGGTTTTAGGGATTCAATCAATAAATCAAATTTTGAGAGTTTTCTTGGTTTCTTCAAGGCTTCTTGAATACCTTAGAATTTCTCTAGGTGTTCGTGACTTATCAATCTAGAATCGCACTAGGTTGTGGCGTCTTCTACCATTATACCAAGGTTCGTTAACCACATGATTAACGGGTTGAGGTCATCCACTCCAAACTTGGTGTCCTCTTGTCGATCCTAAAGGTAACCCTTTACGGGTTTCATCACAAGGTTGGCGACATTCGTATCAGTTGGTAATCAGAGCTAGTTAAGAGGTATCACGTTATATCCCTTTATTTATTTCCTTTTCGAGTCAAGTTGTCCAAAATTCTGTTTTCGTGTTCTAAGTTTGCTACCCACAATTTCCAGATTTGTTACATTGTGTTCTTGCGTTATTTTTCCAGATTTATCGCGTCATAAACTTGCGTCTAGTTGTTGTTAATTGCTGTGGTTAGCCTTGTTTGGTCCAGCCTTTTTTTTGTGTGTCTTATTCTTGATTCTTTGTTTGTGTTTGCGTCTTGTTTCTATTCTATTATATCCATTTAATTCTAGTCTTTTGTTCTATTTGATCATCCTAGGTTACTGTTCATCCGAAAAATCAGTTTGTAACAGGGGTTTTAGAGTCCTATCTAGTTTTTACCTTATGTTCTTGTCGTTTACATACAAAAAAAAATATAGCTGGCTGACCTTACAAAATTCTTGGAAATCTGTCTTGATCAAAACTTGGGTTTCTTGAAGCTCTTGATTGTTTAAAACCAAAATCTTGAAGTTCTTGGAACTTTAGTTGGGGATTCTTGAAAGCCTCCAGAATTGACCATTGATAAGAAGAACATTCAGCCATGAAATTTGACTCTTGAAAGCTTTCAAATTTGACCACTGATTGTGATAAATGCCTTCCTAAAAGCTTACCATCAAACAAAAAAAGGAGCACCAATCCTACTCCAATTCCAAGTTGGATTTGACTAGTTTAGTCCAACTTGAATAAGGCTGTCCAGATTTACTTCAATTTCATTTTTTTTACAGCCTATTAAATCCTTATTGGGATAGGAAAAGAGGATTAGTTCCAGAATAATCCAGTGTTGGTGCGCTCTTTTAGGCAGTTGTTTATCTTTATAGCTTTCTTGAATCAGTTGTTTAGTTTTTTTTCCCAGTAATTTCCAGCCAGAGTAGTGTCCAAATTTCCAAGTCTTGTGTAGAGTCATTTGCCAAGTTTTTGTGTTGCGTAACTAGTAGTCCCTTTGTCATGCGTCTACGCATTTTTTCCAGTAAATTCCAGCAGATTTTTTTCCAGTTCTTTTGAGTCTTACACCTCCTCAAATTTCCAGCTTATAACAAGCCACATTTGAGTAGATTCTTGTACGAAGCTGGTTGAACTTTTCAGGAAAATTTTCTACTTTCTTCAAGGGAAGCAAGCAGAACCTTGAGAAAATTAGAGTGTTTTAAACACTTGAGTGATACACGAGTGGCGAGTGTAAACATGTGAGCTTGTGTGGTGAGGAAAAATATCTTTTGTTTCACTAATTTTTTGCAGGTTTGCTTATACATCATGGCGAATACGAGGCATTTAAAAGCTAGCTTACAACATCTTCTTCCTGATCCTAAGGGAGTCAAAGAAGTGGCATTACGTGATGTAGATGAGCAATTGGATATCGTCAAATCTCAGTTGCATGGTTGGTTTTATACTCGTTGTGGTGTCAAAGATAAAACATGCCATTGATAGGAGTTGTGAAGTCAAACTTGCAAGCGCAATCATGGTTCACAAATTAAATCTTCCAACCATTGATCATCTTCAACCGTATAAGTTGCCGAGTGCTCATGGTGATGTTTGGGTTACTAAGCACACACTTGTATCTATTCAAATTGGCAAGTATGTGGATGAGGTGTTGTGTGATGTAGTCCCAATTCAAATGACACATGTGTTGCTGGGCAAGGCGTGGATGTTGAGGCGAGAAGTTAAATATGATGGACATACTAATAAGTATTCCTTCGTATTTAATGGTCGTCGTTCTGCACTTGTACCACATATTTATGACCAACTTTGTATTGATCTAGTATACATGAAAAGTGAGCATGAGCATTATAGTATGAAAAAAGAGCTAGATGAGGGAATTGTGACTGATGGGGTAAAATCCGAGGGAGTTGAAAAGGAGAAAGAGGTTGAGAATAATGAGAGGAAAAAGACAGCTATTGAGCATGAGAAAGAGATTGAAAAATCCAAAGTATTGACTGAGATTTTAAGTTTCAACAAAAATGAGAGTGAGGGGACTTATTGCCATTCTAACAACCTTAACATTGCTCTGTCTAGTGTTCCTTGTTTTGTGCAGGTTAAGCAAAGTGCAATCGCTTTGATCATACAATGTTCCATCCCAAAGTCACTTGTGCAATTTCCGAGTTTCCATGGAGTTTGTCTTTTAGGAGTTAGATCAATTTGGTTCCCATTCATGGAATCGGATGATTTCAACGCTGTTCACGTCTTTGGAGGATCAAACTATGTGTACCCTCAAGACGTTAGAATTGACCATGTTCCACGAGTTTACACAAGGGGCGAGGTCTTCAATGGGCACTACAATACCTATGCTCATCTTTCACCCAGTCCACTTGAAGCTCCAACTTCACCATGTCAGCTTCCATACTTTGCAAGCTTATCCAAGTTTGAGGAGTCTGATTTCATAGGATCTACATCGCATCACTTTGAGGATCCTTACCTCATGATCACAAGCGATCAAGTTGGGCATACACTGAAACTGGTTCGTGAGATTCAAAGTTCAACAAGGTTTACTTTCCAGCTTAGCAAGTGGTTTATGCATTGGATGAAACTTGTGGTAATCATAACAAAATTGAATCGACGGCATGTAACACTTCTTATTATCGTTCATGCTTCAATTTGTGGGCAAATTGCTTTCAAGAGGAGGGGAATATGCGAGTCAAGCTATGCCATCGGATAAGGTTCAAATCCCACTAGGACTAGTTACACAAGCTCGAGCAGTTCATTCAATTTCATCGCAGCAAAGACGTTATAAGGCGCGGGCACGCTTTATAAGGATACGTCTTCTGCCATTTAATTGATTCACTGCAGTAAAGTCATTATAAGGCGTGGGCACGCTTTATAAGCTCAAGTCATCTGCCCATCTAGTCACATTTGTTGTTTTAGTTAAGTCGTTTGTAATAAGGGCTTTATGGTCCATAGCCTTGCTTTATTTACCTAAGCGATGACCTCACAAGGTTATTTACCTAAGGGATGACCTCATAGGGTTCGGTCAAGCCCACAATTCTTAGTCTTATGGAAATTGTCAAGCCTACAATTCTTAGTCTTAGTCAAGCCCACAATTCTAGACTAGTTCCATATTATTTAGTTGTTCATCTCTATGTAAGGCTATAAATAGCCCACACTTCCAATGGTTTTAGGGATTCAATCAATAAATCAAATTTTGAGAGTTTTCTTGGTTTCTTCAAGGCTTCTTGAATACCTTAGAATTTCTCTAGGTGTTCGTGACTTATCAATCTAGAATCGCACTAGGTTGTGGCGTCTTCTACCATTATACCAAGGTTCGTTAACCACATGATTAACGGGTTGAGGTCATCCACTCCAAACTTGGTGTCCTCTTGTCGATCCTAAAGGTAACCCTTTACGGGTTTCATCACAAGGTTGGCGACATTCGTATCAGTTGGTAATCAGAGCTAGTTAAGAGGTATCACGTTATATCCCTTTATTTATTTCCTTTTCGAGTCAAGTTGTCCAAAATTCTGTTTTCGTGTTCTAAGTTTGCTACCCACAATTTCCAGATTTGTTACATTGTGTTCTTGCGTTATTTTTCCAGATTTATCGCGTCATAAACTTGCGTCTAGTTGTTGTTAATTGCTGTGGTTAGCCTTGTTTGGTCCAGCCTTTTTTTTGTGTGTCTTATTCTTGATTCTTTGTTTGTGTTTGCGTCTTGTTTCTATTCTATTATATCCATTTAATTCTAGTCTTTTGTTCTATTTGATCATCCTAGGTTACTGTTCATCCGAAAAATCAGTTTGTAACAGGGGTTTTAGAGTCCTATCTAGTTTTTACCTTATGTTCTTGTCGTTTACATACAAAAAAAAAAAATATAGCTGGCTGACCCTACAAAATTCTTGGAAATCTGTCTTGATCAAAACTTGGGTTTCTTGAAGCTCTTGATTGTTTAAAACCAAAATCTTGAAGTTCTTGGAACTTTAGTTGGGGATTCTTGAAAGCCTCCAGAATTGACCATTGATAAGAAGAACATTCAGCCATGAAATTTGACTCTTGAAAGCTTTCAAATTTGACCACTGATTGTGATAAATGCCTTCCTAAAAGCTTACCATCAAACAAAAAAAGGAGCACCAATCCTACTCCAATTCCAAGTTGGATTTGACTAGTTTAGTCCAACTTGAATAAGGCTGTCCAGATTTACTTCAATTTCATTTTTTTTACAGCCTATTAAATCCTTATTGGGATAGGAAAAGAGGATTAGTTCCAGAATAATCCAGTGTTGGTGCGCTCTTTTAGGCAGTTGTTTATCTTTATAGCTTTCTTGAATCAGTTGTTTAGTTTTTTTTCCCAGTAATTTCCAGCCAGAGTAGTGTCCAAATTTCCAAGTCTTGTGTAGAGTCATTTGCCAAGTTTTTGTGTTGCGTAACTAGTAGTCCCTTTGTCATGCGTCTACGCATTTTTTCCAGTAAATTCCAGCAGATTTTTTTCCAGTTCTTTTGAGTCTTACACCTCCTCAAATTTCCAGCTTATAACAAGCCACATTTGAGTAGATTCTTGTACGAAGCTGGTTGAACTTTTCAGGAAAATTTTCTACTTTCTTCAAGGGAAGCAAGCAGAACCTTGAGAAAATTAGAGTGTTTTAAACACTTGAGTGATACACGAGTGGCGAGTGTAAACATGTGAGCTTGTGTGGTGAGGAAAAATATCTTTTGTTTCACTAATTTTTTGCAGGTTTGCTTATACATCATGGCGAATACGAGGCATTTAAAAGCTAGCTTACAACATCTTCTTCCTGATCCTAAGGGAGTCAAAGAAGTGGCATTACGTGATGTAGATGAGCAATTGGATATCGTCAAATCTCAGTTGCATGGTTGGTTTTATACTCGTTGTGGTGTCAAAGATAAAACATGCCATTGATAGGAGTTGTGAAGTCAAACTTGCAAGCGCAATCATGGTTCACAAATTAAATCTTCCAACCATTGATCATCTTCAACCGTATAAGTTGCCGAGTGCTCATGGTGATGTTTGGGTTACTAAGCACACACTTGTATCTATTCAAATTGGCAAGTATGTGGATGAGGTGTTGTGTGATGTAGTCCCAATTCAAATGACACATGTGTTGCTGGGCAAGGCGTGGATGTTGAGGCGAGAAGTTAAATATGATGGACATACTAATAAGTATTCCTTCGTATTTAATGGTCGTCGTTCTGCACTTGTACCACATATTTATGACCAACTTTGTATTGATCTAGTATACATGAAAAGTGAGCATGAGCATTATAGTATGAAAAAAGAGCTAGATGAGGGAATTGTGACTGATGGGGTAAAATCCGAGGGAGTTGAAAAGGAGAAAGAGGTTGAGAATAATGAGAGGAAAAAGACAGCTATTGAGCATGAGAAAGAGATTGAAAAATCCAAAGTATTGACTGAGATTTTAAGTTTCAACAAAAATGAGAGTGAGGGGACTTATTGCCATTCTAACAACCTTAACATTGCTCTGTCTAGTGTTCCTTGTTTTGTGCAGGTTAAGCAAAGTGCAATCGCTTTGATCATACAATGTTCCATCCCAAAGTCACTTGTGCAATTTCCGAGTTTCCATGGAGTTTGTCTTTTAGGAGTTAGATCAATTTGGTTCCCATTCATGGAATCGGATGATTTCAACGCTGTTCACGTCTTTGGAGGATCAAACTATGTGTACCCTCAAGACGTTAGAATTGACCATGTTCCACGAGTTTACACAAGGGGCGAGGTCTTCAATGGGCACTACAATACCTATGCTCATCTTTCACCCAGTCCACTTGAAGCTCCAACTTCACCATGTCAGCTTCCATACTTTGCAAGCTTATCCAAGTTTGAGGAGTCTGATTTCATAGGATCTACATCGCATCACTTTGAGGATCCTTACCTCATGATCACAAGCGATCAAGTTGGGCATACACTGAAACTGGTTCGTGAGATTCAAAGTTCAACAAGGTTTACTTTCCAGCTTAGCAAGTGGTTTATGCATTGGATGAAACTTGTGGTAATCATAACAAAATTGAATCGACGGCATGTAACACTTCTTATTATCGTTCATGCTTCAATTTGTGGGCAAATTGCTTTCAAGAGGAGGGGAATATGCGAGTCAAGCTATGCCATCGGATAAGGTTCAAATCCCACTAGGACTAGTTACACAAGCTCGAGCAGTTCATTCAATTTCATCGCAGCAAAGACGTTATAAGGCGCGGGCACGCTTTATAAGGATACGTCTTCTGCCATTTAATTGATTCACTGCAGTAAAGTCATTATAAGGCGTGGGCACGCTTTATAAGCTCAAGTCATCTGCCCATCTAGTCACATTTGTTGTTTTAGTTAAGTCGTTTGTAATAAGGGCTTTATGGTCCATAGCCTTGCTTTATTTACCTAAGCGATGACCTCACAAGGTTATTTACCTAAGGGATGACCTCATAAGGTTCGGTCAAGCCCACAATTCTTAGTCTTATGGAAATTGTCAAGCCTACAATTCTTAGTCTTAGTCAAGCCCACAATTCTAGACTAGTTCCATATTATTTAGTTGTTCATCTCTATGTAAGGCTATAAATAGCCCACACTTCCAATGGTTTTAGGGATTCAATCAATAAATCAAATTTTGAGAGTTTTCTTGGTTTCTTCAAGGCTTCTTGAATACCTTAGAATTTCTCTAGGTGTTCGTGACTTATCAATCTAGAATCGCACTAGGTTGTGGCGTCTTCTACCATTATACCAAGGTTCGTTAACCACATGATTAACGGGTTGAGGTCATCCACTCCAAACTTGGTGTCCTCTTGTCGATCCTAAAGGTAACCTTTTACGGGTTTCATCACAAGGTTGGCGACATTCGTATCAGTTGGTAATCAGAGCTAGTTAAGAGGTATCACGTTATATCCCTTTATTTATTTCCTTTTCGAGTCAAGTTGTCCAAAATTCTGTTTTCGTGTTCTAAGTTTGCTACCCACAATTTCCAGATTTGTTACATTGTGTTCTTGCGTTATTTTTCCAGATTTATCGCGTCATAAACTTGCGTCTAGTTGTTGTTAATTGCTGTGGTTAGCCTTGTTTGGTCCAGCCTTTTTTTTGTGTGTCTTATTCTTGATTCTTTGTTTGTGTTTGCGTCTTGTTTCTATTCTATTATATCCATTTAATTCTAGTCTTTTGTTCTATTTGATCATCCTAGGTTACTGTTCATCCGAAAAATCAGTTTGTAACAGGGGTTTTAGAGTCCTATCTAGTTTTTACCTTATGTTCTTGTCGTTTACATACAAAAAAAAATATAGCTGGCTGACCCTACAAAATTCTTGGAAATCTGTCTTGATCAAAACTTGGGTTTCTTGAAGCTCTTGATTGTTTAAAACCAAAATCTTGAAGTTCTTGGAACTTTAGTTGGGGATTCTTGAAAGCCTCCAGAATTGACCATTGATAAGAAGAACATTCAGCCATGAAATTTGACTCTTGAAAGCTTTCAAATTTGACCACTGATTGTGATAAATGCCTTCCTAAAAGCTTACCATCAAACAAAAAAAGGAGCACCAATCCTACTCCAATTCCAAGTTGGATTTGACTAGTTTAGTCCAACTTGAATAAGGCTGTCCAGATTTACTTCAATTTCATTTTTTTTACAGCCTATTAAATCCTTATTGGGATAGGAAAAGAGGATTAGTTCCAGAATAATCCAGTGTTGGTGCGCTCTTTTAGGCAGTTGTTTATCTTTATAGCTTTCTTGAATCAGTTGTTTAGTTTTTTTTCCCAGTAATTTCCAGCCAGAGTAGTGTCCAAATTTCCAAGTCTTGTGTAGAGTCATTTGCCAAGTTTTTGTGTTGCGTAACTAGTAGTCCCTTTGTCATGCGTCTACGCATTTTTTCCAGTAAATTCCAGCAGATTTTTTTCCAGTTCTTTTGAGTCTTACACCTCCTCAAATTTCCAGCTTATAACAAGCCACATTTGAGTAGATTCTTGTACGAAGCTGGTTGAACTTTTCAGGAAAATTTTCTACTTTCTTCAAGGGAAGCAAGCAGAACCTTGAGAAAATTAGAGTGTTTTAAACACTTGAGTGATACACGAGTGGCGAGTGTAAACATGTGAGCTTGTGTGGTGAGGAAAAATATCTTTTGTTTCACTAATTTTTTGCAGGTTTGCTTATACATCATGGCGAATACGAGGCATTTAAAAGCTAGCTTACAACATCTTCTTCCTGATCCTAAGGGAGTCAAAGAAGTGGCATTACGTGATGTAGATGAGCAATTGGATATCGTCAAATCTCAGTTGCATGGTTGGTTTTATACTCGTTGTGGTGTCAAAGATAAAACATGCCATTGATAGGAGTTGTGAAGTCAAACTTGCAAGCGCAATCATGGTTCACAAATTAAATCTTCCAACCATTGATCATCTTCAACCGTATAAGTTGCCGAGTGCTCATGGTGATGTTTGGGTTACTAAGCACACACTTGTATCTATTCAAATTGGCAAGTATGTGGATGAGGTGTTGTGTGATGTAGTCCCAATTCAAATGACACATGTGTTGCTGGGCAAGGCGTGGATGTTGAGGCGAGAAGTTAAATATGATGGACATACTAATAAGTATTCCTTCGTATTTAATGGTCGTCGTTCTGCACTTGTACCACATATTTATGACCAACTTTGTATTGATCTAGTATACATGAAAAGTGAGCATGAGCATTATAGTATGAAAAAAGAGCTAGATGAGGGAATTGTGACTGATGGGGTAAAATCCGAGGGAGTTGAAAAGGAGAAAGAGGTTGAGAATAATGAGAGGAAAAAGACAGCTATTGAGCATGAGAAAGAGATTGAAAAATCCAAAGTATTGACTGAGATTTTAAGTTTCAACAAAAATGAGAGTGAGGGGACTTATTGCCATTCTAACAACCTTAACATTGCTCTGTCTAGTGTTCCTTGTTTTGTGCAGGTTAAGCAAAGTGCAATCGCTTTGATCATACAATGTTCCATCCCAAAGTCACTTGTGCAATTTCCGAGTTTCCATGGAGTTTGTCTTTTAGGAGTTAGATCAATTTGGTTCCCATTCATGGAATCGGATGATTTCAACGCTGTTCACGTCTTTGGAGGATCAAACTATGTGTACCCTCAAGACGTTAGAATTGACCATGTTCCACGAGTTTACACAAGGGGCGAGGTCTTCAATGGGCACTACAATACCTATGCTCATCTTTCACCCAGTCCACTTGAAGCTCCAACTTCACCATGTCAGCTTCCATACTTTGCAAGCTTATCCAAGTTTGAGGAGTCTGATTTCATAGGATCTACATCGCATCACTTTGAGGATCCTTACCTCATGATCACAAGCGATCAAGTTGGGCATACACTGAAACTGGTTCGTGAGATTCAAAGTTCAACAAGGTTTACTTTCCAGCTTAGCAAGTGGTTTATGCATTGGATGAAACTTGTGGTAATCATAACAAAATTGAATCGACGGCATGTAACACTTCTTATTATCGTTCATGCTTCAATTTGTGGGCAAATTGCTTTCAAGAGGAGGGGAATATGCGAGTCAAGCTATGCCATCGGATAAGGTTCAAATCCCACTAGGACTAGTTACACAAGCTCGAGCAGTTCATTCAATTTCATCGCAGCAAAGACGTTATAAGGCGCGGGCACGCTTTATAAGGATACGTCTTCTGCCATTTAATTGATTCACTGCAGTAAAGTCATTATAAGGCGTGGGCACGCTTTATAAGCTCAAGTCATCTGCCCATCTAGTCACATTTGTTGTTTTAGTTAAGTCGTTTGTAATAAGGGCTTTATGGTCCATAGCCTTGCTTTATTTACCTAAGCGATGACCTCACAAGGTTATTTACCTAAGGGATGACCTCATAAGGTTCGGTCAAGCCCACAATTCTTAGTCTTATGGAAATTGTCAAGCCTACAATTCTTAGTCTTAGTCAAGCCCACAATTCTAGACTAGTTCCATATTATTTAGTTGTTCATCTCTATGTAAGGCTATAAATAGCCCACACTTCCAATGGTTTTAGGGATTCAATCAATAAATCAAATTTTGAGAGTTTTCTTGGTTTCTTCAAGGCTTCTTGAATACCTTAGAATTTCTCTAGGTGTTCGTGACTTATCAATCTAGAATCGCACTAGGTTGTGGCGTCTTCTACCATTATACCAAGGTTCGTTAACCACATGATTAACGGGTTGAGGTCATCCACTCCAAACTTGGTGTCCTCTTGTCGATCCTAAAGGTAACCTTTTACGGGTTTCATCACAAGGTTGGCGACATTCGTATCAGTTGGTAATCAGAGCTAGTTAAGAGGTATCACGTTATATCCCTTTATTTATTTCCTTTTCGAGTCAAGTTGTCCAAAATTCTGTTTTCGTGTTCTAAGTTTGCTACCCACAATTTCCAGATTTGTTACATTGTGTTCTTGCGTTATTTTTCCAGATTTATCGCGTCATAAACTTGCGTCTAGTTGTTGTTAATTGCTGTGGTTAGCCTTGTTTGGTCCAGCCTTTTTTTTGTGTGTCTTATTCTTGATTCTTTGTTTGTGTT
This sequence comes from Coffea arabica, assembly GCF_036785885.1. Lineage (NCBI taxonomy): Eukaryota > Viridiplantae > Streptophyta > Magnoliopsida > Gentianales > Rubiaceae > Coffea > Coffea arabica. The sequence goes on from NC_092329.1 coordinate 39,502,410, forward strand.
TGCGTCTTGTTTCTATTCTATTATATCCATTTAATTCTAGTCTTTTGTTCTATTTGATCATCCTAGGTTACTGTTCATCCGAAAAATCAGTTTGTAACAGGGGTTTTAGAGTCCTATCTAGTTTTTACCTTATGTTCTTGTCGTTTACATACAAAAAAAAATATAGCTGGCTGACCTTACAAAATTCTTGGAAATCTGTCTTGATCAAAACTTGGGTTTCTTGAAGCTCTTGATTGTTTAAAACCAAAATCTTGAAGTTCTTGGAACTTTAGTTGGGGATTCTTGAAAGCCTCCAGAATTGACCATTGATAAGAAGAACATTCAGCCATGAAATTTGACTCTTGAAAGCTTTCAAATTTGACCACTGATTGTGATAAATGCCTTCCTAAAAGCTTACCATCAAACAAAAAAAGGAGCACCAATCCTACTCCAATTCCAAGTTGGATTTGACTAGTTTAGTCCAACTTGAATAAGGCTGTCCAGATTTACTTCAATTTCATTTTTTTTACAGCCTATTAAATCCTTATTGGGATAGGAAAAGAGGATTAGTTCCAGAATAATCCAGTGTTGGTGCGCTCTTTTAGGCAGTTGTTTATCTTTATAGCTTTCTTGAATCAGTTGTTTAGTTTTTTTTCCCAGTAATTTCCAGCCAGAGTAGTGTCCAAATTTCCAAGTCTTGTGTAGAGTCATTTGCCAAGTTTTTGTGTTGCGTAACTAGTAGTCCCTTTGTCATGCGTCTACGCATTTTTTCCAGTAAATTCCAGCAGATTTTTTTCCAGTTCTTTTGAGTCTTACACCTCCTCAAATTTCCAGCTTATAACAAGCCACATTTGAGTAGATTCTTGTACGAAGCTGGTTGAACTTTTCAGGAAAATTTTCTACTTTCTTCAAGGGAAGCAAGCAGAACCTTGAGAAAATTAGAGTGTTTTAAACACTTGAGTGATACACGAGTGGCGAGTGTAAACATGTGAGCTTGTGTGGTGAGGAAAAATATCTTTTGTTTCACTAATTTTTTGCAGGTTTGCTTATACATCATGGCGAATACGAGGCATTTAAAAGCTAGCTTACAACATCTTCTTCCTGATCCTAAGGGAGTCAAAGAAGTGGCATTACGTGATGTAGATGAGCAATTGGATATCGTCAAATCTCAGTTGCATGGTTGGTTTTATACTCGTTGTGGTGTCAAAGATAAAACATGCCATTGATAGGAGTTGTGAAGTCAAACTTGCAAGCGCAATCATGGTTCACAAATTAAATCTTCCAACCATTGATCATCTTCAACCGTATAAGTTGCCGAGTGCTCATGGTGATGTTTGGGTTACTAAGCACACACTTGTATCTATTCAAATTGGCAAGTATGTGGATGAGGTGTTGTGTGATGTAGTCCCAATTCAAATGACACATGTGTTGCTGGGCAAGGCGTGGATGTTGAGGCGAGAAGTTAAATATGATGGACATACTAATAAGTATTCCTTCGTATTTAATGGTCGTCGTTCTGCACTTGTACCACATATTTATGACCAACTTTGTATTGATCTAGTATACATGAAAAGTGAGCATGAGCATTATAGTATGAAAAAAGAGCTAGATGAGGGAATTGTGACTGATGGGGTAAAATCCGAGGGAGTTGAAAAGGAGAAAGAGGTTGAGAATAATGAGAGGAAAAAGACAGCTATTGAGCATGAGAAAGAGATTGAAAAATCCAAAGTATTGACTGAGATTTTAAGTTTCAACAAAAATGAGAGTGAGGGGACTTATTGCCATTCTAACAACCTTAACATTGCTCTGTCTAGTGTTCCTTGTTTTGTGCAGGTTAAGCAAAGTGCAATCGCTTTGATCATACAATGTTCCATCCCAAAGTCACTTGTGCAATTTCCGAGTTTCCATGGAGTTTGTCTTTTAGGAGTTAGATCAATTTGGTTCCCATTCATGGAATCGGATGATTTCAACGCTGTTCACGTCTTTGGAGGATCAAACTATGTGTACCCTCAAGACGTTAGAATTGACCATGTTCCACGAGTTTACACAAGGGGCGAGGTCTTCAATGGGCACTACAATACCTATGCTCATCTTTCACCCAGTCCACTTGAAGCTCCAACTTCACCATGTCAGCTTCCATACTTTGCAAGCTTATCCAAGTTTGAGGAGTCTGATTTCATAGGATCTACATCGCATCACTTTGAGGATCCTTACCTCATGATCACAAGCGATCAAGTTGGGCATACACTGAAACTGGTTCGTGAGATTCAAAGTTCAACAAGGTTTACTTTCCAGCTTAGCAAGTGGTTTATGCATTGGATGAAACTTGTGGTAATCATAACAAAATTGAATCGACGGCATGTAACACTTCTTATTATCGTTCATGCTTCAATTTGTGGGCAAATTGCTTTCAAGAGGAGGGGAATATGCGAGTCAAGCTATGCCATCGGATAAGGTTCAAATCCCACTAGGACTAGTTACACAAGCTCGAGCAGTTCATTCAATTTCATCGCAGCAAAGACGTTATAAGGCGCGGGCACGCTTTATAAGGATACGTCTTCTGCCATTTAATTGATTCACTGCAGTAAAGTCATTATAAGGCGTGGGCACGCTTTATAAGCTCAAGTCATCTGCCCATCTAGTCACATTTGTTGTTTTAGTTAAGTCGTTTGTAATAAGGGCTTTATGGTCCATAGCCTTGCTTTATTTACCTAAGCGATGACCTCACAAGGTTATTTACCTAAGGGATGACCTCATAAGGTTCGGTCAAGCCCACAATTCTTAGTCTTATGGAAATTGTCAAGCCTACAATTCTTAGTCTTAGTCAAGCCCACAATTCTAGACTAGTTCCATATTATTTAGTTGTTCATCTCTATGTAAGGCTATAAATAGCCCACACTTCCAATGGTTTTAGGGATTCAATCAATAAATCAAATTTTGAGAGTTTTCTTGGTTTCTTCAAGGCTTCTTGAATACCTTAGAATTTCTCTAGGTGTTCGTGACTTATCAATCTAGAATCGCACTAGGTTGTGGCGTCTTCTACCATTATACCAAGGTTCGTTAACCACATGATTAACGGGTTGAGGTCATCCACTCCAAACTTGGTGTCCTCTTGTCGATCCTAAAGGTAACCTTTTACGGGTTTCATCACAAGGTTGGCGACATTCGTATCAGTTGGTAATCAGAGCTAGTTAAGAGGTATCACGTTATATCCCTTTATTTATTTCCTTTTCGAGTCAAGTTGTCCAAAATTCTGTTTTCGTGTTCTAAGTTTGCTACCCACAATTTCCAGATTTGTTACATTGTGTTCTTGCGTTATTTTTCCAGATTTATCGCGTCATAAACTTGCGTCTAGTTGTTGTTAATTGCTGTGGTTAGCCTTGTTTGGTCCAGCCTTTTTTTTGTGTGTCTTATTCTTGATTCTTTGTTTGTGTTTGCGTCTTGTTTCTCAGTTTGTAACAGGGGTTTTAGAGTCCTATCTAGTTTTTACCTTATGTTCTTGTCGTTTACATACAAAAAAAAATATAGCTGGCTGACCCTACAAAATTCTTGGAAATCTGTCTTGATCAAAACTTGGGTTTCTTGAAGCTCTTGATTGTTTAAAACCAAAATCTTGAAGTTCTTGGAACTTTAGTTGGGGATTCTTGAAAGCCTCCAGAATTGACCATTGATAAGAAGAACATTCAGCCATGAAATTTGACTCTTGAAAGCTTTCAAATTTGACCACTGATTGTGATAAATGCCTTCCTAAAAAAGCTTACCATCAAACAAAAAAAGGAGCACCAATCCTACTCCAATTCCAAGTTGGATTTGACTAGTTTAGTCCAACTTGAATAAGGCTGTCCAGATTTACTTCAATTTCATTTTTTTTACAGCCTATTAAATCCTTATTGGGATAGGAAAAGAGGATTAGTTCCAGAATAATCCAAAAATTTCCACTATCCATTATTTCCTAAATCGCTGCAACAAGAACCAGTGTTGGTGCGCTCTTTTAGGCAGTTGTTTATCTTTATAGCTTTCTTGAATCAGTTGTTTAGTTTTTTTTCCCATTAATTTCCAGCCAGAGTAGTGTCCAAATTTCCAAGTCTTGTGTAGAGTCATTTGCCAAGTTTTTGTGTTGCGTAACTAGTAGTCCCTTTGTCATGCGTCTACGCATTTTTTCCAGTAAATTCCAGCAGATTTTTTTCCAGTTCTTTTGAGTCTTACACCTCCTCAAATTTCCAGCTTATAACAAGCCACATTTGAGTAGATTCTTGTACGAAGCTGGTTGAACTTTTCAGGAAAATTTTCTACTTTCTTCAAGGGAAGCAAGCAGAACCTTGAGAAAATTAGAGTGTTTTAAACACTTGAGTGATACACGAGTGGCGAGTGTAAACATGTGAGCTTGTGTGGTGAGGAAAAATATCTTTTGTTTCACTAATTTTTTGCAGGTTTCCTTATACATCATGGCGAATACGAGGCATTTAAAAGCTAGCTTACAACATCTTCTTCCTGATCCTAAGGGAGTCAAAGAAGTGGCATTACGTGATGTAGATGAGCAATTGGATATCGTCATATCTCAGTTGCATGGTTGGTTTTATACTCGTTGTGGTGTCAAAGATAAAACATGCCATTGATAGGAGTTGTGAAGTCAAACTTGCAAGCGCAATCATGGTTCACAAATTAAATCTTCCAACCATTGATCATCTTCAACCGTATAAGTTGCCGAGTGCTCATGGTGATGTTTGGGTTACTAAGCACACACTTGTATCTATTCAAATTGGCAAGTATGTGGATGAGGTGTTGTGTGATGTAGTCCCAATTCAAATGACACATGTGTTGCTGGGCAAGGCGTGGATGTTGAGGCGAGAAGTTAAATATGATGGACATACTAATAAGTATTCCTTCGTATTTAATGGTCGTCGTTCTGCACTTGTACCACATATTTATGACCAACTTTGTATTGATCTAGTATACATGAAAAGTGAGCATGAGCATTATAGTATGAAAAAAGAGCTAGATGAGGGAATTGTGACTGATGGGGTAAAATCCGAGGGAGTTGAAAAGGAGAAAGAGGTTGAGAATAATGAGAGGAAAAAGACAGCTATTGAGCATGAGAAAGAGATTGAAAAATCCAAAGTATTGACTGAGATTTTAAGTTTCAACAAAAATGAGAGTGAGGGGACTTATTGCCATTCTAACAACCTTAACATTGCTCTGTCTAGTGTTCCTTGTTTTGTGCAGGTTAAGCAAAGTGCAATCGCTTTGATCATACAATGTTCCATCCCAAAGTCACTTGTGCAATTTCCGAGTTTCCATGGAGTTTGTCTTTTAGGAGTTAGATCAATTTGGTTCCCATTCATGGAATCGGATGATTTCAACGATGTTCACGTCTTTGGAGGATCAAACTATGTGTACCCTCAAGACGTTAGAATTGACCATGTTCCACGAGTTTACACAAGGGGCGAGGTCTTCAATGGGCACTACAATACCTATGCTCATCTTTCACCCAGTCCACTTGAAGCTCCAACTTCACCATGTCAGCTTCCATACTTTGCAAGCTTATCCAAGTTTGAGGAGTCTGATTTCATAGGATCTACATCGCATCACTTTGAGGATCCTTACCTCATGATCACAAGCGATCAAGTTGGGCATACACTGAAACTGGTTCGTGAGATTCAAAGTTCAACAAGGTTTACTTTCCAGCTTAGCAAGTGGTTTATGCATTGGATGAAACTTGTGGTAATCATAACAAAATTGAATCGACGGCATGTAACACTTCTTATTATCGTTCATGCTTCAATTTGTGGGCAAATTGCTTTCAAGAGGAGGGGAATATGCGAGTCAAGCTATGCCATCGGATAAGGTTCAAATCCCACTAGGACTAGTTACACAAGCTCGAGCAGTTCATTCAATTTCATCGCAGCAAAGACGTTATAAGGCGCGGGCACGCTTTATAAGGATACGTCTTCTGCCATTTAATTGATTCACTGCAGTAAAGTCATTATAAGGCGTGGGCACGCTTTATAAGCTCAAGTCATCTGCCCATCTAGTCACATTTGTTGTTTTAGTTAAGTCGTTTGTAATAAGGGCTTTATGGTCCATAGCCTTGCTTTATTTACCTAAGCGATGACCCCACAAGGTTATTTACCTAAGGGATGACCTCATAAGGTTCGGTCAAGCCCACAATTCTTAGTCTTATGGAAATTGTCAAGCCTACAATTCTTAGTCTTAGTCAAGCCCACAATTCTAGACTAGTTCCATATTATTTAGTTGTTCATCTCTATGTAAGGCTATAAATAGCCCACACTTCCAATGGTTTTAGGGATTCAATCAATAAATCAAATTTTGAGAGTTTTCTTGGTTTCTTCAAGGCTTCTTGAATACCTTAGAATTTCTCTAGGTGTTCGTGACTTATCAATCTAGAATCGCACTAGGTTGTGGCGTCTTCTACCATTATACCAAGGTTCGTTAACCACATGATTAACGGGTTGAGGTCATCCACTCCAAACTTGGTGTCCTCTTGTCGATCCTAAAGGTAACCTTTTACGGGTTTCATCACAAGGTTGGCGACATTCGTATCAGTTGGTAATCAGAGCTAGTTAAGAGGTATCACGTTATATCCCTTTATTTATTTCCTTTTCGAGTCAAGTTGTCCAAAATTCTGTTTTCGTGTTCTAAGTTTGCTACCCACAATTTCCAGATTTGTTACATTGTGTTCTTGCGTTATTTTTCCAGATTTATCGCGTCATAAACTTGCGTCTAGTTGTTGTTAATTGCTGTGGTTAGCCTTGTTTGGTCCAGCCTTTTTTTTGTGTGTCTTATTCTTGATTCTTTGTTTGTGTTTGCGTCTTGTTTCTATTCTATTATATCCATTTAATTCTAGTCTTTTGTTCTATTTGATCATCCTAGGTTACTGTTCATCCGAAAAATCAGTTTGTAACAGGGGTTTTAGAGTCCTATCTAGTTTTTACCTTATGTTCTTGTCGTTTACATACAAAAAAAAATATAGCTGGCTGACCCTACAAAATTCTTGGAAATCTGTCTTGATCAAAACTTGGGTTTCTTGAAGCTCTTGATTGTTTAAAACCAAAATCTTGAAGTTCTTGGAACTTTAGTTGGGGATTCTTGAAAGCCTCCAGAATTGACCATTGATAAGAAGAACATTCAGCCATGAAATTTGACTCTTGAAAGCTTTCAAATTTGACCACTGATTGTGATAAATGCCTTCCTAAAAAAGCTTACCATCAAACAAAAAAAGGAGCACCAATCCTACTCCAATTCCAAGTTGGATTTGACTAGTTTAGTCCAACTTGAATAAGGCTGTCCAGATTTACTTCAATTTCATTTTTTTTACAGCCTATTAAATCCTTATTGGGATAGGAAAAGAGGATTAGTTCCAGAATAATCCAAAAATTTCCACTATCCATTATTTCCTAAATCGCTGCAACAAGAACCAGTGTTGGTGCGCTCTTTTAGGCAGTTGTTTATCTTTATAGCTTTCTTGAATCAGTTGTTTAGTTTTTTTTCCCATTAATTTCCAGCCAGAGTAGTGTCCAAATTTCCAAGTCTTGTGTAGAGTCATTTGCCAAGTTTTTGTGTTGCGTAACTAGTAGTCCCTTTGTCATGCGTCTACGCATTTTTTCCAGTAAATTCCAGCAGATTTTTTTCCAGTTCTTTTGAGTCTTACACCTCCTCAAATTTCCAGCTTATAACAAGCCACATTTGAGTAGATTCTTGTACGAAGCTGGTTGAACTTTTCAGGAAAATTTTCTACTTTCTTCAAGGGAAGCAAGCAGAACCTTGAGAAAATTAGAGTGTTTTAAACACTTGAGTGATACACGAGTGGCGAGTGTAAACATGTGAGCTTGTGTGGTGAGGAAAAATATCTTTTGTTTCACTAATTTTTTGCAGGTTTCCTTATACATCATGGCGAATACGAGGCATTTAAAAGCTAGCTTACAACATCTTCTTCCTGATCCTAAGGGAGTCAAAGAAGTGGCATTACGTGATGTAGATGAGCAATTGGATATCGTCATATCTCAGTTGCATGGTTGGTTTTATACTCGTTGTGGTGTCAAAGATAAAACATGCCATTGATAGGAGTTGTGAAGTCAAACTTGCAAGCGCAATCATGGTTCACAAATTAAATCTTCCAACCATTGATCATCTTCAACCGTATAAGTTGCCGAGTGCTCATGGTGATGTTTGGGTTACTAAGCACACACTTGTATCTATTCAAATTGGCAAGTATGTGGATGAGGTGTTGTGTGATGTAGTCCCAATTCAAATGACACATGTGTTGCTGGGCAAGGCGTGGATGTTGAGGCGAGAAGTTAAATATGATGGACATACTAATAAGTATTCCTTCGTATTTAATGGTCGTCGTTCTGCACTTGTACCACATATTTATGACCAACTTTGTATTGATCTAGTATACATGAAAAGTGAGCATGAGCATTATAGTATGAAAAAAGAGCTAGATGAGGGAATTGTGACTGATGGGGTAAAATCCGAGGGAGTTGAAAAGGAGAAAGAGGTTGAGAATAATGAGAGGAAAAAGACAGCTATTGAGCATGAGAAAGAGATTGAAAAATCCAAAGTATTGACTGAGATTTTAAGTTTCAACAAAAATGAGAGTGAGGGGACTTATTGCCATTCTAACAACCTTAACATTGCTCTGTCTAGTGTTCCTTGTTTTGTGCAGGTTAAGCAAAGTGCAATCGCTTTGATCATACAATGTTCCATCCCAAAGTCACTTGTGCAATTTCCGAGTTTCCATGGAGTTTGTCTTTTAGGAGTTAGATCAATTTGGTTCCCATTCATGGAATCGGATGATTTCAACGATGTTCACGTCTTTGGAGGATCAAACTATGTGTACCCTCAAGACGTTAGAATTGACCATGTTCCACGAGTTTACACAAGGGGCGAGGTCTTCAATGGGCACTACAATACCTATGCTCATCTTTCACCCAGTCCACTTGAAGCTCCAACTTCACCATGTCAGCTTCCATACTTTGCAAGCTTATCCAAGTTTGAGGAGTCTGATTTCATAGGATCTACATCGCATCACTTTGAGGATCCTTACCTCATGATCACAAGCGATCAAGTTGGGCATACACTGAAACTGGTTCGTGAGATTCAAAGTTCAACAAGGTTTACTTTCCAGCTTAGCAAGTGGTTTATGCATTGGATGAAACTTGTGGTAATCATAACAAAATTGAATCGACGGCATGTAACACTTCTTATTATCGTTCATGCTTCAATTTGTGGGCAAATTGCTTTCAAGAGGAGGGGAATATGCGAGTCAAGCTATGCCATCGGATAAGGTTCAAATCCCACTAGGACTAGTTACACAAGCTCGAGCAGTTCATTCAATTTCATCGCAGCAAAGACGTTATAAGGCGCGGGCACGCTTTATAAGGATACGTCTTCTGCCATTTAATTGATTCACTGCAGTAAAGTCATTATAAGGCGTGGGCACGCTTTATAAGCTCAAGTCATCTGCCCATCTAGTCACATTTGTTGTTTTAGTTAAGTCGTTTGTAATAAGGGCTTTATGGTCCATAGCCTTGCTTTATTTACCTAAGCGATGACCCCACAAGGTTATTTACCTAAGGGATGACCTCATAAGGTTCGGTCAAGCCCACAATTCTTAGTCTTATGGAAATTGTCAAGCCTACAATTCTTAGTCTTAGTCAAGCCCACAATTCTAGACTAGTTCCATATTATTTAGTTGTTCATCTCTATGTAAGGCTATAAATAGCCCACACTTCCAATGGTTTTAGGGATTCAATCAATAAATCAAATTTTGAGAGTTTTCTTGGTTTCTTCAAGGCTTCTTGAATACCTTAGAATTTCTCTAGGTGTTCGTGACTTATCAATCTAGAATCGCACTAGGTTGTGGCGTCTTCTACCATTATACCAAGGTTCGTTAACCACATGATTAACGGGTTGAGGTCATCCACTCCAAACTTGGTGTCCTCTTGTCGATCCTAAAGGTAACCTTTTACGGGTTTCATCACAAGGTTGGCGACATTCGTATCAGTTGGTAATCAGAGCTAGTTAAGAGGTATCACGTTATATCCCTTTATTTATTTCCTTTTCGAGTCAAGTTGTCCAAAATTCTGTTTTCGTGTTCTAAGTTTGCTACCCACAATTTCCAGATTTGTTACATTGTGTTCTTGCGTTATTTTTCCAGATTTATCGCGTCATAAACTTGCGTCTAGTTGTTGTTAATTGCTGTGGTTAGCCTTGTTTGGTCCAGCCTTTTTTTTGTGTGTCTTATTCTTGATTCTTTGTTTGTGTTTGCGTCTTGTTTCTATTCTATTATATCCATTTAATTCTAGTCTTTTGTTCTATTTGATCATCCTAGGTTACTGTTCATCCGAAAAATCAGTTTGTAACAGGGGTTTTAGAGTCCTATCTAGTTTTTACCTTATGTTCTTGTCGTTTACATACAAAAAAAAATATAGCTGGCTGACCCTACAAAATTCTTGGAAATCTGTCTTGATCAAAACTTGGGTTTCTTGAAGCTCTTGATTGTTTAAAACCAAAATCTTGAAGTTCTTGGAACTTTAGTTGGGGATTCTTGAAAGCCTCCAGAATTGACCATTGATAAGAAGAACATTCAGCCATGAAATTTGACTCTTGAAAGCTTTCAAATTTGACCACTGATTGTGATAAATGCCTTCCTAAAAAAGCTTACCATCAAACAAAAAAAGGAGCACCAATCCTACTCCAATTCCAAGTTGGATTTGACTAGTTTAGTCCAACTTGAATAAGGCTGTCCAGATTTACTTCAATTTCATTTTTTTTACAGCCTATTAAATCCTTATTGGGATAGGAAAAGAGGATTAGTTCCAGAATAATCCAAAAATTTCCACTATCCATTATTTCCTAAATCGCTGCAACAAGAACCAGTGTTGGTGCGCTCTTTTAGGCAGTTGTTTATCTTTATAGCTTTCTTGAATCAGTTGTTTAGTTTTTTTTCCCATTAATTTCCAGCCAGAGTAGTGTCCAAATTTCCAAGTCTTGTGTAGAGTCATTTGCCAAGTTTTTGTGTTGCGTAACTAGTAGTCCCTTTGTCATGCGTCTACGCATTTTTTCCAGTAAATTCCAGCAGATTTTTTTCCAGTTCTTTTGAGTCTTACACCTCCTCAAATTTCCAGCTTATAACAAGCCACATTTGAGTAGATTCTTGTACGAAGCTGGTTGAACTTTTCAGGAAAATTTTCTACTTTCTTCAAGGGAAGCAAGCAGAACCTTGAGAAAATTAGAGTGTTTTAAACACTTGAGTGATACACGAGTGGCGAGTGTAAACATGTGAGCTTGTGTGGTGAGGAAAAATATCTTTTGTTTCACTAATTTTTTGCAGGTTTCCTTATACATCATGGCGAATACGAGGCATTTAAAAGCTAGCTTACAACATCTTCTTCCTGATCCTAAGGGAGTCAAAGAAGTGGCATTACGTGATGTAGATGAGCAATTGGATATCGTCATATCTCAGTTGCATGGTTGGTTTTATACTCGTTGTGGTGTCAAAGATAAAACATGCCATTGATAGGAGTTGTGAAGTCAAACTTGCAAGCGCAATCATGGTTCACAAATTAAATCTTCCAACCATTGATCATCTTCAACCGTATAAGTTGCCGAGTGCTCATGGTGATGTTTGGGTTACTAAGCACACACTTGTATCTATTCAAATTGGCAAGTATGTGGATGAGGTGTTGTGTGATGTAGTCCCAATTCAAATGACACATGTGTTGCTGGGCAAGGCGTGGATGTTGAGGCGAGAAGTTAAATATGATGGACATACTAATAAGTATTCCTTCGTATTTAATGGTCGTCGTTCTGCACTTGTACCACATATTTATGACCAACTTTGTATTGATCTAGTATACATGAAAAGTGAGCATGAGCATTATAGTATGAAAAAAGAGCTAGATGAGGGAATTGTGACTGATGGGGTAAAATCCGAGGGAGTTGAAAAGGAGAAAGAGGTTGAGAATAATGAGAGGAAAAAGACAGCTATTGAGCATGAGAAAGAGATTGAAAAATCCAAAGTATTGACTGAGATTTTAAGTTTCAACAAAAATGAGAGTGAGGGGACTTATTGCCATTCTAACAACCTTAACATTGCTCTGTCTAGTGTTCCTTGTTTTGTGCAGGTTAAGCAAAGTGCAATCGCTTTGATCATACAATGTTCCATCCCAAAGTCACTTGTGCAATTTCCGAGTTTCCATGGAGTTTGTCTTTTAGGAGTTAGATCAATTTGGTTCCCATTCATGGAATCGGATGATTTCAACGATGTTCACGTCTTTGGAGGATCAAACTATGTGTACCCTCAAGACGTTAGAATTGACCATGTTCCACGAGTTTACACAAGGGGCGAGGTCTTCAATGGGCACTACAATACCTATGCTCATCTTTCACCCAGTCCACTTGAAGCTCCAACTTCACCATGTCAGCTTCCATACTTTGCAAGCTTATCCAAGTTTGAGGAGTCTGATTTCATAGGATCTACATCGCATCACTTTGAGGATCCTTACCTCATGATCACAAGCGATCAAGTTGGGCATACACTGAAACTGGTTCGTGAGATTCAAAGTTCAACAAGGTTTACTTTCCAGCTTAGCAAGTGGTTTATGCATTGGATGAAACTTGTGGTAATCATAACAAAATTGAATCGACGGCATGTAACACTTCTTATTATCGTTCATGCTTCAATTTGTGGGCAAATTGCTTTCAAGAGGAGGGGAATATGCGAGTCAAGCTATGCCATCGGATAAGGTTCAAATCCCACTAGGACTAGTTACACAAGCTCGAGCAGTTCATTCAATTTCATCGCAGCAAAGACGTTATAAGGCGCGGGCACGCTTTATAAGGATACGTCTTCTGCCATTTAATTGATTCACTGCAGTAAAGTCATTATAAGGCGTGGGCACGCTTTATAAGCTCAAGTCATCTGCCCATCTAGTCACATTTGTTGTTTTAGTTAAGTCGTTTGTAATAAGGGCTTTATGGTCCATAGCCTTGCTTTATTTACCTAAGCGATGACCCCACAAGGTTATTTACCTAAGGGATGACCTCATAAGGTTCGGTCAAGCCCACAATTCTTAGTCTTATGGAAATTGTCAAGCCTACAATTCTTAGTCTTAGTCAAGCCCACAATTCTAGACTAGTTCCATATTATTTAGTTGTTCATCTCTATGTAAGGCTATAAATAGCCCACACTTCCAATGGTTTTAGGGATTCAATCAATAAATCAAATTTTGAGAGTTTTCTTGGTTTCTTCAAGGCTTCTTGAATACCTTAGAATTTCTCTAGGTGTTCGTGACTTATCAATCTAGAATCGCACTAGGTTGTGGCGTCTTCTACCATTATACCAAGGTTCGTTAACCACATGATTAACGGGTTGAGGTCATCCACTCCAAACTTGGTGTCCTCTTGTCGATCCTAAAGGTAACCTTTTACGGGTTTCATCACAAGGTTGGCGACATTCGTATCAGTTGGTAATCAGAGCTAGTTAAGAGGTATCACGTTATATCCCTTTATTTATTTCCTTTTCGAGTCAAGTTGTCCAAAATTCTGTTTTCGTGTTCTAAGTTTGCTACCCACAATTTCCAGATTTGTTACATTGTGTTCTTGCGTTATTTTTCCAGATTTATCGCGTCATAAACTTGCGTCTAGTTGTTGTTAATTGCTGTGGTTAGCCTTGTTTGGTCCAGCCTTTTTTTTGTGTGTCTTATTCTTGATTCTTTGTTTGTGTTTGCGTCTTGTTTCTATTCTATTATATCCATTTAATTCTAGTCTTTTGTTCTATTTGATCATCCTAGGTTACTGTTCATCCGAAAAATCAGTTTGTAACAGGGGTTTTAGAGTCCTATCTAGTTTTTACCTTATGTTCTTGTCGTTTACATACAAAAAAAAATATAGCTGGCTGACCCTACAAAATTCTTGGAAATCTGTCTTGATCAAAACTTGGGTTTCTTGAAGCTCTTGATTGTTTAAAACCAAAATCTTGAAGTTCTTGGAACTTTAGTTGGGGATTCTTGAAAGCCTCCAGAATTGACCATTGATAAGAAGAACATTCAGCCATGAAATTTGACTCTTGAAAGCTTTCAAATTTGACCACTGATTGTGATAAATGCCTTCCTAAAAAAGCTTACCATCAAACAAAAAAAGGAGCACCAATCCTACTCCAATTCCAAGTTGGATTTGACTAGTTTAGTCCAACTTGAATAAGGCTGTCCAGATTTACTTCAATTTCATTTTTTTTACAGCCTATTAAATCCTTATTGGGATAGGAAAAGAGGATTAGTTCCAGAATAATCCAAAAATTTCCACTATCCATTATTTCCTAAATCGCTGCAACAAGAACCAGTGTTGGTGCGCTCTTTTAGGCAGTTGTTTATCTTTATAGCTTTCTTGAATCAGTTGTTTAGTTTTTTTTCCCATTAATTTCCAGCCAGAGTAGTGTCCAAATTTCCAAGTCTTGTGTAGAGTCATTTGCCAAGTTTTTGTGTTGCGTAACTAGTAGTCCCTTTGTCATGCGTCTACGCATTTTTTCCAGTAAATTCCAGCAGATTTTTTTCCAGTTCTTTTGAGTCTTACACCTCCTCAAATTTCCAGCTTATAACAAGCCACATTTGAGTAGATTCTTGTACGAAGCTGGTTGAACTTTTCAGGAAAATTTTCTACTTTCTTCAAGGGAAGCAAGCAGAACCTTGAGAAAATTAGAGTGTTTTAAACACTTGAGTGATACACGAGTGGCGAGTGTAAACATGTGAGCTTGTGTGGTGAGGAAAAATATCTTTTGTTTCACTAATTTTTTGCAGGTTTCCTTATACATCATGGCGAATACGAGGCATTTAAAAGCTAGCTTACAACATCTTCTTCCTGATCCTAAGGGAGTCAAAGAAGTGGCATTACGTGATGTAGATGAGCAATTGGATATCGTCATATCTCAGTTGCATGGTTGGTTTTATACTCGTTGTGGTGTCAAAGATAAAACATGCCATTGATAGGAGTTGTGAAGTCAAACTTGCAAGCGCAATCATGGTTCACAAATTAAATCTTCCAACCATTGATCATCTTCAACCGTATAAGTTGCCGAGTGCTCATGGTGATGTTTGGGTTACTAAGCACACACTTGTATCTATTCAAATTGGCAAGTATGTGGATGAGGTGTTGTGTGATGTAGTCCCAATTCAAATGACACATGTGTTGCTGGGCAAGGCGTGGATGTTGAGGCGAGAAGTTAAATATGATGGACATACTAATAAGTATTCCTTCGTATTTAATGGTCGTCGTTCTGCACTTGTACCACATATTTATGACCAACTTTGTATTGATCTAGTATACATGAAAAGTGAGCATGAGCATTATAGTATGAAAAAAGAGCTAGATGAGGGAATTGTGACTGATGGGGTAAAATCCGAGGGAGTTGAAAAGGAGAAAGAGGTTGAGAATAATGAGAGGAAAAAGACAGCTATTGAGCATGAGAAAGAGATTGAAAAATCCAAAGTATTGACTGAGATTTTAAGTTTCAACAAAAATGAGAGTGAGGGGACTTATTGCCATTCTAACAACCTTAACATTGCTCTGTCTAGTGTTCCTTGTTTTGTGCAGGTTAAGCAAAGTGCAATCGCTTTGATCATACAATGTTCCATCCCAAAGTCACTTGTGCAATTTCCGAGTTTCCATGGAGTTTGTCTTTTAGGAGTTAGATCAATTTGGTTCCCATTCATGGAATCGGATGATTTCAACGATGTTCACGTCTTTGGAGGATCAAACTATGTGTACCCTCAAGACGTTAGAATTGACCATGTTCCACGAGTTTACACAAGGGGCGAGGTCTTCAATGGGCACTACAATACCTATGCTCATCTTTCACCCAGTCCACTTGAAGCTCCAACTTCACCATGTCAGCTTCCATACTTTGCAAGCTTATCCAAGTTTGAGGAGTCTGATTTCATAGGATCTACATCGCATCACTTTGAGGATCCTTACCTCATGATCACAAGCGATCAAGTTGGGCATACACTGAAACTGGTTCGTGAGATTCAAAGTTCAACAAGGTTTACTTTCCAGCTTAGCAAGTGGTTTATGCATTGGATGAAACTTGTGGTAATCATAACAAAATTGAATCGACGGCATGTAACACTTCTTATTATCGTTCATGCTTCAATTTGTGGGCAAATTGCTTTCAAGAGGAGGGGAATATGCGAGTCAAGCTATGCCATCGGATAAGGTTCAAATCCCACTAGGACTAGTTACACAAGCTCGAGCAGTTCATTCAATTTCATCGCAGCAAAGACGTTATAAGGCGCGGGCACGCTTTATAAGGATACGTCTTCTGCCATTTAATTGATTCACTGCAGTAAAGTCATTATAAGGCGTGGGCACGCTTTATAAGCTCAAGTCATCTGCCCATCTAGTCACATTTGTTGTTTTAGTTAAGTCGTTTGTAATAAGGGCTTTATGGTCCATAGCCTTGCTTTATTTACCTAAGCGATGACCCCACAAGGTTATTTACCTAAGGGATGACCTCATAAGGTTCGGTCAAGCCCACAATTCTTAGTCTTATGGAAATTGTCAAGCCTACAATTCTTAGTCTTAGTCAAGCCCACAATTCTAGACTAGTTCCATATTATTTAGTTGTTCATCTCTATGTAAGGCTATAAATAGCCCACACTTCCAATGGTTTTAGGGATTCAATCAATAAATCAAATTTTGAGAGTTTTCTTGGTTTCTTCAAGGCTTCTTGAATACCTTAGAATTTCTCTAGGTGTTCGTGACTTATCAATCTAGAATCGCACTAGGTTGTGGCGTCTTCTACCATTATACCAAGGTTCGTTAACCACATGATTAACGGGTTGAGGTCATCCACTCCAAACTTGGTGTCCTCTTGTCGATCCTAAAGGTAACCTTTTACGGGTTTCATCACAAGGTTGGCGACATTCGTATCAGTTGGTAATCAGAGCTAGTTAAGAGGTATCACGTTATATCCCTTTATTTATTTCCTTTTCGAGTCAAGTTGTCCAAAATTCTGTTTTCGTGTTCTAAGTTTGCTACCCACAATTTCCAGATTTGTTACATTGTGTTCTTGCGTTATTTTTCCAGATTTATCGCGTCATAAACTTGCGTCTAGTTGTTGTTAATTGCTGTGGTTAGCCTTGTTTGGTCCAGCCTTTTTTTTGTGTGTCTTATTCTTGATTCTTTGTTTGTGTTTGCGTCTTGTTTCTATTCTATTATATCCATTTAATTCTAGTCTTTTGTTCTATTTGATCATCCTAGGTTACTGTTCATCCGAAAAATCAGTTTGTAACAGGGGTTTTAGAGTCCTATCTAGTTTTTACCTTATGTTCTTGTCGTTTACATACAAAAAAAAATATAGCTGGCTGACCCTACAAAATTCTTGGAAATCTGTCTTGATCAAAACTTGGGTTTCTTGAAGCTCTTGATTGTTTAAAACCAAAATCTTGAAGTTCTTGGAACTTTAGTTGGGGATTCTTGAAAGCCTCCAGAATTGACCATTGATAAGAAGAACATTCAGCCATGAAATTTGACTCTTGAAAGCTTTCAAATTTGACCACTGATTGTGATAAATGCCTTCCTAAAAAAGCTTACCATCAAACAAAAAAAGGAGCACCAATCCTACTCCAATTCCAAGTTGGATTTGACTAGTTTAGTCCAACTTGAATAAGGCTGTCCAGATTTACTTCAATTTCATTTTTTTTACAGCCTATTAAATCCTTATTGGGATAGGAAAAGAGGATTAGTTCCAGAATAATCCAAAAATTTCCACTATCCATTATTTCCTAAATCGCTGCAACAAGAACCAGTGTTGGTGCGCTCTTTTAGGCAGTTGTTTATCTTTATAGCTTTCTTGAATCAGTTGTTTAGTTTTTTTTCCCATTAATTTCCAGCCAGAGTAGTGTCCAAATTTCCAAGTCTTGTGTAGAGTCATTTGCCAAGTTTTTGTGTTGCGTAACTAGTAGTCCCTTTGTCATGCGTCTACGCATTTTTTCCAGTAAATTCCAGCAGATTTTTTTCCAGTTCTTTTGAGTCTTACACCTCCTCAAATTTCCAGCTTATAACAAGCCACATTTGAGTAGATTCTTGTACGAAGCTGGTTGAACTTTTCAGGAAAATTTTCTACTTTCTTCAAGGGAAGCAAGCAGAACCTTGAGAAAATTAGAGTGTTTTAAACACTTGAGTGATACACGAGTGGCGAGTGTAAACATGTGAGCTTGTGTGGTGAGGAAAAATATCTTTTGTTTCACTAATTTTTTGCAGGTTTCCTTATACATCATGGCGAATACGAGGCATTTAAAAGCTAGCTTACAACATCTTCTTCCTGATCCTAAGGGAGTCAAAGAAGTGGCATTACGTGATGTAGATGAGCAATTGGATATCGTCATATCTCAGTTGCATGGTTGGTTTTATACTCGTTGTGGTGTCAAAGATAAAACATGCCATTGATAGGAGTTGTGAAGTCAAACTTGCAAGCGCAATCATGGTTCACAAATTAAATCTTCCAACCATTGATCATCTTCAACCGTATAAGTTGCCGAGTGCTCATGGTGATGTTTGGGTTACTAAGCACACACTTGTATCTATTCAAATTGGCAAGTATGTGGATGAGGTGTTGTGTGATGTAGTCCCAATTCAAATGACACATGTGTTGCTGGGCAAGGCGTGGATGTTGAGGCGAGAAGTTAAATATGATGGACATACTAATAAGTATTCCTTCGTATTTAATGGTCGTCGTTCTGCACTTGTACCACATATTTATGACCAACTTTGTATTGATCTAGTATACATGAAAAGTGAGCATGAGCATTATAGTATGAAAAAAGAGCTAGATGAGGGAATTGTGACTGATGGGGTAAAATCCGAGGGAGTTGAAAAGGAGAAAGAGGTTGAGAATAATGAGAGGAAAAAGACAGCTATTGAGCATGAGAAAGAGATTGAAAAATCCAAAGTATTGACTGAGATTTTAAGTTTCAACAAAAATGAGAGTGAGGGGACTTATTGCCATTCTAACAACCTTAACATTGCTCTGTCTAGTGTTCCTTGTTTTGTGCAGGTTAAGCAAAGTGCAATCGCTTTGATCATACAATGTTCCATCCCAAAGTCACTTGTGCAATTTCCGAGTTTCCATGGAGTTTGTCTTTTAGGAGTTAGATCAATTTGGTTCCCATTCATGGAATCGGATGATTTCAACGATGTTCACGTCTTTGGAGGATCAAACTATGTGTACCCTCAAGACGTTAGAATTGACCATGTTCCACGAGTTTACACAAGGGGCGAGGTCTTCAATGGGCACTACAATACCTATGCTCATCTTTCACCCAGTCCACTTGAAGCTCCAACTTCACCATGTCAGCTTCCATACTTTGCAAGCTTATCCAAGTTTGAGGAGTCTGATTTCATAGGATCTACATCGCATCACTTTGAGGATCCTTACCTCATGATCACAAGCGATCAAGTTGGGCATACACTGAAACTGGTTCGTGAGATTCAAAGTTCAACAAGGTTTACTTTCCAGCTTAGCAAGTGGTTTATGCATTGGATGAAACTTGTGGTAATCATAACAAAATTGAATCGACGGCATGTAACACTTCTTATTATCGTTCATGCTTCAATTTGTGGGCAAATTGCTTTCAAGAGGAGGGGAATATGCGAGTCAAGCTATGCCATCGGATAAGGTTCAAATCCCACTAGGACTAGTTACACAAGCTCGAGCAGTTCATTCAATTTCATCGCAGCAAAGACGTTATAAGGCGCGGGCACGCTTTATAAGGATACGTCTTCTGCCATTTAATTGATTCACTGCAGTAAAGTCATTATAAGGCGTGGGCACGCTTTATAAGCTCAAGTCATCTGCCCATCTAGTCACATTTGTTGTTTTAGTTAAGTCGTTTGTAATAACGGCTTTATGGTCCATAGCCTTGCTTTATTTACCTAAGCGATGACCTCACAAGGTTATTTACCTAAGGGATGACCTCATAAGGTTCGGTCAAGCCCACAATTCTTAGTCTTATGGAAATTGTCAAGCCTACAATTCTTAGTCTTAGTCAAGCCCACAATTCTAGACTAGTTCCATATTATTTAGTTGTTCATCTCTATGTAAGGCTATAAATAGCCCACACTTCCAATGGTTTTAGGGATTCAATCAATAAATCAAATTTTGAGAGTTTTCTTGGTTTCTTCAAGGCTTCTTGAATACCTTAGAATTTCTCTAGGTGTTCGTGACTTATCAATCTAGAATCGCACTAGGTTGTGGCGTCTTCTACCATTATACCAAGGTTCGTTAACCACATGATTAACGGGTTGAGAGTAGTGTCCGAATTTCCAAGTCTTGTGTAGAGTCATTTGCCAAGTTTTTGTGTTGCGTAACTAGTAGTCCCTTTGTCATGCGTCTACGCATTTTTTCCAGTAAATTCCAGCAGATTTTTTTCCAGTTCTTTTGAGTCTTACACCTCCTCAAATTTCCAGCTTATAACAAGCCACATTTGAGTAGATTCTTGTACGAAGCTGGTTGAACTTTTCAGGAAAATTTTCTACTTTCTTCAAGGGAAGCAAGCAGAACCTTGAGAAAATTAGAGTGTTTTAAACACTTGAGTGATACACGAGTGGCGAGTGTAAACATGTGAGCTTGTGTGGTGAGGAAAAATATCTTTTGTTTCACTAATTTTTTGCAGGTTTCCTTATACATCATGGCGAATACGAGGCATTTAAAAGCTAGCTTACAACATCTTCTTCCTGATCCTAAGGGAGTCAAAGAAGTGGCATTACGTGATGTAGATGAGCAATTGGATATCGTCAAATCTCAGTTGCATGGTTGGTTTTATACTCGTTGTGGTGTCAAAGATAAAACATGCCATTGATAGGAGTTGTGAAGTCAAACTTGCAAGCGCAATCATGGTTCACAAATTAAATCTTCCAAACTAGAAAGGCGATTTTATGGAACTTCGTGTGGTTTGTTTGGGTGTGGTTAAGCGTGATCGACCTTGATTAAGATATAAATATTTGGACGAAGCCCTAGAAAGGGAAAAGCTTTTCGTGAGTTCTTTTGTACTTGTGACCGATCTGTCAGCTAAGTATAGTTCTCAATTTAATCCCGGAGTAATCAATGATAAGGAATTTCGAGGACGAAATTCTTTTAAGGGGGAGAGAGTGTGAGAACCCGTAGAAACCCTAATCTTTTCCTAGGGTTTTAGTTTCCTTAATTGCATGTTTTCTGCATTTTCTGGCTTAGAAATATTTTCTTGGTGGATTTTATGAGCAATTATAGTTTTTAGATGATTTTTCTAGCATTAGTGAGTTCTTAAAAAATTAAGAATATATATTGGACGTGGGACCCACTAGTGCGAAAAGTTCGGAAAAATTCGGCCAATTAGGTTAAATTTCGGATACTGTGTAAAATTTATCGGGTGTTAATAGACAAGTAGAGTGTGTGAAATGATTGATGTGAGAGAAGAAAGAAAGGATAGGAATGCATTTAATGAGGTGACAAGTGTCACATTCTCATTGGTTGGACTTTAAGAATTACTATTCACTTTCTTGACTTTTTTTGACCAAAGGATTAAATATCAAAAAAATGCAAAAAAATCACCATTTTCTTCTCTTGGTGGCCGGATCTCCCTAGCTCAAGAAGGAAGTGCATTTCTTCAACTTTCAAGCTCCATTTGCTTCAATCTCCCACAAACAAAAGCCTAGAGTAGATTCTACTCCATAAAAACCTTTCTTCTAGTGCTAGTAAGTGTTGTAGTGAAGTTTGTTTGAACCTCTAAGGTGGCCAACCTCTCTACATCTCTTGTTCTTAGGTAAGTGATGTTTTACTACTTCCTTATATCTAATGATGCTTATTTTATGCCTAATGGTGGCTATTGTGCTAGAAATTGTGGATTATTTCTTGGTTTGAAGTGGTTTGGTTGAGTTTTTTTATTTTTTGAGGAATTTTCTGGTTTCATATGATCTTGATGGCGTGGTTGTTTTTGATGGTTGGTAATAAGGGGCTTTGGCTCTAGTAGGTGCATATGATAGGAAAATGCAATCAATTTTGAATTTGGAAGAATTTCTGGAAAATTAGGGTTCTTGGTTGAACATTCTGTCCGAAATTTTAGGTCATAGATAGAGGCCGAATTGGACTTTTCTCAAAACATGAAAGTTGTAGGTATTGATGAGTTTGAAGTTCCTGAAAAATTTCAGGGCATTTGGAGTAGTGTAGAGTGAGTTATGCCGTTTTTACTGTTGCTGTTCTGGGTGAACAGAATGTGCGAACTGCGATAGTAATTGTCTATTTTGACTGGAATTGGTTTGGATTTTGAAGTTGGTGTCTTCTGATGAAATGTAACTGGATGTCTTAGCTAACTTATGCCTTTGGAATTTCGGCATTTGGACTTGTATGGACTGAGATATACCGATTACAGTTTTCTGTGTTTTGCAAACCTGTTTTGGGAATTCTGGGTTAGTATTTGGCATATTTGACCTAGTTGTGTTAGGAACTGGATTGAGTGGCCTTCTACATTATTGTAGCTCTGTTTCATAGCTTCGAAACGGTGCATCTTGCACCCCCATCCGATAACCGTAGAGAATTTTACACCATTACCGCATAATAAGGGCAAAACAGTTTTCTATTTGGGGCCAAGACTAAGGCCATTTTCTAATTTCTGGTTTGCTATTATGCTCATTTATGCATATGAAACCCTATTGGGGTTGTGTTTAGCATTGCTATATGACTCGTTATCGAGTCTCTTTTAGGGCTTGCTTTCATTTCGGTTGTTTCCTAGCTAACTTTTGTACTTGTACTGCTTTGAGCCTAGTGAACGGCTTTTGGGAAATAAGGTGACTCTTGTGTGAAATGTTGGGACTGATTTGAGGATATAGTGAAGCCTTAATGGCTGGGAAAAGTAAGAAATTTAGGGGAAGTGCTGCCCGATTTTCTAGGCCGTTTGGTTCCTTTAAGTTGGATTTGCCTTTTGGTAGAATGAAAGGCTTTTGGGTTGTTTGCGCCTAGGTCTTCATGCTACCTTTTCGTTTCCAAGAAAATCATGTTTTGCACCCTTGCATTAGTAATTATTTGGCGAGGCATACGACTAGTAGTCGAGCCTCACATGTGCATTCTGTTTACTCGATTCTGGAAGTAAAACCTTCAATTGGTTTATTTTGATTATTTTAGGGTTTCTTGGCGATTAAGGCCAATCTGAAGTGAAAACTTTTGAAGTTGAGCCGGTGAGTGTACCACTCCCCTCCATTGCTGTTTAACTTGATTTCTGCTCTGCAATCTGTTTATTTGTTCGAGACGGGGGTGTACTTTATCACACTCGTTCTCTAGTCTGTTCATATGCCAATTTACTATGCAAAATTTGAATCTGTTATCTGTGTCTGCATCTGTTCGGATTTCTATGACCTATGAGCTCAATCCTGTGGCTAAGTTATTCGAGTCGGGCCGGCAAGGGCCTGGACGATTAGATAACGAACCACGGTAGTCTGTTCGGGGATTTTTGGGTATTGAGACCCTTGATTCCGGTATACTCGAGTATTACCATTTCTGTTCGGTTACGGTGAGCGGGCCCGGTAAAGGGGTGTTTGGTGGACGGAATTCGGTGTAAAGAGGGGTCTACGGACGTTTTGGTTCTATATACGTTGACGGAGAGTCAACCGGTTTGGATCAAGTACTGCGCTGGAAATTTGGCTCCTGAGAGCCACCCGTATCCTTCTGATTTGAATCATTAGTTCCTTTGCTTTACATCTGACATGTGTATCTGATTTGTTAAATGTGAAATGCCATGACTTTATTGCTATCTGTTTGGTACCTCATTGAGCGCAAGCTCACCCCGTTCTGTTCCTTTTGTTTTCCTTACAGGAAAATAAATACTTTTGGACTGGATTTGATAATCGGTTGCCGACTTGAGCTAGTTGGACATATCTTTTGTATAGCTCATGTATTAAAACCCTAAATGTACTTTTGGTCCGTTTCTCTTTTGGATTTGGCAAACCGTACATGTATCCACTTTTGAATCACTTTGGTATGCCCCTTTTGGGAAGTATATGCTAACTTGTGAGATGTAAATATTTGCTTGACGTTTGGTTGGGTTTTGACGTGTCGGTTCCTCTTCATGGCCGACTCCGACTTTGTTTTTTTCTTATTTTGTGGGTTCGACTGGTTTTCACGCGGTTGTATGACCCGAAAAGTATTAGATCGCGCTAATCTGATCCGTAGTCCTGGCGAGAGCTGGGCAGGCAGTCCGCCAACCCCTTTGGTTCGCCTTAGGGGAAAGTGGGGCTGTCACAAGTGGTATCAGAGCCACTTCGCGTGGTCTCTGCACGGAGTGAGACTGGGCCAAGTGGTGTTGTGGTCCTAATTTCATGAATATGTTTAAGTGCTCGTTTGAGCGTAAGTTATGAACCGGGCATGTGATAAGTGTACGAATCATTATCATGGGACTCGAGGAAGCTAGGTATGTATGTCGGGTAGGAATCTTTAATAAGGATGGTTTACTCTTGGGACCGGCCGGCTCGAGTTGTGAATTATCTTAGATGGGATTCTTGCGCCCGGATACGAAAGATGTGAGGGCCTAGGTTAGAAAGGATTTGGTGAAACTAGAAAGGCGATTTTATGGAACTTCGTGTGGTTTGTTTGGGTGTGGTTAAGCGTGATCGACCTTGATTAAGATATAAATATTTGGACGAAGCCCTAGAAAGGGAAAAGCTTTTCGTGAGTTCTTTTGTACTTGTGTCCGATCTGTCAGCTAAGTATAGTAATTTCCAGTAATTTCCAGCCAGAGTAATTTCCAGTAATTTCCAGCCAGAGTAGTGTCCAAATTTCCAAGTCTTGTGTAGAGTCATTTGCCAAGTTTTTGTGTTGCGTAACTAGTAGTCCCTTTGTCATGCGTCCACACATTTTTTCCAGCAAATTCTAGCAGATTTTTTTTCAGTTCTTTTGAGTCTTACACCTCCTCAAATTTCCAGCTTATAACAAGCCACATTTGAGTAGATTCTTGTACGAAGCTGATTGAACTTTTCAGGAAAATTTTCTACTTTCTTCATGGGAAGCAAGCAGAACCTTGAGAAAATTAGAGTGTTTTAAACACTTGAGTGATACACGAGTGGCGAGTGTAAACATGTGAGCCTGTGTGGTGAGGAAAAATATCTTTTGTTTCACTAATTTTTTGCAGGTTTCCTTATACATCATGGCGAATACGAGGCATTTAAAAGCTAGCTTACAACATCTTCTTCCTGATCCTAAGGGAGTCAAAGAAGTGGCATTACGTGATGTAGATGAGCAATTGGATATCGTCAAATCTCAGTTGCATGGTTGGTTTAATACTCGTCGTGGTGTCAAAGATAAAACATTCCATTGATAGGAGTTGTGGAGTCAAACTTGCAAGCGCTATCATGGTTCACAAATTAAATCTTCCAACCATTGATCATCTTCAACCGTATAAGTTGCCGAGTGCTCATGGTGATGTTTGGGTTACTAAGCACACACTTGTATCTATTCAAATTGGCAAGTATGTGGATGAGGTGTTGTGTGATGTAGTCCCAATTCAAATGACACATGTGTTGCTGGGCAAGGCGTGGATGTTGAGGCGAGAAGTTAAATATGATGGACATACTAATAAGTATTCCTTCGTATTTAATGGTCGTCGTTCTGCACTTGTACCACTTATTTATGACCAACTTTGTATTGATCTAGTATACATGAAAAGTGAGCGTGAGCATTATAGTATGAAAAAAGAGCTAGATGAGGGAATTGTGACTGATGGGGTAAAATCCGAGGTTCTTGAAAAGGAGAAAGAGGTTGAGAATAATGAGAGGAAAAAGACAGCTATTGAGCATGAGAAAGAGATTGAAAAATCCAAAGTATTGACTGAGATTTTAAGTTTCAACAAAAATGAGAGTGAGGGGACTTATTGCCATTCTAACAACCTTAACATTGCTCTGTCTAGTGTTCCTTGTTTTGTGCAGGTTAAGCAAAGTGCAATCGCTTTGATCTTACAATGTTCCATCCCAAAATCACTTGTGCAATTTGCGAGTTTCCATGGAGTTTGTCTTTTAGGAGTTAGATCAATTTGGTTCCCATTCATGGAATCGGATGATTTCAAAGTTGTTCACGTCTTTGGAGGATCAAACTATGTGTACCCTCAAGACGTTAGAATTGACCATGTTCCACGAGTTTACACAAGGGGCGAGGTCTTCAATGGGCACTACAATACCTATGCTCATCTTTCACCCAGTCCACTTGAAGCTCCAACTTCACCATGTCAGCTTCCATACTTTGCAAGCTTATCCAAGTTTGAGGAGTCTGATTTCATAGGATCTACATCGCATCACTTTGAGGATCCTTACCTCATGATCACAAGCGATCAAGTTGGGCATACACTGAAACTGGTTCGTGAGATTCAAAGTTCAACAAGGTTTACTTTCCAGCTTAGCAAGTGGTTTATGCATTGGATGAAACTTGTGGTAATCATAACAAAATTGAATCGACGGCATGTAACACTTCTTATCATCGTTCATGCTTCAATTTGTGGGCAAATTGCTTTCAAGAGGAGGGGAGTGATACGAGTCAAGCTATGCCATCGGATAAGGTTCAAATCCCACTAGGACTGGTTATACAAGCTTGAGCAGTTCATTCAGTTTCATCGCAGCAAAGACGTTATAAGGCGCGGGCACGCTTTATAAGGATACGTCTTCTGCCATTTAATTGATTCACCGCAGTAAAGTCATTATAAGGCGTGGACACGCTTTATAAGCTCAAGTCATCTGCCCATCTAGTCACATTTGTTGTTTTAGTTAAGTCGTTTGTAATAAGGGTTTTATGGTCCATAGCCTTGCTTTATTTACCTAAGCGATGACCTCATAAGGTTATTTACCTAAGGGATGACCTCATAAGGTTCGGTCAAGCCCACAATTCTTAGTCTTATGGAAATAGTCAAGCCTACAATTTTTAGTCTTAGTCAAGCCCACAATTCTAGACTAGTTCCATATTATTTAGTTGTTCATCTCTATGTAAGGCTATAAATAGCCCACACTTCCAATGGTTTTAGGGATTCAATCAATAAATCAAATTTTGAGAGTTTTCTTGGTTTCTTCAAGGCTTCTTGAATACCTTAGAATTTCTCTAGGTGTTCGTGACTTATCAATCTAGAATCGCACTAGGTTGTGGCGTCTTCTACCATTATACCAAGGTTCGTTAACCACATGATTAACGGGTTGAGGTCATCCACTCCAAACTTGGTGTCCTCTTGTC
The DNA here is from genome assembly GCF_036785885.1 of Coffea arabica. Classification (NCBI taxonomy): domain Eukaryota; kingdom Viridiplantae; phylum Streptophyta; class Magnoliopsida; order Gentianales; family Rubiaceae; genus Coffea; species Coffea arabica. Next base: position 39,529,639 of record NC_092329.1, read on the forward strand.
GATCCTAAAGCTAACCTTTTACGGGTTTCATCACAAGGTTGGCGACATTCGTATCAGTTGGTAATCAGAACTAGTTAAGAGGTATCACGTTATATCCCTTTATTTATTTCCTTTTCGAGTCAAGTTGTCCAAAATTCTGTTTTCGTGTTCTAAGTTTGCGACCCACAATTTCCAGATTTGTTACATTGTGTTCTTGCGTTATTTTTCCAGATTTATCGCGTCACAAACTTGCGTCAAGTTGTTGTTAATTGCTGTGGTTAACCTTGTTTGGTCCAGCCTTTTTTTTGTGTGTCTTATTCTCGATTCTTTGTTTGTGTTTGTGTCTTGTTTCTATTCTATTATATCCAATTAATTCTAGTCTTTTGTTCTATTTGATCATCCTAGGTTACTGTTCATCCGAAAAAATCAGTTTGTAACAGGGGTTTTAGAGTCCTATCTAGTTTTTACCTTATGTTCTTGTCGTTTACATACAAAAAAAAATATAGCTGGCTGACCTTACAAAATTCTTGGAAATCTGTCTTGATCAAAACTTGGGTTTCTTGAAGCTCTTGATTGTTTAAAACCAAAATCTTGAAGTTCTTGGAACTTTAGTTGGGGATTCTTGAAAGCCTCCAGAATTGACCATTGATAAGAAGAACATTCAGCCATGAAATTTGACTCTTGAAAGCTTTCAAATTTGACCACTGATTGTGATAAATGCCTTCCTAAAAGCTTACCATCAAACAAAAAAAGGAGCACCAATCCTACTCCAATTCCAAGTTGGATTTGACTAGTTTAGTCCAACTTGAATAAGGCTGTCCAGATTTACTTCAATTTCATTTTTTTTACAGCCTATTAAATCCTTATTGGGATAGGAAAAGAGGATTAGTTCCAGAATAATCCAAGAATTTCCACTATCCATTATTTCCTAAATCGCTGCAACAAGAACAAGTGTTGGTGCAGTCTTTTAGGCAGTTGTTTATCTTTATAGCTTTCTTGAATCAGTTGTTTAGTTTTTTTTCCCAGTAATTTCCAGCCAGAGTAGTGTCCAAATTTCCAAGTCTTGTGTAGAGTCATTTGCCAAGTTTTTGTGTTGCGTAACTAGTAGTCCCTTTGTCATGCGTCTACGCATTTTTTCCAGCAAATTCCAGCAGATTTTTTTCCAGTTCTTTTGAGTCTTACACCTCCTCAAATTTCTAGCTTATAACAAGTCACATTTGAGTAGATTCTTGTACGAAGCTGGTTGAACTTTTCAGGAAAATTTTCTGCTTTCTTCAAGGGAAGCAAGCAGAACCTTGAGAAAATTAGAGTGTTTTAAACACTTGAGTGATACACGAGTGGCGAGTGTAAACATGTGAGCTTGTGTGGTGAGGAAAAATATCTTTTGTTTCACTAATTTTTTGCAGGTTTCCTTATACATCATGGCGAATACGAGGCATTTAAAAGCTAGCTTACAACATCTTCTTCCTGATCCTAAGGGAGTCAAAGAAGTGGCATTACGTGATGTAGATGAGCAATTGGATATCGTCAAATCTCAGTTGCATGGTTGGTTTTATACTCGTTGTGGTGTCAAAGATAAAACATGCCCTTTATAGGAATAGTGAAGTCAAACTTGCAAGCGCTATCATGGTTCACAAATTAAATCTTCCAACCATTGATCATCTTCAACCGTATAAGTTGCCGAGTGCTCATGGTGATGTTTGGGTTACTAAGCACACACTCGCATGAAGGTGCTAGGGACGTTAGTCAACCCAAAAGGCATGACTAGCCATTCATAGAGACCATGCTTGGTTTTGAAGGTCGTTTTCCATTCATCGCCTTCTTTCATCCTAATTTGATGATAGCCACTCCTTAAATCGATTTTGATGAATATTACAGCACCATCAAATTCATCAAGCATATCATCTAATCTAAGAATGGGATGACGATATTTAATAGTGATAGCATTGACGGCCCTACAGTCAGTGCACATGCGCCAAGTACCATCCTTTTTGGGGACAAGTACCACAGGCACAACACAAGAACTGAGACTCTCTTTTACCCAACCCTTACCTAATAGGCCATCAACTTGCCATTGAAGTTCCTTTGTCTCCTCAGGACCCATACAGTAAGCAGGTTTGTTGGGAAGTGGTGCTCCAGAAATGAGGTCGATTTGGTGCTCAATCCCTCGAATGGGCGGCAAGCCATCAGGGACCTCGTCAGGGAAAAAATCCTCAAATTCCTGCAAAAGGGCAACCATACTCCAAGGCAATGCCTTATCGAGTTCAGCAACATCTAAAAGCACATGCTTGCAAATCATGAGAAGTACAGGCTGACCAGAATTGACAACTTTTCTAACGTCCTTAGCCTTAATGATCATGTTTTGCTTCCTAGTGGTAGGTGTAGTGGGTGATTTGTCATGTGTAATACTAGGTGTGCTCACTAGACCCTAGTTGATGGCTCACTTGTAGAAGTGGAGTCTTTGCCAAGGTCGACCGCCTTTTGTTTCCTCCTTGACGGTCTTGTTCACACTCTCTTTGCAACTTAAGTTGGTCCTCATACACTTGTGTAGGTGTGAATGGTGTGAGGACCTTGCGTTTCCCATCATGCAAGAGTGTGTACTTGTTTGCCCTTCCGTCGAATGACGTGTTTGTCAAATTGCCAGGGTCTCCCCAAGATGACATGGGTAGCATGCATAGGTACGATGTGACGGCCCCACCTCCCCCTAAGGCGAACCAGAGGGTTCGGCGGGTCGCCTGCCCAGCTCTCGCCGTGACTCAGTCGTTCACTACAGTCCTCAAAAAAATTAAAAGAATAAACCTCAAATATTACAATATAAATCTCCAATATTTACATGTCATAAGCGAAGCGGAAATAATTCTCAACTATACATAAAATGATTCCAAATCCAAATTATACAAGATATATGCCATCCAGTCACGTGAACAAGTACTACAAGTCTTTCCTTCGCCACGAGCCCTGTGGAGGGGAATAAAATAGTTTTGAGGTGAGTTAGAAGCTCAGCGAGTAACCAGTAAAATCAGAAATCAAATATGATGCGATTGAGCACGAGACCCAAAGTGTACAAGTAGACCCTGTGAAGGTGCCCCTAGGCCCGGTGACACGAGCACGAGCTAAGAGATTCAAGGAGTCCCTCCAAGCCTTGGTACGTGCCATCCAAATCCAAGAGAAACCGGCCATTGAAGGAATTGAGTTGGAATATCCTTGCACGACTACTAAAATGCTGCTTACAATTGAAGATGCAAGTGTTCAAGCTCCAGATAGCGGGCTAAGCTGCAGTTAAGTACCCTCGCTGAGCCGTACGGGGATCTCGCTGCCCGGTCAGCGAGTCGGGGGTCCAAGGGGGCGACGCGCCCCTGGCTTGGAGGCCCGGGGGCGCAGCGAAGCCCCCGGTGGGGGTTCGGGGGCAACGCCCCCGACGCTTAAGATCTATAGTTAGTTGGGCTAGCTTTCGGTCAAGTGGAGGCCCAAGGGCCTGGCCGAACTTTCCTTGTTATCTTTCCAGTTTATTAGGTCTTAGTCACGGCTATTAATAGCCTCAAGCCGCATGTTACATTCAGTTTTTGAGAGTATTGAATAAAATTTCCAGAATTTCGTCCATTTCTTGTGGCAAATTTCCTTAGCTTGTGAAAGCTAAGTTGAACATCCTAGAGTTGATCCTAGGCTGTTCTTGACTTATCAATCAAACACACATACTTGATTGTGGCGTCCTCTACCGTTAAATCTGTTCTTGAGTGGTCCAAGTTCAGGTTCAACTCCATCCAATCTTCATCGTGTTCCTCTAGATCCGAAGTTGCTTCCGCGTCTCGCATCAAAATATATTTCACAATAATACATTTCGATCGTTTCGATGATGTCATGATTCAGAGATCAAATGTACGTTTATTGCTCTCATGAGCCGGTGAAATCATTGCACTTGAACACCCAACGCTCAAATAGATCATTTAACATTAACATTGAGAGGGAGCCCCTTTTTGAGCTCCAGATAAACATGAACATGAACCATAAACAAGGTGGAGACGTTGGTGTCCAGCACTAGACTTTCCCAGAACTCATTGAAGCCAAATCATGTCATGAATCCACATGCAAGCACGCATGATATGCAATCAAATAAATAATGCAAGAAGCATTTCACAAGTACTTTGGAAATAGTTTAGGGTCACTCACCTCCATGGCTCAGAAATCATCCATCATATAACATTGCCTTGCTCAAATCCAAGTCTTAGATCACAAACTCAATGCAAACAAGTCCCTTCAAAGTTCGGACAGCACTTCCCCTGAATTTGCTAACTTTTCCAGCCATCATGGCTTCATTATTTCCTCAGCCAGTCCCAAAGGTACACACACAACAACAAGTTCATCCAATAGTCATTCAGCAAGCTCCAAGTAGTACTAGTACAAGTCAAGCTAGGGAAAAGTTCAGAAATGAAAGTTAAGCTCAAAACCAGAAAAATAGCTTTTGACATCCTTTTACGATAATGGCACCAAAGGCACTACGATTGTCGGATGAAGGTTCAAGATACACCGTTTCGAAACTAAGAGATAGGGCTACAATATTACAGAAGGACACTCAACCCAGTTTCGAGTGTAACAAGGTTAAAAATGCAAGATACTACACCAGAATCACAAAAACCGATTCACAGAACGCATTCTAGCGGAAACATCATAAATCAGTCTACCTAAGTCCAAATCCAGAAATTCCAAAACCAGCTGAAAGCTAAGAAATAGGGCTACATTTCATCAGAAGACCTCAACAACCAATTCGGAAGCATTCCTGACCAAAACAACCAATTACAGAAGCAATTCCCAAATTCGGGTAAAACCAGGACAGCAAGGGTAATTTCGACTTTTCTCAAGCTACACTACTCCGATTGACCTGAAATTTTGTATGCACCTATAAAATACCATTCTCTACAACTTTCATGTTTTAAGACAAGGCCAATTCGGCCTCTAACCTGGTCGAACAGAAACAGACAGAAAGGAAAAAAAATGGACCCTAATCTGGAAATTCATGCATTCATGTGCCAATCTTCCACAAAACAACATCTAAAACAACTAAAAACTACTAATAAGCAATTAATTGAAGTAAAGAAGAAGTTTGTAAGCAAGGTACCTTGACACCTCAAGAAAGATGATAACTTAGGGTTTTTCTTTCACAAATCCCTCCACTAGAAGCTTTAATCCTCCATAATAAGTAACTTTGATGGAGTAATGTTCACTTTTAATGGTTGGAAATCAAGATTGGAGCAAGGGATTGAAGTACAAGATGAAGGATTTCCTCTCTTTTCTCTCCTCAACATTTCAGCCAACAAGGGGAAAAATGAAGAAACATTTGGTCAAAATGGATGTTTAGTAAAGTTAAGAAAAGTTAGTCAAAGTCCCCATCCAATGGTTTCATGACACTTGTCCCTCTCATTAATGTCATGCCTAACTTTTTTTTGTCTTTCTCACACCTATCCACTTGGTACCTCTAAATATCTCATAGCACCCGATAAATTAAACCCAGTATCCAAAACTTAACCTAACTGGCCGAAATTTTCCAAATTTTTCGCACATGCAGGTCCCACGTTCGATATACGCTCTTAATTTCTCAAAAACTAACCGATACTAGAAAAATCATTTAAAAACTATCTTTGCTCATAAACTTTATTTGGGGAATTTTTCTAATAAAGAAAATGTAGAAAAGGCGGGCGATTAAATAAAAAAAACCCTAGAAATTTAGAAAATTCCCGGGTTCTCAAACTCATTTTTTTTTCGGGGCGTCACATACGACGTCACAAACAACTTCATTAGTGTAAGTTCCGATGGAAAAGGGAACGCGTACCTGTTTGAAGACACGTACCTCTCCGTTCTCACTTAGCCATTGGAGGCGATAAGGGTGTGGATGTTTAGTAGTTGGGAGCCCTAAACTCTCAACCATGAGTAAGCTCGCCATATTCGTGCAACTCCCACCGTCGATGATGAGGCTACACACCTTGTCACCTACTTTACAACGGGTGTAAAACAGGTTTTCTCTTTGTAGTTGCTCGTCCTCTTTAACTCGGGCGGTTAGTACTCGTCGTGCCACCAAGCACCCTACTTCTCCTTGTGTAGGTGAGCAATCTTCCTCAGCTGAGTCTTCATCCAGGTAGTCGCCTTTGGTTAATTCGAGTATCTCTTCACAGTCGTCATCATCGGACACGATCTATTGTGAATGATTAGCATGACCCGTTCGTTTGGACATTGAGACTGAATATGTCCAAACCCTTGGCACTTAAAGCATTTGATGTCCCTACCTAGTCTTAGGAGTCTCATGTGGTGCCTTAGAAGTAGACCTGGATGTATCGGCAACTTTATTAGGGGTGGAAGAGGAATTTCGTTTAGGAGCATTACCTTGAATTCAGCTTGAAGAAGTTGGTGTGGCCGAATACCCAGCTTCGTGGGTCGCCCTCCGTGGTTGGTTGCCCTTCCATGAGGTCAAGCTGGAAGACTGGAAAGTATAGGCTCCTTGCCTTAGTTTCTTTTCCTTCTCGGCCTTGATAGCGATTTCAAGAAGATCTTGCATATCCACATAGTGTTGGAGCTCCAAGGCGTCTTGAAGGTCTGGGTTGAGACTCCGAAGAAACCTAGCCATGGTTGCTTCACTATCTTCCATGGCCATTTCGATCTCCTTGTAATAGTCCTCCATACTCATGTTGCCGTGAGTAAGGGTTTGCAGTTTGGAGTGGAGATCTCGGTTGTAGTAGCTTGGAACGAATCACTTACGCATCAATGCCTTGAGCACTCGCTAAGTTCGGACTCGTGGTTCCCCCATTCTTCTCTTATGGGTCCTCACTTGGTCCCACCAAACTAGGGCATAGTCGGTGAATTCAATGGTGGCAACTTTAACTTTTTGTTTCTCGCTATAGTCGTAGCAGTCGAAGACCATCTCAATGCGGCCTTCCCACTCCAAGTACGCCTCAGGGTCACTCTTGCCTTTGAACGCAGGTACTTGAATCTTAAGTCCCTTTAGTTCGTTCTTGGGCGTGTCCCTTCGAGGCCTCTTCGGTTGCTCTTCATCCTCACTAGCGGAGCAGTCTTCACTGTTGGCCGTTTTCGTACCTTGGTTGCTCCGGTTGTGAGATCTAGAGCGAGAACCTCGTGTGAGACTCTTGGACAGCTCCTCAAAGCGAGTGTGCAACTCCTCCATTTGTTGTTCACGGATGCGCCTAAGCTCATTCTTCATTGCGGTGAACAACTGTGAGTAGTTAGTGGTTGCTTGTTGTTGCTCCATGTCTCTCGTGCTGTCCTGTAAAAGGTTAGTAACAAGGCAAAAAAAAAATGCAAGTATAACCTCACTTCACTCCCTTAGTGTATCCCACGCGCTCGTGTATAGTACTCAAATCGCTCTATTAGACTCACCAAGTACCTTTACCTGGTTTACGAAGTTGATAAATGCCGCTCACGTCCAATAATTGTCACCAACTTTTCCTACAAGAGTAACCACGAAATGAGACACAAAATTGGCGTGGAGAATGACGTAGAAAGGGTGGGTTTGGACGACTTAGGGTGGCGGACAGCAAGGGAATAGGCGGCAATGTGAACGCAGAAAGAAAGGAAACCCTGGCCTTCCTAAAGTGTAGGAGTGGTTCCTGACAGGTAGGAGTAAAGTAGGAGTGGTTTCCTAAAGTGGATGAGAAAATATAGGAAGTTCCCTAAAGTGGATGAGAAAATATAGGAGAGTTTCCTAGAATGGATGAGAGAATATAGGAAAGTGTCCAAGTGATAACAAGAGTTATCCAAGTTATCTACTTTAGTTTCCTAATCGAGTTTGGAAAACAAGTTAGGGTTGGAACTTTCTTAGAACACCCTTTTCCTTTATTGAACAACCTTTGGAGCTTTCCAAATCCCAATCCTAGTTGGATTCCTCTTAAACCCTCCCAAAGTCAGTTGGCTGTTCAAAACACAACACCTCAAGGCAGCCGCAGCCTTAAACACCAAAAGTCAAATTCGGCTTCCACTCCCAAGCACAAAAAATTCTGTTTTCTTGCCTTCCTCCACCCATTAATTTCCAGAATTTTTCCCTTTCTTAAACCCTTCCCCAAGGTCGGCTAATTCCCTTCAAGAACCCTCTCTTTACAGCCGCTCCTTACTCCAAGAAATTCGGCTCCTTACCCCCCTTGCACAACACACAAGACAGCTTGGGTCCTTGCTCAAATCAATGGCGTCTCAAGGCGAAGCGAGCAATGTCACTCAATCTTCACCCCCACGGGCTGTTCAAGAATCCTCCAAGAAGTTTATTCCTAAACCAAGAAAGCCTCGTATGGATGCAAGAACGTACAAGAAACTTTTTATTTGAAGAGAGGTGCAAGTTTTCAAGGCTCAAGATGGTCAAGAACCTCAAAAACTGCAAAGGGTGATACAATTATCAAGGCTCAAGGTGATCAAGATTTTCAAGAAGAGGTAGGCCAAAACTTTTGAGTTTTTTTGTTTTTGTTTGTTCGAATTTTCTGGTTTATTTAGAAACAATATGTAAAAGGTTGTTGGCTTGGCAATAAAAGAACCAAGTTCTTCCTCTTCCTTGTTCGGCCTTTTTTTGTTCCACCTGAATGGCTTTCTTCTTCTTTTTTTTTTAACTCAAGAACGACAAGAAACTCGGCTGAAGTGGTAGAATTCCAGCAATCTGGTCAGCCCCCCCCTAATGTATTCCTTCAATCTTCCAAGAACTAGCAAGATATGTGTCAAAGTTTCAAGAACTTCAAGATAGAAACCAAGAACTTCAAGAACTCTAAAATCTTGTAGGTTCTTTTCAAGATTCACAACACCCAACAATTTAGACCAAAAACCAAATTAGAAAGTTAAGGAAAACAATTCGGATAACTCAAGAACCGTTGGACAGATTTGACAATAAAACCCTAGCCGCACAAAGCTAAACCCTAGCCGTCGTCCACTTGCTTTCTTGTAGCTTCGGCTTAGGCTATCTACTTGGACAGAATTTGGGTGCAACAAGGATACAAGATGCGGTCAGATTGTCAACAACTCACGCATGGCAGATTGGATGCAAAACAGGGAACTCTAGCGACGAAGAAAACCCTAGCCGCCAAGGAAACCCTAGCCGTCGCCTATTGGTTTTCTTGTTGCTTTGGCTTGGACTAACAACTCAGACAGATTTTGGACAAACACTCAGCAATATTTTGAGCAGATTTGGGGACAACACATGACTCAAGTCTCGAGCAAATTGCAGACAGAATTTTGGACAACAACGACGCAACAACAACCGCGGGGCAGAATTTTGCTAAACACACGACGCGACAATAAACAAAGACTATATGGACAGAATATATTTTCTTTTGTTTTTGATGTGTGCACGGATAGCGAGATGGATGGCGGCCCTGACTCAAGGCTTTCATAGAGATATTGAAGGCTTGGAAGGAGACAATCAAGTTATCTACACCATGATCCAAGCCCATGAAGAATCAAGTTATCTACACCATGATCCAAGCCCATGAAGAGTCAAGTGGGCCTCCAAGTGAGTCGGTCGAATAGGGCCTTAGGCCTTAGTGTTAGGAGTCTTAAGTTTAGATTAGTCCCTTTGTTAGCCATGGATTCGGCCCACCTTTGTCTAAGGATGGCCGAACCACTAGGCCTTTTTTATTGAGTCCATGGGTCGGCCCACCTTGTCCAAGGAGTGGCCGACCATCTAGCCTTGTGATATTAGGGTTTCATTAGTTTTGCCTATATAAAGGCTTGCTTTGTAAGCATAAAGGAAGCCGTTTTATGATAATAAACTTGTTCTTGTTTCTCTTAGATGGAGAGTACAATTCCGTTACTTGCATTGGCAAGGGTTCTTGAGCAATCTCGTGATCGTCCTTGATTGTTCTACCGACCTATCCACTTGAGTATCCACCTCGATTGGAGTCGTCGTTATACCACCTTCAATCAAATCGTGTTGTCCGTTTGATTTTAGGTTCCGTAATCCAAGCGTTGGACAACCTCGCTAGATCCTTGGGCAAACGTGCTACGTGTCTCGAAACGTATTGATCGAGGAACGTATCAGTTGGCTTCAGAGCTTTGGTGGAGGTATCTTCCGTTATATCCATAGTTTCGTCTTAGTTTTCCTTGTTTCCGCTGCCTTTTTTTTTCAAAAAAAAACGTCACTGTTCACCTACACTGTTCATCATTACTGTTCACCGTACTGTTCACAATACTGTTCATCATTACTGTTCACCCGCACTATTCACGTTACTGTTCATCCGAACACAAATTCTGTTGGTGTGTTATCTCCTTTGTGTTGTGTCTAGTTTGTTGATAATTTCTGTCCAAAACTTGTTTCTTGTGTTGAGTCGTTTGTTGCATCAAAAAAATTCTGGTCGTTGGTGTTTCAACGTTGCTCCCAAATCTATCTCGTTAGTTGGTTGTCGCTTGGGCAGCAAGAACAATAATGTGAGGGCTGCTAGGGTTTCCTTCTCTTGCTAGGGTTTTCCTTACGGCTAGGGTTTTCTACTTGCGGCTAGGGTGTCTACTTGCAGCTAGGGTTTCATTTGCGCTAGGGTTCCTTTGTTTTCACTTGGAGACTCTCCTATATTCTCTCCTATATTTTGGGGCACTCTCCTACATTCTCTCCTACATTTTAGGAACACTCTCCTACATTCTCACCTACATTTTAGGAACACTCTCCTATAATCTCTCATCCATTTTAGGAAACTCTCCTATATTCTCTCATCTATTTTAGGAAACTCTCCTATATTCTCTCATCTATTTTAGGAAACTCTCCTATAATCTCTCATCCATTTTAGGAAACTTTCCTATAATCTCTCATCCATTTTAGGAAACTCTCCTATAATCTCTCATTCATTTTAGGAAACTCTCCTATATTCTCTCATCCATTTTAGGAAACTATCCTATAATCTCTCATCCATTTTAGGAAACTCTCCTATAATCTCTCATCCATTTTAGGAAACTCTCCTATATTCTCTCATCCATTTTAGGAAACTCTCCTATATTCTCTCATCCACTTTAGGAAACTACTCCTACACTTTAGAACGCTAGGGTTTCCTTTTCTTTGTGACACACATACCATTGCTGACCCCCACCAACATCCCTTCCAAATTCGTCCATTTCACTTGATTTTGCACCCACATTTGTGTCTTACCTTCTTGGTTACTCTTGTGGAAAAAGTTGGTGACAATTATTGGACTTGAGCAGCATTTCTCAACTACCTAACCCAACAGGTAAAGATATTTGGTAAGTCCATTAGAGTGACATCCATATACACGAGTGCGAGTGGATACACGTAAGGGAGCGTGAAAGGCAATATCTTCGGTTTTGTTGCTAACTTTTTGCAGGTTCCCTCATACATCATGGCGAGTACAAGACGCATTAAAGCTAACTCACAACATTGTCTTCCTGATCCTAAGGGAGTCAAAGAAGTGGCATTACGTGGCGTAGATGAGCAATTAGACATCGTCAAATCTCAGTTGCTTGGTTGGTTTTATACTCGTTGTGGTGTCAAAGATAAAATCTGTAGCTTGGCCATTGATGGGAGTTGTGAAGTCAACCTTGCAAGCACTATCATGGTTGAGAAATTAAATCTTCCAACCATTGATCATCTTCAACCGTACAAGTTGACAAGCACTCATGGTGATGTTTGGGTTACTAAGCACACACTTGTACCTATTCAAATCGGCAAATATGTGGATGAGGTGTTGTGTGATGTAGTCCCAATTCAAGTGACACATGTGTTGTTGGGCAAAGCATGGATGTCGAGGCAAGAAGTTAAATATGACGGACATACTAATAAGTATTCCTTCTTATTTAATAGTCGTCGTTTTGCACTTGTGTCACTTACTTATGACCAGCTTTGTGTTGAGCTAGCATGCATGAAACGTGAGCTTGAGCGTTATAGTATGGAGAAAAGGATAGATGAGGGAATTGTGCCTGAAGCGGTAAAATCCGAGGGAGTTGAAAGCAATGAGATGAAAGGGTCAGCTATCGAACTAGAAAAAGAAATGGAAAAATCTGATGAGATGGGTGGCAAAAAGGAAGAGAAGAGAGAAAGTGGACTGATTTTGAGCAAGAATATGAAGGTCTATTATTTTCCTAACGAACTTACCTTTGCTTTGTTTAGCATCTCTTCTTTTGTGCAGGTTACACAAAGTCAAGTAGAGTTGGTCATGGCATGTTCTATTCCGAAGTCACTTGGACACTTTGCGAGTTTCCATGGAGTTTGTCTCCTAGGAGCTAAATCTCTTTGGTATCAATCCATGGAACAATCTGCATTCAAACCTATCCGCGCCATTGGAGGAGTCATTCGAGCCCATTATTTTGATGAGAAGTATTGTAAAGCTGTCCAAAATTTTCCCACACCGACTAAAGAGTTGCAACCAGATTTCATGCTTGATCCAGCTGCGTGTTGCGTGAATGCATGTGATTCGTATGGGGTGGACTTCACTTCATTCTTGCCGCTTATGTTGGGTGATGCCCGCAAGGGTGTCAATCAAGATCCGAGTGTTGTTCTTACCTCACTGGCTCATGTTTCTATGGATGTGCAACACGGGTGGCTCTGTGTCCCACCTCCAGAGTGGCAAGTTGTGCCGATTCAGTGCCTAGGGCTGAATTACACCACCTTGCACAACCAGGTTCGAGGCTTTTCTAGCTTCAATGAATATCGTTATGAAGTGCATATGACTGTCCTCGCCCAAAGGCTAATTAGCGAGCTTTGGGTTGCAACATGGAACATTCACAAGCCTTATACACGTTCCTTCCTACCTTGGAGAATGTCCTTGTTTGAGAACCCCTTGAAGCTGACCAAGAGACATGTGCACCGAATTATCTTAATCATAACATATGCAAGTATCATTCAATCTAAGAGGGCCAATATGTGGAGATTTGAGGTGTCATGCTACTACCTCTGGTTAGTACCGTTCATCTCCATCCAGATTTGAGGACAAATCCTTCTCAAGAGGAGGGGACTGATGTTGATATGAATGCGCGGATCTAGACGAACAATCAAGTTGAAAAGGGCGGCACGTATGACCCCTCTAAACCCCGAGTTGATGAACTAAGATGAATCTCAACCCAACAACTAACGATTTAGTGAACCAACGATCTGGATAGAAGAACGCCACAATCAAGGTGAATACTTGGTTGATAAGTTCAATCTGAATAACTCAAGAAAACTCTCAAGTATTCAAGCACATGCGCCAAGTACCATTTAGGCACAGCACAAGGACTTAGACTCTCTTTTACCCAACCCTTACCTAATAGGCCATCAACTTGCCGTTAAAGCTCCTTTGTCTCCTCAGGACCCATGCGGTAAGCAGGTTTGTTGGGTAGTGGTGTTCCAGGAATTAGGTCGATTTGGTGCTCAATCCCTCGAATGGGTGGTAAGCCTTCAGGGATCCGTCAGGGAAAGCATCCTCAAATTCCAACAAAAGAGCAACCATACTCAAAGGCAATGCCTTATCGAGGTCAACAACATCTAAAAGCATATGTTTGCAAATCATGAGAAGTACAGGCAATCAGAATTCACAACTTTTCTAACGTCCTTAGCCTTAATGATCATGTTTTGCTTCCTAGTGATAGGTGCAGTAGGTGATTTGTCATGCGTAACACTAGATGTGCTCACTTGACCCTTGGTCGATTGCTCACTTGTAGAAGTGGAGCTTTTGCCAGGGTCGATCACCTTTTGTTTCCTCCTTTGACGGTCTTGTTCACACTCTTTTTGCAACTTAAGTTGGTCCTCATACACTTGTGCAAGTGTGAGGGGTGTGAGGACCTTACGTTTGCCTTCGTGCAAACGTGTGTACTTATTTGCCCTTCCATCGAATATGACATGTTTGTCAAATTGCCAGGGTCACCCCAAGATGACATGTGTAGCATGCATAAGCACTACGTCACATAGGACTTCATCAATGTAAGTACCAATTGAGAAGGGAATGCGTACCTGTTTGAAAACACATACCTCTCCCTCCTCACTTAGCCATTGGAGGCGGTAAGAGTATGGATGTCTCGTAGTTGGGAGCCCTAGACTCTCAACCATGAGCAAGCTCGCCACATTCGTGCAACTCCCACCGTCGATGATGAGGCTACACACTTTGTCACCTACTTTACAACGAGTGTAAAATAAGTTCTCCCTTTGTAGTTGCTCGTCCTCCTTAACTCGGGCGGTTAGCACTGGTTGTGCCACCAAGCAGCCTATGTCTCCTTGTGTAGGAGAGCAATCTTCCTCCGCCGAGTCTTCCTCCAGGCAGTCACTTTTGATCAATCCAGGCATATCTCGCCATTGTGAGTGATTAACATGACCCTTTGGTTGGGACATTGAGACTGGATATGTCCAAACCCTTGGCATTTAAAACACTTGATGTCCTTACTCCTAGTCTTAGGAGTCTCATGTGGTGCCTTAGAAGTAGACCTGGATGCATCAACAGCTTTGTTAGGGGTAAAATTGGTATTACGGTTAGAGGCATTATGATACGAACCAAGAGACACCAGTGCGAACTATTCGAGTTCCCCTAGGACCCGTAACTCGAGCACGAGCTAACAAGATGAGGAAGGAACTCCAAGGACTTGTTCATGAGATACAAGGCCAAGAAATTGTCCCCAAGGTCATTGAGGGGCTTGAGCATGAAGGAATGAAAGTCATCCATGTAGTGCACGCCAAAGAGAACCATGTGTGACCCTTCTCTAGTCACATTTGCTGTATTAGTTAAGTCATTGTAATAAGGGCTTAATGGTCCATAGCCTTGCTTTATTTACCTAAGCGATGATCTCATAAGGTTATTTACCTAAGCAATGACCTCATAAGGTTGTTTACCTAAGGGATGACCTCATAAGGTTTGGTCAAGCCCACAATTCTTAGTCTTATGGAATAGTCAAGCCTACAATTGTTAGTCTTAGTCAAGACCACAACTCTAGACTAGTTCCACATTTAGTTGTTCATCTCTATGTAAGGCTATAAATAGCCCACACTTCCAATGGTTTAGGCATTCAATCAATAAATCAGATTTTGAGAGTTTTCTTGGTTTCTCCAAGGCTTCTTGAATACCTTAGAATTTCTCTAGGTGTTCGTGACTTATCAATCTAGAATCGCACTAGGTTGTGGCGTCGTCTACCATTATACCAAGGTTCGTTAACCACGTGATTAACGGGTTGAGGTCATTCGCTTCAAACTTGGTGTCCTCTTGTCGATCCTGAAGCTAATCTTTTACGGGTTTCGTCACAAGGTTGGCGACGTTCGTATCAGTTGGTAATCAGAGCTAATTAAGAGGTATCACGTTATATCCTTTTTTTTTATTTGCTTTTCGAGTCAAGTTGTCGAAAATTCTGTTTTCGTGTTCTAAGTTGCTCTCCGCAATTTCCAGATTTGTTACTTCGTGTTCTTGCGTTATTTTTCCAGATTTGTTACGACATAAACTTGTGTCTAGTTGTTGTTAATTGCTGTGGTTAGCCTGGTTTGGTCCAGCCTTTTTTTTTGTGTCTTATTCTTGATTCCTTGTTTGAGTCTTGTTTCTATCCTGTTATATCCATTCAATTCCAGTCTTTTGTTCTATTTGATCATTCGAGGTTACTGTTCATCCGAAAAAAATCAGTTTGTAGCAAGGGTTTTAGAGTCCTATCTAGTTATTACCTTGTGTTCTTGTTTACATACAAAAAAAAAAAAAATAGCTGGCTAACCTTACAAAAATTCCTGGAAATCTGTCTTGACCAAAACTTGGGTTTCTTGAAGTTCCTGATTGTTTAAAACCACAATCTTGAAGTTCTTGGAACTTTAGTTGGGATTCTTGAAGCCAACCAAAATCTGTCTTGATCAAATCGTGAAATCTTGGATTGTTTAGGGAGGAAATCATCTTCAATTTTGTGTTTCTTGAATTCTGGGAATTAACATCTTGAATTCTTGAAAGAATCTTGAAGTTTCTGGGTTTTGGGAACCAAATCTTGGTAAACAACAAGGCTGCAAATTTTCAGCTGCCAAAATCCTTGTCTTCACCACAACAATCTTCTTTCTTGACTAAGAACATTTTAGCCACGAAATTTGGCTCTTCTTGGCTGATTATAAAACAAAAACAAAGGAAGAAGAAGAATATTCAGCCTATTCAAGTCAAATTTCCCAACCTATTCAAGTCAAATTTTCCAACCTGTTCAAGTCAAATTTTCCACCCTTGTTCCCAAAAACAACCAAATCAGTTCCAATCTTGAACTTGACCTTAGAATTTATGGGAACCAGCAAATAGGAAGACTAATCCTTGTTTCCAAAGGATTAAAGAAGAAAAGTCAGCCTTGGGTTTCCAAAACAGTCCTACCACAACACAAATTCATCTTCCATTCGGATTCCATCTTTGCAACCATTGGGGAATTTCTGTCCAATCATTAATTCTGGAAATTTTTGTGCATCATTAGGTTAGTTTTAAGTGTCATTCTGAATCCTCTAAGTGTCCATTTATCTACCAAAACACTGCCCAGAAATGCAGCAACCAGCAGCTCAAAATTCCAGATTTGGGTAGAGTTTTTGTCTAGGATCCTTAAAATTCAACTTTGAGTCATTCATTGAGTCATGGTCAGTCCCTTCATCTTTTGTTCTTTTTTCGTTCAAAGTGCTACAATCTTGTGACCCTGGTTGGTAAGTCGATCCACACTAGAAGGAGTTCTAACTTCTTCGAGGAGTTGACCGAGGAGCCTTGAAAATACCTTGGTGAGTTCTTAGAGTGTTCAAACACGAGAGCGAGAGTAAACACGTGAGGAAGTGTGCGAGATAAACTTTGCTTCTTTCCATTATTATTTTTTTTTACCCTACCATGGCTAACGAGGGGGGAGCAAGCTCCCAAGCTTTTGATCTTAAACTTTTCACAGAAGCAATCAAAGGCGAATTGGGACGCATGATGGACCAAAAACTTGAACTGATGCACCAACGCATTGACAGCTTAGAGTTGTCTCATGGAAGCTCCAAAGGCAGCCGTGGAAAGGCTTATGCACATGAGTCTAGCGACTCTAACTCAGACAACAACTATGAGCATAAGCAAAGTAGGTCCAAGCGTGATGCTAGGCCTTCAAATGACCACATTCCGGGCATAAAGATGAAAATTCCGCCTTTCCAAGGACGATCAGACCCTGATGCCTACTTAGAGTGGGAGAAGCGGATTGAACTTGTTTTCGACTGCAATACTTACTCGGAAGAGCAAAAGGTCAAGTTGGCCGTGGTCGAATTCACCGACTACGCCGTTGTGTGGTGGGATCAACTCTCCACTAGTCGAAGGAGGAGTCGTGAACCTACCATACAAACTTGGACAGAGCTAAGACGACTAATGAGGAAGCGTTTCGTACCAAGTCACTACTACCGTGACTTGTACCAAAAGCTTCAAACCCTCAACCAAGGAGTACGAAGTGTCGAGGACTATCACAAAGAAATGGAAATACTCATGCTACGGGCAGACATCATGGAGGATCGAGAAGCAACAATGGCACGCTTCTTGAACGGACTAAGGCCCGAAATCGCTGACCAAGTAGAGTTACACCACTATGTGGAACTTGGGGATTTGGTGGAAAAGACCATCAAGATTGAAAGGAGGATTAAGAGGAGGGGTTCGACTCGGAGTTACTCCAACTTTTCACCCTCTTATCTCCGAACTACACCACCAAAGAAAGAGGATAAAGGGCCGAGTAATTCCATCCCTTCAAGACCAAGGCCGGATATGACTAAGTGGGAGTCTACGGCAACACCAAAGACTGCCATTGAGTCGAGCATGGGGCGAAATCGAGATACTAGATGCTTCAAATGCCAACGCCGAGGGCATATTGCTAGCCAATGCCCGAACCAACGCACTATGATCATCTTACCCAATGGTGAGTTTTTCACCGATGATGAGGATGAGAAGGAGGAGTTGCCATCCCTTGAGGAAGAAGAGGAAGCATTACCCGTCGATGAACGAGTTGGACTCGTTGTCAGACGAGCCTTAGCAACCCAAGTGAAAGCTGCCGACCATGCACAAAGGGAGAACATTTTCTACACCCGTTGCTATATCAAAGGCAAGGTATGTAGTTTGATCATAGATGGAGGTAGTTGTGCTAACGTCGCTAGTGCCTTGATGGTGGAGAAACTAGCACTACCCACTCTACGACATCCAACACCTTATCGTTTGCAATGGTTGAATGATAGTGGGGATGTTCATGTGACCAAGCAAGTCCAAGTACCTTTCCGAATTGGAAAGTATGAGGACGTGGTGTTATGCGACGTGGTCCCTATGCAAGCATGTCACATACTATTGGGGAGACCATGGCAATTCGACAAGGGAGTTACATTCGATGGCATTACCAATAAATACTCCTTCAAGCAAGGCGAGAAGAGGATTGTGCTTGTGCCACTCACTCCTATCCAAGTTCGTGAAGATCAAGAAAGCCTGAACAAGGAGAGCGAGCTTGAGAATGAGAAGAAAAAAATAGAAAAAATCGAGAGCTCAACAGGAAATGATAAGGCCGAGAAAATTGAGAGGAAAAAGACATATAGTTAGCCGGCCAAAATTGAAAAGAGAGAGAAAAGGCAAAGTCTATTGATAAAAGCCAATATAGTAAGAAAAGCTTTGAGTGTTAATACACCCATCTTTGTACTTTTGTGCAAAGAGGTGTTGGTTGTTACAAGTGATCTTACTAACACTCTACCATCTAGTATTGTCTCTCTTTTGCAGGATTATGAGGATGTCTTTCCCGATGAGATTCCAAATGGACTACCACCAATAAGGGGAATGGAGCATCAAATTGACTTGGTTCCAGGTGCCCCACTTCCTAACAGACCAGCCTACAAAATGGGTCCAGATGAGACAAAGGAGCTCCAACGCCAAATCGAAGAGCTTCTAACAAAGGGATGGGCACGAGAAAGCTTGAGCCCATGTGCGGTTCCCGTCATCTTGGTGCCTAAAAAGGATGGAAGTTGGCGAATGTGCACTGACTGTAGGGCCGTTAATGCAATAACGGTAAAATATCGTCACCCTATTCCTAGACTTGATGATATGTTAGATGAGCTATATGGTGCTGTGATTTTCACTAAAATTGATCTAAAAAGCGATTATCATCAAATTAGGATGAAAGAGGGGGATGAATGGAAAACGGCCTTTAAAACCAAACATGGCTTGTACGAGTGGTTAGTTATGCCATTTGGACTAACTAATGCACCTAGTACGTTCATGAGGTTGATGAACCACGTACTTCGTCCATTCCTTGGAAAATTTGTAGTTGTATATTTTGACGATATCCTGATTTATAGTAGGAGCTTAGATGAGCATGTTGAACATGTGAAGCTTGTTCTTGATGTACTTCGAAGGGAAAAGCTCTATGCTAACCTTAAGAAGTGCTCCTTTTGTACTGATCAACTTGTCTTCCTAGGCTTTGTTGTGAGTAAACAGGGAATCAAAGTGGACGAGGAGAAGGTTAAAGCAATTCGAGAATGGCCTACTCCAAGCACGGTGGGTGAGGTACGTAGCTTCCATGGTCTTGCTAGTTTTTATAGACGATTTGTTAAAGATTTTAGTACCATTGCTGCACCTCTAACTGCTGTAATTAAGAAAAATGAGCCATTTGTGTGGAGAGATGCTCAAGTACATGCTTTCCAAATGCTTAAACATCAACTCACACATGCACCACTACTTGCATTACCATGCTTTGACAAGATGTTTGAAATAGAGTGTGATGCATCTGGGGTGGGTATTGGAGCTGTCCTAATGCAAGAGGGCAAACCAATTGCATACTTTAGTGAAAAACTCAATGGGGCAGCTTTGAACTATTCCACTTATGATAAGGAGTTGTACTCCTTAATCCGTGCTTTAGAAACTTGGCAACATTACTTGAGACCAAGGGAATTTGTCATACACACTGACCATGAGTCGCTTAAGCACATTAAGTCACAACACAAGTTGAATAAGCGTCATGTTAGGTGGATTGCATTTATTGAAACCTTCCCTTATGTGATTAAGTACAAAGTGGGGAAAACTAATGTTGTTGCTGATGCATTATCACGTCGGTACTCTTTGCTCACTCAACTTGATGCAAGGTTGTTAGGATTTGAATTAGTCAAAGAGTTATACACCAATGACCCAGATTTCTCAGGTATTTATGACTCTTGTGGTTCAGTAACTCAAGGTAAATTCTACATCCTTGATGGATTTCTTTTCTACCTCAATCGACTATGTATACCTAACTGCTCTATTCGCTCTTTACTTGTTAGGGAAGCACACGGAGGTGGCTTGATGGGACACTTTGGCGTAGCTAAAACCTTAGCTATCCTTCAAGAGCACTTCCATTGGCCAAGGATGAAACGAGATGTGGAGCGAATGGTGGCTAAATGCATTACTTGCCACAAAGCTAAGTCTAAACTTCAACCCTATGGCCTTTATAGTCCTTTACCTGTACCTAAGGAACCTTGGACCGACATTTCCATGGATTTTGTTTTAGGGTTGCCTAGGTCAAAGAGGGGAAATGATAGCATCTTTGTTATTGTTGACAGATTTTAAAAAATGGCACATTTTATACTATGTCACAAAACAGATGATGCATCGCACATTGCTGATTTGTTTTTCAAAGAAATCATTAGATTGCATGGCATGCCTAGGACAATTGTCTCTGATAGGGATGTCAAATTTTTGAGTTACTTTTGGAAAACTTTGTGGGGAAAATTGGGTACCAAATTGCTATTTTCTACTACTAGTCACCCACAAACTGATGGCCAAACTGAGGTTGTCAATCGTACACTATCTACACTCTTGCGTGCCATCATTAGAAAAAACATTAGAACCTGGGAAGAGTGTTTACCCCATGTTGAGTTTGCATACAATCGCACGGTGCATAGTTCTACTCATTTTTCACCATTTGAAATAGTCTATGGTTTTAATCCTTTAACACCACTAGACTTATCACCTTTACCTTCTTCTGAGCACATTAACATGGATGGTGCTAAACGAGCAGATTTTGTCAAGAAATTACACGAGCAGGTACGCCTAAACATTGAGCGAAGGATGGACCAAGTTGCTCAACGGGTTAACAAGGGACGCCAACGCGTTGTGTTTGAACCTGGTGACTGGGTGTGGTTACATCTACGCAAGGAAAGGTTCCCAGTCCAAAGGCGCAATAAATTACTTCCCCGAGGAGATGGGCCGTTCCAAGTCATCAAGCGCATCAATGACAATGTTTACAAACTGGACCTACCCGGTGAGTACAATGTGAGCGCTACATTCAATGTCTCTGATCTATCTCCTTTTCTTGCAGACGATGAAGCTGATTTGAGGACAAATCCTTTTGAAGAGGAGGGGGATGATACGAACCAAGAGACACCAGTGCGAACTATTCGAGTTCCCCTAGGACCCGTAACTCGAGCACGAGCTAACAAGATGAGGAAGGAACTCCAAGGACTTGTTCATGAGATACAAGGCCAAGAAATTGTCCCTAAGGTCATTGAGGGGCTTGAGCATGAAGGAATGAAAGTCATCCATGTAGTGCACGCCAAAGAGAACCATGTGTGACCCTTCTCTAGTCACATTTGCTGTTTTAGTTAAGTCATTGTAATAAGGGCTTAATGGTCCATAGCCTTGCTTTATTTACCTAAGCGATGATCTCATAAGGTTATTTACCTAAGCAATGACCTCATAAGGTTGTTTACCTAAGGGATGACCTCATAAGGTTTGGTCAAGCCCACAATTCTTAGTCTTATGGAATAGTCAAGCCTACAATTGTTAGTCTTAGTCAAGACCACAACTCTAGACTAGTTCCACATTTAGTTGTTCATCTCTATGTAAGGCTATAAATAGCCCACACTTCCAATGGTTTAGGCATTCAATCAATAAATCAGATTTTGAGAGTTTTCTTGGTTTCTCCAAGGCTTCTTGAATACCTTAGAATTTCTCTAGGTGTTCGTGACTTATCAATCTAGAATCGCACTAGGTTGTGGCGTCTTCTACCATTATACCAAGGTTCGTTAACCACGTGATTAACGGGTTGAGGTCATCCGCTTCAAACTTGGTGTCCTCTTGTCGATCCTGAAGCTAATCTTTTATGGGTTTCGTCACAAGGTTGGCGACGTTCGTATCACATTACCTTGAATTTGGTTAGAAGGAGTTGGTGTAGCCGAGTTTCCAGCTTCGTGGGTTGTTCTTCGTGGTAGGTTTCCCTTCCAAGAAGGTGAGTTGGAGTTTGGAAGGTACGGGTCCCACATCTCAATTTCTTTCCCCTCTCGGCCTTGATGGCTAGTTCAAGAAGGTCATGGATGTCCACATAATGTTGGAGCTCCAAAGCTTCCTGAAGGTCAGGATTGAGACCTCTAAGAAACCTGGCCATGGTCGCTTCACCATCCTCTTGAATGTTTGCCCTCATCATGGCCATCTCGATCTCCTTGTAATAGTCCTCCACACTCATGTTGCCTTGAGTGAGGGTTTGCAGTTTGGAGTGGAGATCTCGATTGTAGTAGCTTGGAACAAATCTCTTGTGCATCAATGCCTTGAACTCTCACCAAGTTCGGACTCGTGGTTCTGCCATTCTCCTCCTATGAGTCCTCACTTGGTCCCACCAAACTAGGGCGTAGCCGATGAACTCAACGGTGACAACTTTAACCTTTTGTTCCTCACTATAGTCATAACAGTCGAAGACCATTTCGATGCGGCCTTCCCATTCCAAGTAAGATTCAGGGTCACTTTTGCCTTTGAACGTAGACACTTGAATTTTAAAGCCCTTGAATTCGTTCTTAGACGTGTCCCTTCTAGGCTTCTCGGGTCGTTCCTCATCCTCACTAACGGAGTAGTCCTTGCTATGTGCCTCTTTGGTGCCATGGTTACTCCGGTTGTGAGATCTTGAACGAAAGCCCCGTGTGAGACTCTTGGATAGCTCGTCAAACCGAGTGTGCAACTCCTCCATTTGTTGCTCACTAATTCGCCTGAGCTCGTTCTTCATGACGGTAAACATCAAGGAGTAGTCTGTGGTTGGTTGTTGTTGCTCCATATCTCTCTTTATGCCCTATAAAAAAGTTAGTAATAAGAAAAATAATGCAAGTGTATCCTCACTTCACTACCTTAGTGTATTACTTTCTCTCGTGTTTTATCACTCAAAACACTCTTTAAAGATTTTTACCCGTTGGTTTAGGTAGGTGAGAAATGCCGCTCAAGTCCAAAAAAATTGTCACCAACTTTTTCCACAAGAGTATCTAAGAATGTAAGACACAAATGGAATGCAAATTAAGGTGGAAAAGGTGGTTTTGGGAAGGACTCTAGTGGCGGACAGCAATGGGAAAAGCGTGAATATGAACAAAAGAAAGAAAACCCTAGCTTCCTATAATGTAGGAGTGAGTTTTGGAAATTTAGTAGAGAATGTAGGAGAGTGTTCTAAAATATATGAGAGAATATAGGGTAGTGTTCAAGTGAAAACAAAGAGAGTATCCAAGTGTTTTACTTAGTTTCCTAAATTGATTTGGAAAACAAGTTGGTTTTGGAAACTCTTTAGAAAACCCCTTTCTTGAACAACTTTAGAAACCCCCAAATTCCTCTACAAGTGGACTTGCAAATCAGATTTGGTTTCTAACTCCTTCCAACCGAAATTTCAGATTTGGTTTTCTCCTTTCAATCCTCTATCAAGTCGGTTGAACACCTATAAGATTCCCCCCACACAACCCCAGCTCATACACTCACAAAACCAGATTCGGCTTCCCTTCCACCTTGCACAACACCCAAAATAGTTTTGACTATGGCGTCGCGGCAAGAGGATGCAAATGACCTCTCACGCAAGCTACACCCCCACGGGTTGCTCAAAAATCTTCCAAGAAATTTATTCCCAAACCAAGAAAGCCCTTCACCACCGCTAGAGAGTATAGGAAATTGTTTATTCGAAGGGAGGTACAAGTGTTTAAGGCTCAAGGTGATCAAGAGCCTCAAGAACCGCGAAGGGTGGTACAAGTGATCAAGGCTCAAAGTGATCAAGAATTCCAAGAAGAGGTAGGTCAAAACTTTTGAGTTCCTTTCCTTGTGCAATTTTCTAGTTTGGTTTAGAATCAAGATGTAATGGTAGTTGTCTTGGCAATAAAAGAACCGAGTTCTTCCTTTTCTTGTTCGGCCCTCTTGTGCTAGTCGAATGGCCTTCTTTCTTTTTTTTCATTTCTGTTTTTTTTTTAACTTAAGAACAACTCAAAGAATTGGCCGAATGAGTAAAATTCCAGCAATCTGGTCGGCTCTCCAATGCACTCCTTCAATCCTCCAAGAACTAGCAAGATACGCTTCAAGGTTTCAAGAACTTCAAGGTAGTAACCAAGAACTTCAAGAACCTTAAAATCTCCAACAAGTTTTTAACCAAAAACCAGATTAGAAAAATTAAATAAAACAACTTGGATAACAGAAATAAACTTGGACAGAATTGGAAACAAGAACCGTAGCACAAACACAAACCCTAGCCGCGCAAGAGTTGGTTTTCTTGCTGCCCAAGAGATGACCAACTAACCAAAACAGGTTTGGGGACTCCTACCAGAATTTTGTACCTTCCAAGTGCGCACAAACCACAGCCAACTTGACACATAAACAACGCAAAAGCCTACCAACAGATTTGACCCAAAACAAGCAACACAATTAGGAGCACGAGCGTGAGTGACCTATACGTTGTACCAAAAAAAACAAGGAGAGATGAAGTCGTATGCTTATTTTCTTTTGCAGGTTTACCTAAGCATGTCTAGTGGAGTTGGTGGCCAAACAATGGACTTTAAACTACACATGAAGGGCATGATGGAAGAATTCAAGCAGAGTTTAGATGAAGCTTTCGAGCCTCTTCATAGACACCTTGACCAAATGGTGATTAAGGATGTCAAGAGGAGGGGTTCCCCACAATTTCATCCTGACGTCCAACCTATCTCTTCAAAGTCATTATATTCAGGGAGAAGGGAGAAGGTTCATTTGACAACAAAGCATGCAAATACTTTATCCATAGATGAAGGAGTTAGTCGAGTGTGGGAGACATATCAACAACTCTCCTCCAACAAAAACTTGAAAAAGAGCGAGTTGAGTATGGTGGTAAGAGTGCACTTGAGATAAAGTGAGGAATGTGAGTTAGAAAAAGATGTAAAAAAATCTGAGGAGATGAGTGAAGCATCAAGTGAGCTGATTGTGCATGGGAAGGCGAGTGTTTATAGTTTTCCTAACAAACTTAACTTTGCTTTGTTTAGTATTTCTGCTTTTGTACAGATTAAACGAAGTCAAGTGAAGTTAGTCATGCAATGTTCCATTCCAAAGTCACTTGTATAATTCACTAGCTTCCATGGAGTTTGTCTTCTAGGAGATAAATCTATTTGGTATCACTTCATGGAACAACTCCAACCCAAATCTGTCCGCATCAATGGAGAATTAATTCGAACCCATCATGAAGGGAGAATTCCATATTTCTATTCTTGTTTGTTGCCCATGGTTCATTCATCATCGTTACCTTCTTTTGAGCATCATTTCCATCCTCACACATGTATGTCCTATGTAGATTTTGAAGGAAAATGTAAAGAGCCATCAATACAGTCTCAAGTTGAATCGATTATTGGAAGGAGTCATGTGTCAAAGGGAGTTTTTTCATTTAACTCTTATTCTACAGCTTTTTACTACTTAATTAATGATGTTCCATTGCTTATATATCCAATTTCTGGTTCAAAACAAACTGAGACTTATTTTGTTTTTGTAGGTTGTAAGGCTGCTAGAAATTTTCCAGCATTGATTAACGAGTTGCAACCTGATTTCATGCTTGTGCCAGCTGCTTGTGATCTTCCATGCATATTCATACATCCAAAAGCTGGTCACCATGAGCTCATTTTATCAACTCAAATTGGCGCAATTCAAGTGACTCGTTAGGAGTGACCTTCACTTCATTGCTGCCACTTATGTTGGGTAATGCAGACAAGTGTGTCAATCAAGACCCGAATGTTGTTTTTACCTCACTGGTTCATGCTTCCATGGAAGTACAACACTAATGGCTCATTGTTCTATCTCCAGATAGGCAAATAGTGCCAAATCAGCAACAACTAGAGTCAAATTTTACTACCTTGCACAAACAGATTTGAGATTTTTTTAAGCTGAATGAGAGTCATCATGAAGATCCCTATCTAGTGCATGTGAAACGTAAGTTGTCAAGTAGTATTAACCCTACATATACTAATTGTGTGATTTGTTTTGTAGGTTTGAATTTGACATGCAACGACCAAGGGCTGATGAGAGAGTTTTGGAGTGCTACATGGAATTTTCACAAGCTTTATACAAGGTGTTTCTTGTCTTGGCGAATGTCCTTGTTCAAGAGCATCATGAGGTTGTCCAAGCGACATGTGACGTGGCTGGTGCTCATTCATCTCGCTCCTATATTGCTATCCTAAAAGTGCACCAACCTGGAGTACCACTTTTCCCTAAGATTTGAGGACAAATCCTTTTCAAGAGGAGGGGAATGATGCAAATGAGCAAGTGTCAAAGGGAGGATTGGGCCTCGATTAAGTAGCTCTTGTTGAGCTTAGCTTAGGCCATGTGGGCCTTAGGTCCAATAGTAATTTATCTGGTTAATTAATAGGTTAGCTTTCGGCCAAGAGAGACCCAATGGGCTGGCCGATTTTCCCTTAATGTTTTCCAAGCTTTATTAGGTTTAGTCAAGGCTATAAATAGCCCTAAAGCTGATGGTACATTTAGCTTTTACGATATTATTAATAAAATTCCAGAATTTCGTCTTCCATTAAGGCAAATTCCTCTAGCTTGTGAAGGCTAAGTTGAACATCCTAGCATGGTTCCTAGATTGTTTATTGACTTATCAATCAAGCAAACACACTTGATTGTGGCGTCCTCTACCGTTGAATTCGTTCTTGAGTGGTCCGAGTTTGGATTCAACTCCGTCGATTCCGCAACATGTCCTCTAAGATCCTAAGTTGCTTCTCGTTCAACTGTGACCGTCTTCTCGAGCATTTCATTCATGTTGAGGTAGTGTTGGATTTCTACTACTTCAGCAATCTTGGACCTCAATCCATGTAGAAAACGAGCCATAGTGGCCTCTCCATCTTCACGCAAATCCGTCTTCATGATAGCCATTTCCATCTCCTTGTAATAATCCTCAACTGACATGGATCCTTGGTTGAGAGCTTGTAGCTGACAGTGTAGATCTCGGCTATAGTAGCTCGGAACGAACCTTTTTCTCATCAGGCTCCTCATTTCCTCCCAAGTTTCCACAGGTCTCTCACGATTTCTCCTTCAGCTTAGTCTAAGTTGGTCCCACCAAATGGAGGCATAGTCAGTGAATTCTACGGCTGCTAGTTTCACCTTTTGCTTCTCCGTATAGGTGTGACATTCATAGACTAACTCAATTTTCCGTTCCCATTCCAAGTACGCCTCGGGGTCCGACTTGCCTTGGAATGAGGGAATCTTGAGTTTGACACCTTTAATAGTGTCGTTTCCTCGACGTTGGTACCTTCCCTCAAACGCTTCCTCTTCATCATTTGAACATGTCGATTCTTTGTCCTTACCCGAGGTAGGTAGAGGTCTCGAGTTCTCCAACTGATCAATCCGGTCATGCAATGGGTCAATTTCATTCTTAAGCAATCGTTTGAGCTCCCTCATCATGGCTTCCAACTGTAGTTTGATGTCCATGGTTTGGTCACCAACTTTACTAGACATATTTAGTTCACCTACAAAACAAATAAAAAAAATGAGTTCCTCTCTTTTTTTATACAATGTATAGGTCACTCACACTCGTGTTTCACTCAAGTGTATCACTCTCTAATAATCTTACCAAACAATTCCTTGGTTTGCTAGTTGCTCGGGTTGAACAAACTAGGTGTCACCGCAATGTACGTTCTTGACTAGTCAACAAGTGACACACAAGCTAGTAGCAACAAATGGAGGTGAATGAATGAAGACCTAGTCACGACTCAAGACTCAGAATATAGCTGGACAATAACTAACGACTCAAAAGAAAGTAAGACAATTAACTTGAATGCTGAAATTTTGAAAATCCTAGAAAACTCTACCCGAAACCCAATTTTCTGGAATTTGTTGTGCTGCTGGTCCGTGGTCTTTTTGGTAAGGGTTTTGGAGTATTTTGGGTGGCCTTAGGCTGCTCAAATAATGGGCAATCCACTAACTCTGCCCAATCGGGTGTCACAATTGTTCCAACGGTTTTAGGAAAATTCAAGAATTCAAGATTCGGAAATTGGAAAGTTTGATCCGATTTGGACACTTGGGGTTGCCAAGGATTGGAAACCTTGGAGTTTGGTCAGATTTGGGAGTCCCAAGTGGTTCAAATTCGAAATTTTGGGGCTGGTCAGATTTGCTGGTCAGATTTTGCACCAAATTTGGTAAAACTTGTAGGCCATCAAGAATAGGAAACTTAGGATTTCTTTGACCTTTGTTGTAGCCAATTTTTTTTGCTAGTCAAGAATTGGAGGTTGTTCAGATTTGGAAGTCCAAGTTTGAATCAGATTTGGTGGCTTGAAAGTTGACCAAGACTAGGGTTGTTCAGATTTGGAAGGCCAAGTTTGAATCAGATTTGGTAAAACTTGGAGGCTGGTCAAGAATTGGAAACTAGAGCCATCTTTCTTGAATTTTTTTTTGACTTATGTTGGGGTGTTTTCACACAATAGCCAACCAGTTTAGACCACAATCTCACAGCAATTAATGTAAACAACTTGAATAGATTTGGTTTTAAGATCAAAGTTCCATGAAAATAAGAACACGGTTGAAGGGATTTGGTTTCAAGATCAAAGTTCCATGAAAACAAGAACACGGTTGAAGGTTTATTTCAGGTTTCAAGACTGCCAAGATTAACCTTTCGTGATCTAAGAAGCTTAAGACTTCCCCAATAAGGTTTTGATGTTCGAGTTTTGCAAAGCAACAACACAAAGGTTCAAGAAACAAGTGCAAACAGATTCGGCAACCCAGCAAATTAATCCGAGCAACGACTCAAGGGAATGACAATAAGGTATGCAACACAACAGATTTTTGGATTTAAATAGAACATATACACAAGACAAAACTGGACAAAAATTTCCGGACAACAACTAAACAACAAAGACAGATTTGTCAAAGAAACAACCAAGATAGATTTCGGACTTGACAAACCCGAGCACTTGAGCTACGAATTTAGAAGACTAAAACATATTTAAAAACAATAAAAGGGATATACGTGAGAGGTGGAAGCTACTTTGGATCTAGAGGAACACGTTGATGATTTGATAGAGTTGAACCCGAACTTGGACCACTCAAGAATAGATTTAACGGTAGAGGACGCCCCAATCAAGTGTGTGTGCTTGATTGATAAGTCAAGAACAGCCTAGGAACAATTTTAGGATGTTCAACTTAGCTTTCACAAGTTAAGGGAATTTGCCACAAGGAATGGACGAAATTCTGGAAATTTTATTCAATACTCTCAAAAACTGAATGTAACATGCGACTTGAGGCTATTTATAGCCATGACTAAGACCTACGGCTCAGTGAGGGTACTTAACTACGGCTCAGCCCGCCGTTTGGAGCTTGAACACTTGCATCTTCAATTGTAAGCAGCATTTTAGTAGTCGTGCAAGTATCTTCCAACTCAATTCCTTCAATGGCCGGTTTCTCTTGGCCTTGGATGGCACGGACCAAGGCTTGGAGGTACTCCTTGAATCTCTTAGCTCGTGCTCGTGTCACTAGACCTTGGGGCACCTTCACAGGGTCTACTTAAGCACCATAGGCCTCGTGCTCAACCGCATCAACAAGAGTCAAAAGTAAGTCATCTAAACAAAAGGTTACAATCCCAAAATACAAGTTCAAAGCAAAATAAAGCTAAGAAAGCTCTTGATCATAAGTCCATCCCCGATCTGTTAAGGAAAACAAAGGGAGTGGGGTGAGTTAAAACTCAGTGAGGTTCCAAATAAGCAATTAAGCACATAGCCAAATAAGAGCATAATATAAAGAAGTAAATATTGTATAGTACTATAACAATTAAATCACAGTTCAATTCAAGGATATGGTGGCTTCCAAAAGCCAAATCCACTTAATCTTGATCATACCAAAATCCGTTGACTCTCCATCAACATTTGTATTTCAAGACTACAATGTCCGTAGAACACCACTTACTCCAATTTTCGTCCACCAGTCTGTGACAACCCCACCGTACCTAGAGGCGTACCAAAGGGCTTAGCGGATCGTCTGCCTAGCTGCGCCAGGACTCAATACCAAAAATGAGAAAATTTCACGCTAAAAGGAAGTTCTATTTACACTATTACATTTACAAAAGTTGTATAAACTATTACATCAAGCCATACACACCACTCGTACCAGAAGGTAAACCCTAGAGAAGCTACTAACTACAACTACCATAACAAATATATACATCTTACTAGTCAACTTATAACAAGTACTAGGGCAAAATCAAATATCCTATAAACCAAAGTCTATACACCTGCCCGAGCGATCCCCGCGTCGGCCCCTACTAAGGAAAACAAATGGAATGGGGTAAGCTATATGCTTAGTAAATAATCGGGGGTAACAACATAAAATCACATCCAAATAAACATGTAAACCAAGTTATTTCACATCAATAAACAAAAATGTAACATCACAATGGTAGGATACAAGTGGCTTCAAAGGCAGTTCAATTCCCCGAGCTTGTCCACCTGTTGACACTCCGTCAACCAAAATACTCATAGTCCGTAGACTCCACTTACTTCCTCGTTCACCTTATATACCCCCGCTGGCCAGTCAATAGCACACAGCAGCTCGAGCAAAATAAAAGCATTTAGCTCTAACAATGAACGAAATCCCAAGGTTAGCATAGAACTAACTTCAACCAATCCCTGGCCGGCTCGAATAGTCCGTCTACCCTTGGAACCGGAGATATCCAATCTCTCACAAAGGATACCTCTCAACAAAGTACTCATCAAAATACTCAAGTCACGTAATCACCCCCAACAGCACATAGCACAAGGGTGATGCTCAACACAAGACATGTATTCTCACATATTGAATCAAGAGCAAAGAATAAACTTAGGTCGAGTGAGATAAAGTACACCCTCGCCTAAGTACCCATTTAACATATACAAAGAACTTTGACAATATATCACATAAACAAACCCAATTGGTCACCCAAAATATTTAGCACGCAAATCAAGGCAATTTATACGGGTCCACTGACTCCGTCCGGGTCGTCATTGCCTGTGATAAAAGATTATACTTAATTATTAGTCATAACTATTAGTCAAACAACCATCATAATGGAAATAAGGCCTAGAACGGCCAAAACAGCACAAACGGCCAAGCAATGCATGCGCGCGTGGGAATGAAACGGTGCGCGCGATGGAAAATGATATGAAAATAGGTTGTACGGTTTTGACCGTAACTGGAGCTGTGGTTATCGAATCAAGGTGTACTAGGTAGCGTTTCGAAGCTAAGACAAAAGGCTACAACTTTCATAATGACAAGTCAGCCCAGTTCATAGTTGATCTAGGTCAAATTTGAAAATTACAGAACTAGAATTTCATTGTCAGTCTGGTTGTTAGCACTGGATTCAAATGGCAATAACTCAGCCTACAAAAGTTCGATTGAGACGTTTTCAGATGTGTTCGAAAGCTGAAACATAGAACTAAAAGTTTCATGTTTTGACCAAAAGCTGATTTGATATGGATCAAAGTGAAAAACGAAGCCAAAACAGTGAAATCTCAAAACTTCCCAGGAATTAGGGCATTTGGCAGTCAGGGGTATTTTTGTCATTTCACATGCTACAGGCAGCTATATATCTCCATTTCTTACAACTTTCATGTTTTGACCTAGGACTAATTCGGCCTCTAACATGGACGAATTAAACAGGTCAAAAACAGTGCAGATTGGTCTCAACTTTCTGGAATTTGATGATTTAATGGTTGAAATTCACATTTGTGTCTCAAATCAATACCCCAATTCTCTATCCAAGCTTACCAACATCATATACTAGATAAAAAACAAGAATCACAACTGAAAATATCAAACCCTAATTAAATATTTCACCATATCATGCAAACCTCACTAATTAACCGTCATAAACCAAGAATATGAGTTTCTATCCAAATTTAAACAAGATTAAAGAAGAGGAAAAGGATAGGCAGCCATGATACCTTCCAAAGGTCTTGGCCACCAAGGAGGATAATGAGCAAGAAATGAAGCTCAAGGAAGGATAAGAAGGTTGGAATTAGTTTGGTCAAAGTGATGTAGATGGTCGCCAAGTGTCGCCGTAGGATTAACTCTCAATTTTTTTCTTTTTGTCCCTTTTCTTTGGTCAAAGATTGTGGCTGGTTTAAGAGATATTTTTGAGTTACTTAGCTGAAATAAAAGTATGGGTATTAAGGTAATAAACTAGTGTTCAAGTGGTGCACTCAATCGGTAACGAACGGCACATATCGGTTCAATCCGATTTTCCTTATTTCGCACATGTTAGGGTTTAAACTAATGATCCACTCACTTATTATTATCACTTCTAATCACACACTTTCTCTTATATAAAACTCACTCTTAACCACCAAATCTAGTACACACACCTCACCAAGTGATCACACGGCCAAAATACGCAAAAAAACCCTAATTTACTCGAACTAGGAACCTAAAGGAAAAACCCTTGATTCTATGGTTGATTGCAGCCACTGAGGTAGTGAATGAGTAGTAAAGCTATTATAAAGGAATAAATGCCAAATAAAAAGGAATTTTAAGAAAAAGATGAGGGATTTTACAATTCCATAGATCACCACTTAATGAAATCCCACAATCCATCAAGCTTAATTTCACCTCATGAGGCTACTAACCACCCACCTATTATAATTACTTATCATAAAACATGCAGTGTCATACATAAACTCAATTAAATAACAACCTTTTAGTCACAAGTAAAACTAGGGTTTTTGATGAAAATTTAAGGTTTTTAGTCTTTAAAACAAAACAAGGTTTTAAAACAAAACAAAATAAAAAAACCTTAATATCTTCTTTGAAAACAACGTCCTAAAATTCGGTGTATCACACAGTCAACCCTCTTACTGGGCCCGAACACCTCAAACAATAAGTAGGTAATACTCGAGTATACCAGTTTCCAGTTTTCAATAAGCAGTTCCCAAGGTTTGTCGGCCTTCTCGACCAAGCCCTTGCCGGCTAGATACAACCGACTCACCTATGAGGTTGGGTACCCAAACAGTGGCAGTAGTTGATGGGATATCACCCAAACAACACACATATAGAGAAATCATATCTCATAACATCAGCATACAGAGCTTCAGTGGAATTAAAAGAGGTCGAGTGCGATAAAGTACACGCTCACCTCAATTTTATGAAAATAGTGTTTAGCTCAACCAGTCACCAATCAAGTATTCAGATATTTCAAATAGACAGCTAACAAGTAATGGAATATTTACCTGTCAAGCAATGTAGAGTTCAAACGTCAAGTCCCTTGGTTACGTTCACCACCGTTTCCCAATCCTATGGCAATGAGGGAAAACATTAACAAACTAGGTTCAATTCCAACCCAATTGTGAGCTCATTAGGTGACCAAGTGAGTGGTTTAATCTACTAAATTCATCATGCAAGTTAGGCCAAAATGCATTAAAAGTTCATGAGAAAACAAGTTTGACAAGTGCAAGAAAGTTGGGCAAAAGAAAAGTTTTATTCAATGTCAAAGTGTTCTTCGTGAGTAAAACGGTCGCGCCAGCGCAGTTTTGGAAAAATGGCCATATCTCACTGTAGGAAGGTCTGAATCAGGTTCTGTCAGTGGCGTTGGAAACTAGACACATAGAGCTTTCCAATGGTACTAAATACACACTCTAGTTCATCTCCTATCAGTACTAATAGCTCGAACAAATTGGCTGATTTTCCAGTTCTGATCAGCCCTAAAACTCTAGCAAAGTTGCACTAGTTCTTGATGCTATCTTTACTTATTTTGGTTCAAATTCATCCAAATCAATCCCCTAGGTTCATATACAGGGGACCAAGTTATCTAATACCATTGGATCTCAAAATGCAATACACGACATAATTAAGAAGATCAAAACAGTCTAACCAACCAAAGGAGCCAAATCAGTCCACTATTAGCTCATAACAACCACTTTTCTTGTTAAATTTTCATTTTAACTCACACTAAACCTTAAAACAATGCTTATCCAAGATTCTTAGGCTTAAATAAGGTGCAAATGAACCACAAAATCAAGGAGAAACCTCTCCTACAAAACCGATCAGCCAAAGAGAAACAAAACAGTCCACTACTTCTTCATGTAACACCAACCTTCATCCTAACCTTGTTTTTCACTTAAACAACATGTAAAGTGTTATCTTTAACTAAAAAGGGGTCTAAAACATGTTAATACTTCAAGAAAAACCATGAATAGGGATTAGACAAAACATCAAACACATGGTAGACAACCCAACCAACCCTACTACCACTTGTTTAGTTCAAGGAGAATTACCACAAACATCACCCAAACAACTTCTAGTTTGCCATTAAAACTTAAAACATTTCATATAACACAAGAAAACTAGGATTTAAGGTTCATGTACCTCTCTTATATGAAGCTTGAAGCACCAAACAAACCACCAACACCAAAGTTCTAGGCTTGAAACACACTCTAGGGTTGAAGGTAAATCACTCACTAACTCAAGCTCTTTCTCTTATGATTTTTGTTCAAGATCAAACTAAGGTTGTAATAGCAAGAAGATGGAGTTTTCTTCCTTCCTTGAGAAGCTTCAACATGGCCGGCCAACATGAAGAAAAATTGAGCCAAGTTTGGTTTAAATTTCCTCTAATCCTTTGGTCAAACAAGATGTGTGGTTAGGGCTTTGCCACTTGGCCCTTTCTTCCCTTAATCTTTGACTAATGATGTTTCTACCCTCCAAATGTACCAATACCTATTTAACACCTCTAAACTATCATATAAAGTCCCTATCACAAATAAATGGATACTTGGCCAAATATATCTAATGAACTAAATAAATAAAAATTGCCAAGTCTAGAAAATGTTACAATTCAAGTAAGAACAATAAAATGCAATGCAAGGGAAGTGTTATGAGGATAATGCAAGTAATTTGTGGGAGAATTTTATTCCTAAGTAAGGGTTCTCACAATAAACCTTAGGGATGCCAAGTGTCGCGAAATCTTTGGAAGTTGGATTTTGACTCAAGACTTTCTTAACTTTACT
Source organism: Coffea arabica (assembly GCF_036785885.1). Lineage (NCBI taxonomy): Eukaryota > Viridiplantae > Streptophyta > Magnoliopsida > Gentianales > Rubiaceae > Coffea > Coffea arabica. The sequence goes on from NC_092329.1 coordinate 39,564,710, forward strand.
AAAACCAAAATTAGACCAAAATTCCTTCCATTTGCTTCTTGTCTTGGCCGAAACTGAGAGAGGAAAAAACAAGAGAGGAACTTCATCTTCAACCTCAGAAAAAACTTGCTTGAATCTTGAGTTTCAACCATTGATCTTGCAAACTACTCCACAAAAGTTGATCTCTAAGGAAGATTAAGAGCTTTGGTCGAGTGATTTGGAGGAGTAAGGTCTTGGCAGCCTCTTTGCATAAGGTTCTAAGGTATTTATGGAAAGAAACTTCCCTTTACTTCTAATACTTGCATACTAGTGGCTTAGAGTTGAATTTTGGTAGCTTTATGAGAAATTTCATGGTTTGAAGTGGAGATTTGGAAATTTTCAACTTTTATGGTGAAATTTCTGCCCTTATATGATGCTTAAGGTTGGCCATGATTTGATAGCTTTGCCATGTGAAATATCTAGCTTCTATATGTTAGTTTGGCTTGCTTAAGGAAAATTCCAGCTTGTATATGAAAATTTCAGCTTAGGGTTTCCAAAAATCAGCTTGATTATGGTTGGTTTTGAGCTAAAAATTTGCTATATTTGGATGGTTTTGTGGCCTTAATTAAGTGTATGTTATAGCTTATGATTTGTGGTTGTGGTTGAGGTTGATTTGAGATGGAATTTGGTGTTGAGTTTGGATGGAAAAGTAAAGAAAATAAGGGGAGGTGCTGTCCAAATTTTGGGGCAACTTGTTTCCTTCAAGTTTGCGTTGATTTTGTGATAAACTTGCTTAAGATGCTTGGTAAACCTATAAGCTTTACTTATGTGTTGAATTGCGGTTGAAATGGAAGGATTTTCATTGGTATTTTTCCCCAATTTGCTGGTTGAAATTCGCTTGTTGGCCAAGTGATAGCGAAGTTTATTACCTTGTTGTTTTCTAACCTTTTCATAATTGGTTTTGGCCAAAACTTGTTCCAAACATTGGTCCTTTTGTGCGTGAATTTGAGTGAAAACAATGAAGATTGAGAGGTGAAAAACCTCATGACTGTACTTGTTTCATGGCTGCGAAAAATTCTGGTTTGGAGGGCAATTTTGCACCTTGCAATCTTTTAGTCTCAAAGTCTTTAGTTTGGAAGTCTTTTGGACACTCTCGCTAACTTTACTTGCTAAAACCTAGAACAACAATTGTATGTTGAGTTGGAGTGAATATCTGAACCTAAAGAGGTGCATTACATTGTTTCTTTTCATTGTTTGGCTGCCGGAAATTTCCAGCCATAAATCGAAATGAAAAACTCTTTGGTTATTCATGTTTTTGGATCCCAATTGTGACGGCCCCACCTTCCCCTAAGGCAAACCAAAGGGTTTGGCGGACCGCCTGCCCAACTCTCGCCAGGACTCACTCACGCACTCATTCATACCTCAAGCAAAATAACGTGCATCCATAGAAAATGAATAACATATGCATTTCAACTTAATATATACATTGATGCTCAAATCTAGATACAAAGTTTCTACATACCAAAAAAAGACTTCAAAGTGTTTACATTTCGAGTACAATCAACCCTAGTCGGGTACTAGCGTGAGTACAAAAGCAAAACTCAAAACAACTAGACTACACTAGTCTGTACATGTCTCATGCCTCGCTCGTACCCCCTGTAAGGAAAACAAATGGCGTGGAATGAGCTAAAAGCCCAGTGAGGTTCCAAATAACAAATTGACCATTTGAAAGTACGAATATCAGCGTAGCAAGTTAATGGCATCAAAAGTTCATAAGAGCGGACAATAACACTTCAAGTAGCAAATTTAAAGGTGAGCGAGTGTAAAAGTTTTCCAGAAGAATCAATAATCCAATAAACGATAATCATTCCAAAGTATAAGGATACGGATGGCTCTCAGGAACCAAATTCCCATCGCATCAGACACTCCGTCAACCTTCAAGTAAGTAACCAATCCAGTAGAGCACCACTTAAACGACTCTCCGTCCACCATTCACACCCCTACTGGGCCCAAAATCCTCAATAAACACGGGTGGTAATACTCGAGTATACCGATTAGTCGAGGAGATATCACTCCACTCGACAATCAAGAGACCCAGGGATTGTTACCCAATCGACCAAGCCCTTGCCGGCTCGACTCGAGTAACTTGCCTCAGGGTTTCTGGAATTCCAGGAAGTGCGCACCTCATAAACAAGTATATCAAATCAATTGCAACAATAAACAAGTATATATCACGTAAGGGCAAGTGCGATAAAGTACACTCTCGCTCTAACAAGTCACGTATATAACATGTAATCATATTGGTCACGTATCAAATTCAAGTATCAAGTTCAATTCGGTATTTGAAAACACTCACCAGAAGATATAGTGCCTTTACTGGTCACTTTCAGGTTGTACTCCGGGTTCGGAGTCCAAATCTGCGATAAAACTCAGTTTGACAATTTTGAAACATGACTAAGATTCGAAACTTAGATGTTTCGTTCAATAAAAATCAAGAAATGGAAATTCACTTGGAGAATATTCGTGAAACACTCGCTCGTTTTTCCAACTATATAACTTTGTAACATTTATATTTGGAAATGCCATTTGAGTCGAAAGTACAAGGAAAAACATATTTCTAGTAGCCATGATTGTAATTCTCAAGGGTACAAGTTCGGCCATGTCCTTACTGATATACCTCGGTAAAAGAAGATGCAAATATCCTAGATGGTTCAAGCGATATTCATTTACCAACTTTACTCAAGTCGCAAGTATATTTCTCTAGTCCTCGAGCGTAAATTTGGGCAGCATGCCCTTTGTATTTTCCTATTTCCAGCCATTTATGGCTTCATTCTTTTCGTCAATCAAACCCAAGCTCACAACACAAAATCATTTCAATAGCCATTCCATAGGCTCAAGACAATGCAAGGACAATGCAAGGACAAATTTGTGCCGTTTTGAAGCTAAGACATAGGGCTACAATTTTGATGAAGACCACTTAGTCCAAATTCCAGTGTAACCCAGTCAAATTCCCAATTTACAGAACCAAAATCCAACTAATCGGCTAATTAACCGTACTACATTTAAATGGCCATATCTCAGTCTACCAAAGTCCATTTAAGGCATTATTGGAGGCATGGAAAAGCTAAGACAAAGTACTAAAACTTTCATGTTTTGGTAAATGGCTAAAACAGCACGGATCATAGTGAACAGACACGGTCAAATGGGATGAACTGTCTAAAACGGATCACTAGATGCATCCCAGGGCAGCGAGGGTATTTTGGTCTTTTCACAGGCTACATTGCTCCGATTGGGCCGCAATTTTGTAGGTAACTATAAAACACCATTTTATACAACTTTCATGTTTTGTGCTAAGCCTAATTCGGCCTCTAACATGATGAAATAGAATCGGGCAGAACTGAGGTACAATTTTCCAGAAATCTGGAATTTGGATACCTTCAAGCTATAAGTCACATTTCTACCTTGAAACCACCACTACTTTTCCCTTTACAAGATTATATACCACATATATACACCATATAGCACCTAACCAACAGGAATTATAGGCAACTAAATCAAAACCCTAGCTCAAATTACAATCCTCTAATCATCACAACCACTTGAAAATAGGTATCACTAGATCAATTCTAAGCTTAACAACCAACTTGATTATGATTAATGGAGAAAGAAAGGGTGATCAGCCAATATACCTCAAGACAAAGCCTTGCAAGAGTGATCCTCCACTATTCCTTGAAATGTTTTGTTCCCTTAGCTTCCCAAGCTTCCAAACTAACAATTAATCGGTTTAGTTTTTCCTTGGTTGCACTCAAATGGTTGGATTCAAGATGGATTGAAGGTTTTTTTTCTCTCTTGCTCTCTCTCTCTCTCCCTTGCTCGACCAAAACAGAAGGAAATGAAAGAAAATGAGCTGAAATGAGGGATAAAAGGCAAGAAAAAAAATTAATCAAAGAGCCATAGGTGGGTGACACTTGTCACCACCAAAGCCATGCAAATTTCTCTTTCTTTTCCTTGCATTTTGGCCACATATTTTGGTCACATGGCTGAGGATGAGGGGGGGATATTTTGTACAAATATCAAGGGTATGTGGTGGTAAGGAAGTGGTGGTCAAGTGGTGGGTTCAATCGGTAATGATCGATACCCGTCGGTGTGAACCGATTTTTCTTAAATCGCGTATAGTAGGGTTTTTACCTCCTAATCACTAACTTATTATTATCACTTCTAATCATATAATATTTCCTCATCCAAAAGTCACTCTTACCTACCAAATTTGATCCTCACTCAGTACCGAATAATCATATTACGGGAAAACGTGAAAACCCTAATTCGCTCTAACTTGAAAACGAAAAGTGAAACCCTACTTTCTAGGTTCATTTGCATTTATTGTGGGGTGATTGAGTAGTAAGGCTATTATAAATTAATAATTTCCAAATAAAAGGGTATTTTTAAGAAAAATGTGAGGGTTTTACAATTCCATAAATTAAATTTAGGGTTTCGGTTAAAATATAAGAAATTTGAGAAAACGGTCAGCCACAAGTGAAACTATGTGATAGCCCCACTTTCCCCTAAGGCGAACCAGAAGGGTTAGCGGACTGCCTGCCTAGCTCTCGCCAGGACTTCCGGGTCACTACTAGGCAATCTAAAATGTTTCGGAACATACAAGCGTGCCTTAAAGAGTTAGAATCCCAAAGTAAGAGAAATGAAAATCAGAGCCGATCATGAATAGTAATCGACTCGTCAAAATCCGGCCGAAATTTAACTAAACATTAATCAAACAAATATACCCTGAATTTAACCGTTTACAAACCAAAATAGCATACAAAGGTCATCCACAAGTTTATACACATAAGTTTCGCAAATTACAATTCCACAAAGGGATGAAATCAAAATACACTTAGGGTTTTTCCCCAAAAGGAGCTATCAAAATATACATTCACATAAGCTCGACCCTGCAACCCATTTTCATAATCTTTTCAAAAGTTCTCAATTTCATGTAAGGAAAACAAAAGGAAAAGGGTGAGCTTACGCCCAGTGAGCTACTATCACATAACATAGGTTTCAAGTAGACACAAGTCCAACCATTACAATTCAACCAATAAAACCAATTGCAATCACGTATTAAACAAGTAGTGAAAGGATACGGTCGGCTCTCAAGAGCCCTTTTCCTCGCTTGTCATTCTTGATCACAGCTCATTGACCCTCCGTCAATGTATAACGTAACCAACCGTAGGCTCCGCTTTACTTCCATTTCTTCCACCCAACATACCCTTACCGGGCCCGAACTCCAAACAGTATGCAATATCGGTAATACTCGAGTATACCAAAACCATGAGTCTCATACTCAATGATTCATTATAACAGTCCCCATGGCCCGTCAATTTTCACGACCAAGCCCTCGCCGGCTCGATTCAATCGACGACCAATGGAGTAGGGTTCAGTAGTAACAGTAACGGCCGTTGGATACGTGTCCGATCGACCCCAAACCAAGTATTTGTATTGAACACTCATTTATACAATAATCAGTCATATAACGAAAAGGCGGAGAGTGATCAAGTACACCCTCACCTCAATCAAGGTCAACAATACAATCAAGCGATCAATTCATCAATTTCACATATAATAAAGCCACATGGTAACAATCAAGTGAGTAGTATACTCACCAATCACGCAAATGATATTTCATAAACTTTCGCCCAGCCTTCAATCACCGTCACGACCTAAAATATGCAAATAAGCTCAATAAGACTCGATTACAAATCTCCAACTACTTTTACATATTACCAATCACACATATCATAAAATATCCAATTAGGTTTCAATATCCCTCAAGTGTAAATTTGGGCAGCACGCCCTTTGTGTTTACCCATTTTCCAGCCATATATGGCTTCATTATCTTCCTCAATCAGACCCAGAGTCACACACAATATAAACAAATACGATGAGACTCGATAACGAGTCATAAACCAATGCCAAATACTATCAAAATAGGGTTCCATAAACATACATAGCATTAGAAGAAACCAGAAAATTCAAAAGTGCAATTTAGCCTTGACCCTACAAAAACAGTTTTGACCTCAATTTGCGATAATAGCACCAAATGCACCACGATTATCGGATGGCGGTGTACGATACACAGTTTTGAAGATAAAAGAAAGGGCTACAACACTACAGAAGGTCACTCAACCCAATTTTGAGTGCAACCGTGTTAAAAATGCAAGATACTACACCGAACTGGAAAAACAGATTCACAAAACGCACTCTGGTATAAATATCATAAAACAGGCTACCGAAGTCCAAATCCAGAAATTCCAAAGCCATCCAAAAGCTTAGAAATAGGACTACATTTCATCAGAAGACCTCAACATCAAATTCGGTGGCCTTCCCAATCATATTAACCACTTAACCAGGCTGATCAGAAATTCCGGACCAACCAGGGCAGCTATAGTATTTCAGGCTTATCTCCGGCTACGCTAATCCGATTAACCTAAAATTTTGTAGGCATATCATATTCATCATTCCCTACAACTTTCATGTTTTGGCCCAAAGCCAATTCGGCCTCTAACCCTAAGCTACAGTGCCGGCCAGAATGTTCCCACAACAAACCCTAACTTTCTAAAATTCCTTCCAAACTAGAAATTGGTTGCATTTACTTACTTATTCCACCTCCTAGAATCATTAAACACCATTCCCAATCATCATAGATGGCCTCAACATAATAATCCTATTAAATCAGAAAAATTATGATTAATTAGAAAATATCATCAATCTCAACCAAAATCATGTAATAATCCATAACATCACCTCATAAGGTATCACAAGCAACAATTTTAACATCATTAGACATAAAAGAAGAATTCTTCCACTACTTACCTTGAAATCTCAAGAGGGGAAGCAACCAATCACCTATTCTTTCCAAACAACTTCATATATCAACTCACCACCACCAAAAGAAGGATTTTTATGGAGCAATTCTAAGTTTAATTGGTTGGAATGGAAGATTGAGCTAGTTTGAAGCTTGAAAATTGGAGAAGTTTTCTTTCTTTTCCTTGCAAGAAGGTTCGGCCATGAGAGAGAGAAATGGAGAGGAATTTAGCTATATTTTTTTGTTTTTGGTAAAGACATGATTAGTAGTCAAAGGTAGGAACCAATCCCTAAGTGACATGTGTCACTTCCTTTAATGCATAGTTATCTTTTTACTCCTCTCATACCAATTCAAATAATCTCCTAACACCCAATAATTTTAACCCAGTATCCAAATCTTAACTTAATTGGCCAAATTTTACCGAACTTTTCGCGCTAGTGGGTCCCACGTCCGGTACACGCTCTTAAATTCTCAAATTCTAACCAATACTAGAAAAATCATCTAAAAATCTTCTTTACTGATAAAAATTACTTAGAAAATTTTCTAATACAGAAAATGCAGGAAAATGAACAATTAAATAAAATAAAACCTAGAAAATAAGAAAAGTTACGAGTTCTCACACTCTTTCCCCCTTGAAAGAATTTCGCCCTCTAAATTTTCTTACCTTGATCCACAAATAGTTCTGGGTATTTCTTTTGCATTTCTTCTTCCACTTCCCAGGTAGCTTCCTCTACCCCATGGTTTTTCCACAGTATCTTTACTAACGGAATCTGCTTGTTTCTCAGCTCTTTGACTTTTCGGTCAAGCAATTGGACAGGTTTCTCCTCGTAAGCAAGCGATTCATCTATATCAATTTCTTTCGGCCGTAAGATGTGGGAGGGGTCGGGATAGTACTTCTTAAGCATCGAGACGTGGAAGACGTCGTGAATTCGCGAGAGACTGGACGGTAATTCCAGGCGATACGCTACCTTGCCAATTCTTTGGAGAATCTTGTAGGGTCCGACGAACCTCGGTTGAAGTTTCTTTCCTTTGCCCGCCGTGAGACTTCGTAACGGTGTGATCTTAAGGAACACATGGTCTCCGACTTCGAATTCCAAATCTTTCCTTCGATTGTCCGCGTAGCTCTTTTGTCGGATTTGAGCTGTTTGAAGTCGCTGTCGTATCAATTTGACCTTTTTTCGAGCTTCTTCCATCCATGGAATAGTTGCAGGATCCAGTGCCTTCTTCTCGCCAACTTCGTCCCAACAGATTGGTGATCGGCATTTTCGTCCATACAGTGCCTCATATGGAGCCATCTGAATCGACGAATGGTAGCTATTGTTGTACGTAAACTCCACTAAGGTCATGTGTTGACCCCAGTTACCTCCAAAATCCAATATGCAGGTCCGTAACATGTCCTTGAAAGTTTGGATTGTTCGCTCTGATTGACCATCTGTCTGAGGGTGGTAGGTGGTGCTCAGATTCAGTTTAGTCCCTAGTGTCTCCTGGAACTTCTACCAAAATCGAGAGACGAAACGTGGGTCTCGATCGGAGACAATACTGACTGGAACGCCGTGTAGCCTTACGATCTCGTCCATGTACAGTTGAGCCAACTTGTCCATGGAATACTTCATGTTCACCGGTAAGAAATGGGCCAACTTGGTTAATCGATCGACGATCACCCAGACGGCATCATGTCCTCGCTGTGTTCGCGGTAATCCTGATACGAAGTCCATGGCAATGTTATCCCACTTCCATTCGGGTATCTCAAGGGGTTGTAGCAAACCTGATGGTTTTTGATGCTCCGCCTTAACTTGTTGGCAAACAAGACATTTCTGCACGTACAGAGCGATTTCCTTCTTCATATTATCCCACCAATAGGCTCCTTTCAGATCTTGATACATCTTGCTGCTACCCGGATGAATCGTATACTTGGATCGATGAGCTTCCTCTAAAATCTCCATTTTCAACGTTTCATCCTTCGGCACCACTATTCGGTTTCGGTATTTTAGAATACCTTCGGGACTGAAGTTGAAGTCAGTAGTTTCCTTGTTTTCCACCTTCTCTCCCCATTTTTGCACCATTGAATCTCCTTTTTGAGCTTCTTTAATCCGCTCCAGTAGGGTGGAAGTTAACCTAATATTACCAAAAATCACCTTATGACTTCCAAGACAGGGTTTCCACTCGCAAACAGATTCTAACAAACTCCACTCTTTGATCATCAGCCCTGCTACCTGAGCCTTGCGACTTAAAGCATCGGCCACCACATTCGCCTTTCCCGGATGATAATTGATGGTACAATCGTAATCTTCCAACAATTCCATCCACCGCCGCTGTCTCATATTCAATTCTTTTTGCGAAAAGAGGTACCTTAAGCTCTTGTGGTCTGAATAAACTTCGAAAGTCACCCCATACAAATAGTGTCTCCATTTCTTCAAGGCAAACACAACGGCAGCTAACTCTAGGTCATGGGTTGGGTAATTCTGTTCGTGAGATTTCAGTTTCCTAGAAGCGAAGGATATTACATTCCGGTTTTGCATCAATACGCACCCCAGACCTTCTTTAGACGCGTCGGTATATACGATAAACCCGTCTACCCCTTTAGGCAGGACTAAAACGGGTGCCATGGTCAACCTCCTCTTTAGCTCCTGAAAACTCGCGTCGCATTTGGCATTCCATAGAAATCGGCCGTGTTTCTTTGTTAAGTCAGTTAAAGGACCGGCCAATTTAAAAAAGTCCTTAATAAATCGCCGGTAATACCCAGCCAACCCTAGAAAGCTACGTATCTCCGTAGGATTTTCCGGTCATTTCCAATTAGTAACCGCTTCCACTTTGGCAGGGTCAACTGATATACCCTCTTGAGAAATCACGTGGCCCAAAAAGGAAATTCTCTCCAGCCAAAACTCGCACTTACTGAACTTGGCGTACAACCGATGCTCCCTCAAGGTTTGTAAAACAACTCTCAGGTGCTGCTCGTGCTCCTCACGAGTCTTGGAGTAGACTAAAATGTCGTCAATGAAGACTACGACAAATCGGTCCAAGTAGGGCTTAAAAACCCTATGCATTAAGTCCATGAAGGCGGCAGGAGCATTGGTCAGTCCGAAGGGCATAACGGCGAACTCATAATGCCCGTATCTCGAGTTAAATGCAGTCTTCGGGATATCCTCCTTTCTAATCAGCAATTGGTAATATCCCTGGCGAAGGTCCAACTTTGAGAAGACCACCGCTCCTTGCAGTTGGTCAAACAGTTCATCAATGTGGGGCAGTGGATACTTATTCTTAATGGTGACATTGTTCAGGCCCCGATAATCAATACACATCCTTAAACTTCCGTCCTTTTTCTTTACAAACAGGACAGGAGCTCCCCAAGGAGACCCGCTCTCCTGAATAAACCTTCGTTCCAAAAGATCTTGTAATTGTAGCTTCAGTTCTTTGAGTTCTGCAGGGGCCATTCGGTATGGTGTTTTTGAAATAGGCAAGGATCCAGGTAACAGATCGATCCTAAACTCTATTTCCTTTTTCGGAGGTAAAGATACTAACTTGTCAGGAAATACGTCCGGGTACTCCCTTACTATGGCCACGTCCTCAACCTTCAATTTATCCGTAGGAGTGTTGATAAAAAATGCTAGAAATCCTTACGCCCCTCAATTTAACAGTTTCCTAGCCCGAATGCCCGAAATTAGGGCAGACGAAGCTAACCTTCCCCTTATATCCAACCTTAGGGTCGCCTCCCCAGGAATGCGAAACTCCACCACCTTCCTTTTACAGTCCAATTGAGCATTATACTTGGCTAACCAATCCATGCCTAGAATCACATCATAACCCTTGATGGACAAGCTAATCAAGTCTCCTAGTAATCTCTTCTCTCCTACCCAAATCTCACAATCCCTATAAACCAGACTAGTAACCAAACGATGATCCCCTGTAGGCGTACTAACTTCTAAATCGTAAGGTAAACTAGCAGGTTTTATGTTAATGCCACACATAAAATCAGGGTTAACAAAGAGTGGGTGGCACCAGGATCTACTAAAACTTTGGCAAAACGACGGAATACGGGGATCGTACCTTCTACCACATCGGAGGAATCGGGGACCTGTTGGGGCTCCAACGAGTATACGCGAGCCGCGACCTTTGGTTTCGTCCCATCTCTCTTGACTGGTCCAGTATTGGTCTTTGACGCTGGTTGGGTTCCCTTTCCGTCTTGCTTGAGGACCGGACAGGTAGCAAGCTTGTGGTCTGCACTTCCGCAGCGCAAACATTTCCCTTCCTTCTTCCAGTAATTCTCCTCAGAGTGGTTCGATTTTCCGCAGAACCCGCAAGGCCCACGGGACACCGAACCCGCCTCCTTCTGGAAATTCCCACCTTGGCCTCTTCTGACCGGGCCACCCCTTGCCTGGCCTCCTTTACCAGTGCCTGACTGCCTTCCTCCTCCAGCTCCCCGTCCGAACTTGGGAGGAGCACTCTTATCTCCCTGCCCTGAGCTACTTCCAGGAAACCCCCTCTTCTTGGCCTGGAAGTTCCTTACTTGAAGCCTAGCGCTTTCCACTCGCTGGGCTTTCTCCACGGCCTCGCTAAAAGCGGTAATTTGGGCCGCTGCGAGGTCCTTCTGAATTTCCACATTCAGGCCCTGGATAAAGCGCCTTATTCGCCGTTGCTCGGTCATGATTAACTCAGGTGCAAATTTCGATAGGCAGGTAAATTGACTCTCGTACTCCGCTACAGACTAGGTTTCTTGACGAAGTCGAATAAATTCATCCTCCTTCCTTTCCTGGACTAAGGGAGGGAAGAATTTAGCATTGAACTCGCGCATGAAGTTCATCCAGGTTCTAGGCGTTTGGTCCCGTTCCCACTTCTGTCAGATAATATTCCACCAGGAACGGGCCGCCCCTTCTAGTTGGAAAATGGCAAAAGTCACCTGCCGTTCTTCGGTGTAGTGCAGGGCCGCGAAGATGTCTACCATTTTCTCGAGCCATCTCTCGGCGACATCCGGGTCGGGCCCTCCAGCAAACTTTGGTGGGGCAAATTTTTGGAATCTTTCTAGTGCCCTATCGTCGCTCTCGATATGGTTGCCAGGGTTTCCAGAATTATGATTTGGATTAGGGTTTTGACCCTGCTGTTGCACCACTTGTGCCAGTAGATTGGTCATTTGCTGCATGGCGACAGCTATTTGAGTGTTAGGATCAACCCTCAGTTCAGGGTTAGGTCCTGATGAGGTCTTCCCAACACCCCTATCCGGTGTGGGTTGCCTACGCCCGCGCCCACGTCCCCGTCCGCTACGTGTTCCTTCCATGAGATCTATTTGGTCTAGGCAAATTTACTAAACCAATATAACAACAATGCACGTAAGTAAAATCCAAAAGCATTTACAATAACATATATATACATGCCAAGCGAAAGCAAACAACACACCTAACAACAACCAGCCAATCCAAGTACAGTCAAGTCAAGTACAAACATAGACAATTCCCGAGGGAATGGCCTCATCAAAAAAAATATACACGTAGCTAATACCAACGTACAAAACGGTTAGCTAAGGCTCTTCCCTATCCACCCTATACACGGAAAACAAAACTATTACAAAACCCTAATAGTCGCATCCTAGTCCTTCGTCTGACTAGTGGACCCACCCGACGGGGTGGAGTCACCACCTGCCCTGGTCCCGGTGCACGACTCCTCGTCGCTTACCTCCTCCACCACATCGGCGCAGAGGTTCAGGATCGAGGCCGCTCGAACCCTAACCTTCCGAGCTCGCCGAGCCTCGCACTCACGTACCTCCCTAAGCTGAGCACAGAGGTCATCCACCCTATCCTCAACCTCCAAGACATCGTACTTCAGATCCTTAATCCTCTTAGCTTGCCCCTCGTTGGCCGAGCTTAACTGATTCACCTCAGCCTCAAGCTTGGCATTATCTTTTGCCAGCTCCTTTCTTTCCTTCACAACCGCCAAAATGAGAGCATTCGGGTAAGCATAAGTGTGGCGGCACTCGTAGTGTCTACGGCGGTTAGCCGGACTCCAACGTAGAACAGCCCCCTTTGGCCGGATCTGGTACGGGACCACTGGAAGTACCGTACGAGCTCGCCTACCACGAGCGCTACTGCCAGGCTCGCCGTGTCGGTCCATCCTACACCAAAACAGAGTTAAGCTTAAATACACTTAGAAATCAATCAAGTACAGTCACCAAATCAAGCAATTCTAACACACCCAAGCCGATTCGAACCTAGCTCTGATACCACTTGTGACAGCCCCACTTTCCCTTAAGGCGAACCAGAAGGGTTAGCGGACTGCCTGCCTACCTCTCGCCAGGACTTCCGGGTCACTACTAGGCAATCTAAAATGTTTCGGAACATACAAGCGTGCCTTAATGAGTTAGAATCCCAAAGTAAGAGAAATGAAAATCAGAGCCGATCATGAATAGTAATCGACTCGTCAAAATCCGGCCGAAATTCAACTACACATTAATCAAACAAATATACCCTGAATTTAACCGTTTACAAACCAAAATAGCATACAAAGGTCATCCACAAGTTTATACACATAAGTTTCGCAAATTACAATTCCACAAAGGGATGAAATCAAAATACACTTAGGGTTTTTCCCCAAAAGGAGCTATCAAAATATAGATTCACATAAGCTCGACCCTGCAACCCATTTTCATAATCTTTTCAAAAGTTCTCAATTTCCTGTAAGGAAAACAAAAGGAAAAGGGTGAGCTTACGCCCAGTGAGCTACTATCACATAACATAGGTTTCAAGTAGACACAAGTCCAACCATTACAATTCAACCAATAAAACCAATTGCAATCACGTATTAAACAAGTAGTGAAAGGATATAGTCGGCTCTCAAGAGCCCTTTTCCTCGCTTGTCATTCTTGATCACAGCTCATTGACCCTCCGTCAATGTATAACGTAACCAACCGTAGGCTCCACTTTACTTCCATTCCTTCCACCCAACATACCCCTACCGGGCCCGAACTCCAAACAGTATGCAATATCGGTAATACTCGAATATACCAGAACCATGAGTCTCATACTCAATGATTCATTATAACAGTCCCCATGGCCCGTCAATTTTCACGACCAAGCCCTCGCCGGCTCGATTCAATCGACGACCAATGGAGTAGGGTTCAGTAGTAACAGTAACGGCCGTTGGATACGTGTCCGATCGACCCCAAACCAAGTATTTGCATTGAACACTCATTTATACAATAATCAGTCATATAACGAAAAGGCGGAGAGTGATCAAGTACACCCTCACCTCAATCAAGGTCAACAATACAATCACGCGATCAATTCATCAATTTCACATATAATAAAGCCACATAGTAACAATCAAGTGAGTAGTATACTCACCAATCATGCAAATGATATTTCATAAACTTTCGCCCAGCCTTCAATCACCGTCACGACCTAAAATATGCAAATAAGCTCAATAAGACTCGATTACAAATCTCCAACTACTTTTACATATTACCAATCACACATATCATAAAATATCCAATTAGGTTTCAATATCCCTCAAGTGTAAATTTGGGCAGCACGCCCTTTGTGTTTACCCATTTTCCAGCCATATATGGCTTCATTATCTTCCTCAATCAGACCCAGAGTCACACACAATATAAACAAATACGATGAGACTCGATAACGAGTCATAAACCAATGCCAAATACTATCAAAATAGGGTTCCATAAACATACATAGCATTAGAAGAAACCAGAAAATTCAAAAGTGCAATTTAGCCTTGACCCTACAAAAACAGTTTTGACCTCAATTTGCGATAATAGCACCAAATGCACCACGATTATCGGATGGCGGTGTACGATACACCGTTTTGAAGATAAAAGACAGGGCTACAACACTACAGAAGGTCACTCAACCCAGTTTTGAGTGCAACTGTGTTAAAAATGCAAGATACTACACCGAACTGGAAAAACAGATTCACAAAACGTATTCTGGTATAAATATCATAAAACAGGCTACCGAAGTCCAAATCCAGAAATTCCAAAGCCATCTGAAAGCTTAGAAATAGGGCTACATTTCATCAGAAGACCTCAACATCAAATTCAGTGGCCTTCCCAATCATATTAACCACTTAACCAGGCTGATCAGAAATTCCGGACCAACCAGGGCAGCGATAGTATTTCAGGCTTATCTCCGGCTACGCTACTCCGATTGACCTGAAATTTTACAGGAATATCCTACTCATCATTCTCTACAACTTTAATGTTTTGGCCCAAAGCCAATTCGGCCTCTAACCCTAAGCTAAAGTGCCGGCCAGAATGTTCCCACAACAAACCCTAACTTTCTAAAATTCCTTCCAAACTAGAAATTGGTTGCATTTACTTACTTATTCCACCTCCTAGAATCATTAAACACCATTCCCAATCATCATAGATGGCCTCAACATAATAATCCTATTAAATCAGAAAAATTATGATTAATTAGAAAATATCATCAATCTCAACCAAAATCATGTAATAATCCATAACATCACCTCATAAGGTATCACAAGCAACAATTTTAACATCATTAGATATAAAAGAAGAATTCTTCCACTACTTACCTTGAAATCTCAAGAGGGGAAGCAACCAATCACCTATTCTTTCCAAACAACTTCACCTATCAACTCACCACCACCAAAAGAAGGATTTTTATGGAGCAATTCTAAGTTTAATTGGTTGGAATGGAAGATTGAGCTAGTTTGAAGCTTGAAAATTGGAGAAGTTTTCTTTCTTTTCCTTGCAAGAAGGTTCGGCCATGAGAGAGGGAAATGGAGAGGAATTTAGCTATATTTTTTTGTTTTTGGTAAAGACATGATTAGTAGTCAAAGGTAGGAACCAATCCCTAAGTGACATGTGTCACTTCCTTTAATGCATAGTTATCTTTTTACTCCTCTCATACCAATTCAAATAATCTCCTCTAATTATCTCCTAACACCCAATAATTTTAACCCAGTATCCAAATCTTAACTTAATTGGCCAAATTTTGCCGAACTTTTCGCTCTAGTGGGTCCCACGTCCGGTACACGCTCTTAAATTCTCAAATTCTAAACCAATACTAGAAAAATCATCTAAAAATCATCTTTACTGATAAAAATTACTTAGAAAATTTTCTAATACAGAAAATGCAGGAAAATGAACAATTAAATAAAATAAAACCTAGAAAATAAGAAAAGTTACGGGTTCTCACAAACTAGGGTTTTGATTAGACTTTTAGGGTTTCTAGTCTTGTAAAGTAAAATGAGGTTTTAAATGAAACCCAAAGAAATAACTTTAGTTTCTTCTTTAAAACACAATAATGGTTTAAAATAAAAATAAACTAAAGAAACCGTAATATCCTCTTTGAGACTAAACAAAAGATGATCCTAAAAGTTGGGGCATCACAATCTCTCCTCCTTCAAAGAATTTCGTCCTCGAAATTCATACATGCACTCCGAAATAACGTACAGTATTTTCCTTATATATCCATTTCTAGCTCTCAGGTCTCACTATAGCCAAAACTTAGTTAAACAATAGGAATCACGAATCGTACCTTCTACGTTCCCTTCCCTCTTCGACGGTCCAGGGTTGGTCTTGGTCGAGTTATGGGCCCTTTTCTTTTCCTGTAATAGAACTGGACAATCAGCAATCCAATGCTTGGTGCTCCCACATCGCAGGCATTCTCCCCCTCTTTTCCAACAATTCTCCTTAGTATGATTGGTTTTTCCACAATAGCCACAAGATAAGTGGAGGATTGAAGTTTGATCTCCTTGTGAGACAGCTTTTAGTTGCCCTCCTCCACCTGAGGCTCATCTCGGAGTACCTTCTTTTGATGTCCCCAAAATTTTCACACCACTAGCTCCTCGACCTACTTTAAAGGGTGGCCTACCTCGTTCGCCTTGTTCTTGACTTTGATTTTCACTAGGTACACCCCTTTTCCTTGAATGGAAGCCCTTCACTTGTGCCCTTGCAATTTCTATCCTTTGGGCTTTTTCTGGGTTCTTCGTAAAAGTTTTACCTTGTGCCATTGCTAAAACCTCTTCAGGAATCCCTTCGTATTGCCTTTTTAGTTCTATGTTCTCGTGCAATAGCTCAATTTTCTCCGAATATTTGTGTTTCCATCGCCCTTCCCAATACTCGGCTAGTCTCTTTTGGACCTCTATTTCATTTCGAAGAACCTCGATTTCCTTATATATATCATCCAATTGTGCCATCTCACAGATTCACTGGGACTCAAGTGATAGCCTGTCAGGCAGATCAACGGATCAGGGTAAGTAACTAAGCACAAGTAATAATCTAACCATATACCGGTTGATTGAAAAATCGAATGAAACGGATGGGAGGGGCAATATCTTAAAATGACATCAAGGGAGCATAACCAAGGGGAGAAGAAAGAAATCGGTCTTCGGTGAGACTTTCTCGACATATACTACAACCTAATCATCCTCTATAGGAACCCTAGCCTGACTATTACTCGATTCATCCATGATAACACTCCTGGCTGTTCAGGTACAAGAATCCACAATAAGGTAATTCACAACTCGAGCCGGCCGGTCCCAAGAGTAAATCACTCGTATTAGAGATTCCTACCCAGCATACATCTCTAAGGTCCCCAACAATAGACAATTGTTCCACACTTAACAAGTCAATCCCCACAGTCCAAGAACTTTCTCCCGGCACGAGCTCGATAGGAGCTCTGATACCACCTGTGATGGCCCCACCTTACCCTAAGGCAAACCAAAGGGTTCGGCGGACCGTCTACCCAGCTCTCGCCAGGACTCACTCACGCACTCATTCATACCTCAAGCAAAATAACGTGCATCCATAGAAAATGAATAACATATCCACTTCAACTTAATATATACATTGATGCTCAAATCCAGATACAAAGTTTCTACATACCAAAAAAAAACTTCAAAGTGTTTACATTTCGAGTACAATCAACCCTAGTCGGGTACTAGCGTGAGTACAAAAGCAAAACTCAAAACAACTAGACTACGCTAGTATGTACATGTCTCATGCCTCGCTCGTACCCCCTGTAAGGAAAACAAATGGCGTGGAATGAGCTAAAAGCCCAGTGAGGTTCCAAATAACAAATTGACCATTTGAAAGTACGAATATCAGCGTAGCAAGTTAATGGCATCAAAAGTTCATAAGAGCGGACAATAACACTTCAAGTAGCAAATTTAAAGGTGAGCGAGTGTAAAAGTTTTCCAGAAGAATCAATAATCCAATAAACGATAATCATTCCAAAGTATAAGGATACGGATGGCTCTCAGGAACCAAATTCCCATCGCATCAGACACTCCGTCAACCTTCAAGTAAGTAACCAATCCAGTAGAGCACCACTTAAACGACTCTCCGTCCACCATTCACACCCCCTACTGGGCCCAAAATCCTCAATAAACACGAGTGGTAATACTCGAGTATACCGATTAGTCGAGGAGATATCACTCCACTCGACAATCAAGAGACCCAGGGTTTGTTACCCAATCGACCAAGCCCTTGCCGGCTCGACTCGAGTAACTTGCCTCAGGGTTTCTGGAATTCCAGGAAGTGCACACCTCATAAACAAGTATATCAAATCAATTGCAACAATAAACAAGTATATATCACGTAAGGGCAAGTGCAATAAAGTACACTCTCGCTCTAACAATTCACGTATATAACATGTAATCATATTGGTCACGTATCAAATTCAAGTATCAAGTTCAATTCGGTATTTGAAAACACTCACCAGAAGATATAGTGCCTTTACTGGTCACTTTCAGGTTGTACTCCGGGTTCGGAGTCCAAATCTGCGATAAAACTCAGTTTGACAATTTTGAAACATGACTAAGATTCGAAACTTAGATGTTTCGTTCAATAAAAATCAAGAAATGGAAATTCACTTGGAGAATATTCGTGAAACACTCGCTCGTTTTTCAAACTATATAACTTTGTAACATTTATATTTGGAAATGCCATTTGAGGCGAAAGTACAAGGAAAAACGTATTTCTAGTAGTCATGATTGTAATTCTCAAGGGTACAAGTTCGGCCATGTCTTTACTGATATACCTCCGTAAAAGAAGATGCAAATATCCTAGATGGTTCAAGCGATATTCATTTACCAACTTTACTCAAGTCGCAAGTATATTTCTCTAGTCCTCGAGCGTAAATTTGGGCAGCATGCCCTTTGTATTTTCCTATTTCCAGCCATTTATGGCTTCATTCTTTTCGTCAATCAAACCCAAGTTTACTCACAACACAAAATCATTTCAATAGCCATTCCATAGGCTCAAGACAATGCAAGGACAAAAATCAAACTAATAACAAGTGCGGAAATGAAGTTTAACAAAAGACAGATTTGACGGGTTCTTGCGGAATGAACACATCTGAGGCTATGCTTATTAGATTGGGGTGAAATTTGTTCTGTTTCAAAGCTAAGACATAGCGCTACAATTTTGATGAAGACCACTTAGTCCAAATTCCAGTGTAACCCAGTCAAATTCCCAATTTATAGAACCAAAATCCAACTAATTGGCTAATTAACCGTACTATATTTAAATGGCCATATCTCAGTCTACCAAAGTCCGCTTAAGGCATTCTTGGAGGCATGGAAAAGCTAAGACAAAGTACTAAAACTTTCATGTTTTGGTAAATGGCTAAAACAGCACGCATCATAGTGAACAGACACGGTCAAATGGGATGAACTGTCTAAAACGGATCACTAGATGCATCCCAGGGCAGTGAGGGTAATTTGGTCTTTTCACAGGATACATTGCTCCGATTGGGCTGAAATTTTCTAGGTAACTATAAAACACCATTTTATACAACTTTCATGTTTTGTGCTAAGCCTAATTCGGCCTCTAACATGTTGAAATAGAATCGGGCAGAACTGAGGTACAATTTTCCAGAAATCTGGAATTTGGATACCTTCAAGCTATAAGTCACATTTCTACCTTGAAACTACCACTACTTTTCCCTTTACAAGATTATATACCACATATATACACCATATAGCACCTAACCAACAGGAATTATAGGCAACTAAATCAAAACCCTAGCTCAAATTACAATCCTCTAATCATCACAACCACTTGAAAATAGGTATCACTAGATCAATTCTAAGCTTAACAACCAACTTGATTATGATTAATGGAGAAAGAAAGGGTGATCAGCCAATATACCTCAAGACAAAGCCTTGCAAGAGTGATCCTCCACTATTCCTTGAAATGTTTTGTTCCCTTAGCTTCCCAAGCTTCCAAACTAACAATCAATCGGTTTAGTTTTTCCTTGGTTGCACTCAAATGGTTGGATTCAAGATGGATTGAAGGTTTTTTTTTCTCTCTTGCTCTCTCTCTCTCTCTCTCCCTTGCTTGACCAAAACAGAAGGAAATGAAAGAAAATGAGCTGAAATGAGGGATAAAAGGCAAGAAAAAAAATTAATCAAAGAGCCATAGGTGGGTGACACTTGTCACCACCAAAGCCATGCAAATTTCTCTTTCTTTTCCTTGCATTTTGGCCACATATTTTGGTCACATGGCTGAGGATGAGGGGGGGATATTTTGTACAAATATCAAGGGTATGTGGTGGTAAGGAAGTGGTGGTCAAGTGGTGGGTTCAATCGGTAATGATCGATACCCGTCGGTGTGAACCGATTTTTCTTAAATCGCGTATAGTAGGGTTTTTACCTCCTAATCACTAACTTATTATTATCACTTCTAATCATATAATATTTTCTCATCCAAAAGTCACTCTTACCTACCAAATTTGATCCTCATTCGATACCAAATAATCATACTACGGGAAAACGTGAAAACCCTAATTCGCTCTAACTTGAAAACGAAAAGTGAAACCCTACTTTCTAGGTTCATTTGCACTTATTGTGGGGTGATTGAGTAGTAAGGCTATTATAAATTAATAATTTCCAAATAAAAGGGTATTTTTAAGAAAAACGTGAGGGTTTTACAATTCCATAAATTAAATTTAGGGTTTCGGTTAAAATATAAGAAATTTGAGAAAACGGTCAGCCACAAGTGAAACTAGGGTTTTGATTAGACTTTTAGGGTTTCTAGTCTTATAAAATAAAATGAGGTTTTAAATCAAACCCAAAGAAATAACTTTAGTTTCTTCTTTAAAACACAATAATGGTTTAAAATAAAAATAAACTAAAGAAACCGTAATATCCTCTTTGAGACTAAACAAAAGATGATCCTAAAAGTTGGGGCATCACACCAATGTTTTCTTTTCACTTCAAAATCATATTTGCATCTTTGAACTAGTAGTCACTTGGATTTCCTTTGGTTCAAACTTTGGATGGTTGAACCATAATATTTTCTCTTGGTTATTCTTAGGGTTTGTCGGTGATCAAGGACATAATCTGAAAGTTAACTTTTGACAATATTTTTGCTTGAACTGGTGAGTGTACCACTCGCATGACTTGTTGCTTAACTGATTTACTTGTGCCTGAAATTTTTGACTTGAATGACTGTGACTTTCGTTTATTCTAGATGAGACGAGGGTGTACTTTGTCATACTCGTTTCTCTTGACTATTTGACTGGTTTACTGTGCAAATTTGGATCTGTTACTTGTGCATGAGTTGATGTCGTTTGGAGGCTAGTATCCAATGACCTTCTGTGAAATTTGAGCTCAAACCTCATTGGTAGTTGATCGAATCGAGTCAGCAAGGGCTTGGTCGAGGTAGATTGGTGAACCATGAGGAAACTGTTACTGATTCATTGAACACTGAAACTTTCTGATATTTGGTATACTCGAGTATTACCACCATTGTTTCTACTTGGTGTTCGGGCCCAGTAAGGGGTATGTTTGGTGGATGAAAATTGGTGTAAATTTGGGATCTACAGTCATGGTTGCTTCCTTAAATGTTGACGGAGGGTCAACAGGTTTGGATCAAGTAATGCAAAAAGAGGAAATTGGCTTTTGAGAGCCATCTGTATCCTTTTACTTGAATTACTCTGTTTAAACTGTGATGTTTATTTATATCTTTATTTGATGCTTATATTTGATTGATTAAAGTTGTAATTGTGTAATTCGTGACTGCGTGACCTTTTGGTATCTCATTGGGCGAAAGCTCACCCTGTTGCCTTTGTTTTCCTTACATGGGACGGATTTTGGGAACGTGAATTTTTGGAAAAGAGTTGAGCTAGTTGAGCTTGCTTTTTTTTTTTTGTTTAAGCTCCTCTGTATTAGCAACATCGCATGTATTTGTATAGGTTTGGATACTCTGGCATGTAATTTTAGTTGAATCGTTAGAGACTCCATTGTATATGTTATGGATTGATTAATCGAAGTTAAATAGCGCATTTTAGTATGGTAAATGTGAATTTTGGCTTAGTAGCCCTGGCTAGATCTAGACAGGCAGTCCGCTAACCTTTGGGGTATGCTCTAAGGGACAGTGGGGCTGTCACACAAGTAATAAACCTAATGTGAATTGGAAGGACTAAAACATGGCAAGATTTCCTAAATAATAGGTACTTAAAAATCAGCTCTCAAGAGCAAGCAAGCTGGCCGAAACTACTACCTCACTGAAATAACTAAAATGTGACTAGAAAATACTCCAGATAGCTATTTTAACAACTAACATTACTAACGATCTGAGGGCAAGTACCCGAGCTAGGGTTTGGTCAATCATGATCCTCCTTCAATTGAACAAAGTGGACAAGCTTCAAATCTTCATGCTCAAGTCCCTCAATGACTTTTGGGGCAATTTCTTGACCTTACACCTCGCGAACAAGCCCTTGAAGTTCCTCTCGCAGCCTTTTAGCTAGAGCTCGCGTCACCGGTCCTTGAGGAACTCGAAGCTTGTCGAATGGAACATATTGATTTGTATCATTCCCCTCCTCTTGAAAAGGATTTGTCCTCAAATCAGCTTCATCATCTGCAGGAAAGGGAAAAAGGTTAGAGACATTAAATGTAGCACTCACATTTTATGCACCAGGAAGATCTAGCTTGTAGGCATTGTCATTTGTGACAGCCCCACTGTGAGAACCCGTAACTTTTCCATTTGTTAGGTATTATAATCTTTCTAGGTTTTCTTATTTTCAATGGCTTGTTTTCTACACTTTCTGTATCCGGAAAATTTTCTAGATTATTTTTACGAGTAAATATAGTTTTTAGATGATTTTTCTAGTATCGAATAGATTTTGAGAAATTAAGAACGTATATCGGACATGGGACCCGCTAGTGCGAAAAGTTCGGAAAAATTCGGCCACTAGGTTAAGTTTCGGATACTGTGTAAAATTTATCGGGTGTTAAGAGATAAGTAGAGAGTGAGATTTGATTGATGTGAGAGGAAAAGAAAAGATAAGATTGCATTTATGAGAGTGACAAGTGTCACTATATCATTGGTTTTGACTTAAGAATACTATTCACTTTTTTGACTTTTGACCAAACTTGATTAAATATCTTTAAAATTCACAAAAAATTACCATTTCTTACCTCTATAGTGGCCGGCCATCTTGAACAAGGAAGGAAGAAGAAACTCTTCAACTTTTAGCTTCCATTTGGTTCAATCTTCCAAAACCAAGTGTTTGATCTTGATTCTACTCCATAAAATCCTACCACTTGGTGCTAGTGAGTGCTTTAGTGAAGTTTTCTTGGAGAGCTAAGGTGGTCTACAACTTCCTCTCTCTTGTTTACTTGGTAAGTGATGCTAAACTTCCTCCTACACCTAATGATGCTTAAGTTA
This sequence comes from Coffea arabica, assembly GCF_036785885.1. Lineage (NCBI taxonomy): Eukaryota > Viridiplantae > Streptophyta > Magnoliopsida > Gentianales > Rubiaceae > Coffea > Coffea arabica. The sequence goes on from NC_092329.1 coordinate 39,588,172, forward strand.
TGCTTAGTAGTGGCTAAAGTGATGTTAGTTGTGATTTATTTCTTGATTTGAAGTGATTTAGTGAAGTTTTTATTTTTTTGAGGAATTTTCTGGTTTAATATGAATGTGATGTTGTGGTCATCTATGATGGTTGATAATAAGGGGTAATGACTCATGTGGGTGTGAATTGGTGATAATAGCAACTAATTTTGGGTTTGGAGTGAATTGTGAAAAGTGAGGGTTTGATAACCCCTAATTCTGTCTGGTTTTGGATCATAGGGTTATAGGCTGAATTGGACTTTGCTCAAAACATGAAAGTTGTAGGTATTGATGTTTTTGAGGTGCCTGCAAAATTTCAGGTCATTTGGATTAGTGTAGAGTGAGATATGGCGTTTTTACTGCTGCTGTTCTGGGTTGATCAGAATGCGAAAACTGCACTAGTAATTGGCCATTTTGACTGGAATTGGTTTGGATTTTGTTGTTGGTGTCTTCTGATGAAATGTAGCTGAGTGTCTTAGCTACCATATGCCTTTGGAATCAATGCATTTGGACCTGTATAGACCGAGTTGTACTGATTACAGTTTTCTGTGATTTGTAAACCTGCAATTACGGTTCAGGTTGTGGAATTCTGCATTTTCGACCTAGTTGTGCTAGGATTTGGACTGAGTGGCCTTCTACATTGTTGTAGCCATGTTTCATAGCTTCGAAATGGTGGGTCTTGTACCCCCATCCGATAACCGTAGTGAAAGTGGTGTCATTACCGCATTATGAGGTCAAATACATTTTTTTGTTAAGGCCTAAGTTAAAGCCATTTCTTAATTTCTGGTTACCTATGATGCTTATTTATGCATATGAAACCCTATTAGGGTTATAATTGGTATGGCTATATGACTCGTTATCGAGTCTCTTTTAGGGCTTGCTTTCATTTCGGTTGTTTCCTAGCTAACTTTTGTACTTGTACCACTTTGAGCCTAGCGAACGGCTTTTGGGAAATGAGATGAATTTTGTGTGAGATGTTGGGACTGATTTGAGGATATAATGAAGCCTTAATGGCTGGAAAAGTAAGAAATTTAGGGGAAGTGCTGCCCGATTTTCTAGGCCGTTTGGTTCCTTTAAGTTGGATTTGCCTTTTGGTAGAATGAAAGGCTTTTGGGTTGTTTGCGCCTAGGTCTTCATGCTACCTTTTCGTTTCCAAGGGAATCATGTTTTTGCCTTCTTGCATTAGTATTTATTTGGCAAGGCGTACGACGTGTAGTCGAGCCTCACATGTGCATTCTGTTTACTCGATTCTGGAAGTAAAACCTTCAATTGGTTTATTTTGATTATTTTAGGGTTTCTTGGCGATTAAGGCCAATCTGAAGTGAAAACTTTTGAAGTTGAGCCGGTGAGTGTTCCACTACCTGCTACCCATTATATGAAATATCTGAATATCTGAATACTTGATTTATGACTATTGAAGCCAAATACTGTTTTGATAAAATGGAGGCGAGGGTGTACTTTATCACACTCGTTCTTCTATCTGCTCATATGCCAATTTTGAGTGCCTATCTAAATCTGCCGTCTGAATCTGCTATCCTGTATCTGTATCTGAATCTGTTATCTGTGTCTGCATCTGTTCGGATTTCAATGACCTATGAGCTCAATCCTGTGGCTAAGTTATTCGACTCGGGCCGGCAAGGGCCTGGACGATTAGATAACGAACCACGGCAGTCTGTTCGGGGATTTTGGGTATTGAGACCCTTGATTCCGGGTATACTCGAGTATTACCATTTCTGTTCGGTTACGGTGAGCGGGCCCGGTAAAGGGGTGTTTGGTGGACGGAATTCGGTGTAAAGAGGGGTCTACGGACGCGTTGGTTCTATATGCGTTGACGGAGAGTCAACCGGTTTGGATCAAGTACTGCGCTGGAAATTTGGCTCCTGAGAGCCACCCGTATCCTTCTGATTTGAATCATTAGTTCCTTTGCTTTACATCTGACATGTGTATCTGATTGGTTAAATGTGAAATGACATGATTTTATTGCTATCTGTTTGGTACCTCTTTGAGCGCAAGCTCACCCCGTTCTGTTCCTTTTGTTTTCCTTACAGGAAAAATAAATACTTTTGGACTGAATTTGATAATCGGTTGCCGACTTGAGCTAGTTGGACATATCTTTTGTATAACTCATTGATTTAAACCCTAAATATAGTTTGGGTCCGTTTCTCTTTTGGATTTGGCAAACCGTACATGTATCCACTTTTGAATCATTTTGGTATGCCCCTTTTGGGTTGTATATGCGAACTTGTGAGATGTAAATATTTGCTTGACGTTTGGTTGGGTTTTGACGTGTCGGTTCCTCTTCATGGCCGACTCCGACTTTGTTTTTTTTTTTAATTTATTTTTGTGGGTTCGACTTGTTCACACGCGGTTGTATGACCCGAAAAGTATTAGATCGCGCTAATCTGAACCGTTAGTCCTGGCGAGAGCTGGGCAGGCAGTCCGCCAACCCCTTTGGTTCGTCTTAGGGGAAGGTGGGGCTGTTACACCCACCTTCCCCTAAGGTGTACTAAAGGGGTTAGCGGACTACCTGCCCAACTCTCGCCAGGACTAACGAGGCAGTTAAGTACAATCTAAAACGTTCCGGAAAATAAAAGTGCGCTCAAACAAGTCAAAATCACAAAATAATAAAAACGAAAATCGGAGCCGAACATGAATAGTGACTGCCACGTCACAATCCGGCAAGAATCCGGCCGGATTCCTGGTCGGATTCAGGCCAGAGAGCAACTGGCCGGATACCAATTTTTCCAAGGCAATCCGGCCAAGTTCTGGGCGGATTCTTGGCCGGATTCGCCTCTGACCTTTCTCGCCAAATTTTTTTTCTTTTGCCGTTTGAAGTTTGAATCTGTCCGAAATTCAACCAAACATCAACAAATAATATAAACCAAGAAACCAAACATTTATAAGCCAAAATAACATACAAAAGTTACCAAACATGTTTATACAAGTGAGGTTCCAAATTTACAGTTCAAAAGAGAAGGTTGGATCAAAATACACTTAGGGTTTCGTCCATTGAGGAGCTATACAAAAGAATATTTAAACTAGCTCAACTCGGCAACAAAATATGTGAGAACCCGTAATTTGCATTTTCTAGGTTTTCACATTTTTCATGGCTTGTTTTCTGCACTTTCTGTATCTAAAAAATTTTCTAGATAAATTTTATGAGTAAATATAATTTTCAGATGATTTTTTCTTGTATCAAATAGATTTTGAGAAATTAAGAGTGAATACCGGACGTGGGACCCACTAGTGCGAAATGTTCGGAAAAATTCGGCCAACTAAATTAAGTTTTGGATACTGGAATTAATTTATCGGGTGTTATGAGATATTTAGAGGTTGCAAATTTGGATTGATGTGAGAGGAAACAAAGTGATAGACTTGCATTAAATTAGGTGACAAGTGTCACCATTTGATTGGGCTTACTTTAAGACTTTCTTACCATTGACTTAAATAAACCAAAAATGATCCAAAAACCACCAAAATATCTCCATTTTCTCTCCTAATGTGGCCGGCCCTCTCTCTCCAAAAGGAAGCAAGAAACTCTTCAAGTTTTAGCTCCAATCTTGCTCAAGGTGAACCATCCAACCATTTGATCTTGCAATTACTCCATAAAATCCCTCCATTTGGTGCTAGTGAGTGATTTGGTGAAGTTTTTTGGAGAAGCTAAGGTGTCCTACAACTCTCCCTCTCTTGTTTACTAGGTAAGTGGTGCTTGAACTTTCTCCTACACCTAATGATGCTTAATTTGTGCCTAGTGGTGGCTAAAGTGCTGAAATTTGTGGTTTATTTCTTGGTTTGAGATGAATTGGTGAAGTTTTTATTTTATTGAGGAATTTTCTGGTTTAATGTGATCATGATGTTGTGGTTATTTATGATGGTTGGTAATGAGGGGTAATGACTCTAGTAGGTGTAAATGATTGGTAATTGCAACCAATTTTGGGTTTGGAAGGAATTTCAGCAAGTTAGGGTTTTGGGTTGCACAATCTGTCCGAATTTTTAGCACCTAGTTAGAGGCCGAATTGGCCTTGGCTCAAAACATGAAAGTTGTAGGGAATGACATCTTAAAGGTGCCTACAAAATTTCAGGTCATTTGGAATAGTGTAGAGTGAGATATGTCGATTTTACTGTTGCTGTTCTGGGTTGATCAGAATGTGCGAACTGCGCTTGTAATCGTCTGTTTTGACTGGAATTGCTTGGGATTTGGATGTTGGTGTCTTCTAATGAAATGTAGCTGGATGTCTTAGCTACCATATTCCTTTGGAATCAATGCATTTGGACTTGTATGGACCGAGTTGGACTCATTACAGCATTGTGTGAATTGTGAACCTGCAATTACGGTTCTGGTTTGGTATTCTGCATTTTTGACCTAGTTGTGCTAGGATTTGGACTGAGTGGCCTTCTACATTGTTGTAGCCCTGTCTTTTAGCTTCGAGATGGTGGGTCTTACACCTTCATCCGATAATCATAGGGCATTTGGTGCCATTACCGCAAAAAGAGGTCAAAAACTGTTTTTCAAGGCCAAAGCTAATTGCATTTCCGAATTTTCTGGTTTGCTCTAATGTTTGTATATGTTCATGGAACCCTATTGGGGTCATAATTGGCATTGGTTTATGACTCGTTATCGAGTCTCCATGTACTTGTTTGCATGTTTTAGGGCTCGCTCTCATTCCGGTCATTTCCTAGCTAACTTTTGTACTTGTACTACTTTGAGCCTAGGGAACGGCTTTTGGTAAATGAGATGACTTTTGTGTGAAATGTTGGGACTGATTTGAGGAAATAATGAAGCCTTAATGGCTGGAAAAGTAAGAATTTTAGGGGAGGTGCTGCCCGATTTTCTAGACCGTTTGGTTCCTTTAAGTTGGATTTGCCTTTTGGTGGAAATGAAAGGCTTTTGGGTTGTTTGCGCCTAAGTCTTCATGTTACCTTTTCGTTTCCAAGAAAATCATGTTTTCCACCCTTGCATTAGTATTTCTTTGGCAAGGCGTACGACGTGTAGCCGAGCCTCATTTGTGCATTCCGTTTATTCGATTATGGATGTGAAACCTTCAATTGGTTTATTTTGATTATTTTAGGGTTTCTTGGCGATTAAGGCCAATCTGAAGTAAAAACTTTTGAAGTTGAGCCGGTGAGTGTACCACTCCCCTCCACTGCTGTTTAACTTGATTTCTGCTTTGCAATCTGTTTATTTGTTTGAGACGAGGGTGTACTTTATCACACTCGTTCTCTTGTCTGTTCATATGCCAATTTACTATGCAAAATTTGAATCTGTTATCTGTGTCTGCATCTGTTCGGATTTCTATGACTTATGAGCTCAGTCCTGTGGCTAAGTTATTCGAGTCGGGCCGGCAAGGGCCTGGACGATTAGATAACGAACCACGGTAGTCTGTTCGGGAATTTTGGATATTGAGACCCTTGATTCCGGGTATACTCGAGTATTACCATTTTGTTCGTTTGAGGTGAGCGGGCCCGGTAAAGGGGTGTTTGGTGGACGGAATTCGGTGTTAAGAGGGGTCTACGGACGCGTTGGTTCTATATACGTTGACGGAGAGTCAACCGGTTTGGATCAAGTACTGCGCTGGAAATTTGGCTCCTGAGAGCCACCCGTATCCTTCTGATTTGAATCATTGGTTCCTTTGCTTTATATCTGACATGTGTATCTGATTTGTTAAATGTGAAATGCCATGATTTTAATGCTATCTGTTTGGTACCTCATTGAGCGCAAGCTCACCCCTTTCTGTCCCTTTTGTTTTCCTTACAGGAAAATAAACACTTTTGGTCTGGATTTGACAAATGGCTGCCAAATTGAGCTAGTGGAACATATCTTTTGTATAGCTCATGTATTAAAACCCTAAGTGTACTTTTGGGGCGTTTTCTCTCTTGATTTGGCAAACCGTGTATATGTATCAACTTTTGAAAACTTTTGTATGTCATTTTGGATTGTAATCGCTAAAGTTCAGATGTGAATGTTTGCGTGCTCTTTCGATTGGGTTCTGACGGGTCGGTTACTATTCATGGCCGACTCCGGATTTCATTTTATTTTATTTTGGGTTGTTTTACTATTTTGATTGTTTACGCGCGTTTGTAAGCTCCGGAATGAAACGGATAGCTCTAATTTGTTCCGTTAGTCCTGGCGAGAGCTGGGCAGGCGATCCGCCGAACCCTTTGGTTCGCCTTAGGGTAAGGTGGGGCTGTCACAAGTGGTATCAGAGCCACTTCGCATGGTCTCTGCGCGGAGTGAGACTGGGCCAAGTGGTGTTGTGGTCCTAATTTCATGAATATGTTTAAGTGCTCGTTTGAGCGTAAGTTATGAACCGGGCATGTGATAAGTGTACGAATCATTATCATGGGACTCGAGGAAGCTAGGTATGTATGTCGGGTAGGAATCTTTAATAAGGATGGTTTACTCTTGGGACCGGCCGGCTCGAGTTGTGAATTATCTTAGATGGGATTCTTGCGCCCGGATACGAAAGATGTGAGGGCCTAGGTTAGAAAGGATTTGGTGAACTAGAAAGGCCTTTCCTCGGTGGATCGTCTATGTTTGTACTTGACTTAACTGGCTGTATGTATGTGTGCGGCCTAATTTTGACCGGCTTGTATATATATGCTTTGATCTTGTTTGGAATGTATAAATGTGTGTTATCATAAAAGTTTTGAGTGTTACTTACATGCATCGTGCTTATTTTGGTTTAGTATTATTGCCTAGACCAAGTAAAACTCATGGAAGGTACACGGAGTGGACGGGGCCGTGGGCGTGGAAATAGGCAACCTACACCTGAAAGGGGTACTGGGGAAACCTCATCTGGACTAAACCCTGAACTTAGGGTTGACCCCAATGTCCAAATAGCTGCTGCCATGCAGCAAATGACTGCTTTGCTAGCCCAAGTGGTGCACCAACAAGGTCAAAACCCTAACCCTAACCCTGGGAATCCTGGTAATCATATGGAGGGCGAGGATAGAGCCCTTGAGAGATTTCAGAAGTTCTCCCCACCCAAATTTCTTGGAGGCCCTGATCCTGACGTAGCTGAGAAGTGGCTGGAGAAGATGATCGATATTTTCGCTGCCTTACACTATACCGAGGAGAGACAGGTGACATTTGCTGTCTTTCAACTAGAGGGAGCCGCCCGTTCCTGGTGGAATGTCATTCGAATGAAATGGGAAAGAGAACAAACCCCGAGGACGTGGGCGAACTTTATGAGAGAATTTAATGCCAAGTTTTTCCCTCCTCTCATCCAAGAAAAGAAGGAAGATGAATTCATTCGACTTCGCTAGGGAACACAAACCGTAGCCGAGTATGAGAGTCAATTCACTCGGTTGTCTAAGTTTGCGCCTGAACTGATTATAACCGAACAAAGACGGATAAGGCGTTTTATTCAGGGGCTAAATGTTGAGATTCAAAAGGATTTGGCTGTAGCTCAACTTAGTACCTTTAGTGACGCTGTGGAGAAAGCTCAACGGGTTGAAGATGCGAGGCTACAAGTTAGAAACTTCCAAACCAAGAAAAGGGGCTTTCCTGGGAGCGGCTCGGAACAGGAAGATAAGAGCACACCCCCTAAGAGTGGAAAAGGGAACGGGGGAGTACGACAACCGGGGGTGGCCAGTGGTGTCTCACCGGGAGGATCGGTCACTGCTACTCGAGGTCCCTGTGGATATTGCGGAGGGCCAAAACACACGGAGGCAAATTGTTGGAAGAAAGAAGGAAAATGCCTGCGCTGTGGTAGCGCCGAACATCGAATTGCTAACTGTCCAGCACGACTGCGCGAAGGGAGAGGGACTCCGCCACCACCCAAGACTAACTCTCAGCAACCAGCTAAGACCAACCCTGGACAGTCGAAAGGAGAAGGGACTGGAGCGAAGGTACCGGCTCGAGTATATTCCCTGGAGCATCATCAGGTTCCTGACTCGTCTGAGAGCGGAGAAGGTACAATCCGTTAGGTACCCTAGATTTAAAAAAAAAAATAGTTCATTGGTGAGAAAATTTCGAGGGCGAAATTGCTTTAAGGGGGAGAGAGTGTGAGAACCCGTAATTTGCATTTTCTAGGTTTTCGCATTTTTCATGGCTTGTTTTCTGCACTTTCTGTATCTGGAAAATTTTCTAGATAAATTTTATGAGTAAATATAATTTTCAGATGATTTTTTCTTGTATCAAATAGATTTTGAGAAATTAAGAGTGAATACCGGACGTGGGACCCACTAGTGCGAAATGTTCGGAAAAATTCGGCCAACTAAATTAAGTTTTGGATACTGGAATTAATTTATCGGGTGTTATGAGATATTTAGAGGTTGCAAATTTGGATTGATGTGAGAGGAAACAAAGTGATAGACTTGCATTAAATTAGGTGACAAGTGTCACCATTTGATTGGGCTTACTTTAAGACTTTCTTACCATTGACTTAAATAAACCAAAAATGATCCAAAAACCACCAAAATATCTCCATTTTCTCTCCTAATGTGGCCGGCCCTCTCTCTCCAAAAGGAAGCAAGAAACTCTTCAAGTTTTAGCTCCAATCTTGCTCAAGGTGAACCATCCAACCATTTGATCTTGCAATTACTCCATAAAATCCCTCCATTTGGTGCTAGTGAGTGATTTGGTGAAGTTTTTTGGAGAAGCTAAGGTGTCCTACAACTCTCCCTCTCTTGTTTACTAGGTAAGTGGTGCTTGAACTTTCTCCTACACCTAATGATGCTTAATTTGTGCCTAGTGGTGGCTAAAGTGCTGAAATTTGTGGTTTATTTCTTGGTTTGAGATGAATTGGTGAAGTTTTTATTTTATTGAGGAATTTTCTGGTTTAATGTGATCATGATGTTGTGGTTATTTATGATGGTTGGTAATGAGGGGTAATGACTCTAGTAGGTGTAAATGATTGGTAATTGCAACCAATTTTGGGTTTGGAAGGAATTTCAGCAAGTTAGGGTTTTGGGTTGCACAATCTGTCCGAATTTTTAGCACCTAGTTAGAGGCCGAATTGGCCTTGGATCAAAACATGAAAGTTGTAGGGAATGACATTTTAAAGGTGCCTACAAAATTTCAGGTCATTTGGAGTAGTGTAGAGTGAGATATGTCGATTTTACTGTTGCTGTTCTGGGTTGATCAGAATGTGCGAACTGCGCTTGTAATCGTCTGTTTTGACTGGAATTGCTTGGGATTTGGATGTTGGTGTCTTCTAATGAAATGTAGCTGGATGTCTTAGCTACCATATTCCTTTGGAATCAATGCATTTGACTTGTATGGACCGAGTTGGACTCATTACAGCATTGTGTGAATTGTGAACCTGCAATTACGGTTCTGGTTTGGTATTCTGCATTTTTGACCTAGTTGTGCTAGGATTTGGACTGAGTGGCCTTCTACATTGTTGTAGCCCTGTCTTTTAGCTTCGAGATGGTGGGTCTTACACCTTCATCCGATAATCATAGGGCATTTGGTGCCATTACCGCAAAAAGAGGTCAAAAACTGTTTTTCAAGGCCAAAGCTAATTGCATTTCCGAATTTTCTGGTTTGCTCTAATGTTTGTATATGTTCATGAAACCCTATTGGGGTCATAATTGGCATTGGTTTATGACTCGTTATCGAGTCTCCATGTACTTGTTTGCATGTTTTAGGGCTCGCTCTCATTCCGGTCATTTCCTAGCTAACTTTTGTACTTGTACTACTTTGAGCCTAGGGAACGGCTTTTGGTAAATGAGATGACTTTTGTGTGAAATGTTGGGACTGATTTGAGGAAATAATGAAACCTTAATGGCTGGAAAAGTAAGAATTTTAGGGGAGGTGCTGCCTGATTTTCTAGGCCGTTTGGTTCCTTTAAGTTGGATTTGCCTTTTGGTGGAAATGAAAGGCTTTTGGGTTGTTTGCGCCTAAGTCTTCATGTTACCTTTTCGTTTCCAAGAAAATCATGTTTTCCACCCTTGCATTAGTATTTCTTTGGCAAGGCGTACGACGTGTAGCCGAGCCTTATTTGTGCATTCCGTTTATTCGATTATGGATGTGAAACCTTCAATTGGTTTATTTTGATTATTTTAGGGTTTCTTGGCGATTAAGGCCAATCTGAAGTAAAAACTTTTGAAGTTGAGCCGGTGAGTGTACCACTCCCCTCCACTGCTGTTTAACTTGATTTCTGCTCTGCAATCTGTTTATTTGTTTGAGACGAGGGTGTACTTTATCACACTCGTTCTCTTGTCTGTTCATATGCCAATTTACTATGCAAAATTTGAATCTGTTATCTGTGTCTGCATCTGTTCGGATTTCTATGACTTATGAGCTCAGTCCTGTGGCTAAGTTATTCGAGTCGGGCCGGCAAGGGCCTGGACGATTAGATAACGAACCACGGTAGTCTGTTCGGGAATTTTGGATATTGAGACCCTTGATTCCGGGTATACTCGAGTATTACCATTTTGTTCGTTTGAGGTGAGCGGGCCCGGTAAAGGGGTGTTTGGTGGACGGAATTCGGTGTTAAGAGGGGTCTACGGACGCGTTGGTTCTATATACGTTGACGGAGAGTCAACCGGTTTGGATCAAGTACTGCGCTGGAAATTTGGCTCCTGAGAGCCACCCGTATCCTTCTGATTTGAATCATTGGTTCCTTTGCTTTATATCTGACATGTGTATCTGATTTGTTAAATGTGAAATGCCATGATTTTAATGCTATCTGTTTGGTACCTCATTGAGCGCAAGCTCACCCCTTTCTGTCCCTTTTGTTTTCCTTACAGGAAAATAAACACTTTTGGTCTGGATTTGACAAATGGCTGCCAAATTGAGCTAGTGGAACATATCTTTTGTATAGCTCATGTATTAAAACCCTAAGTGTACTTTTGGGGCGTTTTCTCTCTTGATTTGGCAAACCGTGTATATGTATCAACTTTTGAAAACTTTTGTATGTCATTTTGGATTGTAATCGCTAAAGTTCAGATGTGAATGTTTGCGTGCTCTTTCGATTGGGTTCTGACGGGTCGGTTACTATTCATGGCCGACTCCGGATTTCATTTTATTTTATTTTGGGTTGTTTTACTATTTTGATTGTTTACGCGCGTTTGTAAGCTCCGGAATGAAACGGATAGCTCTAATTTGTTCCGTTAGTCCTGGCGAGAGCTGGGCAGGCGGTCCGCCGAACCCTTTGGTTCGCCTTAGGGTAAGGTGGGGCTGTCACAAAATATCATAGCCTTCCAAAAAGTATTCAAATCCCTGTAAGGAAAACAAAAGTAATAGGGTGACCTTTCGCCCAATGAGGTACCGTCACCCAAACAATTTATTTCATATAAGCATAGAGCCAATCAATCCAAATTCATTTGATAAAGAAGTTAAGTAATACCACATTTCAATAAAAGATTGGTAAAAGGATACGGCGGCTCTCAAGAGCCCTTTTCCTCGCTTGCCATACTTGATCTCACCTCATTGACTCTCCGTCAATGTCCAAAGAGTGACCATTACCGTAGACTCCACTTTACTCCCATTTCCGTCCACCTCTCATACCCCTACCGAGCCCGAACTCTAATCAGTTCAAAAATGGTAATACTCGAGTATACTGGAATCAAGAGTCTCATACTCAAGGATTCCACATAATAGTCCCCATGGCTCATCAATTTTCACGATCAAACCCTTGCCGACTCGATTCAATTGACCACCAATGGGGTTGAGCTCAGTGATGACAGTAGAGGTTGTTGGATACACGTCCAAATGACACCAATTCAAGTATATTCAAGTGGCATTCCATATATACAGTAAACAGTCACATAAGACATAAAGTGCGAGAGTGATAAAGTACACCCTCGTTTCAATCAATCTCAACAGTAAACACAAGCATTCAAGTCATAGATTTCAAGTATATCAAAGCCATGAAGTAACAATCATGTGAGTAGTACACTCACCAAGTAAACAAAGAGAGTTTCACAAATTTCCATCCGACGAGCGTCTCGAGTCACCGTCACGCCCTAAAACAGTCAAGAAAGCATGATGAGACTCGATTACGAGTCATAATTCCAAACCACATATCACTATCGTAAAACCGTAATAACTTGAAAATAATATAAAGTACACTTGGTGCTAAAGGTTTAGACAACCCTAGGGTCACCAATTAACCCCTAAAGCACCCCAATCCAAGAAAGCATATGATCCTACAATTTGGACAGCATTTCCCCTTATAAATTCAATTTTCCAACCTACAATCATTCACTCATGTTTCCCAAACACAACCACCATTACCATTACAAGTCATAGGCCATCCAATTCCACTTATTAGGGTCACCATACCCTTTAAACAAAGCCAATTCAAGTGTTCCATAGCAACCCTAGAAAAGCCCCAAATCCAAACCCTAAATCTGAAATTTTTCGTACAAAGCGGAAATTTTCTGTAAATAGCTACAATTTACACACTATAGCTTCATTCTAGACCATTCCAAACCATCATCCATGGCCAACCAATATTAAACATATAAAAACAGAAAAATCATGAATAAATATAAAAATTCACCAATCTCTACCAAAAGTCATGAAATATCACCTAAAACCATATCTTTAACTCACACAAGCCACTAATTGAACATTATCAAGATCAAAGGAAAGGTTCCTTAGTCACTTACCTTGCAAACCCAAGAAAAGACCCAACTTAGCACCTCCTCTTTCCAAACCACTCCACCAACTACTTCACTACTACTCAACTAAGGGTTTTTATGGAGAAATTTCAAGTTTAATCGGTTGGATTGCAAGATTGAGAAAGATTGAGAGCAAAAGAGTTGAAGGTTTCTTTTCTTTTCTTTCTAGAGAGAGCCAGCCAAAGAAGCTTGAAATGGAGATGATTTTGGGTCAATTTTTTGATTAATTGGTTAAGTTAATGAATAATGATCAAAGGCCAAATCAAATCACAAAGTGACACTTGTCACCCTTTTTAATGCAAAGCTATCCTTTTGTCTCTCCCACACCAATCCATTTGGGTAACCTCTAATTATCTCTTAGCACCTAGTAAATTAAACCCTACATACAAAACTTAATCTAATTGGCCGAATTATCGAACTTACCGCACTAGCGGGTTCCACGCTCGATATACGCTCCTAAAAACACATGAACTGACTTATACTAGAAAAATGATTTAAAACCCATATTTACTCATAAAAATCATTTAGAAATTTTTCCTAATAAAGAAAAGGTATAAAGGGCCTGTAATTAAATAAAATAAAGCCTAGAAATTAAGAAAATTTACGGGTTCTCACACTTTCTCCCCCTTAAAAGAATATCGCCCTCGAAATTTTTCTCACCTTGATTCATGAACAGTTTAGGGTATTTCTTTTGCATCTCTTCTTCCACCTCCCAAGTAGCTTCCTTGACTCCATGGCTTCTCCACTAGATCTTCACCAACAGAATCTGTTTGTTTCTTAGCTCCTTAACTTTTCGGTCAAGCAACTGTACATGTTTCTCTTCGTAGGTGAGAGATTCATCTATTTCGATTTCCTCCGGTTGTAAGATATGAGACGGGTCGGGATAGTACTTCTTAAGTATCGAGACGTGAAAGACGTCGTGAATTCTGGATAGACTTGACGGTAGTTCAAGTCGATACGCTACTTTACCAACCCTTTGGAGAATCTTGAAAGGTCCGACGAACCTCGGTTGAAGTTTCTTTCCTCTACCCGCCGTGATGCTCTGTAACGGTGTGACCTTGAGGAAAACACGGTCCCCAACTTCGAACTCCAAATCTTTTCTTCGATTGTCCGCGTAGCTCTTTTGTCGGCTTTGAGCTATTTGGAGTCTTTGTCGTATCAACTTGACTTTTTCTCGAGCCTCCTCTATCCATGGAATAGCCGTTGGATCTAGAACTTTTCTCTCGCCGACTTCATCCTAGTAGATCGGTGACCGGCACTTCTCCCATAAAGTGCTTCGTATGGAGCGATTTGAATTAACGAATGGTAACTATTGTTGTAAGCAAACTCCAGTAAGGTCATATGTTGACCCCAATTACCTCCAAAATCTAGAATATAGGTCCTTAACATATCCTCGAGAGTTTGGATTGTTTGCTTCGATTGTCCATCCGTCTGAGGGTGATAGGTGGTGCTTAGGTTGAGTTTAGTCCCTAAAGTCTCCTGAAACTTCTGCCAAAACCTAGATACGAAGCGGGGATCTCTGTCTGAAACGATGCTCACAGGAACTCCATGCAGTCTTACGATCTCGTCCATGTACACCTGAGTCAACTTATCCATGGAGTACTTCATGCTTACCGACAAGAAATGGGCCGATTGGTTAACCGATTGACGATCACCCAAACGGCATCATGTCCTCATTGCGTTCGCGACAAACTTGAAACTGTGAGAACCCAGAAAAAAAATTTTTTTATTATTTTTTTATTATTTTATTCCTGTGCACCGTTTTCTTTTATTTTCTTTATTATATTACTTTTATCAATATTTTATCAGTAAATATAGTTTTTAAATCATTTTTCTAGTATAAGGTAGTTAATGAGAAATTTGGAACGTATTTTGGACGTGGGACCCGCTAGTGCATTTAATGAGAGAAATTCGGCCGATTAGGTTAAATTTTACGTAAAGGGTTTTTGCTACTAGGTATTAGGAGATAATTGGAGGTTGCCTAGATGGTTTAGCCATGAGGGACAAGAAGATAGCTCTAGCAAAATAATGCGCCAAGTGTCAAATTGTTGTTGGACTAAACTTGCCTAACTTTGCCTAACTTTCTTTAACTTTAATAAAAGACCAAAAAATTGACTAAATCATCTTCATTTCAGCCTTGTCTTGGCCGAACCTCTCTAGCAAGCAAAGGGAAAAATTCTTCAACCTTCCATCTTCTAATCTTGCTCAAATCTTGAAAACTAGCCGTTTGTTTCTTGAATTAGTCCATAAAAACATCTTGCTAAGGGTCTTGGAAGAGTTTAGTGGTGTTGATTTGGAAGAAAACCTCACAAGCTACAACCTTTCTTGAAGAACTAAGGTATCTTGCTTGGAACTCATCTTTTGTTATAAATTTTGGCCAATTGGTGCCTTATAGTAGCTATTTACGCGATTTTACGGAAGATTTGGTGGATTGGAGTGAAGTTTCCTAATTTTCTGATTTTTCTGGATTTTTTTTCTGGAATTTTCTGTTTTCCTATGATGGATATGATTGAGTTTGATTTGGTGGTTCTAAATGGTGTTTTATAGCTCTCTTGTGCGTTAATTGTAGTTAATTGCGGAAAATTTCCGCTTGTGGCGAAAATTTCAGATTTAGGGTTTCAAATTGGGGGTTTTCTATTGTTGATTGTTGAACTTCTAATTGGCTATAATTGAAGGGTATTGTGACCCTAATGACGCATATGGAATGGCTTATATATTGTTTGGGTGCTTGTGGTTGTGTTGGATGGCTTTTATTGGTTGTCTTGTAGGTTGGAAAAGCTGAAATTTTAGGGGAAATGCTGTCCAAGTGTCTAGGGTATTGGATTCTTATGTGTTGGGTTGAGATTTGATAGAAATGAACGGTCATAGGGTTTGTTTCTACCTTTAGCCCTAAATGTTATGTATTTTCATTTCCAAGCTATATTTGGGTCTTGCCTTGATAGTTCCTATTAAAAGGTATTCGACTTGTGTTTGGGTCTTAATTGTACTTTTTTGATTATTATAGGGCGTGCCGGTGACCCGAGGCTCACGTCGGGCGAAAACTTGTGAAATTTCTTTGTTTGACTTGGTGAGTGTACTACTCACATGTTTGTTATTCCGTGGCTTTCTTGTACTTGAATTCTGTGATTTGGACTAGTTGTGATTATTGTTTGGACTAGGTGAGGCGAGGGTGTACTTTACCACTCTCGTACTCTCTGGCCTCTTGACTGTTTATTATATCACTTGAATACCCTTGAATGTACCTGATTTGGTGTCGATTGGATACCATTGTTTACTGTATCTCTGAACCTTTACTGTTCACTCTGAGCTCTACCTCATTGGAAGTCAATGGACTCGAGCCAGTAAGGACTTGGTCGGGGACATTTGACAAGCCATGGGGACTGTATTTGGGAATCTTTGGGTATGAGACCCTTGATTCCGGTATACTCGAGTAATACCAATTCTGTACTGTTTGGTGTTCGGGCCCGGTAAGGGGAAAGTGAGGTGGACGGATAATTGGAGTAAAGAGGAGTCTACGGTCATGATTACCTGATATACATTGACGGAGGGTCAATGAAATGAGATCAAGTATGGCAAAGCGGAAAAGGGCTCCTGAGAGCCACCCGTATCCTTTATTCCTTACACTTGGGTGTGGTTACTATTGCTTACTTGACATGCGTATTTGGATTGAATATTTCTTGTGTTTACGTGCTCTTGGTATATGTACGTGATAGTACCTCATTGGGCGAAAGCTCACTCCGTTAATTTTGTTTTCCTTACAGGGAATTATCTTTTGGACTTTTTATTTTGAAGAATGAGTTGAGTAGAGCTAGTCAAGAGATTTTGTATAGCTCCTCAATAGTTGGAACCTTAATTGTACTTGGATTTAATACTTCCTTTTGGCTTGTAAACATATGAATGTGGTTTGTAATAGTGAGCGTACTCTTGTCCAATGTATTATATTTGGCTTGTATATATTCTTTTAGTGAATGTTAGATTACCTGTATTCGATTGGGTCTTGGCGGATGGTGACGTGGCAGTCACTATTCACCCTACGTTTTGACTTTTGTTGTCCGTTTTACGATTGTTGGGTTGGCTTAGCGCGCTAATAGTTTCCCGAACGACTTGAGTCAGGATTTGACATTTTAGTAGTCCTGGCGAGAGCTGGGCAGGCAGTCCGCTAACTCCTTTGGTACGCCTTAGGGGAAGGTGGGGCTGTCACAGAAACGAAGTCCATTGTGATGTTTTCCCACTTCCACTCGGGTATCTCAAGAGGTTGTAACAAACCCGATGGTTTTTGATGCTCCGCCTTAACTTGTTGGCAAACGAGAAATTTCTGCACGTACAGAGCGATCTTCATGTTATCCCACCAATGGGCTCCATTTAGATCCTGGTACATATTGCTACTACCTGGATGGATCGTATACTTGGACCGATGAGCTTCCTCTAAGATCTCCATTTTTAATGTTTCATCTTTAGGCACCACCACTCAGTTTCGGTATTTTAAAATACCCTCAGGACTAAAGTTGAAGTCAGTCGATTCCTCTTTTTCTGCCTTCTCTCTCCACTTCCGCACTATTGAATCCTCCTTTTGAGCTTCTTTAATTCGCTCCAATAGAGTAGATGTGACCTTAATATTATCAAAAATCACCTTATGACTCCTAAGGTAGGGTTTCCACTCATAAACAGATTCTAACAAATTCCACTCCTTAATCATTAACCCTGCTACTTGAGCCTTTCGACTTAAGGCATCAACCACCACGTTCGCTTTTCTCGGATGATAGTTGATGGTGTAGTCGTAGTCCTCCAAAAATTTCATCCACCGTCGCTGCCTCATGTTCAGTTCCTTCTGCGAGAAGAGGTATCTAAGGCTCTTATGGTCGGAGTACACCTCGAAAGTTACCCCGTATGGATAGTGCCTCCACTTTTTCAGAGCGAAAACAACCGCGGCTAACTCAAGATCGTGGGATAAGTAGTTCTGCTCGTAGAGTTTCAATTTCCTAGAGCTAAAAGATATCATATTCCAGTTTTGGAGGAGCACACACCCCAGACCTTCCCGCGACGCGTCGGTATAAACGCTAAACCCGTCTACTCCGTTAGGCAAGACTAGAACTGGCGCCATAGTTAATCTTTTCTTTAGCTCTCGGAAACTCGCTTTGCATTTGGCATCCCACACAAACCGACCATGTTTCTTCGTCAAGTCGGTTAAAGGATCGGCCAGTTTGGAAAAGTCTTTAATAAAACGCAGTAGTACCCAGCCAACCCTAGAAAACTACGAATCTCTGTGGGGTTTTCTAGCCGCTTCCAATTAGTCACAGCCTCTACTTTCGCTGGGTCAACCGAGATACCCTCTTGGGAAACTACGTGTCCTAAGAAAGAAATTTTCTCCAGCCAAAACTCACACTTATTGAACTTGGTGTACAACTGATGCTCTCTTAGGGTTTGCAAAACAATTCTCAAGTGCTACTCATGCTCCTCACGCGTCTTAGAGTAAACCAGGATGTCTTCGATAAAGACAACGACAAATCGATCCAGGTAGGGCTTAAAAATCCTATGCATTAAATCCATGAAGGCGGCAGGGACATTGGTCAGCCCAAAGGGCATGACCGCGAATTCGTAGTGCCCAAATCTCAAATTGAAAGCAATTTTTGGGACATCCTCCTTTCTAATCAACAACTGGTAATACCCCTGGCGAAGATCCAATTTCGAAAAGACCACTGTTCCTTGCAATTGGTTGAACAACTCATCAATATGGGGCAGTGGATACTTATTTTTAACCGTCACATTATTCAATCCCCGATAATCTATATACATTCGTAAACTCCCATCCTTCTTTTTTTACAAACAGTGCAGGGGCTTCCCAAGAAGACCCACTCTCTTGAATGAAACCCCGTTCCAAGAGGTCTTGTAGCTGCAATTTTAACTCCCTAAGTTCCGCAGGGGCCATCCGATACGGGGTTTTTGAGATAGGCGATGTTCCCAGTAGCAGGTCAATTTTAAATTCTATATCTCTCTCCAGAGGTAGGGCTACTAGCTCATCAGGAAATACATCTGGATATTCCCTTACTATGTGCATATCCTCTACCCTTAGTTTATCGGTGGGGGTATTGATTAGAAAGGTTAAAAACCCTTACGCCCCTCTACTTAGTAGTTTTCTAGCTCGAATGCCCAAGATCAAGGCAGATGAGGCTAACCTACCCCTTATATCTAACCTTAAGGTCGCCTCTCCAGGAATGCGGAATTCTACCACCTTTCTCTTACAATCCAGTTGGGCATTGTACCTGGCTAACCAGTCCATGCCTAAGATTACATCGTATCCCTTAATAGACAAGCTTATCAAATCCCCCAATAATTTCCTCTCTCCTACCCAAACTTCGCAATCCTTATAAACCATGCTAGTAATCAGACGCTGGTCCCCCGTGGGCATACTAACTTCTAAGTCATAAGGCAAACTAGCAGGTTTTATATCAATACCACATATGAAATTGGGGTTAACAAAGGAATGGGGTGGCACCGGGATCTACTAAGACCTTCGCAAATCGGTGAAATACAGGGATCGTACCTTCTACGACCTCGGAAGAATCAGGGACTTGCTGTGGCTCTAATGAGTACACTCGAGGCGCGACCTTGGGTTTCGTCCCGTCCCCCTTAACTGGTCCGAAACTGGTCCTTGGCGGTTGTTGACTTCCCTTCCATCTTCTTTTAGAATTGGGTAGGTGGCAAGCTGGTGGTCTATGCTTCCACAGCGCAGACACTTTCCCTCCTTCTTTTAACAGTTATCCTCTGAGTGGTTTGGCTTTCCACAATACCCACAGGGTCCACGGGATGCCGAACCCGAACCTCTCTGGAAACCTCCTCCTTGGCCTCTCCCAGCTGGGCCACCCCTTGACTGAGCCCCTTTACCTACGCCCGACTGCCTTCCACCTCCGGCTCCCCATCCGTACTTGGAAGGGGCACTCTTATCCCCCTGCCTTAAACTGATTCCAGGAAATCCTTGCTTCTTCGCCTGGAAGTTTCTCACCTGTAGCCTAGCACTTTCCACCCGTTGAGCTTTCTCTACAGCCTCGCTAAAAGAGTTAATTTGGGCCACCGCGAGGTCCTTCTGAATTTTCACGTTCATGCCCTGGATAAAGCGCCTTATCCGCCGTTGCTCGGTCATGATTAGCTTGGGCGCAAATTTGGATAGGTGGGTGAATTGGCTCTCGTACTCCGCTACAGACTGGGCCCCCTGACGAAACCGAATAAATTCATCTTCCTTCCGTTCCTGAACTAGAGGAGGGAAGAATTTAGTGTTGAACTCTCGCATAAAGTTCACCCAGGTCCTGGGCGTTTGCTCCCGTTCCCACTTTTGTCGAATAACATTCCACCAGGAACGGGCCGCTCCTTCCAGCTGAAAGATGGCAAAAGTCACTTGCCTTTCCTCCGTGTAGTGCAGGGCAGCAAAGATATCCATCATCTTCTCCAGCTACCTTTCGGCTACATCTGGATCGGGCCCCCCAACGAATTTTGGTGGGGTAAACTTCTGAAATCTCTCGAGAGCCCTGTCCTCGCTCTCCACGTGGTTACCAAGGTTCCTAGGGTTGGGGTTAGGGTTTTGACCCTATTGTTAAATTAGTCATTTGCTGCATGGCAGCAACTATTTGGACGTTGGGATCAACCCTAGGTTCAAGATTTGGTCCAGATGAGGTTTTCCCAGTGCCCCTTTCAGACGTGGGTTGCCTACTCCTGCGTCCACGGCCCCGACCACTACGAGTGCCTTCCATGGAATCTAGTCGTTCTAGGCAAATGTAACTATTTATTAAAGATAATGATACATGTAAGTAAGGAACCAAAAGCTTTTCACAATAAAGCATATATACATTACAAAACAGAGTCAAACAAGTCACATATTAACAGTCAGTCAAGTACAAACAAAGACAGTCCATAAGGGAATGGCATCCTCAAAAGTAATATATACATAGCTAGTCCAAACGTACAAAAATGGCTAGCTAAGGCTCTTTCTTGGATCTACCATCCCCTATCCTTCCTATATACAGTAGTCAAAACCATCCAAAATAACTTAAGAGTAACGGCTTAGTCTGTCGTCGGACTAGTGGACCCCTCCGACTGGGCGGGTTCACTTCCAATCCCGCCCCCCGTACACGAAGCCTCATCGCCCTCCTCCCCGAGCAAATCATCGCAAATATTCAAGATCGACTCGACTCTAACCCTTACTTTCCTAGCCCTCTTAACCATGCGCTCACGCGCCTCTCCAAGTTGTGCACAAAGGTCATCTACTCTATCCTGGCCTTCAACCACGTCGTACTCAAGCTCCTTGATTCGCTCAGCTTGCCTCTTGTTGACTTCCCCCAGTTGGTTTACTTAAGCCTCGAGCCTAGCATTGTCCTTCGCCAACTCCTTTCTTTCCTCTACCACAGCCAGGACGACTGTGCAACTCCCTTAGTAGTCGTGCAAGTATCTTCCAACTCAATTCCTTCAATGGCAGGTTTCTCTTGGCCTTGGACAGCACGGACCAAGGCTTGGAGGTACCCCATGAATCTCTTAGCTCGTGCTCGTGTCACTGGGCCTTGGGGCACCTTCACAGGGTCTACTTGAACACCATAGGCCTCGTGCTCAACCGCATCAACAAGAGTCAAAAGTAAGTCATCTAAACAAAAGGTTAAAATCCCAAAATACAAGTTCAAAGCAAAATAAAGCTAAGAAAGCTCTTGATCATAAGTCCATCCTCGATTTGTTAAGGAAAACAAAGGGAGTGGGATGAGTTAAAGCTCAGTGAGGTACCAAATAAGCAATTAAGCACATAGCCAAATAAGAGCATAATATAAACAAGTAAATACTGTATAGTACTATAACAATTAAATTACAGTTCAATTCAAGGATATGGGTGGCTTCCAAAAGCCAAATCTACTTAATCTTGATCATACCAGAATCCGTTGACTCTCCGTCAACATTTGCATTTTAGGACTACAATGTCCATAGAACACCACTTATTCCAATTTCCGTCCACCAGTCTGTGACAATCCCACCGTACCCAGAGGCGTACCAAAGGGCTTAGCGGATTGTCTGTCTAGTCGCACCAGGACTCGATACCAAAAATGAGAAAATAGATTTCACGCTAAAAGGAAGTTCTATTTACACTAGTACATTTACAAAAGTTGTATAAACTATTACATCAAGCCATGCACACCACTAGTACCAGAAGGTAAACCCTAGAGAAGCTACTAACTACAACTACCATAACAAATATATACATCTTACTAGTCAACTTATAACAAGTACTAGGGCAAAATCAAATATCCTATAAACCAAAGTCTATAAACCTGTCCGTGCGATCCCCGCGTCAGCCCCTGCTAAGGAAAACAAATGGAATGGGGTAAGCTATATGCTTAGTAAATAATCGGGGGTAACAACATAAAATCACATCCAAATAAACATGTAAACCAAGTTATTTCACATCAATAAACAAAAATGTAACATCACAATGGTAGGATACAAGTAGCTTCAAAGCCAGTTCAATTCCCCAAGCTTGTCCACCTGTTGACACTCTGTAAACCAAAATACTCATAGTCCGTAGACTCCACTTACTTCCTCGTTCACCTTATCTACCCCCGCTGACCAGTCAATAGCACACAGCAGCTCGAGCAAAACAAAAGCATTTAGCTTAAACAATGAACGAAATCCCAAGGTTAGCATAGAACTAACTTCGACCAAGCCCTGGCCGGCTCGAATAGTTCGTCTACCCATGGAATCGGGCTGGTACCAAGCCCTGAGATATCCAATCTCTCACAAAGGATACCTCTCAACAAAGTACTCATCAAAATACTCAAGTCACGTAATCACCCCCAACAGCACATAGCACAAGGGTGATGCTCAACACAAGACATGTATTCTCACATATTGAATCAAGAGCAAAGAATAAACTTAGGTCGAGTGAGATAAAGTACACCCTCGCCTAAGTACCCATTTAACATATACAAAGAACTTTGACAATATATCACATAAACAAACCCAATTGCTCACCCAAAATATTTAGCACGCAAATCAAGGCAATTTATACGGGTCCACTGACTCCGTTCGGGTCGTCACTGCCTGTGATAAAAGATTATACTTAACTATTAGTCAAACAACCATCATAATGGAAATAAGGCCTAGAACGGCCAAAATAGCACAAACGGCCAAGAAATGCATGCGCGCGCGGGAATGAAACGGTGCGCGCGATGGAAAATGGTATGAAAATAGGTTGTACGGGTTTGACCATAACTGGAGCTGTCGTTATCGAATCAAGGTGTACTAGGTAGCGTTTCGAAGCTAAGACAAAGGGCTACAACTTTTATAAAGACAAGTAAGCCCAGTTCATAGTTGATCTAGGTCAAATTTGAAAATTACAGAACTAGAATTTCATTGTCAGTCTGGTTGTTAGCACTGGATTCAAATAGCAATAACTCAGCCTACAAAAGTCCGATTGAGACGTTTTCAGATGCGTTGGAAAGCTGAAACATGGAACTAAAATTTTCATGTTTTGACCAAAAGCTGATTTGATATGGATCAAAGTGAAAAATGAAGCCAAAACTGTGAAATCTCCAAACTTCCCACGAATTATGGCATTTGGCAGTCAAGGGTATTTTTGTCATTTCACATGCTACAGGCAGCTATATATCTCCATTTCTTACAACTTTCATGTTTTGACCTAGGCCTGATTTGGCCTCTAACATGGACGAATTAAACAGGTCAGAAACAGTGCAGATTGGTCTCAACTTTCTGGAATTTGATGATTCAATGGTTGAAATTCACATTTGTGTCTCAAATCAATACCCCAAGTCTCTATCCAAGCTTACCAACATCATATACTAGATAAAAAACAAGAATCACAACTGAAAATATCAAACCCTAATTAAATATTTCACCATATCATGCAAACCTCACTAATTAACCGTCATAAACCAAGAATATGAATTTCGATCCAAATTTGAACAAGATTAAAGAAGAGGAAAAGGATAGGCAGCCATGATACCTTCCAAAGGTCTTGGCCACCAAGGAGGATATTGAGCAAGAAATGAAGCTCAAGGAAGGATAAGAAGGTTGGAATTAGTTTGGTCAAAGTGAGGTAGATGGTCGCCAAGTGTCGCCGTAGGATTAACTCTCAATTTTTTTCTTTTTGTCCCTTTTCTTTGGTCAAAGATTGTGGCTGGTTTAAGAGATATTTTAGGGTTACTTAGCTGAAATAAAAGTAAGGGTATTAAGGTAATAAAGTAGTGTTCAAGTGGTGCACTCAATCGGTAACGAACGGTACACATCAGTTCAACCCGATTTTCCTTATTTCGCACGTGTTAGGGTTTAAACTTATGATCCACTCACTTATTATTATCACTTCTAATCACACACTTTCTCTTATATAAAACTCACTCTTAACCACCAAATCTAGTACACACACCTCACCAAGTGATCACACAGCCAAAATACGCCAAAAAAAACCCTAATTTACTCGAACTAGGAACCTAAAGGAAAAACCCTTAATTCTACGGTTGATTGTAGTCACAGAGGCAGTGAATGAGTAGTAAAGCTATTATAAAGGAATAAATGCCAAATAAAAAGGAATTTTAAGAAAAAGATTAGGGATTTTACAATTCCATAGATCACCCACTTAATGAAATCCCACAATCCATCAAGCTTAATTTCACCTCATGAGGCTACTAACCACCCACCTATTATAATTACTTATCATAAAACATGCAGTGTCATACATAAACTCAATTAAACAACAACCTTTTAGTCGCAAGTAAAACTAGGGTTTTTGATGAAATTTAAGGTTTCTAGTCTTTAAAACAAAACAAGGTTTTAAAACAAAACAAAATAAAAAAACCTTAATATCTTCTATGAAAACAACGTCCTAAAATTCGGTGTATCACACAGTCAACCCCTTACTGGACCCGAACACCTCAAACAATAAGTAGGTAATACTCGAGTATACCAGTTTCCAGTTTCAGTAAACAGTCCCCAAGGTTTGTCGACCTTCTCGACCAAGCCCTTGCCGGCTAGATACGACCGACTCACCTATGAGGTTGGGTACCCAAACAGTGACAGTAGTTGATGGGATATCACCCAAACAACACACATATAGAGAAATCATATCTCATAACATCAGCATGCAGAGCTTCAGTGGAATCAAAAGAGGTCGAGTGCGATAAAGTACACGCTCACCTTAATTTTATGAAAACAGTGTTTAGCTCAACCAGTCACCAATCAAGTATTCAGATATTTCACATAGACAGTTAACAGGTAATGGAATATTCACCTGTCAAGCAATGTAGAGTTCAAACATCAAGTCCCTTGGTTACATTCCCCACCGTTTCCAATCCTAGGGCAACGAGGGAAAACATTAACAAACTAGGTTCAATTCCAACCCAATTTGTGAGCTCATTAGGTGACCTGTGACAGCCCCACCTTCCCCTAAGGCGAACCAAAGGGGTTAGCGGACTGCCTGCCCAGCTCTCGCCAGGACTAACGATATAGATTACGTCAATCTATTACGTTCCGGAACATACCATTTAGCGCAAACAAGTCAAAATTGTAAAATAAAAAAAATGAAAATCGAAGCCGAAATTTATCCAAACCACAACCAAGCATATACATACATTGGAAATCAACATTTACAAGCCAAACGGCCTACCAAACATATCCATCTAGTTCATACATATATCACTAGCCAATTACACACCAAGCATTGGTGGAATCAAAACACTTAGGGTTTTCACCCTCAAGGAGCTATTCAAAATACATGTACAAAGCTCAACTTGTCATCCAACTATCACAATCTTTCCAAAAATGTTCATTCTCCTGTAAGGAAAACAAATGACACGGAATGAGCTAAAGCCCAGTGGTATACTACTACATTAGCAACCAATAGCATATAGCATAACCAATTACTTAAAGTACACAAATGAGCAATGAAGCAAAACGGTAAAAGGATACGGTCGGCTCTCAAGAGCCCATTTCCACGCTCGCAATCTTGATCCAACCTCATTGACTCTCCGTCAATGTTAAAAGTACCAAACCGTAGACCACCCTTTACTTCCAATCCTTCCACCCATCATACCCCAACCGGGCCCGCACTCCATTTCAGTAGCTTTTGGTAATACTCGAGTATACCGGAACCGAGAGTCTCATTACTACAAGGTTCCTCAGTACAGTCCCCGTGGCATGACAATTTTCACAACCAAGCCCTCGCCGGCTCGATCCAATTGACTACCAAACGGGGTTGAGTTCAGTGATACAGTAAAGCCGTTGGACAATCGTCCCAAACGACACCAATTCAGTTTCCATACATGGAATTCAGTATCTCATATAACAAATGCAGTACTTCAGTAAAACGGTAAATAGCTATAAAGGAAATTACAAGGGGTGAGGGCGGTCAAGTACACCCCCACCTCAATCATTTCCAATAACCAAATAAGCCTTCAAGGCAACAATTCACATAGCACGAAGTCACATTGTAACAAATAAGTGAGTAGTATACTCACCAACCAAGTAAATGGTGTTTCATGCACCACGATCACCAAGACGTCGTGAGCTACCGTCACGCCCTAGAACATGTAACACATATAATAAGACTCCATACCGAGCCATAAACAACACCAATTCACAACCCCAATAGGGTTTTATAAACATATACAAGCATGATAGCAAACCAGAAATTAAGAGAGGGCTTTAACTTAAGCCTTGATAATAAAACCGGATTTGACCTCATAATGCAGTAATGGCACAACTCTCACTACAATTATCCGATGGGGGTGTAAGACCCACCATTTCGAATCCAAGAAACAGAGCTACAACAATGTAGAAGGTCACTCAATCCAGTTCCTAACACAACTAGGTCAAATATGTAAAATACTATACCAGAATTCCCAAAACAGGTTTGCAAATCACACAAAACTGTAATTACTATAACTCAGTCTATACAAGTCCAAATTCCGAAATTCCAAAGGCATATGTTAGCTAAGACATCCAGCTACATTTCATCAGAAGACACCAACTTCAAAATCCAAACCAATTCCAGTCAAAATAGCCAAATACCAACGCAGTTTTCTCATTCTGACCAAAGCAGAACAGCTACAGTAATTCCGCCATAACTCACTCTACACTAATCCAAATGACCTGAAATTTTGCAGGCACCTCAAACACATCAATACCTACAACTTTCATGTTTTGAGAAAAGTCCAATTCGGCCTCTAACCCTATGATCTAAAACCGGACAGAATTTGGGGATTATGAACCCTAACTTTTCACAATTCACTTCAAATCCAAAATTGGTTGCATTTATCCACAATTCACACCTACTAAAGTCATTATAGTCCATTGCCAATCATCAAAGATGGCTACAACATCCATTTCATATTAAACCAGAAAATTCATCATAAAATTAAAAACTTCACCAAATCAAGCCAAACCAAGAAATAAATCATATAATCCACCACTTTAGCCACTTCTAAGCCAAACATAAGCATCATTAGATGTAGTAGGGTGTTCAAGCATCACTTACCAAGAAATCAAGAGAGATAGGGATTGTGGACACCTTAGCTCTTCAAATCAACTTCACTAATACACTTATTAGCACTAGAAGAAAGGTTTTTATGGAGTGAAATCTAGTCTAAGCTCTTGTTTGTGGAAGATTGAGTGAGATGGAAGCTTGAGAGTTGAAGAAATTCCTTCCTTCTTGAGCTAGGGAGATCCGGCCACCATGGAGAAGAAAATGGTGAATTTTGTGCATTTTTTGAAGATATTAACTAATTTTGGTCAAAAGTCAAAAATGTGAATAGTAAACCATAAAGTCCAACCAATCATATTGTGACACTTGTCACACTCATTAATGCACTCTTATCTTTCTTTTTCCCTCTCACATCAATCACTTCACACATTCTACTTATCTCTTAACACCCAATAAATTTTACACAGTATCCGAAACTTAACCTTATTGGCCGAATTTTTCCGAACTTTTCGCACTAGTGGGTCCCACGTCCACTATTTACTCTTAATTTTCTAAAAACTCTCCAATAATAGAAAAATCATCTTAAAACTATAATTACGCATAAAATCTACCAGAAAATATTTCTAAGCCAGAAAATGCAAAAAAAATTATGCAATTAAGGGGTAATAAACCCTAGGAAAAATATTAGGGTTTTACGGGTTCTCACATGACCAAGTGAGTGGTTTAATCTACTAAATTCATCATGGAAGTTAGGCCAAAATGCATTAAAAGTTCATGAGAAAACAAGTTTGACAAGTGCAAGAAAGTTGGGCAAAAGAAAAGTTTTATTCAAGGTCAAAGTGTTCTTCGCGAGTAAAATAGTTGCGCCAGCGCAGTCTTGGGAAAATGGCCATATCTCACTGTAGGAAGGTCGGAATCAGTTTCTGTCAGTGGCGTTGGAAACTAGACACACAGAGCTTTCCAATGGTACCAAATACACACTATAATTCATCTCCTATCAGTACCAATAGCTCGAACAAATTGGCTGATTTTCCAGTTCTGATCAGCCCTAAAACTCTAGCAAAGTTGCACTAGTTCTTGATGCTATCTTTACTTATTTTGGTTCAAATTCATCCAAATCAATCCCCTAGGTTCATATACATGGGACCAAGTTATCTAATACCATTGGGAGTTCAAAATGCAATACACAACATAATTAAGATGATCAAAACAGTCTAGCCAACCAAAGGAGCCAAATCAATCCACTATTAGCTCATAACAACCACTTTTCTTGCTAAATTTTCATTTTAACTCACACTAAACCATAAAACAATGCTTATCCAAGACTCTTAGGCTTAAATAAGGTGCAAATGAACCACAAAATCAAGGAGAAACCTCTCCTACAAAACCAGTCAGCCCAAGAGAAACAAAACAGTCCACTACTTCTTCATGTAACACCAACCTTCATCCTAACCTTGTTTTTCACTTAAACAACATGTAAAGTGTTATCTTTAACTAAAAAGGGGTCTAAAACATATTAATACTTCAAGAAAAACCATGAATAGGGATTAGACAAAACATCAAACACATGGTAGACAACCCAACCAACCCTACTACCACTTGTTTAGTTCAAGGAGATTCACCACAAACATCACCCAAACAACTTCTAGTTTGCCATTAAAACTTAAAACATTTCATATAACACAAGAAAACTAGGATTTAAGGTTCATGTACCTCTCTTCTATGAAGCTTGAAGCACCAAACAAACCACCAACACCAAAGTTCTAGGCTTGAAACACACTCTAGGGTTGAAGGTAAATCACTCACTAACTCAAGCTCTTTCTCTTATGATTTTTGTTCAAGATCAAACTAAGGTTGTAATAGCAAGAAGATGGAGTTTTCTTCCTTCCTTGAGAAGCTTCAAGATGGCCGGCCAACATGAAGAAAAATTGAGCCAAGTTTGGTTTAAATTTCCTCTAATCCTTTGGTCAAACAAGATGTGTGGTTAGGGCTTGCCACTTGGCCCTTTCTTCCCTTAATCTTTGACTAATGATGTTTCTACCCTCCAAATGTACCAATACCTATTTAACACCTCTAAACTATCATATAAAGTCCCTACCACAAATAAATGGATACTTGGCCAAATATATCTAATGAACTAAATAAATAAAAATTGCCAAGTCTAGGAAATGTTACAATTCAAGTAAGAACAATAAAATGCAATGCAAGGGAAGTTTTATGAGGATAATGCAAGTAATTTGTGGGAGAATTTTATTCCTAAGTGAGGGTTCTCACAATAAACCTTAGGGATGCCAAGTGTCGCGAAACCTTTGGAAGTTGGATTTTGACTCAAGACTTTCTTAACTTTACTAAAACCAAAATTTGACCAAAATTCCTTCCATTTGCTTCTTGTCTTGGCCGAAACTGAGAGAGGAAAAAACAAGAAAGCAACTTAATCTTCAACCTCAAAAAAAACTTGCTTGAATCTTGAGTTTCAACCATTGATCTTGCAAATTACTCCACAAAAGTTGATCTCTAAGGAAGATGAAGAGCTTTGGTGGAGTGATTTGGAGGAGTAAGGTCTTGGCAGCCTCTTTCCATAAGGTTCTAAGGTATTTATGGAAAGAAACTTCCCTTTACTTCTAATACTTGCATACTAGAGGTTTAGAGTTGAATTTTGGTAGCTTTATCAGAAATTTCATGGTTTGAAGTGGAGATTTGGAAATTTTCAGCTTTTATGATGAAATTTCTGCCCTTATATGATGCTTAAGGTTGGCTATGATTTGATAGCTTTGCCATGTGAAATATCTAGCTTCTATATGTTAGTTTGGCTTGCTTAAGGAAAATTCCAGCTTGTATGTGAAAATTTCAGCTTAGGGTTTCCAAAAATCAGCTTGATTATGGTTGGGTTTGAGCTAAAAATTTGCTATATTTGGAAGCACTCAACCAGGTATTTGGAAGCACTCACCCAAAATGCGGTGCCTTTACAAGTTACGTTCGGGTATTACTTCGTGTGCGGAGTCCAAATCTGCGATAAAACATTGTTTAAGAACTTTTAAAAGTAACTAAGGCTCGAAACTTAAACGTTTCGTTCAATAAGAATCAAGAAATTGAAATTCACTTGGAGAATATTAGTGAAACACTCGCTCGCTTTTCAAACTATATAACTTTGTAACATTATACTTGGAAATGTCATTTGAGTTAAAAGTGCAAGGAAAACGTATTCTGAGCAGTCATTATTTTATTTCTCAAGGGTACAAGTTCGGCCAAGTTCTTACTGATATACCTCGATAAAAGAAGATGCAATATCCTAGATGGTTCAAGCAGTAATCGCTCTTAACCCTTATTCAAGTTGCATGTATGTCTACCTAGCCCTTGAATGTAAATTTGGGCAGCACGCCCTTTGTATTTCTTATTTTCCAGCCATTTATGGCTTCATTCTTTTTCTCAACCAAACCCAAAGTTACACACTAAACAATCTCAACCCAATAGCCATTCAATAGGCTCAAGGTAATACAAGTACAAAATCAAACTAACGACATGTGCGGAAATGAGGTTTAGCAAAAGACAGATTTGACATGTTTTTTCGTAACGGACACAACCGAAGCTACGCTTATTGGTTTGCGATGCAATATATACCGTTTCGAAGCTAAGACAAAGGGTTACAATTTTGATGAAGATCACTTAGTCCAAATTCCAGTGTAACCCAGTCAAATTCCCAATTCACAGAACCAATTTCCAACTAATAGGCCAGTTAACCGCACTACCTTCAAATGGCCATATCTCAAGCTACCAAATTCCGTTTAAGACATTCTTGGAGGTGTTGAAAAGCTAAGACAAAGTACTAAAACTTTATCATTTTGGCTAAAAGCTAGTTCAGTACGTATCAAGGTGAAAAAACTCAACTAACTTAGTGTACTACCAAACTGTCCACTGACTTTACTCCTATGATAGTCAGGGTATTTTCATCTTTTCACAGGTTACGTTGATCCGATTAATCTGAAATTTTGTAGGTAACCATAAAATATCATTCTATACAACTTTTATGTTTTGTGCCAAGCCTGATTCAGCCTCTAACATGATGAAATAGAATCGGGCAGAACTGAAGCTAAATTTTCCAGAAATCTGGAATTTTTGTTATTTCAAGCTATAATTCACATTTTCACCTTGAAACTACCACTACTATTACCTTCACAAGATCATATACCAACATATACATCATACTACACCTAACTCACAAGAAACCCTAACTCAAAAGTCATCCATCTAATCATCAAAATCACTTGAAACAAGCATTACAAACACAATACCAACATTAATACCCAACTTAATCATGATTAATGGAGAAAGAATGGTTGATCAGCCATTATACCTCAAGACACAAGCTTGCAAGGATGATCCTTCACCTCTCCTTGAAATTCTTGATTCTTTAAGCTTCCAACTAGTGATTAATCGGTTTAGTTTTTCTTGGTTGCACTCAAATGGTTGGATTCAAGGTAGAAGATTAAAAACTCTTCTCACTCTCTTCCCTCTCCTTGCTCTTGGCCAAACCAGAAAAAAAATGAGGGAAAATGAAGCAAGATGAGAGATAAGAAGGCAAGACAAATGGTTGGTCAAGACACCATAGGTGGTTGACACTTGTCACCACCAAGACCAACTAAATTTTTCTTTCTTTTCCTTGCATTTTGGCCACAATTTTAGGCCATGTGGCTGAGGATGAGGGGGGATATTTTGCACAAATATCAAGGGTATGTGGTGGTAAGGAAGTGGTGGTCAAGTGGTGGGTTCAATCGGTAGTGATCGATACCCGTCGATTTGAGCCGATTTTTCTTAAATCGCGTATACTAGGGTTTTTAACTTCTAATCACTAACTTATTATTATCACTTCTAATCATATAATATTTCCTCATCCAAAAGTCACTCTTACCTACCAATTTTGATCCTCACTCCGTACCGAATAATCATACTACGAAAAAACATGAAAACCCTAATTCGTGCTAATTTAAAATCGAAACGTGAAACCCTACTTTCTAGGTTCATTTGCACTTATTGTGGGGTGATTGAGTAGTAAGGCTATTATAAATTAATAATTTCTAGATAAAAGGGTATTTTTAAGAAAAACGTGATGGTTTTACAATTCCATAAATTAAATTTAGGGTTTCGGTTGAAATATGAGAAATTTGAGAAAATGGTCAGCCACAAGTGAAACTAGGGTTTTGATTAGACTTTTAGGGTTTCTAGTCTTTTAAAACAAAACAAGGTTTTAAATCAAACCCAAAGAAACAACTTTAGTTTCTTCTTTAAAACAAAATAATGTTTTTTTTAAATAAAAATAAACTAAAGAAACCGTAATTTCCTCTTTGAGACTAAACAAAAGATGATCCTAAAAGTTGGGGTATCACAATCTCCCCTCCTTCAAAGAATTTCGTCCTCGAAATTCATACATGCACTCTGAAATAATGTAGGGTATTTTCCTTGTATATCCGTTTCCAGCTCTCAGGTCTCTCTATAGCCAAAACTTAGTTAAACAATAGAAATTACAAATCGTACCTTCTACGTTCTCTTCCCCTTTCGACGGTCCAGGGTTGGTCTTGGTCGAGTTATGGGCCCCTTTCTTTTCCCGTAATAGAACTGGACAATCAGCAATCCAATGCTTGGTGCTCCCACATCACAGGCATTCTCCCCCTCTTTTCCAACAATTCTCCTTAGTATGATTGGTTTTTTCACAATAGCCACAAGATAAGCGGAGGATTGAAGTTTGATCTCCTTGTGAGACAGCTTTTAATTGCCCTCCTCCACTTGAGGCTCATCTCGGAGTACCTTCTTTTGATGTCCCCAAAATTTTCACACCACTAGTTCCTCGACCTACTTTAAAGGGTGGCCTACCTCGTTCACCTTGTTCTTGACTTTGATTTTCACTAGGTGCACCACTTTTCCTTGCATGGAAGCCCTTCACTTGTGCCCTTGCAATTTCTATCCTTTGGGCTTTTTTTGGATTCTTCGTAAAAGTTTTACCTTGTGTCGTTGCTAAAACCTCTTCAGGAATCCCTTCGTATTGCCTTTTTAGTTTTATGTTCTCATGCAATAGCTCAATTTTCTCCGAATATTCGTGTTTCCATCGCCCTTCCCAATACTCGGCTAGTCTCTTTTAGACCTCTATTTCATTTCGAAGAACCTCGATTTCCTTATATATATCATCCAATTGTGCCATCTCACAGATTCACTGGGACTCAAGTGATAGCCTGTCAGGCAGATCAACGGATCAGGGTAAGTAACTAAGCACAAGTAATAATCTAACCATATATCGGTTGGTTGAAAAATCGAATGAAACGGACGGGAAGGTAGAACATAATTAGGGCAATATCTTAAAATGACATCAAGGGAGCATAACCCAGGGGAGAAGAAAGAAATCGGTCTTCGGTGAGACTTTCTCGACATATACTACAACCTAATCATCCTCTATAGGAACCCTGACCAGACTATTACTCGATTCGCCCATGATAACACTCCTGGGTGTTCAGGTACAAGAATCCACAATAAGGTAATTCACAACTTGAGCCGGCCGGTCCCAAGAGTAAATCACCCGTATTAGAGATTCCTACCCAGTATACATATCTAAGATCCCCAACAATAGATCTTTGTTTCACACTTAGTAAGCCAATCCCCACAGTCCGAGAACCCTCTCCCGGCACGAGCTCAGTAAGAGCTTTGATACCATCTGTGACGGCCCCACCTCCCCCTAGGGCGTACCCCGGAGTTTAGCGAACCGCCTGCCCAGCTCTCGCCAGAACTCACTCACTCGTATCTCAAGAAGAAAAACTAAGAACGTACATCCATAGCTTATGATTTGTGGCCTTAATTAAGTGTATGTTATAGCTTATGATTTGTGGTTGTGGTTGAGGTTGATTTGAGATGGAATTTCGTGTTGAGTTTGGATGGAAAAGTAAAGAAAATAAGGGGAGGTGCTGTCCAAATTTTGGGGCAACTTGTTTCCTTCAAGTTTGCGTTGATTTTGGGATAAACTTGCTTAAGATGCTTGGTAAACCTATAAGCTTTACTTATGTGTTGAATTGTGGTTGAAATGGAAGGATTTTTATTGGTATTTTCCCCAATTTGCTGGTTGAAATTTCGCTTGTTGGCCAAGTGATAGCGAAGTTTATTACCTATTGGTTTTGGCCAAAACTTGTTCCAAACATTGGTTAAGCCTTTTGTACGTGAATTTGAGTGAAAACAATGAAGATTGAGAGGTGAAAAACCTCATGATTGTACTTGTTTCATGGCTGCGAAAAATTCTGGTTTGGAGGGCAATTTTGCACCTTGCAATCTTTTAGCCTCAAAGTCTTTAGTTTGGAAGTCTTTTGGACACTCTCGCTAACTTAACTTGCTAAAATCTTGAACAACAATTGTATGTTGAGTTGGAGTGAATATCCGAACCTAAAGAGGTGCATTACATTGTTTCTTTTCATTGTTTTGCTGCTGGAAATTTCCAGCCATAAATCGAAATGAAGAACTCTTTGGTTATTCATGTTTTTGGATCCCAATGTTTTCTTTTCACTCCAAAATCATATTTGCATCTTTGAACTAGTAGTCACTTGGATTTCCTTTGGTTCAAACTTTGGATGGTTGAACCATAATATTTTCTCTTGGTTATTCTTAGGGTTTGTCGGTGATCAAGGACATAATCCGAAAGGAAACTTTTGACAATATTTTTGCTTGAACTGGTGAGTGTACCACTCACATGACTTATTGCTTAACTGATTTACTTGTGCCTGAAATTTATGACTTGAATGACTGTGATTTTCGTTTATTCTGGACGAGACGATGGTGTACTTTATCACACTCATTTCTCTTGACTATTTTACTGGTTTACTGTGCAAATTTGGATCTATTACTTGTGCATGAGTTGATGTCGTTTGGAGGCTAGTATCCAACGACCTTCTGTCAAATTTGAGCTCAAACCTCATTGGTAGTTAATCGAATCGAGCCAACAAGGGCTTGGTCGAGGTAGATTGGCGAACTATGAGGAAACTGTTACTGATTCACTGAACACTGAAACCTTCTGATATTTGGTATACTCGAGTATTACCACCACTGTTTCTACTTAGTGTTCGGGCCCGGTAAGAGGTAGGTTTGGTGGATGAAAATTGATGTAAAGTGGGGATCTACAGTCATGGTTGCTTCTTTAAACGTTGACGGAGGGTCAACGGGTTTGGATCAAGTAATGCAAAAAGGGGAAATTGGCTTTTAAGAGCCATATGTATCCTTTTACTTGAATTACTCTGTTTAAACTGTGATGTTTATTTATATCTTTATTTGATGCTTATATTTGATCGATTAAAGTTGTAATTGTGTAATTCATAACTGTGACGGCCCCACCTCCCCCTAGGGCGTACCTCGGAGTTTAGCGGACCGTCTGCCCAACTCTCGCCAGGACTCACTCACTCGTATCTCAAGAAAAAAAACTAAGAACGTACATCCATAGAAAATGAATAACACATCCACTTAATATATACATTGATACTCAAATCCAGATACAAAGCTTCTACACACCAAAATACTCCAAAGTGTTTACAAATCGAGTACAATCAACCCTAGTCGGGTACTAGCGTGAGTACATATTCAAAATTCAAAACAACTAGGCTATGCTAGTCTGTACATGTCTCATGCCTCGCTCGTACCCCCGTAAGGAAAACAAATGGCGTGGAATGAGCTAAAAGCCCAGTGAGGTTCCAAATAACAAATTGACCGTTTTAAAAGTACGAATATCAACGTAACAAGTTAATGGCATCAAAAGTTCATAAAAGTGAACAATAATACTTCAAGTAGCAAATCTCAAAGTGAGCGAGTGTAAAAGTTTTTCAGAAGAAACAATAATCCAATAAACAATAATCATTCCAAAGTATAAGGATACGGATGGCTCTCAGGAGCCAAATTCCCATCGCATCACCAGAGCTTGATCAAGTAATAGTTGACACTCCGTCAACCTTCAAGTAAGTAACCAATCTAGTAGAGCACCACTTACACTACTCTCAGCCCACCATTCACACCCCCTACTGGGCCCAAAATCCTCATTAAACACGGGTGGTAATACTCGAGTATACCAATTAGTCGAAGAGATATCACTCCACTCGACAGAACTAACGACCCATGGTTCGTTATCTAATCGACCAAACCCTTGCCGGTTCGACTCGATTAACTAGCCAATGTGGTTTGGGTCCCCAAGAAGTTGGTGAGATAACCTCTCCAATCGACGGAATTAAGATAAAAGTATGGAGACGGGAATGAGAGGCACCTCCCACTCGGATTGAGTGTGGTACATACTGCCGCTCCACACTTACAAATCAAGTACAGGTATATCAAGTTAATTGCAACAATAAACAAGTATAGATCATGTTAGGGCAAGTGCGATAAAGTACACTCTTGCCCGATCAATAAATCTCATATCAATTATATATAAGTATTGTGAACAAGTGTGAGAACCCGTAATTTTCCTAATAATTTTTCTAGGGTTTTTCCCTTTAATGGCATGTTTTCTGCGTTTTCCGGCTTAGGAAAATTTTTCCTGTTAAATTTTATGAGTAATTATAGTTTTTAGATGATTTTTCTAGCATTGGAGAGTTTTTGAAAAATTAAGGATATATAATGGACGTAGGACCCACTAGTGCGAAAAGCTCGGAAAAATTCGGCCATTTAGGTTAAATTCCGGATACTGGTGGAAATTTATCGGGTGTTAAGAGATAAGTAGAGGGTAAGATTTGATTGATGTGAGAGGAAAAAGAAGGATAGCATTGCATTTAAAGAGGTGACATGTGTCACTATGAGGTTGGTGGTAACTTATGACTTACTATTCATTTTTTTGACCTTTTGACCAATTGGTTAAATATCTTAAAATTACCACAAAAATCACCATTTCTTACCTCTATAGTGGCCGGCCCTCTCTAGCAAAGAAGTAAGAAAAACTCTTCAAAATCTTGGCAACTACCTAGCTCAAATCCTCCAAAACACTTGCTTGATCTTGTTTCTACTCCATAAAATCTCTCCATTTGGTGATAGTGGTTAGTTTGGTGAAGTTTTTGGAGAAGCTAAGGTGTCCAACAACTCTACCTCTCTTGTGATGCGGTTGAGCACGAGGCCCAAAGTGTACAAGTAGACCCTGTGAAGGTGCCCCAAGGCCCAGTGACACGAGGACGAGCTAAGAGATTCAAGGAGTCCCTCCAAGCCTTGGTACGTGCCATCCAAACCCAAGAGAAACCGGGCATTGAAGGAATTGAGTTGGAACATCCTTGCACGACTACTAAAATGCTGCTTACAATTGAAGATGCAAGTGTTCAAGCTCCAAACGGCGGGTTGAGCTGCAGTTAAGTACCCTCGCTGAGCCGTATGGGGATCTCGCTGCCCGGTCAGCGAGTCGGGGGTCCAAGGGGGCGACGCGCCCCTGGCTTGGGGGCCCGGGGGCGCAGCGAAGCCCCCGGTGGGGGTTCGGGGGCAACGCCCCCGAGGCCTATGATCTATAGTTAGTTGGGCTAGCTTTCGGTCAAGTGAAGGCCCAAGGGGCTGGCCGAACTTTCCTTGTTATTTTTCCAGTTTATTAGGTCTTAGTCACGGCTATTAATAGCCTCAAGCCGCATGTTACATTCAGTTTTTGAGAGTATTGAATAAAATTTCCAGAATTTCGTCCATTCCTTGTGGCAAATTCCCTTAGCTTGTGAAAGCTAAGTTGAACATCCTAGAGTTGATCCTAGGCTGTTCTTGACTTATCAATCAAGCACACATACTTGATTGTGGCGTCCTCTACCGTTAAATCTGTTCTTGCGTGGTCCAAGTTCAGGTTCAACTCCATCCAATCTTCATCGTGTTCCTCTAGATCCGAAGTTGCTTCCGCGTCTCGCATCATCTTGTTTTCTAGGTGAGTGGTTATTGAACTTCCTCCTACACTTAATGAAGCTTAAGTTGTGCTTAGTGGTAGCTAAAGTGCTAAAATTTGTGGTTTATTTCTTGGTTTGAGATGAATTGGTGAAGTTTTTAATTTAGTGATGATTTTTCTGGTTTAATTTGATCATGATGTTGTGGCTGTACATGATGGTTGGAAATGATGTTTAATGACTCTAGTAGGTGTAAATGATTGGTAATTGCAACCAATTTTGGATTTGGAAGGAAATGTGAAAAGTTAGGGTTTCATAACCCCCTTTTCTGTCCGGTTTTGTATCATATGGTTAGAGGCTGAATTGGCCTTTTCTTAAAACATGAAAGTTGTAGGTATTGATGTGTTTGAGGTGCCTGTAAAATTTCAGGGCAATTGGAGTAGTGTAGAGTGAGAAATGTCGAAATTACTATTGCTGTTCTGGGTTCATCAGGATGGCCGAACTGTGCCTGTAATTGGCTGTTTTGACTGGAATTGCTTTGGATTTGGTTGTTGAGATCTTCTGATGAAATGTATCTTGATGTCTTAGCTACCATATGCCTTTGAAATTTCTGAATTTGGACCTGTACAGACTGAGTTGTACTAATTACAGCATAGTGTAATTTGTAAACCTGTTTTGGTGGTTCTGGTTTAGTATCTTGCATATTTGACCCATTGGTACTAGGAATTGGACTGAGTGACCTTCTACATTGTTGTAGCCCTGGTTCTTAGCTTCGAAACAGTGGGTCTTACACCCTCATCCGATAATCATAGTGAAATTGGTGCCATTACCGCAAAATAAGGACGAAACTGTTTTTATTCAGGGCCAAAGCTAATGCCATTTTTTTGAAATTCTGGTTACCTATGATGCTTATATATGTTTATAAAACCCTATTGGGGTTGTGATTGGCATTGCTTTATGACTCGTTATCGAGTCTCATTGCACTTGTTTGCATGTTCTAGGAAGTGATGGTGGTGCACGACGTTCGTTTAATGACGGTGCATGAAACATCACCTACTTGAGTGGTGAGTATACTACTCACTTAAATGTTACAATGTGGCTTTGTTATATGTGAATTTGATGCCTTGAAGGCTTATATGGCTATTGGAAGTGATTGAGGTGAGGGTGTACTTGACCGCCCTCACCCCCTTGTGATTCCATTCATGACTGTTTACCGTTTTACTAAAATACTGCACTTGCTATATGAGATATTGAATTCCATTCATGGAAAACTGATTTGGTGTCGTTTGGACAAATATCCAACGGCCTTACTGTATTACTGAGCTCAACCCCGTAGGTAGTCAATTGAATCGCGCCAGCGAGGGCTTGGTCGTGAAAATTGACATGCCACGGGGACTGTACTGGGGAATCTTGTAGTAATGAGACTCTTGGTTCTGGTATACTCGAGTATTACCAAAAGCAACTGATTGGAGTGCGGGCCCGGTTGGGGAATGTTGGGTGGAAGGAATGGAAGTGAAGTGAGGTCTACGGTTTGGTACTCTTAACATTGACGGAGGGTCAATGAGGTTGGATCAACACTGTAAGCGTGGAAATGGGCTCTTGAGAGCCGTCCGTATCCTTTTACCATTTTGTTTCATTTCTTAATTGTGTACTTTAATTGAAAGGTCATGCTATATGCTCTTTGTTGCTTATGTGGTAGTAACTCACTGGGCTTAAGCTCATTCCGTTCCATTTGTTTTCCTTACAGGAAAATGACCACTTTTGGAAAAGATTGTGTTAGTTGGTTGTCAAGTTGAGTTCATGTAAATGTATCTTTTGAATAGCTCTTTGAATGAAACCCTATTGTGTATTGGGTTCATTTTCTTTTGATTGGCAAACCGAACATGAATATTTATGATGAATGGTTTTGTGGCATGCCATTTTGTAACAGCCCCACCTTCCCCTAAGGCGAACCAAAGGGGTTGGCGGACTGCCTGCCCAGCTCTCGCCAGGACTAACGGTTCAGATTAGCGCGATCTAATACTTTTCGAGTCATACAACCGCGTGTGAACAAGTCGAACCCACAAAAATAAATAAAAAAAAAACAAAGTCGGAGTCGGGCATGAAGAGGAACCGACACGTCAAAACCCAACCAAACGTCAAGCAAATATTTACATCTCACAAGTTCGCATATACAACCCAAAAGGGGCATACCAAAATGATTCAAAAGTGGATACATGTACGGTTTGCCAAATCCAAAAGAGAAACGGACCCAAACTATATTTAGGGTTTAAATCAATGAGCTATACAAAAGATATGTCCAACTAGCTCAAGTCGGCAACCGATTATCAAATCCAGTCCAAAAGTATTTATTTTTCCTGTAAGGAAAACAAAAGGAACAGAACGGGGTGAGCTTGCGCTCAATGAGGTACCAAACAGATAGCAATAAAATCATGGCATTTCACATTTAACCAATCAGATACACATGTCAGATGTAAAGCAAAGGAACTAATGATTCAAATCAGAAGGATACGGGTGGCTCTCAGGAGCCAAATTTCCAGCGCAGTACTTGATCCAAACCGGTTGACTCTCCGTCAACGCATATAGAACCAACGCGTCCGTAGACCTCTCTTTACACCGAATTCCGTCCACCAAACACCCCTTTACCTGGCCCGCTCACCGTAACCGAATAGAAATGGTTATACTCGAGTATACCCGGAATCAAGGGTCTCAATACCCAAAATCCCCGAACAGACTACTGTGGTTCGTTATCTAATCGTCCAGGCCCTTGCCGGCCCGAGTCGAATAACTTAGCCACAGGATTGAGCTCATAGGTCATAGAAATCCGAACAGATGCAGACACAGATAACAGATTCAGATACAGATACAGGATATCCGATTCAGATAGCAGATTCAGACGGCAGATTTAGATAGGCACTCAAAATTGACATATGAACAGATAGAAAACGAGTGTGATAATGTACACCCTCGCCTCCATTTTATCAAAATAGTATTTGGCTTCAATAGTCATAAATCAAGTATTCAGATATTCAGATATCTCACATAATGGGTAGCAGGTAGTGGAACACTCACCGGCTCAACTTCAAAAGTTTTCACTTCAGATTGGCCGTAATCGCCAAGAAACCCTAAAATAATCAAAATAAACCAATTGAAGGTTTTACTTCCAGAATCGAGTAAACAGAATGCACATGTGAGGCTCGACTACTAGTCGTATGCCTCGCCAAATAATTACTAATGCAAGGGTGCAAAACATGATTTTCTTGGAAACGAAAAGGTAACATGAAGACTTAGGCGCAAACAACCCAAAAGCCTTTCATTTCCACAAAAAGGCAAATCCAGCTTAAAGGAACCAAACGGCCTATAAAATCGGGCAGTACCTCCCCTAAAATTCTTACTTTTCCAGCCATTAAGGCTTCATTATTTCCTCAAATCAGTCCCAACATTTCACACAAAAGTCATCTCATTTACCAAAAGCCGTTCCCTAGGCTCAAAGTAGTACAAGTACAAAAGTTAGCTAGGAAATGACCGGAATGAGAGTGAGCCCTAAAACATGCAAACAAGTACATGGAGACTCGATAACGAGTCATAAACCAATGCCAATTATGACCCCAATAGGGTTCCATGAACATATACAAACATTAGAGCAAACCAGAAAATTCGGAAATGCAATTAGCTTTGGCCTTGAAAAACAGTTTTTGACCTCTTTTTGCGGTAATGGCACCAAATGCCCTATGATTATCGGATGAAGGTGTAAGACCCACCATCTCGAAGCTAAAAGACAGGGCTACAACAATGTAGAAGGCCACTCAGTCCAAATCCTAGCACAACTAGGTCAAAAATGCAGAATACCAAACCAAAACCGTAATTGCAGGTTCACAATTCACACAATGCTGTATTGAGTCCAACTCGGTCCATACAAGTCCAAATGCATTGATTCCAAAGGCATATGGTAGCTAAGACATCCAGCTACATTTCATCAGAAGACACCAACAGCAAAATCCAAACCAATTCCAGTCAAAAGTGCCAATTACTAGTGCAGTTTTCGCATTCTGATCAACCCAGAACCGCAACAGTAAAAACGCCATATCTCACTCTACACTAATCCAAATGACCTGAAATTTTTCAGGTACCTCAAACACATCAATGCCTACAACTTTCATGTTTTGAGCAAAGTCCAATTCGGCCTCTAACCCTATGATCCAAAACCAGACAGAATTAGGGGTTATCAAACCCTCACTTTTCACAATTCACTCCAACCCAAAATTAGTTGCTATTATCACCAATTCACACCCACATGAGTCATTACCCCTCATTATCAACCATCATAGATGACCACAACATCACATT
Organism: Coffea arabica; assembly: GCF_036785885.1. Classification (NCBI taxonomy): domain Eukaryota; kingdom Viridiplantae; phylum Streptophyta; class Magnoliopsida; order Gentianales; family Rubiaceae; genus Coffea; species Coffea arabica. The sequence goes on from NC_092329.1 coordinate 39,630,415, forward strand.
CATATTAAACAAGAAAATTCCTCAGAAAAATAAAAATTTCACTAAATCACTTCAAATCAAGAAATAAATCACAACTAACATCACTTTAGCCACTACTAAGCATAACTTAAGCATCATTAGGTGTAGGAGGAAGTTTAGCATCACTTACCAAGTAAACAAGAGAGAGGAAGTTGTAGACCACCTTAGCTCTCCAAGAAAACTTCACTAAAGCACTCACTAGCACCAAGTGGTAGGATTTTATGGAGTAGAATCAAGATCAAACTCTTGGTTTTGGAAGATTGAACCAAATGGAAGCTAAAAGTTGAAGAGTTTCTTCTTCCCTCCTTGCTCAAGATGGCCGGCCACTATAGAGGTAAGAAATGGTAATTTTTTGTGAATTTTAAAGATATTTAATCAAGTTTGGTCAAAAGTCAAAAAAGTGAATAGTGTTCTTAAGTCAAAACCAATGATATAGTGACACTTGTCACTCTCATAAATGCAATCTTATCTTTTCTTTTCCTCTCACATCAATCAAATCTCACTCTCTACTTATCTCTTAACACCCGATAAATTTTACACAGTATCCGAAACTTAACCTTAGTGGCCGAAATTTTCCGAACTTTTCGCACTAGCAGGTCCCACGTCCGATATACGTTCTTAATTTCTCAAAATCTATTCGATACTAGAAAAATCATCTAAAAACTATATTTACTCGTAAAAATAATCTAGAAAATTTTCCAGATACAGAAAGTGTAGAAAACAAGCCATTGAAAATAAGAAAACCTAGAAAGATTATAAAACCTAACAAATGGAAAAGTTACGGGTTCTCACACATTTGGTTGTAAATGTTGAATTTCAATGTATGTATATGTTGGATTGATGTATGGTTGAACTCCGGATTCTGACGTGTCCGGCATTGTTCATCATCGGCGCGTTTTTCATTTTTTTTATTTTGTGATTTTGACTTGTTTGCGCGCGTGGGTATGTTCCGGACCGTATTAGATCGACGTAAACTGGTCCGTAGTCCTGGCGAGAGTTGGGCAGGCAGTTCGCTAACCCCTTTGGTTCGCCTTAGGGGAAAGTGGGGGTGTCACAACAAGTGTCCAGGTCAACCAAGTATTTGGAAGCACTCACCCAAAATGCGGTGCCTTTACAAGTTACGTTCAGGTATTACTCCGTGTGCGGAGTCCAAATCTGTGATAAAACATTGTTTAAGAACTTTTAAAAGTAACTAAGGCTCGAAACTTAAACGTTTCGTTCAATAAGAATCAAGAAATTGAAATTCATTTGGAGAATATTAATAAAACACTCACTCGCTTTTCAAACTATATAACTTTGTAACATTATACTTGGAAATGTCATTTGAGTCAAAAGTGCAAGGAAAACGTATTCCGAGCAGTCATTATTTTATTTCTCAAGGGTACAAGTTCGGCCAAGTCCTTACTGATATACCTCGATAAAAGAAGATGCAATATCCTAAATGGTTCAAGCAGTAATCACTCTTAACCCTTACTCAAGTTGCAAGTATGTCTACCTAGCCCTTGAACGTAAATTTGGGTAGCATGCCCTTTGTATTTTCCTATTTTTCGGCCAATTATGGCTTCATTCTTTTCCTCAATCAAACCCAAAGTTACACACTAAACAATCTCATTCCAATAGCCATTCAATAGGCTCAAGGTAATACAAGTACAAAATCAAACTAACGACATGTGCGGAAATGAGGTTTAGCAAAAGACAGATTTGACGTGTTTTTGCGTAACGGACACAACCAAAGCTACGCTTATTGGTTTGGGATGGAATATATACCGTTTCAAAGCTAAGACAAAGGGCTACAATTTTGTTGAAGATAACTTAGTCCAAATTCCAGTGTAACCCAGTCAAATTCCCAATTCACAGAACCAATTTCCATCTAATAGACCTGTTAACCGCACTACATTCAAATGGCCATATCTCAAGTTACCAAAGTCCGTTTAAGATGTTATTGGAGGCGTTGAAAATCTAAGACAAGGTACTAAAACTTTCATGTTTTGGTTAAAAGCTAGTTCAGTATGTATCAAGGTGAACAAACTCAACTAACTTAGTGTACTGCCAAAACTGCCCACTGACTTTATTCCTATGGCAGTCAGGGTATTTTCATTTTTTCATAGGCTATGTTGATCCAATTGATCTGAAATTATGTAGATAACCATAAAATGTCATTCTCTACAACTTTCATGTTTTGTGCCAAGCCTGATTCAGCCTCTAACATGATGAAATAGAATCGAGCAGAACTGAAGCTAAATTTTCCAGAAATCTGGAATTTTTGTTATTTCAAGCTATAATTCACATTTTCACCTTGAAACTACCACTACTATTACGTTCACAAGATCATATACCATACATATACATCATACCACACCTAACTCACTAGAAACCCTAACTCAAAAGTCATCCATCTAATCATCAAAATCACTTGAAACAAGCATCACAAACACAATACCAACATTAATACCCAACTTAATCATGATTAATGGAGAAAGAATGGTTGATCAGCCATTATACCTCAAGACACAAGCTTGCAAGGATGATCCTTCACCTCTCCTTGAAATTCTTGGTTCTTTAAGCTTCCCAAGCTTCCAACTAGTGATTAATCGGTTTAGTTTTTCTTGGTTGCACTCAAATGGTTGGATTCAAGGTAGAAGATTGAAAACCCTCCTCACTCTCTTCCCTCTCCTTGCTCTCGGCCAAACCAGAAAAAAAATGAGGGAAAATGAAGCAAGATGAGAGATAAGAAGGCAAGACAAATGGTTGGTCAAGACACCATAGGTGGTTGACACTTGGCACCACCAAGACCAACTAAATTTTCTCTTTCTTTTCCTTGCATTTTGGCCACAATTTTAGGCCATGTGGCTGAGGATGAGGGGGGGATATTTTGTACAAATATCAAGGGTATGTGGTTGTAAGGAAGTGGTGGTCAAGTGGTGGGTTCAATCGGTAGTGATCGATACCCGTCGATTTGAGCCGATTTTTCTTAAATCGCGTATACTAGGGTTTTTAACTTCTAATCACTAACTTATTATTATCACTTCTAATCATATAATATTTCCTCATCCAAAAGTCACTCTTACCTACCAATTTTGATCCTCACTCCGTACCGAATAATCATACTACGGAAAAACATGAAAACCCTAATTCGTGCTAACTTAAAATCGAAACGTGAAACCCTACTTTCTAGGTTCATTTGCACTTATTGTGGGGTGATTGAGTAGTAAGGCTATTATAAATTAATAATTTCCAGATAAAAGGGTATTTTTAAGAAAAACGTGAGGGTTTTACAATTCCATAAATTGAATTTAGGGTTTCAGTTGAAATATGAGAAATTTGAGAAAACGGTCAATCACAAGTGAAACTAGGGTTTTGATTAGACTTTTAGGGTTTCTAGTCTTTTAAAACAAAACAAGGTTTTAAATCAAACCCAAAGAAATAACTTTAGTTTCTTCTTTAAAACAAAATAATGTTTTTTTAAATAAAAATAAACTAAAGGAACCATTATATCCTCTTTGAGACTAAACAAAAGATGATCCTAAAAGTTGGGGTATCACAGTGACTGCGTGACCTTTTGGTACCTGATTGGGCGAAAGGTCACCCTGTTGCCTTTGTTTTCCTTACATGGGACGGATTTTGGGAACGTGAATTTTTGGAAAAGAGTTGAGCTAGTTGAACTTGCTTTTTGTTTTTTGTTTAAGCTCCTCTGTATTAGTAACATCGCATGTATTTGTATAGGTTTGGATACTCTGGCTTGTAATTTAAGTTGAATCGTTAGAGACTCCATTGTATATGTTATGGATTGATTAATCGAAGCTAAATAGCGCGTTTTAGTATGGTAAATGTGTGACGGCCCCACTTCCCCCTAGGGCGTACCCCAGGGTTCAGCGGGTCGCCTGCCCAACTCTCGCCGGGACTCACTCGTTCACTTCAGTCCTCAATTAAAATCGAAAAAAAACCACGGGAATAAATATAACGACGATCCAAAACTTAATGCAAAACTTATGTACATTACTATCTAAAAAGGGAGTACAAACATCGAATGTACAAAGGTTCTTAGTTCACCACACATCCAGCCCCGTGCCAAGCACTAGGGCGAGAACCATTACAAAACCAGAAACTAGTCTAGGCTAATCTAAACCGAGCTCTCGTCCTTGCTCGCCTTCCCCTGTTAAGGAAAACAAACTAAAGGGGTGAGCTAAAAGCTCAGTGAGATTCTATATACAAAAACAAGTAATTGAACAAGGACATTAATCATGTAATAACAAATAATCCAGAAAACATGTCCACTATAAAGCAATGATAATACATTCATTAAAAGGATACAGGCTCACAAGGAGCAATTCGTTTGTTCGTTCCCCATTCATTTCCTTATTCCTCCAATTATTTAAAATTGCATCTTTGTAAGTAAAACCCCTCGTTCTTTTTTTTTTTACGTTCGTTTGTTCATTTTCATTTACCTCCTCCTGGACGTTGGCCAGGCTCCACCCATCCGGACGTTGACCGGACTACAAGGTAATACTCGAGTATACCAAATGTTCACCCAGGTCACCATATCGCCCGACCGAATCCGCTTTTGGCTCGAGTCGATCGGTAACAAGGGCAAGGGCCCAGTTCAGCCAAAAAGGCTTACATTCATGCGCAACTAGTATTTCAACATTCAATTACCGAAAATTTCATATTTATTTAGGTCGAGTGCGATAAAGTACACACTAACCTAGCAAAAGTTCATTTTAGAAATCATAGAAAACAATTAACATTTAATCAAATATTCACAAATAATCATATAGTCACAACAATCCGCATAGTCATAGAAACAAAACGTATATAGAACACTCACCTATTTAAGCAAAATAATGTCCAAAGTATCCTCCCGGATAACACTCTCAATTGCCAAGAAACCCTAATAATAGCCAGGAGAAAATATGACAGTTAACCCCTCCAAAGTTTAAGTGGACCAAAGAAAATCCGAATAACTACTAGTACAAAGTATAAGTATAGTTGTGGAAGTGAAAAGAGTACATTTAAACCAAAGGCTATGAGTAAAATAGTTGTAAAACTTAAGCTTGCTCGTAAAACTTTGAAATCTCCATTTAAGTCGAAGTGAACAAGAAAACGTACTCCGAGCAATCATTATTTTATTTCTCAAGGGTTAAGTTCGGCCAAGTCCTTACTTATATACCTCGGTAAAAGAAGATGCAAATATCCTAGATGGTTCAAGTGATATTCATTTACCAACTTTACTCAAGTCGAAAGTATAGTTTTCTTGTCCTCGAGCATAAATTTGGGCAGCATGCCCTTTGTGTTTACCTAATTTTCCAGCCATTTTGGTTTCATTATTTTTCTCATTCAAACCCAAAGGTACACACACAACAATCTAACTTCAATAGCCGTCCAATAGGCTCAAGATGTGAGAACCCTCATTTTTAAAATACAATTTCCCCAAACTACATGCCTTGCACCAAGATTTAAACCACCTCTTATATGCCCTAGCATTATATTTCACAATGTGTTACAACAAATCCCTTGTATGGACCCTCACTTTAAAACACAATTTTCTTATTTACATGCCTTATTATAAGATCTAGACCATTTAATATATGCCCTTACAAATTATTTTCTATGTGTTATAATAATTTCCATGCATTTCATTTCAATTCATTTTACTTGAAGTAAAATATATCCTTGAGCTAGGTTGTAAATAAATCACCACTTGTAATTGTCCAAGTGTTCTTTTATTAGTGGTAGAGACTTTATGTGAGAGATTAGAGGTGTTGAATAATTATTGGTGGATTTGGAAAGGTAAGAATGGCATTAGTCAAAGAATTAAGAGAAGTTGTGTACAAGAATTAGGCCAAGTGGCAAAATCCTAGCCATGCATCTTGTTTGACCAAAGATTAGATGAATTTTAAACCAATTTTGCTCCATTCCTCCACCATAATTTCGTGCCCTTCTTAGCTTCCAAGAGAAGGAGAGAAACTCCATTTTAAAGCTTTCTAAACCTAGTGTGAGCTTGAGAGAAAAATCAAAAGAGAAAGATCTAGAGTTAGTGAGAAACTTTCCTCCAATCCTTGTGGTTGTTCCAAGCTTGAAGCTTTCATTTTGGTGGATTGTTTTGGTGATTTGAGCACCTTGTAAGTAAGGTAAGTACTCTTTAATTTGGGGGTTTTATGTGTTAGATCATCTACTAGAAGCTCTAATCATGAATTGCAAGTTGTTGTGGTTGGAATTGAAAGTTAACCCTTGAATTAAACAAGTAGTGGATGAATTGTCAGTATGCACACCAAGTGTTTGATGAAATGTTCAACTCTTATTCATTTATGTTTATGAGGTATTGATATGTTTTAAAACCTTATATGGTTAGATGTAATACTTGAGATGTGCAAAAGGTGAAAATAATGAGAAGAGTGAAAGTTGGGAAAGAATTAAGGATGCTGACCGAAACTGTTCAGCTTGCTGTCCGGTTTTTGCCCTGATGTTTCATGCATATTTTGGCTACAAATGTGAGTGATATATGTTGGGTTATGTGTGTAGAGGTTGTATACAAAAAATTAGCCAATTTGGTTGAGTAAATTTTGAGTTGCAAGCAAAGGGACAAAACTGGACTAGGTCCAGAAACTTTCTGTCCAGCGATGTTGTAAAGGCTATAACGTTTTACTCACTGATCTGAATTGAGTACCGTTTCTGGCATTGGAAAATAGACTCTTAGAGCTTTAAAATGGTACCTGGCTCATGTTCTGGTTCGTCCCGAGTAATCCGTGGCAAGTCATGGAAGTCGGCCGCCCGTGCGGTACTGTTCATCCGAGGCAGTCCAGAAATTTCTTTTGGCTTCTTAATTTTGAGCCACTTAAGCTGGGTTTTGGGGAATGGTTACTTCACAACAAATTTAACCTTAAGAATCTAGTTTCCAACGCAATTGACGGAACCTAATTCTGACTCTCCTACCATGAACAGTGGCCATTTTCCCGAGGCTGGTCGGGCGAGACAATTTAACCGTAATGAAACTTTTGAGCTTCGGTGAAACCCTTCTTTTGCCGAACTTTCATGTACATACCAAACTTGTTTTCTTATCAACTTTTCCCATGGTTTGGACCTCATTTGCATGATAGATTAAGTAGCTTAGGCTACTCACTTGGTCTCTTAATGAACCTATACTTGAGTAAGGAACGAATCCAATTGTTAATGGTTTCGCTCGTTGACCTAGGTTTGGGCAACAAAGGTGATCATAACTGAGACGTTTGATGTCAATTGCTACTTTTGCTTGACAGGTGAGTGTTTCACTACTTGCTACTTGTTATGTGGAATACTTGCATACTTGAAATCGTTGATTTGCTATTGTTTGAGCCAAACACTGTTTTAGTTAAAATCGAGGCGAGTGTGTACTTTATCGCACTTGACCTTCCTTGTTTTCCACTGAGGCTCTACTTACTGAATGAAGTAATATGAAATCAGATATTGCTATACATGACCGTGCTTAAGTTGCGTGGATGACATTCCGCCAACTACTGTTACTGTTTGGGTACCCAACCTCATAGGTGAGTCGGTTGTATCGAGCCAGCAAGGGCTTGGTCGAGAAGGCCGATAAACCTTGAGGACTGTTTATTGTTCACTGGAAATTGAATCTTGCCTGGAGGTCCCTGGTGAAGCATAGCCATTGTGCTTGCTTATTGTGTTGTCCAGCACCACCAGTGATAAAATCTTCGGCTTGATACTGTTTTATTGGAATCCTTGAGCATTGGAAACTCGGATTCCTGGTATACTCGATTATTACCAAACTACTGTTTATGGAGTGCGGGCCCGGTGGGGGGTTGTTTGGGGGACGGAGACTGGTGAAAGTGGTGTTCTACGAACCTATATACTGTTACAAGTGTTGACGGAGTGTCAACAGGAGGCAATTATGATCAAGCTCAAGTGGACCATTGGCTTTTGAAAGCCACCCGTATTCTTGAATTGAATTGTGATTAAACTATTATTTTACTGTACGGTGTTTAGTTGGCTATTTTGTGATTTTATGTGGCTATGTGTTTACTTGTTTACCTGGAACCTCACTGGGCTTTAGCTCACCCCATTCCCTTTGTTTTCCTTAACAGATCGGGAAGGATTTGATCGAGGGCTTTCTTAGCTTTATTTTGCCGTTCTTGCGTTTTGAGGTTGTAACTTTCATTTAAGCAGACTTGTAAGCTTAAGTTCTTAAGGGTGATTTATATTATGTAATTTTGAGTGAAGCGTGGTAAGTTGGCATACGATGATATATGTACTAAGCTGAATTGTTGGATTAGTGATCATGTTTGAGTTAGTGTTTCAATCCCCTGCATTGTCAAATGTTACATTCGTTTCATTGATGATATTAGTACTTTGAACGACTGAGTCCTGGCGAGAGCTAGGCAGACAGTCCGCTGATACCCTAGGGTTTGCCCAAGGGAGAGGTGGGGCTGTCACACAAGACAATACAAGGACAAAATTCAAGTTAATAACAAGTGCGGAAATGAGCCTTAGCAAAAGACAGATTTGATAGGGTTTTACGGAAAGGACACATTCGAGGCTACGCTTATCGGATCGAAGTGAAACTTATACCGTTTCGAAGCTAAGACGAGGTCCTACAACTTTCATGAAGATCACTTAGTCAAATTTCCAGTGTAACCCAGTCAAATTCCCAGTTCACCGAACCAGGTTCCAACAACTCGGCTAATTAACTGTACTTCATTTAAATGGTCATATCTCAGGCTACCAAAGTCCGTTTAAGGTGTTCTTTGAGGCGTTTAAAATCTAAGACAGAGTACTAAAACTTTCATGTTTTGGAAAATGGCTAAATCAGCACGGATCATAGTGAACAGATGCAGCCAACTAGATGAACTGTCTAAAATGGATCACTGGAAATATCCTAGGGCAGCGAGGGTATTTTGGTCTTTTCATAGGCTACGTTACTCCGATTCAGCTGAAATTTTGTAGGAACCTATAAAATACCATTATATACAACTTTCATGTTTTATGCCAAGCCTAATTCGGTCTCTAATCACACAAACTGGAACCGGACAGAACAGGGTGAAATTTTTCCAGAAATCTGGAATTTTTGGGATTCAATGAAACTTTCTTCATTTCTTGCTCCAATCATCACTACAACCACTTATATAAGCTTAGATACAACATATATCATCCATATAGCAAGTATAGGCAGCAGATACCTCAACAAATGAAGCTTGCAAGAGTAATACTTCACCTCCTCTTGGAATTCTTGGTCCCCCTAGCTTCTCAAGCTCACAACTCACACTTTAATCGGTTTAGAATTTTAATTCCTCTGTCGCACCCCACTTTTTGATAGTGTTTGTGTGAAAGTAGTGTGTATGTGAACGTGTGTGAAAAATGAAGATAAAAGGCCGTGGGACTTAAAAATGCGACGATTTGGCCAAATAGAGTTCAAAATGGTTTTTTGCATGAAAAATGGAGTCGCCACTTGGTATGGAGTTAGGGTGTACCAAGTCACCCAAAAATGATTTTTGTTTTTGAAAAAGCAAAGTAAACAAACCCCTTTTTAAGAACTCTTAGGTCTACGTAACCAGAAAAAGGGATCGGGGATCACATTTGATAAGGGAGAAGGCAAAGGCAAAGCCTAAGGCACTCCCTCACCCTAGCCAAAGCTAGTTGCGTGACTTAGCCCCACTTTTCCTAATTTTTCTACCCAAGGTATGTATCGCATGTTGGATATGACTAATGGATGCGAAAAGGAAAGAAAAATGCAACCCTAAATCTAAAATGTTTCTCATGAAGCTTTTAGGTCCCAACCACATGAATTGTGGTGGCCAATAAGGAAAGCTCTCAAGGAAGTCGTGATTAATGCAAGTGAGGACTTAAGTGCAAGTGTGCAAGTGTGAGAAAAATAAAGGTGTTTGTGTGTGCAAATGAATGAAAATAGGATATTAGATACGTATAAGTGCAATTTGAGTGCCATTTGTGAGGTAGAAAAATAAATGAGGGATAGGAAAAAGGTGGTGAGAAAATGGATTGAGAAAAATCTAAGTAGTGAGAAAATGTGGCTAAAAGAGTGAGGAAGTGATATAAAATAATGCAAGTGTATGACCCTAAGGGAATGCATCAGGTCGGGCACGGGAAGGACTCCTAACTTTACGACTTTGATTTTCCCTTGGATTAGAAGGAAGAACTAGCGTGCTAAGGCTATTTTGTAGCCAAACTCGCTCGTTTCCCTTATCGAAAGGGGACTCTCAAGCAAATGTACCCTATAACTAGCATGAGGATGCAAAAAACCTAAGTGAGGGGAAAAGGATTGGAGGAGCATGCCAAATGATAAAAAACTAAGAAAAATGCATGAAATGTAGTGAACATGCAAGTATGCACTAACAAAAGGGGAACGGCCTATTGGGTTTAGCGTTGAACTAGCCCTTTCTATGAATTCCTAATGGAATAATGAGCCACAACTAGCATTGGACTAGTGTGGTGACGTACATTCATGCATCACATTCATCTACGACTATAGAAAGCAAGTAGACATGCCAGACACTCATAAACACATAGCACATAATACTTAGCATGCTCGACTAGATGCAAGGGCCTAATAAAGCAAATAACACATAGCAACAAAAGCAAGCAATCAAGCTAATGAACCTATTACATTTGCTAGCTAGGCACATGTCTTCAATAGGTCTTCATCAAGTGCTCTCCAGGCCCTATCTATTACAAGCCAAGAGGTGTACACATACCCCATAAATAAAAGAATGACTTAATAAAAGCAAAAGTAAATGAAATGAATTAAAGGAATTAAGGAAAGGCAAGGAAAGCAAAGTAGACATGCGATTCTCACTTAGCACGTTGGATCACATAGAAGAGACAAAAAAAGATAAAAGAAGTTATACCTCCCTTGGAACGGTGTCCCAATGAAAGAAAATGGCTAATTTACCATCCAAAATAAAAGAAATGGTCAAGGTACCAATTTATTGGAGAAAATTAAAGAAAATAGGCAATCACAAGCTCACTTGGTCATAAAGCCCCCAAAGTCATGACTTAAGTGCAATTGAAACAAAGCATGGTAATTAATTGAAACAAACAAGCAATGAAGTTGCAAAATTAAAGCTACCAAGGACCAAATTGAGGAAATCATTCAATTGGTTGGGTCATAGTGGAACAAGGGGAGACTTGGGGGGTCAAAGTGCAATTTTTGAAAGATTTGCATGCATGCATACGAAGAAGATTTCTGCATTTTTCTGTTTTCCTTCACTCTACAACATGCGGCATTTGACAAACCAATTGAACATGTCCCAGAAAAATATCAACTTTTGATTTAAGATACAATACACAACCCTTCTTGAAATGATGACAACGTGAGCTAAACATTCTGCACAACAAAAAATTCAGTCACGGAACTTCTGAAATTTGGATTCAGTTAGCTTCCTACTGGTTTGAAACTGCACAAAATGTTTCGTTCTTCACTCCCAGTTTGTTCATGTAAAAGGGCCCAAGTAAAGTCTATCAACGCAATAAACCGAAAACGAATACAAGACTTTCAACTCATGTTGTTAACTTTACCCACCCCAATCATCTGTTACCCCAAAAGATTTGAGCAAATCATCCGAGCATAAAATGCAGCAAAGGATGCAAGCTGTTATACGCATCAGGAAAAACATTGCAAGCATCAGCCCTATGATGCAATTGAATGGAAAAAATGCAGCAGAGAGGGAAAGCACAAACTTAGGATAAACATGCATAACTGAACCACAAATCATAGACTTTAATCAAACTAAAAGCTTCAGCAACAAAACCAGAAAATTTTGTCATCCGAACAAATGAAGAACATCTCAAAATAGGAACGAAACATGCCATTTTCTTCACTGGTTTCGTCTGCAGTTTTCCTCTTTTGTTCAAAGCTGATGGCTTTTCTAAACGCAAGCTTCGATGACAGATATTGCTCATGGCCTCTCAAATAAACAGTGAAAAACAAAACGTCAAGCGAACCGAGACGGATTCAAAAAGGAAATAGAACAGGTCTTGGAGTTTAACACCTAAACATGCAAAAGAAGCCTCAGAACAGGGTCACTAAGCCTTCATGGCTTTCCCCCTTCTGGTTTCCTTTCATCACAACACTTCTGGTTCATAGTCTAAGCAAAAAACCTGACCCTAAATCTGTTCATGCCGAAAAGAAAAAAAACAATCAAAGTTGAAAACTTTTCTGTAATTTCATTGCTAATGCTTGCAATTTTCGTAGCATATCATCCTCACAAAACGAATCCCAACAAAACAAAAACCTATATTCATGCATCAAAGAGACACAAATGAAAGTGAACCAGACTAAAAAAAATCATGACTGAAAGAAGCCGTAAACAGAAACAGTGGACTTGAAACAAACACAAAGAACTGAAATGGTAAGATCAATGAACGAAAGGAAAAGTGGGAGGACCTGATCCAGAAAAACTTGAGGTTCTCAGTGTCTTTCTTTCCTCTTAGCTTCCTCTCTTGTACGAAGCTTGATTGATCAAAAAAATGGAGTCTTTATTCTCCTTCTCCCCATCTCAAACAATCAGCTTTTCTTTATTCCCTAAGAGGAGTGGGATGAACGTGTAACACTCTAGGAAGTCACGCTTCGGCCGTAGCCAGCAGGCTTTGGGGCGGAGTGTAGTGCTGGAATCGGCAGCAGTAGAAGGAAAGCAGCCACAGCAACGGCAGCGCCACCACCACAGCCAGCGTCGACAATAAGACCCTCGACGTTCACTTTCTCACAGAGCAAGACAACGAAACCAGGCCGGTTGAGTTCCACAGTCACCCAAGTAGCGATCTCCTCTGACACCGCAGCCGCTCTGCGTTTTCCTTTTCTTTTCTAAGACTTCCAGCCGTCTCCCTCTCAAGCTTAGTTTCTTTACCTCAGCCCAAGCTCCCTCCTTTCTGCTGTGTTTTTTCTCTTCCTCAAACCCCCCTGTCCTTTTTCCTGCGTTTTCTTTTTCTGATTCCTCTCTATCCCTTATGCAGCCGTCAACAAAACCTCCCCTTTTGGTTCAGCCCTCAAGCTCTTGTTGGTTCCTTCCTCTCCAGCTCTTTCTTTTCTCTCCCTGTCGCGTTTTTCAGCCGTCAACTTCTATCTCACCCCCCTCCCCCGGTTGTGGCTGCTTCCTTTTCTATTTTTATGGGGCACTCAACCCTAAAACCCTAGCCATTTCCTCTAAAATTGCAGCCAAAGGGCTGCCCAAGTGCTTCATTGCAAGCTGCGAAAAAAACGCAGCTTGCATGCCGCGGATTCCTTTTTTTTTTTTTTTACTAACTTAATACAAAATTGATAATAATGAAATTAAGTAAGAAAAACAACAATTTAATTAACATTGGACAAAAATAAACAAACTAGAAATAATAAACAACAAAGTTACGATTTTTCATTATTTTTTTTTCTTCATTTCCATCTTTTTTCTTTTCTATTTCTTCAAGAAAACATGGAATTTAAATCAAAACAACTAAAACATATTTTTTGAATGCTTTTTCTTTTTCCCGAGAAATTCTATGCTAAAGCTTAAAAATAAAATAATAAAATAAATTAAAAACTAAAAAACTAAAAACACTGAAAATTTGGTGTCTACAGTTTGCCCCTCTTTGTCTGAGTTTTGAAAAAACTTGAGACAAAGAAGTAGACACCAAATACTTACCTGTGTTATTTGGCTGCAACTACTATTCAAACGACTGCCGTTTTTGAAAATGAGGACTGACCTCTTTTAACCAAAATTGCAAAATGGGACTGACCCAGACAAAGAAATTAAGACGGGACTGGCCCGAGGGGACTGACCCTAACATGAAATTTAAAATCGGGACTGATCCGAGGGGATTTAAAACGGGACTGGCCCGAACAGGAAATTTAAAACGGGACTGGCCCGAACAGGAATTTAAAACGGGACTGACCCGAACAGGAATTTAAATGGGATAGACCCACGGGATAGACTCGGATTGAAATGTAAATGGGATAGACCCAAACAGAAAGGTAAATGGGATAGACCCACGGGATAGACTCGGACAGAAATTTAAATGGGATAGACCCGGACAGAAATTTAAACGGGATAGACCCACGAGATAGACCCGGACAGAAGTTTAAATTGGATAGACCCGGACAAGAAATTTAAAATTATGGGACTGGCCCGAATAAAATAAAATCATGGAGTGCTCACTAGTGGGACTGACCCACGGCTAGTGGCGGTGCAAAAAAAAAATGCTCACTAGTGGGACTAACCCACGGCTAGTGGCGATGCAAACGAAATGCGCACTAGTGGGACTGACCCACGGCTAGTGGCTAAGCAAACGAAATGCTCACTAGTGGGACTGACCCACGGCTAGTGGCGATACAAAATAAAATGCTTACTAGTGGGACTAACCCACGGCTAGTGGCGATGCAAACGAAATGCGCACTAGTGGGACTGACCCACGGCTAGTGGCTGTGAAAATGAAATGCACACTGGCGGGACTAACCTCACGCTCCAGTGGCGATACAAAATAAAATGCTCACTAGTGGGACTAACCCACGGCTAGTGGCGATGAAAATGAAATGCACACTGGCGGGACTAACCTCACACTCCAGTGGCGATGTAAATGAAAATGCTTACTGGCGGGACTGACCCACGTTCCAGTAGCGATGTAAATAAAATGCTCACTGGCGGGACTAACCTCACGCTCCAGTGGCGATGTAAATGAAAATGCTTACTGGCGGGACTGACCCACGTTCCAGTAGCGATGTAAATGAAAATGCTTACTGGCGGGACTGACCCACGTTCCAGTAGCGATGTAAAAAATGAAATGCTTACTGGCGGGACTAACCCACACTCCAGTAGCGATGTAAAAATGAAATGCTTACTGGCGGGACTAACCCACGTTCCAGTAGCTGTGAAAATGAAATGCTCACTGGCGGGACTAACCTCACGCTTCAGTGGCTGTGAAAATAAAATGCAAAATGAAGAACTGTATAAGACTTGTTTGAAAAATTATCTAAAAATTTGCCTCAGTGTGATGAATTGGTCAGTGGGATTAAACCCAAGCCTGCCCACTGGGATGTTGGCGGCATGAAATCCAGGCCCAACGGGATGTTTGGAATGTTGGCGGCACGAAATCCAGGCCCAACAGGATCTTGGATCTTGTGAAGTTGGCGGCACGAAATCCAGGCCCAACGTGATCTTGTGAACAAGAAATTGAATTTGATTTGCCAAGAAACAAGAAATTAAACTTTGATTTTTTGATTTTTGACCTTTCTGATTGATTTTTTTTTGAGAGAATCTTTTCAAAATAATTTGCCCCAGTCTCCACCAATTATTAAACTGATCAATTGATTTGCCTTACGGCGTGGTTGCTTCTCCTTGAGGCCTTGATTCGTAAGATTTTGACTTACGCTCCTTCGTCGATTTCAACCATGGATACCTGCACAGGGGCTTACCAAAGTATGACATGCACTTGAATTTCAAAATGTTGCAACTACTATTCATAGAAAGAGCAGTGTGATTGATTTGAAATTATATTACTTGGCTCTTTGACGAAATCCTCAAATGGACTATAAAAAATTTGCCCCAGTGTGGGCTTATTTCGCGAAATTTACAAATAAAAGAATTTGCCCCAGTGTGGGCCTATTTGATTGCAAAAATTTGTTCAGATGATTCCCCATTTATTTGAACCAAGAGAAATCGCACTTTCCAAAACTTAGAAAGTAATCATATGTACAATGTGAAGAAATTTGAACGTTGAATTTGAGCTCATGCAGAAATTTCATGATGAATCTCTCAGAATAACACCAAATTGCAGAAGGTTTTTTTTTTCTCACTTTAGTACCGATGCTTTGGGTAATGGGTCACCATTTCCAGTTGGCTCATCTTTTCAGGACCAATCAAGTGACTTTATTTCTGATTTTGAAGTGGCTAAGGAAAATGAGAGGTCAGGATTCATTTTATTTTTGTGCCCAAATTATATGTAATCCCTTCAATACCACATCTTAGTGAAAGCAAAGAGTTTGTCACCCTTATTTCTTAAGAAAACTTAGTCAACGTATAAGCTTTATAGGCTTGCAACAAAATGGGTAGAAGCGATAGCTAAACCTGTGAAAACTGGTTATACCCCCATGACCACAAATGATTGATGGATTTCTTACGAGCATAATCCTCACTTTGGATTGTCATGAAGAAATAAGTCAACGATGGACTTTATTAGCTTGTAATGTAGCTTGAAAACGATAGTTAAAAAATAAAACTTTCAAGGACATTGCACCGAAGATCGCATTTTTCAAAATTGCCCCTATTTTGAACTCAAAAAATCTCAGACTTTGCTTGCATTTTTTCTCATCATTCACCAGGGACTTCAGCGTCGAATTTTTTCTGCATTTTTCTTGCATTTACTTTTCTTGCCTTGCTTTTTGCCTCTTTTTCCTTTCCCTCAACTTGGTGGATTTTCACATGGTGAGTAGCGTCAACCCCATACCCAGGCAATTCTAAATTTTTCCAGCATCAGAAATTTTCTTGACAGGGCCATTGTAAAGAACAGAAGTCAGGACTTTCGGCTTTTGTAATGGGGTCTGGTGGGGTGTTTAGAAAAGTTAAGACTTGAAGGCAGATTTCAAGAATGGTTTAAGTAATCTGAGATCGCATTGTTGTGCCAACCCTATTTTAGGGTTAAATCAAAATTTGCCAAAACTTGTGCTCAATTGAGGCTTTTTCTCTTTCATTTTCTTTCGATTTTTCGGCCTTCTGCCATTTTTTGAACTTTCACAAAATTTGCCCCAGTTTATTTTTTGAACTGAGATTCTCTTTTCTCTTTTGCTTTTGATTTTGTTGCATTATCACTTTTCACTTCTTGAAACTTTTTCTTTTCCAACTCAAACTTGCCCCAGTGTGGGGTTTGCGATTCTCAGGGGTTGCCAAATGAAGTATTTTATTCTGAAGGCTCAAAAGGGATAACTAGGGATAGAATGTTTGACTGAAAAAGAAGAGGGCCTGACTTTTAATCCGTTCCTTACATTAACTCTGAAAGGAAAATTACATTAATGCGAAATTTTTTGCATGTATCTGAATTAACTGACTGAGGAAGACCCTTGTTTAACCATATTTGTGAAACATAGACGGTCCGTGCGGACAAATCTCTTCCTTTTCTTTTTTTCAAAATTGGAACCCAAGTGGAATCAAATTTTCCCAATTTGCGGCTCCCTTTCCCCTTTTTCTTTTCCTTTTTCCAAATTCCCCAATCTCCTTCCCCAATGTGGGGTGCAATCATATGTGCACTCGAAAAGAACCACCAATTTTTAGCTCAAATGAGGATGCAAGGGATAAATAGTGTTTAGGTTGTAGAAACGATGGCCAAAGTATCATTCTTACACCTCATGACAACCAAAGTAACGAAATGGTCATTGAAAATCCATTCCCCTTTTTGATATTTGAAAATTTTCCAATATAGGGTAGTGATCATTAGGGCTCTTATTTGAAACGAAATTATTCTTTCAAAAGCTCAAATGGGAGAGCAAATGATAAAATGTGTATAGGTAGAGAAACGAATGCTCAAAGTATCATTCCAAATTTTCAAAACAAACAAGAATAATGCGCATTTTTGCTTTCACTTAGATGTGAATTAAATCTGGTTAAACCAATGGGCATTTTTCTAAGCAAAGTTCGCTTCAATTTGCAATTTATCAATCAATGTGACTGATTTTATTTTGGGGTTAAGTAAAGGAGAAAAGATATCTCATGGGGCCTTTTGAGTGACCTTTTTCAATTTTCGAGCACTTTTATTGTGTAGCTCGGATCACCAATCTAGTGTACACAAGAATTTTAGAAAGCATACACTTGCGAATTTTCAGGCTGGAGGTTGAAAAAACTCTCAATTCGGTCTTATTTCTTAAAATTCATCATGAAATCTCTTAATGAGCTCAATAAAGGATGAAATGTACACGAGTAAAAACAAGTAATTGTCTGAACAAAAGCTTCATTATTGCCAATGTTTGAAAATTTTAAAGAGCAATACATATGAAAAACATTCTAAGGAACTCGCTTTACACATGTATACACACTTTTCCCTCTTAATAGCCCCCTTCTCCCTTTGAGCAATGAAATCTCTTAAAAGTTTTACACAAGCGTTTTTAGATGAATTTTCAAATTCACATTGCAGGGCCTGCCCAAGAACCAAGTAATTTTCAAACTTTATCAGATCAGAATTGTTTTCACACTTTATTTCATGTTTTCACGTTTTATGAAATTTTTATGAATGCAGGGGAGGGGGAAAACAAAAGAAAAATACCCAGAGTTAGTAATCAAGACTATAAAATCGGTATGCATGCCCTATGGGGGAACCCTTTTTATGCCAAGGGTAGGCCTAGCATGAAAATGCAATCCTCTAGGGTAGGCACCATACCATACCTGATGAATCCGATCAACTGATTGAGTGAGAAAATGATTTGAAAAAAATTGGCCAATTGGAGTGAGAAGAGACACTTGTCTTGAAATGAGGACAAAGTTCGAATGGATTGCTTGTTTTGATCAACACATGATGTGCCAGGAGGGGTAAAATGGTCAAATGCATTGAATGAAATTTGATTATTTATTCAAAAATGAATGGATAACCCTAAAAATGAATTAAACTAATCCAATGAATTGAATGAAATCAATTGATCAAACCGATCGAGTGAAAGGATTATTTATTCAAAATTGACCAAATCGCCCTAAAAATAGGTAAACTGGTCAAATGGATCGGATGATTTATTCAAAATTGATTAGATCACCCTAAAAGGGTAAACTTGGTCAAATGAAATTGAACGAACCTGATGATTTGAATTTATTCAAAATCGATTGAGTTGACCTAAGAATGGGTAAACTAATCAAATGAATTGAATGAAATTGGTGATCCTATTCAAAAATTGACTAGATTGCCCTAAAATGGATAAACTAGTCAAATGAATTCAAAATCGACTAGGTTGCCCTAAAAATGAACAAATTGATAAAATGGACTGGATGAAATTGAGGAATCAAATGATCCAATGGACTGAATGGCTTGATGCATTAGTCTATGAACCTTTTAAAATCAAATTTTGGCCTCAGTTTATTTATCGTCTCGTCAGTGAGGAAATATTGGTGAATGTTCCAATTAATGTCCTTTTTGCAAGGGATTTTTACCAATTTTGATAAAATGGCCAAAAAGTGATTATTAGACGCTCATATTCCAAAAATCGCTCTATGAAAATGATCGGATCCTATCTTACCTTGTGCACTACTCCTTTGGATGGTACAAAATGTAAACGTGCAAGTCTCCTTGGATTAAGTATCCGAGACACAAGGTGGCTTATTCCTAACACGGGATCCCCTAAATGGCATTCCCTTCTAGGGTTTATGCATGATGCCAGTTTATTAAAGCAGTAAAACATGCAGTTTGAAATAAAATATGGCCTAAGGGACCCTTTATTTGCCAGGGTAGGCCTAAAATAATATGCAATTATTAATCTATGAATACCAAAATCTTTAAACGTGCAATAACTTATCTACAAGGGTAGGTTCTAAAAGAAGGTCATGCCAGACCTCTTATTTGCTAGGGTTTATGAATGCAATGGGGACACAAAACCAAGAAAAGTTAGTTCAGCCAGATAAATACACATAACACATTGTGGCAACGAGATAAAGCAATAAAATCAATACAAAGCAATAAAAGGGAAAAAGGGGTTGGATCCCTCCCCTCGTGAATAGTGTCCCTAATAGGCAAGGCAGACTCTACCCTAGGCAAGCTATCATGGATGCATGAGGTTAGGCTTCACTAATGCATCTACACTCGATAAGCTCAGGTCCCCGAGCCTTCAGACTTGGAAACCAAAGGTCATCACTCCCAAGGTTCCTTGTCGGTGGCTCGAGCGATTCCCCAGACATTGCTACGCACACGTCGTGTCACGGCTACATGTCCAGGTGAATCTAAAGAAAATCCTCAACCTTCGACTAAAAGCTAAAGGCTATTGACCCAAAGCTTAAAGCGGAAGATTGAGTGACCCCTCGGATCGTGCTACGCACACGTCGTGTCACGATCACATGTCCAAGTGGGTCACCTAATCCTAATAGGGTGGAGTGGCGTGACAAGCCACTAAAAGAAAAATAAATGAGGGATAAAAATAAAGCATATGCACGTATGCTAGTGCTCGTTTGGAGGGGAGGGATCGAGAACCAATGCGAGGCTCTAGGGTAATATCCCCCACCCCAAATGCAATGCAAAGCGCGGAATCACATACATAAACCATTCATCAATCAAAACAATCGTACGCCAAATGAGTAATTGAGGGAGTTGGTATGCGTGAAATGCAAAAATCCTAATAAAAGGAAAAATGCAATCCTAAACATCCAAATGCGATACATAAAAGGGGTAAAAAATGGAAAAGAATGGCTAAATCAAAAGCTTGGACCCACTTAGGAAGTCCCCAGTGGAGTCGCCAACTGTCGCGCCCCACTTTTTGATAGTGTTTGTGTGAAAGTAGTGTGTATGTGAACGTGTGTGAAAAATGAAGATAAAAGGCCGTGGGACTTAAAAATGCGACGATTTGGCCAAATAGAGTTCAAAAGGGTTTTTTGCATGAAAAATGGAGTCGCCACTTGGTATGGAGTTAGGGTGTACCAAGTCACCCAAAAATGATTTTTGTTTTTGAAAAAGCAAAGTAAACAAACCCCTTTTTAAGAACTCTTAGGTCTACGTAACCAGAAAAAGGGATCGGGGGTCACATTTGATAAGGGAGAAGGCAAAGGCAAAGCCTAAGGCACTCCCTCACCCTAGCCAAAGCTAGTTGCGTGACTTAGCCCCACTTTTCCTAATTTTTCTACCCAAGGTATGTATCGCATGTTGGATATGACTAATGGATGCGAAAAGGAAAGAAAAATGCAACCCTAAATCTAAAATGTTTCTCATGAAGCTTTTAGGTCCCAGACACATGAATTGTGGTGCCCAATAAGGAAAGCTCTCAAGGAAGTCGTGATTAATGCAAGTGAGGAATTAAGTGCAAGTGTGCAAGTGTAAGAAAAATAAAGGTGTTTGTGTGTGCAAATGAATGAAAATAGGATATTAGATACGTATAAGTGCAATTTGAGTGCCATTTGTGAGGTAGAAAAATAAATGAGGGATAGGAAAAAGGTGGTGAGAAAATGGATTGAGAAAAATCTAAGTAGTGAGAAAATGTGGCTAAAAGAGTGAGGAAGTGATATAAAATAATGCAAGTGTATGACCCTAAGGGAATGCATCAGGTCGGGCACGGGAAGGACTCCTAACTTTACGACTTTGATTTTCCCTTGGATTAGAAGGAAGAACTAGCGTGCTAAGGCTATTTTGTAGCCAAACTCGCTCGTTTCCCTTATCGAAAGGGGACTCTCAAGCAAATGTACCCTATAACTAGCATGAGGATGCAAAAAACCTAAGTGAGGGGAAAAGGATTGGAGGAGCATGCCAAATGATAAAAAACTAAGAAAAATGCATGAAATGTAGTGAACATGCAAGTATGCACTAACGAAAGGGGAACGGCCTATTGGGTTTAGCGTTGAACTAGCCCTTTCTATGAATTCCTAATGGAATAATGAGCCACAACTAGCATTGGACTAGTGTGGTGACGTACATTCATGCATCACATTCATCTACGACTATAGAAAGCAAGTAGACATGCCAGACACTCATAAACACATAGCATGCTCGACTAGATGCAAGGGCCTAATAAAGCAAATAACACATAGCAACAAAAGCAAGCAATCAAGCTAATGAACCTATTACATTTGCTAGCTAGGCACATGTCTTCAATAGGTCTTCATCAAGTGCTCTCCAGGCCCTATCTATTACAAGCCAAGAGGTGTACACATACCCCATAAATAAAAGAATGACTTAATAAAAGCAAAAGTAAATGAAATGAATTAAAGGAATTAAGGAAAGGCAAGGAAAGCAAAGTAGACATGCGATTCTCACTTAGCACGTTGGATCACATAGAAGAGACAAAAAAAGATAAAAGAAGTTATACCTCCCTTGGAACGGTGTCCCAATGAAAGAAAATGGCTAATTTACCATCCAAAATAAAAGAAATGGTCAAGGTACCAATTTATTGGAGAAAATTAAAGAAAATAGGCAATCACAAGCTCACTTGGTCATAAAGCCCCCAAAGTCATGACTTAAGTGCAATTGAAACAAAGCATGGTAATTAATTGAAACAAACAAGCAATGAAGTTGCAAAATTAAAGCTACCAAGGACCAAATTGAGGAAATCATTCAATTGGTTGGGTCATAGTGGAACAAGGGGAGACTTGGGGGGTCAAAGTGCAATTTTTGAAAGATTTGCATGCATGCATACGAAGAAGATTTCTGCATTTTTCTGTTTTCCTTCACTCTACAACATGCGGCATTTGACAAACCAATTGAACATGTCCCAGAAAAATATCAACTTTTGATTTAAGATACAATACACAACCCTTCTTGAAATGATGACAACGTGAGCTAAACATTCTGCACAACAAAAAATTCAGTCACGGAACTTCTGAAATTTGGATTCAGTTAGCTTCCTACTGGTTTGAAACTGCACAAAATGTTTCGTTCTTCACTCCCAGTTTGTTCATGTAAAAGGGCCCAAGTAAAGTCTATCAACGCAATAAACCGAAAACGAATACAAGACTTTCAACTCATGTTGTTAACTTTACCCACCCCAATCATCTGTTACCCCAAAAGATTTGAGCAAATCATCCGAGCATAAAATGCAGCAAAGGATGCAAGCTGTTATACGCATCAGGAAAAACATTGCAAGCATCAGCCCTATGATGCAATTGAATGGAAAAAATGCAGCAGAGAGGGAAAGCACAAACTTAGGATAAACATGCATAACTGAACCACAAATCATAGACTTTAATCAAACTAAAAGCTTCAGCAACAAAACCAGAAAATTTTGTCATCCGAACAAATGAAGAACATCTCAAAATAGGAACGAAACATGCCATTTTCTTCACTGGTTTCGTCTGCAGTTTTCCTCTTTTGTTCAAAGCTGATGGCTTTTCTAAACGCAAGCTTCGATGACAGATATTGCTCATGGCCTCTCAAATAAACAGTGAAAAACAAAACGTCAAGCGAACCGAGACGGATTCAAAAAGGAAATAGAACAGGTCTTGGAGTTTAACACCTAAACATGCAAAAGAAGCCTCAGAACAGGGTCACTAAGCCTTCATGGCTTTCCCCCTTCTGGTTTCCTTTCATCACAACACTTCTGGTTCATAGTCTAAGCAAAAAACCTGACCCTAAATCTGTTCATGCCGAAAAGAAAAAAAACAATCAAAGTTGAAAACTTTTCTGTAATTTCATTGCTAATGCTTGCAATTTTCGTAGCATATCATCCTCACAAAACGAATCCCAACAAAACAAAAACCTATATTCATGCATCAAAGAGACACAAATGAAAGTGAACCAGACTAAAAAAAATCATGACTGAAAGAAGCCGTAAACAGAAACAGTGGACTTGAAACAAACACAAAGAACTGAAATGGTAAGATCAATGAACGAAAGGAAAAGTGGGAGGACCTGATCCAGAAAAACTTGAGGTTCTCAGTGTCTTTCTTTCCTCTTAGCTTCCTCTCTTGTACGAAGCTTGATTGATCAAAAAAATGGAGTCTTTATTCTCCTTCTCCCCATCTCAAACAATCAGCTTTTCTTTATTCCCTAAGAGGAGTGGGATGAACGTGTAACACTCTAGGAAGTCACGCTTCGGCCGTAGCCAGCAGGCTTTGGGGCGGAGTGTAGTGCTGGAATCGGCAGCAGTAGAAGGAAAGCAGCCACAGCAACGGCAGCGCCACCACCACAGCCAGCGTCGACAATAAGACCCTCGACGTTCACTTTCTCACAGAGCAAGACAACGAAACCAGGCCGGTTGAGTTCCACAGTCACCCAAGTAGCGATCTCCTCTGACACCGCAGCCGCTCTGCGTTTTCCTTTTCTTTTCTAAGACTTCCAGCCGTCTCCCTCTCAAGCTTAGTTTCTTTACCTCAGCCCAAGCTCCCTCCTTTCTGCTGTGTTTTTTCTCTTCCTCAAACCCCCCTGTCCTTTTTCCTGCGTTTTCTTTTTCTGATTCCTCTCTATCCCTTATGCAGCCGTCAACAAAACCTCCCCTTTTGGTTCAGCCCTCAAGCTCTTGTTGGTTCCTTCCTCTCCAGCTCTTTCTTTTCTCTCCCTGTCGCGTTTTTCAGCCGTCAACTTCTATCTCACCCCCCTCCCCCGGTTGTGGCTGCTTCCTTTTCTATTTTTATGGGGCACTCAACCCTAAAACCCTAGCCATTTCCTCTAAAATTGCAGCCAAAGGGCTGCCCAAGTGCTTCATTGCAAGCTGCGAAAAAAACGCAGCTTGCATGCCGCGGATTCCTTTTTTTTTTTTTTTACTAACTTAATACAAAATTGATAATAATGAAATTAAGTAAGAAAAACAACAATTTAATTAACATTGGACAAAAATAAACAAACTAGAAATAATAAACAACAAAGTTACGATTTTTCATTATTTTTTTTTCTTCATTTCCATCTTTTTTCTTTTCTATTTCTTCAAGAAAACATGGAATTTAAATCAAAACAACTAAAACATATTTTTTGAATGCTTTTTCTTTTTCCCGAGAAATTCTATGCTAAAGCTTAAAAATAAAATAATAAAATAAATTAAAAACTAAAAAACTAAAAACACTGAAAATTTGGTGTCTACAGTTTGCCCCTCTTTGTCTGAGTTTTGAAAAAACTTGAGACAAAGAAGTAGACACCAAATACTTACCTGTGTTATTTGGCTGCAACTACTATTCAAACGACTGCCGTTTTTGAAAATGAGGACTGACCTCTTTTAACCAAAATTGCAAAATGGGACTGACCCAGACAAAGAAATTAAGACGGGACTGGCCCGAGGGGACTGACCCTAACATGAAATTTAAAATCGGGACTGATCCGAGGGGATTTAAAACGGGACTGGCCCGAACAGGAAATTTAAAACGGGACTGGCCCGAACAGGAATTTAAAACGGGACTGACCCGAACAGGAATTTAAATGGGATAGACCCACGGGATAGACTCGGATTGAAATGTAAATGGGATAGACCCAAACAGAAAGGTAAATGGGATAGACCCACGGGATAGACTCGGACAGAAATTTAAATGGGATAGACCCGGACAGAAATTTAAACGGGATAGACCCACGAGATAGACCCGGACAGAAGTTTAAATTGGATAGACCCGGACAAGAAATTTAAAATTATGGGACTGGCCCGAATAAAATAAAATCATGGAGTGCTCACTAGTGGGACTGACCCACGGCTAGTGGCGGTGCAAAAAAAAAATGCTCACTAGTGGGACTAACCCACGGCTAGTGGCGATGCAAACGAAATGCGCACTAGTGGGACTGACCCACGGCTAGTGGCTAAGCAAACGAAATGCTCACTAGTGGGACTGACCCACGGCTAGTGGCGATACAAAATAAAATGCTTACTAGTGGGACTAACCCACGGCTAGTGGCGATGCAAACGAAATGCGCACTAGTGGGACTGACCCACGGCTAGTGGCTGTGAAAATGAAATGCACACTGGCGGGACTAACCTCACGCTCCAGTGGCGATACAAAATAAAATGCTCACTAGTGGGACTAACCCACGGCTAGTGGCGATGAAAATGAAATGCACACTGGCGGGACTAACCTCACACTCCAGTGGCGATGTAAATGAAAATGCTTACTGGCGGGACTGACCCACGTTCCAGTAGCGATGTAAATAAAATGCTCACTGGCGGGACTAACCTCACGCTCCAGTGGCGATGTAAATGAAAATGCTTACTGGCGGGACTGACCCACGTTCCAGTAGCGATGTAAATGAAAATGCTTACTGGCGGGACTGACCCACGTTCCAGTAGCGATGTAAAAAATGAAATGCTTACTGGCGGGACTAACCCACACTCCAGTAGCGATGTAAAAATGAAATGCTTACTGGCGGGACTAACCCACGTTCCAGTAGCTGTGAAAATGAAATGCTCACTGGCGGGACTAACCTCACGCTTCAGTGGCTGTGAAAATAAAATGCAAAATGAAGAACTGTATAAGACTTGTTTGAAAAATTATCTAAAAATTTGCCTCAGTGTGATGAATTGGTCAGTGGGATTAAACCCAAGCCTGCCCACTGGGATGTTGGCGGCATGAAATCCAGGCCCAACGGGATGTTTGGAATGTTGGCGGCACGAAATCCAGGCCCAACAGGATCTTGGATCTTGTGAAGTTGGCGGCACGAAATCCAGGCCCAACGTGATCTTGTGAACAAGAAATTGAATTTGATTTGCCAAGAAACAAGAAATTAAACTTTGATTTTTTGATTTTTGACCTTTCTGATTGATTTTTTTTTGAGAGAATCTTTTCAAAATAATTTGCCCCAGTCTCCACCAATTATTAAACTGATCAATTGATTTGCCTTACGGCGTGGTTGCTTCTCCTTGAGGCCTTGATTCGTAAGATTTTGACTTACGCTCCTTCGTCGATTTCAACCATGGATACCTGCACAGGGGCTTACCAAAGTATGACATGCACTTGAATTTCAAAATGTTGCAACTACTATTCATAGAAAGAGCAGTGTGATTGATTTGAAATTATATTACTTGGCTCTTTGACGAAATCCTCAAATGGACTATAAAAAATTTGCCCCAGTGTGGGCTTATTTCGCGAAATTTACAAATAAAAGAATTTGCCCCAGTGTGGGCCTATTTGATTGCAAAAATTTGTTCAGATGATTCCCCATTTATTTGAACCAAGAGAAATCGCACTTTCCAAAACTTAGAAAGTAATCATATGTACAATGTGAAGAAATTTGAACGTTGAATTTGAGCTCATGCAGAAATTTCATGATGAATCTCTCAGAATAACACCAAATTGCAGAAGGTTTTTTTTTTCTCACTTTAGTACCGATGCTTTGGGTAATGGGTCACCATTTCCAGTTGGCTCATCTTTTCAGGACCAATCAAGTGACTTTATTTCTGATTTTGAAGTGGCTAAGGAAAATGAGAGGTCAGGATTCATTTTATTTTTGTGCCCAAATTATATGTAATCCCTTCAATACCACATCTTAGTGAAAGCAAAGAGTTTGTCACCCTTATTTCTTAAGAAAACTTAGTCAACGTATAAGCTTTATAGGCTTGCAACAAAATGGGTAGAAGCGATAGCTAAACCTGTGAAAACTGGTTATACCCCCATGACCACAAATGATTGATGGATTTCTTACGAGCATAATCCTCACTTTGGATTGTCATGAAGAAATAAGTCAACGATGGACTTTATTAGCTTGTAATGTAGCTTGAAAACGATAGTTAAAAAATAAAACTTTCAAGGACATTGCACCGAAGATCGCATTTTTCAAAATTGCCCCTATTTTGAACTCAAAAAATCTCAGACTTTGCTTGCATTTTTTCTCATCATTCACCAGGGACTTCAGCGTCGAATTTTTTCTGCATTTTTCTTGCATTTACTTTTCTTGCCTTGCTTTTTGCCTCTTTTTCCTTTCCCTCAACTTGGTGGATTTTCACATGGTGAGTAGCGTCAACCCCATACCCAGGCAATTCTAAATTTTTCCAGCATCAGAAATTTTCTTGACAGGGCCATTGTAAAGAACAGAAGTCAGGACTTTCGGCTTTTGTAATGGGGTCTGGTGGGGTGTTTAGAAAAGTTAAGACTTGAAGGCAGATTTCAAGAATGGTTTAAGTAATCTGAGATCGCATTGTTGTGCCAACCCTATTTTAGGGTTAAATCAAAATTTGCCAAAACTTGTGCTCAATTGAGGCTTTTTCTCTTTCATTTTCTTTCGATTTTTCGGCCTTCTGCCATTTTTTGAACTTTCACAAAATTTGCCCCAGTTTATTTTTTGAACTGAGATTCTCTTTTCTCTTTTGCTTTTGATTTTGTTGCATTATCACTTTTCACTTCTTGAAACTTTTTCTTTTCCAACTCAAACTTGCCCCAGTGTGGGGTTTGCGATTCTCAGGGGTTGCCAAATGAAGTATTTTATTCTGAAGGCTCAAAAGGGATAACTAGGGATAGAATGTTTGACTGAAAAAGAAGAGGGCCTGACTTTTAATCCGTTCCTTACATTAACTCTGAAAGGAAAATTACATTAATGCGAAATTTTTTGCATGTATCTGAATTAACTGACTGAGGAAGACCCTTGTTTAACCATATTTGTGAAACATAGACGGTCCGTGCGGACAAATCTCTTCCTTTTCTTTTTTTCAAAATTGGAACCCAAGTGGAATCAAATTTTCCCAATTTGCGGCTCCCTTTCCCCTTTTTCTTTTCCTTTTTCCAAATTCCCCAATCTCCTTCCCCAATGTGGGGTGCAATCATATGTGCACTCGAAAAGAACCACCAATTTTTAGCTCAAATGAGGATGCAAGGGATAAATAGTGTTTAGGTTGTAGAAACGATGGCCAAAGTATCATTCTTACACCTCATGACAACCAAAGTAACGAAATGGTCATTGAAAATCCATTCCCCTTTTTGATATTTGAAAATTTTCCAATATAGGGTAGTGATCATTAGGGCTCTTATTTGAAACGAAATTATTCTTTCAAAAGCTCAAATGGGAGAGCAAATGATAAAATGTGTATAGGTAGAGAAACGAATGCTCAAAGTATCATTCCAAATTTTCAAAACAAACAAGAATAATGCGCATTTTTGCTTTCACTTAGATGTGAATTAAATCTGGTTAAACCAATGGGCATTTTTCTAAGCAAAGTTCGCTTCAATTTGCAATTTATCAATCAATGTGACTGATTTTATTTTGGGGTTAAGTAAAGGAGAAAAGATATCTCATGGGGCCTTTTGAGTGACCTTTTTCAATTTTCGAGCACTTTTATTGTGTAGCTCGGATCACCAATCTAGTGTACACAAGAATTTTAGAAAGCATACACTTGCGAATTTTCAGGCTGGAGGTTGAAAAAACTCTCAATTCGGTCTTATTTCTTAAAATTCATCATGAAATCTCTTAATGAGCTCAATAAAGGATGAAATGTACACGAGTAAAAACAAGTAATTGTCTGAACAAAAGCTTCATTATTGCCAATGTTTGAAAATTTTAAAGAGCAATACATATGAAAAACATTCTAAGGAACTCGCTTTACACATGTATACACACTTTTCCCTCTTAATAGCCCCCTTCTCCCTTTGAGCAATGAAATCTCTTAAAAGTTTTACACAAGCGTTTTTAGATGAATTTTCAAATTCACATTGCAGGGCCTGCCCAAGAACCAAGTAATTTTCAAACTTTATCAGATCAGAATTGTTTTCACACTTTATTTCATGTTTTCACGTTTTATGAAATTTTTATGAATGCAGGGGAGGGGGAAAACAAAAGAAAAATACCCAGAGTTAGTAATCAAGACTATAAAATCGGTATGCATGCCCTATGGGGGAACCCTTTTTATGCCAAGGGTAGGCCTAGCATGAAAATGCAATCCTCTAGGGTAGGCACCATACCATACCTGATGAATCCGATCAACTGATTGAGTGAGAAAATGATTTGAAAAAAATTGGCCAATTGGAGTGAGAAGAGACACTTGTCTTGAAATGAGGACAAAGTTCGAATGGATTGCTTGTTTTGATCAACACATGATGTGCCAGGAGGGGTAAAATGGTCAAATGCATTGAATGAAATTTGATTATTTATTCAAAAATGAATGGATAACCCTAAAAATGAATTAAACTAATCCAATGAATTGAATGAAATCAATTGATCAAACCGATCGAGTGAAAGGATTATTTATTCAAAATTGACCAAATCGCCCTAAAAATAGGTAAACTGGTCAAATGGATCGGATGATTTATTCAAAATTGATTAGATCACCCTAAAAGGGTAAACTTGGTCAAATGAAATTGAACGAACCTGATGATTTGAATTTATTCAAAATCGATTGAGTTGACCTAAGAATGGGTAAACTAATCAAATGAATTGAATGAAATTGGTGATCCTATTCAAAAATTGACTAGATTGCCCTAAAATGGATAAACTAGTCAAATGAATTCAAAATCGACTAGGTTGCCCTAAAAATGAACAAATTGATAAAATGGACTGGATGAAATTGAGGAATCAAATGATCCAATGGACTGAATGGCTTGATGCATTAGTCTATGAACCTTTTAAAATCAAATTTTGGCCTCAGTTTATTTATCGTCTCGTCAGTGAGGAAATATTGGTGAATGTTCCAATTAATGTCCTTTTTGCAAGGGATTTTTACCAATTTTGATAAAATGGCCAAAAAGTGATTATTAGACGCTCATATTCCAAAAATCGCTCTATGAAAATGATCGGATCCTATCTTACCTTGTGCACTACTCCTTTGGATGGTACAAAATGTAAACGTGCAAGTCTCCTTGGATTAAGTATCCGAGACACAAGGTGGCTTATTCCTAACACGGGATCCCCTAAATGGCATTCCCTTCTAGGGTTTATGCATGATGCCAGTTTATTAAAGCAGTAAAACATGCAGTTTGAAATAAAATATGGCCTAAGGGACCCTTTATTTGCCAGGGTAGGCCTAAAATAATATGCAATTATTAATCTATGAATACCAAAATCTTTAAACGTGCAATAACTTATCTACAAGGGTAGGTTCTAAAAGAAGGTCATGCCAGACCTCTTATTTGCTAGGGTTTATGAATGCAATGGGGACACAAAACCAAGAAAAGTTAGTTCAGCCAGATAAATACACATAACACATTGT
Source organism: Coffea arabica (assembly GCF_036785885.1). Lineage (NCBI taxonomy): Eukaryota > Viridiplantae > Streptophyta > Magnoliopsida > Gentianales > Rubiaceae > Coffea > Coffea arabica. The sequence continues at coordinate 39,661,109 of NC_092329.1, forward strand.
GGCAACGAGATAAAGCAATAAAATCAATACAAAGCAATAAAAGGGAAAAAGGGGTTGGATCCCTCCCCTCGTGAATAGTGTCCCTAATAGGCAAGGCAGACTCTACCCTAGGCAAGCTATCATGGATGCATGAGGTTAGGCTTCACTAATGCATCTACACTCGATAAGCTCAGGTCCCCGAGCCTTCAGACTTGGAAACCAAAGGTCATCACTCCCAAGGTTCCTTGTCGGTGGCTCGAGCGATTCCCCAGACATTGCTACGCACACGTCGTGTCACGGCTACATGTCCAGGTGAATCTAAAGAAAATCCTCAACCTTCGACTAAAAGCTAAAGGCTATTGACCCAAAGCTTAAAGCGGAAGATTGAGTGACCCCTCGGATCGTGCTACGCACACGTCGTGTCACGATCACATGTCCAAGTGGGTCACCTAATCCTAATAGGGTGGAGTGGCGTGACAAGCCACTAAAAGAAAAATAAATGAGGGATAAAAATAAAGCATATGCACGTATGCTAGTGCTCGTTTGGAGGGGAGGGATCGAGAACCAATGCGAGGCTCTAGGGTAATATCCCCCACCCCAAATGCAATGCAAAGCGCGGAATCACATACATAAACCATTCATCAATCAAAACAATCGTACGCCAAATGAGTAATTGAGGGAGTTGGTATGCGTGAAATGCAAAAATCCTAATAAAAGGAAAAATGCAATCCTAAACATCCAAATGCGATACATAAAAGGGGTAAAAAATGGAAAAGAATGGCTAAATCAAAAGCTTGGACCCACTTAGGAAGTCCCCAGTGGAGTCGCCAACTGTCGCGCCCCACTTTTTGATAGTGTTTGTGTGAAAGTAGTGTGTATGTGAACGTGTGTGAAAAATGAAGATAAAAGGCCGTGGGACTTAAAAATGCGACGATTTGGCCAAATAGAGTTCAAAAGGGTTTTTTGCATGAAAAATGGAGTCGCCACTTGGTATGGAGTTAGGGTGTACCAAGTCACCCAAAAATGATTTTTGTTTTTGAAAAAGCAAAGTAAACAAACCCCTTTTTAAGAACTCTTAGGTCTACGTAACCAGAAAAAGGGATCGGGGGTCACATTTGATAAGGGAGAAGGCAAAGGCAAAGCCTAAGGCACTCCCTCACCCTAGCCAAAGCTAGTTGCGTGACTTAGCCCCACTTTTCCTAATTTTTCTACCCAAGGTATGTATCGCATGTTGGATATGACTAATGGATGCGAAAAGGAAAGAAAAATGCAACCCTAAATCTAAAATGTTTCTCATGAAGCTTTTAGGTCCCAGACACATGAATTGTGGTGCCCAATAAGGAAAGCTCTCAAGGAAGTCGTGATTAATGCAAGTGAGGAATTAAGTGCAAGTGTGCAAGTGTAAGAAAAATAAAGGTGTTTGTGTGTGCAAATGAATGAAAATAGGATATTAGATACGTATAAGTGCAATTTGAGTGCCATTTGTGAGGTAGAAAAATAAATGAGGGATAGGAAAAAGGTGGTGAGAAAATGGATTGAGAAAAATCTAAGTAGTGAGAAAATGTGGCTAAAAGAGTGAGGAAGTGATATAAAATAATGCAAGTGTATGACCCTAAGGGAATGCATCAGGTCGGGCACGGGAAGGACTCCTAACTTTACGACTTTGATTTTCCCTTGGATTAGAAGGAAGAACTAGCGTGCTAAGGCTATTTTGTAGCCAAACTCGCTCGTTTCCCTTATCGAAAGGGGACTCTCAAGCAAATGTACCCTATAACTAGCATGAGGATGCAAAAAACCTAAGTGAGGGGAAAAGGATTGGAGGAGCATGCCAAATGATAAAAAACTAAGAAAAATGCATGAAATGTAGTGAACATGCAAGTATGCACTAACGAAAGGGGAACGGCCTATTGGGTTTAGCGTTGAACTAGCCCTTTCTATGAATTCCTAATGGAATAATGAGCCACAACTAGCATTGGACTAGTGTGGTGACGTACATTCATGCATCACATTCATCTACGACTATAGAAAGCAAGTAGACATGCCAGACACTCATAAACACATAGCATGCTCGACTAGATGCAAGGGCCTAATAAAGCAAATAACACATAGCAACAAAAGCAAGCAATCAAGCTAATGAACCTATTACATTTGCTAGCTAGGCACATGTCTTCAATAGGTCTTCATCAAGTGCTCTCCAGGCCCTATCTATTACAAGCCAAGAGGTGTACACATACCCCATAAATAAAAGAATGACTTAATAAAAGCAAAAGTAAATGAAATGAATTAAAGGAATTAAGGAAAGGCAAGGAAAGCAAAGTAGACATGCGATTCTCACTTAGCACGTTGGATCACATAGAAGAGACAAAAAAAGATAAAAGAAGTTATACCTCCCTTGGAACGGTGTCCCAATGAAAGAAAATGGCTAATTTACCATCCAAAATAAAAGAAATGGTCAAGGTACCAATTTATTGGAGAAAATTAAAGAAAATAGGCAATCACAAGCTCACTTGGTCATAAAGCCCCCAAAGTCATGACTTAAGTGCAATTGAAACAAAGCATGGTAATTAATTGAAACAAACAAGCAATGAAGTTGCAAAATTAAAGCTACCAAGGACCAAATTGAGGAAATCATTCAATTGGTTGGGTCATAGTGGAACAAGGGGAGACTTGGGGGGTCAAAGTGCAATTTTTGAAAGATTTGCATGCATGCATACGAAGAAGATTTCTGCATTTTTCTGTTTTCCTTCACTCTACAACATGCGGCATTTGACAAACCAATTGAACATGTCCCAGAAAAATATCAACTTTTGATTTAAGATACAATACACAACCCTTCTTGAAATGATGACAACGTGAGCTAAACATTCTGCACAACAAAAAATTCAGTCACGGAACTTCTGAAATTTGGATTCAGTTAGCTTCCTACTGGTTTGAAACTGCACAAAATGTTTCGTTCTTCACTCCCAGTTTGTTCATGTAAAAGGGCCCAAGTAAAGTCTATCAACGCAATAAACCGAAAACGAATACAAGACTTTCAACTCATGTTGTTAACTTTACCCACCCCAATCATCTGTTACCCCAAAAGATTTGAGCAAATCATCCGAGCATAAAATGCAGCAAAGGATGCAAGCTGTTATACGCATCAGGAAAAACATTGCAAGCATCAGCCCTATGATGCAATTGAATGGAAAAAATGCAGCAGAGAGGGAAAGCACAAACTTAGGATAAACATGCATAACTGAACCACAAATCATAGACTTTAATCAAACTAAAAGCTTCAGCAACAAAACCAGAAAATTTTGTCATCCGAACAAATGAAGAACATCTCAAAATAGGAACGAAACATGCCATTTTCTTCACTGGTTTCGTCTGCAGTTTTCCTCTTTTGTTCAAAGCTGATGGCTTTTCTAAACGCAAGCTTCGATGACAGATATTGCTCATGGCCTCTCAAATAAACAGTGAAAAACAAAACGTCAAGCGAACCGAGACGGATTCAAAAAGGAAATAGAACAGGTCTTGGAGTTTAACACCTAAACATGCAAAAGAAGCCTCAGAACAGGGTCACTAAGCCTTCATGGCTTTCCCCCTTCTGGTTTCCTTTCATCACAACACTTCTGGTTCATAGTCTAAGCAAAAAACCTGACCCTAAATCTGTTCATGCCGAAAAGAAAAAAAACAATCAAAGTTGAAAACTTTTCTGTAATTTCATTGCTAATGCTTGCAATTTTCGTAGCATATCATCCTCACAAAACGAATCCCAACAAAACAAAAACCTATATTCATGCATCAAAGAGACACAAATGAAAGTGAACCAGACTAAAAAAAATCATGACTGAAAGAAGCCGTAAACAGAAACAGTGGACTTGAAACAAACACAAAGAACTGAAATGGTAAGATCAATGAACGAAAGGAAAAGTGGGAGGACCTGATCCAGAAAAACTTGAGGTTCTCAGTGTCTTTCTTTCCTCTTAGCTTCCTCTCTTGTACGAAGCTTGATTGATCAAAAAAATGGAGTCTTTATTCTCCTTCTCCCCATCTCAAACAATCAGCTTTTCTTTATTCCCTAAGAGGAGTGGGATGAACGTGTAACACTCTAGGAAGTCACGCTTCGGCCGTAGCCAGCAGGCTTTGGGGCGGAGTGTAGTGCTGGAATCGGCAGCAGTAGAAGGAAAGCAGCCACAGCAACGGCAGCGCCACCACCACAGCCAGCGTCGACAATAAGACCCTCGACGTTCACTTTCTCACAGAGCAAGACAACGAAACCAGGCCGGTTGAGTTCCACAGTCACCCAAGTAGCGATCTCCTCTGACACCGCAGCCGCTCTGCGTTTTCCTTTTCTTTTCTAAGACTTCCAGCCGTCTCCCTCTCAAGCTTAGTTTCTTTACCTCAGCCCAAGCTCCCTCCTTTCTGCTGTGTTTTTTCTCTTCCTCAAACCCCCCTGTCCTTTTTCCTGCGTTTTCTTTTTCTGATTCCTCTCTATCCCTTATGCAGCCGTCAACAAAACCTCCCCTTTTGGTTCAGCCCTCAAGCTCTTGTTGGTTCCTTCCTCTCCAGCTCTTTCTTTTCTCTCCCTGTCGCGTTTTTCAGCCGTCAACTTCTATCTCACCCCCCTCCCCCGGTTGTGGCTGCTTCCTTTTCTATTTTTATGGGGCACTCAACCCTAAAACCCTAGCCATTTCCTCTAAAATTGCAGCCAAAGGGCTGCCCAAGTGCTTCATTGCAAGCTGCGAAAAAAACGCAGCTTGCATGCCGCGGATTCCTTTTTTTTTTTTTTTACTAACTTAATACAAAATTGATAATAATGAAATTAAGTAAGAAAAACAACAATTTAATTAACATTGGACAAAAATAAACAAACTAGAAATAATAAACAACAAAGTTACGATTTTTCATTATTTTTTTTTCTTCATTTCCATCTTTTTTCTTTTCTATTTCTTCAAGAAAACATGGAATTTAAATCAAAACAACTAAAACATATTTTTTGAATGCTTTTTCTTTTTCCCGAGAAATTCTATGCTAAAGCTTAAAAATAAAATAATAAAATAAATTAAAAACTAAAAAACTAAAAACACTGAAAATTTGGTGTCTACAGTTTGCCCCTCTTTGTCTGAGTTTTGAAAAAACTTGAGACAAAGAAGTAGACACCAAATACTTACCTGTGTTATTTGGCTGCAACTACTATTCAAACGACTGCCGTTTTTGAAAATGAGGACTGACCTCTTTTAACCAAAATTGCAAAATGGGACTGACCCAGACAAAGAAATTAAGACGGGACTGGCCCGAGGGGACTGACCCTAACATGAAATTTAAAATCGGGACTGATCCGAGGGGATTTAAAACGGGACTGGCCCGAACAGGAAATTTAAAACGGGACTGGCCCGAACAGGAATTTAAAACGGGACTGACCCGAACAGGAATTTAAATGGGATAGACCCACGGGATAGACTCGGATTGAAATGTAAATGGGATAGACCCAAACAGAAAGGTAAATGGGATAGACCCACGGGATAGACTCGGACAGAAATTTAAATGGGATAGACCCGGACAGAAATTTAAACGGGATAGACCCACGAGATAGACCCGGACAGAAGTTTAAATTGGATAGACCCGGACAAGAAATTTAAAATTATGGGACTGGCCCGAATAAAATAAAATCATGGAGTGCTCACTAGTGGGACTGACCCACGGCTAGTGGCGGTGCAAAAAAAAAATGCTCACTAGTGGGACTAACCCACGGCTAGTGGCGATGCAAACGAAATGCGCACTAGTGGGACTGACCCACGGCTAGTGGCTAAGCAAACGAAATGCTCACTAGTGGGACTGACCCACGGCTAGTGGCGATACAAAATAAAATGCTTACTAGTGGGACTAACCCACGGCTAGTGGCGATGCAAACGAAATGCGCACTAGTGGGACTGACCCACGGCTAGTGGCTGTGAAAATGAAATGCACACTGGCGGGACTAACCTCACGCTCCAGTGGCGATACAAAATAAAATGCTCACTAGTGGGACTAACCCACGGCTAGTGGCGATGAAAATGAAATGCACACTGGCGGGACTAACCTCACACTCCAGTGGCGATGTAAATGAAAATGCTTACTGGCGGGACTGACCCACGTTCCAGTAGCGATGTAAATAAAATGCTCACTGGCGGGACTAACCTCACGCTCCAGTGGCGATGTAAATGAAAATGCTTACTGGCGGGACTGACCCACGTTCCAGTAGCGATGTAAATGAAAATGCTTACTGGCGGGACTGACCCACGTTCCAGTAGCGATGTAAAAAATGAAATGCTTACTGGCGGGACTAACCCACACTCCAGTAGCGATGTAAAAATGAAATGCTTACTGGCGGGACTAACCCACGTTCCAGTAGCTGTGAAAATGAAATGCTCACTGGCGGGACTAACCTCACGCTTCAGTGGCTGTGAAAATAAAATGCAAAATGAAGAACTGTATAAGACTTGTTTGAAAAATTATCTAAAAATTTGCCTCAGTGTGATGAATTGGTCAGTGGGATTAAACCCAAGCCTGCCCACTGGGATGTTGGCGGCATGAAATCCAGGCCCAACGGGATGTTTGGAATGTTGGCGGCACGAAATCCAGGCCCAACAGGATCTTGGATCTTGTGAAGTTGGCGGCACGAAATCCAGGCCCAACGTGATCTTGTGAACAAGAAATTGAATTTGATTTGCCAAGAAACAAGAAATTAAACTTTGATTTTTTGATTTTTGACCTTTCTGATTGATTTTTTTTTGAGAGAATCTTTTCAAAATAATTTGCCCCAGTCTCCACCAATTATTAAACTGATCAATTGATTTGCCTTACGGCGTGGTTGCTTCTCCTTGAGGCCTTGATTCGTAAGATTTTGACTTACGCTCCTTCGTCGATTTCAACCATGGATACCTGCACAGGGGCTTACCAAAGTATGACATGCACTTGAATTTCAAAATGTTGCAACTACTATTCATAGAAAGAGCAGTGTGATTGATTTGAAATTATATTACTTGGCTCTTTGACGAAATCCTCAAATGGACTATAAAAAATTTGCCCCAGTGTGGGCTTATTTCGCGAAATTTACAAATAAAAGAATTTGCCCCAGTGTGGGCCTATTTGATTGCAAAAATTTGTTCAGATGATTCCCCATTTATTTGAACCAAGAGAAATCGCACTTTCCAAAACTTAGAAAGTAATCATATGTACAATGTGAAGAAATTTGAACGTTGAATTTGAGCTCATGCAGAAATTTCATGATGAATCTCTCAGAATAACACCAAATTGCAGAAGGTTTTTTTTTTCTCACTTTAGTACCGATGCTTTGGGTAATGGGTCACCATTTCCAGTTGGCTCATCTTTTCAGGACCAATCAAGTGACTTTATTTCTGATTTTGAAGTGGCTAAGGAAAATGAGAGGTCAGGATTCATTTTATTTTTGTGCCCAAATTATATGTAATCCCTTCAATACCACATCTTAGTGAAAGCAAAGAGTTTGTCACCCTTATTTCTTAAGAAAACTTAGTCAACGTATAAGCTTTATAGGCTTGCAACAAAATGGGTAGAAGCGATAGCTAAACCTGTGAAAACTGGTTATACCCCCATGACCACAAATGATTGATGGATTTCTTACGAGCATAATCCTCACTTTGGATTGTCATGAAGAAATAAGTCAACGATGGACTTTATTAGCTTGTAATGTAGCTTGAAAACGATAGTTAAAAAATAAAACTTTCAAGGACATTGCACCGAAGATCGCATTTTTCAAAATTGCCCCTATTTTGAACTCAAAAAATCTCAGACTTTGCTTGCATTTTTTCTCATCATTCACCAGGGACTTCAGCGTCGAATTTTTTCTGCATTTTTCTTGCATTTACTTTTCTTGCCTTGCTTTTTGCCTCTTTTTCCTTTCCCTCAACTTGGTGGATTTTCACATGGTGAGTAGCGTCAACCCCATACCCAGGCAATTCTAAATTTTTCCAGCATCAGAAATTTTCTTGACAGGGCCATTGTAAAGAACAGAAGTCAGGACTTTCGGCTTTTGTAATGGGGTCTGGTGGGGTGTTTAGAAAAGTTAAGACTTGAAGGCAGATTTCAAGAATGGTTTAAGTAATCTGAGATCGCATTGTTGTGCCAACCCTATTTTAGGGTTAAATCAAAATTTGCCAAAACTTGTGCTCAATTGAGGCTTTTTCTCTTTCATTTTCTTTCGATTTTTCGGCCTTCTGCCATTTTTTGAACTTTCACAAAATTTGCCCCAGTTTATTTTTTGAACTGAGATTCTCTTTTCTCTTTTGCTTTTGATTTTGTTGCATTATCACTTTTCACTTCTTGAAACTTTTTCTTTTCCAACTCAAACTTGCCCCAGTGTGGGGTTTGCGATTCTCAGGGGTTGCCAAATGAAGTATTTTATTCTGAAGGCTCAAAAGGGATAACTAGGGATAGAATGTTTGACTGAAAAAGAAGAGGGCCTGACTTTTAATCCGTTCCTTACATTAACTCTGAAAGGAAAATTACATTAATGCGAAATTTTTTGCATGTATCTGAATTAACTGACTGAGGAAGACCCTTGTTTAACCATATTTGTGAAACATAGACGGTCCGTGCGGACAAATCTCTTCCTTTTCTTTTTTTCAAAATTGGAACCCAAGTGGAATCAAATTTTCCCAATTTGCGGCTCCCTTTCCCCTTTTTCTTTTCCTTTTTCCAAATTCCCCAATCTCCTTCCCCAATGTGGGGTGCAATCATATGTGCACTCGAAAAGAACCACCAATTTTTAGCTCAAATGAGGATGCAAGGGATAAATAGTGTTTAGGTTGTAGAAACGATGGCCAAAGTATCATTCTTACACCTCATGACAACCAAAGTAACGAAATGGTCATTGAAAATCCATTCCCCTTTTTGATATTTGAAAATTTTCCAATATAGGGTAGTGATCATTAGGGCTCTTATTTGAAACGAAATTATTCTTTCAAAAGCTCAAATGGGAGAGCAAATGATAAAATGTGTATAGGTAGAGAAACGAATGCTCAAAGTATCATTCCAAATTTTCAAAACAAACAAGAATAATGCGCATTTTTGCTTTCACTTAGATGTGAATTAAATCTGGTTAAACCAATGGGCATTTTTCTAAGCAAAGTTCGCTTCAATTTGCAATTTATCAATCAATGTGACTGATTTTATTTTGGGGTTAAGTAAAGGAGAAAAGATATCTCATGGGGCCTTTTGAGTGACCTTTTTCAATTTTCGAGCACTTTTATTGTGTAGCTCGGATCACCAATCTAGTGTACACAAGAATTTTAGAAAGCATACACTTGCGAATTTTCAGGCTGGAGGTTGAAAAAACTCTCAATTCGGTCTTATTTCTTAAAATTCATCATGAAATCTCTTAATGAGCTCAATAAAGGATGAAATGTACACGAGTAAAAACAAGTAATTGTCTGAACAAAAGCTTCATTATTGCCAATGTTTGAAAATTTTAAAGAGCAATACATATGAAAAACATTCTAAGGAACTCGCTTTACACATGTATACACACTTTTCCCTCTTAATAGCCCCCTTCTCCCTTTGAGCAATGAAATCTCTTAAAAGTTTTACACAAGCGTTTTTAGATGAATTTTCAAATTCACATTGCAGGGCCTGCCCAAGAACCAAGTAATTTTCAAACTTTATCAGATCAGAATTGTTTTCACACTTTATTTCATGTTTTCACGTTTTATGAAATTTTTATGAATGCAGGGGAGGGGGAAAACAAAAGAAAAATACCCAGAGTTAGTAATCAAGACTATAAAATCGGTATGCATGCCCTATGGGGGAACCCTTTTTATGCCAAGGGTAGGCCTAGCATGAAAATGCAATCCTCTAGGGTAGGCACCATACCATACCTGATGAATCCGATCAACTGATTGAGTGAGAAAATGATTTGAAAAAAATTGGCCAATTGGAGTGAGAAGAGACACTTGTCTTGAAATGAGGACAAAGTTCGAATGGATTGCTTGTTTTGATCAACACATGATGTGCCAGGAGGGGTAAAATGGTCAAATGCATTGAATGAAATTTGATTATTTATTCAAAAATGAATGGATAACCCTAAAAATGAATTAAACTAATCCAATGAATTGAATGAAATCAATTGATCAAACCGATCGAGTGAAAGGATTATTTATTCAAAATTGACCAAATCGCCCTAAAAATAGGTAAACTGGTCAAATGGATCGGATGATTTATTCAAAATTGATTAGATCACCCTAAAAGGGTAAACTTGGTCAAATGAAATTGAACGAACCTGATGATTTGAATTTATTCAAAATCGATTGAGTTGACCTAAGAATGGGTAAACTAATCAAATGAATTGAATGAAATTGGTGATCCTATTCAAAAATTGACTAGATTGCCCTAAAATGGATAAACTAGTCAAATGAATTCAAAATCGACTAGGTTGCCCTAAAAATGAACAAATTGATAAAATGGACTGGATGAAATTGAGGAATCAAATGATCCAATGGACTGAATGGCTTGATGCATTAGTCTATGAACCTTTTAAAATCAAATTTTGGCCTCAGTTTATTTATCGTCTCGTCAGTGAGGAAATATTGGTGAATGTTCCAATTAATGTCCTTTTTGCAAGGGATTTTTACCAATTTTGATAAAATGGCCAAAAAGTGATTATTAGACGCTCATATTCCAAAAATCGCTCTATGAAAATGATCGGATCCTATCTTACCTTGTGCACTACTCCTTTGGATGGTACAAAATGTAAACGTGCAAGTCTCCTTGGATTAAGTATCCGAGACACAAGGTGGCTTATTCCTAACACGGGATCCCCTAAATGGCATTCCCTTCTAGGGTTTATGCATGATGCCAGTTTATTAAAGCAGTAAAACATGCAGTTTGAAATAAAATATGGCCTAAGGGACCCTTTATTTGCCAGGGTAGGCCTAAAATAATATGCAATTATTAATCTATGAATACCAAAATCTTTAAACGTGCAATAACTTATCTACAAGGGTAGGTTCTAAAAGAAGGTCATGCCAGACCTCTTATTTGCTAGGGTTTATGAATGCAATGGGGACACAAAACCAAGAAAAGTTAGTTCAGCCAGATAAATACACATAACACATTGTGGCAACGAGATAAAGCAATAAAATCAATACAAAGCAATAAAAGGGAAAAAGGGGTTGGATCCCTCCCCTCGTGAATAGTGTCCCTAATAGGCAAGGCAGACTCTACCCTAGGCAAGCTATCATGGATGCATGAGGTTAGGCTTCACTAATGCATCTACACTCGATAAGCTCAGGTCCCCGAGCCTTCAGACTTGGAAACCAAAGGTCATCACTCCCAAGGTTCCTTGTCGGTGGCTCGAGCGATTCCCCAGACATTGCTACGCACACGTCGTGTCACGGCTACATGTCCAGGTGAATCTAAAGAAAATCCTCAACCTTCGACTAAAAGCTAAAGGCTATTGACCCAAAGCTTAAAGCGGAAGATTGAGTGACCCCTCGGATCGTGCTACGCACACGTCGTGTCACGATCACATGTCCAAGTGGGTCACCTAATCCTAATAGGGTGGAGTGGCGTGACAAGCCACTAAAAGAAAAATAAATGAGGGATAAAAATAAAGCATATGCACGTATGCTAGTGCTCGTTTGGAGGGGAGGGATCGAGAACCAATGCGAGGCTCTAGGGTAATATCCCCCACCCCAAATGCAATGCAAAGCGCGGAATCACATACATAAACCATTCATCAATCAAAACAATCGTACGCCAAATGAGTAATTGAGGGAGTTGGTATGCGTGAAATGCAAAAATCCTAATAAAAGGAAAAATGCAATCCTAAACATCCAAATGCGATACATAAAAGGGGTAAAAAATGGAAAAGAATGGCTAAATCAAAAGCTTGGACCCACTTAGGAAGTCCCCAGTGGAGTCGCCAACTGTCGCGCCCCACTTTTTGATAGTGTTTGTGTGAAAGTAGTGTGTATGTGAACGTGTGTGAAAAATGAAGATAAAAGGCCGTGGGACTTAAAAATGCGACGATTTGGCCAAATAGAGTTCAAAAGGGTTTTTTGCATGAAAAATGGAGTCGCCACTTGGTATGGAGTTAGGGTGTACCAAGTCACCCAAAAATGATTTTTGTTTTTGAAAAAGCAAAGTAAACAAACCCCTTTTTAAGAACTCTTAGGTCTACGTAACCAGAAAAAGGGATCGGGGGTCACATTTGATAAGGGAGAAGGCAAAGGCAAAGCCTAAGGCACTCCCTCACCCTAGCCAAAGCTAGTTGCGTGACTTAGCCCCACTTTTCCTAATTTTTCTACCCAAGGTATGTATCGCATGTTGGATATGACTAATGGATGCGAAAAGGAAAGAAAAATGCAACCCTAAATCTAAAATGTTTCTCATGAAGCTTTTAGGTCCCAGACACATGAATTGTGGTGCCCAATAAGGAAAGCTCTCAAGGAAGTCGTGATTAATGCAAGTGAGGAATTAAGTGCAAGTGTGCAAGTGTAAGAAAAATAAAGGTGTTTGTGTGTGCAAATGAATGAAAATAGGATATTAGATACGTATAAGTGCAATTTGAGTGCCATTTGTGAGGTAGAAAAATAAATGAGGGATAGGAAAAAGGTGGTGAGAAAATGGATTGAGAAAAATCTAAGTAGTGAGAAAATGTGGCTAAAAGAGTGAGGAAGTGATATAAAATAATGCAAGTGTATGACCCTAAGGGAATGCATCAGGTCGGGCACGGGAAGGACTCCTAACTTTACGACTTTGATTTTCCCTTGGATTAGAAGGAAGAACTAGCGTGCTAAGGCTATTTTGTAGCCAAACTCGCTCGTTTCCCTTATCGAAAGGGGACTCTCAAGCAAATGTACCCTATAACTAGCATGAGGATGCAAAAAACCTAAGTGAGGGGAAAAGGATTGGAGGAGCATGCCAAATGATAAAAAACTAAGAAAAATGCATGAAATGTAGTGAACATGCAAGTATGCACTAACGAAAGGGGAACGGCCTATTGGGTTTAGCGTTGAACTAGCCCTTTCTATGAATTCCTAATGGAATAATGAGCCACAACTAGCATTGGACTAGTGTGGTGACGTACATTCATGCATCACATTCATCTACGACTATAGAAAGCAAGTAGACATGCCAGACACTCATAAACACATAGCATGCTCGACTAGATGCAAGGGCCTAATAAAGCAAATAACACATAGCAACAAAAGCAAGCAATCAAGCTAATGAACCTATTACATTTGCTAGCTAGGCACATGTCTTCAATAGGTCTTCATCAAGTGCTCTCCAGGCCCTATCTATTACAAGCCAAGAGGTGTACACATACCCCATAAATAAAAGAATGACTTAATAAAAGCAAAAGTAAATGAAATGAATTAAAGGAATTAAGGAAAGGCAAGGAAAGCAAAGTAGACATGCGATTCTCACTTAGCACGTTGGATCACATAGAAGAGACAAAAAAAGATAAAAGAAGTTATACCTCCCTTGGAACGGTGTCCCAATGAAAGAAAATGGCTAATTTACCATCCAAAATAAAAGAAATGGTCAAGGTACCAATTTATTGGAGAAAATTAAAGAAAATAGGCAATCACAAGCTCACTTGGTCATAAAGCCCCCAAAGTCATGACTTAAGTGCAATTGAAACAAAGCATGGTAATTAATTGAAACAAACAAGCAATGAAGTTGCAAAATTAAAGCTACCAAGGACCAAATTGAGGAAATCATTCAATTGGTTGGGTCATAGTGGAACAAGGGGAGACTTGGGGGGTCAAAGTGCAATTTTTGAAAGATTTGCATGCATGCATACGAAGAAGATTTCTGCATTTTTCTGTTTTCCTTCACTCTACAACATGCGGCATTTGACAAACCAATTGAACATGTCCCAGAAAAATATCAACTTTTGATTTAAGATACAATACACAACCCTTCTTGAAATGATGACAACGTGAGCTAAACATTCTGCACAACAAAAAATTCAGTCACGGAACTTCTGAAATTTGGATTCAGTTAGCTTCCTACTGGTTTGAAACTGCACAAAATGTTTCGTTCTTCACTCCCAGTTTGTTCATGTAAAAGGGCCCAAGTAAAGTCTATCAACGCAATAAACCGAAAACGAATACAAGACTTTCAACTCATGTTGTTAACTTTACCCACCCCAATCATCTGTTACCCCAAAAGATTTGAGCAAATCATCCGAGCATAAAATGCAGCAAAGGATGCAAGCTGTTATACGCATCAGGAAAAACATTGCAAGCATCAGCCCTATGATGCAATTGAATGGAAAAAATGCAGCAGAGAGGGAAAGCACAAACTTAGGATAAACATGCATAACTGAACCACAAATCATAGACTTTAATCAAACTAAAAGCTTCAGCAACAAAACCAGAAAATTTTGTCATCCGAACAAATGAAGAACATCTCAAAATAGGAACGAAACATGCCATTTTCTTCACTGGTTTCGTCTGCAGTTTTCCTCTTTTGTTCAAAGCTGATGGCTTTTCTAAACGCAAGCTTCGATGACAGATATTGCTCATGGCCTCTCAAATAAACAGCGAAAAACAAAACGTCAAGCGAACCGAGACGGATTCAAAAAGGAAATAGAACAGGTCCTGGAGTTTAACACCTAAACATGCAAAAGAAGCCTCAGAACAGGGTCACTAAGCCTTCATGGCTTTCCCCCTTCTGGTTTCCTTTCATCACAACACTTCTGGTTCATTGTCTAAGCAAAAAACCTGACCCTAAATCTGTTCATGCCGAAAAGAAAAAAACAATCAAAGTTGAAAACTTTTCTGTAATTTCATTGCTAATGCCTGCAATTTCCGTAGCATATCATCCTCACAAAACGAATCCCAACAAAACAAAAACCTATATTCATGCATCAAAGAGACACAAATGAAAGTGAACCAGACTAAAATAAATCATGACTGAAAGAAGCTGTAAACAGAAACAGTGGACTTGAAACAAACACAAAGAACTGAAATGGTAAGATCAATGAACGAAAGGAAAAGAGGGAGGACTTGATCCAGAAAAGCTTGAGGTTCTCAGTGTCTTTCTTTCCTCTCGGCTTCCTCTCTTGTACGAAGCTTGATTGATCAAAAAAATGGAGTCTTTATTCTCCTTCTCCCCATCTCAAACAATTAGCTTTTCTTTATTCCCTAAGAGGAGTGGGATGAACGTGTAACACTCCAGGAAGTCACGCTTCAGCCGTAGCCAGCAGGCTTTGGGGCGGAGTGTGGTGCTGGAATCGGCAGCAGTAGAA
The DNA here is from genome assembly GCF_036785885.1 of Coffea arabica. Classification (NCBI taxonomy): domain Eukaryota; kingdom Viridiplantae; phylum Streptophyta; class Magnoliopsida; order Gentianales; family Rubiaceae; genus Coffea; species Coffea arabica. Next base: position 39,676,350 of record NC_092329.1, read on the forward strand.
GGAAAGCAGCCACAGCAACGGCAGCGCCACCACCACAGCCAGCGTCGACAATAAGACCCTCGACGTTCACTTTCTCACAGAGCAAGGCAACGAAACCAGGCCGGTTGAGTTCCACAGTCACCCAAGTAGCGATCTCCTCTGACACCGCAGCCGCTCTGCGTTTTCCTTTTCTTTTCTAAGACTTCCAGCCGTCTCCCTCTCAAGCTTAGTTTCTTTACCTCAGCCCAAGCTCCCTCCTTTCTGCTGTGTTTTTTCTCTTCCCCAAACCCCCCTGTCCTTTTTCCTGCGTTTTCTTTTTCTGATTCCTCTCTATCCCTTATGCAGCCGTCATCAAAACCTCCCCTTTTGGTTGAGCCCTCAAGCTCTCGTTGGTTCCTTCCTCTCCAGCTCTCTCTTTTCTCTCCCTGTCGCGTTTTTCAGCCGTCAACTTCTATCTCACCCCCCTCCCCCGGTTGCGGCTGCTTCCTTTTCTATTTATATGGGGCACTCAACCCTAAAACCCTAGCCATTTCCTCTAAAATTGCAGCCAAAGGGCTGTCCAAGTCCTTCATTGCAAGCTGCGAAAAAAACGCAGCTTGCATGCCGCGGATTCCCTTTTTTTTTTTTTTACTAACTTAATACAAAATTGATAATAATGAAATTAAGTAAGAAAAACAACAATTTAATTAACATTGGACAAAAATAAACAAACTAGAAATAATAAACAACAAAGTTGCGATTTTTCATTCTTTTTTTTTTCTTCATTTTCATCTTTTTTCTTTTCTTTTTCTTCAAGAAAACATGGAATTTAAATCAAAACAACTAAAACATATTTTTTGAATGCTTTTTCTTTTTCCCGAGAAATTCTATGCTAAAGCTTAAAAATAAAATAATAAAATAAATTAAAAACTAAAAAACTAAAAACACTGAAAATTTGGTGTCTACACTTTATATCATTGCTTCTAATCACATATTATTTCTCATCTAAAAGTCACTCTTAAGCACTAAATTTGATCCTCGCTCCGTACTGGATAATCATACTACGGAAAAACGTGAAACCCTAATTCGCTCTTAAATTGAAAACGAAAAGTGAAACCCTACTTCCTAGGTTCATTTGCATCTATTGAGGAATGATTGGGTAGTAGAGCCATAGTAAATGAATAATTTTCAAATAAAAGGCAAAACGTGAGGAATTTTACAATTCCAGTGAAAAAATTAGGGTTTCAATTAAAATATGAGGGATTTAAGAAAACCTGTTGGTCACAAGTAAATTAGGGTTTCAATCAAGTAAACTAGGTTCTTTTTTTTTTTTTAAGAATTTAGGGTTTAAAGAAGTCGGGGTATCACAAAATGTGAATTTTGGCTTAGTAGTCCTGGCTAGATCTAGACAGGCGACCGCTAACCTTTGGGGTATGCTCTAAGGGACAATGGGGCTGGCACACAAGTAATAAACCTAATGTGAATTGGAAGGACTAAAACATGGCAAGATTTCCTAAATAATAGGTACTTAAAAATCAGCTCTCAAGAGCATGCAAGCTGGCCGAAACTACTAACTTACTGAAATAACTAAAATGTGACTAGAAAATACTCCAGATAGCTATTTTAACAACTAACATTACTAACAATCCGAGGGCAAGTACCCGAGCTAGGGTTTGGTCAATCATGATCCTCCTTAAATTGAACAAAGTGGACAAGCTTCAAATCTTCATGCTCAAATCCCTCAATGACTTTTGGGGCAATTTCTAGACCTTCACTACAAGAAAAAAGGTCATTAGTGACAACATTTCCTAGTGACAACAAAAAGTCGTCACAAAATGAGGTTGTTTAGTCACGACATTGAAGGTTGTCACAATTGACTCAAAGCAGCTAACTTTTCAGTGACAGCCATTAATTGTCATCACAAAACGACTTCGCACCATAGGACTTGGAAGGCGCGAGTTTTACGATAGTGACAACTTGATAAAAGTTGTCAGTAATTCTACCTATTTCTTTGACAACTTTTCATTGTTGTCACTATTTGTATTTATTGATGACCAATTTTTGTCAGTAAAACTATAACGTAATTAGTGACAACATAGTATCATCACTAACTTGAACATCTCCAATGCATTTATTTAATTGTGAGCCTCAATATTTATTTAATTTTTTAAAATTTAATGATTTATTAAACTAGTCATAGTTACTCAAATATTAATTTAATTTTTTAAAAATTTGATGATTTATTAAACTAGTCATAGTTACTCAATAGGTTTTTAATTGGAAAAAATTAATAAAAGTTTTTAGTTAGAACAACTATATAAACTGTTACAACTTGAGAAAAAGTACATTTACCAGTTCTTTGAATTTAGCAAAAAATTTTCATCCATTATGATTTTTTGATAAATATGTTAAGAAGTGGAGATTAGAAATACATTAGTAAATTTAAATAAAAATAGAAGCTAAAAATTGACTTGGATTGTCTTGAGGCTAAAAAATCCAATGTAATATGAAGGAAAAAAAGGATTTAAATTTTAAACTAAAATATTTATGAATTACTTGAAATCCTAAGGAAACTAACTTGAGAATTTTCATTGTTAAAGAAAATTTTAACCAAATTAGGAAAGGAAATAGAGAGTATTAGGTGCAATTCCACTTTCACTTCTTCACTCTCGATCGCTACCCAAGCTACTTTCTCTCAGTCCCAAACTCTTTTCTAGGGTTTTTGGCATTTTTCCAATGCCCTTTTTTTTTACCCGCACAATGCAACGTCCATCGTCTGTTTCGTCTTGTGCGCACCGGTGTTACCCGCCGGCGAGTTACGACCTCTGTGGCCAAGTTCCATTCGATCATCACCAAGTCCGGCAGCCATGGAAGCCTCAATTGTCCCCGAATTACCGCCGCGATTGCCCTCTCGGACCTCCGATAATGCCTTCCTTCCGCCGGCGCCACAACTTCGTCATCCAACTCAGGTTGAAATCGACCGAAAAACGCCCAGAAAAGCTCGAAACTGAGGGCTTGGTTTCGAAATTGACCTGCAAACCCTGATAAGGAATACCATCACCCTTGAGGTGGAGTCTTCTGACACCATTGACAATGTCAAGGCCAAAATCCAGGACAAGGAGGGCATCCTCCCAGACCAGCAGTGCCTCATCTTCACCGACAAGTAGCTGGAGGATGGCTGCACCCTAGCTGACTAGAACATCCAGAAGGAGTCCACCCTCCACCTCATCCTCCGCCTCCATGGTGGCACCAAGAAGAGCAAGAAGAAGACCTACACCAAGCCCAAGAAGATCAAGCACAAGAAGAAGAAGGTCAGGCTTGGCATCCTCTAGTTCTACAAGGTCAATGCTTAGGTGGGTCCTCTCATGTCTCTACTTGTTTCCCTAATTTTTTCCCAATTAATTTCCCTAATTTTTTCCCCAATTAATTTGCACATTTTGCCACCATTAATCTGTTGTTCTGTTTTGGACATAATTTACTCTCTTTATTTATTTTCAGAACTAGTGAAATATGCTATATTTATTGCTTGATTTTTATTCAGAAAATTGTAGGTTTTAAAATCCTTCTGTTGTATGTCTTGATCCCACAAAAAAGTTGCAGGGGAAGGGGTTGGTTGCTGCCAATCCTATTGCTATGTTGTTATGCCAAGATTGGCTAACGGTTAGTTGAGGAATTAAAGAAATAGGGAGGCAGAATGTGGGTGGAGTAACAGACTAAAAGTTGGTAGTAGTGTTACTTTGAAGGGTATGATTAATGTATGAATCTTAAACCTGGACCTAGCAAAGAGATAATGCATTAAAGTTTAATCTTCGAAATTCCCAGAAAGGTTCAAACTTTGCTTGAAACCAAGCTAAACTAGAACAACCATTAAAGCTCCTACAAAAATGATTCTTGAAAGGGGTTCTTCGAAATTATTTGGATTTTTATCAAAAATCAAAGCAAGAATTAACTATTGGCTCTCAGTTAACGTGTAACGACCCCACCTCCCCCTAAGGCGTACCAGAGGGTTCGGCGGGCCGCCTGCCCAGCTCTCGCCAGGACTCGGTCAAACACTACAGTCCTCGAACAAATTACAATATAAAACTCAAATATATACAAACTTAACCAATGATTACACGTCGAGAGCGAAGCGTCCACGCATCTGCTGCGCCACTCTGATCCATGGAAAGTCCAACACTAGACTATTACACATCCAATCAATTCCAAACGTTCAATACAATCCCTAATATGAACTATTACACAACAGGAAATCCAAATTCAAACTGTACACAAGATAATCTATTCACTCGCATGAATAAGCACTACAAGCCTTCGCTTTGCCTTGAGCCCTGTGGAGGGGAATAAAACATTTTGGGGTGAGCTAGAAGCTCAGCGAGTAACCAATAAAATCAATTATCAAATCAGTTTCACAAACATTCATTTCGATAATGTCATGATTCAATAATCAATGCACTTTCATTTCTCTCGTGAGCCAGTGAAATCATGGTACTTAGACGTCCAACGCTCCAAACAATCATTTAACATTAAACACTTAACATTGAACATTGAACATTGAGAAAGAGCCCATTGGTGCTCTACAGGAACATTAAACGGTGGAGGAGACGTTGGGGTCCAGCACACGAATTCCAAGCACTCATTTGAGCCAAAACATGTCAAGAACTTATATGCCGGCACACAGGATATGCAATCAAAGAAACGATGCAAGAAACATTTCAAAGGTAACGTTGGAAATCGTTTGAGGTCACTCACCTCCACGGCTCACAATCCTCGTCCAATATAGCCAATTTCATCGTTCAAGTCCAAGCCGTTTAACTTAACTCAAAGCAACCAACGCTATCCAAAATCGGACAGCATTTCCCTTTAATTCCTTTATTTTTCCAACCTACAAACAAACCCAATCACATAGCAATTAACCACAATTGCTCATACAATTCACAAACGATAAAACATATCCAATTAGGGCCTTATACCCCTCAATTGAGCCAATTAGAAGCTCATAAGCCAACCTTGGAAAAATTCCCAAATTGAAACCCTAAAACCAGAAATTATACCATAAGCGTAAATTTTCCGCAAACGATCACAATTAACGCACAATCACTTCATTTAACACCATTTCAATCCATCAATTCAAGCCAACTAACCATAATCATAGTAAATCAGAAAAATATCCAATAAATCAGAAATTGGACCAACTTATCTCAAACCCATGAAATACTCCACAAAATAATACACATGGCCACTACAAACCACTAATTAACCAATATTAGAACCAAAGGAAACTTGTTTATTCAACTCACCTCAAATTCAAGAGAGCTATCAACCTAGAGCTTCCCTTCAAAAACCCATCCATCACAAGCTTTAATCCACCATAGCAAACCTTTGTGTGAAGTAGCTTCCAAAACCATCGGTTGAAACCCAAGATATTTGCAAAGATTGAAATTAGGAAATTTGAGAGTTTTCTCTCTATGAAGCTCGGTTGAGCAGGGGCAAAAATGAAGAGCAAAAGCAGCCAAAACAAGATATTTATCAAGGAAACAGCCGGTCAAAGCTGCTGACCGGCTGTGCCACGTCAGAATCCGGCCAGTTTCTGGCCGGATTCCCGGCCGGATTCCTGGCCGGATATGAGGCCGAGACTGAACCATTTTTTTTTCAAAATTGCAAGGCAATCCGGCCAGCTATCCAGCCAGTTTCTGGCCCGATTTCCGGCCGGATTTGGCCCCTTTTTTTTCCAAAATTTTTTCGTTTCTTATCCGAGTTGAAAAACTGTTTTACTCCACTTGTCCAACAAAGATTTCTACCAAAGGAAAACCTCCTTCTTGCGGGGCGTCACATAGCGAGCTTTATTAATTAGTAATAGTACTAATAATAGTATTTACATATATGGTATACATGCTGTTACAATTATTTAATAAAATGACTTAGAAAAGATTTGAGAGGTGGGAGGCGTGATTGGATGAATTGTGTGGTCTGTTTGAAGCTTTGGTCTTTGCTAGTAGACCAAATATATAGGCTGAAGATATCTATAATTACAGCCCTAATACACATAGGAAAAGAAATGTAAAATTAACAATGGATGTAAAACAATCCTACTCAATTGTAAAACAAGTACAGATCAGTATCAAAATTAAAAGAAGGAAACACATGTTTTATTTGCAAACATTTTTCTTATAAGAACTACATCTACCATTTTATCCATTGTCTTCAAGCTTATAATGCATAGTATCGTTTTATTGGGACTTCATTGGTTTGTTATTGTCTTGCAGCTTATTATGCTGATGCTATTGGTCCTTGCTATGGAATTTCCAATTATGTGATGGTTTTTGGGTAAATATATGCTCTTTGCCATCTATGTTATACTTGTTTCAAACACCAGGGCCTTGTTAACAAAGTTTTTGTAAAAGTGACAATTTTCACTTTTATCTAGGAGACATTGCATATAAACAAGTTGTAGGCGGTCTCTAAGCTAACTAATTCCTGTGATTTTTGGGTCAAATTATCGTATATGTTCTTACCTTAATTATCTTTTATTTCTCCATGCAATTCAGTTTTGGTTACTTAAGTATGGTGAAGTAGTTTATACTTAGGAGTAGTTTGTGATTTGAAGTGTAATTTGCAATGGTTTTCAGAGTATTCTACCTTAGGGAATAAAATAGGATATGGTGAAGAGGACAGGGTGCTTGTTTTTCTTTCTTGAAAAATAAATGTACCTGATTGATGACGAGTAAAATGGTGGACAGGGTGCTCATCTTATTATTTGCTTGAATTGATGATGAGTATTTACTTTGTTAGATTTTAAGCAATACTGAATTCTTGAAGCTAGGAGGGAGTGTTAAAGATAGAGTGGAAACGAAGATTATCGAAGAGGTGACTTAATTGTTTTTCTTTAATTTGCTGCTTTTAAAGTACTCTTATTTGACTTTGGAAGTTTTGAACTTTGGATCTTTCATTACAGAAATTTGTGCTCTCTAAGCTTAGCATATGTTGTTTTGAAATATTGAAGTGATTTGAGTTTTTGTATGATATGATGGTGTTTATTGAGGTAATGTGTTTGAGCACAAGTTAGGATAGTGATGAGTTCTGACCTTGGATGGTAGCTATTAAGTCTTGCAATTTACAGTATTTACTGTTTTAACAAGCATTTACACGGCAATGCCAATGCTTTTCAGTAGCTTTTAGTCGTTATTGTGATTGGAGTAATTTGGGCATATGGATTTTGATAATGTTAATATTGTTTATGCAGTACCACTCCATGTATTCATCCTCTAGTGGTTTGGAGAAATACGTTGTAAAAATTGAGCAACCCATAGACATCTTTCTCACGATACACATTGCATCAGTTTCTCTTATATAAATGAGGTACACATTGCCTCAGTTTCTCTGATATGAATGGGTAGCTCGACACCTTGTATCGTGATTGACATTATTTCAGTTCAGTTTAGTTTATTTGAATGTTTAGCTATGCAAGCGAATCAAAGTTGCTTTCTTTTAGTGTTGTGCTTGTAGTCTTATCAACTGGTTATATTGTTCATAGCAGTACTTATAGCAGTGCTTGTTGCCTTATCAACTTGTTATATTTCCTTTGAAGCTGAAGTTATTTGTGCAATATATTTGTGCAATATACTTGTTATATTTGTGCTTGTTGCCTTATCTTAGCAGTACTTATTTCTTGAGCTGATTTTGTGCAATAGTTCGGGGCTGATTTTGATTTTCTGGAACTGATTTTAGTTTTTTTTTTTTGGGCTGATTTTTAATGTACAACTTTAATTATTGAGGTTCTTATTGGATTGCATATTTTAGCCAAGCAGCCTAAGTATTGTTACTTCTCCTTCAGTGTTTTAATCCTCCTACTTGTTTTACTTTATTACAGATAAATGCTATTTAAACAAAATTTTGGGAGCTGTCTATAGCAAAGACTGAAGGACGTTAAAGACAAAGTCACAATTTGCTCATGCAAGGGTTCGCTTGGATATTCTTTGGTTTCTTGAACTTAATTCCTTTTGTAAACGTACCTTATGAATATGTGATATTTGGGCACAGTGTTACTTTTGTAGACCTTTGTTGGGTAATGTGCACCTCAATATGACATTTGAGTACTTAATATGCTATATTGGCATGTAGCCTAATGCAACAACTACTTTTGATTATCAATTGTTTAAGTTACTTCTTTCTATTTATTTTAGATAAATAATTTACCATGCTAAATTGTGAGTTTATTGAAATGGAGCTGACAATGTTGAAGATCACTAATGACAAAAAAAAGCTGTTGCAGAACAAGAATCAAAAACTCTTTGTGACAACAAACCGTGTCACTAACTCCAAACTTCAATTGTGACAACAAATGTTGTCAAAAAGTATATCATATAAGTGACACCTTGTGACACTTTTCAGTGACAACCCTAATCAATACATCTCTGACAACACGCTAAGTCGTCAATAAAACTCTTTCACATTGTTGTCACTAATGACAACCATTCACTGACGACTTTTTGTGTTGTCACTATATACTTTTACCGACGGAGGTATAGTGACGACTTTGTGACGATTCAAAAGTCGTCAATAAAAGTCGTTAGTGATGACATTTCTAGGTCTTGTGATGACATGTTGTTGTCACTGATGACCAAATTTCTTGTAGTGCTTACACCTCGCGAACAAGCCCTTGAAGTTCCTCTCGCAGCCTTTTAGCTAGAGCTCGCGTCACCGGTCCTAGAGGAACTCGAACCTTGTCGAATGGAACATATTATTTGTATCATTCCCCTCCTCTTGAAAAGGACTTGTCCTCAAATCAGCTTCATCATCTGCAAGAAAGGGGGAAAGGTTAGAGACATTAAATGTAGCACTCACATTATATGCACCAGGAAGATCTAGCTTGTAGGCATTGTCATTTGTGACAGCCCCACCTTCCCCTAAGGCGTACCAAAGGGGTTAGCGGACTGCCTGCCCAACTCTCGCTAGGACTAACGAGGCAGTTAAGTACAATCTAAAACGTTCCAGAAAATAAAAGCGCGCTCAAACAAGTCAAATTCACAAAATAATAAAAACGAAAATCGGAGCCGAACATGAATAGTGACTGCCACGTCACAATCCGGCAGGAATCTGGCCGGATTCAGGCCAGAAAGCAACTGGCCGGATACCAATTTTTCCAAGGCAATTCGGCCAAGTTCTGGCCGGATTCTTGGCCAGATTCGACTGTGACCTTTCCCGCCAAATTTTTTTTCTTTTGCCGTTTGAAGTCCGAATCTGTCCGATATTCAACCAAACATCAACAAATCATATAAACCAAGAAACCAAACATTTACAAGCCAAAATAACATACAAAAGTTACCAAACATGTTTATACAAGTGAGGTTCCAAATTTACAGTTCAAAAGAGAAGGTTGGATCAAAATACACTTAGGGATTCGTCCATTGAGGAGCTATACAAAAGAATATTTAAACTAGCTCAACTCGGCAACAAAATATCATAGCCTTCCAAAAGGTATTCAAATCCCTGTAAGGAAAACAAAAGTAATAGGGTGAGCTTTCGCCCAATGAGGTACCGTCACCCAAACAACGAATTTCAAATAAGCTTAGAGCCAATCAATCCAAATTCATTTGATAAAGAAGTTAACTAATACCACATTTCAATAAAGATTGGTAAAAGGATACGGCGGCTCTCAAGAGCCCTTTTCCTCGCTTGCCATACTTGATCTCACCTCATTGAATCTCCGTCAATGTCCAAAGAGTGACCATTACCGTAGACTCCACTTTACTCCCATTTCCGTCCACCTCTCATACCCCTACCGGGCCCGAACTCTAATCAGTTCAAAAATGGTAATACTCGAGTATACCATAATCGAGTCTCATACTCAAGGATTCCACATAACAGTCCCTATGGCTCGTCAATTTTCACGACCAAGCCCTTGCCGACTCGATTCAATTGACCACCAATGGGGTTGAGCTCAGTGATGATAGTAGAGGTCGTTGGATACACGTCCAATTCAAATAATTCAAGTGGCATTCCATATATACAGTAAACAGTCACATAAGGCATAAAGTACGAAAGTGATAAAGTACACCCTCGTCTCAATCAATCTCAACAGTAAACACAAGCATTCAAGTAATAGATTTCAAGTATATCAAAGCCATGAAGTAACAATCATGTGAGTAGTACACTCACCAAGTAAACAAAGAGAGTTTCACAAATTTCCACCCGACGAGCGTCTCGAGTCACCATCACGCCCTAAAACATTCAAGAAAGCACGATGAGACTCGATTACGAGTCATAATTCCAAACCACATATCACTATCGCAAAACCGTAATAACTTGAAAATAATATAAAGTACACTTGGTAATAAAGGTTTAGACAACCCTAGGGTCACCAATTAACCCCTAAAGCACCCCAATCCAAGAAAGCATATGATCCTACAATTTGGACAACATTTCCCCTTATAAATTCAATTTTCCAACCTACAATCATTCACTCATGTTTCCCAAACACAACCACCATTACCATTACAAGTCATAGGCCATCCAATACCACTTATTAGGGTCACCATACCCTTTAAACAAAGCCAATTCAAGTGTTCCATAGCAACCCTAGAAAAGCCCGAAATCCAAACCCTAAATCTGAAATTTTCCGTACAAAGCGGAAATTTTCCGCAAATAGCTACAATTTACGCACTATAGCTTCATTCTAGACCATTCCAAACCATCATCCATGGCCAACCAATATTTAACATATAAAAATAGAAAAATCATGAATAAATATAAAAATTCACCAATCTCTACCAAAAGTCATGAAATATCACCTAAAACCATCTCTTTAACTCACACAAGCCACTAATTGAACATTATCAAGATCAAAGGAAAGGTTACTTAGTCACTTACCTTGCAAACCCAAGAAAAGACCCAACTTAGCACCTCCTCTTTCCAAACCACTCCACCAACTACTTCGCTACTACTCAACTAAGGGTTTTTATGGAAAAATTTCAAGTTTAATCGGTTGGATTGCAAGATTGAGAGCAAAAGAGTTGAAGGTTTCTTTTCTTTTCTTTCTAGAGAGAGCCGGCCAAAGAAGGTTGAAATGGAGATGCTTTTGGATCAATTTTTTGATTAATTGGTAAAGTTAATGAATAGTGGTCAAAGTCCTAAATTAAATCACAAAGTGACACTTTCACCATTTTTAATGCAAAGCTATCCTTTTGTCCCTCTCACACCAATCCATTTGGGTAACCTCTAATTATCTCTTAGCACCTAGTAAATTAAACCTTGCATACAAAACTTAACCTAATTGGCCGAATTATCGAACTTACCGCACTAGCGGGTCCCACGCCCGATATACGCTCCTAAAAACACATGAACTGATTTATACTAGAAAAATGATTTAAAACCCATATTTACTCATAAAAATCATTTAGAAATTTTCCTAATAAAGAAAAGGTATAAAAGGCGTGTAATTAAATAAAATAAAGCCTAGAAATTAAGAAAATTTACAGGTTCTCACATCATTAATGTGCTTAAGGACTTGAAACGGTCCAACTCCTCGTGGAAGTAGTTTATTGCGCATTTGGACAGGAAATCTCTCCTTGCGCAGATGCAACCACACCCAATCACCAGGCTCAAACACCATGCGTTGGCGCCCTTTGTTAACTCGTTGAGCAATTTGATCCGTCCTTCACTCAATGTTTATGCGAACCTGCTCATGTAATTTCTTCACACAATCTGCTCTCTTGGCACCGTCTAAGTTGACTCTCTTAGATGGAGGTAAAGGTGATAAATCTAGTGGTGTTAAAGGATTAAAGCCATAGACTATTTCAAATGGTGAAAAACAGGTCGAACTATGTACAGTGTGGTTGTATGTGAATTCGACATAAGGTAAGCACTCTTCCCAAGTTCTAATATTCTTTCTAATGATGGCACGTAATGTGACGCGCCCACTTCTCCCTAGGGTGAACCCTAGGGTATTAGCAGGATGCCTACCCAACTCTCGTCAGGACTCACGCATCCATTTTAACTTAATAAAGAACCACAAGTCAACCATCAATTTATAATTGAGAAATGGTTCGAATATACAAGTCCAAAAACTCTCAAGGTAACCATTTACAATTACAATCCAACATACCCAAATATAACAAAATTTACACTTTAAGAGTCTCCAATATCATACAAAAGATATGCCAGTGTCAACCAAAAGTTGCTAGTCTAAAATCTCCAACTTCCACCTCCAAAGCCAGTTAAGGAAAACAAACTTAAAGGGATGAGCTAACGCTCGGTGAGGCCAAGAAAATCAAGCAAGCAAACAAGTAGAACCAATCAATCAAATGGCATATTTGAAAGCAACTTTAACATGAACTTTCATTTAAGTGCACAAGTAGGAAATAAACACACATGGGAGGATACAGGAGCTCTCCGGAGCTATTTCCACATCACAACCGATTCAAGCCATTTGGAGTTGACTCTCCGTCAACTCAAGAAGCAACATGACCGTAGTGCTCCACTTATCTCCTCTATCCAACATTACACCCAATCGGATCCGGAACCAAACAAGCATGAGGTGGCGATACTATTCGAGTATGCCAAGCGAGATTTCAAAAGATTAAACTATAATATTTCCCAAGGTTCATCAAGCTTCGCGTCCAAGCCCTTGCCGACTCGAGTTACAAGATTAGCCAAGAGGTTGGGCGTCCCTACAAGCATGAGTGGTCGATGAGACAACGTTCCAATCGACTTAAAATCAGTTATAGTATTGAGTCAGTATGAGAGGCACCTCCCACCCGAATAGGGTGTGGCACATGCTGCTACTCAGAGAATCAATTATAGCACTGAGTCGGTATGAGAGGTACCTCCCACCCGAATAGGGTGTGGTACATGCTACCGCTCAGTGTTCACAAGTTAAAACAGGTTTGAGTACAAGTGCAAGTCATACACATTCATTTTTCAAGTAACGAGCATTCAAGAGGTAGAGAACGAGGGCGATAAAGTACACCCCCGCCTCGGCAAGATCACAAGAATCTGTGACAGCCCCACCTTCCCCTAAGGCGAACCAAAGGGGTTAGCGGACTGCCTGCCCAGCTCTCGCTAGGACTAACGGTGCAGTTTAGAGCGATCTATTGCGTTCCGGAACTTATAACGCGCGTAAACAAGGCAAAAGGGCAAAATAACCCAAAATAAAAAAAATGAATTTTGGAGTCGGCCATGAATAGTAACCGACCCGTCAGAACGCAACCAAATATCAAACAAACATTCGCATCTTGAACTTTAGCAATTACAACCCAAAGTAGCATATAAAAGTTTTCAAAAGTTAATATATACACGGTTTGCCAAATTGAAAGTGAAAACAGCCCTAAAGACACATTTAGGGTTTCACTTCATATACACTACAAAAGAGATATACATCTAGTTCATTCGGCAACCATCTATCAAGATTCATTCGAAAAGAGTCATATTCCTGTAAGGAAAACAAAAGGAACGGTGTGAGCTAATTGCCCAGTGAGATACTATCACTTACGCACCCAAGTGCATATAAGCATCAAGCTTTCATTCAATATAGTAAAAATAAGCAAAGGCACACTTCAAATATGGTGATAAAAGGATACAGATGGCTCTCAAGAGCCCTTTCCTCGTTTGCATTTCTTGATCGGACGTCATTGACTCTCCGTCAATGTTCAAAAGTAACCAACTGTAGACTCCACTTCTCTCCCATTCCTTCCACCTAACATCCCCCTACCGGGCCCGCACTCCAAACACTTGCACTGTGGTATTACTCGAGTATACCAGAATCGAGAGTCTCTCATACTACAAGATTCCTTATAACTTTACCCAAGGCTCATTAATTGTCACGACCAAGCCCTTGCCGGCTCGATCCAATCAACTACCAATGGGGTTGAGCTCGATGATAACATTTGTAGTCGTTGGATACTCGTCCGATCGACACCAAGTCAAGTACTTTCATTTCATGTAACATTCCAATAACATGACAACAATGATATAAGGCATATAAGTGAGAGTGATAAAGTACACTTTCACTTCAATCAAGTCACATTCAATTCACTTCAAGCAATTTACATTCATAGCCATATAGTAACACACAAGTGAGTAGTACACTCACCAGGGTCAGTGCAGATACCTCCCAAAAGAGAGCTTTAACCACCAAGAAACCCTAAAATAATCCAAGGAAAACAATTGAAGGTTCCACTTTCAAAATTGAGTATACAGAATGCACATGTGAGGCTCGACTACCAGTCGTATGCCTCGCCAAATAATTACTAAAGCAAGGGTGCAAAACATGATTTTTGGTAACGAAAAGGTAACATGAAGACCTAGGCTCAAACAACCCAAAAGCCCTTTGTTCAAATCACAAGTAAATCCAACTAGCCTTCAAGAAAAATTTCGGCAGCATATCCCTTATTTTTACCTATTTTCCAGCCATCATGGCTTCATTATGTCCTCAAATCAGTCCCAACATCTCGTACAAAAATAATCTCATTCCCAAAAGCCGTTCACTAGGCTTAATGGCATTCAAATACAAAATTTAGCTAGGAAATAACCGGATATGAAAGTCAAGCCCTAAACTATTCAAATGAACACAATAAGACTCGATTACAAGTCATAAACCAATTCTATATACTACCAAAACAGGGTTCCCTAAGCATACACAAACATTAAAGGAAACCAGAAAATTCGGAAATACAATTAGCTTTGGCCCTGAAAAAAACAGTTTTTGTCCTCATTTTGCGGTAATGGCACCAATTTCACTACGATTATCGGATGAGGGTGCAAGACCCACCATCTCGAAGATAAAGGTCAGGGCTACAACATCACAGAAGGTCACTCAACCCAGTTTTGAGTGCAAACAGGTCAAAAATGCAAGATACTACATGAAAAACGTAAAACCGATTCACCAAAACGCATTCTAGCGGAAACATCATAACTCAGGCTCTCCAAGTCCAAATCTGGAAATTCCAAAACCAGCTGAAAGCTAAGAAACAGGGCTAAATTTCATCAGAAGGTCTCAACAACCAATTCGGAAGCAATTCCAGCCAAAACAACCAATTACAGGGGCAATTCTTACATTCGGGTAAAACCAGAACAGCAATAGTAATTTCGACTTATCTCATTCTACACTACTCCGATTGACCTGAAATTTCGTAGGCACCTCTAAAATGTCATTCCCTACAACTTTCATGTTTTAATCCAAGGCCAATTCGGCCTCTAACTAGGAGCTATAAATTCAGGCAGAATGTTCCTTCATGAACCCTAGGTTTTTCAATTTTCTCCCAAAACAGAAATTACTTGCAATCTTCCACTTTTTCCACCTTCTAGAATCATTATATACCATTTCCAATCATCATATATAGCCACACAATCATGCTTATATGAAAACAGAAAAATCCCCAAAAATAATAAAACTTCATCATTTCAACCACAAATCAAGAATTAATCCATAAACTTGCATCTTATACTACCACTAAGCATGATTTAAGCATCAATTAAAGGAGAAGGGTGGTTCTTCACAACTTACCTTAAAAACAAGAGAGAGAGAGAGCTATTGATCACCTTAACTTTCCAAATAACTTCACACAACAACTCACAAACACTACTTGAAGAGGTTTTATGGAAGGAATTCAAGATTAAACGGTTAGTTTGTGAGATTGGGCAAGATTGGAGCAAGAAACTTGGAAGCTTTTCTTTCTTTTCTTGTAGGAAGAGGTTCGGCCAAAAGGAAAAGAAGAATGAGGGATTTTTGGTGAATTTTAAGATATTTAAGTCAATTGGTAAGACCATGAATAGTGGTCTTAAGGTTGGACCACTCAAATGGTGACACTTGTCACCTTTTAATAAATGCTCACCAACCTTGTCTCTCTTATATCAATCCACTTAACACCCTCTACTTATCTCTTAACACCCGATAAATTAATTCCAGTATTCAAAACTTAATCTAGTTGGCCGAATTTTTCCGAACTTTTCGCACTAGTGGGTCCCACGTTCGGTATACACTCTTCATTTCTCAAAATCTATTCGATATTAGAAAAATCATCTAAAAACTATATTTACTCATAAAAATTATCTAGAAAATTTTCCGGATACAGAAAGTGTAGAAAACAAACCATTGAAGATAAGAAAACCTAGAAATATAATAAAACCTAGAAAATGGAAAAATTACGGGTTCTCACACTCTCTCCCCCTTAAAGAAATTTCGCCCTCGAAATTTTACCTTCAAAATTTAAAGTAACCAATGGCCTGTACCTTCTCCGTCTTCAGAGTCAGAAGAAACGAGGTTCTTCATTCCAGTCTCTTCTCCACTTGACGGTCCAGGGTCGGTCTTGGTTGGTTGTTGGGTTCCTGTCTTTTTACGCGCTTTAATCGGGCAATGAGCAATTCGATGCTCGGCGCTCCCACAGCGCAGACATCTCCTCCCCTTTCTCCAAAAATCATTCTCAGTGTGATTGGCCTTTCCGCAATAGTCACAAGTCAAGTGGAAAGCCATCTTTTTGCTTTTCGGAGAAGTCTCCCCCTGTCCGGTTTGGCTTCCTTTGATAAATCTTTTATCTACCGCCCCCAATGTCCATGGTGGCCAGAATAACTGGTTCACTTTCTGTACTTTAGAAGGTGCCATTGCTTCGCTAGGTTCCTTACTCACGCTACCCACTGCACCCCTTTTCCGTATTTGGGAAGCTTTCACCTGCGCCTTTGCATTCTCGATTCGTTGAGCCTTTTCAAGGGCCTCCTCAGAAATCCCTTCGTATTTCCTTTTTAGCTCTAAGTTCTTGTGCAAGAGCTCAATTTTCTTTGAATACTCGTGCTTCCATCGCCCTTCCCAGTATGCGACTAGTTTCTTTTGGACTTCTATTTCGTCTCGAAGAACCGCGATTTCCTTATACATCTCAACCCAACGTGCCATTTCACAGAATTGCTGGACCTCAAATGGTAGCCTGTCGGTAAAACAATGGGTCATAATAAAGTCTTGAATACAAGTGGCACTCTTGGTCCATGTTTGGTTCAGCTGTTGTTTCCTCCCTTTCTTCTCTTTGACTCTTGGTCTCGTTTTGTTTCACTGCTATGACCATGTCCGCGACTATGTCTCTCTTTTTTTTTTCCCCCCCTCTCTCTTTTCTTTCCAACAAGGGTACTTTAATGCATGAATGCAATAAATTGA
Source organism: Coffea arabica (assembly GCF_036785885.1). Taxonomy (NCBI): domain Eukaryota; kingdom Viridiplantae; phylum Streptophyta; class Magnoliopsida; order Gentianales; family Rubiaceae; genus Coffea; species Coffea arabica. The sequence goes on from NC_092329.1 coordinate 39,693,442, forward strand.
CTAAAATAATAAAATCTATCATACCAATTACACAAATAACATATCGCACATAACACGCCATATTAAAAGACGGATAATCAAGTACACAAATACATATCAAGTTGGACAGATAACCATGTATACAAGCACATATACTAACGTCAGATGGTAGTAACATACGGACGAACCAAAAGGAAAAGGTGAAGTCGTCCCAGTATCAGCCCGTCTGGTCTCTAACGTCACTTACTATCCAAACTAAATGTCCATTGATCTCTTGTGCTCATTCTAGTCAGACAAAGCCTGTTCAAGTTTCCGAAATACAAGGCTCGTTTCCAAAATTCAAGGCTCAAATACCTAGTAGCTTGCATCGCCTCAATTCTGGAGTACTCGGGCACGAGAATCCGAAATAAGATAGTTCACATCTCGAGCTGGCCAGTCCCAAGAGTAAACCATCTACAAATCGAAATTCCTGTCCGACATAATTATCTATGGTCCTTAGATACCATGAGAAAGATTAAAGACCTATAACACTTCAAGGTTCATAGCTTATGCTCGAACGAGCACTTAATCCTTCATACCCATCCGGCCATCCGTTGAATGGCTGTGGCGACTTGATCTGGCCCATTTTCATTATTTCCTTCAGAGCCTCGTCCTGGCTCCCCATCCCTATTTGGACCACCGAAATCCATCTAGGGATACAAGTCTATAGATCGGAATATAACATGTACTTATTGTCCAAACTATAAGCAAAAGAGGGGACACAAAACTTATGCATAAAAGACACACAAAAGAGAAGTTCTAAAATTATATTCAAATATATACATGTATTTACAAAGTCACACCAAAAGATTTACAATTTACCCGACCTCCAGTCGGTACAAAACCCAATATACACATAAGCACTAGCTCCAAAATCTAGCCAGTCAACCAAATAACAAAAGGGAGTAGTCACGCCAGTCTAACAAAAGTAATCCACAAAAGTACCACCAGCTAAACAAAGGTACAAAAGCGACCCTACACGCCTCCCCTAGGGTCCAGGTTCCCAACGGAACCTAACGTGTCCACCTCGTCCATCACCTCTGGACCGGCGGCTCGTGGTGGTACCTCCGCGGCCATATCTAGTATGACCTCGCAGTCCATCGAAATACTCCGAACCCTCTCCTTCAGCTGCCTCTTCATAGCGAAGAGGTGCTGGTGTGTGTCCTGAAGCTGACGGCGTAAAGCATCCGCCCTATGCATCTCATCTCGGAGACCCCGCTCCAAGTCCCTAATGTGCATTGCCTACCCGTGGCCAACCTCTCTGGCCTCCTCTAGCTGACTAATCAGGCTGCGTCGCTCATCGTCCACTGCCAGGACGACCTCGTCAGGGTAACTGTACGTATCCCAACACCTACAAGGTCGGTGCGACACCTGACCAAAAGGGGAGTACAAAGTGTAAGGCTCTCCAGGCCTCTGCCGATAGCGGATCGCCTGCTTACGCAACATTCGATCCTCTGGGCCCCTCGCACTCAAAGGTCTCGGTCCCACGCCACTAGGTCCCGCACCACTCGAACTGCCCGGGTACATACCTTCAAAACATTAATTCGTCAGTTCTCCAGCATTTCAGCTTAAAATATGTAGTGCCTATCACCTATGTCCCACTTGCCCCAAGTTCTCTTAACCTAGGCGCTCTGATACCACCTGTGACAGCCCCACCTTCCCCTAAGGCGAACCAAAGGGATTAGTGGACTGCCTGCCCAGCTCTCGCCAGGATTAACGGTGCAGTTTAGAGCGATCTATTACGTTCTGGAACTTATAACGCGCGTAAACAAGGCAAAAGGGCAAAATAACCCAAAATAAAAAAAAATGAAATTTGAAGTCGGCCATGAATAGTAACCAACCCGTCAGAACGCAACCAAATATCAAACAAACATTCGCATCTTGAACTTGAGCAATTACAACCCAAAGTAGCATATAAAAGTTTTCAAAAGTTAATATATACATGGTTTGCCAAATTGAAAGTGAAAACAGCCCTAAAGACACATTTAGGGTTTCACTTCATATACACTACAAAAGAGATATACATCTAGTTCATTCGGCAACCATCTATCAAGATTCATTCCAAAAGAGTCATATTCCTGTAAGGAAAATGTAGACACCAAATTTTGAAATAATTTGTATGTTTCGTTTTAGTGATAATTCTTATCTATTGATTTTTGTTAATTTCATGATTTTGTTTTAGATGGTTTGCATTTTAGTTCATTATTGTTTGTTTTGCCCTTTTAGGTGTTATTTTATTTTATTTTATTTTAGTTTTATTCACTTTTTAGTTTTTAGTTTTTTAGTTTTAGTTTTTTAAATTTTAGCGTAGAATTTCTAGAAAAAGAGAAAGAAGGAAAAACATTCAAGAAATATGCTGAGTTGTTTTAATACAATGTTTTCTTAAAGAAGAAAAAAAAAAGAAAGAAAAAAACAATGAAAAAGGGAAAAAGAGAAAAATGAAGAGCAAAATGAAAAAAAAATGAAAAAGAAAAAAAACATGGTTTAGGGCATTTTGGTTTATTTTTGAAAAAAAAAAAAAGTGTGTCGCAGCATGCAAGCTGCATTTTTTCCGCAGCTTTGCAAGGGAGGACCGAGCAGCCCCTTAGCTGCAAATATAGGAGAAGTTGCTAAGGGTTTAGGGTTGGAAGTTCCCGTATAAAAGGAAAAGAAATGTAAGAGGGAGAGGGAGTGACAGCCGCAAGGGAGAGAGTTTTGGAGAAGGGGGAGGATAGAAAGTGACGGTTGGGCTAAGAAAAAACTGAGAAGCGAGAGAGACTGTGAGATAAAAGAAGAAAAGGAGCGGCAAAACAAAAAAGAAAGACTAGGTCTTTGGGGGATTGAAAAACAGAAACCAGATAAAAGGGATTGAAGGCTGGGAACGGCAAAAGAAAAATCAGAAGAGAGGATGACGGCTGCAAATCTCGAAGGGAGAGGAAAAGAGAAAAAACAGCGGTTAAGGAAGCTAAGCAAAAAAAGAGAGCATACGGGGGGAGTTTTGTGACGGCTGGGGGTTGAGAGGAACTAAAAGAAAACAGGGGGGAGGAACGGCAAAAGAAAATCAGAGGAGAGAGTAGCGGCCGATGAAGAAAAAAGGAGGTTTTAGGAGTTTGGCGTGAGTTGAGAGCAAGAAAGAGGTGATCGGCCGTGAAAAGGAACCAGAAACTATAGGAAAAAGGCGGCTGAAAGAATCTGGGGAAGGAGTGACACAACGGTAGAAAAAGGGAGCTTTGAGATAGGAGGAACGGCAGAAGGGGGCGGCTGGTGAAGTGAGAAAAAATGAGAGAAATCGGAGGTACTGAAAAAGCAACCGAGAGTGAAGAGAGGAAGTGATGGCTAGGTCTTGAAAGAGAGGTTGACGGCTAGAAATCTGGGGCAGAGAGAGAGAGGAGATCGTGGCTAAGAAGGAGAGTGGTAAGAGTGACGGCTGAGCATTGGAGAGGGAATAACAACAGGAAGATTCTGGGCGAGAGAAAGGAGGAACTGAACCAGAAATTGAGCTAACTCCACCACCATTACCACCACTGCAGCCCCAAGTCACGAAGTCCCTGCTGCACCCCCACCGTGACACATTCTGTATGGGATAAGGGTCAATTTCACAGACATTTCCAGGTATTCATAACCCTTATTTCTGCTGTTTTAAAGCATTTCATTGTAAAGGTTGGACTCCATCCTGTGTGTGACTGCCGAACCATTGCTGGGTTATGATTTGGCCAGAGGTTATTATAGGACTTTGCTTTTCAACCGATGATGTAGTCTGGGGTTTGATGAATTTGATCTATTCAGTGTTGCGATGCCATGAGGAAAGATAAGATGCACTAATAAATCTGATTAGGATCCTGGGGTTATGCATGTCTATTTCTTCCTTCATCTTGTTATTTTTGTTTGCTACTGTCGGGCATGTTCTTGACCTGGAAATTTTGTTATCATTCGTATGAGTTTCTGGTGCTTGAATATAAAAGTTTTAGGTTGGAAAATAGGAGGAATCTTTGATATTCCTGTGGCCTGCTCTCATGTTTGCATTGCGCCTGAGTTTATGCATAAATTTCTGCTGCAACAAGCTAAGCTTGAGGCTCTCAGCTTGTTGCAGCAGCATGGGCAGATCCTGTCTCCATCCTTGGATTGCTGAGGTTTTGTTTCGTTTAAAATGTTTGACTTGTTTGCCATTTGTTTGAGATGTCGTGAGAGTGTTTGGGAGCTTAGCAATAGAGGCCAGCATTTTTGTTTGGTCTGTGGTTGCCGAAAGAAAAATTTTTGCTGCAGTTTCCTTCCCTTCTTTTGTTGTCGATCAAAAACCAGATTTGCCATCTTAATCCTGCAAACAAAATTTCATGTTTTGATTTGGGTCAATAATTTCTGGTTTGATGAATTTGTTTGTATGATGAAATGGATGTATTTGCTGCTGAAAATTGCTGAAGTTTTGGAAACAAAAGGGAGTAGCCTTTGTTTTTTTTTAGTTTTTAGTTGCAGAATCTTAAGTTTCCTCGTATGCATGCATGAACTAATCCTGAAAATCACACTTTAACCCCTCAAGTTTCCCCTTATGCCTCCATGACCCAAGAAATTGGGAAAACTAATCAATTTGATCCCCTTGGTTTTTGGTTAATGCTACAAAGGCCCAACTATGTTCCATTGCTTGCAATTAGGTCCTAAGGTAATTGCAATTTGAATTGTTATTTGGCCTTTTATTATTTTTTGGGACCTTTGAAGTTCTTGAATGTTTCGATTGGACTTGAATGATTGATTAATGTTTGCAATTGGGTCCTAAAAATGCATTTTGAGCCATTACTTGACTTTTTCTTTGCCCTTGGACCCTTGAAGCTCTTAAAAATGTTTAATTAGGCTTGAGTGCTTGGCTAATGTTCGCAATTGAGTCCTTGGTAGCTTCAATTTTTCAACTTGATTGTTTGTTTGCTTTCATTAATTACCATGTTTTGTTAGGTTGTATTTAATGCATGAATTGGTGAACTTTGAGTCTAAATGAGCTTTGTTTTGCACATTTTCTTTAATTTTCCCAAATAAATTGGTGCCTTGACCATTTCTTTTATTTTGGAGGATAAATAAGTGATTTCACTCCATTTAAGGCATCAACTCAAGGGAGGTATAACTTCTTTTATCTTTTTTGTCTCTCCCCTATGTGAACCAACGTGCTAAGTGAGAATTGCATGTCTACTTGCTTCCCTTGCCTTTCCTTAATTCCTTTCATTTATTTCATTTTTACTTTTGCTTTTTTATTTAAGTTATTCTTTATGGGGTATGTGTACACCTCTTGGCTTGTAATAGATAGGGCTTGGAGAGCATTTGATGAAGACCTACTGAAGACGTGTGCCTAGCTAGCAAATGTAATAGGTTCATTAGTTTGGTTGCGTGCCTATGTGTTATGTGTTACTTGCTTTATTAGGTTATTGCATCTAGTCGAGCATGCTAAGTGTTATGTGCTCTGTGTTTATGAGTGTTTGGCATGTCTACTTGCTTTCTATAGTCGTAGATGAATGTGATGGATGAATGTACGTCACCACACTGGTCCAATGCTAGTTGTGGCTCATTATTCCATTAGGAATTCATAGAATGGGCTAGTCCAATGCTAGACCCAATAGGCCATCTCCTATCGTGAGTCCATGCTTGCATGTTTCACTTCATTTCATGCATTTTTCTTAGTTTTTATCATTTGGCATGCTCCTCGAACCCCTTTTCCCCTCATTTTAGGATTTTTGTACCTCATGCTAGTTATAGGATACATTTGCTTGAGAGTCCCCTTTCGATAAGGGAAATGAGCGAGTGTGGCTCCAAAATAGCCTTAGCACGCTAGTTCTCCTTTCTAATCAAAGGGAAAATTAAAGTCACAAAGTTAGGAGTCCCCGTACCCGTTTTGCTTGCATTCTTCTAGGGTTCATGCATTTCATTTATTCGCTATCCTATACACTTCTACTTTATATTCTATCCCTTTTTCCACATTCTCACTTCACACTACTTTTGGACGTTTTCACTTAACTACTCACACTTTATACCATATCACTCGCACACATGCACGTTATGTTATTTTCACATCATCATTCTTTACTCACCTTACCTTGTAAATACATTTGCACACCTCCACTTACATACTATTATTTTTATTACTTTTCTCACTTCACACAAACTCACATTTTCACATGGCATGCATTCCACTCATTTTTACGTCATTTAGGATTATGTGTGACCTCTCCAAAGGATCATTATTGAGCCTCACAATTAATGTGATTGGCATCACTCAAGCTTTGGAGAGAAATTTTACCCCCATGTCCTCCTAGGTCTAGGTTTTGCATTCATATAGTCATATCCAACATGCGACACATACCTTGGGTAGAATAATTAGGAAAAGTGGGGCTAATTCACGCAACTAGCTTTGGCTAGGGTAAGGGAGTGCCTTACGCTCCGCCTTTGCCTTCTCCCTTACCAAATGTGACCCCCGATCCCTTTCTTTGGTTACGTAGACCTAAAAGTTTTTTAAAAGGGTTTATTTACAATTTTTCGTTCAAAAACAAAAAATCATTTTTGGGTGACTTGGTACACCATAACTCTATACCAAGTGGCAACTCCATTTTTCATACATAAAACCCTTTTGAACTTTACTTGACCAAAACCGTCGCATTTTACAATCCCACGGTCTTTGCTTTCACTTCTACACACGTTCACACACTACACTCACACCATCATTTCAAAAAGTGGGGCGCGACAGAAAACAAAAGGAACGGTGTGAGCTAATTGCCTAGTGAGATACTATCACTTACGCACCCAAGTGCATATAAGCATCAAGCTTTCATTCAATATAGTAAAAATAAGCAAAGGCACACTTCAAATATGGTGATAAAAGGATACAGATGGCTCTCAAGAGCCCTTTCCTCGTTTGCATTTCTTGATCGGACGTCATTGACTCTCCGTCAATGTTCAAAAGTAACCAACCGTAGACTCCACTTCTCTCCCATTCCTTCCACCTAACATCCCCCTACCGGGCCCGCACTCCAAACACTTGCACTGTGGTATTACTCGAGTATACCAGAATCGAGAGTCTCTCATACTACAAGATTCCTTATAACTTTACCCAAGGCTCATTAATTGTCACGACCAAGCCCTTGCCGGCTCGATCCAATCAACTACCAATGGGGTTGAGCTCGATGATAACATTTGTAGTCGTTGGATACTCGTCCGATCGACACCAAGTCAAGTACTTTCATTTCATGTAACATTCCAATAACATGACAACAATGATATAAGGCATATAAGTGAGAGTGATAAAGTACACTTTCACTTCAATCAAGTCACATTCAATTCACTTCAAGCAATTTACATTCATAGCCATATAGTAACACACAAGTGAGTAGTACACTCACCAGGGTCAGTGCAGATACCTCCCAAAAGAGAGCTTTAACCACCAAGAAACCCTAAAATAATCCAAGGAAAACAATTGAAGGTTCCACTTTCAAAATTGAGTATACAGAATGCACATGTGAGGCTCGACTACCAGTCGTATGCCTCGCCAAATAATTACTAAAGCAAGGGTGCAAAACATGATTTTTGGTAACGAAAAGGTAACATGAAGACCTAGGCTCAAACAACCCAAAAGCCCTTCGTTCAAATCACAAGTAAATCCAACTAGCCTTCAAGAAAAATTTCGGCAGCATATCCCTTATTTTTACCTATTTTCCAGCCATCATGGCTTCATTATGTCCTCAAATCAGTCCCAACATCTCGTACAAAAATAATCTCATTCCCAAAAGCCGTTCACTAGGCTTAATGGCATTCAAATACAAAATTTAGCTAGGAAATAACCGGATATGAAAGTCAAGCCCTAAACTATTCAAATGAACACAATAAGACTCGATTACAAGTCATAAACCAATTCTATATACTACCAAAACAGGGTTCCCTAAGCATACACAAACATTAAAGGAAACCAGAAAATTCGGAAATACAATTAGCTTTGGCCCTGAAAAAAACAGTTTTTGTCCTCATTTTGCGGTAATGGCACCAATTTCACTATGATTATCGGATGAGGGTGCAAGACCCACCATATCGAAGATAAAGGTCAGGGCTACAACATCACAGAAGGTCACTCAACCCAGTTTTGAGTGCAAACAGGTCAAAAATGCAAGATACTACATGAAAAACGTAAAACCGATTCACCAAAACGCATTCTAGCGGAAACATCATAACTCAGGCTCTCCAAGTCCAAATCCAGAAATTCCAAAACCAGCTGAAAGCTAAGAAACAGGGCTAAATTTCGTCATAATGCCTCAACAACCAATTCGGAAGCAATTCCAGCCAAAATAACCAATTACAGGCGCAATTCTTACATTCGGGTAAAACCAGAACAGCAATAGTAATTTCGACTTATCTCATTCTACACTACTCCGATTGACCTGAAATTTCGTAGGCACCTCTAAAATGTCATTCCCTACAACTTTCATGTTTTAATCCAAGGCCAATTCGGCCTCTAACTAGGAGCTATAAATTCAGGCAGAATGTTCCTTCATGAACCCTAGGTTTTTCAATTTTCTCCCAAAACAGAAATTACTTGCAATCTTCCACTTTTTCCACCTTCTAGAATCATTATATACCATTTCCAATCATCATATATAGCCACACAATCATGCTTATATGAAAACAGAAAAATCCCCAAAAATAATAAAACTTCATCATTTCAACCACAAATCAAGAATTAATCCATAAACTTGCATCTTATACTACCACTAAGCATGATTTAAGCATCAATTAAAGGAGGAGGGTGGTTCTTCACAACTTACCTTAAAAACAAGAGAGAGAGAGCTATTGATCACTTTAACTTTCCAAATAACTTCACACAACAACTCACAAACACTACTTGAAGAGGTTTTATGGAAGGAATTCAAGATTAAACGGTTAGTTTGTGAGATTGGGCAAGATTGGAGCAAGAAACTTGGAAGCTTTTCTTTCTTTTCTTGTAGGAAGAGGTTCAGCCAAAAGGAAAAGAAGAATGAGGGATTTTTGGTGAATTTTAAGATATTTAAGTCAATTGGTAAGACCATGAATAGTGGTCTTAAGGTTGGACCACTCAAATGGTGACACTTGTCACCTTTTAATAAATGCTCACCAACCTTGTCTCTCTTATATCAATCCACTTAACACCCTCTACTTATCTCTTAACACCCGGTAAATTAATTCCAGTATTCAAAACTTAATCTAGTTGGCCGAATTTTTCCGAACTTTTCGTACTAGTGGGTCCCACGTCCGGTATACACTCTTCATTTCTCAAAATCTATTCGATATTAGAAAAATCATCTAAAAACTATATTTACTCATAAAAATTATCTAGAAAATTTTCCGGATACAGAAAGAGCAGAAAACAAACCATTGAAGATAAGAAAACCTAGAAATATAATAAAACCTAGAAAATGGAAAAATTACGGGTTCTCACAGAATCACATTGAACTTGTACAATTATCATTTCAATCATAATAACAGGAAACATGCACTTGACACTCACCAAAAGTCAAGGCAAAGCAAGGACAAAAGCAAGAGGTCAGACAAGCTCCTCGGTGTCCACGAGACCACCTGAGAAATGCATAACCACTGTTACCTAGGTACTCAACCAAGGTTAATAAAAAAAATATCCTCTTGCTACCCACGCTCGAAAGCCACATGTTCAAATCGAAGTAAACGAGACTTTCTCGCTTAAACGTTGAAATAATACTCAAGAAAAATTCAAAAGTCGCTTTCGAGTCAAATCGAGGCAAGGAATCTCAATTCCAAAGAGGAAAGTACCATAGTTAGGGAAGATGGTTTTGTGACGGCCCCACCTCCCCCTTAGGCGAACCAGAGGGTTCGGCGGGTCGCCTGCCCAGCTCTCGCCGGGACTCAATCGTTCCTTAATCAAATCCGGGATACAACCAGAGGAATAACATGCAACAATCCAAAACTTAAGTGAAACTTATATATACATTGCTATCTCAAAAGGAAGTACAACCATCGAATGTACAAAGGTTCTCACCTCACTATACAACCAGCCCGTGCCAAGCACTAGGGCGAGAACCATTACAAAAACAAAAAAAAAACAAAAGAACTAGACTAGGCTAGTTTATGCTCTCATCCTGCTCGCCGTCCCCTGTTAAGGAAAATAAAACTAAAGGGGTGAGCTAAAAGCTCAGTGAGGTTCCGAACACATAATCAAACAATCAATTCAAGACATTAAACATGGAGTATCAATAATTCAAGAAACATTTACAATGGAAAGCGATAGTAACACATTCATTAAAAGGATATGGGCTCACAAGGAGCAATTTGTTTGTTTGTTCGTTCGTTCTCCTGACATTTCCCCTTATTCCTCCAATCGTTTGAAAATGCATTATTGTAAATAAAATCCCTCGTTTGTTCTTTCGTTCGTTTGTTCACCCCCTTCCCAGCCGCTGGCCAGGCTCCACCCATCCGGTCGTTGTCCGGACTACAAGGTAATACTCGAGTATACCAAATTCACCCAGGGTCACCATATCGCCCGACTGAGTCATCTTCTGGCTCGAGTCGAACGGTAACGAAGGGCAGGGCCCAATTCAGCCAAAAGGCTTACATCATGCGCAACTAATGTATCAACCATTAAATCATTGAAAATCTAACGTTTCATATAGGTCGAGCGCGATAAAGTACACACTCGCCTAGAAAATTCGTTTTGAAAATTATTGAAAACACTTAACACATCTTCAAACAACAACAACAAGTCATGAAGTCAAGGAGAATATAACAAACAAGGAACACTCACCTATGTATGCAAAACAACTTGCAAAATATCCTTCCGGATAGTATCCTTAGTCACCGAGAAAACCTAAAGTTAACGAAACAGAATATTACAGCTCATCTAGCACAAACAATTAAGTATTTAAAGTGAAACGAGGACATTTAGACCTGTAGACAAAATAATTAGGGTTTCGTAGACCAAATGTAAAACCAAACTCAAAAGGATTATAAAATTTTCCAATGAAAACACTTGAACCAAAGACAAGTCGGAATCCAACTAGATAGGCTAAGAAATACTATTTTCGGAATCGTTTATATGGTTCAAAATCATCTCATGTTCAAAATCATCTCATATTCAAGTAGATTTTATAAACTAAAGGTCTTAATGAAATTCATGTAAAAAGGAGAACAAAGTACCCAAGAAAACCCTAAACAATTTCTCTTTATTTGGTAAGAGTAAGCAAATATTTGAAGTTTCCAATTGAAGAAGGACCATGTTTTACGATGGAAAAATGGTCATAGTATTTGCCAAACGAAAATATACAAGTTCAAATAGAAAATTAGTCCTCGAACGAAAATTTGGGCAGCACGCCCTTTGTATTTACCTATTTTCCAGCCATTGATGGCTTCATTTTTTTCCTCAATCAATCCCAACATTACACACAACATAAACAGCCACTCAATATGCTCAAGACAATACAAGGACAAAAATTAAGCTAACAACAAGTGTGGAAACGAAGTTTACAAAAGACAGTTTTGACGGATTTTTACGGAATGGGCACATCCGAGGCTACGCTTATCGGATTGAGGTGATATTTATACCATTTTGAACCTAAGACAGGGGGCTACAAGTTTGAAGAAGGCCACTCAGTACAGTTTGCAATGTATCTAGGTCAAATTTACCAAAACAACTCCAGATTTTCCAATTCGAAGTTTACTATGGCAGTCCGGGCTCATTCAGTCATATCTCAGAATATACAACTCCAATTCAAGTGATTCCAAAGCCATTTGAAAGCTAAGATACAAGGGTATAAGTCTTAAGAAGACATAAACAGCCAAATCAGTAGTATTCCTGGTCCAAACAACTAATTACAGAAGCTGTTTAGTATGTTCGGTTAGAAACAGGGCAGCAGGGTATTTTGGTCTTTTCACAGGCTACGTTGCTCCGATTGAGCTGAAATGTTATTCTATACAACGTTTATGTTTTGTTCTACGGCCAATTCGGCCTCTAACATTGTCAAACAGAAACGGGCAGAACTGGAACCTAGAAATTCAGAAATCTGGATTCCAAGCATATAAGTGCTAATCCTCACAAATTGAACTTGAAACACCCCTACTACCTCCTATACATGCTTATATACATCATACATCATCCATACAACAAATATGAGAAAGAAATTATTCAAACCCTGACTTAAATACATCAACCCCAATATCCAAATCCACTTGATATAAGCATAACAAGCAAAATTACATGCTACTACACAACTCAAACATGGTTAAGGGAAAAGAAAAGTTAGTCAGCCGTTATAGCTCAAGACAAGAGCTTTCAAGAGTTATCCTTCACTTCCCTTGGCAAAATTTAGCTCCTTAAGCTTCCCAAGCTTCCAAACTAACGATTAATCGGTTTAGTTTTTCTTGTTTTCACTCATTCAAGCTCAAACCAAGATTGATTGAAGTTTCCTTTTATCTTGTTTTTCCTCCCTCAACTCACGGCTGATATGCAGAAATAATGGAGGAAATAGGTTGGTTTTTGGTGATAAATATGGTGTAAATTAGTTAGTCAACCATCCAATGAAATACCGCCAATTGTCGCCACCAATTCCATTCCTTTTTTCCCTTCTCTCTCTTGGTATTTAAAGTCAACAATTGTGGCTGATGTATGAGATATTTTGAGGGTTAATTAGCTGTAATAAAATAAGAAGATTAAGGTAATAAAGTAGGGATCAAGCGGTGTGTTCAATCGGTAGTGATCGATACCCGTCAGTTCGGGCCGTTTTTTCTTAAATCACGTATACTAGGGTTTTAACTTATAATTCACTAACTTATTATTATCACCTCTAATTCCACACTTCATATCATCTAAAACTCACTTTTAATCACCAAATTGGATCCACACTTCGTACCGGATAGTCGCACTACGGATAGGCGTAAAACCCTAATTCGCGCTAACTTAAAAACGGACAACGAAAACCCTTACTTCTATGTTCATTTACACTTATTGTGGGGTGATCGGGCAGTAGGGCTATTATAAACTAATAATTTCCAAATAAAAGGGCATTTTTAAGAAAAGTGAGGGTTTTACAATTCCACACATTGAATTTAGGGTTTCGGTTGAAATATGAGAAATTTGAGAAAACGGTCAATCACAAATGAAACTAGGGTTTCGATTAAACTTTTAGGGTTTCTAGTCTTTTAAAATAAAACAAGGTTTTAAATCAACCCAAAGAAATAACTTTAGTTTCTTCTTTAGAACAAAATAATGTTTTTAAAATAAAAATAAACTAAAGAAACTGTAATATCCTCTTTGAGACTAATCAAAAGATGATCCTAAAAGTTGAGGTATCACAATCTCCCCTCCTTCAAAAAATGTCGTCCTCGACATTTTTTTTTAAAAGATGATTTAGTAGGTAACACAGTAATTTGACTAAAACAACAAGATATAACACATCAAATACACAAGGAGACATATACACAATATAATGCACCATATACACCAAGAGACATTTCAAGTTAGGCAAAGTCAAGTGCAGTAAGTACTATAGGTGTAGGCATTATCATACCACAAGTAAATGACATGTAAGGACAATGCAAGGGCAAAACGAAAGAAAACACGACTTGTCGTCCCACATTCAGCTAAGATGACCCCGTCCGGTCTCTCACGTCACTTACTATCCAAACTAGATGTCCATTGACCACTTGTGCTCATTCTAGTCAGACAAAGCCTGTTCATGTTTCCAAAATGAAATTTCCAAGTACTTAACGCCGCCTCAACTTTAGAGTACTCGGGCACGAGAATCCGAAATAAGATAATTCACGTCTCGAGCTGGCCAGTCCCAAGAGTAAACTATCTACAATCGAAATTCCTCCCTGACGTACCAATCTACGGTCCTCAGATACCACGGGGAAGATTTAAGGCCTATAACATTCACAATTCATAGCTTATGCCCGAACGAGCACTTAGTCCTTTATACTCATTCACCACTTAGTCCAGACTCACTCCGCGCAGAGACCATGCGAAGCAGCTACAGGTTTATCTCTAAATTGCTTAACTTTCAAATCAAATCGAATCCCACAGTTCGGCATCCTAAACTTTAGCCTAGGATACACTACAGAGATCTGAAACCTAAGCTCTGATACCACCTGTGACGGCCCCACCTCCCCCTTAGGCGAACCAGAGGGTTCGGCGGGTTGCCTGCCCAGCTCTCGCCGAGACTCATTCGTTCCTTAATCAAATCTGGGATACAACCAGAGGAATAACATACAACAATCCAAAACTTAAGTGAAACTTATATATACATTGCTATCTCAAAAGGAAGTACAACCATCGAATGTACAAAGGTTCTCACCTCACCATACAACCAGCCCATGCCAAGCACTAGGGCGAGAACCATTACAAAAACAAAAACAAAAAAACAAAAGAACTAGACTAGGCTAGTCTATGCTCTCATCCTGCTCGCTGTCCCCTGTTAAGGAAAATAAAACTAAAGGGGTGAGCTAAAAGCTCAGTGAGGTTCCGAACACATAATCAAACAATCAATTCAAGACATTAAACATGGAGTATCAATAATTCAAGAAACATTTACAATGGAAAGCGATAGTAACACATTCATTAAAAGGATACGGGCTCACAAGGAGCAATTTGTTTGTTTGTTCGTTCGTTCTCCTGACATTTCCCCTTATTCCTCCAATCGTTTGAAAATGCATTATTGTAAATAAAATCCCTCATTTGTTCTTTCGTTCGTTCGTTCACCCCCTTCTCGGCCGTTGGCCAGGTTCTACCCATCCGGTCGTTGTCCGGACTACAAGGTAATACTCGAGTATATCAAATTCACCCAGGGTCACCATATTGCCGGACCGAGTCCGCTTCTGGCTCGAGTCGAACGGTAACGAAGGGCAGGGCCCAATTCAGCCAAAAGGCTTACATCATGCGCAACTAATGTATCAACCATTAAATCATTGAAAATCTCACGTTTCATTTAGGTCAAGCGCAATAAAGTACACACTCACCTAGAAAATTCGTTTTGAAAATTATTGAAAACACTTAACACATCTTCAAACAACAACAACAAGTCATGAAGTCAAGGAGAATATAACAAACAAGGAACACTCACCTATGTATGCAAAACAACTTGCAAAATATCCTTCCGGATAGTATCCTTAGTCACCGAGAAAACCTAAAGTTAACGAAACAGAATATTACAGCTCATCTAGCACAAACAATTAATTATTTAAAGTGAAACGAGGACATTTAGACCTGTAGACAAAATAATTAGGGTTTCGTAGACCAAATGTAAAACCAAACTCAAAAGGATTATAAAATTTTTCAATGAAAACACTTGAACCAAAGACAAGTCGGAATCCAACTAGATAGGCTAAGAAATACTATTTTCGGAATTGTTTATATGGTTCAAAATCATCTCACATTCAAGTAGATTTTATAAACTAAAGGTCTTAATGAAATTCATGTAAAAAGGAGAACAAAGTACCCAAGAAAACCCTAAACCATTTCTCTGTATTTGGTAAGAGTAAGCAAATATTTGAAGTTTCCAATTGAAGAAGGACCATGTTTTGAGATGGAAAAACGTTCATAGTATTTGCCAAACGAAAATATACAAGTTCAAATAGAAAATTAGTCCTTGAGCGAAAATTTGGGCGGCACGCCCTTTGTATTTACCTATTTTCCAGCCATTTATGGCTTCATTATTTTCCTCAATCAATCCCAACATTACACACAACATAAACAGCCACTCAATATGCTCAAGACAATACAAGGACAAAAATTAAGCTAACAACAAGTGTGGAAACGAAGTTTACAAAAGACAGTTTTGACGGATTTTTACGGAATGGGCACATCCGAGGCTACGCTTATCGGATTGAGGTGACATTTATACCATTTCGAACCTAAGACAGGGGGCTACAAGTTTGAAGAAGGCCACTCAGTCCAGTTTGCAATGTATCTAGGTCAAATTTACCAAAACAACTCCAGATTTTCCAATTCGAAGTTTACTATGGCAGTCCGGACTCATTCAGTCATATCTCAGAATATACTACTCCAATTCAAGTGATTCCAAAGCCATTTGAAAGCTAAGATACAAGGGTATAAGTCTTAAGAAGACATAAACAGCCAAATCAGTAGTATTCCTGGTGAAAACAACTAATTACCGAAGCTGTTTAGTATGTTCGGATAGAAACAGGGTAGCAGGGGTATTTTGGTCTTTTTACAGGCTATGTTGCTCTGATTGAGCTGAAATTTTGTAGGCAACCATAAAATATTATTCTATACAACTTTGATGTTTTGTGCTAAGGCCAATTCGGCCTCTAACATTGTCAAACAGAAACAGGCAGAACTGGAACCTAAAATTTCAGAAATCTGGATTCCAAGCATATAAGTGCTAATCCTCACAAATTGAACTTGAAACACCCCTACTACCTCCAATACATGCTTATATACATCATACATCATCCATACAACAAATATGAGAGAGAAATTATTCAAACCCTGACTTAAATACATCAACCCCAATCATCCAAATCCACTTGATATAAGCATAACAAGCAAAATTACATGCTACTACACAACTCAAACATGGTTAAGGGAAACCAAAAGTTAGTCAGCCATTATACCTCAAGACAAGAGCTTTCAAGAGTTATCCTTCACTTCCCTTGGCAAAATTTAGCTCCTTAAGCTTCCCAAGCTTCCAAACTAACGATTAATCGGTTTAGTTTTTCTTGTTTTCACTCATTCAAGCTCAAACCAAGATTGATTGAAGTTTCCTTTTATCTTGTTTTTCCTCCCTCAACTCACGGCTGATATGCAGAAATAATGGAGGAAGTAGGTTGGTTTTTGGTGATAAATATGGTGTAAATTAGTTAGTCAACCATCCAATGAAATACCGCCAATTGTCGCCACCAATTCCATTCCTTTTTTCCTTTCTCTCTCTTGGTATTTAAAGTCAACAATTGTGGCTGATGTATGAGATATTTTGAGGGTTAATTAGCTGTAATAAAATAAGAAGATTAAGGTAATAAAGTAGGGATCAAGTGGTGTGTTCAATCGGTAGTGATCGATACCCGTCGGTTCAGGCCGTTTTTTCTTAAATCGCGTATACTACGGTTTTAACTTATAATTCACTAACTTATTATTATCACCTCTAATTCCACACTTAATATCATCTAAAACTCCCTTTTAATCACCAAATTGGATCCACACTTCATACCGGATAGTCGTACTACGGATAGGTGTAAAATCCTAATTCACGCTAACTTAAAAACGGACAACGAAAACCCTTACTTCTATGTTCATTTGCACTTATTGTGGGGTGATCGGGTAGTAGGGCTATTATAAACTAATAATTTCCAAATAAAAGGGCATTTTTAAGAAAAGTGAGGGTTTTACAATTCCACACATTGAATTTAGGGTTTCGGTTGAAATATGAGAAATTTGAGAAAACGGTCAATCACAAATGAAACTAGGGTTTCGATTAAACTTTTAGGGTTTCTAGTCTTTTAAAATAAAACAAGGTTTTAAATCAACCCAAAGAAATAACTTTAGTTTCTTCTTTAGAACAAAATAATGTTTTTAAAATAAAAATAAACTAAAGAAACTGTAATATCCTCTTTGAGACTAATCAAAAGATGATCCTAAAAGTTGGGGTATCATAGGTTTCATATTCCAAAACTTCTAATCCTATACCCAAGTTTTAGAATATAAAGGAGCTTTCACGTTTTCAAATCTTATGGAGTCAAAATCCATCAAAACGCTACTCATTTTCATAGTAAATATTATGGCTAAAAGTTCCAAGTTTAAAAAATGAAGCTAGTGAAATCCCTTAAGAAGTACTATTGCTAAAACGCTCCATTTTATGGTTTATTTTCATGCAAACCCAAGGGCATATAAGACTAGGGAGTGAAATCCACTTCCCAAGTATAAAATGAAGTTCAAATAACCAAGAAAGTTGTGCTTGTAATCTAGAAAATGTTTCCAATGACTTTGGAGTGTTGTCACATTCCAAGAAAAATTCAGTTTTGGGCAACCTTCTTTGAAAAATCATAACTTGAATTCCATAAGTCCAAAATTGGCAAATCTTATACCGTTGGAAAATAGACTCAATGAATCATCTCTAGAAGACACTTTTCCCAGAACAGTCTTGCATATTTCAAACAGTCTTGCATTTTCAGTGAACTTTGGAAATTTAGCAAAATTCATAGAAATAGAATCAGCCCTTGAAATTTATACCATTGAAAGAATTCCAAGTCTAGTTTCAAACTCAATGGCATAACGCATTTTGGATGTTTCTACACCAAAATACAACAGTTTCATAAATGCTGATTTTTGAAACCTGGTTCACGAATTTCCAGCTTTGGAGCACTCGACACAGTTTCGAAATCAGGTCATAACTAAGGCTACACAAGTTCAAAATTAGCATGGGTCATGGCGTTGAAAACTAGATTCAAAATTCTAAAAATCACTAGAAGAAACTGTCTTCAAATTTGTTTTATAAGATGAGTGAAAACGAGCTACAAGCGACAGCTGTGTAGATCTCACGGGTAAAACAGTAGGTGAAAATCAGTCAACTTTGCCGATTCACTACGGCTCATAGGAAACAAATTAGCAAGGTTATTTTATTCCTTTAGAAAGTCTAGTTTCAAATGCAGCAAACAACACTTGATTTCGACTCTTGGACGAAAATTTATAGGCTGTTGAGTGCGGACAGGCAGACTGCCCTAATCAATTTTCCAGATTTGATTTTTCTCTCATTAGTCTAACTTTCAACCACTCAAATGAAATGATTTTTCAGAGATAAGTTTTACACACACAATCCAACATATAACAAGCATTTTGGCATCAAAATAACCACAAAATTTGAAATTAAAATGAGAGAAATGACCCAGCAAATTTTCGGACAGATTGCTCTCCTTCCTCTCCAACTTTTCTTTTCAACTTTCTCAACCAAAACCAAGCCATAAATCACCAAAACAACAACTAACAAAAAATAATTCCTCAAGGCCACTACCTAGAAAGCCACTGTGACGACCCCATCTCCCCCTAGGGCATACCCTAGGGTTTAGCGGACTGCCTGTCCAGCTCTCGCCAGGACTCACTCACTCACTTCAAATAAAATAGGTTACAACCTCAAGAGTAAAGGAAATAATAGTTCCCAAACTTGGAACATACATATACATTCATTTCTTTTTCAAACATTCATACAATCCGAAATATATCAAAAGATATAAGTTTCAGATACATTCAGTCCTAATCGAGCACTAGCGCGAGTACAATCACAAAATTCAAAAAGTACTAGACTACGCTAGCATGTACCAGTCTCACGTCTCGCTCGTACCCCCTGTAAGGAAAACAAATTGCGTGGAATGAGCTAAAAGTCCAGTGAGGTTCCAAATAGCAAGTTGACCATTATTGAAAAGTCCAAATATCACGTAGCAAAATAGCGAGCATAACAAGTTCATGAAATTGAGCAATAACACTTCAAATAGCAAATGTCAAAATGAGCGAGTGAAAACTCTTTCTGTTTTCCAAAAGAACAATAACACTTTGAATAACAATCAATGTATAAGGATACAGATGGCTCTCAGGAGCTAAATTCCCATTTCTTCACCAGACTTTGACCAAGTAAGTAAAGTAACTAGTCCAGTAGTACACCACTTAACTCCAATCTCCGTCCACCAACCAAACCCCTTACCAGGCCCGAACTCCATGATAAACATTGGTGGTATTACTCGAGCATACCGATTAGTCGAGAAGATAGCACTCCAATCGACAACACTAGATACCCATGGTTCGTTATCTAATCGACCAAGCCCTTGCCGGCTCGACTCGATTAACTAGCCAGTAGGGTTTGGGTTCCCAAGAATTCGATGAGATAACATCTCCAATCGACTAAATCAAGATAAAAGTATGGAGACGGGAATGAGAGGTACCTCTCACTCGGGTCAAGTGCGGTACATACTGCTGCTCAGTACTTACAAGTCATGCACAAGTATATCGAGTCAATTGCAACAATAAACGAGTACATATCACATTTGGGCAAGTGCGATAAAGTACACTCTTGCCCGATCATACCAATGACATATCATTCGATCACATTGGTCAAGTATTGAAAACAAGTGTCTAGTACAATCAGCTATTTGAAAGCACTCACCCAAGGTCTAGTGCCTCTCAAAAATCATGTTCAGGACCAACTCCTTGGTTAGAGTCCAAATCTGCAATAAAATATCATTTACGAATGTAAAACTCTCTAGAGTTCGAAATATAGGAGTTTCGCTTCAAGAAAATCAAGTAAATGCAACTCGTTTAAGTAGTATTCAAGATACTTAACAAATTTCAAAAAATTCATGCTTGCTCGTTTAGTTATGATCAAGAAGTGGTTTCGGCTTTAGAAGTTACACTTGGTATCAAAGACCGGGAAAATCGTATTTTGAAAGGGTCGCTACTTTCACTTTTCAAGGGTACAAGTTCCGACAAATTTTAGCTTATATACCCTGACTAAAGAAAACTCGAATATCATAGGCGATCCAAGTTCAACTTGATCTCAAATCATCGCTCAAGTCGCAGGTACATATGCCTAACTCTCGAATGAAAATTTGGGCAGCACGCCCTTTGTGTTTACCTATTTTTCAGCCATTTATGGCTTCATTGTTTTTCTCAATTCAGTCCCACAATCACACACAAGTAATGTTACCAATATAGCCCTTCAATAGGCTCCAACATCATTCAATTACAACACAAGTCGAATAAGATAATTGGAAATTAGTTTTGAAGACAAAAGCTAAACAACAGATTTGACATCTTATAGCATTTTGATCACAACTAGAGCTACGTTTATCAGATTGGGGTACACTTTATACCATTTTGAAGCTAAGAGAAAGGGTTACAATTTTATGAAGATAACTTAACCCAGTTCATAGTTTATCAAGGTCAAATTTGTAGATTACTGAACCAGAAGTTCATGGTCAGTCTGGTTGTCAGCACTGGATTCAAACGGTAATAACTAAAGCTACACAATTCCCATTGAGGCGTTTTCAGATGCATTGGAAAGCTGAAACATGGGGCTAAACCTTTCTTGTTTTGGGCAAATACTGATTTGATATGGATCAAAGTAAAAGCGAAGCTAGAATTGTGTAATCTCAAAACTGTTTGAAAAACTATACATTTGGCAGTCAAGGGTATTTTTATCATTTCACATGCTACATTGCTCAGATTGAGGTAAAATTCTACAGGAAGCTATATAACATCATTTCCTACAACTTTCATGTTTTAACCTAAGCTTAATTAAGCCTCTAACATGGACGAATGAAGCTGGTCAGAACAGGACAGTTTCAATCCTTAAAGCTGGAATTTGTGCACATAAGCTGGAAATTCCTTAGGTAAGTCAAACTAGCATATAATTCCTCAATATTACACATGGCAAAGTTATTAAACCATGGCCAATCACTAAGCATCATATAAAGGCAGAAAATTCATCGTAAAACTGAAATTTACCACAATACTACTTCAACCCATGAAATTTTCTCACAAAGCAACCAAAAATTGAAATCTTAAACTACTAGTTTGCACATATTTGAAGTAGAAGAAAGTTGCTAGCCAAGGTTACCTTAAACCCTATGAAAAGAGGCTGCCAAGACCTTTCTCTTCCCAAATCACTCCACCAAAACCTTGGAATCTCCCTTAGTTAGCACTTTATGGAGTGGTTTGAAATTTGGTTGGTTAAAACTCAAGATTCAAGCATGAAGTTGGAGTTGAAGATGAACTTTGCTCTCTTGTTTTTCCTCTCTCCATGAATTTCGGCCAACAAGGCAAAGAAATGAAGAAAATGGAGCCAAGAGGAAGATAAGAAGGAAAGAAAATTGCTTGGTCAAACAACCATTGGATGGTTGCCACTTGTCACTCCAAGATGAAATCTCAAAATTTGCTTTCTCTTTCTTATTTTGGTCAATAATTTTGGTTGGTTTAAGGAGATATTTAGGGCTGATTTTGCTCAATTAATAACAAAGAGATTAAGACAAGATAGTAGTGTCAAGTGGTGCACTCATTCGATAACAAACGGTACACGTCTGTTCGACCCATTTTTCTCTAACTTGCGCGTACTTGTATTTTTACTTCTAGTTCACTCACTTATTATTAACACTTCTAATCACACACTTTTCTTACCTAATACTCATTTTTATTCACCAAATTTAGTACACACACTCACCAAGTGATCACACTACCAAAATGTACCAAAACACATTAAAAACCCTAGTATGCACAAAAAAATCCTAACTTATGCAATTCCTTTAGAAAAATCATAACTTGAGTTATAAATATAAAAAATTCATAAAACTTGGCTTGTTGAAAACTAGACTTTGAATATAACTTTAGAAGATACCTCAAAGAGATTCAATTCATAAGTTGGTCCAAATTGGGCTATAAGCTACTACAACATTCTTATTATTACTTGTGCAGGGCAGAATTTTCGGTCAACTTTGCCAATTTTTTGGAATTTATAGAGATTGAATCAACCTCTGAATTTTACATTGTAGGAAGCCCTATGAGTCTAGTTTTAAACTCAACAAACGGAACTAAATTTTCATTTTCCTATACGAAGTTATAGCAAAATTTCCCAAAGCTACGCAGGGCCTCTTGTGAAAATTTCTAGATTTTCTAATAGCTTGAGATTATGAATCTTTTCTTAACAAAATTCACTTCCTTGGCTCAAATTCAATCATTAAAGCAACCAAGAATCAAAGGCAAGTGAGTTCACATAAGGGTTATAAAGACAAGTGCATTTTCGAGGTCTCACAGCCACCTCAAGACATCTACCTAAGAGTAAATTAAGAAAACAAGAGTATCCTCAAGTCAACTAGCCTAGCTTTGTTTAGGGTTTCAAATACCTCTTCATAACAACTCAAAGCTACTACTAACTTGAATGAAACTAAAGGTCAAGTGAAGTGAAGCTTGTTACCTCTCCAAAGGTTGAAGTAGAGCCAAGCTTTGCACCACCAATCCACCAAGAAATCACCACAAGACTAGAGCTTTCTTCTAGCTTGATCAACTTCCAAAGGTTTGAAGGTTTTGAAGAGATTCTTGGAGCAAGTTTTGTTATTTGAAGGAGGAGTTTTCTTCCCTTATTTTGGAGCTTCAATGGCCGGCCAAGGAGAAAGGAAAATTGGAGCTTTCTTGTCTCTTTTTTTCTCCCTAAGAGTCGGCCAAGAGGGAAGGGAAAAGTGAAGGATGATGGCTGAAATTTGGAGGATAATAACTAGAGGAAATCTTAGTCAAAGTCTTGGTCCAAAGTTAGGTAGTTGTGTGACAGCCCCACCTTCCCCTAAGCCGAACCAAAGGGGTTAGCGGACTGCCTGCCCAACTCTCGCCAGGACTAACGGGACAATTTAAAGCGATCTAAAACATTCCGGAACATACAAACGCGCATCAACAAGTCAAAATAGCATACAAAGGTTATCCCATAAGTTTATACAAGTACGGTTTACAAATTACAACTCAACATTTTGATTGGATCAAAATACACTTAGGGTTTTGCCCAAAAGGAGCTATTTCAAAATACATTTACATAAGCTCAACTCGGCAACCAACATTCTTGGCCTTTCCAAAAGTATTTAATTTCCTGTCAGAAAAAACAAAAGGAAAAGAGTGAGCTTACGCCCAGTGAGATACTACCACTCAAGCAGCAAAGTTCATATAAGCATAAAGCTTTTCATTCCAATTCATCAAAAG
Organism: Coffea arabica; assembly: GCF_036785885.1. Taxonomy (NCBI): domain Eukaryota; kingdom Viridiplantae; phylum Streptophyta; class Magnoliopsida; order Gentianales; family Rubiaceae; genus Coffea; species Coffea arabica. The sequence continues at coordinate 39,717,134 of NC_092329.1, forward strand.
TAAGCCAATAGCACACATCAATAGAGTTGATAAAAGGATACGGGCAGCTCTCAAGAGCCCCTTTCCTCGTTTGCAATCTTGATCGGATTTCATTGACCCTCCGTCAATGTTTAAGAGTAACCAACCATAGGCTCCACTTTACTTCCATTCCTTTCACCAAACATACCCCTACCGGGCCCGAGCTCCAAACAGTAGAAATTTGGTAATACTCGAGCATACCGGAATCAAGAGCCTCATTGTGACAGCCCCACCTTCCCCTAAGGCGAACCAAAGGGGTTAGCGGACTGCCTGCCCAGCTCTCGCCAGGACTAACGGTGCAGTTTAGAGCGATCTATTGCGTTCCGAAACTTATAACGCGCGTAAACAAGTCAAAATGGCAAAATAACCCAAAATACAAAAAATGAAATCCGGAGTCGGCCATGAATAGTAACCGACCCGTCAGAACCCCCATCAAACATCAAAAACACATATACACTTGACATTTTGCAATTACAAGCCACAATGGCATACAAAAGTAATCCAAAAGTTACTACATGTTTGGTTTGCCAAATTAAAGTGAAAACGGCCCTAAAGATACATTTAGGGTCCCGCTTCATATACAATACAAAAGAGATATTCATCTAGTTCATTCAGCAACCAACTAGCAAGAATCATTCCAAAAGTAGTCATATGCCTGTAAGGAAAACAAAAGGAACGGTGTGAGCTAATTGCCCAGTGAGATACTATCACTTAAGCAACCAAGTTCATGTAATCATACAGCTTTTCATTTCAATTCGCCAAAAGTAAACAAAGGCACACATTAATGGTGGTGATAAAAGGATACGGGTGGCTCTCAAGAGCCCTTTTCCCTCGTTTGCATTTCTTGATCGGACGTCATTGACCCTCCGTCAATGTTCAAAAATAACCAACCGTAGACTTCACTTTACTTCCATTCCTTCCACCTAATATTCCCCTACCGGGCCCGAACTCCAAACACTTGCACTTTGGTATTACTCGAGTAAACCGGAATCGATAGTCTCTCATACTACAAGATTCCATATAACACTTCCCCAAGGCACATTAATTGGCACGACCAAGCCCTCGCCAGCTCGATTCAATCAACGACCCATGGGGTTGAGCTCAAGGATAACAATTGTAGTCGTTGGATGCTCGTCCAAACGACACCAAGCCATGTACTTTCATTTCATGTAGTATTTCATATAACATTCCAATAACATGATAAACAATAAGTGAGAGTGATCAAGTACACTTTCACTTTAAGCAATTAACATTCAAAGCACCAAGTTCAAGTGTCAAAGCCATATATTATCACACAAGTGAGTAGTACACTCACCAAACTTGCAAATGCGGTTTCATGCACTTCCGTCACAAGAATGTCGTGAACCACCGTCACGCCCTAAAACATGCAAACAAGTACAATGAGACTCGATAACAAATCATAATCCAATGCCAAATATGACCCCAATAGGGTTCCATAAGCATACACACACATTAGAGGAAACCAGAAAATTCGGAAATGCAATTAGCTTTGGCCCTGAAAAAAAAAACAGTTTTTGACCTCTTTTTGCAGTAATGGCACCAAAGGTACCACGATTACCGGATGAAGGTGTACAATACACCGTTTCGAAGCTAAAATACAGAGCTACAACATTTCAGAAGGTCACTCAACCCAGTTTTGAGTACAACCAGGTCAAAAATGCAAATTACTACATCAAAACCGTAAAACAGATTCACAAAATGCATTCTGGTGTAAACATCATAACTCAGCCTACACAAGTCCAAATCCAGAAATTCCAAAGCCACGCGAAAGATTAGAAACAGGGTTACATTTCATCAGAAGATCTCAACAACCAATTCCAAAGCAATTCCAGCCAAAACAACCAATTACAGGCGCAATTCTTACATTCGGATAAAACCAGGACAGCAAGGGTAATTTCGATTTTTCTCATTCTACACTACTCTGATTGACCTGAAATTTTGTAGACACCTCTAAAATGTCATTCCCTACAACTTTTATGTTTTAAGCTAAGGCCAATTCGGCCTCTAACTAGGATATACAAAACCGGGCAGAATGTTCTTCCCAAAAACCCTAACTTGTCAACTTTTCTTCCAAACAGAAATTGGTTGTAATTAATCACTTTTTCCACCTCCTAGAGTCATTACATACCATTTCCAATCATCATAGATAGCCACACAATCATGTTCATATTAAAACAGAAAAATCACCAATAAATAGAAAACTTCCCTACTTCAACCACAAATCAAGATGTAATCCATAATATTGCATCTTATACTACCACTAATCACAAATTAAGTATCATTAGAGGAAGGAAAGTGGTTCTTCACAACTTACCTTAGAAACAAGAGAGAGGGAGCAATACATCCTCTTAGCTTTCCAAATAACCCCACAAATCAACTCACTAACACTACTTGAAGAGGTTTTATGGATAAATTTCAAGTTTCAATGGTTGGTTGGATGGATTTGAGCAAGAGTTAATCCAAAAACTTGAAAGAGTTTTCTTTCTTCCTTTGCTTAGAATGGCCGGCTAGAACGAAGAGAAAAAATGGTGAATTTTGGTAATTTTATGGTTTATGTAGTCAATTGGTAAAAAGGTCAAAAGGTGAATAGTATTCTAACAAGTGCAACCAATCCTATGGTGACATGTGTCACTTCATTTAATACATGTCTATCTCTTTGTTCCCTCTCACACCAATCCATAAAGTATCTTCTAATTATCTCTTAACACCCGGTAAATTAATTCCAGTATCCAAAACTTAACCTAGTTGGCCGAATTTTTTCGAACTTTTCGTACCAGTGGGTCCCACGTTCGGTATACGCTCTTAATTTCTCAAAACCTATTCGATATTAGAAAAATCATCTAAAAATTATATCTGCTCCTTAAAATTATCTAGAAATTTTTCTTAAGCACGAAAATGTAGAAAACAAGCCATGAAAAATAATAAAACCTAGAAAATGCAAAATAAGGGTTCTCACACTCATACTACAAGATTCCCTATAACAGTCCCCATGGCTCGTCAATTTTCACGACCAAGCCCTCGCCGGCTCGATTCAATCAACTACCAATGGGGTTAAGCTCCGTAGTATAGTAATGGCCGCTGGATACTCGTCCAAACGACACCAAATCCAGTATTTCATGTACCTCTCAATTATCACAGTAAAACAGTGGACAGTCACATATAATACAAAAGGGGTGAGGGCGATCAAGTACACCCTCACTTTAATCGGTTTCAATGGTGCACATAAGCATTCAAGGCATCACGTTCAAGTATAACAAAGCAATATAGTAACAAGCAAGTGAGTAGTACACTCACCAAGCAAGCAAATGATATTTCATACACCTCCGCCCAAAAAGCGTCTTGAACCACCGTCACGTCCTAAAACATTCAAATAAGCACAATAAGACTCGATTACAAGTCATAAACCAATTCCACATACTACCAAAATAGGGCTCCATAAGAACGTATAAGTACTAGAGTAGACTAGGGAAAGTCCGGAAATGAAGTTAAGCTCTAAACCCTAAAAACAGTTTTTGACATCATTTAGCGGTTTTGGCACCATTGGCACTACAATTGTCGGATAGAGGTACAATATACACCGTTTCGAAGCTAAAAGAAAGGCCTACAATGTTGAAGAAGGCCACTCAGTCCAGTTTGTAGTGAAACTAGGTCAAAAATTCAATGTACTGAACCAGAACTGCAAAAACAGGTTAACAAACCGCATTCTGGTTAAATAACCATAATTCAGGCTACTAAAGTCCAATTCAAGTGATTCCAAAGCCATCCGAAAGCTAAGATACCAGGCTGTGTTTCTTAAGAAGACATCCACAACCAAATCAGAAGTATTCCCAATCAAATTTGCCAATTACAGAAGCAATTATCAAGTTCGGGTAGAAACAGGGTAGCAGGGGTATTTCAGTCTTTTCACAAGCTACGTTGCTCTAATTGAGTTGAAATTTTGTAGGCATTCCTAAAATATCATTCCCTACAACTTTCATGTTTTAACCCAAGGCTAATTCGGCCTCTAACTATAAGGAACAGTGCCGGGCAGAATAAGGGGAAATAAAACCCTAACTTCCACAATTTCCTTTCAATGCGGAAATTTCCTGCAATTAACCACAATTTACACCTTCTAGCTTCATTCTAGATCATTTCCCATCATCATACAAAGCCACACCATATTACACATACGAAACAGAAAATTCATGGAATAAATAGAAAAATTCACCAATCTCAGCCCAATTCAAGAAATCTTTCACCCAATCACACATTTAATCAACACAAATCATTACTTTGACATTATCAAGACCAAAGGAAGTATTCCCTAGCTACTCACCTTGAAATGCAAGAAAAGGAACAACTTGGCACCTTAATCCTCCAAAACCACTCCACTAATTACCTCACAACCACTCACTTAAGGAGTTTTATGGAGAAAATACAAGATTAAATGGTTGGTTTGTTGGATTTGAGTAAGATTGAAGCAAGAATTTGGAGAGCTTTTTCCTTTCTTTTTGCTTGGAGTTGGCCGGCCACAAGAAGCTTGGAAATGAAGAGATTTTGGTTAATTTTTTGATTTATTTGGTAAGAGGGTGAATAGTAGTCAAAAAGTAAAATGAATCTCCAAGTGACACTTGTCACTTTTAGTAAATGCATGGTTATCTCTTTGTTCCTCTCACACCACTCCACTTGGTAACCTCTAATTATCTCATAACACCTAGTAAATTAAACCCAGTATTCAAAACTTAACCTAACTGGCCGAATTTTTCCGAACTTTCAGCACTAGCGGGTCCCACGTCCGGTATACGCTCTTAATTTTTTAAAAACTAACTGATATTAGAAAAATCACCAAAAACTATATTTACTCATAAAAATTATCTAGAAATTTTCCTAATAAAGAAAATGCAGAAAAACGTGCCATTAAATATAATAAAACCTAGAAAATGAGAAAATTACGGGGTCTCACAAGTTGATTGACACTTGTGAAGGCAAGAAATAATGTCCATTTATTGACCAAAATATCTCTCTTTTTCTCCTTCAAAAATTCGGCCAAGACAAGGAAGAAATGAAGGAAAAGTGGTGATGGAATGATAGCTTAGTCTTGATCAAGTCTTAGTCAAACTTTGTGGCTTATTGACAATTGGCAATAAGAGGAGAAATGGCTATCCCTTTTCTTTGGTAAAAAATTTCGGCCACACTAGGATAATTATTAGGAAAGGATAAATGAAAGAAAAATAAGAAGATGAGGATAAGAAAATATTGGTCAAGTAGTGCCTTTGACCGGTACAAATGGCGTGAGTCGGTTCAAGTCTACTTTCTTAACTCTCTTGTACTTTTGTTTTAACTTATAATTCACTAACTTACACTAGCACTTTTTCACCACATACTTCCTCTTACTTAATACTCGCTATTATCTACCAAATTTAATGCACACACCCACCAATCGATCACACTACCAAAATGCACCAAAACTTAACTTACTCTAACTTTAAAAATAAAAGTAAAACTCTCAACTCAACTAATGAAATCACCATGAAATTTAGGGCTAGTAAATAATTAAATAGTCAAGTAAAGAAATATAGAATGAAATATAAATTAATATGTCAAAAATGGGAGGAAATTCTAAAGAAATTTTCGAGTCCTCACACGTAAGAGTGTAGACAAAGTGCGATTGACAACCTTAGATTGGCCATCAGTTTGTAGGTGACTAGTAGTAGAAAAGAGCAATTTAGTACCCAACTTTCCCCACAAAGTTTTCCAAAAGTAACTCAAAAATTTGACATCCCTATCAGAGACAATCGTCCTAGGCATGCCATGCAATCTAATGATCTCTTTGAAAAACAAAGCAGCAATATGAGATGCATCATCCATTTTGTGACATGGGATAAAATGTGCCATCTTAGAAAACCTATCAACAACAACATAGATGCTATTATTACCCCTTTTGGACCGAGGCAACCTCAAAACAAAGTCCATAGAAATATCAGTCCAAGGTTCCTTAGGTATAGGTAAAGGACTATAAAGACCATAAGGTTGAAGTTTAGACCTAGCTTTGTGGCAAGTGATGCACTTAGCCACCATTCATTCCACATCTCGCTTCATCCTTGGCCAGTGGAAGTGTTCTTGAAGGATAGCTAAAGTCTTAGCCATACCAAAGTGTCCCATCAAACCTCCCCCGTGTGCTTCCCTAACAAGTAAAGAACGAATAGAGCAGTTAGGTATACACAGCCGATTGAGATAAAAGAGAAAATCCATCAAGGATGTAGAATTTACCTTGAGTTGCTAAACCACAAGATGAATAAATATCTGAGAAATTCAAGTCATTGGAGTATAACTCCTTAACTAACTCAAACACTAACAACTTTGCATCAAGTTGAGTAAGCAATGAATGACGACGTGACAATGCATCGGCAACAACATTAGTTTTCCCAACTTTGTATTTGATCACATAAGGGAACGTGTCAATGAATGCAATCCACCTAACATGACACTTATTTAACTTGTGTTGTGACTTAATGTGCTTAAGCGATTCATGGTCAGTGTGTATAACAAATTTCCTTGGCCTCAAATAATGCTGCCAAGTCTCTAAAGCATGAACTAATGCATACAACTCCTTATCATATGTGGAATAATTCAAGGCTGCCCCATTTAGTTTTTCACTAAAATATGCAATCGGCTTGCCCTCTTGCATTAAGACAGCTCCAATACCCACCCCAGATGCATCACACTCAACCTCAAACATTTTGTCAAAAAACGATAATGCAAGTAGTGGTGCGTGTGTGAGTTTGTGTTTAAGCAATTGAAATGCATTTTCTTGAGCATCACCCCACACAAATTTCACATTCTTTTTAATCACAGCAATTAAAGGTGCAGCAATGGTAAACTGTTTATAAAAGCTTGCGTACTTCTCCCACCGTGCTTGGAGTCAGCCACTCTCGAATGGCTTTGACTTTGTCCTTGTCCATCTTGATTCCCTGTTCACTCACAACAAAGCCTAGGAAGACAAGCTGATTAGTACAAAAAGAGCACTTCTTGAGGTTGGTGTATAGCTTTTCCCTTTGAAGTACATCAAGAACAATTTTTACATGCTCAACATATTCATCTAGGCTCCTACTATAAATCAGAATGTCATCAAAATGCACAACCACAAACTTTCCTAAGAATGGACGAAGCAAATGGTTCATTAGCCTCATGAATGTACTAGGTGCATTAGTTAGTCCGAATGGCATAACTAACCACTCATACAAGCCATGTTTGGTTTTAAAGGCTATTTTCCACTCATCTCCCTCTTTCATTCTAATTTGATGATAACCACTCTTTAGATCAATTTTTGTAAAGATTACAGTACTATATAACTCATCTAACATGTCATCAAGTTTAGGAATAGGGTGACGATATTTTCCGTTATTGCGTTCACAGCCCTACAATCGGTGCACATTCGCCAACTTCTATCTTTCTTAGGCACCAGGATAACGGGAATCGCGCATGGACTCAAACTCTCCCGCGCCCATCCTTTTGTCAAGAGCTCATCCACTTGGCGTTGTAGCTCTTTGGTTTCATCTGGTTCCCATCTTGTAAGCTGGTTTGTTAGGAAGTGATGTGTTCACGGACCTTAGCCCAAATAATGACCCAATTCGAGTTCCATTGGATCCAGTCACACGAGCATGGGCCAAACACGTCAAGGAGTCACTCCAAGCCCTTGTGCGAAATGTCCAAGACCAACAAGGAGTCCATAGGGACATTGAAGGCTTGGAAGGGGATAATCAAGTTGTCTATATGATGATCCAAACCCATGAAGAATCAAGTGGGCCTCCAAGTGGGATGGGCGACTAGGCCTTGGGACTTAGTGCTAGGTTTCAATTGCTTTGAGTTAGATTATATTGTTTTATTGAATCATGGGTCGGCCCACCTTGTCCAAGAAGTGGCTGAACCTCCTTTCCTATTTTCCTTAGGGTTTCATTAGTCCCTTAGCCTATATAAAGGCTTGCTTTGTACGGTTAAGGGTATATAATTTTCGTAATAAAATTCTGATTTGTTTCTCTTCAATTAGTGAGAGCATTCGATCCTTTACTTGCTTTTGGCAAGGGTTCTTGAGCAATCTCGTGAAGGTCCTTGATTGTTTTACCGACCTATCCATTAGAGTAATCACCTCTGTTGGAGTCGTCATTCTACTACCCTTCAACCAATTCGTGTCGTCCATTTTGGTTTTAGATCCCGCAATCCAAGCGTTGGACAACCTCGCTAGATCCTTGAGCAAGCGCTACGTGTCTCGAAACATATTGATCGAGGACCGTATCAGTTGGCTTTAGAGCTTAGGTGAAGGTATCTTTCATTATATCCTTGTGTATCCTTGTTTTCGTAGTTGTGTCATAGGGTTTTTGTGTTTTGTCCGCTGCCTTGTTAAAACAAACGACACTGTTCATCGTACTGTTCACATTACTGTTCATCATTACTGTTCACGTTATTGTTCATCCGAACACAAAATCTGTTGGTGTGTTATCCCGTTTGTGTTTGTGTCTAGTTTGTCGATAATTTCTATCCAAAATTTGCCGTAAGATTGTGTTCTCAAATCTGTCTTGGTCGTTAGTCATCACTTGAGCAACAAGAAAACAAGTGGGGCGGCGACTAGGGTTTCATTTGCGCTAGGGCTTCTTTGTTTCAAATCTGTCCAAGTATTGCTTGCTTCATCCAAGTTGTTTACTTAATTTTCCAAATTCATTTAGGAAACTAAGAAAAACACTTGGATAACTCCTTTGTTCTCACTTGGATACTCTCCTACATTTTAGGACCACTCTCCTACATTCTCTCCTACATTGTAGGACGCTCTCCTACATTTTAGGAACACACTCCTACATTTTAGGAAGCTAAGTTTTCATTGAGATTCCATTCACACTAGCACATCCATCAAATCTGTCCAAAACTTCCCTTCAAATTCCAGCCACTAAATGTTGCAATCTTGGAGTACTTGGAGAGAAGTTGATTGAAAACTCATTGAGGAATTCCATTTCTTCAAGGGGAACAATCTATGACTTGAGAAGTGTTGTGAGAGCATTAAAGTGACATCCATATACACGAGCGCTAGTGGATACACGTAAAGGAGCATGAAAGGCAAAATTTTTCGGTTTCGTTGTTAACTTTTTGCAGGTTCCCTCATACGTCATGGCGAATACAAGACGCATAAAAGCTAGCCCACAACATTGTCTTCCCGATCCTAAGGGAGTCAAAGAAGTGGCATTATGTGGTGTAGATGAGCAATTGGACCTCGTCAAATCTCAGTTGCTTGGTTGGTTTTATACTATTGTGGTGTCAAAGATAAAATTTGTAGCTTGGCCATTGATGGGAGTTGTGAAGTCAACCTTGCAAGTGCTATCGTGGTTGAGAAATTAAATCTTCCAACCATTGATTATCTTCAACCGTACAAGTTGATGAGTACTCATGGTGTTATTTGGGTTACTAAGCACACACTTGTATCTATTCAAATCGGCAAATATGTGGATGAGGTGTTGTGTGATGTAGTCCCAATTCAAGTGACACATGTGTTGTTGGGCAAAGCACGGATGTCGAGGCGAGAAGTTAAATATGACGGACATACTAATAAGTATTCCTTCTTATTTAATAGTCGTCATTTTGTACTTGTATCATTTGCTTATGACCAGCTTTGTATTGATCTAGCATACATGAAAAGTGAGCTTGAGCATTATAGAATGGAGAAAAAGCTAGATGAGGGAATTGCGTCTGACGAGGTAAAATCCAAGGGAGTTGAAAACAATGAGATGAAAGGGTCAGCTGTTGAACTAGAAAAAGAGATGAAAAAATCTGATGAGATGGGTGGTAGAAAGGAAGAAAAGAGAGAAAGTGGGCTGATCTTGAGCAACTCGGTGAAGGCCTATTATTTTCCTAACGAACTTACCTTTACTTTGTTTAGTGTTTCTCCTTTTATACAGATCAAGCAAAGGCAAGTTGAGCTGATCTTGGTGTGTTCCATTCCAAAATTAATTGTAAACTTTGCAAGCCTCCATGGAGTTGGTATTCCAAGAGTTAAGCCCCGTTGGTATCCATTCATGGAACAATGTCAACTCAAATCAGTCCACACCAAAGGGGAGTTGATTCAAGCTCATCTTGAAGGGAACACTCCACATTTTGGGGATGGTTATGTACCAAGGGTTCGTTTAAAGAACAAGTACCTCAATGACCATTATGATTTTTGTCTTGCACTTAGTCCACATACAGCTCCAACATCACCAAATCCGCCTTGGTGCCTTGCAAGTGTGTTCGAGCCGGAGTTCGATTTCATGGGATACACTTCACACCACAAACGATCAAGTTGAGCATACATTGAAGATGGTTTGTGAGATTCAAGGTTCGACAAGGGTTATTTTCCAACTTAGCACGTGGGTTTTGCATTGGATGACATCTGTAGCCATCATAACAAGATTGAGTCGAAAGCATGTAACTCGTCTTGTCACCATTCGTGCTTCAATTTGTGGGCAAATTGCTTTCAAGAGGAGGTGAATGATACGAACAAGAGAAGCCATTGGAGTAAAGCCATGAGTTTTTCTTGGCTGGTTGTGAGCATTTTCAAGCTAACTAAGAGACATGAGCACCGAATCATAGTAATCATGACGTATGCAAGTATCATTCAGTCTAAGAGGGCCAATATGTCGTGGCATTAGATTTGGGGTTTATACTACCAACTCTTGTAGTATCATCCATTTCCATCCAGATTTGAGGACAAATCCTTCTCAAGTGGAGGGGACTGATGTGTGCACGGACCTTAGCCCAAGTAATGACTCAGTTCGAGTTCCATTGGATCCAGTCACACGAGCACGGGCTAAACACGTCAAAGAGTCACTCCAAGCCCTTGTGCGAAATGTCCAAGACCAACAAGGAGTCCATAGGGACATTGAAGGCTTGGAAGGGGATAATCAAGTTGTCTATATGATGATCCAAGCCCATGAAGAATCAAGCGGGCCTCCAAGTGGGATGGCCGACTAGGCCTTGGGCCTTAGTGCTAGGTTTCAATTGCTTTGAGTTAGATTAGACTGTTTTATTGAGTCATGGGTCGGTCCACCATGTCTAAGGAGTGGCCGAACCTCCTTTCCTATTGCTATTCTTGATTTTGATGATCACAAAGCACTTTGAAATGTTTATCTAATTCTCTTCAAATATAAGTGTTTTACTTTTTAGAGAATCAGGTACAAAGGTGTCAAGGAAAGAAAATCAACCAAAAGAAGAAGCAAAATCAGGGCACTCATGTCGGACGTCTGAAAGGAAGCTGTCGGACGTCCGAAAGGATGAAGGACATCAAGAAAGAAACTCTGTCGGATGCTCGTGAGGCAGCATCGGACGTCCGGGAGGATCGGACGCACGTTTAGGACGCACATCGATCGCGTCGGACGTCCGAAAAATTTTGCAAAGTTTTGATGACTCTCTGACGACGTTCGGACGCAGAATCTGTCGGATGATAAAATCCCATCGGACGTCCGAATGACAACTTGGCTGATTTTCGGACGATGGGATCGGACGATGAATAATCGATCGGACGTCCGACAGCCCCAATGGCTAGCTGACTCTTTATCTGCTTTCTATCCGTTGGAAGCATTAATGAAGCTCATTTTTGGTCCCCTTTAAATACAAATGATTCTGAACCATGAAGGAACTTTGGCACACTTTGTTTACAAGATCTCAAGAGATATTTTAGCTAGAAAATAGTCTCCTAAGCAAGATTTGCTCTCCAAGTGGTGTGAATTTCTTGAAAACACTTCTCTTGTGTTTGAAATTTTCAATAGTGTAGCTTTGTTGAGAGTTATCTGAGCGATAGTAAAACTTCCTAACTTGACTAAGTGAGGCTTGGGGCAAGGAGGAAGTGATCCCTCCATTGTACATTGAGTTGATTTCTTTTCATCAAAGAGAAGGTGTTCATCCTTGTGATTTGATGCGAGACGCGGAAGCAACTTCGGATCTAGAGGAACACGATGAAGATTGGATGGAGTTGAACCTGAACTTGGACCACTCAAGAATAGATTTAACGGTAGAGGACGCCACAATCAAGTATGTGTGCTTGATTGATAAGTCAAGAACAGCCTAGGATCAACTCTAGGATGTTCAACTTAGCTTTCACAAGCTAAGGGAATTTGCCACAAGGAATGGACGAAATTCTGGAAATTTTATTCAATACTCTCAAAAACTGAATGTAACATGCGGCTTGAGGCTATTAATAGCCGTGACTAAGACCTAATAAACTGGAAAGATAACAAGGAAAGTTCGGCCAGGCCCTTGGGCCTCCACTTGACCGAAAGCTAGCCCAACTAACTATAGATCTTAAGCGTCGGGGGCGTTGCCCCCGAACCCCCACCGGGGGTTTCGCTGCGCCCCCGGGCCTCCAAGCCAGGGGCGCGTCGCCCCCTTGGACCCCCGACTCGCTGACCGGGCAGCGAGATCCCCGTACGGCTCAGCGAGGGTACTTAACTGCAGCTTAGCCCGCTATCTGGAGCTTGAACACTTGCATCTTCAATTGTAAGCAGCATTTTAGTAGTCGTGCAAGGATATTCCAACTCAATTCCTTCAATGGCCGGTTTCTCTTGGATTTGGATGGCACGTACCAAGGCTTGGAGGGACTCCTTGAATCTCTTAGCTCGTGCTCGTGTCACCGGGCCTAGGGGCACCTTCACAGGGTCTACTTGTACACTTTGGGTCTCGTGCTCAATCGCATCATGATTGGTCTTCAAGTTTGAGGAAAACTTGGTAGACAATCGGTTTGATACTCTATCTTATTCTTTTTGTTTAATAAAATTCTCATTGCTTATATATATTCTTAATACTGATCAACATTGTTCTCTTCTTTAAATTTACTTGATTGATCACTACTAGAAAAGAAGGTAAATTTTTTATTAAGGAAAAAATGCATAAACTCAATTAAGTTTTTAATCAACCTAATTCACCCCCCTCTTAGGTTGTCTTTGGGCCTTACAATTGGTATCAGAGCTTGGTCTCCTAGAGATCAAGCTCAAACGGCTTGGAGTAAAGATGACAACCAATCATGCCATGTTTGTTGAGGGGCAATCTGTCACTAGGCCTTCCATGTTTACTGGTTCCAATTATGTTAGTTGGAAAGAAAGAATGATTATCTTTTTACAATCCATTGATATTGAGCTATGGTTTATTGTGAATGAAGGACCGCATGATGCTAACATTCTTGATGCAGATACAGGTTTGTTTCGGCCAAAAACAAGAGCTGAGTTGAATGTTCAAGATAGAACCAATCTCACATTGAATGCCAAAGTCATGAATGTTCTTTATAGTGCCTTAGATTCAAATGAATCAATTAGAGTAAATGGATGTAAATCTGCCAAAGAAATGTGGGATAAACTAAGAGAAATTCATGAGGGTAGTGACAACGTGAGAGAACAGAAAAAGTCTATCTTGGTCACAAAGTATGAATCATTTAAAATAGAACCCCTTGAGAATATTGACAAAATGTATTGCAGGTTCAATGATTTGATCAAAGATCTCGAGGTGTTGGGCAAAGAGTACACCTTGGGAGAGAAAAAGAGGAAAATTCTCAATGCATTGGGCAAAGAATGGGAAAGTAAAGTGACTGCAATAGAGGAAGCTAAGGATTTGAATTCTGTGCCTATTGAATCTCTCATTAACTCACTAACCTCCTATGAGTTGAAGTTGAAAACTAAAGTACAGGAGGATGAGGACGCGAGAGCAAAGAGAAACATAGCTCTAAAGGCAGCTCAAGGTGAAGATGATCCAGCTCAGTTGGATGATGAAGACTCAGATGGTGATGACAACGATCTTGCACTCATCACAAAAAGTTTCAAGAGAATCTTGAATAAAAGGAAGTTTAGAAGGGGAGGACCTAGCAATCAATTCCAGAATCAGTCTTCAAACGCAAGGAACAAAGGAAAACAAGAATTCAACAAGAAACAATTGGACAAATGCTACGAATGTGGATAGCCTGGACACTACGCAAACGAATGCTCCCTGAAGAAAAAGAAAGATGGAAAAGCTGATCGAAAGCCAAGGTTCAACAACTTCCAGATTATATGGAATGAATGTAACTCCGAAGGCGAAGTTGAAGAAGAGGAAGAATCAGCTCAAATGGCCTTCATGGCTATTGGAGATAATGAGGTAACTTCCATACACTCTCAATCTGAAAGTGATGATGAAGATGATAATGATCTTGAATCCTTTGTTGAAAAATTGCATAATGCCTTGAAGGAATCTTATGATAAAAACAAGCAGCTAAAACAGAAAATTGTTTTTCTCATTCAAGAAAATGCAAGTCTTTTTCAACAAAATAAACAACTAAAAGATGACAATGAGTGCCTTGTAAGAGATGGATTTGATGTTCAAAATGAACTTGACAGAAAGACAAGTCTTTGTAAAATGCTAAAGGAAAGACATGGTGATTTGAAGAAAATGATGGACAATTTGGATGAGACCTTAAAAGTTAGAAAACAAGATTATCTCAAAAAGAACATGTCAACCACCTTTCTTACTGCTCATGAAAAAACATTAGCACACAACAAAAATGCACATGGTTTCACAACATATAGAAAGAGTGGATTGAGATTTATCAAATCATTACATGTTAAAGACTCTTCCATTATGTGTAGTTTTTGTTATCAAAAAGAACATTTGAAAGGAGATTGTTCTGTGAAAAGAAATCTGAACAAAGGAATGAGATGCATGTGGTTAGTTAGACACAATGCTAACTATTGTAGACCCAAAAATTAAAGGGTACCAAACACTTTCTCTTTTCAGGGAAAAGGCTCAAACAAGTCCAAATGGTTCATCGACAGTGGCTGTTCAAGGCATATGACCGGTGATCCTTCTTTGTTCATAAAGCTAAAATCAAAATCAAGTGGAAAGGTGACATTTGGTGATGACGTGAAAGCTAAGACTATTGGAATAGGAGATGTTGGTAAGGATAGTGAAACTTTTGTTCATAATGTGCTCTTAGTTGATAACTTAGTTTATAACTTGTTTAGTGTTAGTCAATTATGTGATAAGGACTTGAATGTGTTGTTCAAAAAGTATGAATGCATTGTGCTTGACTCTAAATATAATGTTGTGTTCAAAGGTAAGAGGTTTAACGATATTTATATTGTTGTTCTTGATAAACTTGATTCATCTAGCTTCTAATGTCTTAAAGCTTCAAATGAAGATCCTTGGTTGTGGCATAGGAGACTTTGTCATTTTAACATGGAATTACTAAAGAAAATTTCAAAAAAGGAGTTGGTTAGAGACTTGCCAAAAATCAGTTTTGAAAAGGACAAAATTTGTGATGCATGTCAATTTGGAAAGCAAACAAAAATTTCCTTTAAACCAAAGAAGTGTGTATCAACTTCTAAACCTTTGGAACTCTTGCATCTTGATTTATTTGGTCCTACTCAAATTACTAGCTTGGGAGGTAAGAGTTATTGTTTTGTGATTGTTGATGATTATTCTAGATATACTTGGGTGATATTCCTTGCTCATAAAGATGATGCCTTCAAGAATTTTACTTCATTGTTTGCTAAAGTGCAAAATCTGCTTGATTTAAAAATTGTTAGGATTAGAAGTGATAATGGGACGGAAATCAAGTTTTGTGGCTTTCCAGAATTTGTGATCATAATAGCATAACACATGAGTTTTCTATTGCAAGGACTCCACAGCAAAATGGTGTTGTAGAAAGGAAAAACAGGACACTCCAAGAGGCTGCTAGAACTATGTTGAGCGAATGTAGTTTGCCAAAATATCTTTGGGCTGAAGCGGTAAACACCGCATGTTATGTGATGAATAGAATCCTTTTGAGACCTATTTTGAATAAAACATCTTATGAACTAATTTTTGATAAGAAGCCTACGGTTGGATATTTCAAAGTCTTTGGTTGTAAATGTTTTATTTTGAATTTAAAGGAACATCTTGGAAAGTTTGAGAAAAAAAAATCTGATGAAGGAATATTTTTGGGGTATTCTGAGAACAAAAGAGGATATAGAGTCTTTAATAGAAGAATTCTTGTGATAGAAGAAGCTATACACATAACATTTGATGAAACTAATGACGATAATTCCAAAAGTTTGTGTGAGGATGATGATGTAGGTGTTCGTGAAGGAATGAAAAAGCTAACAATTGGAGATGAAGGAAACTCTAATCCGGAAGCAAAGGAAATGGAGGATGAAGCTCATGAAGATCAAGAAAAGGAAGATGAAGACAAGAATGATGATTCATTCCAAGACCTTCCCAAAGCTTGGAAATTTAGCCAAAATCATCCAAGAGAGCTTATAATTGGTGATCCATCCGAGAAGGTAAAGACTCGTTCCTCATCTAAGAAATTGATAGACAATTTAGCCTCTCTTTTTGAACCTAAAAATATCAATGATGCCTTAAAGGATGAAAACTGATTTTTGGCAATGCAAGAGGAACTTAATCAATTTGAGAGAAATAAGGTTTGGACACTAGTTGATAGACCTCAAAATCAACCTATCATTGGCATAAAGTGGGTATTTAGAAATAAGTTGGATGGCAAAGGTGCAGTTGTAAGAAATAAAGATGGGTTAGTTGCTAAAGGATATGCACAAGAAGAAGGAATTGATTTTGATGAAACATTTGCTCCCGTAGCTAGATTAGAATCTATTAGAATGCTTCTTGCTTTTGCTTGCTTCAAAGGTTTCAAATTGTTTCAAATGGATGTTAAAAGTGCTTTCTTAAATGGTTTTATTGATCAAGAAGTATATGTGGATCAACCCCCCGGTTTTGAAAATGTAAAATTTCCAAATCATGTGTTTAAACTCTCAAAAGCATTATATGGACTAAAACAAGTTCCAAGAGCTTGGTATGAAAGATTGAGTGGTTTCTTGATTGAAAATGGACACCACACTTTTTACTAAACAACTGTTAAATGATCTTCTTATTGTGCAAGTATATGTAGATGATATTATTTTAGGTGCTACTAATGAGTATCTATGCAAGGATTTTTCCACCATTATGCAAAGTGAATTTGAAATGAGTATGATGGGAGAATTAAATTTCCTCCTTGGACTTCAAATACATCAAGCCCTAGAGAGAATTTTTGTAAATCAAGCAAAATACACCAAGGAATTGCTGAAAAGATTTGGCATGGAGGACTCAAAGCAAGTTGGAATTCCAATGTGCACTTCTATAAAACTTGACAAAGATGAAGAAGGTAAACATGTGGATGAAAAGCACTATAGAGGTATGATCGGAAGCCTACTCTATTTAACCGCAAGTAGACGCGATATTATGTTTGTTGTTTGCTTGTGTGCTAGATTTCAATCATGTCCAAAAGAATCACATTTGAACTCTGTTAAAAGGATTTTTAGGTATTTGAAAGGTACATTAGACTATGGTCTTTGCTATGCTAGATCTTGTGAATTTGCTCTATATGGATATTCGGATGCGGATTTTGGTGGTTGTCGTGTGGACAGAAAAAGTACTAGTGGAACTTGTCACTTTCTTGGAAATTGCTTAGTTTCTTGGTTTAGCAAAAAACAAAATGCAATCTCTTTGTCTACAACCGAAGTGGAATATATTGCCGCTAGTGCATGTTGTGCTCAACTTTTATGGATGAAGCATACTTTGAATGATTTTGGATTGTTATATGACTGCATGTCTATATTCTGTGATAATACTAGTGCTATCAATTTGACCAAAAATCCAATTCAGCATTCTAGGACAAAACATATAGATATAAAGCACCACTTTATTCACGATCTTGTTCAAAAAGGTGAAGTTTGTGTGAATTATGTTTGTTCTAAAGATCAAATTGCTGATATTTTTACAAAAGCTTTGCCATTGGATCAATTCATACATCTAAGATTAAAATTAGAGATAATTGAAAAATCATCTTAAAAATTTTTTTCCTGTTCAAAGCTTTCGGACGTCCGAAAGCAGATGAACGGACGTCCGATAATGTTCTTCAGTTATTTTCCTAGAAAGCACCTGTTCGGACGAAACTGTCGGACGCACGACTTCATTCGGCCGTCCGACAGTGCAACGGTACACTTTTTTAAGTAACTTCCCTCCTCATTTACTTCATACCATTCTTTTTCTCTTCTCTCTCGGATGAAAAACTGTCTCTCCTTTCACCTTAAATTCATGCTATTCTGAAGCACTCATTCCAAAATTGACTCAACCAAAAACTTTTCCTGATCATTGCGAGTTCATTTTCCTGATCTTTTCACCAAATCTCATCACATTTTGACAGTTCCCAAATTTTCCTCAAAATCCTATTTTCTCATAGCCACTGTGTTCAATCATCTTCAAGGCTCATTTGCCCCAAAATTCTTGTGTAATTTGCTCCCATACTACTGTGTGCATTATTAGCATCATACATCTCACGCATTTCACACAATGGTGAATCTAAGAGGAGGAAAAGTGACTGCTGGACGCAAACACACACTCAGGGATGAGGATGCTGATTCTTCTAGGGCCAAAAGATCCTCCAAACGCGTCAAAAAGGGAGCAGTAAAGGCTCAAACTTCACAGCCTTCCTCTCAGCCTGAATCCGGACAAGGGACTACATCTCAACCGCTCTCCCAATCAACCACAGTCTCCCCATTCTTTGATGATGCTGCCAAAGAAAAACACTCCTGGATATCCCAAAAAGGTTTTATTCCTCAACGTACCATAAATCCCTCTGAATTTCGCAAGATAAGTTTAGAGTCCATTCTGCGTCTCTTTGAATTCTAGAAATGGTAACATATCATTTCCATGCCTAACGTTTATTACCCTGAAATGCTATATCAATTCTTTGTCAATCTTAGGAAAGGCACTGACCACACTGAAATTATGTCCAGGGTAAATGGGGTAGATTTAGTGTCTGATCCTGAGATTGTGAATGCTGTTTTAAATACTGTTATTGAACCTGGATACAAAAGTAAAATTACCAATTTCTTTTCTTATGAAGAGCATCCCTCTGCTGATAATCACTTTGATAGTGCTAAGATGTTGTCTTATTTCCAAAAGAAGTTTTCTGTCCCTGCTGATGCAAAACTAAATGACCTTGCTCCTATGAATCTCATTGCTTTCTCAATCATTTCAAATTTGCTTGTGCCTACCGATGGTCATAGGACAGATGCCAATAAAATGGAGCTGTATCTTTTTTATTGTTTTCGAGAAAAAATTCGCATTGACTTTGGCTTTGTCATGTGCAAGTTTTTACTTCGCTTTACCACTGATTCTCGTAGAAAACTGTCTTATGAAAAATTTCTTCAGAAGATTTTTGAGTTTTACAAAGTACCCATCCTTGGTGTTTGTCCCAAAGAAACGTTTTCTTCTGCCTTTACTAAGGCTTATTTTGAGCGCAAGAATCTTGTCTTTAGAGATAATATGTGGGCTTATAAGAGGGCTACGTCTAATGAACCTAGAACTAAGGCTACACATGATCCCCTTCACACTTCATCCTCTGCTGCACTGACTTCTATTCATCCTAAGAAGACTGCCACTAAGGCATCTTCTTCTTCAAATTCTGAAGTGGTTGAGCTCTTTCGAGATCTTAAACAACATGTTCTACTTCTTGAACATGGTCTCATGCTCACCATGTCATCTGAGCAACAAGCAGACTTCCTGGATAAAAAGAATCTTCTCTTTCCCCCACTTGTGGTTGAGGAAGTTCCTCATGGCAACGAGCCACGCTCTACTGATCCGAGTTCATCAGCTCCTATTCGCTCTGTGAGTCCTGCTCCCACCGACCTCACCTCTACTCCCGTAGCACCTCATGATCCTTCCACATCTGACAAAGGCAAGAAACCAGTTGGTGGAGATGCTGAAGATGATGAAGACACTGAGGAGGAGGATCTCTCTCAGTATCTGCTTACTCGAAGGACGCCTGGATCCACTTAGTTTACCATTTAGGATCACTAGTCCTATTAGAATCATTTGCATTCTGTTTGACTGTTTTCTATTTGCTGGATGTTAGATGGTTGCCTCGGACTCTTTTGTTTTCTTTGTTTCTGGTGTTTGTAATGTTCAAAACTGGATATGTGGATGTAATGTTTGTGATGCTCGTAAGTTATTTTGTTATGAATGTTTAGTTCTGTCTCATGCTACTTTTGTGATGTATTTTTACCTTTTGACTTTTGTGATGACAAAAAGGGGGAGAGATATGGTCTAGATATGAATATGGATATGGTCTATATATGAATATGGATATGGACTAGATATGAATATGGATATGGATATGCGTATGGATATGCGGGATGCGTTGAATTGGTAAAATGTTGGATGCTGGATGCGTAACTGTTTTTGGATGATTGAATAAATCTGTGAAGTAGCCAAGTGAGGGGAAGTTTTTCAAGTTTTGTTCTACGATTGACTGAGTAAGGGGGAGCTTTTGTCAATTGAAAAAGGGGGAGCCTATTTGTAATCATCATATTTCATTTCAAACCATTGTTTTGTCATCATCAAAAAGAGGGAGAATGTTATTCTAGATTTTGATGATCACAAAGCACTTTGAAATGTTTATCTAATTCTCTTCAAATATAAGTGTTTTGCTTTTTAGAGAATCAGGTACAAAGGTGTCAAGGAAAGAAAATCAACCAAAAGAAGAAGTAAAATCATGGCACTCATGTCGGACGTCCGAAAGGATGAAGGACATCAAGAAAGAAACTCTGTCGGACGCTCGTGAGAAAGCATCGGACATCCGGGAGGATCGGACGCACGTTTAGGACGCACATCGATCGCGTTGGACGTCCGAAAAATTTCGCAAAGTTTTGATGACTCTCTGACGACGTTCGGACGCAGAATCTGTCGGACGATAAAATCCCATCCGACGTCCGAACGACAACTTGGCTGATTTTCGGACGATGGGATCGAACGATAAATAATCGGTCGGACGTCCAACAGGCCCAACGGCTAGCTGACTCTTCATCTGCCTTCTATCCATTGGAAGCATTAATGAATCTCATTTTTGGTCCCCTTTAAATACAAACAATTCTGAACCATGAAGGAACTTTGGCACACTTTGTTTACAAGATCTCAAGAGATATTTTAGCTAGAAAATAGTCTCCTAAGCAAGATTTGTTCTCCAAGTGGTGTGAATTTCTTGTAAACACTTCTCTTGTGTTTGAAATTTTCAATAGTGTAGCTTTGTTGAGCGTTATCTGAGCGATAGTAAAACTTCCTAGCTTGACTAAGTGAGGCTTGGGGCAAGGAGGAAGTGATTCCTCCATTGTACATTGAGTTGATTTCTTTTCATCAAAGAGAAGGTGTTCATCCTTGTGATTGGTCTTCAAGTTTGAGGAAAACTTGGTAGACAATCGGTTTGATACTCTATCTTATTCTTTTTGTTTAATAAAATTATCATTACTTATATATATTCTTAATTCTGATCAACATTGTTCTCTTCTTTAAATTTACTTGATTGATCACTACTAGAAAAGAAGGTAAATTTTTTATTAAGAAAAAAGTGCATAAACTCAATTAAGTTTTTAATCAACCTAATTCACCCCCCTCTTAGGTTGTCTTTGGGCCTTACACCTATTTTCCTTAGGGTTTCATTAGTCCCTTAGCCTATATAAAGGCTTGCTTTGTACGGTTAAGGGTATACAATTTTCGTAATAAAATTCTGATTTGTTTCTCTTCAATTATTGAGAGCATTCGATCCTTTACTTGCTATTGACAAGGGTTTTTGAGCAATCTCGCAAAGGTCCTTGATTGTTCTACCGACCTATCCATTAGAGTAATCACCTCTGTTGGAGTCGTCGTTCTACTACCCTTCAACCAATTCGTGTTATCCGTTTTGGTTTTAGGTCTGCAATACAAGCGTTGGACAATCTCGCTAGATCCTTGGGCTACCGTGCTACGTGTCTCAAAACGTGATGATACGTTCCTCGATCAACTTGTTTCGAGACACGTAGCACGTTGCCCAAGGATCTAGCGAGATTGTCCTACGCTTGGATTGCGGGATCTTAAATCAACACGAACGACACGAGTTGGTTTAAAGCGGTAGAACGACGACTCCGATGAAGGTGATTACTCCACGGGATAGGTCGTACGAACAATCATGGACCAGACACAAGACTGCTCAATAACCCTTGCCAAGCAAGTAAAAGAATCGACACTCTCTCTTAGAGAAAGAATCGAAATAAAGGAAACTTTATTCATAAAACTTGTGTCCTTAAACCTTACAAAGCTAGCCTATTTATAGGCTAAAGGTAACAAGGAAAACCCTAAGAAAACCCTACAAGAGTGGTCGGCCACCTTGACACCAAGATGGGCCGGCCTATGCTTCTACTACGCAGTGAACTAACCCTAAGCCACATTAAGGCCTAACCCCTATTCGGCCCAATCATTTGGAGGCCCACTTGAGTCTTCATGGGTTTGGATCAAGGTGTAGATCACTTGATTGTCTCTTTCCAAGCCTTCAATATATCTATGGACTCCATGTTGGTCTTGGACAATTCGAACAAGGGCTTGGTGGGATTGTTTGAAGAGCTTGGCCCATGCACATGTGACTGGGCCCAATGGAACTTGGACCGGGTCATTGCGTGGGTCCTAATCCATGCACACATCACGTGTTGATCGAGGACCGTATCAGGAAGTGAAGCGCATGGAACCAAATCGATTCGATGTTCAATTCCCCTAATTGGTGGTAGTCCACTTGGAATCTCATTGAGGAAAACGTCATCGTATTCCTACACAAGAGAGGCCATACTTGATGGTAAAGTGTTAGCAAGGTCACTTGTAATAAGCATCACCTCTTTGCACAAGAGTACAAAGATAGGTGTATTAATACTTAAAGTTTTCCTCTCTACATTGGCTTTTATCAATAGATTTTGCCTTCTCTCTTTTCTTTCCTCTTTGGCCGGATCACCATTTGCCTTTTTCCACTCATTTTTCTCAGCCTTTTCACTTTCTTTTGAGCTCTCGGCTTTTTCTTTCTTCTTCCTCTCACTCTCTCGCTCACTTTCTTTTATCAAACTCTCTTGACCCTCACAAACTTGGCGAGGAGTTAGTGGTACAAGAACAATCCTTTTTTCGGCTTGCTTGAAGGAGTACTTGTTTGTAATGCCATCAAAGGTAACCCCTTTGTCAAATTGCCACGGTCTTCCCAACAATATGTGACACGCTTGCATCAGGACCACGTCGCACAGCACCACGTCCTCATACCTCCCAATTTGAAAAGGTACTTGAACTTGCTTGGTCACTCAAACATCCCTACTATCATTTAACCATTGCAAACGATAAGGTGTTGGATGTCGTAGAGTTGGTAGTGCTAGTTTCTCCACCATTAATGCGCTCGTGACATTAGCACAACTTCCTCCATCTATTATCAAACTACACACTTTGCCTTTTATGTAGCATCGCGTGTAGAAGATATTCTCCCTTTGCAAGTGGTCGTCTGCCTTAACTTGTGTTGCTAAAGCTCATCAAACAACAAGTCCAACACATTCATGGACCGGCAATGCTTCTTCTTCTTCCTCTTCTTCAATGAGTGATGGCATCTCCTCATATTCGTCCTCATCATCGGTGACAAATTCACCACTTGACAAGATGATCATAGTGCGTTGGTTCGGGCATTGACTAGCAATGTGCCCTCAGCCTTGGCACTTAAAACAATTGGTGTCTCGGTTCCTTCCTGTGCTTGACTCAATGGCAGTCTTGGGTGTTGTTTTAGACTCCTATTTAGTCGAATCCGGTCTTGATCTTGAGGAGGTAGAACTAATTGCCCCTTTTTCCTCCTTCTTTGGTAGTGTATTTCGAGGATAAGAGGGTGAAAAACTAGTGTAGTTCTTTGGCTGACCCCTTCTCTTTAATCTCCTCTAAATCTTGATGGCCTTCTCCACCAAGTCTCCGAGCTCCACATAATGTTGTAACTCCACTTGTTCTGCGATTTTGGCCCTTAAAGCGTTCAAGAAGCGGGCCATTGTTGCTTCCCAATCCTCCGTGATGTCCGCTCTCAACATGAGTATCTCCATTTCCTTGTGGTAGTCCTCAACACTTCGAGCTCCTTGAGTAAGAGTTTGAAACTATTGGTACAAGTCACGGTAGTAATGACTTGGTACGAAATGCTTCCTCATTAGATACCTCAACTTGGTCTATGTTTGTACGGGGGGTCCCCATTCCTCCTTCGACTAGTAGAGATTTGAACCCACCACACAACGGCATAATCGGTGAATTTGACCATTGCCAACTTTACTTTTTGCTCCTCCGAGTAGGTATTGCAATCAAAGACAAGTTCGATCCGTTTCTCCCATTCCAAATATGCATTGGGGTTTGACCGTCCTTGGAAGAGTGGAATTTTCATTTTAATGCCTTTGATATCACTTGATGGTCTAGCATCCCGCTTGGTTCTCCTTTGCTTAGGTTTGTATTCGTCGCCCGAATTAGAGTTGCTAGACTCATGCACGTACATCTTTCCATGGTTGCCCTTAGAACTCCCTTGCGACATGTCCAAGCTATCAATGCGCTAGTGCATCACCTCCAACTTTTGGTCCATCATTCGCCCCAATTCTCCTTTTATTGCCTCTGTAAAAAGCTTGAAATCAAAAGCTTGGGAACTTGTTCCTCCCTCGTTAGTCATAGTGAAGTGTAAGTCACGAATTGAGTAGTGAAGAGAAGTAATTTACCTCACACACTCCCTCACGTGTATGCCCTCACTCTCGTGTTTTGTTTTCACTCACACTATCCTCTTTAATGATCTCACCAATTTAATTTTCAAGGCCCCTCGTTCAACTCCTTAAAGAAAGCCCTTGAACTGTTGAACTTTTGAAAGCCCAAGAAAGAGAGGCTGCTGTGTTCGGGAATACCTTCAGAGATCAGGGTTGGCACTTTGATATTTGGTATCAGAGCTAACCTAAAGGGAAAGGTTCTCTCAACCTTTGTTCTCATCTTATTATTTTTATGAATATTATCAATGAATACCAGGCTAATATGGAGTGGATGCATCTGTTTGATAACTATGATGCATGGTATAGGTATATTCGTAATCATATTTTCCAAGGTGAACATTATTGTGCATATGAAGATTGTAGTGAAAAAGATTGTTATATGTTAGTAGAAATATACCAGAGTGAGATTGATAGTCTTTCTGAATATTTACATGCTTGGTCTTATTCTATTGTTAATTGTCGAGTTAAGATTGATTTACTTAGTCATCGTCTTTTTACTATTAAGTCTATGAGAGTTATGAAAGAAGAATTTGACAAGAGTAAGAATAGTCGAGTTATTACTGATAATGATTTGAAAGTTAAAAGAGTTTGAAAGAGTATTGTATTATCTGCTATAATGTCTACTTCTAGTGAGCTTGTATTAAATAAAACTAATAGTAATAAATTAGATTATTTGTATGAAGCCTCTATTGAACCAGAGGTGGTTAATCCTGTAAAGGTAATAAGGAAAACCCTAAGAAAACCCTACAAGAGTGGTCGGCCACCTTGACACCAAGATGGGCAGACCCATGCTTCTACTACGCAGTGAATCCAACCCTAAGCCACATTAAGGCCTAACCCCTATTCGGTCCAATCATTTGGAGGCCCACTTGAGTCTTCATGGGTTTGGATCAAGGTATAGATCACTTGATTGTCTCTTTCCAAGCCTTCAATATCTCTATGGACTCCATGTTGGCCTTGGACAATTCGAACAAGGGCTTGGAGGGATTCTTTGAAGAGCTTGGCCTGTGCACATGTGACTTGGCCCAAAGGAACTCGGACCGGGTCATTGCGTAGGCCCTGATCCATGCACACATTAGTCCCCTCCTCTTGAGAAGGATTTGCCCTCAAATCTGGATCCTCCTCATCAAGAAACGGGCTCAAATCCGGGACATTGAAGGTTGCGCTAACATTGTACTCTCCAGGGAGCTCCAATTTGTAAGCATTGTCATTAACTCGTTGGAGCACTCGAAAGGGTCCATCACCTCTTGGGGACAACTTGCTTTGTCGTTGCTTGGGGAATCTCTCCTTTTGCAAGTGTAGCCAGACCCAATCTCCAGGCTCAAATACCATCTTACGACGGTGCTTGTTTGCTTGCTGGAGGTATTGTTGAGTACGCCTCTTGATGTTTGCCCGAACGGCTTCATGTAACCTGCGCACAAATTCAGCATTCTTTTTCCCATCTAAGCTTGTGTGCTCGGAGGAAGGTAAAGGTACTAAATCAAGGGGGGTCAACAGGTTAAAGCCATAAACAATCTCAAAAGGTGAGTAGTGTGTAGCACTGTGAACAGTTCAATTGTAGGCAAATTCAACATGAGACAAGCACTCTTCCCAAGTTTTAAGATTCTTCTTAATCAAAGCCCGAAGTAGTGTGCCAAGTGTGTGATTGACAACTTCAGTTTGTCCATCGCTTTGTGGATGACTGGTGGTGGAGAATAATAACCTAGTGCCAAGTTTAGACCACAAAGTCTTCCAAAAGTAACTCAAAAATTAGACATCTCTATCACTAACAATGGTTCTAGGCATACCATGCAGATGGACAATTTCTTTGAAGAACAAATTAGCAATATGAGATGCATCGTCAGTTTTGTGATAGGGGATAAAATGAGCCATCTTAGAGAATTTATCAACCACTACAAAGATGGAGTCATTTCCCCTAGGTGACCTAGGGAGTCCTAAGACAAAGTCCATGGACAAGTCTACCCAAGGATAGTGGGGAATAGGTAATGGGGTATACAAGCCGTACGGATTTGTTTTAGACTTCGTCTTATGACAAGTGGCACATCTACCAACCATGCGTTCAACATCTCGACGCATGTGAGGCCAGTAAAAATGCTCTTGTAACATGGCTAGGGTCTTAACCATGCCAAAGTGACCCATGAGACCACCACTATGTGCCTCCCTAACCAAAAGACCACGGACGGAAGAATTAGGCACATACAGTTTATCCACATGAAATAGAAACCCATCATGCAAGAATTACTTTCCATGTGGGTTCTTAACACACATAGCATATATGTCACCAAAGTCATGATCATGTGTGTAGAGCTCTTTAATCATCTCGAACCCTAATAACTTAGCATCAAGGAAGACAAGCAAGGAATGTCTATGTGATAAGGCATCAGCTACCACATTCGTCTTGCCAGTCTTGTACTTAATCACATAGGAGAAGGTGTCAATGAAGCTTACCCATTTGGCATGTCTCTTGCTCAATTTAGATTGCCCCTTGAGAAACTTCAGTGACTCGTGATCAGTGTGTATCACGAACTCTCGAGGGCGAAGATAGTGTTGCCAGGTCTCCAAGGCCCTCACTAGTTCGTACAACTCCTTGTCATACGTGGGGTAGTTTAAGGCAGCCCCTCCCAGTTTTTCGCTAAAGAAGGCACAAGGCCTTTTGTCTTGCATGAGGACAGCGCCAATACCTACACCAGAAGCATCACATTCGGTTTCAAAAGTCTTGTTAAAGTTTGGTAATGCTAAAACAGGTGCATATGTGAGCTTGTTTTTTAGGGTAAGAAACGTTTGTTCTTAGGCTTCCCCCCAATGGAACTTGTCATTCTTCTTGGTCACGGCGGTCATTGGGGCGACACTGGTGCTGAAGTCCTTGACAAAGCGCCGGTAGAAGCCTGCCAATCCAAGAAAGCTGGGCACCTCAGGGACGGATGTAGGAGTTGTCCATTGCTTGATGGCCTCAATCTTGGACTCGTCCACTTTGATACCCTGCGAACTTACTACATAGCCCAGAAACACAAGTTCATTAGTACAAAAGGTGCACTTCTTAAGGTTAGCGTATAAGCGCGCCTTTCGAAGTGTCTCAAGAACTAGTCTCACATGCTCCAAGTGCTCATGTTCACTGCGACTATATATCAGAATATCATCAAAGTAAACTATGACAAATTTGCCAATAAACTGTCTCAAGACATGGTTCATTAGTCGCATGAAGGTGCTAGGGGCGTTAGTCAACCCAAAAGGCATGACTAGCCACTCATAGAGACCATGCTTGGTTTTGAAGGCCGTTTTCCATTCATTGCCTTCTTTCATCCTAATTTGATGATAGCCACTCCTTAAATCGATTTTGGTGAATATTATAGCACCATCGAGTTCATCAAGCATATCATCTAATCTAGGAATGGGATGGCGATATTTAACAGTAATAGCATTGACAGCCCTACAGTCAGTGTACATGCGCCAAGTACCATCCTTTTTGGGAACAGGTACCACAGGCACAACACAAGGACTGAGACTCTCTTTTACCCAACCCTTACCTAATAGGCCATCAACTTGCCTTTGAAGCTCCTTTGTCTCCTCAGGGCCCATGCGGTAAGCAGGTTTGTTGGGTAGTGGTGCTCTAGGAATGAGGTCGATTTGGTGCTCAATCCCTCGAATGCGTGGTAAGCCATCAGGGACTTCGTCAGGGAAAACATCCTCAAATTCCTGCAAAAGAGCAACCATACTCGAAGGCAATACCTTATCGAGTTTAGCAACATCCAAGAGCACATGCTTGCAAATCATGAGAAGTACAGGCTGATCAGAATTTGACAACTTTTCTAACGTCCTTAGCCTTAATGATCATGTTTTGCTTCCTAGTGGTAGGTGTAGTGGGTGATTTGTCATGTGTAACACTAGGTGTGCTCACTTGACCCTTGGTCGATGGCTCACTTGCAGAAGTGGAGCCTTTGCCAAGGGTCGACCGCCTTTTGTTTCCTCCTTTGACGGTCTTGTTCACACTCTCTTTGCAACTTAAGTTGGTCCTCATACACTTGTGCAGGTGTAAGTGGTGTGAGAACCTTGCGTTTGCCATCATGCAAGAGTGTGTACTAGTTTGCCTTTCCGTCGAATGTGACGTGATTGTCAAATTGCCAGGGTCTCCCCAAAATGACATGGGTAGCATGCATAGGCACAATGTCACAAACAACTTCATCAGTGTAAGTTCCAACGGAAAAGAGAACGCGTACCTGTTTGAAGACACGTACCTCTCCATCCTCACTTAGCCATTAGAGACGATAAGGGTGTGGATGTTTAGTAGTTAGGAGTCCTAAACTCTCAACCATGAGTAAGCTTGCCATATTCGTGCAACTCCCACCGTCGATGATGAGGCTACACACCTTGTCACCTACTTTACAACGGGTGTAAAACAGGTTCGTCCTCCTTAACTCGGGTGATTAGCACTCGTCGTACCACTAAGCACCCGACTTCTCCTTGTGTAGGTGAGCAATCTTCCTCAGCTGAGTCTTCATCCAGGCAGTCGCCTTTGATTAATTCGGGTATCTCCTCACAGTCGTCATCATCGGACTCGATCTCGCCATTGTGAGTGATTAGCATGACCCGTTGGTTTGGACATTGAGACTAAATATGTCCAAACCCTTGGCACTTGAAGCATTTGATGTCCCTACTCCTAGTCTTAGGAGTCTTATGTGGTGCCTTAGAAGTAGACCTGGATACATCGGTAACTTTGTTAGAGGTGGAAGAGGAATTTTGGTTAGGAACATTACCTTGAATTCGGCTTGAAGAAATTGGTGTAGCCGAATATCCAGTTTCGTGGGTTGCCCTCCGTGGTTGGTTGCCCTTCCATGAGGTCGAGTTGGAAAACTGGAAGGTACGGGCTCCTCGTCTTAGTTTCTTTCCCCTCTCGGCCCTAATAGCGAGTTCAAGAAGGTCATGCATGTCCACATAGTATTGAAGCTCCAAGGCTTCTTGAAGGTCTGGGTTGAGGCCTCGCAGAAATCTAGCCATGGTTGCTTCACTATCTTCTTGAAGGTTCGCCCTCATCATGGCCATCTCGATCTCCTTATAATAGTCCTCCACACTCATGTTGCCTTGAGTGAGGGTTTGCAGTTTGGAGTGGAGATCTCGGTTGTAGTAGCTTGGAACGAATCTTTTACGTATCAACGCCTTGAGCTCTCGCCAAGTTCGGACTCGCGATTCCCCCATTCTCCTCCTATGGGTCCTTATTTGGTCCCACCAAACTAGGGCGTAGTCGGTGAACTCAACGGTGGCAACTTTAACTTTTTGTTCCTTGCTATAATCGTAGCAGTCGAAAACCATCTCGATGCGGTCTTCCCACTCCAAGTACGCCTCAGGGTCACTCTTGCCTTTGAACGTGGGTACTTGGATCTTAAGTCCCTTTAGTTCGTTCTTGGGTGTGTCCCTTCGAGGCTTCTCGGGTCGTTCCTCATCTTCACTAGCGGAGTAGTCTTCACTGTTGGCCGTTTTGGGACCTCGGTTGCTCCGGTTGTGAGATCTAGAACGAGAGCCTCGTGTGAGACTCTTGGATAGCTCCTCAAAGCGGGTGTGTAACTCCTCCATTTGTTGTTCACTGATGCGCCTAAGCTCATTCTTCATTGCGGTGAACAACAATGAGTAGTTGGTGGTTGCTAGTTGTTGCTCTATGTCTCTCGTGGTGTCCTGCAAAAGGTTAGTAGCAAGGCAAAAATGCAAGTATATCCTCACTTCAGTCCCTTAGTGTATCACTCACTCTTGTGTGTGTCACTCGTTAGCACCCTTAATGGACTTACCAACGCCTTTATCTGTTGGAGTAGGTAGTTGAGAAATATCGCTCAAGTCCAACAATTTGTCACCAACTTACCCTCAAGAGTATTCAAGGATGTCGGACACAATTGGTTGAGATTTTTGAGATGGAAAGGACGAAATTTTGAGAAGGTTATGGGTGGCGGACAGATTTGGTAATAATGCTAAGGAAGGAAACCCTAGGTGTCCTAAGATGTAAGAGTGGTTCCTAAAACATAGAAGTGAAAGTAGGAGTGGTTCCTAAAACGTGGGAGTGAAGTAGGAGTGGTTCCCTAAAGCAAGGAGAGAAAATAGGGAAGTGTCCAAGTGAAACAAGGAGTTATCCAAGTATTGTACTTAGTTTCCTAAACTAATTGGGGAAACAAATCAGTTTTGGAATCTCCCTTGAAGACCCCTCTTGAACAACTTTTGGCAACTTCCAATTTCTTCTCCAAATCAGATTCGGCCTCTCTTCCTTTTGACCGAAGCTTTCCAGAATTTTCTCCTTCTTAAACCCTTCCCCAAAGTCGGCTATTCCCTTATAAAACCCCTCTCCTCACAGCCGCACCTTACTCCCAAAAATTCGGCTCTCTCTACTCCCAAGAAACAAGCAACTCGGCCCTTCCCCTTCCAAGGCAGCGTTGGTTCTTGCCTCAATACAATGGCTTCCCAAGATAACGTGAGCAATGTCACTCAAGGATCCCCCAAACGGCTTGCACAAGAAGCTCCCAAGAAATTTATTCCTAAACCAAGAAAGCCCTTTATGGATGCGAGAGGGTACAAGAAACTTTTTATTCGAAGGGAGGTGCAAGTTTTCAAGGCTCAAGATGATCAAGAACCTCAAGAGCCTCAAAGGGTGGTACAAGTGATCAAGGCTCAAGGTGATCAAGATTTTCAAGAAGAGGTGGGTCAAAACTTTTGAGTGCCTTAGCCTTTATTATCATGTTTTGTTTCCTAGTGTTTGTCTTAACTAATGCTTGTTCATTTGTAACACTAGTCACATCATTATTCCCTTGGGTCGGTTGCTCAAATGCAGAGGTCGAACAATTTCCAGATTCGGCCCCTTGTTGTTTTCTCCTTTGACGGTCCAAATCATATTCTCTTTGCAATTTAAGTTGGTCCTCGTACACTTGTGAAGGTGTGAGAGGAGTTAAGACCATTCATTTACCATTGTACAAAAGAGTATATTTGTTAGACCTACCATCAAAGGTAACATACTTATCAAATTGCCATGGCCTTCCTAGTATCACATGAGTAGCATGCATGGGTATAATATCGCACATGACTTCATCACAATACGGACCAATCGAGAAAGGAAGGCATACCTGCTTGTAGACACGGACTTCGCCATTTTCACTTAACCCTTGAAGTCGATAGGGATGTGGGTGTCTAGTTGTAGGCAGCCCTAAGCTCTCTACCATGATCAAACTTGCAACATTAGTGCAACTTCCGCCGTCGATGATGAGACTACACTCCTTGTTGTTTATTTTACACCTAGTGTAAAACAAATTCTCACGCTGTAATTGCTCATCCTCCTTAATACGGGCGATGAGCACTCTCCTTGCGACCAAGCAACCAATTTCACCCTGGGTTGGTGAACATTCTTCCTCGACCGAGTCAATTTCCAAGCTCTCCTCCTTGGTCAACCTGGGCATCTCCTCACAATCATCGTCATCCGACACTATATCGCTGTTGTGAGAGATAAGTATTACCCATTGATTTGGATACTGAGATTGTGTATGTCCGAATCCTTGACATTTGAAACACTTAATGTCCCTACTCCTAGGCTTTGGAGTTTCTTGAGGGGACTTGGAAGTGGACCTAGATACATCAACTAATTTGTTAGTGGTAGAATAGGAATTTTGGTTAGGGAAGTTACCTGGTGTGCTGCTAGAAGGGCTTGGTGTAGCCGCATTCTCAAGCTCGTGTGCAGCTCCCCTGGGTGGATTTCCCCATGCACTCGAATTGGAGGTTTGGGAAGTTCGGCCTCCCCTCCTCAATTTCTTCCCCCTCTCAGCCTTGATGGCTAGCTCCAAAAGGTCATGCATGTCCAAGTAAGGTTGGAGTTCCAAGGCCTCTTGGAGGTCAGGGTTGAGACCTCTAAGGAACCTTGCCATTGTGGCATCATTATCCTCTTGGATGTTGGCCCGCATCATGGCTATCTCAATCTCCTTGTAGTAGTCCTCCATACTCATGTTGCCTTGAGTGAGGGTTTGGAGTTTAGAGTGGAGATCACGGTTGTAGTAGTTAGGAACAAATCTCTTGCGCATCAATGCCTTGAGTTCTCGCCAAGTCCGGACTCATGGTTCTCCCATTCTCCTTCGACTGGTCCTTACTTGGTCCCACCAGACTAGGGCATAGTCGATGAACTCAACAGTGGCAACCTTCACCTTTTGGTCCTCGCTATAGTCGTAACAGTCGAACACCATCTCAATACGGCCTTCCCATTCTAGGTAAGCTTCAGGGTCACTTTTGCACTTGAACGCGGGCACTTGAATTTTAAGGCCCTTGAGCTCGTTCTTAGACGTGTCCCTTCTAGGCTTTTCGGGTCGCTCCTCATCCTCCCTAGTGGAGTAGTCTTCGCTATTTGCCTCTTTGGTGCCATGGTTACTCCGGTTGTGGGATCTTGAATGAGAGCCTTGCGCGAGACTCTTGGATAGCTCGTCAAAATGAGTGTGCAACTCCTCCATTTGTTGGTCACTGATTCGCCTGAGCTCGTTCTTCATGGCGGTGAACATCAAGGAGTAGTCTGCGGTTGGTTGATGTTGCTCCATGTCTCTCTTGATGCCCTGCAAAAGGTTAGTAACAAGAAGAAATAGTGCAATATATCCTTACTTCACTCCCTTAGTGTATCACTCTCCCTTGTGTTTATCACTCAAGACACTCTTTAAAGATCTTACCCAATGCCTTTACCTGTCAGTTTAGGTAGGTGAGAAATGCTGCTCGAGCCCAATGATCGTTTACCAATTTTTCCACAAGAGTAATCGAGAGTATAGGACACAAATATGGGTGGAAACGAGATGAGATGGCCGAATTTGGAAGGGATATTGTTGGTGGTCAGCAATGGAATGTGCGTCACAAAGAAAAGAAAACCCTAGCTTTCTAAAGTGGACGAGAGAATATAGGAAAGTTTCCTAGAATGGATGAGAGAATATAGGAAAGTGTCCAAGCGAGAACAAGAGTTACCCAAGCTATCTTCTTTAGTTTCCTAATTCAGTTTGGAAAACAAGTTAGTGTTGGGAACTTCCTTAGAACACCCTTTTCCTTTATTGAACAACCTTTGGAACTTCCCAAACTCCTCTCCAAAACAGATTTGGTTTCCTTTCCTCCCTTTAGCTGAAATTTCCAGAATTGTTTTTCTTCTTAATCCCTTTCCCAAGGTCGGCTAACTCCCTATAAAATCCCTCTCTTCATAGCCGCACCTTACTCCCAAGAAATTCGGCCCTTTTACACTTCAAGGACAAAGCAATTCGGCCCTCCCCTTTTCTTCGCAAGGCAAGGCAGCGTTGGTTCTTGTCTCAATACAATGGCTTCCCAAGATAACGTGAGCAATGTCACTCAAGGATCCCCCAAACGGGCTGCTCAAGAAGCTCCCAAGAAATTTACTCCTAAACCAAGAAAGCCCTTTATGGATGCGAGAGCGTACAAAAAACTTTTTATTCGAAGAGAGGTGCAAGTTTTCAAGGCTCAAGATGATCAAGAACCTCAAGAACCTCAAAGGGTGGTATAAGTGATCAAGGCTCAAGGTGATCAAGATTTTCAAGAAGAGGTTGGTCAAAATTTTTGAGTGCTTCTTCTAGTTGTAATTTTCTGTTTTTGGGGATAACAATTCAAGAAAGAATCCGTCTA
Organism: Coffea arabica; assembly: GCF_036785885.1. Classification (NCBI taxonomy): domain Eukaryota; kingdom Viridiplantae; phylum Streptophyta; class Magnoliopsida; order Gentianales; family Rubiaceae; genus Coffea; species Coffea arabica. The sequence goes on from NC_092329.1 coordinate 39,751,390, forward strand.
GCAATAAAACTTCGACTTTCCTTCTATTGTTGCTCTACCCGACTCCTCTTTTTCTTTTCTTTTTTTCTGTTTTGGCTTGTCAAACGACTAACACAACAACTTGGCCAAACTTGAAGTTAAATTCCAGAATTGATATGGTCCTCAATGCACACGTACAAGCCTCCAAGAATTCCCCACGCAAGTTTCAAGAACTTCAACTTGCGTTTCTGTTTTGTTTTCTCTTTTTTTTTTTTTGACTTAAGGACAATTCAAATACTTGGCCCAGTGGTCAGACCAGTTTCGGACAGCCCTCTCTTTTTTTTTGTCACACAAGAAACGTTCACCCCGCAAGGTGTTGCAAGAATCTCCAAGAAACTTTCAAGAGTTTCAAGAACCCTAAAATTCTTGTAGATTTCCTTCAAGATTCGCAACACCAACAAGTTTAAACCCCAAAATCAGTTTAGAGAATTAACTAAAACGACTTGGATAACACCAAAGAAACTTGGACAGACTTGACAACAAAAGAAACCCTAGCCGCGCAAGACTCCTAGCCGCACAAAAACCCTAGCCGTCACCCTTTCTTTCTTGTGGTTTCAGCTATGACCAAATACTTGGCAGAATTGGTGCAACAAAGGGTACAATGTGAGGACCCGTAAATTTCCCTAATTTTATACTATTTATTTTATTTCCTTGCTTGCATTTCTCTTTATTATACTATTTTGATTTTTCCAGAGCTTTTATAAGTGAAAAGAATTTTAAATTCATTTTCCTAGTGTAAGTTAGTTCATGGGAAATTCGGAGTGAATATTGGACGTGGGACCCGCTAGTGCAGAAAGTTTGGTAAAATTCGGCCAATTAGGTTAAGTTGTGTATACTGGGTTTAATTTATCAGGTGCGAAGAGATAATTAGAAGTTACCTAGATGGATTATCATTGGAGAGACAAAAGGATAGAGTTGCATTAAATAAGGGTGACAAGTGTCACCTTGTGATGGATTCTTAAGTTTGACTACTATTCATAACTTTACCATTTAATTAAAATTGGCCAAAAATCATCTTCATTTCTTACCTCTCTTGGCCGAACCTCTTGCTCAAAGAAAGAGAAAAAAATCCTCAAACTTCCTACTTCATAATCTTGCTCCAATCTTCAAATCAAACCAATAAAACTTCAAATCATTCCATCAAATCTCTTTGCTAAGTGGTCTTGAGGTGATTAGTGAAGTGGTTTGGAAGATTAAGGTGCCAAGTTGCTCTTTTCCTTTGGTTACTAAGGTGAGTAGTGAAGGAACCCCTCTCCTCTATCTAATTATGTCTAATTAATAACTTGTGGTAGCCTAAGAGGTAATTTTGTGGATTATATCTTGATTTTGAGTGAAATTGGTGAAGTTTTATAATTATTCATGATTTTTCTGTTTTAATATCATTCATATGTTGTGGCCATGGATGATGATTGGAAATGATCTAGAATGAAGCTAGAAGGTGTAAATTGTGGTTAATTGCAGGAAATTTCCGCATTGAAAGGAAATTGTGGAAACTAGGGTTTCATTTCCCCTCATTCTGCCTGGTACTGTTCATCATAGTTAGGGGCCAAATTATCCTTGGATTAAAACATGAAAGTTGTAGGGAATGATATTTTAGAGATGTCTGCAAAATTTCAGGCCAATCGGAGCAACGTATCCTGTGAAAAAACCGAAATACCCCTGCTGCCCTGTTTCTACCCGAACATGCTAATCAGCTTCTGTAATTGGTTAATTTGATTGGGAATACTACCGATTTGGGTGTTGGTGTCTTCTTAAGAAATATATCCTGGTATCTTAGATTTCAGATGGCTTTGGAATCACTTGAATTGGACTTTGGTAGCCTGAATTATGGTTATTTAACCAGAATGCGGTTCGTTAACCTGTTTATGTGGTTCTGGTTTAGTACATTGAACTTTTGACTTAGTTTCACTACAAACTAGACTGAGTGGCCTTCTTCAACATTGTAGCCCTTTCTCTTAGCTTCAAAACGGTATAAGTTGTACCCCAATTTGATAAGTGTAGCTCCAGTTGTGTCCGTTCCGCTAAATGACGTCAAAACTGTCTTTTGGTTTTAGGGTTTATAATTGGGGCTTTTCTAGGGTTTCTTTGTTGAGCTACCATTTGGATGTTTTGAAGGGTATTGTGGCTCTAATTAAAGTTGTTTGATAGTTTGTGATTGGGTGTTGAGGTTTGGTTGGAAAAGTAAAGAAAGACAAGGGGAAGTGCTGTCCAAATGTTTGCAGGAGCTCCTGCGCAGTCTCGGGAGATTGCTATATCTTGATGTAGAAATGTTGGAATTGAGTTCCGTTTGTTGCGTTTTAAACTAGATTCACAGAGCTATAAACTGTGTAAATTTCAGACTCTATTTCTGTCTGTCCAATTTATGGTGGTTTTTCAAATTTGACTGAAATATTGTATCTGTTCTGTCTTCCACTGGATAAAGCAGCAACTTGTGACTTGAATTCGACTGACTTGCGTTCCGAATCTTACAATAGTGTTTTCTGGAAAGTTATAGCCCTTTGAATGCATTTTCCAACGGTATAAACTTTTATTAATTTTGAACTTACAAAACTTGAGATATGATTTTCCATATAAGGTTGCGCGGAACTGGAAAATCCTGTTTTTCTAGTATTGACCTTACTTTCATTTCCTACTTCAAATTTGGAGTTGGTCAGTCATTGTAGGTAGGGCTTTGAGGTTGTTCATGCCTTTAAGACTAATTATTACCTTTTCACTCCGAGGTCACCTCTTTACTTTGCATTAATAGTTCTTTTGACTAGGCATATGGCTCGTAACCGAGTCTCACTTGCGAACTCCATACTAGGTCTTGGAGTCGAGTCTTAAGTGTTTGTCTTGATTGTTCTAGGAGGTGCCGACGATTAAAGCCACACTTGGGAAGGAAACTTTTGAAGTTATCCTTATTTGAACTAGTGAGTGGACCACTCCCCTGAGTTATTGTTAAACTGGTTTTCTGTACTTGCAACTTGCTATGTGAATATCTTTCCTGACTGTTAATCTTGTATGAGACGAGGGTGTACTTTATCACACTCGTTCTCTTGCCTGTACTGAACGAACTGGAATCTATTACTTGTACTTGTTATGCACTTGAACTTGTTACTTGTACTTGTTATGTGATCGTTTAGAAGTGTGTCCAACGATCGTCCTGTTAAACTTGATCCTTGTTAAACTTGAGCTCAACCTCATGGGGAGTTAATTAAATCGAGCCAGCAAGGGCTTGGTCGAGATAATTGACAATCCTTGGGTACCTGTTCCTGGGGAACCTTTGGGTATTGAGACTCTTGATTTCGGTATACTCGAGTATTACCATTCCTGTTCCTGTTTGGCGTTCGGGCCCGGTAAGGGGGATGTTTGGTGAACGGGGTTTTGGCGTTTAAGTGGTGTTCTACTGGACTGGTTTCTTTATTGAACGTTGACGGAGGGTCAACGAGGCTGGATCAAGTATAGCAACGGGGATTTGGCTCCTGAGAGCCACCTGTATCCTTTACATTGTGATGTTCATTCATTTCTCGTATTTGATGTGAATATGTGCCTCCAAAGTGCTTTCTCATGAATTCTACTGATTCTACTGTTTATTCTGTTGGTACCTCATTGAGCTTTTAGCTCACCCCGTTCCATTATCCTTGTTTTCCTTACAGGGAACCATCTTTTGGAACTGCAATGTTTTGAGAAATGAGTTGAGCTAATCAGAAATACTTTTGTTCTTTTGGTATAACTCCTCGACAACTTGGAAACCCTAAATGTATCTTAATACAATGTTTCCTTTTGGATTTGTAAACTTACTAATATGTATATTTAAAATGTTTCCTCATGTTTATGTAATATATAGATATTCGAGAATGTACATTCTTTCATTGCAAACAAAGTGTACTTGTACGTGGTTAGATCCTACGTGGCGGCAGCCCTTCCATTTCGTCGTGATTCTTGTAGTTTTATTCCGGTCTTGATGGTGGTATGACTGAGTCTCGGCGAGAGTTGGACAAGCGGTCCGCCGAACCCTTTGGTTCGCCTTAGGGTGAGGTGGGGCTATCACATACAAACTCGGTCAGATTAGAACTAGTAACAATAACGCATGATTTGGACAGATTTGGAGTTGTACCATGCACAATTCCACTACTCAACAACACTAGCAAGTGTCGGCCAGATTTGTAACAACACTTTGGACAGAATTTTTACCACCAAGCTATGGCACAACTCAAGGACAGATTGGGTGCAACTTATGACCAGAGATTGGACGCAACAATGAACACAACAAAGGAGTTTTGGACAGATTAGGGACAAAGCTCAAACGACAAGAACAAACTCGACACAAACAGAATTTTTTTTTGTAAGACAAGGTAGCGGAAAACAAGGAAAACTAAGACAAAATAAGACAAAACAACGGATATAATGGAAGATACCTCAACCTAAGCTCTGAAACCAACTGATACGTTCCTCGATCAACTTGTTTCGAGACACGTAGTACGTTGCCCAAGGATCTAGCGAGGTTGTCCTACGCTTGGATTGCGGGACCTTAAATCAACACGAATGACACGAGTTGGTTTAAAGCGGTAGAACGACGACTCCGATGAAGGTGATTACTCCACGGGATAGGTCGTACGAACAATCATGGACCAGACGCAAGACTACTCAATAATCCTTGCCAAGCAAGTAAAAGAATTGACACTCTCTCTTAGAGGAAGAATCGAAATAAAGGAAACTTTATTCATAAAACTTGTGTCCTTAAAGCTTACAAAGCTAGCCTATTTATAGGCTAAAGGTAACAAGGAAAACCCTAAGAAAACCCTACAAGAGTGGTCGGCCACCTTGACACCAAGATGGGCCGGCCTATGCTTCTACTACGCAGTGAATCTAACCCTAAGCCACATTAAGGCCTAACCCCTATTCGGCCCAATCATTTGGAGGCCCACTTGAGTCTTCATGGGTTTGGATCAAGGTGTAGATCACTTGATTGTCTCTTTCCAAGCCTTCAATATATCTATGGACTCCATGTTGGTCTTGGACAATTCGAACAAGGGCTTGGTGGGATTGTTTGAAGAGCTTGGCCCATGCACATGTGACTGGGCCCAATGGAACTTGGACCGGGTCATTGCGTGGGTCCTGATCCATGCACACATCACGTGTTGATCGAGGACCGTATCAGGAAGTGAAGCGCATGGAACCAAATCGATTCGATGTTCAATTCCCCTAATTGGTGGTAGTCCACTTGGAATCTCATTGAGGAAAACGTCATCGTATTCCTACACAAGAGAGGCCATACTTGATGGTAAAGTGTTAGCAAGGTCACTTGTAATAAGCATCACCTCTTTGCACAAGAGTACAAAGATAGGTGTATTAATACTTAAAGTTTTCCTCTCTACATTGGCTTTTATCAATAGATTTTGCCTTCTCTCTTTTCTTTCCTCTTTGGCCGGATCACCATTTGCCTTTTTCCACTCATTTTCTCAGCCTTTTCACTTTCTTTTGAGCTCTCGGCTTTTTCTTTCTTCTTCCTCTCACTCTCTCGCTCACTTTCTTTTATCAAACTCTCTTGACCCTCACAAACTTGGCTAGGAGTTAGTGGTACAAGAACAATCCTTTTTTCGGCTTGCTTGAAGGAGTACTTGTTTGTAATGCCATCAAAGGTAACCCCTTTGTCAAATTGCCACGGTCTTCCCAACAATATGTGACACGCTTGCATCAGGACCACGTCGCATAGCACCACGTCCTCATACCTCCCAATTTGAAAAGGTACTTGAACTTGCTTGGTCATTCAAACATCCCTACTATCATTTAACCATTGCAAACGATAAGGTGTTGGATGTCGTAGAGTTGGTAGTGCTAGTTTCTCCACCATTAATGCGCTCGTGACATTAGCACAACTTCCTCCATCTATTATCAAACTACACACTTTGCCTTTTATGTAGCATCGCGTGTAGAAGATATTCTCCCTTTGCAAGTGGTCGTCTGCCTTAACTTGTGTTGCTAAAGCTCGTCAAACAACAAGTCCAACACATTCATGGACCGGCAATGCTTCTTCTTCTTCCTCTTCTTCAATGAGTGATGGCATCTCCTCATATTCGTCCTCATCATCGGTGACAAATTCACCACTTGACAAGATGATCATAGTGCGTTGGTTCGGGCATTGACTAGCAATGTGCCCTCAGCCTTGGCACTTAAAACAATTGGTGTCTCGGTTCCTTCCTGTGCTTGACTCAATGGCAGTCTTGGGTGTTGTTTTAGACTCCTATTTAGTCGAATCCGGTCTTGATCTTGAGGAGGTAGAACTAATTGCCCCTTTTTCCTCCTTCTTTGGTAGTGTATTTCGAGGATAAGAGGGTGAAAAACTAGTGTAGTTCTTTGGCTGACCCCTTCTCTTTAATCTCCTCTAAATCTTGATGGCCTTCTCCACCAAGTCTCCGAGCTCCACATAATGTTGTAACTCCACTTGTTCTGCGATTTTGGCCCTTAAAGCGTTCAAGAAGCGGGCCATTGTTGCTTCCCAATCCTCCGTGATGTCCGCTCTCAACATGAGTATCTCCATTTCCTTGTGGTAGTCCTCAACACTTCGAGCTCCTTGAGTAAGAGTTTGAAACTATTGGTACAAGTCACGGTAGTAATGACTTGGTACGAAATGCTTCCTCATTAGATACCTCAACTTGGTCTATGTTTGTACGGGGGGTCCCCATTCCTCCTTCGACTAGTAGAGATTTGAACCCACCACACAACGGCATAATCGGTGAATTTGACCATTGCCAACTTTACTTTTTGCTCCTCCGAGTAGGTATTGCAATCAAAGACAAGTTCGATCCGTTTCTCCCATTCCAAATATGCATTGGGGTTTGACCGTCCTTGGAAGAGTGGAATTTTCATTTTAATGCCTTTGATATCACTTGATGGTCTAGCATCCCGCTTGGTTCTCCTTTGCTTAGGTTTGTATTCGTCGCCCGAATTAGAGTTGCTAGACTCATGCACGTACATCTTTCCATGGTTGCCCTTAGAACTCCCTTGCGACATGTCCAAGCTATCAATGCGCTAGTGCATCACCTCCAACTTTTGGTCCATCATTCGCCCCAATTCTCCTTTTATTGCCTCTGTAAAAAGCTTGAAATCAAAAGCTTGGGAACTTGTTCCTCCCTCGTTAGTCATAGTGAAGTGTAAGTCACGAATTGAGTAGTGAAGAGAAGTAATTTACCTCACACACTCCCTCACGTGTATGCCCTCACTCTCGTGTTTTGTTTTCACTCACACTATCCTCTTTAATGATCTCACCAATTTAATTTTCAAGGCCCCTCGTTCAACTCCTTAAAGAAAGCCCTTGAACTGTTGAACTTTTGAAAGCCCAAGAAAGAGAGGCTGCTGTGTTCGGGAATACCTTCAGAGATCAGGGTTGGCACTTTGATATTTGGTATCAGAGCTAACCTAAAGGGAAAGGTTCTCTCAACCTTTGTTCTCATCTTATTATTTTTATGAATATTATCAATGAATACCAGGCTAATATGGAGTGGATGCATCTGTTTGATAACTATGATGCATGGTATAGGTATATTCGTAATCATATTTTCCAAGGTGAACATTATTGTGCATATGAAGATTGTAGTGAAAAAGATTGTTATATGTTAGTAGAAATATACCAGAGTGAGATTGATAGTCTTTCTGAATATTTACATGCTTGGTCTTATTCTATTGTTAATTGTCGAGTTAAGATTGATTTACTTAGTCATCGTCTTTTTACTATTAAGTCTATGAGAGTTATGAAAGAAGAATTTGACAAGAGTAAGAATAGTCGAGTTATTACTGATAATGATTTGAAAGTTAAAAGAGTTTGAAAGAGTATTGTATTATCTGCTATAATGTCTACTTCTAGTGAGCTTGTATTAAATAAAACTAATAGTAATAAATTAGATTATTTGTATGAAGCCTCTATTGAACCAGAGGTGGTTAATCCTGTGACGACCCCATCTTCCCCTAAGGCGAACCAGAGGGGTCGACGGACCGCCTGCCCAGCTCTCGCCAGGACTACGGGTCTCAAACAAATCGAATTTCGTTTAGTTTATAAAGGAAAATTCAACAAAGTGAACGCTTTATCCCATTAACTTGTTCTTATAACCATAATATCATTATGCAAGAAAGTATAGCGCTCGAGCACTTCAATCGGTCAAGAAAACGAAAAACGAAAATTTGCCGCGGATGAACAGTAACCGGCCACGTCACTATCCAGCCAGAATCTGGCCGGATACCCGGCCGGATTCTCGGCCGGATAGGAGGCCGAGGCTAGACCCCAAGGGGTCGAAATTCCCCTGTCAATCCGGCCGGAAATCCGGCCGGAAGTTGGCCGGATTGCTTCGGCCGGATTGCCACCCGAAGCCAAAACCAATTTTTTTTTCTTTTTTTTTTTTTCCTTTTCCCCTGCATATCCGGCCTTGTATCCGGCCAGAAACTGGCCGGATTCTTGGCCGGATTCTGGGCAGAGTTTTCGCCAAAATTCTTTCTTCCTTCGTTTGCACCCGGTACTCACATAAACACACCAAATACGTAATGCAGTCTATCCAAGACTTGATAAAGCCATATGTATACATGCCATATATACAAGAGAAAGGTTCAATTTACACTTCAAAAATACTTGGATTCATATACATCAAAGTTCAAGTTTCCGAGGAGCTATTCAAAATTAACTACATAACTAGCTCAACCCTTTTCAAAACTTGAGTCCAACAGTGCCCCTGTAAGGAAAACAAAACAACGGGGGTGAGCTTACGCTCGTGAGGTACCAATATGCACAGATAATGATGCAGGCCAACAAACACATATTCACACATGCCTTCATACACTAATCCACAGATAAAAGGATACATTCGACCCTCAAGGGCCGTTTCTGCAGTCCATATTTGATCGTACTCGTTGACACTCCGTCAACCATTGAAAGTAACCAAGATCCGTAGACACCACTTCGCACCATTTCCTTCCACCATTCACCCCCTATTCGGGCCCGCCGCCTCATAGTTCCAAAAGGTAATACTCGAGTATACCACAAGGTCGAGGAGTTAACACCTCACTCGCCTACCAAGGACCCAAAGGCTCGTTAACGAATCGCCCAAGCCCTTGCCGGCTCGACTCGACTAACGGTCTAAGGGTATGAGCTCAATTTCACAGTAATATTCGGGCATTGCCCTATCAAATGTCAAATCATGTACATATTCAATTTCACAGCCAAATAGTAATGGTAATGCAAGTATGTGGTCAAGAGCGATCAAGTACACTCTCGATCCAAATCAAGTCATTTAAATCACATAACAAGTATTTTCACCCATACAATGGTACACTCACCAAATTTTCAAGCAAATCACACGTTTGGATCCGAAGTAGGTCCCGATCCACCGGTACGACCTAAAACAAGCAAGTAACCATATATATAAGACTCAAACACCAATCACGTACAAGTTTAACTAACTAAGACAAGTTATTCAAAATAACATAAAATGGTACAAAAGGTATGGAATGTGAACAAACGCTCACAACTCATCCATTTCTACTCTCTTCCTTCTAAATTCTAAACCATCCACATCTCTAACCATTTGGACGGCATAACCCCTTAATTTCTTTGATTCTCCAAACTACTCCACAACATCCAACTCATACCATTACACTTAGCTATCATCAATTGATCCATTCATCACATTTAAGTCACCAACTACTCAATTACACACCAAATACTAGCATAGATACCATACATATAAAAGCCCCAATTTCTTCCAAACCTAAAAACCGGAAATTCTCAAAAATGCCAAAATTCTATACAATTAACCACCATTAACATATCTAGGCTCCAAATCATTCAAGAAAAAATCCAACACACCATCCTCAACAACAAGTTACCATATAAAACAGAAAATTCCCCCATAAATAGAAAATTTCCACAACTCAACCATAAATCTTGAAATAACCCACAAAATGGCATCTATAACCACTAACATGTACTAATTTCATCTTACAACCAACAAAGAAACATTTCCTAACTTGCTTACCTTACAAATGTTGGGTACAAGGTGGAGGATAGCTTTACTCTTCAAACAAAACCACCAAGTAGTTCAATCCCTCCTAGCAAGCAAGTTTTATGGAGAAATTTGGAATATTAATGGTTGGTTTGCAAGATTTGGCCAAGAAATGAAGCAAAAGTTGAAGAGGTTTCTCTCTTTCTTTCTTTCTTGTTGGTCGGCAAAGAGGAGGAAGAAAATGAATAAATTTGGGTCAAAATTTGTTTTAGTAAAGGTGTAGGAAAAGTCAAAAATTCAAGGGCCAATAAAAATCCAACATTTGTCTTTCAAGCTTATCTCATTTGTGCCTTGTAACACTTAATTAATATGGCTAACATCTAATTAACTCATAACACTAGGTACTAAGCTTCCGTATATAAAATTTCCCAAAGTTACATCTTACGGTACCGATCGTCCTAGTGGGTCCCACATGCACTGTACACCCTTAAAGCACAAAATTGACCTACACCCAGAAAATGATGCAAAATTCATATCTTCTCATAAAATTCCCCAGAAAACCTTCATATAAAAGAAAACCCTAAAATAGACTTAAAAGTCCCCAAAATAAATGCCCGGAAAAATAAGAAAATTTTCGGGGTCTCACAAATCCTATCTCTTTGCTTGTTAATAATCCATACACTGCTTTTGGAAAACAATCTTTTTCTCCTTTAAGGACAATCAAATCCTTAATCAAGCATCATCCCAAATGAGTAAAAGAATATATTCAAGCCTCAAAAGTGGATCAGCATCCCATCCTTACTACCAAGAAGGAGCAGTTTATTGCACTCCATATTCCCACAGATTTTCCTTCTCAATGGAAACAACAAGGATTTACCTATATCCACTTTGGTGCAATCAGAGTTTCTCTATCTTTTCAGGGCAGGAAAGGATTACCCATGGTGGCACGCATAGCTTTGCTTGACACCAGATTTACAAAATACCAGCATGCTTGCATAGCAACGGTGGAAACAACTCTTAATGCTGGAACTGTTTTTGTAACTCTTTTCCCTAATTTTAGTATGTCTCTTGCATATCCTCATCTGTTAGATGCCTTAAAGATTCAGGTTCAAATTATAGGGGCAAATCAAGTAACTGATGCTATAGCAACAACTCTCCACTACCAGATGGTGTATAGAGTTCAGAATCATGCTCTAAATCTCACAATCCTTGATGGTGAAGATGCTCTTCTTATCCGTGTTGATGAGAAGAACTCAACATCCCGCACTCATGTACCCCGCACTCATGTACCTGATAGTTGGATTACTGATTATGAGTCCCTGCACTCTCAAGTGAATGAGCCAATTGAGTCTTCGAACTCAAAGATCTCCCAAACTCAAGAAGGGAGAATTTCAATTTCTTTTGATCATTCTCATTCAAAGCTAAATCCCAAGAAATCTTATCCTACGATTATGCTTGCAGAAGCCTATGGAAATGCCAACAGAAGAAGGAATAATATGGGAAAGATACAATGAAAATTGGGAAAGAGGTTTTCCCCAAGATATTATTGCCCATTTCACTAAGGAAGGTGAAGCGGTATATCACTTCCAAGATCCTATTTCTAGACACATCTATTTTGATGTGTGTACAAAGTGTGATGATTGTTGGTGGGAACATTATTTTGGTAATGATTATTCAACATCTTCTGGAAGGAAAAGAAAGACAAAGCCATGTGAGGAAAGGCCTTGTAAACCAGATCTTGAAAAACAGGACCCTAACACTGATAACTTTATGTCTAAAAGAAGTGGCTGTGATGGATATCAAATACCATCTTCTTGGATTCCAAAAGAACCACAAATTCCCAAACAATCTCTCCATCCATACTATCAAACTGTTTGGCTATCTTAGAAAAAGAAGCCAAGAAACAAAAGCAAGCTTGGAAGCCAGTTCAGAAACTTGTCTAGCTAGAACAGCCATCTAGATGCTTTTATCAAAAGGCCGAAGAACCACTTCAACAAGTCTTCATGTTTAATGAAGAAGATTTCCCCAAACTAGAGCCTTTTGTCAAACATGGTTCTAGACATGTGCCAAAAGTTTAGAATGCTCATCGTACAGTTCTTCCAACAGGAGAAACTGTAAGATCCAGTCCTATGGAAGAAATTTTGAATTGGCAGACTAAAAATTTCTTGGTGCAAAATACTGCTTTCACTTCCATTCATAAGAATGTGACTGAGGTAAAAGGGAAGATTGATCATATAGATACTGCAGTCAAAACTCAAAATTCTCAAGTATCTCATATGATTAAAGTTCTTGAAAAAAGGCCTGAAAATCTGAAATATGAATTGCCTTCACATTCTTCCTCTCTAGCTAACTTTGTTTTGAATCAGGAAAAAGAAACTCGCTTCATTAAAAATCAAATTGAAATTCTCAGGACTACAGGTGAGATCCCTAAATTTGATGTTGGGCCAGTTGAACCAACAGCACCAAAGGTAAGTCCAGGTTTTGGTGCTACTCCAATCAGAAATTGACCAACACCTTTTTACTTTGGTGGTGTAACTACCCCAAATCCTTCTGTGTTTTTCCCGAGCCAACAGAAACAGACTTCTCCTCCTTTTGATATTGCTAAAGTATTATGGGATTATCGTAAGAATAAGCAAAAACAAAAGGATGAAGAAAGAGAAAGGAATAGAGCTGAGGAAGAAAGAAAAAGAAAAGAAAAAGAAACTGTTCAAGAACCAGAAAGTTCATTGATGTATACAAAAATACATACTAACCCTACATTTTCTCTTGAACAGGAATAGGAAGCAGGAAAAATACAAGAATCTATGATAATCCTTTGTCATAAATGTTACAAGAATTACATGATGAATCAATACCATACATCTCTACTTATGACCAATTGGAAGAAGATTCTGAAGCATCAGAATCAATAGCTGAATCAGATGATAGTCAAAACTCAGAATCATCTGAGGAAGTGACATCTTCTGAAGAAGAAGAAATCCCGGTCATAAATATGGCTACTGAAGCTAAAGTTGTACATCCTGATGATGAAGAAGATGGTGAAGGAGAAACTTCAAATACTTCCAGAACTCAGAGGACCACTTTTTCAAAACCAAAGGGAGTTCAAATTTTTACTATTGAGGATATTCCATCTGAAAGATGGGAAGCAAGATTTCAAGATTTTCATGCTCGGATGACTGTCCAAAATATTACCGAAGAATCTCATTTTGAAATTTTGTCTGATTTTACTGTTCATTTTTCAAGAATCCTTAAAGATTGGTGGGCAAGTCTTGGAGAACAGGACAAGATGTATTTCTTGACCCATCAAGATTTTTCTGAAAATATTAATATCTTGCACTTGATGTTTATTGGAGATGTTAAAGTGAGCAAGGAAACAAAGAGAAAGGAAATCTTCCAAATGAAATGTTTCTCCTATGATCGTAAAGATCTTAATAAACATTTCAAGAAGATGACTAAATTATTTTTTGCTCTTGGTGCAAATATCAATGTCAAACAAGCTTTTGTGCGTTCACTTCCGAAATCCCTTGCTGATGGAGCTGAGATGTATATCCATAACAAATATGGCTCTATCTTAAATTTGTCTATAGGACAAATTAAACAGACAGTTCTCTTATCCCTGGATGATCTTTGCAACAAGAGAAAAGTTATCAGAAAATATCTTAAAGGAGATGTTTGCCTAGATCAAGCTTGCAAAAAGCCATAACTGATCACTAAAGGGAAATGTCAAGCCTGTGCTCCTCACAAAAGAAGGGGAAGATTTAAGAGGAAGAAGAAGAAGTTTAGAGGAAGGAAAGGCAATAGATGTTTTATCTATGGCAAGCCAGGACATTTTGCAAAAAATTGTCCTCAGAACCAAAAGGGAGTAATGTGAGAACCCGTAGAAACCCTAATCTTTTCCTAGGGTTTTAGTTTCCTTAATTGCATGTTTTCTGCATTTTCTGGCTTAGAAATATTTTCTTGGTAGATTTTATGAGCAATTATAGTTTTTAGATGATTTTTCTAGCATTAGTGAGTTCTTAAAAAATTAAGAATATATATTGGACGTGGGACCCACTAGTGCGAAAAGTTCGGAAAAATTCGGCCAATTAGGTTAAATTTCGGATACTGTGTAAAATTTATCGGGTGTTAATAGACAAGTAGAGTGTGTGAAATGATTGATGTGAGAGAAGAAAGAAAGGATAGGAATGCATTTAATGAGGTGACAAGTGTCACATTCTCATTGGTTGGACTTTAAGAATTACTATTCACTTTCTTGACTTTTTTGACCAAAGGATTAAATATCAAAAAAATGCACAAAAATCACCATTTTCTTCTCTTGGTGGCCGGATCTCCCTAGCTCAAGAAGGAAGTGCATTTCTTCAACTTTCAAGCTCCATTTGCTTCAATCTCCCACAAACAAAAGCCTAGAGTAGATTCTACTCCATAAAAACCTTTCTTCTAGTGCTAGTAAGTGTTGTAGTGAAGTTTGTTTGAACCTCTAAGGTGGCCAACCTCTCTACATCTCTTGTTCTTAGGTAAGTGATGTTTTACTACTTCCTTATATCTAATGATGCTTATTTTATGCCTAATGGTGGCTATTGTGCTAGAAATTGTGGATTATTTCTTGGTTTGAAGTGATTTGGTTGAGTTTTTTTTATTTTTTGAGGAATTTTCTGGTTTCATATGATCTTGATGGTGTGGTTGTTTTTGATGGTTGGTAATAAGGGGCTTTGGCTCTAGTAGGTGCATATGATAGGAAAATGCAATCAATTTTGAATTTGGAAGAATTTCTGGAAAATTAGGGTTCTTGGTTGAACATTCTGTCCGAAATTTTAGGTCATAGATAGAGGCCGAATTGGACTTTGCTCAAAACATGAAAGTTGTAGGTATTGATGAGTTTGAAGTGCCTGCAAAATTTCAGGGCATTTGGAGTAGTGTAGAGTGAGTTATGCCGTTTTTACTGTTGCTGTTCTGGTTGAACAGAATGTGCGAACTGCGATAGTAATTGTCTATTTTGACTGGAATTGGTTTGGATTTTGAAGTTGGTGTCTTCTGATGAAATGTAACTGGATGTCTTAGCTAACTTATGCCTTTGGAATTTCGGCATTTGGACTTGTATGGACTGAGATATACCGATTACAGTTTTCTGTGTTTTGCAAACCTGTTTTGGGAATTCTGGGTTAGTATTTGGCATATTTGACCTAGTTGTGTTAGGAACTGGATTGAGTGGCCTTCTACATTATTGTAGCTCTGTTTCATAGATTCGAAACGGTGCATCTTGCACCCCCATCCGATAACCGTAGAGAATTTTACACCATTACCGCATAATAAGGGCAAAACAGTTTTCTATTTGGGGCCAAGACTAAGGCCATTTTCTAATTTCTGGTTTGCTATTATGCTCATTTATGCATATGAAACCCTATTGGGGTTGTGTTTAGCATTGCTATATGACTCGTTATCGAGTCTCTTTTAGGGCTTGCTTTCATTTCGGTTGTTTCCTAGCTAACTTTTGTACTTGTACTGCTTTGAGCCTAGTGAACGGCTTTTGGGAAATAAGGTGACTCTTGTGTGAAATGTTGGGACTGATTTGAGGATATAGTGAAGCCTTAATGGCTGGGAAAAGTAAGAAATTTAGGGGAAGTGCTGCCCGATTTTCTAGGCCGTTTGGTTCCTTTAAGTTGGATTTGCCTTTTGGTAGAATGAAAGGCTTTTGGGTTGTTTGCGCCTAGGTCTTCATGCTACCTTTTCGTTTCCAAGAAAATCATGTTTTGCACCCTTGCATTAGTAATTATTTGGCGAGGCATACGACTAGTAGTCGAGCCTCACATGTGCATTCTGTTTACTCGATTCTGGAAGTAAAACCTTCAATTGGTTTATTTTGATTATTTTAGGGTTTCTTGGCGATTAAGGCCAATCTGAAGTGAAAACTTTTGAAGTTGAGCCGGTGAGTGTACCACTCCCCTCCATTGCTGTTTAACTTGATTTCTGCTCTGCAATCTGTTTATTTGTTCGAGACGGGGGTGTACTTTATCACACTCGTTCTCTAGTCTGTTCATATGCCAATTTACTATGCAAAATTTGAATATGTTATCTGTGTCTGCATCTGTTCGGATTTCTATGACCTATGAGCTCAATCCTGTGGCTAAGTTATTCGAGTCGGGCCGGCAAGGGCCTGGACGATTAGATAACGAACCACGGTAGTCTGTTCGGGGATTTTTGGGTATTGAGACCCTTGATTCCGGTATACTCGAGTATTACCATTTCTGTTCGGTTACGGTGAGCGGGCCCGGTAAAGGGGTGTTTGGTGGACGGAATTCGGTGTAAAGAGGGGTCTACGGACGTTTTGGTTCTATATACGTTGACGGAGAGTCAACCGGTTTGGATCAAGTACTGCGCTGGAAATTTGGCTCCTGAGAGCCACCCGTATCCTTCTGATTTGAATCATTAGTTCCTTTGCTTTACATCTGACATGTGTATCTGATTTGTTAAATGTGAAATGCCATGACTTTATTGCTATCTGTTTGGTACCTCATTGAGCGCAAGCTCACCCCGTTCTGTTCCTTTTGTTTTCCTTACAGGAAAATAAATACTTTTGGACTGGATTTGATAATCGGTTGCCGACTTGAGCTAGTTGGACATATCTTTTGTATAGCTCATGTATTAAAACCCTAAATGTACTTTTGGTCCGTTTCTCTTTTGGATTTGGCAAACCGTACATGTATCCACTTTTGAATCACTTTGGTATGCCCCTTTTGGGAAGTATATGCTAACTTGTGAGATGTAAATATTTGCTTGACGTTTGGTTGGGTTTTGACGTGTCGGTTCCTCTTCATGGCCGACTCCGACTTTGTTTTTTCTTATTTTGTGGGTTCGACTGGTTTTCACGCGGTTGTATGACCCGAAAAGTATTAGATCGCGCTAATCTGATCCGTAGTCCTGGCGAGAGCTGGGCAGGCAGTCCGCCAACCCCTTTGGTTCGCCTTAGGGGAAAGTGGGGCTGTCACAAGTAAAATTGATTTCAGAGATTCAGGATGAATTTAAATTTAAATTTTCTAATTTAAAATCTGAATTTTCTAAACAAGAAAATTAAACTGATCATTCTCTCTTGGCCTTGCAGGTACTAGAAGAAATTTTTACTATTAGCCCTCCTAATAGCAAAGGACAAACTTATCCACAAACACTTGTTCATATTCTTTTGGATAAGTATTCCAAACCAATTCCAGTAATTGCTTTCTTTGATTCTGGTACATCTTTGTCAATCATGAAAAAAGACATTCTACCTGATGAATGTTGGATTCATGAAACTCATGATTTCAGAGCAGCTAATGGTGAGCTTTTTCAAACAAAGTTTATAACGAAAGATCCAATTACCATTAAGCTTCTTCCAGATTGCCAAATCAAAGCAAAATTTTTAGGAGCAAATTTTGCTGGAAAAGATCTCATTCTTGGTTTTGATCTTTACAAAACTAACCAATATTTGGTTGCACCTTTTGGGATAAAATCCAAAAAGTTTTTCAAAAATTTCATTGAAATCCCAAAGTTGTACATGATCCAAGATGACATACTCTCAGTTGAAGAACAGCTCAAAGAATTTCAAGATCAAATCATTAAAGAGTCTTGTGTTTCAAATCATCAAGAGTTTTTACAAAAAATGTGACCATCCATTGTGGGAAAATCCTGATTTTTATATCTAACTTCCTTTCAAAAAGAATGAGGATATAAATCCCACAAAAGCTAGTCATTCGGGAATGAATCCTGAAGATTCCAAACTAGCTGAACAAGAATCAATTATCAGCCTCTCAACATCTTTCTCCTTGATAACAAATTTCCTATTCCCAACAAATTTACATTATTTGTCCAGATTGCAAAAGCAAGATGGTTTTCAAAATTTGATCTCAAATCTGGATTTTGGCAGTTGGGAATACATCCAGAAGATAGGCATAAAACAGGGTTTGCATTCCAAATCATCACTTCCAGTGGAACGTGATGCCTTTCGGCCTCAGAACTGCACCGTCACTTTTCCAAAAAGCCATGATAAAAATTTTTCAGCCTATTCTTCATTCGGCACTTGTTTATATTGATGACATTCTTCTTTTCAATAACACTTGGAAAGAACACATTCAATTGCTTGATGATTTTCATGATATTGTTAAGCAATATGGAATCATGATTTCTGAAAAGAAAATGATTTTGGGAAAGCAGGAAATTCAATTTCTTGGAATGAAAATTTCTGAAGGAAAATGTACTCCTGAGCAACATGTTGGACAATCAATTGCAAATTTTCCTGAAATAGATTTGTCAAACACCCAAGTTCAACAGTTTCTGGGAGTTGTCAATTGTGTCCAAGAATTCATTCCCAAGGCAGCCAAGCATATTAGTCCCTTGACTAAAATGCTTAAGAAGCAACCACCCCTATGGGGTGCATCTCAGACCCGAGCAATCCAAAATTTAAAGGAAGAACTTCTTCATCTTCCAATATTTTATATTCCTTCTGATGGCAAGAAGATCTTACAGACAGATGCTAGTGATAAATACTGGGGAGCTGTCCTACTTGAAAAGGATGAATAGGGACAAAGGCATTGTTGTGGATTCGCAAATGGAAAGTTCAAAACTTCATAACGACATTACGATTCCACTTTCAAGGAGATACTTGCCGTAAGAAATGGAATTAAAAAATTCTCTTTCTTTCTCATTTCTCATCATTTCTTGGTTGAAATGGATATGGGATCATTTCCTAAAATGCTGCACTTCAAACAAAAAACCATCCCTCATCCTCAACTACTCCGTTGGTCAGCTTGGTTTTCTCAATATTCCTTTGATGTTAAACACATTAAAGGGAAAAAGAATATTGTTGCTGATTTCTTTTCAAGAAATGAACCAAAAGAAATAAAAACCTATTTCATGTTTACTCCTGTTTGTTCAGAACCCCCAGATATTCATGAAATTCCTTACCCATGGGAAAAGAAAGACATAGAAAGAATTCGAAACCAGCATGAAGTGGAAGTTTTTAGTTCATATGGTGGATCAATCCTAAGTCCCTTCGGTACAAATCCTGAATATCCTTTCTGTCAAATCTTCATAGCCAATCCTCATGATTTACCAAAACCACTGTTGTGGTATTTTTGGTGCTTATGCCATCAGTATCATATTTTGATGGAATTTCAGAGTCCATTCTTCAATCAACCTTTAAATCCAAACCTCCAAGTTTTTTTGCAATGGTTTCGACCATTAACATTTTGGTATGGATTGTTTTCAACCAACCCAAAGCATGTTATTTTTCATTTCCATAGACCGTGTCATTTGATAAATAACCAAATCCATTCTCTCCCAAGTGCAATTATTTATAAAGAAATGTCTCATACTATTTTAGACCTTGAATGTGAGTATGAGAAAGCTCAGAGATATATATTCCAGGAAAACAGATGCATTCCACCAGAGATCTGGCCAGGACAATATGGCTCATGGAATTATCAATCTAGTCATCCTTACTGGACTAAAATCAAAAAGGCAAAAAAGGAATATCAAGAAAGAATGAATGACACTGTAATGCAAGATTTTCAAGATCCATATGAACTAGATCAAACATCAGAAGGTCCCTCCTCATCTTCTTACATTCATAAAGAAAGGACAGAAGCAAAAAGACAAACTAACAAAAGGAGAAATAAAAGAGCACCTAAGGATTACATTGAGCAGTACAATATCACTGATCCAAATACTACTCCCTCAGATACCCCTGATGATGAGTATCAATGGATTTGGAATGAATTAGACAAGAATGGGTCCTCGTAATAAAGTTTGTCTATAATTTACTTTTCTGAAAGGTCAAGTTGTTTGTAACCTTTACTTTTTTAAAGAGTCATATGTCTTTTAAGACCTTGAAAGGGTATCCGTAACCTTTTCCCAAAGGTAATTTTACTATTTGCTTTTTGAAAGGTCAAGTGTCTGTGACTTTCTTGAAAGGTCACATACACTTGTATAAATAGATGATACCAACCATTTGGAAGGATCATCGAATGTTGGTATTAAATCTTTATCAATAAAATTTCCAATTCCCTGAAAATATATGGCAGAGTAAACTCTATATTTTCCCTTTAGGAAGGCCGAGATCCTTATAGTTGTGTGTAGTCTTAATCTTGTGATAAAAGTCCCTTGAACTTTTGAAAGCCCAAGAGAGAGAGGCTGTTATGTTCGGGAATACCTTCAGAGATCAGGACTGGCACTCTAATATGTAACTCCTTCTAGTGTTGTTCAACTCAATAACCGAGATCACAAGATTGTAGCAATTAAGGAGAAGAGAATGACGTGACTGACCAAGACAAGATGAATGACTCAAAGCTGAAATTTTCGAGTAACCTAGACAAGACTTTACCGAAGGAATGACTTTCGTTTTGCTGGAAATTTTGGATTGCTGTTTTTCTTGGTGTTTCGAGTAGTTTTGAGTGGAATATTTGGTATTTTTGGGGTGCTCAAATGGTATGTCTTTCAACCCTTAAAGGTCAGCTAATTCGGTTCACAATTGTCTTGCAACCGATTTAGGAAACAAGTGCTAAAAGGTGGCGACTATTTTAGGAAATGGGTTTGTGTTTAGGAAACAAGGGTTTGGAAGGTTGTTTAGGTATGATGTAGGAGGTTTAGGTGTTTTAGGGTGACTTGGATTTGGTTTCTTGGCTTTTCTTGGCTGACTCCAATCCCAAAAGCTCTAGGATTAAAAGTAGTTCAAGATTGGGTCTTGCTTCACAATTAGGAAACTTGAGCCGATGTCTTTCTTTCCCTTTTTTTTGTTTTTTCTATTTCATTTCTTTCTTTGTGGCTCACTCTAATTCTTTTCAAGAAAATTAGATTTAGTCCCAACAACTTGAAATTCGGATCACAATTCAAGGTTTGCCAAGAAAAGGGTTGAAGTTTGTTTTCAAGTTCCAAGAACTCTCGATGTTTGGGCAAGAAATTCAAGAATTCCCAAATCAGTTTTGGTTGATCCAAAAACTTCAAGAATTTCGTTCAAGAAGCTCAGGAACTTCCCAAAATATGTTTTGGTATCCAAGTTTTGCAAGAAAACAACACAAAATTTCAGAGATCAATGGCACACAAGTTCGGTCTGTGATACCCCAACTTTTAGGATCATCTTTTGTTTAGTCTCAAAGAGAATATTACGGTTTCTTTAGTTTATTTTTATTTTAAAAAAAACATTATTTTGTTTTAAAGAAGAAACTCAAGTTATTTCTTTGGGTTTGATTTAAAACCTTGTTTATTTTAAAAGACTAGAAACCCTAAACGCCTAATCAAAACCCTAGTTTCACTTGTGACTGACCGTTTTCTCAAATTTCTCATATTTTAATTGAAACCCTAAATTCAATTTATGGAATTGTAAAACCCCTCACGTTTTTCTTAAAAGTCCCCTTTTATTTGGAACTTATGATTTTATAATAGCCCTACTACCCAATCACACCACAATAAGTGTAAATGAATACAGAAGTAAGGGTTTTCGTTGTCCATTTTCAAGTTAGAGCGAATTAGGGTTTTCGCGTTTTTCCGTAGTGTGACTATTCGATACGGAGTGAGGATCAAATTTGGTAGGTAAGAGTGATTTTTGGATGAGAAAATATTATATGATTAGAAGTGATAATAAGTTAGTGATTAAAAGTTAAAAACCCTAGTATACGCGATTTAAGAAAAATCGGCTCAAACCGACGGGTATCGATCACTACCGATTGAACCCACCACTTGACCACCACTTCCTTACCACCACATACCCTTGATATTTTTACAAAATATCTCTCTCATTTTCAGCCATGTGACCAAAATTTATGGCCAAAAATGCAAGGAAAAGAAAGAGAAATTTGGATGGCTTTTGTGGTGACAAGTGTCACTCACCTATGGTTTCTTGCCAAACCTTTTGTCTTGCTTTCTTATCACCATATTTATCTCTAAAAACAACTCCAAAAGCTCTTCATTTCTGCACCATAACAGCCGAGAGTGAGAGAGAAAGAGAGAGCAAGAGAAACAACCTTCTTTCATCTTGATTTGCACCATTTGAGTGAAGGAAACAAGATTCTAAACCGATTAACTTGTGAGCTGTGAACTTGGGAAGCTAAGGGAACCAAAAATTTCAAGAGGAGGTGAAGTATTACTCTGCAAGCCCTTTTGTTGAGGTATAAGGTCTGACCCATGGCTTTGGTTCTTTTATTTTTGTTTATGATGTTATATAACTCATGTTTTGGTTAGATTAGTAGCTGTACAAGTTGTTGTGATGATTTTGGGGTGATGTATGTAAGCTAGGGTTTGACTGATTGTTGTGATGATTTTGGGGTGATGTATGTAAGCTAGGGTTTGACTGATTTCCTTCTTATACTTGTTGTAGGAGTGGTATATAATGTATATAGGCTTGCATAAGAGGTTGTGGTAGTGATTGAATCTAGAAAATGAAGAGATTGCCCTTGAAATCCCAAAATTCCAGATTTCTGGAATTGTATGCTTCAGTTCTGTCCGGTTTCAGTGCCCTATGCTAGAGGCCGAATTAGGCTTGGCACAAAACATTAAAGTTGTATAGAATGATATTTTATAGTTACCTACAAAATTTCAACTCAATCGGAGCAACGTAGCCTGTGAAAAGACCAAAATACCCTCGCTGCCCTGGGATGCTTCCAGTGATCCGTTTTAGACAGTTCATCCAATTGACCGTGTCTATTCACTATGATCCGTGCTGATTTAACCATTTTCCAAAACATGAAAGTTTTAGTACTCTGTCTTAGCTTTTTAACACCTCTAAGAACGTCTTAAACGGACTTTGGTAGCCTAAGATATGGCCATTTAAAGGAAGTATGATTAATTAGCCGACTAGTTGGAATTTGGTTCTGTGAACTAGGGATTTGACTGGGATGCACTGGAAATTTGATTAAGTGATCTTCATGAGAATTGTAGCCCTATATCTTAGCTTCAAAACGGCATAAATTGCATTCCAATCCGATAAGTGTAGCCTCGATTGTGTCCGTTACGCAAAAACCCTATCAAATCTGTCTTTTACTAAAGCTCATTTCCGCACTTGTTGTTGGCTTGATTTTTGTCCTTGTATTGTCTTGAGCCTATTGAACGGCTATTGAAAATGAGATTTTTGTGTATGTAACTTTGGGTTTGTTTGAGGAAAATATTGAAGCCATAAATGGCTGGAAAATGGGTAAACACAAGGGGCATGCCGCTAAATTTTCACGAGAAAGATAAAACTAGCTTTTGGAGTTCTAGTTCTGTATCTTGCAAATTTAACTTGAATACACTAAAAACTGGGTCGAGTTGTCTTCATGGAAGTTGTAACCTTTTGTTTAAGTTTCGAGACACTATCTAGTACATTTTGATCCGATAACCACAACTCCAATTATGGTCAAAATCGTGTAACTCGTTTTGTACCGTTTTTTGATTATTTTGACCGTTTTCGACCGTATTCGATCATTTAAGTTATAAACTGCCATTGTATGGCCGTTTCACTTATGTGTGCATATACTCTATCTATATAGACGGTGAGGCTTTTGCCGGTGACGGTCAAGCTCAGTGACTTGTATCATTTTTGGTGCCAAGCGTTATCAAGTGAGTAATTGGGTTGTTTATTGATGTGGAATTGTTGAAGTACCTTGTATATGTTAAATGGGTACTTAGGCGAGGGTGTACTTTATCTCACTCGACCTAAGCCCATCATTTGTTTTGATTTCCTATGTGAGAATACATGCCTTATGTTGAGTATCACCCTTTTGCTGTGTGCTGATGAGGGTGATTACGTGACTTGAGTATCACCCTTTTGCTGTGTGCTGATGGGGCTGATTATGTGAGAACCCTCACTTTAAAATACAATTTTTCTAAACTACATGCCTTATTCTAAGAATGAAACCACGGATTATAAGCCCTAGCATTGTATCCCCTATGTGTTATTGTATACTATAAGAAATTTAAAACATTTTTCTTGAGTTAGTTTTAACTATTTCATCACTTATAATATGCCCTTGCATAGCATTCTATATGTATTAATGTGACGACCCCACCTCCCCCTAAGGCGTACCAAAGGGTTCGGCGGACCGCCTGCCCAGCTCTCACCAGGACTCACTCACTATTTTAATCGAGTCACGTATACACATCCATGAACCATAAATAACATTCCCAATTCAAGCTTATAATTTACATTAATAAAAATCGAGGTACAAAGTCTCAACACACCCAACTAGTTCAATACGTATACAATCCAAGTACAACATGTTCCATTCGAGGAATAGCGCGAGTACAAGACCAAAAAGTCAAAAGTCAAAACAAAAGGCTACGCTAGTCTTTTACAAGTCTCACGCGTCACTCGTACCCCTGAAAGGAAAACAAATGGAGTGGAATGAGCTAAAACCCAGTGAGGTTCCAAATAGCAAATTGACCATTATTTAGAAGTACAAGTTTTCGGTATAGCAAAGTAACAAGCATGAAGAGTTCATAAATGTGAGCAATAACACGTCAAGTAGCAATCTTAAAATGTGCGAGTGTAGAAGTTTTTCAAAAGCAACAATAATCCAATAAACAATATTCACTCCAAAGTATAAGGATACGGATGACTCTCAGGAGCCAAATTCCCGTTGCATTACCAGAAGCTTGATCACGTAGTAGTTGACACTCCGTCAACTTTCAAGTAAGTAACCAATCCAGTAGAACACCACTTACACGACTCTCCGTCCACCGTTCAAACCCCCTACTGGGCCCAAAATCCTCAATAAACACGGGTGGTAATACTCGAGTATACCGATTAGTCGAGGAGATATCACTCCACTCGACAATACAAGAGACCCAGGGTTCGTTACCCAATCGACCAAGCCCTTACCGGCTCGACTAGAGTAACTCGCCACAGGGTTTCTGGAATTCCAGGAAGTGCGCGCATCATAATCAAGTATATCAAGTCAATTGCAACAATAAACAAGTATATCACGTAAGGGCAAGTGCGATAAAGTACACTCTTGCCCTTACAATTCACGTATATAACATGTAATCAGATTGGTCACGTATCAAGTTCAATTCGGTATTTGAAAGCACTCACCAAAAGATATAGTGCCTTTACTGGTCACTTTCAGGTTATACTCCGGGTTCGGAGTCCAAATCTGCGATAAAACTCAGTTTGAGAACTTTGAAACACGGCTTAGATTCAAAACTTAAACGTTTCGTTCAATAAAATTCAAGAAATTGGAATTCACTTGGATGGTAGTGTGAAACACTTGCTCACTTTTTAAACGGTAAAACTTTGTAACTTTTATACTTGAAATCGTCATGCGAGTGGAAAATACAAGGAAAACATACTTCGAGCAATCATGATTGCATTTCTCAAGGGTACAAGTTTGGCCAAGTCCTTACTTATATACCTCGGAACAAGAAGACTCAAGTACCCTAGATGGTTCAAGCAGTAATCACTCTTAACCCTTACTCAAGTTGCAAGTAGTTCTCTAGTCTTTGAGCGTAAATTTGGGCAGCATGCCCCTTGTGTTTACCTAATTTTCCAGCCATTTAGGCTTCATTATTTTTCTTCAACAACAACCCAACATCATACATATCAGCAATTTATGTCAAGAGCCGTTCCATAGGCTCACAATATCATAATAACAAGAATCGCATTAAGGACAAGTGCAGAAATTCAATTTAGCACAAGACAGATTTGACGTACAAATGCGGAAATAACATATCCGAGGCTACACTTATCGGATTGAGGCGTAACCTATGCCGTTTCGAAGCTAAGACACAGAGCTACAATGTTCATGAAGGTCACTTTGTCCAGTTTCTAATGTAACTTGGTCAAATTCTCAAATTACTAAACCAGAAACCAATTCGTCGGCTGTTTAAACGCATTACGCTGTAACGGACATAACTCAGTGTACAAAAGTCCAATTCAGGTGTTCTTAGAGGCATTTTAAAGCTACTTCAGAACACTACAACTTTCATGTTTTGGCCCAGAGCTAAATCAGTACGGATCCTAGTCAGAAAACGTGATAAACTGGACTTAACTGATGAAACGGACTGCTGGGAAATACTTAGAACAGTAAGGGTATTTTGGACTTTTCACATCCTACGTTACTCCGATTGAGCTGAAATTTTGTAGGAACCTATAAAATGCCATTCTCTACAACTTTTATTCTTTGACCTAAGGCCAAAACAGCCTCTAACATACAGATAAAAATTCGGACAGAATGTTGAGACAATTTTCCAGATTTTGGAAATTTTGAGTTTCTAGTGAATCTTTCCTTAATTTCTTGGTCCAATCACTACCAAAACACCATATAACACCTCAATTGCAACATATAAACATCATACAATCATTTGGGCAGAATTTTCCCCAAACCCTAGTCATCAAATAAGAAAGGGGAAAACTTCTAAAACATGCTAATCATCCATGATTTCACCATAATCTCAAGTTGTTAAGCTTAATTTAACAAGATTGAAAGTAAAACTTGGAGAGATAAGTTCTCTTACCTTGGTTAGAGGTCACTAAGAGTAGCCCAAGCTTCCTTCTTCCAAAAGCTTACCACAAATCACCACTTAATCACTCAAGAACAAGTTTAATCGGTTTACTTTGTTTATTTTCTCACTAAGTTGTTGGATTTGAAGATGAAATGAAGAAATTTCTCTTGGTGTTTTCTTCCCTCTCCCTCACGGCTCCTTGGCAGAAATATCAAGAGAAATGAAGCTAAGTTTGTCTTATAATAAAGCCAAAAGATTAGAACTAATGGTGTCCACAAATTGCCCAACACTTGGCCTAATCTTGGCCACTCATTTTTCTCTTTCTTTCCCTTGCTTATAAGCCACAAATTTCGGTCCCCTTAGCTGTAATATAAGAAGATATTTTGCTCAATTGCCAATGAGCTTGTAGGGTAAGAAAGTGGTGGTCAAGTGGTGCGTTCAAACGGTAATGCGCGGGACCCGCCGGTTCGCGCCGTTTTTCTTAAAACTCACGTACTAGGGTTTTTACTTCCCATTCACTAACCTTACATCATTGCTACTACTCACATATTATTTCTCACTTAAAAGTCACTTTTAATCATCAAATTGATCCTCGACCAGTACCGAAAATTCATCCGGCGAAAAATCGCGAAAACCCTAATTTTGCTCAAATCTTGAAACCGAAGTGTAAAACCCTATTTCCAGGTTCATCTCCACTTATTGTTGAACAATTGGGTAGTAGGGCCTTAATAAATAATAATTTCCAAATAAAAGGAAATTTTTAAGAAAACGTGAGGAATTTACAATTTCAATAATTAACATTAGAATCTCTAGTAAAATATGAAAGATTTAAGAAACCGTTTAGTCACAAGTAAACTAGGGTTTTTGATTAAAACATTAGGATTTCTAGTCGTTTAAAACAAAATAAGGTTTTAAATCAAACCCAAAGAAATATACTTTAATATTTTCTTCACAAACAACCTCCTAATATTCGGGATGTTACAATTAAAACAATTTCCATGCATTACATTTCATATCCTTTCATTTCAACTAAAACAATTTTATTGAGTTAGTTTCATTTTTCACCACTTACATTGTACCAAGTGGTTTTTATTTGTGGTAGGGACTTTATGTGAGATATTAGTGGTGTTAAATAGGTATTGGTACATTTGGAAGGGTTGAAACATAATTAGTTAAAGGATTAATAGAAATTGTGGACAAGAAGTGACCGTGTGGCAAAATCCTAGCCAAGCATTTTGTTGATTAAGGGTTAAGAGACAAATTTAAGTTGGACTTGGCCATTTTCTTCTCCTTATGGCCAAATTTCTTAGGGCTTAGCAAGGAAGAGAGAGAGAGCTCCAACATCTTGCTTTCTAACCCTAGCTTAAACTTGAGCAAAAATCAAAAGAGAAAGAGTTTGAGTTAGTGAGAATTTTTCCTCCAATCTAGTGCTTGATGCAAGCTTGAAGTTCTCACTTTTGGTGGATTGATTTGGTGGCTCAAGCATCTTACAAGAAAGGTAAGTACACTTTAAATGGTAGTTTTATGGTAATATATCATGTGCATCAAAGTGTTAATGGCAAACTACAAGTTGTTTGATTGAGATTTGGAGTAATCTCTTGGAATAAACCAAAGAGTAGTTGAGTTATATGGCATGCCTACCAAGTGTTTGATGAAATGTTTGCACTTTGGTCATGGTTATTTATGAGGTGTGTGATCCCTAATCTTTGATTCTATTGTGTTATATGAAGTACTTAACGCCTTGAGGGCAAACTAGAGGTTGCCCTAAACTAGAAATTGTGGTTAAAACTCTTGAACTAAACAAGTAGTAAGTGAGTTAGTAAGTGTGCATACCAAGTGTTTGATGAAATGTCTAACCCTTGTTCATGTGTGGTTATGAGGTATTAATATGATTTAAACCCCTATTTGGTTAGATCTAACACTTGTTAGGTGCAAGAAGTGAAAATATCAAGAAGGATAAAAGTTAGAAATTTTTGGAAGAGGGCTGGCCGAAATTTCCCATAACTTACTGCCCTGTTTTTCCTTGATATTTTCATGCATATTTTGGTACAAATGTGACTGATATATGTTGGGTTATATGTGTGAAGGTTGCCTACAAAAAATTAGCCAATTTGATTGGATAAGTTATGAGTTATAAGCCAAGGAGCAAAACTGGACTGGGTCCAGAAAGTTACTGACCAGCCGTCTTGTGAAGGTCATAACGTTTTACTCGGTGATCAGATTTGAGTGCTTGTGGCATTTGAAAATAGATTCTTAGAGCTTTAAAATGGTACCAAGATCATTTTCTGGTTTGACCCGAGCGATTCGTGGCGAGTCTTGAAAGTTGGCTGTCCGTGCGGTACTGTTCACCCGAGACAGCCCAGAAATTTCTTTTGGTTTCTTAATTTTGAACCACTTACGTTGGAATTTTGGAAATGGTTTCTTCTAGACAAATATAGCTTTGTGAACCTAGTTTCCAACGCCACTGACAGAACCTAATTCTGATTTTTCCACAATGAGCAATGACCGTTTTCCCGAGGCTGGTCGGGCGAGACAGTTTAACCGTAATGAAACTTTTGAGCTTCGGTGAAACTCTTCTTTTGCCGAGCTTTCATGTACATACCAAACTTGTTTTCTTATCAACTTTTCCCATGGTTTGGACCTCATTTGCATGATAGATTAAGTAGCTTAGGCTACTCACTTGTTCTCTTAATGAACCTATACTTTAGTAAGGAACGAATCCAATTGTTAATGGTTTCGCTCGTTGACCTAGGTTTGGGCAACGAAGGTGATAGTAACTGAGACGTTTGACATCAATTGCTACTTTTGCTTGACAGGTGAGTGTTCCACTACTTGCTACTTGTTATGTGGAATACTTGCATACTTGGAATCGTTGATTTGTTATTGTTTGAGCCAAACACTGTTTTATTTAAAATCGAGGCGAGTGTGTACTTTATCGCACTCGACCTTCCTTGTTTTTCCACTGAGGCTCCACTTACTGAATAAGTTAACATGAAATGAGATATTGCTATACATGACTGTGCTTAAGTTGCTTGGATGATATTCCATCAACTACTGTTACTGTTTGGGTACCTAACCTCATAGGTGAGTCAGTCGTATTGAGCCAGCAAGGGCTTGGTCGAGAAGGCCGATAAACCTTGAGGACTGTTTACTGTACACTGAAACCGGTATACTCGAGTATTACCAAACTACTGTTTATGGAGTGCGGGCCCGGTAGGGGGTTGATTTGGTGGACGGAGACTGGTGAAAGTGGTGTTCTACGGACCCTTTTATACTATGCTTACAAGTGTTGACGGAGTGTCAACAGAAGACAATTATGATCAAGCTCCAGGGGATCTTTGGCTTTTGAAAGCCACTTGTATCCTTGAATTGAACTGTGATTAACTGTTACTCTACTAAATGGTATTTATTTGGTTGTTTTGTGACCTTATATGGCTATGTGGTTACTTGTTTTATTTGGAACCTCACTGGGCTTTAGCTTACCCCATTCCCTTTGTTTTCCTTAATAGATCGGGAAGGGATTTGATCAAGAGTTTACCTAACTTTGTTTTGCTATGAACTTGTATCTTGATATTGTAACCATTTGTTTAAGAAGACCTTACTTTTGACTCCTGTAAGCTTGATTCTATAAGTCCAACTTATATTATGTAATTGTAGTTTGGAGTGATAAGTGTGACTTTTAGCTTGCCATTTGAAGTTTGGAAAGTTGGCTTGACGTTTTTATGCCATTAGGGTTTGTACGCTTTGATTTGAAGTTATTTCTCCAGTTATTTGAGTTGCTACTTCTTTGATCGACCGAGCCTCGGTGAGAGCTGGGCAGGCAGCCCGCTGATACCCTAGTGTCCGCCCTAGGGAGAGGTGGGGCTGTCACAGATTACATGACTTGAATTAAACCCCATTTGTTGTGTGCTGTTTGGGGTAAGTACTTTGTTGTGTACTTGTTGAGAGATACCATCTATTGAGAGATCGAATATCTCAGGGCTTGGTTCCAGCCCGGTTCCAAGGGTTAGACGAACTATTCGAGCCAGCTAGAGCTTGGTCGAAGATAGTTCCATGCTAAACTTGGGATTCAGTTCCTTGTTAAAGCTTTGACGAAAGCTAAGTTATTTTAATTCGCTCGAGCTGCTGTGTGCTGTTGACTGGCCAGCGGGGGTTGATAAGGTGAATGGGAAAGTTTAAGTGGAGTCTACGGACCATGAGTACTTTGGTTGACGGAGTGTCAACAGGCGTTCAAGCTCGGGGAATTGAACTGGCTTTGGAACCACCCGTATCCTACCATTGTGATGTTACTTTTCTGTTATTGATGTGAATTATCCTGATTTACTTGTTTAATGATGTGAGTTTACATTTTTACCCCTGATTATTCACTAAGCATATAGCTTACCCCTTTCCATTTGTTTTCCTTAGTAGGGGGCCGATGTGGGGATCGCTCGGGAAGGTGTTTGGCGTTTTTGATTATAGATGAGTTGAATTTGTACTTGTTATAAGTTGACTAGTAAGATGTATATAGTTGTCGTGGTGGTTGTAGCTATCAGCTTTTCTAGGGTTTACTTTCTGGTACTCGTGATATGTAAATCTTGGAGAATTGGATGTAATATTTGAGATTTATCTTGTGATTCGTTTAAGGATAGTAGTGAGTGAGTGAGTCCCGGCGAGAGCTGGGCAGGCGGTCCGCCGAACCCTTAGGTTCGCCCTAGGGAGAGGTGGGGCTGTCACACGGTCAACCCCAAGAAAATTTGCCAGCAATAGACTTGAAAAGATTGGTACGTGACACTTTTTTTTACCTTTGCTGGGTTGTTTTCACAACCAAAGCGACACAATAATCACAAGAATCACACTACAATCTGGACAAAAATCAGTAATAATTAGTGACTAAGATTTCTGGATAGATTGCAACACAAGAGCACAATCCTAATTGAAACACGATAAGGAGAAACAAGGAAAACCCTAGTGGCTGCAATTCGCTTTTGTTTCTATTTTTTTTTTTGTTTTCTGGACAAGACACGAATAACCACAACAATTAACAACAACTAGAAACAAAAAAATGAGACAAATATGGAAAATTGCGGACAGCAATCTAAGACACAAAATAGAAATTTCAGACTTGCTATGATAAACCCTAACGACTTAAACTCATATGTATGATAAAACTTGACTCAAAAATAAGAAAAGGGATATAACGTGATACCTCTTAACTAGCTCTGATACCAACTGATATGAACATCGTCAACGTTGTGACGAAACCCGTAAGAGACAAGCTCAGGATCAATAATTGGTATCAAGTTTGGAAGCGGAAGACCTCAACCCGTTAATCACGTGGTTAATGAACTTTGGTATGAAGATAGTAGACGCCACAATCAAATGCAATCTTTGATTGATAAGTCATGAACAGTTAAAAGAAACTCTAAGATGTTCAAAGGGCTTTGGAGAAAGCCAAGAAAATTCTCAAATCTGATGTATTAGTCAAGTTATGAAAAACGTTACCCTAAGTAGGCTATTTATAGCCTTACTGTGGCAGCCCCTCCTTCCCCTAAGGCGAACCAAAGGGGTTAGCGGACTGTCTGCCCAGCTCTCGCCAGGACTAACGGTGCAGTTTAGAGCGATCTATTGCATTCCGGAACTTATAACGCGCGTAAACAAGTCAAAATGACAAAATAACCCAAAACAAAATAAAAAAAATGAAATCCGGAGTCGGCCATGAATAGTAACTGACCCATCAGAACCCAACCAAACATTAAAAACACATATACACTTGACATTTTGCAATTACAAGCCACAATGGCATACAAAAGTAATCCAAAAGTTACTACATGTTTGGTTTGCCAAATTAAAGTGAAAACGGCCCTAAAGATACATTTAGGGTCCCACTTCATTTACAATACAAAAGAGATATTCATCTAGTTCATTCAGCAACCATCTATCAAGATTCATTCCAAAAAGAGTCATATTCCTGTAAGGAAAACAAAAGGAACGGTGTGAACTAATTGCCCAGTGAGATACTATCACTTAAACAACCAAGTTCATGTAAACATAAAGCTTTTCATTTCAATTCACCAAAAGTAAACAAAGGCACACATTAATGGTAGTGATAAAAGGATACGGATGGCTCTCAAGAGCCCTTTTCCCTCGTTTGCATTTCTTGATCGGACGTCATTGACTCTCCGTCAATGTTCAAAAATAACCAACCGTAGACTCCACTTTACTTCCATTCCTTCCACCTAACATTCCCCTACCGGGCCCAAACTCCAAACACTTGCACTTTGGTATTACTCGAGTAAACCGGAATCGAGAGTCTCTCATACTACAAGATTCCATATAACACTTCCCCAAGGCACATTAATTGGCACGACCAAGCTCTCGCCAGCTCGATTCAATCAACGACCCATGGGGTTGAGCTCAAGGATAACAATTATAGTCGTTGGATGCTCGTCCAAACGACACCAAGCCATGTACTTTCATTTCATGTAGCATTTCATATAACATTCCAATAACATGATAAACAATAAGTGAAAGTGATAAAGTACACTTCCACTTCAAGCAATTAACATTCAAAGCACCAAGTTCAAGTATCAAAGCCATATATTAACACACAAGTGAGTAGTACACTCACCAAGCTTGCAAATGTGGTTTCATGCACTTCCGTCACAAGAATGTCGTGAACCACCGTCACGCCCTAAACCATGCAAACAAGTACAATGAGACTCGATAACGAGTCATAATCCAATGCCAAATATGACCCCAATAGGGTTCCATAAGCATACACACACATTAGAAGAAACCAGAAAATTCGGAAATGCAATTAGCTTTGGCCCTGAAAAAAACAGTTTTTGACCTCTTTTTGCGGTAATGGCACCAAAGGCACCACGATTACCGGATGAAGGTGTATGATACACCATTTTGAAGCTAAAAGACAGGGCTACAACATTACAGAAGGTCACTCAATCCAGTTTTGAGTGAAACCAGGTCAAAAATGCAAGATACTACATCAAAATCGTAAAAACAGATTCACAAAACGCATTCCGGTGTAAACATCATAACTCAGCCTACACAAGTCCAAATCCAAAAATTCCAAAGCCACTCGAAAGCTTAGAAACAGGGATACATTTCATCAGAAGACCTCAATAACCAAATACAAAGAAATTCCAGCCAAAACAACCAATGACAGGCGCAGTTCTTACATTCGGATAAAACCAGGACAGCAAGGGTAATTTCGAATTTTCTCATTCTACACTACTCCGATTAACCTGAAATTTTGTAAGAACCTCTAAAATGTTATTCCCTACAACTTTCATGTTTTAAGCTAAGGCCAATTCGGCTTCTAACTAGGAGCTATAAATTCAGACAGAATGTTCCCACTCAAACCCTAATTTTCTGAAATTTCTTCCAAACCAGAAATTAGTTGCAATTAATCACTTTTTCCACCTCCTAGAGTCATTACCTACCATTTCCAATCATCATAGATAGCCACACAATCATGTTCATATTAAAACAGAAAAATCACCAATAAATAGAAAACTTCACTAATTCAACCACAAATCAAGATGTAATCCATAATATTGCACCTTATACTACCACTAATCACAAATTAAGTATCATTAGAGGAAGGAAAGTAGTTCTTAACAACTCACCTTAGAAACAAGAGAGAGGGAGCAATAGGTCCTCTTAGCTTTCCAAATAACCCCACAAATCAACTCACTAACACTACTTGAAGAAGTTTTATGGAGAAATTTCAAGTTTCAATGGTTGGTTGGATGGATTTGAGCAAGAGTTAATCCAAAACTTGAAGAGTTTTCTTTCTTCCTTCCTTGAGAGAGAGGGCCGGCTATGAGCTTGGGAAATTTGATGAATTTTGAGCAATTTTTGACTAAAATGGTAAAGTAAGGAATAGTAGTCAAAAGTCAAGGTTAAATCATGTGGTGACACTTGTCACCTTCATTTAATGACTTGCCTAACTTTTGTCTCTCGTATACCAATCCACTTAGCATCCTCTACTTATCTCTTAACACCCGGTAAATTAATTCCAGTATCCAAAACTTAATCTAGTTGGCCGAATTTTTCCGAACTTTTCGCCCTAGTGGGTCCCACGTCCGGTATACGTTCTTAATTTCTCAAAGCCTATTCGATACTAGAAAAACCATCTCAAAATTATATCTGCTCCTTAAAAATATCTAGAATTTTTCCTAATCACGAAAATGCAGAAAACAAGCCTTTTAAAATATAATAAACCTAGAAAATGAAAAATTACGGGTTCTCACATTTACAAGTAATAAACCTAATGTGAATTGGAAGGAATAAAACATGGCAAGATTTCCTAAATAATAGTACTTAAAAATCGGCTCTCAAGAGCATGCAAGCTGGTCAAAACTACTAACTCACTGAAATAACTAAAATGCGACTAGAAAATACTCCAAATAGCTATTTTAACAACTAATATTACTTGTGATGGCCCCACCTCCCCCTAGGGCGTTCTCCAGGGTTCGGCGGGTCGCCTGCCCAACTCTCGCCAGGACTCACTCACTCATAGCTCAAGAAAAAATAACGTACATCCATAGAAAATAAATAACACATCCACTTCAACTTAATATATACATTGATGCTCAAATCCAGATACAAAACTTCTACACACCAAAATACTTCAAAGTGTTTACAATTCGAGTACAATCAACCCTGGTCGGGTACTAGTATAAGTACAAATTCAAAACAACTAGACTACGCTAGTCTATACATGTCTCACGCCTCGCTCATACCCCCTGTAAGAAAAACAAATGACGTGGAATGAGCTGAAAGCCCAGAGAGGTTCCAAATAGCAAGTTGTCGATTATTTAAACGTGCAAGTATCACGTAGCAAAGTAATGAGCATGAAAAGTTCATAAAAGTGAGCAATAACGCTTCAAATAGCAAATCTCAAAATGAGCGAGTGTAAAGTTTTCTTTTAAAATGAAACAATAACACGATAAGTACGAATCATTCCAAAGTATAAGGATGCGAATGGCTCTCAGGAGCCAAATTCCCATTTCATCACCAGGGCTTGATCAAGTAATAGTTGACACTCCATGAACTTTCAAGTAAGTAACCAATCCAGTAGAGCACCACTTAAACTGCTCTCGATCCACCATCCAAACCCCCTACTGGGCCCAAAATCCTCAATAAACACTGGCAGTAATACTCGAGTATACCGATTAGTCGAGAAGATATCACTCCACTCGACAAAACAAAAGACCCGGGGTTCGTTACCCAATTGACCAAACCCTTGCCGGCTCGACTCGAGTAACTCGCCACAGGGTTTCTGGAATTCCAGGAAGTGTGCACCATACACACAAATATATCAAATCCATTGCAATAATAAACAAGTATATCTCATATTAGGGCAAGTGCGATAAAGTACACTCTTGCTCGATAAAACAAATGACATATCATTAAATCACATTGGTCAAGTATTGAAAACAAGTGTCCTGTTCAATCAGGTATTTGGAAGCACTCACCAAAGGTCTAGTGCCTTTCAAAAGTCATGTTCAGGCCCAACTCCCTGGTTGGAGTCCAAATCTGCGATAAAATATCATTTGAGAATGTAAAACTCTTTAGAGTTCGAAACATAGGTGTTTAGCTTCAATAAAATCAAGTAAATGCAACGCGTTTAAGTAGTATTCACGATACTTTCATGCTCGCTCTTAAACCTTTGAAACTTTGAAGCAATTATACTTTGAAATACCATTTGAGTCGAAGAAATGGAGAAAACGTATTTCTATCAGTCGTAAATTTCATTTTTCAAGGGTACAAGTTTCGGCCGAATTCTAACTGATAAACCTCTATTAAAGAAAACTTGAATACCTTAAATGATCCAAATTAGATTCATCCTCAACCCTTACTCAGTTGCAAGTATATCTACCTAACCCTCGAGCGTAAATTTGGGCAGCACGCCCTTTGTATTTACCTATTTTCCAGCCATTTATGGCTTCATTCTTTTCCTCAATCAGTCCCAAAGTCACACACAAAATAATCTCATTTCAATAGCCGTTCAATAGGCTCAATGTCGTACAAGTACAAAACCATGCCACAAATATGACCGGAAATAAGGGTTAAAGCAAAACGTAAAAAGACAGGTTCGATGTCTCTTAGTGTAACGGTTACAACCGAAGCTACGCTTATCGGATTGGTGTGCAATTTATACCATTTCGAAGCTAAGATAAAGGGTTACAACTTTGATGAGGACCACTCAGTCCAGTTCGTAGTGTATCCAGGTCAAAATTTCAAATTACAGAACCAGAATCTCACAATCAGGATAGTTAACCGCACTATGCGTATAACTCAGGCTACTGAAGTCCGATTGAGGCATTTTCAGGGCCATTGGAAAGTAAGACATAGCACTACAACTTCTATGGTTTGGTCAAACGCTAATTCAGTACAGATCAGGGTGAACAGACGCAGTTAGATTGGTGAAATGTCAACACTGTCCACAGAGCTCTACCTATGGCAGTCAGGGGTATTTTTGTCTTTTCATGTGCTACAGTGCTCGGATTGAGCTGAAAATTTACAGGTACTATAATACATCATTCCTTACAACTTTCATGTTTTGTGCTAAGCCTAATTCGGCCCCCATAATGGTCAAACAGAACCAGTCAGAACAGAGCAATGAAGAATCTCAATTCTGGATTTTAAGGTATTCAAGGTGTAACTTCACATTTCTAGCTTAAAACCACTACTACTACCTCCTATACAAGCCTACACACACCATATACCATCCAAACAACAAGAATTACAAGTGGACCATTCAAAACCCTAACTCAAAATTCATCACTACAATCATCAAAATCACTTAGATTAGGTATCACCTAGCATGAATTCAAGTTACTACATAACTCAAACAAGAGTAAGGGAAAAGGAAAGGATGGTCAGCCATAATACCTCAATAAAAAGGCTTGCAAGAGTTATCCTTCACCTTTCCTTGTGAAATTTAGCTCCCTAAGCTTCCCACGCTCTCAATTTACAAGTTAATCGGTTTAGTTTTCTTGTTTTCTCACTCAATCAAGCAAAATTCAAGATGGATTGAAGCTCTCTTCTCCCTTTTTTCTCTCCTAGGTTTGGCCAAGAGGAATGAAAAATGAAGGGAAAATGAAGTCCAAGAAGGTTATAAGGCTTAGTCCTAATTTGGGTCAAAGATGCATAGATTGATGCCACTTGTCACCACCAATTTCCATCTCAATTTTTTTCTTTTCTCTTGGTTCTTGAAGTCAAAAATTTCGGCCATCACATGCTGATTATGGGATGATATTTTGGCTCTAATAACAACGAGATTAAGTTAATGAAGTGGTGGTTAAGTGGTGTATTCAATCGGTAGTGAACAATACCCGTCGATTTGAGCCGATTTTCCTTAAATCGCGTATACTAGGGTTTATCTTATAATTCACTAACTTCTTATTATCACTTCTGATCACACACTTAATATCATCTAAAACTCACTCTTAATCACCAAATTTGATACACACTCCATACCGAATAGTCACACTACGAAAATGTGTAAAATCCTAATTCGCACGAACTTGAAAACGAAAGGGAAAACCCTTAATTTTATGTTCATTTGCACTTATTGTGGGGTGATTGAGTAGTAAGGCT
This sequence comes from Coffea arabica, assembly GCF_036785885.1. NCBI lineage: Eukaryota > Viridiplantae > Streptophyta > Magnoliopsida > Gentianales > Rubiaceae > Coffea > Coffea arabica. The sequence goes on from NC_092329.1 coordinate 39,789,423, forward strand.
AGTCTAAAGTAATAAATTTCAAATAAAAGGGGATTTTAAGAAAAATATAAGGGATTTTACAAGTCCTCACACTACTAACGATCCGAGGGCAAGTACCCGAGCTAAGGTTTGGTCAATCATGATCCTCCTTCTGTGACGGCCCCACTTCCTCCTGAGACGTACCCTAGGGTTTAGCGGATCGTCTGCCCAACTCTCACCAGGACTCACTCACTCACTCACATCAAATAAAATAGGGTGCAACCTCAATAATAAACGAAATAACAGTTTCCAAGTTTGTAACATACAAATACATTTATTTCTATCTCAACCATCCATACAATCCCAAATACATCAAAAGATTTAAGTTCCCTGTAGACACCAAATTTTTGGTGTAATTTCATTTACTGTTTATTTTTAGTTTTTTATTTGTCGTGTTAGTTTTATTCGATTTTAGATTTTAGCTTATAGTTTTATTTTTATTTTATTTTTAAGTCTTTAGCATAGAATTTCTTGGAAAAAAAAAAGAAGAAAAAAAATGATGAAAAAAGGAAAATCATGAAAAAAAGGAGAAAAAAGAAAAGTGTAGAAAAAATTGAAAATGGCCACTTTGTTTAGTTATTTTAAATTGTGTTCATTACTATTATTATTATTACCTGGTTTTTGTCAATTTTGTTATTTTTGTTATTATTATTATTTATATTTTATTATTTTTTTTGTATTAATAGTAAAAAAAAAAGGGTCCTGCGGCATGCAAGCTGCGTTTTGCAAAAGGAGCATTGGGGCAGCCCTTATCTGAAAATATAGAAGAGTGCTAAGGGTTTTAGGAGGGGGGTTCCTGGTATAAATAGCAAGAGAGGAGGCAGCCGCAAAGGGGGGAGTGACATTTAGCAACAGCCGACAGAAAGGAGAGAAGAGAAAATCTGAACCAAAGTCCGAGAGAGAGAAGATGTTGCGGCTGCTAAAAAGGAAAAACAAGGGCAAACAAAGATAGCGGTTGAGAGTTAGAGAGTAAGGGGGGAGGAACCACCGTGAAGAAGAAAGTTGAGGGCTGAAACTAGAAGAAAAACCAGAGGAAAGAAATCTTGGGGGAGAGAGTGGACGGCTAGAGAAAAACTGAAAGAGAGAGAGAGGGAGCCAGAGAGCTGGAGTTGCAGCGGAGAAGGAGTGGGCGGCTGTAAAAAGAAAGCTAGGAAAGAAAAGGGAAAACGCACGCAAGAGAAGAGGTTACAGTTTCTGAGGAGACCAGAGAGAAAGAAAAGTAGCTGTGGGAGAGACGGAGAACAACGCCATCATTTTTGGATTACATCGAGCTTCGATCCGAAGCTAAAGGTAATATTTCTACTCTGGAATTTGTTCATAAGCTGCTGGGTTATGATAGATTGCTGAAAGTTTGACCTTTACACCTGTTTTCGTCATCCATGTGAGTCATACTTGCGAATCTGCTTGGGTTTGAGGCCTACACACGGAATGAAAAATTGTTACTGCAATCAGAATCGTGCAAGGCATTTTTGTGAATGAGAAAGTCTTCGAGCTACTTTGTATGAAAATTTTCTAAAACTTACGTGACTTCCATTGAAAATCTTGGTTTGTCTGGATTGCAGTAACTATGTATTTCGTTGCTTAGGTTAAAGTTAGGATTTTTGACTGAAAAGTTTTGATCGAAGTAGTGTGCTTGGGTCTGAAAGTCGCGTTAGAAATGAACGGCAACAGGCTTGCACTTTGGCAACTGATTTTGGGGGAGCCAAGTTCTGGAAAATACATGTTTCAGTCCCTCTCTATCCCCGAATTCCCTTGTTTGCTTGTCTAAGTGTGCATTCATGGTGAACATAGTGAATCTTGGGCTGCAAAACTTTCTGCTTTTCTTGATGAAGCTGCGGCAATGTTGCAATTAGAAAATGCAGAAATGTTTTGATGTTTGCGACTTGTCTCTGGTTTGTTTGGGTCAGAGTTTAGCATGAATATGTGTCATTTCTGATGTATTTTGAATCTGAAAGTTTTGTTGGAAACTCATGGTATGAAATTGCTGAAGTTGCCCAAGTTATTTAAGAGTCATTCTCTTCAAAAACGCAGCAAGGAGAAGCTGCTGCATTTTCTTTTCTCTGCCGTGTTGCCTTCTCCTTAGTTACTAGTTGAGTTTTGCACTTCAGTTTTCATGCTTAATTTGGTGTTGAAGGGATGAGAGGGAAGGTTTGGCATTGATGTTTGTGTGTGTAAGGAAAAAGTAGAACAAAATGCAGCAGCCTGCTTGTTTGTTGCAGGAACTCTAGCTGCATTTTTCGTTCTTTCTTTGTTGTTGGGCAGACCAATTTTTCTTGTTGTCATGTGGTAATGGATGTTGTGTTCAATGGGATAAGTGAGGTTTGAGTTGGCATGTTTGAGCCTAAAATGTTTGAATCATGTTTGAGCATTTGCTGGAAAATGCATTTCAGTTTGCTGAACCAGAAACTCGCGACCTTATCTTGTTGTTTTCTTCCATTTCGTTCCAAGCTTTGCTGCTTTTATTAAATAATACTTCCAGCATGTTTCTCTCTTAGTTTGTTTGCATGAATGTGTTTAATTTGAATAAAGAATTGGCATGAACATGGTTGCAAGGAAAGAGATTTGCTGAAGTTATAAAATGTTGCAGCAGTTCACCAAAACTGGTTTAGTCATCTATCTTGCTAGTTTTCAGCATGAACTAGGAAGAACAAGCCAAAGTTGCTGGATTTTGTTTTAGCATTTGAATGTTCTTGTTTTCTGGATTTTTGTGTTCCGAAGAGGGGGGAAGAATGTTTGATCTCCTTATAAGTTTTCTTGTTTGTTTGGATTGTGTTAGTTTAGGTGTTTCATTGCTTGGCTGGAAATAAAAATGCAGCAAGTGTTGCAGAAGGCATAAGCTACGTAGTTTGCATGCTTATGCATGAAATAATTTCTGAAAATTGCACTTTGACCCCCCAAGTTCCCCTTATGCCACTATGACCCAATCAATTGAATAATCTCCTCAATTTGGTCCTTGGCAGCTCAAACTTTACCACTTTTCATTGTTGGTTTGCTTCAATTAACTACCATGCTTTGTTTAAATTGCACTTCATGCATGAATTTAAGAGCTTTATGACCATGTGAGCCCATGTTTGCATGTTTTTAGTTTTCACAAATAAATTGGTACCTTGACCATTTCTTTTATTTTGGAGGATAAATAAGCTATTTTTCTTTCATTTGGACACCATTCCAAGGGAGGTATAACTTCTTTTATCTTTTTGTCTCCCCTACGTGCTCCCACGTGTTATGTGAATATGCATGTCTATCTTGCTTCCCTTACCTTTCTTTAATTCCTTTCATTTATTTCATTTTTACTTTTGCTTTTTATTTAAGTTATTCTTTATGGGGTATGTGTACACCTCTTGGCTTGTAATAGATAGGGTTTGGAGGAGCATTCGATGAAGACCTATTGAAGACGTGTGCCTAGCTAGCAAATGTAATAGGTCCATTAGTTCGGTGGCTTGCTATATGTTATGTGTTACTTGCTTTAATTAGGTCATTGCATCTAGTCGAGCATGCTAAGTGTTATGTGCTATGTGTTTATAAGTGTTTGGTATGTCTACTCGCTTTCCATAGCCCTGAATGAATGTGATGGATGAATGTATGTTTCCACTAGTCCAACGCTAGTCGGAATTCATAGAATGGGCTAGTCCAACGCTTGACCCTTAGGGATTTTCCCTCGTTAGTACATGTTTGCATGTTCATCACATGTCATGCATTCTTTTTAGTTTTATCATTTTGCATGCCCCTCAAACCCCTTTTCCCTCCATTTTAGGATTTTTGCATTTCATGCTAGTTATAGGGTTCATTTGCTTGAGAGTCCCCTTAAATATGGGATATAGACGAGTGTGGCTTTTTCTAAGCCTTAGCACGCTTGTATTCCCTCTATAAAAGGGCAAATTGAGTCACGATTTAGGTCTCCCCGTACCCAATATGCATGAATTCCTTAGGCTCATGCATTTTTAAAGCCACTCTACCATTTTATACCCTCATCACACTTTCATTTTTCCTCCCATTTTACACACGTGCACCTTTATGTTTCTTCACTTGCACACGAACACTTTTATCATCACTTGCACACATGCACTTCATATTATCATTTCACATATCGTACCTTGCCCACTCACGTGCACAGTTTCATTTACATTGTTTTTTATTACTTTTTTAAACTCATGTCCTCACATTGCATACATACATTCCATTCATTTGCATCCCACTCACATTATTCGTGACTTCTTCAAAGGATCGTTATTGGGCTTCACAATTAATGTGATTGGCACCACTCAACCTTTGAAGAGAAATTTCCCCCAATACCCCTAGGTCTAGGGTTTGCATTCATGTAGTGCATCCAAATGTGGTAAATTCTTTGATTAAAACAAGAAAATCTTTGATTAAATCATGCAACTAGCCTTGGCTAGGTCAAAGGGGTGCCTTGGATTTTATCCTTGCCTTCCCCTTTGTCAAATGTGACTCCCGAACCTTTTTCTTTGGTTTACGTAGACTAGGAGTCATTTAAAAGGGGTTTCTTACTACTTCTTCCTATTGAATCTTTAAAAATTCATTTTTTGGTGACTTGGTACACCTTAACTCATTACCAAGTGGCGACTCCAATTTTCATTTAAAAAAAAAACCCTTTTTAAACTATAATTTTGGGTCAAATCGTCGCATTCTCAACCCCCCATTTAGACCCATTTTTTCAAATCACAATTCATTTTCCAATCACAAAAAATATATTTTTCAAACATTTATTTATTTTATCAAAAAATGGGGCGCGACATTCCCAATACATTCAACCCTAATCGAGCGACTAGTGCGAGTACAATCCAAAATTCAAAAACTACTAGACTACGCTGGCCTGTACCAGTCTCACGCCTCGTTCGTAACCCCTGTAAGGAAAACAAATGGCGTGGAATGAGCTAAAAGTCCAGTGAGGTTCCAAATAGCAAGTTGACCAATATTGAAACGTACAAATATCATGTAGCAAAATAATGAGCATAACAAGTTCATGAAAGTGAGCAATAATACTTCAAATAGCAAATGTCAAAATGAGCGAGTGAAAACTCTTTTTGTTTTCCAAAAGAACAATAACACTTCGAATAACAATCAATGTATAAGGATACATATGGCTCTCAAGAGCCAAATTCCCATTTCTTCACCAGAGCTTGATCAAGTATTAGTTAACACTCCGTCAACTTTCAAGTAAAGTAAATAGTCCAGTAGTACACCACTTAACTCCAATCACCGTCCACCAACCAAACCCTTTATCGGGCTTGAACTCCAAGATAAACACAGGTGGTAATACTCGAGTATATAGATTAGTCGATGAGATAACACTCCACTCGACAACACTAGATACCCATGATTCATTATCTAATCGACCAAACCCTTGCCAGCTCGACTTGATTAACTAGCCAGTGGGGTTTGGGTTCCCAAGAATTCGATGAGATAACATCTCCAATCGACTGAATCAAGATAAAAGTACGAAGACGGGAATGAGAGGCATCTCCCACTCACATTAAGTGTGGTACATGCTGTCGCTCAGCACTTACACGTTAAGTACAAGTATATCAAGTCAATTGCAACAATAAACAAGTATATATCATATTAGGGCAAGTGCAATAAAGTACACTCTTGCCCGATCCAACAAATTACATATCATTAAATCACATTGGTCAAGTATTGAAAACAAGTGTCTAGTTCAATCAGGTATTTGAAAGCACTCACCAAAGGTCTAGTGCCTCTCAAAAGTCACGTTCAGGTCCAACTCCTTGGTTGGTGTCCAAATCTACGATAAAATATCATTTACGAATGTAAAACTCGCCAGAGTTCGAAACCTAGGAGTTTCGCTTCAAGAAAATCAATTAATACAGCTCGTTTAAGTAGTATTCAAGATACTTATCAAAGTCCAAAAAAATTCATGCTCGCTCGTTTAGTTATGATCAAGAAGTGGTTTCGACTTTAGAAGTTACACTTGGTATCAAAAACCAGGAAAAATCGTATTTTGAAAGGGTCGCTACTTTCATTTTTCAAGGGTACGAGTTCCGGCAAAATTTTAGCGTATATACCCTGACTAAAGAAAACTCGAATACCATAGGCGATCCAAGTCCAACTTGACCTCAAATCCTTACTCATGTTGCAACTATATCTACCTAGACCTTAAGTGAAAATATGGGCAGTACGCCCTTTGTGTTTACCTATTTTCAGGCCATTTATGAATTTATTATTTTTCTTAATTTAGCCTCAAAACACATACAAATAATCAATCTCATCACAATAGCCATTCAATGGCTCAAAATCATCCAAGTACAACACAAGTATAATAATCCAATCGGAAATCAAATTTTGAAGACAAAAGGCTAAATGGCAGATTCGACATCTTATAACATTTTAGTCACAACTAGAGTTAAGTTTATCGGATTGGTGTGAACTTTACACTGTTTTGAAGCTAAGACAAAGGGTTACAACTTTCATGAAGACAACTCAACCCAATTCACAATTGATCCAGGTCGAAATTACAGATTACAGAACCAGAATGTCCTTGTCAGTATGGTTGTTAGTACTGAATTCAAATGACAATAACTCAGGCTACATAACTCCGTTTGAGGTGTTTTTAGATGTTTTGGAAAGATGAAACATAGGGTTAAAAGTTTCATGTTTTAGCCAAAGGCTAATTTGATACGGATCAAAGTGAAAAAATGCCGCCAGAATAAGGAAATGTCAAAACTGTCCACAAAACTATACCTATGGCAGCAAGGGTAATTTTGTCATTTCACATGCTGCAGTGCTCAGATTGAGCTAAAATTTTACAAAAATCTATATAACATCATTTTCTACAATTTTCATGTTTTAACCTAAGACTGATTCAGCCTCCATCATGGCCGAATGTGTGACGCCCCGAAAAAAAAAGAGTTTGAGAACCCGTAAAAACCCTAATCTTTTCCGAGGGTTTTATTTCCTTTAATAGCATGTTTTCTGCATTTCCTGGCTTAGAAAATTTTTCCTGAGGAATTTTTATGAGTAATTATAGTTTTTAGATGATTTTTCTAGCCTTGGAGAGTTTTTGGAAAATTAAGAATATATAATGGACGTGGGACCCACTAGTGCGAAAAGTTCGGAAAATTCGGCCAATTAGGTTAAATTCCGGATACTATGTAAAATTTATCGGGTGTTAAGAGATAAGTAGAGTGTGTGGAATGATTGATGTGAGAGGAAAAGGAAGTGATAAGATTGCATTAATGGTGTGACAAGTGTCACCCTCTTAGTGGTTCCAAGTTAAGATTTACTATTCCAATTTTTGACTTTTTTTGACCAAAGGGTAAATATCTTAAAAATTGCTCAAAAATTCACCATTTCTTCTCCTTGATGGCCAGCCCTCTTGTGCTAAGAAAGGAAGAGAACTTCATCAATTTTCAAGCTTCCATTTGCTTCAATCTTCCAAAACAAATGCCTAAACTAGATTCCACTCCATAAAATTCCTCCCTTGGGTGCTAGTAAGTAGTTTAGTGAAGTTTGTTTGAAGAGTTAAGGTGTCCAACATCTCTACCTCTCTTGTTACTAGGTGAGTGGTGTGTGAATTCCCTCTTGCACTTAATGAAGCTTAAGTTATGCTTATTAGTGATTAAAGTGCTGAAATTTCTGGTTTTCATCTTGGTTTGAAGTGATTTGGTGAAGTTTTTATTTTATTGATGATTTTTCTGGTTTAATTGGATTATGATGGTGTGGTTGTTTATGATGATTGGCAATGGCCTATAATGACACTAGTAGGTGTGAATTGTTGATATTTGCAATCAATTTTGGGTTTGGAATGAATTGTGAAAAGTTAGGGTTCATAAACCCCTAATTCTGTCCGGTTTTGGATCATAGGGTTAGAGGCCGAATTGGACTTTTCTCAAAACATGAAAGTTGTAGGTATTGATGAGTTTGAAGTGCCTGCAAAATTTCAGGTCATTTGGATTAGTGTAGAGTGAGATATGTCGATTTTACTGTTGCTGTTCTGGGTTGATCAGAATGCGAAAACTGCGCTAGTAATTGGCCATTTTGACTGGAATTGGTTTGGATTTTGTTGTTGGTGTCTTCTGATGAAATGTAGCTGAATGTCTTAGCTAACATATGCCTTTGGAATTTCGGCATTTGGACCTGTATAGACTGAGTTGTGTTCATTACAGCATTGTCCGATTTGTAAACCTGTTTTTGGTGGTTCTGGTGTAGTATTTGGCATATTTGACCTAGTTGTGCTAGGATTTGGATTGAGTGGCCTTCTACATTGTTGTATCCCTGTTTCATAGCTTCGAAACGGTGGGTCTTACACCCCCATCCGATAATCATAGTGAAATTGACACCATTACCGCAAAATGACGTCAAAACTGTTTTTCTGGTTTTGAGCTTAACCTTCATTTCCGGACTTTTCCCTAGCTTGACTTGTGCTAGTACTACTTGGAGCTTGCTGAATGGCTATTGGATGAACTTATTTGTGTGACTTTGGAACTGGCTGAGGAAATAATGAAGCCGTGATGGCTGGGAAAGTAAGCAAATTTAGGGGAAGTGCTATCCGAAGTTTTAAGGGACTTGTTTGCATTGAGTTTGTGATCTAAGACTTGGATTTGAGCAAGGCAATGTTATGTGATGGATGATTTCTGAGCCGTGGAGGTGAGTGACCTCAAATTACTTCTAAAGTTATTTATGAACCGTTTCTTACATTATTTACTTTTGAACTGTTTCCAAAGTTACTTTTGAAATGTTTTCTTGCATATCATGTGTGCTGGCATTTGAGTGTGCCTTGTTTGCTATATTTCTTGACTTCATGACTTGTATTTTGGTTGATAACGTGTTAAGCGCTTATAATTATTTTCAAAACGAGTTTTCGAGGCGAGTGTGTACTTTATCGCACTCGACCTCGATAAATGTGAAATTTCCGATTGAAATGTTACTTGCGCATGAATGTAAGCCTTTTGGGCTGAACTGGCCATTGCCCCTTGTTACCGGTCGTCTTGAGCCAGAAGCGGACTCGGTCAGGCGATTAGGAACTTGGGTGAACGTTTGGTATACTCGAGTATTACCTATGTAGGTTGGTGGAGCCTGGCCAAAAGCCAGGGATGGGGTGAATGAAATGAAATGAATGACCAAATGAGCGAGGAAATGTCAGGAGAATGAATGTATCCTTTCATGAATGTTACTATCGCTTTCCATTGTAAATGTTTCTTGAATTATTGATACTCCATATTTAATGTTTTGTAAATGCTGTAATCGTTTCTGGACTTATCATTTGATTTATGACATCATTGAAAAGAAATATTGTTAAACCAATTTGATTACTGGTTTTCTGGTTACTCGCTGAGCTTCTAGCTCACCCCAAAAATGTTTTTATTTCCCCCCCCCACAGGGCTCAAGGTGAGGAAAAGCTTGGAGTGCTTATTCACGTGACTGGATGGCTTATATCGTGTATAGTTTAAGTTTGGATCTATTTTATGTATGAGTTGGTCTTGTGTAAATATTTGAAATTGATATGGATGTAAGTATACGTTCCACGATTGGAATCAGTTTCCGCTGCATTTGTAATATGTAATCATTGGAGAATTTGATGTAATTTTGAGATTTATATTGTATTTGGGTTGAGAACTGTAGTGAGCGACTAAGTCCCGGCGAGAGCTGGGCAGGCGGTCCGCCGAACCCTCTGGTTCGCCTTAGGGGGAGGTGGGGCCGTTACAGTTGGTATCAGAGCCAGGTTTCAGATCACTGTAGTGTATCCTAGGCTTGAAGTTTAGGATGCCGGACTGTGGGCTTGGCTTGAAATATTAGTGATTCTTGCGGGATATCACGACCTGATTAGTACAAGTGGAATGTCGAGGACGACATTCTTTTAAGGAGGGGAGATTGTGACGCCCCGAAAAAAAAAGAGTTTGAGAACCCGTAAAAACCCTAATCTTTTCCGAAGGTTTTATTTCCTTTAATAGCATGTTTTCTGCATTTCCTGGCTTAGGAAATTTTTCCTGAGGAATTTTTATGAGTAATTATAGTTTTTAGATGATTTTTCTAGCCTTGGAGAGTTTTTGGAAAATTAAGAATATATAATGGACGTGGGGCCCACTAGTGCGAAAAGTTCGGAAAATTCGGCCAATTAGGTTAAATTCCGGATACTGTGTAAAATTTATCGGGTGTTAAGAGATAAGTAGAGTGTGTGGAATGATTGATGTGAGAGGAAAAGGAAGTGATAAGATTGCATTAATGGTGTGACAAGTGTCACCCTCTTAGTGGTTCCAAGTTAAGATTTATTATTCCAATTTTTGACTTTTTTTGACCAAAGGGTAAATATCTTAAAAATTGCTCAAAAATTCACCATTTCTTCTCCTTGATGGCCGGCCCTCTTGTGCTAAGAAAGGAAGAGAACTTCATCAATTTTCAAGCTTCCATTTGCTTCAATCTTCCAAAACAAATGCCTAAACTAGATTCCACTCCATAAAATTCCTCCCTTGGGTGCTAGTAAGTAGTTTAGTGAAGTTTGTTTGAAGAGTTAAGGTGTCCAACATCTCTACCTCTCTTGTTACTAGGTGAGTGGTGTGTGAATTCCCTCTTGCACTTAATGAAGCTTAAGTTATGCTTATTAGTGATTAAAGTGCTGAAATTTCTGGTTTTCATCTTGGTTTGAAGTGATTTGGTGAAGTTTTTATTTTATTGATGATTTTTCTGGTTTAATTGGATTATGATGGTGTGGTTGTTTATGATGATTGGCAATGGCCTATAATGACACTAGTAGGTGTGAATTGTTGATATTTGCAATCAATTTTGGGTTTGGAATGAATTGTGAAAAGTTAGGGTTCATAAACCCCTAATTCTGTCCGGTTTTGGATCATAGGGTTAGAGGCCGAATTGGACTTTTCTCAAAACATGAAAGTTGTAGGTATTGATGAGTTTGAAGTGCCTGCAAAATTTCAGGTCATTTGGATTAGTGTAGAGTGAGATATGTCGATTTTACTGTTGCTGTTCTGGGTTGATCAGAATGCGAAAACTGCGCTAGTAATTGGCCATTTTGACTGGAATTGGTTTGGATTTTGTTGTTGGTGTCTTCTGATGAAATGTAGCTGAATGTCTTAGCTAACATATGCCTTTGGAATTTCGGCATTTGGACCTGTATAGACTGAGTTGTGTTCATTACAGCATTGTCCGATTTGTAAACCTGTTTTTGGTGGTTCTGGTGTAGTATTTGGCATATTTGACCTAGTTGTGCTAGGATTTGGATTGAGTGGCCTTCTACATTGTTGTATCCCTGTTTCATAGCTTCGAAACGGTGGGTCTTACACCCCCATCCGATAATCATAGTGAAATTGACACCATTACCGCAAAATGACGTCAAAACTGTTTTTCTGGTTTTGAGCTTAACCTTCATTTCCGGACTTTTCCCTAGCTTGACTTGTGCTAGTACTACTTGGAGCTTGCTGAATGGCTATTGGATGAACTTATTTGTGTGACTTTGGAACTGGCTGAGGAAATAATGAAGCCGTGATGGCTGGGAAAGTAAGCAAATTTAGGGGAAGTGCTATCCGAAGTTTTAAGGGACTTGTTTGCATTGAGTTTGTGATCTAAGACTTGGATTTGAGCAAGGCAATGTTATGTGATGGATGATTTCTGAGCCGTGGAGGTGAGTGACCTCAAATTACTTCTAAAGTTATTTATGAACCGTTTCTTACATTATTTACTTTTGAACTGTTTCCAAAGTTACTTTTGAAATGTTTTCTTGCATATCATGTGTGCTGGCATTTGAGTGTGCCTTGTTTGCTATATTTCTTGACTTCATGACTTGTATTTTGGTTGATAACGTGTTAAGCGCTTATAATTATTTTCAAAACGAGTTTTCGAGGCGAGTGTGTACTTTATCGCACTCGACCTCGATAAATGTGAAATTTCCGATTGAAATGTTACTTGCGCATGAATGTAAGCCTTTTGGGCTGAACTGGCCATTGCCCCTTGTTACCGGTCGTCTTGAGCCAGAAGCGGACTCGGTCAGGCGATTAGGAACTTGGGTGAACGTTTGGTATACTCGAGTATTACCTATGTAGGTTGGTGGAGCCTGGCCAAAAGCCAGGGATGGGGTGAATGAAATGAAATGAATGACCAAATGAGCGAGGAAATGTCAGGAGAATGAATGTATCCTTTCATGAATGTTACTATCGCTTTCCATTGTAAATGTTTCTTGAATTATTGATACTCCATATTTAATGTTTTGTAAATGCTGTAATCGTTTCTGGACTTATCATTTGATTTATGACATCATTGAAAAGAAATATTGTTAAACCAATTTGATTACTGATTTTCTGGTTACTCGCTGAGCTTCTAGCTCACCCCAAAAATGTTTTTATTTCCCCCCCCCACAGGGCTCAAGGTGAGGAAAAGCTTGGAGTGCTTATTCACGTGACTGGATGGCTTATATCGTGTACAGTTTAAGTTTGGATCTATTTTATGTATGAGTTGGTCTTGTGTAAATATTTGAAATTGATATGGATGTAAGTATACGTTCCACGATTGGAATCAGTTTCCGCTGCATTTGTAATATGTAATCATTGGAGAATTTGATGTAATTTTGAGATTTATATTGTATTTGGGTTGAGAACTGTAGTGAGCGACTAAGTCCCGACGAGAGCTGGGCAGGCGGTCCGCCGAACCCTCTGGTTCGCCTTAGGGGGAGGTGGGGCCGTTACAGTTGGTATCAGAGCCAGGTTTCAGATCACTGTAGTGTATCCTAGGCTTGAAGTTTAGGATGCCGGACTGTGGGCTTGGCTTGAAATATTAGTGATTCTTGCGGGATATCACGACCTGATTAGTACAAGTGGAATGTCGAGGACGACATTCTTTTAAGGAGGGGAGATTGTGACGCCCCGAAAAAAAAAGAGTTTGAGAACCCGTAAAAACCCTAATCTTTTCCGAAGGTTTTATTTCCTTTAATAGCATGTTTTCTGCATTTCCTGGCTTAGGAAATTTTTCCTGAGGAATTTTTATGAGTAATTATAGTTTTTAGATGATTTTTCTAGCCTTGGAGAGTTTTTGGAAAATTAAGAATATATAATGGACGTGGGGCCCACTAGTGCGAAAAGTTCGGAAAATTCGGCCAATTAGGTTAAATTCCGGATACTGTGTAAAATTTATCGGGTGTTAAGAGATAAGTAGAGTGTGTGGAATGATTGATGTGAGAGGAAAAGGAAGTGATAAGATTGCATTAATGGTGTGACAAGTGTCACCCTCTTAGTGGTTCCAAGTTAAGATTTATTATTCCAATTTTTGACTTTTTTTGACCAAAGGGTAAATATCTTAAAAATTGCTCAAAAATTCACCATTTCTTCTCCTTGATGGCCGGCCCTCTTGTGCTAAGAAAGGAAGAGAACTTCATCAATTTTCAAGCTTCCATTTGCTTCAATCTTCCAAAACAAATGCCTAAACTAGATTCCACTCCATAAAATTCCTCCCTTGGGTGCTAGTAAGTAGTTTAGTGAAGTTTGTTTGAAGAGTTAAGGTGTCCAACATCTCTACCTCTCTTGTTACTAGGTGAGTGGTGTGTGAATTCCCTCTTGCACTTAATGAAGCTTAAGTTATGCTTATTAGTGATTAAAGTGCTGAAATTTCTGGTTTTCATCTTGGTTTGAAGTGATTTGGTGAAGTTTTTATTTTATTGATGATTTTTCTGGTTTAATTGGATTATGATGGTGTGGTTGTTTATGATGATTGGCAATGGCCTATAATGACACTAGTAGGTGTGAATTGTTGATATTTGCAATCAATTTTGGGTTTGGAATGAATTGTGAAAAGTTAGGGTTCATAAACCCCTAATTCTGTCCGGTTTTGGATCATAGGGTTAGAGGCCGAATTGGACTTTTCTCAAAACATGAAAGTTGTAGGTATTGATGAGTTTGAAGTGCCTGCAAAATTTCAGGTCATTTGGATTAGTGTAGAGTGAGATATGTCGATTTTACTGTTGCTGTTCTGGGTTGATCAGAATGCGAAAACTGCGCTAGTAATTGGCCATTTTGACTGGAATTGGTTTGGATTTTGTTGTTGGTGTCTTCTGATGAAATGTAGCTGAATGTCTTAGCTAACATATGCCTTTGGAATTTCGGCATTTGGACCTGTATAGACTGAGTTGTGTTCATTACAGCATTGTCCGATTTGTAAACCTGTTTTTGGTGGTTCTGGTGTAGTATTTGGCATATTTGACCTAGTTGTGCTAGGATTTGGATTGAGTGGCCTTCTACATTGTTGTATCCCTGTTTCATAGCTTCGAAACGGTGGGTCTTACACCCCCATCCGATAATCATAGTGAAATTGACACCATTACCGCAAAATGACGCCAAAACTGTTTTTCTGGTTTTGAGCTTAACCTTCATTTCCGGACTTTTCCCTAGCTTGACTTGTGCTAGTACTACTTGGAGCTTGGTGAATGGCTATTGGATGAACTTATTTGTGTGACTTTGGAACTGGCTGAGGAAATAATGAAGCCGTGATGGCTGGGAAAGTAAGCAAATTTAGGGGAAGTGCTATCCGAAGTTTTAAGGGACTTGTTTGCATTGAGTTTGTGATCTAAGACTTGGATTTGAGCAAGGCAATGTTATGTGATGGATGATTTCTGAGCCGTGGAGGTGAGTGACCTCAAATTACTTCTAAAGTTATTTATGAACCGTTTCTTACATTATTTACTTTTGAACTGTTTCCAAAGTTACTTTTGAAATGTTTTCTTGCATATCATGTGTGCTGGCATTTGAGTGTGCCTTGTTTGCTATATTTCTTGACTTCATGACTTGTATTTTGGTTGATAACGTGTTAAGCGCTTATAATTATTTTCAAAACGAGTTTTCGAGGCGAGTGTGTACTTTATCGCACTCGACCTCGATAAATGTGAAATTTCCGATTGAAATGTTACTTGCGCATGAATGTAAGCCTTTTGGGCTGAACTGGCCATTGCCCCTTGTTACCGGTCGTCTTGAGCCAGAAGCGGACTCGGTCAGGCGATTAGGAACTTGGGTGAACGTTTGGTATACTCGAGTATTACCTATGTAGGTTGGTGGAGCCTGGCCAAAAGCCAGGGATGGGGTGAATGAAATGAAATGAATGACCAAATGAGCGAGGAAATGTCAGGAGAATGAATGTATCCTTTCATGAATGTTACTATCGCTTTCCATTGTAAATGTTTCTTGAATTATTGATACTCCATATTTAATGTTTTGTAAATGCTGTAATCGTTTCTGGACTTATCATTTGATTTATGACATCATTGAAAAGAAATATTGTTAAACCAATTTGATTACTGATTTTCTGGTTACTCGCTGAGCTTCTAGCTCACCCCAAAAATGTTTTTATTTCCCCCCCCCACAGGGCTCAAGGTGAGGAAAAGCTTGGAGTGCTTATTCACGTGACTGGATGGCTTATATCGTGTACAGTTTAAGTTTGGATCTATTTTATGTATGAGTTGGTCTTGTGTAAATATTTGAAATTGATATGGATGTAAGTATACGTTCCACGATTGGAATCAGTTTCCGCTGCATTTGTAATATGTAATCATTGGAGAATTTGATGTAATTTTGAGATTTATATTGTATTTGGGTTGAGAACTGTAGTGAGCGACTAAGTCCCGACGAGAGCTGGGCAGGCGGTCCGCCGAACCCTCTGGTTCGCCTTAGGGGGAGGTGGGGCCGTTACAGTTGGTATCAGAGCCAGGTTTCAGATCACTGTAGTGTATCCTAGGCTTGAAGTTTAGGATGCCGGACTGTGGGCTTGGCTTGAAATATTAGTGATTCTTGCGGGATATCACGACCTGATTAGTACAAGTGGAATGTCGAGGACGACATTCTTTTAAGGAGGGGAGATTGTGACGCCCCGAAAAAAAAAGAGTTTGAGAACCCGTAAAAACCCTAATCTTTTCCGAAGGTTTTATTTCCTTTAATAGCATGTTTTCTGCATTTCCTGGCTTAGGAAATTTTTCCTGAGGAATTTTTATGAGTAATTATAGTTTTTAGATGATTTTTCTAGCCTTGGAGAGTTTTTGGAAAATTAAGAATATATAATGGACGTGGGGCCCACTAGTGCGAAAAGTTCGGAAAATTCGGCCAATTAGGTTAAATTCCGGATACTGTGTAAAATTTATCGGGTGTTAAGAGATAAGTAGAGTGTGTGGAATGATTGATGTGAGAGGAAAAGGAAGTGATAAGATTGCATTAATGGTGTGACAAGTGTCACCCTCTTAGTGGTTCCAAGTTAAGATTTATTATTCCAATTTTTGACTTTTTTTGACCAAAGGGTAAATATCTTAAAAATTGCTCAAAAATTCACCATTTCTTCTCCTTGATGGCCGGCCCTCTTGTGCTAAGAAAGGAAGAGAACTTCATCAATTTTCAAGCTTCCATTTGCTTCAATCTTCCAAAACAAATGCCTAAACTAGATTCCACTCCATAAAATTCCTCCCTTGGGTGCTAGTAAGTAGTTTAGTGAAGTTTGTTTGAAGAGTTAAGGTGTCCAACATCTCTACCTCTCTTGTTACTAGGTGAGTGGTGTGTGAATTCCCTCTTGCACTTAATGAAGCTTAAGTTATGCTTATTAGTGATTAAAGTGCTGAAATTTCTGGTTTTCATCTTGGTTTGAAGTGATTTGGTGAAGTTTTTATTTTATTGATGATTTTTCTGGTTTAATTGGATTATGATGGTGTGGTTGTTTATGATGATTGGCAATGGCCTATAATGACACTAGTAGGTGTGAATTGTTGATATTTGCAATCAATTTTGGGTTTGGAATGAATTGTGAAAAGTTAGGGTTCATAAACCCCTAATTCTGTCCGGTTTTGGATCATAGGGTTAGAGGCCGAATTGGACTTTTCTCAAAACATGAAAGTTGTAGGTATTGATGAGTTTGAAGTGCCTGCAAAATTTCAGGTCATTTGGATTAGTGTAGAGTGAGATATGTCGATTTTACTGTTGCTGTTCTGGGTTGATCAGAATGCGAAAACTGCGCTAGTAATTGGCCATTTTGACTGGAATTGGTTTGGATTTTGTTGTTGGTGTCTTCTGATGAAATGTAGCTGAATGTCTTAGCTAACATATGCCTTTGGAATTTCGGCATTTGGACCTGTATAGACTGAGTTGTGTTCATTACAGCATTGTCCGATTTGTAAACCTGTTTTTGGTGGTTCTGGTGTAGTATTTGGCATATTTGACCTAGTTGTGCTAGGATTTGGATTGAGTGGCCTTCTACATTGTTGTATCCCTGTTTCATAGCTTCGAAACGGTGGGTCTTACACCCCCATCCGATAATCATAGTGAAATTGACACCATTACCGCAAAATGACGCCAAAACTGTTTTTCTGGTTTTGAGCTTAACCTTCATTTCCGGACTTTTCCCTAGCTTGACTTGTGCTAGTACTACTTGGAGCTTGGTGAATGGCTATTGGATGAACTTATTTGTGTGACTTTGGAACTGGCTGAGGAAATAATGAAGCCGTGATGGCTGGGAAAGTAAGCAAATTTAGGGGAAGTGCTATCCGAAGTTTTAAGGGACTTGTTTGCATTGAGTTTGTGATCTAAGACTTGGATTTGAGCAAGGCAATGTTATGTGATGGATGATTTCTGAGCCGTGGAGGTGAGTGACCTCAAATTACTTCTAAAGTTATTTATGAACCGTTTCTTACATTATTTACTTTTGAACTGTTTCCAAAGTTACTTTTGAAATGTTTTCTTGCATATCATGTGTGCTGGCATTTGAGTGTGCCTTGTTTGCTATATTTCTTGACTTCATGACTTGTATTTTGGTTGATAACGTGTTAAGCGCTTATAATTATTTTCAAAACGAGTTTTCGAGGCGAGTGTGTACTTTATCGCACTCGACCTCGATAAATGTGAAATTTCCGATTGAAATGTTACTTGCGCATGAATGTAAGCCTTTTGGGCTGAACTGGCCATTGCCCCTTGTTACCGGTCGTCTTGAGCCAGAAGCGGACTCGGTCAGGCGATTAGGAACTTGGGTGAACGTTTGGTATACTCGAGTATTACCTATGTAGGTTGGTGGAGCCTGGCCAAAAGCCAGGGATGGGGTGAATGAAATGAAATGAATGACCAAATGAGCGAGGAAATGTCAGGAGAATGAATGTATCCTTTCATGAATGTTACTATCGCTTTCCATTGTAAATGTTTCTTGAATTATTGATACTCCATATTTAATGTTTTGTAAATGCTGTAATCGTTTCTGGACTTATCATTTGATTTATGACATCATTGAAAAGAAATATTGTTAAACCAATTTGATTACTGATTTTCTGGTTACTCGCTGAGCTTCTAGCTCACCCCAAAAATGTTTTTATTTCCCCCCCCCACAGGGCTCAAGGTGAGGAAAAGCTTGGAGTGCTTATTCACGTGACTGGATGGCTTATATCGTGTACAGTTTAAGTTTGGATCTATTTTATGTATGAGTTGGTCTTGTGTAAATATTTGAAATTGATATGGATGTAAGTATACGTTCCACGATTGGAATCAGTTTCCGCTGCATTTGTAATATGTAATCATTGGAGAATTTGATGTAATTTTGAGATTTATATTGTATTTGGGTTGAGAACTGTAGTGAGCGACTAAGTCCCGACGAGAGCTGGGCAGGCGGTCCGCCGAACCCTCTGGTTCGCCTTAGGGGGAGGTGGGGCCGTTACAGTTGGTATCAGAGCCAGGTTTCAGATCACTGTAGTGTATCCTAGGCTTGAAGTTTAGGATGCCGGACTGTGGGCTTGGCTTGAAATATTAGTGATTCTTGCGGGATATCACGACCTGATTAGTACAAGTGGAATGTCGAGGACGACATTCTTTTAAGGAGGGGAGATTGTGACGCCCCGAAAAAAAAAGAGTTTGAGAACCCGTAAAAACCCTAATCTTTTCCGAAGGTTTTATTTCCTTTAATAGCATGTTTTCTGCATTTCCTGGCTTAGGAAATTTTTCCTGAGGAATTTTTATGAGTAATTATAGTTTTTAGATGATTTTTCTAGCCTTGGAGAGTTTTTGGAAAATTAAGAATATATAATGGACGTGGGGCCCACTAGTGCGAAAAGTTCGGAAAATTCGGCCAATTAGGTTAAATTCCGGATACTGTGTAAAATTTATCGGGTGTTAAGAGATAAGTAGAGTGTGTGGAATGATTGATGTGAGAGGAAAAGGAAGTGATAAGATTGCATTAATGGTGTGACAAGTGTCACCCTCTTAGTGGTTCCAAGTTAAGATTTATTATTCCAATTTTTGACTTTTTTTGACCAAAGGGTAAATATCTTAAAAATTGCTCAAAAATTCACCATTTCTTCTCCTTGATGGCCGGCCCTCTTGTGCTAAGAAAGGAAGAGAACTTCATCAATTTTCAAGCTTCCATTTGCTTCAATCTTCCAAAACAAATGCCTAAACTAGATTCCACTCCATAAAATTCCTCCCTTGGGTGCTAGTAAGTAGTTTAGTGAAGTTTGTTTGAAGAGTTAAGGTGTCCAACATCTCTACCTCTCTTGTTACTAGGTGAGTGGTGTGTGAATTCCCTCTTGCACTTAATGAAGCTTAAGTTATGCTTATTAGTGATTAAAGTGCTGAAATTTCTGGTTTTCATCTTGGTTTGAAGTGATTTGGTGAAGTTTTTATTTTATTGATGATTTTTCTGGTTTAATTGGATTATGATGGTGTGGTTGTTTATGATGATTGGCAATGGCCTATAATGACACTAGTAGGTGTGAATTGTTGATATTTGCAATCAATTTTGGGTTTGGAATGAATTGTGAAAAGTTAGGGTTCATAAACCCCTAATTCTGTCCGGTTTTGGATCATAGGGTTAGAGGCCGAATTGGACTTTTCTCAAAACATGAAAGTTGTAGGTATTGATGAGTTTGAAGTGCCTGCAAAATTTCAGGTCATTTGGATTAGTGTAGAGTGAGATATGTCGATTTTACTGTTGCTGTTCTGGGTTGATCAGAATGCGAAAACTGCGCTAGTAATTGGCCATTTTGACTGGAATTGGTTTGGATTTTGTTGTTGGTGTCTTCTGATGAAATGTAGCTGAATGTCTTAGCTAACATATGCCTTTGGAATTTCGGCATTTGGACCTGTATAGACTGAGTTGTGTTCATTACAGCATTGTCCGATTTGTAAACCTGTTTTTGGTGGTTCTGGTGTAGTATTTGGCATATTTGACCTAGTTGTGCTAGGATTTGGATTGAGTGGCCTTCTACATTGTTGTATCCCTGTTTCATAGCTTCGAAACGGTGGGTCTTACACCCCCATCCGATAATCATAGTGAAATTGACACCATTACCGCAAAATGACGCCAAAACTGTTTTTCTGGTTTTGAGCTTAACCTTCATTTCCGGACTTTTCCCTAGCTTGACTTGTGCTAGTACTACTTGGAGCTTGGTGAATGGCTATTGGATGAACTTATTTGTGTGACTTTGGAACTGGCTGAGGAAATAATGAAGCCGTGATGGCTGGGAAAGTAAGCAAATTTAGGGGAAGTGCTATCCGAAGTTTTAAGGGACTTGTTTGCATTGAGTTTGTGATCTAAGACTTGGATTTGAGCAAGGCAATGTTATGTGATGGATGATTTCTGAGCCGTGGAGGTGAGTGACCTCAAATTACTTCTAAAGTTATTTATGAACCGTTTCTTACATTATTTACTTTTGAACTGTTTCCAAAGTTACTTTTGAAATGTTTTCTTGCATATCATGTGTGCTGGCATTTGAGTGTGCCTTGTTTGCTATATTTCTTGACTTCATGACTTGTATTTTGGTTGATAACGTGTTAAGCGCTTATAATTATTTTCAAAACGAGTTTTCGAGGCGAGTGTGTACTTTATCGCACTCGACCTCGATAAATGTGAAATTTCCGATTGAAATGTTACTTGCGCATGAATGTAAGCCTTTTGGGCTGAACTGGCCATTGCCCCTTGTTACCGGTCGTCTTGAGCCAGAAGCGGACTCGGTCAGGCGATTAGGAACTTGGGTGAACGTTTGGTATACTCGAGTATTACCTATGTAGGTTGGTGGAGCCTGGCCAAAAGCCAGGGATGGGGTGAATGAAATGAAATGAATGACCAAATGAGCGAGGAAATGTCAGGAGAATGAATGTATCCTTTCATGAATGTTACTATCGCTTTCCATTGTAAATGTTTCTTGAATTATTGATACTCCATATTTAATGTTTTGTAAATGCTGTAATCGTTTCTGGACTTATCATTTGATTTATGACATCATTGAAAAGAAATATTGTTAAACCAATTTGATTACTGATTTTCTGGTTACTCGCTGAGCTTCTAGCTCACCCCAAAAATGTTTTTATTTCCCCCCCCCACAGGGCTCAAGGTGAGGAAAAGCTTGGAGTGCTTATTCACGTGACTGGATGGCTTATATCGTGTACAGTTTAAGTTTGGATCTATTTTATGTATGAGTTGGTCTTGTGTAAATATTTGAAATTGATATGGATGTAAGTATACGTTCCACGATTGGAATCAGTTTCCGCTGCATTTGTAATATGTAATCATTGGAGAATTTGATGTAATTTTGAGATTTATATTGTATTTGGGTTGAGAACTGTAGTGAGCGACTAAGTCCCGACGAGAGCTGGGCAGGCGGTCCGCCGAACCCTCTGGTTCGCCTTAGGGGGAGGTGGGGCCGTTACAGTTGGTATCAGAGCCAGGTTTCAGATCACTGTAGTGTATCCTAGGCTTGAAGTTTAGGATGCCGGACTGTGGGCTTGGCTTGAAATATTAGTGATTCTTGCGGGATATCACGACCTGATTAGTACAAGTGGAATGTCGAGGACGACATTCTTTTAAGGAGGGGAGATTGTGACGCCCCGAAAAAAAAAGAGTTTGAGAACCCGTAAAAACCCTAATCTTTTCCGAAGGTTTTATTTCCTTTAATAGCATGTTTTCTGCATTTCCTGGCTTAGGAAATTTTTCCTGAGGAATTTTTATGAGTAATTATAGTTTTTAGATGATTTTTCTAGCCTTGGAGAGTTTTTGGAAAATTAAGAATATATAATGGACGTGGGGCCCACTAGTGCGAAAAGTTCGGAAAATTCGGCCAATTAGGTTAAATTCCGGATACTGTGTAAAATTTATCGGGTGTTAAGAGATAAGTAGAGTGTGTGGAATGATTGATGTGAGAGGAAAAGGAAGTGATAAGATTGCATTAATGGTGTGACAAGTGTCACCCTCTTAGTGGTTCCAAGTTAAGATTTATTATTCCAATTTTTGACTTTTTTTGACCAAAGGGTAAATATCTTAAAAATTGCTCAAAAATTCACCATTTCTTCTCCTTGATGGCCGGCCCTCTTGTGCTAAGAAAGGAAGAGAACTTCATCAATTTTCAAGCTTCCATTTGCTTCAATCTTCCAAAACAAATGCCTAAACTAGATTCCACTCCATAAAATTCCTCCCTTGGGTGCTAGTAAGTAGTTTAGTGAAGTTTGTTTGAAGAGTTAAGGTGTCCAACATCTCTACCTCTCTTGTTACTAGGTGAGTGGTGTGTGAATTCCCTCTTGCACTTAATGAAGCTTAAGTTATGCTTATTAGTGATTAAAGTGCTGAAATTTCTGGTTTTCATCTTGGTTTGAAGTGATTTGGTGAAGTTTTTATTTTATTGATGATTTTTCTGGTTTAATTGGATTATGATGGTGTGGTTGTTTATGATGATTGGCAATGGCCTATAATGACACTAGTAGGTGTGAATTGTTGATATTTGCAATCAATTTTGGGTTTGGAATGAATTGTGAAAAGTTAGGGTTCATAAACCCCTAATTCTGTCCGGTTTTGGATCATAGGGTTAGAGGCCGAATTGGACTTTTCTCAAAACATGAAAGTTGTAGGTATTGATGAGTTTGAAGTGCCTGCAAAATTTCAGGTCATTTGGATTAGTGTAGAGTGAGATATGTCGATTTTACTGTTGCTGTTCTGGGTTGATCAGAATGCGAAAACTGCGCTAGTAATTGGCCATTTTGACTGAAATTGGTTTGGATTTTGTTGTTGGTGTCTTCTGATGAAATGTAGCTGAATGTCTTAGCTAACATATGCCTTTGGAATTTCGGCATTTGGACCTGTATAGACTGAGTTGTGTTCATTACAGCATTGTCCGATTTGTAAACCTGTTTTTGGTGGTTCTGGTGTAGTATTTGGCATATTTGACCTAGTTGTGCTAGGATTTGGATTGAGTGGCCTTCTACATTGTTGTATCCCTGTTTCATAGCTTCGAAACGGTGGGTCTTACACCCCCATCCGATAATCATAGTGAAATTGACACCATTACCGCAAAATGACGCCAAAACTGTTTTTCTGGTTTTGAGCTTAACCTTCATTTCCGGACTTTTCCCTAGCTTGACTTGTGCTAGTACTACTTGGAGCTTGCTGAATGGCTATTGGATGAACTTATTTGTGTGACTTTGGAACTGGCTGAGGAAATAATGAAGCCGTGATGGCTGGGAAAGTAAGCAAATTTAGGGAAAGTGCTATCCGAAGTTTTAAGGGACTTGTTTGCATTGAGTTTGTGATCTAAGACTTGGATTTGAGCAAGGCAATGTTATGTGATGGATGATTTCTGAGCCGTGGAGGTGAGTGACCTCAAATTACTTCTAAAGTTATTTATGAACCGTTTCTTACATTATTTACTTTTGAACTGTTTCCAAAGTTACTTTTGAAATGTTTTCTTGCATATCATGTGTGCTGGCATTTGAGTGTGCCTTGTTTGCTATATTTCTTGACTTCATGACTTGTATTTTGGTTGATAACGTGTTAAGCGCTTATAATTATTTCCAAAACGAGTTTTCGAGGCGAGTGTGTACTTTATCGCACTCGACCTCGATAAATGTGAAATTTTCGATTGAAATGTTACTTGCGCATGAATGTAAGCCTTTTGGGCTGAACTGGCCATTGCCCCTTGTTACCGGTCGTCTTGAGCCAGAAGCGGACTCGGTCAGGCGATTAGGAACTTGGGTGAACGTTTGGTATACTCGAGTATTACCTATGTAGGTTGGTGGAGCCTGGCCAAAAGCCAGGGACGGGGTGAATGAAATGAAATGAATGACCAAATGAGCGAGGAAATGTCAGGAGAATGAATGTATCCTTTCATGAATGTTACTATCGCTTTCCATTGTAAATGTTTCTTGAATTATTGATACTCCATATTTAATGTTTTGTAAATGCTGTAATCGTTTCTGGACTTATCATTTGATTTATGACATCATTGAAAAGAAATATTGTTAAACCAATTTGATTACTGATTTTCTGGTTACTCGCTGAGCTTCTAGCTCACCCCAAAAATGTTTTTATTTCCCCCCCCACAGGGCTCAAGGTGAAGAAAAGCTTGGAGTGCTTATTCACGTGACTGGATGGCTTATATCGTGTACAGTTTAAGTTTGGATCTATTTTATGTATGAGTTGGTCTTGTGTAAATATTTGAAATTGATATGGATGTAAGTATACGTTCCACGATTGGAATCAGTTTCCGCTGCATTTGTAATATGTAATCATTGGAGAATTTGATGTAATTTTGAGATTTATATTGTATTTGGGTTGAGAACTGTAGTGAGCGACTGAGTCCCGGCGAGAGCTGGGCAGGCGGTCCGCCGAACCCTCTGGTTCGCCTTAGGGGGAGGTGGGGCCGTTACAGAATGAAACTGGTCAGAACAGGGAATACAAAAAATGTTCTTATTCAAGTGATAATCTTCTTATTCATGTACAAAATCACTACTACCACTCCCTATCTAAGCTTATTCACATCATATTAAACAAGAAGAACTACAGCTGAACAATTCAAAACCCTAACTCACAAATCCACCATAATCACCAAAACTACTTACATAGATAGCATTCACCAAGAATATGAGTTGCTACACAACTTAAGCAAGATTAAGGGAAAGAAATGGAATGGTCAGCCATAATACCTCACTAAGATGCTTGTAAGAGATATCCACCACCTCTCCTTGTAAACCTTTAGCACACCAAGCTTCCCAAGTGCTCAAAGAAAGGATTAATCGGTTTGGTTTCTTGATTTTCTCTCAAACTAGGCTAAAACTCAAGATGGAATTGAAGCTTGCTTCTCTTTTTTTTTTCTCCCTTAGGTTTGGCCAAGCTGGTGGAAAAATGGAGGAAGAATGAAGCTTCAAGAAGGTTAAGAAGCTTGGTCTTGGTTTAGGTCAAAGATGGTTGGATTACTTTCACTTGTCACCACAAGGTTTCATCTTGAATTTTTTCTTCTTTTACTTGGTTTTATTAGTCAAAAATTTTGGCCATAGTGAGCTGATAAGGGGCTGATATTATGCACTAATAACAATGAGATTAAGTTAAGAAAGTGGTGTGTTCAATCAGTAGTGAACGGTACACGTCGGTTCACACTGTTTTTCCGTAATCACACGTACTAGGGTTTTTACTTACCATTCACTAACTTATTATTATTATTTATAATCATACATTATTTTCTCATCTAAAACTCACTCTTAATCACCAAATTTAGTACACACTCTGTACCGATTACTCACACTACGAAAAGACGTACAAATCCTAGTTTATCGTAACGGTGAAAGTAAAAAGGAAACCCTTGTTTCTATGATTATTTGTAGCTATTGGGGAAGTAAATGTGTAGTAAAGTTATTGTAAAGTAATAAATTCCAAATTAAAAGGAATTTCAAGAAAAATTTAAGGAATTTTACAAGTCCTCAAACCTTCACTTGAACAAAGTGGACAAGCTTCAAATCTTCATGCTCAAGTCCCTCAACGACTTTTGGGGCAATTTCTTGACCTTGCACCTCGCGAACAAGCCCTTGAAGTTTTTCTCACAGCCTCTTAGCCCAAGCTCGCGTCGCCGGTGTAAGAGGAACTCGAACCTTGTCCAATGGCACATCTTGATTTACATTTTTTTTGACTTGATATATGTTTACTTGTACCTGTTTACATAATGCTAGTGAATATCCAATCTTTTGGCTTTGATGATTATTCCATGTCTATTGGGATAAAATGGTTTTGTTGAATCATTTATCAAATGCATCATATTTATACACATTCTTGTTTTGCTTTGCTTTTCTGTGAGGACTCATGTTTTTATTCTTAAAATAGCTATTTTTTATAATTATTTACCCTAGTATTAGTAAATTATATTATCGTTGAATGAATTACTTTTAAATTTCACTTTATCGCGCGCGAGTCGAAAGTTCGCGCATTTCGTGTCGGAACGGATAAGTGGAGATTTGAGAAATTTATACTAGACTCATAAGAGTGAGTAATTATAGTGTTAAAGGATTACATTGGAGGATTAGTGCATTAGTACAACAAACAAGAGAGAAAAGTGGTAGTGCACCTCACTATTTGAATACTATTCGAAATCGACTTTTGCAAAGCTTCTTGGCCACAATTTCTTCAAGCTTCCAAGGCAAGATTGAAAACTCAAAACCCTTCTCTCTCTCATACCTTTCTCAGCCGAAACTCAAGAGGAAAAGAAGGGAAGAAAACTCTCTTTGTCTTACTCCAATCTTGTTCCATTTCACTTGAAAATCTTCACCCAACTCACATGAGTTGGCCGAATAGAGCCTTAGGCCTTAGTGTTAGGAGTCTTAAGTTTAGATTAGTCCTTTTGTTAGCCATGGATTCGGCCCACCTTTGTCTAAGGATGGCCGAACCACTAGGCCCTTTTTATTGAGTCCATGGGTCAGCCCACCTTGTCCAAGGAGTGGCCGACCATCGAGCTTTGCGATATTAGGGTTTCGGATATTAGGGTTCCATTAGTTTTGCCTATATAAAGGCTAGCTTTGTAAGGTTTGACGGTACAAGTTTGATGAATAAAGGTTTTTTCCTTTTTTTCGATTTTTCTTCTAAGAGAGAGTTTCGAGCCTTTCACTTGCTTTGGCAAGGGTTATTGAGCAATCTTGCGTCTTGTCCATGATTGTTCAACCGACCTATCCCTTGGAGTAATCACCTTCGTCGGAGTCATCGTTCTACCGCTTTAAACCCACTCGTGTCGTCCGTGTTGATTTAAGGTCCCGCAAACCAAGCGTAGGACAACCTTGTTAGATTCTTGGGCAAACGTGCTACGTGTCTTGAAATGCGTTGATCGAGAACCGTATCAATTACACTTCGAATTCTCATTTTGATCCCTAAATTTCAAAATGAAACACTTTAGTTCTTAAATTATAAAATTTTCCGTACTAAAATCCCTAAAATATAGAATTTGTCCATTTTAGTCCCTAAAGTATAAAATTTGTTCCATTTTAGTTCTTAAAGTATGCCCGCTTAAGCATAAATTCTGTCTCGCTTCCTTAATGAGCTTATTTATGTGGGACAAATTTTATAGTTTAGAAACTAAAACGTTCCATTTTTAAGTTTAAGAATTAAAGTGAAAATTTAAGTATAATTAAAGGGTGTAAAGTGGAATTAATCCACTCCTTGTTTGTTATATTACTTTTGGCAGTGGGGAAGCTTTCTCGCATAGTTCTCCATGGGTCAAAGCGTCAAACTTGACATCTCCAACACGTTATGATGTTGAAAGAACCCATTAAAGCAAAGCATCCACTTGGAATCTCTAGACAGATCACTGTAGAATAATGGAAACAGCCTAACACATAGCAATGCATTTGTCGTGAAGAAGTAAAACTTCGTGGGAGAGCAAACGTAGTGACAGAATCATCCGTATAGATTTAGAACAATCCTCATATAGAGGAACATTGATGGGAGGCAAGTTTTGAACTCTTAACCTCCCACCCCACAATTAATATGGTGGCCAACTCCTTTAGAGGGAGTTGGTTATCCAAGTTCAATAAATCCAATTAGAGATTACGGCCTTGTTTGGCAGCCAAGTTTCTTGTCAAGTTTGTCTGCTACAAGTTTTTTTAAAAACTTTAACTACAGTAATCTCAAAAACTTTTCAAAATTTTTAAACTATACACTTCAAAATATTAAAAAAAAAACACACTTCAAAAATTTTTTAAAAAACTTCTACAGTAAGCTATAGACAAACACCCAAAAAACTCACTTGCGAAACGGGGCCTATATTTTAAGTTGCTAAATTAAATAAGAAGGCAATACAAATTCACTTTTGAATCTTCTCACCCAAATTATGCAATTTGGTCAAGAGCTTTGCATGAACCTTTTATCAAATTTGTTTATATGGTATTGGATATAGCTTAATGATAAAGGGACCAAAAGAATTTTAAAAAAAGGACCTTCTATTTTTTTTTCTTTTGATGCGTTATATAGCTTGCACAATTAGGTCCATCTCGTTATTGTCCTTAAAAAAGAAAAGAAAAGAAAACCATAGTGTAAACTATCCTAGATGTCTAAGAATTGAAAGAAACGTCTTCCAGCTATTTTAATAGTAATGTGTACCATTTAACCTACATATATGAATCGCCAGCACAGAGACATTTTGAAAAAAAAAAGAGCAATATTGAAAGATAAATTCTTTAAATCAAATTCGTAGAGCTTTGAAAGCTAAATTTGCTAGTAGAAATCTGAATTAAATTATAGTTAAGTGAACTCCAATTTTTAAGATGTGTACAATGAGCTTTTAAAGAAATAGTTATCAGTGAAATAAACAAAATATGTATTGTATTGCAGCTTAGTGAAAAGAAAATATAATTTCCCTGGTGTCTAACAAAAAAATCTCAATTGAACAAATTTCATTAGAATTTTAATACAATTATGTTTAAAATTGACTAAATTATTATATCATTGTGGGTTTTAAAAATGAAGTATTCTAGTGTAATTCATCAAGATTTTGAGTTCTTTTGAATTACCATGAACTATTACTTTATTTCCCAAGAAGTAATATACATGCCATTCTTGATGAAATTTAAAACTAGGGATAATTTCAGATACTTCCCCTGAGGTTTCTAACAGTCTCACTCTCCTCCCCTGTGGTTTCAAAAATATCACAAACTTCCCCTGTCAGAATTTTAGGTCCCATTTCTTACATCATCATGGCCAAAAAGACTTAAATACCTTCACACGTTAGCTAATATTTCGTGATTATTAGGACAAATTTGGTGAAGTTAGTTGTAAACACAATTAATGTAATTAACGATAAATTAGAATCCTTTAACCAATATAGAAACATGCAAGTAACTAATATCTAACATAATGTACATGTTTTTAAACTGATTGTATCTCATAGATCACCCCGTATAAGGTGTTTATAGGCAAATTAGTATTAGTCATATAGATAAAATTACATACCTACTGCAGCTTGCAAGGAGATGCACAAGTGGGTCAAAACACCAATAACCATTCCAAATGTATGCATGTTATTGCACTATGCATATTGCTGCGATGACTAATTGTATTATGCATGTGAACAAATAACTGCATGTTTAACAATTTCTATGCATCGTACTTGGTCAATAACACGGTGTGCATTATTTCAACCAAATTGTACATTCACTGAGTATTTATATACATGCTACTTATTGAAGTAAACTACCTCTCTAATATTTCGTGATTATCAGGACAAATTTGGTGAAGTTAGTTATAAATACAATTAATGTAATTAACGATAAATTAGAATCCTTTAACCAATATAGAAACAGGAAAGTAACTAACTCTAACATAATGTACATGTTTGTAAACTGATTGTACCTAATAGATCACCCCGTGTAAGGTGCTTATAGATAAATTAGTATTAGTCATATAGATAAAATCACTAATGCAAGATAATCAGGGCATTTATGGTATATAGTTGTTTCTCTCTCCAACTCCCCATTTTTTATTGTTTGTATTTTTGAATTGGGTCTACTTTGAGACTACCTATTTAGTTTTAGGAGAAGTTTGTGGTATTTTTGAAACCACAGGAGAGGGGAGTGAGACTGTCAGAAACCTCAGGGGAGGTATCTGAAATTATCCCTTAAAACTAATATACATGCCATTCTTGGTGAAATTTAAAACGACTGTACAATCTAAACTTTCATTTTTAATTGATAAGATTGCATATAACTCAATATGAGAAGGAATGTATCTAGTGATATGAAGCAAGGAAGTGCAAATAAGAGATTTTGGATTCGAAACTTCATACTTATACTAAAACTAACAACAACTAATTCAATAACAATTACATTCGCATGTGTCAGGACACAAACTAACATAAACTTAGTATAGAACTATAGATTCAGATTTAATATGATTTGAATCCAAAACCTTTTATTTAAATTACTTGGTAGTGCATCACTGTAACGACCCCACCTCCCCCTAAGGCGTACCAGAGGGTTTAGCGGGCCGCCTGCCCAGCTCTCGCCGGGACTCACTCACTTACTACATTCCTCAAGTAAATTAAAAGGTACAACTCAAATAATACATCCAATTCTCCAAAATTACATATCATAAGCGAAGCGGAAACTAGTTCTAAGCGTAAAATGTAGATTTACATCCGATTCAATTCCAAATATTTATACAAGCCCAAAAGTACATAAACCAAAACCAAAACTAAACTATACAAGATGTACGCCATCCAGCCACACAAAGATCCAAATACAAGTTCTTCCTTTACCTCGATCCCTGTGGGGAGAAGAAGATAATAGGGGGTGAGCTAGAAGCTCAGCGAGTGACCAGTAAAATCAACAGCCAAGTATATTTCACAATAACGCATTAATATGATGTCATGATGCAGTAATCAAATGTTCATTTATTGCTCATGTGAGCCAGTGAAGTTCTTGTACTTAAATATCCAATGCTCGTTTAGATCAAGTAACCATGAAACAGAAGTAAGGAGCCATCGTGCTCCAAAGAATGTGTAAACAATAGTGGAGACATTAGTTCTAAGCACAAGACTTTCCAGGAACTCATTGGAGCCAAATTATGTCATGGCACACACCCGAACCCCAAATGATATGCAATGGAGTAATAAATGCAAGAATTAGTTCAAAAGTAACTTTGGGACAGTCGAGGGATCACTCACTCAAAATATAGTGCTTCAAGTATTCACGTTCAATTATACTCCAGGCTTGGAGTCCAGATCTGCGATAAAAATCCAATTTGAGAACTTTGAAACACGAGTAAGATTCGAAACTTAAACGTTCCGTTCATTAAGAATCAACCAATTGAAATTCATATGAAAGGCATTCGTGAAACACTTGCTCGCTTTTCAAATCGTAAGGTTTTTGTAGCATATATACTTGGAAAACAACACTTGAGTTGAAAGTACAAGGAAATACAAGTTTACATTGGCCATTATATCTTTTCCTCAAGGGTACAAGTTCGTTTAGGTTTTTAACGTATAACCCTCGATAACAAAGTAGCAAAGGTGCTTGCTAGTTCAAGTGATAATCACTTAACCTTTACACAAGTTACAAGTTTCGTTTCCTAGCCCTCGAGTATAAATTCGGGCAGCATGCCCTTTGTGTTTACCTAATTTTCTAGCCATTTAGGCTTCATTATTTTTTCCAACCACAACCCAACATCACATACATCAACAATTTATGTCAAGAGCCGTTCCATAGGCTCACAATATCATAATAACAAGAATCACAACAATAACAAGTGCAGAAATTCAATTTGGCACAAGACAGATTTGACGTATGAATGCGGAAATAACATATCCGAGGCTACGCTTATCGGATTGAGACGCGACCTATGCCGTTTCGAAGCTAATACACAGAGATACAATTTTCATGAAGGTCACTTAGTCCAGTTTCTAATGTAGCTTGGTCAAATTCTCGAATTACTAAACCAGAAACCAATTCATCGGCTGTTTAATCGCATTACACTGTAATGGACATAACTCAGTGTACCAAAGTCCAATTCAGGTGTTCTTAGAGGCATTTGAAAGCTAAGACAAAATTCTACAACTTTCATGTTTCGGAAAAAAGCTAAATCAGTACGGCTCCTAGTCAAAAAACGTGATAAACTGGACTTAACTGATGAAACGGACTGCTGGGGAAATATTTAAAATAGTAAGGGTATTTTGGACTTTTCATGACCTACGTTGCTCCAATTGAGCTGAAATTTTGTAGGTACCTATAAAATACCATTCTCTACAACTTTTCTTCTTTGACCTAAGGCCAATTCGGCCTCTAACATACAGTTACAAATTCGGACAGAATGTTGGGAAAAATTTCCAGATTATGGAATTTCTAGTTTTAGTGGAACTTTCCTTAATTTCTTGGTCTAATCACTACCAAAGCCTCTCTTATAACCTTAATTTCAACATATAAGCACCATACAACAAATTGGGTAGAATTTCCCCAAACCCTAGTTCATCAAATAAAAAGGGGAAAACTACTAAAACATGATAATATCCATGATTCCACTACAAAATCAAGTTGCTAAGCTTAATTTAACAAAATTGAAAGTAAAACTTAGAAAGATAAGCTTTCTTACCTTGACTAGAGTTCACTAAGGGTAGCCTAAGCTTTCTCCTTCCAAAGTCTCACCACAAATCACTAACTAATCACTCAAGAACAAGTTTAATCGGTTTCTTTTGTTTGATTCCTCACTTAGTTGTTGGATTGAAGATGAAATGAAGAAGTTTTCTCTCTTGTTCTTCCCTCTCTCTCTCTCTCTCGGCTCTTCAGCAGAAATATGAAGAGAAAATGTGCAATTTTGGTGTTAAATAGATAGTCTTTTGTCTTGGTCAAGAAGCCTTGAGGTGGCGACACTTGTCGCCACCACCACCTTTCTTTTTTTCTCTTTCTTTCTTGTTATTTTCTAGCCTCAAATTCGGTCAAGCTTGCTGCCAAGAGAGAAGATATTTTGCTCAAGTTCAATAAATTTGTTTGGTAAGGAAAAATGGTGGTCAAGCGGTGCGTTCAATCGGTAGTGCGTGGGACCCGCCGGTTCGCACCGTTTTTCTTAAAAACTCACGTACTAGGGTTTTTACTTCCCATTCACTAACCTTATATCATTGCTACTAGTCACATATTATTTCTCACCTAAAAGTCACTTTTAATCTCCACATTTAATCCTTACTCTATACCGAAAATTCATCCGGCGAAAAATCGCAAAAACCCTAGTTTTGCTCCAAACTTGAAACCGAAGCATGAAACCCTACTTTCTAGATTTATTTACACTTAGTGTGAAATAATTGGGTAGTGGGGCTTCGATAAATAATAATTTCCAAATAAAAGGGTATTTTTGAGAAAAATATAAGAAATTTGCGAGTCCTCACACTCGGGGCGTCACAATCACGATAAGAAGCACTTTGGCTTCCTATTGATACCTTTCGTCCGTCACTTTGCAAGGCATTTTTGTAATTTCAGCAACACAATGTTCAACAATTGTGCTGCATGGTTATCCTCCAACTGCTCAACTTTCCAATGGATTGATTTTATGCACTCATAATTCTTTACCCAGCAGGTTACTTTGCCCGATGACCTTTTTTTTTTCTGGTTTTTGGGCCATACTAAACCTACATGTCCAAACATTGATGCATGTAGTGCACCTTTTATGAACTTAGAATTTTTTTTTTCTCTTGAATCTTATTAAATGTGATTCGTCAGGCTTAAATCAATTTAAAAAGAACGTTACTTAAGCAACATAAATTTGTTGAGTTTTAGGGATACTACGCAGCGGAAAAATAAAAATTTTTCCCTAAAACCATCCAGGAATCACCCTAGATTTTACGTATGATGTACTAAAAGTAGGGTTTTAGGATTACCTTAATCCAAGCGGCATCTCCCTGCAGCGTTGTTTGAGGATGGTCAGCCCTTGAGCAGTCCAGTCGTCCTGCCTCTACTGATATCCACGCTAGAGCAACCCTGGATCGTCTCACAAACTATGTATTGAAAAGAAAAAGGTGCTAGCCTTCTTACTCTTTTCGAACGTATATTTTTTTTCTCTCTCTCTTATGTGACGCTCACAGACTCAATTTTTCTCCCGGTTTTCTTTTTACCTCTTCTTCTGTATCTGTATCTTAGCCCCAAAAAAAAACAATTGGAGAGAGAGAGAGATATATGATAAGATAGAATGATGAGTCTTCTTGTATGATTCAAAATCAAAACAATAAGACTTCTCATCACACAAGACTCTATCTATCATTATCTGATAGATAAGAGATAACCATTTACTTTTATCTGCTCAAATAGGCCTGGGATTAATTTTCTTTTAAAATTAAACCCGATAATTTACATAGTTTCAATTCAAGATTAAATCTCTATTGCGTGTGACCCAATAGGTCCCGAATGCATTGGTAATAATTATGGTTTAATAATTAGATAAAATAAACGACTTTATTTTATCATAACTTATAATAAATAATTAATCCATAATTATAAATCACGAGCAGTGTCTAGCAACACATCGCGATTGCCCAATTATTCGGAATTAGTCAAGGGAATTTGACCTAACCTTTCCGTGAGAAAATACCGTGTAATTATTATCCTTTCACCAAAGATATCCAATTAGTCAGGAATAAGGAATAAGTGCCAATTCCCTGATGACTAATTAAATTTTCTAGTTCCCGAAATTTACCCTTAATTAGGTTAAATTGAAGACATTCTTCAATTTACCTAATAGTCGACTTTAGGGTTAATTTCTCACTAGTGGCCATCCGGATATTAACTCCTTCTATCAGAGTGGTAAATCCTATCTTGATCACCCATTTTCTTTACGTGCTTCACACTACATCCAACTTCTACACTTTAAGGTACTCTCAAAGAGTAACATGTAATTAGAGTCAAAATGTAGTGATTCCCACTCAAGATTCTATGGTGATCTCAAGTCGTAGGATCACTTACACAATTTTTCACTAGAGATACACCATTGGCACTAGATAGATATCCTAATGGGATCTCTACTCCAATGCATTTGTACTTTTCAAATCATCTACACATTAGCCTAAGTATCTTCATACCATAGTTGATGAGAACAACCACTAATTACATTAATTAGAGGCTAACTGTGTACTAGTTTTACCGTACTAAAGATGTCCTATTTCATTAGTACAAAAACTAGGGAATTTTAATAATATTACTATAAATGCGATTGATATCTCATAGTCATCAACTCTTGTGACTATCATCACATTAGTAAATATTCTAAGGACTTTATCGGTTGTATCTAATATTTAACAGATAAATAAGAAGTTATTAAAATACAAAACATATAATAAGGAATGTATAAAATAAAAACAAATATATTGTTTTAAGGCGTACATTCCAACAATCTCCCACTTGCACTAAAACACATTGTCTATGTTTTTCATCCCATAAGATAATACATGACTATCATGCTTCTTTTGAGAAAGAACTTTAGTAAGAGGATCAGCTATGTTATCCTCTGTGGAAAATCTCTCTATCTTTACATCATTCCTAGCAACGATTTCTCTAATCAAGTGAAATCTTCTAAGCACATGTTTGGATCGCTGATGAGACCTAGGTTCCTTGGCTTGAGCTATAGCCCCATTGTTATCACAGTACAAAGTGACCGGATCAACAATGGTTGGAACCACACCAAGTTCAGTTACGAATTTCTTGATCCAAACTGCTTCCTTAGCTACTTCCTCGACCGCAATATACTCAGCCTTTGTTGTAGAATCTGCTGTGGTGTTTTGTTTGGAACTCTTCCAACAGACGGCACCTCCATTAAGAGTAAAAATGAAACCTGACTGCGATTTACAATCATCCTTATCTGATTGAAAACTTGCATCAGTATAGCCTTTGAGTTCTAACTCACCCTTTCCATAAATTAAGAACAAATCTTTGGTCCTTCTTAAGTACTTAAGAATGTTCTTAACGGCTATCCAATGACCCTCACCTGGATTAGCCTGAAATCTGCTTGTGACACTCAGAGCATAGGAGACATCAGGTCTTGTACATAGCATAGCATACATAATTGATCCAATTGCCGAAGCATATGGAACATTGCGCATCTTATCAGTCTCAACTTGTGTCTTTGGACACATGTTTTTAGAAAGGCTTATACCATGAGTCATAGGTAAATTACTCCTCTTAGACTGATCCATGCTAAACCTCTTTAGCACTTTATCAATGTATGTAGATTGTGAAAGACCTAGTAGCCTATTAGATCTATCCCTATAGATCTTAATGCCTAATATATAGGCCGCTTCTTCTAAATCTTTCATGAAAAAGTTCTTCGACAACCAACCCTTTACCGATTGTAACATCGGTATATTGTTTCCCATTATTAATATGTCATCTACATATAAAATAAGGAAAACAATCGAACTCCCACTAACTTTCTCATACACACAAGGTTCACCCGGATTCTTGAGAAATTCAAACTCTTTGATCGCCTCATCGAATCGGATGTTCCAACTCCTAGATGCTTGCTTAAGTCCATAAATAGACTTTTGTAGCTTACATATTTGACTAGGATTTGTAAATGTAAAGCCTTCAGGTTGTGTCATATACACATCCTCATGCAATGTCCCGTTAAGGAATGCGATCTTTACATCTATCTGCCAAATCTCATAGTCATGATATGCTGCTATGGCAAGCAATATTCGAATGGATTTAAGCATAGCTACTAGTGAGAAAGTTTCATCATAATCGATTCCCTCTTTCTGCTTGTAGCCTTTGGCTACCAGTCTAGCTTTATAGGTAACCACATTACTATCCATGTCAGTCTTCTTCTTGAAGATCCATTTACACCCTACAGGTTTTATCCATTCAGGTGGATCAACTAAGGTGCACACCTTATTGTCATACATGGAATTTATTTCGGAATTTATGGCTTCTAACCATTTAGAGGAGTCTGGATTACTTATTGCCTCTTGGTAAGTAGTAGGTTCATCATCTTGAATGACTAGAATATCATTGCTATGGCTCATAAGAAATTGGTATCTCTTGGGAATTGAGCGTGTTCTTACTGACCTACGAAGCCCTTGTGAATCAGCAGCTTCAATATCTGCCCCATCATTATGTGGTTGAAGCTGTGGTTCATTAGATCATTCAATGTTTGTTGGATGATCCTGAATTTCTTCAAGATCTATTCTACTCCCACTACTTCTTTCTAGAATGTATTCTTTCTCTAGAAAAATAGCATGTTTTGAGACAAACACCTTTTGCTCAATTGGATTGTAGAAATAGTATCCTATAGACTCTCTTGGATACCCTACAAACAAATATTTGTCAGATCTAGCTTCAAGCTTGTCTGACTCTGCCCTCTTCACATAAGCTGGGCAGCCCCAAACCTTCATATAAGACAGACTTGGTTTCTTTCCTTTCCATATCTCATATGGTGTGGAGTCGACAACTTTAGTGGGTACTCTATTAAGAGTATAAGAGGCTGCATCTAATGCAAATTCCCAAAACGATTTTGGGGCACTTGAGTGGCTCATCATAGAATGAACCATATCCAATAAGGTTCGATTTCTCCTTTTAGATACACCATTTAACTATGGTGTACGTGGAGGAGTCCATTGTGGAACTATTTCATTATCCTTTAAATAAACTCCAAACTCGTCATTTAAGTATTCTCTACCACAATCAGATCATAGTGTCTTAATACTTTCATTGGTTTGTTTTTCTACTTCATTCTTGAATTCCTTAAACTTTTCAAAGGATTCAGATTTGTATTTCATTAAATACACGTAACCATATCTCGAATGGTCATCTGTGAAGGTGATGAAGTATGAAAAACCACCTCTAGCAGTGATCGACATTGGGCCGCATACATCAGTATGTACTAACCCAAGCAAATCACTGGCTCGTTCCCCTTTTCCAGTGAAGGGCATTTTGGTCATTTTGCCAAGTAAACAAGCTTTGCATGTATCATATGATTCATAATCAAATGAATCCAAGTATCCATGTTGGTATAACTTGGAGATGCGTTTTTCATTTACATGACCAAACCTACAGTGCCAGAGGTAGGTTTTATTTAGTTTATCTGTTCTCATTCTTTTTTCACTCACATTGAGAATTTGATGATCAAGATTTAGAATATATAAACCGTTATTCCAACTTCCAGAACCATAAAACACACCATTTTTAGAAAAAGAACAACATTTATTCTCCTGGGTTATCCGAAACCCATTTAAATCCAAACAGGAAATAGAAATGATGTTTGTAGTAAGTGCTGGAACACAATAACAATTTAATAATTCTAAAATCAATTCACTTCGTAAAGTGATATAATGAGTCCCTACAGCTAAAGCAGCAACTTTTGCTCCATTGCCCACACGTAGGGTGACTTCTCCTTTTTCCAGCTTTCTGCTGTCCCTTAGACCCTGCATAGATGTGCAAATGTGAGAACCACATCCGGTATCTAACACCTAAGAGTCTGATTTGGAAGTAGACACATTAATCTCAATCATATATGTACCTGATGATGAAGCTTCAGCAAGCTTCTTTTGCTTCAGGCTCTCCAAGTATGACTTGCGGTTCCTTTTCCAATGTCCAGTTTGATTACAATGGGAGCAGGTTGCTTTGGACTGGTCTGCCTTTGTCTTTTTGGGCTTTTGGGTGGGCTTATTTTTGGATTTCTTAAATCCCTTTTCTTGTCTCTTCCTCTTCTTAGAGGAAGTAACGACAAGCACACCAGTAGAGCCTTTTTCCTTTTTGATTTCTTTCTCAGCAGTTTTCAGCACATTCAACAATTGAGGCAAAGTGTGCTGCAGATTATTCATCTGATAGTTCATAACAAACTGTGAGAAAGAATCTGGCAGAGATTGGAGCACTAAATCAACATTCAGCTCCTGATCCATCTTAAAGCCTAATTCGGCCAGTTTTTCAATTAGCCCAATTATTTTTAAGACATGCGGAGCAACAGGTGCTCCCTCTGCCATCTTGCACCTGAACAGTTCTTTAGAGGTATTGAAGAGGTGATTTTTGGTGGGTAGATAGACCAACCTAAATCTATCCTCTCTAAGATGAGGTGAGGTGAATTCTTCTGTCCGAAGTGCACCTTCTTGTCTGAAGTGAGTGGCGGGGCTCCTCCCCTGAGATCACTCCGACGATCAAGTTAGTATGAGAACGAGAATAATAAGAGTATAAGCAAATGAACAGTGTGCTTACTTGTTGGGATCGTGTGGGGGGTATTTATAGGAGAGTAGAGGACAGGACGGAAAGCTCATGCTAGTGGGACCCACTCTCTGGCATTACGGCTCTGTCCCCTGTCAGGAGGCTTCACCCTGACACTGTAGCCTTCTGGGTATGATGACGGCGAGTATTGTGCAGGTGCCATTAAGTGCCTCCAGTGCTTTTCAGATAAAGCACTGGTCCTGGGTGATGCCAGGTGGCTGGACATCATCAGCGTGCAGTTGAGGTGGAGGTGCCGAGATCGACTACACGGTAGGCTAGGGAGATGGCCGAGCTCAGGGGTTATGCCCAAGACATGGATGAGCTCTGATGAGGGACGAGGTGAGTTCACCTCGGCCACGCGGGGCGGCCGAGGTGAGTTCACCTCGGCCACGCGGGGCGGCCGAGGTGAGCATCCTCAATAAGCCCCCCAAGCCTCGGATGCTCCGAGCAAGGGAGGTACCGAGGCTTCTTTGTGCCGAAGTCATGAAGAGTCGGGGTCCCGAAACTGCTCCGGAAGATGCGGGGACGTGACACGTGGGCGAGTAAGTTGACAGGACGTGGAGGGTCAGTTGACACGCAACCGTCATGTCGTGAAGTAGTGGGACGTTTCGCGATGATGGGGTGTCAGTCGAAAGGACGGGTCATTAATGAAGAGAGAGAGAGAGGTGTGGCGTTTTGAATTCGAAGGTGGCTGCCTCTTCGCATTCTTGCCGCCTCTTCGGTTTCCCTCGGACCCCTATAAATAGGGGGTCTTTTTCACCGCATGGCCCATCACTTTCTTTCTTTGCCTGCGGCTTGCAAAATTTGCGAGTGTTGCCGAGATCAATCCTGCCAGCCGATATCACAGCCGAAGTCATCCACTTCGTCCAGTTCCGTAGACAATAGTAAGTATCCCTTTTCTTTCTAGGGTTCGAGATGCTGTGCCGACATCAGGAGGTGACTCCCACTGTTGACCTCTTCCGCCGATGCTATACCCTCAAGGCGCACGGGACGGATAAGGGATGGTTTTATGTTTGCAATCGGAACAATGCCATCCCGAAGTTGGTGATTGGTGCTCCCAGCTCGATCAAGAATTGGAAGCGCGACTTCTTTTTTGTATCCGGAGTGGATTTCCCCAGGGGTTTTTGGTGGAGGCCAATTAAAACGAAAGCCGACC
Source organism: Coffea arabica (assembly GCF_036785885.1). Classification (NCBI taxonomy): domain Eukaryota; kingdom Viridiplantae; phylum Streptophyta; class Magnoliopsida; order Gentianales; family Rubiaceae; genus Coffea; species Coffea arabica. Next base: position 39,829,494 of record NC_092329.1, read on the forward strand.
CCTCCGCAGGGGATGCCGAGGAGGAGGCCTTCCAGAAGTTGATGGGGTCCGAATTTCGGATATTCAGTCTAGACTACCGCGAAGCCGTGCTGGTTGACGGGGGGATTAGCCGAGCTTTGCTCCATCCTGATAAGACTCCCTTCATTTTCACTAAACTTGAGATACCTTGTAATTTTCTTTCGTAGCTTTGCTTTCATTTCGGCTAAGGCATATGATAATATCTGTTTCTTGTGCAGTGACTAAGCTGTCCGACATCGTCGTATCGGGCTCGTCCGAAGTGGCCAAAAGGCAGAAGAGGAAGAGCTCTAATGAGACATCGGCACCTCCGCCGAAGAAGAAATCACAAGGACCAGCCGCCAAGACTTCGGCGGCTAAGAGCACTCCCACCCCGGGAGGTCAAAGCAGCTCGGCCACCGCAGCTAAGGGGTCCATCTCGTCTGTGCCAGAGGGAGTTCCCCTTGGAGTTGTTACGACACTCCCACCTCCTTCTGGCCGAGGCAAGCGGCTGAAGCCTCCAGTCAATCCGGTCTCAGGGACCTCGCTATGGAATCGTTTCCATAGCCCCCCGGTGTTTCCTGGGGAGGAAAAGACACACTCCGGCGAGCATTGGTGTCCGAACTGAAAAATTTCCGTCAACGACAGGTGCCAACATCCTCGGGTTGCCCAAGAGTTAGTAATGCACTCCCCCTTGCCAAGGGATTTGGAGTTTATGAAGAAGCTGTCCCCAGCTGAGATGGTTCAAAGCCTGATGGTGTCCACAGCTTCCACCTCAGCCTTTGTGGCCGAGATGACACACCGGTATTGTGCTCTGGTAGAGGAGCAGGACACCGGCAAGTTGCAGAATCAGATCTCCAAGTTGGAGAAGAAATTGACGGTGTCAGAATCTGAGAAGGCCGAGCTTGAAAGACGGCTTAAAGAGGCCGAGGTGAAGGATGAGGAGGCCGTGGCTACCATCAACAGTCTCAGATCGGCTCTCGAGGAAGAGCAGAAGAGGGGGGACGAGGTGAAGAAGTCCCATGAGCAAGCCCTCAACAGTGCTGGCGCCTCGGCAGTGGACGCATTTCGGAGGTCTGAGGCCTTCACCAAGGATCTCGGCCAACTGCTCACGCCGAGCTTCATGTTCGGCTTCACCTCGGCTGTGGACGCGGCTGCAGCCCACCTCTCCTCGGAAGCCGTAGAGTCGCTGAAAAACAATGCCAGCTACAATGAGGACTCCAAGGAGTTGTGCGACCGGATGGCCGAGGGCATCCAAGCTGGAAGGAACCTGGCTGAGGTTCAGGACGAGTTCAACAAATGGCTATCCGAGCTTGACGAAATGTTCGAGGAGGGCGAGGGAGAAGAAGCTGGAGGAGAAGACACTGGGGGAGGCGAAGCCGGAGGGGACATCGGCGAAGAGCATGGAGGAGAGCTTCACCCCGGCGGAGAAGAGGCCGGAGAGAAGGCTGCCCATGAGGGAGCCAAGACTGGGGATGGAGCCGAGACGGGGGTCTAGGCTCGTGGGTCTTAGAGGGGTGGCCGAGGTGTTTAGTATCATTCCTACCTCGGCCTTGTATATATTTTTTGTAACACCTCTTCTCTGTTGAATGAAAGTTTATTTCTTCTCTTCTCAACACTTTTATTTCTTGCTTTGACTTCGTCCCTTGCTTGTCCCCCTTATTTTTTAATAGCGTAATAACGATATTGAGAAATAACATAATAGTCGAAGTCATAACTTGATAAATTCAAGCATAATACAATTTGAGGTTCTCGGCGTGCCAAGACCTCGGCACTAATGAGCCATCTCGGTAACTCAGTTTACAATATCCCTTAAGGTCAGATTCCACCACTCGGTAAGGGCCCTCCCATTTCGGGCATAGTTTCCCTTGTGGTTCAGTTCGGCTGACTGAGTTTTTTCTCAGAACTAAGTCTCCAAGTCGGAATCTACGGTGTCTGACGTGAGCATTGTAATATTGTGCCAGTGTGTTATTGTACGAAGCTATCCGGGCTGAGGCAAGGTCCCTTCGCTCATCGACCAGGTCGAGATCCAGCTGTCTCTCTTCGTCGTTCACCTCGGCTACATACGCTGCTAGCCGAGGGTTGGGTGTAAAGATCTCGGCAGGGATGACAGCCTCTGCTCCGTACGTCAAAGAGAAGGGGGTCTCTTGCGTGGCTGACCTCGGCGTAGTTCAATAGGACCACAGGACACTGGGGAGTTCTTCGACCCAAGATGTTCCAGCTCGGTGTAGTCGGGTCTTGAGGCCATGCAACAGAGTTCGGTTGAAGTTTTCTGCTTGACCGTTGGCCTGGGGGTGGTCCACCGAAGTGAAGTGTTGTTTGATGCCAAGGTTAGTGCACCAAGTTTTAAAGGGGTTTTCGGCGAACTGCCTTCCATTGTCCGAGATGATGATTTGGGGTATGCCGAAGCGGCAGATAATGCATTTTCAAAAGAATTTTTGAATGGCCAGCCCTGAGATGGTCCGCAGAGGCTCGGCCTCAACCCACTTGGTGAAGTAGTCCACAGCGGTCACCAGGAAGGTATAGCCCCCGACCGCTTTAGGGAAAGGGCCTATGATATCTGTCGCTCATTGCTCAAACGGCCAGGGTGAAGTGATGGGAACCATGAATTTTGAGGGCTGGTGGTGCTCGGGTGCGTGGACTTGGCAGGAAGGGCAGGCGAGAACGAGGTCCTGGGCGTCTTGCCGAACTGAGGGCCAGAAATATCCAAGAAACAAAGCCTTCTTGGCTAGCATTCTGTGGCCGACGTGAGCTCCGCACAGGCCTTCGTGGATCTCGTGGAGGACGTGGCGTCCTGTCTCGGGAGTGACACACATCAGTCATGGGCCGAGGTATGAGCGTTTGTACAGCTCTCCATCGCGGAGAGCGTACCGAGCCGCCTTGCGTTGTATTTTTCTCGCCTCCGCTCGGTCTTCGGGGAGGGCTCCCTGTCCCAGGAAAAGGATGAACGGGGTCATCCAAGTGTCTTCAGAGTGCACGGGGCAGGCCACCTCTTCCACGTATCCTGGTTCACTCAGGATTTCCACTAAAACTGTTTTGTTGAGGTCAGAGAATGATGTGGAAGCCAGCCGGGATAAGGCATCGGCTCGCTTATTCTGGGACCGGGGTATTCTTCGGATTTCGAAAGACTCGAAGTACGCGGTGAGTTGGTGAACTTTGGAGAGGTACCGTTGCATGGTCTCGTCCTTGGCCTCGTATTCACCAAGAACTTGGCGTACAACGAGTTGGGAGTCACTGCGGACGTGGATTTGCTGGGCGCCGAGCTTGCGGGCCAGTTGGAGTCCAGCAATTAAGGCCTCGTACTCGGCTTCATTATTGGTGGCTGGGAAGCCAAAGCGGAGGGCATAAGAGCACACTTCACCCTGAGGTCCTTCCAGTAGCAGTCCAGCTCCGCTGTCATCCCCATTAGAGGACCCGTCTACGTACAGCGTCCACGAGGGTGAGGTGGACACTTCAGCTACGGCGGAGGTGGACTCAGAACCTTCGGCGAAGGTGAGCTCGGCGAGAAAATCAGCTAGAGCTTGAGCTTTTATGGCGGTGCGTGGCTCATAGGACAGATCATACTCCCCCAATTCGACAGCCCACTTGGTGAGGCGTCCGGAAGCCTCGGGACGCACCAATATCTGCCGAATGGGATGGTCTGTCCTGACGGAGATGGGATGAGCTAAGAAATAAGGCTTCAGCCGCCGAGCTGCGTGGACAAGTCCCAATACCAATTTTTCTACCTGCGTGTATCGAGTCTCCGGCCCGCGGAGAGCTCGGCTGACGTAGTAGACTGGCACTTGGGTGCCTTCATCCCGGATGAGAACAGCGCTGACAGTCTCGTCGGCTGCAGAGAGGTACAGGTAGAGCTTCTTCTCGGGCCGAGGTGAAGCGAGAGTTGGTAGGTGATGGAGGTATTGGTTTAACTTGTCGAAGGCGGCCTGGCATTCTTCATTCCAGGTAAACTGATCAGCCTTTTTTAGCACCTTAAAGAAGGGCAGAGCTTTCTCGGCAGACTGGGACAAGAAGCGATTCAACGCGGCCAGGCGTCCATTCAGTCTTTGGACTTCTCGGACGTTCCGAGGTGGGGACATGTCCTGAATGGCCTTGACTTTGTCGGGGTTGGCCTCGATTCCCCGGTGGGAAACCAGATACCCCAAAAATTTTCCCGAGGTGACGCCGAAGACGCACTTCTTGGGATTCAGCTTGATCCTCGAGTCTCGCAGGACACCAAAGACTTCCCTCAAGTCTGACAGGAAGGATGATGTGGCGAGACTTTTGACGAGGATGTCATCCACATAGGCCTCCACATTGCGGTCGATCTGATTCTTGAAGAGTCGATTGATCAGCCTTTGGTAGGTCGCCCCGGCGTTCTTTAGGCCGAAGGGCATGGTAGTGTAGCAATAAGTAACTCGGTCCGTGTAGAACGCCGTTTTCTCTTGGTCCTCTTCACTCATTCCTATTTGGTGATACCCTTTGAAGGCATCTAGGAAGCAAAGGACTTCATACCCCATCGCCGAGTCGACGAGGGTGTCTATCCTCGGCAGAGGATAGCAGTCTTTGGGGCAGACCTTGTTGAGATCGGTGAAATCTACACACATTCTCCATCCACCGGTGTCCTTTTTGACCATGACTGGGTTGGACAGCCAGGTGGGATATTGGATCTCGTGGATCATCTTGGCTGGCAAGAGTTTGTCGACCTCATCCGATATGGCCTTGCTGCGCTCGGGACCGAAATGCCTTCGTTTCTGCCGCACAGGTCGGGCCTGTGGGTTAACGTTGAGTTGGTGAGTCATGAGCTCGGGTGGCACTCCGACCACTTCATCTGCGGACCACGCGAAGATGTCTCGGTGGTCCCTGATCAGCGAGATCATTTCTTCTTTCAGGGGTGAGGGGAGTCCGGCCCCTACTTGGACCACTTGGTCGGGTTTCGTTTCATCCAACACCACTTGTTCCACCTCATCCCCGGGCTCAAGCCTGCTGGGCTCTCCTGCCTTCTGAGGGTCAATGCAGTCTATGGAGAGGACCGCTGGCTTCTTCTCTTCTGACCTCGGCAGGGGTGACTGCTACTTGAATGGTGGCGAGGTAGCATTCCCGGGCGGCGCTCACGTCGCTGCTCACCTCGGCCACTCCGTCAGGTGTCGGGAACTTGAAGCTCAAATGGTAGGTGGAGTACACAGCTCTCAAGGCGTTGAGCGTGGGTCGGCCTATCAGCATGTTGTAGGGGGGGTCCGCTTTGACCACCGCAAAGCTGACAGGCACGGTTCGGCAGCGGGGATGGCGCCCGATAGTCACCATCAAGGTCACCATACCCTCCGGATGGACGACGTGTCCCCCGAAACCGACAAGGGGGGTTCTGACCGGAGTGAGTTGCTCCCGGGTCAGCTTCAAACTCTCGAAAGTTCGGTAGTACAGGACGTCTACCGAGCTTCCGGGGTCAACATAGACCTTTTTGACTATGTAGTTGTTAGTGAGGACTTCAATCACGAGAGTCTCGTGATTACTGGAAGCGGCGGGGACGGGGTCGCTGGGACCGTAGGTGATCACTTCGGATAGCAGGGAGCTCGGCTCAGCGGCTTCCATACCGGCCTGGCGGTATGTCCGTTTCCGGGAGTTCTGGCTGTCTCCTCCCGTAGGGCCACCCGAGATGGTATTGATCACCCCGGCAATGTTCAGGCCATAGCCTGGTGATCTGTCGCGCGGAGGCCTCTGATCCCCCTTAGGTTCCTCAGGACCTCGGCATTGAAGCTTGGTGTCCCGCCTGTCTTCTCGGCGAGGACCTCGACTCTCCCGGTGGGAGGCGCTTCGGTTGAAAGTTCCATCCTTACGGACAAACTGCTTCAAGTATCCTTGGCTGATCAGGTTCTCAATTTCTCGCTTCAGATCATTGTAATCTTCGGTCTCGTACCCAACATCTCGGTGGTAGGCACAATAGAGGTTAGAGTTCCTCCTATCCCTCCTCCCCGGAATCTCAGGGGGGGTTCGGCCGAGGTGATTTTGCCTCATCACCGCCAAAACATGAGACCGGCTTGAGTTAAGGGGTGTCAGCTCGGCGTCCGAGGTGGACGACCTCCCTTTCACGATCCGGTCGAAGACACTCCGGCGGTCTCGGAGCTGGGTTGAAATGCCACTTGGGCCTGGTTCACTTCGGCCTGTGTCTTTCCTCCTCCGGGGATCTTGTCCCGTACGAGATGCTTGGGATTCTCGCTTCATGCGGTTTACATCCTCACTTCGGATTCCCTGGTCCACTCTTTCCCAGAGCGCCCGAAGTGTACGAGGGTACTCCCGATGGATTTCGGTGTTGAAGATCCCTGCCACTAACCCGTTGGTGAAGGCAGCAATAGTTACCTGCTCGTTCTGATCAGGTATCTGTACATTCTCCTCGTTGAACCTCTGGGCGTATGAGCGAAGTGACTCGCCCTGACCCTGTTGTAGGTTCAAGAGGTAAGCTGAAGTCTTTGTTATTGGTCGAGACGACACAAAGCGGTGGATGAAATGCTCCCCGGTTCTAAACTCCAGAACCACTTTCGGGCAGTCCCATGTTAGAAGATGGGGAAAGCCCGACAAATCACGGCGTCAGGGACACAGTAGAGGCGGAAAGCTGAGATGAAGGCGCGGAGGTGATTCTCGGGGTCACCTCGGCCGTCATAAGTGTGCAAGTTTGGAAGTTTGAAGTTCGGGGGCACCATCTCCCCATTGATGTCATCAGTAAAGGGCGGAGCCCTCATGTAGTCAGAAGCTAGGCCCCCGGGGCGCCGAGGTGGATCCTCGGCGCCTTTCCCTAGGAGTCCTCGGGAAAACGCTCGGGAGATGGAGGTAATTTTAGAGGTCGCCTTGGAGGAGGCACGCCTGGAGGTACTCCGAGAGAGACGCCCCTCATCAGAGTCCTCTCCTGAGGGCACTTCAGGAGACTTCGTCGGCCTCCTCTTGGAAGATTCGACCTTTTCTTTCCCCTGCCTCTTAAGGTACCTTCCTAGCTCCTCAAAAATGTTAGGATTGTCCGTTATTAACTCGGCCATCTTGGCGATAGCGTCTTCGTTGTTGGGCTGGGTCCTTTGGGCCCCCTGCTCTTCAGAGATGCGATCTTGCTGGGCTCCTGAGATCTGCCCAGCCCCAGTTGAGGGAACTCTTCCGCTTCTTGAGCGCGTGGATCTCATTTTAGTAATAGTAGTCTCGTTTCCCACAGATGGCACCAATTGAAGAGGTGATTTTTGGTGGGTAGATAAACCAACCTAAATCTGTCCTCTCTAAGATGAGGTGAGGTGAATTCTTCTGTCCGAAGTGCACCTTCTTGTCTGAAGTGAGAGGCGGGGCTCCTCCCCTGGGATCACTCCGACGATCAAGTTAGTATGAGAACGAAAATAATAAGAGTATAAGCAAATGAACAGTGTGCTTATTTGTTGGGATCGTGTGGGGGGTATTTATAGGAGAGTAGAGGACAGGACGGAAAGCTCATGCTAGTGGGACCCACTCTCTGGCATTACGGCTCTATCCCCTGTCAGGAGGTCTGACCCTGACGCTGTAGCCTTCTGGGTATGATGACGGCGAGTATTGTGCAGGTGCCATTAAGTGCCTCCAGTGCTTTTCAGATAAAGCACTGGTCCTGGGTGATGCCAGGTGACTTGACATCATCAGCGTGCAGCTGAGGTGGAGGTGCCGAGATCGACTACACAGTAGGCTAGGGAGATGGCCGAGCTCAGGGGTTATGCCCAAGACATGGATGAGCTCTGATGAGGGACGAGGTGAGTTCACCTCGGCCACGCGGGGCGGCCGAGGTGAGCATCCTCAGGTATCATATCTAACCATCCTTGATTGTTGTTCAAACAACTCTCTCAGGTGTTGTACAATATCATACGCCCCCATGTTCATGTGCTGCTGCTGAAGCTGAGGAGTCATGGAAGCTACCATGATACATGAAGCTTCCCTATTGTCATCCTTATGTTTCTTATAAGCATTTCTAACAGCAGCAGGTGCAGTAGGTTCAAGCTCTTGAGGCATTGGACCATCAAGTACATACTCAATTTTCTCATGAGTGAGAACGATAAGGACATTATGATGCCAATCAAGAAAGTTCGTGTCGTTGAGTTTGCAATCACTAAGAATAGTACGAAGGCTCAAATTGTTACTCATTCTACAACAAAATGAAAGATAGAATTTGTTAGAAAAATGTTTTGTTTAATAAAATCATAAAAACTTCAAAATTATGATTTTATTTCCACTATTTTTTTCAAATCAATTACCCTCTAAAATTGAATCGGGAATTTCTAAAATTCCATAGTGGCTAAGATCTTATCTTAATTTATTTCGACCTTGAGTGTGTCCCAACAAATCGAAAATAATTATGAAAGATAGGTACTTTTACCAATTACAACTTATTGTAATTCCTAGATCAGTTGGGTGTCAACTCTTGACTTTAAATCTCTATGAATCAACCCAACACTTGCCTCCAAAATTAATGATTTTGAGTGAATCCCAACAAATCATAATTTTAGCTAAATCAAACCCATCATTCTTGAGAACATTTCTAATAGCAAAAACACATAGTAAGTAAGGCAGCCTTGGGTGAATCCCAACAAACTAGCACTTAATAACTACTCTAGTTTTATACTATAATGATGGAAGGCATTTTATTGATTTAATATTATAGTTGAGGGATTTGTCCCTTTTTCCAAAAATATTTTATAATTAAAAATTTTTTAAAAAATTGCTCATTTGGTCTCATCAATAAACATGCATATAACCATTTCAAACTTATAAACATGAATTTAAATCGTGGATGGTTGTGGATATTCCTAAACTAATTTCCCCGGCCATTGGGAAAATTAGCATGTGACTAAAACCTTTAATATCGAGATGAGCTCCTTCGTCGTCGTATGCATCCTTTCTCCTTTTCTAATATAAATTATATAAATTCCTATTATCTATTTCTATCTATTGTACATTACAAATAGTATAGAAGAAACTCCGAGTTACATTCGGGGGGAATTTAGATGAGAAAAGAAATTACAATTAGAAAATAAGAAAGGCAGGACACGCAGGCCCGATTTTAAAATTAATCACAACCATTCAAACCTAGAATGATTGTAACCATTCAAAATATCACAATCATATTGCGTACTATATCCACAACCATCCACCATGCATTCTCATAATTTAAACAACTTTAAATAAAAGAAAAGCACGTAAATAAGCAATCTCAATTCATGGATTAATTGGATTTAATTCCTAAGGTTCCAAACAAATTTTGGGTCCATGCATACGCAAGAAATATTGGTAAAATTAAATTTTATTAGATCAACTTTATCCTCAACTAATTTGAGGAAAGAATGGGAAAATAATTCAAATTAATCAAATTAGTTCTAAATTAATTCTCAAGCTAATAATATATGAAATAAATGATTCCATAACACATTTTAACAATTAAAATGGGATTTAATTCAGAAGATTGCCAAGAGTTCAAAACTTCAAGTTTTAGGAAAAAAAAATTTTTAGTTTCCTAAACCACTCTTGCAATCATTTTCTAGCATCACTGGCGACCACCACTGGCCACCATTTCTACTGTCGCCACCACTGGGTTCTGCACTTATCACCAGTAGCAACGGCTCCCAGCAGTAGCTCCTAGGTGGTCGCAACAATGGAGCTCAGCTACAGCAGCAACCTGCTGCAACTTTTTCTTGCATAGGTTGCTGCTGCAATTTGCAGCAGTTTTGATGCATTCTCACGCCTTAAAAACTCTTGGTTTGCTTACCCAGCAACCACCAAGAGCTATAGCAACCTTCCACCACCACCAAGGAAGCCTCCCATGGCCTCACAAAGCAGCGGCAGCAAGCAGCAGCCCTTGGAAGGTCGTTGGCAGCAATGTCGGCTGTTGCAGTAGCAAAACTGCTGCACTTTGGCTGCAAACCCTTTTTTTTTCCATAAAACTAAGAGACCAGCAACTCTTGCAGATCATCAACAGAGATTCAGGTCTGATTCCATCTCATAAGAAAAAGAAAACCTGATAATCATGTTGGACAGCTTGACCCGCAAATGCCCGGCAAAGTGATGATCAAAATTCAAGTTTTGATTGAATGAATAACCAATAAAATCTGTAACTTTTCCAGATTTTAAAGGTTAGTCAGAGGCCTCAAAATTTCAGAAAACCAAACCCATAACAATGCTATAATCAGATTACAGCAAACTTGTTCATTCAAAACTTTCTTGGCTAATGCAAGGGATTAAGATGGAAGAATATCAGACTAGTCGGAACCGTAACAAGAGTCCAAGGTGCATGAAACCAGTTCCAAGTTTCCATATAGTCACAATATTTATATTCCTCCGAAACTTATTCTACACACAATTTCGTATATCAATTAAATCCAACCAGTAACATTAATCCATGAATCCAAAATTGCTTAAAATCATACGTAAAATTCTTAGGGATGGCTTTGATACCACTGTCGAGTTTTAGGGATACTACGCAGCGGAAAAATAAAAATTTTTCCCTAAAACCATCCAGGAATCACCCTAGATTTTATGTATGATGTACTAAAAGTAGGGTTTTATGATTACCTTAATCCAAGTGGCGTCTCCCTGCAGCGTTGTTTGAGGATGGTCAGCCCTTGAGCAGTCCATTTGTCCTGCATCTACTGATATCCACGCTAGAGCAACCCTGGATCGTCTCACGAACTATGTATTGAAGAGAAAAATGTGCTAGCCTTCTTACTCTTTTCGAACATATATTTTTTTCTCTCTCTCGTATGTGACGCTCACAGACTCAATTTTTCTCCCGGTTTTCTTTTTACCTCTTCTTTTGTATCTGTATCTTAGCCCAAAAAAAAAAAAAACAATTGGAGAGAGAGATATATATATGATAAGATAGAATGATGAGTCTTCTTGTCTGATTCAAAATCAAAACAATAAGACTTCTCATTACACAAGACTCTATCTATCATTATCTGATAGATAAGAGATAACCATTTACTCTTATTTGCTCAAATAGGCCTGGGATTAATTTTCTTTTAAAATTAAACCCCGATAATTTACATAGTTTCAATCCAGGATTAAGTCTCTATTGCGTGTGACCCAATAGGTCCCGAATGCATTGGTAATAATTATGGTTTAATAATTAGATAAAATAAACGACTTTTTTTTATCATAACTTATAATAAATAATTAATCCATAATTATAAATCACGAGCGGTGTCTAGCAACACATCGCGATTGCCCAATTATTCGGAATTAGTCAAGGGAATTTGACCTAACCTTTCCATAAGAAAATACCGTGTAATTATTATCCTTTCACCAAAGATATCCAATTAGTCAGGAATAAGGAATAAGTGCCAATTCTCTGATGACTAATTAAATTTTCTAGTTCCCGAAATTTACCCTTAATTAGGTTAAATTGAAGACATTCTTCAATTTACCTAATAGTCGACTTTATGGTTAATTTCTCACTAGTGGCCATCCGGATATCAACTTCTTCTATCAGAGTGGTAAATCCTATCTTGATCACCCATTTTCTTTACGTGCTTCACGCTACATCCAACTTCTACACTTTAAGGTACTCTCAAAGAGTAACATGTAATTAGAGTCAAAATGTAGTGATTCCCACTCAAGATTCTATGGTGATCTCAAGTCGTAGGATCACTTACACAATTTTTCACTAGAGATACACCATTGGCACTAGATAGATATCCTAACGGGATCTCTAAACGGATCACTCCAATGCATTTGTACTTTTCAAATCATCTACACATTAGCCTAAGTATCTTCATACCATAGTTGATGAGAACAACCACTAATTACATTAATTAGAGGCTAACTGTGTACTAGTTTTACCGTACTAAAGATGCCCTATTTCATTAGTACAAAAACTAGGGAATTTTAATAATATTACTATAAATGCGATTGATATCTCATAGTCACCAACTCTTGTGACTATCATCACATTAGTAAATATTCTAAGGACTTTATCGGTTGTATCTAATATTTAACAGATAAATAAGAAGTTATTAAAATACAAAACATATAATAAGGAATGTATAAAATAAAAACAAATATATTGTTTTAGGGCATACATTCCAACAAAATTTGACTCACTATCAACAAGCGAATTTTTAAATTCTACTTAATTATCGTAAAGCTTGGTTCTTCTGATGACAGAATACTGAAATTTTATTCTTATCCAACCTTTGATGTTTCATCAAATGGTTACGGAGATTACGAATTTTCCATCAAGTTTCACTTTTCCTAATTTTATTTCTTGGGGCTTCATATAATTCAACTTTTACCATCTCAGGAATGTTTTAGTGTAGGAAGACTCAACAGCTGTGACAAAAACAAGCATTTGGATTGGTATTATTTGTAAAAATAAAAATTATTTATTTACATCAGAAACACGTTTTTCAAATTATCTGTTTATTTTTTCAATCATCTTTTTATTTCATATATATCACATTATAAATAGTACTATAGTAATTATTCTAAATAATATTTCAAATAATAAGCTATCCAAACACATAAATTTTTGGATAAGGGAAGCTATCTATGCTAGAGCATTTCTTCATTGTAATGTCTACAGCAATTCAATACAATTTTTCATTGCTAAGATGCATTCAGGCCTTACAACATACTACGGATCCTTCTTGTATTCTACCGTTACTAAAGTGATTTTCCTCATTGAATATACAAACATTTATTACGTGATTATCTTAGGCATTATTCAATCACTGATAAATTCATTCATGATTATTAATACACATTAAAAGAGCTACTAGAAGAAATTTGAAAATTTTCTAACCACCACGGCTACTGCATTTTTGCACCTCGTGCTCAACAGTACCTTGGTTTTCAAAATATAAAGAACGCCACATTCCAACTCGTTTGAGGTTTCTCCAATTACTAGTGGTGATTCCATTAATTAAAAAAATGAATTGTAGATATTGCAAGCTAGGAAATTTTTTGTAGAAAAATTTTTATATTTTTCGTGAACATATTTTTTAATCATTTTTTATTTTACGTATATCAAATTATTATAATATATTTTTCTATAAAAATTCCTAAAAATAGCAATCCAAACAGGATCTTAAACACGTAGAAGACTTTTAGGCGAATGGTACAATCAATTGTCATTAACTATTATAGTGGCTATTTTTCAAAAATTTTGATATTTATAATTATTGTTTTACTCTCTTTGAATCTAAGTCATTTCTATTATAGTGGCGATTTTTCAAAAATTTTGATATTTATAATTATTGTTTTACTCTCTTTGAATCTAAGTCATTTTGTGTCATACATAACTGATAATTTCATTTGAATCATAAATTTTTAAAATTATTCTGTAAAAAAAAACTATTATAATGTGGTACATATGAACTAAGAACATTATTGAAAAATGTGTTTAAAAAATTACGTTAAAAAACTCACAATTCAAACAAGACTAATAGTTTTCGGAAGCAATTCATGGTGGTGATTCCATCATTTTCAAATTTTGTTACAGCCATCTACAAATTTTGTTCGTCAATTTTCCCTTGGTTCAATCCAAGGTGAGAAACTCCAGAGCAACGGCTGCGATTCTGTTTTGGACCCCAAAAGATTGTGGGACCCAAACTAAAAGTCTTCTTTGGACCCCATAAACATTGTGGAACCCAAATTAAAAGTCATTATTGATGGTTTGTAGGACCGCAAGAAAAAGCAATGTTTTTGAAAATCGGACCGGATTAGTCGGTTCGACCGGTTAAACAACGAACTGGTCATGGCACCGATCCGATTCAATGCTATGGTTGACTTTGTCAGAAAATCGGTCAAGAATCGATCAAACCGTAAAAATCGCGGTCGAATCGCTATTGAATCGGTTTTCAACCTTCCTCTTTTATTTTTTTTTTTTCAACCTTCCTCTTTTTTTTTGCAAAATACAGCTATCAAGATTCGAACTCAAAATCTTTGTAATAGAAGACCAATGTATTAACCGTTGCACCATCACATCCTATTAGTTTTTTTTGATAACTTATTTATATAAAGCAAACACTCATATTTCTTTTTTCCATTTTTCTTACAAAATCTCATCCTCTCATGGTTCTTTCTTTTTAATTTTCAACTCTCTCTCTCTCTATTCTCTTTTTTATCAAACCTCTTTATTTTTAATTTACTGATGTTTTCTTCCATCTTTTAATTTTGTTTTTGTCTATTAAATTGAATAAAGTTCAAAAAGAATTATTTTTTTAACCCAAATTATTTAATGCTACAACCACTCACTTTTATCTCATTTTTTGTTTTTTATCAAGTTTACATTTCTATTTTCGATTTTCTTGATTTCTTTCGAACTCCAAACTTTCTTTTTTAAATTGCAATATCTAAAACGTAAATTAAAATTTAAGTTCACAATATCTAAATTCTCATAGACATGAATTTTGTATAATTTCAAAATATTGTGATATTTTTGGGTTGGATTTAGATATAATTGAAATTGAGATGAAATTTATTTGTTTTAACTTATAATTTAAAAAATTTATTTTTAAAAAATTCAAGTTATTAAAAAATAGTAAATCTTTCATGATATAAAGTATTAAATTAATCCATTGCATGTCTTATTTTGTACATATATATATTTATATAAATAATTTTTTAAAAAATTCATTGAATCGAGATTGAATCGGTTCGATCGATTGAATCTCGACCCTTTCACTTCACCGATTCAATGAACGGTCCGACTTTTAAAACATTGAGAAAAAGGTCCCACCAGTACAATGAGTTGACAAAGACACAAACTTCTATATTACAGCTGCTACTGCTGCTAATATTAGTATATATTTTCTGAACTCAGCTTCATCGCTCTTTCCCATTTCATGTTGCTACCATCCATTCAACATAAAAACTGATTCCATCTTTAAGATACATGTCTCCAGCCAGCTCTCAGCAGAAAAGTGGAGTAGCATAACCTTGAATCTGGTCAGTCTTTCTCAGCTTTTATTTTATTTTTTTGGTTTCCCTTATTTTATCAAGAATTAATACTTCGGCTGTCTGAGAAGTCTTTGGTTGATGCTATGGTATTAGCGTATGTTCAGTTGAGTTTGCGGAAAGATTGGATTTTTATTTGAAATTTGATGTGTTTCTTGGGATTTAGGAGATGGGTTTTTTGATGATTTGTTGGAATGATGCTTGAGATCTTGGGTCTGCTGAGGATGTCATTTTATTTTGTTAGTGAAATATTGCTATTTCCTGAATTTTTTGGAGGGTTTGGTGGTGAAGGATAGTGTGAACTTGTGATAACAGTTGTATGTGAAGTTTGACTTTCCTTTCGAAGCAGGTCTGTGATGAAATTTTAGTTTGGGGGCTTCTAGATTAGATTAGAGTTGCAGAAACTTCAGCTTAATTATCAATTAGATGAATCTTGTAAAGATAGAAAAGTTGGTTAAAAAGAGTGCAGATTGGGGCTGGAGGTTTCAAATTATTGAAAGATCTAGCTTATTAGCTTCTTATCTTTGGATTAGCATGGAGGGATTAATAGGTCTGTCTGTCCGTCACTCCTATTTGGTTATGTAGGTATGCAAAACTTGAATTGTAGCAGAATAGCTATCTTGTTTCCGTTCTTGAGTTGAGTTATGATGTGGTTCCGATGTTTCTGCTCCTTTGAATTGCAGTGTATCAAGCTGTCGTTTTGTTGTATTGAGAAGTTGACTTATGATGGACCCTGATGAAAGGTTGCGTACAAACCCATGGACAAAGTCATCCTCATCTGCCAGTGATGCACTAAGGCAATTATCCCCTGACAATCAATCTTTTACGAATTTTAGCTCGCAGCAGCAAAAGTGGGAAGATTCTTCATCAATGGATTATAGAACTAGGATTGAACAACAATTCTCTGAATTTACCAGTCCATCAGAAAATTTATCTTCAGCAGCTTGTGGAGCCAATAACCAAACCAAAAATCACGGTCACGAAGATAAGCGGATGCGAGAAACTTCTAATTCAAATAATGTCCAAGATTGGGATCCTAGAGGGATGCTAAATAATCTCTCTTTCCTGGAGCAAAAGATTCATCAACTGCAGGATCTAGTACATCTGATTGTTGGGCGGAGATGCCAAGCTGTTGGCCAATCAAATGAACTTCTAGTTCAGCAGCAGCAGCTTATTACTGCTGATCTCACTTCTATAATCGTTCAATTGATATCTACTGCTGGGAGTCTTCTTCCATCTGTGAAGCATTCCCTCTCCTCCGTTAATCCTCCTGTTACTCAGCTTGGGCAGTTTGGAGGATCCATAACTCCTCCTGTTACGAGTTTTGACAACAGTGGTAGGGTGGTGCACTGTGATGTGAAAAAGGTAGAAGATCAACCCAATGAGGTGGACCTAATAGGAAATGCTGGTATTGAACAGAACTATGTGGTTGAAGAGCATGAATCCAAGGATGAGGAGGACGCTGACGAAGGAGAGAATTTACCACCTGGTTCTTATGAAATTTTGCAACTAGAGAAGGAGGAAATTCTTGCTCCTCACACTCACTTCTGCACCATCTGTGGGAAAGGATTTAAAAGGGATGCAAATTTGAGGATGCACATGAGAGGTCATGGGGATGAGTACAAAACTCCAGCAGCTCTTGCAAAACCTAACAAGGAATCCACCTCTGAGCCAACTCTCATTAAGAGGTACTCCTGTCCTTTTGTTGGCTGCAAGCGCAATAAAGATCATAAAAAATTCCAGCCTCTTAAGACAATCTTGTGTGTGAAGAATCACTATAAGAGAACTCACTGCGACAAGAGCTACACTTGTAGCCGGTGCCACACAAAGAAATTCTCAGTCATAGCTGATCTCAAAACGCACGAAAAGCATTGTGGCAGAGACAAGTGGCTTTGCTCTTGTGGAACAACTTTCTCTAGGAAGGATAAGCTTTTTGGACATATTGCTCTTTTTCAAGGCCACACCCCCGCAATTCCCCTGGATGAATCTAAAGTATCTGCTGGGCAATCAGACGCAGGGCAAACCAATGAACTAATAAATAAAGTGGAGCAAATAGATTTCAGTGCCCAGTCAAACATTCCTAGTGGAAGCGGGTATCAAAATGTTATGGATGGTAAAGGAAGTATAGATGATCCTGCCAGTTATTTTTCACCTTTGAACTTTGATCCAAATAATCTTAGTGGGTTGCATGAATTTCCTAGACCCTCATTTGAAGACTCAGAAAGTTCCTTCTGTTTTTTACTCTCAGGGTCATCTGAATACCATCAGAAGACAGGAAGATTTTCAGGTTCTGGTAATCTATAATAGCATCTACCACTGGATTTTCATCCCTGATACTGATATTTTTATCAGAAGACAGGAAGATGTCTGCTTCTCCTGTGACATTGAATAAAAATCGTCCGTTCTTTAGCACGTATATGTTGGTACGCTATGAAATGTTACATCTTATTTTTAATAAATGAAAAAAGCCGCCTCCATCTAATGGTCTGAGATTTTCGTGTTTCTGCTGGTGATGCATCAGTACTGAAGTGCTCTTATGCCAAATGGTCAGTTTCTTGGTTTTGCTGTCTCTATATCTCTCTAATATATTACTTAGATGCCAACTCACTGCTGTTAGTTGCTCAACATTTGTCTAGCTTTGACTAGACAGTTGTGAGTGAATTCCCTTCTGATCGTCAGAAAAAATTGTTCCCTCAGCAAATTCTGTTTCCATTTGGCTTGGGTTGGCAGGCTAACCCATATTTGGGATCGGGACCAGAACAAGAATGCATTCAGGGGAAGTTTAACCTTAATTTGAACTTATTCGGCATGATGCAACATCCCAAACTCCTAGACTAGGAACGTTAATTTCCTTTGGTTCTTGTTGCTGCATGGTGTAAACCCTTTTTTTTTTTGGGGCAGGGAAGGGAAGCCAACCCCTTTTTTATTAAAAGAAAAACGATATAGTACATCAACCTTCGCCAAGCAAAAGCTTAGTTGCACAATGTCTTTGTTTGGATTGCTTCATATTTCCCCAATTTTATTTGCTTACATCATCTTTACAATTTTCAATACACCTTTTTATCTTTCCAATATCTTTTCATCTCACATACATCACATCACAAAAAGTGCTACAGTAAAAATATCCCAAATAATCCCAAATAACTTACAATCCAAACAGACATATATCTTCTGATCCTACCTTAAATAAGTGCACACTATAAGCCCTCCTATTTTGTCTGACATTACAGCTTTTTTAACCTCAAATGGAAGCTGGGAAAAACTTGAATAAATTGTGCTTAGTCTGTAATCTTGCCAACCTTTCCGCCGCATGGTGTAAACCTTGACAGGCCTTGTGATAACATAAGTTGCACCTGAATTTCTAAAGCGATTGACTTTTTTGGTTAGTGTAATGGCTGTTTCTATTTTGACTAGACATACATGGCTAGTTTAAATGACAAACAAAGCACGCCTGCCGCCTTTGGAAAAAAAAATGACAAACAAAGCATACCTTTTGTCGGCCAAATGGGTCTAGAAGACGCAAAGGGCTACAATGTTTGATCCAGAGTGCTTTTTGTGCAGACTGTGCCAAGCACGGTCTTTCCTTAATACGTGAAGAAATTTGCAAATTTCTGTAAATAGATAAGAGTGATGTTTCTATGCAGTTCTACTTTTAGCGTGGACAAAAGTTCGCAAGCTACTTGGCTAATGGAATGTCACGTTTGTGACGAACCAATTAACAATCACTCGAATCGGTCTTAAAGTTGGGGATTAGTCCAACATTTTTTTTTTTGCCAAAAATAAAAAGTCCAAATTTTATTTTGTAAGCTATTCAAGTTCAACTAAAACAAACAAAAAATCCAACTTGCTAAATCTCATTTAACCTCCTCAAGAAATTTGGAAGTTCATTTCACAAATTCCAATCACTTCTCCGCTAAAGAAGCTCTACCCCAGTGCCAAAGAGCTATCATGATTCCATATAACAAAAGGGGGCTATAAGCGTCAATGGAGCCTATGCAGATTCGTTCTTTTTAGCACTCCGCAATGGTTTCCTTTTGATACTATCCCCTGACATCGTCATGAATATCCTTTTCCACCTAAGTTGGAGAAAATCTGAAAGTTAAGATATTTCCTTGGCTTGCAACTTAAACAATTATTACTAGGGGTGGTAATTCGGGTCCAAATCAGGTTGGCGGGCCGGGTTCGGGTCAACCCGCCAGAAAATCTGTTGACCCGAACCCGACCCGTCAACCCGTGACGGGTCAGGTATGCTGACTCGAACCGGAAAATTTTAGGTTGACGGGTTGGCGGGTCGATCCGAAATGACCCGAAACTTAATTTTAATTTATTAATTTATCACTGTAATTTCTAATAAAATCAATTTCTCACAAAACTAATTACATAATCAAGTAATAAAAATTTAAATAAGTAATTCCAAACCAAATCTAAAATAAATTAAACACCGTAAAAGTGTTTTATCCCAAACAAAATATAAAATAAATTAAAACTGTATAAAAGTAAAAAATAATATAATATATTATTTGTCCAAATATAATAATTTCAACTTCACACAAATTAAATAAATTCATTTATGATTAAGTAATTAATGCCTTTGAAAAAAAGAATAACTTAGGTTAGTTAGATAAAATTATTTTTATATTTATTAAATTATTTTTAATTCGTAAACGGGTCATATCGGGTCATATCAGGTCACCACGGGTTGACCCGAAATCGACATGTTTTCTTTTCGGGTTCATCGGGTCCAACCCGATTCTGACCCGAATTCCCAAAACCTCAACCCAAACCCATTAATTTCGTGTTAGGTTCGTGTCGTGTTTTCAGGTCGTGTCGAAAATTGCCACCCCTAATTATTACCATGAAGAGATGATGTGACGCCCCGAAAAAAAAAAAAGTTTGAGAACCCGGAAATTTTCTAATTTTCTAGGGTTTATTTTTTTTAACGCCCGCCTTTTCTACATTTTCTTGATTAGAAAAATTCCCCAAATAAAGTTTATGAGCAAAAATAGTTTTAAAATGATTTTTCTAATATCGGTTAGTTTTTGAGAAATAAAGAGCGTATATCGGACGTGGGACCCGCTAGTGCGAAAAGTTCGAAAAAATTCGGCCAGTTAGGTTAAGTTTTGGATATTGGGTTTAATTTACCGGATGTTAAAAGATAATTAGAGGTTGCTTAGATGGTTAATGATGGAGAGACAAAAGGATAAGTGTTACAATTAAAAGGTGCTAGGTGTCGCGACCCGATTGGAGTTGGACTTTGACTTAACTTTCTTACCTTTACTAAATACCAAAATTTGACCAAAAATATCTCATTTCTTCTTCCTTCTTGGCTGAACACTTGAGAGAAAGAAAGAGAGGAAAAGTTTCATCTTCAACTTCAAATCCAAGTCAAATCTTAAGTTCCAACCATTGGAAACTCAAATTACTCCATACAAAGTGCTAGTTAAGGAAGATTAGGAACTTGAATGGAAGGATTTTTGGAGGACAAAGCCTAAACTCCTACCTTTCTTGTGGTTTTAAGGTATTTTGCCAAGAACATCCTCTTTACTTCAATTAATTGCTTATTAGTGGTTTTTAGTTGTTTTAGATGTTGTTTTGTAGAAGATTAGCACTTGAATGCATGAATTCCAGATTAGGCTTTCACTAACCCCTATTCTGCCCGTTTCTGTTTGACCAGGTTAGAGGCCGAATTTGTGACGCCCCAAAAAAAATGAGTTTGAGAACCCGGAAATTTTCTAATTTTCTAGGGTTTATTTTTTTAACGCCCGCCTTTTCTACATTTTCTTGATTAGAAAAATTTTCCAAATAAAGTTTATGAGCAAAAATAGTTTTAAAATGATTTTTCTAGTATCGGTTAGTTTTTGAGAAATTAAAAGCGTATTTTGGACGTGGGACCCGCTATTGCGGTAAATGCATTATATTTTTTGACAACTTGTTGGAATTTTGTATTAAGTGATATTATTTTACAAGGTGCTAAAAGATAATTAGAGGTTACTTAGATGGTTTAATCTTGGAGAGACAAAAGGATAAGATTAAAATCCTAGAGGACCATTTGTCACCTAACTATTGGACCTTGACTTTGACTTGGACTTGTCTTAACCTTTACTAAACCAAATTTTGACCCAATTTCTTCCATTTTTATTGTCTTGGCCGAAATTTTTGGTGAGGAAAGAACAAGAGAGAGTTTCTTCAATTTCAACTTCAATTCTTACTCAAATCTTGAATTCCAACCGATTAAATTGCAAATCACTCCATAAAACTTGCTATCTAAGGAAGATTGGAGCTCTTGGTGGAGTTATTTGGAAGGTTAAGGTGCCTAGTTGTTCTCTCTCTTCTATTGTTAAGGTGAGTGGTGATTGAACTTCCTCCTACACTTAATGAAGCTTAAGTTATGCCTAGTGGGAGCTAAAGTGCTGAAATTTGTGGTTTATTTCTTGGTTTGAGATGAATTGGTGAAGTTTTTGATTTATTGATGATTTTTCTGGTTTAATTTGATCATGATGTTGTGGCTGTCCATGATGGTTGGAAATGATGTTTAATAACTCTAGTAGGTGTAAATGATTGGTAATTGCAACCAATTTTGGGTTTGGAAGGAATTTGAGAAAGTTAGGGTTTTATATCCCCAATTCTGTCCGGTTTTGTATCTCATGGTTAGAGGCCGAATTGGCCTTGGTTTAAAACATGAAAGTTGTAGGTATTGATGTTTTAAAGGTTCCTGTAAAATTTCAGGTCAATTGGAGTAGTGTGGAGTGAGAAAAGTCGGAAATACTGAGACAGGTCTGGGAAGGGGTGCTGCGAACAGGGTTGCCTTTTCACTCAATTTGACCGTGACTTTTCACCCTGATTCTCACCGAATTAGATTTTGGCCAAAACATGAAAGTTGTATCCAAGGCTATAAAATAGTTTCCTGTAAATTTTCAGCTTGATCCAACCACTGTAGCATGTGAAATGACCGAAATACCCTTGACTGTTTTTGAAACCTGTTTCGCGCCCAGATTTTTGTTTTCGTGTAGTCTTCCATTTTCGATCATGAAAATGCACGATTTGGCCTTTGAGGTCTTCTAATGAAATGTAGCTTGATGTATTAGCTACCATATACCTTTGGAATTTCTGGATTTGGACTTGTAGAGCCTGAGTTATGATGTTTCCGCTAGAATGCGTTTTGGTGAATCTGTTTTACGTTTTTGATGTGGTATCTTGCCTTTTTGACCTGTTTGCACTCGAAACTGGGTTGAGTGACCTTCTGCAATATTGTAGCCCTGACTCTTAGCTTCGAAACGGTGGGTCTTTCACCTTCATCCGACAATCGTAGCGCCTTTGGTACCATTACCGCAAAATGACGTCAAAACTATTTTTCTGGTTTTGAACTTAACTTTCATTTCCGGACTTTTCCCTAGCTTGACTTGTGCTAGTACTACTTGGAGCTTGCTGAATGGCTATTGGATGAACTTATTTGTGTGACTTTGGAACTGGCTGAGGAAATAATGAAGCCATGATGGCTGGGAAAGTAAGCAAATTTAGGGGAAGTGCTGTCCGAAGTTTTAAAGGGTTTGATTGCTTTGAGTTTGTGATCTAAGACTTGGATTTGAGTAAGGCAATGTTATATGATGGATGATTTCTGAGCCATGGAGGTGAGTGACCTCAAACTACTTCTAAAGTGATTTATGAACCGTTTCTTACATTATTTACTTTTGAACTGTTTCCAAAGTTACTTTTGAAATGTTTTCTTGCATATCATGTGTGCTGGCATTTGAGTGTGCCTTGTTTGCTATATTTCTTGACTTCATGACTTGTATTTTGGTTGATAACGTGTTAAGCGCTTATAATGATTTCCAAAACGAGTTTTCGAGGCGAGTGTGTACTTTATCGCACTCGACCTCGATAAAGGTGAAATTTTCGATTGAAATGTTACTTGCGCATGAATGTAAGCCTTTTGGGCTGAACTGGCCATTGCCCCTTGTTACCGGTCGTCTTGAGCCAGAAGCGGACTCGGTCAGGCGATTAGGAACTTGGGTGAACGTTTGGTATACTCGAGTATTATCTATGTAGGTTGGTGGAGCCTGGCCAAAAGCCAGGGACGGGGTGAATGAAATGAAATGAATGACCAAATGAGCGAGGAAATGTCAGGAGAATGAATGTATCCTTTCATGAATGTTACTATCGCTTTCCATTGTAAATGTTTCTTGAATTATTGATAATCCATATTTACTGTTTTGCAAATGATGTAGTTGTTTCCGGATTTATCATGTAATTTATGACAACATTGCTATATGACATCATTGAAATGAACTATTGTGAAACCGATTTGATTAATGATTTTCTGGTTACTCGCTGAGTTTTTAGCTCACCCCAAAAACTATTTTATTCCCCTCCACAAGGCTCGTGGCGAAGGAAGGACTTGTAGTACTTGTGCACGTGTATGGATGGCCTAAACTTTGTACAATTTTGGATTTGGAATTATTTTATGTATATTTGGGATTAGTTTCCGCTGCATTTGTGACATGTAATTATTGGAGACGGATGTATATTTGTGGACCATTTGATGTATACTTGAGATTTGTATTGTATTTATTTGAGAACTGTAGTGAACGACTGAGTCCCGGCGAGAGTTGGGCAGGCGGCCCGCCGAACCCTGGGGTACGCCCTAGGGGGAGGTGGGGCCGTCACAGATGACATGCCAAGAAATTATATAGTTTCTTTCTAAAAATCATATAGATTAAAACAATGGCTTTAAATGAGATAGACTAGGTATATGATCCCAAAAAAAACAAGCCAAGAGGTGATGTCCAAGTCTTAATTGTCAACTGAGCAGAGAGTGAGAATGAGGAAATTAACATCATAATTTGCTTAGCTAACTGAGCTGATCTGCTTGTACTGGGAATTGTGAAGCAATATGAGCTTCAAGCCCTTCGCAGGTTCTAATTTTGACTGCTTTCTTGAAGGGCCATTGTAGTATTTCTCCCTAAGAACAACATCATCAAGGCAAGACCAAGTGGGTCCTCTTGGAGAGCTGGCAGTCCACAAAAATCTCTCTGAGAATGGGTTCACTAGACTCTCACGGAATTCCTCTGCTGTCTCGCAGCGCAAACCCTATCAAAAATAACATTAGTCAGTCAAACTGCACGTTGCCTATACAATGATATGACATGGAAAAGATAAGCTAATGAAGGTCAGGATCCGTGGGAGCCTTACTTCTGCCATGGCCTTGATCTTGAGGGTGACATCATTACTAAGAAGGATGAGCTGTCCATTATTCCCAATTTTTCTGAAGAAAAGAGCACATTCAAGGACATGGTCTTCTGTTGTTGGTGAAACTATATCCAGTAAACTACCAAAAGGAGCATATGGGATGGAGCCAATTGAAAATTTCTCCTTTTCTTCATTTGATTCAGATAAAGGAATAGAACGAGGGGTTGGTGCAATTGGTCTCGCATCTTCCAGCGAACTCTGCACATGAATCCACCATTTTGCTTTCACCATAGATTCTTCAATCCACTGTAATGCTGAGTCAGCCCCTGCTGTTCTTTTAAACAAGGTACTATGCCTCTTCATGCTGTCTAGTTCCCTTATGACTGAAATTCACAAGGATTCATTAATAAATAATCAGAGAGGGATAAAGAACATAATTGATTGATAAAAATAAATGAGAAAATTTTTGAGGATTGAGAAAAATTTTTACCAGTTCTGGGGATGATTAAACTAGTTCCTTGGAGACCTTGCATTAGCTGCAATGCCTTCCTTGACTCTTTGTCTAGCAAACAAGCAGTGTCCACAACCATGGTCCAAGTCCTATTTTCTTCAGAAGAGTTCTGCAATTTATTACACACGTTTGTGAGTATTGTTGAAGTGCCGAGGCAGAAATTCATTCATCCTCAAAAAAATGGAGAGCAAATATGCATTAAAATATGCAAGTCTGAACCATAAATTACATGTCATTGTGATTCAAAGAGATTAACTGATATTTTTCCTTATCACAATAGTTTTTGACTGCATTCTGTTGAAAACATGTTATAACACAGTCTAACAATAACTGTTAGACACCTTAATACATTGACTTGAAAGAACAATAGGCAAAGAGCCAATCAAAACTTACTAGAAAGGAATGAGTTGCCTCTGTCATTTGTGGATTCTTCCCAGATGTAGAGCTTCCTATTCTTCCGGCTGGGTCTGAAGCTTCAGATTTGGTTTTACTTGAGTTCACCAGAAAAGACTGAAAGGGCACCCTATCTTCCCTAACCTTCAAGATAGCTGCCTTTGACCTAGCTAGACTTCTAGGGGCAGGATTTGCTGATTTCTTTTCTCGAAGTAAATTGCTGACTTGATTCCGATCATCTGAAAGTACAAGCATGTCTAGACGTTCATGTTTAATTGAACCAGCATTTTTCAAAGGACATGATCTATATGATTTTAAATGGTTAATCTCTTCCAACTTTCCCAATCTTTTCATGGACTTAAATAGATGAGTTTTAGGAGTCATGTTCTCTTTATCTGGTGTAAAAGCTTCTTCCACATGATCATCCAAAGAAGAAAGCAGAGAATCCACACTAAATTGGTGTTTCACTTTACCCAGGTCCATCGCCTTTAATGGCCTATTTAATAGGATATCGGGAGTGTGATTCTCTTTATCTGAAGTAAAAATTTCTTCAGACCAATCTGCAGCAGTAAACAAATCTTGTGAAGGTGATCCATTTCTGATATTCTCGTTGTTCTCCAATTGTATCATTAGATCAGCATTGGCCTCTATGCAATCTTCTCTATCTCTGCCAGTTTCAATATGAACAGAAGCAGATTTACCCCTTCTTTCCCATATGCTCATACCAGATCTTCTCTGTGATGTTACTGGGCGACTATCAGGATCCTCTTCATGTGAGGCAGAAGCAAGGCAGACTTTCCGGATACTGTCCTCTTTATCAAATTGCCAAACAGGTTGCATTTCAGCAATTTCAATCTTATTCTCCGCATCCTTTTCGAAAGGAAATGTTGGTTTTATGTGTTCTTCACGCATTATTACAGTTTCTGATGGAGTTAATTGTTTAATCGATGAGATCATGTTCATATCAGCAAACAGTAAATCCAAACCTTCAAAGTAATCACCGACACAATAAGATTGATCATCTTGAGGGTACAAGCCATCCTCATCCTGTGGAATGAGACAACCAAGAATGCATATTACAATACAGTCCATCCAACGGCCATATTGTCTGAAGAATGCAGATTAGAATCTTCAAGCTAACCTGATGCATAGGTTTTTGTTCTGCTCTTTGTTCCACTGGCTCCAACTCATCCAATGGAGGCACAAAAGGGTTCTTCATATCATATGCATGGCTCAGTGGCACCCAATGCAGTCTATACACTCTAGTTGATCCACCAAGCCGCAGAGTATCACCCTCATTCAACTTTACCTGAACACCAGCCTCGATCTTCTTCCCAGATACCCAAGTCCCATGTACTGAAAAGAACAATAATTAATTGTAAACCATGATTTCACGTAAATTGATCTCCAATTGTTGTTCATAATAGTAATCTACACTCAAGGAACCAATCCCTCACCAATGGAAAGGAAATGAGATTCATAAAGAGACAGGAAAGGGAAAAAAAATTATCAACAGAACTAAACAACTACCAGATGATAGATGAATCCAGAAACAAACAAGAAAAAAGAGGATATATGTCTTTATACAAGATTAATTGAGGACTAATAATCACCAAATAGAGGATATAGAGGATTAATCAAATAGAGAATTAATCAAATTAGTAGAGGATATATGTCTTTATATGTCTACATAATCAAATTTTGCATCATCAATAATCACCAGATGATAAATGGTACCAGAACATAAGATGAACAAATACATGTGTCTAGACAGCAGATTAGTCAGTAATAGATTTGGTACCTGCATTACACTAGCCCCATCCCCTACCCCTTTCTTTCTCCAGAAGAATAAGAGATGGATTGCACGATAACAAACACATTAAGAATCAGTAAAGGAATCAAAAACGAAAACATAATACTCCTAGTATCCACATGTAGTCCCTACTTATCAACAAAGACAGAGAAGAGATTCCAAGATAAAGTTCTTAACCAAGTCATAATCTATCTTTCTTCTTAGCTGTTAGCTGATCTAGAATGAAGACTATATACAGAACAAACACAAAAGGAATAAACAAAACAATGTTTAGTTTCAAGAACTATCAATTACTATCGAGAACATATCAACTATCACATTTTTTAAGCCATAAACAGAAAACCCACTATAAATTCACATCAATAGTGAAACTAATAAAATGTTCCCATCCGACAGTATCCCAAATAATCCAACAATCTACAAAAACCTAGAAATCATCAAATTTTGGACAAGCCCATCAAAGAAAATTCACCCCAAAATCAAGAATCATCAAAAACGCTAAACCCAACAACCTTTAAACTCCCACATAAGAAAACCCCATGAAAGATTGACCAAAATTAAACAATATAAAGGAATTAAAACAAATAATCAGGAACTAATATATCAATCACCAAGTTTCTGAAAACCCATATGAAAGAAGTAAAACTAAAAATGAAAATAGGACCCAAAAAGGAAAAAGCAAAAACAATTAAAGAACAATAGAAATGAGTACCAGAGGATAAGTCGATGACAGAGAGCGATTCAAGAGAGGGAATGGAATGAATGCGTAGATGGAATCTACTGATGCTGGGGTGTTCCACCGTGATATTACAATCTGGGTGCCTACCAACCACCAAAATCTCTTCCAACAATCCTTCTTCTTGCTTTTCATCTTTAGGAATCATCCAAGTAGTAGAAGAAGAAGAAGCAGCAGTAGGCAGCAGCGAATCAGGAGGCGTATCTATGAGGAAAATGTTCTTTAAAATGGAGTTGTTCTTCAGTACTGTGAATACCGGGATTTTCTTCTCCTTTTCTTCTACTTCTTTTCCTTCTTCTACTGCTGATTTCTCAAGCTCCTTTTCAATTTCTGTTGCCATTTTTCTCTCCTCTGTTTCTTGAGTTTTTGTGCGTATGTGTTGCATGTGCAGGGGAAGCAGAAGTAGCAAAGGCAGGCGTGGGGTCGGGGGGATGGTGAAATGAAAATTTGAACGGAAATGGGAAAGGTAGGCATGTAAAAGATGACCGTTAGGGTATGGTGCTTGCCGTATTGGCACATTGGCTGGTGATTTCTTCATGTGGAACGGCCAAAATATTATGGCTTGAAATATAAAACAAAAATTAATTATTCAGGAAAATTCTTTTACCCCTGCAAAAATGACTACAAACTCTTTTGAAAAAGAAATGGCCCCAGATTTGAATTCAGTAGTGTAAAAGTTTTAATTTCGGAGACATTTTTTGGGGAAAAGATAATTGTCGGCATAATACTAAAATGGATTAAAAAGAAGGGGAAAAGAAATTTAACTGTGGATGTTACCTCAAGAAAGAAAATGTTTATAAGTCTTGCTGGGGTAGAGATTATTGATTTCTTGCTTATATTGTTATGTTACACCTAATATATCTTTATCAAAATAAAATATTGTGATCTCATTTAAAACATGTGTCTGCCTATACATTGTAGTATTTAAAAACAAATTTCCGATGCATCTGTCTACTGCTATTAGTGCAGTTCTTTTTTAAATTAATGAAATCATCATTACTATATATACTGCTCTTAGTGCAGTTCTTTTTTAAATTAATGAAATCATCATTACTGCTAAGGTTTCAAATATTTCACTGATCACCCCTATTAGAAATTTGGATCCCATTACTTACATAAGATGCAGTGAAAGTACTACCCTACCCTAAGACATTATGCTTTATTACAAATGAATATTTGACAAAAAAAAGGTTAAGGCACTAAATAAATGAGATTAAGTAATAAAATCAGAATAATGGTTTGTTTCATCTCAAATTAGCAATTATAATTGCAATAAAAAAATGGTGCCAATTGCAACCCCAAGATGGCATTATTTTTGTGATGTTGACAAAAAAAGTTAAGGCACTAAATAAATGAGATTAAGTAATTAAACCAAACTAACGGTTTGTTTCATCTCAAATTAGCAACTATAATTGCAATAAAAAAATGGTGTCAATTGCAACCCCAAGATGGCATTATTTTTGTGATTAATATCGCTTGACAATGACAAGGATAGACTACCTTAAACAATATGTATAGAAGGATTTTATTAAAAAGAGAAATGGGAGGAAAAGAAAGAGAAAAAAAATGTTGAATACGAAAAGATTTTTTATTGAATCTTGTTGAGCACACACCATATGCGATTTTATAAAAATTGAAGCAAAAAGGAAGAGAAACCTAGGCAATTTTTAAATTTTTCTGCTCAGATTCGCAACAATCACACACTACAAGTAAATCTACCCTTATTATACATTTGAGTGCTACCATCTGAGTATCAGAGCATGACATTGTAATGTCGATCATGAGAAATACAACCTATCTATGAGACCATGATATATCTTTTATATTCATCATAACTGGTGAATAATCTGATTGTTAGAAGTAGACAAAGTTAGCATACAACGATTTGACAGTTAGGTCTTGATATCGAACTATTAATATTTGTGTGTCCTATTAAATCTTGATTCGAGAGTGCCCTTGATGTTCTGTTTGTTATGTTATTTCGTGATACATGCAATTTTGTAAACTATTCATGTTCAGAGATTAGTAACATGCTTTTGAGTGATGACTAGCTTGTTTTGTTGAATCGAGACAAAACTTATTCATGCTTTTGTTGCTGATTTGTTGACTAAGACCTGTATGCTTTCTGCATCAATACTGTACTTTCACATTACCAACTACAATAAAAAGGATCAATATTTTTACCTTAAATTTAGATGTTCACACTAATAATTTGATAACTTTGTAGAGCTAGTCATGTCTTTATATGCTATTGTAAATGATAGAAAATATGGTCATTGCAATTTGCACTGGCAGTTGCAAAGATCACTGTTGCTTCAAGTTGTTGCTATGTATCTTTTCAAACTTCACTTATATCCCCTAACCTTTTCTATAGAAGAATTGCACCAATCGTCCCTCATATATCATTGATATGAAAATTTAGTTCATCAGAATGAAAATGAGCAATCTTAGGGTCTATTTGATAACATACAAAAGTGCTAAAACTGAACCTTAGCAAACATTCAGATGTTTTGAGTGTTTGATAAATGAAAATCTATCTGCTGCTGAACTTGTGTGTATTTTTTCAACACAAGAATCCTAATTAAATGTTTAATTTCACTTATGAATAGAATACTCAATATGGCAAGAATTGCAACGCTGGCAATGGCTATTCCCACAACCATCTATTGGACAAAGATGGTACTTTTAGGGTCGATGAAGAAGGTGGTGAAGTATTTCCCCGAGATATCCCTATCGACGAAGGAGGGAATGGGTGGTTGAATGCAGTGAAGATGGACACATAGATAGCAGTAGCATAGCTCTAGTAGATGGAATGGGGGAAGGAGGAGATGTAAACGGCTATGGCAATTCCACTTAGACCTGGGGTTTGGATTGAAGGAGATTGAAGACAAAACCATTGATCCCTTGTATTTTGGTCAACATTGGAGTGATCTGTCACTTTTACCCTTTAAAAATTAATCACATGATGTGTCATGACTTGTTTTAGCCAAAATTCGAACGGAAAAGTGATAAGGGATCAAAAGTGATAACTTTTTATTTGTCATGGACTAAAATGAACTAAAATTACTCATTTTCATTTAAGGGACTAAAATTTCAGATCAGTGATATGCAAGGGATCATTGGTGCAATTCTCCTTTTTACTAATTGTTTTGTTATTTACTAATACAACTTGTGTACATTCAGAAAAGGGCATATATGGAAAAAAATTGTCATCTCACTCCTCAAAATACTTTTTAATAGTATTTTTTCTAAATTGGATTGATTTTGTTACTAATCCTTAAGTTCAAGGGATGTTTGTGTAATTTTTAAAATCTCAAAAAAGGTCAGTAAAAATGTCAAAAACTTCAAGGAAGATTTCTAAAATTATCCCTATTTACTCTATTGGATCTCATAATAATCTTACTTGCATATTTGATATATAGTAATAGTACCTACAACATATTTAACAAGATAAAATTTCATAAAAGAAAAAGGCTTGAAAAAACATAAAAAAACTCAATGATTTTTGGTTTTGGAAAGTTAATCGCTTCTAGAGTAAAAACAATTTCAGTCAAATTTTGTTTATGTGACCAAATATATGCCTATATTACTTTTGTGAAGTTGTAATTTGTAAGGCCCAAAGACAACCTAAAAGGGGGGTGAATTAGGTTGATTAAAAATACTTTATTGAGTTTATGCACTTTTTCTTTAATAAAAAATTACCTTATTTTCTAGTAGTGATCAGCCAAGTAAATTTAAACACGAGAGCAATGTTGATCAGAAATAAGAGTGTATATAAGCAATGAGAATTTTATTAAACAAAAGGAATAAGATAGAGTATCAAACCGATTGTCTACCAAGCTTTCCTCAAACTTGAATACCAATCACAAAGATGAGTACCTTCTCTTTGATGAATAATAATCAACTCAATGTACAATGGAGGGATCACTTCCTCCTTACCCCAAGTCTCACTTAGTCAAGTTAGGAAGTTTTACTATCACTCAAATAACCCTCAACAAAGCTATACTATTGAAAATTTCAAACACAAGAGAAGTGCTTACAAGAACTTCACACTACTTGGAGAACAAATCTTGCTTAGGGATTATTTTCTAACTAAAATATCTCTTGAAATCTTATAAACGAAGTGTGCAAAAGTCCCTCCTTGGTTCAGAATCATTTGTATTTAAAAGGGACCAAAAATGGACTTCATTAATGCTTCCAACGGATAGAAGGCAGATGAAGAGTCAGCTAGTCGTTGGGGCTGTCGGACGTCCGATAGCTTAATCATCGTCCGAAAATCAGCCAAGTTGTCGTTCGGACGTCCGATGGGATTTTATCGTCCGATAGCTTCTGCATCCGAACGTCGTCAGAGAGTCATCAAAACTTTACGAAATTTTTCGGACGTCCGACGCCATCGATGTACGTCTGAAGCGTGCGTCCGATCCTCCCGGACGTCCGATGCTTCCTCACGAGCGTCCAACAGAGTTTCCTTCTTGATATTCTTCATCCTTT
Source organism: Coffea arabica (assembly GCF_036785885.1). Classification (NCBI taxonomy): domain Eukaryota; kingdom Viridiplantae; phylum Streptophyta; class Magnoliopsida; order Gentianales; family Rubiaceae; genus Coffea; species Coffea arabica. The sequence continues at coordinate 39,861,537 of NC_092329.1, forward strand.
CGGATGTCCGACAGCTTCCTTTTGGACGTCCGACATGAGTGCCCTGTTTTTGCTTCTTCTTTTGGTTGATTTTCTTTTCTTGATACCTTTGTACCTAATTCTCTAAAAAGCAAAACACTTATATTTGAAGAGAATTAGATAACCATTTCAAAGTGCTTTGTGATCATCAAAATCAAGAATAACATTCTTCCCCTTTTTGATGATGGCAAAACAATGGTTTGAAATGAAATTTGATGATTACAAATAGGCTCCCCCTTTCTCATTTGATAAAAGCTCCCCCTTACTTAGTCAATCATAGAACAAAAACAGTTTATCCCCGACATTTTACCAACTGTCCAGCCAATTCAACGCATCTCGCACATATCCATATTCATATCTACATATTTCTTCTCCTTTTTGTCATCACAAAAGTCAAAAGGCAGTAACATGAACAAGAACTAAACATTCATAACAAAATAGCTTACGAGCATCACAAACATTACATCCACATATCTAGTTTTAAACATTACAAGCACCAGAATCAAAGAAACAAAACAAAAAAAAATCCGAGGCAGCCATCTAACATCCAGCAAATAGAAAATAGTCAAACAGAATGCAAATGATCCTAATAGGGCTAGTGATCCTAAATGGTAAACTAAGTGGGCCCAGGCGTCCTTCGAGTAAGCAGATACTGAGAGAGATCCTCCTCCTCAGTGTCTTCATCATCTTCAGCATCTTCACCAACTGGTTTCTTGCCTTTGTCAGATGTGGAAGGATCATGAGGTGCCACAGGAGTAGAGGTGAAGTCGATGGGAGCAGGACTCATAGAGCGAATAGGAGCTGATGAACTGGGATCAGTAGAGCGTGGCTCTTTGCCATGAGGAACTTCCTCAACCACAGGTGGGGAAAAGAGAAGATTCTTTTTATCCAAGAAGTCTGCTTGTTGCTCGGATGATATGGTGAGCATAAGACCATGTTCAAGAAGTAAAACATGTTGTTTAAGATCTCGAAGGAGCTCAACCACTTCAGAATTTGAAGAAGAAGATGCCTTAGTGGCAGTCTTCCTAGAATGAATAGAAGTCAGTGCAACAAAGGATGAAGTGTGAAGGGGATCATGTGCAGCCTTAGATCTAGGTTCATTAGACATGGCCCCCTTATAAGCCCACATATTATCCCTAAAGACAAGATTCTTACGCTCAAAATAAGCTTTAGTAAAGGCAGAAGAAAACGTTTCTTTGGGACAAATACAAAGAATGGGTACTTTGAAAAACTCAAAAATCTTCTGAAGAAATTTTTCATAAGACAGTTTTCTACAAGAATCAGTGGTAAAGCGAAATAAAAACTTGCACATGACAAAGCCAAAGTCAATGCGAATTTTTTCTCGAAAACAATAAAAAAGATACAGCTCCATTTTATTGGCATCTGTCCTATGATCATCGGTAGGCACAAGCAAATTTGAAATGATTGAGAAAGTAATGAGATTCACAGGAGAAAGGTCATTTAGTTTTGCATTAGCAGGGGAAGAAAACTTCTTTTGAAAATAAGACAACATCTTAGCACTATCAAAGTGATTATCAGCAGTGGGATGCTCTTCATAAGAAAAGAAATTGACAATTTTACTTTTGCATCCTGGTTCAATAACAGTATTTAAAACAGCATTCACAATCTCAGGATCAAACACTAAATCTACCCCATTTACCCTGGACATAATTTCAGTGTGGTCAGTGCCTTTCCTAAGATTGGCAAAGAATTGATATAGCATTTCAGGGTAATAAACGTTAGACATGGAAATGATATGTGACCATTTCTGGAATTCAAAGAGACGCAGAATGGACTCTAAACCTATCTTGCGAAATTTAGAGGGATTTATAGTACGTTGAGGAATGAAACCTTTTTGGGATATCCAGGAGTGTTTTTCTTTGGCAGCATCATCAAAGAATGGGGAGACTGTGGTTGATTGGGAGGGCGGTTGAGATGTAGTCCCTTGTCCGGATTCAGGCTGGGCAAAAGGCTGTGAAGTTTGAGCCTTTACTGCTCCCTTTTTGACACGTTTGGAGGATCTTTTGGCCCTATGAGAATCAGCATCCTCATCCCTGAGTGTGTGTTTGCGTTCGACAGGCACTTTTTCTCTTCTTAGATTCACCATTGCGTGAAATGCGTGAGATGTATGATGCTAATAATGCACACAGTAGTATAGGAGCGAATCACACAAGAATTTTGGGGTAAACGAGCCTTGAAGAAGATTGAACAGAATGGTTATGGGAAAATAGGATTTTGAGGGAAATTTGAGAACTGTCGAAATGTGATGAGATTTGGTGAAAAGATCAAGAAGATGAACTCGCAATAATCAGGAAAAGTTTTTGGTTGAGTCAATTTTGGAATAAGTGCTTGAGAATAGCATGAATTGAGAGTGAAAAGGAGAGACAGTTTTCGTCCGAGAGAGAAGAGAAGAAGAAGGGTCTGAAGCAAATGAGGAGGGAAGTTACTTTAAAAAGTGTACCGTTGCACTGTCGGACGGCCGAACGAAGTCGTGCGTCCGATAGTTTCATCCGAACAGGTGCTTTCTGGGAAAATAGCTGAAGAACATTATCGGACGTCCGTTCATCTGCTTTCGGACGTCCGAAAGTTTTGAACAGAAAAAATTTTTAAGATGATTTTTCGATTATCCCTAATTTTGATGTTAGATGTATGAATTGATCCAATGGCAAAGCTTTTGTAAAAATATCAGCAATCTGATCTTTAGAACAAACATAATTCACACAAACTTCACCTTTTTGAACTAGATCGCGAATAAAGTGATGCTTTATATCTATATGTTTTGTCATAGAATGCTGAATTGGATTTTTGGTCAAATTGATAGGACTAGTATTATCACAGAATATAGGCATGCAGTCATATAACAATCCAAAATCATTCAAGGTATGCTTCATCCATAAAAGTTGAGCACAACATGCACTAGCGGCTATATATTTCGCTTCGGTTGTAGACAAAGAGATTACATTTTATTTTTTGCTAAACCAAGAAACTAAACAATTACCAACAAAGTGACAAGTTCCATTAGTACTTTTTCTGTCCACACGACAACCACCAAAATCCGCATCCGAATATCCATATAGAGTAAATTCACAAGATCTAGCATACAGAGTAATTATCTTTTAAAATAAAATTGGGAGAGATGGCTGAGTGGACTAAAGCGGCGGATTGCTAATCCGTTGTACGAGTTATTCGTACCGAGGGTTCGAATCCCTCTCTTTCCGTTTCCGTTGATGACTTGATTTTTTCAAAATTTTCAAATCTTTTCCTCTTAGTTAAACTACTAAGAAAAAGAAAATATAAAAGAAAAACCCCTTTTATTCTTCACGCCCAGGATTACGCCCCGGATCATTAGATAGGAATCCAAAGACCAAAAATTTTGACCGCGAAGAAAGAGCAGGAGTCGTCGTGTACAGTGTACACGTTACACTGTAGTAATCATTGGTTGGTTGGGGATCTCTGCAGCGCAACAACTTCCCTTTGGCTTCATGCAGCTATTTTAAACGACAATGAAAATGGAAAAATGTTCAATTCAATTACTTGGACAGACCTTTTTTTAAAAAAAAAAAATAAATAAAACAAAATTTTAAAAAAAAGGGGTACACTACCAGTGCATTCCTGATTTCAACATTTCCTGATTTCAAAGACCATAGTCTAATGTACTTTTCAAATACCTAAAAATCCTTTTAACAGCGTTCAAATATGATTCTTTTGGACAAGATTGAAATCTAGCACACAAGCAAACAGCAAACATAATATCGGGTCTACTTGCGGTAAAATAGATTAGGCTTCTAATCATACCTCTATAATGCTTTTCATCCACATATTTACCTTCTTCATCTTTGTCAAGTTTTGTAGAAGTGCACATTGGAGTTTCAACTTGCTTTGAGTCCTCCATGCCAAATCTTTTCAGCAATTCCTTGGTATATTTTGCTTGATTTATAAAAATTTCCTCTAGATCTTGATGTATTTGAAGTCCAAGGAAGAAATTTAATTCTCCCATCATACTCATTTCAAATTCACTTTGCATAATGGTGGAAAAATCCTTGCATAGATACTCATTAGTAGCACCAAAAATAATATTATCTACATATATTTGCACAATAAAAAGATCATTTAACACTTGCTTAGTAAAAAGTGTGGTGTCTACAATACCTCTTTTGAAACAATTTTCAATCAAGAAACCACTCAATCTTTCATACCAAGTTCTTGGAGCTTGTTTTAGTCCATATAATGCTTTTGAGAGTTTAAACACACGACTTGGAAATTTTATATTTTCAAAACCGGGGGGTTGATCCACATATACTTCTTGATCAATAAAATCATTTAAGAAGGCACTCTTAACATCCATTTGAAATAATTTGAAACCTTTGAAGCAAGCAAAAGCAAGAAGCATTCTAATAGATTCTAATCTAGCTACGGGAGCAAATGTTTCATCAAAATCAATTTTTTCTTCTTGTGCATATCCTTTAGCAACTAATCTAGAATTATTTCTTATAACTACACCTTTATCATCCAACTTATTTCTAAATACTCACTTTGTGCCAATGATAGGTTGATTTTAAGGTCTATCAACTAGTGTCCAAACCTTATTTCTCTCAAATTGATTAAGTTCCTCTTGCATTGCCAAAATCCAGTTTTCATCCTTTAAGGCATCATTAATATTTTTAGATTTAAAAAGAGAGACTAAAGCAAAATTGTCTATCAATTTCTTCAATGAGGAACGAGTCTCTGCCTTCTCGGATGGATCACCAATTATAAGCTCTCTTGGATGATTTTGGCTAAATTTCCAAGCTTTGGGAAGGTCTTTGAATGAATCATCATTCTTGTCTTCATCTTCCTTTTCTTGATCTTCATGAGCTTCATCATCCATTTCCTTTGCTTCCGGTTTAGAGTTTCCTTCATCTCCAATTGTTAGCTTCTTCATTCCTTCACGAACACCTACATCATCATCCTCACACGAACTTTTGGAATTATCATCATTAGTTTCATCAAATGTTATGTGTATAGTTTCTTCTATCACAAGAGTTCTTCTATTAAAAAATTTATATCCTCTTTTGTTCTCACAATACCCAAAAAATATTTCTCAGATTTTTTTTCAAACTTATCAAGATGTTCCTTTAAATTCAAAATAAAACATTTACAACCAAAAACTTTGAAATATCCAATCGTAGGTTTCTTATCAAAAATCAGTTCATAAGATGTTTTATTCAAAATAGGTCTCAAGATAATTCTATTCATCACATAACATGCGGTGTTTACCGCTTCAACCCAAAGATATTTTGGCAAACTACATTCACTCAACATAGTTCTAGCAGCCTCTTGGAGTGTCCTATTTTTCCTTTCTACAACACCATTTTGCTGTGGAGTCCTCGCAATAGAAAACTCATCTGTTATGCCATTATGATCACAAAATTCTGAAAAATCACAAAACTTAAATTCCGTCCCATTATCACTTTTAATCCTAACAATTTTTAAACTAAGCAGATTTTGCACTTTAGCAAACAATGAAGTAAAATTCTTGAAGGCATCATCTTTATGAGTAAGGAATATCACCCAAGTATATCTAGAATAATCATCAACAATCACAAAATAATATCTCTTACCTCCCAAACTCGTAATTTGAGTAGGACTAAATAAATCAAGATGCAAGAGTTTCAAAGGTTTAGAAATTGATACACATTTCTTTGGTTTAAAGGAAATTTTTGTTTGCTTCCCAAATTGACATGCATCACAAATTTTGTCCTTTTCAAAACTGATTTTGTCCTTTTCAAAACTCCTTTTTCGAAATTTTCTTTAGTAATTCCATGTTAAAATGACAAAGTCTCCTATGCCACAACCAAGGATTTTCATTTGAAGCTTTAAGACATTGGAAGCTAGATGAATCAAGTTTATCAAGAACAACAATATAAATATCGTTAAACCTCTTACCTTTGAACACAACATTATATTTATAGTCAAGCACAATGCATTCATGCTTTTTGAACAACACATTCAAGTCTTTATCACATAATTGACTAACACTAAGCAAGTTATAACATAAGTTATCAACTAAGAGCACATTATGAACAAAAGTTTCATCATCCTTACCAACATCACCTATTCCAATTGTCTTAGCTTTCACGTCATCACCAAATGTCACCTTTCCACTTGATTTTGATTTTAGCTTTATGAACAACGAAGGATCACCGGTCATATGCCTTGAACAGTCACTGTCAATGAATCATTTGGACTTGTTTGAGCCTTTTTCCTGAAGAGAGAGAGTGTTTGGTACCCTTTAACTTTTGGGTCCACAATAGTTAGCATTGTGTCTAACTAACCACATGCATCTCATTCCTTTGTTCAGATTTCTTTTCACATAACAATTTCCTTTCAAATGCCCTCTTTGACAACAAAAACTACATATAATGGAAGAGTCTTTAACATGTAATGGTTTGATAAATCTCAATCCACTCCTTCTATATGTTGTGAAACCATGTGCATTTTTGTTGCGTGCTAATGTTCTTTCATGAGCAGTAAGAAAGGTGGTTGACATGTTCTTTTTGAGATAATCTTGTTTTCTAACTTTTAAGGTCTCATCCAAATTGTCCATCCTTTTATTCAAATCACCATGTCTTTCCTTTAGCATTTTACAAACACTTGTCTTTCTATCAAGTTCATTTTGAACATCAAATCCGACTCTTACAAGGCACTCATTGTCAGCCTTTAGTTGTTTATTTTGTTAAAAAAAACTTGCATTTTTTTGAATGAGAAAAATAATTTTCTGTTTTAGCTGCTTGTTTTTATCATAAGATTCCTTCAAGGCATTATGCAATTTTTTAACAAAGGATTCAAGATCATTATCATCTTCATCATCACTTTCAGATTCAGAGTGTATGGAAGTTACCTCATTATCTCCAATAGCCATGAAAGCCATTTGAGCTGATTCTTCTTTTTCTTCAATTTCGCCTTCGGAGTTACATTCATTCCATGTAATGTGGAAGTTGTTGAACTTTGGCTTTCGATCAGCTTTTCCATCTTTCTTTTTCTTTAGGGAGCATTCGTTTGCGTAGTGTCCAGGCTGTCCACATTCGTAGCATTTGTCCAATTGTTTCTTGTTGAATTTTTGTTTTCCTTTGTTCCTTGTGTTTGAAGACTGAATCTGGAATTGATTGCTAGGTCCTCCCCTTCTAAACTTTCTTTTATTCAAGATTCTCTTGAAACTTTTTGTGATGAGAGCAAGATCGTTGTCATCACCATCCGAGTCTTCATCATCCAACTGAGCTGGATCATCTTCACCTTGAGCTGCCTTTAGAGCTATGTTTCTCTTTACTCTCGCGTCCTCTTCCTCCTGCACTTTAGTTTTCAACTTCAACTCATAGGAGGTTAGTGAGTTAATGAGAGATTCAATAGACACAGAATTCAAATCCTTAGCCTCCTCTATTGCAGTCACTTTACTTTCCCATTCTTTGCCCAACCCATTGAGAATTTTCCTATTTTTTTCTCCCAAGGTGTATTCTTTGCCCAACACCTTGAGATCTTTGATCAAGTCATTGAACCTGCAATACATTTTGTCAATATTCTCAAGGGGTTCTATTTTAAATGATTCATACTTTGTGACCAAGATAGGCTTTTTCTGTTCTCTCACGTTGTCACTACCCTCATGAATTTCTCTTAGCTTATCCCACATTTCTTTGGCAGATTTACATCCTTTTACTCTAATTGATTCATTTGAGTCTAAGGCACTATAAAGAACATTCATGGCTTTGGCATTCAATGTGAGATTGGTTCTATCTTGAGCATTCAACTCAACTCTTGTTTTTTGCCGAAACAAACCTGTATCTACATCAAGAACGTTAGCATCATGCGGTCCTTCATTCACAATAAATCATAGCTCAATATCAATGGATTACAAAAAGATAATCATTTTTTCTTTCCAACTAACATAATTGGAACCAGTAAATATGGGAGGCCTAGTGACAGATTGCCCCTCAACAAACATAGCATGATTGGTTGTCATCTTTACTCCAAGCCGCTTGAGTTTAATTTCTAGGAGACCAAGCTCTGATACCAATTGTAAGACCCAAAGACAACCTAAGAGGGGGGTGAATTAGGTTGATTAAAAATACTTTATTGAGTTTATGCACTTTTTCTTTAATAAAAAATTACCTTCTTTTCTAGTAGTGATCAGCCAAGTAAATTTAAAGATGAGAGCAATGTTGATCAGAAATAAGAGTGTATATAAGCAATGAGAATTTTATTAAACAAAAGGAATAAGATAGAGTATCAAACCGATTGTCTACCAAGTTTTCCTCAAACTTGAAGACCAATCACAAAGATGAGCATTTGATGAACAATAATCAACTCAATGTACAATGGAAGGATCACTTCCTCCTTGCCCCAAGCCTCACTTAGTCAAGTTAGGAAGTTTTACTATCACTCAGATAACTCTCAACAAAGCTACACTATTGAAAATTTCAAACACAAGAGAAGTGCTTCCAAGAACTTCACACTACTTGGAGAACAAATCTTGCTTAGGAGACTATTTTTCAGCTAAAATATCTCTTGAGATCTTGTAAACGAAATGTGCAAAAGTCCCTCCCTGGTTCAAAATCGTTTGTATTTAAAGGGGACCAAAAATGGATTTCATTAATGCTTCCAACGGATAGAAGGCAGATGAAGAGTCAGCTAGCGTTAGGGCTATCGGACGTCCGATAGCTTAATCATCGTCCGATCCCATCATCCGAAAATTAGCCAAGTTGTCGTTCGGACGTCAGATGGGATTTTATCGTCCGACAGCTTCTGCGTCCGAACGTCGTCAGAGAGTCATCAAAACTTTGCGAAATTTTTCGGACGTCCGACTCGATCGATGTGCGACCGAAGCGTGCGTCCGATCCTCCCGGACGTCCGATGCTTCCTCACGAGCGTCCAACAGAGTTTCCTTCTTGATGTTCTTCATCCTTTTGAACGTCCGACAGCTTCCTTTCGGACGTCCGACATGAGTGCCCTGTTTTTGCTTCTTCCTTTGGTTGATTTTCTTTTCTTGACACCTTTGTACCTGATTCTCTAAAAAGCAAAACACTTATATTTGAAGAGAATTAGATAACCATTTCAAAGTACTTTGTGATCATCAAAATCAAGAATAACATAATTTTTGTTTCTTTACTCTTTTGCTAGTAAAGAGCAAGACAACCAACATTTAACTATACAATAGAATAATAGAATAATTTGGATCCAATATATATATATATATATAGATTTTTCTAATGGGTGGCCATTGGACGCTTGTTAATACACCTAAAATTCAAATAACCTATTATGTATATATACATATTGTGACGACCCCATGTGAGGCCCCAGTCCGATCGTAAGTCGATATTAGGGTTAGTTGATATTCGGTATGAAAAAATAGGGTTTTATGGCTAGGAAGGAAACCCTAATTCGGTTAAGTTTGGAAATCCTAGTTTACGTATTATTATTATAAGGTTCAAGCTATAGTTTATATTCGGTATTCTAGTGTGTGCCTTGCCATAGGTAAATATAGGATTTGTTTTAATTACAAAGGTTTAGTAAGTTTGAAGGATTAGCAAATCTCTAGTGTTGCAATATTAGAAAGCTTAAGTAGAATTTTATTTATCGCCCGTCTTTTCCACATTTTCTTTATTAGAAAATTCCTCAGATAATTTTTATTGAGTAAATAGAGTTTTTAGATGATTTTTCTAGTATTAGTTAGTTTTTTAGAAATAAGAACGTATATTGGACGTAGGACCCACTAGTGCGAAAAGTTCGGAAAAATTCGGCCAATTAGGTTAAATTCCGGATACTGTGTAAAATTTATCGAGTGTTAAGAGATAAGTAGATAGTGAGATTTGAATGAAGTGAGAGAGAAAAGAAAGGATAGGAATGCATTTATGGTGGTGACAAGTGTCACTATCTCATTGGTTTTACTTTAAGATTTACTATTCACGTTTTGACATTTTTTTTGACTTTTGACCCAATTAAGTAAATATCCTAAAAATTCACCAAAATTCACCATTTTTCCTCTCCTTGTGGCCGGCTCTCTTCCTTGCAAAGAAGAAAGAAATTCTTCAACTTTCTAGCTTCCATTTCACTCAATCTTCCACAACTAATCACCTAGATTAGATTCTACTCCATAAAAACCTTTCTTCTAGTGCTAGTAAGTAGTTTGGTGAAGTTTGTTTGAAGAGCTAAGGTGTCCAACATCTCTCTCTTTCTTGATTTCTTGGTAAATGATGCTTGAACACTCTACTACACCTAATGATGTTTATGTTATGCTTAGAAGTAGCTTGAGTGATGGAATATGTGATTTATTTATTGATTTGAAGAGTTTTGGTGAAGTTTTCCATTTTATGATGAATTTTCTGGTTTAATATGAATGGGATGTTGTGGCCTTGTATGATGAATGGTAATGGTTTAAAATGACTCTAGTAGGTGTGAATTGTTGATAAATGCAATCAATTTTGGATTTGGATGGAAAAATGGAAAGTTAGGGTTCATAATCCCCTAATTCTGTCCGGTTTTAGATCATAGGGTTAGAGGCCGAATTGGACTTTGCTCAAAACATGAAAGTTGTAGGTATTGATGTGTTTGAGGTGCTTGTAAAATTTCAGGTCATTTGGATTAGTGTAGAGTGAGTTATGTCAGAATTACTGTAGCTGTTCTGCTTTGGTCAGAATGCGAAAACTGCGTTGGTATTTGGCTATTTTGGCTGGAATCACTTTGGATTTGGATGTTGGTGTCTTCTGATGAAATGTAGCTGGATGTCTTAGCTATCATATGCCTTTGGAATTGTATAGACTGAGTTATACCGATTACAGTTTTGTGTGTTTTGCAAACCTGTTTTGGTAATTCTGGTTTAGTATTTTGCATATTTGACCTAGTTGTGTTAGGATTTGGACTGAGTGACCTTCTACAGTGTTGTAGCCCCTTAAGTCTTGGATATCCCTGTAAATTTTCAGGTTAAACGGATTAGTATATCCTGAGCTATAAACGAAATACTCAGACCTGTTTTGACCAGCAAATTCTGTTACGTTTTTGGAAAGTTTACGACTGGAACTTTGGCTTCACATTTGACTGGGTTACAAGCTGTTTGGGCTTGCGACCAAAACACCAAACTTATAGCCTTATATCAGAGCTTTCCAACGCCCTTGGAATTTCATAAATCAGATTTATAAAACCTGAGATATAGCCGAGCAAACAAGGCCTGCCCGTGAAAATGACCATTTTCTGGTCAGATCTGTTTTGGTCCTGATGACCAATTTTCGTTCCGAATTTGGATTTCCAACCTTCATGAAAGTTGTTCCATTTGGAATGAACTATCTAACTGCCAATATTCAGCTCTTTTGACCATGTTTAGCATAGAAAACAGTTCGCACTCAAAACTGACCATTTGTGCATTGGCCAGATTTCGTAAGTGATTGTGTTTGGTTCATTTGGGACTGAAGCCTCCAGTTTCAGTTCTGGATGTCTTCTTAACAGTTGTTGTTCATCCTTTAAGCTTCGATTTGGTATCTCATACGCCTTAATCCGATATTCGTAGCTCAACTTATGAGTAAACTAGAAATGAGTATCAAATCTGCCGTTTCCGCTAACGGCCGTTTCCGTTTCCGTCCGTCTTATTTACGTGCGCGCGTGTCGTTTTTGCCGTTTTGCTTGTTTTAGGCACGATAGTAGCCGTTTGCGATATTATGTGACACAATCTTCTATTTCAGACGGTGGTGAGTTGGGCGGAACTGGTGGGGCCCACTACTAGCTGTTCATTTCGATCCGATTTGGTACTTTTGCTATTTCAGTTTCTGAGTAAGTATTCAGGCCAGTTTGATGTGTTTTCTTTGCTATGTGTTTGAGATATGTGAAAAGGGTACTTAGGCGAGGGTGTACTTTATCGCACTCGACCTAAACCCTAATTTGAATGTATAATTGTACTTGGCATATGTATATGAACCTTTTGGAACCAAAACCCTTGAGCTTGTGGCTCGGGGCGACTTTCGAGTAAAGTTTATGAATTTTGTAAAGTTTGTGAGTTCGTGGGCCCAATCTAAGACCTGTTTGGACTATTCGAGCCGGTTAGGGCTTGGTCGAAGTCAGTCCAACTTAGTCTGAGGTCACCAAGTTTGTAGGTTCATGTTATGAACCAATTTTGTGAATCCGGTTCACCGAGAAGGTGACCAAGTTTGTGACCCGAGCTTGTGACTCAAACTCAAGTTTGTGATTTCGTTCGCCCGGGCAAGTTTGTGAGGTGACTGGCCAGTGAGGGTGATAAGGTGTCGGTGGGTGTACAAGTGAAGTTCTACGGACCATTAAGTGTGGTCGACGGAGTGTCGGCAGGAGTTCACGCATGGCATATGAATTGGCTTTGGAGCCACCTGTATCCTTATTATGTGATGTTACTTTTCTGCTTTTGCTTTACTCTTACTGTGTAACTGTTATTACGTGAAATTTATGCTTTCGCCCCTGTTTACTTACTAAGTATATAGCTTACCCCATTCCTTTTGTTTTCCTTAGCAGGGGCCGATGCGGGGACTTTTGGCACACACAGTAGTATAGTTAGGTTTGATTGTAATAGTTGGACTTATAGTATGTTTGTTTTTGTTTTAGTTTTGGTGGTTGGTATAAGGACCCTCCTTAGGGTCTACATTTTGATTTTGGTGGTAATTATAAGGATGTAATAGTGTGAGCAGGTACTTTTGAGAATGTAATTATAACTCTTTTGGGTTTGTATATAGAACTCTTTTGAAGTTTCTGGCTTTTATTGTTTTAAGTTTTGAGTCCTGGCGCGAGCTAGGCAGGCGGCCCACCGATACCATTGGGTTCGCCCTTGGGAGAAGTGGGGTCGTCACACCCCACCTTCCCCTAAGGTGAATCAAAGAGTTTGGCGGACCGTCTGCACGGCTCTCATCGGGGCTCACTCACTTATTACTTCAGAGCAAGTAAAGATGGGCCAATCAAACTTAATATATATACAATCATTAACATATATATATATACACTCCTCAAGGTTAATTACAAAAGTTTAGGATCCAACCAACTACTAATTGTGAGGACTCGTGTTTTTATTTCTAAAATAGTTATTTTTATGATTATTTACCCTAGTATTAGTTAGTTATATTATCGTTACGAGAATTTCTTTTAAGTTTCGCTTTATCGCGCGTGCGAATTGAAAGTTCGCGTATATCGAGCCAGAACGGCTAAGTGGAGATTTAAAAAACTAATACTAGACTACTAAGAGTGAATAATTATAGAGTTAAAGGAATTACATTGGAAGTTTAATGTGTAAGTGAAACAAATCCGAGAGAAAACAGATACGAAACCTTCGCACGCGAGTACTATTTATAGCTGACTTTTGCACAAATCTTAACCACAAAACACTTAAGCTTCCAAGAGAAGCTTCATTCATCACACACTCTATCTCTTCTCACCTCCATGGCCGGCTGAAACTCTCAAGGAAGAAGGAAGAAAGCTCACCAATTTTCACTCCAATTCTTGCTACCATTTCACCTCAAATTTTTCACACAACTTACATATCACTTGAAGAAAAACTCTAGCTTGGTGAAAGGCTTCATCTTGTGGTTTTCTTGGAGCTTTTGTAGTGATAAATTTCTGGTTTTTCAAGAGCTCAAGAGGTATCCATTATCTCCTCTAATCTTTCCATTTTTTCTTCAAAGTTGGAGCTTCAATTGCAAGGGTTTGAACCCTACACATGGATTAGGCTTGCGGACTTGAGGAGTTTACTTTCTTGCTTTGAATGTTAGGCTATCAGTCTTGTGGTGACCTCTAGGTAGCGGGCTTGAGGTGTAAATGCTTGATTGTGGTTGTTATGTGTTTAGATGAGTTGATTATGGATAGAAAATGAAGGAAAGATGAAGGAAAAATTGCGCATGGATGATGGCTGAACCTGTCTTGTTTTTGCCGTGCCTTTATTTCGAATTTTTGATGCTCAAATGACTGTGAAACTGATGTATATATGTTGTTTATGGTGTGTAGAAAGTTTCTACCAAAAATTATTGGAATTGGTTGAGTAAAACTTGAAATTTCGAAATGTGAAGAAACCTGGAAAATGTGTTCAGGCAGCTTGAACAGTGTCCATTTGATCGAACATATCTCTTTGTACAGATATCAAAATTGAGTGCCGTTTGTGGCATTTGAAACTAGACATTTGTAGCTTTCCAACAGTATACAATTCATTTTCTAGTTTGAAATGAGTGAGCCGTAGTGAGTCGGCAAACTTGCTATCCTGTTCTGATGGCCTATCCGAGAGAAAGGTAGAAGCTGTATTTGGTGGCTCTATTTTCTCTCAATTATGAATTGATTTTGAAACTGATTTGTTCTGATGAAATGTAGCCTTGTGATTCTAGTTTCCAATTCCATCAACCATTCACAATTCCAAGATGTATTGAGTGAGATATGGTCCAATTTCCAAACTGCGACAAAACTGGAAAACCCTTCTTTTTGCTGGACGACTGGTTTAGTTGTTTGTGAAATGTTTTATTTTGAACTTTTGATGGCAACCAACTATAAATTGCTTATGAAATGTTTCTTGGACCTTGGTTTCACAAATGAACCAAAATGGGACTGATTTCATGGTGCAAAGTGTTTGAAAAGGGAAAGAAAATAAGAAGACAGATTTGTCTTGGAAATTTCTTGAACTTTGGTAGTTTTGTTAACTACCTTTCTGTACGAGTTTTTACATGAAATTTGATAGAGGAATAGATCTCATATGGGAGTTTAATTGTACCAAATTTGGTGTCATTCTAATACCATTTCGATATACAAATGATGTGCCAAATTTGTTCTTCAAATCTGGAAAATTGACCGAATAGTCTTCAATTTTGGCCAACTTTGAGCTGCTATATCTTGACGCTCAAAACTTTGAATTTAGTTCCATTTGTTGTGTTTGAAATTTTTATTGTGTTACAAATTTCAGATAAAAATTTCAGAGGTTAGTTCACTTTCTGTGAATTTTACCTAATTTCCAAAGTTTGCCTAAAAACAAGACTGAAACTGTCTTATATCCTCAAATCAGCCACTTTGAGCTGAAATTTGAATGTCTTCTGTTTAGAATCTTGAAAAGATGTTTTCTAGGAACTTTTAGTACTTTGAACCAAGATTCCAAAGGTATAAAGTTTTCCAATTTTGGACCTACTGAGTACAAGTTCTGATTTTTCTATGTTTGACGTGCAAAACTGAAATTTTCCGACTCGATGGGAAATGAGTTTTTGGAAACTCTTCTCTATCCTTTGATATTGATTGACCATTTTAAACAAGATTTCATGAGGGAAATCAATTTTTCTTGTGTTAATAAATTCTCACTTTTGAACCTTTATTTTGAGGGGTTAAGGTTCTTTGTTTAAAGTATTGACTAGTCTGAATGAGTGTACCTTCTTTATTGATAAATACGTGGTTGTGAGTGAGAATACTTGTTAATTGTCCAGGCGCTCAAGGAGATCTACAAGAGAATCTCGAAACGGACGGCTAACGACTTAATTGCTCGTTCACTCACTCTTATTTTGACTTGGTGAGCGTCAAGTGCGTGAAAAAAATTGTTACATGCTTAATTGTTATTATTGATTGAGTATGTTGAATATGCCGGGTTGAGTGTGTACTTTATCGCACTCGTTCTCGTTTAAGTGAAGTGTAATTGAATTGCTTGAAGTGAATTGTCAAGTGTATTAAGTGAAGTGTTGAAATGGTTAAATATGCTATGGTTGCATATGTCGATTGGAATGAATCTCCTCGACTTCTAGCAATAATAGCAGGGGACACCTAAATCTCATCGATCGACCTTGCGATTCGAGCCGGCATGGGCTTGGTCGAGAAGCTTGGTGAGCCATGAGAAAAATGTATAAGCTTGATCTATTGGAGAGATCTCGCTTAGCATATTCGAGTAGTATCGCCTTATATAAAAGAAGTGCAAGCCCAGAGCAGGGGAAAAAACGGTGAACGGGGAAAGTGTAAGTGAAATTCTATGGATTATAACCTACCCGATTGATGAAGTATCGACTCGTGGAGGTATTGGATCGAGCAAGTGGAATATAGCTCCTGAAAGTTCCTATATCCTTATCAAGTGTGTTTTATTGTTAATTGTGACTTACTTGAATGTTATAGCTTTCATTCTTGTTCAAGTGTTATTGTTATTTGAACTACGTGTTTTGCATGTTTTCTTGGCCTCACGAGCATCCACTCACCCCGTTAGATTTGTTTTCTTTAATAGGAGCTGAGTTGGAAGGGATGATGGAAAAGCCTATTTGATGGCTCTTTTAGCTAGAATTTTAGAATGTATTTGTCTAGACCTCTTTTGGGAAATTGTATTGTTTTGGAAAGTGGATGTATTTTGAACTTATGGTGTAATATTGGATATTTATATATGGAAGCGACGTCTTTTTCTTATTGCGTCTTGTCTCATTAGTTATTGTTGGTATTAAGCTTCAACAGGAATTGTACCGAGTCCTGGGGAGAGATGGGCAGGCGTCCCACCGATACCCTTTGATTCGCCTTAGAAAGAAGTAGGGGCATCACAATTGGTATCAGAACACTAGGTTAGAGATCTATTTGGGAGATATATTAGATACTTTACTTCTAAGAATAGGAATGAGATAACCTAGTTGTGAGACCCCGTAATTTTCCCATTTTCTAGGTTTTATTATATTTAATGGCATATTTTTTTGCATTTTCTTTATTAGAAAAATTTCTAGATAATTTTTATGAGTAAAAATAATTTTTTTGGTGATTTTTTCTAGTATCGATTCGTTTTTAAGAAATTAAGAGCGTATACCGGACGTGGGACCCACTAGTGCAGAAAGTTCGGAAAAATTATGGCCAGTTAGGTTAAATTTTGGATACTGGGTTTAATTTACCGGGTGTTATGAGATAATTAGAGGTTACCAAGTGGAGTGGTGTGAGAGGAACAAAGAGATAACCATGCATTTACTAAAAGTGACAAGTGTCACTTGGAGATTCATTTTACTTTTTGACTACTATTCATCCTTTTACCAAATAAATAAAAAAATTAACCAAAATCTCTTCATTTCCAAGCTTCTTGTGGCCGGCCAACTCCAAGCAAAAAGAAAGGAAAAAGCTCTCCAAATTCTTGCTTCAATCTTGCTCAAATCCAACAAACCAACCATTTGATCTTGTATTTTCTCCATAAAACTCCTTAAGTGAGTGGTTGTGAGGTGATTAGTGGAGTGGTTTGGAGGATTAAGGTGCCAAGTTGTTCCTTTTCTTGCATTTCAAGGTGAGTAGCTAGGGAATGCTTCCTTTGGTCTTGATAATGTCAAAGTAATGATTTGTGTTGATTAAATGTGTGATTGGGTGAAAGATTTTTTGAATTGGGTTGAGATTGGTGAATTTTTCTATTTATTCCATGAATTTTCTATTTCATATGTGTAATATGGTGTGGCTTTGTATGATGATGGGAAATGATCTAGAATGAAGCTAGAAGGTGTGAATTGTGGTTAATTGCAGGAAATTTCCGCATTGAAAGGAAATTGTGGAAGTTAGGGTTTCATTTCCCCTCATTCTGCCCGGCACTGTTCCTCATAGTTAGAGGCCGAATTAGCCTTGGGTTAAAACATAAAAGTTGTAGGGAATGATATTTTAGAGATTCTTGCAAAATTTCAGCTCAATTGGAGCAGCATAGCTTGTGAAAAGACTGAAATACCCCTGCTGCCCTGTTTCTACTCGAACTTGATAATTGCTTCTGTAATTGGCTAATTTGATTGGGAATACTTCTGTTTTGGTTGTGGATGTCTTCTTAAGAAATATATTCTGGTATCTTAGCTTTCAGATGGCTTTGGAATCACTTGAATTGGACTTTAGTAGCTTGAATTATGGTTATTTAACCAGAATGCGGTTTGTTAACCTGTTTTTGCGGTTCTGGTTCAGTACATTGAATTTTTGACCTAGTTGCACTACAAACTGGACTGAGTGGCCTTCTTCAACATTGTAGGCCTTTCTTTTAGCTTCGAAACAATGTATATTACACCTCCATCTGACAATCGTAGTGCCAATGGTACCAAAACCGCTAAATGATGTCAAAAACTGTTTTTAGGGTTTAGAGCTTAACTTCATTTCCGGACTTTCCCTAGTCTACTCTAGTACTTATACGTTCTTATGGAGTCCTAATTTTGGTAGTATGTGGAATTGGTTTATGACTTGTAATCGAGTCTTATTGTTCTTATTTGAATGTTTTAGGACGTGACGGTGGTTCAAGACGCTCTTTGGGCGGAGGTGTATGAAATATCATTTGCTTGCTTGGTGAGTGTCCTACTCACTTGCTTGTTACTATATGGATTTGTTATACTTGAACGTGATGCCTTGAATGCTTATGTGCACCGTTGAAATAGATTTAAGTGAGGGTGTACTTGATCGCCCTCACCCCTTTTGTATTATATGTGACTGTCCACTGTTTTACTGTGATAATTGAGGGGTACATTGAATACTGGATTTGGTGTCGTTTGGACGAGTATCCAACGGCCATTACTGTACTACGGAGCTTAACCCCATTGGTAGTCGATTGAATCGAGCCGGCGAGGGCTTGGTCGTGAAAATTGACGAGCCATGGGGACTGTTATAGGGAATCTTGTAGTATGAGACTCTTGATTCCGGTATACTCGAGTATTACCAAATTTCTACTGTTTGGAGTTCGGGCCCGGTAGGGGTATGTTGGGTGGAAGGAATGGAAGTAAAGTGGAGCCTACGGTGGGTTACTCTTAAACATTGACGGAGGGTTAATGAAATCCGATCAAGATTGCAAGCGAGGAAAGGAGCTCTTGAGAGCCGCCCGTATCCTTTTATCAACTCTATTGATGTGTGCTATTGGCTTACTTTTGATGAATTAGAATGAAAAGCTTTATGCTTATATGAACTTTGCTGCTTGAGTGGTAGTTTCTCATTGGGCGTAAGCTCACTCTATTCCTTTTGTTTTCCTTACAGGAAATTGAATACTTTCGAAAAGGCCATGAATGTTGGTTGCCGAGTTGAGCTTATGTAAATGTATTTTGAAATAGCTCCTTTTGGGCAAAACCCTAAGTGTATTTTGATCCAATCAAAATGTTGAGTTGTAATTTGTAAACCGTACTTGTATAAACTTATGGGATAACTTTTGTATGATATTTTGACTTATTTACGCGCGTTTGTATGTTCTGGAATGTTTTAGATCCCTTTAAATTGTCCCGTTAGTCTTGGCGAGAGTTGGATAGGTAGTCCGCTAACCCCTTTGGTTCGCTTTAGGGGAAGGTGGGGCTGTCACACTAGTTATACCCTAAGTTATATTTGAACGAGTTAGTGATTTAAAGTTTCTAACCCGAAAATTGTGGTTGTTTTGCATGGATGGAGAATGGAAATGGAGGACCTGCTGCTAATGGTAATGGTCATACTAATGCCCACGTGGAGCTCCTTAGGTCTATTTACTATAGAGCACCGGGTGGAGAAGCTTGTGTGCGTTACTCTCCTTCTTCGGTTTCTTTGATGTATCTGTAGGGCAACATACGCTTATCCGAATTACCTTGTATTTGCTCTTGATGATGAGCGTCGTCAGTTGGTGAATACCAACAGAGCTCTACTTCAGGAGGTCGAGGAGCTGAGCATTATGGTGAATGTTTAGAGTGCTAGGATTGTTGAGTTAGAGGTGACCGTAGTGGACGAAGTGGCTAGGATTGAGGCCGCCTGTGATGAGCTTCAGAAAGCTAGGGCTCCACTTACTAGGATAGGTGAGGAGATCCGGGATCAGGCCGCTGGGATCCTAGCAGACACTACCATGCTGATTGACGAGGTGATGGACATTGTTCAGAGTTCGGCTCAGGAGGAGGATCCGGAGAAGGACGCTGAGGAGGAGATTCCACCTGATAGCCCTACTGTGGACTAGACATAGAGTGATAGACTTTTGACTTTTGTGTTAGAAATAGTTGGGGTGATGCTAGTGCAAAGGTCATTGTATTTTGCTTGACTGTGTGGCCTACTTTTGAGGCACTTGACTGTACTTTAGTTGTACATGACTAAAAGTATTTTTGTGACTCCTATGTGCTATAATTTTATAATACCCCATGACTTGCTAATTTTATGGACTTTAAAGTGCTAATATATGCTAATTATTGTTATTTCTGATGTTTTCATGATTGACTCTTATTTTAAGTATTTTCTCACATAATTACTTTTATTTCTTGCACTAAGCATATCTAGAATTATGGACGGACGAAGGAGTGGTCGAGGTCAAAGTTGTGGGTGAGGGACTAGGCAAACCCAATCTCAAGAGAATGATCAGGGATCGGCAACTGGACCGATCTAGGGACGAGAATCTATAGGGTAACCAAGTTGCTACTGCCATTAATAGGATGACTGATATCCTTGAACGGTTAGTTGAGAGATAGGATCCAGCGCCACTTAACCAACCCGGGGGCCAGGATAGAGGGAAAGATAGAGCCTTGGAGAGGTTTCTGAAGTTTAACCCGCCTAAGTTCACTGGAGAACCTGATCCCGAGGTAGCAGAGAACTGGTTGGAGAGGATGACCAACATATTCGCCGCCTTAGATTATACTGAAGATAGGTGAGTGAACTTTGCTGCTTTCCAATTTGAGGGAGTAGCACATGCCTGGTGGGACATGATAAAGGGAAAGTGGGAGAGAGCCCAAGCCCCTTGGAATTGGAAAAACTTCACGAGGGAGTTTAATAAGAAATTTCTTCCGCCTCTGATCCAAGAGAAGCGGGAGGATGAGTTCATCAAATTAAGATAAAGAGCTCTTAGTGTAGTCGAGTATGAAGGCAAGTTCACTAAACTTTCTAAGTACGCTCCCGAATTGGTGACTAATGAGCGGAAAAAGATAAGACGTTTGTACAAGGGTGCATAATGTGGAGATTCAGGAGGGTTTGGCTGCAGTCGAAATCTCTATATTTACTGAAACTTTGGAGAAAACGCAGAGAGTTGAGAGTGCAAGGATGCAAGTTAGAGACTTTCACTCTAAGAAAAGGAATATTTCTAGTTATACTTCCGGACAGGCTAGTAAAAGTACCCTATCTTCCAAGATGGGAAGAGGAATGGGAGGAGTAAGGACTGCAGGAGCTTCAAGGGGAGTTATATGTGACAGCCCCACCTCCCCCTAAGGCGAACCAGAGGGTTCGGCGGCCGCCTGCCCAGCACTCGCCGGGACTCAGTTGTTCACTACAATCCTCAAATGAATTACAAGAATAAACCTCAAATATTACAATGTAAATCTCCAATATACATCAAATTCTCCAAAAATTACATATCAAAAGCGAAGCGGAAACAATTCCCAACTATACATAAAATGATTCCAACATTCAAATTGTACAAGATATAGGCCATCCAGACACGTGCACAAGTACTACAAGTCCTTCCTTCGCCTTGAGCCCTGTGGAGGGGAATAAAATATTTTTGGGGTGAGCTAGAAGCTCAGCGAGTAACCGGTAAAATCAGTAATCAAATCGGTTTAACAATAGTTCATTTCAATGATGTCATAAATCAAATGATAAGTCCAGAAACAATTACAACATTTACAAAACATTAAATATGAAGTATCAATAATTCAAGAAACATGTACAATGGAAAGCGATAGTAACATTCATGAAAAGGATACGTTCGTTCCCCTGCCATTTTCCTTTTTTTTTTCATTTGAAAATGCATTTTTTCATTCAACCTTTCCCGGACATCGTCCAGGCTCCACCAACCTACAAAGGTAATACTCGAGTATACCAAACGTTCACCCAAGTCCCTAATCGCCCGACCGAGCCCGCTTCTGGCTCAGACGACCGGTAACAAGGGGCAATGGCCAGTTCAGCCCAAAAGTCTTACATTCATGCGCAAGTAGCATTTAATCATTAATCATGAAAATTTCACATTTATTTAGGTCGAGTGCGAAAGAGTACACACTCGCCCAGAAAACTCGTTTTAACAATCATTGAAAGCACTTAACACATTATCAATCCATAACAACAAGCCAATAAGTCAAGGAAATATATCAAACAAGGAACACTCTCATATAAGCACGCATGATGTGCAAGAAAACAGTTCAAAAGTAACTTTGGAAACAGTTCAAAAGTAACTTTGGAAACAGTTCAAAAGTAACTTTGGAAACAGTTCAAAAGTAAATAATGCAAGAAATGTTTCACAAATACTTTGGAAATAGTTTAAGGTCACTCACCTCCATGGCTCAGAAATCATCCATCAAATATCATTGCCTTGCTCAAATCCAATTCTTAAATCACAAACTCAATGCAAACAAGTCCTTTAAAAGTTCGGACAGTACTTCCCCTAAATTTGCTAACTTTTCCAGCCATCATGGCTTCATTATTTCCTCAGCCAGTCCCAAAGGTACACACACAACAACAAGTTCATCCAATAGCCATTCAGCAAGCTCCAAGTAGTACTAGTACAAGTCAAGCTAGGGAAAAGTCCGGAAATGAAAGTTTAGCTCAAAACCAGAAAAACAGTTTTGACGTCATTTTGCGGTAATGGTACCAAAGGCGCTACGATTGTCGGATGAAGGTACAAGACCCACCGTTTCGACGCTAAGAGACAGGGCTACAATATTACACAAGGTCACTCAACCCAGTTTCGAGTGTAACCAGGTCAAAAATGCAAGATACTACACCAGAATCACAAAAACAGATTCACAGAACGCATTCTAGCGGAAACATCATAAATCAGGCTATCCAAGTCCAAATCCAGAAAATCCAAAACCGGCTGAAAGCTAAAAAACAGGGATAAATTTCATCAGAAGGCCTCAACAACCAATTCGGAAGCAATTCCAGCCAAAACAACCAATTACAGGCGCAATTCTTACATTCGGGTAAAACCAGAACAGCAATAGTAATTTCGACATTTCTCATTCTACACTACTCCGATTGACCTGAAATTTTGTAGGCACCTCTAAAATGTCATTCCCTAAAACTTTAATGTTTTAAGTCAAGGCCAATTTGGCCTCTAACTAGGAGTTATAAATTCGGGCAGCATGTTATTCACAAAAACCCTAACTTGTCAATTTTTCTTCCAAACAGAAATTGGTTGCAATCATCCACTTTTTCCACCTTCTAGAGTCATTATATACCATTTCTAATCATCATAGATAGCCACACAATCATGCTTATATTAAAACAGAAAAATCCCCAAAAATAATAAAACTTCATCACTTCAACCACAAATCAAGAAATAATCCATAAAAGTGCATGTTATACCACCACCAATCATGAATTGAACATCATTAGAGGAAGGAGAGGGGTCCTTCACAACTCACCTTAGCAACAAGAGATAGAGCAACTAGCCACCTTAGCTTTCCAAACAACTCCACAAAACACCTCAAGACCACTTAGCAAAGAGATTTTATGGAATGATTTGGAGTTTTATTGGTTGGATTTGAAGATTGAGCAAGAAATAGAAGGAAAAAATTGATAGCTTTTCTTTCTTTTCCTTTGAGAGAGAGCCGGCTATGAAGCTTTAGAAATAAGGATGATTTTTGACAATTTTTTGATTTATTTGGTAAAGTAGGGAATAGTGTAGTCAAAGTCCAAGACTTAATCTTATGGTGACACTTGTCACCTTTTGGTTCAAAACTTATCTTTTTGTCTCTCTAATTCAAATATCTTAACACCTTGTAAAATAATATCACTTAATACAAAATTCCAACAAGTTGTCAAAAATATAATGCATTTACTGCACTTGCGGGTCCCACGTTCAAAATACGCTCTTAATTTCTCAAAATCTAACCGATACTAGAAAAATCATTTTAAAACTATCCTTGCTCATAAACTTTATCTGGGGAATTTTTCTAATCAAGAAAATGTAGAAAAGGCGGGCGATTAAAGAAAATAAACCCTAGAAAATTAGAAAATTTGCGGGTTCACACTCTTATTCTTCCGGGGCGTCACAAACTCCCCTACTTAAAAGAATGTCGTCCTCGACATTCCATATTGTACCAATCAAGTCGAGATATCCCGCAAGAATCACTAACATTGCAAACCAAACCCACAGTCCGGCATCCTAAACTTCAAGCCTAGGATACACTACAGAGATCCGAAGCCTAAGCTCTGATACCAACTGTGACAGCCCACCTCCCCCTAAGGCGAACCAGAGGGTTCGGCGGCCGCCTGCCCAGCTCTCGCCGTGACTCAGTTGTTCACTACAATCCTCAAATGAATTACAAGAATAAACCTCAAATATTACACTGTAAATCTCCAATATACATCAAATTCTCCAAAAATTACATATCAAAAGCGAAGCGGAAACAATTCCCAACTATACATAAAATGATTCGAACATCCAAATTGTACAAGATATAGGCCATCCAGACACGTGCACAAGTACTACAAGTCCTTCCTTCGCCTTGAGCCCTGTGGAGGGGAATAAAATATTTTTGGGGTGAGCTAGAAGCTCAGCGAGTAACCGGTAAAATCAGTAATCAAATCGGTTTAACAATAGTTCATTTCAATGATGTCATAAATCAAATGATAAGTCCAGAAACAATTACAACATTTACAAAACATTAAATATGAAGTATCAATAATTCAAGAAACATGTACAATGGAAAGCGATAGTAACATTCATGAAAAGGATACGTTCGTTCTCCTGCCATTTCCCTTTTTTTTTTCACTTGAAAATTCATTTTTTCATTCAACCTTTCCCGGACATCGTCCAGGCTCCACCAACCTACAAAGGTAATACTCGAGTATACCAAACGTTCACCCAAGTCCCTAATCGCCCGACCGAGCCCGCTTCTGGCTCGAGACGACCGGTAACAAGGGGCAATGGCCAGTTCAGCCCAAAAGGCTTACATTCATGCGCAAGTAGCATTTAATCATTAATAATGAAAATTTCACATTTATTTAGGTCGAGTGCGATAAAGTACACACTCGCCCAGAAAACTCGTTTTAACAATCATTGAAAGCACTTAACACATTATCAATCCATAATAACAAGCCAATAAGTCAAGGAAATATATCAAACAAGGAACACTCTCATATAAGCACGCATGATATGAAAGAAAACAGTTCAAAAGTAACTTTGGAAACAGTTCAAAAGTAAATAATGCAAGAAATGTTTCACAAGTACTTTGGAAATAGTTTAGGGTCACTCACCTCCATGGCTCAGAAATCACCCATCAAATATCATTGCCTTGCTCAAATCCAAGTCTTAAATCACAAACTCAATGCAAACAAGTCCTTTAAAAGTTCGGACAGTACTTCCCCTAAATTTGCTAACTTTTCCAGCCATCATGGCTTCATTATTTCCTCAGCCAGTCCCAAAGGTACACACACAACAACAAGTTCATCCAATAGCCATTCAGCAAGCTCCAAGTAGTACTAGTACAAGTCAAGCTAGGGAAAAGTCCGGAAATGAAAGTTTAGCTCAAAACCAGAAAAACAGTTTTGACGTCATTTTGCGGTAATGGTACCAAAGGCGCTACGATTGTCGGATGAAGGTACAAGACCCACCGTTTCGACGCTAAGAGACAGGGCTACAATATTACACAAGGTCACTCAACCCAGTTTCGAGTGTAACCAGGTCAAAAATGCAAGATACTACACCAGAATCACAAAAACAGATTCACAGAACGCATTCTAGCGGAAACATCATAAATCAGGCTATCCAAGTCCAAATCCAGAAAATCCAAAACCGGCTGAAAGCTAAAAAACAGGGATAAATTTCATCAGAAGGCCTCAACAACCAATTCGGAAGCAATTCCAGCCAAAACAACCAATTACAGGCGCAATTCTTACATTCGGGTAAAACCAGAACAGCAATAGTAATTTCGACATTTCTCATTCTACACTACTCCGATTGACCTGAAATTTTGTAGGCACCTCTAAAATGTCATTCCCTAAAACTTTAATGTTTTAAGTCAAGGCCAATTTGGCCTCTAACTAGGAGTTATAAATTCGGGCAGCATGTTATTCACAAAAACCCTAACTTGTCAATTTTTCTTCCAAACAGAAATTGGTTGCAATCATCCACTTTTTCCACCTTCTAGAGTCATTATATACCATTTCTAATCATCATAGATAGCCACACAATCATGCTTATATTAAAACAGAAAAATCCCCAAAAATAATAAAACTTCATCACTTCAACCACAAATCAAGAAATAATCCATAAAAGTGCATGTTATACCACCACCAATCATGAATTGAACATCATTAGAGGAAGGAGAGGGGTCCTTCACAACTCACCTTAGCAACAAGAGATAGAGCAACTAGCCACCTTAGCTTTCCAAACAACTCCACAAAACACCTCAAGACCACTTAGCAAAGAGATTTTATGGAATGATTTGGAGTTTTATTGGTTGGATTTGAAGATTGAGCAAGAAATAGAAGGAAAAAATTGATAGCTTTTCTTTCTTTTCCTTTGAGAGAGAGCCGGCTATGAAGCTTTAGAAATAAGGATGATTTTTGACAATTTTTTGATTTATTTGGTAAAGTAGGGAATAGTGTAGTCAAAGTCCAAGACTTAATCTTATGGTGACACTTGTCACCTTTTGGTTCAAAACTTATCTTTTTGTCTCTCTAATTCAAATATCTTAACACCTTGTAAAATAATATCACTTAATACAAAATTCCAACAAGTTGTCAAAAATATAATGCATTTACTGCACTTGCGGGTCCCACGTTCAAAATACGCTCTTAATTTCTCAAAATCTAACCGATACTAGAAAAATCATTTTAAAACTATCCTTGCTCATAAACTTTATCTGGGGAATTTTTCTAATCAAGAAAATGTAGAAAAGGCGGGCGATTAAAGAAAATAAACCCTAGAAAATTAGAAAATTTGCGGGTTCACACTCTTATTCTTCCGGGGCGTCACAAACTCCCCTACTTAAAAGAATGTCGTCCTCGACATTCCATATTGTACCAATCAAGTCGAGATATCCCGCAAGAATCACTAATATTGCAAACCAAACCCACAGTCCGGCATCCTAAACTTCAAGCCTAGGATACACTACAGAGATCCGAAGCCTAAGCTCTGATACCAACTGTGACAGCCCACCTCCCCCTAAGGCGAACCAGAGGGTTCGGCGGCCGCCTGCCCAGCTCTCGCCGTGACTCAGTTGTTCACTACAATCCTCAAATGAATTACAAGAATAAACCTCAAATATTACACTGTAAATCTCCAATATACATCAAATTCTCCAAAAATTACATATCAAAAGCGAAGCGGAAACAATTCCCAACTATACATAAAATGATTCGAACATCCAAATTGTACAAGATATAGGCCATCCAGACACGTGCACAAGTACTACAAGTCCTTCCTTCGCCTTGAGCCCTGTGGAGGGGAATAAAATATTTTTGGGGTGAGCTAGAAGCTCAGCGAGTAACCGGTAAAATCAGTAATCAAATCGGTTTAACAATAGTTCATTTCAATGATGTCATAAATCAAATGATAAGTCCAGAAACAATTACAACATTTACAAAACATTAAATATGAAGTATCAATAATTCAAGAAACATGTACAATGGAAAGCGATAGTAACATTCATGAAAAGGATACGTTCGTTCTCCTGCCATTTCCCTTTTTTTTTTCACTTGAAAATTCATTTTTTCATTCAACCTTTCCCGGACATCGTCCAGGCTCCACCAACCTACAAAGGTAATACTCGAGTATACCAAACGTTCACCCAAGTCCCTAATCGCCCGACCGAGCCCGCTTCTGGCTCGAGACGACCGGTAACAAGGGGCAATGGCCAGTTCAGCCCAAAAGGCTTACATTCATGCGCAAGTAGCATTTAATCATTAATAATGAAAATTTCACATTTATTTAGGTCGAGTGCGATAAAGTACACACTCGCCCAGAAAACTCGTTTTAACAATCATTGAAAGCACTTAACACATTATCAATCCATAATAACAAGCCAATAAGTCAAGGAAATATATCAAACAAGGAACACTCTCATATAAGCACGCATGATATGAAAGAAAACAGTTCAAAAGTAACTTTGGAAACAGTTCAAAAGTAAATAATGCAAGAAATGTTTCACAAGTACTTTGGAAATAGTTTAGGGTCACTCACCTCCATGGCTCAGAAATCACCCATCAAATATCATTGCCTTGCTCAAATCCAAGTCTTAAATCACAAACTCAATGCAAACAAGTCCTTTAAAAGTTCGGACAGTACTTCCCCTAAATTTGCTAACTTTTCCAGCCATCATGGCTTCATTATTTCCTCAGCCAGTCCCAAAGGTACACACACAACAACAAGTTCATCCAATAGCCATTCAGCAAGCTCCAAGTAGTACTAGTACAAGTCAAGCTAGGGAAAAGTCCGGAAATGAAAGTTTAGCTCAAAACCAGAAAAACAGTTTTGACGTCATTTTGCGGTAATGGTACCAAAGGCGCTACGATTGTCGGATGAAGGTACAAGACCCACCGTTTCGACGCTAAGAGACAGGGCTACAATATTACACAAGGTCACTCAACCCAGTTTCGAGTGTAACCAGGTCAAAAATGCAAGATACTACACCAGAATCACAAAAACAGATTCACAGAACGCATTCTAGCGGAAACATCATAAATCAGGCTATCCAAGTCCAAATCCAGAAAATCAAAAACCGGCTGAAAGCTAAAAAACAGGGATAAATTTCATCAGAAGGCCTCAACAACCAATTCGGAAGCAATTCCAGCCAAAACAACCAATTACAGGCGCAATTCTTACATTCGGGTAAAACCAGAACAGCAATAGTAATTTCGACATTTCTCATTCTACACTACTCCGATTGACCTGAAATTTTGTAAGCACCTCTAAAATGTCATTCCCTAAAACTTTAATGTTTTAAGTCAAGGCCAATTTGGCCTCTAACTAGGAGTTATAAATTCGGGCAGAATGTTATTCACAAAAACCCTAACTTGTCAATTTTTCTTCCAAACAGAAATTGGTTGCAATCATCCACTTTTTCCACCTTCTAGAGTCATTATATACCATTTACAATCATCATAGATAGCCACACAATCATGCTTATATTAAAACAGAAAAATCCCCAAAAATAATAAAATTCATCACTTCAACCACAAATCAAGAAATAATCCATAAAAGTGCATCTTATACCACCACCAATCTTGAATTGAACATCATTAGAGGAAGGAGAGGGGTCCTTCACAACTCACCTTAGCAACAAGAGATAGAGCAACTAGCCACCTTAACTTTCCAAACAACTCCACAAAACACCTCAAGACCACTTAGCAAAGAGATTTTATGGAATGATTTGGAGTTTTATTGGTTGGATTTGAAGATTGAGCAAGAAATAGGAGGAAGAAATTGATAGCTTTTCTTTCTTTTCCTTTGAGAGAGAGCCGGCTATGAAGCTTTAGAAATAAGGATGATTTTTGGCAATTTTTTGATTTATTTAGTAAAGTAGGGAATAGTGTAGTCAAAGTCCAAGACTTAATCTTATGGTGACACTTGTCACCATTTGGTTCAAAACTTATCTTTTTGTCTCTCTAATTCAAATATCTTAACACCTTGTAAAATAATATCACTTAATACAAAATTCCAACAAGTTGTCAAAAATATAATGCATTTACTGCACTTGCGGGTCCCACATTCAAAATACGCTCTTAAT
This sequence comes from Coffea arabica, assembly GCF_036785885.1. Lineage (NCBI taxonomy): Eukaryota > Viridiplantae > Streptophyta > Magnoliopsida > Gentianales > Rubiaceae > Coffea > Coffea arabica. The sequence continues at coordinate 39,891,107 of NC_092329.1, forward strand.
TTCTCAAAATCTAACCGATACTAGAAAAATCATTTTAAAACTATCCTTGCTCATAAACTTTATCTGGGGAATTTTTCTAATCAAGAAAATGTAGAAAAGGCGGGCGATTAAAGAAAATAAACCCTAGAAAATTAGAAAATTTGCGGGTTCTCACTCTTATTCTTTCGGGGCGTCACAAACTCCCCTCCTTAAAAGAATGTCGTCCTCGACATTCCATCTTGTACCAATCAAGTCGAGATATCCCGCAAGAATCACTAATATTGCAAACCAAACCCACAGTCCGGCATCCTAAACTTCAAGCCTAGGATACACTACAGAGATCTGAAGCCTAAGCTCTGATACCAACTGTGACAGCCCCACCTCCCCCTAAGGCGAACCAGAGGGTTCGGCGGCCGCCTGCCCAGCTCTCGCCGGGACTCAGTTGTTCACTACAATGCTCAAATGAATTACAAGAATAAACCTCAAAAATTACAATGTAAATCTCCAATATACATCAAATTCTCCAAAAATTACATATCAAAAGCGAAGCGGAAACAATTCCCAACTATACATAAAATGATTCCAACATCCAAATTGTACAAGATATAGGCCATCCAGACACGTGCACAAGTACTACAGGTCCTTCCTTCGCCTTGAGCCCTGTGGAGGGGAATAAAATATTTTTGGGGTGAGCTAGAAGCTCAGCGAGTAACCGGTAAAATCAGTAATCAAATCGGTTTAACAATAGTTCATTTCAATGATGTCATAAATCAAATGATAAGTCCAGAAACAATTACAACATTTACAAAACATTAAATATGAAGTATCAATAATTCAAGAAACATGTACAATGGAAAGCGATAGTAACATTCATGAAAAGGATACGTTCGTTCTCCTGCCATTCCCTTTTTTTTTCATTTGAAAATGCATTTTTTCATTCAACCTTTCCCGGACATCGTCCAGGCTCCACCAACCTACAAAGGTAATACTCGAGTATACCAAACGTTCACCCAAGTCCCTAATCGCCCGACCGAGCCCGCTTCTGGTTCGAGACGACGGGTAACATGGGGCAATGGCCAGTTCAGCCCAAAAGGCTTACATTCATGCGCAAGTAGCATTTAATCATTAATCATGAAAATTTCACATTTATTTAGGTCGAGTGCGATAAAGTACACACTCTTCCAGAAAACTCGTTTTAACAATCATTGAAAGCACTTAACACCTTATCAATCCATAATAACAAGCCAATAAGTCAAGGAAATATATCAAACAAGGAACACTCTCATATAAGCACGCATGATATGCAAGAAAACAGTTCAAAAGTAACTTTGGAAACAGTTCAAAAGTAACTTTGGAAACAGTTCAAAAGTAAATAATGCAAGAAATGTTTCATAAGTACTTTGGAAATAATTTAGGGTCACTCACCTCCATGGCTCAGAAATCATCCATCAAATATCATTGCCTTGCTCAAATCCAAGTCTTAAATCACAAACTCAATGCAAACAAGTCCTTTAAAAGTTCGGACAGTACTTCCCCTAAATTAGCTAACTTTTCCAGCCATCATGGCTTCATTATTTCCTCAGCCAGTCCCAAAGGTACACACACAGCAGCAAGTTCATCCAATAGCCATTCAGCAAGCGCCAGGACTAACTAAACATATTAGAGCTATCTGCTTCATTCCGGAACTTACAAACGCGCGTAAACAAATCAAAATAGTAAAATAACCCAAATAAAATAAAATGAAATCCGGAGTCGGCCATGAATAGTAACCGACCCGTCAGAACCCAACCAAATACCAAGCAAACATTCACATCTTGAAACTCAGCATTTACAAGCCAAAGTGGCATACAAAAGTATTCAAAAGTGGATACATGTCCAGTTTGCCAAATCAAAAGGAAACAGTCCCCAAAAGTACATTTAGGATTTTAATACATGAGCTATACAAAAGATATGTTCAACTAGCTTAATTTGGCAGCCATTTGCCAAATCCAGACCAAAAGTGTTTATTTTCCTGGAAGAAAAACAAAAGGAACAGAAAGGGGTGAGCTTGCACTCAATGAGGTACTAAACAGATAGCAATAAAATCATGGCATTTCACGTTTAGCAACTCAAGTACACATGCCAGATGTAAAACAATGGAACCAATGATTCAAATCAGAAGGATACGGGTGGCTCTCAGGAGCCAAATTTCCAGCGCAGTACTTGATCCAAACCGGTTGACTCTCCGTCAACGTATATAGAACCAACGCGTCCGTAGACCCCTCTTTACACCGAATTCCGTCCACCAAACACCCCTTTACCGGGCCCGCTCACCGTAACCGAACAGAAATGGTAATACTCGAGTATACCGGAATCAAGGGTCTCAATACCCAAAGATTCCAAAACAGACTACCGTGGTTCGTTATCTAATCGTCCAGGCCCTTGCCGGCCCGACTCGAATAACTTAGCCACAGGATTTGAGCTCATAGGTCACAGAAAGGTCGTTGGTTACAAGTTTCCAAACGACGTCCGAACAGATACAGATACAGATATCAGATACAGATACAGATTCAGATTGACACCAAAATTGGCATATGATCAGACAAGAGAACGAGTGTGATAAAGTACACCCTCGTCTCAAAAAAATTAAACAGATTGCAGAGCAGAAATCAAGTTAAACAGCAACGGAGGGGAGTGGTACACTCACCGGCTCAACTTCAAAAGTTTTTACTTCAGATTGGCCTTAATCGCCAAGAAACCCTAAAATAACCAAAATAAACCAATTGAAGGTTTCACATCCATAATCGAGTAAACAAAATGCACATGAGGCTCGACTACTAGTCGTATGTCTCGCCAAGTAATTACTAATGTAAGGGTATAAAACATGATTTTTGGGAACAAAAAGATAGCATAAAGACCTAGGTTCAACAACCCAAAAGCCCTTTTATTTCTACCAAAAGGCATATCCAACTTAAAAGAACCAAACGGCCTAGAAAATCGGGCAGCACTTCCCCTAAATATCTTACTTTTCCAGCCATTAAGGCTTCATTATTTCCTCGAATCAGTCCCAACATCTCACACAAAATTCACCTCATTTCCAAAAGCCATTCACTAGGCTCAAAGTAAAAGTTAACTAGGAAATGACCGGAATAAAAGTAAGCCTTAAAACATACAAACAAGTACAATGAGACTCGATAACTAATCACAATAGGGTTCCATAAGCATATACAATCATTAGAGAAAACCAGAAAATTCGGAAATGCAATTAGCTTTGGCCCTGAAAAAACAGTTTTTGACTTCTTTTTACGGTAATGGTACCAAATGCCCTATGATTATCGGATGAAGGTGTAACACCCACCATTTCGAAGCTAAAAGACAGGGTTACAACATCACAGAAGGTCACTCAACCCAGTTTTGAGTGCAAACAGGTCAAAATTGCAAGATACTACATCAAAGCGTAAAACAGATTCACCAAAACGCATTCTAGCGGAAATATCATAACTCAGGCTCTACAAGTCCAAATCCAAAAATTCCAAAACTAGTTGAAAGCTAAGAAACAGGTCTAAATTCCATCAGAAGGCCTCAACAACTCATTCGGAAGCAATCCAGACCAAAACAACCAATTACAGAAGCAAATCCCAATTTCGGGTAAAACCAGAACAGCAATAGTAATTTCGACTTATCTCATTCTACACTACTCCGATTAACCTGAAATTTTGTAGGCACCTATAAAATATCATTCCCCACAACTTTCATGTTTTGAGCTAAGGCCAATTCGGCCTCTATCTATGACCTAAAATTTCGGACAGAATGAAGAACCAAGGAACCCTAATTTTCCAGATTTCTTCCAAAACAGAAATTACTTGCAATCTTCCACTTTTTCCACCTTCTAGAATCATTATATACCATTTCCAATCATCATACATAACTACATAATAATAATCATATGAAAACAGAAAAATCCTAATTAAATAGAAAGTGTCATCAATCTCAACCAAAATCATGAAATAACACCAAAGATCATCACTTTAACTCACTTAGGTTACTAATTAAGCATTATTGGAAAGACAAAAGGAGTTCCTTCACTACTCACCTGGATAACCCAAGAAATGGAGCAACCTTGCACTTAAATCTTCCAAATTACTCCAATAAACACCTCACAACCACTCCCTTAAGTGTTTTTATGGAACAAAAACAAGATTAAACGGTTGGGTTAGTGGATTTGAGCAAGAATGAACCAAGAAGTTGAAGAGGTTTTTCTTTCCTTCTTCCTTAAGGTTGGCCGGCCACAAGCTTGGAAAATGAAGCTAATTTTGGTAAGTTTTTGGTTTAATTAGTCAAATGGTAAAACAAAAAAAAATAGTCAAAAGGTAAACCCAATCTCCAAGTGACACTTGTCACTCCATTTAATGCACCTCTATCACTTTGTCCCCTCTCACATCAATCCAAATAGCAACCTCTACTTATCTCTTAACACCCGGTTTATTAAATCCAGTATCCAAAACTTAACCTAGTTGGCCGAATTTTTCCGAACTTTTCGCACTAGTGGGTCCCACGTCCGGTATACGCTCTTAATTTCTCAAAAGCTATTCGATACTAGAAAAATCATCTAAAAACTATATTTACTCATAAAATTAGATTTTAAAATTTTCCAAATAAAGAAAATGTGGAAAAACGTGCAATTCAAAGAAAATAAATAAAACCTAGACATTAAGAAAATCACGGGTCCTCACACTCTCTTCCCCTTAAAGAAATTTCGTCCTCGAAATTTTCTATGAGCGGAATTTATCAAAACCTAGGGTACCCAACGGATCGTACCTTCTACGTCCTCAGACGAGTCAGGGACCTGATGCTGCTCTAGAGAATATACTCGAGCTGGTGCCTTCGATCCCGTCCCTTCTCCTTTCGTCTGTCCAGGGTTGCTCTTGGCAAGTTGCTGAGAATTGGGCTTGGTTGGTGGCAGAGTCCCTCTCCGCTCGCGCAGGCGAGCTGGACAATTAGCAATCCGATGTTCGGCGCTTCCACAGCGCAGGTATTTTCCTTCTTTCTTCCAGCACTTTGCTTCCGTATGATTTGGCCCTCCACAATATCCACAGGGACCACGAGTAGCAGAAACTGATTCCCCCGATGGGACACCACCTGACACCCCCGGTGGCCGTACTTCCCCGTTTCCCTTTCGAACTTTAGGGGTTGTACTATTCTCCGCTTGTTCTGAGCTGCTCCCAGGAAAGCCCCTTTTCTTGGTTTGGAATTTTCTCACTTGTAGCCTCGCATCTTCTATCCGCTGAGCTTTCTCCACAGCATCACTAAAGGTACTAGGTTGAGCTACCGCTAAATCCTTTTGAATCTCAACATTTAGTCCCTGAATAAAACGCCTTATCCGTCTTTGTTCGGTGACGATCAGTTCAGGCGCAAACTTAGACAACCGAGTGAATTGACTCTCATACTCGGCTACGGTTTGAGTTCCCTGGCGAAGCCGAATGAATTCATCTTCCTTCTTTTCTTGGATGAGAGGAAGGAAAAACTTGGCGTTAAATTCTCTCATAAAGTTCGCCCACGTCCTCGGGGTTTGTTCTCTTTCCCATTTCATTCGAATGACATTCCACCAGGAACGGGCGGCTCCCTCTAGTTGAAAGACAGCAAATGTCACCTGTCTCTCCTCGGTATAGTGTAAAGCAGCGAAAATATCTATCATCTTCTCCAGCCATTTCTCAGCCACGTTAGGATCAGAGCCTCCAAGAAATTTAAGTGGAGAAAATTTCTGGAATCTCTCAAGGGCTCTATCCTCGCCCTCTATGTGATTACCAGGGTTTCCAGGGTTGGGGTTAGGGTTTTGACCCTGTTGATGCACCACTTGGGCTAACAAATCAGTCATTTGCTGCATGGCAGCAGCTATTTGGACGTTGGGGACAATCCTAGGTTCAGGGTTTGGTCCATATGAGGTTTCCCCAGCACCTCTGTTCGGCGTGGGTTGTCTACGCCCGCGCCCACGTCCTCGGCCACTACGTGTGCCCTCCATGAATCTAAGTCAATCTAGGGTCGAGGTGCAAAGATAATATTAAAGATAATTATAAGCACAAGCAAATAACAAGAGGTACACACAGAGCAAAAGCATATGTACACACAACTAGACTGAACCAGTCACACAGTAGCAGTCAAGTAGATACAAATATGAGAGATCCATGAAAGTAGCGAAACCACCCGAAGGTACTATAGACAGACTAGGTCACTAGTACAAAAATGACTCACGAAGAGCTTTTCCCCCTCGAGAGCTCCGTCCATAATCCCGAATCCACGAGAATTTCCCAATTTATATCTTAATCCAAGTTAATCATGCTTACTAACACCCGAACAAACCACACGAAATTCTATAATATCACATTTCTAGTTTGCCCAAGTCCTTTCTAACCTAGGCTTTCCTCTTTTTCGTATCCGGGCGCAAGAATCCCATCTAAGATAATTCACAACTCGAGTCGGCCGGTCCCAAGAGTAAATCATCCATATTAAAGATTCCTACCCGACATACATATCTATTTTCCTCAAATTTCATGAAAACAATTTTTACACTTATAACATGCCCGGTTCATAACTTACGCTCAAACGAGCACTTAGACATATTCACGAAATCAAGACCATAACACCACTGGCCCAAGCTCACTCCGCGCAGAAACCACGCGAAGTGGCTCTGATACCAACTGTGACAGTTCTCAGGGTCACATCACGGGGTACCTATCTGCTTGCCACCCGCAGGCGGGCATCCCCTACGGAGAGTTTCGCTTCGTGACTCTTCACGAACGAGAGGCTCGGGGCTTTTCCAGACGAAGGACGTAAAGTCCCAACTGTCAGCATATGGCTCTGATACCAACTGTGACAGCCCCACCTTACCCAAAGGCGAACCAAAGGGTTCGGCGGACCGCCTGCCCAGCTCTCGCCAGGACTAACGGAACAGATTAGAGCTATCTGCTTCATTCCGGAACTTACAAACGCGCGTAAACAAATCAAAATAGTAAAATAATCCAAAATAAAATAAAATGAAATTCGGAGTCGGCCATGAATAGTAACCGACCCGTCAGAACCCAACCAAATACCAAGCAAACATACACATCTTGAAACTTAGCATTTACAAGCCAAAGTGGCATACAAAAGTATTCAAAAGTGGATACATGTCCAGTTTGCCAAATCAAAAGGAAACAGTCCCCAAAAGTACATTTAGGATTTTAATACAAGAGTTATACAAAAGATATGTTCAACTAGCTTAATTTGGCAGCCATTTGCCAAATCCAGACCAAAAGTGTTTATTTTCCTGTAAGGAAAACAAAAGGAACAGAAAGGGGTGAGCTTGCGCTCAATGAGGTACCAAACAGATAGCAATAAAATCATGGCATTTCACGTTTAGCAACTCAAGTACACATGCCAGATGTAAAACAAAGGAACCAATGATTCAAATCAGAAGGATACGGGTGGCTCTCAGGAGCCAAATTTCCAGCGCAGTACTTGATCCAAACCGGTTGACTCTCCGTCAACGTATATAGAACCAACGCGTCCGTAGACCCCTCTTTACACCGAATTCCGTCCACCAAACACCCCTTTACCGGGCCCGCTCACCGTAACCGAACAGAAATGGTAATACTCGAGTATACCGGAATCAAGGGTCTCAATACTCAAAGATCCCAAAACAGACTACCGTGGTTCGTTATTTAATCGTCCAGGCCCTTGCCGGCCCGACTCGAATAACTTAGCCACAGGATTTGAGCTCATAGGTCACAGAAAGGTCGTTGGTTACAAGTTTCCAAATGACGTCCGAACAGATACAGATTCAGATTGACACCAAAATTGGCATATGAACAGACAAGAGAACGAGTGTGATAAAGTACACCCTCGTCTCAAACAAATTAAACAGATTGCAGAGCAGAAATCAAGTTAAACAGCAACGGAGGGGAGTGGTACACTCACCGGCTCAACTTCAAAAGTTTTTACTTCAGATTGGCCTTAATCGCCAAGAAACCCTAAAACAAACAAAATAAACCAATTGAAGGTTTCACATCCATAATCGAGTAAACAAAATGCACATGAGGCTCGACTACTAGTCGTATGCCTCGCCAAATAATTACTAATGCAAGGGTATAAAACATGATTTTTGGGAACAAAAAGATAGCATAAAGACCTAGGTTCAACAATCCAAAAGCCCTTTTATTTCTACCAAAAGGCAAATCCAACTTAAAAGAACCAAACGGCCTAGAAAATCGGGCAGCACTTCCCTTAAATATCTTACTTTTCCAGCCATTAAGGCTTCATTATTTCCTCGAATCAGTCCCAACATCTCACACAAAATTCACCTCATTTCCAAAAGCCATTCACTAGGCTCAAAGTAAAAGTTAACTAGGAAATGACCGGAATAAAAGTAAGCCTTAAAACATACAAACAAGTACAATGAGACTCGATAACTAATCAAAATAGGGTTCCATAAGCATATACAATCATTAGAGAAAACCAGAAAATTCGGAAATGCAATTAGCTTTGGCCCTGAAAAAATAGTTTATGACTTCTTTTTGCGGTAATGGCATCAAATGCCCTATGATTATCGGATGAAGGTGTAAGATCCACCATTTCGAAGCTAAAAGACAGGGCTACAATATCACAGAAGGTCACTCAACCCAGTTTTGAGTACAGACAGGTCAAAATTGCAAGATACTACATCAAAACGTAAAACAGATTCACCAAAACGCATTCTAGCGGAAATATCATAACTCAGGCTCTACAAGTCCAAATCCAAAAATTCCAAAACCAGTTGAAAGCTAAGAAACAGGGATAAATTTCATCAGAAGGCCTCAACAACTCATTCGGAAGCAATCCAGACCAAAACAATCAATTACAGAAGCAAATCCCAATTTCGGGTAAAACCAGAACAGCAATAGTAATTTCGACTTATCTCATTCTACACTACTCCGATTGACCTGAAATTTTGTAGGCACCTATAAAATATCATTCCCCACAACTTTCATGTTTTGAGCTAAGGCCAATTCGGCCTCTATCTATGACCTAAAATTTCAGACAGAATGAAGAACCAAGGAACCCTAATTTTCCAGATTTCTTCCAAAACAGAAATTACTTGCAATCTTCCACTTTTTCCACCTTCTAGAATCATTATATACCATTTCCAATCATCATACATAACTACATAATAATAATCATATGAAAACAGAAAAATCCTAATTAAATAGAAAGTGTCATCAATCTCAACCAAAATCATGAAATAACACCAAAGATCATCACTTTAACTCACTTAGGTTACTAATTAAGCATTATTGGAAAGACAAAAGGAGTTCCTTCACTACTCACCCTGATAACCCAAGAAATGGAGCAACCTTGCACTTAAATCTTCCAAATTACTCCAATAAACACCTCACAACCACTCCCTTAAGTGTTTTTATGGAACAAAAACAAGATTAAACGGTTGGGTTAGTGGATTTGAGCAAGAATGAACCAAGAAGTTGAAGAGGTTTTTCTTTCCTTCTTCCTTAAGGTTGGCCGGCCACAAGCTTGGAAAATGAAGCTAATTTTGGTAAGTTTTTGGTTTAATTAGTCAAATGGTAAAACAAAAAAAAATAGTCAAAAGGTAAACCCAATCTCCAAGTGACACTTGTCACTCCATTTAATGCACCTCTATCACTTTGTCCCCTCTCACATCAATCCAAATAGCAACCTCTACTTATCTCTTAACACCCGGTTTATTAAATCCAGTATCCAAAACTTAACCTAGTTGGCCGAATTTTTCCGAACTTTTCGCACTAGTGGGTCCCACGTCCGGTATACGCTCTTAATTTCTCAAAAGCTATTCGATACTAGAAAAATCATCTAAAAACTATATTTACTCATAAAATTAGATTTTAAAATTTTCCAAATAAAGAAAATGTGGAAAAACGTGCAATTCAAAGAAAATAAATAAAACCTAGACATTAAGAAAATCACGGGTCCTCACACTCTCTTCCCCTTAAAGAAATTTCGTCCTCGAAATTTTCTATGAGCGGAATTTATCAAAACCTAGGGTACCCAACGGATCGTACCTTCTACGTCCTCAGACGAGTCAGGGACCTGATGCTGCTCTAGAGAATATACTCGAGCTGGTGCCTTCGATCCCGTCCCTTCTCCTTTCGTCTGTCCAGGGTTGCTCTTGGCAAGTTGCAGAGAATTGGGCTTGGTTGGTGGCAGAGTCCCTCTCCGCTCGCGCAGGCGAGCTGGACAATTAGCAATCCGATGTTCGGCGCTTCCACAGCGCAGGCATTTTCCTTCTTTCTTCCAGCACTTTGCTTCCGTATGATTTGGCCCTCCACAATATCCACAGGGACCACGAGTAGCAGAAACTGATTCCCCCGATGGGACACCACCTGACACCCCCGGTGGCCGTACTTCCCCGTTTCCCTTTCGAACTTTAGGGGTTGTACTATTCTCCGCTTGTTCTGAGCTGCTCCCAGGAAAGCCCCTTTTCTTGGTTTGGAAGTTTCTCACTTGTAGCCTCGCATCTTCTATCCGCTGAGCTTTCTCCACAGCATCACTAAAGGTACTAAGTTGAGCTACCGCTAAATCCTTTTGAATCTCAACATTTAGTCCCTGAATAAAACGCCGTATCCGTCTTTGTTCGGTGACGATCAGTTCAGGCGCAAACTTAGACAACCGAGTGAATTGACTCTCATACTCGGCTACGGTTTCAGTTCCCTGGCGAAGCCGAATGAATTCATCTTCCTTCTTTTCTTGGATGAGAGGAGGGAAAAACTTGGCGTTAAATTCTCTCATAAAGTTCGCCCACGTCCTCGGGGTTTGTTCTCTTTCCCATTTCATTCGAATGACATTCCACCAGGAACGGGCGGCTCCCTCTAGTTGAAAGACAGCAAATGTCACCTGTCTCTCCTCGGTATAGTGTAAAGCAGCGAAAATATCTATCATCTTCTCCAGCCATTTCTCAGCCACGTTAGGATCAGGGCCTCCAAGAAATTTAGGTGGAGAAAATTTCTGGAATCTCTCAAGGGCTCTATCCTCGCCCTCTATGTGATTACCAGGGTTTCCAGGGTTGGGGTTAGGGTTTTGACCCTGTTGATGCACCACTTGGGCTAACAAATCAGTCATTTGCTGCATGGCAGCAGCTATTTGGACGTTGGGGTCAATCCTAGGTTCAGGGTTTGGTCCATATGAGGTTTCCCCAGCACCTCTGTTCGGCGTGGGTTGTCTACGCCTGCGCCAACGTCCTCGGCCACTACGTGTGCCCTCCATGAATCTAAGTCAATCTAGGGTCGAGGTGCAAAGATAATATTAAAGATAATTATAAGCATAAGCAAATAACAAGAGGTACACACAGAGCAAAAGCATATGTACACACAACTAGACTGAACCAGTCACACAGTAGCAGTCAAGTAGATACAAATATGAGAGATCCATGAAAGTAGCGAAACCACCCGAAGGTACTATAGACAGACTAGGTCACTAGTACAAAAATGACTCACGAAGAGCTTTTCCCCCTCGAGAGCTCCGTCCATAATCCCGAATCCACGAGAATTCCCCAATTTATATCTTAATCCAAGTTAATCATGCTTACTAACACCCGAACAAACCACACGAAATTCTATAGTATCACATTTCTAGTTTGCCCAAGTCCTTTCTAACCTAGGCTTTCCTCTTTTTCGTATCCGGGCGCAAGAATCCCATCTAAGATAATTCACAACTCGAGTCGGCCGGTCCCAAGAGTAAATCATCCATATTAAAGATTCCTACCCGACATACATATCTATTTTCCTCAAATTTCATGAAAACAATTTTTACACTTATAACATGCCCGGTTCATAACTTACGCTCAAACGAGCACTTAGACATATTCACGAAATCAAGACCATAACACCACTGGCCCAAGCTCACTCCGCGCAGAAACCACGCGAAGTGGCTCTGATACCAACTGTGACAGTTCTCAGGGTCACATCACGGGGTACCTATCTGCTTGCCACCCGCAGGCGGGCATCCCCTACGGAGAGTTTCGCTTCGTGACTCTTCACGAACGAGAGGCTCGGGGCTTTTCCAGACGAAGGACGTAAAGTCCCAACTGTCAGCATATGGCTCTGATACCAACTGTGACAGCCCCACCTTACCCAAAGGCGAACCAAAGGGTTCGGCGGACCGCCTGCCCAGCTCTCGCCAGGACTAACGGAACAGATTAGAGCTATCTGCTTCATTCCGGAACTTACAAACGCGCGTAAACAAATCAAAATAGTAAAATAATCCAAAATAAAATAAAATGAAATCCGGAGTCGGCCATGAATAGTAACCGACCCGTCAGAACCCAACCAAATACCAAGCAAACATACACATCTTGAAACTTAGCATTTACAAGCCAAAGTGGCATACAAAAGTATTCAAAAGTGGATACATGTCCAGTTTGCCAAATCAAAAGGAAACAGTCCCCAAAAGTACATTTAGGATTTTAATACAAGAGTTATACAAAAGATATGTTCAACTAGCTTAATTTGGCAGCCATTTGCCAAATCCAGACCAAAAGTGTTTATTTTCCTGTAAGGAAAACAAAAGGAACAGAAAGGGGTGAGCTTGCGCTCAATGAGGTACCAAACAGATAGCAATAAAATCATGGCATTTCACGTTTAGCAACTCAAGTACACATGCCAGATGTAAAACAAAGGAACCAATGATTCAAATCAGAAGGATACGGGTGGCTCTCAGGAGCCAAATTTCCAGCGCAGTACTTGATCCAAACCGGTTGACTCTCCGTCAACGTATATAGAACCAACGCGTCCGTAGACCCCTCTTTACACCGAATTCCGTCCACCAAACACCCCTTTACCGGGCCCGCTCACCGTAACCGAACAGAAATGGTAATACTCGAGTATACCGGAATCAAGGGTCTCAATACTCAAAGATCCCAAAACAGACTACCGTGGTTCGTTATTTAATCGTCCAGGCCCTTGCCGGCCCGACTCGAATAACTTAGCCACAGGATTTGAGCTCATAGGTCACAGAAAGGTCGTTGGTTACAAGTTTCCAAATGACGTCCGAACAGATACAGATTCAGATTGACACCAAAATTGGCATATGAACAGACAAGAGAACGAGTGTGATAAAGTACACCCTCGTCTCAAACAAATTAAACAGATTGCAGAGCAGAAATCAAGTTAAACAGCAACGGAGGGGAGTGGTACACTCACCGGCTCAACTTCAAAAGTTTTTACTTCAGATTGGCCTTAATCGCCAAGAAACCCTAAAACAAACAAAATAAACCAATTGAAGGTTTCACATCCATAATCGAGTAAACAAAATGCACATGAGGCTCGACTACTAGTCGTATGCCTCGCCAAATAATTACTAATGCAAGGGTATAAAACATGATTTTTGGGAACAAAAAGATAGCATAAAGACCTAGGTTCAACAATCCAAAAGCCCTTTTATTTCTACCAAAAGGCAAATCCAACTTAAAAGAACCAAACGGCCTAGAAAATCGGGCAGCACTTCCCTTAAATATCTTACTTTTCCAGCCATTAAGGCTTCATTATTTCCTCGAATCAGTCCCAACATCTCACACAAAATTCACCTCATTTCCAAAAGCCATTCACTAGGCTCAAAGTAAAAGTTAACTAGGAAATGACCGGAATAAAAGTAAGCCTTAAAACATACAAACAAGTACAATGAGACTCGATAACTAATCACAATAGGGTTCCATAAGCATATACAATCATTAGAGAAAACCAGAAAATTCGGAAATGCAATTAGCTTTGGCCCTGAAAAAATAGTTTATGACTTCTTTTTGCGGTAATGGCATCAAATGCCCTATGATTATCGGATGAAGGTGTAAGATCCACCATTTCGAAGCTAAAAGACAGGGCTACAATATCACAGAAGGTCACTCAACCCAGTTTTGAGTACAGACAGGTCAAAATTGCAAGATACTACATCAAAACGTAAAACAGATTCACCAAAACGCATTCTAGCGGAAATATCATAACTCAGGCTCTACAAGTCCAAATCCAAAAATTCCAAAACCAGTTGAAAGCTAAGAAACAGGGATAAATTTCATCAGAAGGCCTCAACAACTCATTCGGAAGCAATCCAGACCAAAACAATCAATTACAGAAGCAAATCCCAATTTCGGGTAAAACCAGAACAGCAATAGTAATTTCGACTTATCTCATTCTACACTACTCCGATTGACCTGAAATTTTGTAGGCACCTATAAAATATCATTCCCCACAACTTTCATGTTTTGAGCTAAGGCCAATTCGGCCTCTATCTATGACCTAAAATTTCAGACAGAATGAAGAACCAAGGAACCCTAATTTTCCAGATTTCTTCCAAAACAGAAATTACTTGCAATCTTCCACTTTTTCCACCTTCTAGAATCATTATATACCATTTCCAATCATCATACATAACTACATAATAATAATCATATGAAAACAGAAAAATCCTAATTAAATAGAAAGTGTCATCAATCTCAACCAAAATCATGAAATAACACCAAAGATCATCACTTTAACTCACTTAGGTTACTAATTAAGCATTATTGGAAAGACAAAAGGAGTTCCTTCACTACTCACCCTGATAACCCAAGAAATGGAGCAACCTTGCACTTAAATCTTCCAAATTACTCCAATAAACACCTCACAACCACTCCCTTAAGTGTTTTTATGGAACAAAAACAAGATTAAACGGTTGGGTTAGTGGATTTGAGCAAGAATGAACCAAGAAGTTGAAGAGGTTTTTCTTTCCTTCTTCCTTAAGGTTGGCCGGCCACAAGCTTGGAAAATGAAGCTAATTTTGGTAAGTTTTTGGTTTAATTAGTCAAATGGTAAAACAAAAAAAAATAGTCAAAAGGTAAACCCAATCTCCAAGTGACACTTGTCACTCCATTTAATGCACCTCTATCACTTTGTCCCCTCTCACATCAATCCAAATAGCAACCTCTACTTATCTCTTAACACCCGGTTTATTAAATCCAGTATCCAAAACTTAACCTAGTTGGCCGAATTTTTCCGAACTTTTCGCACTAGTGGGTCCCACGTCCGGTATACGCTCTTAATTTCTCAAAAGCTATTCGATACTAGAAAAATCATCTAAAAACTATATTTACTCATAAAATTAGATTTTAAAATTTTCCAAATAAAGAAAATGTGGAAAAACGTGCAATTCAAAGAAAATAAATAAAACCTAGACATTAAGAAAATCACGGGTCCTCACACTCTCTTCCCCTTAAAGAAATTTCGTCCTCGAAATTTTCTATGAGCGGAATTTATCAAAACCTAGGGTACCCAACGGATCGTACCTTCTACGTCCTCAGACGAGTCAGGGACCTGATGCTGCTCTAGAGAATATACTCGAGCTGGTGCCTTCGATCCCGTCCCTTCTCCTTTCGTCTGTCCAGGGTTGCTCTTGGCAAGTTGCAGAGAATTGGGCTTGGTTGGTGGCAGAGTCCCTCTCCGCTCGCGCAGGCGAGCTGGACAATTAGCAATCCGATGTTCGGCGCTTCCACAGCGCAGGCATTTTCCTTCTTTCTTCCAGCACTTTGCTTCCGTATGATTTGGCCCTCCACAATATCCACAGGGACCACGAGTAGCAGAAACTGATTCCCCCGATGGGACACCACCTGACACCCCCGGTGGCCGTACTTCCCCGTTTCCCTTTCGAACTTTAGGGGTTGTACTATTCTCCGCTTGTTCTGAGCTGCTCCCAGGAAAGCCCCTTTTCTTGGTTTGGAAGTTTCTCACTTGTAGCCTCGCATCTTCTATCCGCTGAGCTTTCTCCACAGCATCACTAAAGGTACTAAGTTGAGCTACCGCTAAATCCTTTTGAATCTCAACATTTAGTCCCTGAATAAAACGCCGTATCCGTCTTTGTTCGGTGACGATCAGTTCAGGCGCAAACTTAGACAACCGAGTGAATTGACTCTCATACTCGGCTACGGTTTCAGTTCCCTGGCGAAGCCGAATGAATTCATCTTCCTTCTTTTCTTGGATGAGAGGAGGGAAAAACTTGGCGTTAAATTCTCTCATAAAGTTCGCCCACGTCCTCGGGGTTTGTTCTCTTTCCCATTTCATTCGAATGACATTCCACCAGGAACGGGCGGCTCCCTCTAGTTGAAAGACAGCAAATGTCACCTGTCTCTCCTCGGTATAGTGTAAAGCAGCGAAAATATCTATCATCTTCTCCAGCCATTTCTCAGCCACGTTAGGATCAGGGCCTCCAAGAAATTTAGGTGGAGAAAATTTCTGGAATCTCTCAAGGGCTCTATCCTCGCCCTCTATGTGATTACCAGGGTTTCCAGGGTTGGGGTTAGGGTTTTGACCCTGTTGATGCACCACTTGGGCTAACAAATCAGTCATTTGCTGCATGGCAGCAGCTATTTGGACGTTGGGGTCAATCCTAGGTTCAGGGTTTGGTCCATATGAGGTTTCCCCAGCACCTCTGTTCGGCGTGGGTTGTCTACGCCTGCGCCAACGTCCTCGGCCACTACGTGTGCCCTCCATGAATCTAAGTCAATCTAGGGTCGAGGTGCAAAGATAATATTAAAGATAATTATAAGCATAAGCAAATAACAAGAGGTACACACAGAGCAAAAGCATATGTACACACAACTAGACTGAACCAGTCACACAGTAGCAGTCAAGTAGATACAAATATGAGAGATCCATGAAAGTAGCGAAACCACCCGAAGGTACTATAGACAGACTAGGTCACTAGTACAAAAATGACTCACGAAGAGCTTTTCCCCCTCGAGAGCTCCGTCCATAATCCCGAATCCACGAGAATTCCCCAATTTATATCTTAATCCAAGTTAATCATGCTTACTAACACCCGAACAAACCACACGAAATTCTATAGTATCACATTTCTAGTTTGCCCAAGTCCTTTCTAACCTAGGCTTTCCTCTTTTTCGTATCCGGGCGCAAGAATCCCATCTAAGATAATTCACAACTCGAGTCGGCCGGTCCCAAGAGTAAATCATCCATATTAAAGATTCCTACCCGACATACATATCTATTTTCCTCAAATTTCATGAAAACAATTTTTACACTTATAACATGCCCGGTTCATAACTTACGCTCAAACGAGCACTTAGACATATTCACGAAATCAAGACCATAACACCACTGGCCCAAGCTCACTCCGCGCAGAGACCACGCGAAGTGGCTCTGATACCAACTGTGACAGTTCTCAGGGTCACATCACGGGGTACCTATCTGCTTGCCACCCGCAGGCGGGCATCCCCTACGGAGAGTTTCGCTTCGTGACTCTTCACGAACGAGAGGCTCGGGGCTTTTCCAGACGAAGGACGTAAAGTCCCAACTGTCAGCATATGGCTCTGATACCAACTGTGACAGCCCCACCTTACCCAAAGGCGAACCAAAGGGTTCGGCGGACCGCCTGCCCAGCTCTCGCCAGGACTAACGGAACAGATTAGAGCTATCTGCTTCATTCCGGAACTTACAAACGCGCGTAAACAAATCAAAATAGTAAAATAATCCAAAATAAAATAAAATGAAATCCGGAGTCGGCCATGAATAGTAACCGACCCGTCAGAACCCAACCAAATACCAAGCAAACATTCACATCTTGAAACTTAGCATTTACAAGCCAAAGTGGCATACAAAAGTATTCAAAAGTGGATACATGTCCAGTTTGCCAAATCAAAAGGAAACAGTCCCCAAAAGTACATTTAGGATTTTAATACAAGAGTTATACAAAAGATATGTTCAACTAGCTTAATTTGGCAGCCATTTGCCAAATCCAGACCAAAAGTGTTTATTTTCCTGTAAGGAAAACAAAAGGAACAGAAAGGGGTGAGCTTGCGCTCAATGAGGTACCAAACAGATAGCAATAAAATCATGGCATTTCACGTTTAGCAACTCAAGTACACATGCCAGATGTAAAACAAAGGAACCAATGATTCAAATCAGAAGGATACGGGTGGCTCTCAGGAGCCAAATTTCCAGCGCAGTACTTGATCCAAACCGGTTGACTCTCCGTCAACGTATATAGAACCAACGCGTCCGTAGACCCCTCTTTACACCGAATTCCGTCCACCAAACACCCCTTTACCGGGCCCGCTCACCGTAACCGAACAGAAATGGTAATACTCGAGTATACCGGAATCAAGGGTCTCAATACTCAAAGATCCCAAAACAGACTACCGTGGTTCGTTATCTAATCGTCCAGGCCCTTGCCGGCCCGACTCGAATAACTTAGCCACAGGATTTGAGCTCATAGGTCACAGAAAGGTCGTTGGTTACAAGTTTCCAAATGACGTCCGAACAGATACAGATTCAGATTGACACCAAAATTGGCATATGAACAGACAAGAGAACGAGTGTGATAAAGTACACCCTCGTCTCAAACAAATTAAACAGATTGCAGAGCAGAAATCAAGTTAAACAGCAACGGAGGGGAGTGGTACACTCACCGGCTCAACTTCAAAAGTTTTTACTTCAGATTGGCCTTAATCGCCAAGAAACCCTAAAATAAACAAAATAAACCAATTGAAGGTTTCACATCCATAATCGAGTAAACAAAATGCACATGAGGCTCGACTACTAGTCGTATGCCTCGCCAAATAATTACTAATGCAAGGGTATAAAACATGATTTTTGGGAACAAAAAGATAGCATAAAGACCTAGGTTCAACAATCCAAAAGCCCTTTTATTTCTACCAAAAGGCAAATCCAACTTAAAAGAACCAAACGGCCTAGAAAATCGGGCAGCACTTCCCTTAAATATCTTACTTTTCCAGCCATTAAGGCTTCATTATTTCCTCGAATCAGTCCCAACATCTCACACAAAATTCACCTCATTTCCAAAAGCCATTCACTAGGCTCAAAGTAAAAGTTAACTAGGAAATGACCGGAATAAAAGTAAGCCTTAAAACATACAAACAAGTACAATGAGACTCGATAACTAATCACAATAGGGTTCCATAAGCATATACAATCATTAGAGAAAACCAGAAAATTCGGAAATGCAATTAGCTTTGGCCCTGAAAAAATAGTTTATGACTTCTTTTTGCGGTAATGGCATCAAATGCCCTATGATTATCGGATGAAGGTGTAAGATCCACCATTTCGAAGCTAAAAGACAGGGCTACAATATCACAGAAGGTCACTCAACCCAGTTTTGAGTACAGACAGGTCAAAATTGCAAGATACTACATCAAAACGTAAAACAGATTCACCAAAACGCATTCTAGCGGAAATATCATAACTCAGGCTCTACAAGTCCAAATCCAAAAATTCCAAAACCAGTTGAAAGCTAAGAAACAGGGATAAATTTCATCAGAAGGCCTCAACAACTCATTCGGAAGCAATCCAGACCAAAACAATCAATTACAGAAGCAAATCCCAATTTCGGGTAAAACCAGAACAGCAATAGTAATTTCGACTTATCTCATTCTACACTACTCCGATTGACCTGAAATTTTGTAGGCACCTATAAAATATCATTCCCCACAACTTTCATGTTTTGAGCTAAGGCCAATTCGGCCTCTATCTATGACCTAAAATTTCAGACAGAATGAAGAACCAAGGAACCCTAATTTTCCAGATTTCTTCCAAAACAGAAATTACTTGCAATCTTCCACTTTTTCCACCTTCTAGAATCATTATATACCATTTCCAATCATCATACATAACTACATAATAATAATCATATGAAAACAGAAAAATCCTAATTAAATAGAAAGTGTCATCAATCTCAACCAAAATCATGAAATAACACCAAAGATCATCACTTTAACTCACTTAGGTTACTAATTAAGCATTATTGGAAAGACAAAAGGAGTTCCTTCACTACTCACCCTGATAACCCAAGAAATGGAGCAACCTTGCACTTAAATCTTCCAAATTACTCCAATAAACACCTCACAACCACTCCCTTAAGTGTTTTTATGGAACAAAAACAAGATTAAACGGTTGGGTTAGTGGATTTGAGCAAGAATGAACCAAGAAGTTGAAGAGGTTTTTCTTTCCTTCTTCCTTAAGGTTGGCCGGCCACAAGCTTGGAAAATGAAGCTAATTTTGGTAAGTTTTTGGTTTAATTAGTCAAATGGTAAAACAAAAAAAAAATAGTCAAAAGGTAAACCCAATCTCCAAGTGACACTTGTCACTCCATTTAATGCACCTCTATCACTTTGTCCCCTCTCACATCAATCCAAATAGCAACCTCTACTTATCTCTTAACACCCGGTTTATTAAATCCAGTATCCAAAACTTAACCTAGTTGGCCGAATTTTTCCGAACTTTTCGCACTAGTGGGTCCCACGTCCGGTATACGCTCTTAATTTCTCAAAACCTATTCGATACTAGAAAAATCATCTAAAAACTATATTTACTCATAAAATTAGATTTTAAAATTTTCCAAATAAAGAAAATGTGAAAAAACGTGCAATTCAAAGAAAATAAATAAAACCTAGACATTAAGAAAATCACGGGTCCTCACACTCTCTTCCCTTTAAAGAAATTTCGTTCTCGAAATTTTCTATGAGCGGAATTTATCAAAACTTAGGGTACCCAACGGATCGTACCTTCTACGTCCTCAGACGAGTCAGGGACCTGATGCTGCTCTAGAGAATATACTCGAGCTGGTGCCTTCGATCCCGTCCCTTCTCCTTTCGTCTGTCCAGGGTTGCTCTTGGCAAGTTGCTGAGAATTGGGCTTGGTTGGTGGCAGAGTCCCTCTCCGCTCGCGCAGGCGAGCTGGACAATTAGCAATCCGATGTTCGGCGCTTCCACAGCGCAGGCATTTTCCTTCTTTCTTCCAGCACTTTGCTTCCGTATGATTTGGCCCTCCACAATATCCACAGGGACCACGAGTAGCAGAAACTGATTCCCCCGATGGGACACCACCTGACACCCCCGGTGGCCGTACTTCCCCGTTTCCCTTTCAAACTTTAGGGGTTGTACTATTCTCCGCTTGTTCTGAGCTGCTCCCAGGAAAGCCCCTTTTCTTGGTTTGGAAGTTTCTCACTTGTAGCCTCGCATCTTCTATCCGCTGAGCTTTCTCCACAGCATCACTAAAGGTACTAAGTTGAGCTACCGCTAAATCCTTTTGAATCTCAACATTTAGTCCCTGAATAAAACGCCTTATCCGTCTTTGTTCGGTGACGATCAGTTCAGGCGCAAACTTAGACAACCGAGTGAATTGACTCTCATACTCGGCTACGGTTTCAGTTCCCTGGCGAAGCCGAATGAATTCATCTTCCTTCTTTTCTTGGATGAGAGGAGGGAAAAACTTGGCGTTAAATTCTCTCATAAAGTTCGCCCACGTCCTCGGGGTTTGTTCTCTTTCCCATTTCATTCGAATGACATTCCACCAGGAACGGGCGGCTCCCTGTAGTTGAAAGACAGCAAATGTCACCTGTCTCTCCTCGGTATAGTGTAAAGCAGCGAAAATATCTATCATCTTCTCCAGCCATTTCTCAGCCACGTTAGGATCAGGGCCTCCAAGAAATTTAGGTGGAGAAAATTTCTGGAATCTCTCAAGGGCTCTATCCTCGCCCTCTATGTGATTACCAGGGTTTCCAGGGTTGGGGTTAGGGTTTTGACCCTGTTGATGCACCACTTGGGCTAACAAATCAGTCATTTGCTGCATGGCAGCAGCTATTTGGACGTTGGGGTCAATCCTAGGTTCAGGGTTTGGTCCATATGAGGTTTCCCCAGCACCTCTGTTCGGCGTGGGTTGTCTACGCCTGCGCCAACGTCCTCGGCCACTACGTGTGCCCTCCATGAATCTAAGTCAATCTAGGGTCGAGGTGCAAAGATAATATTAAAGATAATTATAAGCATAAGCAAATAACAAGAGGTACACACAGAGCAAAAGCATATGTACACACAACTAGACTGAACCAGTCACACAGTAGCAGTCAAGTAGATACAAATATGAGAGATCCATGAAAGTAGCGAAACCACCCGAAGGTACTATAGACAGACTAGGTCACTAGTACAAAAATGACTCACGAAGAGCTTTTCCCTCTCGAGAGCTCCGTCCATAATCCCGAATCCACGAGAATTCCCCAATTTATATCTTAATCCAAGTTAATCATGCTTACTAACACCCGAACAAACCACACGAAATTCTATAGTATCACATTTCTAGTTTGCCCAAGTCCTTTCTAACCTAGGCTTTCCTCTTTTTCGTATCCGGGCGCAAGAATCCCATCTAAGATAATTCACAACTCGAGTCGGCCGGTCCCAAGAGTAAATCATCCATATTAAAGATTCCTACCCGACATACATATCTATTTTCCTCAAATTTCATGAAAACAATTTTTACACTTATAACATGCCCGGTTCATAACTTACGCTCAAACGAGCACTTAGACATATTCACGAAATCAAGACCATAACACCACTGGCCCAAGCTCACTCCGCGCAGAGACCACGCGAAGTGGTTCTGATACCAACTGTGACAGTTCTCAGGGTCACATCACGGGGTACCTATCAGCTTGCCACCCGCAGGCGGGCATCCCCTACGGAGAGTTTCGCTTCGTGACTCTTCACGAACGAGAGGCTCGGGGCTTTTCCAGACGAAGGACGTAAAGTCCCAACTGTCAGCATATGGCTCTGATACCAACTGTGACAGCCCCTCCTTTCCCTAAGGCGAACAAAAGGGTTCGGCGGACCGCCTGCCCAGCTCTCGCCAGGACTAACGGAACAGATTAGAGCTATCTGCTTCATTCCGGAACTTACAAATGCGCGTAAACAAATCAAAATTGTAAAATAACCCAAAATAAAATAAAATGAAATCCGGAGTCGGCCATGAATAGTAACCGACCCGTCAGAACCTAACCAAATACCAAGCAAACATTCACATCTTGAAACTTAGCAGTTACATGCCAAAGTGGCATACAAAAGTATTCAAAAGTGGATACATGTCCAGTTTGCCAAATCAAAAGGAAACAGTCCCCAAAAGTACATTTAGGATTTTAATACATGAGCTATACAAAAGATATGTTCAACTAGCTCAATTTGGCAGCCATTTGTCAAATCCAGACCAAAAGTGTTTATTTTTCTGTAAGGAAAACAAAAGGAACAGAAAGGGGTGAGCTTGCGCTCAATGAGGTACCAAACAGATAGCAATAAAATCATGGCATTTCACGTTTAACAACTCAAGTACACATGCCAGATGTAAAACAAAGGAACCAATGATTCAAATCAGAAGGATACGGGTGGCTCTCAGGAGCCAAATTTCCAGCGCAGTACTTGATCCAAACCGGTTGACTCTCCGTCAACGTATATAGAACCAACGCGTCCGTAGACCCCTCTTTACACCGAATTCCGTCCACCAAACACCCCTTTACCGGACCCGCTCACCGTAACCGAACAGAAATGGTAATACTCGAGTATACCGGAATCAAGGGTCTCAATACCCAAAGATCCCAAAACAGACTACTGTGGTTCGTTATCTAATCGTTCAGGCCCTTGCCGGCCCGACTCGAATAACCTAGCCACAGGATTTGAGCTCATAGGTCACAGAAAGGTCGTTGGTTACAAGTTTCCAAACGACATCCGAACAGATACAGATACAGATATCAGATACAGATTCAGATTGACACCAAAATTGGCATATGAACAGACAAGAGAACGAGTGTGATAAAGTACACCCTCGTCTCAAACAAATTAAACAGATTGCAGAGCAGAAATCAAGTTAAACAGCAACGGAGGGGAGTGGTACACTCACCGGCTCAACTTCAAAAGTTTTTACTTCAGATTGGCCTTAATCGCCAAGAAACCCTAAAATAACCAAAATAAACCAATTGAAGGTTTCACATCCATAATCGAGTAAACAAAATGCACATGAGGCTCGACTACTAGTCGTATGCCTCGCCAAATAATTACTAATGCAAGGGTATAAAACATGATTTTTGGGAACAAAAAGATAGCATAAAGACCTAGGTTCAACAACCCAAAAGCCCTTTTATTTCTACCAAAAGGCAAATCCAACTTAAAAGAACCAAACGGCCTAGAAAATCGGGCAGCACTTCCCCTAAATATCTTACTTTTCCAGCCATTAAGGCTTCATTATTTCCTCGAATCAGTCCCAACATCTCACACAAAATTCACCTCATTTCCAAAAGCCATTCACTAGGCTCAAATTAAAAGTTAACTAGGAAATGACCGGAATAAAAGTAAGCCTTAAAACATACAAACAAGTACAATGAGACTCGATAACTAATCACAATAGGGTTCCATAAGCATATACAATCATTAGAGAAAACCAGAAAATTCGGAAATGCAATTAGCTTTGGCCCTGAAAAAACAGTTTTTGACTTCTTTTTGCGGTAGTGGCACCAAATGCCCTATGATTATCGGATGAAGGTGTAAGACCCACCATTTCGAAGCTAAAAGACAGGGTTACAATATCACAGAAGGTCACTCAACCCAGTTTTGAGTGCAAATAGGTCAAAATTGCAAGATACTGCATCAAAACGTAAAACAGATTCACCAAAACGCATTCTAGCGGAAATATCATAACTCAGGCTCTACAAGTCCAAATCCAAAAATTCCAAAACCAGTTGAAAGCTAAGAAACAGGTCTAAATTTCATCAGAAGGCCTCAACAAATCATTCGGAAGCAATCTAGACCAAAACAACCAATTACAGAAGCAAATCCCAATTTCGGGTAAAACCAGAACAGCAATAGTAATTTCGACTTATCTCATTCTACACTACTCCGATTGACCTGAAATTTTGTAGGCACCTATAAAATATCATTCCCCACAACTTTCATGTTTTGAGCTAAGGCCAATTCGGCCTCTATCTATGACCTAAAATTTCGGACAGAATGAAGAACCAAGGAACCCTAATTTTCCAGATTTCTTCCAAAACAGAAATTACTTGCAATCTTCCACTTTTTCCACCTTCTAGAATCATTATATACCATTTCCAATCATCATACATAACTACATAATAATAATCATATGAAAACAGAAAAATCCTAATTAAATAGAAAGTGTCATCAATCTCAACCAAAATCATGAAATAACACCAAAGATCATCACTTTAACTCACTTAGGTTACTAATTAAGCATTATTGGAAAGACAAAAGGAGTTCCTTCACTACTCACCTTGATAACCCAAGAAATGGAGCAACCTTGCACTTAAATCTTCCAAATTACTCCAATAAACACCTCACAACCACTCCCTTAAGTGTTTTTATGGAACAAAAACAAGATTAAACGGTTGGGTTAGTAGATTTGAGCAAGAATGAACCAAGAAGTTGAAGAGGTTTTTCTTTCCTTCTTCCTTAAGGTTGGCCGGCCACAAGCTTAGAAAATGGAACTAATTTTGGTAAGTTTTTGGTTTAATTAGTCAAATGGTAAAACAAAAAAAAATAGTCAAAAGGTAAACCCAATCTCCAAGTGACACTTGTCACTCCATTTAATGCATCTCTATCACTTTGTCCTCTCTCACATCAATCCAAATAGCAACCTCTACTTATCTCTTAACACCCGGTTTATTAAATCTAGTATCCAAAACTTAACCTAGTTGGCCGAATTTTTCCGAACTTTTCGCACTAGTGGGTCCCACGTCCGGTATACGCTCTTAATTTCTCAAAACCTATTCGATACTAGAAAAATCATCTAAAAACTATATTTACTCATAAAATTAGATTTTAAAATTTTCCAAATAAAGAAAATGTGGAAAAATGTGCAATTCAAAGAAAATAAATAAAACCTAGACTTTAAGAAAATCACGGGTCCTCACAAAAAGTCCGGAAATGAAAGTTAAGCTCAAAACCAGAAAAATAGTTTTGACGTCATTTTGCGGTAAAGGTACCAAAGGCGCTACGATTGTCGGATGAAGGTACAAGACCCACCGTTTCGAAACTAAGAGACAGGGCTACAATATTACACAAGGTCACTCAACCCAGTTTCGAGTGTAACCAGGTCAAAAATGCAAGATACTACACCAGAATCACAAAAACAGATTCACAGAACGCATTCTAGCGGAAACATCATAAATCAGGCCATCCAAGTCCAAATCCAGAAAATCCAAAACCGGCTGAAAGCTAAGAAACAGGGCTAAATTTCATCAGAAGGCCTCAACAACCAATTCGGAAGCAATTCCAGCCAAAACAACCAATTACAGGCGCAATTCTTACATTCGGGTAAAACCAGAACAGCAATAGTAATTTCGACATTTCTCATTCTACACTACTCCGATTGACCTGAAATTTTGTAGGCACCTCTAAAATGTCATTCCCTAAAACTTTAATGTTTTAAGTCAAGGCCAATTTGGCCTCTAACTAGGAGTTATAAATTCGGGCAGAATGTTATTCACAAAAACCCTAACTTGTCAATTTTTCTTCCAAACAGAAATTGGTTGCAATCATCCACTTTTTCCACCTTCTAGAGTCATTATATACCATTTCTAATCATCATAGATAGCCACACAATCATGCTTATATTAAAACAGAAAAATCCCCAAAAATAATAAAACTTTATCACTTCAACCACAAATCAAGAAATAATCCATAAAAGTGCATCTTATACCACCACCAATCATGAATTGAACATCATTAGAGGAAGGAGAGGGGTCCTTCACAACTCACCTTAGCAACAAGAGATAGAGCAACTAGCCACCTTAGCTTTCCAAACAACTCCACAAAACACCTCAAGACCACTTAGCAAAGAGATTTTATGGAATGATTTGGAGTTTTATTGGTTGGATTTGAAGATTGAGCAAGAAATAGAAGGAAGAAATTGATAGCTTTTCTTTCTTTTCCTTTGAGAGAGAGCCGGCTATGAAGCTTTAGAAATAAGGATGATTTTTGGCAATTTTTCGATTTATTTGGTAAAGTAGGGAATAGTGTAGTCAAAGTCCAAGACTTAATCTTATGGTGACACTTGTCACCTTTTGGTTCAAAACTTATCTTTTTGTCTCTCTAATTCAAATATCTTAACACATTGTAAAATAATATCACTTAATACAAAATTCCAACAAGTTGTCGAAAATATAATGCATTTACTGCACTTGCGGGTCCCACGTTCAAAATACGCTCTTAATTTCTCAAAATCTAACCGATACTAGAAAAATCATTTTTAAAACTATCTTTGCTCATAAACTTTATCTGGGGAATTTTTCTAATCAAGAAAATGTAGAAAATGCGGGCGATTAAAGAAAATAAGCCCTAGAAAATTAGAAAATTTCCGGGTTCTCACTCTTATTCTTTCGGGGCGTCACATTATATCCAGAGGAAGTCGTAGTAGGATAGTTCAAGCGAGAGGAGTGCCTTCTAGTGGTCCGACAGTAACCCCTCAAGTCAACTGTGGTTACTGTGGCAAACCAAATCACTTGGAGAATGATTGTCGGAGAAAGTAGGGAAAGTGTTTATTCTGTGGTAGTGCCGAGCACCAACTCGCGAGTTGTCCGTAGGTGCCAAAAATAGGAGGTAGTACTCAACGGCCAGAGAAATCAGCATCTAGATAGACTAGTGCTGGGGGAAGTTGACCTAGAGTACCGGCTAGGGTTTATGCACTGGATCATCAACAAATTTCCGATGCTACTGAGGTGGTCGAAGGTACGATCCCTATTTTTCACCGTTTAGCTAAGGTTTTAATTGATCCGGGTGTGACACATTCGTTTGTGAACCCTAACTTCATGAGTGGAATAGATCTGAAACCAATTAACTTACCTTATGAGTTGAAAATTAGAACACCTATTGGGGATCAAAGTTTACTAGCTAATTTGGTATATAGAGATTGTGAAATATGAGTTGAAGAACGGAAATTACTAGCCGATCTGATGGACTTAGCGATTAAGGGGTATGATGTTATCTTAGGAATGGACTGGTTAGCCCGTTACAATGCTCAATTGTACTGTAAAACGAAAACGGTAGAGTTGTATATTCCAGAAGAGACAACTCTGAAGTTGGATGCAAGGGACAGATTAGCCTTATCTGCACTTATCTCAGGAATTCAAGTTAGGAAAATGTTAAGTAAGGGAGTTCAGGAATATTTGGCTTTTCTTATAAATACTCCTAATGATAAAGTGAGATTGGAAGATATGCCTGTAGTAAAGGAGTATCCGGATGTCTTTCCTGAAGAGTTAGAGTCTTTACCCCGAAAAGAGAAATAGCTTTTAAGATTGATGTGACTCCGGGAGTTGCACGTATTTCTAAGATGCTGTATAGGATGGCTCCAGATGAATTGAAAGAGTTGAAATTGCAGCTACAGGATTTACTGGAGCAAGGTTTTATAAAGGAGAGTGATTTACCGTGGGGAGCCCCGGTCTTATTTGTTAAGAAGAAGGATGGGAGTTTAAGACTGTGTATAGATTATCGAGACTTGAACGATGTTACCATTAAGAATAAGTACCATTTGCCCCACATTGATGAATTGTTTGACCAGTTGTAAGGGGCGGTAGTATTCTCGAAATTAGATCTGAAACAGGGTTACAATCAATTGAGAATTTTGAAAAAAGATATATCTAAAATTGCTTTTAACTCGAGGTATGGACATTTCGAGTTCGCAGTAATGCCGTTTGGATTGACCAATGCACCTGCGGATTTAATAGATTTAATGCATAGAGCCTTTAAGTCTTATATGGATCAGTTTGTAGTGGTGTTCATCGATGATATACTGGTGTACTCTAAGACTATGGAGGATCACGAGAAACATTTGAGAATTATTTTACAAACTCTGAGGGAACATCAGTTGTATGCTAAGTTTAGCAAGTGTGAGTTTTGGTTGAAAGAAGTGACATTTTTAGGTTATATAATTTCCAAGAACGGGACTAAAGTGGATCTAGCCAAAGTTGAAGCGGTTTCTAAGTAGAAACAACCAAAAAATCCTACTGAAGTTCGTAGTTTTATAGGGTTAGCAAGGTATTACCGGAGATTTATCAAGAATTTTTCTAAAATTGCTGGACCCATGACTTAGTTGACTAAGAAAAGTGGGAAGTTTATATGGAGTCCTAAGTGTAAAGAAAGTTTCAAAGTGTTGAAGAGATGTTTGACAAGAGTGCCCGTATTAGCTCTATCGAATGGGAAGGGTGGTTTTGTGGTCTACACAGATATTTCAAAGGAAGGTTTGGGATGTGTATTAATGCAAAATGGAAAAGTGATAGCGTATGCCTCTAGAAAATTAAAGTCACATGAGAAAAATTAGTCGACTCATGATTTGGAGTTAGCGGCTGTAGTGTTTGCATTACAGAAGTGGAGGCATTACCTTTATGGAGTGATGTTTGAGGTTTTTACCGACCACAAGAGTCATAAGTATTTGTTTTTTCAAAAGGAGTTGAACTTGAGACAACGTCGGTGGATGGAATTCTCGGAGGATTATGATTGCACAATAAAGTACCATCCAAGGAAAGCCAATGTGTGACGCCCCTACTTCTCCCAAGGGCGAAGCCAAGGGTATCGGTGGGATGCCTACCCAACTCTCACCGGGACTCACTACAATCTATAATTCAAAATTCGAAATACTTCAAATAATATCAATATATATTTAAAGTGCTTCAAAACATTTCATACTTACAATTAGTTAGCCATCAAGCTTAAATACAACCTAACGGAATATGTACCATAGTCATGTACTATAATACAACTTAAAGTCTCCAAAAGGAAACAACTTAGCACTATTCACGACCACTCTCAGTCTTGAACCCTGTCAAGGAAAACAAAAACGTGGAATAAACTAAATTGCCCAGTGAGGTTCTAAGACACTCTAGCAGTTCTACTAAATCAAGTGATTTGAGCATAATACATGTATGATTCAAGGTTGCACATTGGCACATTAACATGAAACAGTTATCATTATACAGAAATACACACATATTGAAGGATACGGTGTTCCAGTGGAATCATTTCGGTCAATTTCACCTTATAACTTCAGATCCCTTCGGTTTGTCTGGCCATCACCTTATCCCCCTAGTAATAATACTCGAGTATACCGAAACGATGGCATAGGGTTCCAACCTACCCGACCGAGCCCAGTCCTGGCTCGAGCAGGTTAGTAACTAAGGACAGGATCCAGTTCAGCATAGAGCATACAACATGCGCAAGTAATCAAGTAAATCGATAAATCGGTTGAACGGTAGAAATTTGTCATTTTAGTAGGTCGAGTGAGATGAAGTACACACTCTCCTTAAAATGGTAGCAATTTCATAAGAGCAATTATAGGTAACACTTAACACTTAAACACGTAAGCAATATGCCTTAATTTCATATGAACACGGAATTTACGGTAATCAAGTAATCAAGTAAGCAGGTAATCAAGTAAATTGGTAAACGGTAGATCGGTTGAACGGTAAATCGGTAAATCGGTTGGATGGTAGAAATTTGTCATTTTAGTATGTCGAGTGAGATAAAGTACACATTTGCCTTAAAACAGTGGAAAAGTTCATAGGAGCAATTATCGTAGCACTTAATAGTTAAACACATAATGACCATGGAGTAAACATGTCGTAAAACTATTCAAATCACGTACTCCTATACGGGACACTCACCAATTCAAAACAAGTGAATAAGTGCTCAAACAAGTGTTTAGGCGTCCGCTTCGAGTTCCTCTTGAAGGTCCCCTTGAGCGCCTGAGCAAATAATAATTAACTTCACTCACAATCATGCATTTACCAAGAAAGGATGCATACTCATTTAGACTAAATCAAAGTCTTAAAAGAGAGTTTTAATTCTTTCAACTCAAGATTCAAGAGTAAAGTTTTAAAGTCCGAAGAGAGACTAGCATCTTCCATGAAATCAAGTTCAAAACGTTCAATCGATATCGAGAAAAGAAGTCAAGTTCCTGAAATTGCATTTTCTAATTAATGGGCAAATTTTAGCTTTGTACAACAATCTTTGGAAAATCAAATCTGGAGTTTGACATGTCAAAAAATGGAAACCTTTAACTGTTCGAATCTTTATTCGAAGTTCTAAAAGTTCCTAGTAGACATTTTTCCAAGATTATAAACGGAAGACATTCAAATTTCAGCTCAAAGTGGCTGATTTGAACCTATAAGACAGCTTCAGTCTTAGTTTTTGGCAAATTTTGCAAATTTGGCAAAATTCACAGAAAGTGAACTAGCCTCTAAAAGTCACACACTATTAGAGTTCCAATCAAACTTTTAAACATAACAAATAGAACTAGAATCGGAGTTTTGAACGCCAAGATATAGCAGCTCAAAGTTGGTTAAAAACAAGGGCTGCTAGGTCCATTTTTCTAGATTCGAAAGGTAATTTTGGGATCTTATTTGTATATCAAAACTGTCTTAGAATGACAACAAAATTGGTACACTTTAATTTCTGTATGAGGACTACTCCTCAATCAAATTTCATTCAAAAACTTATGTGTGAAGGCAGTTAACAAAACGACTGAAGTTCATAAAATGTTTCAAAGCAAATCTGTCTTCTTGCTTTCCTTTCTTTTCAAAACATTTTGTACCATGAAATCAGTCCTATTTTGGTTCATTTGTGAAACTAAGGTCCTAGAAACAACTATTATACATTTGGTAGGTGATTGACATCAAAATTTTCGAAACAACATGTCCCAAATCAAATTAGACAAGTCGGCTAGCAAGAAAGAAGGATTTTCCAGATTTCCAGCTTTGCCGCAGTTTGAAAATTGAACCATATCTCACTCAATACAACTTGAAATTGAGAATGGTTGGTGGCGTTGGAAACTAGATTCAAAAGCCTACATTTCATCAGAAGAAGTCATTTTGAAAATCAGTTCATAGCTAGCTTGAATTCAAGTGACAAGCCACAGCTTATCACTGTCACTTGCACAACACAGCAGAACAAAACAGGTAAATTTGGTGAACTACTACTGCTCACTCAATTCGAATCAGAGGGTGCATTTTATACCGTTAGAAAACTATAGATGCCTAGTTTCAAATACCATTGATGGCACTCAATTCTAACTTCCGTACATAGAGATATGATCGTTCAAAAATTACTGCCAGAGGACCCCAGCTATGTAATTTTCCAGAATTTTTCTTACCAAAACTCAATTGTTTCTCAACCAAATCAAGTGATTTTCGGTGGAAACTATCCATACATCCCATACAACATATCTACATCAGATTCAAGGTCATTTGAGCATCAAAATTTTGAACCAAAGCTTCGAGAAAAACAGGGCAGATTTTCGGTTAAGCTTCCTATGCAATTCCTTTGGTTTTCCTTTCACTTTTCCAACAAATCTTATCCTGTTTATCACATAATTAACACAAACAACACTTATCATCATCATATCAGTCCTATATCATCAAGGTGGAATTTTATAGAGCCCATTTCAACCTTTTCAATCCAAATAACAGCAACAATATGGAAGCTACAAGCTTTATAGTCAAAATCGAAACCCATTAAAGCCAAGAAAATGGAAAGATTTGAAATGGATGAAGGCTACCTCTTAGCTCTTGAAGAAACCAAAAATTTCACCACTAAAACTCCCAAGAAAATCACCAAGATGAAGCTTTCCTCCAGGCCAAGGTTAATCTCCAAGTGATTTTGAGGTTGGATGCAAAGTTGGAAGTGTTTTGGAGCAAGAATGAGCAAAAATGGAGTAGAGAGCTTTCTTCCTTCATCCCTTGAAGTTGCTTACCCAAAATGAGGGAGTGAGGAGAGAGAGCTGAGGATTTGTTTGGGTGATGAAACTTGGAGAGAAAGAATGAAATAATAGCTTTAGGTTGTGTGCAAAAAGTCAGCTCTCACTAGTGGTCGCGCGAGGTTTTCGTACTGCCGTTTTCCCTTGATTTGTTTCAATTGTGCACTAAACCTCCAATGTAGTTCCTTTAATATGGTGATTATCCAGTCTTAGTAGTCTAGTATTAGTTTCTTAAATCTCCATTTAACCGTTCTGGCTGGATATACGTGAATTTCCGATTCGTGCGCGGTAAAGCGAAATTTTTTGAACTCATTCACCACTAATGCCTCAATTAACTTTTCTTAGTCTATTATTATTCATTCTTAATTCTCCAAGACTAATGTAATCTCGGATCAAATTTAACTCGAAAAATGTGTACTCGTTATTCCTTACTAAACGAACCTTCGAAAAATAAAATTTTCTAACGAAACGTTTTAAAAACGTAAGTGAGACATTGTTTCGCGTAAATGGATTTAAAATGGTTGAAATAAATTATTCGGAGAAAATGGATGAATAAATAATTAATTAAGCCATTAAAATAAGATTAAAATAAGTAAAAATTCGGGTCGTCAAATCCTTCCCTCCTTAAAAAGAATTTCGCCTTAGGGTGAGGTGGGGCTGTCACAGGTGGTATCAGAGCTGCTTCGCGTGGTCTCTGCGCGGAGTGAGCTTGGGCCAAGTGGTGTTATGGTTCCAATTTCGTGAATGTGTACCAATGTATAAGTGCTCTTTGAGCATAAGCTAAGGATCGTGAAGCGTTATAAGTTATAAACCTTTATCATGGCGCTTTGGGATAGTAGATCTGTAGGTCAGGTAAGAATCTCAATTGTAGATGAATTACCCTTGGGACTGGCCAACCCAAGTCGTGAATTATCTTATTTTGGGATTCTTGTACCCGACTACTAAATAGATGAGAGCCTAGGTTAGAAGTGACTTGGACGAACTAGAATTTGCTTCTACGGGACATCATGTAATGTGTTAGGGTAAAACTAAGGATGATTGACCCTGCCTAAGATATAAATTAGGTTATTCTTGTGGATCGTGCCTGGAACCCTAAAGAAGGACAACTTTGAGTTGGTTGGTCTTGTACCATTGGTCTAGTTAGTAATATTCATGATGGTTCCTTTTGCTTGTATTTAATTGACTGCTATTGTGTGATCTGTCTGTGTTAGATGTGCTATATTGCCTACTTCTATCACTTATACCTGCATACTTTGTTTTAATATTATATTCATGCTTCACCCCTAGACTGGTTAAGCCAAATAGACGGTACTCGTAGTGGACGGGGACGGGGACGGGGGCGCGGAACCTCAAATGAAGGAGGAAATCAGGAACCAATGCCTGGACCTAATCCCGAACTTGGAGTGGACCCTAACATTCAGGTAGCTGCCGCTATCCAATGTATGACTGACCTTTTGACACACGCAATAGAACATGAGGGTCAAAATCCTAATCATCAACCGGGAAATCCTGGTAATCATATTGAGAGTGAGGATAGAGCCCTAGAAAGATTTCAGAAGTTCTCGCCACCTAAATTCTTGGGGGGACCAGACCCTGACGTGGCCGAGAGATGGCTAGAGAAGATGATTGATATATTTGCCGTGTTACATTATACTGAGGAGCGACAGGTCACATTTGCTATCTTCCAACTGGAGGGAGCAACCCGTTCTTGGTGGAACATCATAAGATTGAAATGGGAAAGAGAACAAACCCCAAGGACGTGGGTGAATTTCATGAGAGAGTTCAACACGAAGCATTTTCCACCCCTGATCCAGGAAAAGAAAGAAGATAAGTTTATTAGGTTCCGCCAGGGAACTCAAACCGTCGCCGAATATGAGAGCCAGTTCACCAGGTTGTCCAAGTTCGCTCCCGAACTAATAGTGACTGAGCAAAGGAGGATAAGGCGTTTTGTCCAAGGATTAAACGGTGAGATCCAGAAAGACCTGGCTGTAGCCCAACTCAATACCTTTAGTGATGCGGTAGAGAAAGCTCAACGAGTTGAAAGCGCGCAAGGTTTCAAGTTAGAAACTTTCAAGCTAAGAAAAGGGGATTTCCTAGAAGTACCTCAGAGTAAGGGATAAGGGTATGTTTCCTAAGATTGGAAGGGAAAACGGGGGAGTACAATTACCGAGAATGTCAAGTGGTGCCTCACAGAGAGGCTCAGTCTTCGTTTCTCATGGTCCCTGCGAGTACTGTGGGAAGCCAAATGACACGGAGGATGTCTGCTGGAAGAAAGGAAGGAAATGTCTACGTTGTGGGAGCACAGATCATCAAATTGCAAATTGCCCAGGCCGATCTCGAGAAGGGAGTAGGAGCCAATAGCCAACCACCACCAATCCTGACCAGTCGAAGGGGGAAAAGAATGGATCGAAAGTGTCAGCTCGGGTGTACTCCTTAGAACAATATCAAGTCTCTGACCCATTTGAGGACGTGGAAGGTAAGATTCCAGTATCCCACCGTTTGCCCGCTAGAATGGTGTATAAGAATTGCAATTTGGAAAGAAAGAAGAAACTATACCAAAGAATTCAATGAGCCTGGTTAGTGAAGGGGTACAGATTGGTTAGCTAAGTATGATACTCAATTTGACTGTGAGATGGAAGTAATAAAATTTTTGTATCCCGAAGAAGACGATGATAAGGAATTTCTAGGACAAAATTCTTTTAAGGGGGAGAGAGTGTGAGAACCCGTAAATTTTCGTATTTTCTAGGGTTTTGTTTTATTTAATCGCACGTTTTTCTGTAATTTCTTTATTAGAAAATTTTCTAGCTCGTTTTATGAGTAAATAGGGTTTTTAAAACATTTTTCTAGTATAATTGAGTTCATGAGATTTTTGGAGCATATACCGGGCGTGGGACCCGCTAGTGCGGAAAGTTCGGTAATATTCGGCCAATTAGATTAAGTTTTGTATATAGGGTTTAATTTACTAGGTGCTAAGAGATAATTAGAGGATATCATTTGGATGAGTGTTGAGGAAACAAAAGGATAGCTTAGCATTTATGAGGGTGACAAGTGTCACCTTGTGATTTATTCTTGAATTTTGACCACTATTCATTACTTTACAAATTAAAACAAAAATTGACCAAAAATTTCTCATTTTCTTTATCTTCTTGGCCAGCCATCTTCAAGCAAAAAGGAAGAAAAACCTCTCCACTTTCTTACCTCTAATCTTGCCCAATCTTTCAATTTAACCGTTTAATCTTCAAATTACTTCATAAAACCTCTTAGTTTAGTGGTATTAAGGTTGGTTGTGAAGTGGTTTGGAGGACCAAGGTGATAAATTGGGTCTTTTCTTGGGTTTGCAAGGTATGTAACCAAGGAACCTTCCCTTTTGATCCTAATAATGTTCAATTGGTACCTTATGTGAGTTAAAGAGATAATTTTAGGTGCTATTTTGTGACTTTTGGTTGAAATAGGTGAATTTTCCTATTTATTCATGATTTATCTGTTTTTATATGTTTAATGTTGTTGAGCTATGGATGATGGCTTGGAATGGTTTAGAATGAAGCTTGGATGCATAAATTGTAGCTATTTGCGGAAAATTTCCGCTTTGAACCAAAATTTCCAGATTAGGGTTTCCTTTTTTTTCCCCTTCTACCCTGTACTGTTTGCCCTAGTTAGAGGCCTAATTAGTCTTGGATTAAAATATGAAAGTTGTAGAGAATGATATTTTATAGTTTCCTGAAAAATTTCAGCTCAATGGGAGTAATGTAGCCTGTGAAAAGATCAAAATACCCCTGCTGCCCTGTTTATGTCCGAACCTGCTAATCCGCTTCTGTAATTGGTTAATTTGATCAGGAATACTACTGCTTTGGTTGTTGGTGTCTTCTTAAGACTTATAGCCTTGTATCTTAGCTTTCCAATGGCTTTGGAATCACTTGAATTGGAGTTGTATATGCTGAGATATGACTGAATGAATCAGGACTGCCACAGTAAACTTTGAATTGGAAAATCTGGGGTTGTTTTGGTAAATTTGACTTAGATACATTGCAAACTGGACTGAGTGGCCTTCTTCAACATTGTAGCCCTTTCTCTTAGATTCGAAACACTATAAATTACACCTCAATCCGATGAGGATAGCTTTGGTTGTGTTAATTCCGCTAAGCAACAGCAAATCTGCCTTTTGTTTTCCAACCCAAACTTCATTTCCGCATATGTCCTAGTTTGAATTTGCACTTATACGTTCCATATGATTTCACTCTAGTGATATGTGGATTCGGTTTATGACTCGTATTCGAGTCTTATTGTGGCTCTAATTAAAGGTGTTTGATAGCTTGTGATTTGTGGGTGTTGAGGTTTGGTTGGAAAGTAAAGAAAGACAAGGGAAATGCTGTCAAAATTTTCGTGGAGCTTCTGCATAGTCTCGGGAAATTTGCTATATCTTGACGTAGGAAAATTGGAATTGAGTTTCATTTGTTGTATTTTAAACTAGATTCATAGGGCTATAAACTGTATAAATTTCAGACCCTGTTTATGTTTGTACCATTTATGGTGATTTTCAAAGTTGACTGAAATATTGTACCTATTCTGTCTTTCATTGGATAAAGTAGCAACTTGAGGCTTGAATTTGACTAACTTGCGTTCTGAATCTTATGAGGGTGTTCTCTAGAAAGTTATAGCCCTTTGAATGTATTTTCCAACGGTATAACTTTTACTAATTTTGGACTTATAAAACTTGAGATATGATTTTTCATATAGGGTTGCGCGAAACTGAAAAATCCTGTTTTCCTAGTATCGATCTTACTTTCATTTTTTACTTCAAATTTGGAGTTGGTCAGTCATTGTAGGTAGGGTTTTGAGATTTTTCATGCCTTTACGACTAATCGTTATCTTTTCACTCCAAAGTCACCTCTTCAATTTACATTAATGGTTCATTTGGATAGGCACTTGACTTGTAATCGAGTTTTATTTGCGAATTCCACTTATTAGGTCTTGGAGTCGAATCTTAAGTGTTTGCCTTGATTGTTCTAGGAGGTGCTGGCGAGTAAAGCCATACTTGGGAAGGAAACTTTTGAAATTATCCTTGTTTGATCAGGTGAGTGCACCACTCCCCTGAGTTATTGCTAAACTGATTTTCTGTACTTGCAACTTGCTATTTGAATATCTTTCCTGACTGTTTATCTTGTATGAGACGAGGGTTACT
Organism: Coffea arabica; assembly: GCF_036785885.1. NCBI lineage: Eukaryota > Viridiplantae > Streptophyta > Magnoliopsida > Gentianales > Rubiaceae > Coffea > Coffea arabica. The sequence goes on from NC_092329.1 coordinate 39,928,814, forward strand.
TTATCACACTCGTTCTCTTGCCTGCACTGAGCGAACTGGAATCTATTACTCGTACTTGCTATGTACTTGAATTTGTTACTTGTACTTGTTATGCGATCGTTTGGAAGTGTGTCCAACGATCGTCCTGTTAAACTTGAACTTAACCTCATGGGGAGTTAATTAAATCGAGCCAGCAAGGGCTTGGTCGAGATAATTGACAATCCATGGGTACCTGTTCCTGGGGAATCTTTGGGTATTGAGACTCTTGATTTCTGTATACTCGAGTATTATCATTCCTGTTCCTGTTTGGCGTTCGGGCCCGGTAAGAGGTATGTTTGGTGAACGGGGTTTTGGCGTTAAAGTGGTGTTCTACTGGACTGGTTGCTTTTTCGAACGTTGATGGAGGGTCAACGAGGCGGGATCAAGTATAGCAACGGGGATTTGGCTCCTGAGAGCCACCTATATCCTTTACATTGTGATGTTCATTCATTTCTCGTATTTGATGTGAATATGTGCCTCCAAAGTGCTTTCTCATGAATTCTACTGATTCTACTGTTTATACTGTTGGTACCTCATTGAGTTTTTAGCTCACCCCGTTCCGTTATCCTTGTTTTCCTTACAGGGAACCATCTTTTGGAACTGCAATGTTTTGAGAAATGAGTTGAGCTAGTTAGAAATTCTTTTGTTCTCTTGGTATAGCTCCTCGACAATTTGGAAACCCTAAATGTATCTTAATACAATGTTTCCTTTTGGATTCGTAAACTTACTAATATGTATATTTAAAATGTTTTCTCATGTTTATGTGATATATATATATTCGGGAATGTACATTCTTTCATGGCAAACAAAATGTAGGTGTACCTGGTTGGATCCTACATGGCGGCGGCCCTTCCATTTCGTCGTGATTCGTGTAGTTTTATTCCGATTTTGATGGAGGTATGACAGAGTCCCGACGAGAGCTGGGCAGGTGGTCCGCCGAACCTTTTGGTTCGTCTGAGGGTGAGGTGGGGCTGTCACAGGTGGTATCAGAGCTGCTTCGCGTGGTCTCTGCGCGGAGTGAGCTTGGGCCAAGTGGTGTTATGGTCCTGATTCCGTGAATGTGTACCAATGTATAAGTGCTCTTTGAGCATAAGCTTTGGATTGTGAAGCGTTATAAGTTATAAACCTTTATCATGACGCTTTGGGATAGTAGATCTGTAGGTCAGGTAAGAATCTCAATTGTAGATGAATTACCCTTGGGACTGGCCAGCCTGAGTCATGAATTATCTTATTTTGGGATTCTTGTTCCCGACTACTAAATAGATGAGAGCCTAGGTTAGAAGTGACTTGGGCGAACTAGAATTTGCTTCTACGGGACATCATGTAATGTGTTAGGGTAAAACTAAGGTTGATTGACCCTGCCTAAGATATAAATTAGGTTATTCTCGTGGATCGTGCCTGGAACCCTAAAGAGGGACAACTTTGAGTTGGTTGGTCTTGTACCATTGGTCTAGTTAGTAATATTCATGATGGTTCCTTTTGCTTGTATTTAATTGACTGCTATTGTGTGATCTGTCTGTGTTAGATGTGCTATATGTATATTGCCTACTTCTATCACTTATACCTGCATACTTTGTTTTAATATTATATTCGCGCTTCACCCCTAGACTGGTTAAGCCAAATGGACGGTACTCGTAGTGGACAGGAACGGGGGCGCGAAACCTCAAATGAAGGAGGAAATCGGGAACCAATGCCTGGACCTAATCTCGAACTTGGAGTGGACCCTAACGTTCAGGTAGCTGCCGCTATCCAACGTATGACTGACCTTTTGGCACACATAATAGAACATGAGGGTCAAAATCCTAATCATCAGCCGGGAAACCCTAATAATCACATTGAGGGTGAGGATAGAGCCCTCGAAAGATTTCAGAAATTCTCGCCACCTAAATTCCTGGGGGGACCAGACCCTGACGTGGCCGAGAGATGGCTAGAGAAGATGATTGATATATTTGTCGCGTTACATTATACTGAGGAGCGATAGGTCACATTTGCTGTCTTCCAATTGGAGGGAGTAGCCCGTTCTTGGTGAAACATCATAAGACTGAAATGGGAATGAGAACAAACCCCAAGGACGTGGGTGAATTTCATGAGAGAGTTCAACACGAAGTATTTTCCACCCCTGATCCAGGAAAAGAAAGAAGATGAGTTTATTAGGCTCCGCCAGGGAACTCAAACCGTCGCCGAATATGAGAGCCAGTTCACCAGGTTGTCCAAGTTCGCTCCCGAACTAATGTGACTGAGCAAAGGAGGATAAGGCATTTTGTCCAAGGATTAAATGTTGAGATCCAGAAAGACCTGGCTGTAGCCCAACTCAATACCTTTAGTGATGCGGTAGAGAAAGCTCAACGAGTTGAAAGCGCAAGGTTTCAAGTTAGAAACTTTCAAGCTAAGAAAAGGGGATTTCCTGGAAGTACCTCAGAGTAAGGGGATAAGGGTACGCCTCCTAAGATTGGAAGGGGAAACGGGGGAGTACAATTACCGAGAATGTCAAGTGGCGCCTCACAGAGAGGCTCAGTCTCCGCTTCTCGTGGTCCCTGCGGGTACTGTGGGAAGCCGAATCACACGGAGGATGTCTGCTGGAAGAAAGGAAGGAAATGTCTGCATTGTGGGAGCGCAGATCATCAAATTGCAAATTGCCCAGGCTGATCTCGAGAAGGGAGTAGGAGCCAACAGCCAACCACCACCAACCCTGACCAGTCGAAGGGGGAAAAGAATGGATCGAAAGTGTCAGCTCGGGTGTACTCCTTAGAACAACATCAAGTCTCTGACCCATTTGAGGATGTGGAAGGTAAGATTCTAGTATCCCACCGTTTGCCAGCTAGAATGGTGTATAAGAATCGCAATTTGGCAAGGAAGAAGAAACTATACCAAAGAATTCAATGAGCCTGGTTAGTGAAAGGGTACAGATTGGTTAGCTAAGTATGATAATCAATTTGACTGTGAGATGGAATTAGTAAAATTTTTGTATCCCGAAGAAGACAATGATAAGGAATTTCGAGGACGAAATTCTTTTAAGGGGGAAAGAGTGTGAGAACCCGTAAATTTTCGTATTTTCTAGGGTTTTGTTTTATTTAATCGCACGTTTTTCTGTAATTTCTTTATTAGAAAATTTTCTAGCTCGTTTTATGAGTAAATAGGATTTTTAAAATATTTTTCTAGTATAATTGAGTTCATGAGATTTTTGAAGCGTATACCGGGCGTGGGACCCGCTAGTGCGAAAGTTCGGTAATATTCGGCCAATTAGATTAAGTTTTGTATACAGGGTTTAATTTACTAGGTGTTAAGAGATAATTAGAGGATATCATTTGGATGAGTGTTGAGGAAACAAAAGGATAGCTTAGCATTTATGAGGGTGACAAGTGTCACCTTGTGATTTATTCTTGAATTTTGACCACTATTCATTACTTTACCAATTAAAACAAAAATTGACCAAAAATTTCTCATTTTCTTCATCTTCTTGGCCAGCCATCTTCAAGCAAAAAGGAAGAAAAACCTCTCCACTTTCTTACCTCTAATCTTGCCCAATCTTTCAATTCAACCGTTTAATCTCCAAATTACTCCATAAAACCTCTTAGTTTAGTGGTATTAAGGTTGGCTGTGAAGTGGTTTGGAAGACCAAGGTGCTAAATTGGATTTGCAAGGTATGTGACCCAGGAACCTTCCCTTTGATCCTAATAATGTTCAATTGGTACCTTATGTGAGTTAAAGAGATAATTTTAGGTGCTATTTTGTGACTTTTGTTTGAAATAGGCGAATTTTCCTATTTATTCATGATTTTTCTGTTTTTATATGTTTAATGTTGTTGAGGTATGGATGATGGCTTGGAATGGTTTAAAATGAAGCTTGGATGCGTAAATTGTAGCTATTTACGGAAAATTTCCGCTTTGAACCGAAATTTCCAGATTAGGGTTTCCATTTTTTTCCCCATCTGCCCGGTACTGTTTCCCCTAGTTAGAGGCCAAATTAGCCTTGGGTTAAAACGTGAAAGTTGTAGAGAATGATATTTTATAGTTTCTTGGAAAATTTCAGCTCAATGGGAGCAACGTAGCCTGCTGCCCTGTTTATGTCTGAACCTGCTAATCCGCTTCTGTAATTGTTAGTTTGACCAGGAATACTACTGATTTGGTTGTTGGTGTCTTCTTAAGACTTATAGCCTTGTATCTTAGCTTTCAAATCGCTTTAGAATCACTTGAATTGGAGTTGTATATGCTGATATATGACTAAATGAATCAGTACTGCCACAGTAAACTTCGAATTGGAAAATCTGGGGTTGTTTTGGTAAGTTTGACTTAGATACATTGCAAACTGGACTGAGTGGCCTTCTTCAACATTGTAGCCTTTTCTCTTAGCTTTGAAACTTTATAAATTACACCTCAATCCGACGTGGATAGCTTCGATTGTGTTAATTCCGCTAAGCAACAGCAAATCTGCCTTTTGTTTTCCAACCCAAACTTCGTTTCCGCATATGTCCTAGTTTGATTTTGCACTTATACGTTCCATATGATTTTACTCTAGTGATTTGTGGATTCAATTTATGACTCATAGTTGAGTCTTATTGTGGCTCTAATTAAAGGTGTTTGATAGCTTGTGATTTGTGGGTGTTGAGGTTTGATTGGATAGTAAAGAAAGACAAGGAAAATGCTGTCAAAATTTTCGTGGAGCTTCTGCACAGTCTCGGGAAATTTGCTATATCTTGATGTAGGAATGTCAGAATTGAGTTCCGTTTGTTGCGTTTTAAACTAGATTCATAGGGCTATAAACTGTGTAAATTTCAGACCCTGTTTATGTTTGTACTATTTATGGTGATTTTCAAAATTGACTGAAATATTGTACCTGTTTTGTCTTCTGTCTTTCACTGGATAAAGCAGCAACTTGAGGCTTGAATTTGACTAACTTGCGTTCTGAATCTTATGAGAGTGTTCTCTGGAAAGTTATAGCCCTTTGAATTTTTTTTCCAACGGTATAACTTTTACTAATTTTGGACTTATAAAACTTGAGATATGATTTTTTATATAGGGTTGCGCGAAACTGGAAAATCCTGTTTTCCTAGTATCGATCTTAATTTCATTTTCTACTTCAAATTTGGAGTTGGTCAGTCATTGTAGGTAGGGTTTTGAGATTGTTCATGCCTTTATGACTAATCATTATCTTTTCACTCCAAAGTCACCTCTTCGGTTTACATTAATGGTTCATTTGGATAGGCACCTGACTTGTAATCGAATTTTACTTGCGAATTCCACTTATTAGGTCTTAGAGTCCAGTCTTAAGTGTTTGCCTTGATTGTTCTAGGAGGTGCCAGCGAGTAAAACCATACTTGGGAAGGAAACTTTTGAAATTATCCTTGTTTGATCAGGTGAGTGCACCACTCCCCTGAGTTATTGCTAAACTGATTTTCTGTACATGCAACTTGCTATTTGAATATCTTTCCTGACTGTTTATCTTGTATGAGACGAGGGTGTACTTTATCACACTTGTTCTCTTACCTGTACTGAACGAACTGGAATCTATTACTCGTACTTGCTATGTACTTGAACTTGTTACTTGTACTTGTTATGCGATCGTTTGGAAGTGTGTCCAACGATCGTCCTGTTAAACTTGATCATCCTGTTAAACTTGAGCTCAACCTCATGGGGAGTTAATTAAATCGAGCCAGCAAGGGCTTGGTCGAGATAATTGACAATTCATGGGTACTTGTTCCTGGGGAATCTTTGGGTATTGAGACTCTTGATTCCGGTATACTCGAGTATTACCATTCCTGTTCCTGTTTGGCGTTCGGATCCGGTAAGAGGTATGTTTGGTGAACGGGGTTTTGGCGTTAAAGTTGTATTCTACTGGACTGGTTTCTTTTTCGAACGTTGATGGAGGGTCAACGATGCGGGATCAAGTATAGCAACGGGGATTTGGCTCCTGAGAGCCACCTGTATCCTTTACATTGTGATGTTCATTCATTTCTCGTATTTGATGTGAATATGTGCCTCCAAAGTGCTTTCTCATGAATTCTACTGATTCTACTGTTGGTACCTCATTGAGCTTTTAGCTCACCCCGTTCCGTTATCCTTGTTTTCTTTACAGGGAACCATCTTTTGGAACTGCAATGTTTTGAGAAATGAGTTGAACTAGTTAGAAATTCTTTTGTTCTCTTGGTATAGCTCCTCGACAACTTGGAAACCCTAAATGTATCTTAATACAATGTTCCCTTTTGGATTTGTAAACTTACTAATCTGTATATTTAAAATGTTTTCTCATGTTTATGTGATATATATATTCGAGAATGTACATTCTTTCATGGCAAACAAAGTGTAAGTGTACTTGGTTGGATCCTACATGGCAGTGGCCCTTCCATTTCGTCGTGATTCGTGTAGTTTTATTCCGATTTTGATGGAGGTATGACTGAGTCCTGGTGAGAGCTGGGCAGGCGGTCCGCCGAACCTTTCGGTTCGCCTTAGGGTGAGGTGGGGCTGTCACAGAGTTAACACAAGAATAATTGGCTCCAGGGTCAATTAAAACTCTAGTTTAAAAGATTCAATCTTATAGTTCAAAACTCGAATAGAGTGATATATTTTCAATAGAAGACTAAGCTTACCAAAATTTTCGAACTTAATTTGTCTAAATCAAGTCAATGATAACGTACGAGATAAAATCAAGGGTTTTAATGTATTTTGGATATGTATGTGACAGAATACGATTCAAAATGTCAAAATAGGGTTAAAGATACAAACTTTTCTTCATGATCCGAAACTAAATTTTCTTAGTAAGAAATTTCAAATAATGTGTTTTGCCACTATCATCAATACATATTGCAATTTCCTCAGATACGTTTAAGAAGATTACTCATGCAACTCAATGCGTTAATATCAAAACACATATATAATAAATAACATATACATGGAGGATATTTCAAAAATTCTCTCAAAATTTTGAGTTAAGAACTGCGTTTGAGTAAACGTAAACTCTAGAAAACACTTTTAAGAAAGATAAGTAAACATGCAAGTTCATATATGCATAAACTTCGATCCAACACCTTTATCACCCTTTACCTCTAATTCGAGAGCTAATTTTAATGGTACACAAAGGTTTGTCATTTTTACTCTCCAATTCACAGCAAATATTCATTCTTATTCTTAAGGAAAGATTCGAGCCTAACCTCTGCCTGATTTTCAATTCTTAGGCGAGTTCAAAATGTATATACATATATTTAGATATTTGCGGGAAAAAGGAATAGCAGGCATATAATTACATATAATAATGGTCAAGAAAAAAAATTGAAAGTGCTTTATTCAATTGAAACAATTAGGTAGTGAGTTCAAGTCACCTCAAGAATAACCAACGCAATATTTTGGAAGTTCAAACGTTCATAAAAAATGAAACATGTCCATAGGACTAATCACAAGATACGTGTAGAACAATTATTAAAATTTTCACAGGAGAGAACCTCACTAGGTACCCAACTAAGTCAATTCTTTAAAATCTAATTTTCCCCAAGTACCAAGATGAAGGGTTTATATCTGTCAAATTCATGATTCACAGCTTACGATCTAGAAGAGTACTTAAGCTTTTACTCATTCACATAATAAGGACCATAACACCACTTGACTCGAGCTCACCCCACGTAGATACCACGTGAAGCGACTCCGATTTTTATCCCTACAAGCGGTCACTTAACTTTCAAACTAGTCCCACAGTCCGGCATCCTAAACTTTTAAGTCTAGGATATACTACAAAGATCTGAAACCTAAGCTTTGATTCCAACTGTGACGCCCCCACTTCTCCCAAGGGCGAATCCAAGGATATCCACGGAACGCCTACCCAGCTCTCGCCAGGACTCGGTGCAATTTCTGTTCAATCTTAATACAATAATGACTATTAATGCCAGACGACGTAAGAAAAGAAGTCACTTCCATGCATAGATATTCAATCTTATATTACAAGATACCAAAAGTACATCTCATTCCCAAAATATACAACTTCCAAAAGTCGGCTAGACAAATACATTCAAAATCCCAAATTCAACAGTGTATCAAGTCCCAAAATACAACCGTTATAAGTCGACCAAACAATTACAACCAAGGTACTAATCAAAAGAGTAGCTAGTTGGCTTTTCTCCAAAATCTTCCCATCCGGTCCTGCTAAGGAAAACAAATCTAATGGGGTGAGCGAAAGCTCATGAGGCCAAGAAAAAAACAAAACATGCACATGCGAACACATAGTTCAAGTAACAAGTAACAATAACATATGTATAGGAATTAAAGTCAGAAAATTCAAGTAATTCACAATTGATAATATAACACACTTGTTAAGGATACGGGAGTTCTCGGCGCTAATTTCCACTTCCTTTGCCAAGGCTCGATCTGATACCCCCTCGTGATGGCACTCCATCATCCGGGTAGGTATTAAGTCCGTAGAAACTTCACTACTATGACGCCTCCACTTCTCTCAAGGGCGAACCCAAGGGTATCGGCAGGACGCCTGCCCAACTCTCACCGGGACTCACTACAATCCATAATTCAAAACTAGAAATACTTCAAATAATATTAATATATATTTAAAGTACTTTAAAACATTTCATACTTACAATTAGTTAACTTTCAAGTTTAAATACAACCTAACGGCACATGTACCATAGTCATCTACTATAATTCAACTTAAAGTCTCCAAAAGGAAACAATTTAGTACTATTTACGACCATTCTCGGTCTTGAACCCTGTTAAGGAAAACAAAAACGTGGAATGAGCTAAACAGCCCAGTGAGGTTCCAAGACACTCTAGCAGTTCTACTAAATCAAATAATTTGAGCATTATACATGTATGATTCAAGGTTGCACATTGGCACATTTACATGAAACAGTTATCATTATGCAGAAATAAACACATATAGAAAGATACGGTGTTCCAGTGGAACCATTTCGGTCAATTTCACCTTATAACTTTAGATCCCTTTGGTTTGTCTGGCCATCACCTTATCCCCGCAGTGACAATACTCGAGTATACCGAAACCATGGCCTAGGGTTCCAACATACTCGACCGAGCCCAGTCCTGGCTCGAGCAGGTGGGTAACTAAGGGCAGGATCCAGTTCAGTTTAGAGCTTACAACATGCACAAGTAATCAAGTAAATCGGAAAATCGATTGAACGGTAGAAATTTGTTATTTTAGTAGGTCGAGTGAGATGAAGTACACACTCGCCTTAAAACGGTAGCGATTTCATAAGAGCAATTATAGGTAACACTTAACACTTAAACACGTAAGCAATATGCCGTAATTTCATATGAACACGGAATTTACGGTAATCAAGTAATCAAGTAAGCAGGTAATCAAGTAAATCGGTAAACGGTAGATCGGTTGAACAGTAAATTGGTAATTGATAAATCGGTAAATCGGTAAATCGGTTGGACGGTAGAAATTTATCATTTTAGTAGGTCGAGTGAGATAAAGTACACACTCGCCTTAAAACAATGGAAAAGTTCATAGGAGCAATTATCGGTAGCACTTAATAGTTAAACACATAATGACCATGGAGTAAACAAGTCGTAAAACTATTCAAGTCACGTACTCCTATATGGAACACTCACCAATTCAAAACAAGTGAGTAAGTGCTCAAATAAGTGTTTAGGAGTCCGCTTCGAGTTCCTCTTGAAGGTCCCCTTGAGCGCCTGAGCAAATAATAATTAACTTCACTCACAATCATGCATTTACCAAGAAAGGATGCACACTCATTTAGACTAAATCAAAGTCTTAAAAGAGAGCTTTAATTCTCTCAACTCGAGATTCAAGAGTGAAGTCTTAAAGTCCGAAGAGAGACTAGCATCTTCCATGAAATCGAGTTCAAAACGTTCAATCGATATCGAGAAAAGAAGTCAAGTTCCCGAAATTGCATTTTCTAAGTAATTGGCAAATTTCAGTTTTGCACAACTATCTTTGGAAAATCAAATCTAGAGATTGGCACGTCGAAAAATGGAAAACTTTACACCATTCAAATCTTTGTTCAAAGTACTAAAAGTTCCTAGTAGACATTTTTCCAAGATTATAAACAGAAGACATTCAAATTTCAGCCCAAATTGGCTGACTTGAACCTATAAGATAGTTTTAGTTTTAGTTTTTGGCAAATTTTGGAAATTCGGAAGAATTCACAGAAAGTGAACTAGCCTCTGAAATTCACAACACTATTAGAGTTCCAATCAAAGTTTTAAACACAACAAATAAAACTAGAATCAGAGTTTTGAGTGCCAAGATATAGCAGCTCATAATTGGTTAAAAACAAGGACCGCTCAGTCCATTTTTTCAGATTTGAAAGACAACTTTGGGATCTTATTTGTATATCAAAATAGTCTTAGAATAACACCAAAATTGGTACACTTCAACTTCCATATGAGGACTACTCCTCTATAAAATTTAATTTAAAAACTTACGTGGGAAGGCAGTTAACAAAATGACTGAAGTTCGTAAATGTTTCAAAGCGAATCTGTCTTCTTGCTTTCCTTTCTTTTCAAAACATTTTGCACCATGAAATCAGTCCTATTTTGGTTCATTTGTGAAACCAAGGTCCTATAAACATTTATTATACATTTAGTAGGTGATTGACACCAAAAGTTTCGAAACAACATGTCCCAAATCAAATTAGACCAGTCGACTAGCAAGAAAGAAGGATTTTCCAGATTTCCAGCTTTTCTGCAGTTTGAAAATTGAACCATATCTCACTCAATACAATTTGAAATTGAGAATGGTTGGTGGCGTTGGAAACTAGATTCAAAAGGCTACATTTCATCAGAATAAATTATTTTGAAAATCAATTCATAGCTAGCTCGAATTCAAGCGACAAGCTGCAGCTTATCACTGTCACTCGCACAGCACAGCCGAACAAAACAGGTAGCTTTGGTGAACTACTACAGCTCACTCAGTTCAAATCAGAGGGTGCATTTTATACCATTAGAAAACTATGGATGTCTAGTTTCGAATGCCACTAATGGCATTCAATTCGGACTTCCGTACAGAGAGCTATGTTCGTTCAAAAATTACTGCCAGAGGACCCCTGCTATGCGATTTTCCAAAATTGTTCTTGCCAAAACTCAATTTTTTCTCAACAAAATCAAGTGATTTTCAGTGGAAACTTTCCACGCATTCTATACAACATATCTAAATCAGATTCAAGGTCATTTGAGCATCAAAATTTTGAACCAAAGCTTAGAGAAAAATAGGGTAGATTTTCAGTTAAGCTTCCTATGCAATTCCTTTGGTTTTTCTTTCACTTTTCCAACAAATCTTATCTTGTTTATCACTTAATTAACACAAACAACAGTTATCATCATCATATCAGTCCTATATTATCAAGGTGGGATTTCATAGTGTGAGGACTCGCAAATTTCTCATATTTTTCTCAAAAATGCCCTTTTATTTGGAAATTATTATTTATTAAAGCCCTATTACCCAATTATTCCACAATAAGCGTAAATAAACCTAGAAAGTAAGGTTTCACTTTTGGTTTCAAGATTGGAGCAAAATTAGGATTTTCGCGATTTTCCGCAGGATGAATTTTCGGTACAGAGCAAGGACCAAATTTGGTGATTAAAAGTGACTTTTAAGTGAGAAATAATATGTGATTAGGAGCAATGATAAAAAGTTAGTGAATAGGAAGTAAAAACCCTAGTACGTGTGATTTAAGGAAAAACGGCGCGAACCGACGGGTACCGCGCACCACCGATTGAACGCACCACTTGACCATCATTTTTTATATACTTAATCTCTTTAATATTAGAGCCAAACATCAGCTATAAAGCTGAGCAAGCTGGCCGAATTTTTTGACCAAAAACAACAAGGAAAAGGAAAAAATTAAGAACCAATCTTGAAGCAACAAGTGGTAGTCTTCCGTTGGTTGGTTGACCAATGAATTTACATCATATTTATCCCTAAAACCAACTCCAAAGCTCTTCATTTCTGCACCATCACAGTCGAGAGAGAGAGAGAAAAGGGAGAGCAAGAAAAACAAGAAAAACAACCATTTCATCTTGAGTTTGATCAACCAAGTGAGAAAGAAAGGAAACTAAACCGATCAAAGAGTGAGTTATGAGTTGGGAAGCTAGGGTGATGCGGATGAGACCCATGGTGTTCAAGTAGACCCTGTAAAGGTGCCCCAAGGGCCAGTGACACGAGCACGATCCAAGAGATTCAAGGAGTCGCTTCAAACCCTGGTTTATGCCATCCAAGCCCAAGAGAAACCGCCCATTGAAGGGATTGAGTTTGAAGATCCTGGCGAGACTACTAAAGTATTGCTTATGCTGAGCTGTACGGGGGGCCCGGGGGTGCAGCGAAGCCCCCGGTGGGGGTTCAGGGGCAACGCCCCTGAAGCTTACGGGCCATAGCTTGTTGGGCTAGTATTCGGCCAAGTGAAGGATGTGCGCTGGCCGAATTTCTTTTGTAATTTTCCAAGCTTTATTAGGGTTTAGTCAAGGCTATAAATAGCCTTAAGTCATGTTTTACATGCAGTTTTTGCGATATTATTAATAAACCTTCAGAATTTCGTCTTGCATTAAGGCAAATTCCTTTAGCTTGTGAAAGCTAAGTTGAACATCCTAGCGTGGCTCTTAGGTTGTTTATTGACTTATCAATCAAGCGATCACACTTGATTGTGGCATCCTCCACCGTTGAATTCGTTCTTGAGTGGTCCAAGTTGGATTCAACTCCGTCAATTCGCAACGTGTACTCTAAGATCCAATCTTTGCTTCTGCGTCTCACATCATAGGGGAACTAAAAATTTCCAAAGGAGGTGGAGTATCACTCTTCCAAGCTTTGTTTTTGAGGTATAAGATCTGATCATGGTTCTTGTTCTTTTAAATTTTGGTTTAAGATGTTATCTAGTTCATGTTTTGGCTTGATTACAAGATATGCAAGTTGTGGTGATAATTTTGGATGATATATGCAAGTTAGGGTTTAATAAATTTCTGCCTAAACTTGTTGTATAGTTAGTATATGTTGTATATAAGATTATATAAGGGGCTTTGGTAGTGTTGGAAGCAAGAAAATAAATAGATTGTCATGAAATCCCAAAAACTTCGATTTCTGGAATTTTATGTTTACATTCTGCCTGGTTTTAGTACTCATAGTTAGAGGCTGAATTAGGCTTGGCCTAAAACATGAAAGTTGTATATAATGGTATTTTATAGGTGTCTACAAAATTTCAACTTAATCGGAGCAACGTATCCTGTGAAAAGACTAAAATACCCTCACTGCCCTAGGTTAAATTCCAGTGTTCCGCGTGGACAGTTTAGTCTTTTTGGTTGTATTTATTCACTATGATCCGTTAGGATTTAGTCATTTTCAAAAACATGAAAGTTTTAGTACTCTGTCTTAGCTTTTAAACGCCTCCAAGAACACCTTAAACGGACCTTGGTAGCCTGAGATATGACCATTCTAGTGCAGTACAGTTAATTAGCCGTATAGTTGGAAGTTGGCTCTGTAATTTGGGAATTTAACCAGGTTACGCTGGAAATTCGACTAAGTGATCTTCATGAACATTGTAGCCCTATGTCTTATCTTCGAAACGATATAAGTTGTATCTCAATCCAATAAGCATAGTATCAGTTGTGTCATTTCCACAAAAACACGTCAAACCTGTCTTTTGCTAGGTTACAATTCCGCACTTGTTATCACTTTGATTTTTGGTCTTATGTTGTTATGAGCCTATGGAATGGCTATTTACTTGAATCTATGATATGTATGACTTTGGGGTTGAATGAGAAAAATAATAAAGCCAGAATGGCTGGAAAATTAGGTAAACACAAAGGGCATGCTGCCCAAATTCACGTTCGAAGACTAGAGAGATACACTTACGACTTGGTAAGGTTGACAAACGAATATCACTTGAACCATCTAGGACTTTTGCTACTTTGGTTATCGAGGGTTATACGTTAGAACCTAGCCGAACTTGTACCCCTAGGGAAGGTGGTATTAATCACCATAAATCTGTTTTCCTTGCACTTTCGACTTAAAAGCTATTTCCAAGTATAATTGATACCAAAGTTTATCATTTGAAAAGCGAGCGAGTGATCTACGGATATTTTCCAAACGAATTTCAATTTCTTGATTATTATTGAACGAAACGTCTAAGTTTCGAACCTTACATGATTTTCCAAGTTCTTAAGCAACTTTTTATCGCAGATCTGGACTCCAAGCTAGGAGTATCATCTGGGCGAGACCACTAAAAACACTATACTTGTTTTGGTGAGTGCTTTCAAATATCGAATTGCACTTAATACTTGTATTTGATACGTGACCAATGCGATTACATGTTATATACGTGAAATTTTAGGGCAAGAGTGTACTTTATCGCACTTGCCCTAATCAAAATTGCTATTGTTCCATGATTTCACTTGAAATGCTATACTTGCATACAAATTTCATCTTGTTTGGAATTCCAGAAACCCTGAGGCTAGTTAATCCAGTCGAGCCGGCAAGGGTCTGATCGATTAGATAACGAACCCTGGGTAACTAGTAATGTCGAGTGGAGTGTATCTCCTCGGCAGAACGGTATACTCGAGTATTACCACCCGTGTCTCGTGTGGCGTGCGGGCCCGGAAAAGGGGGTTGATTGGTGGACGGAGACTGGCGTGAAGTGGGGTATTATTTTTGGACTAGTTATTACTTGAAAGTTGACGGAGTGTCAACTACCGACCGATCAAGCTGGAATGGAACCGAGAGATGAGTTACTGTATTCTTATATGTGAACGTGAACTTGATATTTCTTGACTAGCTGAAGTAATATTTCTCTGATATGACTTGTTTGCTCGCTGTTTTACTATTACTCTGCTATTTCTTGGGTTGTTGACCAATTTGATATTTGGAACTTCACTGAGCTTTGGCTCACCCCGTTAGTTTTGTTTTCCTTACAGGGGTACGAGCGAGGCGTGAGACGTGTAAAGGCTAGCGTAGTCTAGTTGTTTGACTTTTGACTTTTGTCTTGTACTCGCGCTATTCCTCGAGTAGAATGTTTTGTATTTGATTTGTATACGCTCTGAACTAGTTGGGTATATTGAGACTTTGTACCTTGATTCGTATTAATGTAAATTATAAGTTTGAACTGTGAATGTTATTTATGGGTCATGGATGTATGCACGTGATACGAGTGAGTATGTGAGTGAGTCCTGGCGAGAGTTGGGCAGGCGGTCCGCCGAACCTTTTGGTACGCCTTAGTGGGAGGTGGGGTCGTCACAGGTGGTATCAGAGCCTAGGTTGTGAATTGATCTAGGCAGATTGAGTGCTTGATATGATAGACTAGGGTTTTATTCTTGAGCTTAGCCTTTAGCCTTGTTTTCTACGTGTCGTGTACTTACTGTTGCCATGTTACTTGTAAACCTAGGTTATGGCGGGTACCGACGCCTCTGGGAGTGCTGGACCGTCCCAGCCTGTGCCTACTGACGTACCGACCAATGTAGTCCCTGACGCGCCTACGGACGCTCCTATCGGCGAGCCACATCTGGAGGGGCCCGTTTGCCGTGTGATTACATATCAGGAGAGTCCTGGTGGGCCATTGTAGCGATGGTCCCCAGCGCGCAAGATCCGGCGCTGCAATTGCTGGAAGACCTACTCCTACCCCGATCGGGTAGTGCTCGCTGTGGACGACGAGCGGAGAAGATTGGCTAGCGCCAATCGAAGGTGCCAGACAGAGATTGAGCGTCTCCGGGCTACTCTCCGAGATCAGGGGGCTAGGATCCGAGAGCTGGAGGCCTCGGTATTGGAGGAGCAGTAGCGGATGGATGCCTTTCGCGAGCAGGCTCAGACGACGACTGGACGCCTGATGCGAGTGATTGCGGATATTAGAGACCGGACTGGCCACATTTTGACCGAGTGCGAGGCCCTAGTGGATGATGTGCTCCAGGACTTGGCTGGAGAGGGCCAAGCGCCTGTAGTTCCTGGTGCTCCTGGGGAGGATCCAGAGGAGGATCCTGAGGAGGACCCGGAGGAGGAGCCGAGTGCATCCTCGGAGTCGGTTGGGTCGGCGTCTAGCCGAACGACTTGTTAGAGTTGAGAGGGTTTCTTTTGTGGGATAGTTAGGAACATAGTAGGACGACACGTTTTCTTTTGTTTTTGACTTAGACGTGTCATGGTGGATGTAAATAGGGTCTCTTTTGTTCTATGTTCCTGGGCTAGTAGAGCCTCTGACTTGCTTAAGTTGGCATGTATATATGACTTGTTTGCTATGTATATAAAGTACTTGTTTATTACGTGTTTATTTGCCTCTATTTATCCTTTTGCAACGTACCATACGAGCTATACCTTACCTTGTTTATATGTTTATAGTTGCTTAACTCTCAAAACATGGAGGGTAGAAGAAGTCAAACCAGAGGAACTAACCGAGGACGCGGTCCTAGTCGAGGCCGTGGGAGTAGACAGGCACAGGAACCAGTGCTAGAACCGAGAGAGGAGAGAGAGGCAACAATTGAGCCACAACCTGAACCCCAAGCTGCAGGGGGAGATCAAGTGGCAATCGCCATCCAGCAAATGACCAATATTTTGGCCCGGTTAGTGGAACAACAGGGTCAAACCCCTGTAAATCAACCTAGGGACCCTGATAATGGGCAAGATAGGGCCTTAGAGAGATTCCAAAAATTCTCTCCACCCAAGTTCTTAGGAGGACCAGACCCGGATGGGGCCAAGAAATGGCTGGAGGCCATGGTTAATATTTTTGCTGCCTTAAACTATACAGAGGAAAGGCAAGTGCAATTTGCTGTTTTCCAATTCGAGGGGCCAGCTAGGGCTTGGTGGAACATAGTGAGGGCCAAGTGGGAGAGAGAGGCGACTGCATGGACCTGGTTAAACTTCGTACGGGAGTTTAACGAGAAATATCTTTCACCCATCATCCAGGAGAAGCGAGAGGACGATTTCATTAAACTCCGCCAGGGTACGATTAGTGTAACTGAGTATGAGACTCAGTTTACAAAGTTGTCTAAATTTGCTCCTGAACTGATAGCTACGGAGCAAAGAAAAGTACGAAGGTTTGTGTAAGGGCTAAATGTGGAGTTACAAGAAGCCTTAGCGGCAGCTCAAATTAATACGTTTACGGAGGTACTGGAGAAGGCCCAAAGGATAGAGACTGCTAGGGCACACGTGAGGAATTTCCACGCTAAACGGAAAGGGGCACCTAGTGGAGCCCAAGGGTCAGTACGAGGTGATCGGAGCATGCCACCTGCTAAATCCGGTCGTGGGGCTGGAGGTGGACGGTTTTCGAGCACATCTAGGGGAAGTGCTCCGAGAGGTGGTGCCCAGAGGGGAGGCTAAAGTGGTAGGGGTCAAGGTAGAGGTATTCCCTAGGGAGGCCAAACCTCCACTCCCTGAGTAACGTGTGGATATTGTGGGAAACCAAACCAGACAGAGGATGAGTGTTGGAGAAAGGCTCGGAAGTGCCTAAGATGCGGAAGTGTGGATCACCAAATAAGCAACTGCCCGTTGATTAGTGATACCCAGTCAACTGCTAGGTCAAACCCAAAGCCGACCAATGCTGGAGGGACCAGGTCGAGGGTACCGGCCAGAGTATATTCGCTGGATCAACAAACCGTGCCTGAACCAACGGAGGTGGTAGAAGGTACAATCCCTGTTTTTCACCGATTAGCCAAAATTTTGATAGACCCCGGTGCTACTCACTCTTTTGTTAATCCTGCATTTATGCTTGGAATTGACTTGAAAGTTGAAAGGTTACCTTATGACTTAGAGGTAAAAACACCTACGAGTAATCAAATTTTACTTGCGAATAAGGTATATAGGAATTGTGACATTTGGGTTGGTGAGTGGAAATTGGTAGTTGACCTCCTTAGTCTAGCCATTAAGGGGTATGATGTTATTCTAGGTATGGATTGGCTAACTCACTATCATGCTCGGGTCGATTGTAGGATGAAAGTGGTCGAATTTTGTATACCGGGGGAGGCAACTCTAAAGTTAGACGTGAAGGGTATGATAGCCTCTTCTGCGCTTATTTCGGGAATAAGGGCTAGGAAATTGCTGAGTCGTGGGGCACGCGATTATTTAGCTTTTCTGATTAACACTCCGGGAGAAAAGATTAAGTTGGAGGACATGTAGGTAATCAGTGAATACCCGGACGTATTTCCGGAGGAGTTGGAGTCTCTGCCACCCGAAAGGGAGATTGAATTTAAGGTTGACCTAGTACCCGGAACTACGCCTATTTCGAAAACCCCTTATCGTATGGCACCTGCTGAGCTTAAGGAGCTAAAGGTGCAATTGCAGGACTTGCTAGAACGGGGGTTCATACACGAGAGCGAGTCGCCGTGGGGAGCTCCAGTGTTATTTGTTAAAAAGAAGGACGGGAGTTTGAGGTTATGTATTGATTATCGAGGGCTGAATGCAGTAACTATTAAAAATAAATATCCTTTGCCCCACATTGATGAGTTGTTTGATCAGTTACAAGGGTCTGTGGTGTTTTCTAAGTTGGACCTGCGACAAGGGTACTATCAATTGAGAATTAGAAAGGAGGATGTGCCGAAAACGGCGTTTAACACTCGATATGGGCATTTTGAGTTCGCAGTAATACCTTTTGGCTTAACCAATGCCCCAGCGGCATTCATGGATTTAATGCATCGAGTGTTCAAACCTTACTTGGATAGGTTTGTAGTGGTATTCATTGATGATATCTTAGTGTATTCGAAATCAAGGGAGGAGCATGAACAACATTTGCGGATAGTGCTGCAAACCCTAAGAGAGCACCAACTGTTCGCTAAGTTCAGTAAGTGTGAATTTTGGTTGGAAAAAGTGGCATTTCTAGGTCACATAATTTCAAAAGATGGGCTTGTTGTAGACCCGACGAAAGTAGAAGCTGTGGCCAAATGGAAGCGGCCAGAAAATTCCACAGAGGTGCGAAATTTCCTAGGTCTAGCAGGGTACTACCGTCGATTTATAAAGAATTTCTCAAGAATTGCGGGACCCTTGACTAACTTGACCAAGAAACAAGGAAAGTATATTTGGGATGTTAAGTGCGAGAGTAGTTTCCAAGAGCTTAAGAAACAATTGACTAGGGCTCCAGTTTTAGCTTTGCCCAGTGGGAACGATAGCTACACGGTTTATACCGATGCTTCAAAAGAGGGGCAAGGGTGCGTGTTGATGCAAAATAGGAATGTGATTGCCTATGCATCTCGGAAGTTAAAACCTCATGAGCTAAACTATCCAACCCATGATTTGAAGCTTGCAGCTGTTGTGTTTGCTTTGAAAAAATGGTGACATTATCTCTATGGTGTAACTTTCGAGGTCTATACGGATCATAAGAGCCTTAAGTATCTGTTTTCTCAGAAGGAGCTAAATCTAAGACAACGTCGGTGGGTAGAGTTCTTAGAAGATTATGACTGTACAATTAACTACCATCCTGGAAAAGCTAACGTTGTAGCAGATGCTTTAAGCTGAAAGACTCAACTAGCAAGTTCTATGGTGAGAGAGTGGAGCCTGTTGGAAGACGTATGTGAGTGGAGACCTCGTCTGGAACCAAAGAAAGTGATTTTTGGGAATATTGAGGTGAAGTCGACACTGATGGAGCGGATCAAAGAGGGCCAAGTGAAGGACCCAATGGTGCAAAAGTGGGTGGAAAGGGTGAAGAAAGGGGAGTTGCCTAACTTTAACTTAGGTACTGATGGAATCTTGAAGTTCCGAAATCGTGTCGTGGTACCTAGGAATGAGGAGTTAAAGAGAGAAATTTTGGAGGAATCTCACCGCTCTAGATATATGGTGCACCCAAGAAATAATAAGATGTACCAAGATCTTAAAAGTCTGTATTGGTGGGAGAATATGAAGGCGGAGATTGCCCAATTTGTGCAAAAGTGTCTCACGTGCCAACAGGTAAAAGCTGAACATCAAAAGCCGTCAGGTCTGTTACAGCCTTTAGAGATCCCTGAATGGAAATGGGAGCACATAACGATGGATTTTGTATCAGGGTTGCCACGAACACAAAAGGGGTATGATGCAATTTGGGTGATAGTAGATCGATTAACCAAGACCGCGCATTTTCTGCCAGTAAATATGAAATATTCTTTGGAGAAACTTGCTAAACTTTATATGGATGAAGTGGTGAGACTACATGGGGTACCGGTGAGCATTGTATCCGATAGAGACCCTAGATTTGTATCCCGATTCTGGCAGAAATTGCAAGAGGCTCTAGGAACTAAATTGAACTATAGTACAACATATCATCCGCAAACTGATGGACAATCTGAAAGAACCATTCAAACTCTTGAGGATATGCTGAGAGCCTGTATTGTGGATTTTAGAGGAAGTTGGAGTCAATACTTAACCTTGGTTGAATTTGCTTACAACAATAGTTATCATTCCTCTATTCAAATGGCCCCATATGAAGCCTTGTATGGACGACGATGTCGATCCCCAATCCATTGGGATGAAGTAGGAGAGAGAAAAATTATAGATCCGGCCACAATACCATGGGTTGAGAAAGCTTATGAAAGGGTAAAGATGATCCGCCAGAGACTGCAAACGGCTCAAAGTCGACAGAAAAGTTATGCCGATCATCGGAGAAAGGATTTGGAGTTTGAGGTGGGGGATAAAGTGTTTCTTGGAATTACCCTGTTGAAAGGAAAGATTAGAGCAGGAAAAGGGAAAAAGTTGCAACCACGATATATAGGACCTTTCAATGTACTCTAGCGAATAGGAAAGGTGGCTTATCGACTTGAGTTACCCGCTAGTTTGTCTAGGATCCACGACGTTTTCCATGTTTCTTTGCTTAAAAAATACCATCCGGATTCGACTCACGTTTTGCCACCCGAAGAGGTTGAACTCGACGAGTCCTTAACCTATGAAGAGCGACCCGTTCAAATATTGGATCGGAAGGTGAAGGACCTGAGAAACAAGCAGATTCCTTTAGTAAAGGTTCTTTGGAAGCATCATGAAGTGGAAGAAGCGACCTGGGAGCTAGAAAAGGACATGCAAGAGAAATATTCCGACCTGTTCGCGACGAAAGGTATGAATTTCGAGGTCGAAATTCTTTTAAGGGGGAGAGAATGTGAGGACTCGCAAATTTCTCATATTTTTCACAAAATTGCCCTTTTATTTGGAAATTATTATTTATTAAAGCCCTACTACCCAATTATTCCACAATAAGTGTAAATAAACCTAGAAAGTAGGGTTTCACTTTTGGTTTCAAGATTGGAGCAAAATTAGCATTTTCGCGATTTTCCGCCGGATGAATTTTCGGTACAGAGCAAGGACCAAATTTGATGATTAAAAGTGACTTTTGAGTGAGAAATAATATGTGATTAGGAGCAATGATAAAAAGTTAGTGAATAGGAAGTAAAAACCCTAGTACGTGTGATTTAAGGAAAAACGGCGCGAACCGACGGGTACCGCGTACCACCGATTGAACGCACCACTTGACCATCATTTTTTATATACTTAATGTCTTTAATATTAGAGCCAAACACCAGCTATAAAGCTGAGAAAGCTGGCCGAATTTTTTGACCAAAAACAACATGGAAAAGGAAAAAATTAAGAACCAATCTTGAAGCAACAAATGGTAGTCTTCCCTTGGTTGGTTGACTAATGAATTTACATCATATTTATCCCTAAAACCAACTCCAAAGCTCTTCATTTCTGTACCATCACAGCCGAGAGAGAGAGAAAAGGGAGAGCAAGAAAAACAAGAAAAACAACCATTTCATCTTGAGTTTGATCAACCAAGTGAGAAAGAAAGGAAACTAAACCGATCAAAGAGTGAGTTGTGAGTTGGGAAGCTAGGGGAACTAAAAATTTCCAAAGGAGGTGGAGTATCACTCTTCCAAGCTTTGTCTTTGAGGTATAAGATCTGATCATGGTTCTTGTTCTTTTAAATTTTGGTTTAAGATGTTATCTAGTTCATGTTTTGGCTTGATTACAAGATATGCAAGTTGTGGTGATAATTTTGGATGATATATGCAAGTTAGGGTTTAATAAATTTCTACCTAAACTTGTTGTATAGTTAGTATATGTTGTATATAAGATTATATAAGGGGCTTTGGTAGTGTTGGAAGCAAGAAAATAAATAGATTGTCATGAAATCCCAAAAACTTCAGATTTCTGGAATTTTATGTTTACATTCTGCCCGGTTTTAGTACTCATAGTTAGAGGCCGAATTACGCTTGGACTAAAGCATGGAGGTTGTATAGAATGGTATTTTATAGGTGCCTACAAAATTTCAGCTCAATCGGAGCAACGTAGCCTGTGAAAAGACTAAAATGCCCTCACTGCCCTAGGTTAAATTCCAGTGTTCCGCGTGGACAGTTTAGTATTTTTTGTTGTGTTTATTCACTATGATCCGTTCAGATTTAGTCATTTTCCAAAACATGAAGGTTTTAGTACTCTGTCTTAGATTTTTAACGCCTCCAAGAACACCTTAAACGGACCTTGGTAGCCTGAGATATGACCATTCTAGTGTAGTGCAGTTAATTAGCCGTATAGTTGGCAGTTGGCTCTGTAATTTGGGAATTTGACCAGGTTACGCTGGAAATTCGACTAAGTGATCTTCATGAACATTGTAGCCCTATGTCTTATCTTCGAAACGATATAAGTTGTATCTCAATCCGATAAGTATAGTATCAGTTGTGTCATTTCCACAAAAACACGTCAAACCTGTCTTTTGCTAGGTTACAATTCCGCACTTGTTATCACTTTGATTTTTGGTCTTATGTTGTTATGAGCCTATGGAACGGCTATTTACTTGAATCTATGATATGTATGACTTTGGGGTTGAATGAGAAAAATAATAAAGCCAGAATGGCTGGAAAATTAGGTAAACACAAAGGGCATGCTGCCCAAATTCACGTTCGAAGACTAGAGAGATACACTTACGACTTGGTAAGGTTGACAAACGAATATCACTTGAACCATCTAGGACTTTGGTTATCGAGGGTTATACGTTAGAACCTAGCCGAACTTGTACCCGTAGGGAAGGTGGTATTAATCACCATAAATCTGTTTTCCTTGCACTTTCGACTTAAAAGCTATTTCCAAGTATAATTGATACCAAAGTTTACCATTTGAAAAGCGAGCGAGTGATCTACGGATATTTTCCAAACGAATTTCAATTTCTTGATTATTATTGAACGAAACGTCTAAGTTTCGAACCTTACATGATTTTCCAAGTTCTTAAGCAACTTTTTATCGCAGATCTGGACTCCAAGCTAGGAGTATCATCTGGGCGAGACCACTAAAAACACTATACTTGTTTTGGTGAGTGCTTTCAAATATCGAATTGCACTTAATACTTGTATTTGATACGTGACCAATGCGATTACATGTTATATACGTGAAATTTTAGGGCAAGAGTGTACTTTATCGCACTTGCCCTAATCAAAATTGCTATTGTTCCATGATTTCACTTGAAATGCTATACTTGCATACAAATTTCATCTTGTTTGGAATTCCAGAAACCCTGAGGCTAGTTAATCCAGTCGAGCCGGCAAGGGTCTGATCGATTAGATAACGAACCCTGGGTAACTAGTAATGTCGAGTGGAGTGTATCTCCTCGGCAGAACGGTATACTCGAGTATTACCACCCGTGTCTCGTGTGGCGTGCGGGCCCGGAAAAGGGGGTTGATTGGTGGACGGAGACTGGCGTGAAGTGGGGTATTATTTTTGGACTAGTTATTACTTGAAAGTTGACGGAGTGTCAACTACCGACCGATCAAGCTGGAATGGAACCGAGAGATGAGTTACTGTATTCTTATATGTGAACGTGAACTTGATATTTCTTGACTAGCTGAAGTAATATTTCTCTGATATGACTTGTTTGCTCGCTGTTTTACTATTACTCTGCTATTTCTTGGGTTGTTGACCAATTTGATATTTGGAACTTCACTGAGCTTTGGCTCACCCCGTTAGTTTTGTTTTCCTTACAGGGGTACGAGCGAGGCGTGAGACGTGTAAAGGCTAGCGTAGTCTAGTTGTTTGACTTTTGACTTTTGTCTTGTACTCGCGCTATTCCTCGAGTAGAATGTTTTGTATTTGATTTGTATACGCTCTGAACTAGTTGGGTATATTGAGACTTTGTACCTTGATTCGTATTAATGTAAATTATAAGTTTGAACTGTGAATGTTATTTATGGGTCATGGATGTATGCACGTGATACGAGTGAGTATGTGAGTGAGTCCTGGCGAGAGTTGGGCAGGCGGTCCGCCGAACCTTTTGGTACGCCTTAGTGGGAGGTGGGGTCGTCACAGGTGGTATCAGAGCCTAGGTTGTGAATTGATCTAGGCAGATTGAGTGCTTGATATGATAGACTAGGGTTTTATTCTTGAGCTTAGCCTTTAGCCTTGTTTTCTACGTGTCGTGTACTTACTGTTGCCATGTTACTTGTAAACCTAGGTTATGGCGGGTACCGACGCCTCTGGGAGTGCTGGACCGTCCCAGCCTGTGCCTACTGACGTACCGACCAATGTAGTCCCTGACGCGCCTACGGACGCTCCTATCGGCGAGCCACATCTGGAGGGGCCCGTTTGCCGTGTGATTACATATCAGGAGAGTCCTGGTGGGCCATTGTAGCGATGGTCCCCAGCGCGCAAGATCCGGCGCTGCAATTGCTGGAAGACCTACTCCTACCCCGATCGGGTAGTGCTCGCTGTGGACGACGAGCGGAGAAGATTGGCTAGCGCCAATCGAAGGTGCCAGACAGAGATTGAGCGTCTCCGGGCTACTCTCCGAGATCAGGGGGCTAGGATCCGAGAGCTGGAGGCCTCGGTATTGGAGGAGCAGTAGCGGATGGATGCCTTTCGCGAGCAGGCTCAGACGACGACTGGACGCCTGATGCGAGTGATTGCGGATATTAGAGACCGGACTGGCCACATTTTGACCGAGTGCGAGGCCCTAGTGGATGATGTGCTCCAGGACTTGGCTGGAGAGGGCCAAGCGCCTGTAGTTCCTGGTGCTCCTGGGGAGGATCCAGAGGAGGATCCTGAGGAGGACCCGGAGGAGGAGCCGAGTGCATCCTCGGAGTCGGTTGGGTCGGCGTCTAGCCGAACGACTTGTTAGAGTTGAGAGGGTTTCTTTTGTGGGATAGTTAGGAACATAGTAGGACGACACGTTTTCTTTTGTTTTTGACTTAGACGTGTCATGGTGGATGTAAATAGGGTCTCTTTTGTTCTATGTTCCTGGGCTAGTAGAGCCTCTGACTTGCTTAAGTTGGCATGTATATATGACTTGTTTGCTATGTATATAAAGTACTTGTTTATTACGTGTTTATTTGCCTCTATTTATCCTTTTGCAACGTACCATACGAGCTATACCTTACCTTGTTTATATGTTTATAGTTGCTTAACTCTCAAAACATGGAGGGTAGAAGAAGTCAAACCAGAGGAACTAACCGAGGACGCGGTCCTAGTCGAGGCCGTGGGAGTAGACAGGCACAGGAACCAGTGCTAGAACCGAGAGAGGAGAGAGAGGCAACAATTGAGCCACAACCTGAACCCCAAGCTGCAGGGGGAGATCAAGTGGCAATCGCCATCCAGCAAATGACCAATATTTTGGCCCGGTTAGTGGAACAACAGGGTCAAACCCCTGTAAATCAACCTAGGGACCCTGATAATGGGCAAGATAGGGCCTTAGAGAGATTCCAAAAATTCTCTCCACCCAAGTTCTTAGGAGGACCAGACCCGGATGGGGCCAAGAAATGGCTGGAGGCCATGGTTAATATTTTTGCTGCCTTAAACTATACAGAGGAAAGGCAAGTGCAATTTGCTGTTTTCCAATTCGAGGGGCCAGCTAGGGCTTGGTGGAACATAGTGAGGGCCAAGTGGGAGAGAGAGGCGACTGCATGGACCTGGTTAAACTTCGTACGGGAGTTTAACGAGAAATATCTTTCACCCATCATCCAGGAGAAGCGAGAGGACGATTTCATTAAACTCCGCCAGGGTACGATTAGTGTAACTGAGTATGAGACTCAGTTTACAAAGTTGTCTAAATTTGCTCCTGAACTGATAGCTACGGAGCAAAGAAAAGTACGAAGGTTTGTGTAAGGGCTAAATGTGGAGTTACAAGAAGCCTTAGCGGCAGCTCAAATTAATACGTTTACGGAGGTACTGGAGAAGGCCCAAAGGATAGAGACTGCTAGGGCACACGTGAGGAATTTCCACGCTAAACGGAAAGGGGCACCTAGTGGAGCCCAAGGGTCAGTACGAGGTGATCGGAGCATGCCACCTGCTAAATCCGGTCGTGGGGCTGGAGGTGGACGGTTTTCGAGCACATCTAGGGGAAGTGCTCCGAGAGGTGGTGCCCAGAGGGGAGGCTAAAGTGGTAGGGGTCAAGGTAGAGGTATTCCCTAGGGAGGCCAAACCTCCACTCCCTGAGTAACGTGTGGATATTGTGGGAAACCAAACCAGACAGAGGATGAGTGTTGGAGAAAGGCTCGGAAGTGCCTAAGATGCGGAAGTGTGGATCACCAAATAAGCAACTGCCCGTTGATTAGTGATACCCAGTCAACTGCTAGGTCAAACCCAAAGCCGACCAATGCTGGAGGGACCAGGTCGAGGGTACCGGCCAGAGTATATTCGCTGGATCAACAAACCGTGCCTGAACCAACGGAGGTGGTAGAAGGTACAATCCCTGTTTTTCACCGATTAGCCAAAATTTTGATAGACCCCGGTGCTACTCACTCTTTTGTTAATCCTGCATTTATGCTTGGAATTGACTTGAAAGTTGAAAGGTTACCTTATGACTTAGAGGTAAAAACACCTACGAGTAATCAAATTTTACTTGCGAATAAGGTATATAGGAATTGTGACATTTGGGTTGGTGAGTGGAAATTGGTAGTTGACCTCCTTAGTCTAGCCATTAAGGGGTATGATGTTATTCTAGGTATGGATTGGCTAACTCACTATCATGCTCGGGTCGATTGTAGGATGAAAGTGGTCGAATTTTGTATACCGGGGGAGGCAACTCTAAAGTTAGACGTGAAGGGTATGATAGCCTCTTCTGCGCTTATTTCGGGAATAAGGGCTAGGAAATTGCTGAGTCGTGGGGCACGCGATTATTTAGCTTTTCTGATTAACACTCCGGGAGAAAAGATTAAGTTGGAGGACATGTAGGTAATCAGTGAATACCCGGACGTATTTCCGGAGGAGTTGGAGTCTCTGCCACCCGAAAGGGAGATTGAATTTAAGGTTGACCTAGTACCCGGAACTACGCCTATTTCGAAAACCCCTTATCGTATGGCACCTGCTGAGCTTAAGGAGCTAAAGGTGCAATTGCAGGACTTGCTAGAACGGGGGTTCATACACGAGAGCGAGTCGCCGTGGGGAGCTCCAGTGTTATTTGTTAAAAAGAAGGACGGGAGTTTGAGGTTATGTATTGATTATCGAGGGCTGAATGCAGTAACTATTAAAAATAAATATCCTTTGCCCCACATTGATGAGTTGTTTGATCAGTTACAAGGGTCTGTGGTGTTTTCTAAGTTGGACCTGCGACAAGGGTACTATCAATTGAGAATTAGAAAGGAGGATGTGCCGAAAACGGCGTTTAACACTCGATATGGGCATTTTGAGTTCGCAGTAATACCTTTTGGCTTAACCAATGCCCCAGCGGCATTCATGGATTTAATGCATCGAGTGTTCAAACCTTACTTGGATAGGTTTGTAGTGGTATTCATTGATGATATCTTAGTGTATTCGAAATCAAGGGAGGAGCATGAACAACATTTGCGGATAGTGCTGCAAACCCTAAGAGAGCACCAACTGTTCGCTAAGTTCAGTAAGTGTGAATTTTGGTTGGAAAAAGTGGCATTTCTAGGTCACATAATTTCAAAAGATGGGCTTGTTGTAGACCCGACGAAAGTAGAAGCTGTGGCCAAATGGAAGCGGCCAGAAAATTCCACAGAGGTGCGAAATTTCCTAGGTCTAGCAGGGTACTACCGTCGATTTATAAAGAATTTCTCAAGAATTGCGGGACCCTTGACTAACTTGACCAAGAAACAAGGAAAGTATATTTGGGATGTTAAGTGCGAGAGTAGTTTCCAAGAGCTTAAGAAACAATTGACTAGGGCTCCAGTTTTAGCTTTGCCCAGTGGGAACGATAGCTACACGGTTTATACCGATGCTTCAAAAGAGGGGCAAGGGTGCGTGTTGATGCAAAATAGGAATGTGATTGCCTATGCATCTCGGAAGTTAAAACCTCATGAGCTAAACTATCCAACCCATGATTTGAAGCTTGCAGCTGTTGTGTTTGCTTTGAAAAAATGGTGACATTATCTCTATGGTGTAACTTTCGAGGTCTATACGGATCATAAGAGCCTTAAGTATCTGTTTTCTCAGAAGGAGCTAAATCTAAGACAACGTCGGTGGGTAGAGTTCTTAGAAGATTATGACTGTACAATTAACTACCATCCTGGAAAAGCTAACGTTGTAGCAGATGCTTTAAGCTGAAAGACTCAACTAGCAAGTTCTATGGTGAGAGAGTGGAGCCTGTTGGAAGACGTATGTGAGTGGAGACCTCGTCTGGAACCAAAGAAAGTGATTTTTGGGAATATTGAGGTGAAGTCGACACTGATGGAGCGGATCAAAGAGGGCCAAGTGAAGGACCCAATGGTGCAAAAGTGGGTGGAAAGGGTGAAGAAAGGGGAGTTGCCTAACTTTAACTTAGGTACTGATGGAATCTTGAAGTTCCGAAATCGTGTCGTGGTACCTAGGAATGAGGAGTTAAAGAGAGAAATTTTGGAGGAATCTCACCGCTCTAGATATATGGTGCACCCAAGAAATAATAAGATGTACCAAGATCTTAAAAGTCTGTATTGGTGGGAGAATATGAAGGCGGAGATTGCCCAATTTGTGCAAAAGTGTCTCACGTGCCAACAGGTAAAAGCTGAACATCAAAAGCCGTCAGGTCTGTTACAGCCTTTAGAGATCCCTGAATGGAAATGGGAGCACATAACGATGGATTTTGTATCAGGGTTGCCACGAACACAAAAGGGGTATGATGCAATTTGGGTGATAGTAGATCGATTAACCAAGACCGCGCATTTTCTGCCAGTAAATATGAAATATTCTTTGGAGAAACTTGCTAAACTTTATATGGATGAAGTGGTGAGACTACATGGGGTACCGGTGAGCATTGTATCCGATAGAGACCCTAGATTTGTATCCCGATTCTGGCAGAAATTGCAAGAGGCTCTAGGAACTAAATTGAACTATAGTACAACATATCATCCGCAAACTGATGGACAATCTGAAAGAACCATTCAAACTCTTGAGGATATGCTGAGAGCCTGTATTGTGGATTTTAGAGGAAGTTGGAGTCAATACTTAACCTTGGTTGAATTTGCTTACAACAATAGTTATCATTCCTCTATTCAAATGGCCCCATATGAAGCCTTGTATGGACGACGATGTCGATCCCCAATCCATTGGGATGAAGTAGGAGAGAGAAAAATTATAGATCCGGCCACAATACCATGGGTTGAGAAAGCTTATGAAAGGGTAAAGATGATCCGCCAGAGACTGCAAACGGCTCAAAGTCGACAGAAAAGTTATGCCGATCATCGGAGAAAGGATTTGGAGTTTGAGGTGGGGGATAAAGTGTTTCTTGGAATTACCCTGTTGAAAGGAAAGATTAGAGCAGGAAAAGGGAAAAAGTTGCAACCACGATATATAGGACCTTTCAATGTACTCTAGCGAATAGGAAAGGTGGCTTATCGACTTGAGTTACCCGCTAGTTTGTCTAGGATCCACGACGTTTTCCATGTTTCTTTGCTTAAAAAATACCATCCGGATTCGACTCACGTTTTGCCACCCGAAGAGGTTGAACTCGACGAGTCCTTAACCTATGAAGAGCGACCCGTTCAAATATTGGATCGGAAGGTGAAGGACCTGAGAAACAAGCAGATTCCTTTAGTAAAGGTTCTTTGGAAGCATCATGAAGTGGAAGAAGCGACCTGGGAGCTAGAAAAGGACATGCAAGAGAAATATTCCGACCTGTTCGCGACGAAAGGTATGAATTTCGAGGTCGAAATTCTTTTAAGGGGGAGAGAATGTGAGGACTCGCAAATTTCTCATATTTTTCACAAAATTGCCCTTTTATTTGGAAATTATTATTTATTAAAGCCCTACTACCCAATTATTCCACAATAAGTGTAAATAAACCTAGAAAGTAGGGTTTCACTTTTGGTTTCAAGATTGGAGCAAAATTAGCATTTTCGCGATTTTCCGCCGGATGAATTTTCGGTACAGAGCAAGGACCAAATTTGATGATTAAAAGTGACTTTTGAGTGAGAAATAATATGTGATTAGGAGCAATGATAAAAAGTTAGTGAATAGGAAGTAAAAACCCTAGTACGTGTGATTTAAGGAAAAACGGCGCGAACCGACGGGTACCGCGTACCACCGATTGAACGCACCACTTGACCATCATTTTTTATATACTTAATGTCTTTAATATTAGAGCCAAACACCAGCTATAAAGCTGAGAAAGCTGGCCGAATTTTTTGACCAAAAACAACATGGAAAAGGAAAAAATTAAGAACCAATCTTGAAGCAACAAATGGTAGTCTTCCCTTGGTTGGTTGACTAATGAATTTACATCATATTTATCCCTAAAACCAACTCCAAAGCTCTTCATTTCTGTACCATCACAGCCGAGAGAGAGAGAAAAGGGAGAGCAAGAAAAACAAGAAAAACAACCATTTCATCTTGAGTTTGATCAACCAAGTGAGAAAGAAAGGAAACTAAACCGATCAAAGAGTGAGTTGTGAGTTGGGAAGCTAGGGGAACTAAAAATTTCCAAAGGAGGTGGAGTATCACTCTTCCAAGCTTTGTCTTTGAGGTATAAGATCTGATCATGGTTCTTGTTCTTTTAAATTTTGGTTTAAGATGTTATCTAGTTCATGTTTTGGCTTGATTACAAGATATGCAAGTTGTGGTGATAATTTTGGATGATATATGCAAGTTAGGGTTTAATAAATTTCTACCTAAACTTGTTGTATAGTTAGTATATGTTGTATATAAGATTATATAAGGGGCTTTGGTAGTGTTGGAAGCAAGAAAATAAATAGATTGTCATGAAATCCCAAAAACTTCAGATTTCTGGAATTTTATGTTTACATTCTGCCCGGTTTTAGTACTCATAGTTAGAGGCCGAATTACGCTTGGACTAAAGCATGGAGGTTGTATAGAATGGTATTTTATAGGTGCCTACAAAATTTCAGCTCAATCGGAGCAACGTAGCCTGTGAAAAGACTAAAATGCCCTCACTGCCCTAGGTTAAATTCCAGTGTTCCGCGTGGACAGTTTAGTATTTTTTGTTGTGTTTATTCACTATGATCCGTTCAGATTTAGTCATTTTCCAAAACATGAAGGTTTTAGTACTCTGTCTTAGATTTTTAACGCCTCCAAGAACACCTTAAACGGACCTTGGTAGCCTGAGATATGACCATTCTAGTGTAGTGCAGTTAATTAGCCGTATAGTTGGCAGTTGGCTCTGTAATTTGGGAATTTGACCAGGTTACGCTGGAAATTCGACTAAGTGATCTTCATGAACATTGTAGCCCTATGTCTTATCTTCGAAACGATATAAGTTGTATCTCAATCCGATAAGTATAGTATCAGTTGTGTCATTTCCACAAAAACACGTCAAACCTGTCTTTTGCTAGGTTACAATTCCGCACTTGTTATCACTTTGATTTTTGGTCTTATGTTGTTATGAGCCTATGGAACGGCTATTTACTTGAATCTATGATATGTATGACTTTGGGGTTGAATGAGAAAAATAATAAAGCCAGAATGGCTGGAAAATTAGGTAAACACAAAGGGCATGCTGCCCAAATTCACGTTCGAAGACTAGAGAGATACACTTACGACTTGGTAAGGTTGACAAACGAATATCACTTGAACCATCTAGGACTTTGGTTATCGAGGGTTATACGTTAGAACCTAGCCGAACTTGTACCCGTAGGGAAGGTGGTATTAATCACCATAAATCTGTTTTCCTTGCACTTTCGACTTAAAAGCTATTTCCAAGTATAATTGATACCAAAGTTTACCATTTGAAAAGCGAGCGAGTGATCTACGGATATTTTCCAAACGAATTTCAATTTCTTGATTATTATTGAACGAAACGTCTAAGTTTCGAACCTTACATGATTTTCCAAGTTCTTAAGCAACTTTTTATCGCAGATCTGGACTCCAAGCTAGGAGTATCATCTGGGCGAGACCACTAAAAACACTATACTTGTTTTGGTGAGTGCTTTCAAATATCGAATTGCACTTAATACTTGTATTTGATACGTGACCAATGCGATTACATGTTATATACGTGAAATTTTAGGGCAAGAGTGTACTTTATCGCACTTGCCCTAATCAAAATTGCTATTGTTTCATGATTTCACTTGAAATGCTATACTTGCATACAAATTTCATCTTGTTTGGAATTCCAGAAACCCTGAGACTAGTTAATCGAGTCGAGCCGGCAAGGGTCTGATCGATTAGATAACGAACCCTGGGTAACTAGTAATGTCGAGTGGAGTGTATCTCCTCGGCAGAACGGTATACTCGAGTATTACCACCCGTGTCTCGTGTGGCGTGCGGGCCCGAAAAAGGGGGTTGATTGGTGGACGGAGACTGGCGTGAAGTGGGGTATTATTTTTGGACTAGTTATTACTTGAAAGTTGACGGAGTGTCAACTACCGACCGATCAAGCTGGAATGGAACCGAGAGATGAGTTACTGTATTCTTATATGTGAACGTGAACTTGATATTTCTTGACTAGCTGAAGTAATATTTCTCTGATATGACTTGTTTGCTCGCAGTTTTTGTAACAGCCCCACCTTCCCCTAAGGCGAACCAAAGGGGTTAGCGGACTGCCTGCCCAGCTCTCGCCAGGACTACGGAGCGGTTACACGCGTTCTAAAACGTTTCGGAAATGCAAAAGTGCGCTCGGACAAGCCACAAGAACCAAAATAACAAAATAATAAGCAAAAGGAAAACGATGAATAGTGCCTGGAATAGGGGAAACCGAGAACCCACCAAACAGTAATACATAGCAATTCAACATTTACAACCACACTTGGCATGTCAAAAACTATACATATGGTATACACATATTCGGTTTGCCATTCAGAAGATGAACCCAATACACATTAGGGTTTCATGAGATGAGCTATTCAAAATAGACATATACATGGCTCAATTTGGCAACCAACACGTATGAGCTCCCAAAAGTGATTATTTTCCTGTAAGGAAAACAAAAGGGAACAGAAAGGGGTGAGCTTGCGCTCAATGAGGTACCAAACAGATAGCAATAAAATCATGGCATTTCATGTTTAACAAATCAGATACACATGCCAGATATAAAGCAACGGAACCACTGATTCAAATCAGAAGGATACGGGTGGCTCTCAGGAACCAAATTTCCAGCGCAGTACTTGATCCAGACCGGTTGACCCTCCGTCAACGTATATAGAACCAAAGCGTCCGTAGACCCCTCTTCACTCCAAATTCCGTCCACCAAACACCCCTTTACCGGGCCCGCTCACCGTATCAGTAACAGAAATGGTAATACTCGAGTATACCGGAACCCAAGGGTCTCAATACCCAAAGATCCCCGAACAGACTACCGTGGTTCGTTATCTAATCGTCCAGGCCCTTGCCGGCCCGACTTGAATAACTTAGCCACAGGATTTGAGCTCATAGGTCACAGAAAGGTCGTTGGACACAAGCTTCCAAACGACGTCAGAACAGATACAGTTTCAGATACAGATAACAGATTCAGTACAGTTTCAGATACAGATACAGATAACAGATTCAGATAGACGTTCAGAATTGGAATATGAACAGACCAGAGAACGAGTGTGATAAAGTACACCCTCGCCTCCACTTTATCAAAGCAGTACTTGGCTTCAATAGTCATAAGTCAAGTATTCAGATATTCAGATATTCAGATATTTCACATAAAGGGTAGCAGGCAGTGGTACACTCACCGATTCAACTTCAAAAGTTTCACTTCAGATTGGCCTTAATCGCCAAGAAACCCTAAAATAATCAAAATAAACCAATTGAAGGTTTCATATCTAAAATCGAATAAACGGAATGCACAAGTGAGACATACTAATGCAAGGGTGCAAAAACATGATTTTCTTGAAAACAAAAAGATAACATCAAGACCTAGGCGCAAACAACCCAAAAGCCCTTCATTTCCATCAAAAGGCAAATCCAACTTAAAGAACCAAACGGCCTAGAAAATCGGGCAGCACTTCCCCTAAATTTCTTACTTTTCCAGCCATTAAGGCTTCATTATTTCCTCAAATCAGTCCCAACACCTCACACAAAAGTCATCTCATTCCCAAAAGCCGTTCACTAGGCTCAAAGTAGTACAAGTACAAAAGTTAGCTAGAAAATGACCGGAATAAGAGTAAGCCTTAAAACCATGCCAACCAATAGGGTTTCATAAATCCATGCCAATCACAACCCCAATAGGGTTTCATATACATATATAAGCATAATAGCAAACCAGAAAATCAGGAAATATAACTCATTTGATCAATCAACAAAAACAGTTTTGGCCTCCGTATGCGGTAATGGTACAAAATGCAATACGCTTATCGGATGAGGGTGTAAGACCCACCATCTCGAAGCTAAAAGACAGAGCTACAACAATGTAGAAGGTCACTCAGTCCAAATCCTAGCACAACTAGGTCAAAATTGCAGAAAACCAAGCCAGAACCGTAATTGCAGGTTCCCAAATCACACAAAACTGGAATACGTCTATCTCGGCCTACACAGGTCCAAATGCATTGATTCCAAAGGCACATGAAAGCTAAGACATCAAGATACATTTCATCAGAAGACACCCACAACAAAATCCAAACCAATTCCAGTCAAAACAGACAATTACTATCGCAGTTCGCACATTCTGTTCACCCAGAACAGCAACAGTAAAAACGGCATAACTCACTCTACACTACTCCAAATGCCCTGAAATTTTGCAGGCACTTCAAACTCATCAATACCTACAACTTTCATGTTTTGAGCAAAGTCCAATTCGGCCTCTATCTATGACCTAAAATTTCGGACAGAATGTTCAACCAAGAACCCTAATTTTCCAGAAATTCTTCCAAATCCAAAATTGATTGCAATTTTCTATCATATGCACCTACTAGAGCCAAAGCCCCTTATTACCAACCATCAAAAACAATCACACCATCAAGATCATATGAAACCAGAAAATTCCTCAAAAAATAAAAAACTCAACCAAATCACTTCAAACCAAGAAATAATCCACAATTTCTAACACAATAGCCACCATTAGGCATAAATTCAACATCATTAGCTATAAGAAAATGTTCAATCATCACTTACCAAGTAAACAAGAGAGAGGAAGATGTTGGACACCTTAAGTTCTCCAAAAAGCTTCACCAAAACACTCACTAACACCAAGTGGAAGGATTTTATGGAGTAAAAACTAATTTAGGCAAATAGTTTGGAAGATTGAGCTAGTTGGGAGCTTGAAATTTGAAGCAAGTTTCTTCCTTCTTGAGCTCTCAAGAGTCGGCCAACATAGAATGAAAAATGGTTATTTTTTGTGAATTTTTGAAGATATTTACTCCATAAGTCAAAAGGTCAAAACCATGAATAGTAGTCTTAAGTCCTAACCAATGGGAAAATGACACATGGCATCTCATTAAATGCAATTCAATCCTTTAGTCACCTCTCACATCAATCACTTCACACTCCTCTACTTATCTATTAACACCCAATAAATTTTACACAGTATCCGAAACTTAACCTTATTGGCCGAATTTTTCCGAACTTTCCGCACTAGTGGGTCCCACTTCCTTTCTATATCCTTAATTTTCAAAAACTACCCAATGCTAGGAAAAATCATATAAAACTTATATTTACTCATAAAAATTATCTAGAAAATTTTCCGGATACAGAAAGTGCAGAAAACAAACCATTGAAAATAAGAAAACCTGGAAATATAATAAAACCTAGAAAATGGAAAAATTACGGGTTCTCACACTCTCTCCCCCTTAAAGAAATTTCGCCCTCGAAATTTTACCTTCCCAATTTAAAGTAACCAATGGCCTGTACCTTCTCCGTCTTCAGAGTCAGAAGAAATAAGGTTCTTCATTTTAGTCCCTTTTCCACTTGACGGGCCAGGGTCGGTCTTGGTTGGCTGCTGGTTCCTTTCTTTTCGTGCAATAACCCCCGGGCAATTAGCAACCAAATGCTCGGCGCTCCCACAACACAGACATCTCCTCCCCTTTTTCCAGCAATCCACTTCAATATGATTGGATTTTCTACAATATCCACAAATTATCTCACCACTCGCTCCACGGCCCTTCTTCACAATTGATCTACCAGCTTTACCCTTTTTCTTTGCATGAAAGATCTTCAGTTGTGGCTTTGCAATTCCCGTCCTTTGAGCTTCCTCTGGCGTTCCCATAGATGTGTTACCTTGTGCCATTGCTACGGTCTCCTTGGAAATCTCTTCGTATTTCCTCTTTAACTCCATATTTTGGTGTAAGAGTTCAAGTTTCTCCGAATACTCTTGCTTCCATTGCCTTTCCCAGTACTCGGTCAGCCTCCTTTGAACCTCTAATTCATCTCGGAGAACCAAAATTTCCTGATACGGATCAACCCAATGTGTCATCTTACTGAAGTGCTGGAACTCGGATGCTAGCCTGCCGGGCAAAACAATGGGTCATAATACATTCTTAAGTACAAGTGGCACTCCCGGTCCTTGTCCAGCTATTGTTTCCCTTTTCTTTTCTTGATTCCTGGCCTCATTTAGTTCCACGTCCACGACGACATCTTCCTCACATATATATATATTTTCTCTCTTTTCTTTTTCCCCTTTCCCACAGTACTGCAACGCATAACTACAGTAAAGTGACAAAAGTAATCGAATTCTAGCACACCAATTACACCAAAGACATATACACATATAACACGCCATGTATCAAGAAAACGGATAATCAAGTACACCAACACATGCCAATTAGACAGATAATCCTATGCACAATACCCAAACCACTGTCATGTCATAGGGGTATCAAGCAAATCAAGAGTAAAGGCGATATAGTCCCAGACCCAATTAAAATAACCCCGTCCGATCCCTCACGTCACTTACTATGCAAACTAGATATCCAATAACCTCTTGGACTCATTCTAGCCAAACAAAGCCTATTCATGTTCCCAAAATGCAAATTCCACATACTTAACACCGCCTCAACTCTGAAGTACTCAGGCACAAGAATCCGAAATAAGACAATTCACCTCTCGAGCTGGCCAGTCCCAAGAGTAAACCATCTACAATCGAAATTCCCACCAGACGTACCGATCTATGTTCCTCAGATACCACAAGAAAAGTTAAGGCCTATAACAATCACAATTCAGAACTTAGGCTCGATCGAGCACTTATTCCTTCATACCAATTCACCACATAGTCCAGGCTCACTCCGCGCAGAGACCACGCGAAGCAGGCTCTGATACCACCTGTAACAGCCCCACCTTCCCCTAAGGCGAACCAAAGGGGTTAGCGGACTGCCTGCCCAGCTCTCGCCAGGACTACGGAGCGGTTACACGCGTTCTAAAACGTTTCGGAAATGCAAAAGTGCGCTCGGACAAGCCACAAGAACCAAAATAACAAAATAATAAGCAAAAGGAAAACGATGAATAGTGCCTGGAATAGGGGAAACCGAGAACCCACCAAACAGTAATACATAGCAATTCAACATTTACAACCACACTTGGCATGTCAAAAACTATACATATGGTATACACATATTCGGTTTGCCATTCAGAAGATGAACCCAATACACATTAGGGTTTCATGAGATGAGCTATTCAAAATAGACATATACATGGCTCAATTTGGCAACCAACACGTATGAGCTCCCAAAAGTGATTATTTTCCTGTAAGGAAAACAAAAGGGAACAGAAAGGGGTGAGCTTGCGCTCAATGAGGTACCAAACAGATAGCAATAAAATCATGGCATTTCATGTTTAACAAATCAGATACACATGCCAGATATAAAGCAACGGAACCACTGATTCAAATCAGAAGGATACGGGTGGCTCTCAGGAACCAAATTTCCAGCGCAGTACTTGATCCAGACCGGTTGACCCTCCGTCAACGTATATAGAACCAAAGCGTCCGTAGACCCCTCTTCACTCCAAATTCCGTCCACCAAACACCCCTTTACCGGGCCCGCTCACCGTATCAGTAACAGAAATGGTAATACTCGAGTATACCGGAACCCAAGGGTCTCAATACCCAAAGATCCCCGAACAGACTACCGTGGTTCGTTATCTAATCGTCCAGGCCCTTGCCGGCCCGACTTGAATAACTTAGCCACAGGATTTGAGCTCATAGGTCACAGAAAGGTCGTTGGACACAAGCTTCCAAACGACGTCAGAACAGATACAGTTTCAGATACAGATAACAGATTCAGTACAGTTTCAGATACAGATACAGATAACAGATTCAGATAGACGTTCAGAATTGGAATATGAACAGACCAGAGAACGAGTGTGATAAAGTACACCCTCGCCTCCACTTTATCAAAGCAGTACTTGGCTTCAATAGTCATAAGTCAAGTATTCAGATATTCAGATATTCAGATATTTCACATAAAGGGTAGCAAGCAGTGGTACACTCACCGATTCAACTTCAAAAGTTTCACTTCAGATTGGCCTTAATCGCCAAGAAACCCTAAAATAATCAAAATAAACCAATTGAAGGTTTCATATCTAAAATCGAATAAACGGAATGCACAAGTGAGACATACTAATGCAAGGGTGCAAAAACATGATTTTCTTGAAAACAAAAAGATAACATCAAGACCTAGGCGCAAACAACCCAAAAGCCCTTCATTTCCATCAAAAGGCAAATCCAACTTAAAGAACCAAACGGCCTAGAAAATCGGGCAGCACTTCCCCTAAATTTCTTACTTTTCCAGCCATTAAGGCTTCATTATTTCCTCAAATCAGTCCCAACACCTCACACAAAAGTCATCTCATTCCCAAAAGTCGTTCACTAGGCTCAAAGTAGTACAAGTACAAAAGTTAGCTAGAAAATGACCGGAATAAGAGTAAGCCT
Organism: Coffea arabica; assembly: GCF_036785885.1. Taxonomy (NCBI): domain Eukaryota; kingdom Viridiplantae; phylum Streptophyta; class Magnoliopsida; order Gentianales; family Rubiaceae; genus Coffea; species Coffea arabica. Next base: position 39,967,875 of record NC_092329.1, read on the forward strand.
TAAAACCATGCCAACCAATAGGGTTTCATAAAGCCATGCCAATCACAACCCCAATAGGGTTTAATATACATATATAAGCATAATAGCAAACCAGAAAATCAGGAAATATAACTCATTTGATCAATCAACAAAAACAGTTTTGGCCTCCGTATGCGGTAATGGTACAAAATGCAATACGCTTATCGGATGAGGGTGTAAGACCCACCATATCGAAGCTAAAAGACAGAGCTACAACAATGTAGAAGGTCACTCAGTCCAAATCCTAGCACAACTAGGTCAAAATTGCAGAAAACCAAGCCAGAACCGTAATTGCAGGTTCCCAAATCACACAAAACTGGAATACGTCTATCTCGGCCTACACAGGTCCAAATGCATTGATTCCAAAGGCACATGAAAGCTAAGACATCAAGATACATTTCATCAGAAGACACCCACAACAAAATCCAAACCAATTCCAGTCAAAACAGACAATTACTATCGCAGTTCGCACATTCTGTTCACCCAGAACAGCAACAGTAAAAACGGCATAACTCACTCTACACTACTCCAAATGCCCTGAACTTTTGCAGGCAATTCAAACTCATCAATACCTACAACTTTCATGTTTTGAGCAAAGTCCAATTCGGCCTCTATCTATGACCTAAAATTTCGGACAGAATGTTCAACCAAGAACCCTAATTTTCCAGAAATTCTTCCAAATCCAAAATTGATTGCAATTTTCTATCATATGCACCTACTAGAGCCAAAGCCCCTTATTACCAACCATCAAAAACAATCACACCATCAAGATCATATGAAACCAGAAAATTCCTCAAAAAATAAAAAACTCAACCAAATCACTTCAAACCAAGAAATAATCCACAATTTCTAACACAATAGCCACCATTAGGCATAAATTCAACATCATTAGCTATAAGAAAATGTTCAATCATCACTTACCAAGTAAACAAGAGAGAGGAAGATGTTGGACACCTTAAGTTCTCCAAAAAGCTTCACCAAAACACTCACTAACACCAAGTGGAAGGATTTTATGGAGTAAAAACTAATTTAGGCAAATAGTTTGGAAGATTGAGCTAGTTGGGAGCTTGAAATTTGAAGCAAGTTTCTTCCTTCTTGAGCTCTCAAGAGTCGGCCAACATAGAATGAAAAATGGTTATTTTTTGTGAATTTTTGAAGATATTTACTCCATAAGTCAAAAGGTCAAAACCATGAATAGTAGTCTTAAGTCCTAACCAATGGGAAAATGACACATGGCATCTCATTAAATGCAATTCAATCCTTTAGTCACCTCTCACATCAATCACTTCACACTCCTCTACTTATCTATTAACACCCAATAAATTTTACACAGTATCCGAAACTTAACCTTATTGGCCGAATTTTTCCGAACTTTCCGCACTAGTGGGTCCCACTTCCTTTCTATATCCTTAATTTTCAAAAACTACCCAATGCTAGGAAAAATCATATAAAACTTATATTTACTCATAAAAATTATCTAGAAAATTTTCCGGATACAGAAAGTGCAGAAAACAAACCATTGAAAATAAGAAAACCTGGAAATATAATAAAACCTAGAAAATGGAAAAATTACGGGTTCTCACAGTTTTACTATTACTCTGCTATTTCTTGGGTTGTTGACCAATTTGATATTTGGAACTTCACTGAGCTTTGGCTCACCCCGTTAGTTTTGTTTTCCTTACAGGGGTACGAGCGAGGCGTGAGACGTGTAAAGGCTAGCGTAGTCTAGTTGTTTGACTTTTGACTTTTGTTTTGTACTCGCGCTATTCCTCGAGTAGAATGTTTTGTATTTGATTTGTATACGCTCTGAACTAGTAGGGTATATTGAGACATTGTACCTTGATTCGTATTAATGTAAATTATAAGTTTGAATTGTTAATGTTATTTATGGGTCATGGATGTATGCACGTGATACGAGTGAGTATGTGAGTGAGTCCTGGCGAGAGCTGGGCAGGCGGTCCGCCGAACCTTTTGGTACGCCTTAGGGGGAGGTGGGGTTGTCGCACATAGAGCCCACTTCAACCTTTTCAATCCAAATAACAACAACAATATGGAAGCCACAAGCTTCATAGTCAAAACCGAAACCCATTAAGCCAAGAAAATGGAAAGATTTGAAGTGGATGAAGGCTACCTCTTAGCTCCTGAAGAAACCAAAAGTTTCACCACTAAAACTCCCAAGAAAACCGCGAAGATGAAACTTTCCTCCAGGCCAAGGTTAATCTCCAAGCGATTTTGAGGTTTATGCAAAGTTGGAAGTGTTTTGGAGCAAGAATGAGCAAAAATGGAGTGGAGAGCTTTCTTCCTTCTTCCCTTGAAGTTGCTTGCCGAAAATGAGGGAGTGAGGAGAAAGAGATGAGGATTTGTTTGGGTGAGGATGTGAGGACCCGAAAATTTTCTTAATTTTATAGAATATTACTGGGTTATTTAAACAATTATTCACTCATTTTCTCCGAATTATTTATTTCAACCATTTTAAATCCTTTCATATGGAACAACGTCCCTTTTATGGTTTTAAAACATTTTGTCGGAAAAATTGACTTTTGAAAATTCATTTAGTTCGAAATAACGAGTACATATTTTTCGATGCTATACTTGAATCGGGAGTGTATTAATATTGGAGAATTAAGAATGATCAATAGTAGATTAAGAAAGGTTAATTGAGGAAGTAATACTAGACTCCTGTGAGGACTTGCAAAATTTATTATTTTGAATTCCTATTTCGAGCCTATTTAAATATTTAATTGCCCATTTATTCCAAATATTATTTTTTAATCTCTTTAGACCTAATTACATGGGTCTATAGTTTCGTTATATTTTTAAAGTGACTTGTTTCAAAATTTAATTTTTGGAAGCTCGTTAAGTGAAATAGTGAATACGCGTTTGGAGATTATATCTGATTTGGGATGCAATAAGCTTGGAAAATTAGAGACTTGCATGATGGACTTAAAATAGGTATTTTTATGTTTAGGTATTCAAGTGATAGTTATTAGTACTATCGTTATAAGAATTTCTTGAACGTTTTGCTTTATCGCGCTTAAATTGGATATATGCGTTTTCACACGCGCAATTTAATTAAAGGACTTTAGACCCTTATTTTGGGACAATTAAGAGTGGATAATATTTAGATGAAAATAAGTGTATTAGAGGTTTAGTGTACTAGTGAAATAAACTTGAGAGAAATCAAGCACAAAACGTGCGCGTACACGCGCGAGGAAGAGTTGACTTTGGACAATTGTGGACCACACATTTAAAGCTTCTCAAGGAAGCTTCAATTGAACAAACACACACACTCTCTCTTTTCTCTCTCATTGGCTGGCTATCAAGAGCAAGAAAACAACACCAAGTTCTTCCATTTTCTTCTCTAATCCTTCACCAAATCTCCTCCATTTCACTTCAAATTTCACCCACACTTAGCTCAATACTTGGAGAGTTCATCTAGCTAAGAAAAGGAGCTGCATTCCATGGATTTCTTGGACCAAGAAGGGACTGAAAATTCTGCTTGGAACATTGAAACAAGTAAGCAACGATCAACCCTTTAAATCACGCTTTAGGGATGTAGTAGTGCACATTTAAGCTCTTGCATGCATATGGGTAGCTTGTTTATGTTGGAAAACTTGTTGTGCGGGCTCTATGAACTCCCACTTGGATTGGATGGACTGATTTGGTGAATGATGATGAAATTTATGTTGGTTTAGTACTTATATTAGTGGAATAATGTTGGGTTGTTGATAGAAACTCAAGGATGGTGCTATGATCAAAAGTGACCATTTTACCCCTGCCATGTTCGTGACCTTTGGTGCAAATTTTTGAGATTCTAATGGCTGGTTTATGATGTATACATGTTATATTGAGTGTGTGAAAAGTTTCATTGAAAAATAACATGATTTGGTCACCCAAATGTGTTGATTTTGAAAGCTTAGAAAACTGGAAAATGGTTCCCGTAACTGCCTAGGCAGTCATCTCGTTTCGGCCATAACGTTTTACTCCGATGTCAAAATTGAGTGCCATTTATGGCAATGGAAACTACACATTCCCAGATTTCCATTGGCATAAAATGCACGTCCTGGTTCCACTTGAGTGAGCCAAACCATTCGTTTAAAGATTTCTGTTCTGTTTCATTGGTTCACTACAGGGTAGAACATGAACTACAAATTAATGCTCAATTATGAGCTAGTTGTGGATGGATTTTGAAAATGATTTCTTCTGAGAAATTGTAGCTCTATGAATGTGTTTTCCAAAGCCACCAACCACGTTCAATTCCAAGTTGAATTGGGCGAGTTGTGACCAAAACTTGAAACTGACCCAGTGTTGAACACAACCTTCTTCGGTTAATTGAATGTCTTGATCTTGTACTCGAAATTTTTGGTGTTAATTACCCAAAATTGTGTTTTAGATACCTCTTAACATTGTCTATGCAAATGGACCATGGTTGAGGTACTTTGAAAGCCAAATGTTTTGAAAACGGAAAATGAAACTCGCAAGGCATATTTGCCTTGGAAATTTTGGAACTTTGGTGATTTGGTTAACCAACTTTTCATGCTTATTTATCCATGAAATTTGGCAGGAAAATAGTCCTTATATGATAGTATTATACTGCTAAATTTGGTGCTATTCTGAGGTCGTTTCCTTACTCAACTAAACTTCCAAAGTTCGTGATTTGAATTTGGAAAACCCTTGTTTAACAAGGAAATTTGGGTAACTTTGAGCTACCATATATTGGTGCTCAAAACTTCAATTCTGATTCCACTTGTTCCATTTTAAACTTGGATTACAACTCTAATAGATTTCCAAATTTCAAAGGCTAATTCAAATTGAGTGAATTTTGCCGAATTTTCAAAATTGGCCAAAAACCAACTTGAATCTGTCTTGACAACTCAAGTTATCAACTTCAAGCCAAAATTTGAATGCCTTTCACTTGGATTCATGGAAAGGTGTCTTCTAGAAACTTTTAGTACTTTGAAAGATGTTTCCAACGGTACCATATTTTCCAATTTTGGACAATCAGGGAGTGAGTTATGATTTTTCAAAATATTGCACCAAAAATCAAAAAATTGTGACCATTTGAAAGAAATCCTCGCGGGAAACTGTTCACCAGAATCCGGCCTTGAATCTGGCCAGTTATTGGCTGGATAGTTGGCCGGATTGATGATGGAATTTGAAAAAAATAGAGGATTGGTCACTGCCTCCAATCCAGCCAGAATCCGGCCGGATTGTGACGTGGCCATCTTGTTCCGACTTCGGTCGTTCGTTTTGAAACCTATGTGCACGTAATCGTTTCCATCCAATGATTTTTAGAATAATGATCCGTTCTTACTCGAGTTTTGTAACCCTATTGAGTCTCGATTTTTCAAAAGAGAAACCTAGACTTGATTTTCGAGATACATTCTAATATCGTACTAGTGTACGACCACCCTTATTATTTGAAATTATCAGTAATAGCCCATTATTGATTGTTCAAGCACACAAGAGGACCTTCAAGAGGATCCCCCAGTAAACGCCTAAAGCTCCGAGTGACATTTCTTCCTCATTACTTATATTGGTGAGTGTCAAGTGTATGAGTACTTGATACATGCTTAATTGTTATAATTGTTTGGAAATTTTGAAAATGGAGGCGAGTGTGTACTTTACCGCACTCGTTCTTATTTGAAATGAATGACTCATGATTAAAATGAAACGAATGAATTATGAATGACTTAATTGAATGAAATGAGACGATTGAATGTTTGAATGAAATGAAATGGTATGCTATGGCTGCATATGTCATTAGAGTGAATCTCCTCGACTCTCAAATGTACATGGGGGACGCCCAAACTCATAGGCCGACCTTGGACTCGAGCCGACATGTGCCTGGTCAGGAACCTTGGCGAGCCATGACATAATTAAACTCGACCTAATGAGAGGTCTTGCTTGGCCTACTCATGGAGTATTGCCTTATAAATGTCTTGCGGGCTCGGGAGGTGTACGGTGGACGGAGGGAAGTAAGTGGTGATCTACGGAATGGAAATACCGACCCGGTTGACCGAGTGTCATCGCGGGAAGGTATATGAATGACATCAGCAGAGTAAGGGGAACTTAGCTCCTGAGAGCTACCATATCTTTGAATTGTTTTTGTTTACTTTTCCAGCTCAAATTGTTATTTATTGCAATATTATTGCTCTACTTGTTAAATTGGGATTGTTACTTGAACAATGTGCTTGCATGTGTGTTCTTGGCCTCACGAGCGTTTTGCTCACCCTGTAGATTTCTTTTCCTTAACAGGATTTGACCTTGGAATGAGGTTCGGAGGAAATTCTCTTTTGTGTACTCTTGTAATAGGGTTTCAACTCTTTTGTCTAGACTTTTGGCTATTGTATATTTTGGGCTGTATTATGGTAACCCGATGTAAGGATTGGGTGATTTTTATATATCGTTAAGTTTGAACGCTTCCGTACTAATTGTATTTATATTATCTAGTTGTTGGCTTCTAGCACCGCTATACGCTTGAACAGAAATTGCTTGAGTCCTGGCGAGAGCTGGGCAGGCGTTCTGCGGATACCCTTTGGTTCGCTTTAGGGAGAAGTGAGGGCGTCACAGATGAAACTTGGAGAGAAAGAATGAAATAGTAGCTTTAGGTTGTGTGCAAAAAGTCAACTCTCACTAGTGGTCGCGCGAGGGTTTCGTACCACCATTTTCTCTCGGTTTGTTTCAATTGTGCACTAAACCTCCAATGTAGTTCCTTTAATATGGTGATTATCCACTCTTAGTAGTCTAGTATTAGTTTTTTAAATCTCCATTTATCCGTTCCGGCTCGATATACGTGAATTTCAAATTCACGCGCGATAAAGTGAAATTTTTTGAAATCATTCACCACTAATGCCTCAATTAACTTTTCTTAGTCTATTATTATTCATTCTTAATTCTCCAAGACTAATGCACTCTCAGATCGAATTTACCTCAAAAAACATGTACTCGTTATTTCTTATCGAACGAGCCTCCGAAAAATAAATTTTTCTAATGAAACATTTTAAAAACGTAAGTTAGACATTGTTTCATGTAAATGGATTTATAATGGTTGAAATAAATTATTCGGAGAAAATGAGTGAATAAATAATTAATTAAGCCATTAAAATAAGATTAAAATAAGTAAAAATTCGGGTCCTCACACAATGTAGTGGCCGATGCTTTAAATCTTCAAGTGCAAGTGGCAGGATTGATGATTAAAGAGATGCACTTGTTGGAGGAGGTTAGTATATGGAATCCCCGACTTGAACCGAGAAAAGTAATTTTGGAGAATATCGTCATGAAATCCACTTTGTTGGAACGTATCAAGGAGACTCAGGGAAGGGACCCTGAAGTGTAAAAGTGGTTGGAAAAGGTCAAAAAGGGAGAAAAGTCAGATTTTAGCTTGGGAGTGAATGGTGTTTTGAGGTTTCGGACCGGATAGTAGTGCCAAAGAGTGAAGGGCTTAAGAAGAAAATTTTGGAAGAAGCACACCGATCTAAGTACACGGTACATCTTGGAGGGAACAAAATGTACCAAGACTTGAAGAGTTTGTACTGGTGGGAGAGTATGAAGAAGGAAATTACTTAATTTGTCCAGACCTCTTTGATTTGTCAACAAGTTAAAGCCGAACATCAGAAACCATAAAGTCTTTTGCAACCTCTAGAGATACCCGAGTGGATATGGGAAAATATCACCTGGATTTTGTATCTGGATTAGCTAGGACACAAAGGGGTCATGATGCCATTTGGGTAATAGTGGATAGGTTAACGAAATCGGCTCACTTTCTACCAATTAGTATGAAGTATCCGTTGGAGAAGTTAGCTAAGTTATACTTAGATGAGATTATAATAAGGCTACACGGGATACCTGTAAGTATTGTGTCCGATCGAGACCCTAGATTTGTCTCGCGGTTCTGGCAAAAGATACAAGAAGTGTTGAGGACTAAATTGAATTTTAGCACTACTCACCATCCCCAGACAGATGGACAGTCTGAGAGGACGATTCAGATGCTCGAGGACATGTTAAGAACTTGTACTTTGGATTTTGGGGAGAGTTGGAGTAAGTATTTGACTTTGGTAGAATTTGCCTACAATAATAGTTTCCATTCTTCTATTCAAATGGCTCCGTACGAAGCACAATATGGTCGGAAGTGTAGATCTCTGACCTGATGGGATGAGGTTGGTGAAAGAAAGATTTTAGACCTGACTACAATGCCTTAGATTGAGGAGGCGATCGAAAAAGGGAAGTGATACGCTAAAGGATTCAAACTGCACAAAGTCATCAAAAGAGTTATGCAGATAACCGAAGGAAGGACTTAGAATTTGCGGTTGGAGATCAAGTTTTTCTTAAGGTTACTCCTTTGAAAGCAAGTTTGATGGCAGGAAAAGGGAAGAAATTACAACCAAGATTTGTATGACCATACAAGATCCTTCAACGTGTAAGGAATGTAGCTTATAAGTTGGAATTGCAACCGTCTTGAATTCATAATGTTTTCCACGTATTGATACTTAAGAAATATCATCCAAATCCATCACATGTCCTGCAACTGGAACATATTGAAATTGATGAGACATTGACCTATGAGGAGAAACCGATCAAGCTACTAGATTGTAAGGTGAAAGAATTGAGAAACAAGCGGATTCCGTTGGTGAAGGTTCTATGGAGGAACCACGGACTAGAAGAAGCAACCTGGGAAGTTGAAAAAGAAATTCGAGAAATATATCCAGACCGGTTCTCAAATCAAGGTATAATTTTGAGGGCGAAATTTTCTTAAGGGGGAAAGGATGTGAGGACTCGTGTTTTTATTTCTAAAATAGTTATTTTTATGATTATTTACCCTAGTATTAGTTAGTTATATTGTCTTTACGAAAATTTCTTTTAAGTTTCGCTTTATCACGCACGAATTGGAAGTTCGCATATATAGAGCCGGAACGGCTAAGTGGAGATTTAAGAAACTAATACTAGACTACTAAGAGTGAATAATTATAGAGTTAAAGAAATTACTTTGGAAGTTTAGTGCATAAGTGAAACAAACCCGAGAGAAAATGGATACAAAACCTTCGTGCGTGAGTACCATTCATAGTTGACTTTTGCACAAATCTTAACCACAAAACACTTAAGCTTCCGAGAGAAGCTTCATTCATCACACACACTCTCTCTCCTCACCTCCATAGCCAGCCGAAACTCTCAAGGGAAGAAGGAAGAAAGCTCACCAATTTTCACTCCAATTCTTGCTACCATTTCACCTCAAATTTTTCACACAACTTACATATCACTTGGAGAGCAACTCTAGCTTGGTGAAAGGCTTCATCTTGTGGTTTTCTTGGAGCTTTTGTAGTGATAAATTTCTGGTTTTTCAAGAGCTCAAGAGGTATCCATTATCTCCTCTAATCTTTTCATTTTTTCTTCGAAGTTGGAGCTTCAATTGCAAGGGTTTGAACCCTACACATGGATTAGGCTAGCGGACTTGAGGAGTTTACTTTCTTGCTTTGAATGTTAGGCTAGCAGTTTTGTGGTGACCTTTAGGTAGCAGGCTTGAGGTGTAAATGCTTGATTGTGGTTGTTATGTGTTTAGATGAGTTGATTATGGATAGAAAATGAAGGAAAGATGAAGGAAAAATTGCGCATGGATGATGGCAGAATTTGTCCTATTTTTACCGTGCCTTTATTTCTAATTTTTAATGCTAAAATGACTGTGAAACTAATGTATATATGTTGTATATGGTGTGTAGAAAGTTTCTACTAAAAATCATTGGAATTGGTTGAGTAAAACTTGAAATTCGAAATGTGAAGAAACCTGGAAAATGTGTTCTGACAGCTTGAATAGTGTCCTTTTGATCGAACATATCTCTTTGTACAGACATTAAAATCAATTTCCGGTTGTGGTATTTGAAATTAGACATTTTTAGCTTTCCAACGGTATAAAATTCACTTTCTAGTTTGAAATGAGTGAGCCGTAGTGAGTCGGCAAAGTTGCTGTCCTGTTTTGATGGCCTATCCGAGAGAAAGGTAGCAGCTGTATTTTGTGGCTCTATTTTCTCTCAATTATGAATTGATTTTGAAAATGATTTGTCCTAATGAAATGTAGCTTTATGATTCTAGTTTCCAACACCACCAACCATTCACAATTCCAAGTTGTATTGAGTAAGATATGGTCTAATTTCCAAACTGCGACAAAACTGGAAAACCTTTCTTTTTGCTGGACGACTGGTTTAGTTGCTTGTGAAATGTTTTATTTTGAAATTTTGATGTCAACCAACTATCAATTGCTTATGAAATATTTCTTGGACCTTGGTTTCACAAATGAACCAAAGTGGGACTGATTTCATGGTGCAAAGTGTTTGAAAAGGGAAAGAAAATAAGAAGACAGATTTGTCTTGGAAATTTCTTGAAATTTGGTAGTTTTGTTAACTACCTTTCCGTACGAGTTTTTACATGAAATTTGATAGAGAAATAGCCCTTATATGGGAGTTTAATTTTACCAAATTTGTGTCATTCTAAAACCATTTCGATATACAAATGATGTGCCAAAGTTGTTCTTCAAATTTGGAAAATTGACCGAACAGTCTTCAATTTTGACGCTCAAAACTTTGAATTTAGTTCCATTTGTTGTGTTTGAAACTTTGTTTGAAATTCTTATTATGTTACAAATTTTAGAGGCTAGTTCACTTTCTGTGAATTTTGCCGAATTTCCAAAGTTTGCCAAAAAACAAGACTGAAACTGTCTTATATTCTCAAATCAGCAACTTTGACCTGAAATTTGAATATCTTCCATTTAGAATCTTGGAAAGATGTTTTCTAGGAACTTTTAGTACTTTGAATCAAGATTAGGTTTTCCAATTTTGGACTATTGAGTGCAGGTTCTAATTTTTCTAGTTTGACGTGCAAAACTGAAATTTTCTGACTCGATGGAAAATGAGTTTTGGGAAACTCTTCCCTATCCTTTGATATTGATTGACCATTTTAAACTCGATTTCATGGAGGAAATCAGTTTTTCTTCTGTTAATAAATCCTCACTTTTGAACCTTTATTTTGAGTGGTTAAGGTTCTTTGTTTGAAGTATTGACTAGTCTGAATGAATGTATCTTCTTTATTGATAAATTCATGATTGTGAAAAAGAATACTTGTTAATTGTCCAGGTGCTCAAGGAGATCTACAAGAAATCTCGAAGCGGATGCCTAACGACTTAATTGCTCGTTCACTCACTCTTATCTTGACTTGGTGAGTGTCAAGTGCGTGAAAAAAATTGTTACGTGCTTAATTGTTATTATTGATTGAGTATGTTAAATATGCCAGGTCGAGTGTCTACTTTATCGTACTCGTTCTCGTTTAAGTGAAGTGTAATTGAATTGCTTGAAGTAAAGTGATTGAAGTGAATTGTCAAGTGTATTAAGTGAAGTGTTGAAATGGTTAAATATGCTATGGTTGAATATGTCGATTGGACTGAATCTCCTCGACTTCTAGCGATAATAGCGGGGGACACCCAAATCTCATCGGCCGACTTTACGACTGAGCCGGCATGGGCTTGGTCGAGAAGCTTGGTGAGCCATGGAAAAAGTGTATAAGCTTGATCTATTGGTGAGATCTCGCTTGACATACTCGAGTAGTATCGCCTTATATAAAAGAAGTGTGGGCCCGGAGCAGGAGAAGAAACGGTGAACAGGAAAAGTGTAAGTGAAGTTCTACGGATTATAACCTATCCGATTGACGGAGAATCAACTCGTGGAGTTACTGGATCGAGCAAGTGGAACATAGCTCCTGAGAGCTCCTGTATCCTTATCAAGTGTGTTTTATTTTTAATTGTGACTTACTTGAATGTTATAGCTTTTATTCTTGTTCAAGTGTTATTGTTATTTGAACTACGTGTTTTGCATGTTTTCTTGGTTTCACGAGCATCCGCTCACCCTGTTAGATTTGTTTTCCTTAACAGGAGTTGAATTGGAAGGGATGATGGAAAAACCTATTTGATGGCTCTTTTAGCTAGAATTTTGGAATGTATTTGTCTAGACCTCTTTTGGGAAATTGTATTGTTTTGGAAAGTGGATGTATTTTGAACTTGTGGTGTACTATTGGATATTTATATATGGAAGCGACGTCTCTTTCTTACTTCGTCTTGTCTCATTAGTTATTGTTGGTATTAAGTTTCAACGGGAATTGTACCGAGTCCTGGCGAGAGTTGGGCAGGCGTCCCGCCGATACCCTTTGGTTCGCCTTAGAGAAAAGTGGGGGCGTCACACTAATACTATCACTATTACCAACAAAAGTTCTAGTCAAAAGTTTAGTCTTCCTCCAATCACCCGTCCTTGCTCTCAAACCTATAAGGAAAACAAATGTAACAGAATAGAGGGATGAGGTAAAACTCAGTGAGGTTCCTATACACATAACCACGCAATTGAAGCAAGGACATTAGTCATTTAATAACAATCAATCGAGAAAACATTCACAATATAAAAGCAATGAGAACACACTTATTAGAAGGATACATGCTCACGTGGAGCCATTCGTTCATTCATTCGCCAACCATTTTTCTTATCCCTCCAATATTAGAAAACATTTTTTTTACAAGTGAAAACTCCTTCAGTGTTCTTGACATTCATTCATTGATTTCATTTCCCGCCACTAGCGAATTCACTGGCCAATTCTCCACCAACCTTCGTGGTCATACTCGAGTATACCAAAATACTATCCCAGGGTCACCAGTCGCCCGACCGAATCCATTTCTAGCTCGAGTCAACTGGCAACGAAGGGCAAGGGCCTAGTTCAGTCGAAAGGCTTATATTCATGTACAAGTAGCATTCAATCATTGAAAATTCACTTTGGCTTGGGTCGAGTGCGATAAAGTACATACTCGCCCATCGAAAATCAATTTAGCAATCATTAGAAACATTTAATATTCAAGCAAATATTCACAACAAGTACACAGTCATTTAATACACAAACATGCAAGAAACACTCACCAAAGACTTAGTGCTTGTCAAAATCACGGTCAAGTACAACTCCTTGGTTGGAGTCCAAATTTGTGATAAAATATCATTTAAGAGTTTAAAATCTACTAGGGTTGAAAACATAGGAGTTTCGCTTCAAGAAAATCAAGTAAATGAAACTTGTTTAAGTAGTAGTCGTATGGCTTGGCAAACTCTAGAAAATTCATGCTCGCTTTTTTAGTTTCGATAAAGAAGTGATTTATACTTTAGAAGTCGCACTTGATATGAAAATCGAGAAAATCATATTTTTAAGGGTCGCTACTTTTACTTTTTGAAGGGTACGAGTTTCAGAAAAAATTTTAGCTTATGTAGCTTTTACTAAAAAAAACTCGAATACCATAACTAATTGAAGTTCGCTTCAACCTCGAGTCATCGCTCAAGTCTTGAGTTCACTCGCCTAACCCTCGAGTAAAAAATTGGGCAGCATGCCGTTTGTATTTATCCATTTTCCCATCCAAGTACAACTTGGATTCACGAGCCAACAAACGTCCAATCCAACCACCAGTGATAACCAAAAACATTCATCTATTCAAGGCCTCAAAACCCACCAAAGAAACTGTGACGGCCCCACCTCCCCCTAAGGCGAACCAAAGGGTTTGGTGAGTCGCCTGCCCGTCTCTCGCCGGGACTCAGTCGTTCCTTAATCAAATCCAGAATAAATCACAAGAATAAATAGGGCAGCAATCCAAACTTAAAGCGGAACTTATATATATTGCTATCTCAAAAGGAAGTACAGCCATCAAATGTACAAAGGTTCTCACTTCACCATACAACCAGCCCGTGCCAAGCACTAGGGCGAGAACCATTGCAAAAGAAACAAAATACCTAGACTAGGCTAGTCTATGCTCTCATCCTGCTCGCCGACCCCTGTTAAGGAAAACAAAACTAAAGGGGTGAGCTAAAAGCTCAGTGAGGTTCCGAACAGATAATCAACAATCAATTCAATACATTAAACATGGAGTATTAATAATTCAAGAAACATTTACAATGGAAAGCGATAGTAACATTCATTAAAAGGATACGGGCTCACATGGAACTATTCGTTTGTTCGTTCGTTCCCCTGACATTTCTCCTTATTACTCCAATCGTTTGAAAATACATTTTTTGTAAGTAGAATCCCTCGTTCATCCTTTTGTTTGTTCATCCCCTTTTCCGGACGTTGACCGGACTCCACCCATCCGGACGTAGCCGGACTACAAGGTAATACTCGAGTATACCAAATTCACCCAGGGTCACCATATTACCCGACCGAGTCCGCTTCTGGCTCGAGTCGATCGGTAACAAAGGGCAGTGGCCAATTCAGCCAAAAGGCTTACATCATGCGCAACTAATGTTTCCATCATTAAATCATTGAAAATTTCACGTTTCATTAAGGTCGAGCGCGATAAAGTACACGCTCGCCTAGAAAACTCGTTTTAGAAATCCTTGAAAGCACTTAACACATTATCAAACAACAACAACAAGTCATGAAGTCAGGGAGAATATAACAAACAAGGAACACTCACCTAGTTATGCAAAATAACGTGCAAAATATCCTTCCGGATATTACCCTTAGTCACCAATGAAACCTAAGGTTGAACAAGAGAACATATTACAGTTTATCGAGCAAAACATTTAAGGGAAACAAAGAAACCCGACTAATTAGGAGTAAAACGTTTAAAGATGACTTTCAAGTAAGAAGAGGGTTGTTTGAACTCAAGGATGAAAAATCATGTTTTAAAATGGAAAACCGGTCATGGTATTGGCCAAATAGAAATCTAGCCCTCGAGCGAAAATTTGGGCAGCACGCCCTTTGTGTTTACCTAATTTTCCAGCCATTTTGGCTTCATTATTTTTCCTCAGCCAATCCCAAAGTCATACATATCATAAATTCAAGTCAATAGCCATTCCATAGGCTCATAACATCATAAGAACAAGAATCAAAGTAATAACAAGTGCGGAAATACAATCTAGCAAAAGACAGATTTGACGCGTGGTTGCGGAAATAACACATCCGAGGCTACGCTTATCGGATTGAGGCTTAACTTATGCTGTTTTGAAGCTAAGACACAGGGCTACAATGTTCATGAAGATCACTTAGTCCAGTTTCCAATGAAACCTAGTCAAATCCTCAATTTATAGAACCAAAATCCAACTAGTCGGCTATCTAACCACACTGCACTGGAATGGTCATATCTCCGGCTACCACGGTCCATTTTGGGTGATCTTGTAGGCGTTGGAAAGCTCAAACAGAGTAATAAAACTTTCATGTTTTGGGAAAAAGCTAAATCAGCATGGAGCCTAGTGAACAAACATGATAAACTGGATGAACTGACGAAAACGGAACACTGGAAATTTCCTAAAATAGTGAGGGTATTTTGGTCTTTTCACGGGATACATTACTCCGATTGAGCTGAAATTTTGCAGGTACCTCTAAAATGGCATTCCCTACAACTTTTATGTTTTAAGCCAAGGCCAATTCGGCCTCTAACATAGGGAAATAAAAACGGACAGAATAGGATGAAAATTTCCAGAAATCTGAAATCTTTTGGTTTCAATGATAGTTTTCTTAATTTCTTGCTACACTTGCTACCAAAACCCCCTATATAACCTTATATACAACATATACTAACTATACAACAAGTTTAGGCAGAAATTAATCAAACTCTAACTTACATATTTCATCCAAAAATCACCACAACAACTTGCATCACTTGTAATCAAACCCAAAACATGGACTATTTAACATCTTAAACAAGAATAAAAGGATCAAAGCCATAGATCAGATTTTATACCTCAAAAAGAAGGCTTGCAAGAGTGATCCTCCACTATTTCTTGAAGTTTTTGGTTCCCTTAGCTTCCCAAGCTTCCAAACTTACAATCAATCGGTTTAGAATTCGATTTTAGCACTTGGTTGGTGTAAATCAAGAAGGAATTTGTTTTCTCTTGCTCTCCCTTTCTCTCTCTCTTGCTTGGCCAAGACCAGAAAAAATGAAGAAGAAAGATGGCTGAAGTGAAGGATAAAAAGGCAAGAAAAAAATTAATTAAGGAGCCATGAGGTGGTGACACTTGGCGCCACCAAAGCCATGCAAATTTTTCTCTCTCTCCCTTACATTTTTGGCCACAAATTTCGGTCAAAAGCAGCTGGAAATGAAGGGATATTTTGCTCAAATATCAATGAGCTCATGTGGTAAGAAAGTGGTGGTCCAGTGGTGTGTTCAATCGGTAGTGTGCGGTACACGTCGGTTCACACCGTTTTTCTTTAAAACACCTGTACTAGGGTTTTTACTTCCTATTCACTAACCTTATATCATTGCTCCTAATCACATATTATTTCTCACTTAAAAGTCACTTTTAATCACCAAATTTGATCCTTGCTCCGTACCGAAAAATCATCCGGCGAAAATCGCGAAAACCCTAATTTGCTCCAATTTTGAAAACGAAGAGTGAAACCCTACTTTCTAGGTTCATTTGCACTTATTGGAGAATGATTGGGTAGTAGGGCTATAATAAAGGAATAATTTCTAAATAAAAAGGCATTTTTGAGAAAAATATAAGAAATTTGCGAGTCCTCACACTCTCTCCCCCTTAAAAGAATTTCGACCTCGAAATTCATACCTTCCGTCGCCTCGGAGGACCAGAACTTGTTGCTGATCTACGGCATAAACTTGTGTCGATACTTTTGTTCGATTTCCTCTTTCATGAGGTTGTTTCAGTTTGGTTCCTTCCACTTGTTGAGTACTACCCTCTCGTGGCTGTTTCTTCAGGCAATTGCTAAGTTGATGATTGCTACTCCCACAAATCAAACATTTTCCCTTTTTCCGCCAGCAATCATTCTCAGTGTGATTTGCCTTTCCACAGTATCCACAGGCCAATCGAGGAGCTACTGTTGGATCTTCTCGAGAAATGTCCTTTGATCCGATCTGACTTCCTTTCATAGACCTTTCATCTAATACTCTTAATGTCCAAGGTGGGCGAGGTGAATGGTTCACTTTTTGCACTTTGGAGAGCATTGTCTTTTCTCTGGATTCCTCAGGTGTGCTGTTGGATGTATCTCTTTTTCGCGTTTGACAGGCTTTCACTTGAACTTTCACATTCTCAATTCTTTGGGCCTTCTCAAGAGCCTCTGTGAACGTATTAACTTGAACTGCCGCTAATGCCTCCTGGATTTCCAAATTTAGTCCTTGGATAAATCGTCTAATTCTCCGTCGCTCCGTAACCACCAATTCGGAAGCGAATTTAGACAGTCTAGTAAATTTGGTCTCATATTCGGCCACACTTAGGGTTCCCTGACGCAACCCAATAAATTCGTCCTCTCTCCTTTCTTGGACTAAAGGTGGGAGATACTTTTCGTTAAATTCCCTTACAAAGTTCGCCCATGTCCATACCGTCTGTTCTCTTTCCCACTTGGCTTTAATTACATTCCACTACGCGCGGGCTGGTCCTTCGAATTGAAATACAGCAAAATTTACTTGTCTTTGCTCCGTGTAATTCAAAGCCGCGAAAATATTAATCATTGCCTCCAACCACTGCTCAGCTATATCCGG
Source organism: Coffea arabica (assembly GCF_036785885.1). NCBI lineage: Eukaryota > Viridiplantae > Streptophyta > Magnoliopsida > Gentianales > Rubiaceae > Coffea > Coffea arabica. Next base: position 39,985,384 of record NC_092329.1, read on the forward strand.
ATCAGGCCCTCCTTGAAATTTCGGAGGTAGAAACTTTTGGAATCTCTCAAGAGCCTTATCCTCTCCGATCTCAAGATTTCGGGGTTGATTCACTGGCATTTGACCCTGTTGATCTACCAGTCGTGCCAGGATATTTGTCATTTGTTGCATCACCGTTGCCATTTGATCTCCAGCCTCAACCCTCGGTCCCTGTTCTTGCTCGGCCACTGTTTCTCTTTCTTCTCTCGGTTCTTGAGCTTGCCTAGCTCTACGGCCACGACTAGTTCCACGTCCACGACTACGTCTCCCGTCCATATATATGTTTTTCCTCTCTCTTTTCTTTTCTTTTCCTCAAAAAGGTAATTTAGTAAATAAACACAGTAAATTGACTACAGTAACAAATTCTAGCATTCCAAATACACCAATAAACATATATGCACATAACATGCCATATCAAGAAGACGGATAAGCAAATACACAAATACATATCAAGTTGGACAGATAACCATGTACACACATGTATACTAACGTCATGTAGTAACAATATACAGGTAAATCAAAAGGAAAAGGCGAAGTCGTCCCAGTATCAGCCCGTCCAGTCCCTCACATCACTTACTATCCAAACTAGATGTCCCTCACGTCACTTACTAACGTCTTGTGCTCATTCTAGTCAGACAAAGCCTGTTCATGTTCCCAAAATGCAAGTCTCAAGTACTTAGCAGCGCCTCAACTCTGGAGTACTCAGGCACAAGAATCCGAAATAAGATAATCCACATCTCGAGCTGCAGTCCCAAGAGTAAACTATCTACAATCGGAATTCCTACCTAACATACCTATCTATGATCCTCAGATACCATGAGAAAGATTTAAGGCCTATAACATTCGCAATTCATAACTTCACTTAGTCCCTCATACTTATTCACCACTTAGTCCAGGGTCACTCCGCGCCGAAACCACGCGAAACAGCTATAGGTTTTATCCCTCAATCGCTTAACTCTCAAGTCAAATAGAATCAAATCAAATCCCACAGTCCGGCATCCTAAACTTCAAGCCTAGGATACACTACAGGAATCTGAAGCCTAAGCTCTGATACCACCTGTGACGGCCCCACCTCCCCCTAAGGCGAACCAAAGGGTTTGGCGAGTCGCCTGCCCGGCTCTCGCCGGGACTCAGTCGTTCCTTAATTAAATCCAGAATAAATCACAAGAATAAATAGGGCAGCAATCCAAACTTAAAGCGGAACTTATATATATTGCTATCTCAAAAGGAAGTACAGCCATCAAATGTACAAAGGTTCTCACTTCACCATACAACCAGCCCGTGCCAAGCACTAGGGCGAGAACCATTACAAAAGAAACAAAATACCTAGACTAGGCTAGTCTATGCTCTCATCCTGCTCGCCGTCCCCTGTTAAGGAAAACAAAACTAAAGGGGTGAGCTAAAAGCTTAGTGAGGTTCCGAACAGATAATCAACAATCAATTCAATACATTAAACATGGAGTATTAATAATTCAAGAAACATTTACAATGGAAAGAGATAGTAACATTCATTAAAAGGATACGGGCTCACATGGAGCTATTCGTTTGTTCGTTCGTTCCCCTGACATTTCCCCTTATTCCTCCAATCGTTTGAAAATACATTTTTTGTAAGTAGAATCCCTCGTTCATCCTTTTGTTCGTTCATCCCCTTTTCCGGACGTTGACCGGACTCCACCCATCCGACCATTGGCCGGACTCCACCCATCCGGACGTAGCCGGACTACAAGGTAATACTCGAGTATACCAAATTCACCCAGGGTCACCATATCGCCCGACCGAGTCCGCTTCTGGCTCGAGTCGATCGGTAACAAAGGGCAGTGGCCAATTCAGCCAAAAGGCTTACATCATGCGCAACTAATGTTTCCATCATTAAATCATTGAAAATTTCACGTTTCATTAAGGTCGAGCGCGATAAAGTACACGCTCGCCTAGAAAACTCGTTTTAGAAATCCTTGAAAGCACTTAACACATTATCAAACAACAACAACAAGTCATGAAGTCAGGGAGAATATAACAAACAAGGAACACTCACCTAGTTATGCAAAATAACGTGCAAAATATCCTTCCGGATATTACCCTTAGTCACCAATGAAACCTAAGGTTGAACAAGAGAACATATTACAGTTTATCGAGCAAAACATTTAAGGGAAACAAAGAAACCCGACTAATTAGGAGTAAAACGTGTAAAGATGACTTTCAAGTAAGAAGAGGGTTGTTTGAACTCAAGGATGAAAAATCATGTTTTAAAATGGAAAACCGGTCATGGTATTGGCCAAATAGAAATCTAGCCCTCGAGCGAAAATTTGGGCAGCACGCCCTTTGTGTTTACCTAATTTTCCAGCCATTTTGGCTTCATTATTTTTCCTCAGCCAATCCCAAAGTCATACATATCATAAATTCAAGTCAATAGCCATTCCATAGGCTCATAACATCATAAGAACAAGAATCAAAGTAATAACAAGTGCGGAAATACAATCTAGCAAAAGACAGATTTGACGCGTGGTTGCGGAAATAACACATCCGAGGCTACGCTTATCGGATTGAGGCGTAACTTATGCTGTTTTGAAGCTAAGACACAGGGCTACAATGTTCATGAAGATCACTTAGTCCAGTTTCCAATGAAACCTAGTCAAATCCTCAATTTATAGAACCAAAATCCAACTAGTCGGCTATCTAACCGCACTGCACTAGAATGGTCATATCTCCGGCTACCACGTTCCATTTAGGGTGTTCTTGTAGGCGTTGGAAAGCTCAAACAGAGTACTAAAACTTTCATGTTTTGGGAAAAAGCTAAATCAGCATGGAGCCTAGTGAACAAACATGATAAACTGGATGAACTGACGAAAACGGAACACTGGAAATTTCCTAAAATAGTGAGGGTATTTTGGTCTTTTCACGGGATACATTGCTCCGATTGAGCTGAAATTTTTCAGGTACCTCTAAAATGGCATTACCTACAACTTTTATGTTTTAATCCAAGGCCAATTCGGCCTCTAACATAGGGAAATAAAAACGGGCAGAATAGGATGAAAATTTCCAGAAATCTGAAATCTTTTGGTTTCAATGATAGTTTTCTTAATTTCTTGCTACACTTGCTACCAAAACCCCCTATATAACCTTATATACAACATATACTAACTATACAACAAGTTTAGGCAGAAATTAATCAAACTCTAACTTACATATTTCATCCAAAAATCACCACAACAACTTGCATCACTTGTAATCAAACCCAAAACATGGACTATTTAACATCTTAAACAAGAATAAAAGGATCAAAGCCATAGATCAGATTTTATACCTCAAAAAGAAGGCTTGCAAGAGTGATCCTCCACTATTTCTTGAAGTTTTTGGTTCCCTTAGCTTCCCAAGCTTCCAAACTTACAATCAATCGGTTTAGAATTCGATTTTAGCACTTGGTTGGTGTAAATCAAGAAGGAATTTGTTTTCTCTTGCTCTCCCTTTCTCTCTCTCTTGCTTGGCCAAGACCAGAAAAAATGAAGAAGAAAGATGGCTGAAGTGAAGGATAAAAAGGCAAGAAAAAAATTAATTAAGGAGCCATGAGGTGGTGACACTTGGCGCCACCAAAGCCATGCAAATTTTTCTCTCTCTCCCTTACATTTTTGGCCACAAATTTCGGTCAAAAGCAGCTGGAAATGAAGGGATATTTTGCTCAAATATCAATGAGCTCATGTGGTAAGAAAGTGGAGGTCCAGTGGTGTGTTCAATCGGTAGTGTGCGGTACACGTCGGTTCACACCGTTTTTCTTTAAAACACCCGTACTAGGGTTTTTACTTCCTATTCACTAACCTTATATCATTGCTCCTAATCACATATTATTTCTCACTTAAAAGTCACTTTTAATCACCAAATTTGATCCTTGCTCCGTACCGAAAAATCATCCGGCGAAAATCGCGAAAACCCTAATTTGCTCCAATTTTGAAAACGAAGAGTGAAACCCTACTTTCTAGGTTCATTTGCACTTATTGGAGAATGATTGGGTAGTAGGGCTATAATAAAGGAATAATTTCTAAATAAAAAGGCATTTTTGAGAAAAATATAAGAAATTTGCGAGTCTTCACAGAAACCAAATAATAACTATGAGTACTCGCAAAATTTACTTATTTAATCTCCTATTTTTAGGTTATTTAATTATTTATTTGGCCTTTTACTCCGAATATTATTTTCTAAGCTCTTGAGACCTAATTACATGGAAATGTAGTTTCATTATATTTTTAAAGTGACTTGTTTCAAAAATTAATTTCCGGGAGCTCGTTTAGTGAAAATAGTGAACACGTCTTTGGAAATCTTGACCGATTGAGAGTACAATAAGTTTGGAATATTGGAAACATGTACAATGGACCTAAATTAGGTATTTTAATGTTTAAATACTCAAGTGATAGTTATTAGTACTATCTTTATAAGAATTTCTCGGAAGTTTCGCGTTGTCGCGCTTAAATTGGAGATACGCGTTTTCACACGCGCGATTTAAATTTAGGAACTTTAGACAATAACTATGAGTACTCGCAAAATTTACTTATTTAATCTCCTATTTTTAGGTTATTTAATTATTTATTTGGCCTTTTACTCCGAATATTATTTTCTAAGCTCTTGAGACCTAATTACATGGAAATGTAGTTTCATTATATTTTTAAAGTGACTTGTTTCAAAAATTAATTTCCGGGAGCTCGTTTAGTGAAAATAGTGAACACGTCTTTGGAAATCTTGACCGATTGAGAGTACAATAAGTTTGGAATATTGGAAACATGTACAATGGACCTAAATTAGGTATTTTAATGTTTAAATACTCAAGTGATAGTTATTAGTACTATCTTTATAAGAATTTCTCGGAAGTTTCGCGTTGTCGCGCTTAAATTGGAGATACGCGTTTTCACACGCGCGATTTAAATTTAGGAACTTTAGACCCTTATTTTGAGATAATTAAGAGTGAATAATATTTATATGAATATAAGTGCATTAGAGGTTTAGTGGACTAGTGAAACAAACGCGAGAGGAATCGAGCACGAAATGTGCGCGAGTGCGCGCGGTAGTAGAGTTGACTTTTGCACAAATGGGCCACACACTTGAAGCTTCTCTTGGAAGCTAAAATCTGATCAGTCTCTTCTCTCTCCTCTCACCATTTCAGCCGGCCATCTCTCTCTCTCAAACCACCATTGCTCTCTCAATTTTTACTTCACAAAACCTCACCAAATCTTCACTCAAATCCTACCAAAATTTCACCACACATAGCTTAACACTTGAGGAGTATTTTGAGATGCAAAAAGGGAGTTGAAAAACCACGGTTTTCTGGAGCAAAGAGTGACCAAAATTTTGCTCTTGAACCTCCAACCAAGTGAGTGATGATCCAACCTTAGAAACTTGTCATTTGGAGGTTATCTTACCTAGTTAAGTTCAGTTATGCCATTGGGTAGCTTGTTTATAGTGTAAAATGAAATGGGTGGGCTCTATGAACACCCACCTTTGTTTTGGGGACTGATCTCATGCTTGTTGATGGATTTAATGTTGGTTTAGTGCTCAAAATGGTAGATTAATGGTGTATAACTAGTAGAAACTTCAAGGAGTGCATGGAGTAAAAAGTTCCGATTTTACCCCTGCTTTGATCGTACCCTTTTCTGCAGAATTTTGAGGGTTTAATGGCTTGTATATGATGTTTATATGTTGTATAGATGGTGTATAAAATTTTATTGAAAAATATTGAGGTTTGGTTGGTCAAATGAATTATTTTCATGAAGCTAGTGAACCTGGGAACTGTTCCCGTAATGCTCAGACAGCTTGCTTGTTTCATTCATAACTCTGTACTCCAATATTGAAATTGAGTACCGTTGGTGGCATTTGAAACTAGACATTCCCATATTTCCATTGGTACCAAATGCATGTTCTGGTTCCACTTGAGTGAGCCACACCATTCGTTTGAAAATCACTGCCCTGTTTCGTTGCTCTCTAGGAGACAGGACAGAAATTACTTCTTGATGCTCAAAAACGAGCTGTTTGTGGATAGAATTTGAAAATGGTTTCTTCTGAGAAAATTCAGATTTATGAGAGATATTTCTAACAACATCAACCAAGCCCAATTCCAAGTTGAATTGAGTGAGTTGTGGCCAAAGTTTGAAACTGCTACGGTGATAGAATTTTCCACTTGGACAGATTTGTAACTAACAATGATTTGGGACTTGTTTTCCGAAGCTTCTTGGTATAAATCACCTATCAAATGTGCCTTGGACATATTTTAGACATTTCTTACTGAAATGGATCATGTTTGAAAGGTGCCCTGGCCAAACGTTTGAAAAACGGCAAAACGGAAGTTCAAAGGCAACTTAGCCTTTGAATTTCTTGTGGTTTCATTAACCAACTTCTCGTGTATATTTTTGTATGAAATTTGGTAGAGGAATAACCCTTATATGGTTATATGTACAAACCAAATTTGGTGCTATTCCGAGGTCGTTTTGATGTTCAATCAAACTTCCAAAGTTCATGATTTAAGTTTGAAAACCCTTGTTTAACAAAGAAATTTTGGTAAATTTGGGTCACCATATCTTGGTGCTCAAAACTCCGTTTCTCATTCCATTTGTTTTGTTATACTCTTGGATTGCAACAATAATTGATTTCAAAATTTCAAAGGTTAGTTCAAAACAAGTGAATTTTGCCGAATTTCCAAAGTTGGCCAAAAACCAACTTAAATCTGTCTTGGTAATTCAAGTTATCAACTTTGAGCCAAAATTTGAGTGCCTTTCACTTACATTCGTGGAAAAGTGTCTTCTAAAAACTTTTAGTACTTTCAAAGAGGTTTCCAATGGTACCAAGTTTTCCAATTTTTGACATGTAGAATGTGAGATACGATTTTTCAAAGTATCATACCAAACCTGAAAATTTTCTGAATTTCCAGGGGAAGGGAGTTTTCAAATACTCCTTATTCCTTCGATATTACTCGAACATTTAATACTTGATTTCCAAAATAAAAACTCGATTGCTCATGTACTTTAAGAAACTCCTCTTGAACATCGATTTACGAGTAATTGAGGTTTATTTTCATAAGATTTGCTTAGATTGCTCTAGCGTACAATCTTCCTCGATAATTAGAGATTTGTAGTGATTTTGAGTGGTAGTTGATTATTGTTTGCTCAGGCACTCGAGGGGATCTCTATGAACTCGGAGCGGACGCCTAAACGCTTGTTGAGAACCATTCGCTTATTTTGGATTAGGTGAGTGTTCCATATAGGAATACGTAATTGAATAAGTCTAGGACATGCTCATTTCATGATTATTAAGTGTTAAGTACTATGTGTTAAGTATTTACCATACTCATGCCTATATAAATAATGTATACTTGCATTGCATATCGATATCGACATGAATTGGTTAAATGATTAACCATATCAAATGACCATATGAACTCGATACATGCTTAACTTGCTAGATTGCTTGCTTAGCCTACTCGATTTTGAAAAATGGAGTCAAGTGTGTACTTTATCGCACTCGTTCTCTTTTGAGATGAATAACTCATGCTTGGAAATGCTCGAATAACATGACTTGGTATGCTATGGTTGCATACGTCGTTGGAGTGAATCTCCTCGACTCTCACATGGCAAAAATGGGATAACGGCCAATGATGGCCTGTTAATATGACAAATGCCTGTGTGACGGCCCCACCTCCCCCTAAGGCGAACCAGAGGGTTCGGCGGGCCGCCTGCCCAGCTCTCGCCGGGACTCAGTCGTTCACTACAATCCTCAAATATATTACAATATAACTCTCAAAATTACATCAAATTCTCCAATAATTACATATCACAAATGCAGCGGAAACTAATTCCAATCGTGGGATGTATACTTACATCCGTTTCAATTCCAAATATTGATACAAGCCCAACTCGTACATAAAATAAATCCAAATTTAAACTGTACACGATATAAGCCATCCAGTCACGTGAATAAGCACTCCAAGCTTTTCTTCGCCTTGAGCCCTGTGGGGGGGGAAATAAAACATTTTTGGGGTGAGCTAGAAGCTCAGCGAGTAACCATTAAAATCAGTAATCAGTTCAGTTTCACAGTCGTTCATTTCAGTGATGTCATGATTTCAAGATCAAATGTACATTTATTGCTCTCGTGAGCCAGCGAAATCGTTGTACTTAAACACCCAACGCTCCAAACAAACATTAAACAGTAAACAGTCAGTGGGGGAGCCATTTGCTCCAGATGAACAGTACACAGAGGGAGAGACGTTGGTGTTCAGCACAGGAATTCCAAGCACTCATTTAAGCCAAAACATGTCATGGGCCACATGCAAGCACTCATGATATGCAATCAAGTAAATAGTGCAAGAAACGGTTCATAAGAAGCTTTAACAGTAGTTTGGGGTCACTCACCTCCACGGCTCAGAAACCATCCATCATGTATCATTGCCTTGCTCAACTCCAAGCCTTAGATCACAAACCCAATGCAAACAAGTCCCTTCAAAGTTCGGACAGCACTTCCCCTATATTTGCTAACTTTTTCCAGCCATCATGGCTTCATTATTACTCCAGCCAGTCCCAAAGTCACACAAATAAGTTCATCTAATATCCATTCAGCAAGCTCCAAGTAGTACAAAGACAAGTCAAGCTAGGGAAAAGTCCGGAAATGAAGGTTAAGCTCAAAACCAGAAAAACAGTTTTGACGTCATAATGCGGTAATGGCACAACTCTCACTACAATTATCGGTTGGGGGTGTAAGACCCACCGTTTCGAAGCTATGAAACAGGGCTACAACAATGTAGAAGGTCACTCAATCCAGTTCCTAGCTTAACTAGGTCGAAAATGCCAAATACTATACCAGAATTACCAAAACAGGTTTGCAAATCACATAAAACTGTAATCGGTATATCTCAGTCCATACAAGTCCAAATGCCGAAATTCCAAAGGCATAAGTTAGCTAAGACATCCAGTTACATTTCATCAGAAGACACCAACTCCAAAATCCAAACCAATTCCAGTCAAAATGGCCAATTACTATCACAGTTTTCGCATTCTGATCAAAGCAGAACAGCTACAGTAATTTCGTCATAACTCATTCTACATTAATCCAAATGACCTGAAATTTTGCAGGAATTTCAATCATATCAATACCTACAACTTTCATGTTTTGAGCAAAGTCAAATTCGGCCTCTAACCCTATGATCCAAAACCGGACAGAATTGGGGATTTAAGAACCCTAACTTTTCAATTTTCACACCAAATCCAAAATTGGTTGCATTTATCCACCTTTCACACCCACTAGAGTCATTTTAGTCCATTGCCAATCATCACCAACAACCACACCATCATAATCCAATTAAACCAGAAAAATCATCATAAAATGGAAAACTTCACCAAAACAAACCAAATCAAGAAACAAATCATATATTCCTTCTCTCATGCCCCCATTAGGCACAAAATAAGTATCATTAGAGGTAGTAAGGTGTTTCAAGCTTCACTTACCAAGAACCAAGAGAGAGGAGGATGTTGGGCACCTTAATCCTTCAAACAAAGTTCACCTCTACACTCACTAACACTAGAAGATAGGATTTTATGGAGTGAAATGGATGGAAGCAAATGTTTTTGGTTGATTTGCACCAAGTAGAAGCTTGAAAATTGAAGAAATCTCCTTCCTTTCTTGCTCAAGGTGGCCGGCCAACAAGGAGAGAAAAATGGTGATTTTTTGGTGAATTTTGGATATTTAATCCCTTGGTCAAATAAGTCAAGACAATGAATAGTAATTCTTAAAAGTTCAACCAATAAGAAAGTGACATGTGTCACTCTATTAAATGCATCCTTATCATTCTTTTCTCTCTCACATCAATCACTTCACACACCCTACTTATCTCTTAATACCTGATAAACTTTTAACAGTATCCGAAACTTAACCTTATTGGCTGAATTTTTCCGAACTTTTTCGCACTAGTGGGTCCCACGTCCAATATTTATTCTTAATTTTCTAAAAACTCACCAATGCTAGAAAAATCATCTTAAAACTATAATTGCTCATAAAATCCACCCAGATAATATTTCTAAGCCAGAAATGCAAAAATTATACAATTAAAGGAACTAAAACCCTAGGAAAATATTAGGGTTTTTACGGGTTCTCACACTCTTTTTTTTCGGGGCGTCACAGCCTGTCAATTAACCGTCACTACTCAACCGTTACCCGTCAACCGTGAACCATTAACCGTTAACCGTTAACCGTTTACCAACCACATGACTACCTGATTACTTGACTATTTGCTCACATGATTTCCAATCTACATGACTATTCGATATCCGTGAATTACATGCTCCCGTGAAATCAACTTGTATTGCTTACGTTCTTACGCGCTAAGTATCCATTTGATTACTTGATTATCATGAATCACATGTTATATGAAGCTGTCCATCATTGTTAGGTGAGTGTGTACTTTACCTCACTTGACCTATTCAAATGATGAATTTTACCTTTTGTCGAATTACTTGGTTACCTGTGCATGTTGTAAGCTCTAAGCTGAACTTGGGTCCTACCCTTGGTTACTGACCTACTCGAGCCAGGACTGGGTTCGGTCGGGTAGGTTGGAACCCAGGGCCACCGTTTCGGTATACTCGAATATTACCACTGGAGGGATAAGGTGATGGCCAATCAAACCGAGGGGATCCGGAAGGCATAAGATGCAGATGACCGACAGAGTTCCATTGGAACACCGTATCCTACAGTATATGTTTACCTTGTATCATGATAATTGTTTCATGCTAAAATGCCAACATGAAATCCTGAGCCATGCTTGTGATATGCTCCATACCTGTTACCTGTCCAATGTACTCATATCATGATACCTGTTCCATGTTAATGCTCCATACCTGTAACATGCTTAATTACTCGCACCTGTAATAAGCTCCAATCACTCGTGAACTATACATGCCAATGTCTTGAACCATGTTAACTGTCTCATGATGAATGTCTCAAATTAACCGTATAATGATTATCACCTCATGATAACATGCCATTGTGTAACCTTGAACCATGCATATGATATGCCCAACTTACTTGATTTATTTGAACTGTTAGAGTGTTTTGGAACCTCACTGGGCTGTGTAGTTCATCCCACGTTGTGGTTTTCTTTTACAGCAAAGGTGCTCGTGAGTAGTACTAGATTGTTTTCTTTTGAAGACTTTAAGTTATATTATAACGGATGGCTATTGTACCCTTTTCCGTTGGGTTGTATTTAAGCTTGAAAGCTGCATAATTGTAAGTTTGAGATATTTGGAGTACTTTAGTTATGTATTGAAGTTATTTGAAGTATTCCTAGTCTTGAATTGTGGATTGTACCGAGTCCTGGCGAGAGCTGGGCAGGCGTCCCGCGGATACCCTTTGGTTCGCCTTAGGGAGAAATGGGGGCGTCACAGTTGGTATCAAAGCTTAGGCTTCAGATCTTTGTAGTGTATCTTAGGCTTAAATGTTTAGGATGCCGGACTGTGGGATTGGTCTGAAAGTTAAATGATTGCTTATAGCGATGAAATTTAGAGCCACTTCACGTGGTCTCTACAAAAGAGCAAGATAGGGCCAAGTGGTGTTATGGTCCTTACTATGTGATTGAATAAAGGCTTAAGTGCCCTTCTAGAAATGTAAGCTGTGAATCATGAATGTTATAGGTTGTAAAACCTTTATCTTGATAATTGGAGGGAATTTGATATGTATGTTGGGTAGGAATCTCGAATGTGGTGATTTATTCTTGGGACCGGCCGGCTCGAGTTGCGAATTACCTTATTTCGGATTCTTGTATCCGAGTACTTGAGAGTGGAAAGCAACCCTAAGGACTTGATATCTCCATTTGTGGGGAATAGGAATGAATTGATATTTCATGTGAATAGTTACAGGAAACCAATAATTGTTTGGTTAAGATGGTACAATAATTAAGAGTGGAAGATGGAAAAGATCGCAACCTAAAAGATCCTTGTGTTGGGATGGAAATCGAGCATGTTTGGGAATGAGAATCGTCTAGGTCCAATTAATCTAGTGAATCCCTACTTATGATCTTTATAGTGAGACGATGGGAGTAGAACTTAAGAGTTGCACCTTGGAGATGAATGTACTTGTGATAATCACTTGTTTATTTTTGTTATTGACTTTGACTTGGCATGAACTTTACTTGGCCATAACTTGTTTTATGATTTAATGAACTCTAGTTTGTATTTACTTGCATAGTAATAATGATATTTGTATATGTGATTTCTTTACCTTTAAAGGTTGTTACTGGCATATGTGTGTAGTTCGACTATGGCTTAGTGTGAGATTTATACATATGTGTATAGATTAGCTGTGAACATGGAAACTAGAGGACAACGAAAGGGACATCAACCTAAACAACCCCGAAATGAAAGAGCAGATAATGGATCTGATATTGACCAAAATGCCGAGCTAAGTGCTGGGAGAGGAAATGACCAAATGGGACAAGTTTTAACTCGCATGACGGATATCCTAGAGCTCTTAGTAGCTCAACAAGGTCAAGGTGTTGGATAAGGAAACCAACGTGGAAACCAAGAAATAGGGGAGGATTGAACTTTAGAGCGGTTTCAGAAATTTTCCCCACCCAAGTTTGCTGGAGGACCTGATCCAGAGGTGGTTGAGAATTGGTTAGAGAATAGAAGAAATATATTCGATGCCTTGGATTACACAGAGGAGAGACAAGTCACCTTTGCTGTATTTCAACTTGAAGGAGCAGCCCGAGCCTGGTGGAATGTTATAAGAAACAAGTGGGAAAGGGATCAAACCCTAAGGACTTGGGTAAACTTTGTACATGAATTTAATGAGAAATTTCTTCCTCCACTTGTCCAAGAAAAGAGAGAATATGATTTCATAAAACTTCGTCAAGGAACTTTGAGCGTAGCTGAGTATGAAACACGCTTTACGAAGTTATCTACATATGCCCCAGAATTGGTGGCTACTGAACGGAAGAGAATAAGATGATTTATCCAAGGATTAGATTTGGAAATCCAAAATGCCCTTGCCGCGGCACAGGTTGAAACATTTAGTGACGCTCTCGAAAAAGCGCAAAGGGTAGAAAGCACAAAATCTCAACTGAGAGTTTTGCAAGCAAGGAAAAGAGATGCATCTGACAGTACACTAGGAGAAAATGGACCACCACCCAAAGTTAGAAAAGAAGTGGATGGAGTAGGACTGTTACTTCCTGCACTACTCAGGATAAAGGAACCAAAAGGAACTATGTCGCGAGGGACTTCAGTAGGACAGACACGATCAAAGAAAACCTCGCAAACAAGTCAGGTCACAACATCTCGTCCGACTTGTGAATGTTGTGGAAGGACGAATCACACTGAAGAAAACTGTTGGCTAAAGGGGCGAAAGTGTATGGGATGTGGGAGTACCAACCATAAAGTTCATGATTGTCCAAGGAGGTATCCACGAGAAACTACTGCTCAACAAGGAAATGGAACTGTCCCTCGACAAGTTAATGGAAGGAGAAACCGACCAGTGGCGTCCGGAAGAATGCATGACATGAACACACCACACGGTTCAGAGTTGTCTGAGATTACAGAAGGTAAGAATTTTGAGGACGAAATTCTTTTAAGGAGGGGAGGTTGTGAGGACTCGCAAAATTTACTTATTTAATCTCCTATTTCTAGCTTATTTAATTATTTATTTGGCCTTTTACTCCGAATATTATTTTCTAAGCTCTTGAGACCTAATTACATGGAAATATAGTTTCATTATATTTTTAAAGTGACTTGTGTAGACACCAAATTTTTAGCGTAATTTCATTTACTATTTATTTTTTATTTTACTTTTAGTCTTTTAGTTTTTTATTTTAAGCCATTTTAGCGTAGAAAAAAGAAAAGCATTCACAAAAATATGCTTTAGTTATTTTAGATTTAAATTCATTGTTATTTAATTAAAAAATTATTATTATTAATTAGCACTTCATTTTTATCTTTGTATGCCTAGTTTCGCTCTTTTTATTCGATCTTTCTTAATTAGTTATTTTTCTTTATATTTTGTTTATTATTAATTAAATTAAAAAAAGAGAGAAAATGAAAAAAGAAAAAAAGAGAGCTTTTGCGGTTTCTTGTATTTTGTCTATTAAAAGCCATGATCAATGGCTAGGAGGGGGGCTGGGGCGTTGGAATCATTTGGAGCCATCAAGATGAACTTTGAGGGTTTTAGGAACTTGGGGTCCCATATAAAAGGAAAAATAGACGACAAGAAAAGGGAGAGGCTCATTGGCGGCTGTGGGTAGAGAAAAACACAGAAGGCTACGGAGGGGTTTCTAGGGGTAACAACTGATGAAAGAAAGTTGACGGTTGGTTGAGGGAGGAAAAAGAAAGAAACCAGAAAGGGCTGAGAGAGAGAAGTGACTAGGGTTTTAGAAGAAAAAGAACGCAGCTTTGTGGCGGCTGGCAAAGAGAAAAAGTCAGAGAAAGAAACTGGAAAAGAGCGACGGGCAACAACGAAAGAGCCGAGAGAGAAACTGCCGAGTGAGGAAGAAACGGGCAACTCAACGAGAAGAGAGGTGGTGCAGAATCTGGAAGGCAGTCGCAGCAAAAAGATGAAACTTTTCCTAGCTTCGTTCGGCTTGCGCTGAGGTTGATTATTCCTCCATCCCGACGCCGTCTTTCTGCAATTCAAGGGAGCGCAGGTAACCTTTCATTCTCTGCTCTCTCGTTCACCAAGCATCAGGCCATTCATTTGGGTGTTAAATGGATTTGTAGCTAAACTTGCTGTGAGCTTTCTTCCTTCATGTTATTATCTTTTGTGCATCTTGGGAGATGATGGATCTGTGTCATGGATGTCCTCTTGGTTTTCTGATGATGAAGCTGTAAACTTTCAGTCGTTTTCCGATGATATCATCATAGGTCTCCTCAAAAAACAGGCCAACTATTTTTGCCCCGTGCATCCTTTATGCTTTTCCCTTGTTTTGATCAAACAATAGTCTGAAACGTCATTTGTTATGGTTGTTAGGACCCTTAAGAGTCAGTTTTAGAGTCTGCTACCACAAACTTGAAGTGTTGGGCTTTGTTGCAGCATATGTTGATAAACTATCTTTTGGGTTGGTTAAAGTTCTTACTCGGCGTTTTTTTTTCCATTCTTTCTGGGTTTGTTTTGGGGTTAAATTGTTTGCCATGCATGTAATTGCTGAAATCTCAAACTGTTAGAAAGTTGCAGGAGGTGTCCAAATTTGCGTGCCCTTTATGTTCGGTTTCTTTGAGTAAATCTTTTGGGGAATAAATGATTGTCTTGCAGTCAACCACAGGAGTAGGAAGCTATAATATTGGGGTTCGGTGGATAAATCAATAAGTTTCATTCCCAGCGTTCTGCATGATCATATTTCTGTCTTCATGAGAAAACTGCAGAAGTTTTTGTTCCTCAAAGTTAGCATGTTTTCCAGATCATCTTGTTGCATTTTGAGTTCAGAATCCTGTTTGATCTTTCCCCTACCTTTGTTTCAAGTCTTTGCATTTGGTGTTTGAATGGGTTAGGAGGTAGTTGAGTCATTTTGCATGAATGTTTCGGTTAAAAGAAAACAAATTGCAGAAATAATGTTGGCTGGGAATTTGCCGAAGCTTAAGCTTCGTAACTTGCATGAAATGCTTCCATAAAATGCATTTTTAAGAGATGTCTAGTCATGCTTAGTCGGAATTAGTTCAAATGTGTTGCATGAAATCTCTTGCCTAAAGTGTTTTGGGTTGCGGAAAGTTCTCATCAGGAATGCTTTCATGTTGCAGAAAGAGAGGTAGCTGATTTTGCTTTTCTGTTGCTGCACACGTATTCCATTTGAATTATTCATTTCCATTCATTTGATCTGTAATGGTTTAGTATTCATGACTGGATCGTGTTAATCGAGGTGTTTAGTTGTGAAGTGGTGTTAAATGATGGTCTTTGCTGGCTTTGTTTGAAGTCCTGTATGAAAATCTGCATTTCGAAAGCTTAAAGTTGCAGAAGACTTTGAATGAATGTTGTAGAGGAAAGTGTTTCGTAGTTTGCATGCATGGATTTTCTTTCAAAAATTGCACTTTGACCCCAAGTCTCCCCTTGTTTCACTATGGCCCAAAAAATTGGAAAAATCAATCAAACTGATCCCTCAAACTTTCTTTTTCCTTTCAATTAGATCCTAATTTTGTGAATCATGGACTGTTTAGTTATTTAAATGCTTTCAATGGTTCAACTTCATGTTTATCTGGTTATTTGAGGTGCTTTGACCCTTTTGTTGTTTTGAAGCTAATATTTCCTTCATTTCATTACCATTGCAAGGGAGGTAACCTCTATCTTCTTGATTTTATTTCTCCTACATGCTCCTACGTGCTATGTGTGAATATGCATGCTTTAATTCGCCTTTTTAATGTTTAATTGCCTGTTTCACTTTCTTTTTATTTAGCCTTCTTTAATTGGCAAGTCATTTTGAGGGCATTTGAACCCCAATTTGTAATAGCTAGGTTTTGGCGCCTCTCTTGAAGACATGGTTTAGCTAGCCAATGTAATAGTTAGGATTTACTTTTCTAAGTCTTTCCCCCTTTAGATTGTAGTAGGCATCCCCCCTTTGTAATAGATAGGGCTTATGTGCTATGTGCTTGTGTGTGCCTATGTGTTTATCGTTTTCCTAGGCCTTTGCATCTAGATATGCATGCTTATGTGTTATGTGAATTACGTGCTCACATGCTTACTTGCTTTAACTATACCTACTTACTTGAATATATATGGTGAATGCAAATGCACGTTACTGTGGCTAGTCCAATGCTAGTCATGGCCTTCCCCTCGAGCCCTCACAAGTCCAATGCTTGTGAGAGAGCGTTAGATATGAGCTAGTTCAATACTAGACCCTTAGGGACCTCCGACGCTAGATCATGTTTGCATGACTACATTACATTCTCATGCATATTTTTTCACTTTTTAGGGTCTTTTATCATTTTTGCATGATATCCCTCCTTATACGTATATCCCTTTCCCCGTATTTTCCCTTATATGTATATTACTTACCCCTTTGTATGCAACATGACATTAGACTTGCATTTCATCTAAGCATTAGACCTAGGTTAGTACATTTGCTTGATTAGACTAGGAAAAACCCCTTGGATATGGGATATGGACGAGTTTGGCTTTTTCTAGCCTTAGCACGCTCGTATTCCCTCTATTAAAGGGAACATTGAAAGTCACAAGTGTAAGTCCCCGCACCCATTATGATGCATTCCTTTAGGTCATACGCATTTGTATATTATTATATGCTTCACTTTTCCTTTCTTTCGAGTCTCATGACTTGCATTATTCGTGACTTCTTCGAAGAGTCTTTATTGGGCGTCACAATTAATGTGATTGGTACCAAATAAGATTTGAAAATACATTTTGACCCCCCGATACCCTCCTAGGTCTAGGGTTTGCATTCATATAGAACATCCAAATGTGATAAATCTTTAGGTTAAAATAAGAAAATCTTTGACTAAATCGCGCAACTAGCCTTGGCTAGGTTGAAAGGGTGCCTTGGATTCTTATCCTTGCCTTCCCTTTTTTCAAATGTGACTCCCGAATCTTTTTTTCTGGTTTTTGTAGACTTGGAGTCGTTTAAAAAGGGTTTTCTACTTTTTCTCCTTTAAAATTCATTTTTAGGTGATTTGGTACACCTGATGTAACATCCCGAATATTAGGAGGTTGTTTGTGAAGAAAATATTAAAGTATATTTCTTCGGGTTTGATTTAAAACCTTATTTTGTTTTAAACGACTAGAAACCCTAATGTTTTAATCAAAAACCCTAGTTTACTTGTGACTAAACAGTTTCTTAAATCTTTCATATTTTACTAGAGATTCTAATGTTAATTATTGAAATTGTAAATTCCTCACGTTTTCTTAAAAATTTCCTTTTATTTGGAAATTATTATTTATTAAAGCTCTACTATCCAATTATTCCATAATAAGTGCAAATGAATCTAGAAAGTAGGGTTTTATTCTTCGTTTTCAAGATTTGAGCAAATTAGGGTTTTCGCGATTTTTCGCCGGATGAATTTTCGGTACAGAGTAAGGATTAATTTTGGGGATTAAAAGTGACTTTTAAGTGAGAAATAATATGTGATTAGTAGCAATGATATAAGGTTAGTGAATGGGAAGTAAAAACCCTAATACGTGTGTTTTTAAGAAAAATGGCGCGAACCGGCGGGTCCCGCGCACTACCGATTGAACGCACCACTTGACCACCACTTTCTTGCCATACAAGTTTATCATTAATGGAGCAAAATATCTTCCCCCTCTTAGCTCTCCTATTGGCCGAAATTTAGTGGTTAAAATGCAAGGAAAGAAAGAGAAAATTTTGTGGTTGTAATTCAACCAAGTGTTAGACAAACTTGTGGCTAGAATTACTTCTTATCTTTCCAACCTTCTTATAAGACAAACTTAGCTTAATCTCCTTCATTATTTCTGCACCTTGGCTGAGTAAGGAGAGAGAGAAAAGAAGAGCAAGAGCAACAAATTTCCTTCTTGATTTGCTTCAACCCAAGTAACAAATCCAATTCTAAACCGATTAAAGTACTAAGTGTGGGTTGGGAAGCTTGAGGAACCAAGAAATACCAAAGGGGGTGAAGGATCACTCTACCAAGCCTTGCTTTTGAGGTACCAACATCTGAACATGATCTTGGTTGCTTTGAATTTTGTTTTAAGATGTGTTTTTAGCTTAAGTTTTGGCTTGATTTCATGATTATGCAAGTGGGTGTGGTGAATTTGGAAGTTTTCCCCTTTTATATGATGAACTAGGGCTTGAGGAATTTCTGCCCAATTTGTTGTATGATGCTTGTATGTTGCAATTAAGGTTGTATAAGGTGTTTTGGTAGTGATTAGAACAAGAAAATTGAGAAAGTTCCATTGATTACAAAAAAATTCCAGAATCTGGAAATTTTTCCCAACATTCTGTCCGAATTTTTATCTGTATGTTAGAGGCTGTTTTGGCCTTAGGTCAAAGAATAAACGTTGTAGAGAATGGCATTTTATAGGTGCCTACAAAATTTCAACTCAATCGGAGTAACGTAGGATGTGAAAAGTCCAAAATACCCTTACTGTTCTAAGTATTTCCCAGCAGTCCGTTTCATCAGTTAAGTCCAGTTTATCACGTTTTTTGACTAGGAGCCGTACTGATTTAGCTCTGGGCCAAAACATGAAAGTTGTAGTGTTCTGAAGTAGCTTTAAAAATGCCTCTAAGAACACCTGAATTGGACTTTTGTACACTGAGTTATGTCTGTTACAGCGTAATGCGTTTAAACAGCCGATGAATTGGTTTCTAGTTTAGTAATTTGAGAATTTGACCAAGTTACATTAGAAACTGGACAAAATGACCTTCATGAACATTGTAGTTCTGTGTCTTAGCTTCGAAAAGGCATAAGTTACGCCTCAATCTGATAAGCGTAGCCTCGGATATGTTATTTCCGCATTTGTACGTCAAATCTGTCTTGTGCTAGATTGTATTTCTGCACATGCTATTACTGTAATTCTTGTTCTTATGATATTGTAAGCCTATGGAACGGCTTTTGACTTGAATTGCTGATATGTATGATGTTGGGTTTTGGCTGAGGAAAAATAATGAAGCCTAAATGGCTGGAAAATTAGGTAAACACAAGGGGCATGCTGCCCAAATTTACGCTCGAAGACTAGAGAACTACTTGCAACTTGAGTAAGGGTTAAGAGTGATTACTGCTTGAACCATCTAGGGTACTTGAGTCTTCTTGTTCCGAGGTATATAAGTAAGGACTTGGCCGAACTTTTACCCTTGAGAAATGCAATCATGATTGCTCGAAGTATGTTTTCCTTGTATTTTCCACTCGCATGACGATTTCAAGTATAAAAGTTACAAAGTTTTACCGTTTAAAAAGTGAGCAAGTGTTTCACACTACCATCCAAGTGAATTCCAATTTCTTGAATTTTATTGAACAGAGCGTTTAAGTTTCGATCTAAGTCGTGTTTCAAAGTTCTCAAACTGAGTTTTATCGCAGATTTGGACTCCGAACCCGGAGTATAACCTGAAAGTGACCAATAAAGGCACTATATCTTTTGGTGAGTGCTTTCAAATACCGAATTGAACTTGATACTTGAACTTGATACGTGACCAATCTGATTACATGTTATATACGTGAATTGTAAGGGCAAGAGTGTACTTTATCGCACTTGCCCTTACGTGATATACTTGTTTATTGTTGCAATTGACTTGATATACTTGATTATGATGCGCGCACTTCCTGGAATTCCAGAAACCCTGTGGCGAGTTACACTAGTCGAGCCGGCAAGGGCTTGGTCGATTGGGTAACGAACCCTGGGTCTCTTGTATTGTCGAGTGGAGTGATATCTCCTCGACTAATCGGTATACTCGAGTATTACCACCCGTGTTTATTGAGGATTTTGGGCCCAGTAGGGGGTTTGAACGGTGGACGGAGAGTCGTGTAAGTGGTGTTCTACTGGATTGGTTACTTACTTGAAAGTTGACGGAGTGTCAACTACTACGTGATCAAGCTTCTGGTAATGCAACGGGAATTTGGCTCCTGAGAGTCATCCGTATCCTTATACTTTGGAGTGAATATTGTTTATTGGATTATTGTTGCTTTTGAAAAACTTCTACACTCGCTCATTTTAAGATTGCTACTTGACGTGTTATTACTCACATTTATGAACTCTTCATGCTTGTTACTTTGCTATACCGAAAACTTGTACTTCTAAATAATGGTCAATTTGCTATTTGGAACCTCACTGGGCTTTTAGCTCATTCCACTCCATTTGTTTTCCTTTCAGGGGTACGAGTGACGCGTGAGACTTGTAAAAGACTAGCGTAGCCTTTTGTTTTGACTTTTGACTTTTTGGTCTTGTACACGCGCTATTCCTCGAATGGAACATGTTGAGACTTTGTACCTCGATTTCTATCAATGTAAATTATAAGCTTGAATTGCGGATATTATTTATGGTTCATGGATGTGTGTACATGACTCGATCGAGACAGTGAGTGAGTCCTGGCGAGAGCTGGGCAGGCGGTCCGCCGAACCCTTTGGTACGCCTTAGGGGGAGGTGGGGTCGTCACACCTGAACTCTATACCAAGTGGCGACTCCATTTTTCATTCAAAAAACCCTTTTTAAACTATATTTTGGGTCAAATCGTCGAATTTTCAAGTCCCATTTAGACCCATGCTTTTCCATAATAAAAAATTCATTTTCCAATCAAAAATCGAATCAAAAGTCATTTTTTCTAAACTCGTCTTTTATTTTTCTTTATTCAAAGTATTCATGTTTTTCATTTTCTTTTAAAATCGAAAATTCATTTTCCTAAACTAATTTATTTTCTTATAAAAAATGGGGCGCGACAACTTGTTTCAAAAATTAATTTCCGGGAGCTCGTTTAGTGAAAATAATGAACACGTCTTTGGAAATCTTGACCGATTGAGAGTACAATAAGTTTGGAATATTGGAGACTTGTACAATGGACCTAAATTAGGTATTTTAATGTTTAAGTACTCAAGTGATAGTTATTAGTACTATCGTTATAAGAATTTCTCGGAAGTTTCGCGTTATCGCGCTTAAATTGGAGATACGCGTTTTCACACGCGCGATTTAAATTTAGGAACTTTAGACCCTTATTTTGGGACAATTAAGAGTGAATAATATTTATATGAATATAAGTGCATTAGAGGTTTAGTGCACTAGTGAAACAAACGCGAGAGGAATCGAGCACGAAACGCGCGCGAGTGCGCGCGGTAGTAGAGTTGACTTTTGCATAAATGGGCCACACACTTGAAGCTTCTCTTGGAAGATAAAATCTGATCGGTCTCTTCTCTCTCCTCTCACCATTTCAGCCGGCCATCTCTCTCTCTCAAACCACCATTGCTCTCTCAATTTTTACTTCACAAAACCTCACCAAATCTTCACTCAAATCCTACCAAAATTTCACCACACTTAGCTTAACACTTGAGGAGTATTTTGAGCTGCAAAAGGGAGCTGAAAAGCCACGGTTTTCTGGAGCAAAGAGTGACTGAAATTCTGCTCTTGAACCTCCAACCAAGTGAGTGATGATCCAACCTTAGAAACTTGTCATTTGGAGGTTATCTTACCTAGTTAAGTTCATTTATGCCATTGGGTAGCTTGTTTATGGTGTAAAATGAAATGGGTGGGCTCTATGAACTCCCACCTTTGTTTGGGGGACTGATCTCATGCTTGATGATGGATTTAATGTTGGTTTAGTGCTCAAAAATGGTAGATTAATGGTGTATAACTAGTAGAAACTTCAAGGAGTGCATGGAGTAAAAAGTTCCGATTTTACCCCTGCTTTGATTGTACCCTTTTCTGCAAAATTTTGAGGGTTTAATTGATGTTTATATGCTGTATAGATAGTGTATAAAATTTCATTGAAAAATATTGAGGTTTGGTTGGTCAAATGAATTATTTTCGTGAAGCTAGTGAACCTGGGAACTGTTCCCGTAATGCTCAGACAACTTGCTTGCTTCATTCATAACTCTGTACTCCAATGTCGAAATTGAGTGCCGTCAGTGGCATTTGAAACTAGACATTCCCAGACTTCCATTGGAGCCAAATGCACATTCTGGTTCCACTTGAGTGAGCCACACCATTCGTTTGAAAATCACTGTCCTGTTTCGTTGCTCTCCAGGGGACAGAACAGAAATTACTTCTTGATGCTCAAAAACGAGCTGTTTGTGGATAGAATTTGGAAATGATTTCTTCTGAGAAAATTCAGCTTTATGAGAGAGCTTTCCAACGCCAACAACCACGCCCAATTCCAAATTGAATTGAGTGAGTTGTGGCCAAAGTTTGAAACTGCTACAGTGATAGAATTTTCCACTTGGACAGATTTGTAACTAACAATGATTTGGGACTTGTTTTCCGAAGTTTCTTGGTATAAATCACCTATCAAATGTACCTTGGACATATTTTAGACATTTCTTACCAGAATGGACCATGTTTGAAATGTGCCCTGGCCAAACGTTTGAGAAACGGCAAAACGGAAGTTCAAAAGCAACTTAGCCTTAGAATTTCTTGTGGTTTCATTAACCGACTTCCCTTGCATATTTTTCTATGAAATTTGGTAGAGGAATATCCCTTATATGGTCATATGTACATACCAAATTTGGTGCTATTCGGAGGTCGTTTTGATGTTCAATCAAACTTCCAAAGTTCATGATTTAAGTTTGAAACCCTTGTTTAACAAGGAAATTTTGGTAACTTTGGGTCGCCATATCTTGGAGCTCGAAACTCCATTTCTCTTTCCATTTGTTTTGCTATAATCTTGGATTAAAACACTAATTGATTTCAAAATTTCAAAGGTTAGTTCAAAACAAGTGAATTTTTCTGAATTTCCAAAGTTGGCCAAAAACCAACTTAAATCTGTCTTGGTAATTCAAGTTACCAACTTTGAGCCAAAATTTGAGTGCCTTTCACTTACATTCGTGGAAAAGTGTCTTCCTAGAACTTTTAGTACTTTCAAAGAGGTTTCCAATGGTACCAAGTTTTCCAATTTTTGACTTGTAGAATGTGAGATACGATTTTTCAAAGTATCATATCAAACCTGAAAATTTTCCGAATTTCCAAGGGAAGGGAGTTTTCAAATATTCCTTATTCCTTCGATATTACTCGAACATTTTATACTTGATTTTCAAAATGAAAACTCGATTGCTCATGTACTTTAAGAAACTCCTCTTGAACCTCAATTTATGAGTAATTGAGGTTCATTTTCGTAAGATTTCCTTAGATTGCTCTAGTGTACAATCTTCCTCGATAATTAGAGATTTGTAGTGATTTTGAGTGGTAGTTGATTATTGTTTGCTCAGGCACTCGAGGGGATCTCTAAGAGGAACTCGGAGCGGACGCCTAAACGCTTGTTGAGAACCATTCGCTTATTTTGGATTAGGTGAGTGTTCCATATAAGAATACGTAATTGAATAAGTCTAGGACATGCTTATTTCGTAATTATTAAGTGTTAAGTACTATGTGTTAAGTATTTACCATACTCATGCCTATATAAATAATGTATACTTGCATTGCATATCGACATGAATTGGTTAAATGATTAACCATATCAAATGACCATATGAACTCGATACATGCTTAACTTGCTAGATTGATTGCTTAGCCTACTCGATTTTGAAAAATAGAGTCGAGTGTGTACTTTATCGCACTCGTTCTCTTTTGAGATGAATAACTCATGCTTGGAAATGCTCGAATAGCATGACTTGGTATGCTATGGTTGCATACGTCGTTTAAGTGAACCTCCTCGACTCTCACATGTTAAAAATGGGATAACGGCCAATGGTGGCCTATTAATATGACAAATGCCTGTTAATTAACCGTCACTACTCAACCGTTACCCGTCAACCGTGAACCGTGAACCGTTAACCGTGAACCGTTTACCAACCCACATGACTACCTGATTACTTGACTATTTGCTTATATGATTTCCAATCTACATGACTATTTGATATCCGTGAATTACATTCTCCCATGAAATCAACTTGTATTGCTTACGTGCTTACGTGCTAAGTATCCACTTGATTACTTGATTATCATGAATCACATGTTATATGAAGCTGTCCATCATTGTTAGGCGAGTGTGTACTTTACCTCACTCGACCTACTCAAATGATGAATTTTACCTTTTGTCGAATTATTTGGTTACCTGTGCATGTTGTAAGCTCTAAGCTGAACTTAGGCCCTGCCCTTGGTTACTGACCTACTCAAGCCAGGACTGAGCTCGGTCAGGTAGGTTGGAACCCTGGGCCACCGTTTCGGTATACTCGAGTATTACCACTGGAGGGATAAGGTGATGGCCAGTCAAACCGAGGGGATTCGGAAGTCATAAGATGCAGATGACCGACAGAGTTCCACTGGAACACCGTATCCTCCAGTAAATGTTTACCTTGTATCATGATAATTGTTTCATGCTAAAATGCCAACATGAAATCCTGAGCCATGCCTGTGATATGCTCCATACCTGTTACCTGTCCAATGTACTCATATCATGATACCTGTTTCATGTTAATGTTCCATACCTGTAACATGCTTAATTACTCGCACCTATAATAAGCTTCAATCACTCGTGAACTATACATGCCAATGTCTTGAACCATGATAACTGTCTCATGATGAATGTCTCAAATTAACCATATAATGATTATCACCTCATGATAACATGCCATTGTGTAACCTTGAACCATGCATATGATATGCCCAACTTAATTGATTTATTTGAACTGTTAGAGTGTTTTGGAAATTCACTGGGCTGTGTAACTTATCCCACGTTGTGGTTTTCTTTTACAGGGTTCGAGACCAAAGGTGCTCGTGAGTAGTACTAGATTGTTTTCTTTTGAAGACTTTAAGTTATATTATAACGGATGGCTATTGTACCCTTTTCCGTTGGGTTGTATTTAAGCTTGAAAGCTACATAATTGTAAGTGTGAGATATTTGGAGTACTTTAGTTATGTATTGAAGTTATTTGAAGTATTCCTTGTCTTGAATTGTGAATTGTACCGAGTCCTGGCAAGAGTTGGGCAGGCATCCCGCGGATACCCTTTGGTTCGCCTTAGGGAGAAATGGGGGCGTCACAATAACTTATCACCATGAACCAAAGCTGGAAACTAGTTTAAAGAAGAACTTATAAATGACAGATTTGTCATCCTTCGGTGTTTTGGTCACAACTGTAGGTAGGTAAATCGGATCGAGATAAATTTTATGGTGTTTTGAAGCTAAAACATAGACCTACATTTCCTATGGGACATTGAAACCTAGTTCTCTCATTTTTCAGGGTCAAAAATGGATTGTCAGAAGCACATGAAAAACAAGTCAGGAATATTAGAGGTTTTTGTGCAGTGAGGAGTGTTCTGGCCAAAACATAAGCTAAAATGATCCAATTGATCTGAGATTTTGTAGGTAGAAAGTTAATTCAAATCCCTATAACTTTCATGTTTTGTCCAAAAGCTGATTCAGTCTAAAATATGGAGAATTTTGCACCCCAAGTTGATTCCAAAAACAGGGCAGAACCTACCAAATGCTGGAAATTCAACTTTTAACTCTACAAAGTCACAATCAAGCCCATAATCACTTCACAAGTTCCATTTCCAAGCTTAATAACACCATTTACTAAGGAAACAACAATAATCAAAGCTGGAAAATGCAAATCCTAGCTAAAAATTCCACTACACCATCAAAACTAGGAAATCAACCATAGCAAGCCAAGATTAAAAGCTCCTATACCAAACTTAGCAAGATTAAGTAAGAGAAAAGGAAGTTGTAGCCTTATACCTTCCTAAAATCTCTTGAAAGTGAAGAACCAACCACTATCTCCCAAGATTTTCACCACTTCTAGCTTCCTAAGCACCAAGGTGCAAGTTTAATCGGTTTAGAATTTTGGTTTCAACTCAAACAAGGCAAGATTCAAGGTTGTAGTTGGAGGTTTTCTTCCCCTATTCTCTCTCCTAAACTCACGGTCAAGATGAAGAAAAAGTGCAGGAATTTTGGTCCAAAACAAAGTTAAGAAGATAGGAAAGTTTGTTGGTCAAACTTGGTTGGCCAATGCGAGACCCCAGAATTTTACTTTTCTTTATAACCCTTATGTGAACTCACTTACCTTTGATTCTTGGTTGCTTTAATGGTTGAATTTGAGCCAAGAGAGTGAATTTTGTTAAGAAAAGTTTCATATTCTCAAGTTGTTAGAAAGTCTAAAAATTTTCGCAGGAGGCTCTGCGCAGCTTTGGGAAATTGGCTATAACTTTGTATAGGAAGGTCGGAATTGAGTTCCATTTGTTGCGTTTGAAACTAGACTCATAGGGCTTCCTACGGTGTAAAATTTAGAGTTTGATTCAATGTCTATAAATTCTAGGAAATTGGCAAATTTGAATGAAAATTCTGCCCTGCACAAGTAAACATAGGAATGTTGTAGTAGCTTATGGCTCAATTTGGACCAACTTATGAACTAAATTTCTTTGAGATGTCTTCTAATGATTCTTAGTGTTTGAAGTCTAGTTTTTAACAAGCTATGTTGTATAAATTTTTTATATTTATAACTCAAGTTATGATTTTTCTAAAGGAAGGGCATAAGTTAGGGTTTTTGTGCATACTAGGGTTTTGGTGTGCATTTTGGTAGTGTGATTAATTGGTGAGGTATGTGTACTAAATTTGGTAGATAAGAAGAAGTATTAAGTAAGAGAGAGTGGGTGATTAGAAGTGCTATTAATAAATTAGTGAATCATAAGTTAAAACACAAGTGCAAGAGAGTTAAGGAAAATAGGCTTGAACCGACTTGCGCCGTTTGTTACCGGTGGAGTACCCCACTTGACCAATACTTTCTTACCATAATCTCCTTGCTTTTATTTCATAAATATCAGCCCTAAATATCTCTTATAGCAGCCAAAATATTTGACTTAAAACAAGAGGAAAAGAAAAAAACAAACAAGAGGAAAATTAGTGGTGCCACAAGTGTCACTAGCTAGCCACAAGTTTTGACTAAGAAACTTTCTTATCATGTCTTAACACCAATTCATCTTTCATGTCTTAAAACCAAACAAAACAAGCTTAAGAGTAGGAGAGGGAGAGAACCGTGAGCTAGGGAAAAAAAAGAAGAGGAAAAACAAAATATCCAAGGCCTTGACTAAGACCTGACCAAAGACCATTCTAGTCTTTATCTTGTAAACTCTCCTCAAGGGCTATTCATTTTCTTCCTCCCTTGGCCGAACTATAGAGAGAGAAAAGAGAGGAGAAACTTCACATTTAATCTTGGGTTTTGAATGATTTGGAGAGAAATCAACAAGAACCACAAATCTAAACCGATTAAACTTGCAACAAGGTGACAAGGAAGTTTTGGGTGGAGTAATTTTGCTTGGACAGCCTTGATGTTGTGTATTTCCTTGAGGTTTGAAGGTATTAAGCTAAGAAACTCTTATCCTGACTCTTATCTTGCATTTTGTTGGATAGATGACTTGAATCTTAGAAGTTTTACGGATGATAACCTAGATTGGTGAAGATTGATGGAATTTCAGCCTAGGATTTCAATTTCCAGCTTTAATGTTTAAATTCCCGCCTTGATATGCATTTTCCAGCCATGGGATGTACTTGATAGTTTTGATATGAGATGGTCTAACTTTGATGTGAAATTTTAAGCTTTGGTATATGGTTTTCTAGCTTTGGTTGCAATTTCCAGCTTTAGTTCTAGAATTCCAGCATTGATAGTGACAAAGCTTCCCTGCTTCTGACCAGTGCAATTCGTGCATGCTAGAAGCTGATTTAGCCTTCGCATAAAACATGAAAGTTGTAGAGAATGATGTTTTATAGTTACTTACAAAATTTCAGCCCAATCAAAGTACTGTAGCTCATGAAAAGACAAAAATACCCCTGAGACTGCCTAGGTAGAGTCCAACAGACAGTCTTTGGTCAAAACATGAAACTTTTAGCCCTATGTTTCAGATTTCTAATGCCCCTAAGAACACCTCAATCAGACTTCAGTAGCTTGAGTTATTGTCATTTATTCATAGTACGGTTAACTAGCCCGAATGTGAGATTCTGGATCTGTAAATTGAAATTTTGACTTAGATACACTACGAACTGGACTGAGTAATCTTCATCAAAGTTGTAGGCCTGTGTTTTAGCTTCGAAATGGTATAAATTTTATCCCAATACGATAAGTGTAGTCTCGATTGTGTCCGTTACGTAAAACAACGTCAAATCTGTCTTTTGTTTCTTGACTCAAACTTCATTCCAGACATTTTCCTAGCTTGATTTTGTACTTGTATGACTTTGAGCCTATTGAATGGCTATTGAAATGGGGTTATTTTATGTGTGACTTTGGGACTGTTTGAGGAAAATATTGAAGGCATAAATGGTTAGAAAATAGGTAAACACAAGGGACATGCCGCCAAAGTTTCACTAGAGGACTAACCTAGCCTTTGGAGTTCTAGTTCTATATTTTGCAAATGTGACTTGAATACACAAAAAACCTGGGTCGAGGTGTCTTCAGGCAAGTTGTAACCTTTTGTTTAAGTTTTGAGACACTACCTAGTACATTTTGATTCGATAACCACAGCTCCAGTTATGGTCAAAAATCGTGTAACCCATTTTGTACCATTTTCATTTCCGCGGACGCGCACGTGTATTTCTCAACCGTTTTTGCCATTTTTGACCGTTTAGGATTATTTTTGTTGTTTTGTTACCATTCCAGTCGTTTCGGCCAATTTCGACATTCTTTTGGCCTTAACGTCATTTTTGACAATTTTTTATTATTTTTGACCGTTTTCGACCGTATTTGATCGTTTAAGTTATAAACTGCTATTATATGGCCGTTTCACTTATGTGTGTATATAATCTGTTAATACAGATTGTGAGGCTTTTGACGGTGATGGTCAAGCTCAATGAATTGTATCATTTTTCGTGCCAAGCTTTATCAAGTGAGTAATTAGGTTGTTTATTGATGTGAAATTGTTAAAGTACTTTGTATATGTTAAATGGGTACTTAGGCGAGGGTGTACTTTATCTCACTCGACCTAAGCCCATCCTTTGTTTTGATTTCCTATGTGAGAATACATGCCTTATGTTGAGTATCACCCTTTTGTTGTGTGCTGAGGAGGGTGATTACATGACTTGAGTTTCACCCTTTTGTTGTGTGCTGATGGGGGTGATTACATGACTTGAATTGAACCCCATTTGCTATGTGCTGTTTAGGGTAAGTACTTTGATGTGTACTTTGTTGAGAGATACCACCTATTGAGAGATCGATATCTCAGGGCTTGGTTCCAACCCGGTTCCAAGGGTAGACGAACTATTCAAGCCAGCCGGGGTTTGGTCGAAGAAAGTTCCATGCCAACCTTGGGATTTAGTTCTTTGTTAAAGCTTTGACGAAAGCTAAGTTATTTTGTTTCGCTCGAGCTGCTGTGTCCTGTTGACTGGCCAGCGAGGGTTGATAAGGTGAACGAGAAAAGTTAAGTGGAGTCTACGGTCTATGAGTACTTCGGTTGATGGAGTGTCAACAGGCATTCAAACTCGGGGAATTGAATTGGCTTTGAAGCCACCTGTATCCTACCATTGTGATGTCACATTTCTGTATTGATGTGAAATATTTGGATTTATATGTTTATCTGAATGTGTTTTTACATTTTTAACCCCAATTATTCACTAAGCATATAGCTTATCCCATTCCATTTGTTTTCCTTAGCAGGGGGTACGAGCGAGGCGTGAGACGTGTACAGACTAGCGTAGTCTAGTTGTTTTGAATTTTGAATGGTGCTTGCACTAGCACTCTACTAGGGTTGATTGTACTCGAAATATAAACACATTGAAGTATTTTGGTGTGTAAAAGCTTTGTATCTGGATTTGAGCATCAATGTATATATTAAGTGGAAGTGGATGTGTTATTTATTTTCTATGGATGTACATTATTTTTCTTGAGTTATGAGTGAGTGAGTCCTGGCGAGAGCTAGGCAGGCGACTCGCTAAACCCTTTGGTTCGCCTTAAGGGGAGGTGGGGCCGTCACAGCTAACACTTGTCAAGTTACCATTTTTTCTCTTGTTTTTGTTTCTTTCCTCTTGTTTTTGGGTGAAAAATTTTGGCTGCTTTAAGGGTTAATTTAAGGGCTAATTAGCTCAATTAAAAATGAGGAGATTAAGGTAACAAAATATTGTTCAAGTGGTATATTCAATCGGTAGCAAACGGTGCACGTCGGTTCAAGCCTATTTTCCTTAACTCGCGCCTACTTGTGTTTTTACTTATGGTTCTGTGACGACCCCACCGTACCCAGAGGCATACCAAAGGGCGTAGCGGATCATCTACCTAGCTCGCACCAGGACTCGATACTTAAAACGATAAATTAGACTTCACACAAAAGAGAGTTCCATTTAAACTATTACATCTTCAAAAGTTGTATCAACTATTACATCAAGCCATACACACCACTAGTACCGGAAAGTAAACCCTAGAGAAGTTTCTAACTATAACCACCACAACAAATATATACATCCTACTAGTCAACTTATAACAAGTACTAAGGCAAAATCACTATTCAATAAACCAAAAGTCCATACACCTTCTTGAGCGATCCCCACGTCGGCCCCTACTAAGGAAAACAAATGGAATGGGGTAAGCTATATGCTTAGTGAATAATCGGGGGTAAAAATGTATAATCACAGCCAAATAAACATGTAACCAAGATATTTTGCATCAATAAATAGAAATGTAACATCACAATGGTAGGATACAAGTGGCTTCAAAACCAGTTCAATTTCCCGCTTGATCACCGGTTGACACTCCGTCAACCAAAATACTCATAGTCCGTAGAGTCCACTTACTTCCTTGTTCACCTTATCAACCCCCGCCGGCCAGTCAATAGCACACAACAGTTCGAGCAAAACAAAATCACTTTGCTTTAACAAAGAACGAAATCCCAAGGTTAGCATAGAACTAACTTCGACCAAACCCCGGTTGACTCGAATAGTCCGTCTACCCTTGGAACCGGGTTGGAACCAAGCCCTGAGATATCCAATTTATCAACAAAGGATGCCTCTCAACAAAGTACTCATCAAAATAATCAAGTCACGCAATCACCCCAACAACACACAGCACAAGGGGTGATACTCATCACAAGACATGTATTGTCCAATATGAAATCAAGAGCAGAGAATGAGCTTAGGTCGAGTGAGATAAAGTATACCCTCGCCTAAATACCCATTTAGTATATACAAATTACTTTGACAATTTATCACATAAACAGATCCAATTATTCACCCAAAATAACTAGCACGTAAATCAAGGCAATTTACACGAGTCCACCGACTCCATCTGGGTCGTCACTGCCTGTGATAAAAGATTATACTTAACTATTAGTCAAACAACCATCATAATGGAAATAAGGCCTAAAATGGCCAAAACAGAAAAAACGGCCAAGAAATGCATGCGTGCGCGGGGAAATGAAAACGGTGTGCGCGATGGAAAATGGTATGAAAATGGGTTGCACAGTTTTAACCATAACTTGAGTTGTGGTTATCGAATCAAGGTGTACTAGGTAGCATTTCGAAGCTACGATAAAGGGTTACAACTTTTATGAAAACAAGTCAACCTAGTTCACAGTTTATTTAGGTCGAATTTGCAGATTACATTACCAGAATTTCATTGTCAGTTTGGTTGTCAGCATTGGATTCAAATGGCAATAACTCAGGATACAAAAGTTCGATTGAGGCGTTTTTAGATGCGTTGGAAAGGTGAAACATAGAACTAAAATTTTCATGTTTTGACCAAAGGCTGATTTGATACGGATCAAAGTGAAAAATGAAGCCAAAATGTGAAATCTCAAAACTACCCCCGAAATAGTGCATTTGGCAGTCAGGGATAATTTTGTCATTCCACAAGTTACAGTGCTCCGATTGAGCTGAAATTTTATAGGAAGCTATATAACTCCATTCTCTACAACTTTCATGTTTTGACCTAGCCTGATTTGGTCTCTAGCATGGACAAATTAAACAGGTCAGAAACAGGGCAGATTCATCCTTAAAGTTGAAAATTTGATGATTCAATGTTTGAAATTCACATTTATCTCTTGAATCAATACCCCAAGTCCCTATCCAACCTTATCAACATCATATACTAGATAAAAAACAAGAATCACAACTTAAAATATAAAACCCTAACTAAATATTCCACCATATCATGCAAAACTCACTAATTAACCGTCACAAGCCAAGAATATGAGTTTCTATCCAAACTTTAACAAGATTAAGGAAGAGGAAAAGGATAGGCAACCATAATACCTTCCAAAGGTCCCTTGTAAGTGAGAAACACACCACTTTCTTCCAAATTTTCAGCACCCCAAGGCTTCCCAGCACCAAAAGGGGAGGTTAATCGGTTTAGTTCGGTTGCTTGCACTCAAATAAGGATGGATTCAAGGTGAAGGTTGCTAGTTTCTCTCTTGTCTTTTTCTCTCTTGAAGCTCGACTGGAATGTACAGAAATGAAGAGGAAAAGAAGTGAATTTGGTGATAAAAATCAAGAAAATTGGTTGGTCAAACAACCCTTGGATGGTTGCCACTTGTCACTCCAAGATTAAGTCTTCAATTTTTCTTCTTTTTCCTTTCTTTTTGGTCAATAATTTCGGCCCTCTCTAGGATAATTAAGGGCTGATATTTCTGCAATAATAACAAGGATATTGAGGTAATGAAGTGGTGTTCAAGTGGTGTACTCAATTGGTAACAAACGGTACACGTTGGTTTAATCCGTTTTTCCTTATTTTGCATGTACTAGGGTTTTAACTTATAATTTGTGACAGCCCCACCTCACCCTAAGGCGAACCAAAAGGGTTCAGCGGACCGCCTGCCCAGCTCTCGCCGGGACTCAGTCATACCTCAATCACATCCGAAATAAAACCACAAGAAAAAAACATAATAACAATCCAAAACTTAGAGCAACCTTATGTACATTTCTATCTCAAAAGGAGTACAGACTCAAATATACAAAGGTTCTCAATTCATCATACATCCAGCCCGTGGCAAGCGCTAGGGTGAGAACCATTACAAAAAAAATTCAAAGAACTGGACCAAGCTAGTCTACACAAAGCTCTCGTCCTTGCTCGCCTTCCCCTGTTAAGGAAAACAAAACTAAAGGAATGAGCTAAAAGCTCAGTGAGGTTCTGAACACATAATCAAACAACAAGTCCAATAAAAGCAATAATCAAACAATAAGTCAAGAAACATGTACAATATAAAGCGATAATAACATGTACAATATGGTAATGACAAGACTTCTTAACTCTTAAATTCTGTGTTGTCCCCTTTTCTTGTAGGGTGAGATGGAAAATATGCTTGTGTAATGGGGACTCGGGGCCTAGATGGCTATCAACTTTTGACGGGATAGATGATGTGGGTCCATCATCAATGGCCAAAAACATGGGAAACAAAATGGAGGCGGGCATAGCATATTGGAGTCGGTGACGACGTCGTACAAATTAGTAAAGCTGAAAAAAATGAAATGAATTTCTCTTGTAACTCCATTCTAATTGCTGTTGTATTCACAAATTCAAATTCAAAACTTGGTAGGATTAGGGTAGGGTTTAAAACTCTTCCAACTTAAAAAGTTGGAAAGAAATTGGCAGCAGTGGGTTTTCTCATAACAAAATAGAATATTGAAGAATCACGGACAAAAATCCATTCAGTGTTCATAGATTGTCATCACAGGTTCTTATGATTCTCTTCGTCAACAAATTTCCCTACATAGCATAGTCATAAATCTCTGTCTTTCTCTCCCTTGATCGTTAAACAAACCCTATCGGAATGGATAGGTAGTATGAAGTATGCACATATAATTGTGAAGATTTGATAGAGCAACAACATAGTTCGATTTAATTTGTGGGTGATAGGATGCATAATTGTTGTTAAATTTGTGAGTATTTTCCCTCAATATTTGCCAAATATTGCATTATTGGATGGACTCCACTTATATATGGTAACTGATGCTAATTTTAGAAAAAGGCAAGAAAAAGAGTTAAAAAGCAGATTAATGAAGTTTCTTCGCTCATTTTGTGTGACCGTGCCCAAAACTAGCATGCAAGTCCGGAAAAGTCGGGATTTATGAGCGTAGTGATTTTCTAGTTCAAGTTGAAGACCTAAGAAGCAAGTTTCCAAGTTGTATTGGGAACGGCTTAGATTATTAAGAAAAAGGCGGTGGCTGACTATTAGCACTTGGGAAAGGCAGCAACTTTTATTGGTCTCAAAGTTTTTGGTAGATTGATTAGTCCAAAAAAAAAACCGAACGAAGAGCTTTTCTCTTCATCTTTTCTTTTCTTTTGCTTTTCTATTGTCAAATGTTCATGCACCTTTTACCAATGAATTTGTTTGGATTATTTCCAATGATGTGCAACTAAATTCTTTTCTAGTCAAGGAGTAATGAAGGATTTGGTTCAACTACAATTGTGAAATCTAATTATTTTTATCCATTTCTTTTATTCGTTAGTATTCGTATGTTTTCTAATTTGATTTCTCATGGTTGTTTTGTTGTTTGAATATCAAGGGCACCCGATATTTAATTCAACCTAACAATCTAATGCTAGTTAGGATAGTTAAATCCATAATTTTTTAATTATTTTAAATGAGTGGCGATTAGTGTGATTGGTTTTATGTTAGGGAAACATATGACCTAATTTAAATAAACCTTGATAGCATATTTATTGATTGGAATAGGGCTTTCTAGTTTCTAATACAATCAAGAAATTAAATTCTACGGTTGTATCTAGGGTTGTTTCTTGGTCAAAAGAGTAGTTAACGGGCATACCTTAACTGTGAGGACTCGCAAAATTCTTCTTATTTTCTTAAAATTCTCTTTTATTTTGAATAACTTACTTATAATAGCTTTACTACTCATTTACATCCTCCATAGTTGCAATAAAACCTAGAATCAAGAGTTTCATCTTTAGTTTTATAGTTAGCGTAAATTAGGATTTTTGCGTATTTCGATAGTGTGATTATTTGGTGAGGTGTGTGTACTAAATTTGGTGGATAAGAACAAGTATTAAGTAAGAGAAAGTGTGTGATTAGAAGTGCTAATAATAAGTTAGTGAATCATGAGTTAAAACACTAGTACGGGCGAGTTAAGGAAAATCGGTTTGAACCGACGTGTACCATTTGCTACCGATTGAACACACCACTTGAACACTACTTTATTACCTTAATCTTCTTGTTTTTATTTCAGCTAATTAACCCTAAAATATCCCTTAAACCACCCACAATCTTTGACCAAAGAAAGGGAGAAAAGAAAAAAAAATGAGAGGAAATCTAGTTGCGACACTTGTCGGAAATCTAAAAGATGTTGACCTAACCAACTTTCTTTCTTCTTATCTTCCATTTCGGCTCATTTTGCTTCATTATTTCTTCTTATGGCTGAGAGTTAAGAGGAAAAAAAGAGAGAAGAAACACTTCAATTTCAACCTTGATTTTGGCCTTGTTTGAGTTGAATCCAAAAATCTAAACCGATTAAACCTTCACTTTGGTACTTAGGAAGCTTTGTGTGGTAAAGGTTTTGGAAGAAACGGGTATGGTTTTCACTTACAAGCAGCTATTGGAAGGTATCATGATTGCCTTTCTTTTTCTCTTCCTTAATTTTGTTTAAATTTGGATAGAAGCTTATGCTCTTGGCTTATTATGGTTAATGATTCAGTTTTGGATGATATAGTGGAAGGATTAGTTAGGGTTTACATTTTCAGCCTTGATTATGGTTGTCTACCTAGTAATTGATAGTATTGAGCTAGTAATTGATGGTTTTGATGATATAGTACTTGATAGTATTAAGCTAGGATATGAATTTTTAGAGTAGAAGTGAATTTCCAGTATTGATGATGAATCGGCCCTGCATATTCATCCATGTTAGAGGCCAAATCAGGTCTTTCTTAAATCATGAAAGTTGTAGGGAATGGAGTTAAATATCTTCCTGTAAAATTTCAGCTCAATCGGAGTACTGTAGCATGTTGAATGACTAAATTACCTTGACTGCCAAATGCCCTATTTCGCAGGCAGTTTTCTGTTTTCTCTGAGATTGCACATTTTGACCCAGAAAATGCACGAACTGGGTGTCAATGTCTTCATATGAAATGTAGGTATCTGTCTGAGCTTTGAAACACCCTAAAATTTGCCCCAATCCGATAAGCGTAGCTTCAGTTGTGACTAAAACACCAAAAGACGTCAAACCTTCTATTTAGCTATTCGTCTTTAAAACTGGTTTCCGGTTGCATTGCTAGACTTGCCTTATATTTGGATGACATTAAGCCTAGTTGAAGGACTATTGTGTTAATATTGCTTATGTGTGACTTTGGGCTGAGTTGAGGATAATAATGAAGCCATAAATGGCTGGAAAATAGCGAAATACAAAGGGCATGCTGCCCAAATTTCTATTACTTGCTTTTATGAATATTAGTGAGATGTAAGGTTTGAGTTTAGGGTTAGTTGGATCTTAAGTTACATATTTATCTTTGAATGCACTTCAATAGTAGTATATGAGTTGTTTTGACCAAGATTTGGTATCAACTAAGATGAAAAGTGTTAGTTTTCTCTCGAAAACTTTGAATTACCTTTGCTCACTTCAATTTGGGATTGGTTATTCTTAAGGTTTGTCGGTGATCAAGGGAATAATCTGGAAGGAAACTTTTGACATTATTTTGGCTTAGACTGGTGAGTGTTCCTTGTACGTTATGCTTCCAATGACTATATGGATTATTGTGAATGTTTGATTAAATGGTAAATGTTTTCAATGATTGCTAAAATGAATTTTTGTTAGGCGAGTGTGTATTTTATCACACTTGACCTAAATGAACGTGAAATTTTCAATGATTAAATGATTAAATGCTAATTGTGCATGAATGTAAGCCTTTTGGCTGAACTAGGCCCTTGCCCTTCGTTGCCAGTTGACTCGAGCCAGAAGCGGATTTGGTCGGGCGACTGGTAACCATGGGATAATGTTTGGTATACTCGAGTATGACCACGAAGGTTGGTGGAGAACTGGCCAGTGAATTGGCTAGTGGCGGGAAATGAAATCAATGAATGAATGTCAAGAAACTGGAGAAATTTTCACTTGCAAATGTTTTTCTAATAATTGGAGGAATAAGGAAAATGGTTGGCGAATGAATGAACGAATGTCTCCACGTAAGCATGTATCCTTTTAATGAATGTGTTCTCATTGCTTTTATACTGTAAATGTTTTCCTGATTGGTTGTTCTTAAATGACTAATGTTCTTGTTTTAATTACTTGATTATGTGTATGGGAACCTTAATAGGCTTTTAGCTCATTCCTTTAGTTTTTGTTTTCCTTACAGGGGGTTCGAGCGAGGCGTGAGACTGGTACAGGCTAGTGTAGTCTAGTTTTTGGAAATTTTGTAATTGTACTCGTGCTAGTGTCAACTACAGTTGAATGTATTTGGAATTCAACACTTTTGTCACATTTGGGATTGTATGAATGTTTGAGATAGAAATGAATATAAGTATACACCCCAAGTTTGAGAACTGTTATTTCACTTATTCTCGAGGTTATACCTTATTTTATTTGAAGAGAATGAATGAGTCCTGGCGAGAGCTGGGCAAACGGTCTGCCAAACCCTAGGGTACGCTCTAGGGAGAGGTGTGGTCATCACATTAACTATCGAGATGGTAAGGAAAACGTGATTGTCATCGTGTGTTTGGCAACTATAACCTATTTATTAATGAATAGATGAAATATTTATTGCATCGATAAGTAGTTGTATGAACCACTTCCAAGCAATACTTGTGATCACCTAGTTACAATTAACCTATTTATTAATTGGAACTAGGTAATCTAGTGGAGCACTACTTGTGATCTTTTGTAGTGGGATGATGGGAGTAGAACTTAAGAGTTTGTGCCTTGGAGATGAATGTATTTTTTATGATCACCTGTTTACTTTGTTTACTGACTTTGACTTGGTATGAGCTTTACTTGACTATAACTTGTGCTATGATTTAATGAGCTCTAGTTTATATTTACTTGTATGGTGATAATGCTATTTGTGTAAGTGATTTCATTTTTCTTTAAAAGTTGTTACTGGTATGTGTGTGTAGTTCAATTATGGCTTATTGTGAGGTTTATGCATATGCATATAGATTAGCTGTGAACATGGAAACTAGAGAACAATGAAAGGGACGTCAGCCTAGACAACCCCGAATTCAAAGAGTAGATAATGGGTTTGGTATTGATCAAAATGCCGAGCCAAGGGCTGGGAGAGGAGATGACCAAATGGGATTAGTTTTAAGTCACATGACGGATGTATTAGAGCTCTTGGTAGCTCAACAGGGTTAGGAGATTGGACAAGGAAACCAACGTGGAAACTAAGAGATAGGGAAGGATCGAGTTTTGGAGCGGTTTCAGAAATTCTTCCCACCCAAATTTTCTGGAGGACCTGACCCAGAAGTGGCTGAGAATTGGTTAGAGAATATAAGGAATATATTCGATGCCTTGGACTACACAGAGGAAAGACAAGTCACTTTTGCTGTATTTTAACTTGAGGGAGCAGCCCGACCTTGGTGGAAAGTTATAAGAAATAAGTAGGAAAGAGATCAAATTTCAAGAACTTAGATAAATTTTATACAAGAGTTTAATGAGAAATTTCTTCCTCCACTTGACCAAGAAAAGAGAGAAGACGATTTTATAAAGCTTCGTCAAGAAACTTTGAGTGTGGCTGAGTACGAAACATGATTCACGAAATTATCCACATATGCACCAGAATTGGTGGCTGCGGAACGGAAGAGAATAAGACAGTTTATCCACGAAATTATCCACATATGCACCAGAATTGGTGGCTACGGAACGGAAGAGAATAAGACAGTTTATCCAAAAATTAAATTTAGAAATCCAAGATGCCCTTGCCGCAGCACAGATTGAAACATGTAGTGACGCTCTCGAGAAAGCACAAAGGGTGGAAAGCACAAATCACAACTGAGGGCCTTTCAAGCGAGGAAAAAAGATGCATCCGATAATAGACTAAGAGAAATTGAACCACCATCCAAAATTAGAAAAGGAGTGGATGGAGTAAGAAGTAAGACTATCACTTCCTTCACCACTCATGATAAAGGAACCAGAAGGGACTACGTCACAAAGAGCTCCAGTAGGACAGATACAATCAAAGAAAACCTCGCAGGCAAGTCAAGTCACAATGTCTCGTCCGACCTGTGGATATTGTGGAAAGACGAATCATACCAAAGAAAACTGCTGGCTAAAGGGGCGAAAGTGTATGAGATGTGGGAGTACCAACCATAAAGTTCATGATTGTCCAAAGAGGTATCCACGAGAAACTACTACTTCACAAGGAAATAGAACTATCCCTCGACGAGTCAATGGAGGAGGAAACCGACCAGTGATATCTGCAAGAACATATGAAATGATCACACAACAAGGTTCAGGGTTATCTGAGATTACGGAAAGTATGAATTTCGAGGACGAAATTCTTTTTAAGAAGGGAAGGTTATGAGGACCCGAATTTTTCTTATTTTTATTTTATTTTATTTTTCTGGTTTATTTAATTATTTACTCACCCATTTTCTCTGAATAATTTATTTCAATCATTTTAAACTAATTTACATGGAATAATGTTTCAATTATATTTTTAACACGTCTCGTTAGTAAAAATTAATTTTCTAGAGCTCGTTTAGCGAGAAATAGGAGTACACGTTTTTCAACTATGTTCGATTCGAGAGTACATTAGTTTTGGAGAATTAAGAATGATCAATAGTAGATTAAGAAAAGTTAATTGAGAGATTAGATGTGAGTAAGTTAAAATTAAGCTTATACCGTGCGCGCGTCGAAAGTTTTTCGAAAGGCGTGTTAATACAAATTAATTGGAGATTTGTGGAATTAATACTAGACTCCTATGAGGACTCATGTTTTTATTTCTAAAATAGTTATTTTCATGATTATTTACTCACGTATTAGTTAGTTATACTATCGTTATAAGAATTTCTTAGAAATTTCGCTTTATCGCGCACAAGTTGGAAGTTCGCGTTTTCGCGTGTGCGACTAATCGAGGAACTTTAGACCTTTATTTTTAGATTATTAAGAGTGAATAATAATAGTATCAATGGAAATGCATTAGAGGTTTAGTGCACAAGTGTAACAAACCCGAGAGGAAACGAGCACGAATCGCGCACTATTCCTAGTTGACTTTTGGAGTAATTGTGGCCACAAACTCTTAAGCTTCTCAAGGAAGCCTCAACCATTAGCCAACAACCCTCCTTTCTCTCCCTCAAGCAGCTGTGCTAAAGAAGATGGGTCTGTAGGCATTATATATTTAAGTTCTTGAAGTCTTTTACCACACCTTGCAAATAACTTAGAGATCATCTTGGGCTAGGAGAAGAGCTTCATTCTCACGGTTTTTCTTGGGACTCTAGGGACCGAAATTTCTGCTCTAGCAACATCTAGGAGGTAATGATTGTGAGGACCCGAAAATTTTTTTATTTATCGAATATTACTAGTTTACATAATTATTTATTTACTCATTTTCTCCGAATTATTTATTTTGACTATTTAAAATCTATTTATATGGAATGATGCCTCTTTTATATTTGTAAAGCGTTCTGTTGAAAAAATTCACATTTTAAAATTCGTTTAGTTAAGAACAACGAGTACACGTTTTTTGAGGCTATACTTGAATCAGGAGTGTATTAATATTGGAGAGTTAAGAATGATTAATGGTAGATTAAGAAAGGTTATTTGAGAAATTAATACTCGACTCATGTGAGGACTCACAAAAATTTATTATTTTAAATTCCATTTCGAGCTTATTTAAATATTTAATGGCCTGTTTGTCCCGAATATTATTTTCTAACCTAAATAGACCTAATCACATGGGTCTACAGTTTCGTTATATTTTTAAAGTGACTTGTTTCAAAATTTAATTTTTGGAAACTCATTAAGTGAGAATAGCGAATACGCGTTTGGAGACAATAACCGATTTGAGGATTTAGTAAGTTTGAAAAATTGGAGACTTGTATATTAGTCTTAAAATAGGTATTTTTATGTTTAAGTATTCAAATGTTAGTTAGTTATACTATCGTAATAAGAATTTCTTAGAGATTTCACTCTATCGCGCTTAAATCGGAAGTACGCGTTTTTACGCGCGCGATTAATTGAGGAACTTTAGACCCTTATTTTGGGGCAATCAAGAGTGAATAATATTAATGTGAATACAAGTGCATTAGAGGGTTAGTGCACAAGTGAAACAAACTTGAGAGGAATCGAGCATGAAACGCGCGCGATGAGGAGTTGACTTTTGAATCAATTCTTGTCCACAAATTATAAGCTTCACAAGGAAGCTTCTTCATCAGCAACGTCACTTTCTTCTTCCTCATTCCAGCCGTGCAACTCCAAGGAAGAACAAGACCAAAGCTCTTCATTTTTCTTCACCAAATCTTGTTCCAATCCTTCACCATTTCACCTCAAAATTTAACCACACATCACTAAACACTTGGTGATCATATTAAGCTACAAAGGAGAGCTGCAATTCATGGTTTTCTTGGACAAGGAGGGAGCCGAAATTCTGCCTTTGTTCATCGCACAAGTAGGTGATGATCCAACCTTCAATTCTTGGTTTTTGGAAGTAGAATTTCACGTATAAACTCTTGTATGCATGTGGGTAGTCTTGTTTATGGTGGATTTTTGTTGTGCGGGCTCTATGAACTCCCACTTTTTGATGGAAGGACTGATTTAATGATTGATGATGAAATTAATGGTGGTTTAGTGCTTAAATTAGTGGATTAATGTTGTATTGTTAGTAGAAAATCAAAGGAGGTGCTTGGAGCAAAAGTGACCGTTTTACCCCTGCCTTGTCCGACCACTTTTGTGCAAAATTTTGAGGTTCTAATGGCTTTTTTATATTGTTTACATGTTATATTGGTTGTGTAAAAAGTTTCACTGAAAGATAACTTGATTTATTCACCCAAATATTGGATTTACGAAAGCTTAGAAATCTGGAAATTTATCCCGTATTCACCCAGGCAGTGTTTTTGTTTCGGCTATATCTTTTTACTTCAATGTCGGAATGGAGTGCCATTTGTGGCACTGGAAACTAGACATTTCC
Source organism: Coffea arabica (assembly GCF_036785885.1). NCBI lineage: Eukaryota > Viridiplantae > Streptophyta > Magnoliopsida > Gentianales > Rubiaceae > Coffea > Coffea arabica. The sequence continues at coordinate 40,027,959 of NC_092329.1, forward strand.
AGCTTTCAAACAGTATAAAATGCATGTTCTGGTTCCTCTTGAGCAAGCCAAACCATTCGTTTGAAATCCATTGTCCTGTTTTGTTGCTTCCTGGAAGGCAGCACATAAGTTGCAACTTGATGCTCACGAATGAGCTGGTTATGGACAGATTTCAAAAATGGTTTCTTCTGAGAAAATATAACCTTATGAGACTATTTTATAACGCCACCAACCATACTCAATTCCGAGTTGAATTGAGTGATTTATGATTGAAATTCAAAACTGACTTTGTGAATGAAAACAGTGTTTTGGACAGATTTGAACTAACTATGGTTTGGGACTTGTTATCCGAAGCTTCTTAGTGTAAATCATCTATCGAATGTACCTTGAACATATTTTGGACATTTCCTACTAGAATGAATCATGTTTGAGATGTTCCTTGACAAAATGTTTGAAAACGGCAAAACGGAAGTTCAAAGGCAGTTTAGCCTTAGAATTTCTTGGAATTTCAACGGTTTTGTTAACCACTTTGTGTGCTTATTTCTCCATGAAATTTGGTAGAGGAACAACCCTTATATGGTAGTATTATACTCTAATTTTGGTGTTATTCCGAGGCCGTTTCATGGTTCAAATAAATTTCCAAAATTCATGACTTGGTGTTGGAAAACCCTTGTTTAACAAGGAAATTTGGGTAACTTTGAGCTGCCATATCTTGGTGCTCAAAACTTCAACTCTCATTCCGCTTGTTTTATTTCAAACCTTGTTTACAACTCTAATTGAGTTTCAAATTTCAAAGGTTATTTCAAATTGGGTGAATTTTGCCGAATTTTCAAAGTTGGCCAAAAACCAACCCCGAAAGCTGTCCTCATGTTTAAAACAGCATCTTTGAGCTAAATTTTGAATACTCTCCATCTGGAATCATGGAAGAGTGTATTCTATGAACTTTTAGTACCTTCGAAAAGGTTTCCAACGGTACCAAGTTTTCCAATTTTTGACTTGTAAAGCGTGAGATACGATTTTTCTAATGTATCGTATCAAAACTGAAATTTTCCGAATTTCAAGGAAATGGAGTTTTTCGAGTACTCCTTATTCCTTCGATACTACTTGAACGTTTTATACTTGATTTTCAAGATGAAAACTAAATTTCTCTTGTACTTTGAGACCCCACTTGAGAGTCTCGATTTAGGATAAATAAGGCTCGTTTCACGAGACTTTCTAAGATTGTACTATGGTACGATCTCCTTTAATAGTAGGGGTTTGAAAATGATAGTCTATTATTATTTGCTCAAGCGCACACGAGGACCTGCCAGAGGACCCCGCGGTGGACGCTTGAACTTCAATTGAATCTACTTGCTCTTGTTACTTGGTGAGTGTCAAGTGTATGAATACTTGATACATGCTTCATTGTTATAATTGTCTGGAGATTTTGAAAATGAAGGCGAGTGTGTACTTTACCGCACTCGTTCTTATTTGAAATGAATGACCCATGATTAAAATGAAACGAATGAATTATGAATGATTTAAATAAATGACTAAAATGTATTGAATGAATGAATGAAACGTAATGGTATGCTATGGCTGCATACGTCGCTGGACTGAATCTCCTCGACTTATAAATGTTAACTGTGTGACGACCCCACCTCCCCCTAAGGCGAACCAGAGGGTTCGGCGGGCCGCCTACCCGGCTCTCGCCGGGACTCAGTCGTTCACTAAAGTCCTCAAATGAATTACAAGAATAAACCTCAAATATACATCACATGGTCCACAAATATACATCCAAGTCTCCAATAATTACATGTCACAAATGCAGCGGAAACTAATTCCCAACTATACATCAAATGATTCCAAATCCAAAACTGTACAAGATATAGGCCATCCATTCACGTGAATAAGCACAACAAGTCCTGTCTTCGCCTTGAGCCCTGTGGAGGGGAATAAAATATTTTTGGGGTGAACTAGAAGCTCAGCGAGTAACCATTAAAATCAGTAATCAAATCGGTTTCACAATATTTCTTTTCAATGATGTCATAAATCAATGATGTCATAAATCAAATGATAAGTCCAGAAACGATTACAGCATTTACAAAACATTAAATATGGAGTATCAATAATTCAAGAAACATGTACAATGGAAAGCGATAGTAACATTCATGAAAAGGATACGTTCATTTTTTTATAAATAATCCCTCGTTCATCTTTTTATTCGTTCATCTTTTTTTTTTCCGGACGTTGGCCGGTCTCCACCCATCCGGACGTAGCCGGACTCCACCCATCCGGACGTAGCCGGACTACAAGGTAATACTCGAGTATACCAAATTCACCCAGGGTCACCATATCGCCCGACCGAGTCCGCTTCTGGCTCCAGTCGATCGGTAACGAAGGGCAGGGCCCAATTCAGCCAAACGGCTTACATTCATGCGCAACTAGCATTTAATCATTAATCATTGAAAATTCATATTTATTTAGGTCGAGTGCGATAAAGAACACACTCGCCTAGAAAACTCGTTTTAACAATCATCAAAAGCACTTAACACATTATAAATCAATAATAACAAGCCAATAAGTCAAGAAATACAGCAAACAAGGAACACTCATATGCAAGCACGCATGATATGCAAGAAAACAGTTCAAAAGTAACTTTGGAAACAGTTTAAAGGTAAATAATGCAGGAAACGGTTCATAAATAACTTCAGAAATAGTTTAGGGTCACTCACCTCCATGGCTCAGAAACCATCCATCATATATCATTGCCTTGCTCAAATCCAAGTCTTAGATCACAAACTCAATGCAAACAAGTCCTTTAAAAGTTCGGACAGCACTTTCCCTAAATTTGCTTACTTTTCCAGCCATCATGGCTTCATGATTTCCTCATTCCAACCCAAAGGTACACACACAACAACAAGTTCATCCAATAGCCATTCAGCAAGCTCCAAGTAGTACAAAGACAAGTCAAGCTAGGAAAAAGTCCGGAAATGAAAGTGAAGCTCAAAACCAGAAAAACAGTTTTGACGTCATTTTGCGGTAATGGTACCAAAGGCGCTACGATTGTCGGATGAAGGTGAAAGACCCACCGTTTCGAAGCTAAGAGATAGGGGTACAATATTACAGAAGGTCACTCATCCCAGTTTCGAGTGTAACCAGGTCAAAAATGCAAGATACTACATCGGAATCACAAAAACAGATTCACCAAAACGCATTCTAGCGGAAACATCATAACTCAGGCTCTCCAAGTTCAAATCTAGAAATTCCAAAACCAGCTGAAAGCTAAGAAACAGGGATAAATTTTATCAGAAGGCCTCAACACCCAATTCGGAAGCAATTCCAGCCAAAACAACCAATTACAGTCGCAAATCCCAATTTCGGTAAACCAGAACAGCAATAGTAATTTTGGACTTTTCTCATTCCACACTACTCCAATTGATCTGAAATTTTGTAGGCACCTTTAAAATGTCATTCTCTACAACTTTCATGTTTTAAGAAAAGGCCAATTCGGCCTCTATCTAGGACCTAAAAATTCGGACAGAATGTTCGTCACAAAACCCTCACTTTTCAATTTTTGGTCCAAAACAGAAATTGGTTGCAATTAACCACTTTTCCCACCTCATAGAGTTAAACATCATTTCCAATCATCATATATAGCCACACAATCATGTTCATATTAAAACAGAAAAATCCCCAAAAATAATAAAACTTCATCACTTCAACCACAAATCAAGAAATAATCCATAATATTGCATCTCATACCACCACCAATCATGATTTAAGCATCAATTAAGGGAGGAAAGAGATCCTTCACCACTCACCTTGGTAACCAAAGAGATGGAGAAACCTTGCACTTAAATCTTCCAAATCACTCCAATAAACACCTCACAAATACTCACTTAATGTTTTCTATGGAGCAAAAACAAGATTCAATGGTTGATTTGGTAGATTGGAGTAAGATTGAAGCTAGAAAGTGGAGTAGAAAATGAAGTTTTCTCTCTCTTATTTTGCTCCTCTTAACAGCCGGCCATGACAATAAAAATGGGAGAAAAATTGGGTCCATATTGGTTTTAGTAAAGTTAGAAAAGTCTTGGTCAAATTCAACATCCAACGGGTTTGTGACACTTGGCACCTCTAAGCTTTAATCTTATCTTTTTGTCTCTCCAATACAAATATCTTAACACATTGTAAAATAATATCACTTAATACAAAATTCCAACAAGTTGTCAAAAATATAATGCATTTACCGCACTTGCGGGTCCCACGTCCAAAATACGCTTTTAATTTCTCAAAAACTAACCGATACTAGAAAAATCATTTTAAAACTATCTTTGCTCATAAACTTTATCTGGGGAATTTTTCTAATCAAGAAAATGTAGAAAAGGCGGGCAATTAAATAAAATAAACCTTAGAAAATTAGAAAATTTCCGGGTTCTCAAACTCATTTTTTTCGGGGCGTCACAATCTCCCCTCCTTAAAAGAATGTCGTCCTCGACATTCCCTCTTGTACCAATCAAGTCAAGACATCCCGCACAAATCTCTCAAGAGTCAAATCAAACCCACAGTCCGGCATCCTAAACTTCAAGCTTAGGATACACTACAGACATCTGAAGCCTAAGCTCTGATACCAACTGTGACGACCCCACCTCCCCCTAAGGCGAACCAGAGGGTTCAGCGGGCCGCCTGCCCGGCTCTCGCCGGGACTCAGTCGTTCACTAAAGTCCTCAAATGAATTACAAGAATAAACCTCAAATATACATCACATGGTCCACAAATATACATCCAAGTCTCCAATAATTACATGTCACAAATGCAGCGGAAACTAATTCCCAACTATACATCAAATGATTCCAAATCCAAAACTGTACAAGATATAGGCCATCCATTCACGTGAATAAGCACAACAAGTCCTGCCTTCGCCTTGAACCCTGTGGAGGGGAATAAAATATTTTTGGGGTGAGCTAGAAGCTCAGCGAGTAACCATTAAAATAAGTAATCAAATCGGTTTCACAATATTTCTTTTCAATGATGTCATAAATCAATGATGTCATAAATCAAATGATAAGTCCAGAAACGATTACAGCATTTACAAAACATTAAATATGGAGTATCAATAATTCAAGAAACATGTACAATGGAAAGCGATAGTAACATTCATGAAAAGGATACGTTCATTTTTTTATAAATAATCCCTCGTTCATCTTTTTATTCGTTCATCTTTTTTTTTTCCGGACGTTGGCCGGTCTCCACCCATCCGGACGTAGCCGGACTCCACCCATCCGGACGTAGCCGGACTACAAGGTAATACTCGAGTATACCAAATTCACCCAGGGTCACCATATCGCCCGACCGAGTCCGCTTCTGGCTCCAGTCGATCGGTAACGAAGGGCAGGGCCCAATTCAGCCAAACGGCTTACATTCATGCGCAACTAGCATTTAATCATTAATCATTGAAAATTCATATTTATTTAGGTCGAGTGCAATAAAGAACACACTCGCCTAGAAAACTCGTTTTAACAATCATCAAAAGCACTTAACACATTATAAATCAATAATAACAAGCCAATAAGTCAAGAAATACAGCAAACAAGGAACACTCATATGCAAGCACGCATGATATGCAAGAAAACAGTTCAAAAGTAACTTTGGAAACAGTTTAAAGGTAAATAATGCAGGAAACGGTTCATAAATAACTTCAGAAATAGTTTAGGGTCACTCACCTCCATGGCTCAGAAACCATCCATCATATATCATTGCCTTGCTCAAATCCAAGTCTTAGATCACAAACTCAATGCAAACAAGTCCTTTAAAAGTTCGGACAGCACTTTCCCTAAATTTGCTTACTTTTCCAGCCATCATGGCTTCATGATTTCCTCATTCCAACCCAAAGGTACACACACAACAACAAGTTCATCCAATAGCCATTCAGCAAGCTCCAAGTAGTACAAAGACAAGTCAAGCTAGGAAAAAGTCCGGAAATGAAAGTGAAGCTCAAAACCCGAAAAACAGTTTTGACGTCATTTTGCGGTAATGGTACCAAAGGCGCTACGATTGTCGGATGAAGGTACAAGACCCACCGTTTCGAAGCTAAGAGATAGGGGTACAATATTACAGAAGGTCACTCAACCCAGTTTCGAGTGTAACCAGGTCAAAAATGCAAGATACTACATCGGAATCACAAAAACAGATTCACCAAAACGCATTCTAGCGGAAACATCATAACTCAGGCTCTCCAAGTCCAAATCTAGAAATTCCAAAACCGGCTGAAAGCTAAGAAACAGGGTTAAATTTCATTAGAAGGCCTCAACATCCAATTCGGAAGCAATTCCAGCCAAAACAACCAATTACAGTCGCAAATCCCAATTTCAGTAAACCACAACAGCAATAGTAATTTCGACTTTTCTCATTCCACACTACTCTGATTGACCTGAAATTTTGTAGGCACCTTTAAAATGTCATTCTCTACAACTTTCATGTTTTAAGAAAAGGCCAATTCGGCCTCTATATAGGACCTAAAAATTCGGGCAGAATGTTCGTCACAAAACCCTCACTTTTCAATTTTTGGTCCAAAACAGAAATTGGTTGCAATTAACCACTTTTCCCACCTCATAGAGTTAATCATCATATATAGCCACACAATCATGTTCATATTAAAACAGAAAAATCTCCAAAAATAATAAACTTCATCACTTCAACCACAAATCAAGAAATAATCCATAATATTGCATCTCATACCACCACCAATCATGATTTAAGCATCAATTAAGGGAGGAAAGGGATCCTTCGCCACTCACCTTGGTAACCAAAGAGATGGAGAAACCTTGCACTTAAATCTTCCAAATCACTCCAATAAACACCTCACAAATACTCACTTAATGTTTTCTATGGAGCAAAAACAAGATTCAATGGTTGATTTGGTAGATTGGAGTAAGATTGAAGCTAGAAAGTGGAGTAGAAAATGAAGTTTTTGCTCCTCTTAACAGCCGGCCATGACAAGAAAAATGGGAGAAAAATTGGGTCCAAATTGGTTTTAGTAAAGTTAGAAAAGTCTTGGTCAAATTCAACATCCAATGGGTTTGTGACACTTGGCACCTCTAAGCTTTCATCTTATCTTTTTGTCTCTCCAATACAAATATCTTAACACATTGTAAAATAATATCACTTAATACAAAATTCCAACAAGTTGTCAAAAATATAATGCATTTACCGCACCTGCGGGTCCCACGTCCAAAATACGCTTTTAATTTCTCAAAAACTAACCGATACTAGAAAAATCATTTTAAAACTATCTTTGCTCATAAACTTTATCTGGGGAATTTTTCTAATCAAGAAAATGTAGAAAAGGCGGGCAATTAAATAAAATAAACCTTAGAAAATTAGAAAATTTCCGGATTCTCAAACTCATTTTTTTCGGGGCGTCACAAACTGGGAGACGCCCAAACTCATAGGCAAACCTTGGACTCGAACCGGCATGGGCTTGGTCGGGAACCTTGGCGAGTCATGAGAATTACATGATAAGTTTGATCTATTGGAGAGATCTTGCTTGATATACTCATTGAAATATCGCCTTATAAATGACGTTCGGGCCCGGTGGGGGTATGTACGGTGGATGGATGGAAGTAAGTGGTGATCTACGGATTGGAAATACCAACCCGGTTGGCGGAGTGTCATTGCGGGAAGGTATATGAATGACCTTGGCAAAGCAAGTGGAACTTAGCTCATGAGAGTTACCATATCCTTGAATTATTTCTGTTTACATCTTATTGGAATTATCAATTACTTGTACTTTATCAATTGACTTGTTATTTGGACTATGTGCTTGCATGTGTGTTCTTGGCCTCACGAGCGTTTTGCCCACCCTGTAGATTTGTTTTCCTTAACTAGACTGGACATAGAATGGACTTGGAGAAACCCCTTTTGATGTACTTTTGGCTTAGGGTTTCTAATGTAATTTGGGCTAGACCTCTTACTGGTTGTACTTTTGGGAACCAAATGTATGATTTGGATATTCTATGTATCTTGGTGTTGTATATTTTAGGCATTGAAGTTTCCTTTGGATATTCGATGTAAGGCTTGGATAATTATTATAAATCATTAAGTTGAAGGCTTCCGCATTATTTAACTTGTCTTATTTAGTGGTGATGTCTGGTATTGCATTAAGCTTGAATGAAAATTGCTTGAGTCCTGGCGAGAGCTGGGCAGGCGTTCCGCTGATACCCTCTGGTTCACCTTAGGGAGAAGTGGGGGCGCCACAATGATCATCCACCCTTTAAATCTTAGCTTTTGTAAGTTAAATTACACTTAGAAGCTTGTAGCTTCATGTGAGTAGCTTTGGATTGTTGAAAATAATGTGAGTGGGCTCTATGAAATCCCACGATGGACTTGATGATCTGATTTGATGAGTTTGGATGTTATTTGTGTTGATTAAGTGTTAATCTAGTGGATTTAAGTTGAAAAAGTGGAAAGAAACCAAAGGGAGGTTGATGCAAGAGAAAGAGCCGATTCTGCCCTGTTGTTGCAGAGGCCTTGGTTCAATTTTTTTGTGATCAAATGGCCTTGATTTTGATGTAGATATGTTATATAGGTTGTGTGGAAAGTTTCCACAAAAAATCACGTGATTTGGTTGGGTAAAAGTTTCATTTTCGAAAATTCTTCAAACCTGGAAAACGTGTACAGAGGTGCTTTGGCAGCGAACTTTAAATGATCATAACTCTTTCCTCCGATGTTGAAATCAAGTGCCGTTTGTGGCATTTGAAACTGGACACTTCCAGTTTTCTAATGGTATAAAATGCATCCCCTGATTCCACTTGAATGAACCGTACAAGCCTTTCAAATTTACCTATCCTGTTTCATTGCTGCGTTAGAAAACCTGTTATGTGCTGTGACTTGTTGCTCAAATATGAGCTAGTTATGCACAGAATTTCAAAATGATTTCTTCTGAGAAATTGTAACCCTATGAATTTATTTTCCAACTCCACCAACCACGCCCAATTCCAAGTTGAATTGAGTGAGTTATGGCTGAATTACAGAACTGCATCAGAGAAAGAAAACCCTAATTTTGGGTTAGCCAATGGCTTATTTTGAATTGGGACTTGTTATTTTGAAACTTTTGGTGTTAATCACCTACCAAATTTATGTTGGATGTTTCTTAGACTTTTTATTCATAAATGAACCAGATTTGAGTTGATTTTATTGGCCAAAAGTTAGAAAAAGGAAAACGGAAGTATAAGGCAGATTTGCCTTGGAAATCCTTGGAACTTTAGTGGCTTTGTTAACTGACCTTCCGTGTGAATTTTTACATGAAATTTGACAGAGGGTAGCCCTTATGTGGTAGTGTAATCATACCAAATTTGGTGCCATTCCAAGTCTATTTCAATGCCCAACTGAAGTCCCAAAAGTCATGTTTCAAATCTGGAAATTCTTGATCAATGAGGAATTTTTAGCCAACTTTGGACTGCTCTATCTTGATGCTCGAAACTCTGATTTTAGTTTCGCTTGTTGTGTTTTAAGTCTTGATTGTAATCTATTTGAGTTTCAAATTTGAGAGGCTAGTTCGTATTCTGTGAATTTTGCCGAATTTCCAAAATTTGCCAAAAACCAACCCCCACTACTACAAAAATGTCCTTTTATGACATTTAAAAGCGTCATTATAGCTCGATGTAATGACGTTTGATCTACAATGATGCTCTGCTAGAAACGTCGTCCATTTCAGCGTCACTATAAGTTTTTGACAGTTACACGAGTCATAATTTATAGTTGTGTTGGCATTTGTAAACGTCATTATTTATCGTTTTAATGACACTTTCAAATGACAAGAAATACTAGAGAAGAGTTAAGGTTATATGAATCTAAAGTGATACTCTTAACTGTCATCTATTGGATCTATCTTGACGCTTCTATTATGTAAGTACAATGAGATATTATGACATATTTGCAGTATAAGTAGAATGAAATATTATGACACTTTTATGGTGTAACTAGATTAGGTTGTTTTGACACTTGTTAACATGAAATTTTTTGAATATTATGAACCGCAAAAATCGAAATGGTGACACTTTTAAGTGTCAATATATCATATTGCATTAGCCTTGTATACCATCCGGATTTTTATACCCAAAAGTAGAAATTACATTTCATCCGGCCTGCACAATGTAGATTCTAATTTTTGGAATAATAAAGTTATTAGTACCACCTTATAAAATAAAACCAAGTGATTTACGTTTTCATAGTAGTTAGTGCAATACAATCAGCCAAACTGGTGCAAAAGTACATCATCCAAGCAACTTACATAGCTGCTATGTCAACAAATTACATGCTAATTTAGAGATTTTTCAACAGTTATGAGTATTGCAGTAGGATTGCCAATACATATCAAAGAAGCAATAGTTCAACAAGAGTTCAACAAAAAAAACCTTGACAATGTCTTCAAAAAATAGCCATTTGACCCAAGGATCCTTTAGTTTTCTTCAAGATTCACCTACAAGTGTCATAAACCAAGAAATAGGAGTTACAAATCACATCTACAACTCTTCTTTTACAGTTTTAATGTTAGAAAAATAAATAAAAACTAAGTTAAACAAATGATAAAGATAAGATAAAAAGATTACTAGGTTTAAACTCACATGTTGCAAGCTATGGAATCTCAATGGATCCAGGACAGCGTGTGCAGCAACTGAGAAGGCCCAAGGAAGGTCAATTGTGGACAATATTTTATACTTCTCAGGTATTATGATAGTAGGACTAGGAAACACATTTGACAGATCACTTGGGTAGCTAACTTGGCTTCATCATTTTGGGTTCTAAAAAGGATGTGGAGGTCATTGATGATGTAAAGACAAATTCATGAATCAATAATCAGTAGCACATGGATATATTGTCTATTAATCAATTACAATCTGACCAAATGCTAAAATAGCCTACTTTGGACAATATTAGATTTCAAACAAGTGAGAGACACTTTAGGTCAAGCCAAGGCACGAGCAACATTCCCTTTGCCTCCTCTCTCCTCCTATCACCAGAAGAGCAACAAATCTTCAATGTGTCTCATGCTAGATGAGGACATGAGCATAAACAACCAAGAAAATTAAAGCACTACAAGCTATGTAGTAAACTGTGTTTCAGCTTCCACTAATTCCAGCTCTATAATTATGTTAACCAGAATTCAGTTGGATTCCCTACTCCAAGGAACTACAACTTCAATTTTGCATACCTAACTGGGAATAGTAAGCTACATATGTATATTATGCCAGCCAAGTAATAAGACTTGGAACACAGAATGCATGCCGCAAAGGAGAGGATTGGGTCTAAACTCTTTTAGCTCATTCCTGAGGCCTCCCAGGCCTCAGTTACACTTAAGAGAGTTAAAAGACAAGACTTAGAACAGACTGCATATTGGCTTATGATTCAACTCATAAATATGCATATACGCCTATTACCTCCATCATCCCAGTATGCATTGTAGAAACCATCAGAGGCTGGATTGGAAGAAATACAGCAGAGGCTGCCATGAGCAACTTTAGGTTCTTAGTGTGCAGTGCGCTTGACAAACACTACAAAGGAATCAGTAATAAACGTCCATTAGAAAACCAAAAGAGTAAAATGTAATCCAGATCTAGGTTATTCAATGAAGGTTTACTGGTTAGCTAGTATCCATAAAATGCTTGGGATAAATAGTATTGAGAAAATCTTACAGGTATTGAATCAACCTAACTGAACTTGTAGCAGAAAAAATACAAACTGCAATTGAACGCTACTGTTTATACAACAAGAATATCCTAATCTTTCCATTTCCTCTGTTCCTCATGCTAGACATAAAGTGAAAAGCAACAAATCAAACAATGGATAGTGAGGAACATTAAACCAATATGCTGTATGAGTGGACATATCTAAGCACAAGAGTTCTCTTTTCCTTTGAGTAACTTATCAGCAAAATGGCAAAGGTCCATGAAATCGATGATTATATTTTTTTTTCAGTTTTTAATATCTTTCTCTTTCTCTTTGTGAAGCAAGTTGCTCACCCTATTTAGCTGCTAGACAAGTGTAGAATACCTGAGTCAAAAGCTTATTTTTCAAATAGACACACAAGAAAGTCATTGTTACATATTACGTAATCTGATAATTTCTGTTATCACCCCTACTCAGTCAAGTCATCATTGCAAGATACAAGCTTGTCATTATATGTTAAGACATTCAGCAAGGTATTATTGTACAAAAATAAGAGATGAAAATCCAGGATAAATTAGAGCATACATGTTCTGAATTCACAGACATCCAGAGATGCATATTTAGAAAGTTAACTTTTTAAAACTGGAGACATAGACAGGCTGAGCAGATATACTCAATCAAAAGGATAAATTACAATAAGTAGAAGAAATGGTCATGTTGATGCTGTTGCAAGCCAGTAATTCTTAAAATTAAAGAAAAAAAGACAGAAAACATTTAAAGGCATGTAACTTAAGGGGAGGAATAACTGAGGGATGCTGTGAATGTCAAAAAATTAGTCTGTCAGAATTTTTGATGCCCCTAACAAAGGCAATGGCACATAGAAAATATCCAAGGACACTCCAAAGGTTTCAAAACATCCACTTATTACTTTCTGATGGATTAGAAAACCAATCTGCCACAATTTGCATGTACTTGTCCACTATGTTTCTATGCCAAGAAAATTTTCTTAGATGGAAGTATTGATACTGAAGGCTGAACAACAATTTATTCTACTTGATTCAACTTACGGAACTCTAGCAAATATAATGCGTACATCCAAAGACAACTATTCATTCATGGCATACCACTGTTGTTGTGGCTATCATTGTGTAGTCAGCCCATCTCAGATATTTCCTTAGTTTTCCTCTCGAAGCATGGTACAAGCTAGAGGCAAGCCATGTGAAGATGTATGATGCAAATTCGAAGATAGCTCTCCATGAGCTAACCATTGAGTATATCCCTTAATAAACCCTTTCCATATCAAGTGTGATTTGGCCTGCTCTCTCGTGACAAATACCCCATTCCCACACCTAATGCATGGGCATCAAATCATCTCCCCTATACTTCCATTCGTAAATGCAAAATCAAGAAAATCTTCTAAACCAGCTTTATACTCATCACTTGATCGTGACATACTCATCCATCTTTTATCCATGTTCACATAGATTTTAATTATAAAAAAAAAAAGAAAGCTTCATTAGCATCTACAAGATAATTCTACCTAAAATATTACTGATTTTTGCATCAAACATTTACTTAGATAAGAAAACTAATCCAAGTATCAAAACAGAATGTAAGAACTAATCCAATTGTTCTAGACATATCAAAACAGAATATTCACATATCCAGGTGTTCTAGACTTTTGAGTAATAAGAACTAATCCAAAAGTATCAAAACAGAATGATATAAAAAAGAAAGACAGCAAAAGTTCAATTCCAAATTGTAAGACACAAACTATCGAACAGATGGTAGGCACAAAGAATAATAGTCTACTGAATTCAAAATTAGTCCAATAATGTAGCCAATATCAATTTGAGATAGAGAACTTGGACAAAATATTAGCAACCCAACTAATCAGCAATAGAAGTTCTATCCAATTGAAAATAACTGCCACGAACTTTAATGTATTGGTAACCTAAGAGTAGCAGAAACTTAATGTATAATTTTGGTTACCAACAACTCCAATTTACTCCAAGTGGAAAGGGAATCAACGATCAATGCTCGCTAGATGGAATCGAAGATGATGGCCGCTACAAATTTAAAACTGCATTGATGGAATAAGCTTGACTTAGTCACCACTTGATATATGCTATGTATGTAAGATGCACTTTGCATTAGAATCCTACGGGCAGAGCATTCTATATCAAGTTCAATACCAATAATGCAAATGTTAACAAGTCAAAAACTAGGTTGACACTTCAACAATAATTCTTCAATCTAAAACAAAGATATCAATATTAGTATCGACAATCGCTAAAAACCAAATAACTACTATGTTTCCAGGCAAATCCACTAGTCACACTTATAGTCTTTATTAGCATTTAGCAAATTACCAAATGAGAAAGCGTTGTAGAATCAGCACATATTTAACATACATGTCAACCAAAAAATTCTCAAGAAGCTTGCAAATGGAATACCTAGCAAATAACCTTAGCCCCCTTTTTTCCTCATCTTAGCAAATGGAATATTTAAGGGATTTTCGATTTTAGTGATTAGTTGCTTGCTATTAATCCTGTGTAGGATTTCCTATCAGAATTGCAATTGAGTAAATAAAGCTTCAGTTTTATGGCATATCGACTCCAAATGAAAGCTGTCGATTCTAGTTCCGATGGAGAACCAAAAGGAGAAATACAAATATGATTTTCGGTCTTAAAACAGAATTGTGGCGTGATAAAATTAAAGCTTGATTAACACATGAAATAAGTAACTAGAGTAAGGGCCACAGTTATACATACAGAAAAATAAATAAATAAATAAGCTATATCCCTTTTGCTTTTATGTTACAAAGTTTCACACAGCCAATTGAATTGTGTAATTTACTGGTGAATCTTCCAGTTTGTTCTTTTGACCTAAGTCACTCGAACTCCTTGGTATCTACGAATTTCACCGATTAGTTCTCCTTTGCCAGATCCCACTTATCTCCCACAAATTTCTCCATCTCTTATGAATAAAAACATGGGCACTTCAACCACGCCCATGTCCTTCTAGCACTGCCTCAGCACCCCCTCCGTCACCCACCTTTCTCCTGCCCCATTTCCCACACAGTCCCCAGAGAAGAAATAAAGTAATAAAAAAAGGCTATCAATTTTGTCTAAAATGTATAGGTTACCTGGTAGTAATCTTCCTTCAGATGTTGTTGTAAGTAGGAGAACAAGTCCTTCACATGTTTGTCTTCAAATTGGGGAGAATTAAAAATCGGGTGGAAGAAAGAGAAAGAAACAAGGGATTCGGTTGTCAAAGGGGTGAAGAATTTTGGCTTTTTACAGAGAGAGTTAACGTGATTGAAGGTTTTAGGAGAGAGAACTAGGATGAACAAAGAGTAAAGTTCATTGGATTCATTGGAATAGTTAGAAATTTTCCCCAAAAAATATGGCGCTGAAGTGTAGCGTCATTCTCTTTCCCGCTTTTGTTTTTCACTTTTTACTTCTATTTGGACAAGTTAGAGTGATACGACGTTGTACTCGTCATTTTCTTTGTCACTTTAATGACGTTCCCTACTGCATGTTACGTTAACTTTCTGTTGTGACACTTTTAGGAAAATGTCATATTAAGTGTGTGACTAAAGGTCATTTTTGTAGTAGTGCCCGAATCTGTGTTAGAAGTGCAAGTCAGCAACTTTAAGCAGGAATTTGAGTGTCTTCCGTTTTGAATCATGGAAAAGTGCCTTCTAGGAACTTTTAGTACTTTGGAAGTAGTTTCCAACGGTTCCAAGTTTTCCATATTTGGACCTACTTGAGTGCAAGATATGATTTTTCTAAGTTTGACACACAAATCTGAATTTTGCCAATTTCATAGAAAATGCAATTTTGGGACCTTGACTTCTTTTCTCGATATAGATTGAACATTTTGAACTCGATTTCATGGAAGATACTATTATCTCTTCGGACATTAAAACTTCACTCTTAAACCTCGAGTTGAGAGAATTTAAGCTCTCTTTTATGACTTTGATTTAGTCTAATTGAGTGTGCATCTTTTCTTGGTAAATGCATGATTGTAAGTAAAGTTGTTACGACCCCATCTTCCCCTAAGGCGAACCAGAGGGGTCGACGGACCGCCTGCCCAGCTCTCGCCAGGACTACGGGTCTCAAACAAGTCGAATTTCGTTTAGTTTATAAAGGAAAATTCAACAAAGTGAACGATTTAACCCATTAACTTGTTCCTATAACCATAATATCATTATGCAAGAAAGTATAGCGCTCGAGCACTTCAATCGGACAAGAAAACGAAAAACGAAAATTTGCCGCGGATGAACTGTAACCGGCCACGTCACTATCCGGCCGGATTCTCGGCCGGATAGGAGGCCGAGGCTAGACCCCAAAGGGGTCGAAATTCCCCTGTCAATCCGGCCGGAAATCCGGCCGGAAGTTGGCCGGATTGCTTCGGCCGGATTGCCACCCGAAGCCAAAACCAAATTTTTTTCTTTTTTCCCCTGCATATCCGGCCTTGTATCCTGCCAGAAACTGGCCGGATTCTCGGCTGGATTCTGGGCAGAGTTTTTGCCAAAATTCTTTCTCCCTTCGGTTGCAACCGATACTCACATAAACACATCAAAAACATAACGCAGTTGGTCGAAGACTTGATAAAGCTATACACATACATGCCTTATATACATAAGAAAGGTTCAAATTACACTTCAAAAGCACTTGAATTCATATACATCAAGGTTTTCAAATGTGAGAGGAGCTATTCAAAATTAACTATATAACTAGCTCAGCCCTTTTCAAAACTTGAGTTCAACAGTGTCCCTGTAAGGAAAACAAAACAACGGGGTGAGCTTACGCCCGTGAGGTACCAATGTCACAAGTAAGTCATACAATCCAACACACACACATAAGTGTTTTATGAACTCAACCATGTATAAAAGGATACAGTCGGCCCTCAAGGGCCGTTTTCCGATTTCCATACTTGATCATATTCGTTGACACTCCGTCAACCATTGAAGATAACCAAGATCCGTAGACACCTCTTCTCACCATTTCCTTCCACCATTCACCCCCTAATCGGGCCCGCACACCTCATAGTTTCAAAAGGTAATACTCGAGTATACCACAAGGTCGAGGAGTTAACACTCCACTCGCCTACTAGTGACCCAAAGGCTCGTTAACGAATCGCCCAAGCCCTTGCCGGCTCGACTCGAATAACGGTCTAAGGGGATGAGCTCAATTTTCACAGTAATAATAGGGCATAGCCCTAGCAATTATCAACCCATTTACACATGAAATTCAACAGTTCAACAATAACAGTAATGCACATAAGTGGTCAAGAGCGATAAAGTACACCCTTGACCTATTCAAATCACATAGCAAGTACATTCAACCATTGCATGGTACACTCACCAAGTAATCAAGTAAATCACACGTTCGAGTCAGGAGTAGGTCCCGGTCCACCGGTACGACCTAAAACAAGCAAGCAAACATATTTGAGACTCAATCACGAGTCAACGTACAATTTTAACCTACTAATACAAGTTACTCAAAAATAACAAGTAGAGCAACGAAAGTGTGGAATGTGAACAAACTCCCCCAATTCTTCCATTTCTATACAATTCTCCTCAATTCAAAACTATCCATCCTTCTAACCAATTGGGCGGCATTTCCCCTTAATTTCTTCACTTTTCCAACCTAATGAACAACACCCAACTTATACCAAAACACTTAGGAGTCATAAACTAGTCCATTCACCTTATTTGAAACACAATACAATCAAATACACATCAATTGCTAGCATAAAAACCATACATGGAAACCCTAAACCGAAATTTTCCTCACAAATGTTGAAATCTTCTACAATTAACCACCATTAACACACAAAGGCTCTAAATCAAGCCATATAAATCCATCACACTCAACTCAACCATGAGATATCATATAAACCAGAAAATTCCTCAATAAATAGAAAAATTGACATAACTCAACCATAAGTCTTGAAATAACCCATAAAATAGCATCTTTATTCCCTATCACCAACCAATTTCATCTTACAAACAATAATGAAACAATTCCATAGTTACTCACCTTACACTTTCTTGATACAAGGTAGATGAGAGCTTTTCCCTCCAAACCAAAACCACCAAGTACTTCAATCTTACCTAGCAAGCAAGTTTTATGGAAAGATTTGGGTGATTAATGGTTGGTTTGCAAGATTTGGGCAAGAAAATGAAGGGAAATTGAAGAGCTTTCTTTTCTTTTTTCTCTCTAGTTGGCCGGCCAAGAGGGTGGAAAATGAAGAGGAAATTTGGTCAATTTTTGATTTAGTAAAGGTGTAGGAAAAGTCAAAATCCAAGGTCCAATGAAATTGCAACATTTGTCTTTCAAGTTTATCTCTTCCTTTTGTCTTACAACACTTAATTAAACCAACTAACCTCTAATTAACTCATAACACTAGGTCATAAAGCTTCCGTATATAAAATTTTCCAAAGCTACATTTAACTGTACCGATCGCCTTAGTGGGTCCCGCAACCACTGTACACCCTTAATAGCACAGAAATTGACCTAAACCCAGAAAATGATGCAAAATTCATATTTTCTCATAAAATTCCCCAGAAAACCCACATATAAAAGAAAACCCTAAAATTAGGCCCAAAAGCCCAAAATAAATGCTTGGAAAATAAGAAAATTTTCGGGGTCTCACAAAAGTTAATTATTATGTGCTCAGGCGCTCAAGAGGACCTTCAAGCGGAACTCAAAGCGGACGCCAAAACACTTGTTTGAACACTTACTCATTTGTTTTGAATAGGTGACTGTTCCATATAGGAGTACACGATTTGAATAGTTTTATGACATGTTTACTCCATGGTCATTATGTGTTTAACTGTTAAGTGCTACCAATAATTGCTCCTATGAACTTTTCCAGCATTTTAAGGTGAGTGTGTACTTTATCGTACTCGACCTACTAAAATGATAAATGTCTACCGAATAACCGTGAACTACTACTGTTCACCGATTACCGTTTACCGTTAACCATGATTACTTACCGTTTATCGATTTACTTGATTACCTGCTTACTTGATTACTTGATTATCGTAAGTTACCTGTCCATATGAAATTACCACATATTGCTTACGTGTTTGAGTGTTAAGTGTTACTAATAATTGCTCATATGAAATTGCCCACCGTTTTAAGGCGAGTGTGTATTTTATCTCATTCGACCTACTGAAATGATAAATTTTTACCGTACACCAATTTACTTGATTACTTGTCATGTTGTAAGCTCTAAGCTGAACTGGGCCCTGCCCTTGGTTACTAACCTACTCGAGCCAGGACTGGGCTCGGTCGGGTATGTTGGAACCCTGGGTCACCGTTTCGGTATACTCGAGTATTACCACTAGAGAGATAAGGTGATGGCCAGACAATACCGAGGGGACCGGAATTTAGAAGGTGAAGTTGACCGAAATCGTTCCACTGGAATACTGTATCCTTCAATGTTTGTTTATTTTTGTATACTGATAACTGTATCATGTTAATGTGCCAAGGTGCAGCCTTGAACCATGCTTGTGTTATACTCAAATTACACGTACAATGATAACTATCTCATGTTAATGTACCAAATATGCAACCTTGAACCATACATGTGGTATGGTCAAATTACTTGATTTATTAGAACTGCTAGAGTGTTTTGGAACCTCACTGGAATGTGTAGCTCATTCCAAGTTTTTGTTTTCCTTAACAAGGTTCGAGACCAAGAGTGCTCGTGAATGGTATAAGATTATTTTTTTTTGAAGACCTTAAGTTGTATTATAGCAGATGGTTGTAGTACATACTCTTTTGGATTGTATTAAACTTGAAAGCCAACTAATTGTAAGCATGCAATATTTTGGAGTACTTTAATTATATATTAAAGTTATTTGAAATATTTCGAGCATTCGAATTGTGGATTGTAGTGAGTCCTAGCGAGAGCTGGGTAGGCATCCCGCAGATACCCTTTGGTTCGCCTTAAGGAGATGTGGGGGCGTCACAGTTTGTATCAGAGCTTAGGTTTCAGATCTTTGTAGTGTATCCTAGGCTTATAAGTTTAGGATGCCGGACTGTGGGACTGGTTTGAAAGTTTAGTGACTATTTGTAGGGATGAAAATCAGAGCCGCTTCGCGTGGTCTCTACGCGGGATGAGTTTGGGCCAAGAAGTGTTACGGTTCTTACTATATGGATGAGTAAAAACTTAAGTGCTCTTCTAGAGTGAAACTATGAATCATGAATGTGATAGGTATAAACCCTTTTATCTTGATACTTGGAGAAATTAGATATGTATGTTGGGTAGGAATCTCAAATGTGGTGATTTACTCTTGGGATCGGCCAGCTCGAGTTGTGAATTACCTTGTTACAGATTCTTATACCCGAGTACTTAAGAGTTGAGGACAATCCTAAGGACTTGAGATCTCCATTTGTGGGGAATAAGAACGAATCGATATTTCACATGAATAGTTACAGAAAACTAATAATCGTTTGGCTAAGATGGCACAATAATTAAGAGCGGGAGATGGAGAGGATGATCGTAGCCTGGAAGATCCTGGTGTTAGGATTGAAGTTGAACATGTTAGGGAACGGGAATCAGCTAGTTCCAATTAATCTAGTGGAGCACTACTTGTGATCTTTTGTAGTGGGACGATGGGAGTAGAACTTAAGAGTTTGTGCCTTGGAGATGAATGTATTTTTTATGATCACCTGTTTACTTTGTTTACTGACTTTGACTTGGTATGAGCTTTACTTGACTATAACTTGTGTTATGATTTAATGAGCTCTAGTTTGTGTTTACTTGTGTGGTGATAATGTCATTTGTGTAAGTGATTTCATTTTTCTTTAAAAGTTGTTACTGGTATGTGTGTGTAGTTCAATTATGGCTTATTGTGAGGTTTATGCATATGCATATAGATTAGCTGTGAACATGGAAACTAGAGGACAAGAAAGGGACGTCAGCCTAGACAACCCGGAATTCAAAGAGTAGATAATGGGTTTGGTATTGATCAAAATGCCGAGCCAAGGGCTGGGAGAGGAGATGACCAAATGGGATTAGTTTTAAGTCGCATGACGGATGTATTAGAGCTCTTGGTAGCTCAACAAGGTTAGAGGGTTGGACAAGGAAACCAACGTGGAAATCAAGAGATAGGGGAGGCTCGAGTTTTGGAGCAGTTTCAGAAATTCTTCCCGCCCAAATTTTCTGGAGGACCTGACCCAGAAGTGGCTGAGAATTGGTTAGAGAATATAAGAAATATATTCGATGCCTTGGACTACACAGAGGAAAGACAAGTCACTTTTGCTGTATTTCAACTTAAGGGAGCAGCCCGAGTTTAGTGGAAAGTTATAAGAAACGAATAGGAAAGAGATCAAATTCCAAGGACTTGGATAAACTTTGTACGAGAGTTTAATGAGAAATTTCTTCCTCCACTTGTCCAAGAAAAGAGAGAAGACAATTTTATAAAGTTTCGTCAAGAAACTTTGAGTGTTGTTGAGTACGAAACACGATTCACGAAATTATCCACATATACACCAGAATTGGTGGCTACGGAACGAAAGAGAATAAGACGGTTTATCCAAAAATTAAATTTAGAAATCCAAGATGCCCTTGCCGCAACACAGATTGAAACATTTACTGACGCTCTCGAGAAAGCACAAAGGGTGGAAAGCACAAAATCACAACTGAGGGCCTTTCAAGCGAGGAAAAGAGATGCATTCGATAATAGACTAAGAGAAATTGAACCACCACCCAAAATTAGAAAATGGGTGGATGGAGTAAAACTATCACTTCCTTCACCACTCATGATAAAGGAACCAGAAGGGACTACGTCACAAAGATCTCCAGTAGGACAGATACAATCAAAGAAAACCTCGCAGGCAAGTCAAGTCACAATGTCTCGTCCGACTTGTGGACATTGTGGAAAAACGAATCATACCGAAGAAAACTACTAGCTAAAGGGGCGAAAGTGTATGGGATGTGGGAGTACCAACCATAAAGTTCATGATTGTCCAAAGAGGTATCCACGAGAAACTACTACTTCACAAGGAAATAGAACTATCCCTCGACGAGTCAATGGAGGAGGAAACTGACCAGTAGCATCTGCAAGAACATATGAAATGATCACACAACAAGGCTCAGAGTTATCCCAGATTACGAAAATTATGAATTTCGAGGACGAAATTCTTTTTGAGGAGGGAAGGTTATGAGGACCCGAATTTTTCTTATTTTTATTTTATTTTATTTTTTGGTTTATTTAATTATTTACTCACTCATTTTCTCTGAGTAATTTATTTCAATCATTTTAAACTAATTTACATGGAATAATGTCTCAATTATATTTTTAACACATCTCGTTAGTAAAAGTTAATTTTCTAGGGCTCGTTTAGCAAGAAATAGGAGTACACAATTTTCTACTATGTTCGATCCGAGAGTACATTAGTCTTGGAGAATTAAAAATGATCAATAGTAGATTAAGAAAAGTTAATTGAGAGATTAGATGTGAGTAAGTTAAAATTAAGCTTATACCGTGCGCGCGTCGAAAGTTTTTCAAAAGGCGTGTACAAATTAATTGGAGATTTGAGAAATTAATACTAGACTCCTATGAGGACTCATGTTTTTATTTCTAAAATAGTTATTTTCATGATAATTACTCACATATTAGTTAGTTATACTATCATTATAAGAATTTCTTAAAAATTTCGCTTTATCGCGCACAAGTCGGAAGTTCGCGTTTTCACGCGCGTGACTAATCGAAGAAGTTTAGACCTTTATTTTTAGATTATTAAGAGTGAATAATAATAGTATCAATGGAAATGCATTAGAGATTTAATACACAAGTAAAACAAACTCGAGAGGAAAAGAGCACGAATTGCGCACGTACGCGCACTATTCCTAGTTGACTTTTGGAGTAATTGTGGCTCCAAACTCTTAAGCTTCTCAAGGAAGCCTCAACCATCAGCCAACAACCCTCCTTTTTCTCCCTCAAGCAGCCGTACAACACCAAGGAGAAGAAGACCAAGTTTCTTCATCATTTCACCTCTCAATCTTACACCAAAACCTCTCAAATTCATATCACACCTTGCAAATAACTTGAAGATCATCTTGGGCTAGGAGAAGAGCTTCATTATCACGGTTTTTCTTGGAGCTCTAAGGACCGAAATTTCTGCTCTAGCAACATTTAGGAGGTAATGATCATCCACCCTTTAAATCTTAGCTTTTGTAAGTTAAATTACACTTAGAAGCTTGTAGCTTCATGTGGGTAGCTTTGGATTGTTGAAAATAATGTGAGTGGGCTCTATGAAATCTCACAATGGACTTCATGATCTGATTTGATGAGTTTGGGTGTTATTGTGTTGATTAACTGTTAATCTAGTGGATTTAAGTTGAAAAAATGGAAAGAAACCAAAGGGAGGTTGATGCAAGAGAAAGAGCCGATTCTGCCCTGCTGTTACAGAGGCCTTGGTTCAATTTTTTTGTGATCAAATGGCCTTGATTTTGATGTAGATATATTATATAGGTTGTGTGGAAAGTTTCTGTGACGACCCCACTTCTCCCAAGGGCGAACCCAAGGGTATCGGCGGGCCGCCTGCCTAGCTCGCGCCAGGACTCCAAACTTAAAGCAATCAAACGAGATAGATCGAAAGAGCACTATATACAATATATACAATCCCAAAAGTTATATTTACATCTTCAAAAGTCTCGAGTCAAACCACTCTAATACACTATAACCACAACCAGCAGAAGATAGACCCTAAGAAGGGTCCTTATACAAACCACCAAAGCAAAAACAAACATCCTAACTGTCCAACTATTACAAACAAACTTAACTACACTAGTGTAAGTGCCAAAATCCCCGCGTCGGCCCCTGCTAAGGAAAACAAAAGGAATGGGGTAAGCTAAAAGCTTAGTAAGTAAACAGAGGCGAAAGCATAAATTCACGTAGCAGCAATTACACAATAAGAGTAAAGCAAAAGCAGAAAGAACAACATCATATAATAAGGATACGGGTGGCTCCAAAGCCAATTCATGTGCCATGTATGATCTCCTGCCGACACTCCGTCGACCGCAAATGATAGTCCGTAGAACTTCACTTGTACACCAACCGACACCTTATCACCCTCACTAGCCAGTCACCTCACAAACTTGCCTGGGCGAACGAAAGCACAAACTTGAGCTTGAGTCACAAGCTCGGGTCACAAACTTGGTCACCTTCTCGGTGAACCGGATTCACAAAATTGGTTCATAACATGAACCTACAAACTTGGTGACCTCAGACCAAGTTGGACTGACTTCGACCAAGCCCTAACCGGCTCGAATAGTCCAAACAGGTCTTAGATCGGGCCCACGAACTCACAAACTTCACAAAATTCACAAACTTTACTCGAAAGTCGCCCCGAGCCACAAGCTCAAGGGTTTTGGTTCCAAAAGGTTCATATACATATGCCAAGTACAATTATACATTCAAATTAGGGTTTAGGTCGAGTGCGATAAAGTACACCCTCGCCTAAGTACCCTTTTCACATATCTCAAACACATAGCAAAGAAAACACATCAAACTGGCCTGAATACTTACTCAAAATACCGAAAGTAGTACGAAAGCAAAATCGCTTCGCGCGTTCGCTAGTAGTGGGCCCCACCGGCTCCGCCTAGCTCACCGCTGTCAAGTAAACAAGAGAGGGGAAGATGTTGGACACCTTAGCTCTTCCAAAAAACTTCACTAAAACACTCACTAGCACCAAATGGAGGAATTTGATGGAGTAGAAACTAGCTTAAGCACTTGAGTTGGATGATTTGAGCTTGTTGGAAGCTAAAATGGTGAAGAGCTCTCTTCCTTTCTTCCTTAAGGTTGGTCGGCCAAAGAAGAGAAAGAAATGGTGATTTTGTGGTAAATTTTAAGATATTTAACCATGGGTCAAAAGTCAAAAACATGAATAGTGTTCCATAAAGTCCACCCAATAATATTGTGACACTTGGCACCTCTTTAAATGCATTTCTATCCTTTGGTCACCTCTCACATCAATCACTTCACCTCCTCTACTTATCTCTTAACACCCGATAAATTTTACACAGTATCCGAAACTTAACCTTATTGGCCGAATTTTTCCGAACTTTTCGCACTAGTGGGTCCCACGTCCAATATATATTCTTATTTTCTCAAAAGCTAACCGATACTTGAAAAATCATCTAAAACCCATATTTACTCATGAAAATTATCCTGAAGATTTTTCTAATAAAGAAAATGCGAAAAAAAAACGGGCGATAACTAAAACTCCACTTAAACTTTCTAATATTGCAACACTAGAGGTTTGCTAATCATTCAAACTTACTAAACCTTTGTAATTAAAACAAATCCTATATTTACCTATGTCAAGGCACACACTAGAATACCGAATATAAATTATAGCTTGAACCTTATAAGAATAATACGTAAACTAGGATTTCCAAACTTAACCGAATTAGGGTTTCCTTCCTAGCCATTAAACCCTATTTTTTTTCATACCGAATATCAACTAACCCTAATATCGACTTACGATCGGACTGGGGCCTCACAGTTTCCACCAAAAATCACTTGATTTGGTTGGAAAAAAGTTGCATTGTCGAAAATTCTTCAAACCTGGAAAATGTGTACAGAGGTGCTCTGGTAGCGAACTTTAAATGATCATAACTCTTTGCTCCGATGTTGAAATCGAGTACCGTTTACGGAATTTGAAACTAGACACTTCCAATTTTCTAGGTATAAATGCATCCCCTGATTCTACTTGAGTGAACCGTACAAGCCTTTCAAATTTACCTGTCCTGTTTCATTGCTGCGTTAGAAAACTTGTTATGTGCTGTGACTTGTTGCTCAAATATGAGCTAGTTATGGACAGAATTTCAAAACGATTTCTTCTAAGAAATTGTAACCCTATGAATTTATTTTCCAATGCCACAACCACGCCCAATTCCAAGTTGAATTGAGTGGGTTCTGGCCGAATTATAGAACTGCATCAGAGAAAGAAAACCCTAATTTTGGGTTAGCCAATGGCTTATTTTGAATTGGGACTTGTTATTTTGAAAATTTTGGTGTTAATCACCTACCAAATGTATGTTGGATGTTTCTTAGACTTTTGCTTCATAAATGAACCAGATTTGAGTTGATTTCATTGGCTAAAAGTTAGAAAAATGAAAACGGAAGTACAAGGCAGATTTGCCTTGGAAATCCTTGGAAATTTAGTGGCTTTGTTAACTGACCTTTCGGGTGAATTTTTGCATGAAATTTGACAGAGGGGTAGCCCTTATGTGATAGTGTAATCATACCAAATTTGGTGCCATTCTAAGTCTATTTCACTGCCCAACTGAAGTCCCAAAAGTCATGTTTCAAATATGGAAATTCTTGATCAATGAGGAATTTTTAGCCAACTTTGGACTGCTCTATCTTGATGCTCGAAACTCTGATTTTAGTTTTGCTTGCTGTGTTTTAAACCTTTATTATAACTCTATTTGAGTTTCAAATTTTAGAGGCTAGTTCGTATTTTGTGAATTTTACCGAATTTCCAAAATTTGCCAAAAACCAACCCTGAATCTATCTTAGAAGTGCAAGTCAGCAACTTTAAGCCGGAATTTGAGTGTCTTATGTTTTGAATCATGGAAAAGTACCTTCTAGGAACTTTTAGCACTTTGGAAGTAGTTTCCAACGGTTCCAAGTTTTTTATTTTTGGACCTATTGAGTGCAAGATATGATTTTTCTAAATTTGACACACAAAGCTGAATTTTGGCAATTTCTTAGAAAATGCAATTTTGGGACCTTGACTTCTTTTCTCGATATAGATTGAAAGTTTTGAACTCGATTTCATGGAAGATGTGAGAACCCTAACTTCCCTCAATTTTCTTGGCCTTTTGCTTATTTTCTTTTCTCCATTTTTAGTGAAAATTTGTTAACCCTTTCGGTTAAACAAAGGAAGGCCTAGTTGTTATGTGCAATTATGTGTGAGATATGTGTATATGTGTATGTGTTAGAAGTGCGGTTGAGCGCGACAATCGAATTCGGAAAGAGGGAAAAATTTTGAGAAAAGCTGAAGGGGCCGAATCCGGCCGCAAATCCGGCCAGTTCTTGACCGGATTGTTGGCCGGATTGTAGGTAAGTTTTGAAAAAAAATTGAGTTAGCCTCGGCCTCATATCCGGCCAGGAATCCGGCCGGATTGTGACAGGACAGCTGGTTTGACCAGCGTTTTTTTCTTCCTTCTTATCACTTTTGATCACCAAAATATCTCATTTCTTCCCTTGTTCAGCCGGCTAGCTTGAGAGGAAAAGAGAGGAAAACTCTTCATTCTTCATCTTTGATTTTCTTCAATCTTGAAACTTCACCAATAGATTTTTAATTCCCTCCATACAAGTGAGCTTCTTAGAAGGTTAAAGCTTTTGGGTGGAGTGATTTTTAAAGGGGAGCTTGGAATTGCTAGTCTTCTTGAGTTGTGAGGTAAGATGTTTAAGAAGGTTCTCTCTTGCATTGATAATGGTTAAATTGTGAATTGTAAGGGTTGGATATGTCATTTTGTGAGTTATATCTTGATTTGGGATGATTTATGGTGAAGTTTTATATTTAATTATGAATTTTCTGTTTGCATATGATTTTGTCTATGTGGCCATGTATGATGAAGGGGAATGTTATAGAATGAGGCTAGTTGGTGTGAATGATGGTTAATTGCAAGAAAATGTTGTTTGGAAGGAAATTTGGAAAACTTAAGGCTTCATTATCTTCAATTCTGTCCGGCACTGTTCACCCTAGTTAGAGGCCGAATTGGCCTTGGCTTAAAACATGAAAGTTGTAGGTATTGATGTGTTTGAGGTGCCTGTAAAATTTCAGGTCAATCGGAGTAGTGTAGAGTGATAAAAGTCGAATTTACCCCTGCTGCTCTGGTTTCATCCGAACTTGGGAATTGTTGCAGTAATTAGCTATTTTGGCTAGGAAAACTTCTGAACTGGTTGTAGAGGTCTTCTAATGAAATGTAGCCTGATGTCCTAGCTATCATTTGGCTTTGGAATCAATGGATTTGAACCTAAGTAGACCGAATTGTAGTTCGTTAACCAGAACGTGGTTTGTCCACCTGTTTTTGCGGTTCTGATCTGGTATCTTGTATTTTTGACCTAGTTGCACTACAAAATGGACTGAGTGACCTTCTACATTGTTGTAGCCCTGTCTCTTAGCTTCGAAACGGTGGGTCTTGTACCCTAATCCGATAATCGTAGTGCCTTTAGTGCCATTCCCGTAAAATGATGTCAAGCATTGTTTTATCTGAAAATGTTTCTAGCTTGCTTTTCGTATTTATTGTTGTATTTATATGATTGTAAGCCTAGTGAACGGCTTGTGGACATGAGATTATTCTATACGACATGTTGGGACTGATTTGAGAAAAATAATGAAGCCATTAATGGCTGGAAAAATAGGTAAACACAAGGGACATGCCGTCCGTTTATTTCTTGTAAAATGAATGAGTTAAAGTGGTTTTCGAAAATGTATTTTGTATCATATTGAACGTATTTCCTTGGAAGCGTCTTCGGGTTTTTGAATAAAGGATCGAAGACTAAATTTCTATTCGAACTCGTATATTGTCTTTGGCAAATAATGTGACCGTTTTATCTTTTGAAAACATGATACCTTTTCCGTTCCAAACTTCAAATGTTCCTTAAGCCTTCCAACCTATAGGGGTATGAGTTCGGGTTTTATCGGCCGTAAGTGCATTGTTTCTAAGCAAGGTTTTAAGCGTGGAAGTTAAAGTATTTTGTCTTCCTTTTCACATGATTTTTATCAAGGCATTGGTTATTTATTGGCCACTTGTATAAATATGCTTTTGAGTCATATAAGCAATTTTGAAAGAATGTTTTCTTAGTCTCTATTGGAATTTTGAATTGTTTTGAATTAAGTGTTTCCCCTTAGAGATTTTAATAACCCTTTTTGGTTTGGGTTTACGTTTGGATTTCGAGTTCTAATTATTTCCATCCATGGATCCAAATGCCCTCTCTACACTTTAAAAGTCCTTTTATACGTTTACTTGCGAGTAGTCGGGTATTGGTTGATTTCATCTAAATCATGTTAGATGGATTGTAATGTGATCTTTGTGGAATTTTAGGTTTCATTGGTGATTGAGAAGTGGGCGTTGTTTTGCGTGTATAGGTGAGTGTTCCTTGTTTGTTATGTTTCCTGATTTTATGGCTTGTTTGAATGATTGATAACGTGTTAAACGCTTTCAATGATTGCTAAAATGATTTTTGAGGCGAGTGTGTACTTTACCGCACTTAGCCTAAATGATTGTGAAATTTTAATGATTGAGCGATTGAAATGTTAATTGTGCATGAATGTAGGCCTTCGGGCTGAACTGGCCATTGCCCCTTGTTACCGGTCGTCTCGAGCCAGTTGGACTCGGTCGAGCGATTAGGAACTTGGGTGAACGATCCGGTATACTCGAGTATTACCCTGTAGGTTGGTGGAGCCTGGCCAAAAGCCAGGGACGGGGTGAATGAAATGAATGAATGAATGAATGAATGAATGAATGAATGAACGAGGGGTTTTACTTATACAAAATGCATTTTCAAATGATTGAAAGAAGGAGAATGGAAGGAGAATGAATGAATGAATGAATGAACGATTGGCTCCTTGTGAGCCGTATCCTTTTAATGAATGTGTTTATCGCTTTATTGTACTTGTATCGTGAATTGTTGTTTACATGCATTTGTTTCTCTTGTTGCCTATGTGTACGGAACCTCACTGAGCTTTCCAGCTCATCCCTTTAGTTTTTGTTTTCCTTAGCAGGGGAAGACGTGCGAGGACGGAAGCTACGTATAGACTAGCCGATCTAGTACTTTTGACTCTTTTGTTGTGGTTCTCGCCCCGATGTTTCGTGGGCTGGTTGTATGGAGAATGGAGAACCTTTGTACATAAGTTGTATTGCTATTGGGATGGATATGTATATAAGTTTACGTTTAAGTTTGAAATTATTGTTATTTCGATTGTTTTGTGGATTTTCTTATCTTTTCTTATAGTGACTGACTGAGTCCCGGCGAGAGCTGGGCAGGCGGTCCGCCGATACCCTGGGGTACGCCCTAGGGAGAAGTGGGGCCGTTACAGAAGATGCTAGTCTCTTTTCAGACATTAAAAATTCACTCTTAAACCTCGAGTTGAGAGAATTTAATCTCTCTTTTAAGACTTTGATTTACTCTAATTGAGTGTGCATCCTTTCTTAGTAAATGCATGATTGTAAGTAAAGTTAATTATTATTTGCTCAAGCGCTCAAGAGGACCTTTAAGCGGAACTCAAAGCGGACGCCTAAACACTTGTTTGAGCACTTACTCACTTGTTTTGAATTGGTGAGTGTTCCATATAGGAGTACATGATTTGAATAGTTTTATGACATGTTTACTGTGAGAACCCGTAAATCCCTAATAATTTTCTTAGGGTTTTTCCCATTTAAAGGCATAATTTTTTTGCATTTTCTGGTTTAGGAAATTTTTCCTGGTGAATTTTATGAGTAATTATAGTTTTTAGATGATTTTTCTAGTATTGGAGAGTTTTTGAAAAATTAAGAGTATATAATGGACGTGGGACCCACTAGTGCGAAAAGTTCGAAAAAATTCGGCCAATTAGGTTAAATTCCGGATACTGTGTGAAATTTATCGGGTGTTAAGAGACAAGTAGAGGATGTGAAGTGATTGATGTGAGAGGAAAAAGAAAAGATAAGATTGCATTAATGGAGTGACAAGTGTCACCATTTTATTGGATATGACTTGGTGACAACTATTCATTTTTTTGACCTTTTGACCAAATTGGTTAAATATCTTAAAATTTCCACAAAAATCACCATTTCTTGCTCCTTGTTGGCCGGCCCTCTCTTGAGCAAAGAAGAGAGAAACTCTTCAACATTTTAGCTTCCATTTAGCTCAATCTTCCAAAACCAATCACATAAATTAGTTTCTACTCCATAAAATCCCTTCCTTTGGTGCTAGTAAGTGTTTTTGTGGAAGTGTTCAAGGAAGCTAAGGTGTTCTACAACTCCTCTTCTCTTGTTTACTAGGTAAGTGGTGCTTGAACTTTCCCCTACACCTAATGATGCTTAATTTGTGCCTAGTGGAAGCTAAAGTGATGATATTTGTGGTTTATTTCTTGGTTTGAGATGAATTGGTGAAGTTTTCAATTTATTGGAGATTTTTTCTGGTTTAATGTGATCATGATGTTGTGGTTATTTATGATGGTTGGTAATGAGGGGTAATGACTCTAGTAGGTGTGAATTATTGATAATTGCAACCAATTTTGGGTTTGGATTGAAATGTGAAAAGTTAGGGTTTCATAACCCCCTTTTCTGTCCGGTTTTGTATCGCATGCTTAGAGGCCGAATTGGCCTTGGCTTAAAACATGAAAGTTGTAGGCATTGATGTGTTTGAGGTGCCTGTAAAATTTTAGGTCATTTGGAGTAGTGTACAGTGAGACATGTCGATTTTACTGTTGCTGTTCTGGGTTGATCAGAATGTGTGAACTGCGCTTGTAATCGTCTGTTTTGACTGGAATTGCTTTGGATTTGGATGTTGGTGTCTTCTGATGAAATGTAGCTGGATGTCTTGGCTACCGCATGCCTTTGGAATCAATGCATTTGGACCTGTATAGACTGAGTTGGACTAATTACAGCATAGTGTGATTTGTAAACCTGCAATTACGGTTCGGGTTTGGTATTCTGCATTTTTGACCTAGTTGTGCTAGGATTTGGACTGAGTGGCCTTCTACATTGTTGTACCCCTGTCTTTTAGCTTCGATATAGTGGGTCTTACACCCTCATCCGATAAGCGTAGCGCATTTTGTGCCATTACCGCATAAGGAGGCCAAAACTGTTTTGTTGTTAGGGCTAATATAGTTACATTTCCTGATTTTCTGGTTTGCTATCATGCTTATATATGCATATGAAACCCTATTGGGGTTGTGATTGGCATGGCTTTATGACTCGTTATCGAGTCTCATGGTATTTGTTTACGTGTTCTAGGGCATGACGTTAGTGCACGACGTACTTTGGACGGCGGTGCATGAAACCTCACCTACGTGAGTGGTGAGTATACTACTCACTTGGTTGTTTATAATGTGGCTTTGCTATATGTGATTGTGATGCCTTGAAGGCCTGTTTGGCTATTGGAAATGATTAGGGTGAGGGTGTACTTGACCGCCCTCATTCCTTTTATTCCTGTGAATGACTGTTTACCGTTTCACTGTATTACTGTACTTGCTATATGAGTTATTGGATTCCATTCATGGGATATTGTTTGGGTGTCGGTTGGACGAGTATCCAACGGCCCTACTGTATTACTGAGCACGACCCCGTTGGTAGTCACTTGAATCGAGCCAGCGAGGGCTTGGTCGTGAAAATTGACTAGCCACGGGGACTAAAATGGGAATCTTGTGGTAATGAGACCCTTGGTTCCGGTGTACTCGAGTATCACCTAAAGTTACTGCTTGGAGTGCGGGCCCGGTTGGGGTATGTTGGGTGGAAGGAATGGAAGTAAAGTGAGGTCTACAGTTTGGTACTTTTAACATTGACGGAGGGTCAATGAGGTTGGATCAAGAATATAAGCGAGGAAATGGGCTCGTGAGAGCCGTCCGTATCCTTTCACTGATTTGATTTACTTCTTATTTGCATACTTGAACTGAACGGTTATACTTATGTGATCTTAGTTGCTATTGTGGTAGTAACTCACTGAGCTTTAGCTCACTCCGTTCCATTTGTTTTCCTTACAGGAAAATGATCACTTTTGGGGAAAAGTTCATACTTGTCGGTTGCCAAATTGAGCTTTTGTATATGTATCTTTTGAATAGCTTTTGAATGAAACCCTAATGTGTATTGGGTTCACTTCCTTTTGGATTGGCAAACCGAATATGTATATTCATGATGAATGGTTTTTGTGGCATGCCATTTGGTTGTAAATGTTAGATTTCAATGTATATATGTTGGATTGATGTTTGGTTGAACTCCGGATTCTGACGTGTCCGGCACTGTTCATCATCGGCGCGTTTTCGTTTTTTTTATTTTGTGATTTTGACTTGTTTGCATGCGTTGGTTTGTTCCGGAACTTATTAGATCAACGTAACTGATCCGTTAGTCCTGGCGAGAGCTGGGCAGGCAGTCCGCTAACCCTTTTGGTTCGCCTTAGGGGAAGGTGGGGTTGTCACATTTACACCATGGTCATTATGTGTTTAACTGTTAAGTGCTACCAATAATTGCTCCAATGAACTTTTCCACCATTTTAAGGCGAGCGTACACTTTATCGCACTCGACCTACTAAAATGATAAATGTCTACCGATTAACCGTGAACAACTACTGTTTACCGATTACCGTTAACCGTGATTACTTACTGTTTACCGATTTACTTGATTACCTGCTCACTTGATTACTTGACTACTTGATTATTTGATTATCGTAAGTTACTTGTCCATATGAAATTACCGCATATTGCTTACGTGTTTAAGTGTTAAGTGTTACTGAAAATTGCTCATATGAAATTGCCCACAGTTTTAAGGCGAGTGTGTACTTTATCTCACTCGACCTACTAAAATAATAAATTTTTACCGTACACCAATTTACTTGATTACTTGTGCATGTTGTAAGCTCTAAACTGAACTGGGCCCTGCTCTTAGTTACTAACCTACTCGAGCCAGGACTGGGCTCGGTCGGGTAGGTTGGAACCCTGGGCCACCGTTTCGGTATACTCGAGTATTACCACTGAGAGATAAGGTGATGGCCGGACAATACCGAGGGGACCGAAAGTTATTAGGTGAAGTTGACCAAAATGGTTTCACTGGAACACCATATCCTTCAATGTGTGTTTATTTTTGTATACTGATAACTGTATCATGCTAATGTGCCAAGGTGCAGCCTTGAACCATGCTTGTGTTATACTTAAATTACTCGTACAATGATAA
Organism: Coffea arabica; assembly: GCF_036785885.1. Lineage (NCBI taxonomy): Eukaryota > Viridiplantae > Streptophyta > Magnoliopsida > Gentianales > Rubiaceae > Coffea > Coffea arabica. Next base: position 40,061,502 of record NC_092329.1, read on the forward strand.
CTATCTCATGTTAATGTGCCAAATATGCAACCTTGAATCATACATGTGGTATGATCAAATTATTTGATTTATTAGAACTGCTAGAGTGTCGTGGAACCACACTGGGCTGTGTAGCTCATTCCACGTTTTTGTTTTCCTTAACAGGGTTCGAGACCAAGAGTGCTCGTGAATGGTACTAGATTGTTTTCTTTTGAAGACCTTAGGTTGTATTATAGCAGATGGCTATAGTACAAACTCTTTTGGATTGTATTAACCTTGAAAGCTAACTAATTGTAAGCATGCATTAATTTGGACTAATTTAATTATATATTGAAGTTATTTGAAGTATTTCGAGCTTTCGAATAGTGGATTGTAGTGAGTCCTAGCGAGAATTGGGCAGGCATTCCGCTCATACCCTTTGGTTCGCTCTGGGGAGAAATGGAGGCGTCACAGCCATTGCCAGGAATTGGCATTAGAATATTTGCTTCTTTCTTAGTTTATTTTATTTTATCTTCTAGTATATTTGTTAGTTTATGTCTCGTTCTTCTCGTACAAGTGATTTGATTTTCGATCCTGCGGTTGAGAAAACTACGCGTAGACTAAGAAAAGAAACCAGAACATGAAAGGGAGAACAGTCATCTACTGCATCTCCAGGGTTTAACTTGGTTGTGGATTTATTGGATTTTTCCAGTGATTCTGAGTAGAAAGAACTCATTATGGCAAACAATAATCAGACCTTGAGGGAGTTATTGCTCCTGATTTAAATTAACAACCTTCATGCATTACTTTTCTTGATTTTATTGAAAATATAAAATTTGAATTAAAATCAGGATTAATTCACCTCTTACCTAATTTCTATGATTTACCTGATGAAGAGCCCCACAAACACCTCCAAGAGTTCAGTGTTGTCTATTCGAGTATGAAACCACCTGGTGTTATAGAAGAACAGATAAAGATACGAGCCATTCCTTTTTCTTTGAAAGGAACTTCTAAAGTGTGACAGCCTCACCTCTCCCTAAGGCGAACCAAAGGATTTGGCAGACCGCCAGCCCAGCTCTCATCAGGACTCCACAAATTTACATATCATAATGGAACGTACCCATACATTCGTTCAATTCCAAACATTCAAACAATCCCAACTATTACACAAGATGAATCTAAAACCAACTGTACATGAGATATCTCTTCAGATACACTAATAACACATTACACACGCTTCCTTTGTCTCGAGCCCCGTGGAGGGAAAAATATTTTGAGGTGAGCTACAAGCTCAGCGAGTGACCAGTAAAATCAATAATCAAGTACATTTCACAATAATGCATTGAGATGATGGCATGACTCAGTGATCAAATGTACGTATTTTGCTCTTGTGAGCCAGTGAAATCCTCGTACTTAGAACTCCAACGCGCAAACAGATCAATGAATAGTGAAATAGTAATAGGGAGCTATCAATACTCCAGGTAACCAGTGGTGGAGACGTTGGTTCTAAGCACACGAATTCCAAATACTCATTTGAGCCAAAACATTTCATGCTACACATGCAAGCACTCATGATATGCAATCGAGTAAACAGTGCAAGAAACAGTTCATAAGTAACTTTGGAAATAGTTTGGGGATCACTCACCAACCACAGCTCAGGAACCATCCATAGCAGACATTGCCTTGTTCAAGTCCAAACCCTAGATCACAAATATCATGTCAAACAAAAGGAATTCTAAAAGCATCAAGTTCCTATCACCTTTTGGCATTTTAATCACAATTGAAGCTACACTTATCCGAGTGAAACGAATCTTATGGCATTTCGAAGCAAACACATATACCAACATTTCTTATGAATACCTCCAAAGCCAAATCATACATATTCATGGTCAAAAACCGAAATCTTAGAGAAAAATGGAAACTGTCCGTGAAACAGGGCTTATAGGCAGTCAAAGGTATTTCGGTCATTTCACAAGCTACAAAACTCCAATCGATCTGATATTTTTTAGGTAGGTAGCTAACTCATATATCTACAACTTTCATGTTTTATCCAAAAGCTGTTTCGATCTAAAACATGGAGAATTTTGTAGTCCAAATTGAGTCTAGAAACAAGGTAAAAACTGAAATTACACTTCTAAACTAACGTTTGCATATAACCACAATTACACATATGAATCATAAGATATACCACACATCTAATTAGGCCACAATACCCCTTCAATTTGAGCCAATTGATAGCTCCAAAACCAATCACATTTAAGCCCCAAATTCGAAACCCTAGAACTGAAATTGATGCACAAAAGTTGGAATCTCTTTAGGCAAAATATACTAGCCTATCAACCTTCAATATTTCTCATAATAAAACTATCAAAACATGGACAATCCTCAAAACATCACATGAGAGCAGAAATTTCATCATAAAACTGAAATTCACCATAGAACTACTTCAACCCCTGAAATATTCTCATAAAGCTACCTATTTACAACTTTAAATCACAAATATGCTAGTATTACTAGTAAAGAAAGATTTCTAGCAAAAATTACCTTGAAACCTCAAGAAAATGGTAGCTTAGAGCTCGCCCTTCCAAAATCACTCCACCAACTCCTTCTAACTTCCTTAGACAACAACTTCTATGGAGTTTTTTGCAAGACCATTGGTGAAATCTCAAGATTTGAAGCAAGAATGCAGAATGAAGTTGAAGCTTTCTTTCTCTCTTTTCCCCTCAAGGAGTTCGGCCAAGCCAAGGAAAGAAATGAAGGAAATATCGGCCAAGAAACAAGATAAGAACGTTGGAAAACAACTGGTCAAACCTGGCTGCTGAGGTGCCACGTCACAATCCGACCAAGATTTGGCTGGATTGCTGGCCGGATTCGTGGCAGTGGCTAAATCAAATTTTTTTCCGAAACCCCTGCCAATCCGACCAAGAACTGGCCGGATTTCTGGCTGGATTCTCACTGTTCACCAGAAATTTTTTTTCTTCTTCTTTCGAGCATCACAAACTCCCCCCTTAAAAAATGTCATCCTCAACATTCCAACTTGTACTAATCAGATCAAAATAGTCCTCGAAAGTCAGTCTTGTACTAAGAATCACTCCAATCCCACTTATCACTTTGTAACGGGCCAACAAATAGCTAAACAAGTAACCAAAAAAAACATGCAAAAGGGCTCGGTTCAACCAATTGGCCCTGGGTTGGGAATAAAGTCCCAAATATTTGAAAAATTCAGGACATGGCTTAGCCTCAGGTCGGAAGTTTTACCCCTGGCGGTGCTGGACAACACAACAAGCTAGCACAACGGCTATACTTCACCAGAGAGTCTCAGTTCAAGAATTTTATCCTTGGTGGTGCTTGATAATACAACAGGCATGCCTCATCAGAAAAATGGTGGTGCTTGATAACACATCAGGCAATTCCCCATCGGAGGTTTTGTTCAAGAAGTTCATCCCTGATGATGCTTGATAACATAACAGGCATGCCTCGCTAGAAAAATGGCGGTGCTTGATAACACATCAGGCAATGCCCTACCAGAGAGGCTCAGTTCAAAAATTTTATCCCTAGTAGTGCTGGATAACACAACAGGCATGCCTCGCCAGAAGAATGGCAGTGTTGGATAACACAACAGGCATGCCTCGCCAGAAGAATGGCAGCGTTGGATAACACAACAGGCAATGCCCCACCAGAGAGCCTCAGTTCAACTGCTACAAAAGAGTAGTAGCCGGTCTACAACCACACATAAAAGCATACAAGTTCAAAAGCAGGGTCAATTACTTCAAGTTCATGGAGCACTGGTACGAATAAGAACTCACTCTCCTAGCTTATGCCCAGCAACTCACATTCTCAAGCAGCCACAGAATGTAAGTCCGCTTACAGGTCATATACGAATCAAGCTACTTGCTCATGCGTAAATGAGATACCATATATTTAGTCAAGTCAAGTCCATTAAGTGTATGTAAGAGTACACTCGCCTAAATCGGTTCAAGTCTCAAGTAAGCTCAGCCTAATAGGTCTTAACACTTACAAATCGGGTGGTACAAACCTTAATCAAACAAGAAGACTAGAAGAAGGATGCAAAACCAGAAGTTTTCTCAACAAATCCGATCACCATCATAATGTATCAAAACCCTAGCCAAAATCGTATTGGACAAGTTCTAGATAACATTCATCATTTCAATCTCCTCATTCGGTTAAGTCTCGAGTAGAATACGAAATCCTCTGTACTCCAACCTGTGCCATTACAACTTATCTCAAACTCACTTATGATTCCTATTCACATCATCATACACTAGACCATGTTCCTTCCAAATTCACAAGCTTTTCCTCAGGAAAAGCATAGAGTACTCAAGCACAAAAATCCAAAACTAAGAAACTTCACGACTCAGGCCGTACGCTAGTACTAGAATCGGTTGACGTATGCTTGGGAGCAACCAAGTCATATCTTATGCTTACCACTTTCAAACCAATCCCACAGTCCGATATCCTAAACTTTAGCCTAGGATACACTACAGAGATATGAAGCCTAAACACTGATACCAACTGTGACAGCCCTACCTCCCCCTAAGGCGAACCAAAGGGTTCGGCGGACCACCTGCCCAGCTCTCGCCAGGACTCCACAAATTTACATATCATAATAGAACATACCATACATTCGTTCAATTCCAAACATTCAAACAATCCCAGCTATTACACAAGATGAATCTAAAACCAACTGTACATGAGATATCTCTTCAGATACACAAATAACTCATTACGCGCGCTTCCTTTGTCTCGAACCCTATGGAGGGAAAAATATTTTAGGGTGAGCTACAAGTTTAGCAAGTGACTAGTAAAATCAATAATCAAGTACATTTCACAATAATGCATTTCGATGATGGCATGACTCAGTGATCAAATGTACGTATTTTGCTCTTGTGAGCCAGTGAAATCCTCGTACTTAGAACTCCAATGCTCAAACAAATCAATGAATAGTGAAATAGTAATAGGGAGCCATCAATGCTCTTGGTAACCAGTGGTGGAGATGTTGGTTCTAAGCACACGAATTCCAAATACTCATTTGAGCCAAAACATTTCATGCTACACATGCAAGCACTCATGATATGTAATCGAGTAAACAGTGCAAGAAACAATTCATAAGTAACTTTGGAAATAGTTTGGGATCACTTACCAACTACAACTCAGGAACCATGCATCACAGACATTGCCTTGTTCAAGTCCAAACCCTAGATCACAAATATCATGTCAGACAAAAGGAATTCTAAAAGCATCAAGTTCCTATCACCTTTTGGCATTTTAATCACAATTGAAGCTACACTTATCCGAGTGAAACGAATCTTATGGCATTTTGAAGCCAACACATATACCAACATTTCTTATGAAGACCTCCAAAGCCAAATCATACATATTCATGGTCAAAAACCGAAATATTAGAGAAAAATGGAAACTGTCCGTGAAACAGGGCTTATGGGCAGTCATGGGTATTTCAGTCATTTCACGAGCTACAGAACTCCAATCGATCTAAGATTTTGTAGATAGATAGCTAACTCATATATCTACAACGTTCATGTTTTGTCCAAAAGTTGGTTCGGTCTAAAACATGAAGAATTTTGCAGTCCAAGTTGAGTCCAGAAACAAGGTAAAAATTGAAATTACACTTCTAAACTAACCTGTGCATATAACCACAATTACACATACGAATCGTAAGATATACACACATCTAATTAGCCCACAATACCCCTTCAATTTGAGCCAATTGATAGCTCCAAAATCAATCACATTTAAGCCCCAAATTCGAAACCCTAGAACTGAAATTGATGCACAAAAGCTAGAATCTCTTTAGGCAAAATATACTAGCCTATCAACCTTCAATATTTCTCATAATAACACCATCAAAACACGGACAATCCTCAAAACATCACATGAGAGCAGAAATTTCATCATAAAACTGAAATTCACCATAGAACTACTTCAACCCCTAAAATATTCTCATAAAGCTACCTACTTATAACTTTAAATCACAAATATGCTAGTATTACTAGTAGAGAAGGATTTCTAGCAAAGATTACCTTGAAACCTCAAGAAAATGATAGCTTAGAGCTTGCCCTTCCAAAATCACTCCACCAATCCTTCCAACTTCCTTAGACAACAACTTCTATGGAGTATTTTGCAAGACCATCAGTGAAATCTCAAGATTTGAAACAAGAATGGAGAATGAAGTTGAAGCTTTCTTTCTCTCTTTTCCCCTCAACGAGTTCGGCCAGGCCAAGCAAAGAAATGAAGGAAATATCAGCCAAGAAACAAGATAAGAACGTTGGAAAACAGCCGGTCAAACCTGGCTGCTAAGGTGCCACGTCACAATCCTGCCAAGATCTGGCCGGATTGCTGGTCGGATTCGTGGCAGTGGCCAAATCAAATTTTTTTCCAAAACCCCTGCCAATCTGGCCAAGAACTGGCCGGATTTTCGGTCGATTTCTCACTGTTCACCTGAAATTTCTTTTTCTTCTTCTTTCGGGCATCACATAAAGACTGGCTATACTACTTGCCCATGGGAAGCATCATCACATGGACGGACATGAAGACAAAATTTTTAGAAAAATATTTCCCTACATCCTAAGCTGCCAATCTGCGGAAGGAGATTTGTGGTATTAAACAGCAACTCAGAGAATCCCTCTACGAATACTGGGAAAGGGTTCAAGAAGTTGTGCACTAGTTGCTTGTAGCACTAAATCCATTATCAGTTGCTCATCTAGTACTTCTATGAAGGCCTATTCTATAGAGATAGAAGTATCATTGATACTGCAAGTGGAGATGCATTAGTGAACAAGACTCCTCAAGAAGCATGGGAATTAATTGAAGGGATGATGAAAATTTTCAATAATTTAACACGTGAGATGATGTCCCAACTCGTCGAGTGAACGAATTGAACATTTTATCATTACAAGAGCAATTGGTTGAGCTAACTTCTATGGTTCGACAGATGGTGGTGGGGAACGTACAACAAATCAAGACATGCGAAATTTGCAAGAATATTAGCCATCCCACTAATGGATGCCCAATGCTGCAAGATAATAATACTAAACAAGTTAACATGGATGGAAATGTGCTCGTGCCTCGTAGGCTGTACATGTGACAACCCCACCTCCCCCTAGGGCATACCCTAGGGTTTAGCGAGTCACCTGCCCAACTCTCGCCAGGACTTACTCACGCAAAACTCAAGAAAATAACTTACAAACATAGAAAAATAAAGCACACAATCCCTTCAGCTTAATATATACAACAGTACTCAGATTCAACTACAAGGTTCATACATGCCCAAATACATTAACGGGTTTACAATTCAAGTACACACAACCCTAATCGGGTGCTAGCGTGAGTACAAATTTAAAATTCAAAATAACTAGACTACGCTAGTCTGTGCACGTCTTACGCCTTGCTCGTACCCCTGTAAGGAAAACAAAACTAATGGAGTGAACTACAGCTCAGTGATGTTCCAAATATCAAATTGTTCATCAAATAAAGTAAAAGTAGCATGATAGTGAAATAGCGAGCAAAACAAGTCAAGAAATGAGTAATAACACTTCATATAGCCAAACAATAAATATTCTGCATTGCACATATAAGGATACAGTTGCTCATATATCGGCTCCACCATAGCTTGATCGATAGGTAGTTGACACTCCGTCAACTTTCAAGTAAGATAACTAGTCCAGTAGAACACCACTTAACTCCAATCTCCGTCCACCGACCAAACCCCTTTCCTGGCCCGAACTCCACAATAAACACTGGTAGTAATACTCGAGTATACCGATTAGTCGAGGAGATAACACTCCACTCGATATCACTAACTACCCAGGGCTCGTTATCTAATCGACCAGGCCCTTGCCAGCACGACTCGATTCACTAGCCACAGGGTTTCTGGAATTCCAGGCAAGATACAATTCATATGCATGTATATCAAGTCAATTGAAATCGATGAACAAGGATAAATCACATTAGGCCAAGTGCGATAAAGTAAACTCTTGCCCTATCAATTCACTTATGTATCATGTAACCACATTGGTCAAGTATTAAACACAAATGTTAAGTTCAATCAGGTATTTGGAAGCACTCACCAAAATGTAGTGCCTCTAGTGATCACGTCTGGGTTGTACTCCGGATTTGGAGTCCAAATCTGCGACAAAACTTTGTTTAAGAACTTTGAAAAGCGACTAAGGTTTGAAACTTAAACGTTTCGTTCAATAAGAATCAAGTAATTGAAATTCGTTTGGAGAATATTCGTGAAACACTTGCTCGTTTTTCAAACTGTGAAATTTTGTAGCAATTATACTTGGTTGGACAAGTTCTAACTTCTATACCTCGATAAAAGAAGATGCAAATATCCTAGATGGTTCAAGTGGTATTTGATGTGACCGCCAAAAATGAGATCCGAACTGAGCTATGACTCGCTGAGCGAGCTAAGAAGGAGCGAGCTGGGAAGCTGGCGAGATGGTCGAACCGACCTGTAAATGAACAAACGGCGGGGCTAGTCCCCCGGAGCAACTCCGACGATCAAGTCAATAGAGATTTGGGATCGAAGTGATAGTATATTGAAGTATGAATGGCGTACCTTGTATCTTCACAATGCGTTATATTTATAGAGTCCTGGGTGGTAGTTTCCTTATAGGACAAGAAGTCCTCAACGGAGGAGGACTCCTCCTAGGGCTCTGCTTATTAGCTCCGACAAGTACGGGCGTCGTGGCCCACTAGGCCCATCCATTTTGAGAGGCGGCAATCACATGGGCTACCCACTGATTGTCCGAGCTACCCGGCCATATCAGCCAGCTCTTCCTGGCCGAATTGACGCGTGTATGAGCCGAATTGACACGTGTACGGTTGAACTGACGTGCGTACGGGGCCCATTACACTAGCCCCCCTTTGGTCTAGAGTCATCGAGTAGTCAAGTGAGTCTGGGCCGAATTTTGAGGCCTTGTGTCAGTTCGGCATGGGACCCCCGTCTGGCATTCACCCGAGTAACCGTCGCGTCGGTTCACTTATCCGTCACCTCAACCGTCACCTCACCTCATAATGACGGTTCTCGATAAATTCGAAATAAATGAGCGCCCCTTCGTTTTCCCACCCCGAAGGTTGCCTATAAATAGGCCTCCCATGCGTCACTTTCACTCCCCTTCTTTCATTGCATCAGTTCGCCTCCTTGTTTCCCAGTTCGCTTCTTCATTCTCTTTTCTTTCGAGAGTCCGTCCACCCGTCTTGCTTTAAGAGCTCAGGGTCAATTCGCGCACTCCTTAGATCAACCTTTCGTCCGACCTCCTCCTTTCATCAGTAAGTTTTCTTTCCCTTTTTATGTCTTCTTCTTCCTCTGAATGCTCTGACGTTACCAGTTCAGCCCCTAGGCGTAGGGTAGCTCCTCCCATTCTTGTAGATATCAGCTCTTCCACCTCTTCTAGCTCCTCCTCTTCCTTTAGTTCATCCGGGTCAGAGTTTATACCCTCCCCTGTTCTGTCTCCTGCTAGGGCAATGAGTTCGTTCGAGCAACCTATTGAGCTCTCTGTCGGAGCTGCTGAATAAGCAGCCCCAGATCCAACAGTAGTGGGGACTTCGGGGAGGACCTAGTGGCGACTTCGGCGAGGTTGACACTATTCCCCTAGCCTTGGAGCAAAAAGATATCGACGAACTAGCAGAGAAGTACGATATCCCTGCACAGTTTGAGCCTAGGGCCGCCCGACCTGGAGAGGTAGCTAGCCGACCTCCTCCTGGATTCGTAGCGATCTACAAGGACCAGCTGATGGCCGGCCTCCGCCTTCCTAATTGATATCCTCACCTTCTGGGGTATCCGCATAACTTAACTCATCCCAAATGCTGTTCGCTCCATAATAGGTTTTTTCATTCTTTGTCACGTGCTTGAGATCCCCTTCTCACTTGATTTATTCCGAGCTTTCTTCCACATGAAGATCAGCGGCAAGGTGCCCGGGTGGTTCTACTTCGCTCGCCGGAGCGGAGAAAAAACCCCCACCGGCGAATTGTTCGCGGGGGTGCCTTCCTCTATCAAGGACTGGAAGCCCCAGTTCTTTTATGTGAAAAACCTAGGTCTTCATCCCCCGACCTGGAGAGAGAGACTCAAGTCTCTGATCCCATTCCTTCCTCGCTCCCCGTGCCTGAACTCAATCGCCTACTTAGCTCAGACATGAGGCTAAATGTGAAGGAGTGCAGCAATGCCCAACTCTGGGTGACTAGGCTGATCCGAGTTAATCCCTCGGATCCATCCCCAGAGAGCGCAGCTCTCTCCCTTGATGAGCTGGCCACCTGTAATCCTCTTGCTCTTGTTTTTTGTTTGTTGGAGCTGGGTTCTTAGCTCGGGCGATTGCTAACTACTTGGGCATCATTTTTGTGCAGTGAAGAGGTTTTCGCAGCTCTTGACCATTGGGGGCACCGGCAGCTCGAGCGCACCCACTCAAGCTCCTTCGACAATCCCGGCCAGCTCGGCACCTGTCCCGCCAGTTCTTGCTCAATCTTCCAAAGCTGCTGAGCCTGGGAAGAAGAAGAAGACCACTGCTAAGAGAGCCAGGGTGGAGATGACCTCGTCACCAACCCGGGAGGAGGGGTTGATGCCTGACCCTGCTCTGACCGGTCACTATGGCGTTAATACCGCCGAGGAGCAGGCCCGAGTTGAGGCTCCTCCTAACTTGTGGCAGCACCAGAGCACCTCGCTCTTCGACTCCCAGACTCGGCTGGTTACGCATCAGCACCCCATGCACGTCTGCCCACAGTGGTAGTTGTCCATTAACGATCGAGCTCAGTTTCCGGAGGTAACTCGAGAGCTCGTGCACGGGGCCATCCTCTCGCGGGACTATAACTTGGTCAAAACCATGAACCCCTCCGACCACCTCAACTATTATTACACGGGAGCAGCTCAGGTCGGTTTTCACACTCCTCTGCTCGCCCTTGTTGGTAAATGATACCCCTTCTTCACACTGACCTGTTCTCTAAAATCGATTTGCTAGATGAACTTGGTCGGCCTAAAGCTGGCTAGGCACTACGAGAGCCTACTCCCATTAATGAGTGAGACAAGAGCAGCTAATGAAAAGCTGCTAAGCCAGCATGAAGCTGCTACAGCTGAGGCAGAGGGCCTGAAAAGGCAGTTCACGCAGGTCCACTCGAACTTCGAGCTGGAGCTAAAGAAGAACGCCGAGCTGACCTCCCAGCTGAAGGAGGAGCAGCAGAGGGGCACCGAGCTGTCAGCCCAGGTGGAAGCGGCCAGGGCTGAAGGACGTCAGGAGGGTGTTTGGGCCTTCCTGAGGTCGGATGACTTCATGGATGACCTAGCCATCCTGAACACTCTAGTGCTACAACACGGATATTCCCAGGTGCTGAAGGAAGTACAGGAGTTGGGTCTGCCCAGATTTGACTTGGAAAAATTCCCGAACTACAACCCCGGCGCTGCGGAGCAGGTCGACCGTCTGGTGGAAGGCTACTCACGCGGGCGGAAGCTGGCAGATCTGGTGGCTGACCCTTTGCTGCCAGTGACTACCCCTGAATCCGGACAGGAGGAGGAGGAGGGAGAGAACTAGAGTAGGATCCTAGGGTAGGAATCCGAACTGGCTAATCGCAGTTCGCTTTTGTATGAGCTCGGCTCTCTCTTGTACATTTCTTCTTTCTTATGGAATGAAACTTTCTCTTTTGCTTGACACTTAGTCATATTTTTCATTCATAACTTTCTTGTCATAACATTAGAATACACGTGTACGGATTGATATTGATCTCGATAAGAACGAGCTGGCTTTCAACCTATACGAGATAACTCATCCTTAATTGAATACATAGACATTAATAAAGATCCAGATGTGCGAACGACGTGACGTGCATGAGCTGGAGCGCAGGTCTTGCTCGAACTGAACTCCTAACGAAAGATTCTCAAGTTGGAATTATGCCAAGTACACGGGACTTCTTCTCCGCTGAGGTGTGCTAACTTACAGTATCCAGCTCGGTCTGCCTCCTTCACCACATAAGGGCCCTCCCAGTAAGGATCCAGCTTAGCTGTACCCTGAGTTCGACTCACGATATTCTTCCACAAGACTAGGTCCCTTGCTTTCTCTGTTCGAGCAGATCCAAGTTGAGCCGTAGCTCGTCCTTGTTGTCCTGAGCTATGAAATTCTGGACCCTACCCGAGGGAACACCAATCTCCGCAGGAATCACAGCCTCTGCCCGTAGGTCAGGGCAAAGAGAGTCTCCTGAGTGGCAATCGAAGGGTGGTTCGGTAAGCCTATAGTATGGTAGGTAGTTCGTCGATCCATCCAGTCCAAGCAGACTCTATCCGAGCCTTCAAGCCGTGCAGGATAGTTCTATTGACGTTTTCTACCTGACCATTGCCTAGGAGGTGACCTACCGAGGTGAAGTGTTGTCCGATCCCGAGCTCCGAGCACCCACTTTGAAGAGAACTGTCAGCAAACTATTGACCGTTGTCCGAGATCAGGACTCGGGGTATGCCGAACCGACAAACAGTGTTCTTTCAGAGAAACTTCTGGACCGACCTGCTACTGATGGTGTGGAGTGGTTCGGCCTCTACCCATTTAGTGAAGTAGTCAAGGGCCACTATCACATGTTCATAACCTCCTGGAGCTCGGGGGAATGGCCCCAGCAGGTCGACTCCCAATTGAAAGAACGGCCAGGGGCTATAAAGCGGGACCATCTCCTGAGTTGAGACGTGACGAGCTGGAGCATGCAGCTGGCATGATCTGCACCGTGCTACCAGTTCGGCTGAGTCCAAAAAAATGGTAGGCCAGTAATACCCGGACAGCATCCCCTTTTTGGCCAACATCTTTGGGCCGACATGGTTTCCACAGAGACCCTCATGCAGCTCGCACAGGATGTAGTACCCTTCCTCTGGCGTTATGCACCTCAGCCATGGACGCAAGTAAGATTTCCTATAAAGCACTCAATCTGTGAGCACATATCCCCGTGACTTGATGAGAATCTTGCGTGCCTCTACCTTACTTGAGGGGAGCTCCCCACTGGCTAGATACCGCACAATGGGATCCATCCATGAGCCCATTACTTGAATAACTATCGCATCGAGCTGATCATATGCCCGACCTCTGACGACCTCCACTAGCACTTCCTTGTTCAGTGTGCCTAACGAGGTGGAGGCTAGTTTGGCCAGAGCATCAACTCTCTTATTTCGGTTCCGTGGGATCTGTTCGAGTGTTGAACTGGGTTCTCAATTCATGCACCTTGGCAACGTACTTCTTCAGTGGTTCCTCTTTGACTTCGTAGTTCCCTAACACCTGATTCACTATTAGCTGCGAGTCGCTGAAGATTTTTATCGACTCAGCCCCTAATCTTCGAGCTATCGCCATTCCTGCGATCAGGGCCTCATATTCGGACTCGTTATTGGAGGCCTTGAAATCAAACCTTGGGGCGTAGGCCAATTCCTCCCCCATGGGGCTAGTTAGGAGGAGCCCCGCTCTGCACCCTTCCTTGCTCGATGTGCCATCCACAAACAATGTCCAAGTCAGACTGGCCCGCCTTACAGCTTTTCCAGCCTGCCCGACCTCAGCAACTTTTCCAGCGCATTTGGCCTCGAATGCTCCTCTGGCTTGTATGAATCCCCGTTCTAGCAAGTCTTGCAACTGAACTTTTAACTCCTTAAGTTCAGCGGGTGCCATTTGATAAGGGGTTTTCGAAATAGGAGTAGTTCCAGGTGCTAGGTCAACCTTATATTCAATTTCTCTTTCGGGTGGCAATGACCCCAACTCCTTCGGAAATACGTCTGGATACTCACTAATTACCGACATGTCCTCCAGCTTAACCTTTTCTCCTGGGGTGTTAACTAGAAAAGCTAAATAACCGCGTGCCCCATGACTAAGCAATTTCCTAGCCCTTATTCCCGAAATGAGTGCAGATGAGGCTAACATACCCCTCACGTCTAGCTTTAGAGTTGCCTCACCCGGTCACCTTCATCCTACAATCTATCCGAGCATGATAATGAGTTAGCCAATCCATGCCTAGAATAACATCGTACCCCTTAATGGCTAGACTTATGAGGTCGACTACTAATTTCTGCTCATCAATCCAAATATTGCAATTTCTATGCACCTCATTTGCATGTAAAGTTTGGTTACCCGTAGGTGTTCTTACTTCTAAGTCATAAGGTAGCTTTTCAACTTTCATGTCAATCACAAACATAAATGTAGGGCTAACAAAGAAATGAGTGGCACCAGGGTCTATCAAAATTTTGGCTAAATGATGGAAAATATGAATTGTACCTTCCACTACCTCCGTTGGCTCAGGTACCGATTGCTAGTCCAATGAATATACCCTGGTTGGTACCCTTGACCTGATCCCTTTGACATTGGTCAGTTTCGGGTTTGATTTGCTAGCCGACTGAGCATCACTGATTAGTGGGCAATTAGCGATCTGGTGTTTCGTGCTTTCACACCTTAGGCACTTCCGGGCCTTTTTCCAGTAATTATCCTCAGTATGGTTTGATTTTTCACAATATCCACACGTTACTCAGGGAGTGGAAGTCTGGCCCCCCTGTGGACCACCTCTCCCCTGTCCTCTTCCACCTTGGCCTCCCCTCGGCGTACCTCCCTTCGAAGTACCCGTAAACCTTCCACCCCAGCCCCACGATCGACTTTACAGGGTGGCACACTTCGATCGCTTTGTGCCGGCTTTTGACTTCCACCGGGTGCCCCTTTTCATTTCTTGTGAAAGTTCCTCACTTGTGCCCTGGCAATCTCTATCATCTGGGCCTTCTCCAAAACCTCAGAAAAAATATTAATTTGGGCTACCGCTAAGCCCTCCTGTATTTTCACATTGAGACCTTGAACAAACCTCCTTACCTTCCTTGGCTCCGTAGCTATCAATTCAGGGACAAATTTGGATAGCTTCGTAAATTGGGTTTCATACTCAGATACACTCAAAGTTCCCTGTCGGAGCTTAATAAAATTGTCTTCTCTCTTCTCCTGGACGATAGGTAGGAGGTATTTTTCGTTAAACTCCCGCACGAAGTTCGACCAGGTCCATGCAGTTCCCTCTCTCTCCCACTTAGCTTTAACTACATTCCACCAAACTCTGGCTAGACCTTCGAACTGAAAAGCAGCAAATTGCACTTGCCTATCCGCCCATAGTTTAAAGCGGCAAATATATTGATCATGGTCTCTAACCATCTCTCCCCTCCCTCAGGATCCGGTCCTCCCAGGAATTTAGGAGGAGAGAACTTTTGAAATCTCTTTAGGGCCCTATTTTGCCCCATATCGGGATCCCTAGGTTGGTTCACAGGGGCTTGACCCTGTTGCTCTACCAATCGAGCAAGGATATTAGTCATTTGTTGAATTGCCGTTGCCACCTGATCTCCCCCTTCCGCTCGAAGTCCAGGTTGCAGCTCAGCTGTTCCACTTCTTTTCCCTCTCAGTTCTTGCACTGGTTCTTCGGCTTGTCTACCCCCACGCTCTCGAGTAGCTCCCTGATCCTAGTTTCTTCTACCTTCCATGATTCTTGACTAACCAACTATATAAATATAAACAAAATAAGGTATGACTCAACTAAAACATTTTCATATTATAAAACGGAGGCAATAAAACACATAAGAAACATTTCTTTTATATACATAGCAAAACAAGTCACATAACAGGTTAGAAAGTACTATGCATGCCAACCTAATCCAGTCAAAGGCTTATACCAGTCAAGGGACATAGAACAAAACAAACCCTAATTACATCCACCTTAACACGTCACATTCAAAAACAAAAGAGGACGTGTCATCTCACTATGTCCCTAACTACCTCACAAAAATCCCTCAAACCCTAAATTAGGGGTCAAGCTAGATGCTGACCCAACTGACTCAGCAAGTGCAATCAGCTCCTCCTCCGGATCCTCTTCAGGATTCTCCTCGGGGTCTTCCTCCGGTTCCTGTCGCGCCCCACTTTTTGAATGGTGTGGAAGTAATGTGTGGGATATGTATGTGAACGTGTGTGAAAATGAAAATAAAAGGCCGTGGGATTGTGAAATGCGACGGTTTGCCCAAACAAAGTTCAAAAAGGGTTTTTGAATGGAAATGGAGTCGCCACTTGGTATAGAGTTAGGGTGTACCAAGTCACCCAAAAATGATTTTTGGAAAGAAAAGCAAACAAACCCTTTTTAAAGAATTTTTAGGTCTACGAAACCAAAGAAAGGGATCGGGGGTCACATTTGATAAGGGAGAAGGCAAAGGCAAAGCTTAAGGCACTCCCTTACCCTAGCCAAAGCTAGTTGCGTGACTTAGCCCTTCTTTTCCCAATTTTTCTACCCAAAGTATGTGTTGCATGTTGGATATGACTAATGGATATGAAAAAAATGCAGTCCTAAATCTAAAATGTCTCGTATGAGGTTTTTTGGTCCCAATCACATGAGTTGTGATGGCCAATAAGAAAAACTCTCATAGAGGTCACGGGTAATGCAAATGAAGACCCAAATATGAATGCAAGTGTGAAAATGTAAGAGGAATGCAAAAATAAAATACCATAAAAATACAAATGTAAGTGCAAGTGTGCAAATGAAAGAAAAGTGTATGTGTGCAAATGTAAGAAAAGTGCATGGGTGCCAATTGAGAAAATAAAGGTGTTTGTGTGCAAGTGGATAAAAATATGGTATAATGGTAGTAAATATATAAGTGCAATTGGGTGCAATTTATGAGGTAGAAAATAAATAAGGGATAGGGAAAGAAGAGAAGTTTCTGAACATGGCATGTGGAGTGAGAAAAATATAAGTAGTGAGAAAATGTAGATAAAAAATGAAAAAAGTGATATGGTAAAATGGAGGTGCATGAACCTAGAGGAGTGCATCAAGTCGGGTACGGGAATGACTTCTAACTTCATGATTTTTAATTTTCCCTTTGATTAGAAGGAAGATCTAGCGTGCTAAGGCTATTTTGCAGCCACACTCGCTCGTTTCCCTTACCGAAAGGGGACTCTCAAGCAAATGTACCCTATAACTAGCATGAGGATGCAAAAAACCTAAAATGAAGGGGAAAGGATTGGAGGAACATGCCAAATGCTAGAAAACTAAGAAAATTGTATGAAATGTAGTGACACATGCAAGTATGTACTAACGAGAGGGGATGGCCTATTGGGTTTAGCATTGGACTAGCCCTTTTCTAAAATTCTCTCACAAGCATTGGACTTGCGAGAGCTCGAGGGGAAAAACCATGACCAGCGTTGGACTAGCCACGGTGACGCATTCATCCCTTGCATTCATCTATGACTATAGAAAGCAAGTAGACATGCCAATCACCTATAAACACGTAGCACATAACACTTAGCATGCTCGACTAAATGCAAAAGCCTAATAAAGCAAATTAGCACGTAGTAACAAAAGCAAGCAATCAAGCTAATGAACCTATTACATTTGCTAACTAAAACAAATGGGGAAGAGGGAAAATGAATAAAATGCTCTCCAAGCCCTATCTATTACAAGCCAAGGGGTGTACACATACCCCATAAATAAATAAACGAATGACTTAATAAAAGAAAAAGTAAATGAAATAAATGAAAGGAATTAAGGAAAAGCAAGGAAAACAAAATAGACATGCAATTCTCACTTAGCACGTTGGATCACATAGGGGAGAGACAAAAAAGATAAAAGAAGTTATACCTCCCTTGAGTTGATGCCCTAAATGGAGTGAAATCATTTATTTATCCTCCAAAATAAAAGAAAAGGTCAAGGAACCAATTTATTTGGGAAAATTAAAGAGAATAAGTAAACACAAGCTCACTTGGACGCAAAGTTCTTAAACTCATGCATTAAGTGCAATCTAAACAAAGCATGGTAATTAATTGAAGCAAACAAGCAATTGAGTTGAAAAATTGAAGCTGCCAAGGATCAAATTGAGGACATTATTCAATTAGTTGGGTCGTAGTGAAATGAAGAGAACCTTGTGGGACTGAAATGCAATTTTAAAAAGGAATTACATGCATGCAGGCTACGAGGGATTCATTTCTACAACTGAAAGCATTATGCAATTTTTCTGCTGCAACTTCATGAGCTCACAGTGCAACTTTCCCAGCCCAAACATCAAGAATCCAAGCAACGAAATGCACCATTTTAACACCCAAACAAGTAGCAAAATGCAGTCACAGAAATACAATCCTCTAAGACAGTTCTTAGAAGTCTTTCATGCAAGTTAACTGAGAAAACAAGCCTCCGCAACTACCAGAAACTTTTCTTTTCTTCCGCAACCATTCTCATGCAATTTCCCTATGCACTTAGACACATTCATGCAAGCAAACCAAGAAAAGATATGATTGAATCGTCATCTAGACCAAAATACCAGAGCTTGGAACCGAAAAGCAAGAAAACAAAAGGACAAGGCCGTGAGTTTCTGGTTCGGCAAGTTGAAATGCGTTTTCCAGCAAGTACTTGGGCATGATTCAAATGTCTTTTAAACCCAAACACACAAACTCAGCACCAAGCAAGCAAAAGACAGCCATTTTCTAAACTTTTCATGCAAATGTTACGAGGAAAGTTGCTGCAACCGAAAGAAAGGCTTGCTGCAATTTTCTGCTATAACCTGTAGACTCTCGGCAAACAGGAATTCACATAACACTTTGAGCTAAATTCAACTAAACATGGACAAGCACCTGCTAACCATGGAATTCTTAGAAACGTTTCATGCAAGTCTTTATAGAAACCATGAGGAAAGTAAGTTTCTGCAATTTCCTTTGCTGCTTTCTTTTACTTTAACTGAATTGTGTTCGTGTGCCAAAGCTCCAACAGGCTTCTACTAGTTTAACTGCCAAAATGATGAATGATTACAAACTTGCTTCAGACAAATCGAAAATGTCGGAAAACAAGACAAATCGCAAGTTCCAAATGTTTAAGATCCTAAATGCTAAAGCTCGAGACAAGAAGGAAGGGACATCCAGCAAACTTTCGGGCACCAAATGCAACAAAATGACTGGAATGTCTACTAAACTTGGACCCAACATCGCAGCCGACTATCACATAAAACAAACGTCAATCAAAAACATGACTTCAGCCACCATGAAGTAAAAATAACAAAACGAAGCTCGAAACAAAGGAAAATTAGAAACATCAGTATCACAACCCTTTCAAATCCATATCTGCAATGCTTCAACACAAACCTCAAAGCCATAAAAATCCAATCTTTGGGCCCATCAGGAAGTCACAGAAGCAGAAACCGCAGATGGCATCCATTTTATTTTTTGTATGAAAGAGAGGAAGCACGAAAGCTAACAAGTTTCATAAAATACACAAATTCTAAACATAGCCCAACATACAATCATTAAGATCTGGGGTTTCTAACTCACAAACAAAGGACAAGATTCGGTAGTTTAAAGGAAAGAAAGCGCAACTTACAGTGATGGTGCTTCCTCTCGGTGAAAGTGATGACGATCAGGAGGATTAGCAACTTCAATGGCTCTTTTGCTGACTCTTCTTCCTTGGTCGACGCTGTAATCGTTAGGTTTCTCTCCTGTTTGCCCAGGTTTTCCTCCGTGAGCTTTTCCCTTCTCAAAAGCTGCTCCTTTCTATCCTCTCCGAAACCCCTTCTAGCTCTCTCCCTGTTTTTCAGCTTATGCAGCCGCCCCTTGTTTCTCCCGTAACCTCCCTACTAGCTTTCTTGCTTCGTTGTTTTTCCCGCCGTCACAGAACACCCCCCTCTCGGTCTCACCCAGCCGTCCCCCAACCCTCGGTTTCTTTCTTTTGCTCTCCAAAAAAAACCTTCCCAGCCGTCCCTTTCCCCCTCAAACTCTCTCTCCGTTTCTCCCTTTCTTCTCCCGTTCTCCACACCGAAACCCCCCAACTTTTTTTTTCTAATGTTTTCTATCTCCCGATCCTCTCTCCCCTCTTGCGGCTGTTTTTTTTCTTTCCTTTTTATATGGGAACCCAAGGTTCCTAAAAACCCTTAAAGTTCATTTTGATGGCTCCAAATGATTCCAACGCTCAGCCCCCCTCCCAGCCATCGATTTGCCAGCAAATGGTATATGTTTTCACGCTGCTGCATGCGGCTCTTTTTTTTTTCTTTTTTTTCTTTTTTTTTCTTCCTTTTCCTTTTTTTTCTGTTAATGAAAACAAGATAAATAAAATGGTCAAATATTAAATTTAATAGTAATAAATCCTATTTGGCCAACGAAAATAAAAATAACAATAATAATAATAATTAATAATCTAAAATACTATAAAATGCTAGACAATGCCCAAAAACATGAAATTGACTAATAAAATAGATAATGCAATAAAAATTATTCAAAAATTTGGTGTCTACAGTTTGCCCCTCTTTGTCTGAGTTTTGAAAAAACTTGAGACAAAGAAGTAGACACCAAATACTTACCTGTGTTATTCGGCTGCGACCGTCTCGAACGATGGACGCTTTAGAAATGGGGACTGACCTCTTTGACAAAATTTTAAAATGGGATTGACCCAGACAAGAAAATTTGAAATCGGGACTGACCCGAACAAGAATTTAAACGGGACTGACCCGAACGGGAATTTAATCGGGTCTGACCCGAACAGAAATTTAAAACGGGACTGACCCGAACAGAAAATTTAAATTCGTGAAATGCTCACTAGTGGGACTGACCCACGGCTAGTGTCGATGCAAATGAAATGCTGGTATGTACGAAAAAACTGCATAAAACTTGCTCGAAAAATTCTCCAAAAATTTGCCACAGTGTGTTGAATTGGTCAGTGGGATTAAACTCGAGCCTGCCATGAAAATCGGGCGGTCAGTGGGATTGAACCCGAACCTGCCTTGAATTGAGCGGTCAGTGGGATTTAACCTGAGCCTACCTCGATGGTTGGTCGGTCAGTGGGATTGAACCTGAGCCTGCCTTGAATTGAGCGGTCAGTGGGATTGAACCCGAGCCTGCCTTTCATTTGGTCGGTCAGTGGGATTTAACCCGAGCCTGCCTTGAATTGAGCGGTCAGTGGGATTGAACCCGAGCCTGCCTTTCATTTGGTCGGTCAGTGGGATTGAACCCGAGCCTGCCTCGATGGTTGGTCGGTCAGTGGGATTACACCCGAGCCTGCCTTGAATTGAGAGGTCAGTGGGATTTAACCTGAGCCTGCCTTGAATTAAGCGGTCAGTGGGATTTAACCCGAGCCTGCCTCGATGGTTGGTCGGTCAGTGGGATTACACCCGAGCCTGCCTTGAATTGAGAGGTCAGTGGGATTTAACCCGAGCCTGCCTCAGTTGCACAGAATCCAAGCCCAATTGGGACGTTGGCGGCATAAAGTCCGGGTCCAACGTGATCTTTGTGAATTTGGGGGCACTAAATCCAGGCCCAACGTGATTTTTGTGAGGTTGGCGGCACTAAATCCAGGCCCAACGTGATGTTTGGGATGTTGGCGGCACAAAGTCCAGGTCCAACGGGATGATGTTTGTGAATGGTCAGTGGGATAAGACCCAATCCTGCCATCCAATTGGTCAAGAAATTAAGTGTGATTGTCAAGAAAAAGGGGAAATTAAAACGCACACGTTAGTGAGATTGACTCGATGCTAACGGTGTGGAATAAAAACGCACACGTTAGTCAGATAGACTCGATGCTAACGGTGGCGAATGAAAACACACACGTTAGTGAGATAGACTCGATGCTAACGGTGGTAGAATGAAAACGCACACATTAGTGAGATAGACTCGATGCTAACGGTGGTGGAATGGAAACGCACACGTTAGTGAGATAGACTCGATGCTAACGGTGGTTGAATGAAAATGCACACGTTAGTGAGATAGACTCGATGCTAACGGTGGTTGAATTAAAACACACACGTTAGTGAGATAGACTCGATACTAACGGTAGTGGAATGGAAACGCACACGTTAGTGAGATAGATTCGATGCTAACGGTGGTAGAATGAAAACGCACACGTTAGTTGTGACAGCCCCACCTTCCCCTAAGGCGAACCAAAGGGGTTAGCGGACTGCCTGCCCAGCTCTCGCCAGGACTAACGGATCAGTTTACGTCGATCTAATACAGTCCAGAACATACCCACACGCGCAAACAAGTCAAAATCACAAAATAAAAAAAAATGAAAAACACGCCGATGATGAACCATGTCGGACACGTCAGAATCCGGAGTTCAACCATACATTAATCCAACATATACATACATTGAAATTCAACATTTACAACCAAATGGCATGCCACAAAAAACCATTCATCATGAATATACATGTTTGGTTTGCCAATCAAAAGAAAACGAACCCAATACACATTAGGGTTTCATTCAAAGAGCTATTCAAAAGATACATTTACATGAGCTCAACTTGCTAGTACAACCTTTCCAAAAGTGATCATTTTCCTGTAAGGAAAACAAATGGAACGGAATGAGTTTAAGCCCAGTGAGTTACTACCACATAAGCAACAAAGAGCATATAGCATGTCCTTTCAATTAAAGTACACAATTAAGGAATGAAACAAAACGGTAAAAGGATACGGACGGCTCTCAAGAGCCCATTTCCTCGCTTATATTCTTGATCCAACCTCATTGACCCTCCGTCAATGTTAAAAGTACCAAATCGTAGACCTCACTTTACTTCCATTCCTTCCACCCAACATACCCCAACCGGGCCCGCACTCCAAGCAGTAACTTTAGGTGATACTCGAGTACACCGGAACCAAGGGTCTCATTACCACAAGTTTCCCATTTCAGTCCCCGTGGCTAGTCAATTTTCACGACCAAGCCCTCGCTGGCTCGATTCAAGTGACTACCAACGGGGTCGAGCTCAGTAATACAGTAGGGCCGTTGGTTACTCGTCCAACCGACACCCAAACAATATCCCATGAATGGAATCCAATAACTCATATAGCAAGTACAGTAATACAGTGAAACGTTAAACAGTCATTCACAGGAATAAAAGGAATGAGGGCGGTCAAGTACACCCTCACCCTAATCATTTCCAATAGCCAAACAAGCCTTCAAGGCATCACAATCACATATAGCAAAGCCACATTATAAACATCCAAGTGAGTAGTATACTCACCACTCACATAGGTGAGGTTTCATGCACCACCGTCCAAAGTACGTCGTGCACAACGTCACGCCCTAGAACACGTAAACAAATACCATAAGACTCGATAACGAGTCATAAAGCCATGCCAATCACAACCCCAATAGGGTTTCATATGCATATATAAGCATGATAGCAAACCAGAAAATCAGGAAATGTAACTATATTAGCCCTAACAACAAAACAGTTTTGGCCTCCTTATGCGGTAATGTCACAAAATGCGCTACGCTTATCGGATGAGGGTGTAAGACCCACCATCTCGAAGCTAAAAGACAGGGCTACAACAATGTAGAAGGCCACTCAGTCCAAATCCTAGCACAACTAGGTCAAAAATGCAGAATACCAAACCAGAACCGTAATTGCAGGTTTACAAATCACACTATGCTGTAATTAGTACAACTCAGTCTATACAGGTCCCAAATGCATTGATTCCAAAGGCATGCGGTAGCCAAGACATCCAGCTACATTTCATCAGAAGACACCAACATCCAAATCCAAAGCAATTCCAGTCAAAACAGACGATTACAAGCGCAGTTCGCACATTCTGATCAACCCAGAACAGCAACAGTAAAATCGACATATCTCACTCTACACTACTCCAAATGACCTGAAATTTTACAGGCACCTCAAACACATCAATACCTACAACTTTCATGTTTGAAGAAAAGGCCAATTCGGCCTCTAACCATATGATATAAAACCAGGCAGAAAAGGGAGTTATGAAACCCTAACTTCCTCAAATTCCTTCCAAACTCAAATTTGGTTGCAATTACCAATCATTTACACCTACTAGAGTCATTACCCCTCATTACCAACCATCATAAACAACCACAACATCATGATCACATTAAACCAGAAAATTCATCAATAAAATAAAAACTTCACCAATTCATCTCAAACCAAGAAATAAACCACAAATTTCAGCACTTTAGCTTCCACTAGGCACAAATTAAGCATCATTAGGTGTAGGAGGAAGTTCACGCACCACTTACCTGGTAAACAAGAGAAAAGGAGTTGTAGAACACCTTAGCTTCCTTGAACACTTCCACAAAAACACTTACTAGCACCAAATGGAGGGATTTTATGGAGTAGAAACTAATTTAAGCAATTGTTTTGGAGGATTTGAGCTAGTTGGAAGCTTGAAAATTGGAGAAGTTTTTCCTTCTTTTCCTAGAGAGAAAGTCGGCCAAGAGGTTGAAGACAAGAATGAATTTTGTGTGATTTTTGAGATATTTAAGCAATTGGTCAAAAGTCAAAAAAATGAATAGTAAGTCATAAGTCACTTCCAATACAATGGTGACACTTGTCACCTCCATTAATGCAATCCTATCTTTTCTTTTTCCTCTCACATCAATCACTTCACATCCTCTACTTATCTCTTAACACCCGATAAATTTCCACCAGTATCCGGAATTTAACCTAAATTGCCGAATTTTTCCGAGTTTTTCGCACTAGTGGGTCCCACGTCCATTATATATCCTTAATTTTTCAAAAACTCTCCAATACTAGAAAAATCATTTAAAAACTATAATTGCTCATAAAATTTACCATGAGAATTTTCCTAAGCCAGAAAATGCAAAAATTATGGCTTTAAATGGGAAAAATCCTAAGAAAATTATTAGGGATTTACGGGTTCTCACACTCTCTCCCCCTTAAAAGAATTTCGTCCCCAAAATTTCTCACCTTAATTCCCGAAAAGGTTTGGATAATTCTTTCGCATTTCCTCTTCCACTTCCCAGGTAGCTTCCTCTACCCCATGGTTCCTCCATAGCACTTTCACTAGCGGAATCTGCTTGTTTCTGAGCTCTTTGACTTTCCGATCGAGCACTTGGACCGGTTTCTCTTCATAGGCAAGCGATTCGTCTACTTCAATCTCCTCCGGTTGTAAGACATGGGATGGGTCGGGATGATATTTCTTTAACATCGAAACGTGGAACACATCGTGGATTCGAGAGAGACTGGATGGCAGTTCCAATCGATACGCGACCGCTCCTACCCTCTGAAGGATCTTGTAGGGTCCGACGTACAGCGGTTGAAGTTTCTTTCCTTTGCCCGCTGTGATACTTCGTAAGGGTGTGATCTTAAGAAATACGTGATCCCCAACTTCAAATTCCAAGTCTTTTCTTCGATTATCCGCATAGCTCTTTTGTCGGCTTTGAGCTGTTTGGATTCGTTGCCGTATCAACTAGACCTTCTCTTGAGCCTCTTCCATCCATGGAATAGTTGCTGGGTCTAGTGCTTTCTTTTCGCCAACTTCATCCCAGTAAATCGGCGACCGGCACTTCCGTCCGTAGAGGGCTTCGTACGGAGCCATTTGAATCGACGAATGGAAGCTGTTGTTGTACGCAAACTCTACTAAGGTCATGTGCTGACCCCAGTTGCCTCCAAAGTCCAGAATGCAAGTTCGTAGCATGTCCTCGAGAGTTTGAATTGTCCGTTCTGATTGGCCATCCGTCTGAGGATGATAGGTCGTGCTCAAATTGAGTTTCGTCCCTAGGGTTTCTTGAAACTTCTGCCAAAACCGGGATACAAACCGTGGATCCCGGTCGGAGACGATGCTCACAGGAACACCATGTAGTCTTACTATCTCGTCCATGTACAGTCGGGCCAACTTGTCCATTGAATACTTCATGTTCACCGGCAAGAAATGGGCCGATTTGATTAATCGATCCACGATCACCCAAACGGCATCATGTCCTCTTTGCGTCCTCGGTAAACCTGAAACGAAGTCCATTGTGATGTTTTCCCACTTCCACTCGGGTATCTCCAAGGGTTGTAACAGACCCGATGGTTTTTTATGCTCTGCTTTCACTTGTTGGCAAACAAGACATTTTTGCACGTACTGAGCGATTTCCCTCTTCATATTGTCCCACCAATAAGTTCCTTTCAGGTCCTGATACATCTTGCTGCTGCTCGGATGGATTGTATACTTAGACCGATGGGCTTCCTCCAGAATTTCCATTTTCAACGACTCATCCTTCGGTATCACTGTTCGGTTTCGATATTTCAAAATGCCCTCAGGACTCAAATTAAAGTCCATAGTTTCTCCCTTTTCCACTTTCTCTCTCCACTTCCGTACTATCAAATCTTCGCCTTACGCCTCTTTTATGCATTCCAGTAGAGCGGAGGTCACCCTAACATTGCCAAATATCACCTTATGGCTCCCAAGACAGGGTCTCCACTCGCACACGGATTCTAATAAATCCCACTCCTTAATCATCAACCCTGCTACTTGCACCTTACGACTCAAAGCATCTGCTACCACATTTGCCTTTCCCGGATGGTAATTGATTGTGCAGTCGTAATCTTCCAAAAATTCCATCCACCGTCGTTGCCTCATGTTCAATTCCTTCTAGGAGAAGAGGTACCTAAGACTTTTATGATCCGAGTACACTTCGAAGGTCACCCCGTATAGGTAATGCCTCCACTTTTTCAGTGCAAAGACAACTGCGGCTAGTTCCAGATCGTGAGTCGGGTAGTTCTGCTCGTGAAGCTTCAATTTCCTAGAGGCGAAAGAAATCACATCCCGGTTCTACATCAATACGCACCCCAGGCATTCTCGCGACGCGTCTGCATATACCGCGAACCCGTCCACTCCATTTGGCAAAACTAGTACCCGTAACCTAAGACTAAGGGATGAGATTCGGGGCTGCATTTTGGCTCTTTCTATCAAACCATCAGATGGCATTTGATTTTGTACCTTTTATGTTGTTGAATCATAGCCAGGTGATCAGGTACTGGCTTGATCCAACGGAGCAACAAAAATCAATGAAAAATGGGATGTCCTTCCGTGCATGATTTATGCTTGAAATGTGATACGGAGAAAGGGCCAGGATCTTGTGCAACTTAAAGTGCATGAGCTTGCTTTCTTTTTTTTTTTTTATTTGAACTGTCGCGCCCCATTTTTTAATAAGAAAAATAAAAGACGAGTTTAGAAAAACGACTTTTGATTCAATTTTTGATTGAAAAATAAATTTTTGATTTAAAAAGTAAATAAAAAACATAGGTGTAAATGGGACTTGAAAATGCGACGATTTGACCCAAAATATAGTTTAAAAATGATTTTTGAATAAAAAAAAATCGGAGTCGCCACTTGGTATAGAGTTAAGGTGTACCAAGTCACCTAAAAATGAATTTTTAAAGAAAAAGTAGAAAAACCCTTTTTAAACGACTCAAAGTCTACGAAAATCAGATAAAAAGATTCGGGAGTCACATTTGAAGAAAGGGAAGGCAAGGATATGAATCCAAGGCACCCTTTCAACCTAGCCAAAGCTAGTTGCGCGATTTAGTCAAAGATTTTCTTATTTTAATCTAAAGATTTATCGCATTTGGAGGTAATATATGAATGCATACCCTAGACCTAGGAGGGTGTCAGGGGGTCGAAATGTATCTTCAAATCTTACTTGGTATCAATCACATTAATTGTGACGCCCAATAAAGACTCTTCGAAGAAGTCACGAATAATGCAAGTCATGAGACACAAAAGAAAGAAAAAGTAAAGAAAATAATAATATACCAATGTGTATGACCTAAAGGAATGCATCATAATGGGTGCGGGGGACTTATACTCGTGACTTTCAATGTTCCCTTTAATAGAGGGAATACGAGCGTGCTAAGGCTAGAAAGCCAAACTCGTCCATATCCCATATCCAAGGGGTTACTCCCTATCTAATCAAGCAAATGCACTACCCTAATTCTGATTCTTAAATGGGAATGCAAGTCTAATGTCATGTTTTCATACAAAGGTGTAAGGAATATACATATAAGGGGAAATACGGGATAAGGGCTGTACATATAAGGAAAGTGTCATACAACATGGTAAAGCCCTAAAAGTGAAAAAACATGCATGAGATGAAGTGATTTTATCACACAATCATGATCTAACGCTCGAGGGGCTCCTAAGGGTCTAGCGTTGGACTAACCCATATCTATGAATTCCTACTAGCATTGGACTAGTGGAAAATCAGAACAAAAGGGCCACAACTAATATTGGACTAGTGTGGTGATGTCACACATCGGTTACAATCAAATAAATCATGTAAGACCTAATAAAAACATGTAAACACATAAATCATGTATAGCACATAACATTAACACATAACACACAAGCATGCAAAACATAAACAAGCCCTAACTATTACATTGGGGGGCCCTACTACAATCTAAGAGGGGAAAAAGCAATAAAATAATTAATAACCTAGCTATTACAACCTTGGCATTAAATTGTCTTTCACAAATAATTACAAATTAAATTAAAATAAAATAGACAAAGATTGAAACAAAATAAAGCGAATAAAATAAAAATAAAAAAACATTCAAAAGGCATGCAATTAAACTCATGTAGTCACATAAGTGCGCACATAGGCTCAAATAAAGTAAAAATAAAGGATTAGGGCGTACCTCCCTTGAATTGGGGCCCTAATGAAATGAAATCACTTATTTGCCCTCCAAAACAATAAAAATGTCAAGGTACCACTTTAATTAACAAATAACCATAAAAGATGAAAATAAACATTAAATTGAATCAATTAAGTCATGTAAACAACCTACATTCAAGAGATTAAAACAATTAAGGATCAAAATCATAAAAGGAAAAACCAAATCAAATCAAAATCCAACCCGAAAATTTCATCCCAAAATTTCGCTAAAAATCCAAATCAAAATCATAAATCTTTTAAAAAAACTATTAAACCCCCACCAATTTCATCCCATAATCTATCCAAAAACACATTAAAACACATCAAAGAAAAATAATAAATTAAAAGGACACAATTGATTAGTTTGTTCAATTTATTGGGCCATAGTGGAATTAAACCAAAATATGTGGTCAAAAGGCAATTTTCAAAAATTCTTTCATGCATGTTACGAAGAAAGCTTTCTTCATTTGCGTCTGTAGCCTGTTTCTTGCTGCAGTTTTCTGGTTTCTCCAATTCATGGGTTTACGGTGCCAACTTCCTTTTGCTAAACATAACTAGAGTCCTACCCAAACATCAAACTTTGATTTTGAACCACGAAATCACAGAAATACAATCATCCAGGCATGCAAATCTTCGGCAAGAACTTCTACAATCTTTCGGGTTTCATTATCAAAACCACAGATCATGCAAACTCATTTCCAAACTAATGAAAATCATGTTGCCTATGCCTTTTATTGCTAAAACCCATCATCAACATCTCAAGAACATAAAAGAAACAGCAACTAGGGAAGCATTAGGAATCCAAGCATGACGAAAATCATAAAGCCAAAAGCTTTTTGCAGTTTTTCTGGTTTTGTTCATTCAAACACCACTAATGGCTTCAATCAATGAAACCATGAATCAAAGTGACAACATAACCGCACATTCTTTCCACTTTCAAACCACAAAACTCTCATGTTTAAATACAAAATTTAGAGGAAAAGAGCCTGCCAAATCTGAAAAATTTCTACAACCTCCTTTCGGCAAATTTGAGAATTAATCATCGACTAAAGGAGGCTAGAAATGATTCCTATACCTTGGGTTTCATGAGCTATAACAACACACGATCCAAACTCAGAGATATAGAGCCAAAATGAGTTACCAAGCGGGTCTCTACAAAGAACCAGAGATGAAACCACAAAGAAAGGAAACAAAACATGCGTGCACAAGGAAGAAATTCATGCAATGAACTCCAGATCTTCACAAAATGATATGAAAATGACAGTAAGAAAGGCTAGAGTTACCTGCAAACGTCGTGAAGTAAAGCAAACGTGAGATATGTTCGGAAAGTGCGTACTGATTCCAGAAATGAGGTTGAGCGCGTCGTCACAGAAAATCTCAGCTGATATGAATGCGCGGATCTAGACGAACAATCAAGTTGAAAAGGGCGGCACGTATGACCCCTCTAAACCCCGAGTTGATGAACTAAGATGAATCTCAACCCAACAACTAACGATTTAGTGAACCAACGATCTGGATAGAAGAACGCCACAATCAAGGTGAATACTTGGTTGATAAGTTCAATCTGAATAACTCAAGAAAACTCTCAAGTATTCAAGCAAAGCTCTCTTGGAAGAGAAAAGTGAATAAACTCCCAAAATTATGTAATTTTCTGGATCCTTTAACAAAGAGGAAGTAGGACTATTTATAGCCTTTACAAGCATTAACCCTAATACCAAAATTGACTAAACTAACCCTACCAATTAATGACAAGGATTCGGCCAGCCCTAAGAGTTTAATGGACTGACCTTAACTAATATTTAACTATAAAAAGATAAATAATAGAACTAGCCTAACTCTTCCTTAAGCGTGACCGCTAGGTGAGGGCACGCCTAACTAGCAACAGGCGCTGGAGGGTCTTCTACTTGGAGCAATGTGTAAATTTTTGAATCTTCATTCTCCAAGCCTTCAATAATCTTTAAATCATCTCCAATGCGGCCTTGGATTGTACTCACAAGGGCTTGTAAAGATTCACGCATCTTCTTGGCACGAGCTCTTGTGACTGGACCACGTGGTACTTGAATGACTTGTGCAACTTGTGTTTGACCAGCCTTGAGTCCCTCATCAATCCCCTCCTCTCGTAGGCGATTTGTCCCCAAATCAAGCTCGTCGTCTGCATGAAAAGGACTCAAGTCAGCCACATTGAATGTAGCACGTACTCCATACTCACCTGGAAGGTCAAGTTTGTAGGCATTGTCATTGATGCGCTCCACAACTTGAAATGGCCCATCACCCCGTGGAAGTAGTTTGTTGCGCCTTTGGTTTGGAAAACGCTCCTTTCTCATGTGTATCCAAACCCAATCACCTGGTTCAAACACCATCTGGCGACGTCCCTTGTTGGCACTTTGAATGTATTGAAGGGTACGTTTCTCAATATTAGCTCTAGCTTTGGTATGCAAATCCCGCACGAGCTCAGCCTTTTTCTTACCATCTAGGTTAACTCTCTCAGAAATAGGTAAAGGAGACAAGTCTAAAGGTGTGAGAGGGTTAAATCCATAAACAATTTCAAAAGGTGAAAATTGAGTAGAAGTATGCACAGTGCGATTATATGCAAATTCAACATGAGGCAAGCAATCCTCCCAAGTTTTAATGTTCTTTTTAATAACCGCTCGCAATAATGTAGATAAAGTCCGATTAACCACTTCAGTTTGTCCATCAGTTTGTGGGTGACTAGAAGTAGAAAAAAGCAATTTAGTCCCTAGTTTACACCACAAAGTTTTCCAAAAGTAGCTAAGGAACCTTACATCCCTATCAGAAACAATGGTACGAGGTACCCCATGTAAACGCACTATGTCCCTAAAGAATAAATCAGCCACATGTTTAGCATCATCAGTTTTATGGCAAGGAATGAAGTGAGCCATCTTTGAGAAACGATCAACTACCACATAAATGGAATCATGCCCTTGTCTAGTTCTAGGTAATCCAAGTACAAAGTCCATAGACAAATCTACCCAAGGTTCATGTGGGATGGGTAAAGGAGTGTAGAGTCCATAAGGATGTACCTTTCATTTTGCTTGGTGACAAGTTACACACCTTTGTGTATGCCTCTCAACATCCCTCTTCATGCGAGGCCAGTAGAAATGCTCTTGGAGAATGGACAAGGTCTTGGCCACTCCAAAATGTCCCATGAGGCCTCCACCATGAGCCTCTCTAACCAACAAAAGTCGCATGGAGCACATTGGAATACATAGTTTACCTTTGTAGTACAAGAACCCCTGCGACATAGAATAATGCTCACGAGTAACTCGTGGCAAGGTTGTGAAAATCTCACCAAAGTCTAGGTCAGCTGCATATAAATCCTTAATGAATTCAAAGCCAAGCAACTTAGCGTCTAGTGTAGTGATTAGTGTATACCTTCTAGAAAGTGCATCAGCCACTACATT
Organism: Coffea arabica; assembly: GCF_036785885.1. Taxonomy (NCBI): domain Eukaryota; kingdom Viridiplantae; phylum Streptophyta; class Magnoliopsida; order Gentianales; family Rubiaceae; genus Coffea; species Coffea arabica. The sequence goes on from NC_092329.1 coordinate 40,093,295, forward strand.
AGTCTTTCCAACCTTATATTTGATGACAAACACGAAACTATCAATGAAAGCCACCCACCTCGCATGCCATTTGCTCAATTTGGTTTGTGATTTGATGTGTTTGAGCGATTCATGATCAGTGTGGAGTACGAATTCCCGAGGTCTGAGGTAGTGTTGCCAAGTTTGGAGAGATCGCACCAAGGCCATCAATTCCTTGTCATAAGTTGAGTAGTTCAACGAGGCACCATTCAACTTCTCACTAAAGTAGGCCACTGGTTTCCCCTCTTGAATGAGCACAGCTCCAATACCTATACCAGAAGCATCACACTCTACTTCAAAAGCCTTGTCAAAATTAGGTAAACTTAATACAGGTGCATGTGTGAGCTTGTGTTTAAGTAATTGGAAAGACTTAGCTTGGTCTTCTTCCCATTGGAATGGCACATTTTTCTTGATAATGGCTGTAAGTGGGGCAGCAATGGTGCTGAAATCCTTGACAAAGCGTCTATAGAAGCTTGCCAAGCCATGGAAACTCCTTACCTCACTTACACTGGTTGGTATTGGCCATTCATTTATGGCCTTCACCTTTTCTTGGTCAACTCGTATTCCCTGGTCACTCACAACATAACCTAGGAAGACAAGTTGATTAGTGCAAAAAGTACACTTCTTAAGGTTAGCATAGAGGCTCGCCTTTCGAAGTGCATCTAAGACCATTCGTACATGCACAACATGCTCTTCTGTACTCTTACTATAGATCAATATGTCATCAAAGTAGACTACCACAAATTTCCCAATAAAAGAACGCAAAACATGGTTCATTAACCTCATGAAGGTACTAGGTGCATTAGTTAAGCCAAAAGGCATGACCAACTACTCATACAGACCATGTTTTGTTTTAAATGCTGTTTTCCACTCATCCCCTTCTTTCATACGTATTTGGTGATAACCACTTTTCAAGTCAATCTTAGTAAATATAATAGCACCATGTAACTCATCAAGCATGTCATCTAATCGAGGTATGGGATGGCGATACTTTACCGTTATGGCATTTATGGCTCTACAATCGGTGCACATCCTCCATCCTCCATCTTTCTTTGGCACAAGTAGGACAGGTACAGCACAAGGACTTAAACTCTCTTGAATCCAGCCCTTACCAAGCAAGTCCTCTACTTGCCTTTGTTGCTCCTTAGTTTCCGCCGGATTAGTCCTATATGGTGCCTTATTAGGAAGGGAAGAGCCAGGAATGAAATCAATTTGATGTTCTATTCCCCTCAAAGGTGGCAACCCATTAGGTATATCCTCAGGAAATACGTCTTGGTACTCCTGTAAAAGGTCAGCAATAGCACTAGGCAAAGAAGCACCAAGTTCATTAGTGAGCAAAGACTCTTTACAAAACAAGATAAGCAAAATCTGGTTAGAGTGCAAAGCCTTTCGCACATCTCTAGTTCTAGCAAGCATGATGGATTTTCTCTCCTTTTTCCCTTCAATGGCCGAATGTGAAGTGTCAATTTTATGAGAAGATGGTTCGGCCATTTTGCTCTTTGTATCATGTAAATTTTTCTTTTTATTGTCACAATGCATGTCATATTCCTTTTGCAACCCAATTTGGTCCTCATGCACTTGTTGAGGTGTAAGAGGTGCAAGTGTGATCTTTTTAGTATTATGCACAAAGGAATACTTATTCAAGAATCCATCAAAAATGACCCTTTTATCAAATTGCCATGGCCTTCCCAAAATAATATGAGTAGCTTGCATAGGCACAACATCACATAAAACATCATCTTTATATCTACCAATGGCAAAATTAATTAAAACTTGCTTATGAACACGTACCTCACCACTATTATTCAGCCATTGTAGTTTGTAAGGTCGGGGGTGATCACTTGTTGGCATGCTCAATCGTTCCACCATGAGTGCACCAGCAACATTGGTACAGCTACCTGGGTCAATTACCAAGCTACAAAGCTTGTCCATCACATGGCACCTTGAGTAAAATATGTTCTCTCGTTGAAGGTCATCTCTACTAGCTTGAGTAGTTAGAGCTCACCTTGCAACCATACCAACTTTACCATGAGCTGGTATCTCCTCAAATTCCTCATCTTCCTCAACCAAGGGAGGCATGTCCTCACACTCATCCTCCTCATCCGTTTGTACTTCCCCATTTGGTAGCATAAGCATAACCCTTGACACTTAAAGCACTTAGTGTCCAAACCCTTGACACTTAAAGCACTTAGTGTCTCGGTATCGAACTTTGCTTACCTCATGAGTAGGCCTACCATCGCCCCTTGAGGGTGGTTTTGAGGAAGGTGCATTCGGCCTTAGTGACTCCTTGGTTGTCCCACCTTGTTTGGCCAAGGGGAATGCACTAGAGGGGCTGACTTCCCTCTTGAAGGGTTGGTTCCTCCAGTTTCCAGCTTGAAAGTTGGAATTTTGTCGAATTGGACCCCTCCTCTTGAGCCTCCTTTCAATCTTAATAGCCTTGTCTAGCATATCATGGAGGTCCACATAATGGTGCATCTCCACTTGATCCGCTATTTCAGGCCTCAATCCACTTAAAAATCGTGCCATAGTAGCTTCCCGGTCCTCGACAATGTCGGCCCTTAACATGGCTATCTCCATCTCCTTATGGTAGTCCTCCACGCTTTTGGCTCCTTGTGTTAAATTTTGAAGTTTGAGGTACAAGTCACGGTGGTAGTGACTAGGAACAAAGCGTTTCTTCATGACACCCCTCAATTCGGTCCATGTAGTGATAGGGTATTCACCACTTCGCCTTCTACTAGTAGTGATTTGATCCCACCACACTATGGCGTAGTCGGTGAATTGCATGACTGCAAGTCTCATTTGCTGCTCCTCGGTGTAATCATTGCAATCAAAGATCAACTCCACTCGTTTCTCCCATTCCAAATAGACATCGGGGTCGGATTTGCCTTGGAAAGTAGGCAATTGCATTTTAACGCCTTTGATTGGATCCACACCAGCTTTGCGGTGTTTATTCTTCCATGTCCTCGACCCATATTCCTCCTCGGAGTTGGAACTTTCATAGTCACGGGTTGGTGCTTTGTGTCTCCGGGACTTAGAATTGGTTTGGGAGTGTTCGAAACTATCCATCCTCTCATGCAATGGTTCTAATTCCTGTTTCATTAGCTTGAGCAATTTGTCAGTCATAGCTTCCATCACAAGTTTAATATCAAAAGGAGTAGTTTCCTTCCCTTCGGACATGTTGAGGGATTCCTGCAAAAATAGAGTTAGTGGAAATAACACCTCACTCACTCCCTTAGTATATCACTCACACTCGTGTTTCACTCAAGTGTATGAAAACACTCTAATGATCTCACCAATCACTTCTCAAGTCACTAGATTGCTTTTCTTGAAGAAATCAGAATTTTCTTGAAGAAATTCAATCAAACTTGAACCAAAACACACCCAAGTGTGGCGGATGAAGGCTGTGAGTTGTGGAAGCTTATTGGACTGATTGTAAGACACAAAGAGGAGATGTATAATACGCTGGAAAAAACACCCTAAGCTGTCCGCCTAAAAAAAAAGAAAAGAAAACCAAAAGAAATAAAAAAGGAAAGTTTGGTTTGTGACTAGTAGCTAATTTTAGGAGTTAACTACCAAGTGGAATCCAAAACTGATTAGGACTCTTGGGACTTGTAAACCACGTTTTTATTGGCTGGAAATACTATAAAATAGGCACCAAAGGTCGGCTGGGCAGTTCGCACAAATCACAATCAAGAAACAAAAGCAAGAGGCGGCTACAAAGTAGGAAACCCTACCTTATCTTCCCACCTTTTGTGGCTATTTAATAGCAAGGTTTCTTGGTTGTTTTGGGGTGTTAATGGCTGCTGGTTTTCTGGTATTTCGTGGACAAAGAGATGTGGCCAATAGGTCAAGATTGAAGGCAACAAGGTTTGTTCTTTCAACCCAAGTTCGGCTAGGCTACCCAAGCAAACTATTTCTTGTTCTTGAAATCCGATTTGGGGTTTTTTCTTTTTTTTTTTTTGTTTTCTTTCTTGCGTCTTTCGTTTTTTTTTTTTTTTGCAAGATGGATCTTTCTTCCCTTTTCAATTCGGATCAAGATGCACACAAGAAACAAGATTTTTTTTTTTTTGGTGCAAGGCAGCTGCAAGTTTGAGCCAAGAACTTTGGTTTTGTTTGGAAGGTTCAAGATTTGGAAAAAAGGTTGAGAACAAGATTTGCAAGAACCCTTGTTTTCCCACCCAAGAACTTCAAGATTCAATCAAAATTTCCAGATTTCAGGAATTTGACAACAATATCCAACAAAAACTTGATGGCAGCCCACGAAAATTCAAGAAACTACAAAACCCTAACTTCAAGAAATTCAAGATATCAATTTTGCAGCCCAAGAACTTCAAGACTCAATCCCCACAATATCAAGGATGCTAGGAAATTTCAAGGTCAGCCATGGTTTCATCAAGACACAACCAAAAAATAGGTTTTTCCCTCTCTTTTTCGGATGAACAGTGTTTTCGGGTGAATAGTACCCGATGAACAGTAACCTTTTTTTTTTTTTTTTTTGGATGACTCTATATGAATTCAAGACTTCAAGATACAAGACACAAGACCCCCGAAATCAAGACACACGATGGATGAATTGCGGACAACAACAAACACGAAAATTCAAGACAATCAACGAAAACAAGGATAAACAACAAGAACCAAGACAAAACCCTAGCCGCTTATGGAATTCCTAAACGACCAGAATTAACACTATAAGAAACGGAAAAAAAAAATTTTTTTTTTAAGGAAAACTTACAAGATGCAATGGGATATACTTGATGTCGTCGACTAGCTCTGATACCAACTGATATGAATGCGCAGATCTAGACGAACAATCAAGTTGAAAAGGGCGGCACGTATGACCCCTCTAAACCCCGAGTTGATGAACTAAGATGAATCTCAACCCAACAACTAACGATTTAGTGAACCAACGATCTGGATAGAAGAACGCCACAATCAAGGTGAATACTTGGTTGATAAGTTCAATCTGAATAACTCAAGAAAACTCTCAAGTATTCAAGCAAAGCTCTCTTGGAAGAGAAAAGTGAATAAACTCCCAAAATTATGTAATTTTCTGGATCCTTTAACAAGGAGGAAGTAGGACTATTTATAGCCTTTACAAGCATTAACCCTAATCCCAAAATTGACTAAACTAACCCTACCAATTAATGACAAGGATTCGGCCAGCCCTAAGAGTTTAATGGACTGACCTTAACTAATATTTAACTATAAAAAGATAAATAATAGAACTAGCCTAACTCTTCCTTAAGCGTGACCGCTAGGTGAGGGCACGCCTAACTAGCAACAGGCGCTGGAGGGTCTTCTACTTGGAGCAATGTGTAAAGTTTTGAATCTTCATTCTCCAAGCCTTCAATAATCTTTAAATCATCTCCAATGCGGCCTTGGATTGTACTCACAAGGGCTTGTAAAGATTCACGCATCTTCTTGGCACGAGCTCTTGTGACTGGACCACGTGGTACTTGAATGACTTGTGCAACTTGTGTTTGACCAGCCTTGAGTCCCTCATCATCAGCAGTGATGAACCCGATACTTTGGGTCACGATTTGGGGGGCTCAGAGACATTATTTCGGGGAGCTTTCCAGTTTCTCTTTTGCCGAAAACACCTCCCCAGCTTTCTGGGTTCCTCAGCCCGTCGCCTCTCTCCCCTTGTTTTCACCTTCAACCTCTTCTCCTTTTCACCTTTTTGGTTACTCCATCTCCCCGAAGCTCTTCCCTTTTCTTTTCCTAGTTTCCTTCCCCGACTCTCCCCTTCTCCCGTAGCTGTTCTTTCTCATCCCCCTCTCTCTATCTCTCTCTCTCACTCTATCTCTCTTGCCGAAACCCTCCTCGGTTCCTTCTCGTAGCCTTTCCACTACCCAGCCGAAATCTTCTCAATCTCTCTTACCCGAACTCTCTTTCTCTCCCTTTTCTTTTCCGCCGTCAAAACCCCCTAGCTGACCTTCTGATTCCCGTTCTTTCGCTTGGCTCCCTCTCGGCTCTCTCTTCACTTTTATCTCTCACTCTAGCCGCCACCCAGATTCTCCCTCGGTTTCCCTTTTTTCTTCCTCGCGATGCTCTCGGTTTTCCTCACCTTCAGCCGCCCTCCTTTTTCTACTCTCTTCTCTCTTCGGTTCATTTCCTAATACCCTAGCCGCCAACTCCCTTCCCCTTGAACCCTCTCATTTCTCTCCTTTATATAGGCATCCGAAATTCCCCCGTAACCTAAGACTAAGGGATGAGATTTGGGGCTGCATTTTGGCTCTTCCTATCAAACCATCAGATGGCATTTGATTTTATATCTTTTATGTTGTTGAATCAAAGCCAGGTGATCGTGTACTGGCTTGATCCAACGGAGCAACAAAAATCAATGAAAAATGGGATGTCCTTCCGTGCATGATTTCTGCTTGAAATGTGATACGGAGAAAGGGCCAGGATCTTGTGCAACTTAAAGTGCATGAGCTTGCTTTTTTTTTTTTTTTTAATTTGAACTGTCGCGCCCCATTTTTTAAAAAGAAAAATAAAAGACGAGTTTAGAAAAATGACTTTTGATTCAATTTTTTATTTAAAAATAAATTTTTGATTTAAAAAGTAAATGAAAAACATGGGTGTAAATGGGATTTGAAAATGCAACGATTTGACCCAAAATATAGTTTAAAAAAGGTTTTTGAATAAAAAAAAATCGGAATCGCCACTTGGTATAGAGTTAAGGTGTATCAAGTCACCTAAAAATAAATTTTTAAAGAAAAAGTAGAAAAACCCTTTTTAAACGACTCCAAGTCTACGAAAATCAGAGAAAAAGATTCGGGAGTCACATTTGAAGAAAGGGAAGGCAAGGATAAAAATCCAAGGCACCCTTTCAACCTAGCCAAGGCTAGTTGCGCGATTTAGTCCAAGATTTTCTTATTTTAATCTTAAGATTTATCATATTTGGATGTACTATATGAATGCATACCCTAGACCAAGGAGGGTGTCGGGGGGTCGAAATGTATCTTCAAATCTTACTTGGTATCAATCACATTAATTGTGACGCCCAATAAAGACTCTTCGAAGAAGTCACGAATAATGCAAGTCATGAGACACGAAAGAAAGAAAAAGTAAAGAAAATAATAATATACCAATGTGTATGACCTAAAGGAATGCATCATAATGGGTACGGGGGACTTATACTCGTGACTTTCAATGTTCCCTTTAATAGAGGGAATACGAGCGTGCTAAGGCTAGAAAGCCAAACTCGTCCATATCCCATATCCAAGGGGTTACTCCCTATCTAATCAAGCAAATGCACTACCCTAATTCTGATTCTTAAATGGAAATGCAAGTCTAATGTCATGTTTTCATACAAAGGGGTAAGGAATATACATATAAGGGGAAATACGGGATAGGGGCTGTACATATAAGGAAAGTGTCATACAACATGGTAAAGCCCTAAAAGTGAAAAAACATGCATGAGATGAAGTGATTTTATCACACAATCATGATCTAATGCTCGAGGGGCTCCTAAGGGTCTAGCGTTGGATTAGCCCATATCTATGAATTCCTACTAGGATTGGACTAGTGGAAAATCAGAACAAAAGGGCCACAACTAGCATTGGACTAGTGTGGTGATGTCACACATCAGTTACAATCAAATAAATCATGTAAGACCTAATGAAAACATGTAAACACATAAATCATGTATAGCACATAACATATAAGCATGATATCTAGATGCAAGACCCTAAGAAAGCGGATAACACGTAACACTTAAGCATGCAAAACATACCAAGCAAATAAAGCAAACAAGCGCTAACTATTACATTGGGGGGCCCTACTACAATCTAAGAGGGAATAAAGGAATAAAATAATTAATAACCTAGCTATTACAACCTTGGCATTGAATTGTCTTTCACAAATAATTACAAATTAAATTAAAATAAAATAGACAAAGATTGAAACAAAATAAAGCGAATAAAATTAAAATAAAAAAACATTGAAAAGGCATGCAATTAAACTCATGTAGTCACATAAGTGCGAACATAGGCTCAAATAAAGTAAAAATAAAGGATTAGGGTGTACCTCCCTTGAATTGGGGCCCTAATGAAATGAAATCACTTATTTGCCCTCCAAAACAATAAAAATGTCAAGGTACCACTTTAATTAACAAATAACCATAAAAGATGAAAATAAACATTAAATTGAATCAATTAAGTCATGTAAACAACCTACATTCAAGAAATTAAAACAATCAAGGATCAAAATAATAAAAGGAAAAACCAAATCAAATCAAAATTCAACCCGAAAATTTCATCCCAAAATTTCGCTAAAAATCCAAATCAAAATCATAAATCTATCAAAAAAACTATTAAACCCCAACCAATTTCATCCCATAATCTATCCAAAAACACATTAAAACACATCAAAGAAAAATAATAAATTAAAAGGACACAATTGATTAGTTTGTTCAATTTATTGGGCCATAGTGGAATTAAACCAAAATATGTGGTCAAAAGGCAATTTTCAAAAATTCTTTCATGCATGTTACGAAGAAAGCTTTCTTCATTTGCGTCTGTAGCCTGTTTCTTGCTGCAGTTTTCTGGTTTCTCCAATTCATGGGTTTACGGTGCCAACTTCCTTTTGCTAAACATAACTAGAATCCTACCCAAACATCAAACTTTGATTTTGAACCACGAAATCACAGAAATACAATCATCCAAGCATGCAAATCTTCGGCAAGAACTTCTACAATCTTTCGGGTTTCATTATCAAAACCACAGATCATGCAAACTCATTTCCAAACTAATGAAAATCATGTTGCCTATGCCTTTTATTGCTAAAACCCATCATCAACATCTCAAGAACATAAAAGAAACAGCAACCAGGGAAGCATTAGGAATCCAAGCATGACGAAAATCATAAAGCCGAAAGCTTTTTGCAGTTTTTCTGTTTTTGTTCATTCAAACACCACTAATGGCTTCAATCAATGAAACCATGAATCAAAGTGACAACATAACCGCACATTCTTTCCACTTTCAAACCACAAAACTCTCATGTTTAAATACAAAATTTAGAGGAAAAGAGCCTGCCAAATCTGAAAAATTTCTACAACCTCCTTTCGGCAAATTTGAGAATTAATCATCGACTAAAGGAGGCTAGAAATGATTCCTATACCTTGGGTTTCATGAGCTATAACAACACACGATCCAAACTCAGAGATATAGAGCCAAAATGAGTTACCAAGCGGGTCTCTACAAAGAACCAGAGATGAAACCACAAAGAAAGGAAACAAAACATGCGTGCACAAGGAAGAAATTCATGCAATGAACTCCAGATCTTCACAAAATGATATGAAAATGACAGTAAGAAAGGCTAGAGTTACCTGCAAACGTCGTGAAGTAAAGCAAACGTGAGATATGTTCGGAAAGTGCGTACCGATTCCAGAAATGAGGTTGAGCGCGTCGTCGCAGAAAATCTCAGCAGTGATGAACCCGATACTTTGGGTCACGATTTGGGGGGCTCAGAGACATTATTTCGGGGAGCTTTCCAGTTTCTCTTTTGCCGAAAACACCTCCCCAGCTTTCTGGGTTCCTCAGCCCGTCGCCTCTCTCCCCTTGTTTTCACCTTCAACCTCTTCTCCTTTTCAGCTTTTTGGTTACTCCATCTCCCCGAAGCTCTTCCCTTTTCTTTTCCTAGTTTCCTTCCCCGACTCTCCCCTTCTCCCGTAGCTGTTCTTTCTCGTCCCCCTCTCTCTATCTCTCTCTCTCACTCTATCTCTCTTGTCGAAACCCTCCTCGGTTCCTTCTAGTAGCCTTTCCACTGCCCAGCCGAAATCTTCTCAATCTCTCTTACCCGAACTCTCTTTCTCTCCCTTTTCTTTTCCGCCATCAAAACCCCCTAGCTGACCTTCTGATTCCCGTTCTTTCGCTTGGCTCCCTCTCGGCTCTCTCTTCACTTTTATCTCTCACTCTAGCCGCCACCCAGATCCTCCCTCGGTTTCCCTTTTTTCTTCCTCGCGATGCTCTCGGTTTTCCTCACCTTCAGCGGCCCCCCTTTTTCTACTCTCTTCTCTCTTCGGTTCCTTTCCTAATACCCTAGCCGCCAACTCCCTTCCCCTTGAACCCTCTCATTTCTCTCCTTTATATAGGCATCCGAAATTCCCCCATAACCTAAGACTAAGGGATGAGATTTGGGGCTGCATTTTGGCTCTTCCTATCAAACCATCAGATGGCATTTGATTTTATATCTTTTATGTTGTTGAATCAAAGCCAGGTGATCATGTACTGGCTTGATCCAACGGAGCAACAAAAATCAATGAAAAATGGGATGTCCTTCCGTGCATGATTTCTGCTTGAAATGTGATACGGAGAAAGGGCCAGGATCTTGTGCAACTTAAAGTGCATGAGCTTGCTTTCTTTTTTTTTTTTAATTTGAACTGTCGCGCCCCATTTTTTTTTAAAAAAAAATAAAAGACGAGTTTAGAAAAATGACTTTTGATTCAATTTTTTATTTAAAAATAAATTTTTGATTTAAAAAGTAAATGAAAAACATGGGTGTAAATGGGATTTGAAAATGCGACGATTTGACCCAAAATATAGTTTAAAAAGGGTTTTTGAATAAAAAAAAATCGGAATCGCCACTTGGTATAGAGTTAAGGTGTACCAAGTCACCTAAAAATAAATTTTTAAAGAAAAAGTAGAAAAACCCTTTTTAAACGACTCCAAGTCTACGAAAATCAGAGAAAAAGATTCGGGAGTCACATTTGAAGAAAGGGAAGGCAAGGATAAAAATCCAAGGCACCCTTTCAACCTAGCCAAGGCTAGTTGCGCGATTTAGTCCAAGATTTTCTTATTTTAATCTTAAGATTTATCACATTTGGATGTACTATATGAATGCATACCCTAGACCTAGGAGGGTGTCAGGGGGTCGAAATGTATCTTCAAAGCTTACTTGGTATCAATCACATTAATTGTGACGCCCAATAAAGTCTCTTCGAAGAAGTCACGAATAATGCAAGTCATGAGACTCGAAAGAAAGAAAAAGTAAAGAAAATAATAATATACCAATGTGTATGGCCTAAAGGAATGCATCATATAGGTGCGGGGGACTTATACTCGTGACTTTCAATGTTTCCTTTAATAGAGGGAATACGAGCGTACTAAGGCTTGAAAGCCAAACTCGTCTATATCCCATACGCAAGGGGTTTTCCTAATCTAGCATGCGAATGATTTAACCTAGTTTCTATTTCTTAAATGGAAATGCAAGTCTAATGTTATGTTTTCATACAAAGGGGTAAGGAATATATATATATAAGGGAAAATACGGAATATGGGATATAAGTAGAAGGGAATATGGGATAAAGGATGTACATATATAAGAAAGTGTCATGCAACATGGTAAAACCCTAAAAAGTGAAAACATGCATTAGATGAAGTGATTTTATCACACAACCATGATCTAACGCTTGAGGGGCTCCTAAGGGTCTAGCGTTGGACTAGCCCATGTCTACAATTTTCCACTAGCATTGGACTAGTGAGAAAAGTCAGAACAAAGGGCCACAACTAGCGTTGGACTGGTGTGGATTCGAGAAATTGACCACAACTAGCACTGGACTAGTGTGGTGACGTCACACATCGGTTACAATCAAATAAATCATGTAGGACCTAATAAAAGCATGTAAACACATAAATCACATATAGCACATAACACATAAGCATGATATCTAGATGCAAGGCCCTAAGAAAGCGGTAACACATAGCACATAGACATGCAAAACGCACATAAGGCAAATAAAGTAAATAAAGCCCTAACTATTACATTCGGGGGAAGCCTACTACAATCTAAGAGGGGAAACGGAATAAAATAAATAAAATAACAACCTAGTTATTACAACTTTGGCATTCAAGTGCCTTTCAAATGATCGAAATTGAAAATAACTATACAAAACTAAAACAAATAAAGTGGATAAATAAATAAATAAATAAAATGAAAACATTCAAAAGGCATGCAATTAAGCACATAAATCACATAGACACATAGGGTCAAAAAAAGTGAAAATAAGGGATAGAGTGTACCTTCCTTGCAATGGTAATCAAATGAAGGAAAAATAGCTTCAAAACAATAAAAGGGTCAAGGCACCAATTAAATAGTAAAGTATAAACAAAATCACCAAATCCCTCCCAATTGCAACTTAAATGAAATCAAATAATGCATAATTTCCAAGAAAAATAAATTATTGATCAAATTTCTAAAATAGAAAAACTACCAAGGACCCAATTGCAAAAATTAACCAATCACTCAAGCCCAATTAAAACATTTTGGGAACTTCAAGGGTCCAAGAGCAAAGAAAGGGTCAAGTAATGATTGAAATTGCAATTACTTTAGGACCTAATTGCAAGAAATTAGAACATGATTGGGCCTTTATAGCATAGACAGAAGCTAAGGGGAGTAAAGTACAATGTTGGAAAGTTATTTCATGCAACTCTCATGCAAAGCTACGAAGAAGCTTCAATTAACTTCTGCAATATTTTCCTTTGCTGCAAAACTTGTAGCTTCAAACCGCATGGCATTCACATCCAAACATTCATAGTTTCGGATTAAAGCATTCAACCTCACCATTGATCAATTAGGCACAAAGGTTAATTAGTAATCTGGATAACTAATCCCATTTTTATGGACTGTAGAAACATGAAGGACATCAGAAACGCAGCTTTTCTTAGCAGTATGAGGTTGCAACAATCTTTGGTTATTTGCCTAGATGTGAAGTGCGAAGTAAATCAAGCCAAATCTACCAATTTAACAACCGGAACCTAATGCACAGACTTCGAATTATTCTTGTTAAGATTACTTAACACAAGTATCTATCCCATGAAATCCAATCAAAACAAACTGGACAAAAAATGCAGCAAATAAAGGAGAGAATTTTGCGGTTAACATGGATAGATCATCTCAGCCAAACAAAATATCAATATCAACCGAACACCAAAGATAACATAAGATGTAAAACCAAAACTTGAACAAACAAAGAAAAGAAAGAAAATCATGGCTGCCGCAGGTTTTAGCTACTTGTTGCCGTCTAATGGTATACCGCACCTTGCTACTCGAAATGACAGCAAACATATACATGGGATACCATGGAGCAACAAACAAAACCCAAGAGGTAGCTTAAGCCATTCTGGAAAACTTTTAACAACCCAAAAGATTGATTTTTTTCCAAAACTGCTGTAACAAAACCAGAATTTCAATACCTGTTGCGGCAAACCTTCAAACACAAATGTAACCAAACTAAAACCCAAGCAAACCTCATGGATTTGTCAGGAAAAACCTATAGAAAGACCTCCAAACACTTCATCAGGATTGAATACTAAACACGCAAACGAGAGCAAAATCTGAATTGGAGGAAAAAACTAGCAAAAACCAGATTTGTCCATGAAACCTTATAAATGGAATGGGTTGTTATTAGCCAAAAGAAACCAGAGGTAGTTTCTACACAAACAGTCTTAAGATCCACACATACGCAAAACCTAGATGCAATGGCATGCTGCCAATATCTGAATCAATCAGCGCACGGAAATGAAAGAACCGAAAGAAGAAAAATAGATCATGAAAACAAAAATCAAGCAGCGAAACCTTTGGATTGCAGAGGAGGAGGATGTGTATGTGGAGGAGGATAAAAGAACAAGGTTACCTTGGGAACCCTTAACACCAGCTGTGCGGAAACCCGAAAGCTTAAGAGGCGATCGACCTCCACAGAAAATCTGCTGCAACCTTGAATCTCCTATGTTTCTCCGTTGCCCAAGTCTTTTCTCTGTTTTCTTGTTTTCCTCCTCGGTCTCCCTCTCTGTTGCAGATTCTAGCCATCACTCCCTCTTCTGTTTCTCTCAGGTCCCCCCAGCTCTCCTCTAGATATTTCAGCCGTCCTCCGACCCCCGTAGCTTTCCTCTGCATTTTTTCTCTAGCCGTCAAAACTCTCAGCTCACTCCAAACCCTAGCTGCTGTTGTTCTCCTCTGTGAGGACCCGTACTTTTCTTAATTGCACGTTGTTATTCTTGGTTTTGATGATCACAAAAGTTCGTTTATACAGACCAAGAAAGTGAACACTTTGATCAGGTCTGATGGAACAAGGAAAGCATATGTTTGATTGACTCCAGTCTACGATGCTTTGGATGTGGCAAACAAGATTGAAATAATATAATCGGATTTAGTCATTGTTTTGTTCCGATCAAAGATACTATCTTTTAAGTATGTCTAGTTTGTCATTCTTGGTACTTTGAAATGTTTATCTAACCTTCTTCAAATACAAGTGTTTTTGTCTATCCAAGAATCAGGTTCAAATATGTCATGAAATGCAAAACAACCAAAATGAGAAGCAAAAACAGGACAATCAGGTCGGACGGCCGAAAGGAAACTGTCGGACGTCCGAAAGGATAAAGAACATCAGGAAGGAAGCACTGTCGGACGCTCATATGGGAGCATCGGACGTCCGGAAGGATCGGACGCACACCTCGGACGCATATCAACCAGATCGGACGTCCGAAAAATTCCAAGATAACTTGTGACGACCCCACCTCCCCCTAAGGCGTACCAAAGGGTTCGGCGGACCGCCTGCCCAACTCTCGCCAGGACTCACTCACTATCTCAATCGAGTCACGTACACACATTCATGAACCATAAATAACATTCCCAATTCAAGCTTATAATTTACATTAATAGAAATCGAAGTACGAAGTCTCAATACACCAAACTAGATCAAAACGAATACAATCCAAATACAACATGTTCCATCCGAGGAATAGCGTGAGTACAAGTCAAAATCAAACAGCTAGTCTATGCTAGACTTTACATATCTCACACCTCGCTCGTACCCCTGAAAGGAAAACAAATGGAGTGGAATGAGCTAAAAGCCCAGTGAGGTTCCAAATAGCAAATTGACCATTATTTATAAGTACGAGTTTTCGATATAGCAAAGTAACGAGCATAAAGTGTTCATAAATGTGAACAGTACACACGTCAAGTAGCAATCTTAAAATGAGCGAATGTAGAAAATTTTTCAAAAGAAACAATAATCCAATAAACAATAATTACTCCAAAGTATAAGGATACGGATGACTCTCAGGAGCCAAATTCCCATTACATTACCAGAAGCTTGATCCCGTAGTAGTTGACACTCCGTCAACTTTCAAGTAAGTAACCAATCCAGTAGAACACCACTTAAACGACTCTCCATCCACCGTTCAACCCCCAGCTGGGCCCAAAATCCTCAAGAACACGGGTGGTAATACTCGAGTATACCGATTAGTCGAGGAGATATCACTCCACTCGACAATACAAGAGACCCAGGGTTCATTACCCAATCGACCAAGCCCTTGCCGGCTCGACTAGAGTAACTCGCCACAGGGTTTCTGGAATTTCAGGAAGTGCGCGCATCATAAACAAGTATATCAAGTCAATTGCAACAATAAACAAGTATATCACGTAAGGGCAAGTGCGATAAAGTACACTCTTGCCCTTACAATTCACGTATATAACATGTAATCAGATTGGTCACGTATCAAGTTCAAGTATCAAGTTCAATTCGGTATTTGAAAGCACTCACCCAAAAGATATAGTGCTACTGGTCACTTTCAGGTTATACTCCGAGTTCGGAGTCCAAATCTGCGATAAAACTCAATTTGAGAACTTTGAAACATGACTAGAGTTCGAAACTTAGACGTTTCGTTCAATAAGAATCAAGAAATTGAAATTCACTTGGAGAATACTCGTGAGATACTCGCTCACTTTTTAAATGATAAAACTTTGTAACATTTATACTTGAAATGGTCATGCGAGTCGAAAGTACAAGGGAAAACGTACTTTGAGCAATCATTATTTCATTTCTCAAGGGTACAAGTTCGGCCAAGTCCTTACTTATATACCTCGAACAAGAAGACTCAAGTACCCTAGATGGTTCAAGTACTATTCATATCAACTCGACCCAAGTCGCAAGTGTATTTATATAGTCCTCGAGCGTAAATTTGGACAGCATGCCCTTTGTGTTTACCTAATTTTCCAGCCATTTAGGCTTCATTATTTTTCCTCAACCAAAACCCAACATCACATGTATCAGCAATTCATGTCAAGAGCCGTTCCATAGGCTTACAACATCATAAGAACAAGAATTACAATAATAGCAAGTGCAGAAATACAATCTATCACAAGACAGATTTGACGTATGAATGCGGAAATAACATATCCGAGGCTACGCTTATCGGATTGAGACGCAACCTATGCCGTTTCGAAGCTAAGACTCAGGGCTACAATGTTCATGAAGATCACTTAGTCCAGTTTCTAATGCAACTTAGTCAAATCCTCAAATTACAGAACCAAAATCCAATTCATCGGCTATTTATCCACACTGCACTGGAATGGACATAACTCAGTGTACAAAAGTCCAATTCAGGTGTTCTTAGAGGCGTTTGAAAGCTAAGTCATAATAATACAACTTTCATGTTTTAGAAAAAAGCTAAACCAGTACGAATCCTAGTCAAAAAACGTGATAAACTGGACTTAACTGATGAAACGGACTGCTGGGAAATATTTGAAACAGTAAGGGTATTTCGGACTTTTCATGACCTACGTTGCTCCGATTGAACTGAAATTTTACAGGCCTCTACAAAATACCATTCTCTCCAACTTTCCTTCTTTGACCAAAGGCCAAATCAGCCTCTAACACACAGATACAAATTCGGACAGAATGTTGGCAAATTTTCCAGAAATCTGAAATCTTTAGTTTTTAGTGGAACTTTCCTTAATTTCTTGGTCTAATCACTACCACAACACCTTATGAAACCTCAATTGCAACATATAAGTATCATACAACAATTTGGGCAGAATTTCCACAGCCCTAGTTCATCAAATAAATTGGGGAAAAACCTCTAAAACATGCTAATCATCCATGATTCCATCACTATAATCAACTACTAAACTTAATTTAACAAAATTGAAAGCAAAACTTAGAGAGATAAGCTCTCTTACCTTGAATAGAGGTCACTAAGAGCAGCCCAAGCTTTCTCTTTCCCAACTTTCACCACCAAACACTAACTAACCACCCAAGGACAAGATTAATCGGTTTACTTTGTTAGATTTCTCACTTAGTTGCTAGAAATCAAGAAGAAATGAAGAAGTTCCTCCCTTGTTCTTCCTCTCTCTCTCTCTCGGCACTTAGCAGAAAAATGAAGGAAAAATGGGGCTTAACTTGTCTTATAAGAGAGTAAGAGAATTAGGACTAATGGTGTCCACAAATCTTGGCCAACACTTGGACTAATCTTGACCACAAAATTTTCTTTCTCTTGCCTTGCCTTTGAGCCACACATTAGGTCAAGCTATCATCATGAGGGGGAAGATATTTTGCTCAATTAGTAATGAGCTTATACTGTGACGGCCCCACCTCCCCCTAAGGCGAACCAGAGGGTTCGGCGGACCGCCTGTCCAACTCTCACCGGGACTCAGTCGTTCACTAAAGCCCTCAAATGAATTACAAGAATAAACCTCAAATATACATCACATGGTCCACAAATATACATCCAAGTCTCCAATAATTACATGCCACAAATGCAGCGGAAACTGATTCCAATCGTGGAACGTATACTTACATCCATATCAATTTCAAATATTTATACAAGACCAACTCGTACATAAAATAGATCCAAACTTAAACTGTACACAATATAAGCCATCCAGTCACGTGAATAAGCACTCCAAGCTTTTCTTCGCCTTGAGCCCTGTGGGGGGGAAATAAAACATTTTTGGGGTGAGTTAGAAGCTCAGCGAGTAACCAGAAAATCAGTAATCAAATCGGTTTAACAATATTTCTTTTCAATGATGTCATAAATCAATGATGTCATAAATCAAATGATAAGTCCAGAAACGATTACAGCATTTACAAAACAGTAAATATGGATTAGCAATAATTCAAGAAACATTTACAATGGAAAGCGATAGTAACATTCATGAAAGGATACATTCATTCTCCTGACATTTCCTCGCTCATTTGATCATTTATTTCATTTCATTCACCCCGTCCCTGGCTTTTGGCCAGGCTCCACCAACCTACATAGGTAATACTCGAGTATACCAAACGTTCACCCAAGTTCCTAATCGCCTGACCGAGTCCGCTTCTGGCTCAAGACGACCGGTAACAAGGGGCAATGGCCAGTTCAGCCCAAGAGGCTTACATTCATGCGCAAGTAACATTTCAATTGAAAATTTCACATTTATCGAGGTCAAGTGCGATAAAGTACACACTCGCCTCGAAAACTCGTTTTGAAAATCATTATAAGCGCTTAACATGTTATCAACCAAAATACAAGTCATGAAATCAAGAAATATAGCAAACAAGGCACACTCAAATGCCAGCACACATGATATGCAAGAAAACATTTCAAAAGTAACTTTGGAAACAGTTCAAAAGTAAATAATGTAAGAAACGGTTCATAAATAACTTTAGAAGTAGTTTGAGGTCACTCACCTCCACGGCTCAGAAATCATCCATCATGTATCATTGCCTTGCTCAAAACCAAGTCTTAGATCACAAACTCAATGCAAACTAGTCCTTTAAAAGTTCGGACAGCACTTCCCCTGAATTTGCTTACTTTTCCAGCCGTCAAGGCTTCATTATTTCCTCAGCCAGTTCCAAAGTCACACAAATAAGTTCATCCAATAGCCATTCAGCAAGCTCCAAGTAGTACTAGTACAAGTCAAGCTAGGGAAAAGTCCGGAAATGAAGGTTAAGCTCAAAACCAGAAAAACAGTTTTTGACGTCATTTTGCGGTAATGGTACCAAAGGCACTACGATTGTCGGATGAAGGTGCAAGATACACCGTTTCGAAGCTAAGAGATAGGTTTACAATATTACAGAAGGTCACGCAACCCAGTTTCGAGTGTAACCAGGTCAAAAATGCAAGATACCACACCAGAATCACAAAAATAGATTCACAAAACGCATTCTAGCGGAAACATCATAACTCAGGCTCTCCAAATCCAAATCCAGCAATTCCAAAACCAGATGAAAGCTAAGAAACAGGGCTAAATTTCATCAGAAGGCCTCAACAACTAATTTGGAAGCAATTCCAGCCAAAACAACCAATTACAGACGCACTTCTCAATTTCGGGTAAAACCAGAACAGCAATAGTAATTTCGACTTTTCTCATTCCACACTGCTCCGATTGACCTGAAATTTTGTAGGCACCTTTAGAATGTCATTCCCTACAACTTTCATGTTTTAAGAAAAGGCCAATTCGGCCTCTATCTAGGACCTAAAAATTCGGACAGAATGTTCATCACAAAACCCTGATTTTCTGAAATTTCTTCCAAAACAGAAATTGATTGCAATTAATCACTTTTTCCACCTCATAGAGTCCTTAAACATCATTTCCAATCATCATATATAGCCACACAATCATATCCATATGAAAACAGAAAAATCCCCAAAAATAATAAAACTT
Source organism: Coffea arabica (assembly GCF_036785885.1). Lineage (NCBI taxonomy): Eukaryota > Viridiplantae > Streptophyta > Magnoliopsida > Gentianales > Rubiaceae > Coffea > Coffea arabica. The sequence goes on from NC_092329.1 coordinate 40,112,747, forward strand.
CATCATTTTCAACCAAAATCAGGAAATCAACCATAAAATCACTTATTCAACCACCACCAATCACTAATTGAACATTATCAAGATCAAAGGAAAGGTTCCTTAGTCACTTACCTTACAAACCCAAGAAAAGACCCAACTTAGCACCTTTGCTTCTCAAACCACTTCACTACACACCTTAATACTACCAAGAGAAAGGTTTTTATGGAGCAAATCCAAGTTTAATCGGTTAAATTGTTTGATTGAAGCAAGAAATGAAGAAGTAAGATGAAAGCTTTCCTTTCTTCCTTTCTTGAGAGAGGTTCGGCCATGAAGCTTGGAAATGGAGCAAATTTTTGGTAAAGTTTTAGTTTATTAAGTCAAATGGTAAGACATGGCATAAAAGTCAAAAATTCCACCCAATGGCCAAGCGACACTTGTCACTTAAATAATGAATCTCTATCTCTTTGTTCCCTCTCACACCAATCCATAAATATCTCTTAACACCTTGTAGAAAAATATCACTTAGCACAAAACTCCAACAAGTTATCAAAAATATATTACATTTACCGCACTTGCGGGTCCCACGTTCAAAATACGCTCTTAATTTCTCAAAAACTAACCGATACTAGAAAAATCATTTTAAAACTATCTTTGCTCATAAACTTTATCTGGGGAATTTTTCTAATCAAGAAAATGTAGAAAAGGCGGGCGATTAAATAAATAAACCCTAGAAAATTAGAAAATTTTCGGGTTCTCAAACTCATTTTTTTCCGGGGCGTCACAATCTCCCCTCCTTAAAAGAATGTCGTCCTCGACATTCCCTCTTGTACCAATCAAGTCAAGACATCCCGCAAGAATCACTACTATTGCAAACCAAACCCACCGTCCGGCATCCTAAACTTCAAGCCTAGGATACACTACAGAGATCTGAAACCTAAGCTCTGATACCAACTGTGACGGCCCCACCTCCCCCTGAGGCGAACCAGAGGGTTCGGCGGACCGCCTGTCCAGCTCTCGCCGGGACTCAGTCGTTCACTAAAGCCCTCAAATGAATTACAAGAATAAACCTCAAATATACATCACATGGTCCACAAATATACATCCAAGTCTCCAATAATTACATGCCACAAATGCAGCGGAAACTGATTCCAATCGTGGAACGTATACTTACATCCATATCAATTTCAAATATTTATACAAGACCAACTCGTACATAAAATAGATCCAAACTTAAACTGTACACGATATAAGCCATCCAGTCACGTGAATAAGCACTCCAAGCTTTTCTTCGCCTTGAGCCCTGTGGGGGGGAAATAAAACATTTTTGGGGTGATATGTTCTTGATGTTTGATTGAAAGATTTGTGATCAAGTTTGTGTTGAAGTTGACATATGTTTGCGGAAATGAAGGTAGCAAATGGTGTTTCTAGTTGCAGAAAATTTTCGGCAAGAATGATTGTTGCAGAATGAAGTTTCTTACGTTTGTTGCATGAGATTGCATGAAATCATCTTTCTAAAATTTCACTTTGACCCCTTGAGTTTCCTTTGGTTGCACTATGGCCCAAGCAATTGAAAAAGATTAATCAATTTGATCCTTCAAGTTTCCTTTTCCTTTCAAACTGGAATTTCATTTGATGAATATGGACTTGCTTGATTATTTGAAGAGTTTTAATGGTTAAATTTTATAGCTATTTGTGGTGCCTTGATTTTATTTTATTTTTTGAAGACTTTAGTGAATTCAAATTGTCTGGTTCATATTTTACTATTAAATTGGTGCATTAATCCTTTGTTCGATGGTTTTAGCCCAAATTAGGACCTTTTCCTTTTACTAGCTTCACGAACGGGGGAGGTATAACTTTCTTTTATCTTTTTTTGTCTCTCCTATGTGATCTAATATGCTAAGTGAATTGCATGTCTACTTTGCTTTCTTAGCTTTTCTTTAATTACTTTTACTTATGTCATTTACTTTTTGTTTTCATTAAGTTATTCTTTTAATGGGGTATGTGTACACCTCTTGGCTTGTAATAGATAGGACTGTGGCGAGCAATTTGGTCCATTTTCCCTTTCCCCTTTTGTTTTAGTTAGTGAATGTAATAGGTTCATTAGCTTGGTTGCATGCCTACGTGTTAAGTGTTAATTTGCTTTGTTAAGTCCTTGCATCTAGTCGAGCATGCTAAATGTTATGTGCTATGTGTTTATGAGTGTTTGGCATGTCTACTCGCTTTCCATAGCCGTGAATGAGTGTGATGGATGAATGTACGTTTCCGCTAGTCCAACGCTAGTCGGAATTCATAGAATGGGCTAGTCCAACGCTAGACCCTTAGGGATTTCCCCTCGTTAGCACATCATTTGCTTGTTCACCACATATCACGCATTTTCCTTAGTTTTATCATTTGGCATGATCCTCAAACCCCTTTTCCCCTTCACTTTAGGACTTGCATCTCATGCTAGTTAGGGTTCATTTGCGTGAAAATCCCCTCTTGATAAGGGAAACGAGCGAGTGTGGCTACTCGATAGCCTTAGCACGCTAGTTTTACCTTCTAATCCGAGGGAAAATCAAAGTCGAAAATTAGGCGTCATCCCCGTACCCAATTTGTTGCATTCCCTTAGGGACATACTTTCATTTTTTCTCACTTCCATGCTCTTTTAATCACTTTTTCTTTCCACATTTCTCAATCCATATTTTTTCACTATGTTTTACTCATCTTACTCCACAAGTAGAATTCAAGTTTCATATATATTTATAATCCTATCTTCATTCATTTGCACACACTAATACTTTGATTTTTCATCCAAATTCACACGTGCACTTTCCTTACATACTCACACACTAATACTTTGATTTTTCATCCAAATTCACACGTGCACTTTCTTTACACATGCGCACACAAACACTTTGTTTTTTTTACACCATTTCATACATGAATCTTTTCATACACTTGCACACTTGCACTTGAGTCACCATTTGCATCAATCGACCTCTATGAGGTTTCCCTTTATTGGCCGCCACAATTCATGTGGTTTGGGACCAAAAACCTCACGAGAGACATCGTAGAATTTAGGATTGCATTTTTTCGTTTTTGCATTCATATAGGCATAATCCAACATGCAATACATACCCTGGGTAGAAAGTCAGGAAAGTTAGGGTTAAGTTACGCAACTAGCCTTGGCTAGGTCAAAGGGGTGCCTTGGAGTCTATCCTTGCCTTCCCCTTTGTCAAACGTGACTCCCGAACCTTTTTCTTTGTTTTACGTAGACTAGGAGTCGTTTTAAAAAGGGTTTATTATTACTTAATTCATTTTTAGGTGACTTGGTACACCTTAAATCATTACCAAGTGGCGACTCCAAACTTTTCATTTCAAAACCCTTTTTAAAACTATTTTTTGGGTCAAATCGTCGCTTTCCAAAGTCCCATTGAGACCCATGTCTTTTCAACTCACAAAAATCATTTTCCAATCAAAATTGAAACAATACATCTTTCTCAAATGATTTATTTTTCTTATCAAAAACTGGGGTGCGACAGTTGGCGACTCCACTGGGGACTTCCCAAGTGAGTCCAAGCATTTTTGACTTAACCATTCGTTTCTTTTTTCTACCCTTTCTATGCATGGCATGTGGATATTAGGATTGCATTTCTCATTTTTAGGACCTTTTGTCTTATGTACGTAATCAAACCAATCCCTCGACTCACGAATGTATGTTTGAATGAATGTTTACTTCTTATCTCGCGCTTGCATTGCATTTGGGGGAGGGTGTGTCACCTTTAGAGCCTCGCGTGGTTCTCAACCCCTTCCCTCAAAATAGGGAACACTTCATACGTGCACGTTTACTTACTGTTATCCCAATTTATTTTTATTTTTCGTGGGCTCTTTCCCACACCGCCTTGTAGGACTAGGAATGGTTTCTCTAGGTATGTGGATGGTGTGCGTTGCGCCCATAGCAATACCTAGGGGACCGCTCGAGCCACCGACCGAGGATCTTGGGATTGATGACCCATTCCCTTAGGTCTGAAGGCTTGGGGACCTTTTAAGCCTTATCGAGTCTAGTCGCATTAATGAACCCCAACCTCATGCATCCATATTAGCCTTTTCCTAGGTTAGAGTCAGCCTCACCCTTTTTTTTAAGCACATTAGGCACGAGGGAAGGGGTTCCACCCCTTTTACTTGCTTTATTGTATTTATTTTTTTTTTTTTGCTCCCAATATGTTATGTGTACTATCAATTGCACTAACCATTTCGTTGTTTTCTGTTTGCATTCATGTGCCCTAGCAATAAGAGGCCTCTTTGGCACTCTTTTAGTGACCTACCCATTAGATAACTCACATGTTTAAATTTCAGTCATTATACTTAATTTTCAATAAATATGTTTCATTTTAGACCTTTTCCCCGGTGCATTATTTATGTCCTTTAGGCCACATTTGTCATGTATTTATATTGCTTTAATAAATGGCATCATGCATTAAACCTTAGAAGGAACGCCAATTAGGCAATTTCCATGTTAGGGAAGCCAACCCTAATCCCGTGGGTATTTAACCCTACTTTTGGGGGATTTTGCACGTCTACTTTTTGCAATTTAACCTAAGGGGTAAAATCCCAAGGTAACGGTATTTAAGTGAATTCCTCATCCAGATGACGCAGTATCGAATGCTCAACCAAGTTCCCCGAGAGCTGAATCAGTGGAGGAACAACCTATCCTATGAAATTGGGGGGCTATTTCAATATGTGGGACATCTACCGAGCCTGGTCGACATATTACCCAACGTGACCGCTATTCAAGCACTGATCAATTATTGGGATCCAGATGCCTCGGTTTTCCGATTTGGAATGTGTGAACTCACCCCAACCCTAGAAGAGTTAGAGGGATTATTGCAAATGCCGGGAAAGGGCAGTCCTATGGTATATCCGAGCGGAGGAACCAGAGAGCAATTTTGCCGATTTCTAGGATTAAGGAGCAATAGTTTAGACCAACACCCCGATGCTAGATCTTGTCCACTGAGGTTTCTATATGACCGATTTGGTGAAAAAGAGTCTTTTGAGCGCCATCAGATTGATTTCTTCATAACAAGGGGGCAATGGGAAGAGAAACGTATGCAAGCTTTTGGTTTGGTTTTGATTAATTTATTACTATTCCCTCAAAGGCATGGAAAGGTGACATTTGCAACCATCAACATGATTCACAGCCTTTTTCTAGGAATTCGTGGGACAACACCAACTTTGATACCCGTTGTCATAGCGGACATCTTTTCAGCCCTTACCAATTGCCAAAGGAAAGGGGGTTTCTTCTACGCTTCAAATCTGATACTCCAAATGTGGATCATGGAACATTTGGCGAAGAGATTACTCAATCCGATGGGTTCTTGCCTCCCAGTTGAGAATTGGATTGATTCGCATCGAGAGAGAGTCGGTCGCTACTACCGCGTTATGTCATTAAACCAGTTTATCGAGGAATTCAACAATTTGACACCAGAAAAGGTGCAGTGGGTTTTGGATTGGACTAAGGTTAGGAACCCAGCTTTTAAGACCACTCAACATGATTTCATTCCTTTAGCTGGAGTCAATGGTCTAGTAGCCTATATTCCGCAAAGGGTTATGAGACAGTTTGGCTACCCGCAAAGTATTCCTATGGTACAAAGGGTTGAAGATCTCAGATTGAGTACGGTAACCGAGGGTCGGAGCATGGTATTAGAGGCCTGGGGAAATCTGCGAGGATTTGAGAATTTGCAGTTGGAAATGGTAAACAAAATGGCACCTGCAGTTATGCCTGGGTACAACGAGTGGATCAAGCAAATGGTGGAACATGATAGGGCAAGGCAACAAACGTCATCAGCCAGTCTCGAAGAACAAATGGAGAGGCTAAAAAGGGAATTGGAGGAATCTCAAGCCCAGCTTATGATGGCCAACAGAGTTCTAGAAGATACCCAAGTGCAGCTGAGGAGGGAGAAGAAGAAGAATGAGAAGTTAGAGGAAGCCATAGATGCCTTTGATAGGATTAGGGAAGGAGCTCGTAAGCTCAGTTTAGGGAGCTCTAGAGAATCACAAAGTACAAGTCTCTCGAGACATAGGGATTTTGTAAACATGGTTACTAAGACCATTGACGAAGTTGTAAAGAAAGTTTGAACCATTCTGCAATATTATGAGAAGCTTTCTATTTTAAAGTTCTAAATTCACCTACAGGTTTGGAAATGGGATTTTACCCCGAAGGCTTGCATCATGCTAGGCCTACCCTTGGCACAAAAAGGGTTCCCCAAATAGGACATGCATTCGAATTGTTCAAATAGTTACTAACTCATGTCTTTTTCTTTTTCTTTTTCTCTTTTGAATAAATTGCAGAAAATCTAGTAACGATTGGTTTATCTAAAGAAGTCTTTTGCATTCTCAGGTAAATTTCAAAATAGCTTTTCGAAAAAGCCCCATTATTACACGATCCCGAAGTAAGGCCCAAAGGAATCGTGTAGACATGAGTACTCAACCAGAATCATCTGATAAGGCCGTTGCAACTACCCAGCCGGAGGCCGCAAGTCCTGGGGTTCAGTTGACAGAGTTACTCGCAAAATTTGGGGAAATGGCATCCGAAATGGCCGCTCAAAAGAGGTTAATTGACGAACTCGTTAGTAGCGGAGTGCAACCTGAGCCTGTGCCCGCTACACAACCACAATCCGAACCATTTGTTATTCCTCCCAGCCAAACCACGTTACCATTTGTTATTCCTTCAATGCAAACCACGTTTGAGGGAATTGTCAACCCGCAATATGCTTATACTCAAAATCCTCCGTTCTATCCTCCTTATGGGCAAGGGTTTCAGCCTCAAATTGACCCAAACATGCACCCGAATCCACAAACTTTTTATCAAACCACCGCAGAACCCGTGGTGCCGGAGCACACTTTTCAAAATAAGCCAGAAATGGGAGAGTCATCTGCCCAGGTTGATATGAAGTTGCTCAAACGTCTAGATCGTTTCGATGAATTTATAAGGAAGAGCCAGGGGTTGAATAAGCAGGGAGTCCTGGATTATGATGAATTGTGTCTTTTTCCGAACGTACAGTTGCCTGAGGGGTTCAAAACCCCTAAATTTAACAAATATGATGGGACGGGTAATCCCAAGACACATCTCCGACTATTTGCCAACAAATTGGGAAAGCCCGTGGACGATGAGAATTTGCCTTTAAGGTTGTTCCCCGAGAGTCTGGAAGGGGATGCGCTGGACTGGTATTCTAACCTGAAGCTTGAAGACGTGAAGACCTGGCTCGATCTGTCCAATGCCTTTATCAGACAATATGAATATAACTGCGAGTTTGCACCGACCAGAACCACGTTGGAAGGAACAAAAAGGAAACCCTCCGAGGATCACAAGACTTATGCTAAGAGGTGGAGGAAAATAGCTGCCAAGGTGGAGCCTCCGATGACTGAGGAAGAAATCATTCGTACTTTCATAAAAGCCCATGATCCTCCATATTTTGAAGAAATTTTCCGTATGACCGGATGTTCATTTGCGGCAATTGTGAATAAGCTTGAAGAATTTGACGACTTTGTGAGAGTTGGGAAAATTGTTAATGTATCTGCCCTGAAATCGCAAGTAGAAGCTTTGCAAGGGCGAGGAAGCAGTGAAAAGAAATCGCAATTCAAAAAGAAAGAAGGAGATGCGACCTTTGTTTGGAACCAGAACCCTTCACCCCGACCCCGATACCAACCCAACCCAACCTACCAGCAACCTTACCATTACTACTCAAACCCACACCATGTATATACTACCAACATCCACCACCCTCGACCTCGCCCAAACTATACTAACCCACCTTCAGCCCCTTTTCAAATTTCTCAACCAAATCCACCCCAAAACCGACCTCGACCTCCATTTAACCCAAGATTTCCTCCTCCAAATAGACCTGCTTACAACTATCCTCAACCCACTGAACCATACAACAGACCCCCTAGCCGTACTTTTACCAATTTAGGCAGGCCTTTAGACCAATTATATGACCAGTTAAGGGCCTCTGAAAAAATTGGCACAGTACCCCCTCCTACCTATCCGTATGGCATGCCCGCCTGGTATAACCCGCAAGCTGTTTGCGCTTATCATTCAGGGGCACCTGGACATTCAACCTTGGATTGCAAAGCTCTTAAACATAAAGTTCAGGATATGGTCGAATCTGGAGAAATAGTGATCAGAAAAAGGGAGCCACAAGGGCCGAACGTAAATCAAAACCCCTTGCCAGAGCACGTTGGGGTCATTCTGGACGATGCGGAGTACGAAGAACAAGTCAAAAAATTGGCGAGGGAAGCTGAAGTATTTGGGATCGCAGACCAACCATTCGTCATAGAATTACCATTCGGAGAAGATAACAAACCTTTTGTCTTGGATCTTACGCCAGCAGAGAGTGAAGCTTTGAAGTCGGTATTCATCGAATTCCCTGAGCAGGAGCCCGTTTTGAGTCTGCAACAAGTACCGTGGAATTACGATGAACCTACCATACAGATCGGGAAAAATTCAATTGCAAAGAAAGAGGTGTCAGTGGTTACCAGATCGGGGAAGACTGTAAGTCCATTTGAAACTACTATTCCGATTCAAGCTAATTCCGAGCCGCCCATTAAGCCAGCAATCACCGAGAAAGAAGCCGTGGATTTCCTTAAACGACTCCAGAGAAGTGAATACAACATAATCGAAAAGCTAAGCAAGTCACCTGCCCAGATAACCATGTTGGATTTACTTTTCTCTTCAGACGTGCATAGGGATGCATTGATCGACGTATTAACTAAAGCTCAAATTCCGAGGGACATTTCTGTTGATAATTTTTCAAACGTGGTTGGGAGCGTATTATTCAACAAACAAATTACTTTTTCTGACGATGCATTGCCGACAGAGGGCATTGAACATAATAGGGCGTTGTACATAACAGTGAGGTGCAACGGGAAAATGCTGCCGAAGGTGCTAATTGACAACGGGTCCGCGCTTAATATCTGTCCTTGGAGTACCTTGGAGAAGCTAGGATTGCAAGACATTAAGCTGAGGCCTTCAGGGAATATCGTCCGAGGGTTTGATGGAGCTCAAAGGGTGCCGATAGGAGAGGCAGATTTAGTAATCGAGATGGGGCCCGCCCAATTTCAAATAACTTGCCAAGTAATGCACTTCCCGAGCATTTACAATATTTTACTTGGAAGGCCATGGATTCACAAGTCTGGGGCTGTGCCATCTTCGTTGCATCAATTGCTAAAATTCGTAGTAAATGACAAGCTAATCACTATCTTTGCCGAAGAGGACTGCCTGGTAATCACCGATTCTGGATCTAAAGAGGAGGGAAGTCGAAGTGCCACCATGTCCCCTCATAGCACATCCGATATAGTCTCCGTAAGTTGGATCACAATGGAGGAACAAGCTCTCTCAAAAGCAAGTGTAATGATGGTTAAGGAAATGATTCGTGGAGGATACAAATTAGACAGAGGATTGGGGCGTGAACTGCAAGGGATCCTGAAGCCAGCGGAGATTATGGAAAAAAGGGATACATTCGGTTTGGGTTTCCAACCAACCGCCAAGGACATCAAAGAGATGAAAGAGCGCAAAAGAGCAGAGAAAGAGGGCAGGCAAAGGGTTTTTGACATTCCACCACTGCGGTATACTTTTCCACGACCAACAGAGGTTATCACATCAGAGGTTAATCCAGTTGAAGAAATTGAAGCTAGTTTGGCCCAGTTGTTCGTTGGGGCGACATTTGAAGATAGTTTGTCAGACAAAGCTGAATTTCCTGACATCCCTGAAGGGTCGATTTCCAATTGGACAGCTGAATTTCTGCCTATTCGGAAGGAGTTTCGGTAAACTGAAAGGGGTTTATCATTCATATGAATTCATGAAAAATACTTTTGCATCTGTAAATAGCCAATGAAAACGATTTTCCTTTTGCGCATGTAAATATTGTTAAATTTTCATTTTTCACTTGCTTTCAATCAAAGGTCTTTATGAAAATGCACAAGTTGTTCTTGTCATGTTGTGTTGTCTATATTTATATTGTTTGTTCATTTGTTTGTTGTATGCTTATTTGCTTATTATCCTACATTCGTTAATTCTTTCAGATGGCCAAAAATAAAATTATTTGACCCTTTGGATATCACAGTTCTGGAATACGATAATGGCAATTTCTATATCACTCACGACTTGGAGGTCTGTGAATCAGAACTCCAAAGCGAGAGTGATAATGAGGAGGTATTCGATTCTTTTGCAAAGGACCTTGAACAATATGAGGAAAAACCAAAACCGAACCTGGAAGAAACAGAAAAGGTTAACATTGGCACTGAGGATGAGGTTAAGGAGGTGCAGATCAGTATTCATTTGAATGAAAGGCAGAAAAAGGAGATGTTTGAATTCTTGACCATGTTCCAGGATGTATTTGCGTGGTCCTATGATGATATGACTGGCATTTCAACTGATGTGGTAGTGCATAGGTTACCCACAGACCCTTCTTTTCCACCCGTAAAATAAAAACCCAGAAAATTCAAACCAGATATAAGCCTCAAAATAAAAGAGCAAATTGAAAAACAACTCAAAACCAACATTATCATTGTTTCCCATTACCCAATTTGGCTTTCAAATCCAGTCCCTGTTCCAAAAAAGAGTGGAGAGGTGAGAGTTTGTGTTGACTATAGAGACCTTAATAAAGCCAGTCCTAAAGATGATTTCCCTCTACCAAATATTCACATTCTCTTAGACAATACTGCCGGACATGAGATTGAAACCTTTTGCGATTGTTTTGCTGGCTACCACCAAATCTTGATGGCAGAAGAAGATAGGGAGAAAACTGCTTTCATTACCCCTTGGGGTACCTTTTGCTACCGAGTGATGCCTTTCGGTTTAAAGAATGCCGGAGCAACATATCAGAGGACCATGACAACCCTATTTCATGATATGATCCACCGAGAAATGGAGGTCTACGTGGATGACATTATAATCAAGTCTAAAAGGGCAGAGGACCACTTGGTTGATCTGAAGAAATTGTTCGAGAGACTACGGAAGTACAATTTGAAGTTAAATCCTGCAAAATGCGCCTTCGGAGCACCTGCGGGTAAGCTGTTGGGATTTATTGTCAGTAAGAGAGGCATAGAGATAGATCCAGCAAAAATCAAAGCAATTCGAGATATGCCAGTGCCAAAAACTCAGAAGGACGTGAGGTTCATTGGCCAATTAACTGCCACCTGTGAGCCATTGTTCAAATTGTTGAGAAAGAATGTACCGTTATATTGGAATGAGGAGTGTCAACGGGCTTTCGACAAGATTAAAGATTATTTGTTGCATCCGGCAGTCTTGGTACCACCGAAGCCCGGTCGACCATTAATCATGTACCTATCCGTGCTTGAAGGAGCAGTTGGGTGTGTTCTAGGTCAACATGATGACTCTGGAAGGAAAGAAAAAGCCATTTACTATCTAAGCAAGAAGTTCACGCAGTACGAGGCTAATTATTCATTCATTGAGAAAAGCTGCTGTGCATTGGCCTGGGCAGCCCAAAAGCTTAGACACTATCTGTTGAGCCATACCACGTATCTTATTTCCCTGTCTGATCCTTTGAAGTATCTTTTGGAGAAGCCGATGTTGACTGGGCGTCTGGCGAAATGGCAGATAATTCTCTCAGAATTCGATATTGTGTTCACCTCGCAAAAGGCGGTCAAGGGGCAAGCTATAGCTGATCATTTGGCGGAAAATCCAAGAGATGATGATTATCAACCCCTCCGTACTTATTTCCCTGACGAGAGGGTCCTATTTGTAGGCCCTGCAGATGATATAAGTGAACAAAGTCCTGAATGGAGGCTTTTCTTCGATGGAGCTTCGAATTCTCTCGGAGCTGGAATTGGAGCTGTTTTGGTGTCACCCGAAGGGAAGCACTACCCTGCCGCTGCCAAATTGCAATTCGCTTGCACGAATAACATGGCCGAATATGAAGCCTGCATTTTTGGTCTAAAAATGGCGTTGGAAATGGAAATCAAAGAGTTGATAGCTTTCAGTGATTCAGATTTGCTCGTGCATCAAATCTTGAAACAGTGGATAACCAAAGATTCGAAAATTCTACCCTACCATTGTAGTCTGCTCACTTTGGCCAAGCAATTTCAAAATTTGGAGTTTAGACATCTCCCGAGAGCCAGGAACGCATTTGCCGATGCTTTGGCCACTTTAGCTTCTATGATCCAATATCCAGATGAATTGAGGATCGAGCCAATTCCGATTCAACTTCAAGATAAGCCTGCCCACTGCTGGGTTGCAGAAGAGTCCTCGGATACTATTCCTTGGTTTAATGATCTTAAAGAGTTTCTTAAAACTGGGTCTTACCCTCTGCATGCTGGTACAAAAGACAAGAATTTTCTGCGTAGAATGGCTTCGAAATTTTTCTTAAATGGAGAAGTGTTGTACAAAAGAACCTCAGATTTGAACCTTTTAAGGTGCATTGATGAAGATGAAGCTCAATATATGATGAAAGAAGTGCATAGTGGCGTTTGTGGACCTCACATGAATGGCCACTTGCTAGCAAAGAAAATCATGAGAACCGGATACTTCTGGCTTACTATGGAGCATGATTGTATAGACTTTGTCCGGAGATGTATAAAATGCCAAATGCACGGTGACATTATACGCGCTCCACCCACTGAATTGCATAGCATGACCGCCCCGTGGCCCTGTTCAATGTGGGGTATGGACGTGATTGGTACAATCGATCCTCCTGCTTCAAATGGACATCGATTTATATTGGTGGCAATCGAGTACTTTACCAAATGGGTTGAAGCGGAGCCATTCAAACATGTCACAAAGAAGGTAGTTGCCAATTTCTTGAGAGATCACATCATCTGTCGCTTTGGGGTACCCGAAACACTTATCACGGACAATGCCAGGAATCTGAACAATGACATGGTAGATGGATTATGTGAGCAGTTCAAAATCAAACACCGCAATTCTGCCATTTATAGGCCTCAGATGAATGGAGCTGTAGAAGCCGCAAATAAGAATCTGAAGAAGATTATCCGCAAAATGACAGAAAGGCACCGCGATTGGCATGAAAAGTTGCCATATGCATTAATGGCGTATCGGACTTCTATCCGAACATCAACTGGGGCAACACCGTATTCACTCATGTATGGAATGGAAGCTGTATTACCAGCTGAGGTTGAAATTCCGTCGCTACGAATCCTTATGGAAGCTAAATTGGAGGAGGCCGATTGGATCAAGCAGCGCCATGAGCAATTGACTTTGATAGATGAGAAGCGATTCAATGCTATCTGTCATGGTCAGTGCTATCAGAAACGTGTGGCCCGGGCTTACAACAAAAAGGTCCATCAGCGGACATTTGAGGAAGGTGATAAGGTACTGAAGCGGATTTTGTCAATGCAAGATGAAGCTAAAGGCAAATTCGCTCCAAATTGGCAAGGGCCGTTCATTGTCCAAAAGGTATTACCTGGCGGAGCGCTCATCTTGGCGGAAATGGATGGACGGGCATTCCCTCAACCCATCAACTCAGATATGTGCAAAAAGTTTTTCATTTGATCACGCAAATTTTCTTTAGAAATTCATGCAAATGGCGAAATGCAAGTCAGGCCATCTTCTTTTACACTAAAAACATTTTATCTCTACTTGTCCCCTTTGAGCCATCAGAATTGACAAATTTCGTTTGATAACCCTTGAGAATTGCAAATCCCACACTGGAGCAAATTTATTTCGAAAAAAAAAGAAAAGAAAAAAAAGGGGGAAGAGAAAACCCTATACTGGGGCAAATTTAGTTTTCAAAGAAAAATGCAAAGAGAGAAAATTCGATCAAACCGGGGCAAATTTTCCTCAGTTTTGGAGTTGTTTTAAAAAAAGTGCAATCTTAAGTTATTTCACCTCTTATATAAAAATTTGCTTTCAAGCCTCAACTTTTCTTGAAAAACACCTCACCTGACCTCATTATAAAAGCTCAAAGTCCTGGCTTTCGTCACTTGCTGCATTTCTATTAGAAAATTTGTTAATCAACTAGCAGGTGATGTCCGTAATGTCTTCGCCTAATTTTACAAGGGAAGTACATTTTTACTGATGCCAGAAATCCTTAATTCATGTTTCTGAGTCGATCATGGTCGAGATATTTCAGTCTTCTTTAGGTGAAAACCCGAAAGGGCACCTCGAAAGAAAAAGAAAAAAAAGAAAGAAAGAAAAAAAAAAGAAAAGAAAAAAAGAAAAAAAAGAAAGAAAGAAAGAAAAGAAAAAGGAAAAGAGAAAAGAAAAACAACAAAAGCAAAAATAAAAGGGCGCCAAGGTAGGTTTTCACAATAGTCAAGCTCGAGAAGGAACAGCTGGTGACCTGGTTCATTGAAGGTTTTCCTCATATTTGTGAAACTTCTGCCAGTATCGGATTCCGAAGCGAAAATATCCGAAGTCTTGAATATGATATTCATTGGCTAAACTTGTATTTTCTGTATAAACACCTTTTTTACAAAATGTAAATCTCCTGGTTTCTTTAATTCACTTGCATTCTACTATCTATGGCTGTCTGCATTCTTTTGCATGCTCATCTTTGCCTGACATAGGAAATAATCTTGCATATACATTGATTGTTATGTGATAAATTTTCACGCATCATTCTTTCACCATTGAATTCAAATGAATGATAAACCCTAAGGTTTGGGCAAAGATAAGGGATTCAATCATCAGCTACAGTGAGTAACATGCAACAGAGTTACCACCTGGATTGGGTGACGTGGTAAATCCGCATTTTATCAGTCTCAGAATTTGAAAAGTCACAAGTTCGACCAAGACGGATGCCGCAGAACAGAGGCAAAAATAGTACAAGACTCATGTTTACACGATTCTCAAGGCAAACCGGATCAAATAATGGTGGTAAATCCATTATTATTTATTCTTTTCTTGCAGGAACACTGCGTTCACAAATGAAAGCGATCATTCTCTTTTTCATACCTAAAGCAATGTTATTTGCAAAGTTGGATTATAAGGACCAACATCAGCCAACGCTTCAACTACAGAGATCCAATCTCTCTCTAGGTACACAAATTTGAACTAATCTGAAGTAAAAATTCAATTCATTGTCTCAAACTTCCCCAGTGAAGTCCCGTTTAATTTCTGTTCGGGTCAGTCCCGTTTAAATTCTGTTCGGGTCAGTCCCGTTTAATTTCTGTTCGGGTCAGTCCCGTTTTAAATTCTGTTCGGGTCAGTCCCGTTTAAATTCTATTCGGGTCAGTCCCGTTTAAATTTCTGTTCGGGTCAGTCCCGTTTAAAATTCTGTTCGGGTCAGTCCCGTTTAAATTCTGTTCGGATCAGTCCCGTTTAAAATTCTGTTCGGGTCAGTCCCGTTTAAAATTCTGTTCGGGTCAGTCCCGTTTAAATTCTGTTCAGGTCAGTCCCGTTTAAATTTCTGTTCGGGTCAGTCCCGTTTAAAATTCTGTTCGGGTCAGTCCCGTTTAAAATTCTGTTCGGGTCAGTCCCGTTTAAATTCTGTTCAGGTCAATCCCGTTTAAATTTCTGTTCGGGTCAGTCCCGTTTAATTTCTGTTCGGGTCAGTCCCGTTTAAAATTCTGTTCGGATCAGTCCCGTTTAAATTCTGTTCGGGTCAGTCCCGTTTAACTTCTTGTTCGGGTCAGTCCCGTTTAAATTCTTGTTCGGGTCAGTCCCGTTTTATTTTTTCTGTTCGGGTCAGTCCCGTTTAAATTCTGTTCGGGTCAGTCCCGTTTAAATTCCTGTTCGGGTCAGTCCCGTTTAAATTCTGTTCGGGTCAGTCCCGTTTAAAATTCTGTTCGGAACAGTCCCGTTTAAATTCTGTTCGGGTCAGTCCCGTTTTCAATTCTTGTTTGGGTTAGTCCCGTTTTCAATTCTTGTTCGGGTCAGTCCCGTTTTATTTTTCATGTTCGGGTCAGTCCCGTGTTAGAATTCCTGTTTGTTGGAATCTTTTGCAGCCCAATAACACAGGCAAGTATTTGGTGTCTACTTCTTTGTCTCAAGTTTTTTTCAAAACTCAGACAAAGAGGGGCAAACTGTAGACACCAAATTTTAAATAATTTTATGTAGCATCTATTTCATGATTTTCATTTTAGATTGTTTGCATTTTAGTTCGTTATTGTGTGTTTTGCACTATTAGTTGTTATGATATTTTAGTTTTATTCATTTTCGCCCTTTTAGTTGACCTATTTCATTTGCTATTTATTCTTATTTACTTTTAGTTTTAGTTTTTAGTTTTAGCTTTTAATTTTAAGATTAGCATAGAAGTTTTTAGAAAAAGAAAAAGAAAACATCAAAAACATGTTTTAGTCATTTTGCTTTTATTCAATGCTTTCTTAAAGGAAAAATGAAATGAAAAATCATAAAAAAAGAAAGAAAAAAAAAGGAAAGAAAAAAAGAAAAAAAGAGGAAAAAGAAGAAAAATTCAAAAAAATAGGCTTTAGTTGGTTTGGAAAAATGGAAAGAAAGAAAAGGAAAATTTGTTCACAAAAATATGTTTATTTCTTTAAATTCAATCTTTGGGCACTTTAGTTATTTTTATTAAGTTATTTTGAGAAAAAGAAAATGATGAAAAATGAAAATTAAAAAAATTAAAAATGGCCATTTTTGTTTAGTCTTTTGTTTAAAATTATTTTTGTTACCTGGTTTGTGTATTTTTGTTATTATTATTATTTATATTTTTATTTTTATTTTATCATTTCTGTAATTATCAAGTTGTTTCAAAAAAAAATATATATATATAGCGGAGCATGCACGCTGCAATTTTTTTGCAGCGTGCAAAGGACAGCCACGGATAGCCATCGGATGGCTAGATGGAAAGGGAAGGACAAGCCTTCATCCTCACCATTGGGGTGAGGGTTTAGTGGCCTGGGGTTCCATATAAAAGGCAACAAGAAGGTTCAGCAGGAAGAGAGGTTTTTAGAGAGGGGAACGGCTGAAAAATCTGGGGAGAAAAACAGAGAGGTAGGCGCGGCGAGTTCCAACAGAAAATAAGAGAAGAACAGAGAGAAGATTAGTGGCGTTGTTTTCTGGGAAAAAGGAAAGGGAATCAAAGAGTGATAGGCTAAGAATTAATAGGAAGGAACAGGGAGAGAGGCGTTGCAGAATTTGGAAGGATAACAGCAGCAAAGGCGCAGCCTTTTTCCAGTTTCTGTTGAGTCTTCGCTGAAGATTGTTGCTTCGCCAGTCATTCATTGTTGCCATCCAAAGGAGTAAAGGTAGTTTTTCCTTGTCTATCTTCATTCATGTGTCGTTAATGCTCCTCAGTTTTGTTGTTTGTTTGATTGACTGTCTTAGAGTGGCAATTTTGAGCCAAAATTCTGTTCTCGGAAAAAAAAAAAAAAAAGAGTTCAAAGTGAACAAAAAGTTGTTTTTTTTTGTATACTTTCACGTCTGGGTTTTGATGTTTAAATTACAGATATTTTCCTGATGATCCTTTTGCTTGGGTAGTTCTGTCTCGGTTTGAGTTTCATGGATAAAGTTTCGCCGCAACTAAAGTAATATTCTCGGTTTGATGTAATGGTACAAACAAGATCAGATTTTTGTTTCTTTAGGTTGCTGAAACTGTGTTCTGTTTTGGTGTTTGGTGATGACTTGGTGCTGGTTTAAGATGTCATGAATACGTTGTTTCCCTCGTTGCCCAAAAGGAAAGCCACGGCAAGAGCCATTCCTGCCCCTTTTACTTTTTTTTTTCTTTTCCTACGTTAGAATAATTCTGGTTTTGTTTAGAGTTTAGGTGAAGATTTTTTTTGTACAATGAACTAGTTTTCATAGTTTTCTTTTGGGGCTGGAAGTGAAGTAGCAGGGCTGAAGCCTTTTGATGGTTGCAGCAATGTTTATTATCGGTGTTGCTAAAATTGCCAAAGACATTTTGATTGCTGCATCATTTTTTCCTGTGGCCGAGAGTCTTGTCCTCATTTTTGGCTTGTGTAAAGGTCCTTGTTGTTTCTGATTCGGTCATCCCTTTGTACGCATGATAGGATTTTGAAACAGTTTTTTTTTTATTATTTGAAATGTTGGAATGCATATGCCATGTAAATACTGAAGTTCAAGAGCATGGTCTGCTAAAGTATAGAATCTGTAGACACCAAATTTTTACTCATTTTTGTTTTAATTCACTACAATTTTATCTTAGACATTTTTCAAGCATTTTGGACATCAAATCTTTTAATTTAGTTTTATTTGTTAATTTTATTTATTTTTCTTTTTTGCTTATTTGTCTGTTAATTTTAAGATTTTGTGGAAAAAGGAAAATAGCAATTTTGTTTTAGTTGATTTTATTTTAGCCAATTTTAATCAATTTATTTTTTGTTTATTGGTTTAGAAAAGAAGAAAAAGGAAAAAAAGATGAAAAATGATGAAAATGGGAAAAAAGGAAGGAAAAATAGAAAATTTGCATTTCTTGGTGTTTCTAGTTTATTTACTTTTCATTCAATGATTAATTAATTTGTTTTGTTTTATTTTTATTATTATTAAGTTTGTTTTAATTAATCTCTTAAAAAAAAAAAAAAAAAGGTGCTGCGGCATGCAAGCTGCATATTTTTGCAGCTTGCAAGAAAGGGGCTTTGGGACAGCCCTTGGATGCAAATACAGAGGAAGTTGCTAAGGAGTTTAGGTTTGAGGGACTGGATATAAAAGCTAAAGAAAGACAGCAGCCGCAAAGGGGGGATAACAACGGAGAGTCTTGGGAGATAGAGGGGGAGCTAGAGGAGAGAGAGAGGGGGGGAAGGGACGGAAAAAGAGAAAAAGGAAAGAGTGATGGCAAGAAGGAAGCTACGCGAGAGAGAGAGAGTGACGGGATAAGGGAGAGAAAGAAAAACGGGAGAAAAGAGACAGAAACAGAGAAAGTGAGGCTAGGGATACGAGCGGCTAAAAACTAAGAAGGTCGGCTAGAAGGCTGAGAGAGAAACCAGGTAGGGAGAGTGAGTTGGATGGTACAAAAGTGAGAGGGAAATCTGATAAAAGAAGAAGGATTGGCGGCTGATGTGCTAAGGAAGAACAACCTCAGGCAATAACGGAGAAGAGAGTTTCGGCAGTAGCAACGGGAAGGAAAAGGAAAATACGGAGCAGCTACAACATCAGAGGATCTTATCATCGGAATCGACTGAAGTGGTGGTGCTGTCATTGCCGCTGCTGCTTTCCTTTTACTGCCGTGGACTCCATCACCATTGACGAATCTTTACAAGGTATTTCAGTCATAATCTCCTGCAAAGTTCAGATTTTTCTGATTGTTTATTGTTGGGTCTATGATTAAGGAACGCATGAAAGTTGACCTGAGATTTTAGGGGCAGTGTTTGGGTTTTTTTTTTTCGGTGGTGGATAGATGATGAATTTAAGATGATTATGGCTGATGTTTGTGTTCAACAAGCCCAGCAAAGTATATGTTTTGTGTCCCTGCTATCAGATTTGCATGACCTCCAATTTTGTTTATATTGGAGTTGATCATCAAGTTGATGACGATTCACTAGCCCCTTCAATGGTATGAAACAAAAGGAGGTTTTCGCTATTTTCTTTTGAGTTTCATCTGCACTTTCACAGTCCGAAGATGTCTGCTTTTGTAACGCACCATTGAATCCTTTCAGCCCCTGTCCATGTTTTTCCTTTCGTTAGTTGGTTGGATATATGTTCCATTTCTTCTTTGATTACTTTCATGACTATGTCCCTGTCCTTTTATTTTCCTAGCTGGTATTTGTTTGCATCAAAAACTAGGAAAACAACCATAAGAAGTGTCGGCAGTTTTGTTTCTTCAAATGATTGCACGTTCATTCCAGAATTCTGCATCAGTTTCTTTCTAGATTGTTTGTTTGTTTGGATGTTGAGGTTAGACGGTTGTTGCTTGGTTTCAAGTCGAGATTGTGTTTGAAATTTTCGGAAACAAAGCTTGTGTTTTTGGGGTCTGAAACACGAGTTTTAGAAATGGAAGTGCAGCAAACTGGTTTCATGGTGATGACAGAAATGTCTCATACGTTCTGTATGAAATTGTTTGAGTTGGTTCAGATTTGGCATTATTGTTGTTTGATTTTGGGTTTAAATTGACAAATTTCATGTTTGCAAAGTAGAGAAATGTATGAGAGTTTGCTTAGTCTTTATTTGAGGAATATGTGATGGTTCATTTAATGTCCAATTGCAGCAACTCACGCATATCAGAAGCTGTAGAAAGAAAAGGAATTGCAGAAATTTTAGTCGTGAATGATATTTTGCATGCATGAAAATCTTTCAAATTTTACATTTTGGCCCCCAAGTCTCTCCTTATTCCACTAGGACCCAATCAATTAAATAATTTCATCAATTTGGTCCTTGGTAGTTTTAATTTTTGCAATTTCATTGTTTGTTTGATTCCAATTAGCCACCTTGTTTTGTTTAAATTGCACTTCATGCATGAATTTAAGAGCTTTATGACCGAATGAGCTCTAGTTTGCCTATTTTCTTTAATCTCTTCAAATAAATTGGTACCTTGACCATTTCTTTTATTTTGGAGGATAAATAAGTGATTTCACTCCATGTAGAGCATCAATTCAAGGTGGCCGTATAATTTCTTTTATCCCTCTTTGTGTCTTTCCTATGTGACCCAACGTGCTAAGTGCATTGCATGTCTACTTTGCTTTCCTAGCTTTTCTTTAATTCCTTTTACTTATGTCATTTACTTTTTGTTTTCATTAAGTTATTCTTTTAATGGGGTATGTGTACACCTCTTGGCTTGTAATAGATAGGGCTGTGGCGAGCAATTTGGTCCATTTTCCCTTTCCCCTTTTGTTTTAGTTAGTGAATGTAATAGGTTCATTAGCTTGATTGCATGCCTACGTGTTAAGTGTTAATTTGCTTTGTTAGGGCCTTGCATCTAGTCGAGTATGCTAAATGTTATGTGCTATGTGTTTATGAGTATTTGGCATGTCTACTCGCTTTCCATAGCCATGAATGAATGTGATGGATGAATGTACGTTTCCACTAGTCCAACGCTAGTCGGAATTCATAGAATGGGCTAGTCCAACGCTAGACCCTTAGGGATTTCCCCTCGTTAGCACATATTTGCATGTTCATTACATGTCATGCATTCTTTTTAGTTTTATCATTTT
This sequence comes from Coffea arabica, assembly GCF_036785885.1. NCBI lineage: Eukaryota > Viridiplantae > Streptophyta > Magnoliopsida > Gentianales > Rubiaceae > Coffea > Coffea arabica. The sequence goes on from NC_092329.1 coordinate 40,133,744, forward strand.
GCATGTCCCTCGAACCCCTTTTCCCTCCATTTTAGGATTTTTGCATTTCATGCTAGTTATAGGGTTCATTTGCTTGAGAGTCCCCTTAAATATGGGATATAGACGAGTGTGGTTTTTTCTAAGCCTTAGCACGCTTGTATCCTCTCTATCAAAGGGCAAATTGAGTCACGATTTAGGTCTCCCCGTACCCATTATGCATGAATTCCCTAGGTTCATGCATCCACTCTATCATTATACTTTCATTTTTTTTTCCTCCCATTTGCACACTGAGGGTGCTCACCTCGGCCACCCCGCGTGTCCGAGGTGAAGTCACCTCGTCCCTCTTCAAAATCCATCCGTCGTGAGCGTCGTCCCGGACCTCGGCCGGATCCGTAGTCAACCGTGTAGGTGACCTCGGCACCCCCACCTCGGCTGCACGATGATGATGTCAACCCCTCTGACATCATCCAGGACCAGCACTTTATCTGAAAAAACACTGGAGGCCCTTAATGGCACCTGCACCATATCCTCCGTCATCACTCCCAGGCGGCTACAGTGTCAGAGTCAGACCTCCTGACAGGAGACAGAGCCGTAATGCCAGAGAGTGGGTCCCGCTAGCATGAGCCTTCCGTCTTGACCACCTCTCTTCTATAAATACCTCACTCACACTCCCAACAAGTAAGCCTACACTGTTCATTAACTCATTCTCATTATTCTCGTTCTCATACTAACTTGATCGTCGGAGTGATACCAGGGGAGAAGCCCCGCCTCTCACTTCGGACAAGGAGGTTCACTTCGGACACAGGAGTTCACCTCACTTCGTCTCAGAGAGGACTGATCCAGGTCGGTCTAGTTACCAACCAAAAATCACCTCCTCAATTGGCGCCGTCTGTGGGAATCGAGACTACTATTACTAAAATGAGATCCACGCGCTCCAGAAGTGGTCGAGTTCCCTCAATTGGGGCTGGGCAGACCTCGGGAGCCCAGCAAGATCGCATTTCTGAAGAGCAAGGGTCCCCGAGGACCCAGCCTAACAACGAGGAGGCCATCACCAAGATGGCCGAGTTCGTGTCACACAACCCTACCGTTTTTGAGGAGCTAGGAAGGTACCTCAAAAGACAGGGGAAAGAAAAGGCCGAGTCTTCCAAGAGGAGGCCGACGAAGTCCCCTGAGGCACCTTCAGGTGAAGACTCCGATGAGGGGCGTCTCTCTCGGAGTACCTCCAGGCGTGCCTCCTCCAAGGCGACCTCTAAAATTGCCTCCATCTCCCGAGCGTTTTCTCGAGGACTTCTAGGGAAACGGTCCGAGGACCCACCTCGGCGCCCCGGGGGCCTAGCTTCGGATTACATGAGGGCTCCGCCCTTTACGGATGACATCAATGGGGAAAGGGTGCCCCCGAACTTCAAGCTTCCAAACTTGCACACCTACGACGGCCGAGGTGACCCCGAGGATCACCTCCGCGCCTTCATCTCCGCATTCCGACTCTACTGCGTCCCCGACGCCGTGATTTGTCGGGCTTTCCCCATTTTCCTACATGGGACTGCCCGGAAGTGGTTCTGGAGTTTGGAACCGGGGAGCATTTCCTCCCTGGATGAGCTGATAGACCGGTTCATCCACCGCTTCGTGTCGTCTCGACCAATCACGAAGACTTCAGCTTATCTCTTGAACCTTCAACAGGGTCAGGGCGAGTCCCTTCGCTCATATGCTCAAAGGTTCAACGAGGAGAATGTGCAAATACCTGATCAGAATGAGCAGGTAACTCTCGCGGCCTTTACCAACGGGTTGGTGGCCGGACTCTTCAACACCGAAATCCATCGGGATTACCCCCGTACACTTCACGAACTCTGGGAAAGAGTGGATCAGGGAATCCGAAGTGAAGATGTGAATCGCATGAAGCGAGAAGCCCAAGCCTCTCGTACAGGACAAGATACCCGGAGAAGGAAAGACATCGGGCGAGGTGAACCCGGCCCAAGTGGCACCTCAAACCCAGCCCGGGACCGCCGGAGTGTCTTCGACCGGATCGTAAAAGGAAGATCATCCACCTCGGACGCTGAGCTGACACCGCTCAATTCCAGCCGATCTCATGTCTTGGCTGTGATGAGGCAGAACCACCTCGGCCGAACACCTCCTGAGATCCCTGGAAGAAGAGATAGGAGGAACTCCAGCCTCTACTGTGCCTACCATCGAGATGTTGGGCACGAGACCGAAGATTGCAACGATCTGAAGCGAGAGATCGAAAACCTGATTCGACAGGGACACTTGAAACAATTTGTCCGCAAAGATGGAGGCTTCGGCCGAAGTGCCTCCCACCGGGAGAGCCGAGGTCCTCGTCGAGAAGACAGGCGGGACACCAAACTCAACTGCCGAGGTCCTGAGGACCATAAGGGGGACCAAAGGCCTCCACGCGACGGATCACCAGGCTACGGCCCAAACATTGCCGGGGTGATCAACACCATCTCAGGTGGCCCCACGGGAGGAGACAGCCAGAGCTCCCGAAAGCGGACCTACCGCCAAGCCGGCATGGATGTGGCCGAGCCGAGCTCGAGGCTGTCCGAGGTGATAACCTATGGTCCTCGTGACCCCGTCCCCGCTGCCTCCAGCAATCACGAGACTCTCGTGATTGAGGTCCTCACAAACAATTATATAGTCAAAAAGGTCTACGTTGACCCCGGAAGCTCGGTAGACGTCCTGTACTACCGAACTTTCGAGAATTTGAAGTTGACCCGGGAGCAACTCACTCCGGTCAGAACTCCCCTTGTCGGCTTCGGGGGGCACGTTGTCCACCCGGAGGGCATGGTGAATTTAATGGTAACAATCGGGCGTCACCCCCGTTGCCGAACTGTGCCTGTCAGTTTTGCGGTGGTCAAAGCGGACTCTCCTTACAACATGCTGATAGGCCGGCTCACGCTCAACGCCTTGAGAGCCGTATATTCCACCTACCACCTGAGTTTCAAGTTTCCAACGCCAGAGGGGGTGGCCGAGGTAAGCAGCGATGTGGGCGCCGCCCGAGAATGCTACCTCGCCACCATCCAAGCTGCAGTCGGACCTCAGCCCCCGCCGAGGTCAGAAGAAAAGAGGCCGGCTGTCCTCTCCATAGACTGCATCGACCCTAAAAAGGCAGGAGAGCCCAACAGGCTTGAGTCTGGGGATGAGGTGGAACAAGTGATCTTGGATGAAGCCAAACCTGACCAAGTGGTCCAAGTAGGGGCCGGACTCCCCTCACCCCTGAAAGAAGAAATGATCTCCCTGATCAAGGACCACCGAGACATCTTTGCGTGGTCCGCAGATGAAGTGGTCGGAGTGCCACCCGAGCTTATGACTCACCAACTTAACGTTAACCCACAGGCCCGACCTGTGCGGCAGAAACGAAGGCACTTCGGCCCCGAACGCAGCAAGGCCATATCGGACGAAGTTGACAAGCTCGTGCCGGCCAAGATGATCCACGAGATCCAATATCCCACCTGGCTGTCCAACCCAGTTATGGTCAAAAAGGACACCGGTGGATGGAGAATGTGTGTAGACTTCACCGACCTCAACAAGGCCTGTCCCAAAGACTGCTATCCCCTCCCGAGGATAGACGCCCTCGTCGACTCGGCGATGGGGTATGAAGTCCTCTGCTTCCTAGATGCCTTCAAAGGGTATCATCAAATAGGAATGAGTGAAGAGGACCAAGAGAAAACGGCATTCTACACCGACCAAGGTGTTTATTGTTACACTACCATGCCCTTCGGGCTAAAGAATGCCGGGGCGACCTACCAAAGGCTGATCAACCGACTCTTCAAGAATCAGATCGGCCGCAATGTGGAGGCCTATGTGGATGACATCCTCGTCAAAAGTCTCGCCACTTCATCCTTCCTGTCAGACTTGAGGGAAGTCTTCGGGGTCCTGCGAGACTCGAGGATGAAGCTGAATCCCAAGAAGTGCGTCTTCGGCGTCACCTCGGGAAAATTCTTGGGGTATCTGGTTTCCCACCGAGGAATCGAGGCCAACCCCGACAAAATCAAGGCCATACAGGACATGTCCCCACCTCGGAACATCCGAGAAGTCCAAAGACTGAATGGACGCCTGACCGCGCTGAACCGCTTCTTGTCTCAATCTGCTAAGAAGGCCCTGCCCTTCTTTAAAGTGCTGAAGAAGTCTGATCAGTTCGCCTGGACTGAGGAGTGTCAGTCTGCCTTCGACCAGCTGAAGCAGTACTTGCACCACCTGCCCACTCTCGCTTCACCTCGGCCCGAGGAGAAGCTCTACCTCTACCTCTCTGCGGCCGACGAGGCCGTCAGCGCTGTGCTCATCCGAGATGAGGGCACCCAAGTGCCAGTTTACTACGTCAGCCGAGCCCTCCGCGGGCCGGAGATTCGATACACTCAGGTGGAGAAACTCGTGCTGGGGCTAATCCACGCAGCTCGGCGGTTGAAGCCCTACTTCTTAGCTCACCCCATCTCCGTCAGGACTGACCAGCCCATCCGGCAGATATTGGTGCGACCCGAAGCATCTGGTCGCCTCACCAAGTGGGCTGTCGAGTTGGGAGAGTATGACTTAACATACGAGCCTCGCACAGCTATAAAGGCACAAGCCTTAGCCGACTTCCTCGCCGAGCTGACCTTCACGGAAGGTCCAGAGTCCGCCTCCGCCGGAGCCGAAGTGTCCACCTCATCCCCGTGGACATTGTATGTGGATGGATCCTCTAATGGAGATGGCAGCGGTGCCGGACTTCTTCTGGAAGGACCTCAGGGAGAGGTGTGCTCCTACGCCCTCCGCTTTGGCTTCTCGGCCACCAATAATGAAGCCGAATATGAGGCTTTAATTGCTGGACTCCAGCTGGCCCGGAGGCTCGGCGCCCAGCAAATCCACGTCCGCAGTGACTCCCAACTTGTTGTGCGCCAAGTTCTCGGTGAGTATGAGGCCAAGGATGAGACCATGCAACGATACCTCTCCAAGGTTCACCAGCTCACCGCGTACTTCGAGTCATTCGAAATCCAGAGAATCCCCCGGTCCCAGAATAAGCGAGCCGACGCCTTATCCCGGCTGGCCTCCACTTCATTCTCTGACCTCAACAAAACAGTCTTAGTGGAAGTTCTGAGTGAACCCGGATATGTGGAAGAGGTGGCCTGCCCCGTGCACTCCGAAGATACCTGGATGACCCCGTTCATCCTTTTCTTGGGTCAGGGAACACTCCCTGAAGACCGAGCCGAGGCGAGAAGAATACAACGCAAGGCGGCTCGGTACGCTCTCCGCGATGGAGAACTGTACAAACGCTCTTACCTCGGCCCATGGTTGAGGTGTGTCACTCCCGAGGCCGAACGTCACGTCCTCCACGAGATCCACGAAGGCCTGTGCGGAGCTCACGTCGGCCACAGGATGTTAGCCAAGAAGACTATGCTCCTTGGATATTTCTGGCCGTCACTTCGGCAAGACTCCCAGGACCTCGTTCTCGGCTGCCCTTCCTGCCAAGTCCACGCACCCGAGCACCACCAGCCTTCAAACTTCATGGTCCCCATCACTTCACCCTGGCCGTTTGAGCAATGGGGGACAGATATCATAGGTCCTTTTCCTAAAGCCGTCGGGGGTTATACCTTCCTGGTGACCGCGGTGGACTACTTCACTAAGTGGGTCGAGGCCGAGCCACTTCGGACCATCTCAGGGCTAGCCATCCAAAAATTCTTTTGGAAATGCATTATCTGCCGCTTCGGCATACCTCAGATCATCGTCTCGGACAATGGGAGACAATTTGCCGAGAACCCATTCAAGACCTGGTGCGAGAGCCTCGGCATCAAGCAACACTTCACTTCGGTTGGCCACCCCCAGGCCAATGGTCAAGCAGAAAACTTCAACCGGACTCTCCTGCATGGCCTCAAGACCCGACTACACCAAGGTGGGTCATCTTGGGTGGAGGAACTCCCCAGTGTCTTGTGGTCATATCGGACCACGCCGAGGTCAGCGTCGCAAGAGACCCCATTCTCCCTGACCTATGGCGCCGAGGCTGTCAACCCGGCTGAGATCCTTACTCCTAGCCCTCGGCTGGTAGCCTATGCCGCCGAGGTGAACGACGAAGAGAGGCAGCTGGACCTCGACCTCGTCGAAGAACGAAGGGACCTCGCCTCAGCCCGGATAGCTTCATACAAGAACACACTGGCACGCTATTACAATGCCCGTGTCAGACATCGTAGATTCCGTCCTGGAGACTTGGTTCTCAGGAAAAATTCAGTCAGCCGAGCTGAGCCGCAAGGGAAATTATGCCCGAAATGGGAAGGCCCTTACCGAGTTGTGGAATCTGACCCTAAAGGGTATTGTAAACTGAGCTACCGAGATGGCTCATTAGTGCCGAGGTTTTGGCACGCCGAGAACCTTAGGTTGTATTATGCTTGGAGTTGTGATTTCATGCAGTTGTTTCATCAAAGTTGACTTCATCCAATTATCTTGTCAAGTTGACTTCAGCTATTTAGTTATTTTTCAACAATATGATGCCCAGCATCCTTTATTAAAAAATAAGGGGGACAAACAAGGGATGAAGTCAAAGCAAGAAACAAGAAATTAAAGAGCTGAGACGAAAAGAAACAGACTTTCATTCAACAGAAGTATTGCAAAAAATACAAGGCCGAGGTCGGAGTGCTACTAAACACTTCACCTCGGCCACCCCCTCGAAGCATATGAGCCTAGACCCCCGTCTCGGCTCCATTCCCGGTCTTGGCTCCCTCCTGGGCAGCCTCCTCTTCGGCCGCTTTTCCGCCGGGGTGTTCATCTCCAGGCTCTTTTTCGATGTCCCCTCCGACTTCGTCTCCCCCGGCTTCGTCTCCCTCAGCTTCCTCTACTTCCAAGTCCTCGAACACGTCGTCGAGTTCGGACAGCCACTTGTTGAACTCGACCTGGACTTCGGCCAAGTTCCTTCCTGCCTGGATGCCTTCGGCCATCCGGTCACATAACTCCTTGGAGTCTTCATTGTAGCTGGCATGATTTTTCAAAGACTCCAAGGCTTCGGAGGAGAGGTGAGCTGCGGCCTCGTCAATGGCTGATGTGAAGCCAAACATGAAGTTAGGCGTAAGCAGTTGGCCGAGGTCCTTGATGAAGGCATCGGACCTCCGAAACGCGTCCACAGCCGAGGCTCCAGCACCCTCGAGAGCTTGTGCGTGGGACTTCTTCACTTCGTCCCCCCTCTTCTGCTCCTCCTCGAGGGCTGATCTAAGACTATTCATCGTAGCCTCGGCCTCCTCACCCTTAGCTTCAACCTCTTGAAGTTGCCTCTGAAGCTCCGACTTCTCGGATTCGGACACCGCCAGTTGTTTCTCCAACTTGGAGATCTGAGTCTGCAACTTGCCGGTGTCCTGCTCCTCGACTAGAGCACAGTATCTGTGAGCCATCTCGGCCGCAAAAGCTGAGTTGGAAGCCGTGGTCACCATCAGACTTTGAACCAGCTCGGCCGGGCTCAGTTTCTTCATGAACTCCAAATCCCTTGGCAGAGTGAAGTGCATTACTAGCTCTTGAGCGACCCGAGGATTTTGGCACCTGTCGTTGACCGAAATCTTCCAGTTCGGACACCAATGATTGCCGGAGTGCGTCTTCTCCTCCCCGGGAAACACTGGGGGGCTATGGAAACGATTCCATAGCGAGGTCCCCGAGACTGGATTGACCGGGGCCTTCAACTGCTTGCCTCGGCCCTGAGGAGGTGGGAGTGCCGTGACGACTCCGAGAGGCACTCCCCCCGGCACGGACGAGGTGGACCCAGTAGCCGCGGTGGCCAAGCTGCTCTGGCCGACCTTGGTGGGAGTGCTTGTAGCCGCCTGGGGCTTGGCAGCCTGTCCTTGTGTTTTCTTCTTCTTCGGCGGAAATGCCGATGTCTCGTCAGTACTCTTCCTCTTCGACCTCTTGGCCACTTCGGACGAGCTGGAGACGACGATATCGGATAACTTGACCACTGCACAAGAAATAAATATTATCATATGCCTTAGCCGAAGTGAAAAGAAAAGCCATGAAAGAAAATTACAAGGTTTCTCAAGTTTAAGGGAAAAGAAGGGAGTCTTGGTAGTGTTGATCGCGGCTCGACTTATTCCCCCATCCACGAGCACGGCTTCGGGGTAGTCATGGCTGAACAGCCGAAGTCCCGACTTCATCAGCTTCTGGAAGGATTCCTCTTCGGCATCCCCGGCAGAGGGGTCGGCCTTCGCCTTAATTGGCCTCCACCAAAAACCCCTCGGGAAGTCCACACCGGACACGAAGAAGTAGTCGCGCTTCCAGTTCTTGATCGAGCTGGGAGCACCGATCACCAACTTCGGGATGGCATTGTTCCGGTTGCCAACATAAAACCATCCCTTATCCGTCGCGTGCGCCTTGAGGGTGTAGCATCGGCGGAAGAGATCGACGGAGGGAGTCACCTCTTGATGTCGGCATAGCATCTCAAACCCCACAATGATGCGGATCGCATTCGGGGTGAGCTGGGTGATTCTCACCTGGAAGTGACGAAGTAAGTCCCGGAGGAACCTCGACGTCGGCATCCTCAGCCCGGCCTCCAGCTGTTGAACGTAGACGGCCACCATGCCAAAGGGGGGCTCCGCGGCTGTGTCATCCACCTCGGGCGGCAAAATTTCGTACCACGGCCGGAAGGGGTACTTCTCTACCACCTTCACGGCCCTATCTCTTCCTACGCGACTCCTGAACTTCGGCATCTGGCCGAAGTCGATGTCGGCTACGTCCACTGGAGCAACTGGCTCCAGTACACCCTCGTCATGGGGTATCTCGGTCCCGAGCTCGGTATTATACTCCACCTCGGAGCCGCCCTCGCTGATCTCGGACGATTCCAATTCCGAGGCTGTCTCTCCGGCTCTCACCTCGGTCGATCCTTCCTCAGAACTCTGTGCCGACCCCTCCGAGCTGGACGTCGTCGCTTCTTCCTCAGGATCCGCCCTCACCTCGGTCTGGTAGCTCGGGGTCACGGTTTCTTTATGGGTTTTAACCGTCTTGGCCATGAGTGAAAGACGAGATAAGAAAGAAAAGGGATACTTACTATTGTCTACGGAACTGGGCGAAGTGGATGACTTCGGCTATGATCTCGGCTGGAAAGACTGACCTCGGCAACACTCGCAAATTTTGCAAGTCACAAGCGAAGAAAGAAAGTGATGGGCCATACGGTGAAAGGGACCACCTATTTATAGGGGATGGCCAGAATCCGAAGAGGCGGCAAGAATACGAAAAGACGACCACGATCGAATTCAAAACGCCACGCCTCCTTCTCTCCTCATTAATGCCCCGTCCTTTCGACTGACACCTTCTGCACGAAACGTCCCACTACTTCACGACGCGACGGTTATCAGTGACCACGTCCTATCAACTGATTCGCCCACGTGTCACGTCCTCGCATCTTCCGGAGTAGTTTTGGGACCCCGACTCTTCACGACTTCGGCACAAAGAAGCCTCGGTACCTCCCTGGCCCGAAGCCCCCGAGGCTTGGGGGGCTTATTGAGGGTGCTCACCTCGGCCACCCCGCGTGTCCGAGGTGAAGTCACCTCGTCCCTCTTCAAAATCCATCCGTCGTGAGCGTCGTCCCGGACCTCGGCCGGATCCGTAGTCAACCGTGTAGGTGACCTCGGCACCCCCATCTCGGCTGCACGATGATGATGTCAACCCCTCTGACATCATCCAGGACCAGCACTTTATCTGAAAAAGCACTGGAGGCCCTTAATGGCACCTGCACCATATCCTCCGTCATCACTCCCAGGCGGCTACAGTGTCAGAGTCAGACCTCCTGACAGGAGACAGAGCCGTAATGCCAGAGAGTGGGTCCCGCTAGCATGAGCCTTCCGTCTTGACCACCTCTCTTCTATAAATACCTCACTCACACTCCCAACAAGTAAGCCTACACTGTTCATTAACTCATTCTCATTATTCTCGTTCTCATACTAACTTGATCGTCGGAGTGATACCAGGGGAGAAGCCCCGCCTCTCACTTCGGACAAGGAGGTTCACTTCGGACACAGGAGTTCACCTCACTTCGTCTCAGAGAGGACTGATCCAGGTCGGTCTAGTTACCAACCAAAAATCACCTCCTCACACACGTACACCTTTTATCCCTTCACTTGCACACGAACACTTTTTCTCTCATTTGCACACGTACACCTTTATCCCTTCACTTACACACGAACACTTTTATCATCACTTGCACACATGTACTTCATATTATCATTTCACACACCGCACCTTGCCCACTCACGTGCACATTTTCACTTACATATTATTGCCTTTTATTACTTTTTTCAAACTCATGTCCTCACATTGCATACATGCATTCCATTCATTAGCATTCCACTTGCATTATTCGTGACTTCTTCGAAGGATCGTTATTGGGCTTCACAATTAATGTGATTGGCACCACTCAACCTTTGAAGGGAAATTTCCCCTAATACCCCTAAGTCTAGGGTTTGCATTCATGTAGTGCATCCAAATGTAATAAATTCTTTGGTTAAAACAAGAAAATCTTTGATTAAATCAACGCAACTAGCCTTGGCTAGGTCGAAGGGGTGCCTTGGATTTTTATCCTTGCCTTCCCCTTTGTCAAATGTGACTCCCGAACCTTTTTCTTTGTTTGCGTGGACTAGGAGTCATTCAAAAGGGTTTCTTACTTTTTTCCTTAAAAAATTCACTTTTTTGGGTGACTTGGTACACCCTAACTCTATACCAAGTGGCGACTCCATTTTTCATATAAAAAACCCTTTTTGAACTATTTTTCTTGGGTCAAATCGTCGCATTTTCAAAAGTCCCATTTAGACCCATTTTTATTTTTATCAAAAAATTCACATTTTTTAATCACAAAAATACATTTTTATTTATTTATTCAAAAAATGGGGCGCGACAGAATCATTGATGTCCTGCTAAGTTTTTTTCCTGTTTTGTTTAAATAAAGTAGCTAAGTTTTCTGGTTGTTTGGTCCAGATGAAGTTGTTTGGATTAGAGAATGTACAATTCAAGTTGTGTTTAAAATTCGGCATTTGAACATGGAGGGTGTAGTAAATTTTGTAGTTGTATCCATTGTATCCGTTAGCATTGCATGAAGTATTTTCCATGTTTGCCTGTTTCTTTCTCTATCTTCGTTAATTTGAATGTCAAGTTCATGCTTTGATTGTTTGGTTTAAAGTGTTGGAAGTTTGATTAAGAGAACTTTGGTTAAAATATGTGTTTGAAACTGTTTAATGGTGCTTGAAAAGTGAAGGTTAGTAACTAGTTTTGTTTGCAGAAAATTTCCTCAGATGTTGAATCCTTTTGTTGCCTAAAGCTTGGTTTGCATTCTTATTTGCATAAAAATCTTCTTCATTCTGGTTTTTGCATGCATGATAAATTAGTAGGAATTTGAGTTTGAGATTCGGTCTGAAAGTTTCTTGTAAATCTGTCATGCGAGGTTGTTAAGCCTCAAGGCATAAGAGAATAGTTACAGAATTTTTCTTCATGACATTTGTATGATTTTTCTGTTATGTTCTGGTTTGATTGAATGTTGAAGTTTTTTGTAATGTTCTTGATGTTTGATTGAAAGATTTGTGATCAAGTTTGTGTTGAAGTTGACATATGTTTGCGGAAATGAAGGTAGCAAATGGTGTTTCTAGTTGCAGAAAATTTTCGGCAAGAATGATTGTTGCAGAATGAAGTTTCTTACGTTTGTTGCATGAGATTGCATGAAATCATCTTTCTAAAATTTCACTTTGACCCCTTGAGTTTCCTTTGGTTGCACTATGGCCCAAGCAATTGAAAAAGATTAATCAATTTGATCCTTCAAGTTTCCTTTTCCTTTCAAACTGGAATTTCATTTGATGAATATGGACTTGCTTGATTATTTGAAGAGTTTTAATGGTTAAATTTTATAGCTATTTGTGGTGCCTTGATTTTATTTTATTTTTTGAAGACTTTAGTGAATTCAAATTGTCTGGTTCATATTTTACTATTAAATTGGTGCATTAATCCTTTGTTCGATGGTTTTAGCCCAAATTAGGACCTTTTCCTTTTACTAGCTTCACGAACGGGGGAGGTATAACTTTCTTTTATCTTTTTTTGTCTCTCCTATGTGATCTAATATGCTAAGTGAATTGCATGTCTACTTTGCTTTCTTAGCTTTTCTTTAATTACTTTTACTTATGTCATTTACTTTTTGTTTTCATTAAGTTATTCTTTTAATGGGGTATGTGTACACCTCTTGGCTTGTAATAGATAGGACTGTGGCGAGCAATTTGGTCCATTTTCCCTTTCCCCTTTTGTTTTAGTTAGTGAATGTAATAGGTTCATTAGCTTGGTTGCATGCCTACGTGTTAAGTGTTAATTTGCTTTGTTAAGTCCTTGCATCTAGTCGAGCATGCTAAATGTTATGTGCTATGTGTTTATGAGTGTTTGGCATGTCTACTCGCTTTCCATAGCCGTGAATGAGTGTGATGGATGAATGTACGTTTCCGCTAGTCCAACGCTAGTCGGAATTCATAGAATGGGCTAGTCCAACGCTAGACCCTTAGGGATTTCCCCTCGTTAGCACATCATTTGCTTGTTCACCACATATCACGCATTTTCCTTAGTTTTATCATTTGGCATGATCCTCAAACCCCTTTTCCCCTTCACTTTAGGACTTGCATCTCATGCTAGTTAGGGTTCATTTGCGTGAAAATCCCCTCTTGATAAGGGAAACGAGCGAGTGTGGCTACTCGATAGCCTTAGCACGCTAGTTTTACCTTCTAATCCGAGGGAAAATCAAAGTCGAAAATTAGGCGTCATCCCCGTACCCAATTTGTTGCATTCCCTTAGGGACATACTTTCATTTTTTCTCACTTCCATGCTCTTTTAATCACTTTTTCTTTCCACATTTCTCAATCCATATTTTTCACTATGTTTTACTCATCTTACTCCACAAGTAAAATTCAAGTTTCATATATATTTATAATCCTATCTTCATTCATTTGCACACACTAATACTTTGATTTTTCATCCAAATTCACACGTGCACTTTCCTTACATACTCACACACTAATACTTTGATTTTTCATCCAAATTCACACGTGCACTTTCTTTACACATGCGCACACAAACACTTTGTTTTTTTTACACCATTTCATACATGAATCTTTTCATACACTTGCACACTTGCACTTGAGTCACCATTTGCATCAATCGACCTCTATGAGGTTTCCCTTTATTGGCCGCCACAATTCATGTGGTTTGGGACCAAAAACCTCACGAGAGACATCGTAGAATTTAGGATTGCATTTTTTCGTTTTTGCATTCATATAGGCATAATCCAACATGCAATACATACCCTGGGTAGAAAGTCAGGAAAGTTAGGGTTAAGTTACGCAACTAGCCTTGGCTAGGTCAAAGGGGTGCCTTGGAGTCTATCCTTGCCTTCCCCTTTGTCAAACGTGACTCCCGAACCTTTTTCTTTGTTTTACGTAGACTAGGAGTCGTTTTAAAAAGGGTTTATTATTACTTAATTCATTTTTAGGTGACTTGGTACACCTTAAATCATTACCAAGTGGCGACTCCAAACTTTTCATTTCAAAACCCTTTTTAAAACTATTTTTTGGGTCAAATCGTCGCTTTCCAAAGTCCCATTGAGACCCATGTCTTTTCAACTCACAAAAATCATTTTCCAATCAAAATTGAAACAATACATCTTTCTCAAACGATTTATTTTTCTTATCAAAAAATGGGGCGCGACAGTCATTGTTTTGTTCCGATCAAAGATACTATCTTTTAAGTATGTCTAGTTTGTCATTCTTGGTACTTTGAAATGTTTATCTAACCTTCTTCAAATACAAGTGTTTTTGTCTATCCAAGAATCAGGTTCAAATATGTCATGAAATGCAAAACAACCAAAATGAGAAGCAAAAACAGGACAATCAGGTCGGACGGCCGAAAGGAAACTGTCGGACGTCCGAAAGGATAAAGAACATCAGGAAGGAAGCACTGTCGGACGCTCATATGGGAGCATCGGACGTCCGGAAGGATCGGACGCACACCTCGGACGCATATCAACCAGATCGGACGTCCGAAAAATTCCAAGATAACTTGCTAGCTCTCGGCCTACGATCGGACGCTGTGCTGTCGGACGACAAAAACTCATCGGACGTCCGAACTTCAACTTGGCTGTTTTCGGACGATTGGTTCGGACGATGATTTGATCGTCGGACGTCCGAAAGCCCCAACGGCTAGCTGACCCTTCATCTGCCTTCTATCCGTTGGAAGCTTTAATGAAGCCCATTTCTGTTCCCCTTTAAAAACAAACTGGTCTGAACCAAAAAAAAAAAAACTTTTGCACACTTTGTTTACAAGATCTCAAGAGATATTTTAGCTAGAAAATAGTCTCCAAAGCAAGATTTGTTTTAAAGTGGTGTGAATTTCTGGTGAGCATTTCTTTTGTGATTGAAAGGATCTTTAGTGTAGCTTTGTTGAGGGTTTTCTGAGTGATTGTAAAATTTCTTGGCTTGACTAAGTGAGGCTTAGGGCAAGGAGGAAGTGCTCCCTCCATTGTACATCTAGTTGATCTTCTTTCATCAAAGAGAAGTTGCTCTTCCTAGTGTTTGGTCTTCAAGTTTGAGGATAGCTTGGTAGACACTTGGTTTGATTCCCTAATTTACTTTTCTGTTTAATAAAATTCTCATTACTTGTCTATACTTGTGTTTCTGATCAATATTGCTCTTGTCTTCTAATCTACTTGGTTGATCATTACTAGAAAAGAAGGTAATTTTTTTTTAAAGAAAAAGTGCATAAATTTGGTTAAGATTTTAATCAACCCAATTCACCCCCCTCTTGGTTGTCTGTGGGACTTACACACGTTTTCTGCATTTTCTTTATTAGAAAATTTTTCTAGATCAATTTTATGAGTAAATATAGTTTTTAAATGATTTTTCTAGTATCGGTTAGTTTTTGAGAAATTAAGAGCGTATATCGAACGTGGGACCCGCTAGTGCGAAAAATTTGGAAAATTTCGGCCAGTTAAGTTAAGTTTTGGATACTGGGTTTAATTTACCGGGTGCTATGAGATATTTAGAGGTACCAAGTGGATAGGTGTGAGAAAGACAAAAAAAGTTAGGCATGACATTAATGAGAGGGACAAGTGTCATGAAACCATTGGATGGGGACTTTGACTAACTTTTCTTAACTTTACTAAACATCCATTTTGACCAAATGTTTCTTCATTTTTCCCCTTGTTGGCTGAAATGTTGAGGAGAGAAAAGAGAGGAAATCCTTCATCTTGTACTTCAATCCCTTGCTCCAATCTTGATTTCCAACAATTAAAAGTGAAGATTACTCCATCAAAGTTACTTATTATGGAGGATTAAAGCTTCTAGTGGAGGGATTTGTGAAAGAAAAATCCTAAGTTATCATCTTTCTTGAGGTGTCAAGGTACCTTGCTTACAAACTTCCTCTTTACTTAAATTAATTGCTTATTAGTGGTTTTTAGTTGTTTTAGATGTTATTTTGTGGAAGATTGGCACATGAATGCATGAATTTCCAGATTAGGGTCCATTTTTTTTCCTTTCTGCCCGTTTCTGTTTGACCAGGTTAGAGGCCGAATTGGCCTTAGCACAAAACATGAAAGTTGTAGATAATGATGTTTTCTAGTTTCCTGTAAAATTTCAGCTCAATCCAAGCTCAGTAGCCTGAGATAAGATGGAAATACCCAGACTGGTCTAGGTAGGAGTTCAGCGAACAGGGTTGTCTTTTCACCCAATCTGACCGTGACTTTTCACCATGATCCCTACTAAATTAGATTTTGGCCAAAACATGAAAGTTGTAGCCAATAGTATAAACTATCTGAATGCAAAATTCAGCTTGATCCGACCACTGTAGCATGTGAAATGACCGAAATACCCTTGACTGTCCATGAAACCTGTTTCGCGCCCAGAATTCTGTTTTTGTGTAGTTTTCCATTTTTGATCATGAAAATGCATAATTTGGCCATGGAGGTCTTCATAACAAATGTAGGGTTGTGTTTTAGTTTCGAAACACCATAAGATACACTTCAATCGGACTTCGGTAGCCTGAATTACTGCTGTTTAACAATTGTGCGGTTAGCCAACCTGTTTGTGAGTTTCTGGTTTCATATATGTCAATTTTGACCTAGTTGCACTACAAAATGGACTGAGTGGCCTTCTTCAACATTTTAGCCCTATCTGTTAGCTTCAAAATGGTGTGTCTTGCACCTTCATCCGATAATCGTAACGCCAATGGTGCCAAAACCGTAAAATGATGTCAAAAAACTGTTTTTATCCGGAAATGTTTCTAGCTTGATTTTTGTATTTATATGACTTTAAGCCTAGTGAACGGCTTTGGAAATGAGATTATTCTATATGAGATGTTGGGACTGTTTTGAGGAAAATAATGAAGCCATTAATGGCTGAAAAATAGGTAAACACAAGGGACATGCTGTCCGTTTATCTTCTTGTACTGTGAGCAAGTTAAAGTGATTTTGCGAATGTATTTTGTGACGAATTGGACGTATTTACTGAAAATGTTACCGGCTCTTTCAAAAGGTGGCCGAGGGCTAAATTTCTATTTGAACCTGTATATTTCTGCTTGGCAAATAAAATGATCATTTTACCATTCTAAAACCTAATACCTCTTTGGGTTGAAATTCCAAACGTTTACTTACTGTTTACCAAAATATAGAGGTTGACCTAGGGTTCTCTCGGCCACAAGTGAATAACTTTTAAGTGAAGTTTTAAGAGTGAAAGTGAGATAGTTTTGCCACATTTTCATGATTTTCATCAAGGCATATAGTCTATTGATTTTGAGCTACATAAAGGATTCCGGAAACAATACTTCTTAGCTTACCTTATTGGATTTCGATTTGTCGTTGGTTAAAGTGTTTTCTGCCGGAAATTTCATATCCTTTTGAGTTTGGTTTCACGATTGGTTTATGAACCCTAGTAATTTCCATCCACGGATCCATATGCTCTATTGACACTTTAAAAGTCATTTTATACGTTTACTCGCGAGTAGTCGGGTAATCCTTGATTTCATCTAAATCATGCTAGATGGATTGTAATGTGTTCTTTGTTTACTTTTAGGTTTCATTGGTGATTGAGAAGTGGACGTTATTTTGCGTGTATAGGTGAGTGTTCCTTGTTTGTTATGTTCCATGATTATATGGCTGGTATGAATGATTGATAACATGTTAAATGCTTTCAATGATTGTTAAAACGAGTTTTCTAGGCAAGTGTGTACTTTATCGCACTCGGCCTAAATGATTGTAAAGTTTTCAATGATTGAATGATTGAAATGTTATTTGTGCATGAATGTAAGCCTTTTGGCTGAACTGGCCACTGCCCCTTGTTACCGGTCGTCTCGAGCCAGAAACGGATTCGGTCGGGCGATTAGGGACCTGGGTGAACGTTTTGGTATACTCGAGTATTACCTTGTAGGTTGGTGGAGCCTGGTGAATGAATGAATGAACGAATGAATGAATGAGGGTTTTATCTATATACAAATGCATTTTCAAATGATTGAAGGTATAAGGGAACGAAAGGAGAATGAATGAACGAATGGCTCCTTGTGAGCACGTATCCTTTTAATGAATGTGTTTATCGCTTTCTTTTGTATTTGAGTTATTGGTAACATGTCATGAATGCTTTGAACTCCTTGTTGCCTTTGTGTTCGGAACCTCACTGAGCTTTTAGCTCACCCCTTTAGTTTTGTTTTCCTTAGCAGGGGAAGGCGAGCAGGGGCGAGAGCTCTGTATCGACTGGCTGGGTCTAGTTTTGGTTTTGTTTTGGTTCTCGCCCTAGTGCTTGGCACGGGCTGGTTGTATGGTGACTTGAGAACTTTTGTATTCTCAGCGGTTATACTTCTTTCTGAGATAGCAATGTATATAAGTTTTGTTGTAAGTTTTGGATCCTAGTTTTGCTCTTTCTTGTGGTTCTATTTCTGATTTGTGTGAGTGAACGACTGAGTCCCGGCGAGAGTTGGGCAGGCGGTCCGCTGAACCCTCTGGTTCGCCTAAGGGGAAAGTGGGGCTGTCACATCCTCTCCTTTCTTTTTTCTTTTCTTTTTTTTTTGCCCTCTAACGCAACCCCAACCGTCACTCTCTATTCCTCCCCAGATTTTCTAGCTCTCCCGAAAACTCCCTGTCTTTTCCTTTTCTTAGCTTTTTCTCCTTTTTCCCGAAGCCCCTTCCTCCAGCTCTCTCTCTCTCTCAACCCCCAGCCGTCACCTTGGATTCTACCCTTGACCTCCCTCTTAGCTCCCTTTTTATATCAGATTCCAACCCTTAAAATCTCATCTCGATGGTTCATAAACAGCTTCAGGTCACCGTTTCTCTCTCAGCCATCGGATTGGTCTCAACTTCTAGATTGCTCTTGGCTTGTCGATGAAAGCCAGGTGTAACAGTACTAACATGATCGAAATGAGCTAAAAAAACAAGGAAAAATTGCTGGAAAATGCAGCTGTAAACCTGCTACTTTGTTTTCTGCTAATACGATATTAAGGAGAAGCAGCGAGTGTGCCTAGCACGTGCGCATGACTCTCTCTATCTTTCGTTTTTTTAATAACAGTAAACTTGAATCTAAAGAAATAAAGCATATTTTTTGTAAATGATTTTCTTTTTCGATAAATTCTATGCAAAAATGACTTAAAAATAAAAATAAAAATAATAAAAATAAGAGACTAAAAATAAATAATAACTAACATGAAAATAAAAAATAAAAAATAATAGTAAATATGTGAGACCCCATAATTTTCTCATTTGCTAGTTTTTATTCTATTTAATGGCATATATTACTGCATTTTCTTTATCAGGAAAATTTCAAGATAAGTTTTATGAGTAAATATTCTTTTCTAGTATCGGTTAGTTTTCAAGAAAATAAGAGCGTATATCGGACGTGGGACCCGCTAGTGCGAAAAGTTCGGAAAAATTCGACCAGTTAGGTTAAGTTTTGGATACTGGGTTTAATTTACTGGGTGTTATGAGATATTTAGAGGTTGCCAAATGGATAGGTGTGAGAGAGACTGTGAGAACCCGTAATTTTTCCAATTTCTAGGTTTTATTATATTTCTAGGTTTTCTTATTTTCAATGATTTGTTTTCTGCACTTTCTGTATCCGGAAAATTTTCTAGATAAATTTTATGAGTAAATATAATTTTTAGATGATTTTTCTAGTATTGAATAGGTTTTGAGAAATTAAGAGTGAATACCGGACGTGGGACCCACTAGTGCGAAAAGTTCGGCAATTTTCGGCCAACTAGGTTAAGTTTTGGATATTGGATTTAATTTACCAGGTGTTAAGGGATAAGTAGAGGATGTTATTTGGATTGGTGTGAGAGGGAACAAAGAGATAGAGATTCATTAATTAGGTGACAAGTGTCACCATTTGATTGGGCTACCTTAAGACTTTCTTACCATTGACTTAAATAACCAAAAATGACCCAAATATCTTCCAAAAATCTTCAAGAAGAGCCGGCCCTCTCAAGCTTTCTTTCTCTCTCTCTTATTCCAAGTACAAGGAAGAAAACACTTCAATCTTGCTCCAAATCATCAAAACTAACCATCCAACCTTGAAATTACTCCATAAAACCTCTTCAATTAGAGTTAGTAAGTGGATTTGTGGAGTTATTTGGAAGGTTAAGGTGACCCATAGCTCTCTCTCTCTTGTTTTAAAGGTAAGTCATGAAGTACCACTCTCCTCCCTTTAATGATGCTTAGTGGTGGTATAAGGTGCCACTTTATGGATTATATTGTGATTTTTGGTTGAATTGATGAACTTTTGTAATTTTTGGGGATTTTTCTGTTTTAATATGAGTATGATTGTGTGGCTATATATGATGATTGGAAATGGTATAAAATGATTCTAGAAGGTGGAAAAAGTGGAAGATTGCAAGTAATTTCTGTTTTGGAAGAAATCTGGAAAATTAGGGTTCCTTGGTTCTTCATTCTGTCCGAAATTTTAGGTTATAGATAGAGGCCGAATTGGCCTTAGCTCAAAACATGAAAGTTGTAGGGAATGACATTTTAGAGGTACCTACAAAATATCAGGTCAATCGGAGTAGTGTGGAATGAGATAAGTCGAAATTACTATTGCTGTTCTGGTTTTACCCGAAATTGAGATTTGCGACTGTAATTGGGTGTTTTGGTCTGAATTGCTTCCGAATTGGTTGTTGAGGCCTTCTGATGAAATTTAGTCCTGTTTCTTAGCTTTCAGCTGGTTTTGGAATTTCTGGATTTGGACTTGTAGAGCCTGAGTTATGATGTTTCCGCTAGAATGCATTTTGGTGAATCTGTTTTACGTTTTTGATGTGGTATCTTGCATTTTTGACCTGTTTGCACTCAAAACTGGGTTGAGTGACCTTCTGTGATGTTGTAGCCCTGTCTTTTAGCTTCGAAATGGTGGGTCTTATACCTTCATCCGATAATTCTAGGGCATTTGGTGCCATTACCACAAAAAGAGGTCAAAAACTGTTTTTTCAAGGCCAAAGCTAATTGCATTTCCGAATTTTCTGGTTTTCTCTAATGTTTGTATATGTTTATGGAACCCTATTGGGGTCATATTTGGCATTGATTTATGATTTGTTATCGAGTCTCATTGTACTTGTTTACATGTTTTAAGGTTTACTCTTATTCCGGTCATTTCCTAGCTAACTTTTGTACTTGTACTACTTTGAGCCTAGTGAACGGCTTTTGGGAAATGAGATGAATTTTGTGTGAGATGTTGGGACTGATTTGAGGAAATAATGAAGCCATGATGCTGGAAAATAGGTAAAAACAAGGGATATGCTGCCGAAATTTTACTTGAAGGCTAGTTGGATTTACTTGTGATTTGAGCAAAGGGCTTTTGGGTTGTTTGCGCCTAGGTCTTCATGTTACCTTTTCATTTCCAAGAAAATCATGTTTTCCACCCTTGCATTAGTATTTATTTGGCAAGGCGTACGACGTGTAGTCGAGTCTCACTTGTGCATTCCGTTTACTCGATTTTGGATATGAAGCCTTCAATTAGTTTACTTTGATTATTTTAGGGTTTCTTGGCGATTAAGGCCAATCTGAAGTGAAAACTTTTGAAGTTGAGCCGGTGAGTGTACCACTCCCCTCCATTGCTGTTTAACTTGATTTCTGCTCTGCAATCTGTTTATTTGTTTGAGACGAGGGTGTACTTTATCACACTCGTTCTCTTGTCTGTTCATATGCCAATTTACTATGCAAAATTTGAATCTGTTATCTGTGTCTGCATCTGTTCGGATTTCTATGACCTATGAGCTCAGTCCTGTGGCTAAGTTATTCGAGTCGGGCCGGCAAGGGCCTGGACGATTAGATAACGAACCACGGTAGTCTGTTCGGAGATTTTGGGTATTGAGACCCTTGATTCCGGTTATACTAGAGTATTACCATTTTGTTCGTTTGAGGTGAGCGGGCCCTGTAAAGGGGTGTTTGGTGAACGGAATTCGGTGCGAAGTGGGTCTACGGACGCGTTGGTTCTATATACGTTGACGGAGAGTCAACCGGTTTGGATCAAGTACTGCGCTGGAAATTTGGCTCCTGAGAGCCACCTGTATCCTTCCTATGTGAATCATTAGTTGCTTTACTTTACATCTGGCATGTGTATCTGATTTGTTAAATGTGAAATGCCATGATTTTTTTGCTATATGTTTGGTACCTCATTGAGCGCAAGCTCACCCCTTTCTGTTCCTTTTGTTTTCCTTACAGGAAAATAAATACTTTTGGACTGGATTTGACAAATGGCTGCCAAATTGAGCTAGTTGAACATATCTTTTGTATAGCTCATGTATTAAAATCTTAAATGTACTTTTGGGAACTGTTTTCCTTTTGATTTGGCAAACCAGACATGTATCCACTTTTGAATACTTTTGTATGCCACTTTGGCTTGTAAATGCTAAGTTTCAAGATGGGAATGTTTGCTTGGTATTTGGTTGGGTTCTGACGGGTCGGTTACTATTCATAGCCAACTTCGATTTTTTTTTTTTTTTTTTACCCGCGTTGGTAAGTTTCGGGATGTATTAGCTCGTTCTATACCGAACCGTTAGTCCTGGCGAGAGTTGGGCAGGCGACCCGCCGAACCCTCTGGTTCGCCTTAGGGGAAGGTGGGGCCGTCACAGAGACAAAAAGTTAGGCAAGCAATTAATGAAAGTGACATGTGTCACTTAGAGATGAATTCCTATTTTTGACTTACTATTCATCCTTTTACCATTTACTAAATAAACCCAAAAATTGACCAAAAATCTTCCATTTTTCCTAAGCTTGTGGCCGAACCTCTCTCCAAGCAAAAGAAAAGAAAAGCTCTCCAAGTTCTTGATTCAATCTTGCTCAAATCCAACTAATCAACCATTTGATCTTGCAATTGTTCCATAAAACCTCTTCACTTAGTGTTTGTGAGGTGTTTGGTGAAGTTGTTTGGAAAGCTAAGGTGACTAGTTGCTCTCTGTATTGTGTTGCTAAGGTGAGTTGTGAAGGAACCTCTCTCCTCCACCTAATGATGTTTAATCCATGATTTGTGATAGTCTAAGATGTAATTTTATGGATTATATCTTGATTTTTGGGTGAATTGGTGAAGTATTACATTTATTGGTGATTTTTCTGTTTTAATATGATTGTTATGGTATGGTCATGTATGATGATTGGAAATGATATTGAATGAAGCCTTAGAGTGTGAATGGTGGTTAATTGCAGAAAATTTCTGTTTTGGAAAGAAAATTTAAAAGTTAGGGTTTCATTTTCCCCAATTCTGCCTGGCACTGTTCATCATATTTAGAGGCCGAATTAGCCTTGGGTTAAAACATGAAAATTGTAGGGAATGATATTTTAGAGATTCCTACAAAATTTGAGGTCAATCGGAGCATCGTAGCTTGTGAAAAGACAGAAATACCCCAGCTGCCCTGGTTTTACCCGAACTTGAGAATTGGTTCTGTAATTGGTTATTTTGGCTGGGAATACTTCTGATTTGGTTGTTGATGTCTTCTGATGAATTGTATCCTTGTATCTTAGCTTTCGGATGGCTTTGGAATCACCTGATTTGGACTTAGGTAGCCTGACTTATGATGTTTGAACCAGAATGTGGTTTGTGAACCTGTTTTTCCGGTTCTGGTGTAGTATATTGCATATTTGACCTGGTTACACTCGAAACGGGACTGAGTGACCTTCTGTAACATTGTAACCCTATCTGTTAGCTTCGAAACGGTGTGTCTTGTACCTTCATCCGATAATCGTAGCACCAATGGTACCAAAACCATAAAATGATGTCAAAAACTGTTTTTATCCGGAAATGTTTCTAGCTTGATTTTTGTATTTATATGACTTTAAACCTAGTGAACGGCTTTTGGACATGAGATTATTCTATATGAGATGTTGGGACTGATTTGAGGAAAATAATGAAGCCATTAATGGCTGGAAAATAGGTAAATACAAAAGGGCGTGCTGCCCAAATTTTCGCTCAATGACTAAGTTTCTATTTGAACTTGTATATTTTTCGTTTGGCAAATACTATGACCGTTTTCCATCTTAGAACATGCTACCTTTTTTCATTTGAACCTTCAAATGTTTATTTACTACTTCATACCACACCTTTATATGTCTTACTCATAACTAGTCAAGTTCCTTGTTTCCACTTACTTGTTTGTTAGGTGAATTGTAATATGCTTTCTTGTCGCGTCTTAGGTTTTCACGGTGACCGGGGGTAATATCCGGTAGGATTTTGGACGTTGTTTTGCATATAAATAGGTGAGTGTTCCTTGTTTGTTATGTTTCATGATTTTATCGCTTGTATAAATGATTGATAACATGTTAAATGCTTTCAATGATTGCCAAAACGAGTTTTCGAGGTGAGTGTGTACTTTATCGCACTCAGCCTAAATGGTTGTGAAATTCTAATGATTGAACGATTGAAATGTTAGTTGTGCATGAATATAAGCTTTTTTGGCTGAACTGGCCACTGCCCCTTGTTACCAGTCGTCTCGAGCCAGAAGCAGACTCGGTCGGGCGATTAGGGACCTGGGTGAACGTTTTGGTATACTCGAGTATTACCTTGTAGGTTGGTGGAGGTTGGTGGAGCCTGGACAATGTCCGAGATGGCGTGAATGTGATTCCCCAACTTTTAGAATTATCTTTTGTTTAGTCTCAAAGAGGATATTACGGTTTCTTTAGTTGATTTTTATTTTAAAACATTATTTTGTTTCAAAAGAAGATACTAAAGTTATTTCTTTGGGTTGGATTTAAAACTTTTTTGTTTTAACAGACTAGAAACCCTAGTTTCACTTGTGACTGGCCGTTTCCTCAAATTTTTCATAGTTCAACTGAAACCCTAAATTCAATTTATGGAATTGTAAAACCTCTCATGTTTTTCTTAAAAATACCCTTGTATTTGGAAATTACTAATTTAGAATAGCCTTACTACTCAATCACCCCACGATAGGTGCAAATGAACCTAGGAGGTAGGGTTTCACTTTTCGTTTCCAAGTTAAGAGCAAATTAGGGTTTTCACGTTTTTCCGTAGTATGATTATTCGATACGGAGTGAGAATCAAATTTGGTAGGAAAAAGTGACATTTGGATGAGGAAATATCATATGACTAGAAGTGATAATAATAAATTAGTGATTATAAGCTAAAAACCCTAGTATACGCGATTTAAGAGAAAACGCGTCACACCGACGGGTATCGATCACTACCGATTGAACCCACCACTTGACCACCACTTTCTTACTACCACATATCCTTGATATTTTTGCAAAATATCCCCCCCTCATCCTCAGCCATGTTACTGAAATATGTGGCCCAAAATTCAAGGAAAAGAAAGAGAAATTTGGATGGCTTTGGTGATGACAAGTGTCACTCACCTATGGTTTCTTGCCAAACCTTTTGTCTTGTCTTCTTATATTCCATTTCAGATCATTTTCCTTCATTTCCTTCTGTTTTGGTCGAGCTCAAGAGAGAGAGCAAGAGTTTCATCATTTCATCTTGATTTGCATCATCCAAGTGAGGAAACAAAAATTCTAAACCGATTAAGTTGTTATCTAGCTCAAGTGCTACCTACCGGTGTAGTTTTCTTGAGGAACAAAGACCTTGAACCCTTGTTTCTAGTTGCCTTGGAAAGGTATACATGCTAGAATCTTGATTCACCGATTAAATTCGTGATTTGTTGCTAAATATGTCACATATGGTTGAATTATTGATGTATGTGGTGAAATAGAGGCTTGGATCATGATTTTCCATTTTATTGGAATTTTTACAGCTTTCCTATGATTCTTCTAGTGCTTAAAATTTGGGGCTTTGATGTTTAAAGTTTAATATGGGAAGTTAAGATGATGAAGCAAGCCAAAAATAAAGAAATTAGCATTTGATTTCAAGAATTTCCAGATTTCAGGAACTTGAAAATTCAGTTCTGCCCGGCACTGTTACTCATAGTTAGAGACTTAATTAGCCTTAGGTTAAAACATGAAAGTTGTAGAGAATGGTGGTTTATAGGTGCCTACAACATTTCAGCTCAATCGGAGCAACGTAGCCTGTGAAAGGACCAAAATACCCTCACTATTTTAGGATGTTTCCAGTGTTCCGTTTTAGTCAGTTCATCCAGTTTATCATGTTTATTCACAAGGATCCGTGCTGATTTAGCCATTTTCCAAAACATGAAAGTTTTCGTACTCTATCTTAGCTTTTTAAAGCATCCAAGAACGCCTTAAACGGACCTTGGTAGCCTGAGATATGACCATTCTAGTGCAGTGTGGATAATTAGCCGTATAGTTGGAAGTTGGCTCTGTAATTTGGGAATTTTACCAGGTTATACCAGAAATTTGACTAAGTGACCTTCATGAAAGTTGTAGGAATTTGTCTTAGCTTCGAAACGGTATAAGTTATACACCAATCCGATAAGCGTGGTATTGGTTGTGTCATTTCCGTAAAAACCCGTCAAATCTGTCTTTTACTAAAGCTTATTTCCGCACTTGTTATTAACTTGAATTTTTGTCCTTGTATTGTCTTGAGCCTATGGAACGGCTATTGAAATGAATTTGTGTTGTGTCTAAACTTGGGTTTGATTGAGGGAAATAATGAAGCCATAAATGGCTGGAAAATAGAAAAAATACAAAGGGCATGCGGGCAATTTACGCTCGAGGACTAGAGGAATACACTTGCAACTTGAGTAAGGGTTAAGAATGAATATCACTTGAACCCTCTAGGACTTTTGTAACTTTGGTTATCGATGGTTATACGTTAGAATCTAGCCGAACTTGTACCCTTAGGAAAAGCGGTAATAACCACTATAAACCCATTTTCCTTGCACTTTCGACTCAAAAGTTATTTCCAAGTATACATGTTACAAAAATTTTCAGTTTGAAAAGCGAGCAACCATTTTGTGACTATTCTTGAAGTGAATTTCAATTTCTTGATTCTTATTGAACGAAACGTCTAAGTTTCGAATCTTAGTCATATTTCAAAATTCTCAAACTGAGTTTTATCGCAGATTTG
This sequence comes from Coffea arabica, assembly GCF_036785885.1. NCBI lineage: Eukaryota > Viridiplantae > Streptophyta > Magnoliopsida > Gentianales > Rubiaceae > Coffea > Coffea arabica. The sequence goes on from NC_092329.1 coordinate 40,160,140, forward strand.
GACTCCGAACCCGGAGTACAACCTGAAAGTGACCAGTAACGGCACTATATCTTTTGGTGAGTGCTTTCAAATATCGAATTGCACTTAATACTTGTATTTGATACGTGACCAATGTGATTACATGTTATATACGTGAAATATTAGGGCAAGAGTGTACTTTATCGCACTTGCCCTAATCAAATTTGCTATTGTTCTATGATTTCACTTGAAATGCTATACTTGCATACAAATTTCATCTTGTCTGGAATTCCAGAAACCCTGTGGCTAGTTAATCGAGTCGAGCCGGCAAGGGCCTGGTCAATTAGATAACAAACCCTGGGTAACTAGTAATGTCGAGTGGAGTGTATCTCCTCGGCAAAACGGTATACTCGAGTATTACCACTTTCATTCATGTTTGGCGTTCGCCCCGGTAAGGGGGTTGATCGGTGAACGGAGATTGGCGTTAAGTGGTGCTCTACTAGATTTGTTACTTACTTGAAGGTTGACGGAGTGTCAACTATTACCTGATCAAGCCCTGATGATGCGATGGGAATTTGGCTCTTGAGAGCCATCCGTATCCTTATACTTTGGAGTGATTACTATTTATTGAATTTTCATTTCTTCTGAAAACTTTTACACTCGTTCATTTTGAAATTTGCTACTTGAAGCATTATTGTTCACTCTTATGAACTTTTGATGCCATTAACTTGCTACGTTGATATTCGTACTTTTAAAATGGTTAATTTGTTATTTGGAACCTCACTGGGCTTTTAGCTCATTCCACGCCATTTGTTTTCCTTACAGGGGGTACGAGCGAGGCATGAGACATGTACAGACTAGCGTAGTCTAGTTGTTTTGAGTTTTGCTTTTGTACTCACGCTAGTACCTGACTAAGGTTGATTGTACTCGAACTGTAAAAATTTTGAAGTTTTTTTTTGGTATGTAGAAACTTTGTATCTGGATTTGAGCATCAATGTATATATTAAGTTGAAGTGGATATGTTATTTATTTTCTATGGATGCACGTTATTTTACTTGAGCTATGAATGAGTGCGTGAGCGAGTCCTGGCGAGAGCTGGGCAGGCGGTCCGCCGAACCCTTTGGTTCGCCTTAGGGGAAGGTGGGGCCGTCACCGTGAATAAATGAATGAACGCATGAATGAACGAGGGGTTTTACTTACACAAAATGCATTTTCAAATGATTGAAGGTATAAGGGAACGAAAGGAGAATGAATGAACGAACGAATGAACGAATGGCTCCTTATGAGCCCGTATCCTTTTAATGAATATGTTTATCGCTTTATCTTATATTTGTATCTTGAATTATTGGCTACATGTAATGAATGCCATGCACTTCTTGTTTGCCTACGTGTTCGGAACCTCACTGAGCTTTTAGCTCATTCCTTTAGTTTTGTTTTCTTTAACAGGGGAAGGCGAGCAAGGATGAGAGCCTATATAGACTAGCTGGGTCTAGCTCTTGGTTTTCTTTTGTAATGGTTCTCGCTCTAGTGCTTAGCACGGGTTGGTGGTTGTATGGTGAATTGAGAACCTCTGTTTATTGACGGTTGTACTTCCTTCTGAGATATCTATGTATATAAGTTTTGTTTTAAGTTTTGGATCCTCGTTTTGTTTTTTCTTGTGGTTCTATTTCTGATTTGTGTGAGTAAACGACTGAGTCCCGGCGAGAGCTGGGCAGGCGACCCGCCAAACCCTTTGGTACGCCTTAGGGGGAGGTGGGGTCGTCACAAAATAAAACTAGATTAAAAATTTGGTGTCTACAGTTCTTAGAAGATTATGATTGTGACGCCCCGAAAAAAAAAGAGTTTGAGAACCCGTAAAAACCCTAATCTTTTCCGAGGGTTTTATTTCCTTTAATAGCATGTTTTCTGCATTTCCTGGCTTAGGAAATTTTCCTGAGGAATTTTTATGAGTAATTATAGTTTTTAGATGATTTTTCTAGCCTTGGAGAGTTTTTGGAAAATTAAGAATATATAATGGACGTGGGACCCACTAGTGCGAAAAGTTCGAAAAATTCGGCCAATTAGGTTAAATTCCGGATACTGTGTAAAATTTATCGGGTGTTAAGGGATAAGTAGAGTGTGTGAAATGATTGATGTGAGAGAGAAAAGAAAGGATAGGAATGCATTAATGAAGTGCCACGTGTCACTTGGTGATTGGATTTAACTTATGGAACACTATTCATGTTTTTGACTTTTGACCCATTTGATTAAATATCTTGAAAATTCACAAAAAAATCACCATTTCTTCACCTTGGATGGCCGGCCCTCTTAGCTCAAGAAGGAAGAAAGCTTCTTCAATTTTCAAGCTCCCAATTAGCTCAAATCAACCAAAACAATTGCCTAAATTACATTCTACTCCATAAAATCCTTTCATTTGGTACTAGTGAGTGTTGTGGTGAAGTTTGTTTGAAGAGCTAAGGTGTCCAACATCTTCCTTTCTCTTGTTTCCTAGGTAAGTGATGGTTGAACATCCTACTACACCTAATGATGCTTAAGTGATGCTTAGTAGTAGCTAAAGTGATGGATTATGTGAATTATTTCTTGATTTGAAGTGATTTGGTGAAGTTTTTATATTTTTGAGGAATTTTCTGGTTTAATATGAATGAGATGTTGTGGTCATCTATGATGGTTGATAATGAGGGGTTATGACTCTAGTGGATGGAAATGATTGATATTTGCAACCAATTTTGGATTTGGAATAAATTTTGGGAAAGTTAGGGTTCATGAAGCTACATTCTGCCCGAATTTATTGTACCATGTTAGAGGCCGAATTGGCCTTGGCTTAAAACATGAAAGTTGTAGGTATTGATGATTTTGAAGTGCCTGAAAAATTTCAGGTCATTTGGATTAGCGTAGAGTGAGATATGTCAATTTTACTGTTGCTGTTCTGGGTTGATCAGAATGCGAAAACTGCACTTGTAATTGGCCATTTTGACTGGAATTGCTTTGGATTTGGATGTTGGTGTCTTCTGATGAAATGTAGCTGGATGTCTTAGCTTCCATATGCCTTTGGAATCAATGCATTTGGACCTGTACAGACCGAGTTATACCAATTACAGCATAGTGGGATTTGTGAACCTGTTTTAGTGGTTCTGGTTTGGTCTTTTTGGCATATTTGACCTAGTTGTTCTAGGAACTGGACTGAGTGACCTTCTACATTGTTGTAGCCCTGGTTCTTAGCTTCAAAACGGTGGGTCTTACACCCCCATCCGATAATCATAGTGAAATTGACACCATTACCGCAAAATGACGTCAAAACTGTTTTTCTGGTTTTGAGCTTAACTTTCATTTCCGGATTTTTTTTCCCTAGCTTGACTTGTACTAGTACTACTTGTAGCTTGCTGAATGGCTATTGGATGAACTTATTTGTGTGACTTTGGAACTGGCTGAGGAAATAATGAAGCCTTGACGGCTGGAAAAGTAAGCAAATTTAGGGGAAGTGCTGTCCGAAGTTTTAAAGGGTTTGATTGCTTTGAATTTGTGATCTAAGACTTGGATTTGAGCAAGACAATGTTATATGATGGATGATTTCTGAGCCATGGAGGTGAGTGACCTCAAACTATTTCTAAAGTTATTTATGAACCGTTTCTTACGTTATTTACTTTTGAACTGTTTCCAAAGTTACTTTTGAAATGTTTTCTTGCATATCATGCGTGCTGGCATGTGAGTGTGCCTTGTTTGCTATATTTCTTGACTTCATGATTTGTATTTTGGTTGATAACGTGTTAAGCGCTTATAATGATTTCCAAAACGAGTTTTCGAGGCGAGTGTGTACTTTATCGCACTCGACCTCGATAAATGTGAAATTTTCGATTGAAATGTTACTTGCGCATGAATGTAAGCCTTTTGGGCTGAACTGGCCATTGCCCCTTGTTACTGATCGTCTTGAGCCAGAAGCGGACTCGGTCAGGCAATTAGGAACTTGGGTGAACGTTTGGTATACTCGAGTATTACCTATGTAGGTTGGTGGAGCCTGGCCAAAAGCCAGGGACGGGGTGAATGAAATGAAATAAATGATCAAATGAGCGAGGAAATGTCAGGAGAATGAATGTATCCTTTCATGAATGTTACTATCGCTTTCCATTGTACATGTTTCTTGAATTATTGATACTCCATATTTAATGTTTTGTAAATGCTGTAATCGTTTCTGGACTTATCATTTGATTTATGACATCATTGAAAAGAAATATTGTTAAACCGATTTGATTACTGATTTTCTGGTTACTCGCTGAGCTTCTAGCTCACCCCAAAAATGTTTTATTTTCCCCCCCACAGGGCTCAAGGCGAAGAAAAGCTTGGAGTGCTTATTCACGTGACTGGATGGCTTATATCGTGTACAGTTTAAGTTTGGATCTATTTGATGTACGAGTTGGTCTTGTATAAATATTTGAAATTGATATGGATGTAAGTATACGTTTCACGATTGGAATCAGTTTCGCTGCATTTGTAATATGTAATCATTGGAGAATTTGATGTAATTTTGAGATTTATATTGTAATTGGGTTGAGGACTGTAGTGAGCGACTGAGTCCCGGCGAGAGCTGTGCAGGCGGTCCACCAAACCCTCTGGTACGCCCTAGGGGGAGGTGGGGCCGTTACAATGATTGTACGATTAACTATCATCCCGGAAAGGCCAACGTTGTACCAGATGCTTTAAGTCGAAAGGCTCAACTAGCAAGTTCCATGGTGGGAGAGTGGAGCTTGTTAGAAGATGTATGTGAGTAGAAATCTCGTCTGGAGCCGAAGAAGGTGATTTTTGAAATTATTGAGGTGAAGTCGACACTGTTGGATCGGATTAAAGAGGGCCAAGTGAAGGACCCAATGGTGCAAAAGTGGGTGGAAAAAGTGAAGAAATGGAGTTGCCTAACTTTAACCTAGGTCCTGATGAAATCTTAAAGTTCCGAAATCGTGTCGTTGTACCTAGGGATGAGGAGTTAAAAAGAGAGATTTTGAAAGAATCTCACCGCTCTAGGTATACGGTGCACCCAGAGAGTAATAAGATGTACCAAGATCTCAAAAGTCTGTATTGGTGGGATAATATGAAGGCAGAGATTGCCCAGTTTGTACAAAAGTGTCTTACGTGCCAACAGGTGAAAGCTGAGCATAAAAAACCGTCATGTCTGTTACAGCCTTTAGAGATCCCTGAATGGAAATGGGAGTACATAACGATGGATTTTGTATTAGGGTTGCCACGAACACAAAAAGGGCATGATGCGATTTAGGTAATAGTGGACCGATTAACTAAGACCGCACATTTCCTGCCTGTAAATATGAAATATTCTTTGGAGAAACTTGCCAAACTTTATATGGATGAAGTGGTGAGACTACATGGGGTACCAGTGAGTATTGTATCTGATTGAGACCCAAGGTTTGTGTCTTGATTTTGGCAGAAATTGCAAGAGGCTCTAGGAACTAAGTTGAACTATAGTACAGCGTATCACCCACAAACTGATGGACAATCTGAGAGAACCATTCAAAGTCTTGAGGATATGTTGAGAGCCTGTATTGTGGATTTTGGAGGAAGTTGGAGTCAATACTTAACCTTGGTTGAATTTGCATATAACAATAGTTGTCATTCCTCTATTCAAATGGCCCCATATGAAGCCTTGTATGGACGACGGTGTCGATCTCCAATCCATTGGGATGAAGTAGGAGAGAGAAAGATTATAGATCCGGCTACAATACCATGGGTTGAGGAAGCCTACGAAAGGGTAAAGGTGATTCGCCAGAGACTTCAAACAGCCCAAAGCTGACAGAAAAGTTATGCCAATCATTGGAGGAAGGATTTGGAGTTTGAGATAGGAGATAAGGTGTTTCTTCGGATTACCCCGTTGAAAGGAAAGATTAGAGCAGGAAAAGGGAAAAAGTTACAACCACGATACATAAGACCTTTCAATATACTCCAGCGAATAGGAAAGGTGGCTTATCGACTTGAGTTACCAACTAGTTTGTCTCGGATCCATGACATTTTCCATGTTTCTTTGCTTAAGAAATATCATCCGGATCCGACTCACATTTTGCCACCAGAAGATGTTGAACTCGACGAGTCTTTAACCTATGAAGAACGACCCATTCAAATATTGGATCAGAAGGTGAAGGACCTGAGAAACAAGCAGATTCCATTAGTAAAGGTTCTATGGAAGCATCATGAAGTGGAAGAAGCAACCTGGAAGGTAGAAAAAGACATGCAAGAGAAATATCCCGACCTGTTCACGACGAAAGGTATGAATTTCAAGGTCGAAATTCTTTTAAGGGGGAGAGAGTGTGAGGACTTGAATTCCTTATATTTGTCTTTAAAATGCCCTTTTATTTGAAAATTATTTATTTATTATGGCCTTACTATCCAATCACCCCACAATAAGTGTAAATGAATATAGAAGTAAGGGTTTCGTTGTCCGTTTTCAAGTTAGAGCGAATTAGGGTTTTCACGCTTTTCCGTAGTGTGACTATTCGGTACGGAGTGAGGATCACATTTGGTAGGTAAAAGTGACTTTTGGATGAGAAAATATTATATCATTAGAAGTGATAATAATAAGTTAGTGATTAGAAGGTAAAAACCCTAGTATACGCGATTTAAGAAAAATTGGTTCAAACCGACGGGTATCGATCACTACCGATTGAACACACCACTTGACCACCACATACCCTTGATATTTGTGCAAAATATCCCCCCCATCCTCATCCATATAGCTGAAAATTGTGGCCCAAAATGCAAGGAAAAGAAAGCAAAATTTGGATGGTTTTGGTGGTGACAAGTGTCGGCCATCTATTGCCTTTGACCAACCCTTTTGTCTTGCCTTCTTATCTCTCATCTCAGCTCATTCTTCCTCATTTCTTTTCTATTTTGGCCGAGAGCAAGGGGAGGCAAAGGAGTGAGGAGAGTTTTCAATCTTCTACCTTGAATCCAACCTTTTGAGTGCAAACAAGAAAAACTAAACCGATTAATCACTAGTTTAGAAGCTTGGGAAGCTTGAGGAACCAAAAATTTCAAGAGGAGGTAAAGGATCATCCTTGCAATCTTTTGTCTTGAGGTACAATGGCTGATCAACCTTTCTTTCCCCTTTAATCATGATTAAGTTAGGTATTAATGTTAGTATTGTGCTTGTGATGCTTGCTCCAAGTGATTTTGATGATTAGATGGATGACTTTTGAGTTAGGGTTTCTTGTGAGTTAGGTGTCATGTGATGTATATATATGGTATATAATCTTGTAAAGGAGATAGTAGTGGTAGTTTCAAGGTAAAAATGTGAATTATAACTTGAAGATAGCAAAATTCCGGAATTCTGAAAATTGTAGCTTCAGTTCTGCTTGATTCCATTTCATCATGTTAGAGGCTGAATCAGGCTTAGTACAAAACATGAAAGTTGTAGAGAATGATATTTTATGGTGCCTACAAAATTTCAGCTCAATTAGAACAACGTATCCTGTGAAAAGATGAAAATACCCTGATTGCCGTAGGAGTAAAGTCAGTGGATGGTCTGGACAGTACACTAAGTTGGTTGCATTTATTCACCTTGATACGTACTGAACTAGCTCTTAGTCAAAACATGAAAATTTTAGAACTTTGTCTTAGCTTTTCAACGCCTCCAAGAGCATCTTAAATGGACTTTGGTAACTTGAGATATGGCCATTTTAAGGTAGTACAGTTAACTAGCTGATTAGTTGGAATTTGGTTCTGTGAATTAGGAATTTGACTGGGTTACACTGGAATTTGGACTAAGTGGTCTTCATCAAAATTGTAACCCTTTGTCTTAGCTTCAAAATGGTATAAATTGTACCCCAATCTGATAAGCGTTGTCGCGCCCCACTTTTTGATGTTTGAAAGTAGTGTGTAGGAGATGTATGTGAACGTGTGTGAAAGTGAAAATAAAAGGCCGTGGGATTGTGAAATGCGACGGTTTGGCCCAACAAAGAGTTTTAGATAGAAAAGGAGTCGCCACTTGGTATAGAGTTAGGGTGTACCAAGTCACCAAAAAAGTTATTTTTTGGAAAGAAAAGTAAACAAACCCTTTTTAAAGAATTTTTTAGGTCTACGTAACCAAAGAAAAGGGATCGGGGGTCACACTTGATAAGGGAGAAGGCAAAGGCAAAGCCTAAGGCACTCCCTTACCCTTGCCAAAGCTAGTTGCGTGATTTAGCCCTTCTTTTCCTAATTCTTCTACCCAAAGTATGTGTTGCATGTTGGATATGACTAATGGATGCGAAAAAAAGAAAAATGCAATCCTAAATCTAAAATGTCTCTTATGAGGCTTTTTGGTCCCAATCACATGAGTTGTGATGGCCAACAAGAAAAACTCTCATAGAGGTCACGGGTAATGCAAATGAAGACCCAAATATGAGTGCAAGTGTGAAAATGTAAGAAGAATGCAAGTGTGCAATTGAGAAAAATGAAGGTGTATGTGTGCAAGTGGATAAAATATGGTATAAGGGTAGCAAGTATAAGTGCAATTGGGTGCAATTTGTGAGGTAGAAAAATAATAAGTAATAGGAAAAGAAAAATGTGCAAACATGGCATGTGGATTGAGAAAAAATATAAGTAGTAAAAGAATGTGGATAAAGAAGGTGAGGAAATGATATGATAAAAATGAGAGTGTATGAACCTAGAGGAATGCATCAAGTTGGGTATGGGAATGACTCCTAACTTTGTGATTTTAATTTTCCCTTTGATAGAGGGAATACAAGCGTGCTAAGGCATAGAAAAGCCACACTCGTCTATATCCCATATTTAAGGGGTAACTCTCGAGCAAATGTACCCTATAACTAGCATGGAGATGCAAAAAGACTAAAATGAAAGGGAAAGGGTTGGAGGGGCATGCCAAATGCTAGAAAACTAAAAAAAAATGCATGAAATGTAATGAGACATGCAAGTATGTACCAATGAGAGTGGACGGCCTATTGGGTCTAGCATTGGACTAGCCCTTTTCTAAAGTTCTCTCACAAGCATTGGACTTGTGAGACCTCGAGGGGAAAGACCATGGCCAGCGTTGGAGTAGCCACAGTGACGCATTCATCCATCACATTCATCTATGACTATAGAAAGCAAGTAGACATGCCAATCACCTATAAACACGTAGCACATAAAACTTAGCATACTCGACTAAATGCAAGAGCCTAATAAAGCAAATTGACACGTAGCAACAAAAGCAAGCAATCAAGCTAATGAACCTATTACATTTGCTAGCTAAAACAAATGGGGAAGGGGAAAAATGGATAAAAATGCTCTCCAAGCCCTATCTATTACAAGCCAAGAGGTGTACACATACCCCATAAAAGAAATAACTTAATAAAAGGAAAAGTAAACGAAATAAATGAAAGGAATTAAGGTAAGGCAAAGAAAGCAAAGTAGACATGCAATTCTCACTTAGCACGTTGGATGACATAGAGGAGAGACAAAAAAAAGGATAAAAGAAGTTATACCTCCCCGTTTGTGATGTTAGTAAAGTGAACAAGACTTAACTTGGGCTAGAGTCACCAAAGAACGAGATAACATGGGCTAAAACCATCAAAGCAAGGGATTAATGCACCACTTTAAAGATAAGTAGAATAAAAGGCAAAAAGGAAACTCAGAACACCTTAGAAACTTCAAAAGGGGTATTAACAAACCACCCAAATTCTTCCCTAATTGCGACTTAAATGTAGTCAAAAGATGCTTAATCTCAAAGGAGGTAGACTATTGACCAAACTTCTAAGATAGAAGAACTTCTAAGGATCCAATTGCAAACATTAATCAATCATTCGAGTCCAATCGAAACATTTAAGAACTTTAAAGGTCCAAGAGTGATGAAAAGGTCAAGTAATGGTTCAGATTGTAAATACTTTAGGACTCAATTGCAAGAAATAGAACATAGTTGGGCCTTTGTAGCATAAGGGGAAACATGTGAGGTTGAAACGTAATTTTCTTTTGTTTTCCATGCATGCACACGAAGCTGTCTTCCTTATTTAGATAATGTTTCTGCAATTCAGCACTTCACAAAACCAGCTTTCAAACACAATCAAATCCAGACAAAACTACCACACAATCCTCTCACTTTTGCATCATGAAACTTGCAGATTTGAACACCAAAAGTCGGACGATAGACATGCAAGTTTGGACAGCTCAAGCAACTTCATACAAAGCTTATGAAACATTTCTGCAACAATAAGAGATCTTCGGAAGCCAACCAAAGCTTTGGGAACTTTAGCAGCCTTATGCGGCAAACAAAAGATTTTAACCAAGAAGAAAATCCAACTTCCTAGCACCCACTAAAGGTCGTAAACTCATTCTCAAAACGCCGTTTTATGCATACAAAGGACAAAGAGAAATCTGGAATGAGAAGCAAACTAGCGACTCTAGATTTGTTCAAGAAAACTCTCCCACTATTCAGAATTTTTAGGGAAATCTATCTTACTTGGCCAACATTCAAGCTAGTTTATGTTCCCTTGGATTCAAAGAATGCAAACTCAACACCAAACACTTCATTTTCCCTTCAATACAAGATTAAACAGCAATTTATGTGCAAAACTTAGTGAGCAGAGAGGAAACAGCAAGGAAAATGCGGCAGCTTTGCCGTAGGCACTTTGGACCTGACTCTTACTCATCCAATACAGATAACACTACTTTCATCAAAACAGATCAACTTGTCTCAAATTAATGCTTGAATGATTTTGTGCTAACATGACTTGAGAAACAACGGAACCGCAGGTTCCTTTCAAATTTTCTGGTTAAACTTTTGCAAGCCAAGGAAAAAATCATTCTTTGACATTATAAACTTGTTCAAAGCTGAAACATTAGCCGAACACAGCCGCACATATAGAGCAAGGATCAACCAATCATGCTCACAAATTTCAGCAAATGCATACAATGGCCGAACCATGACAATAAACCAGATTCGTTCCACAAGATTTCCACCCGTTTCATTATTAAGCATGCGTATCCACAGAGTCACACTCCAAGCAGACAGCCAAAACTTGTCATTTACTTCGTTTAACATTGAAACTCAAACACAAACAACAGGAAACAAAGAAACAACAGCCAGAGAAACATCAAAAAACAGACCTGTCTACAATTTTAAGCCATTTTTCTGGGCTTGCCCATCCAAATACGCAAAAACTGATTTGCAGACATCGAGCAAAAACTCATGGATTCATCGTAAAAAACTATGGAAAGACTCCCACACACACATCATCAGGTTTCAATACTAAGCACGCAAATGAGACCAAAATCTGAACCGGAGGAAAAACTAGCAAACCAGATTTGTCCGGGAAACCTTACAAATGGAATGGGTTCATTATTAGCCAAAAGAAACCAGAGATAGTTTCTTGAGAACCTTAACACCAGATTTGTGGAGACCCGTGAGACCTGCTGCGACCTTGATGAAGGACCCGCTGCTGATTTCTCCTTTTTACTTTCGTAGCTTTGCTCCCCCCATGAAGCTCTCCGCCGTTTCTCAGGTTTCTCAGTTTTTCTTGCTCTCTCTCAAAACCCTCGCCGTTATCTCCTTTTTTTTTTCGTCGCCCAGAACCCTTCCTTTCCTTGCTATCTGTCCTCGGTTTCTTCCAACGGGTTTCTCTTCCTCTCTTTCTTCCTTGCTCCCTCACGAAAGCTCTCTCTTTTCCCGTTGTTTATTGCCCAAGCTCTCCCCTTTTTCTCTTTTTGATTCTAGATCTTCCTCCTCCCAAGGCTCTTCCTTTTCTCCTTCAGTTTCTCTCTAGCCGTCAGTCGTCACACACTCTCTGGTTTCTTTCTTTTTGCCGTCCTCTCTGCCTATTCTTTTGCTATCTCCCTTTCCTTTTATATGGGGAACCATAACCCCTAAACCCTCACCTCAAAGGTGAGGATGAAGGGTTGGTTCCCCCCATATCCTCAGCCATCCGATCTACCGGCAAATGGTATGGTTTTCACGCTGCTGCATGCGGGGCTTTTCCCCTTTTTTTTTTCAAGAAAACATTGAATTTAAATCAAAAACAACTAAAGCATAATTTTTGAATGCTTTTTTCTTCTTTTTTTCCTAGAAATTCTATGCTAAAACTTAAAAATAAAATAATAAAATAAAAAACTAAAAAACTAAAAACTAAAAAGTGAATAAACCTAACACGACAAATAAAAAATAGTAAATGAAATTACACTAAAATTTTGGTGTCTACAAGCGTAGCTTCGGTTGTGTCCGTTACGTAAAATCATGTCAAATCTGTCTTTTGCTAAACCTCTTTTCCGCACTTGTCGCTAGCTTGATTTTGTACTTGTATTGCCTTGAGCCTATTGAACGGCTATTGAAATGAGATTGTTTTGTGTGTAACTTTGGGTTTGATTGAGAAAAAGAATGAAGCCATAAATGGCTGGAAATAGGAAAATACAAAGGGCGTGCTGCCCAAATTTACGCTCAAGGGTTAGGTAGACATACTTGCAACTTGAGTAAGGGTTAAGAGTGATTGCTATTTGAGCCATCTAGGATATTTGCGTCTTCTTTTACCGAGGTATATAAGTAAGGACTTGGCTGAACTTGTACCCTTGGAAAATAAAATAATAACTGCTCGGAGTATGTTTTCCTTGTACTTTCGATTCAAATGACATTTTCAAGTATAAATGTTACAAAGTTTTACAGTTTAAAAAACGAGCAAGTGTTTCACGACTACTTTCCAAGTGAATTTCAATTTCTTGATTCTTATTGAACGAAACGTCTAAGTTTCAAACTTTAGTTAATTTTCAAAGTTCTTAAGTCAAGTTTTATTGCAGATTTGGACTCCAAACCCGGAGTACAACCCAGACGCGATCACTAGAGGCACTACTTTTGGTGAGTGCTTCCAAATATCTGATTGAACTTGATATTTGTGATTTATCTTTGACCAATGTGATTACGTGATAGATAAGTGATTTGATAGGGCAAGGGTGTACTTTATCGCACTTGCCCTAACGAGATTTGTTCATGTTCATCGATTTCAATTGACTTGGTCTACATGTGTATGAATTATATCTTGCTTGGAATTCCAGAAACCCTGTGGCTAGTTAATCGAGTCGAGCTGGCAAGGGCCAGGTCGATTAGATAACGAACCCTGGGTAATTAGTGATGTCGAGTAGAGTGTTATCTCCTCGGCTAATCGGTATACTCGAGTATTACCACTCGTGTTTCATGTGGTGTGCGGGCCCGGTAAGCGGGTTGATCGGTAGACGAGATTGGCGTGAAGTGGGATTTTCTGGACTAGTTCATTACTTGAAAGTTGACGGAGTATCAACTACCAATCGATCAAGCTGTGATGGAGCCGAGATATGAGCCACTGTATCCTTACATGTGAATGTGAACCAAATATTTCTTGACTATCTGAAGTGTTATTTCTCTGATTTGACTTGTTTGCTCACTATTTCACCATCACGCTGCTATTACTTTATTTGATGGCCAATTTGATATTTGGAACTTTACTGAGTTTTGACTCACTCCGTTAGTTTTGTTTTCCTTACAGGGGTACGAGCGAGGCGTGAGATATGTAAAGACTAGCGTAGCCTAGCTGTTTTTGACTTTTGACTTGTACTCGCGCTATCACTCGATTAGAATGATTTGTACTTGGATTGTATACATTTTAAACCAGTTTGGGTATATAGAGGCTTTGTATCTTGATTGTGCATCGATGTAAATTGTAAGTTTGAATTGCGATGCTATTTATTATCTATGGATGTATGCACGTGATACGAGTGAGTGAGTCCCGACGAGAGCCGGGCAGGCGGTCCGCCGAACCCTTTAGTACGGCTTAGGGGGAGGTGGGGTCGTCACACCTACGGTACCAAGTTTTTCGATTTTGGACTTGTAAAGAGTGAGATACGATTTTTCAAAGATCTCGTATCAAAACTGAAATTTTTGAATCTTAAGGAAATGAAGTTCTTTCAAATTCTCCTTATTCCTTCGATATTGTGTTTTTAAAACCTCACTTTTAAGCCTCGATTTACGAATAATTAAGGCTCATTTTTCTTGAAATTTTTTGAGATTGCACAAGTGTGCAATCTTTCTTAATAATTAGAGTTTATAAGTGATTGTTCATTATTAATTACTCAGGCTCGCACGAGGATCTTCAATAGTATCCCACAGTGGACGCTTGAACTTCAAGTGCCCTTTTCTTCTTGTTTGCTTGGTAAATGTCAAGTGCATGTTTACTTGAACTCCTGTAAACTCGATACATGTTTACTTGTTATTGATACTTGAGATTTTGAAATTTGAGATGAGGGTGTACTTTATCGCAGTCATTCTCGCTTGAAATAAATAACTTGTACTTGAAATGCTTGAATATCTCAATTGCTTGAGTATGTCACATGCTTGTATGATTTGAAATAGTATGCTATGGCTGCATACGTCGTTGAAGTGAATCTCCTTGACACCCGAATATGCTTGGGGGACACCCAAATCTTATTGGTGATCCTTGGACTCGAGCCGACATGGGTTTGGTCTGGTTCCTTGGTAAACCATGGGAAAAATTAAAAGCTTGATCTAGTAAGAGATCTCACTTGGCATACTCGAGTAGTATTGTCTTAAACAAATGACAGGCGGGCCCGACACAGGGATATGTAAGGTGAAAGGGGACAGGTTAAGTAGAGTTCTACGAAATAAACCTACCAGATTGACGGAGTGTCAATTTGTGGAAGTTCCTGATCGTGCCAGTATGATATAGCTCCTGAGAGCTCCAGTATCCTTAAATTGTTTCTGTTTACTTTTCACTGAATCGTTGATTATTGATATATTATTGCTCGACTTGTAATTTTGGATTGTTACTTGAACAATGTGCTTGCATGTGTGTTCTTGGCCTCACGAACGTTTTGCTCACCTGTAGATTTGTTTTCCTCAACAGGATTTGGACTTGGAATGAGATTCAGAGGAAATTCCCTTTTGTGTACTCTTGTAATAGGGTTCCAATTTTTTTGACTAGACATTTGGCCATTGTATATTTTGGGCTGTATTATAGAAACCCGATGTAAGGATTAGGTAATCGTTAAATATTGTTAAGCTTGAACGCTTCCGCACTAATTGTATTTATATTATCTGGTTGTTGACATCTAGCACCGCTATAAGCTTAAACAGAAATTGCTTGAGTCCTGGTGAGAGTTGGGCAGGCGTTCCGCGGATACCCTTTGGTTCGCCTTAAGGAGAAGTGGGGGCGTCACAATTGGTATCAGAGCTTAGGCTTTAGATCTCTATAGTGTATCCTAGGCTTAAAAGTTTAGGATGCCGGACTGTGGAACAAGTTGGAAAGTTAAGTGATAGCTTGTGAAAATAAAAACTAGAACCTAGGTTTGAATTAGTGGATGGCAAGGAGTCTTGATCTTGTGTGATACATGTGGGATAGTACGAAATGATCAGATCTAGTTTATTGAATATATCTGGACCTACATGAGGTTTTACTTTTAATGGTAAGCTATGGGAGGTAAGGGTGATATTAAATCGTCTCGGGGACGCATTATGGTGGTTCATTATCGAGAAAGACCTAAAGGAGCATTGGAGAGATAATCCAATTCGCAGAACTAGAACTTCATGTAATTTTCAAAGGACTTGCTCGCACCCAAATAACGGGGTGTTAATAGTGGTTGATCAGTAAAAGTGGCTATCCAACGAAACTAGGATCTCGAGGGAACCACCTAAAGGCTTGTTATGCACTCATTCTCATATTTTGATTGGTGAGTGTCAAGTGCATGAATTTGTTGCTAAAATGGTTAACTGTTTCTTATCCGTTATGTGAATTTCAAATTTTGAGACGAGTGCATACTTTACCGCACTCGTTCTCTTTCAAATGAAATTATATTCGAATTTTGCTATGTGAATTCATATCCGACTTGTACATGGTAATGTGGATGTGATTTGTATTTGTGATTCGTATATGTGATCCGTATTTGTGATTCCTATTTGGAATCGTCGATTTGAGTGTTGCTCATCGACTTATATTCGTATTCGTATTCGAGGGACGCCCAAACTCGTTGGCTAACTTTACGAATCGAGCCAGCATGGGTTTGATCTATAAGCTTAGCAAACCATGAGATATTCGTAAAGCATGATCTATTGGAGAGATCTTGCTCAGCATTACTCGTGCAGTATTGCCATGATATACTCGAGTATTATTAGAAATTTGATGAGCGGGCCTCGTAAGAGGGGTGTAACGGTGACGGGGTTCGAAAAAAAGTGGTGTATCTACGGATTTGATACTTATGTGGTTGACGGAGTGTCAACGTGAGATGTGATCAAGACTTCGACTCGACTACGTGGAATTTAGCTCCTGAGAGCTACAGTATCCTTGAATTGTTTCTGTTTATTTTTCCTACTCGAACTTTATAGCTTTACTTACTATGTAATTTGTGGCTATTTGGATTACATGTTTGCATGTGTGTTTCTTGGCCTCAGTGAGTATTGACTCATCCCATTAGTTTGTTTTCCTTAACAGGTTGGATTGGAAGATTTTGGAAAAGCCGACCAGATTATACTTTTGATTGGAATCTGGGTTGTAAATGTTTAGTCGACTTTTAATAGTTGTATTTTGGGACTGGATGTGTCTTTTGTGAACATGATGTAAGATTTGAATATTTAGTTAAAGAAGTGACTTTTCTTCATTTTGACTTATAGTATTTGGTATATATCATTAAGGTCGATTTGAATTGTCTTGAGTCCTGACGAGAGCTGGGCAGGCGTCTCGCGGATCCCTTCAGAGAAGTGGGGGCGTCACAATATGTGTTTATTTTTGGCGTGACTTTGTAAGGATCGAAGACAACCTAAGAGGGGGGTGAATTAGGTGATTTCAAAGCTAGCCAAAATATAAATCACTTTTTTTTAACTAGCCCTCTTTTTCTAAAGAACCAGACCAAGGAACAAATTATGATAAAGCGGAAGTAATTTAGAGCAGAAGAGATAAACAGTTAATGTTGTAAAACAGTGAATAAGAAGATGGAATAGCAAACCAAATCTCAAACTCGACTAGAGTTTGAATATCCCTTTATATTGTAAGTTCCTTCAAGTTGATTCAACATGCAACCAATCTCTTGTGTACATGGGAATGATCACTTCCTCCTTGCCTCAAGATGCACTTGATCAAGCAAGGAAGTTTTACTATTACTCGAATAACTCTTACAAAGCTACACTATTGAAGAAATTGAATCACACTTGAAAAGCCAAATGAAGATCACACAACTAAGAGTACAAATCTTTTTTTTGGAGTATTCCTATGCTTGAATCACTCAAGATATGATGTAGACTTAATGTGTATCAATACTTTCGGTGGTTGACTTTTATCCTAATAGACCAAAAACATCTTCAATAAATGTCACTAACGGACACAAGGCAGCTGAAGAGTCAACTAGCCGTTAGTAGTGTTGGATGTCCGATAGGCAGGTTTTGTGCGTCCGAACGCAGGCAGTGAGTTCAAGAAATTTTCTTAAAATCTTTAGGACGTCCGGTAGCATCAGAATATGCGTCCGACCATATGATGTAAAGTTTGGAATCCTTCATCACTTCTTTCGGACATCCGGTGCATCTAATGCTTGTCGTCCAAAGTGTTGCAACGATTGTCAGACGTCCGGTGCTCAGGTACTGTGCATCCGATCGAGGTTAAAGATCTTAGAAGTGCTGACTTATCAGCTTCGGACGTCCGAGGATAGGTTCTTTGCGCGTCCGAAGATACTCAACGGTTATCGGACGGCCGATAGGATGTATTTGTGCGTCCGACAGATGTTTTAGCAGATGCTTGGCCTTTGAACCTGTTTTGCTCCATTTCTGCCCAAAAACAAACTTGGAAAACATTAGTTCTATCCACTTGTTTTGTAATCATCAAAAGGTACGAACAAAGATAAACAATCTCCCCCTTTTTGATGATGACAAAACAATGGATGAAATGAGGGAATTTTGGTATAGTTTCCCTTTTCTTAGAGAGGTCTTAGAGTATTTACAACTCCCCCTCAGAATGATATCCACATCCCTTCAGTGACTCCCCCTCAGAAAATTTTCCATACCTCACAGGAAAAATTTACTTGACTCTCTCTCACATATAGTCAGATTCTTGACTCCCCCTCACATATAGATCAGATTCTTGACTCCCCCTCACATATAGATTAGATTCCAACCATGTTTCTCCCCCTTTTAATCATAATTACAGCAATGTCCATATCAGAACCAAAATCAATCAGAACTGAAATCAGAGCAACAAATGACAAGAGAGATACCAGCAATCAACAAGAACTGTCATAAGCAGACAAGAAAGATAACTAACAACGGATTTAAGACATCCATTTAAGACAAGAGAGGCAACAACCATAATATAGAAACATCTTCCAACAACGGATAGCTAAATATTTTTACAGACCAGTAGAGGAGTAAACTCCTTAAAATTAACAAACACACCAGATGTCTTTTAAGAGCAAAATATGCAAAAGAGAATTATTGAGAACTACTCATGAAGTGTAGTGGCCTAGTAGTGCCTATATGGTGATCTTGGATGATCCAGGTCTTCTCCTAGTCAGACGAAATTGCTCAGGATCCACATGATCTTCCTCTTCAGTATCTTCAGCATCAACTTCAGTAGCCTCTTCAGAGATGGGAGCTTTTCCTTTATTCTTGAGCTGAGAACTGGAGGCATGAGTTTCAAGAGTAGCTTCAGTATCAGGAGTGTGCTCAGTAGGCTCAGTTCTGGGCTCTTTTTGATGAGCATGTTCATTGTTCACAGGAGTGGGAGGCACAAGAAGATTTCATTTTTCAATAAAGGAAGCCTGCTGGTTAGGTGTCATGGTCGACATTAGACCATCTTCAATGAGCATAACTTGTTGCTTAAGGTCTTCAAGCAACGTGATGACCTCAGAGTTGTATACAAAGGACTTGTTGGCTGATTTTCTAGGGTGAATGGTGAAAGGAGAGATATACATGGATTGATCCTGAGGGGTCCTAGGAGTGACTGGAGTTTTGTGAAGGCTCTTTCTTCTGAACTCTGACAGAGGTTCCTTGTGACACCAGTGACCCTCAAAAAACTTCAAATTTTTTCGTTCAAAATAGGCTTTTGAGAAAGCAGTTGAGGCACTATCTCTAGGAGACTTTCCAGTGAAGGGGATTTCATGGTGAGCAAAGATGGAAGTAAGGAATTTTTCATAGAAAAGCTTCCTACGACTGTCGGTACTAATCTTAAGCAGGAATTTGCACATCACAAAACCAAAATCGATTCTGATCTTTTCCACAAAACAGTAAAACAGATACAATTCCATTTTGTTTGCATCGGTTCTGTGACCATCAGTGGGTACCAACAGATTGGAAACAATGGTGAAGATAATCAAGTTCTGAGGACTGAGATCCTCTAATCTTACCTCAGCAAGAGTGTTGAAGTGAGTACGAAAGTAAGTCATTTTTTATTTGAAACTGCCAATCATATCTGGCAGACGGGCACTACGCCCTTTTATCAAGAAACAACCAAAGTACAAGGAGCTAAAGCACAAAAACAAAAAGCCAACGAGCAAAACCTATCTACGAAGCGAGAAACGGAAATTGGGAACCAGCTCCCTATCTAAAACAAAGAGGGACCTAGACAAGCGTGGAAGAGAAGACAAAGTGGGATAATCCAAGTGCCCGCTACAAGCAACGCCCACAGCAGCCAGAGTGTCAGCAACCGTATTCGCCTCCCGAAAACAGTGGGAGAGACGAACCCCCAACGGCAAAATTGCTCGAATTGCTCTAATCAGCGGCCGTACCGCCCACGGAATCGAAAAACTCCCTGCCACCACACGAACCAAAACTTGCGAGTCAGACTCAACTTGGACCATGGAGAAACCCATCTGCTGGCACAATTGGAGTCCATGAAGCATTGCATACGCCTCCGCCTGCAAAGAGTCTACCAGCGGTAACTTGGCCGCAAACGCTCCAAGGAACGATCCATCGGACCGTCGGAGAATCCCACCAATACCACTAGCACCGGCCGTAGATGAGGAGGACCCGTCAGTATTAAGCTTGACAAATCCATTCTGCTGGAATTCCCAACTAACCAAAGTAGAACTTAAGGGGCGCTGGATCCCCGAGATGACGGACACAAGTCCCCCAAATTCAGGCGGAAGTGAACGCCCAGGAAACTTGACAGAACAAATAAGCCAAAGCTCATGAGATATAGAGTAACACAAGGTTTGGACAGACCACTTAATGCCATCGAAGCGCCATTTATTTGAAGCCTTCCACAAAAACCAAAGAATGATCAATGACAAAATCCTGTACAACCACCGAATCGACATCTTACTCACCGGTTGAGACCACTAGGTCATACATCTAGTCCGATAGCCGCAAAAAGCCATCGGAATCCCCAACCGACACTCAAAAAATGACCAGACAGCCTGGGCCACCAGGCAGGAGGAAAACAAATGATTAGCCGTCTCTTGAGCAGCCAAGCACAACGGGCACTGGGAGGGCCCCCAAATTTCCTTATGCATTTCTTCCAAATTTGTCATCTTACCAGTTGGCTTAAGTCAAATGCTAGCCTGCCAAAGGAATTACATTTGAATGCAGTAAAAAGAATTCTTAGATATCTAAAAGGAACCTTAAATTTTGGTCTTTGGTATCCTAAGTGTAGTGAACTCCCATTGAGTGGATTCTCTAATGCTGATTTCGATGGTTGTAGAGTTGATAGAGAAAGTACATCAAGAATATGTAGCTTTCTTGGAAACTGCTTAGTATCTTGGTTCAGCAAGAAACAAAATGCTATTTCTCTTTATACAACTAAAGCAGAATATATTACTGCTGGTGCTTGTTGTGCTCAACTGTTATGGATGAAAAATACATTGAATGATTTCGGACTAATATATGAATGTGTGCCTATGTATTGTGATAACACTAGTGCCATAAATTTGACAAAAAATCCCATTCAGCATTCTATAACAAAGCACATAGACATAAAGCATCACTTCATTCGTGATCTTGTCCAAAAGAGAGAAATCTGCATTCAGTATGTGTGTTCGAAAAATCAAATTACTGACATTTTCACAAAATCCCTTCCACTGGACCAGTTTGTGTATCTTAGAACAAAACTGGGAATTAGTGAAAAAGTTCTCTAAAAAACTTCCATCGGACGTCCGATGTGTAAGAACGGACGTCCGACAGTGTTTTTCATCAGTTTCCCCAGGCAGGAAAATTTTGATCGGACAATTGTGTCGGACGCTTCACTTTGTTCGGCCGTCCGACACTCAATTTACTGCGTCTTATAAAGAAGCCATCCACTTCATTTAGTTCAGTTGCCTCCTTAGACCAAGACGTAACCCTTCAGTTCTCCGTTAAATTCAAAATTCAAATTAGAGTCTCCCGTATTCAAGTTCCAAGGAATTGATCCAACCAACTTCATTACACATCCATTGACCGTTTTACTTCACTCATAACACCCCATAACTCCCAACTGCCTCATAAATCCCAATTCATACTAGAAACCTTAACTCTTCCAAATCCACTACCTGTTATCATCTCAAGCATCCTCTGCTACTCTTAACGTGTAACGACCCCATTTTCCCCTAAGGCGAACCAGAGGGGTCAACGGGCCGCCTGCCCAGCTCTCGCCAGGACTCAGTCATTCCCTACAGTCCTCGAATGAATTACAAGATAAAACTCAACTTTTACATCATATTCTCCAAAATTTACATATCACAATCGAAGCGGAAACTAGTTCTAAGCGAAAAATGTAGATTTACATCCGATTCAATTCCAAATATTTATACAAGCCCAAAAGTACATAAATCAAAACCAAAACTAAACTATACAAGATGTACGCCATCCAGCCACACAAAGATCCAAATACAAGGTCTTCCTTTACCTCGATCCCTGTGGGGAGAAGAAGATAATAGGGGGTGAGCTAGAAGCTCAGCGAGTGACCAGTAAAATCAACAGCCAAGTATATTTCACAATAAAGCATTAATATGATGTCATGATGCAGTAATCAAATGTTCATTTATTGCTCATGTGAGCCAGTGAAGTTCTTGTACTTAAATATCCAATGCTCGTTTAGATCATGTAACCATGAAACAGAAGTAAGGAGCCATCGTGCTCCAAAGAACGTGTAAACAATAGTGGAGACATTGGTTCTAAGCACAAGACTTTCCAGGAACTCATTGGAGCCAAATTATGTCATGGCACACACTCGAACCCCCAAATGATATGCAATGGAGTAATAAATGCAAGAATTAGTTCAAAAGTAACTTTGGGACAGTCGAGGGATCACTCACACAAAATATAGTGCTTCAAGTATTCACGTTCAACTATACTCCAGGTTTGAAGTCCAGCTCTTGGTTAGAGATCACTAAGGGCAGCCCCAAGCTTTCCCTTGCCAAACTTTCACCACCAAACACTATCTAACCCCTCAAAAACAAGATTAATCGGTTTAGTTCTTTGGATTCCTCACTTTGTAGCTTGAATCAAGAAGAAATGAAGAAAGCTCACTCTTGTTCTTCCCTCTCCCTCTCTCAGCTCCCTTGGCAGAAAATGAAGAGAAATGAAGCTGATTTTTGTCTTATAAGAAGTAAGAAGGTTAGAGTTAATTAAGACCACAATTTGGCTAACACTTGGACAATTCTTAGCCACTAATTTTTTCTCTTTCTTCCCCTTGCTTATAAGCCACAAATTTCGGTCCCCTTAGCTGTAATATAAGAAGATATTTTGGCTCAAATATCAATAAGCTTGTGGTGCAAGAAAGTGGTGGTCCAGTGGTGCGTTCAAACGGTAGTGCGCGGGACCCGTCGGTTCGCGCCGTTTTCCTTAAAAACACCCGCACAAGGGTTTTTACTTCCCATTCACTAACTTTATTTCATTTCTCCTAATCACATATTATTTCTCACTTAAAAGTCACTTTTATTCACCAAATTTAATCCTTGCTCCATACCGAAAATTCATCCGGCGAGAAAATCGAGAAAACCTAATTTTGCTCAATTTGAAACCGAAGTGAAAAATCCTATTTTCTAGGTTCATTGGCACTTATTGTGGGGTGATTGAGTAGTATGGCCATTATAAAGTGGTATTTGTCAAAGAAAAGGGAATTTTAAGAAAAATATAAGGAATTTGCACGGCTTCTGGCCGGATTTTCCCACAAAACTCTATTCACCAGAAATTTTTCCCTTTTCTTCTGCCTCGGGGCGTCACATAACGCACTAGTAGTCAATTTGACACGCATCTGCACTACACTGCATCTCAAAAATCAACTGCATTACATCATGGTGAGAGTTAGAGGCGGTTCAGCAAGTGTCGGACGCACATTTAGACTCAGGGATGAAGATGTTGAGATCATAGAACCTTCCACCAGGGTATCCAAAAAAAGGACAGGGACTCGTGGTGGAAAGGCAATGCAACCTGCAAACAAGATACAGGTTGCTCCAACTGCTGATCCATCTCTTGTACAAGTGGAAGCATATCAAACTGAGGAACAAATTGCTGAGGAACAGCAAACACCTGAACCCTCTACCAAAAAATCACCTAGGACAAAGTCTGGTGCTCAGACTATTGGGTCATCTGCCAAACAAAGTGCAAAAAGGAAACGCATTTCAAAGGAACCAGAGGCTCAACCTGTCAAAGAACTTACACCCCTGCCAAAGTTCATTGATGACGAAGCCAGAGATAAATTTGAGTTAATCTCTCAAAAAGGATTCATCATTCAGAGGTCTGTCATCCCATATGAATTTCGTAAGATTGATTTAGAACCTGTGCTTAAGCTTTTTGAGTTCCAAAAATGGACTCACCTCCTGACTATCCCACACACCTTCTATCCTGACATGCTTTACCAGTTTTTTGCAAATCTTAGGAAAGGGAACTCACACACCGAGCTTATCTCTAGAGTCAATTTTATTAATATCACTTTAATTCCTGATGTCATTAACTCTGTTTTGAAAACTAAGATTGAAGATGGTTTCAGAGGAGAAATTACAAATTTCTTTTCATATGAAGAATTCCCCTCTGCTTACCATCATTTTCACATCTCCAAGTTAATGACTTACAACAAGCACCAGCAGTAATATATTCTGCTTTAGTTGTATAAAGAGAAATAGCATTTTGTTTCTTGCTGAACATAGATACTAAGCAGTTTCCAAGAAAGCTACATATTCCTGATGTACTTTCTCTATCAACTCTACAACCACCGAAATCAGCATTAGAGAATCCACTCAATGGGAGTTCACTACACTTAGGATACCAAAGACCAAAATTTAAGGTTTCTTTTAGATATCTAAGAATTCTTTTTACTGCATTCAAATGTAATTCCTTTGGCAGGCTAGCATTTGACTTAAGCCAACTGGTAAGATGACAAATTTGGAAGAAATGCATAAGGAAATGGACATTCTTCGAAATTAGGTAGAATTTCAAAAGAAATTGGCTGACTATTGGGAAGGACAGTGGAAACAAGAAAATGCAGAGAAAATTGAATTGCTACGCAAGAACATGGAACTGGAGAAGAAATACAAAGGAAATTCACAAACTGATCAAACTGTGACTCCTCACATAACTTGTGGATACTGTGACAAGGTTAACCACGCTGAGGCCGAGTGCTGGAGAAAGCTAGGAAAATGTCTGAGGTGCGGTAGTACCGAGCATAAGTTTTCGAATTGTCTTAGAACTTCTAAGAAAAGAGGAAATACTCGGCAGTCTGCTAGATCCACTGCAAAGCAGTCGAGGACCAGAAGGGGTGATTTATGCTAGTGGCTGTGAGAGAGATCTGAGTAATGGAAGTAATACGAGCGAGGATGGAATTGACCCTACTCGAGGAATAGGGGTTGTAGTTTACCTAGTCTAACTGGCACTTTAGAAGTGGCAATCTTTTGTAAAAAGGGAAAATCCTTTTGTTGTTTTGTATCTTGGCAACTCAGCACGTTCTGTTATGACCTTGTCGTTTCCCTTCCCCTTTTGAAATGATTTGATAAACCTATTCCAACTTGATGTAACTGTATGATCTTTTATAACATATGACAATTTACTTGCTTTTAATTGATTTTATGGCTTACAGGTATATTTAAACTTTGCCCCACAGCTTTAGATTGGTGATAAGACATGGACGGTAGTAGACGTGGTCGAGATTGTACTTGAGACCGTAGGTAAACTTGAGCTCTTGGAGGTGACCAGGGATCAGCGGTGGACCAAAAATCGAGAACTTAGGACTAAAACTGGGACCCAACGCCTGATTGTCAACTTGATATATTAATTGTGAGATTTGAGTTGGTGAAAGGAAATATTTGATAGATTTAATAAGCCTAACGATTAAGGGACCATATATCATATTTGGAATGGAAGTTTGAGACCATATATAGACTATCGAGACTGGAACAATTCAAAATATGAGCACTTTGAAACCGATGTGCCTAAGACCACTTTCAATTCATGATATGGGCACTTTGAATTTTCAGTTACGTCTTTTGGGTTGACTAATGCACTAGCAGCATTTACGGACCTAATGCATCGGAGTTTTAAACCGTATTTGGATTAATCTGTCGTGGCATTTATTAATGGTATATCGATATACTTTAAGGTTCGAGAAGATCATGAAAGACACCTGATGATAGTTTTACAAACCCCGAGAGAGCGCCAATTTTCGTTAAATTCAATAAATGTGAGTTCGGTTGGAAGAAATAGCCTTTCTAGGTTATACAATATCTAAAGAAGGAATTGTTATAGACTCAGCTAAAGTGGAAGCTGTTTAAGAGGAAATGACCAGAAAATCCTATCGAATTCGGAGTTCTTAGAGTTAGCTGAATATTACCTTTGGTTTATCAAGAACTTTTCTAAGATTGTAAGACTTGGTAAGTTATTTGGGATTCTAAATGAGAGGAAGAATTTTAAAAGTGAAAAGTGCTTAAGTAATACACCTGTGTTAGCCTTATCGAGCGGAGGAGATAGTTTTGTGATGTATACAGATGCTTCAAATGATGGTTTAGAATGTATATTAATACTACATGATAAGTTGCATTAAAGAAGTGGAGACATTGTCTATATGGGGTAGACATGAGGCCGATTAAGTTGCCCTATAACTTAGAAGTTAAAACACCTATTGGGGAAAAATAAAAAATTTGATTGCTAGTTGGATGAATAGAAATTGCGAAGCATGGGTTGGAAAACGTAAGTTAGTGATTGACTTGATAGGCTTAACTATTAAGGGAATGATATTGTCCTAAGTGTGAATTTCGATGACGAAATTCTTTTTAAGGAGGGAAGGATGTGAGGACCAGAAAATTTTCTTATTTTTAATTTATTTTACTGGCTCATTTAATTATTTATTCACCCATTTTCTCCGAATAATTTATTTCAACCATTTTAAATTTATTTGTATGGAATAATGTCTCCTTCATGTTTTTAAAACGTTTTGTTAGAAAAATTTATTTTTCGGAGACTCGTTTAGTAAGGAAAATGAGTACACGTTTTTTGAGGCAAAATTCAAGTCAAGAGTACAATAATCTTGGAGAATTAAGAATGATCAATAGTAGATTAAGAAAAGTTAATTGAGAGATTAGATGTGAGTGAGTTAAAATTAAGCTTATACCGTGCGCGTGTCGAAAATTTCTCGAAAATCGCACCGGTACAAACTAATTGGGGATTGGAGGAATTAATACTTGATTCATGTGAGGACTCATGTTTTTATTCTTAAACAGTCATTTTATAATTATTTACCCAAGTATTAGTTAATTATATTATCGTTATATGAATTCCTTTTAAGTTTCGCTTTATCGCGCGCGAATCAGAAGTTATATCGAGCTAGAACGGGTAAATGGAGAATTAAGAAATTTATACTAGACTACTAAGAATGAATAATTATAGTGTTACAGGAATTACATTGGAGGTTTAGTGCACAAGTGAAACAAATAAGAGAGAAAACGGTGGTACGGTACCCGCGCGTACTATTCCTAGTTGATTTTTGTACAAATTTTGGCCGCAAATCCCTTAAACTTCCAAGACAAGCTTCATTCATCAAACCACACTCTCTCTCCTCTCATCTTGGCTGGCCAAAACAGCAAGGGAAGAAGGAAGAAGCTTCATCATTTTCACTCCAAGTCTTGTTACCATTTCACTTCAAATTCTTCACACAACTCACAAACTACTTGGAGAGTAACTTAAGCTAGGAGGAAGACACCTTCTTGCGGGTTTTCTTGGGAGAATTTTGATCCAAAATTTCTGGTTTCTTCCAAAGCTAAGATGTAGTCTTCATCAACCTTGAACCTTTCCATTTTCTTCAAAGATTGGAGCTTTATTTGCAAGGGTTTGAACCCTAAGCATGGATTAGGCTAGCGGACTTGAGGATGTTTAATTTCTTGGTTTAAATGTTAGGCTAGCGGTCTTGTTGTGACCTCTAGGTAGCTGGCTTGAGGTGTAATTGCTTGAAAATGATTGTTATGTGTGTAAATGAAAAGACTATGGTGAGAAATGAAGGAATGGCCAAAGGAAAATTTCGCAGGAATGCTGGCTGAATCTGTCCTGTTATTGCCTTGCTTATATTTCAAATTTTTAATGCTTTAATGACTGTGAAACTGATGTATATATGTTGTATATGGTGTGTAGAAAGTTTCTACGAAAAATCATTTGAATTGGTTGAGCAAAACTTGAGATTTTGAAAATTGAAGAAACCTGAAAAATGTGTTCAGCCAGTCTGAATAGTACCACTTTGATCAAATATATCTCTTTGTACAAAAGTCAAAATTGAGTGCTGTTTATGGCATTTGAAACTAGACACTTGTAGCTTTCCAACGGTATAAAATTCACCTTCTAGTTTGAAATGAGTGAGCCGTAGTGACTCGGCAAAATTTACTGTCCTGTTCTGATGGTCTATCCAAGAGAAAGGTAGAAGCCGCACATTTTGGCTCTATTTTCTCTCACTTATGAACTGATTTTGAGAACAACTTGTTCTGATGAAATGTAGAGTCTTGAGTCTAGTTTCCAATGCCACCAACCATTCTCAATTTCAAATTGTATTGAGTGAAATATGGTTCGATTTCCAAACTGCAGCAAAGCTGGAAAACCCTTCCCTTTGCTAGCCGACTGGTTTAGTGGTTTGTGAAATGTTTTATTTTGAAATTTTGATATCAACCAACTATCAATTGCTTATGAAATGTTTATTGGACCTTGGTTTCACAAATGAACAAAAATGGGACTTATTTCATGGTGCAAAGTGTTTGAAAAGGAAAAGAAAGCAAGAAGGCAGATTTGCTTTGGAAATTTCTTGAAATTTGGTAGTTTTGTTAACTAGCTTCCAGTATGATTTTTTACTTGAAATATGATAGAGGAATAGTTCTCATATGGAAGTTGAATTGTACCAAATTTGGTGTTATTCTAAGTGTGACAACCCTACCTCCCCCTAAGGTGAACCAAAGGGTTCGGCGGACCCCCTGCCCAGCTCTTGCCGGGACTCAGTCGTTCACTACAGTTCTCAAATAAATTACAAGATAAATTTCAAATATACATCAAATGTTCCACAATTTACATATATTACAAACTAAAACCTCAAGTGATACAAGCAATACTAATTTCTAGCATAAGACAAAGGTCCTCAGTTCTCACATAAGTACAAGTACAAGTACAATCTCAAATATTATGCAAATTAAAACTAGAGCTCCAACAGTACAGTAGATCTTCCAACCATTCACACGGAGAACTTTAATACAAATGCTTGCTTCACCTCGAGCCCTGTGGAGGGGAATAAAATAGTTTTGGGGTGAGCTAGAAGCTCAGCGAGTAACCAGTAAAATCAGTAATCAAATCAGTTTCTCAATAGTTCATTTCAATGATGTCATGATTCAGTAATCAAATGTACTTTAATTGCTCTTGTGAGCTAGGGAGATCATGGTACTCAGACGTCCGATGCTCAAATAGATCCAGTAACAGTGAAACAGTAATAGGGAGCCCTTTGGTGCTCCAGATGAATAGTAAACAGTGGTGGGGACGTTGGTTCTAAGCCCAAGACTTCCCAAGAACTCATTTAAGCCAAATCATGTCATGAACTCACATGCAAACACACATGATATGCAATTGAGTAAATAATGTAAGAAACAGTTTATAAGCAACTTTGGAAACAGTTTGGGGTCACTCACCAACCACGGCTCATAATCCTCATCCATCATATACAGTTTCCTCGATCAAGTCCAAGGCCTTCAACTCAAACTGATACGAACCAAGAGACACCATTGCGAACTATTCGAGTTCCCCTAGGACCCGTAACTCGAGCACGAGCTAAGAAGATGAGGGAGGAACTCCAAGGACTTGTTCATGAGATACAAGGCCAAGAAATTGTCCCCAAGGTCATTGAGGGGCTTGAGCATGAAGGAATGAAAGTCATCCATGTTGTGCACGTCAAAGAGAACCATGTGTGACCCTTCTCTAGTCACATTTGCTGTTTTAGTTAAGTCATTGTAATAAGGGTTTAATGGTCCATAGCCTTGCTTTATTTACCTAAGCGATGACCTCATAAGGTCATTTACCTAAGCGATGACCTCATAAGGTTGTTTACCTAAGGGATGACCTCATAAGGTTTGGTCAAGCCTATAATTGTTAGTCTTAGTCAAGACCACAACTCTAGACTAGTTCCACATTTAGTTGTTCATCTCTATGTAAGGCTATAAATAGCCCACACTTCCAATGGTTTATGCATTCAATCAATAAATCAGATTTTGAGAGTTTTCTTGGTTTCTCCAAGGCTTCTTGAATACCTTAGAATTTCTCTAGGTGTTCGTGACTTATCAATCTAGAATCGCACTAGGTTGTGGCGTCTTCTACCATTATACCAAGGTTCGTTAACCACGTGATTAACGGGTTGAGGTCATCCGCTTCAAACTTGGTGTCCTCTTGTCGATCCTGAAGCTAATCTTTTACGGGTTTCGTCACAAGGTTGGCGACGTTCGTATCAGTTGGTATCAGAGCTAATTAAGAGGTATCACGTTATATCCTTTTATTTATTTCCTTTTCGAGTCAAGTTGTCGAAAATTCTGTTTTCGTGTTCTAAGTTGCTATCCGCAATTTCCAGATTTGTTACTTCGTGTTCTTGCGTTATTTTTCCAGATTTGTTACGTCATAAACTTGTGTCTAGTTGTTGTTAATTGCTGTGGTTAGCCTTGTTTGGTCCAGCCTTTTTTTTTTTTTGTGTCTTATTCTTGATTCTTTGTTTGAGTCTTGTTTCTATCCTATTATATCCATTCAATTCCAGTCTTTTGTTCTATTTGATCATTCGAGGTTACTGTTCATCCGAAAAAAAAATCAGTTTGTAGCAAGGGTTTTAGAGTCCTATCTAGTTATTACCTTGTGTTCTTGTTTACATAAAAAAAAAAAAAAATAGCTGGCTAACCTTACAAAAATTCCTGGAAATCTGTCTTGAACAAAACTTGGGTTTCTTGAAGTTCTTGATTGTTTAAAACCACAATCTTGAAGTTCTTGGAACTTTAGTTGGGATTCTTGAAGACAACCAAAATCTGTCTTGATCAAATTGTGAAATCTTGGATTGTTTGGGGAGGAAATCATCTTCAATTTCGTGTTTCTTGAATTCTGGAAATTAACATCTTGAATTCTTGAAAGAATCTTGAAGTTTCTGGGTTTTGGGAATCAAATCTTGGTAAACAACAAGGCTGCAAAATTCCAGCTGCCAAAATCCTTGTCTTCACCACAATAATCTTCTTTCTTGACTAAGAACATTTTAGCCACGAAATTTGACTCTTCTTGGTTGATTAGAAAACAAAAGCAAAGGAAGAAGAAGAACCTTCAGCCTATTCAAGTCAAATTTTCCAACCTATTGAAGTCAAAATTTCCAACCTGTTCAAGTCAAATTTTCCACCCTTGTTCCCAAAAGGAACCAAATCAGTTCCAATCTTGAACTTGACCTTAGAATTCATGGGAACCAGTAAATAGGAAGACTAATCCTTGTTTCCAATGGTTTAAAAAAAAAATCAGCCTTGAGTTTCCAAAACAGTCCTACCGCAACACAAATTCATCTTCCATTCGGATTCCATCTTTGCAACCATTGGGGATTTCTGTCCAATCATGAATTCTGGAAATTTTTGTGCATCATTAGGTCTGTTTTAAGTGTCATTCTGAATCCTCTAAGTGTCCATTTATCTACCAAAACATTGCCCAAAAATGCAGCAACCAGCAGCTCAAAATTCCAGTTTTGGGTAGAGTTTTGTCTAGGATCCTTAAAATTCAACTTTGAGTCATTCTTTGAGTCGTGGTCAGTCCCTTCATCCTTTATTTTTTTTTTCGTTCAAAGTGCTACAATCTTGTGACCCTGGTTGGTAAGTCAATCCACACTAGAAGGAGTTCTAACTTGTTCGAGGAGTTGACCGAGGAGCCTTGAAAATACCTTGGTGAGTTAATTAGAGTGTTTTAAACATTTGAGTGATACACGAGTGACGAGTGTAAACATGTGAGCTTGTGCGGCGAGGAAAAATATCTTTTGTTTCACTAATTTTTTGCAGGTTTCCTCATACATCATGGCGAATACGAGGCATTTAAAAGCTAGCTTACAACATCTTCTTCTTGATCCTAAGGGAGTCAAAGAAGTAGCATTACGTGGTGTAGATGAGCAATTGGATATCGTCAAATCTCAGTTGCATGATTGGTTTTATACTCGTTGTGGTGTCAAAGATAAAACATGCAGCTTGGCCATTGATAAGAGTTGTGAAATCAATCTTGCAAGCGCTATCATGGTTCACAAATTAAATCTTCCAACTATTGATCATCTTCAACCGTATAAGTTGCCGAGTGCTCATGGTGATGTTTGGGTTACTAAGCACACACTTGTACCTATTCAAATTGGCAAGTATGTGGATGGGGTGTTGTGTGATGTAGTCCCAATTCAAATGACACATGTGTTGCTGGGCAAGGCGTGGATGTTGAGGCGAGAAGTTAAATATGATGGACATACTAATAAGTATTCCTTCTTATTTAATGGTCGTCGTTCTGCACTTGTACCACTTATTTATGACCAACTTTGTACTGATATAGCATACATGAAAAGTGAGCATGAGCATTATAGTATGAAAAAAGAGCTAGATGAGGAAATTGTGACTGATGAGGTAAAATCCGAGGGAGTTGAAAAGGAGAAAGAGGTTGAAAATAATGAGAGGAAAAAGACAGCTATTGAGCATGAGAAAGAGATTGAAACATCCAAAGTATTGACTGAGATTTTAAGTTTCAACAAAAATGAGAGTGAGGGGGTTTATTGCCACCTTAACATTGCTCTGTCTAGTGTTCCTTGTTTTGTGCAGGTTAAGCAAAGTGCAATCGCTTTGATCTTACAATGTTCCATCCCAAAGTCACTTGTACAATTTGCGAGTTTCCATGGAGTTTGTCTTCTAGGAGTTAGATCAATTTGGTTCCCATTCATGGAATCGGATGATTTCAACGCTGTTCACGTCTTTGGAGGATCAAACTATGTGTACCCTCAAGACATTAGAATCGATCACGTTCCATGAGTTTACACAAGGAGCGAGGTCTTCAATGGTCACTACAATACCTATGCTCATCTTGTACCTAGTCCACTTGAAGCTCCAACTTCACCAAGTCAGCTTCCATACTTTGCAAGCTTATTCAAGTTTGAGGAGTCTGATTTCATAGGATCTACATCGCATCACTTTGAGGATCCTTACCTCATGATCATAAGCGATCAAGTTGGGCATACATTGAAACTGGTTCGTGAGATTCAAAGTTCAACAAGGTTTACTTTCCAGCTTAGCAAGTGGTTTATGCATTGGATGAAACTTATGGTAATCATAACAAAATTGACTCGACGGCATGTAACTTTTCTTATCATCATTCATGCTTCAATTTGTGGGCAAATTGCTTTCAAGAGGAGGGGAATGATACGAGTTAAGCTATGCCATTGGATAAGGTTCAAGTCCCACTAGGACTGATTACACGAGCAGGTACGCCTAAACATTGAGCGAAGGATGGACCAAGTTGCTCAACGGGTTAACAAGGGACGCCAACGCGTTGTGTTTGAACCTGGTGACTAGGTGTGGTTACATCTACCCAAGGAAAGGTTCCCAGTCCAAAGGCGCAATAAATTACTTCCCCGAGGAGATGGGCCGTTCCAAGTCATCAAGCGCATCAATGACAATGCTTACAAACTGGACCTACCCAGTGAGTACAATGTGAGCGCTACATTCAATGTCTCTGATCTATCTCCTTTTCTTGCAGACGATGAAGCTGATTTGAGGACAAATCCTTTTGAAGAGGAGGGGGTGATACGAACCAAGAGACACCATTGCGAACTATTCGAGTTCCCCTAGGACCCGTAACTCGAGCACGAGCTAAGAAGATGAGGGAGGAACTCCAAGGACTTGTTCATGAGATACAAGGCCAAGAAATTGTCCCCAAGGTCATTGAGGGGCTTGAGCATGAAGGAATGAAAGTCATCCATGTTGTGCACGTCAAAGAGAACCATGTGTGACCCTTCTCTAGTCACATTTGCTGTTTTAGTTAAGTCATTGTAATAAGGGTTTAATGGTCCATAGCCTTGCTTTATTTACCTAAGCGATGACCTCATAAGGTCATTTACCTAAGCGATGACCTCATAAGGTTGTTTACCTAAGGGATGACCTCATAAGGTTTGGTCAAGCCTATAATTGTTAGTCTTAGTCAAGACCACAACTCTAGACTAGTTCCACATTTAGTTGTTCATCTCTATGTAAGGCTATAAATAGCCCACACTTCCAATGGTTTATGCATTCAATCAATAAATCAGATTTTGAGAGTTTTCTTGGTTTCTCCAAGGCTTCTTGAATACCTTAGAATTTCTCTAGGTGTTCGTGACTTATCAATCTAGAATCGCACTAGGTTGTGGCGTCTTCTACCATTATACCAAGGTTCGTTAACCACGTGATTAACGGGTTGAGGTCATCCGCTTCAAACTTGGTGTCCTCTTGTCGATCCTGAAGCTAATCTTTTACGGGTTTCGTCACAAGGTTGGCGACGTTCGTATCACAAACTCAAAGCAATCAAATGCTTTCAAAGATCGGACAGCATTTCCCCTTAATTTCCTTACTTTTCCATCCTACAAGCAACACCAATTCATCTCAAATTAACCACATACAGATCATTAACTATCAAATACACCTTTCGGCACAATATCCATAACTGAAGCTACACTTATTGGATTGAAACGAATATTATGGTGTTTCGAAGCCAAGACATATACCTACATTTCCTATGAAGACCTCCAAAGCCAAATCAAGCATTTTCAGGGTCAAAAATGGTAAACTCCACGAAAACAGAAATCTGGGCGCGAAATAGGGCTCATGGGCAGTCAAGGGTATTTCAGTTATTTCACATGGTACAGTGCTTGGATCGAGTTGACATTTTACAAGGAGCTAGTTAACACCATTTGCTACAACTTTAATGTTTTAACCTAAGGCTAATTTGGCCTCCAACCTAGCCGAACAGAACCGGACAGAACAAGGGTTAATTGAAACTCTAATCTGGAATTTCGTATCAAACCAGAAATTTTACACAACCAATCATTTCCAACATATACCAACTCTATTTTACACTATAACAAACCATCAATTCATGACTAACCAACACTAAACATATGAAATCAGAAAAATCATGCAAAAATCAGAAATTCGTCAATCTCTACAAAAAAACATGAAATCTTCCACAAAATCACCTCTTAAGCAAACACAAGTCACTAAAAAACCATTATTAAGAACAAAGAATGGATTGCTAGACATGATACCTTGAAATCTCAAGAAAGGTGATGGCTTAGTTCTTTCCCTTCTCTAATCACTCTACCACTACCTTCAATCTTCCTAAGCAAGTGACTTTTATGGAGGAATTTGGAATTTTAACGGTTGATTCACAAGATTGAGCAAGAAAATGGAGTTGGAGTTGAAGGCTTTCTTCTTGTTTTTCCTCCTCAAAAATTCGGCCAAGATGCTAGAAGAATGAAGATGATTTTGGTCAATTTTTGGTATTTAGTAAAGGTGATGAATAGTAGGTCAAAGTCATCCTCCAATAGTTACTTGACACTTGTCCATTCCTATGCTTGATCCCATGCTTTTGACTCTCCTTACAAATTAATCTAACTAACCTCCAATTATCTCCTAACACATGGTAAATGAATCCCTTAATGCAAAACTTAACCTAATTGGCCGAATTAACCGCACTTAATGCACTAGTGGGTCCCACATCCGGTATATTCTCTTAAAACCGCATGAACTAACTTATGCTAGAAAGATAATTTAAAAACCCTATTTACTCATAAAAATTATTTAGAAAATTTTTTTGCTAATAAAGAAAATGCATAAAAGGCGTGTAATCAAATAAAATAAAGCCTAGAAAATAAGAAAATTCATGGGTTCTCACACTCTCTCCCCCTTAAAAAATTTCGTCCTCGAAATTTTCTTATCACCAGGATCTATAAAATCTAATGTAAATGGCGTATCATACCTTCTACGTCTTCAGACGGGTCAGGGGCTTAATGTGACTCTAGGGAATATACTCGAGCCGACACCTTTGGTCCAGTCCTTTCCCCCTTCGATTGGTTAGAGTTGGTCTTGGTTGATTGTCGATTATCACCGCCTTCTCGAGATCTGCCTGGGCAATTAGCGATTTGATGATCTGCACTCCCGCAACGTAGGCATTTTCTTCCTTTCTTCCAACAGACATCCTCCGTGTGATTTGGCTTCCCACAGTACCCGCAGGGACCACAGGAAGCGGAGACTGAGCCTCTTGGTGATGCACCACTTGATATCCTCGGTAGTTGTACTCCTCTGTTTCCCCTTCCAATTTTAGGAGGCGTACTTTTATCCCCTTGCTCCGAACTACTTCCAGAAAATCCCCTTTTCTTGGTTTGGAAGTTCTGATTTGTAACCTCGCATTTTCAACTCGTTGAGCTTTTTCTAGAGCATCACTAAAGGTGCTGAGTTGGGCTACGGCCAGGTCTTTCTGAATCTCAACATTTAATCCCTGGACAAAACGCCTTATCCGCCTTTGCTCAGTCACAATTAGTTCGGAAGCGAACTTAGACAATCTGGTGAACTGGCTCTCATATTCGACGACAGTTTGAGTTCCTTGGCGAAGCCTGATGAACTCATCTTCTTTCTTTTCCTGAATCAGAGGTGGGAAATACTTCGTGTTGAACTCCCTTATGAAATTCACCCACGTCCTTGGTGTTTGTTCTCTTTCTCATTTCAATCTTATGATATTCCACCAAGATCGGGTCGCTCCTTCCAGTTGGAAGATGGCAAATGTCACTTGTCGCTCCTCAGTGTAGTGTAACGCGGCAAAGATATCAATCATCTTTTCTAGCCACCTCTCAGCCACTTCAGGGTCTGGTCCCCCAAGGAATTTCGGTGGCGAGAACTTCTGAAATCATTCGAAAGCCCTATCCTCCCCCTCTATATGGTTACCAGGGTTTCCAGGTTGAGGATTAGGGTTTTGGCCCTGATGCTCTACTACGTGGGATAAAAGATCGGTCATGCGCTGGATAGCCGTAGCTATTTGAATGTTAGGATCCACTCCAGGTTCAGGATTGGGTTCAGGCATTGGTTCCCGATTTTCCCTTTCATTCGAGGGTTGCCTACGTCCACGACCCCAGCCTCGTCCACTACGCATTCCTTCCATTGGATTAACTAATTCTAGGCTCGAGGCGCGAATACACGATACAAACTGACGAGGTTAGTAAGTCAGATATATATAATACGTCCGAATCAATTCAAAAGAAAATATACATATAACACGACTATATCAACAATTCACACAATAACAGTCAGTCAGATACAAACAAAGGAAATTCTATAGAAATGAGGGGGTCATTCAGTAGTGCACAGAACTAGACCCACAGTACAAAAGCAACTAACGAGAAGCTTTTTCCCCCTTCCCCCTAGGGTTCCATCCATAATTTACAAGAATATCACAATTTATATCTTAGGCAGGGTTAATCATCCTTAGTGATCTCTACATATCATATAGAGTTTCCTAGAATCAGATTTCTAATTCGCCCAAGTTATTTCTAACCTAGGCTCTCATCCCTTTTCGTATTCGGGTACAAGAATCTAAAATAAGATAATTCACCACTCGAGCTGGCCATTCCTAAGAGTAAATCATCTACATTTGTAATTCCTACCGGACATACAGATCTATGGCCTCCAAGTACCGGACTAATGTTTTGAACCCTATAGTACACCGTGATTCATAGCCTATGCTCAAAAGAGTACTTAGTCCCTTACACTCATTCACATGAGCGAGACCACAACACCACTTGGTCCCAAACTCACTCCACGCAGAGACCACGCGAAGCAGGCTCTGATACCAACTATGACAGCCCCATCTCCCCCTAAGGCGAACCAAAGGGTTCGGCGGACCGCCTACCAAGGTCTCGCCGGGACTCAGTCGTTCACTACAGTCCTCAAATAAATTACAAGATAAATCTCAAATATATATCAAATATTCCACAATTTACATACACTACAAACTAAAACCTCAAGAGATACAAGCAATACTAATTTCCAGCATAAAACAAAGGTCCTCAGTTCTCACATAAGTACAAGTACAAGTACAATCTCAAATACTACGTAAATTAAAACTAGAGCTCCAACGGTACAGTAGATCCTCCAACCATTCACACGGTGAACTTTAATACAAATGCTTCCTTCATCTCGAGCCCTGTGGAGGGGAATAAAATAGTTTTTGGGTGAGTTAGAAACTCAGTGAGTAACCAGAAAAATCAGTAATCAAATCACTTTCTCAATAGTTCATTTCAATGATGTCATGATTCAGTAATCAAACATACTTTTATTGCTCTTATGAGCCAGGGAGATCATGGTACTCAGACGTCCAACACTCAAATAGATGCAGTAACAGTGAAACAGTAATAGGGAGCCTTTTGGTGCTCCAGATGAACAGTAAACAGTGGTGGGGACGTTAGTTCTAGGCTCAAGACTTCCCAGGAACTCATTTAAGCCAAATCATGTCATGAACTCACATGCAAACACACATGACATGCAATCAAGTAAATAATGCAAGAAACAGTTCATAAGTAGCTTTGGAAATAGTTTGGGGTCACTCACCAACCACGGCTCATAATCCTCATCCATCATATACAGTTTCCTCGATCAAGTTCAAGGCCTTCAACTCAAACTCAAAGCAATCAAATGCTTTCAAAGATCAGACAACATTTCCCCTTAATTTTCTTTCTTTTCCATCCTACAAGCAATACCAATTCATCTCAAATTAACCACATACATATCATTAACTATCAAATACACTTTTCGGCACAATATCCATAATTGAAGCTACACTTATCGGATTGAAACGAATCTTATGGCGTTTCAAAGCCAAGACATATACCTACATTTCCTATGAAAACCTCCAAAGCCAAATCATGCATTTTCAGGGTCAAAAATGGAAAACTTCACGAAAATAGAAATCTGGGCGCGAAATAGGGCTCATGGGCAGTCAAGGGTATTTCGGTCATTTCACATGCTACAGTGCTTGGATCGAGTTGACATTTTATGGACAGCTAGTTAACACCATTTGCTACAACTTTCATGTTTTAACTTAAGGCTAATTTGGCCTCCAACCTAGCCGAACAGAACCGGGCAGAACAGGGGTTAATTGAAACCCTAATCTGGAATTTCGTGTCAAACCAGAAATTTTACACAACCAATCATTTCCAACATATACTGTGATGCCCCGAAAGAATGAGTGTGAGAACCCAAAAATTTTTGTATATTTTCTAGACATTATTTTGTTTCCTTGTCTATAATTTTATACCTTTCTTCAATATATTAATTTCTTATATATTTTTACAAGGGAATATAGTTTTCAAATCATTTCCTTGATACAAGTTAGTCCACGTTAAGTTTGAAGTGTATTATCAACGTGGGACCCGCTAGTGCGGTAAATGCGATAAATTTTGACAACTTGTTGGAGTTTTGTATTAAGTGATATTATTTTACAAGGTGCTAAGAGATAATTAGAAGTTACCTATATAGATTAGTATTAGAGAGACAAAGAGATAAGCTTTAAGTAAAAGGTGACAAGTGTCACCATTCAATTCATCCTTGGACTTTTGACCAAGATATTTTTACTTTCTTAAAGCTAATTTTGGCCAATTTATTTCTTCATTTTTAGCTCCTTTGGCCAGCCCTCTCAACAAGAAAAGAAAAGAAGCTCTCAACTTGTTTCTTCCATTTCTTCCCTTGATCTCACAAACCAACCGTTAAAACTTTGATTTGCTCCATAAAAACCTTTCTCTTGATAGGATTAAGATGAGTGGTGAAGTGGTTTGAGAAGCAAAGATGCTAAGTTGCTTGTTGTCTTGAGGTTACAAGGTGAGTTGTTAAGAATCTTTCCCTTTAGCTTTGATAATGTTCAATTGGTGGCTTTATTGGTTTAATATGATGACATATGGTGTGATTATGGTTTGTTTATGGTTGAAAGTGAAGGTTTGATGAATTTTGATTTATTATTGTTATTTTTCTGTTTTGTATGAGGATCATGGTTTGATCATGGTATGATGGCTGGTAATGGTGTAAAATGCAGCTTGTATATGTTAGTTGAAGTTGGTTGCAGAAAATTTCTGGTTTGATACGAAATTCCAGGTTTAGGGTTTACATTTGCCCTGTTCTGACCGGATTTTTTTCGAGCATGTTAGAGGCCGAATCTGTGACGCCCCGAAAAAAAAATGAGTTTGAGAACCCGGAAATTTTGTAATTTTCTAGGGTTTATTTTTTTAATCGCCCGTTTTTCTACATTTTCTTGATTAGAAAAATTCCCCAGATAAAATTTATGAGCAAAAATAGTTTTAAAATGATTTTCCTAGTATTGGAGAGTTTTTAGAAAATTAAGAATATATAACGGACGTGGGACCCACAAGTGCGAAAAGTTCGGAAAAATTCGGCCAATTAGGTTAAATTCCGGATACTGTGTAAAATTTATCGGGTGTTAAGGGATAAGTAGAGGATGTGAATTGATTGATGTGAGAGGAAAAAGAAAAGATAAGATTGCATTTATGGAGGTGACAAGTGTCACCATTGTATTGGAAATAGCTTATGACTTACTATTCATTTTCTTGACTTTTTGACCAATTGCTTAAATATATTTTCAAAAATCACACAAAATTCATTCTTGTCTTCAACCTCTTGGCTGATTCTCTCTCTAGCAAAGAAGGAAGAAAAAACCTCTTCAAAGTTTGGCAATTATCTAGCTCAAATCCTCCAAAACACTTGCTTGATCTTGTTTCTACTCCATAAAACCTCTTCTTTTAGTGATAGTGAGTTGTTTGGTGAAGTTGTTTGGAAGCTTAAGGTGACAAGTAGCTCTCCCTCTTGTTTTGCTAAGGTAAGTGGTGGATGAACACCTCTCCTTCCTCTAATGATGTTCAATTCATGATTAGTGGTGTTATAAGATGCAATTTCATGGATTATTTCTTGAGTTTGGTTGAATTGGTGAAGTTTTATTATTTTTGGGGATTTTTCTGTTTTCATAGGGATATGATTGGGTGGTCATGTATGATGATTGGAAATGATGTTTAATGACTCTAGGAGGTGGAAAAAGTGATTAAGTGCAATCAATTTCTGTTTTGGAAGAAATTTCAGAAAATTAGGTTTTGTAGTTCTTCATTCTGCCCGAATTTATTGCACCATGTTAGAGGCCGAATTGGACTTTGCTCAAAACATGAAAGTTGTAGGTATTGATGAGTTTGAAGTGCCTGTAAAATTTCAGGTCATTTGGATTAGAGTAGAGTGAGATATGCCGATTTTACTGTTGCTGTTCTGGGTTGATCCGAATGCGAAAACTGCACTTGTAATTGGCCATTTTGACTGGAATTGCTTTGGATTTAGGTGTTGGTGTCTTCTGATGAAATGTAGCTGGATGTCTTAGCTACCATATGCCTTTGGAATTTCGGCATTTGGACCTGTATAGACTGAGTTATAGTAATTACAGCATTATGTGATTTGTAAACCTGTTTTTGGTGTTTCCGGTTGAGTATTTGGCACATTTGACCTAGTTGTGCTAGGATTTGGACTGAGTGGCCTTCTACATTGTTGTAGACCTATCTCTTATCTTAGAAACGGTGGGTCTTGCACCTTCTTCCGACAATCATAACGCCTTTGGTACCATTACCGCAAAATGACGTCAAAACTGTTTTTCTGGTTTTGAGCTTAAGTTTCATTTCCGGATTTTTTCCCCCTAGCTTGACTTGCACTAGTATTACTTGGAGCTTGCTGAATGGCTATGGATGAACTTGTTGTTGTGTGTGTACCTTTGGGACTGGCTGAGGAAATAATGAAGCCATGATGGCTGGAAAAGTTAGCAAATGTAGGGGAAGTGCTGTCCGAACTTTTAAAGGATTTGTTTGCATTGAGTTTGTGATCTAAGACTTGGGTTTGAGCAAGGCAATGATACATGATGGATGATTTCTGAGCCATTGAGGTGAGTGACCTCAAACTATTTCTGAAGTTCTTTATGAACTGTTTCCTGCATTATTTACTTTTAAACTGTTTCCAAAA
Organism: Coffea arabica; assembly: GCF_036785885.1. Lineage (NCBI taxonomy): Eukaryota > Viridiplantae > Streptophyta > Magnoliopsida > Gentianales > Rubiaceae > Coffea > Coffea arabica. Next base: position 40,201,543 of record NC_092329.1, read on the forward strand.
GTTACTTTTGAACTGTTTTCTTGCATATCATGCGTACTTGCATATGAGTGTCCCTTGGTTGCTGTAATTCTTGACTTATTGGCTTGTCATTATTAATTGAAAATGTGTTAAGTACTTTCGATGATTGTTAAAACGAGTTTTCTAGGCGAGTGTGTACTTTATCGTACTCGACCTAAATAAATATGAATTTTCAATGATTAATGATTAAATGCTAGTTGCGCATGATGTAAGCCTTTTGGCTGAAATGGCCACTGCCCTTCGTTACCGATCGACTCGAGCCAGAAGCGGACTCGGTCGGGCGATATGGTGACCCTGGGTGAATTTGGTATACTCGAGTATTACCTTGTAGTCCGGCTACGTCCGGATGGGTGGAGTCCGGCCAACGTCGGATGGGTGGAGTCCGGTCAACGTCCGGAAAAGGGGATGAACGAATAAAAAGATGAACGAGGGTTTATTTATAAAAATGAAATTTTCAAATAATTGGAGGAATAAGGGGAAATGTCAGGGGAACGAACAAATGAATAGCTCCATGTGAGCGGTATCCTTTTAATGAATATGTTACTATCGCTTTCCATTGTAAATGTTTCTTGAATTATTGATTATTGATGGTTAATGTGTTGGCTTTGTTATGAAATTTCATGTTCGGAACCTTATTGAGATTTTAGCTCATTGAGCTTTGTGGAATTACCATGTGGTGTCATTTTCTGCTTTTGTTTTACTCTCACTGTGCAAATGTTGACCTGTAACAAAATTACATTTTTACCCCCGGTTACTTATTGAACTTCTAAAACATTACAATGATTTCACTGGCTCACGAGAGCAAAAATACGTACATCTGATTTCTGAACCATGACATCAATGAAATGAAATTTTGTGAAAACTATTTGATTACTGATTTTACTGGTTACTCACTGGCCTTTTAGCTCACCCCAAAAATGTTTTATTTCCCCCCCCACAGGGCTCAAGGCGAAGGAAGGGCTTGTTGTGCTTATTCACGTGACTGGATGGCTTATATCGTGTACAGTTTAAGTTTGGATCTATTTTATGTACGAGTTGGTCTTGTATAAATATTTGAAATTGATATGGATGTAAGTATACATTCCACGATTGGAATCAGTTTCCGCTGCATTTGTGACATGTAATTATTGGAGACTTGGATGTATGTTTGTGGACCATGTGATGTATATTTGAGATTTATATTGTAATTCATTTGAGGATTGTAGTGATCGACTGAGTCCCGGCGAGAGCTGGGCAGGCGGCCCGCCGAACCCTCTGGTACGCCCTAGGGGGAGGTGGGGTCGTCACAGAATCAGGCTCAGGTTAAAACATGAAAATTGTAGCCAATGGTGTTAACTAGCTTTCTACAAAAGTTCAGTTCGATCCGATCACTGTAGCATGTTAAATGACCGAAATACCCTTGACTGTCAATGAACCCTATTCCGCGCCCAGATTTCTATTTTCGTGGAAATTTCCATTTTTGATCATGAAAATGCATGATTTGGCTTTGGAGGTATTCATAAGAAATGTAGGTATATGTCTTGGCTTCGAAACGCCATAAGATTTGATTCAATCCGATAAGGGTAGCTTCAGTTATGGATTTTGTGCCGAAAGGTGTTAAACGGAACTTTTTACGTTAATTGCGATCGTTGCGGAAAATTTACGCTTGAGGAAATGAATTCCAGTTTCTAGGGTTTAATTGGGGGTTTTTCTAATGGTGGCTCTTAAGCTTCTAATTAGCTTTGATTGAGGGATATTGTGGCCTAATTGGATATATTTTATGGCTTATTAATCATATGTGTGATTGGTAATATATTGTAGGTTGGAAATGAAGCATTTATGGAGAAATGCTGTCCGAACTTTGAGAATGTATGATTGCTTTGAGTTTGTGATTTAGGCTTGGATTCGGGCAAGGTAATGATATATGATGGATGGTTTCTAAGCCGTGGAGGTGAGTGACCCTAAACTGTTTCCAAAGTACTTTTGAAATGTTTCTTGCATTATTTACTCGTTTGCATATCATGTGTGCCGGCATGTGAGTTCATGACATGATTTGGCTTAAATGTGTTCTTGGGGAGTCTTGTGCTGAACACCAACGTCTCCACTCCTGTTTATTGTTCATGACATGATCTAGAGCACCAACGTTGCTCTCCCTTATTGTTTAACGTTAAGTAATCTATTTGAGCGTTGGGTATTTAAGTACAATGATTTCACTGCACATCAGTAGGGCGTTGCATCAACGGCTGTCCTCTGTTCAGACGGCAACAAGAGAGGGGCTAAATTGTGTGACGGTTGGTTCGGAACAGTTGGGGCAGCAAGAGGCCGCGGGATATGGTCAGCTTGAAGCTAGGCACAAGGGTGGTCGGTCGGCTAAAACATCTCTCAATCAGGTTCATCTCCAATCTCAAAATCATTACTCTTTGCGGTCTCATGTTAAATCCCGTTAAGTTTGTTGTATGGAACATACGTGGGGCTTCTTGCAAAGACTCACTTAGATATTTACATAAGATTTGCAAAGCTAATAGAATACGGCTGCTGGTACTTCTGGAACCCTTGTCGGATACTCCACAGCTCGAGGTGGTACGCCGGTTTCAGGGAAATGGCCGAGCAACTTCTTCACATGCACATCAATTTCTCTTCCGGGTGTTCTATTCAATTTTCGGCAGTATATGCTCGGTGCTCAAGGGTGGGGCGACGCGAGTTGTGGTCAGCAATGGAAGAATTGACGGGTACCGTTCATGGGCCATGGTTACTGGCAGGAGATTTTAATATCATTGCCAATATGGAGGAGCGAGTGGGAGGTTCCCCGGCTAATGAACGAAACATGGAAGAATTTAATGTAGCTATTGGCAATTGTGGTTTTGCGGAGGTGCCCTTTGATGGTACGGTATTTACGTGGATGAATGGCAGGGTGTGGCAGAGATTGGATAGGGCTTTAATGAATTGGGATTGGGCTGATGGGTACGACCTCTCGCATGTCTCACATTTGTCCAGAGGACGCTCGGATCATGATCCACTTTTGATTAGTTGCCAGAATGGTAGACAAAGCAAACGTTCTTTTAAATTTCTAAATGTTTGGCGGCGACATTCAGGTTTTATGGATGTGGTACAACAGGGTTGGGCGATGCCGGTGGAGGGTGTGGGTATGCCAAAATTTTATCATAAACTGCGGGCGGTTAAGGGTTGTCTGCAGGTATGGAATGTCCAGGTCTTTGGAAATATTTTTAGCAAGGTGAAGGAGGCCGAGGCTATTATGAAACAACGGGAGGAACAGTTTGACAATGGGAGGGATTCGGATTCCAGAGCAGCGCTGGAGGAGGCAAAGGCAGTTTATGAAAGGAGATTGGCGGTGGACTGTGAGTATTGGAGACAGAAAGCGGGCATCAAATGGTTGCAGGTTGGGGATGCTAATTCGGCATATTTCCATTCTCGATGCCGTCAGCGCCGTAATTTTAATTTTGTGGCTCGCATTAAAGATCAATCAGGAACATGGTTGGAGGATGCACAAGATATAGGGCGATCAGCAGTGGAGTTCTTTTCATCTTTGTTCGCATCTGAACACCATGGCTGGCACACTCCGGAGCTTTCTTTTACGGTCCCCCAGTTGTCTCCGGCGAACAATGACATGTTAGGTGCTTTACCTGGCATGGCAGAATTAAAGGAGCTGGTGTTTGCGTTGGAGGCAGAAGTGCTCCGGGACCAGATGGGTTTGGGGCAGGTTTTTACCAGATTTGCTGGGATATTATTAAGTCCGACTTATTGGAGGCGATGCAGGCGTTTTTCCAGGGTATGCGTTTGCCTAGGAGTTTCACTAGTACTTCTATTATTTTACTGCCTAAGGTTGCGGGCGCCATGCAATGGAAGGACTTTCGGCCAATTAGTCTTTGCAACGTCTGTTCTAAAATTATTTCTAGGATCGTCTCTAATCGGTTGGGTAGGGTTCTCCCTGCCTTGGTATCACCGTGGCAGACGGGCTTTGTACCAGGGAGGGGGATAACGGATAACATCCTTCTCACTCAGGAGCTGGTGGTAGATTTAGATAGGCGGTTGAGACACCCGAACCTCATGCTAAAATTGGAAATGGAAAAGGCGTACGACAGGGTCGAGTGGCCTTTTCTTTTGTTTATGCTTCGGAATTTTGGTTTTACGGAACAGGTGGTAGACATTATCTTTCGCCTGGTGTCTAATAATTGGTTTTCAGTATTGGTGAATGGTGAGCCGGCTGGATTTTTTAAATCCTCAAGGGGTCTAAGGCAGGGTGACCCGGTTTCTCCTGGCCTTTTTGTGCTGATTGCCGAGTTTTTAGGTCATGGGCTGCACCATCTTCTTAGTCAGCCGGGTAGGTATTTTGTTTCGGCAGGGACAACGGTGCCCTACCTAGCCTTCGCGGATGACATGCTTATCTTTACAAGATGTTCAGAGGAGTGCTTGTACGCAATCAAGGCTTTTCTATCGGACTATCAAGAAGCCTCAGGACAAAGGGTAAATGTCGCTAAGAGTTCCTTTTTTTTGCCGTCACGGGCTACTTCGGGGCAGAAGCAGTTGGTAAATAGGGTTTTGGGCTTTAACAAGAAATCTTTCCCGTTCACTTATTTGGGTGCTCCTATACATAAAGGCCGGCGGCGAAGTGTCTTGTTTGATGGTATTGTTTCTAAAGTGAGGGCCCACCTTGGACACTGGAGTACTAAGTTGCTTTCATTTGGGGGTAAGCTCATTTTAGCACGGCATGTCCTTGCTTCGGTGCCTATGCACTTACTTCAGGTGTTGGATCCTCCCAAAGCTGTGCTCACTCGGTTGGGCATGATTTGTAATGCCTTTCTTTGGGATCAAAAGGGGGAGAGGCGCATACATTGGTCTTCCTGGGACAAGTTGTGCTTTCCCATTGACGAAGGGGGTCTGGGTTTTTGGTCTTTTAAGGACATGGCAAGGGCTTTTGCGGCTAAATTATGGTGGCGTTTGAGGCTTGGAGATTCCATTTGGGCAGAGTTCATGCATGCCAAATACATCAAAGGAAGTCATCCATCGGAGGCATCGGCAGTGCGGCCTACGGTTACTTGGCGGCGTCTTGAGGCGGTGCGTCAAGTGGTTGAGCCGAACATTAGGTGCTGTTTAGGGGTAGGCCTTGTGGATTTTTGGAAGGATCGATGGGTTCTTCAGGAGCCATTAGAGAGTGTGGTGGATGGCTCTGAGAGGCCTCACTTTCTTGTCTCGGAGTTTATTACTAGGGATGGATGGGATGAATTGCGTCTTTCCCGGTGGGTTCCGAGTTTTGTCATTCATGCGATCACTGACATGCCCTTCGACTTATCTCAGAAAGATAGGATGGTTTGGTTGCCTTCGCCGACGGGTTGTTTCTCGGTTAAGTCGGCATGGGAGGTGCTCCCGCAAAGGAGGCATATATCCTTGGTTGACTCATTACTATGGCCTTCAGTGTTGCCAACAAAAATGTCATTTTTAGCTTGGAGATTGGTGCGTAATTTCCTCCCTTTGGATGTGACGTTGCGGTCGCGGGGTTTGTCTTTTCCTTCTAGATGCGGGTGTTGTTACCTGGAGGAGGAGGCTCTTTTGCATGTCTTTTTAACTGGACCGGTTGCTTCGGAAGTATGGTAGAGACTGTTTTGCCGTTTTTGGATTTCAGTTGCGTAATTGCTCGAGCATGGCGTCAGTTTTTGTCTCTTGGTACTGGACGTCGTCTTCCTCTTCGAAAAACCATATTCGGACATTTATGCCAGTTGTAGTGTGCTGGTTTCTTTGGTCTGCAAGGAACAAGGAACGTTTTCAGGGCGTGCGATGGGGGGTAGAAAAGGTAATCCGCGAGGTGGATTGTTTTTTGGAACAGCTTGGGAGGGCAAATAAGCTTCGTCGGTCACATTTCACGGGAGATGCTGATTGTGATTTGCTGCGTTTGATCACAGCCCCTCCGCGGAGGAGGACCCCTTGTGCGGTTGCATGGGAGAAACCGCCTTTTGGTTTAATTAAATTCAACTCGGACGCCAGCGTGAATCATGGTAGGGCCACGGGTGGGGGACTGTTGCGAGATTATCAGGGGAAACTCATTTTTGCTTATTACAAAGAATTCGGAGAACAGGATGTGTTGGAGGCTGAAAGTATGGCATTACTATTTGGTATGCAGTTGTGTTTACAAAGGGGGTTTCGTCCATCGTTGGTAGAGGTGGATTCCAAGGCCTTGGTGCAGTTGGTTGTCTCTGGGGTAATTGCTAAGTGGCCATTATGTAATATTTTGAGGAAAGTTAGAGGTCTTCTGGAGGGCTTTTCGGCCTCCATCTCACATATTTTCCGTGAGGCGAACTCACCTGCAAATAGGTTAGCAGATATTGGGGCAGTAGGTGTACGGGTATACGATCATTTTCATCAATTGCCGGCAATCGTTCAGGCTTCTATTGTGCTAGACTCACGTGGGGTGCCAGGTGTTCGATGGCTAAGTGAGGAGGGATAGGTTGTGCTCTAAGCATAGGCTCCAATTTTTGGAGAGGTGGCTTCCTCTCACTTTTTTATTCTTTTGTTTGCAATAAAATTTGGGGATGGCATCCCTTCCCCGTGTACGGGGTTTGACAAAAAAAAAAGATTTCACTGGCTCATGAGAGCAATAAACGTACATTTGATTACTGATTCATGACATCATTGAAATGAACGATTGTGAAATATATTTGATTACTGATTTTATTGGTTACTCACTGAGCTTTTAGCTCACTCCAAAACTATTTTATTCCTCTCCACAGGGCTCGAGGCGAAGGAAGTGGTTGTAGTACTCACTCATGTGATCGGATGAATTATCTCATGTATAGTTTGAATTTGGAATTCCTCTTGTATAATAGTTGGTATCAAGGATTGTATAAATGTTTGGACTTGAATAGATGTACGTGTACATTCCACGCTTGGGAACTAGTTTCCGCTTCGCTTATGATATGTAAATTTGTGGAACATCTGATGTACATTTGAGACTTATATTGTAATTTATTTGAGAACTGTAGTGAAGGACTGAGTCCCGGCGAGAACTGGGCAGGCGGTCCGTCGAACCCTTTGGTTCGCCTTAGGGGAAGGTTGGGCTGTCACAGTTAGTATCAGAGCTTAGGCTTCAGATTCCTGTAGTGTATCCTAGGTTTGAAGTTTAGGATGCCGGACTGTGGGTTTGGTTTGAAATATTAGTAATTATTGCGGGATGTCTCGACTTGATTGGTACAAGATGGAATGTCGAGGATGACATTCTTTTAAGGAGGGGAGTTTGTGACGCCTCGAAAGAATGAGTGTGAGAACCCGAAAATTTTTGTATATTTTCTAGACATTATTTTTTTTTCTTGTCTATAATTTTATACCTTTCTTCAATATATTAATTTCTTATACATTTTTATAAGGGAATATAGTTTTCAAATCATTTCCTTGATACAAGTTAGTCCACTTTAAGTTTGAAGTGTATTATCAACGTGGGACCCGCTAGTGCGGTAAATGCGATAAATTTTGACAACTTGTTGGATTTTTGTATTAAGTGATATTATTTTACAAGGTACTAAGAGATAATTAGAAGTTACCTATATAGATTAGCATTAGAGAGACAAAGAGATAAGCTTTAAGTAAAAGGTGACAAGTGTCACCATTCAATTCATCCTTGGACTTTTGACCAAGATATTTTTACTTTCTTAAAGCTAATTTTGGCCAATTTATTTCTTCATTTTTAGCTCCTTTGGCCAGCCCTCTCAATAAGAAAAGAAAAGAAGCTCTCAACTTGTTTCTTCCATTTCTTCCCTTGATCTCACAAACCAACCGTTAAAACTTTGATTTGCTCCATAAAAACCTTTCTTTTGATAGGATTAAGATGAGTGGTGAAGTGGTTTGAGAAGCAAAGATGCTAAGTTGCTTGTTGTCCTGAGGTTACAAGGTGAGTTGTTAAGAATCTTTCCCTTTAGCTTTGATAATGTTCAATTGGTGGCTTTATTGGTTTAATAGGATGACATATGGTGTGATTATGGTTTGTTTATAGTTGGAAGTGAAGGTTTGATGAATTTTGATTTATTATTGTTATTTTTCTGTTTTGTATGAGGATCATGGTTTGATCATGGTATGATGGCTGGTAATGGTGTAAAATGAAGCTTATATATGTTAGTTGAAGTTGGTTGCAGAAAATTTCTGGTTTGATACGAAATTCCAGGTTTAGGGTTTACATTTGCCCTGTTCTGACCGGATTTATTCGAGCATGTTAGAGGCCGAATCAGGCTCAGGTTAAAACATGAAAGTTGTAGCCAATGGTTTAACTAGCTTTCTACAAAAGTTCAACTCGATCCGATCACTGTAGCATGTGAAATGACCAAAATACCCTTGACTGTCCATGAACCCTGTTCCGCGCCCAGATTTCTATTTTCGTGGAAATTTCCATTTTTGATCATGAAAATGCTTGATTTGGCTTTGGAGGTATTCATAAGAAATGTAGGTATTTGTCTTGGCTTCGAAACGCCATAAGATTTGTTTCAATTTGATAAGGGTAGCTTCAGTTATAGATTTTGTACCGAAAGGTGTTAAACGGAACTTTTTACGTTAATTGCGATCGTTGCGGAAAATTTACGCTTGAGGAAATGAATTCTAGTTTCTAGGGTTTAATTGGGGGTTTTTCTAATGGTGTCTCTTAAGTTTCTAATTAGCTTTGATTGAGGGATATTGTGGCCTAATTGGATATATTTTATTGCTTATTAATCGTATGTGTGATTGGTAATATATTGTAGGTTGGAAATGAAGCATTTATGGGGAAATGCTGTCCGAACTTTGAGAATGTATGATTGCTTTGAGTTTGTGATTTAGGGCTTGGACTCGGGCAAGGTAATGATATATGATGGATGATTTCTGAGCCATGGAGGTGAGTGACCCTAAACTGTTTTCAAAGTACATTTGAAATGTTTCTTGCATTATTTACTCGTTTGCATATCATGTGTGCCGGCATGTTAGTTCATGACATGATTTGGCTTAAATGAATTCTTGGGGAGTCTTGTGCTGAACACCAACGTCTCCACTCCTGTTTATTGTTCATGACATGATCTGGAGCACCAACGTTGCTCCCCCTTATTGTTTAACATTAAGTAATCTATTTGAGCGTTGGGTGTTTAAGTACAATGATTTTACTGGCTCATGAGAGCAATAAACGTACATTTGATTTCTGATTCATGACATCATTGAAATGAGCGATTGTGAAATATATTTGATTACTGATTTTATTGGTTACTCACTGAGCTTTTAACTTACCCCAAAACTATTTTATTCCCCTCCACAGGGCTTGAGGCGAAGGAAGTGCTTGTAGTACTCATTCATGTGATCGGATGAATTATCTCATGTATAGTTTGAATTTGGAATTCCTCTTGTATAATAGTTGGTATCAAGGATTGTATGAATGTTTGGACTTGAATGGATGTACGTGTACATTCCACGCTTGGGAACTAGTTTCCGCTTCGCTTATGATATATAAATTTGTGGAACATCTGATGTATATTTGAAACTTATATTGTAATTTATTTGAGGACTGTAGTGAACGACTGAGTCCCGGCGAGAGTTGGGCAGGCGGTCCGCCGAACCCTTTGGTTCGCCTTAGGGGAAGGTGGGGCTGTCACATATACCAACTCCATTTTACACTATAACAAACCATCAATCCATGACTAACCAACACTAAACATATGAAATCAGAAAAATCGTGAAAAAATCAGAAATTCATCAATATCTACGAAAAAACATGAAATCTTCCACAAAATCACCTCTTAAGCCAACACAAGTCACTAATAAACCATTATTAAGAACAAAGAATGGATTGCTAGACATGATGGCTTAGTCCTTTCCCTTTTTTAATCACTCCACCACTACCTTCAATCTTCCTAAGCAAGTGACTTTTATGGAGGAATTTGGAATTTTAACGGTTGATTCACAAGATTGAGCAAGAAAATGGAGTTGGAGTTGAAGGCTTTCTTCTTGTTTTTCCTCCTCAAGAATTTGGCCAAGATGCTAGAAGAATGAAGATGATTTTGGTCAATTTTTGGTATTTAGTAAAGGTGATGAATAGTAGTCAAAGTCATCCTCCAATAGTTACTTGACACTTGTCCATTCCTATGCTTGATCTCATCCTTTTGTCTCTCCTTACAAATTAATCTAACTAACCTCCAATTATCTCCTAACACATGGTAAATGAATCCCTTAATGCAAAACTTAACCTAATTGGCCGAATTAACCGTACTTAACGCACTAGCGGGTCCTACATCCGGTATATGCTCTTCAAACCGCATGAACTAACTTATGCTAGAAAGATAATTTAAAAACCCTATTTACTCATAAAAATTATTTAGAAAATTTTTTTCCTAATAAAGAAAATGCATAAAAGGCGTGTAATCAAATAAAATAAAGTCTAGAAAATAAGAAAATTCACGGGTTCTCACACTAAGACCATTTCAATACCCAAATGATGCGCCAAAGTTGTTCTTCAAATCTGAAAATTTCACTGTTTCAGTGGTGAAAGTTACCGACTTTGAACTACTATATCTTCATACTCATGACTTTGAATTTAGTTCCGTTTATCGTGTTTGAAACCTTGATGAAATTCTTATTGTGTTACAAATTTCAGAGGCTAGTTCACTTTCTGTAAATTTTACTGAATTTCCAAAATTTGACTAAATTTGTCTTATAGGCTCAAATCAGCCACTTTGAGTTGAAATTTGAATGTCTTCCGTTTAGAATCTTAAAAAAGTGTCTTCTAGAAATTTTTAGTACTTTGAAACAAGATTCCGACGGTATAAAATTTTTCATTTTTGGACCCACTAAGAGTAAGTTCTGATTTTCTTAAATTTAACGTGCAAAACTGAAATTTTCCAACTTGATGAGAAATGAGTTTTGGAAACTTTTCCCTTACCTTTTGATAATGATTGATCGTTTTAAACTCGATTTTATGGAGGAAATCAGTTTTTCTTGTCTTAATAAATCCTCACTTTTGAACCTTTATTTTGAGTGGTTAAGATTCTTTGTTTGAGGTATTGATTAGTATAAATGAGTGTACCTTTTTATTGATACATAAATAGTTGTGAGTGAGAATACTTGTTAATTGTCTAGGCGCTCAAGGAGATCTACAAGAGAATCTCGAAGCGGACGCCTAACGACTTAATTGCTCGTTCACTCACTCTTATTTTGAATTGGTGAGTGTCAAGTGTGTGAAAAATTGTGACGTGCTTAATTGTTATTATTGATTGAGTATTTTGAATATGTTGGGTCGAGTGTTTACGTTATCACACTCGTTCTCGTTTAAGTGAAGTGTACTTGAATTGTTTAAAGTGAATTGTTAAGTGTAATAAGTGAAGTGTTGCAATGGTTAATTATGCTATGATTGCATATGTTGATTGGAGTGAATCTCCTCGACTCCTAATGATAATAGGAGGGGACACCCAAATCTCATCGGCCGACCTTGCGACTCGAGCCGGCATGGGTTTGGTCGAGAAGCTTGGTGAGCCATGGGAGAAATGTATAAGCTTGATCTATTGGAGAGATCTCGCTTGGCATACTCAAATTGTATCGCCCTATATAAAAGAAGTGCGGGTCCGGAGCAGGGGGAGTAACGGTGAACGGGAAAAGTGTAAGCGAAGTTTTATGGATTATAACCTACCCGATTGACGGAGTGTCAACTCGTGGAGGTACTGGATCGAGCAAGTGGAAAATAGCTTCTGAGAGCTCCTGTATCCTTATGAAGTGTGTTTTATTGTTAATTGTGAATTATTTGAATGTTACAATTTTCATTCTTGTTCAAGTGTTATTGTTATTTGAACTACGTGTTTTGCATGTTTTCTTGGCCACACAAGCATCCGCTCACCCCATTAGATTTGATTTCCTTAACAGGAGCTGAACTGGAAGGGATTAGAGAAAAGCCTACTTGATGGCTCTTTTTGCTAGAATTTTGAAATGTTTTTGCCTAGATATCTTTTGGAAAGTTGTATATTTTGGAAAAGTGGATGTATTTTGAACTTGTGGTGTAAGATTGGATATTTTGTATGAAAGCGACTTCTCTTCCTTACTTTGTTTTGTCTTATTAGTTATTATGGTATTAAGTTTGAACGGCATTTATACCGAGTCCTGGCGAGAGTTGGGCAGACGTCCCCCCGATACCCTTTGGTTCGCCTTAGGGAGAAGTGGGGGCGTCACACTAACTATCCACATGCATTTCATGCCATTTCTCATATTTTTCCTTACATAGCAATTACTCTTCATGTGACCAATTTAGCTACAAAAACTATACATAGTCAGCGAATTATTTGTATGGACAGATTTAATGAATCTGACTTGATTTCTCCTATAAATGGTAAATTCATTTGCACTAGAGTTCAGCCTTTTCTCATGAATGCCAAAATGAGATTTTGATTCGTTCCTTTAAAAACAGTTTTGTTTCTTGTGTTGAAGCAAATCATTTAGACAATCCACTCTTTTTTTGCAAGTCACTTTGTTCCTTTTTAAACAAATCACAAATCTTTGTTTTTTATCAAGCTCAAAAAGTAAAACAGTCTCATTCTTTTTGAAGTGGTCATTTCATCTTTCAGATTCTTGTTTTGTCAAAAAAGGTTTGCATTGTCTTGAATAAGAAAATTGATCTTTTATTTTAGTTGATTGTTTTTAGCACATAATTCTTTCAAACTATCATGCAGTCTCTCAATGAAGGAATTAACATCATCATCAGATTTATCATCAATATTAAGTTGAGAGTTGCAAGTAGTTACCTCATTATCACCAATAGCCATGAAAGCCATTTGAGCAGATTCTTCTTCCTCTTCAACATCACCATCCGAGTTGCAATCATTCCAGGTGATTTGAAAGTTGTCGAATCTAGGTTTTCGTTCAACATTTTCTTCTCTCTTCTTCTTCATTGGACACTCATTCATGTAGTGTCCCAATTGGCCGCATTCAAAGCACTTGTCAGTTTTTTTTTTATTAGCCTCTTGGTTTCCTTTGTTTCTTGCATTGTTGAACTGATTTGAAAATGAATTGCTGGTTCCTCCCTTTCTGAATCTCCTCTTGTTGAGGATTCTTTTGAAACTTCTTGTGATAAGAGCAAGATCATTGGTTGATCATCTCCATCCAAGGAAGCTGAGTCATCTTCATCTTGAGATACTTTTAGAACAATGCTCCTTCTTACCTTTGCATCATCTTCCTCTTGTACCTTGGTCTTAAGTTTCAGCTTATAAGAGATTAGAAAATTAATAAGAGATTCAATAGGTATAAAATTCAGATCTTTAGCCTCTTTAATGGCAGTCACTTTACTCTCCCAATCTTTGGTCAAGGCATTCAAGATCTTTTTATTTTTCTCATCTAGGGAATATTTCTTTTCCAACACCTCGAAATCCTTAATGAGATCATTGAATCTACAATATATCTTATCAATATTTTCATGAGTTTCCATCTTAAATGATTCATACTTGGTAATTAGGATAGATTTCTTTTGTTTTCTCATATTCTCACTCCCTTCATGGATTTCTCTCAATTTATCCCAAATCTCTTTAGCCGACCTACAATTTTTTACCCTAATAGACTCATTTAAATCTAAAGCACTATATAACACATTCATAGCCTTGGCATTCAAAGTAAGGTGGGTTCTATCGTTACCAATCAACTCATTTCTGGTTTTTGGTCTTGGTCCATGAGTGACTTCATCTATTATAGAGGCATCATATGGACCTTCATTAACAATAAACCACAGTTCAATATCAATAGATTGCAAGAAAATAATCATTCTCTTTTTCCAACTCACATAATTGGATCCATTAAATATTGGGGGTCTAGTGATAGATTGTCCTTCAAAAAATATGGCTTTATTGGTTGTTGTTTTACTCCAAAGCCGTTTGAGGTTAATCTCTAAGAGACCAAACTCTGATACCACTTGTCAGGATCAAGAGCTTACCATTGCACCAAAAGCTATATCTATTAGCGAAGGCGCAACTTTATTTCCTTAACCACAATGGCAGCGCAAAGTATTGTACCACGCTCGACCAGCATGAGGGACTGCATCCCTTGGTGCCATGGACTGGAGGGTTAGTCCCTTAAGATCGGGATCTGAGGAATGTTGCTGATTAGGACAACAATCCCCCCCAGCAACAGTCAGGGGGACTCGAACCCGCGACCTCACTTTAATACCAATTGTAAGGATCAAAAACAATCTAAGAGGGGGGTGAATTAGGTAAATTAAAAACTAATTAGGTTGTGAGACACTTTTTGGTTCAATATGAAATTTACCCTCTTCTCTAGATGACCACTCAATGGAATAGTTAATAAGAAAGCAAGATTGCTTGTGAGTAGAAGAGATGAGCAATTTATGTTTGCAAGATCGTAAGTTAAAGGGAAAGAATAGCAAACCAAATTCCAAACTCCTTTTAAGCTTGAATGTTACTTTAGAGAGCAAGTTTCTTCAAGTTGATCCATTACAACCAATCTTTGTGTACAAAGGAGGGATCACTTCCTCCTTGCCCCAAGCCTCACTTGGTCAAGTTAGGAAGTTTTACTATCACTCGGATAACCCTTACAAAACTACACTATTGAAGTAATTTTCTCACACAAGAAAAGCCTCTACTTGTTTCACATAACTAAGAGTACAAATCTTCCTTATAGAGTATTTTCTCATTAAAATCACTCTTGATCTTTTGTAGTCTCAATATTCAAGAGTTCGTTGAAAGTTTTTGGGCATGCACTATTTATATGAGACCACAAAGTGTCCTATTAATGCTTCCAATGGATAAAAGGGAGTTGAAGAGTCAACTAGCCGTTGGGTGTATCAGACGTCCGATCCGTCTGAATTTCGCGTCCAATAGTAGGCAGTGAGCTTGAGAGAAATTCTTTAATTCTATCGGATGTCCGGTGTCTCTAGTATTTGCGTCCGAAAGCAGATGATCATTTTGAGAAATCTTCTTTAGTTCTTTCGGACGTCCGGCACCTAAAATACTTTACGTCCGAAGTTTCGCAAAATCTATCGGACGGCTGATGCTCTGATGCTTAGCATTCGAAAAAAGTCAGTGAGCTTCGAAGGAATGTCTTAATTCCTTCAAACGTCCAGTGGTGGAGTTCTTCATGCGTCTGAAGTTGCGCAATGATTATCGGACGTCCGATCCAATCTTTAGGAGCGTCTGACAGCTTTCAACACTCTTTGTCTCTTTCAATTGTACTTAATCTTTTAACCTGATCTACTTCATTGCTAAAAAGATCTTTGAGGAGATATTAGTAACATCTATTTGTTTTGTAAGCATCAAAAGTTAGGGACTAAGATTAATGTAACAGCCCCACTTTCCCCTAAGGCGAACCAAAGGGGTTAGCGGACTGCCTGCCCAGCTCTCGCCAGGACTACGGATCAGATTAGAGCTATCTGCTTCATTCCGGAACTTACAAACGCGCGTAAACAAATCAAAATAGTAAAATAACCCAAAATAAAATAAAATGAAATCCGGAGCCGGCCATGAATAGTAACCGACCCGTCAGAACCCAACCGAAATAGCTAACAAACATTCACATCTGAACTTTAGCGTTTACAAATCAAAATGACATACAAAAGCTTTCAAAAGTTAATACATATACACGGTTTGCCAAATCAAAAGAGAAAACGCCCCAAAAGTACATTTAGGGTTTTAATACATGAGCTATACAAAAGATATGTTCAACTAGCTCAATTTGGCAGCCATTTGTCAAATCCAGACCAAAAGGGTTTATTTTCCTGTAAGGAAAACAAAAGGAACAGAAAGGGGTGAGCTTGCGCTCAATGAGGTACCAAACAGATAGCATTAAAATCGTGGCATTTCACATTTAACAAATCGGATACACATGTCAGATGTAAAGCAAAGGAACCAATGATTCAAATCAGAAGGATACGGGTGGCTCTCAGGAGCCAAATTTCCAGCGCAGTACTTGATCCAAACCGGTTGACTCTCCGTCAACATATATAGAACCAACGCGTCCGTAGACCCCTCTTAACACCGAATTCCGTCCACCAAACACCCCTTTACCGGGCCCGCTCACCTCAAACGAAAAAAATGGTAATACTCGAGTATACCCGGAATCAAGGGTCTCAATACCCAAAATCCCCGAACAGACTACCGTGGTTCGTTATCTAATCGTCCAGGCCCTTGCCGGCCCGACTCGAATAACTTAGCCACAGGACTGAGCTCATAGGTCATAGAAATCCGAACAGATGCAGACACAGATAACAGATTCAAATTTTGCATAGTAAATTGGCATATGAACAGACAAGAGAACGAGTGTGATAAAGTACACCCTCGTCCCAAACAAATAAACAGATTGCAGAGCAGAAATCAAGTTAAACAGCAATGGAGGGGAGTGGTACACTCACCGGCTCAACTTCAAAAGTTTTCACTTCAGATTGGCCTTAATCGCCAAGAAACCCTAAAATAATCAAAATAAACTAATTGAAGGTTTCATATCCAAAATCGAGTAAACGAAATGCACAAGTGAGGCTCGACTACACGTCGTACGCCTTGCCAATTAAATACTAATGCAAGGGTGGAAAACATGATTTTCTTGGACACGAAAAGGTAACATGAAGACTTAGGCGCAAACAACCCAAAAGCCTTTCATTTCCACCAAAAGGCAAATCCAACTTAAAGGGACCAAACGGCCTAGAGAATCGAGCAGCACCTCCCCTAAAATTCTTACTTTTCCAGCCATTAAGGCTTCATTATTTCCTCAAATCAGTTCCAACATTTCGCACAAAAGTCATCTCATTTCCCAAAAGCCGTTCACTAGGCTCAAAGTAGTACAAGTACAAAAGTTAGCTAGGAAATGACCGGAATGAGAGCGAGCCCTAAAACATGCAAACAAGTACATGGAGACTAAGGTTTCATATGCATATATAAGCATTATAGCAAACCAGAAAATCAGGAAATGTAGCCATCTTGGCCATAACAACAAAAACAGTTTTGCCTTCATTATGCGGTAATGGCACAAATTGCGTTACGCTTATCGGATGAGGGTGTAAGACCCACCATCTCGAAGCTAAAATACAGGGCTACAACAATGTAGAAGGCCACTCAGTCCAAATCCTAGCACAACTAGGTAAAAAATGCAGAATACCAAACCAGAACCGTAATTGCAGGTTTACAAATCACACTATGCTGTAATTAGTCCAAATCAGTCTATACAGGTCCAAATGCATTGATTCCAAAGGCATGCGGTAACCAATACATCCAGCTACATTTCATCAGAAGAAACCAACATCCAAATCCAAAGCAATTCCAGTCAAAACAGACGATTACAAGCACAGTTCGCACATTCTGATCAACCCAGAACAGCAACAGTAAAATCGACATATCTCACTCTACACTACTCCAAATGACCTGAAATTTTACAGGCACCTCAAAAACATCAATACCTACAACTTTCATGTTTTAAGCAAAGGCCAATTCTGTGACGACCCCACCTCCCCCTAGGGCGTACCCCAGGGTTCGGCGGACCGCCTGCCCAGCTCTCGCCGGGACTCAGTCGTTCACTACAATCCTCAAATGAATTACAAGAATAAACCTCAAATATTACAATATAAATCTCTAATATTTACATCACATGGTCCACAAACATACATCCAAGTCTCCAATAATTACATGTCATAAGCGAAGCGAAAACGATTCTCAACTATACATAAAATGATTCCAAATCCAAATTATACAAGATATATGCCATCCAATCACGTGAACAAGTACTACAAGTCCTTCCTTCGCCACGAGCCCTGTGGAGGGGAATAAAATATTTTTGGGGTGAGCTAGAAGCTCAGTGAGTAACCAGTAAAATCAGTAATCAAATATATTTCACAATATTGCATTTCGATCCTTTCAATGATGTCATGATTCAAAGAACAAATGTCCGTTTATTGCTCTCGTGAGCCAGTGAAATCATAGTACTTGAACACCCAACGCTCAAATAGATCATTTAACATTAACATTAACATTAAGAGGGAGCCCCTTTTTGAGCTCCGGAGCCATTTGCTCCAAGTAAACAGAGGTGGAGACGTTGGTGTCCAGCACAAGACTCCCTAAGAACTCATTGAAGCCAAAATCATATCATGAATTCACATGCAAGCACGCATGAGATGCAGTCGAGTAAATAATGCAAGAAACATTTCATAAGAAGCTTTAACAATAGTTTGGGGTCACTCACCTCCATGGCTCAGAATCATCCATCATATAACATTGCCTTGCTCAAATCCAAGTCTTAGATCACAAACTCAATGCAAACAAGTCCTTTAAAAGTTCGGACAGCACTTCCCCTGAATTTGCTTACTTTTCCAGCCATCATGGCTTCATTAATTCCTCAGCCAGTCCCAAAGGTACACACCCAACAACAAGTTCATCCAATAGTCATTCAGCAAGCTCCAAGTAGTACTACTACAAGTCAAGCTAGGGAAAAGTTCGGAAACGAAGGTTAAGCTCAAAACCAGAAAAATAGCTTTTGACATCCTTTTGCGGTAATGGTACCAAAGGCACTACGATTGTTGGATGAAGGTACAAGATACACCGTTTCGAAGCTAAGAGATAGGGCTACAATATTGAAGAAGGTCACTCAATCCAGTTTCGAGTGTAACCAGGTCAAAAATGCAAGATACTACACCAGAATCACAAAAACAGATTCACAGAACGCATTCTAGCGGAAACATCATAACTCAGGTTCCCCAAGTCCAAATCCAGAAATTCCAAAACCAGCTGAAAGCTAAGAAACAGGGCTAAATTTCATCAGAAGGCCTCAACATCCAATTCGGAAGCAATTCCAGCCAAAACAACCAATTACAGTCGCAAATCCCAATTTCGGGTAAACCAGAACAGCAGTAGTAATTTCGACTTTTCTCATTCTACACTACTCCGATTGACCTAAATTTTGTAGGCACCTTTAAAATGTCATTCCCTACAACTTTCATGTTTTAAGCCAAGGCCAATTCGGCCTCTATCTATGAGCTATAAATTCGGACAGAATGAAGAACATTGAAACCTAGTTTTCCACTTTTCCTTCCAAAACAGAAATTGATTTCAATTAATCACTTTTTCCACCTCCTAGAGTCATTAAACATCATTTCCAATCATCATACATGACCCCATAATCATATCCATATGAAAACAGAAAAATCCCCAAAAATAATAAAACTTCATCATTTTCAACCAAAATCAGGAAATCAACCATAAAATCACTTATTCAACCACCACCAATCACTAATTGAACATTATCAAGATCAAAGGAAAGGTTCCTTAGTCACTTACCATGCAAACCCAAGGAAAGACCCAACTTAGCACCTTTGCTTCTCAAACTACTTCACTACACACCTTAATACTACCAAGAGAAAGGTTTTTATGGAGCAAATCACGGTTTTAACGGTTGGTTTGTGAGATTGGGCAAGAAATAGAAGGAAGAAATTTGAAGCTTTTCTCTTTTTTTGTCTCCAAGAGGTTCAGCCAAGGAGCTTATGAAGAAGATGAATTTTGGGTCAAGTTTTTAATCAATTAGTAAAGGTAGTAAAATGGTCAAAGTCCACCCTTGAGTAAGAAAGTGACACTTGTCACCCTTTTGGTTCAAAACTTATCTTTTTGTCTTTCCAATACAAATATCTTAACACTTTGTAAAATAATATCACTTAATACAAAATTCCAACAAGTTGTCAAAAATATAATGCAGTTACCGCACTTGCGGGTCCCACATTCAAAATACGCTCTTAATTTCTCAAAACTAACCGATACTAGAAAAATCATTTTAAAACTATCTTTGCTCATAAACTTTATCTGGGGAATTTTTCTAATAAAAAAAATGTAGAAAAAGCGGGCGATTAAAAAATAAACCCTAGAAAATTAGAAAATTTCCGGGTTCTCAAACTCATTCTTTTCGGGGCATCACAAATTCGGCCTCTAAGAATGAGATACAAAACCGGACAGAAAAGGGGGTTATGAAACCCTAACTTTTCACATTTCAATCCAAACCCAAAATTGGTTGCAATTATCAATAATTCACACCTACTAGAGTCATTACCCCTCATTACCAACCATCATAAACAACCACAACATCATGATCACATTAAACCAGAAAATTCATCAATAAAATAAAAACTTCACCAATTCATCTCAAACCAAGAAATAAACCACAAATTTCAGCACTTTAGCCACCACTAGGCACAAATTAAGCATCATTAGGTGTAGGAGGAAGTTCAAGCACCACTTACCTAGTAAACAAGAGAGGGAGAGTTGTAGGACACCTTAGCTTTTCCAAAAACTTCACCAAATCACTCACTAGCACCAAATGGAAGGATTTTATGGAGTAGAAACAAGATCAAGCACTTGGTTTGGATGATTTGAGCTAGGTAGTTGCCAAGATTTTGGAGAGTTTTTCTTCCTTTCTTAGCTCAAGAGGGCCGGCCACAAGAAGGTAAGAAATAAGTGAATTTTGGTTAATTTTTTAGATATTTAACCAATTAGTCAAAAGGTCAAAACCATGAATAGTAAGTCATAAGTCATAACCAATATAATGGTGACACTTGTCACCTCCATTAATGCAATCATATCTTTTCTTTTTCCTCTCACATCAATCACTTCACATCCTCTACTTATCTCTTAACACCCGATAAATTTCACACAGTATCCGGAATTTAACCTAATTGGCCGAATTTTTCCGAACTTTTCGCACTAGTGGGTCCCACATCCATTATATATCCTTAATTTTTCAAAAACTCTCCAATACGAGAAAAATCATCTAAAAACTATAATTACTCATAAAATTCACCAGGAAAATTTTCCTAAGCCAGAAAATGCAGAAAACATGCCATTAAAGGAAATAAACCCTAGGAAAATTATTAAGGGATTTACGGGTTCTCACAATTAACAAAACTCTTTTCACAAGAGGGACGAAATTGAGCTATAAGATGCAGCTGTATGATTTTTTCGGGTAAACAGGTGAAGTAAATCAGTCCACTTTGCCGGTTCGTTACGGCTCACTCAAAACGAATTAGTAGGGCATTTTTATACCGTTGGAAAGCTCTTGGTGTCTAGTTTCAAATGCCGCAAATGACACTTGATTTTGACTTTTGTACAAGGAATTATTTGCAATTAAAGAGCCCATAGTCGGCTGATCTGGGCTACTTTTTCTAGTTTTCTTTCTTTCTTCAAAACTTAAGTTTTACCCAACCAATTGAAATGATTTTTGAAAGATAATTTTTACCCCCACAATACAACATATAACAAGTATTTTTGCAGTCATTTGAGCCACAAAATTCAAAATTAAAGCAAGGAAACAAGACAGCCAAATTCGGTCAGCCCTTTCCCCTTCATTTTCAAGTCCCTCTAACCTTTTGGCATTTTAATCACAACTGAAGCTACACTTATTGGATTGAGATGAATCTTATGGCGTTTCGAAACTAAGACATAGGCCTACATTTATTGTGAAGACCTCCCAAGCCATATCATGCATTTTCATGGTCAAAAATTAAAATCTCAGAGAAAATAGAAAACTATCGGTTAAACAGGGCATTTGTACTGTCATGGGTATTTTAGTCATTTCACAAGTTACAATACTCCGATTGAGCTGAAACTTTTTGTGTAGAAAGCTAACTCAAATCCCAACAATTTTCATGTTTTGAGTAAGAATTGATTTGACCTTTATCATGGACGTATATGTAGTTCAAGTGGTGAGTGCAAATCTAGAATAAAGCTGGCATCAAAGAAATAATTGGGAAACAAGAGATGTCTTCAACAAAATCTAATTTCCATGGCTCAAATCCAACTTTCAAGCCAACAACCAAGCTATAATCCACAAGAATACAACCAAACAAGCAAGAATCCTCAAGTCCTCTACCTAAAATATAAAGCAAGAAACAAGGGTTTTCTTCAAGTCTTCTAGCTTAGGTTTTGATTAGGGTTTCCAAATCCAAGCAACAACCACTAACTTTTACTAATCTTTGAAAAGTTAAAGGTCAAAATGGAGTAAAATTTGTTACCTCTTGAAGGTTTCTTGAACCCTAGTTGAAGGCAAGATTTTTTACCAACACTCCACCACAAGATAGCACATTTCCTCTAGCTAAAGCAATATCCAAAGGTCTTGAGCGTTGGGTGTGGATCTTTGAGCAAGATTAAGGCCAAAGGTTGAAGCTTTTCCTTCCTCCTTTTGAGCTCCCAAATTCGGCCAAGGTAGAGAGAGTGTGTGAGGGAGCTAAAGTTTTTTATTTGTGGTGAAAAGGTAAGAAGAAAGGTAGCATTTTTGGTAGGTGAGAAAGTCAACTTTGACTAGTGGGGTAATATTGACATGCCCTACCAATTTCTTTATTGTTTACTACCCTTAAATACTAATCCTCCAAGGTAGTTCCTCTAGCACTACAATTATTCATTCTTACTAGTCTAAAATTAATTCTCCAAATCTCCGAATAGTCGTGCCGGCGCGACTTTTGAAAAATTTTAACGCGTAAACGATAAAAGTATAATTTAAGAAAAATTCATGCTAAAATAATAAAATTAAATAATACCAAATGCAAATAATTTTAAAATAGGCTAAATTAAGAATAAAAATATGAGTCCTCACATAGACCTTTCGTGAAATTTAGATCGGGCAAACTTCAAGAATCGCTCTATCCTCACACCTCTCTTGGAAGGATTTGGAGTTTGCAATTGGAGACCAAATTTTTCTTAAAATTACTCCTTTAAAAGCAAGTTTGATGGCAGGAAGAGGAAAGAAACTACAACCAAGATTTGTAGAACTATATAAGATTCTTCAATGTGTAGGAAATGTGGCTTATAAGTTGGAACTGCCACCAAATCTGTCTCGGATCCATAACTTTTTTACGTATCCATGCTCAAGAAATATTATCTAGATCCATCTCATGTCCTGCAACCGGAAAACATTGAGATCGATGAGGCACTGACCTATGAGAAGAAACCAATAAAACTTCTAGATCGTAAGGTGAAAGAACTGAGAATAAGCGAATCCCGTTGGTGAAAGTTTTTTGGAGAATCATGGAGTAGAAGAAGCGACTTGGGAAGTAGAAGAAGAAATTCGAGGAAAATATCCAAATCATGGTATAAATTTCGTGGACAAAATTCTCTTAAGGGGGAGAGGGTGTGAGTACTCATGTTTTTATTTTTAAAATAGTCTTTTTTATAATTATTTACCCTAGAGTTAGTTAATTATATTTTAGTTGCATGAATTTCTTTTAAATTTTACTTTATCGCGCGCGAGTTAAAAGTTCGTGTATTTTGCGTCAGAATGACTAAGTGGAGATTTGAGAAATTAATACTAGACTACTAAGAGTGAATAATTATAGTGTTAAAGGAAGTACCTTGGAGAATTAGTGCATGAGTGTATCAAACCCGAGAGAAAACAATGGTACGAAACCTGCACTCGATAACTATTCAAAATTGACTTTTTGCTAAACTTAATCCTTACTTTTTCCCTCCAAGCTTCCAAGACAAGCCAAAACTATCACACACTCTCTCTCTTACCTCCCCATTTGTCCAAGCACACACAAGGAGGAAGGAGGAAGACAACTCCATTGTTCTAGCTTCATTTCACCTACAAAACTTCCACCAAATCTTAAACTACTTAGAGTAACACTTCATCTTGAAGTAAGGAGCAATCATGTGGTTTTTCTTGAAGAATTGTTGGTGGAAAAATCTGTTTTCATCTAGGGTTTAGGAGGTAACTTTCATCTCCTTTAATCTTTCCAATTTTTCAAGATTCAATGGTAGTTTGCATGGGTTTACAACCCTAAGCAAGAAAATAGGTTAGAGGACTTGAGGAAACCATTTACTTTGCTTTAATCTATAGGCTAGTGGTCTTGAGGAGGCTTGTAGGTAGCTGCCTTGAGGAGTTATTGATTGGTTAATGTTGTTTGTGTGATGAATGAAAGGATTACGGTTAGAAAATGGAGAAAAAGTTGGAAAATGGTTGAGGTTGAGCTGGCCGAAAAATTCTGTCCAAGTTGTTCAGTTTTATTTCAAAATTTTGATGTTTGGATGACTATTAAATTGATGAATATATGCTGTATATTGTGTGTACAAAGTGCCTTTCAAAAATCATTTCATTTGGTTGCATAATACTTGAGCTTTGGCAAGATTCAAATCTGGAAAAAACGTATAACAGGGTTTCTCGGACAGTGTTCTTTGTTTCAACGTAACTCTCTGTACAAAAGTTGAAATCGAGTGATGTTTATGGTATTCAAAACTAGACATTCATAACTTTCTAATGGTATAAAAATCTCCTACTGGTTCATTTTGAGTGAACTGCAGTGAGTCGACAAAGTTGGCTGTTCTGTTTTAACTGTTCATACGAATGAAACTGGAAGCTGCATTTTGTAAGCCGCTTTTGTCTGATTTATGAAAGTATTTTCAAAATTATGTCTTCTGATGACTTGTAGCCTTTGGAACCTAGTTTTCAACACCACCAGCCATTCTCAATTTGAGTTTGTATAGAGTTAGATATGGCTTGATTTAAAAAACGTGACAAAGCTGGAAACTGGAAGTTTTTTCCTTTCTTGCTGACTGAATGGTCAAACCTGTTTTGGGAGGTTATATTTCAAATATTTTAGTGTCATTTAATCATCAAATGCTTATTAAATATTTCTGGAACCTTGGTTTCAAAAATGGAGTGAATTGGGATTGATTTCATTGGACAAAAACCTTTGGAAAGAAAGAAAGAGTGGGTTGGCAGATTTGCTTTGAAAATTTCACGAACTTTAGTCATTTTGTTAACTGCCTTCCCACGTGAGTTTTTACCTATAATTTGATAAAGAGGTAGTCCACATATGAAAGTTTAATCAAATTTGGCATAATTTCAATACCATTTCGATATCCAAATGATGCCCTAAAGATTTCTCTTCAAATCTGGAAATTCACTGATCAGTTTGCAAGATTCAGCTGACTTTGAACTGTTATATCTTGATGCTCAAAACTCCGAATGTAGTTCTGCTTGTTGTGTTTGAAACTTTATACAGGATTCTTATTGTGTTGCGAATTTCAAGGGTTGATTCACTTTTTGTGAATTTTTCCGAATTTCCAAAGATTGCTGAAAAATCAAGGTTGGTTCAAACCTGTTTTCTTGGAACTGAAAGTTTGAACTTTTAGTACTTCGAACCTAGTTTCTGACAGCATAAAATTTTCTATTTTTGGACATGACAAACTCAAGATTTGATTTTTCAAAGATTGTCGTGCAAAACGGAAATTTTCTAAATTCTTAGGAAATGAGTTTTTGAGAACTTGTCACTTTCTCTCGATATCGATAGACCATTTTAAACTCGATTTCATGAAGAGGCAAGTCTCTCTTGGGACTTTAAATCCTTACTTTTGAACCTCGATTTTCGAGAGATTTAAAGTTCTCTTTTAAGACATTGTCTTAGTTCTAAACAAGTGGACAATCTTCCTTGGTTGATGCATGGTTGTAAGTGATAGTAAATCGTTATTTCAAGAGGATCATCAAGAGAATCTCGGAGCGAACGCCTAAAAGCTTATTCGCTCACTTACTCACTTTTGACTTGGTGAGTGTCAAGTACATGATTTGTTGTGGAATACGTGAATTGTTTCTTGTTAATTATGTGAATTAGAATTGCCGAGACGAGTGTGCACTTTATCGCACTCGTTCTCTTTTACATGAAATTATGATCGAATTTCGCTATATGAATTGATATTGGACTTGTATGAAGTGATGTAGTTGTGAATCGTATTTGTTATCAATGATTGGAGCATTGTCTCATCGACTTATAGGTATATTCGGCGGACGTCCAAACTCATAGGCTAACCTTGTGACTGGAGCCAGCATGGGTTTGGTCGAGAAGCTTGGTGAACTATGAGAAATTCGTAAAGTTTGATCTATTTGAGAGATCTCGCTTGGCATACTCGAGTAGTATCGCCTTTTAAAATGATGAGTGGTTCCGGAATAGGGGATGTAACAGTGAACGGAATTCGTGAAGTAAAGCGGTGTTCTACGGACTAAATATACCTACTCGGTTGATGGAGTGTCATCACGTGGAGGTATATGATCGAGACTTGGCAAAGCAAGTGGAATCTAGCTCCTGAGAGCTCCCGTATTCTTAATGAGTGTGTTTTACTTCAAATTGTGAATTACTTGGACGTTATAGCTTTATTTCTCGTATAAGTGCTATTGCTACTTGAACTATGTGTTTGCATGCTTTTCTTGGCCTCACTGAGTATTAGCTCATCCCATTAGTTTTGTTTTCCTTAATAGGAGCCGAAATGGAAAGGATTATGGAGAAGCCGACTTGATGGCCTTTTGACTAAAATTTTGAATGTAGTTGTTTAGACAACTTCTGGAGGTTGTATATTTTGGGGATTGTTAATGTACTTTTGGTATCTTGAGATGTAAGACTTGAATATTTATTAAGGAAGCGACCTTTTTTTATATTTCAACTTTTAGTATTGATTGATTATCCATAAGTTGAATTCGCCTCGTAGTGAGTCCTGGCGAAAGTTGGACAGGCGTCCTGCCGATACCCTGAGGTTCGTCCTAGGAAGAAGTGGGGGCATCACATACCGCGCCTTGCATCTTGGGGAGGGTAGCCACCCTAGAACCTTCACCCGCGTTTGATGGTATTTAATCCCTCCCTTCAAAAGGAGCACTTCATACGTGCATACGTTTTACTTTATAATCCTTTATTTCTTTTTTACTTTTAGTGGTTGTCATACCACTCTACCCTACTAGGATTAGGATTGATCACTTGGACAAGTGGCCGTGCCATGACGTGCGCGTAGCAATATCCGAGGGATCACTCGAACCATGGACTCTTAGGCCTTGGGATTGATGATCCTTCACCTTTGGTCTGAAGTTTTGGGAGCCTGAAGGTTTATCGAGTCTAGATGCATTAGTGAGCCTAACCTCATGCATCCATATCGGAAATCGCCTAGGATAGATGTAGACACCAAAATTTCAATTTTTATTCAATTCAACTTTAGCTTTATTCTTTATTATTTATTCTTGCTTTATTTGATTTGATTTGATTTGATTTTAGTTGATTAAGTTTGTAAAATAATAGTTAGTGTTTATTTTTGCTTATTTTTATAAATTAGGTTCATCATTTTTCTTTTTAAGATATTTTTGCATTAAATTTCTGAAAAGGAAAATTCTCACCAAAATTCAAAAAATTTGTTTTTAATCCTTTTAAGATTCAATTTCTTTAAAATAAATGAAAATTTTACAATGCAATTTCAATTAGGAATTAACATTTTTGTTTACTTAAATTGATTTTGAAAAAAAATAAATAAATAAAAAGAAGTTAGGTGGAGTTCATGCAAATGAGGCAAGTGTCTCTATTTTTCTTTTGACACCACAATATCTAGAGGATAGGTGGCTAGGACACTGGGAAGTCTAGGAAAAATTTGAAAAAAAAAACAAACAAAAGAAAAAGGAAAATAAGGAAAGGAGCTACAGGACAAAGGGGAGGAAAGGAGGAAAAACAAAAAAAAAAGAAACTGAGAGAAAAGAGCTATAGGCAAGGAGGAAAAAAGCAAGGAAAAATAGGGGGTTGGAGCTCAAAGAGAGGCTGCTGGAGAAGAGTCTTGGGGCTGAGGAAGGAAAAAGGCAAGGAGAAAAATGAAAAGAGAAAGCTACGTGCTGGAGCAAGAGAAAAGAGCTGGTGAGGAGCTTTGGGAAGAAGAAGGAAACCTGGAAAAACAAACTGAAAAAGCTTGGAGAGGTTACGGGCAAAGCAAGAAAGGAAAAAAGGGAGGGGACCAAGAGTTGGGAAGAGAGGTGGCAAAGGAAGAGGGTTGCGAAGGAAACTGGGTAAGAAAGGGGAAGGAAAGGGAGAAAGAGAGAGGCTGAGAGGGGGAGGAAAACCAGAGAGAAAGCTTTGGATCCAAACAAGATAGAACACGAAGAAGGGAAAAGGAAGAAAGAAAAGAAAAAAGAGGGTTTCGTGGGAGAAAAATGAAGAAGAAAAGAGGAAAAGGAGAAAGGGGGAATCTGGGAAAGGTCCTGGGAAAAATTAGAGGGAAAAAGGAAGAAAAAACAGCAAAGAAAAAGAGGGAAAACGAGGGAAAAGTTCAGAAACTTCTTCTGCAAACCCACCATCAAGTTGATGGATCAGCCCTATTTCCAATCAAATTCTGACCTAATCTCTTGTCCGTGAAGCGAGATTTATTCTTCTGCACCATCTATGGATACCGTCGAGCAACTTTTATGAAGAAGTCGCTGAGTAAAAACCCTTCAAGGACAGCCAAATCGAAGCTCCAAGTCACGGGTTCATTCTTGCTGCACCCCACCGTGACGAAATTTGTATGACTTCATCTCACGAACCAGTCAGTATTCTAAGGAGCATTTTGCGTTGTCAGATCACACAAATTGTGATGGCCCCACCTTCCCCCTAAGGCGTACCCCAAGGTTTGGTGGGTCGCCTGCCTAGCTCTCGCCGGGACTCAGTCGTTCACTCACACAAATCAGAAATAAAACCACAAGAAAGAGCAAAACGATGATCCAAAACTTAAAACGAAACTTATATACATTGCTATTTCAAGAGAAAGTACAACTGTCAAATATACTGAGATTCTCAATTCACCATACAACCAGCCCGTGCCAAGCATTAGGGCGAGAACCATTACAACAAAAAACCAAGAACTAGACCAAGCTAGTCTATACAGGCTCTCGTCCTTGCTCGCCTTCCCCTGTTGAGGAAAACAAAACTAAAGGGATGAGCTGGAAAGCTCAGTGAGGTTCCGATCACATAGGCAAACAAGAAGTTCAATGCATTCATTACACGTAGCCAATAATTCAAGATACAAAGATAAGATAAAGTGATAAACACATTCATTAAAAGGATACGGGCTCACATGGAGCTATTCGTTCGTTCGTTCATTCATTCTCCTTTCATTCCCTTATACCTTCAATTATTTGAAAATGCATTTTGTATAAGTAAAACCCCTCGTTCATTCATTCGTTCATTCATTCATTCATCCTATCCCGGACATTGTCCAGGCTCCACCAACCTCCACCAACCTACAAGGTAATACTCGAGTATACCAAAACGTTCACCCAGGTCCCTAGTCGCCCGACCGAGTCCGCTTCTGGCTCGAGACGACCGGTAACAAGGGGCAGTGGCCAATTCAGCCAAAAGGCTTACATTCATGTACAAATAACATTTCAATCGTTCAATCATTGAAAACTTCTCAATCATTTAGGCCGAGTGCGATAAAGTACACACTCGCCTAGAAAACTCGTTTTAGCAATCATTGAAAACATTTAACATGTTATCAATCATTCATACAAGCCATATAACCATGAAACATAACAAACAAGGAACACTCACCTATACACGTAAAATAACGTCCACTTCTCAATCACCAATGAAACCTAAAATTAAACAAAGAACACATTACAATCCATCTAGCATGCTTTAGATGCAATCAAGAATTACCCGACTACTTGCGAGTAAACGTATAAAATGACTTTTAAAGTGTAAAGAGGGTATTTGGATCCGTGGATGGGAATAACGAGGGTTCATAAACCAACCGTGAAACCAAACTCAAAAAGGTTATGAAATTTCCGACAGAAAACACTTTAACCATCGACAAATCGAAATCCAATAAGGTAAGCTAAGAAGTATTGTTTCCGGAATCGTTTATGTGGCTCAAAATCAATAGACTATATGCCTTGATGAAAATCATGAAAAGGTGGCAAAACTACCTCACTTTCACCCTTAAAACTTCACTTAAAAGTTATTCACTTGTGGCCGAGAGAACCCGAGGTCAACCTCTATATTTTGGTAAACAGTAAGTAAACGTTTGGAGTTTCAAACCAAAGAGGTATTAGGTTTTAGAATGGTAAAATGATCACTTTATTTGCCAAGCGGAAATATACAGGTTCAAATAGAAATTTAGTCCTTGAGCGAAAATTTGGGCAGCACGCCCTTTGTATTTACCTATTTTTCCAGCCATTTATGGCTTCATTATCTTACTCAATCCAACCCAAAGTTATTCATAACTCAAAGTCAGTTCAATAGCCATTCCATAGGCTTAAAACAATACAAGAACAAAGATTAAGCTAATATCAAGTGCGGAAACAAAGCTTATAGCAGACAGATTTGACGGGTTTTTACGGAATAGGCACATCCGAGGCTACGCTTATCGCATTGAGGTGAAAATTATACCAATTCGAAGCTAAGACGGAGGCCTACAATTTTCATGAAAAGCACTTAGTCTAATTGTCAGTGTAACCTAATCAAATTCCCAATTCACCGAACCAAAATCCAACTAGTCGGCTAATTAACCGTACTACATTTCAATGGCTATATCTCAGGTTACCAAGGTCCGATTAAGGTTTTCTTGGAGGCGTTTAAAAGCTAAGACAGAATACTAAAACTTTTATGTTTTGGCCATTGGCTAAATCAGTACGGATCATAGTGAATAAACACAACCAAATAGACTAAACTGTCCACGCGGAACTCTGGAATGTAACCTAGAACAGCGAGGGTATTTTGGTCTTTTCACAGGATACGTTGCTCCGATTGAGTTGAAATTTTGTAAGCACCTGTAAAATACTATTATCTACAACTTTCATGTTTTATGACAAGCCTAATTCGGCCTATAACTATGAGTAATAAAACCGGGCAGAACTGAACTGAAATTTTCCAGAAATCTGGGATTCTTGCAATCAATTGCTAATTTCCTTATTTTTGGCTTGCTTCACTACCTTAACTTGCCATATCAGATTATAAACATCAAAGCCCCAATTTTTAAGCACTAGAAAAATTATAGGAAAGTTGTAACAATTCCAATAAAAATGGAAAATCATGATCCAAGCCTCTATTTCACCACATACATCAATAATTCAACCATATGTGACATATTTAGCAGCTAATTGCGAATTTAATCGGAGGGTCAAGGTTCTAGCATGTATACCTTTCCAAGGAGACTAGAAACAAGTGTTTAAGGCCTTTGTTCCTCAACAAAATTACACCGGTAGGTAGCCCATGTGCTAGATAACAACTTAATCGGAGTAGATTTGTGCGAATAGAAGAAACTTTTCAAGATTTGGAGAAGAACAAGATGAACTCTCTTTGTCTTTCTCTCTCTCTCTTGTCTCAGCTATGGAGCAGAAAAAATGAAGAAGAAAGGCTGTTCTTAGGGAGTTAAGAAGACAAGAGATTAGGATTAATCTAAGCCACAAGTTTGGCCAACACTTGGTTTAATTACAACCACAAAAATTTCTCTTTCTTCTCCTTGCATTTTGGCCACATATTTTGGTCAAGAGATAACCATGAGAGGGAAGATATTTTGCTCAATTAGTGATAAGCTTGTATGGCAAGAAAGTGGTGATCAAGTGGTGGTTAAATCGGTAGCGCGCGACACCCGTCGGTCCAAGCCATTTGTCCTTAAATCACATATACTTGGGTTTTTAACTTCTAATCACTAACTTATTATTATCACTTCTAATCATATAATATTTCCTCATCCAAAAGTCACTCTGAAGCACCAAATTTGATCCTCGCTCCGTACCGGATAATTACACGACGGATACACGAAAATTCTTATTTCACCTTGAATTAAAAACGAATAGGAAAACCCTAATTTTCTATGACTTTTGGCACTTTTTCTAGGGTAATTAAATAGCAATATGGTATAGAATAATAATTTCCAAATAATTTTCAAATAAAAGGAAATTTTTCAAGGTAACGAGTAAGGAATTTGCAAGTCCTCACACAAATTTTTGTAGGTATTCATGGCTCGTATTTGTGCCAGTCTAACATTTCTTTTTGGTAAAAATTAGAGCCCATCTTGTGTACGAATTGTTGAACCTTTGCTGGGGTTTGACGATTTTGGTTCTATTGCTTTGCCATGTTTGATCCTTTTGATTCTCTTGATTTTACTCTCCTTTGTGTTTGTGAATCTTGGGCATTGAAGTTTTAGAAATAAAAAGCATAAGTTGCATAATCTTGTTGGTTTGGAATTTGTTTCGGATGAAGCCAGAAATTCATAAAAAGCTTCCTGAAAGAATCTGGGGTTGGCAAGCTTTTCCCCCAACTCAGATTTTACTTTCTGTTGCGTACTTAGTATTGCATCTTGATGATGAATTTAGGGAGTTTAACAAGAATTTGAGGCTGTTTCCTTTTTTAAGATTGCTGTTAACGATTGTCGCATGAGGTTCGATAAAATTTCAAAGCATCAGAAAAGTTGCAGAAAGTTTCCAGATTTGCATGCTCTTTTCTTCTGATTTTTTGCACTTAAATCTAAAAGTTTTATGTTGAAAAGTAAGAAGAATATTTGGTAATCTTGGTGCTTTGGTTCAAATTGGGTTTGGTTGAGATGTTAGTCGTTCATTTAAGGTTGCCTCTGAGAATTGCATTTGAGAACTTAGAATTGCATAAGGAAGAGAGCTTCTTCAAAGCTGCATGAAATATTTCAGAAAAATTACATTTTTACCCCTCAAGTTTCCCCTTATGCTACTATGGCCCAAAAAATTGGAAAATCAGTCAATTTGGTCCCTTTTAAATGTCAATTTTCTTTGGTATGTTTTAATGTTATTTTTGGACAGATTATTTGTGAATTTTAGGATGAATTTTAAGGTTTAATAATTTTTGATAGGTTTATAGTTTTGATTTGGATTTTAATAAAATTTTGGGTAATTTTGTTGTTTAATTATAGCAAATGGATTTTCATTCATTTTGTGAAGTTCAGCATTTGGTTTTGGTAGGTTTCATCTTAAGCCCTTAATTTTACTGTATTTTAATTTTAGACCTTTAATACTAGTAATAATAATAATTTGACCCCTCAAACTTTTTTAATTGTTTCTATTAGGTCCTTGTTTGTTTTAATTTTTTTGAATATGAGTTGTTTACTTTCATTTAAATGTTCAATTTCATGTTTATTTTCATCCCTTATGATTATTTGTTAATTAAAGTGGTACCTTAATCATTGTTTTTGTGATTGGAGGGTAGAAAGGAAAATTTCGTTTCATTAGGTCACCAATTCAAGAGAGGTACACTCTACTCCTTTATATTGATTTTACTTGATCCTACGTGCTACTATGTGATTTTGTGTGTGTAATTGCATGCTGAATGTTTTTTATTCATTTACTTCTTTATTCACTTTATTTCTTTAATTTTGTATATTTTTTTTAATTTAATTTTGGTTATTTGAAAGGCATTTAAATGCCACGTTGTAATGGTTAGGTTAGTTAGGTTATTATTTTATTTTATTTCATTTTTCCCCTTAGATTGTAGTTAGGGTCCTCTAATGTAATAGTTAGGTTCCTATTTGCTTTTATTTGTTTGTATGCTTACATGTTTGTGTGTTTACGTGTTTACTCGCTTTCTTAGGGCCTTTGCATCTAGATACCATGCTTATGTGCTATGTGTTTTATGTGATATTATGTGTTTACTTACTTTCATTATGTTTTATATGATTTATTTTATTGTAATAAACGTATGACGTCACCACATTAGTCCAACGCTAGTTGGAGCCCTTTTTGAACCATTTTCTCACTAGTCCAATGCTAGTGGGAACCTATAGACATGGGATAGTCCAACGCTAGACCTTTTTGAACCATCCACACGTTAGATCATGTTTGTGTGACAATCACTACATTTTCATGCATATTTTCTACTTCTCAGGGTCTTTTATCATTTTGCATGACATATCCCTTATATGTATATCCCTTATCCCATATTTCCCTTATAGGTATATCCCTTATCCCATATTTCCCCTATATGTATATTCCTTATCCCTATGTGTGAAATATGACATGTAGACTTGCATTCCATTTAAGAAAATTAGAACTAGGTTAGATCACTTGCTTGATTAGATAGGAAATACCCCTCGAATATGAGATATGCACGACTATGGCTTCTAATCTTGGCACACTCGAATTCCCTCTATCAAAGGGAAAATTAAAGTCACGAATTAGAGTTCCCCGCACCTGTTATGATACATTTTGTGAGAACCCGTAAAAATCCTAATCTTTTCCGAGGGTTTTATTTCCTTTAATAGCATGTTTTCTGCATTTCCTGGCTTAGGAAATTTTCCTGAGGAATTTTTTATGAGTAATTATAGTTTTTAGATGATTTTTCTAGCCTTGGAGAGTTTTTGGAAAATTAAGAATATATATTAGACGTGAGACCCACTAGTGCGAAAAGTTCGGAAAAATTCGGCCAATTAGGTTAAATTCCGGATACTGTGTGAAATTTATCGGGTTTTAAGAGATAAGTAGAGTATGTGAAATGATTGATGTGAGAGGAAAAAGAAGGGATACGAATGCATTAATGGTAGTGCCAAGTGTCACCATTTCATTGGTTTTGACTTAAGATTTACTATTCCATTTTTTTGACTTTTTACCAAATTGGTTAAATATCTTAAATTTAACCAAAAATCACCATTTTCTCTTACCATTGTGGCCGGCCCTATCTCTTGCAAGAAGGAAGAAAACTCTTCAACATTTCAAGCTTCCAACTAGCTCAAATCAACCAAACAAAGTGTTTAAACTAGTTTCTACTCCATACAATCTTTCCATTTGGTGTTAGTGGTTAGTTTGGTGAAGTTTTTTTTGGAGAGCTAAGGTGTTCTACAACTTCCTCTCTCTTGTTTACTAGGTAAGTGATGCTTAAACTTCCTCCTATACTTAATGATGTTTAATTTGTGCCTAATGGGAGCTAAAGTGATGGATTATGTGATTTATTTCTTGGTTTGTGATGAATTGGTGAAGTTTTATTTTTTTGAGGAATTTTCTGGTTTAATGTGATCATGATGTTGTGGTGATGTATGATGGTTGATAATGAGGGATTATGACTCTAGTAGGTGTGAATTATTGATAAATGCAACCAATTTTGGGTTTGGATTGAAATGTGAAAAGTTAGGGTTTCATAACCCCCTTTTCTGTCCGGTTTTGGATCATGTGGTTACAGGCTGAATTGGTCTTTGCTTAAAACATGAAAGTTGTAGGTATTGATGTGTTTGAGGTGTCTATAAAATTTCAGGTCATTTGGATTAGTGTAGAGTGAGATATGTCGATTTTACTGTTGCTGTTCTGGGTTGATCAGAATGTACGAACTGTGTTTGAAATGGGTTGTTTTGACTGGTATTGCTTTGGATTTGGATGTTGGTGTCTTCTGATGAAATGTATCTGGATGTCTTAGCTATCATATGCCTTTGGAATTTCGGCATTTGGACTTGTATAGGCTAAGTTGTACTAATTACAGCATAGTGTGATTTGTGAACCTGCAATTTCAGTTCTGGTTTGGTATTCTGCATTTTTGACCTAGTTGTCCTAGGATTTGGACTGAGTGGCCTTCTACATTGTTGTAGCCCTGGTTCTTAGCTTCAAAACGGTGGGTCTTACACCCTCATCCGATAATCGTAGTGAAATTGGTGCCGTTACCGCAAAATACGGACAAAACTGTGTTTTATTCGGGGCCAAAGCTAATGCCATTTCTTGAATTTCTGGTTACTCATGATGCTTGTATATGTTTATGAAACCCTATTGGGGTTGTGATTGGCATTGCTTTATGACTCGTTATCGAGTCTCATTGCACTTGTTTGCATGTTCTAGGAAGTGATGGTGGTGCACGACGTTCGTTTAACGACGGTGCATGAAACATCACCTACTTGAGTGGTGAGTATACTACTCACTTAAATGTTACAATGTGGCTTTGTTATATGTGAATTTGATACCTTGAAGGCTTATATGGCTATTGGAAGTGATTGAGGTGAGGGTGTACTTGACCGCCCTCACCCCCTTGTGATTCCATTCATGACTGTTTACCGTTTTACTGAAATACTGCACTTGCTATATGAGATATTGAATTCCATTTTTGAAAACTGATTTGGTGTCGTTTGGACGAATATCCAACGGCCTTACTGTGTTACTGAGCTCAACCCCGTAGGTAGTCAATTGAATCGAGCCGGCGAGGGCTTGGTCGTGAAAATTGACATGCCACGGGGACTGTACTGGGGAATCTTGTAGTAATGAGACTCTTGGTTCCGGTATACTCGAGTATTACCAAAAGCTACTGATTGGAGTGCGGGCCCGGTTGGGGAATGTTGGGTGGAAGGAATGGAGTGAAGTGAGGTCTACGGTCGGGTATTCTTAAACATTGACGGAGGGTCAATGAGATTGGATCAAGAATGTAAGCGTGGAAATGGGCTCCTGAGAGCCATCCGTATCCTTTTACCGACTTGTTTTACTTCTTAATTGTGTACTTGAAATGAAAGATTATGCTTATGTGATCTTTGTTGCTTATGTGGTAGTGACTCACTGGGCTTAAGCTCATTCCGTTCCATTTGTTTTCCTTACAGGAAAATGACCACTTTTGGAAAGGTTATACTTGTTGGTTGTCAAGTTGAGCTCATGTAAATGTATCTTTTGGATAGCTCTTCGAATGAAACCCTGATGTGTATTGGGTTCACTTTCTTTTGATTGGCAAACCGAACATGTATATTCGTAATGAATGGTTTTTGATATGTCGCTTTGGCTTGAAAATGTTACATTTCAATGTGTGTATGTTTGGTTGAATTTCGGATCAACTCGTATTTCAAACGGCAAAAGAAAAATTTTGGCTACTCTCGGCCTAGTATCTGGATTCTGACGTGGCCGGTACTGTTCATCATCGGCTTCGATTTTCCTTTTTTTTATTTGTGATTTTGACTTGTTTACGCGCGTGGGTATGTTCCGGAACGTATTAGATTGACGTGAACTGATCCGTAGTCCTGGCGAGAGCTGGGCAGGCAGTCCGCTAACCCCTTTGGTTCGCCTTAGGGGAAAGTGGGGCTGTTACACATTCTTTTAGGTCATGTATATTATTATTTTCTTTTCTTTTCTTTTTTTCGAGTCTCATATTTTGCATGCTCGTGATCTATTCGAAGAGTCACTCTTAGGCATCACAATTAATGTGATTTGTACCAATCAAGTTTTGAAAAGATATTCCGACCCCCCGATATCCATTAGGTCTAGATTTGCATTCGTATAGTAACATCCAAATGTGATAAGTTTTTAGGTTTAATTAAGAAAATTTTTGACTAAATCACACAACTAGTTTTTGCTAGGTTGAAAGGGTGTTTTGGATTTTATCCTT
Organism: Coffea arabica; assembly: GCF_036785885.1. NCBI lineage: Eukaryota > Viridiplantae > Streptophyta > Magnoliopsida > Gentianales > Rubiaceae > Coffea > Coffea arabica. The sequence continues at coordinate 40,238,570 of NC_092329.1, forward strand.
GCTATCCCTTTTTTCAATCGTGACTGCCGACCTCTTTTATCTTGATTTTCGTAGATTTGAAGTCGCTTAAAAAGGGTTTTCTCTACTTTTATTTAAAAAATTTATTTTAGGTGACTTGGTATATCTTTTTTTTTTTTCTCGCAAAGCCCCGTCCACGGGGTGGGGATGCCAGCCCCCTCTTTATTAATATTAGGAATGATACAGCGAACGACAAATCAATGTCTGCAAAGAGCCAAAAAAGGGGAAGACTAGTCCCTTACACTCCGGCAACGAGGAAAACGGAGTTCCCTGCTATTTAAGCATATCGAAGCCCTAACCGGTCCCGAAAGTTGAGACTGTGAGGTGCAATAAAGTTCTGATGCAAGGCGCAAGCCCACTAGTTTATCTGATGTAGAGTTTGCCTCTCTTACCACATGCAATATGGAAGCCGACAACGATTTGAGCAGACCATGTATGGCCCGCAATGTGAGGCACAGGGGCCACTACGACACACCCCCAGTATGCAGCAGGCGAACCAGACTCTCAGAATCCACCTCCACCAACAAGGATCCCGTCACCAACCCTGTACACAATCGGAGACCATGCAACAGTGCCAAACTTTCTGCTCCCAATACATCCATTTCGCCAAATTCCTTGTAGAAAGCAAAGACATAACAAGGGTGAGATTAGGGGAGGCTCAAGCAGGGCATATCTTAACTCAATACCAAGTGGTGACTCCTATTTTTCATTAAAAACCCTTTTTAAACTATTATTTTTGGGTCAAAATCATCACAATTTTTAAGTCCCATTTAGGCCGATTTTCTTTATTTAATTTCTAAAAAATGAAAACTCTTTTTTAATCAAAATTCATTTTTATAATCCCGTAACTCGTAATTACTTATTTTTTGAAAAAAGGGGCACGGTAGCTTGGTGACTCCACAGGGGACTTAGAAAGTCCGAGCATTTGATTTAGTCAATCATTTTCTTTTTCTAGCCTTTTTATATATCACATTTGGAGGTTTTAGGTTGCATTTTTCCTTTTTAGGGATTTCTTGCATTCTACATGCGCAATCATCTCGATATCCATGGATGTAGTGATAAATGATGTGTTTTATTTCATTCACTTATGTTTATATATCACGCTTGCATCTTGGGGAAGGGGTAGCCACCCTAGAACCTTCACCCGCATTTGATGGTATTTAATCCCTCCCTTCAAAAGGAGCACTTCATACGTGCATATGTTTTACTTTATAACCCCTCATTTTTTTTTACTTTTAGTGGTTGTCATACCACTCTTCTCTATTTAGGACTAGGATTGATCCACTTGGACATGTGGCTGTGGCACGACATGCGCGTAGCAATATCCAAGGGATCACTCGAACCATCGACTCTTAGGCCTTGGGATTGATGCCCCTTCGCCTTTGGTCTGAAGGTTTGAGAACCTGAAACTTTATCGAGTCTAGATGCATTAGTGAGGCCAACCTCATGCATCCATATTAGAAATCTCCTAAGATAGAGTCGACCGTACCCAATTAGGAACTCTAGGCACGAAGGGAGGGATTCCGCCCCTCTTTCCTTATTTTTATTTTTTCTTTTTTCTTTTTGTATTATCTAATTCCTCCAATGTGTTATGTATATCTTAGATTATAACTTTTGATGATTACAAAACAATTGGATACTACTAATATTCTTTGAAGAGATTGTTTTAGGATTTGGAACAAAAACCAGATCAAAGACTTGAAGCCAAAACAGGATCAATGTTTGGCAAATTACTGAAATTACTGTCGGACGCACAAAAGGTCCATATCGGACGGCTGACAACCATTGAGTAACTTCGGACGCATGAAGAACTCACACTCGGACGTCTGAAAGTAATGTGTCAAAACTTTTATGATCACTGATCTCGTTCGAACACACAATACCTCTATACCGGACGTCCGACAAACATTACTGTACTTCGGACGCAAAACACTGGAGCATCGGATGTCCGAAAGAAATGAAGAAGGATTTGCAAGTTTACTTTCGGACGTATACTGTGGAGGGACCGGACGTCCTAAGAATTGCAAGAAATTGTCTTGAACTCATTGTCTTCGTTCGGACGCAGAAAATCAGAGTATCGGACGTCCGACACTACCAACGGCTAGTTGACTTTCCAGCTGCCTTCTATCCGTTGACAGCATTAATTGAAAAATTTTTTGGTCTCCTATAAATTGGGATTAGTCAACTATTCAAAAGAACTTTTAAAACATTAAGTCTACATCAGATCTTGAGTGATTCAAGTGTATGAATACTCCAAAAAGAAGATTTGTATTCTTAGTTGTGTAATCTTCATTTAGCTTTTCAAGTGTGATTCAATTTCTTCAATATTGTAGCTTTGTGAGGGTTATCCGTGCGATTGTAAAACTTCCTTGCTTGATCGAGTAAGACTTGAGGCAACGAGGAAGTGATCATTCCTTTGTACACAAGAGATTGGTTGAAAGTTGATCAAATTGAAGAAACTTGATATATAAAGTGATATTCAAACTTAGTCAAGTTTGAAACTTGGTTTGCAATTCCATCCTTTCATTTACTGTCTTGCTATATATATTGCTTACTTGTTTTACTCACAAATTACTTGTGCTAGTCCATCAATTGCTTCTCAGTGAGGTCCTCTTGGAAAAGAAAGCAAGTTCGAAAAAAAGTGAATCATATCTTGGCCAGTTTTTAGATAACCTAACTCACCCCTCTCTTAGGTTGTCTTCGATCCTTACAATTGGTATCAGAGTTTGGTCTCCTTGAGATTAAGCTCAATCGGCTTGGGAGTAAAAATGACAACCAACAATGTCATGTTCTTTGAGGGACAATCTGTCACCAGACCTCCTATGTTCAATGGGTCAAACTATGTGAGTTGGAAGGAAAGGATGATCATTTTCTTACAATCTATCGATATTGAGTTATGGTTTATTGTTAATGGGGGTCCATATGATGCCTCTATTATTTATAATGATACCCATAGGCCGAGACCGAAAATAAGAAGTGAGTTGACTACTGAAGATAGAACTCATCTTACTCTAAATGCCAAAGCTATGAATTATTATATAGTGCTCTAGATTCAAATTAGTCGATCAGAGTCAAAGGCTGCAGATCTGCGAAAGAAATTTGGGATAAACTTAGAGAAATCCATGAAGGAAGCGAGAATGTGAGAGAGTAAAAGAAGTCCATCCTGGTCACTAAGTATGAATCCTTTATGATGGAACCACATGAAAACATTGACAAGATGTACAGTAGATTCAATGATCTTATCAAGGATCTAGAAGTGCTTGAGAAAAACTACTCTCTAGGTGAGAAAAACAGAAAAATTCTGAATGCCTTATCAAATGATTGGGAGAGTAAGGTGACTACCATAGAGGAAGCTAAAGATCTAAACATCCTACCTATTGAATCTCTTATTAACTCTCTAATATCTTATGAGCTGAAACTAAAATCTAAGGTGCAGAAAGAAGAGACACAAAGATGAGGAGGAGTATTGCTTTGAAAGCTTCACAAGATGAAGAGGATACAGCTTCCCTGGATAGAGAAGACATGGAAGGTGATGATAGTGACATTACACTCATTACAAGAGGCTTCAAAAGAATACTCAACAAGAGTAGATTCAGAAAAGGTGGTCCAAGCAATTCCTTCCAGAATCAGTCCAACAACTTGAGAAATAATGGGAAACTAGAATTTAACAAAAAGCAAACTGATAAGTGTTTTGAATGCGGCCAACCTAGACATTATGCAAATGAGTGTCCAACAAAAAGGAAGAAGGAGAGCAAAGTCGAACGAAAATCAAGGTTCAACAATTTTCAGATCACCTGGAATGACTGCAATTCAGAAGGTGAAGTCGAAGAAGAAGAGGAATCTGCCCAAGTGGCCTTCATGGCCATTGGTGATGAAGAGGTAACTACATGTAACTCTCTAACTGGTAGTGACAGTGAATCTGATGATGATGTTAATTCATTCTTAGAAAAAATGCACAATAGTTTGAAAAAATCCTATGTCAGAAACAAGAAACTAAAACAGAAGATCAGCTTTTTAATTCAAGACAATGCAAATCTTTATCGACAAAACAAACATTTGAAAAATGAAAATGATAATCTGAAAAGGATTGAATTAGATTTGCATGCTAAACTCGAAAGAAAAAATTTTTTTTGTGATATACTAAAAAATGAACAAAATTGTTTGAAAAAAAGAATGAATGATCTTGGCCAATGGCTTCAACATCAGAAACTGAATTACCTTCAAAGGAATGATAAAAAGATTCACTTTAGCACCCATCAGAACAAGTTAAATTATCATGCAAATGATTTTACTATACATAGGAGATGTCAAGTCAATTTTGTTAAATCTGTCTATTTGAATGATCCATCAATTATGTGCAGTTTTTGTTGTCAACTCGGTCACATGAATAGCAACTATTATGTTAAGAAAAACATAAGAAATGGTATGAAATGCATATGGATATTTAGACATAATGCTAACTCTCAAGGACCCAAAAAGTAATGGGGACCAAATATTATCTTGTGGACTTTTGTGTAGGTGAACTTGATAAACACTGTTAAAGAATCAAAGTGGTTCATAGATAGTGGATGCTCAAGACAAATGGCCGGTGATGCATCACAGTTCATCAAACTCAAGCCAAAAGCAAGTGGAAAGGTTACTTTTGGAGATGATAACAAAGCCAAACTGTTGGTATTGGTGATGTTGGTAAGAATGGTCAAACTTTTGTTCATAATATCCTTTTAGTTGACAACCTGAACTATAACCTGCTAAGTGTCAGTCAATTATGTGATAGGAATTTGTTTGTGTTATTTAAAAAACATGAATGCCTTGGTCTTGACTCAAAGTTCAACATTATTTTCAAAGGAAAAAGAGTTAATGACATTTATGTAGTTACTCTTGAGAAAGTTGAATCTTCCAGCCTTAGTTGTCTCAAAGTAGCAAATGAGGATCCCTGGTTGTGGCACGGAAGGTTTTGTCATTTCAATATGGATTTGCTGAAAGAGATTTCCAAAAAGTATCTGATTAGAGGGCTTCCAAAACTCAACTTTTGTAAAGACCGTATTTGTGATGCTTGCCAATTTGGAAAACAAGTCAAGGTATCTTTTAAACCCAAGAAATGTGTTTCTATTTCAAAGCCCTTAGAACTCTTACATTTTGATCTTTTTGGTCCCACTCAAACCAAAAGCCTTGGTGGCAAAAGATTCTGTTTTGTTGTTATTGATGACTTTTCTAGATATACTTGGGTGATGTTTCTCGCACATAAAGATGATGCTTTCAAAAACTTTGTTTCTCTGTTTGCCAAGGTTTGGAATTTGGTTGGTTTGAAAATCATAAAAATCCGAAGTGACAACGGAACATAATTTCATTTTTGTGGTTTTTCAGAATTTTATGACAACAATGGCATCACACATGAGTTTTCCATTGCGAGAGTTCCCCAGCAAAATAGAGTGGTTGAAAGGAAAAATAGAACTCTTCAAGAGGCTGCTAGAACCATGCTTAGTGAATGCAATTTACCAAAGTACTTTTGGGTTGAAACTATGAACACTGCCTGCTAAACCATGAACAGAGTTCTTTTAACACCAATCTTGAACAAAACTTCATATGAGCTGTTGTTTGATAAAAAACCTGTTGTTGGTTATTTTAAAGACTTTGGTTGCAAATGCTTCGTTTTAAACATCAAGGAGCATCTTGATAAGTTTGATAAAAAATCTGATGAGGGGATCTTCTTGGGATACTGTGAAAATAAGAGAGGGTTTAGAGTCTATAATCGTAGGACTCTGGTTATAGAGGAAGCTATACATGCCACTTTCGATGAATCTAATGGTAACATTTCCATAAGTTGTGGTGAAGATGATGATGCAGGTGTTCAAGAAGAACTAAAGAAGCTGACAATTAGTAACCAAGACACAGCTTCATCAGAAAATGACTCAAAGAAAGGTGAAAATCAAGACAGCCCAGCAGGGGATGACAATGACAGAGACACTATCATTTCTAATGATCTTCCAAGAGTTTGAAAATTTGTCCAAAATCATCCTAAGGAACTTATCATTGGTGATCCATCTGAAAAGGTCAGAACACGTTCCTTTTCTAGACAACTAATAGATAATTTTGCATTGGTCTCGTATTTTGAGTCCAAAAGTGTTGTTGATGCATTGAAAGATGAGAACTGGATTTTAGCCATGGAAGAGGAGTTAAATCAATTTGAAAGAAACAAGGTTTGGACATTAGTAGCTAGGCCACAAGATCATCCTATCATTGGCACTAAGTGGGTATTTAGAAACACAATGAATGACAAAGGTGAGGTAGTTAGAAATAAGGCCAGATTGGTAGCTAAAGGATATACTCAAGAAGAAAGAATAGATTTTGAAGAATTGTTTGCACCCGTAGCTAGGTTAGAATCTATTAGGATGTTTTTGGCTTTTGCATGTTTCAAGAATTTTAAGTTATTTCAAATGGATGTTAAAAGTGCTTTCTTAAATGGTTTTATAGATCAAGAAGTTTATGTTGATCAACCTCCTGGTTTTGAAAATGAAAATTATCAAAATCATGTTTTTAAAATCTCAAAAGCTCTATATGGTTTCAAACAAGCTCCAAGAGCATGGTATGAACGTTTGAGTGATTTTTTGATTGAAAATGGTTTCAAAAGAGGTATAGTGGATACTACCCTTTTCACTAAACAAAGTTCGTATGGCCTTCTAATTGTACAAATTTATGTAGATGATATTATATTTGGTGCTACTAATGAGAGACTGTGCAAGGACTTCTCCAAAATCATGCAAAAAGAGTTTGAAATGAGCATGATGGGAGAACTAAATTTTTTCCTTGGACTCCAAGTGACACAAACTCAAAATGGAACATTCATCAATCAAACCAAATATACTAAGGAACTGCTGAAAAAATTTGGAATGGAGGACTCAAAGAAAGTTGGAACACCCATGTGCACATCTACCAAGTTTGACAAAGATGAAGAAGGTACAAAAGTTGATGAAAAGAAGTATAGAGGTATGATTGGTAGCTTGCTTTACTTAACATCTAGTAGACCTGATATCATGTTTGTTGTGTGCTTGTGTGCTCGTTTTCAATCTTGTCCAAAGGAATCACATTTAATTGCAGTAAAAAGAATCTTTAGATACTTAAAAGGAACTGTGAATTTAGGTCTTTGGTATCCTAAGTGTCATGAATTTTCCTTGTGTGGATTCTCTGATGCTGATTTTGGTGGCTGTAGAGTAGATAGAAAAAGTACAACTGGTATATGTAATTTTCTTGGAAATTGCTTAGTGTCCTGGTTCAGCAAGAAACAGAATGCCATTTCATTATCTACAACCGAAGCAGAATATGTTACTGCTGGTGCTTGCTGTGCTCAATTGTTGTGGATGAAAAATACATTGAATGATTTTGGTTTAGTGTATAATTCTGTACCTATGTTTTGTGACAACACTAGTGCCATCTGTGAGAACCTTGAATTTATAAATATACATATATACATACATGTACGTGTTGCATGTGCATTTTAGACTTTTAATAAATTTTATTATTGTTGGTTCTTAAATAAGTGTGTAAAAACAATTTTAAAGTTGTAAATAAGTCAATTGTGCAATATATTGAATTATTTGATTTTGCTAAGATAAATTAATATTTTTTTTATGTAGGTTATTTTATTGCCTTGATTTTGGTTCTTTGATTTTCAATAGTTATTTTAAGTGTTAATAACGTTAAATGTAAACGGGAATTTTAGAACTAAGATAAAAACAATTTAGGTTCAAAACCCTTATAATTATTTTTAGGACGTTGTATTTCGATAATTGAATTTTTGCAAGGTTAGTATACTTAGGACGTTAAAATCTCGATAATTGAATCTTTGCAAGAATAGTATACTATTAGGCATTCAAATTACAATTGGGGTAAATTTTGGAATTAGGTTAGAATCGAGGATGTAAGTGGAAATTATGAGGAGATGTGAAAAGACCGAAATGCCCTCCATTATCTCAAAATGACCAAGCAACCATCAAATTCTCTCGGCTAACTCTTTAAAACATAACCATTCCTATTCTGCCGAAGTGCATTTCCCTTTCACCTCTCCAACACTCAACCCTTCTTCAACTGCGAATCACCTCCACCATCTCACCCAACCACACCTCAGACCACCACAACACTTCACCTCATGATTATCGACCGTGAGAGAGAGAGAGAGATGCCTTCTGCATCCGAGAGTAAGAAAAAGAAAACCGCGAGCTACAACCTTTTCTGTTTCTGTCCGTGAGCCTGAGGGAAGAAAGGGAAAGGCCGTACATGAGTTCCTTCTACACCTTCACCTCCACCAGCTACAACCATTTCATCAGTTCTAGCCGCAACACCACAACTGCCACCCGCGACCAAAATCAGACCAACACCTCCAATCGTCGCGCGAGCCGAGAGGAAAATTTGACAGTTTTTGTGCCGCGTGAGTAAGCTTCAATTCGAGGTAAACTCTGGACTTAGAATCGTCAATTTCAAGTAGATGCAGTGATTAATGGGGTTGCATGTTGAGTTTAAGCATTCGGATGAGTAATTTAGGAAAAGAAAATTCTGATGTGCGCAGGAAATGGGTTTGCCGAGAATTTAATAGGATAATGTTGAGTTAATTCGTTTATTTCTTGACAATCTGAGCATGCAATTGTGATTAACTAAGTAAAAATAAGAGGATTGAGACTTGCATGTTGAGTTTATGCGTTCGGTTGATGACATCAAAAGCATGAGAAAAATCTGGCTTGATGGAAATGGAAATTGCCGTGAGTTGATTAGGAAATGCAGCTTTTAATTTGTTTTATTGTGATTATCTGAGCTTGTAATTGTGATTAACCAACTAAAAACAAAGCGATTAAGTCTTGCATGAGGATAGTTAGATCGGTTAGGCAAGAAAAATAAAAATGAAATGAAATCAGCTAGCATGCAAGATCATCCGAGGCTAGCTGGAAAAATTTCTGGAAATTTTGATGATTATGGCTGTTGTTCGAATTTAATCTTGAACTGGAAATGTTAATTAGCTAGCTAAATGCTGGCATGTCGAATTTGAGTACCTAATACCATGTTTTAAACGAGGAAAGTTTGGATTTAGGATCATTTGGCTGCTGGAAAATTTGTTAGTAGCCGAGAGGTTGAGCTGGAAATTTTGCAGTTTGTTTCTGGAAATTTTCTTGGAGTATAATGGATGGAAATGTCTGAAAAATGTTGTTTTAAGTCTTGTATGACATTCAGTAGTAAACCATTTGAACTATGGGCAAATTTGGCCAAAATTGTTGACACATAGCTGCTGGAAATGTTTCAATTTATCCAGGGAAGGGAGAAAGAATTTTTCCAGTTTTCTTTAGGAATTTTGGGATTTCCAAATTGGTGCATTTAAAGTTTGACAAGCTGTAAAATATTCCATGTAACAGCCCCACTTTCCCCTAAGGCGAACCAAAGGGGTTAGCGGACTGCCTGCCCAGCTCTCGCCAGGACTACGGATTAGTTCACGTCGATCTAATACGTTCCGGAACATACCCACGCGCGTAAACAAGTCAAAATCACAAAATAAAAAAAATGAAAATCGAAGCCGATGGTGAACAGTACCGGCCACGTCAGAATCCAGATACTAGGCCGAGAGTAGCCAAAATTTTTCTTTTGCCGTTTGAAATACGAGTTGATCCGAAATTCAACCAAATATCAAGCAAACATACACACATTGAAATGTAACATTTTCAAGCCAAAGCGGCATATCAAAAACCATTCATTACGAATATACATGTTTGGTTTGCCAATCAAAAGAAAGTGAACCCAATACACATTAGGGTTTCATTCGAAGAGCTATCCAAAAGATACATTTACATGAGCTCAACTTGACAACCAACAAGTATAACCTTTCCAAAAGTGGTCATTTTCCTATAAGGAAAACAAATGGAACGGAATGAGCTTAAGCCCAGTGAGTTACTACCACATAAGCAACAAAGATCACATAAGCAAAATCTTTCATTTCAAGTACACAATTAAGAAGTAAAACAAGTCGGTAAAAGGATACGGACGGCTCTCAAGAGCCCATTTCCACGCTTACATTCTTGATCCAATCTCATTGACTGTCCGTCAACGTTTATGAGTACCAACCGTAGACCTCACTTCACTCCATTCCTTCCACCAAACATACCCCAACCGGGCCCGCACTCCAATCAGTCATTTTGGTAATACTCGAGTATACCGGAACCAAGAGTCTCATTACTACAAGATTCCCCAGTACAGTCCCCGTGGCACGTCAATATTCACGACCAAGCCCTCGCCGGCTCGATCCAATTGACTACCTACGGGGTTGAGCTCAGTAATACAGTAAGGCCGTTGGACATTCGTCCAAACGACACCAAATCAGTTTTCCATGGAAGGAATTCAATATCTCATATATCAATTGCAGTATTTCAGTAAACGGTAAACAATCATGAATGTTATCGCAAGGGGTGAGGGCGGTCAAGTACACCCTCGCCTCTATCGATTCCAATAGCCAAGTAAGCATTCAAGGCATCAAATTCACATATAACAAAGCCACATTGTAACAATTAAGTAAGTAGTATACTCACTTATCAATTAAGTGTTGTTTCATGCACTTCGGTCAAGAGAATGTCGTGAACCACCGTCACGCCCTAGAACACGTAAACAAGTACAATGAGACTCGATAACGAGTCATAAAGCAATGCCAATCACAACCCCAATAGGGTTTCATATGCATATATAAGCATAATAGCAAACCAGAAAATCAGGAAATGTAACTATCTTGGCCATAACAACAAAAACATTTTTGCCTTCATTATGCGGTAATGGCACCAATTTCACTACGATTATTGGATGAGGGTGTAAGACCCACCGTTTCGAAGCTAAGAATCAGGGATACAACAATGTAGAAGGTCACTCAGTCCAATTCCTAGCACAACTAGGTCAAATATGCAAGATACTGAACCAGAACCACCAAAACGGGTTTACAAATCACACTATGCTGTAATTAGTCCAACTCAGTCTATACAGGTCCAAATGCATTGATTCCAAAGGCATGCGGTAGCCAAGACATCCAGCTACATTTCATCAGAAGACACCAACATCCAAATCCAAAGCAATTCCAGTCAAAATAGCCAAATACAAGTGCAGTTCTGCCATCCTGATCAACCCAGAACAGCAACAGTAAAATCGACATATCTCACTCTACACTACTTCAAATGACCTGAAATTTTACAGGCCCCTCAAACTCATCAATATATACAACTTTCATGTTTTGAGAAAAAGCCAATTCGGCCTCTAACCCTATGATCCAAAGCCGGACAGAAAAGGGGGTTATGAAACCCTAACTTTTTCTCATTTCAATCCAAACCCAAAATTGGTTGCAATTATCACTAATTCACACCTACTAGAGTCATTACCCCTCATTATCCACCATCATAGATGACCACAACATCACATTCATATTAAACCAGAAAATTCCTCAAAAAATAAAAACTTCACCAAATCACTTCAAACCAAGAAATAAACCACAATATCATCACTTTAGCCACTACTAAGCATAACTTAAGCTTCATTAAGTGTAAGAGGGAAATCACACACCACTCACCTAGTAACCAAGAGAGGTAGAGGTATAGGACACCTTAGCTTCTTCAAGAACTTCACCAAACTAACCACTAACACCAAATGGTAAGATTGTATGGAGTAGAAACTAGTTTAAACACTTGGTTTGGTTGATTTGAGCTAGTTGGAAGCTTGAAATATTGAAGAGTTTTCTTCCTTCTTGCAAGAGAGAGAGCCGGCCACAATGGTAAGAGAAAATGGTGATTTTTGGTTAAATTTAAGATATTTAACCAATTTGGTCAAAAGTCAAAAAAATGGAATAGTAAATCTTAAGTCAAAACCAATGAAATGGTGACACTTGGCACTACCATTAATGCATTCCTATCCCTTCTTTTTCCTCTCACATCAATCATTTCACATACTCTACTTATCTCTTAACACCCGATAAATTTCACACAGTATCCGGAATTTAACCTAATTGGCCGAATTTTTCCGAACTTTTCGCACTAGTGGGTCCCACGTCCATTATATATTCTTAATTTTCCAAAAACTCTCCAAGGCTAGAAAAATCATCTAAAAACTATAATTACTCATAAAAATTCCTCAGGAAAATTTCCTAAGCCAGGAAATGCAGAAAACATGCTATTAAAGGAAATAAAACCCTCAGAAAAGATTAGGATTTTTACGGGTTCTCACATTCCACACTTGTTGATTTCACTCTAGAACATTTTAAGAGGGTCATGCATGTGAAAGTTGGGGTGACAATTTAATGTTTATGGCCAAAATGTTGAGATGGAAATTCTTGGCTATTTGAGTGATTTTTACAAGCATTAAAGTTTTGATGGAATTAACTGCTGGAAGTACATGTTATTAGTTTCACTTGGTAGATAAAAAACCTTGCGGTTTAGTCGGTGGATTTGCCTGGAGGCCTTGAATTTATTTGTTTAATTGTGATCTGATATGAGCCTGTTGGACACTAAGAGCTAATGATTGATGAAGCTCTTGGCCATTTGAGTAGATTTTGCAAGAATTTAAATTTAGTAAATTGTTCAAGTAGTTGGCTGAAATGTGCTTGGAAGTTCCATGGTTTGCGTTTTAGATTGTCTTGATACCTTGGACTTCCTTTATTGAATTTTGTTTGGAACTGAATCTATTGAGACCTAGGGCTAATGATTGATGAAGCCCTAGTGAAATTTATATTTGATTTGTGTTTTAGCTATATTGGCAACTTGGAATACAATGTGCAAATGAATTGGAATCGTGAAGTCCATTTTAATCTTGTGAATTCAAATACCCTTAAATCAAGCCTTGTGGAAATATTTTGCCTTAATAGAAAGCTATATATATATATAGTATAGTACGTTAAGATTAAAATTTAAATATCGGGACTTTTAAAACCTTGCCGACTAGTTAATGCTTTTCTTTACTTAAACTAGTTTTATTACCTTTAAGGAATAATTATATTTACTTCCAAACTTTAAAGTTTTTCATAAAAATTATCCTTGACCAGTTGTTTCAGAGGAAATTTGGAAAAACAATAGATTTGAATAATTTCAAATAAAAGACATAGAAAACTTGCTCGGCAAGAAAACTCGTTTGAACCAATTTGGTTCTAGTTTGCCTTCTAGAGGGGAAATATCGTTAAAGAAACCACACGAAACATTTTATTCCTTTACTAGCTTGATTTTAAAAGATTTATTGATTTGTTCCGAGGAATTAAACTAGTTTTATATAAGATAATTTTTGTATATAAACCAAAGGTTTGTTTAGTAAAACTTATAGTTTTAAAACTTAGATTTCTAGGGTTTAGCGAGGACTTGGGCTACGATTCCCAGCTTGACTTTTGAGCTTCACTTTTGGTGAGTGTCCGTGCTTGTTTTATGACTAATGTGTTAAAATGCTTTCTTGACTTGTTATATGATAATTGGAAAGTGTTTTTCCTGAACCATCGAAGTGGCAGTGTGTACTTTATCGCACTAGCCTTTCAAATGGTGACTTGCTTGAAATGTTTTCTCGAATATCTTGCAATTGTTGACTGGAGCGTGGACTCGTCAACTAATCTACTAGGCAGGGAAGGGTACTACACCTTAAGGATGGGAAGGCCTCTTATCCTGACCTGGTAACCTCTTGTTGGACGCAACATCGTTGGGTGAATCCCTCGACCAATCTATACTAACCTCTTGTTGGACGCAACGTCGTTGGGTGAATTCCTCGACCAGTCCCAAAGGTATACTCGAGTATTACCACTCTCTTGTTTGGCGTTCGGGCCCGGTAGGGGAAGCAAGGTGGTTGGAGCGTGTTAAGGAAAAAAATAATGAATCTACATGGACTTTAGATAGTGAGAGTTGACGGAGGGTCAACTACGGTTCATTTTGATCAAGTACAGGGAAAATGGCTCCTGAGAGCCCTGTATCCTACTCTATGCTGTTATACGCTTTCCTTCTTGTGAATTTAAGCTTGGAACTATTATTTGCTATTTGTTTATATGATTGCATGTTTTGGGCACCACTGAGTTTTAGCTCACCGCACGATATTTGTTTTCCTTAACAGGTTCTGGAAATCGAGAAACTTGAAGTCTATCTTATCGTTTTGTAAATATTATTTCGAATCGTACTTGTATCTTTGTTTTGGGTTGTCACTTGAAGCTGGAAAAGTGCAAACCCTAAGATTTGGCTTGTATGAATTTATTTGAGCTTTATGAGTTTGCTGTATGGTTTGTAATGTATATTTGTAGTTTGTGTTGTACTAGACGGAGAGGTATTTAAGAGTGAACAGTTGGATGTTCACTGGTAATGTTATCTCTGAAGTTAATGTGTTTTAGTATTCTAGTCGTTTAAAGGTTTGGCATGTCCGGATGACAAATTGTGTTTTGGTTTAAGTCACACGGGGATTAGTGGTCGATTTGCTTGCGTGAGTCCTGGCGAGAGCTAGGCAGACGACCCGCCAACCCTCTGGTTCGCCTTAGGGAGAAGTGGGGTCGCCACAGGTGGTATCAGAGCTCTTATCGAGCTCAAACCGAGAGAGGGTTCTCGGACCGTGGGGAATGGACTATTAAGTGTTGAAGTAATTATTATTGCTAAGGGAATTAGATGTGTATGTTGGGTAGGAATCTCACATATAGGTGATTTACTCTTGGGACTGGCCAGCCTGAGCTGTGAATTATCCTATTGCCAGATTCTTGTACTTGAGTACTGGATATTTCATTCAATGGTGTATTTGCAATTTGGAAAGGATTTAGCCTATTGTATTATGATGTACTAGAAAGTATGATTAAATTTGGAAAAGTGAATCGAAAGGATCAAGTTTAGCTTTTGAAAGTTAAAAGTGAAGAGCCAGTAGTGAGATCTTAAAGATTAGTGCAAATTCTACTTGTCAAGATGAATAATTTTACAATGGATTATATGCCATCTCTTACCCAAAAATGTGGGTTTAAATCTGAACTTTGGGTGAAATAGTAGTTTAAGTAAAGACCAGGAGCGTCCTTCCGGCAGTGTGTTCTAGGGCATCGAATGACTAGTCACTGTGACTGTTCAAGAACTTACTTCTATTTGGAGCGAGTGATACGGGTTTAAATGGGTAAAAGACAGAGGCTAGTAATAGCAAATGAGAGAGTTCATATCAGAATGTAAGAAAGGAGGAAATCCGTAAGGATGTGACGTGACAGGATTCTAGAGTTGGAAACTAATATGATAGAGGAACCTATGGAAGTGGAACCGAAAGAACAAGTGGGGTCTAGTGGGATTGTCGAGGACTAAACTAATGAAGGTTAAGTTGAATCTAAACTAAGGGTTGAGCTATTAGCCATGTGGTTATAGTAATTTGTGTATTATTGAATTGTTTCCTTTCATGTTATAAAGATTGAAGTTTGAGTTATGTATGAAAAAGGGGTACTCTCCGTGAATTGTTAGGCTTTTAAAGTTGTATGAAGTTGGTGTGTAAGTAATTCGATGAATTTGCCATGTGAGGTGAGTTCTCGATGACATTGTGATTCCTTAAATTTTATTGGAGGATTATTTGGGGCTATTGTATGAAATGTTTGAGATCATTTGGAATACTCAAGAGCCATTGATGTACATATGTAATGATCATACTCTTTGATTGGATATTAGACGTAGTAGATCTATAATTTACGAAGGAATTTTGATTAGTGGTACTAATGGGGTAATTGGATTAGTAAATGCACTTGAACGATTGTCACCTTGACTATGTTGGGATGATTATACACGGTAGTTAGTATAAAATAAACGTCTATCAATGGATAAGATTAAGCCAAGACTAAGGTTAATGGTGCTTTAATTATTAAGGCAATGATGTTATGGTGAATTGTTGTAGTTTATGAGTCTAAAGAAATATTTATCGTAACATGTTTACAAGTTGTGGACATAACCATTATTGATAACAAGAAGTAGGAAAGGGTGAGAACATGAATAATATGTTAAAGTTAGTAAATTTGATCTATTGACTGTTCCTGTGAAAATATGAAGTGTGCTTGATTGCTTTTCAAGTTTTACATTCCATTTGTCCTTTATTGGACATATTTAGATTTATATATTTATTCATTTACTAGAGTTATCCATCTACTAGTTATTTATTATGTCATTAAAAATTAGTCAAAAAAGCCTACTGTGAGGTAGCAAATCATAAAAAAAGAATTCTCTCTAGCATAGGGTTGCCGTGCGTCTATTTTTGGTAGTTTAGGTTTTCTGCATGGCTGGCATTCAGCCGCCTGGAGGGGGGGCTGGCCGCTCCTTTGCGGTCGTGCTCCAGGCGCAGCCTTCACCCTCATCATCTCCTTGCAAGATCAAGACTGCGGCACAATACCGTGGAGAGCCGGCCGTCCTTTTCTCGGCAGAGGATATTGCAAAGCTTTCTGCTCCTTTCACTTTTGCTGTGGTCGGAAAATTTTCACATGGCAGGCCAAGCCTGGATGTCACTCGCAAGTCACTCCTGGCGATCGGTTTCAAGTCCACTTTCACTGTCGGTTTGCTAGATCAGAGGCATATCCTCATACGGTTTTGCTTGGAGGAAGATTTCCTTCGGTGCTGGACAAAGGGGTTCTGGAACGTTGCAGAATTCCCAATGCGTGTTTTTAAATGGAGCCCAGACTTTACAGTTTCAAGTGAATCTTCACGAGCCCCTGTCTGGATTGCGTTAGAGCATTTACCAATCCATTATTTTGATAAGGTGTCAATTTTCTCTATTGCCAACACCATTGGCAACCCACTGCAAATTGATACCGCAACTGCATCTTTGGCGAGGCCCAGTGTGGCACGCATCTGCATGGATCTTGATGTCTCACAGGATCTACCCGAGCGCATCTGGATTGGGACAGGCAACTCTGGCTTCTGGCAACGCCTCCACTACGAGAACCTGCCGCAGTATTGCCCTCTTTGCAATAGACAGGGGCACTCCAGTGATGGCTGTCGACAGCACAAACATCGTAGGAATGGATCCAGGCCTCAGACGGCGGCGGCGGCAGCCCAGATCCACGAAGACACGACTGGTGCAAAGCAATCCAAAGCTCCGCAACTAGCGTATCCCATCACCAGAACTGGGACAAACCAGAAGAATGAAGAACTGGGGCAGCCATCACAGGTCTCTATGGCTCGACAGGCGCAGGTAGGCAGCGGCCAGGTTGAGTGCTCTAGTCGCGAGTGCCTAGATGGTAGGCAGGTTGCGACGGTCCAGGTTGAGGATAGCGGTGCCCCCGCTCCTGTCTTGCAAGTTTCTGCAACCCCTCCAGTCTTGGGTCGTATCTACGATGATTCGCAAATCCAGCAAGCTGCGCATGAGAAGCTGTCCCCCCAAGGCTCCCTTTCGGATGGGGAGGATTTGCCAGAGGTGGGTGCGCGTGATAGGAGGACACTGGTTGCCTCTCTTCAGCCGTTCAGCAAGGCACTGGGGCCTCGGGTTCAGCAGAAGTTTGTTGAACGGGAGGCAGATGGTTTCACCATGGTACTCTCGCGAAAGGCAAGGAAGAAGCGAGCTGCCACCCAAACCCGACAGGTCTTGACACGGCAAGCTGCTAAAGCCATTATGGTACCTTTTCACTCTACCTTCAATGAATAATTTGCTTATTTGGAATATAAGGGGAGCGACGAACAGACTTTCTGTAAGTCACTTGCGTTTATTAATTCGTGTTCATCAAGTTGCTGTTTTAGTACTCTTAGAGCCTATGGCTGAAGCTTTCAATATTGAAAGCTTGCGGTTGAAGTTATCTTTTGATTTTTGTTTATTTAATCCCTCAAATAAGATCTGGGTCTTTTGGCGGTGTGGTTTTCATTTTAATGTTGTGCACAACTCAGAGCAAGTCCTCCATGTCATGGCGGGTCATGACTCTTGGACCGAGACTTTCTTCGCCTCTTTCATTTATGCTAAATGTACAAGGGTGGGAAGGCATGTTCTGTGGTCGGAACTCCGCGCTCTTGCTAGCTCTATCACAAGGCCGTGGTTGGTAGGGGGGACTTCAATGCTATCCGTACGCTGGCAGAGTATACGGGTCGAGCACATCAAGACCTGGGAGCCATTTCTGATTTTAACACAGCAATCTCAGACTGTCATCTTCAGGAGTTGCCTTACTCTGGAAGCTCATATACTTGGTCTGGCGTTAGGTCAGGATCTAGGATATGGAAGCGGTTGGATAGGGTCCTGGCCAACCACCAATGGCTCAGCTTCCTGCCAAATACTTCGGTCCAGCATCTTAATCGGGCCACCTCTGATCATACGCCCTTATTGGTGCATCTGCGGGGGGCTGATGCTAGTGCTCCCAAGCTTTTTAAGTTTAAAAATTTCTGGGTTTCTAGCTCGAAGTTTCAATCGACGGTGCAGAGCAATTGGGAACTTCCTACGCAGGGATATGGTATGTACCGATTGGCTTTCAAGCTAAAACGCATGAAGGAATGCTTACGCCACTGGAGCAGGCAACATTTTGGCAACATATTTCAGGCTGTCCGGCAGAACGAGTTTGAGGTCCAGCAAAAGGAAATCTTGTTCGAGGCTGCCTCGACGGACGAGGCGAGAGCTGAGCTCCATCGGGCCAAAGGCATCCTATTGCACAGTCTCCGGGTGGAAGAGGACTACTGGCGTCAAAAGGCCCGCCTACGGTGGTTAAAGGATGGGGATTGCAATACACGCTACTTCCATGCTTCAGTGAGGGAGAAGCGCTCGAAGCTGGCTATACATCGCATTAAGGATGCGGGGGGGAGTTGGCTTGAGGATGAAGACAGCATTGGCCAGGAAGCGGTTGGCTTTTTCCAGAGTCTTCTTACAGCTGAGGAGGTTAGCGACGTGGATGATCTGCTGGTACACATTCCGCGGCTTGTGACTGAGCATCAAAACGATGTCTTATTGGGGGAGGTAACCATGGAGGAGGTCAAGAGGGTGGTTTTCGACCTCGATAAGGATAGTGCCCCGGGTGTGGAT
The DNA here is from genome assembly GCF_036785885.1 of Coffea arabica. Lineage (NCBI taxonomy): Eukaryota > Viridiplantae > Streptophyta > Magnoliopsida > Gentianales > Rubiaceae > Coffea > Coffea arabica. The sequence continues at coordinate 40,257,542 of NC_092329.1, forward strand.
GGATTCACTGGCGTTTTTTTTCGTCATTGCTGGAATATCGTAGCTCTTGACATCTTAGCAGCGACTAAGGATTTTTTAGCTGGGACTCCGATCCCAAAAGGTATTGCTAGCACTTTGATTGTCCTAATCCCGAAGAAGCCTAACCCATCTACGTTTGCCGATTTTAGGCCTATTAGCCTGTGCACCTTTGTAAACAAGATTTTTACAAAGGTCCTTGCTAATCGTTTGCAGCCAATCCTCTCGGGCATTGTTTCTGCGGAACAATCCGCTTTCTGCCCTGGTCGTGATATTGCTGAAAACGTGCTCTTGGCACAAGAAATGATTACCTCCATTAACAAGAGGGCACGGGGAAATAACTGCTTCTTCAAGCTGGACATGATGAAGGCTTTTGATAGGGTGTCATGGTGGTTCCTACGGCAGCTCCTTTGCAAGTTTGGTTTTGACTACCGGTTCATTTTGCCTATTTTAAATAATCTCTCCCACAGCTGGTTCTCTGTGTTGGTCAATGGCAGGTCCAAAGGTTTTTTCCAGGCCTCCCGTGGGATTAAGCAAGGCGATCCTCTGTCCCCTCTCCTCTTCATTCTGGCGTCTGAGGCTCTAAGTAGGGGACTGAATGCGCAGGTCGAGGGGGGCAGAGTGGTTCCCTATGCAACGTCACGTGGTTGCGTTCGGGTCACTCACTTGTCCTTTGCTGACGACGTCATCATTTTTTCACGCGGAAATAGAAGGTCGGTCGGGAATTTGGTTCGGTTCTTAAATTTATACCAAACTGCAACAGGCCAGCGGATTAATAATCACAAGAGTTTATTCATAGCATCGAGGCGGTGTGGAACTGGCCAGATTCGTCGAATTCAACAGCTGACTGGATTCAGGCATGGAACTCTGCCGCTTCTTTATTTGGGATGCAACCTATATGCAGGACGTAGGAAAAAAGAATATTTCCAATTCCTAATCGATAAATTCATTGCTAAACTTGCGGGCTGGCAGAAAAAGATCCTCTCCCAGGGAGGGCGACTCATACTTATTAAACATGTGCTCTCTGCCATACCTACGCACGTGTTAGCCGTCATGGACCCGCTATCCGGGGTGCTAAAGGAGTTGGAACGCCTTATGGCCAATTTTTTCTGGGGGCAGACGGAGCTGGGCGCTAAACATCATTGGCGTTCCTGGAAAAACCTATGTTATCCAGTGGAGGAAGATGGCCTTGGCATACGTTCTTTTAAAAGCATACAAGGGGCTTTCAGCTGCAAACTGTGGTAGCAGTTCCGCCATTCTTCCTCCTTGTGGGCATTATTCATGCGATCCCGTTATAGTGAGGACAATGGGGTTGTCTATGGAGCATCCAGAGTCTGGCGACGCATGCTGTCCGTTTCTGATATGGTGACGCAATTCACCCGCTTAATTGAGTTAGATGACAGAGCTAGACCAGCTTGGACCCTCACATCTTCTGGCGAATTCACCATTTCTTCAGCTTGGGATGCTTTGCGGCCCAAAAGAGCTTGCCTTGGATCAAGGAAGTGTGTATGGAGTGCCAGTGCTCCTTGCAAGATTGCTGTCTTTATGTGGAAGCTACTCAATCGGTATCTCCCTTTCCCTGATGCCCTTCAGCGGTTTTGATTCCACCTCCCTTCAAAATGCCCGTTTTGCTTGAATGGAGAGTCTCAAGATCACGTCTTATCGGAATGCGTTCTAGCATCTCAGGTTTGGAGCTTTTTCGCCAGAGCCTTGTGGGTTCCTCGGTCGCCTACGGCCAACACTATCTACCGTTTACAGCAATGGTGGCTATGTCATCCACCAGGCTCTGCACGGGGTAAGCTGTGCAAGGTATTGCCGTCGCTAATCTGTTGGGGGCTTTGGAAAGCTAGGAACATGGCGGTGTTTGAGGGTGTTGTTTTAACCCCAACTCAGGTTTGCTGGAATATTCAAACGCTGCTGCATCACTTGTCCCAGGTCCGGCCTTTCGCTCGAGTGACGCAGGATGACGGGGAGCTGGTCCACTCGGGCTTGTTTCTCCGACTGACATCATTTAAGCGGATGGCCCCACGCTGGGTCCTTTGGGAATCACCACCGGAGGGGTTTGTAAAACTGAATGTTGATGGCTCATCTCTAGGGAATCCAGGCCCCTCTGGTGCGGGAGGTGTGTTTCGTGACTCGAGGGGTAATGTCCTTCGTGGTTTCTCCTATTTTTTGGGATCAAGGACAAACATGGAAGCGGAGGCCTCGGCATTACTGGAGGGTATGTTGCTCTCCACAGGTTACCATTCTCTGCAAGTTGAAATGGACTCTCAGGTTCTGATGGCTATGGTGAATGGCAAGGGACGAGTACCTTGGAAGCTATGGAAGATTATCTCGCGCATCCAAGCCTTAGCGCTGGGCTGCCAGGTTACCTTCTCTCATGTCTATCGGGAGGCAAACGGGGTGGCTGACGCCCTGGCAAATCTAGCAAGTTCCACGGGTGTCGGTCACAGCTTTGGGGCCTCCACCCTCCCGAACTACATACAGGGGCTAGCCCGCCTAGATAAGATGCGACTGCCTTATGTACGGTTGTCTTAGCCCTTCTGGCAAACATCTCAGAACAGAACATCTCTTGTGTCTATTTGTGAATAAATTTGGGAGTGGCGTCCCCCCTCGTGTTCGAGGTTAGCCGAAAAAAAAAAATCTACTAGTTATTTATTTATTTGTTATTTTTGGTCCTCCGTAGGAATTAGAAATAAAGGGTAGAAGGGATCGAAACTATGGGCCAAGGGGGGGCAGACAAACCCCAAAGCGTGGAAGATAATTGGGAAATAAAGTTGAGGGTTAGTGAATGATGGCAAAGAGATAACTAGTGGAGTATATATTGAATTATGAGAGTTAAAAAAAAATACAAAATTTAGTTTCATTTATTAGATTTAAAAGTTGACAATGGCTTCTTTTTACCGTGTAAAATTTCTAAATTTTCTTAAATTCTATGAGCATCGGAAATTTTCCTAAGATAAATGAAATGTCAAATCCATTCTTGCTTTTCCTATTTGTTAAAGCTGTAATTTAAGGTCCAGATCCGTTTATTTACAAATTTCATCTTGAAGGGATGCCTTTTGGGACAACTGTAGTGTGACGGCCCCACCTCTCCCTAGGGCGTACCCCAGGGTTCGGCGGATCGCCTGCCCAACTCTCGCCGGGACTCAGTCGTTCACTACAATCCTTAAATGAATTACAAGAATAAATCTCAAATATTACAATGTAAATCTCCAATATTTACATATTACAAATGCAGCGGAAACTGATTCCAAGCGTGGAACGTATGTAAACATCCGATCGATTCCAAACATTCATTACAATCCCTAATAACAACTATTACACAAAAGGAAATCCAAATTCAAACCATACACGATATAATCCATCCATTCACATGAATAAGCACTCCAAGCTTTTCTTCGCCTTGAGCCCTGTGGGGGGGGAATAAAACATTTTTGGGGTGAGCTAGAAGCTCAGCGAATAACCATTAAAATCAGTAATCAAATCGGTTTCACAATAGTTCATTTCAATGATGTCATATATCAATGATGTCATAAATCAAATGATAAGTCCAGAAACAACTACAACATTTGCAAAACAGTAAATATGGAGTATCAATAATTCAAGGAACATTTACAATGGAAAGCGATAGTAACATTCATGAAAGGATACATTCATTCTCCTGACATTTCCTCGCTCATTTGGTCATTCATTTCATTTCATTCACCCCGTCCCTGGCTTTTGGCCAGGCTCCACCATCCTACATAGGTAATACTCGAGTATACCAAACGTTCACCCAAGTTCCTAATCGCCTGACCGAGTCCGCTTCTGGCTCAAGACGACCGGTAACAAGGGGCAATGGCCAGTTCAGCCCAAAAGGCTCACATTCATGCGCAAGTAACATTTCAATCGAAAATTATCGAGGTCGAGTGCGATAAAGTACACACTCACCTCGAAAACTCGTTTTGGAAATCATTATAAGCGCTTAACACGTTATCAACCAAAATACAAGTCATGAAGTCAAGAAATATAGCAAACAAGGCACACTCAAATGCCAGCACACATGATATGCAAGAAAACATTTCAAAAGTGACTTTGGAAACAGTTCAAAAGTAAATAATGTAAGAAACGGTTCATAAATAACTTTAGAAGTAGTTTGAGGTCACTCACCTCCACGGCTCAGAAACCATCCATCATGTATCATTGCCTTGCTCAAATCCAAGTCTTAGATCACAAACTCAATGCAAACAAGTCCTTTAAAAGTTCGGACAGCACTTCCCCTACATTTGCTAACTTTTCCAGCCATCATGGCTTCATTATTTCTTCTCATTCAAACCCAAAGGTACACACACAACAACAAGTTCATCCAATAGCCATTCAGCAAGCTCCAAGAAGTACAAAGACAAATCCAGCTAGGGAAAAAGTCCGGAAATGAAAGTTAAGCTCAAAACCAGAAAAATAGCTTTTGACATCCTTTTGCGGTAATGGCACCAAAGGCACTACGATTGTCGGATGAAGGTTCAAGACCCACCGTTTCGAAGCTAAGAGATAGGGCTACAACAATGTAGAAGGCCACTCAGTCCAAATCCTAGCATAACTAGGTCAAATATGCCAAAATACCAAACCAGAACCACTAAAACAGGTTCACAAATCACACAATGCTGTAATGAGTCCAACTCAGTCCATACAAGTCCAAATGCATTGATTCCAAATGCATATGGTAGCTAAGACATCCAGCTACATTTCATTAGAAGACACTAACATCCAAATCCAAAGCAATTCCAGTCAAAATGGCCAATTACAAGTGCAGTTTTTGCATTCTGATCAACCCAGAACAGCAACAGTAAAATCGACATATCTCACTCTACACCAGTCCAAAAGACCTGAAATATTACAGACACTTCAAACTCATCAATACCTACAACTTTTATGTTTTGAGCAAAGTCCAATTCGGCCCCTAACCACCTGATCCAAAACCGGACAGAAAAGGGGGTTTATGAACCCTAACTTTTCATGTTTCAATCCAAACCCAAAATTGGTTGCAAATATCAATCATTTCCATCCACTAGAGTCATAACCCCTCATTATCAATCATCATAAACAACCACAACACCATGATTACATTAAACCAGAAAATTCATCAATAAAATGAAAACTTCACCAAATCACTTCAAACCAAGAAATAAACCATATATATCATCACTTTAGCCATTACTAAGCATAACGCAAGCTTTATTAAGTGAAGGAGGAAGATACACACACCACTCACCTAGTAACAAGAGAGGTAGAGATGTTGGACACCTTAGCTCTTCCAAAAACTTCACCAAACCAACCACTAACACCAACTAGAAAGATTTTATGGAGTAGAAACTAATTTATGCACTTGATTTGGAAGATTGAGCTAGTTGGGAGCTTGACAATTGAAGAAGTTTTCTTTCCTTTTCTTAGTGAGAGGGCCGGCCAAGAGGTCGAAGACAATGGTGATTTTTGGTTAATTTTTTAGATATTTAACCCAAGTAGTCAAAAGGTCAAAAAGGGTGAATAGTTGTCTACAAGGACAACCAACCAAAAAGTGACATGTGGCACTTCATAAATGCATGTCAATCCTTTTGTTTCCTCTCACATCAATCACTTCACACGCTCTACTTATCTCTTAACACCCGATAAATCTTACACAGTATCCGAAACTTAACCTTATTGGCCGAATTTTTTCGAACTTTTCGCACTAGCGGGTCCCACGTCCGTTATTTATCCTTAATTTTTCAAAAACTCTCCAATACTAGAAAAATTATCTAAAAACTATAATTGCTCATAAAATCCACCAAGAAAATATTTCTAAGCCAGAAAACGCAGAAAACATGCTATTCAAGGGGATAAAACCCTAGGAAAAAAAATTAACAGGGGATATACGGGTCCTCACACTCATACTTTTCGGGGCGTCACAATCTCCCCTCCTTAAAAGAATGTCGTCCTCGACATTCCCTCTTGTACTAATCAAGTCAAGTCATCCCGCAAGAATCACTAATATTTCAAACCAAGCCCACAGTCCGGCATCCTAAACTTCAAGCCTAGGATACACTACAGAGATCTGAAGCCTAAGCTCTGATACCACCTGTGACGGCCCCACCTCTCCCTAGGGCGTACCCCAGGGTTCGGCGGATCGCCTGCTCAGCTCTCGCCGGGACTCAGTCGTTCACTACAATCCTCAAATGAATTACAAGAATAAACCTCAAATATTACAATGTAAATCTCCAATATTTACATATTACAAATGCAGCGGAAACTGATTCCAAGCGTGGAACGTATGTAAACATCCGATCGATTCCAAACATTCATTACAATCCCTAATAACAACTATTACACAAAAGGAAATCCAAATTCAAACCATACACGATATAATCCATCCATTCACATGAATAAGCACTCCAAGCTTTTCTTCGCCTTGATCCCTGTGGGGGGGGAATAAAACATTTTTGGGGTGAGCTAGAAGCTCAACGAGTAACCATTAAAATCAGTAATCAAATCGGTTTCACAATAGTTCATTTCAATGATGTCATATATCAATGATGTCATAAATCAAATGATAAGTCCAGAAACAACTACAACATTTGCAAAACAGTAAATATGGAGTATCAATAATTCAAGGAACATTTACAATGGAAAGTGATAGTAACATTCATGAAAGGATACATTCATTCTCCTGACATTTCCTCGCTCATTTGGTCATTCATTTCATTTCATTCACCCCGTCCCTGGCTTTTGGCCAGGCTCCACCAACCTACATAGGTAATACTCGAGTATACCAAACGTTCACCCAAGTTCCTAATCGCCTGACCGAGTCCGCTTCTGGCTCAAGACGACCGGTAACAAGGGGCAATGGCCAGTTCAGCCCAAAAGGCTTACATTCATGCGCAAGTAACATTTCAATCGAAAATTTCACATTTATCGAGGTCGAGTGCGATAAAGTACACACTCGCCTCGAAAACTCGTTTTGGAAATCATTATAAGCGCTTAACACGTTATCAACCAAAATACAAGTCATGAAGTCAAGAAATATAGCAAACAAGGCACACTCAAATGCCAGCACACATGATATGCAAGAAAACATTTCAAAAGTGACTTTGGAAACAGTTCAAAAGTAAATAATGTAAGAAACGGTTCATAAATAACTTTAGAAGTAGTTTGAGGTCACTCACCCCCACGACTCAGAAACCATCCATCATGTATCATTGCCTTGCTCAAATCCAAGTCTTAGATCACAAACTCAATGCAAACAAGTCCTTTAAAAGTTCGGACAGCACTTCCCCTACATTTGCTAACTTTTCCAGCCATCATGGCTTCATTATTTCTTCTCATTCAAACCCAAAGGTACACACACAACAACAAGTTCATCCAATAGCCATTCAGCAAGCTCCAAGAAGTACAAAGACAAATCCAGCTAGGGAAAAAGTCCGGAAATGAAAGTTAAGTTCAAAACCAGAAAAATAGCTTTTGACATCCTTTTGCGGTAATGGCACCAAAGGCACTACGATTGTCGGATGAAGGTGCAAGACCCACCGTTTCGAAGCTAAGAGATAGGGCTACAACAATGTAGAAGGCCACTCAGTCCAAATCCTAGTATAACTAGGTCAAATATGCCAAAATACCAAACCAGAACCACTAAAACAGGTTCACAAATCACACAATGCTGTAATGAGTCCAACTCGGTCCATACAAGTCCAAATGCATTGATTCCAAAGGCATATGGTAGCTAAGACATCCAGATACATTTCATTAGAAGACACTAACATCCAAATCCAAAGCAATTCCAGTCAAAATGGCCAATTACAAGTGCAGTTTTCACATTCTGATCAACCCAGAACAGCAACAGTAAAATCGACATATCTCACTCTACACTAGTCCAAATGACCTGAAATTTTATAGGCACTTCAAACTCATCAATATCTACAACTTTCATGTTTTGAGTAAAGTCCAATTCGGCTCCTAACCACCTGATCCAAAACCGGACAGAAAAGGGGGTTTATGAACCCTAACTTTTCATGTTTCAATCCAAACCCAAAATTGGTTGCAAATATCAATCATTTCCATCCACTAGAGTCATAACCCCTCATTATCAATCATCATAAACAACCACAACACCATGATTACATTAAACCAGAAAATTCATCAATAAAATGAAAACTTCACCAAATCACTTCAAACCAAGAAATAAACCATATATATCATCACTTTAGCCACTACTAAGCATAACCCAAGCTTTATTAAGTGAAGGAGGAAGATACACACACCACTCACCTAGTAACAAGAGAGGTAGAGATGTTGGACACCTTAGCTCTTCCAAAAACTTCACCAAACCAACCACTAACACCAACTAGAAAGATTTTATGGAGTAGAAACTAATTTATGCACTTGATTTGGAAGATTGAGCTAGTTGGGAGCTTGACAATTGAAGAAGTTTTCTTTCCTTTTCTTAGTGAGAGGGCCGGCCAAGAGGTCGAAGACAATGGTGATTTTTGGTTAATTTTTTAGATATTTAACCCAAGTAGTCAAAAGGTCAAAAAGGGTGAATAGTTGTCTACAAGGACAACCAACCAAAAAGTGACATGTGGCACTTCATAAATGCATGTCAATCCTTTTGTTTCCTCTCACATCAATCACTTCACACGCTCTACTTATCTCTTAACACCCGATAAATCTTACACAGTATCCGAAACTTAACCTTATTGGCCGAATTTTTTTGAACTTTTCGCACTAGCGGGTCCCACGTCCGTTATTTATCCTTAATTTTTCAAAAACTCTCCAATACTAGAAAAATTGTCTAAAAACTATAATTGCTCATAAAATCCACCAAGAAAATATTTCTAAGCCAGAAAACGCAGAAAACATGCTATTCAAGGGGATAAAACCCTAGGAAAAAAATTAACAGGGGATATACGGGTCCTCACACTCATACTTTTCGGGGCGTCACATGTAGAACTTTTGAATGGTATAGGACTGGTGCTTTTTGGATTTTTGGAACTTAAAAAAAAAAAATACAGACAATTGTAGTTTGAAATAAAAGTGTCCTTTTAAATCTTACGACCTTAAATTAAAAAAAAATTGATCCAATTTGAACTTGAAAAGAGACACAAGAAATAGTTAAGATTAACTCGTCAAAGGATATTAATGGTTCGAAACCGTTAGAAGAGTCATACAGATAATAGCAGGAAAGATTGATAGATAGTCTTGTATAAACTAATGGGATCCTAGTACTTGATCTAAGTTGAAACTGAACGAGGAGATGAGATCTACTGGTATTATGATGAATTGACCTAGTTGAGTAAATAGTGAGGTTCTCCCTTGTGAACTTAATGATTACTTTACATATATCTTGTGATTGGCCCTGTAGGCATGTTTTAAACTTTTACGAATATTTGAACTTTTCTTATATATAAGAATGAATATTGGTCGTAAATAGTTAAGTTTTATGTGGCATAAAAGCTAATTCTCAGATTAGGTGTGAAGAGTAGAGCGTTGGACCAACGTTTAAGTAAATACGAACCTGCATGTCTGCTTATTTTCTTAAAAGCATTTTATTCTCAAAAGTGATTTGTGGGGTTAAATGATTTTTCTTGATCAAACGTCCAAATAAAAAATGTTAAACTTCTTACCAAAAATCGAATGCACTTAAAAAGACTTGTTTGATTTCTTATTAAAGTGTACTTGAGTTTGATATATGCTTTAATTGACTTTGTTCTATGGTGTAATTAAATTGATCATAAATTTGCTTTGTATTAATGATATATATGGAGTGAAGTTAACTGCAATTGCATGCATGCATAATTGGTCATTACATATTGTAAATCAACTCGTTGTGAGAAATATAGAGCTAGGGAGCGATAATGTCAGGTTTATAATGCTATTTTAGATGAAGATTGTTTAATTGAGTATAACGCGCAGATAAATTGTAAAATCAAGTAGTTGAATTTTTATATATTTTGGGAAGTAGTCGAGACGACACATAAATTACAGAGGGAAAACACTAAGACCAAATTCCTTTGGTTAAGGTTTTGTGGTAAACATGAATGATTAGACGAAGTGAGGTGGAAATGGAAGATAAAATACAGAAAGGACAAACATTTGGAGAATCTAGAACCGAGTGGAAGTAAGGCAAGCAAATGCTAAACAAGCTTGGGCGGTGCTTGAGAGAAACCAAAGGAAAATTCCAAGCCAATGGTATGCTAAATACAAGCGGTTACCGAAAGGAAAAGCAGAAAAATATCTGCTAAAATTTGGGTGGTGGTTGAGAACAAAATAAAACTTTAGTTCGTCTCTTTACCAGGCCAACACCGAGAGAAACAGAGAGAGAGAAAGCCTAGTGAGCTTCGTCATCAACTAACCAAGGATTGGAGGGAACAAAGTCGGAAAGGAAACTGATTTCGTCTGCGATTGCTAACACTTAAGGCAAGAGGTAAGTTTCGTGAATAACACTTATATGCTGAGTGTAGCTGAGTATATGTTTAAGCTGCAAGTTGAGTTTTAGCAGAGGAAAATGAGCTTCAACTAAGGGAAATTTCTGGTTTGAGGCTCAAATGGTCCTTGACTGAAGCTGTGAGAACTGAGTAATGATCGATGGAAGTTGCAAGCTGTTATCAATGGAAAAATGGAAGAATATTATAGGAAATGCATGGAAATATTTATTTCTGATATTATGTAAAGTTTAGCCGTGGAAATTTGTGAAAGATGGAACCTTGTGAAAGAGATATGGAAGCTGAGTCACGACGACGGAGCCGTAAACTGAGACAACTTCAAGAGCAAGGGGAACAACGAGGATCTGCGGTCAACCAGAACCAGGGACAAGGAACCCATACAGGTGACTCAGTAGCCACTGCTTTGAACCAGATGACTGACCTTTTAGAGTATATAGCACTGTAAGTCCCACAGACAACCAAGAGGGGGGTGAATTGGGTTGATTAAAATCTTAACCAAATTTATGCACTTTTTCTTTAATAAAAAATTACCTTCTTTTCTAGTAATGATCAACCAAGTAGATTAGAAGACAAGAGCAATATTGATCAGAAACACAAGTATAGACAAGTAATGAGAATTTTATTAAACAGAAAAGTAAATTAGGGAATCAAACCAAGTGTCTACCAAGCTATCCTCAAACTTGAAGACCAAACACTAGGAAGAGCAACTTCTCTTTGATGAAAGAAGATCAACTAGATGTACAATGGAGGGAGCACTTCCTCCTTGCCCTAAGCCTCACTTAGTCAAGCCAAGAAATTTTACAATCACTCAGAAAACCCTCAACAAAGCTACACTAAAGATCCTTTCAATCACAAAAGAAATGCTCACCAGAAATTCACACCACTTTAAAACAAATCTTGCTTTGGAGACTATTTTCTAGCTAAAATATCTCTTGAGATCTTGTAAACAAAGTGTGCAAAAGTTTCTTTTTGGTTCAGACCAGTTTGTTTTTAAAGGGGAATAGAAATGGGCTTCATTAAAGCTTCCAACGGATAGAAGGCAGATGAAGGGTCAGCTAGCCATTGGGGCTTTCGGACGTCCGACGATCAAATCATCGTCCGAACCAATCGTCCGAAAACAGCCAAGTTGAAGTTCGGACATCCGATGAGTTTTTGTCGTCCGACAGCACAGCGTCCGATCGTAGGCCGAGAGCTAGCAAGTTATCTTGGAATTTTTCGGACGTCCGATCTGGTTGATATGCGTCCGAGGTGTGCGTCCGATCCTTCCGGACGTCCGATGCTCCCATATGAGCGTCCGACAGTGCTTCCTTCCTGATGTTCTTTATCCTTTCGGACGTCCGACAGTATTCCTTTCGGCCGTCCGACCTGATTGTCCTGTTTTTGCTTCTCATTTTGGTTGTTTTACATTTCATGACATATTTGAACCTGATTCTTGGATAGACAAAAACACTTGTATTTGAAGAAGGTTAGATAAACATTTCAAAGTACCAAGAATGACAAACTAGACATACTTAAAAGATAGTATATCTTTGATCGGAACAAAACAATGACTAAATCCGATTATATTATTTCAATCTTGTTTGCCACATCCAAAGCATCGTAGACTGGAGTCAATCAAACATATGCTTTCCTTGTTCCATTAGGCCTGATCAAAGTGTTCACTTTCTTGGTCTGTATAAACGAACTTTTGTGATCATCAAAACCAAGAATAACATTCTCCCCCTTTTTGATGATGACAAAACAAAAGTTTGAAATGAAATTTGATGATTGCAATGAAAACTCTCCCTTTCAAAATAGACAAGAACTCCCCCTGTCTTAGTGAATCATAAAAATTTGAAAATTTTGAAAAGCTCCCCCTCACTTGGCTGCCCATCCGAGTTAAACAATTAAGCAAATCAGCCAATCCAAATTTAAACAATCAAACCAACATATCCAACATCACCAATCATCAATCATCACTCAATCCAGTCCTCTCCCCCTTTTTGTCATCACAAAAGGGCAACCACATTCACAAATCCACAAACACATCAACACATCAACACATTCTTCAACAATCACATCAACACATCCACAAACACATTCTTCAATGAAATTTAGACAATCATACAATCCACACATTCATTACATTCACACAATCAGAATAGACAATCATCCATCAAAATATTTAGACATCCATCAAAACAGTACTTAAACATCCATCAGATCATACCAAAAGAAACTTAAAATATCCATTACATTGCATATTCATTGTTGAATACCACCAACTCATAAAAAAGACAAACAAAATGCAAATGTCCTAAATGATGAACTAAGTGGATCCAGGTGTCCTCCGAGAGAGCTGATATTGGTCAAGATCCTCCTCTTCAGTTTCTTCATCATCTTCAGCAGCCTCTTCAACTGGTGCCTTGCCTTTATCTGATGTAGAGGTGCCATGAGGAGTCACAGGGGTTGAAGAACCAGGATCCGGAATTGATGAACTTGGATCAGTGGGTTGTGACTCTTTGTCATGGGAAACTTCCTCAACAACAGGGGGGAAACAGGAGGTTCTTTTTGTCTAGGAAGGCAGTTTGTTGCTCAGAGGACATAGTGAGCATTAGACCATGTTCTAGAAGAAGAACATGCTGTTTGAGTTCACGAAGGAGCTCAATTACTTCATCACTGGAAGAGGAAGATGCTTTAGTGGCAGACTTCCTGGGGTGAATGGGAGTGAGTGAAATGGGTGAAGGATCATGTACAGTCTTAGACCTCTGTTCACTAGATGATGCCCCCTTATATGCCCACAGATTATCTTTAAAAACAAGATTTTTTCTTTCAAAATATGCTTTGGTAAAGGCATAAGAAGATGCTTCTTTGGGACAAACACCTAGAATTGGAACTTTGTAAAACTCAAAAATCTTTTGAAGAAACTTTCCATAGGATAGTTTTCTTCGAGAGTCAGTAGCATAGCGAAGTAAAAACTTGCACATGACAAAACCAAAATCAATACGAATTTTTTCTCGAAAACAATAAAAGAGATACAACTCCATTTTGTTTGCATCAGTTCTGTGCCCATCAGTGGGCACAAGCAGGTTTGAAATGATAGAAAAGGCAATTAAATTCACAGGGGCCAGATCATTCAATTTAGCATCAGCAGGTGAGGAAAAACTTCTTTTGAAATAGGTTAACATTTTTGTCCCATCAAAATGATTTGCAGCAGTAGGAAGCTCTTCATAGGAAAAGAAATTAGCAACCTTATCTTTGCATAAACGTTCAATGGTAGTATTTAAAATGGAATTCACAGTATCAGAATCAAAGATTAGGTCTACCCCATTTACCCTAGACATGATCTCAGTTTGGTCAGTTCCTTTCCTAAGATTGGCAAAAAATTGATGCAGCATATCAGGATAGTAGACATTGGGCATGGAAATGAGATGTGACCATTTCTGGAAAGCAAATAGACTCAGAATGGATTCTAAACCTATGGAGCGAAATTCAGAGGGGTTTACAGTTCTTTGAGGGATGACACCCTTCTGGGATATCCAGGCGTATTTGTCTTTCGCAGCATCATCAAAGAATGGAGGGAGAGGGACTGATTTAGGAGGCGGTTGAGAAGAGGTCCCCTGTCCAGATTCTGGTTGAGAAGTGGGTTGTGGAGTAGGCCGTGACATTTGACCCTTGATAGCTCCCCTTTTGAAGCGTTTGGATGTCCGTTTGACAGTAGGAAGATCCTCATCCTCATCCCTGAGTGGATGCTTGCGTCCGGCAGTAACTTTTCCTCCTCTAAGATTCACCATTGTGCGAAATGTATGGAATGATAGATGCAAATGATACACACAGTAGTAGGGAAGTGAATCGCACAAAAATTTTGGAACAAAAAACCTTGTAGAAGATTTGACAGAGCGGTTATGAAGAGATAGGGTTTTGAAGAAAATTTGGGAATGTGCGAAGTGATAGATGATTCTGTGAAATGATCAGGAAAAATGATTCGCAATTGATCAGGAACTGTTTTGGTTGAGTCAATTTGGGAATGGGGGCTTCAGAATGATATGAATTTGGGAGTGAGAGACAAGAGGGTTTTCGTCCGAGAGAAAATGAAATGGGAAGAGTCTGAAGCAAATGAGGAAGAAAGTTGTTTTAAAAAATGAGCCGTTGCACTGTCGGACGGCCGAACGAAGTTGTGCGTCCGACAGTTGCGTCCGAGCAGGCGCAATCTGGAAAATGGCTGAAGAACATCATCGGACGTCCGTTCATCTTCTTTCGGACGTCCGAAGATCCAAAAGAAATTAAGATGATTTTTCAATTATTCCTAATTTTGATCTCAGATGAATGAACTGATCTAATGGCAAAACTTTTGTAAAAATATCAGCAAATTGATCTTTAGAACAAACATAATTTACACATATTTCACCTTTTTGAACAAGATCACGAATAAAGTGATGCTTTATATCTATGTGCTTTGTCCTAGAATGATGAATAGGATTTTTGGTCAAATTTATAGCATTAGTATTATCACAGAATACAGGCATGCAGTCATACAACAATCCAAAATCATTCAAAGTGTGCTTCATCCATAAAAGTTGAGCACAACATGCACTAGCGGCAATATATTCCGCTTCGGTTGTAGACAAAGAGATTGCACATTATTTCTTGCTAAACCAAGAGACTAAACAATTTCCAAGAAAATGACAAGTTCCACTAGTACTCTTTCTATCCACACGACAACCTCCAAAATCAGCATCCGAATAACCATATAGTGCAAACTCATTAGTTCTAGCATACCAAAGACCATAGTCTAATGTACCTTTCAAATACCTAAAAATTCTTTTTACAGCATTCAAATGTGATTCTTTTGGACAAGATTGAAATCTAGCACACAAGCAAACAGCAAACATAATATCAGGTCTACTTGCGGTTAAATAGAGTAGGCTTCCGATCATACCTCTATAATGCTTTTCATCCACATGATTACCTTCTTCATCTTTGTCAAGCTTTGTAGATGTGCACATTGGAGTTCCAACTTGCTTTGAGTCTTCCATGCCAAACCTTTTCAGCAATTCCTTGGTATATTTTGCTTGATTTATAAAAATTCCCTCAAGAGTTTGATGTATTTGAAGTCCAAGGAAGAAATTTAATTCTCCCATCATACTCATTTCAAATTCACTTTGCATAGTGGTGGAAAAATCCTTGCATAGATACTCATTAGTAGCACCAAAAATAATATCATCAACATATATTTGTACAATAAGAAGGTCATTCAAAACTTGCTTAGTAAAAAGTGTGGTGTCCACAACACCCCTTTTGAAACCATTTTCAATCAAAAAACCACTTAGTCTTTCATACCAAGCTCTTGGAGCCTGTTTTAGACCATATAAAGCTTTAGATAGTTTAAACACATGACTTGGAAATTTTGTATTTTCAAAACCGGGGGGTTGATCCACATATACTTCTTGATCAATAAAACCATTTAAAAAAGCACTTTTAACATCCATTTGAAACAATTTGAAGCCTTTAAAACATGCAAAAGCAAGAAGCATTCTAATAGATTCTAATCTTGCTACGGGAGCAAATGTTTCATCAAAATCAATTCCTTCTTCTTGAGCATATCCTTTAGCAACTAATCTGGCTTTATTTCTTACAACAACACCTTTATCATCCAACTTATTTCTAAAAATCCACTTTGTGCCAATGATAGGTTGATTTTGAGGTCTATCAACAAGTGTCCAAACTTCATTTCTCTCAAATTGATTAAGTTCCTCTTGCATTGCCAAAATCCAGTTTTCATCCTTTAAAGCATCATTGATATTTTTGGGTTCAAAAAGAGAAACTAAAGCAAAATTGTCAATCAATTTTCTAGATGAGGAACGAGTATTTACCTTCTCGGATGGATCACCAATTATAAGCTCTTTTGGATGATTTTGGCTGAATTTCCAAGCCTTGGGAAGATCTTTGAGTGGATCATCATTTTTGTCTTCATCTTCCTCTTCTTCATCATTGTGAATTTCATTTTCCATTTCAGTTGCTGCCGGTTTAGAGCTAGCTTCATTTCCAATTGATAGCTTTTCAATTCCTTCTCGAACACCTACATCATCATCCTCACACGAAGTTTTGGAATTATCATCATTGGTTTCATCAAATGTTATATGTATAGCTTCTTCAATCACAAGAGTCCTTCTATTAAAAACTCTATATCCTCTTTTATTCTCACAATACCCCAAAAATATTCCTTCATCAGATTTTTTATCAAACTTACCAAGATGTTCCTTTAGATTCAAAATAAAGCATTTACAACCAATACTTTGAAATAACCAACCGTAGGTTTCTTATCAAAAATCAGTTCATAAGGAGTTTTCTTCAAAATAGGTCTCAAGAGGATTCTGTTCATCACATAACATGCGGTGTTTACCGCTTCAGCCCAAAGATATTTAGGCAACCTACATTCATTCAACATAGTTCTAGCAGCCTCTTGGAGAGTCCTGTTTTTCCTTTCTACAACACCATTTTGCTGTGGAGTTCTTGCAATAGAAAACTCATGAGTTATGCCATTATAATCACAAAATTCTGGAAATCCACAATACTTGAATTCTGTTCCATTATCACTTCTAATTCTAACAATTTTTAATCCAAGCAGATTTTGCACTTTAGCAAACAATGAAGTGAAATTCTTGAATGCATCATCCTTATGAGCAAGAAATATTACCCAAGTGTATCTAGAATAATCATCTACAATCACAAAACAGTATTTCTTACCACCCAAGCTAGAGATTTGAGTAGGGCCAAATAAGTCAAGATGCAAGAGTTCTAAAGGTTTGGAAGTAGATACACACATCTTTGGTTTAAAAGAAACTTTTGTTTGCTTTTCAAATTGACATGCATCACATATTTTATCCTTTTCAAAACGGATATTTGGCAAGCCTTGTAAGGCCTGGTGCAACCCAATGAGTACAAACAATATCACAATGATGCACAAAGATATATCAAATTTAAGCACAATAAAGAAAACTTAATTAAAGAGAAAAGATAAGAAATGCAAACCAAATATGAATCCAATAGCTTCTTCAATAGATGGCGATGCTAACCAAGATGTACAAGTGAAGACTCACTCCTTCCTCACCCCAAACACTCTTTGGTTGAGCCAAGGAGTTTTACAACAATACTAGTTAACCCTCAACAACCTACACTTGAAAGATCACTCACCCAATTAAGAACTATTTTATACAAATGAGGCAACCTTCACCAAGGTTTTACCACTCCAAGTAATAGGTTCTCCTTCACCAAGGTTTTACTCCTCCTAGAGAGTAACCTTCACTTGAGCAACCTCACAACCCAACTTTCCCAACTCCTTATACAACCAACAAAGAATCTTTCTACTCAAAAATCTCACTTGTAAGCTTGTATTTTGTGTTGGCAAAAGTCCCTTGTCTTCTTGTGTTTTGGGGTTTTTATAGAAGGTGAGAAATGGCTCCAAAAGGCTCTCCAACGGTCAAATATTAAATGCTGTCAAAACTAGCCGTTGGCCTGTCGGACGTCCGAACCACCTGTCGAACGTCCGAACCCTGCGTCCAAACCACCTGTCGGACGTCCGAACCCTGCGTCCGACCGTCGTCAGAGAGTCATCAAATCTTTGCGAAATTTCTCGGACGTCCGATGCGATCGATGTGCGTCCGATGCGTGCGTCCGTTGATGTTCTTCATCCTTTCGGACGTCCGATAGCTTCCTTTCGGACGTCCCACATGAGTGCCCTGTTTTTGATTCTTCTTTTATGCCACAAAAATCTGTTCTAACAAATTACTCACATAAAAACATTAGCCCAAATCTACATTTTGGTTTGTTAATCATCAAAACCAAGAATTGATCGACCAAGGTCAACAAGCCTCTAACTAGCTCCTTTTTCGAAATTTCCTTTAGTAAATCCATGTTAAAATGACAAAGTCTTCTATGCCACAACCAAGGATCTTCATTTGAAGCTTTAAGACATTTTAAGCTAGAAGAATCAATTTTATCAAGAACCACAATATATATATCATTGAACCTCTTACCTTTGAACACAACATTGTATTTGGAATCAAGCACAATGCATTCATGCTTTCTAAACAACACATTCAAGTCTTTATCACACAATTGACTAACACTAAGCAAATTATAACCTAAGTTATCAACTAAGAGCACATTATGAACAAAAGTTTCACCATCCTTACCAACATCACCTATTCCAATTGTCTTAACTTTCACATCATCACCAAATGTCACTTTTCCACTTGATCTTGATTTCAGCTTTATGAACAAAGAGGGATCACCGGTCATATGCCTTGAGCAACCGCTATCAATGAACCATTTGGACTTGTTTGAGTATTTTTCCTGAAAAGAGAAAGTGTTTGGTACCCATTTTAATTTTTGGGTCCATAATAGTTAGCATTGTATCTAACTAACCACATGCATTTCATCCCTTTGTTCAGATTTCTTTTCACATAGCAATCACTTTTCAAATGCCCTCTTTGACAACAAAAATCACACATAATGGAAGAGTCCTTAACATGTATTGGTTTGACATATCTCAATCCACCTCTTCTATATGTTGTGAAACCATGTGCATTTTTGTTGTGTGCAAATGTTCTTTGAAAAGTAGTAGGACGTGTAGATGACATGTTCCTTTTGATAAACTCCTGCTTTCTTGCTTTCAAAGCCTCATCCAAGTTGTCCATCCTTTTTTTCAAATCACCATGTCTTTCCTTCAGCATTTCACAGATATTTGTCTTTCTATCAAGCTCATTTTGAACATTACATCCGGCTCTTACAAGACTTTCATTATCGATCTTTAGTTGTTTGTTTTGTTGAAAAAGACTTGCATTTTCTTGAATGAGAAAAGCCAATTTCTGTTTTAACTGCTTGTTTTTATCATAAGATTCCTTCAAGACATTATGCAATTTTTCAACAAAAGATTCAAGATCATCATCTTCATCATCATCACTTTCAGATTGAGAGTGTGTGGAAGTTACCTCATTATTTCCAATAGCCATGAAGGCCATTTGAGCTGATTCCTCTTCTTCTTCAACTTCCCCTTCGGAGTTGCATTCATTCCAAGTAATCTGAAAGTTGTTGAATCTTGGCTTTCGATCAGCTTTTCCATCTTTCATCTTCTTCATGGGGCATTCGTTTGCATAGTGTCCAGGCTGTCCACATTCGAAGCATTTGTCCAACTGTTTCTTGTTGAAATCTTGTTTTCCTTTGTACTTTGCGATAGATGGCTGATTTTGAAATTGATTGCTAGGTCCTCCCCTTCTAAACTTTCTTTTATTCAAGATTCTCTTGAAGCCTCTGGTGATGAGAGCAAGATCATTATCATCACCATCTGAGTCTTCATCATCCAAGTGAGCTGTATTATCTTCACCTTGAGTAGTCTTTAGAGCAATGTTTCTCTTTGCTCTAGCATCCTCTTCCTCCTGCACTTTAGATTTCAATTTCAACTCATAAGTGGTTAGTGAGTTAATGATAGATTCAATAGGCACATAACTTAAATCCTTAGCCTCCTCTATTGCAGTCACTTTATTTTTCCATTCTTTGCCCAAAGCATTGAGAATTTTCCTGTTCTTCTCTCCCAAGGTGTACTCTTTACCCAACGCCTCGAGATCTTTGATCAAGTCAGTGAACCTGCAATACATTTTGTCAATATCCTCAAGAGGTTCAATTTTAAATGATTCATATTTCGTGACCAAGATAGCCTTTTTCTGTTCTTTCACATTGTCACCACTCTCATGGATTTCTCTTAGTTTATCCCACATTTCTTTGGCCGATTTGCAGCCTTTTACTCTAATTGATTCATTAGAATCTAGGGCACTATACAGAACATTCATGGCCTTGGCATTCAATGTGAGGTTAGTCCTATCTTGAGCATTCATTTCAGCTCTCGTTTTTGGCCGAAGCAACCCTGTATCTGCATCAAGAAAGTTAGCTTCATGCGGTCCTTCACTCACAATAAACCATAGTTCAATATCAATAGATTGTAAAAAGATAATCATCCGTTCTTTCCGGCTAACATAGTTAGAGCCACTGAACATGGGAGGCCTAGTAACAGATTGCCCCTCAACAAACATAGCATGACTGGTTGTCATCTTTACCCCAAGCCGTTAGAGCTTAATCTCAAGGAGACCAAGCTCTGATACCAATTGTAAGTCCCACAGACAACCAAGAGGGGGGGTGAATTGGGTTGATTAAAATCTTAACCAAATTTATGCACTTTTTCTTTAATAAAAAATTACCTTCTTTTCTAGTAATGATCAACCAAGTAGATTAGAAGACATGAGCAATATTGATCAGAAACACAAGTATAGACAAGTAATGAGAATTTTATTAAACAGAAAAGTAAATTAGGGAATCAAACCAAGTGTCTACCAAGCTATCCTCAAACTTGAAGACCAAACACTAGGAAGAGCAACTTCTCTTTGATGAAAGAAGATCAACTAGATGTACAATGGAGGGAGCACTTCCTCCTTGCCCTAAGCCTCACTTAGTCAAGCCAAGAAATTTTACAATCACTCAGAAAACCCTCAACAAAGCTACACTAAAGATCCTTTCAATCACAAAAGAAATGCTCACCAGAAATTCACACCACTTTAAAACAAATCTTGCTTTGGAGACTATTTTCTAGCTAAAATATCTCTTGAGATCTTGTAAACAAAGTGTGCAAAAGTTTATTTTTGGTTCAGACCAGTTTGTTTTTAAAGGGGAACAGAAATGGGCTTCATTAAAGCTTCCAACGGATAGAAGGCAGATGAAGGGTCAGCTAGCCGTTGGGGCTTTCGGACGTCCGACGATCAAATCATCGTCCGAAAACAGCCAAGTTGAAGTTCGGACGTCCGATGAGTTTTTGTCGTCCGATAGCACAGCGTCCGATCGTAGGCCGAGAGCTAGCAAGTTATCTTGGAATTTTTCGGACGTCCGATCTGGTTGATATGCGTCCGAGGTGTGCGTCCGATCCTTTCGGATGTCCGATGCTCCCATATGAGCGTCCGACAGTGCTTCCTTCCTGATGTTCTTTATCCTTTCGGACGTCCGACAGTTTCCTTTCGGCCGTCCGACCTGATTGTCCTGTTTTTGCTTCTCATTTTGGTTGTTTTGCATTTCATGACATATTTGAACCTGATTCTTGGATAGACAAAAACACTTGTATTTGAAGAAGGTTAGATAAACATTTCAAAGTACCAAGAATGACAAACTAGACATACTTAAAAGATAGTATCTTTGATCGGAACAAAATAATGACTAAATCCGATTATATTATTTCAATCTTGTTTGCCACATCCAAAGCATCGTAGACTGGAGTCAATCAAACATATGCTTTCCTTGTTCCATCAGGCCTGATCAAAGTGTTCACTTTCTTGGTCTGTATAAACGAACTTTTGTGATCATCAAAACCAAGAATAACAAGCACCCCAACAGGACCAAGTGAGACTGTAATCCACCTAGGGAACGGAATGTAGGGGAGGACAAGCCCTATAAATGTATTAAAATTTCATCTACCCAAGTTTTTCGGGGCTTTGATCCGAAAGTAGCTGAAAATTGGTAGGAAAATATGATAAGAAAGATTTGGAGTTTGAAGTAGGAGACAAAGTTTTCCTAAAAATTAAACCCGTGAAGGGCGGAGTAGTGTCCAAAAAGGGTAAAAAAGCTAAAGCCGAGGTATATTGGACCTTTTGAAATTTTGAAACAAATCGGAAAGGTGGCGTATCAACTGTAATTGCCTCCGAGCATGGCCAAGATTCACAATGTATTTCATGTTTCTATGCTCAAGAAATATCACCCTGACCCAAGACATGTGTTGCAATTGAAAAGAATTGAAGTGGATGAGTCGCTAACTTATGAGGAAGGACTAGTAAAGATTTTGGAAAGAGAAATGAAAGAATTGAGAATTAAGAAAATTTCTTGGGTGAAGATTCTATAGAGAAATCATGGAATGGAATAAGATATGCAGAGGAAATACCCCGAGTTATTTCTATAGAAGGTGAGAATTTTGAGGACAAAATTCATTTAAGGGGGGAAGGATGTGAGAACCTTGAATTTATAAATATACATATATACATACATGTACGTGTTGCATGTGCATTTTAGACTTTTAATAAATTTTATTATTGTTGGTTCTTAAATAAGTGTGTAAAAACAATTTTAAAGTTGTAAATAAGTCAATTGTGCAATATATTGAATTATTTGATTTTGCTAAGATAAATTAATATTTTTTTTATGTAGGTTATTTTATTGCCTTGATTTTGGTTCTTTGATTTTTGATAGTTATTTTAAGTGTTAATAACGTTAAATGTAAACGGGAATTTTAGAACTAAGATAAAAACAATTTAGGTTCAAAACCCTTATAATTATTTTTAGGACGTTGTATTTCGATAATTGAATTTTTGCAAGGTTAGTATACTTAGGACGTTAAAATCTCGATAATCGAATCTTTGCGAGAATAGTATATTATTAGGCATTCAAATTACAATTGGGGTAAATTTTGGAATTAGGTTAGAATCGAGGATGTAAGTGAAAATTAGGAGGAGATGTGAAAAGACTGAAATGCCCTCCATTATCTCAAAATGACCATGCAACCATCAAACTCTCTCGGCTAACTCTTTAAAACATAACCATTCCCATTTTGCCAAAGTGAATTTCCCTTTCACCTCTCCAACACTCAGCCCTTCTTCAACTGTGAATCACCTCCACCATCTCACCCAACCGCACCTCAGGCCACCACAACACTTCACCTCGTGATTATCGACCGTGAGAGAGAGAGAGAGCTGCCTTCTGCATCCGAGAGTAAGAAAAAGAAAACCGCGAGCTGCAACCTTTTCTGTTTCTGTCCGTGAGCCTGAGGGAAGAAAGGGAGAGGCCGTGCATGAGTTCCTTCTGCACCTTCACCTCCACCAGCTGCAACCATTTCATCAGTTCCAGCCGCAACACCACAACTGCCACCCGCGACCAAAATCAGACCAACACCTCCAATCTTCGCGCGAGCCGAGAGGAAAATTTGACAGTTTTTGTGCCGTGTGAGTAAGCTTCAATTCGAGGTAAACTCTGGACATAGAATCGTCAATTTCAAGTAGATGCAGTGATTAATGGGCTTGCATGTTGAGTTTAAGCATTCGGATGAGTAATTTAGGAAAAGAAAATTCTGATGTGCGTAGGAAATGGGTTTGCCGAGAATTTAATAGGATAATGTTGAGTTAATTCGTTTATTTCTTGACAATCTGAGCATGCAATTGTGATTAACAAAGTAAAAATAACAGTATTGAGACTTGCATTTTGAGTTTATGCGTTCGGATGATGACATCAAAAGCACGAGAAAAATCTGGCTTGATGGAAATGGAAATTGCTGTGAGTTGATTAGGAAATGCAGCTTGTAGACACCAAATTTTTAGTGTAATTTCATCTACTATTTATTTTTATTTTTATTTGTCGTGTTAGTTTTATTTACTTTTAGTTTTTTTTGTTTTTTATTTTTATTTTTAACCATTTTAGCGTAGGATTTCTCGAAAAGGAAAAGCATTCACAAAAATATGCTTTAGTTATTTTAGATTTAAATTCATTGTTATTTAATTTAATTTAAAAAAAAAAAGGAAACCCGAGAACGGGTTTTAGGCAATTTAAGAGATTCTGATTGAAAAAAAAAATGCCGCTCATGCTGCAGCGACGGGAAATGATATTTTTCATGGGATCGATGGCTGAGGATTGTGGTGGGAATCAGCCCTTCATCCTCACCTTTGAGGTGAGGGTTTGAGGGTTATGATTCCCCATATAAAAAAAAAAGAAAACAGCAGAAAACGGGGAGAGGGTTAGAATGATGGCTGGAAAAGAGTGAAGGAAAAGTTTGAAGGCTAGGGAGAGTTTGGGAGAGAGAGGGCGGAGTTTCTGTGAGAGATCGGAGGAAGCCGTAGATAAGAGGGAATCGAGTGGCGGCGGGGGTTTTGGAGGACAAAAAACACATCTTTGAGAGAGAGAGAGAGAGCTTAGGCTAAGGAAAGAAAAGGAAGAAGAAGCTATGGTACCAAGAGTGCTCTCGGCTGAGCAGAAAAGAGAGAAGAGGGGAGACCGTGAGCTGCAAAACAAGAAGGAAAAGCAATGGAAACTAGGAAGGTTTGGAGGAAATGAAAAGCAGAGGAGGAAAGGAATCGCAGCTGTGACGACCCCACCTCCCCCTAAGGCGTACCAAAGGGTTCGGCGGACCGCCTGCCCAGCTCTCGCCAGGACTCACTCACTATCTCAATCGAGTCACGTACACACATTCATGAACCATAAATAACATTCCCAATTCAAGCTTATAATTTACATTAATAGAAATCGAAGTACGAAGTCTCAATACACCAAACTAGATCAAAACGAATACAATCCAAATACAACATGTTCCATCCGAGGAATAGCGTGAGTACAAGTCAAAATCAAACAGCTAGTCTATGCTAGACTTTACATATCTCACACCTCGCTCGTACCCCTGAAAGGAAAACAAATGGAGTGGAATGAGCTAAAAGCCCAGTGAGGTTCCAAATAGCAAATTGACCATTATTTATAAGTACGAGTTTTCGATATAGCAAAGTAACGAGCATAAAGTGTTCATAAATGTGAACAGTACACACGTCAAGTAGCAATCTTAAAATGAGCGAATGTAGAAAATTTTTCAAAAGAAACAATAATCCAATAAACAATAATTACTCCAAAGTATAAGGATACGGATGACTCTCAGGAGCCAAATTCCCATTACATTACCAGAAGCTTGATCCCGTAGTAGTTGACACTCCGTCAACTTTCAAGTAAGTAACCAATCCAGTAGAACACCACTTAAACGACTCTCCGTCCACCGTTCAACCCCCAGCTGGGCCCAAAATCCTCAAGAACACGGGTGGTAATACTCGAGTATACCGATTAGTCGAGGAGATATCACTCCACTCGACAATACAAGAGACCCAGGGTTCGTTACCCAATCGACCAAGCCCTTGCCGGCTCGACTAGAGTAACTCGCCACAGGGTTTCTGGAATTCCAGGAAGTGCGCGCATCATAAACAAGTATATCAAGTCAATTGCAACAATAAACAAGTATATCACGTAAGGGCAAGTGCGATAAAGTACACTCTTGCCCTTACAATTCACGTATATAACATGTAATCAGATTGGTCACGTATCAAGTTCAAGTATCAAGTTCAATTCGGTATTTGAAAGCACTCACCCAAAAGATATAGTGCTACTGGTCACTTTCA
Organism: Coffea arabica; assembly: GCF_036785885.1. NCBI lineage: Eukaryota > Viridiplantae > Streptophyta > Magnoliopsida > Gentianales > Rubiaceae > Coffea > Coffea arabica. Next base: position 40,283,217 of record NC_092329.1, read on the forward strand.
GGTTATACTCCGAGTTCGGAGTCCAAATCTGCGATAAAACTCAATTTGAGAACTTTGAAACATGACTAGAGTTCGAAACTTAGACGTTTCGTTCAATAAGAATCAAGAAATTGAAATTCACTTGGAGAATACTCGTGAGATAGTCGCTCACTTTTTAAATGATAAAACTTTGTAACATTTATACTTGAAATGGTCATGCGAGTCGAAAGTACAAGGGAAAACGTACTTTGAGCAATCATTATTTCATTTCTCAAGGGTACAAGTTCGGCCAAGTCCTTACTTATATACCTCGAACAAGAAGACTCAAGTACCCTAGATGGTTCAAGTACTATTCATATCAACTCGACCCAAGTCGCAAGTGTATTTATATAGTCCTCGAGCGTAAATTTAGACAGCATGCCCTTTGTGTTTACCTAATTTTCCAGCCATTTAGGCTTCATTATTTTTCCTCAACCAAAACCCAACATCACATGTATCAGCAATTCATGTCAAGAGCCGTTCCATAGGCTTACAACATCATAAGAACAAGAATTACAATAATAGCAAGTGCAGAAATACAATCTATCACAAGACAGATTTGACGTATGAATGCGGAAATAACATATCCGAGGCTACGCTTATCGGATTGAGGCGCAACCTATGCCATTTCGAAGCTAAGACTCAGGGCTACAATGTTCATGAAGATCACTTAGTCCAGTTTCTAATGCAACTTAGTCAAATCCTCAAATTACAGAACCAAAATCCAATTCGTCGGCTATTTATCCACACTGCACTGGAATGGACATAACTCAGTGTACAAAAGTCCAATTCAGGTGTTCTTAGAGGCGTTTGAAAGCTAAGTCATAATACTACAACTTTCATGTTTTAGAAAAAAGCTAAATCAGTACGAATCCTAGTCAAAAAACGTGATAAACTGGACTTAACTGATGAAACGGACTGCTGGGAAATATTTGAAACAGTAAGGGTATTTCGGACTTTTCATGACCTACGTTGCTCCGATTGAGCTGAAATTTTACAGGCCTCTACAAAATACCATTCTCTCCAACTTTCCTTCTTTGACCAAAGGCCAAATCAGCATCTAACACACAGATACAAATTCGGACAGAATGTTGGCAAATTTTCCAGAAATCTGAAATCTTTAGTTTTTAGTGGAACTTTCCTTAATTTCTTGGTCTAATCACTACCACAACACCTTATGAAACCTCAATTGCAACATATAAGTATCATACAACAATTTGGGCAGAATTTCCACAGCCCTAGTTCATCAAATAAATTGGGGAAAAACCTCTAAAACATGCTAATCATCCATGTTTCCATCACTATAATCAACTACTAAACTTAATTTAACAAAATTGAAAGCAAAACTTAGAGAGATAAGCTCTCTTACCTTGAATAGAGGTCACTAAGAGCAGCCCAAGCTTTCTCTTTCCCAACTTTCACCACCAAACACTAACTAACCACCCAAGGACAAGATTAATCGGTTTACTTTGTTAGATTTCTCACTTAGTTGCTAGAAATCAAGAAGAAATGAAGAAGTTCCTCCCTTGTTCTTCCTCTCTCTCTCTCTCGGCACTTAGCAGAAAAATGAAGGAAAAATGGGGCTTAACTTGTCTTATAAGAGAGTAAGAGAATTAGGACTAATGGTGTCCACAAATCTTGGCCAACACTTGGACTAATCTTGACCACAAAATTTTCTTTCTCTTGCCTTGCCTTTGAGCCACACATTCGGTCAAGCTATCATCATGAGGGGGAAGATATTTTGCTCAATTAGTAATGAGCTTATACAGTAAGAAAGTGGTGGTCAAGTGGTGCGTTCAAACGGTAGTGCGCGGGACCCGCCGGTTGGCGCCGTTTTTCTTAAAACTCACGTACTAGGGTTTTTACTTCCCATTCACTAACTTTATATCATTGCTACTAATCACATATTATTTCTCACTCAAAAGTCACTTTTAATCTCCAAATTGAATCCTTACTCTGTACCGAAAATTCATCCGGCGAAAAATCGCGAAAACCCTAATTTTGCTCCAAACTTGAAACCGAAGCGTAAAACCTTATTTTCTAGGTTTATTTACACTTATCATGGAATAATTGGATAGTAGGGCTTTAATAAATGATAATCTTCAAATAAAAAGAAATTTTTAAGAAAACGTGAGGAATTTTCCAATTCCAGTAATTAAAATTAGGGTTTCAATTAAAATATGAGAGATTTAGGAAAACCGGTTAGTCACAAGTAAACTAGGGTTTTTGGCTACAATATTAGGGTTTCTAGTCTTTTAAACCAAAATAAGGTTTTAAATCAACCCAAAGAAATACACTTTAATATTTTCTTCACAAACAACCTCCTAATATTCGGGATGTTACAGAAGCCGCCATCACGTCGTCGGAATCTGCCGTGACCGCCCGCAAAGCTTCATCCGAACGCACTCTTGTCAGCCGTTCTTCGTTCAGTAGATTCCGAAAGACATCAAAGGTAATTTCTTTTCGTCCTTTACTTCTTGCACACACCCAGATCTTTATCGAATCTGCCAAAGATTTTTGCTACGTTCTATTCATAAATATACTTCGCTGTTTTACTGCTTACGGCAGCCCAATGGGTTGGATGTTTTGTTGAAAATCCGTTGAACGAACATAAAGTTTTTTTTTTCTTGGTTGCTTCAGCTCTTGGGTTGTTTGAAGTTCGAGACTTGTTTGTTGTTTGACTGGTTTCCCATGTACATGGCTAGCGCAAGATTCTTTCTTTCGGTCTCTGATGCGTTTTCCTGTTTCAGTGGCACCTTTGAATCTGCTGGGAATGAGCTTTGAATGGGTTATTTGTTTGCTTGTTCAATCCAGTGCTTTATCATGTTTTTCTGGAGTCTAAAGCAAAGCTCTTTGGGTTGTTAATAAGCTGTAAAGTTACAGATTGCTTGCTGCACTTTTGTTTCTTTCTTTTGCTTTTATTTCTGGTATCCCCGACAGCTATCATCCCAGTTTTTCTGCTTTGATTCTGCGTTAAAGGTGGAGTAGTTTGGTTTGCCTGATAAGTGGGGTGTTTGTATCTAGTGTTTTGTTGATTCGAAGTTGATGTGTTGTGGGTTGGTAACAAAGCGCAGCAGATTGCAGAGAGTAGCAAAGAGAGGTGTAGGAAAATTCCCAGCAGCCTGTCCGTGTTGATGAAATAGTTGCAGCAGTTTTGTTTCTTCCAATATTTTGCATGTTTCTTTTTCGAAATTTTACATGAAATCTTCCTAAGATTTGCTGCCTGTTTGGATAATAGAGAGTATGTAGCTTGTGTCTAGTTTAAAGCTATGTGTTTGGGTTTGAAATCTGAATTTGAAAGCAAGCTACGTTCAGATTTTGTTTTGGCTGCTGAAAGCTTAAGGGCAAAGTGTTGCAGAAATTTGTTTTTCCTTCATGGATTGCATGAAGCTGCATTAGCTTTCATGTCTTTGATTCCCGTAACAGCCCACAAGTTGGATTTTTCTTATCTTGTTTGTATGCCGGATCTTGTGTCGACAATGATTGTAGAGAATTTGATGAGGTTTGGTTTTGTTTGTAAGTTTTGCCGTTTCTTTGGTTTGCTCACGAGCTGCAATTTTTGCAGCAGAAAATGATAGAAGCTTCAGTTTGCGTCAGTTTGCAGGAGGTTTTCATTTTGCATGCATGGATAATTTCTGAAAATTACACTTTGGCCCCCCAAGTCTCTCTTTGTTTCACCATGACCCAACCAATTGAATAATGTCCTCAATTTGGTCCTTGACAGCTTCAATTTTTCAACTCAATTGCTTGTTTGCTTCAATGAATTACCATGCTTTGTTTAGATTGCACTTAATGCATGAGTTTAAGAACTTTGTGTCCAAGTGAGCTTGTGTTTACCTATTCTCTTTAATTTTTTCAAATAAATTGGTACCTTGACCTTTTCTTTTATTTTGGAGGATAAATAAGTGATTTCACTCCATTTAGGGCATCAACTCAAGGGAGGTATAGCTTCTTTTATCTTTTTTGTCTCCCCTATGTGATCCAACGTGCTAAGTGAGAATTGCATGTCTACTTTGCTTTCCTTGCTTTTCCTTAATTCACTTCATTTACTTTTACTTTTATTAAGCCATTCTTTTATTTACTTATGGGGTATGTGTACACCTCTTGGCTTGTAATAGATAGGGCTTGAAGAGCATTTTTATTCACTTTTCCACCTCCCTATTTGTTTTAGTTAGCAAATGTAATAGGTTCATTAGCTTGGTTGCTTGCTTTTGTTGCTACGTGTTAATTTGCTTTATTAGGCTCTTGCATTTAGTCGAGCATGCTAAGTGTTATGTGCTACGTGTTTATAGGTGATTGGCATGTCTACTTGCTTTCTATAGTCATAGATGAATGTGATGGATGAATGCGTCACCGTGGCTAGTCCAACGCTGGCCATGGTCTTTCCCCTCGAGCTCTCGCAAGTCCAATGCTTGTGAGAGAATTTTAGAAAAAGGCTAGTCCCATGCTAGACCCCAATAGGTCGTCCCCTCTCGTTAGTACATACTTGCATGTTTCACTACATTTCATACATTTTTCTTAGTTTTCTAGCATTTGGCATGATCCTCCAATCCTTTCCCCTTCATTTTAGGTTTTTGCATCCTCATGCTAGTTATAGGGTACATTTGCATGAGAGTCCCCTTTCGGTAAGGGAAACGAGCGAGTGTGGCTACAAAATAGCCTTAGCACGTTAGTTTTTCCTTCTAATCAAAGGGAAAATTAAAATCATGAAGTTGGAAGTCATTCCCATACCCGACTTGATGCATTCCTCTAGGTTCATGCACCTCCATTTTACCATATCATTTTTTCATCTACTTATATTTTTCTCACTCCACATGCCATGTCACACATTTCTCTTCTTTCCCTATCACTTATTTATTTCCTACCTCACAAATTGCACCCAATTGTACTTAGATGCATTTACTACCATTATACCATATTTTGATCCACTTGCACACACACACCTTCATTTGCTCAATTGGCACACATGCACTTTTCTTACATTTGCACACATGCACTTTTTTTACATTTGCACACTTACACTCATACTTGAGTCTTCATTTGCATTATTCATGACCTCTATGAGGGCTTTCCTTATTGGCCATCACAATTCATGTGGTTGGAACCAAAAAGCCTCATAAGAGACATTTAGATTTAGGATTGCATTTTTTTTCGCACCTATTAGTCATATCCAACATGCAACACATACTTTGGGTAGAAGAATTAGAAAAAGAAGGGCTAAGTCACGCAACTAGCTTTAGCTAGGGTAAGGGAGTGCCTTAGGCTTTGCCTTTGCCTTCTCCCTTATCAAATGTGACCCCCGATCCCTTTCTTTTGTTACGTAGACCTAAAATTTCTTTAAAAAGGGTTTGTTTACTTTTCTTTCCAAAAACAAAATCACTTTTTGGGTGACTTGGTACACCCTAACTCTATACCAAGTGGCGACACCTTTTCTATCTAAAACCCTTTGTTTGGCCAAACCGTCGCATTTTACAATCCCACGGCCTTTTATTTTCACTTTCTCACACGTTCACATACATATTCCACACACTACTTTCACACCCATCAAAAAATGGGGCGCGACAGATTGGCGACTCCACTGGGGACCTCCTAAGTGGGTCCAAGCATTTGATTTAGCCATTCTTTTCCGTTTTCTACCCTTATTATGCATAGCATTTGGATATTAGGGTTGCATTTTCCATTTTTAGGACTTTTTGCCTCGCGCGCGTATCAAACTACTTCCTCACTCATGTATGTATGATTGGTTGTTGGGATGTATGTTTTACTTGTTTCATCTCGCGCTTTGCATTGCATTTGGGGGGGTGTGTCACCTTTAGAGCCTCGCGTTGGTTCTCAACCCTTTCCCTCAAAATAGGGAACACTTCATACGTGCACGTTTATTTACTGTTATCCCATTTTATTTTATTTTTGTGGGCTCTTTCCCACACCGCCTTGTAGGACTAGGAATGGTTTCTCTAGGTATGTGGATGGTGTGCTCTGCGCCCATAGCAGTACTTAGGGGATCGCTCGATCCACCGACCGAGGGTCTTGGGATTGATGACCCATTCCCTTAGGTCTGAAGGCTTGGGGATCTTTTTAAACGTTATCGAGTCTAGTTGCATTAGTGAACCCCAGCCTCATGCATCCATGATAGAATTTTCCTAGGTTGGAGTCAGCCTCACCCTTTTTAAGCACATTAGGCACGAGGAAAGGGGTTCCACCCCTTTTACTTGTTTTATTGTATTTCTTTTCTTAATTGCTCCCAATATGTTATGTGTACTATCAATTGCACTAACCATTTCATTGTTTTCTTGGCTTGCATTCATGTGCCTTAGCAATAAGAGGCCTCTTTGGCACTCTTTTAGTGACTTATCCGCTAGATAACTCACATGTTTAAATTTCAGTCATTACACTTAATTTTTCAATAAGTAGATTTCATTTTTAGACCTTTTCCCCCGATACATTATTTATGTCCTTTAGGCCATATCTGTCACATATTTACATCGCTTTAATAAACTGGCATCAGGCATAAACCCTAGAAAGGGAATGCCATTTAGGGGATCCCATGTTAGAAATAAACCACTTCGTGTCTCGGATACTTAATCCAAGGAGACTTGCACGTTTACATTTTGTACCATCCGAAGGGGTAGTGCACGAGGTAAGGTAGGATCCGATCATTTTTCAAGAGCGATCTTTTGAATATGAGTGTCTAATAATCACTTTTGGCCATTTTATCAAAAATTGGTAAAAATCCCTTGCATAAAGGACATTAATTTGAAGAAATTCACAAATAATTCCTCCCTATTGAGACGATAAGTAAATTGAGGCCAAAATTTGATTTTTAGAAGGCTCATAGACTAATGCATCGCAATAAATTTTTGAACTATCAGTTGATTGATTGCTTTTTAAATAAGCCGTCAATTCCATTCAATCCATTGGACTATTTCATTATTTCGTCCAGTCCATTTCATCAACTTGTTCATTTTTAAGGCAACCTAGTCGATTTTAAATTCATTTGGCCAGTTTACCCTTTTAGGGCGATTCGGTCAATTTTGAATAAAATTCTCAATTTCATTCAATTCATTTGATCAAGTTCCTTTTTTAGGAGGATCCGGTCAATTTTGAGTAAGTTATTAAATTTCACTCAATTCATTTGACCCGTTTCCCTTTTTAGGGTAATACGGTCGATTTTAAATAAATTGTCAATTTCATTCAAACCCATTCAACTAATTAGGGTTTCAATGTCGAATTTCAAATTGAGAAACCTAGACGATTTTGAGAAAACCATTCATTGCATCCAGCCATTTGATCGGTTGGGGTTTTGACCCGTGCTTCACTGAGAAAATTTGTCAACGAATTCCAATCTCTCCGATAGGAAGTTCGTCAAGGTCAAACCCGTGCGTTTTTGCAAATTCTTGTATCGATCAAAAGTGATCAATCCATTCGCACGTTGTCCTCATTTTGACAAATGTCTCTCGTCACTCCAATTGACCAAATTTTTCAAATCATTTTTCACTCAATCAGTTGATCGGATTCATCAGGTATTGTATGGTGCCTACCCTAGACGATTGCATTTTCATGTTAGGCCTACCCTTGGCATAAAAGGGTTCCCCCATAGGACATGCATACCGATTTTATAGTCTCACTTACTAACTCATGGTTTTTTCTTTCTTTTGTTTTCCCTCTCCCCTGCATTCATAAAAATGCTTTAATAAGGTGTAAATTTTTTCTATGACTGGTAAAATTTGAAAATTGCAAGTTTTATTTGATTCTTGAGCAGACCTTGCAATGAAAACATGAAAGATCCATCTGAAAGCTCTAGGCTAAAGTCTCTGAGCGACTTTATAATTGTTTTGCAGAGGAAAATTCTATTTATTTGATTTGTTAATATATTTTTTTTGTTCCAAAAGAAAAGGAGGCAAAATGTGTATATGTGGAGCTCTTTAGAAGTTTCTCTCTCCTCATTTGTATCGTAATTGAACGAGAAATTTTTGTTTCAAACTTTTTCAGCAATAAAGTTTTGGACAATTATTGTTTTGTGTAAATTTATGTACATTTCATTCTTTATTCTTACTCATTGGAGATTTTATGATGAATTTTGAGAAATAAGACCAAATTGAGATTTCCTCAACCTCCAGCCTGGAAATTCACAAGTGTATGCTTTCTAAAATCCTTACGTACACTAGATTGGTGATCCGAGCTATACAATAAGAGTGCTCAGAAAGAAAAAGGGTGAACGGTCACTCAAAAGGCCCAATAAGATACCTTTTCTCCTTCATTTAACCCCAAAATAAAATCAGTCACATTGATTGATAAATTGCAAATTGGGACAATCTTTGCTTGGAAAAATTCCCATTGGTCTAACCAGATTCGGTCACATCTAAGTGAAAGCAAAAAATGTACATTATTCTTATTTGTTTTGAAAATTTGGAATGATACTTTAAACATTCGTTTCTCTATCTATATAGATTTTATCCTTTGCTCTCCCATTTGAGCTTTAAAAGAATAATTTCGTTTCAAATAAAGGCCTTAATGATCCCTACCCTACATTGGAAAAATTTTTAAAAGGGAATGGTTTCTCAATGAGCATTGCATTACTTTGATTGTCATGAAACGTAAGAATGATACTTTGGCCATCGTTTCTACAACCTAAACACTGCTTATCCCTTGCAGCCTCATTTGAGCTAAAATTGGTGGTTCTTTTCAAAAGCACATACGATTGCACCCCACATTGGGGAAGGACATTGGAGAGTTTTCCAAAAGGGGAAAAGGCAAAAATGCTAAACCCAAAAAGGGAGAGAACTGCAAATTGGCGAGATTTGATTCTACCTGGGTTTCAATTTTGAAAAAGAAGAAAGAGAGAAAGAGAAAAGAAAAAGGAAGGGTTTTTCTGCACGGATCGCCTATGTTTCACAGATATGGATGAACAAGGGTCTTCCTCAGTCAGTTAATTCAGACATATGCAAGAAATTTCCCATTAATGAAAGTTTCCTTTCAGAGTTATTGTAAGGAACGGAATAAAAGTCAGGCCCTCTTCTTTTCCAATCAAACGTTCTATCCCTAGTTCTTCCTTTTGAACCTTCAGAATAAAGTACTTCATTTGGCAACCCCTGAGAATCGCAAACCCGATACTGGGGCAAGTTTGAATTGAAAAGGAAAAAGTTTCAAGAAGTGAAAAGTGACAATGCAACAAAATCAAAAGGAAAAGAGAAAAGAGAACCTCAGTTCAAAAATAAACTGGAGCAAATTTTGTGAAAGTTCAAAAAATGGCAGAAGGCCGAAAAATCAAAAGAAGAAAGAAAATGAAATGAAAAGCCCCAATGGAGAATGAACTGGGGCAAACTTTGATTTAACCCTAAAATAGGGTTAGCGTAACAATGCGATCTCAGATTCTTCAAACCGCTTTTGAAATCCGCTTTCAAGCCTTAACTTTTCTAAGCACCCCACCTGACCCCATTACAAAAGTCGAAAGTCCTGACTTCTGTTCTTTGCAATGGCCTTGTCAAGAAAATTTTTTATGCCGGAAAATTTTAGCTGTATTTCTGAATTGCTTCGGTATGGGGTTGACGCTACTCATCATGAGAAAATCCACCAGGTCGAGAAGAAAAAAAAAACAAACAAAAGCAAAGCAAGAAAAGTAAATGCAAGAAAATACAGAAAAATTCGACGCTGAAGTCCCTGGTGAATGATAAGAAACATGCAAACAAAGTCTAAGATCTTTGAGTTCAAAATAGGGGCAATTTTGGAAAATTCAATCTTCGGTGCAATGTCCTTGAAAGTCTTATTCTTTAACTATCGTTTTCAAGCCACATTACAAGCTCATGAAGTCCATCGCTGACTTATCCTTCATGACAATCCAAAGTGAGGATTATGCTCATAAGAAAATCCATCAATCATTTGTGATCATAAGGGTATAACCAGTTTTCGCATGTTTAGCTATCGTTTCTACCCCTCTGTTGCTAGCATACAAAACCTATGTGTTGACTAAGTTTTCTTAAGAAATAGGGGTGACAAACTATTTGCTTTCACTAAGATGTGGTATTGAAGGGATTACATACAATTTTGGGCACAAGAATAAGACAAATCTTGACCTCTCATTTTCCTTAGCCATCTCAAAATCAGAAATAAAATCACTTGATTGGTCCTGAAAAGATAAGCCAACTGGAAATGGTGACCCATTACCCAAAGCATCGGTACTAAAGTGAGGAAAAAAACCTTCTGCAATTTGGTGTTATTCTGAGAGATTCATCATAAAATTTCTGCATGAGCTCAAATTCAACGTTCAAATTTCTTCACGTTGTACGTATGATTACTTTCTAAATTTTGGAAAGTGCGACTTCTCTTGGTTCAAATAAATGGGGAATCATCTGAACAAATTTTTGCAATCAAATGGGCCCACACTGGGGCAAATTCTTTTATTTGTAAAATTTCGCAAAATAAGCCCACACTGGGGCAAATTTTTGTTATAGCCTATTTGAGGATTTCGTCAAAGAGCCAAATAATGTACTTTCAAATCAATCACACTGCTCTTTCCATGAGTAGTAGCTGCAATATTTTAAAATAAAGTGCATGTTGTACTTTGGCAAGCCCCTGTGCAGGTATCCATGGCTGAAATCGATGAAGAAGTATAAGTCAGAATCGTACGAATCAAGGCCTCAAGGAGGAGCAACCATGCCATGATGCGAATCAATTGGTCGGTTGTACAATAATTGGTGGAAACTGGGACAAATTATTTTTGAAAAGATTCTCTCAGAAAAGAATCAAGAAAAATTAAAAAATTCAAAATAAAAAAAATCAGATCAGAAAAATTCAAAAAAATCAAAAATCAAGTTCAAATTCTTGTTTCTTGGAAAATCAAAATTTCTTGTTTCTTGACAAATCAAATTCAATTTCTTGTTCACAAAGATCACGTTGGAACTGGGTTTTATCCCGCCAACCTCGGCGGAACTGGGTTCTATCCCGCTGACCGCTTATACCACGTTGGAACTGGGTTTTATCCTGGAATTCGTGCCGCCAACATCACAAACATCACGTTGGGCCTGGATTTCGTGCTGCCAACATCGCCAACATCACGTTGGGCCTGGATTTCGTGCCGCCAACATCGCAAACATCACGTTGGGCCTGGATTTTGTGCTGCCAACATCACAAAGATCACGTTGGGCCTGGATTTTGTGCCGCCAACATTCCAAACAACACGTTGGGCCTGGATTTTTTGCCGCCAACCTCGCAAAGATCACGTTGGGCCTGGACTTTATGCCGCCAACACCTCGATTGGACTTGAATTTTGTGCAACCAAGACGTGCTCGGGTGCTATCCCACTGACCAATTCTCATGGCAGGCTCGGGTTTAATCTCACTGACCAATTCATCACACTGGGGCAAATCTTTGGATATTTTCTCAAGCAAGTCTTATACAGTTTCTTCATACATACCAGCATTTCTTTTATTCTGCCGCTAGCCGTTGGGTCAGTCCCACTAGTGCGCATTCCTTTTATTCTGCCGCTAGCCATTGGGTCAGTCCCACTAGTGCGCATTTCTTTTATTCTGCCACTAGCCGATGGGTCAGTCCCACTGGTGCGCATTTCTTTTATTCTGCCACTAGCCGTTGAGTCAGTCCCACTAGTGCGCATTTCTTTATTTTGCCACTAGTCGTTGGGTCAGTCCCACTAGTGCGCATTTCTTTTCTTTTATTCTGCCACTAGCCGATGGGTCAGTCCCACTAGAGCGCATTTCTTTTATTCTGCCACTAGCCGTTGGGTCAGTCCCACCAGTGAGCATTTTATTTTCATTGCCGCTAAACATGGGTCAATCCCACTAGCGTGCACTTCATTTTCATTGCCACTGAACATGGGTCAGTCCCACCAGTGAGCACTTCAGGTTCACTGCCGCTGAACATGGGTTAGTCCTACTAGCGTGCACTTCATTTTCACTGCCACTGAACATGGGTCAGTCCCACTAGTGAGCACTTCAGTTTCACTGCCGCTAAACATGGGTCAGTCCCACTAGCGTGCACTTCATTTTCACTGCCACTGAACATGGGTCAGTCCCACCAGTGAGCACTTCAGTTTCACTGCCGCTAAACATGGGTCAGTCCCACTAGCGTGCACTTCATTTTCATTGCCACTGAACATGGGTCAGTCCCACCGGTGTGCACTTCATTCGGGTCAGTCCCATGATTTAATTTTATTCGGGTAAGTCCCATGATTTAATTTTGTTCGGGTCAGTCCCATGATTTAATTTTATTCGGGTCAGTCCCATGATTTTAATTTTGTTCGGGCCAGTCCCACGATTTTAAACCTTGTTCGGGTCAGTCCCGCTTTTAAATTTCTTGTTCGGGTCAGTCCCGATTTTAATTCCCTGTCTCGAGTCAGTCCCGATTTTAAATTTCTCGTCCGAGTCAGTCTCATCAAAGGGGGCCAGTCCTCATTTCAACAAATCAACAGTCGTCGACTAGTTTGCAGGTAAGTATTTGGTGTCTACTTTGTCTCAAGTTTTTCCAAAACTCAGACAAAGAGGGGCAAACTGTAGACACCAAATTTTTAGTGTAATTTCATCTACTATTTATTTTTATTTTTATTTGTCGTGTTAGTTTTATTTACTTTTAGTTTTTTATTTTTATTTTTAGCCATTTTAGCGTAGGATTTCTCGAAAAGAAAAAGCATTCACAAAAATATGTTTTAGTTATTTTAGATTTAAATTCATTGTTATTTAATTTAATTTAAAAAAAAAGAAAACCCGAGAACGGGTTTTAGGCAGTTTAAGAGATTCTGATTGAAAAAAAAAAGCCGCGCATGCAGCAGTGACGGGAAATGATATTTTTCATGGGATCGATGGCTGAGGATTGTGGTGGGAATCAGCCCTTCATCCTCATCTTTGAGGTGAGGGTTTGAGGGTTATGATTCCCCATATAAAAAGAAAAGAAAACAGCAGAGAACGGGGAGAGGGTTAGAATGACGGCTGGAAAAGAGTGAAGGAAAAGTTTGAAGGCTAGGGAGAGTTTCGGAGAGGGCGGAGTTTCTGTGGGAGATCGGAGGAAGCCGCAGATAAGAGGGCATCCAGTGGCGGCTGGGGTTTTGGAGGACAAAAAACGCAGCTTTGAGAGAGAGAGAGAGAGAGCTTAGGCTAAGGAAAGAAAAGGAAGAAGAAGCTACGGTACCAAGAGTGCTCTCGGCTGAGCAGAAAAGAGAGCAAGAGGGGAGACCGTGAGCTGCAAAACAAGAAGGAAAAGCAATGGAAACTAGGAAGGTTTGGCGGAAATGAAAAGCAGAGGAGGAAAGGAATCGCAGCCGCCATCACGTCGTCGGAATCTGCCGTGACCGCCCGCAAAGCTTCATCCGAACGCACTCTTGTCAGCCGTTCTTCGTTCAGTAGATTTCGAAAGACATCAAAGGTAATTTCTTTTCGTCCTTTACTTCCTGCACACACCCAGATCTTCATCGAATCTGCCAAAGATTTTTGCTACGCTCTGTTCATAAATATACTTCGCTGTTTTACTGCTTACGGCAGCCCAATGGGTTGGATGTTTTGTTGAAAATCCGTTGAACGAACATAAAGTTTTTTTTTTCTTGGTTGCTTCAGCTCTTGGGTTGTTTGAAGTTTGAGACTTGTTTGTTGTTTGACTGGTTTCCCATGTACATGGCTAGCGCAAGATTCTTTCTTTCGGTCTCTGCTGCGTTTTCCTGTTTCAGTGGCACCTTTGAATCTGCTGGGAATGAGTTTTGAATGGGTTATTTGTTTGCTTGTTCAATCCAGTGTTTTATCATGTTTTTCTGGAGTCTAAAGCAAAGCTCTTTGGGTTGTTAATAAGCTGTAAAGTTACAGATTGCTTGCTGCACTTTTGTTTCTTTCTTTTGCTTTTATTTCTGGTATCCCCGACAGCTATCATCCCAGTTTTTCTGCTTTGATTATGCGTTAAAGGTGGAGTAGTTTGGTTTACCTGATAAGTGGGGTGTTTGTATCTAGTGTTTTGTTGATTCGAAGTTGATGTGTTGTGGGTTGGTAACAAAGCGCCGCAGATTGCAGAGAGTAGCAAAGAGAGGTGTAGGAAAATTCCCAGCAGCCTGTCCGTGTTGATGAAATAGTTGCAGCAGTTTTGTTTCTTCCAATATTTTGCATGTTTTTTTTTCGGAATTTTACATGAAATCTTCCTAAGATTTGCTGCCTGTTTGGATAATAGAGAGTATGTAGCTTGTGTCTAGTTTAAAGCTATGTGTTTGGGTTTGAAATCTGAATTTGAAAGCAAGCTACGTTCAGATTTTGTTTTGGCTGCTGAAAGCTTAAGGGCAAAGTGTTGTAGAAATTTGTTTTTCTTTCATGGATTGCATGAAGCTGCATTAGCTTTCATGTCTTTAATTCCCGTAACAGCCCACAAGTTGGATTTTTCTTATCTTGTTTGTATGCCGGATCTTGTGTCGACAATGATTGTAGAGAATTTGATGAGGTTTGGTTTTGTTTGTAAGTTTTGCCGTTTCTTTGGTTTGCTCACGAGCTACAATTTTTGCAGCAGAAAATGATAGAAGCTTCAGTTTGCGTCAGTTTGCTGGAGGTTTTCATTTTGCATGCATGGATAATTTCTGAAAATTACACTTTGGCCCCCCAAGTCTCTCTTTGTTTCACCATGACCCAACCAATTGAATAATGTCCTCAATTTGGTCCTTGACAGCTTCAATTTTTCAACTCAATTGCTTGTTTGCTTCAATGAATTACCATGCTTTGTTTAGATTGCACTTAATGCATGAGTTTAAGAACTTTGTGTCCAAGTGAGCTTGTGTTTACCTATTCTCTTTAATTTTTCCAAATAAATTGGTACCTTGACCTTTTCTTTTATTTTGGAGGATAAATAAGTGATTTCACTCCATTAGGGCATCAACTCAAGGGAGGTATAGCTTCTTTTATCTTTTTTGTCTCCCCTATGTGATCCAACGTGCTAAGTGAGAATTGCATGTCTACTTTGCTTTCCTTGCTTTTCCTTAATTCACTTCATTTATTTCATTTACTTTTGCTTTTATTAAGTCATTCTTTTATTTACTTATGAGGTATGTGTACACCTCTTGGCTTGTAATAGATAGGGCTTGGAGAGCATTTTTATTCACTTTTCCACCTCCCTATTTGTTTTAGTTAGCAAATGTAATAGGTTCATTAGCTTGGTTGCTTGCTTTTGTTGCTACGTGTTAATTTGCTTTATTAGGCTCTTGCATTTAGTCGAGCATGCTAAGTGTTATGTGCTACGTGTTTATAGGTGATTGGCATGTCTACTTGCTTTCTATAGTCATAGATGAATGTGATGGATGAATGCGTCACCGTGGCTAGTCCAACGCTGGCCATGGTCTTTCTCCTCGAGCTCTCGCAAGTCCAATGCTTGTGGGAGAATTTTAGAAAAGGGCTAGTCCCATGCTAGACCCCAATAGGTCGTCCCCTCTCGTTAGTACATACTTGCATGTTTCACTACATTTCATACATTTTTCTTAGTTTTCTAGCATTTGGCATGATCCTCCAATCCTTTCCCCTTCATTTTAGGTTTTTGCATCCTCATGCTAGTTATAGGGTACATTTGCTTGAGAGTCCCCTTTCGGTAAGGGAAACGAGCGAGTGTGGCAACAAAATAGCCTTAGCACGTTAGTTTTTCCTTCTAATCAAAGGGAAAATTAAAATCATGAAGTTGGAAGTCATTCCCGTACCCAACTTGATGCATTCCTCTAGGTTCATGCACCTCCATTTTACCATATCATTTTTTCATGTACTTATATTTTCTTACTCCACATGCCATGTCACACATTTCTCTTCTTTCCCTATCACTTATTTATTTCCTACCTTACAAATTGCACCCAATTGTACTTAGATGCATTTACTACCATTATACCATATTTTGATCCACTTGCACACACACACCTTCATTTGCTCAATTGGCACACATGCACTTTTCTTACATTTGCACACATGCACTTTTTTTACATTTGCACACTTACACTCATACTTGAGTCTTCATTACCTATATGAGGGCTTTCCTTATTGGCCATCACAATTCATGTGGTTGGAACCAAAAAGCCTCATAAGAGATATTTAGATTTAGGATTGCATTTTTTTTTCGCACCCATTAGTCATATCCAACATGCAACACATACTTTGGGTAGAAGAATTAGAAAAAGAAGGGCTAAGTCACGCAACTAGCTTTAGCTAGGGTAAGGGAGTGCCTTAGACTTTGCCTTTGCCTTTTCCCTTATCAAATGTGACCCCCGATCCCTTTCTTTGGTTACGTAGACCTAAAATTTCTTTAAAAAGGGTTTGTTTACTTTTCTTTCCAAAAACAAAATCACTTTTTGGGTGACTTGGTACACCCTAACTCTATACCAAGTGGCGACTCCTTTTCTATCTAAAACCCTTTGTTTGGCCAAACCGTCGCATTTTACAATCCCACGGCCTTTTATTTTCACTTTCACACACGTTCACATACATATTCCACACACTACTTTCACACCCATCAAAAAGTGGGGCGCGACACAGCTTTTAATTTGTTTTATTGTGATGATCTGAGCTTGTAATTTCGTTTATCCAACTAAACACTAGGTGTTTAAGTCTTGCATGAGGATAGTTAGCTCGGTTAGGCAAGAAAAAAAAAATGAAATGAAATCAGCTTGCATGCAAGATCATCCGAGGCTAGCTGGAAAAATTTCTGGAAAATTTGATGATTATGGCTGTTGTTCGAATTTAATCTTGAACTGGAAATGTTAATTAGCTAGCTAAGTGTTTGCATGTCGAATTTGACTACCTAATACCATGTTTTAAACGAGGAAAGTTTGGATTTAGGACCATTTGGTTGCTGGAAAATTTGTTAGTTGCCGAGAGGTTGAGCTGGAAATTTTGCAGTTTGTTTCTGGAAATTTTCTTGGAGTATAATGGATGGAAATGTCTGAAAAATGTTGTTTTAAGTCTTGTATGACATTCAGTAGTAAATCATTTGAACTGTGGGCAAATTTTGCCAAAATTGTTGACACATAGCTGCTGGAAATTGTGAGGACCCCAAAAATATATATATAAACCTGTACATATTTCATTTGCATTTTCTTTAATTCTTTAATAATTTCTAGCATTACTCTCACCTGTTTCCAAATAAGTTCGTAAAAACACTTTCATGTGAGAAATAATATAATTTTCCTAAGTTACGAAATTTCTTGGTTTTATTAGACTAAATTAAAATCTTTAGGGTTAGATTAAATCTTTCTGTGACGGCCCCACCTCCCCCTAGGGCGTACCCCAGGGTTCGGCGGGTCGCCTGCCCAGCTCTCGCCGGGACTCAGTCGTTCACTACATTCCTCAACAGATTATAATATAAATCTCAAATATACATCAAATTCTCCAAGAATTACATATCACAAATGCAGCGGAAACAATTCCCAACTATACATAAAATGATTCCAAATGCAATTGTACAAAATATAGGCCATCCATTCACGTGAATAAGCACAACAAGTCCTTCCTTCGTCTTGAGCCCTGTGGAGGGGAATAAAATATTTTTGGGGTGAGCTAGAAGCTCAGCGAGTAACCAGGAAAATCAGTAATCAAATATATTTCACAATATTGCATTTCGATCCTTTCGATGATGTCATGATTCAAAAAACAAATGTCCGTTTATTGCTCTCGTGAGCCAGTGAAATCATAGTACTTGAACACCCAACGCTCAAATCGATCATTTAACATTAACATTAACATTAAGAGGGAGCCCCTTTTTGAGCTCCGGAGCCATTTGCTCCAAGTAAACAGAGGTGGAAACGTTGGTGTCCAGCACAAGACTTCCCAAGAACTCATTGAAGCCAAAATCATATCATGAATTCACATGCAAGCACACATGAGATGCAGTCGAGTAAATAATGCAAGAAACATTTCATAAGAAGCTTTAACAATAGTTTGGGGTCACTCACCTCCACGGCTCAGGAACCAACCATCATACATCATTGCCTTGCTCAAATCCAAGTCTTAGATCACAAACTCAATGCAATCAAGTCCTTTCAAAGTTCGGACAGCACTTCCCCTAAATTTGCTTACTTTTCCAGCCATCATGGCTTCATTATTTCTTCAGCCAGTCCCAAAGGTACACACACAACAACAAGTTCCTCCAATAGCCATTCAGCAAGCTCCAAGTAGTACTAGTACAAGTCAAGCTAGGGAAAAGTCCGGAAATGAAAGTTAAGCTCAAAACCAGAAAAACAGTTTTGACGTCATTTTGCGGTAATGGTACCAAAGGCGCTACGATTGTCGGATGAAGGTGCAAGATACACCGTTTCGAAACTAAGAGATAGGGCTACAATATTACAGAAGATCACTCAACCCAGTTTCGAGTGTAACAAGGTCAAAAATGCAAGAAACTATACCAGAATGACAAAAACATATTCACAGAACGCATTCTAGCGGAAACATCATAAATCAGGCTATCCAAGTCCAAATCCAGAAATTCCAAAACCAGCTGAAAGCTAAGAAACAGGGCTACAATACATCAGAAGACCTCAACAACCAATTCCAAAGCATTCCCAACCAAAATTACCCATTACAGAAGCAATTCCCAAATTCGGGTAAAACCAGGGCAGCAAGGGTAATTCCATCTTTTCTCAAGCTACGCAACTCTGATTGACCTGAACTTTTGCAGGCACCTCTAAAATATCATTCCATACAACTTTCATGAAAACCACTCAGTCTAGTTCTCACCCTAACTAGGTCATATTTACCAAAACAACCCCAGATTTTCTAGTTCGAAGCTCACTGTGGCAGTCCTGATTCATTCAGTCATAACTCAGCACACACAACTCCAAATCAGGTAATTCCAAAGCCATTTAAAAACTAAGATACAAGGCTAGAATTCGTAAGAAGACATCAACAACCAAATCAGTAGTATTCCCAGTCAAACTAATCAATTACCAAAGCTGATTTCCAGGTTCGGACAGAAACAGGGCAGCAGGGGTATTTTGGTCTTTTCACAGGCTACCGAACTTGGATTGAGCTGAAATTTTGTAGGCAACTATAAAACCTCATTCTCTACAACTTTCATGTTTTGTGCTAAGGCCAATTCTGAAATATCAAGAAAGGTGATGGCTTAGGGATTTTTCTTCCAAAACAACTCCACCAATAGCTTCAATCTTCCTTAGCTAGCAAGTTTTATGGAGTGATTTGCAATTTAATCGGTTAGAACTCAAGATTGGAGGAAGAAATTGAGGTGCAAGATGCTGGATTTTCTCTCTCTTTCTCTCAAAATTTCGTCCATCATGCTTACAAGAAGAAGAAATGATGAAAACAAAAGGTTTGGTCAAGATAAGAAGAAGAAATCATGGTCTTAGTCAAAGGTCCAACTTGCAATGGGTTTGTGACACTTGACCCTTCTAGTATTTTCTTTAATCCTTTGGCTTCCAATGGTTACATCATATAACCACCCTCTAATCATTTCCTAGCACCTTGTAAAATAATAACACTTAGCACACAATTCACTTAGTCACCAAAATTATATCACACTAGCAGGTCCCACGTCCGGTATAAGCTCTTAATTTCTCAAAAACTAATTGATACTAGAAAAATCATTTTAAAACTATCTTTGCTCATAAACTTTATCAGGGGAATTTTCTAATCAAGAAAATGTAGAAAAGGCGGGCGATTTAAAAAAATAAACCCTAGAAAATTAGAAAATTTCCGGGTTCTCAAACTCATTTTTTTTCGGGACGTCACAAACTCCCCTCCTTAAAAGAATGTCGTCCTCGACATTCCACTTGTACTAATCAAGTCGAGATATCCTACAAGAATCACTAATATTACAAACCAAACCCACAGTCCGGCATCCTAAACTTCAAGCCTAGGATACACTACAGAGATCTGAAGCCTAAGCTCTGATACCAACTGTGACGGCCCCACCTCCCCCTAAGGCGTACCCCAGGGTTCGGCGGGTCGCCTGCCCAGCTCTCGCCGGGACTCAGTCGTTCACTACATTCCTCAACAGATTATAATATAAATCTCAAATATACATCAAATTCTCCAAGAATTACATATCACAAATGCAGCGGAAACAATTCCCAACTATACATAAAATGATTCCAAATGCAATTGTACAAAATATAGGCCATCCATTCACGTGAATAAGCACAACAAGTCCTTCCTTCGTCTTGAGCCCTGTGGAGGGGAATAAAATATTTTTGGGGTGAGCTAGAAGCTCAGCGAGTAACCAGGAAAATCAGTAATCAAATATATTTCACAATATTGCATTTCGATCCTTTCGATGATGTCATGATTCAAAAAACAAATGTCCGTTTATTGCTCTCGTGAGCCAGTGAAATCATAGTACTTGAACACCCAACGCTCAAATCGATCATTTAACATTAACATTAACATTAAGAGGGAGCCCCTTTTTGAGCTCCGGAGCCATTTGCTCCAAGTAAACAGAGGTGGAAACGTTGGTGTCCAGCACAAGACTTCCCAAGAACTCATTGAAGCCAAAATCATATCATGAATTCACATGCAAGCACACATGAGATGCAGTCGAGTAAATAATGCAAGAAACATTTCATAAAAAGCTTTAACAATAGTTTGGGGTCACTCACCTCCACGGCTCAGGAACCAACCATCATACATCATTGCCTTGCTCAAATCCAAGTCTTAGATCACAAACTCAATGCAATCAAGTCCTTTCAAAGTTCGGACAGCACTTCCCCTAAATTTGCTTACTTTTCCAGCCATCATGGCTTCATTATTTCTTCAGCCAGTCCCAAAGGTACACACACAACAACAAGTTCCTCCAATAGCCATTCAGCAAGCTCCAAGTAGTACTAGTACAAGTCAAGCTAGGGAAAAGTCCGGAAATGAAAGTTAAGCTCAAAACCAGAAAAACAGTTTTGACGTCATTTTGCGGTAATGGTACCAAAGGCGCTACGATTGTCGGATGAAGGTGCAAGATACACCGTTTCGAAACTAAGAGATAGGGCTACAATATTACAGAAGATCACTCAACCCAGTTTCGAGTGTAACAAGGTCAAAAATGCAAGAAACTATACCAGAATGACAAAAACATATTCACAGAACGCATTCTAGCGGAAACATCATAAATCAGGCTATCCAAGTCCAAATCCAGAAATTCCAAAACCAGCTGAAAGCTAAGAAACAGGGCTACAATACATCAGAAGACCTCAACAACCAATTCCAAAGCATTCCCAACCAAAATTACCCATTACAGAAGCAATTCCCAAATTCGGGTAAAACCAGGGCAGCAAGGGTAATTCCATCTTTTCTCAAGCTACGCAACTCTGATTGACCTGAAATTTTGCAGGCACCTCTAAAATATCATTCCATACAACTTTCATGAAAACCACTCAGTCTAGTTCTCACCCTAACTAGGTCATATTTACCAAAACAACCCCAGATTTTCTAGTTCGAAGCTCACTGTGGCAGTCCTGATTCATTCAGTCATAACTCAGCACACACAACTCCAAATCAGGTAATTCCAAAGCCATTTAAAAACTAAGATACAAGGCTAGAATTCGTAAGAAGACATCAACAACCAAATCAGTAGTATTCCCAGTCAAACTAATCAATTACCAAAGCTGATTTCCAGGTTCGGACAGAAACAGGGCAGCAGGGGTATTTTGGTCTTTTCACAGGCTACCGAACTTGGATTGAGCTGAAATTTTGTAGGCAACTATAAAACCTCATTCTCTACAACTTTTATGTTTTGTGCTAAGGCCAATTCGGCCTCTAACTATGATGAACAGTGTCAGGCAGAATTGGGGAAATTGAAAACCCTAATCTGGAAATTTTTGCATTCAAGTGCTAATCTTCCACTAAAACATCTCATTAGCCATCACAAGTCATTAATTTAACAAAATCAAGATCAAAGAAAGGATGGTTAGACATGATACCTTGAAATATCAAGAAAGGTGATGGCTTAGGGATTTTTCTTCCAAAACAACTCCACCAATAGCTTCAATCTTCCTTAGCTAGCAAGTTTTATGGAGTGATTTGCAATTTAATCGGTTAGAACTCAAGATTGGAGGAAGAAATTGAGGTGCAAGATGCTGGATTTTCTCTCTCTTTCTCTCAAAATTTCGTCCATCATGCTTACAAGAAGAAGAAATGATGAAAACAAAAGGTTTGGTCAAGATAAGAAGAAGAAATCATGGTCTTAGTCAAAGGTCCAACTTGCAATGGGTTTGTGACACTTGACCCTTCTAGTATTTTCTTTAATCCTTTGGCTTCCAATGGTTACATCATATAACCACCCTCTAATCATTTCCTAGCACCTTGTAAAATAATAACACTTAGCACACAATTCACTTAGTCACCAAAATTATATCACACTAGCAGGTCCCACGTCCGGTATAAGCTCTTAATTTCTCAAAAACTAATTGATACTAGAAAAATCATTTTAAAACTATCTTTGCTCATAAACTTTATCTGGGGAATTTTTCTAATCAAGAAAATGTAGAAAAGACGGGCGATTAAAAAAAATAAACCCTAGAAAATTAGAAAATTTCCGAGTTCTCAAACTCATTTTTTTTTTCGGGACGTCACACTTTCGCCTTAACATAAAATGTTAGAATACTTAATTCCTTTATGCTAAATTAATGATACTTGAGTCGATAGCTTTACTATCTTAAAATAAATCATTTAAGTTCCTATGGTTAATTCCAATTAGTTGCTAATGTTAAATGTTAATAAGAATTTCCGCGTTAAGATGAAAACCAATGAATTTTAGATAAATATGATTCTAATATACTAAACATACTTAAGGCGTGAAAATTCGATAAATATATCCTTATCTTTCTTTGTTTTCACAATAAGTGCGTAAAAATAATTTTTATGTGCAAATTGACACCCTGGGATTTAATTATTATTTCACTTAACTTTATATTACTAAATCGATAAATTTCGAGTTAGACTAACTCCACTTCTTGAGAAATAATAATTGAAAATTCTAATAACTAATTTAATCGCTAAATAATATAGGAATTACTAGGAACCTTAATATTAAAGTTTAATCGAGAATTATTCGATAAAAATGGTTTAGGTATATTAGGGTATAATTAGGCGTTCAAATCACACTTGGGGATAATTTTTAGAATTAAGTTGGATTTGAGAAATTAAGTTGAGGTTAGGGAGCAAAGTGAAAAGACTAAAATGCCCTAACATTTCCATGCAAACCAAACGAAACCTCTGACAACAATTTTAATCACCGCAACTATCGGCCAATCACATTTTCTCCAATTCGATACGCAACCGATTCGCACACACGCAACCTCTGCTCCAAAACCGTAAACCATTCTTTCTTCCTTCTCCAAAACCGCGGCACCATATTTTCTACTTCATTCCTATATCACAAACCACTACCGCAACTCCATTCCATTTCCTCTGCAACAATTCACTCAGACCACACTCCACCTTCACCTCGTTAACATCGACTGAGATAGTGAGGGAGAGACTGAGCCGCACTCTGCAATCCGAGAGGGAAGAAAAGAATCCGCGAGCTGCAAATTTTTCCTGCTCTGTCCGTGAGCTGGAGAGAAGAAAGGGGAGCAGCATTGCGTGAGCTCCACCCCTTGTCGCACTCTTCACCTTCCACCAACCACAACCATCTTCACCGCAACACCATACTAGCTACAATCAGTTTCCAGCAGCAACTACTGCAACAAAAATCTGCTGCGTGCGTGAGAGCCGAGGGGAAGGAAAATTTTTCAGATTTCCTGTGCGAAGGCTTAGCTTACTGTGAGGTAATTTCTGGACCATTTTAGGATTGGTCGGAGGTAGATTGAGCCATCTAGGGGCATGCATGTATTGTTTGTGTCCGGATGAGGAAATCAAAGAAAAGGAAAATCTGATTTTTGATGGAAATAGTTTTGCCGAGAAGCCGAAACAAAAATGCAGCTTTAATCTTGTTTCTTTGGAGTAATCTGAGCTTTTAAATGTTGTTAACTAACTAAGAACTAGGTGATTAAGTCTTGCCTGAAGTTAGTTAGTTCGGATTAAGCTAGAAAAGAAGAGATGAAACAGAATCGGCTTGCCTGCAAGCTCATCCGAGAGTGGCCGAACAACTTGCTGGTTGATTGATGAATTTTTGGTAACAACCGAGCTGAATCTGGACTGGAAATGCTAGCTAATTAGTTCAGTAGTTGTGCATGTGAGATTTAAGTGCCAAATACAAGGTTTTAACCGAAGGAAAATTTTGTTTATGACTGAGTAAATGCTGGAAAATTTACGTGACTTGCCAAGGGAGTGAAACCAGAATTTGCAGTTGTTTCTGGAATTTTTTTTCATTAGCAAACAATGTTTAGAAATGCATGAAATATATGTGTCTTAAGTCTTGTAAGATATTCAGTTGTAAAGTACTTGATCCGTTGGATAAATTGACCAAAAATGGTGAAACATAGCTGCTGCAATTTTTTTTTCCAGCTTAGCCGATGGTGGCTCTTTTGAGTTTTAATGGAAACTTGGTGAGTGGGCTCTATGAATTCCCACAATGACTTGGATGATCTGATTAGCTAGTCAAGTATTTGCTTGTCGGATTTGAGTACTTAATATCATGTATTAGCCGAGTAAAAAGTTGGTTTTATGACCAATTAGCTGCTGGAAATTCTGTTTAGCCGATGACAGATTTATTGTGGTGGAATTATTTGCCAAAATTACATGTTATTTGTTTTATTTCATGTCGGAAAATTTTGATGGTGGGCTCTATGAACTCCCACCCTTGGATTGATGATGGATATAATGCTAGTTTAGTGTTTAAATGGGTAGATTAATGATACCTAGCTAGTCTAGACTCCAAGAGATGCATAGTTCAAAAATGTTCAGATTTGCCCTGTTTTAATCGCAACCCTTTTTGCAAAATTTTGAGGGTTTCATGACTTGTATATCATGTTGATATGTTTAATATATGGTGTACAAAGTTTCATTGAAAAATATTGAGGTTTGGTTGGTCAAATAAATCGATTTAACAAAGCTAGTAAATCTGGAACTATTTCCGAAATGCTCTGACCAGCTTTCGTATTTCGGCCATAATTTTGAACTCCGATGTCAAAATCGAGTTCCGTCAGTGGCATTTGAAACTAGACATTCAAACCTTTCCGATGATATAAAATTTACATTCTGGTTCCATGTATGTGAGCCAAACCAACTATTTTAAGTTGGCTATTCTGTTTCTCTGTTTTACAAGAACAAAATGCTGAGGCTGCAACTTTTGACTCGAATTCGAGCTAGTTGTGTGCCGAATTTCAAAATAATTTCTTCTGTGAAATTATAGCTCTATGAATGTGTTTTCCAACGCCTTAAATCATGCCAAATTCCGAGTTAATTTGAGAGATCTGTGATCAAAATATGAAACCTGCTCTGCCCTTGAAAACCCTGATTTTTTTAGACAGATTTGATACAAGGTTTGGCAAAGACTTGCTAACTGAATATTTTGATGCTAAACACTTACCAAATGTACCATGACCGTTCTTTAAGTTTTGCCTAAACAAATGAACCAGGTTTGGAGGAATCTTTCTTTGACCAAATGTCTGAAATGGAAAAACAAAAGGTTCAAGGCAGTTTTGTCTTAGTATTTGCAAAATTTAGGTGTTTGATTGACCACCATTCCGAAGTTATTTTTCCATGAAATTTGGTAGAGGAACAACCCTTATATGGTAGTATTATACTGCTAATTATGGTGTTATTCTGAGGCCATTTCATGGGTCAAATAAATTACCAAAGTTCATGACTCGAGTTTGAAAAACCCATGTTTCACAAGGGAATTTTAGTAACTTTGAGCTACCGTATCTTGGTGCTCAAAACCCCGTTTCTCATTCCATTTATTTTGTTATACTCTTGGATTACAACACTAATAGATTTAAAAATTTCAAAAGCTAGTTCCAAACAAGTGAATTTTGCCGAATTTTCAAAGTTGGCCAAAAACCAACTTAAATCTGCCTTATGAACCAAAACAGTAACTTTGAGCCCATTTTTGACTATCTTCCATTTAGAATCATGGAAAAGTGTATTCTAAGAACTTTTAGTACTTTCAAAGAGGTTTCCAATAGTACCAAGTTTTCCAATTTTGGGCTTGTAGAGAGTAAGATATGATGTTTCAAAGATTACTTGTTAAATCTGGAATTTTCTAACTTAAAGGAAACTAAGGGGTTTCGAACTCTTCATTTCTGTCAATATCATTTGATTGTTTTACATTTGAATCCAGAGATGGAAATCAGATTTGTCTTGTGTTTTAAAACCCCACTTTTGAACCTCGAGTTACACGAATTCTAGGCTCGTCTCTGCGTTAATTTCTTAGATTGCACTAGCGTACAATCTTCATCGAAAACTAGAGAATTCGTAGCGATATTTAGTGGTACTTGAATTATTGTTTGCTCAGGCAATCGAGGAGATCTCCAAGAGGAACTCGGAGCGGACGCCTAAAACGCTTGTTTGAGACCTATTGCGCTTGTTTGACTAGGTGAGTGTTCCATATAGGAATACGTAATGGAATAAGTCTAGAACATGCTCATTTCAAGATTTCTAAGTGTTAAGTACTATGTGTTAAATATCTACCATACCCATGCTTGAAAATGCTCGAATAACATGACTTGGTATGCTATGGTTGCATACGTCGTTGGAGTGAATCTCCTCGACTCTCACATGGAAAAAAATGGGATAAGGGCCAATAATGGTCTATTAATATGGCAAATGCCTGCCAAATAACCGTCATTACTCAACCGTTAACCGCCAACCGTTAACTGTTAACCGTGAACCGTTTACCAAACCACATGACTACCTGATTACCTGACTATTTGCTCACATGATTTCTAATCTATATGATTATTCGATATCCGTGAATTACATGCTCCCATGAAATCAACTTGTATTGCTTACGTGCTTACGTGCTAAGTATCCACTTGATTACTTGATTATCATGAATTACATGTTATATGAAGTTGTCCATCATTGTTAGGCGAGTGTGTACTTTACCTCACTCGACCTATTCAAATGATGAATTTTACTTTTTGTCGAATTACTTGGTTACCTGTGCATGTTGTAAGCTATAAGCTGAACTTGGGCCCTGCCTCGGTTACTGACCTACTCGAGCCAGGATTGGGCTCGGTCGGGTAGGTTGGAACCCTGAACAACCGTTTCGGTATACTCGAGTACTACCACTAGAGGGATAAGGTGATGGTCAGTCAATCGAAGGAGTTACCGATCGGAGTTATAAGGACGGGAAGTGGACCGAGTACTGTATCCTTTTGTGCTTGCTTTGCTATTAATAATGTTATTGCTCTCCTAGTTGACATTTCTCGGGTAAGACTCCTCATGATCATTAATCTCTGAGATGAAGCAATCCTTGTAATGTTCTTCTAGTCAGACGAGCCACTAATTGTTTGACTAAAAATTCATGAAAATATATTTATATGGTCATTCATTCCAAAAATACGTTAGTGATTTTAGATAATTTATGAGTTGTACTCATAGTAAAGTTACCAGCAAAAGTACTACTACTACATGTGTTTTCAAAGTAGCAATTACCCGAGTAATGATTATTACCTCATGATAACCTGCCATTGTGTAACCTCGAACCATGCATAAGACATGCACAACTTTCTTGATTTGTTTGAACTGTTAGAGTGTCTTGGAACCTCGCTGGGCTGTGTAGCTCATTCCACGTTGTAATTTTCTTTTACAGGATTTGAGACCAAAGGTGCTCGGAAGTAGTACTAGATTGTTTACTTTCATGAATGTAATTCGAGTTAAACATTGTAGTTTTGCCTTAGGTTGCCACTTGAAGCTGAAAAAGTGTAAACCCTGGATTTGTATGTGGCTTGTATGAATTTGTTACTTGGCTTGTAAGGATATATTTGAATTGATGTTTTGATTCTTGGGTTGTATTCGGGAAGGTATTTTAAGAATCGACGTTGGCTATCTTAAGGCACTGTTATCTCTGAAGTTAATGTGTTTCTAGAAACCGGCTTATTTGGAGGGAAACGATGTTGTAATAGATTAGGTTATACTTCGGAAGGATTTTTGTTAGCTTGCTTGCGTGAGTCCTGGCGAGAGCTAGGCAGACGGCCCGCCAACCCTCTGGTTCGCCTTAGGGGAAAGTGGGGTCGCCACAGGTGGTATCAGAGCTTAGGCTCTAGATCTTTGTAGTGTATCTTAGGCTTTAAGCATAAGATGCCGGACTGTGGAGTTTGACTGTTTAGTAAGTGGAATGTGATCTTAATACTTGATGATTGATTGAGTAATATTGAAGTGTTTGTTTTTAAGTGGGTTTACACACTAGGGTTTCTTATATTGTAAGAAACTGAAGAGAATTGTGTGAGAATTGATTTGAAAAGTGATAGTTGAGTTTCTTGAACATTGGTACTAGCTGATATCTATAAGATCGAATTTGACTGGGTAAATTGTAAGATTCGAGGTATCCTCTAGGCTTGTAATCTTCGTAAGTATATGTATGAAATTGAATGTGAATCTTAGATTGATTGCTTGATTGAGACATTTTGTGAAATTTTCTTTGAGGAATGGTGGCGATTGAGTTGATTTGCATCTGGAGATGGCCAGTCCTAGTGCGAATTGACTTGGTTCCCACTTGACGCTTAAGTGAGCCAGTTGTACATATTCCCTGAGTTTGAAAATGGTACTTGAGGCTTTAACTAGAAATCCCAAGGTTGGTTATTCTTGGAGATGAATGCACTTTAGTTATTGGCTGGCTTGCTAAAGATTTTTAAACTTTGGATAAATGACCTTTGATTTCAACTTGTATTATGACTTGATTAGCTCTAATTTTGTAATGGTATGCAACCTAATTGAGACTAGTTTAACTTCTATGTTAACTGTTAATGTGCTATTTGTGAAAATGCCATCTGTGGATATAGTTTTATTGCTCATTTTGAAAATTGTTAAATATACGTGTGCATAGATAATTTTTAGTTTAGTGAGCCATTTGCACATATTTGTATAGATTAGTTGTGAGAATGGAAGCTAGGAGACGACGAAAGGGACGTCAACCTAGACAACCCCGAAATGAAAGAGTAGATAATGGATCTGATATTGACCAAAATGCCGAGCCCAGTGCTGGGAGAGGAAATGACCAAATGGGACAAGTTCTAACCCGCATGACGGATATACTAGAGCTCTTAGTAGCTCAACAAGGTCAAGGTGTTGGACAGGGAAACCAAGAAATAGGGGAGGAACTAGACCTCGCCCTCCTTATCACCCAAGACCCACTTTACCCATCAACCAGAACAACTATCAATGAACCACTGGCACCCAAGACCCGGCCCGATATAGAACTTTTACCAATCTAGGTCGGCCCCTTGATCAACTATATGAGCAGCTCAAGGCTGCAAGGAAAATTGGTACAATACCTCCTAAAGTCTATACTAAAGGAGTTCCTCCTGGTTATGATCCTCAATCTTTTTGTGCCTATCATTCTGGAGCTCCTGGACATTCTACTATCAATTGTTGGGTACTTAAACATAAAATCCAAGGCATGATCGAGGCTGGGGAAATAGTGCTAAGGGAAAAGGGTGAACAAGGACCAAGTATAAGTACAAACCCCTTTCCCAAATACAAGGACACCTTGGAGGCATCCACCTCCAATGACGAAATTTGAAAAGCTTGAAGGAACCTTACACAATTTGGATGGCCGAGTATCTTCCCTCTCGAAGGGAATTTCGGTAAATCTAGGGGTTGTTATTTACTAAAGTTCACAAAAACTATTTCTTACATATATGAATAGTTTAATGAAAGCATCTTTTGCAATTGAGTTTTTGTCTTGTTTCCGCTTTGATTTGGAGTTTCATGAAATGCACAGTTTGTTTTATTTATTTGATTATTGTCCTGATTTTTAATTCTTTTAAGATGACAAAAAATGAAATTATTTGACCCTTTGAATATCACTGTTCTGGAATTCGATGAAGCCGCACATTGAAAAATCCCTTCATTAAAAAATCCCTGCGTTGAAAATCCCTTCATTGAAAAAGCCTTCATTGAGAAACTCATACATTGAAAAATCTCTCCATTGAGAAATCCCTTCATGAAGAAAACCCTTCATCGAGAAATCCCTTCATTAAGAAAATCCCTTCCTTGCCAAGTTCGAAGCTGATTGGTTAAAGTAGCGTCACCAACGATTGATTTTGATGGATGAAAAGCAGCTGAATGCCATGTGCTATGGCCAGTGTTACCACAACGCATGGCCTGTGTTCATAACAAAAGGTCCGCCACCGGTCCTTTAGAAAAGGAGGACAAAGAGTTAAAGCGAGTTTTACCAATGCAAGATGAAGTCAAAGATGAATTTGGTCTAAACTGGTAAGGCCATTTGTCATTCAAAAAGGTGCTACCGAGTGGAGCACTTATCCTTGAAGAGATGGATGGACAAATATTCCCTCAACCTATCAACTCAGACATGTGTAAGAAGTTTTTATTTTTGATTATGCAAATTTCTTTTGGAAATCATGCAAGGGGCGAAACAAAAGTCAGGTCATCTTCCTTTCCAAACAAAACATTTCATCCCTCGTCATCCCCTTTGAGCTATCAGAACAATAATTTTTGTTTGGCAGCCCCTGAGAATTGCAAACCCCACACTGGGGCAAATTTATTTTGAGAAAAGATGATCAAGAGGAAAAAGAAGAAAGAAAACCCCACACTGGGGCAAATTTATTTTGAGATGAGATGGTCAAAAGAAAAAAAGAAAAAAAAAAAACCCCACACTGGGGCAAATTTAGTTTTCAAAAGGAAATGTAAAAGTGAGAAAATGCAATGAAAAATGCGAAGAGACAAATCCAATCAAACTGGGGCAAATGTTTCTCGGTTTCATTCAAAAATTGGAGATAATCTCAAAATGATGCAATCTCAGGTTATTTCACACCTCTCTCAAAAATTTGCTTTCAAGCCTTAACTTTTCTTGAAAACACCCCACCTGACCTCATTACAGAAACCCAAAGTCCTGGCTTTCGTTACTTGCCGTATTTCTATTAAGAAATTCGTTAATCAACTGGCAAGTGATGTCCATAATGCCTTCACCTAAACTTATAAGGGAAGCGCATTTTACTAATGCCAGCAATCTTCAACTCACATTCTTGAGTCGATCACGGCCAAGTTTTTCCATCGTTCTTTAAGTGAAAACCAGAAAGTGCACCTTTGAAAAAAAAAAGGGAGAGAGAACAGCAAAACAAAAACAAAAAGGTAGGGGCAACCTTGGTGAAAACCCGGAAGGGCGCTAAGGTAGGTTTTGCAATAAGCAAGCACGAGGAGGAATAGCTGGTGACTTGGCTCATTTGGATTTCTCTTCGTTTTGAGATACTTCCGTCAATATTGAATTCCAGGACAAAGATATCCAGAGATTCGAATATGACATCCGTTGGCCAAAAATTGTATTACTTTGTAAAAATATTCTTTTGCAAATACCTTTTTTTTATGGAGCTCAGTTTTCCTCGATTGCCTGTATTCATGACATTTTGTAGATTTAAGCACAGTTGTTTATGTTTACATTCTTTTACCTATTCATTTCTGCATGACATGTGAAATTACTTTTTCTTAATCATCGAATTTTGGTGAGTAACAACCCCATGGTTTATACCAAGCATACTTGGGTTCAGTCATCTTTCGGAAATGGTTGAGATTCAGCAAAGCCGGCTACGCAAGTTTCACAACATGGCAAAGTGCATACCAAGTCAGCCTGGAAAAATGCCCCAGCAAGAAGATTGACGCAGGTCGCACAAATACTCGTGTTTACACACTTCTTGAAGGCAGGATTGATCGGATGGTGGTGGCACTGTTTGACATTCTAATTATCTGTTTGCAGGTTTAAATTACAAAAATACACACTGGGGCAATTAATTTTTCTAAGTCAAAGATGGTTTCCCTCATTAGAATTTTTAAAATTTTACACAAAGACATTTTGCAAAAGTCTTTTCATATTTCATTTGGGACCGGGTTTTATCCCGCCAACCTCGGCAGGACCGGGTTTTATCCCGCTGACCGTTTATACTTCATTTGGGGCCGGGTTTTATCTCGCCAACCTCGGCAGGACCGGGTTTTATCCCGCTGACCGTTTATACTTCATTTGGGACCGGATTTTATCCCGCCAACCTCGGCAGGACCGGGTATAATCCCGCTGGCCGCTTTTATCAAATTCTGACCGGGTTTCATCCCGCCAACCTCGGCAGGACCGGGTTTTATCCCGCTGACCGTTCATATCACATTGGGGCCGGGTTTTATCCCGCCAACTTTGGCAGGACCGGATTTTATCCCGCTGACCATTTATATCTCGGCAGGACCGGATTTTTTCCCGCTGACCGTTCATACCTCGACAGGACCGGATTTTATCCCGCCAACCTCGGCAGGACCGGGTTTTATCCCGCTGACCGTTCATATCACATTGGGGCCGGGTTTTATCCCGCCAACTTCGGCAGGACCGGATTTTATCCCGCTGACCATTTATATCTCGGCAGGACCGGGTTTTATCCCGCTGACCGTTCATACCTCGGCTGGACCGGGTTTTATCCCGCTAACCGTTTATACTTTATTTGGGGCTGACTTTTATCCCGCCAACCTCGGCAGGACCGAGTTTTATCCCGCTGACCGTTTATACTTTATTTGGGACCGGGTTTCATCCTCGGCAGGACTGGGTATAATCCCGCTGGCCGCTTTTATCAAATTTTGATCGGGTTTCATCCCGCCAACCGTTCATATCACATTGGGGCCGAGTTTTATCCCGCCAACCTCGGCAGGACCGGGTTTTATCCCGCTGACCGCTTATACCTCGGTAGGACCGGGTATAATCCCGCTGGCCGCTTTTATCAAATTCTGACCGGGTTTCATCCCGCCAACCTCGGCAAGACTAGGTTTAATCCCACTGACCAATTCAACACACTGTGGCAAATCTTTGGAGAATTTTTTGAGCAAGTCTTATGCAGTTTTTTCATACATACCCGCATTTCATTTGCATCGCCACTAGCCGTGGGTCAGTCCCACTAGTGAGCATTTCACGTTTTAATTTCTTGTTCGGGTCAGTCCCGTTTTAAATTCTGTTCGGGTCAGTCCCGTTTTAAATTTCTTGTTCGGGTCAGTCCCGTTTTAAATTCTTGTTCGGGCCAGTCCCGTTTTAAATTCTTGTTCGGGTCAGTCCTGTTTTAAATTCCTATTCTGGTCAGTCCCGTTTTAAAATTTCTTGTTCGGGTCAGTCCCGTTTTAAATTTCTTGATTCAGATCAGTCCATTATAAACTTCTCGTCCGAATCTGTCCCATCAAAAGGGGTCAGTCCCCACCGTTCGAGTCGTTCGCAGCCAGATAACACAGGTAAGTATTTGGTGTCTACTTCTTTGTCTCAAGTTTTTTCAAAATTCAGACAAAGAGGGGCAAACTGTAGACACCAAAATTTTAGTGTAATTTCATTTACTATTTATTTTTTAGTTTTTATTTGTCGTGTTAGTTTTATTCACTTTTTAGTTTTTAATTTTTTTAGTTTTTATTTTATTATTTTATTTTTAAGCTTTAGCATAGAATTTCTCGAAAAAAAGGAAAAGCATTCAAAAATTATGCTTTAGTTGTTTTGATTTAAATCCAATGTTTTCTTGGGGAAAATATGAAAAATGAAAAAAGGGGGAAACCCGATAGCGGATTTTTGGGCTATTTAAAAAAAATGAAGGAAAAAGAAAGAAAAATTAGCATTTCATTTTTATCTTTTTATGCCTAGTTCCGCTCATTTTAATTTTTCTTAATTAGTTATTTTTCTTAATTAGTTATTTATATGTTGTTAAATTATTATTAAAAAAAAAAAGGACGTTGTGTTTCAGCCGCAGCAGAAGAAAAGTGCAGCTGCGTTTCTTGGTTTTCTTTAGCTCCCTTCGATCAATGATAGTACAGTCCACCTGGCTTAGCCTAGAAATCCCAATGGTGAAGTATCAAGAACCATCAGATGGTTTCCCAAAAATGCAGTCGGCTTCATCCAACCATTGCTGAGAGGGTTTTAGTTTTCTGAGGCTATATAAAAGAAAGGGGATGACGGCTGAAAAGGTGGAGAAAAAAAAGGAGAGTAAAGGGAGTGACGGCCGAAAATCTGGAGGAGAGAAAAGAAAGAAAACAGCGACAGAGTAGAGAGTTTTTGGGGAGAGAGGGGCTGGAGTGGAGCAAAAGAAAAGAAGAAGTAAAAAAACGCAACCGAGAGCAAGAGGGAAGATTGAAAGGACGGCTGGGAAAGTTTTGAGGGAGAAAGAGGCTACGGGTAAGGGGAGCCCGAAAGGGAGAACTTCAAGGGAAATAGCAGGAAAGAAAAGGAAAGGGGGTTAAAAAGAAAAGATTTCTCTGGCTGAGAGTGACGTGAGTTTGAGAGAGGGAAGACAGGAGAACTGTGAGTGAAGGAGGAAGACGAAGCCTGGTGTTGCTTCCTTGGTGAGCCTAGATATCACCGCAGCGGCTGGCCTCCTGAGAAGCGGTCATCGTTCACCACGCCTTGCAGCCCGGATCGTCGACAAAGAGAGGCCACTGTAAGCCATTCTCCCCTCTAAACCTTGAGTTTTAAGTGCTGATTCCTTAAGCTTTCCAAGCATGTATATGCGTGATTGGAACTTTACAAACTCAAATCTGTGAGTTCCACGTCGCCTTGCTTTTGCCTTTAGCGTCAAAGCTGTCGTCTTTTATGGTTGCTGTTACCTTGCACGTTCAGTGGGGAAAAGTTTGAGGCCCATTTGGTGTTTGTTCATAGATTGAAATTTAATATCAAGATGCTAGCTTTGAAAAGAAAGGATATTTGCATGGCCTGTCCATTTGAATTGTTGAATGCATCTTGAAGAAAAGTCTCCTGTTTCGTTTTTATTGTCTGGGTTGGTTCGAATGTTGGAGCATTTGTCTTGGTTGTTGTTGGAACTTTTTGTTTGGACTGAAATCTGGGATTTGTTGCTCAGTTCATATACCACATGCATGCCCAAGCCAAAATTCTGGTATTCAGCCTGTGTTGATGAAATGATAAGAGAGTTTTTGTTCTTCCTTTTCTGCATTTTTTCCAGAATTTTCGTATGATATCTTTCCAAGTTTCTGGTCATTTGATTGTGATCATCATGTAGTTTGTTGCTCAGTAAAGTTGTGATATTGAAATGAGGAATATCTAATCAAAGCTATGCGTTTGAATCAAAAATCTGGTTTGCATGATGAAAATGAAAAGAAATGCCGTGGCTGGAATCTGCTGAATGCATGAGCTTCTTTGTGTCTTTGCATCAGTTTTCTTCTATATTTGGGTTTGTTTGAATTTTGAAATTGTGTGTTATAATGCTTAGATTAGCTTTGAATGTTTGGTTGAAAGATTTTTTATCAAAATTAGTGTTGAGGTTGATATCCTTGCAAGAAAAAAAAATTTGCAGCAAGCTTTGAAACAAAATGGAAGCATGTTTCATTGTTATAGTTGCAGAAGTTTAATACTTCCGTAAGCTTTTGCATGGGTTTTGCATGGAAAAATCTTTCCAAAATTGCCTTTTAACTCCCTCAAGTTTCCCCTTATGCCACTATGACCCGGAAAATTGGGACAATTAATCGATTGGGTCCCTGTAATTTTGCAGCAATGCTACAAGGACTAATTTGAGTTATAATTTCTTGCAAATAGGTCTTAGAATAATTGAATTTTGAGCCATTACTTGACCTTTTCTTTGCCCTTGGATCCTTGAAGTTCTTAAAAATAAGCTTGAGTGTTTGGTTAATGTTCGCAATTGAGTCCTTGGTAGTCTCAATTTTTCAACTCGATTGCTTGTTTGCTTTCATTAATTACCATGTTTTGTTTAGGTAGTACTTAATGCATGAATTTGTGAACTTTGTGTCTAAATGAGCTTGTGTTTTTCTATCTTCGTTAATTTCCCTAAATAAATTGGTTACTTGACATTTCCTTGCTCTTGGACCTTTAAAGTTCCTAAAATGTTTCATTTGGACTTGATTGTTTGATTAAGGGTTGCTATTGGATCTTTAGTCAGTTTTGCTATTTTAGAATTTTGATCAATGACTCACTTTTGCTTAGAATTCATGCATTATTTGATCATTTCTAAGTTGCAAAGTGAGGAAGGATTCGATGTTTGATGGATTCCGATTGTCTTATTTACATTTTATCATTAAATTGGTGCATTAATCCTTTGCTTTGGATGGTTTTAGCCCAAGTTATCCCGTTCTTTGGTGACTTTAGCCCAATTTAAGTCTTGTCCACTTTATTAGCACCACAAAAGGGGGAGGTATAATTTCTTTTATCCTTTTTTTTTGTCTCTCCTATGTGATCCAACGTGCTAAGTGAATTGCATGTCTACGTTGCTTTCCTTGCCTTTCCTTGATTCCTTTCGTTTATTTCATTTACTCTTGCTTTTTGTTAAGTTATTCTTTTATGGGGTACGTGTACACCTCTTGGCTTGTAATAGATAGGGCTTGGCGAGCATTCTTGTCCATTTTTCCCCTTCCCCTTTTGTTTTAGTTAGCAAATGTAATAGGTTCATTAGCTTGGTTATTCGCTTTTGTTGCTATGTGTTAATTTGCTTTATTAGGTTCTTCCATCTAGTCGAGCATGCTAAGTGTTATGTGCTATGTGTTTATAGGTGATTGGCCTGTCTACTCGCTTTCCATAGCCATGGATGAATGTACGTCACCACACTAGTCCAACGCTAGTTGTGGCCCGTTGCTCGTTTCCACTAGTCCAACGCTAGTAGGAATTCATAGAAAGGGCTAGTCCAACGCTAGACCCAATAGGCCGTTCCTTCTCGATAGAACGTACTTGCATGTTTTACTACATTCCATGCATTTTTCTTAGTTTTCTATCATTTGGCATGCTCCTCCAATCTTTCCCCCTCATTTTAGGTTTTGCATCCTCATGCTAGGTATAGGGTACTTTTGCTTGAGGGTCCCCTTTCGATAAGGGAAACGAGCGAGTTTGGCTACAAAATAGCCTTAGCACGCTAGTTCTTCCTTCTAATCCAAGGGAAAATCAAAGTCGTAAAGTTAGGAGTCCTTCCCGTGCTCGACTTGATGCATTCCCTTAGGGTCATACACTTGCATTCTTTTTATATCACCTCCTCACTCTCAATCCACATTTTCTCACCACTCTCTTTCTATCATTTATTTATTTTCTACCTCACAAATGACACTCAAATTTCATTTATATGTATCTACTATCATATTTTCATCCATTTGCACACAAACACTTTTATTTTCTCACATTTGCACACTTACATTCATACTTGAGTCTTCATTTGCATCATTCGCGACCTCTATGAGGACCTTCCTTATTGGCCACCACAACTCATGTGGTTGGGACCAAAAAGCCTCATAAGAGACATTTTAGATTTAGAATTGTATTTTTCTTTCCTTTTCATATTCATTAGTCACATCCAACATGCAACGCATATTTTGGGTAGAAGAATTAGAAAAAGTAGGGCTAAGTCACGCAACTAGTTTTGGCTAGTGTAGGGGAGTGCCTTAGGTTTTGCCTTTGCCTTTTCCCTTATCAAATGTGACCCCCGATCCCTTTTTTTGGTTACGTAGACCTAAAAGTTCTTTTAAAAAGGGTTTGTTTTCTTTTCTTTCCAAAACAAAAATCATTTTTGGGTGACTTGGTACACCCTAACTCTATACCAAGTGGCGACTCCATTTTCCATTCAAAAACCCTTTTTGAACTTTGTTTGGCCAAACCGTCGCATTTCACAATCCCACGGCCTTTTATTTTCACTTTCACACACGTTCACATACATATCGCACACATTCACACACCTATATTCAAAAGTGGGGCGCGACAAAAGCATTTTTATGAATGCAGGGGAGGGGGAAACAAAAGAAAAATACCCCGAGTTAGTAGGTAAGACTATAAAATCGGCATGCATGTCCTATAGGGGAGCCCTTTTATGTCAAGGGTAGGCCTAGCATGAAAATGCAATCCTCTAGGGTAGGCACTATACAATACCTGATGAATCCGATCAACTGATTGAGTGAAAAAATGATTCGAAAAATTTGGCCAATTCGAGTGAGAAGAGACATTTTTCTTAAAAATGAGGACAAAGTCCGAATGGATTGCTTGTTTTGATCGACGCATGATGTGCAAAAGAACCTGCTCTTGAAAGGGTTGCAATGTCTCGACTGATTTATTCAATGATTATTCAATGAACCTTAGACTTAAACCCTAAAAGGGAATAAGCAGGTCAAATGGATAGGATGAAATTGATGATTTATTCAAAATTGACTAGATTACCTTAAAAAGGGTAAAATGGTCAAATGTATTGAATGAAATTTGATTATTTATTCAAAAATCGACTAGATCACCCTAAAAAAGGTAAATTGGTCAAATGAATTGATTGAAATTGATGGTTTATTCAAAAATCGACCAGATCACCGAAAAAGGGTAAATTGGTCAAATGAATTGAGTGAAATTGATGATTTATTCAAAAATCGACCAGATCACCCAAAAAGGGTAAATTGGTCAAATGAATTGAATGAAATTGATGGTTTATTCAAAAATGGGTTGAATTGTCCACCCATTAGTAATTTTCAAAAATTCATTGCGATGCATTAGTCTATGAGCCTCCTAAAATCAAGATTTGGCCTCAATATATTTATCGTCTCAACAATGAGAAATCATTTGTAAATTAGTTCGAGTTATTGTCCTTTACGCAAGGGATGTTTACCAATTATGTTAAAACGGCCAAAAGATGATTGTTAGATGCTCATGTTCCAAAGTTTGCTCTATGAAAATGATCGGATCCTACCTTACTTTGTGCACTGCCCCTTTGGATGGTACAAAATGTAAACGTGCAAGTCTCATTGGATTATATATGCGGGACACAGGGCAGTTTATTCCTAACACGGGATCCCCTGAATGGCATTCCCTTTAAGGTAGATGCATGATGCCAGTTTATTAAAGCAATAAAATATGCAATTTAAATGAAAACGTGACCTAAGGCACCCTTTATATGCTAGGGTAGGCCTAAAATGATATGCCATTATTAATTTACGAATGCATATACCAGAATTTCTAAACATGCAATAGCCTGCCTATAAGGGTAGGTCCTAAAAGAGGATCATGCCATACCTCTCATTTCCTAACGTTTGTGAATGCAAAAGACAAGAGACAAGGAAACGTCTGTTCAACACATAATCACATAACACGTTGGACAATTAGATGATATAAAAAGCAACAAAGATAAATAAGGAAAGAGGGGTAGGATCCCTCCTCTCGTGCCTAGTGTCCTTAATAGGGTAGGGTCGACTCTACCCTAGGCAATTATAATATGGATGCATGAGATTTGGCTCACTAATGCATCTAGACTCGATAAGGCTTCGGCTCCCAAGCTTTCAGACCTAAAGGCGAAGGGTCATCTGTGATGGCCCCACCACCCCCTAGGGCGTACCCCAGGGTTCGGCGGGTCGCCTGTCCAACTCTCGTCGGGACTCACTCAAACACTACAGTCCTCAAATGAATTTCAAGATAAATCTCAGATATTACATCCAATTCACATCACGAGTACCAGAAAGTAAAACCTAGAAAAGCTGAGAACTATAACCACCACAACAAATATATACATCTTACTAGTCAACCTAAAACAAGTACAAGTTCACTCGTCTATAATCGAAACCCTAAACACCTTCCCGAGCGATCCCCGCGTCGGCCCCCTGCTAAGGAAAACAAAAGGAAAGGGGTAAGCTATATGCTTAGTAAGTAAACAGGGGTAAAAACGTAAATTTCACATGTAGATAAGCAATTATTTCACAAAATGCCAAGTCAAGTGCAAAAGTAACAATACAAAGGATGGATACAGGTTGGCTCCAAAGCCAAGTCGTTTGCCATGCGTGACCTCCTGCCGACACTCCGTCGACCACAAATAAGGTCCGTAGAACTCCACTTGTACACCCACCGAACACCTTATCACCCTCACTGGCCAGTCACCTCACAAACTTACCCGGGCGAACGAAATCACAAACTTGAGCTTGAGTCAAAAGCTCGGGTCACAAACTTGGTCCACATACTCGGTGAACCGGATTCACAAACTTGGTGACCTCAAACCAAGTTGGACTGACTTCGACCAAGCCCTAACCGGCTCGAATAGTCCATCTAGGTATTGAGATCGGGCCCCAAACTCACAAACTTCACAAAATTATTCAAAAATCATCCCGAGCCACAAGCTCAAGGGTTTTAATTCCAAAATTGCTCATATACACAAGCCATGTACAAATATGTGCGCAAATTTAAGGTTTAGGTCGAGTGCGATAAAGTACACCCTCGCCTAAGTACCCTCTTCATATATATCGAAACACATAAGCAACTAACATACAAGAGCGGCCAGAATACTCACCCAAAATACAAAAGTAGTACAAAAGCGGAAATCACTTCGTGTGTTGGCTAGTAGTGGGCCCCACCGGTTCCGCCTAACTCACCACGGTCTGAAATAAAGATTTTATCACATTATATCACAAACGGCTACTAACAGACCCAAAACAGGTAAAACGGCAAAAGCCGACACACGTAAGTATGGAAACGGCAAAATTGGCACATGCAAGTGCGCGGAACGGCAAAAGGAAACGGCCAAATCTGCCATCTCAAACCGTTTTGATCAAAGATTAGGCTAGGAATGTCGGATCAAAGTGAACGAGATACCATTTCGAAGCTATGAGAAAGGGATACAAATCCCCTGAAGAAACTTTAATCTAGATCTGAATGGAAGCAGGTCGAAATTGTAGAAAACAATACCAAAAATTTACGTCTTAGGGTGACGAACAGGGTTGTTTACTGGACCATAACTCCCAGCTCACAAATTCAAATCAGGAAATTCCAAAGGCATTAGAAAGATGAGACATAAGGCTAAAACTTTGATGTTTTGGCTAAGACCTGAATCTATTCAGAACAGAACCAAAATGGAGTGCCAAAGTACCCGTCAGAACTGTCCAGATTCAAAGGCAGTTCTGACGATAAATCTTGTTTCGGTCATAACGGGAGCTACGAAACTCGGATTTCGATGCACTTTATACCAATTCGAAGCTAA
This sequence comes from Coffea arabica, assembly GCF_036785885.1. Classification (NCBI taxonomy): domain Eukaryota; kingdom Viridiplantae; phylum Streptophyta; class Magnoliopsida; order Gentianales; family Rubiaceae; genus Coffea; species Coffea arabica. The sequence goes on from NC_092329.1 coordinate 40,324,180, forward strand.
AACCAAGATCTACATTTCTTATGAAGGAATCAACACCCAGATCGTACGGTATCAAAACCGAAAAAGTCACGGGCAGAAGCTAAACTAAAAACGCACAGAATCTGATGTTCATAACAGGCTTGAGTATTTCATCTATAACTCATGATACACTAATCCGTTTGACCTGAAATTTTACAGGCATATACAGGACTTAAGGGGCTACAATATTTAAGAAGGCCACTCAGTCCAATTTCGAGTGTGACTACGTGAAAAATGTAATATACTACACCAAAATCGCAAAACAGGTTCACAAACCGTATTCTAGTACAAACATCATAAAACAGCCTACATAAGTCCAAATCCAGAAATTCCAAAGCCATACGAAAGCTTAGAAACATGGCTACAATTCATCAGAAGACCTCAAAAACCAATTCCGAAGTATTCCCAACCAAAATAATCCAATTACAGACGCAATTATCAAATTCGGGTGGAAACAGGGCAGCAGGGGTAATTTAGTCTTTGTACAGGCTACGTTGCTCCGATTGAGCTAAAATTTTGAAGGCATTTCTAAAACATCATTCCCTACAACTTTCATGTTTTAACCTAAGGCAAATTCATCCATTCTGATTTAGCTTTGGGCCAAAACATAAAAGTTGTAGTGCTCTGAAGTAGCTTTAAAATGCCTCATATAAAACCTCATTCGGACTTGTGTACACTGAGTTATGTCCATTACAGTGTTCTGCGTTTAAACAGCCGGTGAATTGGTTTCTGGTTTAGTAATCTGAGATTTTGACTAAGTTACATTAGGAAATGGACTAAGTGACCTTCATTAATGTTGTAGCTTTGTGTCTTAGCTTCGAAACGGCATAGGTTTCGCCGTAATCCGATAAGCGTAGCCTTGGATATGTTATTTCCGCATTGGTACGTCAAATCTGTCTTGTGCCACGTTGAACTTCTGCACTTGTACTTAATACGGTTCTTGTTATTATGATATTGTGAGCCTATGGAACGGCTCTTGACATAAATTGCTGATTTGTATGATGTTGGGATGTTGTTGAAGAAAAATAATGAAGCCTAAATGGCTGAAAAATTAGGTAAACACAAAGGGCATGCTGCCCGAATTTACGCTCTAGGACTATATAAATACACTTGCGACTTGGGTCAAATTGATATGAATAGTACTTGAACCATCTAGGGTACTTGAGTATTTTGTTCCGGGGTATATAAGGAAGGACTTGGCCGAACTTGTACCCTTGAGAAATGAAATAATGATTGCTCGGAGTATGTTTTCCTTATACTTTCGACTTGCATGGCATTTTCAAGTATAAATGTTACAAAGTTTTACTATTTAAAAAGCGAGCAAGTGTCTCACGACTACCATCCGAGTGAATTTCAATTTCTTGATTTTATTGAACGAAACGTCCAAGTTTCGAACTCTAGTCATGTTTCAAAGTTCTCAAATTGAGTTTTATCGCAGATTTGGACTCCGAACTCGGAGTATAACCTGAAAGTGACCAGTAAAGGCACTATATCTTTTGGTGAGTGCTTTCAAATACCGAATTGAACTTGATACTTGAACTTGATACGTGACCAATCTGATTACATGTTATATACGTGAATTGTAAGGGCAAGAGTGTACTTTATCGCACTTGCCCTTACGTGATATACTTGTTTATTGTTGCAATTGACTTGATATACTTGTTTATGATGCGCGCACTTCCTGGAATTCCAGAAACCCTGTGGCGAGTTACTCTAGTCGAGCCGGCAAGGGCTTGGTCGATTGGGTAACGAACCCTGGGTCTCTTGTATTGTCGAGTGGAGTGATATCTCCTCGACTAATCGGTATACTCGAGTATTACCACCCGTGTTCTTGAGGATTTTGGGCCCAGCTGGGGGTTGAACGGTGGACGGAGAGTCGTTTAAGTGGTGTTCTACTGGATTGGTTACTTACTTGAAAGTTGACGGAGTGTCAACTACTACGGGATCAAGCTTCTGGTAATGCAATGGGAATTTGGCTCCTGAGAGTCACCCGTATCCTTATACTTTGGAGTGATTATTGTTTATTGGATTATTGTTTCTTTTGAAAAATTTTCTACATTCGCTCATATTAAGATTGCCACTTGACGTGTTACTGTTCACATTTATGAACACTTTATGATCGTTACTTTGCTATATCGAAAACTCGTACTTATAAATAATGGTCAGTTTGCTATTTGGAACCTCACTGGGCTTTTAGCTCATTCCACTCCATTTGTTTTCCTTTCAGGGGTACGAGCGAGGTGCGAGATATGTAAAGTCTAGCATAGACTAGTTGTTTAATTTTTGACTTGTACTCGTGCTATTCCTCGAATAGAATGTTTTGTATTTGGATTGTATACGCCTTGAACCAGTTTGAGTATATTGAGACTTTGTACCTCGATTTCTATCAATGTAAATTATAAGCTTGAATAGGGATTGTTATTTATGGTTCATGGATGTGTGTACATGACTCTATTGAGATAGTGAGTGAGTCCTGGCGAGAGCTGGGCAGGCGGTCCGCCGAACCCTTTGGTACGCCTTAGGGGGAGGTGGGGTCGTCACAGATGGTATCAGAGCTCCTATTGAGCTCGTGCCAGGAGAGGATTCTCGGACTGTGGGGATTGGCTTGTTAAGTGTGGAACAATTGTCTATTGTTGGAGACCTTAGTTAGTTATGCCAGGTAGGAATCTCTAATATGGATGATTTACTCTTGGGACCGGCCGGCTCGAGTTGTGAATTGTCTTATTGTGGATTCTTGTACTTGGGTATCATATAGTGAAGAGCGTTAAAATAAGGGTCTGTATCTTGATTGCACTTGAGGTGAGTTTTGATGGAAAGGTTAAAGCGTGGATGATTCTAACATTTAACCTTGTTATTGGACCGATCAAAGGGGTTTGCAATACTTGAACTGTCTGAGACAGACTAAAATGAGCTCATTTGGGACTTGAACTTGTTTTGGCGAGTGTGCTCTTACGTACATGTAATGGACCTGATTTGATTTTTACACATGAGTAATATGACCTATATGAGGATTTGAATTCAGCGACTGTTTGAGAATGTCAATTGCTGGGTATAGGCTAGTCGAGTGAGTTCTTATTTGTACCTGTGCTTCTTGAACTTGAAGTAATTGAATCTACTTTTGAACTTATATGTTTGAACCCTGCTTTGACCTTGCTTTTGAACTTATTCGTATTTGTGTGGCTGTAGACCAGCTACTACTCCTCTGTAGCGGTTGAACTAAAACTCTCTGGTGAGCCTTTGCCTATTGTGTTTCCAAGCATCGCCAGGGGTAAAATTTTCGACTTGAGGCTAAGCCATGTTCTAAATTTTCCGAATATCTGAGACTTTATTTTCAACTCAGGGCTAGTTATGTGAATTGAGCCCTTTTTGCATGATCTATTTGGTTATCTCTTAGCTCTTTACTAAATGATAAGGTCATATATAAGGGATTGGAGTGATTTCTAGTACCTGATTGACTTTAAAGGACTCTTAGTACCCGTTGGAATTTCGAGGGCGAAATTCTTTTAAGGAGAGGAGATTGTAACATCCCGAATATTAGGAGGTTGTTTGTGAAGAAAATATTAAAGTATATTTCTTCGGGTTTCATTTAAAACCTTATTTTGTTTTAAATGACTAGAAACCCTAATGTTTTAATCAAAAACCCTAGTTTACTTGTGACTAAACGGTTTCTTAAATCTTTCATATTTTACTAGAGATTCTAATGTTAATTATTGAAATTGTAAATTCCTCACGTTTTCTTAAAAATTTCCTTTTATTTGAAAATTATTATTTATTAAGGCCCTACTACCCAATTGTTCAACAATAAGTGCAGATGAACCTGGAAATAGGGTTTTACACTTCGGTTTCAAGATTTGAGCAAAATTAGGGTTTTCGCGATTTTTCGCCGGATGAATTTTCGGTACTGACCAAGGATCAATTTGGTGATCAAAAAGTGACTTTTAAGTGAGAAATAATATGTGATTAGTAGCAATGATATAAGGTTAGTGAATGGAAAGTAAAAACACTAGTACGTGAGTTTTAAGAAAAACGGCGCGAACCGGCGGGTCCCGCGCACTACCGATTGAACGCACCACTTGACCACCACTTTCTTACCCTACAAGCTCATTGACAATTGAGCAAAATATCTTCTTATATTACAGCTAAGGGGACCAAAATTAGTGGCTAGAAAGCAAGGGAAAGAAAGAGAAAAATTAGTGGCCAAGATTAGGCCAAGTGTTGGGCAATTTGTGGACACCATTAGTTCTAATCCTTTTGGCTTTGTTATAAGACAACTTAGCTCCATTTCTCTTCATATTTCTGCCAAGGGAGCCGAGAGAGAGAGAGAAGAAGAACAAGGGAGAAATTTCTTCATTTCTTCTTGATTCAAGCTACAAAGTGAGAAATCCAAAGAACTAAACCGATTAAACTTCTCCTTGGGTGATTAGCTAGTGATTGGTGGTGAAATTTTGGAGAGAGAAAGCTTGGACTACACTTGGAGAACCCAAATCAAGGTAAGAGGATGATATCTCTCTAACTTTCTCTTTCAATCATGGTTAAAGTAAGCTTAGTAGCTTGATTGGTGGTGGATTCATGGATGCTAGCATGTGTAGAAGTTTTTCCCCAATTTAATTGATGAACTAGGGCTGTGGAATTTCTGCCCAACTTGATGTGTGATACTTGTATGTTACAATTGAGGTTTTATAAGGTGTTTTGGGAGTGATGGGAGTGAGAAATTAGGGAAAGTTACACTAGAAACTACAAATTCCAGATTTCTGGAAAATTCTTGATCATTTCTGTCCGAATTTGTATCTATGTGTTAGAGGCCGAATTGGCCTTGGGTCAAAGAAGGAAAGTTTTAGGGAATGATGTTTTATAGGTTCCTATAAAATTTCAGCTCAATCGGAGCAACGTGGGATGTGAAAAGTCCAAAATACCCCTACTGTTTTAAGAATTTCCCAGCAGTCCGTTTCTTCAGTTCAGTCCAGTTTATCACGATTTTTGACCAAGATCCATTCTGATTTAGCTTTGGGCCAAAACATAAAAGTTGTAGTGCTCTGAAGTAGCTTTAAAATGCCTCATATAAAACCTCATTCGGACTTGTGTACACTGAGTTATGTCCATTACAGTGTTCTGCGTTTAAACAGCCGGTGAATTGGTTTCTGGTTTAGTAATCTGAGATTTTGACTAAGTTACATTAGGAAATGGACTAAGTGACCTTCATTAATGTTGTAGCTTTGTGTCTTAGCTTCGAAACGGCATAGGTTTCGCCGTAATCCGATAAGCGTAGCCTTGGATATGTTATTTCCGCATTGGTACGTCAAATCTGTCTTGTGCCACGTTGAACTTCTGCACTTGTACTTAATACGGTTCTTGTTATTATGATATTGTGAGCCTATGGAACGGCTCTTGACATAAATTGCTGATTTGTATGATGTTGGGATGTTGTTGAAGAAAAATAATGAAGCCTAAATGGCTGAAAAATTAGGTAAACACAAAGGGCATGCTGCCCGAATTTACGCTCTAGGACTATATAAATACACTTGCGACTTGGGTCAAATTGATATGAATAGTACTTGAACCATCTAGGGTACTTGAGTATTTTGTTCCGGGGTATATAAGGAAGGACTTGGCCGAACTTGTACCCTTGAGAAATGAAATAATGATTGCTCGGAGTATGTTTTCCTTATACTTTCGACTTGCATGGCATTTTCAAGTATAAATGTTACAAAGTTTTACTATTTAAAAAGCGAGCAAGTGTCTCACGACTACCATCCGAGTGAATTTCAATTTCTTGATTTTATTGAACGAAACGTCCAAGTTTCGAACTCTAGTCATGTTTCAAAGTTCTCAAATTGAGTTTTATCGCAGATTTGGACTCCGAACTCGGAGTATAACCTGAAAGTGACCAGTAAAGGCACTATATCTTTTGGTGAGTGCTTTCAAATACCGAATTGAACTTGATACTTGAACTTGATACGTGACCAATCTGATTACATGTTATATACGTGAATTGTAAGGGCAAGAGTGTACTTTATCGCACTTGCCCTTACGTGATATACTTGTTTATTGTTGCAATTGACTTGATATACTTGTTTATGATGCGCCCACTTCCTGGAATTCCAGAAACCCTGTGGCGAGTTACTCTAGTCGAGCCGGCAAGGGTTTGGTCGATTGGGTAACGAACCCTGGGTCTCTTGTATTGTCGAGTGGAGTGATATCTCCTCGACTAATCGGTATACTCGAGTATTACCACCCGTGTTCTTGAGGATTTTGGGCCCAGCTGGGGGTTGAACGGTGGACGGAGAGTCGTTTAAGTGGTGTTCTACTGGATTGGTTACTTACTTGAAAGTTGACGGAGTGTCAACTACTACGGGATCAAGCTTCTGGTAATGCAATGGGAATTTGGCTCCTGAGAGTCACCCGTATCCTTATACTTTGGAGTGATTATTGTTTATTGGATTATTGTTTCTTTTGAAAAATTTTCTACATTCGCTCATATTAAGATTGCCACTTGACGTGTTACTGTTCACATTTATGAACACTTTATGATCGTTACTTTGCTATATCGAAAACTCGTACTTATAAATAATGGTCAGTTCAAATTCGGCCTCTAACATGGAGCACTAAAACCGGACAGAATGGAAGTCATATTTTCCAGAATTCTGGAAATTTGGGATTTCAGGGGCAATCTCTTCATTTTCTTGATTCAATCACTACCACAACCTCTTATACAAGCGTATATACATCATATACCACTCCTACAACAAGTATAAGAAGGAAATCAGTCAAACCCAAAGTCATATACATCACCCCAAAATCATCACAACAACTTGTATAGCTACTAATCTAACCAAAACACAAGCTATATAACATCTTAAACAAAAATAAAAGAACCAAAGCCATGGGTCAGACCTTATACCTCAACAAAAGGGCTTGCAAGAGTAATACTTCATCTCCTCTTGAAATTTCTGGTTCCTTAAGCTTCCCAAGCTCTCAAACTATTGATTAATCGGTTTAGATTTCTTGTTTTCTCACTTAAGTGGACCAAACTCAAGATGGATTATGATTTCTTTCTCTTGGCTTTTCCCTCTCTTTCTCACGGTTCATATGACAGAAATAGAGGCTGAAATGAAGTGCAATTGAAGCTTCAAAGAAGGTTAAAAGGATAGGAATTGATTTGGGTCAAAGGTGACAAGTGTCACAAGTTGATTGGTAGTCAAAATTTTTTCTTTTCTCTTGTTTTCTTGGTCAAGTATTGTGGCTGGTGTATGAGATATTTTGAGGGTTAATTAGCTGAAATAAAATGAGAAGATTAAGGTAATAAAGTATGGGTCAAGTGGTGTGTTTACCCGGTAACAAACGGTACCCGTCGGTTCGAGCCGATTTTTCTTAAATCGCGTATACTAGGGTTTTTACTTTCTAATCACTAACTTATTATTATCACTTCAAATCATATAATATTTCCTCATCCAAAAGTCACTCTTAAGCACCAAATTTGATCCTTACTCCGTACCGGATGATCATCCGGCGAAAAATCGCGAAAACCCTAATTTGCTCCAATCTTGAAAACGAAGAGTGAAACCCTACTTTCTAGGTTCATTTGCACTTGTTGTGGAGTACTTGAGTAGTAGGATCATATTAAATGAATAATTTCCAAATAAAAGGAATTTTAAGAAAAGTGTGATGAATTTTACAATTTCATAGAATAAAATTAGGGTTTTGATTCAAATATGAGGGATTTAAACATAACCTGCTAGTCACAAGTAAACTAGAGTTTTAAAGTACAAGTAGGGTTTCTAGTCTTTAAAATAAAACAATGTTTTAAGACAAAAATAAAATAAAATAAACCATAATCTTTTCTTTGAGATTAAACAAAAATAGTATCCTAAACTTTGGGGTATCACATCATCACTCCCAGGGCCTTCGATCGGTGGCTCGAGTGATCCCCTAGGTAGCGTTATGGGCACAGAGCACACCATCCGCCTACCCAAAGCAATCGATCCTAATCCTACAAGGAGGTGTGGGATAGCGCCCACAATAAAGAGAAAAAATAGGGTAAATAAAACTATACATGCACGTATGAAGTGCTCCGTTTGGAGGGGAGGGATCGAGAACCAACGCGAGGCTCTAGGGTAATATTCCCCCACCCAAATGCAATGCAAAGCGCAGGATCACATAAATAAACCATTCATCCCTCAAATCAATCGTATGCAAATGTGTGAGGGAGGGAGTTGATATGCGCGAAATACAAAAATCCTAAAAAGGGAAAAATGCAATCCTAAACATCCAAATGCGATATATAAAAAGGTTAAAAGAACAAAAGATTGACTAAATCAAATTTGCTCGGACTCTCTAAGTCCCCAGTGGAGTCGGCAGCTATCGCGCCCCATTTTTATAATAAGAAAAATAAAAGACGAGTTTAAAAAAATGGCTTTTCATTCGATTTTTGATTGAAAAATGAATTTTTTGGTTTAAAAATAAAATGAAGAACATGGGTCTAAATGAGACTTGAAAATGCGACGATTTGACCCAAAATATAGTTTAAAAAGGGTTTTAATGAAAAATGGAGTCGCCACTTGGTATTGAGTTGAGGTGTACCAAGTCACCTAAAAATGAATTTTAAAGGAAAAAGTAGAAAACCCTTTATAAACTACTCCAAGTCTACGAAAATCAGAGAAAAAGATTCGGGAGTCACATTTGAAGAAAGGGAAGGCAAGGATAAGAATCCAAGGCACCCTTTCAACCTAGCCAAGGCTAGTTGCGCGATTTAGTCAAAGATTTTCTTATTTTACCCTTAAGATTTATCACATTTGGATGTACTATATGAATGCATACCCTAGACCTAGGAGGGTGTCGGGGGGTCGAAATGTATCTTGAAAACTTACTTGGTACCAATCACATTAATTGTGATGCCCAATAAAAACTCTTCGAAGAAGTCACGAATAATGCAAGTCACGAGACTCGAAAGAAAGAAAAAGTAGAGAAAATAATAAAAATAATAATAATAATATGTAAATGTGTATAACCCAAAGGAATGCATCATAATGGGTGTGGAGGACTTATACTCGTGACTTCCAATGTTCCCTTTAATAGAGGGAATACGAGCGTGCTAAGGTTAGAAAGCCAAACTCGTCCATATCCCATACGCAAGGGGTTTTCCTATCTAATCAAGAAAATGATCTAACCTAATTCTAATTCTTAAATGAAAATGCAAGCTAATGTCATGTCTCATGCATAGGAGTAAGTAATATACATATAAGGAAAAATATGGGGGAAGGGACATACGTATAAGGAGGGATGCCATGCAAAAAATGATAAGAGACCCTAAAAAGTGAAAATATGAATGAGATGAAGTGATTTATCACACAACCGTGATCTAACGCTTGAGGGGCTCCTAAGGGTCTAGCGTTGGACTAGCCCATGTCTACAATTTCCCACTAGCATTGGACTAGTGAGAAAAGTCAGAACAAAGGGTCACAACTAGCGTTGGACTAGTGTGGTAACGTCACACATTCATTACAATCAAATAAATCATGTAAAGTATAATAAAGCAAATAAACACATAAACCACATAAAACACATAACACGTAAGCATAATATCTAGATGCAAGACCCTAGGAAAGCGAGTACCACATAACACATAGGCATGCAAAAACACACAAGGCAAATAAAGCAAACAAACCCAAACTATTACATTGGGGGGCCCCTACTACAATCTAAAAGGGGGAATGAATAAGATAAAACAAAATAAAATAATTAAATCTCTAACTATTACAACTTTGGCATTCAAGTGCCTTTCGAATGATCAAAATTAAAAAATAAATATACAACACTAAAAAAAATAAAGTGGATAAATAAATAAAATGAAAACATTCGAAAGGCATGCAATTAAGCACATAAATCATGTAGGGCAAGCAAGGTCAAAAAATTGAGAAATAAAGGATAGGGTGTACCTCCCTTGAATTGGGACTCTAATGAAATGAAACCCCTTATTTGCCCTCACAATGGCCATCTCACGGTGGCGGATTCGCAGGCGGCAGTGGTAGAATCCGAAGAGGTGGTGGCGGCTGTGAGCGGTGACGGTTCCGGCAGTCCTCCGCTCCTGAGTATTCTTTTGCTCTTGCCTGCCTCTTCCTTTGCCGAAGTCTTTCTCTCTGTTTTTTCTTTTGTTTTCTCTCTTTTAACTTTGTTTTCTTTGCCCTTTCTTCCAGCCGAAGCTCCCTCTCTTGCCTAGATTTTTCAATCGCCCATCCTCTTGTTTCGAAGCTCTCGTTTTTACTTCGCCCCCCGAAACTCTCGATCTTTCCTTTCTTCTCTCGGTTACTTCCTTTTCTTTTCCTTTTGTTCCTCCCAGCTCCCTTAGCCACCAATCCCTAGGCTCAGATGAAGCTCCCCTCTCTAATTGTTCCCCCCTTTTGTGTTGTTTTTTCCTTTTCCCGTTGCTTGCCTCCTCCATCTGCTCAGCCCGTCACCTGGTTCCTCTGTTTTTCCCTCCGCTGCCACTTTCTTTTTCTCTTGCCCGTCTTCTATTCTAAGCTCTCCCTTTTTGTTTGCGGCTATTTGCCTTTTAAAGGCATCCCAAAAAACTAAACCTAATATGAAAGGCCAAGATTTCAAACCCCAAAGTAGGCTTATGTGTCTTGTTTTTGTCCCTTTGATTTTTCCAATAAATTAAATAATAATAAAGCAATTTTCTTAACAAAAAATGAAACTAAAATAAAATAAACAAAAAATAAAATAAACAAAAATCACCTAAATCAATAAATAAATAAATAAATAAAAAGCTAAAATTTTGGTGTTTACAAATGGTCTAAAGTCCCTCAATTAATCGCGCGCATAAAAACGCGTACTTCCTATTTAAGCGCTATAAAGTGGAACTTCCCAGAAATTCTTATAACGATAGTATAACTAACTAATAATTGAATACTTAAACATAAATATACCTATTTTAAGACTAATGTACATGTCTCCAATTTTTCAAGCTCACTGTACTCTCAAATCAGCTATTGTCTCCAAACGCATATTCACTATTCTCACTTACCGAGTTTCGAAGAAAATAAATTTTGCAACAAGTCACTTTAAAAATATAATTGAGTTATAGACTCGTGTAATTAGGTCTAAAGAGTTTAGAAAATAATATTCGGAGTAAATGGCCAAGTAAATAATTAAATAAACTAGAAATAGGAAATTAAATAAGTAAATTTTGCGAGTCCTCACAGAAGGTGTAGAGGAAGTCCTTAGTTGGCCCCTCCTCTTAAGCCTTCGCTCAATTTTTAATGCTTTCTCAAGCATGTCCTTCAACTCCACATAATGATGCAGCTCAACTTCATCCACAATTCTGGTCTTAAACCACTGTAAAACCTTGCCATGGTGGCCTCATGATCCTCTACTATGTCAGCACGAAGCATGGCTATCTCCATCTCCTTGTAGTAATTTTCAACACTTTGGTTTCCTTGCCTTAGGTTTTGTAACTTGTGGTACAAGTTACGATGGTAAAGGCTAGGAACAAAGCGTTTTCACATGAGAACCTTCAACTCGAATCAAGTAGTGATCTCAATGTCTCCACTACGCCTCCTACTAGTGGTAATTTGATCCCATCAGATGATGGCATATGCGGAGAATGCCATGATGGCTAGCTTCATTTGTTGTTCCTCCGTATAGTTGTTACAGTTGAACATGAGTTCGACCTTCTTTTCCCATTCAAGGTACGCATCTAGATCCGTTTTTCCTACAAAAAGTGGAACTTTTATTTTGACACCTTTAATTGGTTCCCCCTTTGATTTGGAATTCTTCTTGGTTCTCCTTATTCTCGGTTCAAACTCATTCTCTGAATAATTAGAACTATCCAATTCATGAGGAATAGATTTCCTTCGACTCCTACTTCCCTTAGATCCACTTTGGGGAGCCTCTACATTGTCAATTCTTTCATGCACAATCTCCAATTTTTGGTCCAAGATTCGGCAAATGTCTCCCCTTAGGGATTCAGCAAAAAGTTTAAAGTCAAATGCCGAAGGGCTCTCTCCTCCTTTGTAAGGCATGCTTAGGTAAACCTGCAAGAAGAAATTAGTTCAAGAAATAATTTCCTTACTCGCTCCCTTAGTGTTTACTCTCACGCTCGTGTATCACACAACTCTCAATTATATGCTCATCAAGTATTCTCAAAGCTTTGATTTCACCTTTGAAGAGGTTAGATCAGCTCAAAAGTTGCTTGATGGTTCACCAAAAAGAAAGGATCACACAGGTTCGGACAAGAGAAAGTAAGGACACTTGCTTCGGTTTGCAAGGAACTAAATTTTTAGTTGCTGAAATTTCAGATTTTAATGGGTTCAACAAGCCAGATTTGGTAGAATCAATGAGGATACAGAACTCATGAATTGCAGAAATTTAGAAGCTCAGAAAAGGCTCTAAATAACTCCCAAACTGCTGGAAATCTGACTGGAATTTAGATTCAACAAGCTAAAATTTTTGGAAACCAAGACTCCAAACGGAATTAGGAAACCCTTAACTAGACTTGACTTGACTTGGACCCTTTTGTGGCTCAATGAACACATTATAAGGCTGGAAAGATGGTCCTAGTACAGCTGAAATTTCAAGCTAAACACACAGATGTTAGGCCCGAAGACAACCTAAGAGGAGGGGTGAATTATGTTGATTAAAAAACTAATCAAGTTAAAAGGCACTTTTTGCTCAATATGAAATTTATTCTCTTTTCTAAATGATCACACAATGAAACAATCAATAAAGGAGCAATGTCACTTGAGAGTAGAAGAGATAAGCAATTAAGGTTCACAAGATGATAGATAAAAAGCGAAGAATTGCAAACCAATTGACTACCAAGCTCCTCTTGAGTTTGAAGATCAATTCACAAAACAATCTTTTTTAAATTGATGAAATACGACCAATCTTGTACACAAAGGAAGGTTCACTTCCTCCTTGCCCCAACCTACACTCGGTCAAGTTAGGAAATTTTACAATCTCTCAGGATAACCTCACAAAGCTACACTATTGAAGTATTTTCTCACAAATGAAAAGTTTACACGAATCTTACACCATAAAGAGTACAAATGTTCCTTGGAGAGTATTTTCTCACTAAAACTACTCTCAATGTGAGGACCCAAAATTTTTTTCTTATTTTTATGTTATTTTACTGGCTTATTTAAGTATTTATTCACCTGTTTTCTCCGAATTATTTAATTTCAACCATTTTAAATTCATTTACATGGAACCATGTCCCACTTATGTTTTAAAAACATTTCATTAGGAAAATTTATTTTTCTACGACTCGTTTAGTGAGAAATAGCGAATACACGTTTTTGAGGCAAATATTCGATTCGAGAGTGCAATGATCTTGGAGAATTAAGAATGATCAGTAGTAGACCAAGAAAGGTTAATTAAGAGATTAGAGGTGAGTGAGTTCAAATTTTTGCTTTATCGTACGCACGTCGATTGTTTTCCGAAAGACGCGCCGATACAAACTAATTGGATATTTGAGAAATTAATACTACACTTATGCGAGGACTCATGTTTTTATTTCTAAAATAGTTATTTTATAATTATTTACCCTAGTATTAGCTAATTATAATATCGTTACATGAATTCCTTTTAAATTTCGTTTTATCGCGCGCGAATTGGAAGTTTGCGTAAATCGAGCCGGAACGGCTAAGTGGAGATTTAAGAAACTTACACTAGACTACTAAGAGTGCATACATATAGTGTTAAAGGAATTACATTAGAGGTTTAGTGTACAAGTGTAACAAACAAAAGAGAAAACGGTGGTTCGACACCCGCACGCGACACTATTTGTGAGAACCCGTAAATTTTCGTATTTTCTAGGATTTTATTTTATTTAATCGCACGTTTTTCTGTAATTTTTTTTATTAGAAAATTTTCTAACTCGTTTTATGAGTAAATAGGGTTTTTAAAACATTTTTCTAGTATAATTGAGTTCATGAGATTTTTGAAGCGTATACCGGGCGTGGGAGCCGCTAGTGCGGAAAGTTCAGTAATGTTCGGCCAATTAGGTTAAGTTTTGTATATAGGGTTTAATTTATTAGGTGCTAAGAGATAATTAGAGGATATCATTTGGATAAGTGTTGAGGAAACAAAAGGATAGCTTAGCATTTATGAGGGTGACAATTGTCACCTTGTGATTTATTCTTAAATTTTGACTACTATTCATTACTTTACCAATTAAAACAAAAATTGACCAAAAATTTCTCATTTTCTTCATCTTCTTGGCCAGCCATCTTCAAGCAAAAAGGAAGAAAAACCTCTCCACTTCTTACCTCTAATCTTGCCCAATCTTTCAATTCAACCGTTTAATCTTCAAATTACTCCATAAAACCTCTTAGTTTAGTAGTATTAAGGTTGGTTGTGAAGTGATTTGGAAGACCAAGGTGCTAAATTGGGTCTTTTCTTGGGTTTTCAAGGTATGTGACCAAGGAACCTTCCCTTTGATCCTAATAATGTTCAATTGGTACCTTATGTGAGTTAAAGAGATAATTTTAGGTGCTACTTTGTGACTTTTGGTTGAAATAGGTGAATTTTCCTATTTTTTCATGATTTTTCTATTTTTATATGTTTAATGTTGTTGAGTCATGGATTAATGGTTTGTTATAGTGTAAGATGGAGTAGGTATGTGTTGGAAATGATTGTTTGTGAAAAATTGTTGGTTTGAAACTAAAATTCCAGATTAGGGTTCCAAGCAAGCCTGTTCTGTACGAATTTATTTGAGCATGTTATAGGCCGAATCAGCATTAGCACGAAACATGAAAGTTATAGATAATGATGTTTTATAGTTTTCTACAACATTTCAGCTCAATCGGAGCAACATAGCCTGTGAAAAGACTGAAATACCCCTGCTGCCCTGTTTCTATCCGAACATGCTAATCAGCTTCTGTAATTGGTTGTTTTGACCAGGAATACTACTGATTTGGTTGTCGATATCTTCTTAAGAATTATAGCCTTGTGTCTTAGATTTCAAATGGATTTGGAATTACCTGATTTGGAGTTGCGTGTGATGAGATAAGGGTGAATGAATCAGGACTGCCAGTTGAATTTCGCGGTGAGTTTCGAACTGGAAAAATATGGAGGTGTTTTGGTAAATTTGACCTAGTTAGGGTAAGAACTGGACTGAGTAGCCTTCTTCAACATTGTAGCCCTTTTCCTTAGATTCGAAACGGTGTAAATTACACCTCAATCCGACAATGATAGCTTCAGTTGCGTTAATTCCGCTAAGCAACAGCAAACCTGCCTTTTGTTTTCCAACTCAAACTTCGTTTCCGCATATGTCCTAGTTTGATTTTGCACTTATACGTTCCATATGATTTTACTCTAGTGATATGTGGATTCGGTTTATGACTTGTATTTGAGCCTTATTGTCGCGCTATTTAAAGGTGTTTGATAGCTTGTGATTTGTGGGTGTTGAGCTTTGGTTGGAAAGTAAAGAAAGACAAGAGAAATGCTGTCAAAATTTTCGCGGAGCTTCTGCACAGTCTCGGGAAATTTACTATATCTTGATGTAGGAATGTCAGAATTGAGTTCCGTTTGTTGAGTTTAAACTAGATTCATAGGGCTATAAACCATGTAAATTTCAAACCCTGTTTCAATCTGTACAATTTCTGGTAATTTTTCAAAGTTGACTGAAATATTGTACCTGTTCTGTCTTTCACTGGATAAAGTAGCAACTTGAGGCTTGAATTTGACTGACTTGTGTTCTGAATCTTATGAGGGTGTTCTCTGGAAAGTTATAGCCTTTGAATGTATTTTCCAACGGTATAACTTTTACTAATTTTGGACATACAAAACTTGAGATATGATTTTTCATATAGGGTTGCGCGAAACTGGAAAATCCTGTTTTCCTAGTATCGATCTTACTTTCATTTTCTACTTCAAATTTGGAGTTGGTCAGCCATTGTAGGAAGGGTTTTGAGATTGTTCATGCCTTTAGGACTAATCATTATCTTTTCACTCCAAAGTCACATCTTCGCTTTACATTAATGGTTCATTTGGATAGGCACCTGACTTGTAATCGAGTTTTACTTGCGAATTCCACTTATTAGGTCTTGGAGTCCAGTCTTAAGTGTTTGCCTTGATTGTTCTAGGAGGTGCCGGTGAGTAAAGCCATACTTGGGAAGGAAACTTTTGAAATTATCCTTGTTTAATCAGGTGAGTGCACCACTCCCCTGAATTATTGCTAAACTGGTTTTCTGTACTTGCAACTTGTTATTTGAATATCTTTCCTGACTTTTTATCTTGTATGAGATGTGGGTATACTTTATCACATTCGTTCTCTTGCCTGTACTGAACGAACTGGAATCTATTACTTGTACTTGTTATGTACGTGAACCTGTTACTTGCACTTGTTATGAGATCATTTGGAAGTGTGTCCAACGATCGTCCTGTTAAACTTGAGCTCAACCTCATGGGAAGTTAATTAAATCGAGCCAGCAAGGGCTTGGTCGAGATAGTTGACAATCCATGGGTACCTGTTTCTGGGGAATCTTTGGGTATTGAGACTCTTGATTCCGGTATACTCGAGTATTACCATTCCTGTTCATGTTTGGCGTTCGGGCCCGGTAAGGGGTATGTTAGGTGAATGGGATTTTGGCGCTAAAGTGGTGTTCTACTGGACTAGTTTCTTTATTTGAACGTTGACAGAGGGTCAACGAGGCTGGATCAAGTATTGCAACGGGAATTTGGCTTCTGAGAGCCACCTGTATCTTTTACATTGTGATGTTCTGTTATCGTATTTGATGTGAATATGTGCCTCCAAAGTGCTTTCTCATGAATTCTACTGATTCAACCGTTTATACTGTTGGTACCTCATTGAGCCTTTAGCTCACCCCGTTCCGTTATCCTTGTTTTCCTTAGAGGGAACCATCTTTTGGAACTTCAATGTTTTGAGGAATGAGTTGAGCTAGCTAGAAATTCTTTTGGTCTAGCTCCTCGTCAATTTGGAAACCCTGAATGTATCTTAATACAATGTTTCCTTTTGGATTTGTAAACTTACTAATATGTATATTATAAAGTGTTTCCTCATGTTTATGTAACATATGTATTCGGGAATGTACATTCTTTCATGGCAAACAAAGTTTCTTGTATTTGGTCGGATCCTGCACGGCGTCGGCCCTTCCATTTCGTTTTGATTCTTGTAATTTTATTCCAGTTTTGATGGAGGTATGACTGAGTCCCGGTGAGAGCTGGGCAGGCGGTCCGCTAAACCCTGGGGTACGCCCTGGGGGAGGTGGGGCTGTCACAGGTGATATTAGATCCTGCTTCGCGTGGTCTCTATGCAGAGTGAGCTTGGGCCAAGTAATGTTATGGTCTCGATTCCGTGAATGTGTACGAATGTTTAAGTGCTCTTTTGAGCATAAGCTTTGGATCATGAAATGTTATAGGTTTTAAACCTTTATCATAGTACTTGGGGACAATAGATATGTAGGTCAGGTAAGAATCTCGATTGTAGATGAATTACTCTTGGGACTGGCCAGCCCGAGTTGTGAATTATCTTATTTTGGGATTCTTGTGCCCAACTACCAAATAGACGAGAGCCTAGGTTAGAAATGACTTGGGCGGGCTAGAAATTCGATTCTATGGAACGTCATGTAATGTGTTAGGGTAAAACTAAGGATGATTGACCCTGCCTAAGATATAAATTAGGTTATTCTCGTGGATCGTGCCTGGAACCCTAAAGAGGGACAGCTTTTAGTTGGTTGGTCTTATACCATTGGTCTAGTTAGTAATATTCATGATGGTTCCTTTTGCTTGTATTTAATTGACTGCTATTGTGTGATCTGTCTGTGTTAGATGTGCCATATGTATATTACCTACTTCTATCACTTATACATGCATACTTTGTTTTAATATTATATTCGCGCTTCACTCCTAGATTGGTTAAGCCAAATGGACGGTACTCGTAGTGGACGGGGACGGGGGCGCAGAACCTCAAATGAAGGAGGAAATCGGGAACCAATGCCTGGACCTAATCCCGAACTTGGAGTGGACCCTAACGTTCAGGTAGCTGCCGCTATCCAACGTATGACTGACCTTTTGGCACACGTAATAGAACATCAGGGTCAAAATTCTAATCATCAGCCGGAAAACCCTGGTAATCACATTGAGGGTGAGGATAGAGGCCTCAAAAGATTTTAGAAGTTCTTGCCACCTAAATTCCTTGGGGGACCAGACCCTGACATGGCCGAGAGATGGCTAGAGAAGATGATTGATATATTTGCCGCGTTACATTATACTGAGGAGCGACAGGTCACATTTGCTGTCTTCCAACTGGAGGGAGCAGCCCATTCTTGGTGGAACATCATAAGACTGAAATGGGAAAGAGAACAAACCCCAAGGACGTAGGTGAATTTCATGAGAGAGTTCAACACAAAGTATTTTCCACCCCTGATCCAGGAAAAGAAAGAAGATGAGTTTATTAGGCTCCGCCAAGGAACTCAAACCGTCACCGAATATGAGAGCCAGTTCACCAGGTTGTCCAAGTTCGCTCCCGAACTAATCGTGACTGAGCAAAGGAGGATAAGGCGTTTTGTCCAAGGATTAAACGTTGAGATCCAGAAAGACCTGGCTGTAGCCCAACTCAATACCTTTAGTGATGCTATAGAGAAAGCTCAACGTGTTGAAAGCGCAAGATTTCAAGTTAGAAACTTTCAAGCTAAGAAAAGGGGATTTCCTGGAAGTACCTCAGAGCAAGGGGATAAGGGTATGCCTCCTAAGATTGGAAGAGGAAACGGGGGAGTACAATTACCGAGAATGTCAAGTGGTGCCTCACAGAGAGGCTCAGTCTCCGCTTCTTGTGGTCCCTGCGGGTACTGTGGGAAGCCGAATCACACAGAGGATGTCTGCTGGAAGAAAGGAAGGAAATGTCTGCGTTGTGAGAGTGCTGATCATCAAATCGCAAATTGCCCAGGCCGATCTCGAGAAGGGAGTAGGAGCCAACAGCCAACCACCACCAACCCTGACCAGTCGAAGGGGGAAAAGAATAGATCAAAAGTGTCAGCTCGGGTGTACTCCTTAGAACAACATCAAGTCTCTGACCCATTTGAGGACGTGGAAGGTAAGATTCTAGTATCCCACCGTTTGCCCGCTAGAATGGTGTATAAGAATTGCAATTTGGCAAGGAAGAAGAAACTATACCAAAAAATTCAATGAGCCTGGTTAGTGAAGGGGTACAGATTGGTTAGCTAAGTATGATACTCAATTTGACTGTGAGATGGAAGTAGTAAAATTTTGTATCCCGAAGAAGACGATGATAAGGAATTTCGAGGACGAAATTCTTTTAAAGGGGAGAGAGTGTGAGAACCCGTAAATTTTCGTATTTTCTAGGGTTTTATTTTATTTAATCGCACATTTTTCTGTAATTTTTTTATTAGAAAATGTTCTAACTCGTTTTATTAGTAAATAGGGTTTTTAAAACATTTTTCTAGTATAATTGAGTTCATGAGATTTTTGGAACGTATACCGGGCGTGGGACCCGTTAGTGCGGAAAGTTTGGTAATGTTCGGCCAATTAGGTTAAGTTTTGTATATAGGGTTTAATTTACTAGGTGCTAAGAGATAATTAGAGGATATCATTTGGATAAGTGTTGAGGAAACAAAAGGATAGCTTAGCATTTATGAGGGTGACAAGTGTCACCTTGTGATTTATTCTTGAATTTTGACCACTATTCATTACTTTACCAATTAAAACAAAAATTGACCAAAAATTTCTCATTTTCTTCATCTTCTTGGCCAGCCATCTTCAAGCAAAAATGAAGAAAAACCTCTCCACTTTCTTACCTCTAATCTTGCCCAATCTTTCAATTCAACCGTTTAATCTTCAAATTACTCCATAAAACCCTTAGTTTAGTGGTATTAAGGTTGGTTGTGAAGTGGATTGGAAGACCAAGGTGCTAAATTGGGTCTTTTCTTGGGTTTTCAAGGTATGTGACCAAGGAACCTTCCCTTTGATCCTAATAATGTTCAATTGGTACCTTATGTGAGTTAAAGAGATAATTTTAGGTGCTACTTTGTGACTTTTGGTTGAAATAGGTGAATTTTCCTATTTTTTCATGATTTTTCTATTTTTATATGTTTAATGTTGTTGAGTCATGGATTAATGGTTTGTTATAGTGTAAGATGGAGTTGGTATGTGTTGGAAATGATTGTTTGTGAAAAATTGTTGGTTTGAAACAAAAATTCCAGATTAGGGTTCCAAGCAAGCCGGTTCTGTCCGAATTTATTTGAGCATGTTATAGGCTGAATCTGTAACGGCCCCACCTCCCCCTAGGGCGTACCAGAGGGTTCGGCGGACCGCCTGCCCAGCTCTCGCCGGGACTCAGTCGCTCACTACAGTCCTCAACCCAATTACAATATAAATCTCAAAATTACATCAAATTCTCCAATGATTACATATTACAAATGCAGCGGAAACTGATTCCAATCGTGGAACGTATACTTACTTCCATATCAATTTCAAATATTTACACAAGACCAACTCATACATAAAATAGATCCAAACTTAAACTGTACACGATATAATCCATCCAGTCACGTGAATAAGCACTCCAAGCTTTTCTTCGCCTTGAGCCCTGTGGGGGGGAAATAAAACATTTTTGGGGTGAGCTAGAAGCTCAGCGAGTAACCAGAAAATCAGTAATCAAATCGGTTTAACAATATTTCTTTTCAATGATGTCATAAATCAATGATGTCATAAATCAAATGATAAGTCCAGAAACAATTACAGCATTTACAAAACATTAAATATGGAGTATCAATAATTCAAGAAACATGTACAATGGAAAGCGATAGTAACATTCATGAAAGGATACATTCATTCTCCTGACATTTCCTCGCTCATTTGATCATTTATTTCATTTCATTCACCCCGTCCCTGGCTTTTGGCCAGGCTCCACCAACCTACATAGGTAATACTCGAGTATACCAAACGTTCACCCAATTTCCTAATCGCCTGACCGAGTCCGCTTCTGGCTCAAGACGACCGGTAACAAGGGGCAATGGCCAGTTCAGCCCAAAAGGCTTACATTCATGCGCAAGTAACATTTCAATCGAAAATTTCACATTTATCGAGGTCGAGTGCGATAAAGTACACACTCGCCTCGAAAACTCGTTTTGGAAATCATTATAAGCGCTTAACACGTTATCAACCAAAATACAAGTCATGAAGTCAAGAAATATAGCAAACAAGGCGCACTCAAATGCCAGCACACATGATATGCAAGAAAACCTTTCAAAAGTAAATTTGGAAACAGTTCAAAAGTAAATAATGTAAGAAACGGTTCATAAATAACTTTAGAAGTAGTTTGAGGTCACTCACCTCCACGGCTCAGAAATCATCCATCACATAACATTGCCTTGCTCAAATCCAAGTCTTAGATCACAAACTCAATGCAAACAAGTCCTTTAAAACTTCGGATAGCACTTCCCCTAAATTTGCTTACTTTCCCAGCCATCATGGCTTCATTATTTCTTCAGCCAGTCCCAAAGTCACACAAATAAGTTCATCTAATATCCATTCAGCAAGCTCCAAGTAGTACTAGTACAAGTCAAGCTAGGAAAAAGTCCGGAAATGAAGGTTAAGCTCAAAACCAGAAAAACAGTTTTGACGTCATTTTGCGGTAATGGTGTCAATTTCACTATGATTATTGGATGGGGGTGTAAGACCCACCGTTTCGAAGCTATGAAACAGGGCTACAACAATGTAGAAGGTAACTCAGCCCAGTTCCTAGTACAACTAGGTCAAATATGCCAAAAATTCCAAACCAGAACCACTAAAACAGGTTCACAAATCACACAATGCTGTAATGAGTCCAACTCGGTCCATACAAGTCCAAATTCATTGATTCCAAAGGCATATGGTAGCTAAGACATCCAGCTACATTTCATCAGAAGACACCAACATCCAAATCCAAAGCAATTCCAGTCAAAATGGCCAATTACTAGTGCAGTTTTCGCATTCTGATCAACCCAGAACAGCAACAGTAAAATCGACATATCTCACTTTAAAGTAGTCCAAATGACCTGACATTTTGTAGGCACTTCAAACTCATCAATACCTACAACTTTCATGTTTTGACCAAAGTCCAATTCGGCCTCTAACCCTATGATCCAAAACCGGACAGAATTAGGGGTTTATGAACCCTAACTTTCCATTTTCTATCCAAATCCAAAATTGATTGCATTTATCAACAATTCACACCTACTAGAGTCATTTTAAACCATTACCATTCATCATACAAGGCCACAACATCTCATTCATATTAAACCAGAAAATTCATCATAAAATGGAAAACTTCACCAAATCACTTCAAATCAAGAAATAATTCACATAATCCATCACTTTAGCTACTACTAAGCATCACTTAAGCATCATTAGGTGTAGTAGGATGTTCAACCATCACTTACCTAGGAAACAAGAGAAAGGAAGATGTTGGACACCTTAGCTCTTCAAACAAACTTCACCACAACACTCACTAGTACCAAATGAAAGGATTTTATGGAGTAGAATCTAATTTAGGCAATTGTTTTGGTTGATTTGAGCTAATTGGGAGCTTGAAAATTGAAGAAGCTTTCTTCCTTCTTGAGCTAAGAGGGCCGGCCAACAAGAGGTGAAAAATGGTGATTTTTTTTGTGAATTTTCAAGATATTTAATCAAATGGGTCAAAAGTCAAAAAGGTGAATAGTAACTCTTAAGTTAAAACCAATGTAGTGGTGACACTTGTCACCTTCATAAATGCAATCTTATCTTTCTCTTTCCTCTCACATCAATCAAAATTACAACCTCTACTTATCTTTTAGCACCCGATAAATTAAATCCAGTATCCAAAACTTAACCTAGTTGGCCGAATTTTTCCGAACTTTTCGCACTAGTGGGTCCCACGTCCATTATACACTCTTAATTTTCCAAAAACTCTCCAAGGCTAGAAAAATCATCTAAAAACTATAATTACTCATAAAAATTCCTCAGGAAAATTTCCTAAGCCAGGAAATGCAGAAAACATGCTATTAAAGGAAATAAAACCCTCGGAAAAGATTAGGGTTTTTACGGGTTCTCAAACTCTTTTTTTTTTTCGGGGCGTCACAGAATCAGCATTAGCACAAAACATGAAAATTGTAGATAATGATGTTTTATAGTTTCCTACAAAATTTCAGCTCAATCGGAGGAACGTAGCCTATGAAAAGACCGAAATACCCCTGCTGCCCTGTTTCTATCCGAACATGCTAATCAGCTTCTGTAATTGGTTGTTTTGACCAGGAATACTACTGATTTGGTTGTCAATATCTTCTTAAGCATTATAGCCTTGTGTCTTAGCTTTCAAATGACTTTAGAATTACCTGATTTGGAGTTGCGTGTGCTGAGATAAGGGCGAATGAATCAGGACTGCCAGTTGAATTTCGCGGTGAGTTTCGAACTAGAAAAATATTGAGGTGTTTTGGTAAATTTGACCTAGTTAGGGTAAGAACTGGACTGAGTAGCCTTCTTCAACATTGTATCCCTTTTCCTTAGCTTCAAAACGGTGTAAATTATACCTCAATCTGACAGGGATAGCTTTAGTTACGTTAATTCCGCTAAGCAACAGCAAACCTGCCTTTTGTTTTCCAATTCAAACTTCGTTTCCGCATATGTCCTAGTTTGATTTTGCACTTATACGTTCCATATGATTTTACTCTAGTGATATGTGGATTCGATTTATGACTCATATTCGAGCCTTATTTTGGCGCTAATTAAAAGTGTTTGATAGCTTGTGATTTGTGGGTGTTGAGCTTTGGTTGGAAAGTAAAGAAAGACAAGGGAAATGCTGTCAAAATTTTCGCGGAGCTTCTGCACAGTCTCGAGAAATTTGCTATATCTTGATGTAGGAATGTCAGAATTGAGTTCTGTTTGTTGCAGTTTAAACTAGATTTGTAGGGCTATAAACCATGTAAATTTTAGACCCTGTTTCTGTCTGTACAATTTCTGGTGATTTTTCAAATTTGACTGAAATATTGTACCTGTTCTGTCTTTCACTGGATAAAGCAGCAACTTGAGGCTTGAATTTGACTGACTTGTGTTTTGAATCTTATAAGGGTGTTCTCTGGAAAGTTATAGCCTTTGAATGTATTTTCCAACGGTATAACTTTTACTAATTTTGGACATACAAAACTTGAGATATGATTTTTCATATAGGGTTGCGCGAAACTCGAAAATCCTGTTTTCCTAGTATCGATCTTACTTTCATTTTCTACTTCAAATTTGGAGTTGGTCAGCCATTGTAGGAAGGGTTTTGAGGTTGTTCATGCCTTTAGGACTAATCGTTATCTTTTCACTCCAAAGTCACCTCTTCGCTTTACATTAATGGTTCATTTGGATATGCACCTGACTTGTAATCGAGTTTTACTTGCGAATTCCACTTATTAGGTCTTGGAGTCCAGTCTTAAGTGTTTCCCTTGATTGTTCTAGGAGGCGCCGGCGAGTAAAACCATACTTGGGAAGGAAACTTTTGAAATTATCCTTGTTTAATCAGGTGAGTGCACCACTCCCCTGAATTATTGCTAAACTGGTTTTCTGTACTTGCAACTTGTTATTTGAATATTTTTCCTGACTTTTTATCTTGTATGAGGCATGGGTATACTTTATCACATTCGTTCTCTTGCCTGTACTGAACGAACTGCAATCTATTACTTGTACTTGTTATTTACGTGAACCTGTTACTTGCACTTGTTATGAGATCGTTTGGAAGTGTGTCCAACGATCGTCCTGTTAAACTTGAGCTCAACCTCATGGGGAGTTAATTAAATCGAGCCAGCAAGGGCTTGGTCGAGATAGTTGACAATCCATGGGTACCTGTTTCTGGGGAATCTTTGGGTATTGAGACTCTTGATTCCGGTATACTCGAGTATTACCATTTCTGTTCATGTTTGGCGTTCGGGCCCGGTAAGGGGTATGTTAGGTGAATAGGATTTTGGCGTTAAAGTGGTGTTCTACTGGACTGGTTTCTTTATTTGAACGTTGACGGAGGGTCAACGAGGCTGGATCAAGTATTGCAACGGGGATTTGGCTCCTGAGAGCCACCTGTATCCTTTACATTGTGATGTTCAGTTATCGTATTTGATGTGAATATGTGCCTCCAAAGTCCTTTCTCATGAATTCTACTGATTCAACCGTTTATACTATTGGTACCTCATTGAGCTTTTAGCTCACCCCGTTCCGCTATCCTTGTTTTCCTTAAAGGGAACCATCTTTTGGAACTTCAATGTTTTGAGGAATGAGTTGAGCTAGCTAGAAATTCTTTTGGTATAGCTCCTCGTCAATTTGGAAACCCTAAATGTATCTTAATACAATATTTCCTTTTGGATTTGTAAACTTACTAATATGTATATTATAAAGTGTTTGCTCATGTTTATGTAACATATGTATTCGGGAATGTACATTCTTTCATGGCAAACAAAGTTTCTTGTATTTGGTCGGATCCTGCACGGAAGCGGCCCTTCTATTTCGTTTTGATTCTTGTAGTTTTATTCCAGTTTTGATGGAGGTATGACTGAGTCCCGGCGCTAAACCCTGGGGTACGCCCTGGGGGAGGTGGGGCTGTCACACTATTCCTAATTGACTTTTGAACACATTTTGGCAGCAAATTCCTTAAGCTTCCAAAGGAAGCTTCACAACTCAAACAACCCTCTCTCTCCTCTCCTCAAGCTCGGCTGAACAGTAAGAAAAAAAGAAAGGAAAGAAAGCTTCTTCATCTCCTTCATCTTGCTTCCATTGCACCTCTCAAATTGCATCCAACTTCAAAACCCCTTGGAGATTAGCTTTAACTCAGTGAAAGGCTTCATCTTGCGGTGATTCTTGGAGTTTTTCGTGGTGAAATTTCTTGTTTCTTCAAGAACTACAGAGGTAATCATCAACTCCATTTAATACAATATTTACGATTGGATTTGCAAGGGTTTGAACCCTAAGCATAGATTAGGCTAGCGGACTTGAGATGTTTAATTTCTTGCTTTAAATGTTAGGCTAGCGGTCTTGTGGTGACCTCTAGGTAGCTGCCTTGAGGATTAAATGCTTTTTTAATGTTGTTTGTGTGTTATATGAGGGGTATATAATTAGAAAAAGAAGAAAGAATCAAAGGAAAGTGGTGCAAGTGCGATGGCCGAAACTGTCCAGTGATTTTCGTACCTTCCTTTCAAATTTTTGTGGGTTGTTTTTTTGTGAAATTGGTTGATATATGTTGTATATGGTGTGTAGAAAGTTTCTATCAAAACTCATTTGAATTGGTTGAGCAAAACTTGAAATTTCGAAATTTGAAGAAAACTGGAAAACATGTTCAGGCAGTCTGAATAGTATCACTTTGATCGAACATAACTCTTTGTACAAAAGTCAAAATTGAGTGTCATTTATGGCATTTGAAACTAGACATTTTTAGCTTTCCAATGGTATAAAATTCACTTTCTAGTTCGAAATGAGTGAGCCGTAGTGATTCGGCAAAGTTGCTGTCCTGTTCTAATGGTCTATCCGAGAGAAAGGTAGAAGCTGCATTTTGTGGCTCTATTTTCTCTCACTTATGAACTGATTTTGAAAAAGATTTGTTCTGAAAAAATGTAGCGTTGTGATTCTAGTTTCCAAAGCCACCAACCACTCTCAATTTTAAGTTGTATTGAGTGAGATATGGTTCAATTTACAAACTGTGCCAAAGCTAGAAATTTGGAAAACCCTTTCTTCTTGCTAGCCGACTGGTTAGGTTTGGTTTGGGACATTTTGTATTAAAACTTTTGGTGTCAATTACCCACCAATTACTTATTAGATGATATAAGACCTTGTTTTTACAAATGAACTGAATTGGGACTGATTTCATGGTGCAAAATGTTTGAAAAAGGAAAAAAAATAGAAAGCAAGAAGACAGATTTGCTTTAAGAATTTCCTAAATTTTGGTAGTTTTGTTAACTATCTTCCTGTACGAGTTTTTATGTGAAATTTGGTAGACAAGTATTTCTCATATAGAGGTTTAAGTGTACCAAATTTGGTGTTATTCTAAAACCATTTCGATACCCAAATGATGTCCCAAAGTTTACTTTCAAACCTGAAAAATTCACCGTTTAATAGTGAAAATTTACCGATTTTGAACTGCTATATCTTGATACTCCAGGCTCTGAATTTAGTTTCGTTTGTCCTGTTTGAAACTTTGTTAGGAACTCATATTGTGTAACAAATTTCAAAGGTTAGTTCACTTTCTGTGAATTTTGCTGAATTTACAAAATTTATTGAAAAACATTACCAAAACTGTCTTGCATGTTCAAATAGCCACTTTGAGCTAAAATTGAATGTCTTCCGTTCAGAATCTTGGAAAAGTGTCTTCTAAGAACCTTTAGCACTTTGAACTAGATTCCATCGGTATAAAGTTTTCCAATTTTGCACCTATTGAGTGCAAGTTCTGATTTTTCTAAATTTGATGTGCAAAACTGAAATTTTCTAACTTGATGGGAAATGAGTTTTTGGAAACTCTTCCCTATCCTTTGATATTGATTGACCGCTTTAAACTTGATTTCATGAAGGAAATTAGTTTTTCTTGTGTTGTTAAACCCCACCTTTGAGTCTCGATTTTCGAGTAATTAAGGCTCTCTTTCATGACATTTTCTTGGTATTGTACAAGTGTACAATCTTCCTTGTCAGCAAGGGGTTTGTAAGTAATAGTGTGTGATAGTCAATTACTATTTGCCCAAGTGCTCAAGGGGACCTTCAAGAGGATCTTGAAGTGGATGCCTAAAAACCCTGTTTGAGCATTTACTCCCTTATTTTGATTGGTGAGTGTCAAGTGCATGATTTGTTGCAATTATGTGAATTGCTTCTTATGGATTGAATGGTTTATAACTATTGAGTCGAGTGTGTACTTTATCGCACTTGTTCTGTTTTAACTGATTGAACAACTGAACTAAACTGCTCATAACTGAACTGCATTTGACTGTTTGCATGTCGTTGGAGTGAATCTTCTTGACTTAAATAACTGAACTGGGAGACACCCAAATCTCAATTGGCTGACATTGCGACTCGAGCAACCATGGGCTTGGTCGAGAAGCTTGGTAAACCATGAGATAACTGTAAGCTTGATCCATTAGGAGATCTTTCTTGGCTTACTCGAGTAGTAGTGCCTTTTATTGATGTTCGGGCCCGGTGCGGTGTATGGTGAACGGAACTGTGAAGTAAGTGGAGTTCTACGGACTTAAATGCCGACCCGATTGATGGAGTGTAATTGCTGGAAGGTATTCGATCGAGGCTTGACAAAACAAGTGAAACCTAGCTCCTAAGAGCTCCTGTATCCTCATTGAATGTGTTTAATTGAAATTTATGAATTGCTTGAATGTTACATTTTCATTTCTTGCTTAATTGCAATTGTTACTTCAATTATGTGTTTTGTATGTTTTCTTGGCCTCACTGAGTATTAGCTCATCCCATTAGATTTTTTTTCCTTAACAGGGATCGAAATAGAAAGAGTATTGGAGAAGCCAAATGGATGGACTTTTGATTAGGGTTTCGAGTGTATTCGACTAGACATATTTTGGAAGTCGTATATTTTGGGAAAGTGAATGTATTTTAAACTTGTAATGTAAGATTCAATATTTATATATGGAAATGACTTCTTGTCTTTATTTCGACTTTGGTTATTAGTCGTTATTCTTTAAGTTTGCACTGGTATTGTACTGAATCCCAGCGAGAGCTGGGCAGACGTCCCGCTGATACCCTTTGGTTCGCCTTAGGGAGAAGTGGGTCATCACAGTTGGTATCAGAGTTTAGGCTTCAGATCTTTGTAATATATCTTAGGCTAAAAGTTTAGGATACTGGATCGTGGGATTCACTTGAACACTAATCTATTGTATTCCAGTGGTTAAAGGGAATTGGTACTCGAGAGTTTTTTAAACGGCATTGGTGGAAAAGAGTCTAGATTTAGAGATCTATTTGGAAGATATATTAGAGACTTTACCCTCGAAAATAGGAATGAGATATCTTAGTTACACTTTAAGTGATATTTTTACGAGTTAGTGACTTTAAGTTTCTAATCTAGAATTTGTGGTTGTTTTGTAGAAATGGAGAATGGTAACGGAGGTCACCCTGCTAATGGTAATGGGCATGCTAATGGATATGTGGTGCCTCTTAGGTCTATTCGATATAGAGTGCATGAAGAAGAACCTCGTATCCGATACTCGCCTTCTTCAAGGATTCCCCGTTGTCCCTATAGGTCGACGTACACCTACCCTAATGAATTGGTATTGTCCCTTGACGATGAACGTCGGCAGTTGGTGAATACCAACAGAGCCTTATTTCAGGAGATCAAGGAACTAAATGCTCTGATAGATGTCCAAAGTGCTAGGATCATTGACCTCGGGGGAACAGTAGTAGATGAGAGGACTAGGACTGGGGTCGCTGGTGTTGAGCTCCAGAGGATGGGGGCTCGATCGGCTAGGGTAGGCGAGGAGGATCTCGGCCGCTGGGATTTTAGCCGACATCACCATATTGATAGAAGAGGCAATAGAGGCTGTCGAGAGCCCGGTTCGTGAGGGCGCTCCTGAGGAGGGGGGTTCCACCTGATAGTCCTGCTGAGAATTAGACTAGCGTCATAGATCTTTTGACTGTTGTAGTTAGAAATAGTTGGGGTGGTGCTAGTTCAAAAGCCATTGTATTTTGTTAAATTGTGTGACCTACTTTTTGAAGAATTTGAATCTAATTTTGACATGCATGACTAAATGTACTTTTGTAGCACATGTGTGCTATATTTTTGTAAATACCCGTGGCTTGCTAATAGTATGAACCTTGAAATGTTAATATATGCTAGTTGTTATTTCAAATGTTTTTCATGTCGCCTTTTGTTTTTAAGTGTTCCCTCGCATAATTATTTTTAATTTGCATTTAGACATACTTAAGACTATGAATAGCCATGGAGGTGCAAGGGACCGAGGGCTTGGGGGTAGGCAACCCGAAAACCATAGGGATGATCAGGAATTGAGCGATTCTTGAAGTTCGCCCATCTAAGTTTCACGGAGGGTCTAACTTTGAAATAGTAGATTGGTTTGAGGGGATGAAATGAGGCACTAGTGAAAGTAAGAGGTTAGGGTTTCCTCTCGAGCAATCTTGTAGATGAGTATTGGAGAGTGAACTAGGGTATGAAACTTTTATATTAAGGAATAAGATCTCCGTGTTTTGTTATGTTTATAAGTAATGATAGTAATCTTGTGAGGACAAGAGCTCGTCCATATTAAGCAAAGAATAGTTAAGATTTATATTTTGGGGTAACCTATAAGCAGAAGAATGAAAGAGTAATATGGCCAGAGCTTCCGTTATGAATAGTTACTTATTTTGATCATTTGATTTGCCTGGCAGGCTAACATTTGACTTAAGCCAACTAGTAAGATTACAAATTTGGAAGAAATACGTAAGGAAATGAACATTCTTTGAAATGAGGTAAATTTCAAAAGAATTGGTTGACTACTGGGAAGGACGGAAGAAACAAGAATATGCAGAGAAAATTGAGTTGCTACACAAGAACATGGAGTTGGAGAAGAAATACAAAGGAAATTCTCAATCTGATCAAGCCGTGACTTCTCACGTAACTTGTAGATATTGTGGCAAGATTAACCACGTTGAGGCCGAGTGCTGGAGAAAACAAGGAAAATGTTTGAGGTACGGTAGTACCGAGCATAAGTTTTCAAATTGTCTTGGAACTCTTAAGAAAAGAGGAAATACTCGGCTGTTTCTTCTAGATCCACTACAAAGCAGTCGAGGGTCAGAAGGGGTGATTAATGCTAATGGCTATGAGAGAGATCCAAGTAATGGAAGTAATACGAGTAGGGATGAATTTGACTCTACTCGAGGAATAGGGGTTGTAGTTTTACCTAGTCTAGACTGGCATTTTAGAGGTTGTAATCTTTTGAAAAAGGGAAGAGTCCTTTTGTTGTTTTGTATTTTGGCAACTCGACACGTTCTGTTATGATCTTGTTGTTTCCTTTCTTCTTTTGAAATAATTTGATAAACTTATTTCAACTTGGGGTAGCTATTATAATCTTTTACAATATATGACAATTTACTTGCTTTTAATTGGTTTCATGGCTTACAGGTATATTTAAACTTTGCCCTGCACCTTTAGATTGGTGATAAGACATGAACGAGAGTAGACGTGGTCGAGATTGTACTTGAGAGCGTAGGCAAACTTGGGGTCTTGGAGGTGACTAGGCATCGGCGGTGGACCAAAATCGAGAACTTAGGGCTAAAACTGGGACCCAACGCTTGATTGCCAACTTGATATATTAATTGTGAGATTTGAGTTGGTGAAAGGAAATATTTGATAGATTTAATGAGTCTAACGATTAAGGGACCGCATATCATATTTGGAATGGAAGTTTGAGGTTATACATAAACTATCGAGACTTGAACAACATGACCATTAAGAACAAATACCCTTTTGCCTTACATGGATAAGAATTCGATCACCTGTAATGAGCTGTGGTACTATCCAAGTTGGATTTAAAGTAGAATTATTACTAATTGAGGATCCTAGAAATTGATGTGCCTAAGGCCGCTTTCAATCCAAGATATGGGCATTTTGAATTTTCAGTTACGTCCTTTGGGTTGACTAATATACTAGCAGCATTTATGGACCTAATGCATCAGAGTTTTAAACCGTACTTGGATTAATCAGTGGTGGCATTTATTGATGGTATATCGGTATATTCTAAGGTTCGAGAAAATCATGGAAGACACCTGATGATAGTTTTACAAACCCCGAAAGAGCGTCAACTTCCGTTAAGTTCAATAAATGTGAGATCGGTTGGAAGAAGTAGCCGTTCTAGGTTATACAATATCTAAGAAAGGAATTGCTATAGACTCAGCTAAAGTGGAAGCTGTTTTAAGAGGAAATGACCAGAAAACCCTACCGAAATTCGGAGTTCTTAGAGTTAGCCGAATGTTACCTTTGAC
Source organism: Coffea arabica (assembly GCF_036785885.1). Taxonomy (NCBI): domain Eukaryota; kingdom Viridiplantae; phylum Streptophyta; class Magnoliopsida; order Gentianales; family Rubiaceae; genus Coffea; species Coffea arabica. The sequence continues at coordinate 40,356,127 of NC_092329.1, forward strand.
TTATCAAGGACTTTTCTAAGACTGCAAGATTTGGTAAGTTATTTGGGGTTCTAAATGTGAGGAAGAATTTTTGAAGTGAAAAAAAAGTGTTTGACAGATGCACCTGCATTAGCCTTACTGAGCGGAGAAGGTAATTTTGTGATTTAAACAGATACTTCAGAGGATGGTTTAGAATGTGTGTTAATATTACACGATAAGATGATTGCATATGCCTCTAGAAAGTAAAATCTCACAAGAGAAATTATCCAACTCATGATTTGGACTTAGCGGCTGCGATACTTGCATTAAAGAAGTGGAGACATTACCTAAATGGGGTAGACATGAGGCCGAATAAGTTGCCCTATGACTTGGATGTGACAGCCCCACCTCCCCCTAAGGCGAACCAAAGGGTTCGGCGGACCGCCTGCCCAGCTCTCACCGGGACTCAGTTGTTCACTCAAACAAATCCGAAATAAAACCACAAGAAAGAGTATAACAACAATCCAAAACTTAAAGCGACACCTATACACATTGCTATCTCCAACGGGAGTACAAACATCGAATATACAAAGGTTCTCATTTCTTCATACAACCAGCCCGTGCCAAGCACTAGGGCAAGAACCATTACAAAATCAAAGAACTAGACTAGGCTAGTCGATACCAAGCTCTCGTTCTTGCTCGCCTTCCCCTGTTAAGGAAAACAAAACTAAAGGAATGAGCTAAAAGCTCAGTGAGGTTCCGAACACATAATCAAACATTCAATTCAATACATTAAACATAGAGTATCAATAATTCAGGAAACATTTACAATGGAAAGCGATAGTAACACATTCATTAAAAGGATACGGGCTCACATGGAGCTATTCGTTCATTCGTTCTCCTGTCATTCCCCTTATTCCTCCGATTATTTGAAAATACATTTTTGTATGTAAAACCCTCATTCGTTCATTCCATTTCACCCCCATCCGGACGTTGGCCGGACTCCACCCGACAACAAGGTAATACTCGAGTATACCAACGTTCACACCCAGGGTCACCATATCGCCCGACCGAGTCCGCTTCTGGCTCGAGTCGATCGATGACGAAGGGCAGGGCCCAGTTCAGCCAAAAGGCTTACATCATGCGCAACTAATGTATCAACCATTAAATCATTGAAAATTTCACGTTTCATTTAGGTCGAGCGCGATAAAGTACACGCTCGCCTAGAAAATTCGTTTTGGAAATCATTGAAAACACTTAACACATTATCAAACAACAACAACAAGTCATGAAGTCAAGGAGAATATAACAAACAAGGAACACTCACCTATTTAAGAAAAATAACGTCCAAAGTTTCCTTCCGGATACACCCTCAATCATCAAGGTATCCTAATAATCAAATGAACACATTATGCTTCAACCATCAAAGATGTAAGTGAGTCAAAGACAAGTCGAATACGTACTGGTACAAAGTATAAATATGATTTTGGTAGTGAAAAGAGTACATTGAAACCAAAGGACATAAGTAAAATATTTGTAAAATTTAGACTCACTTGTAAAACTTTAAAATCGCTATCTGAGTCGAAGTGACAAAGAAAATGGAAATACCCTAGATGGTTCACGTGGTATTCACTCTCAAGCCTTACTCAAGTCACAAGTGTATCGGCCTAGTTCTCAAGCGTAAATTTGGGCAACACGCCCTTTGTAGTTACCTATTTTTCAGCCATTTATGGCTTCATTCTTTTCCTCAATCAAACCCAAAGTCATATACAAAATCATCTCATTTAAATAGCCATTCCATAGGCTCCAAGTCATACAAGTACAAAATCAAGCTAGGAACACGTGCGGAAATGGAGTTTGTGTCAAGAAACAAAAGACAGATTTGACGTTGTTTTGCGTAATGGACACAACCAAAGCTACGCTTATCAGATTGGGGTGCAATTGATAATGTTTCAAAGCTAAGGAAGAGAGCTACAACTTTTATGCAGACCACCAAGCCCAGTTCATAGTGTATCTAGGTCAAAATTTGAAATTACTGAACCAGAATCGGACAAACAGGTCAGTTAACTGCACTATGTTTAAACGACAATAACTCAGGCTACCGAAGTCCAATCGAGGTGATTCTAGGGGCGTTAGAAATCTAAGAATAGCAATAAAACTTTTGTGTTTTGGACAAAGGCTAATTCAGTACACATCTAGGTGAACAGACACGGTAAGTGTTGTGAAATATCAAAATTGTCCACTGGACTAAACCTATGAGAGTCAGGGGTATTTTTGTCTTTTCATGGGCTACGTTGCTCCGATTGAGCTGAAATTTTTTAGGTAACCATAAAATATCATTCTCTACAACTTTTATGTTTTGTGCTAAGCCTAATTCGGCTCTAACATGATGAAATGGAACCGGACAGGACTGAAGCTAAATTTTCCAGAAATCTGGAATTTTTATTATTTCAAGCTATAATTCACATTTTCACCTTGAAACTACCACTACTATCACCTTCACAAGATCAGATACCATATATATACATCATACCACACCTAACCCACAAGAAACCCTAACTCAAAAGTCATCCATCTAATCATCAAAATCACTTGAAACAAGCATCACAAACACAATTCTAAACTTAATACCCAACTTAATCATGAGTAATGGAGAAAGAAAGGGTGATCAGCCATTATACCTCAAGACAAGAGCTTGCAAGAGTGATCCTCCACTTTTCCTTGAAATTTTTGGTTCCTTAGACTTCTCAAGCTTCCAACTGGTGATCAATTGGTTTAGTTTTTTCTTGGTTGCGCTCAAGAGGTTGGATTCAAGGTAGAAGATTGAACTTTCTTCACTCTCTTGCTCCTCCTAGCTCTCAGCCAAAACAGGAAGAAAAATAAGGAAAGATAAACTCAAATGGAAGATAAGAAGGTGAGACTTGGCTTGGTCAAGAAACCATAGGTGGTTGACACTTGTTACCACCAAAGCCTTCCAAGTTTCTCTTTCTTTTCCTTGCATTTTGGCCACATATTTTGTGACATGGCTGAGGATGAGGGGGGGATATTTTGCAAAAATATCAAGGGTATGTGATGGTAGTGAAATGATGGTCAAGTGGTGTGTTCAATCGGTAGTGATCGATACCCGTCGGTTTGAGCCGGTTTTTCTTAAACCGCGTATACTAGGGTTTTTAACTTCTAATCACTAACTTATTATTATCACTTCTAATCATATAATATTTCCTCGTCCAAAAGTCACTCTTACCTACCAAATTTGATCCTCACTCTGTACCGAATAGTCGCACTACAGAAAAACGTGAAAACCCTAATTCGCTCTAACTTGAAAACGAACAACGAAAACCCTTACTTCTATATTCATTTACACTTATTGTGGTGTGATTGGGTGGTAGGGCTATTATAAAATCATAAGGTCCAAATAAAAGGGGATTTTTAGGAAAACATGAGGGGTTTTACAATTCCATAAATTGAATTTAGGGTTTCAGTTAAAATATGAGAAATTTGATAAAACAGTCAGTCACAAGTGAAACTAGGGTTTTGATTAGACGTTTAGGGTTTCTAGTCTTTTTAAAATAAAACAAGGTTTTAAACCAAACCCAAAGAAATAACTTTAGTTTCTTCTTTAAAACAAAATAATGTTTTTAAAATAAAAATAAACTGAAAAAACCGTAATATCCTCTTTGAGACTAAACAAAAGATGATCCTAAAAGTTAGGGTATCACATTGGAAGTTAAAACACCTATTGGGGAAGATCAAAGTTTGATTGCTAGTTGGATGAATAGAAATTATGAAGTATGGGTTGGAAAGCGTAAGTTAGTGACTGATCTAATAGGCATAACTATTAAGGGAATGATAGTGTTCTAGGTGTGAATTTCGAGAACCAAATTCTTTTTAAGGAGGGAAGGATGTGAGGACCCAAAAAAATTTTCTTATTTTTATCTTATTTTACTGGCTTATTTAAGTATTTATTCACCTATTTTCTCCGAATTATTTAATTTCAACTATTTTAAATCTATTTACATCGAACCATGTCCTACTTATGTTTCAAAAACATTTCGTTAGCAAAATTTATTTTTCTAAGACTCGTTTAGCGAGAAATAGCGAATACACGTTTTTTGAGACAATATTCGATTCGAGAGTGCAATGATCTTGGAGAATTAAGAATAATCAGTAGTAGACCAAGAAAGGTTAATTAAGGGATTAGAGGTGAGTGAGTTCAAATTTTTTGCTTTATCGCACGCACATCGATAGTTTTCGAAAAGACATGCCGATACAGACTAATTGGAGATTTGAGGAATTAATATTAGACTCGTGTGAGAACTCATGTTTTTATATCTAAAATAGTTATTTTAGAATTATTTATCCTATTATTAGCAAATTACAATATCGTTACATGAATTCTTTTTAAATTTCGCTTTATCCCACGTGAATCGGAAGTTCGCGCAAATCGAGCCGGAACGGCTAAGTGGAGATTTAAGAAACTTATACTAGACTACTAAGAGTGAATAAAAATAGTGTTAAAGGAATTACATTGAAGGTTTAGTGCACAACTGTAACAAACAAGAGAAAAAACGGTGTTTGACACTATTCCTAGTTGACTTTTGAACAACTTTTGGCCACAAATTCCTTAAACCCTCTCTCTCCTCTCCTCAAGCTCGGCCGAACAGCAAGAAAAAAAGAAAGGGAAGAAAGCTTCCTCATCTCCTTCATCTTGCTTCCATTTCACCTCTCAAATTTCACCAACTTCAAAACCCCATGGAGATTAGCTTGAACTCGGTGAAAGGCTTCATCTTGCAGTGATTCTTGGAGTTTTTGGTGGTAAAATTTCTGGTTTCTTCAAGAACTAAGGAGGTAATCATCAACTCCTATAATCTCTCCATTTAATACAAGATTTACGGTTGGATTTGCAAGGGTTTGAACCCTAAGCATGGATTAGGCTAGCGGACTTGAGGTGTTTAATTTCTTGCTTTAAATGTTAGGCTAGCGGTCTTGTGGTGACCTCTAGGTAGCTGCCTTGAGGATTAAATGCTTGTTTAATGTTGTTTGTGTGTTATATGAGGTATATATGGTTGGAAAGTGAAGAAAGAATCAAGGGAAAGTGGTGAAAGTGTGATGGCCGAAACTGTCCAGCGATTTTTGTACCTGCCTTTCAAATTTTTGCGGGCTGTTTTGCTGTGAAATTGGTTGATAGATGTTGTATATGGTGTGTAGAAACTTTCTACCAAAAATCATTTAAATTGGTTGAGCAAAACTTGAAATTTCGAAATTTTAAGAAAACTGGAAAATGTGCTCAGGCAGTCTAAACAGTACCACTTTGATCGAACATAACTCTTTGTACAAAAGTCAAAATCATGTGTCAGTTGTGGCATTTGAAACTACACATTTGTAGCTTTCCAACGGTATAAAGTTCACTTTCTAGCTCGAAATGAGTGACCCGTAGTGATTCGGCAAAGTCGCTGTCCTGTTCTAATGGTCTATCCGAGAGAAAGGTAGAAGTTGCATTTTGTGGCTCCAGTTTCTCTCACTTATGAACTGATTTTGAAAACTATTTGTTCTGATGAAATGTAGCCTTGTGATTGTAGTTTCCAACGCCACCTACCACTCACAATTTCAATATGTATTGAGTGAGATATGGGTCAATTTACAAACTATGCCAAAGCTGGTAATCCAGAAAACCCTTTCTTCTTGCTAGCCGACTGGTTTGGTTTGGTTTGGGACATTTTGTTTTAAAACTTTTGGTATCAATTACCTACCTGTGAGGACCCGAAAATTTTACTTATTTTATTTATTTTACTGGCTAAAATAAGTATTTACTTACCCGATTTCTCCGAATATTATTTTCTAAGCTTTTAGGGTTTAATTAAACGTATCCATAGTTTAGTTATATATTTTTGTAAAGCGATTCGTTTCGAAATTTAATTTCTGTAAGCACGTTAAGTGAAAATAGTATATACGCGATTGGGGTAAATAATCGATTCGAGAAATTTCGTATAACGAATAAGTGGTTAAATTAAAAGCCTAGTTGAATTTTTATAAAATTGAGAATTTAGAAATATCCTGATTTAACTAAGAATAACGGTAAGAATTTTGAGTGGAAGCTTGACAATTTTATTTCTTATTTAAAATTTAACACATGTTCCATCTTCTTTTATTTATTAAAATACATGTTAAATTAATTCTTTTCGTTAACAAGTAAATTGGAAATACCTAGGATGGTGTGAGAAAAACTCTTATAGGGGTATGTAAATTAGAATAAACTAAAGTTTGAGACAATATTTGAAGATGATAAGATTCCAACTCCTTAGCAAATAAATACTTTAATGTTAAAAGATCATTGAAGCCTCAATACTTGAATAAATAACCATGCAACCAACTCTATTCCATTTGTCTTGACCGAGAGAAACATTTACCAAAGTTCCACTTTGTTTTGCTCCATATAGCCGAGAGAGTGAGAGTATTTCTGGTTCCTCTTTGCTTCCAGCTGAAGCCGAGAGAGTGTGAGGTAGAGAGAGAGGGATATCTTCATTCCATTCCGACGCACAAAAGAGAGTTGAGTGAGAGGGGAAACTGCAACTCCTTGGTGTCTATACCAGCCAAATTGGGGAAAACAAGAAGAGGAGCTGGTGCGATTTGCTTGAGGAACCGAGAGAGAGAGAACCGTGAGCTTTCCTAATTCTGTCCGTCAACAAGAGGGAGAAAGGGAGAGAGACAGAGCGTGAGTTCCTTCTACATTTGCCACCTCCACCAGCTGCCATCATCTTCCAACCGCAACACTACAGCTGCAACCATCGTGTGCGTGAGCTTAGCCGAGAGGAGAGAAACTTCAGCTTTTCTTGTTGCATGAACTGACCTTCTAGCTGAGGTAAATTCGAGACTTAGATTAACTAATTACTGGTAGAAGAAGCTGTTTAAAAGCTTGTATGTTGAGTTTGTGCGTTTGGACGATGAAATCAAAGCATGAGGAAAATCTGGTTTGATGGGAAATGGATATTGCCGTGAGCTTGAATCAGAAATGCAGACTTGATCTTGCTTAATTGAAGTAATCTGAGCTTGTAATTGCGATTAACTAACTAAGAAGTAAGTGTTTAAGCTTTGCATGCCGTTCTTTAGCGCAGTTAAGTAAGAAAAAGAAAAGGAAACAAGGAATTTGTTGCATGCAACCTAGCCGAGAATAGATGAACAAATTTTGGAATTTCTGGATGATTATAATCGCTGTTTGAATCTGGTTTTTGAACTGGAAATCTTAATTAACTAGTTAAGTGGTTGCATGACAAATTTGAGTACTTAATATCATGTATTAGCCGAGTAAAAAGTTGGATTTATGACCAATTAGCTGCTGGAAATTCTGTTTAGCCGATGACAGATTTATTGTGGTGGAATTATTTGCCAAAATCACTTGTTACTTGTTTTATTTCATGTCGGAAAATTTTGATGGTGGGCTCTATGAACTCCCACCCTTGAATTGATGGTTGATGAAATGATTGGTGATGGATATAATGCTAGTTTAGTGTTTAAATAGCTAGATTAATGATATCTAGCTAGTCTAGACTTCAAGGGATGCATAGTTCAAAAATGTTCAGTTTTGCCCTGTTTTAATCGCACTTTTTGCAGAATTTGGAGGGGTTCATGACTCGTATATTATGTTTATATGTTTAATATGTGGTGTACAAAGTTTCATTGAAAAATATTGACATTTGGTTGGTCAAATAAAATGATTTCACAAAGCTAGTAAATCTGGAACTGTTTCCGTAATACTCTGACCAGCTTTCGTATTTTGGCTATAAATCTGTGCTCCGATGTCAAAATTAAGTGCCGTCAGCTGCATTTGAAACTAGACATCCCAGCCTTTCCGACGGTATAAAATGCACATTTGGGTTCCATGTGTGTGAGCCAAACCAACCATTTTAAGTCGGCTGTCCTGTTTCTCTGTTTTACAAGAACAAAATGATGAGGCTGCAACTTGTGGCTCGAATTCGAGCTAGTTGTGTGCCGAATTTCAAAGTGATTTCTTCTGAGAAATTATATCTCTATGAATGAGTTTTCCAACGCCATAAACCATGCCAAATTGCTAGTTAATTTGAGTGATCTATGATCAAAATAGGAAACCTGCTCTGTCCTTGAAAACCCTGATTTTTAGACAGATTTGATGCAAGGCTCGGTGTAGACTTGCAAATTAAATCTCTTGGTGTTAATCACCACAAATGTTGTTCTGGGATGACTCTTAAACCTTTTCTATGCAAATGAACCTTGTTTAGAGGATTTTCCTTGGTCAAAAGTTTAGAAAAGGAAATTTTCACATACAAGGCAGCTTTGCCTTAAAATTTTGGAAACTTGAGTGATTTTGTTAAGTGACTTCCCGTGCATATTTTTCTATGAAATTTGGTAGAGAGACAAACCTTATATGGTAGTATTATACTGCTAATTTTGGTGTTATTCTGAGACCGTTTCACCGGTCAAATAAATTACCAACGTTCCTGACTCGAGTTTGAAAAACCCATGTTTCACTAGGGAATTTTGGTAACTTTGAGTTGCCATATCTTAATATTCAAAACTCCGTTTCTCATCCCACTTGTTTTACTGTACACTTGGATTACGACTCTAAAAGAGTACAAAATTTCAAAAGCTAGTTCCAAACAAGTGAATTTTGCCGAATTTCCAAAGTTGGTCAAAAACCAACTTAAATCTGTTTTGGTAATTCAAGTTACCAAGTTTGAGTCAAAAATTTGAGTGCCTTTCACTTACACTCGTGGAAAAGTGTCTTCTAGGAACTTTTAGTACTCTGGAAGTAGTTTCCAACGGTACCAATTTTTCCAATTTTGGACCTACTGAGTACAAGATTTGATTTTTTCTAAGTTTGACGTGCAAAGCTGAAATTTGCCGATTTCTTAGAAAATGAAATTTTGAAAACCCGTTATTCCTTCTTGATGATAATTGGTCACTTTAAACTTGATTCCATGAAGGAAATTATTTTTTCTTGTGTTAATAAAACCTCACTTTTGAACCTTTATTTTTAGTGGCTAAGGTTCTTGATTTGAGGTAGTGACAAGTCTAGATGAGTGTAACTCCTTCCTTGATTAATGCGTGATTATGAGTGAAAAATACTTGTCAATTGCTTCAGGTGCTGAAGCTAGTCTAGAAGAGAATCCCGGAGAGGACAACTAACGATTCTCTCGCTCAATTACTCTTGAATAGTGAGTGTCAAGTGCATGACTTGTCGTGTTTACTTGGTTTACCTGCTTATATACGTGAATATCGCTTGATGGGATGAGTGTGTACTTTATCGCACTCGCTCTCCTTTACTTGAACTTTATTCGTATTAACTTGGTTTTCAAGTCGATTTGAGTGAATCTCGTCGGCTAAAATATACCCGTTTTCGTGTACGTGTCGTGTTGTCGTGTGTGTTGTGCTTGCCGTGCGTGTCGTGTGTGACGTGTTGTCGGGTGGAGTGAAACTCCTCGGCTTATGGGGACGCCCAAATTCTCTTAGCCAATCTTGCAACTCGAGCCGGCATGGGCTTGGTCGAGAAGCTTGATAATCCAAGGGAACAACAAAACATAACTTGATCTTTTGAGATCTTGTTCGGCATACTCGTGAAGTATCGCCCTTTTCACCACTTAGTCCCACATAAAAATTCCTTTGGTCAAAGAAAAATTCCTCCAAACCTGGTTCATTTGTTTAGGCAAAACTTAAAGAACGTTCATGGTACATTTGGTAAGTGTTTAGCATCAAAATATTCAGTTAGCAAGTCTTTGCCAAACCTTGCATCAAATCTGTCTAAAAATCAGGGTTTTCAAGGGCAGAGCAGGTTTCATATTTTGATCACAGATCACTCAAATTAACTCAGAATTTGGCATGGTTTAAGGCGTTGGAAAACACATTCATAGAGCTATAATTTCACAGAAGAAATCATTTTGAAATTCGGCACACAACTAGCTTGAATTCGAGTCACAAGTTGCAGCCTCAGCATTTTGTTCTTGTAAAACAGAGAAACAGAACAGCCGGCTTAAAATAGTTGGTTTGGCTCACATACATGGATCCAGAATGTGTATTTTATATCGTCGGAAAGGTTGGAATGTCTAGTTTCAAATGCCGCTGACGGCACTCAATTTCGACATCGGAGTTCAAAATTATGGCCGAAATACGAAAGCTGGTCAGAGCATTTCGGAAATAGTTCCAGATTTACTAGCTTTGTTAAATCGATTTATTTGACCAACCAAACCTCAATATTTTTCAATGAAACTTTGTACACCATATATTAAACATATCAACATGATATACAAGTCATGAAACCCTCAAAATTTGCAAAAGGGTTGCGATTATAACAGGGCAAATCTGAACATTTTTGAACTATGCATCTCTTGGAGTCTAGACTAGCTAGGTATCATTAATCTACCTATTTAAACACTAAACTAGCATTATATCCATCATCAATCCAAGGGTGGGAGTTCATAGAGCCCACCATCAAAATTTTCCGACATGAAATAGAACAAATAACATGTAATTTTGGCAAATAATTCCACCACAATAAATCTGTCATCGGCTAAACAGAATTCCAGCAGTTAATTGGTCATAAATCCAACTTTTTACTCGGTTAAAACATGATATTAAGTACTCAATTTACTTAGCTAGTCGATTAACGTTTCTAGTTCAAAAATCCGATTCGGTCAGCAACAAGAATCATCCAAAAATCCAGAAATTTATTCAGTTTTCCTCGGCTAAGCTTGCATGTAAGCTGATCTATTTCATTTTTATTTTTTTTCTTGCTTAACCGAGCCAAGGAGCTGTATGCAAAGCTTAATCATCTTGTTCTTAGTTAGATCAATGCATTTATCAGCTCAGACTACTACAAAGAGACAGAATTGAAGCTGTATTTCCCAAAACAGTCTCACGGCAATTCCAATTTCTTCCTAATCAGATTTTCTCATGCCTTGATTGCATCATCCGAGTGCACAGCTCAACAGGCATGTCCATAGATAGTTCAATCTATCACTAATCAACTTATTCTAGCTCAGTAATTACCTCACAAAGAAGATTATACGCATGGCAGAAAGCTGAAGTTTCTCCCCTCTTGGTTCACACGCGATTGAATGTGATGTTCCTGGTTGCAGTGATTGCAATAGTTGCGGCTGGAACTGATGGAAATGGTGGCAATTAGCAGCTGGGTGAGGTTTAGAAAATGCAAAGGAAACTCACGCACGGCCTCTCCCTCTCTTTCCTCAAGCTCACTGACCGAAACAGAAAAGATTTCAGCTCGCAGCTTCCTTTTCTTTCCTCTCGGATTGCAGAGTGCGGCTCAGTCTCTCCCTCTCTATCTCAGTCGATGTTAACGAGGTGAAGGTGGAGTGTGGTCTGAGGTGAATTGTTGCAGAGGAGGTGGAATGGAGTTGCGGTAGTGGTTTGTGATATAGAAATGAGGAGGGAGAAAGGTGGTGCCGCGGTTTTGAGAAGGGGTTGAGTGTAGGAGTGGTAAAAGTTTTGCATTGGCCGGTTAGGGTGGTGGAGTTATAATGTTGTCCAGAAATTTTGATGGGTTTGCATGGTAATTTGTGAGGTAGTGGAGGGTATTTTGGACTTTTCACTTTTCCTTCTAATGACCACTTAAGCCCTTGATTCGAGCATAATCTCACGAATTATCCCCATGCGTGATTTAAACTCCTAATAGTGTACTAATCTCGCGAGGGTTTCGATTATCGAAATTTATCGATTACAATTTAATATTAAGGTTCCTAGTAATTCATAACATTATTACCTAATTATTTAAACTATAAAAATCAAGTTTGACCTTAATATATAAATTTAACATTCTTAATATTCGTTTATCCTTTTATATCAAAACTTATTAACTTAATCATTATTAACGCTTAAGATTAGCTATCGGAATTCAAAGAAATTTAATTGTTAAATCAATGAAATAATTTACCTTCGAAATATGAATTTAATGTAACAAAATTAGGAAATTTAACCACTTATTCGTTATATGTAATTTCTTGAATCGATTATTTACTCCAATCGCGTATTTACTATTTTCACTTAACGAGCTTACAGAAATTAAATTTCGAAACGAATTGCTTTAAAAATATAACTAAACTATGGATACGTTTAATTAAACCTAAAAAGTTTAGAAAATAATACTCAGAGAAATCGGGTGAGTAAATACTTATTTTAGCCAGTAAAATAAATAAAATAAGCAAAATTTTCGGGTCCTCACACAACTATTACCCAAATTGCATCAAATCCTTTTTGGCTTCTAGGCAATCCCGTTACAAAATCCATTGTGATATGTTCCCATTTCCATTCAGGGATTTCTAACGGTTGCAATAAACCAGAGGGCTTCTGATGCTCAGCTTTTACTTGTTGGCAGATCAAGCATCTCTGAACAAACTCTGCCACGTCCTTTTTCAAACCTTCCCACCAGTATAATTCCTTCACATCATGATACATCTTGGTCACACCTGGATGTATGGTATACTTCGATCGATGTGATTCTTCTAAAATTTCTTTTCTTATCTCTTCATCTGCCGGAATCACAATTCGATTTCGGAACCTCAATACACCTTCCGACCCTAATTTAAAATCTAGGGTTTCCCCTTTTTGTACTTTCTCCAAATTCTTCTGAATCATAGGGTCCGTTTTCTGGGCCTCCTTAATATGCTCTAGTAATGGCGATTTTAACGATAAGTTCCCGAGTAACATTTTCAGTTTCTCCAAGCGAGGGTTCCAACCACTTATTTCTTTTAGCATGTCCCACTCTTTAACCATTAACCCTGCTACTTGGGCCCTTCTACTTAGAGCGTCAGCTACCACGTTAGCTTTTCCTGGGTGGTAGTTAATTGAACAGTCATAATCTTTCAGAAATTCTACCCATCGCCTTTGTCTCAAATTTAGTTCCTTCTGGGAGAACAAATACTTGAGGCTCTTATGGTCCGTATAAACCTCAAAAGTCACGCCATACAAGTAGTGTCTCCATTTCTTTAAGGCGAAAATTACTGCTGCTAACTCTAGGTCATGAGTTGGGTAGTTTTGTTCGTGAGGCTTCAGTCTCCTGGAAGTGTAGGCAATCACTTTACCATTTTTCATTAAAACGCATCCTAGACCTTCTCCAGAAGCATCGGAGTACACAGCATAACCTTCACCTCCGTCAGGTAACACCAAAACAGGAGCGGATGTTAAACGCTTCTTTAATTCCTGAAAACTTGACTCGCACTTCGGAGTCCAACGGAGTCCAAGTGAACCTATTCCCTTTCTTGGTTAGCTCGGTCATGGGTCCAGTAATCTTCGAAAAATCCTTGATAAATCGCCTATAATACCCTGCTAATCCCAAGAAACTTCTAACTTTAGTTGGGCTTTCTGGCTGCTTCCAATTCATAATGGCCTCAACTTTTGCCAGATCCACGGCAATTCCCTCCTTAAAAACTTTATGTCCTAGAAAGGATATTTCATCCAGCCAAAACTCACACTTGCTGAATTTGGCATACAGCTTCTGCTCCCTTAATATTTGCAAGACCATCTCCAAGTGCCTAACATGTTCCTCTTGCGTCTTAGAGTATATCAGGATATCATCGATGAAAACCACTACAAACTGATCCAGATACTTCTTAAAGACTCTCTGCATTAAATCCATGAATGCCGCTGGTGCATTAGTTAAACCAAAAGGCATGATCGCGAACTCAAAATGTCCATATCTCGTACTAAAAGCAGTCTTGGGTATATCCTCCTTAATCTTTAACTGATAATACCCTTGCCTTAAATCCAGCTTAGAGAAAACTACTGACCCTTGCAGCTGGTCAAACAAACTGTCTATCAACGGTAGAGGGTATTTATTCTTAATTGTCACCTCATTTAACCCTCGGTAATCGATACATAACCTCAAGCTTCCGTCCTTTTTCTTAACAAATAGAACGGGTGCTCCCCACGGTGAATCACTCTCCTTCACAAAACCTTTCTCCAAGAGGTCTTGCAGTTGAATTTTCAACTCCCTTAGCTCGGTAGGAGCCATTCGGTACGGAGTTTTAGATATTGGAGCCGTTCCAGGCACCAAGTCAATCTTAAATTCCACTTCTCTTTCCAGCGGTAGAGTCTTTAGCTCTTTGGGAAAAACATCCGGAAATTCCCGTACCACTGGTACATCTTCTAACTTCACTTGGTCACTGGGAGCATTAATCAAGAAGGCTAAGAAACCTTGAGCTCCTTTTGACAACATTTTCCTTGCCCGTATTCCTGAGATCATAGCAGATGATGCTAACCTACCCTTAACATCTAACCTCAGAGTTGCTTCTCCAGGTATACAGAATTCTACCACTTTCGCTCGGCAATCAAGCTTAGCATGATACTGGCCTAGGAAATCCATTCCTATGATAACATCGTACCCTTTTATGTCTAGACTGATTAGATCCACTAGCATTTTACGCTCTCCAATCCAGAATTCACAATTCTTATAGGCTAAGCTAGCGATTATCTTCTTATTACCCATTGGTGTCCTAACTTCAAGATCGAAGGGTAATCTAATAGGTCTCACATCTATTCCAGACATAAATGATGGATTTACGAATGAATGAGTTGCACCAGGGTCAATTAACACTTTAGCTAATCGATGAAAAATGGGGAGAGTACCTTCCACGACTTCCGAGGAATCAGGTACAGGCTGGTCATCTATAGCATACACCCTGGCAGGAACTGTTGGCCGGCTCCCTCCAAAAGTGTTTGGTCTAGCGTTTGGTGTGAGAACCCGTAAAACCCTAATATTTTTCCTAGGGTTTATTTCCCCTTAATTGCATGTTTTCTGCATTTTCTGGCTTAGGAATATTTTCCTGGTGAATTTTATGAGTAATTATAGTTTTTAGATAATTTTTCTAGTATTGGAGAATTTTTAGAAAATTAAGAATATATATTGGACGTGGGACCCACTAGTGCGAAAAGTTCGAAAAAATTCGGCCAATAAGGTTAAGTTTCGGATACTGTATAAAATTTATCGGGTGTTAAGAGATAAGTAGAGAGTGAGATTTGATTGATGTGAGAGGAAAAAGAAGTGATAAGATTGCATTAATGAGGTGACAAGTGTCACCCTCTTATTGGTTTTACTTTAAGATTTACTATTCCAATTTTTGACTTTTTTTGACCAAAGGTTAAATATCTTAAAAATTGCACAAAAATCACCATTTTCTTTCACCTTGTGGCCGGCCCTCTCTCTTGCAAGAAGGAAGGGAATTCTTCAACATTTCAAGCTTCCAACTAGTCCAAATTCACCAAACCAAGTGTTTAAATTGGTTTTTACTCCATACAATCCTTCCTTTTAGTGATAGTGAGTGCTTTAGTGAAGCTTTTTGGAAGAGCTAAGGTGTCCAACATCTTCCTCTCTCTTGTTTGCTTGGTAAGTGATGCTTGAACACCCTACTTCACTTAATGATGCTTAAATGGTGCCTAATGGGACCTAAAGTGATGGATTATGTGATTTATTTCTTGATTTGAAGTGATGTAGTGAAGTTTTTATTTTTTTGAGGAATTTTCTGATTTAATATGAATGTGATGTTGTGATCATCTATGATGGTTGATAATGAGGGGGAAAGACTCTAGTAGGTGTGAATTAGTGATAATAGCAACTAATTTTGGCTTTGGAGTGAATTGTGAAATGTTAGGGTTTCAAAACCCCTAATTCTGTCCGGTTTTGGATCATAGGGATAGAGGCCGAATTGGACTTTTCTCAAAACATGAAAGTTGTAGGTATTGATGAGTTTGAAGTGCCTCCAAAATTTCAGGTCATTTGGATTAGTGTAGAGTGAGATATGTCGATTTTACTGTTGCTGTTCTGGGTTGATCAGAATGCGAAAACTGCACTTGTAATTGGCCATTTTGACTGGCATTGCTTTGGATTTCGGTGTTGGTGTCTTCTGATGAAATGTAGCTGGATGTCTTAGCTACCATATGCCTTTGGAATTTCGGCATTTGGACCTGTATAGACTGAGTTATAGTAATTACAGCATTATGTGATTTGTAAACCTGTTTTTGGTGGTTCCGGTTGAGTATTTGGCACATTTGACCTAGTTGTGCTAGGATTTGGACTGAGTGGCCTTCTACATTGTTGTATCCCTGTTCCATAGCTTCGAAACGGTGGGTCCTACATCCCCATCCGATAATCATAGTGAAATTGACGCCATTACCGCAAAATAAGGGCAAAACAGTTTTTCTATTCGGGGCCAAGACTAATGCTATTTCTAATTTCTGGTTTGCTATCATGCTTATTTATGCATATGAGACCCTATTGGGGTTGTGTTCAGCATTGTTTTATGACTCGTTATCGAGTCTCATTGTATTTGCTTGCTTGTTCTAGGAGGAAACGGTGGTGCACGACGTTCGTTTAACGACGGTGCATGAAACATCATTTTCTCACTTGGTGAGTATACTACTCACTTAAATGTTATTATGTGGCTTTGTTATATGTGGTTGTGTTGCCTTGAAGGCTTATTTGGATATTGTAATTGATTAAGGTGAGGGTGTACTTGACCGCCCTCACCCCTTTTGATAGTATCACTGATTGTCTACTGTTTCACTGTTTTACTGAACTTGATATATGAGTTATTGCATTCCATTTCATGGAAGCTGATTTGGTGTTGTTTGGACGAATGTCCAACGACCTTACTGTATCACTGAGCTCAACTCCGTTAGGTAGTCAATTGGATCGAGCCGACGAGGGCTTGGTCGTGATAATTGACATGCCACGGGGACTGTACTGGGGAATCTTGTAGTAATGAGACTCTTGATTCCGGTAAACTCGAGTATTACCAAAATGACTGAATGGAGTGCGGGCCAGGTTGGGGAATGTTGGGTGGAAGGAATGGAAGTAAAGAGTTGTCTACGGTTGGTTATTTCTTTACATTGACAGAGGGTCAATGAGGTTGGATCAAGAATATAAGCGAGGAAATGGGCTCTTGAGAGCCGTCCGTATCCTTTCACTGATTTGATTTACTTCTTATTTGCATACTTGAACTGAACGGTTATGCTTATGTGATCTTAGCTGCTATGGTGGTTGTATTCTCACTGGGCATATAGCTCACCCCGTTTCTTTTGTTTTCCTTGCAGGAATATGACTCTTTTGGAATGAATTTTGTTAAATGGTTGCCGAATGAACTAGATGAATGCCTCTTTTGTATTGCATATAAAATGGGACCCTAAATGTATCATTAGGGCCGTTTTCACTTTTGTTTTGGCAACCCACATATGTAGTGACTGTTGTATCACTTTTAAAGGCCATTGTGGCTTGTAAATGGTAAATGTTATGTTGTATATGTATTTCGATGTTTGGTTGGGTTTCGGACGGGTCGGTTACTATTCATGGCCGACTCTGGATTTCATTTCTTTTATTTTGGGTTATTTTGCCCTTTTGCCTTGTTTGCGCGCATTATAAGTTTCAGAACGTGATAGATCGCTTTATACTGCACCGTTAGTCCTGGCGAGAGCTGGGCAGGCAGTCCACTAACCTCTTTGGTTCGCCTTAGGGGAAGGTGGGGCTGTCACAGGTGGTATCAGAGCCTAGGTTTGAATTAGCCTGGGTATAATAGAAGTGCTAGACTTGAGGATTCTATTGCTTATGCCTATTAAGTGTATTCATGTTATTTCTTCCTTTGCTATAGGATGGATGCGAGTGGTGACCCTAGTGCTAGCCCTTCGGGAGTGAGACCTCCCAGAGCACTCCCCGTGATCCCATACCAGATACCACCAGGAGGGGCCGTTATTCGTTGGAGCCCGTCTAACCGTCTCCGACGGTGCGCGTGTAAAGACAAGTATGCCTATCCGAACGCACTAGTATTGGCGGTAGCAAAGGAGCGTAAGGAGCTTGCTAAGGATAACACTAAGTTGGAAGCTGTGGTTGCTACGTTGGAAGCTGAGGTGACTCAGGTTAGGGCAACCAACGAGAAGCAGGCGGCACGTATCAAGGAACTAGAATATGACGTGCTCGAGGTCGAGGACAGAGTTGATGACCTATGCGACCAATTGAGGGATGCACGCGAGCGCGAGGTTAAGCGAGCTCGCAAAGTCAGGGGTTGTGCTGAGGCGATCCTTAATCTGTGTGACGACGGGATCGAGGAGTCTAGCGATGAGGCCTCATATGCGGGGGCCGAGGCTGGGGAGGAGTCTACCCCATCGCCTGGGTCCCAGACCCCGGCGACCGACTAAGCCTTGATATCTAGGCCTCTTTTGGATAGTTGGTGGGTTTGTATGTACATAGGGATAGGGATAGAGCCTTAGCTAACCGTTTTGGATGTTGGGTTAGCTACGTGTAAATCTCTTTTGATAGGCCAATCCTCGGGGGGATCGTTTATATTAGTACGTGCCTTGGCCGTACTTGACTTGACTGATTGTATATATGTATATGGCTTGATCTTGTTTGGCTTGTATATATGTGTGTTTGTGATTATGTTTGGAATGTATAAAATGTGTGTTATTGGGAAAGTTTAAGTGTTACTTACATGCTTTGTACTTTTGGTTTAGTATTCTTGCCTAGACCAAGTAAACCTTATGGAAGGTACACGAAGTGGTAGGGGTCGTGGGCGCGGAACTAGACAACCTACACCGGTTAGGGAAACGGGGGAAACCTCTACTGGACCCAATCCTAGACCGTAAATAGATCCGAATGTGCAAATAGCTGCTGCTATGCAGCAAATGACCAATTTACTAGCACAAGTAGTGCAACAACAGGGCCAGAACCCAAACCCTAACCCCGGAAACCCTGGCCATCATATTGAGAGCGAAGATAGAGCTCTAGAACGTTTTCAAAAGTTTTCCCCGCCAAAGTTTGTTGGGGGACCCGACCCTGACGTTGCTGAGAAATGGCTCGAGAAGATGATTGATATATTTGCAGCTCTACATTACCCAGACGAACGGCAGGTGACTTTTGCCGTGTTTCAACTCGAGGGGGCTGCCCGTTCCTGGTGGAACGTAATTAGGCAGAAATGGGAGCGGGAGCAGACGCCTAGGACTTGGGTGAACTTCATCCGAGAATTTAATGCAAAGTTTTTCCCTCCTCTAGTCCAGGAGAGGAAGGAGGACGAGTTTATCCGGCTCCGGCAAGGGGCTCAGACTGTGGCGGAATATGAGAGTCAGTTCACCCGCCTGTCTAAATTCGCGCCTGAGCTAATCATGACTGAGCAACGACGGGTTAGGCGCTTCATTCAGGGTTTGAACGTTGAGATCCAGAAAGACCTCGCGGCGGCTCAAATCACTACGTTTAGCGAGGCAATGGAAAAAGCCCAACGAGTTGAAAGTGCACGGCTGCAGGTCCGAAACTTCCAGGCTAAGAAGCGTGGTTTTCCTGGGAGTACGTCTGGACAGGGTGAAAAGAGCACTCCCCCTAAATTTGGACGAGGTACGGGTGGTGGTCGACAATCTGGCTCAGGCAGAGGGACTCCATTCAGGGGTGGTCAAGCTGGACGAGGACAAAGGGGCAATGTTCAGAGTGGCTCGGCTTCGGCACCTCGCGGTCCCTGTGGGCACTGCGGGAAAGCAAACCACACCGAGGATAACTGCTGGAGGAAACAGGGTAAATGTCTGCGGTGTGGAAGTGCGGACCATCAATTAGCTACTTGTCCGGTCCTGAAACAAGATGGAAAGGGGAGCCAACCATCGTCGAGGGCCAATACTGGACCAGCGAAGGGAGATGGGTCCAAACCTAAGGTGCCGGCTAGGGTGTATTCCTTAGAGCCCCATCAGGTTCCAGAATCTTCTGAGGTTGTAGAAGGTACGATCCCTATTTTCCACCGCTTTGCCAAAGTTTTAATTGATCCTGGTGCCACTCATTCGTTTGTTAACCCTGATTTCATGTGTGGCATCGATATAAAACCTGCTAGTTTACCATATGACCTAGAAGTTAGTACACCTACGGGGAATCAACGGTTGGTGACTAGTATGGTTTATAGGGATTGCGATGTATGGGTTGGTGAAAAGAGATTTTTAGGAGACCTGATTAGCTTGTCCATTAAGGGGTACGATGTGATTCTGGGTATGGACTGGCTAGCCAAATATAACGCCCAACTGGATTGTAAAACGAAAATAGTAGAATTTCGCATTCCTGGCGAGGCAACCTTAAGATTGGATATAAGGGGTAGGTTAGCCTCGTCCGCTCTAATTTCGGGCATTCGAGCTAGGAAACTGATAAGTAGAGGGGCGCAAGGATTTTTGGCCTTTTTGATTAATACCCCTACGGATAAATTAAAGGTGGAAGATGTGGCCGTAGTGAGGGAATTTTCGGATGTTTTTCCTGATGAGTTAGTAGCCTTACCTCCGGAAAGAGAGATAGAATTTCGAATAGACCTGTTGCCTGGAACCGCACCTATCTCGAAAACCCCTTACCGAATGGCGCCTGCAGAACTTAAGGAGCTTAAGTTGCAGTTACAAGACCTTTTGGAGTGGGGATTCATTCACGAGAGTGGGTCTCCTTGGGGAGCTCCTGTTTTATTTGTGAAGAAAAAGGATGGAACTTTGAGGATGTGTATTGACTATAGGGGGCTGAACAACGTTACGATCAAGAATAAGTATCCACTGCCCCACATCGACGAGTTGTTCGACCAGCTGCAAGGAGCAGTGGTCTTCTCGAAGTTGGACCTCCGACAAGGATACTATCAGTTGTTAATTAGGAAGGAGGACATTCCGAAAACTGCTTTCAACTCAAGATACGGGCATTACGAGTTCGCCGTTATGCCCTTTGGACTGACCAATGCTCCCGCCGCCTTTATGGACCTAATGCATCGGGTTTTTAAACCCTATCTAGACCGATTTGTCGTGGTGTTCATTGATGACATTTTGGTCTACTCTAAGACACGCGAGGAGCATGAGGAGCATTTGAGAGTGGTGTTGCAGACATTGAGGGAACATCAGCTGTACGCCAAGTTTAGTAAATGCGAGTTCTGGTTGGAGAAAGTAGCGTTTCTAGGGCACGTGATCTCCCACGAAGGTATTTCGGTGGACCCGACGAAGGTTGAGGCCGTGACAAATTGGAAGAGGCCAGAAAACCCCACGGAAATTCGCAGCTTTCTAGGGTTAGCTGGGTACTACCGAAGGTTCATTAAAGATTTTTCCAAACTAGCAGGACCTCTAACTGACCTGACGAAGAAGCATGGCCAATTTATCTGGAACGGCCGATGCGAAACAAGTTTTCAGGAATTAAAGAGAAGATTGACCATGGCTCCAGTGCTAGTTTTGCCAAATGGAGTGGACGGGTTTGCGGTTTATGCGGACGCGTCGCGAGAAGGCCTAGGGTGCGTTTTGATGCAGAACCGGAATGTGATTTCTTTCGCTTCTAGGAAGTTAAAGCTTCACGGGCAGAACTATCCGACTCACGATCTGGAACTAGCCGCAGTTGTCTTTGCACTGAAAAAGTGGAGGCATTACCTATATGGGGTGACCTTCGAAGTGTACTCGGATCACAAAAGTCTTAGGTGCCTTTTCTCCCAGAAGGAACTGAACATGAGGCAACGAAGGTGGATGGAATTCCTGGAAGATTACGACTGTACAATCAATTACCATCCGGGAAAGGCAAATGTGGTAGCAGATGCCTTGAGTCGTAAGGTGCAAGTAGCAGGGTTAATGATTAAGGAGTGGGATTTATTAGAATCCGTGTGCGAGTGGAGACCCTGTCTTGGGAGCCATAAGGTGATATTTGGCAATGTTAGGGTGACCTCCGCTTTACTGGAACGCATAAAAGGGGCACAAGGCGACGATTTGATGGTACAGAAATGGAGAGAGAAAGTGGATAAGGGAGAAACTACGGACTTCAATTTGAGTCCTGAGGGCATTTTGAAATATCGAAACCGAATAGTGGTACCGAAGGAAGAGTCGATGAGAATGGAGATTCTGGAGGAAGCTCATCGGTCCAAGTATACAATCCATCCGGGCAGCAGCAAGATGTATCAAGACCTGAAAGGAACTTATTGGTGGGACAATATGAAGAAGGAAATCGCTCAGTACGTGCAGAAATGTCTCATTTGCCAACAGGTGAAAGCAGAACATCAAAAACCATCGGGTCTGTTACAACCCTTGGAGATACCCGAATGGAAGTGGGAAAACATTACAATGGACTTCGTTTCAGGTTTACCGAGGACGCAAAGAGGACACGATGCCGTTTGGGTGATCGTTGATCGATTAACCAAATCGGCCCATTTCTTGCCAGTGAACATGAAGTATTCAATGGACAAATTGGCCCGACTGTATATGGACGAGATAGTAAGACTACACGGTGTTCCTGTGAGCATCGTCTCCGATCAGGATCCACGGTTCGTATCTCGGTTTTGGCAGAAGTTTCAAGAAATTCTGGGGACTAAACTCAATTTGAGCACGACCTATCATCCTCAGACGGATGGCCAGTCAGAACGGACAATTCAAACTCTCGAGGACATGCTACGAACGTGCATTTCTGGACTTTGGAGGCAACTGGGGTCAGCACATGACCTTGGTAGAGTTTGCTTACAACAATAGCTTCCATTCGTCGATTCAGATGGCTCCGTACGAAGCTCTCTACGGACGCAAGTGCCGGTCACCGATTTACTGGGACGAAGTTGGCGAAAAGAAAGCACTGGACCCGGCAACTATTCTATGGATGGAAGAGGCTCAAGAGAAGGTCAAGTTGATAAGGCAACGGCTTCAAACAGCCCAAAGCCGACAAAAGAGCTACGCTGATAATCGAAGAAAAGACTTGGAGTTTGAAGTTGGAAACTACGTATTTCTCAAGATCACACCCTTACGAAGTCTTACAGCGGGTAAAGGAAAGAAGCTTAAACCGCGGTACGTCGGACCCTACAAGATTCTTCAGAGGGTTGGAGCGGTCGCATATCGATTGGAACTGCCATCCAGTCTCTCTCGAATCCACGATGTGTTTCACGTCTCAATGCTAAAG
This sequence comes from Coffea arabica, assembly GCF_036785885.1. Classification (NCBI taxonomy): domain Eukaryota; kingdom Viridiplantae; phylum Streptophyta; class Magnoliopsida; order Gentianales; family Rubiaceae; genus Coffea; species Coffea arabica. Next base: position 40,378,961 of record NC_092329.1, read on the forward strand.
AAGTATCATCCTGACCCATCCCATGTCTTACAACCGGAGGAAATTGAAGTGGACGAATCGCTTGCCTATGAAGAGAAACAGTCCAAGTGCTTGATCGGAAAGTCAAAGAGCTCAGAAACAAGCGGATTCCGCTAGTGAAAGTACTATGGAGGAACCATGGGGTAGAGGAAGCTACCTGGGAAGCGGAAGAGGAAATGCGAAAGAAGTATCCAAACCTTTTCGGGAATTAAGGTGAGAAATTTCGAGGACGAAATTCTTTTAAAGGGGAGAGAGTGTGAGAACCCGTAAAACCCTAATATTTTTTCTAGGGTTTATTTCCCCTTAATTGCATGTTTTCTGCATTTTCTAGCTTAGGAATATTTTCCTGGTGAATTTTATGAGTAATTATAGTTTTTAGATAATTTTTCTAGTATTGGAGAATTTTTAGAAAATTAAGAATGTATATTGGACGTGGGACCCAATAGTGCGAAAAGTTCGAAAAAATTCGGCCAATAAGGTTAAGTTTCGGATACTGTGTAAAATTTATCGGGTGTTAAGAGATAAGTAGAGAGTGAGATTTGATTGATGTGAGAGGAAAAAGAAGTGATAAGATTGCATTAATGAGGTGACAAGTGTCACCCTCTTATTGGTTTTACTTTAAGATTTACTATTCCAATTTTTGACTTTTTTTGACCAAAGGTTAAATATCTTAAAAATTGCAAAAAAATCACCATTTTCTTTCACCTTGTGGCCGGCCCTCTCTCTTGCAAGAAGGAAGGGAATTCTTCAACATTTCAAGCTTCCAACTAGTCCAAATTCACCAAACCAAGTGTTTAAATTGGTTTTTACTCCATACAATCCTTCCTTTTAGTGATAGTGAGTGCTTTAGTGAAGCTTTTTGGAAGAGCTAAGGTGTCCAACATCTTCCTCTCTCTTGTTTGCTTGGTAAGTGATGCTTGAACACCCTACTTCACTTAATGATGCTTAAATGGTGCCTAATGGGACCTAAAGTGATGGATTATGTGATTTATTTCTTGATTTGAAGTGATGTAGTGAAGTTTTTATTTTTTTGCGGAATTTTCTGATTTAATATGAATGTGATGTTGTGATCATCTATGATGGTTGATAATGAGGGGGAAAGACTCTAGTAGGTGTGAATTAGTGATAATAGCAACTAATTTTGGCTTTGGAGTGAATTGTGAAATGTTAGGGTTTCAAAACCCCTAATTCTGTCCGGTTTTGGATCATAGGGTTAGAGGCCGAATTGGACTTTTCTCAAAACATGAAAGTTGTAGGTATTGATGAGTTTGAAGTGCCTCCAAAATTTCAGGTCATTTGGATTAGTGTAGAGTGAGATATGTCGATTTTACTGTTGCTGTTCTGGGTTGATCAGAATGCGAAAACTGCACTTGTAATTGGCCATTTTGACTGGAATTGCTTTGGATTTCGGTGTTGGTGTCTTCTGATGAAATGTAGCTGGATGTCTTAGCTACCATATGCCTTTGGAATTTCCACATTTGGACCTGTATAGACTGAGTTATAGTAATTACAGCATTATGTGATTTGTAAACCTATTTTTGGTGGTTCCGATTGAGTATTTGGCACATTTGACCTAGTTGTGCTAGGATTTGGACTGAGTGGCCTTCTACATTGTTGTAGCCCTGTTCCATAGCTTCGAAACGGTGGGTCCTACATCCCCATCCGATAATCATAGTGAAATTGACGCCAGTACCGCAAAATAAGGGCAAAACAGTTTTTCTATTCGGGGCCAAGACTAATGGTATTTCTAATTTCTGGTTTGCTATCATGCTTATTTATGTGTGAGAGCCCGTAAAACCCTAATTATTTTCCTAGGGTTTATTCCCCTTTAATTGCATAATTTTGCATTTTCTGGCTTAGAAATATTTTCTGAGAGGATTTTATGAGCAATTATAGTTTTAAGATGAATTTTCTAGCATTGGCGAGTTTTTAGAAAATTAAGGATAAATAATGGACGTGGGACCCACTAGTGCGAAAAGTTCGGAAAAATTCGGCCAATAAGGTTAAGTTTCGGATACTGTTATAAATTTATCGGGTGTTAAGAGATAAGTAGTGTGTGTGAAGTGATTGATGTGAGAGAGAAAAGAGAGATAAGAAGGCATTAATGAAGGTGACAAGTGTCACCTTCTTATTGGATACTTTTAAAGAAATACTATTCATCATTTTGACTTTCTTGACCAAGGGTTAAATATCTCAAAAAAATCATAAAAATTTACCATTTCTTACCTTGTGTTGGCCGGCCATCCCAAGCTCAAGAAGGAGAAGAACTTCTTCATTTTGCAAGCTTCCACTTTGTCCAATCTACCACAAACCAAAGCCTAGAGTTGTTTCTACTCCATAAAAACTTTGCTTCTAGTGTTAGTAAGTGTATTGGTGAACTTTGTTTGAAGATCAAAGGTGTCCAATATCCCTCTTTCTCTTGATTTCTTGGTAAGTGTTGCTTGAACACCCTACTACCTCTAATAATGGTCATATGATGCTTAGAAGTGGCATGAGTGTGTGAAAATGTGTTTTATTTCTTGATTTGGCTTGTCATGGTGAAGTTTTTATTTTATTGGGAATTTTTCTGGTTTAATATGATCTTGATGTTGGGGGCTTGTATGATGAATTGTAATGGTTGGAAATGGCTCTAGTGGATGTCAAATGTGGTTAAATGCAACTAATTTTGGATTTGGATGGAAAATTGGAAAGTTAGGGTTCTTGAAGCCCCAATTCTGTCCGGTTTTAGATCACTGTGTTAGAGGCCGAATTTGACTTTGCTCAAAACATGAAAGTTGTAGGTATTGATGAGGTTGATGTGCCTGCAAAATTTCAGGTCATTTGGATTAATGTAGAATGAGTTATGACGAAATTACTGTAGCTGTTCTGCTTTGAGCAGAATGCGAAAACTGCGATAGTAATTGGCTATTTTGACTGGAATTGGTTTGGATTTTGGGGTTGGTGTCTTCTGATGAAATGTAGCTGAGTGTCTTAGCTAACATATGCCTTTGGAATTTCGGCATTTGGACTTGTAAGGACTGAGATATACCGATTACAGTTTTTTGTATTTTGTGAACCTGTTTTAGGAATTCTGGGTTAGTATTTGGCATATTTGACCTAGTTGTGTTAAGAACTGGATTGAGTGACCTTCTACATTGTTGTAGCCCTGTTCCATAGCTTCGAAACGGTGGGTCTTACACCCCCAACCGATATTTGTAGTGAGAGTTGTACCATTACCGCATAATGAGTGTAAAACAGTTTTCTATTCGGGGCCAAGACTAAGGCCATTTTCTAATTTCTGGTTTGCTATTATGCTCATTTATGCATATGAAACCCTATTAGGGTTGTGAATTGGTGTTGTTTATGGCTCGGCATGGAGTCTTATTGTATGTGTTGCATGATTCTAGGGCGTGAAGGTAGTGCACGACGGCTTGGTGATCGTGGTACATGAAATACCACTTACTTGCTTGGTGAGTATACCACTCACTAAATTGTTACTATGTGGCTTTGTTAAATGTTATGTGATGCCTTGATGGCTTATTCGAATATTGAAATTGATTAAGGTGAGGGTGTACTTGACCGCCCTCACCTCTTTTGATATTGTCACTGAATGGCTACCGTTTTATTGCATTACTGAACTTGATATATTGGTTGGTGAATTCCATTTCATGGAAACTGAATTGATGTCGTTTGGACGATGTCCAACGGCCTTACTGCATTACTGAGCTCAACCCCGTTTGGTAGTCAATTGGATCGAGCCGGCGAGGGCTTGGTCGTGAAGATTGAATCGCCACGGGGACTGTACTGGGGAACCTTGTGGTAATGAGACCCTTGGTTCCGGTAAACTCGAGTATTACCAAAAATATTACTGAATGGAGTGCGGGCCCGGTTGGGGTATGTTGGGTGGAAGGAATGGAAGTAAAGAGTTGTCTACGGTTTGGTATTTTAACATTGACGGAGAGTCAATGAGGTTGGTTCAAGATTGCAAGCGTGGAAATGGGCTCTTGAGAGCCGACCGTATCCTTTTACCGTTTTGCTTCATTGCTTATTTGTGCACTTTAAATGAAGGTTCATTCTTATATGACTTTGATTGCTTATTGGGTGGTATACCACTGGGCTTTGGCTCATTCCGTGTTATTTGTTTTCCTTACAGGGATATAATTGCTTTTGAAAATGGACTGGATAGTCAATTGCCATACTGAGCTTGTAAATGTCTTTTGTATAGCTCTTGAAGTGAAACCCTAATGTATAACGGGTTCATTTCCTTTTGATAGGCAAATCGAATGTGTACTCCTTAATGAATGGTTTTGGCATGCCATTATGGTTGTAAATGTTGATTTCCGTTGTACATATATGCTTGGCTATGGTTTAGATAAATTTCGGCTTCGGTTTTCGTTTTATTTTATTTTATTTTATTTCGTGTTTTGACTTGTTTGCGCTGGATGTTATGTTCCGGAACGTTTTAGATTGACGTAAACCGTACCGTTAGTCCTGGCGAGAGCTGGGCAGGCAGTCCGCTAACCCCTTTGGTTCGCCTTAGGGGAAGGTGGGGCTGTCACAGGTGGTATCAGAGCCTAGGTTTGAATTAGCCTGGGTGTAATAGAAGTGCTCGACTTGAGGGTTTTATTGATTATGGTTTTTAAGGTTATTCATGTTGTTTATTCCTTTGCTATAGGATGGATGCCAGTGGTGACCCGAGTGACCGTCCGGCAGGAGATCGTCCTCATAGCACGTTGCCGCCGATTAAGTATCAACTTAGGCAGAAGGGGGCCGTGGTCCGTTGGAGCCCGGCCAGCCGCGTTCGACAGTGTGGGTGTCGTAGCAACTTTGCCTACCCAAATACACTAGTTTTGTCGGTGGCAAAGGAACGCGAGGAGTTTGCTAAGGAAAATACTAAGCTTGAAGCTGTGGTTGCTGCGTTGGAAGCTGAGGTGACTCAGGCTAAGGCGACCAATGAGAAGCAAGCCTCGCGTATTAAAGAGCTAGAATATGACGTGCAAGAGGTCGAGGAAAGAGTTGATGATCTATGTGATCAGTTGAGAGATGCACGCGAGCGCGAGACTAAGCGAGCTCGTAAGGTCAGGGGTCGTGCTGAGGCGATCCTTAACCTATGCGACGACGGACTCGAGGAGTCTAGTGACGAGGCCTCGTATGCTGGGGCCGAGGCTGGGGAGGAGTCTACCCCATCGCCTGGGTCTCAGACCCCGGCGACTGATTAGGCCTTGATCTTAGAGGCTTCTTTTGGCTAGTGGTGGCTCTTGTGTGTATATAGGGATAGGGATAGTGCCTTAGCTAACCGTTTTGGATGTAGAGTTAGCTATGTGTAAATCTCTTTTGATAGGCCTATCCTCAGGTGGATCTTTTGTGAACGTACGTGCTTTGGCCGTACCTGACTGACTGCTTGTATATATGTTTGGCTTGTATATGTGTGTGCTTTTGATCTTGTTTGAAATGCATCGCTATGTGCTAAGTGAAAGTTTATTTGTTACTTACATGCTTTGTTACTGCTTTGGTTTAGTAATCTTGCCTAGACCAAGTATACCTTATGGAAGGAACACGAAGTGGTCGGGGACGTGGGCGCGGTATTAGGCAACCCACACCAGTTAGGGAAACGGAGGAAGCTTCTACTGGACCAAATCCTGAACCCTAGATAGACCCCAACGTTCAAATAGCTGCTGCTATGCAGCAAATCACCAACCTACTTGCACAAGTAGTGCAACAACAGGGCCAAAACCCAAACCCTAACCCCGGAAATCCTGGTAACCACGTTGAGAGCGAGGATAGAGCTCTTGAGCGTTTTCAAAAGTTTTCCCCACCAAAGTTTATTGGGGGACCCGACCCTGACGTCGCCGAGAAATGGCTGGAGAAGATGGTTGATATATTCGCGGCTTTACACTACCCGGACGAACGGCAGGTCACTTTTGCCGTGTTTCAACTGGAAGGAGCTGCCCGTTCCTGGTGGAACGTAATTAGGCAGAAATGGGAGCGAGAGCAGACACCGAGGACATGGGTGAACTTCATCCGGGAATTTAATGCCAAGTTTTTCCCTCCTCTAGTCCAGGAGAGGAAGGAAGACGAGTTTATCCGGCTCCGGCAAGGGGCTCAGACTGTGGCGGAGTATGAGAGCCAGTTTACCCGCCTGTCCAAATTTGCGCCTGAATTAATCATGACTGAGCAAAGACGAGTGAGGCGCTTCATTCAGGGCTTGAACGTTGAGATCCAGAAGGACCTCGCGGCGGCTCAAATTACCACGTTTAGCGAGGCTATGGAAAAAGCCCAACGCGTTGAGAGTGCACGGCTTCAGGTCCGAAACTTCCAGGCTAAGAAGCGTGGATTTCCTGGGAGTACGTCTGGACAAGGTGAGAAGAGCACTCCCTCCAAGTTTGGACGAGGAACTGGAGGTGGTCGTCATTCTGGACCAGGCAGAGGGACTCCGTTCAGGGGCGGCCAAGCTGGGCGAGGGCAAAGGGGAAACATCCAGAGTGGCTCGGCTTCGGCACCTCGTGGACCCTGTGGGCACTGCGGAAAGACAAACCACACCGAGGACAATTGCTGGAGGAAACTGGGGAAATGTCTGCGGTGTGGAAGTGCGGACCATCAACTGGCTACATGTCCGGTCCTGAAACAAGACGAAAAGGGGAGCCAACTACCGTCGAGAACCAATACTGGATCGGCCAAGGGAGACGGATCCAAACCAAAAGTTCCGGCTAGGGTATATTCCTTAGAGCCTCACCAGATCCCAGAGTCTTCCGAGGTGGTGGAAGGTACGATCCCTATTTTCCACCGCTTTGCCAAAGTTTTAATTGATCCTGGTGCCACTCATTCGTTTGTTAACCCTGATTTCATGTGTGGCATCGATATAAAACCTGCTAGTTTACCATATGACTTAGAGGTTAGTACACCTACGGGGAACCAACGTTTGGTGACTAGTATGGTTTATAGGGATTGCGACGTATGGATAGGTGAAAGGAGGTTTTTAGGGGACTTGATTAGCTTATCCATTAAGGGGTACGACGTGATTCTGGGTATGGACTGGTTAGCCAAATATAACGCCCAACTGGATTGTAAAACGAAAATAGTTGAATTTCGCATTCCTGGCGAGGCAACCTTAAGGTTAGATATAAGGGGTAGGTTAGCCTCATCTGCTCTCATTTCGGGCATTCGAGCTAGGAAACTGATAAGTAGAGGGGCGCAAGGATTTTTGGCCTTCTTAATTAACACCCCTACGGATAAGTTAAAAGTGGAAGACGTGGCCGTAGTGAGGGAATTTCCGGATGTGTTTCCTGATGAGTTAGTGGCCTTACCTCCGGAAAGGGAGATTGAATTCCGAATAGATCTTTTACCTGGAACCGCACCTATCTCCAAAACCCCTTACCGAATGGCGCCTGCAGAACTTAAAGAGCTTAAGTTGCAATTACAAGACCTTTTGGAGCGGGGATTCATTCACGAGAGTGAGTCTCCTTGGGGAGCTCCGGTCTTATTTGTGAAGAAAAAGGACGGAACGTTGAGGATGTGTATTGATTATAGGGGGTTGAACAACGTTACGATCAAGAACAAGTATCCACTGCCCCACATTGACGAGTTGTTTGACCAGCTGCAAGGAGCAGTGGTCTTCTCGAAGTTGGACCTCCGACAGGGATACTATCAGTTATTGATAAAGAAGGAGGACATTCCGAAAACTGCCTTCAACTCGAGATACGGGCATTATGAGTTCGCCGTTATGCCCTTTGGATTGACTAATGCTCCCGCCGCCTTCATGGACTTAATGCATAGGGTTTTCAAACCCTACCTGGACCGATTTGTCGTGGTGTTTATTGACGACATTTTGGTCTACTCTAAGTCGCGCGAGGAGCACGAGGAGCATTTGAGAGTGGTGTTGCAGACCTTGAGGGAACATCAACTGTATGCCAAGTTTAGCAAATGCGAGTTCTGGTTGGAGAAAGTGGCATTTCTAGGGCACGTGATCTCTCATGAAGGTATTTCGGTGGACCCGACGAAGGTTGAGGCCGTGACAAATTGGAAGAGGCCAGAAACCCCCACGGAAATTCGTAGCTTTCTAGGGCTAGCTGGGTACTACCGAAGGTTCATTAAGGATTTTTCCAAACTGGCAGGACCTCTAACTGACTTGACAAAGAAGCATGGCCAGTTTATCTGGAACGACCGATGCGAAACGAATTTTCAAGAATTAAAGAAAAGATTGACCATGGCTCCAGTACTGGTCTTGCCAAAGGGAGTGGACGGGTTTGCAGTTTATGCGGACGCGTCGCGAGAGGGATTGGGATGTGTTTTGATGCAGAACCGGAATGTGATTGCTTTTGCCTCTAGGAAATTGAAGCTTCACGAGCAGAACTATCCGACTCATGACCTAGAATTAGCTGCAGTTGTGTTTGCTTTGAAAAAGTGGAGGCACTACCTATATGGGGTGACCTTCGAAGTGTTTTCGGATCACAAGAGTCTTAGATATCTTTTCTCCCAGAAAGAATTAAATATGAGACAACGGCGATGGATGGAATTTCTAGAGGACTACGATTGTACAATCAACTACCATCCGGGAAAGGCAAATGTAGTAGCGGATGCCTTGAGTCGTAAAGTGCAAGTAGCAGGGCTAATGATTAAGGAATGGGATTTGCTAGAGTCCGTGTGCGAGTGGCAACCCTGTTTGGGAAGCCATAAGGTGATATTTGGCAACATTAAGGTTACATCCACTCTACTGGAACGTATAAAGGAGGCGCAAGGCAAGGATTTGATGGTACGAAAGTGGAGAGAGAAAGTGGAAAAGGGAGAAACAACGGACTTCAATTTGAGTCCTGAGGGTCTTCTAAAGTACCGAAATCGAATGGTGGTACCAATGGACGAGTCATTGAAAGCAGAAATTCTGGAGGAAGCTCATCGGTCCAAGTATACAATCCATCCGGGTAGCAGCAAGATGTATCAAGACCTGAAAGGGACCTATTGGTGGGATAACATGAAGAGGGAAATAGCTCAATACGTGCAGAAATGTCTTATTTGCCAGCAAGTGAAGGCAGAGCATCAAAAACCATCGGGTCTATTACAACCCTTGGAGATACCCGAGTGGAAGTGGGAAAACATCACCATGGACTTTGTTTCCGGTTTACCGAGGACGCAAAGGGGACACGATGCCGTTTGGGTGATCGTGGATCGATTAACCAAGTCGGCCCATTTCTTGCCGGTGAACATGAAGTATTCAATGGATCAGTTGGCCCGACTGTACATGAACGAAGTAGTAAGACTACACGGTGTTCCTGTGAGCATCGTTTCCGATCGGGATCCACGGTTTGTGTCGCGATTTTGGCAGAAGTTCCAAGAAACCCTGGGGACGAAACTCAATTTAAGCACAACCTATCACCCTCAGACGGATGGCCAGTCAGAACGGACGATTCAAACTCTCGAGGACATGCTACGAACTTGCATTCTGGACTTTGGAGGCAGTTGGGGTCAGCACATGACCTTGGTAGAGTCCGCGTACAACAATAGCTTCCATTCGTCAATTCAAATGGCTCCGTACGAAGCTCTCTACGGACGCAAGTGCCGCTCACCGATTTACTGGGACGAAGTTGGTGAGAAGAAGGCACTGGACCCGACAACTATTCCATGGATGGAAGAAGCTCACGAGAAGGTCAAGTTGATAAAGCAACGGCTTCAAACCGCCCAGAGTCGCCAAAAGAGCTACGCGGATAACCGAAGGAAGGATTTGGAATTTGAAGTTGGAGATCAAGTATTTCTTAAGATCACACCCTTACGAAGTCTCACAACGGGCAAAGGAAAGAAACTTCAACCGCGGTACGTCGGACCCTACAAGATCCTTCAAAGGGTTGGAGCGGTCGCGTATCGATTGGAACTGCCATCCAGTCTATCTCGAATCCATGATGTATTTCACGTGTCAATGCTAAAGAAGTACCATCCTGACCCATCTCATGTTTTACAACCGGAGGATATCGAAGTAGATGAATCACTGGCCTATGAAGAGAAACCGGTTCAAGTACTCGATCGAAAAGTCAAAGAGCTCAGAAACAAGAAGATTTCGCTAGTGAAAGTGCTATGGAGAAACCACGGAGTGGAGGAAGCTACTTGGGAAATGGAAGAGGAAATGCGAAAGAAATACCCAAACCTTTTCGGGAATTAAGGTGAGAAATTTCGAGGACGAAATTCTTTTAAGGGGGGGAGAGTGTGAGAGCCCGTAAAACCCTAATTATTTTCCTAGGGTTTATTCCCCTTTAATTGCATAATTTTGCATTTTCTGGCTTAGAAATATTTTCTGAGAGGATTTTATGAGCAATTATAGTTTTAAGATGAATTTTCTAGCATTGGCGAGTTTTTAGAAAATTAAGGATAAATAATGGACGTGGGACCCACTAGTGCGAAAAGTTCGGAAAAATTCGGCCAATAAGGTTAAGTTTCGGATACTGTTATAAATTTATCGGGTGTTAAGAGATAAGTAGTGTGTGTGAAGTGATTGATGTGAGAGAGAAAAGAGAGATAAGAAGGCATTAATGAAGGTGACAAGTGTCACCTTCTTATTGGATACTTTTAAAGAAATACTATTCATCATTTTGACTTTCTTGACCAAGGGTTAAATATCTCAAAAAAATCATAAAAATTTACCATTTCTTACCTTGTGTTGGCCGGCCATCCCAAGCTCAAGAAGGAGAAGAACTTCTTCATTTTGCAAGCTTCCACTTTGTCCAATCTACCACAAACCAAAGCCTAGAGTTGTTTCTACTCCATAAAAACTTTGCTTCTAGTGTTAGTAAGTGTATTGGTGAACTTTGTTTGAAGATCAAAGGTGTCCAATATCCCTCTTTCTCTTGATTTCTTGGTAAGTGTTGCTTGAACACCCTACTACCTCTAATAATGGTCATATGATGCTTAGAAGTGGCATGAGTGTGTGAAAATGTGTTTTATTTCTTGATTTGGCTTGTCATGGTGAAGTTTTTATTTTATTGGGAATTTTTCTGGTTTAATATGATCTTGATGTTGGGGGCTTGTATGATGAATTGTAATGGTTGGAAATGGCTCTAGTGGATGTCAAATGTGGTTAAATGCAACTAATTTTGGATTTGGATGGAAAATTGGAAAGTTAGGGTTCTTGAAGCCCCAATTCTGTCCGGTTTTAGATCACTGTGTTAGAGGCCGAATTTGACTTTGCTCAAAACATGAAAGTTGTAGGTATTGATGAGGTTGATGTGCCTGCAAAATTTCAGGTCATTTGGATTAATGTAGAATGAGTTATGACGAAATTACTGTAGCTGTTCTGCTTTGAGCAGAATGCGAAAACTGCGATAGTAATTGGCTATTTTGACTGGAATTGGTTTGGATTTTGGGGTTGGTGTCTTCTGATGAAATGTAGCTGAGTGTCTTAGCTAACATATGCCTTTGGAATTTCGGCATTTGGACTTGTAAGGACTGAGATATACCGATTACAGTTTTTTGTATTTTGTGAACCTGTTTTAGGAATTCTGGGTTAGTATTTGGCATATTTGACCTAGTTGTGTTAAGAACTGGATTGAGTGACCTTCTACATTGTTGTAGCCCTGTTCCATAGCTTCAAAACGGTGGGTCTTACACCCCCAACCGATATTTGTAGTGAGAGTTGTACCATTACCGCATAATGAGTGTAAAACAGTTTTCTATTCGGGGCCAAGACTAAGGCCATTTTCTAATTTCTGGTTTGCTATTATGCTCATTTATGCATATGAAACCCTATTAGGGTTGTGAATTGGTGTTGTTTATGGCTCGGCATGGAGTCTTATTGTATGTGTTGCATGATTCTAGGGCGTGAAGGTAGTGCACGACGGCTTGGTGATCGTGGTACATGAAATACCACTTACTTGCTTGGTGAGTATACCACTCACTAAATTGTTACTATGTGGCTTTGTTAAATGTTATGTGATGCCTTGATGGCTTATTCGAATATTGAAATTGATTAAGGTGAGGGTGTACTTGACCGCCCTCACCTCTTTTGATATTGTCACTGAATGGCTACCGTTTTATTGCATTACTGAACTTGATATATTGGTTGGTGAATTCCATTTCATGGAAACTGAATTGATGTCGTTTGGACGATGTCCAACGGCCTTACTGCATTACTGAGCTCAACCCCGTTTGGTAGTCAATTGGATCGAGCCGGCGAGGGCTTGGTCGTGAAGATTGAATCGCCACGGGGACTGTACTGGGGAACCTTGTGGTAATGAGACCCTTGGTTCCGATAAACTCGAGTATTACCAAAAATATTACTGAATGGAGTGCGGGCCCGGTTGGGGTATGTTGGGTGGAAGGAATGGAAGTAAAGAGTTGTCTACGGTTTGGTATTTTAACATTGACGGAGAGTCAATGAGGTTGGTTCAAGATTGCAAGCGTGGAAATGGGCTCTTGAGAGCCGACCGTATCCTTTTACCGTTTTGCTTCATTGCTTATTTGTGCACTTTAAATGAAGGTTCATTCTTATATGACTTTGATTGCTTATTGGGTGGTATACCACTGGGCTTTGGCTCATTCCGTGTTATTTGTTTTCCTTACAGGGATATAATTGCTTTTGAAAATGGACTGGATAGTCAATTGCCATACTGAGCTTGTAAATGTCTTTTGTATAGCTCTTCAAGTGAAACCCTAATGTATAACGGGTTCATTTCCTTTTGATAGGCAAATCGAATGTGTACTCCTTAATGAATGGTTTTGGCATGCCATTATGGTTGTAAATGTTGATTTCCGTTGTACATATATGCTTGGCTATGGTTTAGATAAATTTCGGCTTCGGTTTTCGTTTTATTTTATTTTATTTTATTTCGTGTTTTGACTTGTTTGCGCGCGATGTTATGTTCCGGAACGTTTTAGATTGACGTAAACCGTACCGTTAGTCCTGGCGAGAGCTGGGCAGGCAGTCCGCTAACCCCTTTGGTTCGCCTTAGGGGAAGGTGGGGCTATCACATTATGCATATGAGACCCTATTGGGGTTGTGTTCAGCATTGTTTTATGACTCGTTATCGAGTCTCATTGTATTTGCTTGCTTGTTCTAGGAGGAAACGGTGGTGCACGACGTTCATTTAACGATGGTGCATGAAACATCATTTTCTCACTTGGTGAGTATACTACTCACTTAAATGTTATTATGTGGCTTTGTTATATGTGGTTGTGTTGCCTTGAAGGCTTATTTGGATATTTTAATTGATTAAGGTGAGGGTGTACTTGACCGCCCTCACCCCTTTTGATAGTATCATTGATTGTCTACTGTTTCACTGTTTTACTGAACTTGATATATGAGTTATTGCATTCCATTTCATGGAAGCTGATTTGGTGTTGTTTGGACGAATGTCCAACGACCTTACTATATCACTGAGCTCAACTCCGTTAGGTAGTCAATTGGATCGAGCCGACGAGGGCTTGGTCGTGATAATTGACATGCCACGGGGACTGTACTGGGGAATCTTGTAGTAATGAGACTCTTGATTCCGGTAAACTCGAGTATTACCAAAATGACTGAATGGAGTGCGGGCCCGGTTGGGGAATGTTGGGTGGAAGGAATGGAAGTAAAGAGTTGTCTACGGTTGGTTATTTCTTTACATTGACAGAGGGTCAATGAGGTTGGATTAAGAATATAAGCGAGGAAATGGGCTCTTGAGAGCCGTCCGTATCATTTCACTGATTTGATTTACTTCTTATTTGCATACTTGAACTGAACGGTTATGCTTATGTGATCTTAGCTGCTATGGTGGTTGTATTCTCACTGGGCATATAGCTCACCCCGTTTCTTTTGTTTTCCTTGCAGGAATATGACTCTTTTGGAATGAATTTTGTTAAATGGTTGCCGAATGAACTAGATGAATGCCTCTTTTGTATTGCATATAAAATGGGACCCTAAATGTATCATTAGGGCCGTTTTCACTTTTGTTTTGGCAACCCACATATGTAGTGACTGTTGTATCACTTTTAAAGGCCATTGTGGCTTGTAAATGGTAAATGTTATGTTGTATATGTATTTCGATGTTTGGTTGGGTTTCGGACGGGTCGGTTACTATTCATGGCCGACTCTGGATTTCATTTCTTTTATTTTGGGTTATTTTGCCCTTTTGCCTTGTTTGCGCGCATTATAAGTTTCAGAACGTGATAGATCGCTTTATACTGCACCGTTAGTCCTGGCGAGAGTTGGGCAGGCAGTCCGCTAACCTCTTTGGTTTGCCTTAGGGGAAGGTGGGGCTGTCACATTTGGAGTACTCCCTTCCTGCATTTTTGGACATCCAGCAATTTGGTGCTCGCTACTTCCGCATCTCAAGCACTTCCCTTGCTTCTTCCAGCAACCATCTATAGTATGGCCAGGTTTCTTACAAAATGCACAACTCACTTGGGAAACTATTGCTCGGCCTCCTTGCGAGGTATTCCTAGGTTGTCCCCTTCCAATCGGTCCCACTCTAGTTCCATTATTTCGTCCCCCTGCATTCCTGGCCCCGTTTCCCCTTGCTTGGGCGCCTCGTGGTGCTCCAGGACTATTCACTCCAATAGTTCCTGGGCCCACTTTGGCCGGTGGAGCATTTCCATACGTCGGCTCCCGACTACTGCTAGGAGCAAATCTTTTCTTGGCCTGAAAAGATTTCACTTGAGCCCTAGCTATTTCAACTCTCTAGGCTTTCTCGACGGCATCTGCAAAAGTATCTATCCTCACTGCAGCTAAACCTTCCTGTACTTCTACATTCAGACCCTGCACAAACCTTCTGACTCGCTTTTGCTCCGTGGTTACCAATTCAGGAGCAAAACGGGATAGCTTTGTGAACTGGACTTCATATTCAGCGACACTCATCGCCCCTTGCTTACATTTTATGAAGTCATCCTCTCTCTTTTCTTGGATGAGAGGTGGAAGAAATTTGGCATTGAACTCCCTTGTGAAGTTTGCCCAAGTCCTTGGAGTATGATTCCTGTCCCAGTTAGTCCTAACCAGATTCCACCAGGAGCGAGCAGCTCCCTCAAACTGGAATGCGGCAAAAGTCACATGCCGCTCTTCCGTGTAGTTTAAAGCTGCGAAGATGTCGGAGATTCTCTCCCACCATCCCTCAGCTATCTCAGGTTCGGGTCCTCCGTAGAACTTAGGAGGTCCAAACTTTAGAAACCTTTCCAGTGCCCGATCCTCGGAATCGATTGGGCCTCCTTGGCGGTGCACTGGTCCAGAGGCTTGGTGTTCAGTCAAACGCTCTAGGACGTCAGTGATACGGTTAATTGCGGTGGCCACTCGGTCTCCGGCCACGCCCTCTTGCCCTTGGCCTTGATTGACCTCGGGTCCCCTATCACCACCCGCTTCCGGGTGTTGTCTAGTGGGTCTCCCACGGCTCCTTCCTATCATTTGGCGATCCATTGCCTAATTATGCCTATTACTGAAGGGTAAGACAATTAGGCAAAAATTTTATTTATTTTTTAATTATTATGATTCGTTTTGTGATTAAAAACCAACATGGAAATAAAGGAAAAGAAAATGAAACACTTAACATATATTTCCGTGGAACAGTCATACAATTAACAAGTTGGAACATTTCCAAAAGTAAGGCACATAAGTTAGCAAAAATACATACAGATAATCCCTTAAACAAAAAGTAGGGATATGGTGCCTCGGAAGCAAGTCATTCACCTAGACAAAATTTGATGACTTGACTAATGTCCCTGTTCTGATCCTACCTATCTAATACTATCAAGTCAACCTAATCTAACCCTCAGCAGGGCTATCAGGAGCGACGTCCTCAGCCGGATCCTCCTCCGGATCCTCCTCTGGATCCTCCTCCAGATCCTTCTCCGTGCCTGCCTGTTTGTTATCCTGAAGGTAACTAGTGGCCTCGCCCATAAGCATAGCGGCATCAGCCCTGATGCCAGCACTCCTATCACGAATCCCCTCAGCAAGTCGGGGTCACTCTAGACCTCTGTCGCTCTATCTCCAAACGAGCAGCTTCCAGCATATTATGCTCAGCAGTTAACCTAATCTCCAAATCGGCTATGCGGTCTGTCGCGCCCCATTTTTTGATAAATAAATGAATGGTTTAAAAATGTATTTTTGTGATTGGAAAATGAATCGTGATTTAAAAGAAAAATGGGTCTAAATGGGGTTTTGAGAATGCGACGATTTGACCCAAAATTATAGTTTAAAAAGGGTTTTTAAAACTAAATACGGAGTCGCCACTTGGTAATGAGTTAAGGTGTACCAAGTCACCTAAAAAATGTATTTTTAAAGAAAAATAGGAAAAAGTAGTGAGAAACCCTTTTTAAACGACTCCTAATCTACGTAAACCAATGAAAAAGGTTCGGGAGTCACATTTGACAAAGGGGAAGGCAAGGATAAAATCCAAGGCACCCCTTTGACCTAGCCAAGGCTAATTGCATGATTTAATCAAAGATTTTCTTGTTTTAACCAAAGAATTTATTACATTTGGATGCACTACATGAATGCAAAAAGAAGGAAAAAATGCAAACCCAAATTCTAAAATGTCTCTTGTAAGGTTTTTGGTCCCAACCACATGAATTGTGGCGGCCAATAAAGGAAAACCTTATAGAGGTCGATTAATGCAAATGATGGCTAAAGTGCAAGTGTGCAAGTGTATAAAAAGGTGAACGTGTGAAATTGTATGAAAAATCCAAGTGTTTGTGTGCAAGTGTATGAAATATAGTGATAAGTGCATATAGGTGTAATTAAGTGCAATTTTGTGAAGTAGAAATCAAATTGAACAATAAGGAAAGGAAAAGTGATGAGGAAAAAAAATGAGTAAGTGATAAATGAGAATGAATGAACCTAAAGGAATGCATCAGGTCGGGTGTGGGAATGACTCCTAACTTTTTCGACTTCGATTTTCCCTTTGATTAGAAGGCAAAACTAGCGTGCTAAGGCTATCGAGTAGCCACACTCGCTCGTTTCCCTTATCGGAAGGGGACACTCAAGCAAAATGAACCCTATAGCTAGTATGGGATGCAAAACCTAAAATGAGAGGAAAAGGGGTTTGAGGATCATGCCAAATGATAAAACTAAGGAAAATGCGTGATATGTGGTGAACAAGCAAATGATGTACTATCGAGGGAAAATCCCTAAGGGTCTAGCGTTGGACTAGCCTATTCTATGAATTCCGACTAGCGTTGGACTAGTGGAAACGATAAAAGAAGCCACAACTAGCGTTGGACTAGTGTGGTGACGTACATTCATCCATTCCATTCATCCACACTATGGAAAGCAAGTAGACATACTAAATACTCATAAACACGTAGCACGTAACATTTAGCATGCTCGACTAGATGCAAGGATCTAATAAAGCGATTAAACACTTAACACGTAGGCATGCAACCAACTAATGAACCTACTACATTCACTAACTAAAACAAAAAGGGGAAGGGGAAAATGGACCAAATTGCTCGCCACAGCCCTATCTATTACAAGCCAAGAGGTGTACACATACCCCATTTAAAAGAATAATTTAATAAAAGCAAGAATGAATGAAATAATGGAACTAAAGAATGGTAATGAGAGCAAATTAGGCATGCGATTCACACTTAGCACATTGGATCACATAGGAGAGACAAAAGGGATAAAAGAAATTATACCTCCCTTGAAATGAAGCTCTAATGGAGTGATATCAACTTCTTTACCCTCCAAAATAATAAAAGCATCAAGGCATCACTTTAATCAAGAAAATAATCACAAAAGATAAAAATGAATCATGAAATTAAATGAATTAAATCATATAAACAATCTACATGCAAGAAATTAAAACAATGAAGGACTTGATTGCAATAATTAACAAAGTTTGGAGGTCAACATTAAAGAAAAATAAAGTTCAGGGACCTATGTGCAATTACATTAGGGACCCAATTGAAAGAAATTGAAAATGTCCAGGGCCACAGTATAGTTAAGGAGAAATCCAGGGACTGATTTGCCAATTCAGTTACCAGAATCTTAGAGAACAAGCCATTGGGCCATTTTATTTATTTGCTTGGGCCAAAACCTTCCAAGCCCAACCGAAAACCCAAGGTAAGAGAAGTAGGCTAGTCTGCTATTTTGGCCCAAAGATTAACCAACAAAACCGGTGGGCTTCTACCCCTTGGCCCAAACCAAAAAAAACAAACAAAATAAACTTAAAACAACTTTCTTTAGCCCAAACACTTATTTCATTAAACCCAACAAGATAAACAAATCAACACAATTATTAAGCCACAATTATGACCCACAAATCAAGAATTAATCTATCCAAAAAATCACATAAAATGTGCATTCAGAGGATTAAACTTAAAAGGGTAAAATTAGTTCAATTTTCCCAGATTTTGGGCCTCGGTGAACAAGGGGGACTTGAGGGATAAAAATGCAACAAAAGCAGGGATCTGATTGAAAGAATTATGAACATTTTGGGGCCAAATTATGAAGTTCAGAACTTCTGGGGGGTAGATTACAAGACAAAGGGAATAAGCATCAGGTTCGATTTTCGCCAGACTCATACAAGCAAACAAACAGGCTGAGGGCGTTAGAATTCATCAAATTTTTGCTTGAACTGAAGTTAGTCAAACTCCAGAAATTGTTCAACAAATCAAGAAATTTCAGTCCAATTTAATACATAAGACCCATATAATCTAAAATTATGAACATTCAGCATGAACTTTGCACCGAACAAATGCATGACAGACGTGCTCTGAACATCGCAAGGTGCAACAATGAAAATAGAAGAAATCAACCTCAAAAAGAAATCATGGTTTCTCTTTATCAGAACAAGTCATCCAGACAAAACATCCATACGTTGAGGCTGCTATACCGTAAACAGGGAGGAACCTCACAATTGCTTGAAACAAGAAGGTAAAAAATTAGATTCTAACATCATTCTCTTTCCCTTAACCTTCCCCCTAAACCGTAGCTTGAGACCAGATTCTATAGACAGCACAACACCCTGCAAGTAAACGGCCAAAACAACAAAAAAATGAAAGGAAACAGAAAATTTCGTGCACTGCCTCTGACACGCATAAAATTCCAGACTATTTCATTTTTCAAACTCTCGCATAGACCTTTTGTCAAACAGGTCAGAGGCATAACAAAATCGGACTTCGTTCATCAATCTGGGCAGTAACAAAACTCCAAAATTTACAGCAAACCCACAGGAATACAGTCTAATCAACATACAGAAAAAGCCATGAACAATCGACATGAAATTTGAAACGACAAGCTAACAGTGGACATGGCACGTTCATCCGCAAACATGCTCTGAAAATTTTCAGAACTTATGCTTGAATAAAGACTGAAACGTAGGAGTAAAAGTGAACCTACCATGGCTTCTCATGGTGTCAATTTCATCGGCGTCGACAACGGGCTCGGGCGAGGTGATGGATCCCGACGGCAGCCCCTCTTACTTCTCCGTTCGGCCCTCTTGCTCCTTCTCTGTTCTGTCCAAGCCTTTGCCCTCCTTGCTCTGCTTCTTTTTTCTCTTTTGTTTTGGCCGAAGCCCCCTTCCTTTTTTGCTGATTCCCTCCAGACGAAAACCTCTTCCAAGTTCTTGATTTCAGCCACGGTTCCTTTCTTATCTTTGGCTTCGCCCGAAAAGCTCTCCCCTCTTCCAGCCGCGCGCCTGAGTTTTTTTTGTTTTGCTTTGGTTGTCCGCCGCCCCTTTTTCTGTTTTGCTCTCTCTATTCTTTTCCTTTTTCTTATTCTCTGCCCCCCCTATCCTTGTCCGATAGTTTTTCTCTTGTTCGCCACTCTCCTTTCCTCTGCGTTTCTCAAGCTCCGCCGCCACTGAAGCCGAAGCCTTCCCCCTCTGTTTTCTGTTTCTGTTTTTCTCTCAAACTCCCTGCCGTCAACTATCCTCTCTGGTTTCTGTTTTCTTTTGTTCTCCTTGAGCAAAAATTTTTCAGTCGTCAACTTTCCCGTCCGACTTTAGTTCAGCTCCCTCTCTCCATTTTTGCGGCTACCATTTCCCTTTAGCTTTTATATCCCAGTTCAACCCTAAGAACCTCTGTCCTTTTTCTGTATTTTGCAGCTTCAGGAGCCGTCCCAGATTTCTTTGCAAACGGCGCAAGTCCGCAGCTTTCATGCTGCGGCAACAATTTTCCTTTTTTTCTTTTTTTTCAGCTAACTAAAACAGAAATTAATAACAATAAAAATGAAATAAATGATAATAACAAAAATTTATAATAACAGAAATTGATATTGAACAGCAAATTACAACTTCTATTTTTCATCCATTTTCTTTTTTTCTTTTTTTTCTTTTCTTTACTTAAATAAAAATAACAATAAAGAAATAACAATAAAATGCAATAAAAAACACAAATGCTTGTAACCTGAAATAATAATATATATTTTTTCCTCTTTTCTTTGAAAAACAATTAAAATGTATCAAAAAGTAAATAATGCCTATTACACTAAAAAACTTTTTCTTCAAATTTCAAACTTTTCACTTTTTTTTCAAAAATAGGCCAGTATGCATTAAACCATTTTTCCCTTTTCTTTTTCCCCCTTTTTTTTTGTTTATTTTCACTTTTCTCTTTTTTTTCTCTAAAAAAATCTACGCTAAAACTTATAAATTAAAAACTACAAAAACAACTAAAAACTAAAAAGGGAATAAAAATAAAATAAAACCTAAAAAAGCTAGACAAACGAAAATGAACTAAAAATGCAAAACCGTCTAAACAAAAATCAACCAATTATCACTAAAACCAAACATACAAAATTAATTCAAAAATTTGGTGTCTACACGGTCGAACTGGGTATCCACCATGATACTCAGCTCCTCTACATCCTGGGTCAAGGTATGGTTAGCGTCCCACAAGTGGCGGCGCTCATCATCAAGGGATAACACCAACGCATTGGGATACGCGTACGGGGCTCTACACTGGCACCTAGGGTGCCTATCAGCTGGTGAGTATCTAACTCGGTCTCCCCCACCTCGAGGTCTATAGGAAATGGATCTTAGCGGCTCTACATGTCCATTAGCCTCGCTACTACCATTAACATGCCCATTACCATTCTCCATACCTGCGAAATAATCAACACTTAAAGGTTAGAACTTAAATAGCTAACTGGATCGTTTATTACTTAAGGTATTTCTAAGGGTCTCAATTCTTATTCCTAGAGAGGATTAGGGTTTCTAGCACACCTAATATGTCCTTTAAATAACTTTTCTAACCTAGGCTCTGATACCACCTGTGGCGACCCCACTTCCCCCTAAGGCGAACCAAAGGGTTGGCGGGCCGTCTGCCCAACTCTCGCCAGGACTCACGCAAGCATTCTAACCCAAATCCTTTCGAATAATAACCTAATCTATTACAAAACAAATTTCCCCGAATAATATCATCACTAAAACCACATTAACTTCAGAGATAACAGTGATATAAATAGCCAATTGAGGCTCTTAAGCGTCCCACGTGCTACGTACCAAGGTATAAAGTCGTACCAATCCGGATAGATAAATACATAAATCCCTAATACAAACTTACAAGCCAAGCAATCAAATTAGGGTTTACACATTTTCCAGCTTCAAGTGGCAATCCAAAAGGAAAGTACATTATCCCAATTAACGCATTACAGCCCACAAAATAAGTCATAGTATCCGAATACATTTCAAAAGGAAAACATAAATAAGTATCCAAGCTTTCGATTCCCGGAACCTGTTAAGGAAAACAATAAACGTGGGGTGAGCTAAAGCTCAGTGGTGTCCCAAAACATGCAATCACATAATATCAAACAGCGGTTAATAACTTAGCAAAATTTAAACAGTTAGGAAAACGTATAACAGCACAAGGTAGGATACAGGGGCTCTCAGGAGCCATTTTCCTCGCTTGATCACCATTTATCGTAGTTGACCCTCCGTCAACTCTCACTACTTATAATCCATGTAGAGCGTCTCATTTTGATACCTAACCCGTCACCATTCATACCCCTGTCCCGGGCCCGCTCACCGACTAAGGACGCAGTATACTCGAGACATACCCGTAGATGATTGGTCGAGGGTTCACCCAACGACATTATTGTAGTTAGATTCATGCGTCGAGGGATTCACCCAACGACGTAACTACATTTAGATTCATGGTAGTTGGATTCAGAAGTCGAGGGATTCACCCAACGACGCAACTACATTTAGATTCAAGGATTCATGAGAAAAATGTTTTGCACAAGTCACCACTCGAACGGCTAGTGCGATAAAGTACACACATCTCACTTCAATGGATCAAAAACCAGTTTTGCAAATTATCACATTTCGAGTCAAGAAAGCATTTTAACTAGGTAAGCATAGAACAAGCAGGGACACTCATCAAGAGTGAAGTTCAGATGTCAAATTGAGAATCGAATTCCGCGTCCTCGCAATATCCTAGAATACCAAATTTTGAAACTATAAGTTTCTATTCAGTTTTTAAGCTTATACACATCGAGGTATATCTGATATACTACTAGTTTACTTTCCCTTAGAAAAATTAAGAATCCACTTAGGTTGAAACTTGACAAAAGTAGTAAAAATATTTCTTATAGTTTTCCTTGAGATACTTTTCCTTATAAAAGGTAACTAGTATTATTTTCTTGAAATAAGTCGACAACCTCTTAAGATCAAAGCTAGAAAGATATATTTGAAAATTTCTTTAAAGCTATGGTTCTTGCAAAAATTATCACTAAAACTATTTTACCTAAAAAAATAAGGTTTCTTGCCGAGCAAGTTTCTATGCTTTTAACTAAAATTATTAAAACTCGTATTTTGGAACTTTTCCTATAGTTAACTAGCCAAGAACAATTCTTAGAGGAAAGAAAAGGAGTAAAACAAGGCTAGAGTTTTAGAAACTAGGGAAATCATTTTCCAAAGGTAATAAGGCTAGTTTAAACTTAAAGGAAGAAATATCGAGTTGGCAAGGTTGAGAAAATCCCTACATGACGTTTCTAACATTAACATACAGTGCTAGATTTTTATCGCACTCTACTAGAGTGAAGATATATGTAAATAGATTGTTTTAGAGCTTTTCTCAAGTTCACAGGACCAAAACAGATTTCCTACGATTCCGATTTATAAGCACGTAATGTTTCAGATCCATCAATATAACAAACCAACATTTTCAATAGAAATCTCGCTAGGGCTTCGTCAATCATTAGCCCTAGGTTTCAATAGGTTCATATCAAATCAAGAATAAAATAAATGACCAAGGCTTCATCAATCATTAGCACTTGGGTTTTGGCAAGTTCAATTCACCTCTTGAATAAATCAAAAATGAAGGTAAGGCCTCCAAGAAATCCCAGCAATTAAAATCCATCACTCTTTAATATTTATAACATCATTTAAATGGCCAAGGGCTTCATCAATCATTAGCCCTTGACAACATCAAACACTTCCAACCACAATCCAATCAGGGATTCAAACCACAAATAAGCTAAAAGTTCAATCCAAGTAAAAATTCAGTTTCATGAAGAAACAGGACATTAATACGGAACAGTCTACTTTGAGGATTCACAGGTAGCAGTACACATGGAAGAAAAATATGAAATTTCTACAGAACAAAGGCCTATGATTCTAGTTTCAAATGCCACTGACGACACCTTAAACGGATTTTCCTACACCAAGATATAAACATTTCACTGAGACTGGTCAAGGACATCCGAAAATCTGAAAGGAAGTGTAGTGGCTGCGGTGGAATTGTGCAGAGGAAATGGAATGGTGAAGAGGCGGTATCTCGGTATTAAGAAGGAAAGGAAATGGTTTTGCGGTTTGTGATATGAATTGGAGAGAATGGTATAAGGTGCCGCTGTTTTTGGAACAGAGATTGCGTGTAAGAATCGGTTGCGTATAGAATTGGTGATAATGTAATTGGTCGATAGTTACGGTGATGGAAATTGCTGTCTGAGGGTTTGTTTGGTTTGCATGGAAATGTAAGGGCATTTTAGTCTCTTCACTTTGCTCCCTAACCTCAACTTAATTTCTCCATCCAACTTAATTCCAAAAATTATCCCCAAGTGTGATTTGAACGCCTAATTATACACTAGTATACTTAAACCATTTTTATCGAATATTTATCGATTAAACTTTAATATTAAGGTTCCTAGTAATTCCTACATTATTTAGCGATTAAATCAGTTATTATAATTTCCAATTATTATTTCTCAAGAAATAGAGTTAGTCTAATTCGAAATTTATCGATTTAGTAATATAAAATCAAGTGAAATAATAATTTAATCCAAGGGCATCAATTTGCACATAAAAATTATTTTTACGCACTTATTGTGAAAACAAAGAAAGATAAGGATATATTTATCGAAATTTTCACGCCCGAAGTATGTTGAGTATATTAGTATCATGTTTATCGGAAATTCATTGGTTTTTATCTTAACGCGGAAATTCTTATTAGCATTTAACATTAGCAACTAATAGGAATTAATCATTGGAATTTAAATAATTTATTTTAAGATAGTAAGGCTATCGACTCAAGTATCATTAATTTAGCATAAAGGAATTCAAGTATTCTAACATTTTATGTTAAGGTGAAAAATTAATCTAACCCTAAAGATATTAATTTAGTCTAACAAAACCAAGAAATTTCATAACTTAGGAAAATTATATTATTTTTCACATAAACCTATTTTTACGTACTTAATTGCGAACGAGTAAAAGTAATGCTAGAAATTATTAAAGAATAAAAGAAATGCAAATGAAATATGCACTGGCTTATATATCTATTTTCAGGGTTCTCACAATCCGAACCACCTCGTACTAGCTTTGGACGACGAGCGCCGCCAGTTGGTGAACATCAACCTAGATTTATAGGCAGAGGTAGACGAGTTAAGACAGATGGTTAGTGTTCAAGGCGAGAGGGTCGATGAGCTTGAGGAGGTACTGGCTGGTGAGGTGGCTACTGCTGCGGTCCAAAGGACTAGGGCTCGACTCACTAGGTTAGGTGAGGAGGTCCATGATCGAGCTTCTGAGATCCTAGCAGATGCCACTATGATGATAAAGGGGGTGACGGATATTGTCCAAATCCCGGTTCAAGAGGAGAACCCTGAGGAGGATCCTGAGGATGAGATTACTCCTGGTAGTCCTACTGTGGACTAGGTCCCTAGTAATTGACCTTTTTGACTGGTATAGTTAGGATTAGTTAGGGTGATGCTAGTGCTGAGGCCATTGTATTTTGTATGACTGTGTGGCCTATTTTTGAGGCACTCTATTTTACTTTAGTCTTACGTGACTAAAAGTACTCTTGTGGCACCTACGTGCTATATTTTTGTGATTTTCCCCATAACTTGCTAATTGTATGGATCTTGACATGATAATGAATATAAATTATTGTTAGTTCCAATATTTTCTATGATTGATCCTTATTTAAGTTTTTTCCCCGTATAATTGATTTATTTCTTCCACTAGATATACCTAGGATAATGGAAGGACTAAGGAGTGGTCGAGGCCGTGGGCGAGGGACTAGACAGGCCCAACCTCATAGGTATGACCAGGGATCGGCAACTGGACCGACCCAAGGACAAGAAAATATTGAGGGTAATCAAGTGGCTACTGCCATCAATAGGATGACTGATATCCTAGAACGCTTAGCTGAAAGATAGGGTCTACAACCCCTTAACCAGCACGGGGCTAGGATAGAGGAGAAAATAGAGCTTTGGAGAGGTTCCTGAAGTTTAACCCACCTAAATCCACTAGAGAGCCCGACCCCGAGGCATCTGAGAACTGGTTAGAGAGAATGACTAATATATTCACTGCTTTAGACTATACCGAAGATAGGCAAGTAAATTTTGCTACTTTCCAATTTGAGAGAGTGGCACGTGCCTGGTGGGACTTGATAAGGGGGAAGTGGGAGAGAGCGTAGACCTCTTGGACTTGAGAAAATTTCATGAGGGAATTTAATGAGAAATTTCTCCCACCTTTGGTCCAAGAGAAAAGGGAAGATGAATTCATAAAATTGAGGCAATGAACTTCTAGTGTAGCTGAATATGAAGGAAAATTTACTAAACTTTCTAAGTATGCTCGATAATTGGTGACTAATGAACAAAGGAGGATAAGGCGCTTTGTACAAAGACTTAATGTGGAGATTCTAGAGGGATTAGCAGCAGCCCAAATCTCTACGTTCACTAAAGTCTTAGAGAAAGCACAGAGAGTCGAGAGTGCAAGGCTGCAAGTTAGAAATTTTCACGCTAAGAAAAGGGGCACTGTTAGTAACCCTTCTGGATAGGCAGATAAGAGTGCCCCACCTTTTAAAAAGGGAAAAGGAACGGGTGGAGTGGAGATATCTAGCACACCAAAAGGGACTCGATCAAGAGGAGATCGTAATGGACGAGGTCAATCGAGAGGGACACCTCCAGGTGGTCAATCTGTGGCTTCCCAAGTTGTTTGTGGTTATTGTGGCAAGCTCAACCATACGGAGAGTGATTGTTTTAGAAAACAAGGGAAGTGCTTGTATTGTGGTAGTACCGAGCACCAGATATCGAAATGCCCAAACGTACCAAAAGAATGAGGTAGTACCCAAAGGCCTGAAAAGTCAACCACTAAACAGTCTAGTACTGGAGGAAGTCGATCTAAAGCACCAGTTAGGGTTTATGCATTAGGCTATCAACATGTTTTCAACTCTGCTACGATCGTTAAAGGTATGATTCTTGCTTTTCATTATCTATCTGAGGTTCTAAGTGACCCTAGTACAATTCACACTTTTACAAAATCCTAGATTCATAAGATAGAATCAAAGTTTGACTGCAATTTAGGTGGATAGAAATTTTGAGATATGGATTAGCGATTGTAAGTTACTGATTGATCCGATAGGCGCGACTATTAAGGGGTATGATGTTATCCTAAGTGTGAATTTTGAGAACGAAATTTTTTTAAGGGGGAGAGGATGTGAGGACTCGCAAAAATTTACTTATTTAAACTCCTGTTACTAGCTTATTTAAATATTTAATTGCCCATTTACTCCGAATATTTTATTTCAACCTTTTTAGACCCAATTACATGGAACTATGACTTACTTATATTTTTAAAATGACTTGTTTCAAAATTTAATTTTTTGGAAGCTCGTTAAGTGAGAATAGTGAATGCGCGTTTGGAGATAATAATCGATTCGAGGGGATAATGAACTTGGAAAATTGGAGACCTATAGATTAGTCTTAAAATAGGTATTTTTACGTTTAAGTACTCAAGTATTAGTTAGTGATACTATCATTATACGAATTTAGTAGAAATTTCACTTTATCGCGCATAAATCGGAGTTACGTGTTTCACGTGTGCGATTAATTGATGGACTTAAAACCTTTATTTTGGGGCTATTAAGAATGAATAATAATAGTATGAATAGAAGTGCATTAGAGGTTTAGTGCACTACGAGAGGAATCGAGTACGAAACGCGCGCATACGCGCCCTATTCCTAATTGACTTTTGGAGCAATTTTTGTCCACAAACTTATAAGCTTCATAAGGAAGCTTCTTCATCAGAAACGTCACTTCCTTTCTTCCTTATAGCATCGAGCTTCACCAAGAAGAAGAACAACAAAACCCATCATCATTCCACTTCAAACCTTGCACCTTTTCTCTTCAAAATTAACACACACTTTGCAAATAACTTGGAGATCAACCTAAGTTAAAAAAAGGGCTTTCTTCACACTGTTTTCTTTAACTTCCGAGGACCGAATTTTTCTGTTTTAGTCACCTACAAAGGTAAACAACGGTCAACCTGTTAAATCTTGGTTTATGGAAGTTATCTTGAGTGGGCTTTATGAAATCCCACAATGGCTTGATGAACTGATTTGATGAGATTTGATGTTATTTATGTTGGATTAGTGATTAATCTAGTGAAAATAAGTTGTATTGTGGAAGAAAACTCAAAGGAAATGAAAAGGAAATTTTACCGTTTCTGCCCCTGCTATTGCCGTGCACTTTGGTGCACTTTTTTTTTGGTCCAATTAACTTTTTTTTGATGTATATGTGTAATATAGGTTGTGTGGAAAGTTTGCACAAAAAAATTACGTGATTTGGATGAGCAATTTTACCAAAACTGGAATTGTGTCCCGTATTGCTCTGGCAATGATTTTCAAACAGCTATAACTCTTTGCTCTGATGTCGAAATCGAGTGCCATTTGCACACTAGAAACTAGACATTTCCAATTTTCCAATGGTATAAATTGCAGGCCATGATTCCACCTGAGTGAACCATACCGACCTTGTAAATTTGCTTGTTCTGTTTCTCGTCTGTACTGGAAGCCTTGTTTTGAGTTGCGAATTGATGCTCAAATATGAGCTAGTTGTGGATAGAATTTGAAAACAATTCCTTCCAAGAAATTGTAGCCTTATGAATTTAGTTTTCAATGCCACTGACCACACTCAATTCTGAGTTGAATTGTGATCAGATTTCAGAGCTGTCTTCATGAAAGAAAATCCTAATTTTGGACTGATTTATAGCTAATCTTGAATTGGGACTTGTTGTTTTAAAATTCTTGGTGTTAATCACCTACCAAATGTATCTTGGATGTTTCTTAGACATTTCCTACACAAATGAACCATATTTGAGATGTTTTCGTTGGCCAAACGTTTGGGAAAATGAAAATGAAACGACAAGGCAATTTTGCCTTGGAAGTTCTTGGAGTTTTAATGGCTTGGTTAACTGACTTCTCATATGAATTTTTCTATGACATTTTACAGAGGAATAGTGCTCATATGGTAGGGTAATACTACCAAATTTGGTGTCATTCCAAGACCGTTTCGATGCTTGACTGAAATCCTAAAATCTATGTTCCAACCTGGAAAATGGCTAACAATCTCACTTTTTCAGTAACATTGAGCTGCTATATCTTTGTGCTTAAAACTCCAATTCTTATTTCGCTTGTTGTGTTCTAAACTTTGATTGTAACTCTAATAATTTGAAAGGCCTGTTCACATTCTGCGAATTTTGCCGAATTTTCAAAGTTGGCCAAAAACCAACCCCGAAACTGTCCCAATGGTCCAAAACAGCAACTTTGAGCTGAATTTTGAATGTTATCCATTTGGAATCTTGGAAAAGTGTCTTCTAGGAACTTTTAGTATTTTGGAAGTATAACGGTACTAAGTTTTTCAATTTTGAACATACGAAGAGTGAGATATGATTTTTCAAAGATTGAACCTCAAATCGAAAAATTTCAAACTTGACGGGAATTGAGTTTTTGAAACTCTTCCCTATCCTTCATTACTAATTGACCATTTTGGACTTGTCTTCATGAAGAAAATAAGTTTTTCCTTGTGTTAATAAACACTATTTTTGAACCTTAAATTTTGAGCAAGTAAAGCCCCATTCCATGGTATATTCTAGATTGTACAAGTGTACAATCCCTCTCTTGATAAGAAAGGATTTTCAAGTGATAGTGTGTAATAGATAACTATTGTTTGCTCAGATGCTTAAGGAGACCTTCACGAGAATCTCGAGGGAACACCTAAAGGCTTGTTTACGCACTCACTCTCTTATTTCGATTGGTGAGTGTCAAGTACATGAATTTGTTGCTAAGCGGTTAACTGTTTCTTATCCGTTATTGAATTTGAAATTTTGAGACGAGTGTGTACTTTACCGCACTCATTCTCTTTTGAACAAAATTATATTCTTATTTTGCTATGTGAATTCATATCCGACTTGTACATAGTAATGTGGATGTGATTCGTATTTGTGATTCGTATTTGGAATCATCGATTCGAGCTTTGCTCATCGACTTATATTCATATTTGTATTCTTATTCGTATTTGGAGGACGCCCAAACTCATTGATTAACTTTGTGAATTGAGCCAACACGGGCTTGGTCGATAAGCTTAGCAAACCATGAGATATTCGTAGAGCATGATCTATTGGAGGGATCTTGCTTGGCATCACTCGCGTAGTATTGCCATGATATACTTGAGTATTATCAAAACTTTGATGAGCGGGCCCGGTAAAGGGGTGTAACGGTGACGGGATTCGAAGAAAAGTGGTGTATCTACGGATTTGATACTTATGTGGTTGACGAAGTGTCAACATTAGATGTGATCAAGACTTGGACACGACTACGTGGAATTTAGCTCTAGAGTTACAGTATCCTTGAATTGTTTCTGTTTATTTTTCCTATTCGAAGAGTGAATTATTCAAACTTGATAGCTTTACTTACAATGTAATTGTTGTTGCTACTTGGATTATGTGTTTGCATGTGTGCTTCTTGGCCTCACTGAGTATTGGCTCATCTCATTAGTTTGTTTTCCTTAACAGGAACCCGATTGGAAGGAGTTAAGGAATTGCCGACTTGAGGCACTTTTGTATTAGTGTTTTGATTGTCATCGACTAGACACTTTTGGATGTTGTATATTTTGGAAAAAGTGATTGTAAATTTGAAATTTGTGATGTAAGACTTGATATTTATGTATGGAAATGACTTCGTACTTTTATTCCAACTTTCATTGTTAGTATTAGACTAGGTTTGAATTGCAATTATCTCGAGTCCTGGCAAAAGCTGGACAGGCATCCCGCGGATACCCTTGGGAGAAGTGGGGGCATCACAATCTCGCCGATTCGTTTGACCTCAAGTGATAGCTTACCAAGCAAATCAAAGGATCGAAATAAGTACTAATTACATTTGGAAACTCTAGCCATATAACTTTTAAATTCATTCACTCCCAATCCAACTACAGAAGGTTAAACTTAGCTATTCGTAAATGAGATAGACGAGAAAGTGGAACACAGGTAGGGAAATACCTCAAGATACTATGCCACTAATTCCTATTTTAGGGTCTTAACACAAGGGGTACCATTATCACTTATATAAATAACAAAACCCTAAAACATACTTCATATATCAAAAGTTCCAGACCCTAACTCACTCTCCTTTATACACTTACTTATAAACCTGCTCAAGAAGAAACCATAACCTCTTACTCCCACTAGTGCCTTTTACCATCCTCCATCAAGGCAGTCATCCAAATTCTGTCAAAATTTGCATACAAGTATCGAACCCGCATCCTTGTCCCCAAAATCTTCATACATAATCCAAATCTTATAGAGAAATAAGAATCAAAACCAGGTTCTTAGGTAGCATTGCAAAAGGGTAGAAGATAGACATGGTGGTCAAGCAAGGGTTTGTGACGCCCCACATCTCCTTAAGGCGGACCAAAGGGTATCCGCGGACGCCTGCCCAGCTCTCGCCAGGACTCAAGCAATCCCATTCAATTTAAATCCGAACTAAACATTTCAAAGAGAGAGAAACATGAATACAAATAGTGCGGAAGCGTTCAAGCTTAACAAGTCACTTAACATGTAACCATTACATCGGAAATCATAATACGTCTTAAATTCAAAATACACGTCAGGCCCCAAACTTTTACATTTCAATTCCAAAAGTACAACTCAAACCAGAGCCTAGTCAAAATATAGCAGGAGTCTTAACAAAAGTACAACGAAGGGTTTCTCCATACTTCTCCAAGATTCAGTCCTGTTAAGGAAAACAAAACTATAGGGTGAGCTAAACGCTCGTGAGGCCAAGAACACACATGCAAGCACTTTGTTCAAATAGCAATTCCAAATTTAATAAATAAAACCATGTCCTTTCAATAATCAATCATTCGAACAGGAAAAGTAATCAGAAACTGTCGCGCCCCATTTTTTGATAAATAAATAAAATGGTTTAAAAAATGTATTTTTTTTGTGATTGGAAAATGATTTTTGTGAGTTGAAAAGACATGGGTCTCAATGGGACTTGGAAAGCGACGATTCGACCCAAAAAATAGTTTTAAAAAGGGTTTTGAAATGAAAAGTTTGGAGTCGCCACTTGGTAATGATTTAAGGTGTACCAAGTCACCTAAAAAATGAGTTTTAAAGTCAAGTAATAATAAACCCTTTTTAAAACGACTCCTAGTCTACGTAAAACAAAGAAAAAGGTTCGGGAGTCACGTTTGACAAAGGGGAAGGCAAGGATAGACTCCAAGGCACCCCTTTGACCTAGCCAAGGCTAGTTGCGTGACTTAACCCTAACTTTCCTAACTTTCTACCCAGGGTATGTATTGCATGTTGGATTATGCCTATATGAATGCAAAAACGAAAAAATGCAATCCTAAATTCTATGATGTCTCTCGTGAGGTTTTTGGTCCCAGACCACATGAATTGTGGCGGCCAATAAAGGGAAACCTCATAGAGGTCGATTGATGCCAATGGTGACTCAAGTGCAAGTGTGCAAGTGTATGAAAAGATTCATGTATGAAATGGTGTAAAAAACAAAGTGTTTGTGTGCGCATGTGTAAAGAAAGTGCACGTGTGAATTTGGATGAAAAATCAAAGTATTAGTGTGTGCAAATGAATGAAGATAGGATTATAAATATATATATGTGAAATTTGAGTTCTACTTATGGAGTAAGATTGAGTAAAACATAGTAAAAAATAAGGATTGAGAAATGTGGGAAAAAGGGTGATTAAAAGAGCATGGAAGTGAGAAAAAATGAAAGTATGTCTCTAAGGGAATGCAACAAATTGGGTACGGGGATGACGCCTAATTTTTCGACTTTGATTTTCCCTCGGATTAGAAGGTAAAACTAGCGTGCTAAGGCTATCGAGTAGCCACACTCGCTCGTTTCCCTTATCAAGAGGGGGTTTTCACGCAAATGAACCCTAACTAGCATGAGATGCAAGTCCTAAAGTGAAGGGGAAGGGGTTTGAGGAACATACCAAATGATAAACTAAGGAAAAATGCGTGATATGTGGTGATCATGCACTTGATGAAAAAAGAAAAAAGAACCTATTGGGTCTAGCATTGGACTAGCCCATCCTATGAATTCCGACTAGCGTTGGACTAGTGGAAACGATAAAAGAAGCCACAACTAGCGTTGGACTAGTGTGGTGACGTACATTCATCCATTCTATTCATCTATACTACAAAAAGCGAGTAGACATGCAAATCACCTAAATCATGTAGCACTTATCATGCTCGACTAGATGCAAGATCCTAATAAAGCATTTAACATATAACACATAGGCATGCAACCATTACATTTGCTAACTAAAACAAAAGGGAAAGGGAAAATGGACCAAATTACTTGCTACGCCCTATCTATTACAAGCCAAGAGGTGTACACATACCCCATTAATAAAAATCAAAAGTAAATGAAATAAATGAAAGGAAATGTAAAGAAAGCAAAGTAGGCATGCAATTCACTTAGCACATTGGATCACATAGGAGAGACAAAAAATAAAAGAAATTATACCTCCCCCTTTTGTGGTGCTAATAAAGTGGACAAGGCCTAAAATGGGCTAAAGTCACCAAGGAACTGGACAATTTGGCTAAAACCATCCAAAGCAACGGATTAATGCACCAATGTAATGATAAAATGTAAATAAAGCAAATTGAATCCATCAAAACATTGAATCATTCTTCAATTGCAACGTAAAAGATCAAAAGAATGCATAATTTCCAAGCAAAAGTGAGTCATTGACCCAAATTTCTAAGATAGAAAATGACTAAGGACTCAATAACAACCATCAACCAATCAAGGCCCATTGAAACATTTTAGGAACTTTAAAGATCAAAAATCAAGAAAGGATCAAATAATTACAAATAATCACATAAGTGTTAAAGCATTTAAACCATTTAAACATCCATGTTCGCCAAGCTGGGGCTTAATTGAAAGGAAAAAAGGAAGTTTGAGGGGTCAATTTGTGGTTGATTTTTCAATTACTTGGGCCACAGTGGAACAAATGGAGACTTGGGGGGTGAGGATGCAATTTTCTGGAATTATTTTCATGCAAAATGCATGCAAACGTACGAAAGCATTCTCTGCATCAAACAAACCAAGTGATTATCATGCCAATTCATTCAACAGCTTCCATGATTTCTCAACAAAATTCGGCAAGCAAGATCCATACAAAGCTTTCAACCAAC
Source organism: Coffea arabica (assembly GCF_036785885.1). Lineage (NCBI taxonomy): Eukaryota > Viridiplantae > Streptophyta > Magnoliopsida > Gentianales > Rubiaceae > Coffea > Coffea arabica. The sequence goes on from NC_092329.1 coordinate 40,412,780, forward strand.
TTCAATTAACAAACATGGCTAAACACCTCTGAAAAATATAATTCATGGCAGCACTTCATGCTAATGACAACTAGAAACAGTGGCTGCGACAACAAAATGGAACCTGCTGCATTTTCACTGTTCTCAGGTTTCGGACCTGAGTATGCAGCTTGACTCGAAGGTTTTTTAGACCAAAGTCATAGTTTGAAGCTGAACAACAAGACAAATCACTCCAACATCCCAAACAAGCAGCAAAAGACAATCTTTTTATGAAGTTTTCATGCAAATGTTTCAATCAAAGTTTCTGTAACTGAAGATATGCGCCTACCACGGAATTTCTGAAATCAGGATTCAATTAGCTTCTTATGGGTTAGAAACTGCAGAAATATTCTATTATTCACCCCAAGAAACTCCAGAAACGTTCTAACACACAGCAAACAGACCCAAAAGAACAAAAAAAAAAAAAACCAAACTAGAACCTCCGCTAACCCAAAAACCAGCTTCGTTAACATCGCTGCAATAGATTGGCCTTGTTGCAGCTGATACTACATCGCAAATTGCTACTTTAAGATGCAGGCAGGCATAGACATGGCATTATCATCACACAGCAAGCAAAAGCAAAAGAAGTCCCAAAGGAGCAAACAATCCACACCAGAAATTTAGTTACCAAGGAAAATTCAGTTTTTGTCTAATCGTTGTAACAAACCAGAAGCTTCAAGCTTGTTGCTTGTTTCATCAGATTTTCGTGCACAAATCCCAGCCAAAACAGAGCTTGAAACCAAACAACCAGCTTACCAAATACCCTTCTCACTCTTCAACAAAAAGTCTTTGGGTTTAGGCACCAAGAAAAATCAGAATAAAACAAACAAAGCTGGAAATTTCCTGCGGCTTCACAAATCAACCAAAACAGATTCATACGAAGTAATTTAAACCACCCCCTTTTATTCATCAACCATACTCAAAACAACTACTGCTAGCTCTACCCCAGAACCGAACTACCTACTTCCAACAGATCCAACGATGCAACTAGATAGGAAGGAAAAAAAAACGCAGCACAGCTACAAAGAAAGAAACTTGCGACAATTTTCTAGCCATGGTTCTTTACCCTTGCTGTGTTCATCAGATGTATCTCCCATCTGAACACAGCCCGACACCCCAATCCATCAACATCCGAACATAAAAACCAACAAAAGAAAGAAGATCAACCAACAACGAAGCATTAACACAAACAAGCTCGAATCTTTTTCCATTTCCAGAAATTTTATGCATCAGATTCGGATGACATGCATTTTCTTAACTGAGTTCTGTCAAGATTCAAGTTCAAAACATACAAAATCTAAACAAACCAACCCATGAAATCGATATATACTGATGTAAAAAGCCAAGAACGAATCCACGATAAACCAAGCAATCAACAAGCAGCCCACGGAAAGAAAAAAAAAAAAAACGCAGTAGCAATGATTTCCAAAATTTTTTGATCCAAATGCCACACTTATTTGACTAGAAAGGGCTGAGAACATCACCTTACTCACGGACAAAACGTGAGACCACCCAGGAAGATAACTCAAATGGAGCCGCCGGATTGCTGAAATTGCGTCAATAGCTTTGAGTTTGCGGTGAGGACAGTGATGATCAGATTTCAACTTCCTTTTCTTCTCGTTGTTTTCCCTTTGGCCAGACAAAATCCTTACTTCAAATCCTCCTCATCTGTCGTTTTTCTCGTCTTCACTGCCACCCGAGACTCACTCTCTAATTCCTCTTCCCTCAGTTTCAGTTTTTCTTTCTTTTGCCGTCAATTTCACCCTCTCCCTTGTTTTGTTTTCTCAGCTGACAGATGATTCCCCAGCTTTTTTGTTTTCCCTCATCGAAATCCTCTCTTGCTCCCCGAAAAACTCCCTGCGGCTGATGTTTTCTTTCTGCTTTTATATGGAACTCCAAGGCCCTTAAACCCTCCACTGAATGGTCAGGATGAAGGCCAGCCTCTGCCTTCATCCTGCCCTTCAATGGCACGTACGAAGTTGGCCCTTTGCAAGCTGCCAAAAATGCAGCTTGCAGGCCACGATCCCTTTTTTTTTTTTTTTTTTTTTTTTTTAGAAAAAGAAAACTAATACAACTTGATAATTACAGAAATGATAATAACAAAATTACACAAACCAGGTAATAATAATTATAACAAAACAAAAATAATTTTAAACAAAACACTAAACAAAAAATGGCCATTTTTTAATTTTCAATTTTTCTCTTTTCATTATTTTCTTTTTCTCAAAATAACTTAATAAAAATAACTAAAGTGCCCAAAGATTGCATTTAAAGAAATAAGCATATTTTTGTGAACAAATTTTCCCTTTTTTCCTTTTTTTTTCCTTTTTTTCATTTTTCCAATCCAACAACAGCCTATTTTTTGAATTTTCCTTTTCAAGAAAGCATTGAACAAAATGACTACAACATATTTTTGATGTTTTCCTTTTCTTTTTCCTAAAAACTCTACGCTAATTTTAAACTTAAAAGCTAAAACTAAAAATTAAAACTAAAAGTAAACAACGAATGCAAGCAATCTAAAATGAAAATCATGAAATAGATGCCACATAAAATTATTCAAAATTTGGTGTCTACAGAAACAATTCAAGGATATAGTAGCTCTCAGGAGCTAAGTTCCACTCGCTCTGCCGATGTCATTCGTATACCTTCTCGCGTTGACCCTCCTGTCAACCGGGTCGGTATTTCCATTTCCGTAGATCACTACTTACTTCCCTCCGTCCACCATACACCTCAAGAGCCCACAAATCATTTATAAGGCGATACTCCACGAGTATGCCAAGCAAGACCTCTCATTAGGTCGAGCTTATATATCTCATGGCTCGCCCAGGTTCCCGACCAAGCCCATTGCCGGCTCGAGTCCAAGGACGGCCTATGAGTTTGGGCGTCCCCCATTCATTTAAAAGTCGAGAAGGTTCACTCCATCGACGTATGTATTCATATCATACCATTGCATTTCAGTCATTCATTCAATACATTTCAATCATTCATTTGAAATTAGAACGAGTGTGATAAAGTACACACCCGCCCTTATTTTCTTAAAATTCCAACAATTACCACAAATAAACATGTATCAAGGATTCACACACTTGACACTCACCGAGCAATTCAATAAGAATTATTTTCTGGGAGTTCAAGTATCCACAGTAAGATCCTCTTGAATGTCTCCTTGTGCGCCTGGCAATTAATAGTGGATAATCACTCAATAATCCAATTATCAAGGAAGATTGTACACTAGTACAATCTAAAGATTATTTCACAAAAGGAACCTCAATTACTCGTAAATCGAGGTTCAACTTGCCTTTTATTATGTACAATATTATTTGAGTTTTTATCATGAAAATCGAGGGCAAAACGTTTGAATAATACTAAGAGAATTAAGAGTTTTGGAAAAACTCCTTTGCCTTGAAAATTGAGAAATTTCAGTTTTATCCTAAATCTTTGAAAATTCGAATCTCTCTCGATATAAGCCCAAAATTGGTAAACTTTATACCGTTGGAAACCTTTTGGAAAGTGCTAAAATTTCTTAGAAGACACCTTTCCATGAATCTAAGTGGGAAGTACTCAAAAATGAGCTTGAAGATACAGACTGGGCGTACAAGGCAGAATTAAGTTGGATTTCGGCCAACTTTGAAAATTCGGCACGGTTCACACGTTGCAAACCAGCCTCTGAAATTTGTCACTCAAGTAGTGTTGCAAGTGAGGTTTATAACAAAACAAGCGGATCAAGAATTGGAGTTTCGAGCACCGAGATACGGTAGCTCAAAGTTGGGGGAAATTCAAGACTGGAGAAGAATTTCCAGATTTGAACCTCCAACACTAGGAATTTAATTGGGTATCGAAAAGAACTTGGATTGGTACCAAAATTGGCAGTATTTTACTCCCATATGAAAGGTACCGCTCTATCAAATTTCAGGGAAAAATACCTTCGGAAAGATAGTTAATTAGTCAACCAAAGTTCAGGAAAAATTCTAAGGCAATCTGCCTTTTGACTTTCATTTCCAAATTTCAAATCGTTTAACCAAGAAAGCTATCCAACCATGGTTCATTGGTGAAATAAAGGTCTAAGATACATCCATGATACCTTTTGTAATGGTTTAGCATCAAAATTTCAATTAATAAGATCACTCCCAAGTTTTTGTCCCAAATCAGTCCAAATATTACGTTTTTCCAAAACAGGGCAGTCCACTTGTTTTAGTCACAACTCAGTCAATTTAACTCGGAATGAGGCATGGTTTATGGCGTTAGAAAATACATTCATAGGACTAAAAGTTCACAGAAGGAAATGTTCTGAAATTCTGCAAGCAACCAGCTCGAAATTGAGCCTCAAGTTGCTGCCTCTACAAACCATTCCAGCAAATCCGAGAGACAGGACAGCCATCTTAAAATGTTTGGTTCGGCTCACTCACAAAGAATCAGAACGTGAATTTTCTCTCAAATTAAAGCCAGGAATGTCTAGTTTGAAACGCCACTGACGGCACTTGATTTCGACACCCGAGGACAGAGTTATGGTCAAAATGCTACCGCTGGACAGGGTTACCCGAATAACTTTCCAGCTTGCCTAGTCCACGAATAAATTCATTTGTCCATCCAAACGTTAATGTTTTCCAACGAAAATTTTTACACATATAATATAACATATAAACATCAGGTTCATGCCAATAAATCACCAAAAATTGGCCTTATAGTGGCCGAACAAAACAGGGGCAGTTTCGGAAATTTCTTGTCATGACCTCAACTTTGAGTTTCCAACAATAATACTCCATAAATCCATCATTATAACCACTAAACTACCATTAAATCCAACATTAATCCTCTAATCAGCAACAACAACCCAAGTGTGGGAATACAAAGTGTGACGACCCCACTTCTTCCAAGGGCGAACCCAAGGGTATCGGCGGGCCGCCTGCCTAACTCGCGCCAGGACTCAAAACTTAGAGCAATAAAACGAGATAGATCGAAAGAGCACTATATACAATATATACAATCCCAAAAGCTATATTTACATCTTCAAAAGTCTCGAGTCAAACCACTGTAATACACTATAACCACAACCAACAGAAGATAGACCCTAAGAAGGGTTCTTATACAAACCACCAAAACAAAAACAAATATTCTAACTGTTCAACTATTACAAGCCAATCTAACTATACTAGTGTAAGAGCCACAAGTCCCCGCGTCGGCCCCTGCTAAGGAAAACAAAAGGAAAAGGGTTAGCTATATGCTTAGTAAGTAAACAGGGGCGAAAGCATAAATTTCACGTAACAGTTACACAGTAAGAGTAAAGCAAAAGCAGAAAAGTAACATCACATAATAAGGATACAGGTGGCTCCAAAGCCAATTCATATGCCATGCGTGATCTCCTGCCGACACTCCGTCGACCACACTCAATGGTCCGTAGAACTTCACTTGTACACCCACCGGCACCTTATCACCCTCACTGGCCAGTCACCTCACAAACTTATCCGGGCGAACGAAATCACAAACTTGAGCTTGAGCCACAAGCTCGGGTCACAAACTTGGTCACCTTCTCGGTGAACCGGATTCACAAAATTGGTTCATAACATGAACCTACAAACTTGGTGACCTCAGACTAAGTTGGACTGACTTCGACCAAGCCCTAACCGGCTCGAATAGTCCATACAGGTCTTAGATCGGGCCCACGAACTCACAAACTTCACAAAATTCACAAACTTTACTCGAAAGTCGCCCCGAGCCACAAGCTCAAGGGTTTTGGTTCCAAAAGGGTCATATACATATGCCAAGTACAATTATACATTCAAATTAGGGTTTAGGTCGAGTGCGATAAAGTACACCCTCGCCTAAGTACCCTTTTCACATATCTCAAACACATAGCAAAGAAAACACACCAAACTGGCCTGAATACTTACTCAGAAACTGAAATAGCAAAAGTACGAAGTCGGATCGAAATGAACAGCTAGTAGTGGGCCCCACCAGTTCCGCCCAGCTCACCACCGTCTGAAATAGGAGATTGTGTCACAAAATATCGCAAACGGCTACTATCGTGCCTAAAACAAGCAAAACGGCAAAAACGACACGCGCGCACGTAAATATGACGGACGGAAACAGAAACGGCCGTTAGCGGAAACGGCAGATTTGACACTCGTTTCTATTTTAATCATAAGTTGAGCTACGAATATCGGATTAAGGCGTATGAGATACCATATTGAAGCTTAAAGGATGAACAACAACTGTTATGAAGACATCCAGAACTGAAACTGGAGGCTTCAGTCCCAAATGAACCAAACACAATCACTTACGAAATCTGGCCAATGCACAAATGGTCAGTTTTGAGTGCAAACTGTTTTCTATGCTACACATGGTCAAAAGAGCTGAAAATTGGCAGTTAGATGGTTCATTCCAAATGGAACAACGTCCATGAAGGTCGGCAATCCAAATTGGGAACGGAAATTGGTCATCAGGACCAAAACAGATCTGACCAGAAAATGGTCATTTTCACGGGCAAGCCTTGTTTGCTCGGCTATATCTCAGGTTTTATAAATCCGATTCATGAAATTCCAAGGGCGTTAGAAAGCTCTGATATAGGGCTATAAGTTTGGTGTTTTGGTCGCAAGCCCAAACAGCTTGTAACCCAGTCAAATGTGAAGCCAAAGTTCCAGTCATAAACTTTCCAAAAAAATGTAACAGAATTTGACGGTCAAAACAGGTCTGAGTATTTCATTTATAGCTCAGGATATACTAATCCGTTTAACCTGAAAATTTACAGGAATATCCAGGACTTAAGGGGCTACAATGTTGAAGAAGGAAACTTTGTCCAATTTTGAATGTAACAAGGTCAAAAATGCAAGGCACTATACCAGAATCGCAAAACAGGATCACAAACCGTATTTGACCTCAATATGCGGTAATGGCACCAAATTCACTACGGTTATCGGATGGGGGTGTAAGACCCACCATTTCGAAGCTAAGAAACAGGGCTACAACAATGTAGAAGGCCACGCAGTCCAAATCCTAGCACAACTAGGTCAAATATGCAAAATACGAAACCAGAATTACCAAAACAGGTTTGCAAATCACATAATACTGTAATGAGTCCAACTCAGTCTATACAAGTCCAAATGCATTGATTCCAAAGGCATATGGTAGCTAAGACATTCCTCTATATTTCATCAGAAGACACCAACATCCAAATCCAAAGTAATTCCAGTCAAAATAGCCAAATACAAACGCAGTTCTGCCATCCTGATCAACCCAGAACAGCCACAGTAAAATCAATATATCTCACTCTACACTAATCCAAATAACCTGAAATTTTACAGGAACCTCCAACACATCAATACCTACAACTTTCATGTTTTAATCAAAGTCCAATTCTGTGAGGACCTAGTCCGTTCGTACGTTGAGGTTAGGGTTATTCATTATTTTGTACGGTTAAATTAAGGTTTTAGGGCTAAGGAGAAACCCTAATCTCGGCCAAGATTGGAAACCCTAACTTTGCTTATGATGAAACCCTAGTTTATGCGGTATTCTAGTGTGTGTTTTGGCACAAGTAAAAATAGGATTTGTTATAGTTTACAGAGGTTTAACAAGTTTGAAAATGGTTGGCAAACTCTGGATTAGCAAACCTCTAGTTTTACAATATTAGAAAGCTTAAGTGGAGTTTTATTTATCGCCCGCCTTTTCCACATTTTCTTTATTAGAAAAGTTCCCCAGATAATTTTTATGAGTAAATATAGATTTTAGATGATTTTTCTAGTATCGGTTAGTTTTTGCGAAATTAAGAACGTATATCGGATGTGGGACCCACTAGTGCGAAAAGTTCGGAAAAATTCGGTCAACTAGGTTAAGTTTTGGATACTGGATTTCATTTACCGGGTGTTATGAGATAATTGAAGGTTGTTATATGGATGAGAGTGGAGAGAGACAAAGTGATAGAGATGCATTAAATAAGGTGACAAGTGTCACCATAAGATTAACTCTTACAATTTGACTTACTATTCATACTTTTACCATTTTGCTTAAATATCTCAAAACTTTGACCCAAAAATTATCAAAAATTCCTCCATAAGAGCCGGCCCTCTCTTCTTCTCTTTCTCTCTCTCTTACTCCAAGCACAAGGAAGAAACACTTCAATCTTGTTCCAAATCATCAAAACCAACCATCCAACCTTGATTTTGCTCCATAAAACACCTTCAAGTGGTGGTTGTGAGTTGTTTTGTGGATTTGTTTGGTAAGTTAAGGAGGTCAATAGCTCTCTCTCTCTTGTTCTTAAGGTAAGTTGTGAAGAACCACCCTCCTCCTTTAATTGATGCTTAAATCATACTTAGTGGTAGCATAAGATGCAAAGTTATGGTTTATTTCTTGATTTGTGGTTGTAGTGATGAAGTTTTATTATTTTTGGGAATTTTTCTGTTTTAATATAAGCATGATAGTATGGCTATCTATGATAATGGGAAATGGTATATAATAACTCTAGGAGGTGGAACAAGTGATTAATTGCACCCAATTTCTGGTTTGGAAGGAATTTGAGAAAGTTAGGGTTTTATATCCCCAATTCTGTCCGGTTTTGTATCTCATGGTTAGAGACCGAATTGGCCTTGGCTTCAAACATGAAAGTTGTAGATAATGATGTTTTAAAGGTGCCTACAAAATTTCAGGTCAATCGGAGTAGTGTAGAGTGAGATAAGTCGAAATTACTATTGCTGTTCTGGTTTACCCAGAATTGGAAAACTGTGATTGTAATTGGTTGTTTTGGCTAGGAATGCTTCCGAATTGATTGTTGTGGTCTTCTGATGAAATGTATCCCTGTTTCTAAGCTTTCATGTGGCTTTGGAATTTCTGGATTTGGACTTATATAGGCTGTTTTATGATGTTTGTACTAGAATACGGTTTGTGAACCTGTTATGAGATTCTGGTATAATATGTTACATTTTTGACGTAGTTACACTCAAAATTGGATTGAGTGACCTTCTTCAACATTGTATCCTCTTAAGTCCTGAATCTACCTGTAAAATCTCAGGTCAAACGGATTAGAGTATCCTGAGTTATGGACAAAACCCTCAGGCCTGTTTTAGACATTAGTTTGTGTACGTTTTGAATTTTAGTTTCTGATCGTGGGGTTTTCCGTAGGGGTGGGCACGGGTCGGGTACCCGCCCCTAACATGATTTGGCTGACCCGACCCTAATATATCGGATCAGCCATTTTGCGACCCTAACCCGCTCCTAATATTTTCGGGTACCCGAATAGCGGGTACCCAAAGAAAAGGGGCGGGTCATAGGGTACCCGCCCCTAAAAAAAACTATTTTTCAATAAAAAAAAATTATTTTCTACTTAATATCAACATGTTTTTCAATAAAAAAAAAACATGCTTTTCCAATTAATATTGGTAGAGATATTGTAATTAAAGTACATACATCACCATTCTCACACATTTCATCCAATAATCAAATCGATCTCATAAATTTAGTACATATTAGAATATCTAATGGACAAAACGAAGTTTCATAATAATTTTGAGTACATCACCATTTTCACACATTTCATACTTCTACAACACAACAAACACAAGGATAATAAGTATTTGGTAACTTCCCCAAGGATATTATGGTACAAGACCGCATCTCAAATAAGTCAATTTTGAAATCAAGTTCGGAAAAGAATTGAATAGAACTAATTATTTTTGAAAAAAATATAACCAAAAAAATGTTAAAAATCTTCCCCAACTTCTTTACATCTTTGGAATAGACCTTATGGTATTAAGGTGATGAAAAAGAAAAATAAATTTCTTACACTAAATAAAAGAGACAAATTAAAGAGATATAATTGCAAATGAATGACACAAATATTTTAATTATCTAGCTAACAGAAAATTGAAACTCCAAACAAAAATCTTTGATTGAATTGATGCAAGATTTGCAGGAAAGATCGATGGAGGTAGAATAAAAATAAAAAAGATGAAAGGGATGAACAATTTTTATAACAGAGTTTCACAAATTTTTTTTTTTTCATTTTGTTCATGTTTCACCGAGAATATTCGCTTTCTTCAAAAAAAATGAGAAGAGTAGATCATATAGGATTAGAATATGAGGCTGCGAGGCACTTCACTTGCACTTAGAATTAAAAATTACAAAATTATAAAATGATCCCTACTTTTTAAATATTTATAAAATATACCCTGCGGGTCGGGTACCCGCGGGTTTTTATTTTTCTGATCCGTATCCGTACCCGATTTTTCGGGTACCCAACCCTCATCTGCCCCGCTAAGAAAAATCGGATCGGGTATCCTATTTTTCGGATCGGATCGGGTTCATCGGGTTTTCGGATCGGCGGGTTTTTTTGCCCACCCCTAGTTTTCCGTGTTGATCATGTACGAACTGGGTGCTGATCCCTTCATATGAAATTTAGATCTTGGTCTCAGCTTCGAAATGGTATAAAGTACGTCAAAATCCGAGTTCCGTAGCTCCTGTTATGACCGAAACAAAAGCGATCGTCAGAACTGCCTTGTATCTGGACAGTTCTGACGGGTACTTTGGCACTCGATTTTCGTTCTGTTTTGAGTGGATTCAGGTCTTGGCCAAAACATCAAAGTTTTAGCCTTATGTCTCAGCTTTCTAATGCATTTGGAATTTCCTGATTTGGAGTTGTGAGCTTGGAGTTATGGTCCAGGAAACAATCCTGTTCGTCACCCTAAGACGTAAACTTCTGGTACCGTCTTCCACGATTTCGGCCTGCTTTGATTCAGATCTAGATTAAGGTGTCTTCATGAAAATTGTATCCCTATCTCATAGCTTCGAAACGGTATCTTGTTCACTTTGATCCGACATTCCTAGCCTAACTTTTGACCAAAACGGTTTGAGATGGCAGATTTGGCCGTCCCGTTTGCCGTTTCCGCACTTGCGCGTGCCAATTTTGTCGTTTGGCTTGTTTTAAGTACGTTAGTGGCCGTTTGTGATATATTATGACACAATCTTCTATTTCAGACAGTGGTGAGCTAGGCGTAGCCGGTGGGGCCTGTGACGCCCCGAAAGAATGAGTGTGAGAACCCGAAAATTTTCTAATTTTCTAGGGTTTATTTTTTTTTAAAATCGCCCGCCTTTTCTACATTTTCTTGATTATAAAAAATTCCCAGATAAAATTTATGAGCAAAGATAGTTTTAAAATGATTTTTCTAGTATCAATTAGTTTTTGAGAAATTAAGAGCTTATACCGGACGTGGGACCCGCTAGTGTGATATAATTTTGGTGACTAAGTGAATTGTGTGCTAAGTGTTATTATTTTACAAGGTGCTAGGAAATGATTAGAGGGTGGTTATATGATGTAACCATTGGAAGCCAAAGGATTAAAGAAAATACTAGAAGGGCCAAGTGTCACAAACCCATTGCAAGTTGGACCTTTGACTAAGACCATGATTTCTTCTTCTTATCTTGACCAAACCTTTTGTTTTCATCATTTCTTCTTCTTGTAAGCATGATGGACGAAATTTTGAGAGAAAGAGAGAGAATATCCAGCATCTTGCACCTCAATTTCTTCCTCCAATCTTGAGTTCTAACCGATTAAATTGCAAATCACTCCATAAAACTTGCTAGCTAAGGAAGATTGAAGCTATTGGTGGAGTTGTTTTGGAAGAAAAATCCCTAAGCCATCACCTTTCTTGATATTTCAAGGTATCATGTCTAACCATCCTTTCTTTGATCCTGATTTTGTTAAATTAATGACTTGTGATGGCTAATGAGATGTTTTAGTGGAAGATTAGCACTTGAATGCAAAAATTTCCAGATTAGGGTTTTCAATTTCCCCAATTCTGCCTGACACTGTTCATCATAGTTAGAGGCCGAATTGGCCTTAGTGCAAAACATGAAAGTTGTAGAGAATGAGGTTTTATAGTTACCTGCAAAATTTCAGCTCAATCCAAGTTCGGTAGCCAGTGAAAAGACCAAAATACCCTTGCTGCCCTGTTTCTGTCCGAACCTGGAAATCAGCTTTGGTAATTGATTAGTTTGACAGGGAATACTACTGATTTGGTTGTTGATATCTTCTTAAGAATTCTAGCCTTGTATCTTTGCTTTTAAATGGCTTTGGAATTACCTGATTTGGAGTTGTGTGTGCTGAGTTATGACTGAATGAATCAGGACTGCCACAGTGAGCTTCGAACTAGAAAATCTGGGGTTGTTTTGGTAAATATGGCCTAGTTAGGGTGAGACATAGACTGAGTGGTCTTCATGAAAGTTGTATGGAATGATATTGTAGAGGTGCCTGCAAAATTTCAGGTCAATCGGAGTTGCGTAGCTTGAGAAAAGATGGAATTACCCTTGCTGCCCTGGTTTTACCCGAATTTGGGAATTGCTTCTGTAATGGGTTATTTTGGTTGGGAATGCTTTGGAATTGGTTGTTGAGATCTTCTGTAATATTGTAGCCCTATCTCTTAGTTTCGAAACTATGTATCTTGCACCTTCATCTGACAATCGTAGCCTTTGGTACCATTACCGCAAAATGACGTCAAAACTGTTTTTCTGGTTTTGAGCTTAACTTTCATTTCCGGACTTTTCCCTAGCTTGACTTGTACTAGTACTACTTGGAGCTTGCTGAATGGCTATTGGAGGAACTTGTTGTTGTGTGTGTACCTTTGGGACTGGCTGAAGAAATAATGAAGCCATGATGGCTGGAAAAGTAAGCAAATTTAGGGGAAGTGCTGTCCGAACTTTTAAAGGACTTGTTTACATTGAGTTTGTGATCTAAGACTTGGATTTGAGCAAGGCAATGTTACATGATGGATGATTTCTGAGCCATGGAGGTGAGTGACCTCAAACTACTTCTAAAGTTATTTATGAACCGTTTCTTACATTATTTACTTTTGAACTGTTTCCAAAGTCACTTTTGAAATGTTTCCTTGCATATCATGTGTACTGGCATTTGAGTGTGCCTTGTTTGCTATATTTCTTGACTTCATGACTTGTATTTTGGTTGATAACGTGTTAAGCGCTTATAATGATTTCCAAAACGAGTTTTCGAGGCGAGTGTGTACTTTATCGCACTCGACCTCGATAAATGTGAAATTTTCGATTGAAATGTTACTTGCGCATGAATGTAAGCCTTTTGGGCTGAACTGGACATTGCCCCTTGTTACCGATTGTCTTGAGCCAGAAGCGGACTCGGTCAGGTGATTAGGAACTTGGGTGAACGTTTGGTATACTCGAGTATTACCTATGTAGGTTGGTGGAGCCTGGCCAAAAGCCAGGGACGGGGTGAATGAAATGAAATGAATGACCAAAAGAGCGAGGAAATGTCAGGAGAATGAATGTATCCTTTCATGAATGTTATTATCGCTTTCCATTGTAAATGTTTCTTGAATTATTGATAATCCATATTTACTGTTTTGCAAATGATGTAATTGTTTCTGGACTTATCATTTGATTCATGACATCATTGAAATGAACTATTGTGAAACCGATTTGATTACTGATTTTAATGGTTACTCGCTGAGCTTCTAGCTCACCCCAAAAATATTTTATTCCCCTCCACAGGGCTCGTGGCGAAGGAAGGACTTGTAGTAGTTGTGCACGTGTATGGATGGCCTAAACTTTGTACAATTTTGGATTTGGAATTATTTTATGTATATTTGGGATTAGTTTCCGCTGCATTTGTGACATGTAATTATTGGAGACGGGTGTGTATTTGTGGACCATTTGATGTATACTTGAGTTTTGTATTGTATTTATTTGAGGACTGTAATGAACGACTGAGTCCCAGCGAGAGTTGGGCGGGCGGTCCGCCGAACGCTTTGGTTCGCCTTAGGGGGAGGTCGGGCTGTCACAGGGCCCACTACTAGCGAACACGCGCGAAGCAATTTTGCTTTTGTACTACTTTTGTATTTTGGGTAAGTATTCAGGCCACTCTTGTGTGTTCGTTGCTTATGTGTTTCGATTTGTATGAAGAGGGTACCTAGGCGAGGGTGTACTTTATCGCACTCGACCTAGACCCTAATTTGCGCACATATCTGTACATGGCTTGTGTATCTAAGCAATTTTGGAACTAAAACCCTTGAGCTTGTGGCTCGGGGTGATTTTGAATAATTTTGTGAAGTTTGTGAGTTTGGGGCGAGCTCTTGACCTAGATGGACTATTCGAGCCGGTTAGGGTTTGGTCGAAGTCAGTCCAACCTGGTTGGAGGTCACCAAGTTTGTGAATCCGGTTCACCGAGTATGTGGACCAAGTTTGTGACCCGAGCTTGTGACTCAAGCTCAAGTTTGTGATTTCGTTCGCCCGGGCAAGTTTGTGAGGTGACTGGCCAGTGAGGGTGATAAGGTGTCGGTGGGTGTACAAGTGAAGTTCTACGGACCATTAAGTGTGGTCGACGGAGTGTCGGCAGGAGATCACGCATGGCATATGAATTGGCTTTGGAGCCACCTGTATCCTTATTATGTGATGTTATTTTTCTGCTTTTGCTTTACTCTTACTATGTCACTGTTGTTACGTGAAATTTACGGTTTTGCCCCTGTTTACTTACTAAGCATATAGCTTACCCCATTCCTTTTGTTTTCCTTAGCAGGGGCCGACGCGGGGACTTTTGGCTCGTACACTAGTATAGTTAGATTGACTTGTAATAGTTGAACAGTTAGAATGTTTGTTTTTGTTTTGGTGGTTTGTATAAGAACCCTTCTTAGGGTCTATCTTCTGCTGGTTGTGGTTATAGTGTATTAGAGTGGTTTGACTCGAGACTTTTGAAGATGTAAATATAACTTTTGGGATTGTATATATTGTATATAGTGATCTTTCGATTTATCTAGTTTTATTGCTTTAAGTTTTGAGTCCTGGCGCGAGCTAGGCAGGCGGCCCGCCGATACCCTTGGGTTCGCCCTTGGGAGAAGCGAGGTCGTCACAAATTCGGCCTCTAACCCTATAATCCAAAACCGGACAGAATAAGGGGTGATAAAACCCTAACTTTCCACAATTCAATCCAAACCCAAAATTGGTTGCAATTATCACTAATTCACACCTACTAGAGTCTTTCCCCCTCATTATCAACCATCATAGATGACCACAACAACACATTCATATTAAACCAGAAAATTCCTCAAAAATATAAAAACTTCACCAATTCATCACAAATCAAGAAATAATTCACATAATCCATCACTTTAGCCCACATTAGGCACAAATTAACCATCATTAAGTATAGGAGAAAGTTTAAGCATCACTTACCTAGTAAACAAGAGAGGGGAAGTTGTAGGACACCTTAGCTCTTCAAGAAAGCTTCACCAAATCACTCACTAGCACTAACTAAAGGGATTTTATGGAGTGAAATCAAGTTTAGTTGGTTGAGTTGTTGAATTGGAGCAAGATGAAATCAAAACTTGAAGAGGTTTTCTCCCTTCTTGAGCTCAAGGTGGCCGGCCAACAAGAGGTAAGAAATGGTAATTTTTTGTGAATTTTAAAGATATTTAATCAAATGGGTCAAAAGTCAAAAAAAGTGAATAGTGCTCCATAAGTCAAATCCAATGATATAGTGACACTTGTCACTCTCATAAATGCAATCTTATCTTTTCTTTTCCTCTCACATCAATCAATTCACACTCTCTACTTATCTCTTAACACCCGATAAATTTCACACAGTATCCGGAATTTAACCTAATTGGCCGAATTTTTCCGAACTTTTCGCACTAGTGGGTCCCACGTCCAATATATATTCTTAATTTCTCAAAATCTAACCGATACTAGAAAAATCATCTAAAAACTATATTTACTTATAAAAATTATCTGGGGAACTTTTCTAATAAAGAAAATGTGAAAAAAGGCGGGCGATAAATAAAACTCCACTTAAGCTTTCTAATATAGTAACACTAGAGGTTTGCTAATCATTCAAACTTACTAAACCTTTGTAATTAAAACAAATCCTATATTTACCTATGTCAAGGCACACACTAGAATACCGAATATAAATTATAGCTTGAACCTTATAATCATAATACGTAAACTAGGATTTTCAAGCTCAACCAAATTAGGGTTTCCTTCCTAGCCATAAAACCCTGATTTTTTTCTATACCGAATATCAAATAACCCTAATATCGACTTACGAACAGACTGGGGCCTCACACAAAGAGCCCACTTTCACATTTTACAACCATATCAGGCCATCCATACACATGCAATAGCTTAAAGATGCATTTCTACCATCATAAACCAAGTTTTAAGGTGTAGGATGAAGTTATACCTCCTTAGTGCCTTAACCCAGAAATTTTCGGTCCTCAAGAGCTCCAAGAAACCGTGAATTGCAGCCTTTTAGCTAGCTAGATCCAACCTCCAAGTAGTTTGCTAGATGATCTTCAAGTTTGGTGAAGATTGGTTGAGGTTTTGGGTTGATTTGATGAAGGAATTTGTCAAGCAAGAGAGTGAGTGAGAGGGGGGTGTTGGCCGGCTGCTAGGTGAGAGAAGATGGAGAGTGATCAGATTTCTTTTAGCTTCCAAGAGAAGATTAAATGAGTGGTGCACATTCACTCCAAAGTCAACCCTCATTAGGGCTCGTTTGGCACGTTTTTGGCTCGATTTTCTCGCGCGTTTGGTTCACTAGTGCACTGAACCTCCAATGCATTTATATTCATGTAAGTATTATTCACTCTTAATTGTCCCGAAATAAGGGTCTAAAGTCCCTCAAATAAAGTCGCGCGTATGAAAACGCGTACCGTCAATTTTAACGCTATAACGCGAAACTTCCGAGAAATTCTTATAACGATTGTACTACTAACTATCACTTGAGTATTTATTCATAAGATTACCTATTTTAGGACCATAGTACAAGTCTCCAATATTCCAAGTTTATTGTGCTCCTACGCGGATAAAATCTCCAAGCACTATTCACTATTTTTACTAAACGCGCTCCAGGAAATTAATTTTTGAAACGAATCATTTTAAAAATATAACGAAGTTATATTACCATGTATTTAGGTCTAATAAGACTAGAAAATATTCCTCGTGGCAAAAATTCAATTAAATAATTTATTAAGCCATAAATTAGGCATAAAATAATAATTTTTACGAGTCCTCACAGGGTTTAAATAAGCTCAAAAGAAATACATATATAACTGTAATAGAATCATAGCAAAATCAAGGAAACACAGGATAAGGGTGCATAGGTATAGGAGAAATGAAACGGACCTGCAATACTAGCACCTTAAACATTCACGACGACTACGAAGTTGGCCATCATCAACGGAAACCCTAGCCAAATATTTACTAGATTAGTTCATAATAGCATTCCTCAATCCAATCTCCTCGATCAGTTCAATTCCTAGGTCAAATGTTAGAATCTTCTGCACCTTGACCTTTGCCATCAAAACTTACCTCAAGTGCAATCAAGATACCGACCTTTATTCTAGTGCTCACCATTTTTTGGTACTCGGGGTACAAGAATCCAAAATAAGATAATTCATAACTCGAGCCGGTCGATCCCAAGAGTAAATCACCTATTTTAGGGATTCTTACCTAACGTACATATCTACCTTCCCCAAGTATCATGATAAAGGTTAAATGTCTATAATAGTCAGGATTCACAGTTTACGTTCAAGAAGAGCACCTAGTCCTTTATACTTATTTACATAATCGAGACCATAACACCACTTGGCCTCAAGCTCACCCCGCGCAGAGACCACGCGAAATAGTTTTGATACCACCTGTGACAGTCCCACCTTGCCCTAGGGCGTATCAAAGGATTTGACGGACTGCCTGCCCAACTCACGCCATCACTCACTCACGAATCTGAAAAAATAATAACAATTCCCAAACTCTAATAATATTAACTGCAAAATGAGCATCAAAACTTCATGGTTAAATATTATAGACCATCCAATGTTCCAAATTATCCCTACTTATATGCATACAATTGAACGAATAAACTATAAGTCATTTAATCAAATCACTAAGTACAACTAGGATGGCAAGTTACTTAAAGTTAGACATCAACTCTCAAACCGTCTTTTTTCTCTGCTTCATCATTGCCCATGTCTGCTAAGGAAAACAAACTAAAAGAAATGAGTTAGAAGTCCAGTGAGGTTCCAAGTACAAAGGCAAGTAAACTGGCAGGCATGAAACCATTAAGTCAAATCCAAATAGAGTAGGACATAATGCATAATAAAGCAGGTAATCAGATAGATCATGCAATGGTATACAGTAAAAAACACTTCATGGCAAAGGATATAGGCTGCTTTCAGGAGCAGATGATGCAGATACGGGTGTGCAACAACTTCAACCTTGGGTCAAGGACCCTTTGATCAACATTGGTGGTCCGATGACAAGATCAAGATCCAAGAAGGTGAAGAAAACTTTACGAGCCTTGATCATTCACCATACAAGCAAGGAGCAAGCTAAGTTTGAAGATTTGATGGATCATGAAGTTACCTTGTTCACTTGTACGTTTGAAGTGAAAGAATGATCTCATACTTGTTAGCTTAGTTGGTAGTTGTTTTAAGACTGCCTAGTTTAGTAGTTGTTAGTTGTTGAGTATTTTATTACTTATTAGGCCTTATCAGGAAGCCTTAAAGAGCTAGCTCTTTATGCGGACCGAATGTCCATTCCAGGTTTATGTGGGCCGGATTGGCCCTAGTTTTAGCCTATAAAAGGCACCTATTGTATGAGTGAAAGGACAGATTATTACAACCAGAAATCGTGAGAAATTTTCCTTCAAGTTCCTATTCAAACTTACTCTTGAATTCTTGATTCATAGCTTAGGATTCAAATCAGACTTTATCGATTAGTTTGTTCCCTAATCGTGGTGTCTCTTCATCCATCATATTTGCTTAAGGTTGCTGATTACCTTTGTGTGTCAGAGGTCTTGAATTCATGAGAACAGTCGAGTTCAATTTTCATTGGGAGAAAAGATCCAACTCTGATAATTACAAGGTTGGGAGGGTTTAGGAGGGTCTTCCCTTAGGGTTGCTCATCAGTTGATAATCAGAGCATCAGGTTAATTCTCTTTTAATTGAAGTTGTTCATATCTTGTTAGTTTGTGTCTTTTGTTAAAAAAAAATATATATATATACTATAGCGATTACTGTTCATCGTACTGTAGCGTATTGTTCACGTTATTGTTCATCCGAGTAAAAAAAAACACAAATCTGTTTGGGTGTTGTCTTTTTTATGTTTTCTGTCCAAGTTCTTGAGTCTATTATACTTGTGTTTGGGTTGTTAGGGTTTAAAGACAAAAAAAAAAGAGTCATGTACCTTATGTTGTTTTAGTGTCCAAGTTGCTAGAGTATTGCTGAAATTTTCTTTTGAGTATTGCTGAAATTTTGTTTTGCCTATTTCTTGAGTATTGGTTGTTGTTCTTGCAAACCCTAAACACCACAATGTAATTTGGGGAAGTTCTTGAGCTTCTTGAACAAATTCTCGAAGTTCTTGGACCACCAAATCTTGTTTTGAAAGTTCTTGAACAATAAATCAAGAACTAGGGTCTTCTTGGAATTTGCATAACCTTTCATCCATTTTCTTGAACTTGTTGGTGTGACCTGAATTTGTGTTCCTTGAAGAGCCGAAGCAAAAAAAAAAAAAAAAGGAGAACGAAAAAAAAAGGAAGAAGAGAAGGAATCGGCTCTCACACAAAGGAAATCAAGTTTTCCAAATCTTGAGTTTTCAATTCTTGATTGGTTTCCAAATCTTGATTGGTTTCCCAAAACTTGAGTCTCTAAATCTTGATTGGTTTCCAATTCTTGTGTCTCCAATCTTAATTGAATTCCAATGACCCCAAACGATCTAACCAGCCCCAAACACCCCCAAATCAGTTTCCAAAACCAAACCTAAACCGCCACAAACACCTTAGCCAAACTGCCTTTAAATTCTTGGGTTTCTAAAATCGGTTGAGCTAGTCTTTGCAAGCCGATTTGACTGAAATTTGAGAACTGGTTCGTACATTATTTGAGCACCCCAAAAGCACCACTTACCCTCCAAAATACTGACCAGAAACTCAGCAAAAACAGCAGCTCAAAAAAAAAAGTTCTAGTTTCGAGTAGAGTTTTTCTAAGATTTACAAAATTCTGCTTTGTGTCTTGTTACTTGCTTATAGGGTAATTAATTCTGGAATTTTTGAAAGTTTGAGTTGTTTTAAGAACTTTGAGAAGGAAAATTGAGAGTGAGTGTGTTTCCTTGAGTGATACACGAGTGCTTGTAAGGTAGACTAGGATACACTTGTTTTGCAGGTTGGACAATATGTCTCAAGAGGGGAACATGCCTGAGCCGTCTGAGACCGACATGTCACTCAAATTGGTGCTCCAAGCTCTTCAAAAACAAGCGGAAAGACATGAAGTTGTGATGACACAAATATCCGACAGGTTGGCTGCCATTGAGATGCTAGGTACTGGAGATACATACAATAGGGTTTCGAGTGTTCAGAGTGCTGATCATGATGCGGATGATGAGGGATATCATTCTAACACCTCCTTTCGATCAAGGAAAAGCCAAAGGGGGGCGAGGGAAGGTCGAGACCGACCTACGAGAACCGATGACAATCTTGGTTCCATCAAGACCAAGATGCCTACCTTTCATGGGAAAAATGATCCTGAACCTTACTTGGATTGGGTTAGGCGAGTTGAGCAAGTGTTTGAAGTCCACAATTACTCTGAAGAGAAAAAGGTGAAACTTGCCGCTATTGAATTTCAAAATTATGCATCTATTTGGTGGGAGCAAGTATGTGCCACAAGGAGGAGAAATAGGGAACAACTGATTGACACTTGGACTGAAATGAAGCAAGTGATGAGGAAATGATTTGTACCCTTCCATTATACCACGGACTTGTACAATCGGCTCCAACGACTCATTCAAGATTCTAATTCGGTTGATGAGTACCACAAACAAATGGAAATAGCGATGATAAGGGCCAATGTACAAGAGAATCCGGAAGCAACCATGGCGAGATTCCTTAATGGATTAAATCCTGAAATTAGGAAGAAGGTTGAGCTTCAAGACCGCTTTGAGCTTTAACAAATGGTGTCTTATGCAGAGAAGGTGGAAAAGTAATCCTTACCTCTAAAGACACCTAGTGGCTGAACCACTACATCCTCTTTCACTCCTTGGAGAAGGAATCAATTGCCAACATCCAATGTTTGGCCAAGGCAAGGTAATCGAGAGAGGGAAAACAAACGAATAGAACAACCGTCCCCTCCGAGTGCAACTTCTTCTAAACCAACCCCGCGGCCGATTCTTCCAGGGGCAAATACATCTACCAACCAGCCAAAGGCATGCTTCAAATGCAAGGGAATTGGCCACCTCATGGCTCAATGCCCTAACCGAAGCATCATGTACATGAATGAAGAGGGAGTGTGGCAAAGTGAAGGAGAGGAGGAATATGCGGACATGCCACCACTGGAAGAAGAAGGGAAGGATGATGACATGGTTGAGATAGAAGAGGACCCTGTAACTCGAACTATGGTGACCATGAGAGTGCTCAATGCACAAGCTCAAGAAGATGATCTCCAACGAATCAATATATTTCATACGAGATGCAAAATTGGAGATGAGGTATGTCTTATGATCATTGATAATAGCTCTTGCACTAATTGTGTAGCCGCTGATTTTGTTGAACAAAAACATATTCCCTGGACTTACCACCCTAAACCATATAGATTGTCTTGGTTAAATGATGAGGGAGAAGTCAAGGTGACCAAACAGGCTTTAATTGCTTTTTCTATTGGTCGATACAAGGATCAAGTTTTATGTGATATAATTCCTATGCATGCTAGTCATATCTTGTTGGGGCGTCCTTGGGAGTATGATAAACAGGCTGATCATATTGGACTCACCAATAAGTATAAGTTCATTATGGACAACCTCAAAATCACTCTTTCACCCTTGACACCTACACAAGTGTATGAAGGACAATTGCATTTAAGAAAAGAGAGAGAGAAAAGGCAACCGAGAGAGGCAAAGGAAAAGCCGAATGTGAGAGAGAATGAAGGGAAAAAGAAAGTAGAGGCCGAGTTGAGTGAAAAAGAAAATTCAAGTGGAAAAAAACTCAATGAGGCTGAGAGCTTGAAAATGAAAAAAAGAGCTTCTATGCAAGTGTGCGTGAGGTAGATAGGGCTTTGAATGCACAAAGTCTTCTCATAGTACTTCTGTACAGGGAAGCTGATTATTCTTCTTTTTATATACTAGGCCTAACTGATTCTTTTCCTAGTGCAATCTACTCTCTTTTGCAGGAGTTCAAGGATGTGTTTCCAGAGGAACTACCGAAAGGATTACCTCCAATTCGAGGCATTGATCATCAAATCGACTTTGTTCCTGGAGCAATTCTACCAAATCGACCAGCCTATAGAGCAAATCCGGAGGAAACAAAGGAAATTCAAGGGCAAGTTGATTCCTTCCTTGAAAAAGAACAGGTTCGTGAATCTCTTAGTCTTTGTGCAGTTCCAGTTATTCTAGTGCCTAAGAAAGAAGGGGGTTCGTGAATCTCTTAGTCCTTGTGCAGTTCCAGTTATTCTAGTGCTTAAGAAAGAAGGGACTTGGAGAATGTGTACAGATTGTCGTGCAATTAATAAAATTACTGTTAAGTATCATCATCCTATTCCTAGGTTAGATGATATGTTAGAAGAATTGCATGGAGCAATCATTTTCACTAAAATTGATTTAAGATCTGGTTATCATCAAATAAGGATAAAGGAAGGAGACGAATGGAAAACTGTTTTTAAAACAAAGTATAGTCTTTGTGAGTGGCTTGTAATGCCTTTTGGCTTAACAAAAGCTCTATGTACTTTCATGAGATTAATGAACCATGTTTTAAGGCATTTTCTTGGGAAGTTTGTTGTCGTTTATTTTGATGATATATTGATCTTTAGCAAGTCTTTAGATGAGCATGTTGAGCATTTACGATTTGTTTTAAGTGCCTTGCGTGAAAATAGGCTATTTGCTAGCACGGCAAAATATGTTTTTTGTACTCCTAAAGTTAACTTTCTTGGATATATTGTTGGTGTAAATGGCATAAGTATTGATCCCGCCAAAGTAAAGGCCATCTTGGAGTGGCCGATTTGAACCAATGTGTCCCAGGTAAGGTCTTTTCATGGTTTTACAAGTTTCTATAGGAGATTTGTTAAAGACTTTAGTACTATTGTAGCACCTTTGAATGAGATAATTAAAAAGAATGTGGGATTTCAATGGGGAAAAGAGCAAGAAGAGTCATTTCATAAGTTTAAACATTTGTTAACTTCAGCACCTATTCTTGCTTTGCCTAATTTTGATTTGATGTTTGAAGTTGAATGTGATGCTAGTGGAATCGGCATAGGGGCTGTCTTACATCAAAATAATAGACCCTTGGCATATTTCAGTGAGAAGTTGAGTGGGGGAGCTCTTAATTGCCCTACTTATGATTAAGAATTGTACACTGTTGTGCGTGCTCTTGAAGTGTGGCAGCATTATCTTATGCCTAAGGAATTTGTGATACATACTGATCATGAATCAATTAAATTCCTTAAGGGTCAGGGTAAGTTGCATAAATGACATGCGAAATGGATTGCATTTATTGATTCCTTTCCATGTATCATTAAGTATAACAAGGGGAAAGATAATGTCATTGTGGATGCATTGTCTAGGAGATATATTTTGATCACTAACATGAGCACTAGGTTATGGTTTTGAGCACATTAAAGACTTGTATGCACATGATGACGATTTTTCTAATGTGTTTCAAGATTGTGAACATGCTGCATTTCAAAAGTTCTATAGGCATGAAGGCTTCTTGTTCAAAGACAATCGCCTATGTATTCCCAATTGTTCACTTAGGGAATTACTTGTTAGAGAAGCCCATGGCGGAGGGTTGATGGGACATTTTGGTATTGATAAAACTCTTGACATTTTGCATGAACACTTCTATTGGCCTAAAATGAGGCGTGACATTGCTAACATTTGTGATAAGTGTTTAAAGTGTAAGCAGGCAAAGTTAAGGAGTAACCCTCATGGATTGTATACTCCTCTACCCGTACCTCATGCCCCTTGGACGGACTCATCCATGGATTTTGTGTTTGGTTTACCAAGATCTTCTAGAGGTATGGATAGTATCTTTGTTGTAGTGGATAGATTTTCTAAAATGGCTCACTTTATCCCTTGTAGGAAAACAAATGATTCGCGCCATATTGCTGATTTGTTCTTTAAGGACATGGTTAGATTGCATGGGGTACCGCGTACTATTGTAAGTGATCAGGATGTGAAATTCTTAAGCTATTTTTGGAAATTACTTTGAAAAAAGTTGGGAACTAAGTTGCTATTTTCTACTTCTAGTCATCTTCAAGTGGATGGTCAAACTGAGGTAACCAATCGAACCCTTGGTGCTTTACTTCGAGCCATTGTTCAAAAGAATTTGAAGAAATGGGAAGAATGTTTACCTATTGCCGAGTTTGCATATAACCGAACCACTCATTCCACTACTAATCATTCTCCTTTTGAAATTGTTCATGGGTTTCAGCCGCTAACTCCTCTAGATTTATCACCTATTCCTGTTGGTGAGTGTTTAACCGCATATGGTGTCAAAAAGGCAGAGGTTGTTCAGACCTTGCATGAGAGAATTCGAGCTCAAATTGAGAAGAAAAATGCGCATTATGCATAGCATGCGAATAAGGGTGGAAAACATGTTGTATTCGAACCTGGTGATTGGGTTTGGGTGCACATGAGAAAGGAAAGGTTTCCAGCATCTCGATGGACCAAGTTACATCCAAGAGGGGATGGACCTTTTCGTGTCTTGGGGAGGATAAATGACAATGCCTACAAATTGGAACTTCCAAGTGAGTATGGCATAAGCATATCTTTTAATGTGTCTGACCTATCCCCTTTTGACTTTGATACAGACTTTGAAGATTCGAGGACGAATTCTTTCGAGGAGAGAGGGAATGCTACGGATACGGGTGTGCAACAACTTCAACCTTGGGTCAAGGACCCTTTGATCAACATTGGTGGTCCGATGACAAGATCAAGATCAAAGAAGGTGAAGGAAGCTTTACGAGCCTTGATCATTCACCATACAAGCAAGGAGCAAGCTAAGTTTGAAGATTTGATGGATCATGAAGTTACCTTGTTCACTTGTACGTTTGAAGTGAAAGAATGATCTCATACTTGTTAGTTTAATTGGTAGTTGTTTTAAGACTGTCTAGTTTAGTAGTTGTTAGTCGTTGAGTATTTTATTACTTATTGGGCCTTATCGGGAAGCTTTAAAGAGCTGGCTCTTTATGCGGACCGAATGCCCAATCCAGGTTTATGTGGGCCGGATTTGCCCTAGTTTTAGCCTATAAAAGGCACCTATTGTATGAGTTAAAGGACAGATTGTTACAACCAGAAATCGTGAGGAATTTTACTTCAAGTTCTTATTCGAACTTACTCTTGAATTCTTGAGTTCATAGCTTAGGATTCAAATCAGACTTTATCGATTAGTTTGTTCCCTAATCGTGGTGTCTCTTCATCCATCATATTTGCTTAAGGTTACTGATTACCTTTGTTTGTCAAAGGTCTTGAGTTCATGAGAACAATCGAGTTCAATTTCCATTGGGAGAAAAAATCCAACTCTGATAATTACAAGGTCCCCTAGGGTTGCTCATCAGCAGGTTCCACGGCAACTTGTCAAGATCCGTTGACTCTCCGTCAATCATTAAATTATAATGTCTATAGATCACTACTAAACATCAATCTCCGCCCACTGATCATTCTCCTACCGGGCCCGACTGTTAAAGAAGTACCCAAGGTTCGTCGATCTCCTCGCCCAAGCTCTTGCCGGCTCGATTCGACCAACTAGCCCTGGGTTGGGTTTATAATCCCAGATATTCAGGTATTGAAGATCTGGCTTATAGCTCGAAGTATTCAGGTATTCAAGAGTAAAGTCGTTGGTTGTTATCCGACGCTTACGCAGTTATTGATTGGAGACATTAGTTGTCACTTAATGCTCCGTATTCAGAAATATCAGAGTTCCAGTCACGAATTCCAGTTAGGAGTAAACAGGTTAGGAACTTGTCCTTTGTGACAGCCCCACCTCACCCTAAGGCGAACCAAAGGGTTCAGCGGACCGCCTGCCCAACTCTCGCCGGGACTCAGTTGAGCCGTTAAAAGAAATTGAAAACGTTCAAGAAGGTAATAGCGCACTCAAACGATCCAAAGTCGCCAAATAGTAAAACGAAAATCAACACAAAAAAATGAATAATGGTTGCCACTTCACCACCCCGCCAGGAGCCCAACGAGTACAGATATGGCCATATGACTCGGGAAAACATTTCCAATTCAAATAGGATACATGAACAGGGTAAACAGTTTTATACACATACGTTTGTAATTTATGGAACAAAAGAAGATAATTAGATCAAAATGCATTTAGGGTTTTCCCACTATCGAGGAGCTTTACAAAAATATAATAAAACTAGCTCGACTCGTGCGTCAAAACATCTTAGCCCCAAAAGTGGTTCCCTGTAAGGAAAACAAAGATAACGGGAAGGGGTGAGCTTACGCTCAATGAGGTACCAAAATAATAGCAAATAAGAAACATGGAACTTCATATTCAATTAATCACATAGGTGCATCAAATAAAGAAGTGAACAACACCATAGACAGAAAGGATACAGGTGGCTCTCAGGAGCCAAATTCCCATTTGCTTCATCGAAACTTGATCGAAATAATAGTTGACACTCCGTCAACGTTATAGAACTAACCAATACCGTAGACTCCACTTTGTTCGATTCCTTCCACCTCACATACCCCCACCGGGCCCGAAATCCAATCAGATCAGAAATGGTAATACTCGAATATACCGGAATCAAGGGTCTCAATACCCAAAGATCCCAAAACAGACTACCGTGGTTCGTTATCTAATTGACCAGGGCCTTGCCGGCCCGACTCGAATAACTAGCCACAGGGTTGAGCTCAGAGGTCACAGAAAGGTCATTGGATACAAGCTTCCAAATGACGTCAGAACAGATACAGGTACAGATAGCAGATTTAGATACGCACTAAAAATTGGCATATGAACAGACAAGAGAACGAGTGTGATAAAGTACACCCTCACCTCCATTTTATCAAAATAGTATTTGGCTCCAACAGTCATAAATCAAGTATTTCAGATATTCAGATATTTCACATAACGGGTAGCAGGTAGTGGAACACTCACCGGTGTCAGTACAGATACCTCAAAAGTTTTTGCCCAAAAGAGAGCTTTAATCACCAAGAAACCCTAAAATAATCAAAGTAAAACAATTGAAGGTTCCACTTTCAAAATCGAGTATACAGAATGCAAATGTGAGGCTCGACAACCAGTCGTAGGCCTCGCCAAATAACAAAACATGATTTTTTTGAAACGAAAAGGTAACATGAAGACCTAGGCTCAAACAACCCAAAAGTCTTTCATTTCTACCAAAAGACAAGTCAAACTTAAAGGAACCAAACGGCCTAGAAAATTGGACAGCATTTCCCCTAAATTTGCTTACTTTTCCAGCCGTCATGGCTTCATTATTTTCCTCAACCAGTCCCAAAGTTACACACAACATAAGTTCATTTAATAGCCGTTTAGTAAGCTCCAAGTAGTACAAGTACAATTCAAGCTAGGGAAAAGTCCAGAAATGAAAGTCAAGCCCTAAAATATTCAAATATGCACAATAAGACTCAATTACAAGTCATAAACCAATTCCAAATACCACCAAAATAGGGCTCCATAAGCATACATAAGCATTAGAGGAAACCAGAAAATCTGGAAATGGAGTTAAGCGTTAACCCAAAAAAAAAATAGTTTTTGACATCATTTTGCGGTTTTGGCACCAAAGGCACTACGATTATTGGATGGAGGTGCAAGATATACTGTTTCGAAGCTAAGAGATAGGGCTACAATATTACAGAAGGTCACTAAGCCCAGTTTTGAGTGTAACCAAGTCAAAAAAGCAATAGACTACACCAGGACCGTAAAAACAGATTCACAGAACGCATTCTGGTTCAAACATCATAAGTCAGCCTACCTAAGTCCAAATCCAGAAATTCCAAAGCCATCCAAAAGCTAAGATACAAGGCTATATTTCATCAGAAGACCTCAACAACCAATTCGGAAGCATTCCCAACCAAATTAACCAATTACAGACGCAACTGTCTAATTCGGGTAAAACCAGGGCAGAAAGGGTAATTCCATCTTTTCACAAGCTACGCTGCTCCGATTGATCTGAAATTTTGCAGGCACCTCTAAAATATCATTCCCTACAACTTTTATGTTTTGACCCAAGGACAATTCGCCCTCTAACTATGAGCTACAAAACCGGGCAGAATGTAAGAACATGAACCCTAGTTTTCCAATTTTCCGTCCAAAACAGAAATTTCTTGCAATTAACCACTTTTTCCACCTTCTAGATTCATTAAATACCATTTCCAATCATCATACATGATCACATAATCATATTCATATGAAAACAGAAAAATCCCCAATAATTATAAAACTTCACCAATCCAACCAAAAATCAAGATATAATCCATGAAATTGCATCTTATACCACCATTAATCATGTATTAAGCATCATTAGAGGGAGGAGGGGGGTCCTTCTCAACTTACTTTAGCAACACTAGAGAGAGAGCAACTAGTCCTCTTAGCTTTCCAAATAACTCCACAAAACAACTCACAAACACTCCCTTAAGGGTTTCTATGGAACAAAAACAAGAGTAAATGGTTGATTTGGTAGATTGGAGCAAGATTGAAGCAAACTTGGAGAGCTTTCTTCCTTTCTTTCTTGAGAGAGAGGGCCGGCCACTAGAGAAGAAGAAAATGGTGAAATTTTGGTAATTTCTGTGATTTATT
The DNA here is from genome assembly GCF_036785885.1 of Coffea arabica. Taxonomy (NCBI): domain Eukaryota; kingdom Viridiplantae; phylum Streptophyta; class Magnoliopsida; order Gentianales; family Rubiaceae; genus Coffea; species Coffea arabica. The sequence goes on from NC_092329.1 coordinate 40,441,545, forward strand.
TGGTCAAATGAAAAAAGGTGAATAGTGGTCTTCAAGTCCATCCAATCACTAAGTGACACTTGTCACTTTATTTAATGCATCCCTATCTTTTTGTCTCTCCACTAATCATCCATCTAGATAACTTCTAATTATCTCTTAACACCTGCTAAAAGGAACCCGGTATCCAACACTTAACCTAATTAGCCGAATTTTACCGAACTTTCCGCACTAACGGGTCCCACGTCCGCTATACGCTCTTAATTTCTCAAAAACTATTTGATACTAGAAAAATCATCTAAAAATCCTATTTACTCACAAAAATTATCTAGAAATTTTCCTAATCAAGAAAATGCAGAAAACATGCCATTAAAGATAATAAAACCTAGAAAATGGAAAAGTTACGGGTTCTCACATCCTTTACCCAAGGTTGCCCAACTCACCTGACCGCTCTGGGGCTGGTCTAAAGCAAGAGGTCCAACGAGGGCTCAATTCAGTCATTATCGATCTACATTCACGTATACGCATGAGTAACCCAAGTTTTCACTTACCCGACGTCTCGAATAAGGGTCCAAGGGCTTAGTTCAACCGCTGCAAGAGGAATGTAGCTGGTCTATAGTTCAACCGCTACAAGAGGAATGCAGCTGATTTACAACCATGCACATAAACATGCAAGTCCGTATGCAGGATTAATTATTTTAAGTTCACGAAGGTCGAGTACACATGAAGGTACACTCGTCTAGACAAGATCAAGTCACAAGTAAGCTCAGCATATCATGTTTTCACGCATTTCAAGTATTTCAAGTCTAGATACAGGTTACTTGTAAATCAAATTACTGGTACATGCATGAACAAGATATCAAAAGTTTCGTCGAATTAGGTCAAGTGCGATAAAATACACACTTGCCTATGAAACGACAAATCATGTGCCTAGCAATTTCTAACAACAATGAGCACAAAACATGCAGTTGGAACACTCATCACGACAACAAACTTAAGTGTTTGCCTCAGGAGCACTTTCGGCCTCACCTTCAAATCCTAAAATCAAGTATGTAAAGTGCCATGAGATCCACTATCCCAAACTACTATATTCAAAGGAAAACACTGCCAAACCAACCAAGTTATCTCAACTCCAATCATAAGACCAAACTCAAAATAGTTCTATCACTCCAATTTGAAGTTGGAAATGAAAGCAAGAATAGCTTTTGAAGAACAGAAATTTTTTCTAGTGTTGCACGTGCTATTTGGAAAATCATATCTCAAGTTTCTTAAGTCCAAAATTTATAAAATTTATATCGTTGGAAAATAGACTTAAAGGGTTCTATTCATATCTCAAGCTCCCAGAAGACATATTTGTAAGATTCTATTCACAATTCAGTCAAATTCCAGTCTCTAGTTGCTGCTTCATCCGGTAGACAAACAGAACAGGTGTGGAAATTTAGTCAACTTTGGAAAATCACGTATATTCATAGGGATTGTAAAAAATTCTGAAGTTTTCACGTAGAAAGTACTCTAAATCTAGTTTCAAACGCAACAAACGGAATTCAATTCTGAGTTTTCTACATGATGTTATAACCAATTTCCCAAAACTGCGCAGAGTTTCCTGCGGAAATTTCCAGCAGCAACACAATGAAGGTAGTGCACCTCTTTTGGTTATAATATTCACTCCACAATCAAAGAAAACCAAGATGATTCCCAATCGGACAGCATTTTCCCTTGATTTCTTAACTTTCCTTTCCAAATTCAACACTTATATTCGTAGCAATCCAACCTCAATTCACAACCACAAGTTATAGGCTATAAAGTACACTTGTTTAAGGCCACAAAAGCTACCCAAAATAGACCATTATCTATCTCAATCATAACCATATCAAAGCTAGAAAAAAAATGTAACCCTAAGCTGAAATTTATATACTAAAGCTAAAAGTTCATACAACGAAATCACAAGTGCACACAAAAGCTAGAGAAACTCCATGGCAAGTGTCGCGCCCCATTTTTAATAAGAAAATAGAAGACGAGTTTAGAAAAAAATGGTTTTTGATTCAATTTTTGATTGGAAAAATGAATTTTTTGATTTAAAAAGAAAATGAAAAACATGGGTCTAAATGGGACTTGAAAATCCGATGATTTGACCCAAAATATAGTTTAAAAAGGGTTTTTTGAATGAAAAATCGGAGTCGCCACTTGGTATAGAGTTAAGGTATACCAAGTCACCTAAAAAATGAATTTTTAAAGAAAAAAGTAGAAAACCCTTTTTAAACGACTCCAAGTCTACGAAAATCAGAGAAAAAGATTCGGGAATCACATTTGAAGAAAGGGAAGGCAAGGATAAGAATCCAAGGCACCCTTTCAACCTAGCCAAGGCTAGTTGCGCGATTTAGTCAAATATTTTCTTATTTTAACCTAAAGATTTATCACATTTGGATGTACTATATGAATGCAAACCCTAGTGTGACAGCCCCACCTCCCCCTAAGGCGAACCAAAGGGTTCGGCGGACCGCCTGCCCAACTCTCGCCAGGATTCAGTCATTCACTACAATCCTCAAATAGATTACAATATAAATCTCAAATATACATCAAATTCACCAATAATTACATGTCATAAGCGAAGCGGAAACAATTCCCAACTATACATAAAATAATCCATCCGATCACATGAATGAGTACTACAAGCCCTTCATTCGCCTCGAGCCCTGTGGAGGGGAATAAAAATAGTTTTGGGGTGAGCTAAAAGCTTAGTGAGTAACCAATAAAATCAGTAATCAAATATACGTCACAATCGTTCATTTCAATGATGTCATGAATCAGTAATCAAATATACATTTATTGCTCTCATGAGCCAGTGAAATCATTGTACTTAAACACCCAACGCTCAAATAGATTACTTAACGTTAAACAATAAGGGGGAGCAACGTTGGTGCTCCAGATCATGTCATGAACAATAAACAGGAGTGGAGACACTGGTGTTTAGCACAAGACTCCCCAAGAACTCATTGAAGCCAAATCATGTCATGAATTCACATGCGCGCACACATGATATGCAATCGAGTAAATAATGCAATAAACATTTCAAAAGTACTTTGGAAACAGTTTAGGGTCACTCACCCCCATGGCTCAGAAACCATCCATCATATATCATTACCTTGCCCCGAGTCCAAGCCCTAAATCACAAACTCAAAGCAATCATACATTCTCAAAGTTCGGACAGCATTTCCCCATAAATGTTTCATTTCCAACCTACAATATATTACCAATCACACATACGGTTAATAAGCAATAAAATATATCCAATTAGGCCACAATATCCCTCAATCAAAGCTAATTAGAAGCTTAAGAGCCACCATTAGAAAAACCCCCAATTAAACCCTAGAAACCGGAATTTATTCCCTCAAGCGTAACTTTTCTGCAACGATCGCAGTTAACGTATAAAAGTTTCGTTTAACACCTTTCGGCACAATATCCATAAGTGAAGCTACCCTTATCCGATTGGAATGAAATTTATACCATTTCGAAGCTAAGACAAAGACCTACAACTTTCATGAAGACCACATAGTCCAGTTCTCACCCTAACTAGGTCCAATTTACCAAAATATCTCCAGATTTTCCAGTTCGAAGCTCACTGTGAAATTCAACTAGCAGTCCTGATTCATTCACTCATATCTCAGCACACACAACTCCAATTCAGGTAATTCCAAAGCCATTTGAAAGCTACGATACAAGGCTATAATTCTTAAGAAGACATCAACAACCAATTCAGTAATATTCCTTGTCAAACTAACCAATTACATAAGCTAATTATCAGTTTCAAACAGAAACAGGGCAGTAGAGGTATTTCAGTCTTTTCACAGGCTACATTGCTCTGATTGAGTTGAAATTTTGTAGAAAACTATAAAACATCATTCTCTACAACTTTCATGTTTTGTACTAAGCCTAATTCAGCCTCTTACATAGGCAAACAGTAACAGGCAGAACTGAAAACAAGATTTCCTAAAATCTGGAATTTTCTCAAACCACCATAGAAATCACCAAATCTTCCACAAAACAACATCTAAAACAACTAATAAGCAATGAATTGAAGTAAAGAGGATGTTCTTGGCAAAATACCTTAAAACCACAAGAAAGGTAGGAGCTTAATCTTTCCTCCTCCAAAACAACTCCACCAACACCTTTAACCTTCCCTAGCTAGCAAGTTTTATGGAGTGGTTTGCAATTTAATCGGCTGGAACTCAAGATTTGAACAAGAATTGAAGTAACAAGATGAAGGTTTTTCCTCTCTTTTCTCTCTACATGTCTCAGCCAAGAAGGGTAAAGAAATGAGAAAATGTTGGTCAAAATTGGAGTTTAGGAAAGTTAAATAAAAGTTAGGCAAGTCAACTTCCAATCGGATCGCAACACTTGGCCCTTCTTAAGTTTATTCTTATCCCTTTGTCTCTCCAAGATTAACCATCTAAGTAACTTCTAATTATCTCTTAGCACCTTGTAAAATAACATCACTTAATACGAAACTCCAACAAGTTGTTAAAAATATATCGCATTTACCGCACTAGCGGGTCCCACGTCCATAATACACTTCAAACTTAACGTGGACTAACTTGTATCACGAAAATGATTTGAAAACTATATTCCCTTATAAAAACGTATAAAAAATTAATATATTGAAGAAAGGCATCAAATTATAGACAAGGAAACAAAATAATGTCTAGAAAATATACAAAACTTTCGGGTTCTCACACTCATCCTTTTGGGGCGTCACACCTAGACCTAAGAGAGTATCGGGGGATCAAAAATTTTCTTCAAAGCTCAATTGGTGCCAATCACATTAATTGTAATGCCCAATATGGACTCTTTGGAGAGGTCACGAATAATGTAAAAATATGAGACTCTAAGAAAAGAAAATAAAAATAATTGTATAAATATACGTGACCTAAAGGAATACATCATATCGGGTGTGGGGGACTAATGTTTGTGACTCAATGTTCCCTTTAATAGAGGGAATACGAGCGTGCTAAGGCTAGAGAAGCCAAACTCGTCCATATCCCATATCCAAGGGGTTTTCCTATCTAATCAAGCAAATGATCTAACCTAATTCTAATGCTTAGATGAAATGCAAGTCTAATGTCATGTTTCATACAAAGGGGGCAAGTAATATACATATAAGGGAAAATATGGAGGAAGGGATATACATATATAAGGAAAATGTCATGCAACATGGTAAAAAAAACCCTAGAAAGTAAAGATATGCATGAGATGAAGTGATTTTATCACACAATCATGATCTAACGTGCGGATGGTGCCTAAGGGTCTAGCGTTGGACTAGCCCTTAACTAACGTTCTCTCACAAGCATTGGACTTGTAAGAGCTCGAAGGAAAGACCATAACTAGCATTGGACTAGCCACGGTAACGTACATTCCATCCACATAATCAGATATAATACTAAAAGCAAATAGGCATGCAAGACACAAAGTTTCACATAGCACGTAACACATAAGCATGCTTGTCTAGATGCAGAGTCCTTGGGAAAACGATTAAACACATAGGCATATAAACACACACAAACACATAGCACACAAGCCCTATCTATTACAAAAGGGGATGCCTACTACAATCTAAAAGGGGAAAAGAATAAATGAATACCTAACTATTACATCTTGGCATTCAAGTGCCTTTCAAATGATCAAAATTGAACTAAAATAAATATGCAAAATTAAAAATAATAAATAAATAAATAATTCAAAAGACAAGCAATTAAGCACGTAAAGTCACATAAGGCACGTAAAGTCAAATAAAGTAAGAAATGAGGGAAAGGGTGTACCTCCCTTGATTTGAAACCCTAATGAAGTGAAATGACTTATTTACCCTCCAAAAGACAAAGAAAAGGTCAAGGCATCACGAATAACCACATACATATGAAATGGAACCATTAAAGGCATTTAAATAACTAAACAACCCATATTCACAAAACTAGGATCCAATTGAAAGGAAAAAAGGAAGTTTGAGGGATCAATTTGATTGATTTTTCCAATTGTTTGGGCCATAGTAGAACAAAAAGGGACTTGGGGGGTTAAGAGGCAATTCCTGAAAGTTGTTTTTGCATGCAAATGCATGCAAAGCCACGAAACATTGACTGCCAAAAAAACATTTCTGCTGAAAGCTCTCTGCAACTAAACAAAATACAACCGCTACTTTCATTTTTTTTTTTTGCATGCGGATTTCAACCTTAAACACCACTTTGGTCGAAAACTTTTTAACCAAACATTAAAGCCTGAATCTAAAACCAGATAAACAGCAACATTCAGCGTTCAACCATACAAAAACTTAAATTGAGATCATACAAAAATGCAAATTTTCCTCAAAAGCTGTTTTCTTTGTTATTGATTCTTTACCGCAACTTAGCAGCTTTTTATCCCTATCAATAATCTATAAACCAGCCAAGCACTTGCCAATTTATCACCACAAAAGGTAAGGCAATCAGGTCAAGACCCATTCAAAACCCCCAGCAAAATGTCCAAAGTGTTTAACAAAGATTCGTAACTCAACTGGAAGACAGTCACGGGATTGCGATCCTCTTAGCAGTTCATGGAACCGGCATAAAAATAGGAGGTGAGCAAAATGAAAGCAAAACAGCAACTTTTCTTCACACACTTGAGGGAATGGAAACTAATATGATGAAACAATCACAAACAAATGATAAACTTCAATGCCAATGAGTGTGGAGCTTGTGATTTGTTATGTAACAGCTTTAGGAAATGCAGACTCCATGAGCTGCAAACCGCACAACATTTCGACAAGAAAAAGGTTCCAGCAAACATGGAAACAAAAGGGAAGACTTTAAGGCACAAGGGACAGATTGATTATCACAAAAAGATCACAAACAAAGAGGACATAGACAGTGGTGTGGACAGGCAATTAACGAAGGAGCGTCTGCAATTTCTGATGGCTTCGAAATTTTAGCAACTTCATGCGGCAACAACAAGTTTTAACAGCAATAAAAATTCAACCATTCTCAAACCATCAAATATCAAATCTTCGGAACATCAGAGATCACCTAAGAGAAAACCCACGGACCACATCCATTTCATTTTGGGGGAAGGAAAAAGATCTGTCCAGAATTTTGTGTGCCAATCTAGATGTAAGGCAAACCAAAATCCAGGCGACATGAACATCCACCATTCCTCCTATTTGGCCATGAGACAATGATGAAACCAGTTTAATCAAAGTTCAAACCGTGAAACAAGGAGGAACCGAAACATTTCTAGCCAACACATGCACACATTCACTCTCATTCTCACAGCATTCAACATCGGACAGATTTTTCACTTTTAAAACCAAAACTAGCAAGCTCATCGATCAATATACAAACAAACCCCAAACAATAACAAAACCAAAAAAAACAGACCAACCCAGAGCTTCAACCAAATCGAATCTCCAGTTTTTAGCCAAATCAGACGCAATATGCATATTAATTTAACAGAGACCCAGCAAATGAACCAAAACCCAGTTTCAGCTTAGCAAGTTGGGCTCCATTTAGCGATAGGAATGAACAAGAAAAAAGAAGGTGGAAAGTTACCCATTCACTGCTTTTAAACCTATATCCTCAGCAACAGGTGCCACGGCCGTAGAAGGAAAACAGCAACAGAAAAGGCAGCGCCACCACCAAAGCCGATATCGACGATATGGTCCTCGATGTTCCTCTTCTTGCAGAGCTTGGCAAAGAAGCAAGGCCAGTCGGGTTCCACAGTCACACTAGCACTCTTCACCAACATAGCAATCTCCTCTGACGCTGCGGCGGCACTGCGTTTTTCCTTTCCCAGATTTCCTTTTTCTAAGCCCTCGGTTCTCCTCTCGAAGCTTTTCTTCTCATGCTCGCCGCTCTCCCTGATTTCCTTCCCTCTTCTTTTCTTGCCGGTTGCTACCCTATTTTTCCAAACCCTAGCCGCTACTCCAATCTTCCCTTCTGTCCTTTTTCTTTCACGAAGCTCCTTCGATCTTCCCCGAAACTTCCCCCAGCTTTCCCCTGTGTTTTTCTCTAGCCGTAGAAAACCTCCCCCTTCACTCTTTCCTTCAGCCGTCAACTACTCTCGTTTTCTCCGCTCGTCTTTCCTATCTAAGCTCTTTCTCTCCGCCGCCAGTCTTTCTTTCCTCTCTTTTTTGCTTTACTTTCCCAGCCGCCCCTCTTTCTTTTAGCAGCCGTCAAAACTCTCAGCCCCTCTCTTTTGCTCTCTCCTCAATCCACAGCCGCCAACTTTCTTGCTTCATTCGCCCTCCAGACCCTCTGCTCTCAGCCGTCAGTCCTCCCCCATCTTGCCATCACTCATCTCCTTTTTATAGCTCTAAAAACACCTAAACCTACATCTAATGGTGTGACGACCCCACTTCTCCCAAGGGCGAACCTAAGGGTATCGGCGGGCTGCCTGCCTAGCTCGCGCCAGGACTCAAAACTTAAAGCAATAAAACGAGATAGATCGAAAGAGCACTATATACAATATATACAATCCCAAAAGTTATATTTACATCTTCAAAAGTCTCGAGTCAAACCACTCTAATACACTATAACCACAACCAACAGAAGATAGACCCTAAGAAGGGTCCTTATGTGAGGACTCGCAAAATCCTTACATATTTCTCAAAAATTCCCTTTTATTTGAAAATTATTATTTCATGTTATTCATGGTTCAATCACCCTAGAAAAGTGCCAATGACCATAGGAAATTAGGGTTTTCCTATTCGTTTTCAATTCAAGGTAAAATCGGATTTTTCGTGTAACCGCAGTATAATTATCCGGTACCGAGTAAGGATCAAATTTGGTGCTTAAGAGTGACTTTTAAGTGAGAAATAATATGTGATTAGGAGCAATGATATAAATTTGGTGAATAGGAAGTAAAAATCCTAGTACGGGGGATTTAAGAAAAAACAGTGCGAACCGACGTGTACCGGGTACTACCGATTTAACCACCACTTGACCACCACTTTCTTGCCATACAAGCTTATCACTAATTGAGCAAAATATCTTCCCTCTCATGATTACTTATTGACCAAAATATGTGGCCCAAAATGCAAGGAAAGAAAGAGAAAATTGTGTGGTTGAGGTTGAGCCAAGTGTTGGCCAAACTTGTGGTTAGAATTAAGTCTTATCTTTCTACCTTCTTATAAGACAAACTTAGTTTAATCTCCTTCATTTTATTCTTCATCTTGGCTGAGCAAGAGAGGGAGAAAGGGAGAGCAAGAGAAAACAAATTCCTTCTTGATTTACACCAACCAAGTGCTAAAATCGAATTCTAAACCGATTGATTGTAAGTTTGGAAGCTTGGGAAGCTAAGGGAACCAAAAACTTCAAGAAATAGTGGAGGATCACTCTTGCAAGCCTTCTTTTTGAGGTATAAAATCTGATCTATGGCTTTGATCCTTTTATTCTTGTTTAAGATGTTAAATAGTCCATGTTTTGGGTTTGATTACAAGTGATGCAAGTTGTTGTGGTGATTTTTGGATGAAATATGTAAGTTAGAGTTTGATTAATTTCTGCCTAAACTTGTTGTATAGTTAGTATATGTTGTATATAAGGTTATATAGGGGGTTTTGGTAGCAAGTGTAGCAAGAAATTAAGAAAACTATCATTGAAACCAAAAGATTTCAGATTTCTGGAAATTTTCATCCTATTCTATCCGAATTTGAATCCCTATGTTAGAGGCCGAATTGGCCTTAGGTCAAAGAAGGAAAGTTGTATAGAATGGTATTTTATAGGTGCCTACAAAATTTCAACTCAATCGGAGCAACGTAAGATGTGAAAAGTCCAAAATACCCTTACTGTTTTAAGTATTTCCCAAGCAGTCCGTGTGATCAGTTAAGTCCCGTTTATCACGTTTTTCGACTAGGATCCATTCTGATTTAGCTTTTTTCCAAAACATGAAAGTTGTATTATTCTGAATTAGCTTTCAAATGCCTCTAAGAACACCTGATTCGGACTTGTGTAAATATGGAGTATCAATAATTCAAGGAACATTTACAATGGAAAGCGATAGTAACATTCATGAAAGGATACATTCATTCTCCTGACATTTCCTCGCTCATTTGGTCATTCATTTCATTTCATTCACCCCGTCCCTGGCTTTTGGCCAGGCTCCACCAACCTACATAGGTAATACTCGAGTATACCAAACGTTCACCCAAGTTCCTAATCGCCTGACCGAGTCCGCTTCTGGCTCAAGACGACCGGTAACAAGGGGCAATGGCCAGTTCAGCCCAAAAGGCTTACATTCATGCGCAAGTAACATTTCAATCGAAAATTTCACATTTATCGAGGTCGAGTGCGATAAAGTACACACTCGCCTCGAAAACTCGTTTTGGAAATCATTATAAACGCTTAACATGTTATCAACCAAAATACAAGTCATGAAGTCAAGAAATATAGCAAACAAGGCACACTCAAATGCCAGCACACATGATATGCAAGAAAACATTTCAAAAGTGACTTTGGAAACAGTTCAAAAGTAAATAATGTAAGAAACGGTTCATAAATAACTTTAGAAATAGTTTGAGGTCACTCACCTCCACGGCTCAGAAACCATCCATCATGTATCATTGCCTTGCTCAAATCCAAGTCTTAGATCACAAACTCAATGCAAACAAGTCCTTTAAAAGTTCGGACAGCGCTTCCCCTACATTTGCTAACTTTTCCAGCCATCATGGCTTCATTATTTCTTCTCATTCAAACCCAAAGGTACACACACAACAACAAGTTCATCCAATAGCCATTCAGCAAGCTCCAAGAAGTACAAAGACAAATCCAGCTAGGGAAAAAGTCCGGAAATGAAAGTTAAGCTCAAAACCAGAAAAATAGCTTTTGACATCCTTTTGCGGTAATGGCACCAATGGCACTATGATTGTCGGATGAAGGTGGAAGACCCACCGTTTCGAAGCTAAGAGATAGGGCTACAACAATGTAGAAGGCCACTCAGTCCAAATCCTAGCATAACTAGGTCAAATATGCCAAAATACCAAACCAGAACCACTAAAACAGGTTCACAAATCACACAATGCTGTAATGAGTCCAACTCGGTCCATACAAGTCCAAATGCATTGATTTCAAAGGCATATGGTAGCTAAGACATCCAGCTACATTTCATTAGAAGACACTAACATCCAAATCCAAAGCAATTCCAGTCAAAATGGCCAATTACAAGTGCAGTTTTCGCATTCTGATCAACCCATAACAGCAACAGTAAAATCGACATATCTCACTCTACACTAGTCCAAATGACCTGAAATTTTACAGACACTTCAAACTCATCAATACCTACAACTTTTATGTTTTGAGCAAAGTCCAATTCGGCCCCTAACCACCTGATCCAAAACCGGACAGAAAAGGGGGTTTATGAACCCTAACTTTTCATGTTTCAATCCAAACCCAAAATTGGTTGCAAATATCAATCATTTCCATCCACTAGAGTCATAACCCCTCATTATCAATCATCATAAACAACCACAACACCATGATTACATTAAACCAGAAAATTCATCAATAAAATGAAAACTTCACCAAATCACTTCAAACCAAGAAATAAACCATATATATCATCACTTTAGCCACTACTAAGCATAACCCAAGCTTTATTAAGTGAAGGAGGAAGATACACACACCACTCACCTAGTAACAAGAGAGGTAGAGATGTTGGACACCTTAGCTCTTCCAAAAACTTCACCAAACCAACCACTAACACCAACTAGAAAGATTTTATGGAGTAGAAACTAATTTATGCACTTGATTTGGAAGATTGAGCTAGTTGGGAGCTTGACAATTGAAGAAGTTTTCTTTCCTTTTCTTAGTGAGAGGGCCGGCCAAGAGGTCGAAGACAATGGTGATTTTTGGTTAATTTTTTAGATATTTAACCCAAGTAGTCAAAAGGTCAAAAAGGGTGAATAGTTGTCTACAAGGACAACCAACCAAAAAGTGACATGTGGCACTTCATAAATGCATGTCAATCCTTTTGTTTCCTCTCACATCAATCACTTCACACGCTCTACTTATCTCTTAACACCCGATAAATCTTACACAGTATCCGAAACTTAACCTTATTGGCCGAATTTTTTCGAACTTTTCGCACTAGCGGGTCCCACGTCCGTTATTTATCCTTAATTTTTCAAAAACTCTCCAATACTAGAAAAATTATCTAAAAACTATAATTACTCATAAAATCCACCAAGAAAATATTTCTAAGCCAGAAAACGCAGAAAACATGCTATTCAAGGGGATAAAACCCTAGGAAAAAAAATTAACAGGGGATATACGGGTCTTCGCACTCATACTTTTCGGGGCGTCACAATCTCCCCTCCTTAAAAGAATGTCGTCCTCGACATTCCCTCTTGTACTAATCAAGTCAAGTCATCCCGCAAGAATCACTAATATTTCAAATCAAGCCCACAGTCCGGCATCCTAAACTTCAAGCCTAGGATACACTACAGAGATCTGAAGCCTAAGCTCTGATACCACCTGTGACGGCCCTACCTCTCCCTAGGGCGTACCCCAGGGTTCGGCGGATCGCCTGCTCAGCTCTCGCCGGGACTCAGTCGTTCACTACAATCCTCAAATGAATTACAAGAATAAACCTCAAATATTACAATGTAAATCTCCAATATTTACATATTACAAATGCAGCGGAAACTGATTCCAAGCGTGGAACGTATGTAAACATCCGATCGATTCCAAACATTCATTACAATCCCTAATAACAACTATTACACAAAAGGAAATCCAAATTCAAACCATACACGATATAATCCATCCATTCACATGAATAAGCACTCCAAGCTTTTCTTCGCCTTGATCCCTGTGGGGGGGAATAAAACATTTTTGGGGTGAGCTAGAAGCTCAGCGAGTAACCATTAAAATCAGTAATCAAATCGGTTTCACAATAGTTCATTTCAATGATGTCATATATCAATGATGTCATAAATCAAATGATAAGTCCAGAAACAATTACAACAATTGCAAAACAGTAAATATGGAGTATCAATAATTCAAGGAACATTTACAATGGAAAGCGATAGTAACATTCATGAAAGGATACATTCATTCTCCTGACATTTCCTCGCTCATTTGGTCATTCATTTCATTTCATTCACCCCGTCCCTGGCTTTTGGCCAGGCTCCACCAACCTACATAGGTAATACTCGAGTATACCAAACGTTCACCCAAGTTCCTAATCGCCTGACCGAGTCCGCTTCTGGCTCAAGACGACCGGTAACAAGGGGCAATGGCCAGTTCAGCCCAAAAGGCTTACATTCATGCGCAAGTAACATTTCAATCGAAAATTTCACATTTATCGAGGTCGAGTGCGATAAAGTACACACTCGCCTCGAAAACTCGTTTTTGAAATCATTATAAGCGCTTAACACGTTATCAACCAAAATACAAGTCATGAAGTCAAGAAATATAGCAAACAAGGCACACTCAAATGCCAGCACACATGATATGCAAGAAAACATTTCAAAAGTGACTTTGGAAACAGTTCAAAAGTAAATAATGTAAGAAACGGTTCATAAATAACTTTAGAAGTAGTTTGAGGTCACTCACCTCCACGGCTCAGAAACCATCCATCATGTATCGTTGCCTTGCTCAAATCCAAGTCTTAGATCACAAACTCAATGCAAACAAGTCCTTTAAAAGTTCGGACAGCACTTCCCCTACATTTGCTAACTTTTCCAGCCATCATGGCTTCATTATTTCTTCTCATTCAAACCCAAAGGTACACACACAACAACAAGTTCATCCAATAGCCATTCAGCAAGCTCCAAGAAGTACAAAGACAAATCCAGCTAGGGAAAAAGTCCGGAAATGAAAGTTAAGCTCAAAACCAGAAAAATAGCTTTTGACATCCTTTTGCGGTAATGGCACCAATGGCACTATGATTGTCGGATGAAGGTGGAAGACCCACCGTTTCGAAGCTAAGAGATAGGGCTACAACAATGTAGAAGGCCACTCAGTCCAAATCCTAGCATAACTAGGTCAAATATGCCAAAATACCAAACCAGAACCACTAAAACAGGTTCACAAATCACACAATGCTGTAATGAGTCCAACTCGGTCCATACAAGTCCAAATGCATTGATTTCAAAGGCATATGGTAGCTAAGACATCCAGCTACATTTCATTAGAAGACACTAACATCCAAATCCAAAGCAATTCCAGTCAAAATGGCCAATTACAAGTGCAGTTTTCGCATTCTGATCAACCCATAACAGCAACAGTAAAATCGACATATCTCACTCTACACTAGTCCAAATGACCTGAAATTTTACAGACACTTCAAACTCATCAATACCTACAACTTTTATGTTTTGAGCAAAGTCCAATTCGGCCCCTAACCACCTGATCCAAAACCGGACAGAAAAGGGGGTTTATGAACCCTAACTTTTCATGTTTCAATCCAAACCCAAAATTGGTTGCAAATATCAATCATTTCCATCCACTAGAGTCATAACCCCTCATTATCAATCATCATAAACAACCACAACACCATGATTACATTAAACCAGAAAATTCATCAATAAAATGAAAACTTCACCAAATCACTTCAAACCAAGAAATAAACCATATATATCATCACTTTAGCCACTACTAAGCATAACCCAAGCTTTATTAAGTGAAGGAGGAAGATACACACACCACTCACCTAGTAACAAGAGAGGTAGAGATGTTGGACACCTTAGCTCTTCCAAAAACTTCACCAAACCAACCACTAACACCAACTAGAAAGATTTTATGGAGTAGAAACTAATTTATGCACTTGATTTGGAAGATTGAGCTAGTTGGGAGCTTGACAATTGAAGAAGTTTTCTTTCCTTTTCTTAGTGAGAGGGCCGGCCAAGAGGTCGAAGACAATGGTGATTTTTGGTTAATTTTTTAGATATTTAACCCAAGTAGTCAAAAGGTCAAAAAGGGTGAATAGTTGTCTACAAGGACAACCAACCAAAAAGTGACATGTGGCACTTCATAAATGCATGTCAATCCTTTTGTTTCCTCTCACATCAATCACTTCACACGCTCTACTTATCTCTTAACACCCGATAAATCTTACACAGTATCCGAAACTTAACCTTATTGGCCGAATTTTTTCGAACTTTTCGCACTAGCGGGTCCCACGTCCGTTATTTATCCTTAATTTTTCAAAAACTCTCCAATACTAGAAAAATTATCTAAAAACTATAATTACTCATAAAATCCACCAAGAAAATATTTCTAAGCCAGAAAACGCAGAAAACATGCTATTCAAGGGGATAAAACCCTAGGAAAAAAAATTAACAGGGGATATACGGGTCTTCGCACTCATACTTTTCGGGGCGTCACAATCTCCCCTCCTTAAAAGAATGTCGTCCTCGACATTCCCTCTTGTACTAATCAAGTCAAGTCATCCCGCAAGAATCACTAATATTTCAAATCAAGCCCACAGTCCGGCATCCTAAACTTCAAGCCTAGGATACACTACAGAGATCTGAAGCCTAAGCTCTGATACCACCTGTGACGGCCCTACCTCTCCCTAGGGCGTACCCCAGGGTTCGGCGGATCGCCTGCTCAGCTCTCGCCGGGACTCAGTCGTTCACTACAATCCTCAAATGAATTACAAGAATAAACCTCAAATATTACAATGTAAATCTCCAATATTTACATATTACAAATGCAGCGGAAACTGATTCCAAGCGTGGAACGTATGTAAACATCCGATCGATTCCAAACATTCATTACAATCCCTAATAACAACTATTACACAAAAGGAAATCCAAATTCAAACCATACACGATATAATCCATCCATTCACATGAATAAGCACTCCAAGCTTTTCTTCGCCTTGATCCCTGTGGGGGGGAATAAAACATTTTTGGGGTGAGCTAGAAGCTCAGCGAGTAACCATTAAAATCAGTAATCAAATCGGTTTCACAATAGTTCATTTCAATGATGTCATATATCAATGATGTCATAAATCAAATGATAAGTCCAGAAACAATTACAACAATTGCAAAACAGTAAATATGGAGTATCAATAATTCAAGGAACATTTACAATGGAAAGCGATAGTAACATTCATGAAAGGATACATTCATTCTCCTGACATTTCCTCGCTCATTTGGTCATTCATTTCATTTCATTCACCCCGTCCCTGGCTTTTGGCCAGGCTCCACCAACCTACATAGGTAATACTCGAGTATACCAAACGTTCACCCAAGTTCCTAATCGCCTGACCGAGTCCGCTTCTGGCTCAAGACGACCGGTAACAAGGGGCAATGGCCAGTTCAGCCCAAAAGGCTTACATTCATGCGCAAGTAACATTTCAATCGAAAATTTCACATTTATCGAGGTCGAGTGCGATAAAGTACACACTCGCCTCGAAAACTCGTTTTTGAAATCATTATAAGCGCTTAACACGTTATCAACCAAAATACAAGTCATGAAGTCAAGAAATATAGCAAACAAGGCACACTCAAATGCCAGCACACATGATATGCAAGAAAACATTTCAAAAGTGACTTTGGAAACAGTTCAAAAGTAAATAATGTAAGAAACGGTTCATAAATAACTTTAGAAGTAGTTTGAGGTCACTCACCTCCACGGCTCAGAAACCATCCATCATGTATCATTGCCTTGCTCAAATCCAAGTCTTAGATCACAAACTCAATGCAAACAAGTCCTTTAAAAGTTCGGACAGCACTTCCCCTACATTTGCTAACTTTTCCAGCCATCATGGCTTCATTATTTCTTCTCATTCAAACCCAAAGGTACACACACAACAACAAGTTCATCCAATAGCCATTCAGCAAGCTCCAAGAAGTACAAAGACAAATCCAGCTAGGGAAAAAGTCCGGAAATGAAAGTTAAGCTCAAAACCAGAAAAATAGCTTTTGACATCCTTTTGCGGTAATGGCACCAATGGCACTATGATTGTCGGATGAAGGTGGAAGACCCACCGTTTCGAAGCTAAGAGATAGGGCTACAACAATGTAGAAGGCCACTCAGTCCAAATCCTAGCATAACTAGGTCAAATATGCCAAAATACCAAACCAGAACCACTAAAACAGGTTCACAAATCACACAATGCTGTAATGAGTCCAACTCGGTCCATACAAGTCCAAATGCATTGATTTCAAAGGCATATGGTAGCTAAGACATCCAGCTACATTTCATTAGAAGACACTAACATCCAAATCCAAAGCAATTCCAGTCAAAATGGCCAATTACAAGTGCAGTTTTCGCATTCTGATCAACCCATAACAGCAACAGTAAAATCGACATATCTCACTCTACACTAGTCCAAATGACCTGAAATTTTACAGACACTTCAAACTCATCAATACCTACAACTTTTATGTTTTGAGCAAAGTCCAATTCGGCCCCTAACCACCTGATCCAAAACCGGACAGAAAAGGGGGTTTATGAACCCTAACTTTTCATGTTTCAATCCAAACCCAAAATTGGTTGCAAATATCAATCATTTCCATCCACTAGAGTCATAACCCCTCATTATCAATCATCATAAACAACCACAACACCATGATTACATTAAACCAGAAAATTCATCAATAAAATGAAAACTTCACCAAATCACTTCAAACCAAGAAATAAACCATATATATCATCACTTTAGCCACTACTAAGCATAACCCAAGCTTTATTAAGTGAAGGAGGAAGATACACACACCACTCACCTAGTAACAAGAGAGGTAGAGATGTTGGACACCTTAGCTCTTCCAAAAACTTCACCAAACCAACCACTAACACCAACTAGAAAGATTTTATGGAGTAGAAACTAATTTATGCACTTGATTTGGAAGATTGAGCTAGTTGGGAGCTTGACAATTGAAGAAGTTTTCTTTCCTTTTCTTAGTGAGAGGGCCGGCCAAGAGGTCGAAGACAATGGTGATTTTTGGTTAATTTTTTAGATATTTAACCCAAGTAGTCAAAAGGTCAAAAAGGGTGAATAGTTGTCTACAAGGACAACCAACCAAAAAGTGACATGTGGCACTTCATAAATGCATGTCAATCCTTTTGTTTCCTTTCACATCAATCACTTCACACGCTCTACTTATCTCTTAACACCCGATAAATCTTACACAGTATCCGAAACTTAACCTTATTGGCCGAATTTTTCCGAACTTTTCGCACTAGCGGGTCCCACGTCCGTTATTTATCCTTAATTTTTCAAAAACTCTCCAATACTAGAAAAATTATCTAAAAACTATAATTGCTCATAAAATCCACCAAGAAAATATTTCTAAGCCAAAAAACGCAGAAAACATGCTATTCAAGGGGATAAAACCCTAGGAAAAAAAATTAACAGGGGATATACGGGTCCTCGCACTCATACATTTCGGGGCGTCACATGTAAAACTTTTGAATGGTATAGGACTGGTGCTTTTTGGATTTTTGGAACTTAAAAAAAAATACAGACAATTTTAGTTTGAAATAAAAGTGTCCTTTTAAATCTTACGACCTTAAATTAAAAAAAAATTGATCCAATTTGAACTTGAAAAGAGACACGAGAAATAGTTAAGATTAACTCGTCAAAGGATGTTAATGGTTCGAAACCGTTAGAAGAGTCATACAGATAATAGCAGGAAAGATTGATAGATAGTCTTGTATAAACTAATGGGATCCTAGTACTTGATCTAAGTTGAAACTGAACGAGGAGATGAGATCTACTGGTATTATGATGAATTGACCTAGTTGAGTAAATAGTGAGGTTCTCCCTTGTGAACTTAATGATTACTTTACATATATCTTGTGATTGGCCCTGTAGGCATGTTTTAAACTTTTACGAATATTTGAACTTTTCTTATATATAAGAATGAATATTGGTCGTAAATTGGAGAGTAAATAGTTAAGTTTTATGTGGCATAAAAGCTAATTCTCAGATTAGGTGTGAAGAGTAGAGCGTTGGACCAACGTTTAAGTAAATACGAACCTGCATGTCTGCTTATTTTCTTAAAAGCATTTTATTCTCAAAAGTGATTTGTGGGGTTAAATGATTTTTCTTGATCAAACGTCCAAATAACAAATGTTAAACTTCTTACCAAAAATCGAATGCACTTAAAAAGACTTGTTTGATTTCTTATTAAAGTGTACTTGAGTTTGATATATGCTTTAATTGACTTTGTTCTATGGTGTAATTAAATTGATCATAAATTTGCTTTGTATTAATGATATATATGGAGTGAAGTTAACTGCAATTGCATGCATGCATAATTGGTCATTACATATTGTAAATCAACTCGTTGTGAGAAATATAGAGCTAGGGAGCGATAATGTCAGGTTTATAATGCTATTTTAGATGAAGATTGTTTAATTGAGTATAACGCGCAGATAAATTGTAAAATCAAGTAGTTGAATTTTTATATATTTTGGGAAGTAGTCGAGACGACACATAAATTACAGAGGGAAAACACTAAGACCAAATTCCTTTGGTTAAGGTTTTGTGGTAAACATGAATGATTAGACGAAGTGAGGTGGAAATGGAAGATAAAATACAGAAAGGACAAACATTTGGAGAATCTAGAACCGAGTGGAAGTAAGGCAAGCAAATGCTAAACAAGCTTGGGCGGTGCTTGAGAGAAACCAAAGGAAAATTCCAAGCCAATGGTCTGCTAAATACAAGCGGTTACCGAAAGGAAAAGCAGAAAAATATCTGCTAAAATTTGGGTGGTGGTTGAGAACAAAATAAAACTTTAGTTCGTCTCTTTACCAGGCCAACACCGAGAGAAACAGAGAGAGAGAAAGCCTAGTGAGCTTCGTCATCAACTAACCAAGGATTGGAGGGAACAAAGTCGGAAAGGAAACTGATTTCGTCTGCGATTGCTAACACTTAAGGCAAGAGGTAAGTTTCGTGAATAACACTTATATGCTGAGTGTAGCTGAGTATATGTTTAAGCTGCAAGTTGAGTTTTAGCAGAGGAAAATGAGCTTCAACTAAGGGAAATTTCTGGTTTGAGGCTCAAATGGTCCTTGACTGAAGCTGTGAGAACTGAGTAATGATCGATGGAAGTTGCAAGCTGTTATCAATGGAAAAATGGAAGAATATTATAGGAAATGCATGGAAATATTTATTTCTGATATTATGTAAAGTTTAGCCGTGGAAATTTGTGAAAGATGGAACCTTGTGAAAGAGATATGGAAGCTGAGTCACGACGACGGAGCCGTAAACTGAGACAACTTCAAGAGCAAGGGGAACAACGAGGATCTGCGGTCAACCAGAACCAGGGACAAGGAACCCATACAGGTGACTCAGTAGCCACTGCTTTGAACCAGATGACTGACCTTTTAGAGTATATAGCACTGTAAGTCCCACAGACAACCAAGAGGGGGGTGAATTGGGTTGATTAAAATCTTAACCAAATTTATGCACTTTTTCTTTAATAAAAAATTACCTTCTTTTCTAGTAATGATCAACCAAGTAGATTAGAAGACAAGAGCAATATTGATCAGAAACACAAGTATAGACAAGTAATGAGAATTTTATTAAACAGAAAAGTAAATTAGGGAATCAAACCAAGTGTCTACCAAGCTATCCTCAAACTTGAAGACCAAACACTAGGAAGAGCAACTTCTCTTTGATGAAAGAAGATCAACTAGATGTACAATGGAGGGAGCACTTCCTCCTTGCCCTAAGCCTCACTTAGTCAAGCCAAGAAATTTTACAATCACTCAGAAAACCCTCAACAAAGCTACACTAAAGATCCTTTCAATCACAAAAGAAATGCTCACCAGAAATTCACACCACTTTAAAACAAATCTTGCTTTGGAGACTATTTTCTAGCTAAAATATCTCTTGAGATCTTGTAAACAAAGTGTGCAAAAGTTTCTTTTTGGTTCAGACCAGTTTGTTTTTAAAGGGGAATAGAAATGGGCTTCATTAAAGCTTCCAACGGATAGAAGGCAGATGAAGGGTCAGCTAGCCATTGGGGCTTTCGGACGTCCGACGATCAAATCATCGTCCGAACCAATCGTCCGAAAACAGCCAAGTTGAAGTTCGGACATCCGATGAGTTTTTGTCGTCCGACAGCACAGCGTCCGATCGTAGGCCGAGAGCTAGCAAGTTATCTTGGAATTTTTCGGACGTCCGATCTGGTTGATATGCGTCCGAGGTGTGCGTCCGATCCTTCCGGACGTCCGATGCTCCCATATGAGCGTCCGACAGTGCTTCCTTCCTGATGTTCTTTATCCTTTCGGACGTCCGACAGTATTCTTTCGGCCGTCCGACCTGATTGTCCTGTTTTTGCTTCTCATTTTGGTTGTTTTACATTTCATGACATATTTGAACCTGATTCTTGGATAGACAAAAACACTTGTATTTGAAGAAGGTTAGATAAACATTTCAAAGTACCAAGAATGACAAACTAGACATACTTAAAAGATAGTATATCTTTGATCGGAACAAAACAATGACTAAATCCGATTATATTATTTCAATCTTGTTTGCCACATCCAAAGCATCGTAGACTGGAGTCAATCAAACATATGCTTTCCTTGTTCCATTAGGCCTGATCAAAGTGTTCACTTTCTTGGTCTGTATAAATGAACTTTTGTGATCATCAAAACCAAGAATAACATTCTCCCCCTTTTTGATGATGACAAAACAAAAGTTTGAAATGAAATTTGATGATTGCAATGAAAACTCTCCCTTTCAAAATAGACAAGAACTCCCCCTGTCTTAGTGAATCATAAAAATTTGAAAATTTTGAAAAGCTCCCCCTCACTTGGCTGCCCATCCGAGTTAAACAATTAAGCAAATCAGCCAATCCAAATTTAAACAATCAAACCAACATATCCAACATCACCAACATCAATCATCACTCAATCCAGTCCTCTCCCCCTTTTTGTCATCACAAATGGGCAACCACATTCACAAATCCACAAACACATCAACACATCAACACATTCTTCAACAATCACATCAACACATCCACAAACACATTCTTCAATGAAATTTAGACAATCATACAATCCACACATTCATTACATTCACACAATCAGAATAGACAATCATCCATCAAAATATTTAGACATCCATCAAAACAGTACTTAAACATCCATCAGATCATACCAAAAGAAACTTAAAATATCCATTACATTGCTTATTCATTGTTGAATACCACCAACTCATAAAAAAGACAAACAAAATGCAAATGTCCTAAATGATGAACTAAGTGGATCCAGGTGTCCTCCGAGAGAGCTGATATTGGTCAAGATCCTCCTCTTCAGTTTCTTCATCATCTTCAGCAGCCTCTTCAACTGGTGCCTTGCCTTTATCTGATGTAGAGGTGCCATGAGGAGTCACAGGGGTTGAAGAACCAGGATCCGGAATTGATGAACTTGGATCAGTGGGTTGTGACTCTTTGTCATGGGAAACTTCCTCAACAACAGGGGGGAAACAGGAGGTTCTTTTTGTCTAGGAAGGCAGTTTGTTGCTCAGAGGACATAGTGAGCATTAGACCATGTTCTAGAAGAAGAACATGCTATTTGAGTTCACGAAGGAGCTCAATTACTTCATCACTGGAAGAGGAAGATGCTTTAGTGGCAGACTTCCTGGGGTGAATGGGAGTGAGTGAAATGGGTGAAGGATCATGTACAGTCTTAGACCTCTGTTCACTAGATGATGCCCCCTTATATGCCCACAGATTATCTTTAAAAACAAGATTTTTTCTTTCAAAATATGCTTTGGTAAAGGCATAAGAAGATGCTTCTTTGGGACAAACACCTAGAATTGGAACTTTGTAAAACTCAAAAATCTTTTGAAGAAACTTTCCATAGGATAGTTTTCTTCGAGAGTCAGTAGCATAGCGAAGTAAAAACTTGCACATGACAAAACCAAAATCAATACGAATTTTTTCTCGAAAACAATAAAAGAGATACAACTCCATTTTGTTTGCATCAGTTCTGTGCCCATCAGTGGGCACAAGCAGGTTTGAAATGATAGAAAAGGCAATTAAATTCACAGGGGCCAGATCATTCAATTTAGCATCAGCAGGTGAGGAAAAACTTCTTTTGAAATAGGTTAACATTTTTGTCCCATCAAAATGATTTGCAGCAGTAGGAAGCTCTTCATAGGAAAAGAAATTAGCAACCTTATCTTTGCATAAACGTTCAATGGTAGTATTTAAAATGGAATTCACAGTATCAGAATCAAAGATTAGGTCTACCCCATTTACCCTAGACATGATCTCAGTTTGGTCAGTTCCTTTCCTAAGATTGGCAAAAAATTGATGCAGCATATCAGGATAGTAGACATTGGGCATGGAAATGAGATGTGACCATTTCTGGAAAGCAAATAGACTCAGAATGGATTCTAAACCTATGGAGCGAAATTCAGAGGGGTTTACAGTTCTTTGAGGGATGACACCCTTCTGGGATATCCAGGCGTATTTGTCTTTCGCAGCATCATCAAAGAATGGAGGGAGAGGGACTGATTTAGGAGGCGGTTGAGAAGAGGTCCCCTGTCCAGATTCTGGTTGAGAAGTGGGTTGTGGAGTAGGCCGTGACATTTGACCCTTGATAGCTCCCCTTTTGAAGCGTTTGGATGTCCGTTTGACAGTAGGAAGATCCTCATCCTCATCCCTGAGTGGATGCTTGCGTCCGGCAGTAACTTTTCCTCCTCTAAGATTCACCATTGTGCGAAATGTATGGAATGATAGATGCAAATGATACACACAGTAGTAGGGAAGTGAATCGCACAAAAATTTTGGAACAAAAAACCTTGTAGAAGATTTGACAGAGCGGTTATGAAGAGATAGGGTTTTGAAGAAAATTTGGGAATGTGCGAAGTGATAGATGATTCTGTGAAATGATCAGGAAAAATGATTCGCAATTGATCAGGAACTGTTTTGGTTGAGTCAATTTGGGAATGGGGGCTTCAGAATGATATGAATTTGGGAGTGAGAGACAAGAGGGTTTTCGTCCGAGAGAAAATGAAATGGGAAGAGTCTGAAGCAAATGAGGAAGAAAGTTGTTTTAAAAAATGAGCCGTTGCACTGTCGGACGGCCGAACGAAGTTGTGCGTCCGACAGTTGCGTCCGAGCAGGCGCAATCTGGAAAATGGCTGAAGAACATCATCGGACGTCCGTTCATCTTCTTTCGGACGTCCGAAGATCCAAAAGAAATTAAGATGATTTTTCAATTATTCCTAATTCTGATCTCAAATGAATGAACTGATCTAATGGCAAAGCTTTTGTAAAAATATCAGCAAATTGATCTTTAGAACAAACATAATTTACACATATTTCACCTTTTTGAACAAGATCACGAATAAAGTGATGCTTTATATCTATGTGCTTTGTCCTAGAATGATGAATAGGTTTTTTGGTCAAATTTATAGCATTAGTATTATCATAGAATACAGGCATGCAGTCATACAACAATCCAAAATCATTCAAAGTGTGCTTCATCCATAAAAGTTGAGCACAACATGCACTAGCGGCAATATATTCCGCTTCGGTTGTAGACAAAGAGATTGCACATTGTTTCTTGCTAAACCAAGAGACTAAACAATTTCCAAGAAAATGACAAGTTCCACTAGTACTCTTTCTATCCACACGACAACCTCCAAAATCAGCATCCGAATAACCATATAGTGCAAACTCATTAGTTCTAGCATACCAAAGACCATAGTCTAATGTACCTTTCAAATACCTAAAAATTCTTTTTACAGCATTCAAATGTGATTCTTTTGGACAAGATTGAAATCTAGCACACAAGCAAACAGCAAACATAATATCAGGTCTACTTGCGGTTAAATAGAGTAGGCTTCCGATCATACCTCTATAATGCTTTTCATCCACATGATTACCTTCTTCATCTTTGTCAAGCTTTGTAGAAGTGCACATTGGAGTTCCAACTTGCTTTGAGTCTTCCATGCCAAACCTTTTCAGCAATTCCTTGGTATATTTTGCTTGATTTATAAAAATTTCCTCAAGAGTTTGATGTATTTGAAGTCCAAGGAAGAAATTTAATTCTCCCATCATACTCATTTCAAATTCACTTTGCATAGTGGTGGAAAAATCCTTGCATAGATACTCATTAGTAGCACCAAAAATAATATCATCAACATATATTTGTACAATAAGAAGGTCATTCAAAACTTGCTTAGTAAAAAGTGTGGTGTCCACAACACCCCTTTTGAAACCATTTTCAATCAAAAAACCACTTAGTCTTTCATACCAAGCTCTTGGAGCCTGTTTTAGACCATATAAAGCTTTAGATAGTTTAAACACATGACTTGGAAATTTTGTATTTTCAAAACCGGGGGGTTGATCCACATATACTTCTTGATCAATAAAATCATTTAAAAAAGCACTTTTAACATCCATTTGAAACAATTTGAAGCCTTTAAAACATGCAAAAGCAAGAAGCATTCTAATAGATTCTAATCTTGCTACGGGAGCAAATGTTTCATCAAAATCAATTCCTTCTTCTTGAGCATATCCTTTAGCAACTAATCTGGCTTTATTTCTTACAACAACACCTTTATCATCCAACTTATTTCTAAAAATCCACTTTGTGCCAATGATAGGTTGATTTTGAGGTCTATCAACAAGTGTCCAAACTTCATTTCTCTCAAATTGATTAAGTTCCTCTTGCATTGCCAAAATCCAGTTTTCATCCTTTAAAGCATCATTGATATTTTTGGGTTCAAAAAGAGAAACTAAAGCAAAATTGTCAATCAATTTTCTAGATGAGGAACGAGTATTTACCTTCTCGGATGGATCACCAATTATAAGCTCTTTTGGATGATTTTGGCTGAATTTCCAAGCCTTGGGAAGATCTTTGAGTGGATCATCATTTTTGTCTTCATCTTCCTCTTCTTGATCATTGTGAATTTCATTTTCCATTTCAGTTGCTGCCGGTTTAGAGCTAGCTTCATTTCCAATTGATAGCTTTTCCATTCCTTCTCGAACACCTACATCATCATCCTCACACGAAGTTTTGGAATTATCATCATTGGTTTCATCAAATGTTATATGTATAGCTTCTTCAATCACAAGAGTCCTTCTATTAAAAACTCTATATCCTCTTTTATTCTCACAATACCCCAAAAATATTCCTTCATCAGATTTTTTATCAAACTTACCAAGATGTTCCTTTAGATTCAAAATAAAGCATTTACAACCAATACTTTGAAATAACCAACCGTAGGTTTCTTATCAAAAATCAGTTCATAAGGAGTTTTCTTCAAAATAGGTCTCAAGAGGATTCTGTTCATCACATAACATGCGGTGTTTACCGCTTCAGCCCAAAGATATTTAGGCAACCTACATTCATTCAACATAGTTCTAGCAGCCTCTTGGAGAGTCCTGTTTTTCCTTTCTACAACACCATTTTGCTGTGGAGTTCTTGCAATAGAAAACTCATGAGTTATGTCATTATAATCACAAAATTCTGAAAATCCACAATACTTGAATTCTGTTCCATTATCACTTCTAATTCTAACAATTTTTAATCCAAGCAGATTTTGCACTTTAGCAAACAATGAAGTGAAATTCTTGAATGCATCATCCTTATGAGCAAGAAATATTACCCAAGTGTATCTAGAATAATCATCTACAATCACAAAACAGTATTTCTTACCACCCAAGCTAGAGATTTGAGTAGGGCCAAATAAGTCAAGATGCAAGAGTTCTAAAGGTTTGGAAGTAGATACACACTTCTTTGGTTTAAAAGAAACTTTTGTTTGCTTTCCAAATTGACATGCATCACATATTTTATCCTTTTCAAAACGGATATTTGGCAAGCCTTGTAAGGCCTGGTGCAACCCAATGAGTACAAATAATATCACAATGATGCACAAAGATATATCAAATTTAAGCACAATAAAGAAAACTTAATTAAAGAGAAAAGATAAGAAATGCAAACCAAATATGAATCCAATAGCTTCTTTAATAGATGGCGATGCTAACCAAGATGTACAAGTGAAGGCTCACTCCTTTCTCACCCCAAACACTCTTTGGTTGAGCCAAGGAGTTTTACAACAATACTAGTTAACCCTCAACAACCTACACTTGAAAGATCACTCACCCAATTAAGAACTATTTTATACAAATGAGGCAACCTTCACCAAGGTTTTACCACTCCAAGTGATAGGTTCTCCTTCACCAAGGTTTTACTCCTCCTAGAGAGTAACCTTCACTTGAGCAACCTCACAACCCAACTTTCCCAACTCCTTATACAACCAACAAAGAATCTTTCTACTCAAAAATCTCACTTGTAAACTTGTATTTTGTGTTGGCAAAAGTCCCTTGTCTTCTTGTGCTTTGGAGTTTTTATAGAAGGTGAGAAATGGCTCCAAAAGGCTCTCCAACGGTCAAATATTAAATGCTGTCAAAACTAGCCGTTGGCCTGTCGGACGTCCGAACCACCTGTCGAACGTCCGAACCCTGCGTCCAAACCACCTGTCGGACGTCCGAACCCTGCGTCCGACCGTCGTCAGAGAGTCATCAAATCTTTGCGCAATTTCTCGGACGTCCGATGCGATCGATGTGCGTCCGATGCGTGCGTCCGTTGATGTTCTTCATCCTTTCGGACGTCCGATAGCTTCCTTTCGGACGTCCCACATGAGTGCCCTGTTTTTGCTTCTTCTTTTATGCCACAAGAATCTGTTCTAACAAATTACTCACATAAAAACATTAGCCCAAATCTACATTTTGGTTTGTTAATCATCAAAACCAAGAATTGATCGACCAAGGTCAACAATCTCCCCCTTTTTGATAATGACAAACAAAATGAAGATTTCTTTTATCAAATAAGTTCAAATAAAGCTCCCCCTTAGAAAGTGCCAACATACAAAGAAATTTCAATAAATCCTACTCCCCCTTTTGGCATCAATCAAAAAAACAAACTCCCCCTTTATTTTTCAAATCAAGACCATATTGAATATCAAAATTTTCAAATGTACTTACAACCATATAGCACTACTTGGATCAAATCTTCATGATGTACCTAAATATGAGAAATTTCATTTGGTACCCTTTCTTTATAGGGTCCTTGGGAGTTAATACGACATGATCTAGCAATCCACATGAATTTCATGTCTTTTCTCATATTTTTCTTTACATAGCAATCATTTTGCATATGTCCAAATTTGCAACAAAAGTTACACATGATAGAAGTATTTTGCACATAGGTGGATTTAATGCAACTAATTTTCTTATTTCTTATCATAGCAAACTTATTTGTGCCTTGAAAAGATTTGCTTTTTTTTGTTTGAGAAAACTTTTATTTTTCATTTTGGAGAAACTCGTTCAAGTCATTAATTCTTTTCTTTAACACATTTTGTTCCTCCAACATTTTTTCATAAAACTTTGTTTTCTCTTCTAACTTCCTTTTCAAATTATTTTTGCAATCAAAAACACTTTTATGATTTTTTAAATCATCATTTTCCATTCTCAAACATTTGTTTTCTTGAAACAGTTTGGAGTTTTCTTCCAACAAATCATTTATTTTTGTTTTCAAATCTTTATTTTTAGCATAAGATTTTCTCAAACTTTTATGCATTTTAATCATAAGAATTTTCACATCATCATCTTCATTATCTTCATCACAAGAAGAGTGATAAGAACTTACCTCATCTTCTCCAACGGCCATTAGTGCCATTTGGGCCAACTCTTCTTTTTCTCTTTTTGAATTGCATTCATCCCATGTAATTTTGCAATCTCCTCTTGAGCATCTCTTGTTGAAGATCTTCTTGAAACTTTTGATGTGAGGAGTTATATCATTGTCCACTTCCATGATTTCATTACCCATGAAGGATGGGTTATCCCCCACTTGAGATGCTTTAAAAGCTACGCCTCTCTTATAAATTCTTGCATTTTCTTCCTCTTGCACTTTGAATTTCAGCTTTAATTCATAAGAGGTTAGGGTATCCACAAGAGATTCAATGGACATAGAATTTAAATCCTTTGCCTCTTCTATAGCATTTATTTTGTTTTCCCATTCTTTTGGTAAGGCATTCAAAATCTTTCTATTTTTCTCACCCAAAGAATATTCTTTTCCAAGCAATTTAAGATCTTCAATAATGTCACAAAATCTACTATACATCTTATCAACATTTTCAAGAGGATGCATTTTGAAAAATTCATATTGAGAAACAAGCAAAGATTTCTTTTGTTCTTTAATATCTTGGTTACCTTCATGAAATACACACAATTTATCCCAAATATCTTTAGCTGATTTACAACCTTTAATCCTATTAGATTCATTTACATCTAATGCATTGTACAATATACACATGGCCTTGGCATTCAAAGAAAGGTATCTCTTGTCTTTTTCATTCAATTCTTGTCTAGTCTTTAATCTACTCAAATTGGTGGTAGAGTCAACTATTCTAGCTTCATAAGGACCATCTTCTACCACATACCATAATTCAATATAAACGGATTGTAAGAAAATCATCATTCTTTGTTTTCACATGCTAAAATGAGAACCATTAAACATAGGTGGTCTATCAATAGATTGCCCTTCTAAAAAAGAAACTTTTATGGTTGCCATGATCTTTACTCTAAGCGGTTAAGCTTGATCAAAAGAGACCAAGCTCTGATACCAATTGTAAGGCCTGGTGCAACCCAATGAGTACAAACAATATCACAATGATGCACAAAGATATATCAAATTTAAGCACAATAAAGAAAACTTAATTAAAGAGAAAAGATAAGAAATGCAAACCAAATATGAATCCAATAGCTTCTTCAATAGATGGCGATGCTAACCAAGATGTACAAGTGAAGGCTCACTCCTTCCTCACCCCAAACACTCTTTGGTTGAGCCAAGGAGTTTTACAACAATATTAGTTAACCCTCAACAACTTACACTTGAAAGATCACTCACCCAATTAAGAACTATTTTATACAAATGAGGCAACCTTCACCAAGGTTTTACCACTCCAAGTGATAGGTTCTCCTTCACCAAGGTTTTACTCCTCCTAGAGAGTAACCTTCACTTGAGCAACCTCACAACCCAACTTTCCCAACTCCTTATACAACCAACAAAGAATCTTTCTACTCAAAAATCTCACTTGTAAGCTTGTATTTTGTGTTGGCAAAAGTCCCTTGTCCTCTTGTGCTTTGGAATTTTTATAGAAGGTGAGAAATGGCTCCAAAAGGCTCTCCAACGGTCAAATATTAAATGCTGTCAAAACTAGCCGTTGGCCTGTCGGACGTCCGAACCACCTGTCGAACGTCCGAACCCTGCGTCCAAACCACCTGTCGGACGTCCGAACCCTGCGTCCGACCGTCGTCAGAGAGTCATCAAATCTTTGCGAAATTTCTCGGACGTCCGATGCGATCGATGTGCGTCCGATGCGTGCGTCCGTTGATGTTCTTCATCCTTTCGGACGTCCGATAGCTTCCTTTCGGACGTCCCACATGAGTGCCCTGTTTTTGCTTCTTCTTTTATGCCACAAGAATCTGTTCTAACAAATTACTCACATAAAAACATTAGCCCAAATCTACATTTTGGTTTGTTAATCATCAAAACCAAGAATTGATCGACCAAGGTCAACAAGCCTCTAACTAGCTCCTTTTTCGAAATTTCCTTTAGTAAATCCATGTTAAAATGACAAAGTCTTCTATGCCACAACCAAGGATCTTCATTTGAAGCTTTAAGACATTTTAAGCTAGAAGAATCAATTTTATCAAGAACCACAATATATATATCGTTGAACCTCTTACCTTTGAACACAACATTGTATTTGGAATCAAGCACAATGCATTCGTGCTTTCTAAACAACACATTCAAGTCTTTATCACACAATTGACTAACACTAAGCAAATTATAACCTAAGTTATCAACTAAGAGCACATTATGAACAAAAGTTTCACCATCCTTACCAACATCACCTATTCCAATTGTCTTAGCTTTCACATCATCACCAAATGTCACTTTTTCACTTGATCTTGATTTCAGCTTTATGAACAAAGAGGGATCACCGGTCATATGCCTTGAGCAACTGCTATCAATGAACCATTTGGACTTGTTTGAGTATTTTTCCTGAAAAGAGAAAGTGTTTGGTACCCATTTTAATTTTTGGGTCCATAATAGTTAGCATTGTATCTAACTAACCACATGCATTTCATCCCTTTGTTCAGATTTCTTTTCACATAGCAATCACTTTTCAAATGCCCTCTTTGACAACAAAAACCACACATAATGGAAGAGTCCTTAACATGTACTGGTTTGACATATCTCAATCCACCTCTTCTATATGTTGTGAAACCATGTGCATTTTTGTTGTGTGCAAATGTTCTTTGAAAAGTAGTAGGACGTGTAGATGACATGTTCCTTTTGATAAACTCCTGCTTTCTTGCTTTCAAAGCCTCATCCAAGTTGTCCATCCTTTTTTTCAAATCACCATGTCTTTCCTTCAGCATTTCACAGATATTTGTCTTTCTATCAAGCTCATTTTGAACATTACATCCGGCTCTTACAAGACTTTCATTATCGATCTTTAGTTGTTTGTTTTGTTGAAAAAGACTTGCATTTTCTTGAATGAGAAAAGCCAATTTCTGTTTTAACTGCTTGTTTTTATCATAAGATTCCTTCAAGGCATTATGCAGTTTTTCAACAAAAGATTCAAGATCATCATCTTCATCATCATCACTTTCAGATTGAGAGTGTGTGGAAGTTACCTCATTATTTTCAATAGCCATGAAAGCCATTTGAGCTGATTCCTCTTCTTCTTCAACTTCCCCTTCGGAGTTGCATTCATTCCAAGTAATCTGAAAGTTGTTGAATCTTGGCTTTCGATCAGCTTTTCCATCTTTCATCTTCTTCATGGGGCATTCGTTTGCATAGTGTCCAGGCTGTCCACATTCGAAGCATTTGTCCAACTGTTTCTTGTTGAAATCTTGTTTTCCTTTGTACTTTGCGATAGATGGCTGATTTTGAAATTGATTGCTAGGTCCTCCCCTTCTAAACTTTCTTTTATTCAAGATTCTCTTGAAGCCTCTGGTGATGAGAGCAAGATCATTATCATCACCATCTGAGTCTTCATCATCCAAGTGAGCTGTATCATCTTCACCTTGAGTAGTCTTTAGAGCAATGTTTCTCTTTGCTCTAGCATCCTCTTCCTCCTGCACTTTAGATTTCAGTTTCAACTCATAAGTGGTTAGTGAGTTAATGATAGATTCAATAGGCACAGAACTTAAATCCTTAGCCTCCTCTATTGCAGTCACTTTATTTTCCCATTCTTTGTCCAAAGCATTGAGAATTTTCCTGTTCTTCTCTCCCAAGGTGTACTCTTTGCCCAACGCCTCGAGATCTTTGATCAAGTCAGTGAACCTGCAATACATTTTGTCAATATCCTCAAGAGGTTCAATTTTAAATGATTCATATTTCGTGACCAAGATAGCCTTTTTCTGTTCTTTCACATTGTCACCACCCTCATGGATTTCTCTTAGTTTATCCCACATTTCTTTGGCCGATTTGCAGCCTTTTACTCTAATTGATTCATTAGAATCTAGGGCACTATACAGAACATTCATGGCCTTGGCATTCAATGTGAGGTTAGTCCTATCTTGAGCATTCATTTCAGCTCTCGTTTTTGGCCGAAGCAACCCTGTATCTGCATCAAGAAAGTTAGCTTCATGCGGTCCTTCACTCACAATAAACCATAGTTCAATATCAATAGATTGTAAAAAGATAATCATCCGTTCTTTCCGGCTAACATAGTTAGAGCCACTGAACATGGGAGGCCTAGTAACAGATTGCCCCTCAACAAACATAGCATGACTGGTTGTCATCTTTACCCCAAGTCGTTTGAGCTTAATCTCAAGGAGACCAAGTTCTGATACCAATTGTAAGTCCCACAGACAACCAAGAGGGGGGTGAATTGGGTTGATTAAAATCTTAATCAAATTTATGCACTTTTTCTTTAATAAAAAATTACCTTCTTTTCTAGTAATGATCAACCAAGTAGATTAGAAGACATGAGCAATATTGATCAGAAACACAAGTATAGACAAGTAATGAGAATTTTATTAAACAGAAAAGTAAATTAGGGAATCAAACCAAGTGTCTACCAAGCTATCCTCAAACTTGAAGACCAAACACTAGGAAGAGCAACTTCTCTTTGATGAAAGAAGATCAACTAGATGTACAATGGAGGGAGCACTTCCTCCTTGCCCTAAGCCTCACTTAGTCAAGCCAAGAAATTTTACAATCACTCAGAAAACCCTCAACAAAGCTACACTAAAGATCCTTTCAATCACAAAAGAAATGCTCACCAGAAATTCACACCACTTTAAAACAAATCTTGCTTTGGAGACTATTTTCTAGCTAAAATATCTCTTGAGATCTTGTAAACAAAGTGTGCAAAAGTTTATTTTTGGTTCAGACCAGTTTGTTTTTAAAGGGGAACAGAAATGGGCTTCATTAAAGCTTCCAACGGATAGAAGGCAGATGAAGGGTCAGCTAGCCGTTGGGGCTTTCGGACGTCCGACGATCAAATCATCGTCCGAACCAATCGTCCGAAAACAGCCAAGTTGAAGTTCGGACGTCCGATGAGTTTTTGTCGTCCAACAGCACAGCGTCCGATCGTAGGCCGAGAGCTAGCAAGTTATCTTGGAATTTTTCGGACGTCCGATCTGGTTGATATGCGTCCGAGGTGTGCGTCCGATCCTTCCGGATGTCCGATGCTCCCATATGAGCGTCCGACAGTGCTTCCTTCCTGATGTTCTTTATCCTTTCGGACGTCCGACAGTTTCCTTTCGGCCGTCCGACCTGATTGTCCTGTTTTTGCTTCTCATTTTGGTTGTTTTGCATTTCATGACATATTTGAACCTGATTCTTGGATAGACAAAAACACTTGTATTTGAAGAAGGTTAGATAAACATTTCAAAGTACCAAGAATGACAAACTAGACATACTTAAAAGATAGTATCTTTGATCGGAACAAAATAATGACTAAATCCGATTATATTATTTCAATCTTGTTTGCCACATCCAAAGCATCGTAGACTGGAGTCAATCAAACATATGCTTTCCTTGTTCCATCAGGCCTGATCAAAGCGTTCACTTTCTTGGTCTGTATAAACGAACTTTTGTGATCATCAAAACCAAGAATAACAAGCACCCCAACAGGACCAAGTGAGACTGTAATCCACCTAGGGAACGGAATGTAGGGGAGGACAAGCCCTATAAATGTATTAAAATTTCATCTACCCAAGTTTTTCGGGGCTTTGATCCGAAAGTAGCTGAAAATTGGTAGGAAAATATGATAAGAAAGATTTGGAGTTTGAAGTAGGAGACAAAGTTTTCCTAAAAATTAAACCCGTGAAGGGCGGAGTAGTGTCCAAAAAGGGTAAAAAAGCTAAAGCCGAGGTATATTGGACCTTTTGAAATTTTGAAACAAATCGGAAAGGTGGCGTATCAACTGTAATT
Source organism: Coffea arabica (assembly GCF_036785885.1). Classification (NCBI taxonomy): domain Eukaryota; kingdom Viridiplantae; phylum Streptophyta; class Magnoliopsida; order Gentianales; family Rubiaceae; genus Coffea; species Coffea arabica. The sequence goes on from NC_092329.1 coordinate 40,475,924, forward strand.
GCCTCCGAGCATGGCCAAGATTCACAATGTATTTCATGTTTCTATGCTCAAGAAATATCACCCTGACCCAAGACATGTGTTGCAATTGAAAAGAATTGAAGTGGATGAGTCGCTAACTTATGAGGAAGGACTAGTAAAGATTTTGGAAAGAGAAATGAAAGAATTGAGAATTAAGAAAATTTCTTGGGTGAAGATTCTATAGAGAAATCATGGAATGGAATAAGATATGCAGAGGAAATACCCTGAGTTATTTCTATAAAAGGTGAGAATTTTGAGGACAAAATTCATTTAAGGGGGGAAGGATGTGAGAACCTTGAATTTATAAATATACATATATACATACATGTACGTGTTGCATGTGCATTTTAGACTTTTAATAAATTTTATTATTGTTGGACCTTAAATAAGTGTGTAAAAACAATTTTAAAGTTGTAAATAAGTCAATTGTGCAATATATTGAATTATTTGATTTTGCTAAGATAAATTAATATTTTTTTTATGTAGGTTATTTTATTGCCTTGATTTTGGTTCTTTGATTTTTGATAGTTATTTTAAGTGTTAATAACGTTAAATGTAAACGGGAATTTTAGAACTAAGATAAAAACAATTTAGGTTCAAAACCCTTATAATTATTTTTAGGACGTTGTATTTCGATAATTGAATTTTTGCAAGGTTAGTATACTTAGGACGTTAAAATCTCGATAATCGAATCTTTGCGAGAATAGTATATTATTAGGCATTCAAATTACAATTGGGGTAAATTTTGGAATTAGGTTAGAATCGAGGATGTAAGTGAAAATTAGGAGGAGATGTGAAAAGACTGAAATGCCCTCCATTATCTCAAAATGACCATGCAACCATCAAACTCTCTCGGCTAACTCTTTAAAACATAACCATTCCCATTTTGCCAAAGTGAATTTCCCTTTCACCTCTCCAACACTCAGCCCTTCTTCAACTGTGAATCACCTCCACCATCTCACCCAACCGCACCTCAGGCCACCACAACACTTCACCTCGTGATTATCGACCGTGAGAGAGAGAGAGAGCTGCCTTCTGCATCCGAGAGTAAGAAAAAGAAAACCGCGAGCTGCAACCTTTTCTGTTTCTGTCCGTGAGCCTGAGGGAAGAAAGGGAGAGGCCGTGCATGAGTTCCTTCTGCACCTTCACCTCCACCAGCTGCAACCATTTCATCAGTTCCAGCCGCAACACCACAACTGCCACCCGCGACCAAAATCAGACCAACACCTCCAATCTTCGCGCGAGCCGAGAGGAAAATTTGACAGTTTTTGTGCCGTGTGAGTAAGCTTCAATTCGAGGTAAACTCTGGACATAGAATCGTCAATTTCAAGTAGATGCAGTGATTAATGGGCTTGCATGTTGAGTTTAAGCATTTGGATGAGTAATTTAGGAAAAGAAAATTCTGATGTGCGTAGGAAATGGGTTTGCCGAGAATTTAATAGGATAATGTTGAGTTAATTCGTTTATTTCTTGACAATCTGAGCATGCAATTGTGATTAACTAAGTAAAAATAATAGTATTGAGACTTGCATTTTGAGTTTATGCGTTCGGATGATGACATCAAAAGCACAAGAAAAATCTGGCTTGATGGAAATGGAAATTGCTGTGAGTTGATTAGGAAATGCAGCTTGTAGACACCAAATTTTTAGTGTAATTTCATCTACTATTTATTTTTATTTTTATTTGTCGTGTTAGTGTCGCGCCCCATTTTTTGATAAAATAAATAAATGGTTTAAAAATGTATTTTTTGATTCAATTTGTGATTGGAAAATGAATTGTGATTTAAAAGAAAAATGGGTCTAAATGGGGGTTTGAGAATGCGACGATTTGACCCAAAATTATAGTTTAAAAAGGGTTCTTGAAAAAATGGGAGTCGCCACTTGGTAATGAGTTAAGGTGTACCAAATCACCTAAAAAATGAATTTTTTTTTTTAAGAAAAATGAGAAAAAATTAGTAAGAAACCCCTTTTAAACGACTCCTAGTCCACGTAAACCAAAAAAAAGGTTCGGGAGTCACATTTGACAAAGGGGAAGGCAAGGATACAATCCAAGGCACCCTTTTGACCTAGCCAAGGCTAGTTGCGTGATTTAATCAAAGTTTTTCTTATTTTAACCAAAGAATTTATTATATTTGGATGCACTACATGAATGCAAAAAGAAAGAAAAAAAATGCAAACCTAAATTCTAAAATGTCTCTTGTAAGGTTTTTGGTCCCAACCACATGAATTGTGGCGGCCAATAAAGGAAAACCTTATAGAGGTCGATTAATGCAAATGATGGCTAAAGTGCAAGTGTGCAAGTGTATAAAAAGGTGCACGTGTGAAATTGTATGAAAAATCCAAGTGTTTGTGTGCAAGTGTATAAAATATAGTGATAAGTGCATATAGGTGTAATTAAGTGCAATTTTGTGAAGTAGAAATCAAAATGAACAATAAGGAAAGGAAAAGTGATGAGGAAATGTGAATTGAAAAAAATGAGTAAGTGATAAATGAGAATGAATGAACCTAAAGGAATGCATCAGGTCGGGTGTGGGAATGACTCCTAACTTTTTCGACTTCGATTTTCCCTTTGGTTAGAAAGCAAAACTAGCGTGCTAAGGCTATCGAGTAGCCACACTCGCTCGTTTCCCTTATCAAAAGGGGACACTTCAAGCAAATGTACCCTAACTAGCATGAAATGCAAGACCTAAAGTGAAGGGGAAAGGTTTAGAGGAGCATGCCAAATGATAAAACTAAGGAAAATTGCATGATATGTAGTGAACATGCAAACTATGCACGAATGAAAAGGAAATGGACCTATTGGGTCTAGCGTTGGACTAGCCCTTTCTATGAGTTCCTACTAGCGTTGGACTAGTGGAACGTAACAAGGGACCACAACTAGCGTTGGACTAGTGCGGTGACGGAAAAGGGGGTCACAACTAGCGTTGGACTAGTGTGTGACGTGCATTTATCCATCACATTCATTCATAGCTATGGAAAGCAAGTAGACATGCCAAACATTCATAAACACGTAGCACGTAACACTTAGCATGCTCGACTAGATGCAAGAACCTAATAAAGCAAGTAACACGTAACACATAGGCATGCAACCAAACTAATGAACCTATTACATTCACTAACTAAAACAAAAGGGGGAAGAGGGAGAATGGACCAAATTGCTCGCCAAAGCCGTATCTATTACAAGCCAAGAGGTGTACACATACCCCATTAAAAGAATAACTTAATGAAAACAAAAAGTAAATGACATAAGTAAAAGGAATTAAAGAAAGGCTAGGAAAGCAAAGTAGACATGTATATTCACATAACACGTAGGAGCACGTAGGAAAAATAACTCAAGAATATAGAAGTTACCTCCCTTGCAATGGAAATCGAGTAAATGAGATATTAGCTTCAAAACAATAAAAAGGGTCAAGGCACCAATTTATTTGACAAATAATCACAAAGGATAAAAATAAACATGAATTTGAATCAATTAAATCATATAGACAACCCACATTCAAAAAGTCAAAAGAACAAAAGATTAGATTGCAAACATTAACAAAGTTTTGGGGTCACAATTAAAGAAAAAAGAAGATTAGGGACCTATGTGCAATTAAACCTGGGACCCAATTGAAAGAAGTTGAAAGTTTCTAGGGCCACAATATAGTTAAAGAAAAGTCCGAGGACTGATTTGCAAATTCATTCTCTGATTTCTTAATGGATCAAGCTACTGGGCTATTCTATTCATTTCTTGGGCCAAAAACCCTTACCAGCCCACGGAAGTCCAAAACAAATGGAAATGGGCCATCTTATTTATTTATTTGGGCCAAAACCTCCCTAGCCCAACAGAAATCCAAGCAAAACAAATGGGCTAGTCGAATATTCTGATCCCAAGAACGATCCAATTAAATTAATCACAAACCCAATTCTAAAACCCAACCAAATGTGTTGGGCTCTATCTTCCTAAACCCATGTCAGAAACCCAACAAAATAAACCAAATCCACTTCCTTGAGCCCAAACAAAATAACCCCTTAATCCAAAAACACTTATTTCACTAAACTCAACAAGATAAACAAATCCACAAAATTATTAACCCACAATTATAATCTAACATCAAGAATTAATGTATCCAAAGGACTATTTAAGCATTAAAAGATGATTACAATCTAAAAGAGTGAAATGAATTCAACTTTTCGATTCTTTGGGCTATGTCAGAATAAGGGGGAAACTTGAGAGGTTCAATCACAACAAAATAAGGACCCAATTGAAACAATTAAAGAAGTTAAAGGGGCCAATTTGATTAATTTGTCAATTGTTTGGGCCATAGTGAATCAAGGGGAAACCTGGGGGTTAAACTGTAATTTTATGAAGAATTTCATGCAACCTTCGAATGCAATCCGCGGTTCCTGGGTTTCTGAATGCCAAATCTTTTGTTCAAACGCAACTCATGACTGAACCATCTGAACTTGAACCAAAGTGAAAAAACAAGCACCAAAATTCTTTTCATTCTTTTAACCTTGTTTAAATAAGAAAATTCAGGAAAACAGATCATGTAAATTCTGGCAAATTGCTGCAACAAGCACGGAAGCTTCCTCCTACTTTTGACCAAGTTTTAGCTTTATAAAACTCAATGGTAATTTGCTCATAGGGAGAGGGAAGTGAGGGCGAGAATCCAAACTATCGGGCGACTATAGAAGACAGCAAATGAGCAACATAAAAACAAACGAATTTCCGCCCCATGCATTTGGCGGAATGAAAATCAACATGATAAAATGTTCATCGACCCAACTAACAAACACCCACTGGCTAGAGTCTCCTCCGTATGTATACATATAAACGCTGAAAATCTCTTCACTTTGGTTCAAGATTTTGGTTTAGGCATTTTAGCAAACAACAAATAGGCATTAAAATCCTATCAGATTTTTGCTCAAATTGAGGCATAACTAACCCAGAAATTTGTCAGAAAACAAAACAGAATATCCCAACCAATCCATAAAGCATGCTCGGTCAAAATTGTGGACAATCCACAAAGAAATTCAAGAAATGAACTTGAACAGGAAAATGAATTTCAAAGAAAAAGGATCTCTTACCGCATATATTTTCTTGGCGAAGATTTGCCGATGGCGGTGGACTCCGACGAGGTGGGGTGGCGGCTCCTCGCCAGTACAGCAGCTTCGGCTGCTCTGTTTTTCGCAGCCTCTGTTTCTCTTTCGCTTCCCAGCCGCCTGAAGCTTTTTCCTCTGTTTTGCAGCCTTCTAGATCTCTCCATTTTTCCTTCCTCCGTTGTCACTCTCCATGTCCTCTCCTTCGGCTGCTGTTTTCAGTCGAAGCATAACTCCCTTTCACCCCCTCTCCTTTTGCCGAAGACCCCTTTTTCCATTTGCTCTACCTTTCTCAGCCGTAAGACCCGCAAGACTCCCCCTCTGATTTTCCCTTCGGTTGCCCTTTCTATCTCTCTCATTTTTGCTCCGTTCGCTGCCGCTATTGCCTTCCCTCTCTGTTTTTCTTTTCGCTCTTCCTTAGCCGACTGACTCTGATTTCCTCATCCTCCTTTTTCTTTTTCGTTTTTGGACCCAAACCTCCCTCGGGCTTTTTCTTTTTCTTGCCCGATAGCTTTTCCTTCCTCCTCCTTATTGCGCCGCCCCCCCTCCAGATTTTTCAATTTCCCGCAGATGTTTTCCTCTTGCTCCTCCTTGCTCTGTTTTTTCCCCCAAAACGTTTCCTTTTGTTTTTTCCTTCTTTTTAGCCCCTCCGCCTCCGTAGCTCTTTCTCACATTTTGTTTCCTCAGCCGGCCCCCTTTTTCTTTTTCCTTTTTCCAAAAAATCTTAAAACCTCCCAAGTGTCTCTCCCCTACCACCTAAGTGATGTGTTGTTAAAAAACAAGAAAGGACACTTGTCCCACATGCAAATTTCCACTTGTCAATTTTTCTTTTCTTTTTCTTTTTTTTGAAATTTAATATGAAGACCAAAAAAAATAAAATAAATAAAATAAACTAGAATAAAATAAAATAAAAATAAAAACCCTAAAATTGAAACAAATAAGGCTAAGATTAAATTAAACAAATAAGGCTAAGATTAAATTAAACAAACAAAGTTAAAAAATCAAAATTTGGTGTCTACAGTTTGCCCCTCTTTGTCTGAGTTTTGAAAAAACTTGAGACAAAGAAGTAGACACCAAATACTTACCTGCATTATTTGGCTGCAAAAAATGATTCCAACGAACAAGAATTCTAAAATGGGGCTGACCCAAACATAAAATTAAAAACGGGACTGACCCGAACAGAAAATGTAAAATGGGATTGACCCGAACAGAAAATGTAAAAATGGGATAGACCCACGGGATAGACCCGAACAGAAAATGTAAAATGGGATAGACCCAAACAGAAACTGTAAAATGGGATAGACCCGAACAGAAAATGCAAACGGGATAGACCCACGGGATAGACCCGAACAGAAATTTAAATGCTTACTGGCGGGACAAATCCAGCTCCAATAGCAATGAAAATAACATGCTTTGACAATCGGACAGTGGGATCAAACTCGAACCTGCCGTGATGAACTTGATTTGATTTTTGATTTTTTTGACTTTTTGACTTTTTGATTTTTTGATTTTTTGATTTTTTTTTTGACTTTTTGACTTCTTCTTTTTTCTCTTTTTTTTTTTTTTTTTGGGAAACTTTCCAAAGATAATTTGCCCCAGTATGATGAATTGGTCAGTGGGAATCGGTCAGTGGTATAAAGCACGGTCAGCGGGATAAAACCCGGTCCTGACAAGATTGGCGGGATGAAACCCGGTCCCAACGAAGTAAGCGGTCAGCGGGATAAAACCCGGTCCTGCCGAGGTTGGCGGGATGAAACCCGGTCCCAACGTGATATAAAGCACGGTCAGCGGGATAAAACCCGGTCCTGACGAGATTGGCGGGATAAAACCCGGTCCCAATTGATAAAAGCGGTCAGCGGGATTATACCCGGTCCTGCCGAGATTGGCGGGATAAAACCCGATCCCAATGTAGATAAAAAGCGGTCAGCGGGATAGAACCCGGTCCTGCCGAAGTAAGCGGTCAGCGGGATAAAACCCGATCCTGCCGAGGTAAGCGGTCAGCGGGATAAAACCCGGTCCTGCTGAGGTTGGCGGGATAAAATCCGGTCCCAACGAAGTAAAGTGGTCAAGAAATTGAATTTGATTTTCCAAGAAACAAGAATTTGAACTTGATTTTTGACTTTTGAAATTTTCTGAATTTTTCTGATTTTTCGAGAGAATCTTTTTCAAAATAATTTGCCCCCAGTGTAGGGCCCTTTTCCTTTCTTTCTTCTCTTTCTTCGGCATCGGCCTCCCACATCACCAGATGCTTTTTCGTCGATTTCAACTATGAATACCTGCACAGGGGCTCACCAAAATATGACATGCACTTGAATTTCAAAAAAATTGTAACTACTATTCATAGAAAGAGTAGTGTGACTGAAAAATTTGCCCCAGTGTGGGTTTATTTTACGCAATCTTGCAAATAAAAATTTTGCCCCAGTGTGGGCCCTTTTGATTGCAAAAATTGATTTGAATGCCCTTCCAAGTAAGAAACTGTGTTTCCTATACAATGTGAAGGAAATTGAATGTCTTGCTTAACTCATACAGGAAATTTCATGATGAATTTCTCAAAATAATGCCAAATTATGAAAGATCAATGCTTTGGGTAATGGATCACAATTTATTGGCTCATTTTTCAGGAGCAATCCAGTGATCTTATTTCTGATTTGGCTAAGGAAATGGGAGGTCAGAATTTGTCTCATTTTTGTGTCCCAGTTGTATGTAATCCATTCAATGTCACATCTTAGTGAAAGCAAATAGTTTGTCACCCTCATTTCTTAAGAAAACGTAGTCAACATGCAAGCTTCTAGGCTTGTAACGTATGGACAGAAGTGATAGCTAAACATGTGGAAAAGGGTTATACCCTTATGATCACAAATGATTTGATGAATTTCTTACGAGCATAATCCCCACTTTGGGTTGTCATGAAAGAATAAGTCAACGATGGACTTTATGAGCTTGTAATGTGGTTTGGAAACGATAGTTAAAGAATAAGACTTTCAAGGACATTGCACCAAAGATCGCATTTTTCCAATAATGGCTCTTATTTCATATTCAAAGATCTCGGACTTTGTTTGCATTTTTCTCATCATTCACCAGGGATTTCAGCATCGAATTGTTCTGCATTTTTCTTGTTTTTCTTTCGCCTCTTTTCTTTACCCTCGAGCTGATGGGTTTCCTCATACCCGAGTAATTCAGAAATACAGCTAAAATTTTCCGGCATCAGAAATTTTCTTGACAGGGCCATTGCAAAGAACAGAAGTCAGGACTTTCGGCTTTTGTAATGGGGTCAGGTATGGTGTTTTAGAAAAGTTAAGGCTTGAAGGCAGATTTTAAAAATGGTTTGAAGAATCTGAGATCGCATTGTTGCCAACCTTATTTTAGGGGTAAATCAGAACTTTGCCCCAGTATATGCTCAATTGAAGATTTTTCTCTTTCATTTTCTTTCTTCTTTTGATTTTTCGGCTTTCTGCCATTTTTGAAATTTTCACGAAATTTGCCCCAGTTTATTTTTGAACTGAGGCTCTCTTTTTCCTCTTGCTTTTGATTTTGTGGCTTTTCACTTTTTTCACTTCTTGAAGTTTTCCTTTTCAACTCAAACTTACCCCAGTGTGGGGTTTGCGAATCTCAGGGGTTGCCAAATGAAGTATTTTATTCTGAAGGCTCAAAAGGGATAACGAGGGATAGAATGTTTGATTGGGAAAGAAGATGGCCTGACTTTTATTCTGTTCCTTACAATAACTCTGAAAGGAAACTTTCATTAATGCGAAATTTTTTGCATGTATCCGAATTAACTGACTGAGGGAGACCCTTGATCATTCATATTTGTGAAACATAGGCGGTCCGTGCGGACAAAACTCTTCCTTTTCATCTTTTTCTTCTTCTTTTTTTCAAAATTGGAACCCAAATGGAATCAAATTTCCCCAATTTGCGGTTCCCTCCTTATTCTAGCATTTTTGCTTTTCCCTTTTTCTTTTTCAAAATTCCCCAATCTCCTTCCCCAATGTGGGGTGCGATCATATGTGCACTCGAAAAGAACTACCAAATTTTGGCTCAAACGGGGACACAAGGGATGAATGGTGTTTAGATTGAAGAAATGATGGCCAAAGCATCATTCTTACACTTCATGACAATCAACGTAACACAATGCTCATTGAAAATCCACTCCCCTTTTTGATATTTGAAAATTTTCCAATATAGGGTAGTGATCATTAGGGTTTTTATTTGAAACGAAATTATTCTTTCAAAGGCTCAAATGGGAGAGCAAATGATAAAATGTGTATAGGTAGAGAAAAGAATGCTCAAAGTATCATTCCAAATTTTCAAAACAAACAAGAATAATACACATTTTTGCTTTCACTTAGATGTGAATTGAATCGGTTACACAATGGATATTTTCAAGCAAAGATGGCCCCAATTTGCAATTTATCAATCAATGTGACTGGTTTTATTCTGGGATTAAGTGAAGGAGAAAAGGTATCTCATCGGGCTTTTTGAGTGGCCATTCACCCTTTTTTTCTTTTTTTTTCTTCTGAGCACTCTTATTGCGTAGCTCGAATCACCGATCAAGTGTAAGGATTTAGGAAGCATACACTTGTGAATTTTCAGGCTAGAGGTTGAAAAAAATCTCAATTTGTTTTATTTCTCAAAATTCATCATGAAATCTCCAATGAATAAGAATAAAGAATGAAGTGTACATAAATATACACCAAACAATGATTGTCCAAAAATTTTATTGCTGAAAAAGTTTGAAACAAAAATTCTCATTCAATTATGATACAAATGAGAAGAGAGAAACTTGTAAAGAGCTCCACATATACACTTTTTGTCTCCTTTTCTTTTTGAAACAAAATGTATTAACAAATCAAATATACAAAATTTCCTTTGGAAATAATTACAAAATCTCTCAGATGCTTTAGCGTAGAGCTTCCAGATAGATCTTTTGTGTTTTCATTGTAAGATCTGCCCAAGAATCAAATAACACTTGCAGTTTTCAAACTTTATTGGATTAAAATTATCATCAGATATAGAAGAATATTTTCGTCTTATTGAAACATTTTTATGAATGCAGGGGAGGGGGAAAACAAAAGAAAAATACCCAGAGTTAGTAGGCAAAACTGCAAAATCGGTATGCATGTCCTATGGGGGAACCCTTTTGTGCCAAGGGTAGGCCTAGCGTGAAAATGCAATCCTCTAAGGTAGGCACCATACCATACCTGACGGATCTGATCAACTCATTGAGTGAAAAATAATTTTGAAAGAATTTGGTCAATTGGAGTGACGAGAGATTTGTCAAAATGAGAACAACGTCCGAATAGATTGATCACCTTTGATTTGCAAAACGCACGGGTTTGATCTTGACGAATCTTCCTATCGAAGAGATTGGAATTCGTTGACCAAATTTTTTCAGTGAAGCACAGGTCAAAACTCCAACTGATCAAATGGCTGGATGCAATGGATGGTTTTCTCAAAAATTGACTAAGTTTCCCAATTTGAAATTGACATTGAAACCCTAATTGGTCAAACGGGATTGACGATTTATTGAAAAATCGACCGGATTACCCTAAAAAGGGAAACGGGCCAAATGAATTGAGTGAAATTTAAAACTTACTCAAAATTGACCGAATCATCCTAAAAAAGGAACTTGATCGGATGAATTGAATGAAATTGAGAATTTTATTCAAAATTGACCGGATTAAAATGAAATTGGTCAAGTGAATGAAATCGAGAATTTATTCAAAATTGACCAGATCGCCCTAAAAGGGTAAACTGGTCAAATGAATCGGACGAAATTGATGATTTACCGAAAATCAACGAAATTGCCCTAACTAATCAAATGAATTGAATGAAATTGGTGATTTATTCAAAGATCGATCAGATTGCCCTAAAAATGAGTGAATTAGCCAAATGAAAAGAAAATTTATTCAAAAATCGACCGGATGACCCTAAAAGGGGTAAATTTGTCAAATGACCCTAAAAAGGGTAAATTGGTCAAATGAATTGACGATTTATTCAAAATCGACCAGGTGACCCTAAAAAGGGTAAATTGGTCAAATGACCCTAAAAAGAGTAAATTGGTCAAATGAATTGACGATTTATTGAATGAATTGGCAAAACGGATTGGTTGAATTGTCCGGCCATTGGTTATTTCAAAATTATTGAGATGCATTAGTCTATGACCTTCTAAAAATCAAATTTTGGCCTCAATTTATTCATCGTCTCAACAAGAGGAATCATTTGTGAATTTTCTCCAAATTAATGTCCTTTGCGCAAGGGATTTTTACCAACTTTGATAAAATGGCCAAAAAGCGATTATTAGACGCTCATATTCCAAAGACCGCTCTATGAAAATGATCGAATCCTACCTTACCTTGTGCACTACCCCTTTGGATGGTACAAAATGTAAACGTGCAAGTCTCACTGGATTAAGTATTCGAGACACAAGGTGGCTTATTCCTAAACACGGGATTCCCTATGTGGCATTCCCTTTCTATGGTTTATGCATGATGCCATTTATTAAAACGATGTAAATATGTGACAAATATGGCCTAAAGGACATAAATAATGCATCGGGGGGAAAAGGTCTAAAAATGAAATGCATTTATTGAAAAATAAGTGTAATGACTGAAATTTAAACATGTGAGTTATCTAATGGGTAAGTCACTAAAAGAGTGCCGAAGAGGCCTCTTATTGCTAAGGCATATGAATGCAAGACAAGAAAACAATGAAATGGTTAGCACAATTGATAGTACACATAACACATTAGGAGCAAATAAGAAAAGAAATACAAATACAAACAAGTAAAAAGGGTGGAACCCCTTCCCTCGTGCCTAATGTGCTTAATAGGGTAAGGTCGACTCTACCCTAGGCGAGTCTAACATGGATGCATGAGGTTGGGGCTCACTAATGCAACTAGACTCGATAAGGTTTCGGCTCCCAAGCCTTCAGACCTAAAGGCAAAGGGTCATCACTCCCAAGGCCTTCGATCGGTGGCTCGAGTGATCCCTTAGGTAGCGCTATAGGCGCAGTGCACACCATCCGCCTACCCAAGGCAATCAATCCTAATCCTACAAGGCGGTGTGGGATAGCGCCCACGAAAAATAAAATAAAATGGGATAACAATAAGTAAACATGCACGTATGAAGTGTTCCCTATTTTTGAGGGAAGGGGTTGAGAACCACGCGAGGCTCTAAAGGTGACACACACCCCCCCAAATGCAATGCAAGCGCGAGATAAGTAAGTAAACATCCAATCAACCAATCATACATTCGTGAGCGAGGGAGTAATTTGAGACGCGAGTGATGCAAAATCCTAAAAAAGGAAAAAGATGCAACCCTAAAACACCCAAATGTGATATATGAAAAGGTTAAAAGAAGAAAAAGGTTGATTAAATCAAATTTGCTCGGACTCTCGAATGTCCCCAGTGGAGTCGCCAACTGTCGCGCCCCATTTTTTGATAAAATAAATAAATGGTTTAAAAATGTATTTTTTGATTCAATTTGTGATTGGAAAATGAATTGTGATTTAAAAGAAAAATGGGTCTAAATGGGGGTTTGAGAATGCGACGATTTGACCCAAAATTATAGTTTAAAAAGGGTTCTTGAAAAAATGGGAGTCGCCACTTGGTAATGAGTTAAGGTGTACCAAATCACCTAAAAAATGAATTTTTTTTTAAAGAAAAATGAGAAAAAATTAGTAAGAAACCCCTTTTAAACGACTCCTAATCCACGTAAACCAAAAAAAAGGTTCGGGAGTCACATTTGACAAAGGGGAAGGCAAGGATACAATCCAAGGCACCCTTTTGACCTAGCCAAGGCTAGTTGCGTGATTTAATCAAAGTTTTTCTTATTTTAACCAAAGAATTTATTACATTTGGATGCACTACATGAATGCAAAAAGAAAGAAAAAAAATGCAAACCTAAATTCTAAAATGTCTCTTGTAAGGTTTTTGGTCCCAACCACATGAATTGTGGCGGCCAATAAAGGAAAACCTTATAGAGGTCGATTAATGCAAATGATGGCTAAAGTGCAAGTGTGCAAGTGTATAAAAAGGTGCACGTGTGAAATTGTATGAAAAATCCAAGTGTTTGTGTGCAAGTGTATAAAATATAGTGATAAGTGCATATAGGTGTAATTAAGTGCAATTTTGTGAAGTAGAAATCAAAATGAACAATAAGGAAAGGAAAAGTGATGAGGAAATGTGAATTGAAAAAAATGAGTAAGTGATAAATGAGAATGAATGAACCTAAAGGAATGCATCAGGTCGGGTGTGGGAATGACTCCTAACTTTTTCGACTTCGATTTTCCCTTTGGTTAGAAAGCAAAACTAGCGTGCTAAGGCTATCGAGTAGCCACACTCGCTCGTTTCCCTTATCAAAAGGGGACACTTCAAGCAAATGTACCCTAACTAGCATGAAATGCAAGACCTAAAGTGAAGGGGAAAGGTTTAGAGGAGCATGCCAAATGATAAAACTAAGGAAAATTGCATGATATGTAGTGAACATGCAAACTATGCACGAATGAAAAGGAAATGGACCTATTGGGTCTAGCGTTGGACTAGCCCTTTCTATGAGTTCCTACTAGCGTTGGACTAGTGGAACGTAACAAGGGACCACAACTAGCGTTGGACTAGTGCGGTGACGGAAAAGGGGGTCACAACTAGCGTTGGACTAGTGTGTGACGTGCATTTATCCATCACATTCATTCATAGCTATGGAAAGCAAGTAGACATGCCAAACATTCATAAACACGTAGCACGTAACACTTAGCATGCTCGACTAGATGCAAGAACCTAATAAAGCAAGTAACACGTAACACATAGGCATGCAACCAAGCTAATGAACCTATTACATTCACTAACTAAAACAAAAGGGGGAAGAGGGAGAATGGACCAAATTGCTCGCCAAAGCTCTATCTATTACAAGCCAAGAGGTGTACACATACCCCATTAAAAGAATAATTTAATGAAAACAAAAAGTAAATGACATAAGTAAAAGGAATTAAAGAAACGCTAGGAAAGCAAAGTAGACATGTATATTCACATAACACGTAGGAGCACGTAGGAAAAATAACTCAAGAATATAGAAGTTACCTCCCTTGCAATGGAAATCGAGTAAATGAGATATTAGCTTCAAAACAATAAAAAGGGTCAAGGCACCAATTTATTTGACAAATAATCACAAAGGATAAAAATAAACATGAATTTGAATCAATTAAATCATATAGACAACCCACATTCAAAAAGTCAAAAGAACAAAAGATTAGATTGCAAACATTAACAAAGTTTTGGGGTCACAATTAAAGAAAAAAGAAGATTAGGGACCTATGTGCAATTAAACCTGGGACCCAATTGAAAGAAGTTGAAAGTTTCTAGGGCCACAATATAGTTAAAGAAAAGTCCGAGGACTGATTTGCAAATTCATTCTCTGATTTCTTAATGGATCAAGCTACTGGGCTATTCTATTCATTTCTTGGGCCAAAAACCCTTACCAGCCCACGGAAGTCCAAAACAAATGGAAATGGGCCATCTTATTTATTTATTTGGGCCAAAACCTCCCTAGCCCAACAGAAATCCAAGCAAAACAAATGGGCTAGTCGAATATTCTGATCCCAAGAACGATCCAATTAAATTAATCACAAACCCAATTCTAAAACCCAACCAAATGTGTTGGGCTCTATCTTCCTAAACCCAAGTCAGAAACCCAACAAAATAAACCAAATCCACTTCCTTGAGCCCAAACAAAATAACCCCTTAATCCAAAAACACTTATTTCACTAAACTCAACAAGATAAACAAATCCACAAAATTATTAACCCACAATTATAATCTAACATCAAGAATTAATGTATCCAAAGGACTATTTAAGCATTAAAAGATGATTACAATCTAAAAGAGTGAAATGAATTCAACTTTTCGATTCTTTGGGCTATGTCAGAATAAGGGGGAAACTTGAGAGGTTCAATCACAACAAAATAAGGACCCAATTGAAACAATTAAAGAAGTTAAAGGGGCCAATTTGATTAATTTGTCAATTGTTTGGGCCATAGTGAATCAAGGGGAAACCTGGGGGTTAAACTGTAATTTTATGAAGAATTTCATGCAACCTTCGAATGCAATCCGCGGTTCCTGGGTTTCTGAATGCCAAATCTTTTGTTCAAACGCAACTCATGACTGAACCATCTGAACTTGAACCAAAGTGAAAAAACAAGCACCAAAATTCTTTTCATTCTTTTAACCTTGTTTAAATAAGAAAATTCAGGAAAACAGATCATGTAAATTCTGGCAAATTGCTGCAACAAGCACGGAAGCTTCCTCCTACTTTTGACCAAGTTTTAGCTTTATAAAACTCAATGGTAATTTGCTCATAGGGAGAGGGAAGTGAGGGCGAGAATCCAAACTATCGGGCGACTATAGAAGACAGCAAATGAGCAACATAAAAACAAACGAATTTCCGCCCCATGCATTTGGCGGAATGAAAATCAACATGATAAAATGTTCATCGACCCAACTAACAAACACCCACTGGCTAGAGTCTCCTCCGTATGTATACATATAAACGCTGAAAATCTCTTCACTTTGGTTCAAGATTTTGGTTTAGGCATTTTAGCAAACAACAAATAGGCATTAAAATCCTATCAGATTTTTGCTCAAATTGAGGCATAACTAACCCAGAAATTTGTCAGAAAACAAAACAGAATATCCCAACCAATCCATAAAGCATGCTCGGTCAAAATTGTGGACAATCCACAAAGAAATTCAAGAAATGAACTTGAACAGGAAAATGAATTTCAAAGAAAAAGGATCTCTTACCGCATATATTTTCTTGGCGAAGATTTGCCGATGGCGGTGGACTCCGACGAGGTGGGGTGGCGGCTCCTCGCCAGTACAGCAGCTTCGGCTGCTCTGTTTTTCGCAGCCTCTGTTTCTCTTTCGCTTCCCAGCCGCCTGAAGCTTTTTCCTCTGTTTTGCAGCCTTCTAGATCTCTCCATTTTTCCTTCCTCCGTTGTCACTCTCCATGTCCTCTCCTTCGGCTGCTGTTTTCAGTCGAAGCATAACTCCCTTTCACCCCCTCTCCTTTTGCCGAAGACCCCTTTTTCCATTTGCTCTACCTTTCTCAGCCGTAAGACCCGCAAGACTCCCCCTCTGATTTTCCCTTCGGTTGCCCTTTCTATCTCTCTCATTTTTGCTCCGTTCGCTGCCGCTATTGCCTTCCCTCTCTGTTTTTCTTTTCGCTCTTCCTTAGCCGACTGACTCTGATTTCCTCATCCTCCTTTTTCTTTTTCGTTTTTGGACCCAAACCTCCCTCGGCCTTTTTCTTTTTCTTGCCCGATAGCTTTTCCTTCCTCCTCCTTATTGCGCCGCCCCCCCTCCAGATTTTTCAATTTCCCGCAGATGTTTTCCTCTTGCTCCTCCTTGCTCTGTTTTTCCCCCAAAACGTTTCCTTTTGTTTTTTCCTTCTTTTTAGCCCCTCCGCCTCCGTAGCTCTTTCTCACATTTTGTTTCCTCAGCCGGCCCCCTTTTTCTTTTTCCTTTTTCCAAAAAATCTTAAAACCTCCCAAGTGTCTCTCCCTTACCACCTAAGTGATGTGTTGTTAAAAAACAAGAAAGGACACTTGTCCCACATGCAAATTTCCACTTGTAAATTTTTCTTTTCTTTTTCTTTTTTTTGAAATTTAATATGAAGACCAAAAAAAAAAAAAAAAAATAAAATAAATAAAATAAACTAGAATAAAATAAAATAAAAATAAAAACCCTAAAATTGAAACAAATAAGGCTAAGATTAAATTAAACAAATAAGGTTAAGATTAAATTAAACAAACAAAGTTAAAAAAATCAAAATTTGGTGTCTACAGTTAGTTTTATTTACTTTTAGTTTTTTTTGTTTTTTATTTTTATTTTTAGCCATTTTAGCGTAGGATTTCTCGAAAAGGAAAAGCATTCACAAAAATATGCTTTAGTTATTTTAGATTTAAATTCATTGTTATTTAATTTAATTTAAAAAAAAGGAAACCCGAGAACGGGTTTTAGGCAATTTAAGAGATTCTGATTGAAAAAAAAAAATGCCGCTCATGCAGCAGCGACGGGAAATGATATTTTTCATGGGATTGATGGCTGAGGATTGTGGTGGGAATCAGCCCTTCATCCTCACCTTTGAGGTGAGGGTTTGAGGGTTATGATTCCCCATATAAAAAGAAAAGAAAACAGCAGAAAACGGGGAGAGGGTTAGAATGATGGCTGGAAAAGAGTGAAGGAAAAGTTTGAAGGCTAGGGAGAGTTTGGGAGAGAGAGGGCGGAGTTTCTGTGAGAGATCGGAGGAAGCCGTAGATAAGAGGGCATCGAGTGGCGGCTGGGGTTTTGGAGGACAAAAAACACATCTTTGAGAGAAAGAGAGAGAGAGCTTAGGCTAAGGAAAGAAAAGGAAGAAGAAGCTATGGTACCAAGAGTGCTCTCGGCTGAGCAGAAAAGAGAGCAAGAGGGGAGACCGTGAGCTGCAAAACAAGAAGGAAAAGCAATGGAAACTAGGAAGGTTTGGAGGAAATGAAAAGCAGAGGAGGAAAGGAATCGCAGCTGTGACGACCCCACCTCCCCCTAAGGCGTACCAAAGGGTTCGGCGGACCGCCTGCCCAGCTCTCGCCAGGACTCACTCACTATCTCAATCGAGTCACGTACACACATTCATGAACCATAAATAACATTCCCAATTCAAGCTTATAATTTACATTAATAGAAATCGAAGTACGAAGTCTCAATACACCAAACTAGATCAAAACGAATACAATCCAAATACAACATGTTCCATCCGAGGAATAGCGTGAGTACAAGTCAAAATCAAACAGCTAGTCTATGCTAGACTTTACATATCTCACACCTCGCTCGTACCCCTGAAAGGAAAACAAATGGAGTGGAATGAGCTAAAAGCCCAGTGAGGTTCCAAATAGCAAATTGACCATTATTTATAAGTACGAGTTTTCGATATAGCAAAGTAACGAGCATAAAGTGTTCATAAATGTGAACAGTACACACGTCAAGTAGCAATCTTAAAATGAGCGAATGTAGAAAATTTTTCAAAAGAAACAATAATCCAATAAACAATAATTACTCCAAAGTATAAGGATACGGATGACTCTCAGGAGCCAAATTCCCATTACATTACCAGAAGCTTGATCCCGTAGTAGTTGACACTCCGTCAACTTTCAAGTAAGTAACCAATCCAGTAGAACACCACTTAAACGACTCTCCGTCCACCGTTCAACCCCCAGCTGGGCCCAAAATCCTCAAGAACACGGGTGGTAATACTCGAGTATACCGATTAGTCGAGGAGATATCACTCCACTCGACAATACAAGAGACCCAGGGTTCGTTACCCAATCGACCAAGCCCTTGCCGGCTCGACTAGAGTAACTCGCCACAGGGTTTCTGGAATTCCAGGAAGTGCGCGCATCATAAACAAGTATATCAAGTCAATTGCAACAATAAACAAGTATATCACGTAAGGGCAAGTGCGATAAAGTACACTCTTGCCCTTACAATTCACGTATATAACATGTAATCAGATTGGTCACGTATCAAGTTCAAGTATCAAGTTCAATTCGGTATTTGAAAGCACTCACCCAAAAGATATAGTGCTACTGGTCACTTTCAGGTTATACTCCGAGTTCGGAGTCCAAATCTGCGATAAAACTCAATTTGAGAACTTTGAAACATGACTAGAGTTCGAAACTTAGACGTTTCGTTCAATAAGAATCAAGAAATTGAAATTCACTTGGAGAATACTCGTGAGATACTCGCTCACTTTTTAAATGATAAAACTTTGTAACATTTATACTTGAAATGGTCATGCGAGTCGAAAGTACAAGGGAAAACGTACTTTGAGCAATCATTATTTCATTTCTCAAGGGTACAAGTTCGGCCAAGTCCTTACTTATATACCTCGAACAAGAAGACTCAAGTACCCTAGATGGTTCAAGTACTATTCATATCAACTCGACCCAAGTCGCAAGTGTATTTATATAGTCCTCGAGCGTAAATTTGGACAGCATGCCCTTTGTGTTTACCTAATTTTCCAGCCATTTAGGCTTCATTATTTTTCCTCAACCAAAACCCAACATCACATGTATCAGCAATTCATGTCAAGAGCCGTTCCATAGGCTTACAACATCATAAGAACAAGAATTACAATAATAGCAAGTGCAGAAATACAATCTATCACAAGACAGATTTGACGTATGAATGCGGAAATAACATATCCGAGGCTACGCTTATCGGATTGAGGCACAACCTATGCTTTTTCGAAGCTAAGACTCAGGGCTACAATGTTCATGAAGATCACTTAGTCCAGTTTCTAATGCAACTTAGTCAAATCCTCAAATTACAGAACCAAAATCCAATTCGTCGGCTATTTATCCACACTGCACTGGAATGGACATAACTCAGTGTACAAAAGTCCAATTCAGGTGTTCTTAGAGGCGTTTGAAAGCTAAGTCATAATACTACAACTTTCATGTTTTATCAAAAAGCTAAATCAGTACGAATCCTAGTCAAAAAACGTGATAAACTGGACTTAACTGATGAAACGGACTGCTGGGAAATATTTGAAACAGTAAGGGTATTTCGGACTTTTCATGACCTACGTTGCTCCGATTGAGCTGAAATTTTACAGGCCTCTACAAAATACCATTCTCTCCAACTTTCCTTCTTTGACCAAAGGCCAAATCAGCCTCTAACACACAGATACAAATTCGGACAGAATGTTGGCAAATTTTCCAGAAATCTGAAATCTTTAGTTTTTAGTGGAACTTTCCTTAATTTCTTGGTCTAATCACTACCACAACACCTTATGAAACCTCAATTGCAACATATAAGTATCATACAACAATGTGGGCAGAATTTCCACAGCCCTAGTTCATCAAATAAATTGGGGAAAAACCTCTAAAACATGCTAATCATCCATGATTCCATCACTATAATCAACTACTAAACTTAATTTAACAAAATTGAAAGCAAAACTTAGAGAGATAAGCTCTCTTACCTTGAATAGAGGTCACTAAGAGCAGCCCAAGCTTTCTCTTTCCCAACTTTCACCACCAAACACTAACTAACCACCCAAGGACAAGATTAATCGGTTTACTTTGTTAGATTTCTCACTTAGTTGCTAGAAATCAAGAAGAAATGAAGAAGTTCCTCCCTTGTTCTTCCTCTCTCTCTCTCTCGGCACTTAGCAGAAAAATGAAGAAAAAATGGGGCTTAACTTGTCTTATAAGAGAGTAAGAGAATTAGAACTAATGGTGTCCACAAATCTTGGCCAACACTTGGACTAATCTTGACCACAAAATTTTCTTTCTCTTGCCTTGCCTTTGAGCCACACATTCGGTCAAGCTATCATCATGAGGGGGAAGATATTTTGCTCAATTAGTAATGAGCTTATACAGTAAGAAAGTGGTGGTCAAGTGGTGCGTTCAAACGGTAGTGCGCGGGACCCGCCGGTTGGCGCCGTTTTTCTTAAAACTCACGTACTAGGGTTTTTACTTCCCATTCACTAACTTTATATCATTGCTACTAATCACATATTATTTCTCACTCAAAAGTCACTTTTAATCTCCAAATTTAATCCTTACTCTGTACCGAAAATTCATCCGGCGAAAAATCGCGAAAACCCTAATTTTGCTCCAAACTTGAAACCGAAGCGTAAAACCTTATTTTCTAGGTTTATTTACACTTATCATGGAATAATTGGATAGTAGGGCTTTAATAAATGATAATCTTCAAATAAAAAGAAATTTTTAAGAAAACGTGAGGAATTTTCCAATTCCAGTAATTAAAATTAGGGTTTCAATTAAAATATGAGAGATTTAGGAAAACCGGTTAGTCACAAGTAAACTAGGGTTTTTGGCTACAATATTAGGGTTTCTAGTCTTTTAAACCAAAATAAGGTTTTAAATCAACCCAAAGAAATACACTTTAATATTTTCTTCACAAACAACCTCCTAATATTCGGGATGTTACAGCAGCCGCCATCACGTCGTCGGAATCTGCCGTGACCGCCCGCAAAGCTTCATCCGAACGCACTCTTGTCAGCCGTTCTTCGTTCAGTAGATTCCGAAAGACATCAAAGGTAATTTCTTTTCGTCCTTTACTTCTTGCACACACCCAGATCTTTATCGAATCTGCCAAAGATTTTTGCTACGTTCTGTTCATAAATATACTTCGCTGTTTTACTGCTTACGGCAGCCCAATGGGTTGGATGTTTTGTTGAAAATCCGTTGAACGAACATAAAGTTCTTTTTCTTGGTTGCTTCAGCTCTTGGGTTGTTTGAAGTTCGAGACTTGTTTGTTGTTTGACTGGTTTCCCATGTACATGGCTAGCGCAAGATTCTTTCTTTCGGTCTCTGATGCGTTTTCCTGTTTCAGTGGCACCTTTGAATCTGCTGGGAATGAGCTTTGAATGGGTTATTTGTTTGCTTGTTCAATCCAGTGTTTTATCATGTTTTTCTGGAGTCTAAAGCAAAGCTCTTTGGGTTGTTAATAAGCTGTAAAGTTACAGATTGCTTGCTGCACTTTTGTTTCTTTCTTTTGCTTTTATTTCTGGTATCCCCGACAGCTATCATCCCAGTTTTTCTGCTTTGATTCTGCGTTAAAGGTGGAGTAGTTTGGTTTGCCTGATAAGTGGGGTGATTGTATCTAGTGTTTTGTTGATTCGAAGTTGATGTGTTGTGGGTTGGTAACAAAGCGCAGCAGATTGCAGAGAGTAGCAAAGAGAGGTGTAGGAAAATTCCCAGCAGCCTGTCCGTGTTGATGAAATAGTTGCAGCAATTTTGTTTCTTCCAATATTTTGCATGTTTTTTTTTCGGAATTTTACATGAAATCTTCCTAAGATTTGCTGCCTGTTTGGATAATAGAGAGTATGTAGCTTGTGTCTAGTTTAAAGCTATGTGTTTGGTGTAGACACCAAATTTTTGGTGTAATTTCTTTTACTTTTTAGTTTTTTTTAGTTTCTAGTTTTTATTTTTATTTTTAAGTTTTAGCGTAGAAAAATCATGCAAAAAAGGAAAATTGTTCACAAAAATACGTTCAAATTCAATCTTTTGGCATTTTGGTTTATTTTCGTTAATTTATTTTGGAAAAAAGAAAAAAAAAGATCCTGCGGCATGCAAGCTGCGTTTTACCGCAGCTTGCAAAAGGAGCATTGGGGCAGCCCTTATCTGCAAAAAAAAAATATATAGAAGAGTGCTAAGGGTTTAGGAGGGGGGTTCCTGGTATAAATAGAAAAGAGGGAGAGAGCTGCAAGGGAGGTTTTTTGGACAGCCGTAACTTTGGCAAAAAACAAAAGAGAGAAAACTATGAGGAGAGGGAAGGACGGCTGGGTGGAGAGAGAGGTTTGAGAAGGAAAAAGAACGCAGCTTTTGTGGCGGCCGAAAAGGAGATAAAGTGAGAGATTGAGGGAGATAGCCGAAGAAAAAAAAACCGAGAGAGAGCTGGGGAAGTGACGGAAAAGCAAAAAACCAGCAAAGGAAAAAGAACAAGGAAGAGAGGCGGCTAAGGTTGAGGTCGAGGGAGGAAAAAGGGGAGAGGTTTTTCTGAGAGAGAAGAGGAGAATCTGGGCAACAAGTGAACCAAGGAAGCAGCTAGCCACCAAGGCAACAAGGGAATCAGCTCCAGCAACCTGAGGAGTGAAGAAACCCCATCGTTTCTGTCCAAGGACGGTGGCGCCGAGAGAAATCAGGAAGTACAGAAGAGAGCCTGCGGAGACGTACTTGGTTGGACTGTTTGGGGACGCAAATCTGATGCCATTCACGTTAAGGGGGTCACGATTATGTCCAAGGATATCAGTTTGCTTACCTTCCTGCAAATTTTCATTGCGATTGCAACTATATAAAGCGCTGAGGTAACTCCAGCCTTATTTTTGCTCATTCCAGTTTTGTTGCCCACTTCTCCGTTTCTTTGTTGTTTCATGTTCACCATGAACTTGATTATTTGTTTCGTAAGTTAAAAGGCCAGGTCTTGTGATTCTTACGTGGGTTTTTTATGTGTATTCTGAACATGCGGATTTGAAGGCTTATGAATCCAAAAGATGTTAACTTTGCGTGTTTTTCTTTCCTCCGTAAGCGGAATGCCTATGATCCGTGAGTTGCAAGTCCATTCTTAGTATTTTGTTTGTCTTTACGATTTGGTTTTAGGAGGAGCAGTTTGGGGTTTTGCCTATGGGGGGGTATACAATGAATCTGTTTGGTTGGATGGTGAAGCCGCAGGAATTTTCTAGCTTTGTTTGTTTTTATTTTGATTTTTCTTGGTGCTTAAATCCAAAGGCTTTATGTTCAAGAGTGAGAAGAGTATTTGGAAAACATGTTGTTTAGTTTCAAGATGTGTTTGTTTGGGATTTGTGCACGAAAATCTGGCTGCAACAAGCTAAGCGTTGCACATAAAATCTGTTGCAACAAGTTGGGAAGTTCTTGGCTTGTTGCAGTAGCGTAGCAAAGTTATGTTTTCCTTTTGCTAGTTTCAATTTTGAAGCTTATAATTTCCTTGGTTTTCGGCTAGTACGTCATGAGTATGTTTGCCGCGAGTTGATGTTTCTTTCTGCTGTGATTTTTTCATTTCGTTTGTATTGTAGAGTTTCTGGTTTTTGTAGTGCCTTCTTGATGCATGTCATTTCCTGCACTTCCTGTTGCATTTCTTCCTTATCCGCTTGTAGACACCAAATTTTTACTCATTTTTGTTTTAATTCACTACAATTTTATCTTAGACATTTTTCAAGCATTTTGGACATCAAATCTTTTAATTTAGTTTTATTTGTTAATTTTATTTATTTTTCTTTTTTGCTTATTTGTCTGTTAATTTTAAGATTTTGTGGAAAAAGGAAAATAGCAATTTTGTTTTAGTTGATTTTATTTTAGCCAATTTTAATCAATTTATTTTTTGTTTATTGGTTTAGAAAAGAAGAAAAAGGAAAAAAAGATGAAAAATGATGAAAATGGGAAAAAAGGAAGGAAAAATAGAAAATTTGCATTTCTTGGTGTTTCTAGTTTATTTACTTTTCATTCAATGATTAATTAATTTGTTTTGTTTTATTTTTATTATTATTAAGTTTGTTTTAATTAATCTCTTAAAAAAAAAAAAAAAAAAAAAGGTGCTGCGGCATGCAAGCTGCATATTTTTGCAGCTTGCAAGAAAGGGGCTTTGGGACAGCCCTTGGATGCAAATACAGAGGAAGTTGCTAAGGAGTTTAGGTTTGAGGGACTGGATATAAAAGCTAAAGAAAGACAGCAGCCGCAAAGGGGGGATAACAACGGAGAGTCTTGGGAGATAGAGGGGGAGCTAGAGGAGAGAGAGAGAGGGGGAAGGGACGGAAAAAGAGAAAAAGGAAAGAGTGATGGCAAGAAGGAAGCTACGCGAGAGAGAGAGAGTGACGGGATAAGGGAGAGAAAGAAAAACGGGAGAAAAGAGACAGAAACAGAGAAAGTGAGGCTAGGGATACGAGCGGCTAAAAACTAAGAAGGTCGGCTAGAAGGCTGAGAGAGAAACCAGGTAGGGAGAGTGAGTTGGATGGTACAAAAGTGAGAGGGAAATCTGATAAAAGAAGAAGGATTGGCGGCTGATGTGCTAAGGAAGAACAACCTCAGGCAATAACGGAGAAGAGAGTTTCGGCAGTAGCAACGGGAAGGAAAAGGAAAATACGGAGCAGCTACAACATCAGAGGATCTTATCATCGGAATCGACTGAAGTGGTGGTGCTGTCATTGCCGCTGCTGCTTTCCTTTTACTGCCGTGGACTCCATCACCATTGACGAATCTTTACAAGGTATTTCAGTCATAATCTCCTGCAAAGTTCAGATTTTTCTGATTGTTTATTGTTGGGTCTATGATTAAGGAACGCATGAAAGTTGACCTGAGATTTTAGGGGCAGTGTTTGGGTTTTTTTTTTCGGTGGTGGATAGATGATGAATTTAAGATGATTATGGCTGATGTTTGTGTTCAACAAGCCCAGCAAAGTATATGTTTTGTGTCCCTGCTATCAGATTTGCATGACCTCCAATTTTGTTTATATTGGAGTTGATCATCAAGTTGATGACGATTCACTAGCCCCTTCAATGGTATGAAACAAAAGGAGGTTTTCGCTGTTTTCTTTTGAGTTTCATCTGCACTTTCACAGTCCGAAGATGTCTGCTTTTGTAACGCACCATTGAATCCTTTCAGCCCCTGTCCATGTTTTTCCTTTCGTTAGTTGGTTGGATATATGTTCCATTTCTTCTTTGATTACTTTCATGACTATGTCCCTGTCCTTTTATTTTCCTAGCTGGTATTTGTTTGCATCAAAAACTAGGAAAACAACCATAAGAAGTGTCGGCAGTTTTGTTTCTTCAAATGATTGCACGTTCATTCCAGAATTCTGCATCAGTTTCTTTCTAGATTGTTTGTTTGTTTGGATGTTGAGGTTAGACGGTTGTTGCTTGGTTTCAAGTCGAGATTGTGTTTGAAATTTTCGGAAACAAAGCTTGTGTTTTTGGGGTCTGAAACACGAGTTTTAGAAATGGAAGTGCAGCAAACTGGTTTCATGGTGATGACAGAAATGTCTCATACGTTCTGTATGAAATTGTTTGAGTTGGTTCAGATTTGGCATTATTGTTGTTTGATTTTGGGTTTAAATTGACAAATTTCATGTTTGCAAAGTAGAGAAATGTATGAGAGTTTGCTTAGTCTTTATTTGAGGAATATGTGATGGTTCATTTAATGTCCAATTGCAGCAACTCACGCATATCAGAAGCTGTAGAAAGAAAAGGAATTGCAGAAATTTTAGTCGTGAATGATATTTTGCATGCATGAAAATCTTTCAAATTTTACATTTTGGCCCCCAAGTCTCTCCTTATTCCACTAGGACCCAATCAATTAAATAATTTCATCAATTTGGTCCTTGGTAGTTTTAATTTTTGCAATTTCATTGTTTGTTTGATTCCAATTAGCCACCTTGTTTTGTTTAAATTGCACTTCATGCATGAATTTAAGAGCTTTATGACCGAATGAGCTCTAGTTTGCCTATTTTCTTTAATCTCTTCAAATAAATTGGTACCTTGACCATTTCTTTTATTTTGGAGGATAAATAAGTGATTTCACTCCATGTAGAGCATCAATTCAAGGTGGCGGTATAATTTCTTTTATCCCTCTTTGTGTCTTTCCTATGTGACCCAACGTGCTAAGTGCATTGCATGTCTACTTTGCTTTCCTAGCTTTTCTTTAACTCCTTTTACTTATGTCATTTACTTTTTGTTTTCATTAAGTTATTCTTTTAATGGGGTATGTGTACACCTCTTGGCTTGTAATAGATAGGGCTGTGGCGAGCAATTTGGTCCATTTTCCCTTTCCCCTTTTGTTTTAGTTAGTGAATGTAATAGGTTCATTAGCTTGATTGCATGCCTACGTGTTAAGTGTTAATTTGCTTTGTTAGGGCCTTGCATCTAGTCGAGTATGCTAAATGTTATGTGCTATGTGTTTATGAGTATTTGGCATGTCTACTCGCTTTCCATAGCCATGAATGAATGTGATGGATGAATGTACGTTTCCACTAGTCCAACGCTAGTCGGAATTCATAGAATGGGCTAGTCCAACGCTAGACCCTTAGGGATTTCCCCTCGTTAGCACATATTTGCATGTTCATTACATGTCATGCATTCTTTTTAGTTTTATCATTTTGCATGTCCCTCGAACCCCTTTTCCCTCCATTTTAGGATTTTTGCATTTCATGCTAGTTATAGGGTTCATTTGCTTGAGAGTCCCCTTAAATATGGGATATAAACGAGTGTGGTTTTTTCTAAGCCTTAGCACGCTTGTATCCTCTCTATCAAAGGGCAAATTGAGTCACGATTTAGGTCTCCCCGTACCCATTATGCATGAATTCCCTAGGTTCATGCATCCACTCTATCATTACACTTTCATTTTTTTTTCCTCCCATTTGCACACGTACACCTTTTATCCCTTCACTTGCACACGAACACTTTTTCTCTCATTTGCACACGTACACCTTTATCCCTTCACTTACACACGAACACTTTTATCATCACTTGCACACATGTACTTCATATTATCATTTCACACACCGCACCTTGCCCACTCACGTGCACATTTTCACTTACATATTATTGCCTTTTATTACTTTTTTCAAACTCATGTCCTCACATTGCATACATGCATTCCATTCATTAGCATTCCACTTGCATTATTCGTGACTTCTTCGAAGGATCGTTATTGGGCTTCACAATTAATGTGATTGGCACCACTCAACCTTTGAAGGGAAATTTCCCCCAATACCCCTAAGTCTAGGGTTTGCATTCATGTAGTGCATCCAAATGTAATAAATTCTTTGGTTAAAACAAGAAAATCTTTGATTAAATCAACGCAACTAGCCTTGGCTAGGTCGAAGGGGTGCCTTGGATTTTTATCCTTGCCTTCCCCTTCGTCAAATGTGACTCCCGAACCTTTTTCTTTGTTTGCGTGGACTAGGAGTCATTCAAAAGGGTTTCTTACTTTTTTCCTTAAAAAATTCACTTTTTTGGGTGACTTGGTACACCCTAACTCTATACCAAGTGGCGACTCCATTTTTCATATAAAAAACCCTTTTTGAACTATTTTTCTTGGGTCAAATCGTCGCATTTTCAAAAGTCCCATTTAGACCCATTTTTATTTTTATCAAAAAATTCACATTTTTTAATCACAAAAATACATTTTTATTTATTTATTTATTTATTCAAAAAATGGGGCGCGACAGTTGGCGACTCCACTGGGGACATTCGAGAGTCCAAGCAAATTTGATTTAATCAATCTTTTTCTTCTTTTAAACCTTTTTATTTATCACATTGGATGTTTAGGGTTGCATTTTTCCCTTTTCTAGGATTTTTGCATTTCGCGTATCAACTCACTTCCTCACACGTTCGCCTACGATTGTTTTGATGAATGGATGTTTGTATGTGATTCCGCGCTTTGCATTGCATTTGGGAGGGGATTCTACCTTAGAGCCTCGCGTTGGTTCTTGATCCCTCCCCTCCAAAACGTGCACTATCATACGTGCATACGCTTTACTATTCATCCCCCTTTATTTTTCTTTTTAGTGGCTTGTCACGCCACTCCACCCTATTAGGATTAGGAGACCCACTTGGACGTGTGATCATGACACGACGTGTGCGTAGCACGATCCAATGGGTCACTCACTCTTCCGCTTTAAACTTTGGGTTAATATCCTTAGTTTTTAGTCGAAGGTTGAGGTTTTTTATAGATTCACTCAAACATGCGGCCGTGACACGACGTGTGCGTAGCGGTGTTTGGGGAATCGCTCGAGCCACCGACAAGGAACCCTGGGAGTGATGACCTTTGGTTTCCAAGTCTGAAGGCTCGGGGACCTATGACTTATCGAGTCTAGATGCATTAGTGAGCCCCAACCTCATGCATCCATTTTAGCTTGCCTAGGGTAGAGTCGACCTTACCCTATTAGAGACACTATTCACGAGGGGAGGGGTCCAACCCCCTTTCTTCCTTTTATTACTTTATTTCCTTGTGTTGATTTCATTGCTACAATGTGTTATGTGTATTTATCTGACTGAGCTAACTTTTCTTGGTTTTGTGCCCCCATTGCATTCACAAACATTAGCAAATAAGAGGTCTGGCATGACCTTCTTTTAGGGCCTACCGTGTAAATAGGATATTGCACGTTTAAAAGTTTTGGTATATTATGTTCATAAATTAATAATGTCATGTCATTTTAAGCCACCCTGGCAAATAAAGGGTTCCTTAGGTCACGTTTCATTTCGAATTGCATTTTTTTCCTGCTTTAATAAACGGCATCATGCATTATACCCTAGAAAGGGAATGCCATTTAGGGGATCCCGTGTTAGGAATAAACCACCCTGTGTCTCGGATACTTAATCCAAAGAGACTTGCACGTTTACATTTTGTACCATCCAAAGGGGTAGTGCACAAGGTAAGGTAGGATCCGATCGTCTTCATAAGAGCGATTTTTGGAATATGAGAGTCTAATGATCATTTTTTGGCCATTTTATCAAATTTGGTAAAAATCCCTTGCGTAAAGGACATTAATTTGAAGAAATTCACAAATGATTCCTCCTATTGAGACGATAAATAAATTGAGGCCAAAATTTGATTTTAGAAGGCTCATAGACTAATTTTTTGAAACCATCAATGGCCGGACGATTCAATCGATCCATTTTGTAAATTGATAATCAATTTTGAATAAATCATCAATTCATTCGACCAATTTACCCTTTTTAGGGTCATTTGACCAATTTACCCTTTTTAGGGTCATCCGGTCAATTTTGAATAAATCGTCAATTCATTTGACCAATTTACCCTTTTTAGGGTCATTCGGTCGATTTTGAATAAATCATCAATTCATTTGACCAAATTACCCTTTTTAGGGTCATTTGACCAATTTACCCTTTTAGGGTCATCCGGTCGATTTTGAATAAATCGTCAATTCATTTGACAAATTTACCCTTTTTAGGGTCATTCGGCCGATTTTTGAATAAATCCCTAATTCAATTTCATTCATTTGACCAAATTTACCCTTTTTAGGGTCATTTGACCAATTTACCCTTTTTAGGGTCATCCGGTCAATTTTGAATAAATCGTCAATTCATTTGACCAATTTACCCTTTTTAGGGTCATTCGGTCGATTTTGAATAAATCATCAATTCATTTGACCAAATTACCCTTTTTAGGGTCATTTGACCAATTTACCCTTTTTAGGGTCATCCGGTCGATTTTGAATAAATCGTCAATTCATTTGACAAATTTACCCTTTTTAGGGTCATTCGGCCGATTTTTGAATAAATCCCTAATTCAATTTCATTCATTTGACCAATTTACCCATTTTTAGGGCAACCGAGCCGATTTTGAATAAATCAAGTTTCGTTCAATCTACTCGATCAATTTACCCTTTTTAGGGTGATCTGATTAATTTTGGATAAATTTCATTCAATTCATTTGACCTGTTTCCCTTTTTAGGGTAATTCGGTCGATTTTAAATAAATTGTCAATTTCATTCAACTCATTTGCCCTATTAGGGTTTCAGTATCGAATTTCAAATCGGGAAACCTAGTCGATTTTGAAGAAAACCGTCCATTGCATCCAATCACTTGATCAATTAGGGTTTTGACCCGTGCTTCGCTGGAAAAATTTGGTCAACAAATTCCAATTTCTTCGATAGGAAGTTTGTCAAGGTCAAACCCGTGCGTTTTGCAAATTCTTGTATCGATCAAAAGTGATCAATCCATTCGCACGTTGTCCTCATTTTGACAAAGTGTTTCTCGTCACTCCAATTGACTAAAATTTTTCAAAATTATTTTTCACTCAATGAGTTGATCAGATCCGTCAGGTATGGTATAGTGTCTACCCTAGAGGATTGCATTTTCATGCTAGGCCTACCCTTGGCATAAAAGGGTTCCCCCATAGGACATGCATACCGACTTTATATTCTTTCTTACTAACTCAGGGTATTTTTCTTTTGTTTTCCCCCCTCCCCTGCATTCATAAAAAACACTTCAATAAAAGGAAAAATATTTTTCTATATCTGATGACACTTCTGATCTAATAAGGTGTCAAAATTGCAAGTATTGTGTGATTCTTGGGCAGATCCTACAATGAAAACATAAATGATCTATCTGGAAGCTTTACGCTAAAGCATCTGAGAGATTTTGTAATTATTTCCAGAGGAAAATTTTGTATATTTGATTTGTTAATACATTTTGTTCAAAAGAAAAGGAGACAAAAAGTGTATATGTGGAGCTCTTTACAAGTTTCTCTTTTCTCATTTGTATCATAATTGAATAAGGAATTTTGTTTCAAACTGTTTCAGCAATAAAATTTTTGGACAATTATTGTTTTGAGTATATTTATGTACATTTCATCCTTTATTCTTACTCATTGGGGATTTCATGATGAATTTTGAGAAATAAAACCAAATTGAGATTTTTTCAACCTCCAGCCTGAAAATTCACAAGTGTCTGCTTTCAAAAATTCTTACGTACACCAGATTGTTGATCCGAGTCATCCAATAAGAGTGCTAAAAAAAAAAGAAAAAAAAAAAAAAGAAGAGGGAGGTCACTCAAAAGGCCCAATGAGATACCTTTTCCCCTTCTATTAACCCCAGAATGAAATCAGTCGCATTGATTGATAAATTGCAAATTGGGGCCATCTTTGCTTGAAAATATCCATTGTGTTTAACCGATTCAATTCACATCTAAGTGAAAGCAAAAATGTGCATTATTCTTGTTTGTTTTGAAAATTTGGAATGATACTTTGAGCATTCTTTTCTCTACCTATATACATTTTATCATTTGCTCTTCCATTTGAGCCTGTGAAAGAATAATTTCGTTTCAAATAAGAGCCCTAATGATCACTACCCTTCATTAGAAAATTTTCAAATATCAAAAGGGGAATAGATTCTCAATGAGCATTGCGTTACGTTGATTGTCATGAAGTGTAAGAATGATGCTTTGGCCATCATTTCTACAACTTAAACACTGTTTTATCCCTTGCATCCCCGTTTGAGCTAAAATTGGTGGTTCTTTTCAAAGCACCTATGATCGCACCCCATATTGGGGAAGGAGATTGGGAAATTTTGAAAAAAAGAAAAGAGGAAAGGGAATCGCGAATTGGGGAAATTTGACTCTACCTGAGCTTCAATTTTGAGAAAAAGAAGAGAGAAAAGAAAAAGGAAGAGTTTTGTCCGGTGGATCACCTATGCTTCACCGATTTCGATGAATAGGGTCTTCCTCAGTCAATTAATTCAGATACATGCAAGAAATTTCGCATTAATGAAAGTTTCCTTTCAGAGTTATTGTAAGGAACGGAATACAAGTCAGGCCATCTTCTTTTTCCGATCAAGCATTCTATCCTTAGTTATCCCTTTTGAGCCTTCAGAATAAAATACTTCATTTGGCAACCCCTGAGAATCGCAAACCCCACACTGGGGCAAGTTTGAGTTGAAAAAGAAAAGTTTCAAGAAGTGAAAAGTGATAATGCCGCAAAGTCAAAAGAAAAGGAAAAGAGAACCTCAGTTCAAAAATAAACTGGGGCAAATTTTGTGAAAAGTTCAAAAGAATGGCAGAAGGCCGAAAAATGAAAAAAAAGAAAGAAAATAAAAGAGAAAAGCCTCAATTGAGCATAAACTGGGGCAAATTTTGATTTAACCCTAAAATAGAGTTGGCGCAACAATACGATCTCAGACTTTTCAAACCACTTTTGGAAATCTGCCTTCAAGCCTTAACTTTTCTAAGCACCCCACCAGACCCCATTACAAAAGCCGAAAGTCCTGACTTCTGTTGTTTGCAATGGCCCTGTCAAGAAAATTTCTGATACCGGAAAACTTCAGCTGTATTTCTGAATTGCTTGGGTATGGGGATGACGCTACTCACCATGTGAAAACCCACCAAATTGAGGGAAAGGAAAAGAGGCAAAAAGCAAAGCAAGAAAAGTAAATGCAAGAAGATGCAGAAAAATTCGACGCTGAAGTCCTTGGGGAATGATGAGAAAATCCAAACAAAGTCTGAAATCTTTTGAGTTCAAAATAGGGGCAATTTTGGGAAAATGCGATCTTCGGTGCAATGTCCTTGAAAGTTTTATTCTTTAGCTATCGTTTTCAAGCCAAATTACAAGCTAATAAAGTCCATCGTTGACTTATTCCTTCATGACAATCCAAAATGAGGATCATGCTCATAAGAAATTCATCAAATCATTTGTGATCATGAGGGTATAACCCGTTTCTACATGTTTAGCTATCACTTCTGTCCATACGTTATAAGCCTAAAAAGCTTGTATGTTGACTAAGTTTTCTTGAAATAAGGGTGACAAACTCTTTGCTTTCACTAAGATGTGACATTGAATGGATTACATACAATTGGGGCACAAAATAAGGCAAGTCTTGGCCTCCCATTTCCTTTAGTCACCTCCAAGTCAGAAATAACACCCATTTGATTAGTCTTGAAAGATGGGCTAACCAGAAAATGGTGACCCATTACCCAAAGCATTGATGCTAAAGTGGGGAAGAAATCTTTCGTAATTTGGCATTTTTTTGAGAAATTCATCATGAAATTTGCTATATGAGTTTAAGCAAGACATTCAATTTTCTTCACATGATATGTTAGGAAAAGCAATTGCTTACTTTGTTCAAATAAATGGAGGATCATTCAAATATTTTGCGATTGAATAGGCCTACACTGGGGCAAATTTTCATGTGAGAGATTTTGCAAAATAGCCCACACTGGGGCAAAATTTTTGTAATACATTTGAGGATGTCAAACCAATCACGCTGTTCTTTCCAAATAAGAAATTTAAGTGCATGTCATGCTTTGTTAAGCCCCCTTGTACAGGTATTCATGGTTCAAAATGACGAAAAACATCCAGTGAGGCGGAAGGCCGATACTGCAAAGAGAAGCAACAAGGAGGAGGAAAAGGGACTCGACACTGGGGCAAAATTACTTTGAAAAAGATTCTCTCAAAAAAGCAGAAAAATTCAGAAAAATTCAAAAGTCAAAAATCAAGTTCAAATTCTTGTTTCTGGAAAAATCAAATTTGATTGCTTGTTTCTTGACAAATCAAATTCAATTTCTTGTTCACTACATCATGTTGGGCCTGGACTTCGTGCCGCCAACTTCCCATTCGGCAGAACTGGGTTCTATCCCGCTGACCGCTTATCATGTTGGAACTGGGTTTTATCCCGCCAACCTCGGCAGAACTGGGTTCTATCCCGCTGACCGTTTATCACGTTGGAACTGGGTTTTATCCCGCCAACCTCGGCAGAACTGGGTTCTATCCCGCTGACCGCTTATCATGTTGGAACTGGGTTTTATCCCGCCAACCTCGGCAGAACTGGGTTCTATCCCGCTGACCGTTTATCACGTTGGAACTGGGTTTTATCCCGCCAACCTCGGCAGAACTGGGTTCTATCCCGCTGACCGCTTGCATCACGTTGGAAGTGGGTTTTATCCCGCCAACCTCGGCAGAATTGGGTTCTATCCCGCTGACCGTTTATCACGTTGGAACTGGGTTTTATCCCGCCAACCTCGGCAGAACTGGGTTCTATCCCGCTTCTATCCCGCTGACCGCTTATCACGTTGGAGCTGGGTTTTATCCCGCCAACCTCGGCAGAACTGGGTTCTATCCCGCTGACCGCTTATCACGTTGGAGCTGGGTTTTATCCCGCCAACCTCGGCGGAATTGGGTCCGATTCCCACTGACCAATTCATCATACTGGGGCGAATTATTTTTGGGAAGTTTTTCAAAAGCAAAATAAAAAAAAAAATAAAAAAAAAACAAAAACAAAAAAACAAAAATAAAAAAAAATCATCAGTCAAAAATCAAAAATCAAATCAAGTTTCATCATGGTAAGCTTGGGTTTAATCCCACTGTCCGATTGTCAAAGCATTTCATTTTACTTCGCCACTAGCTGTGGGGCCATCCCATTTAAATTTCTGTCTGGGTCTATCCCATTTAAATTCCTGTCCGAGTCTATCCCGTGGGCCTATCCCATTTTAATTTCTGTTCGGGTTAGTCCCGTTTAAATTTTGTTCGGGTCAGTCCCGTTTAAATTTCTGTTCGGGTCAGTCCCGTTTAAATTCCTGTTCGGGTCAGTCCCGTTTAAATTTCTGTTTGGGTCAGTCCCATTTTAGAATTCTAGTTCGTTGAGATCATTCGCTGCCAAATAATGCAGGTAAGTATTTGGTGTCTACTTCTTTGTCTCAAGTTTTTCCAAAACTCAGACAAAGAGGGGCAAACTGTAGACACCAAATTTTTACTCATTTTTGTTTTAATTCACTACAATTTTATCTTAGACATTTTTCAAGCATTTTGGACATCAAATCTTTTAATTTAGTTTTATTTGTTAATTTTATTTATTTTTCTTTTTTGCTTATTTGTCTGTTAATTTTAAGATTTTGTGGAAAAAGGAAAATAGCAATTTTGTTTTAGTTGATTTTATTTTAGCCAATTTTAATCAATTTATTTTTTGTTTATTGGTTTAGAAAAGAAGAAAAAGGAAAAAAAGATGAAAAATGATGAAAATGGGAAAAAAGGAAGGAAAAATAGAAAATTTGCATTTCTTGGTGTTTCTAGTTTATTTACTTTTCATTCAATGATTAATTAATTTGTTTTGTTTTATTTTTATTATTATTAAGTTTGTTTTAATTAATCTCTTAAAAAAAAAGGTGCTGCGGCATGCAAGCTGCATATTTTTGCAGCTTGCAAGAAAGGGGCTTTGGGACAGCCCTTGGATGCAAATACAGAGGAAGTTGCTAAGGAGTTTAGGTTTGAGGGACTGGATATAAAAGCTAAAGAAAGACAGCAGCCGCAAAGGGGGGATAACAACGGAGAGTCTTGGGAGATAGAGGGGGAGCTAGAGGAGAGAGAGAGAGGGGGAAGGGACGGAAAAAGAGAAAAAGGAAAGAGTGATGGCAAGAAGGAAGCTACGCGAGAGAGAGAGAGTGACGGGATAAGGGAGAGAAAGAAAAACGGGAGAAAAGAGACAGAAACAGAGAAAGTGAGGCTAGGGATACGAGCGGCTAAAAACTAAGAAGGTCGGCTAGAAGGCTGAGAGAGAAACCAGGTAGGGAGAGTGAGTTGGATGGTACAAAAGTGAGAGGGAAATCTGATAAAAGAAGAAGGACTGGCGGCTGATGTGCTAAGGAAGAACAACCTCAGGCAATAACGGAGAAGAGAGTTTCGGCAGTAGCAACGGGAAGGAAAAGGAAAATACGGAGCAGCTACAACATCAGAGGATCTTATCATCGGAATCGACTGAAGTGGTGGTGCTGTCATTGCCGCTGCTGCTTTCCTTTTACTGCCGTGGACTCCATCACCATTGACGAATCTTTACAAGGTATTTCAGTCATAATCTCCTGCAAAGTTCAGATTTTTCTGATTGTTTATTGTTGGGTCTATGATTAAGGAACGCATGAAAGTTGACCTGAGATTTTAGGGGCAGTGTTTGGGTTTTTTTTTTTCGGTGGTGGATAGATGATGAATTTAAGATGATTATGGCTGATGTTTGTGTTCAACAAGCCCAGCAAAGTATATGTTTTGTGTCCCTGCTATCAGATTTGCATGACCTCCAATTTTGTTTATATTGGAGTTGATCATCAAGTTGATGACGATTCACTAGCCCCTTCAATGGTATGAAACAAAAGGAGGTTTTCGCTGTTTTCTTTTGAGTTTCATCTGCACTTTCACAGTCCGAAGATGTCTGCTTTTGTAACGCACCATTGAATCCTTTCAGCCCCTGTCCATGTTTTTCCTTTCGTTAGTTGGTTGGATATATGTTCCATTTCTTCTTTGATTACTTTCATGACTATGTCCCTGTCCTTTTATTTTCCTAGCTGGTATTTGTTTGCATCAAAATCTAGGAAAACAACCATAAGAAGTGTCGGCAGTTTTGTTTCTTCAAATGATTGCACGTTCATTCCAGAATTCTGCATCAGTTTCTTTCTAGATTGTTTGTTTGTTTGGATGTTGAGGTTAGACGGTTGTTGCTTGGTTTCAAGTCGAGATTGTGTTTGAAATTTTCGGAAACAAAGCTTGTGTTTTTGGGGTCTGAAACACGAGTTTTAGAAATGGAAGTGCAGCAAACTGGTTTCATGGTGATGACAGAAATGTCTCATACGTTCTGTATGAAATTGTTTGAGTTGGTTCAGATTTGGCATTATTGTTGTTTGATTTTGGGTTTAAATTGACAAATTTCATGTTTGCAAAGTAGAGAAATGTATGAGAGTTTGCTTAGTCTTTATTTGAGGAATATGTGATGGTTCATTTAATGTCCAATTGCAGCAACTCACGCATATCAGAAGCTGTAGAAAGAAAAGGAATTGCAGAAATTTTAGTCGTGAATGATATTTTGCATGCATGAAAATCTTTCAAATTTTACATTTTGGCCCCCAAGTCTCTCCTTATTCCACTAGGACCCAATCAATTAAATAATTTCATCAATTTGGTCCTTGGTAGTTTTAATTTTTGCAATTTCATTGTTTGTTTGATTCCAATTAGCCACCTTGTTTTGTTTAAATTGCACTTCATGCATGAATTTAAGAGCTTTATGACCGAATGAGCTCTAGTTTGCCTATTTTCTTTAATCTCTTCAAATAAATTGGTACCTTGACCATTTCTTTTATTTTGGAGGATAAATAAGTGATTTCACTCCATGTAGAGCATCAATTCAAGGTGGCGGTATAATTTCTTTTATCCCTCTTTGTGTCTTTCCTATGTGACCCAACGTGCTAAGTGCATTGCATGTCTACTTTGCTTTCCTAGCTTTTCTTTAATTCCTTTTACTTTTGTCATTTACTTTTTGTTTTCATTAAGTTATTCTTTTAATGGGGTATGTGTACACCTCTTGGCTTGTAATAGATAGGGCTGTGGCGAGCAATTTGGTCCATTTTCCCTTTCCCCTTTTGTTTTAGTTAGTGAATGTAATAGGTTCATTAGCTTGATTGCATGCCTACGTGTTAAGTGTTAATTTGCTTTGTTAGGGCCTTGCATCTAGTCGAGTATGTTAAATGTTATGTGCTATGTGTTTATGAGTATTTGGCATGTCTACTCGCTTTCCATAGCCATGAATGAATGTGATGGATGAATGTACGTTTCCACTAGTCCAACGCTAGTCGGAATTCATAGAATGGGCTAGTCCAACGCTAGACCCTTAGGGATTTCCCCTCGTTAGCACATATTTGCATGTTCATTACATGTCATGCATTCTTTTTAGTTTTATCATTTTGCATGTCCCTCGAACCCCTTTTCCCTCCATTTTAGGATTTTTGCATTTCATGCTAGTTATAGGGTTCATTTGCTTGAGAGTCCCCTTAAATATGGGATATAGACGTGTGTGGTTTTTTCTAAACCTTAGCACGCTTGTATCCTCTCTATCAAAGGGCAAATTGAGTCACGATTTAGGTCTCCCCGTACCCATTATGCATGAATTCCCTAGGTTCATGCATCCACTCTATCATTACACTTTCATTTTTTTTTCCTCCCATTTGCACACGTACACCTTTTATCCCTTCACTTGCACACGAACACTTTTTCTCTCATTTGCACACGTACACCTTTATCCCTTCACTTACACACGAACACTTTTATCATCACTTGCACACATGTACTTCATATTATCATTTCACACACCGCACCTTGCCCACTCACGTGCACATTTTCACTTACATATTATTGCCTTTTATTACTTTTTTCAAACTCATGTCCTCACATTGCATACATGCATTCCATTCATTAGCATTCCACTTGCATTATTCGTGACTTCTTCGAAGGATCGTTATTGGGCTTCACAATTAATGTGATTGGCACCACTCAACCTTTGAAGGGAAATTTCCCCCAATACCCCTAAGTCTAGGGTTTGCATTCATGTAGTGCATCCAAATGTAATAAATTCTTTGGTTAAAACAAGAAAATCTTTGATTAAATCAACGCAACTAGCCTTGGCTAGGTCGAAGGGGTGCCTTGGATTTTTATCCTTGCCTTCCCCTTCGTCAAATGTGACTCCCGAACCTTTTTCTTTGTTTGCGTGGACTAGGAGTCATTCAAAAGGGTTTCTTACTTTTTTCCTTAAAAAATTCACTTTTTTGGGTGACTTGGTACACCCTAACTCTATACCAAGTGGCGACTCCATTTTTCATATAAAAAACCCTTTTTGAACTATTTTTCTTGGGTCAAATCGTCGCATTTTCAAAAGTCCCATTTAGACCCATTTTTATTTTTATCAAAAAATTCACATTTTTTAATCACAAAAA
The DNA here is from genome assembly GCF_036785885.1 of Coffea arabica. Classification (NCBI taxonomy): domain Eukaryota; kingdom Viridiplantae; phylum Streptophyta; class Magnoliopsida; order Gentianales; family Rubiaceae; genus Coffea; species Coffea arabica. The sequence continues at coordinate 40,514,787 of NC_092329.1, forward strand.
TACATTTTTATTTATTTATTTATTTATTCAAAAAATGGGGCGCGACACCGCTGGTGTGAGCCAATTCAAATGCTCTGCTACAATTCTGCAATAAGAGTTCGTGTCTCTACTAGTTGGTAGTTGATAGGCAAAGTTTTAGTTTTTGGTGAACTTATTTGCATGGATAGAGAGTTGCGGCTAGAAATTACAGCAACCTTAGAAACGAAAAATGCAGCGAGCTTGCACTTTCCGTTTGCAGAAATCTTCTTGAGTTTGCATGAAAGATTGCTGGAATTTACCTTATCTCATCATAATTTGTTGGCTTGTTGAATTCTGTGTTAGTTTTTAGTTTAATGCCGATGGCTTTGATTGATTGATGAGATGTTAGTTGCATATTAGGATTGTATTTGAGAAGTTTTGCATGTTGCAGATGAAAGGAACCAGCAAAACAAAGAGATTTACGTAGCATGCATGAAATATATTCTAAAATTTGCACTTTAACCCCTCAAGTTTCCTTTTGTTCCCCTATGACCCACAAATTTGAGAAAGCTAATCAATTGGGTCCCTGTGATTTTTGCAGCAGTGCATTATGGCCCAATTACATTCCATGTTCTTGTAATTAGGTCCTAAGATATTTGCATTTGAACCATTCCTCCACCTTTTCTTTGCCTTTGGACCTTTGAAGTTCCTAAAAGTGTTTGATTAAGCTTGAATGCTTGGCTAGTGTTCACATTTGAGTCCTTGTTAGCCTCAACTTTGCAATTCGATTGCTCGTTTGCTCTCATTTGTTTAGGTGGTACTTAATTGCATGAATTTGTGAACTTTGTGTCTAAATGAGCTTGTGTTTGCCTATTTTCTTTAATTTTCCCAAATAAATTGGTACCTTGACCATTTCTTTTATTTTGGAGGATGAATAAGTGATTTCACTCCATTTAAGGCATCAACTCAAGGGAGGTATAACTTTTTTTATCTTTTTTGTCTCTTCTATGTGAACCAACGTGCTACGTGAGAAATACATGTCTACTCTGCTTTCCTAGCTTTTCTTTAATTCCTTTTCCTTATGTCATTTACTTTTTGTTTTCATTAAGTTATTCTTCAATGGGGTATGTGTACACCTCTTGGCTTGTAATAGATAAGGCTGTGGCGAGCAATTTGGTCCATTTTCCCCTTCCCCTTTTGTTTTAGTTAGTGAATGTAATAGGTTCATTAGCTTGGTTGCATGCCTACGTGTTGAGTGTTACTCGTTTTATTAGGCTCATTGCATCTAGTCGAGCATGCTAAATGTTACGTGCTACGTGTTTATGAGTATTTGATATGTCTACTTGCTTTCCATAGTGTGGATGAATGGAATGGATGAATGTACGTCACCACACTAGTCCAACGCTAGTTGTGGCTTCTTTTATCGTTTCCACTAGTCCAATGCTAGTAGAAATTCATAAAAAGGGCTAGTCCAACGCTAGACCCAATAAGCTTTTTCCTTTCTTTTCATTAGTGCATCATTTGTTTGTTCACCACATACCATGCAACTTTCTTTAGTTTTATCATTGGGCATGTCCCTCAAACCCCTTTTCCCTCCATTTTTAGGGTTTTTTGCATCTCATGCTAGCTATAGGGTTCATTTTGCTTGAGTGTCCCCTTCCGATAAGGAAAACGAGCGAGTGTGGCTACTCGATAGCCTTAGCACGCTAGTTTTGCCTTCTAATCAAAGGGAAAATAGAAGTCGAAAAGTTAGGAGTCAACCCCCGTACCCGACTTGTTGCATTCCTCTAGGGTCATACTTTCATTTTTATCACCTACATACTCTTTTAACCACATTTTTTCACGTTTCTCAAACCATACTTTCTCACTACATTTTTCCTATCACGCGCTCATTTTTCACCTCACAAATGGAATTCCACTTTACCTTATATATCTATTATTCTATTTTTATACACTTGCACACAAACACTTGGATTTTTCATACAATTTCACACATGCACCTTTTCAAACACTTGCACACAAACACTTGGATTTTTCATACAATTTCACACGTTCACCTTTTTATACACTTGCACACTTGCACTTTAGCCATCATTTGCATTAATCGACCTCTATAAGGTTTTCCTTTATTGGCCGCCACAATTCATGTGGTTGGGACCAAAAACCTTGCAAGAGACATTTTAGAATTTAGGTTTGCATTTTTTCTTCATCTTGCATTCATGTAGTGCATCCAAATGTAATAAATTCTTTGGTTAAAACAAGAAAATCTTTGATTAAATCATGCAACTAGCCTTGGCTAGGTCAAAGGGGTGCCTTGGATTTTATCCTTGCCTTCCCCTTTGTCAAATGTGACTCCCGAACCTTGTTCTTTGGTTTACGTGGACTAGGAGTCGTTTAAAAGGGGTTTCTTACTACTCTTTCCTATTTTTCTTTAAAAATACATTTTTAGGTGACTTGGTACACCTTAACTCATTACCAAGTGGCGACTCCGTATTTAGTTTTAAAAACCCTTTTTAAACTATAATTTTGGGTCAAATCGTCGCATTCTCAAAACCCCATTTAGACCCATTTTTCTTTTAAATCACGATTCATTTTCCAATCACAAAATACATTTATTAAACCATTCATTTATTTTATTTATCAAAAAATGGGGCGCGACATTTGGGTTTGAAATCTGAATTTGAAAGCAAGCTACGTTCAGATTTTGTTTTGGCTGCTGAAAGCTTAAGGGCAAAGTGTTGCAGAAATTTGTTTTTCCTTCATGGATTGCATGAAGCTGCATTAGCTTTCATGTCTTTGATTCCCGTAACAGCCCACAAGTTGGATTTTTCTTATCTTGTTTGTATGCCGGATCTTGTGTCGACAATGATTGTAGAGAATTTGATGAGGTTTGGTTTTGTTTGTAAGTTTTACCGTTTCTTTGGTTTGCTCACGAGCTGCAATTTTTGCAGCAGAAAATGATAGAAGCTTCAGTTTGCGTCAGTTTGCAGGAGGTTTTCATTTTGCATGCATGGATAATTTCTGAAAATTACACTTTGGCCCCCCAAGTCTCTCTTTGTTTCACCATGACCCAACCAATTGAATAATGTCCTCAATTTGGTCCTTGACAGCTTCAATTTTTCAACTTAATTGCTTGTTTGCTTCAATGAATTACCATGCTTTGTTTAGATTGCACTTAATGCATGAGTTTAAGAACTTTGTGTCCAAGTGAGCTTGTGTTTACCTATTCTCTTTAATTTTTCCAAATAAATTGGTACCTTGACCTTTTCTTTTATTTTGGAGGATAAATAAGTGATTTCACTCCATTTAGGGCATCAACTCAAGGGAGGTATAGCTTCTTTTATCTTTTTTGTCTCCCCTATGTGATCCAACGTGCTAAGTGAGAATTGCATGTCTACTTTGCTTTCCTTACTTTTCCTTAATTCACTTCATTTACTTTTGCTTTTATTAAGTCATTCTTTTATTTACTTATGGGGTATGTGTACACCTCTTGGCTTGTAATAGATAGGGCTTGAAGAGCATTTTTATTCACTTTTCCACCTCCCTATTTGTTTTAGTTAGCAAATGTAATAGGTTCATTAGCTTGGTTGCTTGCTTTTGTTGCTACGTGTTAATTTGCTTTATTAGGCTCTTGCATTTAGTCGAGCATGCTAAGTGTTATGTGCTACGTGTTTATAGGTGATTGGCATGTCTACTTGCTTTCTATAGTCATAGATGAATGTGATGGATGAATGCGTCACCGTGGCTAGTCCAACGCTGGCCATGGTCTTTCCCCTCGAGCTCTCGCAAGTCCAATGCTTGTGAGAGAATTTTAGAAAAAGGCTAGTCCCATGCTAGACCCCAATAGGTCGTCCCCTCTCGTTAGTACATACTTGCATGTTTCACTACATTTCATACATTTTTCTTAGTTTTCTAGCATTTGGCATGATCCTCCAATCCTTTCCCCTTCATTTTAGGTTTTTGCATCCTCATGCTAGTTATAGGGTACATTTGCTTGAGAGTCCCCTTTCGCAAAGGAAAACGAGCGAGTATGGCTATAAAATAGCCTTAACACGCTAGTTTTTCCTTCTAATCAAAGGGAAAATTAAAATCATGAAGTTGGAAGTCATTCCCGTACCCGACTTGATGCATTCCTCTAGGTTCATGCACCTCCATTTTACCATATCATTTTTTCATCTACTTATATTTTTCTCACTCCACATGCCATGTCACACATTTCTCTTCTTTCCCTATCACTTATTTATTTCCTACCTCACAAATTGCACCCAATTGTACTTAGATGCATTTACTACCATTATACCATATTTTGATCCACTTGCACACACACACCTTCATTTGCTCAATTGGCACACATGCACTTTTCTTACATTTGCACACATGCACTTTTTTTACATTTGCACACTTACACTCATACTTGAGTCTTCATTTGCATTATTCATGACCTCTATGAGGGCTTTCCTTATTGGCCATCACAATTCATGTGGTTGGAACCAAAAAGCCTCATAAGAGACATTTAGGTTTAGGATTGCATTTTTTTTCGCACCTATTAGTCATATCCAACATGCAACACATACTTTGGGTAGAAGAATTAGAAAAAGAAGGGTTAAGTCACGCAACTAGCTTTAGCTAGGGTAAGGGGGTGCCTTAGGCTTTGCCTTTGCCTTCTCCCTTATCAAATGTGACCCCCGATCCCTTTCTTTGGTTACGTAGACCTAAAATTTCTTTAAAAAGGGTTTGTTTACTTTTCTTTCCAAAAACAAAATCACTTTTTGGGTGACTTGGTACACCCTAACTCTATACCAAGTGGTGACACCTTTTCTATCTAAAACTCTTTGTTTGGCCAAACCGTCGCATTTTACAATCCCACGGCCTTTTATTTTCACTTTCACACACGTTCACATACATATTCCACACACTACTTTCACACCCATCAAAAAATGGGGTGCGACAGATTGGCGACTCCACTGGGGACCTCCTAAGTGGGTCCAAGCATTTGATTTAGCCATTCTTTTCCGTTTTCTACCCTTATTATGCATAGCATTTGGATATTAGGGTTGCATTTTCCATTTTTAGGACTTTTTGCCTCGCGCGCGTATCAAACTACTTCCTCACTCATATATGTATGATTGGTTGTTGGGATGTATGTTTTACTTGTTTCATCTCGCGCTTTGCATTGCATTTGGGGGGGGTGTGTCACCTTTAGAGCCTCGCGTTGGTTCTCAACCCTTTCCCTCAAAATAGGGAACACTTCATACGTGCACGTTTATTTACTGCTATCCCATTTTATTTTATTTTTGTGGGCTCTTTCCCACACCGCCTTGTAGGACTAGGAATGGTTTCTCTAGATATATGGATGGTGTGCTCTGCGCCCATAGCAGTACTTAGGGGATCGCTCGAGCCACCGACCGAGGGTCTTGGGATTGATGACCCATTCCCTTAGGTCTGAAGGCTTGGGGATCTTTTTAAACGTTATCGAGTCTAGTTGCATTAGTGAACCCCAGCCTCATGCATCCATAATAGAATTTTCCTAGGTTAGAGTCAGCCTCACCCTTTTTAAGCACATTAGGCACGAGGAAAGGGGTTCCACCCCTTTTACTTGTTTTATTGTATTTCTTTTCTTAATTGCTCCCAATATGTTATGTGTACTATCAATTGCACTAACCATTTCATTGTTTTCTTGGCTTGCATTCATGTGCCTTAGCAATAAGAGGCCTCTTTGGCGCTCTTTTAGTGACTTGTCCGCTAGATAACTCACATGTTTAAATTTCAGTCATTACACTTAATTTTTCAACAAGTACATTTTATTTTTAGACCTTTTCCCCCGATACATTATTTATGTCCTTTAGGCCATATCTGTCACATATTTACATCGCTTTAATAAACTGGCATCATGCATAAACCCTAGAAAGGGAATGCCATTTAGGGGATCCCATGTTAGAAATAAACCACTTCGTGTCTCGGATACTTAATCCAAGGAGACTTGCACGTTTACATTTTGTACCATCCGAAGGGGTAGTGCACGAGGTAAGGTAGGATCCGATCATTTTTCAAGAGCGATCTTTTGAATATGAGTGTCTAATAATCACTTTTGGCCATTTTATCAAAAATTGGTAAAAATCCCTTGCATAAAGGACATTAATTTGAAGAAATTCACAAATAATTCCTCCCTATTGAGACGATAAGTAAATTGAGGCCAAAATTTGATTTTTAGAAGGCTCATAGACTAATGCATCGCAATAAATTTTTGAACTATCAGTTGATTGATTGCTTTTTAAATAAGCCGTCAATTCCATTCAATCCATTGGACTATTTCATTCATTTCGTCCAGTCCATTTCATCAACTTGTTCATTTTTAAGGCAACCTAGTCGATTTTAAATTCATTTGACCAGTTTACCCTTTTAGGGCGATCCGGTCAATTTTGAATAAAATTCTCAATTTCATTCAATTCATTTGATCAAGTTCCTTTTTTAGGAGGATCCGGTCAATTTTGAGTAAGTTATTAAATTTCACTCAATTCATTTGACCCGTTTCCCTTTTTAGGGTAATACGGTCGATTTTAAATAAATTGTCAATTTCATTCAAACCCATTCAACCAATTAGGGTTTCAATGTCGAATTTCAAATTGGGAAACCTAGACTATTTTGAGAAAACCATTCATTGCATTCAGCCATTTGATCGGTTGGGGTTTTGACCCGTGCTTCACTGAGAAAATTTGTCAACGAATTCCAATCTCTCCGATAGGAAGTTCGTCAAGGTCAAACCCGTGCGTTTTTGCAAATTCTTGTATCGATCAAAAGTGATCAATCCATTCGCACGTTGTCCTCATTTTGACAAATGTCTCTCGTCACTCCAATTGGCCAAATTTTTCAAATCATTTTTCACTCAATCAGTTGATCGGATTCATCAGGTATTGTATGGTGCCTACCCTAGACGATTGCATTTTCATGTTAGGCCTACCCTTGGCATAAAAGGGTTCCCCCATAGGACATGCATACCGATTTTATAGTCTCACTTACTAACTCATGGTTTTTTCTTTCTTTTGTTTTCCCTCTCCCCTGCATTCATAAAAATGCTTTAATAAGGTGTAAATTTTTTCTATGACTGGTAAAATTTGAAAATTGCAAGTTTTATTTGATTCTTGAGCAGACCTTGCAATGAAAACATGAAAGATCCATCTGAAAGCTCTAGGCTAAAGTCTCTGAGCGACTTTATAATTGTTTTGCAGAGGAAAATTCTATTTATTTGATTTGTTAATATATTTTTTTTGTTCCAAAAGAAAAGGAGGCAAAATGTGTATATGTGGAGCTCTTTAGAAGTTTCTCTCTCCTCATTTGTATCGTAATTGAACGAGAAATTTTTGTTTCAAACTTTTTCAGCAATAAAGTTTTGGACAATTATTGTTTTGTGTAAATTTATGTACATTTCATTCTTTATTCTTACTCATTGGAGATTTTATGATGAATTTTGAGAAATAAGACCAAATTGAGATTTCCTCAACCTCCAGCCTGGAAATTCACAAGTGTATGCTTTCTAAAATCCTTACGTACACTAGATTGGTGATCCGAGCTATACAATAAGAGTGCTCAGAAAGAAAAAGGGTGAACGGTCACTCAAAAGGCCCAATAAGATACCTTTTCTCCTTCATTTAACCCCAAAATAAAATCAGTCACATTGATTGATAAATTGCAAATTGGGACAATCTTTGCTTGGAAAAATTCCCATTGGTCTAACCAGATTCGGTCACATCTAAGTGAAAGCAAAAAATGTACATTATTCTTATTTGTTTTGAAAATTTGGAATGATACTTTAAACATTCGTTTCTCTATCTATATAGATTTTATCCTTTGCTCTCCCATTTGAGCTTTAAAAGAATAATTTCGTTTCAAATAAAGGCCTTAATGATCCCTACCCTACATTGGAAAAATTTTTAAAAGGGAATGGTTTCTCAATGAGCATTGCATTACTTTGATTGTCATGAAACGTAAGAATGATACTTTGGCCATCGTTTCTACAACCTAAACACTGCTTATCCCTTGCAGCCTCATTTGAGCTAAAATTGGTGGTTCTTTTCAAAAGCACATACGATTGCACCCCACATTGGGGAAGGACATTGGAGAGTTTTCCAAAAGGGGAAAAGGCAAAAATGCTAAACCCAAAAAGGGAGAGAACTGCAAATTGGCGAGATTTGATTCTACCTGGGTTTCAATTTTGAAAAAGAAGAAAGAGAGAAAGAGAAAAGAAAAAGGAAGGGTTTTTCTGCACGGATCGCCTATGTTTCACAGATATGGATGAACAAGGGTCTTCCTCAGTCAGTTAATTCAGACATATGCAAGAAATTTCCCATTAATGAAAGTTTCCTTTCAGAGTTATTGTAAGGAACGGAATAAAAGTCAGGCCCTCTTCTTTTCCAATCAAACGTTCTATCCCTAGTTCTTCCTTTTGAACCTTCAGAATAAAGTACTTCATTTGGCAACCCCTGAGAATCGCAAACCCGATACTGGGGCAAGTTTGAATTGAAAAGGAAAAAGTTTCAAGAAGTGAAAAGTGACAATGCAACAAAATCAAAAGGAAAAGAGAAAAGAGAACCTCAGTTCAAAAATAAACTGGAGCAAATTTTGTGAAAGTTCAAAAAATGGCAGAAGGCCGAAAAATCAAAAGAAGAAAGAAAATGAAATGAAAAGCCCCAATGGAGAATGAACTGGGGCAAACTTTGATTTAACCCTAAAATAGGGTTAGCGTAACAATGCGATCTCAGATTCTTCAAACCGCTTTTGAAATCCGCTTTCAAGCCTTAACTTTTCTAAGCACCCCACCTGACCCCATTACAAAAGTCGAAAGTCCTGACTTCTGTTCTTTGCAATGGCCTTGTCAAGAAAATTTTTTATGCCGGAAAATTTTAGCTGTATTTCTGAATTGCTTCGGTATGGGGTTGACGCTACTCATCATGAGAAAATCCACCAGGTCGAGAAGAAAAAAAAAACAAACAAAAGCAAAGCAAGAAAAGTAAATGCAAGAAAATACAGAAAAATTCGACGCTGAAGTCCCTGGTGAATGATAAGAAACATGCAAACAAAGTCTAAGATCTTTGAGTTCAAAATAGGGGCAATTTTGGAAAATTCAATCTTCGGTGCAATGTCCTTGAAAGTCTTATTCTTTAACTATCGTTTTCAAGCCACATTACAAGCTCATGAAGTCCATCGCTGACTTATCCTTCATGACAATCCAAAGTGAGGATTATGCTCATAAGAAAATCCATCAATCATTTGTGATCATAAGGGTATAACCAGTTTTCGCATGTTTAGCTATCGTTTCTACCCCTCTGTTGCTAGCATACAAAACCTATGTGTTGACTAAGTTTTCTTAAGAAATAGGGGTGACAAACTATTTGCTTTCACTAAGATGTGGTATTGAAGGGATTACATACAATTTTGGGCACAAGAATAAGACAAATCTTGACCTCTCATTTTCCTTAGCCATCTCAAAATCAGAAATAAAATCACTTGATTGGTCCTGAAAAGATAAGCCAACTGGAAATGGTGACCCATTACCCAAAGCATCGGTACTAAAGTGAGGAAAAAAACCTTCTGCAATTTGGTGTTATTCTGAGAGATTCATCATAAAATTTCTGCATGAGCTCAAATTCAACGTTCAAATTTCTTCACGTTGTACGTATGATTACTTTCTAAATTTTGGAAAGTGCGACTTCTCTTGGTTCAAATAAATGGGGAATCATCTGAACAAATTTTTGCAATCAAATGGGCCCACACTGGGGCAAATTCTTTTATTTGTAAAATTTCGCAAAATAAGCCCACACTGGGGCAAATTTTTGTTATAGCCTATTTGAGGATTTCGTCAAAGAGCCAAATAATGTACTTTCAAATCAATCACACTGCTCTTTCCATGAGTAGTAGCTGCAATATTTTAAAATAAAGTGCATGTTGTACTTTGGCAAGCCCCTGTGCAGGTATCCATGGCTGAAATCGATGAAGAAGTATAAGTCAGAATCGTACGAATCAAGGCCTCAAGGAGGAGCAACCATGCCATGATGCGAATCAATTGGTCGGTTGTACAATAATTGGTGGAAACTGGGACAAATTATTTTTGAAAAGATTCTCTCAGAAAAGAATCAAGAAAAATTAAAAAATTCAAAATAAAAAAAATCAGATCAGAAAAATTCAAAAAAATCAAAAATCAAGTTCAAATTCTTGTTTCTTGGAAAATCAAAATTTCTTGTTTCTTGACAAATCAAATTCAATTTCTTGTTCACAAAGATCACGTTGGAACTGGGTTTTATCCCGCCAACCTCGGCGGAACTGGGTTCTATCCCGCTGACCGCTTATACCACGTTGGAACTGGGTTTTATCCTGGAATTCGTGCCGCCAACATCACAAACATCACGTTGGGCCTGGATTTCGTGCTGCCAACATCGCCAACATCACGTTGGGCCTGGATTTCGTGCCGCCAACATCGCAAACATCACGTTGGGCCTGGATTTTGTGCTGCCAACATCACAAAGATCACGTTGGGCCTGGATTTTGTGCCGCCAACATTCCAAACAACACGTTGGGCCTGGATTTTTTGCCGCCAACCTCGCAAAGATCACGTTGGGCCTGGACTTTATGCCGCCAACACCTCGATTGGACTTGAATTTTGTGCAACCAAGACGTGCTCGGGTGCTATCCCACTGACCAATTCTCATGGCAGGCTCGGGTTTAATCCACTGACCAATTCATCACACTGGGGCAAATCTTTGGATATTTTCTCAAGCAAGTCTTATACAGTTTCTTCATACATACCAGCATTTCTTTTATTCTGCCGCTAGCCGTTGGGTCAGTCCCACTAGTGCGCATTCCTTTTATTCTGCCGCTAGCCATTGGGTCAGTCCCACTAGTGCGCATTTCTTTTATTCTGCCACTAGCCGATGGGTCAGTCCCACTGGTGCGCATTTCTTTTATTCTGCCACTAGCCGTTGAGTCAGTCCCACTAGTGCGCATTTCTTTATTTTGCCACTAGTCGTTGGGTCAGTCCCACTAGTGCGCATTTCTTTTCTTTTATTCTGCCACTAGCCGATGGGTCAGTCCCACTAGAGCGCATTTCTTTTATTCTGCCACTAGCCGTTGGGTCAGTCCCACCAGTGAGCATTTTATTTTCATTGCCGCTAAACATGGGTCAATCCCACTAGCGTGCACTTCATTTTCATTGCCACTGAACATGGGTCAGTCCCACCAGTGAGCACTTCAGGTTCACTGCCGCTGAACATGGGTTAGTCCTACTAGCGTGCACTTCATTTTCACTGCCACTGAACATGGGTCAGTCCCACTAGTGAGCACTTCAGTTTCACTGCCGCTAAACATGGGTCAGTCCCACTAGCGTGCACTTCATTTTCACTGCCACTGAACATGGGTCAGTCCCACCAGTGAGCACTTCAGTTTCACTGCCGCTAAACATGGGTCAGTCCCACTAGCGTGCACTTCATTTTCATTGCCACTGAACATGGGTCAGTCCCACCGGTGTGCACTTCATTCGGGTCAGTCCCATGATTTAATTTTATTCGGGTAAGTCCCATGATTTAATTTTGTTCGGGTCAGTCCCATGATTTAATTTTATTCGGGTCAGTCCCATGATTTTAATTTTGTTCGGGCCAGTCCCACGATTTTAAACCTTGTTCGGGTCAGTCCCGCTTTTAAATTTCTTGTTCGGGTCAGTCCCGATTTTAATTCCCTGTCTCGAGTCAGTCCCGATTTTAAATTTCTCGTCCGAGTCAGTCTCATCAAAGGGGGCCAGTCCTCATTTCAACAAATCAACAGTCGTCGACTAGTTTGCAGGTAAGTATTTGGTGTCTACTTTGTCTCAAGTTTTTCCAAAACTCAGACAAAGAGGGGCAAACTGTAGACACCAAATTTTTAGTGTAATTTCATCTACTATTTATTTTTATTTTTATTTGTCGTGTTAGTTTTATTTACTTTTAGTTTTTTATTTTTATTTTTAGCCATTTTAGCGTAGGATTTCTCGAAAAGAAAAAGCATTCACAAAAATATGTTTTAGTTATTTTAGATTTAAATTCATTGTTATTTAATTTAATTTAAAAAAAAAAAAGAAAACCCGAGAACGGGTTTTAGGCAGTTTAAGAGATTCTGATTGAAAAAAAAAAGCCGCGCATGCAGCAGTGACGGGAAATGATATTTTTCATGGGATCGATGGCTGAGGATTGTGGTGGGAATCAGCCCTTCATCCTCATCTTTGAGGTGAGGGTTTGAGGGTTATGATTCCCCATATAAAAAGAAAAGAAAACAGCAGAGAACGGGGAGAGGGTTAGAATGACGGCTGGAAAAGAGTGAAGGAAAAGTTTGAAGGCTAGGGAGAGTTTCGGAGAGGGCGGAGTTTCTGTGGGAGATCGGAGGAAGCCGCAGATAAGAGGGCATCCAGTGGCGGCTGGGGTTTTGGAGGACAAAAAACGCAGCTTTGAGAGAGAGAGAGAGAGAGCTTAGGCTAAGGAAAGAAAAGGAAGAAGAAGCTACGGTACCAAGAGTGCTCTCGGCTGAGCAGAAAAGAGAGCAAGAGGGGAGACCGTGAGCTGCAAAACAAGAAGGAAAAGCAATGGAAACTAGGAAGGTTTGGCGGAAATGAAAAGCAGAGGAGGAAAGGAATCGCAGCCGCCATCACGTCGTCGGAATCTGCCGTGACCGCCCGCAAAGCTTCATCCGAACGCACTCTTGTCAGCCGTTCTTCGTTCAGTAGATTTCGAAAGACATCAAAGGTAATTTCTTTTCGTCCTTTACTTCCTGCACACACCCAGATCTTCATCGAATCTGCCAAAGATTTTTGCTACGCTCTGTTCATAAATATACTTCGCTGTTTTACTGCTTACGGCAGCCCAATGGGTTGGATGTTTTGTTGAAAATCCGTTGAACGAACATAAAGTTTTTTTTTTCTTGGTTGCTTCAGCTCTTGGGTTGTTTGAAGTTTGAGACTTGTTTGTTGTTTGACTGGTTTCCCATGTACATGGCTAGCGCAAGATTCTTTCTTTCGGTCTCTGCTGCGTTTTCCTGTTTCAGTGGCACCTTTGAATCTGCTGGGAATGAGTTTTGAATGGGTTATTTGTTTGCTTGTTCAATCCAGTGTTTTATCATGTTTTTCTGGAGTCTAAAGCAAAGCTCTTTGGGTTGTTAATAAGCTGTAAAGTTACAGATTGCTTGCTGCACTTTTGTTTCTTTCTTTTGCTTTTATTTCTGGTATCCCCGACAGCTATCATCCCAGTTTTTCTGCTTTGATTATGCGTTAAAGGTGGAGTAGTTTGGTTTACCTGATAAGTGGGGTGTTTGTATCTAGTGTTTTGTTGATTCGAAGTTGATGTGTTGTGGGTTGGTAACAAAGCGCCGCAGATTGCAGAGAGTAGCAAAGAGAGGTGTAGGAAAATTCCCAGCAGCCTGTCCGTGTTGATGAAATAGTTGCAGCAGTTTTGTTTCTTCCAATATTTTGCATGTTTTTTTTTCGGAATTTTACATGAAATCTTCCTAAGATTTGCTGCCTGTTTGGATAATAGAGAGTATGTAGCTTGTGTCTAGTTTAAAGCTATGTGTTTGGGTTTGAAATCTGAATTTGAAAGCAAGCTACGTTCAGATTTTGTTTTGGCTGCTGAAAGCTTAAGGGCAAAGTGTTGTAGAAATTTGTTTTTCTTTCATGGATTGCATGAAGCTGCATTAGCTTTCATGTCTTTAATTCCCGTAACAGCCCACAAGTTGGATTTTTCTTATCTTGTTTGTATGCCGGATCTTGTGTCGACAATGATTGTAGAGAATTTGATGAGGTTTGGTTTTGTTTGTAAGTTTTGCCGTTTCTTTGGTTTGCTCACGAGCTACAATTTTTGCAGCAGAAAATGATAGAAGCTTCAGTTTGCGTCAGTTTGCTGGAGGTTTTCATTTTGCATGCATGGATAATTTCTGAAAATTACACTTTGGCCCCCCAAGTCTCTCTTTGTTTCACCATGACCCAACCAATTGAATAATGTCCTCAATTTGGTCCTTGACAGCTTCAATTTTTCAACTCAATTGCTTGTTTGCTTCAATGAATTACCATGCTTTGTTTAGATTGCACTTAATGCATGAGTTTAAGAACTTTGTGTCCAAGTGAGCTTGTGTTTACCTATTCTCTTTAATTTTTCCAAATAAATTGGTACCTTGACCTTTTCTTTTATTTTGGAGGATAAATAAGTGATTTCACTCCATTAGGGCATCAACTCAAGGGAGGTATAGCTTCTTTTATCTTTTTTGTCTCCCCTATGTGATCCAACGTGCTAAGTGAGAATTGCATGTCTACTTTGCTTTCCTTGCTTTTCCTTAATTCACTTCATTTATTTCATTTACTTTTGCTTTTATTAAGTCATTCTTTTATTTACTTATGAGGTATGTGTACACCTCTTGGCTTGTAATAGATAGGGCTTGGAGAGCATTTTTATTCACTTTTCCACCTCCCTATTTGTTTTAGTTAGCAAATGTAATAGGTTCATTAGCTTGGTTGCTTGCTTTTGTTGCTACGTGTTAATTTGCTTTATTAGGCTCTTGCATTTAGTCGAGCATGCTAAGTGTTATGTGCTACGTGTTTATAGGTGATTGGCATGTCTACTTGCTTTCTATAGTCATAGATGAATGTGATGGATGAATGCGTCACCGTGGCTAGTCCAACGCTGGCCATGGTCTTTCTCCTCGAGCTCTCGCAAGTCCAATGCTTGTGGGAGAATTTTAGAAAAGGGCTAGTCCCATGCTAGACCCCAATAGGTCGTCCCCTCTCGTTAGTACATACTTGCATGTTTCACTACATTTCATACATTTTTCTTAGTTTTCTAGCATTTGGCATGATCCTCCAATCCTTTCCCCTTCATTTTAGGTTTTTGCATCCTCATGCTAGTTATAGGGTACATTTGCTTGAGAGTCCCCTTTCGGTAAGGGAAACGAGCGAGTGTGGCAACAAAATAGCCTTAGCACGTTAGTTTTTCCTTCTAATCAAAGGGAAAATTAAAATCATGAAGTTGGAAGTCATTCCCGTACCCAACTTGATGCATTCCTCTAGGTTCATGCACCTCCATTTTACCATATCATTTTTTCATGTACTTATATTTTCTTACTCCACATGCCATGTCACACATTTCTCTTCTTTCCCTATCACTTATTTATTTCCTACCTTACAAATTGCACCCAATTGTACTTAGATGCATTTACTACCATTATACCATATTTTGATCCACTTGCACACACACACCTTCATTTGCTCAATTGGCACACATGCACTTTTCTTACATTTGCACACATGCACTTTTTTTACATTTGCACACTTACACTCATACTTGAGTCTTCATTACCTATATGAGGGCTTTCCTTATTGGCCATCACAATTCATGTGGTTGGAACCAAAAAGCCTCATAAGAGATATTTAGATTTAGGATTGCATTTTTTTTTCGCACCCATTAGTCATATCCAACATGCAACACATACTTTGGGTAGAAGAATTAGAAAAAGAAGGGCTAAGTCACGCAACTAGCTTTAGCTAGGGTAAGGGAGTGCCTTAGACTTTGCCTTTGCCTTTTCCCTTATCAAATGTGACCCCCGATCCCTTTCTTTGGTTACGTAGACCTAAAATTTCTTTAAAAAGGGTTTGTTTACTTTTCTTTCCAAAAACAAAATCACTTTTTGGGTGACTTGGTACACCCTAACTCTATACCAAGTGGCGACTCCTTTTCTATCTAAAACCCTTTGTTTGGCCAAACCGTCGCATTTTACAATCCCACGGCCTTTTATTTTCACTTTCACACACGTTCACATACATATTCCACACACTACTTTCACACCCATCAAAAAGTGGGGCGCGACACAGCTTTTAATTTGTTTTATTGTGATGATCTGAGCTTGTAATTTCGTTTATCCAACTAAACACTAGGTGTTTAAGTCTTGCATGAGGATAGTTAGCTCGGTTAGGCAAGAAAAAAAAATGAAATGAAATCAGCTTGCATGCAAGATCATCCGAGGCTAGCTGGAAAAATTTCTGGAAAATTTGATGATTATGGCTGTTGTTCGAATTTAATCTTGAACTGGAAATGTTAATTAGCTAGCTAAGTGTTTGCATGTCGAATTTGACTACCTAATACCATGTTTTAAACGAGGAAAGTTTGGATTTAGGACCATTTGGTTGCTGGAAAATTTGTTAGTTGCCGAGAGGTTGAGCTGGAAATTTTGCAGTTTGTTTCTGGAAATTTTCTTGGAGTATAATGGATGGAAATGTCTGAAAAATGTTGTTTTAAGTCTTGTATGACATTCAGTAGTAAATCATTTGAACTGTGGGCAAATTTTGCCAAAATTGTTGACACATAGCTGCTGGAAATTGTGAGGACCCCAAAAATATATATATAAACCTGTACATATTTCATTTGCATTTTCTTTAATTCTTTAATAATTTCTAGCATTACTCTCACCTGTTTCCAAATAAGTTCGTAAAAACACTTTCATGTGAGAAATAATATAATTTTCCTAAGTTACGAAATTTCTTGGTTTTATTAGACTAAATTAAAATCTTTAGGGTTAGATTAAATCTTTCTGTGACGGCCCCACCTCCCCCTAGGGCGTACCCCAGGGTTCGGCGGGTCGCCTGCCCAGCTCTCGCCGGGACTCAGTCGTTCACTACATTCCTCAACAGATTATAATATAAATCTCAAATATACATCAAATTCTCCAAGAATTACATATCACAAATGCAGCGGAAACAATTCCCAACTATACATAAAATGTTTCCAAATGCAATTGTACAAAATATAGGCCATCCATTCACGTGAATAAGCACAACAAGTCCTTCCTTCGTCTTGAGCCCTGTGGAGGGGAATAAAATATTTTTGGGGTGAGCTAGAAGCTCAGCGAGTAACCAGGAAAATCAGTAATCAAATATATTTCACAATATTGCATTTCGATCCTTTCGATGATGTCATGATTCAAAAAACAAATGTCCGTTTATTGCTCTCGTGAGCCAGTGAAATCATAGTACTTGAACACCCAACGCTCAAATCGATCATTTAACATTAACATTAACATTAAGAGGGAGCCCCTTTTTGAGCTCCGGAGCCATTTGCTCCAAGTAAACAGAGGTGGAAACGTTGGTGTCCAGCACAAGACTTCCCAAGAACTCATTGAAGCCAAAATCATATCATGAATTCACATGCAAGCACGCATGAGATGCAGTCGAGTAAATAATGCAAGAAACATTTCATAAGAAGCTTTAACAATAGTTTGGGGTCACTCACCTCCACGGCTCAGGAACCAACCATCATACATCATTGCCTTGCTCAAATCCAAGTCTTAGATCACAAACTCAATGCAATCAAGTCCTTTCAAAGTTCGGACAGCACTTCCCCTAAATTTGCTTACTTTTCCAGCCATCATGGCTTCATTATTTCTTCAGCCAGTCCCAAAGGTACACACACAACAACAAGTTCCTCCAATAGCCATTCAGCAAGCTCCAAGTAGTACTAGTACAAGTCAAGCTAGGGAAAAGTCCGGAAATGAAAGTTAAGCTCAAAACCAGAAAAATAGTTTTGACGTCATTTTGCGGTAATGGTACCAAAGGCGCTACGATTGTCGGATGAAGGTGCAAGATACACCGTTTCGAAACTAAGAGATAGGGCTACAATATTACAGAAGATCACTCAACCCAGTTTCGAGTGTAACAAGGTCGAAAATGCAAGAAACTATACCAGAATGACAAAAACATATTCACAGAACGCATTCTAGCGGAAACATCATAAATCAGGCTATCCAAGTCCAAATCCAGAAATTCCAAAACCAGCTGAAAGCTAAGAAACAGGGCTACAATACATCAGAAGACCTCAACAACCAATTCCAAAGCATTCCCAACCAAAATAACCCATTACAGAAGCAATTCCCAAATTCGGGTAAAACCAGGGCAGCAAGGGTAATTCCATCTTTTCTCAAGCTACGCAACTCTGATTGACCTGGAATTTTGCAGGCACCTCTAAAATATCATTCCATACAACTTTCATGAAAACCACTCAGTCTAGTTCTCACCCTAACTAGGTCATATTTACCAAAACAACCCCAGATTTTCTAGTTCGAAGCTCACTGTGGCAGTCCTGATTCATTCAGTCATAACTCAGCACACACAACTCCAAATCAGGTAATTCCAAAGCCATTTAAAAACTAAGATACAAGGCTAGAATTCGTAAGAAGACATCAACAACCAAATCAGTAGTATTCCCAGTCAAACTAATCAATTACCAAAGCTGATTTCCAGGTTCGGACAGAAACAGGGCAGCAGGGGTATTTTGGTCTTTTCACAGGCTACCGAACTTGGATTGAGCTGAAATTTTGTAGGCAACTATAAAACCTCATTCTCTACAACTTTCATGTTTTGTGCTAAGGCCAATTCTGTGACGACCCCACCTCCCCCTAAAGCGTACCAAAGGGTTCGGCGGATCGCCTGCCCAGCTCTCGCCAGGACTCACTCACTCTGGAACTCGAATCATGTATATACATCCATAGACAATAGATGCTCAAGTAAAAGATAAGAAACTTCTACACACCAGAAGTCTTCAAAGTTTTTACCATTCAAGTACAACCATCGAATATACAGGGGTTCTCATTCCTCATACAACCAGCCCGTGCCAAGCACTAGGGCGAGAACCATTACAAGGCCAAAGAACTAGATCAACTAGACTATACCGAACGCTCGTCCTTGCTCGCCTTCCCCTGCTAAGGAAAACAATTAACGTGGTATGAGCTAAAAAGCCCAGTGAGGTTCTATATATATAAACAAGTAATTAAACAAGGAACAGTAGTCATGTAATAACAATTAATCCAGAAAACATGTCCAATATAAAGCAATGATAATGCATTCATTAAAAGGATACGGGCTCCCAAGGAGCTTCTTTGTTCGTTCGTTCGTTCCCCTGACATTTCCCCTTATTCCTCCAATTATTTGAAAATTTCCTTTTTGAGAAGTAAAACCCTCGTGCCTGCGTTCGTTCATTCATCCCTTTCTGGACGTTGGCCGGACTCCACCCATCCGGACGTTGGCCGGACTCCACCTACCCGGACATGGCCGGTCTACAAGGTAATACTCGAGTATACCAAATTCACCCAGGTCACCATATCGCCCGACCGAGTCCGCTTCTGGCTCGAGTCGATCGGTAACAAGAGCAAGGGCCCAGTTCAGCCAAAAGGCTTACATTCATGCGCAACTAGTATTTCAACATTTAATCACCGAAAATTTCATATTTATTTAGGTCGAGTGCGATAAAGTACACACTCACCTAGCAAAAGTTCATTTTAAAAATCATAGAAAACAAGTAACATTTAATCAAATAGTCACAAATAATCACATAGATCCAACAATCCACATAGTCATAGAAACAAAACGTATATAGAACACTCACCTATTTACGCACAACAACGTGCAAAATATCCTTCCGGATATTATCTTTAGTCACCGAGAAAACCTAAGATTAAATGAAAAGAATATTACCACTCATTTGTCACAACCAATTAGGTGCAATCAAAGAGACTCGTCGCATGATGAGTAGAACGTATAAAAAGACTTTAAAGTGGAACGTGGACATTTGGACTCGTGGATAAAAATAACTAGGGTTTCATAGACCACACATAAAACCAACTCAAAAGGGTTATAAAATTTTCTAATGGAAACACTTGAACTAAAGACAAATCAAAATCCAACTAGATAGACTAGGAAATACCATTTTCGGAATCGTTTATGTGGTTGAAACTTATCTTATATTCAAGTAGATATTATAGACTAATTGTCTTAATGAAATTCATGAAAAAGAGAGGACAAAATACTCAAGAAAATACTAAACTACTCCTCTTTATTTGGTAAGAGTAAGTAAACATTTGGAGTTTCCAATTGAAGAAGGATCATGTTTTTAAGATGGAAAAACGGTCATAGTATTTTACAAGTTCAAATAAACCTTAGCTTTCGGGCGAAAATTTGGGCAGCATGCCCTTTGTGTTTACCTAATTTTCCAGCCATTTTGGCTTCATTATTTTTCCTCAACCACAACCCAACATCACACATAAGCAATTCAAGTCAAGAGCCGTTCCATAGGCTCACAATATCATAAGAATAAGAAATACAGAAATAACAAGTGCAGAAATTCAATTTAGCAAAAGACAGATTTGACGTATGAAAGCGGAAATAACTTATCCGAGGCTACGCTTATCGGATTAAGACGCAACTTATGCTGTTTCGAAGCTAAGACACAGGGTTACAATGTTCATGAAGGTCACTTAGTCCAGTTTCTAATGTAACTTCGTCAAATTCTCAAATTACTAAACCAGAAATCAATTCGTTGGCTGTTTAAATGCATTACACTGTAATGGACATATCTCAGAGTACAAAAGTCCGAATCAGGTTTTCTTAGAGGCATTTGAAAGATAATTCAGAATACTACAACTTTCATGTTTTGGCAAAAAGCTAAATCAGAATGAATACTAGTCAAAAAAACGTGATAAACTGGACTTAACTGATGAAACGGACTGCTGGGAAATTTTTAAAACAGTGAGGGTATTTTGGACTTTTCACATCCTACGTTACTCCGATTGAGCTGAAATTTTATAGACACCTACAAAATACCATTCTCTACAACTTTCATGTTTTTACCCTAGGCCAAATCGGCCTCTAACATGAAGCTACAAAACTGGACAGAAAAGGGGAAAAAATTCCAGAAATCTGGAATTCTTATAATCAATTGCTAACTTCTTTGTTTTTGGCTTGCTTCACCATCTTAACTTCCCATATTAAACTTTAAACATCAAAGCCCCAAATTTTAAGCACTAGAAAAATAATAGGAAAGCTGAAAAATATTCCAATAAAATGGAAAATCATGACCCAAGCCTCTATTTCACCACATACCTCAATAATTCAACCATATGTGACGTATTTAGCAACTAATCGTGAATTTAATCGGAGAGTCAAGGTTCCAGCATGTATACCTTTCCAAGGAGACTAGAAACAAGTGTTCAAGGCCTTTGTTCCTCAAGAAAATTACACCGGTAGGTAGCCTTTGTGCTAGATAACAACTTAATCGGAGTAGATTTGCGCGAATAGAAGAAACTTTTCAAGATTTGGAGAAGAAATGAAGGAGAATGAGATGAACTCTCTTTGTCTCTCTCTCTCTCTCTTATTTCGGCCAAGATGCAGAATTAATGAAGGAAATTAAGCTAAGCTTGTGTTATAAGAAGGTTGGAAAGCTAAGGATTAATTCTAGCCACAAGTTTGGCTAACACTTGGACTAATCTTGACCACAAATTTTTCTCTCTCTTGTTGCATTTCTAACCTCTAATTTTCGGTCAATAGGAGGGCTAAGAGGGGGAAGATATTTTGCTCCATTAATGATAAACTTGTATGGCAAGAAAGTGGTGATCAAGTGGTGGTTCAATCGGTAGTGCGCGGTACACGTCGGTTCGCGCCGTTTTTCTTAAAACTCACGTACTAGGGTTTTTACTTTCCATTTACTAACCTTATCTCATGGCTACTACTCACATATTATTTCTCATTTAAAAGTCACTTTTAATCATCAAATTGATCCTCGGCCAGAACCGAAAATTCATCCGGCGGAAAAATCGAAAAACCCTAATTTTGCTCAAGTCATGAAACCGAAGCGGAAAACCCTATTTTCTAGGTTCATCTGCACTTATAGTTGAACAATTAGATAGTAGAGCTTTAATAAATAATAATTTTCAAATAAAAGGCATTTTTGAGGAAAAAAAATGTAGAAAATTTGCGGGTCCTCACAAATTCGGCCTCTAACTAAGATGAACAGTGTCAGGCAGAATTGGGGAAATTGAAAACCCTAATCTGGAAATTTTTGCATTCAAGTGCTAATCTTCCACTAAAACATCTCATTAGCCATCACAAGTCATTAATTTAACAAAATCAAGATCAAAGAAAGGATGGTTAGACATGATACCTTGAAATATCAAGAAAGGTGATGGCTTAGGGATTTTTCTTCCAAAACAACTCCACCAATAGCTTCAATCTTCCTTAGCTAGCAAGTTTTATGGAGTGATTTGCAATTTAATCGGTTAGAACTCAAGATTGGAGGAAGAAATTGAGGTGCAAGATGCTGGATTTTCTCTCTCTTTCTCTCAAAATTTCATCCATCATGCTTACAAGAAGAAGAAATGATGAAAACAAAAGGTTTGGTCAAGATAAGAAGAAGAAATCATGGTCTTAGTCAAAGGTCCAACTTGCAATGGGTTTGTGACACTTGGCCCTTCTAGTATTTTCTTTAATCCTTTGGCTTCCAATGGTTACATCATATAACCACCCTCTAATCATTTCCTAGCACCTTGTAAAATAATAACAGTTAGCACACAATTCACTTAGTCACCAAAATTATATCACACTAGCGGGTCCCACATCCGGTATAAGCTCTTAATTTCTCAAAAACTAATTGATACTAGAAAAATCATTTTAAAACTATCTTTGCTCATAAACTTTATATGGGGAATTTTTCTAATCAAGAAAATGTAGAAAAGGCGGGCGATTAAAAAAAATAAACCCTAGAAAATTAGAAAATTTCCGAGTTCTCAAACTCATTTTTTTTTTCGGGACGTCACACTTTCGCCTTAACATAAAATGTTAGAATACTTAATTCCTTTATGCTAAATTAATGATACTTGAGTCGATAGCTTTACTATCTTAAAATAAATCATTTAAGTTCCTATGATTAATTCCAATTAGTTGCTAATGTTAAATGTTAATAAGAATTTCCGCGTTAAGATGAAAACCAATGAATTTTAGATAAATATGATTCTAATATACTAAACATACTTAAGGCGTGAAAATTCGATAAATATATCCTTATCTTTCTTTGTTTTCACAATAAGTGCGTAAAAATAATTTTTATGTGCAAATTGACACCCTGGGATTTAATTATTATTTCACTTAACTTTATATTACTAAATCGATAAATTTCGAGTTAGACTAACTCCACTTCTTGAGAAATAATAATTGGAAATTCTAATAACTAATTTAATCGCTAAATAATATAGGAATTACTAGGAACCTTAATATTAAAGTTTAATCGAGAATTATTCGATAAAAATGGTTTAGGTATATTAGGGTATAATTAGGCGTTCAAATCACACTTGGGGATAATTTTTAGAATTAAGTTGGATTTGAGAAATTAAGTTGAGGTTAGGGAGCAAAGTGAAAAGACTAAAATGCCCTAACATTTCCATGCAAACCAAACGAAACCCCTGACAACAATTTTAATCACCGCAACTATCGGCCAATCACATTTTCTCCAATTCGATACGCAACCGATTCGCACACACGCAACCTCTGCTCCAAAACCGTAAACCATTCTTTCTTCCTTCTCCAAAACCGCGGCACCATATTTTCTACTTCATTCCTATATCACAAACCACTACCGCAACTCCATTCCATTTCCTCTGCAACAATTCACTCAGACCACACTCCACCTTCACCTCGTTAACATCGACTGAGATAGTGAGGGAGAGACTGAGCCGCACTCTGCAATCCGAGAGGGAAGAAAAGAATCCGCGAGCTGCAAATTTTTCCTGCTCTGTCCGTGAGCTGGAGAGAAGAAAGGGGAGCAGCATTGCGTGAGCTCCACCCCTTGTCGCACTCTTCACCTTCCACCAACCACAACCATCTTCACCGCAACACCATACTAGCTGCAATCAGTTTCCAGCAGCAACTACTGCAACAAAAATCTGCTGCGTGCGTGAGAGCCGAGGGGAAGGAAAATTTTTCAGATTTCCTGTGCGAAGGCTTAGCTTACTGTGAGGTAATTTCTGGACCATTTTAGGATTGGTCGGAGGTAGATTGAGCCATCTAGGGGCATGCATGTATTGTTTGTGTCCGGATGAGGAAATCAAAGAAAAGGAAAATCTGATTTTTGATGGAAATAGTTTTGCCGAGAAGCCGAAACAAAAATGCAGCTTTAATCTTGTTTCTTTGGAGTAATCTGAGCTTTTAAATGTTGTTAACTAACTAAGAACTAGGTGATTAAGTCTTGCCTGAAGTTAGTTAGTTCGGATTAAGCTAGAAAAGAAGAGATGAAACAGAATCGGCTTGCCTGCAAGCTCATCCGAGAGTGGCCGAACAACTTGCTGGTTGATTGATGAATTTTTGGTAACAACCGAGCTGAATCTGGACTGGAAATGCTAGCTAATTAGTTCAGTAGTTGTGCATGTGAGATTTAAGTGCCAAATACAAGGTTTTAACCGAAGGAAAATTTTGTTTATGACTGAGTAAATGCTGGAAAATTTACGTGACTTGCCAAGGGAGTGAAACCAGAATTTGCAGTTGTTTCTGGAATTTTTTTTCATTAGCAAACAATGTTTAGAAATGCATGAAATATATGTGTCTTAAGTCTTGTAAGATATTCAGTTGTAAAGTACTTGATCCGTTGGATAAATTGACCAAAAATGGTGAAACATAGCTGCTGCAATTTTTTTTTCCAGCTTAGCCGATGGTGGCTCTTTTGAGTTTTAATGGAAACTTGGTGAGTGGGCTCTATGAATTCCCACAATGACTTGGATGATCTGATTAGCTAGTCAAGTATTTGCTTGTCGGATTTGAGTACTTAATATCATGTATTAGCCGAGTAAAAAGTTGGTTTTATGACCAATTAGCTGCTGGAAATTCTGTTTAGCCGATGACAGATTTATTGTGGTGGAATTATTTGCCAAAATTACATGTTATTTGTTTTATTTCATGTCGGAAAATTTTGATGGTGGGCTCTATGAACTCCCACCCTTGGATTGATGATGGATATAATGCTAGTTTAGTGTTTAAATGGGTAGATTAATGATACCTAGCTAGTCTAGACTCCAAGAGATGCATAGTTCAAAAATGTTCAGATTTGCCCTGTTTTAATCGCAACCCTTTTTGCAAAATTTTGAGGGTTTCATGACTTGTATATCATGTTGATATGTTTAATATATGGTGTACAAAGTTTCATTGAAAAATATTGAGGTTTGGTTGGTCAAATAAATCGATTTAACAAAGCTAGTAAATCTGGAACTATTTCCGAAATGCTCTGACCAGCTTTCGTATTTCGGCCATAATTTTGAACTCCGATGTCAAAATCGAGTTCCGTCAGTGGCATTTGAAACTAGACATTCAAACCTTTCCGACGATATAAAATTTACATTCTGGTTCCATGTATGTGAGCCAAACCAACTATTTTAAGTTGGCTATTCTGTTTCTCTGTTTTACAAGAACAAAATGCTGAGGCTGCAACTTTTGACTCGAATTCGAGCTAGTTGTGTGCCGAATTTCAAAATAATTTCTTCTGTGAAATTATAGCTCTATGAATGTGTTTTCCAACGCCTTAAATCATGCCAAATTCCGAGTTAATTTGAGAGATCTGTGATCAAAATATGAAACCTGCTCTGCCCTTGAAAACCCTGATTTTTTTAGACAGATTTGATACAAGGTTTGGCAAAGACTTGCTAACTGAATATTTTGATGCTAAACACTTACCAAATGTACCATGACCGTTCTTTAAGTTTTGCCTAAACAAATGAACCAGGTTTGGAGGAATCTTTCTTTGACCAAATGTCTGAAATGGAAAAACAAAAGGTTCAAGGCAGTTTTGTCTTAGTATTTGCAAAATTTAGGTGTTTGATTGACCACCATTCCGAAGTTATTTTTCCATGAAATTTGGTAGAGGAACAACCCTTATATGGTAGTATTATACTGCTAATTATGGTGTTATTCTGAGGCCATTTCATGGGTCAAATAAATTACCAAAGTTCATGACTCGAGTTTGAAAAACCCATGTTTCACAAGGGAATTTTAGTAACTTTGAGCTACCGTATCTTGGTGCTCAAAACCCCGTTTCTCATTCCATTTATTTTGTTATACTCTTGGATTACAACACTAATAGATTTAAAAATTTCAAAAGCTAGTTCCAAACAAGTGAATTTTGCCGAATTTTCAAAGTTGGCCAAAAACCAACTTAAATCTGCCTTATGAACCAAAACAGTAACTTTGAGCCCATTTTTGACTATCTTCCATTTAGAATCATGGAAAAGTGTATTCTAAGAACTTTTAGTACTTTCAAAGAGGTTTCCAATAGTACCAAGTTTTCCAATTTTGGGCTTGTAGAGAGTAAGATATGATGTTTCAAAGATTACTTGTTAAATCTGGAATTTTCTAACTTAAAGGAAACTAAGGGGTTTCGAACTCTTCATTTCTGTCAATATCATTTGATTGTTTTACATTTGAATCCAGAGATGGAAATCAGATTTGTCTTGTGTTTTAAAACCCCACTTTTGAACCTCGAGTTACACGAATTCTAGGCTCGTCTCTGCGTTAATTTCTTAGATTGCACTAGCGTACAATCTTCATCGAAAACTAGAGAATTCGTAGCGATATTTAGTGGTACTTGAATTATTGTTTGCTCAGGCAATCGAGGAGATCTCCAAGAGGAACTCGGAGCGGACGCCTAAAACGCTTGTTTGAGACCTATTGCGCTTGTTTGACTAGGTGAGTGTTCCATATAGGAATACGTAATGGAATAAGTCTAGAACATGCTCATTTCAAGATTTCTAAGTGTTAAGTACTATGTGTTAAATATCTACCATACCCATGCTTGAAAATGCTCGAATAACATGACTTGGTATGCTATGGTTGCATACGTCGTTGGAGTGAATCTCCTCGACTCTCACATGGAAAAAAATGGGATAAGGGCCAATAATGGTCTATTAATATGGCAAATGCCTGCCAAATAACCGTCATTACTCAACCGTTAACCGCCAACCGTTAACTGTTAACCGTGAACCGTTTACCAAACCACATGACTACCTGATTACCTGACTATTTGCTCACATGATTTCTAATCTATATGATTATTCGATATCCGTGAATTACATGCTCCCATGAAATCAACTTGTATTGCTTACGTGCTTACGTGCTAAGTATCCACTTGATTACTTGATTATCATGAATTACATGTTATATGAAGTTGTCCATCATTGTTAGGCGAGTGTGTACTTTACCTCACTCGACCTATTCAAATGATGAATTTTACTTTTTGTCGAATTACTTGGTTACCTGTGCATGTTGTAAGCTATAAGCTGAACTTGGGCCCTGCCTCGGTTACTGACCTACTCGAGCCAGGATTGGGCTCGGTCGGGTAGGTTGGAACCCTGAACAACCGTTTCGGTATACTCGAGTACTACCACTAGAGGGATAAGGTGATGGTCAGTCAATCGAAGGAGTTACCGATCGGAGTTATAAGGACGGGAAGTGGACCGAGTACTGTATCCTTTTGTGCTTGCTTTGCTATTAATAATGTTATTGCTCTCCTAGTTGACATTTCTCGGGTAAGACTCCTCATGATCATTAATCTCTGAGATGAAGCAATCCTTGTAATGTTCTTCTAGTCAGACGAGCCACTAATTGTTTGACTAAAAATTCATGAAAATATATTTATATGGTCATTCATTCCAAAAATACGTTAGTGATTTTAGATAATTTATGAGTTGTACTCATAGTAAAGTTACCAGCAAAAGTACTACTACTACATGTGTTTTCAAAGTAGCAATTACCCGAGTAATGATTATTACCTCATGATAACCTGCCATTGTGTAACCTCGAACCATGCATAAGACATGCACAACTTTCTTGATTTGTTTGAACTGTTAGAGTGTCTTGGAACCTCGCTGGGCTGTGTAGCTCATTCCACGTTGTAATTTTCTTTTACAGGATTTGAGACCAAAGGTGCTCGGAAGTAGTACTAGATTGTTTACTTTCATGAATGTAATTCGAGTTAAACATTGTAGTTTTGCCTTAGGTTGCCACTTGAAGCTGAAAAAGTGTAAACCCTGGATTTGTATGTGGCTTGTATGAATTTGTTACTTGGCTTGTAAGGATATATTTGAATTGATGTTTTGATTCTTGGGTTGTATTCGGGAAGGTATTTTAAGAATCGACGTTGGCTATCTTAAGGCACTGTTATCTCTGAAGTTAATGTGTTTCTAGAAACCGGCTTATTTGGAGGGAAACGATGTTGTAATAGATTAGGTTATACTTCGGAAGGATTTTTGTTAGCTTGCTTGCGTGAGTCCTGGCGAGAGCTAGGCAGACGGCCCGCCAACCCTCTGGTTCGCCTTAGGGGAAAGTGGGGTCGCCACAGGTGGTATCAGAGCTTAGGCTCTAGATCTTTGTAGTGTATCTTAGGCTTTAAGCATAAGATGCCGGACTGTGGAGTTTGACTGTTTAGTAAGTGGAATGTGATCTTAATACTTGATGATTGATTGAGTAATATTGAAGTGTTTGTTTTTAAGTGGGTTTACACACTAGGGTTTCTTATATTGTAAGAAACTGAAGAGAATTGTGTGAGAATTGATTTGAAAAGTGATAGTTGAGTTTCTTGAACATTGGTACTAGCTGATATCTATAAGATCGAATTTGACTGGGTAAATTGTAAGATTCGAGGTATCCTCTAGGCTTGTAATCTTCGTAAGTATATGTATGAAATTGAATGTGAATCTTAGATTGATTGCTTGATTGAGACATTTTGTGAAATTTTCTTTGAGGAATGGTGGCGATTGAGTTGATTTGCATCTGGAGATGGCCAGTCCTAGTGCGAATTGACTTGGTTCCCACTTGACGCTTAAGTGAGCCAGTTGTACATATTCCCTGAGTTTGAAAATGGTACTTGAGGCTTTAACTAGAAATCCCAAGGTTGGTTATTCTTGGAGATGAATGCACTTTAGTTATTGGCTGGCTTGCTAAAGATTTTTAAACTTTGGATAAATGACCTTTGATTTCAACTTGTATTATGACTTGATTAGCTCTAATTTTGTAATGGTATGCAACCTAATTGAGACTAGTTTAACTTCTATGTTAACTGTTAATGTGCTATTTGTGAAAATGCCATCTGTGGATATAGTTTTATTGCTCATTTTGAAAATTGTTAAATATACGTGTGCATAGATAATTTTTAGTTTAGTGAGCCATTTGCACATATTTGTATAGATTAGTTGTGAGAATGGAAGCTAGGAGACGACGAAAGGGACGTCAACCTAGACAACCCCGAAATGAAAGAGTAGATAATGGATCTGATATTGACCAAAATGCCGAGCCCAGTGCTGGGAGAGGAAATGACCAAATGGGACAAGTTCTAACCCGCATGACGGATATACTAGAGCTCTTAGTAGCTCAACAAGGTCAAGGTGTTGGACAGGGAAACCAAGAAATAGGGGAGGAACTAGACCTCGCCCTCCTTATCACCCAAGACCCACTTTACCCATCAACCAGAACAACTATCAATGAACCACTGGCACCCAAGACCCGGCCCGATATAGAACTTTTACCAATCTAGGTCGGCCCCTTGATCAACTATATGAGCAGCTCAAGGCTGCAAGGAAAATTGGTACAATACCTCCTAAAGTCTATACTAAAGGAGTTCCTCCTGGTTATGATCCTCAATCTTTTTGTGCCTATCATTCTGGAGCTCCTGGACATTCTACTATCAATTGTTGGGTACTTAAACATAAAATCCAAGGCATGATCGAGGCTGGGGAAATAGTGCTAAGGGAAAAGGGTGAACAAGGACCAAGTATAAGTACAAACCCCTTTCCCAAATACAAGGACACCTTGGAGGCATCCACCTCCAATGACGAAATTTGAAAAGCTTGAAGGAACCTTACACAATTTGGATGGCCGAGTATCTTCCCTCTCGAAGGGAATTTCGGTAAATCTAGGGGTTGTTATTTACTAAAGTTCACAAAAACTATTTCTTACATATATGAATAGTTTAATGAAAGCATCTTTTGCAATTGAGTTTTTGTCTTGTTTCCGCTTTGATTTGGAGTTTCATGAAATGCACAGTTTGTTTTATTTATTTGATTATTGTCCTGATTTTTAATTCTTTTAAGATGACAAAAAATGAAATTATTTGACCCTTTGAATATCACTGTTCTGGAATTCGATGAAGCCGCACATTGAAAAATCCCTTCATTAAAAAATCCCTGCGTTGAAAATCCCTTCATTGAAAAAGCCTTCATTGAGAAACTCATACATTGAAAAATCTCTCCATTGAGAAATCCCTTCATGAAGAAAACCCTTCATCGAGAAATCCCTTCATTAAGAAAATCCCTTCCTTGCCAAGTTCGAAGCTGATTGGTTAAAGTAGCGTCACCAACGATTGATTTTGATGGATGAAAAGCAGCTGAATGCCATGTGCTATGGCCAGTGTTACCACAACGCATGGCCTGTGTTCATAACAAAAGGTCCGCCACCGGTCCTTTAGAAAAGGAGGACAAAGAGTTAAAGCGAGTTTTACCAATGCAAGATGAAGTCAAAGATGAATTTGGTCTAAACTGGTAAGGCCATTTGTCATTCAAAAAGGTGCTACCGAGTGGAGCACTTATCCTTGAAGAGATGGATGGACAAATATTCCCTCAACCTATCAACTCAGACATGTGTAAGAAGTTTTTATTTTTGATTATGCAAATTTCTTTTGGAAATCATGCAAGGGGCGAAACAAAAGTCAGGTCATCTTCCTTTCCAAACAAAACATTTCATCCCTCGTCATCCCCTTTGAGCTATCAGAACAATAATTTTTGTTTGGCAGCCCCTGAGAATTGCAAACCCCACACTGGGGCAAATTTATTTTGAGAAAAGATGATCAAGAGGAAAAAGAAGAAAGAAAACCCCACACTGGGGCAAATTTATTTTGAGATGAGATGGTCAAAAGAAAAAAAGAAAAAAAAAAAACCCCACACTGGGGCAAATTTAGTTTTCAAAAGGAAATGTAAAAGTGAGAAAATGCAATGAAAAATGCGAAGAGACAAATCCAATCAAACTGGGGCAAATGTTTCTCGGTTTCATTCAAAAATTGGAGATAATCTCAAAATGATGCAATCTCAGGTTATTTCACACCTCTCTCAAAAATTTGCTTTCAAGCCTTAACTTTTCTTGAAAACACCCCACCTGACCTCATTACAGAAACCCAAAGTCCTGGCTTTCGTTACTTGCCGTATTTCTATTAAGAAATTCGTTAATCAACTGGCAAGTGATGTCCATAATGCCTTCACCTAAACTTATAAGGGAAGCGCATTTTACTAATGCCAGCAATCTTCAACTCACATTCTTGAGTCGATCACGGCCAAGTTTTTCCATCGTTCTTTAAGTGAAAACCAGAAAGTGCACCTTTGAAAAAAAAAAGGGAGAGAGAACAGCAAAACAAAAACAAAAAGGTAGGGGCAACCTTGGTGAAAACCCGGAAGGGCGCTAAGGTAGGTTTTGCAATAAGCAAGCACGAGGAGGAATAGCTGGTGACTTGGCTCATTTGGATTTCTCTTCGTTTTGAGATACTTCCGTCAATATTGAATTCCAGGACAAAGATATCCAGAGATTCGAATATGACATCCGTTGGCCAAAAATTGTATTACTTTGTAAAAATATTCTTTTGCAAATACCTTTTTTTTATGGAGCTCAGTTTTCCTCGATTGCCTGTATTCATGACATTTTGTAGATTTAAGCACAGTTGTTTATGTTTACATTCTTTTACCTATTCATTTCTGCATGACATGTGAAATTACTTTTTCTTAATCATCGAATTTTGGTGAGTAACAACCCCATGGTTTATACCAAGCATACTTGGGTTCAGTCATCTTTCGGAAATGGTTGAGATTCAGCAAAGCCGGCTACGCAAGTTTCACAACATGGCAAAGTGCATACCAAGTCAGCCTGGAAAAATGCCCCAGCAAGAAGATTGACGCAGGTCGCACAAATACTCGTGTTTACACACTTCTTGAAGGCAGGATTGATCGGATGGTGGTGGCACTGTTTGACATTCTAATTATCTGTTTGCAGGTTTAAATTACAAAAATACACACTGGGGCAATTAATTTTTCTAAGTCAAAGATGGTTTCCCTCATTAGAATTTTTAAAATTTTACACAAAGACATTTTGCAAAAGTCTTTTCATATTTCATTTGGGACCGGGTTTTATCCCGCCAACCTCGGCAGGACCGGGTTTTATCCCGCTGACCGTTTATACTTCATTTGGGGCCGGGTTTTATCTCGCCAACCTCGGCAGGACCGGGTTTTATCCCGCTGACCGTTTATACTTCATTTGGGACCGGATTTTATCCCGCCAACCTCGGCAGGACCGGGTATAATCCCGCTGGCCGCTTTTATCAAATTCTGACCGGGTTTCATCCCGCCAACCTCGGCAGGACCGGGTTTTATCCCGCTGACCGTTCATATCACATTGGGGCCGGGTTTTATCCCGCCAACTTTGGCAGGACCGGATTTTATCCCGCTGACCATTTATATCTCGGCAGGACCGGATTTTTTCCCGCTGACCGTTCATACCTCGACAGGACCGGATTTTATCCCGCCAACCTCGGCAGGACCGGGTTTTATCCCGCTGACCGTTCATATCACATTGGGGCCGGGTTTTATCCCGCCAACTTCGGCAGGACCGGATTTTATCCCGCTGACCATTTATATCTCGGCAGGACCGGGTTTTATCCCGCTGACCGTTCATACCTCGGCTGGACCGGGTTTTATCCCGCTAACCGTTTATACTTTATTTGGGGCTGACTTTTATCCCGCCAACCTCGGCAGGACCGAGTTTTATCCCGCTGACCGTTTATACTTTATTTGGGACCGGGTTTCATCCTCGGCAGGACTGGGTATAATCCCGCTGGCCGCTTTTATCAAATTTTGATCGGGTTTCATCCCGCCAACCGTTCATATCACATTGGGGCCGAGTTTTATCCCGCCAACCTCGGCAGGACCGGGTTTTATCCCGCTGACCGCTTATACCTCGGTAGGACCGGGTATAATCCCGCTGGCCGCTTTTATCAAATTCTGACCGGGTTTCATCCCGCCAACCTCGGCAAGACTAGGTTTAATCCCACTGACCAATTCAACACACTGTGGCAAATCTTTGGAGAATTTTTTGAGCAAGTCTTATGCAGTTTTTTCATACATACCCGCATTTCATTTGCATCGCCACTAGCCGTGGGTCAGTCCCACTAGTGAGCATTTCACGTTTTAATTTCTTGTTCGGGTCAGTCCCGTTTTAAATTCTGTTCGGGTCAGTCCCGTTTTAAATTTCTTGTTCGGGTCAGTCCCGTTTTAAATTCTTGTTCGGGCCAGTCCCGTTTTAAATTCTTGTTCGGGTCAGTCCTGTTTTAAATTCCTATTCTGGTCAGTCCCGTTTTAAAATTTCTTGTTCGGGTCAGTCCCGTTTTAAATTTCTTGATTCAGATCAGTCCATTATAAACTTCTCGTCCGAATCTGTCCCATCAAAAGGGGTCAGTCCCCACCGTTCGAGTCGTTCGCAGCCAGATAACACAGGTAAGTATTTGGTGTCTACTTCTTTGTCTCAAGTTTTTTCAAAATTCAGACAAAGAGGGGCAAACTGTAGACACCAAAATTTTAGTGTAATTTCATTTACTATTTATTTTTTAGTTTTTATTTGTCGTGTTAGTTTTATTCACTTTTTAGTTTTTAATTTTTTTAGTTTTTATTTTATTATTTTATTTTTAAGCTTTAGCATAGAATTTCTCGAAAAAAAGGAAAAGCATTCAAAAATTATGCTTTAGTTGTTTTGATTTAAATCCAATGTTTTCTTGGGGAAAATATGAAAAATGAAAAAAGGGGGAAACCCGATAGCGGATTTTTGGGCTATTTAAAAAAAATGAAGGAAAAAGAAAGAAAAATTAGCATTTCATTTTTATCTTTTTATGCCTAGTTCCGCTCATTTTAATTTTTCTTAATTAGTTATTTTTCTTAATTAGTTATTTATATGTTGTTAAATTATTATTAAAAAAAAAAAGGACGTTGTGTTTCAGCCGCAGCAGAAGAAAAGTGCAGCTGCGTTTCTTGGTTTTCTTTAGCTCCCTTCGATCAATGATAGTACAGTCCACCTGGCTTAGCCTAGAAATCCCAATGGTGAAGTATCAAGAACCATCAGATGGTTTCCCAAAAATGCAGTCGGCTTCATCCAACCATTGCTGAGAGGGTTTTAGTTTTCTGAGGCTATATAAAAGAAAGGGGATGACGGCTGAAAAGGTGGAGAAAAAAAAGGAGAGTAAAGGGAGTGACGGCCGAAAATCTGGAGGAGAGAAAAGAAAGAAAACAGCGACAGAGTAGAGAGTTTTTGGGGAGAGAGGGGCTGGAGTGGAGCAAAAGAAAAGAAGAAGTAAAAAAACGCAACCGAGAGCAAGAGGGAAGATTGAAAGGACGGCTGGGAAAGTTTTGAGGGAGAAAGAGGCTACGGGTAAGGGGAGCCCGAAAGGGAGAACTTCAAGGGAAATAGCAGGAAAGAAAAGGAAAGGGGGTTAAAAAGAAAAGATTTCTCTGGCTGAGAGTGACGTGAGTTTGAGAGAGGGAAGACAGGAGAACTGTGAGTGAAGGAGGAAGACGAAGCCTGGTGTTGCTTCCTTGGTGAGCCTAGATATCACCGCAGCGGCTGGCCTCCTGAGAAGCGGTCATCGTTCACCACGCCTTGCAGCCCGGATCGTCGACAAAGAGAGGCCACTGTAAGCCATTCTCCCCTCTAAACCTTGAGTTTTAAGTGCTGATTCCTTAAGCTTTCCAAGCATGTATATGCGTGATTGGAACTTTACAAACTCAAATCTGTGAGTTCCACGTCGCCTTGCTTTTGCCTTTAGCGTCAAAGCTGTCGTCTTTTATGGTTGCTGTTACCTTGCACGTTCAGTGGGGAAAAGTTTGAGGCCCATTTGGTGTTTGTTCATAGATTGAAATTTAATATCAAGATGCTAGCTTTGAAAAGAAAGGATATTTGCATGGCCTGTCCATTTGAATTGTTGAATGCATCTTGAAGAAAAGTCTCCTGTTTCGTTTTTATTGTCTGGGTTGGTTCGAATGTTGGAGCATTTGTCTTGGTTGTTGTTGGAACTTTTTGTTTGGACTGAAATCTGGGATTTGTTGCTCAGTTCATATACCACATGCATGCCCAAGCCAAAATTCTGGTATTCAGCCTGTGTTGATGAAATGATAAGAGAGTTTTTGTTCTTCCTTTTCTGCATTTTTTCCAGAATTTTCGTATGATATCTTTCCAAGTTTCTGGTCATTTGATTGTGATCATCATGTAGTTTGTTGCTCAGTAAAGTTGTGATATTGAAATGAGGAATATCTAATCAAAGCTATGCGTTTGAATCAAAAATCTGGTTTGCATGATGAAAATGAAAAGAAATGCCGTGGCTGGAATCTGCTGAATGCATGAGCTTCTTTGTGTCTTTGCATCAGTTTTCTTCTATATTTGGGTTTGTTTGAATTTTGAAATTGTGTGTTATAATGCTTAGATTAGCTTTGAATGTTTGGTTGAAAGATTTTTTATCAAAATTAGTGTTGAGGTTGATATCCTTGCAAGAAAAAAAAATTTGCAGCAAGCTTTGAAACAAAATGGAAGCATGTTTCATTGTTATAGTTGCAGAAGTTTAATACTTCCGTAAGCTTTTGCATGGGTTTTGCATGGAAAAATCTTTCCAAAATTGCCTTTTAACTCCCTCAAGTTTCCCCTTATGCCACTATGACCCGGAAAATTGGGACAATTAATCGATTGGGTCCCTGTAATTTTGCAGCAATGCTACAAGGACTAATTTGAGTTATAATTTCTTGCAAATAGGTCTTAGAATAATTGAATTTTGAGCCATTACTTGACCTTTTCTTTGCCCTTGGATCCTTGAAGTTCTTAAAAATAAGCTTGAGTGTTTGGTTAATGTTCGCAATTGAGTCCTTGGTAGTCTCAATTTTTCAACTCGATTGCTTGTTTGCTTTCATTAATTACCATGTTTTGTTTAGGTAGTACTTAATGCATGAATTTGTGAACTTTGTGTCTAAATGAGCTTGTGTTTTTCTATCTTCGTTAATTTCCCTAAATAAATTGGTTACTTGACATTTCCTTGCTCTTGGACCTTTAAAGTTCCTAAAATGTTTCATTTGGACTTGATTGTTTGATTAAGGGTTGCTATTGGATCTTTAGTCAGTTTTGCTATTTTAGAATTTTGATCAATGACTCACTTTTGCTTAGAATTCATGCATTATTTGATCATTTCTAAGTTGCAAAGTGAGGAAGGATTCGATGTTTGATGGATTCCGATTGTCTTATTTACATTTTATCATTAAATTGGTGCATTAATCCTTTGCTTTGGATGGTTTTAGCCCAAGTTATCCCGTTCTTTGGTGACTTTAGCCCAATTTAAGTCTTGTCCACTTTATTAGCACCACAAAAGGGGGAGGTATAATTTCTTTTATCCTTTTTTTTTGTCTCTCCTATGTGATCCAACGTGCTAAGTGAATTGCATGTCTACGTTGCTTTCCTTGCCTTTCCTTGATTCCTTTCGTTTATTTCATTTACTCTTGCTTTTTGTTAAGTTATTCTTTTATGGGGTACGTGTACACCTCTTGGCTTGTAATAGATAGGGCTTGGCGAGCATTCTTGTCCATTTTTCCCCTTCCCCTTTTGTTTTAGTTAGCAAATGTAATAGGTTCATTAGCTTGGTTATTCGCTTTTGTTGCTATGTGTTAATTTGCTTTATTAGGTTCTTCCATCTAGTCGAGCATGCTAAGTGTTATGTGCTATGTGTTTATAGGTGATTGGCCTGTCTACTCGCTTTCCATAGCCATGGATGAATGTACGTCACCACACTAGTCCAACGCTAGTTGTGGCCCGTTGCTCGTTTCCACTAGTCCAACGCTAGTAGGAATTCATAGAAAGGGCTAGTCCAACGCTAGACCCAATAGGCCGTTCCTTCTCGATAGAACGTACTTGCATGTTTTACTACATTCCATGCATTTTTCTTAGTTTTCTATCATTTGGCATGCTCCTCCAATCTTTCCCCCTCATTTTAGGTTTTGCATCCTCATGCTAGGTATAGGGTACTTTTGCTTGAGGGTCCCCTTTCGATAAGGGAAACGAGCGAGTTTGGCTACAAAATAGCCTTAGCACGCTAGTTCTTCCTTCTAATCCAAGGGAAAATCAAAGTCGTAAAGTTAGGAGTCCTTCCCGTGCTCGA
Organism: Coffea arabica; assembly: GCF_036785885.1. NCBI lineage: Eukaryota > Viridiplantae > Streptophyta > Magnoliopsida > Gentianales > Rubiaceae > Coffea > Coffea arabica. Next base: position 40,551,806 of record NC_092329.1, read on the forward strand.
CTTGATGCATTCCCTTAGGGTCATACACTTGCATTCTTTTTATATCACCTCCTCACTCTCAATCCACATTTTCTCACCACTCTCTTTCTATCATTTATTTATTTTCTACCTCACAAATGACACTCAAATTTCATTTATATGTATCTACTATCATATTTTCATCCATTTGCACACAAACACTTTTATTTTCTCACATTTGCACACTTACATTCATACTTGAGTCTTCATTTGCATCATTCGCGACCTCTATGAGGACCTTCCTTATTGGCCACCACAACTCATGTGGTTGGGACCAAAAAGCCTCATAAGAGACATTTTAGATTTAGAATTGTATTTTTCTTTCCTTTTCATATTCATTAGTCACATCCAACATGCAACGCATATTTTGGGTAGAAGAATTAGAAAAAGTAGGGCTAAGTCACGCAACTAGTTTTGGCTAGTGTAGGGGAGTGCCTTAGGTTTTGCCTTTGCCTTTTCCCTTATCAAATGTGACCCCCGATCCCTTTTTTTGGTTACGTAGACCTAAAAGTTCTTTTAAAAAGGGTTTGTTTTCTTTTCTTTCCAAAACAAAAATCATTTTTGGGTGACTTGGTACACCCTAACTCTATACCAAGTGGCGACTCCATTTTCCATTCAAAAACCCTTTTTGAACTTTGTTTGGCCAAACCGTCGCATTTCACAATCCCACGGCCTTTTATTTTCACTTTCACACACGTTCACATACATATCGCACACATTCACACACCTATATTCAAAAGTGGGGCGCGACAAAAGCATTTTTATGAATGCAGGGGAGGGGGAAACAAAAGAAAAATACCCCGAGTTAGTAGGTAAGACTATAAAATCGGCATGCATGTCCTATAGGGGAGCCCTTTTATGTCAAGGGTAGGCCTAGCATGAAAATGCAATCCTCTAGGGTAGGCACTATACAATACCTGATGAATCCGATCAACTGATTGAGTGAAAAAATGATTCGAAAAATTTGGCCAATTCGAGTGAGAAGAGACATTTTTCTTAAAAATGAGGACAAAGTCCGAATGGATTGCTTGTTTTGATCGACGCATGATGTGCAAAAGAACCTGCTCTTGAAAGGGTTGCAATGTCTCGACTGATTTATTCAATGATTATTCAATGAACCTTAGACTTAAACCCTAAAAGGGAATAAGCAGGTCAAATGGATAGGATGAAATTGATGATTTATTCAAAATTGACTAGATTACCTTAAAAAGGGTAAAATGGTCAAATGTATTGAATGAAATTTGATTATTTATTCAAAAATCGACTAGATCACCCTAAAAAAGGTAAATTGGTCAAATGAATTGATTGAAATTGATGGTTTATTCAAAAATCGACCAGATCACCGAAAAAGGGTAAATTGGTCAAATGAATTGAGTGAAATTGATGATTTATTCAAAAATCGACCAGATCACCCAAAAAGGGTAAATTGGTCAAATGAATTGAATGAAATTGATGGTTTATTCAAAAATGGGTTGAATTGTCCACCCATTAGTAATTTTCAAAAATTCATTGCGATGCATTAGTCTATGAGCCTCCTAAAATCAAGATTTGGCCTCAATATATTTATCGTCTCAACAATGAGAAATCATTTGTAAATTAGTTCGAGTTATTGTCCTTTACGCAAGGGATGTTTACCAATTATGTTAAAACGGCCAAAAGATGATTGTTAGATGCTCATGTTCCAAAGTTTGCTCTATGAAAATGATCGGATCCTACCTTACTTTGTGCACTGCCCCTTTGGATGGTACAAAATGTAAACGTGCAAGTCTCATTGGATTATATATGCGGGACACAGGGCAGTTTATTCCTAACACGGGATCCCCTGAATGGCATTCCCTTTAAGGTAGATGCATGATGCCAGTTTATTAAAGCAATAAAATATGCAATTTAAATGAAAACGTGACCTAAGGCACCCTTTATATGCTAGGGTAGGCCTAAAATGATATGCCATTATTAATTTACGAATGCATATACCAGAATTTCTAAACATGCAATAGCCTGCCTATAAGGGTAGGTCCTAAAAGAGGATCATGCCATACCTCTCATTTCCTAACGTTTGTGAATGCAAAAGACAAGAGACAAGGAAACGTCTGTTCAACACATAATCACATAACACGTTGGACAATTAGATGATATAAAAAGCAACAAAGATAAATAAGGAAAGAGGGGTAGGATCCCTCCTCTCGTGCCTAGTGTCCTTAATAGGGTAGGGTCGACTCTACCCTAGGCAATTATAATATGGATGCATGAGATTTGGCTCACTAATGCATCTAGACTCGATAAGGCTTCGGCTCCCAAGCTTTCAGACCTAAAGGCGAAGGGTCATCTGTGACGGCCCCACCACCCCCTAGGGCGTACCCCAGGGTTCGGCGGGTCGCCTGCCCAACTCTCGTCGGGACTCACTCAAACACTACAGTCCTCAAATAAATTTCAAGATAAATCTCAGATATTACATCCAATTCACATCACGAGTACCAGAAAGTAAAACTTAGAAAAGTTGAGAACTATAACCACCACAACAAATATATACATCTTACTAGTCAACCTAAAACAAGTACAAGTTCACTCGTCTATAATCGAAACCCTAAACACCTTCCCGAGCGATCCCCGCGTCGGCCCCCTGCTAAGGAAAACAAAAGGAAAGGGGTAAGCTATATGCTTAGTAAGTAAACAGGGGTAAAAACGTAAATTTCACATTTAGATAAGCAATTATTTCACAAAATGCCAAGTCAAGTGCAAAAGTAACAATACAAAGGAAGGATACAGGTTGGCTCCAAAGCCAAGTCGTTTGCCATGCGTGACCTCCTGCCGACACTCCGTCGACCACAAATAAGGTCCGTAGAACTCCACTTGTACACCCACCGAACACCTTATCACCCTCACTGGCCAGTCACCTCACAAACTTGCCCGGGCGAACGAAATCACAAACTTGAGCTTGAGTCAAAAGCTCGGGTCACAAACTTGGTCCACATACTCGGTGAACCGGATTCACAAACTTGGTGACCTCAAACCAAGTTGGACTGACTTCGACCAAGCCCTAACCGGCTCGAATAGTCCATCTAGGTATTGAGATCGGGCCCCAAACTCACAAACTTCACAAAATTATTCAAAAATCATCCCGAGCCACAAGCTCAAGGGTTTTAATTCCAAAATTGCTCATATACACAAGCCATGTACAAATATGTGCGCAAATTTAAGGTTTAGGTCGAGTGCGATAAAGTACACCCTCGCCTAAGTACCCTCTACATATATATCGAAACACATAAGCAACTAACATACAAGAGCGGCCTGAATACTTACCCAAAATACAAAAGTAGTACAAAAGCGGAAATCACTTCGTGTGTTGGCTAGTAGTGGGCCCCACCGGTTCCGCCTAACTCACCACGGTCTGAAATAAAGATTTTATCACATTATATCACAAACGGCTACTAACAGACCCAAAACAGGCAAAACGGCAAAAGCCGACACACGTAAGTATGGAAACGGCAAAATTGGCACATGCAAGTGCGCGGAACGGCAAAAGGAAACGGCCAAATCTGCCATCTCAAACCATTTTGATCAAAGATTAGGCTAGGAATGTCGGATCAAAGTGAACGAGATACCGTTTTGAATCTATGAGAAAGGGATACAAATCCCCTGAAGAAACTTTAATCTAGATCTGAATGGAAGCAGGTCGAAATTGTAGAAAACAATACCAGAAATTTACGTCTTAGGGTGACGAACAGGGTTGTTTGCTGGACCATAACTCCCAGCTCACAAATTCAAATCAGGAAATTCCAAAGGCATTAGAAAGATGAGACATAAGGCTAAAACTTTGATGTTTTGGCTAAGACCTGAATCTATTCAGAACAGAACCAAAATGGAGTTCCAAAGTACCCGTCAGAACTGTCCAGATTCAAAGGCAGTTCTGACGATAAATCTTGTTTCGGTCATAACGGGAGCTACGAAACTCGGATTTCGACGCACTTTATACCAATTCGAAGCTAAAACCAAGATCTACATTTCTTATGAAGGAGTCAACACCCAGATCATACGGTATCAAAACCGAAAAAGTCACGGGCAGAAGCTAAACTAAAAACGCACAGAATCTGATGTTCAGAACAGGCTTGAGTATTTCATCTATAACTCATGATACACTAATCCGTTTGACCTGAAATTTTACAGGCATATACAGGACTTAAGGGGCTACAATATTTAAGAAGGCCACTAAGTCCAATTTCGAGTGTGACTACGTGAAAAATGTAATATACTACACCAAAATCGCAAAATAGGTTCACAAACCGTATTCTAGTACAAACATCATAAAACAGCCTACATAAGTCCAAATCCAGAAATTCCAAAGCCATATGAAAGCTTAGAAACATGGCTACAATTCATCAGAAGACCTCAAAAACCAATTCCGAAGTATTCCCAACCAAAATAATCCAATTACAGACGCAATTATCAAATTCGGGTGGAAACAGGGCAGCAGGGGTAATTTAGTCTTTGCACAGGCTACGTTTCTCCGATTGAGCTGAAATTTTGAAGGCATTTCTAAAACATCATTCCCTACAACTTTCATGTTTTAACCTAAGGCAAATTCGGCCTCTAACATGGAGCACTAAAACCGGACAGAATGGAAGTCATATTTTCCAGAAATCTGGAAATTTGGGATTTCAGGGGCAATCTCTTCATTTTCTTGATTCAATCACTACCACAACCTCTTATACAAGCGTATATACATCATATACCACTCCTACAACAAGTATAAGAAGGAAATCAGTCAAACCCAAAGTCATATACATCACCCCAAAATCATCACAACAACTTGTATAGCTACTAATCTAACCAAAACACAAGCTATATAACATCTTAAACAAAAATAAAAGAACCAAAGCCATGGGTCAGACCTTATACCTCAACAAAAGGGCTTGCAAGAGTAATACTTCATCTCCTCTTGAAATTTCTGGTTCCTTAAGCTTCCCAAGCTCTCAAACTATTGATTAATCGGTTTAGATTTCTTGTTTTCTCACTTAAGTGGACCAAACTCAAGATGGATTATGATTTCTTTCTCTTGGCTTTTCCCTCTCTTTCTCACGGTTCATATGGCAGAAATAGAGGCTGAAATGAAGTGCAATTGAAGCTTCAAAGAAGGTTAAAAGGATAGGAATTGATTTGGGTCAAAGGTGACAAGTGTCACAAGTTGATTGGTAGTCAAAATTTTTTCTTTTCTCTTGTTTTCTTGGTCAAGTATTGTGGCTGGTGTATGAGATATTTTGAGGGTTAATTAGCTGAAATAAAATGAGAAGATTAAGGTAATAAAGTATGGGTCAAGTGGTGTGTTTACCCGGTAACAAACGGTACCCGTCGGTTCGAGCCGATTTTTCTTAAATCGCGTATACTAGGGTTTTTACTTTCTAATCACTAACTTATTATTATCACTTCAAATCATATAATATTTCCTCATCCAAAAGTCACTCTTAAGCACCAAATTTGATCCTCACTCCGTACCGGATGATCATCCGGCGAAAAATCGCGAAAACCCTAATTTGCTCCAATCTTGAAAACGAAGAGTGAAACCCTACTTTCTAGGTTCATTTGCACTTGTTGTGGAGTACTTGAGTAGTAGGATCATATTAAATGAATAATTTCCAAATAAAAGGAATTTTAAGAAAAGTGTGATGAATTTTACAATTTCATAGAATAAAATTAGGGTTTTGATTCAAATATGAGGGATTTAAACATAACCTGCTAGTCACAAGTAAACTAGAGTTTTAAAGTACAAGTAGGGTTTCTAGTCTTTAAAATAAAACAATGTTTTAAGACAAAAATAAAATAAAATAAACCATAATCTTTTCTTTGAGATTAAACAAAAATAGTATCCTAAACTTTGGGGTATCACATCATCACTCCCAGGGCCTTCGATCGGTGGCTCGAGTGATCCCCTAGGTAGCGTTATGGGCACAGAGCACACCATCCGCCTACCCAAAGCAATCGATCCTAATCCTACAAGGAGGTGTGGGATAGCGCCCACAATAAAGAGAAAAAATAGGGTAAATAAAACTATACATGCACGTATGAAGTGCTCCGTTTGGAGGGGAGGGATCGAGAACCAACGCGAGGCTCTAGGGTAATATTCCCCCACCCAAATGCAATGCAAAGCGCAGGATCACATAAATAAACCATTCATCCCTCAAATCAATCGTATGCAAATGTGTGAGGGAGGGAGTTGATATGCGCGAAATACAAAAATCCTAAAAAGGGAAAAATGCAATCCTAAACATCCAAATGCGATATATAAAAAGGTTAAAAGAACAAAAGATTGACTAAATCAAATTTGCTCGGACTCTCTAAGTCCCCAGTGGAGTCGGCAGCTATCGCGCCCCATTTTTATAATAAGAAAAATAAAAGACGAGTTTAAAAAAATGGCTTTTCATTCGATTTTTGATTGAAAAATGAATTTTTTGGTTTAAAAATAAAATGAAGAACATGGGTCTAAATGAGACTTGAAAATGCGACGATTTGACCCAAAATATAGTTTAAAAAGGGTTTTAATGAAAAATGGAGTCGCCACTTGGTATTGAGTTGAGGTGTACCAAGTCACCTAAAAATGAATTTTAAAGGAAAAAGTAGAAAACCCTTTATAAACTACTCCAAGTCTACGAAAATCAGAGAAAAAGATTCGGGAGTCACATTTGAAGAAAGGGAAGGCAAGGATAAGAATCCAAGGCACCCTTTCAACCTAGCCAAGGCTAGTTGCGCGATTTAGTCAAAGATTTTCTTATTTTACCCTTAAGATTTATCACATTTGGATGTACTATATGAATGCATACCCTAGACCTAGGAGGGTGTCGGGGGGTCGAAATGTATCTTGAAAACTTACTTGGTACCAATCACATTAATTGTGATGCCCAATAAAAACTCTTCGAAGAAGTCACGAATAATGCAAGTCACGAGACTCGAAAGAAAGAAAAAGTAGAGAAAATAATAAAAATAATAATAATAATATGTAAATGTGTATAACCCAAAGGAATGCATCATAATGGGTGTGGAGGACTTATACTCGTGACTTCCAATGTTCCCTTTAATAGAGGGAATACGAGCGTGCTAAGGTTAGAAAGCCAAACTCGTCCATATCCCATACGCAAGGGGTTTTCCTATCTAATCAAGAAAATGATCTAACCTAATTCTAATTCTTAAATGAAAATGCAAGCTAATGTCATGTCTCATGCATAGGAGTAAGTAATATACATATAAGGAAAAATATGGGGGAAGGGACATACGTATAAGGAGGGATGCCATGCAAAAAATGATAAGAGACCCTAAAAAGTGAAAATATGAATGAGATGAAGTGATTTATCACACAACCGTGATCTAACGCTTGAGGGGCTCCTAAGGGTCTAGCGTTGGACTAGCCCATGTCTACAATTTCCCACTAGCATTGGACTAGTGAGAAAAGTCAGAACAAAGGGTCACAACTAGCGTTGGACTAGTGTGGTAACGTCACACATTCATTACAATCAAATAAATCATGTAAAGTATAATAAAGCAAATAAACACATAAACCACATAAAACACATAACACGTAAGCATAATATCTAGATGCAAGACCCTAGGAAAGCGAGTACCACATAACACATAGGCATGCAAAAACACACAAGGCAAATAAAGCAAACAAACCCAAACTATTACATTGGGGGGCCCCTACTACAATCTAAAAGGGGGAATGAATAAGATAAAACAAAATAAAATAATTAAATCTCTAACTATTACAACTTTGGCATTCAAGTGCCTTTCGAATGATCAAAATTAAAAAATAAATATACAACACTAAAAAAAATAAAGTGGATAAATAAATAAAATGAAAACATTCGAAAGGCATGCAATTAAGCACATAAATCATGTAGGGCAAGCAAGGTCAAAAAATTGAGAAATAAAGGATAGGGTGTACCTCCCTTGAATTGGGACTCTAATGAAATGAAACCCCTTATTTGCCCTCACAATGGCCATCTCACGGTGGCGGATTCGCAGGCGGCAGTGGTAGAATCCGAAGAGGTGGTGGCGGCTGTGAGCGGTGACGGTTCCGGCAGTCCTCCGCTCCTGAGTATTCTTTTGCTCTTGCCTGCCTCTTCCTTTGCCGAAGTCTTTCTCTCTGTTTTTTCTTTTGTTTTCTCTCTTTTAACTTTGTTTTCTTTGCCCTTTCTTCCAGCCGAAGCTCCCTCTCTTGCCTAGATTTTTCAATCGCCCATCCTCTTGTTTCGAAGCTCTCGTTTTTACTTCGCCCCCCGAAACTCTCGATCTTTCCTTTCTTCTCTCGGTTACTTCCTTTTCTTTTCCTTTTGTTCCTCCCAGCTCCCTTAGCCACCAATCCCTAGGCTCAGATGAAGCTCCCCTCTCTAATTGTTCCCCCCTTTTGTGTTGTTTTTTCCTTTTCCCGTTGCTTGCCTCCTCCATCTGCTCAGCCCGTCACCTGGTTCCTCTGTTTTTCCCTCCGCTGCCACTTTCTTTTTCTCTTGCCCGTCTTCTATTCTAAGCTCTCCCTTTTTGTTTGCGGCTATTTGCCTTTTAAAGGCATCCCAAAAAACTAAACCTAATATGAAAGGCCAAGATTTCAAACCCCAAAGTAGGCTTATGTGTCTTGTTTTTGTCCCTTTGATTTTTCCAATAAATTAAATAATAATAAAGCAATTTTCTTAACAAAAAATGAAACTAAAATAAAATAAACAAAAAATAAAATAAACAAAAATCACCTAAATCAATAAATAAATAAATAAATAAAAAGCTAAAATTTTGGTGTTTACAAATGGTCTAAAGTCCCTCAATTAATCGCGCGCATAAAAACGCGTACTTCCTATTTAAGCGCTATAAAGTGGAACTTCCCAGAAATTCTTATAACGATAGTATAACTAACTAATAATTGAATACTTAAACATAAATATACCTATTTTAAGACTAATGTACATGTCTCCAATTTTTCAAGCTCACTGTACTCTCAAATCAGCTATTGTCTCCAAACGCATATTCACTATTCTCACTTACCGAGTTTCGAAGAAAATAAATTTTGCAACAAGTCACTTTAAAAATATAATTGAGTTATAGACTCGTGTAATTAGGTCTAAAGAGTTTAGAAAATAATATTCGGAGTAAATGGCCAAGTAAATAATTAAATAAACTAGAAATAGGAAATTAAATAAGTAAATTTTGCGAGTCCTCACAGAAGGTGTAGAGGAAGTCCTTAGTTGGCCCCTCCTCTTAAGCCTTCGCTCAATTTTTAATGCTTTCTCAAGCATGTCCTTCAACTCCACATAATGATGCAGCTCAACTTCATCCACAATTCTGGTCTTAAACCACTGTAAAACCTTGCCATGGTGGCCTCATGATCCTCTACTATGTCAGCACGAAGCATGGCTATCTCCATCTCCTTGTAGTAATTTTCAACACTTTGGTTTCCTTGCCTTAGGTTTTGTAACTTGTGGTACAAGTTACGATGGTAAAGGCTAGGAACAAAGCGTTTTCACATGAGAACCTTCAACTCGAATCAAGTAGTGATCTCAATGTCTCCACTACGCCTCCTACTAGTGGTAATTTGATCCCATCAGATGATGGCATATGCGGAGAATGCCATGATGGCTAGCTTCATTTGTTGTTCCTCCGTATAGTTGTTACAGTTGAACATGAGTTCGACCTTCTTTTCCCATTCAAGGTACGCATCTAGATCCGTTTTTCCTACAAAAAGTGGAACTTTTATTTTGACACCTTTAATTGGTTCCCCCTTTGATTTGGAATTCTTCTTGGTTCTCCTTATTCTCGGTTCAAACTCATTCTCTGAATAATTAGAACTATCCAATTCATGAGGAATAGATTTCCTTCGACTCCTACTTCCCTTAGATCCACTTTGGGGAGCCTCTACATTGTCAATTCTTTCATGCACAATCTCCAATTTTTGGTCCAAGATTCGGCAAATGTCTCCCCTTAGGGATTCAGCAAAAAGTTTAAAGTCAAATGCCGAAGGGCTCTCTCCTCCTTTGTAAGGCATGCTTAGGTAAACCTGCAAGAAGAAATTAGTTCAAGAAATAATTTCCTTACTCGCTCCCTTAGTGTTTACTCTCACGCTCGTGTATCACACAACTCTCAATTATATGCTCATCAAGTATTCTCAAAGCTTTGATTTCACCTTTGAAGAGGTTAGATCAGCTCAAAAGTTGCTTGATGGTTCACCAAAAAGAAAGGATCACACAGGTTCGGACAAGAGAAAGTAAGGACACTTGCTTCGGTTTGCAAGGAACTAAATTTTTAGTTGCTGAAATTTCAGATTTTAATGGGTTCAACAAGCCAGATTTGGTAGAATCAATGAGGATACAGAACTCATGAATTGCAGAAATTTAGAAGCTCAGAAAAGGCTCTAAATAACTCCCAAACTGCTGGAAATCTGACTGGAATTTAGATTCAACAAGCTAAAATTTTTGGAAACCAAGACTCCAAACGGAATTAGGAAACCCTTAACTAGACTTGACTTGACTTGGACCCTTTTGTGGCTCAATGAACACATTATAAGGCTGGAAAGATGGTCCTAGTACAGCTGAAATTTCAAGCTAAACACACAGATGTTAGGCCCGAAGACAACCTAAGAGGAGGGGTGAATTATGTTGATTAAAAAACTAATCAAGTTAAAAGGCACTTTTTGCTCAATATGAAATTTATTCTCTTTTCTAAATGATCACACAATGAAACAATCAATAAAGGAGCAATGTCACTTGAGAGTAGAAGAGATAAGCAATTAAGGTTCACAAGATGATAGATAAAAAGCGAAGAATTGCAAACCAATTGACTACCAAGCTCCTCTTGAGTTTGAAGATCAATTCACAAAACAATCTTTTTTAAATTGATGAAATACGACCAATCTTGTACACAAAGGAAGGTTCACTTCCTCCTTGCCCCAACCTACACTCGGTCAAGTTAGGAAATTTTACAATCTCTCAGGATAACCTCACAAAGCTACACTATTGAAGTATTTTCTCACAAATGAAAAGTTTACACGAATCTTACACCATAAAGAGTACAAATGTTCCTTGGAGAGTATTTTCTCACTAAAACTACTCTCAATGTGAGGACCCAAAATTTTTTTCTTATTTTTATGTTATTTTACTGGCTTATTTAAGTATTTATTCACCTGTTTTCTCCGAATTATTTAATTTCAACCATTTTAAATTCATTTACATGGAACCATGTCCCACTTATGTTTTAAAAACATTTCATTAGGAAAATTTATTTTTCTACGACTCGTTTAGTGAGAAATAGCGAATACACGTTTTTGAGGCAAATATTCGATTCGAGAGTGCAATGATCTTGGAGAATTAAGAATGATCAGTAGTAGACCAAGAAAGGTTAATTAAGAGATTAGAGGTGAGTGAGTTCAAATTTTTGCTTTATCGTACGCACGTCGATTGTTTTCCGAAAGACGCGCCGATACAAACTAATTGGATATTTGAGAAATTAATACTACACTTATGCGAGGACTCATGTTTTTATTTCTAAAATAGTTATTTTATAATTATTTACCCTAGTATTAGCTAATTATAATATCGTTACATGAATTCCTTTTAAATTTCGTTTTATCGCGCGCGAATTGGAAGTTTGCGTAAATCGAGCCGGAACGGCTAAGTGGAGATTTAAGAAACTTACACTAGACTACTAAGAGTGCATACATATAGTGTTAAAGGAATTACATTAGAGGTTTAGTGTACAAGTGTAACAAACAAAAGAGAAAACGGTGGTTCGACACCCGCACGCGACACTATTTGTGAGAACCCGTAAATTTTCGTATTTTCTAGGATTTTATTTTATTTAATCGCACGTTTTTCTGTAATTTTTTTTATTAGAAAATTTTCTAACTCGTTTTATGAGTAAATAGGGTTTTTAAAACATTTTTCTAGTATAATTGAGTTCATGAGATTTTTGAAGCGTATACCGGGCGTGGGAGCCGCTAGTGCGGAAAGTTCAGTAATGTTCGGCCAATTAGGTTAAGTTTTGTATATAGGGTTTAATTTATTAGGTGCTAAGAGATAATTAGAGGATATCATTTGGATAAGTGTTGAGGAAACAAAAGGATAGCTTAGCATTTATGAGGGTGACAATTGTCACCTTGTGATTTATTCTTAAATTTTGACTACTATTCATTACTTTACCAATTAAAACAAAAATTGACCAAAAATTTCTCATTTTCTTCATCTTCTTGGCCAGCCATCTTCAAGCAAAAAGGAAGAAAAACCTCTCCACTTCTTACCTCTAATCTTGCCCAATCTTTCAATTCAACCGTTTAATCTTCAAATTACTCCATAAAACCTCTTAGTTTAGTAGTATTAAGGTTGGTTGTGAAGTGATTTGGAAGACCAAGGTGCTAAATTGGGTCTTTTCTTGGGTTTTCAAGGTATGTGACCAAGGAACCTTCCCTTTGATCCTAATAATGTTCAATTGGTACCTTATGTGAGTTAAAGAGATAATTTTAGGTGCTACTTTGTGACTTTTGGTTGAAATAGGTGAATTTTCCTATTTTTTCATGATTTTTCTATTTTTATATGTTTAATGTTGTTGAGTCATGGATTAATGGTTTGTTATAGTGTAAGATGGAGTAGGTATGTGTTGGAAATGATTGTTTGTGAAAAATTGTTGGTTTGAAACTAAAATTCCAGATTAGGGTTCCAAGCAAGCCTGTTCTGTACGAATTTATTTGAGCATGTTATAGGCCGAATCAGCATTAGCACGAAACATGAAAGTTATAGATAATGATGTTTTATAGTTTTCTACAACATTTCAGCTCAATCGGAGCAACATAGCCTGTGAAAAGACTGAAATACCCCTGCTGCCCTGTTTCTATCCGAACATGCTAATCAGCTTCTGTAATTGGTTGTTTTGACCAGGAATACTACTGATTTGGTTGTCGATATCTTCTTAAGAATTATAGCCTTGTGTCTTAGATTTCAAATGGATTTGGAATTACCTGATTTGGAGTTGCGTGTGATGAGATAAGGGTGAATGAATCAGGACTGCCAGTTGAATTTCGCGGTGAGTTTCGAACTGGAAAAATATGGAGGTGTTTTGGTAAATTTGACCTAGTTAGGGTAAGAACTGGACTGAGTAGCCTTCTTCAACATTGTAGCCCTTTTCCTTAGATTCGAAACGGTGTAAATTACACCTCAATCCGACAATGATAGCTTCAGTTGCGTTAATTCCGCTAAGCAACAGCAAACCTGCCTTTTGTTTTCCAACTCAAACTTCGTTTCCGCATATGTCCTAGTTTGATTTTGCACTTATACGTTCCATATGATTTTACTCTAGTGATATGTGGATTCGGTTTATGACTTGTATTTGAGCCTTATTGTCGCGCTATTTAAAGGTGTTTGATAGCTTGTGATTTGTGGGTGTTGAGCTTTGGTTGGAAAGTAAAGAAAGACAAGAGAAATGCTGTCAAAATTTTCGCGGAGCTTCTGCACAGTCTCGGGAAATTTACTATATCTTGATGTAGGAATGTCAGAATTGAGTTCCGTTTGTTGAGTTTAAACTAGATTCATAGGGCTATAAACCATGTAAATTTCAAACCCTGTTTCAATCTGTACAATTTCTGGTAATTTTTCAAAGTTGACTGAAATATTGTACCTGTTCTGTCTTTCACTGGATAAAGTAGCAACTTGAGGCTTGAATTTGACTGACTTGTGTTCTGAATCTTATGAGGGTGTTCTCTGGAAAGTTATAGCCTTTGAATGTATTTTCCAACGGTATAACTTTTACTAATTTTGGACATACAAAACTTGAGATATGATTTTTCATATAGGGTTGCGCGAAACTGGAAAATCCTGTTTTCCTAGTATCGATCTTACTTTCATTTTCTACTTCAAATTTGGAGTTGGTCAGCCATTGTAGGAAGGGTTTTGAGATTGTTCATGCCTTTAGGACTAATCATTATCTTTTCACTCCAAAGTCACATCTTCGCTTTACATTAATGGTTCATTTGGATAGGCACCTGACTTGTAATCGAGTTTTACTTGCGAATTCCACTTATTAGGTCTTGGAGTCCAGTCTTAAGTGTTTGCCTTGATTGTTCTAGGAGGTGCCGGTGAGTAAAGCCATACTTGGGAAGGAAACTTTTGAAATTATCCTTGTTTAATCAGGTGAGTGCACCACTCCCCTGAATTATTGCTAAACTGGTTTTCTGTACTTGCAACTTGTTATTTGAATATCTTTCCTGACTTTTTATCTTGTATGAGATGTGGGTATACTTTATCACATTCGTTCTCTTGCCTGTACTGAACGAACTGGAATCTATTACTTGTACTTGTTATGTACGTGAACCTGTTACTTGCACTTGTTATGAGATCATTTGGAAGTGTGTCCAACGATCGTCCTGTTAAACTTGAGCTCAACCTCATGGGAAGTTAATTAAATCGAGCCAGCAAGGGCTTGGTCGAGATAGTTGACAATCCATGGGTACCTGTTTCTGGGGAATCTTTGGGTATTGAGACTCTTGATTCCGGTATACTCGAGTATTACCATTCCTGTTCATGTTTGGCGTTCGGGCCCGGTAAGGGGTATGTTAGGTGAATGGGATTTTGGCGCTAAAGTGGTGTTCTACTGGACTAGTTTCTTTATTTGAACGTTGACAGAGGGTCAACGAGGCTGGATCAAGTATTGCAACGGGAATTTGGCTTCTGAGAGCCACCTGTATCTTTTACATTGTGATGTTCTGTTATCGTATTTGATGTGAATATGTGCCTCCAAAGTGCTTTCTCATGAATTCTACTGATTCAACCGTTTATACTGTTGGTACCTCATTGAGCCTTTAGCTCACCCCGTTCCGTTATCCTTGTTTTCCTTAGAGGGAACCATCTTTTGGAACTTCAATGTTTTGAGGAATGAGTTGAGCTAGCTAGAAATTCTTTTGGTCTAGCTCCTCGTCAATTTGGAAACCCTGAATGTATCTTAATACAATGTTTCCTTTTGGATTTGTAAACTTACTAATATGTATATTATAAAGTGTTTCCTCATGTTTATGTAACATATGTATTCGGGAATGTACATTCTTTCATGGCAAACAAAGTTTCTTGTATTTGGTCGGATCCTGCACGGCGTCGGCCCTTCCATTTCGTTTTGATTCTTGTAATTTTATTCCAGTTTTGATGGAGGTATGACTGAGTCCCGGTGAGAGCTGGGCAGGCGGTCCGCTAAACCCTGGGGTACGCCCTGGGGGAGGTGGGGCTGTCACAGGTGATATTAGATCCTGCTTCGCGTGGTCTCTATGCAGAGTGAGCTTGGGCCAAGTAATGTTATGGTCTCGATTCCGTGAATGTGTACGAATGTTTAAGTGCTCTTTTGAGCATAAGCTTTGGATCATGAAATGTTATAGGTTTTAAACCTTTATCATAGTACTTGGGGACAATAGATATGTAGGTCAGGTAAGAATCTCGATTGTAGATGAATTACTCTTGGGACTGGCCAGCCCGAGTTGTGAATTATCTTATTTTGGGATTCTTGTGCCCAACTACCAAATAGACGAGAGCCTAGGTTAGAAATGACTTGGGCGGGCTAGAAATTCGATTCTATGGAACGTCATGTAATGTGTTAGGGTAAAACTAAGGATGATTGACCCTGCCTAAGATATAAATTAGGTTATTCTCGTGGATCGTGCCTGGAACCCTAAAGAGGGACAGCTTTTAGTTGGTTGGTCTTATACCATTGGTCTAGTTAGTAATATTCATGATGGTTCCTTTTGCTTGTATTTAATTGACTGCTATTGTGTGATCTGTCTGTGTTAGATGTGCCATATGTATATTACCTACTTCTATCACTTATACATGCATACTTTGTTTTAATATTATATTCGCGCTTCACTCCTAGATTGGTTAAGCCAAATGGACGGTACTCGTAGTGGACGGGGACGGGGGCGCAGAACCTCAAATGAAGGAGGAAATCGGGAACCAATGCCTGGACCTAATCCCGAACTTGGAGTGGACCCTAACGTTCAGGTAGCTGCCGCTATCCAACGTATGACTGACCTTTTGGCACACGTAATAGAACATCAGGGTCAAAATTCTAATCATCAGCCGGAAAACCCTGGTAATCACATTGAGGGTGAGGATAGAGGCCTCAAAAGATTTTAGAAGTTCTTGCCACCTAAATTCCTTGGGGGACCAGACCCTGACATGGCCGAGAGATGGCTAGAGAAGATGATTGATATATTTGCCGCGTTACATTATACTGAGGAGCGACAGGTCACATTTGCTGTCTTCCAACTGGAGGGAGCAGCCCATTCTTGGTGGAACATCATAAGACTGAAATGGGAAAGAGAACAAACCCCAAGGACGTAGGTGAATTTCATGAGAGAGTTCAACACAAAGTATTTTCCACCCCTGATCCAGGAAAAGAAAGAAGATGAGTTTATTAGGCTCCGCCAAGGAACTCAAACCGTCACCGAATATGAGAGCCAGTTCACCAGGTTGTCCAAGTTCGCTCCCGAACTAATCGTGACTGAGCAAAGGAGGATAAGGCGTTTTGTCCAAGGATTAAACGTTGAGATCCAGAAAGACCTGGCTGTAGCCCAACTCAATACCTTTAGTGATGCTATAGAGAAAGCTCAACGTGTTGAAAGCGCAAGATTTCAAGTTAGAAACTTTCAAGCTAAGAAAAGGGGATTTCCTGGAAGTACCTCAGAGCAAGGGGATAAGGGTATGCCTCCTAAGATTGGAAGAGGAAACGGGGGAGTACAATTACCGAGAATGTCAAGTGGTGCCTCACAGAGAGGCTCAGTCTCCGCTTCTTGTGGTCCCTGCGGGTACTGTGGGAAGCCGAATCACACAGAGGATGTCTGCTGGAAGAAAGGAAGGAAATGTCTGCGTTGTGAGAGTGCTGATCATCAAATCGCAAATTGCCCAGGCCGATCTCGAGAAGGGAGTAGGAGCCAACAGCCAACCACCACCAACCCTGACCAGTCGAAGGGGGAAAAGAATAGATCAAAAGTGTCAGCTCGGGTGTACTCCTTAGAACAACATCAAGTCTCTGACCCATTTGAGGACGTGGAAGGTAAGATTCTAGTATCCCACCGTTTGCCCGCTAGAATGGTGTATAAGAATTGCAATTTGGCAAGGAAGAAGAAACTATACCAAAAAATTCAATGAGCCTGGTTAGTGAAGGGGTACAGATTGGTTAGCTAAGTATGATACTCAATTTGACTGTGAGATGGAAGTAGTAAAATTTTGTATCCCGAAGAAGACGATGATAAGGAATTTCGAGGACGAAATTCTTTTAAAGGGGAGAGAGTGTGAGAACCCGTAAATTTTCGTATTTTCTAGGGTTTTATTTTATTTAATCGCACATTTTTCTGTAATTTTTTTATTAGAAAATGTTCTAACTCGTTTTATTAGTAAATAGGGTTTTTAAAACATTTTTCTAGTATAATTGAGTTCATGAGATTTTTGGAACGTATACCGGGCGTGGGACCCGTTAGTGCGGAAAGTTTGGTAATGTTCGGCCAATTAGGTTAAGTTTTGTATATAGGGTTTAATTTACTAGGTGCTAAGAGATAATTAGAGGATATCATTTGGATAAGTGTTGAGGAAACAAAAGGATAGCTTAGCATTTATGAGGGTGACAAGTGTCACCTTGTGATTTATTCTTGAATTTTGACCACTATTCATTACTTTACCAATTAAAACAAAAATTGACCAAAAATTTCTCATTTTCTTCATCTTCTTGGCCAGCCATCTTCAAGCAAAAATGAAGAAAAACCTCTCCACTTTCTTACCTCTAATCTTGCCCAATCTTTCAATTCAACCGTTTAATCTTCAAATTACTCCATAAAACCCTTAGTTTAGTGGTATTAAGGTTGGTTGTGAAGTGGATTGGAAGACCAAGGTGCTAAATTGGGTCTTTTCTTGGGTTTTCAAGGTATGTGACCAAGGAACCTTCCCTTTGATCCTAATAATGTTCAATTGGTACCTTATGTGAGTTAAAGAGATAATTTTAGGTGCTACTTTGTGACTTTTGGTTGAAATAGGTGAATTTTCCTATTTTTTCATGATTTTTCTATTTTTATATGTTTAATGTTGTTGAGTCATGGATTAATGGTTTGTTATAGTGTAAGATGGAGTTGGTATGTGTTGGAAATGATTGTTTGTGAAAAATTGTTGGTTTGAAACAAAAATTCCAGATTAGGGTTCCAAGCAAGCCGGTTCTGTCCGAATTTATTTGAGCATGTTATAGGCTGAATCTGTAACGGCCCCACCTCCCCCTAGGGCGTACCAGAGGGTTCGGCGGACCGCCTGCCCAGCTCTCGCCGGGACTCAGTCGCTCACTACAGTCCTCAACCCAATTACAATATAAATCTCAAAATTACATCAAATTCTCCAATGATTACATATTACAAATGCAGCGGAAACTGATTCCAATCGTGGAACGTATACTTACTTCCATATCAATTTCAAATATTTACACAAGACCAACTCATACATAAAATAGATCCAAACTTAAACTGTACACGATATAATCCATCCAGTTACGTGAATAAGCACTCCAAGCTTTTCTTCGCCTTGAGCCCTGTGGGGGGGAAATAAAACATTTTTGGGGTGAGCTAGAAGCTCAGCGAGTAACCAGAAAATCAGTAATCAAATCGGTTTAACAATATTTCTTTTCAATGATGTCATAAATCAATGATGTCATAAATCAAATGATAAGTCCAGAAACAATTACAGCATTTACAAAACATTAAATATGGAGTATCAATAATTCAAGAAACATGTACAATGGAAAGCGATAGTAACATTCATGAAAGGATACATTCATTCTCCTGACATTTCCTCGCTCATTTGATCATTTATTTCATTTCATTCACCCCGTCCCTGGCTTTTGGCCAGGCTCCACCAACCTACATAGGTAATACTCGAGTATACCAAACGTTCACCCAATTTCCTAATCGCCTGACCGAGTCCGCTTCTGGCTCAAGACGACCGGTAACAAGGGGCAATGGCCAGTTCAGCCCAAAAGGCTTACATTCATGCGCAAGTAACATTTCAATCGAAAATTTCACATTTATCGAGGTCGAGTGCGATAAAGTACACACTCGCCTCGAAAACTCGTTTTGGAAATCATTATAAGCGCTTAACACGTTATCAACCAAAATACAAGTCATGAAGTCAAGAAATATAGCAAACAAGGCGCACTCAAATGCCAGCACACATGATATGCAAGAAAACCTTTCAAAAGTAAATTTGGAAACAGTTCAAAAGTAAATAATGTAAGAAACGGTTCATAAATAACTTTAGAAGTAGTTTGAGGTCACTCACCTCCACGGCTCAGAAATCATCCATCACATAACATTGCCTTGCCCAAATCCAAGTCTTAGATCACAAACTCAATGCAAACAAGTCCTTTAAAACTTCGGATAGCACTTCCCCTAAATTTGCTTACTTTCCCAGCCATCATGGCTTCATTATTTCTTCAGCCAGTCCCAAAGTCACACAAATAAGTTCATCTAATATCCATTCAGCAAGCTCCAAGTAGTACTAGTACAAGTCAAGCTAGGAAAAAGTCCGGAAATGAAGGTTAAGCTCAAAACCAGAAAAACAGTTTTGACGTCATTTTGCGGTAATGGTGTCAATTTCACTATGATTATTGGATGGGGGTGTAAGACCCACCGTTTCGAAGCTATGAAACAGGGCTACAACAATGTAGAAGGACACTCAGTCCAGTTGTGACGCCCCGAAAAAAAAAGAGTTTGAGAACCCGGAAATTTTCTAATTTTCTAGGGTTTATATTTTTTTTAATCGCCCGCCTTTTCTACATTTTCTTGATTAGAGAAATTCCCCAGATAAAGTTTATGAGCAAAAATAGTTTTAAAATGAATTTCCTAGTATTGGAGAGTTTTTAGAAAATTAAGAATATATAACGGACGTGGGACCCACAAGTGCGAAAAGTTCGGAAAAATTCGGCCAATTAGGTTAAATTCCGGATACTGTGTAAAATTTATCGGGTGTTAAGGGATAAGTAGAGGATGTGAATTGATTGATGTGAGAGGAAAAAGAAAAGATAAGATTGCATTTATGGAGGTGACAAGTGTCACCATTGTATTGGAAATACCTTATGACTTACTATTCATTTTCTTGACTTTTTGACCAATTGCTTAAATATCTCAAAAATCACACAAAATTCATTCTTGTCTTCAACCTCTTGGCTGATTCTCTCTCTAGCAAAGAAGGAAGAAAAACCTCTTCAAAGGTTGGCAATTATCTAGCTCAAATCCTCCAAAACACTTGCTTGATCTAGTTTCTACTCCATAAAACCTCTTCTTTTAGTGATAGTGAGTTGTTTGGTGAAGTTGTTTGGAAGCTTAAGGTGACAAGTAGCTCTCCCTCTTGTTTTGCTAAGGTAAGTGGTGGATGAACACCTCTCCTTCCTCTAATGATGTTCAATTCATGATTAGTGGTGTTATAAGATGCAATTTCATGGATTATTTCTTGAGTTTGGTTGAATTGGTGAAGTTTTATTATTTTTGGAGATTTTTCTGTTTTCATAGGGATATGATTGGGTGGTCATGTATGATGATTGGAAATGATGTTTAATGACTCTAGGAGGTGGAAAAAGTGATTAAGTGCAATCAATTTCTGTTTTGGAAGAAATTTCAGAAAATTAGGTTTTGTGAAGCTACATTCTGTCCGGTTTTATAGCTCCTAGTTAGAGGCCGAATTGGCCTTGGCTTAAAACATGAAAGTTGTAGGGAATGACATTTTAAAGGTGCCTACAAAATTTCAGGTCATTCGGAGTAGTGTGGAATGAGAAAATTCGAAATTACTATTGCTGTTCTGGTTTACCCGAAATTGGGATTTGCGACTGTAATTGGTTGTTTTGACTGGAATTTCTTTGGATTTAGGTGTTGGTGTCTTCTGATGAAATGTAGCTGGATGTCTTAGCTACCATATGCCTTTGTAATTTTGGCATTTGGACCTGTATAGACTGAGTTATAGTAATTACAGCATTATGTGATTTGTAAACCTGTTTTTTGGTGTTTCCAGTTGAGTATTTGGTACATTTGACCTAGTTGTGCTAGGATTTGGACTGAGTGACCTTCTACATTGTTGTAGCCCTGTTCCATAGCTTCGAAACGGTGGGTCTTGCACTTTCATCCGACAATCGTAGAGCCTTTGGTACCATTACCGCAAAATGACGTCAAAACTGTTTTTCTGGTTTTGAGCTTAACCTTCATTTCCGGACTTTTCCTAGCTTGACTTGTACTAGTACTACTTGGAGCTTGCTGAATGGCTATTGGATGAACTTATTTGTGTGACTTTGGAACTGGCTGAGGAAATAATGAAGCCTTGACGGCTGGAAAAGTAAGCAAATTCAGGGGAAGTGCTGTCCGAACTTTTAAAGGACTAGTTTGCATTGAGTTTGTGATCTAAGACTTGGGTTTGAGCAAGGCAATGATACATGATGGATGATTTCTGAGCCATTGAGGTGAGTGACCTCAAACTATTTCTGAAGTTCTTTATGAACCGTTTCCTGCATTATTTACTTTTAAACTGTTTCCAAAAGTTACTTTTGAACTGTTTTCTTGCATATCATGCGTACTTGCATATGAGTGTCCCTTGGTTGCTGTAATTCTTGACTTATTGGCTTGTCATTATTAATTGAAAATGTGTTAAGTACTTTCGATGATTGTTAAAACGAGTTTTCTAGGCGAGTGTGTACTTTATCGCACTCGACCTAAATAAATATGAATTTTCAATGATTAATGATTAAATGCTAGTTGCGCATGATGTAAGCCTTTTGGCTGAACTGGCCACCGCCCTTCGTTACCGATCGACTCGAGCCAGAAGCGGACTCGGTCGGGCGATATGGTGACCCTGGGTGAATTTGGTATACTCGAGTATTACCTTGTAGTCCGGCTACGTCCGGATGGGTGGAGTCCGGCCAACGTCGGATGGGTGGAGTCCGGTCAACGTCCGGAAAAGGGGATGAACGAATAAAAAGATGAACGAGGGTTTATTTATAAAAATGAAATTTTCAAATAATTGGAGGAATAAGGGGAAATGTCCGGGGAACGAACAAATGAATAGCTCCATGTGAGCGGTATCCTTTTAATGAATATGTTACTATCGCTTTCCATTGTAAATGTTTCTTGAATTATTGATTATTGATGGTTAATGTGTTGGCTTTGTTATGAAATTTCATGTTCGGAACCTCATTGAGATTTTAGCTCATTGAGCTTTGTGGAATTACCATGTGGTGTCATTTTCTGCTTTTGTTTTACTCTCACTGTGCAAATGTTGACCTGTAACAAAATTACATTTTTACCCCCGGTTACTTATTGAACTTCTAAAACATTACAATGATTTCACTGGCTCACGAGAGCAAAAATACGTACATCTGATTTCTGAACCATGACATCAATGAAATGAATTTTTGTGAAAACTATTTGATTACTGATTTTCTGGTTACTCGCTGAGCTTCTAGCTCACCCCAAAAATATTTTATTCCCCTCCACAGGGCTCAAGGCAAAGGCAGGACTTGTTGTGCTTATTCACGTGAATGGATGGCCTATATCTTGTACAGTTTCGGATTTGGAATCATTTGATGTATAGTTGGGAATTAGTTTCCGCTGCATTTGTGACATGTAATTATTGGAGACTTGGATGTATATTTGTGGACCATGTGATGTATATTTGAGGTTTATTCTTGTAATTCATTTGAGGACTTTAGTGAACGACTGAGTCCCGGCGAGAGCCGGGCAGGCGGCCCGCCGAACCCTCTGGTTCGCCTTAGGGGGAGGTGGGGCCGTCACAGTTGGTATCAGAGCTTAGGCTTCAGATCTCTGTAGTGTATCCTAGGATTGAAGTTTAGGATGCCGGACTGTGGGTTTGATTTGACTCTTGAGAGATTTGTGCGGGATGTCTTGACTTAATTGGTACAAGAGGGAATGTCGAGGACGACATTCTTTTAAGGAGGGGAGATTGTGACGCCCCGAAAAAAAAAGAGTTTGAGAACCCGGAAATTTTCTAATTTTCTAGGGTTTATATTTTTTTTTTAATCGCCCGCCTTTTCTACATTTTCTTGATTAGAGAAATTCCCCAGATAAAGTTTATGAGCAAAAATAGTTTTAAAATGAATTTCCTAGTATTGGAGAGTTTTTAGAAAATTAAGAATATATAACGGACGTGGGACCCACAAGTGCGAAAAGTTCGGAAAAATTCGGCCAATTAGGTTAAATTCCGGATACTGTGTAAAATTTATCGGGTGTTAAGGGATAAGTAGAGGATGTGAATTGATTGATGTGAGAGGAAAAAGAAAAGATAAGATTGCATTTATGGAGGTGACAAGTGTCACCATTGTATTGGAAATAGCTTATGACTTACTATTCATTTTCTTGACTTTTTGACCAATTGCTTAAATATCTCAAAAATCACACAAAATTCATTTTTGTCTTCAACCTCTTGGCTGATTCTCTCTCTAGCAAAGAAGGAAGAAAAACCTCTTCAAAGTTTGGCAATTATCTAGCTCAAATCCTCCAAAACACTTGCTTGATCTAGTTTCTACTCCATAAAACCTCTTCTTTTAGTGATAGTGAGTTGTTTGGTGAAGTTGTTTGGAAGCTTAAGGTGACAAGTAGCTCTCCCTCTTGTTTTGCTAAGGTAAGTGGTGGATGAACACCTCTCCTTCCTCTAATGATGTTCAATTCATGATTAGTGGTGTTATAAGATGCAATTTCATGGATTATTTCTTGAGTTTGGTTGAATTGGTGAAGTTTTATTATTTTTGGAGATTTTTCTGTTTTCATAGGGATATGATTGGGTGGTCATGTATGATGATTGGAAATGATGTTTAATGACTCTAGGAGGTGGAAAAAGTGATTAAGTGCAATCAATTTCTGTTTTGGAAGAAATTTCAGAAAATTAGGTTTTGTGAAGCTACATTCTGTCCGGTTTTATAGCTCCTAGTTAGAGGCCGAATTGGCCTTGGCTTAAAACATGAAAGTTGTAGGGAATGACATTTTAAAGGTGCCTACAAAATTTCAGGTCATTCGGAGTAGTGTGGAATGAGAAAATTCGAAATTACTATTGCTGTTCTGGTTTACCCGAAATTGGGATTTGCGACTGTAATTGGTTGTTTTGACTGGAATTTCTTTGGATTTAGGTGTTGGTGTCTTCTGATGAAATGTAGCTGGATATCTTAGCTACCATATGCCTTTGGAATTTTGGCATTTGGACCTGTATAGACTGAGTTATAGTAATTACAGCATTATGTGATTTGTAAACCTATTTTTTGGTGTTTCCAGTTGAGTATTTGGCAAATTTGACCTAGTTGTGCTAGGATTTGGACTGAGTGACCTTCTACATTGTTGTAGCCCTGTTCCATAGCTTCGAAACGGTGGGTCTTGCACTTTCATCCGACAATCGTAGAGCCTTTGGTACCATTACCGCAAAATGACGTCAAAACTGTTTTTCTGGTTTTGAGCTTAACCTTCATTTCCGGACTTTTCCTAGCTTGACTTGTACTAGTACTACTTGGAGCTTGCTGAATGGCTATTGGATGAACTTATTTGTGTGACTTTGGAACTGGCTGAGGAAATAATGAAGCCTTGACGGCTGGAAAAGTAAGCAAATTCAGGGGAAGTGCTGTCCGAACTTTTAAAGGACTAGTTTGCATTGAGTTTGTGATCTAAGACTTGGGTTTGAGCAAGGCAATGATACATGATGGATGATTTCTGAGCCATTGAGGTGAGTGACCTCAAACTATTTCTGAAGTTCTTTATGAACCGTTTCCTGCATTATTTACTTTTAAACTGTTTCCAAAAGTTACTTTTGAACTGTTTTCTTGCATATCATGCGTACTTGCATATGAGTGTCCCTTGGTTGCTGTAATTCTTGACTTATTGGCTTGTCATTATTAATTGAAAATGTGTTAAGTACTTTCGATGATTGTTAAAACGAGTTTTCTAGGCGAGTGTGTACTTTATCGCACTCGACCTAAATAAATATGAATTTTCAATGATTAATGATTAAATGCTAGTTGCGCATGATGTAAGCCTTTTGGCTGAACTGGCCACCGCCCTTCGTTACCGATCGACTCGAGCCAGAAGCGGACTCGGTCGGGCGATATGGTGACCCTGGGTGAATTTGGTATACTCGAGTATTACCTTGTAGTCCGGCTACGTCCGGATGGGTGGAGTCCGGCCAACGTCGGATGGGTGGAGTCCGGTCAACGTCCGGAAAAGGGGATGAACGAATAAAAAGATGAACGAGGGTTTATTTATAAAAATGAAATTTTCAAATAATTGGAGGAATAAGGGGAAATGTCCGGGGAACGAACAAATGAATAGCTCCATGTGAGCGGTATCCTTTTAATGAATATGTTACTATCGCTTTCCATTGTAAATGTTTCTTGAATTATTGATTATTGATGGTTAATGTGTTGGCTTTGTTATGAAATTTCATGTTCGGAACCTCATTGAGATTTTAGCTCATTGAGCTTTGTGGAATTACCATGTGGTGTCATTTTCTGCTTTTGTTTTACTCTCACTGTGCAAATGTTGACCTGTAACAAAATTACATTTTTACCCCCGGTTACTTATTGAACTTCTAAAACATTACAATGATTTCACTGGCTCACGAGAGCAAAAATACGTACATCTGATTTCTGAACCATGACATCAATGAAATGAATTTTTGTGAAAACTATTTGATTACTGATTTTCTGGTTACTCGCTGAGCTTCTAGCTCACCCCAAAAATATTTTATTCCCCTCCACAGGGCTCAAGGCAAAGGCAGGACTTGTTGTGCTTATTCACGTGAATGGATGGCCTATATCTTGTACAGTTTCGGATTTGGAATCATTTGATGTATAGTTGGGAATTAGTTTCCGCTGCATTTGTGACATGTAATTATTGGAGACTTGGATGTATATTTGTGGACCATGTGATGTATATTTGAGGTTTATTCTTGTAATTCATTTGAGGACTTTAGTGAACGACTGAGTCCCGGCGAGAGCCGGGCAGGCGGCCCGCCGAACCCTCTGGTTCGCCTTAGGGGGAGGTGGGGCCGTCACAGTTGGTATCAGAGCTTAGGCTTCAGATCTCTGTAGTGTATCCTAGGATTGAAGTTTAGGATGCCGGACTGTGGGTTTGATTTGACTCTTGAGAGATTTGTGCGGGATGTCTTGACTTAATTGGTACAAGAGGGAATGTCGAGGACGACATTCTTTTAAGGAGGGGAGATTGTGACGCCCCGAAAAAAAAAGAGTTTGAGAACCCGGAAATTTTCTAATTTTCTAGGGTTTATATTTTTTTTTTAATCGCCCGCCTTTTCTACATTTTCTTGATTAGAGAAATTCCCCAGATAAAGTTTATGAGCAAAAATAGTTTTAAAATGAATTTCCTAGTATTGGAGAGTTTTTAGAAAATTAAGAATATATAACGGACGTGGGACCCACAAGTGCGAAAAGTTCGGAAAAATTCGGCCAATTAGGTTAAATTCCGGATACTGTGTAAAATTTATCGGGTGTTAAGGGATAAGTAGAGGATGTGAATTGATTGATGTGAGAGGAAAAAGAAAAGATAAGATTGCATTTATGGAGGTGACAAGTGTCACCATTGTATTGGAAATAGCTTATGACTTACTATTCATTTTCTTGACTTTTTGACCAATTGCTTAAATATCTCAAAAATCACACAAAATTCATTTTTGTCTTCAACCTCTTGGCTGATTCTCTCTCTAGCAAAGAAGGAAGAAAAACCTCTTCAAAGTTTGGCAATTATCTAGCTCAAATCCTCCAAAACACTTGCTTGATCTAGTTTCTACTCCATAAAACCTCTTCTTTTAGTGATAGTGAGTTGTTTGGTGAAGTTGTTTGGAAGCTTAAGGTGACAAGTAGCTCTCCCTCTTGTTTTGCTAAGGTAAGTGGTGGATGAACACCTCTCCTTCCTCTAATGATGTTCAATTCATGATTAGTGGTGTTATAAGATGCAATTTCATGGATTATTTCTTGAGTTTGGTTGAATTGGTGAAGTTTTATTATTTTTGGAGATTTTTCTGTTTTCATAGGGATATGATTGGGTGGTCATGTATGATGATTGGAAATGATGTTTAATGACTCTAGGAGGTGGAAAAAGTGATTAAGTGCAATCAATTTCTGTTTTGGAAGAAATTTCAGAAAATTAGGTTTTGTGAAGCTACATTCTGTCCGGTTTTATAGCTCCTAGTTAGAGGCCGAATTGGCCTTGGCTTAAAACATGAAAGTTGTAGGGAATGACATTTTAAAGGTGCCTACAAAATTTCAGGTCATTCGGAGTAGTGTGGAATGAGAAAATTCGAAATTACTATTGCTGTTCTGGTTTACCCGAAATTGGGATTTGCGACTGTAATTGGTTGTTTTGACTGGAATTTCTTTGGATTTAGGTGTTGGTGTCTTCTGATGAAATGTAGCTGGATGTCTTAGCTACCATATGCCTTTGGAATTTTGGCATTTGGACCTGTATAGACTGAGTTATAGTAATTACAGCATTATGTGATTTGTAAACCTGTTTTTTGGTGTTTCCAGTTGAGTATTTGGCAAATTTGACCTAGTTGTGCTAGGATTTGGACTGAGTGACCTTCTACATTGTTGTAGCCCTGTTCCATAGCTTCGAAACGGTGGGTCTTGCACTTTCATCCGACAATCGTAGAGCCTTTGGTACCATTACCGCAAAATGACGTCAAAACTGTTTTTCTGGTTTTGAGCTTAACCTTCATTTCCGGACTTTTCCTAGCTTGACTTGTACTAGTACTACTTGGAGCTTGCTGAATGGCTATTGGATGAACTTATTTGTGTGACTTTGGAACTGGCTGAGGAAATAATGAAGCCTTGACGGCTGGAAAAGTAAGCAAATTCAGGGGAAGTGCTGTCCGAACTTTTAAAGGACTAGTTTGCATTGAGTTTGTGATCTAAGACTTGGGTTTGAGCAAGGCAATGATACATGATGGATGATTTCTGAGCCATTGAGGTGAGTGACCTCAAACTATTTCTGAAGTTCTTTATGAACCGTTTCCTGCATTATTTACTTTTAAACTGTTTCCAAAAGTTACTTTTGAACTGTTTTCTTGCATATCATGCGTACTTGCATATGAGTGTCCCTTGGTTGCTGTAATTCTTGACTTATTGGCTTGTCATTATTAATTGAAAATGTGTTAAGTACTTTCGATGATTGTTAAAACGAGTTTTCTAGGCGAGTGTGTACTTTATCGCACTCGACCTAAATAAATATGAATTTTCAATGATTAATGATTAAATGCTAGTTGCGCATGATGTAAGCCTTTTGGCTGAACTGGCCACCGCCCTTCGTTACCGATCGACTCGAGCCAGAAGCGGACTCGGTCGGGCGATATGGTGACCCTGGGTGAATTTGGTATACTCGAGTATTACCTTGTAGTCCGGCTACGTCCGGATGGGTGGAGTCCGGCCAACGTCGGATGGGTGGAGTCCGGTCAACGTCCGGAAAAGGGGATGAACGAATAAAAAGATGAACGAGGGTTTATTTATAAAAATG
Organism: Coffea arabica; assembly: GCF_036785885.1. Classification (NCBI taxonomy): domain Eukaryota; kingdom Viridiplantae; phylum Streptophyta; class Magnoliopsida; order Gentianales; family Rubiaceae; genus Coffea; species Coffea arabica. The sequence continues at coordinate 40,580,361 of NC_092329.1, forward strand.
AAATTTTCAAATAATTGGAGGAATAAGGGGAAATGTCCGGGGAACGAACAAATGAATAGCTCCATGTGAGCGGTATCCTTTTAATGAATATGTTACTATCGCTTTCCATTGTAAATGTTTCTTGAATTATTGATTATTGATGGTTAATGTGTTGGCTTTGTTATGAAATTTCATGTTCGGAACCTCATTGAGATTTTAGCTCATTGAGCTTTGTGGAATTACCATGTGGTGTCATTTTCTGCTTTTGTTTTACTCTCACTGTGCAAATGTTGACCTGTAACAAAATTACATTTTTACCCCCGGTTACTTATTGAACTTCTAAAACATTACAATGATTTCACTGGCTCACGAGAGCAAAAATACGTACATCTGATTTCTGAACCATGACATCAATGAAATGAATTTTTGTGAAAACTATTTGATTACTGATTTTCTGGTTACTCGCTGAGCTTCTAGCTCACCCCAAAAATATTTTATTCCCCTCCACAGGGCTCAAGGCAAAGGCAGGACTTGTTGTGCTTATTCACGTGAATGGATGGCCTATATCTTGTACAGTTTCGGATTTGGAATCATTTGATGTATAGTTGGGAATTAGTTTCCGCTGCATTTGTGACATGTAATTATTGGAGACTTGGATGTATATTTGTGGACCATGTGATGTATATTTGAGGTTTATTCTTGTAATTCATTTGAGGACTTTAGTGAACGACTGAGTCCCGGCGAGAGCCGGGCAGGCGGCCCGCCGAACCCTCTGGTTCGCCTTAGGGGGAGGTGGGGCCGTCACAGTTGGTATCAGAGCTTAGGCTTCAGATCTCTGTAGTGTATCCTAGGATTGAAGTTTAGGATGCCGGACTGTGGGTTTGATTTGACTCTTGAGAGATTTGTGCGGGATGTCTTGACTTAATTGGTACAAGAGGGAATGTCGAGGACGACATTCTTTTAAGGAGGGGAGATTGTGACGCCCCGAAAAAAAAAGAGTTTGAGAACCCGGAAATTTTCTAATTTTCTAGGGTTTATATTTTTTTTTTAATCGCCCGCCTTTTCTACATTTTCTTGATTAGAGAAATTCCCCAGATAAAGTTTATGAGCAAAAATAGTTTTAAAATGAATTTCCTAGTATTGGAGAGTTTTTAGAAAATTAAGAATATATAACGGACGTGGGACCCACAAGTGCGAAAAGTTCGGAAAAATTCGGCCAATTAGGTTAAATTCCGGATACTGTGTAAAATTTATCGGGTGTTAAGGGATAAGTAGAGGATGTGAATTGATTGATGTGAGAGGAAAAAGAAAAGATAAGATTGCATTTATGGAGGTGACAAGTGTCACCATTGTATTGGAAATAGCTTATGACTTACTATTCATTTTCTTGACTTTTTGACCAATTGCTTAAATATCTCAAAAATCACACAAAATTCATTTTTGTCTTCAACCTCTTGGCTGATTCTCTCTCTAGCAAAGAAGGAAGAAAAACCTCTTCAAAGTTTGGCAATTATCTAGCTCAAATCCTCCAAAACACTTGCTTGATCTAGTTTCTACTCCATAAAACCTCTTCTTTTAGTGATAGTGAGTTGTTTGGTGAAGTTGTTTGGAAGCTTAAGGTGACAAGTAGCTCTCCCTCTTGTTTTGCTAAGGTAAGTGGTGGATGAACACCTCTCCTTCCTCTAATGATGTTCAATTCATGATTAGTGGTGTTATAAGATGCAATTTCATGGATTATTTCTTGAGTTTGGTTGAATTGGTGAAGTTTTATTATTTTTGGAGATTTTTCTGTTTTCATAGGGATATGATTGGGTGGTCATGTATGATGATTGGAAATGATGTTTAATGACTCTAGGAGGTGGAAAAAGTGATTAAGTGCAATCAATTTCTGTTTTGGAAGAAATTTCAGAAAATTAGGTTTTGTGAAGCTACATTCTGTCCGGTTTTATAGCTCCTAGTTAGAGGCCGAATTGGCCTTGGCTTAAAACATGAAAGTTGTAGGGAATGACATTTTAAAGGTGCCTACAAAATTTCAGGTCATTCGGAGTAGTGTGGAATGAGAAAATTCGAAATTACTATTGCTGTTCTGGTTTACCCGAAATTGGGATTTGCGACTGTAATTGGTTGTTTTGACTGGAATTTCTTTGGATTTAGGTGTTGGTGTCTTCTGATGAAATGTAGCTGGATGTCTTAGCTACCATATGCCTTTGGAATTTTGGCATTTGGACCTGTATAGACTGAGTTATAGTAATTACAGCATTATGTGATTTGTAAACCTGTTTTTTGGTGTTTCCAGTTGAGTATTTGGCAAATTTGACCTAGTTGTGCTAGGATTTGGACTGAGTGACCTTCTACATTGTTGTAGCCCTGTTCCATAGCTTCGAAACGGTGGGTCTTGCACTTTCATCCGACAATCGTAGAGCCTTTGGTACCATTACCGCAAAATGACGTCAAAACTGTTTTTCTGGTTTTGAGCTTAACCTTCATTTCCGGACTTTTCCTAGCTTGACTTGTACTAGTACTACTTGGAGCTTGCTGAATGGCTATTGGATGAACTTATTTGTGTGACTTTGGAACTGGCTGAGGAAATAATGAAGCCTTGACGGCTGGAAAAGTAAGCAAATTCAGGGGAAGTGCTGTCCGAACTTTTAAAGGACTAGTTTGCATTGAGTTTGTGATCTAAGACTTGGGTTTGAGCAAGGCAATGATACATGATGGATGATTTCTGAGCCATTGAGGTGAGTGACCTCAAACTATTTCTGAAGTTCTTTATGAACCGTTTCCTGCATTATTTACTTTTAAACTGTTTCCAAAAGTTACTTTTGAACTGTTTTCTTGCATATCATGCGTACTTGCATATGAGTGTCCCTTGGTTGCTGTAATTCTTGACTTATTGGCTTGTCATTATTAATTGAAAATGTGTTAAGTACTTTCGATGATTGTTAAAACGAGTTTTCTAGGCGAGTGTGTACTTTATCGCACTCGACCTAAATAAATATGAATTTTCAATGATTAATGATTAAATGCTAGTTGCGCATGATGTAAGCCTTTTGGCTGAACTGGCCACCGCCCTTCGTTACCGATCGACTCGAGCCAGAAGCGGACTCGGTCGGGCGATATGGTGACCCTGGGTGAATTTGGTATACTCGAGTATTACCTTGTAGTCCGGCTACGTCCGGATGGGTGGAGTCCGGCCAACGTCGGATGGGTGGAGTCCGGTCAACGTCCGGAAAAGGGGATGAACGAATAAAAAGATGAACGAGGGTTTATTTATAAAAATGAAATTTTCAAATAATTGGAGGAATAAGGGGAAATGTCCGGGGAACGAACAAATGAATAGCTCCATGTGAGCGGTATCCTTTTAATGAATATGTTACTATCGCTTTCCATTGTAAATGTTTCTTGAATTATTGATTATTGATGGTTAATGTGTTGGCTTTGTTATGAAATTTCATGTTCGGAACCTCATTGAGATTTTAGCTCATTGAGCTTTGTGGAATTACCATGTGGTGTCATTTTCTGCTTTTGTTTTACTCTCACTGTGCAAATGTTGACCTGTAACAAAATTACATTTTTACCCCCGGTTACTTATTGAACTTCTAAAACATTACAATGATTTCACTGGCTCACGAGAGCAAAAATACGTACATCTGATTTCTGAACCATGACATCAATGAAATGAATTTTTGTGAAAACTATTTGATTACTGATTTTCTGGTTACTCGCTGAGCTTCTAGCTCACCCCAAAAATATTTTATTCCCCTCCACAGGGCTCAAGGCAAAGGCAGGACTTGTTGTGCTTATTCACGTGAATGGATGGCCTATATCTTGTACAGTTTCGGATTTGGAATCATTTGATGTATAGTTGGGAATTAGTTTCCGCTGCATTTGTGACATGTAATTATTGGAGACTTGGATGTATATTTGTGGACCATGTGATGTATATTTGAGGTTTATTCTTGTAATTCATTTGAGGACTTTAGTGAACGACTGAGTCCCGGCGAGAGCCGGGCAGGCGGCCCGCCGAACCCTCTGGTTCGCCTTAGGGGGAGGTGGGGCCGTCACAGTTGGTATCAGAGCTTAGGCTTCAGATCTCTGTAGTGTATCCTAGGATTGAAGTTTAGGATGCCGGACTGTGGGTTTGATTTGACTCTTGAGAGATTTGTGCGGGATGTCTTGACTTAATTGGTACAAGAGGGAATGTCGAGGACGACATTCTTTTAAGGAGGGGAGATTGTGACGCCCCGAAAAAAAAAGAGTTTGAGAACCCGGAAATTTTCTAATTTTCTAGGGTTTATATTTTTTTTTTAATCGCCCGCCTTTTCTACATTTTCTTGATTAGAGAAATTCCCCAGATAAAGTTTATGAGCAAAAATAGTTTTAAAATGAATTTCCTAGTATTGGAGAGTTTTTAGAAAATTAAGAATATATAACGGACGTGGGACCCACAAGTGCGAAAAGTTCGGAAAAATTCGGCCAATTAGGTTAAATTCCGGATACTGTGTAAAATTTATCGGGTGTTAAGGGATAAGTAGAGGATGTGAATTGATTGATGTGAGAGGAAAAAGAAAAGATAAGATTGCATTTATGGAGGTGACAAGTGTCACCATTGTATTGGAAATAGCTTATGACTTACTATTCATTTTCTTGACTTTTTGACCAATTGCTTAAATATCTCAAAAATCACACAAAATTCATTTTTGTCTTCAACCTCTTGGCTGATTCTCTCTCTAGCAAAGAAGGAAGAAAAACCTCTTCAAAGTTTGGCAATTATCTAGCTCAAATCCTCCAAAACACTTGCTTGATCTAGTTTCTACTCCATAAAACCTCTTCTTTTAGTGATAGTGAGTTGTTTGGTGAAGTTGTTTGGAAGCTTAAGGTGACAAGTAGCTCTCCCTCTTGTTTTGCTAAGGTAAGTGGTGGATGAACACCTCTCCTTCCTCTAATGATGTTCAATTCATGATTAGTGGTGTTATAAGATGCAATTTCATGGATTATTTCTTGAGTTTGGTTGAATTGGTGAAGTTTTATTATTTTTGGAGATTTTTCTGTTTTCATAGGGATATGATTGGGTGGTCATGTATGATGATTGGAAATGATGTTTAATGACTCTAGGAGGTGGAAAAAGTGATTAAGTGCAATCAATTTCTGTTTTGGAAGAAATTTCAGAAAATTAGGTTTTGTGAAGCTACATTCTGTCCGGTTTTATAGCTCCTAGTTAGAGGCCGAATTGGCCTTGGCTTAAAACATGAAAGTTGTAGGGAATGACATTTTAAAGGTGCCTACAAAATTTCAGGTCATTCGGAGTAGTGTGGAATGAGAAAATTCGAAATTACTATTGCTGTTCTGGTTTACCCGAAATTGGGATTTGCGACTGTAATTGGTTGTTTTGACTGGAATTTCTTTGGATTTAGGTGTTGGTGTCTTCTGATGAAATGTAGCTGGATGTCTTAGCTACCATATGCCTTTGGAATTTTGGCATTTGGACCTGTATAGACTGAGTTATAGTAATTACAGCATTATGTGATTTGTAAACCTGTTTTTTGGTGTTTCCAGTTGAGTATTTGGCAAATTTGACCTAGTTGTGCTAGGATTTGGACTGAGTGACCTTCTACATTGTTGTAGCCCTGTTCCATAGCTTCGAAACGGTGGGTCTTGCACTTTCATCCGACAATCGTAGAGCCTTTGGTACCATTACCGCAAAATGACGTCAAAACTGTTTTTCTGGTTTTGAGCTTAACCTTCATTTCCGGACTTTTCCTAGCTTGACTTGTACTAGTACTACTTGGAGCTTGCTGAATGGCTATTGGATGAACTTATTTGTGTGACTTTGGAACTGGCTGAGGAAATAATGAAGCCTTGACGGCTGGAAAAGTAAGCAAATTCAGGGGAAGTGCTGTCCGAACTTTTAAAGGACTAGTTTGCATTGAGTTTGTGATCTAAGACTTGGGTTTGAGCAAGGCAATGATACATGATGGATGATTTCTGAGCCATTGAGGTGAGTGACCTCAAACTATTTCTGAAGTTCTTTATGAACCGTTTCCTGCATTATTTACTTTTAAACTGTTTCCAAAAGTTACTTTTGAACTGTTTTCTTGCATATCATGCGTACTTGCATATGAGTGTCCCTTGGTTGCTGTAATTCTTGACTTATTGGCTTGTCATTATTAATTGAAAATGTGTTAAGTACTTTCGATGATTGTTAAAACGAGTTTTCTAGGCGAGTGTGTACTTTATCGCACTCGACCTAAATAAATATGAATTTTCAATGATTAATGATTAAATGCTAGTTGCGCATGATGTAAGCCTTTTGGCTGAACTGGCCACCGCCCTTCGTTACCGATCGACTCGAGCCAGAAGCGGACTCGGTCGGGCGATATGGTGACCCTGGGTGAATTTGGTATACTCGAGTATTACCTTGTAGTCCGGCTACGTCCGGATGGGTGGAGTCCGGCCAACGTCGGATGGGTGGAGTCCGGTCAACGTCCGGAAAAGGGGATGAACGAATAAAAAGATGAACGAGGGTTTATTTATAAAAATGAAATTTTCAAATAATTGGAGGAATAAGGGGAAATGTCCGGGGAACGAACAAATGAATAGCTCCATGTGAGCGGTATCCTTTTAATGAATATGTTACTATCGCTTTCCATTGTAAATGTTTCTTGAATTATTGATTATTGATGGTTAATGTGTTGGCTTTGTTATGAAATTTCATGTTCGGAACCTCATTGAGATTTTAGCTCATTGAGCTTTGTGGAATTACCATGTGGTGTCATTTTCTGCTTTTGTTTTACTCTCACTGTGCAAATGTTGACCTGTAACAAAATTACATTTTTACCCCCGGTTACTTATTGAACTTCTAAAACATTACAATGATTTCACTGGCTCACGAGAGCAAAAATACGTACATCTGATTTCTGAACCATGACATCAATGAAATGAATTTTTGTGAAAACTATTTGATTACTGATTTTCTGGTTACTCGCTGAGCTTCTAGCTCACCCCAAAAATATTTTATTCCCCTCCACAGGGCTCAAGGCAAAGGCAGGACTTGTTGTGCTTATTCACGTGAATGGATGGCCTATATCTTGTACAGTTTCGGATTTGGAATCATTTGATGTATAGTTGGGAATTAGTTTCCGCTGCATTTGTGACATGTAATTATTGGAGACTTGGATGTATATTTGTGGACCATGTGATGTATATTTGAGGTTTATTCTTGTAATTCATTTGAGGACTTTAGTGAACGACTGAGTCCCGGCGAGAGCCGGGCAGGCGGCCCGCCGAACCCTCTGGTTCGCCTTAGGGGGAGGTGGGGCCGTCACAGTTGGTATCAGAGCTTAGGCTTCAGATCTCTGTAGTGTATCCTAGGATTGAAGTTTAGGATGCCGGACTGTGGGTTTGATTTGACTCTTGAGAGATTTGTGCGGGATGTCTTGACTTAATTGGTACAAGAGGGAATGTCGAGGACGACATTCTTTTAAGGAGGGGAGATTGTGACGCCCCGAAAAAAAAAGAGTTTGAGAACCCGGAAATTTTCTAATTTTCTAGGGTTTATATTTTTTTTTTAATCGCCCGCCTTTTCTACATTTTCTTGATTAGAGAAATTCCCCAGATAAAGTTTATGAGCAAAAATAGTTTTAAAATGAATTTCCTAGTATTGGAGAGTTTTTAGAAAATTAAGAATATATAACGGACGTGGGACCCACAAGTGCGAAAAGTTCGGAAAAATTCGGCCAATTAGGTTAAATTCCGGATACTGTGTAAAATTTATCGGGTGTTAAGGGATAAGTAGAGGATGTGAATTGATTGATGTGAGAGGAAAAAGAAAAGATAAGATTGCATTTATGGAGGTGACAAGTGTCACCATTGTATTGGAAATAGCTTATGACTTACTATTCATTTTCTTGACTTTTTGACCAATTGCTTAAATATCTCAAAAATCACACAAAATTCATTTTTGTCTTCAACCTCTTGGCTGATTCTCTCTCTAGCAAAGAAGGAAGAAAAACCTCTTCAAAGTTTGGCAATTATCTAGCTCAAATCCTCCAAAACACTTGCTTGATCTAGTTTCTACTCCATAAAACCTCTTCTTTTAGTGATAGTGAGTTGTTTGGTGAAGTTGTTTGGAAGCTTAAGGTGACAAGTAGCTCTCCCTCTTGTTTTGCTAAGGTAAGTGGTGGATGAACACCTCTCCTTCCTCTAATGATGTTCAATTCATGATTAGTGGTGTTATAAGATGCAATTTCATGGATTATTTCTTGAGTTTGGTTGAATTGGTGAAGTTTTATTATTTTTGGAGATTTTTCTGTTTTCATAGGGATATGATTGGGTGGTCATGTATGATGATTGGAAATGATGTTTAATGACTCTAGGAGGTGGAAAAAGTGATTAAGTGCAATCAATTTCTGTTTTGGAAGAAATTTCAGAAAATTAGGTTTTGTGAAGCTACATTCTGTCCGGTTTTATAGCTCCTAGTTAGAGGCCGAATTGGCCTTGGCTTAAAACATGAAAGTTGTAGGGAATGACATTTTAAAGGTGCCTACAAAATTTCAGGTCATTCGGAGTAGTGTGGAATGAGAAAATTCGAAATTACTATTGCTGTTCTGGTTTACCCGAAATTGGGATTTGCGACTGTAATTGGTTGTTTTGACTGGAATTTCTTTGGATTTAGGTGTTGGTGTCTTCTGATGAAATGTAGCTGGATGTCTTAGCTACCATATGCCTTTGGAATTTTGGCATTTGGACCTGTATAGACTGAGTTATAGTAATTACAGCATTATGTGATTTGTAAACCTGTTTTTTGGTGTTTCCAGTTGAGTATTTGGCAAATTTGACCTAGTTGTGCTAGGATTTGGACTGAGTGACCTTCTACATTGTTGTAGCCCTGTTCCATAGCTTCGAAACGGTGGGTCTTGCACTTTCATCCGACAATCGTAGAGCCTTTGGTACCATTACCGCAAAATGACGTCAAAACTGTTTTTCTGGTTTTGAGCTTAACCTTCATTTCCGGACTTTTCCTAGCTTGACTTGTACTAGTACTACTTGGAGCTTGCTGAATGGCTATTGGATGAACTTATTTGTGTGACTTTGGAACTGGCTGAGGAAATAATGAAGCCTTGACGGCTGGAAAAGTAAGCAAATTCAGGGGAAGTGCTGTCCGAACTTTTAAAGGACTAGTTTGCATTGAGTTTGTGATCTAAGACTTGGGTTTGAGCAAGGCAATGATACATGATGGATGATTTCTGAGCCATTGAGGTGAGTGACCTCAAACTATTTCTGAAGTTCTTTATGAACCGTTTCCTGCATTATTTACTTTTAAACTGTTTCCAAAAGTTACTTTTGAACTGTTTTCTTGCATATCATGCGTACTTGCATATGAGTGTCCCTTGGTTGCTGTAATTCTTGACTTATTGGCTTGTCATTATTAATTGAAAATGTGTTAAGTACTTTCGATGATTGTTAAAACGAGTTTTCTAGGCGAGTGTGTACTTTATCGCACTCGATCTAAATAAATATGAATTTTCAATGATTAATGATTAAATGCTAGTTGCGCATGATGTAAGCCTTTTGGCTGAACTGGCGCTTCAAACTCATCAATACCTACAACTTTCATGTTTTGACCAAAGTCCAATTCGGCCTCTAACCCTATGATCCAAAACCGGACAGAATTAGGGGTTTATGAACCCTAACTTTCCATTTTCTATCCAAATCCAAAATTGATTGCATTTATCAACAATTCACACCTACTAGAGTCATTTTAAACCATTACCATTCATCATACAAGGCCACAACATCTCATTCATATTAAACCAGAAAATTCATCATAAAATGGAAAACTTCACCAAATCACTTCAAATCAAGAAATAATTCACATAATCCATCACTTTAGCTACTACTAAGCATCACTTAAGCATCATTAGGTGTAGTAGGATGTTCAACCATCACTTACCTAGGAAACAAGAGAAAGGAAGATGTTGGACACCTTAGCTCTTCAAACAAACTTCACCACAACACTCACTAGTACCAAATGAAAGGATTTTATGGAGTAGAATCTAATTTAGGCAATTGTTTTGGTTAATTTGAGCTAATTGGGAGCTTGAAAATTGAAGAAGCTTTCTTCCTTCTTGAGCTAAGAGGGCCGGCCAACAAGAGGTGAAAAATGGTGATTTTTTTTGTGAATTTTCAAGATATTTAATCAAATGGGTCAAAAGTCAAAAAGGTGAATAGTAACTCTTAAGTTAAAACCAATGTAGTGGTGACACTTGTCACCTTCATAAATGCAATCTTATCTTTCTCTTTCCTCTCACATCAATCAAAATTACAACCTCTACTTATCTTTTAGCACCCGATAAATTAAATCCAGTATCCAAAACTTAACCTAGTTGGCCGAATTTTTCCGAACTTTTCGCACTAGTGGGTCCCACGTCCATTATACACTCTTAATTTTCCAAAAACTCTCCAAGGCTAGAAAAATCATCTAAAAACTATAATTACTCATAAAAATTCCTCAGGAAAATTTCCTAAGCCAGGAAATGCAGAAAACATGCTATTAAAGGAAATAAAACCCTCGGAAAAGATTAGGGTTTTTACGGGTTCTCAAACTCTTTTTTTTTTCGGGGCGTCACAGAATCAGCATTAGCACAAAACATGAAAATTGTAGATAATGATGTTTTATAGTTTCCTACAAAATTTCAGCTCAATCGGAGGAACGTAGCCTATGAAAAGACCGAAATACCCCTGCTGCCCTGTTTCTATCCGAACATGCTAATCAACTTCTGTAATTGGTTGTTTTGACCAGGAATACTACTGATTTGGTTGTCAATATCTTCTTAAGCATTATAGCCTTGTGTCTTAGCTTTCAAATGACTTTAGAATTACCTGATTTGGAGTTGCGTGTGCTGAGATAAGGGCGAATGAATCAGGACTGCCAGTTGAATTTCGCGGTGAGTTTCGAACTAGAAAAATATTGAGGTGTTTTGGTAAATTTGACCTAGTTAGGGTAAGAACTGGACTGAGTAGCCTTCTTCAACATTGTATCCCTTTTCCTTAGCTTCAAAACGGTGTAAATTATACCTCAATCTGACAGGGATAGCTTTAGTTACGTTAATTCCGCTAAGCAACAGCAAACCTGCCTTTTGTTTTCCAATTCAAACTTCGTTTCCGCATATGTCCTAGTTTGATTTTGCACTTATACGTTCCATATGATTTTACTCTAGTGATATGTGGATTCGATTTATGACTCATATTCGAGCCTTATTTTGGCGCTAATTAAAAGTGTTTGATAGCTTGTGATTTGTGGGTGTTGAGCTTTGGTTGGAAAGTAAAGAAAGACAAGGGAAATGCTGTCAAAATTTTCGCGGAGCTTCTGCACAGTCTCGAGAAATTTGCTATATCTTGATGTAGGAATGTCAGAATTGAGTTCTGTTTGTTGCAGTTTAAACTAGATTTGTAGGGCTATAAACCATGTAAATTTTAGACCCTGTTTCTGTCTGTACAATTTCTGGTGATTTTTCAAATTTGACTGAAATATTGTACCTGTTCTGTCTTTCACTGGATAAAGCAGCAACTTGAGGCTTGAATTTGACTGACTTGTGTTTTGAATCTTATAAGGGTGTTCTCTGGAAAGTTATAGCCTTTGAATGTATTTTCCAACGGTATAACTTTTACTAATTTTGGACATACAAAACTTGAGATATGATTTTTCATATAGGGTTGCGCGAAACTCGAAAATCCTGTTTTCCTAGTATCGATCTTACTTTCATTTTCTACTTCAAATTTGGAGTTGGTCAGCCATTGTAGGAAGGGTTTTGAGGTTGTTCATGCCTTTAGGACTAATCGTTATCTTTTCACTCCAAAGTCACCTCTTCGCTTTACATTAATGGTTCATTTGGATATGCACCTGACTTGTAATCGAGTTTTACTTGCGAATTCCACTTATTAGGTCTTGGAGTCCAGTCTTAAGTGTTTCCCTTGATTGTTCTAGGAGGCGCCGGCGAGTAAAACCATACTTGGGAAGGAAACTTTTGAAATTATCCTTGTTTAATCAGGTGAGTGCACCACTCCCCTGAATTATTGCTAAACTGGTTTTCTGTACTTGCAACTTGTTATTTGAATATTTTTCCTGACTTTTTATCTTGTATGAGGCATGGGTATACTTTATCACATTCGTTCTCTTGCCTGTACTGAACGAACTGCAATCTATTACTTGTACTTGTTATTTACGTGAACCTGTTACTTGCACTTGTTATGAGATCGTTTGGAAGTGTGTCCAACGATCGTCCTGTTAAACTTGAGCTCAACCTCATGGGGAGTTAATTAAATCGAGCCAGCAAGGGCTTGGTCGAGATAGTTGACAATCCATGGGTACCTGTTTCTGGGGAATCTTTGGGTATTGAGACTCTTGATTCCGGTATACTCGAGTATTACCATTTCTGTTCATGTTTGGCGTTCGGGCCCGGTAAGGGGTATGTTAGGTGAATAGGATTTTGGCGTTAAAGTGGTGTTCTACTGGACTGGTTTCTTTATTTGAACGTTGACGGAGGGTCAACGAGGCTGGATCAAGTATTGCAACGGGGATTTGGCTCCTGAGAGCCACCTGTATCCTTTACATTGTGATGTTCAGTTATCGTATTTGATGTGAATATGTGCCTCCAAAGTCCTTTCTCATGAATTCTACTGATTCAACCGTTTATACTATTGGTACCTCATTGAGCTTTTAGCTCACCCCGTTCCGCTATCCTTGTTTTCCTTAAAGGGAACCATCTTTTGGAACTTCAATGTTTTGAGGAATGAGTTGAGCTAGCTAGAAATTCTTTTGGTATAGCTCCTCGTCAATTTGGAAACCCTAAATGTATCTTAATACAATATTTCCTTTTGGATTTGTAAACTTACTAATATGTATATTATAAAGTGTTTGCTCATGTTTATGTAACATATGTATTCGGGAATGTACATTCTTTCATGGCAAACAAAGTTTCTTGTATTTGGTCGGATCCTGCACGGAAGCGGCCCTTCTATTTCGTTTTGATTCTTGTAGTTTTATTCCAGTTTTGATGGAGGTATGACTGAGTCCCGGCGCTAAACCCTGGGGTACGCCCTGGGGGAGGTGGGGCTGTCACACTATTCCTAATTGACTTTTGAACACATTTTGGCAGCAAATTCCTTAAGCTTCCAAAGGAAGCTTCACAACTCAAACAACCCTCTCTCTCCTCTCCTCAAGCTCGGCTGAACAGTAAGAAAAAAAGAAAGGAAAGAAAGCTTCTTCATCTCCTTCATCTTGCTTCCATTGCACCTCTCAAATTGCATCCAACTTCAAAACCCCTTGGAGATTAGCTTTAACTCAGTGAAAGGCTTCATCTTGCGGTGATTCTTGGAGTTTTTCGTGGTGAAATTTCTTGTTTCTTCAAGAACTACAGAGGTAATCATCAACTCCATTTAATACAATATTTACGATTGGATTTGCAAGGGTTTGAACCCTAAGCATAGATTAGGCTAGCGGACTTGAGATGTTTAATTTCTTGCTTTAAATGTTAGGCTAGCGGTCTTGTGGTGACCTCTAGGTAGCTGCCTTGAGGATTAAATGCTTTTTTAATGTTGTTTGTGTGTTATATGAGGGGTATATAATTAGAAAAAGAAGAAAGAATCAAAGGAAAGTGGTGCAAGTGCGATGGCCGAAACTGTCCAGTGATTTTCGTACCTTCCTTTCAAATTTTTGTGGGTTGTTTTTTTGTGAAATTGGTTGATATATGTTGTATATGGTGTGTAGAAAGTTTCTATCAAAACTCATTTGAATTGGTTGAGCAAAACTTGAAATTTCGAAATTTGAAGAAAACTGGAAAACATGTTCAGGCAGTCTGAATAGTATCACTTTGATCGAACATAACTCTTTGTACAAAAGTCAAAATTGAGTGTCATTTATGGCATTTGAAACTAGACATTTTTAGCTTTCCAATGGTATAAAATTCACTTTCTAGTTCGAAATGAGTGAGCCGTAGTGATTCGGCAAAGTTGCTGTCCTGTTCTAATGGTCTATCCGAGAGAAAGGTAGAAGCTGCATTTTGTGGCTCTATTTTCTCTCACTTATGAACTGATTTTGAAAAAGATTTGTTCTGAAAAAATGTAGCGTTGTGATTCTAGTTTCCAAAGCCACCAACCACTCTCAATTTTAAGTTGTATTGAGTGAGATATGGTTCAATTTACAAACTGTGCCAAAGCTAGAAATTTGGAAAACCCTTTCTTCTTGCTAGCCGACTGGTTAGGTTTGGTTTGGGACATTTTGTATTAAAACTTTTGGTGTCAATTACCCACCAATTACTTATTAGATGATATAAGACCTTGTTTTTACAAATGAACTGAATTGGGACTGATTTCATGGTGCAAAATGTTTGAAAAAGGAAAAAAAATAGAAAGCAAGAAGACAGATTTGCTTTAAGAATTTCCTAAATTTTGGTAGTTTTGTTAACTATCTTCCTGTACGAGTTTTTATGTGAAATTTGGTAGACAAGTATTTCTCATATAGAGGTTTAAGTGTACCAAATTTGGTGTTATTCTAAAACCATTTCGATACCCAAATGATGTCCCAAAGTTTACTTTCAAACCTGAAAAATTCACCGTTTAATAGTGAAAATTTACCGATTTTGAACTGCTATATCTTGATACTCCAGGCTCTGAATTTAGTTTCGTTTGTCCTGTTTGAAACTTTGTTAGGAACTCATATTGTGTAACAAATTTCAAAGGTTAGTTCACTTTCTGTGAATTTTGCTGAATTTACAAAATTTATTGAAAAACATTACCAAAACTGTCTTGCATGTTCAAATAGCCACTTTGAGCTAAAATTGAATGTCTTCCGTTCAGAATCTTGGAAAAGTGTCTTCTAAGAACCTTTAGCACTTTGAACTAGATTCCATCGGTATAAAGTTTTCCAATTTTGCACCTATTGAGTGCAAGTTCTGATTTTTCTAAATTTGATGTGCAAAACTGAAATTTTCTAACTTGATGGGAAATGAGTTTTTGGAAACTCTTCCCTATCCTTTGATATTGATTGACCGCTTTAAACTTGATTTCATGAAGGAAATTAGTTTTTCTTGTGTTGTTAAACCCCACCTTTGAGTCTCGATTTTCGAGTAATTAAGGCTCTCTTTCATGACATTTTCTTGGTATTGTACAAGTGTACAATCTTCCTTGTCAGCAAGGGGTTTGTAAGTAATAGTGTGTGATAGTCAATTACTATTTGCCCAAGTGCTCAAGGGGACCTTCAAGAGGATCTTGAAGTGGATGCCTAAAAACCCTGTTTGAGCATTTACTCCCTTATTTTGATTGGTGAGTGTCAAGTGCATGATTTGTTGCAATTATGTGAATTGCTTCTTATGGATTGAATGGTTTATAACTATTGAGTCGAGTGTGTACTTTATCGCACTTGTTCTGTTTTAACTGATTGAACAACTGAACTAAACTGCTCATAACTGAACTGCATTTGACTGTTTGCATGTCGTTGGAGTGAATCTTCTTGACTTAAATAACTGAACTGGGAGACACCCAAATCTCAATTGGCTGACATTGCGACTCGAGCAACCATGGGCTTGGTCGAGAAGCTTGGTAAACCATGAGATAACTGTAAGCTTGATCCATTAGGAGATCTTTCTTGGCTTACTCGAGTAGTAGTGCCTTTTATTGATGTTCGGGCCCGGTGCGGTGTATGGTGAACGGAACTGTGAAGTAAGTGGAGTTCTACGGACTTAAATGCCGACCCGATTGATGGAGTGTAATTGCTGGAAGGTATTCGATCGAGGCTTGACAAAACAAGTGAAACCTAGCTCCTAAGAGCTCCTGTATCCTCATTGAATGTGTTTAATTGAAATTTATGAATTGCTTGAATGTTACATTTTCATTTCTTGCTTAATTGCAATTGTTACTTCAATTATGTGTTTTGTATGTTTTCTTGGCCTCACTGAGTATTAGCTCATCCCATTAGATTTTTTTTCCTTAACAGGGATCGAAATAGAAAGAGTATTGGAGAAGCCAAATGGATGGACTTTTGATTAGGGTTTCGAGTGTATTCGACTAGACATATTTTGGAAGTCGTATATTTTGGGAAAGTGAATGTATTTTAAACTTGTAATGTAAGATTCAATATTTATATATGGAAATGACTTCTTGTCTTTATTTCGACTTTGGTTATTAGTCGTTATTCTTTAAGTTTGCACTGGTATTGTACTGAATCCCAGCGAGAGCTGGGCAGACGTCCCGCTGATACCCTTTGGTTCGCCTTAGGGAGAAGTGGGTCATCACAGTTGGTATCAGAGTTTAGGCTTCAGATCTTTGTAATATATCTTAGGCTAAAAGTTTAGGATACTGGATCGTGGGATTCACTTGAACACTAATCTATTGTATTCCAGTGGTTAAAGGGAATTGGTACTCGAGAGTTTTTTAAACGGCATTGGTGGAAAAGAGTCTAGATTTAGAGATCTATTTGGAAGATATATTAGAGACTTTACCCTCGAAAATAGGAATGAGATATCTTAGTTACACTTTAAGTGATATTTTTACGAGTTAGTGACTTTAAGTTTCTAATCTAGAATTTGTGGTTGTTTTGTAGAAATGGAGAATGGTAACGGAGGTCACCCTGCTAATGGTAATGGGCATGCTAATGGATATGTGGTGCCTCTTAGGTCTATTCGATATAGAGTGCATGAAGAAGAACCTCGTATCCGATACTCGCCTTCTTCAAGGATTCCCCGTTGTCCCTATAGGTCGACGTACACCTACCCTAATGAATTGGTATTGTCCCTTGACGATGAACGTCGGCAGTTGGTGAATACCAACAGAGCCTTATTTCAGGAGATCAAGGAACTAAATGCTCTGATAGATGTCCAAAGTGCTAGGATCATTGACCTCGGGGGAACAGTAGTAGATGAGAGGACTAGGACTGGGGTCGCTGGTGTTGAGCTCCAGAGGATGGGGGCTCGATCGGCTAGGGTAGGCGAGGAGGATCTCGGCCGCTGGGATTTTAGCCGACATCACCATATTGATAGAAGAGGCAATAGAGGCTGTCGAGAGCCCGGTTCGTGAGGGCGCTCCTGAGGAGGGGGGTTCCACCTGATAGTCCTGCTGAGAATTAGACTAGCGTCATAGATCTTTTGACTGTTGTAGTTAGAAATAGTTGGGGTGGTGCTAGTTCAAAAGCCATTGTATTTTGTTAAATTGTGTGACCTACTTTTTGAAGAATTTGAATCTAATTTTGACATGCATGACTAAATGTACTTTTGTAGCACATGTGTGCTATATTTTTGTAAATACCCGTGGCTTGCTAATAGTATGAACCTTGAAATGTTAATATATGCTAGTTGTTATTTCAAATGTTTTTCATGTCGCCTTTTGTTTTTAAGTGTTCCCTCGCATAATTATTTTTAATTTGCATTTAGACATACTTAAGACTATGAATAGCCATGGAGGTGCAAGGGACCGAGGGCTTGGGGGTAGGCAACCCGAAAACCATAGGGATGATCAGGAATTGAGCGATTCTTGAAGTTCGCCCATCTAAGTTTCACGGAGGGTCTAACTTTGAAATAGTAGATTGGTTTGAGGGGATGAAATGAGGCACTAGTGAAAGTAAGAGGTTAGGGTTTCCTCTCGAGCAATCTTGTAGATGAGTATTGGAGAGTGAACTAGGGTATGAAACTTTTATATTAAGGAATAAGATCTCCGTGTTTTGTTATGTTTATAAGTAATGATAGTAATCTTGTGAGGACAAGAGCTCGTCCATATTAAGCAAAGAATAGTTAAGATTTATATTTTGGGGTAACCTATAAGCAGAAGAATGAAAGAGTAATATGGCCAGAGCTTCCGTTATGAATAGTTACTTATTTTGATCATTTGATTTGCCTGGCAGGCTAACATTTGACTTAAGCCAACTAGTAAGATTACAAATTTGGAAGAAATACGTAAGGAAATGAACATTCTTTGAAATGAGGTAAATTTCAAAAGAATTGGTTGACTACTGGGAAGGACGGAAGAAACAAGAATATGCAGAGAAAATTGAGTTGCTACACAAGAACATGGAGTTGGAGAAGAAATACAAAGGAAATTCTCAATCTGATCAAGCCGTGACTTCTCACGTAACTTGTAGATATTGTGGCAAGATTAACCACGTTGAGGCCGAGTGCTGGAGAAAACAAGGAAAATGTTTGAGGTACGGTAGTACCGAGCATAAGTTTTCAAATTGTCTTGGAACTCTTAAGAAAAGAGGAAATACTCGGCTGTTTCTTCTAGATCCACTACAAAGCAGTCGAGGGTCAGAAGGGGTGATTAATGCTAATGGCTATGAGAGAGATCCAAGTAATGGAAGTAATACGAGTAGGGATGAATTTGACTCTACTCGAGGAATAGGGGTTGTAGTTTTACCTAGTCTAGACTGGCATTTTAGAGGTTGTAATCTTTTGAAAAA
Organism: Coffea arabica; assembly: GCF_036785885.1. NCBI lineage: Eukaryota > Viridiplantae > Streptophyta > Magnoliopsida > Gentianales > Rubiaceae > Coffea > Coffea arabica. The sequence continues at coordinate 40,598,785 of NC_092329.1, forward strand.
GGGAAGAGTCCTTTTGTTGTTTTGTATTTTGGCAACTCGACACGTTCTGTTATGATCTTGTTGTTTCCTTTCTTCTTTTGAAATAATTTGATAAACTTATTTCAACTTGGGGTAGCTATTATAATCTTTTACAATATATGACAATTTACTTGCTTTTAATTGGTTTCATGGCTTACAGGTATATTTAAACTTTGCCCTGCACCTTTAGATTGGTGATAAGACATGAACGAGAGTAGACGTGGTCGAGATTGTACTTGAGAGCGTAGGCAAACTTGGGGTCTTGGAGGTGACTAGGCATCGGCGGTGGACCAAAATCGAGAACTTAGGGCTAAAACTGGGACCCAACGCTTGATTGCCAACTTGATATATTAATTGTGAGATTTGAGTTGGTGAAAGGAAATATTTGATAGATTTAATGAGTCTAACGATTAAGGGACCGCATATCATATTTGGAATGGAAGTTTGAGGTTATACATAAACTATCGAGACTTGAACAACATGACCATTAAGAACAAATACCCTTTTGCCTTACATGGATAAGAATTCGATCACCTGTAATGAGCTGTGGTACTATCCAAGTTGGATTTAAAGTAGAATTATTACTAATTGAGGATCCTAGAAATTGATGTGCCTAAGGCCGCTTTCAATCCAAGATATGGGCATTTTGAATTTTCAGTTACGTCCTTTGGGTTGACTAATATACTAGCAGCATTTATGGACCTAATGCATCAGAGTTTTAAACCGTACTTGGATTAATCAGTGGTGGCATTTATTGATGGTATATCGGTATATTCTAAGGTTCGAGAAAATCATGGAAGACACCTGATGATAGTTTTACAAACCCCGAAAGAGCGTCAACTTCCGTTAAGTTCAATAAATGTGAGATCGGTTGGAAGAAGTAGCCGTTCTAGGTTATACAATATCTAAGAAAGGAATTGCTATAGACTCAGCTAAAGTGGAAGCTGTTTTAAGAGGAAATGACCAGAAAACCCTACCGAAATTCGGAGTTCTTAGAGTTAGCCGAATGTTACCTTTGACTTATCAAGGACTTTTCTAAGACTGCAAGATTTGGTAAGTTATTTGGGGTTCTAAATGTGAGGAAGAATTTTTGAAGTGAAAAAAAAGTGTTTGACAGATGCACCTGCATTAGCCTTACTGAGCGGAGAAGGTAATTTTGTGATTTAAACAGATACTTCAGAGGATGGTTTAGAATGTGTGTTAATATTACACGATAAGATGATTGCATATGCCTCTAGAAAGTAAAATCTCACAAGAGAAATTATCCAACTCATGATTTGGACTTAGCGGCTGCGATACTTGCATTAAAGAAGTGGAGACATTACCTAAATGGGGTAGACATGAGGCCGAATAAGTTGCCCTATGACTTGGATGTGACAGCCCCACCTCCCCCTAAGGCGAACCAAAGGGTTCGGCGGACCGCCTGCCCAGCTCTCACCGGGACTCAGTTGTTCACTCAAACAAATCCGAAATAAAACCACAAGAAAGAGTATAACAACAATCCAAAACTTAAAGCGACACCTATACACATTGCTATCTCCAACGGGAGTACAAACATCGAATATACAAAGGTTCTCATTTCTTCATACAACCAGCCCGTGCCAAGCACTAGGGCAAGAACCATTACAAAATCAAAGAACTAGACTAGGCTAGTCGATACCAAGCTCTCGTTCTTGCTCGCCTTCCCCTGTTAAGGAAAACAAAACTAAAGGAATGAGCTAAAAGCTCAGTGAGGTTCCGAACACATAATCAAACATTCAATTCAATACATTAAACATAGAGTATCAATAATTCAGGAAACATTTACAATGGAAAGCGATAGTAACACATTCATTAAAAGGATACGGGCTCACATGGAGCTATTCGTTCATTCGTTCTCCTGTCATTCCCCTTATTCCTCCGATTATTTGAAAATACATTTTTGTATGTAAAACCCTCATTCGTTCATTCCATTTCACCCCCATCCGGACGTTGGCCGGACTCCACCCGACAACAAGGTAATACTCGAGTATACCAACGTTCACACCCAGGGTCACCATATCGCCCGACCGAGTCCGCTTCTGGCTCGAGTCGATCGATGACGAAGGGCAGGGCCCAGTTCAGCCAAAAGGCTTACATCATGCGCAACTAATGTATCAACCATTAAATCATTGAAAATTTCACGTTTCATTTAGGTCGAGCGCGATAAAGTACACGCTCGCCTAGAAAATTCGTTTTGGAAATCATTGAAAACACTTAACACATTATCAAACAACAACAACAAGTCATGAAGTCAAGGAGAATATAACAAACAAGGAACACTCACCTATTTAAGAAAAATAACGTCCAAAGTTTCCTTCCGGATACACCCTCAATCATCAAGGTATCCTAATAATCAAATGAACACATTATGCTTCAACCATCAAAGATGTAAGTGAGTCAAAGACAAGTCGAATACGTACTGGTACAAAGTATAAATATGATTTTGGTAGTGAAAAGAGTACATTGAAACCAAAGGACATAAGTAAAATATTTGTAAAATTTAGACTCACTTGTAAAACTTTAAAATCGCTATCTGAGTCGAAGTGACAAAGAAAATGGAAATACCCTAGATGGTTCACGTGGTATTCACTCTCAAGCCTTACTCAAGTCACAAGTGTATCGGCCTAGTTCTCAAGCGTAAATTTGGGCAACACGCCCTTTGTAGTTACCTATTTTTCAGCCATTTATGGCTTCATTCTTTTCCTCAATCAAACCCAAAGTCATATACAAAATCATCTCATTTAAATAGCCATTCCATAGGCTCCAAGTCATACAAGTACAAAATCAAGCTAGGAACACGTGCGGAAATGGAGTTTGTGTCAAGAAACAAAAGACAGATTTGACGTTGTTTTGCGTAATGGACACAACCAAAGCTACGCTTATCAGATTGGGGTGCAATTGATAATGTTTCAAAGCTAAGGAAGAGAGCTACAACTTTTATGCAGACCACCAAGCCCAGTTCATAGTGTATCTAGGTCAAAATTTGAAATTACTGAACCAGAATCGGACAAACAGGTCAGTTAACTGCACTATGTTTAAACGACAATAACTCAGGCTACCGAAGTCCAATCGAGGTGATTCTAGGGGCGTTAGAAATCTAAGAATAGCAATAAAACTTTTGTGTTTTGGACAAAGGCTAATTCAGTACACATCTAGGTGAACAGACACGGTAAGTGTTGTGAAATATCAAAATTGTCCACTGGACTAAACCTATGAGAGTCAGGGGTATTTTTGTCTTTTCATGGGCTACGTTGCTCCGATTGAGCTGAAATTTTTTAGGTAACCATAAAATATCATTCTCTACAACTTTTATGTTTTGTGCTAAGCCTAATTCGGCTCTAACATGATGAAATGGAACCGGACAGGACTGAAGCTAAATTTTCCAGAAATCTGGAATTTTTATTATTTCAAGCTATAATTCACATTTTCACCTTGAAACTACCACTACTATCACCTTCACAAGATCAGATACCATATATATACATCATACCACACCTAACCCACAAGAAACCCTAACTCAAAAGTCATCCATCTAATCATCAAAATCACTTGAAACAAGCATCACAAACACAATTCTAAACTTAATACCCAACTTAATCATGAGTAATGGAGAAAGAAAGGGTGATCAGCCATTATACCTCAAGACAAGAGCTTGCAAGAGTGATCCTCCACTTTTCCTTGAAATTTTTGGTTCCTTAGACTTCTCAAGCTTCCAACTGGTGATCAATTGGTTTAGTTTTTTCTTGGTTGCGCTCAAGAGGTTGGATTCAAGGTAGAAGATTGAACTTTCTTCACTCTCTTGCTCCTCCTAGCTCTCAGCCAAAACAGGAAGAAAAATAAGGAAAGATAAACTCAAATGGAAGATAAGAAGGTGAGACTTGGCTTGGTCAAGAAACCATAGGTGGTTGACACTTGTTACCACCAAAGCCTTCCAAGTTTCTCTTTCTTTTCCTTGCATTTTGGCCACATATTTTGTGACATGGCTGAGGATGAGGGGGGGATATTTTGCAAAAATATCAAGGGTATGTGATGGTAGTGAAATGATGGTCAAGTGGTGTGTTCAATCGGTAGTGATCGATACCCGTCGGTTTGAGCCGGTTTTTCTTAAACCGCGTATACTAGGGTTTTTAACTTCTAATCACTAACTTATTATTATCACTTCTAATCATATAATATTTCCTCGTCCAAAAGTCACTCTTACCTACCAAATTTGATCCTCACTCTGTACCGAATAGTCGCACTACAGAAAAACGTGAAAACCCTAATTCGCTCTAACTTGAAAACGAACAACGAAAACCCTTACTTCTATATTCATTTACACTTATTGTGGTGTGATTGGGTGGTAGGGCTATTATAAAATCATAAGGTCCAAATAAAAGGGGATTTTTAGGAAAACATGAGGGGTTTTACAATTCCATAAATTGAATTTAGGGTTTCAGTTAAAATATGAGAAATTTGATAAAACAGTCAGTCACAAGTGAAACTAGGGTTTTGATTAGACGTTTAGGGTTTCTAGTCTTTTTAAAATAAAACAAGGTTTTAAACCAAACCCAAAGAAATAACTTTAGTTTCTTCTTTAAAACAAAATAATGTTTTTAAAATAAAAATAAACTGAAAAAACCGTAATATCCTCTTTGAGACTAAACAAAAGATGATCCTAAAAGTTAGGGTATCACATTGGAAGTTAAAACACCTATTGGGGAAGATCAAAGTTTGATTGCTAGTTGGATGAATAGAAATTATGAAGTATGGGTTGGAAAGCGTAAGTTAGTGACTGATCTAATAGGCATAACTATTAAGGGAATGATAGTGTTCTAGGTGTGAATTTCGAGAACCAAATTCTTTTTAAGGAGGGAAGGATGTGAGGACCCAAAAAAATTTTCTTATTTTTATCTTATTTTACTGGCTTATTTAAGTATTTATTCACCTATTTTCTCCGAATTATTTAATTTCAACTATTTTAAATCTATTTACATCGAACCATGTCCTACTTATGTTTCAAAAACATTTCGTTAGCAAAATTTATTTTTCTAAGACTCGTTTAGCGAGAAATAGCGAATACACGTTTTTTGAGACAATATTCGATTCGAGAGTGCAATGATCTTGGAGAATTAAGAATAATCAGTAGTAGACCAAGAAAGGTTAATTAAGGGATTAGAGGTGAGTGAGTTCAAATTTTTTGCTTTATCGCACGCACATCGATAGTTTTCGAAAAGACATGCCGATACAGACTAATTGGAGATTTGAGGAATTAATATTAGACTCGTGTGAGAACTCATGTTTTTATATCTAAAATAGTTATTTTAGAATTATTTATCCTATTATTAGCAAATTACAATATCGTTACATGAATTCTTTTTAAATTTCGCTTTATCCCACGTGAATCGGAAGTTCGCGCAAATCGAGCCGGAACGGCTAAGTGGAGATTTAAGAAACTTATACTAGACTACTAAGAGTGAATAAAAATAGTGTTAAAGGAATTACATTGAAGGTTTAGTGCACAACTGTAACAAACAAGAGAAAAAACGGTGTTTGACACTATTCCTAGTTGACTTTTGAACAACTTTTGGCCACAAATTCCTTAAACCCTCTCTCTCCTCTCCTCAAGCTCGGCCGAACAGCAAGAAAAAAAGAAAGGGAAGAAAGCTTCCTCATCTCCTTCATCTTGCTTCCATTTCACCTCTCAAATTTCACCAACTTCAAAACCCCATGGAGATTAGCTTGAACTCGGTGAAAGGCTTCATCTTGCAGTGATTCTTGGAGTTTTTGGTGGTAAAATTTCTGGTTTCTTCAAGAACTAAGGAGGTAATCATCAACTCCTATAATCTCTCCATTTAATACAAGATTTACGGTTGGATTTGCAAGGGTTTGAACCCTAAGCATGGATTAGGCTAGCGGACTTGAGGTGTTTAATTTCTTGCTTTAAATGTTAGGCTAGCGGTCTTGTGGTGACCTCTAGGTAGCTGCCTTGAGGATTAAATGCTTGTTTAATGTTGTTTGTGTGTTATATGAGGTATATATGGTTGGAAAGTGAAGAAAGAATCAAGGGAAAGTGGTGAAAGTGTGATGGCCGAAACTGTCCAGCGATTTTTGTACCTGCCTTTCAAATTTTTGCGGGCTGTTTTGCTGTGAAATTGGTTGATAGATGTTGTATATGGTGTGTAGAAACTTTCTACCAAAAATCATTTAAATTGGTTGAGCAAAACTTGAAATTTCGAAATTTTAAGAAAACTGGAAAATGTGCTCAGGCAGTCTAAACAGTACCACTTTGATCGAACATAACTCTTTGTACAAAAGTCAAAATCATGTGTCAGTTGTGGCATTTGAAACTACACATTTGTAGCTTTCCAACGGTATAAAGTTCACTTTCTAGCTCGAAATGAGTGACCCGTAGTGATTCGGCAAAGTCGCTGTCCTGTTCTAATGGTCTATCCGAGAGAAAGGTAGAAGTTGCATTTTGTGGCTCCAGTTTCTCTCACTTATGAACTGATTTTGAAAACTATTTGTTCTGACGAAATGTAGCCTTGTGATTGTAGTTTCCAACGCCACCTACCACTCACAATTTCAATATGTATTGAGTGAGATATGGGTCAATTTACAAACTATGCCAAAGCTGGTAATCCAGAAAACCCTTTCTTCTTGCTAGCCGACTGGTTTGGTTTGGTTTGGGACATTTTGTTTTAAAACTTTTGGTATCAATTACCTACCTGTGAGGACCCGAAAATTTTACTTATTTTATTTATTTTACTGGCTAAAATAAGTATTTACTTACCCGATTTCTCCGAATATTATTTTCTAAGCTTTTAGGGTTTAATTAAACGTATCCATAGTTTAGTTATATATTTTTGTAAAGCGATTCGTTTCGAAATTTAATTTCTGTAAGCACGTTAAGTGAAAATAGTATATACGCGATTGGGGTAAATAATCGATTCGAGAAATTTCGTATAACGAATAAGTGGTTAAATTAAAAGCCTAGTTGAATTTTTATAAAATTGAGAATTTAGAAATATCCTGATTTAACTAAGAATAACGGTAAGAATTTTGAGTGGAAGCTTGACAATTTTATTTCTTATTTAAAATTTAACACATGTTCCATCTTCTTTTATTTATTAAAATACATGTTAAATTAATTCTTTTCGTTAACAAGTAAATTGGAAATACCTAGGATGGTGTGAGAAAAACTCTTATAGGGGTATGTAAATTAGAATAAACTAAAGTTTGAGACAATATTTGAAGATGATAAGATTCCAACTCCTTAGCAAATAAATACTTTAATGTTAAAAGATCATTGAAGCCTCAATACTTGAATAAATAACCATGCAACCAACTCTATTCCATTTGTCTTGACCGAGAGAAACATTTACCAAAGTTCCACTTTGTTTTGCTCCATATAGCCGAGAGAGTGAGAGTATTTCTGGTTCCTCTTTGCTTCCAGCTGAAGCCGAGAGAGTGTGAGGTAGAGAGAGAGGGATATCTTCATTCCATTCCGACGCACAAAAGAGAGTTGAGTGAGAGGGGAAACTGCAACTCCTTGGTGTCTATACCAGCCAAATTGGGGAAAACAAGAAGAGGAGCTGGTGCGATTTGCTTGAGGAACCGAGAGAGAGAGAACCGTGAGCTTTCCTAATTCTGTCCGTCAACAAGAGGGAGAAAGGGAGAGAGACAGAGCGTGAGTTCCTTCTACATTTGCCACCTCCACCAGCTGCCATCATCTTCCAACCGCAACACTACAGCTGCAACCATCGTGTGCGTGAGCTTAGCCGAGAGGAGAGAAACTTCAGCTTTTCTTGTTGCATGAACTGACCTTCTAGCTGAGGTAAATTCGAGACTTAGATTAACTAATTACTGGTAGAAGAAGCTGTTTAAAAGCTTGTATGTTGAGTTTGTGCGTTTGGACGATGAAATCAAAGCATGAGGAAAATCTGGTTTGATGGGAAATGGATATTGCCGTGAGCTTGAATCAGAAATGCAGACTTGATCTTGCTTAATTGAAGTAATCTGAGCTTGTAATTGCGATTAACTAACTAAGAAGTAAGTGTTTAAGCTTTGCATGCCGTTCTTTAGCGCAGTTAAGTAAGAAAAAGAAAAGGAAACAAGGAATTTGTTGCATGCAACCTAGCCGAGAATAGATGAACAAATTTTGGAATTTCTGGATGATTATAATCGCTGTTTGAATCTGGTTTTTGAACTGGAAATCTTAATTAACTAGTTAAGTGGTTGCATGACAAATTTGAGTACTTAATATCATGTATTAGCCGAGTAAAAAGTTGGATTTATGACCAATTAGCTGCTGGAAATTCTGTTTAGCCGATGACAGATTTATTGTGGTGGAATTATTTGCCAAAATCACTTGTTACTTGTTTTATTTCATGTCGGAAAATTTTGATGGTGGGCTCTATGAACTCCCACCCTTGAATTGATGGTTGATGAAATGATTGGTGATGGATATAATGCTAGTTTAGTGTTTAAATAGCTAGATTAATGATATCTAGCTAGTCTAGACTTCAAGGGATGCATAGTTCAAAAATGTTCAGTTTTGCCCTGTTTTAATCGCACTTTTTGCAGAATTTGGAGGGGTTCATGACTCGTATATTATGTTTATATGTTTAATATGTGGTGTACAAAGTTTCATTGAAAAATATTGACATTTGGTTGGTCAAATAAAATGATTTCACAAAGCTAGTAAATCTGGAACTGTTTCCGTAATACTCTGACCAGCTTTCGTATTTTGGCTATAAATCTGTGCTCCGATGTCAAAATTAAGTGCCGTCAGCTGCATTTGAAACTAGACATCCCAGCCTTTCCGACGGTATAAAATGCACATTTGGGTTCCATGTGTGTGAGCCAAACCAACCATTTTAAGTCGGCTGTCCTGTTTCTCTGTTTTACAAGAACAAAATGATGAGGCTGCAACTTGTGGCTCGAATTCGAGCTAGTTGTGTGCCGAATTTCAAAGTGATTTCTTCTGAGAAATTATATCTCTATGAATGAGTTTTCCAACGCCATAAACCATGCCAAATTGCTAGTTAATTTGAGTGATCTATGATCAAAATAGGAAACCTGCTCTGTCCTTGAAAACCCTGATTTTTAGACAGATTTGATGCAAGGCTCGGTGTAGACTTGCAAATTAAATCTCTTGGTGTTAATCACCACAAATGTTGTTCTGGGATGACTCTTAAACCTTTTCTATGCAAATGAACCTTGTTTAGAGGATTTTCCTTGGTCAAAAGTTTAGAAAAGGAAATTTTCACATACAAGGCAGCTTTGCCTTAAAATTTTGGAAACTTGAGTGATTTTGTTAAGTGACTTCCCGTGCATATTTTTCTATGAAATTTGGTAGAGAGACAAACCTTATATGGTAGTATTATACTGCTAATTTTGGTGTTATTCTGAGACCGTTTCACCGGTCAAATAAATTACCAACGTTCCTGACTCGAGTTTGAAAAACCCATGTTTCACTAGGGAATTTTGGTAACTTTGAGTTGCCATATCTTAATATTCAAAACTCCGTTTCTCATCCCACTTGTTTTACTGTACACTTGGATTACGACTCTAAAAGAGTACAAAATTTCAAAAGCTAGTTCCAAACAAGTGAATTTTGCCGAATTTCCAAAGTTGGTCAAAAACCAACTTAAATCTGTTTTGGTAATTCAAGTTACCAAGTTTGAGTCAAAAATTTGAGTGCCTTTCACTTACACTCGTGGAAAAGTGTCTTCTAGGAACTTTTAGTACTCTGGAAGTAGTTTCCAACGGTACCAATTTTTCCAATTTTGGACCTACTGAGTACAAGATTTGATTTTTTCTAAGTTTGACGTGCAAAGCTGAAATTTGCCGATTTCTTAGAAAATGAAATTTTGAAAACCCGTTATTCCTTCTTGATGATAATTGGTCACTTTAAACTTGATTCCATGAAGGAAATTATTTTTTCTTGTGTTAATAAAACCTCACTTTTGAACCTTTATTTTTAGTGGCTAAGGTTCTTGATTTGAGGTAGTGACAAGTCTAGATGAGTGTAACTCCTTCCTTGATTAATGCGTGATTATGAGTGAAAAATACTTGTCAATTGCTTCAGGTGCTGAAGCTAGTCTAGAAGAGAATCCCGGAGAGGACAACTAACGATTCTCTCGCTCAATTACTCTTGAATAGTGAGTGTCAAGTGCATGACTTGTCGTGTTTACTTGGTTTACCTGCTTATATACGTGAATATCGCTTGATGGGATGAGTGTGTACTTTATCGCACTCGCTCTCCTTTACTTGAACTTTATTCGTATTAACTTGGTTTTCAAGTCGATTTGAGTGAATCTCGTCGGCTAAAATATACCCGTTTTCGTGTACGTGTCGTGTTGTCGTGTGTGTTGTGCTTGCCGTGCGTGTCGTGTGTGACGTGTTGTCGGGTGGAGTGAAACTCCTCGGCTTATGGGGACGCCCAAATTCTCTTAGCCAATCTTGCAACTCGAGCCGGCATGGGCTTGGTCGAGAAGCTTGATAATCCAAGGGAACAACAAAACATAACTTGATCTTTTGAGATCTTGTTCGGCATACTCGTGAAGTATCGCCCTTTTCACCACTTAGTCCCACATAAAAATTCCTTTGGTCAAAGAAAAATTCCTCCAAACCTGGTTCATTTGTTTAGGCAAAACTTAAAGAACGTTCATGGTACATTTGGTAAGTGTTTAGCATCAAAATATTCAGTTAGCAAGTCTTTGCCAAACCTTGCATCAAATCTGTCTAAAAATCAGGGTTTTCAAGGGCAGAGCAGGTTTCATATTTTGATCACAGATCACTCAAATTAACTCAGAATTTGGCATGGTTTAAGGCGTTGGAAAACACATTCATAGAGCTATAATTTCACAGAAGAAATCATTTTGAAATTCGGCACACAACTAGCTTGAATTCGAGTCACAAGTTGCAGCCTCAGCATTTTGTTCTTGTAAAACAGAGAAACAGAACAGCCGGCTTAAAATAGTTGGTTTGGCTCACATACATGGATCCAGAATGTGTATTTTATATCGTCGGAAAGGTTGGAATGTCTAGTTTCAAATGCCGCTGACGGCACTCAATTTCGACATCGGAGTTCAAAATTATGGCCGAAATACGAAAGCTGGTCAGAGCATTTCGGAAATAGTTCCAGATTTACTAGCTTTGTTAAATCGATTTATTTGACCAACCAAACCTCAATATTTTTCAATGAAACTTTGTACACCATATATTAAACATATCAACATGATATACAAGTCATGAAACCCTCAAAATTTGCAAAAGGGTTGCGATTATAACAGGGCAAATCTGAACATTTTTGAACTATGCATCTCTTGGAGTCTAGACTAGCTAGGTATCATTAATCTACCTATTTAAACACTAAACTAGCATTATATCCATCATCAATCCAAGGGTGGGAGTTCATAGAGCCCACCATCAAAATTTTCCGACATGAAATAGAACAAATAACATGTAATTTTGGCAAATAATTCCACCACAATAAATCTGTCATCGGCTAAACAGAATTCCAGCAGTTAATTGGTCATAAATCCAACTTTTTACTCGGTTAAAACATGATATTAAGTACTCAATTTACTTAGCTAGTCGATTAACGTTTCTAGTTCAAAAATCCGATTCGGTCAGCAACAAGAATCATCCAAAAATCCAGAAATTTATTCAGTTTTCCTCGGCTAAGCTTGCATGTAAGCTGATCTATTTCATTTTTATTTTTTTTCTTGCTTAACCGAGCCAAGGAGCTGTATGCAAAGCTTAATCATCTTGTTCTTAGTTAGATCAATGCATTTATCAGCTCAGACTACTACAAAGAGACAGAATTGAAGCTGTATTTCCCAAAACAGTCTCACGGCAATTCCAATTTCTTCCTAATCAGATTTTCTCATGCCTTGATTGCATCATCCGAGTGCACAGCTCAACAGGCATGTCCATAGATAGTTCAATCTATCACTAATCAACTTATTCTAGCTCAGTAATTACCTCACAAAGAAGATTATACGCATGGCAGAAAGCTGAAGTTTCTCCCCTCTTGGTTCACACGCGATTGAATGTGATGTTCCTGGTTGCAGTGATTGCAATAGTTGCGGCTGGAACTGATGGAAATGGTGGCAATTAGCAGCTGGGTGAGGTTTAGAAAATGCAAAGGAAACTCACGCACGGCCTCTCCCTCTCTTTCCTCAAGCTCACTGACCGAAACAGAAAAGATTTCAGCTCGCAGCTTCCTTTTCTTTCCTCTCGGATTGCAGAGTGCGGCTCAGTCTCTCCCTCTCTATCTCAGTCGATGTTAACGAGGTGAAGGTGGAGTGTGGTCTGAGGTGAATTGTTGCAGAGGAGGTGGAATGGAGTTGCGGTAGTGGTTTGTGATATAGAAATGAGGAGGGAGAAAGGTGGTGCCGCGGTTTTGAGAAGGGGTTGAGTGTAGGAGTGGTAAAAGTTTTGCATTGGCCGGTTAGGGTGGTGGAGTTATAATGTTGTCCAGAAATTTTGATGGGTTTGCATGGTAATTTGTGAGGTAGTGGAGGGTATTTTGGACTTTTCACTTTTCCTTCTAATGACCACTTAAGCCCTTGATTCGAGCATAATCTCACGAATTATCCCCATGCGTGATTTAAACTCCTAATAGTGTACTAATCTCGCGAGGGTTTCGATTATCGAAATTTATCGATTACAATTTAATATTAAGGTTCCTAGTAATTCATAACATTATTACCTAATTATTTAAACTATAAAAATCAAGTTTGACCTTAATATATAAATTTAACATTCTTAATATTCGTTTATCCTTTTATATCAAAACTTATTAACTTAATCATTATTAACGCTTAAGATTAGCTATCGGAATTCAAAGAAATTTAATTGTTAAATCAATGAAATAATTTACCTTCGAAATATGAATTTAATGTAACAAAATTAGGAAATTTAACCACTTATTCGTTATATGTAATTTCTTGAATCGATTATTTACTCCAATCGCGTATTTACTATTTTCACTTAACGAGCTTACAGAAATTAAATTTCGAAACGAATTGCTTTAAAAATATAACTAAACTATGGATACGTTTAATTAAACCTAAAAAGTTTAGAAAATAATACTCAGAGAAATCGGGTGAGTAAATACTTATTTTAGCCAGTAAAATAAATAAAATAAGCAAAATTTTCGGGTCCTCACACAACTATTACCCAAATTGCATCAAATCCTTTTTGGCTTCTAGGCAATCCCGTTACAAAATCCATTGTGATATGTTCCCATTTCCATTCAGGGATTTCTAACGGTTGCAATAAACCAGAGGGCTTCTGATGCTCAGCTTTTACTTGTTGGCAGATCAAGCATCTCTGAACAAACTCTGCCACGTCCTTTTTCAAACCTTCCCACCAGTATAATTCCTTCACATCATGATACATCTTGGTCACACCTGGATGTATGGTATACTTCGATCGATGTGATTCTTCTAAAATTTCTTTTCTTATCTCTTCATCTGCCGGAATCACAATTCGATTTCGGAACCTCAATACACCTTCCGACCCTAATTTAAAATCTAGGGTTTCCCCTTTTTGTACTTTCTCCAAATTCTTCTGAATCATAGGGTCCGTTTTCTGGGCCTCCTTAATATGCTCTAGTAATGGCGATTTTAACGATAAGTTCCCGAGTAACATTTTCAGTTTCTCCAAGCGAGGGTTCCAACCACTTATTTCTTTTAGCATGTCCCACTCTTTAACCATTAACCCTGCTACTTGGGCCCTTCTACTTAGAGCGTCAGCTACCACGTTAGCTTTTCCTGGGTGGTAGTTAATTGAACAGTCATAATCTTTCAGAAATTCTACCCATCGCCTTTGTCTCAAATTTAGTTCCTTCTGGGAGAACAAATACTTGAGGCTCTTATGGTCCGTATAAACCTCAAAAGTCACGCCATACAAGTAGTGTCTCCATTTCTTTAAGGCGAAAATTACTGCTGCTAACTCTAGGTCATGAGTTGGGTAGTTTTGTTCGTGAGGCTTCAGTCTCCTGGAAGTGTAGGCAATCACTTTACCATTTTTCATTAAAACGCATCCTAGACCTTCTCCAGAAGCATCGGAGTACACAGCATAACCTTCACCTCCGTCAGGTAACACCAAAACAGGAGCGGATGTTAAACGCTTCTTTAATTCCTGAAAACTTGACTCGCACTTCGGAGTCCAACGGAGTCCAAGTGAACCTATTCCCTTTCTTGGTTAGCTCGGTCATGGGTCCAGTAATCTTCGAAAAATCCTTGATAAATCGCCTATAATACCCTGCTAATCCCAAGAAACTTCTAACTTTAGTTGGGCTTTCTGGCTGCTTCCAATTCATAATGGCCTCAACTTTTGCCAGATCCACGGCAATTCCCTCCTTAAAAACTTTATGTCCTAGAAAGGATATTTCATCCAGCCAAAACTCACACTTGCTGAATTTGGCATACAGCTTCTGCTCCCTTAATATTTGCAAGACCATCTCCAAGTGCCTAACATGTTCCTCTTGCGTCTTAGAGTATATCAGGATATCATCGATGAAAACCACTACAAACTGATCCAGATACTTCTTAAAGACTCTCTGCATTAAATCCATGAATGCCGCTGGTGCATTAGTTAAACCAAAAGGCATGATCGCGAACTCAAAATGTCCATATCTCGTACTAAAAGCAGTCTTGGGTATATCCTCCTTAATCTTTAACTGATAATACCCTTGCCTTAAATCCAGCTTAGAGAAAACTACTGACCCTTGCAGCTGGTCAAACAAACTGTCTATCAACGGTAGAGGGTATTTATTCTTAATTGTCACCTCATTTAACCCTCGGTAATCGATACATAACCTCAAGCTTCCGTCCTTTTTCTTAACAAATAGAACGGGTGCTCCCCACGGTGAATCACTCTCCTTCACAAAACCTTTCTCCAAGAGGTCTTGCAGTTGAATTTTCAACTCCCTTAGCTCGGTAGGAGCCATTCGGTACGGAGTTTTAGATATTGGAGCCGTTCCAGGCACCAAGTCAATCTTAAATTCCACTTCTCTTTCCAGCGGTAGAGTCTTTAGCTCTTTGGGAAAAACATCCGGAAATTCCCGTACCACTGGTACATCTTCTAACTTCACTTGGTCACTGGGAGCATTAATCAAGAAGGCTAAGAAACCTTGAGCTCCTTTTGACAACATTTTCCTTGCCCGTATTCCTGAGATCATAGCAGATGATGCTAACCTACCCTTAACATCTAACCTCAGAGTTGCTTCTCCAGGTATACAGAATTCTACCACTTTCGCTCGGCAATCAAGCTTAGCATGATACTGGCCTAGGAAATCCATTCCTATGATAACATCGTACCCTTTTATGTCTAGACTGATTAGATCCACTAGCATTTTACGCTCTCCAATCCAGAATTCACAATTCTTATAGGCTAAGCTAGCGATTATCTTCTTATTACCCATTGGTGTCCTAACTTCAAGATCGAAGGGTAATCTAATAGGTCTCACATCTATTCCAGACATAAATGATGGATTTACGAATGAATGAGTTGCACCAGGGTCAATTAACACTTTAGCTAATCGATGAAAAATGGGGAGAGTACCTTCCACGACTTCCGAGGAATCAGGTACAGGCTGGTCATCTATAGCATACACCCTGGCAGGAACTGTTGGCCGGCTCCCTCCAAAAGTGTTTGGTCTAGCGTTTGGTGTGAGAACCCGTAAAACCCTAATATTTTTCCTAGGGTTTATTTCCCCTTAATTGCATGTTTTCTGCATTTTCTGGCTTAGGAATATTTTCCTGGTGAATTTTATGAGTAATTATAGTTTTTAGATAATTTTTCTAGTATTGGAGAATTTTTAGAAAATTAAGAATATATATTGGACGTGGGACCCACTAGTGCGAAAAGTTCGAAAAAATTCGGCCAATAAGGTTAAGTTTCGGATACTGTATAAAATTTATCGGGTGTTAAGAGATAAGTAGAGAGTGAGATTTGATTGATGTGAGAGGAAAAAGAAGTGATAAGATTGCATTAATGAGGTGACAAGTGTCACCCTCTTATTGGTTTTACTTTAAGATTTACTATTCCAATTTTTGACTTTTTTTGACCAAAGGTTAAATATCTTAAAAATTGCACAAAAATCACCATTTTCTTTCACCTTGTGGCCGGCCCTCTCTCTTGCAAGAAGGAAGGGAATTCTTCAACATTTCAAGCTTCCAACTAGTCCAAATTCACCAAACCAAGTGTTTAAATTGGTTTTTACTCCATACAATCCTTCCTTTTAGTGATAGTGAGTGCTTTAGTGAAGCTTTTTGGAAGAGCTAAGGTGTCCAACATCTTCCTCTCTCTTGTTTGCTTGGTAAGTGATGCTTGAACACCCTACTTCACTTAATGATGCTTAAATGGTGCCTAATGGGACCTAAAGTGATGGATTATGTGATTTATTTCTTGATTTGAAGTGATGTAGTGAAGTTTTTATTTTTTTGAGGAATTTTCTGATTTAATATGAATGTGATGTTGTGATCATCTATGATGGTTGATAATGAGGGGGAAAGACTCTAGTAGGTGTGAATTAGTGATAATAGCAACTAATTTTGGCTTTGGAGTGAATTGTGAAATGTTAGGGTTTCAAAACCCCTAATTCTGTCCGGTTTTGGATCATAGGGATAGAGGCCGAATTGGACTTTTCTCAAAACATGAAAGTTGTAGGTATTGATGAGTTTGAAGTGCCTCCAAAATTTCAGGTCATTTGGATTAGTGTAGAGTGAGATATGTCGATTTTACTGTTGCTGTTCTGGGTTGATCAGAATGCGAAAACTGCACTTGTAATTGGCCATTTTGACTGGCATTGCTTTGGATTTCGGTGTTGGTGTCTTCTGATGAAATGTAGCTGGATGTCTTAGCTACCATATGCCTTTGGAATTTCGGCATTTGGACCTGTATAGACTGAGTTATAGTAATTACAGCATTATGTGATTTGTAAACCTGTTTTTGGTGGTTCCGGTTGAGTATTTGGCACATTTGACCTAGTTGTGCTAGGATTTGGACTGAGTGGCCTTCTACATTGTTGTATCCCTGTTCCATAGCTTCGAAACGGTGGGTCCTACATCCCCATCCGATAATCATAGTGAAATTGACGCCATTACCGCAAAATAAGGGCAAAACAGTTTTTCTATTCGGGGCCAAGACTAATGCTATTTCTAATTTCTGGTTTGCTATCATGCTTATTTATGCATATGAGACCCTATTGGGGTTGTGTTCAGCATTGTTTTATGACTCGTTATCGAGTCTCATTGTATTTGCTTGCTTGTTCTAGGAGGAAACGGTGGTGCACGACGTTCGTTTAACGACGGTGCATGAAACATCATTTTCTCACTTGGTGAGTATACTACTCACTTAAATGTTATTATGTGGCTTTGTTATATGTGGTTGTGTTGCCTTGAAGGCTTATTTGGATATTGTAATTGATTAAGGTGAGGGTGTACTTGACCGCCCTCACCCCTTTTGATAGTATCACTGATTGTCTACTGTTTCACTGTTTTACTGAACTTGATATATGAGTTATTGCATTCCATTTCATGGAAGCTGATTTGGTGTTGTTTGGACGAATGTCCAACGACCTTACTGTATCACTGAGCTCAACTCCGTTAGGTAGTCAATTGGATCGAGCCGACGAGGGCTTGGTCGTGATAATTGACATGCCACGGGGACTGTACTGGGGAATCTTGTAGTAATGAGACTCTTGATTCCGGTAAACTCGAGTATTACCAAAATGACTGAATGGAGTGCGGGCCAGGTTGGGGAATGTTGGGTGGAAGGAATGGAAGTAAAGAGTTGTCTACGGTTGGTTATTTCTTTACATTGACAGAGGGTCAATGAGGTTGGATCAAGAATATAAGCGAGGAAATGGGCTCTTGAGAGCCGTCCGTATCCTTTCACTGATTTGATTTACTTCTTATTTGCATACTTGAACTGAACGGTTATGCTTATGTGATCTTAGCTGCTATGGTGGTTGTATTCTCACTGGGCATATAGCTCACCCCGTTTCTTTTGTTTTCCTTGCAGGAATATGACTCTTTTGGAATGAATTTTGTTAAATGGTTGCCGAATGAACTAGATGAATGCCTCTTTTGTATTGCATATAAAATGGGACCCTAAATGTATCATTAGGGCCGTTTTCACTTTTGTTTTGGCAACCCACATATGTAGTGACTGTTGTATCACTTTTAAAGGCCATTGTGGCTTGTAAATGGTAAATGTTATGTTGTATATGTATTTCGATGTTTGGTTGGGTTTCGGACGGGTCGGTTACTATTCATGGCCGACTCTGGATTTCATTTCTTTTATTTTGGGTTATTTTGCCCTTTTGCCTTGTTTGCGCGCATTATAAGTTTCAGAACGTGATAGATCGCTTTATACTGCACCGTTAGTCCTGGCGAGAGCTGGGCAGGCAGTCCACTAACCTCTTTGGTTCGCCTTAGGGGAAGGTGGGGCTGTCACAGGTGGTATCAGAGCCTAGGTTTGAATTAGCCTGGGTATAATAGAAGTGCTAGACTTGAGGATTCTATTGCTTATGCCTATTAAGTGTATTCATGTTATTTCTTCCTTTGCTATAGGATGGATGCGAGTGGTGACCCTAGTGCTAGCCCTTCGGGAGTGAGACCTCCCAGAGCACTCCCCGTGATCCCATACCAGATACCACCAGGAGGGGCCGTTATTCGTTGGAGCCCGTCTAACCGTCTCCGACGGTGCGCGTGTAAAGACAAGTATGCCTATCCGAACGCACTAGTATTGGCGGTAGCAAAGGAGCGTAAGGAGCTTGCTAAGGATAACACTAAGTTGGAAGCTGTGGTTGCTACGTTGGAAGCTGAGGTGACTCAGGTTAGGGCAACCAACGAGAAGCAGGCGGCACGTATCAAGGAACTAGAATATGACGTGCTCGAGGTCGAGGACAGAGTTGATGACCTATGCGACCAATTGAGGGATGCACGCGAGCGCGAGGTTAAGCGAGCTCGCAAAGTCAGGGGTTGTGCTGAGGCGATCCTTAATCTGTGTGACGACGGGATCGAGGAGTCTAGCGATGAGGCCTCATATGCGGGGGCCGAGGCTGGGGAGGAGTCTACCCCATCGCCTGGGTCCCAGACCCCGGCGACCGACTAAGCCTTGATATCTAGGCCTCTTTTGGATAGTTGGTGGGTTTGTATGTACATAGGGATAGGGATAGAGCCTTAGCTAACCGTTTTGGATGTTGGGTTAGCTACGTGTAAATCTCTTTTGATAGGCCAATCCTCGGGGGGATCGTTTATATTAGTACGTGCCTTGGCCGTACTTGACTTGACTGATTGTATATATGTATATGGCTTGATCTTGTTTGGCTTGTATATATGTGTGTTTGTGATTATGTTTGGAATGTATAAAATGTGTGTTATTGGGAAAGTTTAAGTGTTACTTACATGCTTTGTACTTTTGGTTTAGTATTCTTGCCTAGACCAAGTAAACCTTATGGAAGGTACACGAAGTGGTAGGGGTCGTGGGCGCGGAACTAGACAACCTACACCGGTTAGGGAAACGGGGGAAACCTCTACTGGACCCAATCCTAGACCGTAAATAGATCCGAATGTGCAAATAGCTGCTGCTATGCAGCAAATGACCAATTTACTAGCACAAGTAGTGCAACAACAGGGCCAGAACCCAAACCCTAACCCCGGAAACCCTGGCCATCATATTGAGAGCGAAGATAGAGCTCTAGAACGTTTTCAAAAGTTTTCCCCGCCAAAGTTTGTTGGGGGACCCGACCCTGACGTTGCTGAGAAATGGCTCGAGAAGATGATTGATATATTTGCAGCTCTACATTACCCAGACGAACGGCAGGTGACTTTTGCCGTGTTTCAACTCGAGGGGGCTGCCCGTTCCTGGTGGAACGTAATTAGGCAGAAATGGGAGCGGGAGCAGACGCCTAGGACTTGGGTGAACTTCATCCGAGAATTTAATGCAAAGTTTTTCCCTCCTCTAGTCCAGGAGAGGAAGGAGGACGAGTTTATCCGGCTCCGGCAAGGGGCTCAGACTGTGGCGGAATATGAGAGTCAGTTCACCCGCCTGTCTAAATTCGCGCCTGAGCTAATCATGACTGAGCAACGACGGGTTAGGCGCTTCATTCAGGGTTTGAACGTTGAGATCCAGAAAGACCTCGCGGCGGCTCAAATCACTACGTTTAGCGAGGCAATGGAAAAAGCCCAACGAGTTGAAAGTGCACGGCTGCAGGTCCGAAACTTCCAGGCTAAGAAGCGTGGTTTTCCTGGGAGTACGTCTGGACAGGGTGAAAAGAGCACTCCCCCTAAATTTGGACGAGGTACGGGTGGTGGTCGACAATCTGGCTCAGGCAGAGGGACTCCATTCAGGGGTGGTCAAGCTGGACGAGGACAAAGGGGCAATGTTCAGAGTGGCTCGGCTTCGGCACCTCGCGGTCCCTGTGGCCACTGCGGGAAAGCAAACCACACCGAGGATAACTGCTGGAGGAAACAGGGTAAATGTCTGCGGTGTGGAAGTGCGGACCATCAATTAGCTACTTGTCCGGTCCTGAAACAAGATGGAAAGGGGAGCCAACCATCGTCGAGGGCCAATACTGGACCAGCGAAGGGAGATGGGTCCAAACCTAAGGTGCCGGCTAGGGTGTATTCCTTAGAGCCCCATCAGGTTCCAGAATCTTCTGAGATTGTAGAAGGTACGATCCCTATTTTCCACCGCTTTGCCAAAGTTTTAATTGATCCTGGTGCCACTCATTCGTTTGTTAACCCTGATTTCATGTGTGGCATCGATATAAAACCTGCTAGTTTACCATATGACCTAGAAGTTAGTACACCTACGGGGAATCAACGGTTGGTGACTAGTATGGTTTATAGGGATTGCGATGTATGGGTTGGTGAAAAGAGATTTTTAGGAGACCTGATTAGCTTGTCCATTAAGGGGTACGATGTGATTCTGGGTATGGACTGGCTAGCCAAATATAACGCCCAACTGGATTGTAAAACGAAAATAGTAGAATTTCGCATTCCTGGCGAGGCAACCTTAAGATTGGATATAAGGGGTAGGTTAGCCTCGTCCGCTCTAATTTCGGGCATTCGAGCTAGGAAACTGATAAGTAGAGGGGCGCAAGGATTTTTGGCCTTTTTGATTAATACCCCTACGGATAAATTAAAGGTGGAAGATGTGGCCGTAGTGAGGGAATTTTCGGATGTTTTTCCTGATGAGTTAGTAGCCTTACCTCCGGAAAGAGAGATAGAATTTCGAATAGACCTGTTGCCTGGAACCGCACCTATCTCGAAAACCCCTTACCGAATGGCGCCTGCAGAACTTAAGGAGCTTAAGTTGCAGTTACAAGACCTTTTGGAGTGGGGATTCATTCACGAGAGTGGGTCTCCTTGGGGAGCTCCTGTTTTATTTGTGAAGAAAAAGGATGGAACTTTGAGGATGTGTATTGACTATAGGGGGCTGAACAACGTTACGATCAAGAATAAGTATCCACTGCCCCACATCGACGAGTTGTTCGACCAGCTGCAAGGAGCAGTGGTCTTCTCGAAATTGGACCTCCGACAAGGATACTATCAGTTGTTAATTAGGAAGGAGGACATTCCGAAAACTGCTTTCAACTCAAGATACGGTACATTACGAGTTCTCCGTTGTGCCCTTTGGACTGACCAATGCTCCCGCCGCCTTTATGGACCTAATGCATCGGGTTTTTAAACCCTATCTAGACCGATTTGTCGTGGTGTTCATTGATGACATTTTGGTCTACTCTAAGACACGCGAGGAGCATGAGGAGCATTTGAGAGTGGTGTTGCAGACATTGAGGGAACATCAGCTGTACGCCAAGTTTAGTAAATGCGAGTTCTGGTTGGAGAAAGTAGCGTTTCTAGGGCACGTGATCTCCCACGAAGGTATTTCGGTGGACCCGACGAAGGTTGAGGCCGTGACAAATTGGAAGAGGCCAGAAAACCCCACGGAAATTCGCAGCTTTCTAGGGTTAGCTGGGTACTACCGAAGGTTCATTAAAGATTTTTCCAAACTAGCAGGACCTCTAACTGACCTGACGAAGAAGCATGGCCAATTTATCTGGAACGGCCGATGCGAAACAAGTTTTCAGGAATTAAAGAGAAGATTGACCATGGCTCCAGTGCTAGTTTTGCCAAATGGAGTGGACGGGTTTGCGGTTTATGCGGACGCGTCGCGAGAAGGCCTAGGGTGCGTTTTGATGCAGAACCGGAATGTGATTTCTTTCGCTTCTAGGAAGTTAAAGCTTCACGGGCAGAACTATCCGACTCACGATCTGGAACTAGCCGCAGTTGTCTTTGCACTGAAAAAGTGGAGGCATTACCTATATGGGGTGACCTTCGAAGTGTACTCGGATCACAAAAGTCTTAGGTGCCTTTTCTCCCAGAAGGAACTGAACATGAGGCAACGAAGGTGGATGGAATTCCTGGAAGATTACGACTGTACAATCAATTACCATCCGGGAAAGGCAAATGTGGTAGCAGATGCCTTGAGTCGTAAGGTGTAAGTAGCAGGGTTAATGATTAAGGAGTGGGATTTATTAGAATCCGTGTGCGAGTAGAGACCCTGTCTTGGGAGCCATAAGGTGATATTTGGCAATGTTAGGGTGACCTCCGCTTTACTGGAACGCATAAAAGGGGCACAAGGCGACGATTTGATGGTACAGAAATGGAGAGAGAAAGTGGATAAGGGAGAAACTACGGACTTCAATTTGAGTCCTGAGGGCATTTTGAAATATCGAAACCGAATAGTGGTACCGAAGGAAGAGTCGATGAGAATGGAGATTCTGGAGGAAGCTCATCGGTCCAAGTATACAATCCATCCGGGTAGCAGCAAGATGTATCAAGACCTGAAAGGAACTTATTGGTGGGACAATATGAAGAAGGAAATCGCTCAGTACGTGCAGAAATGTCTCATTTGCCAACAGGTGAAAGCAGAACATCAAAAACCATCGGGTCTGTTACAACCCTTGGAGATACCCGAATGGAAGTGGGAAAACATTACAATGGACTTCGTTTCAGGTTTACCGAGGACGCAAAGAGGACACGATGCCGTTTGGGTGATCGTTGATCGATTAACCAAATCGGCCCATTTCTTGCCAGTGAACATGAAGTATTCAATGGACAAATTGGCCCGACTGTATATGGACGAGATAGTAAGACTACACGGTGTTCCTGTGAGCATCGTCTCCGATCAGGATCCACGGTTCATATCTCGGTTTTGGCAGAAGTTTCAAGAAATTCTGGGGACTAAACTCAATTTGAGCACGACCTATCATCCTCAGACGGATGGCCAGTCAGAACGGACAATTCAAACTCTCGAGGACATGCTACGAACGTGCATTTCTGGACTTTGGAGGCAACTGGGGTCAGCACATGACCTTGGTAGAGTTTGCTTACAACAATAGCTTCCATTCGTCGATTCAGATGGCTCCGTACGAAGCTCTCTACGGACGCAAGTGCCGGTCACCGATTTACTGGGACGAAGTTGGCGAAAAGAAAGCACTGGACCCGGCAACTATTCTATGGATGGAAGAGGCTCAAGAGAAGGTCAAGTTGATAAGGCAACGGCTTCAAACAGCCCAAAGCCGACAAAAGAGCTACGCTGATAATCGAAGAAAAGACTTGGAGTTTGAAGTTGGAAACTACGTATTTCTCAAGATCACACCCTTACGAAGTCTTACAGCGGGTAAAGGAAAGAAGCTTAAACCACGGTACGTCGGACCCTACAAGATTCTTCAGAGGGTTCTCCGGTCGCATATCGATTGGAACTGCCATCCAGTCTCTCTCGAATCCACGATGTGTTTCACGTCTCAATGCTAAAGAAGTATCATCCTGACCCATCCCATGTCTTACAACCGGAGGAAATTGAAGTGGACGAATCGCTTGCCTATGAAGAGAAACAGTCCAAGTGCTTGATCGGAAAGTCAAAGAGCTCAGAAACAAGCGGATTCCGCTAGTGAAAGTACTATGGAGGAACCATGGGGTAGAGGAAGCTACCTGGGAAGCGGAAGAGGAAATGCGAAAGAAGTATCCAAACCTTTTCGGGAATTAAGGTGAGAAATTTCGAGGACGAAATTCTTTTAAGGGGGAGAGAGTGTGAGAACCCGTAAAACCCTAATATTTTTCCTAGGGTTTATTTCCCCTTAATTGCATGTTTTCTGCATTTTCTAGCTTAAGAATATTTTTCTGGTGAATTTTATGAGTAATTATAGTTTTTAGATAATTTTTCTAGTATTGGAGAATTTTTAGAAAATTAAGAATATATATTGGACGTGGGACCCACTAGTGCGAAAAGTTCGAAAAAATTCGGCCAATAAGGTTAAGTTTCGGATACTGTGTAAAATTTATCGGGTGTTAAGAGATAAGTAGAGAGTGAGATTTGATTGATGTGAGATGGAAAAGAAGTGATAAGATTGCATTAATGAGGTGACAAGTGTCACCTCTTATTGGTTTTACTTTAAGATTTACTATTCCAATTTTTGACTTTTTTTGACCAAAGGTTAAATATCTTAAAAATTGCACAAAAATCACCATTTTCTTTCACCTTGTGGCCGGCCCTCTCTCTTGCAAGAAGGAAGGGAATTCTTCAACATTTCAAGCTTCCAACTAGTCCAAATTCACCAAACCAAGTGTTTAAATTGGTTTTTACTCCATTCAATCCTTCCTTTTAGTGATAGTGAGTGCTTTAGTGAAGCTTTTTGGAAGAGCTAAGGTGTCCAACATCTTCCTCTCTCTTGTTTGCTTGGTAAGTGATGCTTGAACACCCTACTTCACTTAATGATGCTTAAATGGTGCCTAATGGGACCTAAAGTGATGGATTATGTGATTTATTTCTTGATTTGAAGTGATGTAGTGATGTTTTTATTTTTTTGAGGAATTTTCTGATTTAATATGAATGTGATGTTGTGATCATCTATGATGGTTGATAATGAGGGGGAAAGACTCTAGTAGGTGTGAATTAGTGATAATAGCAACTAATTTTGGCTTTGGAGTGAATTGTGAAATGTTAGGGTTTCAAAACCCCTAATTCTGTCCGGTTTTGGATCATAGGGTTAGAGGCCGAATTGGACTTTTCTCAAAACATGAAAGTTGTAGGTATTGATGAGTTTGAAGTGCCTCCAAAATTTCAGGTCATTTGGATTAGTGTAGAGTGAGATATGTCGATTTTACTGTTGCTGTTCTGGGTTGATCAGAATGCGAAAACTGCACTTGTAATTGGCCATTTTGACTGGCATTGCTTTGGATTTCGGTGTTGGTGTCTTCTGATGAAATGTAGCTGGATGTCTTAGCTACCATATGCCTTTGGAATTTCGGCATTTGGACCTGTATAGACTGAGTTATAGTAATTACAGCATTATGTGATTTGTAAACCTGTTTTTGGTGGTTCCGGTTGAGTATTTGGCACATTTGACCTAGTTGTGCTAGGATTTGGACTGAGTGGCCTTCTACATTGTTGTATCCCTGTTCCATAGCTTCGAAACGGTGGGTCCTACATCCCCATCCGATAATCATAGTGAAATTGACGCCATTACCGCAAAATAAGGGCAAAACAGTTTTTCTATTCGGGGCCAAGACTAATGCTATTTCTAATTTCTGGTTTGCTATCATGCTTATTTATGCATATGAGACCCTATTGGGGTTGTGTTCAGCATTGTTTTATGACTCGTTATCGAGTCTCATTGTATTTGCTTGCTTGTTCTAGGAGGAAACGGTGGTGCACGAAGTTCGTTTAACGACGGTGCATGAAACATCATTTTCTCACTTGGTGAGTATACTACTCACTTAAATGTTATTATGTGGCTTTGTTATATGTGGTTGTTATGCCTTGAAGGCTTATTTGGATATTATAATTGATTAAGGTGAGGGTGTACTTGACCGCCCTCACCCCTTTTGATAGTATCACTGATTGTCTACTGTTTCACTGTTTTACTGAACTTGATATATGAGTTATTGCATTCCATTTCATGGAAGCTGATTTGGTGTTATTTGGACGAATGTCCAACGACCTTACTGTATCACTGAGCTCAACTCCGTTAGGTAGTCAATTGGATCGAGCCGACGAGTGCTTGGTCGTGATAATTGACATGCCACGGGGACTGTACTGGGGAATCTTGTAGTAATGAGACTCTTGATTCCGGTAAACTCGAGTATTACCAAAATGACTGAATGGAGTGCGGGCCAGGTTGGGGAATGTTGGGTGGAAGGAATGGAAGTAAAGAGTTGTCTACGGTTGGTTATTTCTTTACATTGACAGAGGGTCAATGAGGTTGGATCAAGAATATAAGCGAGGAAATGGGCTCTTGAGAGCCGTCCGTATCCTTTCACTGATTTGATTTACTTCTTATTTGCATACTTGAACTGAACGGTTATGCTTATGTGATCTTAGCTGCTATGGTGGTTGTATTCTCACTGGGCATATAGCTCACCCCGTTTCTTTTGTTTTCCTTGCAGGAATATGACTCTTTTGGAATGAATTTTGTTAAATGGTTGCCGAATGAACTAGATGAATGCCTCTTTTGTATTGCATATAAAATGGGACCCTAAATGTATCATTAGGGCCGTTTTCACTTTTGTTTTGGCAACCCACATATGTAGTGACTGTTGTATCACTTTTAAAGGCCATTGTGGCTTGTAAATGGTAAATGTTATGTTGTATATGTATTTCGATGTTTGGTTGGGTTTCAGACGGGTCGGTTACTATTCATGGCCGACTCTGGATTTCATTTCTTTTATTTTGGGTTATTTTGCCCTTTTGCCTTGTTTGCGCGCATTATAAGTTTCAGAACGTGATAGATCGCTTTATACTGCACCGTTAGTCCTGGCGAGAGTTGGGCAGGCAGTCCGCTAACCTCTTTGGTTTGCCTTAGGGGAAGGTGGGGCTGTCATATTTGGAGTACTCCCTTCCTGCATTTTTGGACATCCAGCAATTTGGTGCTCGCTACTTCCGCATCTCAAGCACTTCCCTTGCTTCTTCCAGCAACCATCTATAGTATGGCCAGGTTTCTTACAAAATGCACAACTCACTTGGGAAACTATTGCTCGGCCTCCTTGCGAGGTATTCCTAGGTTGTCCCCTTCCAATCGGTCCCACTCTAGTTCCATTATTTCATCCCCCTGCATTCCTGGCCCCGTTTCCCCTTGCTTGGGCGCCTCGTGGTGCTCCAGGACTATTCACTCCAATAGTTCCTGGGCCCACTTTGACCGGTGGAGCATTTCCATACGTCGGCTCCCGACTACTGCCAGGAGCAAATCTTTTCTTGGCCTGAAAAGATTTCACTTGAGCCCTAGCTATTTCAACTCTCTGGGCTTTCTCGACGGCATCTGCAAAAGTATCTATCCTCACTGCAGCTAAACCTTCCTGTACTTCTACATTCAGACCCTGCACAAACCTTCTGACTTGCCTTTGCTCCGTGGTTACCAATTCAGGAGCAAAACGGGATAGCTTTGTGAACTGGACTTCATATTCAGCGACACTCATCGCCCCTTGCTTACATTTTATGAAGTCATCCTCTCTCTTTTCTTGGATGAGAGGTGGAAGAAATTTGGCATTGAACTCCCTTGTGAAGTTTGCCCAAGTCCTTGGAGTATGATTCCTGTCCCAGTTAGTCCTAACCAGATTCCACCAGGAGCGAGCAGCTCCCTCAAACTGTAATGCGGCAAAAGTCACCTGCCGCTCTTCCGTGTAGTTTAAAGCTGCGAAGATGTCGGAGATTCTCTCCCACCATCCCTCAGCTATCTCAGATTCGGGTCCTCCGTAGAACTTAGGAGGTCCAAACTTTAGAAACCTTTCCAGTGCCCGATCCTCGGAATCGATTGGGCCTCCTTGGCGGTGCACTGGTCCAGAGGCTTGGTGTTCAGTCAAGCGCTCTAGGACGTCAGTGATACGGTTAATTGCGGTGGCCACTCGGTCTCCGGCCACGCCCTCTTGCCCTTGGCCTTGATTGACCTCGGGTCCCCTATCACCACCCGCTTCCGGGTGTTGTCTAGTGGGTCTCCCACGGCTCCTTCCATCATTTGGCGATCCATTGCCTAATTATGCCTATTACTGAAGGGTAAGACAATTAGGCAAAAATTTTATTTATTTTTTAATTATTATGATTCGTTTTGTGATTAAAAACCAACATGGAAATAGAGGAAAAGAAAATGAAACACTTAACATATATTTCCGTGGAACAGTCATACAATTAACAAGTTGGAACATTTCCAAAAGTAAGGCACATAAGTTAGCAAAAATACATACAGATAATCCCTTAAACAAAAAGTAGGGATATGGTGCCTCGGAAGCAAGTCATTCACCTAGACAAAATTTGATGACTTGACTAATGTCCCTGTTCTGATCCTACCTATCTAATACTATCAAGTCAACCTAATCTAACCCTCAGCAGGGCTATCAGGAGCGACGTCCTCAGCCGGATCCTCCTCTGGATCCTCCTCCAGATCCTTCTCCATGCCTGCCTGTTTGTTATCCTGAAGGTAACTAGTGGCCTCGCCCATAAGCATAGCGGCATCAGCCCTGATGCCAGCATTCCTATCACGAATCCCCTCAGCAAGTCGGGGTCACTCTAGACCTCTGTCGCTCTATCTCCAAACGAGCAGCCTCCAGCATATTATGCTCAGCAGTTAGCCTAATCTCCAAATCGGCTATGCGGTCGAACTGGGTATCCACCATGATACTCAGCTCCTCTACATCCTGGGTCAAGGTATGGTTAGCGTCCCACAAGTGGCGGCGCTCATCATCAAGGGATAACACCAACGCATTGGGATACGCGTACGGGGCTCTACACTGGCACCTAGGGTGCCTATCAGCTGGTGAGTATCTAACTCGGTCTCCCCCACCTCGAGGTCTACAGGAAATGGATCTTAGCGGCTCTACATGTCCATTAGCCTCGCTACTACCATTAACATGCCCATTACCATTCTCCATACCTGCAAAATAATCAACACTTAAAGGTTAGAACTTAAATAGCTAACTGGATCGTTTATTACTTAAGGTATTTCTAAGGGTCTCAATTCTTATTCCTAGAGAGGATTAGGGTTTCTAGCACACCTAATATGTCCTTTAAATAACTTTTCTAACCTAGGCTCTGATACCACCTGTGGCGACCCCACTTCCCCCTAAGGCGAACCAAAGGGTTGGCGGGCCGTCTGCCCAACTCTCGTCAGGACTCACGCAAGCATTCTAACCCAAATCCTTTCGAATAATAACCTAATCTATTACAAAACAAATTTCCCCGAATAATATCATCACTAAAACCACATTAACTTCAGAGATAACAGTGATATAAATAGCCAATTGAGGCTCTTAAGCGTCCCACGTGCTACGTACCAAGGTATAAAGTCGTACCAATCCGGATAGATAAATACATAAATCCCTAATACAAACTTACAAGCCAAGCAATCAAATTACGGTTTACATATTTTCCAGCTTCAAGTGGCAATCCAAAAGGAAAGTACATTATCCCAATTAACGCATTACAGCCCACAAAATAAGTCATAGTATCCGAATACATTTCAAAAGGAAAACATAAATAAGTATCCAAGCTTTCGATTCCCGGAACCTGTTAAGGAAAACAATAAACGTGGGGTGAGCTAAAGCTCAGTGGTGTCCCAAAACATGCAATCACATAATATCAAACAGCGGTTAATAACTTAGCAAAATTTAAACAGTTAGGAAAACGTATAACAGCACAAGGTAGGATACAGGGGCTCTCAGGAGCCATTTTCCTCGCTTGATCACCATTTATCGTAGTTGACCCTCCGTCAACTCTCACTACTTATAATCCATGTAGAGCGTCTCATTTTGATACCTAACCCATCACCATTCATACCCCTGTCCCGGGCCCGCTCACCGACTAAGGACGCAGTATACTCGAGATATACCCGTAGATGATTGGTCGAGGGTTCACCCAACGACATTATTGTAGTTAGATTCATGCGTCGAGGGATTCACCCAACGACGTAACTACATTTAGATTCATGGTAGTTGGATTCAGAAGTCGAGGGATTCACCCAACGACGCAACTACATTTAGATTCAAGGATTCATGAGAAAAATGTTTTGCACAAGTCACCACTCGAACGGCTAGTGCGATAAAGTACACACATCTCACTTCAATGGATCAAAAACCAGTTTTGCAAATTATCACATATCGAGTCAAGAAAGCACTTTAACTAGGTAAGCATAGAACAAGCAGGGACACTCATCAAGAGTGAAGTTCAGATGTCAAATTGAGAATCGAATTCCGCGTCCTCGCAATATCCTAGAATACCAAATTTTGAAACTATAAGTTTCTATTCAGTTTTTAAGCTTATACACATCGAGGTATATCTGATATACTACTAGTTTACTTTCCCTTAGAAAAATTAAGAATCCACTTAGGTTGAAACTTGACAAAAGTAGTAAAAATATTTCTTATAGTTTTCCTTGAGATACTTTTCCTTATAAAAGGTAACTAGTATTATTTTCTTGAAATAAGTCGACAACCTCTTAAGATCAAAGCTAGAAAGATATATTTGAAAATTTCTTTAAAGCTATGGTTCTTGCAAAAATTATCACTAAAACTATTTTACCTAAAAAAATAAGGTTTCTTGCCGAGCAAGTTTCTATGCTTTTAACTAAAATTATTAAAACTCGTATTTTGGAACTTTTCCTATAGTTAACTAGCCAAGAACAATTCTTAGAGGAAAGAAAAGGAGTAAAACAAGGCTAGAGTTTTAGAAACTAGGGAAATCATTTTCCAAAGGTAATAAGGCTAGTTTAAACTTAAAGGAAGAAATATCGAGTTGGCAAGGTTGAGAAAATCCCTACATGACGTTTCTAACATTAACATACAGTGCTAGATTTTTATCGCACTCTACTAGAGTGAAGATATATGTAAATAGATTGTTTTAGAGCTTTTCTCAAGTTCACAGGACCAAAACGGATTTCCTACGATTCCAATTTATAAGCACGTAATGTTTCAGATCCATCAATATAACAAACCAACATTTCCAATAGAAATCTCGCTAGGGCTTCGTCAATCATTAGCCCTAGGTTTCAATAGGTTCATATCAAATCAAGAATAAAATAAATGACCAAGGCTTCATCAATCATTAGCACTTGGGTTTTGGCAAGTTCATATCACCTCTTGAATAAATCAAAAATGAAGGTAAGGCCTCCAAGAAATCCCAGCAATTAAAATCCATCACTCTTTAATATTTATAACATCATTTAAATGGCCAAGGGCTTCATCAATCATTAGCCCTTGACAACATCAAACACTTCCAACCACAATCCAATCAGGGATTCAAACCACAAATAAGCTAAAAGTTCAATCCAAGTAAAAATTCAGTTTCATGAAGAAACAGGACATTAATACGGAACAGTCTACTTTGAGGATTCACAGATAGCAGTACACATGGAAGAAAAATATGAAATTTCTACAGAACAAAGGCCTATGATTCTAGTTTCAAATGCCACTGACGACACCTTAAACGGATTTTCCTACACCAAGATATAAACATTTCACTGAGACTGGTCAGGGACATCCGAAAATCTGAAATTTCATTTTTCACTTGTGAAAACATCCTTTTTCTCTTTTAACACCAAAATGTTTTTATTCAAACCATCCATACATTTCTTATAGAACTCCAAAACAACATATTCCAGGCATTTCCATCCATCATGTTTCAAGGAAAATTTTTTAAAAAAACCAAGCTGAGATTCCAACTCAACCTTTGGCTATCACAAAAGAAATTCCAGCAACTAATATACTTTAGATCAAATTTTCCCTTGGTTTAAACATGGTGTTAGGTACTCAAATTCAGCATATAAACACTTAGCTAGCTATTAACGATTTCCACTTCAAAACCGGATTCACACAGCAACTAAAATCATCCAGGAAAATCCAGAAATCTGTCCAACTAGCCACGGTTAAACATGCATGGAGGAACTCTCTGTTTTCATTTTATTTTCTGGGTTAAAACATGCTATTAAGCTCTCAACTTCCTCATGCAATTACTTAGCTAGACAATGAACATTTCCAGTTCAGAAATCGAGTTCAAACAACAGCCATTAACATCAAAATTTCCAAAAATTATTCCAACTTGGCTCGGATGAACATGCATGTGGTAGGATTGCATTTTGATTTTATTATTTTTTTTCTGGTTTAAACTAATTAATTGACTACATGCAAAGCCTAATTAACTTGTTATTAACTATCTAATTATGGTTATAAGCTCAAACAACAAAATTAAACCAAATCAGGCTGCAATAATCTAGCTAAGCTCTCGGCAGCTCCAAAGCTTGCACATAACAGAAATTCTCTTCTTAAAACTCTCATCCGGCTGCCTAACATCAACATGCATATTCTTAGATGGCTTAACCTTCTTGTTATTAATTGGTCAAACACTTAATCGAGCTCAGGTTATCGCAGGAAATTAGATATGAAGCTACAATTCCAAGCCAGCTCCTCGGCAGAAACCTCTAGCCAAAACAGAATTTTTGTATGCTTTAACAACATCATCCGAATGCACAAATCAACATGCATGGTCTTAATCTTCAAGTTTTCTCTCAGCTAAAGACACTTAAGTGTTCAGATTGCCACGGAAAAACAAAAATGGGGCTGCATTATCACCTCAGTTTCTCGGCAGCAACATTTCATCAAAACAGAAATTTTTCTAATGGCTAGATTTCAACAACCGACTGCACAATCCATACATGCAAGCTCTGATATAGCTTCCTCTACTAGTAATCAACTTAATTAGTCCAGAAATTACCTCAGATACAAGCTAAGTTCACACACGAAAAATCCAGAATTTTCTTTCCTTCCTCTCGGCTTCAAGTGCAGGTCGGTTGGTCCTGATTCCTGAGTTGCGGCTGGAGTGGTGTTGTGGTGAGGTTGAGTTCGGTTGGTTGGAGTTGGAAATGGCCACAGCTAGGAGAGGAAAAGGTGCGATGGTCTCCTGGTATCTTGCCTCAGCTTACGGTCAGAACAGAAAGAAAGAAATGGCAGCTTGCGTTCCCTCCTCCCTTGCTCTCGGATGCAGCTCACAAGGTAACTCTCTCTCTTTTACTCTCGGTCCAAGGCAGAAGAAGAGCTGAGATGCGGTTGTGGAGAGGAAGTGTAGTGGCTGCGGTGGAATTGTGCAGAGGAAATGGAATGGTGAAGAGGCGGTATCTCGGTATTAAGAAGGAAAGGAAATGGTTTTGCGGTTTGTGATATGAATTGGAGAGAATGGTATAAGGTGCCGCTGTTTTTGGAACAGAGATTGCGTGTAAGAATCGGTTGCGTATAGAATTGGTGATAATGTAATTGGTCGATAGTTACGGTGATGGAAATTGCTGTCTGAGGGTTTGTTTGGTTTGCATGGAAATGTAAGGGCATTTTAGTCTCTTCACTTTGCTCCCTAACCTCAACTTAATTTCTCCATCCAACTTAATTCCAAAAATTATCCCCAAGTGTGATTTGAACGCCTAATTATACACTAGTATACTTAAACCATTTTTATCGAATATTTATCGATTAAACTTTAATATTAAGGTTCCTAGTAATTCCTACATTATTTAGCGATTAAATCAGTTATTATAATTTCCAATTATTATATCTCAAGAAATAGAGTTAGTCTAATTCGAAATTTATCGATTTAGTAATATAAAATCAAGTGAAATAATAATTTAATCCAAGGGCGTCAATTTGCACATAAAAATTATTTTTACGCACTTATTGTGAAAACAAAGAAAGATAAGGATATATTTATCGAAATTTTCACGCCCGAAGTATGTTGAGTATATTAGTATCATGTTTATCGGAAATTCATTGGTTTTTATCTTAACGCGGAAATTCTTATTAGCATTTAACATTAGCAACTAATAGGAATTAATCATTGGAATTTAAATAATTTATTTTAAGATAGTAAGGCTATCGACTCAAGTATCATTAATTTAGCATAAAGGAATTCAAGTATTCTAACATTTTATGTTAAGGTGAAAAATTAATCTAACCCTAAAGATATTAATTTAGT
Source organism: Coffea arabica (assembly GCF_036785885.1). Classification (NCBI taxonomy): domain Eukaryota; kingdom Viridiplantae; phylum Streptophyta; class Magnoliopsida; order Gentianales; family Rubiaceae; genus Coffea; species Coffea arabica. The sequence goes on from NC_092329.1 coordinate 40,632,835, forward strand.
CTAACAAAACCAAGAAATTTCATAACTTAGAAAAATTATATTATTTTTCACATAAACCTATTTTTACGTACTTAATTGCGAACGAGTAAAAGTAATGCTAGAAATTATTAAAGAATAAAAGAAATGCAAATGAAATATGCACTGGCTTATATATCTATTTTCAGGGTTCTCACAATCCGAACCACCTCGTACTAGCTTTGGACGACGAGCGCCGCCAATTGGTGAACATCAACCTAGATTTATAGGCAGAGGTAGACGAGTTGAGACAGATGGTTAGTGTTCAAGGCGAGAGGGTCGATGAGCTTGAGGAGGTACTGGCTGGTGAGGTGGCTACTACTGCGGTCCAAAGGACTAGGGCTCGACTCACTAGGTTAGGTGAGGAGGTCCATGATCGAGCTTCTGAGATCCTAGCAGATGCCACTATGATGATAAAGGGGGTGACGGATATTGTCCAAATCCCGGTTCAGGAGGAGGACCCTGAGGAGGATCCTGAGGATGAGATTACTCCTGGTAGTCCTACTGTGGACTAGGTCCCTAGTAATTGACCTTTTTGACTGGTATAGTTAGGATTAGTTAGGGTGATGCTAGTGCTGAGGCCATTGTATTTTGTATGACTGTGTGGCCTATTTTTGAGGCACTCTATTTTACTTTAGTCTTACGTGACTAAAAGTACTCTTGTGGCACCTACGTGCTATATTTTTGTGATTTTCCCCATAACTTGCTAATTGTATGGATCTTGACATGATAATCAATATAAATTATTGTTAGTTCCAATATTTTCTATGATTGATCCTTATTTAAGTTTTTTCCCCGTATAATTGATTTATTTCTTCCACTAGATATACCTAGGATAATGGAAGGACTAAGGAGTGGTCGAGGCCGTGGGCGAGGGACTAGACAGGCCCAACCTCATAGGTATGACCAGGGATCGGCAACTGGACCGACCCAAGGACAAGAAAATATTGAGGGTAATCAAGTGGCTACTGCCGTCAATAGGATGACTGATATCCTAGAACGCTTAGCTGAAAGATAGGGTCTACAACCCCTTAACCAGCACGGGGCTAGGATAGAGGAGAAAATAGAGCTTTGGAGAGGTTCCTGAAGTTTAACCCACCTAAATCCACTAGAGAGCCCGACCCCGAGGCATCTGAGAACTGGTTAGAGAGAATGACTAATATATTCACTGCTTTAGACTATACCGAAGATAGGCAAGTAAATTTTGCTACTTTCCAATTTGAGAGAGTGGCACGTGCCTGGTGGGACTTGATAAGGGGGAAGTGGGAGAGAGCATAGACCCCTTGGACTTGAGAAAATTTCATGAGGGAATTTAATGAGAAATTTCTCCCACCTTTGGTCCAAGAGAAAAGGGAAGATGAATTCATAAAATTGAGGCAATGAACTTCTAGTGTAGCTGAATATGAAGGAAAATTTACTAAACTTTCTAAGTATGCTCGATAATTGGTGACTAATGAACAAAGGAGGATAAGGCGCTTTGTACAAAGACTTAATGTGGAGATTCTAGAGGGATTAGCAGCAGCCCAAATCTCTACGTTCACTAAAGTCTTAGAGAAAGCACAGAGAGTCGAGAGTGCAAGGCTGCAAGTTAGAAATTTTCACGCTAAGAAAAGGGGCACTGTTAGTAACCCTTCTGGATAGGCAGATAAGAGTACCCCACCTTTTAAAAAGGGAAAAGGAACGGGTGGAGTGGAGATATCTAGCACACCAAAAGGGACTCGATCAAGAGGAGATCGTAATGGACGAGGTCAATCGAGAGGGACACCTCCAGGTGGTCAATCTGTGGCTTCCCAAGTTGTTTGTGGTTATTGTGGCAAGCTCAACCATACGGAGAGTGATTGTTTTAGAAAACAAGGGAAGTGCTTGTATTGTGGTAGTACCGAGCACCAGATATCGAAATGCCCAAACGTACCAAAAGAATGAGGTAGTACCCAAAGGCCTGAAAAGTCAACCACTAAACAGTCTAGTACTGGAGGAAGTCGATCTAAAGCACCAGTTAGGGTTTATGCATTAGGCTATCAACATGTTTTCAACTCTGCTACGATCGTTAAAGGTATGATTCTTGCTTTTCATTATCTATCTGAGGTTCTAAGTGACCCTAGTACAATTCACACTTTTACAAAATCCTAGATTCATAAGATAGAATCAAAGTTTGACTGCAATTTAGGTGGATAGAAATTTTGAGATATGGATTAGCGATTGTAAGTTACTGATTGATCCGATAGGCGCGACTATTAAGGGGTATGATGTTATCCTAAGTGTGAATTTTGAGAACGAAATTTTCTTAAGGGGGAGAGGATGTGAGGACTCGCAAAAATTTACTTATTTAAACTCCTGTTACTAGTTTATTTAAATATTTAATTGCCCATTTACTCCGAATATTTTATTTCAACCTTTTTAGACCCAATTACATGGAACTATGACTTACTTATATTTTTAAAATGACTTGTTTCAAAATTTAATTTTTTGGAAGCTCGTTAAGTGAGAATAGTGAATGCGCGTTTGGAGATAATAATCGATTCGAGGGGATAATGAACTTGGAAAATTGGAGACCTATAGATTAGTCTTAAAATAGGTATTTTTACGTTTAAGTACTCAAGTATTAGTTAGTGATACTATCATTATACGAATTTAGTAGAAATTTCACTTTATCGCGCATAAATCGGAGTTACGTGTTTCACGTGTGCGATTAATTGATGGACTTAAAACCTTTATTTTGGGGCTATTAAGAATGAATAATAATAGTATGAATAGAAGTGCATTAGAGGTTTAGTGCACTACGAGAGGAATCGAGTACGAAACGCGCGCATACGCGCCCTATTCCTAATTGACTTTTGGAGCAATTTTTGTCCACAAACTTATAAGCTTCATAAGGAAGCTTCTTCATCAGAAACGTCACTTCCTTTCTTCCTTATAGCATCGAGCTTCACCAAGAAGAAGAACAACAAAACCCATCATCATTCCACTTCAAACCTTGCACATTTTCTCTTCAAAATTAACACACGCTTTGCAAATAACTTGGAGATCAACCTAAGTTAAAAAAAGGGCTTTCTTCACACTGTTTTCTTTAACTTCTGAGGACCGAATTTTTCTGTTTTAGTCACCTACAAAGGTAAACAACGGTCAACCTGTTAAATCTTGGTTTATGGAAGTTATCTTGAGTGGGCTTTATGAAATCCCACAATGGCTTGATGAACTGATTTGATGAGATTTGATGTTATTTATGTTGGATTAGTGATTAATCTAGTGAAAATAAGTTGTATTGTGGAAGAAAACTCAAAGGAAATGAAAAGGAAATTTTACCGTTTCTGCCCCTGCTATTGCCGTGCACTTTGGTGCACTTTTTTTGTGGTCCAATTAACTTTTTTTTGATGTATATGTGTAATATAGGTTGTGTGGAAAGTTTGCACAAAAAAATTACGTGATTTGGATGAGCAATTTTACCAAAACTGGAATTGTGTCCCGTATTGCTCTGGCAATGATTTTCAAACAGCTATAACTCTTTGCTCTGATGTCGAAATCGAGTGCCATTTGCACACTAGAAACTAGACATTTCCAATTTTCCAATGGTATAAATTGCAGGCCATGATTCCACCTGAGTGAACCATACCGACCTTGTAAATTTGCTTGTTCTGTTTCTCGTCTGTACTGGAAGCCCTGTTTTGAGTTGCGAATTGATGCTCAAATATGAGCTAGTTGTGGATAGAATTTGAAAACAATTCCTTCCAAGAAATTGTAGCCTTATGAATTTAGTTTTCAATGCCACTGACCACACTCAATTCTGAGTTGAATTGTGATCAGATTTCAGAGCTGTCTTCATGAAAGAAAATCCTAATTTTGGACTGATTTATAGCTAATCTTGAATTGGGACTTGTTGTTTTAAAATTCTTGGTGTTAATCACCTACCAAATGTATCTTGGATGTTTCTTAGACATTTCCTACACAAATGAACCATATTTGAGATGTTTTCGTTGGCCAAACGTTTGGGAAAATGAAAACGAAATGACAAGGCAATTTTGCCTTGGAAGTTCTTGGAGTTTTAATGGCTTGGTTAACTGACTTCTCATATGAATTTTTCTATGACATTTTACAGAGGAATAGTGCTCATATGGTAGGGTAATACTACCAAATTTGGTGTCATTCCAAGACCGTTTCGATGCTTGACTGAAATCCTAAAATCTATGTTCCAACCTGGAAAATGGCTAACAATCTCACTTTTTCAGTAACATTGAGCTGCTATATCTTTGTGCTTAAAACTCCAATTCTTATTTCGCTTGTTGTGTTCTAAACTTTGATTGTAACTCTAATAATTTGAAAGGCCTGTTCACATTCTGCGAATTTTGCCGAATTTTCAAAGTTGGCCAAAAACTAACCCCGAAACTGTCTCAATGGTCCAAAACAGCAACTTTGAGCTGAATTTTGAATGTTATCCATTTGGAATCTTGGAAAAGTGTCTTCTAGGAACTTTTAGTACTTTGGAAGTATAACGGTACTAAGTTTTTCAATTTTGAACATACGAAGAGTGAGATATGATTTTTCAAAGATTGAACCTCAAATCGAAAAATTTCAAACTTGACGGGAATTGAGTTTTTGAAACTCTTCCCTATCCTTCATTACTAATTGACCATTTTGGACTTGTCTTCATGAAGAAAATAAGTTTTTCCTTGTGTTAATAAACACTATTTTTGAACCTTAAATTTTGAGCAAGTAAAGCCCCATTCCATGGTATATTCTAGATTGTACAAGTGTACAATCCCTCTCTTGATAAGAAAGGATTTTCAAGTGATAGTGTGTAATAGATAACTATTGTTTGCTCAGATGCTTAAGGAGACCTTCACGAGAATCTCGAGGGAACACCTAAAGGCTTGTTTACGCACTCACTCTCTTATTTCGATTGGTGAGTGTCAAGTACATGAATTTGTTGCTAAGCGGTTAACTGTTTCTTATCCGTTATTGAATTTGAAATTTTGAGACGAGTGTGTACTTTACCGCACTCATTCTCTTTTGAACAAAATTATATTCTTATTTTTCTATGTGAATTCATATCCGACTTGTACATAGTAATGTGGATGTGATTCGTATTTGTGATTCGTATTTGGAATCATCGATTCGAGCTTTGCTCATCGACTTATATTCATATTTGTATTCTTATTCGTATTTGGAGGACGCCCAAACTCATTGATTAACTTTGTGAATTGAGCCAACATGGGCTTGGTCGATAAGCTTAGCAAACCATGAGATATTCGTAGAGCATGATCTATTGGAGGGATCTTGCTTGGCATCACTCGCGTAGTATTGCCATGATATACTTGAGTATTATCAAAACTTTGATGAGCGGGCCCGGTAAAGGGGTGTAACGGTGACGGGATTCGAAGAAAAGTGGTGTATCTACGGATTTGATACTTATGTGGTTGACGAAGTGTCAACATCAGATGTGATCAAGACTTGGACACGACTACGTGGAATTTAGCTCTAGAGTTACAGTATCCTTGAATTGTTTCTGTTTATTTTTCCTATTCGAAGAGTGAATTATTCAAACTTGATAGCTTTACTTACAATGTAATTGTTGTTGCTACTTGGATTATGTGTTTGCATGTGTGCTTCTTGGCCTCACTGAGTATTGGCTCATCTCATTAGTTTGTTTTCCTTAACAGGAACCCGATTGGAAGGAGTTAAGGAATTGCCGACTTGAGGCACTTTTGTATTAGTGTTTTGATTGTCATCGACTAGACACATTTGGATGTTGTATATTTTGGAAAAAGTGATTGTAAATTTGAAATTTGTGATGTAAGACTTGATATTTATGTATGGAAATGACTTCGTACTTTTATTCCAACTTTCATTGTTAGTATTAGACTAGGTTTGAATTGCAATTATCTCGAGTCCTGGCAAAAGCTGGACAGGCATCCCGCGGATACCCTTGGGAGAAGTGGGGGCATCACAATCTCGCCGATTCGTTTGACCTCAAGTGATAGCTTACCAAGCAAATCAAAGGATCGAAATAAGTACTAATTACATTTGGAAACTCTAGCCATATAACTTTTAAATTCATTCACTCCCAATCCAACTACAGAAGGTTAAACTTAGCTATTCGTAAATGAGATAGACGAGAAAGTGGAACACAGGTAGGGAAATACCTCAAGATACTATGCCACTAATTCCTATTTTAGGGTCTTAACACAAGGGGTACCATTATCACTTATATAAATAACAAAACCCTAAAACATACTTCATATATCAAAAGTTCCAGACCCTAACTCACTCTCCTTTATACACTTACTTATAAACCTGCTCAAGAAGAAACCATAACCTCTTACTCCCACTAGTGCCTTTTACCATCCTCCATCAAGGCAGTCATCCAAATTCTGTCAAAATTTGCATACAAGTATCGAACCCACATCCTTGTCCCCAAAATCTTCATACATAATCCAAATCTTATAGAGAAATAAGAATCAAAACCAGGTTCTTAGGTAGCATTGCAAAAGGGTAGAAGATAGACATGGTGGTCAAGCAAGGGTTTGTGACGCCCCACATCTCCTTAAGGCGGACCAAAGGGTATCCGCGGACGCCTGCCCAGCTCTCGCCAGGACTCAAGCAATCCCATTCAATTTAAATCCGAACTAAACATTTCAAAGAGAGAGAAACATGAATACAAATAGTGCGGAAGCGTTCAAGCTTAACAAGTCACTTAACATGTAACCATTACATCGGAAATCATAATACGTCTTAAATTCAAAATACACGTCAGGCCCCAAACTTTTACATTTCAATTCCAAAAGTACAACTCAAACCAGAGCCTAGTCAAAATATAGCAGGAGTCTTAACAAAAGTACAACGAAGGGTTTCTCCATACTTCTCCAAGATTCAGTCCTGTTAAGGAAAACAAAACTATAGGGTGAGCTAAACGCTCGTGAGGCCAAGAACACACATGCAAGCACTTTGTTCAAATAGCAATTCCAAATTTAATAAATAAAACCATGTCCTTTCAATAATCAATCATTCGAACAGGAAAAGTAATCAGAAACAATTCAAGGATATAGTAGCTCTCAGGAGCTAAGTTCCACTCGCTCTGCCGATGTCATTCGTATACCTTCCCGCGTTGACCCTCCTGTCAACCGGGTCGGTATTTCCATTTCCGTAGATCACTACTTACTTCCCTCCGTCCACCATACACCTCAAGAGCCCACAAATCATTTATAAGGCGATACTCCACGAGTATGCCAAGCAAGACCTCTCATTAGGTCGAGCTTATATATCTCATGGCTCGCCCAGGTTCCCGACCAAGCCCATTGCCGGCTCGAGTCCAAGGACGGCCTATGAGTTTGGGCGTCCCCCATTCATTTAAAAGTCGAGGAGGTTCACTCCATCGACGTATGTATTCATATCATACCATTGCATTTCAGTCATTCATTCAATACATTTCAATCATTCATTTGAAATTAGAACGAGTGTGATAAAGTACACACCCGCCCTTATTTTCTTAAAATTCCAACAATTACCACAAATAAACATGTATCAAGGATTCACACACTTGACACTCACCGAGCAATTCAATAAGAATTATTTTCTGGGAGTTCAAGTATCCACAGTAAGATCCTCTTGAATGTCTCCTTGTGCGCCTGGCAATTAATAGTGGATAATCACTCAATAATCGAATTATCAAGGAAGATTGTACACTAGTACAATCTAAAGATTATTTCACAAAAGGAACCTCAATTACTCGTAAATCGAGGTTCAACTTGCCTTTTATTATGTACAATATTATTTGAGTTTTTATCATGAAAATCGAGGGCAAAACGTTTGAATAATACTAAGAGAATTAAGAGTTTTGGAAAAACTCCTTTGCCTTGAAAATTGAGAAATTTCAGTTTTATCCTACATCTTTGAAAATTCGAATCTCTCTCGATATAAGCCCAAAATTGGTAAACTTTATACCGTTGGAAACCTTTTGGAAAGTGCTAAAAGTTCTTAGAAGACACCTTTCCATGAATCTAAGTGGGAAGTACTCAAAAATGAGCTTGAAGATACAGACTGGGCGTACAAGGCAGAATTAAGTTGGATTTCGGCCAACTTTGAAAATTCGGCACGGTTCACACGTTGCAAACCAGCCTCTGAAATTTGTCACTCAAGTAGTGTTGCAAGTGAGGTTTATAACAAAACAAGCGGATCAAGAATTGGAGTTTCGAGCACCGAGATACGGTAGCTCAAAGTTGGGGGAAATTCAAAACTGGAGAAGAATTTCCAGATTTGAACCTCCAACACTAGGAATTTAATTGGGTATCGAAAAGAACTTGGATTGGTACCAAAATTGGCAGTATTTTACTCCCATATGAAAGGTACCGCTCTATCAAATTTCAGGGAAAAATACCTTCGGAAAGATAGTTAATTAGTCAACCAAAGTTCAGGAAAAATTCTAAGGCAATCTGCCTTTTGACTTTCATTTCCAAATTTCAAATCGTTTAACCAAGAAAGCTATCCAACCATGGTTCATTGGTGAAATAAAGGTCTAAGATACATCCATGATACCTTTTGTAATGGTTTAGCATCAAAATTTCAATTAATAAGATCACTCCCAAGTTTTTGTCCCAAATCAGTCCAAATATTACATTTTTCCAAAACAGGGCAGTCCACTTGTTTTAGTCACAACTCAGTCAATTTAACTCAGAATGAGGCATGGTTTATGGCGTTAGAAAATACATTCATAGGACTAAACGTTCACAGAAGGAAATGTTCTGAAATTCGGCAAGCAACCAGCTCGAAATTGAGCCTCAAGTTGCTGCCTCTACAAACCATTCCAGCAAATCCGAGAGACAGGACAGCCATCTTAAAATGTTTGGTTCGGCTCACTCAAAAAGAATCAGAACGTGAATTTTCTCTCAAATTAAAGCCAGGAATGTCTAGTTTCAAACGCCACCGACGGCACTTGATTTCGACACCCGAGGACAGAGTTATGGTCAAAATGCTACCGCTGGACAGGGTTACCCGAATAACTTTCCAGCTTGCCTAGTCCACGAATAAATTCATTTGTCCATCCAAACGTTAATGTTTTCCAACGAAAATTTTTACACATATAATATAACATATAAACATCAGGTTCATGCCAATAAATCACCAAAAATTGGCCTTATAGTGGCCGAACAAAACAGGGGCAGTTTCGGAAATTTCTTGTCATGACCTCAACTTTGAGTTTCCAACAATAATACTCCATAAATCCATCATTATAACCACTAAACTACCATTAAATCCAACATTAATCCTCTAATCAGCAACAACAACCCAAGTGTGGGAATACAAAGTGTGACGACCCCACTTCTCCCAAGGGCGAACCCAAGGGTATCGGCGGGCCGCCTGCCTAACTCACGCCAGAACTCAAAACTTAAAGCAATAAAACGAGATAGATCGAAAGAGCACTATATACAATATATACAATCCCAAAAGCTATATTTACATCTTCAAAAGTCTCGAGTCAAACCACTCTAATACACTATAACCACAACCAACAGAAGATAGACCCTAAGAAGGGTTCTTATACAAACCACCAAAACAAAAACAAATATTCTAACTGTTCAACTATTACAAGCCAATCTAACTATACTAGTGTACGAGCCACAAGTCCCCGCGTCGGCCCCTGCTAAGGAAAACAAAAGGAAAAGGGTTAGCTATATGCTTAGTAAGTAAACAGGGGCGAAAGCATAAATTTCACGTAACAGTTACACAGTAAGAGTAAAGCAAAAGCAGAAAAGTAACATCACATAATAAGGATACAGGTGGCTCCAAAGCCAATTCATATGCCATGCGTGATCTCCTGCCGACACTCCGTCGACCACACTCAATGGTCCGTAGAACTTCACTTGTACACCCACCGACACCTTATCACCCTCACTGGCCAGTCACCTCACAAACTTATCCGGGCGAACGAAATCACAAACTTGAGCTTGAGCCACAAGCTCGGGTCACAAACTTGGTCACCTTCTCGGTGAACCGGATTCACAAAATTGGTTCATAACATGAACCTACAAACTTGGTGACCTCAGACTAAGTTGGACTGACTTCGACCAAGCCCTAACCGGCTCGAATAGTCCATACAGGTCTTAGATCGGGCCCACGAACTCACAAACTTCACAAAATTCACAAACTTTACTCGAAAGTCGCCCCGAGCCACAAGCTCAAGGGTTTTGGTTCCAAAAGGGTCATATACATATGCCAAGTACAATTATACATTCAAATTAGGGTTTAGGTCGAGTGCGATAAAGTACACCCTCGCCTAAGTACCCTTTTCACATATCTCAAACACATAGCAAAGAAAACACACCAAACTGGCCTGAATACTTACTCAGAAACTGAAATAGCAAAAGTACGAAGTCGGATCGAAATGAACAGCTAGTAGTGGGCCCCACCAGTTCCACCCAGCTCACCACCGTCTGAAATAGGAGATTGTGTCACAAAATATCGCAAACGGCTACTATCGTGCCTAAAACAAGCAAAACGGCAAAAACGACACGCGCGCACGTAAATATGACGGACGGAAACAGAAACGGCCTCTAGCGGAAACGGCAGATTTGACACTCGTTTCTATTTTAATCATAAGTTGAGCTACGAATATCGGATTAAGGCGTATGAGATACCATATCGAAGCTTAAAGGATGAACAACAACTGTTATGAAGACATCCAGAACTGAAACTGGAGGCTTCAGTCCCAAATGAACCAAACACAATCACTTACGAAATCTGGCCAATGCACAAATGGTCAGTTTTGAGTGCAAACTGTTTTCTATGTTACACATGGTCAAAAGAGCTGAAAATTGGCAGTTAGATGGTTCATTCCAAATGGAACAACATCCATGAAGGTCGGCAATCCAAATTCAGAACGAAAATTGGTCATCAGGACCAAAACAGATCTGACCAGAAAATGGTCATTTTCACGGGCAAGCCTTGTTTGCTCGGCTATATCTCAGGTTTTATAAATCCGATTCATGAAATTCCAAGGGCGTTAGAAAGCTCTGATATAGGGCTATAAGTTTGGTGTTTTGGTCGCAAGCCCAAACAGCTTGTAACCCAGTCAAATGTGAAGCCAAAGTTCCAGTCATAAACTTTCCAAAAAAATGTAACAGAATTTGACGGTCAAAACAGGTCTGAGTATTTCATTTATAGCTCAGGATATACTAATCCGTTTAACCTGAAAATTTACAGGAATATCCAGGACTTAAGGGGCTACAATGTTGAAGAAGGAAACTTTGTCCAATTTTGAATGTAACAAGGTCAAAAATGCAAGACACTATACCAGAATCGCAAAATAGGATCACAAACCGTATTTGACCTCAATATGCGGTAATGGCACCAAATTCACTACGGTTATCGGATGGGGGTGTAAGACCCACCATTTCGAAGCTAAGAAACAGGGCTACAACAATGTAGAAGGCCACTCAGTCCAAATCCTAGCACAACTAGGTCAAATATGCAAAATACGAAACCAGAATTACCAAAACAGGTTTGCAAATCACATAATACTGTAATGAGTCCAACTCAGTCTGTACAAGTCCAAATGCATTGATTCCAAAGGCATATGGTAGCTAAGACATTCCTCTATATTTCATCAGAAGACACCAACATCCAAATCCAAAGTAATTCCAGTCAAAATAGCCAAATACAAACGCAGTTCTGCCATCCTGATCGACCCAGAACAGCCACAGTAAAATCAACACATCTCACTCTACACTAATCCAAATGACCTGACATTTTACAGGCACCTCCAACACATCAATACCTACAACTTTCATGTTTTAAGCAAAGTCCAATTCTGTGAGGACCTAGTCCGTTCGTACGTTGAGATTAGGGTTATTCATTATTTTGTACGGTTAAATTAAGGTTTTAGGGCTAAGGAGAAACCCTAATCTCGGCCAAGATTGGAAACCCTAACTTTGCTTATGATGAAACCCTAGTTTATGCAGTATTCTAGTGTGTGTTTTGGCACAAGTAAAAATAGGATTTGTTATAGTTTACAGAGGTTTAACAAGTTTGAAAATGGTTGGCAAACTCTGGATTAGCAAACCTCTAGTTTTACAATATTAGAAAGCTTAAGTGGAGTTTTATTTATCGCCCGCCTTTTCCACATTTTCTTTATTAGAAAAGTTTCCCAGATAATTTTTATGAGTAAATATAGATTTTAGATGATTTTTCTAGTATCGGTTAGTTTTTGCGAAATTAAGAACGTATATCGGATGTGGGACCCACTAGTGCGAAAAGTTCGGAAAAATTCGATCAACTAGGTTAAGTTTTGGATACTGGATTTCATTTACCGGGTGTTATGAGATAATTGAAGGTTGTTATATGGATGAGAGTGGAGAGAGACAAAGTGATAGAGATGCATTAAATAAGGTGACAAGTGTCACCATAAGATTAACTCTTACAATTTGACTTACTATTCATACTTTTACCATTTTGCTTAAATATCTCAAAAATTTGACCCAAAAATTATCAAAAATTCCTCCATAAGAGCCGGCCCTCTCTTCTTCTCTTTCTCTCTCTCTTACTCCAAGCACAAGGAAGAAACACTTCAATCTTGTTCCAAATCATCAAAACCAACCATCCAACCTTGATTTTGCTCCATAAAACACCTTCAAGTGGTGGTTGTGAGTTGTTTTGTGGATTTGTTTGGAAAGTTAAGGAGGTCAATAGCTCTCTCTCTCTTGTTCTTAAGGTAAGTTGTGAAGAACCACCCTCCTCCTTTAATTGATGCTTAAATCATACTTAGTGGTAGCATAAGATGCAAAGTTATGGTTTATTTCTTGATTTGTGGTTGTAGTGATGAAGTTTTATTATTTTTGGGAATTTTTCTGTTTTAATATAAGCATGATAGTATGGCTATCTATGATAATGGGAAATGGTATATAATAACTCTAGGAGGTGGAACAAGTGATTAATTGCACCCAATTTCTGGTTTGGAAGGAATTTGAGAAAGTTAGGGTTTTATATCCCCAATTCTGTCCGGTTTTGTATCTCATGGTTAGAGGCCGAATTGGCCTTGTCTTAAAACATGAAAGTTGTAGGTAATGATGTTTTAAAGGTGCCTACAAAATTTCAGGTCAATCGGAGTAGTGTAGAGTGAGATAAGTCGAAATTACTATTGCTGTTCTGGTTTACCCAGAATTGGAAAACTGTGATTGTAATTGGTTGTTTTGGCTAGGAATGCTTCCGAATTGATTGTTGTGGTTTTCTGATGAAATGTAGCCCTGTTTCTAAGCTTTCATGTGGCTTTGGAATTTCTGGATTTGGACTTATATAGGCTGTTTTATGATGTTTTTACTAGAATACGGTTTGTGAACCTGTTATGAGATTCTGGTATAATATGTTACATTTTTGACGTAGTTACACTCGAAATTGGATTGAGTGGCCTTCTTCAACATTGTAGCCTCTTAAGTCCTGAATCTACCTGTAAAATCTCAGGTCAAACGGATTAGAGTATCCTGAGTTATGGACAAAACCCTCAGGCCTGTTTTAGACATTAGTTTGTGTACGTTTTGAATTTTAGTTTCTGATCGTGGGGTTTTCCGTGTTGATCATGTACGAACTGGGTGCTGATCCCTTCATATGAAATTTAGATCTTGGTCTCAGCTTCGAAATGGTATAAAGTACGTCAAAATCCTGATTTTTTTCTATACCGAATATCAAATAACCCTAATATCGACTTACGAACAGACTGGGGCCTCACACAAAGAGCCCACTTTCACATTTTACAACCATATCAGGCCATCCATACACATGCAATAGCTTAAAGATGCATTTCTACCATCATAAACCAAGTTTAAGGTGTAGGATGAAGTTATACCTCCTTAGTGCCTTAACCCAGAAATTTTCGGTCCTCAAGAGCTCCAAGAAACCGTGAATTGCAGCCTTTTAGCTAGCTAGATCCAACCTCCAAGTAGTTTGCTAGATGATCTTCAAGTTTGGTGAAGATTGGTTGAGGTTTTGGGTTGATTTGATGAAGGAATTTGTCAAGCAAGAGAGTGAGTGAGAGGGGGGTGTTGGCCGGCTGCTAGGTGAGAGAAGATGGAGAGTGATCAGATTTCTTTTAGCTTCCAAGAGAAGATTAAATGAGTGGTGCACATTCACTCCAAAGTCAACCCTCATTAGGGCTCGTTTGGCACGTTTTTGGCTCGATTTTCTCGCGCGTTTGGTTCACTAGTGCACTGAACCTCCAATGCATTTATATTCATGTAAGTATTATTCACTCTTAATTGTCCCGAAATAAGGGTCTAAAGTCCCTCAAATAAAGTCGCGCGTATGAAAACGCGTACCGTCAATTTTAACGCTATAACGCGAAACTTCCGAGAAATTCTTATAACGATTGTACTACTAACTATCACTTGAGTATTTATTCATAAGATTACCTATTTTAGGACCATAGTACAAGTCTCCAATATTCCAAGTTTATTGTGCTCCTACGCGGATAAAATCTCCAAGCACTATTCACTATTTTTACTAAACGCGCTCCAGGAAATTAATTTTTGAAACGAATCATTTTAAAAATATAACGAAGTTATATTACCATGTATTTAGGTCTAATAAGACTAGAAAATATTCCTCGTGGCAAAAATTCAATTAAATAATTTATTAAGCCATAAATTAGGCATAAAATAATAATTTTTACGAGTCCTCACAGGGTTTAAATAAGCTCAAAAGAAATACATATATAACTGTAATAGAATCATAGCAAAATCAAGGAAACACAGGATAAGGGTGCATAGGTATAGGAGAAATGAAACGGACCTGCAATACTAGCACCTTAAACATTCACGACGACTACGAAGTTGGCCATCATCAACGGAAACCCTAGCCAAATATTTACTAGATTAGTTCATAATAGCATTCCTCAATCCAATCTCCTCGATCAGTTCAATTCCTAGGTCAAATGTTAGAATCTTCTGCACCTTGACCTTTGCCATCAAAACTTACCTCAAGTGCAATCAAGATACCGACCTTTATTCTAGTGCTCACCATTTTTTGGTACTCGGGGTACAAGAATCCAAAATAAGATAATTCATAACTCGAGCCGGTCGATCCCAAGAGTAAATCACCTATTTTAGGGATTCTTACCTAACGTACATATCTACCTTCCCCAAGTATCATGATAAAGGTTAAATGTCTATAATAGTCAGGATTCACAGTTTACGTTCAAGAAGAGCACCTAGTCCTTTATACTTATTTACATAATCGAGACCATAACACCACTTGGCCTCAAGCTCACCCCGCGCAGAGACCACGCGAAATAGTTTTGATACCACCTGTGACAGTCCCACCTTGCCCTAGGGCGTATCAAAGGATTTGACGGACTGCCTGCCCAACTCACGCCATCACTCACTCACGAATCTGAAAAAATAATAACAATTCCCAAACTCTAATAATATTAACTGCAAAATGAGCATCAAAACTTCATGGTTAAATATTATAGACCATCCAATGTTCCAAATTATCCCTACTTATATGCATACAATTGAACGAATAAACTATAAGTCATTTAATCAAATCACTAAGTACAACTAGGATGGCAAGTTACTTAAAGTTAGACATCAACTCTCAAACCGTCTTTTTTCTCTGCTTCATCATTGCCCATGTCTGCTAAGGAAAACAAACTAAAAGAAATGAGTTAGAAGTCCAGTGAGGTTCCAAGTACAAAGGCAAGTAAACTGGCAGGCATGAAACCATTAAGTCAAATCCAAATAGAGTAGGACATAATGCATAATAAAGCAGGTAATCAGATAGATCATGCAATGGTATACAGTAAAAAACACTTCATGGCAAAGGATATAGGCTGCTTTCAGGAGCAGATGATGCAGATACGGGTGTGCAACAACTTCAACCTTGGGTCAAGGACCCTTTGATCAACATTGGTGGTCCGATGACAAGATCAAGATCCAAGAAGGTGAAGAAAACTTTACGAGCCTTGATCATTCACCATACAAGCAAGGAGCAAGCTAAGTTTGAAGATTTGATGGATCATGAAGTTACCTTGTTCACTTGTACGTTTGAAGTGAAAGAATGATCTCATACTTGTTAGCTTAGTTGGTAGTTGTTTTAAGACTGCCTAGTTTAGTAGTTGTTAGTTGTTGAGTATTTTATTACTTATTAGGCCTTATCAGGAAGCCTTAAAGAGCTAGCTCTTTATGCGGACCGAATGTCCATTCCAGGTTTATGTGGGCCGGATTGGCCCTAGTTTTAGCCTATAAAAGGCACCTATTGTATGAGTGAAAGGACAGATTATTACAACCAGAAATCGTGAGAAATTTTCCTTCAAGTTCCTATTCAAACTTACTCTTGAATTCTTGATTCATAGCTTAGGATTCAAATCAGACTTTATCGATTAGTTTGTTCCCTAATCGTGGTGTCTCTTCATCCATCATATTTGCTTAAGGTTGCTGATTACCTTTGTGTGTCAGAGGTCTTGAATTCATGAGAACAGTCGAGTTCAATTTTCATTGGGAGAAAAGATCCAACTCTGATAATTACAAGGTTGGGAGGGTTTAGGAGGGTCTTCCCTTAGGGTTGCTCATCAGTTGATAATCAGAGCATCAGGTTAATTCTCTTTTAATTGAAGTTGTTCATATCTTGTTAGTTTGTGTCTTTTGTTAAAAAAAAATATATATATATACTATAGCGATTACTGTTCATCGTACTGTAGCGTATTGTTCACGTTATTGTTCATCCGAGTAAAAAAAAACACAAATCTGTTTGGGTGTTGTCTTTTTTATGTTTTCTGTCCAAGTTCTTGAGTCTATTATACTTGTGTTTGGGTTGTTAGGGTTTAAAGACAAAAAAAAAAGAGTCATGTACCTTATGTTGTTTTAGTGTCCAAGTTGCTAGAGTATTGCTGAAATTTTCTTTTGAGTATTGCTGAAATTTTGTTTTGCCTATTTCTTGAGTATTGGTTGTTGTTCTTGCAAACCCTAAACACCACAATGTAATTTGGGGAAGTTCTTGAGCTTCTTGAACAAATTCTCGAAGTTCTTGGACCACCAAATCTTGTTTTGAAAGTTCTTGAACAATAAATCAAGAACTAGGGTCTTCTTGGAATTTGCATAACCTTTCATCCATTTTCTTGAACTTGTTGGTGTGACCTGAATTTGTGTTCCTTGAAGAGCCGAAGCAAAAAAAAAAAAAAGGAGAACGAAAAAAAAAGGAAGAAGAGAAGGAATCGGCTCTCACACAAAGGAAATCAAGTTTTCCAAATCTTGAGTTTTCAATTCTTGATTGGTTTCCAAATCTTGATTGGTTTCCCAAAACTTGAGTCTCTAAATCTTGATTGGTTTCCAATTCTTGTGTCTCCAATCTTAATTGAATTCCAATGACCCCAAACGATCTAACCAGCCCCAAACACCCCCAAATCAGTTTCCAAAACCAAACCTAAACCGCCACAAACACCTTAGCCAAACTGCCTTTAAATTCTTGGGTTTCTAAAATCGGTTGAGCTAGTCTTTGCAAGCCGATTTGACTGAAATTTGAGAACTGGTTCGTACATTATTTG
The DNA here is from genome assembly GCF_036785885.1 of Coffea arabica. Lineage (NCBI taxonomy): Eukaryota > Viridiplantae > Streptophyta > Magnoliopsida > Gentianales > Rubiaceae > Coffea > Coffea arabica. The sequence goes on from NC_092329.1 coordinate 40,650,368, forward strand.
AGCACCCCAAAAGCACCACTTACCCTCCAAAATACTGACCAGAAACTCAGCAAAAACAGCAGCTCAAAAAAAAAAGTTCTAGTTTCGAGTAGAGTTTTTCTAAGATTTACAAAATTCTGCTTTGTGTCTTGTTACTTGCTTATAGGGTAATTAATTCTGGAATTTTTGAAAGTTTGAGTTGTTTTAAGAACTTTGAGAAGGAAAATTGAGAGTGAGTGTGTTTCCTTGAGTGATACACGAGTGCTTGTAAGGTAGACTAGGATACACTTGTTTTGCAGGTTGGACAATATGTCTCAAGAGGGGAACATGCCTGAGCCGTCTGAGACCGACATGTCACTCAAATTGGTGCTCCAAGCTCTTCAAAAACAAGCGGAAAGACATGAAGTTGTGATGACACAAATATCCGACAGGTTGGCTGCCATTGAGATGCTAGGTACTGGAGATACATACAATAGGGTTTCGAGTGTTCAGAGTGCTGATCATGATGCGGATGATGAGGGATATCATTCTAACACCTCCTTTCGATCAAGGAAAAGCCAAAGGGGGGCGAGGGAAGGTCGAGACCGACCTACGAGAACCGATGACAATCTTGGTTCCATCAAGACCAAGATGCCTACCTTTCATGGGAAAAATGATCCTGAACCTTACTTGGATTGGGTTAGGCGAGTTGAGCAAGTGTTTGAAGTCCACAATTACTCTGAAGAGAAAAAGGTGAAACTTGCCGCTATTGAATTTCAAAATTATGCATCTATTTGGTGGGAGCAAGTATGTGCCACAAGGAGGAGAAATAGGGAACAACTGATTGACACTTGGACTGAAATGAAGCAAGTGATGAGGAAATGATTTGTACCCTTCCATTATACCACGGACTTGTACAATCGGCTCCAACGACTCATTCAAGATTCTAATTCGGTTGATGAGTACCACAAACAAATGGAAATAGCGATGATAAGGGCCAATGTACAAGAGAATCCGGAAGCAACCATGGCGAGATTCCTTAATGGATTAAATCCTGAAATTAGGAAGAAGGTTGAGCTTCAAGACCGCTTTGAGCTTTAACAAATGGTGTCTTATGCAGAGAAGGTGGAAAAGTAATCCTTACCTCTAAAGACACCTAGTGGCTGAACCACTACATCCTCTTTCACTCCTTGGAGAAGGAATCAATTGCCAACATCCAATGTTTGGCCAAGGCAAGGTAATCGAGAGAGGGAAAACAAACGAATAGAACAACCGTCCCCTCCGAGTGCAACTTCTTCTAAACCAACCCCGCGGCCGATTCTTCCAGGGGCAAATACATCTACCAACCAGCCAAAGGCATGCTTCAAATGCAAGGGAATTGGCCACCTCATGGCTCAATGCCCTAACCGAAGCATCATGTACATGAATGAAGAGGGAGTGTGGCAAAGTGAAGGAGAGGAGGAATATGCGGACATGCCACCACTGGAAGAAGAAGGGAAGGATGATGACATGGTTGAGATAGAAGAGGACCCTGTAACTCGAACTATGGTGACCATGAGAGTGCTCAATGCACAAGCTCAAGAAGATGATCTCCAACGAATCAATATATTTCATACGAGATGCAAAATTGGAGATGAGGTATGTCTTATGATCATTGATAATAGCTCTTGCACTAATTGTGTAGCCGCTGATTTTGTTGAACAAAAACATATTCCCTGGACTTACCACCCTAAACCATATAGATTGTCTTGGTTAAATGATGAGGGAGAAGTCAAGGTGACCAAACAGGCTTTAATTGCTTTTTCTATTGGTCGATACAAGGATCAAGTTTTATGTGATATAATTCCTATGCATGCTAGTCATATCTTGTTGGGGCGTCCTTGGGAGTATGATAAACAGGCTGATCATATTGGACTCACCAATAAGTATAAGTTCATTATGGACAACCTCAAAATCACTCTTTCACCCTTGACACCTACACAAGTGTATGAAGGACAATTGCATTTAAGAAAAGAGAGAGAGAAAAGGCAACCGAGAGAGGCAAAGGAAAAGCCGAATGTGAGAGAGAATGAAGGGAAAAAGAAAGTAGAGGCCGAGTTGAGTGAAAAAGAAAATTCAAGTGGAAAAAAACTCAATGAGGCTGAGAGCTTGAAAATGAAAAAAAGAGCTTCTATGCAAGTGTGCGTGAGGTAGATAGGGCTTTGAATGCACAAAGTCTTCTCATAGTACTTCTGTACAGGGAAGCTGATTATTCTTCTTTTTATATACTAGGCCTAACTGATTCTTTTCCTAGTGCAATCTACTCTCTTTTGCAGGAGTTCAAGGATGTGTTTCCAGAGGAACTACCGAAAGGATTACCTCCAATTCGAGGCATTGATCATCAAATCGACTTTGTTCCTGGAGCAATTCTACCAAATCGACCAGCCTATAGAGCAAATCCGGAGGAAACAAAGGAAATTCAAGGGCAAGTTGATTCCTTCCTTGAAAAAGAACAGGTTCGTGAATCTCTTAGTCTTTGTGCAGTTCCAGTTATTCTAGTGCCTAAGAAAGAAGGGGGTTCGTGAATCTCTTAGTCCTTGTGCAGTTCCAGTTATTCTAGTGCTTAAGAAAGAAGGGACTTGGAGAATGTGTACAGATTGTCGTGCAATTAATAAAATTACTGTTAAGTATCATCATCCTATTCCTAGGTTAGATGATATGTTAGAAGAATTGCATGGAGCAATCATTTTCACTAAAATTGATTTAAGATCTGGTTATCATCAAATAAGGATAAAGGAAGGAGACGAATGGAAAACTGTTTTTAAAACAAAGTATAGTCTTTGTGAGTGGCTTGTAATGCCTTTTGGCTTAACAAAAGCTCTATGTACTTTCATGAGATTAATGAACCATGTTTTAAGGCATTTTCTTGGGAAGTTTGTTGTCGTTTATTTTGATGATATATTGATCTTTAGCAAGTCTTTAGATGAGCATGTTGAGCATTTACGATTTGTTTTAAGTGCCTTGCGTGAAAATAGGCTATTTGCTAGCACGGCAAAATATGTTTTTTGTACTCCTAAAGTTAACTTTCTTGGATATATTGTTGGTGTAAATGGCATAAGTATTGATCCCGCCAAAGTAAAGGCCATCTTGGAGTGGCCGATTTGAACCAATGTGTCCCAGGTAAGGTCTTTTCATGGTTTTACAAGTTTCTATAGGAGATTTGTTAAAGACTTTAGTACTATTGTAGCACCTTTGAATGAGATAATTAAAAAGAATGTGGGATTTCAATGGGGAAAAGAGCAAGAAGAGTCATTTCATAAGTTTAAACATTTGTTAACTTCAGCACCTATTCTTGCTTTGCCTAATTTTGATTTGATGTTTGAAGTTGAATGTGATGCTAGTGGAATCGGCATAGGGGCTGTCTTACATCAAAATAATAGACCCTTGGCATATTTCAGTGAGAAGTTGAGTGGGGGAGCTCTTAATTGCCCTACTTATGATTAAGAATTGTACACTGTTGTGCGTGCTCTTGAAGTGTGGCAGCATTATCTTATGCCTAAGGAATTTGTGATACATACTGATCATGAATCAATTAAATTCCTTAAGGGTCAGGGTAAGTTGCATAAATGACATGCGAAATGGATTGCATTTATTGATTCCTTTCCATGTATCATTAAGTATAACAAGGGGAAAGATAATGTCATTGTGGATGCATTGTCTAGGAGATATATTTTGATCACTAACATGAGCACTAGGTTATGGTTTTGAGCACATTAAAGACTTGTATGCACATGATGACGATTTTTCTAATGTGTTTCAAGATTGTGAACATGCTGCATTTCAAAAGTTCTATAGGCATGAAGGCTTCTTGTTCAAAGACAATCGCCTATGTATTCCCAATTGTTCACTTAGGGAATTACTTGTTAGAGAAGCCCATGGCGGAGGGTTGATGGGACATTTTGGTATTGATAAAACTCTTGACATTTTGCATGAACACTTCTATTGGCCTAAAATGAGGCGTGACATTGCTAACATTTGTGATAAGTGTTTAAAGTGTAAGCAGGCAAAGTTAAGGAGTAACCCTCATGGATTGTATACTCCTCTACCCGTACCTCATGCCCCTTGGACGGACTCATCCATGGATTTTGTGTTTGGTTTACCAAGATCTTCTAGAGGTATGGATAGTATCTTTGTTGTAGTGGATAGATTTTCTAAAATGGCTCACTTTATCCCTTGTAGGAAAACAAATGATTCGCGCCATATTGCTGATTTGTTCTTTAAGGACATGGTTAGATTGCATGGGGTACCGCGTACTATTGTAAGTGATCAGGATGTGAAATTCTTAAGCTATTTTTGGAAATTACTTTGAAAAAAGTTGGGAACTAAGTTGCTATTTTCTACTTCTAGTCATCTTCAAGTGGATGGTCAAACTGAGGTAACCAATCGAACCCTTGGTGCTTTACTTCGAGCCATTGTTCAAAAGAATTTGAAGAAATGGGAAGAATGTTTACCTATTGCCGAGTTTGCATATAACCGAACCACTCATTCCACTACTAATCATTCTCCTTTTGAAATTGTTCATGGGTTTCAGCCGCTAACTCCTCTAGATTTATCACCTATTCCTGTTGGTGAGTGTTTAACCGCATATGGTGTCAAAAAGGCAGAGGTTGTTCAGACCTTGCATGAGAGAATTCGAGCTCAAATTGAGAAGAAAAATGCGCATTATGCATAGCATGCGAATAAGGGTGGAAAACATGTTGTATTCGAACCTGGTGATTGGGTTTGGGTGCACATGAGAAAGGAAAGGTTTCCAGCATCTCGATGGACCAAGTTACATCCAAGAGGGGATGGACCTTTTCGTGTCTTGGGGAGGATAAATGACAATGCCTACAAATTGGAACTTCCAAGTGAGTATGGCATAAGCATATCTTTTAATGTGTCTGACCTATCCCCTTTTGACTTTGATACAGACTTTGAAGATTCGAGGACGAATTCTTTCGAGGAGAGAGGGAATGCTACGGATACGGGTGTGCAACAACTTCAACCTTGGGTCAAGGACCCTTTGATCAACATTGGTGGTCCGATGACAAGATCAAGATCAAAGAAGGTGAAGGAAGCTTTACGAGCCTTGATCATTCACCATACAAGCAAGGAGCAAGCTAAGTTTGAAGATTTGATGGATCATGAAGTTACCTTGTTCACTTGTACGTTTGAAGTGAAAGAATGATCTCATACTTGTTAGTTTAATTGGTAGTTGTTTTAAGACTGTCTAGTTTAGTAGTTGTTAGTCGTTGAGTATTTTATTACTTATTGGGCCTTATCGGGAAGCTTTAAAGAGCTGGCTCTTTATGCGGACCGAATGCCCAATCCAGGTTTATGTGGGCCGGATTTGCCCTAGTTTTAGCCTATAAAAGGCACCTATTGTATGAGTTAAAGGACAGATTGTTACAACCAGAAATCGTGAGGAATTTTACTTCAAGTTCTTATTCGAACTTACTCTTGAATTCTTGAGTTCATAGCTTAGGATTCAAATCAGACTTTATCGATTAGTTTGTTCCCTAATCGTGGTGTCTCTTCATCCATCATATTTGCTTAAGGTTACTGATTACCTTTGTTTGTCAAAGGTCTTGAGTTCATGAGAACAATCGAGTTCAATTTCCATTGGGAGAAAAAATCCAACTCTGATAATTACAAGGTCCCCTAGGGTTGCTCATCAGCAGGTTCCACGGCAACTTGTCAAGATCCGTTGACTCTCCGTCAATCATTAAATTATAATGTCTATAGATCACTACTAAACATCAATCTCCGCCCACTGATCATTCTCCTACCGGGCCCGACTGTTAAAGAAGTACCCAAGGTTCGTCGATCTCCTCGCCCAAGCTCTTGCCGGCTCGATTCGACCAACTAGCCCTGGGTTGGGTTTATAATCCCAGATATTCAGGTATTGAAGATCTGGCTTATAGCTCGAAGTATTCAGGTATTCAAGAGTAAAGTCGTTGGTTGTTATCCGACGCTTACGCAGTTATTGATTGGAGACATTAGTTGTCACTTAATGCTCCGTATTCAGAAATATCAGAGTTCCAGTCACGAATTCCAGTTAGGAGTAAACAGGTTAGGAACTTGTCCTTTGTGACAGCCCCACCTCACCCTAAGGCGAACCAAAGGGTTCAGCGGACCGCCTGCCCAACTCTCGCCGGGACTCAGTTGAGCCGTTAAAAGAAATTGAAAACGTTCAAGAAGGTAATAGCGCACTCAAACGATCCAAAGTCGCCAAATAGTAAAACGAAAATCAACACAAAAAAATGAATAATGGTTGCCACTTCACCACCCCGCCAGGAGCCCAACGAGTACAGATATGGCCATATGACTCGGGAAAACATTTCCAATTCAAATAGGATACATGAACAGGGTAAACAGTTTTATACACATACGTTTGTAATTTATGGAACAAAAGAAGATAATTAGATCAAAATGCATTTAGGGTTTTCCCACTATCGAGGAGCTTTACAAAAATATAATAAAACTAGCTCGACTCGTGCGTCAAAACATCTTAGCCCCAAAAGTGGTTCCCTGTAAGGAAAACAAAGATAACGGGAAGGGGTGAGCTTACGCTCAATGAGGTACCAAAATAATAGCAAATAAGAAACATGGAACTTCATATTCAATTAATCACATAGGTGCATCAAATAAAGAAGTGAACAACACCATAGACAGAAAGGATACAGGTGGCTCTCAGGAGCCAAATTCCCATTTGCTTCATCGAAACTTGATCGAAATAATAGTTGACACTCCGTCAACGTTATAGAACTAACCAATACCGTAGACTCCACTTTGTTCGATTCCTTCCACCTCACATACCCCCACCGGGCCCGAAATCCAATCAGATCAGAAATGGTAATACTCGAATATACCGGAATCAAGGGTCTCAATACCCAAAGATCCCAAAACAGACTACCGTGGTTCGTTATCTAATTGACCAGGGCCTTGCCGGCCCGACTCGAATAACTAGCCACAGGGTTGAGCTCAGAGGTCACAGAAAGGTCATTGGATACAAGCTTCCAAATGACGTCAGAACAGATACAGGTACAGATAGCAGATTTAGATACGCACTAAAAATTGGCATATGAACAGACAAGAGAACGAGTGTGATAAAGTACACCCTCACCTCCATTTTATCAAAATAGTATTTGGCTCCAACAGTCATAAATCAAGTATTTCAGATATTCAGATATTTCACATAACGGGTAGCAGGTAGTGGAACACTCACCGGTGTCAGTACAGATACCTCAAAAGTTTTTGCCCAAAAGAGAGCTTTAATCACCAAGAAACCCTAAAATAATCAAAGTAAAACAATTGAAGGTTCCACTTTCAAAATCGAGTATACAGAATGCAAATGTGAGGCTCGACAACCAGTCGTAGGCCTCGCCAAATAACAAAACATGATTTTTTTGAAACGAAAAGGTAACATGAAGACCTAGGCTCAAACAACCCAAAAGTCTTTCATTTCTACCAAAAGACAAGTCAAACTTAAAGGAACCAAACGGCCTAGAAAATTGGACAGCATTTCCCCTAAATTTGCTTACTTTTCCAGCCGTCATGGCTTCATTATTTTCCTCAACCAGTCCCAAAGTTACACACAACATAAGTTCATTTAATAGCCGTTTAGTAAGCTCCAAGTAGTACAAGTACAATTCAAGCTAGGGAAAAGTCCAGAAATGAAAGTCAAGCCCTAAAATATTCAAATATGCACAATAAGACTCAATTACAAGTCATAAACCAATTCCAAATACCACCAAAATAGGGCTCCATAAGCATACATAAGCATTAGAGGAAACCAGAAAATCTGGAAATGGAGTTAAGCGTTAACCCAAAAAAAAAATAGTTTTTGACATCATTTTGCGGTTTTGGCACCAAAGGCACTACGATTATTGGATGGAGGTGCAAGATATACTGTTTCGAAGCTAAGAGATAGGGCTACAATATTACAGAAGGTCACTAAGCCCAGTTTTGAGTGTAACCAAGTCAAAAAAGCAATAGACTACACCAGGACCGTAAAAACAGATTCACAGAACGCATTCTGGTTCAAACATCATAAGTCAGCCTACCTAAGTCCAAATCCAGAAATTCCAAAGCCATCCAAAATCTAAGATACAAGGCTATATTTCATCAGAAGACCTCAACAACCAATTCGGAAGCATTCCCAACCAAATTAACCAATTACAGACGCAACTGTCTAATTCGGGTAAAACCAGGGCAGAAAGGGTAATTCCATCTTTTCACAAGCTACGCTGCTCCGATTGATCTGAAATTTTTCAGGCACCTCTAAAATATCATTCCCTACAACTTTTATGTTTTGACCCAAGGACAATTCGCCCTCTAACTATGAGCTACAAAACCGGGCAGAATGTAAGAACATGAACCCTAGTTTTCCAATTTTCCGTCCAAAACAGAAATTTCTTGCAATTAACCACTTTTTCCACCTTCTAGATTCATTAAATACCATTTCCAATCATCATACATGATCACATAATCATATTCATATGAAAACAGAAAAATCCCCAATAATTATAAAACTTCACCAATCCAACCAAAAATCAAGATATAATCCATGAAATTGCATCTTATACCACCATTAATCATGTATTAAGCATCATTAGAGGGAGGAGGGGGGTCCTTCTCAACTTACTTTAGCAACACTAGAGAGAGAGCAACTAGTCCTCTTAGCTTTCCAAATAACTCCACAAAACAACTCACAAACACTCCCTTAAGGGTTTCTATGGAACAAAAACAAGAGTAAATGGTTGATTTGGTAGATTGGAGCAAGATTGAAGCAAACTTGGAGAGCTTTCTTCCTTTCTTTCTTGAGAGAGAGGGCCGGCCACTAGAGAAGAAGAAAATGGTGAAATTTTGGTAATTTCTGTGATTTATTTGGTCAAATGAAAAAAGGTGAATAGTGGTCTTCAAGTCCATCCAATCACTAAGTGACACTTGTCACTTTATTTAATGCATCCCTATCTTTTTGTCTCTCCACTAATCATCCATCTAGATAACTTCTAATTATCTCTTAACACCTGCTAAAAGGAACCCGGTATCCAACACTTAACCTAATTAGCCGAATTTTACCGAACTTTCCGCACTAACGGGTCCCACGTCCGCTATACACTCTTAATTTCTCAAAAACTATTTGATACTAGAAAAATCATCTAAAAATCCTATTTACTCACAAAAATTATCTAGAAATTTTCCTAATCAAGAAAATGCAGAAAACATGCCATTAAAGATAATAAAACCTAGAAAATGGAAAAGTTACGGGTTCTCACATCCTTTACCCAAGGTTGCCCAACTCACCTGACCGCTCTGGGGCTGGTCTAAAGCAAGAGGTCCAACGAGGGCTCAATTCAGTCATTATCGATCTACATTCACGTATACGCATGAGTAACCCAAGTTTTCACTTACCCGACGTCTCGAATAAGGGTCCAAGGGCTTAGTTCAACCGCTGCAAGAGGAATGTAGCTGGTCTATAGTTCAACCGCTACAAGAGGAATGCAGCTGATTTACAACCATGCACATAAACATGCAAGTCCGTATGCAGGATTAATTATTTTAAGTTCACGAAGGTCGAGTACACATGAAGGTACACTCGTCTAGACAAGATCAAGTCACAAGTAAGCTCAGCATATCATGTTTTCACGCATTTCAAGTATTTCAAGTCTAGATACAGGTTACTTGTAAATCAAATTACTGGTACATGCATGAACAAGATATCAAAAGTTTCGTCGAATTAGGTCAAGTGCGATAAAATACACACTTGCCTATGAAACGACAAATCATGTGCCTAGCAATTTCTAACAACAATGAGCACAAAACATGCAGTTGGAACACTCATCACGACAACAAACTTAAGTGTTTGCCTCAGGAGCACTTTCGGCCTCACCTTCAAATCCTAAAATCAAGTATGTAAAGTGCCATGAGATCCACTATCCCAAACTACTATATTCAAAGGAAAACACTGCCAAACCAACCAAGTTATCTCAACTCCAATCATAAGACCAAACTCAAAATAGTTCTATCACTCCAATTTGAAGTTGGAAATGAAAGCAAGAATAGCTTTTGAAGAACAGAAATTTTTTCTAGTGTTGCACGTGCTATTTGGAAAATCATATCTCAAGTTTCTTAAGTCCAAAATTTATAAAATTTATATCGTTGGAAAATAGACTTAAAGGGTTCTATTCATATCTCAAGCTCCCAGAAGACATATTTGTAAGATTCTATTCACAATTCAGTCAAATTCCAGTCTCTAGTTGCTGCTTCATCCGGTAGACAAACAGAACAGGTGTGGAAATTTAGTCAACTTTGGAAAATCACGTATATTCATAGGGATTGTAAAAAATTCTGAAGTTTTCACGTAGAAAGTACTCTAAATCTAGTTTCAAACGCAACAAACGGAATTCAATTCTGAGTTTTCTACATGATGTTATAACCAATTTCCCAAAACTGCGCAGAGTTTCCTGCGGAAATTTCCAGCAGCAACACAATGAAGGTAGTGCACCTCTTTTGGTTATAATATTCACTCCACAATCAAAGAAAACCAAGATGATTCCCAATCGGACAGCATTTTCCCTTGATTTCTTAACTTTCCTTTCCAAATTCAACACTTATATTCGTAGCAATCCAACCTCAATTCACAACCACAAGTTATAGGCTATAAAGTACACTTGTTTAAGGCCACAAAAGCTACCCAAAATAGACCATTATCTATCTCAATCATAACCATATCAAAGCTAGAAAAAAAATGTAACCCTAAGCTGAAATTTATATACTAAAGCTAAAAGTTCATACAACGAAATCACAAGTGCACACAAAAGCTAGAGAAACTCCATGGCAAGTGTCGCGCCCCATTTTTAATAAGAAAATAGAAGACGAGTTTAGAAAAAAATGGTTTTTGATTCAATTTTTGATTGGAAAAATGAATTTTTTGATTTAAAAAGAAAATGAAAAACATGGGTCTAAATGGGACTTGAAAATCCGATGATTTGACCCAAAATATAGTTTAAAAAGGGTTTTTTGAATGAAAAATCGGAGTCGCCACTTGGTATAGAGTTAAGGTATACCAAGTCACCTAAAAAATGAATTTTTAAAGAAAAAAGTAGAAAACCCTTTTTAAACGACTCCAAGTCTACGAAAATCAGAGAAAAAGATTCGGGAATCACATTTGAAGAAAGGGAAGGCAAGGATAAGAATCCAAGGCACCCTTTCAACCTAGCCAAGGCTAGTTGCGCGATTTAGTCAAATATTTTCTTATTTTAACCTAAAGATTTATCACATTTGGATGTACTATATGAATGCAAACCCTAGTGTGACAGCCCCACCTCCCCCTAAGGCGAACCAAAGGGTTCGGCGGACCGCCTGCCCAACTCTCGCCAGGATTCAGTCATTCACTACAATCCTCAAATAGATTACAATATAAATCTCAAATATACATCAAATTCACCAATAATTACATGTCATAAGCGAAGCGGAAACAATTCCCAACTATACATAAAATAATCCATCCGATCACATGAATGAGTACTACAAGCCCTTCATTCGCCTCGAGCCCTGTGGAGGGGAATAAAAATAGTTTTGGGGTGAGCTAAAAGCTTAGTGAGTAACCAATAAAATCAGTAATCAAATATACGTCACAATCGTTCATTTCAATGATGTCATGAATCAGTAATCAAATATACATTTATTGCTCTCATGAGCCAGTGAAATCATTGTACTTAAACACCCAACGCTCAAATAGATTACTTAACGTTAAACAATAAGGGGGAGCAACGTTGGTGCTCCAGATCATGTCATGAACAATAAACAGGAGTGGAGACACTGGTGTTTAGCACAAGACTCCCCAAGAACTCATTGAAGCCAAATCATGTCATGAATTCACATGCGCGCACACATGATATGCAATCGAGTAAATAATGCAATAAACATTTCAAAAGTACTTTGGAAACAGTTTAGGGTCACTCACCCCCATGGCTCAGAAACCATCCATCATATATCATTACCTTGCCCCGAGTCCAAGCCCTAAATCACAAACTCAAAGCAATCATACATTCTCAAAGTTCGGACAGCATTTCCCCATAAATGTTTCATTTCCAACCTACAATATATTACCAATCACACATACGGTTAATAAGCAATAAAATATATCCAATTAGGCCACAATATCCCTCAATCAAAGCTAATTAGAAGCTTAAGAGCCACCATTAGAAAAACCCCCAATTAAACCCTAGAAACCGGAATTTATTCCCTCAAGCGTAACTTTTCTGCAACGATCGCAGTTAACGTATAAAAGTTTCGTTTAACACCTTTCGGCACAATATCCATAAGTGAAGCGCCCGCAGCCCCTCGCCCCCTCCCCCTCCCCTCTTCCTTCCCGGCTCAACAATTACACTTATGTAAACATTGATTAATCTTCATTACTGCGGCATTAGACTTGTAGCTCAGAGACACGACCACTTTTCTCTCGGCTGGAATTGCGATTTGTAGTCAATACTGAATTCAGACGTTTCTAAAATGGTCTGAATATCCAATTCAACTCTACACATGCTCCTCTAATTTGAACTAGTGCGGAGGAGCGGTTCATCGTTTCAAAGGGAAGGGATGCATGAGAAAATGCTCAACTCAATGGGGTTCAGGATTTCTGATTTGTCATTTTCCTCTCCACAGCCCAGAGATGTGTGCTATGTCGCCAGTGAAGGATTGCCAGACCTAGCATACAGCGGATACCAGCCTCATGCACATTCCTGGGATGAGTTTCCCCCACTCAAGGACATTCTGGAAGCAGTATGATTGGTGTTTCTTCATTTTGATGGATTTGGCATGCTGCATATATGTGTGCCTGACTAATTGGCAAACCACGCTGTTGCTATGTTATAGGTCCACAGTGCGCTTCCTGGGAGTTGTTTCAACAGTTTACTGCTGAATAGATACAAAGGCGGAAGTGACTACGTTAGCTGGCATGCTGATGACGAAAAACTGTATGGTCCAACCCATGGAATTGCCTCGGTTTCTTTTGGTTGTGAACGGGAGTTCTTGTTGAAGAGGAAGCCAGGCAAGAATTTTCGAGGTAGCTTAGCTCACTCAAAAAACTTGTTACTAGTAGTAGCGTTCTTTATGAAAAAGAACATTTTATTTCATCTTGTAATGGCAGCAGGCAAGAAGAGATCAGAGGGCAAAAGGGCAAGGGAGCAGGACAGGGTCGCTGAACAACACTCGTTCACGTTGAAGCATGGGTCGCTTTTGGTGATGAGAGGCTACACTCAGCGGGACTGGCTTCATTCGGTGCCCAAGCGGGCCAAAGCGCAATCCACACGAATTAATCTCACCTTTAGACTTGTTCCGTCGCACGCTGGTTGAACCACCTAATTATTAGTTTTTTTTTTTTCCAGGGTAGCGAAGCAAGGCTTTGCTTGCTCCTTTTGTGTTGAAATGAAATTTCGATATCACTCACTGAGGCTTTGCACGCTGGTTGGGGTGGTTCTGGACCTTTAGACTTGAAATTCTCTGTTTCCGAGCAAAATCAGTACAGGTTACCGTGAAATCAAAGAAGCAATTTTGTATCGGTCAAGAAATTAGCCTTTGTGTAGTAATGACACTTCTTAATCAAAGACCCGTCCGTCCGTGTTTGGGTAGAGTCTGGTCTTGAGCTTTGACATGCAGCCTGTTTATTTAACGTTGTTATTAAATAACCTGCTTACCAACTGTCCCAAATTCGGCACTTAAAGTTGCAAGTACTCGCTACTATTAAACCTAACCTACCTCAACCTGCCGTGCGGACAAACTCTCAATTGCTAGTTTGGTAGGTTTGACGTCCAAGCTGTTTTTTTTTTTTCCATGACGTCCAAGCTGTTACTACTCACTATTTATTCTGCGTACTGTGCTACTATGTGACGTCGATGAATTTATCCAAACTCGCACTAATCGATAACCACGACATTTAACATTTTGTAGTATTTGCATTTCCAACAAATATATATATATATATATAAAAGTTGCTAAAATTAGTACGCTCGCTCCGGATCATGCAGTGAGAATAGACTGCCACTTTGCCTTCTGTGTCTGCGTTCCCCAATTCCAAGGAAAGGGTCCTCCGTGTAGTCTTTGCTTGGTCTTTTCCTGGAGGCAGAGGGCGGCACGGACGGACTAATTTCAAGATTCTCTCTGCCGGAGACTGTTTTACCGTATCAGTTACACACCTTGGTTTTGGTGGGTCTTTTCTCGTTTTCGTCCCGATGTACGTTTATACTGCCTGCCCGGTTGCTGTTGATAATTAATTTCATTCTCTTGTTTAGAAATTAGAGTTGTCCAAGCTGTTACTCTATGGATACCTGTACTTCCGTATGAAAATAAACCTTTTTTTTTTTCTCTAACTTGCCTCCCAATTCTAAACTCTGAAAACATGTAATTTGCTCTCTCCTATAATCCTCTACTATTCCCAATTTTTTCATTTCCTCTGCTGAAAGAGTTTCTCTCTATTATTATCTTTTTTTTTTTTTGGCAGATCATCTTCATCTTGATCGGGGACTAGAGACCTCCATGGCCTATGCTACAACTGATAACTCTATTCAACCGAGAGGTCCTCCTCTGATTTTTTAGTTGTCTCTCTTTTTGCCTATCTTGTTTCATTACTACTGGTAGGTTATTTTACGCTTCACCAACTTGTTCCCGTCTTCTTAACCTAAATTTTTTCCATTTCTCATTTTCTGGATAATTGCTTGGGTCTTGGTCACAATATGGTCTACTATTACTATTACTGATTTCTGGGTTCCTTATTCTTTATGCTACTACTGCACGCTACTACGTTTGAATCTTTGGCACTTCTGCAAAGTGATACGTGAATCAGATATTGCAAGTTCTTGATCGTGATCCTTGCCCATGTTTTGCTCTTGAATCCTATCATACTGTGATCAAGTTCACAACTTCTTCTTGTTTGTTGTTTGGCGGGCTCATCACATCTGCCCTTTTTTTTTTTTTTTTTTTGGTTAACCATATCAAACAGATGTTTGCATTGTTGGAGTTGCCAGAACTCCAATGGGTGGATTTCTTGGCTCCCTTTCTTCTTTGTCTGCAACAAAGCTCGGCTCTATAGCTGTTCAATGTACGCAAGACTAATCAGTATACACCTGCAGCTCTCCAACTCCCTCTTTCTTTGACATTGTTACCATTTTTGCGTATCTGACCCACATCTTTAATGTTACAGCTGCTCTAAAGAGGGCAAATGTTGATCCATCTCTTGTACAAGAAGTCTTTTTTGGAAATGTTCTTAGTGCAAATTTAGGCCAAGCTCCAGCAAGACAGGCTGCATTAGGGGCTGGGTTACCATACTCGGTAATTTGCACGACCATTAACAAAGTGTGTGCTTCAGGAATGAAAGGTGCGTTCTTTATGTGTACCAACTCGCATCTCCAATTTGAAATGCCAATCTCAGAAGAAAATTCAAATTGAAATACTCTATGCATTCACCTATTTGTTGATTTGGATCTGACGTATCATGCTAAGTGTAATGAAAATTTAATTTCTCGTTTGGTCCAGCAACAATGCTTGCAGCGGAGAGTATACAATCGGGTACAAATGATGTGGTGGTTGCTGGTGGCATGGAAAGCATGTCTAATGCACCAAAATATTTGCCACAAGCAAGGTTAATCTTTCTGGTTAACAACTAAACCATGTTTTTATCTGGTTTTTCTGATTATTTTTGGATAAATTTTGAGGAAAAGAATAAAGCAACAAAGAGAAGGAAGAAAAGGAAACAAAAGGAACATGAATACAGTACATAAACTTCTATCACTTTGAGCAACAGTTTCTTCCCGTATGATCCCTGTATGATCCATTGGAGGTTCAGTCACCACCGAAAGAAAACATGAGACCTCAACTTCTAATATTATTCCTACCATTCCCATCCGATTATATGGCTTATTAATTTGAAAATCTAGAGATCCAGTCTTATCATTTAGGAATTGAAAGCATACTGGATTTCCTGCATCTGCTCCATGCTTATATAGTGAAGGTTCCCCATTAGTTCAGGTTTTGAAGCTACTTCTGATTTGCTGTTGTCACCATCTTGAGATAATAAGAGAATAATTTGACCTTTCTGAGTTATACAAATTGTGGTTTGAAAAGTTGCTAATCAACAGGTTGGGTTCTCGGATTGGGCATGACACCATTGTTGATGGCATGCTTAAAGATGGCCTGTGGGATGTTTACAATGATTTCGGAATGGGAGTGTGTGGAGAATTGTGTGCTGACCAACACAATATTTCAAGAGAAGAGCAAGTGTGTTTTGGTTGCATTTGGAATTGTATTCTCCATTTTGTTTTACTCCATAAGTGTTAAATTTTTTTTTTTTTAAAAAAAAAGGTCAAATGATTGAAAAGGACTTCGTGGATATCTTCATTTGTGTATCTGTACTTTTCTTTCCCTAGGACTCTTATGCTATTCGAAGTTTTGAGCGTGGAATTGCTGCACAAAAAAGTGGTGCTTTTACATGGGAAATAGCTCCAGTGAGACCCTTTCTCTCATGCTTTTGTCATGAATATATTACATTGCTTTCACAACAATTAAGGTAATTTTTGCTATTTTGGTGTATTACACACGCAGGTCAAAATTTCTGGGGTAAAGGGGAAACAACCCCTTGTAATTGATAAAGATGAAGGTTTAGGGAAGGTATGCATGTCAAAATTGGGAATTTTCACAAACTCATATTGTGCAGCCTTTTTTTTAGCTTTATTCCACTGGTCGGTAGATGAGTGTCTGAAAATGCATTTGTGATCTTAATGTTTATCTTATCTCTGTGATTTCTCTCCACTCCACCTCTTAGAATCCTTTGCCTTCTCTATTATGACCATTGGAAACTTGATTTGGTGATATATTGACCAATCTGTCATGACATTTTTCATTGGTCTATTGATTTCTGCAATGTTAACTAACCCAATTCAGCGCTTAAACTTAATGGATTCAGATCTTAACATATTCAGACTGTTTGATAACCAAAAATTGAACATTTGAATTAATTAAGTGGCACTGAATTTCCTAGGCAAAACTTGCTCCGAAAATTAAGTGATAAGCTATTCACTTATCACTGAATGTGATATGCACTCAAATGTATTAGATTTAATACTTAACAATTCAATAGCTTAATGGATTTAGACTTCAGCTTTATTAAACGCACCCAAATTTGGTATGGACATTGAATCTAATCATATTTACGACGTACATAAATTATTTGAGCTAATACTGACAAGAGTTTGACATTTAGATGCACTTTTAACTGCATCAATTGCTTAAATCTTCATATGTAGACTTTGAGAACTCAGTTTACAATTTTGTCTTGCTAGTTTGATGCTTATAAATTGAGAAAGCTTCCACCAAGTTTTAAGCAGAATGGAGGTACCGTTACTGCTGGGAATGCTTCTATCATAAGGTTCAGTTGCTCTCTCTTTTCTTTAGGTCTGTATGTTTGTCATTTGTCCATCTCCAATACTTCAGTGTACTCTTTTCAGGCCCCTTTTATTCCTACACAATGCTTGTGTTCCCATTGCCCTCTCAATAAACAGTTAATTTCATTCGTTATTTCTTACATGACTTGAGTGCAAACCTATTCCCATGGTTTAGCTCTTGATTATTGATAGCATCCTGTTTGCCAATTTTGCTTTCCTGTGCTCACTTAACCTCTTTGGTATTCTGTTTCTGTACAGCGATGGGGCTGCTGCATTAGTTCTAGTGAGTGGAGAGAAGGCACTTAAGCTTGGACTAAAAGTTATTGCTAAGATCAAAGGATATGCTGATGCAGCACAGGTATTGTTAAAAAAAAAAAAAGTATTTATGTTGTGAATTTGGATTAAGAACTTGTGCTCTAACAATGTTTGTGGACAGGCACCTGAGCTATTTACAACTGCTCCAGCTCTTGCAATACCTAAAGCAATATCAAGCTCTGGCTTGGAGCAATCTCAAATTGATTATTATGAAATCAATGAGGCATTCTCTGTAAGGACCTCTCTCCTGTCTTCTGCTATTACTGATAGTTTTCCAATTTGTTACTAGTGTTTTAGCTTTGTTTGTGAAGGTTGTGGCTCTTGTCAACCAGAAGCTGCTCAATATCGACCCGGTGAGTCTTCTCTTGCCCTTTGCAGTCTTTCTTTGACCTGTTATAAATGGGATCATCAAGATCGTGTCTACCATTTGGTTTATCAAATTTGTTAATTTTCTTTGTCTATCCATATTGGGCCATCTTTTCATGTTCCTCGATTCTTGTCCCTCTGTTACAGGAAAAACTTAATGCACATGGTGGAGCTGTGGCTTTGGGACATCCATTGGGCTGCAGTGGAGCTCGCATCTTAATTACATTGCTGGGGGTAATCTCATGACTATTTCTTCTAGAATTTTGTTTAAATGGAAAAGCATAGAGATGTGCAACTAGTCAACCATTTAACTGATTCTCTTCTCTTCCTCTCTCTCTCTGTGTCTCAAACATGCATGTATATGTGTGTGTCTACATATTCTTTTGCTCTTTAAATGCTGCAGGTTATGAGAGAGAAAATTGGCAAGTTTGGGGTTGCTTCAGTCTGCAATGGGGGAGGAGGAGCATCTGCCTTAGTTATGGAGCTCATGTAAGTCTCTTGGTTTACTCATTTATAAGTTTTGTAACTTTTATGTCATCAGGATTTCTTAATTCAGGAATCAGTGCACTGATCTGCATGTTGTCGTTTGTGCGCAAGCACATCATGTATTCTTTCACCTCAATTCTGAAAATTACGCTGATGGCCTAATATTCTGAACTGGGTAGGAGGAAAAAGTAAAAATGCTGATGGTTGTCTATGGTAATGATAATATAGATACCAGTGTCCCAATTTTTCTCCCAGACATTGAGAACACTTTGTGCTACTTGGCTCTGGAACCTGATATGTTACCAAAGTGGTTCATCGAGTTGCCTCTGCAACTTTTTCAGTACTTTCTCCTAAGAGCAAAC
The DNA here is from genome assembly GCF_036785885.1 of Coffea arabica. Taxonomy (NCBI): domain Eukaryota; kingdom Viridiplantae; phylum Streptophyta; class Magnoliopsida; order Gentianales; family Rubiaceae; genus Coffea; species Coffea arabica. Next base: position 40,669,314 of record NC_092329.1, read on the forward strand.
TATAATATAGGCAGTTGTGCTACCTCCTTATGCCTGTTCAATTCACAGCTATTTCTGCAAGTCACTGCCTGCTTTGTTGTCTAGTGAATCTAAACAGTGTTACCGAACTAGATAAAAGATGTTAGGACAAAGATCTCTAGATGCTTTATGATTACTGCACAATAACATGGACTGTACAATTACAAGTATATAATTTTTAGCAGAACATTGAATCAATGATTATCAGGTCAGAAGAATGAAAGAAACTAAACATGTTCTTATTGCAAATGAAAATTTATTGGAATGGAATGGCTACCCTTGCTGTGTGTTTGAAGTTGTGACCAGTTAGCAACACCAGGGGAGAATGTAGCAGTAATGCAGAAAGAGATTTTCATCCAAAATTTATGATCACAGTGCTGGTTAATAGTAGCTGTTTATTACACATTGACAAGATTATTAATGTGCAACCTTTAGATCATGTCATTTAGCGGTTGCTCAACATATTTTAAATGTACGAAAACTTTATATATTGCAGGCCAGTTACAAGGGTGGTGCGCTCCTCGCTTTAAAACTCAGATGTTGGTTGCAGAAGTGTCACTTTCACTGCCAGCTGATGTATGATTACTCCTTGCTGAACCCTTTTTTTTTTTTTTTTCGCCTTACTAGTTTTTGTAATTAAATGGTGCATCAAATGGTACCATCAAATAGTGCGGAGTACAGTTGTCTATGACTCTGTATAATTTGCCTCGTTGACAAGAGAGTGACTACTGAAGCATGCTCATAATTAGGAAAAGAACTGCGACAGCACATTGTCTGAATCAATACCCAATCAACCCTCCTATTTCCCAATAGATTAGAATGGAAATTTCTAATTAAATTTTTTTTCTTTCATTTTTAAGAAATAGTAAGTTGACAATTTGTGAACATTCATATATATATATATATATTCCAAGCACAAGAAGGAAGAATTCACCAAAAGAATAAATGAGGTAGAAAGGAAGCATTTGAGGGAAAACATAAAGGTTGAATGGTACTCTCGTTGCTAAGATATGCGCTGAGAAAGCACCAACCCCATTTTCTGTTGCTCCTATCTGGAAAGAAACTCCTTTGAATTGTGGCTAATCAAGAGGATTCTACGTTAACAAATAAATCGCAAGTAAAATTGCTTTTTAAAGAGGAGTGCTTTGCTTCTTTAATTGTCACAATAATTAAGACTTGATTAAATTTATGACGAGATGCTTCATTTTTGTAACCGCTATCATTATTTACTATTATCAGAATGCTGTCACTCAATTGTGGGAGAAGAAAGTACATTTGGCATAATAAAAAAAAAAAAAGACCAAATGTCTTTTTAGCACCCTAATATAATAGACTCATGGTACCTTTTGGTATCAAATTATCTAACATCTATTTTGTTAGATTCAATTGACCTTAATGTTCTCTTTTATGGCATTTGAGTGGAACTTCTCAGGCTTTTTTTTAGTAATTTTTTGGTCCATTTTATGTGTCATTTTATGATTTTTTTTCTATAGTTTCATTGAGTTTTTTTTTTTTCTTTTGTTTACCATTAATAATGGCTTGAAAATTACAGATACTTTTTGGGTTATAAAACTATCTTTTAATTAATATGGTCATTACAATGATAGATACTATTTCGGTTGTAAAACTATCTTTTAATTAATATGGTCATTACTATCTTTTACTTAATATCTTTTAATAAAACTCTCTTTTAATATAGTCTTCAAATTATAAATTCACCATAACTCAAAGGGGTGTTTCATTTTTATAACTATTACCTTGAATTATATTGATTGATATTGATTATTATTAAAATGTGATAGAATTTATCTAATTAGGGAGAGCAGTTTTGGCATCACATTAACTAAAGCAACTAATTGATGATTTTTGCATCAAGATATATAAATGAATATAGACTATTTTATTCTTATATATTTCTCCTTTTTCCTAAAAGCATCTATTTTTTTGTTAACAATATTTTTTTAAAAATCTCAAATTTGGTTGATAAAAATTTTTGTCATTGCCTCAAGTCAGAAATTTGAAACACAAGAATTGGGGGTGGAGTGCAAGGGTTGGTAAAATAGTTTTAAAAATGGTTTTTAATTTTAATTACTAATAACATTATTGAGGTGTACTCAATTGGACACAGCGAAAATATATATATAAAAGCTCTAATTAAAAGACATGAGAGTAATTTAGACATGACAAAAACTAAGACCAAAAGTGCTTGCACTCTCTAATGCCTAGACCCATCATACATTTTGTATAGTAATGATGATTATGATAATGATAATAAATTTACTGAGTTCATATTTTTCAGTCGAATCTTTTATTGTATTTTTGAGAAAAATTCAGATAATATTTTGTAATATTTGCATGTCACTATGGTTAGGCCATTATTTATGCACACTAAATCTGATTACTGCGAACAATTTATTTTAGTAGAGAGTCAACGTAAGTAGGATGGATTTGGATCAGATTACTGATTGGAAATGGGAAACTTGCCGGTTAGTAGCATAATAAAGTATAAACTACGTACTACTATAGTCTATGAAGAATGGAAGTGTTGTTTCAGCTTGCTTTTGTAGAGGGCATGAATTGAGGAAAATACGGGGTCCTTGTTAAATGAGCGGTGGAGGACTTGCCTGAAGCCACGGGGGGCCTTCATTTCATTGACTTGGTTGGATTCGGCACAAGATTTGGTGGATTGGAGTGAAGTTTCCTTAATTTTCTGATTTTTCTTGGAATTTTCTGGTTTCATATGGATGTGATGTTGTGGTCATCTATGTTGGTTGATAATAAGGGGGAATGACTCTAGGAGGTGTGAATTAGTGATGATTGCAACCAATTTTGAAGTTGGATTGAAAAATGAAAAGTTAGGGTTTCCAAACTCCTAATTCTGTCCGGTTTTGTATCTCAGGCTTAGAGGCCGAATTGGACTTTGCTCAAAACATGAAAGTTGTAGGTATTGATGTGTTTGAGGTGCCTGTAAAATTTCAGGTCATTTGGAGTAGTGTAGAGAGAGATATGTCGATTTTACTGTTGCTGTTCTGGGTTGATCAGAATGCGAAAACTGCACTAGTAATTAGCCATTGTGACTGGAATTTGTTTGGATTTTGTTGTTGGTGTCTTCTGATGAAATGTAGCTGGATGTCGTAGCTATCATATGCCTTTGGAATCACTGCATTTGGACTTGTGTAGACTGAAATGGACTCATTACAGTGTTGTGCAATTTGTGAACCTGCAATTTCGGTTCTGGTTTGGTAATCTGCATTTTTGACCTAGTTGTGCTAGGATTTGGACCGAGTGGCCTTCTACATTGTTGTAGCCCTGGTTCTTAGCTTCGAAACGGTGGGTCTTACACCCTAATCCGATAAGCGTAACGCAATTTGTGCCATTACCGCATTAGGAGGTCAAAACTGTTTTTTTTTGTTGTTGGAACAAATGAGTTACATTTCCTGATTTTCTGGTTTGCTTTCATGCTTAAAATGCATATGAAACCCTATTGGGGTTGTGATTGGTATTGCTTATGACTCGTGTTTGAGTCTTAATTGTACTTTCTTGATTATTATAGGGCGTGCCGGTGATCCGAGGCTCACGTCGGGCGAAAACTTGTGAAATTACTTTGTTTGACTTGGTGAGTGTACTACTCACCTATTTGTTATTCCGTGGCTTTCTTGTACTTGAATTCTGTGTTTTGGATTAGATGGGATGATTGTTTGGACTAGGTGAGGCGAGGGTGTACTTTACCACTCTCATACTCTCTGGCCTACTTGTTTGGATATGATATAACATGAATACTCTTGACTGTATTTGATTTGGGTGTCGCTTGGATGCCGATCTTGACTGTACCTCTGGATCTGTACTGTTCACTTTGAGCTCTACCTCATTGGAAGTCAATGGACTCGAGCCAGTAAGGACTTGGTCGGGGACATTTGACAAGCCATGGGGACTGTATTTGAGAATCTTTGGGTATGAGACCCTAGATTCCGGTTTACTCGAGTAATACCAATTCTGTACTGTGTGGTGTTCGGGCCCGGTAAGGGGAAAGTGAGGTGGACGGATAATTGGAGTAAAGAGGAGTCTACGGTATGATTACCTGATATACATTGACGGAGGGTCAATGAAATGAGATCAAGTATGGCAAAGCGGAAAAGGGCTCTTGAGAGCCATCCGTATCCTTTTATTCCTTACACTTGGGTGTTATTGCTTTTACTTACTTGACATGCGTATTTGGATTGAATATTTCTTGTGTTTACGTGCTCTTGGTATATGTACGTGATAGTACCTCATTGGGCGAAAGCTCACTCCGTAAATTTTGTTTTCCTTACAGGGAAGTATCTTTTGGACTTTTGATTTTGAAGAATGAGTTGAGTAGAGCTAGTCAAGAGATTTTGTATAGCTCCTCAATAGTTGGAACCTTAATTGTACTTGGATTCAATACTTCCTTTTGGCTTGTAAACATACGAATGTGGTTTGTAATAGTGAGTGTACTCTTGTCCAATGTATTATATTTGGCTTGTATATATTCTTTTCAGTGATTGTTGGATTACCTGTATTCGATTGGGTCTTGGCGGATGATGACGTGGCAATCACTATTCACCCTACGTTTTGACTTTTGTTTTCCGTTTTACGATTGTTGGGTTGGCTAAGCGCGCTAATAGTTTTCCCGAACGACTTGAGCGAGGATTTGACATTTTAGTAGTCCTGGCGAGAGCTGGGCAGGCAGTCCGCTAACTCCTTTGGTATGCCTTAGGGGGAGGTGGGGCTGTCACAATGAAGGTTTTTCCTCTCTTTTCTCTCTACATGTCTCAGCCAAGAAAGGTAAAGAAATGAGAAAATGTTGGTCAAAATTGGAGTTTAGGAAAGTTAAATAAAAGTTAGGCAAGTCAACTTCCAATCGGATCGCAACACTTGGCCCTTCTTAAGTTTATTCTTATCCCTTTGTCTCTCCAAGATTAACCATCTAAGTAACTTCTAATTATCTCTTAGCACCTTGTAAAATAACATCACTTAATACGAAACTCCAACAAGTTGTTAAAAATATATCGCATTTACCGCACTAGCGGGTCCCACGTCCATAATACACTTCAAACTTAACGTGGACTAACTTGTATCACGAAAATGATTTGAAAACTATATTCCCTTATAAAAACGTATAAAAAATTAATATATTGAAGAAAGGCATCAAATTATAGACAAGGAAACAAAATAATGTCTAGAAAATATACAAAACTTTCGGGTTCTCACACTCATCCTTTTGGGGCGTCACACCTAGACCTAAGAGAGTATCGGGGGATCAAAAATTTTCTTCAAAGCTCAATTGGTGCCAATCACATTAATTGTAATGCCCAATATGGACTCTTTGGAGAGGTCACGAATAATGTAAAAATATGAGACTCTAAGAAAAGAAAATAAAAATAATTGTATAAATATACGTGACCTAAAGGAATACATCATATCGGGTGTGGGGGACTAATGTTTGTGACTCAATGTTCCCTTTAATAGAGGGAATACGAGCGTGCTAAGGCTAGAGAAGCCAAACTCGTCCATATCCCATATCCAAGGGGTTTTCCTATCTAATCAAGCAAATGATCTAACCTAATTCTAATGCTTAGATGAAATGCAAGTCTAATGTCATGTTTCATACAAAGGGGGCAAGTAATATACATATAAGGGAAAATATGGAGGAAGGGATATACATATATAAGGAAAATGTCATGCAACATGGTAAAAAAAACCCTAGAAAGTAAAGATATGCATGAGATGAAGTGATTTTATCACACAATCATGATCTAACGTGCGGATGGTGCCTAAGGGTCTAGCGTTGGACTAGCCCTTAACTAACGTTCTCTCACAAGCATTGGACTTGTAAGAGCTCGAAGGAAAGACCATAACTAGCATTGGACTAGCCACGGTAACGTACATTCCATCCACATAATCAGATATAATACTAAAAGCAAATAGGCATGCAAGACACAAAGTTTCACATAGCACGTAACACATAAGCATGCTTGTCTAGATGCAGAGTCCTTGGGAAAACGATTAAACACATAGGCATATAAACACACACAAACACATAGCACACAAGCCCTATCTATTACAAAAGGGGATGCCTACTACAATCTAAAAGGGGAAAAGAATAAATGAATACCTAACTATTACATCTTGGCATTCAAGTGCCTTTCAAATGATCAAAATTGAACTAAAATAAATATGCAAAATTAAAAATAATAAATAAATAAATAATTCAAAAGACAAGCAATTAAGCACGTAAAGTCACATAAGGCACGTAAAGTCAAATAAAGTAAGAAATGAGGGAAAGGGTGTACCTCCCTTGATTTGAAACCCTAATGAAGTGAAATGACTTATTTACCCTCCAAAAGACAAAGAAAAGGTCAAGGCATCACGAATAACCACATACATATGAAATGGAACCATTAAAGGCATTTAAATAACTAAACAACCCATATTCACAAAACTAGGATCCAATTGAAAGGAAAAAAGGAAGTTTGAGGGATCAATTTGATTGATTTTTCCAATTGTTTGGGCCATAGTAGAACAAAAAGGGACTTGGGGGGTTAAGAGGCAATTCCTGAAAGTTGTTTTTGCATGCAAATGCATGCAAAGCCACGAAACATTGACTGCCAAAAAAACATTTCTGCTGAAAGCTCTCTGCAACTAAACAAAATACAACCGCTACTTTCATTTTTTTTTTTTGCATGCGGATTTCAACCTTAAACACCACTTTGGTCGAAAACTTTTTAACCAAACATTAAAGCCTGAATCTAAAACCAGATAAACAGCAACATTCAGCGTTCAACCATACAAAAACTTAAATTGAGATCATACAAAAATGCAAATTTTCCTCAAAAGCTGTTTTCTTTGTTATTGATTCTTTACCGCAACTTAGCAGCTTTTTATCCCTATCAATAATCTATAAACCAGCCAAGCACTTGCCAATTTATCACCACAAAAGGTAAGGCAATCAGGTCAAGACCCATTCAAAACCCCCAGCAAAATGTCCAAAGTGTTTAACAAAGATTCGTAACTCAACTGGAAGACAGTCACGGGATTGCGATCCTCTTAGCAGTTCATGGAACCGGCATAAAAATAGGAGGTGAGCAAAATGAAAGCAAAACAGCAACTTTTCTTCACACACTTGAGGGAATGGAAACTAATATGATGAAACAATCACAAACAAATGATAAACTTCAATGCCAATGAGTGTGGAGCTTGTGATTTGTTATGTAACAGCTTTAGGAAATGCAGACTCCATGAGCTGCAAACCGCACAACATTTCGACAAGAAAAAGGTTCCAGCAAACATGGAAACAAAAGGGAAGACTTTAAGGCACAAGGGACAGATTGATTATCACAAAAAGATCACAAACAAAGAGGACATAGACAGTGGTGTGGACAGGCAATTAACGAAGGAGCGTCTGCAATTTCTGATGGCTTCGAAATTTTAGCAACTTCATGCGGCAACAACAAGTTTTAACAGCAATAAAAATTCAACCATTCTCAAACCATCAAATATCAAATCTTCGGAACATCAGAGATCACCTAAGAGAAAACCCACGGACCACATCCATTTCATTTTGGGGGAAGGAAAAAGATCTGTCCAGAATTTTGTGTGCCAATCTAGATGTAAGGCAAACCAAAATCCAGGCGACATGAACATCCACCATTCCTCCTATTTGGCCATGAGACAATGATGAAACCAGTTTAATCAAAGTTCAAACCGTGAAACAAGGAGGAACCGAAACATTTCTAGCCAACACATGCACACATTCACTCTCATTCTCACAGCATTCAACATCGGACAGATTTTTCACTTTTAAAACCAAAACTAGCAAGCTCATCGATCAATATACAAACAAACCCCAAACAATAACAAAACCAAAAAAAACAGACCAACCCAGAGCTTCAACCAAATCGAATCTCCAGTTTTTAGCCAAATCAGACGCAATATGCATATTAATTTAACAGAGACCCAGCAAATGAACCAAAACCCAGTTTCAGCTTAGCAAGTTGGGCTCCATTTAGCGATAGGAATGAACAAGAAAAAAGAAGGTGGAAAGTTACCCATTCACTGCTTTTAAACCTATATCCTCAGCAACAGGTGCCACGGCCGTAGAAGGAAAACAGCAACAGAAAAGGCAGCGCCACCACCAAAGCCGATATCGACGATATGGTCCTCGATGTTCCTCTTCTTGCAGAGCTTGGCAAAGAAGCAAGGCCAGTCGGGTTCCACAGTCACACTAGCACTCTTCACCAACATAGCAATCTCCTCTGACGCTGCGGCGGCACTGCGTTTTTCCTTTCCCAGATTTCCTTTTTCTAAGCCCTCGGTTCTCCTCTCGAAGCTTTTCTTCTCATGCTCGCCGCTCTCCCTGATTTCCTTCCCTCTTCTTTTCTTGCCGGTTGCTACCCTATTTTTCCAAACCCTAGCCGCTACTCCAATCTTCCCTTCTGTCCTTTTTCTTTCACGAAGCTCCTTCGATCTTCCCCGAAACTTCCCCCAGCTTTCCCCTGTGTTTTTCTCTAGCCGTAGAAAACCTCCCCCTTCACTCTTTCCTTCAGCCGTCAACTACTCTCGTTTTCTCCGCTCGTCTTTCCTATCTAAGCTCTTTCTCTCCGCCGCCAGTCTTTCTTTCCTCTCTTTTTTGCTTTACTTTCCCAGCTGCCCCTCTTTCTTTTAGCAGCCGTCAAAACTCTCAGCCCCTCTCTTTTGCTCTCTCCTCAATCCACAGCCGCCAACTTTCTTGCTTCATTCGCCCTCCAGACCCTCTGCTCTCAGCCGTCAGTCCTCCCCCATCTTGCCATCACTCATCTCCTTTTTATAGCTCTAAAAACACCTAAACCTACATCTAATGGTGTGACGACCCCACTTCTCCCAAGGGCGAACCTAAGGGTATCGGCGGGCTGCCTGCCTAGCTCGCGCCAGGACTCAAAACTTAAAGCAATAAAACGAGATAGATCGAAAGAGCACTATATACAATATATACAATCCCAAAAGTTATATTTACATCTTCAAAAGTCTCGAGTCAAACCACTCTAATACACTATAACCACAACCAACAGAAGATAGACCCTAAGAAGGGTCCTTATGTGAGGACTCGCAAAATCCTTACATATTTCTCAAAAATTCCCTTTTATTTGAAAATTATTATTTCATGTTATTCATGGTTCAATCACCCTAGAAAAGTGCCAATGACCATAGGAAATTAGGGTTTTCCTATTCGTTTTCAATTCAAGGTAAAATCGGATTTTTCGTGTAACCGCAGTATAATTATCCGGTACCGAGTAAGGATCAAATTTGGTGCTTAAGAGTGACTTTTAAGTGAGAAATAATATGTGATTAGGAGCAATGATATAAATTTGGTGAATAGGAAGTAAAAATCCTAGTACGGGGGATTTAAGAAAAAACAGTGCGAACCGACGTGTACCGGGTACTACCGATTTAACCACCACTTGACCACCACTTTCTTGCCATACAAGCTTATCACTAATTGAGCAAAATATCTTCCCTCTCATGATTACTTATTGACCAAAATATGTGGCCCAAAATGCAAGGAAAGAAAGAGAAAATTGTGTGGTTGAGGTTGAGCCAAGTGTTGGCCAAACTTGTGGTTAGAATTAAGTCTTATCTTTCTACCTTCTTATAAGACAAACTTAGTTTAATCTCCTTCATTTTATTCTTCATCTTGGCTGAGCAAGAGAGGGAGAAAGGGAGAGCAAGAGAAAACAAATTCCTTCTTGATTTACACCAACCAAGTGCTAAAATCGAATTCTAAACCGATTGATTGTAAGTTTGGAAGCTTGGGAAGCTAAGGGAACCAAAAACTTCAAGAAATAGTGGAGGATCACTCTTGCAAGCCTTCTTTTTGAGGTATAAAATCTGATCTATGGCTTTGATCCTTTTATTCTTGTTTAAGATGTTAAATAGTCCATGTTTTGGGTTTGATTACAAGTGATGCAAGTTGTTGTGGTGATTTTTGGATGAAATATGTAAGTTAGAGTTTGATTAATTTCTGCCTAAACTTGTTGTATAGTTAGTATATGTTGTATATAAGGTTATATAGGGGGTTTTGGTAGCAAGTGTAGCAAGAAATTAAGAAAACTATCATTGAAACCAAAAGATTTCAGATTTCTGGAAATTTTCATCCTATTCTATCCGAATTTGAATCCCTATGTTAGAGGCCGAATTGGCCTTAGGTCAAAGAAGGAAAGTTGTATAGAATGGTATTTTATAGGTGCCTACAAAATTTCAACTCAATCGGAGCAACGTAAGATATGAAAAGTCCAAAATACCCTTACTGTTTTAAGTATTTCCCAAGCAGTCCGTGTGATCAGTTAAGTCCCGTTTATCACGTTTTTCGACTAGGATCCATTCTGATTTAGCTTTTTTCCAAAACATGAAAGTTGTATTATTCTGAATTAGCTTTCAAATGCCTCTAAGAACACCTGATTCGGACTTGTGTAAATATGGAGTATCAATAATTCAAGGAACATTTACAATGGAAAGCGATAGTAACATTCATGAAAGGATACATTCATTCTCCTGACATTTCCTCGCTCATTTGGTCATTCATTTCATTTCATTCACCCCGTCCCTGGCTTTTGGCCAGGCTCCACCAACCTACATAGGTAATACTCGAGTATACCAAACGTTCACCCAAGTTCCTAATCGCCTGACCGAGTCCGCTTCTGGCTCAAGACGACCGGTAACAAGGGGCAATGGCCAGTTCAGCCCAAAAGGCTTACATTCATGCGCAAGTAACATTTCAATCGAAAATTTCACATTTATCGAGGTCGAGTGCGATAAAGTACACACTCGCCTCGAAAACTCGTTTTGGAAATCATTATAAACGCTTAACATGTTATCAACCAAAATACAAGTCATGAAGTCAAGAAATATAGCAAACAAGGCACACTCAAATGCCAGCACACATGATATGCAAGAAAACATTTCAAAAGTGACTTTGGAAACAGTTCAAAAGTAAATAATGTAAGAAACGGTTCATAAATAACTTTAGAAATAGTTTGAGGTCACTCACCTCCACGGCTCAGAAACCATCCATCATGTATCATTGCCTTGCTCAAATCCAAGTCTTAGATCACAAACTCAATGCAAACAAGTCCTTTAAAAGTTCGGACAGCGCTTCCCCTACATTTGCTAACTTTTCCAGCCATCATGGCTTCATTATTTCTTCTCATTCAAACCCAAAGGTACACACACAACAACAAGTTCATCCAATAGCCATTCAGCAAGCTCCAAGAAGTACAAAGACAAATCCAGCTAGGGAAAAAGTCCGGAAATGAAAGTTAAGCTCAAAACCAGAAAAATAGCTTTTGACATCCTTTTGCGGTAATGGCACCAATGGCACTATGATTGTCGGATGAAGGTGGAAGACCCACCGTTTCGAAGCTAAGAGATAGGGCTACAACAATGTAGAAGGCCACTCAGTCCAAATCCTAGCATAACTAGGTCAAATATGCCAAAATACCAAACCAGAACCACTAAAACAGGTTCACAAATCACACAATGCTGTAATGAGTCCAACTCGGTCCATACAAGTCCAAATGCATTGATTTCAAAGGCATATGGTAGCTAAGACATCCAGCTACATTTCATTAGAAGACACTAACATCCAAATCCAAAGCAATTCCAGTCAAAATGGCCAATTACAAGTGCAGTTTTCGCATTCTGATCAACCCATAACAGCAACAGTAAAATCGACATATCTCACTCTACACTAGTCCAAATGACCTGAAATTTTACAGACACTTCAAACTCATCAATACCTACAACTTTTATGTTTTGAGCAAAGTCCAATTCGGCCCCTAACCACCTGATCCAAAACCGGACAGAAAAGGGGGTTTATGAACCCTAACTTTTCATGTTTCAATCCAAACCCAAAATTGGTTGCAAATATCAATCATTTCCATCCACTAGAGTCATAACCCCTCATTATCAATCATCATAAACAACCACAACACCATGATTACATTAAACCAGAAAATTCATCAATAAAATGAAAACTTCACCAAATCACTTCAAACCAAGAAATAAACCATATATATCATCACTTTAGCCACTACTAAGCATAACCCAAGCTTTATTAAGTGAAGGAGGAAGATACACACACCACTCACCTAGTAACAAGAGAGGTAGAGATGTTGGACACCTTAGCTCTTCCAAAAACTTCACCAAACCAACCACTAACACCAACTAGAAAGATTTTATGGAGTAGAAACTAATTTATGCACTTGATTTGGAAGATTGAGCTAGTTGGGAGCTTGACAATTGAAGAAGTTTTCTTTCCTTTTCTTAGTGAGAGGGCCGGCCAAGAGGTCGAAGACAATGGTGATTTTTGGTTAATTTTTTAGATATTTAACCCAAGTAGTCAAAAGGTCAAAAAGGGTGAATAGTTGTCTACAAGGACAACCAACCAAAAAGTGACATGTGGCACTTCATAAATGCATGTCAATCCTTTTGTTTCCTCTCACATCAATCACTTCACACGCTCTACTTATCTCTTAACACCCGATAAATCTTACACAGTATCCGAAACTTAACCTTATTGGCCGAATTTTTTCGAACTTTTCGCACTAGCGGGTCCCACGTCCGTTATTTATCCTTAATTTTTCAAAAACTCTCCAATACTAGAAAAATTATCTAAAAACTATAATTACTCATAAAATCCACCAAGAAAATATTTCTAAGCCAGAAAACGCAGAAAACATGCTATTCAAGGGGATAAAACCCTAGGAAAAAAAATTAACAGGGGATATACGGGTCTTCGCACTCATACTTTTCGGGGCGTCACAATCTCCCCTCCTTAAAAGAATGTCGTCCTCGACATTCCCTCTTGTACTAATCAAGTCAAGTCATCCCGCAAGAATCACTAATATTTCAAATCAAGCCCACAGTCCGGCATCCTAAACTTCAAGCCTAGGATACACTACAGAGATCTGAAGCCTAAGCTCTGATACCACCTGTGACGGCCCTACCTCTCCCTAGGGCGTACCCCAGGGTTCGGCGGATCGCCTGCTCAGCTCTCGCCGGGACTCAGTCGTTCACTACAATCCTCAAATGAATTACAAGAATAAACCTCAAATATTACAATGTAAATCTCCAATATTTACATATTACAAATGCAGCGGAAACTGATTCCAAGCGTGGAACGTATGTAAACATCCGATCGATTCCAAACATTCATTACAATCCCTAATAACAACTATTACACAAAAGGAAATCCAAATTCAAACCATACACGATATAATCCATCCATTCACATGAATAAGCACTCCAAGCTTTTCTTCGCCTTGATCCCTGTGGGGGGGGAATAAAACATTTTTGGGGTGAGCTAGAAGCTCAGCGAGTAACCATTAAAATCAGTAATCAAATCGGTTTCACAATAGTTCATTTCAATGATGTCATATATCAATGATGTCATAAATCAAATGATAAGTCCAGAAACAATTACAACATTTGCAAAACAGTAAATATGGAGTATCAATAATTCAAGGAACATTTACAATGGAAAGCGATAGTAACATTCATGAAAGGATACATTCATTCTCCTGACATTTCCTCGCTCATTTGGTCATTCATTTCATTTCATTCACCCCGTCCCTGGCTTTTGGCCAGGCTCCACCAACCTACATAGGTAATACTCGAGTATACCAAACGTTCACCCAAGTTCCTAATCGCCTGACCGAGTCCGCTTCTGGCTCAAGACGACCGGTAACAAGGGGCAATGGCCAGTTCAGCCCAAAAGGCTTACATTCATGCGCAAGTAACATTTCAATCGAAAATTTCACATTTATCGAGGTCGAGTGCGATAAAGTACACACTCGCCTCGAAAACTCGTTTTTGAAATCATTATAAGCGCTTAACACGTTATCAACCAAAATACAAGTCATGAAGTCAAGAAATATAGCAAACAAGGCACACTCAAATGCCAGCACACATGATATGCAAGAAAACATTTCAAAAGTGACTTTGGAAACAGTTCAAAAGTAAATAATGTAAGAAACGGTTCATAAATAACTTTAGAAGTAGTTTGAGGTCACTCACCTCCACGGCTCAGAAACCATCCATCATGTATCATTGCCTTGCTCAAATCCAAGTCTTAGATCACAAACTCAATGCAAACAAGTCCTTTAAAAGTTCGGACAGCACTTCCCCTACATTTGCTAACTTTTCCAGCCATCATGGCTTCATTATTTCTTCTCATTCAAACCCAAAGGTACACACACAACAACAAGTTCATCCAATAGCCATTCAGCAAGCTCCAAGAAGTACAAAGACAAATCCAGCTAGGGAAAAAGTCCGGAAATGAAAGTTAAGCTCAAAACCAGAAAAATAGCTTTTGACATCCTTTTGCGGTAATGGCACCAATGGCACTATGATTGTCGGATGAAGGTGGAAGACCCACCGTTTCGAAGCTAAGAGATAGGGCTACAACAATGTAGAAGGCCACTCAGTCCAAATCCTAGCATAACTAGGTCAAATATGCCAAAATACCAAACCAGAACCACTAAAACAGGTTCACAAATCACACAATGCTGTAATGAGTCCAACTCGGTCCATACAAGTCCAAATGCATTGATTTCAAAGGCATATGGTAGCTAAGACATCCAGCTACATTTCATTAGAAGACACTAACATCCAAATCCAAAGCAATTCCAGTCAAAATGGCCAATTACAAGTGCAGTTTTCGCATTCTGATCAACCCATAACAGCAACAGTAAAATCGACATATCTCACTCTACACTAGTCCAAATGACCTGAAATTTTACAGACACTTCAAACTCATCAATACCTACAACTTTTATGTTTTGAGCAAAGTCCAATTCGGCCCCTAACCACCTGATCCAAAACCGGACAGAAAAGGGGGTTTATGAACCCTAACTTTTCATGTTTCAATCCAAACCCAAAATTGGTTGCAAATATCAATCATTTCCATCCACTAGAGTCATAACCCCTCATTATCAATCATCATAAACAACCACAACACCATGATTACATTAAACCAGAAAATTCATCAATAAAATGAAAACTTCACCAAATCACTTCAAACCAAGAAATAAACCATATATATCATCACTTTAGCCACTACTAAGCATAACCCAAGCTTTATTAAGTGAAGGAGGAAGATACACACACCACTCACCTAGTAACAAGAGAGGTAGAGATGTTGGACACCTTAGCTCTTCCAAAAACTTCACCAAACCAACCACTAACACCAACTAGAAAGATTTTATGGAGTAGAAACTAATTTATGCACTTGATTTGGAAGATTGAGCTAGTTGGGAGCTTGACAATTGAAGAAGTTTTCTTTCCTTTTCTTAGTGAGAGGGCCGGCCAAGAGGTCGAAGACAATGGTGATTTTTGGTTAATTTTTTAGATATTTAACCCAAGTAGTCAAAAGGTCAAAAAGGGTGAATAGTTGTCTACAAGGACAACCAACCAAAAAGTGACATGTGGCACTTCATAAATGCATGTCAATCCTTTTGTTTCCTTTCACATCAATCACTTCACACGCTCTACTTATCTCTTAACACCCGATAAATCTTACACAGTATCCGAAACTTAACCTTATTGGCCGAATTTTTCCGAACTTTTCGCACTAGCGGGTCCCACGTCCGTTATTTATCCTTAATTTTTCAAAAACTCTCCAATACTAGAAAAATTATCTAAAAACTATAATTGCTCATAAAATCCACCAAGAAAATATTTCTAAGCCAAAAAACGCAGAAAACATGCTATTCAAGGGGATAAAACCCTAGGAAAAAAAATTAACAGGGGATATACGGGTCCTCGCACTCATACATTTCGGGGCGTCACATGTAAAACTTTTGAATGGTATAGGACTGGTGCTTTTTGGATTTTTGGAACTTAAAAAAAAATACAGACAATTTTAGTTTGAAATAAAAGTGTCCTTTTAAATCTTACGACCTTAAATTAAAAAAAAATTGATCCAATTTGAACTTGAAAAGAGACACGAGAAATAGTTAAGATTAACTCGTCAAAGGATGTTAATGGTTCGAAACCGTTAGAAGAGTCATACAGATAATAGCAGGAAAGATTGATAGATAGTCTTGTATAAACTAATGGGATCCTAGTACTTGATCTAAGTTGAAACTGAACGAGGAGATGAGATCTACTGGTATTATGATGAATTGACCTAGTTGAGTAAATAGTGAGGTTCTCCCTTGTGAACTTAATGATTACTTTACATATATCTTGTGATTGGCCCTGTAGGCATGTTTTAAACTTTTACGAATATTTGAACTTTTCTTATATATAAGAATGAATATTGGTCGTAAATTGGAGAGTAAATAGTTAAGTTTTATGTGGCATAAAAGCTAATTCTCAGATTAGGTGTGAAGAGTAGAGCGTTGGACCAACGTTTAAGTAAATACGAACCTGCATGTCTGCTTATTTTCTTAAAAGCATTTTATTCTCAAAAGTGATTTGTGGGGTTAAATGATTTTTCTTGATCAAACGTCCAAATAACAAATGTTAAACTTCTTACCAAAAATCGAATGCACTTAAAAAGACTTGTTTGATTTCTTATTAAAGTGTACTTGAGTTTGATATATGCTTTAATTGACTTTGTTCTATGGTGTAATTAAATTGATCATAAATTTGCTTTGTATTAATGATATATATGGAGTGAAGTTAACTGCAATTGCATGCATGCATAATTGGTCATTACATATTGTAAATCAACTCGTTGTGAGAAATATAGAGCTAGGGAGCGATAATGTCAGGTTTATAATGCTATTTTAGATGAAGATTGTTTAATTGAGTATAACGCGCAGATAAATTGTAAAATCAAGTAGTTGAATTTTTATATATTTTGGGAAGTAGTCGAGACGACACATAAATTACAGAGGGAAAACACTAAGACCAAATTCCTTTGGTTAAGGTTTTGTGGTAAACATGAATGATTAGACGAAGTGAGGTGGAAATGGAAGATAAAATACAGAAAGGACAAACATTTGGAGAATCTAGAACCGAGTGGAAGTAAGGCAAGCAAATGCTAAACAAGCTTGGGCGGTGCTTGAGAGAAACCAAAGGAAAATTCCAAGCCAATGGTCTGCTAAATACAAGCGGTTACCGAAAGGAAAAGCAGAAAAATATCTGCTAAAATTTGGGTGGTGGTTGAGAACAAAATAAAACTTTAGTTCGTCTCTTTACCAGGCCAACACCGAGAGAAACAGAGAGAGAGAAAGCCTAGTGAGCTTCGTCATCAACTAACCAAGGATTGGAGGGAACAAAGTCGGAAAGGAAACTGATTTCGTCTGCGATTGCTAACACTTAAGGCAAGAGGTAAGTTTCGTGAATAACACTTATATGCTGAGTGTAGCTGAGTATATGTTTAAGCTGCAAGTTGAGTTTTAGCAGAGGAAAATGAGCTTCAACTAAGGGAAATTTCTGGTTTGAGGCTCAAATGGTCCTTGACTGAAGCTGTGAGAACTGAGTAATGATCGATGGAAGTTGCAAGCTGTTATCAATGGAAAAATGGAAGAATATTATAGGAAATGCATGGAAATATTTATTTCTGATATTATGTAAAGTTTAGCCGTGGAAATTTGTGAAAGATGGAACCTTGTGAAAGAGATATGGAAGCTGAGTCACGACGACGGAGCCGTAAACTGAGACAACTTCAAGAGCAAGGGGAACAACGAGGATCTGCGGTCAACCAGAACCAGGGACAAGGAACCCATACAGGTGACTCAGTAGCCACTGCTTTGAACCAGATGACTGACCTTTTAGAGTATATAGCACTGTAAGTCCCACAGACAACCAAGAGGGGGGTGAATTGGGTTGATTAAAATCTTAACCAAATTTATGCACTTTTTCTTTAATAAAAAATTACCTTCTTTTCTAGTAATGATCAACCAAGTAGATTAGAAGACAAGAGCAATATTGATCAGAAACACAAGTATAGACAAGTAATGAGAATTTTATTAAACAGAAAAGTAAATTAGGGAATCAAACCAAGTGTCTACCAAGCTATCCTCAAACTTGAAGACCAAACACTAGGAAGAGCAACTTCTCTTTGATGAAAGAAGATCAACTAGATGTACAATGGAGGGAGCACTTCCTCCTTGCCCTAAGCCTCACTTAGTCAAGCCAAGAAATTTTACAATCACTCAGAAAACCCTCAACAAAGCTACACTAAAGATCCTTTCAATCACAAAAGAAATGCTCACCAGAAATTCACACCACTTTAAAACAAATCTTGCTTTGGAGACTATTTTCTAGCTAAAATATCTCTTGAGATCTTGTAAACAAAGTGTGCAAAAGTTTCTTTTTGGTTCAGACCAGTTTGTTTTTAAAGGGGAATAGAAATGGGCTTCATTAAAGCTTCCAACGGATAGAAGGCAGATGAAGGGTCAGCTAGCCATTGGGGCTTTCGGACGTCCGACGATCAAATCATCGTCCGAACCAATCGTCCGAAAACAGCCAAGTTGAAGTTCGGACATCCGATGAGTTTTTGTCGTCCGACAGCACAGCGTCCGATCGTAGGCCGAGAGCTAGCAAGTTATCTTGGAATTTTTCGGACGTCCGATCTGGTTGATATGCGTCCGAGGTGTGCGTCCGATCCTTCCGGACGTCCGATGCTCCCATATGAGCGTCCGACAGTGCTTCCTTCCTGATGTTCTTTATCCTTTCGGACGTCCGACAGTATTCTTTCGGCCGTCCGACCTGATTGTCCTGTTTTTGCTTCTCATTTTGGTTGTTTTACATTTCATGACATATTTGAACCTGATTCTTGGATAGACAAAAACACTTGTATTTGAAGAAGGTTAGATAAACATTTCAAAGTACCAAGAATGACAAACTAGACATACTTAAAAGATAGTATATCTTTGATCGGAACAAAACAATGACTAAATCCGATTATATTATTTCAATCTTGTTTGCCACATCCAAAGCATCGTAGACTGGAGTCAATCAAACATATGCTTTCCTTGTTCCATTAGGCCTGATCAAAGTGTTCACTTTCTTGGTCTGTATAAATGAACTTTTGTGATCATCAAAACCAAGAATAACATTCTCCCCCTTTTTGATGATGACAAAACAAAAGTTTGAAATGAAATTTGATGATTGCAATGAAAACTCTCCCTTTCAAAATAGACAAGAACTCCCCCTGTCTTAGTGAATCATAAAAATTTGAAAATTTTGAAAAGCTCCCCCTCACTTGGCTGCCCATCCGAGTTAAACAATTAAGCAAATCAGCCAATCCAAATTTAAACAATCAAACCAACATATCCAACATCACCAACATCAATCATCACTCAATCCAGTCCTCTCCCCCTTTTTGTCATCACAAATGGGCAACCACATTCACAAATCCACAAACACATCAACACATCAACACATTCTTCAACAATCACATCAACACATCCACAAACACATTCTTCAATGAAATTTAGACAATCATACAATCCACACATTCATTACATTCACACAATCAGAATAGACAATCATCCATCAAAATATTTAGACATCCATCAAAACAGTACTTAAACATCCATCAGATCATACCAAAAGAAACTTAAAATATCCATTACATTGCTTATTCATTGTTGAATACCACCAACTCATAAAAAAGACAAACAAAATGCAAATGTCCTAAATGATGAACTAAGTGGATCCAGGTGTCCTCCGAGAGAGCTGATATTGGTCAAGATCCTCCTCTTCAGTTTCTTCATCATCTTCAGCAGCCTCTTCAACTGGTGCCTTGCCTTTATCTGATGTAGAGGTGCCATGAGGAGTCACAGGGGTTGAAGAACCAGGATCCGGAATTGATGAACTTGGATCAGTGGGTTGTGACTCTTTGTCATGGGAAACTTCCTCAACAACAGGGGGGAAACAGGAGGTTCTTTTTGTCTAGGAAGGCAGTTTGTTGCTCAGAGGACATAGTGAGCATTAGACCATGTTCTAGAAGAAGAACATGCTATTTGAGTTCACGAAGGAGCTCAATTACTTCATCACTGGAAGAGGAAGATGCTTTAGTGGCAGACTTCCTGGGGTGAATGGGAGTGAGTGAAATGGGTGAAGGATCATGTACAGTCTTAGACCTCTGTTCACTAGATGATGCCCCCTTATATGCCCACAGATTATCTTTAAAAACAAGATTTTTTCTTTCAAAATATGCTTTGGTAAAGGCATAAGAAGATGCTTCTTTGGGACAAACACCTAGAATTGGAACTTTGTAAAACTCAAAAATCTTTTGAAGAAACTTTCCATAGGATAGTTTTCTTCGAGAGTCAGTAGCATAGCGAAGTAAAAACTTGCACATGACAAAACCAAAATCAATACGAATTTTTTCTCGAAAACAATAAAAGAGATACAACTCCATTTTGTTTGCATCAGTTCTGTGCCCATCAGTGGGCACAAGCAGGTTTGAAATGATAGAAAAGGCAATTAAATTCACAGGGGCCAGATCATTCAATTTAGCATCAGCAGGTGAGGAAAAACTTCTTTTGAAATAGGTTAACATTTTTGTCCCATCAAAATGATTTGCAGCAGTAGGAAGCTCTTCATAGGAAAAGAAATTAGCAACCTTATCTTTGCATAAACGTTCAATGGTAGTATTTAAAATGGAATTCACAGTATCAGAATCAAAGATTAGGTCTACCCCATTTACCCTAGACATGATCTCAGTTTGGTCAGTTCCTTTCCTAAGATTGGCAAAAAATTGATGCAGCATATCAGGATAGTAGACATTGGGCATGGAAATGAGATGTGACCATTTCTGGAAAGCAAATAGACTCAGAATGGATTCTAAACCTATGGAGCGAAATTCAGAGGGGTTTACAGTTCTTTGAGGGATGACACCCTTCTGGGATATCCAGGCGTATTTGTCTTTCGCAGCATCATCAAAGAATGGAGGGAGAGGGACTGATTTAGGAGGCGGTTGAGAAGAGGTCCCCTGTCCAGATTCTGGTTGAGAAGTGGGTTGTGGAGTAGGCCGTGACATTTGACCCTTGATAGCTCCCCTTTTGAAGCGTTTGGATGTCCGTTTGACAGTAGGAAGATCCTCATCCTCATCCCTGAGTGGATGCTTGCGTCCGGCAGTAACTTTTCCTCCTCTAAGATTCACCATTGTGCGAAATGTATGGAATGATAGATGCAAATGATACACACAGTAGTAGGGAAGTGAATCGCACAAAAATTTTGGAACAAAAAACCTTGTAGAAGATTTGACAGAGCGGTTATGAAGAGATAGGGTTTTGAAGAAAATTTGGGAATGTGCGAAGTGATAGATGATTCTGTGAAATGATCAGGAAAAATGATTCGCAATTGATCAGGAACTGTTTTGGTTGAGTCAATTTGGGAATGGGGGCTTCAGAATGATATGAATTTGGGAGTGAGAGACAAGAGGGTTTTCGTCCGAGAGAAAATGAAATGGGAAGAGTCTGAAGCAAATGAGGAAGAAAGTTGTTTTAAAAAATGAGCCGTTGCACTGTCGGACGGCCGAACGAAGTTGTGCGTCCGACAGTTGCGTCCGAGCAGGCGCAATCTGGAAAATGGCTGAAGAACATCATCGGACGTCCGTTCATCTTCTTTCGGACGTCCGAAGATCCAAAAGAAATTAAGATGATTTTTCAATTATTCCTAATTCTGATCTCAAATGAATGAACTGATCTAATGGCAAAGCTTTTGTAAAAATATCAGCAAATTGATCTTTAGAACAAACATAATTTACACATATTTCACCTTTTTGAACAAGATCACGAATAAAGTGATGCTTTATATCTATGTGCTTTGTCCTAGAATGATGAATAGGTTTTTTGGTCAAATTTATAGCATTAGTATTATCATAGAATACAGGCATGCAGTCATACAACAATCCAAAATCATTCAAAGTGTGCTTCATCCATAAAAGTTGAGCACAACATGCACTAGCGGCAATATATTCCGCTTCGGTTGTAGACAAAGAGATTGCACATTGTTTCTTGCTAAACCAAGAGACTAAACAATTTCCAAGAAAATGACAAGTTCCACTAGTACTCTTTCTATCCACACGACAACCTCCAAAATCAGCATCCGAATAACCATATAGTGCAAACTCATTAGTTCTAGCATACCAAAGACCATAGTCTAATGTACCTTTCAAATACCTAAAAATTCTTTTTACAGCATTCAAATGTGATTCTTTTGGACAAGATTGAAATCTAGCACACAAGCAAACAGCAAACATAATATCAGGTCTACTTGCGGTTAAATAGAGTAGGCTTCCGATCATACCTCTATAATGCTTTTCATCCACATGATTACCTTCTTCATCTTTGTCAAGCTTTGTAGAAGTGCACATTGGAGTTCCAACTTGCTTTGAGTCTTCCATGCCAAACCTTTTCAGCAATTCCTTGGTATATTTTGCTTGATTTATAAAAATTTCCTCAAGAGTTTGATGTATTTGAAGTCCAAGGAAGAAATTTAATTCTCCCATCATACTCATTTCAAATTCACTTTGCATAGTGGTGGAAAAATCCTTGCATAGATACTCATTAGTAGCACCAAAAATAATATCATCAACATATATTTGTACAATAAGAAGGTCATTCAAAACTTGCTTAGTAAAAAGTGTGGTGTCCACAACACCCCTTTTGAAACCATTTTCAATCAAAAAACCACTTAGTCTTTCATACCAAGCTCTTGGAGCCTGTTTTAGACCATATAAAGCTTTAGATAGTTTAAACACATGACTTGGAAATTTTGTATTTTCAAAACCGGGGGGTTGATCCACATATACTTCTTGATCAATAAAATCATTTAAAAAAGCACTTTTAACATCCATTTGAAACAATTTGAAGCCTTTAAAACATGCAAAAGCAAGAAGCATTCTAATAGATTCTAATCTTGCTACGGGAGCAAATGTTTCATCAAAATCAATTCCTTCTTCTTGAGCATATCCTTTAGCAACTAATCTGGCTTTATTTCTTACAACAACACCTTTATCATCCAACTTATTTCTAAAAATCCACTTTGTGCCAATGATAGGTTGATTTTGAGGTCTATCAACAAGTGTCCAAACTTCATTTCTCTCAAATTGATTAAGTTCCTCTTGCATTGCCAAAATCCAGTTTTCATCCTTTAAAGCATCATTGATATTTTTGGGTTCAAAAAGAGAAACTAAAGCAAAATTGTCAATCAATTTTCTAGATGAGGAACGAGTATTTACCTTCTCGGATGGATCACCAATTATAAGCTCTTTTGGATGATTTTGGCTGAATTTCCAAGCCTTGGGAAGATCTTTGAGTGGATCATCATTTTTGTCTTCATCTTCCTCTTCTTGATCATTGTGAATTTCATTTTCCATTTCAGTTGCTGCCGGTTTAGAGCTAGCTTCATTTCCAATTGATAGCTTTTCCATTCCTTCTCGAACACCTACATCATCATCCTCACACGAAGTTTTGGAATTATCATCATTGGTTTCATCAAATGTTATATGTATAGCTTCTTCAATCACAAGAGTCCTTCTATTAAAAACTCTATATCCTCTTTTATTCTCACAATACCCCAAAAATATTCCTTCATCAGATTTTTTATCAAACTTACCAAGATGTTCCTTTAGATTCAAAATAAAGCATTTACAACCAATACTTTGAAATAACCAACCGTAGGTTTCTTATCAAAAATCAGTTCATAAGGAGTTTTCTTCAAAATAGGTCTCAAGAGGATTCTGTTCATCACATAACATGCGGTGTTTACCGCTTCAGCCCAAAGATATTTAGGCAACCTACATTCATTCAACATAGTTCTAGCAGCCTCTTGGAGAGTCCTGTTTTTCCTTTCTACAACACCATTTTGCTGTGGAGTTCTTGCAATAGAAAACTCATGAGTTATGTCATTATAATCACAAAATTCTGAAAATCCACAATACTTGAATTCTGTTCCATTATCACTTCTAATTCTAACAATTTTTAATCCAAGCAGATTTTGCACTTTAGCAAACAATGAAGTGAAATTCTTGAATGCATCATCCTTATGAGCAAGAAATATTACCCAAGTGTATCTAGAATAATCATCTACAATCACAAAACAGTATTTCTTACCACCCAAGCTAGAGATTTGAGTAGGGCCAAATAAGTCAAGATGCAAGAGTTCTAAAGGTTTGGAAGTAGATACACACTTCTTTGGTTTAAAAGAAACTTTTGTTTGCTTTCCAAATTGACATGCATCACATATTTTATCCTTTTCAAAACGGATATTTGGCAAGCCTTGTAAGGCCTGGTGCAACCCAATGAGTACAAATAATATCACAATGATGCACAAAGATATATCAAATTTAAGCACAATAAAGAAAACTTAATTAAAGAGAAAAGATAAGAAATGCAAACCAAATATGAATCCAATAGCTTCTTTAATAGATGGCGATGCTAACCAAGATGTACAAGTGAAGGCTCACTCCTTTCTCACCCCAAACACTCTTTGGTTGAGCCAAGGAGTTTTACAACAATACTAGTTAACCCTCAACAACCTACACTTGAAAGATCACTCACCCAATTAAGAACTATTTTATACAAATGAGGCAACCTTCACCAAGGTTTTACCACTCCAAGTGATAGGTTCTCCTTCACCAAGGTTTTACTCCTCCTAGAGAGTAACCTTCACTTGAGCAACCTCACAACCCAACTTTCCCAACTCCTTATACAACCAACAAAGAATCTTTCTACTCAAAAATCTCACTTGTAAACTTGTATTTTGTGTTGGCAAAAGTCCCTTGTCTTCTTGTGCTTTGGAGTTTTTATAGAAGGTGAGAAATGGCTCCAAAAGGCTCTCCAACGGTCAAATATTAAATGCTGTCAAAACTAGCCGTTGGCCTGTCGGACGTCCGAACCACCTGTCGAACGTCCGAACCCTGCGTCCAAACCACCTGTCGGACGTCCGAACCCTGCGTCCGACCGTCGTCAGAGAGTCATCAAATCTTTGCGCAATTTCTCGGACGTCCGATGCGATCGATGTGCGTCCGATGCGTGCGTCCGTTGATGTTCTTCATCCTTTCGGACGTCCGATAGCTTCCTTTCGGACGTCCCACATGAGTGCCCTGTTTTTGCTTCTTCTTTTATGCCACAAGAATCTGTTCTAACAAATTACTCACATAAAAACATTAGCCCAAATCTACATTTTGGTTTGTTAATCATCAAAACCAAGAATTGATCGACCAAGGTCAACAATCTCCCCCTT
This sequence comes from Coffea arabica, assembly GCF_036785885.1. Taxonomy (NCBI): domain Eukaryota; kingdom Viridiplantae; phylum Streptophyta; class Magnoliopsida; order Gentianales; family Rubiaceae; genus Coffea; species Coffea arabica. Next base: position 40,694,538 of record NC_092329.1, read on the forward strand.
TTTGATAATGACAAACAAAATGAAGATTTCTTTTATCAAATAAGTTCAAATAAAGCTCCCCCTTAGAAAGTGCCAACATACAAAGAAATTTCAATAAATCCTACTCCCCCTTTTGGCATCAATCAAAAAAACAAACTCCCCCTTTATTTTTCAAATCAAGACCATATTGAATATCAAAATTTTCAAATGTACTTACAACCATATAGCACTACTTGGATCAAATCTTCATGATGTACCTAAATATGAGAAATTTCATTTGGTACCCTTTCTTTATAGGGTCCTTGGGAGTTAATACGACATGATCTAGCAATCCACATGAATTTCATGTCTTTTCTCATATTTTTCTTTACATAGCAATCATTTTGCATATGTCCAAATTTGCAACAAAAGTTACACATGATAGAAGTATTTTGCACATAGGTGGATTTAATGCAACTAATTTTCTTATTTCTTATCATAGCAAACTTATTTGTGCCTTGAAAAGATTTGCTTTTTTTTGTTTGAGAAAACTTTTATTTTTCATTTTGGAGAAACTCGTTCAAGTCATTAATTCTTTTCTTTAACACATTTTGTTCCTCCAACATTTTTTCATAAAACTTTGTTTTCTCTTCTAACTTCCTTTTCAAATTATTTTTGCAATCAAAAACACTTTTATGATTTTTTAAATCATCATTTTCCATTCTCAAACATTTGTTTTCTTGAAACAGTTTGGAGTTTTCTTCCAACAAATCATTTATTTTTGTTTTCAAATCTTTATTTTTAGCATAAGATTTTCTCAAACTTTTATGCATTTTAATCATAAGAATTTTCACATCATCATCTTCATTATCTTCATCACAAGAAGAGTGATAAGAACTTACCTCATCTTCTCCAACGGCCATTAGTGCCATTTGGGCCAACTCTTCTTTTTCTCTTTTTGAATTGCATTCATCCCATGTAATTTTGCAATCTCCTCTTGAGCATCTCTTGTTGAAGATCTTCTTGAAACTTTTGATGTGAGGAGTTATATCATTGTCCACTTCCATGATTTCATTACCCATGAAGGATGGGTTATCCCCCACTTGAGATGCTTTAAAAGCTACGCCTCTCTTATAAATTCTTGCATTTTCTTCCTCTTGCACTTTGAATTTCAGCTTTAATTCATAAGAGGTTAGGGTATCCACAAGAGATTCAATGGACATAGAATTTAAATCCTTTGCCTCTTCTATAGCATTTATTTTGTTTTCCCATTCTTTTGGTAAGGCATTCAAAATCTTTCTATTTTTCTCACCCAAAGAATATTCTTTTCCAAGCAATTTAAGATCTTCAATAATGTCACAAAATCTACTATACATCTTATCAACATTTTCAAGAGGATGCATTTTGAAAAATTCATATTGAGAAACAAGCAAAGATTTCTTTTGTTCTTTAATATCTTGGTTACCTTCATGAAATACACACAATTTATCCCAAATATCTTTAGCTGATTTACAACCTTTAATCCTATTAGATTCATTTACATCTAATGCATTGTACAATATACACATGGCCTTGGCATTCAAAGAAAGGTATCTCTTGTCTTTTTCATTCAATTCTTGTCTAGTCTTTAATCTACTCAAATTGGTGGTAGAGTCAACTATTCTAGCTTCATAAGGACCATCTTCTACCACATACCATAATTCAATATAAACGGATTGTAAGAAAATCATCATTCTTTGTTTTCACATGCTAAAATGAGAACCATTAAACATAGGTGGTCTATCAATAGATTGCCCTTCTAAAAAAGAAACTTTTATGGTTGCCATGATCTTTACTCTAAGCGGTTAAGCTTGATCAAAAGAGACCAAGCTCTGATACCAATTGTAAGGCCTGGTGCAACCCAATGAGTACAAACAATATCACAATGATGCACAAAGATATATCAAATTTAAGCACAATAAAGAAAACTTAATTAAAGAGAAAAGATAAGAAATGCAAACCAAATATGAATCCAATAGCTTCTTCAATAGATGGCGATGCTAACCAAGATGTACAAGTGAAGGCTCACTCCTTCCTCACCCCAAACACTCTTTGGTTGAGCCAAGGAGTTTTACAACAATATTAGTTAACCCTCAACAACTTACACTTGAAAGATCACTCACCCAATTAAGAACTATTTTATACAAATGAGGCAACCTTCACCAAGGTTTTACCACTCCAAGTGATAGGTTCTCCTTCACCAAGGTTTTACTCCTCCTAGAGAGTAACCTTCACTTGAGCAACCTCACAACCCAACTTTCCCAACTCCTTATACAACCAACAAAGAATCTTTCTACTCAAAAATCTCACTTGTAAGCTTGTATTTTGTGTTGGCAAAAGTCCCTTGTCCTCTTGTGCTTTGGAATTTTTATAGAAGGTGAGAAATGGCTCCAAAAGGCTCTCCAACGGTCAAATATTAAATGCTGTCAAAACTAGCCGTTGGCCTGTCGGACGTCCGAACCACCTGTCGAACGTCCGAACCCTGCGTCCAAACCACCTGTCGGACGTCCGAACCCTGCGTCCGACCGTCGTCAGAGAGTCATCAAATCTTTGCGAAATTTCTCGGACGTCCGATGCGATCGATGTGCGTCCGATGCGTGCGTCCGTTGATGTTCTTCATCCTTTCGGACGTCCGATAGCTTCCTTTCGGACGTCCCACATGAGTGCCCTGTTTTTGCTTCTTCTTTTATGCCACAAGAATCTGTTCTAACAAATTACTCACATAAAAACATTAGCCCAAATCTACATTTTGGTTTGTTAATCATCAAAACCAAGAATTGATCGACCAAGGTCAACAAGCCTCTAACTAGCTCCTTTTTCGAAATTTCCTTTAGTAAATCCATGTTAAAATGACAAAGTCTTCTATGCCACAACCAAGGATCTTCATTTGAAGCTTTAAGACATTTTAAGCTAGAAGAATCAATTTTATCAAGAACCACAATATATATATCGTTGAACCTCTTACCTTTGAACACAACATTGTATTTGGAATCAAGCACAATGCATTCGTGCTTTCTAAACAACACATTCAAGTCTTTATCACACAATTGACTAACACTAAGCAAATTATAACCTAAGTTATCAACTAAGAGCACATTATGAACAAAAGTTTCACCATCCTTACCAACATCACCTATTCCAATTGTCTTAGCTTTCACATCATCACCAAATGTCACTTTTTCACTTGATCTTGATTTCAGCTTTATGAACAAAGAGGGATCACCGGTCATATGCCTTGAGCAACTGCTATCAATGAACCATTTGGACTTGTTTGAGTATTTTTCCTGAAAAGAGAAAGTGTTTGGTACCCATTTTAATTTTTGGGTCCATAATAGTTAGCATTGTATCTAACTAACCACATGCATTTCATCCCTTTGTTCAGATTTCTTTTCACATAGCAATCACTTTTCAAATGCCCTCTTTGACAACAAAAACCACACATAATGGAAGAGTCCTTAACATGTACTGGTTTGACATATCTCAATCCACCTCTTCTATATGTTGTGAAACCATGTGCATTTTTGTTGTGTGCAAATGTTCTTTGAAAAGTAGTAGGACGTGTAGATGACATGTTCCTTTTGATAAACTCCTGCTTTCTTGCTTTCAAAGCCTCATCCAAGTTGTCCATCCTTTTTTTCAAATCACCATGTCTTTCCTTCAGCATTTCACAGATATTTGTCTTTCTATCAAGCTCATTTTGAACATTACATCCGGCTCTTACAAGACTTTCATTATCGATCTTTAGTTGTTTGTTTTGTTGAAAAAGACTTGCATTTTCTTGAATGAGAAAAGCCAATTTCTGTTTTAACTGCTTGTTTTTATCATAAGATTCCTTCAAGGCATTATGCAGTTTTTCAACAAAAGATTCAAGATCATCATCTTCATCATCATCACTTTCAGATTGAGAGTGTGTGGAAGTTACCTCATTATTTTCAATAGCCATGAAAGCCATTTGAGCTGATTCCTCTTCTTCTTCAACTTCCCCTTCGGAGTTGCATTCATTCCAAGTAATCTGAAAGTTGTTGAATCTTGGCTTTCGATCAGCTTTTCCATCTTTCATCTTCTTCATGGGGCATTCGTTTGCATAGTGTCCAGGCTGTCCACATTCGAAGCATTTGTCCAACTGTTTCTTGTTGAAATCTTGTTTTCCTTTGTACTTTGCGATAGATGGCTGATTTTGAAATTGATTGCTAGGTCCTCCCCTTCTAAACTTTCTTTTATTCAAGATTCTCTTGAAGCCTCTGGTGATGAGAGCAAGATCATTATCATCACCATCTGAGTCTTCATCATCCAAGTGAGCTGTATCATCTTCACCTTGAGTAGTCTTTAGAGCAATGTTTCTCTTTGCTCTAGCATCCTCTTCCTCCTGCACTTTAGATTTCAGTTTCAACTCATAAGTGGTTAGTGAGTTAATGATAGATTCAATAGGCACAGAACTTAAATCCTTAGCCTCCTCTATTGCAGTCACTTTATTTTCCCATTCTTTGTCCAAAGCATTGAGAATTTTCCTGTTCTTCTCTCCCAAGGTGTACTCTTTGCCCAACGCCTCGAGATCTTTGATCAAGTCAGTGAACCTGCAATACATTTTGTCAATATCCTCAAGAGGTTCAATTTTAAATGATTCATATTTCGTGACCAAGATAGCCTTTTTCTGTTCTTTCACATTGTCACCACCCTCATGGATTTCTCTTAGTTTATCCCACATTTCTTTGGCCGATTTGCAGCCTTTTACTCTAATTGATTCATTAGAATCTAGGGCACTATACAGAACATTCATGGCCTTGGCATTCAATGTGAGGTTAGTCCTATCTTGAGCATTCATTTCAGCTCTCGTTTTTGGCCGAAGCAACCCTGTATCTGCATCAAGAAAGTTAGCTTCATGCGGTCCTTCACTCACAATAAACCATAGTTCAATATCAATAGATTGTAAAAAGATAATCATCCGTTCTTTCCGGCTAACATAGTTAGAGCCACTGAACATGGGAGGCCTAGTAACAGATTGCCCCTCAACAAACATAGCATGACTGGTTGTCATCTTTACCCCAAGTCGTTTGAGCTTAATCTCAAGGAGACCAAGTTCTGATACCAATTGTAAGTCCCACAGACAACCAAGAGGGGGGTGAATTGGGTTGATTAAAATCTTAATCAAATTTATGCACTTTTTCTTTAATAAAAAATTACCTTCTTTTCTAGTAATGATCAACCAAGTAGATTAGAAGACATGAGCAATATTGATCAGAAACACAAGTATAGACAAGTAATGAGAATTTTATTAAACAGAAAAGTAAATTAGGGAATCAAACCAAGTGTCTACCAAGCTATCCTCAAACTTGAAGACCAAACACTAGGAAGAGCAACTTCTCTTTGATGAAAGAAGATCAACTAGATGTACAATGGAGGGAGCACTTCCTCCTTGCCCTAAGCCTCACTTAGTCAAGCCAAGAAATTTTACAATCACTCAGAAAACCCTCAACAAAGCTACACTAAAGATCCTTTCAATCACAAAAGAAATGCTCACCAGAAATTCACACCACTTTAAAACAAATCTTGCTTTGGAGACTATTTTCTAGCTAAAATATCTCTTGAGATCTTGTAAACAAAGTGTGCAAAAGTTTATTTTTGGTTCAGACCAGTTTGTTTTTAAAGGGGAACAGAAATGGGCTTCATTAAAGCTTCCAACGGATAGAAGGCAGATGAAGGGTCAGCTAGCCGTTGGGGCTTTCGGACGTCCGACGATCAAATCATCGTCCGAACCAATCGTCCGAAAACAGCCAAGTTGAAGTTCGGACGTCCGATGAGTTTTTGTCGTCCAACAGCACAGCGTCCGATCGTAGGCCGAGAGCTAGCAAGTTATCTTGGAATTTTTCGGACGTCCGATCTGGTTGATATGCGTCCGAGGTGTGCGTCCGATCCTTCCGGATGTCCGATGCTCCCATATGAGCGTCCGACAGTGCTTCCTTCCTGATGTTCTTTATCCTTTCGGACGTCCGACAGTTTCCTTTCGGCCGTCCGACCTGATTGTCCTGTTTTTGCTTCTCATTTTGGTTGTTTTGCATTTCATGACATATTTGAACCTGATTCTTGGATAGACAAAAACACTTGTATTTGAAGAAGGTTAGATAAACATTTCAAAGTACCAAGAATGACAAACTAGACATACTTAAAAGATAGTATCTTTGATCGGAACAAAATAATGACTAAATCCGATTATATTATTTCAATCTTGTTTGCCACATCCAAAGCATCGTAGACTGGAGTCAATCAAACATATGCTTTCCTTGTTCCATCAGGCCTGATCAAAGCGTTCACTTTCTTGGTCTGTATAAACGAACTTTTGTGATCATCAAAACCAAGAATAACAAGCACCCCAACAGGACCAAGTGAGACTGTAATCCACCTAGGGAACGGAATGTAGGGGAGGACAAGCCCTATAAATGTATTAAAATTTCATCTACCCAAGTTTTTCGGGGCTTTGATCCGAAAGTAGCTGAAAATTGGTAGGAAAATATGATAAGAAAGATTTGGAGTTTGAAGTAGGAGACAAAGTTTTCCTAAAAATTAAACCCGTGAAGGGCGGAGTAGTGTCCAAAAAGGGTAAAAAAGCTAAAGCCGAGGTATATTGGACCTTTTGAAATTTTGAAACAAATCGGAAAGGTGGCGTATCAACTGTAATTGCCTCCGAGCATGGCCAAGATTCACAATGTATTTCATGTTTCTATGCTCAAGAAATATCACCCTGACCCAAGACATGTGTTGCAATTGAAAAGAATTGAAGTGGATGAGTCGCTAACTTATGAGGAAGGACTAGTAAAGATTTTGGAAAGAGAAATGAAAGAATTGAGAATTAAGAAAATTTCTTGGGTGAAGATTCTATAGAGAAATCATGGAATGGAATAAGATATGCAGAGGAAATACCCTGAGTTATTTCTATAAAAGGTGAGAATTTTGAGGACAAAATTCATTTAAGGGGGGAAGGATGTGAGAACCTTGAATTTATAAATATACATATATACATACATGTACGTGTTGCATGTGCATTTTAGACTTTTAATAAATTTTATTATTGTTGGACCTTAAATAAGTGTGTAAAAACAATTTTAAAGTTGTAAATAAGTCAATTGTGCAATATATTGAATTATTTGATTTTGCTAAGATAAATTAATATTTTTTTTATGTAGGTTATTTTATTGCCTTGATTTTGGTTCTTTGATTTTTGATAGTTATTTTAAGTGTTAATAACGTTAAATGTAAACGGGAATTTTAGAACTAAGATAAAAACAATTTAGGTTCAAAACCCTTATAATTATTTTTAGGACGTTGTATTTCGATAATTGAATTTTTGCAAGGTTAGTATACTTAGGACGTTAAAATCTCGATAATCGAATCTTTGCGAGAATAGTATATTATTAGGCATTCAAATTACAATTGGGGTAAATTTTGGAATTAGGTTAGAATCGAGGATGTAAGTGAAAATTAGGAGGAGATGTGAAAAGACTGAAATGCCCTCCATTATCTCAAAATGACCATGCAACCATCAAACTCTCTCGGCTAACTCTTTAAAACATAACCATTCCCATTTTGCCAAAGTGAATTTCCCTTTCACCTCTCCAACACTCAGCCCTTCTTCAACTGTGAATCACCTCCACCATCTCACCCAACCGCACCTCAGGCCACCACAACACTTCACCTCGTGATTATCGACCGTGAGAGAGAGAGAGAGCTGCCTTCTGCATCCGAGAGTAAGAAAAAGAAAACCGCGAGCTGCAACCTTTTCTGTTTCTGTCCGTGAGCCTGAGGGAAGAAAGGGAGAGGCCGTGCATGAGTTCCTTCTGCACCTTCACCTCCACCAGCTGCAACCATTTCATCAGTTCCAGCCGCAACACCACAACTGCCACCCGCGACCAAAATCAGACCAACACCTCCAATCTTCGCGCGAGCCGAGAGGAAAATTTGACAGTTTTTGTGCCGTGTGAGTAAGCTTCAATTCGAGGTAAACTCTGGACATAGAATCGTCAATTTCAAGTAGATGCAGTGATTAATGGGCTTGCATGTTGAGTTTAAGCATTTGGATGAGTAATTTAGGAAAAGAAAATTCTGATGTGCGTAGGAAATGGGTTTGCCGAGAATTTAATAGGATAATGTTGAGTTAATTCGTTTATTTCTTGACAATCTGAGCATGCAATTGTGATTAACTAAGTAAAAATAATAGTATTGAGACTTGCATTTTGAGTTTATGCGTTCGGATGATGACATCAAAAGCACAAGAAAAATCTGGCTTGATGGAAATGGAAATTGCTGTGAGTTGATTAGGAAATGCAGCTTGTAGACACCAAATTTTTAGTGTAATTTCATCTACTATTTATTTTTATTTTTATTTGTCGTGTTAGTGTCGCGCCCCATTTTTTGATAAAATAAATAAATGGTTTAAAAATGTATTTTTTGATTCAATTTGTGATTGGAAAATGAATTGTGATTTAAAAGAAAAATGGGTCTAAATGGGGGTTTGAGAATGCGACGATTTGACCCAAAATTATAGTTTAAAAAGGGTTCTTGAAAAAATGGGAGTCGCCACTTGGTAATGAGTTAAGGTGTACCAAATCACCTAAAAAATGAATTTTTTTTTTTAAGAAAAATGAGAAAAAATTAGTAAGAAACCCCTTTTAAACGACTCCTAGTCCACGTAAACCAAAAAAAAGGTTCGGGAGTCACATTTGACAAAGGGGAAGGCAAGGATACAATCCAAGGCACCCTTTTGACCTAGCCAAGGCTAGTTGCGTGATTTAATCAAAGTTTTTCTTATTTTAACCAAAGAATTTATTATATTTGGATGCACTACATGAATGCAAAAAGAAAGAAAAAAAATGCAAACCTAAATTCTAAAATGTCTCTTGTAAGGTTTTTGGTCCCAACCACATGAATTGTGGCGGCCAATAAAGGAAAACCTTATAGAGGTCGATTAATGCAAATGATGGCTAAAGTGCAAGTGTGCAAGTGTATAAAAAGGTGCACGTGTGAAATTGTATGAAAAATCCAAGTGTTTGTGTGCAAGTGTATAAAATATAGTGATAAGTGCATATAGGTGTAATTAAGTGCAATTTTGTGAAGTAGAAATCAAAATGAACAATAAGGAAAGGAAAAGTGATGAGGAAATGTGAATTGAAAAAAATGAGTAAGTGATAAATGAGAATGAATGAACCTAAAGGAATGCATCAGGTCGGGTGTGGGAATGACTCCTAACTTTTTCGACTTCGATTTTCCCTTTGGTTAGAAAGCAAAACTAGCGTGCTAAGGCTATCGAGTAGCCACACTCGCTCGTTTCCCTTATCAAAAGGGGACACTTCAAGCAAATGTACCCTAACTAGCATGAAATGCAAGACCTAAAGTGAAGGGGAAAGGTTTAGAGGAGCATGCCAAATGATAAAACTAAGGAAAATTGCATGATATGTAGTGAACATGCAAACTATGCACGAATGAAAAGGAAATGGACCTATTGGGTCTAGCGTTGGACTAGCCCTTTCTATGAGTTCCTACTAGCGTTGGACTAGTGGAACGTAACAAGGGACCACAACTAGCGTTGGACTAGTGCGGTGACGGAAAAGGGGGTCACAACTAGCGTTGGACTAGTGTGTGACGTGCATTTATCCATCACATTCATTCATAGCTATGGAAAGCAAGTAGACATGCCAAACATTCATAAACACGTAGCACGTAACACTTAGCATGCTCGACTAGATGCAAGAACCTAATAAAGCAAGTAACACGTAACACATAGGCATGCAACCAAACTAATGAACCTATTACATTCACTAACTAAAACAAAAGGGGGAAGAGGGAGAATGGACCAAATTGCTCGCCAAAGCCGTATCTATTACAAGCCAAGAGGTGTACACATACCCCATTAAAAGAATAACTTAATGAAAACAAAAAGTAAATGACATAAGTAAAAGGAATTAAAGAAAGGCTAGGAAAGCAAAGTAGACATGTATATTCACATAACACGTAGGAGCACGTAGGAAAAATAACTCAAGAATATAGAAGTTACCTCCCTTGCAATGGAAATCGAGTAAATGAGATATTAGCTTCAAAACAATAAAAAGGGTCAAGGCACCAATTTATTTGACAAATAATCACAAAGGATAAAAATAAACATGAATTTGAATCAATTAAATCATATAGACAACCCACATTCAAAAAGTCAAAAGAACAAAAGATTAGATTGCAAACATTAACAAAGTTTTGGGGTCACAATTAAAGAAAAAAGAAGATTAGGGACCTATGTGCAATTAAACCTGGGACCCAATTGAAAGAAGTTGAAAGTTTCTAGGGCCACAATATAGTTAAAGAAAAGTCCGAGGACTGATTTGCAAATTCATTCTCTGATTTCTTAATGGATCAAGCTACTGGGCTATTCTATTCATTTCTTGGGCCAAAAACCCTTACCAGCCCACGGAAGTCCAAAACAAATGGAAATGGGCCATCTTATTTATTTATTTGGGCCAAAACCTCCCTAGCCCAACAGAAATCCAAGCAAAACAAATGGGCTAGTCGAATATTCTGATCCCAAGAACGATCCAATTAAATTAATCACAAACCCAATTCTAAAACCCAACCAAATGTGTTGGGCTCTATCTTCCTAAACCCATGTCAGAAACCCAACAAAATAAACCAAATCCACTTCCTTGAGCCCAAACAAAATAACCCCTTAATCCAAAAACACTTATTTCACTAAACTCAACAAGATAAACAAATCCACAAAATTATTAACCCACAATTATAATCTAACATCAAGAATTAATGTATCCAAAGGACTATTTAAGCATTAAAAGATGATTACAATCTAAAAGAGTGAAATGAATTCAACTTTTCGATTCTTTGGGCTATGTCAGAATAAGGGGGAAACTTGAGAGGTTCAATCACAACAAAATAAGGACCCAATTGAAACAATTAAAGAAGTTAAAGGGGCCAATTTGATTAATTTGTCAATTGTTTGGGCCATAGTGAATCAAGGGGAAACCTGGGGGTTAAACTGTAATTTTATGAAGAATTTCATGCAACCTTCGAATGCAATCCGCGGTTCCTGGGTTTCTGAATGCCAAATCTTTTGTTCAAACGCAACTCATGACTGAACCATCTGAACTTGAACCAAAGTGAAAAAACAAGCACCAAAATTCTTTTCATTCTTTTAACCTTGTTTAAATAAGAAAATTCAGGAAAACAGATCATGTAAATTCTGGCAAATTGCTGCAACAAGCACGGAAGCTTCCTCCTACTTTTGACCAAGTTTTAGCTTTATAAAACTCAATGGTAATTTGCTCATAGGGAGAGGGAAGTGAGGGCGAGAATCCAAACTATCGGGCGACTATAGAAGACAGCAAATGAGCAACATAAAAACAAACGAATTTCCGCCCCATGCATTTGGCGGAATGAAAATCAACATGATAAAATGTTCATCGACCCAACTAACAAACACCCACTGGCTAGAGTCTCCTCCGTATGTATACATATAAACGCTGAAAATCTCTTCACTTTGGTTCAAGATTTTGGTTTAGGCATTTTAGCAAACAACAAATAGGCATTAAAATCCTATCAGATTTTTGCTCAAATTGAGGCATAACTAACCCAGAAATTTGTCAGAAAACAAAACAGAATATCCCAACCAATCCATAAAGCATGCTCGGTCAAAATTGTGGACAATCCACAAAGAAATTCAAGAAATGAACTTGAACAGGAAAATGAATTTCAAAGAAAAAGGATCTCTTACCGCATATATTTTCTTGGCGAAGATTTGCCGATGGCGGTGGACTCCGACGAGGTGGGGTGGCGGCTCCTCGCCAGTACAGCAGCTTCGGCTGCTCTGTTTTTCGCAGCCTCTGTTTCTCTTTCGCTTCCCAGCCGCCTGAAGCTTTTTCCTCTGTTTTGCAGCCTTCTAGATCTCTCCATTTTTCCTTCCTCCGTTGTCACTCTCCATGTCCTCTCCTTCGGCTGCTGTTTTCAGTCGAAGCATAACTCCCTTTCACCCCCTCTCCTTTTGCCGAAGACCCCTTTTTCCATTTGCTCTACCTTTCTCAGCCGTAAGACCCGCAAGACTCCCCCTCTGATTTTCCCTTCGGTTGCCCTTTCTATCTCTCTCATTTTTGCTCCGTTCGCTGCCGCTATTGCCTTCCCTCTCTGTTTTTCTTTTCGCTCTTCCTTAGCCGACTGACTCTGATTTCCTCATCCTCCTTTTTCTTTTTCGTTTTTGGACCCAAACCTCCCTCGGGCTTTTTCTTTTTCTTGCCCGATAGCTTTTCCTTCCTCCTCCTTATTGCGCCGCCCCCCCTCCAGATTTTTCAATTTCCCGCAGATGTTTTCCTCTTGCTCCTCCTTGCTCTGTTTTTTCCCCCAAAACGTTTCCTTTTGTTTTTTCCTTCTTTTTAGCCCCTCCGCCTCCGTAGCTCTTTCTCACATTTTGTTTCCTCAGCCGGCCCCCTTTTTCTTTTTCCTTTTTCCAAAAAATCTTAAAACCTCCCAAGTGTCTCTCCCCTACCACCTAAGTGATGTGTTGTTAAAAAACAAGAAAGGACACTTGTCCCACATGCAAATTTCCACTTGTCAATTTTTCTTTTCTTTTTCTTTTTTTTGAAATTTAATATGAAGACCAAAAAAAATAAAATAAATAAAATAAACTAGAATAAAATAAAATAAAAATAAAAACCCTAAAATTGAAACAAATAAGGCTAAGATTAAATTAAACAAATAAGGCTAAGATTAAATTAAACAAACAAAGTTAAAAAATCAAAATTTGGTGTCTACAGTTTGCCCCTCTTTGTCTGAGTTTTGAAAAAACTTGAGACAAAGAAGTAGACACCAAATACTTACCTGCATTATTTGGCTGCAAAAAATGATTCCAACGAACAAGAATTCTAAAATGGGGCTGACCCAAACATAAAATTAAAAACGGGACTGACCCGAACAGAAAATGTAAAATGGGATTGACCCGAACAGAAAATGTAAAAATGGGATAGACCCACGGGATAGACCCGAACAGAAAATGTAAAATGGGATAGACCCAAACAGAAACTGTAAAATGGGATAGACCCGAACAGAAAATGCAAACGGGATAGACCCACGGGATAGACCCGAACAGAAATTTAAATGCTTACTGGCGGGACAAATCCAGCTCCAATAGCAATGAAAATAACATGCTTTGACAATCGGACAGTGGGATCAAACTCGAACCTGCCGTGATGAACTTGATTTGATTTTTGATTTTTTTGACTTTTTGACTTTTTGATTTTTTGATTTTTTGATTTTTTTTTTGACTTTTTGACTTCTTCTTTTTTCTCTTTTTTTTTTTTTTTTTGGGAAACTTTCCAAAGATAATTTGCCCCAGTATGATGAATTGGTCAGTGGGAATCGGTCAGTGGTATAAAGCACGGTCAGCGGGATAAAACCCGGTCCTGACAAGATTGGCGGGATGAAACCCGGTCCCAACGAAGTAAGCGGTCAGCGGGATAAAACCCGGTCCTGCCGAGGTTGGCGGGATGAAACCCGGTCCCAACGTGATATAAAGCACGGTCAGCGGGATAAAACCCGGTCCTGACGAGATTGGCGGGATAAAACCCGGTCCCAATTGATAAAAGCGGTCAGCGGGATTATACCCGGTCCTGCCGAGATTGGCGGGATAAAACCCGATCCCAATGTAGATAAAAAGCGGTCAGCGGGATAGAACCCGGTCCTGCCGAAGTAAGCGGTCAGCGGGATAAAACCCGATCCTGCCGAGGTAAGCGGTCAGCGGGATAAAACCCGGTCCTGCTGAGGTTGGCGGGATAAAATCCGGTCCCAACGAAGTAAAGTGGTCAAGAAATTGAATTTGATTTTCCAAGAAACAAGAATTTGAACTTGATTTTTGACTTTTGAAATTTTCTGAATTTTTCTGATTTTTCGAGAGAATCTTTTTCAAAATAATTTGCCCCCAGTGTAGGGCCCTTTTCCTTTCTTTCTTCTCTTTCTTCGGCATCGGCCTCCCACATCACCAGATGCTTTTTCGTCGATTTCAACTATGAATACCTGCACAGGGGCTCACCAAAATATGACATGCACTTGAATTTCAAAAAAATTGTAACTACTATTCATAGAAAGAGTAGTGTGACTGAAAAATTTGCCCCAGTGTGGGTTTATTTTACGCAATCTTGCAAATAAAAATTTTGCCCCAGTGTGGGCCCTTTTGATTGCAAAAATTGATTTGAATGCCCTTCCAAGTAAGAAACTGTGTTTCCTATACAATGTGAAGGAAATTGAATGTCTTGCTTAACTCATACAGGAAATTTCATGATGAATTTCTCAAAATAATGCCAAATTATGAAAGATCAATGCTTTGGGTAATGGATCACAATTTATTGGCTCATTTTTCAGGAGCAATCCAGTGATCTTATTTCTGATTTGGCTAAGGAAATGGGAGGTCAGAATTTGTCTCATTTTTGTGTCCCAGTTGTATGTAATCCATTCAATGTCACATCTTAGTGAAAGCAAATAGTTTGTCACCCTCATTTCTTAAGAAAACGTAGTCAACATGCAAGCTTCTAGGCTTGTAACGTATGGACAGAAGTGATAGCTAAACATGTGGAAAAGGGTTATACCCTTATGATCACAAATGATTTGATGAATTTCTTACGAGCATAATCCCCACTTTGGGTTGTCATGAAAGAATAAGTCAACGATGGACTTTATGAGCTTGTAATGTGGTTTGGAAACGATAGTTAAAGAATAAGACTTTCAAGGACATTGCACCAAAGATCGCATTTTTCCAATAATGGCTCTTATTTCATATTCAAAGATCTCGGACTTTGTTTGCATTTTTCTCATCATTCACCAGGGATTTCAGCATCGAATTGTTCTGCATTTTTCTTGTTTTTCTTTCGCCTCTTTTCTTTACCCTCGAGCTGATGGGTTTCCTCATACCCGAGTAATTCAGAAATACAGCTAAAATTTTCCGGCATCAGAAATTTTCTTGACAGGGCCATTGCAAAGAACAGAAGTCAGGACTTTCGGCTTTTGTAATGGGGTCAGGTATGGTGTTTTAGAAAAGTTAAGGCTTGAAGGCAGATTTTAAAAATGGTTTGAAGAATCTGAGATCGCATTGTTGCCAACCTTATTTTAGGGGTAAATCAGAACTTTGCCCCAGTATATGCTCAATTGAAGATTTTTCTCTTTCATTTTCTTTCTTCTTTTGATTTTTCGGCTTTCTGCCATTTTTGAAATTTTCACGAAATTTGCCCCAGTTTATTTTTGAACTGAGGCTCTCTTTTTCCTCTTGCTTTTGATTTTGTGGCTTTTCACTTTTTTCACTTCTTGAAGTTTTCCTTTTCAACTCAAACTTACCCCAGTGTGGGGTTTGCGAATCTCAGGGGTTGCCAAATGAAGTATTTTATTCTGAAGGCTCAAAAGGGATAACGAGGGATAGAATGTTTGATTGGGAAAGAAGATGGCCTGACTTTTATTCTGTTCCTTACAATAACTCTGAAAGGAAACTTTCATTAATGCGAAATTTTTTGCATGTATCCGAATTAACTGACTGAGGGAGACCCTTGATCATTCATATTTGTGAAACATAGGCGGTCCGTGCGGACAAAACTCTTCCTTTTCATCTTTTTCTTCTTCTTTTTTTCAAAATTGGAACCCAAATGGAATCAAATTTCCCCAATTTGCGGTTCCCTCCTTATTCTAGCATTTTTGCTTTTCCCTTTTTCTTTTTCAAAATTCCCCAATCTCCTTCCCCAATGTGGGGTGCGATCATATGTGCACTCGAAAAGAACTACCAAATTTTGGCTCAAACGGGGACACAAGGGATGAATGGTGTTTAGATTGAAGAAATGATGGCCAAAGCATCATTCTTACACTTCATGACAATCAACGTAACACAATGCTCATTGAAAATCCACTCCCCTTTTTGATATTTGAAAATTTTCCAATATAGGGTAGTGATCATTAGGGTTTTTATTTGAAACGAAATTATTCTTTCAAAGGCTCAAATGGGAGAGCAAATGATAAAATGTGTATAGGTAGAGAAAAGAATGCTCAAAGTATCATTCCAAATTTTCAAAACAAACAAGAATAATACACATTTTTGCTTTCACTTAGATGTGAATTGAATCGGTTACACAATGGATATTTTCAAGCAAAGATGGCCCCAATTTGCAATTTATCAATCAATGTGACTGGTTTTATTCTGGGATTAAGTGAAGGAGAAAAGGTATCTCATCGGGCTTTTTGAGTGGCCATTCACCCTTTTTTTCTTTTTTTTTCTTCTGAGCACTCTTATTGCGTAGCTCGAATCACCGATCAAGTGTAAGGATTTAGGAAGCATACACTTGTGAATTTTCAGGCTAGAGGTTGAAAAAAATCTCAATTTGTTTTATTTCTCAAAATTCATCATGAAATCTCCAATGAATAAGAATAAAGAATGAAGTGTACATAAATATACACCAAACAATGATTGTCCAAAAATTTTATTGCTGAAAAAGTTTGAAACAAAAATTCTCATTCAATTATGATACAAATGAGAAGAGAGAAACTTGTAAAGAGCTCCACATATACACTTTTTGTCTCCTTTTCTTTTTGAAACAAAATGTATTAACAAATCAAATATACAAAATTTCCTTTGGAAATAATTACAAAATCTCTCAGATGCTTTAGCGTAGAGCTTCCAGATAGATCTTTTGTGTTTTCATTGTAAGATCTGCCCAAGAATCAAATAACACTTGCAGTTTTCAAACTTTATTGGATTAAAATTATCATCAGATATAGAAGAATATTTTCGTCTTATTGAAACATTTTTATGAATGCAGGGGAGGGGGAAAACAAAAGAAAAATACCCAGAGTTAGTAGGCAAAACTGCAAAATCGGTATGCATGTCCTATGGGGGAACCCTTTTGTGCCAAGGGTAGGCCTAGCGTGAAAATGCAATCCTCTAAGGTAGGCACCATACCATACCTGACGGATCTGATCAACTCATTGAGTGAAAAATAATTTTGAAAGAATTTGGTCAATTGGAGTGACGAGAGATTTGTCAAAATGAGAACAACGTCCGAATAGATTGATCACCTTTGATTTGCAAAACGCACGGGTTTGATCTTGACGAATCTTCCTATCGAAGAGATTGGAATTCGTTGACCAAATTTTTTCAGTGAAGCACAGGTCAAAACTCCAACTGATCAAATGGCTGGATGCAATGGATGGTTTTCTCAAAAATTGACTAAGTTTCCCAATTTGAAATTGACATTGAAACCCTAATTGGTCAAACGGGATTGACGATTTATTGAAAAATCGACCGGATTACCCTAAAAAGGGAAACGGGCCAAATGAATTGAGTGAAATTTAAAACTTACTCAAAATTGACCGAATCATCCTAAAAAAGGAACTTGATCGGATGAATTGAATGAAATTGAGAATTTTATTCAAAATTGACCGGATTAAAATGAAATTGGTCAAGTGAATGAAATCGAGAATTTATTCAAAATTGACCAGATCGCCCTAAAAGGGTAAACTGGTCAAATGAATCGGACGAAATTGATGATTTACCGAAAATCAACGAAATTGCCCTAACTAATCAAATGAATTGAATGAAATTGGTGATTTATTCAAAGATCGATCAGATTGCCCTAAAAATGAGTGAATTAGCCAAATGAAAAGAAAATTTATTCAAAAATCGACCGGATGACCCTAAAAGGGGTAAATTTGTCAAATGACCCTAAAAAGGGTAAATTGGTCAAATGAATTGACGATTTATTCAAAATCGACCAGGTGACCCTAAAAAGGGTAAATTGGTCAAATGACCCTAAAAAGAGTAAATTGGTCAAATGAATTGACGATTTATTGAATGAATTGGCAAAACGGATTGGTTGAATTGTCCGGCCATTGGTTATTTCAAAATTATTGAGATGCATTAGTCTATGACCTTCTAAAAATCAAATTTTGGCCTCAATTTATTCATCGTCTCAACAAGAGGAATCATTTGTGAATTTTCTCCAAATTAATGTCCTTTGCGCAAGGGATTTTTACCAACTTTGATAAAATGGCCAAAAAGCGATTATTAGACGCTCATATTCCAAAGACCGCTCTATGAAAATGATCGAATCCTACCTTACCTTGTGCACTACCCCTTTGGATGGTACAAAATGTAAACGTGCAAGTCTCACTGGATTAAGTATTCGAGACACAAGGTGGCTTATTCCTAAACACGGGATTCCCTATGTGGCATTCCCTTTCTATGGTTTATGCATGATGCCATTTATTAAAACGATGTAAATATGTGACAAATATGGCCTAAAGGACATAAATAATGCATCGGGGGGAAAAGGTCTAAAAATGAAATGCATTTATTGAAAAATAAGTGTAATGACTGAAATTTAAACATGTGAGTTATCTAATGGGTAAGTCACTAAAAGAGTGCCGAAGAGGCCTCTTATTGCTAAGGCATATGAATGCAAGACAAGAAAACAATGAAATGGTTAGCACAATTGATAGTACACATAACACATTAGGAGCAAATAAGAAAAGAAATACAAATACAAACAAGTAAAAAGGGTGGAACCCCTTCCCTCGTGCCTAATGTGCTTAATAGGGTAAGGTCGACTCTACCCTAGGCGAGTCTAACATGGATGCATGAGGTTGGGGCTCACTAATGCAACTAGACTCGATAAGGTTTCGGCTCCCAAGCCTTCAGACCTAAAGGCAAAGGGTCATCACTCCCAAGGCCTTCGATCGGTGGCTCGAGTGATCCCTTAGGTAGCGCTATAGGCGCAGTGCACACCATCCGCCTACCCAAGGCAATCAATCCTAATCCTACAAGGCGGTGTGGGATAGCGCCCACGAAAAATAAAATAAAATGGGATAACAATAAGTAAACATGCACGTATGAAGTGTTCCCTATTTTTGAGGGAAGGGGTTGAGAACCACGCGAGGCTCTAAAGGTGACACACACCCCCCCAAATGCAATGCAAGCGCGAGATAAGTAAGTAAACATCCAATCAACCAATCATACATTCGTGAGCGAGGGAGTAATTTGAGACGCGAGTGATGCAAAATCCTAAAAAAGGAAAAAGATGCAACCCTAAAACACCCAAATGTGATATATGAAAAGGTTAAAAGAAGAAAAAGGTTGATTAAATCAAATTTGCTCGGACTCTCGAATGTCCCCAGTGGAGTCGCCAACTGTCGCGCCCCATTTTTTGATAAAATAAATAAATGGTTTAAAAATGTATTTTTTGATTCAATTTGTGATTGGAAAATGAATTGTGATTTAAAAGAAAAATGGGTCTAAATGGGGGTTTGAGAATGCGACGATTTGACCCAAAATTATAGTTTAAAAAGGGTTCTTGAAAAAATGGGAGTCGCCACTTGGTAATGAGTTAAGGTGTACCAAATCACCTAAAAAATGAATTTTTTTTTAAAGAAAAATGAGAAAAAATTAGTAAGAAACCCCTTTTAAACGACTCCTAATCCACGTAAACCAAAAAAAAGGTTCGGGAGTCACATTTGACAAAGGGGAAGGCAAGGATACAATCCAAGGCACCCTTTTGACCTAGCCAAGGCTAGTTGCGTGATTTAATCAAAGTTTTTCTTATTTTAACCAAAGAATTTATTACATTTGGATGCACTACATGAATGCAAAAAGAAAGAAAAAAAATGCAAACCTAAATTCTAAAATGTCTCTTGTAAGGTTTTTGGTCCCAACCACATGAATTGTGGCGGCCAATAAAGGAAAACCTTATAGAGGTCGATTAATGCAAATGATGGCTAAAGTGCAAGTGTGCAAGTGTATAAAAAGGTGCACGTGTGAAATTGTATGAAAAATCCAAGTGTTTGTGTGCAAGTGTATAAAATATAGTGATAAGTGCATATAGGTGTAATTAAGTGCAATTTTGTGAAGTAGAAATCAAAATGAACAATAAGGAAAGGAAAAGTGATGAGGAAATGTGAATTGAAAAAAATGAGTAAGTGATAAATGAGAATGAATGAACCTAAAGGAATGCATCAGGTCGGGTGTGGGAATGACTCCTAACTTTTTCGACTTCGATTTTCCCTTTGGTTAGAAAGCAAAACTAGCGTGCTAAGGCTATCGAGTAGCCACACTCGCTCGTTTCCCTTATCAAAAGGGGACACTTCAAGCAAATGTACCCTAACTAGCATGAAATGCAAGACCTAAAGTGAAGGGGAAAGGTTTAGAGGAGCATGCCAAATGATAAAACTAAGGAAAATTGCATGATATGTAGTGAACATGCAAACTATGCACGAATGAAAAGGAAATGGACCTATTGGGTCTAGCGTTGGACTAGCCCTTTCTATGAGTTCCTACTAGCGTTGGACTAGTGGAACGTAACAAGGGACCACAACTAGCGTTGGACTAGTGCGGTGACGGAAAAGGGGGTCACAACTAGCGTTGGACTAGTGTGTGACGTGCATTTATCCATCACATTCATTCATAGCTATGGAAAGCAAGTAGACATGCCAAACATTCATAAACACGTAGCACGTAACACTTAGCATGCTCGACTAGATGCAAGAACCTAATAAAGCAAGTAACACGTAACACATAGGCATGCAACCAAGCTAATGAACCTATTACATTCACTAACTAAAACAAAAGGGGGAAGAGGGAGAATGGACCAAATTGCTCGCCAAAGCTCTATCTATTACAAGCCAAGAGGTGTACACATACCCCATTAAAAGAATAATTTAATGAAAACAAAAAGTAAATGACATAAGTAAAAGGAATTAAAGAAACGCTAGGAAAGCAAAGTAGACATGTATATTCACATAACACGTAGGAGCACGTAGGAAAAATAACTCAAGAATATAGAAGTTACCTCCCTTGCAATGGAAATCGAGTAAATGAGATATTAGCTTCAAAACAATAAAAAGGGTCAAGGCACCAATTTATTTGACAAATAATCACAAAGGATAAAAATAAACATGAATTTGAATCAATTAAATCATATAGACAACCCACATTCAAAAAGTCAAAAGAACAAAAGATTAGATTGCAAACATTAACAAAGTTTTGGGGTCACAATTAAAGAAAAAAGAAGATTAGGGACCTATGTGCAATTAAACCTGGGACCCAATTGAAAGAAGTTGAAAGTTTCTAGGGCCACAATATAGTTAAAGAAAAGTCCGAGGACTGATTTGCAAATTCATTCTCTGATTTCTTAATGGATCAAGCTACTGGGCTATTCTATTCATTTCTTGGGCCAAAAACCCTTACCAGCCCACGGAAGTCCAAAACAAATGGAAATGGGCCATCTTATTTATTTATTTGGGCCAAAACCTCCCTAGCCCAACAGAAATCCAAGCAAAACAAATGGGCTAGTCGAATATTCTGATCCCAAGAACGATCCAATTAAATTAATCACAAACCCAATTCTAAAACCCAACCAAATGTGTTGGGCTCTATCTTCCTAAACCCAAGTCAGAAACCCAACAAAATAAACCAAATCCACTTCCTTGAGCCCAAACAAAATAACCCCTTAATCCAAAAACACTTATTTCACTAAACTCAACAAGATAAACAAATCCACAAAATTATTAACCCACAATTATAATCTAACATCAAGAATTAATGTATCCAAAGGACTATTTAAGCATTAAAAGATGATTACAATCTAAAAGAGTGAAATGAATTCAACTTTTCGATTCTTTGGGCTATGTCAGAATAAGGGGGAAACTTGAGAGGTTCAATCACAACAAAATAAGGACCCAATTGAAACAATTAAAGAAGTTAAAGGGGCCAATTTGATTAATTTGTCAATTGTTTGGGCCATAGTGAATCAAGGGGAAACCTGGGGGTTAAACTGTAATTTTATGAAGAATTTCATGCAACCTTCGAATGCAATCCGCGGTTCCTGGGTTTCTGAATGCCAAATCTTTTGTTCAAACGCAACTCATGACTGAACCATCTGAACTTGAACCAAAGTGAAAAAACAAGCACCAAAATTCTTTTCATTCTTTTAACCTTGTTTAAATAAGAAAATTCAGGAAAACAGATCATGTAAATTCTGGCAAATTGCTGCAACAAGCACGGAAGCTTCCTCCTACTTTTGACCAAGTTTTAGCTTTATAAAACTCAATGGTAATTTGCTCATAGGGAGAGGGAAGTGAGGGCGAGAATCCAAACTATCGGGCGACTATAGAAGACAGCAAATGAGCAACATAAAAACAAACGAATTTCCGCCCCATGCATTTGGCGGAATGAAAATCAACATGATAAAATGTTCATCGACCCAACTAACAAACACCCACTGGCTAGAGTCTCCTCCGTATGTATACATATAAACGCTGAAAATCTCTTCACTTTGGTTCAAGATTTTGGTTTAGGCATTTTAGCAAACAACAAATAGGCATTAAAATCCTATCAGATTTTTGCTCAAATTGAGGCATAACTAACCCAGAAATTTGTCAGAAAACAAAACAGAATATCCCAACCAATCCATAAAGCATGCTCGGTCAAAATTGTGGACAATCCACAAAGAAATTCAAGAAATGAACTTGAACAGGAAAATGAATTTCAAAGAAAAAGGATCTCTTACCGCATATATTTTCTTGGCGAAGATTTGCCGATGGCGGTGGACTCCGACGAGGTGGGGTGGCGGCTCCTCGCCAGTACAGCAGCTTCGGCTGCTCTGTTTTTCGCAGCCTCTGTTTCTCTTTCGCTTCCCAGCCGCCTGAAGCTTTTTCCTCTGTTTTGCAGCCTTCTAGATCTCTCCATTTTTCCTTCCTCCGTTGTCACTCTCCATGTCCTCTCCTTCGGCTGCTGTTTTCAGTCGAAGCATAACTCCCTTTCACCCCCTCTCCTTTTGCCGAAGACCCCTTTTTCCATTTGCTCTACCTTTCTCAGCCGTAAGACCCGCAAGACTCCCCCTCTGATTTTCCCTTCGGTTGCCCTTTCTATCTCTCTCATTTTTGCTCCGTTCGCTGCCGCTATTGCCTTCCCTCTCTGTTTTTCTTTTCGCTCTTCCTTAGCCGACTGACTCTGATTTCCTCATCCTCCTTTTTCTTTTTCGTTTTTGGACCCAAACCTCCCTCGGCCTTTTTCTTTTTCTTGCCCGATAGCTTTTCCTTCCTCCTCCTTATTGCGCCGCCCCCCCTCCAGATTTTTCAATTTCCCGCAGATGTTTTCCTCTTGCTCCTCCTTGCTCTGTTTTTCCCCCAAAACGTTTCCTTTTGTTTTTTCCTTCTTTTTAGCCCCTCCGCCTCCGTAGCTCTTTCTCACATTTTGTTTCCTCAGCCGGCCCCCTTTTTCTTTTTCCTTTTTCCAAAAAATCTTAAAACCTCCCAAGTGTCTCTCCCTTACCACCTAAGTGATGTGTTGTTAAAAAACAAGAAAGGACACTTGTCCCACATGCAAATTTCCACTTGTAAATTTTTCTTTTCTTTTTCTTTTTTTTGAAATTTAATATGAAGACCAAAAAAAAAAAAAAAAAATAAAATAAATAAAATAAACTAGAATAAAATAAAATAAAAATAAAAACCCTAAAATTGAAACAAATAAGGCTAAGATTAAATTAAACAAATAAGGTTAAGATTAAATTAAACAAACAAAGTTAAAAAAATCAAAATTTGGTGTCTACAGTTAGTTTTATTTACTTTTAGTTTTTTTTGTTTTTTATTTTTATTTTTAGCCATTTTAGCGTAGGATTTCTCGAAAAGGAAAAGCATTCACAAAAATATGCTTTAGTTATTTTAGATTTAAATTCATTGTTATTTAATTTAATTTAAAAAAAAGGAAACCCGAGAACGGGTTTTAGGCAATTTAAGAGATTCTGATTGAAAAAAAAAAATGCCGCTCATGCAGCAGCGACGGGAAATGATATTTTTCATGGGATTGATGGCTGAGGATTGTGGTGGGAATCAGCCCTTCATCCTCACCTTTGAGGTGAGGGTTTGAGGGTTATGATTCCCCATATAAAAAGAAAAGAAAACAGCAGAAAACGGGGAGAGGGTTAGAATGATGGCTGGAAAAGAGTGAAGGAAAAGTTTGAAGGCTAGGGAGAGTTTGGGAGAGAGAGGGCGGAGTTTCTGTGAGAGATCGGAGGAAGCCGTAGATAAGAGGGCATCGAGTGGCGGCTGGGGTTTTGGAGGACAAAAAACACATCTTTGAGAGAAAGAGAGAGAGAGCTTAGGCTAAGGAAAGAAAAGGAAGAAGAAGCTATGGTACCAAGAGTGCTCTCGGCTGAGCAGAAAAGAGAGCAAGAGGGGAGACCGTGAGCTGCAAAACAAGAAGGAAAAGCAATGGAAACTAGGAAGGTTTGGAGGAAATGAAAAGCAGAGGAGGAAAGGAATCGCAGCTGTGACGACCCCACCTCCCCCTAAGGCGTACCAAAGGGTTCGGCGGACCGCCTGCCCAGCTCTCGCCAGGACTCACTCACTATCTCAATCGAGTCACGTACACACATTCATGAACCATAAATAACATTCCCAATTCAAGCTTATAATTTACATTAATAGAAATCGAAGTACGAAGTCTCAATACACCAAACTAGATCAAAACGAATACAATCCAAATACAACATGTTCCATCCGAGGAATAGCG
Organism: Coffea arabica; assembly: GCF_036785885.1. Taxonomy (NCBI): domain Eukaryota; kingdom Viridiplantae; phylum Streptophyta; class Magnoliopsida; order Gentianales; family Rubiaceae; genus Coffea; species Coffea arabica. The sequence goes on from NC_092329.1 coordinate 40,719,103, forward strand.
TGAGTACAAGTCAAAATCAAACAGCTAGTCTATGCTAGACTTTACATATCTCACACCTCGCTCGTACCCCTGAAAGGAAAACAAATGGAGTGGAATGAGCTAAAAGCCCAGTGAGGTTCCAAATAGCAAATTGACCATTATTTATAAGTACGAGTTTTCGATATAGCAAAGTAACGAGCATAAAGTGTTCATAAATGTGAACAGTACACACGTCAAGTAGCAATCTTAAAATGAGCGAATGTAGAAAATTTTTCAAAAGAAACAATAATCCAATAAACAATAATTACTCCAAAGTATAAGGATACGGATGACTCTCAGGAGCCAAATTCCCATTACATTACCAGAAGCTTGATCCCGTAGTAGTTGACACTCCGTCAACTTTCAAGTAAGTAACCAATCCAGTAGAACACCACTTAAACGACTCTCCGTCCACCGTTCAACCCCCAGCTGGGCCCAAAATCCTCAAGAACACGGGTGGTAATACTCGAGTATACCGATTAGTCGAGGAGATATCACTCCACTCGACAATACAAGAGACCCAGGGTTCGTTACCCAATCGACCAAGCCCTTGCCGGCTCGACTAGAGTAACTCGCCACAGGGTTTCTGGAATTCCAGGAAGTGCGCGCATCATAAACAAGTATATCAAGTCAATTGCAACAATAAACAAGTATATCACGTAAGGGCAAGTGCGATAAAGTACACTCTTGCCCTTACAATTCACGTATATAACATGTAATCAGATTGGTCACGTATCAAGTTCAAGTATCAAGTTCAATTCGGTATTTGAAAGCACTCACCCAAAAGATATAGTGCTACTGGTCACTTTCAGGTTATACTCCGAGTTCGGAGTCCAAATCTGCGATAAAACTCAATTTGAGAACTTTGAAACATGACTAGAGTTCGAAACTTAGACGTTTCGTTCAATAAGAATCAAGAAATTGAAATTCACTTGGAGAATACTCGTGAGATACTCGCTCACTTTTTAAATGATAAAACTTTGTAACATTTATACTTGAAATGGTCATGCGAGTCGAAAGTACAAGGGAAAACGTACTTTGAGCAATCATTATTTCATTTCTCAAGGGTACAAGTTCGGCCAAGTCCTTACTTATATACCTCGAACAAGAAGACTCAAGTACCCTAGATGGTTCAAGTACTATTCATATCAACTCGACCCAAGTCGCAAGTGTATTTATATAGTCCTCGAGCGTAAATTTGGACAGCATGCCCTTTGTGTTTACCTAATTTTCCAGCCATTTAGGCTTCATTATTTTTCCTCAACCAAAACCCAACATCACATGTATCAGCAATTCATGTCAAGAGCCGTTCCATAGGCTTACAACATCATAAGAACAAGAATTACAATAATAGCAAGTGCAGAAATACAATCTATCACAAGACAGATTTGACGTATGAATGCGGAAATAACATATCCGAGGCTACGCTTATCGGATTGAGGCACAACCTATGCTTTTTCGAAGCTAAGACTCAGGGCTACAATGTTCATGAAGATCACTTAGTCCAGTTTCTAATGCAACTTAGTCAAATCCTCAAATTACAGAACCAAAATCCAATTCGTCGGCTATTTATCCACACTGCACTGGAATGGACATAACTCAGTGTACAAAAGTCCAATTCAGGTGTTCTTAGAGGCGTTTGAAAGCTAAGTCATAATACTACAACTTTCATGTTTTATCAAAAAGCTAAATCAGTACGAATCCTAGTCAAAAAACGTGATAAACTGGACTTAACTGATGAAACGGACTGCTGGGAAATATTTGAAACAGTAAGGGTATTTCGGACTTTTCATGACCTACGTTGCTCCGATTGAGCTGAAATTTTACAGGCCTCTACAAAATACCATTCTCTCCAACTTTCCTTCTTTGACCAAAGGCCAAATCAGCCTCTAACACACAGATACAAATTCGGACAGAATGTTGGCAAATTTTCCAGAAATCTGAAATCTTTAGTTTTTAGTGGAACTTTCCTTAATTTCTTGGTCTAATCACTACCACAACACCTTATGAAACCTCAATTGCAACATATAAGTATCATACAACAATGTGGGCAGAATTTCCACAGCCCTAGTTCATCAAATAAATTGGGGAAAAACCTCTAAAACATGCTAATCATCCATGATTCCATCACTATAATCAACTACTAAACTTAATTTAACAAAATTGAAAGCAAAACTTAGAGAGATAAGCTCTCTTACCTTGAATAGAGGTCACTAAGAGCAGCCCAAGCTTTCTCTTTCCCAACTTTCACCACCAAACACTAACTAACCACCCAAGGACAAGATTAATCGGTTTACTTTGTTAGATTTCTCACTTAGTTGCTAGAAATCAAGAAGAAATGAAGAAGTTCCTCCCTTGTTCTTCCTCTCTCTCTCTCTCGGCACTTAGCAGAAAAATGAAGAAAAAATGGGGCTTAACTTGTCTTATAAGAGAGTAAGAGAATTAGAACTAATGGTGTCCACAAATCTTGGCCAACACTTGGACTAATCTTGACCACAAAATTTTCTTTCTCTTGCCTTGCCTTTGAGCCACACATTCGGTCAAGCTATCATCATGAGGGGGAAGATATTTTGCTCAATTAGTAATGAGCTTATACAGTAAGAAAGTGGTGGTCAAGTGGTGCGTTCAAACGGTAGTGCGCGGGACCCGCCGGTTGGCGCCGTTTTTCTTAAAACTCACGTACTAGGGTTTTTACTTCCCATTCACTAACTTTATATCATTGCTACTAATCACATATTATTTCTCACTCAAAAGTCACTTTTAATCTCCAAATTTAATCCTTACTCTGTACCGAAAATTCATCCGGCGAAAAATCGCGAAAACCCTAATTTTGCTCCAAACTTGAAACCGAAGCGTAAAACCTTATTTTCTAGGTTTATTTACACTTATCATGGAATAATTGGATAGTAGGGCTTTAATAAATGATAATCTTCAAATAAAAAGAAATTTTTAAGAAAACGTGAGGAATTTTCCAATTCCAGTAATTAAAATTAGGGTTTCAATTAAAATATGAGAGATTTAGGAAAACCGGTTAGTCACAAGTAAACTAGGGTTTTTGGCTACAATATTAGGGTTTCTAGTCTTTTAAACCAAAATAAGGTTTTAAATCAACCCAAAGAAATACACTTTAATATTTTCTTCACAAACAACCTCCTAATATTCGGGATGTTACAGCAGCCGCCATCACGTCGTCGGAATCTGCCGTGACCGCCCGCAAAGCTTCATCCGAACGCACTCTTGTCAGCCGTTCTTCGTTCAGTAGATTCCGAAAGACATCAAAGGTAATTTCTTTTCGTCCTTTACTTCTTGCACACACCCAGATCTTTATCGAATCTGCCAAAGATTTTTGCTACGTTCTGTTCATAAATATACTTCGCTGTTTTACTGCTTACGGCAGCCCAATGGGTTGGATGTTTTGTTGAAAATCCGTTGAACGAACATAAAGTTCTTTTTCTTGGTTGCTTCAGCTCTTGGGTTGTTTGAAGTTCGAGACTTGTTTGTTGTTTGACTGGTTTCCCATGTACATGGCTAGCGCAAGATTCTTTCTTTCGGTCTCTGATGCGTTTTCCTGTTTCAGTGGCACCTTTGAATCTGCTGGGAATGAGCTTTGAATGGGTTATTTGTTTGCTTGTTCAATCCAGTGTTTTATCATGTTTTTCTGGAGTCTAAAGCAAAGCTCTTTGGGTTGTTAATAAGCTGTAAAGTTACAGATTGCTTGCTGCACTTTTGTTTCTTTCTTTTGCTTTTATTTCTGGTATCCCCGACAGCTATCATCCCAGTTTTTCTGCTTTGATTCTGCGTTAAAGGTGGAGTAGTTTGGTTTGCCTGATAAGTGGGGTGATTGTATCTAGTGTTTTGTTGATTCGAAGTTGATGTGTTGTGGGTTGGTAACAAAGCGCAGCAGATTGCAGAGAGTAGCAAAGAGAGGTGTAGGAAAATTCCCAGCAGCCTGTCCGTGTTGATGAAATAGTTGCAGCAATTTTGTTTCTTCCAATATTTTGCATGTTTTTTTTTCGGAATTTTACATGAAATCTTCCTAAGATTTGCTGCCTGTTTGGATAATAGAGAGTATGTAGCTTGTGTCTAGTTTAAAGCTATGTGTTTGGTGTAGACACCAAATTTTTGGTGTAATTTCTTTTACTTTTTAGTTTTTTTTAGTTTCTAGTTTTTATTTTTATTTTTAAGTTTTAGCGTAGAAAAATCATGCAAAAAAGGAAAATTGTTCACAAAAATACGTTCAAATTCAATCTTTTGGCATTTTGGTTTATTTTCGTTAATTTATTTTGGAAAAAAGAAAAAAAAAGATCCTGCGGCATGCAAGCTGCGTTTTACCGCAGCTTGCAAAAGGAGCATTGGGGCAGCCCTTATCTGCAAAAAAAAAATATATAGAAGAGTGCTAAGGGTTTAGGAGGGGGGTTCCTGGTATAAATAGAAAAGAGGGAGAGAGCTGCAAGGGAGGTTTTTTGGACAGCCGTAACTTTGGCAAAAAACAAAAGAGAGAAAACTATGAGGAGAGGGAAGGACGGCTGGGTGGAGAGAGAGGTTTGAGAAGGAAAAAGAACGCAGCTTTTGTGGCGGCCGGAAAGGAGATAAAGTGAGAGATTGAGGGAGATAGCCGAAGAAAAAAAAACCGAGAGAGAGCTGGGGAAGTGACGGAAAAGCAAAAAACCAGCAAAGGAAAAAGAACAAGGAAGAGAGGCGGCTAAGGTTGAGGTCGAGGGAGGAAAAAGGGGAGAGGTTTTTCTGAGAGAGAAGAGGAGAATCTGGGCAACAAGTGAACCAAGGAAGCAGCTAGCCACCAAGGCAACAAGGGAATCAGCTCCAGCAACCTGAGGAGTGAAGAAACCCCATCGTTTCTGTCCAAGGACGGTGGCGCCGAGAGAAATCAGGAAGTACAGAAGAGAGCCTGCGGAGACGTACTTGGTTGGACTGTTTGGGGACGCAAATCTGATGCCATTCACGTTAAGGGGGTCACGATTATGTCCAAGGATATCAGTTTGCTTACCTTCCTGCAAATTTTCATTGCGATTGCAACTATATAAAGCGCTGAGGTAACTCCAGCCTTATTTTTGCTCATTCCAGTTTTGTTGCCCACTTCTCCGTTTCTTTGTTGTTTCATGTTCACCATGAACTTGATTATTTGTTTCGTAAGTTAAAAGGCCAGGTCTTGTGATTCTTACGTGGGTTTTTTATGTGTATTCTGAACATGCGGATTTGAAGGCTTATGAATCCAAAAGATGTTAACTTTGCGTGTTTTTCTTTCCTCCGTAAGCGGAATGCCTATGATCCGTGAGTTGCAAGTCCATTCTTAGTATTTTGTTTGTCTTTACGATTTGGTTTTAGGAGGAGCAGTTTGGGGTTTTGCCTATGGGGGGGTATACAATGAATCTGTTTGGTTGGATGGTGAAGCCGCAGGAATTTTCTAGCTTTGTTTGTTTTTATTTTGATTTTTCTTGGTGCTTAAATCCAAAGGCTTTATGTTCAAGAGTGAGAAGAGTATTTGGAAAACATGTTGTTTAGTTTCAAGATGTGTTTGTTTGGGATTTGTGCACGAAAATCTGGCTGCAACAAGCTAAGCGTTGCACATAAAATCTGTTGCAACAAGTTGGGAAGTTCTTGGCTTGTTGCAGTAGCGTAGCAAAGTTATGTTTTCCTTTTGCTAGTTTCAATTTTGAAGCTTATAATTTCCTTGGTTTTCGGCTAGTACGTCATGAGTATGTTTGCCGCGAGTTGATGTTTCTTTCTGCTGTGATTTTTTCATTTCGTTTGTATTGTAGAGTTTCTGGTTTTTGTAGTGCCTTCTTGATGCATGTCATTTCCTGCACTTCCTGTTGCATTTCTTCCTTATCCGCTTGTAGACACCAAATTTTTACTCATTTTTGTTTTAATTCACTACAATTTTATCTTAGACATTTTTCAAGCATTTTGGACATCAAATCTTTTAATTTAGTTTTATTTGTTAATTTTATTTATTTTTCTTTTTTGCTTATTTGTCTGTTAATTTTAAGATTTTGTGGAAAAAGGAAAATAGCAATTTTGTTTTAGTTGATTTTATTTTAGCCAATTTTAATCAATTTATTTTTTGTTTATTGGTTTAGAAAAGAAGAAAAAGGAAAAAAAGATGAAAAATGATGAAAATGGGAAAAAAGGAAGGAAAAATAGAAAATTTGCATTTCTTGGTGTTTCTAGTTTATTTACTTTTCATTCAATGATTAATTAATTTGTTTTGTTTTATTTTTATTATTATTAAGTTTGTTTTAATTAATCTCTTAAAAAAAAAAAAAAAAAAAAAGGTGCTGCGGCATGCAAGCTGCATATTTTTGCAGCTTGCAAGAAAGGGGCTTTGGGACAGCCCTTGGATGCAAATACAGAGGAAGTTGCTAAGGAGTTTAGGTTTGAGGGACTGGATATAAAAGCTAAAGAAAGACAGCAGCCGCAAAGGGGGGATAACAACGGAGAGTCTTGGGAGATAGAGGGGGAGCTAGAGGAGAGAGAGAGAGGGGGAAGGGACGGAAAAAGAGAAAAAGGAAAGAGTGATGGCAAGAAGGAAGCTACGCGAGAGAGAGAGAGTGACGGGATAAGGGAGAGAAAGAAAAACGGGAGAAAAGAGACAGAAACAGAGAAAGTGAGGCTAGGGATACGAGCGGCTAAAAACTAAGAAGGTCGGCTAGAAGGCTGAGAGAGAAACCAGGTAGGGAGAGTGAGTTGGATGGTACAAAAGTGAGAGGGAAATCTGATAAAAGAAGAAGGATTGGCGGCTGATGTGCTAAGGAAGAACAACCTCAGGCAATAACGGAGAAGAGAGTTTCGGCAGTAGCAACGGGAAGGAAAAGGAAAATACGGAGCAGCTACAACATCAGAGGATCTTATCATCGGAATCGACTGAAGTGGTGGTGCTGTCATTGCCGCTGCTGCTTTCCTTTTACTGCCGTGGACTCCATCACCATTGACGAATCTTTACAAGGTATTTCAGTCATAATCTCCTGCAAAGTTCAGATTTTTCTGATTGTTTATTGTTGGGTCTATGATTAAGGAACGCATGAAAGTTGACCTGAGATTTTAGGGGCAGTGTTTGGGTTTTTTTTTTCGGTGGTGGATAGATGATGAATTTAAGATGATTATGGCTGATGTTTGTGTTCAACAAGCCCAGCAAAGTATATGTTTTGTGTCCCTGCTATCAGATTTGCATGACCTCCAATTTTGTTTATATTGGAGTTGATCATCAAGTTGATGACGATTCACTAGCCCCTTCAATGGTATGAAACAAAAGGAGGTTTTCGCTGTTTTCTTTTGAGTTTCATCTGCACTTTCACAGTCCGAAGATGTCTGCTTTTGTAACGCACCATTGAATCCTTTCAGCCCCTGTCCATGTTTTTCCTTTCGTTAGTTGGTTGGATATATGTTCCATTTCTTCTTTGATTACTTTCATGACTATGTCCCTGTCCTTTTATTTTCCTAGCTGGTATTTGTTTGCATCAAAAACTAGGAAAACAACCATAAGAAGTGTCGGCAGTTTTGTTTCTTCAAATGATTGCACGTTCATTCCAGAATTCTGCATCAGTTTCTTTCTAGATTGTTTGTTTGTTTGGATGTTGAGGTTAGACGGTTGTTGCTTGGTTTCAAGTCGAGATTGTGTTTGAAATTTTCGGAAACAAAGCTTGTGTTTTTGGGGTCTGAAACACGAGTTTTAGAAATGGAAGTGCAGCAAACTGGTTTCATGGTGATGACAGAAATGTCTCATACGTTCTGTATGAAATTGTTTGAGTTGGTTCAGATTTGGCATTATTGTTGTTTGATTTTGGGTTTAAATTGACAAATTTCATGTTTGCAAAGTAGAGAAATGTATGAGAGTTTGCTTAGTCTTTATTTGAGGAATATGTGATGGTTCATTTAATGTCCAATTGCAGCAACTCACGCATATCAGAAGCTGTAGAAAGAAAAGGAATTGCAGAAATTTTAGTCGTGAATGATATTTTGCATGCATGAAAATCTTTCAAATTTTACATTTTGGCCCCCAAGTCTCTCCTTATTCCACTAGGACCCAATCAATTAAATAATTTCATCAATTTGGTCCTTGGTAGTTTTAATTTTTGCAATTTCATTGTTTGTTTGATTCCAATTAGCCACCTTGTTTTGTTTAAATTGCACTTCATGCATGAATTTAAGAGCTTTATGACCGAATGAGCTCTAGTTTGCCTATTTTCTTTAATCTCTTCAAATAAATTGGTACCTTGACCATTTCTTTTATTTTGGAGGATAAATAAGTGATTTCACTCCATGTAGAGCATCAATTCAAGGTGGCGGTATAATTTCTTTTATCCCTCTTTGTGTCTTTCCTATGTGACCCAACGTGCTAAGTGCATTGCATGTCTACTTTGCTTTCCTAGCTTTTCTTTAACTCCTTTTACTTATGTCATTTACTTTTTGTTTTCATTAAGTTATTCTTTTAATGGGGTATGTGTACACCTCTTGGCTTGTAATAGATAGGGCTGTGGCGAGCAATTTGGTCCATTTTCCCTTTCCCCTTTTGTTTTAGTTAGTGAATGTAATAGGTTCATTAGCTTGATTGCATGCCTACGTGTTAAGTGTTAATTTGCTTTGTTAGGGCCTTGCATCTAGTCGAGTATGCTAAATGTTATGTGCTATGTGTTTATGAGTATTTGGCATGTCTACTCGCTTTCCATAGCCATGAATGAATGTGATGGATGAATGTACGTTTCCACTAGTCCAACGCTAGTCGGAATTCATAGAATGGGCTAGTCCAACGCTAGACCCTTAGGGATTTCCCCTCGTTAGCACATATTTGCATGTTCATTACATGTCATGCATTCTTTTTAGTTTTATCATTTTGCATGTCCCTCGAACCCCTTTTCCCTCCATTTTAGGATTTTTGCATTTCATGCTAGTTATAGGGTTCATTTGCTTGAGAGTCCCCTTAAATATGGGATATAAACGAGTGTGGTTTTTTCTAAGCCTTAGCACGCTTGTATCCTCTCTATCAAAGGGCAAATTGAGTCACGATTTAGGTCTCCCCGTACCCATTATGCATGAATTCCCTAGGTTCATGCATCCACTCTATCATTACACTTTCATTTTTTTTTCCTCCCATTTGCACACGTACACCTTTTATCCCTTCACTTGCACACGAACACTTTTTCTCTCATTTGCACACGTACACCTTTATCCCTTCACTTACACACGAACACTTTTATCATCACTTGCACACATGTACTTCATATTATCATTTCACACACCGCACCTTGCCCACTCACGTGCACATTTTCACTTACATATTATTGCCTTTTATTACTTTTTTCAAACTCATGTCCTCACATTGCATACATGCATTCCATTCATTAGCATTCCACTTGCATTATTCGTGACTTCTTCGAAGGATCGTTATTGGGCTTCACAATTAATGTGATTGGCACCACTCAACCTTTGAAGGGAAATTTCCCCCAATACCCCTAAGTCTAGGGTTTGCATTCATGTAGTGCATCCAAATGTAATAAATTCTTTGGTTAAAACAAGAAAATCTTTGATTAAATCAACGCAACTAGCCTTGGCTAGGTCGAAGGGGTGCCTTGGATTTTTATCCTTGCCTTCCCCTTCGTCAAATGTGACTCCCGAACCTTTTTCTTTGTTTGCGTGGACTAGGAGTCATTCAAAAGGGTTTCTTACTTTTTTCCTTAAAAAATTCACTTTTTTGGGTGACTTGGTACACCCTAACTCTATACCAAGTGGCGACTCCATTTTTCATATAAAAAACCCTTTTTGAACTATTTTTCTTGGGTCAAATCGTCGCATTTTCAAAAGTCCCATTTAGACCCATTTTTATTTTTATCAAAAAATTCACATTTTTTAATCACAAAAATACATTTTTATTTATTTATTTATTTATTCAAAAAATGGGGCGCGACAGTTGGCGACTCCACTGGGGACATTCGAGAGTCCAAGCAAATTTGATTTAATCAATCTTTTTCTTCTTTTAAACCTTTTTATTTATCACATTGGATGTTTAGGGTTGCATTTTTCCCTTTTCTAGGATTTTTGCATTTCGCGTATCAACTCACTTCCTCACACGTTCGCCTACGATTGTTTTGATGAATGGATGTTTGTATGTGATTCCGCGCTTTGCATTGCATTTGGGAGGGGATTCTACCTTAGAGCCTCGCGTTGGTTCTTGATCCCTCCCCTCCAAAACGTGCACTATCATACGTGCATACGCTTTACTATTCATCCCCCTTTATTTTTCTTTTTAGTGGCTTGTCACGCCACTCCACCCTATTAGGATTAGGAGACCCACTTGGACGTGTGATCATGACACGACGTGTGCGTAGCACGATCCAATGGGTCACTCACTCTTCCGCTTTAAACTTTGGGTTAATATCCTTAGTTTTTAGTCGAAGGTTGAGGTTTTTTATAGATTCACTCAAACATGCGGCCGTGACACGACGTGTGCGTAGCGGTGTTTGGGGAATCGCTCGAGCCACCGACAAGGAACCCTGGGAGTGATGACCTTTGGTTTCCAAGTCTGAAGGCTCGGGGACCTATGACTTATCGAGTCTAGATGCATTAGTGAGCCCCAACCTCATGCATCCATTTTAGCTTGCCTAGGGTAGAGTCGACCTTACCCTATTAGAGACACTATTCACGAGGGGAGGGGTCCAACCCCCTTTCTTCCTTTTATTACTTTATTTCCTTGTGTTGATTTCATTGCTACAATGTGTTATGTGTATTTATCTGACTGAGCTAACTTTTCTTGGTTTTGTGCCCCCATTGCATTCACAAACATTAGCAAATAAGAGGTCTGGCATGACCTTCTTTTAGGGCCTACCGTGTAAATAGGATATTGCACGTTTAAAAGTTTTGGTATATTATGTTCATAAATTAATAATGTCATGTCATTTTAAGCCACCCTGGCAAATAAAGGGTTCCTTAGGTCACGTTTCATTTCGAATTGCATTTTTTTCCTGCTTTAATAAACGGCATCATGCATTATACCCTAGAAAGGGAATGCCATTTAGGGGATCCCGTGTTAGGAATAAACCACCCTGTGTCTCGGATACTTAATCCAAAGAGACTTGCACGTTTACATTTTGTACCATCCAAAGGGGTAGTGCACAAGGTAAGGTAGGATCCGATCGTCTTCATAAGAGCGATTTTTGGAATATGAGAGTCTAATGATCATTTTTTGGCCATTTTATCAAATTTGGTAAAAATCCCTTGCGTAAAGGACATTAATTTGAAGAAATTCACAAATGATTCCTCCTATTGAGACGATAAATAAATTGAGGCCAAAATTTGATTTTAGAAGGCTCATAGACTAATTTTTTGAAACCATCAATGGCCGGACGATTCAATCGATCCATTTTGTAAATTGATAATCAATTTTGAATAAATCATCAATTCATTCGACCAATTTACCCTTTTTAGGGTCATTTGACCAATTTACCCTTTTTAGGGTCATCCGGTCAATTTTGAATAAATCGTCAATTCATTTGACCAATTTACCCTTTTTAGGGTCATTCGGTCGATTTTGAATAAATCATCAATTCATTTGACCAAATTACCCTTTTTAGGGTCATTTGACCAATTTACCCTTTTAGGGTCATCCGGTCGATTTTGAATAAATCGTCAATTCATTTGACAAATTTACCCTTTTTAGGGTCATTCGGCCGATTTTTGAATAAATCCCTAATTCAATTTCATTCATTTGACCAAATTTACCCTTTTTAGGGTCATTTGACCAATTTACCCTTTTTAGGGTCATCCGGTCAATTTTGAATAAATCGTCAATTCATTTGACCAATTTACCCTTTTTAGGGTCATTCGGTCGATTTTGAATAAATCATCAATTCATTTGACCAAATTACCCTTTTTAGGGTCATTTGACCAATTTACCCTTTTTAGGGTCATCCGGTCGATTTTGAATAAATCGTCAATTCATTTGACAAATTTACCCTTTTTAGGGTCATTCGGCCGATTTTTGAATAAATCCCTAATTCAATTTCATTCATTTGACCAATTTACCCATTTTTAGGGCAACCGAGCCGATTTTGAATAAATCAAGTTTCGTTCAATCTACTCGATCAATTTACCCTTTTTAGGGTGATCTGATTAATTTTGGATAAATTTCATTCAATTCATTTGACCTGTTTCCCTTTTTAGGGTAATTCGGTCGATTTTAAATAAATTGTCAATTTCATTCAACTCATTTGCCCTATTAGGGTTTCAGTATCGAATTTCAAATCGGGAAACCTAGTCGATTTTGAAGAAAACCGTCCATTGCATCCAATCACTTGATCAATTAGGGTTTTGACCCGTGCTTCGCTGGAAAAATTTGGTCAACAAATTCCAATTTCTTCGATAGGAAGTTTGTCAAGGTCAAACCCGTGCGTTTTGCAAATTCTTGTATCGATCAAAAGTGATCAATCCATTCGCACGTTGTCCTCATTTTGACAAAGTGTTTCTCGTCACTCCAATTGACTAAAATTTTTCAAAATTATTTTTCACTCAATGAGTTGATCAGATCCGTCAGGTATGGTATAGTGTCTACCCTAGAGGATTGCATTTTCATGCTAGGCCTACCCTTGGCATAAAAGGGTTCCCCCATAGGACATGCATACCGACTTTATATTCTTTCTTACTAACTCAGGGTATTTTTCTTTTGTTTTCCCCCCTCCCCTGCATTCATAAAAAACACTTCAATAAAAGGAAAAATATTTTTCTATATCTGATGACACTTCTGATCTAATAAGGTGTCAAAATTGCAAGTATTGTGTGATTCTTGGGCAGATCCTACAATGAAAACATAAATGATCTATCTGGAAGCTTTACGCTAAAGCATCTGAGAGATTTTGTAATTATTTCCAGAGGAAAATTTTGTATATTTGATTTGTTAATACATTTTGTTCAAAAGAAAAGGAGACAAAAAGTGTATATGTGGAGCTCTTTACAAGTTTCTCTTTTCTCATTTGTATCATAATTGAATAAGGAATTTTGTTTCAAACTGTTTCAGCAATAAAATTTTTGGACAATTATTGTTTTGAGTATATTTATGTACATTTCATCCTTTATTCTTACTCATTGGGGATTTCATGATGAATTTTGAGAAATAAAACCAAATTGAGATTTTTTCAACCTCCAGCCTGAAAATTCACAAGTGTCTGCTTTCAAAAATTCTTACGTACACCAGATTGTTGATCCGAGTCATCCAATAAGAGTGCTAAAAAAAAAAGAAAAAAAAAAAAAAGAAGAGGGAGGTCACTCAAAAGGCCCAATGAGATACCTTTTCCCCTTCTATTAACCCCAGAATGAAATCAGTCGCATTGATTGATAAATTGCAAATTGGGGCCATCTTTGCTTGAAAATATCCATTGTGTTTAACCGATTCAATTCACATCTAAGTGAAAGCAAAAATGTGCATTATTCTTGTTTGTTTTGAAAATTTGGAATGATACTTTGAGCATTCTTTTCTCTACCTATATACATTTTATCATTTGCTCTTCCATTTGAGCCTGTGAAAGAATAATTTCGTTTCAAATAAGAGCCCTAATGATCACTACCCTTCATTAGAAAATTTTCAAATATCAAAAGGGGAATAGATTCTCAATGAGCATTGCGTTACGTTGATTGTCATGAAGTGTAAGAATGATGCTTTGGCCATCATTTCTACAACTTAAACACTGTTTTATCCCTTGCATCCCCGTTTGAGCTAAAATTGGTGGTTCTTTTCAAAGCACCTATGATCGCACCCCATATTGGGGAAGGAGATTGGGAAATTTTGAAAAAAAGAAAAGAGGAAAGGGAATCGCGAATTGGGGAAATTTGACTCTACCTGAGCTTCAATTTTGAGAAAAAGAAGAGAGAAAAGAAAAAGGAAGAGTTTTGTCCGGTGGATCACCTATGCTTCACCGATTTCGATGAATAGGGTCTTCCTCAGTCAATTAATTCAGATACATGCAAGAAATTTCGCATTAATGAAAGTTTCCTTTCAGAGTTATTGTAAGGAACGGAATACAAGTCAGGCCATCTTCTTTTTCCGATCAAGCATTCTATCCTTAGTTATCCCTTTTGAGCCTTCAGAATAAAATACTTCATTTGGCAACCCCTGAGAATCGCAAACCCCACACTGGGGCAAGTTTGAGTTGAAAAAGAAAAGTTTCAAGAAGTGAAAAGTGATAATGCCGCAAAGTCAAAAGAAAAGGAAAAGAGAACCTCAGTTCAAAAATAAACTGGGGCAAATTTTGTGAAAAGTTCAAAAGAATGGCAGAAGGCCGAAAAATGAAAAAAAAGAAAGAAAATAAAAGAGAAAAGCCTCAATTGAGCATAAACTGGGGCAAATTTTGATTTAACCCTAAAATAGAGTTGGCGCAACAATACGATCTCAGACTTTTCAAACCACTTTTGGAAATCTGCCTTCAAGCCTTAACTTTTCTAAGCACCCCACCAGACCCCATTACAAAAGCCGAAAGTCCTGACTTCTGTTGTTTGCAATGGCCCTGTCAAGAAAATTTCTGATACCGGAAAACTTCAGCTGTATTTCTGAATTGCTTGGGTATGGGGATGACGCTACTCACCATGTGAAAACCCACCAAATTGAGGGAAAGGAAAAGAGGCAAAAAGCAAAGCAAGAAAAGTAAATGCAAGAAGATGCAGAAAAATTCGACGCTGAAGTCCTTGGGGAATGATGAGAAAATCCAAACAAAGTCTGAAATCTTTTGAGTTCAAAATAGGGGCAATTTTGGGAAAATGCGATCTTCGGTGCAATGTCCTTGAAAGTTTTATTCTTTAGCTATCGTTTTCAAGCCAAATTACAAGCTAATAAAGTCCATCGTTGACTTATTCCTTCATGACAATCCAAAATGAGGATCATGCTCATAAGAAATTCATCAAATCATTTGTGATCATGAGGGTATAACCCGTTTCTACATGTTTAGCTATCACTTCTGTCCATACGTTATAAGCCTAAAAAGCTTGTATGTTGACTAAGTTTTCTTGAAATAAGGGTGACAAACTCTTTGCTTTCACTAAGATGTGACATTGAATGGATTACATACAATTGGGGCACAAAATAAGGCAAGTCTTGGCCTCCCATTTCCTTTAGTCACCTCCAAGTCAGAAATAACACCCATTTGATTAGTCTTGAAAGATGGGCTAACCAGAAAATGGTGACCCATTACCCAAAGCATTGATGCTAAAGTGGGGAAGAAATCTTTCGTAATTTGGCATTTTTTTGAGAAATTCATCATGAAATTTGCTATATGAGTTTAAGCAAGACATTCAATTTTCTTCACATGATATGTTAGGAAAAGCAATTGCTTACTTTGTTCAAATAAATGGAGGATCATTCAAATATTTTGCGATTGAATAGGCCTACACTGGGGCAAATTTTCATGTGAGAGATTTTGCAAAATAGCCCACACTGGGGCAAAATTTTTGTAATACATTTGAGGATGTCAAACCAATCACGCTGTTCTTTCCAAATAAGAAATTTAAGTGCATGTCATGCTTTGTTAAGCCCCCTTGTACAGGTATTCATGGTTCAAAATGACGAAAAACATCCAGTGAGGCGGAAGGCCGATACTGCAAAGAGAAGCAACAAGGAGGAGGAAAAGGGACTCGACACTGGGGCAAAATTACTTTGAAAAAGATTCTCTCAAAAAAGCAGAAAAATTCAGAAAAATTCAAAAGTCAAAAATCAAGTTCAAATTCTTGTTTCTGGAAAAATCAAATTTGATTGCTTGTTTCTTGACAAATCAAATTCAATTTCTTGTTCACTACATCATGTTGGGCCTGGACTTCGTGCCGCCAACTTCCCATTCGGCAGAACTGGGTTCTATCCCGCTGACCGCTTATCATGTTGGAACTGGGTTTTATCCCGCCAACCTCGGCAGAACTGGGTTCTATCCCGCTGACCGTTTATCACGTTGGAACTGGGTTTTATCCCGCCAACCTCGGCAGAACTGGGTTCTATCCCGCTGACCGCTTATCATGTTGGAACTGGGTTTTATCCCGCCAACCTCGGCAGAACTGGGTTCTATCCCGCTGACCGTTTATCACGTTGGAACTGGGTTTTATCCCGCCAACCTCGGCAGAACTGGGTTCTATCCCGCTGACCGCTTGCATCACGTTGGAAGTGGGTTTTATCCCGCCAACCTCGGCAGAATTGGGTTCTATCCCGCTGACCGTTTATCACGTTGGAACTGGGTTTTATCCCGCCAACCTCGGCAGAACTGGGTTCTATCCCGCTTCTATCCCGCTGACCGCTTATCACGTTGGAGCTGGGTTTTATCCCGCCAACCTCGGCAGAACTGGGTTCTATCCCGCTGACCGCTTATCACGTTGGAGCTGGGTTTTATCCCGCCAACCTCGGCGGAATTGGGTCCGATTCCCACTGACCAATTCATCATACTGGGGCGAATTATTTTTGGGAAGTTTTTCAAAAGCAAAATAAAAAAAAAAATAAAAAAAAAACAAAAACAAAAAAACAAAAATAAAAAAAAATCATCAGTCAAAAATCAAAAATCAAATCAAGTTTCATCATGGTAAGCTTGGGTTTAATCCCACTGTCCGATTGTCAAAGCATTTCATTTTACTTCGCCACTAGCTGTGGGGCCATCCCATTTAAATTTCTGTCTGGGTCTATCCCATTTAAATTCCTGTCCGAGTCTATCCCGTGGGCCTATCCCATTTTAATTTCTGTTCGGGTTAGTCCCGTTTAAATTTTGTTCGGGTCAGTCCCGTTTAAATTTCTGTTCGGGTCAGTCCCGTTTAAATTCCTGTTCGGGTCAGTCCCGTTTAAATTTCTGTTTGGGTCAGTCCCATTTTAGAATTCTAGTTCGTTGAGATCATTCGCTGCCAAATAATGCAGGTAAGTATTTGGTGTCTACTTCTTTGTCTCAAGTTTTTCCAAAACTCAGACAAAGAGGGGCAAACTGTAGACACCAAATTTTTACTCATTTTTGTTTTAATTCACTACAATTTTATCTTAGACATTTTTCAAGCATTTTGGACATCAAATCTTTTAATTTAGTTTTATTTGTTAATTTTATTTATTTTTCTTTTTTGCTTATTTGTCTGTTAATTTTAAGATTTTGTGGAAAAAGGAAAATAGCAATTTTGTTTTAGTTGATTTTATTTTAGCCAATTTTAATCAATTTATTTTTTGTTTATTGGTTTAGAAAAGAAGAAAAAGGAAAAAAAGATGAAAAATGATGAAAATGGGAAAAAAGGAAGGAAAAATAGAAAATTTGCATTTCTTGGTGTTTCTAGTTTATTTACTTTTCATTCAATGATTAATTAATTTGTTTTGTTTTATTTTTATTATTATTAAGTTTGTTTTAATTAATCTCTTAAAAAAAAAGGTGCTGCGGCATGCAAGCTGCATATTTTTGCAGCTTGCAAGAAAGGGGCTTTGGGACAGCCCTTGGATGCAAATACAGAGGAAGTTGCTAAGGAGTTTAGGTTTGAGGGACTGGATATAAAAGCTAAAGAAAGACAGCAGCCGCAAAGGGGGGATAACAACGGAGAGTCTTGGGAGATAGAGGGGGAGCTAGAGGAGAGAGAGAGAGGGGGAAGGGACGGAAAAAGAGAAAAAGGAAAGAGTGATGGCAAGAAGGAAGCTACGCGAGAGAGAGAGAGTGACGGGATAAGGGAGAGAAAGAAAAACGGGAGAAAAGAGACAGAAACAGAGAAAGTGAGGCTAGGGATACGAGCGGCTAAAAACTAAGAAGGTCGGCTAGAAGGCTGAGAGAGAAACCAGGTAGGGAGAGTGAGTTGGATGGTACAAAAGTGAGAGGGAAATCTGATAAAAGAAGAAGGACTGGCGGCTGATGTGCTAAGGAAGAACAACCTCAGGCAATAACGGAGAAGAGAGTTTCGGCAGTAGCAACGGGAAGGAAAAGGAAAATACGGAGCAGCTACAACATCAGAGGATCTTATCATCGGAATCGACTGAAGTGGTGGTGCTGTCATTGCCGCTGCTGCTTTCCTTTTACTGCCGTGGACTCCATCACCATTGACGAATCTTTACAAGGTATTTCAGTCATAATCTCCTGCAAAGTTCAGATTTTTCTGATTGTTTATTGTTGGGTCTATGATTAAGGAACGCATGAAAGTTGACCTGAGATTTTAGGGGCAGTGTTTGGGTTTTTTTTTTTCGGTGGTGGATAGATGATGAATTTAAGATGATTATGGCTGATGTTTGTGTTCAACAAGCCCAGCAAAGTATATGTTTTGTGTCCCTGCTATCAGATTTGCATGACCTCCAATTTTGTTTATATTGGAGTTGATCATCAAGTTGATGACGATTCACTAGCCCCTTCAATGGTATGAAACAAAAGGAGGTTTTCGCTGTTTTCTTTTGAGTTTCATCTGCACTTTCACAGTCCGAAGATGTCTGCTTTTGTAACGCACCATTGAATCCTTTCAGCCCCTGTCCATGTTTTTCCTTTCGTTAGTTGGTTGGATATATGTTCCATTTCTTCTTTGATTACTTTCATGACTATGTCCCTGTCCTTTTATTTTCCTAGCTGGTATTTGTTTGCATCAAAATCTAGGAAAACAACCATAAGAAGTGTCGGCAGTTTTGTTTCTTCAAATGATTGCACGTTCATTCCAGAATTCTGCATCAGTTTCTTTCTAGATTGTTTGTTTGTTTGGATGTTGAGGTTAGACGGTTGTTGCTTGGTTTCAAGTCGAGATTGTGTTTGAAATTTTCGGAAACAAAGCTTGTGTTTTTGGGGTCTGAAACACGAGTTTTAGAAATGGAAGTGCAGCAAACTGGTTTCATGGTGATGACAGAAATGTCTCATACGTTCTGTATGAAATTGTTTGAGTTGGTTCAGATTTGGCATTATTGTTGTTTGATTTTGGGTTTAAATTGACAAATTTCATGTTTGCAAAGTAGAGAAATGTATGAGAGTTTGCTTAGTCTTTATTTGAGGAATATGTGATGGTTCATTTAATGTCCAATTGCAGCAACTCACGCATATCAGAAGCTGTAGAAAGAAAAGGAATTGCAGAAATTTTAGTCGTGAATGATATTTTGCATGCATGAAAATCTTTCAAATTTTACATTTTGGCCCCCAAGTCTCTCCTTATTCCACTAGGACCCAATCAATTAAATAATTTCATCAATTTGGTCCTTGGTAGTTTTAATTTTTGCAATTTCATTGTTTGTTTGATTCCAATTAGCCACCTTGTTTTGTTTAAATTGCACTTCATGCATGAATTTAAGAGCTTTATGACCGAATGAGCTCTAGTTTGCCTATTTTCTTTAATCTCTTCAAATAAATTGGTACCTTGACCATTTCTTTTATTTTGGAGGATAAATAAGTGATTTCACTCCATGTAGAGCATCAATTCAAGGTGGCGGTATAATTTCTTTTATCCCTCTTTGTGTCTTTCCTATGTGACCCAACGTGCTAAGTGCATTGCATGTCTACTTTGCTTTCCTAGCTTTTCTTTAATTCCTTTTACTTTTGTCATTTACTTTTTGTTTTCATTAAGTTATTCTTTTAATGGGGTATGTGTACACCTCTTGGCTTGTAATAGATAGGGCTGTGGCGAGCAATTTGGTCCATTTTCCCTTTCCCCTTTTGTTTTAGTTAGTGAATGTAATAGGTTCATTAGCTTGATTGCATGCCTACGTGTTAAGTGTTAATTTGCTTTGTTAGGGCCTTGCATCTAGTCGAGTATGTTAAATGTTATGTGCTATGTGTTTATGAGTATTTGGCATGTCTACTCGCTTTCCATAGCCATGAATGAATGTGATGGATGAATGTACGTTTCCACTAGTCCAACGCTAGTCGGAATTCATAGAATGGGCTAGTCCAACGCTAGACCCTTAGGGATTTCCCCTCGTTAGCACATATTTGCATGTTCATTACATGTCATGCATTCTTTTTAGTTTTATCATTTTGCATGTCCCTCGAACCCCTTTTCCCTCCATTTTAGGATTTTTGCATTTCATGCTAGTTATAGGGTTCATTTGCTTGAGAGTCCCCTTAAATATGGGATATAGACGTGTGTGGTTTTTTCTAAACCTTAGCACGCTTGTATCCTCTCTATCAAAGGGCAAATTGAGTCACGATTTAGGTCTCCCCGTACCCATTATGCATGAATTCCCTAGGTTCATGCATCCACTCTATCATTACACTTTCATTTTTTTTTCCTCCCATTTGCACACGTACACCTTTTATCCCTTCACTTGCACACGAACACTTTTTCTCTCATTTGCACACGTACACCTTTATCCCTTCACTTACACACGAACACTTTTATCATCACTTGCACACATGTACTTCATATTATCATTTCACACACCGCACCTTGCCCACTCACGTGCACATTTTCACTTACATATTATTGCCTTTTATTACTTTTTTCAAACTCATGTCCTCACATTGCATACATGCATTCCATTCATTAGCATTCCACTTGCATTATTCGTGACTTCTTCGAAGGATCGTTATTGGGCTTCACAATTAATGTGATTGGCACCACTCAACCTTTGAAGGGAAATTTCCCCCAATACCCCTAAGTCTAGGGTTTGCATTCATGTAGTGCATCCAAATGTAATAAATTCTTTGGTTAAAACAAGAAAATCTTTGATTAAATCAACGCAACTAGCCTTGGCTAGGTCGAAGGGGTGCCTTGGATTTTTATCCTTGCCTTCCCCTTCGTCAAATGTGACTCCCGAACCTTTTTCTTTGTTTGCGTGGACTAGGAGTCATTCAAAAGGGTTTCTTACTTTTTTCCTTAAAAAATTCACTTTTTTGGGTGACTTGGTACACCCTAACTCTATACCAAGTGGCGACTCCATTTTTCATATAAAAAACCCTTTTTGAACTATTTTTCTTGGGTCAAATCGTCGCATTTTCAAAAGTCCCATTTAGACCCATTTTTATTTTTATCAAAAAATTCACATTTTTTAATCACAAAAATACATTTTTATTTATTTATTTATTTATTCAAAAAATGGGGCGCGACACCGCTGGTGTGAGCCAATTCAAATGCTCTGCTACAATTCTGCAATAAGAGTTCGTGTCTCTACTAGTTGGTAGTTGATAGGCAAAGTTTTAGTTTTTGGTGAACTTATTTGCATGGATAGAGAGTTGCGGCTAGAAATTACAGCAACCTTAGAAACGAAAAATGCAGCGAGCTTGCACTTTCCGTTTGCAGAAATCTTCTTGAGTTTGCATGAAAGATTGCTGGAATTTACCTTATCTCATCATAATTTGTTGGCTTGTTGAATTCTGTGTTAGTTTTTAGTTTAATGCCGATGGCTTTGATTGATTGATGAGATGTTAGTTGCATATTAGGATTGTATTTGAGAAGTTTTGCATGTTGCAGATGAAAGGAACCAGCAAAACAAAGAGATTTACGTAGCATGCATGAAATATATTCTAAAATTTGCACTTTAACCCCTCAAGTTTCCTTTTGTTCCCCTATGACCCACAAATTTGAGAAAGCTAATCAATTGGGTCCCTGTGATTTTTGCAGCAGTGCATTATGGCCCAATTACATTCCATGTTCTTGTAATTAGGTCCTAAGATATTTGCATTTGAACCATTCCTCCACCTTTTCTTTGCCTTTGGACCTTTGAAGTTCCTAAAAGTGTTTGATTAAGCTTGAATGCTTGGCTAGTGTTCACATTTGAGTCCTTGTTAGCCTCAACTTTGCAATTCGATTGCTCGTTTGCTCTCATTTGTTTAGGTGGTACTTAATTGCATGAATTTGTGAACTTTGTGTCTAAATGAGCTTGTGTTTGCCTATTTTCTTTAATTTTCCCAAATAAATTGGTACCTTGACCATTTCTTTTATTTTGGAGGATGAATAAGTGATTTCACTCCATTTAAGGCATCAACTCAAGGGAGGTATAACTTTTTTTATCTTTTTTGTCTCTTCTATGTGAACCAACGTGCTACGTGAGAAATACATGTCTACTCTGCTTTCCTAGCTTTTCTTTAATTCCTTTTCCTTATGTCATTTACTTTTTGTTTTCATTAAGTTATTCTTCAATGGGGTATGTGTACACCTCTTGGCTTGTAATAGATAAGGCTGTGGCGAGCAATTTGGTCCATTTTCCCCTTCCCCTTTTGTTTTAGTTAGTGAATGTAATAGGTTCATTAGCTTGGTTGCATGCCTACGTGTTGAGTGTTACTCGTTTTATTAGGCTCATTGCATCTAGTCGAGCATGCTAAATGTTACGTGCTACGTGTTTATGAGTATTTGATATGTCTACTTGCTTTCCATAGTGTGGATGAATGGAATGGATGAATGTACGTCACCACACTAGTCCAACGCTAGTTGTGGCTTCTTTTATCGTTTCCACTAGTCCAATGCTAGTAGAAATTCATAAAAAGGGCTAGTCCAACGCTAGACCCAATAAGCTTTTTCCTTTCTTTTCATTAGTGCATCATTTGTTTGTTCACCACATACCATGCAACTTTCTTTAGTTTTATCATTGGGCATGTCCCTCAAACCCCTTTTCCCTCCATTTTTAGGGTTTTTTGCATCTCATGCTAGCTATAGGGTTCATTTTGCTTGAGTGTCCCCTTCCGATAAGGAAAACGAGCGAGTGTGGCTACTCGATAGCCTTAGCACGCTAGTTTTGCCTTCTAATCAAAGGGAAAATAGAAGTCGAAAAGTTAGGAGTCAACCCCCGTACCCGACTTGTTGCATTCCTCTAGGGTCATACTTTCATTTTTATCACCTACATACTCTTTTAACCACATTTTTTCACGTTTCTCAAACCATACTTTCTCACTACATTTTTCCTATCACGCGCTCATTTTTCACCTCACAAATGGAATTCCACTTTACCTTATATATCTATTATTCTATTTTTATACACTTGCACACAAACACTTGGATTTTTCATACAATTTCACACATGCACCTTTTCAAACACTTGCACACAAACACTTGGATTTTTCATACAATTTCACACGTTCACCTTTTTATACACTTGCACACTTGCACTTTAGCCATCATTTGCATTAATCGACCTCTATAAGGTTTTCCTTTATTGGCCGCCACAATTCATGTGGTTGGGACCAAAAACCTTGCAAGAGACATTTTAGAATTTAGGTTTGCATTTTTTCTTCATCTTGCATTCATGTAGTGCATCCAAATGTAATAAATTCTTTGGTTAAAACAAGAAAATCTTTGATTAAATCATGCAACTAGCCTTGGCTAGGTCAAAGGGGTGCCTTGGATTTTATCCTTGCCTTCCCCTTTGTCAAATGTGACTCCCGAACCTTGTTCTTTGGTTTACGTGGACTAGGAGTCGTTTAAAAGGGGTTTCTTACTACTCTTTCCTATTTTTCTTTAAAAATACATTTTTAGGTGACTTGGTACACCTTAACTCATTACCAAGTGGCGACTCCGTATTTAGTTTTAAAAACCCTTTTTAAACTATAATTTTGGGTCAAATCGTCGCATTCTCAAAACCCCATTTAGACCCATTTTTCTTTTAAATCACGATTCATTTTCCAATCACAAAATACATTTATTAAACCATTCATTTATTTTATTTATCAAAAAATGGGGCGCGACATTTGGGTTTGAAATCTGAATTTGAAAGCAAGCTACGTTCAGATTTTGTTTTGGCTGCTGAAAGCTTAAGGGCAAAGTGTTGCAGAAATTTGTTTTTCCTTCATGGATTGCATGAAGCTGCATTAGCTTTCATGTCTTTGATTCCCGTAACAGCCCACAAGTTGGATTTTTCTTATCTTGTTTGTATGCCGGATCTTGTGTCGACAATGATTGTAGAGAATTTGATGAGGTTTGGTTTTGTTTGTAAGTTTTACCGTTTCTTTGGTTTGCTCACGAGCTGCAATTTTTGCAGCAGAAAATGATAGAAGCTTCAGTTTGCGTCAGTTTGCAGGAGGTTTTCATTTTGCATGCATGGATAATTTCTGAAAATTACACTTTGGCCCCCCAAGTCTCTCTTTGTTTCACCATGACCCAACCAATTGAATAATGTCCTCAATTTGGTCCTTGACAGCTTCAATTTTTCAACTTAATTGCTTGTTTGCTTCAATGAATTACCATGCTTTGTTTAGATTGCACTTAATGCATGAGTTTAAGAACTTTGTGTCCAAGTGAGCTTGTGTTTACCTATTCTCTTTAATTTTTCCAAATAAATTGGTACCTTGACCTTTTCTTTTATTTTGGAGGATAAATAAGTGATTTCACTCCATTTAGGGCATCAACTCAAGGGAGGTATAGCTTCTTTTATCTTTTTTGTCTCCCCTATGTGATCCAACGTGCTAAGTGAGAATTGCATGTCTACTTTGCTTTCCTTACTTTTCCTTAATTCACTTCATTTACTTTTGCTTTTATTAAGTCATTCTTTTATTTACTTATGGGGTATGTGTACACCTCTTGGCTTGTAATAGATAGGGCTTGAAGAGCATTTTTATTCACTTTTCCACCTCCCTATTTGTTTTAGTTAGCAAATGTAATAGGTTCATTAGCTTGGTTGCTTGCTTTTGTTGCTACGTGTTAATTTGCTTTATTAGGCTCTTGCATTTAGTCGAGCATGCTAAGTGTTATGTGCTACGTGTTTATAGGTGATTGGCATGTCTACTTGCTTTCTATAGTCATAGATGAATGTGATGGATGAATGCGTCACCGTGGCTAGTCCAACGCTGGCCATGGTCTTTCCCCTCGAGCTCTCGCAAGTCCAATGCTTGTGAGAGAATTTTAGAAAAAGGCTAGTCCCATGCTAGACCCCAATAGGTCGTCCCCTCTCGTTAGTACATACTTGCATGTTTCACTACATTTCATACATTTTTCTTAGTTTTCTAGCATTTGGCATGATCCTCCAATCCTTTCCCCTTCATTTTAGGTTTTTGCATCCTCATGCTAGTTATAGGGTACATTTGCTTGAGAGTCCCCTTTCGCAAAGGAAAACGAGCGAGTATGGCTATAAAATAGCCTTAACACGCTAGTTTTTCCTTCTAATCAAAGGGAAAATTAAAATCATGAAGTTGGAAGTCATTCCCGTACCCGACTTGATGCATTCCTCTAGGTTCATGCACCTCCATTTTACCATATCATTTTTTCATCTACTTATATTTTTCTCACTCCACATGCCATGTCACACATTTCTCTTCTTTCCCTATCACTTATTTATTTCCTACCTCACAAATTGCACCCAATTGTACTTAGATGCATTTACTACCATTATACCATATTTTGATCCACTTGCACACACACACCTTCATTTGCTCAATTGGCACACATGCACTTTTCTTACATTTGCACACATGCACTTTTTTTACATTTGCACACTTACACTCATACTTGAGTCTTCATTTGCATTATTCATGACCTCTATGAGGGCTTTCCTTATTGGCCATCACAATTCATGTGGTTGGAACCAAAAAGCCTCATAAGAGACATTTAGGTTTAGGATTGCATTTTTTTTCGCACCTATTAGTCATATCCAACATGCAACACATACTTTGGGTAGAAGAATTAGAAAAAGAAGGGTTAAGTCACGCAACTAGCTTTAGCTAGGGTAAGGGGGTGCCTTAGGCTTTGCCTTTGCCTTCTCCCTTATCAAATGTGACCCCCGATCCCTTTCTTTGGTTACGTAGACCTAAAATTTCTTTAAAAAGGGTTTGTTTACTTTTCTTTCCAAAAACAAAATCACTTTTTGGGTGACTTGGTACACCCTAACTCTATACCAAGTGGTGACACCTTTTCTATCTAAAACTCTTTGTTTGGCCAAACCGTCGCATTTTACAATCCCACGGCCTTTTATTTTCACTTTCACACACGTTCACATACATATTCCACACACTACTTTCACACCCATCAAAAAATGGGGTGCGACAGATTGGCGACTCCACTGGGGACCTCCTAAGTGGGTCCAAGCATTTGATTTAGCCATTCTTTTCCGTTTTCTACCCTTATTATGCATAGCATTTGGATATTAGGGTTGCATTTTCCATTTTTAGGACTTTTTGCCTCGCGCGCGTATCAAACTACTTCCTCACTCATATATGTATGATTGGTTGTTGGGATGTATGTTTTACTTGTTTCATCTCGCGCTTTGCATTGCATTTGGGGGGGGTGTGTCACCTTTAGAGCCTCGCGTTGGTTCTCAACCCTTTCCCTCAAAATAGGGAACACTTCATACGTGCACGTTTATTTACTGCTATCCCATTTTATTTTATTTTTGTGGGCTCTTTCCCACACCGCCTTGTAGGACTAGGAATGGTTTCTCTAGATATATGGATGGTGTGCTCTGCGCCCATAGCAGTACTTAGGGGATCGCTCGAGCCACCGACCGAGGGTCTTGGGATTGATGACCCATTCCCTTAGGTCTGAAGGCTTGGGGATCTTTTTAAACGTTATCGAGTCTAGTTGCATTAGTGAACCCCAGCCTCATGCATCCATAATAGAATTTTCCTAGGTTAGAGTCAGCCTCACCCTTTTTAAGCACATTAGGCACGAGGAAAGGGGTTCCACCCCTTTTACTTGTTTTATTGTATTTCTTTTCTTAATTGCTCCCAATATGTTATGTGTACTATCAATTGCACTAACCATTTCATTGTTTTCTTGGCTTGCATTCATGTGCCTTAGCAATAAGAGGCCTCTTTGGCGCTCTTTTAGTGACTTGTCCGCTAGATAACTCACATGTTTAAATTTCAGTCATTACACTTAATTTTTCAACAAGTACATTTTATTTTTAGACCTTTTCCCCCGATACATTATTTATGTCCTTTAGGCCATATCTGTCACATATTTACATCGCTTTAATAAACTGGCATCATGCATAAACCCTAGAAAGGGAATGCCATTTAGGGGATCCCATGTTAGAAATAAACCACTTCGTGTCTCGGATACTTAATCCAAGGAGACTTGCACGTTTACATTTTGTACCATCCGAAGGGGTAGTGCACGAGGTAAGGTAGGATCCGATCATTTTTCAAGAGCGATCTTTTGAATATGAGTGTCTAATAATCACTTTTGGCCATTTTATCAAAAATTGGTAAAAATCCCTTGCATAAAGGACATTAATTTGAAGAAATTCACAAATAATTCCTCCCTATTGAGACGATAAGTAAATTGAGGCCAAAATTTGATTTTTAGAAGGCTCATAGACTAATGCATCGCAATAAATTTTTGAACTATCAGTTGATTGATTGCTTTTTAAATAAGCCGTCAATTCCATTCAATCCATTGGACTATTTCATTCATTTCGTCCAGTCCATTTCATCAACTTGTTCATTTTTAAGGCAACCTAGTCGATTTTAAATTCATTTGACCAGTTTACCCTTTTAGGGCGATCCGGTCAATTTTGAATAAAATTCTCAATTTCATTCAATTCATTTGATCAAGTTCCTTTTTTAGGAGGATCCGGTCAATTTTGAGTAAGTTATTAAATTTCACTCAATTCATTTGACCCGTTTCCCTTTTTAGGGTAATACGGTCGATTTTAAATAAATTGTCAATTTCATTCAAACCCATTCAACCAATTAGGGTTTCAATGTCGAATTTCAAATTGGGAAACCTAGACTATTTTGAGAAAACCATTCATTGCATTCAGCCATTTGATCGGTTGGGGTTTTGACCCGTGCTTCACTGAGAAAATTTGTCAACGAATTCCAATCTCTCCGATAGGAAGTTCGTCAAGGTCAAACCCGTGCGTTTTTGCAAATTCTTGTATCGATCAAAAGTGATCAATCCATTCGCACGTTGTCCTCATTTTGACAAATGTCTCTCGTCACTCCAATTGGCCAAATTTTTCAAATCATTTTTCACTCAATCAGTTGATCGGATTCATCAGGTATTGTATGGTGCCTACCCTAGACGATTGCATTTTCATGTTAGGCCTACCCTTGGCATAAAAGGGTTCCCCCATAGGACATGCATACCGATTTTATAGTCTCACTTACTAACTCATGGTTTTTTCTTTCTTTTGTTTTCCCTCTCCCCTGCATTCATAAAAATGCTTTAATAAGGTGTAAATTTTTTCTATGACTGGTAAAATTTGAAAATTGCAAGTTTTATTTGATTCTTGAGCAGACCTTGCAATGAAAACATGAAAGATCCATCTGAAAGCTCTAGGCTAAAGTCTCTGAGCGACTTTATAATTGTTTTGCAGAGGAAAATTCTATTTATTTGATTTGTTAATATATTTTTTTTGTTCCAAAAGAAAAGGAGGCAAAATGTGTATATGTGGAGCTCTTTAGAAGTTTCTCTCTCCTCATTTGTATCGTAATTGAACGAGAAATTTTTGTTTCAAACTTTTTCAGCAATAAAGTTTTGGACAATTATTGTTTTGTGTAAATTTATGTACATTTCATTCTTTATTCTTACTCATTGGAGATTTTATGATGAATTTTGAGAAATAAGACCAAATTGAGATTTCCTCAACCTCCAGCCTGGAAATTCACAAGTGTATGCTTTCTAAAATCCTTACGTACACTAGATTGGTGATCCGAGCTATACAATAAGAGTGCTCAGAAAGAAAAAGGGTGAACGGTCACTCAAAAGGCCCAATAAGATACCTTTTCTCCTTCATTTAACCCCAAAATAAAATCAGTCACATTGATTGATAAATTGCAAATTGGGACAATCTTTGCTTGGAAAAATTCCCATTGGTCTAACCAGATTCGGTCACATCTAAGTGAAAGCAAAAAATGTACATTATTCTTATTTGTTTTGAAAATTTGGAATGATACTTTAAACATTCGTTTCTCTATCTATATAGATTTTATCCTTTGCTCTCCCATTTGAGCTTTAAAAGAATAATTTCGTTTCAAATAAAGGCCTTAATGATCCCTACCCTACATTGGAAAAATTTTTAAAAGGGAATGGTTTCTCAATGAGCATTGCATTACTTTGATTGTCATGAAACGTAAGAATGATACTTTGGCCATCGTTTCTACAACCTAAACACTGCTTATCCCTTGCAGCCTCATTTGAGCTAAAATTGGTGGTTCTTTTCAAAAGCACATACGATTGCACCCCACATTGGGGAAGGACATTGGAGAGTTTTCCAAAAGGGGAAAAGGCAAAAATGCTAAACCCAAAAAGGGAGAGAACTGCAAATTGGCGAGATTTGATTCTACCTGGGTTTCAATTTTGAAAAAGAAGAAAGAGAGAAAGAGAAAAGAAAAAGGAAGGGTTTTTCTGCACGGATCGCCTATGTTTCACAGATATGGATGAACAAGGGTCTTCCTCAGTCAGTTAATTCAGACATATGCAAGAAATTTCCCATTAATGAAAGTTTCCTTTCAGAGTTATTGTAAGGAACGGAATAAAAGTCAGGCCCTCTTCTTTTCCAATCAAACGTTCTATCCCTAGTTCTTCCTTTTGAACCTTCAGAATAAAGTACTTCATTTGGCAACCCCTGAGAATCGCAAACCCGATACTGGGGCAAGTTTGAATTGAAAAGGAAAAAGTTTCAAGAAGTGAAAAGTGACAATGCAACAAAATCAAAAGGAAAAGAGAAAAGAGAACCTCAGTTCAAAAATAAACTGGAGCAAATTTTGTGAAAGTTCAAAAAATGGCAGAAGGCCGAAAAATCAAAAGAAGAAAGAAAATGAAATGAAAAGCCCCAATGGAGAATGAACTGGGGCAAACTTTGATTTAACCCTAAAATAGGGTTAGCGTAACAATGCGATCTCAGATTCTTCAAACCGCTTTTGAAATCCGCTTTCAAGCCTTAACTTTTCTAAGCACCCCACCTGACCCCATTACAAAAGTCGAAAGTCCTGACTTCTGTTCTTTGCAATGGCCTTGTCAAGAAAATTTTTTATGCCGGAAAATTTTAGCTGTATTTCTGAATTGCTTCGGTATGGGGTTGACGCTACTCATCATGAGAAAATCCACCAGGTCGAGAAGAAAAAAAAAACAAACAAAAGCAAAGCAAGAAAAGTAAATGCAAGAAAATACAGAAAAATTCGACGCTGAAGTCCCTGGTGAATGATAAGAAACATGCAAACAAAGTCTAAGATCTTTGAGTTCAAAATAGGGGCAATTTTGGAAAATTCAATCTTCGGTGCAATGTCCTTGAAAGTCTTATTCTTTAACTATCGTTTTCAAGCCACATTACAAGCTCATGAAGTCCATCGCTGACTTATCCTTCATGACAATCCAAAGTGAGGATTATGCTCATAAGAAAATCCATCAATCATTTGTGATCATAAGGGTATAACCAGTTTTCGCATGTTTAGCTATCGTTTCTACCCCTCTGTTGCTAGCATACAAAACCTATGTGTTGACTAAGTTTTCTTAAGAAATAGGGGTGACAAACTATTTGCTTTCACTAAGATGTGGTATTGAAGGGATTACATACAATTTTGGGCACAAGAATAAGACAAATCTTGACCTCTCATTTTCCTTAGCCATCTCAAAATCAGAAATAAAATCACTTGATTGGTCCTGAAAAGATAAGCCAACTGGAAATGGTGACCCATTACCCAAAGCATCGGTACTAAAGTGAGGAAAAAAACCTTCTGCAATTTGGTGTTATTCTGAGAGATTCATCATAAAATTTCTGCATGAGCTCAAATTCAACGTTCAAATTTCTTCACGTTGTACGTATGATTACTTTCTAAATTTTGGAAAGTGCGACTTCTCTTGGTTCAAATAAATGGGGAATCATCTGAACAAATTTTTGCAATCAAATGGGCCCACACTGGGGCAAATTCTTTTATTTGTAAAATTTCGCAAAATAAGCCCACACTGGGGCAAATTTTTGTTATAGCCTATTTGAGGATTTCGTCAAAGAGCCAAATAATGTACTTTCAAATCAATCACACTGCTCTTTCCATGAGTAGTAGCTGCAATATTTTAAAATAAAGTGCATGTTGTACTTTGGCAAGCCCCTGTGCAGGTATCCATGGCTGAAATCGATGAAGAAGTATAAGTCAGAATCGTACGAATCAAGGCCTCAAGGAGGAGCAACCATGCCATGATGCGAATCAATTGGTCGGTTGTACAATAATTGGTGGAAACTGGGACAAATTATTTTTGAAAAGATTCTCTCAGAAAAGAATCAAGAAAAATTAAAAAATTCAAAATAAAAAAAATCAGATCAGAAAAATTCAAAAAAATCAAAAATCAAGTTCAAATTCTTGTTTCTTGGAAAATCAAAATTTCTTGTTTCTTGACAAATCAAATTCAATTTCTTGTTCACAAAGATCACGTTGGAACTGGGTTTTATCCCGCCAACCTCGGCGGAACTGGGTTCTATCCCGCTGACCGCTTATACCACGTTGGAACTGGGTTTTATCCTGGAATTCGTGCCGCCAACATCACAAACATCACGTTGGGCCTGGATTTCGTGCTGCCAACATCGCCAACATCACGTTGGGCCTGGATTTCGTGCCGCCAACATCGCAAACATCACGTTGGGCCTGGATTTTGTGCTGCCAACATCACAAAGATCACGTTGGGCCTGGATTTTGTGCCGCCAACATTCCAAACAACACGTTGGGCCTGGATTTTTTGCCGCCAACCTCGCAAAGATCACGTTGGGCCTGGACTTTATGCCGCCAACACCTCGATTGGACTTGAATTTTGTGCAACCAAGACGTGCTCGGGTGCTATCCCACTGACCAATTCTCATGGCAGGCTCGGGTTTAATCCCACTGACCAATTCATCACACTGGGGCAAATCTTTGGATATTTTCTCAAGCAAGTCTTATACAGTTTCTTCATACATACCAGCATTTCTTTTATTCTGCCGCTAGCCGTTGGGTCAGTCCCACTAGTGCGCATTCCTTTTATTCTGCCGCTAGCCATTGGGTCAGTCCCACTAGTGCGCATTTCTTTTATTCTGCCACTAGCCGATGGGTCAGTCCCACTGGTGCGCATTTCTTTTATTCTGCCACTAGCCGTTGAGTCAGTCCCACTAGTGCGCATTTCTTTATTTTGCCACTAGTCGTTGGGTCAGTCCCACTAGTGCGCATTTCTTTTCTTTTATTCTGCCACTAGCCGATGGGTCAGTCCCACTAGAGCGCATTTCTTTTATTCTGCCACTAGCCGTTGGGTCAGTCCCACCAGTGAGCATTTTATTTTCATTGCCGCTAAACATGGGTCAATCCCACTAGCGTGCACTTCATTTTCATTGCCACTGAACATGGGTCAGTCCCACCAGTGAGCACTTCAGGTTCACTGCCGCTGAACATGGGTTAGTCCTACTAGCGTGCACTTCATTTTCACTGCCACTGAACATGGGTCAGTCCCACTAGTGAGCACTTCAGTTTCACTGCCGCTAAACATGGGTCAGTCCCACTAGCGTGCACTTCATTTTCACTGCCACTGAACATGGGTCAGTCCCACCAGTGAGCACTTCAGTTTCACTGCCGCTAAACATGGGTCAGTCCCACTAGCGTGCACTTCATTTTCATTGCCACTGAACATGGGTCAGTCCCACCGGTGTGCACTTCATTCGGGTCAGTCCCATGATTTAATTTTATTCGGGTAAGTCCCATGATTTAATTTTGTTCGGGTCAGTCCCATGATTTAATTTTATTCGGGTCAGTCCCATGATTTTAATTTTGTTCGGGCCAGTCCCACGATTTTAAACCTTGTTCGGGTCAGTCCCGCTTTTAAATTTCTTGTTCGGGTCAGTCCCGATTTTAATTCCCTGTCTCGAGTCAGTCCCGATTTTAAATTTCTCGTCCGAGTCAGTCTCATCAAAGGGGGCCAGTCCTCATTTCAACAAATCAACAGTCGTCGACTAGTTTGCAGGTAAGTATTTGGTGTCTACTTTGTCTCAAGTTTTTCCAAAACTCAGACAAAGAGGGGCAAACTGTAGACACCAAATTTTTAGTGTAATTTCATCTACTATTTATTTTTATTTTTATTTGTCGTGTTAGTTTTATTTACTTTTAGTTTTTTATTTTTATTTTTAGCCATTTTAGCGTAGGATTTCTCGAAAAGAAAAAGCATTCACAAAAATATGTTTTAGTTATTTTAGATTTAAATTCATTGTTATTTAATTTAATTTAAAAAAAAAAAAGAAAACCCGAGAACGGGTTTTAGGCAGTTTAAGAGATTCTGATTGAAAAAAAAAAGCCGCGCATGCAGCAGTGACGGGAAATGATATTTTTCATGGGATCGATGGCTGAGGATTGTGGTGGGAATCAGCCCTTCATCCTCATCTTTGAGGTGAGGGTTTGAGGGTTATGATTCCCCATATAAAAAGAAAAGAAAACAGCAGAGAACGGGGAGAGGGTTAGAATGACGGCTGGAAAAGAGTGAAGGAAAAGTTTGAAGGCTAGGGAGAGTTTCGGAGAGGGCGGAGTTTCTGTGGGAGATCGGAGGAAGCCGCAGATAAGAGGGCATCCAGTGGCGGCTGGGGTTTTGGAGGACAAAAAACGCAGCTTTGAGAGAGAGAGAGAGAGAGCTTAGGCTAAGGAAAGAAAAGGAAGAAGAAGCTACGGTACCAAGAGTGCTCTCGGCTGAGCAGAAAAGAGAGCAAGAGGGGAGACCGTGAGCTGCAAAACAAGAAGGAAAAGCAATGGAAACTAGGAAGGTTTGGCGGAAATGAAAAGCAGAGGAGGAAAGGAATCGCAGCCGCCATCACGTCGTCGGAATCTGCCGTGACCGCCCGCAAAGCTTCATCCGAACGCACTCTTGTCAGCCGTTCTTCGTTCAGTAGATTTCGAAAGACATCAAAGGTAATTTCTTTTCGTCCTTTACTTCCTGCACACACCCAGATCTTCATCGAATCTGCCAAAGATTTTTGCTACGCTCTGTTCATAAATATACTTCGCTGTTTTACTGCTTACGGCAGCCCAATGGGTTGGATGTTTTGTTGAAAATCCGTTGAACGAACATAAAGTTTTTTTTTTCTTGGTTGCTTCAGCTCTTGGGTTGTTTGAAGTTTGAGACTTGTTTGTTGTTTGACTGGTTTCCCATGTACATGGCTAGCGCAAGATTCTTTCTTTCGGTCTCTGCTGCGTTTTCCTGTTTCAGTGGCACCTTTGAATCTGCTGGGAATGAGTTTTGAATGGGTTATTTGTTTGCTTGTTCAATCCAGTGTTTTATCATGTTTTTCTGGAGTCTAAAGCAAAGCTCTTTGGGTTGTTAATAAGCTGTAAAGTTACAGATTGCTTGCTGCACTTTTGTTTCTTTCTTTTGCTTTTATTTCTGGTATCCCCGACAGCTATCATCCCAGTTTTTCTGCTTTGATTATGCGTTAAAGGTGGAGTAGTTTGGTTTACCTGATAAGTGGGGTGTTTGTATCTAGTGTTTTGTTGATTCGAAGTTGATGTGTTGTGGGTTGGTAACAAAGCGCCGCAGATTGCAGAGAGTAGCAAAGAGAGGTGTAGGAAAATTCCCAGCAGCCTGTCCGTGTTGATGAAATAGTTGCAGCAGTTTTGTTTCTTCCAATATTTTGCATGTTTTTTTTTCGGAATTTTACATGAAATCTTCCTAAGATTTGCTGCCTGTTTGGATAATAGAGAGTATGTAGCTTGTGTCTAGTTTAAAGCTATGTGTTTGGGTTTGAAATCTGAATTTGAAAGCAAGCTACGTTCAGATTTTGTTTTGGCTGCTGAAAGCTTAAGGGCAAAGTGTTGTAGAAATTTGTTTTTCTTTCATGGATTGCATGAAGCTGCATTAGCTTTCATGTCTTTAATTCCCGTAACAGCCCACAAGTTGGATTTTTCTTATCTTGTTTGTATGCCGGATCTTGTGTCGACAATGATTGTAGAGAATTTGATGAGGTTTGGTTTTGTTTGTAAGTTTTGCCGTTTCTTTGGTTTGCTCACGAGCTACAATTTTTGCAGCAGAAAATGATAGAAGCTTCAGTTTGCGTCAGTTTGCTGGAGGTTTTCATTTTGCATGCATGGATAATTTCTGAAAATTACACTTTGGCCCCCCAAGTCTCTCTTTGTTTCACCATGACCCAACCAATTGAATAATGTCCTCAATTTGGTCCTTGACAGCTTCAATTTTTCAACTCAATTGCTTGTTTGCTTCAATGAATTACCATGCTTTGTTTAGATTGCACTTAATGCATGAGTTTAAGAACTTTGTGTCCAAGTGAGCTTGTGTTTACCTATTCTCTTTAATTTTTCCAAATAAATTGGTACCTTGACCTTTTCTTTTATTTTGGAGGATAAATAAGTGATTTCACTCCATTAGGGCATCAACTCAAGGGAGGTATAGCTTCTTTTATCTTTTTTGTCTCCCCTATGTGATCCAACGTGCTAAGTGAGAATTGCATGTCTACTTTGCTTTCCTTGCTTTTCCTTAATTCACTTCATTTATTTCATTTACTTTTGCTTTTATTAAGTCATTCTTTTATTTACTTATGAGGTATGTGTACACCTCTTGGCTTGTAATAGATAGGGCTTGGAGAGCATTTTTATTCACTTTTCCACCTCCCTATTTGTTTTAGTTAGCAAATGTAATAGGTTCATTAGCTTGGTTGCTTGCTTTTGTTGCTACGTGTTAATTTGCTTTATTAGGCTCTTGCATTTAGTCGAGCATGCTAAGTGTTATGTGCTACGTGTTTATAGGTGATTGGCATGTCTACTTGCTTTCTATAGTCATAGATGAATGTGATGGATGAATGCGTCACCGTGGCTAGTCCAACGCTGGCCATGGTCTTTCTCCTCGAGCTCTCGCAAGTCCAATGCTTGTGGGAGAATTTTAGAAAAGGGCTAGTCCCATGCTAGACCCCAATAGGTCGTCCCCTCTCGTTAGTACATACTTGCATGTTTCACTACATTTCATACATTTTTCTTAGTTTTCTAGCATTTGGCATGATCCTCCAATCCTTTCCCCTTCATTTTAGGTTTTTGCATCCTCATGCTAGTTATAGGGTACATTTGCTTGAGAGTCCCCTTTCGGTAAGGGAAACGAGCGAGTGTGGCAACAAAATAGCCTTAGCACGTTAGTTTTTCCTTCTAATCAAAGGGAAAATTAAAATCATGAAGTTGGAAGTCATTCCCGTACCCAACTTGATGCATTCCTCTAGGTTCATGCACCTCCATTTTACCATATCATTTTTTCATGTACTTATATTTTCTTACTCCACATGCCATGTCACACATTTCTCTTCTTTCCCTATCACTTATTTATTTCCTACCTTACAAATTGCACCCAATTGTACTTAGATGCATTTACTACCATTATACCATATTTTGATCCACTTGCACACACACACCTTCATTTGCTCAATTGGCACACATGCACTTTTCTTACATTTGCACACATGCACTTTTTTTACATTTGCACACTTACACTCATACTTGAGTCTTCATTACCTATATGAGGGCTTTCCTTATTGGCCATCACAATTCATGTGGTTGGAACCAAAAAGCCTCATAAGAGATATTTAGATTTAGGATTGCATTTTTTTTTCGCACCCATTAGTCATATCCAACATGCAACACATACTTTGGGTAGAAGAATTAGAAAAAGAAGGGCTAAGTCACGCAACTAGCTTTAGCTAGGGTAAGGGAGTGCCTTAGACTTTGCCTTTGCCTTTTCCCTTATCAAATGTGACCCCCGATCCCTTTCTTTGGTTACGTAGACCTAAAATTTCTTTAAAAAGGGTTTGTTTACTTTTCTTTCCAAAAACAAAATCACTTTTTGGGTGACTTGGTACACCCTAACTCTATACCAAGTGGCGACTCCTTTTCTATCTAAAACCCTTTGTTTGGCCAAACCGTCGCATTTTACAATCCCACGGCCTTTTATTTTCACTTTCACACACGTTCACATACATATTCCACACACTACTTTCACACCCATCAAAAAGTGGGGCGCGACACAGCTTTTAATTTGTTTTATTGTGATGATCTGAGCTTGTAATTTCGTTTATCCAACTAAACACTAGGTGTTTAAGTCTTGCATGAGGATAGTTAGCTCGGTTAGGCAAGAAAAAAAAATGAAATGAAATCAGCTTGCATGCAAGATCATCCGAGGCTAGCTGGAAAAATTTCTGGAAAATTTGATGATTATGGCTGTTGTTCGAATTTAATCTTGAACTGGAAATGTTAATTAGCTAGCTAAGTGTTTGCATGTCGAATTTGACTACCTAATACCATGTTTTAAACGAGGAAAGTTTGGATTTAGGACCATTTGGTTGCTGGAAAATTTGTTAGTTGCCGAGAGGTTGAGCTGGAAATTTTGCAGTTTGTTTCTGGAAATTTTCTTGGAGTATAATGGATGGAAATGTCTGAAAAATGTTGTTTTAAGTCTTGTATGACATTCAGTAGTAAATCATTTGAACTGTGGGCAAATTTTGCCAAAATTGTTGACACATAGCTGCTGGAAATTGTGAGGACCCCAAAAATATATATATAAACCTGTACATATTTCATTTGCATTTTCTTTAATTCTTTAATAATTTCTAGCATTACTCTCACCTGTTTCCAAATAAGTTCGTAAAAACACTTTCATGTGAGAAATAATATAATTTTCCTAAGTTACGAAATTTCTTGGTTTTATTAGACTAAATTAAAATCTTTAGGGTTAGATTAAATCTTTCTGTGACGGCCCCACCTCCCCCTAGGGCGTACCCCAGGGTTCGGCGGGTCGCCTGCCCAGCTCTCGCCGGGACTCAGTCGTTCACTACATTCCTCAACAGATTATAATATAAATCTCAAATATACATCAAATTCTCCAAGAATTACATATCACAAATGCAGCGGAAACAATTCCCAACTATACATAAAATGTTTCCAAATGCAATTGTACAAAATATAGGCCATCCATTCACGTGAATAAGCACAACAAGTCCTTCCTTCGTCTTGAGCCCTGTGGAGGGGAATAAAATATTTTTGGGGTGAGCTAGAAGCTCAGCGAGTAACCAGGAAAATCAGTAATCAAATATATTTCACAATATTGCATTTCGATCCTTTCGATGATGTCATGATTCAAAAAACAAATGTCCGTTTATTGCTCTCGTGAGCCAGTGAAATCATAGTACTTGAACACCCAACGCTCAAATCGATCATTTAACATTAACATTAACATTAAGAGGGAGCCCCTTTTTGAGCTCCGGAGCCATTTGCTCCAAGTAAACAGAGGTGGAAACGTTGGTGTCCAGCACAAGACTTCCCAAGAACTCATTGAAGCCAAAATCATATCATGAATTCACATGCAAGCACGCATGAGATGCAGTCGAGTAAATAATGCAAGAAACATTTCATAAGAAGCTTTAACAATAGTTTGGGGTCACTCACCTCCACGGCTCAGGAACCAACCATCATACATCATTGCCTTGCTCAAATCCAAGTCTTAGATCACAAACTCAATGCAATCAAGTCCTTTCAAAGTTCGGACAGCACTTCCCCTAAATTTGCTTACTTTTCCAGCCATCATGGCTTCATTATTTCTTCAGCCAGTCCCAAAGGTACACACACAACAACAAGTTCCTCCAATAGCCATTCAGCAAGCTCCAAGTAGTACTAGTACAAGTCAAGCTAGGGAAAAGTCCGGAAATGAAAGTTAAGCTCAAAACCAGAAAAATAGTTTTGACGTCATTTTGCGGTAATGGTACCAAAGGCGCTACGATTGTCGGATGAAGGTGCAAGATACACCGTTTCGAAACTAAGAGATAGGGCTACAATATTACAGAAGATCACTCAACCCAGTTTCGAGTGTAACAAGGTCGAAAATGCAAGAAACTATACCAGAATGACAAAAACATATTCACAGAACGCATTCTAGCGGAAACATCATAAATCAGGCTATCCAAGTCCAAATCCAGAAATTCCAAAACCAGCTGAAAGCTAAGAAACAGGGCTACAATACATCAGAAGACCTCAACAACCAATTCCAAAGCATTCCCAACCAAAATAACCCATTACAGAAGCAATTCCCAAATTCGGGTAAAACCAGGGCAGCAAGGGTAATTCCATCTTTTCTCAAGCTACGCAACTCTGATTGACCTGGAATTTTGCAGGCACCTCTAAAATATCATTCCATACAACTTTCATGAAAACCACTCAGTCTAGTTCTCACCCTAACTAGGTCATATTTACCAAAACAACCCCAGATTTTCTAGTTCGAAGCTCACTGTGGCAGTCCTGATTCATTCAGTCATAACTCAGCACACACAACTCCAAATCAGGTAATTCCAAAGCCATTTAAAAACTAAGATACAAGGCTAGAATTCGTAAGAAGACATCAACAACCAAATCAGTAGTATTCCCAGTCAAACTAATCAATTACCAAAGCTGATTTCCAGGTTCGGACAGAAACAGGGCAGCAGGGGTATTTTGGTCTTTTCACAGGCTACCGAACTTGGATTGAGCTGAAATTTTGTAGGCAACTATAAAACCTCATTCTCTACAACTTTCATGTTTTGTGCTAAGGCCAATTCTGTGACGACCCCACCTCCCCCTAAAGCGTACCAAAGGGTTCGGCGGATCGCCTGCCCAGCTCTCGCCAGGACTCACTCACTCTGGAACTCGAATCATGTATATACATCCATAGACAATAGATGCTCAAGTAAAAGATAAGAAACTTCTACACACCAGAAGTCTTCAAAGTTTTTACCATTCAAGTACAACCATCGAATATACAGGGGTTCTCATTCCTCATACAACCAGCCCGTGCCAAGCACTAGGGCGAGAACCATTACAAG
Source organism: Coffea arabica (assembly GCF_036785885.1). NCBI lineage: Eukaryota > Viridiplantae > Streptophyta > Magnoliopsida > Gentianales > Rubiaceae > Coffea > Coffea arabica. Next base: position 40,758,719 of record NC_092329.1, read on the forward strand.
GCCAAAGAACTAGATCAACTAGACTATACCGAACGCTCGTCCTTGCTCGCCTTCCCCTGCTAAGGAAAACAATTAACGTGGTATGAGCTAAAAAGCCCAGTGAGGTTCTATATATATAAACAAGTAATTAAACAAGGAACAGTAGTCATGTAATAACAATTAATCCAGAAAACATGTCCAATATAAAGCAATGATAATGCATTCATTAAAAGGATACGGGCTCCCAAGGAGCTTCTTTGTTCGTTCGTTCGTTCCCCTGACATTTCCCCTTATTCCTCCAATTATTTGAAAATTTCCTTTTTGAGAAGTAAAACCCTCGTGCCTGCGTTCGTTCATTCATCCCTTTCTGGACGTTGGCCGGACTCCACCCATCCGGACGTTGGCCGGACTCCACCTACCCGGACATGGCCGGTCTACAAGGTAATACTCGAGTATACCAAATTCACCCAGGTCACCATATCGCCCGACCGAGTCCGCTTCTGGCTCGAGTCGATCGGTAACAAGAGCAAGGGCCCAGTTCAGCCAAAAGGCTTACATTCATGCGCAACTAGTATTTCAACATTTAATCACCGAAAATTTCATATTTATTTAGGTCGAGTGCGATAAAGTACACACTCACCTAGCAAAAGTTCATTTTAAAAATCATAGAAAACAAGTAACATTTAATCAAATAGTCACAAATAATCACATAGATCCAACAATCCACATAGTCATAGAAACAAAACGTATATAGAACACTCACCTATTTACGCACAACAACGTGCAAAATATCCTTCCGGATATTATCTTTAGTCACCGAGAAAACCTAAGATTAAATGAAAAGAATATTACCACTCATTTGTCACAACCAATTAGGTGCAATCAAAGAGACTCGTCGCATGATGAGTAGAACGTATAAAAAGACTTTAAAGTGGAACGTGGACATTTGGACTCGTGGATAAAAATAACTAGGGTTTCATAGACCACACATAAAACCAACTCAAAAGGGTTATAAAATTTTCTAATGGAAACACTTGAACTAAAGACAAATCAAAATCCAACTAGATAGACTAGGAAATACCATTTTCGGAATCGTTTATGTGGTTGAAACTTATCTTATATTCAAGTAGATATTATAGACTAATTGTCTTAATGAAATTCATGAAAAAGAGAGGACAAAATACTCAAGAAAATACTAAACTACTCCTCTTTATTTGGTAAGAGTAAGTAAACATTTGGAGTTTCCAATTGAAGAAGGATCATGTTTTTAAGATGGAAAAACGGTCATAGTATTTTACAAGTTCAAATAAACCTTAGCTTTCGGGCGAAAATTTGGGCAGCATGCCCTTTGTGTTTACCTAATTTTCCAGCCATTTTGGCTTCATTATTTTTCCTCAACCACAACCCAACATCACACATAAGCAATTCAAGTCAAGAGCCGTTCCATAGGCTCACAATATCATAAGAATAAGAAATACAGAAATAACAAGTGCAGAAATTCAATTTAGCAAAAGACAGATTTGACGTATGAAAGCGGAAATAACTTATCCGAGGCTACGCTTATCGGATTAAGACGTAACTTATGCTGTTTCGAAGCTAAGACACAGGGTTACAATGTTCATGAAGGTCACTTAGTCCAGTTTCTAATGTAACTTCGTCAAATTCTCAAATTACTAAACCAGAAATCAATTCGTTGGCTGTTTAAATGCATTACACTGTAATGGACATATCTCAGAGTACAAAAGTCCGAATCAGGTTTTCTTAGAGGCATTTGAAAGATAATTCAGAATACTACAACTTTCATGTTTTGGCAAAAAGCTAAATCAGAATGAATACTAGTCAAAAAAACGTGATAAACTGGACTTAACTGATGAAACGGACTGCTGGGAAATTTTTAAAACAGTGAGGGTATTTTGGACTTTTCACATCCTACGTTACTCCGATTGAGCTGAAATTTTATAGACACCTACAAAATACCATTCTCTACAACTTTCATGTTTTTACCCTAGGCCAAATCGGCCTCTAACATGAAGCTACAAAACTGGACAGAAAAGGGGAAAAAATTCCAGAAATCTGGAATTCTTATAATCAATTGCTAACTTCTTTGTTTTTGGCTTGCTTCACCATCTTAACTTCCCATATTAAACTTTAAACATCAAAGCCCCAAATTTTAAGCACTAGAAAAATAATAGGAAAGCTGAAAAATATTCCAATAAAATGGAAAATCATGACCCAAGCCTCTATTTCACCACATACCTCAATAATTCAACCATATGTGACGTATTTAGCAACTAATCGTGAATTTAATCGGAGAGTCAAGGTTCCAGCATGTATACCTTTCCAAGGAGACTAGAAACAAGTGTTCAAGGCCTTTGTTCCTCAAGAAAATTACACCGGTAGGTAGCCTTTGTGCTAGATAACAACTTAATCGGAGTAGATTTGCGCGAATAGAAGAAACTTTTCAAGATTTGGAGAAGAAATGAAGGAGAATGAGATGAACTCTCTTTGTCTCTCTCTCTCTCTCTTATTTCGGCCAAGATGCAGAATTAATGAAGGAAATTAAGCTAAGCTTGTGTTATAAGAAGGTTGGAAAGCTAAGGATTAATTCTAGCCACAAGTTTGGCTAACACTTGGACTAATCTTGACCACAAATTTTTCTCTCTCTTGTTGCATTTCTAACCTCTAATTTTCGGTCAATAGGAGGGCTAAGAGGGGGAAGATATTTTGCTCCATTAATGATAAACTTGTATGGCAAGAAAGTGGTGATCAAGTGGTGGTTCAATCGGTAGTGCGCGGTACACGTCGGTTCGCGCCGTTTTTCTTAAAACTCACGTACTAGGGTTTTTACTTTCCATTTACTAACCTTATCTCATGGCTACTACTCACATATTATTTCTCATTTAAAAGTCACTTTTAATCATCAAATTGATCCTCGGCCAGAACCGAAAATTCATCCGGCGGAAAAATCGAAAAACCCTAATTTTGCTCAAGTCATGAAACCGAAGCGGAAAACCCTATTTTCTAGGTTCATCTGCACTTATAGTTGAACAATTAGATAGTAGAGCTTTAATAAATAATAATTTTCAAATAAAAGGCATTTTTGAGGAAAAAAAATGTAGAAAATTTGCGGGTCCTCACAAATTCGGCCTCTAACTAAGATGAACAGTGTCAGGCAGAATTGGGGAAATTGAAAACCCTAATCTGGAAATTTTTGCATTCAAGTGCTAATCTTCCACTAAAACATCTCATTAGCCATCACAAGTCATTAATTTAACAAAATCAAGATCAAAGAAAGGATGGTTAGACATGATACCTTGAAATATCAAGAAAGGTGATGGCTTAGGGATTTTTCTTCCAAAACAACTCCACCAATAGCTTCAATCTTCCTTAGCTAGCAAGTTTTATGGAGTGATTTGCAATTTAATCGGTTAGAACTCAAGATTGGAGGAAGAAATTGAGGTGCAAGATGCTGGATTTTCTCTCTCTTTCTCTCAAAATTTCATCCATCATGCTTACAAGAAGAAGAAATGATGAAAACAAAAGGTTTGGTCAAGATAAGAAGAAGAAATCATGGTCTTAGTCAAAGGTCCAACTTGCAATGGGTTTGTGACACTTGGCCCTTCTAGTATTTTCTTTAATCCTTTGGCTTCCAATGGTTACATCATATAACCACCCTCTAATCATTTCCTAGCACCTTGTAAAATAATAACAGTTAGCACACAATTCACTTAGTCACCAAAATTATATCACACTAGCGGGTCCCACATCCGGTATAAGCTCTTAATTTCTCAAAAACTAATTGATACTAGAAAAATCATTTTAAAACTATCTTTGCTCATAAACTTTATATGGGGAATTTTTCTAATCAAGAAAATGTAGAAAAGGCGGGCGATTAAAAAAAATAAACCCTAGAAAATTAGAAAATTTCCGAGTTCTCAAACTCATTTTTTTTTTCGGGACGTCACACTTTCGCCTTAACATAAAATGTTAGAATACTTAATTCCTTTATGCTAAATTAATGATACTTGAGTCGATAGCTTTACTATCTTAAAATAAATCATTTAAGTTCCTATGATTAATTCCAATTAGTTGCTAATGTTAAATGTTAATAAGAATTTCCGCGTTAAGATGAAAACCAATGAATTTTAGATAAATATGATTCTAATATACTAAACATACTTAAGGCGTGAAAATTCGATAAATATATCCTTATCTTTCTTTGTTTTCACAATAAGTGCGTAAAAATAATTTTTATGTGCAAATTGACACCCTGGGATTTAATTATTATTTCACTTAACTTTATATTACTAAATCGATAAATTTCGAGTTAGACTAACTCCACTTCTTGAGAAATAATAATTGGAAATTCTAATAACTAATTTAATCGCTAAATAATATAGGAATTACTAGGAACCTTAATATTAAAGTTTAATCGAGAATTATTCGATAAAAATGGTTTAGGTATATTAGGGTATAATTAGGCGTTCAAATCACACTTGGGGATAATTTTTAGAATTAAGTTGGATTTGAGAAATTAAGTTGAGGTTAGGGAGCAAAGTGAAAAGACTAAAATGCCCTAACATTTCCATGCAAACCAAACGAAACCCCTGACAACAATTTTAATCACCGCAACTATCGGCCAATCACATTTTCTCCAATTCGATACGCAACCGATTCGCACACACGCAACCTCTGCTCCAAAACCGTAAACCATTCTTTCTTCCTTCTCCAAAACCGCGGCACCATATTTTCTACTTCATTCCTATATCACAAACCACTACCGCAACTCCATTCCATTTCCTCTGCAACAATTCACTCAGACCACACTCCACCTTCACCTCGTTAACATCGACTGAGATAGTGAGGGAGAGACTGAGCCGCACTCTGCAATCCGAGAGGGAAGAAAAGAATCCGCGAGCTGCAAATTTTTCCTGCTCTGTCCGTGAGCTGGAGAGAAGAAAGGGGAGCAGCATTGCGTGAGCTCCACCCCTTGTCGCACTCTTCACCTTCCACCAACCACAACCATCTTCACCGCAACACCATACTAGCTGCAATCAGTTTCCAGCAGCAACTACTGCAACAAAAATCTGCTGCGTGCGTGAGAGCCGAGGGGAAGGAAAATTTTTCAGATTTCCTGTGCGAAGGCTTAGCTTACTGTGAGGTAATTTCTGGACCATTTTAGGATTGGTCGGAGGTAGATTGAGCCATCTAGGGGCATGCATGTATTGTTTGTGTCCGGATGAGGAAATCAAAGAAAAGGAAAATCTGATTTTTGATGGAAATAGTTTTGCCGAGAAGCCGAAACAAAAATGCAGCTTTAATCTTGTTTCTTTGGAGTAATCTGAGCTTTTAAATGTTGTTAACTAACTAAGAACTAGGTGATTAAGTCTTGCCTGAAGTTAGTTAGTTCGGATTAAGCTAGAAAAGAAGAGATGAAACAGAATCGGCTTGCCTGCAAGCTCATCCGAGAGTGGCCGAACAACTTGCTGGTTGATTGATGAATTTTTGGTAACAACCGAGCTGAATCTGGACTGGAAATGCTAGCTAATTAGTTCAGTAGTTGTGCATGTGAGATTTAAGTGCCAAATACAAGGTTTTAACCGAAGGAAAATTTTGTTTATGACTGAGTAAATGCTGGAAAATTTACGTGACTTGCCAAGGGAGTGAAACCAGAATTTGCAGTTGTTTCTGGAATTTTTTTTCATTAGCAAACAATGTTTAGAAATGCATGAAATATATGTGTCTTAAGTCTTGTAAGATATTCAGTTGTAAAGTACTTGATCCGTTGGATAAATTGACCAAAAATGGTGAAACATAGCTGCTGCAATTTTTTTTTCCAGCTTAGCCGATGGTGGCTCTTTTGAGTTTTAATGGAAACTTGGTGAGTGGGCTCTATGAATTCCCACAATGACTTGGATGATCTGATTAGCTAGTCAAGTATTTGCTTGTCGGATTTGAGTACTTAATATCATGTATTAGCCGAGTAAAAAGTTGGTTTTATGACCAATTAGCTGCTGGAAATTCTGTTTAGCCGATGACAGATTTATTGTGGTGGAATTATTTGCCAAAATTACATGTTATTTGTTTTATTTCATGTCGGAAAATTTTGATGGTGGGCTCTATGAACTCCCACCCTTGGATTGATGATGGATATAATGCTAGTTTAGTGTTTAAATGGGTAGATTAATGATACCTAGCTAGTCTAGACTCCAAGAGATGCATAGTTCAAAAATGTTCAGATTTGCCCTGTTTTAATCGCAACCCTTTTTGCAAAATTTTGAGGGTTTCATGACTTGTATATCATGTTGATATGTTTAATATATGGTGTACAAAGTTTCATTGAAAAATATTGAGGTTTGGTTGGTCAAATAAATCGATTTAACAAAGCTAGTAAATCTGGAACTATTTCCGAAATGCTCTGACCAGCTTTCGTATTTCGGCCATAATTTTGAACTCCGATGTCAAAATCGAGTTCCGTCAGTGGCATTTGAAACTAGACATTCAAACCTTTCCGACGATATAAAATTTACATTCTGGTTCCATGTATGTGAGCCAAACCAACTATTTTAAGTTGGCTATTCTGTTTCTCTGTTTTACAAGAACAAAATGCTGAGGCTGCAACTTTTGACTCGAATTCGAGCTAGTTGTGTGCCGAATTTCAAAATAATTTCTTCTGTGAAATTATAGCTCTATGAATGTGTTTTCCAACGCCTTAAATCATGCCAAATTCCGAGTTAATTTGAGAGATCTGTGATCAAAATATGAAACCTGCTCTGCCCTTGAAAACCCTGATTTTTTTAGACAGATTTGATACAAGGTTTGGCAAAGACTTGCTAACTGAATATTTTGATGCTAAACACTTACCAAATGTACCATGACCGTTCTTTAAGTTTTGCCTAAACAAATGAACCAGGTTTGGAGGAATCTTTCTTTGACCAAATGTCTGAAATGGAAAAACAAAAGGTTCAAGGCAGTTTTGTCTTAGTATTTGCAAAATTTAGGTGTTTGATTGACCACCATTCCGAAGTTATTTTTCCATGAAATTTGGTAGAGGAACAACCCTTATATGGTAGTATTATACTGCTAATTATGGTGTTATTCTGAGGCCATTTCATGGGTCAAATAAATTACCAAAGTTCATGACTCGAGTTTGAAAAACCCATGTTTCACAAGGGAATTTTAGTAACTTTGAGCTACCGTATCTTGGTGCTCAAAACCCCGTTTCTCATTCCATTTATTTTGTTATACTCTTGGATTACAACACTAATAGATTTAAAAATTTCAAAAGCTAGTTCCAAACAAGTGAATTTTGCCGAATTTTCAAAGTTGGCCAAAAACCAACTTAAATCTGCCTTATGAACCAAAACAGTAACTTTGAGCCCATTTTTGACTATCTTCCATTTAGAATCATGGAAAAGTGTATTCTAAGAACTTTTAGTACTTTCAAAGAGGTTTCCAATAGTACCAAGTTTTCCAATTTTGGGCTTGTAGAGAGTAAGATATGATGTTTCAAAGATTACTTGTTAAATCTGGAATTTTCTAACTTAAAGGAAACTAAGGGGTTTCGAACTCTTCATTTCTGTCAATATCATTTGATTGTTTTACATTTGAATCCAGAGATGGAAATCAGATTTGTCTTGTGTTTTAAAACCCCACTTTTGAACCTCGAGTTACACGAATTCTAGGCTCGTCTCTGCGTTAATTTCTTAGATTGCACTAGCGTACAATCTTCATCGAAAACTAGAGAATTCGTAGCGATATTTAGTGGTACTTGAATTATTGTTTGCTCAGGCAATCGAGGAGATCTCCAAGAGGAACTCGGAGCGGACGCCTAAAACGCTTGTTTGAGACCTATTGCGCTTGTTTGACTAGGTGAGTGTTCCATATAGGAATACGTAATGGAATAAGTCTAGAACATGCTCATTTCAAGATTTCTAAGTGTTAAGTACTATGTGTTAAATATCTACCATACCCATGCTTGAAAATGCTCGAATAACATGACTTGGTATGCTATGGTTGCATACGTCGTTGGAGTGAATCTCCTCGACTCTCACATGGAAAAAAATGGGATAAGGGCCAATAATGGTCTATTAATATGGCAAATGCCTGCCAAATAACCGTCATTACTCAACCGTTAACCGCCAACCGTTAACTGTTAACCGTGAACCGTTTACCAAACCACATGACTACCTGATTACCTGACTATTTGCTCACATGATTTCTAATCTATATGATTATTCGATATCCGTGAATTACATGCTCCCATGAAATCAACTTGTATTGCTTACGTGCTTACGTGCTAAGTATCCACTTGATTACTTGATTATCATGAATTACATGTTATATGAAGTTGTCCATCATTGTTAGGCGAGTGTGTACTTTACCTCACTCGACCTATTCAAATGATGAATTTTACTTTTTGTCGAATTACTTGGTTACCTGTGCATGTTGTAAGCTATAAGCTGAACTTGGGCCCTGCCTCGGTTACTGACCTACTCGAGCCAGGATTGGGCTCGGTCGGGTAGGTTGGAACCCTGAACAACCGTTTCGGTATACTCGAGTACTACCACTAGAGGGATAAGGTGATGGTCAGTCAATCGAAGGAGTTACCGATCGGAGTTATAAGGACGGGAAGTGGACCGAGTACTGTATCCTTTTGTGCTTGCTTTGCTATTAATAATGTTATTGCTCTCCTAGTTGACATTTCTCGGGTAAGACTCCTCATGATCATTAATCTCTGAGATGAAGCAATCCTTGTAATGTTCTTCTAGTCAGACGAGCCACTAATTGTTTGACTAAAAATTCATGAAAATATATTTATATGGTCATTCATTCCAAAAATACGTTAGTGATTTTAGATAATTTATGAGTTGTACTCATAGTAAAGTTACCAGCAAAAGTACTACTACTACATGTGTTTTCAAAGTAGCAATTACCCGAGTAATGATTATTACCTCATGATAACCTGCCATTGTGTAACCTCGAACCATGCATAAGACATGCACAACTTTCTTGATTTGTTTGAACTGTTAGAGTGTCTTGGAACCTCGCTGGGCTGTGTAGCTCATTCCACGTTGTAATTTTCTTTTACAGGATTTGAGACCAAAGGTGCTCGGAAGTAGTACTAGATTGTTTACTTTCATGAATGTAATTCGAGTTAAACATTGTAGTTTTGCCTTAGGTTGCCACTTGAAGCTGAAAAAGTGTAAACCCTGGATTTGTATGTGGCTTGTATGAATTTGTTACTTGGCTTGTAAGGATATATTTGAATTGATGTTTTGATTCTTGGGTTGTATTCGGGAAGGTATTTTAAGAATCGACGTTGGCTATCTTAAGGCACTGTTATCTCTGAAGTTAATGTGTTTCTAGAAACCGGCTTATTTGGAGGGAAACGATGTTGTAATAGATTAGGTTATACTTCGGAAGGATTTTTGTTAGCTTGCTTGCGTGAGTCCTGGCGAGAGCTAGGCAGACGGCCCGCCAACCCTCTGGTTCGCCTTAGGGGAAAGTGGGGTCGCCACAGGTGGTATCAGAGCTTAGGCTCTAGATCTTTGTAGTGTATCTTAGGCTTTAAGCATAAGATGCCGGACTGTGGAGTTTGACTGTTTAGTAAGTGGAATGTGATCTTAATACTTGATGATTGATTGAGTAATATTGAAGTGTTTGTTTTTAAGTGGGTTTACACACTAGGGTTTCTTATATTGTAAGAAACTGAAGAGAATTGTGTGAGAATTGATTTGAAAAGTGATAGTTGAGTTTCTTGAACATTGGTACTAGCTGATATCTATAAGATCGAATTTGACTGGGTAAATTGTAAGATTCGAGGTATCCTCTAGGCTTGTAATCTTCGTAAGTATATGTATGAAATTGAATGTGAATCTTAGATTGATTGCTTGATTGAGACATTTTGTGAAATTTTCTTTGAGGAATGGTGGCGATTGAGTTGATTTGCATCTGGAGATGGCCAGTCCTAGTGCGAATTGACTTGGTTCCCACTTGACGCTTAAGTGAGCCAGTTGTACATATTCCCTGAGTTTGAAAATGGTACTTGAGGCTTTAACTAGAAATCCCAAGGTTGGTTATTCTTGGAGATGAATGCACTTTAGTTATTGGCTGGCTTGCTAAAGATTTTTAAACTTTGGATAAATGACCTTTGATTTCAACTTGTATTATGACTTGATTAGCTCTAATTTTGTAATGGTATGCAACCTAATTGAGACTAGTTTAACTTCTATGTTAACTGTTAATGTGCTATTTGTGAAAATGCCATCTGTGGATATAGTTTTATTGCTCATTTTGAAAATTGTTAAATATACGTGTGCATAGATAATTTTTAGTTTAGTGAGCCATTTGCACATATTTGTATAGATTAGTTGTGAGAATGGAAGCTAGGAGACGACGAAAGGGACGTCAACCTAGACAACCCCGAAATGAAAGAGTAGATAATGGATCTGATATTGACCAAAATGCCGAGCCCAGTGCTGGGAGAGGAAATGACCAAATGGGACAAGTTCTAACCCGCATGACGGATATACTAGAGCTCTTAGTAGCTCAACAAGGTCAAGGTGTTGGACAGGGAAACCAAGAAATAGGGGAGGAACTAGACCTCGCCCTCCTTATCACCCAAGACCCACTTTACCCATCAACCAGAACAACTATCAATGAACCACTGGCACCCAAGACCCGGCCCGATATAGAACTTTTACCAATCTAGGTCGGCCCCTTGATCAACTATATGAGCAGCTCAAGGCTGCAAGGAAAATTGGTACAATACCTCCTAAAGTCTATACTAAAGGAGTTCCTCCTGGTTATGATCCTCAATCTTTTTGTGCCTATCATTCTGGAGCTCCTGGACATTCTACTATCAATTGTTGGGTACTTAAACATAAAATCCAAGGCATGATCGAGGCTGGGGAAATAGTGCTAAGGGAAAAGGGTGAACAAGGACCAAGTATAAGTACAAACCCCTTTCCCAAATACAAGGACACCTTGGAGGCATCCACCTCCAATGACGAAATTTGAAAAGCTTGAAGGAACCTTACACAATTTGGATGGCCGAGTATCTTCCCTCTCGAAGGGAATTTCGGTAAATCTAGGGGTTGTTATTTACTAAAGTTCACAAAAACTATTTCTTACATATATGAATAGTTTAATGAAAGCATCTTTTGCAATTGAGTTTTTGTCTTGTTTCCGCTTTGATTTGGAGTTTCATGAAATGCACAGTTTGTTTTATTTATTTGATTATTGTCCTGATTTTTAATTCTTTTAAGATGACAAAAAATGAAATTATTTGACCCTTTGAATATCACTGTTCTGGAATTCGATGAAGCCGCACATTGAAAAATCCCTTCATTAAAAAATCCCTGCGTTGAAAATCCCTTCATTGAAAAAGCCTTCATTGAGAAACTCATACATTGAAAAATCTCTCCATTGAGAAATCCCTTCATGAAGAAAACCCTTCATCGAGAAATCCCTTCATTAAGAAAATCCCTTCCTTGCCAAGTTCGAAGCTGATTGGTTAAAGTAGCGTCACCAACGATTGATTTTGATGGATGAAAAGCAGCTGAATGCCATGTGCTATGGCCAGTGTTACCACAACGCATGGCCTGTGTTCATAACAAAAGGTCCGCCACCGGTCCTTTAGAAAAGGAGGACAAAGAGTTAAAGCGAGTTTTACCAATGCAAGATGAAGTCAAAGATGAATTTGGTCTAAACTGGTAAGGCCATTTGTCATTCAAAAAGGTGCTACCGAGTGGAGCACTTATCCTTGAAGAGATGGATGGACAAATATTCCCTCAACCTATCAACTCAGACATGTGTAAGAAGTTTTTATTTTTGATTATGCAAATTTCTTTTGGAAATCATGCAAGGGGCGAAACAAAAGTCAGGTCATCTTCCTTTCCAAACAAAACATTTCATCCCTCGTCATCCCCTTTGAGCTATCAGAACAATAATTTTTGTTTGGCAGCCCCTGAGAATTGCAAACCCCACACTGGGGCAAATTTATTTTGAGAAAAGATGATCAAGAGGAAAAAGAAGAAAGAAAACCCCACACTGGGGCAAATTTATTTTGAGATGAGATGGTCAAAAGAAAAAAAGAAAAAAAAAAAACCCCACACTGGGGCAAATTTAGTTTTCAAAAGGAAATGTAAAAGTGAGAAAATGCAATGAAAAATGCGAAGAGACAAATCCAATCAAACTGGGGCAAATGTTTCTCGGTTTCATTCAAAAATTGGAGATAATCTCAAAATGATGCAATCTCAGGTTATTTCACACCTCTCTCAAAAATTTGCTTTCAAGCCTTAACTTTTCTTGAAAACACCCCACCTGACCTCATTACAGAAACCCAAAGTCCTGGCTTTCGTTACTTGCCGTATTTCTATTAAGAAATTCGTTAATCAACTGGCAAGTGATGTCCATAATGCCTTCACCTAAACTTATAAGGGAAGCGCATTTTACTAATGCCAGCAATCTTCAACTCACATTCTTGAGTCGATCACGGCCAAGTTTTTCCATCGTTCTTTAAGTGAAAACCAGAAAGTGCACCTTTGAAAAAAAAAAGGGAGAGAGAACAGCAAAACAAAAACAAAAAGGTAGGGGCAACCTTGGTGAAAACCCGGAAGGGCGCTAAGGTAGGTTTTGCAATAAGCAAGCACGAGGAGGAATAGCTGGTGACTTGGCTCATTTGGATTTCTCTTCGTTTTGAGATACTTCCGTCAATATTGAATTCCAGGACAAAGATATCCAGAGATTCGAATATGACATCCGTTGGCCAAAAATTGTATTACTTTGTAAAAATATTCTTTTGCAAATACCTTTTTTTTATGGAGCTCAGTTTTCCTCGATTGCCTGTATTCATGACATTTTGTAGATTTAAGCACAGTTGTTTATGTTTACATTCTTTTACCTATTCATTTCTGCATGACATGTGAAATTACTTTTTCTTAATCATCGAATTTTGGTGAGTAACAACCCCATGGTTTATACCAAGCATACTTGGGTTCAGTCATCTTTCGGAAATGGTTGAGATTCAGCAAAGCCGGCTACGCAAGTTTCACAACATGGCAAAGTGCATACCAAGTCAGCCTGGAAAAATGCCCCAGCAAGAAGATTGACGCAGGTCGCACAAATACTCGTGTTTACACACTTCTTGAAGGCAGGATTGATCGGATGGTGGTGGCACTGTTTGACATTCTAATTATCTGTTTGCAGGTTTAAATTACAAAAATACACACTGGGGCAATTAATTTTTCTAAGTCAAAGATGGTTTCCCTCATTAGAATTTTTAAAATTTTACACAAAGACATTTTGCAAAAGTCTTTTCATATTTCATTTGGGACCGGGTTTTATCCCGCCAACCTCGGCAGGACCGGGTTTTATCCCGCTGACCGTTTATACTTCATTTGGGGCCGGGTTTTATCTCGCCAACCTCGGCAGGACCGGGTTTTATCCCGCTGACCGTTTATACTTCATTTGGGACCGGATTTTATCCCGCCAACCTCGGCAGGACCGGGTATAATCCCGCTGGCCGCTTTTATCAAATTCTGACCGGGTTTCATCCCGCCAACCTCGGCAGGACCGGGTTTTATCCCGCTGACCGTTCATATCACATTGGGGCCGGGTTTTATCCCGCCAACTTTGGCAGGACCGGATTTTATCCCGCTGACCATTTATATCTCGGCAGGACCGGATTTTTTCCCGCTGACCGTTCATACCTCGACAGGACCGGATTTTATCCCGCCAACCTCGGCAGGACCGGGTTTTATCCCGCTGACCGTTCATATCACATTGGGGCCGGGTTTTATCCCGCCAACTTCGGCAGGACCGGATTTTATCCCGCTGACCATTTATATCTCGGCAGGACCGGGTTTTATCCCGCTGACCGTTCATACCTCGGCTGGACCGGGTTTTATCCCGCTAACCGTTTATACTTTATTTGGGGCTGACTTTTATCCCGCCAACCTCGGCAGGACCGAGTTTTATCCCGCTGACCGTTTATACTTTATTTGGGACCGGGTTTCATCCTCGGCAGGACTGGGTATAATCCCGCTGGCCGCTTTTATCAAATTTTGATCGGGTTTCATCCCGCCAACCGTTCATATCACATTGGGGCCGAGTTTTATCCCGCCAACCTCGGCAGGACCGGGTTTTATCCCGCTGACCGCTTATACCTCGGTAGGACCGGGTATAATCCCGCTGGCCGCTTTTATCAAATTCTGACCGGGTTTCATCCCGCCAACCTCGGCAAGACTAGGTTTAATCCCACTGACCAATTCAACACACTGTGGCAAATCTTTGGAGAATTTTTTGAGCAAGTCTTATGCAGTTTTTTCATACATACCCGCATTTCATTTGCATCGCCACTAGCCGTGGGTCAGTCCCACTAGTGAGCATTTCACGTTTTAATTTCTTGTTCGGGTCAGTCCCGTTTTAAATTCTGTTCGGGTCAGTCCCGTTTTAAATTTCTTGTTCGGGTCAGTCCCGTTTTAAATTCTTGTTCGGGCCAGTCCCGTTTTAAATTCTTGTTCGGGTCAGTCCTGTTTTAAATTCCTATTCTGGTCAGTCCCGTTTTAAAATTTCTTGTTCGGGTCAGTCCCGTTTTAAATTTCTTGATTCAGATCAGTCCATTATAAACTTCTCGTCCGAATCTGTCCCATCAAAAGGGGTCAGTCCCCACCGTTCGAGTCGTTCGCAGCCAGATAACACAGGTAAGTATTTGGTGTCTACTTCTTTGTCTCAAGTTTTTTCAAAATTCAGACAAAGAGGGGCAAACTGTAGACACCAAAATTTTAGTGTAATTTCATTTACTATTTATTTTTTAGTTTTTATTTGTCGTGTTAGTTTTATTCACTTTTTAGTTTTTAATTTTTTTAGTTTTTATTTTATTATTTTATTTTTAAGCTTTAGCATAGAATTTCTCGAAAAAAAGGAAAAGCATTCAAAAATTATGCTTTAGTTGTTTTGATTTAAATCCAATGTTTTCTTGGGGAAAATATGAAAAATGAAAAAAGGGGGAAACCCGATAGCGGATTTTTGGGCTATTTAAAAAAAATGAAGGAAAAAGAAAGAAAAATTAGCATTTCATTTTTATCTTTTTATGCCTAGTTCCGCTCATTTTAATTTTTCTTAATTAGTTATTTTTCTTAATTAGTTATTTATATGTTGTTAAATTATTATTAAAAAAAAAAAGGACGTTGTGTTTCAGCCGCAGCAGAAGAAAAGTGCAGCTGCGTTTCTTGGTTTTCTTTAGCTCCCTTCGATCAATGATAGTACAGTCCACCTGGCTTAGCCTAGAAATCCCAATGGTGAAGTATCAAGAACCATCAGATGGTTTCCCAAAAATGCAGTCGGCTTCATCCAACCATTGCTGAGAGGGTTTTAGTTTTCTGAGGCTATATAAAAGAAAGGGGATGACGGCTGAAAAGGTGGAGAAAAAAAAGGAGAGTAAAGGGAGTGACGGCCGAAAATCTGGAGGAGAGAAAAGAAAGAAAACAGCGACAGAGTAGAGAGTTTTTGGGGAGAGAGGGGCTGGAGTGGAGCAAAAGAAAAGAAGAAGTAAAAAAACGCAACCGAGAGCAAGAGGGAAGATTGAAAGGACGGCTGGGAAAGTTTTGAGGGAGAAAGAGGCTACGGGTAAGGGGAGCCCGAAAGGGAGAACTTCAAGGGAAATAGCAGGAAAGAAAAGGAAAGGGGGTTAAAAAGAAAAGATTTCTCTGGCTGAGAGTGACGTGAGTTTGAGAGAGGGAAGACAGGAGAACTGTGAGTGAAGGAGGAAGACGAAGCCTGGTGTTGCTTCCTTGGTGAGCCTAGATATCACCGCAGCGGCTGGCCTCCTGAGAAGCGGTCATCGTTCACCACGCCTTGCAGCCCGGATCGTCGACAAAGAGAGGCCACTGTAAGCCATTCTCCCCTCTAAACCTTGAGTTTTAAGTGCTGATTCCTTAAGCTTTCCAAGCATGTATATGCGTGATTGGAACTTTACAAACTCAAATCTGTGAGTTCCACGTCGCCTTGCTTTTGCCTTTAGCGTCAAAGCTGTCGTCTTTTATGGTTGCTGTTACCTTGCACGTTCAGTGGGGAAAAGTTTGAGGCCCATTTGGTGTTTGTTCATAGATTGAAATTTAATATCAAGATGCTAGCTTTGAAAAGAAAGGATATTTGCATGGCCTGTCCATTTGAATTGTTGAATGCATCTTGAAGAAAAGTCTCCTGTTTCGTTTTTATTGTCTGGGTTGGTTCGAATGTTGGAGCATTTGTCTTGGTTGTTGTTGGAACTTTTTGTTTGGACTGAAATCTGGGATTTGTTGCTCAGTTCATATACCACATGCATGCCCAAGCCAAAATTCTGGTATTCAGCCTGTGTTGATGAAATGATAAGAGAGTTTTTGTTCTTCCTTTTCTGCATTTTTTCCAGAATTTTCGTATGATATCTTTCCAAGTTTCTGGTCATTTGATTGTGATCATCATGTAGTTTGTTGCTCAGTAAAGTTGTGATATTGAAATGAGGAATATCTAATCAAAGCTATGCGTTTGAATCAAAAATCTGGTTTGCATGATGAAAATGAAAAGAAATGCCGTGGCTGGAATCTGCTGAATGCATGAGCTTCTTTGTGTCTTTGCATCAGTTTTCTTCTATATTTGGGTTTGTTTGAATTTTGAAATTGTGTGTTATAATGCTTAGATTAGCTTTGAATGTTTGGTTGAAAGATTTTTTATCAAAATTAGTGTTGAGGTTGATATCCTTGCAAGAAAAAAAAATTTGCAGCAAGCTTTGAAACAAAATGGAAGCATGTTTCATTGTTATAGTTGCAGAAGTTTAATACTTCCGTAAGCTTTTGCATGGGTTTTGCATGGAAAAATCTTTCCAAAATTGCCTTTTAACTCCCTCAAGTTTCCCCTTATGCCACTATGACCCGGAAAATTGGGACAATTAATCGATTGGGTCCCTGTAATTTTGCAGCAATGCTACAAGGACTAATTTGAGTTATAATTTCTTGCAAATAGGTCTTAGAATAATTGAATTTTGAGCCATTACTTGACCTTTTCTTTGCCCTTGGATCCTTGAAGTTCTTAAAAATAAGCTTGAGTGTTTGGTTAATGTTCGCAATTGAGTCCTTGGTAGTCTCAATTTTTCAACTCGATTGCTTGTTTGCTTTCATTAATTACCATGTTTTGTTTAGGTAGTACTTAATGCATGAATTTGTGAACTTTGTGTCTAAATGAGCTTGTGTTTTTCTATCTTCGTTAATTTCCCTAAATAAATTGGTTACTTGACATTTCCTTGCTCTTGGACCTTTAAAGTTCCTAAAATGTTTCATTTGGACTTGATTGTTTGATTAAGGGTTGCTATTGGATCTTTAGTCAGTTTTGCTATTTTAGAATTTTGATCAATGACTCACTTTTGCTTAGAATTCATGCATTATTTGATCATTTCTAAGTTGCAAAGTGAGGAAGGATTCGATGTTTGATGGATTCCGATTGTCTTATTTACATTTTATCATTAAATTGGTGCATTAATCCTTTGCTTTGGATGGTTTTAGCCCAAGTTATCCCGTTCTTTGGTGACTTTAGCCCAATTTAAGTCTTGTCCACTTTATTAGCACCACAAAAGGGGGAGGTATAATTTCTTTTATCCTTTTTTTTTGTCTCTCCTATGTGATCCAACGTGCTAAGTGAATTGCATGTCTACGTTGCTTTCCTTGCCTTTCCTTGATTCCTTTCGTTTATTTCATTTACTCTTGCTTTTTGTTAAGTTATTCTTTTATGGGGTACGTGTACACCTCTTGGCTTGTAATAGATAGGGCTTGGCGAGCATTCTTGTCCATTTTTCCCCTTCCCCTTTTGTTTTAGTTAGCAAATGTAATAGGTTCATTAGCTTGGTTATTCGCTTTTGTTGCTATGTGTTAATTTGCTTTATTAGGTTCTTCCATCTAGTCGAGCATGCTAAGTGTTATGTGCTATGTGTTTATAGGTGATTGGCCTGTCTACTCGCTTTCCATAGCCATGGATGAATGTACGTCACCACACTAGTCCAACGCTAGTTGTGGCCCGTTGCTCGTTTCCACTAGTCCAACGCTAGTAGGAATTCATAGAAAGGGCTAGTCCAACGCTAGACCCAATAGGCCGTTCCTTCTCGATAGAACGTACTTGCATGTTTTACTACATTCCATGCATTTTTCTTAGTTTTCTATCATTTGGCATGCTCCTCCAATCTTTCCCCCTCATTTTAGGTTTTGCATCCTCATGCTAGGTATAGGGTACTTTTGCTTGAGGGTCCCCTTTCGATAAGGGAAACGAGCGAGTTTGGCTACAAAATAGCCTTAGCACGCTAGTTCTTCCTTCTAATCCAAGGGAAAATCAAAGTCGTAAAGTTAGGAGTCCTTCCCGTGCTCGACTTGATGCATTCCCTTAGGGTCATACACTTGCATTCTTTTTATATCACCTCCTCACTCTCAATCCACATTTTCTCACCACTCTCTTTCTATCATTTATTTATTTTCTACCTCACAAATGACACTCAAATTTCATTTATATGTATCTACTATCATATTTTCATCCATTTGCACACAAACACTTTTATTTTCTCACATTTGCACACTTACATTCATACTTGAGTCTTCATTTGCATCATTCGCGACCTCTATGAGGACCTTCCTTATTGGCCACCACAACTCATGTGGTTGGGACCAAAAAGCCTCATAAGAGACATTTTAGATTTAGAATTGTATTTTTCTTTCCTTTTCATATTCATTAGTCACATCCAACATGCAACGCATATTTTGGGTAGAAGAATTAGAAAAAGTAGGGCTAAGTCACGCAACTAGTTTTGGCTAGTGTAGGGGAGTGCCTTAGGTTTTGCCTTTGCCTTTTCCCTTATCAAATGTGACCCCCGATCCCTTTTTTTGGTTACGTAGACCTAAAAGTTCTTTTAAAAAGGGTTTGTTTTCTTTTCTTTCCAAAACAAAAATCATTTTTGGGTGACTTGGTACACCCTAACTCTATACCAAGTGGCGACTCCATTTTCCATTCAAAAACCCTTTTTGAACTTTGTTTGGCCAAACCGTCGCATTTCACAATCCCACGGCCTTTTATTTTCACTTTCACACACGTTCACATACATATCGCACACATTCACACACCTATATTCAAAAGTGGGGCGCGACAAAAGCATTTTTATGAATGCAGGGGAGGGGGAAACAAAAGAAAAATACCCCGAGTTAGTAGGTAAGACTATAAAATCGGCATGCATGTCCTATAGGGGAGCCCTTTTATGTCAAGGGTAGGCCTAGCATGAAAATGCAATCCTCTAGGGTAGGCACTATACAATACCTGATGAATCCGATCAACTGATTGAGTGAAAAAATGATTCGAAAAATTTGGCCAATTCGAGTGAGAAGAGACATTTTTCTTAAAAATGAGGACAAAGTCCGAATGGATTGCTTGTTTTGATCGACGCATGATGTGCAAAAGAACCTGCTCTTGAAAGGGTTGCAATGTCTCGACTGATTTATTCAATGATTATTCAATGAACCTTAGACTTAAACCCTAAAAGGGAATAAGCAGGTCAAATGGATAGGATGAAATTGATGATTTATTCAAAATTGACTAGATTACCTTAAAAAGGGTAAAATGGTCAAATGTATTGAATGAAATTTGATTATTTATTCAAAAATCGACTAGATCACCCTAAAAAAGGTAAATTGGTCAAATGAATTGATTGAAATTGATGGTTTATTCAAAAATCGACCAGATCACCGAAAAAGGGTAAATTGGTCAAATGAATTGAGTGAAATTGATGATTTATTCAAAAATCGACCAGATCACCCAAAAAGGGTAAATTGGTCAAATGAATTGAATGAAATTGATGGTTTATTCAAAAATGGGTTGAATTGTCCACCCATTAGTAATTTTCAAAAATTCATTGCGATGCATTAGTCTATGAGCCTCCTAAAATCAAGATTTGGCCTCAATATATTTATCGTCTCAACAATGAGAAATCATTTGTAAATTAGTTCGAGTTATTGTCCTTTACGCAAGGGATGTTTACCAATTATGTTAAAACGGCCAAAAGATGATTGTTAGATGCTCATGTTCCAAAGTTTGCTCTATGAAAATGATCGGATCCTACCTTACTTTGTGCACTGCCCCTTTGGATGGTACAAAATGTAAACGTGCAAGTCTCATTGGATTATATATGCGGGACACAGGGCAGTTTATTCCTAACACGGGATCCCCTGAATGGCATTCCCTTTAAGGTAGATGCATGATGCCAGTTTATTAAAGCAATAAAATATGCAATTTAAATGAAAACGTGACCTAAGGCACCCTTTATATGCTAGGGTAGGCCTAAAATGATATGCCATTATTAATTTACGAATGCATATACCAGAATTTCTAAACATGCAATAGCCTGCCTATAAGGGTAGGTCCTAAAAGAGGATCATGCCATACCTCTCATTTCCTAACGTTTGTGAATGCAAAAGACAAGAGACAAGGAAACGTCTGTTCAACACATAATCACATAACACGTTGGACAATTAGATGATATAAAAAGCAACAAAGATAAATAAGGAAAGAGGGGTAGGATCCCTCCTCTCGTGCCTAGTGTCCTTAATAGGGTAGGGTCGACTCTACCCTAGGCAATTATAATATGGATGCATGAGATTTGGCTCACTAATGCATCTAGACTCGATAAGGCTTCGGCTCCCAAGCTTTCAGACCTAAAGGCGAAGGGTCATCTGTGACGGCCCCACCACCCCCTAGGGCGTACCCCAGGGTTCGGCGGGTCGCCTGCCCAACTCTCGTCGGGACTCACTCAAACACTACAGTCCTCAAATAAATTTCAAGATAAATCTCAGATATTACATCCAATTCACATCACGAGTACCAGAAAGTAAAACTTAGAAAAGTTGAGAACTATAACCACCACAACAAATATATACATCTTACTAGTCAACCTAAAACAAGTACAAGTTCACTCGTCTATAATCGAAACCCTAAACACCTTCCCGAGCGATCCCCGCGTCGGCCCCCTGCTAAGGAAAACAAAAGGAAAGGGGTAAGCTATATGCTTAGTAAGTAAACAGGGGTAAAAACGTAAATTTCACATTTAGATAAGCAATTATTTCACAAAATGCCAAGTCAAGTGCAAAAGTAACAATACAAAGGAAGGATACAGGTTGGCTCCAAAGCCAAGTCGTTTGCCATGCGTGACCTCCTGCCGACACTCCGTCGACCACAAATAAGGTCCGTAGAACTCCACTTGTACACCCACCGAACACCTTATCACCCTCACTGGCCAGTCACCTCACAAACTTGCCCGGGCGAACGAAATCACAAACTTGAGCTTGAGTCAAAAGCTCGGGTCACAAACTTGGTCCACATACTCGGTGAACCGGATTCACAAACTTGGTGACCTCAAACCAAGTTGGACTGACTTCGACCAAGCCCTAACCGGCTCGAATAGTCCATCTAGGTATTGAGATCGGGCCCCAAACTCACAAACTTCACAAAATTATTCAAAAATCATCCCGAGCCACAAGCTCAAGGGTTTTAATTCCAAAATTGCTCATATACACAAGCCATGTACAAATATGTGCGCAAATTTAAGGTTTAGGTCGAGTGCGATAAAGTACACCCTCGCCTAAGTACCCTCTACATATATATCGAAACACATAAGCAACTAACATACAAGAGCGGCCTGAATACTTACCCAAAATACAAAAGTAGTACAAAAGCGGAAATCACTTCGTGTGTTGGCTAGTAGTGGGCCCCACCGGTTCCGCCTAACTCACCACGGTCTGAAATAAAGATTTTATCACATTATATCACAAACGGCTACTAACAGACCCAAAACAGGCAAAACGGCAAAAGCCGACACACGTAAGTATGGAAACGGCAAAATTGGCACATGCAAGTGCGCGGAACGGCAAAAGGAAACGGCCAAATCTGCCATCTCAAACCATTTTGATCAAAGATTAGGCTAGGAATGTCGGATCAAAGTGAACGAGATACCGTTTTGAATCTATGAGAAAGGGATACAAATCCCCTGAAGAAACTTTAATCTAGATCTGAATGGAAGCAGGTCGAAATTGTAGAAAACAATACCAGAAATTTACGTCTTAGGGTGACGAACAGGGTTGTTTGCTGGACCATAACTCCCAGCTCACAAATTCAAATCAGGAAATTCCAAAGGCATTAGAAAGATGAGACATAAGGCTAAAACTTTGATGTTTTGGCTAAGACCTGAATCTATTCAGAACAGAACCAAAATGGAGTTCCAAAGTACCCGTCAGAACTGTCCAGATTCAAAGGCAGTTCTGACGATAAATCTTGTTTCGGTCATAACGGGAGCTACGAAACTCGGATTTCGACGCACTTTATACCAATTCGAAGCTAAAACCAAGATCTACATTTCTTATGAAGGAGTCAACACCCAGATCATACGGTATCAAAACCGAAAAAGTCACGGGCAGAAGCTAAACTAAAAACGCACAGAATCTGATGTTCAGAACAGGCTTGAGTATTTCATCTATAACTCATGATACACTAATCCGTTTGACCTGAAATTTTACAGGCATATACAGGACTTAAGGGGCTACAATATTTAAGAAGGCCACTAAGTCCAATTTCGAGTGTGACTACGTGAAAAATGTAATATACTACACCAAAATCGCAAAATAGGTTCACAAACCGTATTCTAGTACAAACATCATAAAACAGCCTACATAAGTCCAAATCCAGAAATTCCAAAGCCATATGAAAGCTTAGAAACATGGCTACAATTCATCAGAAGACCTCAAAAACCAATTCCGAAGTATTCCCAACCAAAATAATCCAATTACAGACGCAATTATCAAATTCGGGTGGAAACAGGGCAGCAGGGGTAATTTAGTCTTTGCACAGGCTACGTTTCTCCGATTGAGCTGAAATTTTGAAGGCATTTCTAAAACATCATTCCCTACAACTTTCATGTTTTAACCTAAGGCAAATTCGGCCTCTAACATGGAGCACTAAAACCGGACAGAATGGAAGTCATATTTTCCAGAAATCTGGAAATTTGGGATTTCAGGGGCAATCTCTTCATTTTCTTGATTCAATCACTACCACAACCTCTTATACAAGCGTATATACATCATATACCACTCCTACAACAAGTATAAGAAGGAAATCAGTCAAACCCAAAGTCATATACATCACCCCAAAATCATCACAACAACTTGTATAGCTACTAATCTAACCAAAACACAAGCTATATAACATCTTAAACAAAAATAAAAGAACCAAAGCCATGGGTCAGACCTTATACCTCAACAAAAGGGCTTGCAAGAGTAATACTTCATCTCCTCTTGAAATTTCTGGTTCCTTAAGCTTCCCAAGCTCTCAAACTATTGATTAATCGGTTTAGATTTCTTGTTTTCTCACTTAAGTGGACCAAACTCAAGATGGATTATGATTTCTTTCTCTTGGCTTTTCCCTCTCTTTCTCACGGTTCATATGGCAGAAATAGAGGCTGAAATGAAGTGCAATTGAAGCTTCAAAGAAGGTTAAAAGGATAGGAATTGATTTGGGTCAAAGGTGACAAGTGTCACAAGTTGATTGGTAGTCAAAATTTTTTCTTTTCTCTTGTTTTCTTGGTCAAGTATTGTGGCTGGTGTATGAGATATTTTGAGGGTTAATTAGCTGAAATAAAATGAGAAGATTAAGGTAATAAAGTATGGGTCAAGTGGTGTGTTTACCCGGTAACAAACGGTACCCGTCGGTTCGAGCCGATTTTTCTTAAATCGCGTATACTAGGGTTTTTACTTTCTAATCACTAACTTATTATTATCACTTCAAATCATATAATATTTCCTCATCCAAAAGTCACTCTTAAGCACCAAATTTGATCCTCACTCCGTACCGGATGATCATCCGGCGAAAAATCGCGAAAACCCTAATTTGCTCCAATCTTGAAAACGAAGAGTGAAACCCTACTTTCTAGGTTCATTTGCACTTGTTGTGGAGTACTTGAGTAGTAGGATCATATTAAATGAATAATTTCCAAATAAAAGGAATTTTAAGAAAAGTGTGATGAATTTTACAATTTCATAGAATAAAATTAGGGTTTTGATTCAAATATGAGGGATTTAAACATAACCTGCTAGTCACAAGTAAACTAGAGTTTTAAAGTACAAGTAGGGTTTCTAGTCTTTAAAATAAAACAATGTTTTAAGACAAAAATAAAATAAAATAAACCATAATCTTTTCTTTGAGATTAAACAAAAATAGTATCCTAAACTTTGGGGTATCACATCATCACTCCCAGGGCCTTCGATCGGTGGCTCGAGTGATCCCCTAGGTAGCGTTATGGGCACAGAGCACACCATCCGCCTACCCAAAGCAATCGATCCTAATCCTACAAGGAGGTGTGGGATAGCGCCCACAATAAAGAGAAAAAATAGGGTAAATAAAACTATACATGCACGTATGAAGTGCTCCGTTTGGAGGGGAGGGATCGAGAACCAACGCGAGGCTCTAGGGTAATATTCCCCCACCCAAATGCAATGCAAAGCGCAGGATCACATAAATAAACCATTCATCCCTCAAATCAATCGTATGCAAATGTGTGAGGGAGGGAGTTGATATGCGCGAAATACAAAAATCCTAAAAAGGGAAAAATGCAATCCTAAACATCCAAATGCGATATATAAAAAGGTTAAAAGAACAAAAGATTGACTAAATCAAATTTGCTCGGACTCTCTAAGTCCCCAGTGGAGTCGGCAGCTATCGCGCCCCATTTTTATAATAAGAAAAATAAAAGACGAGTTTAAAAAAATGGCTTTTCATTCGATTTTTGATTGAAAAATGAATTTTTTGGTTTAAAAATAAAATGAAGAACATGGGTCTAAATGAGACTTGAAAATGCGACGATTTGACCCAAAATATAGTTTAAAAAGGGTTTTAATGAAAAATGGAGTCGCCACTTGGTATTGAGTTGAGGTGTACCAAGTCACCTAAAAATGAATTTTAAAGGAAAAAGTAGAAAACCCTTTATAAACTACTCCAAGTCTACGAAAATCAGAGAAAAAGATTCGGGAGTCACATTTGAAGAAAGGGAAGGCAAGGATAAGAATCCAAGGCACCCTTTCAACCTAGCCAAGGCTAGTTGCGCGATTTAGTCAAAGATTTTCTTATTTTACCCTTAAGATTTATCACATTTGGATGTACTATATGAATGCATACCCTAGACCTAGGAGGGTGTCGGGGGGTCGAAATGTATCTTGAAAACTTACTTGGTACCAATCACATTAATTGTGATGCCCAATAAAAACTCTTCGAAGAAGTCACGAATAATGCAAGTCACGAGACTCGAAAGAAAGAAAAAGTAGAGAAAATAATAAAAATAATAATAATAATATGTAAATGTGTATAACCCAAAGGAATGCATCATAATGGGTGTGGAGGACTTATACTCGTGACTTCCAATGTTCCCTTTAATAGAGGGAATACGAGCGTGCTAAGGTTAGAAAGCCAAACTCGTCCATATCCCATACGCAAGGGGTTTTCCTATCTAATCAAGAAAATGATCTAACCTAATTCTAATTCTTAAATGAAAATGCAAGCTAATGTCATGTCTCATGCATAGGAGTAAGTAATATACATATAAGGAAAAATATGGGGGAAGGGACATACGTATAAGGAGGGATGCCATGCAAAAAATGATAAGAGACCCTAAAAAGTGAAAATATGAATGAGATGAAGTGATTTATCACACAACCGTGATCTAACGCTTGAGGGGCTCCTAAGGGTCTAGCGTTGGACTAGCCCATGTCTACAATTTCCCACTAGCATTGGACTAGTGAGAAAAGTCAGAACAAAGGGTCACAACTAGCGTTGGACTAGTGTGGTAACGTCACACATTCATTACAATCAAATAAATCATGTAAAGTATAATAAAGCAAATAAACACATAAACCACATAAAACACATAACACGTAAGCATAATATCTAGATGCAAGACCCTAGGAAAGCGAGTACCACATAACACATAGGCATGCAAAAACACACAAGGCAAATAAAGCAAACAAACCCAAACTATTACATTGGGGGGCCCCTACTACAATCTAAAAGGGGGAATGAATAAGATAAAACAAAATAAAATAATTAAATCTCTAACTATTACAACTTTGGCATTCAAGTGCCTTTCGAATGATCAAAATTAAAAAATAAATATACAACACTAAAAAAAATAAAGTGGATAAATAAATAAAATGAAAACATTCGAAAGGCATGCAATTAAGCACATAAATCATGTAGGGCAAGCAAGGTCAAAAAATTGAGAAATAAAGGATAGGGTGTACCTCCCTTGAATTGGGACTCTAATGAAATGAAACCCCTTATTTGCCCTCACAATGGCCATCTCACGGTGGCGGATTCGCAGGCGGCAGTGGTAGAATCCGAAGAGGTGGTGGCGGCTGTGAGCGGTGACGGTTCCGGCAGTCCTCCGCTCCTGAGTATTCTTTTGCTCTTGCCTGCCTCTTCCTTTGCCGAAGTCTTTCTCTCTGTTTTTTCTTTTGTTTTCTCTCTTTTAACTTTGTTTTCTTTGCCCTTTCTTCCAGCCGAAGCTCCCTCTCTTGCCTAGATTTTTCAATCGCCCATCCTCTTGTTTCGAAGCTCTCGTTTTTACTTCGCCCCCCGAAACTCTCGATCTTTCCTTTCTTCTCTCGGTTACTTCCTTTTCTTTTCCTTTTGTTCCTCCCAGCTCCCTTAGCCACCAATCCCTAGGCTCAGATGAAGCTCCCCTCTCTAATTGTTCCCCCCTTTTGTGTTGTTTTTTCCTTTTCCCGTTGCTTGCCTCCTCCATCTGCTCAGCCCGTCACCTGGTTCCTCTGTTTTTCCCTCCGCTGCCACTTTCTTTTTCTCTTGCCCGTCTTCTATTCTAAGCTCTCCCTTTTTGTTTGCGGCTATTTGCCTTTTAAAGGCATCCCAAAAAACTAAACCTAATATGAAAGGCCAAGATTTCAAACCCCAAAGTAGGCTTATGTGTCTTGTTTTTGTCCCTTTGATTTTTCCAATAAATTAAATAATAATAAAGCAATTTTCTTAACAAAAAATGAAACTAAAATAAAATAAACAAAAAATAAAATAAACAAAAATCACCTAAATCAATAAATAAATAAATAAATAAAAAGCTAAAATTTTGGTGTTTACAAATGGTCTAAAGTCCCTCAATTAATCGCGCGCATAAAAACGCGTACTTCCTATTTAAGCGCTATAAAGTGGAACTTCCCAGAAATTCTTATAACGATAGTATAACTAACTAATAATTGAATACTTAAACATAAATATACCTATTTTAAGACTAATGTACATGTCTCCAATTTTTCAAGCTCACTGTACTCTCAAATCAGCTATTGTCTCCAAACGCATATTCACTATTCTCACTTACCGAGTTTCGAAGAAAATAAATTTTGCAACAAGTCACTTTAAAAATATAATTGAGTTATAGACTCGTGTAATTAGGTCTAAAGAGTTTAGAAAATAATATTCGGAGTAAATGGCCAAGTAAATAATTAAATAAACTAGAAATAGGAAATTAAATAAGTAAATTTTGCGAGTCCTCACAGAAGGTGTAGAGGAAGTCCTTAGTTGGCCCCTCCTCTTAAGCCTTCGCTCAATTTTTAATGCTTTCTCAAGCATGTCCTTCAACTCCACATAATGATGCAGCTCAACTTCATCCACAATTCTGGTCTTAAACCACTGTAAAACCTTGCCATGGTGGCCTCATGATCCTCTACTATGTCAGCACGAAGCATGGCTATCTCCATCTCCTTGTAGTAATTTTCAACACTTTGGTTTCCTTGCCTTAGGTTTTGTAACTTGTGGTACAAGTTACGATGGTAAAGGCTAGGAACAAAGCGTTTTCACATGAGAACCTTCAACTCGAATCAAGTAGTGATCTCAATGTCTCCACTACGCCTCCTACTAGTGGTAATTTGATCCCATCAGATGATGGCATATGCGGAGAATGCCATGATGGCTAGCTTCATTTGTTGTTCCTCCGTATAGTTGTTACAGTTGAACATGAGTTCGACCTTCTTTTCCCATTCAAGGTACGCATCTAGATCCGTTTTTCCTACAAAAAGTGGAACTTTTATTTTGACACCTTTAATTGGTTCCCCCTTTGATTTGGAATTCTTCTTGGTTCTCCTTATTCTCGGTTCAAACTCATTCTCTGAATAATTAGAACTATCCAATTCATGAGGAATAGATTTCCTTCGACTCCTACTTCCCTTAGATCCACTTTGGGGAGCCTCTACATTGTCAATTCTTTCATGCACAATCTCCAATTTTTGGTCCAAGATTCGGCAAATGTCTCCCCTTAGGGATTCAGCAAAAAGTTTAAAGTCAAATGCCGAAGGGCTCTCTCCTCCTTTGTAAGGCATGCTTAGGTAAACCTGCAAGAAGAAATTAGTTCAAGAAATAATTTCCTTACTCGCTCCCTTAGTGTTTACTCTCACGCTCGTGTATCACACAACTCTCAATTATATGCTCATCAAGTATTCTCAAAGCTTTGATTTCACCTTTGAAGAGGTTAGATCAGCTCAAAAGTTGCTTGATGGTTCACCAAAAAGAAAGGATCACACAGGTTCGGACAAGAGAAAGTAAGGACACTTGCTTCGGTTTGCAAGGAACTAAATTTTTAGTTGCTGAAATTTCAGATTTTAATGGGTTCAACAAGCCAGATTTGGTAGAATCAATGAGGATACAGAACTCATGAATTGCAGAAATTTAGAAGCTCAGAAAAGGCTCTAAATAACTCCCAAACTGCTGGAAATCTGACTGGAATTTAGATTCAACAAGCTAAAATTTTTGGAAACCAAGACTCCAAACGGAATTAGGAAACCCTTAACTAGACTTGACTTGACTTGGACCCTTTTGTGGCTCAATGAACACATTATAAGGCTGGAAAGATGGTCCTAGTACAGCTGAAATTTCAAGCTAAACACACAGATGTTAGGCCCGAAGACAACCTAAGAGGAGGGGTGAATTATGTTGATTAAAAAACTAATCAAGTTAAAAGGCACTTTTTGCTCAATATGAAATTTATTCTCTTTTCTAAATGATCACACAATGAAACAATCAATAAAGGAGCAATGTCACTTGAGAGTAGAAGAGATAAGCAATTAAGGTTCACAAGATGATAGATAAAAAGCGAAGAATTGCAAACCAATTGACTACCAAGCTCCTCTTGAGTTTGAAGATCAATTCACAAAACAATCTTTTTTAAATTGATGAAATACGACCAATCTTGTACACAAAGGAAGGTTCACTTCCTCCTTGCCCCAACCTACACTCGGTCAAGTTAGGAAATTTTACAATCTCTCAGGATAACCTCACAAAGCTACACTATTGAAGTATTTTCTCACAAATGAAAAGTTTACACGAATCTTACACCATAAAGAGTACAAATGTTCCTTGGAGAGTATTTTCTCACTAAAACTACTCTCAATGTGAGGACCCAAAATTTTTTTCTTATTTTTATGTTATTTTACTGGCTTATTTAAGTATTTATTCACCTGTTTTCTCCGAATTATTTAATTTCAACCATTTTAAATTCATTTACATGGAACCATGTCCCACTTATGTTTTAAAAACATTTCATTAGGAAAATTTATTTTTCTACGACTCGTTTAGTGAGAAATAGCGAATACACGTTTTTGAGGCAAATATTCGATTCGAGAGTGCAATGATCTTGGAGAATTAAGAATGATCAGTAGTAGACCAAGAAAGGTTAATTAAGAGATTAGAGGTGAGTGAGTTCAAATTTTTGCTTTATCGTACGCACGTCGATTGTTTTCCGAAAGACGCGCCGATACAAACTAATTGGATATTTGAGAAATTAATACTACACTTATGCGAGGACTCATGTTTTTATTTCTAAAATAGTTATTTTATAATTATTTACCCTAGTATTAGCTAATTATAATATCGTTACATGAATTCCTTTTAAATTTCGTTTTATCGCGCGCGAATTGGAAGTTTGCGTAAATCGAGCCGGAACGGCTAAGTGGAGATTTAAGAAACTTACACTAGACTACTAAGAGTGCATACATATAGTGTTAAAGGAATTACATTAGAGGTTTAGTGTACAAGTGTAACAAACAAAAGAGAAAACGGTGGTTCGACACCCGCACGCGACACTATTTGTGAGAACCCGTAAATTTTCGTATTTTCTAGGATTTTATTTTATTTAATCGCACGTTTTTCTGTAATTTTTTTTATTAGAAAATTTTCTAACTCGTTTTATGAGTAAATAGGGTTTTTAAAACATTTTTCTAGTATAATTGAGTTCATGAGATTTTTGAAGCGTATACCGGGCGTGGGAGCCGCTAGTGCGGAAAGTTCAGTAATGTTCGGCCAATTAGGTTAAGTTTTGTATATAGGGTTTAATTTATTAGGTGCTAAGAGATAATTAGAGGATATCATTTGGATAAGTGTTGAGGAAACAAAAGGATAGCTTAGCATTTATGAGGGTGACAATTGTCACCTTGTGATTTATTCTTAAATTTTGACTACTATTCATTACTTTACCAATTAAAACAAAAATTGACCAAAAATTTCTCATTTTCTTCATCTTCTTGGCCAGCCATCTTCAAGCAAAAAGGAAGAAAAACCTCTCCACTTCTTACCTCTAATCTTGCCCAATCTTTCAATTCAACCGTTTAATCTTCAAATTACTCCATAAAACCTCTTAGTTTAGTAGTATTAAGGTTGGTTGTGAAGTGATTTGGAAGACCAAGGTGCTAAATTGGGTCTTTTCTTGGGTTTTCAAGGTATGTGACCAAGGAACCTTCCCTTTGATCCTAATAATGTTCAATTGGTACCTTATGTGAGTTAAAGAGATAATTTTAGGTGCTACTTTGTGACTTTTGGTTGAAATAGGTGAATTTTCCTATTTTTTCATGATTTTTCTATTTTTATATGTTTAATGTTGTTGAGTCATGGATTAATGGTTTGTTATAGTGTAAGATGGAGTAGGTATGTGTTGGAAATGATTGTTTGTGAAAAATTGTTGGTTTGAAACTAAAATTCCAGATTAGGGTTCCAAGCAAGCCTGTTCTGTACGAATTTATTTGAGCATGTTATAGGCCGAATCAGCATTAGCACGAAACATGAAAGTTATAGATAATGATGTTTTATAGTTTTCTACAACATTTCAGCTCAATCGGAGCAACATAGCCTGTGAAAAGACTGAAATACCCCTGCTGCCCTGTTTCTATCCGAACATGCTAATCAGCTTCTGTAATTGGTTGTTTTGACCAGGAATACTACTGATTTGGTTGTCGATATCTTCTTAAGAATTATAGCCTTGTGTCTTAGATTTCAAATGGATTTGGAATTACCTGATTTGGAGTTGCGTGTGATGAGATAAGGGTGAATGAATCAGGACTGCCAGTTGAATTTCGCGGTGAGTTTCGAACTGGAAAAATATGGAGGTGTTTTGGTAAATTTGACCTAGTTAGGGTAAGAACTGGACTGAGTAGCCTTCTTCAACATTGTAGCCCTTTTCCTTAGATTCGAAACGGTGTAAATTACACCTCAATCCGACAATGATAGCTTCAGTTGCGTTAATTCCGCTAAGCAACAGCAAACCTGCCTTTTGTTTTCCAACTCAAACTTCGTTTCCGCATATGTCCTAGTTTGATTTTGCACTTATACGTTCCATATGATTTTACTCTAGTGATATGTGGATTCGGTTTATGACTTGTATTTGAGCCTTATTGTCGCGCTATTTAAAGGTGTTTGATAGCTTGTGATTTGTGGGTGTTGAGCTTTGGTTGGAAAGTAAAGAAAGACAAGAGAAATGCTGTCAAAATTTTCGCGGAGCTTCTGCACAGTCTCGGGAAATTTACTATATCTTGATGTAGGAATGTCAGAATTGAGTTCCGTTTGTTGAGTTTAAACTAGATTCATAGGGCTATAAACCATGTAAATTTCAAACCCTGTTTCAATCTGTACAATTTCTGGTAATTTTTCAAAGTTGACTGAAATATTGTACCTGTTCTGTCTTTCACTGGATAAAGTAGCAACTTGAGGCTTGAATTTGACTGACTTGTGTTCTGAATCTTATGAGGGTGTTCTCTGGAAAGTTATAGCCTTTGAATGTATTTTCCAACGGTATAACTTTTACTAATTTTGGACATACAAAACTTGAGATATGATTTTTCATATAGGGTTGCGCGAAACTGGAAAATCCTGTTTTCCTAGTATCGATCTTACTTTCATTTTCTACTTCAAATTTGGAGTTGGTCAGCCATTGTAGGAAGGGTTTTGAGATTGTTCATGCCTTTAGGACTAATCATTATCTTTTCACTCCAAAGTCACATCTTCGCTTTACATTAATGGTTCATTTGGATAGGCACCTGACTTGTAATCGAGTTTTACTTGCGAATTCCACTTATTAGGTCTTGGAGTCCAGTCTTAAGTGTTTGCCTTGATTGTTCTAGGAGGTGCCGGTGAGTAAAGCCATACTTGGGAAGGAAACTTTTGAAATTATCCTTGTTTAATCAGGTGAGTGCACCACTCCCCTGAATTATTGCTAAACTGGTTTTCTGTACTTGCAACTTGTTATTTGAATATCTTTCCTGACTTTTTATCTTGTATGAGATGTGGGTATACTTTATCACATTCGTTCTCTTGCCTGTACTGAACGAACTGGAATCTATTACTTGTACTTGTTATGTACGTGAACCTGTTACTTGCACTTGTTATGAGATCATTTGGAAGTGTGTCCAACGATCGTCCTGTTAAACTTGAGCTCAACCTCATGGGAAGTTAATTAAATCGAGCCAGCAAGGGCTTGGTCGAGATAGTTGACAATCCATGGGTACCTGTTTCTGGGGAATCTTTGGGTATTGAGACTCTTGATTCCGGTATACTCGAGTATTACCATTCCTGTTCATGTTTGGCGTTCGGGCCCGGTAAGGGGTATGTTAGGTGAATGGGATTTTGGCGCTAAAGTGGTGTTCTACTGGACTAGTTTCTTTATTTGAACGTTGACAGAGGGTCAACGAGGCTGGATCAAGTATTGCAACGGGAATTTGGCTTCTGAGAGCCACCTGTATCTTTTACATTGTGATGTTCTGTTATCGTATTTGATGTGAATATGTGCCTCCAAAGTGCTTTCTCATGAATTCTACTGATTCAACCGTTTATACTGTTGGTACCTCATTGAGCCTTTAGCTCACCCCGTTCCGTTATCCTTGTTTTCCTTAGAGGGAACCATCTTTTGGAACTTCAATGTTTTGAGGAATGAGTTGAGCTAGCTAGAAATTCTTTTGGTCTAGCTCCTCGTCAATTTGGAAACCCTGAATGTATCTTAATACAATGTTTCCTTTTGGATTTGTAAACTTACTAATATGTATATTATAAAGTGTTTCCTCATGTTTATGTAACATATGTATTCGGGAATGTACATTCTTTCATGGCAAACAAAGTTTCTTGTATTTGGTCGGATCCTGCACGGCGTCGGCCCTTCCATTTCGTTTTGATTCTTGTAATTTTATTCCAGTTTTGATGGAGGTATGACTGAGTCCCGGTGAGAGCTGGGCAGGCGGTCCGCTAAACCCTGGGGTACGCCCTGGGGGAGGTGGGGCTGTCACAGGTGATATTAGATCCTGCTTCGCGTGGTCTCTATGCAGAGTGAGCTTGGGCCAAGTAATGTTATGGTCTCGATTCCGTGAATGTGTACGAATGTTTAAGTGCTCTTTTGAGCATAAGCTTTGGATCATGAAATGTTATAGGTTTTAAACCTTTATCATAGTACTTGGGGACAATAGATATGTAGGTCAGGTAAGAATCTCGATTGTAGATGAATTACTCTTGGGACTGGCCAGCCCGAGTTGTGAATTATCTTATTTTGGGATTCTTGTGCCCAACTACCAAATAGACGAGAGCCTAGGTTAGAAATGACTTGGGCGGGCTAGAAATTCGATTCTATGGAACGTCATGTAATGTGTTAGGGTAAAACTAAGGATGATTGACCCTGCCTAAGATATAAATTAGGTTATTCTCGTGGATCGTGCCTGGAACCCTAAAGAGGGACAGCTTTTAGTTGGTTGGTCTTATACCATTGGTCTAGTTAGTAATATTCATGATGGTTCCTTTTGCTTGTATTTAATTGACTGCTATTGTGTGATCTGTCTGTGTTAGATGTGCCATATGTATATTACCTACTTCTATCACTTATACATGCATACTTTGTTTTAATATTATATTCGCGCTTCACTCCTAGATTGGTTAAGCCAAATGGACGGTACTCGTAGTGGACGGGGACGGGGGCGCAGAACCTCAAATGAAGGAGGAAATCGGGAACCAATGCCTGGACCTAATCCCGAACTTGGAGTGGACCCTAACGTTCAGGTAGCTGCCGCTATCCAACGTATGACTGACCTTTTGGCACACGTAATAGAACATCAGGGTCAAAATTCTAATCATCAGCCGGAAAACCCTGGTAATCACATTGAGGGTGAGGATAGAGGCCTCAAAAGATTTTAGAAGTTCTTGCCACCTAAATTCCTTGGGGGACCAGACCCTGACATGGCCGAGAGATGGCTAGAGAAGATGATTGATATATTTGCCGCGTTACATTATACTGAGGAGCGACAGGTCACATTTGCTGTCTTCCAACTGGAGGGAGCAGCCCATTCTTGGTGGAACATCATAAGACTGAAATGGGAAAGAGAACAAACCCCAAGGACGTAGGTGAATTTCATGAGAGAGTTCAACACAAAGTATTTTCCACCCCTGATCCAGGAAAAGAAAGAAGATGAGTTTATTAGGCTCCGCCAAGGAACTCAAACCGTCACCGAATATGAGAGCCAGTTCACCAGGTTGTCCAAGTTCGCTCCCGAACTAATCGTGACTGAGCAAAGGAGGATAAGGCGTTTTGTCCAAGGATTAAACGTTGAGATCCAGAAAGACCTGGCTGTAGCCCAACTCAATACCTTTAGTGATGCTATAGAGAAAGCTCAACGTGTTGAAAGCGCAAGATTTCAAGTTAGAAACTTTCAAGCTAAGAAAAGGGGATTTCCTGGAAGTACCTCAGAGCAAGGGGATAAGGGTATGCCTCCTAAGATTGGAAGAGGAAACGGGGGAGTACAATTACCGAGAATGTCAAGTGGTGCCTCACAGAGAGGCTCAGTCTCCGCTTCTTGTGGTCCCTGCGGGTACTGTGGGAAGCCGAATCACACAGAGGATGTCTGCTGGAAGAAAGGAAGGAAATGTCTGCGTTGTGAGAGTGCTGATCATCAAATCGCAAATTGCCCAGGCCGATCTCGAGAAGGGAGTAGGAGCCAACAGCCAACCACCACCAACCCTGACCAGTCGAAGGGGGAAAAGAATAGATCAAAAGTGTCAGCTCGGGTGTACTCCTTAGAACAACATCAAGTCTCTGACCCATTTGAGGACGTGGAAGGTAAGATTCTAGTATCCCACCGTTTGCCCGCTAGAATGGTGTATAAGAATTGCAATTTGGCAAGGAAGAAGAAACTATACCAAAAAATTCAATGAGCCTGGTTAGTGAAGGGGTACAGATTGGTTAGCTAAGTATGATACTCAATTTGACTGTGAGATGGAAGTAGTAAAATTTTGTATCCCGAAGAAGACGATGATAAGGAATTTCGAGGACGAAATTCTTTTAAAGGGGAGAGAGTGTGAGAACCCGTAAATTTTCGTATTTTCTAGGGTTTTATTTTATTTAATCGCACATTTTTCTGTAATTTTTTTATTAGAAAATGTTCTAACTCGTTTTATTAGTAAATAGGGTTTTTAAAACATTTTTCTAGTATAATTGAGTTCATGAGATTTTTGGAACGTATACCGGGCGTGGGACCCGTTAGTGCGGAAAGTTTGGTAATGTTCGGCCAATTAGGTTAAGTTTTGTATATAGGGTTTAATTTACTAGGTGCTAAGAGATAATTAGAGGATATCATTTGGATAAGTGTTGAGGAAACAAAAGGATAGCTTAGCATTTATGAGGGTGACAAGTGTCACCTTGTGATTTATTCTTGAATTTTGACCACTATTCATTACTTTACCAATTAAAACAAAAATTGACCAAAAATTTCTCATTTTCTTCATCTTCTTGGCCAGCCATCTTCAAGCAAAAATGAAGAAAAACCTCTCCACTTTCTTACCTCTAATCTTGCCCAATCTTTCAATTCAACCGTTTAATCTTCAAATTACTCCATAAAACCCTTAGTTTAGTGGTATTAAGGTTGGTTGTGAAGTGGATTGGAAGACCAAGGTGCTAAATTGGGTCTTTTCTTGGGTTTTCAAGGTATGTGACCAAGGAACCTTCCCT
The DNA here is from genome assembly GCF_036785885.1 of Coffea arabica. Taxonomy (NCBI): domain Eukaryota; kingdom Viridiplantae; phylum Streptophyta; class Magnoliopsida; order Gentianales; family Rubiaceae; genus Coffea; species Coffea arabica. The sequence continues at coordinate 40,795,047 of NC_092329.1, forward strand.
TTGATCCTAATAATGTTCAATTGGTACCTTATGTGAGTTAAAGAGATAATTTTAGGTGCTACTTTGTGACTTTTGGTTGAAATAGGTGAATTTTCCTATTTTTTCATGATTTTTCTATTTTTATATGTTTAATGTTGTTGAGTCATGGATTAATGGTTTGTTATAGTGTAAGATGGAGTTGGTATGTGTTGGAAATGATTGTTTGTGAAAAATTGTTGGTTTGAAACAAAAATTCCAGATTAGGGTTCCAAGCAAGCCGGTTCTGTCCGAATTTATTTGAGCATGTTATAGGCTGAATCTGTAACGGCCCCACCTCCCCCTAGGGCGTACCAGAGGGTTCGGCGGACCGCCTGCCCAGCTCTCGCCGGGACTCAGTCGCTCACTACAGTCCTCAACCCAATTACAATATAAATCTCAAAATTACATCAAATTCTCCAATGATTACATATTACAAATGCAGCGGAAACTGATTCCAATCGTGGAACGTATACTTACTTCCATATCAATTTCAAATATTTACACAAGACCAACTCATACATAAAATAGATCCAAACTTAAACTGTACACGATATAATCCATCCAGTTACGTGAATAAGCACTCCAAGCTTTTCTTCGCCTTGAGCCCTGTGGGGGGGAAATAAAACATTTTTGGGGTGAGCTAGAAGCTCAGCGAGTAACCAGAAAATCAGTAATCAAATCGGTTTAACAATATTTCTTTTCAATGATGTCATAAATCAATGATGTCATAAATCAAATGATAAGTCCAGAAACAATTACAGCATTTACAAAACATTAAATATGGAGTATCAATAATTCAAGAAACATGTACAATGGAAAGCGATAGTAACATTCATGAAAGGATACATTCATTCTCCTGACATTTCCTCGCTCATTTGATCATTTATTTCATTTCATTCACCCCGTCCCTGGCTTTTGGCCAGGCTCCACCAACCTACATAGGTAATACTCGAGTATACCAAACGTTCACCCAATTTCCTAATCGCCTGACCGAGTCCGCTTCTGGCTCAAGACGACCGGTAACAAGGGGCAATGGCCAGTTCAGCCCAAAAGGCTTACATTCATGCGCAAGTAACATTTCAATCGAAAATTTCACATTTATCGAGGTCGAGTGCGATAAAGTACACACTCGCCTCGAAAACTCGTTTTGGAAATCATTATAAGCGCTTAACACGTTATCAACCAAAATACAAGTCATGAAGTCAAGAAATATAGCAAACAAGGCGCACTCAAATGCCAGCACACATGATATGCAAGAAAACCTTTCAAAAGTAAATTTGGAAACAGTTCAAAAGTAAATAATGTAAGAAACGGTTCATAAATAACTTTAGAAGTAGTTTGAGGTCACTCACCTCCACGGCTCAGAAATCATCCATCACATAACATTGCCTTGCCCAAATCCAAGTCTTAGATCACAAACTCAATGCAAACAAGTCCTTTAAAACTTCGGATAGCACTTCCCCTAAATTTGCTTACTTTCCCAGCCATCATGGCTTCATTATTTCTTCAGCCAGTCCCAAAGTCACACAAATAAGTTCATCTAATATCCATTCAGCAAGCTCCAAGTAGTACTAGTACAAGTCAAGCTAGGAAAAAGTCCGGAAATGAAGGTTAAGCTCAAAACCAGAAAAACAGTTTTGACGTCATTTTGCGGTAATGGTGTCAATTTCACTATGATTATTGGATGGGGGTGTAAGACCCACCGTTTCGAAGCTATGAAACAGGGCTACAACAATGTAGAAGGACACTCAGTCCAGTTGTGACGCCCCGAAAAAAAAACAGTTTGAGAACCCGGAAATTTTCTAATTTTCTAGGGTTTATATTTTTTTTAATCGCCCGCCTTTTCTACATTTTCTTGATTAGAGAAATTCCCCAGATAAAGTTTATGAGCAAAAATAGTTTTAAAATGAATTTCCTAGTATTGGAGAGTTTTTAGAAAATTAAGAATATATAACGGACGTGGGACCCACAAGTGCGAAAAGTTCGGAAAAATTCGGCCAATTAGGTTAAATTCCGGATACTGTGTAAAATTTATCGGGTGTTAAGGGATAAGTAGAGGATGTGAATTGATTGATGTGAGAGGAAAAAGAAAAGATAAGATTGCATTTATGGAGGTGACAAGTGTCACCATTGTATTGGAAATACCTTATGACTTACTATTCATTTTCTTGACTTTTTGACCAATTGCTTAAATATCTCAAAAATCACACAAAATTCATTCTTGTCTTCAACCTCTTGGCTGATTCTCTCTCTAGCAAAGAAGGAAGAAAAACCTCTTCAAAGGTTGGCAATTATCTAGCTCAAATCCTCCAAAACACTTGCTTGATCTAGTTTCTACTCCATAAAACCTCTTCTTTTAGTGATAGTGAGTTGTTTGGTGAAGTTGTTTGGAAGCTTAAGGTGACAAGTAGCTCTCCCTCTTGTTTTGCTAAGGTAAGTGGTGGATGAACACCTCTCCTTCCTCTAATGATGTTCAATTCATGATTAGTGGTGTTATAAGATGCAATTTCATGGATTATTTCTTGAGTTTGGTTGAATTGGTGAAGTTTTATTATTTTTGGAGATTTTTCTGTTTTCATAGGGATATGATTGGGTGGTCATGTATGATGATTGGAAATGATGTTTAATGACTCTAGGAGGTGGAAAAAGTGATTAAGTGCAATCAATTTCTGTTTTGGAAGAAATTTCAGAAAATTAGGTTTTGTGAAGCTACATTCTGTCCGGTTTTATAGCTCCTAGTTAGAGGCCGAATTGGCCTTGGCTTAAAACATGAAAGTTGTAGGGAATGACATTTTAAAGGTGCCTACAAAATTTCAGGTCATTCGGAGTAGTGTGGAATGAGAAAATTCGAAATTACTATTGCTGTTCTGGTTTACCCGAAATTGGGATTTGCGACTGTAATTGGTTGTTTTGACTGGAATTTCTTTGGATTTAGGTGTTGGTGTCTTCTGATGAAATGTAGCTGGATGTCTTAGCTACCATATGCCTTTGTAATTTTGGCATTTGGACCTGTATAGACTGAGTTATAGTAATTACAGCATTATGTGATTTGTAAACCTGTTTTTTGGTGTTTCCAGTTGAGTATTTGGTACATTTGACCTAGTTGTGCTAGGATTTGGACTGAGTGACCTTCTACATTGTTGTAGCCCTGTTCCATAGCTTCGAAACGGTGGGTCTTGCACTTTCATCCGACAATCGTAGAGCCTTTGGTACCATTACCGCAAAATGACGTCAAAACTGTTTTTCTGGTTTTGAGCTTAACCTTCATTTCCGGACTTTTCCTAGCTTGACTTGTACTAGTACTACTTGGAGCTTGCTGAATGGCTATTGGATGAACTTATTTGTGTGACTTTGGAACTGGCTGAGGAAATAATGAAGCCTTGACGGCTGGAAAAGTAAGCAAATTCAGGGGAAGTGCTGTCCGAACTTTTAAAGGACTAGTTTGCATTGAGTTTGTGATCTAAGACTTGGGTTTGAGCAAGGCAATGATACATGATGGATGATTTCTGAGCCATTGAGGTGAGTGACCTCAAACTATTTCTGAAGTTCTTTATGAACCGTTTCCTGCATTATTTACTTTTAAACTGTTTCCAAAAGTTACTTTTGAACTGTTTTCTTGCATATCATGCGTACTTGCATATGAGTGTCCCTTGGTTGCTGTAATTCTTGACTTATTGGCTTGTCATTATTAATTGAAAATGTGTTAAGTACTTTCGATGATTGTTAAAACGAGTTTTCTAGGCGAGTGTGTACTTTATCGCACTCGACCTAAATAAATATGAATTTTCAATGATTAATGATTAAATGCTAGTTGCGCATGATGTAAGCCTTTTGGCTGAACTGGCCACCGCCCTTCGTTACCGATCGACTCGAGCCAGAAGCGGACTCGGTCGGGCGATATGGTGACCCTGGGTGAATTTGGTATACTCGAGTATTACCTTGTAGTCCGGCTACGTCCGGATGGGTGGAGTCCGGCCAACGTCGGATGGGTGGAGTCCGGTCAACGTCCGGAAAAGGGGATGAACGAATAAAAAGATGAACGAGGGTTTATTTATAAAAATGAAATTTTCAAATAATTGGAGGAATAAGGGGAAATGTCCGGGGAACGAACAAATGAATAGCTCCATGTGAGCGGTATCCTTTTAATGAATATGTTACTATCGCTTTCCATTGTAAATGTTTCTTGAATTATTGATTATTGATGGTTAATGTGTTGGCTTTGTTATGAAATTTCATGTTCGGAACCTCATTGAGATTTTAGCTCATTGAGCTTTGTGGAATTACCATGTGGTGTCATTTTCTGCTTTTGTTTTACTCTCACTGTGCAAATGTTGACCTGTAACAAAATTACATTTTTACCCCCGGTTACTTATTGAACTTCTAAAACATTACAATGATTTCACTGGCTCACGAGAGCAAAAATACGTACATCTGATTTCTGAACCATGACATCAATGAAATGAATTTTTGTGAAAACTATTTGATTACTGATTTTCTGGTTACTCGCTGAGCTTCTAGCTCACCCCAAAAATATTTTATTCCCCTCCACAGGGCTCAAGGCAAAGGCAGGACTTGTTGTGCTTATTCACGTGAATGGATGGCCTATATCTTGTACAGTTTCGGATTTGGAATCATTTGATGTATAGTTGGGAATTAGTTTCCGCTGCATTTGTGACATGTAATTATTGGAGACTTGGATGTATATTTGTGGACCATGTGATGTATATTTGAGGTTTATTCTTGTAATTCATTTGAGGACTTTAGTGAACGACTGAGTCCCGGCGAGAGCCGGGCAGGCGGCCCGCCGAACCCTCTGGTTCGCCTTAGGGGGAGGTGGGGCCGTCACAGTTGGTATCAGAGCTTAGGCTTCAGATCTCTGTAGTGTATCCTAGGATTGAAGTTTAGGATGCCGGACTGTGGGTTTGATTTGACTCTTGAGAGATTTGTGCGGGATGTCTTGACTTAATTGGTACAAGAGGGAATGTCGAGGACGACATTCTTTTAAGGAGGGGAGATTGTGACGCCCCGAAAAAAAAAGAGTTTGAGAACCCGGAAATTTTCTAATTTTCTAGGGTTTATATTTTTTTTTTAATCGCCCGCCTTTTCTACATTTTCTTGATTAGAGAAATTCCCCAGATAAAGTTTATGAGCAAAAATAGTTTTAAAATGAATTTCCTAGTATTGGAGAGTTTTTAGAAAATTAAGAATATATAACGGACGTGGGACCCACAAGTGCGAAAAGTTCGGAAAAATTCGGCCAATTAGGTTAAATTCCGGATACTGTGTAAAATTTATCGGGTGTTAAGGGATAAGTAGAGGATGTGAATTGATTGATGTGAGAGGAAAAAGAAAAGATAAGATTGCATTTATGGAGGTGACAAGTGTCACCATTGTATTGGAAATAGCTTATGACTTACTATTCATTTTCTTGACTTTTTGACCAATTGCTTAAATATCTCAAAAATCACACAAAATTCATTTTTGTCTTCAACCTCTTGGCTGATTCTCTCTCTAGCAAAGAAGGAAGAAAAACCTCTTCAAAGTTTGGCAATTATCTAGCTCAAATCCTCCAAAACACTTGCTTGATCTAGTTTCTACTCCATAAAACCTCTTCTTTTAGTGATAGTGAGTTGTTTGGTGAAGTTGTTTGGAAGCTTAAGGTGACAAGTAGCTCTCCCTCTTGTTTTGCTAAGGTAAGTGGTGGATGAACACCTCTCCTTCCTCTAATGATGTTCAATTCATGATTAGTGGTGTTATAAGATGCAATTTCATGGATTATTTCTTGAGTTTGGTTGAATTGGTGAAGTTTTATTATTTTTGGAGATTTTTCTGTTTTCATAGGGATATGATTGGGTGGTCATGTATGATGATTGGAAATGATGTTTAATGACTCTAGGAGGTGGAAAAAGTGATTAAGTGCAATCAATTTCTGTTTTGGAAGAAATTTCAGAAAATTAGGTTTTGTGAAGCTACATTCTGTCCGGTTTTATAGCTCCTAGTTAGAGGCCGAATTGGCCTTGGCTTAAAACATGAAAGTTGTAGGGAATGACATTTTAAAGGTGCCTACAAAATTTCAGGTCATTCGGAGTAGTGTGGAATGAGAAAATTCGAAATTACTATTGCTGTTCTGGTTTACCCGAAATTGGGATTTGCGACTGTAATTGGTTGTTTTGACTGGAATTTCTTTGGATTTAGGTGTTGGTGTCTTCTGATGAAATGTAGCTGGATGTCTTAGCTACCATATGCCTTTGGAATTTTGGCATTTGGACCTGTATAGACTGAGTTATAGTAATTACAGCATTATGTGATTTGTAAACCTGTTTTTTGGTGTTTCCAGTTGAGTATTTGGCAAATTTGACCTAGTTGTGCTAGGATTTGGACTGAGTGACCTTCTACATTGTTGTAGCCCTGTTCCATAGCTTCGAAACGGTGGGTCTTGCACTTTCATCCGACAATCGTAGAGCCTTTGGTACCATTACCGCAAAATGACGTCAAAACTGTTTTTCTGGTTTTGAGCTTAACCTTCATTTCCGGACTTTTCCTAGCTTGACTTGTACTAGTACTACTTGGAGCTTGCTGAATGGCTATTGGATGAACTTATTTGTGTGACTTTGGAACTGGCTGAGGAAATAATGAAGCCTTGACGGCTGGAAAAGTAAGCAAATTCAGGGGAAGTGCTGTCCGAACTTTTAAAGGACTAGTTTGCATTGAGTTTGTGATCTAAGACTTGGGTTTGAGCAAGGCAATGATACATGATGGATGATTTCTGAGCCATTGAGGTGAGTGACCTCAAACTATTTCTGAAGTTCTTTATGAACCGTTTCCTGCATTATTTACTTTTAAACTGTTTCCAAAAGTTACTTTTGAACTGTTTTCTTGCATATCATGCGTACTTGCATATGAGTGTCCCTTGGTTGCTGTAATTCTTGACTTATTGGCTTGTCATTATTAATTGAAAATGTGTTAAGTACTTTCGATGATTGTTAAAACGAGTTTTCTAGGCGAGTGTGTACTTTATCGCACTCGACCTAAATAAATATGAATTTTCAATGATTAATGATTAAATGCTAGTTGCGCATGATGTAAGCCTTTTGGCTGAACTGGCCACCGCCCTTCGTTACCGATCGACTCGAGCCAGAAGCGGACTCGGTCGGGCGATATGGTGACCCTGGGTGAATTTGGTATACTCGAGTATTACCTTGTAGTCCGGCTACGTCCGGATGGGTGGAGTCCGGCCAACGTCGGATGGGTGGAGTCCGGTCAACGTCCGGAAAAGGGGATGAACGAATAAAAAGATGAACGAGGGTTTATTTATAAAAATGAAATTTTCAAATAATTGGAGGAATAAGGGGAAATGTCCGGGGAACGAACAAATGAATAGCTCCATGTGAGCGGTATCCTTTTAATGAATATGTTACTATCGCTTTCCATTGTAAATGTTTCTTGAATTATTGATTATTGATGGTTAATGTGTTGGCTTTGTTATGAAATTTCATGTTCGGAACCTCATTGAGATTTTAGCTCATTGAGCTTTGTGGAATTACCATGTGGTGTCATTTTCTGCTTTTGTTTTACTCTCACTGTGCAAATGTTGACCTGTAACAAAATTACATTTTTACCCCCGGTTACTTATTGAACTTCTAAAACATTACAATGATTTCACTGGCTCACGAGAGCAAAAATACGTACATCTGATTTCTGAACCATGACATCAATGAAATGAATTTTTGTGAAAACTATTTGATTACTGATTTTCTGGTTACTCGCTGAGCTTCTAGCTCACCCCAAAAATATTTTATTCCCCTCCACAGGGCTCAAGGCAAAGGCAGGACTTGTTGTGCTTATTCACGTGAATGGATGGCCTATATCTTGTACAGTTTCGGATTTGGAATCATTTGATGTATAGTTGGGAATTAGTTTCCGCTGCATTTGTGACATGTAATTATTGGAGACTTGGATGTATATTTGTGGACCATGTGATGTATATTTGAGGTTTATTCTTGTAATTCATTTGAGGACTTTAGTGAACGACTGAGTCCCGGCGAGAGCCGGGCAGGCGGCCCGCCGAACCCTCTGGTTCGCCTTAGGGGGAGGTGGGGCCGTCACAGTTGGTATCAGAGCTTAGGCTTCAGATCTCTGTAGTGTATCCTAGGATTGAAGTTTAGGATGCCGGACTGTGGGTTTGATTTGACTCTTGAGAGATTTGTGCGGGATGTCTTGACTTAATTGGTACAAGAGGGAATGTCGAGGACGACATTCTTTTAAGGAGGGGAGATTGTGACGCCCCGAAAAAAAAAGAGTTTGAGAACCCGGAAATTTTCTAATTTTCTAGGGTTTATATTTTTTTTTTAATCGCCCGCCTTTTCTACATTTTCTTGATTAGAGAAATTCCCCAGATAAAGTTTATGAGCAAAAATAGTTTTAAAATGAATTTCCTAGTATTGGAGAGTTTTTAGAAAATTAAGAATATATAACGGACGTGGGACCCACAAGTGCGAAAAGTTCGGAAAAATTCGGCCAATTAGGTTAAATTCCGGATACTGTGTAAAATTTATCGGGTGTTAAGGGATAAGTAGAGGATGTGAATTGATTGATGTGAGAGGAAAAAGAAAAGATAAGATTGCATTTATGGAGGTGACAAGTGTCACCATTGTATTGGAAATAGCTTATGACTTACTATTCATTTTCTTGACTTTTTGACCAATTGCTTAAATATCTCAAAAATCACACAAAATTCATTTTTGTCTTCAACCTCTTGGCTGATTCTCTCTCTAGCAAAGAAGGAAGAAAAACCTCTTCAAAGTTTGGCAATTATCTAGCTCAAATCCTCCAAAACACTTGCTTGATCTAGTTTCTACTCCATAAAACCTCTTCTTTTAGTGATAGTGAGTTGTTTGGTGAAGTTGTTTGGAAGCTTAAGGTGACAAGTAGCTCTCCCTCTTGTTTTGCTAAGGTAAGTGGTGGATGAACACCTCTCCTTCCTCTAATGATGTTCAATTCATGATTAGTGGTGTTATAAGATGCAATTTCATGGATTATTTCTTGAGTTTGGTTGAATTGGTGAAGTTTTATTATTTTTGGAGATTTTTCTGTTTTCATAGGGATATGATTGGGTGGTCATGTATGATGATTGGAAATGATGTTTAATGACTCTAGGAGGTGGAAAAAGTGATTAAGTGCAATCAATTTCTGTTTTGGAAGAAATTTCAGAAAATTAGGTTTTGTGAAGCTACATTCTGTCCGGTTTTATAGCTCCTAGTTAGAGGCCGAATTGGCCTTGGCTTAAAACATGAAAGTTGTAGGGAATGACATTTTAAAGGTGCCTACAAAATTTCAGGTCATTCGGAGTAGTGTGGAATGAGAAAATTCGAAATTACTATTGCTGTTCTGGTTTACCCGAAATTGGGATTTGCGACTGTAATTGGTTGTTTTGACTGGAATTTCTTTGGATTTAGGTGTTGGTGTCTTCTGATGAAATGTAGCTGGATGTCTTAGCTACCATATGCCTTTGGAATTTTGGCATTTGGACCTGTATAGACTGAGTTATAGTAATTACAGCATTATGTGATTTGTAAACCTGTTTTTTGGTGTTTCCAGTTGAGTATTTGGCAAATTTGACCTAGTTGTGCTAGGATTTGGACTGAGTGACCTTCTACATTGTTGTAGCCCTGTTCCATAGCTTCGAAACGGTGGGTCTTGCACTTTCATCCGACAATCGTAGAGCCTTTGGTACCATTACCGCAAAATGACGTCAAAACTGTTTTTCTGGTTTTGAGCTTAACCTTCATTTCCGGACTTTTCCTAGCTTGACTTGTACTAGTACTACTTGGAGCTTGCTGAATGGCTATTGGATGAACTTATTTGTGTGACTTTGGAACTGGCTGAGGAAATAATGAAACCTTGACGGCTGGAAAAGTAAGCAAATTCAGGGGAAGTGCTGTCCGAACTTTTAAAGGACTAGTTTGCATTGAGTTTGTGATCTAAGACTTGGGTTTGAGCAAGGCAATGATACATGATGGATGATTTCTGAGCCATTGAGGTGAGTGACCTCAAACTATTTCTGAAGTTCTTTATGAACCGTTTCCTGCATTATTTACTTTTAAACTGTTTCCAAAAGTTACTTTTGAACTGTTTTCTTGCATATCATGCGTACTTGCATATGAGTGTCCCTTGGTTGCTGTAATTCTTGACTTATTGGCTTGTCATTATTAATTGAAAATGTGTTAAGTACTTTCGATGATTGTTAAAACGAGTTTTCTAGGCGAGTGTGTACTTTATCGCACTCGACCTAAATAAATATGAATTTTCAATGATTAAATGCTAGTTGCGCATGATGTAAACCTTTTGGCTGAACTGGCCACTGCCCTTCGTTACCGATCGACTCGAGCCAGAAGCGGACTCGGTCGGGCGATATGGTGACCCTGGGTGAATTTGGTATACTCGAGTATTACCTTGTAGTCCGGCTACGTCCGGATGGGTGGAGTCCGGCCAACGTCGGATGGGTGGAGTCCGGTCAACGTCCGGAAAAGGGGATGAACGAATAAAAAGATGAACGAGGGTTTATTTATAAAAATGAAATTTTCAAATAATTGGAGGAATAAGGGGAAATGTCAGGGGAACGAACAAATGAATAGCTCCATGTGAGCGGTATCCTTTTAATGAATATGTTACTATCGCTTTCCATTGTAAATGTTTCTTGAATTATTGATTATTGATGGTTAATGTGTTGGCTTTGTTATGAAAATTCATGTTCGGAACCTCATTGAGATTTTAGCTCATTGAGCTTTGTGGAATTACCATGTGGTGTCATTTTCTGCTTTTGTTTTACTCTCACTGTGCAAATGTTGACCTGTAACAAAATTACATTTTTACCCCCGGTTACTTATTGAACTTCTAAAACATTACAATGATTTCACTGGCTCACGAGAGCAAAAATACGTACATCTGATTTCTGAACCATGACATCAATGAAATGAATTTTTGTGAAAACTATTTGATTACTGATTTTCTGGTTACTCGCTGAGCTTCTAGCTCACCCCAAAAATATTTTATTCCCCTCCACAGGGCTCAAGGCAAAGGCAGGACTTGTTGTGCTTATTCACGTGAATGGATGGCCTATATCTTGTACAGTTTCGGATTTGGAATCATTTGATGTATAGTTGGGAATTAGTTTCCGCTGCATTTGTGACATGTAATTATTGGAGACTTGGATGTATATTTGTGGACCATGTGATGTATATTTGAGGTTTATTCTTGTAATTCATTTGAGGACTTTAGTGAACGACTGAGTCCCGGCGAGAGCCGGGCAGGCGGCCCGCCGAACCCTCTGGTTCGCCTTAGGGGGAGGTGGGGCCGTCACACCAGTTCCTAGCACAACTAGGTCAAATATGCCAAAAATACCAAACCAGAACCACTAAAACAGGTTCACAAATCACACAATGCTGTAATGAGTCCAACTCGGTCCATACAAGTCCAAATTCATTGATTCCAAAGGCATATGGTAGCTAAGACATCCAGCTACATTTCATCAGAAGACACCAACATCCAAATCCAAAGCAATTCCAGTCAAAATGGCCAATTACTAGTGCAGTTTTCGCATTCTGATCAACCCAGAACAGCAACAGTAAAATCGACATATCTCACTTTACCGTATTCCAAATGACCTGAAATTTTGCAGGCGCTTCAAACTCATCAATACCTACAACTTTCATGTTTTGACCAAAGTCCAATTCGGCCTCTAACCCTATGATCCAAAACCGGACAGAATTAGGGGTTTATGAACCCTAACTTTCCATTTTCTATCCAAATCCAAAATTGATTGCATTTATCAACAATTCACACCTACTAGAGTCATTTTAAACCATTACCATTCATCATACAAGGCCACAACATCTCATTCATATTAAACCAGAAAATTCATCATAAAATGGAAAACTTCACCAAATCACTTCAAATCAAGAAATAATTCACATAATCCATCACTTTAGCTACTACTAAGCATCACTTAAGCATCATTAGGTGTAGTAGGATGTTCAACCATCACTTACCTAGGAAACAAGAGAAAGGAAGATGTTGGACACCTTAGCTCTTCAAACAAACTTCACCACAACACTCACTAGTACCAAATGAAAGGATTTTATGGAGTAGAATCTAATTTAGGCAATTGTTTTGGTTGATTTGAGCTAATTGGGAGCTTGAAAATTGAAGAAGCTTTCTTCCTTCTTGAGCTAAGAGGGCCGGCCAACAAGAGGTGAAAAATGGTGATTTTTTTTGTGAATTTTCAAGATATTTAATCAAATGGGTCAAAAGTCAAAAAGGTGAATAGTAACTCTTAAGTTAAAACCAATGTAGTGGTGACACTTGTCACCTTCATAAATGCAATCTTATCTTTCTCTTTCCTCTCACATCAATCAAAATTACAACCTCTACTTATCTTTTAGCACCCGATAAATTAAATCCAGTATCCAAAACTTAACCTAGTTGGCCGAATTTTTCCGAACTTTTCGCACTAGTGGGTCCCACGTCCATTATACACTCTTAATTTTCCAAAAACTCTCCAAGGCTAGAAAAATCATCTAAAAACTATAATTACTCATAAAAATTCCTCAGGAAAATTTCCTAAGCCAGGAAATGCAGAAAACATGCTATTAAAGGAAATAAAACCCTCGGAAAAGATTAGGGTTTTTACGGGTTCTCAAACTCTTTTTTTTTTCGGGGCGTCACAGAATCAGCATTAGCACAAAACATGAAAATTGTAGATAATGATGTTTTATAGTTTCCTACAAAATTTCAGCTCAATCGGAGGAACGTAGCCTATGAAAAGACCGAAATACCCCTGCTGCCCTGTTTCTATCCGAACATGCTAATCAGCTTCTGTAATTGGTTGTTTTGACCAGGAATACTACTGATTTGGTTGTCAATATCTTCTTAAGCATTATAGCCTTGTGTCTTAGCTTTCAAATGACTTTAGAATTACCTGATTTGGAGTTGCGTGTGCTGAGATAAGGGCGAATGAATCAGGACTGCCAGTTGAATTTCGCGGTGAGTTTCGAACTAGAAAAATATTGAGGTGTTTTGGTAAATTTGACCTAGTTAGGGTAAGAACTGGACTGAGTAGCCTTCTTCAACATTGTATCCCTTTTCCTTAGCTTCAAAACGGTGTAAATTATACCTCAATCTGACAGGGATAGCTTTAGTTACGTTAATTCCGCTAAGCAACAGCAAACCTGCCTTTTGTTTTCCAATTCAAACTTCGTTTCCGCATATGTCCTAGTTTGATTTTGCACTTATACGTTCCATATGATTTTACTCTAGTGATATGTGGATTCGATTTATGACTCATATTCGAGCCTTTTTTGGCGCTAATTAAAAGTGTTTGATAGCTTGTGATTTGTGGGTGTTGAGCTTTGGTTGGAAAGTAAAGAAAGACAAGGGAAATGCTGTCAAAATTTTCGCGGAGCTTCTGCACAGTCTCGAGAAATTTGCTATATCTTGATGTAGGAATGTCAGAATTGAGTTCTGTTTGTTGCAGTTTAAACTAGATTTGTAGGGCTATAAACCATGTAAATTTTAGACCCTGTTTCTGTCTGTACAATTTCTGGTGATTTTTCAAATTTGACTGAAATATTGTACCTGTTCTGTCTTTCACTGGATAAAGCAGCAACTTGAGGCTTGAATTTGACTGACTTGTGTTTTGAATCTTATAAGGGTGTTCTCTGGAAAGTTATAGCCTTTGAATGTATTTTCCAACGGTATAACTTTTACTAATTTTGGACATACAAAACTTGAGATATGATTTTTCATATAGGGTTGCGCGAAACTCGAAAATCCTGTTTTCCTAGTATCGATCTTACTTTCATTTTCTACTTCAAATTTGGAGTTGGTCAGCCATTGTAGGAAGGGTTTTGAGGTTGTTCATGCCTTTAGGACTAATCGTTATCTTTTCACTCCAAAGTCACCTCTTCGCTTTACATTAATGGTTCATTTGGATATGCACCTGACTTGTAATCGAGTTTTACTTGCGAATTCCACTTATTAGGTCTTGGAGTCCAGTCTTAAGTGTTTCCCTTGATTGTTCTAGGAGGCGCCGGCGAGTAAAACCATACTTGGGAAGGAAACTTTTGAAATTATCCTTGTTTAATCAGGTGAGTGCACCACTCCCCTGAATTATTGCTAAACTGGTTTTCTGTACTTGCAACTTGTTATTTGAATATTTTTCCTGACTTTTTATCTTGTATGAGGCATGGGTATACTTTATCACATTCGTTCTCTTGCCTGTACTGAACGAACTGCAATCTATTACTTGTACTTGTTATTTACGTGAACCTGTTACTTGCACTTGTTATGAGATCGTTTGGAAGTGTGTCCAACGATCGTCCTGTTAAACTTGAGCTCAACCTCATGGGGAGTTAATTAAATCGAGCCAGCAAGGGCTTGGTCGAGATAGTTGACAATCCATGGGTACCTGTTTCTGGGGAATCTTTGGGTATTGAGACTCTTGATTCCGGTATACTCGAGTATTACCATTTCTGTTCATGTTTGGCGTTCGGGCCCGGTAAGGGGTATGTTAGGTGAATAGGATTTTGGCGTTAAAGTGGTGTTCTACTGGACTGGTTTCTTTATTTGAACGTTGACGGAGGGTCAACGAGGCTGGATCAAGTATTGCAACGGGGATTTGGCTCCTGAGAGCCACCTGTATCCTTTACATTGTGATGTTCAGTTATCGTATTTGATGTGAATATGTGCCTCCAAAGTCCTTTCTCATGAATTCTACTGATTCAACCGTTTATACTATTGGTACCTCATTGAGCTTTTAGCTCACCCCGTTCCGCTATCCTTGTTTTCCTTAAAGGGAACCATCTTTTGGAACTTCAATGTTTTGAGGAATGAGTTGAGCTAGCTAGAAATTCTTTTGGTATAGCTCCTCGTCAATTTGGAAACCCTAAATGTATCTTAATACAATATTTCCTTTTGGATTTGTAAACTTACTAATATGTATATTATAAAGTGTTTGCTCATGTTTATGTAACATATGTATTCGGGAATGTACATTCTTTCATGGCAAACAAAGTTTCTTGTATTTGGTCGGATCCTGCACGGAAGCGGCCCTTCTATTTCGTTTTGATTCTTGTAGTTTTATTCCAGTTTTGATGGAGGTATGACTGAGTCCCGGCGCTAAACCCTGGGGTACGCCCTGGGGGAGGTGGGGCTGTCACACTATTCCTAATTGACTTTTGAACACATTTTGGCAGCAAATTCCTTAAGCTTCCAAAGGAAGCTTCACAACTCAAACAACCCTCTCTCTCCTCTCCTCAAGCTCGGCTGAACAGTAAGAAAAAAAGAAAGGAAAGAAAGCTTCTTCATCTCCTTCATCTTGCTTCCATTGCACCTCTCAAATTGCATCCAACTTCAAAACCCCTTGGAGATTAGCTTTAACTCAGTGAAAGGCTTCATCTTGCGGTGATTCTTGGAGTTTTTCGTGGTGAAATTTCTTGTTTCTTCAAGAACTACAGAGGTAATCATCAACTCCATTTAATACAATATTTACGATTGGATTTGCAAGGGTTTGAACCCTAAGCATAGATTAGGCTAGCGGACTTGAGATGTTTAATTTCTTGCTTTAAATGTTAGGCTAGCGGTCTTGTGGTGACCTCTAGGTAGCTGCCTTGAGGATTAAATGCTTTTTTAATGTTGTTTGTGTGTTATATGAGGGGTATATAATTAGAAAAAGAAGAAAGAATCAAAGGAAAGTGGTGCAAGTGCGATGGCCGAAACTGTCCAGTGATTTTCGTACCTTCCTTTCAAATTTTTGTGGGTTGTTTTTTTGTGAAATTGGTTGATATATGTTGTATATGGTGTGTAGAAAGTTTCTATCAAAACTCATTTGAATTGGTTGAGCAAAACTTGAAATTTCGAAATTTGAAGAAAACTGGAAAACATGTTCAGGCAGTCTGAATAGTATCACTTTGATCGAACATAACTCTTTGTACAAAAGTCAAAATTGAGTGTCATTTATGGCATTTGAAACTAGACATTTTTAGCTTTCCAATGGTATAAAATTCACTTTCTAGTTCGAAATGAGTGAGCCGTAGTGATTCGGCAAAGTTGCTGTCCTGTTCTAATGGTCTATCCGAGAGAAAGGTAGAAGCTGCATTTTGTGGCTCTATTTTCTCTCACTTATGAACTGATTTTGAAAAAGATTTGTTCTGAAAAAATGTAGCGTTGTGATTCTAGTTTCCAAAGCCACCAACCACTCTCAATTTTAAGTTGTATTGAGTGAGATATGGTTCAATTTACAAACTGTGCCAAAGCTAGAAATTTGGAAAACCCTTTCTTCTTGCTAGCCGACTGGTTAGGTTTGGTTTGGGACATTTTGTATTAAAACTTTTGGTGTCAATTACCCACCAATTACTTATTAGATGATATAAGACCTTGTTTTTACAAATGAACTGAATTGGGACTGATTTCATGGTGCAAAATGTTTGAAAAAGGAAAAAAAATAGAAAGCAAGAAGACAGATTTGCTTTAAGAATTTCCTAAATTTTGGTAGTTTTGTTAACTATCTTCCTGTACGAGTTTTTATGTGAAATTTGGTAGACAAGTATTTCTCATATAGAGGTTTAAGTGTACCAAATTTGGTGTTATTCTAAAACCATTTCGATACCCAAATGATGTCCCAAAGTTTACTTTCAAACCTGAAAAATTCACCGTTTAATAGTGAAAATTTACCGATTTTGAACTGCTATATCTTGATACTCCAGGCTCTGAATTTAGTTTCGTTTGTCCTGTTTGAAACTTTGTTAGGAACTCATATTGTGTAACAAATTTCAAAGGTTAGTTCACTTTCTGTGAATTTTGCTGAATTTACAAAATTTATTGAAAAACATTACCAAAACTGTCTTGCATGTTCAAATAGCCACTTTGAGCTAAAATTGAATGTCTTCCGTTCAGAATCTTGGAAAAGTGTCTTCTAAGAACCTTTAGCACTTTGAACTAGATTCCATCGGTATAAAGTTTTCCAATTTTGCACCTATTGAGTGCAAGTTCTGATTTTTCTAAATTTGATGTGCAAAACTGAAATTTTCTAACTTGATGGGAAATGAGTTTTTGGAAACTCTTCCCTATCCTTTGATATTGATTGACCGCTTTAAACTTGATTTCATGAAGGAAATTAGTTTTTCTTGTGTTGTTAAACCCCACCTTTGAGTCTCGATTTTCGAGTAATTAAGGCTCTCTTTCATGACATTTTCTTGGTATTGTACAAGTGTACAATCTTCCTTGTCAGCAAGGGGTTTGTAAGTAATAGTGTGTGATAGTCAATTACTATTTGCCCAAGTGCTCAAGGGGACCTTCAAGAGGATCTTGAAGTGGATGCCTAAAAACCCTGTTTGAGCATTTACTCCCTTATTTTGATTGGTGAGTGTCAAGTGCATGATTTGTTGCAATTATGTGAATTGCTTCTTATGGATTGAATGGTTTATAACTATTGAGTCGAGTGTGTACTTTATCGCACTTGTTCTGTTTTAACTGATTGAACAACTGAACTAAACTGCTCATAACTGAACTGCATTTGACTGTTTGCATGTCGTTGGAGTGAATCTTCTTGACTTAAATAACTGAACTGGGAGACACCCAAATCTCAATTGGCTGACATTGCGACTCGAGCAACCATGGGCTTGGTCGAGAAGCTTGGTAAACCATGAGATAACTGTAAGCTTGATCCATTAGGAGATCTTTCTTGGCTTACTCGAGTAGTAGTGCCTTTTATTGATGTTCGGGCCCGGTGCGGTGTATGGTGAACGGAACTGTGAAGTAAGTGGAGTTCTACGGACTTAAATGCCGACCCGATTGATGGAGTGTAATTGCTGGAAGGTATTCGATCGAGGCTTGACAAAACAAGTGAAACCTAGCTCCTAAGAGCTCCTGTATCCTCATTGAATGTGTTTAATTGAAATTTATGAATTGCTTGAATGTTACATTTTCATTTCTTGCTTAATTGCAATTGTTACTTCAATTATGTGTTTTGTATGTTTTCTTGGCCTCACTGAGTATTAGCTCATCCCATTAGATTTTTTTTCCTTAACAGGGATCGAAATAGAAAGAGTATTGGAGAAGCCAAATGGATGGACTTTTGATTAGGGTTTCGAGTGTATTCGACTAGACATATTTTGGAAGTCGTATATTTTGGGAAAGTGAATGTATTTTAAACTTGTAATGTAAGATTCAATATTTATATATGGAAATGACTTCTTGTCTTTATTTCGACTTTGGTTATTAGTCGTTATTCTTTAAGTTTGCACTGGTATTGTACTGAATCCCAGCGAGAGCTGGGCAGACGTCCCGCTGATACCCTTTGGTTCGCCTTAGGGAGAAGTGGGTCATCACAGTTGGTATCAGAGTTTAGGCTTCAGATCTTTGTAATATATCTTAGGCTAAAAGTTTAGGATACTGGATCGTGGGATTCACTTGAACACTAATCTATTGTATTCCAGTGGTTAAAGGGAATTGGTACTCGAGAGTTTTTTAAACGGCATTGGTGGAAAAGAGTCTAGATTTAGAGATCTATTTGGAAGATATATTAGAGACTTTACCCTCGAAAATAGGAATGAGATATCTTAGTTACACTTTAAGTGATATTTTTACGAGTTAGTGACTTTAAGTTTCTAATCTAGAATTTGTGGTTGTTTTGTAGAAATGGAGAATGGTAACGGAGGTCACCCTGCTAATGGTAATGGGCATGCTAATGGATATGTGGTGCCTCTTAGGTCTATTCGATATAGAGTGCATGAAGAAGAACCTCGTATCCGATACTCGCCTTCTTCAAGGATTCCCCGTTGTCCCTATAGGTCGACGTACACCTACCCTAATGAATTGGTATTGTCCCTTGACGATGAACGTCGGCAGTTGGTGAATACCAACAGAGCCTTATTTCAGGAGATCAAGGAACTAAATGCTCTGATAGATGTCCAAAGTGCTAGGATCATTGACCTCGGGGGAACAGTAGTAGATGAGAGGACTAGGACTGGGGTCGCTGGTGTTGAGCTCCAGAGGATGGGGGCTCGATCGGCTAGGGTAGGCGAGGAGGATCTCGGCCGCTGGGATTTTAGCCGACATCACCATATTGATAGAAGAGGCAATAGAGGCTGTCGAGAGCCCGGTTCGTGAGGGCGCTCCTGAGGAGGGGGGTTCCACCTGATAGTCCTGCTGAGAATTAGACTAGCGTCATAGATCTTTTGACTGTTGTAGTTAGAAATAGTTGGGGTGGTGCTAGTTCAAAAGCCATTGTATTTTGTTAAATTGTGTGACCTACTTTTTGAAGAATTTGAATCTAATTTTGACATGCATGACTAAATGTACTTTTGTAGCACATGTGTGCTATATTTTTGTAAATACCCGTGGCTTGCTAATAGTATGAACCTTGAAATGTTAATATATGCTAGTTGTTATTTCAAATGTTTTTCATGTCGCCTTTTGTTTTTAAGTGTTCCCTCGCATAATTATTTTTAATTTGCATTTAGACATACTTAAGACTATGAATAGCCATGGAGGTGCAAGGGACCGAGGGCTTGGGGGTAGGCAACCCGAAAACCATAGGGATGATCAGGAATTGAGCGATTCTTGAAGTTCGCCCATCTAAGTTTCACGGAGGGTCTAACTTTGAAATAGTAGATTGGTTTGAGGGGATGAAATGAGGCACTAGTGAAAGTAAGAGGTTAGGGTTTCCTCTCGAGCAATCTTGTAGATGAGTATTGGAGAGTGAACTAGGGTATGAAACTTTTATATTAAGGAATAAGATCTCCGTGTTTTGTTATGTTTATAAGTAATGATAGTAATCTTGTGAGGACAAGAGCTCGTCCATATTAAGCAAAGAATAGTTAAGATTTATATTTTGGGGTAACCTATAAGCAGAAGAATGAAAGAGTAATATGGCCAGAGCTTCCGTTATGAATAGTTACTTATTTTGATCATTTGATTTGCCTGGCAGGCTAACATTTGACTTAAGCCAACTAGTAAGATTACAAATTTGGAAGAAATACGTAAGGAAATGAACATTCTTTGAAATGAGGTAAATTTCAAAAGAATTGGTTGACTACTGGGAAGGACGGAAGAAACAAGAATATGCAGAGAAAATTGAGTTGCTACACAAGAACATGGAGTTGGAGAAGAAATACAAAGGAAATTCTCAATCTGATCAAGCCGTGACTTCTCACGTAACTTGTAGATATTGTGGCAAGATTAACCACGTTGAGGCCGAGTGCTGGAGAAAACAAGGAAAATGTTTGAGGTACGGTAGTACCGAGCATAAGTTTTCAAATTGTCTTGGAACTCTTAAGAAAAGAGGAAATACTCGGCTGTTTCTTCTAGATCCACTACAAAGCAGTCGAGGGTCAGAAGGGGTGATTAATGCTAATGGCTATGAGAGAGATCCAAGTAATGGAAGTAATACGAGTAGGGATGAATTTGACTCTACTCGAGGAATAGGGGTTGTAGTTTTACCTAGTCTAGACTGGCATTTTAGAGGTTGTAATCTTTTGAAAAAGGGAAGAGTCCTTTTGTTGTTTTGTATTTTGGCAACTCGACACGTTCTGTTATGATCTTGTTGTTTCCTTTCTTCTTTTGAAATAATTTGATAAACTTATTTCAACTTGGGGTAGCTATTATAATCTTTTACAATATATGACAATTTACTTGCTTTTAATTGGTTTCATGGCTTACAGGTATATTTAAACTTTGCCCTGCACCTTTAGATTGGTGATAAGACATGAACGAGAGTAGACGTGGTCGAGATTGTACTTGAGAGCGTAGGCAAACTTGGGGTCTTGGAGGTGACTAGGCATCGGCGGTGGACCAAAATCGAGAACTTAGGGCTAAAACTGGGACCCAACGCTTGATTGCCAACTTGATATATTAATTGTGAGATTTGAGTTGGTGAAAGGAAATATTTGATAGATTTAATGAGTCTAACGATTAAGGGACCGCATATCATATTTGGAATGGAAGTTTGAGGTTATACATAAACTATCGAGACTTGAACAACATGACCATTAAGAACAAATACCCTTTTGCCTTACATGGATAAGAATTCGATCACCTGTAATGAGCTGTGGTACTATCCAAGTTGGATTTAAAGTAGAATTATTACTAATTGAGGATCCTAGAAATTGATGTGCCTAAGGCCGCTTTCAATCCAAGATATGGGCATTTTGAATTTTCAGTTACGTCCTTTGGGTTGACTAATATACTAGCAGCATTTATGGACCTAATGCATCAGAGTTTTAAACCGTACTTGGATTAATCAGTGGTGGCATTTATTGATGGTATATCGGTATATTCTAAGGTTCGAGAAAATCATGGAAGACACCTGATGATAGTTTTACAAACCCCGAAAGAGCGTCAACTTCCGTTAAGTTCAATAAATGTGAGATCGGTTGGAAGAAGTAGCCGTTCTAGGTTATACAATATCTAAGAAAGGAATTGCTATAGACTCAGCTAAAGTGGAAGCTGTTTTAAGAGGAAATGACCAGAAAACCCTACCGAAATTCGGAGTTCTTAGAGTTAGCCGAATGTTACCTTTGACTTATCAAGGACTTTTCTAAGACTGCAAGATTTGGTAAGTTATTTGGGGTTCTAAATGTGAGGAAGAATTTTTGAAGTGAAAAAAAAGTGTTTGACAGATGCACCTGCATTAGCCTTACTGAGCGGAGAAGGTAATTTTGTGATTTAAACAGATACTTCAGAGGATGGTTTAGAATGTGTGTTAATATTACACGATAAGATGATTGCATATGCCTCTAGAAAGTAAAATCTCACAAGAGAAATTATCCAACTCATGATTTGGACTTAGCGGCTGCGATACTTGCATTAAAGAAGTGGAGACATTACCTAAATGGGGTAGACATGAGGCCGAATAAGTTGCCCTATGACTTGGATGTGACAGCCCCACCTCCCCCTAAGGCGAACCAAAGGGTTCGGCGGACCGCCTGCCCAGCTCTCACCGGGACTCAGTTGTTCACTCAAACAAATCCGAAATAAAACCACAAGAAAGAGTATAACAACAATCCAAAACTTAAAGCGACACCTATACACATTGCTATCTCCAACGGGAGTACAAACATCGAATATACAAAGGTTCTCATTTCTTCATACAACCAGCCCGTGCCAAGCACTAGGGCAAGAACCATTACAAAATCAAAGAACTAGACTAGGCTAGTCGATACCAAGCTCTCGTTCTTGCTCGCCTTCCCCTGTTAAGGAAAACAAAACTAAAGGAATGAGCTAAAAGCTCAGTGAGGTTCCGAACACATAATCAAACATTCAATTCAATACATTAAACATAGAGTATCAATAATTCAGGAAACATTTACAATGGAAAGCGATAGTAACACATTCATTAAAAGGATACGGGCTCACATGGAGCTATTCGTTCATTCGTTCTCCTGTCATTCCCCTTATTCCTCCGATTATTTGAAAATACATTTTTGTATGTAAAACCCTCATTCGTTCATTCCATTTCACCCCCATCCGGACGTTGGCCGGACTCCACCCGACAACAAGGTAATACTCGAGTATACCAACGTTCACACCCAGGGTCACCATATCGCCCGACCGAGTCCGCTTCTGGCTCGAGTCGATCGATGACGAAGGGCAGGGCCCAGTTCAGCCAAAAGGCTTACATCATGCGCAACTAATGTATCAACCATTAAATCATTGAAAATTTCACGTTTCATTTAGGTCGAGCGCGATAAAGTACACGCTCGCCTAGAAAATTCGTTTTGGAAATCATTGAAAACACTTAACACATTATCAAACAACAACAACAAGTCATGAAGTCAAGGAGAATATAACAAACAAGGAACACTCACCTATTTAAGAAAAATAACGTCCAAAGTTTCCTTCCGGATACACCCTCAATCATCAAGGTATCCTAATAATCAAATGAACACATTATGCTTCAACCATCAAAGATGTAAGTGAGTCAAAGACAAGTCGAATACGTACTGGTACAAAGTATAAATATGATTTTGGTAGTGAAAAGAGTACATTGAAACCAAAGGACATAAGTAAAATATTTGTAAAATTTAGACTCACTTGTAAAACTTTAAAATCGCTATCTGAGTCGAAGTGACAAAGAAAATGGAAATACCCTAGATGGTTCACGTGGTATTCACTCTCAAGCCTTACTCAAGTCACAAGTGTATCGGCCTAGTTCTCAAGCGTAAATTTGGGCAACACGCCCTTTGTAGTTACCTATTTTTCAGCCATTTATGGCTTCATTCTTTTCCTCAATCAAACCCAAAGTCATATACAAAATCATCTCATTTAAATAGCCATTCCATAGGCTCCAAGTCATACAAGTACAAAATCAAGCTAGGAACACGTGCGGAAATGGAGTTTGTGTCAAGAAACAAAAGACAGATTTGACGTTGTTTTGCGTAATGGACACAACCAAAGCTACGCTTATCAGATTGGGGTGCAATTGATAATGTTTCAAAGCTAAGGAAGAGAGCTACAACTTTTATGCAGACCACCAAGCCCAGTTCATAGTGTATCTAGGTCAAAATTTGAAATTACTGAACCAGAATCGGACAAACAGGTCAGTTAACTGCACTATGTTTAAACGACAATAACTCAGGCTACCGAAGTCCAATCGAGGTGATTCTAGGGGCGTTAGAAATCTAAGAATAGCAATAAAACTTTTGTGTTTTGGACAAAGGCTAATTCAGTACACATCTAGGTGAACAGACACGGTAAGTGTTGTGAAATATCAAAATTGTCCACTGGACTAAACCTATGAGAGTCAGGGGTATTTTTGTCTTTTCATGGGCTACGTTGCTCCGATTGAGCTGAAATTTTTTAGGTAACCATAAAATATCATTCTCTACAACTTTTATGTTTTGTGCTAAGCCTAATTCGGCTCTAACATGATGAAATGGAACCGGACAGGACTGAAGCTAAATTTTCCAGAAATCTGGAATTTTTATTATTTCAAGCTATAATTCACATTTTCACCTTGAAACTACCACTACTATCACCTTCACAAGATCAGATACCATATATATACATCATACCACACCTAACCCACAAGAAACCCTAACTCAAAAGTCATCCATCTAATCATCAAAATCACTTGAAACAAGCATCACAAACACAATTCTAAACTTAATACCCAACTTAATCATGAGTAATGGAGAAAGAAAGGGTGATCAGCCATTATACCTCAAGACAAGAGCTTGCAAGAGTGATCCTCCACTTTTCCTTGAAATTTTTGGTTCCTTAGACTTCTCAAGCTTCCAACTGGTGATCAATTGGTTTAGTTTTTTCTTGGTTGCGCTCAAGAGGTTGGATTCAAGGTAGAAGATTGAACTTTCTTCACTCTCTTGCTCCTCCTAGCTCTCAGCCAAAACAGGAAGAAAAATAAGGAAAGATAAACTCAAATGGAAGATAAGAAGGTGAGACTTGGCTTGGTCAAGAAACCATAGGTGGTTGACACTTGTTACCACCAAAGCCTTCCAAGTTTCTCTTTCTTTTCCTTGCATTTTGGCCACATATTTTGTGACATGGCTGAGGATGAGGGGGGGATATTTTGCAAAAATATCAAGGGTATGTGATGGTAGTGAAATGATGGTCAAGTGGTGTGTTCAATCGGTAGTGATCGATACCCGTCGGTTTGAGCCGGTTTTTCTTAAACCGCGTATACTAGGGTTTTTAACTTCTAATCACTAACTTATTATTATCACTTCTAATCATATAATATTTCCTCGTCCAAAAGTCACTCTTACCTACCAAATTTGATCCTCACTCTGTACCGAATAGTCGCACTACAGAAAAACGTGAAAACCCTAATTCGCTCTAACTTGAAAACGAACAACGAAAACCCTTACTTCTATATTCATTTACACTTATTGTGGTGTGATTGGGTGGTAGGGCTATTATAAAATCATAAGGTCCAAATAAAAGGGGATTTTTAGGAAAACATGAGGGGTTTTACAATTCCATAAATTGAATTTAGGGTTTCAGTTAAAATATGAGAAATTTGATAAAACAGTCAGTCACAAGTGAAACTAGGGTTTTGATTAGACGTTTAGGGTTTCTAGTCTTTTTAAAATAAAACAAGGTTTTAAACCAAACCCAAAGAAATAACTTTAGTTTCTTCTTTAAAACAAAATAATGTTTTTAAAATAAAAATAAACTGAAAAAACCGTAATATCCTCTTTGAGACTAAACAAAAGATGATCCTAAAAGTTAGGGTATCACATTGGAAGTTAAAACACCTATTGGGGAAGATCAAAGTTTGATTGCTAGTTGGATGAATAGAAATTATGAAGTATGGGTTGGAAAGCGTAAGTTAGTGACTGATCTAATAGGCATAACTATTAAGGGAATGATAGTGTTCTAGGTGTGAATTTCGAGAACCAAATTCTTTTTAAGGAGGGAAGGATGTGAGGACCCAAAAAAATTTTCTTATTTTTATCTTATTTTACTGGCTTATTTAAGTATTTATTCACCTATTTTCTCCGAATTATTTAATTTCAACTATTTTAAATCTATTTACATCGAACCATGTCCTACTTATGTTTCAAAAACATTTCGTTAGCAAAATTTATTTTTCTAAGACTCGTTTAGCGAGAAATAGCGAATACACGTTTTTTGAGACAATATTCGATTCGAGAGTGCAATGATCTTGGAGAATTAAGAATAATCAGTAGTAGACCAAGAAAGGTTAATTAAGGGATTAGAGGTGAGTGAGTTCAAATTTTTTGCTTTATCGCACGCACATCGATAGTTTTCGAAAAGACATGCCGATACAGACTAATTGGAGATTTGAGGAATTAATATTAGACTCGTGTGAGAACTCATGTTTTTATATCTAAAATAGTTATTTTAGAATTATTTATCCTATTATTAGCAAATTACAATATCGTTACATGAATTCTTTTTAAATTTCGCTTTATCCCACGTGAATCGGAAGTTCGCGCAAATCGAGCCGGAACGGCTAAGTGGAGATTTAAGAAACTTATACTAGACTACTAAGAGTGAATAAAAATAGTGTTAAAGGAATTACATTGAAGGTTTAGTGCACAACTGTAACAAACAAGAGAAAAAACGGTGTTTGACACTATTCCTAGTTGACTTTTGAACAACTTTTGGCCACAAATTCCTTAAACCCTCTCTCTCCTCTCCTCAAGCTCGGCCGAACAGCAAGAAAAAAAGAAAGGGAAGAAAGCTTCCTCATCTCCTTCATCTTGCTTCCATTTCACCTCTCAAATTTCACCAACTTCAAAACCCCATGGAGATTAGCTTGAACTCGGTGAAAGGCTTCATCTTGCAGTGATTCTTGGAGTTTTTGGTGGTAAAATTTCTGGTTTCTTCAAGAACTAAGGAGGTAATCATCAACTCCTATAATCTCTCCATTTAATACAAGATTTACGGTTGGATTTGCAAGGGTTTGAACCCTAAGCATGGATTAGGCTAGCGGACTTGAGGTGTTTAATTTCTTGCTTTAAATGTTAGGCTAGCGGTCTTGTGGTGACCTCTAGGTAGCTGCCTTGAGGATTAAATGCTTGTTTAATGTTGTTTGTGTGTTATATGAGGTATATATGGTTGGAAAGTGAAGAAAGAATCAAGGGAAAGTGGTGAAAGTGTGATGGCCGAAACTGTCCAGCGATTTTTGTACCTGCCTTTCAAATTTTTGCGGGCTGTTTTGCTGTGAAATTGGTTGATAGATGTTGTATATGGTGTGTAGAAACTTTCTACCAAAAATCATTTAAATTGGTTGAGCAAAACTTGAAATTTCGAAATTTTAAGAAAACTGGAAAATGTGCTCAGGCAGTCTAAACAGTACCACTTTGATCGAACATAACTCTTTGTACAAAAGTCAAAATCATGTGTCAGTTGTGGCATTTGAAACTACACATTTGTAGCTTTCCAACGGTATAAAGTTCACTTTCTAGCTCGAAATGAGTGACCCGTAGTGATTCGGCAAAGTCGCTGTCCTGTTCTAATGGTCTATCCGAGAGAAAGGTAGAAGTTGCATTTTGTGGCTCCAGTTTCTCTCACTTATGAACTGATTTTGAAAACTATTTGTTCTGACGAAATGTAGCCTTGTGATTGTAGTTTCCAACGCCACCTACCACTCACAATTTCAATATGTATTGAGTGAGATATGGGTCAATTTACAAACTATGCCAAAGCTGGTAATCCAGAAAACCCTTTCTTCTTGCTAGCCGACTGGTTTGGTTTGGTTTGGGACATTTTGTTTTAAAACTTTTGGTATCAATTACCTACCTGTGAGGACCCGAAAATTTTACTTATTTTATTTATTTTACTGGCTAAAATAAGTATTTACTTACCCGATTTCTCCGAATATTATTTTCTAAGCTTTTAGGGTTTAATTAAACGTATCCATAGTTTAGTTATATATTTTTGTAAAGCGATTCGTTTCGAAATTTAATTTCTGTAAGCACGTTAAGTGAAAATAGTATATACGCGATTGGGGTAAATAATCGATTCGAGAAATTTCGTATAACGAATAAGTGGTTAAATTAAAAGCCTAGTTGAATTTTTATAAAATTGAGAATTTAGAAATATCCTGATTTAACTAAGAATAACGGTAAGAATTTTGAGTGGAAGCTTGACAATTTTATTTCTTATTTAAAATTTAACACATGTTCCATCTTCTTTTATTTATTAAAATACATGTTAAATTAATTCTTTTCGTTAACAAGTAAATTGGAAATACCTAGGATGGTGTGAGAAAAACTCTTATAGGGGTATGTAAATTAGAATAAACTAAAGTTTGAGACAATATTTGAAGATGATAAGATTCCAACTCCTTAGCAAATAAATACTTTAATGTTAAAAGATCATTGAAGCCTCAATACTTGAATAAATAACCATGCAACCAACTCTATTCCATTTGTCTTGACCGAGAGAAACATTTACCAAAGTTCCACTTTGTTTTGCTCCATATAGCCGAGAGAGTGAGAGTATTTCTGGTTCCTCTTTGCTTCCAGCTGAAGCCGAGAGAGTGTGAGGTAGAGAGAGAGGGATATCTTCATTCCATTCCGACGCACAAAAGAGAGTTGAGTGAGAGGGGAAACTGCAACTCCTTGGTGTCTATACCAGCCAAATTGGGGAAAACAAGAAGAGGAGCTGGTGCGATTTGCTTGAGGAACCGAGAGAGAGAGAACCGTGAGCTTTCCTAATTCTGTCCGTCAACAAGAGGGAGAAAGGGAGAGAGACAGAGCGTGAGTTCCTTCTACATTTGCCACCTCCACCAGCTGCCATCATCTTCCAACCGCAACACTACAGCTGCAACCATCGTGTGCGTGAGCTTAGCCGAGAGGAGAGAAACTTCAGCTTTTCTTGTTGCATGAACTGACCTTCTAGCTGAGGTAAATTCGAGACTTAGATTAACTAATTACTGGTAGAAGAAGCTGTTTAAAAGCTTGTATGTTGAGTTTGTGCGTTTGGACGATGAAATCAAAGCATGAGGAAAATCTGGTTTGATGGGAAATGGATATTGCCGTGAGCTTGAATCAGAAATGCAGACTTGATCTTGCTTAATTGAAGTAATCTGAGCTTGTAATTGCGATTAACTAACTAAGAAGTAAGTGTTTAAGCTTTGCATGCCGTTCTTTAGCGCAGTTAAGTAAGAAAAAGAAAAGGAAACAAGGAATTTGTTGCATGCAACCTAGCCGAGAATAGATGAACAAATTTTGGAATTTCTGGATGATTATAATCGCTGTTTGAATCTGGTTTTTGAACTGGAAATCTTAATTAACTAGTTAAGTGGTTGCATGACAAATTTGAGTACTTAATATCATGTATTAGCCGAGTAAAAAGTTGGATTTATGACCAATTAGCTGCTGGAAATTCTGTTTAGCCGATGACAGATTTATTGTGGTGGAATTATTTGCCAAAATCACTTGTTACTTGTTTTATTTCATGTCGGAAAATTTTGATGGTGGGCTCTATGAACTCCCACCCTTGAATTGATGGTTGATGAAATGATTGGTGATGGATATAATGCTAGTTTAGTGTTTAAATAGCTAGATTAATGATATCTAGCTAGTCTAGACTTCAAGGGATGCATAGTTCAAAAATGTTCAGTTTTGCCCTGTTTTAATCGCACTTTTTGCAGAATTTGGAGGGGTTCATGACTCGTATATTATGTTTATATGTTTAATATGTGGTGTACAAAGTTTCATTGAAAAATATTGACATTTGGTTGGTCAAATAAAATGATTTCACAAAGCTAGTAAATCTGGAACTGTTTCCGTAATACTCTGACCAGCTTTCGTATTTTGGCTATAAATCTGTGCTCCGATGTCAAAATTAAGTGCCGTCAGCTGCATTTGAAACTAGACATCCCAGCCTTTCCGACGGTATAAAATGCACATTTGGGTTCCATGTGTGTGAGCCAAACCAACCATTTTAAGTCGGCTGTCCTGTTTCTCTGTTTTACAAGAACAAAATGATGAGGCTGCAACTTGTGGCTCGAATTCGAGCTAGTTGTGTGCCGAATTTCAAAGTGATTTCTTCTGAGAAATTATATCTCTATGAATGAGTTTTCCAACGCCATAAACCATGCCAAATTGCTAGTTAATTTGAGTGATCTATGATCAAAATAGGAAACCTGCTCTGTCCTTGAAAACCCTGATTTTTAGACAGATTTGATGCAAGGCTCGGTGTAGACTTGCAAATTAAATCTCTTGGTGTTAATCACCACAAATGTTGTTCTGGGATGACTCTTAAACCTTTTCTATGCAAATGAACCTTGTTTAGAGGATTTTCCTTGGTCAAAAGTTTAGAAAAGGAAATTTTCACATACAAGGCAGCTTTGCCTTAAAATTTTGGAAACTTGAGTGATTTTGTTAAGTGACTTCCCGTGCATATTTTTCTATGAAATTTGGTAGAGAGACAAACCTTATATGGTAGTATTATACTGCTAATTTTGGTGTTATTCTGAGACCGTTTCACCGGTCAAATAAATTACCAACGTTCCTGACTCGAGTTTGAAAAACCCATGTTTCACTAGGGAATTTTGGTAACTTTGAGTTGCCATATCTTAATATTCAAAACTCCGTTTCTCATCCCACTTGTTTTACTGTACACTTGGATTACGACTCTAAAAGAGTACAAAATTTCAAAAGCTAGTTCCAAACAAGTGAATTTTGCCGAATTTCCAAAGTTGGTCAAAAACCAACTTAAATCTGTTTTGGTAATTCAAGTTACCAAGTTTGAGTCAAAAATTTGAGTGCCTTTCACTTACACTCGTGGAAAAGTGTCTTCTAGGAACTTTTAGTACTCTGGAAGTAGTTTCCAACGGTACCAATTTTTCCAATTTTGGACCTACTGAGTACAAGATTTGATTTTTTCTAAGTTTGACGTGCAAAGCTGAAATTTGCCGATTTCTTAGAAAATGAAATTTTGAAAACCCGTTATTCCTTCTTGATGATAATTGGTCACTTTAAACTTGATTCCATGAAGGAAATTATTTTTTCTTGTGTTAATAAAACCTCACTTTTGAACCTTTATTTTTAGTGGCTAAGGTTCTTGATTTGAGGTAGTGACAAGTCTAGATGAGTGTAACTCCTTCCTTGATTAATGCGTGATTATGAGTGAAAAATACTTGTCAATTGCTTCAGGTGCTGAAGCTAGTCTAGAAGAGAATCCCGGAGAGGACAACTAACGATTCTCTCGCTCAATTACTCTTGAATAGTGAGTGTCAAGTGCATGACTTGTCGTGTTTACTTGGTTTACCTGCTTATATACGTGAATATCGCTTGATGGGATGAGTGTGTACTTTATCGCACTCGCTCTCCTTTACTTGAACTTTATTCGTATTAACTTGGTTTTCAAGTCGATTTGAGTGAATCTCGTCGGCTAAAATATACCCGTTTTCGTGTACGTGTCGTGTTGTCGTGTGTGTTGTGCTTGCCGTGCGTGTCGTGTGTGACGTGTTGTCGGGTGGAGTGAAACTCCTCGGCTTATGGGGACGCCCAAATTCTCTTAGCCAATCTTGCAACTCGAGCCGGCATGGGCTTGGTCGAGAAGCTTGATAATCCAAGGGAACAACAAAACATAACTTGATCTTTTGAGATCTTGTTCGGCATACTCGTGAAGTATCGCCCTTTTCACCACTTAGTCCCACATAAAAATTCCTTTGGTCAAAGAAAAATTCCTCCAAACCTGGTTCATTTGTTTAGGCAAAACTTAAAGAACGTTCATGGTACATTTGGTAAGTGTTTAGCATCAAAATATTCAGTTAGCAAGTCTTTGCCAAACCTTGCATCAAATCTGTCTAAAAATCAGGGTTTTCAAGGGCAGAGCAGGTTTCATATTTTGATCACAGATCACTCAAATTAACTCAGAATTTGGCATGGTTTAAGGCGTTGGAAAACACATTCATAGAGCTATAATTTCACAGAAGAAATCATTTTGAAATTCGGCACACAACTAGCTTGAATTCGAGTCACAAGTTGCAGCCTCAGCATTTTGTTCTTGTAAAACAGAGAAACAGAACAGCCGGCTTAAAATAGTTGGTTTGGCTCACATACATGGATCCAGAATGTGTATTTTATATCGTCGGAAAGGTTGGAATGTCTAGTTTCAAATGCCGCTGACGGCACTCAATTTCGACATCGGAGTTCAAAATTATGGCCGAAATACGAAAGCTGGTCAGAGCATTTCGGAAATAGTTCCAGATTTACTAGCTTTGTTAAATCGATTTATTTGACCAACCAAACCTCAATATTTTTCAATGAAACTTTGTACACCATATATTAAACATATCAACATGATATACAAGTCATGAAACCCTCAAAATTTGCAAAAGGGTTGCGATTATAACAGGGCAAATCTGAACATTTTTGAACTATGCATCTCTTGGAGTCTAGACTAGCTAGGTATCATTAATCTACCTATTTAAACACTAAACTAGCATTATATCCATCATCAATCCAAGGGTGGGAGTTCATAGAGCCCACCATCAAAATTTTCCGACATGAAATAGAACAAATAACATGTAATTTTGGCAAATAATTCCACCACAATAAATCTGTCATCGGCTAAACAGAATTCCAGCAGTTAATTGGTCATAAATCCAACTTTTTACTCGGTTAAAACATGATATTAAGTACTCAATTTACTTAGCTAGTCGATTAACGTTTCTAGTTCAAAAATCCGATTCGGTCAGCAACAAGAATCATCCAAAAATCCAGAAATTTATTCAGTTTTCCTCGGCTAAGCTTGCATGTAAGCTGATCTATTTCATTTTTATTTTTTTTCTTGCTTAACCGAGCCAAGGAGCTGTATGCAAAGCTTAATCATCTTGTTCTTAGTTAGATCAATGCATTTATCAGCTCAGACTACTACAAAGAGACAGAATTGAAGCTGTATTTCCCAAAACAGTCTCACGGCAATTCCAATTTCTTCCTAATCAGATTTTCTCATGCCTTGATTGCATCATCCGAGTGCACAGCTCAACAGGCATGTCCATAGATAGTTCAATCTATCACTAATCAACTTATTCTAGCTCAGTAATTACCTCACAAAGAAGATTATACGCATGGCAGAAAGCTGAAGTTTCTCCCCTCTTGGTTCACACGCGATTGAATGTGATGTTCCTGGTTGCAGTGATTGCAATAGTTGCGGCTGGAACTGATGGAAATGGTGGCAATTAGCAGCTGGGTGAGGTTTAGAAAATGCAAAGGAAACTCACGCACGGCCTCTCCCTCTCTTTCCTCAAGCTCACTGACCGAAACAGAAAAGATTTCAGCTCGCAGCTTCCTTTTCTTTCCTCTCGGATTGCAGAGTGCGGCTCAGTCTCTCCCTCTCTATCTCAGTCGATGTTAACGAGGTGAAGGTGGAGTGTGGTCTGAGGTGAATTGTTGCAGAGGAGGTGGAATGGAGTTGCGGTAGTGGTTTGTGATATAGAAATGAGGAGGGAGAAAGGTGGTGCCGCGGTTTTGAGAAGGGGTTGAGTGTAGGAGTGGTAAAAGTTTTGCATTGGCCGGTTAGGGTGGTGGAGTTATAATGTTGTCCAGAAATTTTGATGGGTTTGCATGGTAATTTGTGAGGTAGTGGAGGGTATTTTGGACTTTTCACTTTTCCTTCTAATGACCACTTAAGCCCTTGATTCGAGCATAATCTCACGAATTATCCCCATGCGTGATTTAAACTCCTAATAGTGTACTAATCTCGCGAGGGTTTCGATTATCGAAATTTATCGATTACAATTTAATATTAAGGTTCCTAGTAATTCATAACATTATTACCTAATTATTTAAACTATAAAAATCAAGTTTGACCTTAATATATAAATTTAACATTCTTAATATTCGTTTATCCTTTTATATCAAAACTTATTAACTTAATCATTATTAACGCTTAAGATTAGCTATCGGAATTCAAAGAAATTTAATTGTTAAATCAATGAAATAATTTACCTTCGAAATATGAATTTAATGTAACAAAATTAGGAAATTTAACCACTTATTCGTTATATGTAATTTCTTGAATCGATTATTTACTCCAATCGCGTATTTACTATTTTCACTTAACGAGCTTACAGAAATTAAATTTCGAAACGAATTGCTTTAAAAATATAACTAAACTATGGATACGTTTAATTAAACCTAAAAAGTTTAGAAAATAATACTCAGAGAAATCGGGTGAGTAAATACTTATTTTAGCCAGTAAAATAAATAAAATAAGCAAAATTTTCGGGTCCTCACACAACTATTACCCAAATTGCATCAAATCCTTTTTGGCTTCTAGGCAATCCCGTTACAAAATCCATTGTGATATGTTCCCATTTCCATTCAGGGATTTCTAACGGTTGCAATAAACCAGAGGGCTTCTGATGCTCAGCTTTTACTTGTTGGCAGATCAAGCATCTCTGAACAAACTCTGCCACGTCCTTTTTCAAACCTTCCCACCAGTATAATTCCTTCACATCATGATACATCTTGGTCACACCTGGATGTATGGTATACTTCGATCGATGTGATTCTTCTAAAATTTCTTTTCTTATCTCTTCATCTGCCGGAATCACAATTCGATTTCGGAACCTCAATACACCTTCCGACCCTAATTTAAAATCTAGGGTTTCCCCTTTTTGTACTTTCTCCAAATTCTTCTGAATCATAGGGTCCGTTTTCTGGGCCTCCTTAATATGCTCTAGTAATGGCGATTTTAACGATAAGTTCCCGAGTAACATTTTCAGTTTCTCCAAGCGAGGGTTCCAACCACTTATTTCTTTTAGCATGTCCCACTCTTTAACCATTAACCCTGCTACTTGGGCCCTTCTACTTAGAGCGTCAGCTACCACGTTAGCTTTTCCTGGGTGGTAGTTAATTGAACAGTCATAATCTTTCAGAAATTCTACCCATCGCCTTTGTCTCAAATTTAGTTCCTTCTGGGAGAACAAATACTTGAGGCTCTTATGGTCCGTATAAACCTCAAAAGTCACGCCATACAAGTAGTGTCTCCATTTCTTTAAGGCGAAAATTACTGCTGCTAACTCTAGGTCATGAGTTGGGTAGTTTTGTTCGTGAGGCTTCAGTCTCCTGGAAGTGTAGGCAATCACTTTACCATTTTTCATTAAAACGCATCCTAGACCTTCTCCAGAAGCATCGGAGTACACAGCATAACCTTCACCTCCGTCAGGTAACACCAAAACAGGAGCGGATGTTAAACGCTTCTTTAATTCCTGAAAACTTGACTCGCACTTCGGAGTCCAACGGAGTCCAAGTGAACCTATTCCCTTTCTTGGTTAGCTCGGTCATGGGTCCAGTAATCTTCGAAAAATCCTTGATAAATCGCCTATAATACCCTGCTAATCCCAAGAAACTTCTAACTTTAGTTGGGCTTTCTGGCTGCTTCCAATTCATAATGGCCTCAACTTTTGCCAGATCCACGGCAATTCCCTCCTTAAAAACTTTATGTCCTAGAAAGGATATTTCATCCAGCCAAAACTCACACTTGCTGAATTTGGCATACAGCTTCTGCTCCCTTAATATTTGCAAGACCATCTCCAAGTGCCTAACATGTTCCTCTTGCGTCTTAGAGTATATCAGGATATCATCGATGAAAACCACTACAAACTGATCCAGATACTTCTTAAAGACTCTCTGCATTAAATCCATGAATGCCGCTGGTGCATTAGTTAAACCAAAAGGCATGATCGCGAACTCAAAATGTCCATATCTCGTACTAAAAGCAGTCTTGGGTATATCCTCCTTAATCTTTAACTGATAATACCCTTGCCTTAAATCCAGCTTAGAGAAAACTACTGACCCTTGCAGCTGGTCAAACAAACTGTCTATCAACGGTAGAGGGTATTTATTCTTAATTGTCACCTCATTTAACCCTCGGTAATCGATACATAACCTCAAGCTTCCGTCCTTTTTCTTAACAAATAGAACGGGTGCTCCCCACGGTGAATCACTCTCCTTCACAAAACCTTTCTCCAAGAGGTCTTGCAGTTGAATTTTCAACTCCCTTAGCTCGGTAGGAGCCATTCGGTACGGAGTTTTAGATATTGGAGCCG
The DNA here is from genome assembly GCF_036785885.1 of Coffea arabica. Classification (NCBI taxonomy): domain Eukaryota; kingdom Viridiplantae; phylum Streptophyta; class Magnoliopsida; order Gentianales; family Rubiaceae; genus Coffea; species Coffea arabica. The sequence continues at coordinate 40,830,622 of NC_092329.1, forward strand.
TTCCAGGCACCAAGTCAATCTTAAATTCCACTTCTCTTTCCAGCGGTAGAGTCTTTAGCTCTTTGGGAAAAACATCCGGAAATTCCCGTACCACTGGTACATCTTCTAACTTCACTTGGTCACTGGGAGCATTAATCAAGAAGGCTAAGAAACCTTGAGCTCCTTTTGACAACATTTTCCTTGCCCGTATTCCTGAGATCATAGCAGATGATGCTAACCTACCCTTAACATCTAACCTCAGAGTTGCTTCTCCAGGTATACAGAATTCTACCACTTTCGCTCGGCAATCAAGCTTAGCATGATACTGGCCTAGGAAATCCATTCCTATGATAACATCGTACCCTTTTATGTCTAGACTGATTAGATCCACTAGCATTTTACGCTCTCCAATCCAGAATTCACAATTCTTATAGGCTAAGCTAGCGATTATCTTCTTATTACCCATTGGTGTCCTAACTTCAAGATCGAAGGGTAATCTAATAGGTCTCACATCTATTCCAGACATAAATGATGGATTTACGAATGAATGAGTTGCACCAGGGTCAATTAACACTTTAGCTAATCGATGAAAAATGGGGAGAGTACCTTCCACGACTTCCGAGGAATCAGGTACAGGCTGGTCATCTATAGCATACACCCTGGCAGGAACTGTTGGCCGGCTCCCTCCAAAAGTGTTTGGTCTAGCGTTTGGTGTGAGAACCCGTAAAACCCTAATATTTTTCCTAGGGTTTATTTCCCCTTAATTGCATGTTTTCTGCATTTTCTGGCTTAGGAATATTTTCCTGGTGAATTTTATGAGTAATTATAGTTTTTAGATAATTTTTCTAGTATTGGAGAATTTTTAGAAAATTAAGAATATATATTGGACGTGGGACCCACTAGTGCGAAAAGTTCGAAAAAATTCGGCCAATAAGGTTAAGTTTCGGATACTGTATAAAATTTATCGGGTGTTAAGAGATAAGTAGAGAGTGAGATTTGATTGATGTGAGAGGAAAAAGAAGTGATAAGATTGCATTAATGAGGTGACAAGTGTCACCCTCTTATTGGTTTTACTTTAAGATTTACTATTCCAATTTTTGACTTTTTTTGACCAAAGGTTAAATATCTTAAAAATTGCACAAAAATCACCATTTTCTTTCACCTTGTGGCCGGCCCTCTCTCTTGCAAGAAGGAAGGGAATTCTTCAACATTTCAAGCTTCCAACTAGTCCAAATTCACCAAACCAAGTGTTTAAATTGGTTTTTACTCCATACAATCCTTCCTTTTAGTGATAGTGAGTGCTTTAGTGAAGCTTTTTGGAAGAGCTAAGGTGTCCAACATCTTCCTCTCTCTTGTTTGCTTGGTAAGTGATGCTTGAACACCCTACTTCACTTAATGATGCTTAAATGGTGCCTAATGGGACCTAAAGTGATGGATTATGTGATTTATTTCTTGATTTGAAGTGATGTAGTGAAGTTTTTATTTTTTTGAGGAATTTTCTGATTTAATATGAATGTGATGTTGTGATCATCTATGATGGTTGATAATGAGGGGGAAAGACTCTAGTAGGTGTGAATTAGTGATAATAGCAACTAATTTTGGCTTTGGAGTGAATTGTGAAATGTTAGGGTTTCAAAACCCCTAATTCTGTCCGGTTTTGGATCATAGGGATAGAGGCCGAATTGGACTTTTCTCAAAACATGAAAGTTGTAGGTATTGATGAGTTTGAAGTGCCTCCAAAATTTCAGGTCATTTGGATTAGTGTAGAGTGAGATATGTCGATTTTACTGTTGCTGTTCTGGGTTGATCAGAATGCGAAAACTGCACTTGTAATTGGCCATTTTGACTGGCATTGCTTTGGATTTCGGTGTTGGTGTCTTCTGATGAAATGTAGCTGGATGTCTTAGCTACCATATGCCTTTGGAATTTCGGCATTTGGACCTGTATAGACTGAGTTATAGTAATTACAGCATTATGTGATTTGTAAACCTGTTTTTGGTGGTTCCGGTTGAGTATTTGGCACATTTGACCTAGTTGTGCTAGGATTTGGACTGAGTGGCCTTCTACATTGTTGTATCCCTGTTCCATAGCTTCGAAACGGTGGGTCCTACATCCCCATCCGATAATCATAGTGAAATTGACGCCATTACCGCAAAATAAGGGCAAAACAGTTTTTCTATTCGGGGCCAAGACTAATGCTATTTCTAATTTCTGGTTTGCTATCATGCTTATTTATGCATATGAGACCCTATTGGGGTTGTGTTCAGCATTGTTTTATGACTCGTTATCGAGTCTCATTGTATTTGCTTGCTTGTTCTAGGAGGAAACGGTGGTGCACGACGTTCGTTTAACGACGGTGCATGAAACATCATTTTCTCACTTGGTGAGTATACTACTCACTTAAATGTTATTATGTGGCTTTGTTATATGTGGTTGTGTTGCCTTGAAGGCTTATTTGGATATTGTAATTGATTAAGGTGAGGGTGTACTTGACCGCCCTCACCCCTTTTGATAGTATCACTGATTGTCTACTGTTTCACTGTTTTACTGAACTTGATATATGAGTTATTGCATTCCATTTCATGGAAGCTGATTTGGTGTTGTTTGGACGAATGTCCAACGACCTTACTGTATCACTGAGCTCAACTCCGTTAGGTAGTCAATTGGATCGAGCCGACGAGGGCTTGGTCGTGATAATTGACATGCCACGGGGACTGTACTGGGGAATCTTGTAGTAATGAGACTCTTGATTCCGGTAAACTCGAGTATTACCAAAATGACTGAATGGAGTGCGGGCCAGGTTGGGGAATGTTGGGTGGAAGGAATGGAAGTAAAGAGTTGTCTACGGTTGGTTATTTCTTTACATTGACAGAGGGTCAATGAGGTTGGATCAAGAATATAAGCGAGGAAATGGGCTCTTGAGAGCCGTCCGTATCCTTTCACTGATTTGATTTACTTCTTATTTGCATACTTGAACTGAACGGTTATGCTTATGTGATCTTAGCTGCTATGGTGGTTGTATTCTCACTGGGCATATAGCTCACCCCGTTTCTTTTGTTTTCCTTGCAGGAATATGACTCTTTTGGAATGAATTTTGTTAAATGGTTGCCGAATGAACTAGATGAATGCCTCTTTTGTATTGCATATAAAATGGGACCCTAAATGTATCATTAGGGCCGTTTTCACTTTTGTTTTGGCAACCCACATATGTAGTGACTGTTGTATCACTTTTAAAGGCCATTGTGGCTTGTAAATGGTAAATGTTATGTTGTATATGTATTTCGATGTTTGGTTGGGTTTCGGACGGGTCGGTTACTATTCATGGCCGACTCTGGATTTCATTTCTTTTATTTTGGGTTATTTTGCCCTTTTGCCTTGTTTGCGCGCATTATAAGTTTCAGAACGTGATAGATCGCTTTATACTGCACCGTTAGTCCTGGCGAGAGCTGGGCAGGCAGTCCACTAACCTCTTTGGTTCGCCTTAGGGGAAGGTGGGGCTGTCACAGGTGGTATCAGAGCCTAGGTTTGAATTAGCCTGGGTATAATAGAAGTGCTAGACTTGAGGATTCTATTGCTTATGCCTATTAAGTGTATTCATGTTATTTCTTCCTTTGCTATAGGATGGATGCGAGTGGTGACCCTAGTGCTAGCCCTTCGGGAGTGAGACCTCCCAGAGCACTCCCCGTGATCCCATACCAGATACCACCAGGAGGGGCCGTTATTCGTTGGAGCCCGTCTAACCGTCTCCGACGGTGCGCGTGTAAAGACAAGTATGCCTATCCGAACGCACTAGTATTGGCGGTAGCAAAGGAGCGTAAGGAGCTTGCTAAGGATAACACTAAGTTGGAAGCTGTGGTTGCTACGTTGGAAGCTGAGGTGACTCAGGTTAGGGCAACCAACGAGAAGCAGGCGGCACGTATCAAGGAACTAGAATATGACGTGCTCGAGGTCGAGGACAGAGTTGATGACCTATGCGACCAATTGAGGGATGCACGCGAGCGCGAGGTTAAGCGAGCTCGCAAAGTCAGGGGTTGTGCTGAGGCGATCCTTAATCTGTGTGACGACGGGATCGAGGAGTCTAGCGATGAGGCCTCATATGCGGGGGCCGAGGCTGGGGAGGAGTCTACCCCATCGCCTGGGTCCCAGACCCCGGCGACCGACTAAGCCTTGATATCTAGGCCTCTTTTGGATAGTTGGTGGGTTTGTATGTACATAGGGATAGGGATAGAGCCTTAGCTAACCGTTTTGGATGTTGGGTTAGCTACGTGTAAATCTCTTTTGATAGGCCAATCCTCGGGGGGATCGTTTATATTAGTACGTGCCTTGGCCGTACTTGACTTGACTGATTGTATATATGTATATGGCTTGATCTTGTTTGGCTTGTATATATGTGTGTTTGTGATTATGTTTGGAATGTATAAAATGTGTGTTATTGGGAAAGTTTAAGTGTTACTTACATGCTTTGTACTTTTGGTTTAGTATTCTTGCCTAGACCAAGTAAACCTTATGGAAGGTACACGAAGTGGTAGGGGTCGTGGGCGCGGAACTAGACAACCTACACCGGTTAGGGAAACGGGGGAAACCTCTACTGGACCCAATCCTAGACCGTAAATAGATCCGAATGTGCAAATAGCTGCTGCTATGCAGCAAATGACCAATTTACTAGCACAAGTAGTGCAACAACAGGGCCAGAACCCAAACCCTAACCCCGGAAACCCTGGCCATCATATTGAGAGCGAAGATAGAGCTCTAGAACGTTTTCAAAAGTTTTCCCCGCCAAAGTTTGTTGGGGGACCCGACCCTGACGTTGCTGAGAAATGGCTCGAGAAGATGATTGATATATTTGCAGCTCTACATTACCCAGACGAACGGCAGGTGACTTTTGCCGTGTTTCAACTCGAGGGGGCTGCCCGTTCCTGGTGGAACGTAATTAGGCAGAAATGGGAGCGGGAGCAGACGCCTAGGACTTGGGTGAACTTCATCCGAGAATTTAATGCAAAGTTTTTCCCTCCTCTAGTCCAGGAGAGGAAGGAGGACGAGTTTATCCGGCTCCGGCAAGGGGCTCAGACTGTGGCGGAATATGAGAGTCAGTTCACCCGCCTGTCTAAATTCGCGCCTGAGCTAATCATGACTGAGCAACGACGGGTTAGGCGCTTCATTCAGGGTTTGAACGTTGAGATCCAGAAAGACCTCGCGGCGGCTCAAATCACTACGTTTAGCGAGGCAATGGAAAAAGCCCAACGAGTTGAAAGTGCACGGCTGCAGGTCCGAAACTTCCAGGCTAAGAAGCGTGGTTTTCCTGGGAGTACGTCTGGACAGGGTGAAAAGAGCACTCCCCCTAAATTTGGACGAGGTACGGGTGGTGGTCGACAATCTGGCTCAGGCAGAGGGACTCCATTCAGGGGTGGTCAAGCTGGACGAGGACAAAGGGGCAATGTTCAGAGTGGCTCGGCTTCGGCACCTCGCGGTCCCTGTGGCCACTGCGGGAAAGCAAACCACACCGAGGATAACTGCTGGAGGAAACAGGGTAAATGTCTGCGGTGTGGAAGTGCGGACCATCAATTAGCTACTTGTCCGGTCCTGAAACAAGATGGAAAGGGGAGCCAACCATCGTCGAGGGCCAATACTGGACCAGCGAAGGGAGATGGGTCCAAACCTAAGGTGCCGGCTAGGGTGTATTCCTTAGAGCCCCATCAGGTTCCAGAATCTTCTGAGATTGTAGAAGGTACGATCCCTATTTTCCACCGCTTTGCCAAAGTTTTAATTGATCCTGGTGCCACTCATTCGTTTGTTAACCCTGATTTCATGTGTGGCATCGATATAAAACCTGCTAGTTTACCATATGACCTAGAAGTTAGTACACCTACGGGGAATCAACGGTTGGTGACTAGTATGGTTTATAGGGATTGCGATGTATGGGTTGGTGAAAAGAGATTTTTAGGAGACCTGATTAGCTTGTCCATTAAGGGGTACGATGTGATTCTGGGTATGGACTGGCTAGCCAAATATAACGCCCAACTGGATTGTAAAACGAAAATAGTAGAATTTCGCATTCCTGGCGAGGCAACCTTAAGATTGGATATAAGGGGTAGGTTAGCCTCGTCCGCTCTAATTTCGGGCATTCGAGCTAGGAAACTGATAAGTAGAGGGGCGCAAGGATTTTTGGCCTTTTTGATTAATACCCCTACGGATAAATTAAAGGTGGAAGATGTGGCCGTAGTGAGGGAATTTTCGGATGTTTTTCCTGATGAGTTAGTAGCCTTACCTCCGGAAAGAGAGATAGAATTTCGAATAGACCTGTTGCCTGGAACCGCACCTATCTCGAAAACCCCTTACCGAATGGCGCCTGCAGAACTTAAGGAGCTTAAGTTGCAGTTACAAGACCTTTTGGAGTGGGGATTCATTCACGAGAGTGGGTCTCCTTGGGGAGCTCCTGTTTTATTTGTGAAGAAAAAGGATGGAACTTTGAGGATGTGTATTGACTATAGGGGGCTGAACAACGTTACGATCAAGAATAAGTATCCACTGCCCCACATCGACGAGTTGTTCGACCAGCTGCAAGGAGCAGTGGTCTTCTCGAAATTGGACCTCCGACAAGGATACTATCAGTTGTTAATTAGGAAGGAGGACATTCCGAAAACTGCTTTCAACTCAAGATACGGTACATTACGAGTTCTCCGTTGTGCCCTTTGGACTGACCAATGCTCCCGCCGCCTTTATGGACCTAATGCATCGGGTTTTTAAACCCTATCTAGACCGATTTGTCGTGGTGTTCATTGATGACATTTTGGTCTACTCTAAGACACGCGAGGAGCATGAGGAGCATTTGAGAGTGGTGTTGCAGACATTGAGGGAACATCAGCTGTACGCCAAGTTTAGTAAATGCGAGTTCTGGTTGGAGAAAGTAGCGTTTCTAGGGCACGTGATCTCCCACGAAGGTATTTCGGTGGACCCGACGAAGGTTGAGGCCGTGACAAATTGGAAGAGGCCAGAAAACCCCACGGAAATTCGCAGCTTTCTAGGGTTAGCTGGGTACTACCGAAGGTTCATTAAAGATTTTTCCAAACTAGCAGGACCTCTAACTGACCTGACGAAGAAGCATGGCCAATTTATCTGGAACGGCCGATGCGAAACAAGTTTTCAGGAATTAAAGAGAAGATTGACCATGGCTCCAGTGCTAGTTTTGCCAAATGGAGTGGACGGGTTTGCGGTTTATGCGGACGCGTCGCGAGAAGGCCTAGGGTGCGTTTTGATGCAGAACCGGAATGTGATTTCTTTCGCTTCTAGGAAGTTAAAGCTTCACGGGCAGAACTATCCGACTCACGATCTGGAACTAGCCGCAGTTGTCTTTGCACTGAAAAAGTGGAGGCATTACCTATATGGGGTGACCTTCGAAGTGTACTCGGATCACAAAAGTCTTAGGTGCCTTTTCTCCCAGAAGGAACTGAACATGAGGCAACGAAGGTGGATGGAATTCCTGGAAGATTACGACTGTACAATCAATTACCATCCGGGAAAGGCAAATGTGGTAGCAGATGCCTTGAGTCGTAAGGTGTAAGTAGCAGGGTTAATGATTAAGGAGTGGGATTTATTAGAATCCGTGTGCGAGTAGAGACCCTGTCTTGGGAGCCATAAGGTGATATTTGGCAATGTTAGGGTGACCTCCGCTTTACTGGAACGCATAAAAGGGGCACAAGGCGACGATTTGATGGTACAGAAATGGAGAGAGAAAGTGGATAAGGGAGAAACTACGGACTTCAATTTGAGTCCTGAGGGCATTTTGAAATATCGAAACCGAATAGTGGTACCGAAGGAAGAGTCGATGAGAATGGAGATTCTGGAGGAAGCTCATCGGTCCAAGTATACAATCCATCCGGGTAGCAGCAAGATGTATCAAGACCTGAAAGGAACTTATTGGTGGGACAATATGAAGAAGGAAATCGCTCAGTACGTGCAGAAATGTCTCATTTGCCAACAGGTGAAAGCAGAACATCAAAAACCATCGGGTCTGTTACAACCCTTGGAGATACCCGAATGGAAGTGGGAAAACATTACAATGGACTTCGTTTCAGGTTTACCGAGGACGCAAAGAGGACACGATGCCGTTTGGGTGATCGTTGATCGATTAACCAAATCGGCCCATTTCTTGCCAGTGAACATGAAGTATTCAATGGACAAATTGGCCCGACTGTATATGGACGAGATAGTAAGACTACACGGTGTTCCTGTGAGCATCGTCTCCGATCAGGATCCACGGTTCATATCTCGGTTTTGGCAGAAGTTTCAAGAAATTCTGGGGACTAAACTCAATTTGAGCACGACCTATCATCCTCAGACGGATGGCCAGTCAGAACGGACAATTCAAACTCTCGAGGACATGCTACGAACGTGCATTTCTGGACTTTGGAGGCAACTGGGGTCAGCACATGACCTTGGTAGAGTTTGCTTACAACAATAGCTTCCATTCGTCGATTCAGATGGCTCCGTACGAAGCTCTCTACGGACGCAAGTGCCGGTCACCGATTTACTGGGACGAAGTTGGCGAAAAGAAAGCACTGGACCCGGCAACTATTCTATGGATGGAAGAGGCTCAAGAGAAGGTCAAGTTGATAAGGCAACGGCTTCAAACAGCCCAAAGCCGACAAAAGAGCTACGCTGATAATCGAAGAAAAGACTTGGAGTTTGAAGTTGGAAACTACGTATTTCTCAAGATCACACCCTTACGAAGTCTTACAGCGGGTAAAGGAAAGAAGCTTAAACCACGGTACGTCGGACCCTACAAGATTCTTCAGAGGGTTCTCCGGTCGCATATCGATTGGAACTGCCATCCAGTCTCTCTCGAATCCACGATGTGTTTCACGTCTCAATGCTAAAGAAGTATCATCCTGACCCATCCCATGTCTTACAACCGGAGGAAATTGAAGTGGACGAATCGCTTGCCTATGAAGAGAAACAGTCCAAGTGCTTGATCGGAAAGTCAAAGAGCTCAGAAACAAGCGGATTCCGCTAGTGAAAGTACTATGGAGGAACCATGGGGTAGAGGAAGCTACCTGGGAAGCGGAAGAGGAAATGCGAAAGAAGTATCCAAACCTTTTCGGGAATTAAGGTGAGAAATTTCGAGGACGAAATTCTTTTAAGGGGGAGAGAGTGTGAGAACCCGTAAAACCCTAATATTTTTCCTAGGGTTTATTTCCCCTTAATTGCATGTTTTCTGCATTTTCTAGCTTAAGAATATTTTTCTGGTGAATTTTATGAGTAATTATAGTTTTTAGATAATTTTTCTAGTATTGGAGAATTTTTAGAAAATTAAGAATATATATTGGACGTGGGACCCACTAGTGCGAAAAGTTCGAAAAAATTCGGCCAATAAGGTTAAGTTTCGGATACTGTGTAAAATTTATCGGGTGTTAAGAGATAAGTAGAGAGTGAGATTTGATTGATGTGAGATGGAAAAGAAGTGATAAGATTGCATTAATGAGGTGACAAGTGTCACCTCTTATTGGTTTTACTTTAAGATTTACTATTCCAATTTTTGACTTTTTTTGACCAAAGGTTAAATATCTTAAAAATTGCACAAAAATCACCATTTTCTTTCACCTTGTGGCCGGCCCTCTCTCTTGCAAGAAGGAAGGGAATTCTTCAACATTTCAAGCTTCCAACTAGTCCAAATTCACCAAACCAAGTGTTTAAATTGGTTTTTACTCCATTCAATCCTTCCTTTTAGTGATAGTGAGTGCTTTAGTGAAGCTTTTTGGAAGAGCTAAGGTGTCCAACATCTTCCTCTCTCTTGTTTGCTTGGTAAGTGATGCTTGAACACCCTACTTCACTTAATGATGCTTAAATGGTGCCTAATGGGACCTAAAGTGATGGATTATGTGATTTATTTCTTGATTTGAAGTGATGTAGTGATGTTTTTATTTTTTTGAGGAATTTTCTGATTTAATATGAATGTGATGTTGTGATCATCTATGATGGTTGATAATGAGGGGGAAAGACTCTAGTAGGTGTGAATTAGTGATAATAGCAACTAATTTTGGCTTTGGAGTGAATTGTGAAATGTTAGGGTTTCAAAACCCCTAATTCTGTCCGGTTTTGGATCATAGGGTTAGAGGCCGAATTGGACTTTTCTCAAAACATGAAAGTTGTAGGTATTGATGAGTTTGAAGTGCCTCCAAAATTTCAGGTCATTTGGATTAGTGTAGAGTGAGATATGTCGATTTTACTGTTGCTGTTCTGGGTTGATCAGAATGCGAAAACTGCACTTGTAATTGGCCATTTTGACTGGCATTGCTTTGGATTTCGGTGTTGGTGTCTTCTGATGAAATGTAGCTGGATGTCTTAGCTACCATATGCCTTTGGAATTTCGGCATTTGGACCTGTATAGACTGAGTTATAGTAATTACAGCATTATGTGATTTGTAAACCTGTTTTTGGTGGTTCCGGTTGAGTATTTGGCACATTTGACCTAGTTGTGCTAGGATTTGGACTGAGTGGCCTTCTACATTGTTGTATCCCTGTTCCATAGCTTCGAAACGGTGGGTCCTACATCCCCATCCGATAATCATAGTGAAATTGACGCCATTACCGCAAAATAAGGGCAAAACAGTTTTTCTATTCGGGGCCAAGACTAATGCTATTTCTAATTTCTGGTTTGCTATCATGCTTATTTATGCATATGAGACCCTATTGGGGTTGTGTTCAGCATTGTTTTATGACTCGTTATCGAGTCTCATTGTATTTGCTTGCTTGTTCTAGGAGGAAACGGTGGTGCACGAAGTTCGTTTAACGACGGTGCATGAAACATCATTTTCTCACTTGGTGAGTATACTACTCACTTAAATGTTATTATGTGGCTTTGTTATATGTGGTTGTGTATGCCTTGAAGGCTTATTTGGATATTATAATTGATTAAGGTGAGGGTGTACTTGACCGCCCTCACCCCTTTTGATAGTATCACTGATTGTCTACTGTTTCACTGTTTTACTGAACTTGATATATGAGTTATTGCATTCCATTTCATGGAAGCTGATTTGGTGTTATTTGGACGAATGTCCAACGACCTTACTGTATCACTGAGCTCAACTCCGTTAGGTAGTCAATTGGATCGAGCCGACGAGTGCTTGGTCGTGATAATTGACATGCCACGGGGACTGTACTGGGGAATCTTGTAGTAATGAGACTCTTGATTCCGGTAAACTCGAGTATTACCAAAATGACTGAATGGAGTGCGGGCCAGGTTGGGGAATGTTGGGTGGAAGGAATGGAAGTAAAGAGTTGTCTACGGTTGGTTATTTCTTTACATTGACAGAGGGTCAATGAGGTTGGATCAAGAATATAAGCGAGGAAATGGGCTCTTGAGAGCCGTCCGTATCCTTTCACTGATTTGATTTACTTCTTATTTGCATACTTGAACTGAACGGTTATGCTTATGTGATCTTAGCTGCTATGGTGGTTGTATTCTCACTGGGCATATAGCTCACCCCGTTTCTTTTGTTTTCCTTGCAGGAATATGACTCTTTTGGAATGAATTTTGTTAAATGGTTGCCGAATGAACTAGATGAATGCCTCTTTTGTATTGCATATAAAATGGGACCCTAAATGTATCATTAGGGCCGTTTTCACTTTTGTTTTGGCAACCCACATATGTAGTGACTGTTGTATCACTTTTAAAGGCCATTGTGGCTTGTAAATGGTAAATGTTATGTTGTATATGTATTTCGATGTTTGGTTGGGTTTCAGACGGGTCGGTTACTATTCATGGCCGACTCTGGATTTCATTTCTTTTATTTTGGGTTATTTTGCCCTTTTGCCTTGTTTGCGCGCATTATAAGTTTCAGAACGTGATAGATCGCTTTATACTGCACCGTTAGTCCTGGCGAGAGTTGGGCAGGCAGTCCGCTAACCTCTTTGGTTTGCCTTAGGGGAAGGTGGGGCTGTCATATTTGGAGTACTCCCTTCCTGCATTTTTGGACATCCAGCAATTTGGTGCTCGCTACTTCCGCATCTCAAGCACTTCCCTTGCTTCTTCCAGCAACCATCTATAGTATGGCCAGGTTTCTTACAAAATGCACAACTCACTTGGGAAACTATTGCTCGGCCTCCTTGCGAGGTATTCCTAGGTTGTCCCCTTCCAATCGGTCCCACTCTAGTTCCATTATTTCATCCCCCTGCATTCCTGGCCCCGTTTCCCCTTGCTTGGGCGCCTCGTGGTGCTCCAGGACTATTCACTCCAATAGTTCCTGGGCCCACTTTGACCGGTGGAGCATTTCCATACGTCGGCTCCCGACTACTGCCAGGAGCAAATCTTTTCTTGGCCTGAAAAGATTTCACTTGAGCCCTAGCTATTTCAACTCTCTGGGCTTTCTCGACGGCATCTGCAAAAGTATCTATCCTCACTGCAGCTAAACCTTCCTGTACTTCTACATTCAGACCCTGCACAAACCTTCTGACTTGCCTTTGCTCCGTGGTTACCAATTCAGGAGCAAAACGGGATAGCTTTGTGAACTGGACTTCATATTCAGCGACACTCATCGCCCCTTGCTTACATTTTATGAAGTCATCCTCTCTCTTTTCTTGGATGAGAGGTGGAAGAAATTTGGCATTGAACTCCCTTGTGAAGTTTGCCCAAGTCCTTGGAGTATGATTCCTGTCCCAGTTAGTCCTAACCAGATTCCACCAGGAGCGAGCAGCTCCCTCAAACTGTAATGCGGCAAAAGTCACCTGCCGCTCTTCCGTGTAGTTTAAAGCTGCGAAGATGTCGGAGATTCTCTCCCACCATCCCTCAGCTATCTCAGATTCGGGTCCTCCGTAGAACTTAGGAGGTCCAAACTTTAGAAACCTTTCCAGTGCCCGATCCTCGGAATCGATTGGGCCTCCTTGGCGGTGCACTGGTCCAGAGGCTTGGTGTTCAGTCAAGCGCTCTAGGACGTCAGTGATACGGTTAATTGCGGTGGCCACTCGGTCTCCGGCCACGCCCTCTTGCCCTTGGCCTTGATTGACCTCGGGTCCCCTATCACCACCCGCTTCCGGGTGTTGTCTAGTGGGTCTCCCACGGCTCCTTCCATCATTTGGCGATCCATTGCCTAATTATGCCTATTACTGAAGGGTAAGACAATTAGGCAAAAATTTTATTTATTTTTTAATTATTATGATTCGTTTTGTGATTAAAAACCAACATGGAAATAGAGGAAAAGAAAATGAAACACTTAACATATATTTCCGTGGAACAGTCATACAATTAACAAGTTGGAACATTTCCAAAAGTAAGGCACATAAGTTAGCAAAAATACATACAGATAATCCCTTAAACAAAAAGTAGGGATATGGTGCCTCGGAAGCAAGTCATTCACCTAGACAAAATTTGATGACTTGACTAATGTCCCTGTTCTGATCCTACCTATCTAATACTATCAAGTCAACCTAATCTAACCCTCAGCAGGGCTATCAGGAGCGACGTCCTCAGCCGGATCCTCCTCTGGATCCTCCTCCAGATCCTTCTCCATGCCTGCCTGTTTGTTATCCTGAAGGTAACTAGTGGCCTCGCCCATAAGCATAGCGGCATCAGCCCTGATGCCAGCATTCCTATCACGAATCCCCTCAGCAAGTCGGGGTCACTCTAGACCTCTGTCGCTCTATCTCCAAACGAGCAGCCTCCAGCATATTATGCTCAGCAGTTAGCCTAATCTCCAAATCGGCTATGCGGTCGAACTGGGTATCCACCATGATACTCAGCTCCTCTACATCCTGGGTCAAGGTATGGTTAGCGTCCCACAAGTGGCGGCGCTCATCATCAAGGGATAACACCAACGCATTGGGATACGCGTACGGGGCTCTACACTGGCACCTAGGGTGCCTATCAGCTGGTGAGTATCTAACTCGGTCTCCCCCACCTCGAGGTCTACAGGAAATGGATCTTAGCGGCTCTACATGTCCATTAGCCTCGCTACTACCATTAACATGCCCATTACCATTCTCCATACCTGCAAAATAATCAACACTTAAAGGTTAGAACTTAAATAGCTAACTGGATCGTTTATTACTTAAGGTATTTCTAAGGGTCTCAATTCTTATTCCTAGAGAGGATTAGGGTTTCTAGCACACCTAATATGTCCTTTAAATAACTTTTCTAACCTAGGCTCTGATACCACCTGTGGCGACCCCACTTCCCCCTAAGGCGAACCAAAGGGTTGGCGGGCCGTCTGCCCAACTCTCGTCAGGACTCACGCAAGCATTCTAACCCAAATCCTTTCGAATAATAACCTAATCTATTACAAAACAAATTTCCCCGAATAATATCATCACTAAAACCACATTAACTTCAGAGATAACAGTGATATAAATAGCCAATTGAGGCTCTTAAGCGTCCCACGTGCTACGTACCAAGGTATAAAGTCGTACCAATCCGGATAGATAAATACATAAATCCCTAATACAAACTTACAAGCCAAGCAATCAAATTACGGTTTACATATTTTCCAGCTTCAAGTGGCAATCCAAAAGGAAAGTACATTATCCCAATTAACGCATTACAGCCCACAAAATAAGTCATAGTATCCGAATACATTTCAAAAGGAAAACATAAATAAGTATCCAAGCTTTCGATTCCCGGAACCTGTTAAGGAAAACAATAAACGTGGGGTGAGCTAAAGCTCAGTGGTGTCCCAAAACATGCAATCACATAATATCAAACAGCGGTTAATAACTTAGCAAAATTTAAACAGTTAGGAAAACGTATAACAGCACAAGGTAGGATACAGGGGCTCTCAGGAGCCATTTTCCTCGCTTGATCACCATTTATCGTAGTTGACCCTCCGTCAACTCTCACTACTTATAATCCATGTAGAGCGTCTCATTTTGATACCTAACCCATCACCATTCATACCCCTGTCCCGGGCCCGCTCACCGACTAAGGACGCAGTATACTCGAGATATACCCGTAGATGATTGGTCGAGGGTTCACCCAACGACATTATTGTAGTTAGATTCATGCGTCGAGGGATTCACCCAACGACGTAACTACATTTAGATTCATGGTAGTTGGATTCAGAAGTCGAGGGATTCACCCAACGACGCAACTACATTTAGATTCAAGGATTCATGAGAAAAATGTTTTGCACAAGTCACCACTCGAACGGCTAGTGCGATAAAGTACACACATCTCACTTCAATGGATCAAAAACCAGTTTTGCAAATTATCACATATCGAGTCAAGAAAGCACTTTAACTAGGTAAGCATAGAACAAGCAGGGACACTCATCAAGAGTGAAGTTCAGATGTCAAATTGAGAATCGAATTCCGCGTCCTCGCAATATCCTAGAATACCAAATTTTGAAACTATAAGTTTCTATTCAGTTTTTAAGCTTATACACATCGAGGTATATCTGATATACTACTAGTTTACTTTCCCTTAGAAAAATTAAGAATCCACTTAGGTTGAAACTTGACAAAAGTAGTAAAAATATTTCTTATAGTTTTCCTTGAGATACTTTTCCTTATAAAAGGTAACTAGTATTATTTTCTTGAAATAAGTCGACAACCTCTTAAGATCAAAGCTAGAAAGATATATTTGAAAATTTCTTTAAAGCTATGGTTCTTGCAAAAATTATCACTAAAACTATTTTACCTAAAAAAATAAGGTTTCTTGCCGAGCAAGTTTCTATGCTTTTAACTAAAATTATTAAAACTCGTATTTTGGAACTTTTCCTATAGTTAACTAGCCAAGAACAATTCTTAGAGGAAAGAAAAGGAGTAAAACAAGGCTAGAGTTTTAGAAACTAGGGAAATCATTTTCCAAAGGTAATAAGGCTAGTTTAAACTTAAAGGAAGAAATATCGAGTTGGCAAGGTTGAGAAAATCCCTACATGACGTTTCTAACATTAACATACAGTGCTAGATTTTTATCGCACTCTACTAGAGTGAAGATATATGTAAATAGATTGTTTTAGAGCTTTTCTCAAGTTCACAGGACCAAAACGGATTTCCTACGATTCCAATTTATAAGCACGTAATGTTTCAGATCCATCAATATAACAAACCAACATTTCCAATAGAAATCTCGCTAGGGCTTCGTCAATCATTAGCCCTAGGTTTCAATAGGTTCATATCAAATCAAGAATAAAATAAATGACCAAGGCTTCATCAATCATTAGCACTTGGGTTTTGGCAAGTTCATATCACCTCTTGAATAAATCAAAAATGAAGGTAAGGCCTCCAAGAAATCCCAGCAATTAAAATCCATCACTCTTTAATATTTATAACATCATTTAAATGGCCAAGGGCTTCATCAATCATTAGCCCTTGACAACATCAAACACTTCCAACCACAATCCAATCAGGGATTCAAACCACAAATAAGCTAAAAGTTCAATCCAAGTAAAAATTCAGTTTCATGAAGAAACAGGACATTAATACGGAACAGTCTACTTTGAGGATTCACAGATAGCAGTACACATGGAAGAAAAATATGAAATTTCTACAGAACAAAGGCCTATGATTCTAGTTTCAAATGCCACTGACGACACCTTAAACGGATTTTCCTACACCAAGATATAAACATTTCACTGAGACTGGTCAGGGACATCCGAAAATCTGAAATTTCATTTTTCACTTGTGAAAACATCCTTTTTCTCTTTTAACACCAAAATGTTTTTATTCAAACCATCCATACATTTCTTATAGAACTCCAAAACAACATATTCCAGGCATTTCCATCCATCATGTTTCAAGGAAAATTTTTTAAAAAAACCAAGCTGAGATTCCAACTCAACCTTTGGCTATCACAAAAGAAATTCCAGCAACTAATATACTTTAGATCAAATTTTCCCTTGGTTTAAACATGGTGTTAGGTACTCAAATTCAGCATATAAACACTTAGCTAGCTATTAACGATTTCCACTTCAAAACCGGATTCACACAGCAACTAAAATCATCCAGGAAAATCCAGAAATCTGTCCAACTAGCCACGGTTAAACATGCATGGAGGAACTCTCTGTTTTCATTTTATTTTCTGGGTTAAAACATGCTATTAAGCTCTCAACTTCCTCATGCAATTACTTAGCTAGACAATGAACATTTCCAGTTCAGAAATCGAGTTCAAACAACAGCCATTAACATCAAAATTTCCAAAAATTATTCCAACTTGGCTCGGATGAACATGCATGTGGTAGGATTGCATTTTGATTTTATTATTTTTTTTCTGGTTTAAACTAATTAATTGACTACATGCAAAGCCTAATTAACTTGTTATTAACTATCTAATTATGGTTATAAGCTCAAACAACAAAATTAAACCAAATCAGGCTGCAATAATCTAGCTAAGCTCTCGGCAGCTCCAAAGCTTGCACATAACAGAAATTCTCTTCTTAAAACTCTCATCCGGCTGCCTAACATCAACATGCATATTCTTAGATGGCTTAACCTTCTTGTTATTAATTGGTCAAACACTTAATCGAGCTCAGGTTATCGCAGGAAATTAGATATGAAGCTACAATTCCAAGCCAGCTCCTCGGCAGAAACCTCTAGCCAAAACAGAATTTTTGTATGCTTTAACAACATCATCCGAATGCACAAATCAACATGCATGGTCTTAATCTTCAAGTTTTCTCTCAGCTAAAGACACTTAAGTGTTCAGATTGCCACGGAAAAACAAAAATGGGGCTGCATTATCACCTCAGTTTCTCGGCAGCAACATTTCATCAAAACAGAAATTTTTCTAATGGCTAGATTTCAACAACCGACTGCACAATCCATACATGCAAGCTCTGATATAGCTTCCTCTACTAGTAATCAACTTAATTAGTCCAGAAATTACCTCAGATACAAGCTAAGTTCACACACGAAAAATCCAGAATTTTCTTTCCTTCCTCTCGGCTTCAAGTGCAGGTCGGTTGGTCCTGATTCCTGAGTTGCGGCTGGAGTGGTGTTGTGGTGAGGTTGAGTTCGGTTGGTTGGAGTTGGAAATGGCCACAGCTAGGAGAGGAAAAGGTGCGATGGTCTCCTGGTATCTTGCCTCAGCTTACGGTCAGAACAGAAAGAAAGAAATGGCAGCTTGCGTTCCCTCCTCCCTTGCTCTCGGATGCAGCTCACAAGGTAACTCTCTCTCTTTTACTCTCGGTCCAAGGCAGAAGAAGAGCTGAGATGCGGTTGTGGAGAGGAAGTGTAGTGGCTGCGGTGGAATTGTGCAGAGGAAATGGAATGGTGAAGAGGCGGTATCTCGGTATTAAGAAGGAAAGGAAATGGTTTTGCGGTTTGTGATATGAATTGGAGAGAATGGTATAAGGTGCCGCTGTTTTTGGAACAGAGATTGCGTGTAAGAATCGGTTGCGTATAGAATTGGTGATAATGTAATTGGTCGATAGTTACGGTGATGGAAATTGCTGTCTGAGGGTTTGTTTGGTTTGCATGGAAATGTAAGGGCATTTTAGTCTCTTCACTTTGCTCCCTAACCTCAACTTAATTTCTCCATCCAACTTAATTCCAAAAATTATCCCCAAGTGTGATTTGAACGCCTAATTATACACTAGTATACTTAAACCATTTTTATCGAATATTTATCGATTAAACTTTAATATTAAGGTTCCTAGTAATTCCTACATTATTTAGCGATTAAATCAGTTATTATAATTTCCAATTATTATATCTCAAGAAATAGAGTTAGTCTAATTCGAAATTTATCGATTTAGTAATATAAAATCAAGTGAAATAATAATTTAATCCAAGGGCGTCAATTTGCACATAAAAATTATTTTTACGCACTTATTGTGAAAACAAAGAAAGATAAGGATATATTTATCGAAATTTTCACGCCCGAAGTATGTTGAGTATATTAGTATCATGTTTATCGGAAATTCATTGGTTTTTATCTTAACGCGGAAATTCTTATTAGCATTTAACATTAGCAACTAATAGGAATTAATCATTGGAATTTAAATAATTTATTTTAAGATAGTAAGGCTATCGACTCAAGTATCATTAATTTAGCATAAAGGAATTCAAGTATTCTAACATTTTATGTTAAGGTGAAAAATTAATCTAACCCTAAAGATATTAATTTAGTCTAACAAAACCAAGAAATTTCATAACTTAGAAAAATTATATTATTTTTCACATAAACCTATTTTTACGTACTTAATTGCGAACGAGTAAAAGTAATGCTAGAAATTATTAAAGAATAAAAGAAATGCAAATGAAATATGCACTGGCTTATATATCTATTTTCAGGGTTCTCACAATCCGAACCACCTCGTACTAGCTTTGGACGACGAGCGCCGCCAATTGGTGAACATCAACCTAGATTTATAGGCAGAGGTAGACGAGTTGAGACAGATGGTTAGTGTTCAAGGCGAGAGGGTCGATGAGCTTGAGGAGGTACTGGCTGGTGAGGTGGCTACTACTGCGGTCCAAAGGACTAGGGCTCGACTCACTAGGTTAGGTGAGGAGGTCCATGATCGAGCTTCTGAGATCCTAGCAGATGCCACTATGATGATAAAGGGGGTGACGGATATTGTCCAAATCCCGGTTCAGGAGGAGGACCCTGAGGAGGATCCTGAGGATGAGATTACTCCTGGTAGTCCTACTGTGGACTAGGTCCCTAGTAATTGACCTTTTTGACTGGTATAGTTAGGATTAGTTAGGGTGATGCTAGTGCTGAGGCCATTGTATTTTGTATGACTGTGTGGCCTATTTTTGAGGCACTCTATTTTACTTTAGTCTTACGTGACTAAAAGTACTCTTGTGGCACCTACGTGCTATATTTTTGTGATTTTCCCCATAACTTGCTAATTGTATGGATCTTGACATGATAATCAATATAAATTATTGTTAGTTCCAATATTTTCTATGATTGATCCTTATTTAAGTTTTTTCCCCGTATAATTGATTTATTTCTTCCACTAGATATACCTAGGATAATGGAAGGACTAAGGAGTGGTCGAGGCCGTGGGCGAGGGACTAGACAGGCCCAACCTCATAGGTATGACCAGGGATCGGCAACTGGACCGACCCAAGGACAAGAAAATATTGAGGGTAATCAAGTGGCTACTGCCGTCAATAGGATGACTGATATCCTAGAACGCTTAGCTGAAAGATAGGGTCTACAACCCCTTAACCAGCACGGGGCTAGGATAGAGGAGAAAATAGAGCTTTGGAGAGGTTCCTGAAGTTTAACCCACCTAAATCCACTAGAGAGCCCGACCCCGAGGCATCTGAGAACTGGTTAGAGAGAATGACTAATATATTCACTGCTTTAGACTATACCGAAGATAGGCAAGTAAATTTTGCTACTTTCCAATTTGAGAGAGTGGCACGTGCCTGGTGGGACTTGATAAGGGGGAAGTGGGAGAGAGCATAGACCCCTTGGACTTGAGAAAATTTCATGAGGGAATTTAATGAGAAATTTCTCCCACCTTTGGTCCAAGAGAAAAGGGAAGATGAATTCATAAAATTGAGGCAATGAACTTCTAGTGTAGCTGAATATGAAGGAAAATTTACTAAACTTTCTAAGTATGCTCGATAATTGGTGACTAATGAACAAAGGAGGATAAGGCGCTTTGTACAAAGACTTAATGTGGAGATTCTAGAGGGATTAGCAGCAGCCCAAATCTCTACGTTCACTAAAGTCTTAGAGAAAGCACAGAGAGTCGAGAGTGCAAGGCTGCAAGTTAGAAATTTTCACGCTAAGAAAAGGGGCACTGTTAGTAACCCTTCTGGATAGGCAGATAAGAGTACCCCACCTTTTAAAAAGGGAAAAGGAACGGGTGGAGTGGAGATATCTAGCACACCAAAAGGGACTCGATCAAGAGGAGATCGTAATGGACGAGGTCAATCGAGAGGGACACCTCCAGGTGGTCAATCTGTGGCTTCCCAAGTTGTTTGTGGTTATTGTGGCAAGCTCAACCATACGGAGAGTGATTGTTTTAGAAAACAAGGGAAGTGCTTGTATTGTGGTAGTACCGAGCACCAGATATCGAAATGCCCAAACGTACCAAAAGAATGAGGTAGTACCCAAAGGCCTGAAAAGTCAACCACTAAACAGTCTAGTACTGGAGGAAGTCGATCTAAAGCACCAGTTAGGGTTTATGCATTAGGCTATCAACATGTTTTCAACTCTGCTACGATCGTTAAAGGTATGATTCTTGCTTTTCATTATCTATCTGAGGTTCTAAGTGACCCTAGTACAATTCACACTTTTACAAAATCCTAGATTCATAAGATAGAATCAAAGTTTGACTGCAATTTAGGTGGATAGAAATTTTGAGATATGGATTAGCGATTGTAAGTTACTGATTGATCCGATAGGCGCGACTATTAAGGGGTATGATGTTATCCTAAGTGTGAATTTTGAGAACGAAATTTTCTTAAGGGGGAGAGGATGTGAGGACTCGCAAAAATTTACTTATTTAAACTCCTGTTACTAGTTTATTTAAATATTTAATTGCCCATTTACTCCGAATATTTTATTTCAACCTTTTTAGACCCAATTACATGGAACTATGACTTACTTATATTTTTAAAATGACTTGTTTCAAAATTTAATTTTTTGGAAGCTCGTTAAGTGAGAATAGTGAATGCGCGTTTGGAGATAATAATCGATTCGAGGGGATAATGAACTTGGAAAATTGGAGACCTATAGATTAGTCTTAAAATAGGTATTTTTACGTTTAAGTACTCAAGTATTAGTTAGTGATACTATCATTATACGAATTTAGTAGAAATTTCACTTTATCGCGCATAAATCGGAGTTACGTGTTTCACGTGTGCGATTAATTGATGGACTTAAAACCTTTATTTTGGGGCTATTAAGAATGAATAATAATAGTATGAATAGAAGTGCATTAGAGGTTTAGTGCACTACGAGAGGAATCGAGTACGAAACGCGCGCATACGCGCCCTATTCCTAATTGACTTTTGGAGCAATTTTTGTCCACAAACTTATAAGCTTCATAAGGAAGCTTCTTCATCAGAAACGTCACTTCCTTTCTTCCTTATAGCATCGAGCTTCACCAAGAAGAAGAACAACAAAACCCATCATCATTCCACTTCAAACCTTGCACATTTTCTCTTCAAAATTAACACACGCTTTGCAAATAACTTGGAGATCAACCTAAGTTAAAAAAAGGGCTTTCTTCACACTGTTTTCTTTAACTTCTGAGGACCGAATTTTTCTGTTTTAGTCACCTACAAAGGTAAACAACGGTCAACCTGTTAAATCTTGGTTTATGGAAGTTATCTTGAGTGGGCTTTATGAAATCCCACAATGGCTTGATGAACTGATTTGATGAGATTTGATGTTATTTATGTTGGATTAGTGATTAATCTAGTGAAAATAAGTTGTATTGTGGAAGAAAACTCAAAGGAAATGAAAAGGAAATTTTACCGTTTCTGCCCCTGCTATTGCCGTGCACTTTGGTGCACTTTTTTTGTGGTCCAATTAACTTTTTTTTGATGTATATGTGTAATATAGGTTGTGTGGAAAGTTTGCACAAAAAAATTACGTGATTTGGATGAGCAATTTTACCAAAACTGGAATTGTGTCCCGTATTGCTCTGGCAATGATTTTCAAACAGCTATAACTCTTTGCTCTGATGTCGAAATCGAGTGCCATTTGCACACTAGAAACTAGACATTTCCAATTTTCCAATGGTATAAATTGCAGGCCATGATTCCACCTGAGTGAACCATACCGACCTTGTAAATTTGCTTGTTCTGTTTCTCGTCTGTACTGGAAGCCCTGTTTTGAGTTGCGAATTGATGCTCAAATATGAGCTAGTTGTGGATAGAATTTGAAAACAATTCCTTCCAAGAAATTGTAGCCTTATGAATTTAGTTTTCAATGCCACTGACCACACTCAATTCTGAGTTGAATTGTGATCAGATTTCAGAGCTGTCTTCATGAAAGAAAATCCTAATTTTGGACTGATTTATAGCTAATCTTGAATTGGGACTTGTTGTTTTAAAATTCTTGGTGTTAATCACCTACCAAATGTATCTTGGATGTTTCTTAGACATTTCCTACACAAATGAACCATATTTGAGATGTTTTCGTTGGCCAAACGTTTGGGAAAATGAAAACGAAATGACAAGGCAATTTTGCCTTGGAAGTTCTTGGAGTTTTAATGGCTTGGTTAACTGACTTCTCATATGAATTTTTCTATGACATTTTACAGAGGAATAGTGCTCATATGGTAGGGTAATACTACCAAATTTGGTGTCATTCCAAGACCGTTTCGATGCTTGACTGAAATCCTAAAATCTATGTTCCAACCTGGAAAATGGCTAACAATCTCACTTTTTCAGTAACATTGAGCTGCTATATCTTTGTGCTTAAAACTCCAATTCTTATTTCGCTTGTTGTGTTCTAAACTTTGATTGTAACTCTAATAATTTGAAAGGCCTGTTCACATTCTGCGAATTTTGCCGAATTTTCAAAGTTGGCCAAAAACTAACCCCGAAACTGTCTCAATGGTCCAAAACAGCAACTTTGAGCTGAATTTTGAATGTTATCCATTTGGAATCTTGGAAAAGTGTCTTCTAGGAACTTTTAGTACTTTGGAAGTATAACGGTACTAAGTTTTTCAATTTTGAACATACGAAGAGTGAGATATGATTTTTCAAAGATTGAACCTCAAATCGAAAAATTTCAAACTTGACGGGAATTGAGTTTTTGAAACTCTTCCCTATCCTTCATTACTAATTGACCATTTTGGACTTGTCTTCATGAAGAAAATAAGTTTTTCCTTGTGTTAATAAACACTATTTTTGAACCTTAAATTTTGAGCAAGTAAAGCCCCATTCCATGGTATATTCTAGATTGTACAAGTGTACAATCCCTCTCTTGATAAGAAAGGATTTTCAAGTGATAGTGTGTAATAGATAACTATTGTTTGCTCAGATGCTTAAGGAGACCTTCACGAGAATCTCGAGGGAACACCTAAAGGCTTGTTTACGCACTCACTCTCTTATTTCGATTGGTGAGTGTCAAGTACATGAATTTGTTGCTAAGCGGTTAACTGTTTCTTATCCGTTATTGAATTTGAAATTTTGAGACGAGTGTGTACTTTACCGCACTCATTCTCTTTTGAACAAAATTATATTCTTATTTTTCTATGTGAATTCATATCCGACTTGTACATAGTAATGTGGATGTGATTCGTATTTGTGATTCGTATTTGGAATCATCGATTCGAGCTTTGCTCATCGACTTATATTCATATTTGTATTCTTATTCGTATTTGGAGGACGCCCAAACTCATTGATTAACTTTGTGAATTGAGCCAACATGGGCTTGGTCGATAAGCTTAGCAAACCATGAGATATTCGTAGAGCATGATCTATTGGAGGGATCTTGCTTGGCATCACTCGCGTAGTATTGCCATGATATACTTGAGTATTATCAAAACTTTGATGAGCGGGCCCGGTAAAGGGGTGTAACGGTGACGGGATTCGAAGAAAAGTGGTGTATCTACGGATTTGATACTTATGTGGTTGACGAAGTGTCAACATCAGATGTGATCAAGACTTGGACACGACTACGTGGAATTTAGCTCTAGAGTTACAGTATCCTTGAATTGTTTCTGTTTATTTTTCCTATTCGAAGAGTGAATTATTCAAACTTGATAGCTTTACTTACAATGTAATTGTTGTTGCTACTTGGATTATGTGTTTGCATGTGTGCTTCTTGGCCTCACTGAGTATTGGCTCATCTCATTAGTTTGTTTTCCTTAACAGGAACCCGATTGGAAGGAGTTAAGGAATTGCCGACTTGAGGCACTTTTGTATTAGTGTTTTGATTGTCATCGACTAGACACATTTGGATGTTGTATATTTTGGAAAAAGTGATTGTAAATTTGAAATTTGTGATGTAAGACTTGATATTTATGTATGGAAATGACTTCGTACTTTTATTCCAACTTTCATTGTTAGTATTAGACTAGGTTTGAATTGCAATTATCTCGAGTCCTGGCAAAAGCTGGACAGGCATCCCGCGGATACCCTTGGGAGAAGTGGGGGCATCACAATCTCGCCGATTCGTTTGACCTCAAGTGATAGCTTACCAAGCAAATCAAAGGATCGAAATAAGTACTAATTACATTTGGAAACTCTAGCCATATAACTTTTAAATTCATTCACTCCCAATCCAACTACAGAAGGTTAAACTTAGCTATTCGTAAATGAGATAGACGAGAAAGTGGAACACAGGTAGGGAAATACCTCAAGATACTATGCCACTAATTCCTATTTTAGGGTCTTAACACAAGGGGTACCATTATCACTTATATAAATAACAAAACCCTAAAACATACTTCATATATCAAAAGTTCCAGACCCTAACTCACTCTCCTTTATACACTTACTTATAAACCTGCTCAAGAAGAAACCATAACCTCTTACTCCCACTAGTGCCTTTTACCATCCTCCATCAAGGCAGTCATCCAAATTCTGTCAAAATTTGCATACAAGTATCGAACCCACATCCTTGTCCCCAAAATCTTCATACATAATCCAAATCTTATAGAGAAATAAGAATCAAAACCAGGTTCTTAGGTAGCATTGCAAAAGGGTAGAAGATAGACATGGTGGTCAAGCAAGGGTTTGTGACGCCCCACATCTCCTTAAGGCGGACCAAAGGGTATCCGCGGACGCCTGCCCAGCTCTCGCCAGGACTCAAGCAATCCCATTCAATTTAAATCCGAACTAAACATTTCAAAGAGAGAGAAACATGAATACAAATAGTGCGGAAGCGTTCAAGCTTAAGAAGTCACTTAACATGTAACCATTACATCGGAAATCATAATACGTCTTAAATTCAAAATACACGTCAGGCCCCAAACTTTTACATTTCAATTCCAAAAGTACAACTCAAACCAGAGCCTAGTCAAAATATAGCAGGAGTCTTAACAAAAGTACAACGAAGGGTTTCTCCATACTTCTCCAAGATTCAGTCCTGTTAAGGAAAACAAAACTATAGGGTGAGCTAAACGCTCGTGAGGCCAAGAACACACATGCAAGCACTTTGTTCAAATAGCAATTCCAAATTTAATAAATAAAACCATGTCCTTTCAATAATCAATCATTCGAACAGGAAAAGTAATCAGAAACAATTCAAGGATATAGTAGCTCTCAGGAGCTAAGTTCCACTCGCTCTGCCGATGTCATTCGTATACCTTCCCGCGTTGACCCTCCTGTCAACCGGGTCGGTATTTCCATTTCCGTAGATCACTACTTACTTCCCTCCGTCCACCATACACCTCAAGAGCCCACAAATCATTTATAAGGCGATACTCCACGAGTATGCCAAGCAAGACCTCTCATTAGGTCGAGCTTATATATCTCATGGCTCGCCCAGGTTCCCGACCAAGCCCATTGCCGGCTCGAGTCCAAGGACGGCCTATGAGTTTGGGCGTCCCCCATTCATTTAAAAGTCGAGGAGGTTCACTCCATCGACGTATGTATTCATATCATACCATTGCATTTCAGTCATTCATTCAATACATTTCAATCATTCATTTGAAATTAGAACGAGTGTGATAAAGTACACACCCGCCCTTATTTTCTTAAAATTCCAACAATTACCACAAATAAACATGTATCAAGGATTCACACACTTGACACTCACCGAGCAATTCAATAAGAATTATTTTCTGGGAGTTCAAGTATCCACAGTAAGATCCTCTTGAATGTCTCCTTGTGCGCCTGGCAATTAATAGTGGATAATCACTCAATAATCGAATTATCAAGGAAGATTGTACACTAGTACAATCTAAAGATTATTTCACAAAAGGAACCTCAATTACTCGTAAATCGAGGTTCAACTTGCCTTTTATTATGTACAATATTATTTGAGTTTTTATCATGAAAATCGAGGGCAAAACGTTTGAATAATACTAAGAGAATTAAGAGTTTTGGAAAAACTCCTTTGCCTTGAAAATTGAGAAATTTCAGTTTTATCCTACATCTTTGAAAATTCGAATCTCTCTCGATATAAGCCCAAAATTGGTAAACTTTATACCGTTGGAAACCTTTTGGAAAGTGCTAAAAGTTCTTAGAAGACACCTTTCCATGAATCTAAGTGGGAAGTACTCAAAAATGAGCTTGAAGATACAGACTGGGCGTACAAGGCAGAATTAAGTTGGATTTCGGCCAACTTTGAAAATTCGGCACGGTTCACACGTTGCAAACCAGCCTCTGAAATTTGTCACTCAAGTAGTGTTGCAAGTGAGGTTTATAACAAAACAAGCGGATCAAGAATTGGAGTTTCGAGCACCGAGATACGGTAGCTCAAAGTTGGGGGAAATTCAAAACTGGAGAAGAATTTCCAGATTTGAACCTCCAACACTAGGAATTTAATTGGGTATCGAAAAGAACTTGGATTGGTACCAAAATTGGCAGTATTTTACTCCCATATGAAAGGTACCGCTCTATCAAATTTCAGGGAAAAATACCTTCGGAAAGATAGTTAATTAGTCAACCAAAGTTCAGGAAAAATTCTAAGGCAATCTGCCTTTTGACTTTCATTTCCAAATTTCAAATCGTTTAACCAAGAAAGCTATCCAACCATGGTTCATTGGTGAAATAAAGGTCTAAGATACATCCATGATACCTTTTGTAATGGTTTAGCATCAAAATTTCAATTAATAAGATCACTCCCAAGTTTTTGTCCCAAATCAGTCCAAATATTACATTTTTCCAAAACAGGGCAGTCCACTTGTTTTAGTCACAACTCAGTCAATTTAACTCAGAATGAGGCATGGTTTATGGCGTTAGAAAATACATTCATAGGACTAAACGTTCACAGAAGGAAATGTTCTGAAATTCGGCAAGCAACCAGCTCGAAATTGAGCCTCAAGTTGCTGCCTCTACAAACCATTCCAGCAAATCCGAGAGACAGGACAGCCATCTTAAAATGTTTGGTTCGGCTCACTCAAAAAGAATCAGAACGTGAATTTTCTCTCAAATTAAAGCCAGGAATGTCTAGTTTCAAACGCCACCGACGGCACTTGATTTCGACACCCGAGGACAGAGTTATGGTCAAAATGCTACCGCTGGACAGGGTTACCCGAATAACTTTCCAGCTTGCCTAGTCCACGAATAAATTCATTTGTCCATCCAAACGTTAATGTTTTCCAACGAAAATTTTTACACATATAATATAACATATAAACATCAGGTTCATGCCAATAAATCACCAAAAATTGGCCTTATAGTGGCCGAACAAAACAGGGGCAGTTTCGGAAATTTCTTGTCATGACCTCAACTTTGAGTTTCCAACAATAATACTCCATAAATCCATCATTATAACCACTAAACTACCATTAAATCCAACATTAATCCTCTAATCAGCAACAACAACCCAAGTGTGGGAATACAAAGTGTGACGACCCCACTTCTCCCAAGGGCGAACCCAAGGGTATCGGCGGGCCGCCTGCCTAACTCACGCCAGGACTCAAAACTTAAAGCAATAAAACGAGATAGATCGAAAGAGCACTATATACAATATATACAATCCCAAAAGCTATATTTACATCTTCAAAAGTCTCGAGTCAAACCACTCTAATACACTATAACCACAACCAACAGAAGATAGACCCTAAGAAGGGTTCTTATACAAACCACCAAAACAAAAACAAATATTCTAACTGTTCAACTATTACAAGCCAATCTAACTATACTAGTGTACGAGCCACAAGTCCCCGCGTCGGCCCCTGCTAAGGAAAACAAAAGGAAAAGGGTTAGCTATATGCTTAGTAAGTAAACAGGGGCGAAAGCATAAATTTCACGTAACAGTTACACAGTAAGAGTAAAGCAAAAGCAGAAAAGTAACATCACATAATAAGGATACAGGTGGCTCCAAAGCCAATTCATATGCCATGCGTGATCTCCTGCCGACACTCCGTCGACCACACTCAATGGTCCGTAGAACTTCACTTGTACACCCACCGACACCTTATCACCCTCACTGGCCAGTCACCTCACAAACTTATCCGGGCGAACGAAATCACAAACTTGAGCTTGAGCCACAAGCTCGGGTCACAAACTTGGTCACCTTCTCGGTGAACCGGATTCACAAAATTGGTTCATAACATGAACCTACAAACTTGGTGACCTCAGACTAAGTTGGACTGACTTCGACCAAGCCCTAACCGGCTCGAATAGTCCATACAGGTCTTAGATCGGGCCCACGAACTCACAAACTTCACAAAATTCACAAACTTTACTCGAAAGTCGCCCCGAGCCACAAGCTCAAGGGTTTTGGTTCCAAAAGGGTCATATACATATGCCAAGTACAATTATACATTCAAATTAGGGTTTAGGTCGAGTGCGATAAAGTACACCCTCGCCTAAGTACCCTTTTCACATATCTCAAACACATAGCAAAGAAAACACACCAAACTGGCCTGAATACTTACTCAGAAACTGAAATAGCAAAAGTACGAAGTCGGATCGAAATGAACAGCTAGTAGTGGGCCCCACCAGTTCCACCCAGCTCACCACCGTCTGAAATAGGAGATTGTGTCACAAAATATCGCAAACGGCTACTATCGTGCCTAAAACAAGCAAAACGGCAAAAACGACACGCGCGCACGTAAATATGACGGACGGAAACAGAAACGGCCTCTAGCGGAAACGGCAGATTTGACACTCGTTTCTATTTTAATCATAAGTTGAGCTACGAATATCGGATTAAGGCGTATGAGATACCATATCGAAGCTTAAAGGATGAACAACAACTGTTATGAAGACATCCAGAACTGAAACTGGAGGCTTCAGTCCCAAATGAACCAAACACAATCACTTACGAAATCTGGCCAATGCACAAATGGTCAGTTTTGAGTGCAAACTGTTTTCTATGTTACACATGGTCAAAAGAGCTGAAAATTGGCAGTTAGATGGTTCATTCCAAATGGAACAACATCCATGAAGGTCGGCAATCCAAATTCAGAACGAAAATTGGTCATCAGGACCAAAACAGATCTGACCAGAAAATGGTCATTTTCACGGGCAAGCCTTGTTTGCTCGGCTATATCTCAGGTTTTATAAATCCGATTCATGAAATTCCAAGGGCGTTAGAAAGCTCTGATATAGGGCTATAAGTTTGGTGTTTTGGTCGCAAGCCCAAACAGCTTGTAACCCAGTCAAATGTGAAGCCAAAGTTCCAGTCATAAACTTTCCAAAAAAATGTAACAGAATTTGACGGTCAAAACAGGTCTGAGTATTTCATTTATAGCTCAGGATATACTAATCCGTTTAACCTGAAAATTTACAGGAATATCCAGGACTTAAGGGGCTACAATGTTGAAGAAGGAAACTTTGTCCAATTTTGAATGTAACAAGGTCAAAAATGCAAGACACTATACCAGAATCGCAAAATAGGATCACAAACCGTATTTGACCTCAATATGCGGTAATGGCACCAAATTCACTACGGTTATCGGATGGGGGTGTAAGACCCACCATTTCGAAGCTAAGAAACAGGGCTACAACAATGTAGAAGGCCACTCAGTCCAAATCCTAGCACAACTAGGTCAAATATGCAAAATACGAAACCAGAATTACCAAAACAGGTTTGCAAATCACATAATACTGTAATGAGTCCAACTCAGTCTGTACAAGTCCAAATGCATTGATTCCAAAGGCATATGGTAGCTAAGACATTCCTCTATATTTCATCAGAAGACACCAACATCCAAATCCAAAGTAATTCCAGTCAAAATAGCCAAATACAAACGCAGTTCTGCCATCCTGATCGACCCAGAACAGCCACAGTAAAATCAACACATCTCACTCTACACTAATCCAAATGACCTGACATTTTACAGGCACCTCCAACACATCAATACCTACAACTTTCATGTTTTAAGCAAAGTCCAATTCTGTGAGGACCTAGTCCGTTCGTACGTTGAGATTAGGGTTATTCATTATTTTGTACGGTTAAATTAAGGTTTTAGGGCTAAGGAGAAACCCTAATCTCGGCCAAGATTGGAAACCCTAACTTTGCTTATGATGAAACCCTAGTTTATGCAGTATTCTAGTGTGTGTTTTGGCACAAGTAAAAATAGGATTTGTTATAGTTTACAGAGGTTTAACAAGTTTGAAAATGGTTGGCAAACTCTGGATTAGCAAACCTCTAGTTTTACAATATTAGAAAGCTTAAGTGGAGTTTTATTTATCGCCCGCCTTTTCCACATTTTCTTTATTAGAAAAGTTCCCCAGATAATTTTTATGAGTAAATATAGATTTTAGATGATTTTTCTAGTATCGGTTAGTTTTTGCGAAATTAAGAACGTATATCGGATGTGGGACCCACTAGTGCGAAAAGTTCGGAAAAATTCGATCAACTAGGTTAAGTTTTGGATACTGGATTTCATTTACCGGGTGTTATGAGATAATTGAAGGTTGTTATATGGATGAGAGTGGAGAGAGACAAAGTGATAGAGATGCATTAAATAAGGTGACAAGTGTCACCATAAGATTAACTCTTACAATTTGACTTACTATTCATACTTTTACCATTTTGCTTAAATATCTCAAAACTTTGACCCAAAAATTATCAAAAATTCCTCCATAAGAGCCGGCCCTCTCTTCTTCTCTTTCTCTCTCTCTTACTCCAAGCACAAGGAAGAAACACTTCAATCTTGTTCCAAATCATCAAAACCAACCATCCAACCTTGATTTTGCTCCATAAAACACCTTCAAGTGGTGGTTGTGAGTTGTTTTGTGGATTTGTTTGGTAAGTTAAGGAGGTCAATAGCTCTCTCTCTCTTGTTCTTAAGGTAAGTTGTGAAGAACCACCCTCCTCCTTTAATTGATGCTTAAATCATACTTAGTGGTAGCATAAGATGCAAAGTTATGGTTTATTTCTTGATTTGTGGTTGTAGTGATGAAGTTTTATTATTTTTGGGAATTTTTCTGTTTTAATATAAGCATGATAGTATGGCTATCTATGATAATGGGAAATGGTATATAATAACTCTAGGAGGTGGAACAAGTGATTAATTGCACCCAATTTCTGGTTTGGAAGGAATTTGAGAAAGTTAGGGTTTTATATCCCCAATTCTGTCCGGTTTTGTATCTCATGGTTAGAGACCGAATTGGCCTTGGCTTCAAACATGAAAGTTGTAGATAATGATGTTTTAAAGGTGCCTACAAAATTTCAGGTCAATCGGAGTAGTGTAGAGTGAGATAAGTCGAAATTACTATTGCTGTTCTGGTTTACCCAGAATTGGAAAACTGTGATTGTAATTGGTTGTTTTGGCTAGGAATGCTTCCGAATTGATTGTTGTGGTCTTCTGATGAAATGTATCCCTGTTTCTAAGCTTTCATGTGGCTTTGGAATTTCTGGATTTGGACTTATATAGGCTGTTTTATGATGTTTGTACTAGAATACGGTTTGTGAACCTGTTATGAGATTCTGGTATAATATGTTACATTTTTGACGTAGTTACACTCAAAATTGGATTGAGTGACCTTCTTCAACATTGTATCCTCTTAAGTCCTGAATCTACCTGTAAAATCTCAGGTCAAACGGATTAGAGTATCCTGAGTTATGGACAAAACCCTCAGGCCTGTTTTAGACATTAGTTTGTGTACGTTTTGAATTTTAGTTTCTGATCGTGGGGTTTTCCGTAGGGGTGGGCACGGGTCGGGTACCCGCCCCTAACATGATTTGGCTGACCCGACCCTAATATATCGGATCAGCCATTTTGCGACCCTAACCCGCTCCTAATATTTTCGGGTACCCGAATAGCGGGTACCCAAAGAAAAGGGGCGGGTCATAGGGTACCCGCCCCTAAAAAAAACTATTTTTCAATAAAAAAAAATTATTTTCTACTTAATATCAACATGTTTTTCAATAAAAAAAAAACATGCTTTTCCAATTAATATTGGTAGAGATATTGTAATTAAAGTACATACATCACCATTCTCACACATTTCATCCAATAATCAAATCGATCTCATAAATTTAGTACATATTAGAATATCTAATGGACAAAACGAAGTTTCATAATAATTTTGAGTACATCACCATTTTCACACATTTCATACTTCTACAACACAACAAACACAAGGATAATAAGTATTTGGTAACTTCCCCAAGGATATTATGGTACAAGACCGCATCTCAAATAAGTCAATTTTGAAATCAAGTTCGGAAAAGAATTGAATAGAACTAATTATTTTTGAAAAAAATATAACCAAAAAAATGTTAAAAATCTTCCCCAACTTCTTTACATCTTTGGAATAGACCTTATGGTATTAAGGTGATGAAAAAGAAAAATAAATTTCTTACACTAAATAAAAGAGACAAATTAAAGAGATATAATTGCAAATGAATGACACAAATATTTTAATTATCTAGCTAACAGAAAATTGAAACTCCAAACAAAAATCTTTGATTGAATTGATGCAAGATTTGCAGGAAAGATCGATGGAGGTAGAATAAAAATAAAAAAGATGAAAGGGATGAACAATTTTTATAACAGAGTTTCACAAATTTTTTTTTTTTCATTTTGTTCATGTTTCACCGAGAATATTCGCTTTCTTCAAAAAAAATGAGAAGAGTAGATCATATAGGATTAGAATATGAGGCTGCGAGGCACTTCACTTGCACTTAGAATTAAAAATTACAAAATTATAAAATGATCCCTACTTTTTAAATATTTATAAAATATACCCTGCGGGTCGGGTACCCGCGGGTTTTTATTTTTCTGATCCGTATCCGTACCCGATTTTTCGGGTACCCAACCCTCATCTGCCCCGCTAAGAAAAATCGGATCGGGTATCCTATTTTTCGGATCGGATCGGGTTCATCGGGTTTTCGGATCGGCGGGTTTTTTTGCCCACCCCTAGTTTTCCGTGTTGATCATGTACGAACTGGGTGCTGATCCCTTCATATGAAATTTAGATCTTGGTCTCAGCTTCGAAATGGTATAAAGTACGTCAAAATCCGAGTTCCGTAGCTCCTGTTATGACCGAAACAAAAGCGATCGTCAGAACTGCCTTGTATCTGGACAGTTCTGACGGGTACTTTGGCACTCGATTTTCGTTCTGTTTTGAGTGGATTCAGGTCTTGGCCAAAACATCAAAGTTTTAGCCTTATGTCTCAGCTTTCTAATGCATTTGGAATTTCCTGATTTGGAGTTGTGAGCTTGGAGTTATGGTCCAGGAAACAATCCTGTTCGTCACCCTAAGACGTAAACTTCTGGTACCGTCTTCCACGATTTCGGCCTGCTTTGATTCAGATCTAGATTAAGGTGTCTTCATGAAAATTGTATCCCTATCTCATAGCTTCGAAACGGTATCTTGTTCACTTTGATCCGACATTCCTAGCCTAACTTTTGACCAAAACGGTTTGAGATGGCAGATTTGGCCGTCCCGTTTGCCGTTTCCGCACTTGCGCGTGCCAATTTTGTCGTTTGGCTTGTTTTAAGTACGTTAGTGGCCGTTTGTGATATATTATGACACAATCTTCTATTTCAGACAGTGGTGAGCTAGGCGTAGCCGGTGGGGCCTGTGACGCCCCGAAAGAATGAGTGTGAGAACCCGAAAATTTTCTAATTTTCTAGGGTTTATTTTTTTTTAAAATCGCCCGCCTTTTCTACATTTTCTTGATTATAAAAAATTCCCAGATAAAATTTATGAGCAAAGATAGTTTTAAAATGATTTTTCTAGTATCAATTAGTTTTTGAGAAATTAAGAGCTTATACCGGACGTGGGACCCGCTAGTGTGATATAATTTTGGTGACTAAGTGAATTGTGTGCTAAGTGTTATTATTTTACAAGGTGCTAGGAAATGATTAGAGGGTGGTTATATGATGTAACCATTGGAAGCCAAAGGATTAAAGAAAATACTAGAAGGGCCAAGTGTCACAAACCCATTGCAAGTTGGACCTTTGACTAAGACCATGATTTCTTCTTCTTATCTTGACCAAACCTTTTGTTTTCATCATTTCTTCTTCTTGTAAGCATGATGGACGAAATTTTGAGAGAAAGAGAGAGAATATCCAGCATCTTGCACCTCAATTTCTTCCTCCAATCTTGAGTTCTAACCGATTAAATTGCAAATCACTCCATAAAACTTGCTAGCTAAGGAAGATTGAAGCTATTGGTGGAGTTGTTTTGGAAGAAAAATCCCTAAGCCATCACCTTTCTTGATATTTCAAGGTATCATGTCTAACCATCCTTTCTTTGATCCTGATTTTGTTAAATTAATGACTTGTGATGGCTAATGAGATGTTTTAGTGGAAGATTAGCACTTGAATGCAAAAATTTCCAGATTAGGGTTTTCAATTTCCCCAATTCTGCCTGACACTGTTCATCATAGTTAGAGGCCGAATTGGCCTTAGTGCAAAACATGAAAGTTGTAGAGAATGAGGTTTTATAGTTACCTGCAAAATTTCAGCTCAATCCAAGTTCGGTAGCCAGTGAAAAGACCAAAATACCCTTGCTGCCCTGTTTCTGTCCGAACCTGGAAATCAGCTTTGGTAATTGATTAGTTTGACAGGGAATACTACTGATTTGGTTGTTGATATCTTCTTAAGAATTCTAGCCTTGTATCTTTGCTTTTAAATGGCTTTGGAATTACCTGATTTGGAGTTGTGTGTGCTGAGTTATGACTGAATGAATCAGGACTGCCACAGTGAGCTTCGAACTAGAAAATCTGGGGTTGTTTTGGTAAATATGGCCTAGTTAGGGTGAGACATAGACTGAGTGGTCTTCATGAAAGTTGTATGGAATGATATTGTAGAGGTGCCTGCAAAATTTCAGGTCAATCGGAGTTGCGTAGCTTGAGAAAAGATGGAATTACCCTTGCTGCCCTGGTTTTACCCGAATTTGGGAATTGCTTCTGTAATGGGTTATTTTGGTTGGGAATGCTTTGGAATTGGTTGTTGAGATCTTCTGTAATATTGTAGCCCTATCTCTTAGTTTCGAAACTATGTATCTTGCACCTTCATCTGACAATCGTAGCCTTTGGTACCATTACCGCAAAATGACGTCAAAACTGTTTTTCTGGTTTTGAGCTTAACTTTCATTTCCGGACTTTTCCCTAGCTTGACTTGTACTAGTACTACTTGGAGCTTGCTGAATGGCTATTGGAGGAACTTGTTGTTGTGTGTGTACCTTTGGGACTGGCTGAAGAAATAATGAAGCCATGATGGCTGGAAAAGTAAGCAAATTTAGGGGAAGTGCTGTCCGAACTTTTAAAGGACTTGTTTACATTGAGTTTGTGATCTAAGACTTGGATTTGAGCAAGGCAATGTTACATGATGGATGATTTCTGAGCCATGGAGGTGAGTGACCTCAAACTACTTCTAAAGTTATTTATGAACCGTTTCTTACATTATTTACTTTTGAACTGTTTCCAAAGTCACTTTTGAAATGTTTCCTTGCATATCATGTGTACTGGCATTTGAGTGTGCCTTGTTTGCTATATTTCTTGACTTCATGACTTGTATTTTGGTTGATAACGTGTTAAGCGCTTATAATGATTTCCAAAACGAGTTTTCGAGGCGAGTGTGTACTTTATCGCACTCGACCTCGATAAATGTGAAATTTTCGATTGAAATGTTACTTGCGCATGAATGTAAGCCTTTTGGGCTGAACTGGACATTGCCCCTTGTTACCGATTGTCTTGAGCCAGAAGCGGACTCGGTCAGGTGATTAGGAACTTGGGTGAACGTTTGGTATACTCGAGTATTACCTATGTAGGTTGGTGGAGCCTGGCCAAAAGCCAGGGACGGGGTGAATGAAATGAAATGAATGACCAAAAGAGCGAGGAAATGTCAGGAGAATGAATGTATCCTTTCATGAATGTTATTATCGCTTTCCATTGTAAATGTTTCTTGAATTATTGATAATCCATATTTACTGTTTTGCAAATGATGTAATTGTTTCTGGACTTATCATTTGATTCATGACATCATTGAAATGAACTATTGTGAAACCGATTTGATTACTGATTTTAATGGTTACTCGCTGAGCTTCTAGCTCACCCCAAAAATATTTTATTCCCCTCCACAGGGCTCGTGGCGAAGGAAGGACTTGTAGTAGTTGTGCACGTGTATGGATGGCCTAAACTTTGTACAATTTTGGATTTGGAATTATTTTATGTATATTTGGGATTAGTTTCCGCTGCATTTGTGACATGTAATTATTGGAGACGGGTGTGTATTTGTGGACCATTTGATGTATACTTGAGTTTTGTATTGTATTTATTTGAGGACTGTAATGAACGACTGAGTCCCAGCGAGAGTTGGGCGGGCGGTCCGCCGAACGCTTTGGTTCGCCTTAGGGGGAGGTCGGGCTGTCACAGGGCCCACTACTAGCGAACACGCGCGAAGCAATTTTGCTTTTGTACTACTTTTGTATTTTGGGTAAGTATTCAGGCCACTCTTGTGTGTTCGTTGCTTATGTGTTTCGATTTGTATGAAGAGGGTACCTAGGCGAGGGTGTACTTTATCGCACTCGACCTAGACCCTAATTTGCGCACATATCTGTACATGGCTTGTGTATCTAAGCAATTTTGGAACTAAAACCCTTGAGCTTGTGGCTCGGGGTGATTTTGAATAATTTTGTGAAGTTTGTGAGTTTGGGGCGAGCTCTTGACCTAGATGGACTATTCGAGCCGGTTAGGGTTTGGTCGAAGTCAGTCCAACCTGGTTGGAGGTCACCAAGTTTGTGAATCCGGTTCACCGAGTATGTGGACCAAGTTTGTGACCCGAGCTTGTGACTCAAGCTCAAGTTTGTGATTTCGTTCGCCCGGGCAAGTTTGTGAGGTGACTGGCCAGTGAGGGTGATAAGGTGTCGGTGGGTGTACAAGTGAAGTTCTACGGACCATTAAGTGTGGTCGACGGAGTGTCGGCAGGAGATCACGCATGGCATATGAATTGGCTTTGGAGCCACCTGTATCCTTATTATGTGATGTTATTTTTCTGCTTTTGCTTTACTCTTACTATGTCACTGTTGTTACGTGAAATTTACGGTTTTGCCCCTGTTTACTTACTAAGCATATAGCTTACCCCATTCCTTTTGTTTTCCTTAGCAGGGGCCGACGCGGGGACTTTTGGCTCGTACACTAGTATAGTTAGATTGACTTGTAATAGTTGAACAGTTAGAATGTTTGTTTTTGTTTTGGTGGTTTGTATAAGAACCCTTCTTAGGGTCTATCTTCTGCTGGTTGTGGTTATAGTGTATTAGAGTGGTTTGACTCGAGACTTTTGAAGATGTAAATATAACTTTTGGGATTGTATATATTGTATATAGTGATCTTTCGATTTATCTAGTTTTATTGCTTTAAGTTTTGAGTCCTGGCGCGAGCTAGGCAGGCGGCCCGCCGATACCCTTGGGTTCGCCCTTGGGAGAAGCGAGGTCGTCACAAATTCGGCCTCTAACCCTATAATCCAAAACCGGACAGAATAAGGGGTGATAAAACCCTAACTTTCCACAATTCAATCCAAACCCAAAATTGGTTGCAATTATCACTAATTCACACCTACTAGAGTCTTTCCCCCTCATTATCAACCATCATAGATGACCACAACAACACATTCATATTAAACCAGAAAATTCCTCAAAAATATAAAAACTTCACCAATTCATCACAAATCAAGAAATAATTCACATAATCCATCACTTTAGCCCACATTAGGCACAAATTAACCATCATTAAGTATAGGAGAAAGTTTAAGCATCACTTACCTAGTAAACAAGAGAGGGGAAGTTGTAGGACACCTTAGCTCTTCAAGAAAGCTTCACCAAATCACTCACTAGCACTAACTAAAGGGATTTTATGGAGTGAAATCAAGTTTAGTTGGTTGAGTTGTTGAATTGGAGCAAGATGAAATCAAAACTTGAAGAGGTTTTCTCCCTTCTTGAGCTCAAGGTGGCCGGCCAACAAGAGGTAAGAAATGGTAATTTTTTGTGAATTTTAAAGATATTTAATCAAATGGGTCAAAAGTCAAAAAAAGTGAATAGTGCTCCATAAGTCAAATCCAATGATATAGTGACACTTGTCACTCTCATAAATGCAATCTTATCTTTTCTTTTCCTCTCACATCAATCAATTCACACTCTCTACTTATCTCTTAACACCCGATAAATTTCACACAGTATCCGGAATTTAACCTAATTGGCCGAATTTTTCCGAACTTTTCGCACTAGTGGGTCCCACGTCCAATATATATTCTTAATTTCTCAAAATCTAACCGATACTAGAAAAATCATCTAAAAACTATATTTACTTATAAAAATTATCTGGGGAACTTTTCTAATAAAGAAAATGTGAAAAAAGGCGGGCGATAAATAAAACTCCACTTAAGCTTTCTAATATAGTAACACTAGAGGTTTGCTAATCATTCAAACTTACTAAACCTTTGTAATTAAAACAAATCCTATATTTACCTATGTCAAGGCACACACTAGAATACCGAATATAAATTATAGCTTGAACCTTATAATCATAATACGTAAACT
The DNA here is from genome assembly GCF_036785885.1 of Coffea arabica. Classification (NCBI taxonomy): domain Eukaryota; kingdom Viridiplantae; phylum Streptophyta; class Magnoliopsida; order Gentianales; family Rubiaceae; genus Coffea; species Coffea arabica. The sequence goes on from NC_092329.1 coordinate 40,870,066, forward strand.
AGGATTTTCAAGCTCAACCAAATTAGGGTTTCCTTCCTAGCCATAAAACCCTGATTTTTTTCTATACCGAATATCAAATAACCCTAATATCGACTTACGAACAGACTGGGGCCTCACACAAAGAGCCCACTTTCACATTTTACAACCATATCAGGCCATCCATACACATGCAATAGCTTAAAGATGCATTTCTACCATCATAAACCAAGTTTTAAGGTGTAGGATGAAGTTATACCTCCTTAGTGCCTTAACCCAGAAATTTTCGGTCCTCAAGAGCTCCAAGAAACCGTGAATTGCAGCCTTTTAGCTAGCTAGATCCAACCTCCAAGTAGTTTGCTAGATGATCTTCAAGTTTGGTGAAGATTGGTTGAGGTTTTGGGTTGATTTGATGAAGGAATTTGTCAAGCAAGAGAGTGAGTGAGAGGGGGGTGTTGGCCGGCTGCTAGGTGAGAGAAGATGGAGAGTGATCAGATTTCTTTTAGCTTCCAAGAGAAGATTAAATGAGTGGTGCACATTCACTCCAAAGTCAACCCTCATTAGGGCTCGTTTGGCACGTTTTTGGCTCGATTTTCTCGCGCGTTTGGTTCACTAGTGCACTGAACCTCCAATGCATTTATATTCATGTAAGTATTATTCACTCTTAATTGTCCCGAAATAAGGGTCTAAAGTCCCTCAAATAAAGTCGCGCGTATGAAAACGCGTACCGTCAATTTTAACGCTATAACGCGAAACTTCCGAGAAATTCTTATAACGATTGTACTACTAACTATCACTTGAGTATTTATTCATAAGATTACCTATTTTAGGACCATAGTACAAGTCTCCAATATTCCAAGTTTATTGTGCTCCTACGCGGATAAAATCTCCAAGCACTATTCACTATTTTTACTAAACGCGCTCCAGGAAATTAATTTTTGAAACGAATCATTTTAAAAATATAACGAAGTTATATTACCATGTATTTAGGTCTAATAAGACTAGAAAATATTCCTCGTGGCAAAAATTCAATTAAATAATTTATTAAGCCATAAATTAGGCATAAAATAATAATTTTTACGAGTCCTCACAGGGTTTAAATAAGCTCAAAAGAAATACATATATAACTGTAATAGAATCATAGCAAAATCAAGGAAACACAGGATAAGGGTGCATAGGTATAGGAGAAATGAAACGGACCTGCAATACTAGCACCTTAAACATTCACGACGACTACGAAGTTGGCCATCATCAACGGAAACCCTAGCCAAATATTTACTAGATTAGTTCATAATAGCATTCCTCAATCCAATCTCCTCGATCAGTTCAATTCCTAGGTCAAATGTTAGAATCTTCTGCACCTTGACCTTTGCCATCAAAACTTACCTCAAGTGCAATCAAGATACCGACCTTTATTCTAGTGCTCACCATTTTTTGGTACTCGGGGTACAAGAATCCAAAATAAGATAATTCATAACTCGAGCCGGTCGATCCCAAGAGTAAATCACCTATTTTAGGGATTCTTACCTAACGTACATATCTACCTTCCCCAAGTATCATGATAAAGGTTAAATGTCTATAATAGTCAGGATTCACAGTTTACGTTCAAGAAGAGCACCTAGTCCTTTATACTTATTTACATAATCGAGACCATAACACCACTTGGCCTCAAGCTCACCCCGCGCAGAGACCACGCGAAATAGTTTTGATACCACCTGTGACAGTCCCACCTTGCCCTAGGGCGTATCAAAGGATTTGACGGACTGCCTGCCCAACTCACGCCATCACTCACTCACGAATCTGAAAAAATAATAACAATTCCCAAACTCTAATAATATTAACTGCAAAATGAGCATCAAAACTTCATGGTTAAATATTATAGACCATCCAATGTTCCAAATTATCCCTACTTATATGCATACAATTGAACGAATAAACTATAAGTCATTTAATCAAATCACTAAGTACAACTAGGATGGCAAGTTACTTAAAGTTAGACATCAACTCTCAAACCGTCTTTTTTCTCTGCTTCATCATTGCCCATGTCTGCTAAGGAAAACAAACTAAAAGAAATGAGTTAGAAGTCCAGTGAGGTTCCAAGTACAAAGGCAAGTAAACTGGCAGGCATGAAACCATTAAGTCAAATCCAAATAGAGTAGGACATAATGCATAATAAAGCAGGTAATCAGATAGATCATGCAATGGTATACAGTAAAAAACACTTCATGGCAAAGGATATAGGCTGCTTTCAGGAGCAGATGATGCAGATACGGGTGTGCAACAACTTCAACCTTGGGTCAAGGACCCTTTGATCAACATTGGTGGTCCGATGACAAGATCAAGATCCAAGAAGGTGAAGAAAACTTTACGAGCCTTGATCATTCACCATACAAGCAAGGAGCAAGCTAAGTTTGAAGATTTGATGGATCATGAAGTTACCTTGTTCACTTGTACGTTTGAAGTGAAAGAATGATCTCATACTTGTTAGCTTAGTTGGTAGTTGTTTTAAGACTGCCTAGTTTAGTAGTTGTTAGTTGTTGAGTATTTTATTACTTATTAGGCCTTATCAGGAAGCCTTAAAGAGCTAGCTCTTTATGCGGACCGAATGTCCATTCCAGGTTTATGTGGGCCGGATTGGCCCTAGTTTTAGCCTATAAAAGGCACCTATTGTATGAGTGAAAGGACAGATTATTACAACCAGAAATCGTGAGAAATTTTCCTTCAAGTTCCTATTCAAACTTACTCTTGAATTCTTGATTCATAGCTTAGGATTCAAATCAGACTTTATCGATTAGTTTGTTCCCTAATCGTGGTGTCTCTTCATCCATCATATTTGCTTAAGGTTGCTGATTACCTTTGTGTGTCAGAGGTCTTGAATTCATGAGAACAGTCGAGTTCAATTTTCATTGGGAGAAAAGATCCAACTCTGATAATTACAAGGTTGGGAGGGTTTAGGAGGGTCTTCCCTTAGGGTTGCTCATCAGTTGATAATCAGAGCATCAGGTTAATTCTCTTTTAATTGAAGTTGTTCATATCTTGTTAGTTTGTGTCTTTTGTTAAAAAAAAATATATATATATACTATAGCGATTACTGTTCATCGTACTGTAGCGTATTGTTCACGTTATTGTTCATCCGAGTAAAAAAAAACACAAATCTGTTTGGGTGTTGTCTTTTTTATGTTTTCTGTCCAAGTTCTTGAGTCTATTATACTTGTGTTTGGGTTGTTAGGGTTTAAAGACAAAAAAAAAAGAGTCATGTACCTTATGTTGTTTTAGTGTCCAAGTTGCTAGAGTATTGCTGAAATTTTCTTTTGAGTATTGCTGAAATTTTGTTTTGCCTATTTCTTGAGTATTGGTTGTTGTTCTTGCAAACCCTAAACACCACAATGTAATTTGGGGAAGTTCTTGAGCTTCTTGAACAAATTCTCGAAGTTCTTGGACCACCAAATCTTGTTTTGAAAGTTCTTGAACAATAAATCAAGAACTAGGGTCTTCTTGGAATTTGCATAACCTTTCATCCATTTTCTTGAACTTGTTGGTGTGACCTGAATTTGTGTTCCTTGAAGAGCCGAAGCAAAAAAAAAAAAAAAAGGAGAACGAAAAAAAAAGGAAGAAGAGAAGGAATCGGCTCTCACACAAAGGAAATCAAGTTTTCCAAATCTTGAGTTTTCAATTCTTGATTGGTTTCCAAATCTTGATTGGTTTCCCAAAACTTGAGTCTCTAAATCTTGATTGGTTTCCAATTCTTGTGTCTCCAATCTTAATTGAATTCCAATGACCCCAAACGATCTAACCAGCCCCAAACACCCCCAAATCAGTTTCCAAAACCAAACCTAAACCGCCACAAACACCTTAGCCAAACTGCCTTTAAATTCTTGGGTTTCTAAAATCGGTTGAGCTAGTCTTTGCAAGCCGATTTGACTGAAATTTGAGAACTGGTTCGTACATTATTTGAGCACCCCAAAAGCACCACTTACCCTCCAAAATACTGACCAGAAACTCAGCAAAAACAGCAGCTCAAAAAAAAAAGTTCTAGTTTCGAGTAGAGTTTTTCTAAGATTTACAAAATTCTGCTTTGTGTCTTGTTACTTGCTTATAGGGTAATTAATTCTGGAATTTTTGAAAGTTTGAGTTGTTTTAAGAACTTTGAGAAGGAAAATTGAGAGTGAGTGTGTTTCCTTGAGTGATACACGAGTGCTTGTAAGGTAGACTAGGATACACTTGTTTTGCAGGTTGGACAATATGTCTCAAGAGGGGAACATGCCTGAGCCGTCTGAGACCGACATGTCACTCAAATTGGTGCTCCAAGCTCTTCAAAAACAAGCGGAAAGACATGAAGTTGTGATGACACAAATATCCGACAGGTTGGCTGCCATTGAGATGCTAGGTACTGGAGATACATACAATAGGGTTTCGAGTGTTCAGAGTGCTGATCATGATGCGGATGATGAGGGATATCATTCTAACACCTCCTTTCGATCAAGGAAAAGCCAAAGGGGGGCGAGGGAAGGTCGAGACCGACCTACGAGAACCGATGACAATCTTGGTTCCATCAAGACCAAGATGCCTACCTTTCATGGGAAAAATGATCCTGAACCTTACTTGGATTGGGTTAGGCGAGTTGAGCAAGTGTTTGAAGTCCACAATTACTCTGAAGAGAAAAAGGTGAAACTTGCCGCTATTGAATTTCAAAATTATGCATCTATTTGGTGGGAGCAAGTATGTGCCACAAGGAGGAGAAATAGGGAACAACTGATTGACACTTGGACTGAAATGAAGCAAGTGATGAGGAAATGATTTGTACCCTTCCATTATACCACGGACTTGTACAATCGGCTCCAACGACTCATTCAAGATTCTAATTCGGTTGATGAGTACCACAAACAAATGGAAATAGCGATGATAAGGGCCAATGTACAAGAGAATCCGGAAGCAACCATGGCGAGATTCCTTAATGGATTAAATCCTGAAATTAGGAAGAAGGTTGAGCTTCAAGACCGCTTTGAGCTTTAACAAATGGTGTCTTATGCAGAGAAGGTGGAAAAGTAATCCTTACCTCTAAAGACACCTAGTGGCTGAACCACTACATCCTCTTTCACTCCTTGGAGAAGGAATCAATTGCCAACATCCAATGTTTGGCCAAGGCAAGGTAATCGAGAGAGGGAAAACAAACGAATAGAACAACCGTCCCCTCCGAGTGCAACTTCTTCTAAACCAACCCCGCGGCCGATTCTTCCAGGGGCAAATACATCTACCAACCAGCCAAAGGCATGCTTCAAATGCAAGGGAATTGGCCACCTCATGGCTCAATGCCCTAACCGAAGCATCATGTACATGAATGAAGAGGGAGTGTGGCAAAGTGAAGGAGAGGAGGAATATGCGGACATGCCACCACTGGAAGAAGAAGGGAAGGATGATGACATGGTTGAGATAGAAGAGGACCCTGTAACTCGAACTATGGTGACCATGAGAGTGCTCAATGCACAAGCTCAAGAAGATGATCTCCAACGAATCAATATATTTCATACGAGATGCAAAATTGGAGATGAGGTATGTCTTATGATCATTGATAATAGCTCTTGCACTAATTGTGTAGCCGCTGATTTTGTTGAACAAAAACATATTCCCTGGACTTACCACCCTAAACCATATAGATTGTCTTGGTTAAATGATGAGGGAGAAGTCAAGGTGACCAAACAGGCTTTAATTGCTTTTTCTATTGGTCGATACAAGGATCAAGTTTTATGTGATATAATTCCTATGCATGCTAGTCATATCTTGTTGGGGCGTCCTTGGGAGTATGATAAACAGGCTGATCATATTGGACTCACCAATAAGTATAAGTTCATTATGGACAACCTCAAAATCACTCTTTCACCCTTGACACCTACACAAGTGTATGAAGGACAATTGCATTTAAGAAAAGAGAGAGAGAAAAGGCAACCGAGAGAGGCAAAGGAAAAGCCGAATGTGAGAGAGAATGAAGGGAAAAAGAAAGTAGAGGCCGAGTTGAGTGAAAAAGAAAATTCAAGTGGAAAAAAACTCAATGAGGCTGAGAGCTTGAAAATGAAAAAAAGAGCTTCTATGCAAGTGTGCGTGAGGTAGATAGGGCTTTGAATGCACAAAGTCTTCTCATAGTACTTCTGTACAGGGAAGCTGATTATTCTTCTTTTTATATACTAGGCCTAACTGATTCTTTTCCTAGTGCAATCTACTCTCTTTTGCAGGAGTTCAAGGATGTGTTTCCAGAGGAACTACCGAAAGGATTACCTCCAATTCGAGGCATTGATCATCAAATCGACTTTGTTCCTGGAGCAATTCTACCAAATCGACCAGCCTATAGAGCAAATCCGGAGGAAACAAAGGAAATTCAAGGGCAAGTTGATTCCTTCCTTGAAAAAGAACAGGTTCGTGAATCTCTTAGTCTTTGTGCAGTTCCAGTTATTCTAGTGCCTAAGAAAGAAGGGGGTTCGTGAATCTCTTAGTCCTTGTGCAGTTCCAGTTATTCTAGTGCTTAAGAAAGAAGGGACTTGGAGAATGTGTACAGATTGTCGTGCAATTAATAAAATTACTGTTAAGTATCATCATCCTATTCCTAGGTTAGATGATATGTTAGAAGAATTGCATGGAGCAATCATTTTCACTAAAATTGATTTAAGATCTGGTTATCATCAAATAAGGATAAAGGAAGGAGACGAATGGAAAACTGTTTTTAAAACAAAGTATAGTCTTTGTGAGTGGCTTGTAATGCCTTTTGGCTTAACAAAAGCTCTATGTACTTTCATGAGATTAATGAACCATGTTTTAAGGCATTTTCTTGGGAAGTTTGTTGTCGTTTATTTTGATGATATATTGATCTTTAGCAAGTCTTTAGATGAGCATGTTGAGCATTTACGATTTGTTTTAAGTGCCTTGCGTGAAAATAGGCTATTTGCTAGCACGGCAAAATATGTTTTTTGTACTCCTAAAGTTAACTTTCTTGGATATATTGTTGGTGTAAATGGCATAAGTATTGATCCCGCCAAAGTAAAGGCCATCTTGGAGTGGCCGATTTGAACCAATGTGTCCCAGGTAAGGTCTTTTCATGGTTTTACAAGTTTCTATAGGAGATTTGTTAAAGACTTTAGTACTATTGTAGCACCTTTGAATGAGATAATTAAAAAGAATGTGGGATTTCAATGGGGAAAAGAGCAAGAAGAGTCATTTCATAAGTTTAAACATTTGTTAACTTCAGCACCTATTCTTGCTTTGCCTAATTTTGATTTGATGTTTGAAGTTGAATGTGATGCTAGTGGAATCGGCATAGGGGCTGTCTTACATCAAAATAATAGACCCTTGGCATATTTCAGTGAGAAGTTGAGTGGGGGAGCTCTTAATTGCCCTACTTATGATTAAGAATTGTACACTGTTGTGCGTGCTCTTGAAGTGTGGCAGCATTATCTTATGCCTAAGGAATTTGTGATACATACTGATCATGAATCAATTAAATTCCTTAAGGGTCAGGGTAAGTTGCATAAATGACATGCGAAATGGATTGCATTTATTGATTCCTTTCCATGTATCATTAAGTATAACAAGGGGAAAGATAATGTCATTGTGGATGCATTGTCTAGGAGATATATTTTGATCACTAACATGAGCACTAGGTTATGGTTTTGAGCACATTAAAGACTTGTATGCACATGATGACGATTTTTCTAATGTGTTTCAAGATTGTGAACATGCTGCATTTCAAAAGTTCTATAGGCATGAAGGCTTCTTGTTCAAAGACAATCGCCTATGTATTCCCAATTGTTCACTTAGGGAATTACTTGTTAGAGAAGCCCATGGCGGAGGGTTGATGGGACATTTTGGTATTGATAAAACTCTTGACATTTTGCATGAACACTTCTATTGGCCTAAAATGAGGCGTGACATTGCTAACATTTGTGATAAGTGTTTAAAGTGTAAGCAGGCAAAGTTAAGGAGTAACCCTCATGGATTGTATACTCCTCTACCCGTACCTCATGCCCCTTGGACGGACTCATCCATGGATTTTGTGTTTGGTTTACCAAGATCTTCTAGAGGTATGGATAGTATCTTTGTTGTAGTGGATAGATTTTCTAAAATGGCTCACTTTATCCCTTGTAGGAAAACAAATGATTCGCGCCATATTGCTGATTTGTTCTTTAAGGACATGGTTAGATTGCATGGGGTACCGCGTACTATTGTAAGTGATCAGGATGTGAAATTCTTAAGCTATTTTTGGAAATTACTTTGAAAAAAGTTGGGAACTAAGTTGCTATTTTCTACTTCTAGTCATCTTCAAGTGGATGGTCAAACTGAGGTAACCAATCGAACCCTTGGTGCTTTACTTCGAGCCATTGTTCAAAAGAATTTGAAGAAATGGGAAGAATGTTTACCTATTGCCGAGTTTGCATATAACCGAACCACTCATTCCACTACTAATCATTCTCCTTTTGAAATTGTTCATGGGTTTCAGCCGCTAACTCCTCTAGATTTATCACCTATTCCTGTTGGTGAGTGTTTAACCGCATATGGTGTCAAAAAGGCAGAGGTTGTTCAGACCTTGCATGAGAGAATTCGAGCTCAAATTGAGAAGAAAAATGCGCATTATGCATAGCATGCGAATAAGGGTGGAAAACATGTTGTATTCGAACCTGGTGATTGGGTTTGGGTGCACATGAGAAAGGAAAGGTTTCCAGCATCTCGATGGACCAAGTTACATCCAAGAGGGGATGGACCTTTTCGTGTCTTGGGGAGGATAAATGACAATGCCTACAAATTGGAACTTCCAAGTGAGTATGGCATAAGCATATCTTTTAATGTGTCTGACCTATCCCCTTTTGACTTTGATACAGACTTTGAAGATTCGAGGACGAATTCTTTCGAGGAGAGAGGGAATGCTACGGATACGGGTGTGCAACAACTTCAACCTTGGGTCAAGGACCCTTTGATCAACATTGGTGGTCCGATGACAAGATCAAGATCAAAGAAGGTGAAGGAAGCTTTACGAGCCTTGATCATTCACCATACAAGCAAGGAGCAAGCTAAGTTTGAAGATTTGATGGATCATGAAGTTACCTTGTTCACTTGTACGTTTGAAGTGAAAGAATGATCTCATACTTGTTAGTTTAATTGGTAGTTGTTTTAAGACTGTCTAGTTTAGTAGTTGTTAGTCGTTGAGTATTTTATTACTTATTGGGCCTTATCGGGAAGCTTTAAAGAGCTGGCTCTTTATGCGGACCGAATGCCCAATCCAGGTTTATGTGGGCCGGATTTGCCCTAGTTTTAGCCTATAAAAGGCACCTATTGTATGAGTTAAAGGACAGATTGTTACAACCAGAAATCGTGAGGAATTTTACTTCAAGTTCTTATTCGAACTTACTCTTGAATTCTTGAGTTCATAGCTTAGGATTCAAATCAGACTTTATCGATTAGTTTGTTCCCTAATCGTGGTGTCTCTTCATCCATCATATTTGCTTAAGGTTACTGATTACCTTTGTTTGTCAAAGGTCTTGAGTTCATGAGAACAATCGAGTTCAATTTCCATTGGGAGAAAAAATCCAACTCTGATAATTACAAGGTCCCCTAGGGTTGCTCATCAGCAGGTTCCACGGCAACTTGTCAAGATCCGTTGACTCTCCGTCAATCATTAAATTATAATGTCTATAGATCACTACTAAACATCAATCTCCGCCCACTGATCATTCTCCTACCGGGCCCGACTGTTAAAGAAGTACCCAAGGTTCGTCGATCTCCTCGCCCAAGCTCTTGCCGGCTCGATTCGACCAACTAGCCCTGGGTTGGGTTTATAATCCCAGATATTCAGGTATTGAAGATCTGGCTTATAGCTCGAAGTATTCAGGTATTCAAGAGTAAAGTCGTTGGTTGTTATCCGACGCTTACGCAGTTATTGATTGGAGACATTAGTTGTCACTTAATGCTCCGTATTCAGAAATATCAGAGTTCCAGTCACGAATTCCAGTTAGGAGTAAACAGGTTAGGAACTTGTCCTTTGTGACAGCCCCACCTCACCCTAAGGCGAACCAAAGGGTTCAGCGGACCGCCTGCCCAACTCTCGCCGGGACTCAGTTGAGCCGTTAAAAGAAATTGAAAACGTTCAAGAAGGTAATAGCGCACTCAAACGATCCAAAGTCGCCAAATAGTAAAACGAAAATCAACACAAAAAAATGAATAATGGTTGCCACTTCACCACCCCGCCAGGAGCCCAACGAGTACAGATATGGCCATATGACTCGGGAAAACATTTCCAATTCAAATAGGATACATGAACAGGGTAAACAGTTTTATACACATACGTTTGTAATTTATGGAACAAAAGAAGATAATTAGATCAAAATGCATTTAGGGTTTTCCCACTATCGAGGAGCTTTACAAAAATATAATAAAACTAGCTCGACTCGTGCGTCAAAACATCTTAGCCCCAAAAGTGGTTCCCTGTAAGGAAAACAAAGATAACGGGAAGGGGTGAGCTTACGCTCAATGAGGTACCAAAATAATAGCAAATAAGAAACATGGAACTTCATATTCAATTAATCACATAGGTGCATCAAATAAAGAAGTGAACAACACCATAGACAGAAAGGATACAGGTGGCTCTCAGGAGCCAAATTCCCATTTGCTTCATCGAAACTTGATCGAAATAATAGTTGACACTCCGTCAACGTTATAGAACTAACCAATACCGTAGACTCCACTTTGTTCGATTCCTTCCACCTCACATACCCCCACCGGGCCCGAAATCCAATCAGATCAGAAATGGTAATACTCGAATATACCGGAATCAAGGGTCTCAATACCCAAAGATCCCAAAACAGACTACCGTGGTTCGTTATCTAATTGACCAGGGCCTTGCCGGCCCGACTCGAATAACTAGCCACAGGGTTGAGCTCAGAGGTCACAGAAAGGTCATTGGATACAAGCTTCCAAATGACGTCAGAACAGATACAGGTACAGATAGCAGATTTAGATACGCACTAAAAATTGGCATATGAACAGACAAGAGAACGAGTGTGATAAAGTACACCCTCACCTCCATTTTATCAAAATAGTATTTGGCTCCAACAGTCATAAATCAAGTATTTCAGATATTCAGATATTTCACATAACGGGTAGCAGGTAGTGGAACACTCACCGGTGTCAGTACAGATACCTCAAAAGTTTTTGCCCAAAAGAGAGCTTTAATCACCAAGAAACCCTAAAATAATCAAAGTAAAACAATTGAAGGTTCCACTTTCAAAATCGAGTATACAGAATGCAAATGTGAGGCTCGACAACCAGTCGTAGGCCTCGCCAAATAACAAAACATGATTTTTTTGAAACGAAAAGGTAACATGAAGACCTAGGCTCAAACAACCCAAAAGTCTTTCATTTCTACCAAAAGACAAGTCAAACTTAAAGGAACCAAACGGCCTAGAAAATTGGACAGCATTTCCCCTAAATTTGCTTACTTTTCCAGCCGTCATGGCTTCATTATTTTCCTCAACCAGTCCCAAAGTTACACACAACATAAGTTCATTTAATAGCCGTTTAGTAAGCTCCAAGTAGTACAAGTACAATTCAAGCTAGGGAAAAGTCCAGAAATGAAAGTCAAGCCCTAAAATATTCAAATATGCACAATAAGACTCAATTACAAGTCATAAACCAATTCCAAATACCACCAAAATAGGGCTCCATAAGCATACATAAGCATTAGAGGAAACCAGAAAATCTGGAAATGGAGTTAAGCGTTAACCCAAAAAAAAAATAGTTTTTGACATCATTTTGCGGTTTTGGCACCAAAGGCACTACGATTATTGGATGGAGGTGCAAGATATACTGTTTCGAAGCTAAGAGATAGGGCTACAATATTACAGAAGGTCACTAAGCCCAGTTTTGAGTGTAACCAAGTCAAAAAAGCAATAGACTACACCAGGACCGTAAAAACAGATTCACAGAACGCATTCTGGTTCAAACATCATAAGTCAGCCTACCTAAGTCCAAATCCAGAAATTCCAAAGCCATCCAAAAGCTAAGATACAAGGCTATATTTCATCAGAAGACCTCAACAACCAATTCGGAAGCATTCCCAACCAAATTAACCAATTACAGACGCAACTGTCTAATTCGGGTAAAACCAGGGCAGAAAGGGTAATTCCATCTTTTCACAAGCTACGCTGCTCCGATTGATCTGAAATTTTGCAGGCACCTCTAAAATATCATTCCCTACAACTTTTATGTTTTGACCCAAGGACAATTCGCCCTCTAACTATGAGCTACAAAACCGGGCAGAATGTAAGAACATGAACCCTAGTTTTCCAATTTTCCGTCCAAAACAGAAATTTCTTGCAATTAACCACTTTTTCCACCTTCTAGATTCATTAAATACCATTTCCAATCATCATACATGATCACATAATCATATTCATATGAAAACAGAAAAATCCCCAATAATTATAAAACTTCACCAATCCAACCAAAAATCAAGATATAATCCATGAAATTGCATCTTATACCACCATTAATCATGTATTAAGCATCATTAGAGGGAGGAGGGGGGTCCTTCTCAACTTACTTTAGCAACACTAGAGAGAGAGCAACTAGTCCTCTTAGCTTTCCAAATAACTCCACAAAACAACTCACAAACACTCCCTTAAGGGTTTCTATGGAACAAAAACAAGAGTAAATGGTTGATTTGGTAGATTGGAGCAAGATTGAAGCAAACTTGGAGAGCTTTCTTCCTTTCTTTCTTGAGAGAGAGGGCCGGCCACTAGAGAAGAAGAAAATGGTGAAATTTTGGTAATTTCTGTGATTTATTTGGTCAAATGAAAAAAGGTGAATAGTGGTCTTCAAGTCCATCCAATCACTAAGTGACACTTGTCACTTTATTTAATGCATCCCTATCTTTTTGTCTCTCCACTAATCATCCATCTAGATAACTTCTAATTATCTCTTAACACCTGCTAAAAGGAACCTGGTATCCAACACTTAACCTAATTAGCCGAATTTTACCGAACTTTCCGCACTAACGGGTCCCACGTCCGCTATACGCTCTTAATTTCTCAAAAACTATTTGATACTAGAAAAATCATCTAAAAATCCTATTTACTCACAAAAATTATCTAGAAATTTTCCTAATCAAGAAAATGCAGAAAACATGCCATTAAAGATAATAAAACCTAGAAAATGGAAAAGTTACGGGTTCTCACATCCTTTACCCAAGGTTGCCCAACTCACCTGACCGCTCTGGGGCTGGTCTAAAGCAAGAGGTCCAACGAGGGCTCAATTCAGTCATTATCGATCTACATTCACGTATACGCATGAGTAACCCAAGTTTTCACTTACCCGACGTCTCGAATAAGGGTCCAAGGGCTTAGTTCAACCGCTGCAAGAGGAATGTAGCTGGTCTATAGTTCAACCACTACAAGAGGAATGCAGCTGATTTACAACCATGCACATAAACATGCAAGTCCGTATGCAGGATTAATTATTTTAAGTTCACGAAGGTCGAGTACACATGAAGGTACACTCGTCTAGACAAGATCAAGTCACAAGTAAGCTCAGCATATCATGTTTTCACGCATTTCAAGTATTTCAAGTCTAGATACAGGTTACTTGTAAATCAAATTACTGGTACATGCATGAACAAGATATCAAAAGTTTCGTCGAATTAGGTCAAGTGCGATAAAATACACACTTGCCTATGAAACGACAAATCATGTGCCTAGCAATTTCTAACAACAATGAGCACAAAACATGCAGTTGGAACACTCATCACGACAACAAACTTAAGTGTTTGCCTCAGGAGCACTTTCGGCCTCACCTTCAAATCCTAAAATCAAGTATGTAAAGTGCCATGAGATCCACTATCCCAAACTACTATATTCAAAGGAAAACACTGCCAAACCAACCAAGTTATCTCAACTCCAATCATAAGACCAAACTCAAAATAGTTCTATCACTCCAATTTGAAGTTGGAAATGAAAGCAAGAATAGCTTTTGAAGAACAGAAATTTTTTCTAGTGTTGCACGTGCTATTTGGAAAATCATATCTCAAGTTTCTTAAGTCCAAAATTTATAAAATTTATATCGTTGGAAAATAGACTTAAAGGGTTCTATTCATATCTCAAGCTCCCAGAAGACATATTTGTAAGATTCTATTCACAATTCAGTCAAATTCCAGTCTCTAGTTGCTGCTTCATCCGGTAGACAAACAGAACAGGTGTGGAAATTTAGTCAACTTTGGAAAATCACGTATATTCATAGGGATTGCAAAAAATTCTGAAGTTTTCACGTAGAAAGTACTCTAAATCTAGTTTCAAACGCAACAAACGGAATTCAATTCTGAGTTTTCTACATGATGTTATAACCAATTTCCCAAAACTGCGCAGAGTTTCCTGCGGAAATTTCCAGCAGCAACACAATGAAGGTAGTGCACCTCTTTTGGTTATAATATTCACTCCACAATCAAAGAAAACCAAGATGATTCCCAATCGGACAGCATTTTCCCTTGATTTCTTAACTTTCCTTTCCAAATTCAACACTTATATTCGTAGCAATCCAACCACAAGTTATAGGCTATAAAGTACACTTGTTTAAGGCCACAAAAGCTACCCAAAATAGACCATTATCTATCTCAATCATAACCATATCAAAGCTAGAAAAAAAATGTAACCCTAAGCTGAAATTTATATACTAAAGCTAAAAGTTCATACAACGAAATCACAAGTGCACACAAAAGCTAGAGAAACTCCATGGCAAGTGTCGCGCCCCATTTTTAATAAGAAAATAGAAGACGAGTTTAGAAAAATGGTTTTTGATTCAATTTTTGATTGGAAAAATGAATTTTTTGATTTAAAAAGAAAATGAAAAACATGGGTCTAAATGGGACTTGAAAATCCGATGATTTGACCCAAAATATAGTTTAAAAAGGGTTTTTAGAATGAAAAATCGAAGTCGCCACTTGGTATAGAGTTAAGGTATACCAAGTCACCTAAAAAATGAATTTTTAAAGAAAAAAAGTAGAAAACCCTTTTTAAACGACTCCAAGTTTACGAAAATCAGAGAAAAAGATTCGGGATTCACATTTGAAGAAAGGGAAGGCAAGGATAAGAATCCAAGGCACCCTATCAACCTAGCCAAGGCTAGTTGCGCGATTTAGTCAAATATTTTCTTATTTTAACCTAAAGATTTATCACATTTGGATGTACTATATGAATGCAAACCCTAGTGTGACAGCCCCACCTCCCCCTAAGGCGAACCAAAGGGTTCGGCGGACCGCCTGCCCAACTCTCGCCAGGATTCAGTCATTCACTACAATCCTCAAATAGATTACAATATAAATCTCAAATATACATCAAATTCACCAATAATTACATGTCATAAGCGAAGCGGAAACAATTCCCAACTATACATAAAATAATCCATCCGATCACATGAATGAGTACTACAAGCCCTTCATTCGCCTCGAGCCCTGTGGAGGGGAATAAAAATAGTTTTGGGGTGAGTTAAAAGCTTAGTGAGTAACCAATAAAATCAGTAATCAAATATATGTCACAATCGTTCATTTCAATGATGTCATGAATCAGTAATCAAATATACATTTATTGCTCTCATGAGCCAGTGAAATCATTGTACTTAAACACCCAACGCTCAAATAGATTACTTAACGTTAAACAATAAGGGGGAGCAACGTTGGTGCTCCAGATCATGTCATGAACAATAAACAGGAGTGGAGACACTGGTGTTTAGCACAAGACTCCCCAAGAACTCATTGAAGCCAAATCATGTCATGAATTCACATGCGCGCACACATGATATGCAATCGAGTAAATAATGCAATAAACATTTCAAAAGTACTTTGGAAACAGTTTAGGGTCACTCACCCCCATGGCTCAGAAACCATCCATCATATATCATTACCTTGCCCCGAGTCCAAGCCCTAAATCACAAACTCAAAGCAATCATACATTCTCAAAGTTCGGACAGCATTTCCCCATAAATGTTTCATTTCCAACCTACAATATATTACCAATCACACATACGGTTAATAAGCAATAAAATATATCCAATTAGGCCACAATATCCCTCAATCAAAGCTAATTAGAAGCTTAAGAGCCACCATTAGAAAAACCCCCAATTAAACCCTAGAAACCGGAATTTATTCCCTCAAGCGTAACTTTTCCGCAACGATCGCAGTTAACGTATAAAAGTTTCGTTTAACACCTTTCGGCACAATATCCATAAGTGAAGCTACCCTTATCCGATTGGAATGAAATTTATACCATTTCGAAGCTAAGACAAAGACCTATAACTTTCATGAAGACCACATAGTCCAGTTCTCACCGTAACTAGGTCCAATTTACCAAAATAACTCCACATTTTCCAGTTCGAAGCTCACTGTGAAATTCAACTAGCAGTCCTGATTCATTCACTCATATCTCAGAACACACAACTCCAATTCAGGTAATTCCAAAGCCATTTGAAAGCTACGATACAAGGCTATAATTCTTAAGAAGACATCAACAACCAATTCAGTAATATTCCTTGTCAAACTAACCAATTACATAAGCTAATTATCAGTTTCAAACAGAAACAGGGCAGTAGGGGTATTTCGGTCTTTTCATAGGCTACATTGCTCTGATTGAGCTGAAATTTTGTAGACAACTATAAAACATCATTCTCTACAACTTTCATGTTTTGTACTAAGCCTAATTCAGCCTCTTACATAGGCAAACAGTAACAGGCAGAACTGAAAACAAGATTTCCTAAAATCTGGAATTTTCTCAAACCACCATAGAAATCACCAAATCTTCCACAAAACAACATCTAAAACAACTAATAAGCAATGAATTGAAGTAAAGAGGATGTTCTTGGCAAAATACCTTAAAACCACAAGAAAGGTAGGAGCTTAATCTTTCCTCCTCCAAAACAACTCCACCAACACCTTTAACCTTCCCTAGCTAGCAAGTTTTATGGAGTGGTTTGCAATTTAATCGGCTGGAACTCAAGATTTGAACAAGAATTGAAGTAACAAGATGAATGTGAGAACCCAGAACGGGAAAAAAAAAATTTATTATTATTATTATATATTATTTTATTTCTGTGCACCGTTTTCTTTTATTTGTTTTATTATATTACTTTTATTAACATTTTATCAGCAAATATAGTTTTAAAATCATTTTACTAGTATAAGGTAGTTCGTGAGAAATTTGGAACGTATTTTGGACGTGGGACCCGCTAGTGCATTAAGTGAGAGAAATTCGGTCGATTCGATTAAATTTTGCATAAAGGGATTGTATTACTAGGTGTTAGGAGATGATTAGAGGTTACCTAGATGGATTAACCATGGAGGGACAAGAGGATAACTCTAAGTGAACATAAGGTGCCAAGTGTCCAATTTTGGTTGGCCAAACCATACCTAACTTTGCCTAACTTTCTTTGTCTTCACTTAAAAGTCAAAATTGGACCAAATTATCTTCATTCTTCATCTCCTCATGGCCGAACCTCTCTAAGCAACAAAGAGAAAAATTCCTCAACCTTCCATCTTCTCATCTTGCTTCAATCTTGAAAATCAACCGATTTCTTCTTGAATTAGTCCATAAAATCATCTTGCTAGGAGTGTTTGAAGACCTTGGTGGTGTTGTTTTGGAAGAAAACTCTCTAAGCTTCAACCTTTCTTGAAGATCTAAGGTATCTTGCTTGGAACTCATCTTTTGTTTCTACTTTTGGCCAAGTGGTGCCTTATAGTAGCTATATGCGTGATTGTACGGAAGATTTGGTGGATTGGAGTGAAGTTTCCTTAATTTTCTGATTTTTCTTGGAATTTTCTGGTTTCATATGGATGTGATGTTGTGGTCATCTATGTTGGTTGATAATAAGGGGGAATGACTCTAGGAGGTGTGAATTAGTGATGATTGCAACCAATTTTGAAGTTGGATTGAAAAATGAAAAGTTAGGGTTTCCAAACCCCTAATTCTGTCCGGTTTTGTATCTCAGGCTTAGAGGCCGAATTGGACTTTGCTCAAAACATGAAAGTTGTAGGTATTGATGTGTTTGAGGTGCCTGTAAAATTTCAGGTCATTTGGAGTAGTGTAGAGAGAGATATGTCGATTTTACTGTTGCTGTTCTGGGTTGATCAGAATGCGAAAACTGCACTAGTAATTAGCCATTGTGACTGGAATTTGTTTGGATTTTGTTGTTGGTGTCTTCTGATGAAATGTAGCTGGATGTCGTAGCTATCATATGCCTTTGGAATCACTGCATTTGGACTTGTGTAGACTGAAATGGACTCATTACAGTGTTGTGCAATTTGTGAACCTGCAATTTCGGTTCTGGTTTGGTAATCTGCATTTTTGACCTAGTTGTGCTAGGATTTGGACCGAGTGGCCTTCTACATTGTTGTAGCCCTGGTTCTTAGCTTCGAAACGGTGGGTCTTACACCCTAATCCGATAAGCGTAACGCAATTTGTGCCATTACCGCATTAAGAGGTCAAAACTGTTAGTTACATTTCCTGATTTTCTGGTTTGCTTTCATGCTTAAAATGCATATGAAACCCTATTGGGGTTGTGATTGGTATTGCTTATGACTCGTGTTTGAGTCTTAATTGTACTTTCTTGATTATTATAGGGCGTGCCGGTGATCCGAGGCTCACGTCGGGCGAAAACTTGTGAAATTACTTTGTTTGACTTGGTGAGTGTACTACTCACCTATTTGTTATTCCGTGGCTTTCTTGTACTTGAATTCTGTGTTTTGGATTAGATGGGATGATTGTTTGGACTAGGTGAGGCGAGGGTGTACTTTACCACTCTCATACTCTCTGGCCTACTTGTTTGGATATGATATAACATGAATACTCTTGACTGTATTTGATTTGGGTGTCGCTTGGATGCCGATCTTGACTGTACCTCTGGATCTGTACTGTTCACTTTGAGCTCTACCTCATTGGAAGTCAATGGACTCGAGCCAGTGAGGACTTGGTCGGGGACATTTGACAAGCCATGGGGACTGTATTTGAGAATCTTTGGGTATGAGACCCTAGATTCCGGTTTACTCGAGTAATACCAATTCTGTACTGTGTGGTGTTCGGGCCCGGTAAGGGGAAAGTGAGGTGGACGGATAATTGGAGTAAAGAGGAGTCTACGGTATGATTACCTGATATACATTGACGGAGGGTCAATGAAATGAGATCAAGTATGGCAAAGCGGAAAAGGGCTCTTGAGAGCCATCCGTATCCTTTTATTCCTTACACTTGGGTGTTATTGCTTTTACTTACTTGACATGCGTATTTGGATTGAATATTTCTTGTGTTTACGTGCTCTTGGTATATGTACGTGATAGTACCTCATTGGGCGAAAGCTCACTCCGTAAATTTTGTTTTCCTTACAGGGAAGTATCTTTTGGACTTTTGATTTTGAAGAATGAGTTGAGTAGAGCTAGTCAAGAGATTTTGTATAGCTCCTCAATAGTTGGAACCTTAATTGTACTTGGATTCAATACTTCCTTTTGGCTTGTAAACATACGAATGTGGTTTGTAATAGTGAGTGTACTCTTGTCCAATGTATTATATTTGGCTTGTATATATTCTTTTCAGTGATTGTTGGATTACCTCTATTCGATTGGGTCTTGGCGGATGATGACGTGGCAATCACTATTCACCCTACGTTTTGACTTTTGTTTTCCGTTTTACGATTGTTGGGTTGGCTAAGCGCGCTAATAGTTTTCCCGAACGACTTGAGCGAGGATTTGACATTTTAGTAGTCCTGGCGAGAGCTGGGCAGGCAGTCCGCTAACTCCTTTGGTATGCCTTAGGGGGAGGTGGGGCTGTCACAATGAAGGTTTTTCCTCTATTTTCTCTCTACATGTCTCAGCCAAGAAGGGTAAAGAAATGAGAAAATGTTGGTCAAAATTGGAGTTTAGGAAAGTTAAATAAAAGTTAGGCAAGTCATTCCAATCGGATCGCAACACTTGGCCCTTCTTAAGTTTATTCTTATCCCTTTGTCTCTCCAAGATTAACCATCTAAGTAACTTCTAATTATCTCTTAGCACCTTGTAAAATAACATCACTTAATACGAAACTCCAACAAGTTGTTAAAAATATATCGCATTTACCGCACTAGCGGGTCCCACGTCCATAATACACTTCAAACTTAACGTGGACTAACTTGTATCACGAAAATGATTTGAAAACTATATTCCCTTATAAAAACGTATAAAAAATTAATATATTGAAGAAAGGCATCAAATTATAGACAAGGAAACAAAATAATGTCTAGAAAATATACAAAACTTTCGGGTTCTCACACTCATCCTTTTGGGGCGTCACACCTAGACCTAAGAGAGTATCGGGGGATCAAAAATTTTCTTCAAAGCTCAATTGGTGCCAATCACATTAATTGTAATGCCCAATATGGACTCTTTGGAGAGGTCACGAATAATGTAAAAATATGAGACTCTAAGAAAAGAAAATAAAAATAATTGTATAAATATACGTGACCTAAAGGAATACATCATATCGGGTGTGGGGGACTAATGTTTGTGACTCAATGTTCCCTTTAATAGAGGGAATACGAGCGTGCTAAGGCTAGAGAAGCCAAACTCGTCCATATCCCATATCCAAGGGGTTTCCCTATCTAATCAATCAAATGATCTAACCTAATTCTAATGCTTAGATGAAATGCAAGTCTAATGTCATGTTTCATACAAAGGGGGCAAGTAATATACATATAAGGGAAAATATGGAGGAAGGGATATACATATATAAGGAAAATGTCATGCAACATGGTAAAAAAAACCCTAGAAAGTAAAGATATGCATGAGATGAAGTGATTTTATCACACAATCATGATCTAACGTGCGGATGGTGCCTAAGGGTCTAGCGTTGGACTAGCCCTTAACTAACGTTCTCTCACAAGCATTGGACTTGTAAGAGCTCGAAGGAAAGACCATAACTAGCATTGGACTAGCCACGGTAACGTACATTCCATCCACATAATCAGATATAATACTAAAAGCAAATAGGCATGCAAGACACATAGTTTCACATAGCACGTAACACATAAGCATGCTTGTCTAGATGCAGAGTCCTAGGGAAAACGATTAAACACATAGGCATATAAACACACACAAACACATAGCACACAAGCCCTATCTATTACAAAAGGGGATGCCTACTACAATCTAAAAGGGGAAAAGAATAAATGAATACCTAACTATTACATCTTAGCATTCAAGTGCCTTTCAAATGATCAAAATTGAACTAAAATAAATATGCAAAATTAAAAATAATAAATAAATAAATAATTCAAAAGACAAGCAATTAAGCACGTAAAGTCACATAAGGCACGTAAAGTCAAATAAAGTAAGAAATGAGGGAAAGGGTGTACCTCCCTTGATTTGAAACCCTAATGAAGTGAAATGACTTATTTACCCTCCAAAAGACAAAGAAAAGGTCAAGGCATCACGAATAACCACATACATATGAAATGGAACCATTAAAGGCATTTAAATAACTAAACAACCCATATTCACAAAACTAGGATCCAATTGAAAGGAAAAAAGGAAGTTTGAGGGATCAATTTGATTGATTTTTCCAATTGTTTAGGCCATAGTAGAACAAAAAGGGACTTGGGGGGTTAAGAGGCAATTCCTGAAAGTTGTTTTTGCATGCAAATGCATGCAAAGCCACGAAACATTGACTGCAACAAAACATTTCTGCTGAAAGCTCTCTGCAACTAAACAAAATACAACCGCTACTTTCATTTTTTTTTTTTGCATGCGGATTTCAACCTTAAACACCACTTTGGTCGAAAACTTTTTAACCAAACATTAAAGCCTGAATCTAAAACCATATAAACAGCAACATTCAGCGTTCAACCATACAAAAACTTAAATTGAGATCATACAAAAATGCAAATTTTCCTCAAAAGCTGTTTTCTTTGTTATTGATTCTTTACCGCAACTTAGCAGCTTTTATCCCTATCAATAATCTATAAACCAGCCAAGCACTTGCCAATTTATCACCACAAAAGGTAAGGCAATCAGGTCAAGACCCATTCAAAACCCCCAGCAAAATGTCCAAAGTGTTTAACAAAGATTCGTAACTCAACTGGAAGACAGTCACGGGATTGCGATCCTCGTAGCAGTTCATGGAACCGGCATAAAAATAGGAGGTGAGCAAAATGAAAGCAAAACAGCAACTTTTCTTCACACACTTGAGGGAATGGAAACTAATATGATGAAACAATCACAAACAAATGATAAACTTCAATGCCAATGAGTGTGGAGCTTGTGATTTGTTATGTAACAGCTTTAGGAAATGCAGACTCCATGAGCTGCAAACCGCACAACATTTCGACAAGAAAAAGGTTCCAGCAAACATGGAAACAAAAGGGAAGACTTTAAGGCACAAGGGACAGATTGATTATCACAAAAAGATCACAAACAAAGAGGACATAGACAGTGGTGTGGACAGGCAATTAACGAAGGAGCGTCTGCAATTTCTGATGGCTTCGAAATTTTAGCAACTTCATGCGGCAACAACAAGTTTTAACAGCAACAAAAATTCAACCATTCTCAAACCATCAAATATCAAATCTTCGGAACATCAGAGATCACCTAAGAGAAAACCCATGGACCACATCCATTTCATTTTGGGGGAAGGAAAAAGATCTGTCCAGAATTTTGTGTGCCAATCTAGATGTAAGGCAAACCAAAATCCAGGCGACATGAACATCCACCATTCCTCCTATTTGGCCATGAGACAATGATGAAACCAGTTTCATCAAAGTTCAAACCGTGAAACAAGGAGGAACCGAAACATTTCTAGCCAACACATGCACACATTCACTCTCATTCTCACAGCATTCAACATCGGACAGATTTTTCACTTTTAAAACCAAAACTAGCAAGCTCATCGATCAATATACAAACAAACCCCAAACAATAACAAAACCAAAAAAAACAGACCAACCCAGAGCTTCAACCAAATCAAATCTCCAGTTTTTAGCCAAATCAGACGCAATATGCATATTAATTTAACAGAGACCCAGCAAATGAACCAAAACCCAGTTTCAGCTTAGCAAGTTGGGCTCCATTTAGCGATAGGAATGAACAAGAAAAAAGAAGGTGGAAAGTTACCCATTCACTGCTTTTAAACCTATATCCTCAGCAACAGGTGCCACAGCCGTAGAAGGAAAACAGCAACAGAAAAGGCAGCGCCACCACCAAAGCTGATATCGACGATATGGTCCTCGATGTTCCTCTTCTTGCAGAGCTTGGCAAAGAAGCAAGGCCAGTCGGGTTCCACAGTCACACTAGCACTCTTCACCAACATAGCAATCTCCTCTGACGCTGCGGCGGCACTGCGTTTTTCCTTTCCCAGATTTCCTTTTTCTAAGCCCTCGGTTCTCCTCTCGAAGCTTTTCTTCTCATGCTCGCCGCTCTCCCTGATTTCCTTCCCTCTTCTTTTCTTGCCAGTTTCTACCCTATTTTTCCAAACCCTAGCCGCTACTCCAATCTTCCCTTCTGTCCTTTTTCTTTCACGAAGCTCCTTCGATCTTCCCCGAAACTTCCCCCAGCTTTCCCCTGTGTTTTTCTCTAGCCGTAGAAAACCTCCCCCTTCACTCTTTCCTTCAGCCGTCAACTACTCTCGTTTTCTCCGCTCGTCTTTCCTATCTAAGCTCTTTCTCTCCGCCGCCAGTCTTTCTTTCCTCTCTTTTTTGCTTTACTTTCCCAGCCGCCCCTCTTTCTTTTAGCAGCCGTCAAAACTCTCAGCCCCTCTCTTTTGCTCTCTCCTCAATCCACAGCCGCCAACTTTCTTGCTTCATCCGCCCTCCAGACCCTCTGCTCTCAGCCGTCAGTCCTCCCCCATCTTGCCATCACTCATCTCCTTTTTATAGCTCTAAAAACACCTAAACCTACATCTAATGGTGTGACGACCCCACTTCTCCCAAGGGCGAACCTAAGGGTATCGGCGGGCTGCCTGCCTAGCTCGCGCCAGGACTCAAAACTTAAAGCAATAAAACGAGATAGATCGAAAGAGCACTATATACAATATATACAATCCCAAAAGTTATATTTACATCTTCAAAAGTCTCGAGTCAAACCACTCTAATACACTATAACCACAACCAACAGAAGATAGACCCTAAGAAGGGTCCTTATACAAACCACCAAAACAAAAACAAACATCCTAACTGTTCAACTATTACAAGCCAATCTAACTATACTAGTATACGAGCCAAAAGTCCCCGCGTCGGCCCCTGCTAAGGAAAACAAAAGGAATGGGGTAAGCTATATGCTTAGTAAGTAAACAGGGGCGAAAGCGTAAATTTCACGTAACAACAGTGACATAGTAAGAGTAAAGCAAAAGCAGAAAAATAACATCACATAATAAGGATACAGGTGGCTCCAAAGCCAATTCATATGCCATGCGTGATCTCCTGCCGACACTCCGTCGACCACACTTAATGGTCCGTAGAACTTCACTGGTACACCCATCGACACCTTATCACTCTCACTGGCCAGTCACCTCACAAACTTGCCCGGGCGAACGAAATCACAAACTTGAGCTTGAGTCACAAGCTCGAGTCACAAACTTGGTCACCTTCTCGGTGAACCGGATTCACAAAATTGGTTCATAACATGAACCTACAAACTTGGTGACCTCAGACTAAGTTGGACTGACTTCGACCAAGCCCTAACCGGCTCGAATAGTCCAAACAGGTCTTAGATCGGGCCCACGAACTCACAAACTTTGCAAACGTCACAAACTTTACTCGAACGTCGCCCCGAGCCACAAGCTCAAGGGTTTTGGTCCAAAAAGTTCATATACATATGCCAAGTACAATTATACATTCAAATTAGGGTTTAGGTCGAGTGCGATAAAGTACACCCTCGCCTAAGTACCCTTTTCACATATCTCAAACACATAGCAAAGAAAACACATCAAACTGGCCTGAATACTTACTCAGAAACTGAAATAGCAAAAGTGTGAGGATTCGCAAAAACTATTATTTTATGCCTAATTTATGGCTTAATAAATTATTTAATTGGATTTTTATTCCAAGGAATATTTTCTAGTCTTATTAGACCTAAATACATGGTAATATAACTTCGTTATATTTTTAAAATGATTCGTTTCGAAAATTAATTTCCTAGAGCGCGTTTAGTAAAAATAGTGAATAGTACTTGGAGATCTTATCCGCGTAGTAGCACAATAAGCTTGGAATATTGGAAACTTGTACTATGGTCCTAAAATAGGTAATCTTATGAATAAAAACCCAAGTGATAGTTAATAGTGCAATCGTTATAAGAATTTCTCGGAAGTTTCGCGTTATAACGTTAAATTTGACGGTACGCGTTTTCACACGCGCGACTTCGATTGAGGGACTTTAGACCCTTATTTCAGGACAATTAAGAGTGAATAATATTTACATGAATATATATGCCTTGGAGGTTTAGTGCACTAGTGAACCAAACGCGCGAGAAAATCGAGCCGTAATCGCACCAAACGGCCCCTAATGAGAGTTGACTTTTGGGTGAACTACCACCACTTATTTCACCTTCTCTTGGAAGCTAAAGGAAATCAGATTTCCCTCCACCTTCTCTCTCCTCATTGCCGACCAGCTCCCTCCTCTCTCTAACTCATTTGCAACAAAATTTCTGCTCACTAATCTCACTCAAAACCACCCCAAATCATCTCCAAATTTAACCAAACTTGCACCACACCTAGCTTGACACTTGAGGATCATTTTGAGCTGCAAACAAGGGCTGGAAATCACGGTTTTTCTGGAGTAATAGAGGGCCGAAAATTCTGCTGAACATCAACCCAAAGTAAGTGATGATCCACTCTTGAAAACTTGAAGTTTGGAAGCTATCCTACCTTGTTAAGTTCATGCATGCATTTGGTTAGCTTGTGTATGGTGTAAAAATGTGATTGTGGGCTCTTGGAATTCCCACACTTGGGTTGTTGTTGCTGATTTGATGATTGATGGTGATTATATTGTTGGTTTAGTGATTATAATGATGCATTAGTGGTGGGTAATTAGTAGGAACTTCATTGGGTGTAAGAAGCAAAAACCTCCGATTTTGCCCCTGCCATGTTCGGCCATTTCCAGGCCAATTTTTAATGGTCTAACAGCTTGAAGTGGATGTTTATAGGATTATTAGATGTGTGAAAAATTTCATTGGAAAATATTGAGGTTTGATTGAACAAATGAATTTTTCTTGAGAAACTAGCAATCTGGAAAACTGTTCGCGTATGATTCTAACCAGTGGTAGTATTTTGGCTATAACTCTGTCCTCGGATGTCAAATTCATGTGCCGTTGGTGGCGTTGGAAACTAGACATTCCTGGCTTTAATTTGGTATATAATGCACGTTCTGATTCTTTGTGAGCAAGCCGAACCAAATGTTTTAAGTTCGCTGTCCTGTTGCTCTGTTCGTCTGGAATGAAGTGTTCAGGCAGCAACTTGATGCCCGATTTTGAACCAGATGGGTGCCAAATTTGGAAATGATTTCATCTGTGATATTTTAGTCCTATGAATTTATTTTCCAACGGCGTAAGCCATGCTCGATTTCAAGTTAAATTGACTGAGTTGTGACTGAAACAAGTGGACTGCTCTGTTTTGGAAAAACCCTAATGTTGGACTGGTTTGGAACAAGATCTTGGAGTGAACTTGTTAATTGATGTTCTTGATACTAAACACTTACCAAAGGCATTATGGATGTTTCTTAGGCCTTTATTTCACAAATGAACCATGATTGGATAGTTTGCTTGATTAAACGTTTTGAAATGGGTAATGAAAGTTTGAAGGCAGATTGCCTTATAATTTTTCTGAACTTTGGTTGACTAATTAACTATCTTTCCGAAAGTATTTTTCCCTGAAATTTGATAGAGTGGTACCTTTCATATGGGAATAAAATACTGCCAATTTTGGTACCAATCCAAGTTCGTTTCGATACCCAATTAAATTGCTAGAGTTGGAGGTTCAAATCTGGAAATTCTTCTCCAGTCTTGAATTTCCCCAACTTCGGGCTACCGTATCTCGGTACTCGAAACTCTGATTCTTGATCTGCTTGTTTTGTTATAAACCTCACTTGTAACACTAATTGAGCTGCAAATTTCAGAGGCCGGTTTCCGACGTGTGAATCGTGCCGAATTTCCAAAGTTGGCCGAAATCCAACTTAATTCTGCCATGTAAACCAATCCTGCACCTTCAAGCTCATTTTTGCCCACTTTTCACTTCGATTCATGGAAAAGTGTCTTCTAGGAACTTATAGTACTTTCTAAGAGGTTTCCAACGGTATAAAGTTTTCCAATTCTCGACTTATACCGAGCGAGTTACGATTTTTCAAAGATTCATAATAAAACTGAAAAAATTTTCCAATTTCAAAGAAATAGAGTTTTTCAAGAACTCTTTATTCTTTTGATATTCTTAAACGTTTTGCTCACGATTTTCATGATAAAAACTGAAATAATATTGTACATAATAAAAGGCAAGTTGAACCTCGATTTGCGTGTAATTGAGGTTCCTTTTGCGAAATAATCTTTAGATTGTACTAGTGTACAATCTTCTTGATAAGTGGGTTAATTGTGTGATTATCCACTGTTAATTGCCAGGCGCACAAGGAGACCTTCAAGAGGATCCCACAGTGGACACTTGAACTCCCAGAAAATAATTCTTATTGAATTGCTCGGTGAGTGTCAGGTGTATGAATTTGATACTTGCTTATTTGTGGTAATTGTTGGAAGTTTTAAAAATAAGGGCGGGTGCGTACTTTACCGCACTCGTTCTAATTTCAAATGAATGAATGAAATGTATTGAATGAATGAATGAAATGCAATGTTATGTCATGAATGCTTATGTCGCTGGAGTGAACCTCCTCGACTTTCAAATGAATGGGAGACGCCCAAACTCATAGGCCGTCCTTAGACTCGAGCCAGCAATGGGCTTGGTCGGGGATTTGGGCGAGCCATGAGATACATATAAGCTCGACCTAATAAGAGGTCTTGCTTGGCATACTCGTAGAGTATCGCCCAATAATAGACTTGTGGGCCCTTGGGGTGTACGGTGGACGGAGGGAAGTAAGTGGTGATCTACGGAAATGGAAATACCGACCGGGTTGACAGGAGGGTCAACGCGGGAAGGTATACGAATGTCATCGGCAGAGCGAGTGGAATTTAGCTCCTGAGAGCTACTATATCCTTGAATTGTTTCTGATTACTTTTCCTGTTTGAATGATTGATTGTTGAAAAGACGTGATTTTATTTATTAAATTTGGGATTGTTATTTGACTAAGTGCTTGCATGTGTGTTCTTGGCCTCACGAGCGTTTAGCTCACCCTATAGTTTTGTTTTCCTTAACAGGACCGAATCTTGGAGAAATATGGAGAATCCATCCGTTGTACTTTTGTTAAGACTCCTGTTATATATTTTGACTAGGCCCTGATTTGGGTTGTACTTTTGGAAATTGTAAACTTGAAAAGTTTGGGCCCTGATGTGTACTTTGAATTTAAGTCGTTTCATGATTTCCCGATGTACTGGTGATACATTAAGTGACTTGTTAAGCTTGAACGCTTCCGCATTATTGTATTCGTGTTGCTCTCATCGAAGTGTTTAGTTCGATTTTAAATTGAATGGAATTGCTTGAGTCCTGGCGTGAGCTGGGCAGGCGTCCGCGGATACCCTTTGGTCCGCCTCAGGTAGATGTGGGACGTCACAGTTGGTATCAGAGCACTAGGTTAGAGGTCTATATGGGAGACGTATTAGATACTCTACCTTTAAGACTCGATATGGGATGACTTAATCCTACCCTAAGTGATACTTGAGACGAGCTAGCAACTAAGTTAGTCCTACCTCAAGTGACGAATGGGATGAACCAACGATTAAGATAGGCATCCATTGCAGGATATTGGAACTGAGTAGTGATTTAAGTTTCTAACCTGAAAAATATTATTATTGTTATTATTTTGTAGGGATGGCTGATGGAAACGGAGCCCCGGCAGCTAACGGGAATGGCCATGCGAATGGTCATTACGAGCCTCTTAGGACTATCTTCTACCGAGCTCTAGCGGGAGGAGATCGAGTACGCTACTCACCGTATGATAGATACCCTCGATGTTCGTGTAGGTTGACTTTCGCCTACCCGAACCACTTGGTGCTTGCTTTGGACGACGAGCATCGTCAGATGGTGGATGCCAACCGCGATCTACAGGCTGAGGTAGACGCGCTTAGGCAGATGGTTAGCGCTCAGGGTGAGCGGATTGCCGAGCTTGAGGAGGTGCTAGAGGGTGAGGTAGCCACATCTGCGGTGGTTAATGAGGAGATTCGGGATACTAGGGCTCGACTCATTAGGTTAGGACGGGATGTCCGTACTCGGGCTTCCGAGATCCTGGTTGATGCTACTAGTTTGGTTGAGGACGCTGCTGAGGTGATTCCTGATGATGAGGAGGAGGATCCGGAGGATTATCCCGAGGAGGAGGTTCCTCCTGATAGCCCTGCTATGGACTAGGATCTTAGTCGTTGACCCCTTTTGACTTTTGACTGGTACAGTTAGGACTAGTTAGGGTGACGCGAGTGCCGAGGCCATTGTATTTTGCATGCTTGTGTGGCCTACTTTTGGGCACTTGTTTTTACTTTAGTCTTCTGTGACTAAAAGTATACTTTTGAGCACCTGTGTGCTATATTTTGTGAATTGTCCCTAACTTGCTAATTGTACGAACTTGACATGCTTATGAATGTAAATTATTGTTAATTTCAATGCTTTCTTGGTTAGTTCTAAATTCGATATATTTCTTGTTTTCTCTTAAATTAATCTATTTCTTGCACTAGGCACATTTAGACTAATGGAAGGATTAAGGAGTGGTCGAGTCCGTGGGCGAGCGTCTAGACAGGCCCAACCTCAGGGGGATGACCAGGGATCGGCAACTGGACCGACCAAGGGATAGGAAAACGTTGAGAGTAACCAAGTGGCTACTGCCATCAATAGGATGACTGATATCCTAGAACGTCTAGCGGAGAGACAGGGTCCTGGACCATTTAACCAACCTGGGGGCCAGGATAGAGGAGAGGATAGAGCCTTGGAAAGATTCCTAAAGTTTAACCCGCCCAAGTTTATGGGTGAACCTGACCCCGAAGTAGCGGAGAATTGGTTAGAAAGGATGACCAATATATTCGCCGCACTAGACTACACTGAGGATAGGCGAGTGAACTTTGCTGCTTTTCAATTTGAGGGAATAGCCCGTGCTTGGTGGGATTTGATAAAAGGAAAATGGGAAAGAGCTCGAACCCCTTGGACTTGGGAGAATTTCACAAGGGAGTTCAATGAAAAGTTTCTTCCGCCCTTGATCCAAGAGAAAAGGGAGGACGAATTTATTAAGTTGAAACAAGGAACCCTTACTGTAGCAGAGTATGAAGGGAAGTTCACTAAACTTTCCAAATACGCTCCTGAGTTAGTAGCCGATGAAAGGAGGAGGATTAGAAGGTTCATACAGGGACTTAATGTGGAACTTCAGGAGGGCCTGGCTGCAGCCCAAATCTCTACTTTTACTGAGGCTTTAGAGAAAGCGCAAAGGGTTGAGAATGCAAGATCTCAAGTGAGGGATTTTCACAACAGAAAAAGGAATTTTCCTAGTCGCACTACTGGGCAGACCAGTAAGTTTGTACACCCTTCTAAAAAGGGAAGAGGGGAAGGAGGAACGAGAACTGCTGGAGCTTCTAGGGGAGCTCTATCTAGGGGAGGTCGTAGTGGGACGACTCAAGTTAGGGGGGCACCATCTGTTGGATCGACTGTGACCCCTCAAGTCACATGTGGGTATTGTGGTAAATCCAACCACTCTGAGAACGACTGCTGGAGAAAGCTGGGGAAATGCTTGCTGTGTGGGAGCACTGAGCATCAAATCGCAAATTGTCCGAAATCGTCGAAGACAGGGGAAGCCTGCAGAGGCCTGAAAAATCAACCTCTAAGCAGACCAGTGCCGGAGGGAGTCGACCGAAAGTACCGGCTAGGGTCTACGCATTGGACTATCCACAAGTTCCAGAGGCGACCGAAGTGGTCGAAGGTACAATTCCAATCTTTCACCGCCTAGCTAGGGTTTTAATTGATCCGGGTGCAACGCACTCTTTTGTAAACCCTGATTTCATGAGTGGAATAGACTTGAAGCCAATTAAGTTACCATATGACTTGGAGGTTAAAACACCCACTGGGGACAAAA
Organism: Coffea arabica; assembly: GCF_036785885.1. Classification (NCBI taxonomy): domain Eukaryota; kingdom Viridiplantae; phylum Streptophyta; class Magnoliopsida; order Gentianales; family Rubiaceae; genus Coffea; species Coffea arabica. The sequence goes on from NC_092329.1 coordinate 40,901,260, forward strand.
GTCTAATTGCTAATCTGATGTATAAGAATAGTGAAATCTGCGTGAAGGAAAGAAAATTGCTGGCCGATTTGATAGGCCTGGCGATTAAAGGATATGATGTGATCCTAGGGATGGATTGGTTAGCCCGTTATAATGCCCAACTGAATTGTAGGACGAAAATTGTAGAATTGTGTATTCCAGGAGAAGCAACCTTGGAATTGGATGTGAGGGGTAAGTTAGCCTCGTCTGCACTTATTTCGGGAATTCGGGCTAGAAAATTGTTAAATAAGGGAGCTCAAGGATATTTGGCTTTTCTTATTAATACCCCTAGCGATAAGGTGAATCTGGAGGACACACCGGTAGTGAAAGAATTTTCTGATATTTTTCTTGAAGAATTGGAGTCTCTACCCCTGGAACGGGAAATAGCTTTTAAAATTGATTTAGCTCCGGGAACAGCACCTATATCAAGGACACCATACAGGATGGCTCCAGCTGAGTTAAAGGAGTTAAAGTTACAATTAAAGGATTTGTTGGAACGAGGTTTTATACGGGAGAGTGATTCTCCGTGGGGAGCCCCAGTTTTGTTTGTAAAGAAGAAAGATGGGAGTTTGAGGTTATGTATAGATTATCGAGGTTTAAATGATGTTACAGTTAAGAATAAATACCCACTACCCCACATTGATGAACTGTTTGACCAACTGCAAGGGGCGGTAGTGTTTTCAAAGTTGGATCTAAGGCAAGGTTACTATCAATTGAGGATTTTGGAGAAAGACATACCTAAGACTGCTTTTAACTCGAGGTATGGGCACTTTGAGTTTGCAGTAATGCCTTTTGGATTAACCAATGCACCTGCCGCTTTCATGGATTTAATGCATAGGGTTTTAAGCCTTACTTGGATCAATTTGTGGTGATCTTCATTGATGACATTTTGGTGTATTCTAAGAATGTGAAAGATCATGAGAAACATCTGAGAATTGTTTTACAAATCTTGAGGGAACATCGGTTATATGCTAAGTTTAGCAAGTGTGAATTCTGGCTAAAGGAAGTGACTTTCCTAGGGCATATAATTTCTAAGGATGGGATTAAAGTGGATCCAGCTAAAGTGGAAGCTGTTTCGAAATGGAAACGACCGGAAAATCCAACGGAAGTTCGGAGTTTTATAGGATTGGCAGGGTATTACCGGAGATTCATCCAGGATTTTTCGAAAATTGCTGGACCTATGACTGAGTTGACCAAGAAAAATGGAAAATTTATTTGGAGTCCTAAGTGTGAAGGAAGTTTTCAAGAATTGAAAAGACGGTTGACTAGAGCGTCTGTTCTAGCTCTACCAAATGGACATGATAGTTTTGTGGTTTACACAGATGCATCTAAGGAAGGTTTGGGATGTGTTTTGATGCAAAATGATAAAGTGATAGCTTATGCCTCTAGAAAATTGAAACCGCATGAAGGAAATTATCCGACCCATGATTTGGAGTTAGCGGCTGTGGTCTTTGCTTTGAAGAAATGGAGACATTATTTGTACGGAGTAACATTTGAGGTTTTTACAGATCACAAAAGCCTTAAGTACTTATTTTCTCAGAAGGAGCTGAATTTGAGGCAACGTAGATGGATGGAAATTCTGGAAGATTATGACTGCACGATTAAGTACCACCCTGGAAAGGCCAATGTAGTGGCCGATGCTTTGAGCCGTCAGGTACAAATGGCTGGATTGATGGTTAAGGAATTTCAGTTGTTAGAGGAAGTTAGCCATTGGAATCCTCGACTAGAACCAAGGAAAGTAATTTTGGGGAATATTGTGATAACCTCCACTTTATTGGAACGTATTAAGGAATCTCAGGAAAAGGACCCTGAAATGCAGAAGTTGGTGGAGAAAGTCAAGATGGGAGACCAGACGGATTTCAATTTGGGATCAGATGGAATATTGAGATTTCGAAATCGGGTGGTGGTGCCAAAGGATGAAGGGCTTAGAAAAGAAATTTTAGAAGAGGCACACCGATCAAAGTTTACAGTACATCCAGGAGGGAATAAAATGTACCAAGACTTGAAAAGTCTATATTGGTGGAAAAATATGAAGAAGGAAATTGCCCAATTTGTTCAGACATGCTTGGTTTGTCAACAGGTCAAAGCCGAACATCAGAAACCGTCAGGGCTTTTGCAACCTCTAGAAATACCTGAGTGGAAATGGGAAAATATTACCATGGATTTTGTATCAGGTTTACCAAGGACACAGAGAGACCATGATGCCATTTGGGTGATAGTAGATAGATTGACTAAATCGGCTCATTTTCTGCCGATTAATATAAAATATCCATTGGAGAAGTTGGCCAGGTTGTACTTGGATGAGATCATTAGACTGCATGGTATACCTGTGAGTATTGTGTCAGATAGGGATCCCAAATTTGTTTCGAGGTTTTGGCAAAAGATGCAAGAAGTATTGAGGACTAAGTTGAACTTTAGTACCACCTATCATCCCCAGACTAATGGACAATCTGAAAGAACAATTCAAACTCTTGAGGACATGTTGAGGACTTGTGTACTGGACTTTGGAGAGAACTGGAGTAAGTTTTTGACTTTAGTGGAATTTGCCTATAACAATAGTTTCCACTCTTCTATTCAAATGGCTCCATATGAAGCACTTTATGGTCGGAAGTGTAGATCCCCAATTTGTTGGGACGAAGTAGGTGAACGGAAAATTTTAGACCCGACTACCGTATCTTTGATTGAGGAGTCTAATGAAAAGGTGAAATTGGTACGGCAAAGAATTCAAACCGCTCAGAGTAGACAAAAAAGTTATGCCGACAATCGGAGGAAGGATTTGGAGTTCACTGTTGGAGATATGGTATTTCTCAAGATTACGCCTTCAAAAGCAAGTTTGATGTCCGGAAAAGGGAAGAAACTACAACCAAGGTTTGTAGGGCCTTATAAGATTATTCAGCGAGTTGGGAATGTAGCCTATAAGCTGGAATTACCACCGAGTTTGTCTCGAATTCATAACGTGTTTCATGTGTCCATGCTTAAGAAATATCATCCAGACTCCTCTCATGTTTTACAACCAGAGAATATTGAGATTGATGAAACCCTGACCTATGAGGAGAGACCGGTAAAACTTCTGGATCGAAAAGTGAAGGAATTGAGGAACAAGCAGATACCACTAGTGAAAGTTTTATGGAAGAACCATGGAGTAGAGGAAGCAACATGGGAAGTTGAAGAGACAATCAGAGAGAAGTACCCAGACTTGTTCATCAACCAAGGTAAATTTCGAGGACGAAATTTTCTTAAGGGGGAGAGGTTGTGAGGATTCGCAAAAACTATTATTTTATGCGTAATTTATGGCTTAATAAATTATTTAATTGGATTTTTATTCCAAGGAATATTTTCTAGTCTTATTAGACCTAAATACATGGTAATATAACTTCGTTATATTTTTAAAATGATTCGTTTCGAAAATTAATTTCCTAGAGTGCGTTTAGTAAAAATAGTGAATAGTATTTGGAGATTTTATCCGCGTAGTAGCACAATAAGCTTGGAATATTGGAGACTTGTACTATGGTCCTAAAATAGGTAATCTTATGAATAAAAACCCAAGTGATAGTTAATAGTGCAATCGTTATAAGAATTTCTCGGAAGTTTCGCGTTATAACGTTAAATTTGACGGTACGCGTTTTCACACGCGCGACTTCGATTGAGGGACTTTAGACCCTTATTTCGGGACAATTAAGAGTGAATAATATTTACATGAATATATATGCCTTGGAGGTTTAGTGCACTAGTGAACCAAACGCGCGAGAAAATCGAGCCGTAATCGCACCAAACGGCCCCTAATGAGAGTTGACTTTTGGGTGAATTACCACCACTTATTTCACCTTCTCTTGGAAGCTAAAGGAAATCAGATTTCCCTCCACCTTCTCTCTCCTCATTGCCGACCAGCTCCCTCCTCTCTCTAACTCATTTGCAACAAAATTTCTGCTCACTAATCTCACTCAAAACCACCCCAAATCATCTCCAAATTTAACCAAACTTGCACCACACCTAGCTTGACACTTGAGGATCATTTTGAGCTACAAACAAGGGCTGGAAATCACGGTTTTTCTGGAGTAATAGAGGGCCGAAAATTCTGCTGAACATCAACCCAAAGTAAGTGATGATCCACTCTTGAAAACTTGAAGTTTGGAAGCTATCCTACCTTGTTAAGTTCATGCATGCATTTGGTTAGCTTGTGTATGGTGTAAAAATGTGATTGTGGGCTCTTGGAATTCCCACACTTGGGTTGTTGTTGCTGATTTGATGGTTGATGGTGATTATATTGTTGGTTTAGTGATTATAATGATGCATTAGTGGTGGGTAATTAGTAGGAACTTCATTCGGTGTAAGAAGCAAAAACTTCTGATTTTGCCCCTGCCATGTTCGGCCATTTACAGGCCAATTTTTAATGGTCTAACAGCTTGAAGTGGATGTTTATAGGATGTATTAGATGTGTGAAAAATTTCATTGGAAAATATTGAGGTTTGATTGAACAAATGAATTTTTCTTGAGAAACTAGCAATCTGGAAAACTGTTCGCGTATGATTCTGACCAGTGGTAGTATTTTGGCTATAACTCTGTTCTCGGATGTCGAAATCATGTGCCGTTGGTGGCGTTGGAAACTAGACATTCCTGGCTTTAATTTGGTATATAATGCACGTTCTGATTCTTTGTGAGCAAGCCGAACCAAATGTTTTAAGTTCACTGTCCTGTTGCTCTGTTCGTCTGGAATGAAGTGTTCAGGTAGCAACTTGATTCCCGATTTTGAACCAGATGGGTGCCAAATTTGGAAATGATTTCTTCTGTGATATTTTAGTCCTATGAATGTATTTTCCAACGGCGTAAGCCATGCTCGATTTCGAGTTAAATTGACTGAGTTGTGACTGAAACAAGTGGACTGCTCTGTTTTGGAAAAACCCTAATGTTGGACTGGTTTGGAACAAGATCTTGGAGTGAACTTGTTAATTGATGTTCTTGATACTAAACACTTACCAAAGGCATTATGGATGTTTCTTAGGCCTTTATTTCACAAATGAACCATGATTGGATAGTTTGCTTGATTAAACGTTTTGAAATGGGTAATGAAAGTTTGAAGGCAGATTGCCTTATAATTTTTCTGAACTTTGGTTGACTAATTAACTATCTTTCCGAAAGTATTTTTCCCTGAAATTTGATAGAGTGGTACCTTTCATATGGGAGTAAAATACTGCCAATTTTGGTACCAATCCAAGTTCGTTTCGATACCCAATTAAATTGCTAGAGTTGGAGGTTCAAATCTGGAAATTCTTCTCCAGTCTTGAATTTCCCCAACTTCGGGCTACCGTATCTCGGTACTCGAAACTCCGATTCTTGATCCGCTTGTTTTGTTATAAACCTCACTTGTAGCACTAATTGAGCTGCAAATTTCAGAGGCCGGTTTGCGACGTGTGAATCGTGCCGAATTTCCAAAGTTGGCCGAAATCCAACTTAATTCTGCCATGTAAACCAATCCTGCACCTTCAAGCTCATTTTTGCCCACTTTTCACTTCGATTCATGGAAAATTGTCTTCTAGGAACTTATAGTACTTTCTAAGAGGTTTCCAACGGTATAAAGTTTTCCAATTCTCGACTTATACCGAGCGAGTTACGATTTTTCAAAGATTCATAATAAAACTGAAAAAATTTTCCAATTTCAAAGAAATAGAGTTTTTCAAGAACTCTTTATTCTTTTGATATTCTTAAACGTTTTGCTCACGATTTTCATGATAAAAACTGAAATAATATTGTACATAATAAAAGGCAAGTTGAACCTCGATTTGCGTGTAATTGAGGTTCCTTTTGCGAAATAATCCTTAGATTGTACTAGTGTACAATCTTCTTGATAAGTGGGTTAATTGTGTGATTATCCACTGTTAATTGCCAGGCGCACAAGGAGACCTTCAAGAGGATTTCACAGTGGACACTTGAACTCCCAGAAAATAATTCTTATTGAATTGCTTGGTGAGTGTCAGGTGTATGAATTTGATACTTGCTTATTTGTGGTAATTGTTGGAAGTTTTAAAAATAAGGGCGGGTGCGTACTTTACCGCACTCGTTCTAATTTCAAATGAATGAATGAAATATATTGAATGAATGAATGAAATGCAATGTTATGTCATGAATGCTTATGTCGCTGGAGTGAACCTCCTCGACTTTCAAATGAATGGGGGACGCCCAAACTCATAGGCCGTCCTTAGACTCGAGCCAGCAATGGGCTTGGTCGGGGATTTGGGCGAGCCATGAGATACATATAAGCTCGACCTAATAAGAGGTCTTGCTTGGCATACTCGTAGAGTATCGCCCAATAATAGACTTGTGGGCCCTTGGGGTGTACGGTGGACGGAGGGAAGTAAGTGGTGATCTACGGAAATGGAAATACCGACCGGGTTGACAGGAGGGTCAACGCGGGAAGGTATACGAATGTCATCGACAGAGCGAGTGGAATTTAGCTCCTGAGAGCTACTATATCCTTGAATTGTTTCTGATTACTTTTCCTGTTTGAATGATTGATTGTTGAAAAGACGTGATTTTATTTATTAAATTTGGGATTGTTATTTGACTAAGTGCTTGCATGTGTGTTCTTGGCCTCACGAGCGTTTAGCTCACCCTATAGTTTTGTTTTCCTTAACAGGACCGAATCTTGGAGAAATATGGAGAATCCATCCGTTGTACTTTTGTTAAGACTCCTGTTATATATTTTGACTAGGCCCTGATTTGGGTTGTACTTTTGGAAATTGTAAACTTGAAAAGTTTGGGCCCTGATGTGTACTTTGAATTTAAGTCGTTTCATGATTTCCCGATGTACTGGTGATACATTAAGTGACTTGTTAAGCTTGAACGCTTCCGCATTATTGTATTCGTGTTGCTCTCATCGAAGTGTTTAGTTCGATTTTAAATTGAATGGAATTGCTTGAGTCCTGGTGTGAGTTGGGCAGGCATCCGCGGATACCCTTTGATCCGCCTCAGGGAGATGTGGGGCGTCACAAAAAGTACGAAGTCGGATCGAAATGAACAGCTAGTAGTGGGCCCCACCAGTTCCGCCCAACTCACCACCGTCTGAAATAGAAGATTGTGTCACATAATATCGCAAACGGCTACTATCGTGCCTAAAACAAGAAAAACGGCAAAAACGACACGCGCGCACGTAAATATGACGGACGGAGACGGAAACGGAAACGGCCGTTAGCGGAAACGGCAGATTTGACACTCATTTCTAGTTTACTTATAAGTTGAGCTACGAATATCGGATTAAGGCGTATGAGATGCCATATCGAAGCTTAAAGGATGAACAACAACTGTTATGAAGACATCCAGAACTGAAACTGGAGGCTTCAGTCCCAAATGAACCAAATACAATCACTTACGAAATCTGGCCAATGCACAAATGGTCAGTTTTGAGTGCAAACTGTTTTCTATGCTACACATGGTCAAAAGAGCTGAAAATTGGTAGTTAGATAGTTCATTCCAAATGGAACAACTTTCATGAAGGTCGGCAATCCAAATTCGGAACGGAAATTGGTCATCAGGACCAAAACAGATCTGACCAGAAAATGGTCATCTTCACGGCCAGGCCTTATTTGCTCGGCTATATCTCAGGTTTTATAAATCCGATTCATGAAATTCCAAGGGCTTTAGAAAGCTCTGATATAAGGCTATAAGTTTGGTGTTTTGGTCGCAAGCCCAAACAGCTTGTAACCCAGTCAAATGTGAAGCCAAATTTCCAGTCATAAACTTTCCAAAAACGTAACAGAATTTGACGGTCAAAACAGGTCTGAGTATTTCATTTATAGCTCAGGATATACTAATCCGTTTAACCTAAAAATTTACAGGAATATCCAGGACGTAAGGAGTTACAATGTTGAAGAAGGAAACTTTGTTCAATTTTGAATGTAACAAGGTAAAAAATGCAAGACACTATACCAGAATCGCAAAACAGGATCACAAACCGTATTTGACCTCAATATGCGGTAATGGCACCAAATTCACTATGGTTATCGGATGGGGGTGTAAGACCCACCGTTTCGAAGCTAAGAAACAGGGCTACAACAATGTAGAAGGCCACTCAGTCCAAATCCTAGCACAACTAGGTCAAATATGCAAAATACGAAACCAGAATTACCAAAACAGGTTTGTAAATCACATAATACTGTAATGAGTCCAACTCAGTCTATACAAGTCCAAATGCATTGATTTCAAAGGAATATGGTAGCTAAGACATTGCTCTATATTTCATCAGAAGACACCAACATCCAAATCCAAAGTAATTCCAGTCAAAATAGCCAAATACAAACGCAGTTCTGCCATCCTGATCAACCCAAAACAGCCACAGTAAAATCGACATATCTCACTTTACACTAATCCAAATGACCTGAAAGTTTACAGGCACCTCCAACACATCAATACCTACAACTTTCATGTTTTAAGCAAAGTCCAATTCGGCCTCTAACCACCTGATCCAAAACCGGACAGAAAAGGGGGTTTATGAACCCTAACTTTTCATGTTTCAATCCAAACCCAAAATTGGTTGCAATTATCACTAATTCACACCTACTAGAGTCTTTCCCCCTCATTATCAACCATCATAGATGGCCACAACAACACATTCATATTAAACCAGAAAATTCCTCAAAAATATAAAAACTTCACCAAATCATTTCAAATCAAGAAATAAATCACAAATATCATCACTTTAGCCACTACTAAGCATAACTTAAGCATCATTAAGTGAAGGAGGAAGATACACACACCACTCACCTAGTAACAAGAGAGGTAGAGATGTTGGACACCTTAGCTCTTCCAAAAACTTCACCAAACCAACCACTAACACCAACTAGAAAGATTTTATGGAGTAGAAACTAATTTATGCACTTGATTTGGAAGATTGAGCTAGTTGGGAGCTTGACAATTGAAGAAGTTTTCTTTCCTTTTCTTAGTGAGAGGGCCGGCCAAGAGGTTGAAGAAGATGGTGAATTTTGGTTAATTTTTTAGATATTTAACCCAAGTAGTCAAAAGGTCAAAAAGGGTGAATAGTTGTCTACAAGGACAACCAACCAAAAAGTGACATGTGGCACTTCATAAATGCATGTCAATCCTTTTGTTTCCTCTCACATCAATCACTTCACACTCTCTACTTATCTCTTAACACCCGATAAATTTCACACAGTATCCGGAATTTAACCTAACTGGCCGAATTTTTCCGAACTCTTCGCACTAGTGGGTCCCACGTCCAATATACGTTCTTATTTTCTGAAAATCTAACCGATACTAGAAAAATCATCTAAAAACTATATTTACTCATAAAAATTATCTGGGGAACTTTTCTAATAAAGAAAATGTGGAAAAAGGCGGGCGATAAATAAAACTCCACTTAAGCTTTCTAATTTAGTAACACTAGAGGTTTGCTAATCATTCAAACTTACTAAACCTTTGTAATTAAAACAAATCCTATATTTACCTATGTCAAGGCACCCACTAGAATACCGAATATAAATTATAGCTTGAACCTTATAATAAGAGTACGTAAACTAGGATTTTCAAACTTAACCGAATTAGGGTTTCCTTCCTAGCCATAAAACCCTGATTTTTTCTATACCAAATATCAAATAACCCTAATATCGACTTACGAACGGACTGGGGCCTCACAAATGGTGCTGCTGAAATCATTTTTCCATGATGGTTTATGAATCCTTAGATGGGTTTCTGTCCTATGATGATCTTAGTGTAGGGATTAAAGCCAAGTGGTTAGGGAGAGAGTGATCAAACGGAGCCCAAAAAATGAAAGAAAAACCCGTGAAAAAAAGAAAGAAAACTGCAATTTTGCATCTGCGTTTTTGCGGATGAAATGAGGAGAGGTTCGGATCCTATGCATCTCATGGTCCGTGAGCTTGGCCCCTCTTTTTTTTTAATTAAATAACAACGAACTTGAATCTAAAAAAACTAAAGCATATCTTTGTGAATGATTTTTCTTTTTTCCGATAAATTCTATGCTAAAATGACTTTAAAATAAAAATAAAAGACTAAAAGTAAATAAAAACTAACATGAAAAAATAAAAATAATAGTAAATAAAACTACACTAAAAATTTGGTGTCTACAGCAAGACAACATGTGACGCCCCCACTTCTTCCTAACGCGAACCAAAGGGTATCTGCGGGACGCCTGTCCAAATCTCGCCAGGACTCGGTACAATTTCCGTTCAATCTTAATACAATACTAGCCATCACAAAAGATAAAGTAAGAAAGAGAAGTCGCTTCCACAATTAACACTCAAACTTACACCACAAGTTCCAAAATACATCAAGTACCCAATTGTTACATCAGGATCCCAAAAAAATACACATCAAATCCCAAAATATGCAACAACCAAAATAACTAGCCAATTGCATTCGAAACCCTAAAACACAAGCACATCCAGAGGATTTTTTTGAGATACACTCTAGGTCCTTTCCTGTTAAGGAAAACAATTTACGGGGTGAGCAAAATGCTCGTGAGGCCAAGAACACACATGCAAGCACAAAATCCAAGTAGCAAACCCAAATAACATGTCAAATGATAAAGTGCGAGTAGTTAACAGTTTCAATGAAATATAAACAGAAACAATTCAAGGATACGGTAGCTCTCAGGAGCTAAATACCTTCCCACGATGACTCTCTGTCAATCGGGTTGGTATTTCCAATCCATATAATCTCCACTTACTTCTCATGTCCGTCCACCTTACAACCCCCACCGGGCCCGAACGATGTTTATAAGGCGATACTCCACGAGTATGCCAAGCGAGATCTCTCCAATAGATCAAACTTTTCATGTGGTCCTCATGGCTCACCGAAGTTCCCGACCAAACCCATGCTGACTCGAGTCCCAAGGTCAGCGTATGAATTTGGGCGTTCCCCATGTACATTTGAGTGTTGAGGAGATTCACTCCAGCGACGTATTCAGTCATAGCATAGTATTTCATGTTATTCAAGCATTTGATATATCCAAACATTTGACATATTTTCAAGCATTTGATATATTCCAACATTTCAAGCATGAGTTATTCATTTCAAATGAGAACGAGTGCGATAAAGTACACACTCGATTTCATTTTCAAAATCTCAAGTCATGGATAACAGATAAGCATGTAGGATTTCAACTTGTCATACACTTGACACTCACCAAGTAAACAAAGAAGAAATGTCACTCGAAATTCAGGCATCCACCGTGGGATCCTTTTGAAGGTCCTTGTGTGAGTCTGAGCAATTAATAGTGGATTATCATTGATAAACTCCAATTATCACGAATGATTTGTACGCTTGTACAATCTAAGAAAATTTCACGAAATGAGCCTTAATTACTCGTAAAATCGAGGCTCAAAGATGGGGTTTCAAAACACAAAACAAATCGAGTTTTCATCTTTGAAATCAAGTGTAAAATGTTCAAGTGATATCGAGGGAAAAAGGAGAATTCGAAAAACTCCATTTCCTTAAGTTTCGAAAATTTCAGCTTCGATACCAGATCTTTGAAAAATAGTATTTCACTCATTACAAGTCCAAAATTAGAAAACTTGATACCGTTGGAAACTTCTTCCAAAGTACTAAAAGTTCCTAGAATACACGTTTACATGATTCCAAATGGAAGACATTCAAAATTTGGCTCAAAGATACTGTTTTAGGCTATCAAGGTAGTTTCGGGGTTGGTTTTTGGTCAACTTTGAAAATTCGGCAAACTTTACACAATGTGAACTAGCCTTTGAAATTTGGAACTCAATTAGAGTTACAAGGAAAGTTTAAAAAAAAAACAAGCGGAACAAGAATCGGAGTTTTGAGCACCAAGATATAGTGGCTCAAAGTTGCTGAAAATTTGAGATGGTTAGGCAAATTTCCAGGTTCAATTTACAAACTTTGGGACTTTGTTTGAACATCAAAATGAACTTGGAAGGCACCAAATTTGGCAGTACTATACTACCATATGAGGGCTATTTCTCTATCAATTTTCTGGAAAAATACGCACGGAAAGTTGGTTAACCAGATCACCAAAGTTTCCAAATTTCCAAGACAAATATGCCTTGTACATGAGTTTTCCATTTTCAAAACGTTTGGCCAACAAAAATGTCTCAAACATGGTCCCTTTGTGTAGGTAATGTCTAAGAAACATCCAAGATGCATTTGGTAGGTGATTAACACCAAGAATTTCGAAACAACAAGTCCCAATCAAGATTTAGACATTTACTAGCTAAAAAGAGGGTTTCAAATCATTGAGTCAGTTTCGGATTTCGGCCACAACTCACTCAATTCAACTTGGAATCAAGCATGGTCATTGGAGTTGAAAACTAGATTCATAAAGCTAAGAAATTGTTTTCAAAATCTGTCTACAACTAGCTCATATTTGAGCATCAATTCACTGCTCAAAACAGAGCTCCCAATGTAGACGTGAAACAAGACAGTCATGTTCAAACAATTGGCATGGACTACTCAAGTAGAATCAGAACGTACATTTTATACCGTTGGAAATCTAAGAATGTCTAGTTTCCAGTGCCACAAATGGCACTCGATTTCTACATCGGAGCAAAAGGTTATAGCCATTTGAAAAACACTGCCAGAGCAGTTTCGAGAAAAATTCCAGTTTTACTCGATTTTCGAAAACTCAACATCTACCCATCCAAATCCCGAAATTTTTTTGATGCAGCTTCCTACACAACCCACAAAACATGTATACATCATAAACAAGTCATTAGAACCACAAAAAATTGCTCTAATGGCCACAGCATGTACAGGGGCAGAAATGGAAAAAATTCCTCATCACTCCCTTTGAGTTTTCCTTCAACAATACAACCTATTCCCACTAGATTAAACACTAATCCAACATTAATAACATCAAAACATAAAAAATCATTCCATCAAGCCATAGTGGGAGTTAATAGAGCCCACACACCAACTTTCCAACATAAATAAAGCTACCCACATGATTATATAAGCTTATAAGTGCAAGATAGTCTTCATAAACTAAGATTCTTGTAGTTGATCGTGGTTTACCTCTCTTGATGAACAAAGCAGAAGTTTTTCGCCTCTTGAAGCTCAACAAAATCGTGAAAAGCAAGCTCTCTTCCTAGCTTGAGAGGATCACCGAATGATTTGCAAGTTGTGGAAAAAATTTGAGATGATTTGGACAAGAAATGAGCAAGAAAATGAGGAGCATTTGGGTCTTGTTTCTTCCTTGGAGTTGGCCGGCTGTTTGAGCAAGAGAGAGAGAGGTTTTCATCTGAAATGAAGCTTCCAAGAGAAGCTTTAATGTGTGGCTATGATTCGTTCAAAAGCCAACCCTCTTCCCGTGGGCGTGCGCGAGCATTTCGTGCTCGATTCCTCTTGAGTTTGTTTCACTTGTGCACTATACCTCTAATGCACTTATTTTCATACTATTATTATTCACTCTCAATGGTCTAAAAGTAAAGGTCTAAGGTCCTACAATTAAATCGCGTGCGTAAAAATGCGTACTCCCAATTTGTGCGCGATAAGGGGGAATTTTCAAGAAATTCTTATAACGATAGTATCACTAACTAATAATTGAACACTTAAACATAACAATACCTATTTCAAGACTAATGTATAAGTCTCCAATTTTTCAAGCTTATTGTATCCTCGATTCGATTATTACCTCCAAACGCGAATTTACTATTCTCACTAAACGAGTTTCCCAAAATTAATTTTTGTAACGAGTCATTTTAAAAATACATGTAGCCATAATTCCACGTAATTGGGTCTAAAAAGGTTGGAATAAAATATTCGGAGCAAACGACCAATTAAATATTTAAATAAGCCAGCAATAGGAATTTAAAATAAGTAAATTTTCGGGTCCTCACATGAGTCCAGTATTACTTTCTCAAATCTCTAATAAATTTATATCAGTGCGTCTTTCGGAAAACTATCGACGCGCGAGCGGTATGCACTTAATTAGAACTCATTCACCTTTAATTTCTCAATTAACTTTTCTTCATATTGTCGCGCCCCATTTTTAATAAGAATAAAAGACGAGTTTAGAAAAATGGCTTTTGATTCAATTTTTTATTGAAAAATGAATTTTTGATTTAAAAAGAAAACGAAAAACATGGGTCTAAATGGCACTTGAAAATGCGACAATTTGACCCAAAATATAGTTTAAAAAGGGTTTTTTCAATGAAAAATGGAGTCGTCACTTGGTATAGAATTAAGGTGTACCAAGTCACCTAAAAATGAATTTTTAAAGAAAAAAGTAGAAAACCCCTTTTAAACGACTCAAAGTCTATGAAAATCAAAGAAAAAGATTCGGGAAAAGCAAGGATAAGAATTCAAGGCACCCTTTCTGTTGACCTTGGTCCTTAATTTTTTATGATTACAAAACAAATGGATGTTGCTAACATCTCCTCAAAGGCTTTTTCAGTAATGAAATAAATCAGGTTCAAAGATTAAGCACATTTGAAAAAGACAGAGTATGCTGAACCTGTCGAACGCTCAAGAAGACAGTACTGGACGTCCGATAATCATTGCACAACTTCGGACGCATGTTTCGGACGTTCGATAGGATCCTTCGAAGTTGACAAAACTATCGGACGCTGAATATGTCTCTACCGGACATCCGATAGAAACAAGATAATTTCTCAAATCTCTTTGTTTGCTGTCGGACGCACAAAAAGCTTGCACCGGACGTCCGAAAGAATTGAAGAAAATCTCTTAAACTCACTGCCTGCTGTCGAACGCATAAAATAGGGCTATCGGACGTCCGACACTACCAACGGCTAGTTGACTGTTCAGCTACTTTCTATCCGTTGGAAGCATTAATGAGGCACTTTCTTGGTCCTATATAAATAGTGGTTGATCAGATATTTCAAACAACTTTGGCACACTGAAGATACAAAAGATCTAGAGAGATTTTAGTGAGGAAATACTCCAAAAAGAAGATTTGTAGTCTTAGTGGTGTAAGGTTCTTTGTAAGTTTTTCATTTGTGAGTGAATACTTCATGAGTGTAGCTCTGTGAGGGTTGTCCTGAGGGATAGTAAAACGTCCTGGCTTGACCGAGTGGAGTACGGGGCAAGGAGGAGGTGAACCTTCCTTTGTACACAAGAGTGATTGTAATTCATCAACTTGAAGTAGCTTGTTTCAATTAATCTACAAGCTCAAGAGGAGTTGGGTAGTTAATTAGTTTGCAATCCTTTCCTTTTTATTTACTTATTGTTACGCTTATGATCTTTGCATTGTTTATCTCTTTCACTTGGTTGTCTTCGATCCTCACAATTGGTATCAGAGCTTGGTCTCCTAGAGATTAAGCTCAAACGGCTTGGAGTAAAGATGACAACCAATCATGTCATGTTTGTTGAGGGGCAATCTGTCACTAGGCCTCCCATGTTTACTGGTTCCAATTATGTTAGTTGGAAAGAAAGAATGATTATCTTTTTGCAATCCATTGATATTGAGCTATGGTTTATTGTGAATGAAGGACCGCATGATGCTAACATTCTTGATGCAGATACAGGTTTGCTTCGGCCAAAAACAAGAGCTGAGTTGAATGTTCAAGATAGAACCAATCTCACATTGAATGTCAAAGCCATGAATGTTCTTTATAGTGCCTTAGACTCAAATGAATCAATTAGAGTAAAAGGATGTAAATCTGCCAAAGAAATGTGGAATAAGCTAAGAGAAATTCATGAGGGTAGTGACAACGTGAGAGAACAGAAAAAGTCTATCTTGGTCACAAAGTATGAATCATTTAAAATAGAACCCCTTGAGAATATTGACAAAATGTATTGCAGGTTCAATGACTTGATCAAAGATCTCGAGGTGTTGGGCAAAGAGTACACATTGGGAGAGAAAAACAGGAAAATTCTCAATGCGTTGGGTAAAGAATGGGAAAGTAAAGTGACTGCAATAGTGGAAGCTAAGGATTTGAATTCTGTGCCTATTGAATCTCTCATTAACTCACTAACCTCCTATAAGTTGAAGTTGGAAACTAAAGTGCAGGAGGAAGAGGATGCGAGAGCAAAGAGAAACATAGCTCTAAAGGCAGTTCAAGGTGAAGATGATCCAGCTCAGTTGGATGATGAAGACTCGGATGGTGATGACAACGATCTTGCACTCATCACAAAAAGCTTCAAGAGAATCTTGAATAAAATGAAGTTTAGAAGGGGAGGACCTAGCAATCAATTCCAGAATCAGTCTTCAAACACAAGGAACAAAGGAAAACAAGAATTCAGCAATAAACAATTGGACAAATACTATGAATGTGGACAGCTTGGACACTACGCAAATGAATGCTCTCTGAAGAAAAAGAAAGATGGAAAAGCTGATCGAAAGCCAAGGTTCAACAACTTCCAGATTACATGGAATGAATGTAACTCTGAAGGCGAAGTTGAAGAAGAGGAAGAATCAGCTCAAATGGCCTTCATGGCTATTGGAGATAATGAGGTAACTTCCATACACTCTCAATCTGAAAGTGATGATGAAGATGATAATGATCTTGAATCCTTTGTTGAAAAATTGCATAATGCCTTGAAGGAATCTTATGATAAAAACAAGCAGCTAAAACAGAAAATTGTTTTTCTCATTCAAGAAAATGCAAGTCTTTTTCAATAAAATAAACAACTAAAAACTGACAATGAGTGCCTTGTAAGAGCCGGATTTGATGTTCAAAATGAACTTGACAGAAAGACAAGTCTTTGTAAAATGCTAAAGGAAAGACATGGTGATTTGAAGAAAAGGATGGACAATTTGGATGAGACCTTAAAAGCTAGAAAACAAGATTATCTCAAAAAGAACATGTCAACCACCTTTCTTACTGCTCATGAAAGAACATTAGCACACAACAAAAATGCACATGGTTTCACAACATATAGAAGGAGTGGATTGAGATTTATCAAATCATTACATGTTAAAGACTCTTCCATTATGTGTAGTTTTTGTTGTCAAAAAGGACATTTGAAAGGAGATTGTTATGTGAAAAGAAATCTGAACAAAGGAATGAGATGCATGTGGTTAGTTACACACAATGCTAACTATTGTGGACCCAAAAAATCTAACAAGTAGGAGATATTGATAAGATTGATGAGATTCTTGTTCATAATGCTTTTCTGTAATTTTTTTTGAAGTTTCTGATGCTTAGAACTGGGTTATTTCTTGATATTATTGAATATTACTGAATTTATATGATGTCAAAAAGAGAGAAAAAAGAATAATTCTGATCTAATGATGATTTATTTTATTAAACTCTCTGTGATATGTTGGTATGTTGGTGATTGCTGATTTCTGGTATCATTTCTCTGTTTTTGTTTGTAATGTTGGATTCCCTGTTATTGTTGTGAGGCCCCAGTCCGTTCGTAAGTTGATTATAGGGTTATTCATTATTTTGTACGGTTAAACTAAGCTTTTAGGGCTAAGATTGAAAACCCTAACTTTGTTTATGATTAAATCCTAGTTTATGTGTTATTTGTAGGTTCAAGTTATAGTTCATGTTTGGTATTATGGTGTGTGTTTTGGCTCGAGTAAAAATAGGATTTCGTTTTAGTTTACAAACCTTAGATTAGTAAACCTTTAGTGTCATGATTTATTAGAACGTTGAAGTTGGGTTGAGAAACCCTAATTTTGCCCATATTATATAAGTTGTTGATTAATTGTTTTATATATGGAGAAAGTATGTTTAAGTATAGGTGATTAAAATAAGAAAGTGATTAATGAAGTAATTAAGCATGATTACATGTTTTAGATTAGATTAAGTTATGACCTATGGAGTTAATTGAAAGATTATCAAATGTTTGAGGGCAAATGTATAAGAAAGAGAAAGTTGGAGTGCAAGGGTT
The DNA here is from genome assembly GCF_036785885.1 of Coffea arabica. NCBI lineage: Eukaryota > Viridiplantae > Streptophyta > Magnoliopsida > Gentianales > Rubiaceae > Coffea > Coffea arabica. Next base: position 40,919,074 of record NC_092329.1, read on the forward strand.
AAAAGTGCAATTGAGGAGCTTTTATGTGATTGGCTAAGCTTAATAAATATCTCCTATGGCCTTGACCATATTAGCTTAAGACTTGTAGGCTACTCAAGACAAAACAAAACAAAACAAAACAAAGAGAAAGAGAGAGAGTGAGAGCCGAGAGGAAGAGAAAGAAAAAAGAAAAGGAAAGCTTGCTTTGGTGCATCATTTTTGCTCTTCAATCTTGAGTTTGGATCTTGGAGAAACAACTTGAGCACTTGATTGTTGTGGGTGATCATCTACAAAGCTTGAATCAAAGGTAAATCATCTTCTTTGAAAGTTAAAATGTTGGGGTTTTACTTTCTAAGCTATGGAAATGATGTGGTATGTTATGATTATGGATTTATATGGTGAATTTGATGTTTTATTGAAGTTTTATGGTTAATTTTTGGTGATTTATGCTGCTGGAAATTTCGGTCAAGAGAGAGAAAAATTTGGGTTTCTTGCTTAATGCTTTCCTTAGTTGTTTTGATTGGGAAATTGCCTTGTAGTGGTTGTGTTTGATAAATTGCCTCACTTGTTTGGTTGGTTTCTAGCAAAAATCTGGTTTGGGTTAGAAACCCTAGACTCCATTAGGTTAGTTTAGTGTAGCCTATGGCTATTGAGTTAGGGTTTGTGTGTTTGGATGATTAGAACAAGTTCTATGGTGCTAGTAAAACTAGATTAAGGATTATGGTTAGTCTTTGGTGATCTTGGGCTAACTTGTGAAGGAACTTTAGACCACTCTTAGACTGATATAAGTATGGTTGTTAGGGATCAATTTGGTTAGAAAATTCGCATAAGAACCATAGGAACGGATCGTGCGGTTGCGGCGCGCAAAACCGGCGAAACTGGAAAATCAGGGCAGTTCAGGATCCGAACTTCGGCTTTCTTTTTCTTGATGTTCCGTATGGATTCAGAAGTTCCTCAAAACATGAAAGTTGTAGCCTTATATGTCCTGAATATTCCTGCAAAATTTCAGGTCAATCGGATTACCGTAGCCTGAGTTATAGATGAAATACTCAAGCCTGTTTTGAACATCAGATTCTGTGCGTTTTTTTTTGTTTAGCTTCTGCCTGTGACTTTTCGGTTTTGATCCTGTACGATCTGTGTGAGGCCCCAGTTCGTTCTACATTGATATATTCATTAATTGGGCGGTAACGTTTGGTTTTGGGAGTATTTCGAAAACCCTAAGTAGGGATTAAGATTTAAACCCTAAGTTCCGGTTAAGATTGAAAACCCGTTTTTCTACATTTTCTTTATTAGAAAATTCCCCATATAATTTTTATTGAGTAAATAGAGTTTTAGATGATTTTTCTAGTATTAGTTGGTTTTTGAGAAATTAAGAACGTATATCGGACGTGGGACCCACTAGTGCGAAAAGTTCGGAAAATTTTGGCCAACTAGGTTAAGTTCTGAATACTGGATTTAATTTACTGGGTGTTATGAGATAATTGAAAGTTGATATATGGATGAGAGTGTAGAGAGAGAAAGTGATAAACTTGCATTAAATAGGGTGACATGTGTCACCATATGATTAATTCTTGTTTTGACTTTTTGTTCAACCTTTTTCCAAATTCTAAATAAAACCAAAAATTGACCAAAAATCCCTCAAAAACATAGAAGCTTGGCTGGCTCTCTCCCTTGAAGAAACAAGAAAAACCTCTCTCAATTTCATACTCCAATCTTGCCCAATCTCACAAACTAACCGGTTAATCTTGAATTCCTTCCATAAAACCTCTTAGTTTAGTGCTTATAAGGTGTTGTGTGGAGTTGGTTGGAAAGCTAGAGGACCTAGTACTCTATCTCTCTCTTGTTCTAAGGTAAGTTGTGAAGGACCACTTTCCTTCTTCTAATAATGTTTAATTCATGCTTGGTGATGAAATGAGATGCAAGTTTATGGATTACATCTTGATTTTGGTTGGATTGGTGAAGTTTTCTATTTATTGGTAATTTTTCTGTTTTAAAATGAACATGATTGTGTGGCTATCTATGATGATTGGAAATGGTATATAATGATTCTAGAGGGTGGAAAAGGTGGAAGATTGCAAGGAATTTCTGTTTTGGAAGAAATCTGGAAAATTAGGGTTCTTGGTTCTTCATTCTGTCCGAAAATTTTGGTCATAGATAGAGGCCGAATTGGCCTTGTCTTAAAACATGAAAGTTGTAGGGAATGACATTTTAGAGGTGCCTACAAAATTTCAGGTCAATCGGAGTAGCGTAGAGTGAGAAAAGTCGAATTTACCCTTGCTGTTCTGGTTTTGGCCGAATGTAAGAACTGCGATTGTAATTGGTTGTTTTGGTTGGGATTGCTTCTGAATTGGTTGTTATGGTCTTCTGATGAAATGTAGTCTTAAATCTTAGCTTTCATATGGCTTTGGAATATCGGAATTTGGACTTAGGTAGCCTGTTTTATGATGTTTGTGCTAGAATACGTTTTGTGAATCTGTTTTTACGATGCTGGTGTAGTATCTTGCATTTTTGACCTAGTTATACTTGAAACTGGATTGAGTGGCCTTCTTCAACATTGTAGCCTCTTAGGTCCTGAATCTACTTGTAAAATTTCAGGTCAAACGGATTAGTGTATCCTGAGTTATGGACAAAACCATCAGGCCTGTTTTAGACGTTCGTTTGTGTACGTTTTGAATTTCAGTTTCTGACAGTGGGTTTTTCCGTATTGATCCCATTCGATCTGGGTGTCAACTCCTTCATAAGAAATTTAGATCTTGGTCTCAGATTCGAAACGGTATAAAGTGCGTCGAAATCCGAGTTCCGTAGCTCCTGTTATGATCAAAACAATATCGATCGTCAGAACTGCCTTGTATTTGGACAGTTCTGACGGGTATTTTGGCACTCAATTTTCGTTCTCTTCTGAGTGGATTCAGATCTTGGCCAAAACATCAAAGTTTTAACCTTATGTCTCAGCTTTCTAATGCCTTTGGAATTTCCTGATTTGGACTTGTGAGCTAGAAGTTATGGTCTAGTAAACAGACCCTGTCTGTCATTCAAAGTGCAAACTTCTGGTACCGTTTTCCATGATTTCAACTTGTTTTGATTCGGATCCAGTTTAAGGTGTCTTCATGAGAATTGTAGGCCTTTCTCATAGCTTCAAAACGGTGTCTCGTTCACCTTGATCCGATATTCCTAGCCTAACATTTGACCAAAACGGTTTGAGATGGCAGATTTGGCCGTCCCGTTTGCCGTTCCGCGCGTGCGCGTGTGCCCCTTTTTGCCGTTTCCGCACTTGCGCGTGCCAATTTTGCCGTTTTGCTTGTTTTGGGCATGTTAGTGGCCGTTTGTGATAATAATGTGATAAAATCTTCTATTTCAAACAGCGGTGAGCTAGGCGGAGCCGGTGGGGCCCACTACTAGCGAACGCGCGAAGCGATTTTGCTTTAGTACTACTTTCGGTATTTTGGGTAAGTATTCAGGCCAGTTTGGTGTGTTTTCTTTGCTATGTGTTTGAGATATGTGAAAAGGGTACTTAGGCGAGGGTGTACTTTATCGCACTCGACCTAAACCCTAATTTGAATGTATAATTGTACTTGGCATATGTATATGAACCTTTTGGAACCAAAACCCTTGAGCTTGTGGCTCGGGGCGACTTTCGAGTAAAGTTTGTGAATTTTGTGAAGTTTGTGAGTTCGTGGGCCCGATCTAAGACCTGTATGGACTATTCGAGCCGGTTAGGGCTTGGTCGAAATCAGTCCAACTTAGTCTGAGGTCACCAAGTTTGTAGGTTCATGTTATGAACCAATTTTGTGAATCCGGTTCACCGAGAAGGTGACCAAGTTTGTGACCCGAGCTTGTGACTCAAGCTCAAGTTTGTGATTTCGTTCGCCCGGGCAAGTTTGTGAGGTGACTGGCCAGTGAGGGTGATAAGGTGTCGGTGGGTGTACAAGTGAAGTTCTACGGATCATTGAGTGTGGTCGACGGAGTGTCGGCAGGAGATCACGCATGGCATATGAATTGGCTTTGGAGCCACCTGTATCCTTATTATGTGATGTTACTTTTCTGCTTTTGCTTTACTCTTACTGTGTAACTGTTACGTGAAATTTACGCTTTTGCCCCTGTTTACTTACTAAGCTTCCAGCTTACCCCGTTTCCTTTGTTTTCCTTAGCAGGGGACGACGCGGGGAACTTTGGGACTCTGCCGCTAGTAAAGTTAGGTCTAGTTTGTAATAGTTGGACAGTTAGGATGTTTGTTTTTGTTTTGGTGGTTTGTATAAGGACCCTTCTTAGGGTCTATCTTCTGCTGGTTGTGGTTGTAATATATTAGAGTGGTTTGACTCGAGACTTTGAAGATGTAATTATAACTTTTGGATTGTATATATTGTATTTAGTGCTCTTTCAAACTTTAAGTTTTGAGTCCTGGCGCGAGCTAGGCAGGCGGCCCGCCGATACCCTTGGGTCCGCCCTTGGGAGAAGTGGGGTCGTCACAATCTGGGTTTTGACTCCTTCATAAGAAATATAGATCTTGGTTTTGGCTTCAAAACGGTATAAAATGCGTCGAAATCCGAGTTCCGTAGCTCCTGTTATGACCAAAACAAAATCGATCGTCAGAACTGCCTTGTATCCGGACAGTTCTGACGGGTACTTTGACACTCAACTTTCGTTCTGTTCTGAGTGGATTCAGGTCTTGACCAAAACATCAAAGTTTTAGCCTTATGTCTCAGCTTTCTAACGCCTCTAGAATTTCTTGATTTCGATTTCGGAGCCATGAGTTACTGCCTTGCAAACAGGGCCTGTTTGGTAACCCGTAATGAAACAGCTGGCACTATTTCGTGCATTTTTGACCTATACCTATTGAGATCTGGGTTGAGATGGCTAAATTAAAGTTGTAGCTCTTCCTTTTAGCTTCGAAACGGTGTCTCACCCACCTTGATCCGACACTCCTAGCCTAACTTTTGACCAAGACGGTTTGAGATGGCAGATTTGGCCGTCCCGTTTGCCGTTCCGCGCGCGCGCGTGTGCCCCTTTTTGCCGTTTCCGCACTTGCGTGTGCCAATTTTTTCGTTTTGCTTTTTTTAAGTACGTTAGTGGCCGTTTGTGATATATTATGACACAATCTTCTATTTCAGACAGTGGTGAGCTAGGCGGAGCCGGTGGGGCCCACTACTAGCGAACACGCGCGAAGCGATTTTGCTTTAGTACTACTTTTGTATTTTGAGTAAGTATTCAGGCCGCTCTTGTGTGTTCGTTGCTTATGTGTTTCGATTTGTATGAAGAGGGTACCTAGGCGAGGGTGTACTTTATCGCACTCGACCTAGACCCTAATTTGCGCACATATCTGTACATGGCTTGTGTATATGAGCAATTTTGGAACTAAAACCCTTGAGCTTGTGGCTCAGGGTAACTTTTGAATAATTTTGTGAAATTTGTGAGTTTGGGGCTGATCTCAATACCTCGAGGGACTATTCGAGCCGGTTAGGGCTTAGTCGAAGTTAGTCCAACCTGGTTTGAGGTCACCAAGTTTGTGAATCCGGTTCACCGAGTTGTGAACCAAGTTTGTGACCCGAGCTTGTGACTCAAGCTCAAGTTTGTGATTTCGTTCACCCGGGCAAGTTTGTGAGGTGACTGGCCAGTGAGGGTGATAAGGTGTCGGTGGGAGTACAAGTGAAGTTCTACGGACCATTAAGTGTGGTCGACGGAGTGTCGACAGGAGATCACGCATGGCATATGAATTGGCTTTGGAGCCACCTGTATCCTTATCATGTGATGTTATTTTTCTGCTTTTGCTTTACTCTTACTATGTCACTGTTGTTACGTGAAATTTACGCTTTTGCCCCTGTTTACTTACTAAGCATATAGCTTACCCCATTCCTTTTGTTTTCCTTAGTAGGGGCCGACACGGGGACTTTTGTCACACACACTAGCATATTTAGGTTTGATTGTAATAGTTGGACTTATAGTATGTTTGTTTTTGTTTTAGTTTGGTGGTTTGTATAAGGACCCTCCTTAGAGTCTACATTTTGGTTTTGGTGGTAATTATAAGGATGTAATAGTGTGAGCAGGTACTTTTGGAGAATGTAATTACAACTCTTTTGAGATTGTATATAGAACTCTTTTGAATTTTCTGGCTTTTATTGTTTTAAGTTTTGAGTCCTGGCGCGAGCTAGGCAGGCGGCCCGCCGATACCCTTGGGCTCGCCCTTGGGAGAAGTGGGGTCGTCACAATTGTTGTTGGATTGCGGTATGAGATTTTTACTCTCACCTTATGATGACAAAAAGGGGGAGATATGGATGCTATGTATAAGGGGGAGTTATTCTGAATTCATAAGTTTAGATGCATTGTGTGAGGGGGAGTTTATGCTTATATGCTCAATTTTTTTTCTTTCTTCCATCTATTGTTTTGTCATCATCAAAAAGGGGGAGAATGTTGACCTTGGTCCCTAATTTTTGATGATTACAAAACAAATGGATGTTGCTAACATTTCCTCAAAGACTTTTTCAGTAATGAAATAAATCAGGTTCAAAGATTAAGCACATTTGAAAAAGACAGAGTATGCTGAACCTGTCGGACGCTCAAGAAGACAGTACCGGACGCCCGATAATCATTGCACAACTTCGGACGCATGTTTCGGACGTTCGATAGGATCCTTCGAAGTCGACAAAACTATAGGACGCTGAACATGTCTCAACCGGCCGTCCGATAGAAACAAGATAATTTCTCAAATCTCTTTGTTTGTTGTCGGACGCACAAAAAGCTTGCACCGGACGTCCGAAAGAATTGAAGAAAATCTCTTAAACTCACTGCCTGCTGTCGGACGCATAAAATAGGGCTATCGGACGTCCGACACTACCAACGGCTAGTTGACTGTTCAGCTACTTTCTATCCGTTAGAAGCATTAATGAGGCACTTTCTTGGTCCTATATAAATAGTGGTTGATCAGATATTTCAAACAACTTTGGCACACTGAAGATACAAAAGATCTAGAGAGATTTTAGTGAGGAAATACTCCAAAAAGAAGATTTGTAGTCTTAGTGGTGTAAGGTTCTTTGTAAGCTTTTCATTTGTGAGTGAATACTTCATGAGTGTAGCTCAGTGAGGGTTGTCCTGAGGGATAGTAAAACGTCCTGGCTTGACCGAGTGGAGTTCGGGGCAAGGAGGAGGTGAACCTTCCTTTGTACACAAGAGTGATTGTAATTCATCAACTTGAAGTAGCTTGTTTCAATTAATCTACAAGCTCAAGAGGAGTTGGGTAGTTAATTGGTTTGCAATCCTTTTCTTTTTATTTACTTATTGTTACGCTTATGATCTTTGCATTGTTTATCTCTTTCACTTGGTTGTCTTCGATCCTCACACTTTCAACCTAGCCAAGGCTAGTTACGCGATTTAGTCAAAGATTTTCTTATTTTACCCTTAAGATTTATCACATTTGGATGTACTATATGAATGCATACCCAAGACCTAGGAAGGTGTCAGGAGGTCGAAATGTATTTTCAAAACTTACTTGGTACCAATCACATTAATTGTGACGCCCAATAAAGACTCTTCAACGAAATCACGAATAATGCAAGTCATGAGACTGAAAAGAAAAGAAAAAGTAAAGAAAATAATAATATACAAATGTGTATGACCTAAAGGAATGCATCATAATGGGTGCGGGGGACTTATACTCGTGACTTTCAATGTTCCCTTAAATAGAGGGAATACGAGCGTGCTAAAGTTAGAAAAGCCAAGCTCGTCCATATCCCATATCCAAGTGGTTTTCCTATCTAATCAAGCAAATGATCTAACCTAATTCTAATGTTTAGATGAAATGCAAGTCTAATGTCATGTTTCATACAAAAGGGTCAAGGAATATACATATAAGGGAAAATACGGAATATGGGATATAAATAGAAGGGAATATGGGATAAAGGATGTACATATATAAGGAAGTGTCATGCAACATGGTAAAAACCCTAAAAAGTGAAAAACATGCATGAAATGTAGTGATTCACACAAACATGATCAAACACGTAGACGGTCCCTAAGGGTCTAGTGTTGGACGAGCCCATATCTATGAATTTCTACTAGTATTGGACTAGTGAAAAATCGAGAAAAAGGGTCTCAACTAGTGTTGGACTAGTGAGAAATTATAAAAAGAGACCACAACTAGCGTTGAACTAGTGTGGTGACGACATGTATTTATTATAGTCTAATAAATCAGATAAAGCATAATAAAGCAAATAAACACATAAATCACATAAAACACATAGGCATGATATCTGGATGCCAAATCCTAGGAAAACGATAAACACGTAGCAAGTAAGCATGTAAAACACACAAAACAAATAAAGCCCTAACTATTACATTTGGGAGGCCTACTACAATCTAAGGGGGGAAGAAATAAAATGAAGTAATAAAATAAATACCTAACTATTACATCTTGGCATTTAAGTGCCTTTCAAATGGTCAAAATTGAACTAAGATAAATATACAAAACTAAAGCCAATAAAGCAAACAAATGTACAAATGAAACAAATAATAAAAACACATTCAAAAGGCATGCAATCAAACACGTAAAGTCACGTAAGGCACATTGAGTCAAATAAAATAGGAAATAAGGGATAGAGTGTACCTCCCTTGAGTTGGGGCTCTAATGAAGTGAAATCACTTATTTACCCTCCAAAATACAAAGAAAAGGTCAAGACATCACTTTAATTAACAAATAATCATAAAAGATAAAAATGAATTGTGAAATTGGATCAATTAAATCATATAAACAACCCACATTCAAGAAGTCAAAAGAATAAAAGACTTGATTGCAAACATTACAAAGTTTTGGGATCAAAATTAAAGAAAAATAAAGTTTAAGGACCCATTTGCAATTAAATTAAGGACCCAATTGAAAGGAAAAAGAAAACTTGAGGGGCCAAGTTGATTGATTTTTCAATTGTTTAGGCCATAGTAAAATTAGACAAGAAACAAGGGGTTAGCATGCAATTATTGGAAAATCTTTTCATGCAAGTATTCGAATGTTACGAAAGGAACTTCTACAACTCAAACCTGCTTCAGTTTCATCTTCATACATAGATTTCAGAATCTAACACAAACTTTGATCAAAACTTTCTCAATCCAACATCCAAACTCTAAACTAAACAGCACAAAACATAACTTTGACATCCAAACAAGCAAAAACATAGAAGGAAATCATATAAATATTGGAAAGCTTTGTCCAAAAGGATTCGGTGGCAAGCCTGCGGCCCAACAAAGACTTAGACAGCAAAACTACGTGCCAAAATATGGAAAATTATGAGATTTTGCTGATTCTGCATGGTCAAGCAAAGCTCACGAATTTGTGAACCCAAAAACTAGTAAAAGTCTCAAACCATTCTGTTAACATAATCTGGACAGGATTCTTGATGTGCCAAAAGAAGAAAAACATGCAATAATAAGAGAAAACATGAAACCAGAATCCTTGAGAGCTAACTTTGTTTCATCTAATACGATTTTCTTTTTTATTCAAGAGCATCTAACAATTTCGACCAAACAACTGGAAACAAAATGTCACAAAGCTTTCATTTCATTTTGACACCAAATTTCGATATTCAATGATTCAAAAGGATTCATGCAATGCTAGAAGACAGTTTGCGGCAACTTTTCCCTGATGCTCCAACATTTCGGCAATTTTACCCGGCAAGATGCATCACACCATTGTCGAATGCAAAAATAGAAAAAATGGACGAATCAAATTTAACAGTTCATGGCCTCTTTTCCTCTCCTCAACTAGCAAACGCACAGTATTCTGGCCAGCTTTGGACTGGCCAGAGTGAATCAGAAAAAAAACACAAAATCTCCTCTTTTGGTTCAAGATCTCCATTCGGGCATTTTATCAAACACTAAATGAGTGTGAAAAACTTCAGCAATTCCCTACTCAAATGAGGTCTCGGTTGGCCCCAAAATTATTTAGCAACTCAAGAAATACAATCCAATGAACCTAGAGAGCATTTATGCCCGAAATTGCAGATAATCAACAAGAAAATTGTAGCAATAGCTCTCTGCTTTGAAAGTCTTAAAGAATCGGTCTTAAAGGAAAAAAAAAACGTAAAAGGCTGGCTTACTGCATTTCCTTGGTGAAGATCTGCTGATGGCGGTGGAGAATTGACGGTGAGGTGGTGGCGGCTTCCTACGACGACGGTTCCAGCTTTCCGAATTCACCCTTCACTTTGCCGAAGCTTTCTTCCTCTGTTTCCATTTGCAGCCGTGGCCTTTTCCTCTATTTTTTTTCTGCTCTATTCTTTTGGCTGAAGCCTCACCTCTCGAAAGTTTTTGCTTTTTCCAGCTTTGCAAAGCTCTTAGTCTTCTCTTTCGTTCCTCCTGCCAGGGTCTTCCCTCTATTTTTTTTCTCACCCCCACTCCCCTCTAGCCGCTGTTTTTCTCTACTCTCTTCTTTTCTTTGGCTCGTTTTCTCTCTCGGCATCCTCTGTTTTTTTCCCAACCGAATCCCACTTTTCTTGTTCCTTTTCTTGGTTTCCTCCTCAAGCTCTCGCCCGAAGCTCTCCTTTCCCTCTCTGCCCTCTGTTTTCCTTTGCTTTTTTTTTTTCGAGAAACCCTAGCCCCTTTCTTTCATCAGCCGTCCCCTCACCCCCTAGACCACTCTCTGGTCTTTTTCCGTTTCCCTCTAGCCGGCCATCCCTTATTTTCCAAACAAATCCTATCCTACAAGTGTCTAGACACCTCACCATCCAGGTGAGGTGTTGTCAAATACAAAAAGGGAAACTTGTCCCTATGCATGATCCCCGCTTGTGTAGCATGCACACTTCCACTTATTTTCCTTATATATATATTTTTTGTGTTTGTGTTTTGTTCTTATTTTTTTGTTTTTTTTCCTTAAACAAACAAAATTAAATAAATAAGAACGAATGCTAATAATAAAGCAAGAAATTAAACTAAAAAAATAAAATAAAGTTAAAAATGGAACTGAGAAAAATTTGGTGTCTACACATCTACTAAAGATCATTCTTAATTTCCCCAAGATAATTACACTCTCGAATAGAATATCACCTCGAAACACATGTACTCATTATTTCTCACTTAAACAAATCTCCGAAAATTAAATTTACTAACGGGACGTTTTAAAAATATAAGGAATATGACGCCCCGAAAATTAGGGTTTTCACTTTACGGATATTTTCGTTGGACGAGCGAAGGAGCGCAGCTTTTAAACTTGGAAAAAGAAGAAAAAATTTTGAAATGTGAAGGGGGCCAAATCCGGCCGGAAAATCCGGCCAGTTTCTGGCCGGATTGCCCAGCCATTTTGAAAAAAAATTTGAGTTTGCTTCTGCCTTGAATCCGGCCGGATTCTGACGTGGCAGCTTCGGCTGTCATGTTTGACCGACTGTTTCTGCACCTTTTTATCTTGTTTTGCACCCAAAATATCTCATTTTTGTTCCTAGCTCAACCGAGCTCTTGAGAGAAGAAAAAACTCTTCCATTTTCTAGTTTTAATTTCTACCAAAATCTTGAGTTTTCACCAATGATTTTGGACAATACTTCACACAAGGGCTCACTATGGTGGACTAAAGCTCTTGATGGATTGGATTTGGATGGGGTGCTCCATGTTGATAGCTTCTTGAATTTGTGAGGTAAGATGTTTAAGGAAGCTCTTTCTTGTTTTGATAATGCTATATTAGTAACTTGTAGAGGTTGAATGTGTTATATTGTGGAGTATTTCATGGGTTTAAGGAAACTATGGTGAATTTCTAATTGGGCATTTTTTGGGCATTTTTCTGATTTTATATGAAATGCATGATTAGTGTTGGATTGATGGTTTGAAATGGTGTTAAATGGAGCCTTTATACGTTAATTCCGGTTGTTAGAGGAAAATTTCCACTTGTGAGGTGATTTCCGGTTTCTAGGGTTTAATTTGGGGATTTTCTTATGATTGGTTTATATGGCTTTAATTGAAGGGGTATTGTGGCTCTAATTGGGTATATTTGCTAGTCTATAATTGTATGTAAAATTGGGGTTGAATGGAGGTATATTTGGTATTGAATGGTAGGTTGGAAATGTGTAAAATTAAGGGGAAATGCTGTCCCATTTTTGGAGGGTATATGATTGATTTGAATTTGTGTGATCTTGACTAGTTTTATGGAAATTCTTGTGATTTGGAGGTTGGAATGATGAAATCCCAGGTTAGTGGTATTTCCGGACTTTAGTAATGTGATTTCATCTTCGATTTGCCATGTATATGAGTAATAAGCTATTCTAGTGTCTTAAGGTGGAAGTTCTAGCCTTTAATCGTGATTAATGATGGTTATTCGCAAATGTTGGATTGAAAGTGGAATTGCAGCTTTCGTTGCTTTATTTCTGCTCTCATGTGATAAGTAGTGGTTGTCCATAGCATGCTAGCTTGATATTGGGATACATGAAGCTTTAGTATGCTAGTTTGGTTTACTTAAAAGAATTTCAGCAAGAGTATATGAATTCCAGCTTACGGTCAATCTGCCCTGTTTTTGTACTGTACATTTGACCATGTTAAAGACCGAATCAACTCTTGCTCAAAACATGAAACCTGTAGATATATGTGTTGACTACTTGCCTGCAAAATTTCAGATTGATTAGACCTCTGTAGCTTGAGAAATGACTGAATTACCCCTGATTGCCTATAAATCCTGTTTTGCGGACAGTTTTCTGTCCTCTCCTAGATTTCGATATTTGACCCTGAAATTGTATGTTTTGACTTTGGAGGTCTTCATATAAAATGTTGGTATATGTCTTAGCTTCATAATGCCATAAGATTCGTGTCAATCGGATAAGCGTATTTTCAATCGTGATTAAAATGCCAAAAGGTGGCAGGAACTTGTTAGTTTTAGAATGCCTTTTATTTGACATGCTATTTGTTATCTAGACTTGATCAAGGCAAGGATGTATGCTCGAAAAAGGTTCGTGTGCCGTGGTTGGTGAGTGAACCTTAACTATTTCTCCAAAAGTTACTTTTGAAATAATTTTTGCATTGCTTACACGATTGCATATCATTGTGTATGTGTGTGTGCCATAACATTTTGGCTTTATTGAGTTCTTGGGAAAATCTTGTGCTTAGAACCAACGTCTCCATTACTGGGTATGCTTTCTTTGGAGCACGATGGCTCCTTGTTTCTGTTTATTTGCTTACTTGATCTAAGGGAGTGTTGGATTTTAAGTACAAGGATTTTCACTGGCTCCAAAGAGCATTATTTGCACATTGGACCGTTATTCCATGATAGCATTGAAATACACTACTGTTAAGTTTATTTAGTTACTGCTTTTACTGTTCACTCGCTGAGCTTCTAGCTCACCCCCAAATATTTTTCTTCTCCCCACAGGGATCGAGGCAAAGGAAGCGTTCGTATTACATTAATTGTGTGCCTGGATGGCATGTATCTTGCATAGCTTAGATTTGGATTTGTTTTGTATAATAGTTGAGCTAGGGTGACTGTTTGAAATTGGAATGGATGGATTATACCGTGTACGGTTTGAATTTGGATTGCCTTTTGTGTAATAGCTTAGTAGCAGAGTTTGTAATGAATGATTGGACTTGATTTGATGTACGTGTACTTTCCGCTACGTTTGTGATATGTAATTCTTGAAGGATTTGATGTAATTACGAGATTTATATTGAAATTTACTTGAGGACCGTAGTGAACGACTGAGTCCTGGCGAGAGCTGGGCAGGCGGCCCGTTGACCCCTCTGGTTCGCCTTAGGGGAAAATGGGATCGTTACAATTGGTATCAGAGCCTAGGCTTCAGATCTCTGTGTCGTATCCTAGGCTGGAAATTGAGAATGCCTGACTGTGAGATTAATTTGAATATTATGTGAACGAGGATCTATTGTATCCTAGTGGGTCAAAGAAAATGATTATTTGAAATTTCCTATTTGGGACTTGTAGGAAAAATTGAGGAATTTGATGACTAGTGAAAGATTGGACGAATTTGAATTATCCTGATACTTCTAAGTGTGGAAAGAGTTGAGGTACTTATTGTACGGGCTATGGAGGATAAGAGACCGAGATTTGATAGTTAAATTCCATGGGTGATGATTTTGAACCAAGATAAGAGGTACCAAAGAAGTAAAATGCATTTTCCGCCCACATACCTTTTAAAGAAATTCTGCTTTGGGATTTTAAAGAAAACTAGGATGTACTAGTTTTATTTGCAAACAATGATGGAAAAAAAAAGATGTATATGCTTTAAGTATATGTAATTTGCCGATTTGAGTAAAAATGTGAATTTTGCTTAAATTTCAAATTTGAAAATTTATGAATACCCGATGAGTGATTGAATTTTGTATCTGGTCAGTGGTGACAAGGTTAAAATTTTCTATACTAAGTTTTTTTTCCCTTGATTGTAAATTGGCATATGCTCACACTTGAATTGTCTCTGTTTTGTACGGAAATAGATATATATATAGATGGAAAAATCTTGTGTTTTCGAAATTATGGCGAGCTTACGGATGATAATGCAAATCTTGAACTTGATAAGTTTCGGGTTATTTCATATACTCTACTTATGGTTTAAAATTCTTGACTGGGTAAGCCTATCCTTAAGTGTAAGGACTGAGGGACTTATATAGAGTAATCGCATTTAAGAGCACGAGGTTAAGGTAAAGTGACTTGATTCCTATTTGACACGTAAGTTGGCAAGTTGTACTTGTTTCTTGGGTTTGAACTGGGAGGTGATAGTACTCTGGCTGGTAGCTTTGGTGGCTTGGTTAGAAAATTTGAATTTCGAAATGACAAACTGTGGTTTTAGCCTGTGTTATGGATTAATTGGATCTACCTTTGTAAGGGTAGGTGATTTGATTGAAAGTAGCAATAATTGGACCCTTTGGTTAATTATAGACCTAGGAAGGGTGGTGCACGTCCTGAGGCTTTAGTATTCTGCTTACTTATGATTTTATCTGTTGTGCCACTTAATTGCTTCTATACAATATCTGACATATTGGCCTTATTTTGTGACCTTTAGCTCGTGCTATAATTTTGATACCTATAAAAAAAAAATCATGTCCTGCTTCAAAATTTTATACCTTATATATGTATTAAGCTCTTTTAAGCTTAATTATGCCTTTTCCTGTGCGTCTAGACTTCGATTAAGTATGGTAGCAGGACTGGGAGTAAAGGGTTATGACCGAGGGTTTAGCCAACTCCGTATTCATGGGAGAAATTGATGGATAGTCTTAAATAATTTAATAGGCCCCTAGTACCGAATATGAATCGAGAATAAATTCGAAGATCAGATCTACTAGTGTATAATGGATTAATCTAGTCGGAAACTTGGTGAGATTTTCTTGTGTGTAACATGTGTTATGATTGGTTCTGTGACCATATTTCAATCTTAGGAAGTTTGAACTCCGCAAGTAGTGTATTGGGTTGGTAAGAGAATTCGAACTGTCTGAAACCGATTAGACTGAGTTTACTTGAGACTTGAACCTGTTTAGTCTAAGGTGCCTTTATGTGGCCTTAATGGACCTAATTCGACTGAATATATAGAATGTGGACTTGGATTTGTGACTGCTTAAGAATGTGAATTGCTGGACAGAGGCTAGACCGGTGTGTTCTTACTCGTAACCGTGGTCCTTGAACTTGAACTTGTGCTCTTACTTGTGCTCGTGTTCCCTGAACCTGCAATATCTGACCCTGCTTTTGAACTTCTTCGTACTCGTGCACCATGAACCTGAAATAATTGGCTCTGCTTTAAAACTTGTTTGGTTGAACTCTGCTTTGACCCTACTCTTGAATTCATTTGTACTCATGTGGTTGTAGACCGGCTACTTCTTCTGTAGCGGTTGAACTGAACCTCTCTGGTGGGGCATTGCCTGTTGTGTTGTCCAGCACCGCCATTCTCCTGGCGAGGCATGCCTGTTGTGTTGTCCAGCACCACCAGGGATGGAAACATGAACTGAGGCTCTCTGGCGAAGTTTGGCCGTTGTGCTAGCTTGTTGTGTTGTCCAGCACCGCCAGGGACAAATACTTGAACTGAGGCTTTTGGTGAAGCATAGCCGTTGAGCTAGCTTGTTGTGTTGTCCAGCACCACCAGGGCCAACTTACTGAACTGAAATTCTTTGGTGAAGTATGGCCGTTGTGCTAGCTTGTTGTGTTGTCCAGCACCACCAAAGATGAAATTTTCGATCTAAAGTTTCGATATATCCGGAATTTCTTCCGAATGTCTGGGACTTTACGTCCGACTTCAAGCCTTTTGCCTGTTTTATCTAATCACTTGATTAACTCCCTAGCAGATCATGACTATTTGATAAGTTGAATTGGCGTGATATTTAGTACTTGAATTATAAGTGATTATTTGATAAGTCGTGCTTTACTGGATCATGAAAATATGATAAGTGAGATTAGAATGATTCTTAGTATTTGACTGATTTTGGGGAAACTAATTGGACCTGATGAATACAAGTTGGGTTAGATTGAATTGTAATGCTTGATTGGTTTCTGACCGATATCTTGACCGGATGTATAGGAGTTGGAATGTCGAGGACGACATTCTTTTAAGGAGGGGAGATTGTGACGCCCCGAAAATTAGGGTTTTCACTTTACGGATATTTTCGTTGGACGAGCGAAGGAGCGCAGCTTTTAAACTTGGAAAAAGAAGAAAAAATTTTGAAATGTGAAGGGGGCCAAATCCGGCCGGAAAATCCGGCCAGTTTCTGGCCGGATTGCCCAGCCATTTTGAAAAAAAATTTGAGTTTGCTTCTGCCTTGAATCCGGCCTAGAATCCGGCCGGAAATCCGGCCAGATCCTGGCCGGATTCTGACGTGGCAGCTTCGGCTGTCATGTTTGACAGACTGTTTCTGCACCTTTTTATCTTGTTTTGCACCCAAAATATCTCATTTTTGTTCCTAGCTCAACCGAGCTCTTGAGAGAAGAAAAAACTCTTCCATTTTCTAGTTTTAATTTCTACCAAAATCTTGAGTTTTCACCAATGATTTTGGACAATACTTCACACAAGGGCTCACTATGGTGGACTAAAGCTCTTGATGGATTGGATTTGGATGGGGTGCTCCATGTTGATAGCTTCTTGAATTTGTGAGGTAAGATGTTTAAGGAAGCTCTTTCTTGTTTTGATAATGCTATATTAGTAACTTGTAGAGGTTGAATGTGTTATATTGTGGAGTATTTCATGGGTTTAAGGAAACTATGGTGAATTTCTAATTGGGCATTTTTTGGGCATTTTTCTGATTTTATATGAAATGCATGATTAGTGTTGGATTGATGGTTTGAAATGGTGTTAAATGGAGCCTTTATACGTTAATTCCGGTTGTTAGAGGAAAATTTCCACTTGTGAGGTGATTTCCGGTTTCTAGGGTTTAATTTGGGGATTTTCTTATGATTGGTTTATATGGCTTTAATTGAAGGGGTATTGTGGCTCTAATTGGGTATATTTGCTAGTCTATAATTGTATGTAAAATTGGGGTTGAATGGAGGTATATTTGGTATTGAATGGTAGGTTGGAAATGTGTAAAATTAAGGGGAAATGCTGTCCCATTTTTGGAGGGTATATGATTGATTTGAATTTGTGTGATCTTGACTAGTTTTATGGAAATTCTTGTGATTTGGAGGTTGGAATGATGAAATCCCAGGTTAGTGGTATTTCCGGACTTTAGTAATGTGATTTCATCTTCGATTTGCCATGTATATGAGTAATAAGCTATTCTAGTGTCTTAAGGTGGAAGTTCTAGCCTTTAATCGTGATTAATGATGGTTATTCGCAAATGTTGGATTGAAAGTGGAATTGCAGCTTTCGTTGCTTTATTTCTGCTCTCATGTGATAAGTAGTGGTTGTCCATAGCATGCTAGCTTGATATTGGGATACATGAAGCTTTAGTATGCTAGTTTGGTTTACTTAAAAGAATTTCAGCAAGAGTATATAAATTCCAGCTTAGGGTCAATCTGCCCTGTTTTTGTACTGTACATTTGACCATGTTAAAGACCGAATCAACTCTTGCTCAAAACATGAAACCTGTAGATATATGAGTTGACTACTTGCCTGCAAAATTTCAGATTGATTAGACCTCTGTAGCTTGAGAAATGACTGAATTACCCCTGATTGCCTATAAATCCTGTTTTGCGGACAGTTTTCTGTCCTCTCCTAGATTTCGATATTTGACCCTGAAATTGTATGTTTTGACTTTGGAGGTCTTCATATAAAATGTTGGTATATGTCTTAGCTTCATAATGCCATAAGATTCGTGTCAATCGGATAAGCGTATTTTCAATCGTGATTAAAATGCCAAAAGGTGGCAGGAACTTGTTAGTTTTAGAATGCCTTTTATTTGACATGCTATTTGTTATCTAGACTTGATCAAGGCAAGGATGTATGCTCGAAAAAGGTTCGTGTGCCGTGGTTGGTGAGTGAACCTTAACTATTTCTCCAAAAGTTACTTTTGAAATAATTTTTGCATTGCTTACACGATTGCATATCATTGTGTATGTGTGTGTGCCATAACATTTTGGCTTTATTGAGTTCTTGGGAAAATCTTGTGCTTAGAACCAACGTCTCCATTACTGGGTATGCTTTCTTTGGAGCACGATGGCTCCTTGTTTCTGTTTATTTGCTTACTTGATCTAAGGGAGTGTTGGATTTTAAGTACAAGGATTTTCACTGGCTCCAAAGAGCATTATTTGCACATTGGACCGTTATTCCATGATAGCATTGAAATACACTACTGTTAAGTTTATTTAGTTACTGCTTTTACTGTTCACTCGCTGAGCTTCTAGCTCACCCCCAAATATTTTTCTTCTCCCCACAGGGATCGAGGCAAAGGAAGCGTTCGTATTACATTAATTGTGTGCCTGGATGGCATGTATCTTGCATAGCTTAGATTTGGATTTGTTTTGTATAATAGTTGAGCTAGGGTGACTGTTTGAAATTGGAATGGATGGATTATACCGTGTACGGTTTGAATTTGGATTGCCTTTTGTGTAATAGCTTAGTAGCAGAGTTTGTAATGAATGATTGGACTTGATTTGATGTACGTGTACTTTCCGCTACGTTTGTGATATGTAATTCTTGAAGGATTTGATGTAATTACGAGATTTATATTGAAATTTACTTGAGGACCGTAGTGAACGACTGAGTCCTAGCGAGAGCTGGGCAGGCGGCCCGTTGACCCCTCTGGTTCGCCTTAGGGGAAAATGGGGTCGTTACAAGGACGACATTGTTCCATATGAATGGACTTAGAATGGTTGAAATAAATTATTTGGAGAAAACAGATGAATAAATATTTAAATAAACCAATAATATTTGATAAAAATAAGAAATTTTTCGGGTCCTCACACAACAAGGACATAACATAGCCAAAATCAACATTTCGAGGCTGAAATTTCTCTCTCAAAGCTGGAATTCTTTCAATCACCACACAAATCATGAAATTTTCCCTAGAATCCACCATAATCAAGTCATATATCCACTCAAATGCAAGTTAAAAGAGAATAAATGGTTTCAAGCCATGATTACCTTTAATCCTATGAAGAAGAGCAACCAAAGCTTCCTTTTTTCCCCAAATTCCTCCACCCAAGGTCTTCTTCCTTCTTTAAAGTTACTTCCAATGGATTGGATTCCAAGCTTATGGTGAAATCTCAAGATTCAAGCAAGAATTTCTAGGTTGGAAATGGAGTTTATTTTCTCTCCTTTTCTTCTCCAAGGAGTCGCCCAAGAGGTAAGAAAGGGAATGAAATTTTTGGTCAATTTTTTTTCCAAGATGAAGACTAAAACTAGTCTTAGTCAAAGGAGCCTTGGATTGCCGACAAGTGTCGCCATAGGGTTTCAAGCTTTTCTTCTTGTCTTTCCTTTGTCTTATCTCACTAATCCATATTATTTCCTCTAATCCACTCTTACCACTGCTAATCACATAAACCCTTTAATAAAATATCCATTTTTGTTCACTAAATTTATTACGCAACACACTAGTGGGTCCCACTTCCATATGGCATCATGAACTTAAAATGTATTAACTTATACAAGAAGAAATGATTTAAAAACATGACTTGCTTATAAAAATATCTAGGAAATTAAGGCAATAAATTAAAGTAAAGAAAATGCATTCAAAGAAATAAAATAAAATATGGAATAATTTTCGAGTCCTCACAAGTAGCGGTTCAAATTGACACTTTTACCGATGCTTTAGAGAAAGCTCAGAAGGTTGAGAGCTCCAGGCTTCAAATGAAAGCCTTCCATGTAACAGTCTCACCTCACCCTACGGCGAACCAAAGGGTTTGGCGGACTACTTGCCCAACTCTTGCCGGGATTCAGTCATACCTCAATCACATCCGAAATAAAACCACAAGAAAGAAACATAATAACAATCCAAAACTGAAAGCAAACTTATGTACATTTCTATCTCAAAAAGGAGTACAGGCTCAAATATACAAAGGTTCTCAATTCTTCATACATCCAGCCCATGCCAAACGTTAGGGCGAGAACCATTACAAAATTCAAGAAACTAGTCTAGGCTAATCTATACAAAGCTCTCATCCTTACTCGCCTTCCCCTATTAAGGAAAACAAAACTAAAGGAATGAGCTAAAATCTCAGTGAGATTCCAAACACATAATCAAACAATCAATCCAATGCATTAACCATAGATAACCAATAATTCAATAATCGTTTACAATATAAAGCGATAATAACACATTCATTAAAAGGATACGTGCTCACATGGAGCCATTCATTCGTTCATTCATTCATTCTCCTTTCATTTCCTTATTTCTCCAATCATTTGAAAATGCATTTTTGTAAGTAAAAACCCCTCATTCACATTACCAATCGTTCATTCATTTCATTTCACCCCTTTCCGGACGTTAGCCGGACTCCACCAGACAACAAGGTAATACTCGAGTATATCAAACATTCACCTAGGGTCACCAAATCGCCCGACCGAGTCCGTTTCTGGCTCGAGTCGATCGGTAACGAAGGGCAGGGCCCAGTTTAGCCAAAAGGCTTACATTTATGCACAAGTAACGTTTCAATCATTGAATCATTGAAAAGTTCACATTCATTTAGGTCGAGTGCGATAAAGTACACACTCGCCTAGAAAACTCGTTTTAGCAATCATAGAACGCATTTAATCTGTTATCAATCATTCATAACAAGCCATATAATCAAGAAAACATAACAAACAAGAAACACTCACCTATTTACGCAAAATAACGTCCAAAGTATCCTTCCGGATAACACCCTCAATCACCAAGGAACCCTAATATAATTAAAAGAACACATTATACTTCAACCATCAAAGGTTTAAGTGATTCAAAGAAAATGCGAATACTTACTAGTACAATGTATACATATGAGTTTTAAAGTGAAAAGAGTACATTTAGATCAAAGGATATGAGTAACTAAGGGTTTTCCAACCCAAACATATAACTATACTCAAAAGATTTTTAGAAAATTTCATCGGAAAACAAATGAACAGTGCCACGTCAGAATACGGCTGGATATGAAAAGACAGTTGTGTTCAAATTTTCGTAAAGCTCTTCGTTTGGTCCGAAACTAACTCATATGCAAATAAATAATGCATAACAAGTGTTTTGAGTAAAATCATATGAAAAAAAAGATAAACAAACCCTAAGTTCACACCTAAAGCCTCGTTTGATAAAATAGGTTTTGCGGCCGAGAAACCCTATGCAACTCTTCTTTGTTTCGGAAAGAAAATGAATAAATATTTGAAGTTCAAAACTTGACATTTGTAACTAAGTATCATGCTTAAAACGGTTGTCACATTCACCATGCGGAAAAGTACAAGTTCAAATGGAATCTAGTTCAAGCAACACCATTAAAGAAAAGTAAGTCCAACGCATCCCGAAATCACATTTCAAATCTCACTATTACTTATTCAAACTTCAAGAAAATAAATGGACAGAATTTCCCCTTCATTTCTTCACTTTCCATCCTACAATCAAAGACCAAATCTCATCCCAAATCAAATACAATTTCACATACAAATCATAGGCGATAAAACACCTTTCGGCATAATAACCACAACTGAAGCTACACTTATCGGATTGAAACAAATCTTATGGTGTTTCGAAGCCAAGACATATACCTACATTTCTTATGAGACCTCCAAAGCCAAATCATGCATTTTCATGGTAAAAAATGGAAATCTCCACAAAAACAGAAATCTGTTCGTGAAACAGGCTCATGGGTAGTCAAGGGTATTTCGGTCATTTCACATGATACAGTACTCTGATTGAGCTGAAATTTTACAGGTAGCTAGCTAACTCAATTACCAACAAGTTTCATGTTTTGAGATAAGCCCAATTCAGCCTCCACCATGGCCGAATAACACTGGTCAAAACAGGGCAGAATTGAAATCCTACAACTGAAATTTAACATAACTCTAGCTCAACCCATGAAATCTTCCAGAAAACAACATCTGTAACAACTATAAGCCACTAATTAACAATTAATTGAAGTAAAGAGGAAGTTCTTGGCAAAATACCTTGGAAACTCAAGAAAAGTGGTAGCTTAGACTTTTTTCCTCCAAAACAACTCCACCAAAACCTTTAAGTTTCCTAGTTGAACACTTGAATGGTGTAGTTTGTGATTTGGGTGGTTGAAACTCAAGATTTGAGCAAGAATTGAGCCTAGAAAATGAATAACTGTGACGGCCCCACCTCCCCTTGAGGCGAACCAGAGGGTTCGGCGGGCCGCCTGCCCAGCTCTCGCCGGGACTCAGTCGTTCACTACAATCCTCAAATATATTACAAGAATAAACCTCAAATATTACAATGTAAATCTCGAATATTTACATATAAACAAAACGAAGCGGAAACTAATTCCAAGCGTGGAACGTATGTATACATCCGATCGATTCCAAACATTCATTACAATCCCTAATAATAACTATTACACAAAAGGAAATCCAAATTCAAACCATACACGAGATAATCCATCCATTCACATGAATAAGCACAACAAGTCCTGCCTTCGCCTTGAGCCCTGTGGAGGGGAATAAAATATTTTTGGGGTGAGCTAGAAGCTCAGCGAGTAACCAAATAAAACCAGTAATCAAATATCTTTCACAATAATTCATTTCGATGATGTCATGATGTCATGATTCAAGTATCAAATGCACGTATTTTTGCTCTCGTGAGCCAGTGAAATCATTGAAACTAAACACCCAACGCTCAAACAGATCACGAAACCATAAACATTAAAGGGGAGCAGCATCGGTGCTCCAGATCATATCACAAACTCACGAAAGTGGTGGAGACGTTGGTGTCCAGCACAAGACTCCTCAAGAACTCATTAAAGCCAAACCATGTCAAGAACTCGTATGCGCGCACACATGATATGCAAACCAAAGAAACAATGCAAGGAACATTTCAAAAGTAACTTTGGAAACAGTTTAGGGTCACTCACCTCCATGGCTCAGAAATCATCCATCATATAACATTGCCTTGCTCAAATCCAAGTCTTAGATCACAAACTCAATGCAAACAAGTCCTTTAAAAGTTCGGACAGCACTTCCCCTACATTTGCTAACTTTTCCAGCCATCATGGCTTCATTATTCTTCTCATTCAAACCCAAAGGTACACACACAACAACAAGTTCATCCAATAGCCATTCAGCAAGCTCCAAGAAGTACAAAGACAAGTCAAGCTAGGGAAAAGTCCGGAAATGAAAGTTAAGCTCAAAACCAGAAAAACAGGTTTTGATGTCATTTTGCGGTAATGGTACCAAAGGCACTACGATTGTCGGATGAAGGTGCAAGGTACACCGTTTCGAAACTAAGAGATAGGGCTACAATATTGCAGAAGATCACTCAACCCAGTTTCGAGTGTAACAAGGTCAAAAATGCAAGAAACTATACCAGAATGACAAAAACATATTCACAGAACGCATTCTAGCGGAAACATCATAAATCAGGCTATCCAAGTCCAAACCAGCTGAAAGCTAAGAAACAGGGCTACAATACATCAGAAGACCTCAACAACCAATTCCAAAGCATTCCCAGCCAAAACAACCAAGCTCAACTCCACCAAACTAAAAGGTTTTATGGAGTAATTGGAAGATTAATCGGTTTAATTGAAAGATTGGGCAAGATTAGAGCTTGAAATTTGAGAGAGTTTTCTTTCTTTCTTTGAACAAGACATTCGGCCAAGAGAAAGAGAAGAATGAGGGATTTTTGGTGAATTTTTAAGATATTTAAGTCACTTGGTAAGACATGCAATAGTAGTCAAATGGTCCAACCAATAGCCAAGTGACACTTGTCACTTAAATAAAGAATCTCTATCTCTTTGTTCCCTCTCACACCAATCCATAAATATCTCTTAACACCTTGTAGAAAAATATCACTTAGCACAAAACTCCAACAAGTTATCAAAAATATATTACATTTACCGCACTTGCGGGTCCCACGTTCAAAATACGCTTTTAATTTCTCAAAAACTAACCGATGCTAGAAAAATCATTTTAAAACTATTTTTGCTCATAAACTTTATTTGGGGAATTTTTCTAATCAAGAAAATGTAGAAAAGGCGGGCGTTAAAAAAAATAAACCCTAGAAAATTAGAAAATTTCCGGGTTCTCAAACTCTTTTTTTTTCGGGGCGTCACAATAACTTTCCTCTCTTGTTTTGCTCCTCAAATGGGTTGGCCAAGACCAAGAAAATGGAAGAAAATTGGGTCAAAAATTGGTTTTTAGTAAAGGTGAAAGTTAGGTCAAAGTCCACCTTCCAATGGGTTTGTAACACTTGGCACTTTGAATGTTTAATACTTATCTTCTCACTCCCAATGGTTAGTCTATCTAGCTAACCTCTAATCATCTCCTAGCACCTTGTAAAATAATAACACTTAGCACAAAAATCACTTAATCACCAAAATTTTATCACACTAGCGGGTCCCACGTCTATAATGCACTTCAAATTAACGTACACTGACTCATACTAGGAAAATAATTTTAAAATTGTACTTGCTTATAAAAATGCATAGAAACTTTAATATTTTAAAGGCAAGTACAAAAATGTAGGCAAAAATAAAATAATACCTAGAAAATGTGAAAATTTTTGTGGTTCTCACATTCCAGGCAAGAAAAAGAGGTGTGCCGAGTGGCACCTTAGGGCAAGTTAATAGAGCTACACTACCGCCAAAGATAGGAAGAGGAGCCGGCAGAATTAAGATACCAGAGCAACAGAAGGGAACTCCATCGAATGGAGCACAAGGTTGACAAGGATACCCAGGGACTGCCTCACAAGGAGGCCAGTGCGAACTTCTCGCGAAACTTGTGGATATTGTGGGAAACCAGGACATAGGGTAGATAACTGCTGAAAAAAGGCGGGAAAGTATTTACCCTACAGAAGTGTTGAACATCAGGTGGCTAACTGCCCAGAGAGTGGAATTCAAAAGTTGGATAAACCAGTTTCTAGGCAAACAAGTGCAGGAGGAAGTCGACTTAAAGTGCTAGCTAGGGTATTTGCTCTAGACCAGCAACAAGTCCATGACCCTTCAGAGGTGATAGAAGGTACGATCCTTATTTACCATCGCCTAGTTAAGGTTTTAATCGATTCAGGTGCAACCTATTCTTTCGTAAACCCTGATTTTATGTGTGGTTCAGATGTCAAACCTGTTAAGTTGCCTATGATCTAGAGGTCAGGACACCTACTGGAGACCAGTGTTTGATTACCAACTTGATGTATAAAAATTGTGAGATATGGGTTGGAGAGCGTAAGCTGTTGGTAGATTTGATAAGTTTAACTATTAAGGGGTATGATGTTATCCTGGGAATGGATTGGTTAGCTCAATACCACGCTTAATTAGATTGTAAGATGAAAGTGGCGGAGCTTCGTATTTCTGGAGAAGCAACCCTAAAATTGGATGTGAATGGTAGGCTAGATTCGTCTGTTCTTATTTCAGAAATTCGGGTTAGAAAGTTATTAAACAAAGGAGCACAAGGGTACCTAGCATTTTTAGTCAATACTCAAAAAGATCAATTGAAGTTGGAGGATATACCGGTAGTGAAGGAATTCTCCAACATCTTTCCTAATGAGTTGGCATCCTTCCCACAAGAAAGGGAAATAGAATTTAAGATTGATCTAGTTCCTGGGGTAGAACTTATATCTAAGACTCCGTATCGGATGGATCCTATTGAATTGAAAGAATTTAAGTTACAACTACAAGACCTGTTAGAGCGAGGGTTTATAAAAGAAAGTGATTCTCCATGGGGAGCACTGGTATTGTTTGTTAAAAAGAAAGATGGAAGTTTGAACTTGTGCATAGACTACCGGGGCTTGAACAATGTCACCATTAAGAATAAATACCCTTTACCTCACATTGATGAATTAATTGATCAGTTAGAAGGGGCTATGGTGTTTTCTAAATTGGATCTTAAACAAGGATATTACCAGTTGAGGATTAAGAAAGAGGATATAACAAAAATTGCTTTTATTTCTAGGTATGGACATTTTGAATTTGTGGTGATACTTTTTGGATTAACTAATGTCCCTGCAGCTTTTATGAACTTAATGCATCGAGTTTCTAAATCCTACGTGGATCAGTTTATGGTGATTTTTATCAATGATATTTTAGTCTATTCAAAAACGCAAGAAGATCATGAGCACCATTTGAGGGTAGTGCTACAAACCCTGAGCGAGCACCAATTGTATGTTAAGTTCAACAAATGTGACTTTTGGTTGGAGGAAATATCTTTTCTAGGGCATATAATCTCTAAGGACGGAATCACGGTGGACCCATCTAAAGTAGAAGCTATTACCAAGTGGAAACAACTGAAAAATCCTACTGAAACTCGTAGTTTCTTGGGTTTAGCGGGGTATTATTGCCAGTTCATCAAAGATTTCTCCAAGATTGCTGGACCAATGATTTAGTTGACTAAAAAGTATAATAACCAAATCACAAACCAAATCACAAACTACTCTATAAAAGTTGTTTACTAAGGAGGATTAAAGCTTGTAGTGGAGTTATATTAGGAGGAAAGATACAACGCTACCATTTTCTTCAGTTTCCAAGGTAATTTGCTAAGAAAATTCCTCTTTGCTTCTAATAGTTGCCAATTAGTGGCTTATAGTTGTTAAATATGTTGTTTTGTAGAAGATTTCATGGTTTGAGCTAGACTTATGTTAAATTTCAGTTTTATGGTGTTATTTCTGCCCTCATGTGATGAGTAATGGTTGGCCATAGAACGATAGCTTTATATTGTGTAAAATGAAGCTTTGGTATGCTAGTTTTGATTGCTTAAGAAATTTTCCAGCTTGGGTGCAAAAATTCCAGCTTTAGGGTTTCTAATTTGAGCTACCATTTGGTTATATTTGAAGGGTATTCTGACCCTAATTAGGTGTGTTCAATAGCTTGTGATTTATATGGGAAATTGTGGCTGAAATGAGATAAGATTGGGTGTTGATGTTAGGTTGGAAAAGTAAAGAAAAACAAGGGAAGTGCTGCTGAAATTTTCGCAGGATCTCTTGAGCAGTTTTGGAAAATTGGCTATATCTTGTTGTAGAAATATTGTAATTGAGTTCCATTTCTTGTGTTTTAAACTAGATTCATAGAGCTAAACCATGACAATTTCAGACCCTGGTTCTGTGTGACAGCCCCACCTTCCCCTAAGGCGAACCAAAGAGGTTAGCGGACTGCCTGCCCATCTCTCGCCAGGACTAACGGTGCAGTTTAGAGCGATCTATTCCGTTCCGGAACTTATAAACGCACGTAAACAAGGCAAAAGGGCAGAATAACCCAAAATAAAAAAATGAAATTCGGAGTCGGTCATGAATAGTAACCGACCCGTCAGAACGCAACCAAATATCGAACAAACATTCACATCTTGAACTTTAGCAAATACAATCCAAAGTGACATATAAAAGTTGTCAAAAGTGAATATATACACGGTTTGCCAAATTGAAAGTGAAAACGGCCCTAAAGATACATTTAGGGTTTCACTTCATATACCATACAAAAAAATATGCATCTAGTTCATTCGACAACCATCTATCAAGATTCATTCCTAAAAGAGTCATATTCCTGTAAGGAAAACAAAAGGAACGGTGTGAGCTAATTGCCCAGTGAGATACTATCACTTACGCAACCAATTGCATATAAGCATCAAGCTTTCATTCAATATAGTAAAATAAGCAATGGCACACGTCAAATATGGTGATAAAAGAATACAGATGGCTCTCAAGAGCCCTTTTCCTCGTTTGCATTTCTTGATCGAACGTCATTGACTCTCCGCCAATGTTCAACAATGACCAACCGTAGACTCCACTTTACTTCCATTCCTTCCACCTAACATTCCCCAACCAGGCCCGAAATCCAAACACTTGCATTGTGGTATTACTCGAGTAAACCGGAATCGAGAGTCTCTCATACTACAAGATTCCATATAACATTGCCCCAAGACACATTAATTGGCACGACCAAACCCTCGCCGGCTCGATTCAATCAATTACCATTGGGGTTGAGCTCAAGGATAACAATTGTAGTCATTGGAGACTCGTCCAAACGACACCAAGTCATGTATTTCATTTCATATAACATTCCAATAACATGCGAAACAATAAGTGAGAGTGATAAAGTACACTCTCACTTCAATCAATTAACATTCAACATCTCAAGTTCAAGTATCAAAGTCATATAATAACACACAAGTGAGTAGTACACTCACCAAGCTCGCAAATGTGGTTTCATGCACTTCCGTCAAAAGAACGTTGTGCACCACGGTCACGTCTTAAAACATGCAAACAAATACCATGAGTGTGAGAACCCGTAAAACCCTAATATTTTTCCTAGCGTTTATTTCCCCTTAATTGCATGTTTTCTGCATTTTCTGGCTTAGAAATATTTTCTTAGTAGTTTTTAGAGCAATTATAGTTTTTAGATGATTTTTCTAGCATTGGTGAATTTTTAGAAAATTAAGAATATATATTGGATGTGGGACCCACTAGTGCGAAAAGTTCGAAAAAATTCGGCCAATAAGGTTAAGTTTCGGATACTGTGAAAAATTTATCGGGTGTTAAGAGATAAGTAGTGTGTGTGAAGTGATTTATGTGAGAGAGAAAAGAAAGATAAGAATGCATTTAATGAGGTGACAAGTGTCACCTTCTCATTGGTTGGACTTTAAGAAACACTATTCACATTCTTGACTTTTTTTGACCAAAGGATTAAATATCAAAAAAATTCACAAAAATTACCATTTTCTTCTCCTCCATGGCCGGTTCTCCTTGAGCAAAGAAGGAAGGAAATTCTTCAACTTTCAAGCTTCCATATGCTTCAATCTTCTACAAACAAAAGCTTAGATTAGTTTTACTCCATAAAATCTTTCCTTTTAGTGATAGTAAGTGTATTAGTGAAGTTTGTTTGAAGGTCTAAGGTGGCCAACCTCTCTACATCTCTTGTTACTTGGTAAGTGATGCTTGAACACCCTACTACACCTAATGATGGTTATATTATGCTTAGAAGTGGCTTGAGGGTTGGAATATGTGATTTATTTCTTGATTGGAAGTGTTTTGGTGAAGTTTTCCATTTTATGATGAATTTTCTGGTTTAATATGAATGGGATGTTGTGGCCTTGTATAATGAATGGTAATGGTTTAAAATGACTCTAGTAGGTGTGAATTGTGGTTAAATGCAATCAATTTTGGACTTGGATGGAAAAATGGAAAGTTAGGGTTCATAAACCCCTAATTCTGTCCGGTTTTAGATCATAGGGTTAGAGGCCGAATTGGACTTTTCTCAAAACATGAACGTTGTAGGTATTGATGTGTTTAAGGTTCCTGTAAAATTTCAGGGCATTTGGATTAGTGTAGAGTGAGTTATGACGAAATTACTGTAGCTGTTCTGCTTTGGCCAGAATGCGAAAACTGAGTTTGTATTTGGCTATTTTGACTGGAATTGGTTTGGATTTTGAAGTTGGTGTCTTCTGATGAAATGTAGCTGAATGTATTAGCTAACATATGCCTATGGAATTTCGGCATTTGGACTTGTATAGACTGAGTTATAGTAATTACAGTTTTGGGTGATTTGCAAACCTGTTTTGGGAATTCTGGTATAGTATTTTGCATATTTGACCTAGTTGCAGTAGGAACTGGACTGAGTGACCTTCTACATTGTTGTAGCCCTGTCTCTTAGCTTCGAAACGGTGGGTCTTCCACCCTAATCCAATAATCGTAGTGCCTTTAGTGCCATTTCCGCAAAATGTTGTCACACATTGTTTTATCTGAAAATGTTTTTAGCTTGTTTTCGTAGTTCTTGTTGTATTTATATGACTTTAAGCCTAGTGAATGGCTTTTGGACATGAGATTATTCTATATGACATGTTGGGACTGATTTGAGAAAAATAATGAAGCCATTATTGGCTGGAAAATAGGTAAACACAAGGGATATGCCGTCCATTTATTTTCTTGGAAATTGAATGAGTTAAAGTGGTTTTTGGAAATGTATTTTGTATCAAATTGAACGTTTTTCCTTGGAAGTGTCTTCGGGTCCTTGAATAAGGGTTCGAAGGCTAAGTTTCGGTTCGAATTTGTATATTGTCATTTGGCAAATAAGGTAACCGTTTTATCTTTTGAAAACATGATACCTCTTCCGTTTCAAACTTCAAAGGTTCCTTAAGCCTTTCCAACCTATAGAGGTATGAGTTCGGGTTTTATCGGCCATAAGTGCATTGTTTCTAAGCAAGGTTTTAAGTGTGGAAGTTAAAGTATTTTGCCTTCCTTACACTTTGAAAGTCTTTTATTCGTTTACTCGCAAGTAGTCGAGTATTTCTTGATTGCATCTAAATCATGTTAGATGGATTGTAATGTGGTCTTTGTGTCTATTAGGTTTCATTGGTGATTGAGAAGTGGGCGTTATTTTACGTGTATAGGTGAGTGTTCCTTGTTTGATTTGTTTCCTGATTATATGGCTTGTTTGAATGATTGATAGCATGTTAAACGCTTTCAATGATTGCTAAAATGATTTTGAGGCGAGTGTGTACTTTACCGCACTTAGCCTAAATGATTGTGAAATTTTAATGATTGAGCGATTGAAATGTTAATTGTGCATGAATGTAAGCCTTCGGGCTGAACTGGCCATTGCCCCTTGTTACCGGTCGTCTCGAGCCAGAAGCGGACTCGATCGGGCGACAAGGAACTTGGGTGAACGTTTCGGTATACTCGAGTATTACCCTGTAGGTTGGTGGAGCCTGGCCAAAAGCCAGGGACGGGGAGAATGAATGAATGAATGAGTGAATGAATGGACGAGGGGTTTTACTCATGCAAAATGCATTTTTCAAATGATTGAAGGTAGGGGAAAGAAAGGAGAATGAATGAATGAACGATTGAACGAATGGCTCCTTGTGAGCACGTATCCTTTTCATGAATGTGGTTACCGCTTTATTTGTACTTGTATCTTGAATTGTTGTTAAATGTATTGAATGCATTGATTCTCTTGTTGACTATGTGTACGGAACCTCACTGAGCTTTCCAGCTCATTCCTTTAGTTTTTTTTTTGTTTTCCTTAGCAGGGGAAGACGTGCAAGGATGGAAGCTACGTATAGTCTAGCCGAACTAGTACTTTTTGTGACAGCCCCACCTCACCCTAAGGCGAACCAAAGGGTTCGGCGGACCGCCTGCCCAACTCTCGCCAGGACTAACGATGCAGACTAGAGCTATCTATTGCGATCCGGAACTTACAAACGAGTGGAAACAAGTTAAAATGGTAAAATAACCCAAAATAAAAAAAATGAAATCCGGAGTCGGCCATGAATAGTAACCGACCCGTCAGAACCCAATCGAAAGAGCACGCAAACATTCACATCTGAACTTTAGCGATTACAATCCAAAATGACATACAAAAGTTTTCAAAAGTTGATACATATACACGGTTTGCCAAATCAAAAGAGAAAACGCCCCAAAAGTACACTTAGAGTTTTAATACATGAGCTATACAAAAGATATGTTCCACTAGCTCAATTTGGCAGCCATTTGTCAAATCCAGACCAAAAGTGTTTATTTTTCTGTAAGGAAAACAAAAGGGACAGAAAGGGGTGAGCTTGCGCTCAATGAGGTACCAAACATATAGCAGAAAAATCATGGCATTTCACATTTTACAAATCAGATACACATGCCAGATGTAAAGCAAAGGAACCAATGATTCAAATCAGAAGGATACGGGTGGCTCTCAGGAGCCAAATTTCCAGCGCAGTACTTGATCCAAACCGGTTGACTCTCCGTCAACGTATATAGAACCAAAACGTCCGTAGACCCCTCTTCACACCGAATTCCGTCCACCAAACACCCCCTTTACCGGGCCCGCTCACCGTAACCGAACAGAAATGGTAATACTCGAGTATACCGGAATCAAGGGTCTCAATACCCAAAAATCCCCGAACAGACTACCATGGTTCGTTATCTAATCGTCCAGGCCCTTGCCGGCCCGACTCGAATAACTTAGCCACAGGATTGAGCTCATAGGTCATAGAAATCCGAATAGATGCAGACACAGATAACAGATTCAGATACAGATACAGAATAGCATATTCAGATAGCAGATTCAGACGGCAGATTCAGATAGGCACTCAAAATTGGCATATGAACAGACAAGAGAACGAGTGTGATAAAGTACACCCTCGTCTCAAACAAATTAAACAGATTGCAGAGCAGAAATCAAGTTAAACAGCAATGGAGGGGAGTGGTACACTCACCGGCTCAACTTCAAAAGTTTTCACTTCAGATTGGCCTTAATCGCCAAGAAACCCTAAAATAATCAAAATAAACCAATTGAAGGTTTCACTTCCAGAATCGAGTAAACATAATGCACATGTGAGGCTCGACTACTAGTCGTATGCCTCGCCAAATAAATACTAATGCAAGGGTGGAAACCATGATTTTCTTGGAAACGAAAAGGTAACATGAAGACTTAGGCGCAAACAACCCAAAAGCCCTTTGCTCAAATCACAAGTAAATCCAACTAGCTTTCAAGTAAAATTTCGGCAGCATATCCCTTGTTTTTACCTATTTTCCAGCTATCATGGCTTCATTATTTCCTCAAATCAGTCCCAACATCTCAAACACAATTCATCTCATTTCCCAAAAGTCATTCACTAGGCTCAAAGTAAAAGTTAACTAGGAAATGACCGGAATAAAAGTAAGCCTTAAAACATACAAACAAGTACAATGAGACTCGATAACTGATCATAAATCAATGCCAAATATGACCCCAATAGGGTTCCATGAACATATACAAACAGTAGAGAAAACCAGAAAATTCGGAAATGCAATTAGCTTTGGCCTTGAAAAACAGTTTTTGACATCTTTTTGCGGTAATGGCACCAAATGCCCTATGATTATCGGATGAAGGTGTAAGACCCACCATTTCAAAGCTAAAAGACAGGGCTACAACATCACAGAAGGTCATTCAGCCCAGTTTTGAGTGCAAACAGGTCAAAAATGCAAAATACTACATCAAAAATGTAAAACAGATTCACCAAAACACATTCTAGCGGAAATATCATAACTCAGGCTCTACAAGTCCAAATCCAGAAATTCCAAAACCAGCTGAAAGCTAAGAAACAGGGATAAATTTCATCACAAGGCCTCAACAACCAATTCGGAAGCAATTCAGACCAAAACACCCAATTACAGTCGCAAATCTCGATTTCGGGTAAAACCAGAACAGCAATAGTAATTTCGACTTATCTCATTCTACACTACTCCGATTGATCTGAAATTTTGTAGGCACCTATAAAATATCATTCTCCACAACTTTCATGTTTTGAGCTAATGCCAATTCGGCCTCTAACTATGAGATATAAATTCGGGCAGAATGAAGAATCAAGAACCC
Source organism: Coffea arabica (assembly GCF_036785885.1). NCBI lineage: Eukaryota > Viridiplantae > Streptophyta > Magnoliopsida > Gentianales > Rubiaceae > Coffea > Coffea arabica. The sequence goes on from NC_092329.1 coordinate 40,952,828, forward strand.
TAATTTTTCAATTTTTGGTCCAAAACAGAAATTGATTGCAATTGTCCACTTTTTCCACCTCATAGGGTACTTAAACATCATTTCCAATCATCATACATGACCACATAATCATACTCATATGAAAACAGAAAAATCCCCAAAAATTATAAAATTTCACCAATTCAACCAAAACCAAGAAATAATCCATAAAGTTGCACCTTATACCACCACTAATCATGATTTAAGCATCAATTAAAGAAGGAGGGTGATTCTTCACAACTTACCTTAAGAACAAGAGAGAGAGAGCTATTGGTCACCTTAACTTTCCAAGAAACTCCACCAAACAACTCACTATCACTCCCTTAAGTGTTTCTATGGAACAAAAACAAGTTTAGATGGTTGAATTCTTGGATTTGAGCAAGAGAGAATCAAGAAGATGAAGAGGTTTTCTTTCTTCCTTTCCTAGAGAGAAATTCAGCCAAGCTTGAAGAAAAATGGAAGATATTTGGTCAATTTTTGGTTTTATTTAGTAATTGGTAAAAGGTTGAATAGTAAGTCAATTGTAGGATTTAATCTCCAAGTGACACATGTCAAGACACTTGTCCCTCTCATTAATGTCATGCCTAACCTTTTTGTCTTTCTCACACCTATGCACTTGGCACCTCTAAATATCTAATAACACCCGGTAAATTAAACCCAGTATCCAAAACTTAACCGAACTGGCCGAATTTTTCCGAACTTTTCGCACTAGTGGGTCCCACGTCCGATATACACTCTTAATTTCTCAAAAACTAACCGATACTAGAAAAATCATTTTAAAAATTATATTTACTCATAAAATTTATCTAGAAAATTTTCCGGATACAAAAAGTGCACAAAACAAACCGTTGAAAATAAGAAAACCTGGAAATATAATAAAACCTAGAAATTGGAAAAGTTACGGGTTCTCACACTCTCTCCCCCTTAAAGAAATTTCGCCCTCGAAATTTTTCTCTTCAAAATTTAAAGTAACCAATGGCCTGTACCTTCTCCGTCCTCAGAGTCAGAAGAAATGAGGTTCTTCATTTTAGTCCCTTCGCCACTTGACGGTCCAGGGTCAGTCTTGGTTGGCTGCTGGGTTCCCTTCTTTTCGGGCACTAAACCGGGGCGATTAGCAATCAGATGCTCGGCGCTCCCACAACACAGACATCTCCTCCCCTTTAACCAACAATCTACTTCAATATGATTGGATTTTCTGTAATAACTACAATTTGTCACTCCACTCGATCCACGACCCCTCTTAGCAAATGGCCTTCCAGCTTTACCCTTTTTCTTTGCATGGAAGATCTTCAATTGTGGCCTTGCACTTCCTATCTTTTGAGCTTCCTCTGGAATCCCCATAAAAGTATTGCTTTGTGCCATTGCTACTGTCTCCTTGGACATCTTTTCGTATTTCCTCTTTAGCTCCATGTTTTGGTGTAAGAGCTCAAGTTTCTCCGAATACTCTTGCTTCCATCGCCCTTCCCAGTACTCGGTTAGCCTCCTTTGAACCTCTATTTCGTCTCGGAGAACCGCAATTTCTTGATACGTATCAACCCAATGTGTCATCGTACGGAGTTGCTGGAACTCAGATGCTAGCCTGTCGGGCAAAACAATGGGTCAATTACATTCCTAAGTACAAGTGGCATTCTCGGTCCTTGTCCAGCTATTGTTTCCCTTTTCTTCTCTTGGTTCTTGGCCTCGCTTAGTTCCACGGCCACGACCTCGTTCGTGACTCCGTTTTCTTTCCATGTGCCAGATATTATATATATACACATATTATTGTTTTTCCTCTCTTTTCTTTTCTCTTCCCCCCCCAAAGATACTTTGGTAAATAAACATAGCAATAGGAAATTAACTAAAGTATCTAAAATTGAGGCCACCAATTACACAAATAAACATATATGCATATAACATCCCACATATCAAGGAAACAAATGATCCAATATACAAATACATATCAAATCAAGTACTTATTCATATACACAATTATACAACCGACGGCATGTAGTAACAATATACAAGCGAATTAAAAGAAAAGGGATATATCGTCCCAAACCTTACTAAAATAACCCCGTCCGGTCTCTCACATCACCTATTATCCAAATGAAATATCCGTCAACCTCTTATATTCATCCTAGTCGGACCAAGCCTGTTCATGGTCCCAAAATGCAACTCTCACCTACGTAACACCGCCTCAACTCTGGAGTACTCAGGCACAAGAATCCGAAATAAGACAATTCACCTCTCGAGCTGGCCAGTCTCAAGAGTAAACCATCTACAATCGAAATTCCTACCAGACATACCGATTTATGATTCTCAGATACCACGAGAAAAGTTAAGGCCTATAACATTCACAATTCAGAGCTTAGGCTCGAACGAGCACTTAATCCTTCATACCTATTCACCACTTAATCCAGGCTCACTCCGCGCAGAGACCACGCGAAGCAGGCTCTGATACCAACTGTGACAGCCCCACCTCACCCTAAGGCGAACCAAAGGGTTCGGCGGACCGCCTGCCCAACTCTCGCCAGGACTAACGATGCAGACTAGAGCTATCTATTGCGATCCGGAACTTACAAACGAGTGGAAACAAGTTAAAATGGTAAAATAACCCAAAATAAAAAAATGAAATCCGGAGTCGGCCATGAATAGTAACCGACCCGTCAGAACCCAATCGAAAGAGCACGCAAACATTCACATCTGAACTTTAGCGATTACAATCCAAAATGACATACAAAAGTTTTCAAAAGTTGATACATATACACGGTTTGCCAAATCAAAAGAGAAAACGCCCCAAAAGTACACTTAGAGTTTTAATACATGAGCTATACAAAAGATATGTTCCACTAGCTCAATTTGGCAGCCATTTGTCAAATCCAGACCAAAAGTGTTTATTTTTCTGTAAGGAAAACAAAAGGGATAGAAAGGGGTGAGCTTGCGCTCAATGAGGTACCAAACATATAGCAGAAAAATCATGGCATTTCACATTTTACAAATCAGATACACATGCCAGATGTAAAGCAAAGGAACCAATGATTCAAATCAGAAGGATACGGGTGGCTCTCAGGAGCCAAATTTCCAGCGCAGTACTTGATCCAAACCGGTTGACTCTCCGTCAACGTATATAGAACCAAAACGTCCGTAGACCCCTCTTCACACCGAATTCCGTCCACCAAACACCCCCTTTACCGGGCCCGCTCACCGTAACCGAACAGAAATGGTAATACTCGAGTATACCGGAATCAAGGGTCTCAATACCCAAAAATCCCCGAACAGACTACCATGGTTCATTATCTAATCGTCCAGGCCCTTGCCGGCCCGACTCGAATAACTTAGCCACAGGATTGAGCTCATAGGTCATAGAAATCCGAATAGATGCAGACACAGATAACAGATTCAGATACAGATACAGAATAGCATATTCAGATAGCAGATTCAGACGGCAGATTCAGATAGGCACTCAAAATTGGCATATGAACAGACAAGAGAACGAGTGTGATAAAGTACACCCTCGTCTCAAACAAATTAAACAGATTGCAGAGCAGAAATCAAGTTAAACAGCAATGGAGGGGAGTGGTACACTCACCGGTTCAACTTCAAAAGTTTTCACTTCAGATTGGCCTTAATCGCCAAGAAACCCTAAAATAATCAAAATAAACCAATTGAAGGTTTCACTTCCAGAATCGAGTAAACATAATGCACATGTGAGGCTCGACTACTAGTCGTATGCCTCGCCAAATAAATACTAATGCAAGGGTGGAAACCATGATTTTCTTGGAAACGAAAAGGTAACATGAAGACTTAGGCGCAAACAACCCAAAAGCCCTTTGCTCAAATCACAAGTAAATCCAACTAGCTTTCAAGTAAAATTTCGGCAGCATATCCCTTGTTTTTACCTATTTTCCAGCTATCATGGCTTCATTATTTCCTCAAATCAGTCCCAACATCTCAAACACAATTCATCTCATTTCCCAAAAGTCATTCACTAGGCTCAAAGTAAAAGTTAACTAGGAAATGACCGGAATAAAAGTAAGCCTTAAAACATACAAACAAGTACAATGAGACTCGATAACTGATCATAAATCAATGCCAAATATGACCCCAATAGGGTTCCATGAACATATACAAACAGTAGAGAAAACCAGAAAATTCGGAAATGCAATTAGCTTTGGCCTTGAAAAACAGTTTTTGACCTCTTTTTGCGGTAATGGCACCAAATGCCCTATGATTATCGGATGAAGGTGTAAGACCCACCATTTCAAAGCTAAAAGACAGGGCTACAACATCACAGAAGGTCATTCAGCCCAGTTTTGAGTGCAAACAGGTCAAAAATGCAAAATACTACATCAAAAATGTAAAACAGATTCACCAAAACACATTCTAGCGGAAATATCATAACTCAGGCTCTACAAGTCCAAATCCAGAAATTCCAAAACCAGCTGAAAGCTAAGAAACAGGGCTAAATTTCATCACAAGGCCTCAACAACCAATTCGGAAGCAATTCAGACCAAAACACCCAATTACAGTCGCAAATCTCGATTTCGGGTAAAACCAGAACAGCAATAGTAATTTCGACTTATCTCATTCTACACTACTCCGATTGATCTGAAATTTTGTAGGCACCTATAAAATATCATTCTCCACAACTTTCATGTTTTGAGCTAAGGCCAATTCGGCCTCTAACTATGAGATATAAATTCGGGCAGAATGAAGAATCAAGAACCCTAATTTTTCAATTTTTGGTCCAAAACAGAAATTGATTGCAATTGTCCACTTTTTCCACCTCATAGGGTACTTAAACATAATTTCCAATCATCATACATGACCACATAATCATACTCATATGAAAACAGAAAAATCCCCAAAAATTATAAAATTTCACCAATTCAACCAAAACCAAGAAATAATCCATAAAGTTGCACCTTATACCACCACTAATCATGATTTAAGCATCAATTAAAGAAGGAGGGTGATTCTTCACAACTTACCTTAAGAACAAGAGAGAGAGAGCTATTGGTCACCTTAACTTTCCAAGAAACTCCACCAAACAACTCACTATCACTCCCTTAAGTGTTTCTATGGAACAAAAACAAGTTTAGATGGTTGAATTCTTGGATTTGAGCAAGAGAGAATCAAGAAGATGAAGAGGTTTTCTTTCTTCCTTTCCTAGAGAGAAATTCAGCCAAGCTTGAAGAAAAATGGAAGATATTTGGTCAATTTTTGGTTTTATTTAGTAATTGGTAAAAGGTTGAATAGTAAGTCAATTGTAGGATTTAATCTCCAAGTGACACATGTCAAGACACTTGTCCCTCTCATTAATGTCATGCCTAACCTTTTTGTCTTTCTCACACCTATGCACTTGGCACCTCTAAATATCTAATAACACCCGGTAAATTAAACCCAGTATCCAAAACTTAACCGAACTGGCCGAATTTTTCCGAACTTTTCGCACTAGTGGGTCCCACGTCCGATATACACTCTTAATTTCTCAAAAACTAACCGATACTAGAAAAATCATTTTAAAAATTATATTTACTCATAAAATTTATCTAGAAAATTTTCCGGATACAAAAAGTGCACAAAACAAACCGTTGAAAATAAGAAAACCTGGAAATATAATAAAACCTAGAAATTGGAAAAGTTACGGGTTCTCACACTCTCTCCCCCTTAAAGAAATTTCGCCCTCGAAATTTTTCTCTTCAAAATTTAAAGTAACCAATGGCCTGTACCTTCTCCGTCCTCAGAGTCAGAAGAAATGAGGTTCTTCATTTTAGTCCCTTCGCCACTTGACGGTCCAGGGTCAGTCTTGGTTGGCTGCTGGGTTCCCTTCTTTTCGGGCACTAAACCGGGGCGATTAGCAATCAGATGCTCGGCGCTCCCACAACACAGACATCTCCTCCCCTTTAACCAACAATCTACTTCAATATGATTGGATTTTCTGTAATAACTACAATTTGTCACTCCACTCGATCCACGGCCCCTCTTAGCAAATGGCCTTCCAGCTTTACCCTTTTTCTTTGCATGGAAGATCTTCAATTGTGGCCTTGCACTTCCTATCTTTTGAGCTTCCTCTGGAATCCCCATAAAAGTATTGCTTTGTGCCATTGCTACTGTCTCCTTGGACATCTTTTCGTATTTCCTCTTTAGCTCCATGTTTTGGTGTAAGAGCTCAAGTTTCTCCGAATACTCTTGCTTCCATCGCCCTTCCCAGTACTCGGTTAGCCTCCTTTGAACCTCTATTTCGTCTCGGAGAACCGCAATTTCTTGATACGTATCAACCCAATGTGTCATCGTACGGAGTTGCTGGAACTCAGATGCTAGCCTGTCGGGCAAAACAATGGGTCAATTACATTCCTAAGTACAAGTGGCATTCTCGGTCCTTGTCCAGCTATTGTTTCCCTTTTCTTCTCTTGGTTCTTGGCCTCGCTTAGTTCCACGGCCACGACCTCGTTCGTGACTCCGTTTTCTTTCCATGTGCCAGATATTATATATATACACATATTATTGTTTTTCCTCTCTTTTCTTTTCTCTTCCCCCCCCAAAGATACTTTGGTAAATAAACATAGCAATAGGAAATTAACTAAAGTATCTAAAATTGAGGCCACCAATTACACAAATAAACATATATGCATATAACATCCCACATATCAAGGAAACAAATGATCCAATATACAAATACATATCAAATCAAGCACTTATTCATATACACAATTATACAACCGACGGCATGTAGTAACAATATACAAGCGAATTAAAAGAAAAGGGATATATCGTCCCAAACCTTACTAAAATAACCCCGTCCGGTCTCTCACATCACCTATTATCCAAATGAAATATCCGTCAACCTCTTATATTCATCCTAGTCGGACCAAGCCTGTTCATGGTCCCAAAATGCAACTCTCACCTACGTAACACCGCCTCAACTCTGGAGTACTCAGGCACAAGAATCCGAAATAAGACAATTCACCTCTCGAGCTGGCCAGTCTCAAGAGTAAACCATCTACAATCGAAATTCCTACCAGACATACCGATTTATGATTCTCAGATACCACGAGAAAAGTTAAGGCCTATAACATTCACAATTCAGACCTTAGGCTCGAACGAGCACTTAATCCTTCATACCTATTCACCACTTAATCCAGGCTCACTCCGCGCAGAGACCACGCGAAGCAGGCTCTGATACCAACTGTGACAGCCCCACCTCACCCTAAGGCGAACCAAAGGGTTCGGCGGACCGCCTGCCCAACTCTCGCCAGGACTAACGATGCAGACTAGAGCTATCTATTGCGATCCGGAACTTACAAACGAGTGGAAACAAGTTAAAATGGTAAAATAACCCAAAATAAAAAAATGAAATCCGGAGTCGGCCATGAATAGTAACCGACCCGTCAGAACCCAATCGAAAGAGCACGCAAACATTCACATCTGAACTTTAGCGATTACAATCCAAAATGACATACAAAAGTTTTCAAAAGTTGATACATATACACGGTTTGCCAAATCAAAAGAGAAAACGCCCCAAAAGTACACTTAGAGTTTTAATACATGAGCTATACAAAAGATATGTTCCACTAGCTCAATTTGGCAGCCATTTGTCAAATCCAGACCAAAAGTGTTTATTTTTCTGTAAGGAAAACAAAAGGGATAGAAAGGGGTGAGCTTGCGCTCAATGAGGTACCAAACATATAGCAGAAAAATCATGGCATTTCACATTTTACAAATCAGATACACATGCCAGATGTAAAGCAAAGGAACCAATGATTCAAATCAGAAGGATACGGGTGGCTCTCAGGAGCCAAATTTCCAGCGCAATACTTGATCCAAACCGGTTGACTCTCCGTCAACGTATATAGAACCAAAACGTCCGTAGACCCCTCTTCACACCGAATTCCGTCCACCAAACACCCCCTTTACCGGGCCCGCTCACCGTAACCGAACAGAAATGGTAATACTCGAGTATACCGGAATCAAGGGTCTCAATACCCAAAAATCCCCGAACAGACTACCATGGTTCGTTATCTAATCGTCCAGGCCCTTGCCGGCCCGACTCGAATAACTTAGCCACAGGATTGAGCTCATAGGTCATAGAAATCCGAATAGATGCAGACACAGATAACAGATTCAGATACAGATACAGAATAGCATATTCAGATAGCAGATTCAGACGGCAGATTCAGATAGGCACTCAAAATTGGCATATGAACAGACAAGAGAACGAGTGTGATAAAGTACACCCTCGTCTCAAACAAATTAAACAGATTGCAGAGCAGAAATCAAGTTAAACAGCAATGGAGGGGAGTGGTACACTCACCGGCTCAACTTCAAAAGTTTTCACTTCAGATTGGCCTTAATCGCCAAGAAACCCTAAAATAATCAAAATAAACCAATTGAAGGTTTCACTTCCAGAATCGAGTAAACATAATGCACATGTGAGGCTCGACTACTAGTCGTATGCCTCGCCAAATAAATACTAATGCAAGGGTGGAAACCATGATTTTCTTGGAAACGAAAAGGTAACATGAAGACTTAGGCGCAAACAACCCAAAAGCCCTTTGCTCAAATCACAAGTAAATCCAACTAGCTTTCAAGTAAAATTTCGGCAGCATATCCCTTGTTTTTACCTATTTTCCAGCTATCATGGCTTCATTATTTCCTCAAATCAGTCCCAACATCTCAAACACAATTCATCTCATTTCCCAAAAGTCATTCACTAGGCTCAAAGTAAAAGTTAACTAGGAAATGACCGGAATAAAAGTAAGCCTTAAAACATACAAACAAGTACAATGAGACTCGATAACTGATCATAAATCAATGCCAAATATGACCCCAATAGGGTTCCATGAACATATACAAACAGTAGAGAAAACCAGAAAATTCGGAAATGCAATTAGCTTTGGCCTTGAAAAACAGTTTTTGACCTCTTTTTGCGGTAATGGCACCAAATGCCCTATGATTATCGGATGAAGGTGTAAGACCCACCATTTCAAAGCTAAAAGACAGGGCTACAACATCACAGAAGGTCATTCAGCCCAGTTTTGAGTGCAAACAGGTCAAAAATGCAAAATACTACATCAAAAACGTAAAACAGATTCACCAAAACACATTCTAGCGGAAATATCATAACTCAGGCTCTACAAGTCCAAATCCAGAAATTCCAAAACCAGCTGAAAGCTAAGAAACAGGGCTAAATTTCATCACAAGGCCTCAACAACCAATTCGGAAGCAATTCAGACCAAAACACCCAATTACAGTCGCAAATCTCGATTTCGGGTAAAACCAGAACAGCAATAGTAATTTCGACTTATCTCATTCTACACTACTCCGATTGATCTGAAATTTTGTAGGCACCTATAAAATATCATTCTCCACAACTTTCATGTTTTGAGCTAAGGCCAATTCGGCCTCTAACTATGAGATATAAATTCGGGCAGAATGAAGAATCAAGAACCCTAATTTTTCAATTTTTGGTCCAAAACAGAAATTGATTGCAATTGTCCACTTTTTCCACCTCATAGGGTACTTAAACATAATTTCCAATCATCATACATGACCACATAATCATACTCATATGAAAACAGAAAAATCCCCAAAAATTATAAAATTTCACCAATTCAACCAAAACCAAGAAATAATCCATAAAGTTGCACCTTATACCACCACTAATCATGATTTAAGCATCAATTAAAGAAGGAGGGTGATTCTTCACAACTTACCTTAAGAACAAGAGAGAGAGAGCTATTGGTCACCTTAACTTTCCAAGAAACTCCACCAAACAACTCACTATCACTCCCTTAAGTGTTTCTATGGAACAAAAACAAGTTTAGATGGTTGAATTCTTGGATTTGAGCAAGAGAGAATCAAGAAGATGAAGAGGTTTTCTTTCTTCCTTTCCTAGAGAGAAATTCAGCCAAGCTTGAAGAAAAATGGAAGATATTTGGTCAATTTTTGGTTTTATTTAGTAATTGGTAAAAGGTTGAATAGTAAGTCAATTGTAGGATTTAATCTCCAAGTGACACATGTCAAGACACTTGTCCCTCTCATTAATGTCATGCCTAACCTTTTTGTCTTTCTCACACCTATGCACTTGGCACCTCTAAATATCTAATAACACCCGGTAAATTAAACCCAGTATCCAAAACTTAACCGAACTGGCCGAATTTTTCCGAACTTTTCGCACTAGTGGGTCCCACGTCCGATATACACTCTTAATTTCTCAAAAACTAACCGATACTAGAAAAATCATTTTAAAAATTATATTTACTCATAAAATTTATCTAGAAAATTTTCCGGATACAAAAAGTGCACAAAACAAACCGTTGAAAATAAGAAAACCTGGAAATATAATAAAACCTAGAAATTGGAAAAGTTACGGGTTCTCACACTTTTGGCTCTTTTGTTATGGTTCTCGCCCCAATGTTTGGTGGGCTGGTTGTATGGAGAACGGAGAACCTTTGTACCTAGTTGTATTGCTTTTGGGATGGATATGTATATAAGTTTACGTTTAAGTTTGAAATTATTGATATTTCGTTTGTTTTATGGACTTTATTGTCTTCTCCTATAGCGACTGACTGAGTCCCGGCGAGAGTTGGGCAGCCGGTCCGCCGATACCTTGGGGTACGCCCTAGGGAGAAGTGGGGCCGTTACAATGAGACTCGATAACGAGTCATAAACCAAAGCCAAACATGACCCCAATAGGGTTCCATAAGCATAAACAAACATTAAAGGAAACCAGAAATTTAACTAGCTTTGGCCCTGAAAAAAATAGTTTTTGTCCTCATTTTGCGGTAATGGCACCAATTTCACTACGATTATCGGATGAAGGTACAAGACCCACCATTTCGAAGCTAAAAGACAGTTGTGATACCCCAAATTTAGGATACTATTTTTGTTTAATCTCAAAGAAAAGATTACGGTTTTTTTTATTTTATTTTTGTCTTAAAACATTGTTTTATTTTAAAGACTAGAAACCCTACTTGTACTTTAAAACCCTAGTTTACTTGTGACTAGCAGGTTATGTTTAAATCCCTCATATTTGACTCAAAACCCTAATTTTATTCTATGAAATTGTAAAATTCATCACACTTTTCTTAAAATTCCTTTTATTTAGAAATTATTCATTTAATATGATCCTACTACTCAAGTACTCCACAACAAGTGCAAATGAACCTAAAAAGTAGGGTTTCACTCTTCGTTTTCAAGATTGGAGCAAATTAGGGTTTTCGCGATTTTTTTCGCCGGATGATTATCCGGTACGGAGTGAGGATCAAATTTGGTGCTTAAGAGTGACTTTTGGATGAGGAAATATTATATGATTTGAAGTGATAATAATAAGTTAGTGATTAGAAAGTAAAAACCCTAGTATACGCGATTTAAGAAAAATCGGCTCGAACCGACGGGTACCGTTTGTTACCGGGTAAACACACCACTTGACCCATACTTTAATACCTTAATCTTCTCCTTTTATTTCAGTTAATTAACCCTCAAAATATCTCATACACCAGCCACAATATTTGACCAAGAAAACAAGAGAAAAGAAAAACTTTTGACTACCAATCAACTTGTGACACTTGTCACCTTTGACCCAAATCAATTCCTATCCTTTTAACCTTCTTTGAAGCTTCAATTGCACTTCATTTCAGCCTCTATTTCTGCCATATGAACCGTGAGAAAGAGAGGGAAAAGCCAAGAGAAAGAAATCATAATCCATCTTGAGTTTGGTCCACTTAAGTGAGAAAACAAGAAATCTAAACCGATTAATCAATAGTTTGAGAGCTTAGGGAACCAGAAATTTCAAGAGGAGGTGAAGTATTACTCTTGCAAGCCCTTTTGTTGAGGTATAAGGTCTGACCCATGGCTTTGGTTCTTTTATTTTTGTTTAAGATGTTATATAGCTTGTGTTTTGGTTAGATTAGTAGCTATACAAGTTGTTGTGATGATTTTGGGGCTGTCACAAGTGGTATCAGAGCTTAGGCTTCAGATCTCTGTAGTGTATCCTAGGCTTGAAGTTTAGGATACCGGACTGTGGGATTTGATTTTATTTGAAAGTTAAGCAATTGAGGGATAAAACCTATAGCTGCTTCGCGTGGTCTCTGCGCGGGGTGAGCTTGGATGAAGTGGTGAATAAGTACGAAGGACTAGATGCTCGGTCAAGCATAAGTTATGGATCATAAATGTTATAGGCCTTAAATCTTTCTCATGGTATCTGAGGACCACAGGTAGGTGCGTCAGGTAGGAATTTCGATTGTAGATAGTTTACTCTTGGGACTGCAGCTTGAGATGTGAATTATCTTATTTCGGATTCTTGTGCCTGAGTACTCCAGAGTTGAGGCGCTTGAGATTTGCATTTTGGGAACATGAACAGGCTTTGTCTGGCTAGAGTGAGTACAAGAGATCAACGGGCACTTTGGGAAGTGGAGTAAGAAACCGGACGAGGGTGGTTTTCACTGAGTGTGGGACGACAAGTCGTGTTTCTTTCATTTTGCCCTTGCATTGTCCCTACATGTCATTTACTTGTGGTATGTTAATACCTGCATATATAATACTTGCTGCACTTGACTTTGTCTAACTTGAAATGTCTCTTGGTGTATATGGTGCATTATATTGCGTACATTTTGGCGTGACTTGTATATATATGTACACCTTTTGATCTTTTGATTCCAACCCTTAGCTCGTTGATTGCAATTTCGAGGACGAAATTCTTTGAAGAAGGGGAGATTGTGATACCCCAAATTTTAGGATACTATTTTTGTTTAATCTCAAAGAAAAGATTACGGTTTTTTTATTTTATTTTTGTCTTAAAACATTGTTTTATTTTAAATACTAGAAACCCTACTTGTACTTTAAAACCCTAGTTTACTTGTGACTAGCAGGTTATGTTTAAATCCCTCATATTTGACTCAAAACCCTAATTTTATTCTATGAAATTGTAAAATTCATCACACTTTTCTTAAAATTCCTTTTATTTGGAAATTATTCATTTAATATGATCCTACTACTCAAGTACTCCACAACAAGTGCAAATGAACCTAGAAAGTAGGGTTTCACTCTTCGTTTTCAAGATTGGAGCAAATTAGGGTTTTCGCGATTTTTTTCGCCGGATGATTATCCGGTACGGAGTGAGGATCAAATTTGGTGCTTAAGAGTGACTTTTGGATGAGGAAATATTATATGATTTGAAGTGATAATAATAAGTTAGTGATTAGAAAGTAAAAACCCTAGTATACGCGATTTAAGAAAAATCGGCTCGAACCGACGGGTACCGTTTGTTACCGGGTAAACACACCACTTGACCCATACTTTATTACCTTAATCTTCTCCTTTTATTTCAGTTAATTAACCCTCAAAATATCTCATACACCAGCCACAATATTTGACCAAGAAAACAAGAGAAAAGAAAAACTTTTGACTACCAATCAACTTGTGACACTTGTCACCTTTGACCCAAATCAATTCCTATCCTTTTAACCTTCTTTGAAGCTTCAATTGCACTTCATTTCAGCCTCTATTTCTGCCATATGAACCGTGAGAAAGAGAGGGAAAAGCCAAGAGAAAGAAATCATAATCCATCTTGAGTTTGGTCCACTTAAGTGAGAAAACAAGAAATCTAAACCGATTAATCTATAGTTTGAGAGCTTAGGGAACCAGAAATTTCAAGAGGAGGTGAAGTATTACTCTTGCAAGCCCTTTTGTTGAGGTATAAGGTCTGACCCATGGCTTTGGTTCTTTTATTTTTGTTTAAGATGTTATATAGCTTGTGTTTTGGTTAGATTAGTAGCTATACAAGTTGTTGTGATGATTTTGGGGCTGTCACAAGTGGTATCAGAGCTTAGGCTTCAGATCTCTGTAGTGTATCCTAGGCTTGAAGTTTAGGATACCGGACTGTGGGATTTGATTTTATTTGAAAGTTAAGCAATTGAGGGATAAAACCTATAGCTGCTTCGCGTGGTCTCTGCGCGGGGTGAGCTTGGATGAAGTGGTGAATAAGTACGAAGGACTAGATGCTCGGTCAAGCATAAGTTATGGATCATAAATGTTATAGGCCTTAAATCTTTCTCATGGTATCTGAGGACCACAGGCAGGTGCGTCAGGTAGGAATTTCGATTGTAGATAGTTTACTCTTGGGACTGCAGCTTGAGATGTGAATTATCTTATTTCGGATTCTTGTGCCTGAGTACTCCAGAGTTGAGGCGCTTGAGATTTGCATTTTGGGAACATGAACAGGCTTTGTCTGGCTAGAGTGAGTACAAGAGATCAACGGGCACTTTGGGAAGTGGAGTAAGAAACCGGACGAGGGTGGTTTTCACTGAGTGTGGGACGACAAGTCGTGTTTCTTTCATTTTGCCCTTGCATTGTCCCTACATGTCATTTACTTGTGGTATGTTAATACCTGCATATATAATACTTGCTGCACTTGACTTTGTCTAACTTGAAATGTCTCTTGGTGTATATGGTGCATTATATTGCGTACATTTTGGCGTGACTTGTATATATATGTACACCTTTTGATCTTTTGATTCCAACCCTTAGCTCGTTGATTGCAATTTCGAGGACGAAATTCTTTGAAGAAGGGGAGATTGTGATACCCCAAATTTTAGGATACTATTTTTGTTTAATCTCAAAGAAAAGATTACGGTTTTTTTATTTTATTTTTGTCTTAAAACATTGTTTTATTTTAAATACTAGAAACCCTACTTGTACTTTAAAACCCTAGTTTACTTGTGACTAGCAGGTTATGTTTAAATCCCTCATATTTGACTCAAAACCCTAATTTTATTCTATGAAATTGTAAAATTCATCACACTTTTCTTAAAATTCCTTTTATTTGGAAATTATTCATTTAATATGATCCTACTACTCAAGTACTCCACAACAAGTGCAAATGAACCTAGAAAGTAGGGTTTCACTCTTCGTTTTCAAGATTGGAGCAAATTAGGGTTTTCGCGATTTTTTTCGCCGGATGATTATCCGGTACGGAGTGAGGATCAAATTTGGTGCTTAAGAGTGACTTTTGGATGAGGAAATATTATATGATTTGAAGTGATAATAATAAGTTAGTGATTAGAAAGTAAAAACCCTAGTATACGCGATTTAAGAAAAATCGGCTCGAACCGACGGGTACCGTTTGTTACCGGGTAAACACACCACTTGACCCATACTTTATTACCTTAATCTTCTCCTTTTATTTCAGTTAATTAACCCTCAAAATATCTCATACACCAGCCACAATATTTGACCAAGAAAACAAGAGAAAAGAAAAACTTTTGACTACCAATCAACTTGTGACACTTGTCACCTTTGACCCAAATCAATTCCTATCCTTTTAACCTTCTTTGAAGCTTCAATTGCACTTCATTTCAGCCTCTATTTCTGCCATATGAACCGTGAGAAAGAGAGGGAAAAGCCAAGAGAAAGAAATCATAATCCATCTTGAGTTTGGTCCACTTAAGTGAGAAAACAAGAAATCTAAACCGATTAATCAATAGTTTGAGAGCTTAGGGAACCAGAAATTTCAAGAGGAGGTGAAGTATTACTCTTGCAAGCCCTTTTGTTGAGGTATAAGGTCTGACCCATGGCTTTGGTTCTTTTATTTTTGTTTAAGATGTTATATAGCTTGTGTTTTGGTTAGATTAGTAGCTATACAAGTTGTTGTGATGATTTTGGGGCTGTCACAAGTGGTATCAGAGCTTAGGCTTCAGATCTCTGTAGTGTATCCTAGGCTTGAAGTTTAGGATACCGGACTGTGGGATTTGATTTTATTTGAAAGTTAAGCAATTGAGGGATAAAACCTATAGCTGCTTCGCGTGGTCTCTGCGCGGGGTGAGCTTGGATGAAGTGGTGAATAAGTACGAAGGACTAGATGCTCGGTCAAGCATAAGTTATGGATCATAAATGTTATAGGCCTTAAATCTTTCTCATGGTATCTGAGGACCACAGGTAGGTGCGTCAGGTAGGAATTTCGATTGTAGATAGTTTACTCTTGGGACTGCAGCTTGAGATGTGAATTATCTTATTTCGGATTCTTGTGCCTGAGTACTCCAGAGTTGAGGCGCTTGAGATTTGCATTTTGGGAACATGAACAGGCTTTGTCTGGCTAGAGTGAGTACAAGAGATCAACGGGCACTTTGGGAAGTGGAGTAAGAAACCGGACGAGGGTGGTTTTCACTGAGTGTGGGACGACAAGTCGTGTTTCTTTCATTTTGCCCTTGCATTGTCCCTACATGTCATTTACTTGTGGTATGTTAATACCTGCATATATAATACTTGCTGCACTTGACTTTGTCTAACTTGAAATGTCTCTTGGTGTATATGGTGCATTATATTGCGTACATTTTGGCGTGACTTGTATATATATGTACACCTTTTGATCTTTTGATTCCAACCCTTAGCTCGTTGATTGCAATTTCGAGGACGAAATTCTTTGAAGAAGGGGAGATTGTGATACCCCAAATTTTAGGATACTATTTTTGTTTAATCTCAAAGAAAAGATTACGGTTTTTTTATTTTATTTTTGTCTTAAAACATTGTTTTATTTTAAATACTAGAAACCCTACTTGTACTTTAAAACCCTAGTTTACTTGTGACTAGCAGGTTATGTTTAAATCCCTCATATTTGACTCAAAACCCTAATTTTATTCTATGAAATTGTAAAATTCATCACACTTTTCTTAAAATTCCTTTTATTTGGAAATTATTCATTTAATATGATCCTACTACTCAAGTACTCCACAACAAGTGCAAATGAACCTAGAAAGTAGGGTTTCACTCTTCGTTTTCAAGATTGGAGCAAATTAGGGTTTTCGCGATTTTTTTCGCCGGATGATTATCCGGTACGGAGTGAGGATCAAATTTGGTGCTTAAGAGTGACTTTTGGATGAGGAAATATTATATGATTTGAAGTGATAATAATAAGTTAGTGATTAGAAAGTAAAAACCCTAGTATACGCGATTTAAGAAAAATCGGCTCGAACCGACGGGTACCGTTTGTTACCGGGTAAACACACCACTTGACCCATACTTTATTACCTTAATCTTCTCCTTTTATTTCAGTTAATTAACCCTCAAAATATCTCATACACCAGCCACAATATTTGACCAAGAAAACAAGAGAAAAGAAAAACTTTTGACTACCAATCAACTTGTGACACTTGTCACCTTTGACCCAAATCAATTCCTATCCTTTTAACCTTCTTTGAAGCTTCAATTGCACTTCATTTCAGCCTCTATTTCTGCCATATGAACCGTGAGAAAGAGAGGGAAAAGCCAAGAGAAAGAAATCATAATCCATCTTGAGTTTGGTCCACTTAAGTGAGAAAACAAGAAATCTAAACCGATTAATCAATAGTTTGAGAGCTTAGGGAACCAGAAATTTCAAGAGGAGGTGAAGTATTACTCTTGCAAGCCCTTTTGTTGAGGTATAAGGTCTGACCCATGGCTTTGGTTCTTTTATTTTTGTTTAAGATGTTATATAGCTTGTGTTTCGGTTAGATTAGTAGCTATACAAGTTGTTGTGATGATTTTGGGGCTGTCACAAGTGGTATCAGAGCTTAGGCTTCAGATCTCTGTAGTGTATCCTAGGCTTGAAGTTTAGGATACCGGACTGTGGGATTTGATTTTATTTGAAAGTTAAGCAATTGAGGGATAAAACCTATAGCTGCTTCGCGTGGTCTCTGCGCGGGGTGAGCTTGGATGAAGTGGTGAATAAGTACGAAGGACTAGATGCTCGGTCAAGCATAAGTTATGGATCATAAATGTTATAGGCCTTAAATCTTTCTCATGGTATCTGAGGACCACAGGTAGGTGCGTCAGGTAGGAATTTCGATTGTAGATAGTTTACTCTTGGGACTGCAGCTTGAGATGTGAATTATCTTATTTCGGATTCTTGTGCCTGAGTACTCCAGAGTTGAGGCGCTTGAGATTTGCATTTTGGGAACATGAACAGGCTTTGTCTGGCTAGAGTGAGTACAAGAGATCAACGGGCACTTTGGGAAGTGGAGTAAGAAACCGGACGAGGGTGGTTTTCACTGAGTGTGGGACGACAAGTCGTGTTTCTTTCATTTTGCCCTTGCATTGTCCCTACATGTCATTTACTTGTGGTATGTTAATACCTGCATATATAATACTTGCTGCACTTGACTTTGTCTAACTTGAAATGTCTCTTGGTGTATATGGTGCATTATATTGCGTACATTTTGGCGTGACTTGTATATATATGTACACCTTTTGATCTTTTGATTCCAACCCTTAGCTCGTTGATTGCAATTTCGAGGACGAAATTCTTTGAAGAAGGGGAGATTGTGATACCCCAAATTTTAGGATACTATTTTTGTTTAATCTCAAAGAAAAGATTACGGTTTTTTTATTTTATTTTTGTCTTAAAACATTGTTTTATTTTAAATACTAGAAACCCTACTTGTACTTTAAAACCCTAGTTTACTTGTGACTAGCAGGTTATGTTTAAATCCCTCATATTTGACTCAAAACCCTAATTTTATTCTATGAAATTGTAAAATTCATCACACTTTTCTTAAAATTCCTTTTATTTGGAAATTATTCATTTAATATGATCCTACTACTCAAGTACTCCACAACAAGTGCAAATGAACCTAGAAAGTAGGGTTTCACTCTTCGTTTTCAAGATTGGAGCAAATTAGGGTTTTCGCGATTTTTTTCGCCGGATGATTATCCGGTACGGAGTGAGGATCAAATTTGGTGCTTAAGAGTGACTTTTGGATGAGGAAATATTATATGATTTGAAGTGATAATAATAAGTTAGTGATTAGAAAGTAAAAACCCTAGTATACGCGATTTAAGAAAAATCGGCTCGAACCGACGGGTACCGTTTGTTACCGGGTAAACACACCACTTGACCCATACTTTATTACCTTAATCTTCTCCTTTTATTTCAGTTAATTAACCCTCAAAATATCTCATACACCAGCCACAATATTTGACCAAGAAAACAAGAGAAAAGAAAAACTTTTGACTACCAATCAACTTGTGACACTTGTCACCTTTGACCCAAATCAATTCCTATCCTTTTAACCTTCTTTGAAGCTTCAATTGCACTTCATTTCAGCCTCTATTTCTGCCATATGAACCGTGAGAAAGAGAGGGAAAAGCCAAGAGAAAGAAATCATAATCCATCTTGAGTTTGGTCCACTTAAGTGAGAAAACAAGAAATCTAAACCGATTAATCAATAGTTTGAGAGCTTAGGGAACCAGAAATTTCAAGAGGAGGTGAAGTATTACTCTTGCAAGCCCTTTTGTTGAGGTATAAGGTCTGACCCATGGCTTTGGTTCTTTTATTTTTGTTTAAGATGTTATATAGCTTGTGTTTCGGTTAGATTAGTAGCTATACAAGTTGTTGTGATGATTTTGGGGCTGTCACAAGTGGTATCAGAGCTTAGGCTTCAGATCTCTGTAGTGTATCCTAGGCTTGAAGTTTAGGATACCGGACTGTGGGATTTGATTTTATTTGAAAGTTAAGCAATTGAGGGATAAAACCTATAGCTGCTTCGCGTGGTCTCTGCGCGGGGTGAGCTTGGATGAAGTGGTGAATAAGTACGAAGGACTAGATGCTCGGTCAAGCATAAGTTATGGATCATAAATGTTATAGGCCTTAAATCTTTCTCATGGTATCTGAGGACCACAGGTAGGTGCGTCAGGTAGGAATTTCGATTGTAGATAGTTTACTCTTGGGACTGCAGCTTGAGATGTGAATTATCTTATTTCGGATTCTTGTGCCTGAGTACTCCAGAGTTGAGGCGCTTGAGATTTGCATTTTGGGAACATGAACAGGCTTTGTCTGGCTAGAGTGAGTACAAGAGATCAACGGGCACTTTGGGAAGTGGAGTAAGAAACCGGACGAGGGTGGTTTTCACTGAGTGTGGGACGACAAGTCGTGTTTCTTTCATTTTGCCCTTGCATTGTCCCTACATGTCATTTACTTGTGGTATGTTAATACCTGCATATATAATACTTGCTGCACTTGACTTTGTCTAACTTGAAATGTCTCTTGGTGTATATGGTGCATTATATTGCGTACATTTTGGCGTGACTTGTATATATATGTACACCTTTTGATCTTTTGATTCCAACCCTTAGCTCGTTGATTGCAATTTCGAGGACGAAATTCTTTGAAGAAGGGGAGATTGTGATACCCCAAATTTTAGGATACTATTTTTGTTTAATCTCAAAGAAAAGATTACGGTTTTTTTATTTTATTTTTGTCTTAAAACATTGTTTTATTTTAAATACTAGAAACCCTACTTGTACTTTAAAACCCTAGTTTACTTGTGACTAGCAGGTTATGTTTAAATCCCTCATATTTGACTCAAAACCCTAATTTTATTCTATGAAATTGTAAAATTCATCACACTTTTCTTAAAATTCCTTTTATTTGGAAATTATTCATTTAATATGATCCTACTACTCAAGTACTCCACAACAAGTGCAAATGAACCTAGAAAGTAGGGTTTCACTCTTCGTTTTCAAGATTGGAGCAAATTAGGGTTTTCGCGATTTTTTTCGCCGGATGATTATCCGGTACGGAGTGAGGATCAAATTTGGTGCTTAAGAGTGACTTTTGGATGAGGAAATATTATATGATTTGAAGTGATAATAATAAGTTAGTGATTAGAAAGTAAAAACCCTAGTATACGCGATTTAAGAAAAATCGGCTCGAACCGACGGGTACCGTTTGTTACCGGGTAAACACACCACTTGACCCATACTTTATTACCTTAATCTTCTCCTTTTATTTCAGTTAATTAACCCTCAAAATATCTCATACACCAGCCACAATATTTGACCAAGAAAACAAGAGAAAAGAAAAACTTTTGACTACCAATCAACTTGTGACACTTGTCACCTTTGACCCAAATCAATTCCTATCCTTTTAACCTTCTTTGAAGCTTCAATTGCACTTCATTTCAGCCTCTATTTCTGCCATATGAACCGTGAGAAAGAGAGGGAAAAGCCAAGAGAAAGAAATCATAATCCATCTTGAGTTTGGTCCACTTAAGTGAGAAAACAAGAAATCTAAACCGATTAATCAATAGTTTGAGAGCTTAGGGAACCAGAAATTTCAAGAGGAGGTGAAGTATTACTCTTGCAAGCCCTTTTGTTGAGGTATAAGGTCTGACCCATGGCTTTGGTTCTTTTATTTTTGTTTAAGATGTTATATAGCTTGTGTTTTGGTTAGATTAGTAGCTATACAAGTTGTTGTGATGATTTTGGGGCTGTCACAAGTGGTATCAGAGCTTAGGCTTCAGATCTCTGTAGTGTATCCTAGGCTTGAAGTTTAGGATACCGGACTGTGGGATTTGATTTTATTTGAAAGTTAAGCAATTGAGGGATAAAACCTATAGCTGCTTCGCGTGGTCTCTGCGCGGGGTGAGCTTGGATGAAGTGGTGAATAAGTACGAAGGACTAGATGCTCGGTCAAGCATAAGTTATGGATCATAAATGTTATAGGCCTTAAATCTTTCTCATGGTATCTGAGGACCACAGGTAGGTGCGTCAGGTAGGAATTTCGATTGTAGATAGTTTACTCTTGGGACTGCAGCTTGAGATGTGAATTATCTTATTTCGGATTCTTGTGCCTGAGTACTCCAGAGTTGAGGCGCTTGAGATTTGCATTTTGGGAACATGAACAGGCTTTGTCTGGCTAGAGTGAGTACAAGAGATCAACGGGCACTTTGGGAAGTGGAGTAAGAAACCGGACGAGGGTGGTTTTCACTGAGTGTGGGACGACAAGTCGTGTTTCTTTCATTTTGCCCTTGCATTGTCCCTACATGTCATTTACTTGTGGTATGTTAATACCTGCATATATAATACTTGCTGCACTTGACTTTGTCTAACTTGAAATGTCTCTTGGTGTATATGGTGCATTATATTGCGTACATTTTGGCGTGACTTGTATATATATGTACACCTTTTGATCTTTTGATTCCAACCCTTAGCTCGTTGATTGCAATTTCGAGGACGAAATTCTTTGAAGAAGGGGAGATTGTGATACCCCAAATTTTAGGATACTATTTTTGTTTAATCTCAAAGAAAAGATTACGGTTTTTTTATTTTATTTTTGTCTTAAAACATTGTTTTATTTTAAATACTAGAAACCCTACTTGTACTTTAAAACCCTAGTTTACTTGTGACTAGCAGGTTATGTTTAAATCCCTCATATTTGACTCAAAACCCTAATTTTATTCTATGAAATTGTAAAATTCATCACACTTTTCTTAAAATTCCTTTTATTTGGAAATTATTCATTTAATATGATCCTACTACTCAAGTACTCCACAACAAGTGCAAATGAACCTAGAAAGTAGGGTTTCACTCTTCGTTTTCAAGATTGGAGCAAATTAGGGTTTTCGCGATTTTTTTCGCCGGATGATTATCCGGTACGGAGTGAGGATCAAATTTGGTGCTTAAGAGTGACTTTTGGATGAGGAAATATTATATGATTTGAAGTGATAATAATAAGTTAGTGATTAGAAAGTAAAAACCCTAGTATACGCGATTTAAGAAAAATCGGCTCGAACCGACGGGTACCGTTTGTTACCGGGTAAACACACCACTTGACCCATACTTTATTACCTTAATCTTCTCCTTTTATTTCAGTTAATTAACCCTCAAAATATCTCATACACCAGCCACAATATTTGACCAAGAAAACAAGAGAAAAGAAAAACTTTTGACTACCAATCAACTTGTGACACTTGTCACCTTTGACCCAAATCAATTCCTATCCTTTTAACCTTCTTTGAAGCTTCAATTGCACTTCATTTCAGCCTCTATTTCTGCCATATGAACCGTGAGAAAGAGAGGGAAAAGCCAAGAGAAAGAAATCATAATCCATCTTGAGTTTGGTCCACTTAAGTGAGAAAACAAGAAATCTAAACCGATTAATCAATAGTTTGAGAGCTTAGGGAACCAGAAATTTCAAGAGGAGGTGAAGTATTACTCTTGCAAGCCCTTTTGTTGAGGTATAAGGTCTGACCCATGGCTTTGGTTCTTTTATTTTTGTTTAAGATGTTATATAGCTTGTGTTTTGGTTAGATTAGTAGCTATACAAGTTGTTGTGATGATTTTGGGGCTGTCACAAGTGGTATCAGAGCTTAGGCTTCAGATCTCTGTAGTGTATCCTAGGCTTGAAGTTTAGGATACCGGACTGTGGGATTTGATTTTATTTGAAAGTTAAGCAATTGAGGGATAAAACCTATAGCTGCTTCGCGTGGTCTCTGCGCGGGGTGAGCTTGGATGAAGTGGTGAATAAGTACGAAGGACTAGATGCTCGGTCAAGCATAAGTTATGGATCATAAATGTTATAGGCCTTAAATCTTTCTCATGGTATCTGAGGACCACAGGTAGGTGCGTCAGGTAGGAATTTCGATTGTAGATAGTTTACTCTTGGGACTGCAGCTTGAGATGTGAATTATCTTATTTCGGATTCTTGTGCCTGAGTACTCCAGAGTTGAGGCGCTTGAGATTTGCATTTTGGGAACATGAACAGGCTTTGTCTGGCTAGAGTGAGTACAAGAGATCAACGGGCACTTTGGGAAGTGGAGTAAGAAACCGGACGAGGGTGGTTTTCACTGAGTGTGGGACGACAAGTCGTGTTTCTTTCATTTTGCCCTTGCATTGTCCCTACATGTCATTTACTTGTGGTATGTTAATACCTGCATATATAATACTTGCTGCACTTGACTTTGTCTAACTTGAAATGTCTCTTGGTGTATATGGTGCATTATATTGCGTACATTTTGGCGTGACTTGTATATATATGTACACCTTTTGATCTTTTGATTCCAACCCTTAGCTCGTTGATTGCAATTTCGAGGACGAAATTCTTTGAAGAAGGGGAGATTGTGATACCCCAAATTTTAGGATACTATTTTTGTTTAATCTCAAAGAAAAGATTACGGTTTTTTTATTTTATTTTTGTCTTAAAACATTGTTTTATTTTAAATACTAGAAACCCTACTTGTACTTTAAAACCCTAGTTTACTTGTGACTAGCAGGTTATGTTTAAATCCCTCATATTTGACTCAAAACCCTAATTTTATTCTATGAAATTGTAAAATTCATCACACTTTTCTTAAAATTCCTTTTATTTGGAAATTATTCATTTAATATGATCCTACTACTCAAGTACTCCACAACAAGTGCAAATGAACCTAGAAAGTAGGGTTTCACTCTTCGTTTTCAAGATTGGAGCAAATTAGGGTTTTCGCGATTTTTTTCGCCGGATGATTATCCGGTACGGAGTGAGGATCAAATTTGGTGCTTAAGAGTGACTTTTGGATGAGGAAATATTATATGATTTGAAGTGATAATAATAAGTTAGTGATTAGAAAGTAAAAACCCTAGTATACGCGATTTAAGAAAAATCGGCTCGAACCGACGGGTACCGTTTGTTACCGGGTAAACACACCACTTGACCCATACTTTATTACCTTAATCTTCTCCTTTTATTTCAGTTAATTAACCCTCAAAATATCTCATACACCAGCCACAATATTTGACCAAGAAAACAAGAGAAAAGAAAAACTTTTGACTACCAATCAACTTGTGACACTTGTCACCTTTGACCCAAATCAATTCCTATCCTTTTAACCTTCTTTGAAGCTTCAATTGCACTTCATTTCAGCCTCTATTTCTGCCATATGAACCGTGAGAAAGAGAGGGAAAAGCCAAGAGAAAGAAATCATAATCCATCTTGAGTTTGGTCCACTTAAGTGAGAAAACAAGAAATCTAAACCGATTAATCAATAGTTTGAGAGCTTAGGGAACCAGAAATTTCAAGAGGAGGTGAAGTATTACTCTTGCAAGCCCTTTTGTTGAGGTATAAGGTCTGACCCATGGCTTTGGTTCTTTTATTTTTGTTTAAGATGTTATATAGCTTGTGTTTTGGTTAGATTAGTAGCTATACAAGTTGTTGTGATGATTTTGGGGCTGTCACAAGTGGTATCAGAGCTTAGGCTTCAGATCTCTGTAGTGTATCCTAGGCTTGAAGTTTAGGATACCGGACTGTGGGATTTGATTTTATTTGAAAGTTAAGCAATTGAGGGATAAAACCTATAGCTGCTTCGCGTGGTCTCTGCGCGGGGTGAGCTTGGATGAAGTGGTGAATAAGTACGAAGGACTAGATGCTCGGTCAAGCATAAGTTATGGATCATAAATGTTATAGGCCTTAAATCTTTCTCATGGTATCTGAGGACCACAGGTAGGTGCGTCAGGTAGGAATTTCGATTGTAGATAGTTTACTCTTGGGACTGCAGCTTGAGATGTGAATTATCTTATTTCGGATTCTTGTGCCTGAGTACTCCAGAGTTGAGGCGCTTGAGATTTGCATTTTGGGAACATGAACAGGCTTTGTCTGGCTAGAGTGAGTACAAGAGATCAACGGGCACTTTGGGAAGTGGAGTAAGAAACCGGACGAGGGTGGTTTTCACTGAGTGTGGGACGACAAGTCGTGTTTCTTTCATTTTGCCCTTGCATTGTCCCTACATGTCATTTACTTGTGGTATGTTAATACCTGCATATATAATACTTGCTGCACTTGACTTTGTCTAACTTGAAATGTCTCTTGGTGTATATGGTGCATTATATTGCGTACATTTTGGCGTGACTTGTATATATATGTACACCTTTTGATCTTTTGATTCCAACCCTTAGCTCGTTGATTGCAATTTCGAGGACGAAATTCTTTGAAGAAGGGGAGATTGTGATACCCCAAATTTTAGGATACTATTTTTGTTTAATCTCAAAGAAAAGATTACGGTTTTTTTATTTTATTTTTGTCTTAAAACATTGTTTTATTTTAAATACTAGAAACCCTACTTGTACTTTAAAACCCTAGTTTACTTGTGACTAGCAGGTTATGTTTAAATCCCTCATATTTGACTCAAAACCCTAATTTTATTCTATGAAATTGTAAAATTCATCACACTTTTCTTAAAATTCCTTTTATTTGGAAATTATTCATTTAATATGATCCTACTACTCAAGTACTCCACAACAAGTGCAAATGAACCTAGAAAGTAGGGTTTCACTCTTCGTTTTCAAGATTGGAGCAAATTAGGGTTTTCGCGATTTTTTTCGCCGGATGATTATCCGGTACGGAGTGAGGATCAAATTTGGTGCTTAAGAGTGACTTTTGGATGAGGAAATATTATATGATTTGAAGTGATAATAATAAGTTAGTGATTAGAAAGTAAAAACCCTAGTATACGCGATTTAAGAAAAATCGGCTCGAACCGACGGGTACCGTTTGTTACCGGGTAAACACACCACTTGACCCATACTTTATTACCTTAATCTTCTCCTTTTATTTCAGTTAATTAACCCTCAAAATATCTCATACACCAGCCACAATATTTGACCAAGAAAACAAGAGAAAAGAAAAACTTTTGACTACCAATCAACTTGTGACACTTGTCACCTTTGACCCAAATCAATTCCTATCCTTTTAACCTTCTTTGAAGCTTCAATTGCACTTCATTTCAGCCTCTATTTCTGCCATATGAACCGTGAGAAAGAGAGGGAAAAGCCAAGAGAAAGAAATCATAATCCATCTTGAGTTTGGTCCACTTAAGTGAGAAAACAAGAAATCTAAACCGATTAATCAATAGTTTGAGAGCTTAGGGAACCAGAAATTTCAAGAGGAGGTGAAGTATTACTCTTGCAAGCCCTTTTGTTGAGGTATAAGGTCTGACCCATGGCTTTGGTTCTTTTATTTTTGTTTAAGATGTTATATAGCTTGTGTTTTGGTTAGATTAGTAGCTATACAAGTTGTTGTGATGATTTTGGGGCTGTCACAAGTGGTATCAGAGCTTAGGCTTCAGATCTCTGTAGTGTATCCTAGGCTTGAAGTTTAGGATACCGGACTGTGGGATTTGATTTTATTTGAAAGTTAAGCAATTGAGGGATAAAACCTATAGCTGCTTCGCGTGGTCTCTGCGCGGGGTGAGCTTGGATGAAGTGGTGAATAAGTACGAAGGACTAGATGCTCGGTCAAGCATAAGTTATGGATCATAAATGTTATAGGCCTTAAATCTTTCTCATGGTATCTGAGGACCACAGGTAGGTGCGTCAGGTAGGAATTTCGATTGTAGATAGTTTACTCTTGGGACTGCAGCTTGAGATGTGAATTATCTTATTTCGGATTCTTGTGCCTGAGTACTCCAGAGTTGAGGCGCTTGAGATTTGCATTTTGGGAACATGAACAGGCTTTGTCTGGCTAGAGTGAGTACAAGAGATCAACGGGCACTTTGGGAAGTGGAGTAAGAAACCGGACGAGGGTGGTTTTCACTGAGTGTGGGACGACAAGTCGTGTTTCTTTCATTTTGCCCTTGCATTGTCCCTACATGTCATTTACTTGTGGTATGTTAATACCTGCATATATAATACTTGCTGCACTTGACTTTGTCTAACTTGAAATGTCTCTTGGTGTATATGGTGCATTATATTGCGTACATTTTGGCGTGACTTGTATATATATGTACACCTTTTGATCTTTTGATTCCAACCCTTAGCTCGTTGATTGCAATTTCGAGGACGAAATTCTTTGAAGAAGGGGAGATTGTGATACCCCAAATTTTAGGATACTATTTTTGTTTAATCTCAAAGAAAAGATTACGGTTTTTTTATTTTATTTTTGTCTTAAAACATTGTTTTATTTTAAATACTAGAAACCCTACTTGTACTTTAAAACCCTAGTTTACTTGTGACTAGCAGGTTATGTTTAAATCCCTCATATTTGACTCAAAACCCTAATTTTATTCTATGAAATTGTAAAATTCATCACACTTTTCTTAAAATTCCTTTTATTTGGAAATTATTCATTTAATATGATCCTACTACTCAAGTACTCCACAACAAGTGCAAATGAACCTAGAAAGTAGGGTTTCACTCTTCGTTTTCAAGATTGGAGCAAATTAGGGTTTTCGCGATTTTTTTCGCCGGATGATTATCCGGTACGGAGTGAGGATCAAATTTGGTGCTTAAGAGTGACTTTTGGATGAGGAAATATTATATGATTTGAAGTGATAATAATAAGTTAGTGATTAGAAAGTAAAAACCCTAGTATACGCGATTTAAGAAAAATCGGCTCGAACCGACGGGTACCGTTTGTTACCGGGTAAACACACCACTTGACCCATACTTTATTACCTTAATCTTCTCCTTTTATTTCAGTTAATTAACCCTCAAAATATCTCATACACCAGCCACAATATTTGACCAAGAAAACAAGAGAAAAGAAAAACTTTTGACTACCAATCAACTTGTGACACTTGTCACCTTTGACCCAAATCAATTCCTATCCTTTTAACCTTCTTTGAAGCTTCAATTGCACTTCATTTCAGCCTCTATTTCTGCCATATGAACCGTGAGAAAGAGAGGGAAAAGCCAAGAGAAAGAAATCATAATCCATCTTGAGTTTGGTCCACTTAAGTGAGAAAACAAGAAATCTAAACCGATTAATCAATAGTTTGAGAGCTTAGGGAACCAGAAATTTCAAGAGGAGGTGAAGTATTACTCTTGCAAGCCCTTTTGTTGAGGTATAAGGTCTGACCCATGGCTTTGGTTCTTTTATTTTTGTTTAAGATGTTATATAGCTTGTGTTTTGGTTAGATTAGTAGCTATACAAGTTGTTGTGATGATTTTGGGGCTGTCACAAGTGGTATCAGAGCTTAGGCTTCAGATCTCTGTAGTGTATCCTAGGCTTGAAGTTTAGGATACCGGACTGTGGGATTTGATTTTATTTGAAAGTTAAGCAATTGAGGGATAAAACCTATAGCTGCTTCGCGTGGTCTCTGCGCGGGGTGAGCTTGGATGAAGTGGTGAATAAGTACGAAGGACTAGATGCTCGGTCAAGCATAAGTTATGGATCATAAATGTTATAGGCCTTAAATCTTTCTCATGGTATCTGAGGACCACAGGCAGGTGCGTCAGGTAGGAATTTCGATTGTAGATAGTTTACTCTTGGGACTGCAGCTTGAGATGTGAATTATCTTATTTCGGATTCTTGTGCCTGAGTACTCCAGAGTTGAGGCGCTTGAGATTTGCATTTTGGGAACATGAACAGGCTTTGTCTGGCTAGAGTGAGTACAAGAGATCAACGGGCACTTTGGGAAGTGGAGTAAGAAACCGGACGAGGGTGGTTTTCACTGAGTGTGGGACGACAAGTCGTGTTTCTTTCATTTTGCCCTTGCATTGTCCCTACATGTCATTTACTTGTGGTATGTTAATACCTGCATATATAATACTTGCTGCACTTGACTTTGTCTAACTTGAAATGTCTCTTGGTGTATATGGTGCATTATATTGCGTACATTTTGGCGTGACTTGTATATATATGTACACCTTTTGATCTTTTGATTCCAACCCTTAGCTCGTTGATTGCAATTTCGAGGACGAAATTCTTTGAAGAAGGGGAGATTGTGATACCCCAAATTTTAGGATACTATTTTTGTTTAATCTCAAAGAAAAGATTACGGTTTTTTTATTTTATTTTTGTCTTAAAACATTGTTTTATTTTAAATACTAGAAACCCTACTTGTACTTTAAAACCCTAGTTTACTTGTGACTAGCAGGTTATGTTTAAATCCCTCATATTTGACTCAAAACCCTAATTTTATTCTATGAAATTGTAAAATTCATCACACTTTTCTTAAAATTCCTTTTATTTGGAAATTATTCATTTAATATGATCCTACTACTCAAGTACTCCACAACAAGTGCAAATGAACCTAGAAAGTAGGGTTTCACTCTTCGTTTTCAAGATTGGAGCAAATTAGGGTTTTCGCGATTTTTTTCGCCGGATGATTATCCGGTACGGAGTGAGGATCAAATTTGGTGCTTAAGAGTGACTTTTGGATGAGGAAATATTATATGATTTGAAGTGATAATAATAAGTTAGTGATTAGAAAGTAAAAACCCTAGTATACGCGATTTAAGAAAAATCGGCTCGAACCGACGGGTACCGTTTGTTACCGGGTAAACACACCACTTGACCCATACTTTAATACCTTAATCTTCTCCTTTTATTTCAGTTAATTAACCCTCAAAATATCTCATACACCAGCCACAATATTTGACCAAGAAAACAAGAGAAAAGAAAAACTTTTGACTACCAATCAACTTGTGACACTTGTCACCTTTGACCCAAATCAATTCCTATCCTTTTAACCTTCTTTGAAGCTTCAATTGCACTTCATTTCAGCCTCTATTTCTGCCATATGAACCGTGAGAAAGAGAGGGAAAAGCCAAGAGAAAGAAATCATAATCCATCTTGAGTTTGGTCCACTTAAGTGAGAAAACAAGAAATCTAAACCGATTAATCTATAGTTTGAGAGCTTAGGGAACCAGAAATTTCAAGAGGAGGTGAAGTATTACTCTTGCAAGCCCTTTTGTTGAGGTATAAGGTCTGACCCATGGCTTTGGTTCTTTTATTTTTGTTTAAGATGTTATATAGCTTGTGTTTTGGTTAGATTAGTAGCTATACAAGTTGTTGTGATGATTTTGGGGCTGTCACAAGTGGTATCAGAGCTTAGGCTTCAGATCTCTGTAGTGTATCCTAGGCTTGAAGTTTAGGATACCGGACTGTGGGATTTGATTTTATTTGAAAGTTAAGCAATTGAGGGATAAAACCTATAGCTGCTTCGCGTGGTCTCTGCGCGGGGTGAGCTTGGATGAAGTGGTGAATAAGTACGAAGGACTAGATGCTCGGTCAAGCATAAGTTATGGATCATAAATGTTATAGGCCTTAAATCTTTCTCATGGTATCTGAGGACCACAGGCAGGTGCGTCAGGTAGGAATTTCGATTGTAGATAGTTTACTCTTGGGACTGCAGCTTGAGATGTGAATTATCTTATTTCGGATTCTTGTGCCTGAGTACTCCAGAGTTGAGGCGCTTGAGATTTGCATTTTGGGAACATGAACAGGCTTTGTCTGGCTAGAGTGAGTACAAGAGATCAACGGGCACTTTGGGAAGTGGAGTAAGAAACCGGACGAGGGTGGTTTTCACTGAGTGTGGGACGACAAGTCGTGTTTCTTTCATTTTGCCCTTGCATTGTCCCTACATGTCATTTACTTGTGGTATGTTAATACCTGCATATATAATACTTGCTGCACTTGACTTTGTCTAACTTGAAATGTCTCTTGGTGTATATGGTGCATTATATTGCGTACATTTTGGCGTGACTTGTATATATATGTACACCTTTTGATCTTTTGATTCCAACCCTTAGCTCGTTGATTGCAATTTCGAGGACGAAATTCTTTGAAGAAGGGGAGATTGTGATACCCCAAATTTTAGGATACTATTTTTGTTTAATCTCAAAGAAAAGATTACGGTTTTTTTATTTTATTTTTGTCTTAAAACATTGTTTTATTTTAAATACTAGAAACCCTACTTGTACTTTAAAACCCTAGTTTACTTGTGACTAGCAGGTTATGTTTAAATCCCTCATATTTGACTCAAAACCCTAATTTTATTCTATGAAATTGTAAAATTCATCACACTTTTCTTAAAATTCCTTTTATTTGGAAATTATTCATTTAATATGATCCTACTACTCAAGTACTCCACAACAAGTGCAAATGAACCTAGAAAGTAGGGTTTCACTCTTCGTTTTCAAGATTGGAGCAAATTAGGGTTTTCGCGATTTTTTTCGCCGGATGATTATCCGGTACGGAGTGAGGATCAAATTTGGTGCTTAAGAGTGACTTTTGGATGAGGAAATATTATATGATTTGAAGTGATAATAATAAGTTAGTGATTAGAAAGTAAAAACCCTAGTATACGCGATTTAAGAAAAATCGGCTCGAACCGACGGGTACCGTTTGTTACCGGGTAAACACACCACTTGACCCATACTTTAATACCTTAATCTTCTCCTTTTATTTCAGTTAATTAACCCTCAAAATATCTCATACACCAGCCACAATATTTGACCAAGAAAACAAGAGAAAAGAAAAACTTTTGACTACCAATCAACTTGTGACACTTGTCACCTTTGACCCAAATCAATTCCTATCCTTTTAACCTTCTTTGAAGCTTCAATTGCACTTCATTTCAGCCTCTATTTCTGCCATATGAACCGTGAGAAAGAGAGGGAAAAGCCAAGAGAAAGAAATCATAATCCATCTTGAGTTTGGTCCACTTAAGTGAGAAAACAAGAAATCTAAACCGATTAATCTATAGTTTGAGAGCTTAGGGAACCAGAAATTTCAAGAGGAGGTGAAGTATTACTCTTGCAAGCCCTTTTGTTGAGGTATAAGGTCTGACCCATGGCTTTGGTTCTTTTATTTTTGTTTAAGATGTTATATAGCTTGTGTTTTGGTTAGATTAGTAGCTATACAAGTTGTTGTGATGATTTTGGGGCTGTCACAAGTGGTATCAGAGCTTAGGCTTCAGATCTCTGTAGTGTATCCTAGGCTTGAAGTTTAGGATACCGGACTGTGGGATTTGATTTTATTTGAAAGTTAAGCAATTGAGGGATAAAACCTATAGCTGCTTCGCGTGGTCTCTGCGCGGGGTGAGCTTGGATGAAGTGGTGAATAAGTACGAAGGACTAGATGCTCGGTCAAGCATAAGTTATGGATCATAAATGTTATAGGCCTTAAATCTTTCTCATGGTATCTGAGGACCACAGGCAGGTGCGTCAGGTAGGAATTTCGATTGTAGATAGTTTACTCTTGGGACTGCAGCTTGAGATGTGAATTATCTTATTTCGGATTCTTGTGCCTGAGTACTCCAGAGTTGAGGCGCTTGAGATTTGCATTTTGGGAACATGAACAGGCTTTGTCTGGCTAGAGTGAGTACAAGAGATCAACGGGCACTTTGGGAAGTGGAGTAAGAAACCGGACGAGGGTGGTTTTCACTGAGTGTGGGACGACAAGTCGTGTTTCTTTCATTTTGCCCTTGCATTGTCCCTACATGTCATTTACTTGTGGTATGTTAATACCTGCATATATAATACTTGCTGCACTTGACTTTGTCTAACTTGAAATGTCTCTTGGTGTATATGGTGCATTATATTGCGTACATTTTGGCGTGACTTGTATATATATGTACACCTTTTGATCTTTTGATTCCAACCCTTAGCTCGTTGATTGCAATTTCGAGGACGAAATTCTTTGAAGAAGGGGAGATTGTGATACCCCAAATTTTAGGATACTATTTTTGTTTAATCTCAAAGAAAAGATTACGGTTTTTTTATTTTATTTTTGTCTTAAAACATTGTTTTATTTTAAATACTAGAAACCCTACTTGTACTTTAAAACCCTAGTTTACTTGTGACTAGCAGGTTATGTTTAAATCCCTCATATTTGACTCAAAACCCTAATTTTATTCTATGAAATTGTAAAATTCATCACACTTTTCTTAAAATTCCTTTTATTTGGAAATTATTCATTTAATATGATCCTACTACTCAAGTACTCCACAACAAGTGCAAATGAACCTAGAAAGTAGGGTTTCACTCTTCGTTTTCAAGATTGGAGCAAATTAGGGTTTTCGCGATTTTTTTCGCCGGATGATTATCCGGTACGGAGTGAGGATCAAATTTGGTGCTTAAGAGTGACTTTTGGATGAGGAAATATTATATGATTTGAAGTGATAATAATAAGTTAGTGATTAGAAAGTAAAAACCCTAGTATACGCGATTTAAGAAAAATCGGCTCGAACCGACGGGTACCGTTTGTTACCGGGTAAACACACCACTTGACCCATACTTTATTACCTTAATCTTCTCCTTTTATTTCAGTTAATTAACCCTCAAAATATCTCATACACCAGCCACAATATTTGACCAAGAAAACAAGAGAAAAGAAAAACTTTTGACTACCAATCAACTTGTGACACTTGTCACCTTTGACCCAAATCAATTCCTATCCTTTTAACCTTCTTTGAAGCTTCAATTGCACTTCATTTCAGCCTCTATTTCTGCCATATGAACCGTGAGAAAGAGAGGGAAAAGCCAAGAGAAAGAAATCATAATCCATCTTGAGTTTGGTCCACTTAAGTGAGAAAACAAGAAATCTAAACCGATTAATCAATAGTTTGAGAGCTTAGGGAACCAGAAATTTCAAGAGGAGGTGAAGTATTACTCTTGCAAGCCCTTTTGTTGAGGTATAAGGTCTGACCCATGGCTTTGGTTCTTTTATTTTTGTTTAAGATGTTTTATAGCTTGTGTTTTGGTTAGATTAGTAGCTATACAAGTTGTTGTGATGATTTTGGGGCTGTCACAAGTGGTATCAGAGCTTAGGCTTCAGATCTCTGTAGTGTATCCTAGGCTTGAAGTTTAGGATACCGGACTGTGGGATTTGATTTTATTTGAAAGTTAAGCAATTGAGGGATAAAACCTATAGCTGCTTCGCGTGGTCTCTGCGCGGGGTGAGCTTGGATGAAGTGGTGAATAAGTACGAAGGACTAGATGCTCGGTCAAGCATAAGTTATGGATCATAAATGTTATAGGCCTTAAATCTTTCTCATGGTATCTGAGGACCACAGGCAGGTGCGTCAGGTAGGAATTTCGATTGTAGATAGTTTACTCTTGGGACTGCAGCTTGAGATGTGAATTATCTTATTTCGGATTCTTGTGCCTGAGTACTCCAGAGTTGAGGCGCTTGAGATTTGCATTTTGGGAACATGAACAGGCTTTGTCTGGCTAGAGTGAGTACAAGAGATCAACGGGCACTTTGGGAAGTGGAGTAAGAAACCGGACGAGGGTGGTTTTCACTGAGTGTGGGACGACAAGTCGTGTTTCTTTCATTTTGCCCTTGCATTGTCCCTACATGTCATTTACTTGTGGTATGTTAATACCTGCATATATAATACTTGCTGCACTTGACTTTGTCTAACTTGAAATGTCTCTTGGTGTATATGGTGCATTATATTGCGTACATTTTGGCGTGACTTGTATATATATGTACACCTTTTGATCTTTTGATTCCAACCCTTAGCTCGTTGATTGCAATTTCGAGGACGAAATTCTTTGAAGAAGGGGAGATTGTGATACCCCAAATTTTAGGATACTATTTTTGTTTAATCTCAAAGAAAAGATTACGGTTTTTTTATTTTATTTTTGTCTTAAAACATTGTTTTATTTTAAATACTAGAAACCCTACTTGTACTTTAAAACCCTAGTTTACTTGTGACTAGCAGGTTATGTTTAAATCCCTCATATTTGACTCAAAACCCTAATTTTATTCTATGAAATTGTAAAATTCATCACACTTTTCTTAAAATTCCTTTTATTTGGAAATTATTCATTTAATATGATCCTACTACTCAAGTACTCCACAACAAGTGCAAATGAACCTAGAAAGTAGGGTTTCACTCTTCGTTTTCAAGATTGGAGCAAATTAGGGTTTTCGCGATTTTTTTCGCCGGATGATTATCCGGTACGGAGTGAGGATCAAATTTGGTGCTTAAGAGTGACTTTTGGATGAGGAAATATTATATGATTTGAAGTGATAATAATAAGTTAGTGATTAGAAAGTAAAAACCCTAGTATACGCGATTTAAGAAAAATCGGCTCGAACCGACGGGTACCGTTTGTTACCGGGTAAACACACCACTTGACCCATACTTTATTACCTTAATCTTCTCCTTTTATTTCAGTTAATTAACCCTCAAAATATCTCATACACCAGCCACAATATTTGACCAAGAAAACAAGAGAAAAGAAAAACTTTTGACTACCAATCAACTTGTGACACTTGTCACCTTTGACCCAAATCAATTCCTATCCTTTTAACCTTCTTTGAAGCTTCAATTGCACTTCATTTCAGCCTCTATTTCTGCCATATGAACCGTGAGAAAGAGAGGGAAAAGCCAAGAGAAAGAAATCATAATCCATCTTGAGTTTGGTCCACTTAAGTGAGAAAACAAGAAATCTAAACCGATTAATCAATAGTTTGAGAGCTTAGGGAACCAGAAATTTCAAGAGGAGGTGAAGTATTACTCTTGCAAGCCCTTTTGTTGAGGTATAAGGTCTGACCCATGGCTTTGGTTCTTTTATTTTTGTTTAAGATGTTAT
Organism: Coffea arabica; assembly: GCF_036785885.1. Classification (NCBI taxonomy): domain Eukaryota; kingdom Viridiplantae; phylum Streptophyta; class Magnoliopsida; order Gentianales; family Rubiaceae; genus Coffea; species Coffea arabica. Next base: position 40,988,882 of record NC_092329.1, read on the forward strand.
ATAGCTTGTGTTTTGGTTAGATTAGTAGCTATACAAGTTGTTGTGATGATTTTGGGGCTGTCACACGCCTCATACTACCACTAAGCATGATTTAAGCATCAATTAAGGGAGGAGGGTGGTTCTTCACAACTTACCTTAAAACAAGAGAGAGAGAGCTATTGGACACCTTAACTTTCCAAAAAAACTTCACACAACAACTCACCAACACTTCCTTAAGTGGTTTTATGGAGCAAAATCAAGGTTGGATGGTTGGTTTTGATGATTTGGAACAAGATTGAAGTGTTTTCTTCCTTGTGCTTGGAGTAAGAGAGAGAGAAAGAGAGAAAGAGAGGGCCGGCCACTTCTTGATGATTTTTGAAGATTTTTAGTCATTTTTAAGCTATTTTAACCAATTTGGTAAAAGGGTGAATAGTGTTCTAACAAGTGCAACCAATCCTATGGTGACACTTGTCACCTTTTATTAAATGCTCACCTACCTTGTCTCTCTTATATCAATCCACTTAGCACCCTCTACTTATCTCTTAACACCCGGTAAATTAATTCCAGTATCCAAAACTTAACCTAGTTGGTCGAATTTTTCCGAATTTTTCGCACTAGTGGGTCCTACGTCCGGTATACGCTCTTAATTTCTCAAAATCCATTCGATACTAGAAAAAACATCTAAAAATTATATCTGCTCCTTAAATTCATCTAGAAATTTTTCTAATCACGAAAATGCAGAAAACAAGCCATGAAAAATATATAACCTAGAAAATGAAAAATACGGGTTCTCACATTCTGTCTGTATGATTTATGGTGATTTTTCAAATTTAACGGAAATTGTATACTTGTTCTGTCTTTTACTGGATAAAACAGCAATTTGAGGCTCGAATTTGACTGACTTGTGATCTAAATCTTATAAATGTGTCTTCTAAGAAATTGTACCGCTTTGAGTCTATTTTCTGACGGTATAAAATTTATCAATTTTGGACTTAAGAATCTTGAGATATGATTTTTCAAATGGTGGTGCGCAAAACTGGAAAATCCTGTTTTCCTAAAATTATCCTTACTCTCATTTTCCACCTTAAGTTTGGAGTTAGTAAGTCATTGTAAGTATGGTTTTTGATAGAAATATAGGGTTTTGGGGTTTGTTCTTGTTGTAGAACCAACCGCTACCTTTTTACTTCAAAGCCACATTGTTATTTCTTTACCCTAGTGGTTCAATTGACTAGGCATACGACTTGTGGTCGAGCCTCATTTGTGCATTCGATTTCTTGGGTTTCTGGATGGGGAAAATCATAATTATTTTATCTTGATTGTTATTAGGACGTGACGGTGATCAAAGCTATCCTTTGGAAGAAAACTTTTGAAGTTATCTTTGCTTGAATTGGTGAGTACCACTCGCATGACTTGTTGCATAACTGGTTTATTTGTACTTGAAATCTGTTAAATCTGTGACTTGAATGACTATGAACTCTATTTATTCTGAATGAGATGAGAGTGTACTTTATCACACTCGCTCTCTTGCCTTGTGATCATTTACTGTGTGAATTTGAATCTGTTATCTATATCTGTATCTGTTCTGATGTCGTTTGGATGCTTGTATCCAACGACCCTTCTGTGACCTCTGAGCTCAAATCCTATGGCTAAGTTACTCGAGTCAAGCCGGCAAGGGCTTGGTCGATTAGATAATAAGTCACAGTAGTCTGTTTTTGGGAAATCTTTAGGTATTGGAGATTCTAGATTTCCAGTATACTCAAGTATTACCACTTCTGTTTCTGTTGAGGTTTCGGGCCCGGTAAGAGGTATGTTTGATGGACGAAATTTGGTGTAAAGTGGGGTTTACAGACATGGTTGTTCTTTATATGTTGACGGAGAGTCAACGGGTTTGGATCAAGTACTGCAAATGGAAATTTTGGTGTATTCTTTCCATCTAAAGTGTTTGTTCATTTCCTTATTTGATATGTATATGTGACTAATTGAATATGAAGTTCCATAATTCTTGACTGCTATTATTTCTGGTACCTCATTGAGCGTAAAGTCACCCCTTTCTCGTTATCTTTGTTTTCGTTACAGGGGACAAACTTTGAAATCATGGTTTTGGAAGGAAGGGTCAAGCTAGTGTATATGTTATTTTGTTAAGCTCTTTTGCAATCACACCCTAATTGTATTTTGAACAGTATGAATACTTTGGCTTGTACTTTAGTTCATTTGTTCAAGACTCCGATATAAATATATGTATAAGTGTTTAACCTTTTCTATTGAGTGCATTCATTTGAGATGTTATACTTCTATGGATTTGGTGAACATTTCTTGTAGCTGTTGGACGATCCGGTGAGCGCTGCGTTTGAAAAGGAAAGAAGAAAAATTTTGGCGGGAAAATTCTTTGGAGAATCCGGCTGCATATCCGGCCAGTTCTTGGCCGGATTGGCGGGGCAAGTTGAAAAAAAATTTGACCAGCCACTACCTCGAATCCGACTATTAATCCGACCGGATGGCCAACTTCCGGCCGGATTGTGACATGGCCTTTTTGTTTCTTTTTCCTTTTCGTTTCTCTTTTCATTAAAGTGTTTAATCGAAGTCCCGTACTACTGTACGGTTTGGTAAGTTCTATTTTGGATTTGGTGGTCTCCAATTGTTCATTTTCTTTGGGTTCTATCGCACGTAGGTTTGTGAGATTTGACTCCGTAGTCCTGGCGAGACCTGGGCAGACGGTCCGTCGAACCCTTTGGTTCGCGTTAAAGGGAGGTGGGGCTGTCACAAAAGATGCCCTCACTTTTGTTACTATTGTGGATAAGAACACTTAGTTTGAAAATTATATGAGCGAAAGCTCCCCAAGGAGTCCACTAAAAAACCTGGAAAATAGAACCCAAATAGAGTTGTTGAAGAATCAGATGCAAGAGAGCAAACCATGTCAATTCTATGAGAGAATAAAAATTCTTTTAATTGCTTATCCTGAGAATAGTGGCATAACTAGTGAAATTGCAAAAGACCTAAATGTTGAAAGAAAGAGAGAGACCAGAGTTTTGAAAAACCTATGAAAAAAACCTTGAGTGATGAAAATAGTAATAGAGAGAAAATAGAAAAAAAATTTATTAGAATTGAAGAATTATAGAGAGATTAAGAGGAAACATAATTGAAAGCAAGATAGTGAGTGATGACATATGTGATTATGATCAAATGTGTGTTAAAGGAAACATAATAAAATGTGAAAGTAAGAAAAAAGAATGATGCAACCCCAAGTTCAAGTCCAAACTTAGAAGTTATTTCTCTTGTTCGTGTCAAGTTCAAGTTGGACTACTCATGCGACAACACCTTTATACTCAAGATATTCGAATGGAAGGAAGTTAAGGAAAAATCGCCAAATGAAGTTTGAAGACAAAGCTCGGCATTGGAACCTTAGCTAAACACTAGCTAATATCGGTTGATCCAAACTTATGAATGTCCTACAAATCAATGAAGATCCGTGATTGGGTTTCTTAGTGAGATCTATGAGCTTAACATAAGTTAGGGTTTATTGGAATTATTTTAGCTCGTTTATTAGTTAGTTTTTTTAGTTTGTGTGATTAGCTCATGCTGAGCGAGTGTGTCCGAGCAGTGTTAGTTAATGTTTAGTTGTTTCCAAGTGTGTTATTAAGAGTTCATTTGTCACAAATCCTAGTGTTAGTAAGATTTGTAGAAACAGCTAGCAATAATTAAACAATAAGCTGATTAGGGATTCCAAGTTCCATTCAATTTTAGTCTCGTAAACGTCTATATAAGGACCTTTTGTCTTGCATTAATAACACAAGTAGTATTTTCCAGCAATTGAGAGAGTTTCTCTAAACTTTCTTGAAGTAACCTTTCAATATCTTAGAATTTGTTCTAGGTATTTGCTTGGCTTATCAAACATGAATCACACTTGTTTTTGGCGCCTTCTACCTAGCAACCAAAGTTCTATCTATCGCTTGTTGTAGGTTAAGATTTCATCTTAGTTCATAATATAGGGGTTTATAGGGTTTCGGTTTCTGCAACAATTATCAAATTTTGGTACGTTGTCTAAATCCTGACTTGTGGGATATGAGTTCTTCCAATTCTTAGTTAGATTCGTATCAGTTGGCATCAGAGTTGGGTGAGAGTATCCAGGTTATATCCTTTCTTGTCTCTTTGTTTGTCTCATTTCTTGTGGTTTCTAATTTTATTTGTGTAAAAAAAAATTCATTACTGGAGTGATTACTGTTCATTGTTACTGTAGTGATTACTATTCATTGTTATTATAACAATATTGTTCATCCTGTGGTAACCATTCATCTAGAAAAAAAATTCTATTTGTATGTTATCTTCCTTATGTCTTGTGTCCATTTCAATAATAATAAAAAAAAAGAAATACGTTTGTTCTTACCAAGTGTCAGTTCTAGGGTTTGTGGCTGATTGCACTTGTCTAGGAATATGTTGTGGATTCTTGGAGTTTTTCTTGAATTTCTTGAATCCCTTGTTTATTTCTGGAAAAACTTGAAGTTCTCAACATAAACTTTCGAGTTTGTTGCAAAAATTGAATCAAGTTTCCAAATCTTGAAGTTCTTGAACTTTAAAAAACATTCATGAAACCCACAGCTATTGTGTTATTTCTTGAAGTTGCAAATTGATAAAAAAAAATATAACGCAACAAATTGTCTTGAAAAACCCTTCTTGATAGATTCTTCCATAAAAAAAATTCCAAATTACATTTAGATAAGGAAGAATGTGAAAAGGTAACAGTTTGTTTCCTAATCCAAAACCTACTTGGATTTGTTTCTCTAAAGCTGTCAAACCTGAAATTTTATTTTCCAGCAATTAGGAAACCAACTTCAAGTCTGAAATTCACTTGGAAACAAGGGTTTTAACCACTTTTCGTTGCCTAAACAGAAATTTCAATGTACCATCAAAATTTTCCTCAATTTTTCTAGCCACATAGTGTCGGGTAGAGTTGCTTCTAGGTTCCTTAAATTTCCAACTTTGTGTCTTGCATTTTAGTCATTAATTCCAAATCTGTCCAGCAACAAATTAAGTGTCTTTGAATCAAAATTTCAAATTATTCCACCTCAAAAATTTTGTTCCCTCCAAGACACAACAAGTCCTCCATTATTTGTAACGACCCCACCTCCCCCTAAGGCGAACCAGAGGGTTCGGCGGACCGCCTGCCCAGCTCTCGCCGGGACTCAGTCGCTCACTACAGTCCTCAACCCAATTACAATATAAATCTCAAGTATACATCAAATGGTCCACAAATACACATCCGTCTCCAATAATTACATGTCACAAATGCAGCGGAAACTAATCCCAAATATACATAAAATAATACCAAATCCAAAATTGTACAAAGTTTAGGCCATCCATACACGTGCACAAGTACTACAAGTCCTTCCTTCGCCACGAGCCCTGTGGAGGGGAATAAAATAGTTTTTGGGGTGAGCTAAAAGCTCAGCGAGTAAGCAGAAAATCATTAATCAAATCGGTTTCACAATAGTTCATTTCAATGATGTCATATAGCAATGATGTCATAAATCAAATGATAAATCCGGAAACAACTACAACATTTGCAAAACAGTAAATATGGATTATCAATAATTCAAGAAACATTTACAATGGAAAGCGATAGTAACATTCATGAAAGGATACATTCATTCTCCTGACATTTCCTCGCTCATTTGGTCATTCATTTCATTTCATTCACCCCGTCCCTGGCTTTTGGCCAGGCTCCACCAACCTACATAGGTAATACTCGAGTATACCAAACATTCACCCAAGTTCCTAATCGCCTGACCGAGTCCGCTTCTGGCTCAAGACGACCGGTAACAAGGGGCAATGGCCAGTTCAACCCAAAAGGTTTACATTCATGCGCAAGTAAAATTTCAATCGAAAATTTCACATTTATCGAGGTCGAGTGCGATAAAGTACACACTCGCCTCGAAAACTCGTTTTGGAAATCATTATAAGCGCTTAACACGTTATCAACCAAAATACAAGTCATGAAGTCAAGAAATATAGCAAACAAGGCACACTCACATGCCAGCACGCATGATATGCAAGAAAACATTTCAAAAGTAACTTTGGAAACAGTTCAAAAGTAAATAATGTAAGAAACGGTTCATAAATAACTTTAGAAGTAGTTTGAGGTCACTCACCTCCACGGCTCAGAAATCATCCATCACATAACATTGCCTTGTTCAAATCCAAGTCTTAGATCACAAACTCAATGCAAACAAGTCCTTTAAAACTTCGGACAGCACTTCCCCTAAATTTGCTTACTTTCCCAGCCATCATGGCCTCATTATTTCCTCAGCCAGTCCCAAAGGTACACACACAACAACAAGTTCATCCAATAGTCATTCAGCAAGCTCCAAGTAGTACTAGTACAAGTCAAGCTAGGAAAAGTCCGGAAATGAAGGTTAAGCTCAAAACCAGAAAAACAGTTTTTGACGTCATTTTGCGGTAATGGTACCAAAGGCACTACGATTGTCGGATGAGGGTGTAAGACCCACCGTTTCGAAGCTAAGAACCAGGGCTACAACAATGTAGAAGGTCACTCAGTCCAGTTCTTAGTACAACTAGGTCAAATATGCCAAAATACCAAACCAGAACCACTAAAACAGGTTCACAAATCACACAATGCTGTAATGAGTCCAACTCGGTCCATACAAGTCCAAATGCATTGATTCCAAAGGCATATGGTAGCTAAGACATCCAGCTACATTTCATCAGAAAACACCAACATCCAAATCCAAAGTAATTCCAGTCAAAATGGCCAATTACAAGTGCAGTTTTCGCATTCTGATCAACCCAGAATGGCAACAGTAAAATCGACATATCTCACTCTACACTAGTCCAAATGACCTGAAATTTTACAGACACTTCAAACTCATCAATACCTACAACTTTCATGTTTTAAGCAAAGACCAATTCGGCCTCTAACCACCTGATCAAAAACCGGACAGAAAAGGGGGTTTATGAACCCTACCTTTTCATGTTTCAATCCAAACCCAAAATTGATTGCAATTTCCTATCAAACACACCTACTAGAGTCACAACCCCTCATTATCAATCATCATAAACAACCACAACACCATGACCACATTAAACCAGAAAATTCATCAATAAAATGAAAACTTCACCAAATCACTTCAAACCAAGAAATAAACCATATATATCATCACTTTAGCCACTACTAAGCATAACCCAAGCTTTATTAAGTGAAGGAGGAAGATACACACACCACTCACCTAGTAACAAGAGAGGTAGAGATGTTGGACACCTTAACTCTTCCAAAAAGCTTCACCAAATCAACCACTAACACCAACTAGAAAGATTTTATGGAGTAGAAACTAATTTATGCACTTGATTTGGAAGATTGAGCTAGTTGGGAGCTTGACAATTGAAGAAGTTTTCTTTCCTTTTCTTAGTGAGAGGGCCGGCCAAGAGGTTGAAGACAATGGTGATTTTTTTGTGAATTTTCAAGATATTTAATCAAATGGGTCAAAAGTCAAAAACATGAATAGTGTTCCATAAGTCAAATCCAATAAAAGATTGACACTTGTCACTCCTTAAATGCAATCTTATCTTTTCTTTTTTCCTCTCACATCAATCAATTCACATCCTCTACTTATCTCTTAACACCCGATAAATTTTACACAGTATCTGGAATTTAACCTAATTGGCCGAATTTTTCCGAACTTTTCGCACTAGTGGGTCCCACATTCATTATACACTCTTAATTTTCCAAAAACTCTCCAAGGCTAGAAAAATCATCTAAAAACTATAATTACTCATAAAAATTCCTCAGGAAAATTTCCTAAGCCAGGAAATGCAGAAAACATGCTATTAAAGGAAATAAAACCCTCGGAAAAGATTAGGGTTTTTACGGGTTCTCAAACTCTTTTTTTTTCGGGGCGTCACATTATTGCTGCACTTGCGTGTTTCTTTTGGTAAACTAATTGTGATACTGTTGAACAGTTTCTAATTTCTTCAAGGTTGAAATCAAGAATTTTAGAGAACTTATTGGTGAGACTATTAAAGAGCTCAACTTGAGTGAAACACAAGAGTTGAGCATTCACGTGAGGGAGTGAGTGAGAAACTTTTTCTTCAATTATTATTAACCATTTTGTAGGTATAGTAATGATAACTAACGGAGGTGAAAGTAAATCCAACAGAAGTGTCGAAGGGCTTCCAATTCTCTTGACATCAAACTTCTTATGTTGGAGGACAAGTTTAGCAAGATGTTAAGTCAGGCATTGGAGCCAATTCATGAGGAACTCTATAAATCGTAATCCTATCCGAAATAGCCCAAATCTAGCCAAAGTAAGATACTTGTATAGGAATCCATGAGCTCTAATGATGACGCGGAGTATGCGAGGTGTCCACGGACAGAGCGGCGCAATGACTGGCAATATGATGATCCTATCAAGGGAATCAAACTTAAAATTCCAGCTTGCCAAGGAAAAATTGACCTTGAATCTTGGTGCGAAGGCAAGATTGACATGATCTTTGATTGTCACAAATATATCGAGGAACATAAAGTAAAACTTGCCAATGTGGAGTTTACGAATTATGCTGTGGTATGGTGGGACTGATAGCGTGCTAGTCGAATGTATTAAGAGATTTAATAAGAAAGAGGTTTGTGCCCAATTGCTATCATTGGGATCCACATCAAAGGTTGCAAACTCTCACTCAAGGGAATAAGAGTGTAGAAGACTACTATAAGGAGATGGAGATACTTATGATAAGGGCTGATGTACATGAAGATGTTGAAACTACTATGGCCCATTTTCTCAATGGTTTGAGACTACAAATCACAGAGATTGTTGAGTTGCAACATTATCTCGAGATGAGCAAAATAGTTGATAAAGCATCAAGGTAGAACGGAGGCTCAAGAGAAGGGGTAATACACCCTTCTCAGGTTGGAGGTCAAATCCACTTTTAAAAGAGGGAGAGAAACCTTCGAATTCTACTCCTCAAGCAAAGTCACTGATTGGTCAACCTAAAGTTGGTCCAAAAATTGAAGCAACTAAGGGAGGATCTACACCATCAATTGAAGCCTCTAGAATGTGCAATCGGGACATCAAATACTTCAAATGCCAAGGGTATGGTCATATCCAATCCTAGTGCTCTAGCCAACAAGCTATGTTGATCCTAGGCAGTAGTGAGGTGGTCACTAGTGATAAAGATGAATACAAAAACATACCACCTTTGATAAAAGAGAAAGAAGAGATTGAACAAATGCCTACCAATGCATCTGTAGGGTTAGGGTTGGTAGTGAGACACGCCTTAACTGCCTGAATTCAAGAAGATGATGCACAACACAAAAACATCTTTTACACAGTTGTCAAGTGAAGAATAGAGTATGTAGTTTGGTGATTTGTGACAGCCCCACCTTCCCCTAAGGCGAACCAAAGGGTTCGGCGGACCGCCTGCCCAACTCTCACCGGGACTACGGTCCCAACTCTGTAGCACGCGTGATAGAAACTGTCGCGCCCCATTTTTTGATAAATAAAATAAATGAATGGTTTAATAAATGTATTTTGTGATTGGAAAATGAATCGTGATTTAAAAGAAAAATGGGTCTAAATTGGGTTTTGAGAATGCGACGATTTGACCCAAAATTATAGTTTAAAAAGGGTTTTTAAAACTAAATACGGAGTCGCCACTTGGTAATGAGTTAAGGTGTACCAAGTCACCTAAAAATGTATTTTTAAAGAAAAATAGGAAAGAGTAGTAAGAAACCCCTTTTAAACGACTCCTAGTCCACGTAAACCAAAGAACAAGGTTCGGGAGTCACATTTGACAAAGGGGAAGGCAAGGATAAAATCCAAGGCACCCCTTTGACCTAGCCAAGGCTAGTTGCATGATTTAATCAAAGATTTTCTTGTTTTAACCAAAGAATTTATTACATTTGGATGCACTACATGAATGCAAGATGAAGAAAAAATGCAAACCTAAATTCTAAAATGTCTCTTGCAAGGTTTTTGGTCCCAACCACATGAATTGTGGCGGCCAATAAAGGAAAACCTTATAGAGGTCGATTAATGCAAATGATGGCTAAAGTGCAAGTGTGCAAGTGTATAAAAAGGTGAACGTGTGAAATTGTATGAAAAATCCAAGTGTTTGTGTGCAAGTGTATGAAAAGGTGCATGTGTGAAATTGTATGAAAAATCCAAGTGTTTGTGTGCAAGTGTATAAAAATAGAATAATAGATACATAAGGTAAAGTGGAATTCCATTTGTGAGGTGAAAAATGAGCGCGTGATAGGAAAAATGTAGTGAGAAAGTATGGTTTGAGAAACGTGAAAAAATGTGGTTAAAAGAGTATGTAGGTGATAAAAATGAAAGTATGACCCTAGAGGAATGCAACAAGTCGGGTACGGGGGTTGACTCCTAACTTTTCGACTTCTATTTTCCCTTTGATTAGAAGGCAAAACTAGCGTGCTAAGGCTATCGAGTAGCCACACTCGCTCGTTTTCCTTATCGGAAGGGGACACTCAAGCAAAATGAACCCTATAGCTAGCATGAGATGCAAAAAACCCTAAAAATGGAGGGAAAAGGGGTTTGAGGGACATGCCCAATGATAAAACTAAAGAAAGTTGCATGGTATGTGGTGAACAAACAAATGATGCACTAATGAAAAGAAAGGAAAAAGCTTATTGGGTCTAGCGTTGGACTAGCCCTTTTTATGAATTTCTACTAGCATTGGACTAGTGGAAACGATAAAAGAAGCCACAACTAGCGTTGGACTAGTGTGGTGACGTACATTCATCCATTCCATTCATCCACACTATGGAAAGCAAGTAGACATATCAAATACTCATAAACACGTAGCACGTAACATTTAGCATGCTCGACTAGATGCAATGAGCCTAATAAAACGAGTAACACTCAACACGTAGGCATGCAACCAAGCTAATGAACCTATTACATTCACTAACTAAAACAAAAGGGGAAGGGAAAAATGGACCAAATTGCTCGCCACAGCCTTATCTATTACAAGCCAAGAGGTGTACACATACCCCATTGAAGAATAACTTAATGAAAACAAAAAGTAAATGACATAAGGAAAAGGAATTAAAGAAAAGCTAGGAAAGCAGAGTAGACATGTATTTCTCACGTAGCACGTTGGTTCACATAGAAGAGACAAAAAAGATAAAAAAAGTTATACCTCCCTTGAGTTGATGCCTTAAATGGAGTGAAATCACTTATTCATCCTCCAAAATAAAAGAAATGGTCAAGGTACCAATTTATTTGGGAAAATTAAAGAAAATAGGCAAACACAAGCTCATTTAGACACAAAGTTCACAAATTCATGCAATTAAGTACCACCTAAACAAATGAGAGCAAACGAGCAATCGAATTGCAAAGTTGAGGCTAACAAGGACTCAAATGTGAACACTAGCCAAGCATTCAAGCTTAATCAAACACTTTTAGGAACTTCAAAGGTCCAAAGGCAAAGAAAATGTGGAGGAATGGTTCAAATGCAAATATCTTAGGACCTAATTACAAGAACATGGAATGTAATTGGGCCATAATGCACTGCTGCAAAAATCACAGGGACCCAATTGATTAGCTTTCTCAAATTTGTGGGTCATAGGGGAACAAAAGGAAACTTGAGGGGTTAAAGTGCAAATTTTAGAATATATTTCATGCATGCTACGTAAATCTCTTTGTTTTGCTGGTTCCTTTCATCTGCAACATGCTAAACTTCTCAAATACAATCCTAATATGCAACTAACATCTCATCAATCAATCAAAGCCATCGGCATTAAACTAAAAACTAACACAGAATTCAACAAGCCAACAAATTATGATGAGATAAGGTAAATTCCAGCAATCTTTCATGCAAACTCAAGAAGATTTCTGCAAACGGAAAGTGCAAGCTCGCTGCATTTTTCGTTTCTAAGGTTGCTGTAATTTCTAGCCGCAACTCTCTATCCATGCAAATAAGTTCACCAAAAACTAAAACTTTGCCTATCAACTACCAACTAGTAGAGACACGAACTCTTATTGCAGAATTGTAGCAGAGCATTTGAATTGGCTCACACCAGCGGATAAGGAAGAAATGCAACAGGAAGTGCAGGAAATGACATGCATCAAGAAGGCACTACAAAAACCAGAAACTCTACAATACAAACGAAATGAAAAAATCACAGCAGAAAGAAACATCAACTCGCGGCAAACATACTCATGACGTACTAGCCGAAAACCAAGGAAATTATAAGCTTCAAAATTGAAACTAGCAAAAGGAAAACATAACTTTGCTACGCTACTGCAACAAGCCAAGAACTTCCCAACTTGTTGCAACAGATTTTATGTGCAACGCTTAGCTTGTTGCAGCCAGATTTTAACTTACGAAACAAATAATCAAGTTCATGGTGAACATGAAACAACAAAGAAACGGAGAAGTGGGCAACAAAACTGGAATGAGCAAAAATAAGGCTGGAGTTACCTCAGCGCTTTATATAGTTGCAATCGCAATGAAAATTTGCAGGAAGGTAAGCAAACTGATATCCTTGGACATAATCGTGACCCCCTTAACGTGAATGGCATCAGATTTGCGTCCCCAAACAGTCCAACCAAGTACGTCTCCGCAGGCTCTCTTCTGTACTTCCTGATTTCTCTCGGCGCCACCGTCCTTGGACAGAAACGATGGGGTTTCTTCACTCCTCAGGTTGCCGGAGCTGATTCCCTTGTTGCCTTGGTGGCTAGCTGCTTCCTTGGTTCACTTGTTGCCCAGATTCTCCTCTTCTCTCTCAGAAAAACCTCTCCCCTTTTTCCTCCCTCGACCTCAACCTTAGCCGCCTCTCTTCCTTGTTCTTTTTCCTTTGCTGGTTTTTTGCTTTTCCGTCACTTCCCCAGCTCTCTCTCGGTTTTTTTTTCTTCGGCTATCTCCCTCAATCTCTCACTTTATCTCCTTTCCGGCCGCCACAAAAGCTGCGTTCTTTTTCCTTCTCAAACCTCTCTCTCCACCCAGCCGTCCTTCCCTCTCCTCATAGTTTTCTCTCTTTTGTTTTTTGCCAAAGTTACGGCTGTCCAAAAAACCTCCCTTGCGGCTCTCTCCCTCTTTTCTATTTATACCAGGAACCCCCCTCCTAAACCCTTAGCACTCTTCTATATATTTTTTTTTTGCAGATAAGGGCTGCCCCAATGCTCCTTTTGCAAGCTGCGGTAAAACGCAGCTTGCATGCCGCAGGATCTTTTTTTTTTTTTTTTTTTGATTTTAAACTTAATAATTTAACAAAAATAATAATAAAACTAAATAATAATAAAACAACAATTTTAATCAAAATAAACAAACTAAAAATAACAAAATTACCATTTTCGATCTTTTCTTTCATTTTTCATCATTTTTCTTTTTTTTCTTTTTTCCAAAATAAATTAACGAAAATAAACCAAAATGCCAAAAGATTGAATTTGAACGTATTTTTGTGAACAATTTTCCTTTTTTCCATGATTTTTCTACGCTAAAACTTAAAAATAAAAATAAAAACTAGAAACTAAAAAAAACTAAAAAGTAAAAGAAATTACACCAAAATTTTGGTGTCTACAGTTTGCCCCTCTTTGTCTGAGTTTTGAAAAAACTTGAGACAAAGAAGTAGACACCAAATGCTTACCCGGGGTCATTCGGCTTCAGCTACTCGAATGACTGCTGTTATTGACATGAGGACTGACTCTTTTTTATGAAGCTGACTCGGACGAGAAATTTAAAAACGGGATAGACCCGAACTGGAAGTTTAAAACAGGACTGACTCGAACAGGAATTTAAAAACGGGATAGACCCGAACCGGAAGTTTAAAACAGGACAGACCCACGGGATAGACCCGGACAGAAATGTAAAATTGGGATAGACCCGGACAGAAATTTAAATTTGGGATAGACCTGGACAGAAATGTAAAATTAGATGAATTGAAGTGAGATGGAGTGTTGGTGGGATGAAAACACGCACGTTAGTGAGATAGACTCGATGCTAACGGCGGTAGAAATGAAACACGCACGTTAGTGAGATAAACTCGATGCTAACGGCGGTTGAAGTGAAACACGCACGTTAGTGAGATAAACTCGATGCTAACGGCAGTTGAAGTGAAAACACGCTCGTTAGTGAGATAAACTCGATGCTAACGGCGGTAGGATGGAAACACGCACGTTAGTGAGATAAACTCGATGCTAACGGCGGTAGAAATGAAACACGCACGTTAGTGAGATAAACTCGATGCTAACGGCAGTTGGATGAAAACACGCTCGTTAGTGAGATAAACTCGATGCTAACGGCAGTAGGAGTAAAAACACGCACGTTAGTGAGATAAACTCGATGCTAACGGCAGTTGGATGAAAACACACACACGTTAGTGAGATAGACTCGATGCTAACGGCGGTTGGATGAAAACACGCACGTTAGTGAGATAGACTCAATGCTAACGGCAGTTGGATGAAAACACGCACGTTAGTGAGATAAATTCGATGCTAACGGCAATTGGATGAAAACACGCACGTTAGTGAGATAAACTCGATGCTAACGGCAGTAGGAATGAAACACGCACGTTAGTGAGATAGACTCGATGCTAACGGCGGTTGGATGAAAACACGCACGTTAGTGAGATAGACTCAATGCTAACGGCAGTTGGATGAAAACACGCACGTTAGTGAGATAAACTCGATGCTAACGGCAATTGGATGAAAACACGCACGTTAGTGAGATAAACTCGATGCTAACGGCAGTAGGATGAAAACACGCACGTTAGTGAGATAGACTCGATGCTAACGGCGGTTGGATGAAAACACGCACGTTAGTGAGATAGACTCAATGCTAACGGCAGTTGGATGAAAACACGCACGTTAGTGAGATAAACTCGATGCTAACGGCAATTGGATGAAAACACGCACGTTAGTGAGATAGACTCGATGCTAACGGCAGTTGGATGAAAACACGCACGTTAGTGAGATAAACTCAATGCTAACGGCAGTTGGATGAAAACACGCACGTTAGTGAGATAGACTCGATGAAAACACGCACGTTAGTGAGATAGACTCGATGCTAACGGCAGTTGGATGAAAACACGCACGTTAGTGAGATAGACTCGATGCTAACGGCGGTAGAAATGAAAACACGCACGCGTTAGTGAGATAGACTCGATGCTAACGGTGGTGAGGTCAGTGAATATGGTTGTCAAGAAAGGAGGTAAAAGGGTGCGTGGCGGACGCTGAAACTTGTCAATAAAAAATTAAAAGTTGAGATTTGAAATTGATTTCTTCTAGAAATAAGAAGTTAAACCTAATTTTTGATTTATTGATTTTTGATGATGATTTTTTTTTTATTTTTTTTGATTTTTATTTATTTTTTATTTTTTTTTGTTTTTTTTTTTATTTTTGATTTTTTTTCTTTTTGTTTTTGTTTTTGTTTTTTATTTTTTTTTTGTTTTTTTTTGTTTTTTTTTTTTGTTTTTGTTTTTTGAAGAATCTTTCCAAAAATTTGCCCCAGTATGATGAATTTTGCAAATTGAACCCATAGTTGATTCTGTATTGCCATGTTGTTGCACCTTTTGATCAAATTTGCTTGCAAACATTTTCAATCTGCCTTTGTTCACTGGAGGACTCTTTCCGACACCGATTCCAGTGCGAGGCGTGGTTACTTTCATCTGTGCATGCAATTTTTCCTGTGAAAGAGAAAAAACAAAGAAATTGCCACCACCATTTGATCCATTTTCCTTTGTGAATCGTGTAAACATGAGTTTTTCGATGCCCGTATCAACTTTTACTGCGGCAGCCGATTGAGTTGGATTTTTCACCCTGAGGCTTTTCTGATTTTCAAACTGACCAGGTATGTGCTTTGCTATATTGTGAAGTCTGTGTAGCTGGCTTGGCTGAATTTCAACTGTTCTCAAAAGATGACTGAATCCAAGCATACTTTTTGCAATAAACCACGGGGATTGTCATTCACCACAATTCAATGATAAAGAATGAGGTATGCAAGAAAATTCACATGTCATGTAAAAATGAATATACACGAGAATGTACACCTAACCATGTGTGCTTAAATTCTACAAAAATGCCATGAATGCAAGTAATTTGGAAAAAATGAGTTTCCTAAGAATGTATTTGCAAAAGAATGTTTTTTGACAAAATGACACGGCTTTTGGCCAACAGATGTCATATTCAAATTTCTGGATATCTTAGCTCCGGAATTCAATGTTGTCAGAGGTATGACAAAAATGAGAAGAAATCTAAATGGACCAAACCACCAGTTGTTCCTCTTTGTGCTTTCTCATTGCAGAAACCTACCTTGGCGCCCATTCGGGTTTTCACCAAGGTTGCCCCCCACCCTTTTTGTTGGTTTTTCTTTTTTTTTCTTTTTCTTTTTTTCTTCTTCTTCTTTTTTTTTTTCTCTTGAGGTGCCCTTGTGGGTTTTTCACCTAATGAAACAATGGAAGAGCTCAACCATAGTCGACTCAGGAATGTAAGTTGAAGATTGCTGGCATCAGTAAAAATGCGCTTCCCTTATAAGATTAGGCGAAGGCATTATGGACATCACTTGCCAGTTGATTAGCAAAATCCCTAATGCAGCAAGTGACGAAAGCCAGGACTTTTGGGCTTTTGTAATGAGGTTAGGTGGGGTGTTTTTCAAGAAAAGTTGAGGCTTGAAAGCAGGTCTAATGAAAGGTGTGAAATAACCTGAAATTGCATCATTTTGAAATTATCTCCAATTTTTTGAACGAAACCGAGGAAGATTTGCCCCAGTTTGATTGAATTCTTCTCTTTGCATTTTTCATTGCATTTTCTTCTCTTTTGTATTTTTCTTCAAAAACTAAATTTGCCCCAGTGTGGGGTTCTTTCTTCCTGATCATTTTTCAAAATGAATTTGCCCCAGTATGGGGTTCTTTCTTTTTCCCATATCTCTTTCAAAGATACATTTGCCCCAGTGTGGGGTCTTTCTTTCCTTTCTGATCATTTTTCAAAAATGAATTTGCCCCAGTGTGGGGTTTGCAATTCTCAGGGGTTGCCAAACGAAAATTATTGTTCTGATAGTTCAAAGGGGATGACTACGGATGAAATGTTTTGATTGGAAAGGAAGATGGCCTGACTTTAGCCTCGTCTCTTGCATGATTTCCTAAAAGAAACTTTGCATAATCAAATAAAGAACATCTTACACATGTCCGAGTTGATAGGTTGAGGGAATGTCTGTCCTTCCATCTCTCCTTTGAACACCCAATAAGCTTTGTCAATTTGAAGCAAATTTACCTTCGACTTCGTCTTTCAGCACTTTGTTTCCTTTTTCAGAAGATCGGTGGCGGATCCTTTTGTTATGAACATAGGTCATGCGTTTTGACAACGTTGGTCATGGCACATAGCATTCAACTGCTTTTCATTAATCAGAATCAATCGTTAATGACACTGCCTTAACCAATCAGCTTTCAACCTGGCAGGAAAGGGATTTTCTCAATGAAGGAATTTCTCAATGAAGGTTTTTTTTTTTTTATTTTTATGAAGGCTTTCTCCATGAAGGGGTCTCTCAAAGAAGAGATTTCTCAATGAAGGGATTTTTAATGGAGGGGTTTTCAATGGCTTTCTCAATGAAGGCTTTCCCAAGGAAGGGATTTTCAACGAAAGGATTTTTAATGAAGGGGTTTTCAATGAAGGGCTACATCAGATTCCAGAACAGTGATATTCAAAGGATCAAATAATTTCATCTTTGGCCATCTCAAAGAATTAACAAAAATTCAGGACAATAATCAAATAAACAAATAAAACAAATTGTTCATTTCATGAAACTCCAAATCAAAGCAGAAACAAGACAAAACTCAATTGCAAAAGATGCTTTCGTTAATCTATTCACATATGCAAGAAAAAGTTTTCGTGAATTTTAGTAAATGACAACCCCTAGATTCATCGAAATTCCCTTCGAGAGGGAGGATAATCAGCCATCCAAATTGTGCAGAGCTCCTTCAGGATTTTCAAGTTTCGTCGTTGGAGGTGGATGCCTCAAAGGTGTCCTTGTGTTCAGAAAAAGGATTCGTACTTATGTTCGGTCCTTGCTCTTCCCTTTTTCTTAACACTATATTTCCTGCTTCGATCATGTCCTGGATCTTATGTTTTAGTACCCAACATTTACTGGTCGAATGACCGGGCGCTCCAGAATGGTAGGCACACGCGGCTTGAGGGTCGTATCCAGAAGAGAGACCTCGACGAGAGTAGTTTGGAGGAAGTATGTCATCTATTTTACCGGCAGCCTTGAGCTGTTCATACAGTTGGTCAATGGGTCGGCCTAAGTTGGCAAAAGTTCAAGATCGACCAGGTTTTTGTATTTTATTGGTTTGAGGAGGGTTGTAAGTCTGTTGGTTTGGTGGAGGAAATCTTGGGTTATATGGAGGGCGAGGTCGGTTTTGGGGTGGATTTGGTTGGGAAATTTGAAAAGGGGCTGAAGGTGGGTTAGGATAGCTTGGGCGAGGTCGAGGGTGGTGGATGTTGGTAGTATATACAGGATGCGGATTTGAGTAGTAAGGGTAATGGGGTTGGTAGATTGGGCTGTGTTGGTATCGGGGTCCGGGTGAAGGGTTTTGGTTCCAAATAAAGGTTGCATCCCCCTCTTTCTTTTTGAACGGCGGCTTTTTCACATTGCTTCCTTGACCTTGTAAAGCATCCAACTGGGATTTGAGAGCAGAGACATTAACAATTTTTCCGGCTCTCACAAAGTCATCAAACTCTTCCAATTTATTCACAATTGCAGCAAAAGAACAACCAGTCATACGGAAAATTTCTTCGAAATATGGAGGATCATGCGCCTTTATGAATGTGCGAATAATTTCATCCTCAGTCATCGGTGGCTCCACCTTTGCAGCTATCTTTCTCCATCTCTTGGCATATGTCTTATGATCTTCAGATGGTCGCCTTTTCGTTCCTTCCAGAGTAGTCCGGGTTGGCGCTAGCTCACAGTTATACTCATATTGTCTAATGAAGGCATTGGACAAATCGAGCCAGGTCTTCACTTCATCTGGCTTTAGGTTGGAATACCAATCGAGAGCATCCCCTTCTAAGCTTTCTGGAAATAATCTCAACGGCAAATTCTCGTCATCCACTGGCTTGCCCAACTTGTTAGCAAACAAGCGCAGGTGCGTTTTAGGGTTGCTTGTTCCATCATATTTGTTGAATTTTGGGGTCTTGAACCCCACCGGCAGTTGCACGTTCGGAAATAGGCACAAATCATCATAATCCAACACCCCTTGTTTGCTTAAACCTTGGCTTTTTCGGATAAATTCATCAAAACGATCCAAGCGTTTAAGTAACTTCATATCAATCTGGGCAGACGACTCTCCCATTTCTGGCTTGTTTTGAAAAGTGTGCTCCGGCACCACGGGCTCCGCGGTAGTCTGATAAAAAACTGGTGGGTTCAAATGCATGGTCGGATCGCCTTGAGGCTGAAATCCTTGACCATAAGGAGGGTAGAAAGGAGGATTTTGAGTAAAAGCATATTGCGGGTTAAAAGTTCCCTCAAACGTGGTTTGAAACGGAGGAATAACAAATGGTTCGGATTGTGGTTGTGTAGTGGGTACAGGCTCAGGTTGCACTCCGCTACTAACAAGCTCGTCAATCAACCTCTTCTGAGCGGCCATTTCCGATGCCATTTTCCCAAATTTGGCGAGTAATTCAGTCAACTGAACCCCGGGACTTGTGGCTTCCGGCTGGGTAGTTGCAACGGTCTTATCAGACGATCCTGGCCGAGTACTCATATCTACACGATTCTTTTGGGCTTTACTACGGGATCGCGTTATGATGGGGCTTCGACGAGAAGCTATGTTTAAATATTACCTGAGAATTTTTGAAAGATTACCTTTAGATTTAACCCTCGCTTAGTTATAATAAAAATAAAGAAAAGAAAAGAAAAAGAAAAAGGCAAGAGTTAGTAGATATCCAGAAAATTCGGATGCATGTCCTATAGGGGAACCCTTTTGTGCCAAGGGTAGGCCTAGCATGAAAATGCAATCCTCCAGAGCAGGCACTATACCATACCTGATGGATCTGATCAACTCATTGAGTGAGAAATAATTTTGAAAAATTTGGTCAATTAGAGTGAGAAGAGACGTTTGTCAAAATGAGGACATCGTCCAAAGGGATTGATCACTTTTGATCGATACAAGAATTTGCAAAAACGCACAGGTTTGACCTTGACGAACTTCCTATCGAAGAGATTGGAATTTGTTGACCAAATTTTTTCAGTGAAGCACGGGTCAAAACCCCAACTGATCAAATGGCTGGATGCAATAGATGGTTTTCTCAAAAATCGACTAAGTTTCCCAACTTGAAATTGACATTGAAACCCTAATTGGTCAAATGAAATTGACAATTTATTAAAAACCGACCGGATTACCCTAAAAAGGGAAAACATGTCAAATGAATGAAATTTAAAAACTTCCTCAAAATTGACCGAATCATCCTAAAAAGGAACTTGATCGAATGATATTGAAAATTTTATTCAAAATGGGCCGGATTAAAATGAAATTGGTCAAATGAATTGAAAATTTATTCAAAATCGATCAGGTGACCCTAAAAAGGATAAATTGGTCAAATGAATTGACGATTTATTCAAAATCGACCGGATGACCCTAAAAAGGGTAAATTGGTCAAATGAATGGTTTATTCAAAATTGATTATGAATTGACAAAAATGAATCGATTGAATCGTCCGGCCATTGGTGGCTTCAAAAAATTAGTCTATGAGCCTTCTAAAATCACGATTTGGCCTCAATTTATTTATCGTCTCAACCAGAGGAATCATTTGTGAATTTCTTCAAATTAATGTCCTTTTACGCAAGGGATTTTTACCAACTTTGATAAAATGGCCAAAAAGTGATTATTAGACGTTCATATTCCAAAAATCACTCTATGAAAATGATTGGATCCTACCTTACCTTGTGCACTACCCCTTTGGATGGTACAAAATGTAAAAGTGCAAACCTCGTTGGATTAAGTATCCGAGACACAAGGCGGCTTATTCCTGATACAGGATCCCCTAAATGGCATTCCCTTTCTAAGGTTTAATGCATGATGCCAATTATTAAAGCAGTAAAACATGCAATTTGAAATGAAATCATGACCTAAAAGAACCTTTTATACGCCAAGGTAGGCTTAGAATGCTATGCAATTATTAATCTATGAATGCAATATACCAAAATCTTTAAACGTGCAATAACCTATCTACGAGGGTAGGTTCCTAAAAGAAGGTCATGCCAGACCTCTTATTTGCTAGGGTTTGTGAATGCAACGGGGACACAAAACCAAGAAAGGTTAGTTCAGGCAGAGAAACACACATAACACATTGTAACAACAAGATAAAACAATCAATACAAAGCAATAAAAGGGAAAAAGGGGTTGGATCCCTCCCCTCGTGAATAGTGTCCCTAGCTCAGGATAAGGCCAACTCTACCCTAGGCAATTCTAAAATGTATGCATGAGGTTAGGGTTCACTAATGCATCTAAACTCGATAAGCTCAGGTCCCCGAGCCTTCAGACTTGGAAACAAAGGGTCATCACTCCCAAGGTTCCTTGTCGGTGGCTCGAGCGATTCCCCAAACACCGCTACGCACACATCGTGTCGCGGCTACGTGTTTGAGTGAATCTATCAAAATCCTCAATCTTCGACTAAAAGCTAAAGGCCAAGAACCCATAGCTTAAAGCGGAAGATTGAGTGACCCATTGGATCGTGCTACACACACATCGTGTCGTGATCACATGTCCAAATGGGTCACCTAATCCTAGTAGGGTGGAGTGGCGTGACAAGCCACTAAAAGAAAAATAAAAAGGGATAAATAATAAAGCGAATGCACGTATGCTAGTGCTCGTTTTGGAGCGGAGGGATAAAGAACCAATCACAAGGCTCTAGGGTGTATTCCCCACCCAAATGCAATGCAAAGCGCGGAATCACATAAATCATCCATCCATCAAAACAATCGTACGCGAATGTGGGAGGAAGTGGGTTGATACGCGAAATGCAAAAATCCTAAAAAAAGGAAAAATGCAACCCTAAACATCCAATGTGATAAATGAAAAGGTTAAAAGGAGAAAAAGGTTGATTAAATCAAATTTGCTCGGACTCTCAAACGTTCCCCAGTGGAGTCGCCAACTGTCGCGCCCCATTTTTTGATAAATAAAATAAATGAATGGTTTAATAAATGTATTTTGTGATTGGAAAATGAATCGTGATTTAAAAGAAAAATGGGTCTAAATGGGGTTTTGAGAATGCGACGATTTGACCCAAAATTATAGTTTAAAAAGGGTTTTTAAAACTAAATACGGAGTCGCCACTTGGTAATGAGTTAAGGTGTACCAAGTCACCTAAAAATGTATTTTTAAAGAAAAATAGGAAAGAGTAGTAAGAAACCCCTTTTAAACGACTCCTAGTCCACGTAAACCAAAGAACAAGGTTCGGGAGTCACATTTGACAAAGGGGAAGGCAAGGATAAAATCCAAGGCACCCCTTTGACCTAGCCAAGGCTAGTTGCATGATTTAATCAAAGATTTTCTTGTTTTAACCAAAGAATTTATTACATTTGGATGCACTACATGAATGCAAGATGAAGAAAAAATGCAAACCTAAATTCTAAAATGTCTCTTGCAAGGTTTTTGGTCCCAACCACATGAATTGTGGCGGCCAATAAAGGAAAACCTTATAGAGGTCGATTAATGCAAATGATGGCTAAAGTGCAAGTGTGCAAGTGTATAAAAAGGTGAACGTGTGAAATTGTATGAAAAATCCAAGTGTTTGTGTGCAAGTGTATGAAAAGGTGCATGTGTGAAATTGTATGAAAAATCCAAGTGTTTGTGTGCAAGTGTATAAAAATAGAATAATAGATATATAAGGTAAAGTGGAATTCCATTTGTGAGGTGAAAAATGAGCGCGTGATAGGAAAAATGTAGTGAGAAAGTATGGTTTGAGAAACGTGAAAAAATGTGGTTAAAAGAGTATGTAGGTGATAAAAATGAAAGTATGACCCTAGAGGAATGCAACAAGTCGGGTACGGGGGTTGACTCCTAACTTTTCGACTTCTATTTTCCCTTTGATTAGAAGGCAAAACTAGCGTGCTAAGGCTATCGAGTAGCCACACTCGCTCGTTTTCCTTATCGGAAGGGGACACTCAAGCAAAATGAACCCTATAGCTAGCATGAGATGCAAAAAACCCTAAAAATGGAGGGAAAAGGGGTTTGAGGGACATGCCCAATGATAAAACTAAAGAAAGTTGCATGGTATGTGGTGAACAAACAAATGATGCACTAATGAAAAGAAAGGAAAAAGCTTATTGGGTCTAGCGTTGGACTAGCCCTTTTTATGAATTTCTACTAGCATTGGACTAGTGGAAACGATAAAAGAAGCCACAACTAGCGTTGGACTAGTGTGGTGACGTACATTCATCCATTCCATTCATCCACACTATGGAAAGCAAGTAGACATATCAAATACTCATAAACACGTAGCACGTAACATTTAGCATGCTCGACTAGATGCAATGAGCCTAATAAAACGAGTAACACTCAACACGTAGGCATGCAACCAAGCTAATGAACCTATTACATTCACTAACTAAAACAAAAGGGGAAGGGGAAAATGGACCAAATTGCTCGCCACAGCCTTATCTATTACAAGCCAAGAGGTGTACACATACCCCATTGAAGAATAACTTAATGAAAACAAAAAGTAAATGACATAAGGAAAAGGAATTAAAGAAAAGCTAGGAAAGCAGAGTAGACATGTATTTCTCACGTAGCACGTTGGTTCACATAGAAGAGACAAAAAAGATAAAAAAAGTTATACCTCCCTTGAGTTGATGCCTTAAATGGAGTGAAATCACTTATTCATCCTCCAAAATAAAAGAAATGGTCAAGGTACCAATTTATTTGGGAAAATTAAAGAAAATAGGCAAACACAAGCTCATTTAGACACAAAGTTCACAAATTCATGCAATTAAGTACCACCTAAACAAATGAGAGCAAACGAGCAATCGAATTGCAAAGTTGAGGCTAACAAGGACTCAAATGTGAACACTAGCCAAGCATTCAAGCTTAATCAAACACTTTTAGGAACTTCAAAGGTCCAAAGGCAAAGAAAATGTGGAGGAATGGTTCAAATGCAAATATCTTAGGACCTAATTACAAGAACATGGAATGTAATTGGGCCATAATGCACTGCTGCAAAAATCACAGGGACCCAATTGATTAGCTTTCTCAAATTTGTGGGTCATAGGGGAACAAAAGGAAACTTGAGGGGTTAAAGTGCAAATTTTAGAATATATTTCATGCATGCTACGTAAATCTCTTTGTTTTGCTGGTTCCTTTCATCTGCAACATGCTAAACTTCTCAAATACAATCCTAATATGCAACTAACATCTCATCAATCAATCAAAGCCATCGGCATTAAACTAAAAACTAACACAGAATTCAACAAGCCAACAAATTATGATGAGATAAGGTAAATTCCAGCAATCTTTCATGCAAACTCAAGAAGATTTCTGCAAACGGAAAGTGCAAGCTCGCTGCATTTTTCGTTTCTAAGGTTGCTGTAATTTCTAGCCGCAACTCTCTATCCATGCAAATAAGTTCACCAAAAACTAAAACTTTGCCTATCAACTACCAACTAGTAGAGACACGAACTCTTATTGCAGAATTGTAGCAGAGCATTTGAATTGGCTCACACCAGCGGATAAGGAAGAAATGCAACAGGAAGTGCAGGAAATGACATGCATCAAGAAGGCACTACAAAAACCAGAAACTCTACAATACAAACGAAATGAAAAATCACAGCAGAAAGAAACATCAACTCGCGGCAAACATACTCATGACGTACTAGCCGAAAACCAAGGAAATTATAAGCTTCAAAATTGAAACTAGCAAAAGGAAAACATAACTTTGCTACGCTACTGCAACAAGCCAAGAACTTCCCAACTTGTTGCAACAGATTTTATGTGCAACGCTTAGCTTGTTGCAGCCAGATTTTCGTGCACAAATCCCAAACAAACACATCTTGAAACTAAACAACATGTTTTCCAAATACTCTTCTCACTCTTGAACATAAAGCCTTTGGATTTAAGCACCAAGAAAAATCAAAATAAAAACAAACAAAGCTAGAAAATTCCTGCGGCTTCACCATCCAACCAAACAGATTCATTGTATACCCCCCCCATAGGCAAAACCCCAAACTGCTCCTCCTAAAACCAAATCGTAAAGACAAACAAAATACTAAGAATGGACTTGCAACTCACGGATCATAGGCATTCCGCTTACGGAGGAAAGAAAAACACGCAAAGTTAACATCTTTTGGATTCATAAGCCTTCAAATCCGCATGTTCAGAATACACATAAAAAACCCACGTAAGAATCACAAGACCTGGCCTTTTAACTTACGAAACAAATAATCAAGTTCATGGTGAACATGAAACAACAAAGAAACGGAGAAGTGGGCAACAAAACTGGAATGAGCAAAAATAAGGCTGGAGTTACCTCAGCGCTTTATATAGTTGCAATCGCAATGAAAATTTGCAGGAAGGTAAGCAAACTGATATCCTTGGACATAATCGTGACCCCCTTAACGTGAATGGCATCAGATTTGCGTCCCCAAACAGTCCAACCAAGTACGTCTCCGCAGGCTCTCTTCTGTACTTCCTGATTTCTCTCGGCGCCACCGTCCTTGGACAGAAACAATGGGGTTTCTTCACTCCTCAGGTTGCCGGAGCTGATTCCCTTGTTGCCTTGGTGGCTAGCTGCTTCCTTGGTTCACTTGTTGCCCAGATTCTCCTCTTCTCTCTCAGAAAAACCTCTCCCCTTTTTCCTCCCTCGACCTCAACCTTAGCCGCCTCTCTTCCTTGTTCTTTTTCCTTTGCTGGTTTTTTGCTTTTCCGTCACTTCCCCAGCTCTCTCTCGGTTTTTTTTTCTTCGGCTATCTCCCTCAATCTCTCACTTTATCTCCTTTCCGGCCGCCACAAAAGCTGCGTTCTTTTTCCTTCTCAAACCTCTCTCTCCACCCAGCCGTCCTTCCCTCTCCTCATAGTTTTCTCTCTTTTGTTTTTTGCCAAAGTTACGGCTGTCCAAAAAACCTCCCTTGCGGCTCTCTCCCTCTTTTCTATTTATACCAGGAACCCCCCTCCTAAACCCTTAGCACTCTTCTATATATTTTTTTTTTGCAGATAAGGGCTGCCCCAATGCTCCTTTTGCAAGCTGCGGTAAAACGCAGCTTGCATGCCGCAGGATCTTTTTTTTTTTATTTTATTTTATTTTAAACTTAATAATTTAACAAAAATAATAATAAAACTAAATAATAATAAAACAACAATTTTAATCAAAATAAACAAACTAAAAATAACAAAATTACCATTTTCGATCTTTTCTTTCATTTTTCATCATTTTTCTTTTTTTTCTTTTTTCCAAAATAAATTAACGAAAATAAACCAAAATGCCAAAAGATTGAATTTGAACGTATTTTTGTGAACAATTTTCCTTTTTTCCATGATTTTTCTACGCTAAAACTTAAAAATAAAAATAAAAACTAGAAACTAAAAAAAACTAAAAAGTAAAAGAAATTGCACCAAAAATTTGGTGTCTACAGAAACCAAAGAAAACAACGAATGGGAAACCTCCAGGTTAAATGTAACTTACCAACTCATAATATTGTTGAAATCCCTGCCAGATTTTATTTTTTTCGCACTTGGATACTATACTCGACGAAATCTCAGTAATGTCATTGAACTCCATGTATCCAAAAGAATGAACACGTTCGAGCGAGGTAACACATGTACATGATTAAACACTTTTATATAAATACATGATTGTAAAATTACACATTAAAAGGGAGTTGTTGGAGCAAAATACATTCAAGGTTTATATCTCTTGAGGAGCTATACAAAAGAATATTTATCTAGCTCAACTCATGCTTCCAAACATCATTGTTCCCAAAAGATTTTCTTGTAAGAAAAACAAGGATAACAAAACGGGGTGAGCTATAAGTTCAATGAGGTACCAAAAATAATAACAGTGAAGGACCAAGGAACTTCATGCTCAATTAATCACATAGGTGTACCAATTAAGGAGATATGTAAACACTGAGATAGAAAGGATACAGATGGCCCTCAGGAGCCAATTTCCCATTGCAGTACTTGATCCGACTACGTTGACCCTCCGTCAACTTTCAACTAAAGAAAACCAGTCCAGTAGAACACTGCTTTAACGCCGAATCCCGTTCACCATTCATACCCCCTTACCAGGCCCGAACGCCAAATAAAACAGGAATGGTAATACTCGAGTATATCGGAATCAAGGGTCTCAATACTCAAAGATTCCATAAAAACAGGCACCCACGGATTGTCAATTTTCTCGACCAAGCCCTTGCATGGCTCGATTTAATTAACTCCCCATGAGGTTGAGCTTAGGTTTAACAGGACGATCAAGTTTAACAGGACGATCGTGGACACACTTCCAAACGATCGAATAACAAGTGCAAGTAACAAGTACAAGTAACAGATTCCAGTTTGTTCAGTACAGGCAAGAGAACGAGTGTGATAAAGTACACCCTCGTCTCATACAAGATAAACGGTCAGGAAAGATATTCAAGTAGCAAGTTGCAAGTACAGAAAACCAGTTTAACAATAACTCAGGGGAGTGGTACACTCACCTGATCAAACAAGGATAATTTCAAAAGTTTCCTTCCCAAGTGTGGCTTTACTCGTCGTTACCTCCTAGAACAATCAAGGCAAACACTTAAGACTCGACTCCAAGACCGAGTATGGAATTCGCAAGTGAGACTCGGTTACGAGCCGTATGCCTAGTCAAAAGAACCATTAATGCAAAGCAAAGAGGTGACCTCGGAGTGAAAAGCTAACAATTATTCTTAAAAGCATGAACAACCTCAAAGTCCTTCCTACAATGACTGACCAACTCCAAATTTGAAGTAGATAAAGAAAGCAAGATCAATACTAGGAAAACAGAATTTTTCCAGTTCCACGCGACCTTATATGAAAAATCATATCTCAAGTTTTGTAAGTCCAAATTTAATAAAATTTATACCGTTGGAAAATACATTCAAAGGGCTATAACTTTCCAGAAAACACTATTGTAAGATTCAGAACGTAAGTCAGTTGAATTTAAGTCGCAAGTTGCTGCTTTATCCAGTGGAGGACAGAACAGGTACATGATTTCAGTCAAATTTGAAAAATCACCATAAATTGGACAAATAGAAACAGGATCTGAGATTTATATGGTTTATAGCCCTATAAATATAGTTTAAAACGCAATAAACGGAACTCAATTCCGACATTTCTACATCAAGATATAGCAAATCTCCCGAGACTGCGCAGAAGCTCTTGCAAACATTTGGACAGCACTACCCCTTGTTTTTATTTACTTTTCCAGCCATCAAGGCCCTTTTTTTTTCCTCAATCACTTCCAAAGTCACACACAAAATAAGTTCATTCAATAGTCGTTCAGTAAGCTTCAAGTAGTACAAGTACAATTCAAGCTAGGGAAAAATCCGGAAATGAAAGTTAAGCTCTAAACCAAAAAAACAGTTTTTGACATCATTTTACGGTAATGGCACCCAAGGCACTACGATTACCGGATGAAGGTTTAAGATACACCATTTCGAAGCTAAAAGATAGGGCTACAACATTACAGAAGGTCACTCAACCCATTTTCGAGTGCAACCAGGTCAAAAATGCAAGATACTACACCAAAACCCGTAAAAACAGTTTCACAAACCACATTCTAGTGCAAACCTCATAAATCAGCCTACCTAAGTCCAAATCCAGAAATCCCAAATCCATCCGAAAGCTTAGAAACAGGGATATATTTCATCAGAAGACCTCAACAACAAATTCCAAAGCAATACCAACCAAAACACCCAATTACAGGCGCAATTCTTACATTCGGGTAAAACCAGGAAAGCAAGGGTAATTTCGACTTTTCTCAGGCTACACTACTCCGATTGATCTGAAATTTTGTATGCATCTCTAAATTATCATTCCCTACAACTTTCATGTTTTACACCAAGGCCAATTCGGCCTCTAACTATGAGCTACAAAACCAGGCAGAATATAATCATCATAAACCCTAACTTTCCAAAATTTCTTCCAAAACAGAAATTGTTTGCAATTAACCACTTTTTCCACCTCATAGAGTCCTTAAACATCATTTCCAATCATCATATATAGCCACACAATCATGTTCATATTAAAACAGAAAAATCACCAATAATTAGAAAACTTCACCAATTCAACCAAAACTCAAAATATAATCCATAAAGTTGCATCTCATACCACCACTAATCATAAATTAGGCATCATTAGAGGAAGGAAAGTGGTTCTTCACAACTCACCTTAGAAACAAGAGAGAGAGAGCAATTAGTCCTCTTAGCTTTCCAAATAACTCCACACAACACCTCACTATCACTCCCTTAAGTGTTTCTATGGAGCAAAAACAAAATTCAATGGTTGATTTAGAAGATTGGAGCAAAGATTGAAGCAACTTGGAGAGCTTTCTTTCTTTCTTTCTTGAGAGAGAGGGCCGGCCAAGATGAAGAGAAAAATGATGAATTTTTGGTGATTTTTGTGATTTATTTGGTCAAATAGAAAAAGGTGAATAGTGGTTTTATGTAAGAATCAATCCTATGGTGACACTTGTCACCTCATTAATTACTTGCCTAACTTTTGTCCCTCTTATACCAATCCACTTAGCATCCTCTACCTATCTCTTAACACCCGATAAATTAATTCTAGTATCCAAAACTTAACCTAGTTGGCCAAATTTTTCCGAACTTTTCGCCCTAGTGGGTCCCACGTCCAGCATATGCTCCAAAATTCTCATGAACTCATTTATACTAGAAAAATAACTTGAAAACTCTATTTACTCATAAAAATTATCTAGAAAATTTTTCTAATAAAGAAAATGCATAAAAGGCGTGAAATTAAATAAAGTAACACCTAGAAAATAGGAAATTTTACGGGCTCTCACATGATTGATCCAGAAAGTTGTGCAAACATAGATAGTGTGTGACGCCCCCACCTCTCCGTAGGGCGAACCCTAGGGTATCAGCGGGATGCCTGCCCAACTCTTGTCAGGACTCACGCATTCGTTCACGCTTAATATAGAGCCACGAAACATCCAATGACTAAATAAGAAGTACTACATCGAATCTACAAGTCTCAACTTCTAAGGTAAAAGTGTGACAGCCCTACCTTCCCCTAAGGCGAAGGTGGGGCTGTCACAGGTGGTATCAGAGATTGATCAAGTCGTAGTTGACACTCCGTCAACTTTCAAGTACAGTAACCAGTCCAGTAGAGCACCACTTAACTCCAAATTCCATCCACCAAACATACCCCTTACCGGGCCCGAACACCTCAATAGTCATAGTGGGTGGTAATACTCGAGTATACTGGAAATCTGGAGTCTCCAATATCCAAAGATTCCCTAGGAATAGTCCCCATGGTTTGTCAATTTTCCTCGACCAAGCCTATGCTGGCTCGATTCAACTAACTCCCCATGAGGTTGAGCTCAGATTTAACAAGAAGGTCGTTGGATACACTTCCATACGACATCAGATCAGGCAAAGTAACAGATTCCAGTTTATACAGCAAACAATCACATAGGCCAGAGAATGAGTGTGATAAAGTACACTCTCATCTCGTACAGAATAAACAAGAGTCACAGGTAATCAAGTCACAGATTGCAAATACAGATTGTGATACCCCGACTTTTAGGATAATATTTTTGTTTAGTCTCAAAGAGGATATTACGATTTCTTTAGTTTATTTTTATTTTAAGAGATTGTTTTGTTTTAAAGACTAGAAACCCTACTTGTACTCAAAACCCTAGTTTTCACTTGTGACTAACCGGTTTTCTTAAATCTCTCACATTTTAATCGAAACACTAATTTTAGTCTATGGAATTGTAAAATCCCTTATATTTTCTTAAAATTCCTTTTCTTTGGCATTTATTCCCTTATAATAGCTATACTACTCATTTACATCTCTAATGTTTGGAATAAAGAGTAGAATTAAGAGTTTTTCCTTTTCATTCATTGTTAGGGTAAACTAAGGTTTTTACGTCTTTTCGTAGTGTGAGTACCCAGTATGGAGTGTGTACTAAATTTGGTGATTAAGAGTGAGTTTTAGATAAGATAAAGTGTGTGATTAGAAGTAGTAATAATAAGTTAGTGAATGGTAAGTGAAAACCCTAGTACGTGCGAAATAAGAAAAATCGGGTTGAACCGACGGGTGCCGTTTATTATCGATTGAACACACCACTTGACCACCACTTTCTTACCATAAAATATCATTGATATTAGTGCAAAATATCAGCCCTTAATCCGACTCAAGATGGCCGAAAATATTGACCAAGAAAAGGGAGGAAAAAGAAAAAATTGAGATTGAATCTTGTGGTGACACTTGGCGGTCATCCACCTAACTTTGACCCAAACTAATTACCATCTTATTAACCTTCTTGAAGCTTCATTTTCTCCTCCATTCCATCAGCTTAGCTGAACCTCAAGGAGAGAGAGAGCAAGAGAAGAAAATTCCATTTCATCTTGAGCTTCACTTGTTTGAGTGAGAAATCAAGCAAACTAAACTGATTAACTTCTAATTAGAGAGCTTAGGAAGATTGGGGAGCTAAAATTTTACAAGGAGAGGTGAAGGATATCTTTTGCAAGCCTTTTATTGAGGTATTATGGCTGTTCATCTTCTTCCTTCCCCTTAGGCTTGTTTACGTTATGTAGTAACTTGTATTCTTGCCTTGTGATACCTATTTAAGTGGTTTTGATGATTGTGGTGATGCAATTGTGAGTTAGGGTTTTGAACTGTTCACTTATATTTCTTGTTTTTTGGATGGTATATGGTGTATATAATCTTGTATAGGAAGTTATAGTAGTGGTTTATGCTAGAAATGTGAAGTTTACACTTTGAATTCACTAGATTCCAGATTTGAGTTTTCATGCTACCCTGTTCTGACCGGTTCCATTTGGCCATGATGGACACCGAATTAGACTTAGCTCCAGACATGAAAGTTGTAGGAAATGATGTTCTATAGCTTTCTACAAAATTTTAACACAATTCGAGCACTGTATCTCATGACAAAAATACCCTCAACTGTCATAGGTAGAGTTCTGTGGACAGTTTTGACATTTCATCATTCTAGCCGGGGTTTGTCACCTTGATCCGTATTGAATTAGCATTTGGCCAAAACATTAGAGCTGTAGTTCTATGTTGTAACTTTCCAACGCATCTAAAAATGCCTCGATCAGACTTTTGTAGCCTGAGTTGTTGTCATTTGAACAAAGTGTTGTTAACCAGCCTGACGGTGGAATTATGGTTCTGTAATCGATAAATTTGACCTTGGAAATGAATGTATTTTCTATTAATGTCTTGATGAAACTTGTAGTTCTCTATCTTAGCTTCGAAACGGTATAATTTGTACCCCAATCCGATAAGCGTAGCTTCGGTTGTGACCAATGCGCTAAGAGACATCAAATCTACCATTTGGCTATTCATCTTTAAACTTGATTTCTGGTTGCCGTGTTAAGACCTGTGTTGTAATTGGATTATTTTGAGCCTAGTTGTAGGGCTATTCTGTTACCATTGCATATGTGTGACTTTGGGACTGATTTGAGAAAAATATTGAAGCCATAAATGGCTGGAAAATAGGTAAACACAAGGGGCATGCCGCCCAAATGTTCACTAGCGGAATAAACTAGCCTTTGGAGTTCTAGTTCTGTATTTTGCAAATTTGACCTAGATGCACTAAAAACTAGGTCAAGTTGTCTTCATGAAAGTTGTAACCTTTTGTCTTAGCTTCGAGACGCTACCAAGTACACCTTGATCCGATAACCATAGCTCTAGTTATGATCAAAACCGCGTAACCCATTTTCATACCGTTGTCATTTCCGCGCACGCGCGCATGCATTTCCTTGTCCTCTTTGCCGCTTTGATCGTTTTAGTCCTTATTTCCATTTGTGATGGTTGATTCACTGATAGTTGAGTATAATCTTTTGTCACAGGCAGTGACGAACTGGACGGAGTCGGTGGACCAGTATAAAGTGCCTTGATTTGCGTGTTCACTATTTTGAGTGAGTAATTGGGTTGTTTACTAATGTGAAATTGTCAAAGTCTTTGTATATGTTAAATGGGTACTTAGGTAGGGTGTACTTTATCTCACTCGACCTAAGCCCATCCTTTGTTTTGATTTCATATGTGAGAATACATGCCTTATGTTGAGTATCACCCTTTTTGCTGTGTGCTGTTGGTGTAAGTACTTTGTTGTGTACTTTGTTGAGAGATATCATCTATTGAGAGATTGGATATCTCAGGGCTTGGTTCCATGTGACGGCCCCACCTTCTCCTAAGGCGAACCAAAGGGTTCGGCGGACCGCCTGCCCAGCTCTCGCCAGGACTCACTCACGCACTCATTCATACCTCAAGCAAAATAACGTGCATCCATAGAAAATGAGTAACATATCCACTTCAACTTAATATATACATTGATGCTCAAATCCAGATACAAAGTTTCTACATACAAAAAAAAAACACTTCAAAGTGTTTACATTTCGAGTACAATCAACCCTAGTCGGGTACTAGCGTGAGTACAAAAGCAAAACTCAAAACAACTAGACTACGCTAGTCTGTACATGTCCCATGCCTCGCTCGTACCCCCTGTAAGGAAAACAAATGGCGTGGAATGAGCTAAAAGCCCAGTGAGGTTCCAAATAACAAATTGACCATTTGAAAGTACGAATATCAGCGTAGCAAGTTAATGGCATCAAAAGTTCATAAGAGTAGACAATAACACTTCAAGTAGCAAATTTTAAAGTGAGCGAGTGTAAGAGTTTTCCAGAAGAATCAATAATCCAATAAACGATAATCATTCCAAAGTATAAGGATACGGATGGCTCTCAGGAGCCAAATTCCCATCACATCACCAAAGCTTGATCAAGTAATAGTTGACACTCCGTCAACCTTCAAGTAAGTAACCAATCCAGTAGAGCACCACTTAAACGACTCTCCGTCCACCATTCACACCCCCTACTGGGCCCAAAATCCTCAATAAACACGGGTGGTAATACTCGAGTATACCGATTAGTCGAGGAGATATCACTCCACTCGATAATCAAGAGACCCAGGGTTTGTTACCCAATCGACCAAGCCCTTGCCGGCTCGACTCGAATAACTTGCCTCAGGGTTTCTGGAATTCCAGGAAGTGCGCACCTCATAAACAAGTATATCAAATCAATTGCAACAATAAACAAGTATATATCACGTAAGGGCAAGTGCGATAAAGTACACTCTCGCCCTAACAATTCACGTATATAACATGTAATCATATTGGTCACGTATCAAATTCAAGTACCAAGTTCAATTCGGTATTTGAAAACACTCACCAAAAGATATAGTGCCTTTACTGGTCACTTTCAGGTTGTACTCCGGGTTCGGAGTCCAAATCTGCGATAAAATTCAGTTTGAGAATTTTGAAACATGACCAAGATTCGAAACTTAGACGTTTCGCTCAATAAAAATCAAGAAATGGAAATTCACTTGGAGAATACTCGTGAAACACTCGCTCATTTTTCAAACTATATAACTTTGTAACATTTATATTTGGAAATGCCATTTGAGTCGAAAGTACAAGGAAAACGTATTCCTAGTAGTCATGATTGTAATTCTCAAGGGTACAAGTTCGGCCATGTCCTTACTGATATACCTCGGTAAAAGAAGATGCAAATATCCTAGATGGTTCAAGCGATATTCATTTACCAACTTTACTCAAGTCGCAAGTATATTTCTCTAGTCCTCGAGCGTAAATTTGGGCAGCATGCCCTTTATATTTTCCTATTTCCAGCCATTTATGGCTTCATTCTTTTCCTCAATCAAACCCAAGTTTACACACAACACAAATTCATTTCAATAGCCGTTCCATAGGCTCAAGACAATACAAGGACAAAAATCAAACTAATAACAAGTGCGGAAATGAACTTTAACAAAAGACAGATTTGACGGGTTCTTACGGAATGAACACATCTGAGGCTATGCTTATTCGATTGGGGTGTAATTTGTGCCATTTCGAAGCTAAGACATAGGGCTACAATTTTGATGAAAACCACGTAGTCCAAATTCTAGTGTAACCCAGTCAAATTCCCAATTTACAGAACCAAAATCCAACTAATCGGATAATTAACCGTACTACTTTTAAATGGCCATATCTCAGGCTACCAAAGTCTGTTTAAGGCGTTCTTAGAGGTGTTGAAAAGCTAAGACAAAGTACTAAAACTTTCATGTTTTGGTAAATGGCTAAAACAGCACGGATCATAGTGAACAGACACAGTCAAATGGGATAAACTGTCTAAAACGGATCACTAGATGCATCCCAGGGCAGTGAGGGTAATTTGGTCTTTTCACAGGCTACGTTGCTCTAATTGGGTTGAAATTTTGTAGGAAACTATAAAACATCATTATATACAACTTTCATGTTTTGTGCTAAGCCTAATTCGGCCTCTAACATGACGAAATAGAATCGGGCAGAACTGAGGTACAATTTTCCAGAAATCTGGAATTTGGATACCTTCAAGCTATAAGTCACATTTCTACCTTGAAACCACCACTACTTTTCCCTTTACAATATTATATACCACATATATACACCATATAGCACCTAACCAACAGGAATTATAAGCAACTAAATCAAAACCCTAGCTCAAATTACAATCCTCTAATCATCACAACCACTTGAAAATAGGTATCACTAGATCAATTCTAAGCTTAACAACCAACTTGATTATGATTAATGGAGAAAGAAAGGGTGATCAGCCAATATACCTCAAGACAAAGCCTTGCAAGAGTGATCCTCCACTATTCCTTGAAATTTTTTGTTCCCTTAGCTTCCCAAGCTTCCAAACTAACAATCAATCGGTTTAGTTTTTCCTTGGTTGCACTCAAATGGTTGGATTCAAGATGGATTGACAGTTTTTTCTCTCTTGCTCTCTCTCTCTCTCTCCCTTGCTCGACCAAAACAGAAGGAAATGAAAGAAAATGAGCTGAAATGAGGGATAAAAGGCAAGAAAAAAATTAATCAAAGAGCCATAGGTGGGTGACACTTGTCACCACCAAAGCCATGCAAATTTCTTTTTCTTTTCCTTGTATTTTGGCCACATATTTTGGTCACATGGCTGAGGATGAGGGGGGGATATTTTGTACAAATATCAAGGGTATGTGGTGGTAAGGAAGTGGTGGGTTCAATCGGTAGTGATCGATACCCGTCGGTGTGAACCGATTTTTCTTAAATCGCGTATACTAGGATTTTTACCTCCTAATCACTAACTTATTATTATCACCTCTAATCATATAATATTTCCTCATCCAAAAGTCACTCTTACCTACCAAATTTGATCCTCACTCGGTACCGAATAATCATACTACGGGAAAACGTGAAAATCCTAATTCGCTCTAACTTGAAAACGAAAAGTGAAACAACTACTTTCTAGGTTCATTTGCACTTATTATGGGGTGATTGAGTAGTAAGGCTATTATAAATTAATAATTTCCAAATAAAAGGGTATTTTTAAGAAAAACGTGAGGGTTTTACAATTTCATAAATTAAATTTAGGGTTTTGGTTAAAATATAAGAAATTTGAGAAAACGGTCAGTCACAAGTGAAACTAGGGTTTTGATTAGACTTTTAGGGTTTCTAGTCTTGTAAAATAAAATGAGGTTTTAAATCAAACCCAAAGAAATAACTTTAGTTTCTGCTTTAAAACACAATAATGGTTTAAAATAAAAATAAACTAAAGAAACCGTAATATCCTCTTTGAGACTAAACAAAAGATGATCCTAAAAGTTGGGGCATCACATTCCAGCTCGGTTCCAAGGGTAGATGAACTATTCAAGTCAGCTAGGGTTTGGTCGAAGTTAGTTCCATGCTAACCTTGGGATTTCGTTCTTTGTTAAAGCTTTGATTAAAGCTAAGTGATTTTGTTTCGCTCGAGCTGCTGTGTGCTGTTGACTGACCAGCGGGGGTTGCTAAGGTGAACGGGGAAAGTAAGTGTAGTCTAGGACCATAAGTATTTTGGTTGATGGAGTGTCAACAGGCGTTCAAGCTCGGGGAATTGAACTGGTTTTGGAGCCACCCGTATCCTATCATTTTGATCTTACTCTTCTGTTATTGATGTGAAATATCCTAGTTTACTTGTTTATTTGGATGTGAGTTTACATTTGCATCCCTGATTATTCACTAAGCATATAGCTTACCCCGTTCCATTTGTTTTCCTTAGCAGGGGCTGACGCGGGGAAAGTTCGGGAAGGTGTATAGACTTTTGGTTTCTAGAATACTTGATTATGCCCTAGTAATTGTTATAAGTTGACTAGTAAGATGTATATATTTGTTGTGGTGGTTATAGTTATCAGCTTTTCTAGGATTTACTTTCTGGTACTAGTGGTATGTATGGCTTGATGTAATAGTTTGTACAACTTTTAAAGATGTAATAGAGTAAATAGAACTTTCTTTTAGCGTGAAATCGATTTTCTCACTTTAAGTATTGAGTCCTAGCGCGAGCTAGGCAGGCGATCCGCTAAAACCTTTGGTACGCCTCTGGGTACGGTGGGGGTCGTCACATAGATAAACTAGGTTAAGTAACAATTCATGGGAGTGGTACACTCACCAGTTCAAACAAAGATAACTTTAAAAGTTTTCACCCAAAGTAGGGCTTTGATCACCGAGAAACCTTAAAATAACCAAGATTGAGGCTCGACTACGAGTCGTAAGCCTATCCGAATGAACTACGAATGCAAACATACAAAAGTGTAGCTTCGGGGTGAACAAGGTAACGGTTGATTCTATAACATGAACAACCCCAAAGCCCTACTTTTCTAGCCAAAATCAACTCAAATTTACAGGAATCAAGGAGTCCTAAAAATTAGACAGCATTTTCCCTTAAATTCCTTACTTTTCCATCCTACAAACCATATCAAAGCTCATCCAAAATAGCCCCAATTGCTCAAACAATCCATAAGCTATTAAACACACTTAACTAGGGTCACAATACGCTTCAATTACAACCAATTGGTAGCTCCAAAACTAACCCTAATCATGCTCAAATTAGAAACCCTAAAGCTGAAATTTACGCATCCAAGCAGGAAATTTCTTTAGGCAAAGTAAAATTACACATAAACACTAGATATTTCACATGTCAAAGCTAGGTAATGAAGGCCAACCTTTAAGCTTAATATATGGGCAGAAAATTCATGATAAAAACTAAAAATTTGCATAACACCACTTCAAGCCATCATATTTCTCATAAAACTACCTATTTTGCAACCCTAAACCACAAGTATGCTAGTATTAGAAGTAAAAAGGGATTTCTTAGCAAGTTACCTTATAAACACAAGAAAGATGGTAGCTTAGTACTTTCCCCTCAAAAATCAATTCATCAACACCTCTAATCCTTCCTAGCTAGCACTTTGTATGGAGCACTTTGCACTTTTAATGGTTGAAACTCAAGATTGGAGCAAGAAATGAAGTGCAAGATGAAGTTTTCTCTCTTGGTTTTTCTCTCAAGAGGGCCAGCCAAAGGAAGGAAAAAATGAAGATAATTTTGGTCAAATTTTTGATTTAGTAAAGGTGAAGAATGGTTGGTCAAAGTCCAAGTTCCACTAGCTTCATGACACTTGGCTTTTCCTAGATTTATTCTCATCCTCTTGTCTTCCAATGGTTAAACTATTTAGCTAACCTCTAATTATCCCTTAACACCTCATAAAAAAAATATCCCTTCGTATGAAACTTCACTTCGTTGTCAAAATTTTATCGCACTTACCGCACTAGTGGGTCCCACGTCCATAATACACTTCAAACTTAACATGACCTCATTTATACTAGAAAAATGATTTAAAATGATACTCACTTATAAAAATCTCTGAAAAATTAATGTAATAAAATTAAATTAAGGAAAATGCATGCGAAAAAATAAAATAAAATAAGGAGAATTTTGCAGGTCCTCACACTCTTTCCCCCTTAAAAGAATTTCGTTCTCGAAATTTCTCACTTTTGTGCTCACAAAACTCGATTCTATAGTGATTTCTTCTCCTTTTCAAAAGCTTCTCTTCACTCATACCGCTACCACAATCAAACTTAGAGAGAAAATCAATAATGCAATGACTAAACTCCCTGCTAAGAAATTCAGTGAAAATATCAAAAGTTCCCCTTTTCGAACCACAAACGAAAATTTTCACTTAACTTCAAGAGTAAACTATAATAAAAAATTCATGAACCAAGAATCAATACTATCTAATCACCAATATATAATATTACTCGTCAAAAGATCAGATACTAGGTCCACTACTTCTATCGGGAATACACTCACTACATAAAGTTTGCATACACATAGTTCCATAAATACAATTATTTTCAGCCAACATATCACTGATTGCTGACTTTAACTATTACACAGTTTCACCCTCCCAAAATTCATTTGTCTTGGGCAGTTCCTTACTTGGTGTCCCAGTTGGTCGTATCTGAAACATGCACCAATTTTCGAATAACATATTCCCGTATGAAGTTTGGTACATGATTCACACTTAGTAGCTACACATTTCTTCTAGAAGTGTCCATTCTTTTTCTTCTTCTTCCCCTTATCTTTCATAGCGGATACATCTCCATACATCTCTTTACGTTTCCCTTTGATATCGCGAGAACTTCCTTCACCCTTTTTATCTTTATTACTAGGAAAGTCCTGAGATGCTATTCGACTAGACGAAGGCACTAACTCAAACTTACTCCGTACCTTTTGCAGGATTCCTTCATATTTCTTTTTCAGTTCTATGTTCTGGTACAGTAGCTCAATTTTCTCTGAATACTCCTGTTTCCATCGCCCTTCCCAGTGCTCAGCTAATCTCTTTTGGAACTCTACTTCCTTTCGAAGAATCTCTATTTCTTTATACATATCAGCCAAATGTGCCATCTCAACTATTAGCTCAAATCAAATGCTAACCTGCCAGGCAAATTAAGGGATCAAAATAAGTAACTAAATACACTTGGGACCCTAACCATATAACTGTTAAGTTTCCTCACTTCCAATCCAACTATGGAAAAAAAATTTACACTTAGATAGTTCCAAATGAAATAGACGAGAAAATAGAACATAGTTAGGGCAATATGTTAATATACTATGTCACTTATCACTTATGTACATAACGAAACCCTAAAACATGCTTCGTATATCAACAGTTTCACACCCTATCTCAAGTTTATTCATACAGGTATAGAAGCCGAATCCTTTTTCTAAAATATCCATACCTAATTCAAAACTCTCGATCTCAAGATGATAATAATCAAGCCAAGTCCATACTTTGACATTAGGGGATCGGTAACAAGGAAGTATAGACAAGGGTAGCTCATCAAGGACCAAGTTACAAGTATCAGGTATCATAAAATGGTTTAAAATACCTATATAGTTGCAATTAAACTGTCTCAAAGTCAAATAAACACTTATCAAGCCCTCACAGTTATAGGGGAAAGAAACAGGTCTTTGATGCAAATTCCCCAACGTACCCTTTAATCTGGTCACTGCCTGTAGAAACTCTAATCAGACTATTACTAGATTAATCCATGATAACCTTCCTATATCCAATCTCTCCAATCAGTCCAATTTACTAGGTATAAGTTATAATTCAAGTTATGATTTTTCTAAAGGAATGTCATAAGTTAGGGGTTTTTGTTCATACTAGGGTTTTTGGTGTGTTTTGGTGCATTTTGCTAGTGTGATTAATCGGTATATACTGTGTACTAAATTTGGTGGTTAAAAGTGAGTTTTATATATAACAGAAAGTGTGTGATTAGAAGTGATAATAATAAGTTAGTGAATCATAAGTTAAAACACCAGTACGCGCGAGTTAAGGAAAAACGGGTTGAACCGATGTGTACCGTTTGCTACCGATTGAGTGCATCACTTGAACCCTATTTTATTACCTTAATTTCCTAGTTTTTAATTGAGTTAATTAGCCCTTAATTAACCCTTAAGCCAGCCACCATTATTGACTAAGGAAAAGAAAGATATTTTGCTAGAAATATTTGTGATTGTGCCATTTGTCAAAAATCCATCCAAGGTCTTGACCGAGACCCTTTGACCAAGCCTTTCTTAGTCTTCAGCTTGTAAACATTGAACGAAAACCATTTCATTTTTCATTATCTTAGTCGAAAATAGAGAGAGGAAAAACAAGGGAGAGACTTCATCTTGCACCTCAGTTCCTTGCTTGAATCTTGAATTTCAACCGCTAGTTATGGAAACTAGTCCATAAAAGTGGATCTCTAAGGAAGCTTAAGGGTTTTTATGGAGTGATTTGGGAAGATAACGGCGTTGGTAGCCTCTTTGCGTAGGGTTTAAGGTATTTATGGCAAGAAATCTCTCTTTACTTCTAATACTAGTATCCTTGTGGTTTAGGGTTGCAAAATATGTAGTTTTATGAGACATATTATGGTTTGAAGTGGTGTGATGGAAATTTTCAGTTTTTATAGTGAATTTTCTGCTAATATGTGATGCTTGAGAGTTTTCCATGTTTTGATAACTTTGCTATGTGAAAAATTGAAGTTTTATAGGCTAGTTTAATTTGCCTAAAGGATTTTCTAGCTTAGGGTATAATTTCTAGCATTGATGATGAATCTACCCTATTTCTGACCTACATATTCGACCATGATAGAGGCCGAATCAGGTCTTTCTCAAAATATGAAAGTTGTAGGGAATGGAAATGACTAAAATATGTGAAATATCTGCCTGCAAAATTTCAGTTCAATCGGACCACTGTAGCATGTGAAATGACTAAAATATCCCTGACTGCCAAAAGCCCTATTTCTCAGGTAACTTTCTGATTTCTCCGAGATTCCACATTTTGACCTTGAAAATGTACAAACTGAGTGTTGATGTCTTCATAATAAATGTAGCTTCTTTCTTAGCTTCGAAAAGCCATAAAATGTAACCCAATCCGATAAGTGTAGCTTCAGTTGTGATTAAAATGCCAAAAGGTGAGAGGAACTTGATGATTTTAGAATTTCCTTTGCTTGACCTGATATTTGTGATCTAGGGGTTGGACTTGAGCAAGGAAACTATCTATGATGGATGAGGATCATGAGCTGTGGTTGGTGAGTGATTCCAAAACTGATTCCAAAGTTATTTT
Organism: Coffea arabica; assembly: GCF_036785885.1. Classification (NCBI taxonomy): domain Eukaryota; kingdom Viridiplantae; phylum Streptophyta; class Magnoliopsida; order Gentianales; family Rubiaceae; genus Coffea; species Coffea arabica. Next base: position 41,031,024 of record NC_092329.1, read on the forward strand.
TCGAACTATTTCTTGCACTGTTTACTCGTTTGCATATCATGTGTGCTTGCCTGTGTGCCATGCAATGATTTGGCTCAACTAAATGCTTGGAAGTCTTGTGCTTAACACCAATGTCTCTACCTTAATGACACTTGACTTTTTTTGAAGGTTGGAGCACCGATGGCTCCTTTGTATTGCTTGACTGTTACTTGATTTATTTGATCGTTGGATGCTTAAGTACAATGATTTCACTGGCTCACAAGAGCAATAAACTTACATTTGATCACTAATTCATGACATCATCTAAATGCACAATTGCGAAACTTATTTGATTATTGATTTTTACTAGACACTCGCTGAGCTTCTAGTTTACCCCAAAATATTTTTTTCCTCTCCACATGACTCGAGGCAAAGGAAGCACTTGTATTAAATTAATTATTAGTGTGACTGGATGGAATATCTCATTTATATTTTGAATTTCGATTCATATGTGGTATGTAAATTCGTGGAGTATTTGATGTAATATTTCAGATTTACATTATAATTTATTTGAGAACTGTAGTGAGTCCTGACGAGAGTTGGGCAGACGGTCCGCTAAACCCTGGGGTACGCCCTAGGGGGAAGTGGGCTCACAGGTGGTATCAGAGCTGCTTCGCGTGGTTTCTGCGCGGAGTGAGATTGGGTCAAGTGGTGATATGGTCCCGATTATGTGAATAAGTGTAAAGGACTAAGTGCTCTTCTTGGGCGTAAGCTATGAAGCATGCCTGTTATAAGTGGAAATCCCTTATCATGGATAGATATGTACGTTAGGTAGGAATCTCTAGTAGGGGTGATTTACTCTTGGGACCGGCCGGCTCGAGATGTGAATTATCTTATTATATGTGACAGCCCCACCTTCCCCTAAGGCGAACCAAAGAGGTTAGCGGACTGCCTGCCCAGCTCTCGCCAGGACTAACGGTGCAGACAAACGCAATCTAAAACGTTCCGGGAAAATAAAACGTGCTCACACAAGCCGGAATCGCAAGATAACCAAACGCAAATCAAATCGTCAGTGAGTAGTGTGTGCCATGTCATATAACTCGGAAAAACATTTTCAAACCAAATAGGACCCATAAACAAGGTTAAGCAGTGTTATATACATACGTTTGTAATTTACAAAACAAAAGCGAGATAATTAGATCAAAATACATTTAAGGTTTTGCCCAAAAGGAGCTATTCAAAATATATATACATAAGCTCAACTCGGCAATCCATATTCATCGCTTGTCCAAAAGTATTCAATTTCCTGTAAGGAAAACAAAAGGAAAATAGTGAGCTTACGCCCAGTGAGATACTATCACTCAAGCAGCAAAGTTCATATAAGCATCAAGCTTCTCATTCCAATACATCAAAAGTAAGCCAAGGCACACATCGATAGTGTTGATAAACGGATACGGGCGGCTCTCAAGAGCCCCTTTCCTCGCTTGCATTCTTGATCGGACCTCATTGACCCTCCGTCAATGTTTAAGAGTAACCCACCGTAGGCTCCACTTTACTTCCATTTCTTCCATCCAACATACCCCTACCGGGCCCGAACTCCAAACAGTAGAAATTTGGTAATACTCGAGTATACCGGAATCAAGATTCTTACTACTACAAGATTCCATATAACAGTCCCCATGGCTCGTCGACTTTCACGACCATGCCCTTGCTGGCTTGATTCCATCGACTACCAATGGGGTTGAGCTCAGTAGTAACAGTAAAAGCCGTTGGATCCTCGTCCAAACGACACCAAATCCAGTTTTCCAGGTATATTTCAAGTACCACAGTGAAACAGTAGACAATCATATATAATACAAAAAGGGGTGAGGGCGATCAAGTACACCCTCACTTTAATCAGTTTCAACAGTGCAAATAAGCCTTCAAGGCATCAAGTTCAATATAATAAAGCCACATTGTAAACAAACAAGTGAGTAGTACTCTCACCAAGCAAGCAAATGATGTTTCATACACTTCCGCCCAAAGAGCGTCTTGAACCACCGTCACGTCCTAAAACATTCAAATAAGCACAATAAAACTCAATTACAAGTCATAAGCCAATTCCGCATACTACCAAAGTAAGGTTCCATTAGAATGTATAAGTACTAAAGTAACTAGGGAAATCCGGAAATGAAGTTAAGTTCTAAACCCTAAAAACAGTTTTTTTTGACATCATTTAGCAGTTTTGGCACCATTGGCACTACTATTGTCGGATGGAGGTGCAAGATACACCGTTTCGAAGCTAACAGCTAGGGCTACAATATTACAGAAGGTCACTCAATCCAGTTTGTCGCGCCCCACTTTTTGATAAATAAATAAATGGTTTAAAAATGTATTTTTTGATTCAATTTGTGATTGGAAAATGAATTGTGAAAAAAAAATGGGTCTAAATGGGGGTTTGAGAATGCGACGATTTGACCCAAAATTATAGTTTAAAAAGGGTTTTTGAAATAAAAAATCGGAGTCACCACTTGGTAATGAGTTAAGGTGTACCAAGTCACCTAAAAATGAATTTTTAAAGAAAAATAGGAAAAAATAGTAAGAAACCCCTTTTAAACGACTCCTAGTCTACGTAAACCAACGGAAAAAGGTTCGGGAGTCACATTTGACAAAGGGGAAGGCAAGGATACAATCCAAGGCACCCCTTTGACCTAGCCAAGGCTAGTTGCGTAATTTAATCAAAGATTTTCTTGTTTTAACCAAAGAATTTATTACATTTGGATGTACTACATGAATGCAAACCCTAGACCTAGGGGTATTGGGGGGTAAAATTTCTCTCCAAAGCTTGAGTGATGCCAATCACATTAATTGTGAAGCCCAATAATGATCCTTTGGAGAGGTCACATATGATCCTAAATGACGTAAAAATGAGTGAAATGAATGTACGCCATGTGAAAATGTGAGTTTGTGTGAAGTGAAAAAGTGATAAAAACAATGGTGTGTAAGTGAAAGTGTGCAAATGGATGTACAAGATGAGGTGAGTAAAGTAATAATGTGAAAATGTGTGTGTAATAACATAAAGTGCATGTGTGCGAGTGATATTATAAAGTGTAAGTAGTTGAGTAAAAACGTGTAAAATTAAAGTAGTGTGAAGTGAGAATGTGGAAAAAAGGTTAGAATATAAAGTAGAAGTGTATGTGATAGCGAATGAGTAAAATGCATGAATCCTATAGGAATGCATCAAGACGGGAACGGGGAGTCCTAACTCAGTGACTTCAATTTTCCCTTGGATTAGAAAGGAGAACTAGCGTGCTAAGGCTATTTTGTAGCCACACTCGCTCGTTTCCCTTATCGAAAGGGGACTCTTCAAGCAAATGTACCCTATAACTAGCATGAGGTGCAAAAAATCCTAAAATGAGGGGAAAAGGGGTTCGAGGAGCATGCCAAATGATAAAACTAAGAAAAATGCATGACATGTAGTGAACATGCAAGTATGCACTAACGAAAGGGGAACGGCCTATTGGGTCTAGTGTTGGACCAGTCCATTCTATGAATTCCTACTAGCGTTGGACTAGTGGAAACGTACATTCATCCATCACATTCATTCATGGCTATGGAAAGCGAGTAGACATGTCAATCACCTATAAACACATAGCACATAACACTTAGCATGCTCGACTAGATGCAAGAACCTAATTAAAGCAAGTAACACATAATACATAGGCATGCAAATCACGCAAGGCAAATGAAGTAAAGGAACCCCTAACTATTACACTTGGGGAGGCCCTATTACAATCTAAGGGAAAATGAATTAAAATAAATACCTAACTATTACAAATTTGGCATTCAAGTGCCTTTCAAATAATCAAATTGAACTAAGATAAATGTACAAAGCCCATAAAGTAAATAAATAAATAAATGAAATGAATAAAAACACCCAAGAGGCATACAATCAAGCATGTAAAAGCACATAGAGTCAAATAAAGTAAGAAATAAGGGATTAGAGTGTACCTCCCTTGAATTGGCACTCCTAATGAGGAGAAATTATTTATTTGCCCTCCAAAATAATAAAAAAAGTCAAGGCATCATTTTAATCAAGAAATAATCACAAAAGATAAAAATGAAATGTGAAATTGAATCAATTAAATCATATAAACAACCCACATTTAAGAAGTCAAAAGAAGAAAGGACTTGATAGCAAAAATTAACAAAGCTTTGGGGTTTTAAAGAAAAATAAAGTTTAAGGGCCTATTTGCAATTAAGTTAGGGACCCAATTGAAAGAGGTTGAAAAAGTCCAGGGCCACAGTATAGTTATGGAGAAATTCAGGGACTGATTTGCAAAATCGTTTTCTAGTTTCTTAATTGACCAAACCATTGGGCCATTTTCCTTATTTGCTTGGGGTCAAAACCTTCCAGGCCCAATCGGAAGTCCAAGGAAAAACAAGTGGGCTAGTACATTATTGTGGCCCAAAAATTAGCTCACCAAAAAAATGGGCCTTGACTCTCTAGCCCAAACCAAACCAAAAAAAAACAAACAAAATAAACTAAAACAACTTTCTTAAACCCAAACACAAAATAACCTCTTGGCCCTAAACATTTATTTCATTAAACCCAACAAGATAAACAAATCAACAAAATTATTAAACCACAATTATGACCCACAAATCAAGAATTAATCTATCCAAAAAAATCACTTAAAATATGTAAACAGAGGATTAAACTTAAAAGGGTAAAATTAGTTCAATTTTCCCAGATTTTGGGCCTCGGTGAACAAGAGGGAGACTTGAGGGATCAAAGTGTAATTTTCAGAGAGTTATTTCATACAAAGCTACGGAGAACTTCACTCATGCAATTTTTACAGCTAAACGCTCTTTCTGCAACTTTTCTCATGCTTTTGAACTTCAACAAATTAGCAGGGCAGATTCACAAACTTCCCAAACCAAAACCGAAGCCCAAACTATTACCAAACTCATCATTTCAAGATTCTATCATACATGCGGGAGGATGGCAGAACCAGAAATGATGAGGATTTCATGCAAACCAGAATTCAAATCAAGCTTTCTGCTAAGAAGGGTTCAGCAGCTAGGGAGGCTTTCTACAATAATTTTCCTGCTGCAAATTTTTATCAAAACTCGACTAAAATGCCTTAAACCTCTGCCGAAACTTCAAAAACAAATCCACAAGATAAGGGCCTAAGATTCCAACCATAATCTTGCAATCAAGAAACAAACAAAAAAACTCAACATTCACAGAAAACATCTCTCCAGGTTCTCGGATGGGGCAAATGGACAGATTTTATTCAAAAGGGCAGAAATGAACAACAATGGCAAAACTGCAAACATGTTCTACTAAAGGAAATCTGATATGAATCAAATCATTCACATGCAAAAACCACGAGCAAAGTGTAGAATTCTTTTGGAAAAACCCATACAAAGCCACGAGGAAACTTTCTTTTGAACAACAAATACTCTTCGCAATTCTGATGTGAAAAATCTCATGCGGAGCTTCAAACAAGACTAACTAATCTATCATCCAAACACCACCGAACATTTCAATTAGCAAAAATGAACCCAGAGTTATTGTCTAAAAACACAAACTCGCATGAATCACGCCTTGCAGCCAAACAGAGACAAACGAATAGAAGACTAGTAGTAAATAAAGCTTCAAACTGCAAATCTAAATCAATAAACCGGAAATTCATGCCAACCAAGACTTCTTGTGACTAAGCAAAACACCAAAAATTTTCAAACGTAAAGAAAGGAATTGGATGATTTAGCCGTTTTCTTCACACGAAGACGCAGACCAGTTATCTTTCAATTAGAATTTCCAATCAGGCATTTCATCGAACAGGTTGTAGGCATTAAAAATTCAGCAATTTCTCTGCTCAAATGGTGTAATGATCAGCCCAAAAATCATCAGAAACAACAAGTAATTCAACCCAATCGACACACAAAGCATGTATATTCTGAAATCCATGAACAATCAACAAGAAAATAGCACTGAACAAAGGCACGACAGCCATGTTTTCTGAAAATTTCCAAAGAGCCTGCGCTTTAGGGAAAACTGGAATGCAAATGAAAAGGATGACTTACGGCATCTGCAGGCGGCAGTGCTGGATTCAGACGAGGTGGTAATGGCTTCCGGTGGTGACAGTGGCTGTAAAAAATTCCGTAGCTGTCAACAATATGCAATTTCTTCGCCGTCGTGCTCTATATCCCGCTCGCGTTCCTTGCCGACGCCCTGAATTTTCCTCTGTTTCCTTTTTCCCTCACCAAGCTCCCTTTTGTTCCCCTTTCTTCCTTCCTTTTGTTCTCAGCCGAAGCCTCTTTCATTTTCTTGCTTCCCATTCTTTTTAGCCGACTAACCCCTAACCCCTTTTTCCTTCCGGCTGCCATTTTTCACGGCACTCCCTCTGTTTTCTTATTCTCTGTTTCTTTTTCTCTTGCAATTCCCGGACTTCCTGGCTGTTTCCTCGTTTTTGTTGCTGCTTGTTCCGCCACCAACTCCTTGTTGCTCTGTTTCTTCCTTTTCTCCGTTCCAGATTTCTCGCCCTTTTAGCCGAAGCCTCCTTCCAATTTCCCCTCTTTTCTTTCTTTTCCCGAAGTCAGAGCTCTCCTTCTTTTCCCAGAGTTTTCGTCCGCCGTTTCTCTCCTCCCTCTCCCTCTATCAAATCCTAGCCGCTATTTTTCCTTTTCGTTTTTCGATTCCTCTGTTTTTGCTCTCTGTGTTTTTCCAGCCCTTTCGTTCTCTTTTTGTTCTGTCCGTCTGTGGCTCCTCCTCTTTTCCCACTCTCAGATGAAGCCCCCCTTGTTTTCTTCTCCTATCCGCTGCTCCTCCATTTTTACTCTGTTTTTTCCAGTCGTAAGCCTCTCCTGTTTCTCAAGCTCTCAGACCAACCCTCCAGACGTCATCCCCAAACTCTCTCTCGGTTTTTCCCTCGTCATTCCTCCTCTAGCTCTATATGTCCGCCGCCCTCCTGTTTTTTCCTTTGTTGCCCTGACCCTCTGCTTTCTTTCTGCCTGTCTGAAGCCTTCACTATTTTCCTCCTTTTTCTTTTTTTCTATCCTTTTTTCCGTTCCACCTCCCCGTAGCTTGTTTCTTCTTTTTCCTTTTTGTTTCAAAAATTCCCTCAGCCCACCAAGTGTCCTTGACACCTACCCCCCTATACACTTGTCCTATAATTCCTTAGACACTTGTCTAATGATTATTTTGTACACTTGTCCAACATGCACACTTCCACCTATCCACACATTTTTCCTTTCTTTTTCATTTTCATTTTTCTTCAAAAATCAATTAAAAATAAATTAACAATTTTCAAACCAAATTTTAAGAGAATTAAAGCCACTTTTAACATCTTACAAAATGAAAATGAAGAATCTAACTCAATTAAAAAATAAATAATAAATGATAAAAATGAAATTAAAAATAATAAAAATTTGGTGTCTACAGTTTGCCCCTCTTTGTCTGAGTTTTGGAAAAACTTGAGACAAAGAAATAGACACCAAAAACTTACCTGTGTTGTTTGGTTGCAAACTACTCAAGCAATTAAGGACTGACCCCTTTTAACAAAATTTTAAAACGAAACTGACTCAGAGAAGAAATTTAAAGCGGGACTAACCCGAACAAGAAATTTAAACAAGGGACTGGCCCGGATAAGAAATTTAAATCATGGAACTGACCCGAATAAAATGAAAATCATGGGACTGGCCCAAATAAAACGAAAATCATGGGACTGACCCGAATGAAACGAAAATCATGGGACTGGCCCGAATAAAATGAAAATTATGGTATGCTCACTAGTAGGACTGACCCACGGCTGGTGGCAGTGCAAAAAGGAAATGCTCACTAGTGGGACTGACCCATGGCTAGTGGCTAAGTAAAATAAAGTGCTCACTAGTGGGACTGACCCACGGCTAGCGGCGAAATAAAAGAAAATGCTCACTGGCGGGACTAACCCATGCTCCAGTGGCTGTGAAAATGAAATGCACACTGGCGGGACTAACCTCACGCTCCAGTGGCTGTGAAAATGAAATGCTCACTGGCGGGACTAACCTCACGCTCCAGTGGCTGTGAAAATGAAATGCTTACTGGCGGGACAAACCCAGTTCCAATGAAAATAAAATGCTTACTGGCGAGACAAACCCAGCTCCAATAGCAAATAAAATGCTTACTGGCGGGACAAACCCAGCTCGAATAGCAATGAAAATGAAATGCTTACTGGCGGGACATACCCAGCTCCAATAGCAATGAAAATAAAATGCTTACTGGCGGGACAAACCCAGCTCCAATAGCAATGAAAATGAAATGCTTACTGGCGGAACAAACCCAGCTCCAGCGTGATATAAGCGGTCAGTGGGATAAAACCCGAGCCTGCTGAGGATCAAAAGCGGTCAGTGGGATAAAACCCGAGCTTGCCGAGAATAAAAGCGGTCAGTGGGAGAAAACCCGAGCCTGCCGAGAATAAAAAGCGGTCAGTGGGATAAAACCCGAGCCTGCCGAAAATAAAAAGCGGTCAGTGGAATAAAACCCGAGCCTGCCGAGAATAAAAGCGGTCAGTGGGATAAAACCCGAGCCTGCCGAGAATAAATGCGGTCAGTGGGATAAAACCCGAGCCTGCCGAAAATAAAAGCGGTCAGTGGGATAAAACCCGAGCCTGCCGAGAATAAATGCGGTCAGTGGGATAAAACCCAAGCCTGCCGATCCAATTGGTCAAGAAATTGAATTTGATCTGTCAAAAATCAGAAATTAAATTTGATTTCCCAAGAAACAAGAATTTGAACTTGATTTTTGATTTTTTTTGACTTTTGAATTGTTCTGATTTTTCGAGAGAATCTTTTCAAAATAATTTGCCCCAGTTTCCACCAATTATTAAACTGATCAATTGATTTGCATTATGGCGTGGTTGCTCCTCCTTGAGGCCTTGATTCGTAAGATTTTGACTTACGTTCGTTCGTCGATTTCAACCATGGATACCTGCACAGGGGCTTACCAAAGTATGACATGCACTTAAATTTCAAAATATTGCAACTACTATTCTTAGAAAGAGCAGTGTGATTGATTTGAAAGTATATTACTTAGCTCTTTGACGAAATCCTCAAATGGACTATAAAAATTTGCCCCAGTGTGGGTTTATTTTGCGAAATCTTGCAAATTAAAAATTTGCCCCAGTGTGGGCCCATTTGATTGCAAAAATTGATTTGGATGACTCTCCAATTATTTGAACAAAGTAAGCAATTGCTTTCCCTAACATATCATGTGAACAAAATTGAATGTCTTGCTTAAACTCATATAGCAAATTTCATGATGAATTTCTCAAAATAATGCCAAATTACAAAAGATTTCTTCCCCACTTTAGCATCAATGCTTTGGGTGATGGGTCACCATTTATGGTTGGCTCATCTTTCAGGACCAATCAAGTGACTTTATTTTTGAAATGGCTAAGGAAATGGGAGGTCAGAATTTGTCTTTCTTTTTTTTTTTTTTGTATGTAATCCCTTCAATACCACATCTTAGTGAAAGTAAATAGTTTGTCACCCTTATTTCTTAAGAAAATGTAGTCCACATATGAGCTTTATAGGCTTGCAACAATATGGATAACGATAGCTAAACCTGTGAAAATTGGTTATACCCCCATGATCACAAATGATTGATGGATTTCTTATGAGCATAATCCTCACTTTGGATTGTCATGAAGGCATAAGTCAATGATGGACTTCGTTAGCTTGTAATGTAGCTTGAAAACGATAGTTAAAGAATAAAACTTTCAAGGACATTGCACCGAAGATCGCATTTTTCCAAAATTGCCCTTATTTTGCATTCAAAGCCCTCAGACTTTGTTTGCATTTTCTCATCATTCACCAGGGGTTTCAAAGTCGATTTTTTTTTCTTTTCTTTTCCTGCTTTGCTTTTTGGCCTCTTTTCCTTTCCCTCAACTTGGTGGGTTTTCACATGGTGAGTAGCGTCAACCCCATACTCAAGCAATTCAGAAATACAGCTAAAATTTTCCGGCATCAGAAATTTTCTTGACAGGGCCATTGCAAAGAACAGAAATCAGGACTTTCGGCTTTTGTAATGGGGTCTGGTGGGGTGTTTAGAAAAGTTAAGGCTTGAAGGCAGATTTCAAGAGTGGTTTAAATAATCTGAGATCGCATTGTTGTGCCAACCCTATTTTAGGGTTAAATCAAGACTTGCCCCAGAGTTTATGCTCAATTGAGGGCTTTTCTTTTTCATTTTTCTTTCTTCTTTTGATTTTTTCGGCCTTCTGCCATTCTTTGAAATTTTCAAAATTTGTCCCAATTTATTTGTGAACTGAGGTTCTCTTTTCTTCTTTTGTCTTTTGATTTTGTGACTTTTCACTTTTTCACTTCTTGAAATTTTTCCTTTTTCAACTCAAACTTGCCCCAGTGTGGGGTTTGCGATTCTCAGGGGTTGCCAGATGAAGTATTTTATTCTGAAAGATCAAAAGGGATAACTAGGGATAGAATGTTTGATTGGAAAAGAAGAGGGCCTGACTTTTATTCCGTTCCTTACAATAACTCTGAGAGGAAACTTTCGTTAATGCGAAATTTCTGGCATGTATCTGAATTAACTGACTGAGGAAGACCCTTGTTCATCCATATCTGTGAAACATAGGCGGTCCGTGCGGACAAATCCCTCCCTTTTCTTTCTTCTTTTTTTTTTTCAAAAATTAGAACCCAAGTGAAATCAAATTTCCCCAATTCGCGGTTCCCTTTCCCCTTTTCTTTTTTCTTTTTCAAAATTTCCCAATCTCCTTCCCCAATGTGGGGTGCGATCATATGTGCACTCGAAAAGAACCACCAATTTTAACTCAAATGAGGATACAAGGGATGATCAGTGTTTAGGTTGTAGAAACGACGGCCAAAGCATCATTCTTACACCTCATGACAACCAAAGTAACGAAATGGTCATTGAAAATCCATTCCCCTTTTTGATATTTGAAAATTTTCCAATAAAGGGTAGTGATCATTAGGGCTCTTATTTGAAACGAAATTATCCTTTCAAAGGCTCAAATGGGAGAGCAAATGATAAAATGTGTATAGATAGAGAAAAGAATGCTCGAAGTATCATTCCAAATTTTCAAAACAAACAAGAATAATGCACATTTTTGCTTTCACTTAGATGTGAATTGAATCGGTTAAACACAATGGATATTTCCAAGCAAAGATGACCGCAATTTGCAATTTATCAATCAATGTGACTGATTTTATTATGGGGTTAAGTGAAGGAGAAAAGGTATCTCATTGGGCCTTTTGAGTGACTGTTTACCCTTTTCTGAACACTCTTATTGTATAGCTCGGATCACCAACCTAGTGTACATGAGGATTTTAGAGAAGTATACACTTGTGAAATTCAAGCTAGAGGTTGAAAAATCTTAATTTGGTCTTATTTCTCAAAATTCATTATGAAATCTCCCATGAGCAAGAATAAAGAATAAAATGTACATGAATATACACACAACAATAATTGTCCAAAAATTTTATTGCTGAAAAACAATTTGAAACAAAATTTCTCGTTCAATTATGATACAAATGAGAAGAGAGAAACTTGTCAAAAGTTCCGCATATACACTTTTTGTCTCCTTTTCTTTTGGAACAAAATTTATTAACAAATCAAATAAACAGAATTTCCCTTTGGAAAACAATTACAACATCTCTCAGAGGATTTAGCGTAGAGCTTCCAGATAGATCATTTATGTTTTCATTGTAGGATCTGCCCAAGAATCAAATAACACTTTCCAAACTTTATCGGATCAAAAATTGTTATCCAATATAGGGAAATATTTTCATCTTATTGAAACCTTTTTTTATGAATGCAGGGGAGAGGGGAAACAAAAGAAAAATACCCCGAGTTAGTAAACAAGAATATAAAATCGGTATGCATGTCCTATGGGGGAACCCTTTTATGCCAAGGGTAGGCCTAGCATGAAAATGCAATCCTCTAGGGTAGGCACTATACCATACCTGACGGATCCGATCAACTCATTGAGTGAGAAATAATTTTGAAAAATTTGGTCAATTGGAATGACGAGAGACATATGTCAAAATGAGGTCAACATTCGAATGGATTGATCACTTTTGATCGATACAAAGATTTGCAAAAATGCACGGGTTTGACCTTAACGAACTTCCTATCGAACAGATTGGAATTCGTTGACAAAAATTTCTCAGTGAAGCACGGGTCAAAACTCCAACTGATCAACCGGCTGGATGCAATAGATGGTTTTCTCAAAATCGACTAGGTTTCCCAATTTGAAATTGATCTTAAAACCCTAATTGGTCGAATGGGTTGAATGAAATTGACCATTTATTTAAAATTGATTGGATTACCCTAAAAAGGAAACGGGTCAAATAAATTGAGTGAAATTTAAAAACTTACTCAAAATTGACCGAATCATCCTAAAAAAGGAACTTGATCGAATGAAATTGAGAATTTTATTCAAAATGGACCGGATCATCCTAAAAATGAAATTGGTCAAATGAATTGAATGAAATCTAGAATTTATTCAAAATTGATCAGATCGCCCTAAAAAGGGTAAACTGGTCAAATGAATTGGACGAAATTGATGATTTATTGAAAATCGACAAAATTGCCCTAACTAATCAAATGAATTGAATGAAATTGGTGGGTTATTCAAAAATCGACTAGATTGCCCTAAAAATGGGTGAATTAGCCAAATGAAATAAAGATTTATTCAAAAATCGACCGGATGACCCTAAAAAGGGTGAATTGGTCAAATGAATTGATGATTTATTCAAAAATCGACCGGATGACCCTAAAAAGGGTAAATTGGTCAAATGAATTGATGATTTATTCAAAAATCGACCGGATGTCCCTAAAAAGGGTAAATTGGTCAAATGAATTGATGATTTATTCAAAAATCGACCGGATGACCCTAAAAAGGGGAAATTGGTCAAATGATGGTTTATTCAAGATTGATTATGAATTGACAAAATGGATCGATTGAGTCGGCCGGCCATTGGTGGTTTCAGAAAATTAGTCTATGAGCCTTCTAAAATCACGATTTGGCCTCAATTTATTCATCGTCTCAACAGGAGGAATCATTTGTGAATTTCTTCAAATTAATGTCCTTTAAGCAAGGGATTTTTACCAATTTTGATAAAATGGCCAAAAAGTGATTATTAGATGCTCATATTCTAAAGATTACTCTATGAAAATGATCGGATCCTCCCTTACCTTGTGCGCTACCCCTTTGGATGGTACAAAATGTAAACGTGCAAGTCTCTTTGGATTAAGTATCCGAAACACAAGGTGGTTTATTCCTAGCACGGGATCCCCTAAATGGCATTCCCTTCTAGGGTTTATGCATGATGCCATTTATTAAAGCGACGTAAATATGTAACAAATATGGCCTAAAGGACATAAATAATGCATCGGGGGAAAAGGGTCTAAAATGAGATGTACTTATTGAAAATTAAGTGTAATGACTAAAATTTAGACATGTGAGTTATCTAGTGGGTAAGTCACTAAAAGAGAGCCAAAGAGGTCTCTTATTTGCTAAGGCACATGAATGCAAGCCAAGAAAACAAAAGAATGGTTAGTGCAATTGATAGTACACATAACATATTGGGAGCAATTAAGAAAAGAAATACAATAAAAACACGTAAAAGGGGTGGAACCCCTTCCCTCGTGCCTAATGTGCTTAAAAGAGGGTGAGGCTGACTCTAACCTAGGAAAATTCTAACATGGATGCATGAGGCTGGGGTTCACTAATGCGACTAGACTCGATAAGGTTTAAAAGGTCCCCAAGCCTTCAGACCCAAAGGCCAAGGGTCATCACTCCCAAGGCCTTCGATCGGTGGCTCGAGTGATCCCTCAGGTAGCGCTATGGGCGCAGTGCACACCATCTGCCTACCCAAGGCAATCAATCCTAATCCTACAAGGCGTTGTGGGATAGCGCCCACGAAAATAAAATAAAATAAAATGGGATAACAATAAGTAAACGTGCACGTATGAAGTGTTCCCTATTTTGAGGGAAAGGGTTGAGAACCATGCGAGGCTCTAAAGGTGACACACACTTCCCCAAATGCAATGCAAGCGCGAGATAAACAAGTAAACATACATCCAATCAACCAATCATACGCGTGAGTGAGGGAGTAATTAATATGTGCGAAATGCAAAATCCTAAAAAGGAAAAATGCAACCCTAAAACACCCAAATGTGATATATGAAAAGGTTAAAAGAAGAAAAATGTTGATTAAATCAAATTTGCTCGGACTCTCAAATGTCCCCAGTGGAGTCGCCAACTGTCGAGCCGCACTTTTTGATAAATAAATAAATGGTTTAAAAATGTATTTTTTGATTCAATTTGTGATTGAAAAATGAATTGTGAAAAAAAAATGGGTCTAAATGGGGGTTTGAGAATGCGACGATTTGACCCAAAATTATAATTTAAAAAGGGTTTTTGAAATAAAAAATCGGAGTCGCCACTTGGTAATGAGTTAAGGTGTACCAAGTCACCTAAAAATGAATTTTTAAAGAAAAATAGGAAAAAATAGTAAGAAACCCCTTTTAAACGATTCCTAGTCTACGTAAACCAACGAAAAAAGGTTCGGGAGTCACATTTGACAAAGGGGAAGGCAAGGATACAATCCAAGGCACCCCTTTGACCTAGCCAAGGCTAGTTGCGTAATTTAATCAATGATTTTCATGTTTTAATCAAAGAATTTATTACATTTGGATGTACTACATGAATGCAAACCCTAGACCTAGGGGTATTGGGGGGTAAAATTTCTCTCCAAAGCTTGAGTGATGCCAATCACATTAATTGTGAAGCCCAATAATGATCCTTTGGAGAGGTCACATATGATCCTAAATGACGTAAAAATGAGTGAAATGAATGTACGCCATGTGAAAATGTGAGTTTGTGTGAAGTGAAAAAGTGATAAAAACAATGGTGTGTAAGTGAAAGTGTGCAAATGGATGTACAAGATGAGGTGAGTAAAGTAATAATGTGAAAATGTGTGTGTAATAACATAAAGTGCATGTGTGCGAGTGATATTATAAAGTGTAAGTAGTTGAGTAAAAACGTGCAAAATTAAAGTAGTGTGAAGTGAGAATGTGGAAAAAAGGTTAGAATATAAAGTAGAAGTGTATGTGATAGCGAATGAGTAAAATGCATGAATCGTATAGGAATGCATCAAGACGGGAACGGGGAGTCCTAACTCAGTGACTTCAATTTTCCCTTGGATTAGAAAGGAGAACTAGCGTGCTAAGGCTATTTTGTAGCCACACTCGCTCGTTTCCCTTATCGAAAGGGGACTCTTCAAGCAAATGTACCCTATAACTAGCATGAGGTGCAAAAAATCCTAAAATGAGGGGAAAAGGGGTTCGAGGAGCATGCCAAATGATAAAACTAAGAAAAATGCATGACATGTAGTGAACATGCAAGTATGCACTAACGAAAGGGGAACGGCCTATTGGGCCTAGTGTTGGACCAGTCCATTCTATGAATTCCTACTAGCATTGGACTAGTGGAAACGTACATTCATCCATCACATTCATTCATGGCTATGGAAAGCGAGTAGACATGTCAATCACCTATAAACACATAGCACATAACACTTAGCATGCTCGACTAGATGCAAGAACCTAATTAAAGCAAGTAACACATAATACATAGGCATGCAAATCACGCAAGGCAAATGAAGTAAAGGAACCCCTAACTATTACACTTGGGGAGGCCCTATTACAATCTAAGGGAAAATGAATTAAAATAAATACCTAACTATTACAAATTTGGCATTCAAGTGCCTTTCAAATAATCAAATTGAACTAAGATAAATGTACAAAGCCCATAAAGTAAATAAATAAATAAATGAAATGAATAAAAACACCCAAGAGGCATACAATCAAGCATGTAAAGGCACATAGAGTCAAATAAAGTAAGAAATAAGGGATTAGAGTGTACCTCCCTTGAATTGGCACTCCTAATGAGGAGAAATTATTTATTTGCCCTCCAAAATAATAAAAAAAGTCAAGGCATCATTTTAATCAAGAAATAATCACAAAAGATAAAAATGAAATGTGAAATTGAATCAATTAAATCATATAAACTGTAACGGCCCCACTTCTCCCTAGGGCGTACCCCAGGGTATCGGCGGACCGCCTGCCCAACTCTCGCCGGGACTCAGTCAGTCGCTATAGGAGAAGACAATAAAGTCCATAAAACAAACGAAATATCAATAATTTCAAACTTAAACGTAAACTTATATACATATCCATCCCAAAAGCAATACAACTAGGTACAAAGGTTCTCCGTTCTCCATACAACCAGCCTACCAAACATTGGGGCGAGAACCATAACAAAAGAGCCAAAAGTACTAGTTCGGCTAGACTATACGTAGCTTCCATCCTTGCACGTCTTCCCCTGCTAAGGAAAACAAAAAAAACTAAAGGAATGAGCTGGAAAGCTCAGTGAGGTTCCGTACACATAGTCAACAAGAGAATCAATGCATTCAATACATTTAACAACAATTCAAGATACAAGTACAAATAAAGCGGTAACCACATTCATGAAAAGGATACGTGCTCACAAGGAGCCATTCGTTCAATCGTTCACTCATTCATTCTCCTTTCTTTCCCCTACCTTCAATCATTTGAAGATGCATTTTGCATGAGTAAAACCCCTCGTCCATTCATTCAGTCATTCATTCATTCATTCTCCCCGTCCCTGGCTTTTGGCCAGGCTCCACCAACCTACAGGGTAATACTCGAGTATACCGAAACGTTCATCCAAGTTCCTTGTCGCCCGACCGAGTCCGCTTCTGGCTCGAGACGACCGGTAACAAGGGGCAATGGCCAGTTCAGCCCGAAGGCTTACATTCATGCACAATTAACATTTCAATCGCTCAATCGTTAAAATTTCACAATCATTTAGGCTAAGTGCGGTAAAGTACACACTCGCCTCAAAATCATTTTAGCAATCATTGAAAGCGTTTAACATGCTATCAATCATTCAAACAAGCCATATAATCAGGAAACAAATCAAACAAGGAACACTCACCTATACACGTAAAATAACGCCCACTTCTCAATCACCAATGAAACCTAAAAGACACAAAGACCACATTACAATCCATCTAACATGATTTAGATGCAATCAAGAAATACTCGACTACTCGCGAGTAAACGAATAAAAGACCTTCAAAGTGTAAGGAAGGCAAAATACTTTAACTTCCACACTTAAAACCTTGCTTAGAAACAATGCACTTATGGCCGATAAAACCCGAACTCATACCTCTATAGGTTGGAAAGGCTTAAGGAACCTTTGAAGTTTGAAACGGAAGAGGTATCATGTTTTCAAAAGATAAAACGGTTACCTTATTTGCCAAATGACAATATACAAATTCGAACCGAAACTTAGCCTTCGAACCCTTATTCAAGGACCCGAAGACACTTCCAAGGGAAAACGTTCAATTTGATACAAAATACATTTCCAAAAACCACTTTAACTCATTCAATTTCCAAGAAAATAAATGGACGGCATATCCCTTGTGTTTACCTATTTTCCAGCCAATAATGGCTTCATTATTTTTCTCAAATCAGTCCCAACATGTCATATAGAATAATCTCATGTCCAAAAGCCATTCACTAGGCTTAAAGTCATATAAATACAACAAGAACTACGAAAAACAAGCTAAAAACATTTTCAGATAAAACAATGCGTGACAACATTTTGCGGAAATGGCACTAAAGGCACTACGATTATTGGATTAGGGTGGAAGACCCACCATTTCGAAGCTAAGAGAGGGCTACAACAATGTAGAAGGTCACTCAATCCAGTTCCTAACGCAACTAGGTCAAATATGCAAAATACTATACCAGAATTCCCAAAACAGGTTTGCAAATCACACAAAACTGTAATTACTATAACTCAGTCTATACAAGTCCAAATGCCGAAATTCCAAAGGCATATGTTAGCTAAGACATTCAGCTACATTTCATCAGAAGACACCAACTTCAAAATCCAAACCAATTCCAGTCAAAATAGCCAAATACAAACTCAGTTTTCGCATTCTGGCCAAAGCAGAACAGCTACAATAATTTCGTCATAACTCACTCTACACTAATCCAAATGCCCTGAAATTTTACAGGCACCTTAAAAACATCAATACCTACAACTTGCATGTTTTGAGCAAAGTCCAATTCAGCCTCTAACCCTATGATCTAAAACCGGACAGAATTAGGGGTTTATGAACCCTAACTTTCCATTTTTCCATCCAAGTCCAAAATTGATTGCATTTAACCACAATTCACACCTACTAGAGTCATTTTAAACCATTACCATTCATTATACAAGGCCACAACATCCCATTCATATAAAACCAGAAAATTCATCATAAAATGGAAAACTTCACCAAAACACTTCCAATCAAGAAATAAATCACATATTCCAACCCTCAAGCCACTTCTAAGCATAATATAACCATCATTAGGTGTAGTAGGGTGTTCAAGCATCACTTACCAAGTAACAAGAGATGTAGAGAGGTTGGCCACCTTAGACCTTCAAACAAACTTCACTAATACACTTACTATCACTAAAAGGAAAGATTTTATGGAGTAAAACTAATCTAAGCTTTTGTTTGTAGAAGATTGAAGCATATGGAAGCTTGAAAGTTGAAGAATTTCCTTCCTTCTTTGCTCAAGGAGAACCGGCCATGGAGGAGAAGAAAATGGTAATTTTTGTGAATTTTTTTGATATTTAATCCTTTGGTCAAAAAAGTCAAGAATGTGAATAGTGTTTCTTAAAGTCCAACCAATGAGAAGGTGACACTTGTCACCTCAATAAATGCATTCTTATCTTTCTTTTCTCTCTCACATAATCACTTCACACACACTACTTATCTCTTAACACCCGATAAATTTTTCACAGTATCCGAAACTTAACCTTATTGGCCGAATTTTTCCGAACTTTTCGCACTAGTGGGTCCCACATCCAATATATATTCTTAATTTTCTAAAAATTCACCAATGCTAGAAAAATCATCTAAAAACTATAATTGCTCTTAAAAACCACTAAGAAAATATTTCTAAGCCAGAAAATGCAGAAAACATGCAATTAAGGGGAAATAAACCCTAGGAAAAATATTAGGGTTTTACGGGTTCTCACACTCTCCCCCCCTTAGGAAATTTCGTCTTCGAATTTTTTTTTTTTTTTTTTTTACCTTCATTAGCCTCAGGCGAGTCCGGAACCGTTCGGTTGTCTAATGCATATGCTTTGGCCAGTACATTGGTTCGGTTCCCTCTTTCTTTCACTGGTTTTGATTTCGTTCCATCTTGTGACTAAGTACTACCCTCACGTGGATGCCTCCTCGGACAATTGCTCACTTGATGCTCACTGCTTCCACAAATTAAACATTTTCCCCCTTTTCGCCAACAAGCATTATCGCGCCCCATTTTTTGATAAATAAATAAATGGTTTAAAAATGTATTTTTGATTCAACTTGTGATTGGAAAATGAATTGTGATTTAAAAGAAAAATGGGTCTAAATGGGGGTTTGAAAATGCGACGATTTGACCCAAAATTATAGTTTAAAAAGGGTTTTTTGAAAAAATGGGAGTCGCCACTTGGTAATGAGTTAAGGTGTACCAAGTCACCTAAAAAATGAATTTTTAAAGAAAAAATAGGAAAAAGTAGTAAGAAACCCCTTTTAAACGACTCCTAGTCCACGTGAACCAAAGAAAAAAGGTTCGGGAGTCACATTTGACAAAGGGGAAGGCAAGGATAAAATCCAAGGCACCCCTTTGACCTAGTCAAGGCTAGTTGCATGATTTAATCAAAGATTTTCTTGTTTTAACCAAAGAATTTATTACATTTGGATGCACTACATGAATGCAAAAGAAAGAAAAAATGCAAACCTAAATTCTAAAATGTCTCTTGTAAGGTTTTTGGTCCCAACCACATGAATTGTGGCGGCCAATAAAGGAAAACCTTATAGAGGTCGATTAATGCAAATGATGGCTAAAGTGCAAGTGTGCAAGTGTATAAAAAGGTGCACGTGTTAATTTGTATGAAAAATCCAAGTGTTTGTGTGCAAGTGTATGAAATATAGTGATAAGTGCATATAGGTGTAATTAAGTGCAATTTTGTGAAGTAGAAATCAAAATGAACAATAAGGAAAGGAAAAGTGATGAGGAAATGTGAATTGAAAAAAATGAGTAAGCGATAAATGAGAATGAATGAACCTAAAGGAATGCATCAGGTCGGGTATGGGAATGACTCCTAACTTTTTCGACTTCGATTTTCCCTTTGATTAGAAAGCAAAACTAGCGTGCTAAGGCTATCGAGTAGCCACACTCGCTCGTTTCCCTTATCAGAAGGGGACTCTTCAGGCAAATGTACCCTAACTAGCATGAGATGCAAGACCTAAAGTGAGGGGAAAGGGGTTCGAGGAGCATGCAAAAATGATAAAACTAAAAAGAATGCATGACATGTAATGAACATGCAAACATGTACTAACGAGGGGAAATCCCTAAGGGTCTAGCATTGGACTAGCCCATTCTATGAATTCCGACTAGCGTTGGACTAGTGGAAACGTACATTCATCCATTCCATTCATTCATGGCTATGAAAAGCGAGTAGACATGCCAAACACTCATAAACACATAGCACATAACATTTAGCATACTCGACTAGATGCAAGGCCCTAACAAAAGCAAATTAACACTTAACACGTAGGCATGCAACCAAGCTAATGAACCTATTACATTTACTAACTAAAACAAAAGGGGGAAAGGGAAAATGGACCAAATTGCTCGCCAAAGTCCTATCTATTACAAGCCAAGAGGTGTACACATACCCCATTAAAAGAATAACTTAATGAAAACAAAAAGTAAATGACATAAGTAAAAGGAATTAAAGAAAAGCAGGGAAAGCAAAGTAGACATGCAATTCACTTAGCACGTTGAGTCACATAGGAGAGACACAAAAAGGGATAAAAGAAAATATACCGCCCCCTTCGAGTGATGTCCAAATGAAAGAAAAATGGCTTCAAAACAATAAAAATGTCACGGTACCTCAAATAGTAAAGTAACACAAAGTCACTAAATCTCCCCTAATTGCAATTTAAATGAAATCAAACAATACATAGTTTTCCAATAAAGAGACCCACCGAGGACCCAAATGCAAGCATTAATCAACCATTCAAAGCCAATGGGAACATTTTAGAAACTTTGAAATTCCAAGAGCAAGAAAAAAAAACCAAAGCCAAATTATTTCAGAAAATTCAAGAAGAAAGGCGAACACAAGCTCATTTGAACACAAAGTTCTTAAACTCTTGCCTTAAGTGTCACCTTAGCAAAACATGATAACCAAGGAAGGCAAGCAAGCAATTTAATTGAAACATTAATGCTACCAAAGACTCAAATGTGAACACTAGCCAAGCATTCAAGCTTAGTCAAACACTTTTAAGAACTTCAAAGGTCCGAAGGCAAAGAAAAGGCGGAGGAATGGTTCAATTGCAATCATCCTAGGATCTTATTGCAAGAAACTGGAACATGCTTGGGCTTTTGTGGAACGTGGAGAAACTTGAAGGGTTAAATTGATTAAGTTATCCAATTAGTTGGGCCATAATAGCACTAAACACAAATTGAGGGATTAATGTGCAATTATTATAACATTTTGCATGCATGCAAACGAATGCCAAAGGCTTCTTTACTTCTGCAATTTTCTACTGCCACTCTCATCAACCGAGACCAAAACTCAAGCATACCACTTGCTATTCAAGAACAGAAGTTCAAATCCGAATTCACAGCTTTAAACTAAATAATCAACTACATCATTGTCATCGTCCAAACATACAAAAACTGAGAAAAGACTCCATGCACAATTCTAAAAATAAGCACACATTTGAAGAACAAAAATTGCAGCACCTCCAAGCAACTTCCAGCAAACAAGATTCATGCAACAAAAGAAGGTCAAGAGGCTTCTGCAATCAATTCTTAAACTTCAAGAAATCATGAAGAAAAGAAACTAGCAAGTACTGTCACAACCAACCCAAGACTATGATCTTGTTGCAGCAGATTTTTGTGTATCATCCTTCCCTTAAAACTCAACTTCAAACAGAAACAAATTCAAACAAACAAACAAGACTTTGACATGAACCAAAACCCGCAGGATTGCAGCATCTAAACATACAAAAAGGAACCCAGATTAACGGCTGTTCAAGAAAGAAAAATGATGAAGAAAAATGCAGCTTTTCCCTATTGGTTTCACACATGAAAGAGAGCTGATGACTTTTGTCTCTAAGTTTGCAACAGGAAAATTCTAAATGCAGCTTTGATAGCAAATATGTCCATAGCAACCCAGTTATGCAGCAAACAAAAACAAGGACACCAACCAAGCAAAAAACATAGCAGAAACTGATGCAATCTTCTTGGTTCATGCAAATGATTCGGCTACTCATTGTCTATGTCGCCAGCAAGCATTCAATTCCAACTCAAGTTTGTTTAAACACAAACTCCCAAAACCAATCTAAGTGTCATAATAATCATTTCAACATTCGAACCAACCCAAAATATAGAAGAAAAAACATGCAGAAGCTGGAAAATTCTGGGCAAAAGGTTCGGCAATCCTGACTGGTTTAGCAAAAACATTCGGCCAACTCCAGTATTTTTTGTTCCCAACCATGCAAACTCAACACCACTCTTCTAATTTCCCTTTTCGAAACAATATTGACTAGCCCATTATGTGGCAAAACTCCTTTGATGAGCTGTTGTGTAGAGGAAAACAGCATAAGTATAGGAACGAATGCAGCAATTTTTCTACTTCAGCCTAGATATGTTTGTGTGTGATAACTCAAACAAACTCTATGCATTTGACAGCCCAAACTGAATGTAATTCGCACAAAACAAACTCAGTAAAATCCCAGAAAATTGTCAGCTTCAGTCATAAATCCACAAGACTTCATCAAAACATGCGATCTTCTCTTTTGTTTTTTTTTAAAGAACTTCATGTAATTTTCTGCTGCAACTTTGCCATATTCTCAAAGTTTTTTAAAACCCAAATGCCAGAGACTTATATATCCAAATTACAGACAAAATCCATCCTGTGAGGACCCGCAAATTTTCTACATTTTTTCCTCAAAAATGCCTTTTATTTGAAAATTATTATTTATTAAAGCTCTACTATCTAATTGTTCAACTATAAGTGCAGATGAACCTATAAAATAGGGTTTTCCGCTTCGATTTCATGACTTGAGCAAAATTAGGGTTTTTCGATTTTTCCGCCGGATGAATTTTCGGTACTGGCCGAGAATCAATTTGATGATTAAAAGTGACTTTTAAATGAGAAATAATATGTGAGTAGTAGCCATGAGATAAGGTTAGTAAATGGAAAGTAAAAACCCTAGTACGTGAGTTTTAAGATAAACGGCGCGAACCGGCGGGTCCCGCGCACTACCGATTGAACCACCACTTGATCACCACTTTCTTGCCATACAAGTTTATCATTAATGGAGCAAAATATCTTCCCCCTCTTAGCCCTCCTATTGGCCGAAAATTAGAGGTTAGAAATGCAACAAGAGAGAGAAAAATTTGTGGTCAAGATTAGTCCAAGTGTTAGCCAAACTTGTGGCTAGAATTAATCCTTAGCTTTCCAACCTTCTTATAACACAAGCTTAGCTTAATTTCCTTCATTAATTCTGCATCTTGGCCGAAATAAGAGAGAGAGAGAGAGAGACAAAGAGAGTTCATCTCATTCTCCTTCATTTCTTCTCCAAATCTTGAAAAGTTTCTTCTATTCGCGCAAATCTACTCCGATTAAGTTGTTATCTAGCACAAAGGCTACCTACCGGTGTAATTTTCTTGAGGAACAAAGGCCTTGAACACTTGTTTCTAGTCTCCTTGGAAAGGTATACATGCTGGAACCTTGACTCTCCGATTAAATTCACGATTAGTTGCTAAATATGTCACATATGGTTGAATTATTGAGGTATGTGGTGAAATAGAGGCTTGGGTCATGATTTTCCATTTTATTGGAATATTTTTCAGCTTTCCTATGATTTTTCTAGTGCTTAAAATTTGGGGCTTTGATGTTTAAGGTTTAATATGGGAAGTTAAGATGGTGAAGCAAGCCAAAAACAAAGAAGTTAGCAATTGATTATAAGAATTCCAGATTTCTGGAATTTCATGTTTCACTTCTGTCCGGTTTTGTAGTCTTATCTTAGAGGCCGAATTGGCCTTAGGTCAAAGAAGGAAAGTTGTAGAGAATGGTGTTTTATAGGTGTCTATAAAATTTCAGCTCAATCGGAGCAACGTAGGATGTGAAAAGTCCAAAATACCCTCACTGTTTTAAAAATTTCCCAGCAGTCCGTTTCATCAGTTAAGTCCAGTTTATCATGTTTTTTTTGACTAGTATTCATTCTTATTTAGCTTTTTGCCAAAACATGAAAGTTGTAGTATTATGAATTATCTTTCAAATGCCTCTAAGAAAACCTGATTCGGACTTGTGTACTCTGAGATATGTCCATTACAGTGTAATGCATTTAAACAGCCGACGAATTGATTTATGGTTTAGTAATTTGAGAATTTGACCAAGTTACATTAGAAACTGGACTAAGTGACCTTCATGAACATTGTAGCCCTGTGTCTTAGCTTCGAAACGGCATAAGTTTCATCTTAATCCGATAAGCGTAGCCTTGGATAAGTTATTTCCGCTTTCATACGTCAAATCTGTCTTTTGCTAAATTGAATTTCTGCACTTGTTATTTCTGTATTTCTTATTCTTATGATATTGTGAGCCTATGGAACGGCTCTTGACTTGAATTGCTTATGTGTGATGTTGGGTTGTGGTTGAGGAAAAATAATGAAGCCAAAATGGCTGGAAAATTAGGTAAACACAAAGGGCATGCTGCCCAAATTTTCGCCCGAAAGCTAAGGTTTATTTGAACTTGTAAAATACTATGACCGTTTTTCCATCTTAAAAACATGATCCTTCTTCAATTGGAAACTCCAAATGTTTACTTACTCTTACCAAATAAAGAGGAGTAGTTTAGGATTTTCTTGAGTATTTTGTCCTCTCTTTTTCATGAATTTCATTAAGACAATTAGTCTATAATATCTACTTGAATATAAGATAAGTTTCAACCACATAAACGATTCCGAAAATGGTATTTCCTAGTCTATCTAGTTGGATTTTGATTTGTCTTTAGTTCAAGTGTTTCCATTAGAAAATTTTATAACCCTTTTGAGTTGGTTTTATGTGTGGTCTATGAAACCCTAGTTATTTTTATCCACGAGTCCAAATGTCCACGTTCCACTTTAAAGTCTTTTTATACGTTCTACTCATCATGCGACGAGTCTCTTTGATTGCACCTAATTGGTTGTGACAAATGAGTGGTAATATTCTTTTCATTTAATCTTAGGTTTTCTCGGTGACTAAAGATAATATCCGGAAGGATATTTTGCACGTTGTTGTGCGTAAATAGGTGAGTGTTCTATATACGTTTTGTTCCTATGACTATGTGGATTGTTGGATCTATGTGGTTATTTGTGACTATTTGATTACATGTTACTTGTTTTCTATGATTTTTAAAATTAACTTTTGCTAGGTGAGTGTGTACTTTATCGCACTCGACCTAAATAAATATGAAATTTTCGGTGATTAAATGTTGAAATACTAGTTGCGCATGAATGTAAGCCTTTTGGCTGAATTGGGCCCTTGCCCTTGTTACCGGTCGTCTCGAGCCAGAAGCGGACTCGGTCGAGCGATTAGGAACCTGGGTGAATTTGGTATACTCGAGTATTACCTTGTAGACCGGCCATGTCCGGGTAGGTGGAGTCCGGCCAACGTCCGGATGGGTGGAGTCCGGCCAACGTCCGGAAAGGGATGAATGAACGAACGCAGGCACGAGGGTTTTACTTCTCAAAAAGGAAATTTTCAAATAATTGGAGGAATAAGGGGAAATGTCAGGGGAACGAACGAACGAACAAAGAGCTCCTTGGGAGCCCGTATCCTTTTAATGAATGCATTATCATTGCTTTATATTGGACATGTTTTCTGGATTAATTGTTATTACATGACTACTGTTCCTTGTTTAATTACTTGTTTATATATATAGAACCTCACTGGGCTTTTTAGCTCATACCACGTCAATTGTTTTCCTTAGCAGGGGAAGGCGAGCAAGGACGAGCGTTCGGTATAGTCTAGTTGATCTAGTTCTTTGGCCTTGTAATGGTTCTCGCCCTAGTGCTTGGCACGGGCTGGTTGTATGAGGAATGAGAACCCTTGTATATTCGATGGTTGTACTTGAATGGTAAAAACTTTGAAGACTTCTGGTGTGTAGAAGTTTCTTATCTTTTACTTGAGCATCTATTGTCTATGGATGTATATACATGATTCGAGTTCCATAGTGAGTGAGTCCTGGCGAGAGCTGGGCAGGCGATCCGCCGAACCCTTTGGTACGCCTTAGGGGGAGGTGGGGTCGTCACACATCCCAATTTCATGCAATGAATTCTGATAATATAAGTTGCAAAACAAACGGGCAGATTGCGGGCCACGGAGAAAGAAAAACAGCAAGAAAACTGACAAACAAAAACAAGGCCCAGGAATGCGAAAGCAAATGAAAGTGAAATCAGTTGGAACATTGTTTTGGGATGATACCTGATGAAAACTTTTCAAAAACAAGACAGGAAACGCCGCAAAAAGGAAACCGCTGGAATCTCTTCGCTGCGGCGTCGAACCCGCACCCGTGGAATCGATCAACGATTTTGGGAGGCAAATTCGAAGACTTTATCAAGATTTTCTGCAAATGATTACTAAGCGAAAGCTTCTCCCCTTACTTCCTAGTTGGTGCAGAACTTGAAAATCTCTTGAAAGGAGCAAAGATCAAAGAGATATTGCAGCTCAAAGATGGCTGCTTTTCAGCCCTTGCTGCGCAACATTCTGCAGCTTTTCCTTCATTTCCTTTCTCTTCCAAAGAACAAACTCCTCTCTGTCCGTTTGACCTGAAACCTCCTTTCCCTGCTTCACTCCTCTCTTCTCTGCCCTCTCTCGGTTTCAACTCTCTCAAAAACAGCCGTTGTTACCAAACCTCTTTTTCCCCCAGCTCTCGGTCTCTTCCCTCAATCTCTCACTTTTCTCTCTTTCCACCGCCACAAAGCTGCGTTCTTTTCCGTCTAAAGACCTCGTCGCTTCCTTCTCTCAACCAGCCGTCAAGTTCTCCCTTCATTTCTTTCTTTTTCGTCCCCAAGAAACCCTCTCGCCGTCAATCGATGCCTCCTTCTTCTTTGCTCTCTCCTCTGTTTCCCTCTGGCTCAGTTTTCCTTTCCGCCGTTGTTGTTTGCTTGATGCCTCCCAAAACTCCCTCAGCCGTCAACCTCTCCGTCACTCTCCCTGCTCAACTTTCTCTCTGGATTTTCTAGCCGTCAACTCTCTCTTGGGTCCTCTCCCTCAAGACTCCAGCGTTTTTTGTTTCCCTTCCCTTTCCTCAGCTATCACCTCCCCTCTCTCTTTCTAGCTTTCTCACGGTCTTCCTCTGCTTAGCACTCCCCCTCTCTCTTTCTAGCTTTCTCACGGTCTTCCTCTGCTTAGCACTCCCCCCTTCACTCCCCCTCTCTCACGAAGCTCTCAAACTCTCAGCCGCCCACTCTGTCCGGTTCCTCTATCTCCAAAAACTCTCCCCTTGCGGCTGTCCATCCTTTTGGCTTTTATATGGGCAACCTCCAACCCTAAAACTCCAGGATCTTCTGCTATATTTGCAACTAAGGATCTCCCCAAAGTTCACTTGCAAGCTGCTGCAAAAAACGCAGCTTGCATGCTGCGCGTTGGTTTTTTTTTTTTTTTTTAACTTAATAAATACAGAATATAGATAATAATAATAACAAAATGACAAAACCATGTAATAATAATAAGAATGAAAACAAATAAATAAATAAAAAAACTAAATAAATAAAAACAACAAAAATGTCCATTTTTCAAATTTTCCTCATTTTTCCTTCTTTCATCATTTTTCTCTTTTTTCTCTTTTTTTTCAAAATAACTTAATAAAAATAAATAAAATGCCAAAAGGTTGAATTTAAAAGAAATAAACATATTTTGTGAACAATTTTCTCTTTTTCCTCTTTTTCCTCTTTTTTTTTTATTTTTCAAGAAAACATTGAATTTAAATAAGAAAGAAAACGACTAAAGCATATTTTTTTGAATGTTTTTCCTTTTTCTTTTTTTTTTAAAAAAATTCTATGCTAAAACTTAAAAATAAACTAACTATAAACTAAAAACTAAAAATCGAATAAAACTAACACGACAAATAAAAAACTAAAAATAAACAGTAAATGGAATTACACCAAAAATTTGGTGTCTACAGTTTGCCCCTCTTTGTCTGAGTTTTGAAAAAACTTGAGACAAAGAAGTAGACACCAAATACTTACCTGTGTTATTCGGTTGCAAAAATGATCCGAACGGACAGGAATTCTAAAAATGGGACTGACCCGAACATGAATGTAAAAATGGGATAGACCCATAGGATAGACCCGAGCAGAAAATGTAAACGGGATAGACCCGAGCAGAAAATGTAAAATTGGGATAGACCCACGGGATAGATCCGAACAGAAATGTAAAATTGGGATAGACCCACGGGATAGACCCGGACAAAAATTTAAAATTGGGATAGACCCAAACAGAAATTTAAAATTGGGATAGACCCACGGGATAGACCCGAACAGAAACTGTAACATTGGTATAGACCCACGGGATATTTGGAATATTGGCGGCACGAAACTCAGGCCCAACTTGACTTTTGGAATGTTGGCGGCACGAAATCCAGGCCCAACGGGATGTTTGGGAAGTTAGCGGCATTAAATCTAGGCCCAACTTGACTTTTGGAATGTTGGCGGCACGAAGTCCAGGCCCAACGGGATGTTTGGGAAGTTAGCGGCATTAAATTCAGGCCCAACTTGACTTTTGGAATGTTGGCGGCACGAAGTCCAGGCCCAACTTGATCCTTGTGATGTTGGCGGCATTAAATCCTGGCCCAACGTGATTTGGAATGTTGGCGGCACCAAGTCCAGGCCCAACGTGATTTTTGGAATGTTGGCGGCACCAAGTCCAGGCCCAACTTGATCTTTGTGATGTTGGCGGCATTAAATCCAGGCCCAACGTGATCTAAGCGGTCAGCGGGATAGAACCCGATCCTGCCGAGGTTGACGGGATGAAACCCGGTCCCAACGTGATATAAAGCACGGTCAGCGGGATAAAACCCGGTCCTGACGAGATTGGCGGGATGAAACCCGGTCCCAATTGATAAAAGCGGTCAGCGGGATTATACCCGGTCCTGCCGAGATTGGCGGGATAAAACCCGGTCCCAACTGATAAAAGCGGTCAGCGGGATTATACCCGGTCCTGCCGAGATTGGCGGGATAAAATCCGGTCCCAATTGATAAAAGCGGTCAGCGGGATAAAACCCGGTCCTGCCGAAATAAGCGGTCAGCGGGATAAAACCCGGTCCTGCCGAAGATAAAAAGCGGTCAAGAAATTGAATTTGATTTTCCAAGAAACAAGAATTTGAACTTGATTTTTGACTTTTGAATTTTTTTTGAATTTTTCTAATTTTTCGAGAGAATCTTTTTCAAAATAATTTCCCCCAGTGTAGGGCCCTTTTCCCTTCTTTCTTCTCTTTCTTCGGCATCGGCCTCCCACATCACCAGATGCTTTTTCGTCGATTTCAACTATGAATACCTGCACAGGGGCTCACTATGACATGCACTTGAATTTCAAAAAATTGCAACTACTATTCATAGAAAGAGTAGTGTGACTGAAAAAATTTGCCCCAGTGTGGGTTTATTTTACGCAATCTTGCAAATAAAAATTTTGCCCCAGTGTGGGCCCATTTGATTGCAAAAATTGATTTGGATGCCCTTCCAAGTAAGAAACTGTGTTTCCTATACAATGTGAAGGAAATTGAATGTCTTGCTTAACTCATACAGGAAATTTCATGATAAATTTCTCAAAATAATGTCAAATTACGAAAGATTTCTTCCCCACTTTAGCATCAATGCTTTGGGTGATGGGTCACCATTTCTTGTTGGCTCATCTTTCAAGACCAATCCAATGATCTTATTTCTGATTTTTGAAGGGGTTAAAAGAAATGAGAAGTCAAGATTTGTTTGGTTCTTGTGCCCAAATCGTATCTAACCCATTTAATATCACATTTTAGTGAAAGCAAATAGTTTGTCCATTCTTATTTCTTGAGAAAATTGAGTCAACATATGAGCTTTAAGCTCGCAACAAATGGGTAGAAACGATAGCTAAACATGCGAAAATTGGTTATACCCTTATGATTATGAGTGATCGATGGATTTTTATGAGCATAATCCTCACTTTGGGTTGTCATGAAGGAATAAGTCAACGATGGACTTTATTAGCTTGTAATGTGGCTTGAAAACGATAGCTAAAGAATAAAACTTTCAAGGACATAGCACCGAAGATCGCATTTTCCCAAAATTGCCCCTATTTTGAACTCAAAAGATTTCAGACTTTGTCTGGATTTTCACATCATTCCCCAGGGACTTCAGCGTCAAGTCTTTTTGCATTTTCCTTGCATTTACTTTTCTTGCTTTGCTTTTTTGCCTCTTTTCCCTTTCCCTCAACTTGGTGGGTTTTCACATGATGAGAAGCGTCAACCCCATACCCAAGCAATTCAGAAATACAGCTAAAATTTTTCGGCATCAGAAATTTTCTTGACAGGGCCATTGCAAAGAACAGAAGTCAGGACTTTCGGCTTTTGTAATGGGGTCAGGTGAGGTGCTCAGAAAAGTTAAGGCTTGAAAGTGGATTTCAAAAGTGGTTTAAAGAATCTGAGATCGCATTGTTACGCCAACCCTATTTTAGGGTTAAATCAGAATTTTGCCCCAGTTTATGCTCAATTGAGGCTTTTTCTCTTTCGTTTTCTCTTCTTTTGTTTTTCGATTTTTCGGCTTTCTGCCATTTTTGAACTTTCACAAAATTTGCCCCAGTTTATTTTTGAACTGAGGTTCTCTTTTCTCTTTTCCTTTTGATTTTGTTGCATTGTCACTTTTCACTTCTTGAAACTTCCCTTTTCAACTCAAACTTGCCCCAATGTGGGGTTTGCGATTCTCAGGGGTTGCCAAATGAAGTATTTTATTCTGAAAGCTCAAAAGGGATAACTAGGGATAGAATGCTTGATCGGAAAAGAAGATGGCCTGACTTGTATTCCGTTCCTTACAATAACTCTGAAAGAAAATTTTCATCAATGCGAAATTTCTGGCATGTATCTGAATTAACTGACTGAGGAAGACCCTTGTTCATCCATATTTGTGAAACATAGGCGATCCACGTGGACAAAACTCTTCTTTCTCTTTCTTTTTTTTTTTTTTTCAAAATTCCCCAATCTCCTTCCCCAATATAGGGTGCGATCATATGTGCACTCAAAAAGAACCACCAATTTTTAGCTCAAATGAGGATGCAAGGGATGATCAGTGTTTAGGTTGTAGAAATGACGGCCAAAGTATCATTCTTACACCTCATGACAATCAAAGTAGTGAAATGGTCATTGAAAATCCATTCCCCTTTTTGATATTTGAAAATTTTCCAATATAGGGTAGTGATCATTAGGGCTCTTATTTGAAACGAAATTATTCTTTCAAAGGCTCAAATGGGAGATCAAATGATAAAATGTGTATAGGTAGAGAAAAGAATGCTTGAAGTATCATTCCAAATTTTTAAAACAAACAAGGATAATGCACATTTCTGCTTTCACTTAGATGTGAATTGAATCTGGTTAAACCAATAGGCATTTCTCAAGCAAGGATAGCCCCAATTTGCAATTTATCCATCAATGTGACTGATTTTATTTTGGGGTTAAGTGAGGGTATCTCATTGGGCCTTTTGAGTGACCATTCACCTCTTTTCCTGAGCACTCTTATTGTATGGCTCGGATCGCCAGTGTAAAGATTTTAGGAAGCATACACTTGTGAATTTTCAGGCTGGAGGTTGAAAAAATCTCAATTTAGTTTTATTTTTCAAAATTCATCATGAAATCTCCAATGAGTAAGAATAAAGAATGAAATGTACATAAATATACACAAAACAATAATTGTCCAAAAATTTTATTGCTGAAAAACAATTTGAAACAAAATTTCTCGTTCAATTATGATACAAATGAGAAGAGAATTTATCGTCTCCTTTTCTTTTGGAACAAAATTTTATAAACAAATCAAATAAACAGAATTTCCCTTTGGAAAATAATTACAACATCTCTCAGAGGCTTTAGCGTAGAGCTTCCAAATGGATCATTTATGTTTTTATTGTAGGATCTGCCCAAGAATCAAATAACACTTGTAATCCTCAAACTTTATTGGATTAAAATTACCATCAGATATAGAAGAATATTTTCGTCTTATTGAAACATTTTTATGAATGCAGGGGAGGGGCAAAACAAAAGAAAAATACCCCGAGTTAGTAGGCAAAACTGCAAAATCGGTATGCATGTCCTATGGGGGAACCCTTTTTATGCCAAGGGTAGGCCTAGCATGAAAATGCAATTCGCTAGAGTAGGCACTATACAATACTTGATGGATCCGATCAACTCATGGAGTGAAAAATAATTTGAAAAAATTTGGCCCATTGGGATGAGAAGAGACGTTGGTCAAAATGAGAACCTCGTCCGAAGGGATTGATCACTTTTGGTCGATACAAAAACGCACGAGTTTGACCTTGACGAACTTCCTATCGAAGAGATTGGAATTCGTTGACCAAATTGTTTCAGTGAAAAACCCCAACTGATCAAATGGCTGGATGCAATGGATGATTTTCTCAAAATCGACTAGGTTTTCCATTTTGAAATTCGACATTGAAATCCTAATTGGTCAAATGAGTTGAATGAAATTGACCATTCATTTAAAATCGACCAGATTACCCTAAAAAGGGAAACGGTCCAAATGAATTGAGTGAAATTTAAAAACTCGCTCAAAATCGACCGGATCATCCTAAAAGAAGAAATTGGTCAAATGAGTTGAACGAAACTTGATTTATTCAAAATCGGCTCGGTTGCCCTAAAAATGGGTAAATTGACCAAATGAATGAAATTGAATTAGTGATTTATTCAAAAATCGGCCGAATGACCCTAAAAAGGGTAAATTGGTCAAATGACCCTAAAAAGGGTAAATTGGTCAAATGAATTGACGATTTATTCAAAATCGACCGGATGACCCTAAAAAGGGTAAATTGGTCAAACGACCCTAAAAAGGGTAAATTGGTCAAATAAATTGACGATTTATTCAAAATCGACCGGATGACCCTAAAAAGGGTAAATTGGTCAAATGACCCTAAAAAGGGTAACTTGGTCAAATGAATTGACGATTTATTCAAAATCAACCGAATGACCCTAAAAAGGGTAAATTGGTCAAACGACCCTAAAAAGGGTAAATTGGTCAAATGAATTGACAATTTATTCAAAATCAACCCAATGACCCTAAAAAGGGTAAATTGGTCAAATGATGGTTTATTCAAAATTGATTATGAATTGACAAAATGGATCGATTGAATCGGCCGGCCATTGGTGGTTTCAGAGAATTAGTCTATAAGCCTTCTAAAATCACGATTTGGCCTCAATTTATTAATTGTTTCAATGATAAGGAATTATTTGTGGATTCCTTCAAATTAATGTCCTTTACGCAAGGGATTTTTACCAATTTTGATAAAACGGCCAAAAGATGATTGTTAGATGCTCATATTCTAATGGTTCAAAAATTGCTTTGCCGTCTTCGAAAAGATCGGATCCTACCTTACCTCGTGCACTACCCCTTCGGATGGTACAAAATGTAAACGTGCAAGTCTCTTTTTGGATTAAGTATCCGAGACACAAGGTGGTTTTATTCCTAACACGGGATCCCCTAAGTGGCATTCCCTTTCTAGGGTTTAATGCATGATGCCATTTATTAAAGCAATGTAACTATGTGACAAGTATGGCCTAAAGGACATAAATAATGCATCGGGGGGAAAAGGTCTAAAATGAAACATATTTATTGAAAACTACGGATAATAACTGAAATTTAAACATGTGAGCTATCTAGTGGGTAGGCCACTAAAAGAGTGCCAAAGTGGCCTCTTATTGCTAAGGCACATGAATGCAAGCCAAGAAAACAAAAGAATGGTTAGTGCAATTGATAGTACACATAACATATTGGGAGCAATTAAGAAAAGAAATACAATAAAAGCCAATAAAAGGGGTGGAACCCCTTCCCTCGTGCCTAATTGTGCTTAAAAGAGGGTGAGGCTGACTCTAACCTAGGAAAACGCTAATATGGATGCATGAGGCTGGGGCTCACTACTGCAACTAGACTCGATAAGGCTTCGGCTCCCAAGCCTTCAGACCTAAAGGCAAAGGGTCATCACTCCCAAGGCCTTCGATCGGTGGCTCGAGTGATCCCTTAGGTAGCGCTATGGGCGCAGCGCACACCATCCGCCTACCCAAGGCGATCGATCCTAATCCTACAAGGCGGTGTGGGAAACGCCCACGAAAATAAAATAAAATGGGATAACAATAAATAAACGTGCACGTATGAAGTGCTCCTTATTTTGAGGGAAGGGGTTGAGAACCACGCGAGGCTCTAAAGGTGACACACCCCCCCCCAAATGCAATGCAAGCGTGAGATAAGTAAGTAAACATCCAATCAACCAATCATACATTCATGAGCGAGGGAGTAGTTTGGGACGCGAGAAATGCAAAAAATCCTAAAAAAGGAAAAAATGCAACCTTAAAACACCCAAATGTGATATATGAAAAGGTTAAAAGAAGAAAAGGTTGGTTAAATCAAATTTGCTCGGACTCTCAAAAGTCCCCAGTGGAGTCGCCAACTGTCGCGCCCCATTTTTTGATAAATAAATAAATGGTTTAAAAATGTATTTTTGATTCAACTTGTGATTGGAAAATGAATTGTGATTTAAAAGAAAAATGGGTCTAAATGGGGGTTTGAAAATGCGACGATTTGACCCAAAATTATAGTTTAAAAAGGGTTTTTTGAAAAAATGGGAGTCGCCACTTGGTAATGAGTTAAGGTGTACCAAGTCACCTAAAAAATGAATTTTTAAAGAAAAAATAGGAAAAAGTAGTAAGAAACCCCTTTTAAACGACTCCTAGTCCACGTGAACCAAAGAAAAAAGGTTCGGGAGTCACATTTGACAAAGGGGAAGGCAAGGATAAAATCCAAGGCACCCCTTTGACCTAGCCAAGGCTAGTTGCATGATTTAATCAAAGATTTTCTTGTTTTAACCAAAGAATTTATTACATTTGGATGCACTACATGAATGCAAAAGAAAGAAAAAATGCAAACCTAAATTCTAAAATGTCTCTTGTAAGGTTTTTGGTCCCAACCACATGAATTGTGGTGGCCAATAAAGGAAAACCTTATAGAGGTCGATTAATGCAAATGATGGCTAAAGTGCAAGTGTGCAAGTGTATAAAAAGGTGCACGTGTTAATTTGTATGAAAAATCCAAGTGTTTGTGTGCAAGTGTATGAAATATAGTGATAAGTGCATATAGGTGTAATTAAGTGCAATTTTGTGAAGTAGAAATCAAAATGAACAATAAGGAAAGGAAAAGTGATGAGGAAATGTGAATTGAAAAAAATGAGTAAGCGATAAATGAGAATGAATGAACCTAAAGGAATGCATCAGGTCGGGTATGGGAATGACTCCTAACTTTTTCGACTTCGATTTTCCCCTTGATTAGAAAGCAAAATTAGCGTGCTAAGGCTATCGAGTAGCCACACTCGCTCGTTTCCCATATCAGAAGGGGACTCTTCAGGCAAATGTACCCTAACTAGCATGAGATGCAAGACCTAAAGTGAGGGGAAAGGGGTTCGAGGAGCATGCAAAAATGATAAAACTAAAAAGAATGCATGACATGTAATGAACATGCAAACATGTACTAACGAGGGGAAATCCCTAAGGGTCTAGCATTGGACTAGCCCATTCTATGAATTCCGACTAGCGTTGGACTAGTGGAAACGTACATTCATCCATTCCATTCATTCATGGCTATGAAAAGCGAGTAGACATGCCAAACACTCATAAACACATAGCACATAACATTTAGCATACTCGACTAGATGCAAGGCCCTAACAAAAGCAAATTAACACTTAACACGTAGGCATGCAACCAAGCTAATGAACCTATTACATTTATTAACTAAAACAAAAGGGGGAAAGGGAAAATGGACCAAATTGCTCGCCAAAGTCCTATCTATTACAAGCCAAGAGGTGTACACATACCCCATTAAAAGAATAACTTAATGAAAACAAAAAGTAAATGACATAAGTAAAAGGAATTAAAGAAAAGCTGGGAAAGCAAAGTAGACATGCAATTCACTTAGCACGTTGAGTCACATAGGAGAGACACAAAAAGGGATAAAAGAAAATATACCGCCCCCTTCGAGTGATGTCCAAATGAAAGAAAAATGGCTTCAAAACAATAAAAATGTCACGGTACCTCAAATAGTAAAGTAACACAAAGTCACTAAATCTCCCCTAACTGCAATTTAAATGAAATCAAACAATACATAGTTTTCCAATAAAGGGACCCACCGAGGACCCAAATGCAAGCATTAATCAACCATTCAAAGCCAATGGGAACATTTTAGAAACTTTGAAATTCCAAGAGCAAGAAAAAAAACCAAAGCCAAATTATTTCAGAAAATTCAAGAAGAAAGGCGAACACAAGCTCATTTGAACACAAAGTTCTTAAACTCTTGCCTTAAGTGTCACCTTAGCAAAACATGATAACCAAGGAAGGCAAGCAAGCAATTTAATTGAAACATTAATGCTACCAAAGACTCAAATGTGAACACTAGCCAAGCATTCAAGCTTAGTCAAACACTTTTAAGAACTTCAAAGGTCCGAAGGCAAAGAAAAGGCGGAGGAATGGTTCAATTGCAATCATCCTAGGATCTTATTGCAAGAAACTGGAACATGCTTGGGCTTTTGTGGAACGTGGAGAAACTTGAAGGGTTAAATTGATTAAGTTATCCAATTAGTTGGGCCATAATAGCACTAAACACAAATTGAGGGATTAATGTGCAATTATTATAACATTTTGCATGCATGCAAACGAATGCCAAAGGCTTCTTCACTTCTGCAATTTTCTGCTGCCACTCTCATCAACCGAGACCAAAACTCAAGCATACCACTTGCTATTCAAGAACAAAAGTTCAAATCCGAATTCACAGCTTTAAACTAAATAATCAACTACATCATTGTCATCGTCCAAATATACAAAAACTGAGAAAAGATTCCATGCACAATTCTAAAAATAAGCACACATTTGAAGAACAAAAATTGCAGCACCTCCAAGCAACTTCCAGCAAACAAGATTCATGCAACAAAAGAAGGTCAAGAGGCTTCTGCAATCAATTCTTAAACTTCAACAAATCATGAAGAAAAGAAACTAGCAAGTACTGTCACAACCAACCCAAGACTATGATCTTGTTGCAGCAGATTTTTGTGTATCATCCTTCCCTTAAAACTCAAATTCAAACGGAAACAAATTCAAACAAACAAACAAGACTTTGACATGAACCAAAACCCGCAGGATTGCAGCATCTAAACATACAAAAAGGAACCCAGATTAACGGCTGTTCAAGAAAGAAAAATGATGAAGAAAAATGCAGCTTTTCCCTATTGGTTTCACACATGAAAGAGAGCTGATGACTTTTGTCTCTAAGTTTCCAACAGGAAAATTCTAAATGCAGCTTTGATAGCAAATATGTCCATAGCAACCCAGTTATGCAGCAAACAAAAACAAGGACACCAACCAAGCAAAAAACATAGCAGAAACTGATGCAATCTTCTTGGTTCATGCAAATGATTCGGCTACTCATTGTCTATGTCGCCAGCAAGCATTCAATTCCAACTCAAGTTTGTTTAAACACAAACTCCCAAAACCAATCTAAGTGTCATAATAATCATTTCAACATTCGAACCAACCCAAAACATAGAAGAAAAAACATGCAAAAGCTGGAAAATTCTGGGCAAAAGGTTCGGCAAGCCTGACTGGTTTAGCAAAAACATTCGGCCAACTCCAGTATTTTTTGTTCCCAACCATGCAAACTCAACACCACTCTTCTAATTTCCCTTTTTGAAACAATATTGACTAGCCCATTATGTGGCAAAACTCCTTTGATGAGCTGTTGTGTAGAGGAAAACAGCATAAGTATAGGAACGAATGCAGCAATTTTTCTACTTCAGCCTAGATATGTTTGTGTGTGATAACTCAAACAAACTCTATGCATTTGACAGCCCAAACTGAATGTAATTCGTACAAAACAAACTCAGTAAAATCCCAGAAAATTGTCAGCTTCAGTCATAAATCCACAAGACTTCATCAAAACATGCGATCTTCTCTTTTGTTTTTTTTTAAAGAACTTCATGTAATTTTCTGCTGCAACTTTGCCATATTCTCATAGTTTTTTAAAACCCAAATGCCAGAGACTTATATATCCAAATTACAGACAAAATCCATCCCAATTTCATGCAATGAATTCTGATAAGATAAGTTGCAAAACAAACGGGCAGATTGCGGGCCACGGAGAAAGAAAAACAGCAAGAAAACTGACAAACAAAAACAAGGCCCAGGAATGCGAAAGCAAATGAAAGTGAAATCAGTTGGAACATTGTTTTGGGATGATACCTGATGAAAACTTTTCAAAAACAAGACAGGAAACGCCGCAAAAAGGAAACCGCTGGAATCTCTTCGCTGCGGCGTCGAACCCGCACCCGTGGAATCGATCAACGATTTTGGGAGGCAAATTTGAAGACTTTATCAAGATTTTCTGCAAATGATTACTAAGCGAAAGCTTCTCCCCTTACTTCCTAGTTGGTGCAGAACTTGAAAATCTCTTGAAAGGAGCAAAGATCAAAGAGATATTGCAGCTCAAAGATGGCTGCTTTTCAGCCCTTGCTGCGCAACATTCTGCAGCTTTTCCTTCATTTCCTTTCTCTTCCAAAGAACAAACTCCTCTCTGTCCGTTTGACCTGAAACCTCCTTTCCCTGCTTCACTCCTCTCTTCTCTGCCCTCTCTCGGTTTCAACTCTCTCAAAAACAGCCGTTGTTACCAAACCTCTTTTTCCCCCAGCTCTCGGTCTCTTCCCTCAATCTCTCACTTTTCTCTCTTTCCACCGCCACAAAGCTGCGTTCTTTTCTGTCTAAAGACCTCGTCGCTTCCTTCTCTCAACCAGCCGTCAAGTTCTCCCTTCGTTTCTTTCTTTTTCGTCCCCAAGAAACCCTCTCGCCGTCAATCGATGCCTCCTTCTTCTTTGCTCTCTCCTCTGTTTCCCTCTGGCTCAGTTTTCCTTTCCGCCGTTGTTGTTTGCTTGATGCCTCCCAAAACTCCCTCAGCCGTCAACCTCTCCGTCACTCTCCCTGCTCAACTTTCTCTCTGGATTTTCTAGCCGTCAACTCTCTCTTGGGTCCTCTCCCTCAAGACTCCAGCGTTTTTTGTTTCCCTTCCCTTTCCTCAGCTATCACCTCCCCTCTCTCTTTCTAGCTTTCTCACGGTCTTCCTCTGCTTAGCACTCCCCCCTTCACTCCCCCTCTCTCACGAAGCTCTCAAACTCTCAGCCGCCCACTCTGTCCGGTTCCTCTATCTCCAAAAACTCTCCCCTTGCGGCTGTCCATCCTTTTGGCTTTTATATGGGCAACCTCCAACCCTAAAACTCCAGGATCTTCTGCTATATTTGCAACTAAGGATCTCCCCAAAGTTCACTTGCAAGCTGCTGCAAAAAACGCAGCTTGCATGCTGCGCGTTGGTTTTTTTTTTTTTAACTTAATAAATACAGAATATAGATAATAATAATAACAAAATGACAAAACCATGTAATAATAATAAGAATGAAAACAAATAAATAAAAAAACAAACTAAATAAATAAAAACAACAAAAATGTCCATTTTTCAAATTTTCCTCATTTTTCCTTCTTTCATCATTTTTCTCTTTTTTTCAAAATAACTTAATAAAAATAAATAAAATGCCAAAAGGTTGAATTTAAAAGAAATAAACATATTTTGTGAACAATTTTCTCTTTTTCCTCTTTTCCTCTTTTTTTTTTTATTTTTCAAGAAAACATTGAATTTAAATAAGAAAGAAAACGACTAAAGCATATTTTTTTGAATGTTTTTCCTTTTTCTTTTTTTTTTTTAAAAAAAAATTCTATGCTAAAACTTAAAAATAAACTAACTATAAACTAAAAACTAAAAATCGAATAAAACTAACACGACAAATAAAAAACTAAAAATAAACAGTAAATGGAATTACACCAAAAATTTGGTGTCTACAAGCATCTTCGGTGTGGTTGGCCTTTCCACCGTAACCGCAAATCAAGGGAGAGGTCATCTTTTGACTATCTTGGGAAATCTCCTTGGGTCCAATTTGACTTCCTTTAGTAGACCTCTCTTCAACTGCCCCTATTGTCCATGGCGGATAGGATAACTGGCTTACTTTTGGCACTTTAGAAGGTGCCATCATTTCTCTAAACTCTTCCAATCCACTGCCCGATGCACCTCTTTTTCGAGTTTGGGAGGCCTTTATTTGTGCCTTGGCTCTCTCGATTCGTTGAGCCTTCTCAAGGGCCTCCGTAAACGTATTCACTTGCGCTGCTGCCAACGCCTCTTGAATGTCCAAGTTCAATCCCTGTATGAATCGCCTTACTCTTCTCGGTTCCGTGGCTACTAATTCTGAGGCAAACTTGGATAGTTTGGTGAATTTCGTTTCATATTCCGCCACACTTAATGTCCCTTGGCGTAGTCCAATAAATTCGTCCTCCCTCCTTTCTTGGACTAAAGGTGGGAGGTACTTCTCATTAAATTCTCTGGTAAAGTTCGCCTAGGTCCATATGGTCCGTTCCCTTTCCCATTTTGCTCGAATTACGTTCCACCATGCTCGGGCCGGTCCCTCAAATTGAAACACTGCGAAGTTCACTTGCCTTTGCTCGGTGTAGTTTAAGGCTGTGAATATATTCACCATGACCTCTAACCATTGCTCAGCGATATCCGGATCAGGCCCTCCAGCGAATTTTGGAGGTGCAAACTTTTGAAACCTCTCCAGAGCCTTATCTTCGCCTATCTCAGGGTTCCGGGGTTGATTTACAGGTATTTGGCCTTGTTGGTCCCCCAACCGTGTCAAAATGTTTGCCATTTGTTGAATTGCCGTCGCCATTTGGTCTCCGGCCTCAACTCTAGGTTCTTGTTCTTGTTCGGCGGACGTTTCCCTTTCCGCTCTTGGTTCTGGGGTCCATTTAGTTCTGCGGCCTTGACCACGTCCACGACTACGTCTCCCGTCCATAGATATATTTTTCCCTTCTCTCTTTTTTTTTCCAAAAGTTAATTTAATGAATATAGACGATAAGATGACTAAAGCAACAAAATCGAGGTATCAAATACGCAAGTAACATATTTGCACATAGCACTCCCCATATCAAATCAATTACACACGTGCGTATCAAGTCAGGCAAATAATGAGCAATTAACGTCAAATGCTCAAATGCACCAATTAACGTCATGTACGGAGTATGGCGAATCAAACGAGGAGGTGATGTGTCGTCCCAGTCTCAGCTAAGGTAATCCCGTCCGGTCCCTCACGTCACTTACTACTCAATTCAGATATCCGTCAACCTCTTATATTCATCCTAGTCGGACCAAGCCTGTTCATGGTCCCAAAATATAAATCTCATATACTTAACATCGCCTCAACTCTGGAGTACTCGGGTACGAGAATCCGAAATAAGATAATTCACCTCTCGAGCTGGCCAGTCCCAAGAGTAAACCATCTACACTCGAAATTCCTCCCAGACGTACCTATCTATGGTCCTTAGATACCACGAGGAAAATTTAAGGCCTATAACATTCACAGTTCATAGCTTATGATCGAGCGAGCACTTAATCCTTCATACCTATTTATCACTCAGTCCAGGCTCACTACGCGCAGAGACCACGCGAAACAGGCTCTGATACCAACTGTAACGGCCCCACTTCTCCCTAGGGCGTACCCCAGGGTATCGGCGGACCGCCTGCCCAGCTCTCGCCGGGACTCAGTCAGTCGCTATAGGAGAAGACAATAAAGTCCATAAAACAAACGAAATATCAATAATTTCAAACTTAAACGTAAACTTATATACATATCCATCCCAAAAGCAATACAACTAGGTACAAAGGTTCTCCGTTCTCCATACAACCAGCCCACCAAACATTGGGGCGAGAACCATAACAAAAGAGCCAAAAGTACTAGTTCGGCTAGACTATACGTAGCTTCCATCCTTGCACGTCTTCCCCTGCTAAGGAAAACAAAAAAAACTAAAGGAATGAGCTGGAAAGCTCAGTGAGGTTCCGTACACATAGTCAACAAGAGAATCAATGCATTCAATACATTTAACAACAATTCAAGATACAAGTACAAATAAAGCGGTAACCACATTCATGAAAAGGATACGTGCTCACAAGGAGCCATTCGTTCAATCGTTCATTCATTCATTCTCCTTTCTTTCCCCTACCTTCAATCATTTGAAAATGCATTTTGCATGAGTAAAACCCCTCTTCCATTCATTCATTCTCCCCGTCCCTGGCTTTTGGCCAGGCTCCACCAACCTACAGGGTAATACTCGAGTATACCGAAACGTTCACCCAAGTTCCTTGTCGCCCGACCGAGTCCGCTTCTGGCTCGAGACGACCGGTAACAAGGGGCAATGGCCAGTTCAGCCCGAAGGCTTACATTCATGCACAATTAACATTTCAATCGCTCAATCGTTAAAATTTCACAATCATTTAGGCTAAGTGCGGTAAAGTACACACTCGCCTCAAAATCATTTTAGCAATCATTGAAAGCGTTTAACATGCTATCAATCATTCAAACAAGCCATATAATCAGGAAACAAATCAAACAAGGAACACTCACCTATACACGTAAAATAACGCCCACTTCTCAATCACCAATGAAACCTAAAAGACACAAAGACCACATTACAATCCATCTAACATGATTTAGATGCAATCAAGAAATACTCGACTACTCGCGAGTAAACGAATAAAAGACCTTCAAAGTGTAAGGAAGGCAAAATACTTTAACTTCCACACTTAAAACCTTGCTTAGAAACAATGCACTTATGGCCGATAAAACCCGAACTCATACCTCTATAGGTTGGAAAGGCTTAAGGAACCTTTGAAGTTTGAAACGGAAGAGGTATCAAGTTTTCAAAAGATAAAACGGTTACCTTATTTGCCAAATGACAATATACAAATTCGAACCGAAACTTAGCCTTCGAACCCTTATTCAAGGACCCGAAGACACTTCCAAGGAAAAACGTTCAATTTGATACAAAATACATTTCCAAAAACCACTTTAACTCATTCAATTTCCAAGAAAATAAATGGACGGCATATCCCTTGTGTTTACCTATTTTCCAGCCAATAATGGCTTCATTATTTTTCTCAAATCAGTCCCAACATGTCATATAGAATAATCTCATGTCCAAAAGCCATTCACTAGGCTTAAAGTCATATAAATACAACAAGAACTACGAAAAACAAGCTAAAAACATTTTCAGATAAAACAATGCGTGACAACATTTTACGGAAATGGCACTAAAGGCACTACGATTATTGGATTAGGGTGGAAGACCCACCGTTTCGAAGCTAAGAGACAGGTCTACAACAATGTAGAAGGTCACTCAATCCAGTTCCTAACGCAACTAGGTCAAATATGCAAAATACTATACCAGAATTCCCAAAACAGGTTTGCAAATCACACAAAACTGTAATTACTATAACTCAGTCTATACAAGTCCAAATGCCGAAATTCCAAAGGCATATGTTAGCTAAGACATTCAGATACATTTCATCAGAAGACACCAACTTCAAAATCCAAACCAATTCCAGTCAAAATAGCCAAATACAAACTCAGTTTTCGCATTCTGGCCAAAGCAGAACAGCTACAGTAATTTCATCATAACTCACTCTACACTAATCCAAATGCCCTGAAATTTTACAGGAACCTTAAAAACATCAATACCTACAACTTTCATGTTTTGAGCAAAGTCCAATTCAGCCTCTAACCCTATGATCTAAAACCGGACAGAATTAGGGGTTTATGAACCCTAACTTTCCATTTTTCCATCCAAGTCCAAAATTGATTGCATTTAACCACAATTCACACCTACTAGAGTCATTTTAAACCATTACCATTCATTATACAAGGCCACAACATCCCATTCATATAAAACCAGAAAATTCATCATAAAATGGAAAACTTCACCAAAACACTTCCAATCAAGAAATAAATCACATATTCCAACCCTCAAGCCACTTCTAAGCATAATATAACC
This sequence comes from Coffea arabica, assembly GCF_036785885.1. Classification (NCBI taxonomy): domain Eukaryota; kingdom Viridiplantae; phylum Streptophyta; class Magnoliopsida; order Gentianales; family Rubiaceae; genus Coffea; species Coffea arabica. Next base: position 41,075,323 of record NC_092329.1, read on the forward strand.
ATCATTAGGTGTAGTAGGGTGTTCAAGCATCACTTACCAAGTAACAAGAGATGTAGAGAGGTTGGCCACCTTAGACCTTCAAACAAACTTCACTAATACACTTACTATCACTAAAAGGAAAGATTTTATGGAGTAAAACTAATCTAAGCTTTTGTTTGTAGAAGATTGAAGCATATGGAAGCTTGAAAGTTGAAGAATTTCCTTCCTTCTTTGCTCAAGGAGAACCGGCCATGGAGGAGAAGAAAATGGTAATTTTTGTGAATTTTTTTGATATTTAATCCTTTGGTCAAAAAAGTCAAGAATGTGAATAGTGTTTCTTAAAGTCCAACCAATGAGAAGGTGACACTTGTCACCTCATTAAATGCATTCTTATCTTTCTTTTCTCTCTCACATAAATCACTTCACACACACTACTTATCTCTTAACACCCGATAAATTTTTCACAGTATCCGAAACTTAACCTTATTGGCCGAATTTTTCCGAACTTTTCGCACTAGTGGGTCCCACATCCAATATATATTCTTAATTTTCTAAAAATTCACCAATGCTAGAAAAATCATCTAAAAACTATAATTGCTCTTAAAAACCACTAAGAAAATATTTCTAAGCCAGAAAATGCAGAAAACATGCAATTAAGGGGAAATAAACCGTAGGAAAAATATTAGGGTTTTACGGGTTCTCACATAAACAACCCACATTTAAGAAGTCAAAAGAAGAAAGGACTTGATAGCAAAAATTAACAAAGCTTTGGGGTTTTAAAGAAAAATAAAGTTTAAAGGCCTATTTGCAATTAAGTTAGGGACCCAATTGAAAGAGGTTGAAAAAGTCCAGGGCCACAGTATAGTTATGGAGAAATTCAGGGACTGAGTTGCAAAATCGTTTTCTAGTTTCTTAATTGACCAAGCCATTGGGCCATTTTCCTTATTTGCTTGGGTCAAAACCTTCCAGGCCCAATCGGAAGTCCAAGGAAAAACAAGTGGGCTAGTACATTATTGTGGCCCAAAAATTAGCTCACCAAAAAAATGGGCCTTGACTCTCTAGCCCAAACCAAACCAAAAAAAAACAAACAAAATAAACTAAAACAACTTTCTTAAACCCAAACACAAAATAACCTCTTGGCCCTAAACATTTATTTCATTAAACCCAACAAGATAAACAAATCAACAAAATTATTAAACCACAATTATGACCCACAAATCAAGAATTAATCTATCCAAAAAAATCACATAAAATATGTAAACAGAGGATTAAACTTAAAAGGGTAAAATTAGTTCAATTTTCCCAGATTTTGGGCCTCGGTGAACAAGAGGGAGACTTGAGGGATCAAAGTGTAATTTTCAGAGAGTTATTTCATACAAAGCTACGGAGAACTTCACTCATGCAATTTTTACAGCTAAACGCTCTTTCTGCAACTTTTCTCATGCTTTTGAACTTCAACAAATTAGCAGGGCAAATTCACAAACTTCCCAAACCAAAACTGAAGCCCAAACTATTACCAAACTCATCATTTCAAGATTCTATCATACATGCGGGAGGATGGCAGAACCAGAAATGATGAGGATTTCATGCAAACCAGAATTCAAATCAAGCTTTCTGCTAAGAAGGGTTCAGCAGCTAGGGAGGCTTTCTACAATAATTTTCTTGCTGCAAATTTTTATCAAAACTCGACTAAAATGCCTTAAACCTCTGCTGAAACTTCAAAAACAAATCCACAAGATAAGGGCCTAAGATTCCAACCATAATCTTGTAATCAAGAAACAAACAAAAAAACTCAACATTCACAGAAAACATCTCTCCAGGTTCTCGGATGGGGCAAATGGACAGATTTTATTCAAAAGGGCAGAAATGAACAACAATGGCAAAACTGCAAACATGTTCTACTAAAGGAAATCTGATATGAATCAAATCATTCACATGCAAAAACCACGAGCAAAGTGTAGAATTCTTTTAGAAAAACCCATACAAAGCCACGAGGAAACTTTCTTTTGAACAACAAATACTCTTCGCAATTCTGATGTGAAAAATCTCATGCGGAGCTTCAAACAAGACTAACTAATCTATCATCCAAACACCACCGAACATTTCAATTAGCAAAAATGAACCCAGAGTTATTGTCTAAAAACACAAACTCGCATGAATCACGCCTTGCAGCCAAACAGAGACAAACGAATAGAAGACTAGTAGTAAATAAAGCTTCAAACAGCAAATCTAAATCAATAAACCGGAAATTCATGCCAACCAAGACTTCTTGTGACTAAGCAAAACACCAAAAATTTTCAAACGTAAAGAAAGGAATTGGATGATTTAGCCGTTTTCTTCACACGAAGACGCAGACCAGTTATCTTTCAATTAGAATTTCCAAACAGGCATTTCATCGAACAGGTTGTAGGCATTAAAAATTCAGCAATTTCTCTGCTCAAATGGTGTAATGATCAGCCCAAAAATCATCAGAAACAACAAGTAATTCAACCCAATCGACACACAAAGCATGTATATTCTGAAATCCATGAACAATCAACAAGAAAATAGCACTGAACAAAGGCACGACAGCCATGTTTTCTGAAAATTTCCAAAGAGCCTGCGCTTTAGGGAAAACTGGAATGCAAATGAAAAGGATGACTTACGGCATCTGCAGGCGGCAGTGCTGGATTCAGACGAGGTGGTGATGGCTTCCGGTGGTGGCAGTGGCTGTAAAAAATTCCGTAGCTGTCAACAATATGCAATTTCTTCGCCGTCGTGCTCTATATCCCGCTCGCGTTCCTTGCCGAAGCCCTGAATTTTCCTCTGTTTCCTTTTTCCCTCACCAAGCTCCCTTTTGTTCCCCTTTCTTCCTTCCTTTTGTTCTCAGCCGAAGCCTCTTTCATTTTCTTGCTTCCCATTCTTTTTAGCCGACTGACCCCTAACCCCTTTTTCCTTCCAGCCTGCCATTTTTCACGGCACTCCCTCTGTTTTCTTATTCTCTGTTTCTTTTTCTCTTGCAATTCCCGGACTTCCTGTCCGTTTCCTCGTTTTTGTTGCTGCTTGTTCCGCCACCAACTCCTTGTTGCTCTGTTTCTTCCTTTTCTCCGTTCCAGATTTCTCGCCCTTTTAGCCGAAGCCTCCTTCCAATTTCCCCTCTTTTCTTTCTTTTCCCGAAGTCAGAGCTCTCCTTCTTTTCCCAGAGTTTTCGTCCACCGTTTCTCTCCTCCCTCTTCCTCTATCAAATCCTAGCCGCTATTTTTCCTTTTCGTTTTTCGATTCCTCTGTTTTTGCTCTCTGTGTTTTTCCAGCCATTTCGTTCTCTTTTTGTTCTGTCCGTCTGTGGCTCCTCCTCTTTTCCCACTCTCAGATGAAGCCCCCCCTTGTTTTCTTCTCCTATCCGCTGCTCTTCCATTTTTACTCTGTTTTTTCCAGTCGTAAGCCTACCCTGTTTCTCAAGCTCTCAGACCAACCCTCCAGACGTCATCCCCAAACTCTCTCTCGGTTTTTCCCTCGTCATTCCTCCTCTAGCTCTATATGTCCGCCGCCCTCCTGTTTTTTCCTTTGTTGCCCTGACCCTCTGCTTTCTTTCTGCCTGTCCGAAGCCTTCACTATTTTCCTCCTTTTTCTTTTTTTCTATCCTTTTTTCCGTTCCACCTCCCCGTAGCTTGTTTCTTCTTTTTCCTTTTTGTTTCAAAAATTCCCTCAGCCTACCAAGTGTCCTTGACACCTACCCCCCTATACACTTGTCCTATAATTCCTTAGACACTTGTCTAATGATTATTTTGTACACTTGTCCAACATGCACACTTCCACCTATCCACACATTTTTCCTTTCTTTTTCATTTTCATTTTTCTTCAAAAATCAATTAAAAATAAATTAACAATTTTCAAACCAAATTTTAAGAGAATTAAAGCCACTTTTAACATCTTACAAAATGAAAATGAAGAATCTAACTCAATTAAAAAATAAATAATAAATGATAAAAATGAAATTAAAAATAATAAAAATTTGGTGTCTACACAGTTCATAGTGAAACTAGGTCAAAAATTCAGTATACTAAACCAGAACTGCAAAAATAGGTGAACAAACCGCATTCTGGTTAACGAACAATAATTCAGGCTACCTAAGTCCAAAACAAGTGATTCCAAAGCCATTCGAAAGCTAAGACACCAGGCTATATTTCTTAAGAAGACATCAACAACCAAATCAGAAGTATTCCCAACCAAATTAACCAATTACAGAAGCAATTATCAAGTTCGGGTAAAAACAGGGCAGCAGGGGTGGGTATTTCAGTCTTTTCATAAGTTACGCTACTCCGATTGGCCTTAAATTTTGCAGGCATCTCTAAAATATCATTCCCTACAACTTTCATGTTTTGACCCAAGGATAATTCGGCCTCTGACTATGATGAACAGTGCCAGGCAGAATGAGGGGAAATGAAACCCTAACTTCCAAAATTTCTTTCCAAAGCAGAAATTTTCTGTAATTAACCACAATTTACGCCTTCTAGCTTCATTCAAGATCATTTCCAATCATCATCCATGACCACAACATATGAATCATATTAAAACATAAAAATCATGAATAATTATAAAACTTCACCAAATTCAACCAAAATCATGATATAATCCACAAAATCACCTCTTAGGCTACCACAAGTTATTAATTAGACATCATTAGATAGAGAGGAGAGGTTCCTTAACTACTCACCTTAGTAACCAAAGAAAAAAACCCCTTGGCACCTTAATCCTCCAAACAACTCCACTAATCACCTCACAACCACTCACTTAAGGGTTTTTATGGAGTAAATGCAAGATTAAACGGTTGGGTTGTTGGATTTGAGCAAGAAGGAGCAAGAAATTGGAGAGCTTTTCCTTTCTTTCTTCCTTGGAGAGAGCCGGCCACAAGCTTGCAAATTTGGAGGATTTTTGGGTGAAATTTTGATTTATTTAGTAAACTGGTAAAGGTGGAATAGTAGTCAAAAAGGTGAAATTACTCTCCAAGTGACACTTGTCACTTCATTAAATGCATAGCTATCTCTTTGCTCCTCTCACACCAATCCACTTGGTAACCTCTAATTATCTCATAACACCCGATAAATTAAACCCAATATCCAAAACTTAACCTAATTGGCCGAATTTTTTCGAACTTTCCGCACTAGCAGGTCCCACGTCCGGTATACGCTCTTAATTTCTCAAAAACTAACCAATACTAGAAAAATCATCTAAAAACTATATTGACTCATAAAAATTATCTAGAAAATTTTCCTAATAAAGCAAATGCAGAAAACATGCCATTAAATAAAATAAAACCTAGAAAATGAGAAAATTTACGGGTTCTCACACTCTCTCCCCCTTAAAAGAATTTCGCACTCGAAATTTCTCACCTTAACGCACGAAAAGTTCAGGGTATTTCTTTTGCATCTCTTCTTCTACTTCCCAGGTAGCTTCCTCTACCCCATGGTTTCTCCACAGTATCTTAACCAACGGAATCTGCTTGTTTCTTAGCTCTTTGACTTTCTGGTCCCGCACTTGGACAAGTTTCTCTTCGTAAGCAAGCGATTCATCTATGTCGATTTCCCCTGGCTGTAAGATATGGGATGGGTCGGGATAGTATTTCTTGAGCATCGAGACGTGGAAGACGTCGTGAATTTGAGAGAGACTGGACGGTAGTTCCAGGAGATACGCTACCTTGCCAACCCTTTGGAGAATCTTGTAAGGTCTAACGAACCTCGGTTGGAGCTTCTTTCCTCTACCCGCCGTGACACTCCGTAATGGTGTGACTTTAAGAAACACATGGTCTCCGACTTCGAACTCCAAATCTTTTCTTCGATTATCCGCGTAGCTCTTTTGTCGACTTTAAGCGGTTTGGAGTCATCGTCGTATCAACTTAACCTTTTCTCGAGCTTCCTCCATCGAAGGAATAGTTGCTAGGTCTAGCGCTTTTCTCTCGCCAACTTCGTCCCAGTAGATCGGTGACCGGCATTTCCGTCCATATAGTGCCTCATATGGAGCCATTTGAATCAACGAATGGTAGCTGTTGTTGTACGCAAACTCTACCAAGGTCATGTGTTGACCCTAGTTGCCTCCAAAATCCAGAATGCAAGTCCGTAGCATGTCCTCGAGAATTTGGATTGTCCGATCCGATTGTCCATCCTTCTAAGGGTGATAAGTCGTGCTCAAGTTGAGTTTAGCCCCCAGAGTTTCTTGGAATTTCTGCCAAAACCTAGATACGAAACGGGGATCTCGATCGGAGACGATGCTGACAGGAACACCATGGAGCCTCACGATCTCATCCATGTACAGTTGAGCCAACTTGTCCATGGAATACTTCATGTTTACCGGCAAGAAATGGGCCGACTTGGTTAATCGATCAACGATCACCCAAACGGCATTGTGTCCTCGTTGCATTCGCGGCAAACCTGAAACGAAGTCCATGGTGATGTTTTCCCACTTCCACTCGGGTATCTCAAGGGGTTGTAACAAGCCCAATGGTTTTTGATGCTCCGCCTTAACCTGTTGGTAAACGAGACATTTTTGCACGTACAGAGCGATTTCCTTCTTCATATTGTTCCACCAATAGGTTCCTTTCAGGTCCTGATACATCTTGCTACTACCCGGATGGATTGTATACTTGGACCGATGGGCTTCCTCTAAAATCTCCGTTTTCAATGATTCATCCTTCGGCACTACTATTCGGTTCCGGTATCTTAAAATACCCTCAGGACTAAAGTTGAAATCAGTTGTTTCTCCTTTTCCCATTTTCTCTCCCCACTTCCATACCATCAAATCCTCCTTTTGCGCTACTTTAATGCGTTCCAGTAGTGTGGAGGTCACTTTAACATTGCCAAAACTCACCTTATGACTCCCAAGGTAGGGTTTCCACTCACAAACGGATTCTAACAAATCCCACTCTTTGATCATCAACCCTGCTCTTTGAACCTTACGGCTTAAGGCATCGGCTATCACGTTTGCCTTCCTCGGATGGTAGTTAATTGTGCAGTCGTAATTTTCCAGAAATTCCATCCACCGTCGTTGCCTCATATTCAGTTCTTTTTGGAGAAAAAATATCTAAGGCTTTTATGGTCTGAGTACACCTTGAACGTTACCCCATATAGGTAGTGCCTCCATTTCCTGAGAGCAAACACAACCGCGGCTAACTCCAGATCATGGGTTGGGTAGTTCTGCTCGTGGAGTTTCAACTTCCTAGAGGCAAAAGAGATCACATTACGGTTCTGCATTAAAACGCATCCCAGGCCTTCTCGCGACGCGTTAGTATACACAGCAAATCCGTCCACTCCGTTAGGCAAGACTAGCACTGGAGCCATGGTCAATCTTTTCTTTAATTCTTGAAAACTTGTCTCACATCGGGCATTCCATACGAACCGACCATGTTTCTTTGTCAGGTCAGTTAAAGGACCTGCTAATTTGGAGAAGTCTTTAATGAAACGTCGGTAATACCCAGCTAGCCCTAGAAAACTGCGGTTCTCTATGGGATTTTCTGGCCTCTTCCAATTCGTTATGACCTCTACTTTCGACGGGTCAACCGAGATGCCTTCGTGGGAGATTACGTGCCCTAGGAAAGCGATTTTCTCCAGCCAAAACTCTCACTTACTGAACTTGGCGTACAACTGATGCTCCCTTAGGGTCGCAACACCATTCTCAAATGCTACTCATGCTCCTCGCGTGTTTTGGAGTAGACCAAGATGTCATCAATAAAAACAACGACAAATCGGTCCAAATAGGGCTTAAAAACCCTATGCATTAGGTCCATGAAGGCGGCAAGACCATTGGTTAGTCCGAAGGGCATAACTGCAAACTCATAATGCCCATATCTTGAATTGAAAGCAGTTTTCGGAATATCCTCCCTTCTAATCAATAACTGGTAATACCCCTGACGGAGGTCCAGTTTCGAGAAGACCACCGCTCCTTGCAGCTGGTCGAACAACTCATCAATGTGGCGCAGTGGATATTTATTTTTAACCGTGACGTTGTTTAGGCCCCAATAATCAATACACATCCTCAAACTTCCGTCCTTTTTCTTACAAACAGGACAAGAGCTCCCCAAGGAGACCCACTCTCTTGATTGAATCCCCGCTCCAAGAGGTCTTGTAGTTGCAATTTTAGCTCCTTGAGCTTTGCAGGGGCCATTCGGTATGGGATTTTTGAGATAGGTGAGGTTTGTAGCAGGTCTATCTTTAATTCTATCTCTTTTTCCGGAGGTAGGGCTACTAACTCGTCAGGAAATACATTCAAAAATTCCCTTACTATGGCCACGTCCTCCACCTTTAACTTATCCGTGGGGGTATTGATCAGAAAGGCCATAAATCCTTGCGCCCCTCTACTTAGCAGTTTTCTAGCCCCGAATGCCTGAAATCAGGGCAGATGAGGCTAATCTACCTCTTATGTCCAACCTTAAGGTTGCCTCACCGGGGATGCGGAATTCTACCACTTTCATTTTACAATCCAATTGGGCATTATACTTGGCTAGCCAGTCCATACCTAAGATCACATCATACCCCATAATGGACAGGCTTATCAAATCTCCTAACAATCTCTTTTCTCCTACCTACACTTCACAATCCCTATAAACCATACTAGTAATCAAATGTTGATTCCTCGTAGGTGTACTAACTTCTAGGTCGTATGGTAAACTAGCAGGTTTTATATCGATGCCACACATGAAATCAGGGTTAACAAAGAAATGAGTGGCACCAGGATCAATTAAAACTTTGGCAAAACGGTGGAAGATAGGGATCGTACCTTCTACGACCTCCAAGGAATCTGGGACCTGTTGTGGTTCTAATGAATACACTCGAGCTGTCACCTTAGGTTTGGACCCATCTCCCCTAGCTGGTCCAGCATTGGTCCTCGGCGGTGGTTGGCTCCCCTTTCCATCCTGTTTTAAGACCGGGCAAGTGGCCAACTGATGGTCTACGCTTCCGCAACGCAGACATTTGCCTTCCTTCCTCCAGCAATTATCCTCTGTGTGGTTTGGCTTCCTACAATGCCCACAGGGACCGCGGGGTGCTGAAGCTGAGCCTCCCTGAAAATTTCCTTTTTGGCCTCGCCCAGTTTGCCCACCCCTAGACAGAGACCCTCTGCCTAAACCCGACTGTCGTCCACCTCCCATTCCTCGTCCAAACTTGGAGGGGGTACTCTTCTCACCCTGTCCTGAACTACTCCCATGAAAATCTCGCTTCTTTGCCTGGAAGTTCCGGACTTGCAACCTCGCACTCTCTACCCGTTGGGCCTTCTCCACGACCTCGCTAAAAGCATTGATTTGAGCCACTGCGAGGTCCTTTTGGATTTCGACATTCAAGCCCTGGATAAATCGCCTGATCCGTTGTTGCTCGGTCATGATCAACTCAGGAGCAATTTTGGACAGGCGGGTGAATTGGCTCTCGTATTCTGCCACAGACTGAGCCCCTTGGCGGAGTCGGATAAACTCATCTTCCTTCCTTTCCTGAACTAGAGGAGGGAAAAATTTCGCGTTGAATTCCCTTATAAAATTTACCCAAGTTCTGGGCGTTTGTTCCCGTTCCCATTTTTGCCTAATGACATTCCACTAGGAACGGGCCGCCCCTTCCAGCTGGAAAATGGCAAATGTCACCTGCCGTTCTTCGGTGTAGTGCAGGGCAGCAAAAATGTCTACCATTTTCTCAAGCCACCTTTCGGCAACATCTATGTCGGGCCCCCCAACGAATTTCGGTGGGGCAAACTTCTGGAATCTTTCAAGTGCCCTGTCGTCGCTCTTGACGTGGTTGCCAGGGTTTCCAGTGCTAGGATTAGGGTTCTAACCCTGTTGCTGCACCACTTGTGCCAGTAGGTTAGTCCTTTGCTGCATTTGCACGTTGGGGTCAACCCTCGATTCAAGATTAGGTCCATATGAGGTTTCCCAAGCACCCCTGTCCGGCGTGGGTTGCCTACTCCCACGCCAACGTCCCCGTCCACTACGTGTTCCTTCCATGGAATCTATTAATCTAGGCAAACGTAACTATAGCAATAAGTTACGGTAAATAAGAACCCAAAGCATTAATAACAAAGCAAATATATACATTCCAAACAAGTCAAACAAAGCACATAACATCAAGCAGTCAAGTCGAGTACAGTCAAGTCAAGTACAAACATAAGCAATCCACAAGGGAATGGCCTCATAAAAAAAAATATACACGTAGCTAAGCCAAACGTACAAAACGGCTAGCTAAGGCTCATTCCCTATCCGTCCTATATACCGAACCATCCAAAAGCCCTAAGAGTCATGACCTAGTCCGTCGTCGGGCTAGTGGGCCCGACGGGGTGGATTCACCTCCTGCCCCGGTCCCTGTGCACGACGCCTCGTCGCTCACTCCCTCGAGCACGTCGCCTCCACGAGGTTCAGGATCGATGCGGCTCGAACCCTAACCTTTCAAGCTCGCTTAGTCTCACGCTCACGTGCCTCCCTAAGCTGAGTGCACAGGTCATCCACCCGATCTTCTACCTAAAGCACATCGTACTCCAACTCCTTAATGTGCTCAGCTTGTTTCCCATTGGTCGCTCTAAGCTGGTTCACCTCAGCCTCAAGCCTAGCGTTATCTTTGGCCAACTCCTTCCATTCCTCGGCCACGGCCAGGACTAAGGCGTTAGGATAGGCGTACGTGTTACAACACTCGCAACGTCAGAGGCGGTTAGCCTGGCTCCAACGCACAACGGCCCCTCTTGGCCGAATCTGGTATGGGATCACTGGGAGCGCTCCACGAGGTCGATCACTGGCCGAATCTGGTATGGGATCACTAGACTCGTCCATCCTACACAAAAAGGGTAAGTAAACGTAAATAACCTAAGGGGACATACTCAAAATAATCCTCAAATCGAGCATTTCTAATACACCCAGGCCAATTCAAACCTAGGCTCTGATACCACCTGTGACAGCCCCACCTTCCCCTAAGGCGAACCAAAGAAGTTAACGGACTGCCTGCCCAGCTCTCGCCAGGACTAACGGTGCAGACAAACGCGATCTAAAACGTTCCGGGAAAATAAAACGTGCTCACACAAGCGGGAATCGTAAGATAGCCAAACGCAAATCAAATCGTCGGTGAGTAGTGGGTGCCATGTCATATAACTCGGAAAAATATTTCCAAACCAAATAGGAACCATAAACAGGGTTAAGCAGTGTTATATACATACATTTGTAATTTACAAAACAAAAGCGAGATAATTAGATCAAAATACATTTAGGGTTTTGCCCAAAATGAGCTATTCAAAATATATATACATAAGCTCAACTCGGCAATCCATATTCATCGCCTTCCCAAAAGTAATCAATTTCCTGTAAGGAAAACAAAAGGAAAAGAGTGAGCTTACGCCCAGTAAGATACTATCACTCAAGCAGCAAAGTTCATATAAACATCAAGCTTCTCATTCCAATACATCAAAAGTAAGCCAAGGCACACATCGATAGTGTTGATAAAAGATACGGGCGGCTCTCAAGAGCCCCTTTCCTCGCTTGCATTCTTGATCGGATCTCATTGACCCTCCGTCAATGTTTAAGAGTAACCCACCGTAGGCTCCACTTTACTTCCATTCCTTCCACCCAACATACCCCTACCGGGCCCGAATTTCAAACAGTAGAAATTTGGTAATACTCGAGTATACCGGAATCAAGAGTCTCACTACTACAAGATTCCAAATAATAGTCCCTATGGCTCGTCGACTTTCACGACCAAACCCTCGCTGGCTCGATTCCATCGACTACCAATGGGGTTGAGCTCAGTAGTAACAGTAAAAGCCGTTGGATCCTCATCCAAACGACACCAAATCCAGTTTTCCAGGTAGATTTCAAGTACCACAGTGAAACAGTAGACAGTCGTATATAATACAAAAAGGGGTGAGGGCGATCAAGTACACCCTCACTTAATCAGTTTCGACAGTGCAAATAAGCCTTCAAGGCATCAAGTTCAATATAATAAAGCCACATTGGAAACAAACAAGTGAGTAGTACTCTCACCAAGCAAGCAAATGATGTTTCATACACTTCCGCCCAAAGAGCGTCTTGAACCACTGTCACGTCCTAAAACATTCAAATAAGCACAATAAGACTCAATTACAAGTCATAAACTAATTCTGCATACTACCAAAGTAAGGTTCCATTAGAATGTATAAGTACTAAAGTAACTAGGGAAATCCGGAAATGAAGTTAAGTTCTAAACCCTAAAAACAGTTTTTTTTGACATCATTTAGCAGTTTTGACACCATTGGCACTACGATTGTCGGATGGAGGTATGAGATACACCATTTCGAAGCTAACAGCTAGGGTTACAATATTACAGAAGGTCACTCAATCCAATTCATAGCGAAACTAGGTCAAAAATTCAGTATACTAAACCAGAACCGCAAAAACAGGTAAGCAAACCGCATTCTGGCTAACGAACCGTAATTCAGGCTACCTAAGTCCAAATCAAGTGATTCTAAAGCCATCCGAAAGATAAGACACCAGGCTACATTTATTAAGAAGATGTCAACAATCGAATCAGAAGTATTCCCAACCAAATTAACCAATTACAAAAGCAATTATCAAGTTCGGGTAGAAACAGGGCAGCAGAGGTATTTCAGTCTTTTCATAAGCTACGCTACTCCGATTGGCCTTAAATTTTGCAGGCATCTCTAAAATATCATTCCCTACAACTTTTATGTTTTGACCCAAGGATAATTCGGCCTCTGACTATGATGAACAACATATGAATCATATTAAAACATAAAAATCATGAATAATTATAAAACTTCACCAAATTCAACCAAAATCATGATATAATCCACAAAATCACCTCTTAGGCTATCACAAGTCATTAATTAGACATCATTAGATAGAGAGGAGAGGTTCCTTAACTACTCACCTTAGTAACCAAAGAAAAAAAACCCCTTGGCACCTTAATCCTCCAAACAACTCCACTAATCACCTCACAACCACTCACTTAAGGGTTTTTATAGAGTAAATACAAGATTAAACGGTTGGGTTGTTGGATTTGAGCAAGATGGAACAAGAAATTGGAGAGCTTTTCCTTTCTTTCTTCCTTGGAGAGAGCCGGCCACAAGCTTGCAAATTTGGAGGATTTTTGGGTCATTTATTTAGTAAATGGTAAAAGGTGGAATAGTAGTCAAAAAGGTGAAATTACTCTCCAAGTGACACTTGTCACTTCATTAAATGCATAGCTATCTCTTTGTTCCTCTCACACCAATCCACTTGGTTACCTCTAATTATCTCATAACACCCAGTAAATTAAACCCAATATCCAAAACTTAACCTAATTGGCCGAATTTTTCTGAACTTTCTGCACTAGCGGGTCTCACGTCCGGTATACGCTCTTAATTTCTCAAAAACTAACCAATACTAGAAAAATCGTCTAAAAACTATATTGACTCATAAAAATTATCTAGAAAATTTTTCTAATAAAGAAAATGCAGAAAAACATGTCATTAAATAAAATAAAACCTAGGAAATGAGAAAATTTACAGGTTCTCACATTATGGATTCTTGTACTTGAGTACCAAATAGCGGAGAGCACTAGAATAAGGGTCTGTATCTTGATTGCACTTTGGTAAGTCTGGGGTAGCATTATAAGTGAGAAAAAGTCACTTAAAAATTGGAAAAAAATCCTGTAGCATCAAGTTTTGTGCGAGCAAAGGTTAGAATTTTGAGGATGAAATTCTTTTAAGGGGGAGAGAGTGTGAGACCTTGAAATTTTACTTGTCTTTATAATCCTTATGTGAACTCACTTACCTTTGATTCTTGGTTGCTTTAATGGTTGAATTTGAGTCAAGGAGTGAATTTTGTTAAGAAAAGTTTCATAATTTTAAGTTGTTAGAAAATCTAGAAATTTTCGCAGGAGGCTCTGCACAGTTTTGGGAAATTGGCTATAACTTTGTATAGGAATGTCAGAATTGAGTTCCGTTTGTTGCATTTGAAACTAGGCTCATATATCTTCCTATGGTGTAAAATTTAGAGTTTGATTCAATCTCTATATATTCCAGAAAATGGGCAAATTTAACTGAAAAATTTTGCCCTGCACAAGTAAACATAGGAATGTTGTAGTAGCTTATGGCTCAATTTGGACCAACTTATGAGCTGAATTTCTTTGAGGTGTCTTCTAAAGATTATTAGTATTTGAAGTCTAGTTTTTAACATGCCAAGTTGTATGAATTTTTTATAGTTATAATTCAAGTTATGATTTTTCTAAAGGAATGCCATAAGTTAGGGGTTTGTGTGCATACTAGGGTTTTTAGTGTGTTTTGGTGCATTTTGGTAGTGTGATTACTCGATATAGACTACATACTAAATTTGGTGGTTAAGAGTGAGTTTTATATAAGAGAAAGTGTGTGATTAGAAGTGATAATAATAAGTTAGTGAATCATAAGTTAAAACATGAGAACGCGCGAGTTAAGGAAAAACAGGTTGAACCGATTTGTACCGTTTGCTACTGATTGAGTGCATCACTTGAACCCTACTTTATTACCTTAATTTCCTAGTTTTTAATTGAGTTAATTAGCCCTTAATTAACCCTTAAGTCAGCCACCATTATTGACTAAGGAAAAGAAAGATATTTTGGTGGAAATATTTGTGATTGTGTGTGACAGCCCCACCTCACCCTAAGGCGAACCAAAGGGTTCGGCGGACCGCCTGCCTAGCTCTCGCCGGAACTCAGTCGTTCACTTTAGACCTCAATCAAAACCGGAATAAAACCACAAGAATTTGTATAACAAAATCCAAAACTTAAAACGAAACTTATCTACATTTCTATCTCAAAAGGGAGTTCAACCATTGAATATACAAAGGTTCTCAATTCTTCATACATCCAGCCCATGCCAAGCGCTAGGGCGAGAACCATTACAAAAGAAATGAAAGAACTGGACCCAAACTAGACTATACAGAGCTCTCGTCCTTGCTCGCCTTCCCCTGTTAAGGAAAACAAAACTAAAGGGGTGAGCTAAAAGCTCAGCGAGATTCTATACACAGAAACAAGTAATTAAACAAGGACATTAATCATGTAATAACAATAATCTAGAAAACATGTCCAATATAGAGCAATGATAATTCATTCATTAAAAGGATACAGGCTCACAAGGAGCAGTTCGTTCGTTCGTTCCCCATTCATTCCCTTATTCCTCCAATTATTTAAAAAATGCATTTTTGTAAGTAAAACCCCTCATTTTTTACGTTCGTTTGTTCATTGTCATTCACCTCCTCCTGGACGTTGGCCAGGCTTTTCACCCCCATCCGGACATTGGCTGGACTCCACCCGACAATAAGGTAATACTCGAGTATACCAAACGTTCACCTAGGTCACCAATCGCCCGACCGAGTCCGCTTCTGGCTCGAGTCGATCGGTAACAAGAGCAAGGGTCTAGTTCAGCCAAAAGGCTTACATTCATGCGCAGCTAGTATTTCAACATTTAATCACCAAAAATTTCATATTTATTTAGGTCGAGTGCGATAAAGTACACACTCACCTAGCAAAAGTTCATTTTAGAAATCATAGAAAACAATTAACATTTAATCAAATATTCACAAATAATTACATAGTCACAACAATCCACATAGTCATAGAAATAAAACGTATATAGAACACTCACCTATTTAAGCAAAATAATGTCCAAAGTATCCTCCCGGATAACACTCTTAATCACCAAGAAACCCTAATAATAGCCAAAAGAAAATATTACAGTTAAACCCCTCCAAAGTTTAAGTGAACCAAAGAAAATCCAAATAACTACTAATACAAAGTATAAGGATAGTTTTGGAAGTGAAAAAGGTACATTTAAACCAAAGGCTACGAGTAAAATATTTGTAAAACTTATGCTTGCTCGTAAAACTTTGAAATCTCCATTTAAGTCGAAGTGACAAAGAAAACATACTCCGAGCAGTCATTATTTTATTTCTCAAGGGTATAAGTTCGACCAAGTCCTTACTTATATACCTCGGTAAAAGAATATGCAAATATCCTAGATGGTTCAAGTGATATTCATTTACCAACTTTACTCAAGTCGCAAGTATAGTTTTCTAGTTCTCGAGCATAAATTTGGGCAGCATGCCCTTTGTATTTTTCCTATTTCCAGCCATTTATGGTTTCATTCTTTTCCTCAATCAAACCCAAAGTTACATGCAACACAAATTCATTTCAGTAGCCATTCAATAGGCTCAAGACAATACAATGACAAAATTCAAACTAATAACAAGTGCGGAAATGAACTTTAACAAAAGACAGATTTGAAGGGGTTTTTTTTTTGCGGAATGGACACATCCGAGGCAACGCTTATCGGATTGAGGTGAAACTTATACCATTTTGAAGCTAAGACAGAGGGCTAAAATTTTGATGAAGACCACTTAGTCCAAAATCTAGTGTAACCTAGTCAAAATCCCAATTCACAGAACCAACTTCCAACTAACCGGCTAGTTAACCATATTACCTTTAAATGCCCATATCTCAGGCTACCAAAGTCTGTTTAAGGTGTTCTTAGAGGCGTTGAAAATCTAAGACAGATTAATAAAACTTTCATGTTTTGGTAAATCGCTAAATCAGCACGGATCATAGTGAATAGACACGGTCAATTGGATGAACTGTCTAAAACGGATCATCGGATGCATCCTAGGGCAGTGAGGGTATTTTGGTTTTTTCACAGGCTCCATTTCTCTGATTGGTCTGAAATTTTGTAGGAAACTATAAATCATCATTCTCTACAACTTTTATGTTTTATGCTAAGCCTAACTCGGCCTCTAGCATCATGAACTAGATCCAGACAGAATTGAACTACAATTTTCCAGAAATCTGGAATTTTACGGTTTGAAAGGAAACTTTCTTCATTTCTTGCTCCAATCACTACCACAACTTCTTATATAAGCTTAGATACAATATATACTATCCATACAGCAAGTATAGGCAGCAATCCTTCAAACCCTAACTCATGTAACTCAAAAAAAACATACACTATATCCACCCAAATCATGATAATAACTATCATCCACCACAAATTTAAGGTGCTGTGCCAAGTTAAACAAGATTAAGAGTAAGAAATGGGGAAATCAGCATTATTACCTTGCTAAAGTGACAACCAAGAGCAACCCTAGTGTGACGGCCCCATCTCCCCCTAGGACGTACCCCAGGGTTCGGCGGACCGCCTGCCCAACTCTCGCCGGGACTCAGTCGTTCACTACATTCCTCAAACAGATTACAATATAAATCTCAAAAATTACATCAAATTCTCCAATAATTACATGTTATAAGCGAAGCGGAAACGATTCCCCAAACTATACATCAAATGATTCCAAATCCAAACTGTACAAGATATATGTCATCCAGTCACGTGAATAAGTACTACAAGTCCTTCCTTCGCCTTGAGCCCTGTGGAGGGGAATAAAATAGTTTTGGGGTGAGCTAAAAGCTCAGCGAGTAACCAGTAAAATCAGTAATCAAATCGGTTTCACAATAATTCATTTCAATGATGTCATAAATCAAACGATAAGTCAAGAAACAATTACAACATTTACAAGAAACCATACATGAAAAGGATACGTTTCTTCGTTCATTCGTTCCTTCGTTTGTTCTCCTGTCATTCCCCTTTCCTTCATTCATTTGAAAATGCATTTTTCATTTATCAATAAAACCCTCGTTCGTTCGTTCGCTCATTCAACCTTTCCTGGACATTGACCAGGCTCCACCAACCTTCACCAACCTACAAGGTAATACTCGAGTATACCAAACGTTCACCCAGGTCACCATATTGCCCGACCGAGTCCGCTTCTGGCTCGAGTCGATCGGTAACAAGGGGCAGTGGCCAGTTCAGCCAAAAGGCTTACATTCATGCGCAACTAATGGTTCAATCATTAAATCATTGAAAATTTTACGTTTCATTTAGGTCGAGCGCGATAAAGTACACGCTCGCCTAGAAAATTCGTTTTGAAAATCATTGAAAACACTTAACACGTTATCAAACAATAATACAAGTCATGAAGTCAAGAAAATACAACCAACAAGGAACTAATGCAATCGAGTAAATAATGCAAGAAAGCAGTTCAAAAGTAACTTTGGAAACAGTTTAGGGTCACTCACCTCCACGGCTCAGGAACCAACCATCATATATCATTGTCTTGCTCAAATCCAAGTCTTAGATCACAAACTCAATGCAATCAAGTCCTTTCAAAGTTCGGACAGCACTTCCACTAAATTTGCTTACTTTTCCAGCCGTCAAGGCTTCATTATTTCCTCAGCCAGTCCCAAAGTCACACAAATAAGTTCATTCAATAACCGTTCAATAAGCTCCAAGTAGTACGAGTACAATTCAAGCTAGGGAAAAGTCCGGAAATGAAGGTTAAGCTCTAAACCATAAAAGCAGTTTTTTTGACATCAGTTTGCGGTTTCGGCACCATTGGCACTATGATTATCGGATGGAGGTGTAAGATACACCG
Source organism: Coffea arabica (assembly GCF_036785885.1). NCBI lineage: Eukaryota > Viridiplantae > Streptophyta > Magnoliopsida > Gentianales > Rubiaceae > Coffea > Coffea arabica. The sequence continues at coordinate 41,093,720 of NC_092329.1, forward strand.
TTTCGAAGCTAAGAGATAGGGCTACAATGTTGAAGAAGGCTACTCAGTCCAGTTTCACGTGTAACCAGGTCAAAAATGCAATCTACTACACCAGAACCGCAAAAACAGGTTCACAAACCGCATTCTGGTTCAAACTTCATCAATCAGGCTCCCTAAGTCCAAATCAAGTGATTCCAAAGCCATCTGAACGCTACGATACAAGGTTACATTTCATCAAAAGACCTCAACAACCAATTCCGAAGCATTCCCAACTGAAATAACCAATTACAGACGCAACTATCAAATTCGGATAGAAACAGGGCAGCAGGGGTAATTCAGTCTTTTCACAAGCTACGATGCTCCGATTGACCTGCAATTTTGTAGACATCTCTAAAATATCATTCTCTACAACTGTTATGTTTTAACCCAAGGCCAAATCATGTATTTTCATGGTAAAAAATGGAAAACTACACGAAAACAGAAATCTGGGCGCAAAACAGGTTTCATGGACAGTCAATGGTATTTCGGTCATTTCACATGCTACAGTGGTCTAATCAAACTGAAATTTTGTAGGCCACTAGTTTATACCCTTGGCTACAACTTTCATGTTTTGGCCAAAATCTAATTCTGTAAGGATCATGGTGAAAGGTCACAATCAGATTGGGTGAAAAGACAACCCTGTTCACGGAACTCCTACCTAGACCAGTCTGGGTATTTCCGTCTTATCTCAGGCTACCCAACTCGGATTGGGCTGAATATTTACAGGGTACTAGAAAACATCATTCTCTACAACTTTCATGTTTTGTGCTAAGGCCAATTCGGCCTCTAACTAGGTGCTACAGTGCCGACCAGAATTGAGGAAATGAAACCCTAACTGGGAATTTTTGCATTCAAGCCAGAAATTTCCACTAAAACATCTCTTTAGCTATCACAAGTCATTAATTTAACATAATCAAGAACAAAGGAAGGATGGCTAGACATGATACCTTCAAATATCAAGAAAGGTGATGACTTAGGGATTTTTCTTCCAAAACAACTCCACCAAGAGCTTCAATCTTCCTTAGCTAGCAAGTTTTATGGAGTGGGTTGCAATTTAATCGGTTGAAACTCAAGATTTGGACAAGAATTGAAGTAACAAGATGAAGGAATTTTTCTCTCCTTTTCTCTAAGAGGTTCGGCCAAGAGCATGAAAGAAATGAAGAAAGTTTGTCCAATTTTTCCAAGATAAAGATCAAAAAAGTCTTGGTCAAAAGTCAAGGTCCAATGGTTTTGTGTCAAATGGTCCTTTAGGATTTTAATCTTATCTTTTTGTCTCTCCAATAATAATTCATCTAAGTAACATCTAATTATCTCTTAGCACCTTGTAAAATAATCACAGTATCCCAAACTTAACCTAATTGGCCGAATTTTTCTGAACTTTCCGCACTAGCGGGTCCCACGTCCGGTATATGTTCTTAATTTCTCAAAAACTAACCGATACTAGAAAAATCATCTAAAAACTATATTTACTCAATAAAATTATCTGGAAAAATTTTCTAATAAAGAAATTGTCAAAAAGGCGGGCGATCAATAAAATAAACCCTAGAAACTTAGAAAATTTTCGGGTTCTCGCACTCATTCTTTCGGGACGTCACAATCTCCCCTCCTTAAAAGAATGTCGTCCTCGACATTCTACTTGTACTAATCAGATCAAATATCCCTCAATAGTCACTCGAGCATTTCCACTCAAGCATTAGGAGTTACTCTAATCCCACTTGTCAGATTTTCATTCCTACAAGTGATCACTTACATTTCAAACCAGACCCACAGTCCGGCATCCTAAACTTCAAGCCTAGGATACACTACAGAGATCTGAAGCCTAAGCTCTGATACCACCTGTGACAGTTCTCAGGGTCACATCACGGGGTACCTATCAGCTTGCCACCCGCACGCGGGCATCCCCTACGGAGAGTTTCGCTTCGTGACTCTTCACGAACGAGAGGCTCGGGGCTTTTCCAGACGAAGGACTTAAAGTCCCAACAGTCGGCATATGGCTCTGATACCACCTGTGACGGCCCATCTCCCCCTAGGACGTACCCCAGGGTTCGGCGGACCGCCTGCCCAGCTCTCGCCGGGACTCAGTCGTTCACTACATTCCTCAAACAGATTACAATATAAATCTCAAAAATTACATCAAATTCTCCAATAATTACATGTTATAAGCGAAGCGGAAACGATTCCCCAAACTATACATCAAATGATTCCAAATCCAAACTGTACAAGATATATGTCATCCAGTCACGTGAATAAGTACTACAAGTCCTTCCTTCGCCTTGAGCCCTGTGGAGGGGAATAAAATAGTTTTGGGGTGAGCTAAAAGCTCAGCGAGTAACCAGTAAAATCAGTAATCAAATCGGTTTCACAATAGTTCATTTCAATGATGTCATAAATCAAACGATAAGTCAAGAAACAATTACAACATTTACAAGAAACCATACATGAAAAGGATACGTTCCTTCGTTCATTCGTTCCTTCGTTTATTCTCCTGTCATTCCCCTTTCCTTCATTCATTTGAAAATGCACTTTTCATTTATCAATAAAACCCTCGTTCGTTCGTTCGTTCATTCAACCTTTCCTGGACATTGACCAGGCTCCACCAAGCTCCACCAACCTACAAGGTAATACTCGAGTATACCAAACGTTCACCCAGGTCACCATATCGCCCGACCGAGTCCGCTTCTGGCTCGAGTCGATCGGTAAAAAGAGGCAGTGGCCAGTTCAGCCAAAAGGCTTACATTCATGCACAACTAATGTTTCAATCATTAAATCATTGAAAATTTTACGTTTCATTTAGGTTGAGCGCGATAAAGTACACGCTCACCTAGAAAATTCGTTTTGGAAATCATTGAAAACACTTAACAAGTTTGTCGCGCCCCATTTTTTGATAAATAAATAAAATGGTTTAAAAAATGTATTTTTTGTGATTGGAAAATGAATTGTGATTTTAAAAGAAGAAAAAAAAGAAAAAAAAGGGTCTAAATAGGGGGTTGAGAATGCGACGATTTGACCCAAAATTATAGTTTAAAAAGGGTTTTTGAAATAAAAATTGGAGTCGCCACTTGGTAATGAGTTAAGGTGTACCAAGTCACCAAAAAATGAATTTTTAGAGAAAAAATAGGAAAAAGTAGTAAGAAACCCCTTTTAAACGACTCCTAGTCCACGTAAATCAAAGAAAAAGGTTCGGGAGTCACATTTGACAAAGGGGAAGGCAAGGATAAAATCCAAGGCACCCCTTTGACCTAGCCAAGGCTAGTTGCATGATTTAATCAAAGATTTTCTTGTTTTAACCAAAGAATTTATTACATTTGGATGTACTACATGAATGCATACCCTAGACCTAGGGGTATTGGGGGAAATTTCTCTTCAAAGGTTGAGTGGTGCCAATCACATTAATTGTGAAACCCAATAACAATCCTTTGAAGAAGTCACGAATAATGCGAGTGGGATGCAATTGAATGGAATGCATGTATGCAATGTGAGGACATGAGTTTGAAAAAGTAATAAAAGACAATAAATATGTAAATGAAAATGTGCACGTGAGTGGGCAAGGTACGGTATGTGAAATGATAATATGAAGTGCATGTGTGCAAGTGATGATAAAAGTGTTCGTGTGCAAGTGAAGAAACATAAAGGTGCACGTGTGCAAAATGGGAGGAAAAATGAAAGTGTGATGAGAGTATAAAATGGTAGAGTGGATTTAAAAATGCATGAGCCTAGGGAATTCATGCATATTGGGTATGGGGAGACCTAAATCGTGACTCAATTTGCCCTTTTATAGAGGGAATACAAGCGTGCTAAGGCTTAGAAAAAGCCACACTCGTCTATATCCCATATTTAAGGGGACTCTCAAGCAAATGAACCCTATAACTAGCATGAAATGCAAAAATCCTAAAATGGAGGGAAAAGGGGTTCGGGGGGCATGCAAAATGATAAAACTAAAAAGAATGCATGACATGTAATGAACATGCAAACATGTACTAACGAGGGGAAATCCCTAAGGGTCTAGCGTTGGACTAACCCATTCTATGAATTCCGACTAGCGTTGGACTAGTGGAAACGTACATTCATCCATCACATTCATTCAGGCTATGGAAAGCGAGTAGACATGCCAAACACTTATAAACACATAGCACATAACATTTAGCATGCTCGACTAGATGCAAGGCCCTAACAAAGCAAATTAACACGTAGTAACTAAGCATGCAAGACACATAAGACAATTAAAGCCCTAACTATTACATTTGCTAGCTAGGCACATGACTTCGATAGGTCTTCGTTGAATGCTCCTCCAAGCCCTATCTATTACATTAGGGAGACCCTACTACAATCTAAAAGGGGGAAAATGAATAAAATAACTAAATCCCTAACTATTACAAGCCAAGAGGTGTACACATACCCCATAAAGAATAACTTAAGTAAAAAAAGCAAAAGTAAATGACATAAATAAAAGGAATTAAAAAAAAACAAGGGAAACAAGTAGACATGCAATTTTCACGTAGCACGTTGGATCACATAGGAGAGACAAAAAGGGATAAAAGAAATTGTACCGCTCCCTTTTGTAGTGCTAAATGGAGTGAAATCACTTATTTATCCTCCAAAATAAAAGAGATGATCAAGGTACCAATTTATTTGGAAAATTAAAGAAAATAGGCAAAAACAAGCTCACTTGGTCACAAAATTCACAAATTCACGCATTAAGTACAATCTAAACAAAACATGGCAATTAATGAAAGCAAACAAGCAATTGATTTGAAAAATTGAAGCTGCCAAGGACCCAATTGAAGACATTATTCAATTAGTTGGGTCATAGTGGTATAAGGGGAAACTTGAGGGGTTAAAGGACAATTTTCTTTGGTTTTTCATGCATGCATACGTAAAGGGCTTCAAAATCTGCAACTAACAAGAATGAAATCTGCTGACTTTTGCTTCCAAGTTTGTGGCAATTTCCAGCCGAGCTTGTTTGCCATTGTTGTGTTCATTCAAAAATGCAATTTTTCCACCCGAACATAGCTAAAATCTCAGCCAAACATCAAAGCTTTGATCTTAAACAACAAAATCACAACACTCAATATTCGAACAAACCAAACAACTTAGAATGAAAAACAAAAATGCAATTCTGGAAAAACTTTGCAGCTAAGACATCACTCAGACCATCCATCATCAAACCATTTCCAATCCTTGTGGGTGAGCTTAAACCATCGAAAACCAGCTTTCAAAAACATAAAACACAAGCGAAAACTAAGACAAGGAGAGAAGAAAAGAATGAGCTTGTAAGCTCCAGGTTCATTTACAGGTTCCTGGGTTTCCTCTGTCAAACATTTAGATCATGCCAACCAGCCTCCAAGCTAACAAATAAACTTGCAATTTACTCCATTTAACACTAGAACCCAACATCAATCATTACAAAATCAACAAGAAACGGAGGAGCAGCAATCAATGCAACATTGAAACAGACTGGCCGAAACTTCATGCTATTTTTCTGGGTTACGTGTGTTCGGCATACAAACATTAGCCATAAATTCAAACAAGATGCAAGAAACTGATGACCTTTAGCTCTAAGTTTTCTATCAAAAAACCTGAACATAATTTTGGTAGCCAGCATATTCATGGCCTCTCAGTCAAGCAACTCATACATCAAACATCAAACAAACCACCACTTCAGACACTTAAAGAGCAAAAACAATCAAAGCAAGACTTGGAACAAGCTGTGGATATCAGTAGTATTACACCTTCAACGTCTAACCATATGTACAACCCTTTCCACAGCCTCCCTCAAGTCATCAAAATCTAATCTTTGGAGTCATTAGGAATCACCGAAGGAAAGAAAAATCTGTTCATACTGCTGCAACAAGTCAAAAGTTAGCGCTTGTTGCAGCAAGAACTCTCATGTGCGCAGGTCTCTTTCTAGGAGTCCTAATAGACCAGACCATGGTAAAGGATCCAAGAACAGGGGTATAGTATCATGTTCATCAGAAATCAGCAACAACAAATCGCAACCATGAATGAACAAACTAGAAAGCTGCAAATTCTCACACAACCATCACCAGATCTTGAAAATAAAATGAAAGTTTTGCTACAACCCAAAGACAAAGATGGATTACCTCTATCCCAGCAAGAGTTTTGGACGTGGAATACCTCCGGGAGAATCGTGGGACTGGTGAAAAACCTTTGACCTGCAACTTGAAGCTCTTCCTCACACGCACGGTCGAAGCTTTCTTTTTGGTTCAGGTCTCCTTAGTCATCAACCTGCTATCCTTTCTTGTCGTTGCTATTTTTCCTTATGCTGGACAGCCGCCGACCTCTCTCTCCTTCGTTGGCCCAGTCATCTCTCCAATCTCAGCCTTTTGTGTTTTCCCTCAAATCGTCCCAAAACCTCTATCTCTCTCAGCCTCCCTTCTTGTCGAGTTGCCGGTCTCTTCCTTAGCCCTCGACTGTTTCTGTCTCCCTCCACCTCTCTCTCTCTTGCCTTTTCTTGCTCGTCCGTTTTGTCTTTTGCCTCTTGCCTCTGATCTCTCTACCCAGCCGCCAAACCAGAATCCTCTCTTGGTTTCTTTCTTTTGCCGTAAGCTTCCTCTATCTCTCACTCAAACTCCCAGCCGCCCTTCCTTCTTTCCTTTCACTCTTTTCTGTTCTTTCATCGCTCAGATTCTTTGTTCAGCTCACTCTCCGTTCCATCTCCTCTGTTTTTTCTTTTCGCCCCCCACCCCCTCTATTGCGGCTGCCTTTTCCTTGGCTTTTATATGGGACATCAACCCTCACCTCAAGGGTGAGGATGGAAGAGGAGATCCCTCTCCAACCCAAGCCATCCGATGGCATGTACCACCCTTCTTTGCAAGCTGGCAAAATACGCATCTTGCATGCTGCGGAATCCTTTTTTTTTCTTTTTTTCTTTTTTTTTCATTCTTCAATTTTTCTTCTTTTTTTTCATTTTTTCAAAATAAATTAACAAAAATAAACAAAATGCCAAAAGATTGAATTTAAGAGAAATAAACATATTTTTTTGAACCATTTTCTTTTTCCTTTTTTTTCCTTTTTCATCATTTTTTTTTTCATTTTTCCTTTTTCTCTTTTTTCTTCTTTCCAAGAATTTCTATGCTAAACTTAAAAATAAAAATAAAACTAAAAACCGAATAAACTAACACAACTAATAAAAAAACTAAAAATAAACAGTAAATGAAATTACACCAAAAATTTGGTGTCTACAGTTTGCCCTCTTGGTCTGAGTTTTGAAAAAACTTGAGACAAAGAAGTAGACACCAAATATTTACCTGCATTATTCGGCTGCAAAATGATTCCAACGAACAAGAATTCTAAAATGGGACTGACCCAAACATGAAATTAAAACGAGACTGACCCGAACATGAAATTAAAACGGGACTGACCCGAACATAAAAACGGATGAATTGAAGTGAAATGGAGTGTTGGTGGGGTTGACCCATGTTTATTGGTGATGCAAATGAAAGAAGCGAAATGAAGTGTTAAAGGGACTGATCCACGTTCCAGTGGCTGTGAAAATGAAATGTTCACTGGCGGGATTGACACACGTTCCAGTGGCTATAAAAATGAGATGCAAATGAAATGCTCACTAGTGGGACTGACCCACAGCTAGTGGCGGTAAAATGAAATGCTCACTAGTGGGACTGACCCACGGCTAGTGGCGGTAAAATGAAAATGCTCACTAGTGGGACTGACCCACGGCTAGTGGCGGTAAAATGAAACGGCACACTAGTGGGACTGACCCACGGCTAGTGGCTGAACAAAATGAAATGCGCACTAGTGGGACTGACCCACGGCTAGTGGCAAAATAAAAGAAATGCGCACTAGTGGGACTGACCCACGGCTAGTGGCAGAATAAAATAAATGCACACTAGTGGGACTGACCCACGGCTAGTGGCCGAACAAAAAGGAAATGCGCACTAGTGGGATTGACCCACGGCTAGTGGCTAAGCAAAATAAAATGCGCACTAGTGGGACTGACCCACGGCTAGTGGCAAAATAAAGAAAATGCGCACTAGTGGGACTGACCCACGGCTAGTGGCTAAGTAAAAGGAAATGCGCACTAGTGGGACTGACCCACGGCTAGTGGCAAAACAAAAGAAATGCCCACTAGTGGGACTGACCCACGGCTAGTGGCTGAACAAAATGAAATGCGCACTAGTGGGACTGACCCACGGCTAGTGGCCGAACAAAAGGAAATGCGCACTAGTGGGACTGACCCACGGCTAGTGGCTAAGCAAAAGGAAATGCGCACTAGTGGGACTGACCCACGGCTAGTGGCTAAGCAAAATGAAATGGGAAATTCCAGTATACTTACCCCCAAATGGCCCAGAATTTTGCCCCAGTAGAAATTAGGTTTGTGCATCTAAACCAATAGTTGATTCTGAATTGTCACGTTGTTGCACTCTGATCAAACTTGCTTGCAACATTTTTTATTTGCCTTTGTTTACTGGAGGATCTTTCCGATACTGGCTGCAGTGTGAGGTGTGATTGTTTCCATTTGTACACGTAATTTCCTATAAAAGAGAAAAATCAAAGAAAGTGCCACCATCATTTGATCCATTTGCCTTTGAGAGTCGCGTAAACATGAGTCTTTTGATGCCTTCGATTACTTTTGCTGCGGCATCTGACTTAGTTGAATTTGCCACTTTAAAACTTTTCTACCTTTCCCAGACTGACCAAAGATGCATTTTTCCATATTATGAGGTCTGCGTAATGGCTTTACTGAATCTCAAACATTTTCGAAAGATGACTGAATCCAAGTATGCTTTGAGTAAATCATAGGGGTTGTTATTCACCAAAATTCAATGATAAAGAATGATGTATTCACATGTCATGGAAGAGCGAATATGCACAAGAATGTACACATAACCATTTGTGCTTAAATGCTACAAAAATGCCGTGAATGCCAGTAATTTTGAAAAAATGAGCTTCCTAAGAATGTATTTGCAAAAGAATGTTTTACAAAATGACTCAGCTTTGGCCAACGGATGTCATATTCAAATCTCTGGATATCTTTGTTCTGGAATTCAATATTGGCAGAAATATGACAAAAATGAGGAGAAATCCGAATGAACCAAACCACCGGTTGTTCCTCCTTGTGCTTACTACCTTGGCGCCCTTTCGGGTTTTCACCAAGGTTGCCCCCACCTCTTTTGTTTTGCTCTTCTCTTTTTTTTTTTCTTTTTTTTCCTCTTTCTTCTTTTTTCTCCTTTGCTTTTGAGTTGTCCTTTTGGGTCTTCATCTAAGGACAATGAAGCACCTCAACCATGATCGACTCAGACATGTAAGTTGAAGATTGCTGGCATCAGCAAAATGCACTTCCCTTGTAAGCTTATGCGAAGGCATTATGGATATCCCTTGCCAGTTGATTAGCGAAATTCCCAATAGAAATACAACAAGTGACGAAAGCCAGGACTTTGGGCTTTTGTAATGAGGTCAGGTGGGGTGTTTTTCAAAGAAAGTTGAGGCCTGAAAGCAAATTTTGATGAGAGAGGTGTGAAATAACCTGAGATTGCATCATTTTGAGTTTATCTCCAATTTTTAACGAAACCGAGGAAAATTTACCCCAGTTTGTTTGGATTTTTCTTTCTTTGCATTTTCTTCATTGCATTTTTCTCACTTTTTGCATTTTTCTTCAAAAAACTAAATTTGCCCCAGTGTGGGGTTCTTTCTTCCTTTTCATATCTCTTTCAAAATAAATTTGCCCCAATGTGGGGTTTTTCTTTTCTTTCTGATCATTTTCAAAATGAATTTGCCCCAGTGTGGGGTTTGCAATTCTCAGGGGCTGCCAAACGAAAATTATTGTTCTGATAGCTCAAAAGGGAAGACTAGGGATGAAATGTTTTGATTGAAAAGAAAGATGGCCTGACTTTTGCCTCGCCCCTTGCATGATTTTCTAAAACAAACTTTGCATAATCAAATAAAGAACATCTTACACATGTCTGAATTGATAGGTTGAGGGAATGTCTGTCCATCCATTTCGCCCAATTGAATGCTCCACTAGGTAATACCTTTTGAACAACGAATATCTCTTGCCAATTCGGAGCAAATTTGCCTTTGACTTCATCTTTCATTAGTAAAATCATTGTAGCACTTTGTTCCCTTCTTCAAAGGATCGTTGACGGACCTTTTTGGGCCATGTGTTTTTGGTAGTTTCGGCCATGGCATATAACTGCTTTTCATCCATCAAAATCAATTGTTGATGACACTGCTTTAACCAATCGGCTTCCAACCTGACAGGAGAGGGATTTTCTAAATGAAGGAATTTCTCAATAAAGGCTTTTCTCAGTAAAGGGTTTCCTCAATGAAGGCTTCCTCAAGGAAGGAATTTCTCAGCAAAGGAATTTTTCAAATGAAGGGATTTTCAATGAAGGAATTTTCAATGAAGGCTTTCTCAAAGAAAGGGTTTCTCAATGAATGGCTTCATCGGATTCCAGAACAGCGATATCCAAAGGGTCAAGTAATTTCATCTTTGGCCATCTTAAATAATTAAAAAAAATCAGAACAATAATCAAATAAACAAATAAACAAATTGTGCATTTCATGAAACTCCAAATCAAAGCAGAAACAAGACAAAAATCAATTGCAAAAAACACTTTCATGAAGCTATTTACATATGCAAGAAAAAGTTTTCGCGAACTTTAGTAAATGACAACTCCAGATTCATCGAAATTCCCTTCGAGAGAGAGGATAGTCAGCCATCCAAATTATGCAGAGCTCCTTCAGGATTTTCAAATTTCGTCATTGGATGTGGATGCCTCAAAGGTGTCTTTGTGTTCGGGAAAGGGATTTGTACTTATGCTCGGCCCTTGTTCTGCATTTCTTCTAATCACTATTTCCCCCGCCTCGATCATTTCTTGGACTTTCTGTTTCAGTGCTCTACAACCAGTAGTTGGGTGGCCAGGTGCTCCCGAATGATAGGCACAAGTGTACTGTGAATTGTATCCGGCACGGACGCCATGAAGGTAAGTTGGAGGGGGAATTTCGCCGATTTTACCGGCGGCTTTTAATTGCTCGTACAATTGGTCCAAAGGCCTGCCAATATTAGTGAATGATCGAGTACGATTTTGATCGTGGGTTTCAGTGGGTTGGGGGTAGTTGTAGGTAGGTCTGTTTGGTGGAGGCATTCTTGGATTGAGTGGAGGCCGATGACGGTTTTGGTGAGGATTTGGTTGAGAAATTTGAAAAGGGGCTAAAGACGAGTTGGTGTAATTAGGGCGAGGTCAAAGATGAGGGATATTGGTGTGATAAACAGGATGAGGGTTTGAATAATAGGAGTAAGGGTTTGAGTAGGTAGGGTATTGTCGAGGTCTGGGCTTTGAAATAGGGTTTCGATCCCAAACAAAAGCAATTTCCCTCTCTTGCTTTTTGGATTGTTGCTTCTTCCCATTACTACCTTGGCTTTGCAAAGCATCCAACTGGGACTTGAGGGCAGAGACATTAACAATCTTCCCAGCTTTCACGAAGTCATCGTACTCCTCAAGTTTATTGACAATAGCGGCAAATGAGCATCCAGTCATGCGGAAAATTTCTTCAAAGTACGGCGGATCATGTGCCTTAATGAAAGTTCGTATGATTTCGTCCTCAGTCATTGGTGGCTCGACTTTGGCAGCTATTTTCCTCCACCTCTTGGCATAGGTCTTGTGATCCTCGAAAGGTTTTCTTTTTGTTCCTTCCAGTGTGGTCCGTGTTGGCGCCAACTCGCAATTATACTCGTATTATCTTACAAATGCATTGGATAGATCCAACCAAGTCTTTATCTCTTCGGGTTTCAGCTTGGAATACCAGTCGAGCGCATCCCTCTCCAGACTTTCTGGGAATAGCCTCAAAGGCAGATTTTCATCATCTGTTGGCCTACCCAACTTGTTGGCGAACAATCGGAGGTGCGTCTTGGGATTGCCTGTCCCATCATATTTGTTAAACTTCGGGGTTTTGAACCCTTCAGGCAATTGCACATTTGGGAAAAGGCAAAGTTCATCGTAATCCAGGACTCCTTGCTTGTTCAACCCCTGACTCTTCCTTATAAACTCATCAAAACGGTCAAGGCGTTTGAGCAGCTTTATATCAACGGGAGCAGAGGATTCCCCCATTTCTGGCTTGGTTTGAATGGTATGGTCTGGTAAGAAAGGCTCAGCTGTATCGTGATAAAAGGTATGCGGCTTAGGAGGTATATTCGAAGTGATTTGGGGTTGTGGGCCTTGCATGTAAGTAGGGAAGAATGAACAATCAGGAGGGCAAGTGTATGGCAAATGTATGGTGGGATATGTGAAAGTTCCTTCGGGTGGAATAGGTAAAGATGGAATAACGGTGACTTGAGTTGAAGGGATGACAAATGGCTCTTGCTCAGCCTGCTTGACGGGTATATGTTCGGGTTGAACTCCGCTGCTGATTAGCTCGTCAATCAATTTCCTTTGGGCCGCCATCTCAGTGGTCATCTTGTCGAACTTAGTGAGCATCTCAGTCAACTGAACCCCCAAACTCATGGTCTCGGGTTGAGCGGTAGTAGCAGACCTATCTGATTGTTCCGGTTGTGAACTCATGTTTACACGACTCATTTGAGCTTGGCTACGAGATCGTGTTATGATGGGGCTTCGACGAGAAGCTATGTTTAAATATTACCTGAAAATTTTTGAAAAGATTGCCTTTAGATTTAACCCTTGCTTAGTTATTACAATAAAAATAAAGAAAAGAAAGAGAAAAAGGCAAGAGTTAATAGATATCCAGGAAATTCGGATGCATGTCCTATGGGGGAACCCTTTTCGTGCCAAGGGTAGGCCTAGCATGAAAATGCAATCCTCTAGGGTAGGCACCATACCATACCAGATGGATCTAATCAACTCATTGAGAGAAAAATAATTTTGAAGAATTTGGTCAATTGGAGAGACGAAAGACATTTGTCAAAATAAGGACAATGTCCGAATGAATTGATCACAAATGCACGGGTTTGACCTTGACGAACTTCCTATCGAAGAGATTGGAATTTATTGACAAATTTTGTTTGTGAAGCACGGGTCAAAACCTCAACTGATCAAATGGCTGGACGCAATGGATGGTTTTCTCAAAAATCGACTAGGTTTCCCAAGTTGAAATTCGACATTGAAACCCTAATTGGTCAAATGGGTTGAATGAAATTGACAAATTATTTAAAAATCGACCGGATTACCCTAAAAAGGGAAATGGGTCAAATGAATTAAGTGAAATTTAAAAACTTACTCAAAATTGACCGAATCATCCTAAAAAAGGAGTTTGATTGAATGAAATTGAGAATTTTATGCAAAATGGACCGGATCATCCTAAAAAATAAAATTGGTCAAATGAATTGAATGAAAATCAAAAATTTATTCAAAATTGACCAGATCGCCGTAGAAGGATAAATTGCTCAAATAGATTGAGCGAGATTTGATTTATTCAAAATCGGCTCGGCTTCTTTAAAAATGGGTAAATTGGCCAAACGAATGAAATTGAATTAATGATTTATTCAAAAATCGACCGGATGACCCTAAAAAGGGTAAATTGGTCAAATGAATTGATGATTTATTCAAAAATTGATCGGATAACCCTAAAAAGGGTAAATTGGTCAGATGAAAGGACGATTTATTCAAAAATTGACCGAATGACCCTAAAAAGGGTAAATTGGTCAAATGAATTGACGATTTATTCAAAATCGACCAGATGACCCTAAAAAGGGTAAATTGGTCAAATGAATTGACGATTTATTCAAAATCGACCGGACGACTCTAAAAAGGGTAAATTGGTCAAATGACCCTAAAAAAGGTAAATTGGTCAAATGAATTGACGATTTATTCAAAATCGACCGGATGACCCTAAAAAGGGTAAATTGGTCAAATGACCCTAAAAAGGGTAAATTGGTCAAATGAATTGACGATTTATTCAAAATCGACCGGATGACCCTAAAAGGGTAAATTGGTCAAATGAATTGACGATTTATTCAAAATCGACCAGGTGACCTTAAAAAGGGTAAATTGGTCAAATGAATTGATGATTTTAATGATTTATTCAAAAATCGACCAAATCACCCAAAAAGGGTAAATTAGTCAAATGAAATGAAATGGAATTGATGATCTCTTCAAAATCGACCAGATCACCCAAAAAGGGTAAATTGGTCAAATGACCCTAAAAAGGGTAAATTGGTCAAATGAATTGACGATTTATTCAAAATCGACCGGACGACCCTAAAAATGGTAAATTGGTCAAATGACCCTAAAAAGGGTAAATTGGTCAAATGACCCTAAAAAAGGTAAATTGGTCAAATGAATTGACGATTTATTCAAAATCGACCGGATGACCCTAAAAAGGGTAAATTGGTCAATTGAATTGACGATTTATTCAAAATCGACCGGATGACCCTAAAAAGGGTAAATTGGTCAAATGACCCTAAAAAGGGTAAATTGGTCAAATGAATTCCAAATCGACTAGGTTGCCTTAAAAATGAACAAGTTCATAAAATGGACTGGATGAAATTGATGAATGAAATGGTCCAATGGATTGAATGGAATTGGGAGCTTATTAAAAAAAAAATCAAGCTATCCACTGATAGTTCAAAAATTTATTGCGATGCATTGGTCTATGAGCCTTCTAAAATCAGTTTTTGGCCTGAATTCATTTATCGTCTCATCAGTGAGGAAATATTGGTGAATGTTCCAATTAATGTCCTTTTTGCAAGGGATTTTTACCAATTTGATAAAATGGCCAAAAAGTGATTGTTAGATGCTCATATTCCAAAGATTGATCTATGAAAATGATCGGATCCTACCTTACCTTGTGCACTACCCCTTTGGATGGTACAGAATGTAAACATGCAAGTCTCCTTGGATTAAATATCCGAGACACAAGGTGGCTTATTCCTAACGCGGGATCCCCTAAATGGCATTCCCTTACTAGGGTTTATGCATGATGCCATTTTTATCAAAGCAGGGAAAAATGTAATTAGAAATGAAACGTGGCCTAAGGAACCCTTTATCTGCCAGGGTAAGCCTAAAATGGTATGGCATTATTAATTTATGAATGCAATATACCAAAATCTTTAAACGTGCAATAACTTATCTACAAGGGTAGGTTCTAAAAGAAGGTCATGCCAGACCTCTTATTTCTTAATGTTTGTGAATGCAAAAGACAAAAGACAAGGAAACGTGAGTTCAACATATAATCACATAACACATTTGGACAATTTAGATAATATAAAAAGCAACAAAGATAGATAAGGAAAGAGGGGTGGGACCCCTCCCCTCGTGAATAGTGTTTCCTAATTTACGGTAAGGTCGACTCTACCTTAGGCAATTCTAATATGGATGCATGAGATTGGGGTTCGCTAATGCATCTAGACTCGATAAGCTCAATAGGTCCCCGAGCCTTCAGACTTGGAAACCAAGGGTCATCAATCCCAAGGTTCTTTGTCGGTGGCTCGAGCGATTCCCCAAACACCGCTACGCACACATCGTGTCACGGCTACGCGTTTGAGTGAATCTATCAAAATCCTCAACCTTCGACTAAAAGCTAAAGGCTATCAACCCATAGCTTAAAGCGGAAGATTGAGTGACCCATTGGATCATGCTACACAAACATCGTGTCGTGATCACATGTCCAAGTGGATCACCTAATCCTAATAGGGTGGAGTGGCGTGACAAGCCACTAAAAGAAAAATAAATGAAGGGATAAAAAATAAAGCGTATGCACGTATGCTAGTGCTCGTTTGGAGGGGAGGGATCGAGAACCAACGTGAGGCTCTAAGGTAATGTCCCCCACCCAAATGCAATGCAAGCGCGGGATAAACATACATCCAATCAACCAATCATACATGCATGAGTGAGGGAGTAATTAATACGCGCGAAATGCAAAATCCTAAAAAAGGAAAAAATGCAACCCTAAAACACCCAAATGTGATATATGAAAAGGTTAAAAGAAGAAAAAGGTTGATTAAATCAAATTTGCTCGGACTCTCGAAAGTCCCCAGTGGAGTCGCCAACTGTCGCGCCCCATTTTTTGATAAATAAATAAAATGGTTTAAAAAATGTATTTTTTGTGATTGGAAAATGAATTGTGATTTTAAAAGAAGAAAAAAAAGAAAAAAAATGGGTCTAAATGGGGGGTTGAGAATGCGACGATTTGACCCAAAATTATAGTTTAAAAAGGGTTTTTGAAATAAAAATTGGAGTCGCCACTTGGTAATGAGTTAGGTGTACCAAGTCACCAAAAAATGAATTTTTAGAGAAAAAATAGGAAAAAGTAGTAAGAAACCCCTTTTAAACGACTCCTAGTCCACGTAAATCAAAGAAAAAGGTTCGGGAGTCACATTTGACAAAGGGGAAGGCAAGGATAAAATCCAAGGCACCCCTTTGACCTAGCCAAGGCTAGTTGCATGATTTAATCAAAGATTTTCTTGTTTTAACCAAAGAATTTATTACATTTGAATGCACTACATGAATGCATACCCTAGACCTAGGGGTATTGGGGGAAATTTCTCTTCAAAAGTTGAGTGGTGCCAATCACATTAATTGTGAAGCCCAATAACGATCCTTTGAAGAAGTCACGAATAATGCGAGTGGGATGCAATTGAATGGAATGCATGTATGCAATGTGAGGACATGAGTTTGAAAAAGTAATAAAAGACAATAAATATGTAAATGAAAATGTGCACGTGAGTGGGCAAGGTACGGTATGTGAAATGATAATATGAAGTGCATGTGTGCAAGTGATGATAAAAGTGTTCGTGTGCAAGTGAAGAAACATAAAGGTGCACGTGTGCAAAATGGGAGGAAAAATGAAAGTGTGATGAGGGTATAAAATGGTAGAGTGGATTTAAAAATGCATGAGCCTAGGGAATTCATGCATATTGGGTACGGGGAGACCTAAATCGTGACTCAATTTGCCCTTTTATAGAGGGAATACAAGCGTGCTAAGGCTTAGAAAAAGCCACACTCGTCTATATCCCATATTTAAGGGGACTCTCAAGCAAATGAACCCTATAACTAGCATGAAATGCAAAAATCCTAAAATGGAGGGAAAAGGGGTTCGGGGGGCATGCAAAATGATAAAACTAAAAAGAATGCATGACATGTAATGAACATGCAAACATGTACTAACGAGGGGAAATCCCTAAGGGTCTAGCGTTGGACTAA
Organism: Coffea arabica; assembly: GCF_036785885.1. NCBI lineage: Eukaryota > Viridiplantae > Streptophyta > Magnoliopsida > Gentianales > Rubiaceae > Coffea > Coffea arabica. The sequence continues at coordinate 41,110,873 of NC_092329.1, forward strand.
CCCATTCTATGAATTCCGACTAGCGTTGGACTAGTGGAAACGTACATTCATCCATCACATTCATTCAGGCTATGGAAAGCGAGTAGACATGCCAAACACTTATAAACACATAGCACATAACATTTAGCATGCTCGACTAGATGCAAGGCCCTAACAAAGCAAATTAACACGTAGTAACTAAGCATGCAAGACACATAAGACAATTAAAGCCCTAACTATTACATTTGCTAGCTAGGCACATGACTTCGATAGGTCTTCGTTGAATGCTCCTCCAAGCCCTATCTATTACATTAGGGAGACCCTACTACAATCTAAAAGGGGGAAAATGAATAAAATAACTAAATCCCTAACTATTACAAGCCAAGAGGTGTACACATACCCCATAAAGAATAACTTAAGTAAAAAAAGCAAAAGTAAATGACATAAATGAAAGGAATTAAAGAAAAACAAGGGAAACAAGTAGACATGCAATTTTCACGTAGCACGTTGGATCACATAGGAGAGACAAAAAGGGATAAAAGAAATTCTACCGCTCCCTTTTGTAGTGCTAAATGGAGTGAAATCACTTATTTATCCTCCAAAATAAAAGAGATGATCAAGGTACCAATTTATTTGGAAAATTAAAGAAAATAGGCAAAAACAAGCTCACTTGGTCACAAAATTCACAAATTCATGCATTAAGTACAATCTAAACAAAACATGGCAATTAATGAAAGCAAACAAGCAATTGATTTGAAAAATTGAAGCTGCCAAGGACCCAATTGAAGACATTATTCAATTAGTTGGGTCATAGTGTTATAAGGGGAAACTTGAGGGGTTAAAGGACAATTTTCTTTGGTTTTTCATGCATGCATACGTAAAGGGCTTCAAAATCTGCAACTAACAAGAATGAAATCTGCTGACTTTTGCTTCCAAGTTTGCGGCAATTTCCAGCCGAGCTTGTTTGCCATTGTTGTGTTCATTCAAAAATGCAATTTTTCCACCCGAACATAGCTAAAATCTCAGCCAAACATCAAAGCTTTGATCTTAAACAACAAAATCACAACACTCAATATTCGAACAAACCAAACAACTTAGAATGAAAAACAAAAATGCAATTCTGGAAAATCTTTGCAGCTAAGACATCACTCAGACCATCCATCATCAAACCATTTCCAATCCTTGTGGGTGAGTTTAAACCATCGAAAACCAGCTTTCAAAAACATAAAACACAAGCGAAAACTAAGACAAGGAGAGAAGAAAAGAATGAGCTTGTAAGCTCCAGGTTCATTTACAGGTTCCTGGGTTTCCTCTGTCAAACATTTAGATCATGCCAACCAGCCTCCAAGCTAACAAATAAACTTGAAATTTACTCCATTTAACACTAGAACCCAACATCAATCATTACAAAATCAACAAGAAACGGAGGAGCAGCAATCAATGCAACATTGAAACAGACTGGCCGAAACTTCATGCTATTTTTCTGGGTTACGTGTGTTCGGCATACAAACATTAGCCATAAATTCAAACAAGATGCAAGAAACTGATGACCTTTAGCTCTAAGTTTTCTATCAAAAAACCTGAACATAATTTTGGTAGCCAGCATATTCATGGCCTCTCAGTCAAGCAACTCATACATCAAACATCAAACAAACCACCACTTCAGACACTTAAAGAGCAAAAACAATCAAAGCAAGACTTGGAACAAGCTGTGGATATCAGTAGTATTACACCTTCAACGTCTAACCATATGTACAACCCTTTCCACAGCCTCCCTCAAGTCATCAAAATCTAATCTTTGGAGTCATTAGGAATCACCGAAGGAAAGAAAAATCTGTTCATACTGCTGCAACAAGTCAAAAGTTAGCGCTTGTTGCAGCAAGAACTCTCATGTGCGCAGGTCTCTTTCTAGGAGTCCTAATAGACCAGACCATGGTAAAGGATCCAAGAACAGGGGTATAGTATCATGTTCATCAGAAATCAGCAACAACAAATCGCAACCATGAATGAACAAACTAGAAAGCTGCAAATTCTCACACAACCATCACCAGATCTTGAAAATAAAATGAAAGTTTTGCTACAACCCAAAGACAAAGATGGATTACCTCTATCCCAGCAAGAGTTTTGGACGTGGAATACCTCCGGGAGAATCGTGGGACTGGTGAAAAACCTTTGACCTGCAACTTGAAGCTCTTCCTCACACGCACGGTCGAAGCTTTCTTTTTGGTTCAGGTCTCCTTAGTCATCAACCTGCTATCCTTTCTTGCCGTTGCTATTTTTCCTTATGCTGGACAGCCGCCGACCTCTCTCTCCTTCGTTGGCCCAGTCCTCTCTCCAATCTCAGCCTTTTATGTTTTCCCTCAAGCCGTCCCAAAACCTCTATCTCTCTCAGCCTCCCTTCTTGTCGAGTTGCCGGTCTCTTCCTTAGCCCTCGACTGTTTCCGTCTCCCTCCACCTCTCTCTCTCTTGCCTTTTCTTGCTCGTCCGTTTTTTCTTTTGCCTCTTGCCTCTGATCTCTCTACCCAGCCGCCAAACCAGAATCCTCTCTTGGTTTCTTTCTTTTGCCGTAAGCTTCCTCTATCTCTCACTCAAACTCCCAGCCGCCCTTCCTTCTTTCCTTTCACTCTTTTCTGTTCTTTCATCGCTCAGATTCTTTGTTCAGCTCACTTTCCGTTCCCATCTCCTCTGTTTTTTCTTTTCGCCCCCCACCCCCTCTATTGCGGCTGCCTTTTCCTTGGCTTTTATATGGGACATCAACCCTCACCTCAAGAGTGAGGATGGAAGAGGAGATCCCTCTCCAACCCAGGCCATCTGATGGCATGTACCACCCTTCTTTGCAAGCTGCCAAAATACGCAGCTTGCATGCTGCGGAATCCTTTTGTTTTTTTTCTTTTTTTCTTTTTTTTTTCATTCTTCAATTTTTTCATTTTTTCAAAATAAATTAACAAAAATAAACAAAATGCCAAAAGATTGAATTTAAGAGAAATAAACGTATTTTTGTGAACCATTTTCTTTTTCCTTTTTTTTTCTTTTTTTTTTCATGATTTTCCTTTTTTTTCATTTTTTCCCTTTTTCATCATTTTTTTTCATTTTTCCTTTTTCTCTTTTTTCTTCTTTCCAAGAAATTCTATGCTAAACTTAAAAATAAAAATAAAACTAAAAACTAAAAACCGAATAAACTAACACAACTAATAAAAAAACTAAAAATAAACAGTAAATGAAATTACACCAAAAATTTGGTGTCTACAATGTTATCAAACAATAATACAAGTCATGAAGTTAAGAAAATACAACCAACAAGGAACTAATGCAATCGAGTAAATAATGCAAGAAAGCAGTTCAAAAGTAAATTTGGAAACAGTTTAGGGTCACTCACCTCCACGGCTCAGGAACCAACCATCATATATCATTGTCTTGCTCAAATCCAAGTCTTAGATCACAAACTCAATGCAATCAAGTCCTTTCAAAGTTCGGACAGCACTTCCACTAAATTTGCTTACTTTTCCAGCCGTCAAGGCTTCATTATTTCCTCAGCCAGTCCCAAAGTCACACAAATAAGTTCATTCAATAACCATTCAATAAGCTCCAAGTAGTACGAGTACAATTCAAGCTAGGCAAAAGTCCGGAAATGAAGGTTAAGCTCTAAACCATAAAAGCAGTTTTTTTGACATCAGTTTGCGGTTTCGGCACCATTGGCACTACGATTATCGGATGGAGGTGTAAGATACACCATTTCGAAGCTAAGAGATAGGGCTACAATGTTGAAGAAGGCTACTCAGTCCAGTTTCGAGTGTAATCAGGTCAAAAATGCAATCTACTACACCAGAATCGCAAAAATAGGTTCACAAACCGCATTCTGGTTCAAACATCCTAAATCAGGCTCCCTAAGTCCAAATCAAGTGATTCCAAAGCCATCTGAACGCTACGATACAAGGTTACATTTCATCAGAAGATCTCAACAACCAATTCTGAAGCATTCCCAACCGAAATAACTAATTACAGCGCAACTATCAAATTCAGATAGAAACAGGGCAGTAGGGGTAATTCAGTCTTTTCACAAGCTACGATACTTCGATTGACCTGAAATTTTGTAGACATCTCTAAAATATCATTATATACAACTTTCATGTTTTAATCCAAGGCCAAATCATGCATTTTCATGGTCAAAAATGGAAAACTACACGAAAACAGAAATCTGGGCGCGAAACAGGTTTCATGGACAGTCAATGGTATTTCGGTCATTTCACATGCTACAGTGGTCGAATCAAACTGAACATTTGTAGGCAACTAGTTTATATCCTTGGCTACAACTTTCATGTTTTGGCCAAAATCTAATTCTATAAGGATCATGGTGAAAAGTCACGATCAGATTGGGTGAAAAGACAACCCTGTTCACGGAACTCCTACCTAGACCAGTCTGGGTATTTCCGTCTTGTCTCAGGTTACCCAATTCGGATTGGGCTGAAAATTTACATGGTACTAGGAAACATTATTCTCTACAATTTTCATGTTTTGTGCTAAGGCCAATTCGGCCTCTAACTAGGTGCTACAGTGCCAACCAGAATTGAGGAAATGAAACCCTAACTGGAAATTTTTGCATTCAAGCCAGAAATTTTCCACTAAAACATCTCTTTAGCTATCACAAGTCATTAATTTAACATAATCAAGAACAAAGGAAGGATGGCTAGACATGATACCTTCAAATATCAAGGAAGGTGATGACTTAGGGATTTTTCTTCCAAAACAACTCCACCAAGAGCTTCAATCTTCCTTAGCTAGCAAGTTTTATGGAGTGGGTTGCAATTTAATCGGTTGAAACTCAAGATTTGGACAAGAATTGAAGTAACAAGATGAAGGAATTTTTCTCTCCTTTTATCTAAGAGGTTCGGCCAAGAGCATGAAAGAAATGATGAAAGTTTGTCCAATTTTTCCAAGATAAAGATCAAAAAAGTCTTGATCAAAAGTCAAGGTCCAATGGTTTTGTGTCAAATGGTCCTTTAGGGTTTTAATCTTATCTTTTTGTCTCTCCAATAATAATCCATCTAAGTAACATCTAATTATCTCTTAGCACATTGTAAAATAATCACAGTATCCCAAACTTAACCTAATTGGCCAAATTTTTCCGAACTTTCCGCACTAGCGGGTCCCACGTCCGGTATATGCTCTTAATTTCTCAAAAACTAACCGATACTAGAAAAATCATCTAAAAACTATATTTACTCAATAAAATTATCTGGAAAAATTTTCTAATAAAGAAATTGTCAAAAAAGCGGGCGATCAATAAAATAAACCCTAGAAACTTAGAAAATTTTCGGGTTCTCGCACTCATTCTTTCGGGGCGTCATACCTAGCTTTTCCTTCCAAAATTTCACCAACACACCACTATCTAAACACTCAAGGAAGGTTTTAATCGGTTTAGTTTTCCTTGGTTGCACTCAAATGGTTGGATTCAAGATGGATTTAAAGTTTTTTCTCTCTTGCTCTCTCTCTCTCTCCCTTAAGCTAGACCAAAACAGAGAGAAATGAAGGAAAATGAGGGATAAAAGGCAAGAAAAAAAATCAATCAAAGAGCCATACAAATTTCTCTCTCTTTCCCTTGCATTTTTGGCCACCAATTTCAGCCGTGAGGATGAGTATGAGAGGGGATATTTTTGTAAAAATATCAAGGGTATGTGGTGGTAAGGAAGTGGTGGTCAAGTGGTGGGTTCAATCGGTAGTGATCGATACCCGTCGGTTTGACGCGATTTCTCCTAAATCGCATATACTAGGATTTTTAGCTTATAATCACTAACTTATTATTATCACTTCTAGTCATATAATATTTCTTCATCCAAAAGTCACTTTTACCTATCAAATTTAATTCTCACTCCGTACCGAATAATCATACTACGAAAAAATGTGAAAACCCTAATTCGCGCTAACTTAAAACGAAAAGGGAAAAACCTTTATTTTCATGTTCATTTGCACTTATTGTGGGGTGATTGGGTGGTAGGGCTATTATAAAATCATAAGTTCCAAATAAAAGGAAGTTTTTAAGAGAAACGTGAGGGATTTTACAATTCCAGTGATTAAAATTAGGGTTTCAATTAAAATATGAGAGATTTAAGAAAACCGGTTAGTCACAAGTAAATTAGGGTTTTTTTGATTAAAAATCTTAGGGTTTCTAGTCTTTTAAAACAAAATAAGGTTTTAAATCAAACCCAAAGAAATACACTTTAGTATTTTCTTTACAAACAACCTCCTAATTTTCGGGGTATCACAATCTCCCCTCCTTCAAAAAATTTTGTCGTCGAAATTCCAACTGGCATTAATCAAATTAAACAATCCTCGAAATTTTTACCTTCCGTTGCCTCAGAGGACCCCTGATACTTTGGTTCGGTTTCCTCTTTCATTAGTTTGTTTCGGTTTGGTTCCTTCCACTTGTTGAGTACTACCCTCTCGTGGCTGTTTCTTCGGGCAATTGCTAAGTTGATGATTGCTATCCCCATAAATCAAACATTTTCCCCCTTTCCGCCAGCAATCATTCTCAGTGTGATTTGCCTTTCCACAGTATCCACAAGCCAATCGAGGAGCTACTGTTTGACCTTCTCGAGAAATATCCTTTGATTCGATCTGACTTTTTTTCGTAGACCTTTCATCTAATGCTCTTAATGTCCAAGGTGGGCGAGGTGAATGGTTCACTTTTTGTACTTTAGAGAGCATTATCTTTTCTCCGGATTCCTCAGGTATGCTGCTGGACGTATCTCTTTTCCGCGTTTGAAGGGCTTTTACTTGGGCTTTCACATCCTCAATTCTTTGAGCCTTCTCAAGAGCCTTTGTGTATTAACTTGAACCGCCGCTAATGCCTCCTGGATTTCCAAAATTAGTCCTTGTATAAATCGTCTTATTCTCCTTCGCTCCGTAACCACCAATTCGAAAGCGAATTTAGACAGTCTAGTAAATTTGGTTTCATATTCGACCACACTCAGGGTTCCCTGACGCAACCCAATAAATTCGTCCTCTCTCCTTTCTTGGACCAAAAGTGGGAGATACTTTTCGTTAAACTCCCTTACAAAGTTCGCCCATGTTCATACCATCTGTTCTCTTTCCCACTTGGCCTTAATTACATTCCACCACGCGCGGGCTGGTCCTTCGAATTGAAATACAGCAAAATTTACATGTCTTTGCTCCGTGTAATTCAAAGCCGCGAAGATATTAATCATTGCCTCCAACCACTGCTCAGCTATATCCAGATCAGGCCCCCCTTGAAATTTAGGAGGTAGAAACTTTTGGAACCTCTCAAGAGCCTTTTCCTCTCCTATCTTAGGATTCCGGGGTTGATTCACTGGCATTTGACCTTGTTGATCTACCAGTCGTGCTAGGATATTTGTCATTTGTTGTATCGCCGTCGCCATTTGATCTCCGGCCTCAACCCTCGGTCCATGTTCTTGCTCGACCACTGTTTCTCTTTCTTCTCTCGGTTCTTGAGCTTGCCTAGTCCCACGGCCACGACTAGCTTCACGTCCACGACTACGTCTCCTCTCCATTCTTTTTTTTTTCAAAAAGTGATTTAGTATGTAACAAAATAAATTGACTAGAACGGCGAAATTTACCACACCAAGTTCACCAAGAAACATATCAAGTAGACAAGATCAAATGCAACAACTACTATACATGTGGATATTACCATGCCACAAGCCAAATACACACAGTAGCAGTACAAAGACAAAATAAGAAGATAACACGACAAGCCATTTCACACTTGGTTAACATAGCCCCCGTCCGATCGCTCACGTCACTTCCTATTCACTAGATGTCCGTTAATCTCTTATACTCATTCTAGCCGAACAAAGCCTGTTCATGTTCCAAAATACAAGTCTCAAGTACCTAGTAGCTAGCATCGCCTCAACTCCAGAGTACTCGGGCACGAGAATCCGAAATAAGATAATTCACATCTCGAGCTGGCCAGTCCCAAGAGTAAACTATCTACAATCGAGATTCCTCCCTGACGTACCTATCTATTGGCCTCACATGTCACGAGAAAGATTTAAGGCCTATAACATTCACAATTCATGGCTTATGCTTGAACGAGCACTTAATCCTTCATACTTAGTCGCCACTCAGTCCAGGCTCACTCCGCGTAGAGAGCACGCAAAGCAGGCTCTGATACCAACTGTGACAGCCCCACCTCACCCTAAGGCGAACCAAGGGTTCGGCGGACCGCCTGCCCAGCTCTCGCCGGAACTCAGTCGTTCACTTTAGACCTCAATCAAAACCGGAATAAAACCACAAGAATTTGTATAACAAAATCCAAAACTTAAAACGAAACTTATCTACATTTCTATCTCAAAAGGGAGTTCAACCATTAAATACACAAAGGTTCTCAATTCTTCATACATCCAGCCCATGCCAAGCGCTAGGGCAAGAACCATTACAAAAGAAATGAAAGAACTAGACCCAAACTAGACTATACAGAGCTCTCGTCCTTGCTCGCCTTCCCTTGTTAAGGAAAACAAAACTAAAGGGGTGAGCTAAAAGCTCAGCGAGATTCTATACACAGAAACAAGTAATTAAACAAGGACATTAATCATGTAATAACAATAATCTAGAAAACATGTCCAATATAGAGCAAAGATAATACATTCATTAAAAGGATACAGGCTCACAAGGAGCAGTTCATTCGTTCGTTCCCCATTCACTCCCTTATTCCTCCAATTATTTAAAAAATGCATTTTTGTAAGTAAAACCCCTCGTTTTTTCCGTTCGTTTGTTCATTCTCATTCACCTCCTCCTGGACGTTGGCCAGGCTTTTCACCCCCATCCGGAAGTTGGCCGGACTCCACCCGACAACAAGGTAATACTCGAGTATACCAAATGTTCACCCAGGTCACCAATCGCCCGACCAAGTCCGCTTCTGGCTCGAGTCGATCGGTAACAAGAGCAAGAGCCCAATTCAGTCAAAAGGCTTACATTCATGCGCAGCTAGTATTTCAACATTTAATCGCCAAAAATTTCATATTTATTTAGGTCGAGTGCGATAAAGTACACACTCACCTAGCAAAAGTTCATTTTAGAAATCATAGAAAACAATTAACATTTAACCAAATATTCACAAATAATTACATAGTCACAACAATCCACATAGTCATAGAAACAAAACGTATATAGAACACTCACCTATTTAAGCAAAATAATGTCCAAAGTATCCTCCCGGATAACACTCTTAATCGCCAAGAAACCCTAATAATAGCCAAGAGAAAATATTACAGTTAAACCCCTCCAAAGTTTAAGTGAACCAAAGAAAAATCGAATAACTACTAGTACAAAGTATAAGTATAGTTTTGGAAGTGAAAAGGTACATTTAAACCAAAGGCTACGAGTAAAATATTTGTAAAACTTATGCTTGCTCGTAAAACTTTGAAATCTCCATTTAAGTTGAGGTGACAAAGAAAACGTACTCCGAGCAGTCATTATTTTATTTCTCAAGGGTATAAGTTTGACCAAGTCCTTACTTATATACCTCGGTAAAAGAAGATGCAAATATCCTAGATGGTTCAAGTGATATTCATTTACCAACTTTACTCAAGTCGCAAGTATAGTTTTCTAGTCCTCGAGCGTAAATTTGGGCAGCATGCCTTTTGTATTTTTCCTACTTCCAGCCATTTATGGCTTCATTCTTTTCCTCAATCAATCCCAAAGTTACACACAACACAAATTCATTTCAGTAGCCGTTCAATAGGCTCAAGACAATACAAGGACAAAATTCAAACTAATAACAAGTGCGGAAATGAACTTTAACAAAAGACAGATTTTACGGGTTTTTTTTTTGCGGAATGGACACATCCGGGGCTACGCTTATCGGATTGAGGTGAAACTTATACCGTTTCGAAGCTAAGACAGAGGGATAAAATTTTGTTGAAGACCACTTAGTCCAAAATCCAGTGTAACCTAGTCAAAATCCCAATTCACAGAACCAACTTCCAACTAACCGGCTAGTTAACCATACTTCATTTAAATGCCCATATCTCAGGCTACCAAAGTCTGTTTAAGGCGTTCTTAGAGGCGTTGAAAATCTAAGACAGATTACTAAAACTTTCATGTTTTGTAAAATGGCTAAATCAGCACGGATCATAGTGAATAGACACGGTCAATTGAATAAAGTGTCTAAAACGAATCACCGGATGCATCCTAGGGCAGTTACGGTATTTTGGTCTTTTCACTGGCTCCATTTCTCCGATTGGTCTGAAATTTTGTAGGGAACTATAAAACATCATTCTATACAACTTTCATGTTTTATGCTAATCCTAATTCGGCCTATAACATCACAAACTAGAACCAGATAAAACTGAACTACAATTTTCCAGAAATCTGGAATTTTACGGTTTCAAAGGAAACTTTCTTCATTTCTTGCTCCAATCACTACCACAACCTCTTATATAAGCTTAGATACAACATATACTATCCATACAGCAAGTATAAGCAGCAATCCTTCAAACCCTAACTCATGTAACTTAAAAAAAACATACACTATATCCACCCAAATCATGATAATAACTATCATCCACCACAAATTTAAGGTTGTGAGGACCCATAATTTTATTATTTCAAAATATTGTTAAATTGGTCATTTTAAAAATATTTCGTACTCGAGTTACCCAAATAAAATAAAATAAAATAAAATACTAAAGTACATGAATTTCTCGAAAATAAATTTTACCGATTGGTTCTTTACGCGTATATTATTTTAATGCCCAAATTTATTCAAGATGAATTGCTTATCGTGATTTTTATTATTATATATATATATATATATATAGTTGGATTATCATATTTTAGAGTTTTAGAATCGAATAAGTTGAATTTCCAAGTTCAAACGAGAAAACCCTTAAGTTTGACCTTTATACGCGCGCGTGCCGAAAAGGCCCCGACAGGTACATTAATTTGATTAATTGGAGATTTTAAGAACATGATATTAGACTACTAGTAATGTACTATTAATGTACTAGGGAAATTACCTCAGAGGTTTAGTGCACAAAAGTTGCAAACGAGCGCGAAAATTGGACACGCGAAGACCCTAAACGGACCTAGAATGAGTTGACACTTAGACTTAACCATTAAGTCATCTATTCTCTCCACACTTTCATTACAATATCTGATGGCACTCTCTCTCCTCTCTTCACTCTCTCTGTTTGGCCAAAAATAGGAAGAAACAGGGTAGAAAAATCTAGCCAAAATCCTTACAAAATTACTTCAATCCACTTTCAAATTTCATCATCCATTAGAGGGCTTTGATCCTAGCTTGGAAGAGGGGGCTGTTCATCGGTTTTCTTGGAGGAATTTCGGTCAAAATTTCTGTCCTAAAGCTGTCCAACTAAGTGCTTGACGTAACTCACTCACCCACACTTCAATCTTGCAAAATTATAGCTCAAATGGAGCAAAGGTAGCATGGGTTTGCAACCTATGGCAGAATTTTGGTTGATTGGTTGATTAATTATTTGATTGCAATTTCATGACATGTTGGATGGCTTGAGGATGCTTATTGGTGGCTGATTTGATGAATTAACATGTTTTGGTTGCTGATATTGTGCTATGTTACATGTATATAGAATGATTGATGAAATGAAGTTGGAAGAAAGTTAGAAATTTGGAGAAGGTACTGTCTGAAAATTCTGACTTGCTGCCGACTTTCTTGTTTGCTGCTGCCCTGTAATTTCGAAAATTTTCTGGTGCAAATTGAGCTTCCAAATTGGTGTAGATATGTTGTGCTATGTGTATTGTGGTTGTCTACCAAAAATCAACCGAAATGGTTGGTTAAATTTTGAGTTACAAGTAAAGAAGCAAAACTGGAACAAGCTCCAGAATTTTCTGACCAGCAACATTTGTGTAGCTATAACGTTTTGCTCATTGATCGAAATGGAGTACCATTTGTGGCATTTGAAAGTATACTCTTAGAGTTTTAAAATGGTTCCAAGCTCATTTTCTAGTTCGTCCCGAGTGATTCGTGGCGAGTTTTGAAAGTCGGCTGCCTGTTTATTACTGTTCATCCGAGACTGTCCAGAAAATCCATTTTGTTGCTTGATTTTGAACCGCTTATGTCTGGATTTTGGAAATGATTTCTTCTACACAAATATAACCTTGTAAACCTAGTTTATAAAGCCACCGGCCATTTTCAATTTCATTGAGAATCGAGTGAGATACGGCCTAATTAGCGAAGTGCATTAAATCTGGAAAATTTCTGGAAAGGCCAACAGTCCAGGAATTTTAGTGAACTTCAACTTTTTATATCTTGAGCTAGGAACATCGGAATCAAGTTCTATTTTTTTATTTGAAACCTGGATTGGAAATTTACATTCATGTCAAATTTCAAAGGCTGGTTTTGATTCTATGATTTTGGCAAAAATTCCAAAGTTATTGGAAAAACTTGGACTGTTTTGACCTATCTTCAATGCATAGTAAACTTTCTTGGAGAAATTGACTTGTTTCCGATTTGATTCTTGGAAAGTGACCTTCTGCAAAGTTGTTATGTGTTGACCTTGGTTGATCAGTCCTTGGTTTTGATGATTAACAAACCAAAATGTAGATGTGGACTAATGTTTTTATGTGAAAAATTTGTTAGAACAGGTCATTGATCCAAAAGAGAATCGAAAAGATTTGAATCATAGAGAAGTTAAGAAATATGAAGGTTCGGACGTAGAGGATCGGACGCTCGATAGAGGATCGGTCGTTCGACTGACGACGATACTCTTCGGACGCTTGGATCGGACGCTCATTCATTGCTTCGGCCGTCCGACACAAAAAGAATGAACGTTGAACATTCTGATTTCTATCGGACGCAGGGTTCGGACGCAAAACAAATGGTTCGGACGTCCGATAGGTGGTTCGGATGCATGGTTCGGACGTCCGACAGGCCAACGGCTAGTTTCGACAGCATTTAATATTTGACCGTTGGAGAGCCTTTTGGAGCCATTTCTCACCTTTTATAAATACCCCAAAGCACAAGAAGACACGGACTTTTGGCCAATACTAAATACAAGCTTACAAGTGAGATCTTTGAGTAGAAATATTCTTTGTTGGTTGTATAAGGGGTTGGGAAAGTTGGGTTGTGAGGTTGCTCAAGTGAAGGTTGCTCTCTAGGAGGAGTAAAACCTTGGTGAAGGTGAACCTATCACTTGGAGTGGTAAAACCTTGATAAAGGTTGCCTCACTTGTATAAAGTAGTTCTTAATTGAATGGGTAAGCTTTCAATTGTAGCTAGTTGAGGGTTTACTTGGAGAGTAGTAAAATTCCTTTGCTCAACCAAAGTATGTTTGGGGTAAGGAAGGAGTGAGCCTTCACTTGTATAAGTTGGTTAGCACTACCATCTATTGAAGAAACTATTTGGTGGATTCAACTCCAAGTTTGGAAGAAGCTTGGGAGTTTGATTGGTTTGAATTTCTTTTACTTTATTGTTACTCTATTTTTGTGCTTTAAAATTGCTTATATTCTTTGTCATTGTATTTACTTGACTACTTGTCTGGTTGAGTATTTTGGTTGTATTTGGTTGCATCGGGGCTTACAATTGGTATCAGATCTTGGTCTCCTAGAGATTAAGCTTAACCGCTTAGAGTAAAGATCATGGCAACCATAAAAGTTTCCTTTTTAGAAGGGCAATCTATTGATAGACCACCTATGTTTAATGGTTCTCATTTTAGCATGTGGAAACAAAGAATGATGATTTTCTTACAATCCGTTTATATTGAATTATGGAATGTGGTAGAAGATGGTCCTTATGAAGCTAGAATAGTTGACTCTACCACTAATTTGAGTAGATTAAAGACTAGACAAGAATTGAATGAAAAAGACAAGAGATACCTTTCTTTGAATGCCAAGGCCATGTATATATTGTACAATGCATTAGATGTAAATAAATCTAGTAGGATTAAAGGTTGTAAATCAGCTAAAGATATTTGGGATAAATTGTGTGAATTTCATGAAGGTAACCAAGATATTAAAGAACAAAAGAAATCTTTGCTTGTTTCTCAATATGAATTTTTCAAAATGCATCCTCTTGAAAATGTTGATAAGATGTGTAGTAGATTTTGTGACATTATTCAAGATCTTAAATTGCTTGGAAAGGAATATTCTTTAGGTGAGAAAAATAGAAAGATTTTGAATGCCTTGCCAAAAGAATGGGAAAACAAAATAAATGCTATAGAAGAGGCAAAGGATTTAAATTCTATGTCCATTGAATCTCTTGTGAATTCCCTAACCTCTTCTGAATTAAAGATGAAATTCAAAGTGCGAGAGGAAGAAAATGTAAGAATGTATAAGAGAGGCATTTTTACAACACTTAGAGCATTTCAAACCTATTTTCATGGTGAACTTGAGTTCACCTATCACTTGAGACCTCATTTGAAAGTCGGTTCCTTATGAACTCAAAAACTTTGGAAACTGGAATATTGGAGTCAAAATTGACTGTTTCTTTTCTTTACACGAATACTGTATGGCTTGGAATTTGATATACAATGCATTATTGCATACCTTCAGGATCTCAAGAGGACTTCGAGGGAACTCCCGGCGAAGCGTCTTAGAGCTAATTTCTCAAACTTTGACTTTTGATACTTGGTGAGTATCAAGTGCATGTGAAGTGTTTAAATGAAATGATTCTTGTACTTGCTAGTTAATGAGGCTAGGGCGTACTTTATCGCCCTTGTCCTCTTTTTCATGAAATTGCTTGCTTGATAAGTGATACGTTTTACATGTGAATGGAAATGAAAGTGTTTTTCGTGAGCATTGAGCGGCAGAATGTATCATGCCCTTTTAGGCTAGGAGGTACCGCTCATCTCGTCTCAATGCTATGACCAAATCTTGTCGATTGGAGCTTCGTCTCATCGACCTAAAAGTGAATGGGGGGGATGCCCCAACCCATTGGCTAGCCTTGTAACTCGAGCCGGCAAGGGCTTGGTCGAGAAACTTGGTGAACCTTAGGAAGTGTTATAGCTTGATCCAAATAAGGGATCTTGCTAGGTATACTTGTTAAGTGATACCACCTACATGCTTGTTTGGTTACGGATCCAACAGGGTGTCATGGTGGCTGGAGGTAGTAAGTGGAGTTCTAAATGGATAACTGTGAAAGTTGACGGAGGGTCAACTACCTGAGCTTGGATCGTGTGTGGATTAGCTCCTGAGAGCTCCCGTATCCTTTTATTGTGATTAAATTCCCTAATTGCTTAATGTTTCGCAGTTACTTGTTACTCGAGTTATTACTTTATATTGTGTCTTTGCTAGCATGCTTGCATGTTTTTCCCTTGATCTTACTGAGCATTAGCTCACCCCAATTTGTTTTCCTTAACATGTTTGGAAGTGGAAGTTCTGAGGCTTAATTAGTGACCCCCAAAAATATTTTTTTTCCCACAAGGCTCGAGGCCAAAGAAAGCGTTTGTATTGAGTGATTAGTGCCTGAAGGGATATCTCATCTATAATTTGAATTCGATTCACTTGATAAGTATTTGATGTAATTATATGAGAACTGAGGACTTTTGTCTTATTCGGGGAATGATACCCTTACTTGAGATTTGTAATGTATCTTATCTCGTTCTAAGTTTGAAAAATGTTATTTCGTTTATTCTTGAGGTTGTACCCTATGTTATTGGATGTGAGTGATGTATTTTATTTGAGGACTGTAGTGAGTCCCGACGAGAGCTGGGCAAGCGGTCCGCCGAGCCCTTTGGTTCGCCTTAGGGGGAGGCGGGGCTGTCACAGTTGGTATCAGAGCCCAGGCTCCAGATCTTGTAGTGTATCCTAGGCTTAAAGTTTTGGATGTCTGACTATGGGAGTAATTTGAATATTATGTGAATGAGGACCTATTGTATCCTAGGGGTTAAAGAAATTGATTATTTGAGAGTTTCTTACTTGGGTGATGTTATATTGAAGGAAAATATGGGATGAGAGATTAGTAGTGAAAGATTGGATGAATTTGAATTATTATTATACTTATAAGTTTGGAAAGAATTGACGTAATTATTAGTACTGGCTATGGAGGATAAGAGATCGAGATTTGATGGTCAAATTCCATGTATGATGATTTTGAACCAAGATAAAAGAGTATCAAAGGAATAAAATGCATTTTCCCACCCATTTACCTCCTAGAGAATTTCTGCTTTGAAATTCTAAAGAAAAACTAGGATGTACTAGTTTTATTTTCAAACGATGATTGGAAATAATATATATATGTTTTAAGTATGTATAATTTTCCGATTTTGGTAAATATGTGAATTTTACTTGAATTTCAATCTGAAAATTTGTGAATAACTGATCAGTTTG
This sequence comes from Coffea arabica, assembly GCF_036785885.1. Lineage (NCBI taxonomy): Eukaryota > Viridiplantae > Streptophyta > Magnoliopsida > Gentianales > Rubiaceae > Coffea > Coffea arabica. The sequence continues at coordinate 41,127,132 of NC_092329.1, forward strand.
TTGAATTTTGTATATGATGGGCTGATACAAGGTTAAAATTTTCTAAACTAAGTTTTTCCCCCTTGATTGTATACTGGTGTATTCTCACACTTAAATTTGTCTATGTTTTATGTGACGACCCCACTTCTCCCAAGGGTGAACCCAAGGGTATCGGCGGGCCGCCTGCCTAGCTCGCGCCAGGACTCAAAACTTAAAGCAATCAAATGAGATAGATCGAAAGAGCACTATATACAATATATACAATCCCAAAAGTTATATCTACATCTTCAAAAGTCTCGAGTCAAACCACTCTAATACACTATAACCACAACCAACAGAAGATAGACCCTAAGAAGGGTCCTTATACAAACCACCAAAACAAATACAAACATCCTAACTGTTCAACTATTACAAGCCAATCTAACTATACTAGTATAGAAGCCAAAAGTCCCCGCGTCGGCCCCTGCTAAGGAAAACAAAAGGAAAGGGGTAAGCTATATGCTTAGTAAGTAAACAGGGGCGAAAGCATAATTTCACGCAGCAACCATCACACAATAAGAGTAAAGCAAAAGCAGAAAAGTAACATCACATAATAAGGATACAGGTGGCTCCAAAGCCAATTCATATGCCATGCGTGATCTCCTGCCGACACTCCGTCGACAACACTCAATGGTCCGTACAACTTCACTTGTACACCCACCGACACCTTATCACCCTCACTGGCCAGTCACCTCACAAACTTGCCCGGGCGAACGAAATCACAAACTTGAGCTTGAGTCACAAGCTCGGGTCACAAACTTGGTCACCTTCTCGGTGAACCGGATTCACAAAATGGGTTCATAACATGAACCTACAAACTTGGTGACCTCAGACTAAGTTGGACTGACTTCGACCAATCCCTAACCGGCTCGAATAGTCCATACAGGTCTTAGATCGGGCCCACGAACTCACAAACTTCACAAATTTCACAAACTTTACTCGAAAGTCGCCCCAAGCTACAAGCTCAAGGGTTTTGGTTCCAAAAGGTTCATATACATATGCCAAGTACAATTATACATTCAAATTAGGGTTTAGGTCGAGTGTGATAAAGTACACCCTCGCCTAAGTACCCTTTTCACATATCTCAAACACATAGCAAAGAAAACACACCAAACTGGCCTGAATACTTACACAGAAACTGAAATAGCAAAAGTACGAAGTCGGATCGAAATGAACAGCTAGTAGTGGGCCCCACCAGTTCCGCCCAGCTCACCACCGTCTGAAATAGAAGATTGTGTCACATAATATCGCAAACGGCTACTATCGTGCCTAAAACAAGCAAAACGGCAAAACGACACGCGCGCACGTAAATATGACGAATGGAAACGGAAACGGCCGTTAGCGGAAACGGCAGATTTGACACTCATTTCTAGTTTACTCATAAGTTGAGCTACGAATATCGGATTAAGGCGTATGAGATGCCATATCGAAGCTTAAAGGATGAACAACAACTGTTATGAAGACATCCAAAACTGAAACTGGAGGTTTCAGTCCCAAATGAACCAATCACAATCACTTACGAAATCTGGCCAATGCACAAATGGTCAGTTTTGAGTGCAAACTGTTTTCTATGCTACACATGGTCAAAAGAGCTGAAAATTGGCAGTTAGATGGTTCATTCCAAATGGAACAACTTTCATGAAGGTCGGCAATCCAAATCCGGAACGGAAATTGGTCATCAGGACCAAAACAGATCTGACCAGAAAATGGTCATTTTCACGGGCAAGCCTTGTTTGCTCGGCTATATCTCAGGTTTTATAAATCCGATTCATGAAATTCCAAGGGCCTTAGAAAGCTCTGATATAGGGCTATAAGTTTGGTGTTTTGGTTGCAAGCCCAAACAGCTTGTAACCCAGTCAAATGTGAAGCCAAAAGTTCCAGTCATAAACTTTCCAAAAACGTAACAGAATTTGACGGTCAAAACAGGTCTGAGTATTTCATTTATAGCTCAGGATATACTAATCCGTTTAACCTGAAAATTTACAGGAATATCCAGGACTTAAGGGGCTACAATGTTGAAGAATGAAACTTTGTCCAATTTTGAATGTAACAAGGTAAAAAATGCAAGATACTATACCAGAATCGCAAGACAGGATCACAAACCGTATTTGACCTCAATATGCGGTAATGGCACCAAATTCACTACGGTTATCGGATGGGGGTGTAAGACCCACCATTTCGAAGCTAAGAAATAGGGATACAACAATGTAGAAGACCACTCAGTCCAAATCCTAGCACAACTAGGTCAAATATGCAAAATACGAAACCAGAATTACCAAAACAGGTTTGCAAATCACATAATACTGTAATGAGCCTAACTCAGTCTATACAAGTCCAAATGCATTGATTCCAAAGGCATATGGTAGCTAAGACATTCCTATATAATTCATCAGAAGACATCAACATCTAAAACCAAAGAAATTCCAGTCAAAATGGCCAATTACAAGTGCAGTTTTCGCATTCTGATCAACCCAGAACAGCAACAGTAAAATCGACATATCTCACTCTACACTAATCCAAATGACCTGAAATTTTACAGGCACCTCAAACACATCAATACCTACAACTTTCATGTTTTAAGCAAAGTCCAATTCGGCCTCTAACACTATGATCCAAAATCGGACAGAATTAGGGGTTTTGAAACCCTAACATTTCACATTTCAATCCAAATCCAAAATTGGTTGCAATTATCACTAATTCACACCTACTAGAGTCATTCCCCCTCATTATCAACCATCATATATGACCACAACATCACATTCATATTAAACCAGAAAATTCCTCAAAAATATAAAAACTTCACCAAATCACTTCAAATCAAGAAATAAATCACAAATATCATCACTTTAGCCACTACTAAGCATAACTTAAGCTTCATTAAGTGCAAGAGGGAATTCACACACCACTCACCTAGTAACCAAGAGAGGTAGAGATGTTGGACACCTTAGCTCTTCAAACAAACTTCACTAAACTACCTACTAGCACCCAAGGAAGGAATTTTATGGAGTGGAATCTAGTTTAAGTATTTGTTTTTGGAAGATTGAACCAAATGGGAGCTTGAAAATTGATGAAGTTTTCTTCCTTCTTGTGCTTGAGAGGGCCGGCCACCAAGGAGAAGAAATGGTGAATTTTTAGTGATTTTTTTTGGAGATATTAACCACTTAGTCAAAAATAGTCAAAAGGTGAATAGTGCTCCATAAGTCAAATCCAATGATATAGTGACACTTGTCACTCTCATAAATGCAATCTTATCTTTTCTTTTCCTCTCACATCAATCAATTCACACTCTCTACTTATCTCTTAACACCCAATAAATTTCACACAGTATCCGGAATTTAACCTAATTGGCCGAATTTTTCCGAACTTTTCGCACTAGCGGGTCCCACGTCCAATATACGTTCTTATTTTCTCAAAATCTAACCGATACTAGAAAAATCATCTAAAAACTATATTTACCCGATAAAAATTATCTGGGGAAATTTCTAATAAAGAAAATGTAGGAAAAAAAAATGGGCGATTAAATAGAATAAACCCTAGAAAATTTAAAAAATTCTTGGGTTCTCGCACTCATTCTTTCGGGCCGTCACATTTTACAAAAAAAAAAATCTTGAGTTTTTGGAAGAAAGGCGAACTTATGTTTTTATAATGTAAATCTTGAATTTGATAAGATTTTTGGTTACTTTAAATACTCTTCTTATGTTTTAAAATTCTTGGTTTTCAAGAAGAGTGAGCCTATCTTTAGGTGTACGGGCTGAAGGAACTTTGAGATATATAGTAACCGCATTCAAGAGCACGAAATTAGTGTGAATTGACTTGGTTTCCATTTGACACGTAAGTTAGCAAGTTGTACCTAATTCTTGGGTTTGAACTTGGAGCTTGAGGCTTTAACTATAAAACCCTAAAACTGGTTATTCTTGGAGATGATGGTGCTCTGGCTGGCGGCTTGCTTATTAAAGATTTTGAATTTCGAATGGATAACCTTTGGTTTCAGCATGTGTTATGGTTTGATTGGATCTAATTTCGTAAAGGCATGTGATCTGATTGAAATTAGTGATATTTGGACCCTTTGGTTTAACTATGGACTTAGGAAGGGTGGTACACGCCGTGAGGCCTTTTGTTCCCTGCTTGTATATACTTCTATATTTTGTGGCACTTAATTGCCTATATACAGTATTTGACATATTGGGCTTGTTTTGTGACTTCTTAACTCGTGCTATAACTTTTGATACATGTAAAGAAGCATGTTTTGATTCTAAATATTTTTGCAACTTGTATATGCATTAAGTTTTTTTATGCTTAATTATTCCTTTTCTTGCGCTTATAGACTTCTATTAAGTATAGCGGCAGGAATAGGAAAAAGTGGCCTAGGGTTTAGACAAACCCGTACTCATGAGAAAATTGATGGATAGTCTTATATAATTTAATGAGACCCTAGTACTGAAAATGAATCAAGAATAAACCAGAAGATTAGATCTACCAGTGTATAATGGATTAACCTAGTTGGGAACTTAGTGAGATTTTCCTGTGCGAAATTTTAATAGTTGCTTTATACGTATATTATGAGTGGTCCTATAGCCATCTTTCAACTTTTATGAAGTTTGAACTCCGAAAGTATTTCGTTGGTTTGGTGAGATGACTTGAACTCATTACCTATTTGTTCTACTTGAACAAAAGCGCTTTCAATTTTACTTGACTATTACTATACTCAGATTCACTTGTTTTACTTTTTCACAAAATTTATATATATATATATATACACACATTTGGAACTCGTTTGAGAATCGAAATCAGATAGAGTTCAAGCTCGAATCTTTTCTTAGGAACATGAATGCCTATTTGTTATGAATCAGATATTAGAAATGATCGGGATTTATGTACTAGTAGAGTTAGCTCTTGGTTTGGATATAAAAGGGTGGTAAAGGTGTTGGATCACAGGTTATGCGAATATGAACCTACATGTCTATTTATCTTTCTTAAAGGTATTTTCTAAAATATACGCTTTACCCGAACATAGATTTAACTCAAAACTTTGAGGAAAAGTGTTGGAACACCCTCCATGTATATGTTATGATTATTATGTATATGTTTTAAAATTCGTGCATTAAGTTGCATGATTAATCTTCTTAAATCTATTTGAGAGATTTGAAATATGTATTGATGATTATGGTTAAACATTATTTGAAATCTCTTACTAAAAAAAATTTAGTTTTGGATCATGAAAAAAATTTGTATCTTTAACTCTAATTTTGAAAATTTTGAATCGCATTTTGCCACAGATACATTCAAAATACATCAAAAGTCTTGACTTTATCTTGTAGGTCATGATTGGTTTGATTTAGACAAACTTTTGAGGAAAAGGATTCTGGTCCTACTAGTGCGTAACAGTTTTTAGTCAAGGTTTGGAACTTGTTTCTTATGGCGTGTAATTTATGGTTTCACTACATACGTGAGTAAGACCTTAGAACGGAAGTACATATCATTATATCAAGGGGTATTACTTTATTTGTGGGTGTGGATTTTCTTACGTATCAAATTCGTGGAGAGGTAAGAGTAAATATACCTAGATGACTTAGATGCGTGAGAATTTATAGGTTGTGGATAGTTAAGTTTTAAATTTTGATTTGCTACTCATTTAGATGCTTTGAGTTGTTGATAGGCTAACAGTCAGGATTATGCAAATGGATGAAATGAAAAGTTTGGAAGAGATGCGTATAGAAATAGAAGTTCTTCGCAATGAGTTGGAATTCCAGACTAAATTGGTTGAATTCTGGGAAGAACGATGCAAACAAGAGTTTGTAGAGAAGATGGAATTATGGAACAATAAATTGGAAATGAAAAAGAAATACGAAGGAGTATTGGAGGAACTTCAGGAAAAAAAAAACTCGAGGGGATGCGACCCACTATTCAAGTTTCACCTCAGTATATTTCTAGCAACCAAGTTAAGGGTAGTGAAGGAAACTCCCATAATGAGAAAAGGGAAACGTAAAGAGAGATGTGAACATGAATTTGTTGTGGAGCAGAGAGAAAAGAAGAAAAAAAAATGACAATTCTCAAGCTAATCGGGCCGTAACTTGTAGATACTGTGGCAAGTTTAATCACATTGAGATTATGGGCTGAAGGAAACAAGGAAATGCTTGCTATGCGGGAGTCCTGAGCATTAAGTTTTAAGTTGCCCGAGGAACTCCTCAGCAGCTCGTTAAGTCTGCTGCAAAACAGTGGAGTGTTAGAGGGAGTGGTTAATACTAATGGCTATGAGAAGAACCAAAGTATTAGAAGCTCTACGAGTGAAGATGGATTTGACTTTGCTTAAGGACAGGGATTATGATTATAACCCAGCCTATACTGAGACTTTTGAAGGTTGTAATCTTTTGTGTAAGGGATGAAATCTTTTGTTGCTTTGAACATGGATGACTTAGCATGTTTTGCTACAATCTTGTTTATTCCCTTTTCTTTTGAAATGGTTTGATAAATTTATCCTAACTTGATGAAACTATTATGGTCTTTTATAGCAAATGAAGTTTACTTTGCATTTAATCAATTTCATGACTTATTCGTATATCTAAATTTTGTTACGCTTATAGCCTTGTGAGAAGGCCATGTCTATAATATCGAGGCTGGAATCAAGTGGGTATTAGGAATAAATATCTCTTACCTTGCATAAATGAATCATTTGAGTATCTGCAAGAGACTGTAGTACTTTCCAAGTTTGATTTAATACAGGACTACAACTAATTGAGGAATCCAGAGGAAGATGTGATTAAGGCTAGTTCATCAGAAAAGTAAGCACTTTGAAATTCGATTATGCCATTGGGAGTAATGAAATACACTAGTAGCATTAATGGATTTGGGTCTTTAAGTCGTATTTGGGTTAAATATTGGCAGTAATACTCATAAATGACTTGGGGACTACAATAAGATATTATTGAATGTAAGGTTTCATTTCGTACTTCGATATTTGCATACATGTATACGTTTTGCTCATTGATCGAAATGGAGTACCATTTGTGGCATTTGAAATTAGACTCTTAGAGCTTTAAAATGGTACCAAGCTCATTTTCTAGTTCACCCCGAGCGATTCGTGGTGAGTTTTGAAAGTCAGCTGCCTGTTTATTACTGTTCATCCGAGACTGTCCAGAAAATCCATTTTGTTGCTTGATTTTGAACCGCTTATGTCTGGATTTTGGAAATGATTTCTTCTACACAAATATAACCTTGTAAACCTAGTTTCTAAAGCCACCAGCCATTTTCAATTTCACTGAGAATCGAGTGAGATACGGCCTAATTAGCGAAGTGCATTAAATCTGGAAAATTTCTGGAAAGGCCAACAGTCCAGGAATTTTAGCGAACTTCAACTTTTTATATCTTGAGCTAGGAACATCGGAATCAAGTTCCATTTTTTTATTTGAAACCTGGTTTGGAAATTTACATTCATGTCAAATTTCAAAGGCTGGTTTTGATTCTATGATTTTGGCAAAAATTCCAAAGTTATTGGAAAAACTTGGACTGTTTTGACCTATGTTCAATGCATAGTAAACTTTCTTGGAGAAATTGACTTGTTTCTGATTTGATTCTTGGAAAGTGACCTTCTGCAAAGTTGTTATGCTTCAAATGAAGTTTTTGACGGTGTAAAATTTTCCATTTTTAGACTTTCCAAACTTCCGGACTGATTTTTTCCGAGAATGACTCGAAAGGTGAAAATTTCCAATTTGGACCTAAATGTTCTTTTAAGGGCCTAGGTTACATTTTTACAACACTTAGAGCATTTCAAACCTATTTTCATGGTGAACTTGAGTTCACCTATCACATGAGACCTCATTTGAAAGTCGGTTCCTTATGAACTGAAATACTTTGGAAACTGGAATATTGGAGTCAAAATTGACTGTTTCTTTTCTTTACACGAATACTGTATGGCCTGGAATTTGATATACAATGCATTATTGTCGCGCCCCACTTTTTGATGTGTGAAAGTAGTGTGTGGGATATGTATGTGAACGTGTGTGAAAATAAAAGGCCGTGGGATTGTGAAATGCGACGGTTTGGCCAAACAAAGGGTTTTAGATAGAAAAGGAGTCGCCACTTGGTATAGAGTTAGGGTGTACCAAGTCACCCAAAAAATGATTTTTGTTTTTGGAAAGAAAAGTAAACAAACCCTTTTTAAAGAATTTTTTAGGTCTACGTAACCAAAGAAAGGGATCGGGGGTCACATTTGATAAGGGAGAAGGCAAAGGCAAAGCCTAAGGCACTCCCTTACCCTAGCCAAAGCTAGTTGCGTGACTTAGCCCTTCTTTTCCTAATTCTTCTACCCAAAGTATGTGTTGCATGTTGGATATGACTAATGGATGCGAAAAAAAAGAAAAATGCAATCCTAAATCTAAAATGTCTCTTATGAGGTTTTTTGATCCCAATCACATGAGTTGTGATGGCCAATAAGGAAAACTCTCATAGAGGTCATGGATAATGCAAATGAAGACCCAAATATGAGTGCAAGTGTGAAAATGTATGAAGAATGCAAAATAAAATAAAAATACAAATACAAATGTAAGTGCAAGTGTGCCAATGTAAGAAAAGTGCATGTGTGCCAATTGAGTAAATAAAGGTGTTTGTGTGCAAATGGATGAAAATATGGTATAATAGTAGTAAATGCATATAAGTGCAACTAGGTGCAATTTGTGAGGTAGAAAATAAATAAGTGATAGGGAAAGAAAAATGTACAAACATGGCATGTGGATTGAGAAAAAATATAAGTAGTAAAAGAATGTGGATAAAGAAGGTGAGGAAGTGATATGATAAAAATGAGAGTGTATGAAGCTAGAGGAATGCATCAAGTCGGGTACGGGAATGACTCCTAACTTTGTGATTTTAATTTTCCCTTTGATAGAGGGAATATAAGCGTGCTAAGGCTTAGAAAAGCCACACTCGTCTATATCCCATATTTAGGGGGTAACTCTCAAGCAAATGTACCCTATAACTAGCATGGAGATGCAAAAAGCCTAAAATGAAAGGGAAAGGGTTGGAGGGGCATGCCAAATGCTAGAAAACTAAAAAAAATGCATGAAATGTAGTGAGACATGCAAGTATGTACTAACGAGAGGGGACAACCTATTGGGTCTAGCATTGGACTTGCCCTTTTCTAACGCTCTCTCACAAGCATTGGACTTGTGAGGGCTCGAGGGGAAGACCATGACTAGCATTGGACTAGCCACGGTAACGTACGTTTGCATTCACCATATATATATACAAGTAAATAGGCATAATTAAAGCAAGTAAGCATGTAAGCGTGTAATTCACATAACACATAAGCATGCATATCTAGATGCAAAGGCCTAGGAAAGCGATAAACACATAGGTACACACAAGCACATAGCACATAAGCCCTATCTATTACAAAGGGGGATGCCTACTACAATCTAGGGGGAAACGGAACAAAATAAATAAATAAATACCTAACTATTACAAATTTGGCATTCAAGTGCCTTCAAATGACTTGCTAATTAAAGAAAAGGACGAAATAAAAAGAAAGCGAAATAGGCAATTAAACATAAAATGAAAAGCAAATTAAAGCATGCATATTCACACATAACACGTAGGAGCACGTAGGAGAAATAAAATCAAGAAAATAGAGGTTACCTCCCTTGCCATGGTAATGAAATGAAGGAAATATTAGCTTCAAAACAATAAAAGGGTCAAGGCACCAATTAAATAGTAAAGCAAAACAAAATTACCAAATCCCTCCTAAGTGCAACTTAAGTGAAATCAAATAATGCATAATTTCCAAGAAAGGGACCCACCAAAGACCCAATTGAAAAGAAAAGAGAAGTTTGAGGGGCCAATTCGATTGATGTTCTAAATTACTTGGGCCATAATGAAACAAGGGAGATTCAAGGGGTTAAAGTGCAACTTTCTTTTTTTAACATGCATGTAGATTACGTAGAAAAGCCTTTCTTTCTGCACCAATTCAACCGCAATCTTCTTTCCATTTCGTCATGAAAGCAAGTTCAACAAGTACCAAAGTTTCAACTACTTGTTGCAAGATTGAAACAAAGCATTTGAGTTGACCCAACAGCAAGAGAAAGGGAAGAAATGCAGCAAGAAATGCAAGAGGTTTCATGTATGAAGAAGACACTACAAGCAACAGCAGCTCTACGATGCCATTGAATGTAAAATGCAGCAGATGCTCAAAGAGAAAAACTCACGGCAAACATGACCACAGCTTGCCAATATCAACCGAACACCAAAGAAAACATAAGTCTCAAGCAAGCCAAAACTTGAACAAGCAAAAGAAAAAATCATTGCTGCCGCAGATTTTAGCTACTTGAAGCAGTTTAATGGTACACCACACCTTGCTACTTGAAATGGCAGCAAGCACATACACGGGATACCATGAAACAACAAACAAAACCCCAAAGGTAGTTTAGGCCATTCTGGAAACTTTAGCAGCCCAAAAGATTGATTCTTTCTCAAAACTGCTGCTACAAAAACCAAAACTTCAAAGCTGTTGCAGCAGGCCTTCATACTCAAACGTAACCAAACTAGGATTCAAGCAAATCTCATGGACTCAGCAGGAAAAGACCCATAGAAAAACTCCCAAACACCTCTCATCATAATCCTATACTAAGCATGCAAACAAGAGTAAAATTTGAATGGGAGGAAAAGCTAGCAAAAACCAGATTTGTTCATGAAACCTTATGTGACGGCCCCACCTCTCCCTAGGGCGTACCCCAGGGTTCGGCGGGCCGCCCGCCCAACTCTCGCCGGGACTCAGTCGTTCACTACAGTCCTCAAATAAATATAATACAAATCTCAAGTATACATCAAATGGTCCACAAATACACATCCGTCTCCAATAATTACATGTCACAAATGCAGCGGAAACTAATCCCAAATATACATAAAATAATTCCAAATCCAAAATTGTACAAAGTTTAGGCCATCCATACACGTGCACAAGTACTACAAGTCCTTCCTTCGCCACGAGCCCTGTGGAGGGGAATAAAATAGTTTTTGGGGTGAGCTAAAAGCTCAGCGAGTAACCAGAAAATCATTAATCAACTCGGTTTCACAATAGTTCATTTCAATGATGTCATATAGCAATGATGTCATAAATTAAATGATAAATCCGGAAACAACTACATCATTTGCAAAACAGTAAATATGGATTATCAATAATTCAAGAAACATTTATAATGGAAAGCGATAGTAACATTCATGAAAGGATACATTCATTCTCCTGACATTTCCTCGCTCATTTGGTCATTCATTTCATTTCATTCACCCCGTCCCTGGCTTTTGGCCAGGCTCCACCAACCTACATAGGTAATACTCAAGTATACCAAACGTTCACCCAAGTTCCTAATCGCCTGACCGAGTCCGCTTCTGGCTCAAGACGACCGGTAACAAGGGGCAATGGCCAGTTCAGCCCAAATGGCTTACATTCATGCGCAAGTAACATTTCAATCGAAAATTTCACCTTTATCGAGGTCGAGTGCGATAAAGTACACACTCGTCTCGAAAACTCGTTTTGGAAATCATTATAAGCGCTTAACACGTTATCAACCAAAATACAAGTCATGAAGTCAAGAAATATAGTAAACAAGGCACACTCAAATGCCAGCACACATGATATGCAAGAAAACATTTCAAAAGTAACTTTGGAAACAGTTCAAAAGTAAATAATGTAAGAAACGGTTCATAAATCACTTTAGAAGTAGTTTGAGATCACTCATCTCCATGGCTCAGAAATCATCCATCATATAACATTGCCTTGCTCAAATCCAAGTCTTAGATCACAAACTCAAAGCAATCAAACCCTTTAAAACTTCGGACAGCACTTCCCCTAAATTTGCTTACTTTCCCAGCCATCATGGCTTCATTATTTCCTCAGCCAGTTCCAAAGTCACACAAATAAGTTCATCCAATAGCCATTCAGCAAGCTCCAAGTAGTACTAGCACAAGTCAAGCTAGGGAAAAGTCCGGAAATGAAAGTTAAGCTCAAAACCAGAAAAATAGTTTTGACGTCATTTTGCGGTATTGGTACCAAAGGCGCTACGATTGTCGGATGAAGGTGAAAGACCCACCGTTTCGAAGCTAAGAGTCAGGGCTACAATATTACAGAAGGTCACTCAACCCAGTTTCGAGTGCAAACAGGTCAAAAAGGCAAGATACCACATCAAAAACGTAAAACAGATTCACCAAAACGCATTCTAGCGGAAACATCATAACTCAGGCTCTACAAGTCCAAATCCAGAAATTCCAAAGGTATATGGTAGCTAATACATCAAGATACATTTCATCAGAAGACCTCAAAGGCCAAATCGTGCATTTTCATGATCAAAAATGGAAGACTACACGAAAACAAAAATCTGGGCGCGAAACAGGTTTCAAAAACAGTCAAGGGTATTTCGGTCATTTCACATGCTACAGTGGTCGGATCAAGCTGAAAATTTACAGACAACTATTTTATAGCCTTGGCTACAACTTTCATGTTTTGGCCAAAATCTAATTCGGTGAGGATCAGGGTGAAACGTCACGGTCAAATTGAGTGAAAAGGCAACCCTGTTCGCAGCACCCCTTCCCAGACCAGTCTCAGTATTTCCAACTTTCCTCACTCCACACTACTCCAATTGACCTAAAATTTTACAGGCACCTTTAAAACATCAATACCTAAAACTTTCATGTTTTAAGCCAAGGCCAATTCGGCCTCTAACCATGAGATACAAAACCGAACAGAATTGGGGATATAAAACCCTAACTTTCTCAAATTCCTTACAAACCCAAAATTGGTTGCAATTACCAATCATTTTCACCTACTAGAGTTATTAAACATCATTTCCAACCATCATGGACAGCCACAACATCATGATCAAATTAAACCAGAAAAATCATCAATAAATCAAAAACTTCACCAATTCATCTCAAACCAAGAAATAAACCACAAATTTCAGCACTTTAGCTCCCACTAGGCATAACTTAAGCTTCATTAAGTGTAGGAGGAAGTTCAATCACCACTCACCTTAACAATAGAAGAGAGAGAACAACTAGGCACCTTAACCTTCCAAATAACTCCACCAAGAGCTTCAATCTTCCTTAGCTAGCAAGTTTTATGGAGTGATTTGCAATTTAATCGGTTGGAACTCAAGATTTGAGCAAGAATTGAAGTTGAAGTTGAAGAAACTCTCTCTTGTTCTTTCCTCACCAAAAATTTCGGCCAAGACAATAAAAATGGAAGAAATTGGGTCAAAATTTGGTTTAGTAAAGGTTAAGACAAGTCCAAGTCAAAGTCAAGGTCCAATAGTTAGGTGACAAATGGTCCTCTAGGATTTTAATCTTATCCTTTTGTCTCTCCAAGATTAAACCATCTAAGTAACCTCTAATTATCTCTTAGCACCTTGTAAAATAATATCACTTAATACAAAATTCCAACAAGTTGTCAAAAATATAATGCATTTACCGCACTAGCGGGTCCCACGTCCAAAATACGCTTTTAATTTCTCAAAAACTAACCGATACTAGAAAAATCATTTTAAAACTATTTTTGCTCATAAACTTTATCTGGGAAATTTTTCTAATCAAGAAAATGTAGAAAAGGCGGGCGTTAAAAAAAATAAACCCTAGAAAATTAGAAAATTTCCGGGTTCTCAAACTCATTTTTTTCGGGGCGTCACAATCTCCCCTCCTTAAAAGAATGTCGTCCTCGACATTCCATCTTGTACCAATCAAGTCAAGACATCCCGCAAAAATCTCTCAAGAGTCAAGTCAAACCCACAGTCCGGCATCCTAAACTTCAAGCCTAGGATACACTACAGAGATCTGAAGCCTAAACTCTGATACCAACTGTGACGGCCCCACCTCTCCCTAGGGCGTACCCCAGGGTTCGGCGGGCCGCCCGCCCAGCTCTCGCCGGGACTCAGTCGTTCACTACAGTCCTCAAATAAATATAATACAAATCTCAAGTATACATCAAATGGTCCACAAATACACATCCGTCTCCAATAATTACATGTCACAAATGCAGCGGAAACTAATCCCAAATATACATAAAATAATTCCAAATCCAAAATTGTACAAAGTTTAGGCCATCCATACACGTGCACAAGTACTACAAGTCCTTCCTTCGCCACGAGCCCTGTGGAGGGGAATAAAATAGTTTTTGGGGTGAGTTAAAAGCTCAGCGAGTAACCAGAAAATCATTAATCAACTCGGTTTCACAATAGTTCATTTCAATGATATCATATAGCAATGATGTCATAAATTAAATGATAAATCCGGAAACAACTACATCATTTGCAAAACAGTAAATATGGATTATCAATAATTCAAGAAACATTTACAATGGAAAGCGATAGTAACATTCATGAAAGGATACATTCATTCTCCTGACATTTCCTCGCTCATTTGGTCATTCATTTCATTTCATTCACCCCGTCCCTGGCTTTTGGCCAGGCTCCATCAACCTACATAGGTAATACTCGAGTATACCAAACGTTCACCCAAGTTCCTAATCGCCTGACCGAATCCGCTTCTGGCTCAAGACGACCGGTAACAAGGGGCAATGGCCAGTTCAGCCCAAAAGGCTTACATTCATGCGCAAGTAACATTTCAATCGAAAATTTCACCTTTATCGAGGTCGAGTGCGATAAAGTACACACTCGCCTCGAAAACTCGTTTTGGAAATCATTATAAGCGCTTAACACGTTATCAACCAAAATACAAGTCATGAAGTCAAGAAATACAGTAAACAAGGCACACTCAAATGCTAGCACACATGATATGCAAGAAAACATTTCAAAAGTAACTTTGGAAACAGTTCAAAAGTAAATAATGTAAGAAACGGTTCATAAATCACTTTAGAAGTAGTTTGAGGTCACTCACCTCCATGGCTCAGAAATCATCCATCATATAACATTGCCTTGCTCAAATCCAAGTCTTAGATCACAAACTCAAAGCAATCAAACCCTTTAAAACTTCGGACAGCACTTCCCCTAAATTTGCTTACTTTCCCAGCCATCATGGCTTCATTATTTCCTCAGCCAGTTCCAAAGTCACACAAATAAGTTCATCCAATAGCCATTCAGCAAGCTCCAAGTAGTACTAGCACAAGTCAAGCTAGGGAAAAGTCCGGAAATGAAAGTTAAGCTCAAAACCAGAAGCAACTATAGTTATATGATGGAAAAGCTCCAAGTAGAAACCACGCGAAGCAACTATAAATTTTATCCCTCAATCGCTTAACTTTCAAGTCCAATCAAATCCCACAGTCCGGTATCCTAATCTTTAATCTAGGATACACTACAGAGATCTGAAGCCTAAGCTCTGATACCACTTGTAACACCTCCCCCTAAGGCGTACCAGAGGGTTCGGCGGGCCGCCTGCCCAGCTCTTACCGAGACTCAGTCGTTCTTTAATCAAATCCAGAACAAATCACAAGAATAAATAGGGCAGCAATCCAAACTTAAAGTGGAACTTATATACATTGCTATCTCAAAAGGAAGTACAACCATCAAATGTACAAAGGTTCTCACTTCACCATACAACTAGCCAGTGCCAAGCACTAGGGCGAGAACCATTACAGAAGAAACAAAAGACCTAGACTAGGCTAGTCTATGCTCTCATCCTGCTCGCCGTCCCCTGTTAAGGAAAACAAAACTAAAGGGGTGAGCTAAAAGCTCAGTGAGGTTCCAAACAGATAATCAAACAATCAAACAATCAAATCAATACATTAAACATGGAGTATCAATAATTCAAGAAACATTTACAATGGAAAGCAATAGTAACATTCATTAAAAGGATACGGCTCACAAGGAGCAATTCGTTCATTCGTTCTCCTAACATTTCCCCTTATTCCTCCAATCATTTGAAAATGCATTTTTCGTTTATCAATGAACCCTCGTTCGTTCGTTCGTTCGTTCGTTCATTCATTCACCCCCGTCCTGGCCGTTGGCCAGTCTCCACCAACCTACAGGGTAATACTCGAGTATACCAAACGTTCACCCAAGTCCCTAATCGCCCGACCGAGTCCGCTTCTGGCTCGAGACGACCGGTAACAAGGGGCAATGGCCAGTTCAGCCCAAAAGGCTTACATTCATGCGCAAGTAACATTTCAATCATTAAATCCTTGAAAATTGCACAGTTATTTAGGTCGAGTGCGATAAAGTACACACTCGCTTGGAAAGCTCGTTTTGGAAATCATTAAAAGCAATTAACACATTAGCAAATGATAACAACAAGCCATAAAGTCAAATAAGGAACACTCACCTAGATATGCAAAATAACGTGCAAAATATCCTTCCGGATATTACCCTTAGTCACCAATGAAACCTAAGGTTGAACAAGAGAACATATTACAGTTTATCGAGCAAAACATTTAAGGGAAACAAAGAAACCCGACTAATTAGGAGTAAAATGTGTAAAGATGACTTTCAAGTAAGAAGAGGGTTGTTTGAACCCCAGGATGAAAAATCGTGTTTTTAAAATGGAAAACCGGTCATGGTATTGGCCAAACAAAAGTATACAAGTTCCAATAGAAACCTAGCCCTCGAGCGAAAATTTGGGCAGCACGCCCTTTGTGTTTACCTAATTTTCCAGCCATTTTGGCTTCATTATTTGTCCTCAATCACAACCCAACATCACACATAAGCAATTCAAGTCAAGAGCCGTTCCACAGGCTCACAATATCATAAGAATAAGAATTACAACAATCACAAGTGCAGAAATTCAACTTAGCACAAGACAGATTTGACGTACGAATGCGGAAATAACATATCCGAAGCTATGCTTATCGGATTGAGACGAAACCTATGCCGTTTCGAAGCTAAGACATAGATCTACAACATTCATGAAGGTCACTTAGTTCAGTTCCTAATGTAACTTAGTCAAATTCTCAAATTACTAAACCAGAAACCAATTCATCGACTGTTTAAACGCAGAACACTGTAATGGACATATCTCAGAGTACACAAGTCTAAATCAGGTGTTCTTAGAGGCATTTGAAAGCTAATTAAGAATAATACAACTTTCATGTTTTGGCAAAAAGCTAAATAAGAATGGATCCTAGTCGAAAAACGTGATAAACTGGACTTAACTGATCACACGGACTGCTTGGGAAATACTTAAAATAGTAAGGGTATTTTGGACTTGTCACGTCCTACGTTGCTCCGATTGAGTTGAAATTTTGTAGGCACCTATAAAATACCATTCTCTACAACTTTTGTTCTTTGACCTAAGGCCAATTCGGCCTCTAACATAGGGCTACAAAACCGGACAGAATAGAAGAACAATTTTCCAGAATTCGGAAATTTTCAGTTTCTAGTGGAATTTTCTCAAATTTCTGGTTCTAATCACCACCAAACAACCTTATATAACCTTAATTACAACATTTACAATCATACAACAAGTTTAGGCAGAGAGCTATGAAACCCTAGCTTGCTTATTCATCCCAAAATTCATAACAACCACTTGCATAATCATGAAATTAAGCCAAAACTTAAGCTAAAAATCATCTTAAACCCAAAATTTAAGCAACAAGGATCATGACCAGATTTGTACCTCTAAAGCAAGACTTGGATGAGTGATAGTTCACTCCCTTTGAAATTTCTTGGTTCCTCAAGCTTCCCAACTCACAACCTCCACTTTAATCGGTTTGGAATTGGAATTCCTCACTTAGTTGTAGCAAATCAAGAAGATGGAATGTTTTTTTTCTTTCTCTCACTTTCTCACACTCTTTGGTTCGGCCAGCAGCAGAAATATGGAGAGGAAAGGTGAAAAAATTGGTTAAGTAAGATGGCAAAGTGTCTTGGTCAAGATGCTCTTAGGTGGCGACATTTGTCGCCACCACCACCTTTCTTTTTTTCTCTTTCTTTTCCTTCTTTTCTAGCCACTAGTTTTGGTCAGCCTTAGCTGTAATATAAGAAAATATTTTGCTCAAGTATCAATGAACTTGTAGGGTAAGAAAGTGGTGGTCAAGTGGTGCGTTCAATCGGTAGTGCGCGGGACCCGCCGGTTCGCGCCGTTTTTCTTAAAAACTCACGTACTATGGTTTTTACTTCCCATTCACTAACCTTATATCATTGCTACCAATCACATATTATTTCTCACTTAAAAGTCACTTTCAATCCTCAAATTTAATCCTTACTCTGTACCGAAAATTCATCCGGCGAAAAATCGCGAAAACCCTAATTTTGCTCCAAACTTGAAACCGAAGCATAAAACCCTATTTTCTAGGTTTACTTACACTTATTGTGAAATAATTGGGTAGTGGGCTTTGATAAATAATAATTTTCAAATAAAAGGATATTTTTGAGAAAAATACAAGAAATTTGCGAGTCCTCACATTTCACAATCTCCCCTCCTTAAAAGAATGTCGTCCTCGACATTCCATCTTGTACCAATCAAGTCAAGACATCCCGCAAAAATCTCTCAAGAGTCAAGTCAAACCCACAGTCCGGCATCCTAAACTTCAAGCCTAAGATACACTACAGAGATCTGAAGCCTAAGCTCTGATACCAACTGTGACGGCCCCACCTCCCCCTAAGGCGAACCAGAGGGTTCGGCGGGTCGCCTGCCCAGCTCTCGCCGGGACTCAGTCGTTCACTACATTCCTCAAACAGATTACAATATAAAAATCAAATATCCATCAAATTCTTGAAGAATTACATATCACGAACCCACTTAAGTCCAAACGTTCATACAATCCCTAATAACAACTATTACACAAGATGAAATCCAAAACTCAAACCATACATGAGATAATCCATCCGATCACATGAATACGTGCTACAAGCACTTCCTTCGTCTCGAGCCCTGTGGAGGGGAATAAAACATTTTGGGGGTGAGCTAAAAGCTCAGCGAGTAACCAATAAAATCGGTAAGCAAATCAGTTTCACAGTCGTTGATTTCAGTGATGTCATGATTCTAAGATCAAATGTACATTTATTACTCTCGTGAGCCAGTGAAATCGTTGTACTTAAACACCCAACGCTCCAAACAAACATTTAACAGTAAACAGTCAGAGGGGGAGCCATTTGTTCCAGATAAACAGTACACAGAGGTGGAGATGTTGGTGTTCAGCACACGAATTCCAAGTACTCATTTAAGCCAAAACATGTCATGGGCCACATGCAAGCACTCATGATATGCAATCAAGTAAATAGTGCAAGAAACGGTTCATAAGTAACTTTGGAAACAGTTTCGGATCACTCACCTCCACGGCTCAGAACCCATCCGTCATATACCATTATCTTGTCCGAATCCAAGCCCTAAACCCGAAAACAGATTTGATGTCATTTTACGGTAATGGTACCAAAGGCGCTACGATTGTCGGATGAAGGTGAAAGACCCACCGTTTCGAAGCTAAGAGTCAGGGCTACAATATTACAGAAGGTCACTCAACCCAGTTTCGAGTGCAAACAGGTCAAAAAGGCAAGATACCACATCAAAAACGTAAAACAGATTCACCAAAACGCATTCTAGCGGAAACATCATAACTCAGGCTCTACAAGTCCAAATCCAGAAATTCCAAAGGTATATGGTAGCTAATACATCAAACTACATTTCATCAGAAGACCTCAAAGGCCAAATCGTGCATTTTCATGATAAAAAATGGAAGACTACACGAAAACAAAAATCTGGGCGCGAAACAGGTTTCAAAAACAGTCAAGGATATTTCGGTCATTTCACATGCTACAGTGGTCGGATCAAGCTGAAAATTTACAGACAACTATTTTATAGCCTTGGCTACAACTTTCATGTTTTGGCCAAAATCTAATTCGGTGAGGATCAGGGTGAAACGTCACGGTCAAATTGAGTGAAAAGGCAACCCTGTTCGCAGCACCCCTTCCCAGACCAGTCTCAGTATTTCCAACTTTCCTCACTCCACACTACTCCAATTGACCTAAAATTTTACAGGCACCTTTAAAACATCAATACCTAAAACTTTCATGTTTTAAGCCAAGGCCAATTCGGCCTCTAACCATGAGATACAAAACCGAACAGAATTGGGGATATAAAACCCTAACTTTCTCAAATTCCTTCCAAACCCAAAATTGGTTGCAATTACCAATCATTTTCACCTACTAGAGTTATTAAACATCATTTCCAACCATCATGGACAGCCACAACATCATGATCAAATTAAACCAGAAAAATCATCAATAAATCAAAAACTTCACCAATTCATCTCAAACCAAGAAATAAACCACAAATTTCAGCACTTTAGCTCCCACTAGGCATAACTTAAGCTTCATTAAGTGTAGGAGGAAGTTCAATCACCACTCACCTTAACAATAGAAGAGAGAGAACAACTAGGCACCTTAACCTTCCAAATAACTCCACCAAGAGCTTCAATCTTCCTTAGCTAGCAAGTTTTATGGAGTGATTTGCAATTTAATCGGTTGGAACTCAAGATTTGAGCAAGAATTGAAGTTGAAGTTGAAGAAACTCTCTCTTGTTCTTTCCTCACCAAAAATTTCGGCTAAGACAATAAAAATGGAAGAAATTGGGTCAAAATTTGGTTTAGTAAAGGTTAAGACAAGTCCAAGTCAAAGTCAAGGTCCAATAGTTAGGTGACAAATGGTCCTCTAGGATTTTAATCTTATCCTTTTGTCTCTCCAAGATTAAACCATCTAAGTAACCTCTAATTATCTCTTAGCACCTTGTAAAATAATATCACTTAATACAAAATTCCAACAAGTTGTCAAAAATATAATGCATTTACCGCACTAGCGGGTCCCACGTCCAAAATACGCTTTTAATTTCTCAAAAACTAACCGATACTAGAAAAATCATTTTAAAACTATTTTTGCTCATAAACTTTATCTGGGAAATTTTTCTAATCAAGAAAATGTAGAAAAGGCGGGCGTTAAAAAAAATAAACCCTAGAAAATTAGAAAATTTCCGGGTTCTCAAACTCATTTTTTTCGGGGCGTCACACCTTACAAACTTCTGGTTTTTCAAATCTGCAGCATATTAGATCAAGCAACTTGGAGCAGCAATTTCACCAAAACATTAACCATCAGATTTTATTTCCTCAGGACAAGATTAACAACAGATTTTCAACAAAAAACTCAACCCATTCGGCTGCCATGAGAATCAAAACAGCAAAGCACGTTCATAACAAACAGCAACAAGATCTTTGGCATATTCAGAGAAGATCTAGGTGTGTATAAAGTAGAAGGCAAAAAGAGATTACCTTTGACGTCTTGCGGAGTCTACTGAATAGGGAGCTTGTTGACAAGATTGCGTTCGGATGCAGATTTCGAAGTTGCGGATTTCTGATGAAGATCGTCTAAGGGTTCTTCTGCTGCCTTTATTCTGGCCGCCACTCCCATCAGATTCCTTTCTCTTGCTTTTGTTTCTCTCCTCTACCTTTCTTTTCGCCGCCACTTTGCTCTTCTGGTTTCTTTCTTCAGCCGTCCAAAACCTCTCTCTTTTGCCCGTCACCTCTATTTCCAAGCCCTTTCTATCCCAAACCCTCGGCTTTCCTGGTTTCCCTCAAACTCAGCCGCCAACTCCCTAGACCTCTCAAACCCTAGCCGTCTATCCTTTCTTTCTAAGAAAACCCCCCGTAGCCTTCTCTATCTCTCTATCCAATTCTCTTCTTCTAAAACCTAGCCATCAAACTTCACCCCGTAGCTGCCTTTTTGTTTTGGTTTGGCTTGAAGCCCTCAAGCTCTTGCCGAAACCTCTCGTTTCCTTTTTCTTCTCGGCTCCCCCCAAGGTTTCTTTCCCAACCTCCCTCTTAGCTTTTTGTTTTTTTCTTCTTCAGCCGCCAACTATCCTCTTCAACCAGCCGTCCAATCCTCTCCTTATTCCCCTCCTCCGAACCAGCCGTCCAAAAACCTCCTTTTATAGCTCTAAAGACACCTAACCCTACATCTAATGGTGCTGCTGAAATCATTTTTCCATGATGGTTTATGAACCCTTAGATGGGTTTTTGTCCTATGATGATCTTAGTGTAGGGATTAAAGCCAAGTGGTTAGGGAGAGAGTGATCAAACGGAGCCCAAAAAATGAAAGAAAAACCCCGTGAATAAAAGAAAGAAAACTGCCATTTTGCATCTGCGTTTTTGCGGATCAAATGAGGAGAGGTTCGGATCCTATGCATCTCATGGTCCGTGAGCTTGGCTCCTTTTTTTTTAAATTAAATATAGACAAAAAATAAATAAATAAAATAAACAAAATAAAGTAAAAACCTAAAATTGAGACAAATAAAGCAAAAATAAATTAATTAAACAAACAAAGTTAAAAAACCAAAAATTTGGTGTCTACAATTATTGCATACCTTCAGGATCTCAAGAGGACTTCAAGGGAACTCCCGGCGAAGCGTCTTAGGGCTAATTTCTCAAATTTTGACTTTTGATACTTGGTGAGTATCAAGTGCATGTGAAGTGTTTAAGTGAAATGATTCTTGTACTTGCTAGTTAATGAGGCTAGGGCGTACTTTATCGCCCTTGTCCTCTTTTTCATGAAATTGCTTGCTTGATAAGTGATACGTTTTACATGTGAATGCAAATGAAAGTGTTTTTCGTGAGCATTGAGCGGCAGAATGTATCATGCCCTTTTAGGCTAGGAGGTACCGCTCATCCCATCTCAATGCTATGACCAAATATTGTCGATTGGAGCTTCGTCTCATCGACCTAAAAAGTGAATGGGGGGGGACGCCCCAATCCATTGGCTAGCCTTGTAACTCGAGCCGGCAAGGGCTTGGTCGAGATACTTGGTGAACCTTGGGAAGTGTTATAGCTTGATCCAAATAAGGGATCTTGCTAGGTATACTTGTTAAGTGATACCACCTACATGCTTGTTTGGTTACGGATCCAAGAGGGTGTCATGGTGGCTGGAGGTAGTAAGTGGAGTTCTACATGGATAACTGTGAAAGTTGACGGAGGGTCAACTACCTGAGCTTGGATCGCGTGTGGATTAGCTCCTGAGAGCTCCCGTATCCTTTTATTGTGATTAAATTCCCTAATTGCTTAATGTTTCGCAGTTACTTGTTACTCGAGTTATTGCTTTATATTGTGTCTTTGCTAGCATGCTTGCATGTTTTTCCCTTGGTCTCACTGAGCGTTAGCTTACCCCAATTTGTTTTCCTTAACAGGTTTGGAAGTGGAAGTTCTGAGGCTTAATTAGTGACCCCCAAAAATATTTTTTTTCCCACAAGGCTCGAGGCCAAAGAAAGCGTTTGTATTGAGTGATTAGTGCCTGAAGGGATATCTCATATATAATTTGAATTCGATTCACTTGATAAGTATTTGATGTAATTATATGAGAACTGAGGACTTTTGTCTTATTCGGGGAATGATACCCTTACTTGAGATTTGTAATGTATCTTATCTCGTTCTAAGTTTGAAAAATGTTATTTCGTTTATGCTTGAGGTTGTACCCTATGTTATTGGATGTGAGTGATGTATTTTATTTGAGGACTGTAGTGAGTCCCGGCGAGAGTTGGGCAGGCGGTCCGCCGAACCCTTTTGTTCGCCTTAGGGGGAGGTGGGGCTGTCACAAAGGTGCTATGCCAAGTTAAACAAGATTAAGAGTAAGAAATGGGGAAATCAGCATTATTACCTTGCTAAAATGACTACCAAGAGCAGCCCTAGCTTTTCCTTCCAAAATTTCACCAACACACCACTAGCTAAAGACTCAAGGAAGGTTTTCATCGGTTTAGTTTTCCTTGGTTGCACTCAAATGGTTGGATTCAAGATGGATTGAAAGTTTTTTCTCTCTTGCTCTCTCTCTCTCCCTTAAGCTCGACCAAAACAGAGAGAAATGAAGGAAAATGAGGGATAAAAGGCAAGAAAAAAAAATCAATCAAAGAGCCATAAGGTGGTGACACTTGTCACCACCAAAGCCATACAAATTTCTCTCTCTTTCGCTTGCATTTTTGGCCACCAATTTCGGCCATGAGGATGAGTATGAGAGGGGATATTTTTGCAAAAATATCAAGGGTATGTGGTGGTCAAGTGGTGGGTTCAATCGGTAGTGATCGATACCCGTCGGTTTGGCGCGATTTCTCCTAAATCGCGTATAGTAGGATTTTTAGCTTATAATCACTAACTTATTATTATCACTTCTAGTCATATAATATTTCTTCATCCAAAAGTCACTTTTACCTATCAAATTTAATTCTCACTCCGTACCGAATAATCATACTATGAAAAAATGTGAAAACCCTAATTCGCGCTAACTTAAAACGAAAAGGGAAAAACCTTTATTTTCATATTCATTTGCACTTATTGTGGGGTGATTGGGTGGTAGGGCTATTATAAAATCATAAGTTCCCAATAAAAGGAAGTTTTTAAGAGAAACGTGAGGGATTTTACAATTCCAGTGATTAAAATTAGGGTTTCAATTAAAATATGAGAGATTTAAGAAAATCGGTTAGTCACAAGTAAATTAGGGTTTTTTTGATTAAAAATCTTAGGGTTTCTAGTCTTTTAAAACAAAATAAGGTTTTAAATCAAACCCAAAGAAATACACTTTAGTATTTTCTTTACAAACAACCTCCTAATTTTCGGGGTATCACATTGTGCCATTTGTCAAAAATCCATCCAAGGTCTTGATCGAGACCCTTTGACCAAGCCTTTCTTAGTCTTCATCTTGTAAACATTGAACCAAAACCATTTCATTTTCCATTGTCTTGGTCGAAAATAGAGAGAGGAAAAACAAGGGAAAGACTTCATCTTGCACCTCACTTCCTTGCTTGAATCTTGTATTTCAACCATTAGTTATGCAAACTAGTCCATAAAAGTGGATCTCTAAGGAAGCTTAAGGGTTTTTATGGAGTGCTTTGGGAAGATAAAGGTGTTGGTAGCCTCTTTGCATAGGGTTTAAGGTATTTATGGCAAGAAATCTCTCTTTACTCCTAATACTAGCATCCTTGTGGTTTAGGGTTGCAAAATATGCAGTTTTATGAGACATATTATGGTTTGAAGTGGTGTGATGGAAATTTTCAGTTTTAATAGTTCATTTTCTGCTAATATGTGATGCTTGAGAGTTTTCCATATTTTGATGACTTTGCTACGTGAAAAATTGAAGTTTTATAGGCTAGTTTAACTTGCCTAAAGGATTTTCCAGCTTAGGGTATAATTTCCAGCATTGATGATGAATTTGCCCTATTTTTTACCTACATATTTGTCCATGATAGAGGCCAAATCAGGTCTTTTTACATGAAATTTGTAGGGAATGGAGTTAACAATCTTCCTGCAAAATTTCAGCTCAATCTGAGCATTGTAACATGTGAAATGACTAAAATACCCTTGACTGCCAAAAGCCCTATTTCTCAGGCAACTTTCTGATTTCTCTGAGATTCCACATTTTGACCTTGAAAATGTACGAACTGGGTGTTGATGTCTTCATAAGATGTCGCGCCCCACTTTTTGAAGGTTGAGTGTGGAAGTTGTGTGATATGTATGTGAACGTGTGTGAAAGTGAAAATAAAAGGCCGTGGGATTGTAAAATGCGACGGTTTGGCCAAATAAAGTTCAAAAAGGGTTTTTTGGATGAAAAATGGAGTCACCACTTGGTATAGAGTTAGGGTGTACCAAGTCACCCAAAAATGATTTTTGTTTTTTGAATGAAAAAGTCAATAAAACCCTTTTTAAAACTTTTAGGTCTACGTAACCAAAGAAAGGGATCGGGGGTCACATTTGGTAAGGGAGAAGGCAAAGGCGGAGCCTAAGGCACTCCCTTACCCTAGCCAAAGCTAGTTGCGTGACTTAGCCCCACTTTTCCTAATTTTTCTACCCAAAGAATGTATCGCGTGTTGGATATAACTATATGAATGCAAAAACCTAGACCTAGGGGGACATGGGGGAAATTTCTCTTCAAAGGTTGAGTGGTGCCAATCACATTAATTGTGAAGCCCAATAATGATCCTTTGGAGAGGTCACGTACAATCCTAAATGACGTAAAAATGAGTGGAATGAATGCATGCCATGTGAAAATGTGAGTTTGTGTGTAATGAAAAAGTAATAAAAATAATAGTGGGTAAGTAGAAATGTGCAAATGGATTTACAAAGTAAGGTGAGTAAAAATGACAATGTGAAAATAACATAAAGTGCATGTGTGCGAGTGATATTATAAAGTGTAAGTAGTTGAGTGAAAACGTGCAATATTAAAGTAGTGCGAAGTGAGGATGTGGGAAAAAGGTTAGAATATAAAGTAGAAGTGTATAGGATAGCGAATAAATGAAATGCATGAACCCTAGAGGAATGCAAGCAAAACGGGTACGGGGACTCCTAACTTTGTGACTTTAATTTTCCCTTTGATTAGAAAGGAGAACTAGCGTGCTAAGGCTATTTTGGAGCCACACTCGCTCGTTTCCCTTATCGAAAGGGGACTCTTCAAGCAAATGTATCCTATAACTAGCATGGGGTGCAAAAATTCTAAAATGAGGGGGAAAGGATTGGAGGAGCATGCCAAATGATAAAAACTAAGAAAAATGCATGAAATGTAGTGAACATGCAAGTATGCACTAATGAAAGGGGGATGGCCTATTGGGTCTAGCATTGGACTAGCCCTTTCTATAAATGAGCCACAACTAGCGTTGGACTAGTGTGGTGACGTACATTCATCCATCACATTCATCCATGGCTATGGAAAGCAAGTAGACATGCCAAAACACTCATAAACACATAGCACATAACACTTAGCATGCTCGACTAGATGCAAGAGCCTAATAAAGCAAATTAACACATAGCAACAAAAGCAAGCAATCAAGCTAATAAACCTATTACATTTGCTAGCTAGGCACACGTCTTCAATAGGTCTTCATCAAATGCTCCTCCAAGCCCTATCTATTACAAGCCAAGAGGTGTACACATACCCCATTAAAAGAATAACTTAATGAAAAGCAAGAGTAAATGAAATAAAAGAATTAAGGAAAAACTAGTAAAGCAAGTAGACATGCAATTCTCACGTAGCACGTTGGATCACATAGGAGAGACAAGAAAAGATAAAAGAAGTTATACCTTCCTTGAGTTGGAGCTCTAATGGAGTGAAGTCACTTATTTATCCTCCAAAATAAAAGAAATGGTCAAGGTACCAATTTATTAAGAAAAATTAAAGAAACGTGTAAAACAAAGCTCACTTGATCGTAAAGCCTCTAAAGTCATGGCTTAAGTGCAATTGAAACAAAGCATGGTAGTTAATTGAAGCAAACAAGCAATTAAGTTGCACAAATTAAAATTATCAAGGACCAAATTGATGAAATTATTTAATTGATTGGGTCCTAGTGGAACAAGGAGAGACTTAGGGGGTTAAAATGCAATTTTTGGAAACTTTTCATGCAAGTCCCATGCAAAAGCTTACAGAAGTATTAAACTTCTGCAACTACAACAATGAAACATGCTTCCATTTTGTTTCAAAGCTTGCTGCAAATCCTTTTTCTTGCAAGGATATCAACCTCAACACTAATTTTGATCAAAAATCTTTCAACCAAACATTCAAAGCTAATCTAAGCATTGTAACACACGATTTCAGAATTCAAACAAACCCAAATATAGAAGAAAACTGATGCAAAGACACAAAGAAGCTCATGCATTCAGCAGATTCCAGCCACGGCATTTCTTCTCATCATGCAAACCAGATTTTATCCAACCAGAAATTACTGATGACCTTTGACATCAAGTTCCCAATCACACAGAGGACACTTCGGTCAAGCTACAAACCCAAATCAAGTGCTTGACACAAAGCCAAAGCTTCGGCCATCTAAGAAAAGAAAGGGTATTCGCGCATGCTGCTGCAACATGACCAAGAGCTTTGAGCTCGTTACAGCAGATTTTATGCGCAGGCTTCTGCAATTTTTAGCAACTTATCAAGACATGAAAACCAGCTTTGAAGTTATTCCAATCAAACATGGCTGCACATCCAAACGAACAAGGAACATAAAAAACAACATGTAAAAATTCTGGACAAGATGTTCATATGAAGAGATGACTTAGCAACCTGCAATTCATTTTGGATATGGCTTATCAGCAGGCATTCAACATGATTCAAATGTCTTAGACTCTAAACATGCAAAAACTCAACACCAAATCAAACACTGCCTCTTTTCAGACCACAACCATCAAATTAAGGTGACCAAAGCTTGTGAGTGTTCGCGGAAAAGAAAAGGAAACAAAACAGGTTGCGGCAATCTACGCTTTGCTGCAAATTCTGCAGCTAACAGCTTCATGTCTTCCTTACCCAGTTCAAGGGTATACATGCAAAGCAACACAAGTCTGGACACTTCCTAAACTGAACAGACATAGCCATGGTAGTTCAAAACAAACAACGGCAAAAAAGAAGGAAAATGCAGTCTAGCCGAATTGATAAAATGTAGCAGAATTTCTGCTGTGAACTACGCAGCTCTTTTCGTGTGATTAGGTCTGTATAAAACTCTAACAACTTGCTATTTCATCAGCCCAAACCCACATAATCCTCACTTATTGATCAAACTGGGGAGAGACCAGGCCAAGCCTACGAGAACCACTACTAAAATGCAGCAAGAAACTTCATTTCATTTTTTGAAAAACATTAAGTTGCAACATCTAAGAAAGCAACTCATCATGTATCGGATATTTCCACTCCAGACTAACGCTTCAACTACACAAGACAAAGGAAAGGAGCAATGGCAAAAGAAGCATCAAAAGTGAACATGATAAAGCTATGGAACAAGCCCAACAAATCAGCGGCAAAAGAGATGTCGGTTCATGCATCTTCCTAGCAGAATCCTAGTTGTCTAGACTACAATTTCTGGGTTTCATGCCAAAAGTTCGAACAAGTACCAATTTTCCAACCCCAGGCAACAATCAAGATTGAATCTTGTAGTTTGGAATATCAAGAATTCTCAGGCCAAACCTACGCACACAGAGGAGGACCAAAGGTACAACCTTTAGTTCAAAGGATTACCTGATAATGATTTTTGACAAGGCTGAGGCCAAAAGAAATGAGCCGGAGTCACATTCTATGGAACTTCTGGAAAACAAGCTTCCTAGTTTCTTCCTTACGTCAGTCTTCCTCCTGTAACTTCTCTTGCTTTCACCCTCTGCCGCGAGCTTTCTCTTTTTTCAAGGCTGAGCCTTTCTTTCCTCCCTAAAATCTCTGGTTTCTTGTTTTCATTTCTTTTCACCTTCAGACCTCCTTCTAGCCCCCTCACTCTTGCTCTCTTTTCTAGCTTTTCTGGCTCTCCGTTTTATTTTTCCTTTAGCTAGGCAGCCGCCCTTCCTCTGTTTTTCCTTTCAGCCGCAGCTCTCTTTGGTTCCTTCCTCTCCAGCTCTCTCTTTTCCAGTTCTCCACACGGAAACCCCTAGCCGTCCTCTCCTCTTTTGGTTTTTTCTTTTACCGCTCAAAGAAACCTCTCCCCTCTGATGCAGCCGCCCCCCCCCAAAAACCTCTCAACTCCCTCTGCTCTCTCTAGTTTTTAGCCGTCGAAACCCCTCTTCCTCTTCGTAGCTTTCTCTCTTTGTTTTGTCAAGTTGCGGCTGTCACCCCCTCTCTATTCCCTCTCTTCCTCTCTTTCTTTATATACCTGCCATCCAACCCTAAAACCCAGTCCTTTCTGTTATATTTGCAACCCAAGTGCTCGTCCGAGTCTTCCCTTTGCAAAGTTGCGGCAGCTTGCATGCCGCGGATCAATTTTCCCTCTTTTTTTTCTTTTTTTTTTTTAAGAAAACATTGAAATTAAAAAAAACGACTAAAGCATATATTTTTTTTTCTGAGAAATTCGATGCTAAAATGGCTAAAAATAAAAAACTAAAAGTAAATAGACTAATTGATGCGATTGAGCACGAGACCCAAAGTGTACAAGTAGACCCTGTGAAAGTGCCCCTAGGCCCGGTGACACGAGCACGAGCTAAGAGATTCAAGGAGTCCCTCCAAGCCTTGGTACGTGCCATCCAAATCCAAGAGAAACCGGCCATTGAAGGAATTGAGTTGGAATATCCTTGCACGACTACTAAAATGCTACTTACAATTGAAGATGCAAGTGTTCAAGCTCCAAATAGCGGGCCAAGCTGCAGTTAAGTACCCTCGCTGAGCCGTACGGGGATCTCGCTGGGCTAGCTTTCGGTCAAGTGAAGGCCCAAGGGGCTGGCCGAACTTTCCTTGTTATTTTTCCAGTTTATTAGGTCTTAGTCACGGCTATTAATAGCCTCAAGCCGCATGTTACATTCAGTTTTTGAGAGTATTGAATAAAATTTCCAGAATTTCGTCCATTCCTTGTGGCAAATTCCCTTAGCTTGTGAAAGCTAAGTTGAACATCCTAGAGCTGATCCTAGGCTGTTCGTGACTTATCAATCAAGCACACATACTTGATTGTGGCGTCCTCTACCGTTAAATCTGTTCTTGAGTGGTCCAAGTTCAGGTTCAACTCCATCCAATCTTCATCGTGTTCCTCTAGATCCGAAGTTGCTTCCGCGTCTCGCATCACTAATTGTGACAAATAAAAAAATAGAACAAATAAAAAAACGAATAGTAAATAAATAAATAATAAAACACCAAAAATTCTTCTTCATTTTCAAGTCGCCAAGTTGAAAAATGTACGAACTGGGTTTAATTTAAAATGGAAAACCTCGGTTAAGCATAAACTGGGGCAAATTTTGTGAAAATTCAAAAGAATGGCAAAAGGTCGAAAAATCAAAAGAAAATGAACGAGAAAAAGCCTCAATTGGGCATAAACTGGGGCAAATTATTTCGACAAGCCTCTCTCAGTAAAAAAAAAATCAAAAAAATCAAAAAAATCAAAAAATCAAAAAAAAATCAAATCAAGTTCATCACGGCAGGCTCGGGTTTGATCCCACTGTCCGATTGTCAAAAGCATTTCATTTTCATTGCTATTGGAGTTGGGTTTGTCCCGCCAGTAAGCATTTCATTTTCATTGCTATTGGAGCTGGGTTTGTCCCGCCAGTAAGCATTTCATTCACATCGCTACTGGAGCGTGAGGTTAGTCCCGCCAGTGAGCATTTCATTTTCACAGCCATTGGAGCGTGAGGTTAGTCCCGCCAGTGAGCAATTCATTTTCATTGCCGCTAACCGTGGGTCAGTCCCACTAGTGTGCATTTCATTTTCCCCGCCGCTAGTCGTGGGTCAGTCCCACTAGCGTGCGTCCCTTGATTTTCGTTCTGTTCGGGTCAGTCCCGTTTTAAATTCTGTTCGGGTCAGTCCCGTTTAAATTCTTGTTCGGGTCAATCCCGTTTAAATTCTTGTTCGGGTCAGTCCCATTTTAAATTTTTGTTCGGGTCAGTCCCGTTTTATTTTGTTCGGGTCAGTCCCGTTTAATTTCTGTTCGAGTCAGTCCCGTTTAAATTTCTGTTCGGGTCAGTCCCGTTTAAATTCTTGTTCGGGTCAGTCCCGCTTAAATTTCTGTTCGGGTCAGTCCCGTTTCAATTTCTGTTCGGGTCAGTCCCGTTTAAATTCTGTTCGGGTCAGTCCCATTTAAATTCTGTTCGGGTCAGTCCCGTCTAAATTCCTGTTCGGGTCAGTCCTATTTAAATTTCTGTCTCGGGTCAGTCTCGATTTTAAAATTTCCTGTCAGGGGTCAGTCCCCATCGTTTGAGTAATTCGCAGCCGAATAACGCAGGTAAGTATTTGGTGTCTACTTCTTTGTCTCAAGTTTTTCCAAAACTCAGACAAAGAGGGGCAAACTGTAGACACCAAATTTTTTTACTTTATTACATTTTTTATTTTTTTTATTTTTTTTATTATTCGTTTTATTGATATTTATTTTAATTTGGTTTTACTAATCTCATTTTTAGACATTTCAGCATTAAAAAAAAGAGAAAAAGGAAAATCATGAAAAAAGAGGAAAAAAGAAAAATCATAAAAAAAAAGAGAAAAAGGAAAAGGAAAAAATAGCAATTTTGTTTTATTTGGTTTTATTTATCTATTTTAGTCATTTCTACTTAATTTATCTTTTATTTTTGTTTGGTTCATTTAGAAAAAAAGAAAAGAGGAAAAAAACGATGAAAATGGAAAATGAAAAAGAATTGGATTTTATACTTTGTTGTTTGTAGTTTATTTGTTTTATCCAAGGTTAATTAAATTATTTTGTTATTTATTTTTATTATTTTCAATTTTGTTTTAATTAATCTTTTTTAAAAAAAAGTGGGGCGCGACAGTTGGCGACTCCACTGGGGACATTTGAGAGTCCGAGCAAATTTGATTTAATCAACCTTTTTCTTCTTTTAACCATTTCATATATCACATTTGGGTGTTTTAGGGTTGCATTTTTCCTTTTTAGGATTTTACATTTCGCGCGTATTAACTACTCCCTCGCTCACGAATGTATGATGTAGACACCAAATTTTTGGTTTCGAATTTTACTTGTTTAATTAGTTTAATTTTAGATTTGTTGTTTCAATTTTAGATTTATCTTAGGGGTTTCCTGTTTCATGTCTCTTATTTTAATTAGTTTACGAACATTTATTTCATTTATGGATTCAAAAAGAAAAATCATGAAAAAAATGAGAAAAAGTGAAAAATGAGAAAAATGAAAAAAGGAAAAATGGAAAGTTGCATTTTATTGTTTCTAGTTTATTTATTTTTATCCAATGTTAATTACGTTGTTTTTGTTATTATTATTATTATTATTATTATCAATTTTGTTTAATTAATTAATTAGTTGAAAAGATTTTAAAAAAAGGGTATCGCAGCATGCACGCTGCAATTTTTTGCAGCGTGCAAAACACAATCACAGATGCCCATCGGAGGGCTGGATGTGAAGGCAAGGACAAACCCCTCATCAGCACCCTTCATATGAGGGTTTAAGAGATTGGGGAGTTCATATAAAAGGAGCGAGAAGCAACAGCCGCAAAGGAAAAGAGAAAAAGGAGGAGAGAAAGGAGAAAACAGAAAAAAGGCTACGAGGGGTGAATCGAGGGAGATAGTATCGGCAGTGATGGCTGGGCTGAAAAGGGAACGGAGGGAAAAGTGAAAGTTAAAACGGAGGAAGAGAGAAATCAGAGCAGGAGTGGCGGCGGAGTAAGGAAACAAGAGAGAGCGAAGGTTTTTGAAAACTAGGGAGGTGACGGCTGAGGGAAACAGAAAACGCTGGAGAAGATAGTGAGGTGCAGCGGCTAGGTTAGGAAGTGAGGAAGGAGAGAAACGAACAAGAAAAGGAACAAAAAAAAAAGGGCAAGAGGGTTTCGGCTGGGAGAAAACAGCTCCCAGCATGTGGAATCGACGCTCAAAGTGACAAACGCGTCACTCCTGGAAATTACTGAAACAAAGAAGAGAGGATTTTCCCTCCATAGATCTGCGCAACTTCCATCGATTTCCCAGGGTTTTATCTCTGTAAGTATATCGTTTCTGCACCTTCTGAGGCGTATTAGATGTAAATCTTTGCTATGGATGTGCTCTGGTTGATGCCACTGTTTTACATTTTTTGTTTGGTGAAGTATTTCGTGGGTTTGGACTGGGTTTTGGGGTAGGGTTTTAGGTTTTCTATATGGTTTCATCCGGTGAATCTATGAGTCTTGATTGAAGTTTATGGCTGATTGTTACAAGCAAACCCAGAAATTGTAGTCCAGAAAACCATGATTCTGCTAAGAAGATACACGAACCGTCACCCTTTTTGCTGCTGGTTTGTTTGCTCGTGCCATAGTTCCATCATGTTTGCTCTTTGATGTTTCCCTTGCCATCGCTTTCCTTTTTCCTGTCTTGTATATTTTTGGGCATAAAAACAAAACATCGGCTGCATAATCTGGCTAGGACTTCATTTTCCTTTCGGTTGGTGTTTGGTTAGAGCCAGTACAGGGGAGTTGTAGAAGAGTTATTGTGAAGATTTGTTGGATTGCTGATTGGATTTTTCTATGATGTTTGTTGTTTAAAATCATAACCCCAAAGTTTTGACATGTTAACAAAGAAAAACTTGCAGTAAAAACCAGAAAAATTGTAGGCGAAATCATTGAAGGAAATGACATGTTCCGTTCCTACTTTGGAAGTGTTCGTTGCTTGTTCGGATGTCAAAGTTCTCTGGTTTTGTTGCTTAAGTTTTAGTTTGATTAAGGTCTATGATTTGGGGTTCAGTTATGCATGTCTGTCCTAAGTTTCTTGCTTTCCATCCTTGCTGCATTTCAAATGTCTGAACTAGCAAGCTTATGAGAGCTTGCGTCTCTTGCCGTTTCTTTTGCTGCTAAGCAACTCAGACTCCCAGCTCTGGTTTTGCGGCAAAACAAAAAAATGTAATGCTTGGTTGAATGGATGATTAGAACTTGCTGTGTTTGCTTGTTTTGTTTTAAAAATCTAGATATTCATCAAATTTCACTTTCATAATGAAATGGAAGAAAGCCGCGGCTGGAGTAGTTTGTTTTGCAGAAATAAAAACTATGTTTTCTACGTAGTTGCATGCTTAATCTTGTTTGAAGGGAAGGAGCGGAAATTTGGTGCTGAGTTTGCATATTTGGGTTTTAAATATTTGAACCATGACCAGACAATTGCTAAGATGAATGAACCAGAATTTTGCCAAGTCATCTTCTAGCATTTTAAGCAATTTCCCTTCTATGTTTTTGTTTTGTTTGGATGTTGAAATCGTGTTGCATGTTGCTTGGATAAGGTTTTTAGATGTTTTGGGTTGAATGGTTTTGATCAAATTTGACGTTAAGGTTGATATCTGCTTGTGAAAATGCAAGTTGCGTTGATATTCTTGATTGCAGAAATGTTTTCTTGTTGCAGACCATCTCACGTTAATTTGCATGAGTTTGCATGGAAAGCTTTCAAAAAAATTGCATCTTGACCACTCAAGTTCCCTTTTGTTGCACTATGGCCCAAGCAATTGAAAAGATTAATCAATTTAATCCCTCAAGCTTCTCCGTGTTCCACAAAAGCCCAAGCATGTTCTAGTTTTTTGCAAATAGGTCCTAGAATAATTAAATTTTGAGCCATTACTTGACTTTTTCTTTACCCTTAGACCTTTGAAACTCTTAAAAATGTTTGATTAGGTTTGAGTGCTTGGTTAGCGTTCGCAATTGAGTCTTTGGCAGCACTATTGTTTCAATTCAATTGCTTGCTTGCCTTCATTGGTTATCATGTTTTGCCAAGGTGATGCTTAATGCATGGATTGTGAAACTTGGTGTCTAAATGAGTATGTGGTTGCCTATTTTCTTGAATTTTCTGAAATAAATTGGTTACTTGACCATTCCTTGCTCATTGGACCCGTAAAGTTCCTAAAAATGTTTTCAAGTAACCTTGATTGGTTGATCAATGATTGCTATTGGGTCTTTAGTCGTTTTGCTATTTTAGAAATTTGATCAATGTTCCACCTTTGTTTGGAATTCATACATTATTTGATCATTTCTAAGTTGCAAAGTGAGGAAACATTCAATGTTTGATGGATTCCGATTTGTCTTATTACCTTTTTGATTTGATAGTCTTAGCCCAAGTTGTGACGCCCCGAAAAAAATGAGTTTGAGAACCCGAAAATTTTCTAATTTTCTAGGGTTTATTTTTTTTAATGCCCGCCTTTTCTACATTTTCTTGATTAGAAAAATTCCCCAGATAAAGTTTATGAGCAAAAATAGTTTTAAAATGATTTTTCTAGTATCAGTTAGTTTTTGAGAAATTAAAAGCGTATTTTGGACGTGGGACCCGCTAGTGCGGTAAATGCATTATATTTTTGACAACTTGTAGGAATTTTGTATTAAGTGATATTATTTTACAAGGTGTTAAGATATTTGTATTGGAGAGACAAAAAGATAAGTTTTGAACCAAAAGGTGACAAGTGTCACCTTGTGATTTAATCTTGGACCTTGACTTTGACTTGGACTTGTCTTAACCTTTACTAAACCAAATTTTGACCCAATTTCTTCCATTTTTATTGTCTTGGCCGAAATTTTTGGTGAGGAAAGAACAAGAGAGAGTTTCTTCAACTTCAACTTCAATTCTTGCTCAAATCTTGAGTTCCAACCGATTAAATTGCAAATTACTCCATAAAACCTCTTAGTTTGGTGGAGTTGAGCTTGGTTGTGAAGTTGTTTGGAAAGTTATGGTGCCTAGTTGCTCTCTCTCTTGTTTTACTAAGGTGAGTAGTGGATGAATACCTCTCCTCCCTCTAATGATGTTAAATTCATGCTTGGTGACGGTAGGAGATGCAAGTTTATGGATTGAAACTTGATTTTGGTTGAATTGGTGAAGTTTTATAATTTTTGGGGATTTTTCTGTTTTCATATGGATATGATTGTGTGGCTATATATGATGATTGGAAATGATGTTTAAGGACTCTATGAGGTGGAAAAAGTGGAAAATTGCAACCAATTTCTGTTTTGGAATAAATTTTGGAAAGTTAGGGTTCATGAAGCTACATTCTGCCCGAATTTATTGCACCATGTTAGAGGTCTAATTGGCCTTGGCTTAAAACATGAAAGTTGTAGGTAATGACATTTTAGAGGTACCTACAAAATTTCAGGTCAATCGGAGTAGCGTGGAATGAGATAAGTCGAAATTACTATTGCTGTTCTGGTTTACCCAGAATTGGAAATCTGTGACTGTAATTGGTTGTTTTCGCTGGAATTGCTTCCGAATTGGTTGTTGAGGTCTTCTGATGAAATGTAACCCTGTTTCTTAGATTTCAGCTGGTTTTGGAATTTCTGGATTTGGACTTGTGTAGGCTGAGTTATGATGTTTACGCTAGAATGCGTTTTGCAAACCTGTGTTTGTGATTCTGGTATAGTATCTTACATTTTTGACCTGGTTACACTCGAAACTGGGTTGAGTGACCTTCTACAATATTGTAGCCCTATCTCTTAGCTTCGAAATGGTGGGTCTTGGACCTTTATCCGACAATCGTAGTGCCTTTGGTGCCATTACCGCAAAATGACGTCAAAACCTATTTTTCTGGTTTTGAGCTTAACTTTCATTTCCTGACTTTTCCCTAGCTTGACATGTCTTTGTACTTCTTGGAATTTGCTGAATGGCTATTGGATAAACTTGTTGTTGTGTGTGTACCTTTGGTTTTGAATGAGAAGAATAATGAAGCCATGATAGCTGGAAAAGTTAGCAAATTTAGGGGAAGTGCTGTCCGAACTTTGAAGGGACTTGTTTGCATTGAGTTTGTGATCTAAGACTTGGATTTGAGCAAGGCAATGATACATGATGGATGGTTTCTGAGCCGTGGAGGTGAGTGACCTCAAACTACTTCTAACGTTATTTATGAACCGTTTCTTACATTATTTACTTTTGAACAGTTTCCAAAGTTACTTTTGAAATGTTTTCTTGCATATCATGTGTGCTGGCATTTGAGTGTGCCTTGTTTGCTATATTTCTTGACTTCATGACTTGTATTTTGGTTGATAACGTGTTAAGCGCTTATAATGATTTCCAAAACGAGTTTTCGAGGCGAGTGTGTACTTTATCGCACTCGACCTCGATAAATGTGAAATTTTCGATTGAAATGTTACTTGCGCATGAATGTAAGTCTTTTGGGCTGAACTGGCCATTGCCCCTTGTTACCGGTCGTCTTGAGCCAGAAGCGGACTCGGTCAGGCGATTAGGAACTTGGGTGACCGTTTGGTATACTCGAGTATTACCTATGTAGGTTGGTGGAGCCTGGCCAAAAGCCAGGGACGGGGTGAATGAAATGAAATGAATGACCAAATGAGCGAGGAAATGTCAGGAGAATGAATGTATCCTTTCATGAATGTTACTATCGCTTTCCATTGTAAATGTTTCTTGAATGATTGATAATCCACATTTACTGTTTTGCAAATGATGTAGTTGTTTCTGGACTTATCATTTGATTTATGACATCATGGATATATGACATCATTGAAATGAACTATTGTGAAACCGATTTGATTACTGATTTTAATGGTTACTCGCTGAGCTTCTAGCTCACCCCAAAAATATTTTATTCCCCTCCACAGGGCTCGTGGCGAAGGAAGGACTTGTAGTACTTGTTCACGTGACTGGATGGCCTATATCTTGTACAGTTTTGGATTTGGAATCATTTGATGTATAGTTGGGAATTAGTTTCCGCTGCATTTGTGACATGTAATTATTCGAAACGGATGTGTATTTGTAGACCATTTGATGTATACTTGAGATTTGTATTGTATTCATTTGAGGATTGTAGTGATCGACTGAGTCCCGGCGAGAGCTGGGCAGGCGGCCGCCGAACCCTGGGGTACGCCCTAGGGAGAGGTGGGGCCGTCACACAAGTCACCCTTTTCTTTGGTGACTTTGTCATACTTTACTATTTGTGGTACCTTGACCCTTTTATTATTTTGGAGGGTACATTAGTAAGTTCACTACGTTAGAACTTCAACTCAAGAGAGGTATAACTTCTTTTATCTTTTTGTCTCTCCTATGTGAACCAACGTGCTACGTGAGAAATACATGTCTACTTTGCTTTCCTAGCCTTTCTTTAATTTCTTTTATTTATGTAATTTACTTTTGCTTTTTATTTAAGTTATTCTCTATGGGGTATGTGTACACCTCTTGGCTTGTAATAGTTAGGGATTTAATTATTTTATTCCTTTTCCCCCTTTTAGATTGTAGTAGGGTCTCCCTAATGTAATAGATAGGGCTTGGAGGAGCATTCAATGAAGACCTATCGAAGTCATGTGCCTAGCTAGCAGATGTAATAGTTAGGGCTTTAATTGTCTTATGTGTCTTGCATGCTTAGTTACTACGTGTTAATTTGCTTTGTTAGGGTCTTGCATCTAGTCGAGCATGCTAAATGTTATGTGCTATGTGTTTATAAGTGTTTGGCATGTCTACTCGCTTTCCATAGCCTGAATGAATGTGATGGATGAATGTACGTTTCCACTAATCCAATGCTAGTCGGAATTCATAGAATGGGCTAGTCCAACGCTAGACCCTTAGGGATTTCCCCTCGTTAGTACATGTTTGCATGTTCATTACATGTCATGCATTCTTTTAGTTTTATCATTTTGCATGCCCCTCGAACCCCTTTTCCCTTCATTTTAGGATTTTTGCATTTCATGCTATTTATAGGGTTCATTTGCTTGAGAGTCCCCTTAAATATGGGATACAGACGAGTGTGGCTTTTTTTCTAAGCCTTAGCACGCTTGTATTCCCTCTATAAAAGGGCAAATTGAGTCACGATTTAGGTCTCTCCGTACCCAATATGCATGAATTCCCTAGGCTCATGCATTTTTAAATCCACTCTACCATTTTATACCCTCATCACACTTTCATTTTTCCTCCCATTTTGCACACGT
This sequence comes from Coffea arabica, assembly GCF_036785885.1. NCBI lineage: Eukaryota > Viridiplantae > Streptophyta > Magnoliopsida > Gentianales > Rubiaceae > Coffea > Coffea arabica. The sequence goes on from NC_092329.1 coordinate 41,166,292, forward strand.
GCACCTTTATGTTTCTTCACTTGCACACGAACACTTTTATCATCACTTGCACACATGCACTTCATATTATCATTTCACATACCATACCTTGCCCACTCACGTGCACACTTTCACTTACATATTTATTGTCTTTTATTACTTTTTCAAACTCATGTCCTCACATTGCATACATGCATTCCATTCATTTGCATCCCACTCGCATTATTCGTGACTTCTTCAAAGGATCGTTATTGGGCTTCACAATTAATGTGATTGGCACCACTCAACCTTTGAAGAGAAATTTCTCCCAATACCCCTAGGTTTAGGGTTTGCATTCATATAGTGCATCCAAATGTAATAAATTCTTTGGTTAAAACAAGAAAATCTTTGATTAAATCATGCAACTAGCCTTGGCTAGGTCAAAGGGGTGCCTTGGATTTTATCCTTGCCTTCCCCTTTGTCAAATGTGACTCCCGAACCTCTTTCTTTGGTTTACGTGGACTAGGAGTCGTTTAAAAGGGGTTTCTTACTACTTTTTCCTAGTTTTTCTTTAAAAATTCATTTTTTGGTGACTTGGTACACCTTAACTCATTACCAAGTGGCGACTCCAATTTTTATTTCAAAATCCCTTTTTAAACTATAATTTTGGGTCAAATCGTCGCATTCTCAAACCCCCATTTAGACCCATTTTTCTTTTAAATCACAATTCATTTTTCAATCACAAATTCAATCAAAAAATACATTTTTAAACCATTTATTTATTTATTTATCAAAAAATGGGGCGCGACATATGATTGGTTGATTGGATGTATGTTTACTTATTTATCTCGCGCTTGCATTGCATTTTGGGTGGGGGACATCACCCTAGAGCCTCGCGTTGGTTCTTGATCCCTCCCCTCCAAACGAGCACTAGCATACGTGCATATGCTTTAACTTTTTCACCCATTTATTTTCTTTTAGTGGCTTGTCACGCCACTCCGCCTTGTTAGGATTTTAGGCGACCCGCTTGGACGTGTGATCGTGACACGACGTGTGCGTAGCATGATCCGAGGGGTCACTCAATCTTCCGCTTTAAACCTTGGGTTAATAGCCTTTAGTTTTTAGTCGAAGGTTGAGGATTTCTTTAGATTCACCTGGACATGTAGCCGTGACACGATGTGTGCGTAGCAATGTCTGGGGAATCGGTCGAGCCACCGACAAGGAACCTTGGGAGTGATGACCTTTGGTTTCCAAGTCTGAAGGCTCGGGGACCTGAGCTTATCGAGTCTAGATGCATTAGTGAACCCTAACCTCATGCATCCATGATAGCTTGCCTAGGGTAGAGTCGACCTTACCCTATTAGGGACACCATTCACGAGGGGAGGGATCCCACCCCCTTTCCTTATATATCTTTGTTGCTTTTTATTATCTAAATTGTCCAACGTGTTATGTGGTTATGTGTTGAACTAACTTTCCTTGTCTCTTGTCTTTTGCATTCACAAACGTTAGGAAATAAGAGTTCTGGCACGATCCTCTTTTAGTGACTTACCCATTAGATAACTCACATGTTTAAATTTCAGTCATTACACTTATTTTTCAATAAATACATTTCATTTTAGACCTTTTGCGCCCCGATGCATTATTTATGCCCTTTAGGCCATATTTGTCACATATTTACATAGCTTTAATAAACTGGCATCATGCATCCACCCTAGAAAGGGAATGCCATTTAGGGGATCCCATGTTAGGGATAAGCCACATTGTGTCTCGGATACTTAATCCAACGAGACTTGCACGTTTACATTTTGTACCATCCAAAGGGGTAGTGCACAAGGTAAGGTAGGATCCGATCATTTTCATAGAGCGATCTTAGGAATATGAGCGTCTAATGATCACTTTTTGGCCATTTTATCAAACTTGGTAAAAATCCCTTGCGTAAAGGACATTAATTTGAAGAAATTCACAACTAATTCCTCCTATTGAGACGATAAATAAATTGAGGTCAAAACTTGATTTTAGAAGGCTCATAGACTAATGCATTGCAATAAGTTTTTGAAACTACCAGTGGATAGCTTGATGTTTTTCCATGCAATCCATTGGACCATTTCATTCATCAATTTCATTCAGTCTATTTTATCAATTTACCCTTTTTAGGGTCATTCGGTCGATTTTTGAATAAATCATCAATTCATTTGACCAATTTACCCTTTTTAGGGTCATCCGGTCGATTTTTGAATAAATCTTCATTTCATTTGGCCAATTCACTCATTTTTAGGGCGATCTGGTCAATTTTGAATAAATTCTCGATTTCATTCAATTCATTTGACCAATTTCATTTTGAATAAAATTCTCAATGTCATTCGATCAAGTTCCTTTTTTAGGATGATTCGGTCAATTTTGAGTAAGTTTTTAAATTTCACTCAATTCATTTGACTCGTTTCCCTTTTTAGAGTAATGCGGTCGATTTTAAATAAATTGTCAATTTCAACCCATTTGACCAATTAGGGTTTCAATGTTGAATTTCAAATTGGGAAACTTGGTCGATTTTGAGAAAACCATCCTTTTGCATCCAGTCATTTGATCAGTTGGGATTTTGACCCGCGCTTTACTGAGGAAATTTTGTCAAACGAATTCCAATATCTTCGATAGGAAGTTCGTCAAGGTCAAACACGTGCGTTTTTGCAAATTCTTGTATCGATCAAAAGTGATCAATCCCTTCGGACGAGGTCCTCATTTTGACAAACGTCTCTTCTCATTCCAATGGGCCAAATTTTTCAAATTATTTTTCACTCCATAAGCTGATTGGATCCATCAGGTATAGTATAGTGCCTACCCTAGAGGATTGCTTTTTCATGTTAGGCCTACCCTTGGCACTAAAAGGGTCCCCCAATAGGACATGCATACCGATTTTATAGTATTACTTACTAACTCAGGGTTTTTTCTTTCTTTTGTTTTCCCCCTTCCCTTGCATTCATAAAAATGTTTCAATAAGGCGAAAATATTTTCTGTATCTGATGATAATTTGGATCTAATAAAGTATCAAAATTGCAAGTATTGTTTGATTCTTGGGCAGATCCTACAATGAAAACATAAATGATCTATCTGGAAGCTCTACGCTAAAGCATCTGAGAGATTTTGTAATTGTTTTCCAAAGGAAAATTCTGTTTATTTGATTTGTTAGTACATTTTGTTCCAAAAGAAAAGGAGACAAAAGTGTATATGTTGAGCTCTTTACGAGTTTCTATTTTTTCATTTGTATCATAATTGAATGAGAAATTTTGTTTCAAACTTTTTCAGCAATAAAATTTTTGGACAATTTTTGTTTTGTGTATATTTATGTACATTTCATTCTTTATTCTTACTCCTTGGAGAGTTCATGATGAATTTTGAGAAATAAGACCAAATTGAGGTTTTTTCAACCTCTAGCCTGAATTTCACAAGTGTACACTTTTTAAAATCCTCATGTACACTAGGTTGGTGATCCGAGCTATACAATAAGAGTGCTCTGAAAAAAGGTGAATGGTCACTCAAAAGGCCTCATGAGATATCTTTTCTCCTTCACTGTACAATTCACTATACAATTCGTATTTTGCCCATTTCACTTAGCCCAAAAATAAAATCAGTCATATTGATTGATAAATCACAAATTGAGGCAATCTTTGCTTGGAAAATGTCCATTGTGTCTAATTCACATATAAGTGAAAGCAAAAGGTGCATTATCCTTATTTGTTTTGAAAATTTGGAATGATACTTCAAACGTTCGTTTCTCTATCTATACAGAGTTTATCATTTGCTCTCCCGTTTGAGCCTTTGAAAGAATAATTTCGTTTCAAATAAGAGCCCTAATGATCACTACCCTTCATTGGAAAATTTTCAAATATCAAAAAGGGGAATGGATTTTCAATGACCATTTCGTTACTTTGGTTGTCATGAGGTGTAAGAATGATACTTTGGCCATCGTTTCTACAACCTAAACACCATTTATCCCTTGCATCCTCATTTGAGCCAAAAATTGGTGGTTCTTTTCGAGTGCACATATGATCGCACCCCACATTGGGGAAGGAGATTGGGGAATTTTGAAAAAGAAAAAGAAAAAAGGAAAGGGAACCGCGAATTGGGGAAATTTGATTCCACCTGGGTTTCAGTTTGGAAAAGAAAAGGAAAGAACCACATATGGATGAACAAGAGTCTTCCTCAGTCAATTAATTTAGATACATGCAAGAAATTTCACATTAATGAAAATTTCCTTTCAAGGTTAATGTAAGGAACGGAATAAAAGTCAGGCTCTCTTCTTTTCCAATCAAACATTCTATCCCTAGTTCTCCCTTTTGAGCCTTCAGAATAAAATACTTCATTTGACAACCCCTGAGAATCGCAAACCCCACACTGGGGCAAGTTTGAAAAAGAAAGAAAAGTCCCAAGAGGTGAAAAGTGATAAAGCAACAAAATCAAAAGGGAAAAAGAAAACCTCGGTTAAGCATAAACTGGGGCAAATTTTGTGAAAATTCAAAAGAATGGCAAAAGGTCGAAAAATCAAAAGAAAATGAAAGAGAAAAAGCCTCAATTTGGCATAAACTGGGGCAAATTCTGATTTAACCCTAAAATAGGGTTGGCGTAACAATGCGATCTCAGATTCTTTAAACCACTTTTGAAATCCGCTTTCAAGCCTTAACTTTTCTGAACACCCCCACCAGACCCCATTACAAAAGCCGAAAGTCCTGACTTCTGTTCTTTGCAATAGCCCTGTCAAGAAAATTTCTGATGTCGGAAAATTTTAGCTGTATTTCTGAATTGCTTGGGTATGGGGTTGACGCTACTCACCATGTGAAAACCTACCAAGTTGAGGGAAAGGAAAAGAGGCAAAAAAGCAAAGCAAGAAAAGTAAATACAAGAAAATGCAGAAAATTCGACACTGAAGTCCCTGGTGAATGATGGGAAAAATGCAAACAAAGTCCGAGATCTTTGAAAAATGCGATCTTTGGTGTAATGTCCTTGAAAGTCTTATTCTTTAACTATCGTTTTCAAACCACATTACAAGCTCATAAAGTCCATCGTTGACTTATTCTTTCATGACAACCCAAAGTGGGGATTTTGCTCGTAAGAAATCCATCAATTAGTTGTGATCATAGGGGTATAACCAGTTTTCACATGTTTAGCTCTCGTTTCTACCCATTTTTTGCAAGCCTATAAAGCTTATACGTTGACTAAGTTTTCTTAAGAAATGAGAGTGACAAACTCTTTGCTTTCACTAAGATGTGGTATTGAAGGGATTACATACAATTTTGGGCACAAAAAATAAGACAAATCTTGGCCTCCCATTTCCTTCAGCCACTTCCAAATAAAAAATAAAGTCACTTGATTGGTCCTGAAAGATGAACCAACCAGAAATGGTGACCCATCACCAAAAGCATTGATGCTAAAGTGGGGAAGAAATCTTTCGTAATTTGGCATTATTTTGAGAAATTCATCATGAAATGTGCTATATGAGTTTAAGCAAGACATTCAAATTTCTTCACATGATATGTTAGGAAAAGCAATTACTTACTTTGTTCAAATAAATGGAGGGTCATTCAAACAAATTTTTTGCAATTAAATAGGCCTACATTGGGGCAAATTTTCATGTGAGAGATTTTGCAAAATAGCCCACACTGGGGCAAAAATTTTTGTAATACATTTGAGGATGTCAAACCAATCACGCTGTTCCTTCCAAATAAGAAATTTGAATGCATGTCATACTTTGATGAACCCTTGTACAGGTATTCATGGTTCAAAATGACGAAAAAGCATCTGGTGATGTGGGAGGCCGATGTCGAAGAAAGAGAAGAAAGAAGGGAAAAGGGCCCTACACTTGGGGCAAAATATTTTTGAAAAAATTCTCTCAAAAAAAAATCAGAAAATTTCAGAAGTCAAAAATCAAGTTCAAATTCTTGTTTCTTGGAAAATCAAATTTAATTGCTTATTTCTTGGCAAACCAAATTCAATTTCTTGACCAATTGGATGACAGGACTGGGTTTTATCCCACTGACCATTCGCAAAAGCACGTTGGGCCTGGATTTGGTGCCGCCAACATCACAAAGTTCACGTTAGACCTGGACTAGGTGCCGCCAACTTCACAAAATTCACGTTGGGCCTGGATTTGGTGCCGCCAACATCGTAAAGTTCACGTTGGGCCTGGACTTGGTGCCGCCAACTTCACAAAATTCACGTTGGGCCTGGACTTGGTGCCGCCAACATTCACAACATCACGTTGGGCCTGGATTTCGTGCCGCCAACATTCTAAATATCACGTTGGGCCTGGACTTTGTGCCGCCAACATTCCAAACATCACGTTGGGCCTGGATTTCATGCTGCCAACATTCACAACATCACGTTGGGCTTGGATTTGGTGCCACCAACTTCACAAAGTTCATGTTGGGCCTGGATTTAGTGCCGCCAACATTCACAATATCAAGTGGGGCCTGGACTTGGTGCCGCCAACATTCCAAGGATCACATTGGGCCTGGATTTCGTGCCGCCAACTTTCCATTGGGCAGGCTTGGGTTTAATCCCACTGACCAATTCATCACATTGGGGCAAATTATTTCGACAAGCCTCTCTCAGTCAAAAAAAAATCAAAAAAATCAAAAAATAAAAAAAAATCAAAAAATAAAAAAAAAATCAAAAGTCAAAAATCAAATCAAGTTCATCACGGCAGGCTCGGGTTTGATCCCACTGTCCGATTGTCAAAAGCATTTCATTTTCATTGCTATTGGAGCTGGGTTTGTCCCGCCAGTAAGCATTTCATTTTCATTGCTATTGGAGCTGGAGCTGGGTTTGTCCCGCCAGTAAGCATTCTATTTACATTGATATTGGAGCTGGGTTTGTCCCGCCAGTAAGCATTTCATTTTCATTGCTATTGGAGCTGGGTTTGTCCCGCCAGTGCCAGTAAGCATTTTATTTTCGTTGCTATTGGAGCCGGGTTTGTCCCGCCAGTAAGCATTTCATTCACATCGCTACTGGAGCGTGAGGTTAGTCCCGCCAGTGTGTATTTCATTTTCACAGCCACTGGAGCGTGAGGCTAGTCCCGCCAGTGAGCATTTCATTTTCACAGCCACTGGAGCGTGAGGTTAGTCCCGCCAGTGAGCATTTCATTTTCATTGCCGCTAGCCGTGGGTCAGTCCCACTAGCGTGCGTCCCTTGATTTTCGTTCTATTCGGGTCAGTCCCGTTTAAATTTCTGTTCGGGTCAGTCCCGTTTAAATTCTTGTTCGGGTCAGTCCCGTTTTAAATTTTTGTTCGGTTCAGTCCCGTTTAATTTTGTTCGGGTCAGTCCCGTTTAAATTTCTGATCGGGTCAGTCCCGTTTAAATTCTGTTCGGGTCAGTCCCGTTTAAATTCTTGTTCGGGTCAGTCCCGTTTAAATTTCTGTTCGGGTCAGTTCCATTTAAATTCTGTTCGGGTCAGTCCCGTTTAAATTCTTGTTCGGGTCAGTCCCGTTTAAATTTCTGTTCGGGTCAGTCCCGTTTTAAATTCTTGTTCGGGTCAGTCCCGTTTAAATTCTGTTCGGGTCAGTCCCGTTTAAATTTCTGTTCGGGTCAGTCCCGTCTAAATTCCTGTTCGGGTCAGTTCCATTTAAATTTCTATCTCGGGTCAGTCCCGATTTTCAAATTTCCTGTCAGGGGTCAGTCCCCATCGTTTGAGTAATTCGCAGCCGAATAACGCAGATAAGTATTTGGTGTCGACTTCTTTGTCTCAAGTTTTTCCAAAACTCAGACAAAGAGGAGCAAACTGTAGACACCAAATTTTTTACTTTATTATTTTTTTTTTATTCGTTTTATTGATATTTATTTTAGTTTGGTTTTACTAATCTCATTTTTAGACATTTCAGCATTAAAAAAAAGAGAAAAAGGAAAATTATGAAAAAAGAGGAAAAAAGAAAAATCATAAAAAAAAGGGAAAAAGGAAAAGGAAAAAATAGCAATTTTATTTTATTTGGTTTTATTTATCTATTTTAGTCATTTCTACTTAATTTATCTTTTATTTTTGTTTGGTTCATTTAGAAAAAAGGAAAAGAGGAAAAAAACGATGAAAATGGAAAATGAAAAAGAATTGGATTTTATACTTTGTTGTTTCTAGTTTATTTGTTTTATCCAAGGTTAATTAAATTATTTTGTTATTTATTTTTATTATTTTCAATTTTGTTTTAATTAATCTTAAAAAAAAGGGGGGGGGGGGGAAGTACGCGACGGCAAGCTGCGTTTTTACGCAGCTTGCAAGTAAGGGCTCGGGCAGCCCTTGGCTGCAATTTTAGAGGAGACAATGGGAGTTTTAGGGTTGAGGTCCTATATATAAAAGCCAAAAAGAGGCAGCCGCAAGGGGGAGAGTTTGGGGGAGATAGAGAGAGGCTAGGAAAAAGAGACCAGAGAGAGGGGGAGTAAGATAGAAGTTGACGGCTGAAAAACGCGACAGGGAGAGAAAAGAGAGAGCTGGAGAGGAAGGAACCAAAGAGAGCTGCGGCTGAAAGGAAAAACAGAGGAAGGGCGGCTGCCTAGCTAAAGGAAAAATAAAACGGAGAGCCAGAAAAGCTAGAAAAGAGAGCAAGAGTGAGGGGGCTAGAAGGAGGTCTGAAGGTGAAAAGAAACGAAAACAAGAAACCAGAGATTTTAGGGAGGAAAGAAAGGCTCAGCCTTGAAAAAGGAGAAAGCTCGCGGCAGAGGGTGAAAGCAAGAGAAGTTACAGGAGGAAGACTGACGTAAGGAAGAAACTAGGAATCTTGTTTTCCAGAAGTTCCATAGAAGGTGACTCCGGCTCATTTCTTTTGGCCTCAGCCTTGTCAAAAATCATTATCAGGTAATCCTTTGAACTAAAGGTTGTACCTTTGGTCCTCCTCTGTGTGCGTAGGTTTGGCCTGAGAATTCTTGATATTCCAAACTACAAGATTCAATCTTGATTGTTGCCTGGGGTTGGAAAATTGGTACTTGTTCGAACTTTTGGCATGAAACCCAGAAATTGTAGTCTAGACAACTAGGATTCTGCTAGGAAGATGCATGAACCGACATCTCTTTTGCCGCTGATTTGTTGGGCTTGTTCCATAGCTTTATCATGTTCACTTTTGATGCTTCTTTTGCCATTGCTCCTTTCCTTTGTCTTGTGTAGTTGAAGCGTTAGTCTGGAGTAGAAATATCCGATACATGATGAGTTGCTTTCTTAGATGTTGCAACTTAATGTTTTTCAAAAAATGAAATGAAGTTTCTTGCTGCATTTTAGTAGTGGTTCTCGTAGGCTTGGCCTGGTCTCTCCCCAGTTTGATCAATAAGTGAGGATTATGTGGGTTTGGGCTGATGAAATAGCAAGTTGTTAGAGTTTTATACAGACCTAATCACACGAAAAGAGCTGCGTAGTTCACAGCAGAAATTCTGCTACATTTTATCAATTCGGCTAGACTGCATTTTCCTTCTTTTTTGCCGTTGTTCGTTTTGAACTACCATGGCTATGTCTGTTCAGTTTAGGAAGTGTTCAGACTTGTGTTGCTTTGCATGTATACCCTTGAACTGGGTAAGGAAGACATGAAGCTGTTAGCTGCAGAATTTGCAGCAAAGCGTAGATTGCCGCAACCTGTTTTGTTTCCTTTTCTTTTCCGCGAACACTCACAAGCTTTGGTCACCTTAATTTGATGGTTGTGGTCTGAAAAGAGGCAGTGTTTGATTTGGTGTTGAGTTTTTGCATGTTTAGAGTCTAAGACATTTGAATCATGTTGAATGCCTGCTGATAAGCCATATCCAAAATGAATTGCAGGTTGCTAAGTCATCTCTTCATATGAACATCTTGTCCAGAATTTTTACATGTTGTTTTTTATGTTCCTTGTTCGTTTGGATGTGCAGCCATGTTTGATTGGAATAACTTCAAAGCTGTTTTTCATGTCTTGATAAGTTGCTAAAAATTGCAGAAGCCTGCGCATAAAATCTGCTGCAACGAGCTCAAAGCTCTTGGTCATGTTGCAGCAGCATGCGCGAATACCCTTTCTTTTCTTAGATAGCCGAAGCTTTGGCTTTGTGTCAAGCACTTGATTTGGGTTTGTAGCTTGACCGAAGTGTCCTCTGTGTGATTGGGAACTTGATGTCAAAGGTCATCAGTAATTTCTGGTTGGATAAAATCTGGTTTGCATGATGAGAAGAAATGCCGTGGCTGGAATCTGCTGAATGCATGAGCTTCTTTGTGTCTTTGCATCAGTTTTCTTCTATATTTGGGTTTGTTTGAATTCTGAAATCGTGTGTTACAATGCTTAGATTAGCTTTGAATGTTTGGTTGAAAGATTTTTGATCAAAATTAGTGTTGAGGTTGATATCCTTGCAAGAAAAAGGATTTGCAGCAAGCTTTGAAACAAAATGGAAGCATGTTTCATTGTTGTAGTTGCAGAAGTTTAATACTTCCGTAAGCTTTTGCATGGGACTTGCATGAAAAGTTTCCAAAAATTACATTTTAACCTCCCAAGTCTCTCCTTGTTCCACTAGGACCCAATCAATTAAATAATTTCATCAATTTGGTCCTTGGTAATTTTAATTTGTGCAACTTCATTGCTTGTTTGCTTCAATTAACTACCATGCTTTGTTTCAATTGCACTTAAGCCATGAGTTTAGAGGCTTTACGATCAAGTGAGCTTTGTTTTACACATTTCTTTAATTTTTCTTAATAAATTGGTACCTTGACCATTTCTTTTATTTTGGAGGATAAATAAGTGACTTCACTCCATTAGAGCTCCAACTCAAGGGAGGTATAACTTCTTTTATATTTTTTTGTCTCTCCTATGTGATCCAACGTGCTACGTGAGAATTGCATGTCTACTTGCTTTACTAGTTTTTCCTTAATTCTTTTATTTCATTTACTCTTGCTTTTCATTAAGTTATTCTTTTAATAGGGTATGTGTACACCTCTTGGCTTGTAATAGATAGGGCTTGGAGGAGCATTTGATGAAGACCTATTGAAAACATGTGCTTAGCTAGCAAATGTAATAGGTTTATTAGCTTGATTGCTTGCTTTTGTTGCTATGTGTTAATTTGCTTTATTAGGCTCTTGCATCTAGTCGAGCATGCTAAGTGTTATGTGCTATGTGTTTATGAGTGTTTTGGCATGTCTACTTGCTTTCCATAGCCATGGATGAATGTGATGGATGAATGTACGTCATCACACTAGTCCAACGCTAGTTGTGGCTCATTTATAGAAAGGGCTAGTCCAATGCTAGACCCAATAGGCCATCCCCCTTTCATTAGTGCATACTTGCATGTTCACTACATTTCATGCATTTTTCTTAGTTTTTATCATTTGGCATGCTCCTCCAATCCTTTCCCCCTTATTTTAGGATTTTTGCACCCCATGCTAGTTATAGGATACATTTGTTTGAAGAGTCCCCTTTCGATAAGGGAAACGAGTGAGTGTGGCTCCAAAATAGCCTTAGCACGCTAGTTCTCCTTTCTAATTAAAAGGAAAATTAAAGTCACAAAGTTAGGAGTCCCCGTACCCGTTTTGCTTGCATTCCTCTAGGGTTCATGCATTTCATTTATTCGCTATCCTATACACTTCTACTTTATATTCTAACCTTTTTCCCACATCCTCACTTCACACTACTTTAATATTGCACGTTTTCACTCAACTACTTACACTTTATAATATCACTCGCACACATGCACTTTTTGTTATTTTCACATTGTCATTTTTACTCACCTTACTTTGTAAATCCATTTGCACATTTCTACTTACCCACTATTATTTTTATTACTTTTTCATTACACACAAACTCACATTTTCACATGGCATGCATTTATTCCACTCATTTTTACGTCATTTAGGATTGTACGTGACCTCTCCAAAGGATCATTATTGGGCTTCACAATTAATGTGATTGGCACCACTCAACCTTTGAAGAGAAATTTCCCCCATGTCCCCCTAGGTCTAGGTTTTTACATTCATATAGTTATATCCAACACGCGATACATTCTTTGGGTAGAAAAATTAGGAAAAGTGGGGCTAAGTCACGCAACTAGCTTTGGCTAGGGTAAGGGAGTGCCTTAGGCTCCGCCTTTGCCTTCTCCCTTACCAAATGTGACCCCCGATCCCTTTCTTTGGTTACGTACACCTAAAAGTTTTAAAAAGGGTTTTATTGACTTTTTCATTCAAAAAACAAAAATCATTTTTGGGTGACTTGGTACACCCTAATTCTATACCAAGTGGCGACTCCATTTTTCATCCAAAAAACCCTTTTTGAACTTTATTTGGCCAAACCGTCGCATTTTACAATCCCACGGCCTTTTATTTTCACTTTCACACACGTTCACAAACATATCACACAACTTCCACACTCAACCTTCAAAAAGTGGGGCGCGACAACTTGGCGACTCCAGTTATTTTGTGACCCAAGTGGAGCATAAACAAAGCATCCATTTTATACCTCGGTTATGGGGCAAATTTTGACCTCGGTTAAGCATAATCCTCGGTTAACTCCACGACCCTTTTTCCCTTGTGATAAAAAATTCTTCTTTGCTTATGGGGCTGAGTTATTTTGACCTTGAAAATGTACGAACTGGGTGTTGATGTCTTCATAAGAAATGTAGCTTCTTTCTTAGCTTCGAAACGCCATAAAATGTAACCCAATCCGATAAGTGTAGCTTCAGTTGTGATTAAAATGCCAAAAGGTGAGAGGAACTTGATGATTTTAGAATATCATTTGTTTGACTTGATATTTGTGATCTACGGGTTGGACTTGAGCAAGGAAATTATCTATGATGGATAAGGATCATGAGCTGTGGTTGGTGAGTGATTCCAAAACTGATTCCAAAGTTATTTTTCGAACTATTTCTTGCACTGTTTACTCGATTGCATATCATGTGTGCTTGCCTGTGTGCCATGCAATGATTTGGATCAAATGAGTGCTTGGAAGTCTTGTGCTTAACACCAATGTCTCCACCTTAATGATACTTGACTTGTTTTGAATGTTGGAGCGCTGATGGCTCCCTTGTATTGCTTGACTGTTACTTGATTTATTTGAGCGTTGGATGTTTAAGTACAATGATTTCATTGGCTCACAAGAGCAATAAACTTACATTTGATCACTGATTCATGACATCATCTAAATGCACAATTGCGAAACTTATTTGATTACTGATTTTTACTGGACACTCGCTGAGCTTCTAGCTCACCCCAAAATATTTATTTCCTCTCCACATGGCTCGAGGCAAAGGAAGCACTTGTATTAAATTATTAGTGTGACTAGATGGAATATCTCATGTATATTTTGAATTTCGATTCACATGTGGTATGTAAATTCGTGGAGTATTTGATATAATATTTGAGATTTACATTGTAATTTATTTAGGGACTGTAGTGAATCCTGACGAGAGTTGGACAGGCGGTCTGCTAAACCCTAGGGTACGCCCTAGGGGGAAGTGGAGTCGTCACAAAATCATCATGAAAGTTTAGAAATCAAGGTTGCAATTCCAACCCTAAATTTCGGCCAGCAAGCAGAAATTTCTCCATTTGGTTTTCAAACACTCCTCCAACAATTTTCCAAATTTTCAACCATACATACCTAGCAATTCCATAAGGTTTCATTACCAACATAACAATAGCTACATAAACCCACAATCTTCAACAATAAAACCACCATAATCATATATATATCGAAACCCTAACTCAAATATGAAGTACAAGAATCATCAACTTATGAAACTTCCAAGATTCACCACAAATCTTGCCTTTAATCCATCAATCAACTTATTTTAAACATAAGGTAAAGAAAGAAGGTTAATCTAGCATTTTACCTCTTTTGCTTTCCAACCAAGATGTGCTTCAACCCACTAAATCCTCTTATTTTCCAAGCTTAAGCCAAGATGGATGAAAACCTCAAGTTATCTCCTTCCTTTTCCCTCAAAATCCAAGTAAGATTGAAGCTAAGTTGGATGAAATATTTTTTTCTCCCCTTTCCTCTCAAGCTCTCGGCCCTCTCTCTCTTTCACTCTTGTTGTTTGTTCTATTTTTTTTCTAAGGCAAGAAATGGAAGAAAAATCGTAAGAGAGGTTTGGTCAAAAAGTTTTAAAGAAGAAACTTGATTCCTATGGTGACAAATATCACCTTCTAGCAATTTCTAGTTCCAAATATCTCAATTCTTCCTTGTTGCACTAAACTCCATCTTTTTCCAAAGTTTCCTTTCACATCCCACAAAAGAAAAATTGCATTTAACCTCACTCGCTAGCTCTCACATATAAAGATTAATAGAATCATTAACACAAAGATCATTATCAAATGTATAAACAAATAAATAAATAAATAAAAGGCAATGGAGTTAAAATGGATAAAATGACAAAATTTCTAGGTCCTCCCATATTCAAAGAAATAAAATAAAATAACATAAAAGTAATTTTCGGGTCCTCACATTTAACCTACATGTTCGATAACTTTTAAAACTAAAGTTTTAAGTGTATTTCACTTGTTTAGACCAAGATAATTTAGAAGTTTGGAAAGAAAGTTGGTATTGTTGAAAAGTCTAGTAATTGTAGTTTGGGCTTATCTCAGGAGTCGAGAGCGAACTGAAAGAGGGTTTGAATGCCGAAGAGTAATTTCAAACTAAGTGGTGAGCGTTCTACAGTTGTTTGTAATGATTGAATACTTGATGATTGATAAATGTTATGCGCCTATTGGCTGATACTTGTTGGATTACTGACGTCTGAATTGTTTAGAGTGAAAATTGATAATCGTTACTATTTTACTGAAAGGCGAGAGCATACTTCATTGCACTTGACCTAAGTGAATTGTTGAAATGGTAAATGCCTAATTGTTACTGAAATTGCGCATGAATGTAAGCTGATTTTGTACTTTATTGCATCGGCTGAACTGGGTCCAAACCCCACTGTTGGACAGTTTATTCGAACCAATAACGTGCTTGGTCGAGTAGGTTGGAAAACTTTTGGTATTGAAATGTTTGGTATACTCGAGTATTACCCACTTACTAAGGCACCTATTGGAGTAATAAAGTGATTAATGATTGAAGGGGATTGTTTATTGTTCTAGAGGATATAAGGAGGAGATTGGTGGAGTGTGAAGTGATCACAAGAAATTGTGCAACGAATTTACTGAACGAAGCCAAGTGCTAGATCTAGAAATAGATAGGAGCCACCTCTAGAGTCCGTATCAATACCGTATCCTTTTATATTAAACGTGTTACTTGTTTTAGAACATTAATTGTTGTAACGTGTTATATTGTTGAGTTGTCAACTTTGTGGTCCGTTGGACTGTTGGATGTACTTAGAATCTCACTGGGCGTAAACGCATCCCCTTAACTTTGTTTTCCTTACAGGAGTTGGGATTGGAAGAAGCCCCGAGTAGAGATAGACAGTTTTGAATGGTCCAAATTGTATCTCGATGTTTAGAACTTATATTTTGTTTCTTTTATTAGACAAATTTATGTTTCAAGCTAATTGGAGTTGTACTTAAGAACGAGCATTCGGTTGTTTAATGGAAATGTTATCTCTGAAGTTAATGTGAGTGAGTGAGTCTTAGCGAGAGCCAGGCAGCCGATCCACTAAACCCAAGGGTTCGTCCAAAGAGAGGTGGGGTAGTCACTGGTGGTATCAGAACTCTTATTGAGCTAAAGCCAGGAGAGGATTCTCGGACTGTAGGGAATGGCCTGTTAAGCGTGGAACTAATTACTATTGCTAGGGGAATTAGATATGTACGTCGAGTAAGAATATCAAATTTGGTTGATTTACACTTAGGGGTTGCCAGCCTGAGTTGTGAATTCTCCTAGTTTCGGATTCTTGTGCTTGAGTACAGAATACTTCTTTTGATGGAATACCTATGAATTGGGAAGGATTTAACATGTTGCATCAATGTGATTAGAAATTATGATTAAACCTGGAAAGTAGAGTCACAATCCTTGGGTTGTTATAACTGCTTAGGTATGAAGACAATCATAATTTGAGAATTTATAAGCCATTTATTTGTTTGCATAGTGAAGGACCTTTATATTATATTTAGTAGTTAAGACTTAAGGATCAACAATTGAAAGGGATATAGGAAATTTCTTAGAATAATAGGTATAGGCCGTCACTCTTTGGAAAGACTATGATGAATTTTTCCTCAATAAAACTAGTTTTACTTGATTTTTGAAAAATACTCGGTACTTTTGTTTAAGTATCGTAATCAGGTTTTATCTGTTATGTACAAAGTTTGACCCAAGGATGTACTTTATAACAAACAAAAAGTTTTGACTTAAACGTTTTTATTTTCTCACTACCCTAGCTGTGATCTTTAAAGTTCACTAAGGATTCGTCTTTGAAAACAACTTAGAACCTAAAAATTCCTTCTTTAGAGTAATCAAAACAATTCTTACGATTTTTCCTTAAAACTCCAAACATTTTGATTATTGACTCCCTGCAAGTCTTTTAAGATTTATTTCATGGTGGATGATGTCAGATTGGGTTATCATTAAACATTGATCTCTTTTTAGATTGTTGGCAACTTTTAAAACTGTATCATTGCAGATCCAAGTTTCAATTTTGGAGATGATCGCCAATTATTAGGCACCACAATGAGCTATTTTAAAATTTTTTTTTGAAGGATTACAATACCTAGATACTCAAAATAGCAAAATATAAAATAAAGTGGATGAGATTAAGACTTGACTTCGGTTACCCTTGTATGTTAGGCCAGAACATCTACTTATTTGTACTTGAATGTTTGGATTGTTTGATTTCTTTTGAGCATTACTGAACTTGATTTGTTTGGTGAATATCTTGTTTTGTAATATACTTTTGACTAATTGTGACCATGTTTTGTATTAATGGTATAAGTATGTTTTGGTGCCTATTTGAGTACTATTATATGAATGAATAGTTAATCAATATATATACATACATTGAGACTTTGTAGTGAGAGAATATGGAGCCATGGGGAAAGACAACATGGACGACCTACGGAGGACCAAAACCAAGAGAGAGTTCAGGAATCTATCCCCCAATCAATATTACGGACTAGGAACCGATGTAAGGAACCCAGTAGCTAACACCTTAAATCGAATAACAAAGCTTTTAGAACATATAGCCACCCGTTAGGACCAATGGCCAGAGCCCAGACCAGCAAACAAATATTGGAATCAAGATATGGGAGAGGACAGAACCTTAGAACGATTTCAAAAGTTTACTCCAGCTAGGTTTACCCAGGGTCTTGATCCAGAGATAATGGAATAGGCGAATGAGAGACAACTAACCTTTCTGACACTCTTAAGAAAGGCCAAATGGTCAAAATGAAAAAAAAATTCCCAACTTAGAACCCTTCAAGCATGAGAAAGGAGTGTATCAAGTGTATCTAATAGTAACCAAGGGAAACTTAAAGGAGATACTCCAACTTTTAAAGTTAAAAGAAGGATCGGATGGAGTAAAATTTACACCGAAAACGCAAAGTTGACTAGAGGGAAGGCCAAATGGTGGGATTGTTGGTTAAGGAATGGTGCATGTTAGAAAAAGTTTATAGGTGAAATATCTGTAACCATAGTTTCAGATGTAGTTGTTGGATTTATTGGGATAGAGTAGGGGAAAGAAAGATTACAAATATTTCCCGACCCAACTCATATAATTCAACTACCGAATATCGAGATTGACGAATTCTTGGCTTCTGAGGAGCAACCTATATGATTATTGGACCGAAAGGTGAAAGAATTGAGAAATAAGCAGATCCCCTTAGTTAAGGTTTTGTAGAAGCTTCATGGACTGGAAAAAGTAACTTGGGAGTTGAAGAGTGAAATTTAGAAGAAGTATCCTGAGTTTTTTTGCGAATAAAGATAGGAATTCCGATGACGAAATTCTTTTAAGGGGGGAGGGCGTGAAATTTTGTGTAAATTTCATGTTATTATTTTAATTTTATATGATGAATTTAAGTGTTTAATTGTTTCCTTTATAATTTAAGAGTATAAGAATGCTTTAAATTATTGTATGATTGTCTTTATAGAAACTACACCACTTAGAACAAATTAATGGGGCAATAGTGTGACCACTAGAATTATTTTGGCCATAGTTGAATAATGTTTTGAGACAAAACACATGCAATTGACAAATGTCCAATTTCTTGCCCAATGTTAAAATCTTTATTAAATGACCAAACAGCTCTTGAATGCCCCCAAATTTGCCATGCAACCAGCCATATTTCTGTTTTGAATCCGAGGGAAGCAAACAAAAGAGAACCACTTCTGCCTTCCTCAATTCAAAACCCATCCGAGAGACTAAGAAAGGGAGAGAAGTCTGGTTCCTTTCTTTCTTTTCCAGGTACACCCGAGAGAGTTGATTGAGAGTTGAAAGAAAGAGCGAGAAACTTGCCCCTTGTCTTGTTTCATTTCCAGCAGAAGGAGAAGTGGAGAAAAGCCGAGAAAATCTACCTTGGCTTTATTACTTATCCAGCTGAGAGCTTGAGAGGAAACTAGAGTAAAACCAAAGCTTTTGTTTCCACTTTAGCCATAAGAAAAACCAGAGTTCTGTGCTTGTGACAGCCCCACTTTCCCCTAAGGCGAACCAAAGGGTTCGGTGGACTGCCTGCCCAACTCTCGCCAGGACTCAACCGATCACTTCAAGCAACCATAAGAATATCAAACCACGATCCAACTTAAAACAAAACGTATATACAATAATATCTCAAGAAGAAGTACAACCGTCAAATATACAGAGGTTTTCAAATCACCATACAACCAGCCCGTGCCAAGCACTAGGGCGAGAACCATGACAAAAGAAAACCAAGGGCTAGACCCAGCTAGTCTATACCGACTCTCGTCCTTGCTCACCTTCCCCTGTTAAGGAAAACAAACTAAAGGGGTGAGCTATGTGAGAACCCGTAAAAACCCTAATCTTTTCCGAGGGTTTTATTTCCTTTAATAGCATGTTTTCTGCATTTCCTGGCTTAGGAAATTTTCTTGAGGAATTTTTATGAGTAATTATAGTTTTTAGATGATTTTTCTAGCCTTGGAGAGTTTTTGGAAAATTAAGAATATATAATGGACGTGGGACCCACTAGTGCAAAAAGTTCGAAAAATTCGGCCAATTAGGTTAAATTCCGGATACTGTGTGAAATTTATCGGGTGTTAAGAGATAAGTAGAGTATGTGAAATGATTGATGTGAGAGGAAAAAGAAGGGATAGGAATGCATTAATGGTAGTGTCAAGTGTCACCATTTCATTGGTTTTGACTTAAGATTTACTATTCCATTTTTTTTGACTTTTGACCAAATTGGTTAAATATCTTAAATTTAACCAAAAATCACCATTTTCTCTTACCATTGTGGCCGGCTCTCTCTCTTGCAAGAAGGAAGAAAACTCTTCAATATTTCAAGCTTCCAACTAGCTCAAATCAACCAAACCAAGTGTTTAAACTAGGTTCTACTCCATACAATCTTACCATTTGGTGTTAGTGGTTAGTTTGGTGAAGTTCTTGAAGAAGCTAAGGTGTCCTATACCTCTACCTCTCTTGGTTACTAGGTGAGTGGTGTGTGAATTCCCTCTTACACTTAATGAAGCTTAAGTTATGCTTAGTAGTGGCTAAAGTGATGATATTTGTGGTTTATTTCTTGGTTTGAAGTGATTTGGTGAAGTTTTTATTGTTTGAGGAATTTTCTGGTTTAATATGAATGTGATGTTGTGGTCATCTATGATGGTTGATAATGAGGGGTAATGACTCTAGTAGGTGTGAATTAGTGATAATTGCAACCAATTTTGGGTTTGGATTGAAATGAGAAAAGTTAGGGTTTCATAACCCCCTTTTCTGTCCGGCTTTGGATCATAGGGTTAGAGGCCGAATTGGCTTTTGCTCAAAACATGAAAGTTGTAGGTATTGATGAGTTTGAGGTGCCTGTAAAATTTCAGATTATTTAGAGTAGTGTAGAGTGAGACATGTCGATTTTACTGTTGCTGTTCTGGGTTGATCAGGATGGCAGAACTGCACTTGTATTTGGCTATTTTGACTGGAATTGCTTTGGATTTGGATGTTGGTGTCTTCTGATGAAATGTAGCTGGATGTCTTAGCTACCATATTCCTTTGGAATCAATGCATTTGAACCTGTATAGACTGAGTTGTACGAATTACAGCATAGTGTGATTTGTAAACCTGCAATTACGGTTCTGGTTTGGTATTCTGCATTTTTGACCTAGTTGTGCTAGGATTTGGACTGAGCGGCCTTCTACATTGTTGTAGCCCTGTCTTTTCGTTTCGATATGGTGGGTTTTACACCCTCATCCGATAAGCGTAGCGCATTTTGTGCCATTACCGCATTAGGAGGCCAAAACTGTTTTTGTTGTTGGGTCAAATGAGTTACATTTCCTGATTTTCTGGTTTGCTATAATGCTTGTATATGTTTGTAAAACCCTATTGGGGTTGTGATTGGCATTGCTTTATGACTCGTTATCGAGTCTCATTGTACTTGCTTACGTGTTCTAGGGCGTGACGGTGGTTCACGACATTCTCCTGACGGAAGTGCATGAAATAGCACTTAATTGATTGCTGAGTATACTACTCACTTAAATGTTACAATGTGGCTTTGGTATATGTGAATTTGATGCCTTGACGGCTAATATGGCTATTGAAAATGATTGAGGTGAGGGTGTACTTGACCGCCCTCACCCCCTTGTGATTCCATTCATGACTGTTTACCGTTTTACTGAAATACTGCACTTGCTATATGAGATATTGAATTCCATTCATGGAAAACTGATTTGGTGTCGTTTGGACGAATGTCCAACGGCCTTACTGTATTACTGAACTCAACCCCGTAGGTAGTCAATTGGATCGAGCCGGCGAGGGCTTGGTCGTGAATATTGACGTGCCACGGGGACTGTACTGGGGAATCTTGTAGTAATGAGACTCTTGGTTCCGGTATACTCGAGTATTACCAAAATGACTGATTGGAGTGCGGGCCCGGTTGGGGTATGTTTGGTGGAAGGAATGGAGTGAAGTGAGGTCTACGGTTGGTACTCATAAACGTTGACGGAGAGTCAATGAGATTGGATCAAGAATGTAAGCGTGGAAATGGGCTCTTGAGAGCCGTCCGTATCCTTTTACCGACTTGTTTTACTTCTTAATTGTGTACTTGAAATGAAAGATTATGCTTATGTGATCTTTGTTGCTTATGTGGTAGTAACTCACTGGGCTTAAGCTCATTCCGTTCCATTTGTTTTCCTTACAGGAAAATGATCACTTTTGGAAGGGTTGTACTTGTAAGTTGAGCTCATGTAAATGTATCTTTTGAATAGCTCTTCGAATGAAACCCTAATGTGTATTGGGTTCACTTTCTTTTGATTGGCAAACCGAACATGTATATTCGTAATGAATGGTTTGATATGCCGCTTTGGCTTGAAAATGTTACATTTCAATGTATGTATGTTTGGTTGATATTTGGTTGAA
This sequence comes from Coffea arabica, assembly GCF_036785885.1. Classification (NCBI taxonomy): domain Eukaryota; kingdom Viridiplantae; phylum Streptophyta; class Magnoliopsida; order Gentianales; family Rubiaceae; genus Coffea; species Coffea arabica. The sequence continues at coordinate 41,187,649 of NC_092329.1, forward strand.
TTTCGGATCAACTCGTATTTCAAACGGCAAAAGAAAAATTTTGGCTACTCTCGGCCTAGTATCTGGATTCTGACGCGGCCGGTACTATTCATCATCGGCTTCGATTTTTCTTCATTTTTTTTTATTTTTATTTTGTGATTTTGACTTGGTTGCGCGCATCGGTAAGTTCCGGAACGTATTAGATCGACGTAAACTGATCCGTTAGTCCTGGCGAGAGATGGGCAGGCAGTCCGCTAACCCCTTTGGTTCCCCTTAGGGGAAGGTGGGGCTGTTACAAGTGGTATCAGAGCCACTTCGCGTGGTCTCTGCGCGGAGTGAGATTGGGCCAAGTGGTGTTGTGGTCCTAATTTCATGAATATGTCTAAGTGCTCGTTTGAGCGTAAGTTATGAACCGGGCATGTGATAAGTGTACGAATCATTATCATGGGACTCGAGGAAGCTGGGTATGTATGTCGGGTAGGAATCTTTAATAAGGATGGTTTACTCTTGGGACCGGCCGGCTCGAGATGTGAATTATCTTAGACGAGATTCTTGCGCCCGGATACGAAAGATATGAGGGCCTGGGTTAGAAAGGATTTGGTGAACTAGAAAGGCGATTCTATGGAACTTCGTGTGGTTTGTTCGGGTGTGGTTAAGCGTGATCGACCTTGATTAAGATATAAATATTTGGACGAAACCCTAGAAAGGGAAAAGCTTTTCGTGAGTTCTTTTGTACTTGTGACCTAGGTGTCTATAGTACTTTTGGAAGACCCTTTTGTTTCATGGAATGACTTCGTATGTACTTGACTGACTGTTCCGTATAATTGCTTAACCTGGTTATGTGATCTATGTATACGTGTTATGTGTTTAAATGCTCTTCGCAGTAATTGTTTGAGTTACTTATTCCTGTTTCATTGTTCCTGTCTGGTGCTACGGAAGGAAGGGTTAGGTGCCCTTTAACAGTGTATTTATTTGATGACCTAGATTGACTTAGATTGATGGAAGGCACCCGAAGTGGTCGAGGCCGTGGACGCAGGGGTAGGCAACCCACACCGGTTAGGGGTACGGGGGAAACCTCTACTGGACCCAATCTGGAACTGCAAGTAAACTCTAATGTACAAATAGCTGCTGCTATGCAGCAAATGACAGACTTGCTCGCACAAGTGGTGCAGCAACAGGGCCAAAACCCAAACCCTAACCCCGGAAACCCTGGTAACCATATCGAGAGCGAAGATAGAGCTCTTGAACGCTTTCAAAAGTTTGCTCCGCCATAGTTTGTTGGGGGACCCGACCCAGACATTGCCGAAAGATGGCTTGAAAAGATGGTGGATATATTTGCAGCCTTACACTACCCTGACGAACGGCAAGTGACTTTTGCCGTGTTTCAGCTTGAGGAGGCAGCCCGTTCCTGGTGGAACGTAATTCGGCAGAAGTGGGAACGAGAACAGACATCTAGGACTTGGGTGAACTTCATCAGAGAGTTCAATGCGAAGTTTTTCCCTCCTCTAGTTCAGGAGAGGAAGGAAGACGAGTTCATTCGACTCCGCCAAGGAGCTCAAACTGTGGCGGAATATGAGAGCCAATTCACCCGCCTATCTAAATTCGTGCCCGAACTCATCATGACCGAGCAACGAAGAATACGGCGATTTGTCCAGGGGCTGAACGTAGAAATTCAGAAGGACCTCGCGGCAGCCCAAATTAACGCCTTCAGCGAAGCAGTGGAGAAGGTACAACGAGTAGAGAATGCTAGGCTCCAGGTGAAAACCTTTCAGGCGAAAAAGAGAGGATTTTCTGGAAGTAGTTCGGGGCAGGAGGATGAAAGTACCCCTCCCAAGTTTGGACGAGGAACGGGAGGAGTAAGGATGACGGGAGTGTCACAAGAGAGCCCGTCAAGAGGAGGCTCGGTTTCTGTAGCACGCGGACCCTGCGGGTATTGCGAAAAATTAAACCACTCGGAGGACAATTGCTGGAGGAAAGGAGGAAAATGCTTGCTCAGTGGGAGTGCCGAACATCAAATTGCTAACTGTCCAGCTCGCCTACGCGAGCGGCAAGGGACTCTGCCACCAACTATGACCAACCCTGCCCAGCCGAAGGGGGACAAGGATGGATCGAAAGTGTCCTCTCGGGTGTACTCCTTAGAACAACATCAAGTCTTTGACCCCTTAGAGGACGTGGAAGGTAATAATTTACTGAACCTGGCCAGTGAAGGGGTACCGATCTGTTAGCTAAGTATAATGCTCAATTTAATCTCAGAGAAATCAATGATAAGGAATTTCGAGGACGAAATTCTTTTAAGGGGGAGAGAGTGTGAGAACCCGTAAAAACCCTAATCTTTTCCGAGGGTTTTATTTCCTTTAATAGCATGTTTTTTGCATTTCCTGACTTAGGAAATTTTCCTGAGGAATTTTTATGAGTAATTATAGTTTTTAGATGATTTTTCTAGCCTTGGAGAGTTTTTGGAAAATTAAGAATATATAATGGACGTGGGACCCACTAGTGCGAAAAGTTCGGAAAAATTCGACCAATTAGGTTAAATTCCGGATACTGTGTGAAATTTATCGGGTGTTAAGAGATAAGTAGAGTATGTGAAATGATTGATGTGAGAGGAAAAAGAAGGGATAGGAATGCATTAATGGTAGTGCCAAGTGTCACCATTTCATTGGTTTTGACTTAAGATTTACTATTCAATTTTTTTGACTTTTGACCAAATTGGTTAAATATCTTAAATTTAACCAAAAATCACCATTTTCTCTTACCATTGTGGCCGGCTCTCTCTCTTGCAAGAAGGAAGAAAACTCTTCAATATTTCAAGCTTCCAACTAGCTCAAATCAACCAAACCAAGTGTTTAAACTAGGTTCTACTCCATACAATCTTACCATTTGGTGTTAGTGGTTAGTTTGGTGAAGTTCTTGAAGAAGCTAAGGTGTCCTATACCTCTACCTCTCTTGGTTACTAGGTGAGTGGTGTGTGAATTCCCTCTTACACTTAATGAAGCTTAAGTTATGCTTAGTAGTGGCTAAAGTGATGATATTTGTGGTTTATTTCTTGGTTTGAAGTGATTTGGTGAAGTTTTTATTGTTTGAGGAATTTTCTGGTTTAATATGAATGTGATGTTGTGGTCATCTATGATGGTTGATAATGAGGGGTAATGACTCTAGTAGGTGTGAATTAGTGATAATTGCAACCAATTTTGGGTTTGGATTGAAATGAGAAAAGTTATGGTTTCAAAACCCCCTTTTCTGTCCGGCATTGGATCATAGGGTTAGAGGCCGAATTGGCTTTTTCTCAAAACATGAAAGTTGTAGGTATTGATGATTTTGAGGTGCCTGTAAAATTTCAGGTCATTTGGAGTAGTGTAGAGTGAGATATGTCGATTTTACTGTTGCTGTTCTGGGTTGATCAGGATGGCAGAACTGCACTTGTATTTGGCTATTTTGACTGGAATTTCTTTGGATTTGGATGTTGGTGTCTTCTGATGAAATGTAGCTGGATGTCTTAGCTACCATATGCCTTTGGAATCAATGCATTTGGACTTGTATAGACTGAGTTGTACAAATTACAGCATAGTGTGATTTGTAAACCTGCAATTACGGTTCTGGTTTGGTATTCTACATTTTTGACCTAGTTGTGCTAGGATTTGGACTGAGTGCCTTCTACATTGTTGTAGCCCTGTCTTTTAGCTTCGAGATGGTGGGTTTTACACCCTCATCCGATAAGCGTAGCGCATTTTGTGCCATTACCGCATTAGGAGGCCAAAACTGTTTTTGTTGTTGGGTCAAATGAGTTACATTTCCTGATTTTCTGGTTTGCTATATTGCTTGTATATGTTTGTAAAACCCTATTGGGGTTGTGATTGGCATTGCTTTATGACTCGTTATCGAGTCTCATTGTACTTGCTTACGTGTTCTAGGGCGTGACGGTGGTTCACGACATTCTCCTGACGGAAGTGCATGAAATAGCACTTAATTGATTGGTGAGTATACTACTCACTTAAATGTTACAATGTGGCTTTGGTATATGTGAATTTGATGCCTTGGCGGCTAATATGGCTATTGAAAATGATTGAGGTGAGGGTGTACTTGACCGCCCTCACCCCCTTGTGATTCCATTCATGACTGTTTACCGTTTTACTGAAATACTGCACTTGCTATATGAGATATTGAATTCCATTCATGGAAAACTGATTTGGTGTCGTTTGGACGAATGTCCAACGGCCTTACTGTATTACTGAGCTCAACCCCGTAGGTAGTCAATTGGATCGAGCCGGCGAGGGCTTGGTCGTGAATATTGACGTGCCACGGGGACTGTACTGGGGAATCTTGTAGTTATGAGACTCTTGGTTCCGGTATACTCGAGTATTACCAAAATGACTGATTGGAGTGCGGGCCCGGTTGGGGTATGTTTGGTGGAAGGAATGGAGTGAAGTGAGGTCTACGGTTGGTACTCATAAATGTTGACGGAGAGTCAATGAGATTGAATCAAGAATGTAAGCGTGGAAATGGGCTCTTGAGAGCCGTCCGTATCCTTTTACCGACTTGTTTTACTTCTTAATTGTGTACTTGAAATGAAAGATTATGCTTATGTGATCTTTGTTGCTTATGTGGTAGTAACTCACTGGGCTCAAGCTCATTCCGTTCCATTTGTTTTCCTTACAGGAAAATGATCACTTTTGGAAGGGTTGTACTTGTAAGTTGAGCTCATGTAAATGTATCTTTGAATAGCTCTTCGAATGAAACCCTAATGTGTATTGGGTTCACTTTCTTTTGATTGGCAAACCGAACATGCATATTCGTAATGAATGGTTTGATATGCCGCTTTGGCTTGAAAATGTTACATTTCAATGTATGTATGTTTGGTTGAAATTTGGTTGAATTTCGGATCAACTCGTATTTCAAACGGCAAAAGAAAAATTTTGGCTACTCTCGGCCTAGTATCTGGATTCTGACGTGGCCGGTACTGTTCATCATCGGCTTTGATTTTTCTTCATTTTTTTTTTATTTTTATTTTGTGATTTTGACTTGGTTGCGCGCATCGGTAAGTTCCGGAACGTATTAGATCGACGTAAACTGATCCGTTAGTCCTGGCGAGAGCTGGGCAGGCAGTCCACTAACCCCTTTGGTTCACCTTAGGGGAAGGTGGGGCTGTTACAAGCTATAAGCTCAGTGAGGTTCCGAACACATAGGCAACAAGAAGTTCAATGCATTCATTACATGTTACCAATAATTCAAATGCAAAAGAAAGCGATAAACACCTTCATTAAAAGGATACGTGCTCACAAGGAGCCATTCGTTCATTCATTCTCCTTTCGTTCCCTTATACCTTCAATCATTTGAAATTGCATTTGTATATAAGTAAAACCCTCATTCATTCATTCGTTCATTCATTCATTCACCAGGCTCCACCACCTCCACCAACCTACAAGGTAATACTCGAGTATACCAAACGTTCACCCAGGTCCCTAATCGCCCGACCGAGTCCGCTTCTGGCTCGAGACGACCGGTGACAAGGGGCAGTGGCCAGTTCAGCCAAAAGGCTTACATTCATGCACAAATAAAATTTCAATCATTCAATCATTGAAAATTTCACAATCATTTAGGCCGAGTGCGATAAAGTACACACTTGCCTAGAAAGCTCGTTTTAACAATCATTGAAAGCATATAACATGTTATCAGTCATTCATACCAGCTATATAATCATGAAACATATCAAACAGGGAACACTCACCTATACACGCAAAATAACGTCCACTTCTCAATCACCAATGAAACCTAAAAGTAAACAAAAAAAAACACATTACAATCCATCTAGCATGATTTGGATGAAATCAAGGATTACTCGACTACTCGCGAGTAAACGTATAAAATGACTTTTAAAGTGTCAATAGAGCATTTGGATCCGTGGACGGGAATTACTAGGGTTCATAAACCAACCGTGAAACTAAACTCAAAAAGGTTATGAAATTTCCGGCAGAAAACACTTTAACCAACGACAAATTGAAATCCAATAAGGTAAGCTAAGAAGTATTGTTTCCGGAATCGTTTATGTAGCTCAAAATCAATAGACTATATGCTTTGATGAAAATCATGAAAATGTGGCAAAACTATCTCACTTTCACTCGTAAAACTTCACTTAAAAGTTATTCACTTGTGGCCGAGAGAACCCTAGGTCAACCTCTATATTTTGGTAAACAGTAAGTAAACGTTTGGAATTTCAACCCAAAGAGGTATTAGGTTTTAGAATGGTAAAATGATCATTTTATTTGCCAAGCGGAAATATACAGGTTCAAATAGAAATTTAGCCCTCGGCCACCTTTTGAAAGAGCCGGTAACGTTTTCAGTAAATACGTCCAATTCGTCACAAAATACATTCGCAAAATCACTTTAACTTGCTCACATTACAAGAAGATAAACGGACGGCATGTCCCTTGTGTTTACCTATTTTCCAGCCATTAATGGCTTCATTATTTTTCTCAAATCAGTCCCAACATCTCATATAGAATAATCTCATGTCCAAAAGCCATTCACTAGGCTTAAAGTCATATAAATACAAAAATAAATACAAAAATCAAGCTAGAAACATTTCCCGATAAAAACAGTTTTTGACACCATTTTGCGGTTTTGGCACCATTGGCGTTACGATTATCGGATGAAGGTGCAGGACACACCGTTTCGAAGCTAACAGATAGGGCTACAATGTTTAAGAAGGCCACTCAGTCCAGTTTGTAGTGCAACTAGGTCAAAATTGACATATATGAAACCAGAATCTCACAAACAGGTTGGCTAACCGCACAATTGTTAAACAGCAATAATTCAGGCTACCGAAGTCCGATTGAAGTGTATCTTATGGTGTTTCGAAGCTAAAACACAACCATACATTTATTATGAAGACCTCCATGGCCAAGTCATGCATTTTCATGATCAAAAATGGAAAACTACACAAAAACAGAATTCTGGGCGCGAAACAGGTTTCATGGACAGTCAAGGGTATTTCGGTCATTCCACATGCTACAGTGGTCAGATCAAGCTGAACTTTTTTAGGCTACTGGTTTATACCATTGGCTACAACATTCATGTTTTGGCCAAAATCTAATTCGGTAAGGATCATGGTGAAAAGTCACGGTCAGATTGGGTGAAAGACAACCCTGTTCGCTGAACTCCTACCTAGACCAGTCTGGGTATTTCCGAATTATCTCAGCATATACAACTCCAATTTAAGTGATTCCAAAGCCATTTGAACACTAAGATACAAGGCTATAATTCTTAAGAAGACATCAACAACCAAATCGGTAGTATTCCCAGTCAAACTACCCAATTACCAAAGCTGATTACTATTCTCGGATAGAAACAGGGTAGCAGGGGTATTGCGGTCGTTTCACAGGCTACCGAGCTCAGATTGAGCTGAAACTTTACAGGCAACTAGAAAACATCATTCTCTACAACTTTCATGTTTTGTGCTAAGGCCAATTCGGCCTCTAAACTGGTCAAACAGAAACGGGCAGAATTGAGGAAATGAAACCCTAACTGGAAATTTTTGCATTCAAGTCAGAAATTTTCCACTAAAACATCTCTTTAGCTATCACAAGTCATTAATTTAACATAATCAAGAACAAAGAAAGGATGGCTAGACATGATACCATCAAATATCAAGAAAGGTGACGACTTAGGAATTTTTCTTCCAAAACAACTCCACTAGAAGCTTTAATCCTCCTTAATAAGTAACTTTGATGGAGTAATCTTCACTTTTAATGGTTAGAAATCAAGATTGGAGCAAGGGATTGAAGTACAAGATGAAGGATTTCCTCTCTTTTCTCTCCTCAAAATTTCAGCCAACAAGGTGAAAAATGAAGAAACATTTGGTCAAAATGGATGTTTAGTAAAGTTAAGAAAAGTTAGTCAAAGTCCCCATCCAATGGTTTCATGACACTTGTCCCTCTCATTAATGTCATGCCTAACTTTTTTTGTCTTTCTCACACCTATCCACTTGGTACCTCTAAATATCTCATAACACCCGATAAATTAAACCCAGTATCCAAAACTTAACCTAACTGGACGAAATTTTCTGAATTTTGCGCACTAGTGGGTCCCACGTCCGATATACGCTCTTAATTTCTCAAAAACTAACCGATACTAGAAAAATTATTTAAAAACTATATTTACTCATAAAATTGATCTAGAAAAACTTTCTAATAAAGAAAATGCAAAAAACGTGCAATTAAGAAAAGTACGGGTCCTCACAGTGCTTCTTTTGCAGCCAAAAGAAACCAGAATTTTCTGTCCATTTCCAGCCGAGGAGAAAGTAGGAAGGTGCGCTGATTTCCTGTGAGAACCCGTAAAACCCTAATATTTTTCCTAGTGTTTATTTCCCCTTAATTGCATGTTTTCTGCATTTTCTGGCTTAGAAATATTTTCTTAGTGGTTTTTAAGAGCAATTATAGTTTTTAGATGATTTTTCTAGCATTGGTGAATTTTTAGAAAATTAAGAATATATATTGGATGTGGGACCCACTAGTGCGAAAAGTTCGGAAACATTCGACCAATAAGGTTAAGTTTCGGATACTGTGAAAAATTTATCGGGTGTTAAGAGATAAGTAGTGTGTGTGAAGTGATTTATGTGAGAGAGAAAAGAAAGATAAGAATGCATTTAATGAGGTGACAAGTGTCACCTTCTCATTGGTTGGACTTTAAGAAACACTATTCACATTCTTGACTTTTTTGACCAAAGGATTAAATATCAAAAAAATTCACAAAATTACCATTTTCTTCTCCTCCATGGCCGGTTCTCCTTGAGCAAAGAAGGAAGGAAATTCTTCAACTTTCAAGCTTCCATATGCTTCAATCTTCTACAAACAAAAGCTTAGATTAGTTTTGCTCCATAAAATCTTTCCTTTTAGTGATAGTAAGTGTATTAGTGAAGTTTGTTTGAAGGTCTAAGGTGGCCAACCTCTCTACATCTCTTGTTACTTGGTAAGTGATGCTTGAACACCCTACTACATCTAATGATGGTTATATTATGCTTAGAAGTGGCTTGAGGGTTGGAATATGTGATTTATTTCTTGATTGGAAGTGTTTTGGTGAAGTTTTCCATTTTATGATGAATTTTATGGTTTAATATGAATGGGATGTTGTGGCCTTGTATAATGAATGGTAATGGTTTAAAATGACTCTCGTAGGTGTGAATTGTGGTTAAATGCAATCAATTTTGGACTTGGATGGAAAAATGAAAGTTAGGGTTCATAAACCCCTAATTCTGTCCGGTTTTAGATTATAGGGTTAGAGGCCGCATTGGACTTTGCTCAAAACATGAAAGTTGTAGGTATTGATGTGTTGAAGGTGCCTGTAAAATTTCAGGGCATTTGGATTAGTGTAGAGAGAGTTATGATGAAATTACTGTAGCTGTTCTGCTTTGGCCAGAATGCGAAAACTGAGTTTGTATTTGGCTATTTTGACTGGAATTGGTTTGGATTTTGAAGTTAGTGTCTTCTGATGAAATGTAGCTGAATGTCTTAGCTAACATATGCCTTTGGAATTTTGGCATTTGGACTTGTATAGACTGAGTTATAGTAATTACAGTTTTGTGTGATTTGCAAACCTGTTTTGGGAATTCTGGTATAGTATTTTGCATATTTGACCTAGTTGCGTTAGGAACTGGACTGAGTGACCTTCTACATTGTTGTAGCCCTATCTCTTAGCTTCGAAACGGTGGGTCTTCCACCCTAATTCAATAATCGTAGTGCCTTTAGTGCCATTTCCGCAAAATGTTGTCACGCATTGTTTTATCTGAAAATGTTTTTAGCTTGTTTTTTGTAGTTCTTGTTGTATTTATATGACTTTAAGCCTAGTGAATGGCTTTTGGACATGAGATTATTCTATATGACATGTTGGGACTGATTTGAGAAAAATAATGAAGCCATTATTGGCTGGAAAATAGGTAAAAACAAGGGATATGCCGTCCATTTATTTTCTTGGAAATTGAATGAGTTAAAGTGGTTTTTGGAAATGTATTTTGTATCAAATTGAACGTTTTTCCTTGGAAGTGTCTTTCGGGTCCTTGAATAAGGGTTCGAAGGCTAAGTTTCGGTTCGAATTGTATATTGTCATTTGGCAAATAAGGTAACCGTTTTATCTTTTGAAAACATGATACCTCTTCCGTTTCAAACTTCAAAGGTTCCTTAAGCCTTTCCAACCTATAGAGGTATGAGTTCGGGTTTTATCGGCCATAAGTGCATTGTTTCTAAGCAAGGTTTTAAGTGTGGAAGTTAAAGTATTTTGCCCTCCTTTTCACATGATTTTTATCAAGGCATTGGTTATTTATTGGCCACTTGAATATATATGCTTTTGAGTCATATGAGCAATTTCGAAAGAATGTTTTCTTAGCCTATCTATTGGAATTTTGAATTGTTTTGAGTTAAGTGTTCCCTCTTAGAGATTTTATAACCCTCTTGGTTTGGGTTGCATTAGGGTTATTCTTGTCCACGGATCCAAATGCCTTCCTTACACTTTGAAAGTCTTTTATTCGTTTACTCGCGAGTAGTCGAGTATTTCTTGATTGCATCTAAATCATGTTAGATGGATTGTAATGTGGTCTTTGTGTCTTTTAGGTTTCATTGGTGATTGAGAAGTGGGCGTTATTTTACGTGTATAGGTGAGTGTTCCTTGTTTGATTTGTTTCCTGATTATATGGCTTGTTTGAGTGACTGATAGCATGCTAAACGCTTTCAGTGATTGCTAAAATGATTTTGAGGCGAGTGTGTACTTTACCGCACTTAGCCTAAATGATTGTGAAATTTTAATGATTGAGCGATTGAAATGTTAATTGTGCATGAATGTAAGCCTTCGGGCTGAACTGGCCATTGCCCCTTGTTACCGGTCGTCTCGAGCCAAAAGCGGACTCGGTCGGGCGACAAGGAACTTGGGTGAACGTTTCGGTATACTCGAGTATTACCCTGTAGGTTGGTGGAGGCTGGCCAAAAGCCAGGGACGGGGAGAATGAATGAATGAATGAGTGAATGAATGGACGAGGGGTTTTACTCATGCAAAATGCATTTTTCAAATGATTGAAGGTAGGGGAAAGAAAGAAGAATGAATGAATGAACGATTGAACGAATGGCTCCTTGTGAGCACGTATCCTTTTCATGAATGTGGTTACCGCTTTATTTGTACTTGTATGTTGAATTGTTGTTAAATGTATTGAATGCATTGATTCTCTTGTTGACTATGTGTACGGAACCTCACTGAGCTTTCCAGCTCATTCCTTTAGTTTTTTTGTTTTCCTTAGCAGGGGAAGACGTGCAAGGATAGAAGCTACGTATAGTCTAGCCGAACTAGTACTTTTGGCTCTTTTGTTATGGTTCTCGCCCCAATGTTTGGTGGGCTGGTTGTATGGAGAACGGAGAACCTTTGTACCTAGTTGTATTGCTTTTGGGATGGATATGTATATAAGTTTACGTTTAAGTTTGAAATTATTGATATTTCGTTTGTTTTATGGACTTTATTGTCTTCTCCTATAGCGACTGACTGAGTCCCGGCGAGAGCTGGGCAGGCGGTCCGCCGATACCCTGGGGTACGCCCTAGGGAGAAGTGGGGCCGTTACATTTCCAGCTTGAGTTTGGGCAGAAAAATAGTGTAAAATGGTTAGAAACCACAACATTTCTATATAGCTTTGTGGAATTTTGTTGCATGTACAGCTTGGGGCTGGATTAAAGTAGAACCAGGTGGTAGAAATTTGTTTCATCGCCGGAAATTTTCGCATCTTGAACTAATTTAGAGTAAAGGCTATTTCTTTCAATTTTCTTGATCAAACAAGGATAAATATACTTGAACTCATGAAATATGTTAAGTATACTCATTATTTGGTGTTGCATGCAAATTTTATGCCCAGAAAATTCGATCTTATGGCTGGAATTTTTGATTGGAAGTTGTATGACTGCTAAACTAATTTTGCAGCTTAGCCGATGGCATTTTTTTGGGAGTTGTATGGATATTTTGGTATGAAATTTGCTGAAATGTGCTTGATTCTCACTTGCTTGTGTTATGAGGTTGTTGATGTGTGATTTGTGCCTAGAAATAAGATTTAAAATGGTTAAAATTGAAGGGAGTTGTTGCTGAAACTTTTGGAGGGAGTCGTGAGTTTGAACTATGGAATTGTAGGTTTTATTTGGAAATTTTGGTTGAGAAATGACTTATTTCCACTTTGCATGATACATATTGTATGTTTACCTTTGAATCTAGTGGAAACTTGATAACTTGGTTGGAGAAAATGTGCGGACCCGAATATTTTCTTATTTTATTTTATTTTTTCGAATGCATTTTCTTTACTTTATTGCCTTAATTTCCTAGATATTTTTATAAGCGAGTCAAGTTTTTAAATCATTTTTCTTGTATAAATTAGTACATATTAAGTTCGTAATGCATTATGGAAGTGAGACCCACTAGTGAGGTGTGTGTGTTAAATTTTCGAATATTAGAAGGAGTTTTGTGCAAAGGGAAGGGATAATTAGAGGTTGGCTAGATATTTTAACTTTTGGAAGACAGAGAGATGAGGATTCACCATAGCAAGACACTTGCCACAAAAGGCATAGTTCTTTGACTTTGACTAAGACTTTCTTACCCCTTTAATTAACAAAAAAGTTGGCCAAAATCCTATCACTTTTCTCTTCCCTTTGGCTGAAATCTTGAGCTAGGAAAAAGAGAGAAAACTTCAACATTCAACCACCAAATCTTGCTTGAATCTTGAGTTTTAACCTTTGATCTTGCAAACTACTCCATAAAAGGTGATATCTAAGGTGGATTAAGAGCTTTGGTGGAGTGATTTGGGAGAGAGAAGCTCTTGGTTTCCATTTCTTCTTAGGGTGTTAAGGTAACTATATCAAAAAGCTCTCTTTTCTTTTAATACTTGCTTATAAGTGGATTTAAGGTTTGATTTTTGTAGTTTTCATGAGAAATTTCATGGTTTGAGTGGTGATTCAAAAATTTCAGCTTTAATGGTAAAATTTCAGCTTTATTATGGTGCTTTGAGTTTGGCCATGATCTAGTAGATTTGCTATGTGAATTTTCTAGCTTTTATAAGTTATTATGGCTTGCTTATGGAAATTTTCAGCTTGTAGTTGAAGTTTTCAGCCTAGGGTTATAAATTTCAGCTTTGATGTGGTTGACTCTTGAGCAAGAAATTGGCTATTTTTGGATGGTTTTGTGGCCTTAAACAAGTGTACTTTATAGCCTATAACTTGTGTTTGTGATTAAGGTTGGATTGAGATGATATATGTGTTGAGCTTGGATGGCAAAGTAAAGAAAATAAGGGAAAGTGTTCTGGAAATTTTCCCGCAAGAGACTCTAAACAGTCTTGGGAAATTTGCTATATCTTGGTGTAGAAAAATTCAAATTGAGTTATGCTTATTGCGTTTGAAAATAGATTCAGAGAGCATTCTATCATGAAAATTTCAGAATTTTCCTCAAGTTCTATGAACATCGATGATTTTCCAAAGTTGACTAAATTTTCACACCTACTCTATTTTTCTACTTGATGAAACAGCAACTTGACACTGGAATTTGACTGATTTATGGTCAGAATTTTAAAATGTGTACTCTGGAAAATTGTAGTCCTTTGAGTCTATTTTTCAACGGTATAAAGTTTATAAATTTTGGGCTTAAGAATCTTGTGATACAATTTTTCAAACAGTGTTACGCAAAACTGGAGAAAAATTTGTTTTCTCAACTTGTTCTTGCTTCCATTTCCAACTTTAAGTTGAAGTTGTTAAACCATTTTGAGCTTGGTTTTATGAGTGGAATTGAGGTTTATCACAACTTTATACCTTTGAGTTGAATAGTGATTGTTGATTGTTTGAGACCGAGTTTCCCTACTAGCTCTTAGTCATTATTCTAATAGCACATAGGATGAAATTCTTATTTGATGGTGTTAAAGGTTTAGTATAGGATGGTAAGACTTATGAAGAAAAATTCTAGCTATAACTTGGTACTTGGATGGTGAATTTGTGGATTTTAGACCACTATGCCTTGTTAACCCCAAGATCACTACTTATACGTGAGTTTTCCCTTAAAACTAGGGTTTTTAAAGAACGAGTGACTTTTCTTCCCGAGTTGCTTGTTGAACGTTTTGACGAGAGTAAACGTTATTATATCACCTTACCATATCCTTGCCTCATTTGAAACCTTATTTTGTCCCGTTAAAATTTGCATTTTTTACTTTAACGTCAAAAGTTTTTCCTTGTGATTTGAGCAAGGATAGGTGATACTTTTGGACGAAAAGCTTGCACTTGGGGGTTTGACTACTAAATCCAAATATTTTAAAACAGTGAACTTCTTTAGTTCACTTACCTTATGTATTTCATCACAGGTTTCGAAAGCGAACCCGCGGATCCTTTCAATGAGGAAGTTAACTTTCCTAAACATGGTAAGTGTTTCAACTGCATGTTCCCTGCTCATTGTTGTTAGAAATTTGCTAGACGCTTGATCTGACATTTCATAAGCGAGTGTGTATTTTATCGCACTTAACCTAACTCAACTAAACACTTGATATCTCATTCATGCATGGGCAAGTAACTTGATTTGCATGCGACCTATATATTGATTTGAAATACTTGAAATGTTTGAAAATGTGACATGTTGGGCATTATTTGTGACTTGGTCAGGGCTAGGCGAGTGTGTCCTTATTTGCACTCGTCCTCCCCTTCTTGAATGATCTTGTACTTATTTGAACTTGATTGACCTGTACTTATGTTTGACTTGTAAGTGCTGAGCGGCAGTATGTACCACACTCAATTCGAGTGGGAGGTGCTTCTCATCCCATCTTAGTACTTTTATCTTGATTAAATCGATTGGAGAGTTATCTCATCGACCCTAGTGCTGAGCGGCAGCATGTGCCACACTCAATCCCAGTGGGAGGTGCCTCTCATCCCGTGTCAGTACTTTTATCTTGATTAAATCAATTGGAGAGTTATCTCATCAACCCTTCTGCTGAGTGACAGGATGTACCACAATCAATCCGAGTGGGAGGTGCCTCTTATTCCTATCTTAGTACCTCTATCTTGATTAAATCGATTGGAGAGTTATCTCATTGACCATACTTGTTCTTGCTTAGGTATACTTGAGTATTACCACCACTATTTCTATTTGGTGTTTAGGCCCGGTAGGGGGTTGATGGGTGGATGGAGATAAGTGGTGCTCTACTGGACTTGTTACTATATCTCAAATGTTGACGGAGTGTTAATGGACTTCAAAAATGTTGCCGCGGAACTGGTTGCAAGTGAAATACTATACGGGACTAAGTACTACGCTTGAATTCTAGCAGGAGCCACCATATCAGTTGTATCAACGTTTAAATCCTAGGTGCTCTGTCTAGAACCTGACAGAAGCCACCATATCAGTACCGTATCCTTTTTCTTACTGGTGTTAAAGTGCTTATTTGAATGTGTGAATGGTCCATGACATTATTTGTAATAATTTATTATCTTCGTTCTAAGATTTTGAGTTATGTGAAAAATATCTTGCCAATTTGACTGCATGTTTTCTTGAAATCTCACTGGGCTTTTAGCTCATCCCTTTATTTGTTTTCCTTAATAGGATGCGGGGATGAGAGACAAAAATAGCACTAGTTGCATTACGAATTTTAAACTTGTATTTGGCCGATACTATATTCTAGTACTAGTTGCTCAAGCTCTTATTTTTTGCTTGTACTTTAGCTTGTATATTCGAATGATTTGTAGCATGTACATGGTATATTGAAGAATTATAATGTTATTGATTTGACATTCAAAGAATAGTGAGCTCGAAAGTTGTAGTCCTCATTTTAAGTAATTGCCATCCCTTTTACACTTGGTAAGGTGATTGAATTACTTGTATTTTTATCCGTTTAGCTGTGTACCTAAGTATCAATGTTTTGTGAAGTTTGATAGATGCAATATTTCTTGAGGAATTTTGTTATTAGTTTGTAGTTAATGTTATATCTGAAGTTAACGTGAATGAGTGAGTCCTAACGAGAGTTGGGTAGGCGGTCCGTTAATCCTTGGAGTACGCCTTAGGGGAAGGTGGGGTCGTCACAGAAAAACTTGAAGAATCTGCTGGAAATCTACTTGATAGGCCGAGTGAGAGAGAGGGAGAATTTCCAGCTTTTCCATGACTTTTGGGTTTGCAAAATTTTAGATTGCTATTCAAAATACCTCATAACAAGTTAATCTTCACATGCATGTTGAATTGGAGTGATAACCAAAGAGTTTTATTGAAGAAAAGCTCCCTTAGCAAACTATTTTCTTGCTGGAAAATTTTTCAATTTTGAGTCATAGAGAAAACTTGAACTTCTAGCTTTTTGATACAAATCTTCTTGTTGATTAATACCTCATCTCATATTGAAAGTCTATTACTAAGTGATTTGTGGTTGAAACAAGTATGAGAGAGGCTGTTTTGGTGACAAAAAGTGAAGAGAAACTTGCCTAAATCTTCCAGCTTGAACCATAGAGAGGAAGCTGGTTTTCCAGCTTGTAAGCTTCCATTTTTTTTGAAGTTTACAAAGAAGTTTATGCCCTATAATCACCTTAGGATACAATATCTGATTTATGCTTGAACCAGGATTTTGAATCATGATTAAATTCGAACTTTAACACTAAATGTTGGTTGCAAATTTGCATTCTTTTGGCTCATTAAACTTTTAATGTTTTAAACATGATATGCATGAATAGGTTCACTGGTTTTTGAAAAATTTAAGGGTGATTTAAGTGAGAGAATTTTTTTAATGGAGCCTAGAGTAAGAGTAAAGTTGCAACCTTATTGTTAATCTTAGTTCCTAAATTTTGATGTTTACAAAACAAATGGATGATACTAATATCTCTTCAAGAAATACTTTCAGCTATGAAGCAAATCAGATTCAAAGATCAAGTGTAATTGAAAGAAACAAAGGTTGTTGAAACCTGTCGGACGCTTGTGAAGACAGGATCGGACGTCCGATAATCATTGTACAACTTCAGACGCATGATGAACTCCAGCATTGGATGTCCGAAGGAATTAAAACATTTTCTCTAGGTCTCTAACTTCGATCAGACGCAAAACATTAGAACACCTGACGTTCAATAAACAATGCAACACTTCGGACGCAAAGCATTGGAGGTACTAGACGTTTGAAAGGATTGAAGAAAATTTCTCAATTTCACTATTTGCTTTCAGACGCAAGCATTAAAGGTACCGGACGTCCGAAAAAATTGAAGAAAATCTCTCAAGCTCACTGCCTACTATCGGACGCAAGAAACAGGAGTACCGGACGTCCGACACTCTCAATGAGTAGTTGACTCTTCAACTACCTTCTATCCGTTGGAAGCATTAATAGAGGAACTTTTTGGTCTCATATAAATAGAGCATGGTCAACTATTTTCAGAGAACTTTTGCACATTGAGACTACAAAAGATCAAGAGTAATTTTAGTGAGAAAATACTCTATAAGGAAGATTTTGTACTCTTAGTTGTGTAAATTTTGTATAAGCTTTTCTGGTGTGAGAAAAATACTTCAATAGTGTAGCTTTATGAGGGTTATCTGAGTGATTATAAAACTTCATAACTTGACCAAGTGTAGCTTGGAGTAAGGAAGAAGTGATCCTTCCTTTGTACACAAAGATTGGTTGTATTTGATCAACTTGAAAACGCTTGCTTTATAAAGTAATATTCAAACTCAAGAGGAGTTTGGAATTTGGTTTGCTAATCTTTCCCCTTTACTTACTATCTTGCAAACATAAATTGCTCATCTCTTCTACTCACAAGCAATGTTGCTTTCTTATTAACTGTTCCATTGAGTGGTCATCTAGAAAAGAGGGTAAATTTCCTATTGAGCCAAAAAATGTCTCATAACATGATTAGTTTTTTAATTTACCTAATTCACCTACCTCTTAGGTTGTCTTCAATCCTTACAATTAGTATCAGAGCGTGGTCTCCTAGAGATTAAACTCAAGCGGCTTTGGAGTAAAATGACAACCAACAATACCATGTTTTTTTAAGGACAATCTGTCACTAAACCCCCAATATTCAATGGATCCAATTATGTGAGTTGGAAAGAAAGAATGATTATCTTATTGCAATCGATTGATATTAAACTGTGATTTATTGTTAATGAAGGTCCATATGATGCATCTATAATAGATGAAGATACTCAAAGACCAAAACCAAAAACTAGAAATGAACTGACTAGTGATAATAGAACCCACCTCACCTTGAATGCAAAGGCTATGACTGTGTTATACAGTGCTTTAGATTCAAATGAATCCATTAGAGTCAAAGGTTGTAGGTCTACTAAAGAGATTTGGGACAAACTAAAAGAAATTCATGAAGAGAGTGAGAATGTGAGAGAATAAAAGAAATCTATCTTAGTTACCAAATATGAATCATTTAAGATGGAACTTCATGAAAATATTGACAAAATGTATTGTAGATTCAATGATCTTATTAAAAATTTAGAGGTGCTAGAAAAGGAATACTCCTTAGAAGAGAAAAACAGAAAAATCTTGAATGCTTTGTCCAAGGATTGGGAGAGTAAGGTGATTGTCATTGAAGAGACTAGAGATTTGAATTCTACACCTATTGAATCTCTTATTAATTCTCTAACTTCTTATGAGTTGAAACTTAAGACTAAGGTATAAGAGAAAGAGGATGCAATTGTGAGAAGGAGTTTTGCTCTAAAAGCATCTCAAGATGAAGATGACTCGGCTTCCTTAGATGAAGAAGATGTGGAAGTTGATGTCAACGATCTTGTTCTCATCACAAGAAACTTCAAAAGAATCCTCAACAAAAGGAGATTCAGAAAAGGAGGACCTAGCAATTCATATCCAAATCAGATCAACAATGCAAGAAATAAAGGAAAGCAAGAGGCCAATAAAAAGCAAGCTGACAAATGCTTTGAATGCGGCCAACTTTGACACTACATGAGTGAGTGCCCAATGAAGAAAAGGAAAGATAGGAAAGCTAAACGAAAATCAAAATTCAACAACTCCCAAATCACTTGGAATGATTGCAACTCAGATGTTGACATTGAAGGGGAAGAAGAATCTGCTCAAATGACTTTCATGGCCATTGGTGATGATGAGGTAACTACTTCCAACTCTCAACTTAATAATGATGATGAATCTGATGATGATGTTAATTTCTTCATTGAGAGACTGCATGATAGTTTGAAAGAATCCTATGTTAGAAACAAGGAACTAAAACAAAAGATCAAATTTTTTATTCAAGACAATGCAAACCTTTTTCGATAAAACAAAAATTTGAAAGATGAAAATGACAACTTGAGAAGAGTTGAGACTGATTTACATATTGAACTTGATAGAAAAATAAAGTTTTGTGAGATGCTAAAAATGGAACCAGGGGATTTGAAAAGAAGAATGGATAATCTTAATGAGCTGCTCCAACACAAGAAACAAAACTATTTTCAAAGGAATGAACCAATATCTTATTGTGGCATTCATGAGAAGAAGTTAAATTCTAGTTCAAATGATTTTATCATTTATAAAAGAAGACAAGTAAGGTTTGTTAAACCTGTCCATACAAGTAACTCTTTGACTATGTGTAGTTTTTGTTGTCAAATAGGTCACATGAAGAGTAATTGCTATGTGAGGAAAAATATGAGAAATGGCATGAAATGCATGTGGATAGTTAGACATAATGCTAACTCTCAAGAACCAAAAAATAAAGGGTACCATATGTTATCTTGTGAACTTTTGTGTAGGTGAACTTGGTGAATATCATTAAGGAGTCAAAATGGTTCATAGATAGTGGATGCTCGAGACACATGACCGGTGATCCATCACAATTCATCAAGCTCAAGCCGAAATCAAGCGAAAAAGTGACATTTTGAGATGACAACAAAGCCAAAACAATTGGAATAGAAGATGTTGGTAAGAATGATCAAACCTTTGTTCACAATGTTCATTTAGTTGATAATTTGATTTATAACTTGCTAAGTGTTAGTCAATTGTGTGATAGAAATCTGTTTGTGTTGTTCAAAAGCATGAATGTCTTGTTCTTGACTCAAAATTTAATATTATTTTCAAAGGAAAAAGAATAAACGACATCTATGTAATTATTCTTGAAAATGTTGATTCCTCTTGGTTTAGATTCCTTAAAATTTCAAATAAAGACCCTTGGTTGTGGCATAGAAGGTTTTGTCATTTCAACATGGATTTGTTAAAAGAAATTTTCAAAAAGAAACTTGTTAGAGGTTTGTCAAAAATAAAGTTTGAAAAGAACAAAATTTATGATGCTTGTAAATTTGGAAAACAAGTCAAAGTTTCTTTTAAACCCAAGAAAGGTGTTTCTCTTTCAAAACCTTTGAAACTTCTACATCTTGATTTGTTTGGTCCTAAACAAATTGCTAGTTTGGGTGGTAAAAGATATTGTTTCGTTATTGTTGATGATTATTCTTGATTCACTTGGGTGATGTTTCTTGTCTATAAAGATGATGCTTTCAAAAATTTTGTTTCCCTATTTGCAAAAGTTCAAAATCTGATTGGGTTGAAAATTATTAAAATTAGAAGTGACAATGGCTCGGAACTTAAATTTTGTGATTTTTCAGAATTTTGTGATCATAATGGAATTACTCATGAATTTTCTATTGCAAGAACTCCACAACAAAATGGTGTTGTTGAAAGAAAAAATAGAACTTTTCAAGAAGCCGCAAAAACCATGTTAAGTGAATGCAACTTGTCAAAATATTTTTGGGCCGAAACCGTAAATACAGCTTGTTATGCAATGAATAGAGTTCTCTTGAGATCAATTTTGAACAAAACCTCTTATGAGTTAATTTTTGATAAAAAGTCAATTGTTGGATATTTCAAAAATTTTTGTTGCAAATGTTTTATTTTAAACATCTTGGAGAATTTGATAAGAAATCTGATGAAGACATTTTCTTGGGTTATTGTGAAACAAAAGAGGTTTTAGAGTCTACAATAGAAGAACTCTTGTTATAGAATAAGCCATCCATGTTACATTTGATGAATCTAATGATGATATTTCCAAAAGTTGTTGTGAGGATGATGATGTAGATATTCAAGAAGGACCTAAGAAACTTACAATTCATGATCAAGACAATGCTCCACTAGAAGGAATTTCAAAGGAAGATGATCCTCAAAAGAATTAAACATTAGAAGAAAATGACAAAGATGTTGGTACTCCTAAGGATCTTCCAAGAGTTTGGAAGTTTGCTCAAAATCATCCCAAAGAGCTCATTATTGGCAATCCATCTGAAAAGATAAGAACTCGTTCCTTCTCTAAACAATTGATGGATAATTTTACCCTCGTCTCTCATTTTGAACCTAAAAATGTTGTTGATACTTTGAAAGATGAAAATTGGATTTTGACCATGGAAGAGGAACTAAATCAATTTGAAAGAAACAAGGTTTGGACACCATTTGAAAGGCCACAAAATCATCCTATTATTGGTACAAAATTTAGAAATAAAATGAACGACAACGGTGAAGTTGTGAGAAACAAGGCTAGACTTGTAGCTAAGGGATATGCTCAAGAAGAAAGAATAAATTTTGATGAAACATTTGCTCCTGTAGCTAGGCTAGAATCAATTAGAATGCTCTTGGCTTTTGCATGTTTCAAGGATTTAAATTATTTCAAATGGATGTTAAATGTGCCTTTTTCAATGGTTTTATTGATCAAGTGGTCTATGTTAACCAACCTCCTGATTTTGAAAATGAGACATATCCAAATCAAGTGTTTAAACTTTCAAAAAATTGAAACAAGCTCCAAAAGTATGGTATGAACGTTTAAGTGGTTTTTGATTGAGAATAGTTTTAAATGGGGTATTGTGGATACCACTCTTTTCACCAAACAAAGTATAAATGATCTTTTGATTGTGCAAATATATGTGGATCATATTATCTTTGGTGCTATTAATGAGTGTTTGTGTAAGGATTTTTTCACTATTATGCAAAATGAGTATGAAATGAGCATGATGGGAGAGTTGAATTTCTTTCTTAGGCTCCAAGTGATTCAAAATCGAGATGGGACATTCATTAATCAAGCTAAATATACGAAGGAACTCCTCAAAAGATTTGGAATGGAGGATTCAAAGCAAATTGGAACACCTATGTGCACATCTACCAAGCTTGACATGGATGAACAAAGTATAAAAGTTGATGAGAAGAAGTATAGAGGTATGATTGGTAGTTTGCTTTATTTAACCGCAAGTAGACCTGATATTACGTTTGCTGTTTGCTTGTGTGCTCATTTCCAATCCTGTCCAAAGGAATCTCACTTAATTGTTGTGAAAAGAATTTTTTCGATAGTTAAAAGGAACCTTGAATTATGGTCTTTAGTATCCAAAATGTTATGAATTTTCTTTAGGTGATTTTTCGGATGCTGATTTTGGTGGATGTAGAATAGATAAAAAAAAGTACAAGTGGTACATGTCACTTTCTTGGTAATTGTTTAGAGTCTTGGTTTAGTAAGAAACAAAATGCTATCTCCTTGTCTACGGCTGAAGTGGAATATGTTGCCATCGGAGCATGTTGTGCTCAATTATTATGGATGAAAAGTACCTTGAATAATTTTGGATTGATGTATGAATGTGTGCCTACGTGTTGTGATAATACAAGTGCCATAAATTTGATAAAAAAAAAATCCCATTCAACATTCTAGGACAAAACATATAGACATAAAACATCATTTCCTTCGTGATATTGTCCAAAAAGGTGAAATTTGTGTATTATATATTTTCTTAAAAGATCAAATTGCTGATATTCTTACAAAAGCCTTACCACTAGATCAGTTTCTTTTGAGAACCAAATTGGGTGTTTCAAAAAAAAATTCTAAAAATTTTCTGGTCACACTTTATCGGACGTTCGATCCCATGTGAACGGATGTCCAACAGTTTTCTAAGCCATTTTCCAGAAAAAACTTTGGATCGGACGGTAGTGTCTGACGCTTCTTTTCGTTCGACCATCCAACACTCAAAATAAGCCTGTTATAAAGAAGTCATCTCCTTCATTTGGTTCAATTTCAACCGTTGTCTCGGACACACCCTTTCCTCTTCTCCCACTTTCAAATTTCAAATTCGTCTCTCCTCAGAACAAGTTTCAAGAAATTAATTTCTCCAATACAATCACACCCCTTTTGCGCATTCATTGGCATTCATAACTCCTTCTAACTACCAACCACCCCACCGATCCCGATTTTCAGCAAAAATCCTAGTCACTCAAAATTCACCCATTTTGGAAGATTTAAGCATAGATTGTAGTCTAAACTGCAATCTTAGTCCATTTCATACACAATTTCATCACTCTCTGCATCGAAATCATCCTGCATATCATCATGGTACGATTGAGAAAAGGTCCTACTGGTACCGGATGCACCACCAAGCTTAGAGATCAAGAAATTGTTGAGCCTTCCGCCAAGAAATCAACAAAAAAAAGGACTGATGTGCCAACTGATGCTCAACACGGTGGAAAAAGGAAATGTCCTTCTAGAATGTAACCTGCTGCTCAAACTGAGGAAGAGCCATTGCCCAGGTTTATTGATGATGAGGCCAGAGAGAGGTCTGAATGGATTTCACGGTAGGGATTCATCAGTCAAAGGACCATTCTCCCCCTGAATTCTGTAAGCTTAACCTTGAACCAGTTCTTAAGCTCTTTGAATTCCAAAAATGGTCTCACATTCTGACCTTACCCAACACTTATTATCCTGATATACTTCATCAGTTCTTTGCCAACCTTAGGAAGGGTAGTTCACACACTGATATTGTTTCTCGTGGCAATTCAGTTGATATTGCATTCAATCCTGACATTGTTAATGCGGTTTTAAAAATCAAATTTGAAAATAGTTTTAAAGGAAAAATTGAAAATTTTTTTTCTTATGAAGAGTTTCCGACTGCTTATCACCATTTTTACCTCAAAAAACTGATGACCTACTTTCAAACACAATTTCACACACCTGCTGAGGCAAAATTGGAGGATTTCAGTTCTCAAAATTTGATCATCTTCACAATAATATCAAACTTGCTAGTTCCTACTGTTGGTCATAGGACCGATGCCAATAAAATGGAGATTTACTTGTTTTATTGCTTTCTTGAAAAGTTCGAATCAATTTCGGCTTTGTCATGTGCAAATTTTTGCTCAAAATCAGCACTGATAGCCATAGGAAACTCTCCTATGAAAAGTTTTTGACTCCAATTTTTGCTCACTTCAAAATACCTTTCACTGGAGTGTCTCCAAAAGAGAGTGCATCCACCATTTTTTCAAAAGCTTATTTTGAAAGAAAAAATCTGCGATTCTTTGATAGTCATTGGTGCTACAAGGAGTCTGTTTTGGAGTTTAGGACAAAGAGTCGTCATGAAACTTGTGACGACCCCACCTCCCCCTAAGGCGTACCAAAGGGTTCGGCGGACCGCCTGCCCAGCTCTCGCCAGGACTCACTCACTATCTCGATCGAGTCATGTACACACATCCATGAACCATAAATAATATCCGCAATTCAAGCTTATAATTTACATTGATAGAAATCGAGGTACAAAGCCTCAATACACCAAACTAGTTCAAAACGTATACAATCCAAGTAGAACATGTTCCATTCGAGGAAGAGCGCGAGTACAAGACCAAAAGTCAAAAGTCAAAACAAAAGGCTACGCTAGTCTTTTACAAGTCTCACGCGTCACTCGTACCCCCTGTAAGGAAAACAAATAGCGTGGTGTGAGCTAAAGCCCAGTGAGGTTCCAAATAGCAAATTGACCATTATTTATAAGTACTAGTTTTCGATATAGCAAAGTAACGAGCATGAAGAGTTCATAAAAGTGAGCAATCTCAAAATGAGTGAGTGTAAAAGTTTTCAGAAGAAACAATAATCCAATAAACAATAATCATTCCAAAGCATAAGGATACGGATGGCTCTCAGGAGCCAACTTCCATTCATCATCAGGGCTTGATCACATAGTAGTTGACACTCCGTCAACTTTCAAGTAAAGGAGCCAATCCAGTAGAACACCACTTACACTACTCTCCGTCCACCATTCACACCCCCTACTGGGCCCAAAATCCTCAATAAACACGGGTGGTAATACTCGAGTATACCAATTAGTCGAGGAGATATCACTCCACTCGACAAAGCAAGAGACCCAGGGCTCGTTACCCAACCGACCAAGCCCCTGCCGGCTCGACTAGAGTAACTTGCCACAGGGTTTCTGGAATTCCAGGAAGTTCACGCATCATAACAAGTATGTCAAGTCAATTGCAACAATAAACAAGTATATATCATGTAAGGGCAAGTGCGATAAAGTACACTCTTGCCCTAACAATTCACGCATGTGGCATGTAATCATATTGGCACGTATCAAGTACAAGTATCAAGTTCAATTCAGTATTTGAAAGCACTCACCAAAAGATATAGTGCTTTTACTGGTCACTTTCAGGTTATACTCCGAGTTCGGAGTCCAAATCTGCGATAAAACTCAATTTGAGAACTTTGAAACATGACTAGAGTTCGAAACTTAGACGTTTCGTTCAATAAGAATCAAGAAATTGAAATTCACTCGGACAGTAGTCGTGAAACACTTGCTCGCCTTTTTAAACAGTAAAACTTTGTAATATTTATACTTGAAATTGTCTTGCGAGTTGAAAGTACAAGGAAAACATACTTCGAGCAATCATTATTTCATTTCTCAAGGGTACAAGTTCGTCCAAGTCCTAACGTATAACACTCAAGAAACATAGTGGCCAAGGTTCTCGCTAGTTCAAGTAATAAGTACTTAACCTTCACTCAAGTCGCTAATATAGTTTTCTAGTCCTCGAGTAAAAATTCGGGCAGCATGCCCTTTGTGTTTACCTAATTTTCCAGCCTTTTAGGCTTCATTGTTTTTCTCAAACACAACCCAACATTATACATATCAGCAATTCATGTCAAGAGCCGTTCCATAGGCTCACAATATCATAATAACAAGAATCGTATTAAGTACAAGTGCAGAAATTCAATTTAGTTCAAAACAGATTTGATGTACAAATGCGGAAATAACATATCCGAGGCTACGCTTATCGGATTAAAACGAAACCTATGCCGTTTCGAAGCTAAGACACAGAGCTACAATATTCATTAAGGTCACTTAGTCCAGTTCCTAATGTAACTTAGTCAAATTCTCGAATTACTAAACCCGAAACCAATTCGTCGGCTGTTTAAACGTAGAACACTGTAATGAACATAACTCAGTGTACACAAGTCCGAATTAGGTGTTCTTAGATGCATTTTAAAGCCAATTCAGAATACTACAACTTTAATGTTTTGGTAAAAAGCTAAATTAGAAGGGATCCTAGTCAAAAAACGTGATAAACGGGACTTAACTGATCACACGGACTGCTTAGGAAATACTTAAAACAGTAAGGGTATTTTGGACTTTTCACATCCTACGTTGCTTCGATTGAGCTGGAATTTTGTAGGAACCTATAAAATGCCATTATATACAACTTTTATTCTTTGACCTAAGGCCAATTCGGCCTCTATCATACAGATACAAATTCGGACAGAATGTTGAGCAAAAATTCCAGATTCTGAAATTTTGAGTTTCTAATGCAACTTTCCTTAATTTCTTGGTCCAATCACTTCCAAAACACCTTATACAACCTCAATTGCAACATATAAGCATTATACAACAATTTGGGTAGAATTTCCACAAGCCCTAGTTCATCAAATAAATTGGGGAAAACATCTAAAACATGCTAATCATCCATGATTCCACCACTATAATCAAACTACTAAACTTAATTTAACAAAATTGAAAGCAAAACTTAGAGAGATAAGCTCTCTTACCTTGAATAGAGGTCACAAAGAGTAGCCCAAGCTTCCTCCTTCCAAAAACTTACCACAAATCACCACCTAGTCACTCAAGAACAAGTTTAATCGGTTTACTTTGTTTATTTTCTCACAAGTTGTTGGATTTGAAGATGAAATGAAGAAATTTCTCTCTTGTTCTTCCCCCCTCTCTCTCTCGGCTCCTTGGCAGAAATATGAAGAGAAATGGAGCTTAGTTGCCTTATAATAAAGCAAGAGGATTAGGACTAATGGTGTCCACAAATTGGGCAAACACTTGGACTAATCTTGGCCACAAAATTTTCTCTTTCTTTCCCCTTGCATATGAACCACAATTTCGGTCAAGCTTGCTGCCAAGAGAGAAGATATTTTGCTCAAGTTCAATAAATTTGTTTGGTAAGCAAAAATGGTGGTCAAGTGGTGCGTTCAAACGGTAGTGCGCGAGACCCGCCGGTTCGCGCCGTTTTTCTTAAAACTCACGTACTAGGGTTTTTACTTCCCATTCACTAACCTTATATCATTGCTACTACTCACATATTATTTCTCACTTAAAAGTCACTTTTAATCACCCAATTTGGTCCTTGCTCCGTACCGAAAATTCATCCGGCGGAAAATCGCGAAAACCCTAATTTTGCTCCAAACTTGAAACCGAAGAATAAAACCCTACTTTCTAGATTCATTTGCACTTATTATGGAATAATTGGATAGTAGGGCTTTAATAAATGATAATTTTCAACTAAAAGAAATTTTTTTTAAGAAAACGTGAGGAATTTTTCCAATTCCAGTAATTAAAATTAGGGTTTCAATTAAAATAGGAGAGATTTAGGAAAACCGGTTAGTCACAAGTAAACTAGGGTTTTTGACTAAAAAATTAGGGTTTCTAGTCTTTTAAAACAAAATAAGGTTTTAAATCAAACCCCAAAGAAATACACTTTAATATTTTCTTCACAAACAACCTCCAAATATTCGGGATGTTACAAAACTCCTGCCACCCCTAGACCCTCCAGAGACCAGTCTCAGTATGTCTCACCCTTTACCATCCATCCTAGAAAATCATCCACTCAACCTTCCTCATCTAATCATGAAGTCATCTCTTTGCTTGAGGAATTTAAATAACACATTCTTCTTGTTGAAGATGGTCTGATGATGACCATATCACCTGAGCAGAAAGTCACTTTTATAGACAAAAGAAACCTGCTTGTGCCTCTTGCCCCCCAAGAAGATGAAAATGTGCATCAAAAGGAGTCTCGAACTGAGTCAACTCCTGTTCCACAAGATAAAGGGTGACAACCTGAGTCAACTCCTAAAGTCCATGCCTCAAGCTCTCAGCCACAAGATAAGGGCAAGGCTCCAATAACTGAAGCTAGTGATGGTGATGATGAGGAAACTGAAGAATAAATGGATCCTATTCAGTTTCGCCTTGCAAGAAGAAGACTTGGATCGTCCAAGATCACCATTTAAGCACTCTTAGGCACTTGCACCTCATTTTAGAATGGCACTTCATATTAGGCATTTGCATCTTTTGTAATTCTCTCTTTTGATGTTTCAAGTACTCTGTACTAATGGCTATTGATTAACTTTAATGGTTTGTAGTAAATTTGCTAATGCACTTTTGACAATATTTCCCTTGTTAGTACTTCATTTAGCTAATGATTGCTGTATGATTGGCATATTTATGATTGCTAATTTCTGGTATCAATGGTTTCTCTGTGTTTGCTGTTTGCTAATTGCTAATTTCAATGGTTGCTGATTGGCATATTAATGGTTTCTATGTGTTTGTGGACTGCATTTCTGGTGTATTTGGTATATCAGATTGGATATTAGTTGTTATTATTGAATACGGATACTGGATTGATAATGTTGGATTGATGATGTTGGATTCTTGATACACTCATCTTATGATGACAAAAATGGGGAGAAATGGATGTTGGGATATTGGAATGTTTATAAATGGTTAATGTGTAAGGGAAAGTTATTCTGAGGGGGAGTTATTCTGACTTTAAAAAGTTTAGCACTTAAAAACCTCTTTGATGCATTGAGTAAGGGGGAGTTTTGGCTCAATTATTTTTTTTCTTCCATCCATTGTTTTGTCATCATCAAAAAGGGGGGAGACTGTCAATCTTAGTCCCTAACTTTTGATGTTTATAAAACAAATGGATGATACTAATATCTCTTCAAAAAATACTTTCAACTATGAAGCAAATCAGATTCCAAGATCAAGTGCAATTGAAAGAAACAAAGGTTGCTGAAAGCTGTCGGACACTTGTGAAGACAGGATCGGATGTCTGATAATCATTGCGCAACTTCGGACGCATGATGAACTCCACCACCGGATGTCCGAAAGAATTAAAATATTTTCTCTAGCTCACTAATTTCGATCGGACGCAAAACATTAGAACACGGGATGTCCGATAAACAATGCGGTACTTCGAACACAAAGCATTAGACATACTAGACATCTGAAATGATTGAAAAAGATTTCTCAATTTCACTATCTGCTTTTGGACGCAAGCATTAAAGGTGCCGAACATCCGAAAGAATTGAAAAAAATCTCTCAAACTCAATGCCTACTATCGGATGCAAGAAACAGGAGTACCGGACGTCCGACACTCCCAATGGCTAGTTGACTCTTCAGCTGCCTTCTATCCATTAGAAATATTAATAGAGGAACTTTTTGGTCTCATATAAATAGAGCATGGTCAACTACTTTCAGAGAACTTTTGCACATTGAGACTACAAAAGCTTTTCTATAAAGCTTTTTGGTCTCATATAAAGATTTGTACTCTTAGCTATGTAAATTTCGTATAAGCTTTTCTTGGGTGAGAAAAATACTTCAATAGTGTAGTTTTGTGAGGGTTATCCGAGTAATTGTAAAATTGCCTAACTTGACCAAGTATAACTTGGGATAAGGAGAAAATGATCATTCTTTTGTACATAAAAATTAGTGGTATTTGATCAACTTGAAAAAACTTGCTCTATAAAGTAATATTTAAACTCAAGAGGAGTTTGGAATTTGGTTTGCTATTCTTTCCCTTTTTACTTACTATCTTGCAAACATAAATTGCTTATCTTTTCTACTCACAAGCAATCTTGCTTTCTTATTAACTGTTCCATTGAGTGGTCATCTAGAAAAGAGGATAAATTTCATATTGAACCAAAAAGTGTCTCATAACCTGATTAGCTTTTTAATTTACCTAATTCAACTCCCCTCTTAAGTTGTCTTCGATCCTTACACTTATTTTCATGAATTTGGTTGCAAAACTCTATACTTTTAACTTACATGTTCAATAACTTTTAAAACTAAAGTTTTAAGTGTATTTCACTTGTTTTAACCAAGATAATTTAGAAGTTTGGAAAGAAAGTTGGGTGTGACTGTGATTACCCCACTTCTCCGAAGGGCGAACCCAAGGGTATCGGAGGGGCCGCCTGCCTAGCTCGCGCCAGAACTCAAAACCTAAAGTAATAAAACTAGATAAATCGAAAGAGCACTATATACAATATATACAAACCCCAAAAGTGTTCTAATTACATTCTTCAAAAGTACCTGCTCATACTATTACATCCTTATAATTATAACCAAAACCAAAGAGTAGACCCTAAGGAGGGTCCTTATACAAACCAGCACAACAAAAACAAACATCCTAATTGTCCAACTATTACAAGCAAACCTAACTATACTAGTGTATGTGCCAAAAGTCCCCACGTCGGCCCCTGCTAAGGAAAACAAAAGGAAAGGGGTAAGCTATATGCTTAGTAAGTAAATAGGGGCAAAAGCGTAAATTTTACGTAACAACAGTTACACAGTAAGAGTAAAGCAAAAGCAGAAAAGTAACATCACATAATAAGGATACAGGTGGCTCCAAAGCCAGATCGTTTGCCATGCATGACCTCCCGCTGACACTCCGTCGACCACAAATAATGGTCCGTAGAACTTCACTTGTACTCCCACCGTACACCTTATCACCCTCTGTAACATCCCGAATATTAGGAGGTTGTTTGTGAAGAAAATATTAAAGTATATTTCTTCGGGTTTGATTTAAAACCTTATTTTGTTTTAAAAGACTAGAAACCCTAATGTTTTAATCAAAGACCCTAGTTTACTTGTGACTAAACGGTTTCTTAAATCTCTCATATTTTACTAGAGATCCTAATGTTAATTATTGAACTTGTAAATTCCTCACGTTTCCTTACAAAATTCCTTTTATTTGAAAATTATTATTTATTAAGGCCCTACTACCCAATTGTTCAACAATAAGTGCAGATGAACCTGGAAATAGGGTTTTACACTTCAGTTTCAAGATTTGAGCAAAATTAGGGTTTTTCGATTTTTCCGCCGGATGAATTTTCGGTACTGGCCAAGGATCAATTTGATGATTAAAAGTGACTTTTAAGTGAGAAATAATATGTGAGTAGTAGCCATGAGACAAGGTTAGTGAATGGAAAGAAAAAAAAAAACCTAGTACGTGAGTTTTTAAGAACGGCGCGAACCGGCGGGTCCCGCGCACTACCGTTTGAACGCACCACTGGACTACCACTTTCTTGCACCACAAGCTCATTGATATTTGAGCCAAAATATCTTCTTATATTCAGCTAAGAAGGACCGAAATTTGTGGCTAAGAAGCAAGGGGAAGAAAGAGAAAAATTAGTGGACAAGATTAGTCCAAGTGTTAGTAGAAATTTGTGGTCATAATTAACTCTAACCTTCTTACTTCTTATAAGACCAACACTTAGCTTCATTCCTCTTCATTTTGCTGCTGAAGAACCGTGAGTGAGAGAGAGGAAAAACAAGAGAGCAAACCTTCCATTTCATCTTCAAATCCAACAACTTAGTGAGAAAATAAACAAAGTAAACCGATTAAACTTGTTCTTGAGTGACTAAGTGTTGATTTGTGGTAAGTTTTTGAAGGAAGGAAGCTTGGACTACTCTTAGTGACCTCTACTCAAGGTAAGAGGATGATATCTCTCTAACTTTTTCTTTCAATCATAGTTAAAGTAAGCTTAGTAGCTTGATTGGTGGTAGATTCATGGATGCTAGCATGTGTAGTAGTTTTTCCCCAATTTAGTTGATGAACTAGGGTTTCTGATTTTCTGCTCAAGTTGATGTATGATGCATGAATGTTGTAATTAAAGTTATATAAGGTTGTTTAGTGGTGATTAGAACCAGAAATTTGAGGAAATTACACTTAGAGCTACAAATTCCAGATTTCTGGAAAATTTCCCAAGCATTCTGTCCGAAATTGTATCTACATGTTAGAGGCCGAATTGGCCTTTGGTCAAAGAAGAAAAGTTGTAGAGAATGGTATTTTATAGGTGCCTATAAAATTTCAGCTCAATCGGAGCGACGCAGAACGTGAAAAGTCCAAAATACCCTTACTGTTCTAAGTATTTCCCAGCAGTACGTTTCAGCAGTTGAGTCCAGTTTATCACGATTTTTGACCAGGATCCATTCTGATTTAGCTCTGGACCAAAACATGAAAGTTGTAGTGCTCTGAAGTAGCTTTAAAATGCTTCTAAGAACACCTGATTCGGACTTGTGTACACTGAGTTAGGTCCGTTACAGCATAATGCATTTAAACTGCCGGTGAATTGGTTTCTGGTTTGGTAATCGGAGATTTTGACTAAGTTACATTAGGAAATGGACTAAGTGACCTTCATGAATGTTGTAGTTTTGTGTCTTAGCTTCGAAAGGGCACAGGTTTCGTCTTAATCTGATAAGCGTAGCCTCGGATGTGTTATTACCGCATTTGTACGTCAAATCTGTCTTGTGCCACATTGAATTTCTGCACTTGTACTTGAGGCGATTCTTGTTGTTATAATATTGTGAGCCTATGGAACGGCTCTTGACATAAATTGCTTATTTGTATGATGTTGGGTTGTTGTTGAAGAAAAATAATGAAGCCTAAATGGCTGGAAGTTAGGTAAACACAAAGGGCATGCTGCCCGAATTTTTACTCGAGGTCTAGAAAACTATCTTTGCAACTTGAGTATGAGTTAAGAGTGATTACTGCTTGAACCATCTAGAGTACTTAAGTCTTCTTGTCCCAAGATATATAAATAAGGACTTGGCCGAACTTGTACCCCTTGAGAAATGAAATAATGATTGTTCAAAGTACGATTTCCTTGTACTTTCGACTCGCATGACCATTTCAAGTATAAATGTTACAAAGTTTTATCATTTAAAAAGTGAGCGAGTATTTCACGAGTATTCTCCAAGTGAATTTTCATTTCTTGATTCTTATTGAACGAAACGTCTAAGTTTCGAACTCTAATCATGTTTCAAAGTTCTCAAATTGAGTTTTATCGCAGATTTGGACTCCGAACTCGGAGTATAACCTGAAAGTGACCAGTAGCACTATATCTTTTGGGTGAGTGCTTTCAAATACCGAATTGAACTTGATACTTGAACTTGATACGTGACCAATCTGATTACATGTTATATACGTGAATTGTAAGGGCAAGAGTGTACTTTATCGCACTTGCCCTTACGTGATATACTTGTTTATTGTTGCAATTGACTTGATATACTTGATTATGATGTGCGCACTTCCTGGAATTCCAGAAACCCTGTGGCGAGTTACTCTAGTCGAGCCGGCAAGGGCTTGGTCGATTGGGTAACGAACCCTGGGTCTCTTGTATTGTCGAGTGGAGTGATATCTCCTCGACTAATCGGTATACTCGAGTATTACCACCCATGTTCTTGAGGATTTTGGGCCCAGCTGGGGGTTGAACGGTGGACGGAGAGTCGTTTAAGTGGTGTTCTACTGGATTGGTTACTTACTTGAAAGTTGACGGAGTGTCAACTACTACGGGATCAAGCTTCTGGTAATGTAATGGGAATTTGGCTCCTGAGAGTCATCCGTATCCTTATACTTTGGAGTAATTATTGTTTATTGGATTATTGTTTCTTTTGAAAAATTTTCTACATTCGTTCATTTTAAGATTGCTACTTGACGTGTTATTGCTCACCTTTATGAACTCTTCATGCTTGTTACTTTGCTATACCGAAAACTTGTACTTCTAAATAATGGTCAATTTGCTATTTGGAACCTCACTGGGCTTTTAGCTCATTCCACTCCATTTGTTTTCCTTTCAGGGGTACGAGTGACGCGTGAGACTTGTAAAAGACTAGCGTAGCCTTTTGTTTTGACTTTTGACTTTTTGGTCTTGTACTCGCGCTATTCCTCGAATGGAACATGTTGTACTTGGATTGTATACGTATTGAACTAGTTGGGTGTGTTGAGACTTTGTACCTCGATTTCTATTAATGTAAATTATAAGCTTGAATTGGGAATGTTATTTATGGTTCATGGATGTGTGTACGTGACTCGATTAAGATAGTGAGTGAGTCCTGGCGAGAGCTGGGCAGGCGGTCCGCCGAACCCTTTGGTACGCCTTAGGGGGAGGTGGGGTCGTCACACCCTCTCTGGCCAGACACCTCACAAACTTGCTCGAGCGAACGAAATTGAGCTTGCTTCACAAGCTCGGGTCACAAACTTGGTCCACATAATCGGTGAACCGGATTCACAAACTTGGTGACCTCAAACCAGGTTGGACTGATTTCGACCAAACCCTAACCGGCTCGAATAGTTCATCTAGGTTATGAGATCGGGCCCCAAACTCACAAACTTCACAAAATTTACTCAAAAGTCACCCCGAGCCACAAGCTCAAGGGGTTTAGTTCCAAAATGATTCATATACATATGCCATGTACAAATATGTGCGTAAATTAGGGTTTAGGTCGAGTGCGATAAAGTACACCCTCGCCTAGGTACCCTTTTCATACATATCGAAACACATAAGCAACTAACACATAAGAGCGGCCTGAATACTTACTCAACGAACAAAAGAACAAAAGTTCGAAATTTGTGCCGCGAGGAGTAGCTAGTAGGCCCCACCGGCTCTACCTAGCTCACCACCGTCTGAAATAGAATATTGCGTCACATAACATCATAAACAGCTACTAATATGCCTAAAACAAGCAAAACGGCAAAATCGGCACATACGAGTGCGGAAACGGCATACGGAAACGGGAATGGTAACCTAATCGCTTTGCCGTCAAAACTGTTTTGAGCCTAATCGAAGCTACGAGTGTCAGATCAAGGTACATGAGGTACCGTTATGAAGCTAAGAGGAAGGGTTACAGTTTTCATGAAGACACCTCAATCCGGATCTAAACGGAAATAGGCCGAAAGTACAGAAAACCGTTCCAGGAATTCGCACTCTAGAGTAACAAACAGGGTATGTTTCCTGGACCATAACTCCAAGCTCACAAATCCAAATCAGGAAATTACAAAGGCATTAGAAAGCTGAGACATAAGGGTAAAACTTTGATGTTTTGGCCAAGACCTGAATCCATTCAGAACAGAATGAAAGTTGAGTGTCAAAGTACCCGTCAGAACTGTCCAGATTGAAGGCAGTTCTGACGATCAATCTTGTTTTGGTCATAACAGGAGTTACGGAACTCGGATTTCGATGCACTTTATACTGTTTTGAAGCCAAAACCAAGATCTACATTTCTTATGAAGGAGTTGACACCCATATTGTACGGGATCAAAGCAGAAAAATGCACGGTCAGAGGCTGACTTCAAAACGCAGCACAAACCAATGTTCAAAACAGGCATGAGTGTTTTGTCTATAACTCAGGATACACTAATCTGTTTGACCTAAAATTTTACAGGCATATTCAGGACTTATGAGGTTACAAATTTCATGTTTTGAGGAACTTCTGAATCTGTACGTAACATCAAGAAACGTGAAGCCAAAGTTCGGATGCTGAACTGCCCAAGTTTTCTAGATTTGCCGGTTTTGCGCGCCGCAACCGCACGGTCCGTTTCTATGGTTCTTATACAAGTTTCCAACCAAATTCCTACCAATGAAACACACATATACCATCTTCTAAAAGGTCTATTAATGGTCCGAAATTCTCTCCTTATTTTACCACAAAATAACCAAACACGAACCATAATCCCTAACCTAACTTCATTTGCACTAAGGAACTTGATCTAACACCCAACTAACCAAACCCTAACCAACTAAACATTAGCCAAGCTAAACTAACCTAAGAAAGCCTAGGGTTTCTTAACCCAAATCAGTTTCTTTTCCACTAACTCATCAATCCAAAGAAACCAATCATCAAACACAACCACTACAATCTTCATAGCACAAAATTAAAGCTAATTAACTTATTTGGCATGAAACCCTAATTCTTTCATAAGCTTAATCAAAATTTCAGCAACATCATCATCATAATTAAACCATGAAACTTCAATATAAACATCACATCCACCATACAAATCCATAATCACAATAAAATACATCACTTCCATAGCTCAAAGATTACCCAAAACTTAACTTTCAAAGAAGATGATTTACCTTCAAATAGGTTTGGTAGATGATCAAACTTCAACAATCAAGTTCCTAAGTTGTTCCCTCAAGCTCCAAAAGCAAGATGGAAGCTATAAATTGCAGAATTTTGAAGCAAGTTTCCTCTCTTTTCTTTCCTCCTTGGTCAGCACTCTCCCTCTCTCTTTTCCTTCTTAATTTGTTTTGTTTTCTTATGATAACTTGCAAGTCTATGATATATATAAGCTAGTCAAAGTGTAGGAAGATATTTACACTCTCCACCAATCACATAAAAGTGCTTTATTTGCTTTTTAACCCCTGCACTTCAACTTAGTTTTTGTTCTACTCTTGCCCTCAAACATTTTGAACTCTTTCAATTAACTCCATAAATGATAACCTAAACTAGTTCAAAACGTGTAATCACACTTAATTACTTCACTAATCACTTTCTTATTTTAATCACCTATACTTAAACATTCTTTCTCCATAATAAAACAATCAAACAACAACTTTTATAACATTGGCAAAGTTAGGGTTTTTAAACCCAACTTAAGCTTTTTAATAAATTATAACACTAAAGGTTTACTAATCTAAAGTTTGCTAACCATTTCAAACTTGCTAAACCTTTGTAAACTAAAACGAATCCTATTTTTATTTGTGCCAAAACACACACTAGAATACCAAACATGAACTATAACTTGAACCTACAAATAACACATAAACTAGGGTTTAATCATAAGCAAAGTTAGGGTTTTCAATCTTAACCGAGATTAGGGTTTCCTTCTCAACCCTAAAACCCCAATTAACCGCACAAAATAATGAAAAACCCTAATATCAAACTTAAGAACTGACTGGGGCCTCACAGTGACAGCCCCACCTCCCCCTAAGGCGAACCAAAAGGTTCGGCGAACCGCCTACCAAAGCTAATTATCAGTTTCGGACAAAAACAGGGCAGTAAGGGTATTTCAGTCTTTTCATAGGATACGTTGCTCCGATTAGGCTAAACTTTTGCAGGAAACTACAAAACATCATTATCTACAACTTTTATGTTT
This sequence comes from Coffea arabica, assembly GCF_036785885.1. Lineage (NCBI taxonomy): Eukaryota > Viridiplantae > Streptophyta > Magnoliopsida > Gentianales > Rubiaceae > Coffea > Coffea arabica. The sequence goes on from NC_092329.1 coordinate 41,224,802, forward strand.
TAGCCTAAGGCTGATTCGGTCTCTAACATGCTCAAATAAATTCGGACAGAATAGGCTTGCTTGGAACCCTAATCTGGAATTTTAGTTTCAAACCAACAATTTTTCACAAACCATCATTTCCAACACATACCAACTCCATCTTACACTATAACAAACCATTAATCCATGACTAAACAATAATTTATATATTAAAACAGAAAATCCTCAATAAATAGGAAAATTTGCACATCTCAACCATAAGTCATGAAATAATCCACAAACTAACATATTCAACCTTTATAAACCTCCAATTTCACATCATTAAGGACAAAAGAGAATTTCCTTGACAACTTACCTTTGTAACTCCAAGAAGTAAGACAACTAGAACTTGTTCTTCACAAATGGCTCCACTCAACACCTTAAACTAGCTTAGCAACTCCCTTTTGTGGAGAAATTTGGAATTTAAACGGTTGGTTTGGGAGATTCAAGCAAGAAAGGAAGGAAAATTGAAGAAGTTTTCTCTCTTTTTCTCCCTTGAAGAGTTCAGCCAAGAAGCTTGAGAAGAAGATGAATTTTTTGGTCAATTTTTTGGTTATTAGTAAAGGTAAAGTTAAATGGTCAAAGTCCAAGATTAAGTAAGATGGTGACACTTGTCACCTTTTAAGCTTAAACTTATCCTCTTGTCTCTCCAATACTAATCCATCTATGTAACCTCCAATTATCTCTTAACACCAAGTAAATAAATCCCTTTATGCAAAATTTAACCTAATCGGCCGAATTTTATCGAACTTACCGCACTAATGGGTCCCACGTCCGGTATACGATCTTAATTTCTCAAAACCTAACTAATACTAGAAAAATAATTTAAAAACCCTGTTTGCTCATAAAAATTATGTGTAAAATTTTCTCTATAAAGAAAATATGGAAAAGCGTGCGATAAAAAAGAATAAAACCTAGAAATTAAGAAAATTACGGGTTCTCACACTCTCTCCCCCTTAAAAGAATTTCGTCCTCGAAATTCCTTATCATCGCCTTCTCCGGGATACAAAATTTTACTACTTCCTTCTTATAGTCAAATTGAGTATCGCACCTAACTAACTAATCAAGTATCCCTTCACTAGCCAAACTCATTGAATTCTTTCATATAGTTTCTTTTCCTTCTCAAATTGAACGTCTCATACACCATTCTAGTGGTTAAACGGTGGCATACCAGAATCTTACCTTCCACGTCTTCAAACGAGTCAGGGGTTTGATGTTGCTCTAGTGCATACGCCCGAGCCGACACCTTTGGTCCATTCTTCTCCCTCTTCGACCCGTTAGAGTTGGTCGTGGTTGTCTGTTGGCTCCTACTCCCTTCTTGAGATCGACCTGGGCAATTTACGATTTGATGATCTGCGCTCCAACAACGCAGACATTTTCTTCCTTTCTTCCAACAGACATCCTCCGTGTGATTTGGCTTTCCATAGTTCCCGTAGGGACCACGGGAAGCGGAGACTGAGCCTCTCTGTGAGGCATCATTTGACATCCTCGGTAATTGTGCTCCCTCGTTTCCCCTTCCAATCTTAGGAGGCGTACCCTTATCCTCTTGCTCTGAGCTACTTCCAGGAAATTCCCTTTTCTTTGCTTGAAAGTTTCTAACTTGAAGTCTTGCGTTTTCCACTCTTTGAGCTTTCTCCACCGCATCACTAAAGGTATTGAGTTGGGCTACAGCCAGGTCCTTCTGAATCTCAACGTTTAATCCTTGGACAAAACGCCTTATCTTCCTTTGCTCAGTCACGATTAACTCGGGAGCGAACTTGGATAACCTGGTGAATTGGCTCTCACACTCGGCGACGGTTTGAGTTCCCTGGCGGAGCCTAATGAACTCATCTTCTTTCTTTTCCTGGATCAGAGGTGGGAAATACTTCGTGTTGAATTCTCTCATGAAATTCACCCACGTCCTTGGGGTTTGTTCTCTTTCCCATTTCAGTCTTATGATATTCCACCAAGAACGGGCTGTCTCCTCTAGTTGGAAGACAGCAAATGTGACCTGTCGCTCCTCAGTATAATGCAACGCGGCAAATATATCAATCATCTTCTCTAGCCACCTCTCGGCCACGTCAGGGTCTGGTCCTCCCAGGAATTTCTGTGGCGAGAACTTCTGAAATCGTTCAAGAGCTTTATCCTCACCCTCGGTATGATTACCAGGATTTCCCGGCTGATGAATAGGATTTTTACCTTGATATTCTACTACGTGAGTCAAAAGGTCGGTCATTTGTTGAATGGCTGCGGCCACTTGTACGTTCGGATCAACCCTGGATTCAGGGTTTGGTTCAGACATAGTTCCCCTTGTATCCCCTTCAGTCGTGGGTTGCCTAATTCCGCGACCACGACCATGTCCACTACGGGTGCCTTCCATATGGCTTAACCAGTCTAGGGTTGAAGCGCAAATACAATATTAAAACAAAGTATGCAGGTATGAGTGATAAAAGTAGGCAATATACATGTAGCACATCTAACACAGACAGATCACACAGTAGCAGTCAATTAGATACAAGCAAAAGAAAACATCTTTCGTGATACTAACTAAACCAATGGTACAAGAGCAACCAATTAAAAGCTTTTCCCCCTCTAGGGCTCCAGCCATAATCTATGAGAATAACACAATTTATATCTTAGGCAAGGTTAATCATCCGTAATGAAACCCTAACACATCACATGACGTTCCATAGAATCGAATTTCTAGTCCGCCCAAGTCATTTCTAACCTAGGCTCTCATTTATTTAGTAGTCGGGCACAAGAATCCCAAAATAAGATAATTCACAACTCGGGCTGGCCAGTCCCAAGAGTAATTCATCTACAATCGAGATTCTTACCTGACCTACAGATCTATTGTCTCCAAGTACCATGATAAAGGTTTAAAACCTATAACATTTCATGATCCAAAGCTTATGATCAAAAGAGCACTTAAACATTCGTACACATTCACGGAATTGGGACCATAACACCACTTGGTCCAAGCTCACTCCGCGCAAAGACCACGCGAAGCAGGCTCTGATACCACCTATGACAGCCCCACCTCCCCCTAAGGCGAACCAAAGGGTTCGGCGGACCTCCTGCCCAACTCTCGCCGGGACTACGGATCCGGAACGAGCGTAACCCCTACCAACCGCTCAAAAGAATTTCGAGAAAATAACATTCGCTGTCCGAAACCCAACCAAGCACAACAACTTTAGATAACCCTAGAAAAGAACATTTCCAAACCAAATCAACTTAGGAACATGGTTAAACACTTTTATATACACATGGTTGCAAATTTACAATTCAAAAGGGAATTGTTTGGTTAAAATACATTTAAGGTTTTCCAACCATCGAGGAGCTATACAAAAGAATACTAAAACTAGCTCAACTCATGCTTCAAAACATCATAGTCTTCAAAAGGTGATTTCCTGTAAGGAAAACAAGGATAACGAAACGGGGTGAGCTAAAAGCTCAATGAGGTGCCCAAAATAATAGCAGTCAAGAACCAAGGAACTTCATGCTCAATTAATCACATAAGTGTAGCAAATAAGGAGAGGAACAAAACAACTTAGATAAAAGGATACAGGTGGCTCTCAAGAGCCAAATTCCCCGTTGCAGTACTTGATCCGACTATGTTGACCCTCAGTCAACTTTCAAATAAGGAAACCAGTCCAGTAGAACACCACTTTAGCGCCAAATCCCGTTCACCAACCATAGCCCCTTACCGGACCCAAACGCCAAACAGGAACAGGAATGGTAATACTCGAGTATACCAGAATCAAGAGTCTCAATACCCAAAGATTTCCCCAGGAACAGGTACCCAAGGATTGTCAATTATCTCGACCAAGCCCTTGCTGGCTCGATTTAATTAACTCCCCATGAGGTTGAGCTCAAGTTTAATAGGACGATCAAGTTTAACAGGACGATCGTTGGACACACTTCCAAACGATCTCATAACAAGTTCAAGTACATAACAAGTACAAGTAATAGATTCCAGTTCATTCAGTACAAGCAAGAGAACAAGTGTGATAAAGTACACCCTCGTCTCATACAAGATAAAAAGTCAGGAAAGATATTCAAATAGCAAGTTGCAAGTACAGAAAACCAGTTTAACAATAATTCAGGAGAGTGGTGCACTCACCTGATGAAAAAAGGATAATTTCAAAAGTTTCCTTCCCAAGTATGGCTTTACTTGCCGGCACCTCCTAGAACAATCAAAGCAAACACTTAAGACTGGGCTCCAAGACCTAATAAGTGGAATTCGCAAGTAAAACTCGATTACAAGTTAGGGGCCTATCGAAATGAACCATTAATGTAAAGCAAAGAGGTGACTTTGGAGTGAAAATATAACGATTAGCCCAAAAGGCATGAACAACCTCAAAACCCTACGTACAATGACTGACCAACTCCAAATTTGAAGTAGAAAATGAAAGTAAGATCGATACTAGGAAAATAGGATTTTCCAGTTTCGCGCAACCCTATATGAAAAATCATATCTCAAGTTTTGTAAGTCTAAAATTAGTAAAAGTTATACCGTTGGAAAATACATTCAAAGGGCTATAACTTTCCAGAGAACACCCTCATAAGATTTAGAACGCAAGTCAGTAAAATTCAAGCCTCAATTTGCTACTTTATCCAGTGAAAGACAGAACAGGTACAATATTTCAGTCAACTTTGAAAAATCACCATAAATGGTACAGACATAAACAGGGTCTGAAATTTACAAGGTTTATAGCCCTATGAATCTAGTTTAAAATGCAATAAATTTACAAGGTTTTCCAACCAAACCTCAACACCCACAAATCACAAGCTATCGAACACCTTTAATTAGAGCCACAATAAGGCTCGAATACGAGTCATAAACCGAATCCACGTATCACTAGAGTAAAATCATATGGAACGTATAAGTGCAAAATCAAACTAGGACATATGCGGAAACGAAGTTTGGGTGGGAAAACAAAAGGCAGATTTACTGTTGCTTAGCGGAATTAACACTACTGAAGCTATCCTTGTCAGATTGAGGTGTAATTTACACCGTTTCGAAGCTAAGAGAAAGGGCTACAATGCTAAAGAAGGCCACTCAGTCCAGTTTGCAATGTATCTAGGTCAAATTTACCAAAACAACCCCAGATTTTCCAGTTTGAAGTTTACTATGAAATGCAACCAGCAGTCCTAATTCATTCACCCATATCTCAGCACCTACGACTCCATTTCAAGTGATTCCAAAGCCATCTGAATGCTAAGATACCAGGCTATAAATGTTAAGAAGATATCAACAACTAAATCAGTAGTATTCCTAGTCAACCTAACCAATTACCAAAGCAGATTATCAGTTTCGAACAGAAACATGGCAGCAGGGGTATTTCAGTCTTTTCACAGGATACATTGCTCCGATTGGGTTGAAATTTTGCAGGAAATACAAAACATCATTCTCTACAACTTTTATGTTTTAGCCTAAGGCTGATTTGGCCTCTAACATGCTCAAATAAATTCGGACAGAACAGGCTTTCTTGGAACCCTAATCTGGAATTTTAGTTTCAAACCAACAATTTTTCACAAACCATCATTTCCAACACATACCAACTCCATCTTACACTATAACAAACCATTAATCCATGACTAAACAATAATTTATATATTAAAACAGAAAATCCTCAATAAATAGGAAAATTTGCACATCTCAACCATAAGTCATGAAATAATCCACAAACTAACATATTCAACCTTTATAAATCTCCAATTTCACATCATTAAGGACAAAAGAGAATTTCCTTGACAACTTACCTTTGTAACTCCAAGAAGTAAGACAACTAGAACTTGTTCTTCACAAATGGCTCCACTCAACACCTTAAACTAGCTTAGCAACTCCCTTTTGTGGAGAAATTTGGAATTTAAACTGTTGGTTTGGGAGATTCAAGCAAGAAAGGAAGGAAAATTGAAGAAGTTTTCTCTCTTTTTATCCCTTGAAGAGTTCAGCCAAGAAGCTTGAGAAGAAGATGAATTTTTTGGTCAATTTTTTGGTTATTAGTAAAGGTAAAGTTAAATGGTCAAAGTCCAAGATTAAGTAAGATGGTGACACTTGTCACCTTTTAAGCTTAAACTTATCCTCTTGTCTCCCCAATACTAATCCATCTATGTAACCTCCAATTATCTCTTAACACCTAGTAAATAAATCCCTTTATGGAAAACTTAACCTAATCGGCCGAATTTTATCGAACTTACCGCGCTAGTGGGTCCCACGTCCGGTATACGATCTTAATTTCTCAAAACCAAACTAATACTAGAAAAATAATTTAAAAACCCTGTTTGCTCATAAAAATTATGTGTAAAATTTTCTAAATAAAGAAAATATGGAAAAGCATGCAATAAAAAGAATAAAACCTAGAAATTAAGAAAATTACGGGTTCTCACATTGGGATTGTTGAAAGTCTAGTAATTGTAGTTTGGGCTTATCTCAGGAGCCAAGAGTGAACCGAAAGAGAGTCTAAATGCCGAAGAGTAATTTCAAACTAACTGGCGTGCGAGGCCTCATAATTTTATTATTTCAAAATATTATTAAATTGGTCATTTCAAAAATATTTCGTACTTGAGTTACCCAAAAAAAAATTACTAAAGTACATGAATTTCTCAAAAATAAATTTTACCGATTGGTTCTTTAAGCGCATATTATTTTAATGCCCAAATTTATTCAAGATGAATTGCTTACCATGATTTTTATTGTTATATACACTTGGATTAGCATATTGTAGAGTTTTAGAATCGAATAAGTTGAATTTCCAAGTTCAAACGAGAAAACCCTTAAGTTTGACCTTTATACGCGAGCGTGCCGAAAAGGCCCCGACAGCCACATTAATTTGATTAATTGGAGATTTTAAGAACATGAGACTACTAGTAATGTATTATTAATGTACTAGGAAAATTACTTCAGAGGTTTAGTGCACAAAAGTTGCAAACGAGCTCGAAAATTGGACACGCGAAGACCCTAAACGGACCTAGCATGAGTTGACACTTAGACTTAACCATTAAGTCACCAATTCTGTCCACTTTCATTACAAAATTTGATTTCACTCTCTCTCCTCTCTTCACTCTCTATTTGGCCAAAAATAGGAAGAAAAACAAAGGGGAAGAAAAAAATCTAGCCAAAATCCTCACAAGTGAATGAAAAAGCTTCCCAGACCCAGAAAAGGAGTGCATCGAGTAGTGTAGCGGAGGAATTAAGTGAAGCGAGAGTCCCTTCCAAAGTGCAAAAAGTGAACTTTTTGTCCCACCCACCATGGACATTAGGGGCGATAGGTGAAGGATCTACAAAAGAAAGCCAAATCAGATTTGGAAAAAGTTTTCAAGAAAGCCAAAAGATGGCTTCTCACGTGGTCTGTGGGTACTGTGGAAAGGCAAATCATGTCGAAAGCGATTGTTGGAGAAAGGGGCGGAAATGTTTAATCTGCGGAAGTGGCGATCATCAAGTTAGCAACTGTCCGAGGAGACAGTCACGTGAAAGCAATACTCTGCAACTGGATGGAGCTAAATCACAAGTGAATGAAGGAGGGAAACGAACTAGTGGACCGGCAAAGGTTTATGCTTTAGACAACCGACAAGTTCTAGACTCGTCTGAGGCAACTGAAGGTAAAATTTCGAGGACGAAATTTTTTTAAGGGGGCGAGAATCTGAGGACTCGCAAATTTCTTGTATTTTTCTCAAAAATACCCTTTTATTTGAAAATTATTATTTGTCAAAGCCCACTACCCAATTATTTCACAATAAGTGTAAGTAAACCTAGAAAACAGGGTTTTACGCTTCGGTTTCAAGTTTGGAGCAAAATTAGGGTTTTCGCGATTTTTCGCCGGATGAATTTTCGGTACAGAGTAAGGATTAAATTTGAGGATTAAAAGTGAATTTTACATGAGAAATAATATGTGATTGGTAGCAATGATATAAGGTTAGTGAATGGGAAGTAAAAACCATAGTACGTGAGTTTTTAAGAAAAACGGCACGAACCGGCGGGTCCCGCGCACTACCGATTGAACGCACCACTTGACCACCATTTATCTCACCAAACAAATTTATTGAACTTGAGCAAAATATCTTCTCTCTTGGCAGCAAGCTTGACTGAAATTGTGGCTCATATGCAAGGGAAAGAAAGAGAAAAATTTTGTGGTCAAGATTAGGCCAAGTGTTGGTCAAAAATTGTGGTCACAATTAGCTCTAATCTTCTTGTCTTCCTATAAGATAACTAAGCTCCATCTTCCCTCATTTTTTTCTTGCTAAGTGCTGAGCTAAGGGAGAGAGAAAAGGAGAGCAAGATAAACAAAATTTCCTTCTTGATTTGCTTCAACCCAAGTAAGAAATCCAATTCTAAACCGATTAAAGTACTAAGTGTGAGTTGGGAAGCTTGAAGAACCAAGAAATATCAAAGGGGGTGAAGGATCACTCTACCAAGCCTTGCTTTTGAGGTATCAACATTTGATCATGATCTTTGTTGCTTTGAATCTTGCTTTAAGATGTGTTTTAGCTTAAGTTTTGGCTTGATTTCATGATTATGCAAGTGGGTGTGATGAATTTGGAAGTTTTCCCCAATTTATATGATGAGCTAGGGCTTGATGAATTTCTGCCCAATTTGTTGTATGAAGTATATATGTTGAAATTAAGGTTATAAGAGAGGCTTTGGTAGTGATTAGACCAAGAAATTAAAGAAAGTTCCATTGTTTACAAAAAATTCCAGAATCTGGAAAATTTTTCCCAACATTCTGTCCGAATTTGAATCCCTATGTTAGAGACCGAATTGGCCTTAGGTCAAAGAAGGAAAGTTGTATATAATGGTATTTTATAGGTGCCTACAAAAGCTCAGCTCAATCGGAGCAACGTAGGACGTGAAAAGTCCAAAATACCCTTACTATTTTAAGTATTTCCCAAGCAGTCCGTGTGATCAGTTAAGTCCAGTTTATCACTTTTTTCGACTAGGATCCATTCTGATTTAGCTTTGTGCCAAAACATCAAAGTTGTAGTATTCTGAATTATCTTTCAAATGCCTCTAAGAACACCTGATTCGGACTTGTGTACTCTGAGATATGTCCATTACAGTGTTCTGCATTTAAACAGCCGGCGAATTGGTTTCTGGTTTAGTAATTTGAGAATTTGACTAAGTTACATTAGGAACTAGACTAAGTCACCTTCATGAATGTTGTAGCTCTGTGTCTTAGCTTCGAACCGGCATAGGTTTTGTCTCAATCTGATAAGCGTAGCTTCGGATATGTTATTTCCGCATTCGTACGTCAAATCTGTCTTGTGCTAAGTTGAATTTCTGCACTTGTGATTGTTGTAATTCTTATTCTTATGATATTGTGAGCCTATGGAACGGCTCTTGACTTGAATTGCTTATGTGTGATGTTGGGTTGTGGTTGAGGGAAAATAATGAAGCCAAAATGGCTGGAAAATTAGGTAAACACAAAGGGCGTGCTGCCCAAATTTTCGCTCGAGGGCTAGGTTTCTATTTGAACTTGTATACTTTTGTTTGGCCAATACCATGACCGGTTTTCCATTTTAAAACATGATTTTTCATCATGGGGTTCAAACAACCCTCTTCTTACTTGAAAGTCATCTTTATACGTTTTACTCCTAATTAGTCGGGTTTCTTTGTTTCCCTTAAATGTTTTGCTCGATAAACTGTAATATGTTCTCTTGTTCAACCTTAGGTTTCATTGGTGACTAAGGGTAATATCTGGAAGGATATTTTGCACGTTATTTTGCATATCTAGGTGAGTGTTCCTTATTTGACTTTATGGCTTGTTGTTATCATTTGCTAATGTGTTAATTGCTTTTAATGATTTCCAAAACGAGCTTTCTAGGCGAGTGTGTACTTTATCGCACTCGACCTAAATAACTGTGCAATTTTCAAGGATTTAATGATTGAAATGTTACTTGCGCATGAATGTAAGCCTTTTGGGCTGAACTGGCCATTGCCCCTTGTTACCGGTCGTCTCGAGCCAGAAGCGGACTCGGTCGGGCGATTAGGGACTTGGGTGAACGTTTGGTATACTCGAGTATTACCCTGTAGGTTGGTGGAGACTGGCCAACGGCCAGGACGGGGGTAAATGAATGAATGAATGAACGAACGAACGAACGAGGGTTTATTGATAAACGAAAATTGCATTTTCAAATGATTGGAGGAATAAGGGGAAATGTCAGGAGAACGAATGAATGAATGACCGAATTGCTCCTTGTGAGCCGTATCCTTTTAATGAATGTTACTATTGCTTTCCATTGTAAATGTTTCTTGAATTATTGACACTCCATGTTTTATGTATTGAATTGATTGTTTGATTGTTTGATTATCTGTTTGGAACCTCACTGAGCTTTTAGCTCACCCCTTTAGTTTTGTTTTCCTTAACAGGGGACGGCAAGCAGGATAAGAGCATAGACTAGCCTAGTCTAGGTCTTTTGGTTCTTTTGTAATGGTTCTCGCCCTAGTGCTTGGCACGGGCTAGTTGTATGGTGAAGTGAGAACCTTTGTGCATTTGATGGTTGTACTTCCTTTTGAGATAGCGATGTATATAAGTTCCACTTTAAGTTTGGATTGCTGCCCTATTTATTCTTGTGATTTGTTCTGGATTTGATTAAAGAACGACTGAGTCCCGGCGAGAGCTGGGCAGGCGGCCCGCCGAACCCTCTGGTACGCCTTAGGGGGAGGTGGGGTCGTTACACTGTCCAACTAAGTTCTTGAGGTAACTCACTCACCCACACTTTAATCTTGCAAAATTATTGCTCAAATGGAGCAAAGCTTGCAAAATTATAGCTCAAATAGAGCAAAGGTAGCATGGGTTTGCAACCTATGGTAGAATTTGGGTTGATTGGTTGAGTAATTATTTTCTTGCAATTTCATGACATGCTTGAGGGCTTGAGGATGCTTATTGGTGGCTGATTTGATGAATTTACATGTTGTGGTTGCTGATATTGTGCTATGTTACATGTATATACAATGATTGATGGAATGAAGTTGGAAGAAAGTTAGAAATTTGGAGAAGGTACTGTCTGAAATTTCAAGGACTTGTGCCCTGTTTTGCTTTGATATTTTTGTGCATAATTTGGCTACAAATGTGAGTGATATATGTTGTGTTATGTGTGGGGTGGTTGTCTACAAAAAATTAGCCAATTTGGTTGGATAAATTTGAGTTATGAGCAAAGAGGCAAAACTGGACTAGGTCCAGAAATTTTCTGACCAGTGATCTTGTAGAGATCATAACGTTTTTCTCGATGATCAAAATTGAGTGCCATTTGAAAATAGACTCTTAGAGTTTTAAAATGGTACCAAGCTCATTTTCTAGTTCGTCCCGAGCGATTCGTGGCGAGTCTTGAAAGTTGGCTGCCTGTTTATTACTGTTCATCCGAGACTGTCCAGAAAATCCAATTTATTGCTTGATTTTGAACCACTTATGTCTAGATTTTGGAAATGATTTTTCCTACACAAATATAGCCTTGTAAACCTAGTTTCTAAAGTCACCAACCATTTTCAATTTCACTGAGAATCGAGTGAGATACAGCATAATTAGCAAAGTGCATTATATCTGGAAAATTTCTGGAAAGACCAACTGTCCAGGAATTTTAGCAAATCTTCAACTTTTATTTCTTGAGCTAGGAACATCGGAATCGAGTTCCATTTTTTTTATTTGAAACCTGGATTGGAACTTTACCTGCATATCAAATTTCAAAGGCTGGTTTTGATTCTATGATTTTGGCAAAATTCCAAAGTTATTGGAAAAACTTGGACTGTTTTGACCTATCTTCAAAGAATAGTAAACTTTCTTTGAGAAATTGACTTGTTTTTTATTTGATTCTTGGAAAGTGACCTTCTACAAAGTTGTTATGCTTTGAATGAAGTTTCTGACGGTGTAAAATGTTTCACTTTTAGACTTTCCGAACCTCCGGACTGATTTTTCCAAGAATGACTCGAAAAGTGAAAATTTCCAATTTGGACCTAAATGTTCTTTTAAGAGCCTAGGTTACATTTTTACAACTCTTAGAGCATTTCAAACCTATTTTCATGGTGAACTTGGGTTCACCTATCACTTGCGACCTCATTTGAAAGTCGGTTCCTTATGAACTGAAATACTTTGGAAACTTGAATTTTGGAGTCAAAATTGACTATTTCTTTTCTTTACACGAATACTGTATGGCCTGGAATTTGATATACAATGCATTATTGCATCCCTTCAGGATCTCAAGAGGACTTCGACGGAACTCCCGGCGAAGCGTCTTAGAGCTAATTTCTGGAACTTTGACTTTTAATACTTGGTGAGTGTCAAGTGCATGTTTACTTGTACTTCACTTGAGATTGGTTGCCTACATGAACTCTACTTGAACTTGTTGTTTCATGAACTATACTTGTTGAGGGAAGTGTGTACTTTACCTGTGAGAACCCGTAACTTTTCCATCTTCTAGATTTTATTATCTTTAATGGCATGTTTTCTGCATTTTCTTGATTAGGAAAAATTCTAGATAATTTTTATGAGTAAATATAGTTTTTAGATGATTTTCCTAGTATCGGATAGTTTTTGAAAAATTAAGAACGTATAACAGACGTGGGACCCGCTAATGCGAAAAGTTCGGAAAAATTCGGCCAGTTAGGTTAAGTTTTGGATACTGGGTTTAATTTACCGGGTGTTATGAGATATTTAGAGGTACCAAGTGCATAGGTGTGAGAAAGACTAAAACAAGTTAGGCATTAATTAATGAGAGGGACATGTGTCACCATATGATTAAATCTTGTTTTGACTTACTATTCAACCTTTTACCAATTAGTAAATAAAACCAAAAATTGACCAAATATCTTCCATTTTTCTTCAAGCTTGGCCGAATTTCTCTCTAGGAAAGGAAGAAAGAAAACCTCTTCAACTTCTTGATTCTCTCTTGCTCAAATCCAAGAATTCAACCATCTAAACTTGTTTTTGTTCCATAGAAACACTTAAGGGAGTGATAGTGAGTTGTTTTGTGGAGTTATTTGGAAAGCTAAGAGGACCAATAGCTCTCTCTCTCTTGTTTCTAAGCTAAGTTGTGAAGAACCACTTTCCTTCCTTGATTGATGCTTAAATCATGCTTAGTGGTAGTATGAGATGCCATGTTATGGATTATATTTTGAGTTGTGGTTGAATTGATGAACTTTTATATTTTTTTGGGGATTTTTCTATTTTAATATGAACATGATTGTGTGGCTATCTATGATGTTTGGAAATGGTATATAATGACTCCAGGAGGCGGATAAAGTGATTAATTGTAACCAATTTCTGGTTTGGAAGAAATTTTAGAAAGTTAGGGTTTTCGTGGGAACTTTATGTCCGGTTTTTTATCTCCTAGTTAGAGGCTGAATTGGCCTTAGCTTAAAACATGAAAGTTGTAGGTAATGACATTGTAGAGGTGCCTGTAAAATTTCAGGTCAATCAGAGTAGTGTAGAATGAGAAAAGTCGAAATTACCCTTGCTGTCCTGGTTTTATCCGAATGTAAGAATTGCGCCTGTAATTGGTTGTTTTGGCTGGAATTGCTTTGGAATTGGATGTTGAGGTCTTCTAATGAAATGTAGCCCTCTTTCTAAGCTTTCTACTGGCTTTGGAATTTATGGATTTAGACTTGTACAGGCTGACTTATGCTGATTACAGCAGAATGTGGTTTGTGAATCTGTTTTTGTGGTTTTAGTGTAGTACCTTGCATTTTTGACCCAGTTGTACTCAAAACTGGGTTGAGTGACCTTCTGTAATGTTGTAGCCCTGTCTTTTAGCTTCGAAACGGTGTATTTTACACCTTCATCCGGTAATCGTGGTGCCTTTGGTACCATTACCGTAAAAAGAGGTCAAAAACTATTTTTTTCAGGGCCAAAGTTAATTACGTTTCCAAATTTTCTGGTTTCCTCTAATGTGTGTGTATGCTTATGGAACCCTATTGGGGTCATATTTGGCATCGGATTATGACTCGTTATCGAGTCTCATTGTACTTGTTTGCATGTTTTAGGGCGTGACGGTGGTTCACGACGTTCTTGTGACTGAAGTGCATGAAACCACATTTGCAAGCTTGGTGAGTGTACTACTCACTTGTGTGTCACTATATGGCTTTGATACTTGAACTTGATGTGTTGAATGTTAAATGATTGAAGTGAGAGCGTACTTTATCACTCTCACTTATTGTTTATCATGTTATTGGAATGTTACATGAAATGAAAGTACTTGACTTGGTGTCGTTTGGACGAATATCCAACGACCATGATTGTTACCATTGAGCTCAACCCCATTGGTAGTTGATTGAATCGAGCCGGCAAGGGCTTGGTCGTGCCAATTAATGAACCTTGGGGACTGTTATGGAATCTTGTAGTATGAGAGACTCTCGATTCCGGTATACTCGAGTAATACCACAGTGCAAGTGTTTGGAGTTCGGGCCCGGTAGGGGTATGTTGGGTGGAAGGAAGGGAAGTAAAGTGGAGTCTACAGTTGGTTACTTTTGAACATTGACGGAGAGTCAATGACGTCCGATCAAGAAATGCAAACGAGGGAAAAGGGCTCTTGAGAGCCATCCATATCCTTTTATCACCACCATTAATGTGTGCCTTTGTTTACTTTTGGTGAATCGAAATGAAAAGCTTTATGTTTACATGAACTTGGTTGTTTAAGTGATAGTATATCACTGGGCAATTAGCTCACACCGTTCCTTTGTTTTCCTTACAGGAATATGACTCCTTTTGGAATGAATTTTGATAAATGGTTGCTAAATGAACTAGATAAATATCTCTTTTGTATTGTATATGAAGTGGGACCCTAAATGTATCTTTAGGGCCGTTTTCACTTTAATTTGGCAAACCAAACATGTAGTAACTTTTGGATTACTTTTGTATGCCGTTGTGGCTTGTAATTGCAAAATGTCAAATGTATATGTGTTTTAATGTTTGGTTGGGTTCTGACGGGTCCGTTACTATTCATGGCCGACTCCGGATTTCATTTTTTTTTATTTTGGGTTGTTTTGGCTATTTTGACTTGTTTACGCGCGTTTTAAGTTCCGGAACGCAATAGATCGCTCGAAACTGCACCGTTAGTCCTGACGAGAGCTGGGCAGGCAGTCCGCTAACCCTTTGGTTCGCCTTTGGGGAAGGTGGGGCTGTTACAGGTGGTATCAGAGCCACTTCGCGTGGTCTCTGCGCGGAGTGCGCTTGGGGCCAAGTGGTGTCATGGTCCTGCTTTTGGTGAAGGTGTTTAAAGGTATAAGTGCTCTTTTGAGCGTAAGCTATGAACTGTGCATGTCATAAGTGTAAGGATCATTAGCATTGGACATGAGAAAGTTAAGTATGTATGTCGGGTAGGAATCTTTAATAAGGATGATTTACGCTTGGGACCGGCCGGCTCGAGTTGTGAATTATCTTTGATAGGATTCTTGCGCCCGGATACGAAAGAGATGGGAGCTTAGGTAAAAAAAAAAAAGGATTGGGCGAACTAGAAATGTGGTTTTTGAAATTTCGTGTGGAGTTGGTCTCGTAGGTTATGGACGGAGCCCTAGAGGAGGAAAAGCTTTTCGTGAGTTCTTTTGTACTTGTGACCTAGTTGTCTATAGTACTTTTGGAGGACCCTTTTGTTGCATGGAATGACTTCGTATGTACTTGACTGACTGTTCCGTATAATTGCTTAACCTGGTTATGTGTTCTATGTATACGTGTTATGTGTTGAAATGCTCTTCGCGGTAATTGTTTGAGTTACGTATTCTTGTTACATTGTTCTTGTTTGGTGCTACGAAAAGAAGGGTTAGGTGCCCTTTAACAGTATAGTTATTTTGTGACATAGATTGACTTAGATTGATGGAAGGCACTCGAAGTTGTCGAGGCCGTGGACGCGGGGGTAGGCAACCCACGCCGGACAGGGGTATTGGGGAAACCTCTACTGGCCCTAACCCTGACCCCAATGTGCAAATAGCTGCCGCTATGCAGCAAATGACGAACTTGCTAGCACAAGTGGTGCAGCAATAAGGCCAGAATCCAAACCCTAATCCTAGAAATCCTGGCAACCATGTCGAGAGCGATGACAGGGCACTAGAAAGATTCCAGAAGTTTGCCCCATCCAAGTTCATTGGGGACCCCGATCCGGATGTCGCCGAAAGGTGGCTCGAAAAGATGGTCGATATTTTCGCTACCCTGCACTATACCGAAGAACGGCAGGTGACTTTTGCCATTTTCCAGCTGGAAGGGGCGGCCCGTTCCTGGTGGAATATCATTCGGCAAAAATGGGAACGGGAGCAAACGCCCAGGACTTGGGTAAATTTTATGAGAGTGTTGAACGCGAAATTCTTCCCTCCTCTGGTTCAGGAGAGAAAGGAAGATGAGTTCATCCGACTCCGCCAAGGAGCTCAATCGGTGGCGGAGTACGAGAGCCAATTCACCTGCCTATCTAAATTTGCGCCTGAACTCATCATGACCGAGCAACGAAGAATTAGGCGTTTTATTCAGGGTCTAAACGTGGAAATCCAGAAGGACCTCGCGGTAGCCCAAATTAACGCCTTCAGCGATGCAGTGGAGAAGGTGCAACGAGTGGAGAATGCTAGGCTACAGGTGAGAAACTTCCAAGCGAAAAAGCGAGGATTTCCTGGCAGTAGTTCGGGGCAGGGGGATGAGAGTACCCCTCCCAAGTTTGGGCAGGGAACGGGAGGAAAAAGGATGCCGGGAGTATCACGAGAAGGCTCGTCACAAGGCGGTCAAGTGAGGGAAGGCTAGAGAGGAGGCTCGGCTTTTGCAGCACGTGGACCTTGCGGGTATTGCGGAAAGCCAAATCACTCGGAGGATAATTGTTGGAAAAAGGAGGGAAAATGTTTGCGCTGTGGAAGTGCAAACCATTAACTCGCCACTCGTCCAGTCCTGTCACGAAAGGGAAATGGGAGTCAGCAATCGACAAGAACTAATTCTGAATCGGCCAAGGTGGAAGGGAACAAACCTAGGGTAGCGGCTCGAGTGTATTCACTGGAACCACAACAGGTCCCCGATTTTTCTGAAATTGAGGAAGGTACGATCCGTTGGGTACCTTAGATCATGATAGATTCCGTAAGAAAATTTCGAGGGCGAAATTCTTTTAAGGGGGAGAGAGTGTGAGAACCCGTAACTTTTCCATCTTCTAGGTTTTATTATCTTTAATGGCATGTTTTCTGCATTTTCTTGATTAGGAAAAATTTTAGATAATTTTTATGAGTAAATATAGTTTTTAGATGATTTTCCTAGTATCGGATAGTTTTTGAAAAATTAAGAACGTATAACAGACGTGGGACCCGCTAATGCGAAAAGTTCGGAAAAATTCGGCCAGTTAGGTTAAGTTTTGGATACTGGGTTTAATTTACCGGGTGTTATGAGATATTTAGAGGTACCAAGTGCATAGGTGAGAGAAAGACAAAAACAAGTTAGGCATTAATTAATGAGAGGGACATGTGTCACCATATGATTAAATCTTGTTTTGACTTACTATTCAACCTTTTACCAATTACTAAATAAAACCAAAAATTGACCAAATATCTTCCATTTTTCTTCAAGCTTGGCCGAATTTCTCACTAGGAAAGGAAGAACGAAAACCTCTTCAACTTATTTATTCTCTCTTGCTCAAATCCAAGAATTCAACAATCTAAACTTGTTTTTGTTCCATAGAAACACTTAAGGGAGTGATAGTGAGTTGTTTTGTGGAGTTATTTGGAAAGCTAAGAGGACCAATAGCTCTCTCTCTCTTGTTTCTAAGGTAAGTTGTGAAGAACCACTTTCCTTCCTTGATTGATGCTTAAATCATGCTTAGTGGTAGTATGAGATGCCATTTTATGGATTATATTTTGAGTTGTGATTGAATTGATGAACTTTTATATTTTTTTGGGGATTTTTCTGTTTTAATATGAACATGATTGTGTGGCTATCTATGATGTTTGGAAATGGTATATAATGACTCTAGCAGGTGGATAAAGTGATTAATTGTAACCAATTTCTGGTTTGGAAGAAATTTTAGAAAGTTAGGGTTTTCGTGGGAACTTTCTGTCCGATTTTTTAGCTCCTAGTTAGCGGCTGAATTGGCCTTAGCTTAAAACATGAAAGTTGTAGAGAATAACATTTTAGAGGTGTCTCCAAAATTTCAGGTCAATCGGAGTTGTGTAGAATGAGAAAAGTCGAAATTACCCTTGCTGTCCTGGTTTTATCCGAATGTAAGAATTGCGCATGTAATTGGTTGTTTTGGCTGGAATTGCTTTGGAATTGGATGTTGAGGTCTTCTAATGAAATGTAGCCCTATTTCTAAGCTTTCGAGTGGCTTTGGAATTTCTGGATTTGGACTTGTACAGGCTGACTTATGCCGATTACAGCAGAATGTGGTTTGTGAATCTGTTTTTGCGGTTTTAGTGTAGTACCTTGCCTTTGGTGCCATTACCGCAAAAAGAGGTCAAAAACTGTTTTTTTTCAGGGCCAAAGTTAATTGCATTTCCAAATTTTCTGGTTTCCTCTAATGTGTGTGTATGCTTATGGAACCCTATTGGGGTCATATTTGGCATCGGATTATGACTCGTTATCGAGTCTCATTGTACTTGTTTGCATGTTTTAGGGCGTGACGGTGGTTCACGACGTTCTTGTGACTGAAGTGCATGAAACCACATTTGCAAGCTTGGTGAGTGTACTACTCACTTGTGTGTCACTATATGGCTTTGATACTTGAACTTGATGTGTTGAATGTTAAATGATTGAAGTGAGAGCGTACTTTATCACTCTCACTTATTGTTTATCATGTTATTGGAATGTTACATGAAATGAAAGTACTTGACTTGGTGTCGTTTGGACGAATATCCAACGACCATGATTGTTACCATTGAGCTCAACCCCATTGGTAGTTGATTGAATCGAGCCGGCAAGGGCTTGGTCGTGCCAATTAATGAACCTTGGGGACTGTTATGGAATCTTGTAGTATGAGAGACTCTCGATTCCGGTATACTCGAGTAATACCACAGTGCAAGTGTTTGGAGTTCGGGCCCGGTAGGGGTATGTTGGGTGGAAGGAAGGGAAGTAAAGTGGAGTCTACAGTTGGTTACTTTTGAACATTGACGGAGAGTCAATGACGTCCGATCAAGAAATGCAAACGAGGGAAAAGGGCTCTTGAGAGCCATCCATATCCTTTTATCACCACCATTAATGTGTGCCTTTGTTTACTTTTGGTGAATCGAAATGAAAAGCTTTATGTTTACATGAACTTGGTTGTTTAAGTGATAGTATATCACTGGGCAATTAGCTCACACCGTTCCTTTGTTTTCCTTACAGGAATATGACTCCTTTTGGAATGAATTTTGATAAATGGTTGCTAAATGAACTAGATAAATATCTCTTTTGTATTGTATATGAAGTGGGACCCTAAATGTATCTTTAGGGCCGTTTTCACTTTAATTTGGCAAACCAAACATGTAGTAACTTTTGGATTACTTTTGTATGCCGTTGTGGCTTGTAATTGCAAAATGTCAAATGTATATGTGTTTTAATGTTTGGTTGGGTTCTGACGGGTCCGTTACTATTCATGGCCGACTCCGGATTTCATTTTTTTATTTTGGGTTGTTTTGGCTATTTTGACTTGTTTACGCGCGTTATAAGTTCCGAAACGCAATAGATCGCTCGAAACTGCACCGTTAGTCCTGGCGAGAGCTGGGTAGGCAGTCCGCTAACCCTTTGGTTCGCCTTTGGGGAAGGTGGGGCTGTTACAGGTGGTATCAGAGCCACTTCGCGTGGTTTCTGCGCGGAGTGAGCTTGGGGCCAAGTGGTGTCATGGTCCTGCTTTTGGTGAAGGTGTTCAAAGGTGTAAGTGCTCTTTTGAGCATAAGCTATGAACTGTGCATGTCATAAGTGTAAGGATCATTAGCATTGGACATGAGGAAGTTAAGTATGTATGTCGGGTAGGAATCTTTAATAAGGATGATTTATGCTTGGGACCGGCCGGCTCGAGTTGTGAATTATCTTTGATAGGATTCTTGCGCCCGGATACGAAAGAGATGGGAGCTTAGGTAAAAAAAAAAAAAGGATTGGGCGAACTAGAAATGTGGTTTTTGAAATTTCGTGTGGAGTTGGTCTCGTAGGTTATGGACGGAGCCCTAGAGGAGGAAAAGCTTTTCGTGAGTTCTTTTGTACTTCTGACCTAGTTGTCTATAGTACTTTTGGAGGACCCTTTTGTTGCATGGAATGACTTCGTATGTACTTGACTGACTGTTCCGTATAATTGCTTAACCTGGTTATATGTTCTATGTATACGTGTTATGTGTTGAAATGCTCTTCGCGGTAATTGTTTGAGTTACTTATTCTTGTTACATTGTTCTTCTTTGGTGCTACGGAAAGAAGGGTTAGGTGCCCTTTAACAGTATAGTTATTTTGTGACCTAGATTGACTTAGATTGATGGAAGGCACTCGAAGTGGTCGAGGCCGTGGACGCGGGGGTAGGCAACTCACGCCAGACAGGGGTATTGGGGAAACCTCTACTGGCCCTAACCCTGACCCCAATGTCCAAATAGCTGCCGCTATGCAGCAAATGACGAACTTGCTAGCACAAGTGGTGCAGCAATAAGGCCAGAATCCAAACCCTAATCCTGGAAATCCTGGCAACCATGTCGAGAGCGATGACAGGGCACTAGAAAGATTCCAGAAGTTTGCCCCACCCAAGTTCATTGGGGACCCCGATCCGGATGTTGCCGAAAGGTGGCTCGAAAAGATGGTCGATATTTTCGCTACCCTGCACTATACCGAAGAACGGCAGGTGACTTTTGCCATTTTCCAGCTGGAAGGGGCGGCCCGTTCCTGGTGGAATGTCATTCGGCAAAAATGGGAACGGGAGCAAACGCCCAGGACTTGGGTAAATTTTATGAGAGAGTTGAACGCGAAATTCTTCCCTCCTCTGGTTCAGGAGAGGAAGGAAGATGAGTTCATCCGACTCCGCCAAGGAGCTCAATCGGTGGCGGAGTACGAGAGCCAATTCACCTGCCTATCTAAATTTGCGCCTGAACTCATCATGACCGAGCAACGAAGAATTAGGCGTTTTATTCAGGGTCTAAACGTGGAAATCCAGAAGGACCTCGTGGTAGCCCAAATTAACGCCTTCAGCGATGCAGTGGAGAAGGCAACGAGTGGAGAATGCTCGGCTACAGGTGAGAAACTTCCAAGCGAAAAAGCGAGGATTTCCTGGCAGTAGTTCGGGGCAGGGGGATGAGAGTACCCCTCCCAAGTTTGGGCAGGGAACGGGAGGAGAAAGGATGCGGGGAGTATCACGAGAAAGCTCATCACAAGGCGGTCAAGTGAGGGAAGGCCAGAGAGGAGGCTCGGCTTTTGCAGCACGTGGACCTTGCGGGTATTGCGGAAAGCCAAATCACTCGGAGGATAATTGTTTGAAAAAGGAGGGAAAATGCTTGCGCTGTGGAAGTGCAAACCATCAACTCGCCACTCGTCCAGTCCTGTCACGAAAGGGAAATGGGAGTCAGCAATCGACAAGAACTAATTCTGAATCGGCCAAGGTGGAATGGACCAAACCTAGGGTAGCGGCTCGAGTGTATTCACTGGAATCACAACAGGTCCCCGATTTTTCTGAAATTGAGGAAGGTACGATCCGTTGGGTACCTTAGATCATGATAGATTCCGTAAGAAAATTTCGAGGGCGAAATTCTTTTAAGGGGGAGAGAGTGTGAGAACCCGTAACTTTTCCATCTTCTAGGTTTTATTATCTTTAATGGCATGTTTTCTGCATTTTCTTGATTAGGAAAAATTCTAGATAATTTTTATGAGTAAATATAGTTTTTAGATGATTTTCCTAGTATCGGATAGTTTTTGAAAAATTAAGAACGTATAACAGACGTGGGACCCGCTAATGCGAAAAGTTCGGAAAAATTCGGCCAGTTAGGTTAAGTTTTGGATACTGGGTTTAATTTACCGGGTGTTATGAGATATTTAGAGGTACCAAGTGCATAGGTGTGAGAAAGACAAAAACAAGTTGGGCATGAATTAATGAGAGGGACATGTGTCACCATATGATTAAATCTTGTTTTGACTTACTATTCAACCTTTTACCAATTACTAAATAAAACCAAAAATTGACCAAATATCTTCCATTTTTCTTCAAGCTTGGCCGAATTTCTCACTAGGAAAGGAAGAAAGAAAACCTCTCCAACTTCTTTATTCTCTCTTGCTCAAATCCAAGAATTCAACAATTTAAACTTGTTTTTGTTCCATAGAAACACTTAAGGGAGTGATAGTGAGTTGTTTTGTGGAGTTATTTGGAAAGCTAAGAGGACCAATAGCTCTCTCTCTCTCTTGTTTCTAAGGTAAGTTGTGAAGAACCACTTTCCTTCCTTGATTGATGCTTAAATCATGCTTAGTGGTAGTATGAGATGCCATTTTATGGATTATATTTTGAGTTGTGATTGAATTGATGAACTTTTATATTTTTTTGGGGATTTTTCTGTTTTAATATGAACATGATTGTGTGGCTATCTATGATGTTTGGAAATGGTATATAATGACTCTAGCAGGTGGATAAAGTGATTAATTGTAACCAATTTCTGGTTTGGAAGAAATTTTAGAAAGTTAGGGTTTTCGTGGGAACTTTCTGTCCGATTTTTTAGCTCCTAGTTACCGGCTGAATTGGCCTTAGCTTAAAACATGAAAGTTGTAGGTAATGACATTCTAGAGGTGTCTGAAAAATTTCAGGTCAATCGGAGTAGTGTAGAATGAGAAAAGTCGAAATTACCCTTGCTGTCCTGGTTTTATCCTAATGTAAGAATTGCGCCTGTAATTGGTTGTTTTGGCTGGAATTGCTTTGGAATTGGATGTTGAGGTCTTCTAATGAAATGTAGCCCTATTTCTAAGCTTTCGAGTGGCTTTGGAATTTCTGGATTTGGACTTGTACAGGCTGAATTATGCTGATTACAGCAGAATGTGGTTTGTGAATCTGTTTTTGCGATTTTAGTGTAGTACCTTGCCTTTGGTGCCATTACCGCAAAAAGAGGTCAAAAACTGTTTTTTTCAGGGCCAAAGTTAATTGCATTTCCAAATTTTCTGGTTTCCTCTAATGTGTGTATGCTTATGGAACCCTATTGGGGTCATATTTGGCATCGGATTATGACTCGTTATCGAGTCTCATTGTACTTGTTTGCATGTTTTAGGGCGTGACGGTGGTTCACGACGTTCTTGTGACTGAAGTGCAAGAAACCACATTTGCAAGCTTGGTGAGTGTACTACTCACTTGTGTGTCACTATATGGCTTTGATACTTGAACTTGATGTGTTGAATGTTAAATGATTGAAGTGAGAGCGTACTTTATCACTCTCACTTCTTGTTTATCATGTTATTGGAATGTTACATGAAATGTTACATGAAATGTTACATGAAATGAAAGTACTTGACTTGGTGTCGTTTGGACGAATATCCAACGACCATGATTGTTACCATTGAGCTCAACCCCATTGGTAGTTGATTGAATCGAGCCGGCAAGGGCCTGGTCGTGCCAATTAATGAACCTTGGGGACTGTTATGGAATCTTGTAGTATGAGAGACTCTCGATTCCGGTATACTCGAGTAATACCACAGTGCAAGTGTTTGGAGTTCGGGCTCGGTAGGGGTATGTTGGGTGGAAGGAAGGGAAGTAAAGTGGAGTCTACAGTTGGCTACTTTTGAACATTGACGGAGAGTCAATGACGTCCGATCAAGAAATGCAAACGAGGGAAAAGGGCTCTTGAGAGCCATCCGTATCCTTTTATCACCACCATTAATGTGTGCCTTTGTTTACTTTTGGTGAATTGAAATGAAAAGCTTTATATTTACATGAACTTGGTTGTTTAAGTGATAGTATATCACTGGGCAATTAGCCCACACCGTTCCTTTGTTTTCCTTACAGGAATATGACTCCTTTTGGAATGAATTTTGATAAATGGTTGCTGAATGAACTAGATGAATATCTCTTTTGTATTGTATATGAAGTGGGACCCTAAATGTATCTTTAGGGCCGTTTTCACTTTAATTTGGCAAACCAAACATGTAGTAACTTTTGGATTACTTTTGTATGCCGTTGTGGCTTGTAATTGCAAAATGTCAAGTGTATATGTGATTTAATGTTTGGTCGGGTTCTGACGGGTCGGTTACTATTCATGGCCGACTCCGGATTTCATTTTTTTTATTTTGGGTTATTTTGGCCATTTTGACTTGTTTACGAGCGTTATAAGTTCCGGAACGCAATAGATCGCTCGAAACTGCACCGTTAGTCCTGGCGAGAGCTGGGCAGGCAGTCCGCTAACCCTTTGATTCGCCTTTGGGAAAGGTGGGGCTGTTACATTACCGCACTTCATCTCCTTTACTTGGATCAATACATGACTTGCTACATGAATTACATAAAATTACTGGATTTTACATGTACATGACCTAAAGTCGAATGCAGAGAAAATCTCATCGACTAAAACTTGATTTGTTTCTAAAAACCTGACCTGTGGGGACGCCCAAACCCAATGGTTAGACCTCGTAATCTCGCAGCCAATCGTGAGGTCTTGGTCGGGAAAACTTGGTAAACCTTGGGACTTGAACCTTGATCTTTTGAGATCTTACTTGGCATACTTGTATAGTATCGCCTTTACATGCCTGTTGGTTATGGATCCGATAGAGTGAAATGATGGATGGAGGGAAGTAAGTGGAGATCTACAGATTGGATATTTGTTCAGTTGACGGAGTGTGAACCCCTGGTTCGTGGATCGGGACTATGGCAAATAATCTGGAAATGAGCTTCGGAGAGCTCCAGTATCCTTGAATTGTTTGTGTTTATGAGTACTAGCCGATACTTGAAACTACATGACAATTACTTTTGATCACTTGATATGTTACTTGAACTACGTGCGCATGTTATACATATGTATTTTTTTTTCTGGCCTCACTGAACGATTGCTCACCCCATTAGTTGTTTTGCTTAACAGGAATCTGGATTGGAGATGTTTTGAAGAGCTCGACTTCTTTTTGATATTTTAGAACTTTGGAAATGAAATTTAAGGGCTGGTTATGGACTTGTATTTTGGAAATCTGAATGTATATATTGGATTCTTGTGTTGTAAGTTTGAATATATCAAGGGAAATGGAAATGAATTTTATTTAATTTGCCTTTTTAGCCATTAATTGCTCGTTGGTTTAAGTATAAATGGACCTGAGTCCTGGCGAGAGCTAGGCAGGCGCTCCGCCGATACCCTTGGGTACGCCTTTGGGAGAAGTGGGGGCGCCACAGTTGGTATCAGAGCATAGGCTCTAGATCTTGTAGTGTATCCTAGGTTTAAAGTTTAGGATGCCTGACTGTGGGATTAATTTGAATATTATGTGAACGAGGATCTATTGTATCCTAGGGGTTAAAGAAATTGATTATTTGAGAGTTTCTTACTTGGGACTTGTAGAAATAAAAATTGAGGAATTAAGTGATATTATATTGAAGGAAAATATGGGATGAGATGTTAGTAGTGAAAGATTGGACGAATTTGAAGTATCATTATACTTGTAAGTGTGGAAAGAATTGAGGTAATTATTAGTACTGGCTATGCAGGATAAGAGACCGAGATTTGATGGTCAAACTCCATGTATGATGATTTTGAACCAAGATAAAAGAGTATCAAAGGAATAAAATGCATTTTCCCACCCATTTACCTCCTAGAGAATTTCTGCTTTGAAATTCTAAAGAAAAACTAGGATGTATTAGTTTTATTTTCAAACGATGATTGGAAATAATATATATATGCTTTAAGTATATGTAATTTTCTGATTTTGGTAAATATGTGAATTTTACTTGAATTTCAAATTTGAAAATTTGTGTATAACTGATGAGTTTGTTGAATTTTGTATATGATGGGCTAGAGGTGGCAATATGGATAAATGGTTCATAATTGGTTTTGAATTAATGGATGGTGGATAAAATTTATCCAATCCATTTAGATCCATTTAATAAATGGATCTAAATGGATGGATCTAAATGGATTAAATAAAAACCAATTATCCATTTATAATCCATTTAAATATTTTTGTTACTTTTTTTTTGTATTACCATTTCTTGTAAATTCAAGCCACAAAATACCACGGATGTAAATTCAAGCAAAATGAACCTTCATTTCACTAAAAAACTATCTGAAATTATTATTATTATTATTATTATTATTATTATATATGTATATATATATTACATATTACAGAGTAGCCATATATTGCAAACTAGCCCAAACAATAGAAGTCCTGCATAGACTGTACGTAGGGTATCTACAAAAATACCAACACTAGCGTGTATTCGTACTCACACAACACTTGCAATGTCTACTAACAAAGCCACGGATGACTTTTGAGCTCAACATCTAGTAATCAGGTGCATGGGTGTACCAAGCAGGGAGGCTGAACCGCAAATTCTGTGGTGCCAGGCTTGCACTCTAATCCTCCACAAGGAATCGTTGGGAAAAAGTAATGGGTTTGCTTCAAAGCCAACCGAATCTCACTTGTTTCCTGACCTCTTCAGCAGTAAACCCCAACATTCAGTTTCAGGGTTGGTTACTATTCACGGGGACGGCTTTTTCACACCCCAATTGCAATTTTACGATGGCTCCTTTTTTAGTCATTTCCTTTCTCTCTATTTTATTTGGTTTTTAAGTAAATGGATATATATGGTTTTAGTGGATAATTCATATAAATCCATTTAATTTAATGGTTTTACTTTGATCAACCATTTAAAACCAATACTATAAATGGATAATCCATTATCCATTTAATTATGAATTATATGGATGGATAAATGGATTTCAATCCAAATTGCCGCTTCTATGATGGGCTAATACAAGGTTAAAATTTTCTAAGCTAAGTTTTCCCCCTTGATTGTATACTGGTGTATTCTCACACTTGAATTTGTCTATGCTTTACACGAAAAAAAAAATCTTGAGTTTTCGGAAGAATGGCGAACTTATGTTTTATAATGTAAATCTTGAACTTGATAAGATTTTTTTTGGTTACTTTAAATACTCTTCTTATGTTTTAAAATTCTTGGTTTTCAAGAAGAGTGAGCCTATCTTTAGGTGCACGGATTGAGGGAACTTTGAGATATAGAGTAACCGCATTCAAGAGCACGAATTTAGTGTGAATTGACTTGGTTTCCATTTGACACGTAAGCTAGCAAGTTGTACTTATTTCTTGGGTTTCAACTTGGAGCTTGAGACTTTAACTATAAAACCCTAAGACTGGTTATTCTTGGAGATGATAGTGCTCTGGCTGGTGGCTTGCTTATTAAAGATTTTGAACTTCGAATGGATAACCTTTGGTTTCAGCTTATGTTATGGTTTGATTGGATCTAATTTCTTAAAGGCTTGTGATCTGATTGAAATTAGTGATATTTAGACCCTTTGGTTTAACTATGGACTTAGGAAGGGTGGTGCACACCGTGAGACCTTTTGTATCCTGCTTGCATATACTTCTATATTTTTGTGGCACTTAATTGCCTATATGCAATATTTGACATATTGGGCTTGTTTTGTGACTTCTAACTCATGCTATAACCTTTGATACATGTAAATAACCATGTCCTGATTCTAAATATTTTTACAACTTGTATATGCATTAAGTTCTTTTATGCTTAATTATTCCTTTCCTTGTGCTTATATGTAACGACCCCACCTCCCCCTAAGGCGTACCAGAGGGTTTGGCGGGTCGCCTGCCCAGCTCTCGCCGGGACTCAGTCGTTCTTTAATCAAATCCAGAACAAATCACAAGAATAAATAGGGCAGCAATCCAAACTTAAAGTGGAACTTATATACATTGCTATCTCAAAAGGAAGTACAACCATCAAATGTACAAAGGTTCTCACTTCACCATACAACTAGCCCGTGCCAAGCACTAGGGCGAGAACCATTACAAAAGAAACAAAAGACCTAGACTAGGCTAGTCTATGCTCTCATCCTGCTCGCCGTCCCCTGTTAAGAAAAACAAAACTCAAGGGGTGAGCTAAAAGCTCAGTGAGGTTCCAAACAGATAATCAAACAATCAAACAATCAATTCAATACATTAAACATGGAGTATCAACAATTCAAGAAACATTTACAATGGAAAGCAATAGTAACATTCATTAAAAGGATACGGCTCACAAGGAGCAATTCGTTCATTCGTTCATTCGTTCTCCTGACATTTCCCCTTATTCCTCCAATCATTTGAAAATGCATTTTTCGTTTATCAATAAACCCTCGTTCGTTCGTTCGTTCGTTCATTCATTCATTCACCCCCGTCCTGGCCGTTGGCCAGTCTCCACCAACCTACAGGGTAATACTCGAGTATACCAAACGTTCACCCAAGTCCCTAATCGCCCGACCGAGTCCGCTTCTGGCTCGAGACGACCGGTAACAAGGGGCAATGGCCAGTTCAGCCCAAAAGGCTTACATTCATGCGCAAGTAACATTTCAATCATTAAATCCTTGAAAATTACACAGTTATTTAGGTCGAGTGTGTAACGACCCCATTTTCCCCTAAGGCGAACCAGAGGGGTCAACGGGCCGCCTGCCTAGCTCTCGCCAGGACTCAGTCGTTCACTACGGTCCTCAAGCAAATTACAAAATAAATCTCATACTTTACATCAAATCCTTCAAGAATTACATATCACAAACGCAGTGGAATGCACACGTACATCCACTCAAGTACAATCATTCATTACAAACCCTACTACTAAGCTATTACACAAGAGGCAATCCAAATTCAAACTGTACAAGGTATAATCCATCCATTCCAATTCAAATAGTCACCCTAATCCAACAATTACAAAAACTAATCCAAATCTAAACTATACAAGTTACATGCCATCCGGTCATACATATAACGTAATACAAGCGCTTCCTTGGCCTCGATCCCTGTGGGGAGAAGAAAAACATTTGGGGGTGAGCTATAAGCTCAGCGAGTGAACAGTAAATCAGTAATCAAATAATCTTAACAATAATGGATTTAGATGCTATCATGAATTAACGATCAAATGTGCGTATAATGCTCTTTGGAGCCAGTGAAAATCCTTGTACTTAAATCCAACGCTCCCTTTGATCAAGTAACCAGATGAACAGAAATAAGGAGCCATCATGCTCCAAAGAATGCATAAACAGTAGCGGAGACATTGGTTTTAAGCACAAGATTTTCCCACGAACTTATTGGAGCCAAAATGTTATGGCACACACACATACACAATGAGATGCAGTCGTGTAATCAATGCAAGAACTATTTCAAAATAACTTTTGGAGAAATAGTTGAGGTTCACTCACCAAACCACAGCTCAGGAACCATCCATAGTACCTCATTGCCTTGCACAAGTCGTAGTCCTAAATTACCAATATCAAGTCAAGCAAAGGCATTCCAATGTTATCAAGCTTCTAACACCTTTTGGCATTTTAATCACATTTGAAACTACGCTTATCCGATTGAAACGATTCTTATGGCGTTACGAAACTAAGACATATACCAACATTTCTTATGAAGACTTCCAAAGTCAAAATATACAATTTCAGGGTCAAATATCGAAATCTAGGAGAGGACAGAAAACTGTCCGCAAAACAGAGTCTATGAACAGTCAGGGGTATTTCGGTCAATTCGCAGGCTACAGTGGTCCAAACGATCTGAAATTTTGTAGGTAGATAGCTAACTCATATACGCATAACTCTCATGTTTTGAGCAAAAGCTGATTCGGTCCACAGTACAGAGAAAATGACAGTCCAAGTTCAGTCCAGAAACAGGGAAAAACTGAAATTACCCTTCTTGAACCAACCTTTACATATAACCCTCACTAATCACAATTATAGACTAGAAATCCCCACTTAACATGAGATTAGCCTATACTAATCATGTAGGGGCCAAAACAAGGATGAATTAACTTTGAACAAAATTTAGAAACGTCACTAATATGGAACTTAATCCTCCCAATGTCCAAATCACAAGAATTTCCATAAAATGAAGTAAGATCAATTCAAATGCAAAACAAACACATATTCTCACGAATTGGGTGGCATAACCCCTTAATTTTACACATTTCCAACCTACCATTCAAATACCAATTCTCATACCAATTAACCAAAGTCACCCATTTTATTCATAATCAATATCATACATTCAATTAAGCCATAATTTCCTTCAACCAAAGCCAATCAAAAGCTTAAAGCCAACCTTGGAAAAATCCCCAATTTGAAACCCTAGAAATCGGAAATCACACTACAAGCATAAATTTTCTGCAATCGATCACAAATAACGTACAAGAGCTCCATTTAACATCGTTTCAATCCATCAATCCAACATTAATCATAACTTTCATATAAAATCAGAAAAATACCCAATAAATCAACAATTCACCACAAATTCCTTAAACCCATGAAATACTCCACAATATAACATATTCAAACATCATAAACCCTAGATTAACCAATATTAGAACCAAAAAGACATTGTTTATTCAACTTACCTCCAATTCAAGAGAGTAACCAAACCAAAGCTTCCCCTTCAAAACCAATCCATCAAAAGCTTTAGACCACCATAGTGCACCCTTGTGTGGAGTAGCTTCCAAAACCATTGGTGAAAACTCAAGATTTGAGACAAAATTGAAGATGGAAAATGAAGAGGCTTCTTCCTCTCAAAGCTCACGGAAGAACCAGGGAAGAAATGAGATATTTTGGTTGCAAAAGTGGAATAAAAGGGGAGGAAACAGCCGGTCAAAGCTTCTGACCGGCTGTGCCACGTCAGAATCCGGCCAGAATCTGGCCGGATTTCCTGCTGGATTCTTGGCCGGATTTGAGGCAGAGGCGGATTCAATTTTTTTTCAAAATGGCAGGACAATCCGGCCAGCTATCCGGCCAGAATCTGGCCGGATTTCCGGCCTGATTTGGCCCCTGGCTGTTTTTCAAAATTTTCTTTTCTTTTTCCGAGTTGAAAAGCTGTGCTACTCCGCTCATCCAACGAAAAAATCCATAAAATAAACACCCTAATTTCCGGGGCGTCACAATCTCCCCTCCTTAAAAGAATGTCGTCCTCGACATTCCCACTCATATATCTATCCGGTCAAGATATCGCTCAGAAACCAATCAAGCATTAGGATTCAATCTACTTCAACTTGTATTCACTAGGTCCAATTTGTTTTCCTCCAAAGTCAGTCAAATACGGAGAATCATTCTAATCTTACTTATCGCAATTCATGATCCAGTAAAGCATGGCTTATCAAATAATCACTTATCAAATTCAAGTACTAAATATCACGCCAATCCAACTTGTCAAATAGTCATGATCCAATAGGCGGTTAAACGCGTAACCAGATAAAACAGGCAAAAGGCTTGAAGTCGGACGTAAAGTCCCAGGTCTTTGGAAGAAATTCAGGATATAACAAAGCTTTAGATCGAAAATTCATCCCTGGTGGTGCTGGACAACAAAACAAGCTAGCACAACGGCTACACTTCACCAAAGAATTTCAGTTCAGTAAGTTGGCCCTGGTGGTGCTGGACAACACAACAAGCTAGCACAACGGCTATACTTCACCAAAGCCTCAGTTCAAGTATTTGTCCCTGGCGGTGCTGGACAACACAACAAGTTAGCACAACGGCTAAACTTCGCCAGAGAGCCTCAGTTCCAGTATTTGTCCCTGGCGGTGCTGGACAACACAACAAGTTAGCACAACGGCTAAACTTCGCCAGAGAGCCTCAGTTCATGTTTCCATCCCTGGTGGTGCTGGACAACACAACAGGCATGCCTCGCCAGGAGAATGGCGGTGCTGGACAACACAACAGGCAATGCCTCACCAGAGATGTTCAGTTCAACCGCTACAGAAGAGTAGTAGCCGGTCTACAACCACACAGGTACAAATAAGTTCAAGAATAGGGTCAAAGCAGAACCAAATACTTCAGGTTCATGGTGCATGAGTACGAATAACAGTATCGGTTCAAGTTCAAGTGCAAGTTCAAGTTCAAGGATCACGGGTACGAGTAAGAACACACTGGTCTAGCCTCTGTCCAGCAATTCACATTCTTAAGTAGTCACAAATCCAAGTCCACATTCCATATATTCAGTCGAATTAGGTCCATTAAGGGCACGTATGGCACCTTAGCCCAAACAGGTTCAAGTCTCAAGTAAGCTCAGTCTAATCGGTTTCAGACAGTTCGAGTCCTCTTACCACCCCAATACAATACTTGCGGAGTTCAACTTCCTAAGATTGCAATATGATCACTGAGCTAATCAAAGTATACATTGTACACAGGAAAAATCTCACTAAGTTCCCCACTAGATCATACACTGGTAAATCTAATCTTTTGGTTAAATCTCGATTCATATGCAGTATTAGGAGCCTATCAAATGATATGAAACTCTCCATCAATTTGTCTCACGAGTACAGAGTTGTCTAAACCCTCGGCTACGATCCCCTTCTCCTAGCCCTGCTGCTCTACTTAATAGAAGTCGATAAGCACAGGAAAAACATAATTAAGCATAACAGAGCTTAATGCATATACAAAGTATACAAATTTTTAAAAAATCAGGACATGATTCTTTACAGGTATCAAAAGTTATAGCATGACTTAAAAGTTACAATATATATGACATATAGGCATTTAAGTGCCACCAAAACCACCAGCCAGAGTACTATCATCTCCAAGAATAACCCGTCTTAGGGTTTTATAGGTAAAAGCCCTATTTCCCAGTTCAAACCCAAGAAACAAGTACAACTTGCCAACTTACGTGTCAAATAGGAATCCAGTCACTTTACCTTAACCTCGTGCTCTTAAATGCGATTACTCTATATAAGTCCCTCAGTCCTTTCACTTAAAGATAGGCTTACCCAGTCAAGAATTTTAAACCATAAGTAGAGTATATGAAATAACCCGAAACTTATCAAGTTCAAAATTTGCATTATCAACCGTAAGCTCGCCATAATTTCGAAAACACAAGATTTTTCCATCTATATATATATCTATTTCCGTACAAAGCAGAGACAATTCAAGTGTGAGCATATGCCAATTTACAATCAAGGGAAAAACTTAGTATAGAAAATTTTAACCTTGTCACCACTGACCAGATACAAAATTCAATCACTCATCGGGTATTCATAAATTTTCAAATTTGAAATTTAAGCAAAATTCACATTTTTACTCAAATCGGCAAATTACATATACTTAAAGCAAATACATCTTTTTTTTCCATCATTGTTTGCAAATAAAACTAGTACATCCTAGTTTTCTTTAAAGTCCCAAAGCAGAATTTCTTTAAAAGGTATGTGGGCGGAAAAAAATGCATTTTGCTTCTTTGGTACCTCTTATCTTGGTTCAAAATCATCACCCATGGAATTTAACTATCAAATCTCGGTCTCTTATCCTCCATAGCCCGTACAATAAGTACCTCAACTCTTTCCACACTTAGAAGTATCAGGATAATTCAAATTCGTCCAATCTTTCACTAGTCATCAAATTCCTCAATTTTTCCTACAAGTCCCAAATAGGAAATTTCAAATAATCAATTTCTTTAACCCCTAAGATCCAATAGTCCTTGTTCACATAATATTCAAATTAATCCCACAGTCAGGCATCCTAAATTTCAAACTTAGGATACACTACAGAGATCGGAAACCTAGGCTCTGATACCACTTGTAACGACCCCATTTTCCCCTAAGGCGAACCAGAGGGGTCAATGGGCCGCCTGTCTAGCTCTCGCCAGGACTCAGTCGTTCACTACGGTCCTCAAGCAAATTACAAAATAAATCTCATATTTTACATCAAATCCTTCAAGAATTACATATCACAAACGCAGTGGAATGCACACGTACATCCACTCAAGTACAATCATTCATTACAAACCCTGCTACTAAGCTATTACACAAGAGGCAATCCAAATTCAAACTGTACAAGGTATAATCCATCCATTCCAATTCAAACAGTCACCCTAATCCAACAATTACAAAAACTAATCCAAATCTAAACTATACAAGTTACATGCCATCCGGTCATACATATAATGTAATACAAGCGCTTCCTCGGCCTCGATCCCTGTGGGGAGAAGAAAAACATTTGGGGGTGAGCTATAAGCTCAGCGAGTGAACAGTAAATCAGTAATCAAATAATCTTAACAATAATGGATTTAGATGCTATCATGAATTAACGATCAAATGTGCGTATAATGCTCTTTGGAGCCAGTGAAAATCCTTGTACTTAAATCCAACGCTCCCTTTGATCAAGTAACCAGATGAATAGAAATAAGGAGCCATCATGCTCCAAAGAATGCATAAACAGTAGCGGAGACATTGGTTTTAAGCACAAGATTTTCCCACGAACTTATTGGAGCCAAAATGTTATGGCACACACACATACACAATGAGATGCAGTCGTGTAATCAATGCAAGAACTATTTCAAAATAACTTTTGGAGAAATAGTTGAGGTTCACTCACCAAACCACAGCTCAGGAACCATCCATAGTACCTCATTGCCTTGCACAAGTCGAAGTCCTAAATTACCAATATCAAGTCAAGCAAAGGCATTCCAATGTTATCAAGCTTCTAACACCTTTTGGCATTTTAATCACATTTGAAACTACGCTTATCCAATTGAAACGATTCTTATGGCGTTACGAAACTAAGACATATACCAACATTTCTTATGAAGACTTCCAAAGTCAAAATATACAATTTCAGGGTCAAATATCGAAATCTAGGAGAGGACAGAAAACTGTCCGCAAAACAGAGTCTATGAACAGTCAGGGGTATTTCGGTCAATTTGAAGGCTACAGTGGTCCAAACGATCTGAAATTTTGCAGGTAGATAGCTAACTCATATACGCACAACTCTCATGTTTTGAGCAAAAGCTGATTCGGTCCACAGTACAGAGACAATGACAGTCTAAGTTCAGTCCAGAAACAGGGAAAA
Source organism: Coffea arabica (assembly GCF_036785885.1). Lineage (NCBI taxonomy): Eukaryota > Viridiplantae > Streptophyta > Magnoliopsida > Gentianales > Rubiaceae > Coffea > Coffea arabica. The sequence continues at coordinate 41,259,669 of NC_092329.1, forward strand.
ACTGAAATTACCCTTCTTGAACCAACCTTTACATATAACCCTCACTAATCACAATTATAGACTAGAAATCCCCACTTAACATGAGATTAGCCTATACTAATCATGTAGGGGCCAAAACAAGGATGAATTAACTTTGAACAAAATTTAGAAACGTCACTAATATGGAACTTAATCCTCCCAATGTCCAAATCACAAGAATTTCCATAAAATGAAGTAAGATCAATTCAAATGCAAAACAAACACATATTCTCACGAATTGGGTGGCATAACCCCTTAATTTTACACATTTCCAACCTACCATTCAAATACCAATTCTCATACCAATTAACCACAGTCACCCATTTTATTCATAATCAATATCATACATTCAATTAAGCCATAATTTCCTTCAACCAAAGCCAATCAAAAGCTTAAAGCCAACCTTGGAAAAATCCCCAATTTGAAACCCTAGAAACCGGAAATCACACTACAAGCATAAATTTTCTGTAATCGATCACAAAGAACGTACAAGAGCTCCATTTAACATCGTTTCAATCCATCAATCCAACATTAATCATAACTTTCATATAAAATCAGAAAAATACCCAATAAATCAATAATTCACCACAAATTCCTTAAACCCATGAAATACTCCACAATATAACATATTCAAACATCATAAACCCTAGATTAACCAATATTAGAACCAAAAAGACATTGTTTATTCAACTTACCTCCAATTCAAGAGAGTAACCAAAGCAAAGCTTCCTCTTCAAAACCAATCCATCAAAAGCTTTAGACCACCATAGTGCACCCTTGTGTGGAGTAGCTTCCAAAACCATTGGTGAAAACTCAAGATTTGAGACAAAATTGAAGATGGAAAATGAAGAGGCTTCTTCCTCTCAAAGCTCACGGAAGAACCAGGGAAGAAATGAGATATTTTGGTTGCAAAAGTGGAATAAAAGGGGAGGAAACAGCCGGTTAAAGCTTCTGACCGGCTGTGCCACGTCAGAATCCGGCCGGATTCTTGGCCGGATTTGAGGCAGAGGCGGATTCAATTTTTTTTCAAAATGGCAGGACAATCCGGCCAGCTATCCGGCCAGAATCTGGCCGGATTTCCGGCCGGATTTGGCCCCTGGCTGTTTTTCAAAATTTTCTTTTCTTTTTCCGAGTTGAAAAGCTGTGCTACTCCGCTAATCCAACGAAAAGATCCATAAAATAAACACCCTAATTTCCGGGGCGTCACAGAGTGCGATAAAGTACACACTCGCCTAGAAAACTCGTTTTGGAAATCATTAAAAGCAATTAACACATTAGCAAATGATAAGAACAAGCCATAAAGTCAAATAAGGAACACTCACCTAGATATACAAAATAACGTGCAAAATATCCTTCCGGATATTACCCTTAGTCACCAATGAAACCTAAGGTTGAACAAGAGAACATATTACAGTTTATCGAGCAAAACATTTAAGGGAAACAAAGAAACCCGACTAATTAGGAGTAAAACGTGTAAAGATGACTTTCAAGTAAGAAGAGGGTTGTTTGAACCCCAGGATGAACAATCATGTTTTAAAATGGAAAACCGGTCATGGTATTGGCCAAACAAAAGTATACAAGTTCAAATAGAAACCTATCCCTCGAGCGAAAATTTGGGCAGCACGCCCTTTGTGTTTACCTAATTTTCCAGCCATTTTGGCTTCATTATTTTTCCTCAACCACAACCCAACATCACACATAAGCAATTCAAGTCAAGAGCCGTTCCATAGGCTCACAATAGCATAAGAATAAGAATTACAACAATCACAAGTGCAGAAATTCAACTTAGCACAAGACAGATTTGACGTACGAATGCGGAAATAACATATCCGAAGCTACGCTTATCGGATTGAGACGAAACCTATGCCGTTTCGAAACTAAGACACAGAGCTACAACATTCATGAAGGTCACTTAGTCCAGTTCCTAATGTAACTTAGTAAAATTCTCAAATTACTAAACCGGAAACCAATTCGTCGGCTGTTTAAACGCAGAACACTGTAATGGACATATCTCAGAGTACACAAGTCCAAATCAGGTGTTCTTAGAGGCATTTGAAAGCTAATTCAGAATACTACAACTTTCATGTTTTGTCAAAAAGCTAAATCAGAATGGATCCTAGTCGAAAAATGTGATAAACTGGACTTAACTGATCACACGGACTGCTTGGGAAATACTTAAAATAGTAAGCGTATTTTGGACTTTTCATGTCCTACGTTGCTGCGATTGAGCTGAAATTTGTAGGCACCTATAAAATACCATTCTCTACAACTTTCCTTCTTTGACCTAAGGCCAATTTGGCCTCTAACATAGGGCTACAAAACCGGACAGAATAGAAGAACAATTTTCCAGAATTCTGAAATTTTCAGTTTCTAGTGGAATTTTCTCAAATTTCTGGTTCTAATCACCACCAAACAACCTTATATAACCTTAATTACAACATTTACAATCATACAACAAGTTTAGGCAGAGAGCTATGAAACCCTAGCTTGCTTATTCATCCCAAAATTCATCACAACCACTTGCATAATCATGAAATTAAGCCAAAACTTAAGCTAAAAATCATCTTAAACCCAAAATTTAAGCAACAAGGATCATGACCAGATTTGTACCTCTAAAGGAAGACTTGGATGAGTGATAGTTCACTCCCTTTGAAATTTCTTGGTTCCTCAAGCTTCCCAGCTCACAACCTCCACTTTAATCGGTTTGGAATTGAAATTCCTCACTTAGTTGTAGCAAATCAAGAAGATGGAATGTTTTTTTCCCTGCTCTCACTTTCTCACACTATTTGGTTCGGCCAGCAGTAGAAATATGGAGAGGAAAGGTGAAAAAATTGGTTAAGTAAGATGCCAAAGTGTCTTGGTCAAGATGCTCTTAGTGTCGCCACCACCACCTTTCTTTTTTTTCTCTTTCTTTTCCTTCTTTTCTAGCCACTAGTTTTGGTCAGCCTTAGCTGTAATATAAGAAGATATTTTGCTCAAGTATCAATGAACTTGTAGGGTAAGAAAGTGGTGGTCAAGTGGTGCGTTCAATCGGTAGTGCGCGGGACCTGCCGGTTCGCGCCGTTTTTCTTAAAAACTCACGTACTAGGGTTTTTACTTCCCATTCACTAACCTTATATCATTGCTACCAATCACATATTATTTCTCACTTAAAAGTCACTTTTAATCCTCAAATTTAATCCTTACTCTGTACCGAAAATTCATCCGGCGAAAAATCGCGAAAACCCTAATTTTGCTCCAAACTTGAAACCGAAGCGTAAAACCCTATTTTCTAGGTTTACTTACACTTATTGTGAAATAATTGGGTAGTGGGCTTTGATAAATAATAATTTTCAAATAAAAGGGTATTTTTGAGAAAAATACAAGAAATTTGCGAGTCCTCACATTATAGATTTCTATTAAGTATGGCAGCAGGAATGGGAAAAAGGGGTCGTGGCCGAGGGCTTAGACAACCCCGTACTCGTGAGAAACATTGATGGATAGTCTTATATAATTCAATGGGTCCCTGGTACTGAATATGAATCGAGAAAAAACCAGAAGATTAGATCTACCAGTGTATAGTGGATTAACCTAGTTGGGAACTTAGTGAGATTTTCCCGTGCGAAATTTTAATAGTTGCTTTATACGTATATTATCATTGGTCCTGTAGCTATATTTCAACTTTTATGATAGTTTGAACTCCGAAAGTATTTCGTTGGTTTGGTGAGATGACTTGAACTCATTACCAATTTGTTCTACTTGAACAAAAGTGCTTTCAATTTTACTTGACTATTACAATACCCAGATTCACTTACTTGTTTTACTTTTTCACAAAATATATATATATGTATATACATTTTGAACTCGTTTGAGAATTGAAATCAGATAGAGTTCAAGTTTGAATCTTTTCTTAGGAACATGAATGCCTATTTGTTATGAATTAGAGATTAGAAATGTTCCGGCTTTATGTACTAGTAAAGTTAGCTCTTGGTTTGGATATAAAAGGGTGGTAAAGGTGTTGGATCACAGGTTATGCGAATATGAACCTACATGTCTATTTATCTTTCTTAAAGGTATTTTCTAAAATATACGCTTTACCCGAACATAGTTTTAACTCGAAACTTTGAGGAAAAGTGTTGGAACACCCTCCATGTATATGTTATGATTATTATGCATATGTTTTAAAATTCATGCATTAAGTTGCATGATTAATCTTCTTAAACCTATTTGAGAGATTTGAAAGAGGTATTGATGATTGTTGTTAAACATTATTTGAAATCTCTTACTAAGAAAATTTAGCTTTGGATCATGAAGAAAAATTGTATCTTTAATGCTAATTTTAAAAATTTTAATCGCATTTTGCCACAGATACATTCAAAATACATCAAAAGTCTCGAATTTATCTTATAGGTCATGATTGGTTTGATTTAGACAAAATTTTGAGGAAAAGGATTCTGGTCCTACTAGTGCGAAACAGTTTTTAGTCAGGGTTTGGAACTTGTTTCATATGGCGTATAATTTATGGTTTCACTACACACGTGAGTAAGACCTTAGAATGGAAGTACATATCATTATATCAAGGGGTATTACTTTATTCGTGTGTGTGGATTTCCTTAAGTATCAAATTCGTGAAGATGTAAGAGTAAATATACCTGGATGACTTAGATGCGTGAGAATTTATAGGTTGTGAATAGTTAAGTTTCAAATTTTGATTTGCTACTCATTTAGATGCTTTGAGTTGTTGATAGGCTGACAGTCAGGATTAAGCAAATGGATGAAATGAAAAGTTTGCAAGAGATACGTATAGAAATAGAAGTTGTTCGTGTAACAGCCCCACCTTCCCCTAAGGCGAAAGCGGACTGCCTGCCTAGCTCTCGCCAGGACTAACGAGACAGTTCAATACGATTTAGAACATTCCGAAACAAACAAGCGCTCTTAAACAAGTCAAAAATCACAAAAGAAAAAAAATGAAAATCGGAGCCGACATGAATAGTGCCGGACACGTCAGAATCCGGCTGGAATTTGGCCAGAGAGCAATGGCCAGATTTCAATTTTTCCAAGGGCAATCCGGCCGCCAATCTGGCCAGAAACTGGCCGGATTCAACCCTGTCCTTTCCCGCCAAATTTTTTTCCTTTCGCCGTTTGAAACCCGAATCTATCTGAAATCCGTCCAAACATCAACAAAACATATAAACCAAGAAATCACATAACTGCAAGCCTCAAATAACATACCAAACACATTTATACATGTACGGTTCCAAATTTACAACTCAAAAGAAAAGTCGGATCTAAATCCAACTAGGGTTTTGTACATTGAGGAGCTATTCAAAATGTGTTTAACCAAGTTCAATTCGGCAACCAAGTATCAAGGCCTTCCAAAAGGTTTTCAAATCCCTGTAAGGAAAACAAAAGAGAATAGGATGAGCTTTCGCCCAATGAGGTACTTCCACTCAAGCAAGGAAGTTCAATTAAGCATAAATCCGATCATTCCAATTTCATTCGATAAGAAGCCAACTAAAGTCACATATCAATACAAGTGGTAAAAGGATACGGACGGATTTCAAGAGCCCCTTTCCTCGCTTGTCACACTTGATCGTATCTCATTGACCCTCCGTTGATGTACAAAGATTAACCAAACGCAGACTCCACTTTACTCCCTTTCCTTCCACCTCACATACCCCAACCGGGCCCGAACTCCAAATAGTTTGAATTTGGTATTACTCGAGTATGCCGGAATCGAGAGTTTCATACTCCAAGATTCCATATAACAATCCCCATGGTTCGTCAATTTTCCCGACCAAGCCCTTGCCGGCTCGATTCAATTGACCACCAATGGGGTTGAGCTCAGTGATAACAGTAATGGCTGTTGGATACTCGTCCAAACGATACCAATTCAAGTATTTTCATGGATCATTCCAGTAACACAGTAAACAGTCACACAAGACATAAAGGGTGAGAGTGATCAATTACACCCTCGCTTTAATCAATATCAACGATTCAACTAAGCATTTAAGGCATCAATTTCAAGTAAAACAAAGCCACTTAGTAACAAACAAGTGAGTAGTATACTCACCAAGCAAGCAAAGAGACTTTTACAATTGTGCACTCGACGAGCGCCTCGGACCACTGTCACGCCCTAAAACATTCAAACAAGCATAATGATACTCGATTAGGAGTCCTAAATCTAAGCTACAAGCCACTAATGTAAAATCAAAGAAACGTACAAATAAAATAAGAACACTCGGTACTAAGGGTTTAGATAACCCTAAGATCTCTAATTACCCCTAAAACAATCCAAGTCCAATAAAACACAAGAAACCCCAATTTGGACAGCATTTCCCTTAACATTCCAAGTCTCCAACCTACAAGCATTCACCCATACTTTCCAAATATAATCACCAAAACCGTTACAAGTCATAAACCCTTCAATACACCTTATTAGAGTCACAAAACTCTTTAATCCAAGCCAATTCAAGTGCTATATAGAAACCCTAGAAAAGCCCAAAATCCAAACCCTAAATTGAAATTTTCCGTCAAATGCAGAAATTTTCCGCAAACAATCACAATTTAGGCTCCAAAGTGTCATTCTAAACCATTCCAAGCCATCATCCATGACCCAACAATATTAAACATATGAAAACAGAAAAATCATGAATAAATATAAAAATTCACCAATTTCTACCAAAAGTCATGAAATAACACGTAAAACCATATCTTTAACTCACATAGGCCCCTAATTACACATTATTGAGAACAAAAGAGAGGTTCCTTAGCTACTCACCTTACCAACTCAAGAAAGGAAGCAACTTAGCACCTTGGTCTTCCAAACCACTTCACAACCAACCTTAATACCACTAAACTAAGAGGTTTTATGGAAGAAATCCAAGTTTAATCGGTTAGATTTGAAGATTGAACAAGATTGGAGGTAAGAAAGTTGGGAGTTTTCTCTTCTTTTCACTTGAGGATGGCCAGCCAAAGAAGCTTGTAAATGAGGATGATTTTGGTAAATTTTTTATTTAATTGGTAAAGTAAGAAATTGGTCAAAGTCCAAAGGTTAATCACTAAGTGACACTTGTCACTTTCATTAATGCATGGCTATCCTTTTGTCCCTCTCACACCAATTCATTTAGTAACCTATAGTTATCTCTTAACACCTGCTAAATTAATCCCGGTATACAAAACTCAACCATACCGACCAAATTTTACCGAACTTTCAGCGCTAGTGGGTCCCACGACCGGTATACACTTTTAAAATCTCATGAGCTAACTTATACTAGAAAAATAATTTTAAAACCCTATTTACCCATAAAAATGATTTAGAAAATTTTCCTAATAAAGAAATTATAGAAAAGCGTGTGATTAAATAAAATAAACCCTAGAAAATAAGAAAATTTACGGGTTCTCACACCCTCTCCCCCTTAAAAGAATTTGGCTCTCGAAATTTCTCACCTTGATTCACGAACAATTCAGGGTATTTCTTTTGCATTTTTTCTTCCACTTCCCAGGTAGCCTCTTCTACCCAATGATTTCTCCACAATATCTTTACCAAAGGAATCTGTTTGTTTCTCAACTCTTTAACTTTTCAGTCAAGCAACTGTACAGGTTTCTCTTCATAAGTAAGCGATTCATCTATTTCGATTTCCTCCGGTTGTAAGATGTGAGATGGGTCGGAATAGTACTTCTTAAGCATTGAGACGTGAAAGACGTTGTGAATTCTAGAGAGACTCGGCGACAGCTCTAGCCGATACGCTACCATACCTAATCTCTGGAGAATCTTGTAAGGTCCGATGAACCTCAGTTGCAATTTCTTTCCTCTACCCACCATGATGCTCCGTAATGGTGTAACCTTGAGGAAAACACGGTCCGCAATTTTGAACTCCAAGTCTTTTCTTCAATTGTTCGCGTAGCTCTTTTGTCGGCTTTGAGCCGTTTGGAGTCTTTGCCGTATCAATTTGATTTTTTCTCGTGCCTGCTCCATCCACGGAATAGCCGTTGGGTCCAAGACTTTCCTCTCACTGACTACATCCCAGTAAATCAGTGACCGGCACTTCCTCCCATACAGTGCCTCGTACGGGGCCATTTGTATCGACGAATGGTAGCTATTATTGTATGCAAACTCCACTAAGGTCATATGTTGACCCCAGTTACCCCCAAAATCTAAAATGCAGGTTCTTAATATATCCTCGAGGGTTTGGATTGTTCTCTCCGATTGCCCATCCGTTTGAGGGTGATAGGAAGCGCTTAGATTGAGTTTAGTCCCTAGAGTCTCTTGGAACTTCTGCCAAAACCTAGATACAAAATGGGGATCTCGGTCGGAGACAATGCTCACTGGAATGCCATGCAACCTTACAATTTCGTCCATGTACACCTAAGCCAATTTGTCCATGAAACACTTCATGTTTACTGACAAGAAATGAACCAATTTGGTTAATCGATCAACGATCACCCACACGGCATCATGTCCTCGCTGTGTTCACGGTAACCCTGAAATGAACTCCATGTTAACGTTCTCCCACTTCCATTTGGGTATCTCAAGGGGTTGTAGTAAGCCTGATGGTTTTTGGTGCTCCGCCTTAACCTGTTGGCAAACGAGACATTTCTGCAAGTACAGAGCGATTTCCTTCTTCATATTGTCCAACCAATAGGCTCCTTTCAGGTCCTGATACATCTTGCTGCTACCCGGATGGATTGTATACCTGGACCGATGGGCTTCCTCTAAGATCTCCATTTTTAACGCTTCATCTTTAGGCGCCACCACTCGGTTCCGGTATCTTAAAATACCCTCAGGACTAAAGTTGAAATCGATTGATTCCCCTTTTTTTACCTTCTCTCCCCATTTCCGCACTATCGAATCCTCCTTTTGAGCTCCTTTAATCCGCTCCAATAGGGTAGATGTTACCTTAATGTTACCAAAAACCACCTTATGACTCCCAAGGTAGGGTTTCTACTCGCAAACGGATTCTAACAAATCCCACTCTTTGATCATTAGCCCTGCTACCTGAGCCTTGCGACTTAAAGCATCGGCCACTACATTCGCCTTCCCCGGATGGTAGTTAATAGTGCAGTCATAATCTTTTAAAAATTTCATCCACCGTCGTTGTCTCATATTCAATTTCTTTTGGGTGAAAAGATACCTAAGGCTCTTGTGATCTGAGTACACCTCGAACGTTACCCCATATAGATAGTGCCTCCATTTCTTCAGAGCGAAAACAACCGCGGCTAACTCCAAATCATGGGTTGGGTAGTTCTGCTCGTGGGGTTTTAACTTCCTAGAGGCAAAGGATATCACATTTCGATTCTGTATCAGCACACACCCTAGACCTTCCTGTGACGCATCGGTATAAACGGCAAACCCGTCAACTCCTTTAAGCAGACTAGAACTGGCGCCATGGTCAACCTTTTCTTTAACTCCTGAAAACTTGCGTCACATTTGGCATTCCACATAAACCGACCATGCTTCTTGTCGGTTAAAGTACTGGCTAGTTTAGAAAAATCTTTGATGAAATGCCAGTAATACCCCGCTAAACCTAGAAAGCTACGAACCTCGGTGGGGTTTTCTGGTCTCTTTCAATTAGTCACAGCCTCTACTTTCGCCAGATCAACCGAGATGCCCTTTTAAGAAATTACGTGCCCTAGAAAAGAAATTTTCTCCAGCCAAAATTCGTACTTGCTGAACTTGGCGTGTAATTGATGCTCTCTTAGGGTTTGTAAGACAATCCTCAGGTGCTGCTCATGTTCCTCACGCGTCTTGGAGTAGACCAAAATGTCATCGATAAAGACAACGACGAATCGATCCAGGTAGGGCTTAAAAACCCTATGCATTAAGTCCATGAAGGCGGAAGGGGCATTAGTCAGTCCAAAGGGCATAACTGCGAACTCATAGTGCCCGTATTTCGAATTGAAAGCGGTTTTCGGAATATCCTCCTTTCTGATCAACAACTGATAATACTCCTAGCGGAGGTACAGTTTCGGATTTCCAGCCAGATCCCTAGCCGGATACTGGATAGAGAGCAATGGCCGAATTTCAATTTTTCCTAGAGCAATCCGGCCAGAAACTGGCCGGATTCGACCTTGTCCTTTCCCGCCAAATTTTTTTCCTTTCGCCGTTTGAAGCCCGAATCTATCCGAAATCCGTCCAAACATCAACAAAGCATATAAACCAAGAAATCACATAACTGCAAGCTTCAAATAACATACCAAACACATTTATACATGTACGGTTCCAAATTTACAACTCAAAAGAAAGGTCGGATCTAAATCCAACTAGGGTTTTGTACATTGAGGAGTTATTCAAAATGTGTTTAACCAAGTTCAATTCGGCAACCAAGTATCAAGGCCTTCCAAAAGGTTTTCAAATCCCTGTAAGGAAAACAAAAGAGAATAGGATGAGCTTTCGCCCAATGAGGTACTTCCACTCAAGCAAGGAAGTTCAATTAAGCATAAATCCGATCATTCCAATTTCATTCGATAAGAAGCCAACTAAAGTCACATATCAATACAAGTGGTAAAAGGATACGGACGGATTTCAAGAGCCCCTTTCGTCGCTTGTCACACTTGATCGTATCTCATTGACCCTCCGTCAATGTACAAAGAGTAACCAAATGTAGACTCCACTTTACTCCCTTTCCTTCCACCTTACATACCCCAACTGGGCCCGAACTCCAAACAGTTTAGATTTGGTAATACTCGAGTATGCCGGAATCGAGAGTTTCATACTCCAAGATTCCATATAACAGTCCCCATGGTTCATCAATTTTCCCGACCAAGCCCTTGCCGGCTCGATTCAATTGACCACTAATGGGGTTGAGCTCAGTGATAACAGTAATGGCCGTTGGATACTCGTCCAAATGACACCAATTCAAGTATTTTCATGGATCATTCCAGTAACACAGTAAACAGTCACACAAGACATAAAGGGTGAGAGTGATCAAGTACACCCTCGCTATAATCAATATCAACGATTCAACTAAGCATTTAAGGCATCAATTTCAAGTAAAACAAAGCCAAGCCACTTAGTAACAAATAAGTGAGTAGTACACTCACCAAGCAAGCAAAGAAACTTTTACAATTGTTCACTCGATGAGCGTCTCGGACCACTGTCACGGCCTAAAATATTCAAGCAAGCATAATGATACTCGATTACGAGTCCTAAATCTAAGCTACAAGCCACTAATGTAAATTCAAAGAAACGTACAAATAAAATAAGAAACACTCGGCACTAAGGGTTTAGATAACCCTAAGGTCTCTAATTACCCCTAAAACAATCCAAATCCAATAAAACACAAGAAATCCCAATTTGGACAGCATTTCCCCTTAACATTCCAAGTCTCCAACCAACAAGCATTCACCCATACTTTCCAAATACAATCACCAAAACCGTTACAAGTCATAAACCCTTCAATGCACCTTATTAGAGTCACAAAACTCTTTAATCCAAACCAATTCAAGTGCTATATAGAAACCCTAGAAAAGCCTCAAATCCAAACCCTAAATCTGAAATTTTCCGCAAACAACCACAATTTAGGCTCCAAAGTGTCATTCTAAACCATTCCAAGCCATCATCCATGGCCCAACAATATTAAACATATGAAAACAGAAAAATCATGAATAAATATAAAAATTCACTAATTTCTACCAAAAGTCATGAAATAACACCTAAAACCATCTCTTTAACTCACATAGGCCACTAATTACACATTATTGCGAACAAAAGAGAGGTTCCTTAGATACTCACCTTACCAACTCAAGAAAGGAAGCAACTTAGCACCTTGGTCTTCCAAACCACTTCACAACCAACCTTAATACCACTAAACTAAGAGGTTTTATGGAAGAAATCCAAGTTTAATCGGTTAGATTTGAATATTGAACAAGATTGGAGGTAAGAAAGTTAGGAGTTTTCTCTTCTTTTCTCTTGAGGATGGCCAGCCAAAGAAGCTTGCAAATGTGAGGACTTGTAAATTCCTCATATATATCTTGAAAATTCCCTTTTATTTGAAAATTATTTGGCAATTATTATTCTATACTATCCTACTACTCAATCACCTTAGAAAAGTGCCAATGATCATAGGAAATTAGGGTTTTCCTTTCCGATTTCAATTCGAAGTGAAATAGGATTTTTCGTGTATCCATAGAGTAATTATCCGGTACGGAGTAAGGATCATATTTGGTGCTTAAGAGTGACTTTTAGGTGAGAAATAATATGTGTGAGAACCCGTAAATTCCTCTTAATAATTTTCCTAGGATTTATCCCCTTTAATGGCATGTTTTCTGCTTAGGAAAAATTCTCCTGGTGAATTTTATGAGTAATTATAGTTTTTAGATGATTTTTCTAGTATTGGAGAGCTTTTGAAAAATTAACCCGACCAAGCCCATTACTGGCTCGAGTCTAAGGATGGCCTATGAGTTTGGGCGTCCCCCATTCATTTGAAAGTCGAGGAGGTTCACTCCAACGACATAAGCATTCATGACATAACATTGCATTTCATTCATTCATTCAATACATTTCATTCATTCATTTGAAATTAGAACGAGTGCGATAAAGTACGCACCCGCCCTTATTTTTAAAAGTTTCAACAAATCCCACAAATAAGCTAGTATCAAAATTCACACACTTGACACTCACCGAGCAATTCAATAAGAATTATTTTCCGGAAGTTCAAGTGTCCACGGTGAGATCCTCTTGAAGGTCTCCTTGCGCGCCTGGCAATTTAATAGTGGATAATCACACAATTAACCCACTTATCAAGAAAGATTGTACACTAGTACAATCTAAGAATTATTTTGCAAAAAGGAACCTCAATTACACGTAGATCGAGGTTCAACTTGCCTTTTATTAGGTACAATATTATTTGAGTTTTTATCATGAAAATCAAGGGCAAAACGTTTGAATAATACTAAGAGAATTAAGAGTTTTGGAAAAAAAAACTCCTTTGCCTTGAAAAGTGAGAATTTCAGTTTTATCCTAAATCTTTGAAAAATCGTAACTCGCTCGGTATAAGTCGAGAATTGGAAAACTTTATACCGTTGGAACCCTCTGAGAGAGTACTATAAGTTCCTAGAAGACACTTTTCCATGAATCGAAGTGAAAAGTGGTCAAAAATGGGCTTGAAGACGCAGGGTGGGTTTTCATGGCAGAATTAAGTTGGATTTCGGCCAACTTTGGAAATTCGGCACGATTCACACGTTGCAAACCGGCCTCTGAAATTTTCAGCTCAATTAGTGTTGCAAGTGAAGTGTATGACAAAATAAGCGGATCAAGAATCGGAGTTTCGAGCACCGAGATACGGTAGCCCGAAGTTGAGCAAATTCAAGACTGGATGAGAATTTTCCAGATTTGAACCTCTAACTTTAGTAATTCAATTGGGTATCGAAACGAACTTGAATTGGCACCAAAATTGGCAGTATTTCAATACTATATGGAAAGTATCTCTCTATCGAATTTCGGGGAAAAATACCTTCGGCAAGGTAGTTAATTAGCCCACCAAAGTTCAAGAAAAATCCTAAGGCAATCTGCCTTTGACTTGCATTTCCCAATTTCCAATCGTCTAACCAAGAAAGTTATCCAACCATGGTTCATTTGTGAAATAAGGGTCTAAGATACATCCATGATATCTTTGGTAAGTGTTTAATATCAAGAACATCAACTAACAAGTTCACTCCAAGATTTTGTTCCAAACCAGTCCAAAGATTAGGGTTTTCCAAAACAGAGCAGTCCACTTGCTTCAGTCACAACTCAGTCATTATAGCTCGAAATCGAGCATGGCTTACGCCGTTGGAAAATGCATTCATAGAGTTAAAATATCACAGAAGAAATCGTTACCAAATTCGGCACCCATCTGGTTCAAATTCGGGCATCAAGTTGCTGCCTGAACACTTCATTCCAGAAGAACAGAGTAACAGGACAGCGAACTTAAAACATTTGGTTCGGCTTGCTCACAAAGAATCAGAACGTGCATTATATACCAAATTAAAGCTAGGAATGTCTAGTTTCAAACGCCACCGACGGCACATGATTTTGACATCCGAGGACAGAGTTATAGCCAAAATACTACTGCTGGTCAGAGCATACGCGAATCAGTTTTCCAGATTTGCTGGTTTCTAAAAAAAATTCATTTGCCCATTCAAACCTCATTATTTTTCAATGAAATTTTTCACACATCTAATACATCCTACAAACATCCAATTCAAGCCATTAAACCATTAAAAATTGGCCTGGAAATGGCCGAACATGGCAGGGGCAAAATCGGAAATTTTAGCTTCTTACACCCAATGAAGTTCCTACTAATTACCCACCACTAATGCATCATTATAATCACTAAACCAACAATATAATCACCATCAATCATCACATCAGCAACAACAACCCAAGTGTGGGAATTCCAAGAGCCCACAATCACATTTTTACACCATACAAAAGCTAACCAAATGCATGCATGAACTTAACAAGGCAAGATAGCTTCCAATCTTCAAGTTCTCAAGGGTAGATCATCACTTACTTTGGGGTTGATGTTCAAGCAGAATTTCGGTCCTTTTTGCCCCAGAAAAACCGTGAGTTTTAGCTCTCTTTTGCAGCTCAAAATGCTCCTCAAGTGTCAAGCTAGGTGTGGTGCAAGTTTGGTTAAATTTGGAGGTGATTTGGGGTGGTTTTTGGGTGGGATTAGTGTGCAGAAATTTTAGAACAAGGAGTTAGAGAGAGGGAGTGTTTTGGCCGGCCATGAGGAGAGAGAAGAGAGAGTGTGTTTGATCTAAGTTAGCTTCCAAGAGAAGGTGCAATGTGTGGTGCAAAATCACCCAAAAGTCAACTCTCATTAGGGGCCGTTTGGTGCGATTACGGCTCGATTTTTTTTTCGCACGTTTGGTTCACTAGTGCACTAAACCTCCAAGGCATATATATTCATGTAAATATTATTCACTCTTAGTTGTCCCGAAATAAGGGTCTAAAGTCTCCCAATCGAAGTCGCGCGTGTGAAAACGCGTACCGTCAATTTTACCGCTATAACGCGAAACTTTCGAAAAATTCTTATAACGATTGCACTACTAACTATCACTTGAATATTTATTCATAAGATTACCTATTTTAGGACCATAGTACAAGTCTCCAATATTCCAAGCTTATCGTGCTACTACGCGGATAAAATCTCCAAGTACTATTCACTATTTTTACTAAACGCGCTCTAGGAAATTAATTTTCGAAACGAATCATTTTAAAAATATAACGAAGATATACTACCACTTATTTAGGTCTAATAAGACTAGAAAATATTCCTTGGAAATAAAATCCAAATTAAATAATTTATTAAGCCATAAATTAGGCATAAAATAATAGTTTTTGCGAGTCCTCACATCCTCTCCCCCTTAAGAAAATTTCGTCCTCGAAATTTACCTTGGTCGATGAACAAGTCTGGATACTTCTCCCTGATTGTCTCTTCAACTTCCCATGTTGCTTCCTCTACTCCATGGTTCTTCCATAAAACTTTCACTAGTGGTATCTGCTTGTTCCTCAATTCCTTCACCTTTCGATCCAGAAGTTTTACCGGTCTTTCCTCATAGGTCAGGGTTTCATCAATCTCAATATTCTCCGGTTGTAAAACATGAGAGGGGTCTGGATGATACTTCTTAAGCATGGACACATGAAACACGTTATGGATACGAGATAAACTCGGTGGTAATTCCAGCTTATAGGCTACATTCCCAACTCGCTGAATAATCTTATAAGGCCCTACAAACCTTGGTTGTAGTTTCTTCCCTTTTCCGGACATCAAACTTGCTTTTAAAGGCGTAATCTTGAGAAATACCATATCTCCAATAGTGAACTCCAAATCCTTCCTCCGATTGTCGGCATAACTTTTTTGTCTACTCTGAGCGGTTTGAATTCTTTGCCGTACCAATTTCACCTTTTCATTAGCCTCCTCAATCCAAGATACAGTAGTCGTGTCTAAGATTTTCCGTTCACCTACTTCATCCCAACAAATTGGGGATCTACACTTCCGACCATAAAGTGCTTCGTACGGAGCCATTTGAATAGAAGAGTGAAAACTATTATTGTAGGCAAATTCCACTAAAGTCAAAAACTTACTCCAATTTTCTCCAAAATCCAGTACACAAGTCCTCAACATGTCCTCAAGAGTTTGAATTGTTCTTTCAGATTGTCCATCAGTCTGGGGATGATAGGTGGTACTAAAGTTCAACTTAGTCCCCAACACTTCTTGCATCTTTTGCCAAAACCTCGAAACAAATCTTGGATCCCTATCCGACACAATACTCACAGGTATACCATGTAGTCTGATGATCTCATCCAAGTACAATCTGGCCAACTTCTCCAATGGATATTTCATATTAATCGGCAGAAAATGAGCCGATTTAGTCAACCTATCTACTATCACCCAAATGGCATCATGGCCTCTCTGTGTCCTTGGTAAGCCTGATACAAAATCCATGGTAATATTTTCCCATTTCCACTCAGGTATTTCTAGAGGTTGCAAAAGCCCAGATGGTTTCTGATGCTCGGCTTTAACCTGTTGACAAACCAAGCATGTCTGAACAAATTGGGCAATTTCCTTCTTCATATTTTTCCACCAATATAGACTCTTCAAGTCTTGGTACATTTTATTCCCTCCTGGATGTACTGTAAACTTTGATCGGTGTGCCTCTTCCAAAATTTCTTTTCTAAGCCCTTCATCCTTTGGCATAACCACCCGATTTCGAAATCTTAATATTCCATCTGATCCCAAAGTGAAATCGGTCTGGTCTCCCATCTTGACTTTCTCCACCAACTTTTGCATTTCAGGGTCCTTTTCCTGAGATTCCGTAATACGTCCCAATAAAGTGGAGGTTATCACAATATTCCCCAAAATCACTTTCCTTGGTTCTAATCGAGGATTCCAATAGCTAACTTCCTCCAACAATCGAAATTCCTTAACCATCAATCCAGCCATTTGTACCTGACGGCTCAAAGCATCGGCCACTACATTGGCCTTCCCAGGATGGTACTTAATAATGCAGTCATAATCTTCCAGAAATTCCATCCATCTACGTTGCCTCAAATTCAGCTCCTTCTGAGAAAATAAGTACTTAAGGCTTTTGTGATCTGTAAAAACCTCAAATGTCACTCCGTATAAGTAGTGTCTCCATTTCTTCAAAGCAAAGACCACAGCCGCTAACTCCAAATCATGGGTCGGATAGTTTCCTTCATGCGGCTTCAATTTTCTAGAGGCATAAGCTATCACTTTATCATTTTGCATCAAAACACATCCCAAACCTTCCTTAGATGCATCGGTGTAAACCACAAAACTATCATGTCCATTTGGTAGAGCTAGAACAGGCGCTCTAGTCAACCGTCTTTTCAACTCCTGAAAACTTCCTTCACACTTAGAACTCCAAATAAATTTTCCATTTTTCTTGGTCAACTCAGTCATAGGTCCAGCGATTTTCGAAAAATCCTGGATGAATCTCCGGTAATACCCTGCCAATCCTATAAAACTCCGAACTTCCGTTGGATTTTCCGGTCGTTTCCATTTCGAAACAGCTTCCACTTTAGCTGGATCCACTTTAATCCCATCCTTAGAAATTATATGCCCTAGGAAAGTCACTTCCTTTAGCCAGAATTCACACTTGCTAAACTTAGCATATAGCTGATGTTCCCTCAAGATTTGTAAAACCATTCTCAAATGTTTCTCATGATCTTTCACATTCTTAGAATACACCAAAATGTCATCAATGAAGATCACCACAAATTGATCCAAGTAAGGCTTAAAAACCCTATGCATTAAATCCATGAAAGCGGCAGGTGCATTGGTTAACCCAAAAGGCATTACTGCAAACTCGAAGTGCCCATACCTCGAGTTAAAAGCAGTCTTAGGTATGTCTTTCTCCAAAATCCTCAATTGATAGTAACCTTGCCTTAGATCCAACTTTGAAAACACTACCGCCCCTTGCAGTTGGTCAAACAGTTCATCAATGTGGGGTAGTGGATATTTATTCTTAACCGTAACATCATTTAAACCTCGATAATCTATACATAACCTCAAACTCCCATCTTTCTTCTTTACAAACAAAACTGGGGCTCCCCACGGAGAATCACTCTCTCGTATAAAACCCCGTTCCAACAAGTCCTGTAATTGTAACTTCAACTCCTTCAACTCAGCCGGAGCCATCCTGTATGGTGTCCTTGATATAGGTGCTGTTCCCGGAGCTAAATCAATTTTAAAAGCTATTTCCCGTTCCGGAGGTAGAGACTCCAATTCTTCAGGAAAAACATCAGAAAATTCTTTTACTACCGGTGTGTCCTCCAGATTCACCTTATCGTTAGGGGTATTAATAAGAAAAGCCAAATACCCTTGAGCTCCTTTACTTAACAACTTTCTAGCCCGAATTCCCGAAATAAGTGCAGACGAGGCTAACTTACCCCTCACATCCAATTTCAAGGTCGCTTCCCCTGGAATACACAATTCTACAATTTTCGTCCTACAATTCAGTTGGGCATTATAACGGGCTAACCAATCCATCCCTAGGATCACATCATATCCTTTAATCGCTAAGCCTATCAAATCGGCCAGCAATTTTCTTTCCCTCACGCAAATTTCACTATTCTTATACACCATATTAGCAATTAGACTTTTGTCCCCAGTGGGTGTTTTAACCTCCAAGTCATATGGTAACTTAATTGGCTTCAAGTCTATTCCACTCATGAAATCAGGGTTTACAAAAGAGTGCGTTGCACCCGGATCAATTAAAACCCTAGCTAGGCGGTGAAAGATTGGAATGGTACCTTCGACCACTTCGGTCGCCTCTGGAGCTTGTGGATAGTCCAATGCGTAGACCCTAGCCGGTACTTTCGGTCGACTCCCTCCGGCACTGGTCTGCTTAGAGGTTGATTTTTCAGGCCTCTGCAGGCTTCCCCCTGTCTTCAACGATTTCGGACAATTCGCGATTTGATGCTCAGTGCTCCCACACAGCAAGCATTTTCCCAGCTTTCTCCAGCAGTCATTCTCAGAGTGGTTGGATTTACCACAATACCCACAAGTAACTTGAGGGGTCACAGTCGATCCTACAGATGGTACTCCCCTAGCTTGAGTTGTCCCGCTACGACCTCCCCTAGATAGAGCTCCCCTAGAAGCTCCAGCAGTTCTCGTTCCTCCTTCCCCTCTTCCCTTTTTAGAAGGGTGTACAAACTTACTGGTCTGCCCAGTAGTGCGACTAGGGAAATTCCTTTTTCTATTGTGGAAATCCCTCACTTGAGATCTTGCATTCTCAACCCTTTGCGCTTTCTCTAAAGCCTCAGTAAAAGTAGAGATTTGGGCCGCAGCCAGGCCCTCCTGAAGTTCCACATTAAGTCCCTGTATGAACCTTCTAATCCTCCTCCGTTCATTGGCCACTAGCTCAGGAGCATATTTGGAAAGTTTAGTGAACTTCCCTTCATACTCTGCTACAGTAAGGGTTCCTTGTTTTAACTTAATAAATTCGTCCTCCCTTTTTTCTTGAATTAAGGGCGGAAGAAACTTTTCATTAAACTCCCTTGCGAAATTCTCCCAAGTCCAAGGGGTTTGAGCTCTTTCCCATTTTCCTTTTATCAAATCCCACCAAGCACGGGCTACTCCCTCAAATTGAAAAGCAGCAAAGTTCACTCGCCTATCCTCAGTATAGTCTAGAGCGGCGAATATGTTGGTCATCCTTTCTAACCAATTCTCCGCTACTTCGGGGTCAGGTTCACCCATAAACTTAGGCGGGTTAAACTTTAGGAATCTTTCCAGAGCTCTATCCTCTCCTCTATCCTGGCCCCCAGGTTGGTTAAATGGTCCAGGACCCTGTCTCTCCGCTAGACGTTCTAGGATATCAGTCATCCTATTGATGGCAGTAGCCACTTGGTTACCCTCAACGTTTTCCTGTCCCTGGGTCGGTCCAGTTGCCGATCCCTGGTCATCCCCCTGAGGTTGGGCCTGTCTAGACGCTCGCCCACGGCCTCGACCACTCCTTAATCCTTCCATTAGTCTAAACGTGCCTAGTGCAAGAAATAAATTAATTTAAGCAGAAAACAAGAGTTATATCGAATTTAGAACTAACCAAGAAAGCATTGAAATTAACAATAATTTACATTTATAAGCATGTCAAGTTCGTACAATTAGCAAGTTAGGGACAATTCACAAAATATAGCACACAGGTGCTCAAAAGTATACTTTTAGTCACAGAAGACTAAAGTAAGAACAAGTGCCCAAAAGTAGGCCACACAAGCATGCAAAATACAATGGCCTCGGCACTCGCGTCACCCTAACTAGTCCTAACTGTACCAGTCAAAAGTCAAAAGGGGTCAACGACCAAGATCCTAGTCCATAGCAGGGCTATCAGGAGGAACCTCCTCCTCGGGATCCTCCTCCTCATCATCAGGAATCACCTCAGCAGCGTCCTCAACCAATCTAGTCGCATCAGCCAGAATCTCGAAAGCCCGAGTACGGACATCCCGTCCTAGCCTAGTAAGTCGAGCCCTAGTATCCCGAAGCTCCTCATTAACCACTGCAGATGTGGCTACCTCACCCTCCAGCACTTCCTCAAGCTCAACAATCCGCTCACCCTGAGCGCCAACCATCTGCCTAAGCTCATCTATCTCAGCCTGTAAATCACGGTTGGCATCCACCAACTGACGACACTCGTCGTCCAGAGCATGCACTAGATGGTTCGGGTAGGCGAAAGTCAACCTACACAAACATCGCGGGTATCTGTCATAGGGTGAGTAGCGTACACGAGCTCCTCCTGCTATAGATCGGTAGTAGATAGTCCTAAGGGGCTCGTAATGACCATTCGCATGGCCATTCCCATTAGCTTCCGGGGCTCCATTTCCGTCATCCATACCTGCAAAATAAAATAATAATACCTTTCGGGTTAGAAACTTAAATCACTACCTAATTCCAATATCCTGCAATGCATGCCTAACTTAATCGTTGGTTCATCCCAATCATCACTTGAGGTAGGGCTAACTTAGTTGCTAGCTCGCCTCAAGTATCACTTAGGGTAAGATTAAGTTATCCCATATCGAGTCTTAAAGGTAGAGTATCTAATATGTCTCCCATATAGACCTCTAACCTAGTGCTCTGATACCAACTGTGACGCCCCACATCTCCCTAAGGCGGACCAAAGGGTATCCGCGGACGCCTGCCCAGCTCACGCCAGGACTCAAGCAATTCCATTCAATTTAAAATTGAACTAAACACTTCGACGAGAGCAACATGAATACAATAATGCGGAAGCGTTCAAGCTTAATAAGTCACTTAATGTATATCCAGTACATCGGGTAATCATGAAACGACTTAAATTCAAAGTACACATCAGGGCCCAAACTTTTCAAGTTTACAATTTCCACAAGTACAACCCAAACCAGGGCCTAGTCAAAATATATAACAGGAGTCTTAACAAAATTACAACGGATGGTTTCTCCATATCTCTCCAAGAGTCGGTCCTGTTAAGGAAAACAAAACTATAGGGTGAGCTAAACGCTCGTGAGGCCAAGAACACACATGCAAGCACTTAGTCAAATAACAATCCCAGATTTAATAAATAAAGCCATGTCTTTTCAATAATCAATCAATCAAACAGGAAAAGTAATCAGAAACAATTCAAGGATATAGTAGCTCTCAGGAGCTAAGTTCCACTCGATCTGCCGTTGTCATTCGTATACCTTCCCGCATTGACCCTCCTGTCAACCGGGTCGGTATTTCCATTTCCGTAGATCACCACTTACTTCCCTCCGTCCACCGTACACCCCAAGGGCCCACAATGGCCAATATTGGGCGATACTCAACGAGTATGCCAAGCAAGACCTCTTATTAGGTCGAGCTTATTTGTATCTCATGGCTCGTCCAAATCCCCGACCAAGCCCATTACTGGCTCGAGTCTAAGGACGGCCTATGAGTTTGGGCGTCCCCCATTCATTTGAAAGTCGAGGAGGTTCACTCCAACGACATAAGCATTCATGACATAACATTGCATTTCATTCATTCATTCAATACATTTCATTCATTCATTTGAAATTAGAACGAGTGCGATAAAGTACGCACCCGCCCTTATTTTTAAAACTTTCAACAAATCCCACAAATAAGCTAGTATCAAAATTCACACACTTGACACTCACCGAGCAATTCAATAAGAATTATTTTCCGGAAGTTCAAGTGTCCACGGTGAGATCCTCTTGAAGGTCTCCTTGCGCGCCTGGCAATTTAATAGTGGATAATCACACAATTAACCCACTTATCAAGAAAGATTGTACACTAGTACAATCTAAGAATTATTTTGCAAAAAGGAACCTCAATTACACGTAGATCGAGGTTCAACTTGCCTTTTATTAGGTACAATATTATTTGAGTTTTTATCATGAAAATCGAGGGCAAAACGTTTGAATAATACTAAGAGAATTAAGAGTTTTGGAAAAAAAAACTCCTTTGCCTTGAAAAGTGAGAATTTCAGTTTTATCCTAAATCTTTGAAAAATCGTAACTCGCTCGGTATAAGTCGAGAATTGGAAAACTTTATACCGTTGGAACCCTCTGAGAGAGTACTATAAGTTCTTAGAAGACACTTTTCCATGAATCGAAGTGAAAAGTGGTCAAAAATGGGCTTGAAGACGCAGGGTGGGTTTTCATGGCAGAATTAAGTTGGATTTCGGCCAACTTTGGAAATTCGGCACGATTCACACGTTGCAAACCGGCCTCTGAAATTTTCAGCTCAATTAGTGTTGCAAGTGAAGTGTATGAAAAAACAAGCGGATCAAGAATCGGAGTTTCGAGCACCGAGATACGGTAGCCCGAAGTTGAGCAAATTCAAGACTGGATGAGAATTTTCCAGATTTGAACCTCTAACTTTAGTAATTCAATTGGGTATCGAAACGAACTTGAATTGGCACCAAAATTGGCAGTATTTCAATACTATATGGAAAGTATCTCTCTATCAAATTTCGGGGAAAAATACCTTCGGCAAGGTAGTTAATTAGCCCACCAAAGTTCAAGAAAAATCCTAAGGCAATCTGCCTTTGACTTGCATTTCCCAATTTCCAATCGTCTAACCAAGAAAGTTATCCAACCATGGTTCATTTGTGAAATAAGGGTCTAAGATACATCCATGATATCTTTGGTAAGTGTTTAATATCAAGAACATCAACTAACAAGTTCACTCCAAGATTTTGTTCCAAACCAGTCCAAAGATTAGGGTTTTCCAAAACAGAGCAGTCCACTTGCTTCAGTCACAACTCAGTCATTATAGCTCGAAATCGAGCATGGCTTACGCCGTTGGAAAATGCATTCATAGAGTTAAAATATCACAGAAGAAATCGTTACCAAATTCGGCACCCATCTGGTTCAAATTCGGGCATCAAGTTGCTGCCTGAACACTTCATTCCAGAAGAACAGAGTAACAGGACAGCGAACTTAAAACATTTGGTTCGGCTTGCTCACAAAGAATCAGAACGTTCATTATATACCAAATTAAAGCTAGGAATGTCTAGTTTCAAACTCCACTGACGGCACATGATTTCGACATCCGAGGACAGAGTTATAGCCAAAATACTACTGCTGGTCAGAGCATACGCGAATCAGTTTTCCAGATTTGCTGGTTTCTAAAAAAAATTCATTTGCCCATTCAAACCTCATTATTTTTCAATGAAATTTTTCACACATCTAATATATCCTACAAACATCCAATGCAAGCCATTAAACCATTAAAAATTGGCCTGGAAATGGCCGAACATGGCAGGGGCAAAATCGGAAATTTTAGCTTCTTACACCCAATGAAGTTCCTACTAATTACCCACCACTAATGCATCATTATAATCACTAAACCAACAATATAATCACCATCAATCATCACATCAGCAACAACAACCCAAGTGTGGGAATTCCAAGAGCCCACAATCACATTTTTACACCATACAAAAGCTAACCAAATGCATGCATGAACTTAACAAGGCAAGATAGCTTCCAATCTTCAAGTTCTCAAGGGTAGATCATCACTTACTTTGGGGTTGATGTTCAAGCAGAATTTCGGTCCTTTTTGCCCCAGAAAAACCGTGAGTTTTAGCTCTCTTTTGCAGCTCAAAATGCTCCTCAAGTGTCAAGCTAGGTGTGGTGCAAGTTTGGTTAAATTTGGAGGTGATTTGGGGTGGTTTTTGGGTGGGATTAGTGTGCAGAAATTTTAGAACAAGGAGTTAGAGAGAGGGAGTGTTTTGGCCGGCCATGAGGAGAGAGAAGAGAGAGTGTGTTTGATCTAAGTTAGCTTCCAAGAGAAGGTGCAATGTGTGGTGCAAAATCACCCAAAAGTCAACTCTCATTAGGGGCCGTTTGGTGCGATTACGGCTCGATTTTTTTTTCGCACGTTTGGTTCACTAGTGCACTAAACCTCCAAGGCATATATATTCATGTAAATATTATTCACTCTTAGTTGTCCCGAAATAAGGGTCTAAAGTCTCCCAATCGAAGTCGCGCGTGTGAAAACGCGTACCGTCAATTTTACCGCTATAACGCGAAACTTTCGAAAAATTCTTATAACGATTGCACTACTAACTATCACTTGAATATTTATTCATAAGATTACCTATTTTAGGACCATAGTACAAGTCTCCAATATTCCAAGCTTATCGTGCTACTACGCGGATAAAATCTCCAAGTACTATTCACTATTTTTACTAAACGCGCTCTAGGAAATTAATTTTCGAAACGAATCATTTTAAAAATATAACGAAGATATACTACCACTTATTTAGGTCTAATAAGACTAGAAAATATTCCTTGGAAATAAAATCCAAATTAAATAATTTATTAAGCCATAAATTAGGCATAAAATAATAGTTTTTGCGAGTCCTCACAATGCGCAAGTAACATTTCAATCGAAAATTTCACATTTATCGAGGTCGAGTGCGATAAAGTACACACTCGCCTCGAAAACTCGTTTTGGAAATCATTATAAGCGCTTAACACATTATCAACCAAAATACAAGTCATGAAGTCAAGAAATATAGCAAACAAGACACACTCAAATGCCAGCACACATGATATTGAAGAAAACATTTCAAAAGTAACTTTGGAAACAGTTCAAAAGTAAATAATGCAGGAAACGGTTCATAAATAACTTTAGAAATAGTTTGAGGTCACTCACCTCCATGGCTCAGAAATCATCCATCATATAACATTGCCTTGCTCAAATCCAAGTCTTAGATCACAAACTCAAAGCAATCAAACCCTTTAAAACTTCGGACAACACTTCCCCTAAATTTGCTTACTTTCCCAGCCATCATGGCTTCATTATATCTTCAGCCAGTCCCAAAGGTACACATACAACAACAAGTTCATCCAATAGTCATTCAGCAAGCTCCAAGTAATACGAGTACAATTCAAGCTAGGGAGAAGTTCGGAAATGAAAGTTAAGCTCAAAACCAGAAAAATAGCTTTTGACATCCTTTTGCGGTAATGGCACCAAAGGCACTACGATTGTCGGATGAAGGTTCAAGACCCACTGTTTCGAAGCTAAGAGATAGGGCTACAATATTGCAGAAGGTCACTCAACCCAGTTTCGAGTGTAACCAGGTCAAAAATGCAAGAAACTACACCAGAATCACAAAAACAGATTCACAGAACGTATTCTAGCGGAAACATCATAACTCAGGCTCTCCAAGTCCAAATCCAGAAATTCCAAAACCAGCTGAAAGCTAAGAAACAGGGCTAAATTTCATCAGAAGGCCTCAACAACCAATTCGGAAGCAATACCAGCCAAAACAACCAATTACAGTCGCAAATCCCAATTTCGGGTAAACCAGAACAGCAATAGTAATTTCGACTTTTCTCAAGCTACGCTACTCCGATTGACCTGAAATTTTGCAGGAACCTCTAAAATATCATTCCCTACAACTTTCATGAAGACCACTCAGTCCGGTTCTCACCCTAAATAGGTCAAATTTTCCAAAACAACTCCAGATTTTCCAGTTCGAAATTCACTGCAGAAATCAACTAGCAGTCCTGCTTTATTCACTCATATCTCAGCACACACAACTCCAATTCAGGTAATTCCAAAGCCATTTGAAAGCTAAGATACAGGGCTAGAATTCTTAAGAAGACATCAACAACTAAATCAGTAGTATTCCCAGTCAAACTAACAATTACCAAAGCAGATTATCAGTTTCGGATAGAAACAGGGTAGCAGGGGTATTTCGGTCGTTTCACAGGCTACCGAGCTCAGATTGAGTTGAAAATTTACAGGTAACTAGAAAACATCATTATCTACAACTTTCATGTTTTTTGCTAAGGCCAATTCGGCCTCTAACCTGGTCAAACGGAAACGGACAGAACTGAACCATAAGAAATCTCAATTCTGGAATTTTCTCAACAACCATAGAAATCACCAAATCTTCCACACAAACCCACAAAAGTGATATATAAACCATCATTAACCCTTATTAGCATCTTACAACATCAAAAACAACATTTCTACCCAATTGCTATAAGCTTTTACAAGAGTTCAAGGCTGCTTTACCTTCCAAAGGTGGGTTTACAAGGCTGCACTTCAAGAACCAAGTTCATTAGCTTTCTTTTGCTCTAACTCCCAAGCTTGTTGGATGGGTTGCACAAAACCAGAATTTTTTCTTGTTCTTTCTCTTGGTTTTTCTCCCCTCTTTTCTCCCTAGAGCTGGCTGAAATTCTCCTTGTTGTTTTGGCCTTTGGTCTTGCTAAGAAGATATTAACTAAGTCCCTTGGTCAAAGTCCACTACCTTTTTGTTTAGCCAATGAAAATTAAGCTTAGGAATATCATGGAACCTTTAGGAAGTCTAGCAACTTGTAATCAACCAAAGTCACACTATGGCCCAAACTTCTTTTAATCTTTACAATTAACTCCAATGAGTTGTCAAAAATATACCACATTTATCGCACTAACGGGTCCCACGTCCATAATACACTTCAAACTTAACGTGGACTAACTTGTATCAAGGAAATGATTTGAAAACTATATTTCCTTATAAAAATGTATAAGAAATGAATATATTGAAGAAAGGTACAAAATTATAGACAAGGAAACAAAATAACGTCTAGAAAATATATTAAAAAAAATTTTCGGATTCTCATACTCATACTTTTCGGGGCGTCACAAATTAGATTTTGGCCAAAACATGAAAGTTGTAGCCGAGGCTATAAACTAGTTGCCTGTAAATTTGCAGCTTGATCCGACCACTGTACCATGTGCAATGACCACAATACCCTTGACTGTTTTCAAAACCTGTTTCGCGCCCAGATTTCTGTTTTCGTGTAGTCTTCCATTTTTGACCATGAAAATGCATGATTTTGCCTTTGAGGTCTTCTGATGAAATGTAGCTTGAGGTATTAGCTACCATATGCCTTTGGAATTTCTGGATTTGGACTTGTAGAGCCTGAGTTATGATGTTTCCGATAGAATGCGTTTTGGTGAATCTGTTTTACGTTTTTGATATAGTATCTTGCATTTTTGACCTATTTGCACCCAAAACTGGGTTGAGTGATCTTCTGTAATGTTGTAGCCCTGTCTTTTAGCTTCAAGATGGTGGGTCTTGTACCCTCATCCGATAATCGTAGTGAAATTGGTACCATTACCGCAAAATGAGGACAAAAACTGTTTTTTTTCAGGGCCAAAGTTAATTGCATTTCCGGATTTTCTGGTTACCTATGATACTTGTATATGCATATGAAACCCTATTGGGTTGTGATTGGCATTGCTTTATGACTCGTTATCGAGTCTCATTGTACTTGTTTACGTGTTCTAGGGCGTGACGGTGGTTCACGACATTCTCTTGACGGAAGTGCATGAAACAACACTTAATTGATAATGAGTATACTACTCACTTGAATGTTACAATGTGGCTTTGCTATATGTGATTTTGATGCCTTGAAGGCTTATTTGGCTATTGGAATTGATTGAGGTGAGGGTGTACTTGACCGCCCTCACCCCTTGTGATACCGTTAATGACTGTTTACCGCTTCACTGATATACTGCACTTGCTATATGAGATATTGAATTCACTTCATGAAAAACTGATTTGGTGTCGTTTGGACGAGTATCCAACGGCCTTACTGTATTACTGAGCTCAACCCCGTTGGTAGTCAATTGAATTGAGCCGACGAGGGCTTGGTCGTGAAAATTGACATGCCACGGGGACTGTACTGGGGAATCTTGTAGTAATGAGGCTCTTGATTCTGGTAAACTCGAGTATTACCAAAAGCTACTGATTGGAGTGCGGGCCCGGTTGGGGTATGTTTGGTGAAGGGATGGGAGTGAAGTGGGTTCTACGGTTGGTACTCTTAAACGTTGACGGAGAGTCAATGAGATTGGATCAAGAATGTAAGCGTGGAAATGGGCTCTTGAGAGCCGTCCGTATCCTTTTACCGACTTGTTTTATTCTGTAATTGTGTACTTGAAATGAAAGGTTATGCTATATGCTCTTTGTTGCTTATGTGGTAGTAACTCACTGAGCTTAAGCTCATTCCGTTCCATTTGTTTTTCTTACAGGAAATGACCACTTTTGGAAAAGGTTGTGTTAGTTGGTTGTCAAGTTGAGCTCATGTAAATGTCTTTTGAATAGCTCTTTGAATGAAACCCTAATGTGTATTGGGTTCAATTTCTTTTGATTGGCAAACCGAACATGTATATCCATGATGAATCGTTTTGATATGCCGCTTTGGCTTTTGGCTTGTAAATGTTACATTTCAATGTATATATGTTTGGTTGACATTTGGTGGGATTTCGGATTAACTCGTATTTCAAACGGCAAAAGAAAAAAATTTGGCTACTCTCGGCCTAGTATCCGGATTCTGACGTGGACGGTACTGTTCATCGTCGGCTTCGATTTTCATTTTTTTTATTTTGTGATTTTGACTTGTTTACGCGCGTGGGTATGTTCCGGAACGTATTAGATCGACGTGAACTGATCCGTAGTCCTGGCGAGAGCTGGGCAGGCAGTCCGCTAACCCCTTTGGTTCGCCTTAGGGGAAAGTGGGGCTGTCACAATATGTGATTAGAAGCAATGATAAAAAGTTAGTGAATAGGAAGTAAAAACCCTAGTACATGTGATTTAAGGAAAAACGGTGCGAACCGACGTGTACCGTGCACTACCGATTGAACACACCACTTGGTCACCACTTTCTTACCATATAAGCTCATTAATATTTGTGCAAAATATCCCCTCATTCTCAGCTAGCTTTGGCTGAAAATGTTGACCGAATTGCAAGGAAAAGAAACAACAAAATGAGTGGAAATTGGTGATGCCACTTGTTGGCCATCTAGGGCCTTGACCAAGACCAAATTGGCTTGCCTTCTTATCACCATTTAGCTTCCTTTCTTCATCATTTTCTGCTTGCTTTGGCCAAGAGAGTGGGAGAGAAAAACCAAGGGAGAGCTACACCAATCCATCTTGAGTTTGAGTCACCTAAGTGAGGAAACAAGAAACTAATCCGATTAAAACTTTCTTTGAGTGTTTAGCTAATGGTGTGTTAGTGAAATTTTGGAAGGAAAAGCTAGGGCTACTCTTGGTAGTAACTTTAGTAAGGTAATAATGCTGTTTTACCATTTCTTACTCTTAATCATGCTTAACTTGGCATAGCACCTTAAATTTGTGGTCGATGATAGCTATTATAATGATTTGGATGGATATAGTGTATGTTCTTGAGTTATATGAGTTAGGGTTTGAAGGATTTTCTACCTATACTTGCTGTATGGATAGTATATGTTGTATCTAAGCTTATATAAGAGGTTGTGGTAGTGATTGAAGAAAGAAATGAAGAAAGTTTCCCTTGAAAACGTAAAATTTCAGATTTCAGGAAAATTATAGCTCAGTTCTGTCCGGTTCCAGTTTGTGATGTTAGAGACCGAATTAGGCTTAGCACAAAACATGAACATTGTAGAGAATGATGTTTTATAGTTGCATACAAAATTTCAGCTCAATCGGAGCAACATAGCCTGTGAAAAGAGCAAAATACCCTCACTGCCCTAGGATGCATCCAGTGATCAGTTTTAGACAGTTAATCCAATTGACCGTGTCTATTCACTATGATCCGTGCTGATTTAGCCATTTGCCAAAACATGAAAGTTTTAGTACGTTGTCTTAGATTTTCAATGCCTCCAAGAATGTCTTAAACGGACTTTGGTAGCCTGAGATATGACCATTTAAATGTAGTACGGTTAACTAGCCGGATAATTGGATTTTGGTTCTGTGAAGTGGGAATTTGACTATGTTACACTAGAATTTGGACTAAGTAGTTTTCATCAAAATTGTAGCCCTGTGTCTTAGCTTCAAAACAACACACATTGCATCCCAATCTGATAAGTGTAGCTTCGGTTGTGTCCATTACGTAAAAACATGTCAAATCTGTCTTTTGCTAAACCTCATTTCCGCATTTGTTGTTAGCTTGATTTTTGTCCTTGTATTGTCTTGAGCCTATTAAACGGCTATTGAAATGAATTTGTGTTGTGTGTAACTTTGGGTTTGATTGAGGAAAAGAATGAAGTCATAAATGGCTGGAAATAGGAAAATACAAAGGGCGTGCTGCACAAATTTACGCTCAAAGACTAGGTAGACATACTTGCAACTTGAGTAAGGGTTATGAATGATTACTATTTGAGCCATCTAGGATTCTTGCATCTTCTTGTTCCGAGGTAAATAAGTAAGGACTTGGGTGAACTTGTACACTTGGGAAATAAAATATGACTGATCGAAGTATGTTTTCCTTGTACTTTTGAATCAAATGGCATTTCCAAGTATAAATGTTACAAAGTTTTATAGTTTAAAAAGCGAGCAAGTGTTTCACGACCACTCTCCAAGTGAATTTCAATTTCTTGATTCTTATTGAACGAAACGTCTAAGTTTCGAATCTTAGTCGATTTTCAAAGTTCTTAAATCAAGTTTTATGTGACAGCCCCACCTTCCCCTAAGGTGAACCAAAGAGGTTAGAGGACTGCCTGCCCAACTCTCGCCAGGACTAACGGGTCAGTTTACGTCGATCTAATACGTTCCGAAACATACCCACGCGCGCAAACAAGTCAAAATCACAAAATAAAATAAAATAGAAAAAAATGGAAAAACGCCGATGATGAACAATGCCGGACACGTCAGAATCCGGAGTTCAACCATACATCAATCCAACATATACATACATTGAAATTCAACATTTACAAGCCAAACGGCATACCAAAATATCCAACTAGTCCATACATGTGCAAATAGTCAATTACAACCAACCATTGGTTGGAACAAAACACTTAGGGTTTTCACCCTCACGGAGCTATTCAAAATACATTTACATGCTCAACTTGACAACCAACTAGCACAACCTTTCCCAAAATAGTCATTTTCCTGTAAGGAAAACAAATGGAACGGAGTGAGCTAAAGCTCAGTGAGTTACTACCACATAAGCAACAAAGAGCATATAGCAAGTCCTTTCAATTAAAGTACACAATTAAGGAATGAAACAAAACGGTAAAAGGATACGGACGGCTCTCAAGAGCCCATTTCCTCGCTTATATTCTTGATCCAACCTCATTGACCCTCCGTCAATGTTAAAAGTACCAAACCGTAGACATCACTTTACTTCCATTCCTTCCACCCAACATACCCCAACCGGGCCCACACTCCAATCAGTAGCTTTTGGTAATACTCGAGTATACCGGAACCAAGAGTCTCATTACTACAAGGTTCCCCAGTACAGTCCCCGTGGCAGGTCAATTTTCACGACCAAGCCCTCGCCGGCTCGATTCAATTGACTACCTAACGGGGTTGAGCTCAGTGATATAGTAAGGCCGTTGGATATTCGTCCAAACGACACCAAATCAGTTTTCCATGACAGGAATTCAATATATCATATATCAAGTGCAATATTTCAATAAAATGGTAAACAGTCATCAATGGAATCACAAGGGGGTGAGGGCGGTCAAGTACACCCTCACCTCAATCACTTCCAATACCCAAATACGCCTTCAAGGCATCAAATTCACATATAACAAAGCCACATTGTAACATTTAAGTGAGTAGTATACTCACCAATCAAGGAAGTGGTGTTTCATACACCATGGTCAAAAGTTCGTCGTGAACCACCGTCACGCCCTAGAACACGCAAACAAATACAATGAGACTCGATAACGAGTCATAAAACAATGCCAATCACAACCCCAATAGGGTTTTATAAACATATACAAGCATCATGAGTAACCAGAAATTCAAGAAATGGCATTAGCTTTGGCCCCGAATAAAAAACAGTTTTGTCCGTATTTTGCGGTAATGGCACCAATTTCACTACGATTATCGGATGAGGGTGTAAGACCCACCGTTTCGAAGCTAAGAACCAGGGGTACAACAATGTAGAAGGCCACTCAGTCCAAATCCTAGCACAACTAGGTCAAAAATGCAGAATACTAAACCAGAACCGTAATTGCAGGTTTACAAATCACACTATGCTGTAATTAGTCCAACTCAGTCTATACAGGTCCAAATGCATTGATTCCAAAGGCATATGGTAGCTACGACATCCAGATACATTTTATCAGAAGACCTCAACAACCAAATCCAAAGCAATTCCAGTCAAAACAGACGATTACAAGCGCAGTTCGCACATTCTGATCAACCCAGAACAGCAACAGTAAAATCGACATATCTCACTCTACACTACTCCAAATGACCTAAACTTTTACAGACACCTCAAACACATCAATACCTACAACTTTCATGTTTTAAGCAAAGGCCAATTCGGCCTCTAAGCATGAGATACAAAACCAGACAGAAAAGGGGGTTATGAAACCCTAACTTTTCACATTTCAATCCAAACCCAAAATTGGTTGCAATTATCAATAATTCACACCTACTAGAGTCATTACCCCTCATTACCAACCATCATAAACAACCACAACATCATGATCACATTAAACCAGAAAATTCATCAATAAAATAAAAACTTCACCAATTCATCTCAAACCAAGAAATAAACCACAAATATCATCACTTTAGCTTCCACTAGGCACAAATTAAGCATCATTAGGTGTAGGGGAAAGTTCAAGCACCACTTACCTAGTAAACAAGAGAAGAGGAGTTGTAGAACACCTTAGCTTCTTCAAAAAACTTCACCAAATCACTTACTAGCACCAAGTAGAGGGATTTTATGGAGTAGAAACTAATTTAAGCACTTGGGTTTGGATGATTGAGTTAAATGGAAGCTAAAATGTTGAAGAGTTTCTTCCTTCTTGAGCTTAAGAGGGCCGGCCACCAAGGAGTAAGAAAGAGTGAATTTTTAGTCAATTTTTGAGATATTTAACCAATAAGTCAAAAGGTCAAAACCATGAATAGTAAGTCTTAAGCCCTAACCAATATAATGGTGACACTTGTCACCTCCATTAATGCAATCCTATCTTTTCTTTTTCCTCTCACATCCTCTACTTATCTCTTAACACTCGATAAATTTCACATAGTATCCGGAATTTAACCTAATTGGCCGAATTTTTCCGAACTATTTGCACTAGTGGGTCCCACGTCCATTATATACTCTTAATTTTTCAAAAACTCTCCAATACTAGAAAAATCATCTAAAAACTATAACTGCTCATAAAATTTACCAGGAGAATTTTCCTAAGCCAGAAAATGCAGAAAACATGTCTTTAAAGGGAAAAAACCCTAGGAAAATTATTAGGAATTTACGGGTTCTCACACTCTCTCCCCCTTAAAAGAATTTCGTCCTCGAAATTTCTCACCTTAATTCCCGAAAAGGTTTGGATACTTCTTTCGCATTTCCTCTTCCACTTCCCAGGTAGCTTCCTCTACCCCATGGTTTCTCCATAGCACCTTCACTAGCGGAATCCGCTTGTTTCTGAGCTCTTTGACTTTCCGATCGAGCACTTGGACCGGTTTCTCTTCATAGGCCAGCGATTCGTCTACTTCGATATCCTCC
The DNA here is from genome assembly GCF_036785885.1 of Coffea arabica. NCBI lineage: Eukaryota > Viridiplantae > Streptophyta > Magnoliopsida > Gentianales > Rubiaceae > Coffea > Coffea arabica. Next base: position 41,293,582 of record NC_092329.1, read on the forward strand.
GGTTGTAATACATGGGATGGGTCGGGATGATACTTCTTTAGCATCGAGACGTGGAATACATCGTGGATTCGAGAGAGACTGGATGGTAGTTCCAATCGATATGCGACCGCTCCTGCCCTCTGAAGGATGTTGTAGGGTCCGACGTACCGCGGTTGAAGTTTCTTTCCTTTGCCCGCTGTGATACTTCGTAAGGGTGTGTTCTTAAGAAATACGTGGTCTCCAACTTCAAACTCCAAGTCTTTTCTTCGATTATCCGCGTAGCTCTTTTGTCGGCTTTGAGCTGTTTGGATTCGTTGCCGTATCAACTTGACCTTCTCGTGAGCCTCTTCCATCCATGGAATAGTTGCCGGGTCTAGCGTCTTCTTTTCACCAACTTCATCCCAATAAATCGGCAACCGGCACTTGCGTCCGTATAGGGCTTCGTACGGAGCCATTTGAATCGACGAATGGAAGCTGTTGTTGTACGCAAACTCTACTAAGGTCATGTGCTGACCCCAGTTGCCTCCAAAGTCCAGAATGCAAGTTCGTAGCATGTCCTCGAGAGTTTGAATTGTCCGTTCTGACTGGCCATCCGTCTGAGGATGATAGGTCGTGCTCAAATTGAGTTTCGTCCCCAGGGTTTCTTGAAACTTCTGCCGAAATCGAGATACAAACCGTGGATCCCGATCGGAGACGATGCTCACAGGAACACCGTGTAGTCTTACTATCTCGTCCATGTACAGTCGGGCCAACTTGTCCATTGAATACTTCATGTTCACCGGCAAGAAATGGGCCGATTTGGTTAATCGATCCACGATCACCCAAACGGCATCATGTCCTCTTTGCGTCCTCGGTAAACCTGAAACGAAGTCCATGGTGATGTTTTCCCACTTCCACTCGGGTATCTCCAAGGGTTGTAACAAACCCGATGGTTTTTGATGCTCTGCTTTCAGCTGTTGGCAAATGAGACATTTCTGCACGTACTGAGCGATTTCCTTCTTCATATTGTCCCACCAATAAGTTCTTTTCAGGTCTTGATACATCTTGCTGCTGCCCGGATGGATTGTATACTTGGACCGATGAGCTTCCTCCAGAATCTCCATTTTCATCGACTCTTCCTTCGGTACCACTATTCGGTTTCGATATTTCAAAATGCCCTCAGGACTCAAATTGAAGTCCGTAGTTTCTCCCTTTTCCACTTTCTCTCTCCACTTCCGTACCATCAAATCTTCGCCTTGCGCCTATTTTATGCGTTCCAGTAGAGTGGAGGTCACCCTAACATTGCCAAATATCACCTTATGGCTCCCAAGACAGGGTCTCCACTCGCACACGGATTCTAATAAATCCCACTCCTTAATCATCAACCCTGCTGCTTGCACCTTACGACTCAAAGCATTTGCTACCACATTTGCCTTTCCCGGATGGTAGTTGATTGTGCAGTCGTAGTCTTCCAAAAATTCCATCCACCGTCGTTGCCTCATGTTCAATTCCTTCTGGGAGAAGAGGTACCTAAGACTTTTGTGATCCGAATACACTTCGAAGGTCACCCCGTATAGGTAATGCCTCCACTTTTTCAGAGCAAACACAACCGCGGCTAGTTCCAGATCGTGGGTCGGGTAATTCTGCTCGTGAAACTTCAACTTTCTAGAGGCAAAAGAGATCACATTACGGTTCTGCATCAAAACGCACCCCAAGCCTTCTCGCGACGCATCTGCATACACCGCGAACCCATCCACTCCATTTGACAAGACCAGTACCGGAGCCGTGGTCAATCTTCTCTTTAATTCCTGAAAACTCGTTTCGCATCGGGCATTCCAGATAAATCGACCATGTTTCTTCGTCAGGTCAGTTAAAGGTCCTGCTAGTTTGGAGAAATCTTTAATGAAACGTCGGTAGTACCCCGCTAGCCCTAGAAAGCTACGAATTTCCGTGGGATTTTCTGGTCTCTTCCAATTTGTCACGGCCTCTACCTTTGCCTGGTCCACCGAAATGCTTTCGTGGGAGATTACGTGCCCTAGGAATGCTACTTTCTCCAACTAGAACTCGCATTTACTAAACTTGGCATACAGTTGATGTTCCCGTAAAGTCTGCAACACCACCCTTAAATGCTCCTCATGCTCCTCGCGTGTCTTAGAGTAGACCAAAATGTCGTCAATGAACACAACGACAAATCGGTCAAGATAGGGTTTAAAAACCCTATGCATTAGGTCCATAAAGGCGGCGGGAGCATTGGTCAGTCCAAAGGGCATAACGGCGAACTCGTAATGACCGTATCTCGAGTTGAAAGCAGTTTTCGGAATATCCTCCTTCCTAATTAACAACTGATAATATCCTTGTCGGAGGTCCAACTTTGAGAAGACCACTGCTCCTTGCAGCTGGTCGAACAACTCGTCGATGTGGGGCAGTGGATATTTATTCTTGATTGTTACGTTGTTCAGACCCCGATAGTCAATACACATCCTCAAGGTTCCGTCCTTTTTCTTCACAAATAGGACAGGAGCCCCCCAAGGAGACCCACTCTCGTGAATGAATCCCCGCTCCAAAAGATCTTGTAATTGCAGTTTAAGCTCCTTAAGTTCTGCAGGCGCCATTCGGTAAGGGGTTTTTGAGATAGGTGAGGTTCCAGGTAACAGATCTATTCGGAATTCTATCTCCCTTTCCGGCGGTAAGGCTACTAACTCATCAAGGAATACATCGGGAAATTCCCTTACCACGGCCGTGTCTTCCACTTTTAACTTATCCGTAGGGGTGTTAATAAAAAAGGCTAAAAATCCTTGCGCCCCTCTACTTATCAGTTTCCTAGCTCGAATGCCCGAAATTAAAGCAGATGAGGCTAACCTACCCCTTATATCCAACCTTAAGGTTGCCTCGCCAGGAATGCGAAATTCTACTACTTTTGTTTTACAATCCAGTTGGGCGTTATATTTGGCTAGCCAGTCCATACCCAGAATCACATCGTACCCCTTAATGGACAAACTAATCAGGTCTCCTAAAAGTCTCCTTTCACCTACCCATACATCACAATCCCTATAAACCATACTAGTCACCAAACGTTGATTCCCCGTAGGTGTACTAACTTCTAGGTCATATGGTAAACTAGCAGGTTTTATATCGATGCCACACATGAAATCAGGGTTAACAAACGAATGAGTGGCCCCAGGATCAATTAAAACTTTGGCAAAGCGGTGGAAAATAGGGATCGTACCTTCTACGACCTCCGAAGACTCTGGGACCTGATGGGGCTCTAAGGAATACACCCTAGCCGGTACTTTAGGTTTGGACCCATCTCCCTTTGCTGGTCCAGCATTGGTCCTCGGCAGTGATTGGCTTCCCTTTCCATCTTGTTTCAGAACTGGGCAAGTGGCCAATTGGTGGTCTGCGCTTCCACATCGCAGACATTTACCTTGTTTCCTCCAGCAGTTATCTTCGTTGTGGTTTGACTTCCCGCAATGCCCGCAGGGACCGCGAGGTGCTAAAGCCGAGCCACTCTGAGCATTTCCCCTCGGTCCTCGCCCAGGTTGGCCACCCCTAAATGGAGTCCCTCTACCTACACCAGATTGTTGACCACCTCCCGTTCCGTGTCCAAATTTAGAGGGAGTGCTCTTCTCACCCTGTCCGGAAGTACTCCCAGGAAAGCCACGCTTCTTCGCCTGGAAGTTCCGGACTTGCAACCGTGCACTTTCAACTCGCTGGGCCTTTTCCACAGCCTCGCTAAACGCAGTGATTTGAGCCGCCGCGAGGTCTTTCTGAATCTCAACATTCAAACCCTGAATAAAGTGCCTAATCCGTCTTTGCTCAGTCATGATTAACTCAGGTGCAAACTTGGACAGGCGAGGTGAATTGACTCTCATATTCCGCCACAGTTTGAGCCCCTTGGCGGAGCCTAATGAACTCGTCCTCCTTCCTCTCCTGGACTAGAGGAGGGAAAAACTTCGCATTAAACTCTCTAATGAAGTTCACCCAAGTCCTCGGCGTCTGCTCCCGTTCCCATTTCTGTCGGATCACGTTCCACCAGGAACGGGCCGCTCCCTCAAGTTGAAACAAGGCAAAAGTCACCTGCCGTTCATCAGGGTAGTGTAAGGCCGCGAATATGTCAACCATCTTTTCAAGCCATTTCTCAGCAACGTCAGGGTCGGGTCCCCCAACAAACTTTGGCGGGGAAAACTTTTGAAAGCGTTCAAGAGCTCTATCTTCGCTCTCGATGTGGTTACCAGGGTTCCCGGGGTTAGGGTTTGGGTTCTGGCCCTGTTGTTGCACTACTTGTGCTAGTAGGTTTGTCATTTGCTGCATAGCAGCAGTTATTTGCACATTCGGGTCTACTTGTGGTTCAGGATTGGGTCCAGTGGAGGTTTCCCCCGTACCCGTAACCGGTGTGGGTTGTCTAGATCTACGCCTACTTCCCCGACCACTTCGTGTACCTTCCATAAGTTCTACTTGGTCTATGCAAGAATACTAAACCAAAGTAATAACAAGGCATGTAAGTAACACTTAAACTTTCACAATAACACATATTTGTACATTCCAAACACGAACACAAACATAGATATATACAAGCCAAACAAGATCAAGCCACATACATATATACAATCAGTCAAGTCAAGTACGACCAAGGCACGTACTAACATAAACGATCCCCCTGAGGATTGGCCTATCAAAAGAGATTTACACGTAGCTAACCCTACATCCAAAACGGTTAGCTAAGGCGCTATCCCTATCCCTATATACATACAAAACCACCAACTATCCCAAAAGAAGCCTAGAAGTCAAGGCCTAGTCAGTTGCCGGGGTCTGGGACCCAGGCGACGGGGTAGACTCCTCCCTCGCCTCAGCCCCCGCATACGAAGCCTCATCGCTAGACTCCTCAAGACCATCGTCACACAGATTAAGGATCGCCTCAGCGCGACCCCTGACTTTGCGAGCTCGCTTGAGCTCGCGCTCTCGTGCCTCCCTCAGTTGGTCGCATAGGTCATCAACTCTGTCCTCGACCTCGAGCACGTCATATTCTAGTTCCTTGATACGTGCCGCCTGCTTCTCGTTGGTTGCCCTAACCTGACTCACCTCAACTTCCAACGTAGCAACCTCAGCTTCCAACTTAGTGTTATCATCCGCTAGCTCCTTACGCTCCTTCGCCACCGCCAATACTAGTGCGTTCGGATAGGCATACTTCTCTTTACATGCGCACCGTCGGAGACGGTTAGACGGGCTCCAACGAATAACGGCCCCTCCTGGCCGTATCTGATATGGGATCACGGGGAGTGCTCTGCGAGGTCTCACTCCCGAAGGACTAGCACTAGGGTCACCCTGTCCGGCCATCCTACACCACAAGAACAATTAACCATAAATATTAGCTTACAGGCCATAAACAACAAATCCTCAAATCAAGCAGTCCTATAACACCCAGGCTAGTTCAAACCTAGGCTCTGATACCACTTGTGATAGCCCCACCTTCCCCTAAGGCGAACCAAAGAGGTTAGCGGACTGCCTGCCCAGCTCTCGCGCCAGGACTAACGGGTCAGTTTACGTCGATCTAATACGTTCCGGAACATACCCACGCGCGCAAACAAGTCAAAATCACAAAATAAAATAAAATAGAAAAAAATGGAAAAACGCCGATGATGAACAATGCCGGACACGTCAGAATCCGGAGTTCAACCATACATCAATCCAACATATACATACATTGAAATTCAACGTTTACAAGCCAAACGGCATACCAAAATATCCAACTAGTCCATACATGTGCAAATAGTCAATTACAACCAACCATTGGTTGGAACAAAACACTTAGGGTTTTCACCCTCACGGAGCTATTCAAAATACATTTACATGCTCAACTTGACAACCAACTAGCACAACCTTTCCCAAAATAGTCATTTTCCTGTAAGGAAAACAAATGGAACGGAGTGAGCTAAAGCTCAGTGAGTTACTACCACATAAGCAACAAAGAGCATATAGCAAGTCCTTTCAATTAAAGTACACAATTAAGGAATGAAACAAAACGGTAAAAGGATACGGACGGCTCTCAAGAGCCCATTTCCTCGCTTATATTCTTGATCCAACCTCATTGACCCTCCGTCAATGTTAAAAGTACCAAACCGTAGACATCACTTTACTTCCATTCCTTCCACCCAACATACCCCAACCGGGCCCGCACTCCAATCAGTAGCTTTTGGTAATACTCGAGTATACCGGAACCAAGAGTCTCATTACTACAAGGTTCCCCAGTACAGTCCCCGTGGCAGGTCAATTTTCACGACCAAGCCCTCGCCGGCTCGATTCAATTGACTACCTAACGGGGTTGAGCTCAGTGATATAGTAAGGCCGTTGGATATTCGTCCAAACGACACCAAATCAGTTTTCCATGACAGGAATTCAATATATCATATATCAAGTGCAATATTTCAGTAAAACGGTAAACAGTCATCAATGGAATCACAAGGGGGTGAGGGCGGTCAAGTACACCCTCACCTCAATCACTTCCAATACCCAAATACGCCTTCAAGGCATCAAATTCACATATAACAAAGCCACATTGTAACATTTAAGTGAGTAGTATACTCACCAATCAAGGAAGTGGTGTTTCATACACCGTGGTCAAAAGTTCGTCGTGAACCACCGTCACGCCCTAGAACACGCAAACAAATACAATGAGACTCGATAACGAGTCATAAAACAATGCCAATCACAACCCCAATAGGGTTTTATAAACATATACAAGCATCATGAGTAACCAGAAATTCAAGAAATGGCATTAGCTTTGGCCCTGAATAAAACACAGTTTTGCCCGTATTTTGCGGTAATGGCACCAATTTCACAACGATTATCGGATGAGGGTGTAAGACCCACCGTTTCGAAGCTAAGAACCAGGGGTACAACAATGTAGAAGGCCACTCAGTCCAAATCCTAGCACAACTAGGTCAAAAATGCAGAATACCAAACCAGAACCGTAATTGCAGGTTTACAAATCACACTATGCTGTAATTAGTCCAACTCAGTCTATACAGGTCCAAATGCATTGATTACAAAGGCATATGGTAGCTAAGACATCCAGCTACATTTCATCAGAAGACCTCAACAACCAAATCCAAAGCAATTCCAGTCAAAACAGACGATTACAAGCGCAGTTCGCACATTCTGATCAACCCAGAACAGCAACAGTAAATCGACATATCTCACTCTACACTACTCCAAATGACCAGAAATTTTATAGGCACCTCAAACACATCAATACCTACAACTTTCATGTTTTAAGCAAAGGCCAATTCGGCCTCTAAGCATGAGATACAAAACCGGACAGAAAAGGGGGTTATGAAACCCTAACTTTTCACATTTCAATCCAAACCCAAAATTGGTTGCAATTATCAATAATTCACTCCTACTAGAGTCATTACCCCTCATTACCAACCATCATAAACAACCACAACATCATGATCACATTAAACCAGAAAATTCATCAATAAAATAAAAACTTCACCAAATCACTTACTAGCACCAAGTGGAGGGATTTTATGGAGTAGAAACTAATTTAAGCACTTGGGTTTGGATGATTGAGTTAAATGGAAGCTAAAATGTTGAAGAGTTTCTTCCTTCTTGAGCTTAAGAGGCCCGGCCACCAAGGAGTAAGAAAGAGTGAATTTTTAGTCAATTTTTGAGATATTTAACCAATAAGTCAAAAGGTCAAAACCATGAACAGTAAGTCTTAAGCCCTAACCAATATAATGGTGACACTTGTCACCTCCATTAATGCAATCCTATCTTTTCTTTTTCCTCTCACATCAATCACTTCACATCCTCTACTTATCTCTTAACGCCCGATAAATATCACACAGTATCCGGAATTTAACCTAATTGGCCGAATTTTTCCGAACTATTCGCACTAGTGGGTCCCACGTCCATTATATACTCTTAATTTTTCAAAAACTCTCCAATACTAGAAAAATCATCTAAAAACTATAACTGCTCATAAAATTTACCAGGAGAATTTTTCTAAGCCAGAAAATGCAGAAAACATGTCTTTAAAGGGAAAAAACCCTAGGAAAATTATTAGGGATTTACGGGTTCTCACATTTTATCGCAGATTTGGACTCCAAACCCGGAGTACCACCCAGACGCGGACCCTAGAGGCACTACTTTTGGTGAGTGCTTCCAAATATCTGATTGAACTTGATATTTGTGATTTATCTTTGACCAATGTGATTACATGATATATAAGTGATTTGATCGACCAATGGTGTACTTTATTGCACTTGCCCTAACGAGAATTGTTCCTGTTTACCGATTTCACTTGACTTGCTCTACATGCATATGAATTGTATCTTGCCTGGAATTCTAGAAACCCTGTGGCTAGTTAATCGAGTCAAGCTAGCAAGGGCCTGGTCGATTAGATAACGAACCCTGGGTAACTAGTAATGTCAAGTGGAGTGTTATCTCCTCGGCTAATCGGTATACTCGAGTATTACTACCCGTGTTTCATGTGGCGTGCGGGCCCGGAAAAGGGGGTTGATCGGTGGACGGAGACTGGCGTGAAGTAGGGTTTTCTTTCTGGACTAGTTTATTACTTGAAAGTTGACGGAGTGTCAACTACCAATCGATCAAGCTAGGATGGAGCCGAGATATGAGCCACTGTATCTGTCGCGCCCCATTTTTTGATAAAATAAATAAATGGTTTAAAAATGTATTTTTGATTCAACTTGTGATTGGAAAATGAATTGTGATTTAAAAGAAAAATGGGTCTAAATGGGGGTTTGAAAATGCGACGATTTGACCCAAAATTATAGTTTAAAAAGGGTTTTTTGAAAAAATGGGAGTCGCCACTTGGTAATGAGTTAAGGTGTACCAAGTCACCTAAAAAATGAATTTTTAAAGAAAAAATAGGAAAAAGTAGTAAGAAACCCCTTTTAAACGACTCCTAGTCCACGTGAACCAAAGAAAAAAGGTTCGGGAGTCACATTTGACAAAGGGAAAGGCAAGGATAAAATCCAAGGCACCCCTTTGACCTAGCCAAGGCTAGTTGCATGATTTAATCAAAGATTTTCTTGTTTTAACCAAAGAATTTATTACATTTGGATGCACTACATGAATGCAAAAGAAAGAAAAAATGCAAACCTAAATTCTAAAATGTCTCTTGTAAGGTTTTTGGTCCCAACCACATGAATTGTGGCGGCCAATAAAGGAAAACCTTATAGAGGTCGATTAATGCAAATGATGGCTAAAGTGCAAGTGTGCAAGTGTATAAAAAGGTGCAAGTGTTAATTTGTATGAAAAATCCAAGTGTTTGTGTGCAAGTGTATGAAAAGGTGCATGTGTGAAATTGTATGAAAAATCCAAGTGTTTGTGTGCAAGTGTATGAAATATAGTGATAAGTGCATATAGGTGTAATTAAGTGCAATTTTGTGAAGTAGAAATCAAAATGAACAATAAGGAAAGGAAAAGTGATGAGGAAATGTGAATTGAAAAAAATGAGTAAGCGATAAATGAGAATGAATGAACCTAAAGGAATGCATCAGGTCGGGTATGGGAATGACTCCTAACTTTTTCGACTTCGATTTTCCCTTTGATTAGAAAGCAAAACTAGCGTGCTAAGGCTATCGAGTAGCCACACTCGCTCGTTTCCCTTATCAGAAGGGGACTCTTCAGGCAAATGTACCCTAACTAGCATGAGATGCAAGACCTAAAGTGAGGGGAAAGGGGTTCGAGGAGCATGCAAAAATGATAAAACTAAAAAGAATGCATGACATGTAATGAACATGCAAACATGTACTAACGAGGGGAAATCCCTAAGGGTCTAGCATTGGACTAGCCCATTCTATGAATTCCGACTAGCGTTGGACTAGTGGAAACGTACATTCATCCATTCCATTCATTCATGGCTATGAAAAGCGAGTAGACATGCCAAACACTCATAAACACATAGCACATAACATTTAGCATACTCGACTAGATGCAAGGCCCTAACAAAAGCAAATTAACACTTAACACGTAGGCATGCAACCCAGCTAATGAACCTATTACATTTACTAACTAAAACAAAAGGGGGAAAGGGAAAATGGACCAAATTGCTCGCCAAAGTCCTATCTATTACAAGCCAAGAGGTGTACACATATCCCATTAAAAGAATAACTTAATGAAAACAAAAAGTAAATGACATAAGTAAAAGGAATTAAAGAAAAGCTGGGAAAGCAAAGTAGACATGCAATTCACTTAGCACGTTGAGTCACATAGGAGAGACACAAAAAGGGATAAAAGAAAATATACCGCCCCCTTCGAGTGATGTCCAAATGAAAGAAAAATGGCTTCAAAACAATAAAAATGTCACGGTACCTCAAATAGTAAAGTAACACAAAGTCACTAAATCTCCCCTAATTGCAATTTAAATGAAATCAAACAATACATAGTTTTCCAATAAAGGGACCCACCGAGGACCCAAATGCAAGCATTAATCAACCATTCAAAGCCAATGGGAACATTTTAGAAACTTTGAAATTCCAAGAGCAAGAAAAAAAAACCAAAGCCAAATTATTTCAGAAAATTCAAGAAGAAAGGCGAACACAAGCTCATTTGAACACAAAGTTCTTAAACTCTTGCCTTAAGTGTCACCTTAGCAAAACATGATAACCAAGGAAGGCAAGCAAGCAATTTAATTGAAACATTAATGCTACCAAAGACTCAAATGTGAACACTAGCCAAGCATTCAAGCTTAGTCAAACACTTTTAAGAACTTCAAAGGTCCGAAGGCAAAGAAAAGGTGGAGGAATGGTTCAATTGCAATCATCCTAGGATCTTATTGCAAGAAACTGGAACATGCTTGGGCTTTTGTGGAACGTGGAGAAACTTGAAGGGTTAAATTGATTAAGTTATCCAATTAGTTGGGCCATAATAGCACTAAACACAAATTGAGGGATTAATGTGCAATTATTATAACATTTTGCATGCATGCAAACGAATGCCAAAGGCTTCTTTACTTCTGCAATTTTCTGCTGCCACTCTCATCAACCGAGACCAAAACTCAAGCATACCACTTGCTATTCAAGAACAGAAGTTCAAATCCGAATTCACAGCTTTAAACTAAATAATCAACTACATCATTGTCATCGTCCAAACATACAAAAACTGAGAAAAGATTCCATGCACAATTCTAAAAATAAGCACACATTTGAAGAACAAAAATTGCAGCACCTCCAAGCAACTTCCAGCAAACAAGATTCATGCAACAAAAGAAGGTCAAGAGGCTTCTGCAATCAATTCTTAAACTTCAACAAATCATGAAGAAAAGAAACTAGCAAGTACTGTCACAACCAACCCAAGACTATGATCTTGTTGCAGCAGATTTTTGTGTATCATCCTTCCCTTAAAACTCAACTTCAAACGGAAACAAATTCAAACAAACAAACAAGACTTTGACATGAACCAAAACCCGCAGGATTGCAGCATCTAAACATACAAAAAGGAACCCAGATTAACGGCTGTTCAAGAAAGAAAAATGATGAAGAAAAATGCAGCTTTTCCCTATTGGTTTCACACATGAAAGAGAGCTGATGACTTTTGTCTCTAAGTTTCCAACAGGAAAATTCTAAATGCAGCTTTGATAGCAAATATGTCCATAGCAACCCAGTTATGCAGCAAACAAAAACAAGGACACCAACCAAGCAAAAAACATAGCAGAAACTGATGCAATCTTCTTGGTTCATGCAAATGATTCGGCTACTCATTGTCTATGTCGCCAGCAAGCATTCAATTCCAACTCAAGTTTGTTTAAACACAAACTCCCAAAACCAATCTAAGTGTCATAATAATCATTTCAACATTCGAACCAACCCAAAACATAGAAGAAAAAACATGCAAAAGCTGGAAAATTCTGGGCAAAAGGTTCGGCAATCCTGACTGGTTTAGCAAAAACATTCGGCCAACTCCAGTATTTTTTGTTCCCAACCATGCAAACTCAACACCACTCTTCTAATTTCCCTTTTCGAAACAATATTGACTAGCCCATTATGTGGCAAAACTCCTTTGATGAGCTGTTGTGTAGAGGAAAACAGCATAAGTATAGGAACGAATGCAGCAATTTTTCTACTTCAGCCTAGATATGTTTGTGTGTGATAACTCAAACAAACTCTATGCATTTGACAGCCCAAACTGAATGTAATTCGCACAAAACAAACTCAGTAAAATCCCAGAAAATTGTCAGCTTCAGTCATAAATCCACAAGACTTCATCAAAACATGCGATCTTCTCTTTTGTTTTTTTTTAAAGAACTTCATGTAATTTTCTGCTGCAACTTTGCCATATTCTCAAAGTTTTTTAAAACCCAAATGCCAGAGACTTATATATCCAAATTACAGACAAAATACATCCCAATTTCATGCAATGAATTCTGATAAGATAAGTTGCAAAACAAACGGGCAGATTGCGGGCCACGGAGAAAGAAAAATAGCAAGAAAACTGACAAACAAAAACAAGGCCCAGGAATGCGAAAGCAAATGAAAGTGAAATCAGTTGGAACATTGTTTTGGGATGATACCTGATGAAAACTTTTCAAAAACAAGACAGGAAACGTCGCAAAAAGGAAACCGTTGGAATCTCTTCGCTGCGGCGTCGAACCCGCACCCGTGGAATCAGTCAAGTCAAGTACGGCCAAGGCACGTACTAACATAAATGATCCCCCTGAGGATTGGCCTATCAAAAGAGATTTATACGTAGCTAACCCTACATCCAAAACGGTTAGCTAAGGCGCGATCCCTATCCCTATATACATACAAAACCACCAACTATCCCAAAAGAAGCCTAGAAGTCAAGGCCTAGTCAGTTGCCGGGGTCTGGGACCCAGGCGACGGGGTAGACTCCTCCCTCGCCTCAGCCCCCGCATACGAAGCCTCATCGCTAGACTCCTCAAGACCATCGTCACACAGATTAAGGATCGCCTCAGCGCGACCCCTGACTTTGCGAGCTCGCTTGAGCTCGCGCTCTCGTGCCTCCCTCAGTTGGTCGCATAGGTCATCAAGTCTGTCCTCGACCTCGAGCACGTCATATTCTAGTTCCTTGATACGTGCCGCCTGCTTCTCGTTGGTTGCCCTAACCTGAGTCACCTCAACTTCCAACGTAGCAACCTCAGCTTCCAACTTAGTGTTATCATCCGCTAGCTCCTTACGCTCCTTCGCCACCGCCAATACTAGTGCGTTCGGATAGGCATACTTCTCTTTACATGCGCACCGTCGGAGACGGTTAGACGGGCTCCAACGAATAACGGCCCCTCCTGGCCGTATCTGATATGGGATCACGGGGAGTGCTCTGCGAGGTCTCACTCCCGAAGGACTAGCACTAGGGTCACCCTGTCCGGCCATCCTACACCACAAGAACAATTAACCATAAATATTAGCTTACAGGCCATAAACAACAAATCCTCAAATCAAGCAGTCCTATAACACCCAGGCTAGTTCAAACCTAGGCTACGATACCACTTGTGATAGCACCACCTTCCCCTAAGGCGAACCAAAGAGGTTAGCGGACTGCCTGCCCAGCTCTCGCGCCAGGACTAACGGGTCAGTTTACGTCGATCTAATACGTTCCGAAACATACCCACGCGCGCAAACAAGTCAAAATCACAAAATAAAATAAAATAGAAAAAAATGGAAAAACGCCGATGATGAACAATGCCGGACACGTCAGAATCCGGAGTTCAACCATACATCAATCCAACATATACATACATTGAAATTCAACATTTACAAGCCAAACGGCATACCAAAATATCCAACTAGTCCATACATGTGCAAATAGTCAATTACAACCAACCATTGGTTGGAACAAAACACTTAGGGTTTTCACCCTCACGGAGCTATTCAAAATACATTTACATGCTCAACTTGACAACCAACTAGCACAACCTTTCCCAAAATAGTCATTTTCCTGTAAGGAAAACAAATGGAACGGAGTGAGCTAAAGCTCAGTGAGTTACTACCACATAAGCAACAAAGAGCATATAGCAAGTCCTTTCAATTAAAGTACACAATTAAGGAATGAAACAAAACGGTAAAAGGATACGGACGGCTCTCAAGAGCCCATTTCCTCGCTTATATTCTTGATCCAACCTCATTGACCCTCCGTCAATGTTAAAAGTACCAAACCGTAGACATCACTTTACTTCCATTCCTTCCACCCAACATACCCCAACCGGGCCCGCACTCCAATCAGTAGCTTTTGGTAATACTCGAGTATAACGGAACCAAGAGTCTCATTACTACAAGGTTCCCCAGTACAGTCCCCGTGGCAGGTCAATTTTCACGACCAAGCCCTCGCCGGCTCGATTCAATTGACTACCTAACGGGGTTGAGCTCAGTGATATAGTAAGGCCGTTGGATATTCGTCCAAACGACACCAAATCAGTTTTCCATGACAGGAATTCAATATATCATATATCAAGTGCAATATTTCAGTAAAACGGTAAACAGTCATCAATGGAATCACAAGGGGGTGAGGGCGGTCAAGTACACCCTCACCTCAATCACTTCCAATACCCAAATACGCCTTCAAGGCATCAAATTCACATATAACAAAGCCACATTGTAACATTTAAGTGAGTAGTATACTCACCAATCAAGGAAGTGGTGTTTCATACACCGTGGTCAAAAGTTCGTCGTGAACCACCGTCACGCCCTAGAACACGCAAACAAATACAATGAGACTCGATAACGAGTCATAAAACAATGCCAATCACAACCCCAATAGGGTTTTATAAACATATACAAGCATCATGAGTAACCAGAAATTCAAGAAATGGCATTAGCTTTGGCCCTGAATAAAACACAGTTTTGCCCGTATTTTGCGGTAATGGCACCAATTTCACAACGATTATCGGATGAGGGTGTAAGACCCACCGTTTCGAAGCTAAGAACCAGGGGTACAACAATGTAGAAGGCCACTCAGTCCAAATCCTAGCACAACTAGGTCAAAAATGCAGAATACCAAACCAGAACCGTAATTGCAGGTTTACAAATCACACTATGCTGTAATTAGTCCAACTCAGTCTATACAGGTCCAAATGCATTGATTACAAAGGCATATGGTAGCTAAGACATCCAGCTACATTTGATCAGAAGACCTCAACAACCAAATCCAAAGCAATTCCAGTCAAAACAGACGATTACAAGCGCAGTTCGCACATTCTGATCAACCCAGAACAGCAACAGTAAATCGACATATCTCACTCTACACTACTCCAAATGACCAGAAATTTTATAGGCACCTCAAACACATCAATACCTACAACTTTCATGTTTTAAGCAAAGGCCAATTCGGCCTCTAAGCATGAGATACAAAACCGGACAGAAAAGGGGGTTATGAAACCCTAACTTTTCACATTTCAATCCAAACCCAAAATTGGTTGCAATTATCAATAATTCACTCCTACTAGAGTCATTACCCCTCATTACCAACCATCATAAGCAACCACAACATCATGATCACATTAAACCAGAAAATTCATCAATAAAATAAAAACTTCACCAAATCACTTACTAGCACCAAGTGGAGGGATTTTATGGAGTAGAAACTAATTTAAGCACTTGGGTTTGGATGATTGAGTTAAATGGAAGCTAAAATGTTGAAGAGTTTCTTCCTTCTTGAGCTTAAGAGGCCCGGCCACCAAGGAGTAAGAAAGAGTGAATTTTTAGTCAATTTTTGAGATATTTAACCAATAAGTCAAAAGGTCAAAACCATGAACAGTAAGTCTTAAGCCCTAACCAATATAATGGTGACACTTGTCACCTCCATTAATGCAATCCTATCTTTTCTTTTTCCTCTCACATCAATCACTTCACATCCTCTACTTATCTCTTAACGCCCGATAAATATCACACAGTATCCGGAATTTAACCTAATTGGCCGAATTTTTCCGAACTATTCGCACTAGTGGGTCCCACGTCCATTATATACTCTTAATTTTTCAAAAACTCTCCAATACTAGAAAAATCATCTAAAAACTATAACTGCTCATAAAATTTACCAGGAGAATTTTTCTAAGCCAGAAAATGCAGAAAACATGTCTTTAAAGGGAAAAAACCCTAGGAAAATTATTAGGGATTTACGGGTTCTCACATTTTATCGCAGATTTGGACTCCAAACCCGGAGTACCACCCAGACGCGGACCCTAGAGGCACTACTTTTGGTGAGTGCTTCCAAATATCTGATTGAACTTGATATTTGTGATTTATCTTTGACCAATGTGATTACATGATATATAAGTGATTTGATCGACCAATGGTGTACTTTATTGCACTTGCCCTAACGAGAATTGTTCTTGTTTACCGATTTCACTTGACTTGCTCTACATGCATATGAATTGTATCTTGCCTGGAATTCTAGAAACCCTGTGGCTAGTTAATCGAGTCAAGCTAGCAAGGGCCTGGTCGATTAGATAACGAACCCTGGGTAACTAGTAATGTCAAGTGGAGTGTTATCTCCTCGGCTAATCGGTATACTCGAGTATTACTACCCGTGTTTCATGTGGCGTGCGGGCCCGAAAAAGGGGGTTGATCGGTGGACGGAGACTGGCGTGAAGTAGGGTTTTCTTTCTGGACTAGTTTATTACTTGAAAGTTGACGGAGTGTCAACTACCAATCGATCAAGCTAGGATGGAGCCGAGATATGAGCCACTGTATCTGTCGCGCCCCATTTTTTGATAAAATAAATAAATGGTTTAAAAATGTATTTTTGATTCAACTTGTGATTGGAAAATGAATTGTGATTTAAAAGAAAAATGGGTCTAAATGGGGGTTTGAAAATGCGACGATTTGACCCAAAATTATAGTTTAAAAAGGGTTTTTTGAAAAAATGGGAGTCGCCACTTGGTAATGAGTTAAGGTGTACCAAGTCACCTAAAAAATGAATTTTTAAAGAAAAAATAGGAAAAAGTAGTAAGAAACCCCTTTTAAACGACTCCTAGTCCACGTGAACCAAAGAAAAAAGGTTCGGGAGTCACATTTGACAAAGGGAAAGGCAAGGATAAAATCCAAGGCACCCCTTTGACCTAGCCAAGGCTAGTTGCATGATTTAATCAAAGATTTTCTTGTTTTAACCAAAGAATTTATTACATTTGGATGCACTACATGAATGCAAAAGAAAGAAAAAATGCAAACCTAAATTCTAAAATGTCTCTTGTAAGGTTTTTGGTCCCAACCACATGAATTGTGGCGGCCAATAAAGGAAAACCTTATAGAGGTCGATTAATGCAAATGATGGCTAAAGTGCAAGTGTGCAAGTGTATAAAAAGGTGCACTTGTTAATTTGTATGAAAAATCCAAGTGTTTGTGTGCAAGTGTATGAAAAGGTGCATGTGTGAAATTGTATGAAAAATCCAAGTGTTTGTGTGCAAGTGTATGAAATATAGTGATAAGTGCATATAGGTGTAATTAAGTGCAATTTTGTGAAGTAGAAATCAAAATGAACAATAAGGAAAGGAAAAGTGATGAGGAAATGTGAATTGAAAAAAATGAGTAAGCGATAAATGAGAATGAATGAACCTAAAGGAATGCATCAGGTCGGGTATGGGAATGACTCCTAACTTTTTCGACTTCGATTTTCCCTTTGATTAGAAAGCAAAACTAGCGTGCTAAGGCTATCGAGTAGCCACACTCGCTCGTTTCCCTTATCAGAAGGGGACTCTTCAGGCAAATGTACCCTAACTAGCATGAGATGCAAGACCTAAAGTGAGGGGAAAGGGGTTCGAGGAGCATGCAAAAATGATAAAACTAAAAAGAATGCATGACATGTAATGAACATGCAAACATGTACTAACGAGGGGAAATCCCTAAGGGTCTAGCATTGGACTAGCCCATTCTATGAATTCCGACTAGCGTTGGACTAGTGGAAACGTACATTCATCCATTCCATTCATTCATGGCTATGAAAAGCGAGTAGACATGCCAAACACTCATAAACACATAGCACATAACATTTAGCATACTCGACTAGATGCAAGGCCCTAACAAAAGCAAATTAACACTTAACACGTAGGCATGCAACCCAGCTAATGAACCTATTACATTTACTAACTAAAACAAAAGGGGGAAAGGGAAAATGGACCAAATTGCTCGCCAAAGTCCTATCTATTACAAGCCAAGAGGTGTACACATATCCCATTAAAAGAATAACTTAATGAAAACAAAAAGTAAATGACATAAGTAAAAGGAATTAAAGAAAAGCTGGGAAAGCAAAGTAGACATGCAATTCACTTAGCACGTTGAGTCACATAGGAGAGACACAAAAAGGGATAAAAGAAAATATACCGCCCCCTTCGAGTGATGTCCAAATGAAAGAAAAATGGCTTCAAAACAATAAAAATGTCACGGTACCTCAAATAGTAAAGTAACACAAAGTCACTAAATCTCCCCTAATTGCAATTTAAATGAAATCAAACAATACATAGTTTTCCAATAAAGGGACCCACCGAGGACCCAAATGCAAGCATTAATCAACCATTCAAAGCCAATGGGAACATTTTAGAAACTTTGAAATTCCAAGAGCAAGAAAAAAAAACCAAAGCCAAATTATTTCAGAAAATTCAAGAAGAAAGGCGAACACAAGCTCATTTGAACACAAAGTTCTTAAACTCTTGCCTTAAGTGTCACCTTAGCAAAACATGATAACCAAGGAAGGCAAGCAAGCAATTTAATTGAAACATTAATGCTACCAAAGACTCAAATGTGAACACTAGCCAAGCATTCAAGCTTAGTCAAACACTTTTAAGAACTTCAAAGGTCCGAAGGCAAAGAAAAGGTGGAGGAATGGTTCAATTGCAATCATCCTAGGATCTTATTGCAAGAAACTGGAACATGCTTGGGCTTTTGTGGAACGTGGAGAAACTTGAAGGGTTAAATTGATTAAGTTATCCAATTAGTTGGGCCATAATAGCACTAAACACAAATTGAGGGATTAATGTGCAATTATTATAACATTTTGCATGCATGCAAACGAATGCCAAAGGCTTCTTTACTTCTGCAATTTTCTGCTGCCACTCTCATCAACCGAGACCAAAACTCAAGCATACCACTTGCTATTCAAGAACAGAAGTTCAAATCCGAATTCACAGCTTTAAACTAAATAATCAACTACATCATTGTCATCGTCCAAACATACAAAAACTGAGAAAAGATTCCATGCACAATTCTAAAAATAAGCACACATTTGAAGAACAAAAATTGCAGCACCTCCAAGCAACTTCCAGCAAACAAGATTCATGCAACAAAAGAAGGTCAAGAGGCTTCTGCAATCAATTCTTAAACTTCAACAAATCATGAAGAAAAGAAACTAGCAAGTACTGTCACAACCAACCCAAGACTATGATCTTGTTGCAGCAGATTTTTGTGTATCATCCTTCCCTTAAAACTCAACTTCAAACGGAAACAAATTCAAACAAACAAACAAGACTTTGACATGAACCAAAACCCGCAGGATTGCAGCATCTAAACATACAAAAAGGAACCCAGATTAACGGCTGTTCAAGAAAGAAAAATGATGAAGAAAAATGCAGCTTTTCCCTATTGGTTTCACACATGAAAGAGAGCTGATGACTTTTGTCTCTAAGTTTCCAACAGGAAAATTCTAAATGCAGCTTTGATAGCAAATATGTCCATAGCAACCCAGTTATGCAGCAAACAAAAACAAGGACACCAACCAAGCAAAAAACATAGCAGAAACTGATGCAATCTTCTTGGTTCATGCAAATGATTCGGCTACTCATTGTCTATGTCGCCAGCAAGCATTCAATTCCAACTCAAGTTTGTTTAAACACAAACTCCCAAAACCAATCTAAGTGTCATAATAATCATTTCAACATTCGAACCAACCCAAAACATAGAAGAAAAAACATGCAAAAGCTGGAAAATTCTGGGCAAAAGGTTCGGCAATCCTGACTGGTTTAGCAAAAACATTCGGCCAACTCCAGTATTTTTTGTTCCCAACCATGCAAACTCAACACCACTCTTCTAATTTCCCTTTTCGAAACAATATTGACTAGCCCATTATGTGGCAAAACTCCTTTGATGAGCTGTTGTGTAGAGGAAAACAGCATAAGTATAGGAACGAATGCAGCAATTTTTCTACTTCAGCCTAGATATGTTTGTGTGTGATAACTCAAACAAACTCTATGCATTTGACAGCCCAAACTGAATGTAATTCGCACAAAACAAACTCAGTAAAATCCCAGAAAATTGTCAGCTTCAGTCATAAATCCACAAGACTTCATCAAAACATGCGATCTTCTCTTTTGTTTTTTTTTAAAGAACTTCATGTAATTTTCTGCTGCAACTTTGCCATATTCTCAAAGTTTTTTAAAACCCAAATGCCAGAGACTTATATATCCAAATTACAGACAAAATACATCCCAATTTCATGCAATGAATTCTGATAAGATAAGTTGCAAAACAAACGGGCAGATTGCGGGCCACGGAGAAAGAAAAATAGCAAGAAAACTGACAAACAAAAACAAGGCCCAGGAATGCGAAAGCAAATGAAAGTGAAATCAGTTGGAACATTGTTTTGGGATGATACCTGATGAAAACTTTTCAAAAACAAGACAGGAAACGTCGCAAAAAGGAAACCGTTGGAATCTCTTCGCTGCGGCGTCGAACCCGCACCCGTGGAATCAGTCAAGTCAAGTACGGCCAAGGCACGTACTAACATAAATGATCCCCCTGAGGATTGGCCTATCAAAAGAGATTTATACGTAGCTAACCCTACATCCAAAACGGTTAGCTAAGGCGCGATCCCTATCCCTATATACATACAAAACCACCAACTATCCCAAAAGAAGCCTAGAAGTCAAGGCCTAGTCAGTTGCCGGGGTCTGGGACCCAGGCGACGGGGTAGACTCCTCCCTCGCCTCAGCCCCCGCATACGAAGCCTCATCGCTAGACTCCTCAAGACCATCGTCACACAGATTAAGGATCGCCTCAGCGCGACCCCTGACTTTGCGAGCTCGCTTGAGCTCGCGCTCTCGTGCCTCCCTCAGTTGGTCGCATAGGTCATCAAGTCTGTCCTCGACCTCGAGCACGTCATATTCTAGTTCCTTGATACGTGCCGCCTGCTTCTCGTTGGTTGCCCTAACCTGAGTCACCTCAACTTCCAACGTAGCAACCTCAGCTTCCAACTTAGTGTTATCATCCGCTAGCTCCTTACGCTCCTTCGCCACCGCCAATACTAGTGCGTTCGGATAGGCATACTTCTCTTTACATGCGCACCGTCGGAGACGGTTAGACGGGCTCCAACGAATAACGGCCCCTCCTGGCCGTATCTGATATGGGATCACGGGGAGTGCTCTGCGAGGTCTCACTCCCGAAGGACTAGCACTAGGGTCACCCTGTCCGGCCATCCTACACCACAAGAACAATTAACCATAAATATTAGCTTACAGGCCATAAACAACAAATCCTCAAATCAAGCAGTCCTATAACACCCAGGCTAGTTCAAACCTAGGCTACGATACCACTTGTGATAGCACCACCTTCCCCTAAGGCGAACCAAAGAGGTTAGCGGACTGCCTGCCCAGCTCTCGCGCCAGGACTAACGGGTCAGTTTACGTCGATCTAATACGTTCCGAAACATACCCACGCGCGCAAACAAGTCAAAATCACAAAATAAAATAAAATAGAAAAAAATGGAAAAACGCCGATGATGAACAATGCCGGACACGTCAGAATCCGGAGTTCAACCATACATCAATCCAACATATACATACATTGAAATTCAACATTTACAAGCCAAACGGCATACCAAAATATCCAACTAGTCCATACATGTGCAAATAGTCAATTACAACCAACCATTGGTTGGAACAAAACACTTAGGGTTTTCACCCTCACGGAGCTATTCAAAATACATTTACATGCTCAACTTGACAACCAACTAGCACAACCTTTCCCAAAATAGTCATTTTCCTGTAAGGAAAACAAATGGAACGGAGTGAGCTAAAGCTCAGTGAGTTACTACCACATAAGCAACAAAGAGCATATAGCAAGTCCTTTCAATTAAAGTACACAATTAAGGAATGAAACAAAACGGTAAAAGGATACGGACGGCTCTCAAGAGCCCATTTCCTCGCTTATATTCTTGATCCAACCTCATTGACCCTCCGTCAATGTTAAAAGTACCAAACCGTAGACATCACTTTACTTCCATTCCTTCCACCCAACATACCCCAACCGGGCCCGCACTCCAATCAGTAGCTTTTGGTAATACTCGAGTATAACGGAACCAAGAGTCTCATTACTACAAGGTTCCCCAGTACAGTCCCCGTGGCAGGTCAATTTTCACGACCAAGCCCTCGCCGGCTCGATTCAATTGACTACCTAACGGGGTTGAGCTCAGTGATATAGTAAGGCCGTTGGATATTCGTCCAAACGACACCAAATCAGTTTTCCATGACAGGAATTCAATATATCATATATCAAGTGCAATATTTCAGTAAAACGGTAAACAGTCATCAATGGAATCACAAGGGGGTGAGGGCGGTCAAGTACACCCTCACCTCAATCACTTCCAATACCCAAATACGCCTTCAAGGCATCAAATTCACATATAACAAAGCCACATTGTAACATTTAAGTGAGTAGTATACTCACCAATCAAGGAAGTGGTGTTTCATACACCGTGGTCAAAAGTTCGTCGTGAACCACCGTCACGCCCTAGAACACGCAAACAAATACAATGAGACTCGATAACGAGTCATAAAACAATGCCAATCACAACCCCAATAGGGTTTTATAAACATATACAAGCATCATGAGTAACCAGAAATTCAAGAAATGGCATTAGCTTTGGCCCTGAATAAAACACAGTTTTGCCCGTATTTTGCGGTAATGGCACCAATTTCACAACGATTATCGGATGAGGGTGTAAGACCCACCGTTTCGAAGCTAAGAACCAGGGGTACAACAATGTAGAAGGCCACTCAGTCCAAATCCTAGCACAACTAGGTCAAAAATGCAGAATACCAAACCAGAACCGTAATTGCAGGTTTACAAATCACACTATGCTGTAATTAGTCCAACTCAGTCTATACAGGTCCAAATGCATTGATTACAAAGGCATATGGTAGCTAAGACATCCAGCTACATTTGATCAGAAGACCTCAACAACCAAATCCAAAGCAATTCCAGTCAAAACAGACGATTACAAGCGCAGTTCGCACATTCTGATCAACCCAGAACAGCAACAGTAAATCGACATATCTCACTCTACACTACTCCAAATGACCAGAAATTTTATAGGCACCTCAAACACATCAATACCTACAACTTTCATGTTTTAAGCAAAGGCCAATTCGGCCTCTAAGCATGAGATACAAAACCGGACAGAAAAGGGGGTTATGAAACCCTAACTTTTCACATTTCAATCCAAACCCAAAATTGGTTGCAATTATCAATAATTCACTCCTACTAGAGTCATTACCCCTCATTACCAACCATCATAAGCAACCACAACATCATGATCACATTAAACCAGAAAATTCATCAATAAAATAAAAACTTCACCAAATCACTTACTAGCACCAAGTGGAGGGATTTTATGGAGTAGAAACTAATTTAAGCACTTGGGTTTGGATGATTGAGTTAAATGGAAGCTAAAATGTTGAAGAGTTTCTTCCTTCTTGAGCTTAAGAGGCCCGGCCACCAAGGAGTAAGAAAGAGTGAATTTTTAGTCAATTTTTGAGATATTTAACCAATAAGTCAAAAGGTCAAAACCATGAACAGTAAGTCTTAAGCCCTAACCAATATAATGGTGACACTTGTCACCTCCATTAATGCAATCCTATCTTTTCTTTTTCCTCTCACATCAATCACTTCACATCCTCTACTTATCTCTTAACGCCCGATAAATATCACACAGTATCCGGAATTTAACCTAATTGGCCGAATTTTTCCGAACTATTCGCACTAGTGGGTCCCACGTCCATTATATACTCTTAATTTTTCAAAAACTCTCCAATACTAGAAAAATCATCTAAAAACTATAACTGCTCATAAAATTTACCAGGAGAATTTTTCTAAGCCAGAAAATGCAGAAAACATGTCTTTAAAGGGAAAAAACCCTAGGAAAATTATTAGGGATTTACGGGTTCTCACATTTTATCGCAGATTTGGACTCCAAACCCGGAGTACCACCCAGACGCGGACCCTAGAGGCACTACTTTTGGTGAGTGCTTCCAAATATCTGATTGAACTTGATATTTGTGATTTATCTTTGACCAATGTGATTACATGATATATAAGTGATTTGATCGACCAATGGTGTACTTTATTGCACTTGCCCTAACGAGAATTGTTCTTGTTTACCGATTTCACTTGACTTGCTCTACATGCATATGAATTGTATCTTGCCTGGAATTCTAGAAACCCTGTGGCTAGTTAATCGAGTCAAGCTAGCAAGGGCCTGGTCGATTAGATAACGAACCCTGGGTAACTAGTAATGTCAAGTGGAGTGTTATCTCCTCGGCTAATCGGTATACTCGAGTATTACTACCCGTGTTTCATGTGGCGTGCGGGCCCGAAAAAGGGGGTTGATCGGTGGACGGAGACTGGCGTGAAGTAGGGTTTTCTTTCTGGACTAGTTTATTACTTGAAAGTTGACGGAGTGTCAACTACCAATCGATCAAGCTAGGATGGAGCCGAGATATGAGCCACTGTATCTGTCGCGCCCCATTTTTTGATAAAATAAATAAATGGTTTAAAAATGTATTTTTGATTCAACTTGTGATTGGAAAATGAATTGTGATTTAAAAGAAAAATGGGTCTAAATGGGGGTTTGAAAATGCGACGATTTGACCCAAAATTATAGTTTAAAAAGGGTTTTTTGAAAAAATGGGAGTCGCCACTTGGTAATGAGTTAAGGTGTACCAAGTCACCTAAAAAATGAATTTTTAAAGAAAAAATAGGAAAAAGTAGTAAGAAACCCCTTTTAAACGACTCCTAGTCCACGTGAACCAAAGAAAAAAGGTTCGGGAGTCACATTTGACAAAGGGAAAGGCAAGGATAAAATCCAAGGCACCCCTTTGACCTAGCCAAGGCTAGTTGCATGATTTAATCAAAGATTTTCTTGTTTTAACCAAAGAATTTATTACATTTGGATGCACTACATGAATGCAAAAGAAAGAAAAAATGCAAACCTAAATTCTAAAATGTCTCTTGTAAGGTTTTTGGTCCCAACCACATGAATTGTGGCGGCCAATAAAGGAAAACCTTATAGAGGTCGATTAATGCAAATGATGGCTAAAGTGCAAGTGTGCAAGTGTATAAAAAGGTGCACTTGTTAATTTGTATGAAAAATCCAAGTGTTTGTGTGCAAGTGTATGAAAAGGTGCATGTGTGAAATTGTATGAAAAATCCAAGTGTTTGTGTGCAAGTGTATGAAATATAGTGATAAGTGCATATAGGTGTAATTAAGTGCAATTTTGTGAAGTAGAAATCAAAATGAACAATAAGGAAAGGAAAAGTGATGAGGAAATGTGAATTGAAAAAAATGAGTAAGCGATAAATGAGAATGAATGAACCTAAAGGAATGCATCAGGTCGGGTATGGGAATGACTCCTAACTTTTTCGACTTCGATTTTCCCTTTGATTAGAAAGCAAAACTAGCGTGCTAAGGCTATCGAGTAGCCACACTCGCTCGTTTCCCTTATCAGAAGGGGACTCTTCAGGCAAATGTACCCTAACTAGCATGAGATGCAAGACCTAAAGTGAGGGGAAAGGGGTTCGAGGAGCATGCAAAAATGATAAAACTAAAAAGAATGCATGACATGTAATGAACATGCAAACATGTACTAACGAGGGGAAATCCCTAAGGGTCTAGCATTGGACTAGCCCATTCTATGAATTCCGACTAGCGTTGGACTAGTGGAAACGTACATTCATCCATTCCATTCATTCATGGCTATGAAAAGCGAGTAGACATGCCAAACACTCATAAACACATAGCACATAACATTTAGCATACTCGACTAGATGCAAGGCCCTAACAAAAGCAAATTAACACTTAACACGTAGGCATGCAACCCAGCTAATGAACCTATTACATTTACTAACTAAAACAAAAGGGGGAAAGGGAAAATGGACCAAATTGCTCGCCAAAGTCCTATCTATTACAAGCCAAGAGGTGTACACATATCCCATTAAAAGAATAACTTAATGAAAACAAAAAGTAAATGACATAAGTAAAAGGAATTAAAGAAAAGCTGGGAAAGCAAAGTAGACATGCAATTCACTTAGCACGTTGAGTCACATAGGAGAGACACAAAAAGGGATAAAAGAAAATATACCGCCCCCTTCGAGTGATGTCCAAATGAAAGAAAAATGGCTTCAAAACAATAAAAATGTCACGGTACCTCAAATAGTAAAGTAACACAAAGTCACTAAATCTCCCCTAATTGCAATTTAAATGAAATCAAACAATACATAGTTTTCCAATAAAGGGACCCACCGAGGACCCAAATGCAAGCATTAATCAACCATTCAAAGCCAATGGGAACATTTTAGAAACTTTGAAATTCCAAGAGCAAGAAAAAAAAACCAAAGCCAAATTATTTCAGAAAATTCAAGAAGAAAGGCGAACACAAGCTCATTTGAACACAAAGTTCTTAAACTCTTGCCTTAAGTGTCACCTTAGCAAAACATGATAACCAAGGAAGGCAAGCAAGCAATTTAATTGAAACATTAATGCTACCAAAGACTCAAATGTGAACACTAGCCAAGCATTCAAGCTTAGTCAAACACTTTTAAGAACTTCAAAGGTCCGAAGGCAAAGAAAAGGTGGAGGAATGGTTCAATTGCAATCATCCTAGGATCTTATTGCAAGAAACTGGAACATGCTTGGGCTTTTGTGGAACGTGGAGAAACTTGAAGGGTTAAATTGATTAAGTTATCCAATTAGTTGGGCCATAATAGCACTAAACACAAATTGAGGGATTAATGTGCAATTATTATAACATTTTGCATGCATGCAAACGAATGCCAAAGGCTTCTTTACTTCTGCAATTTTCTGCTGCCACTCTCATCAACCGAGACCAAAACTCAAGCATACCACTTGCTATTCAAGAACAGAAGTTCAAATCCGAATTCACAGCTTTAAACTAAATAATCAACTACATCATTGTCATCGTCCAAACATACAAAAACTGAGAAAAGATTCCATGCACAATTCTAAAAATAAGCACACATTTGAAGAACAAAAATTGCAGCACCTCCAAGCAACTTCCAGCAAACAAGATTCATGCAACAAAAGAAGGTCAAGAGGCTTCTGCAATCAATTCTTAAACTTCAACAAATCATGAAGAAAAGAAACTAGCAAGTACTGTCACAACCAACCCAAGACTATGATCTTGTTGCAGCAGATTTTTGTGTATCATCCTTCCCTTAAAACTCAACTTCAAACGGAAACAAATTCAAACAAACAAACAAGACTTTGACATGAACCAAAACCCGCAGGATTGCAGCATCTAAACATACAAAAAGGAACCCAGATTAACGGCTGTTCAAGAAAGAAAAATGATGAAGAAAAATGCAGCTTTTCCCTATTGGTTTCACACATGAAAGAGAGCTGATGACTTTTGTCTCTAAGTTTCCAACAGGAAAATTCTAAATGCAGCTTTGATAGCAAATATGTCCATAGCAACCCAGTTATGCAGCAAACAAAAACAAGGACACCAACCAAGCAAAAAACATAGCAGAAACTGATGCAATCTTCTTGGTTCATGCAAATGATTCGGCTACTCATTGTCTATGTCGCCAGCAAGCATTCAATTCCAACTCAAGTTTGTTTAAACACAAACTCCCAAAACCAATCTAAGTGTCATAATAATCATTTCAACATTCGAACCAACCCAAAACATAGAAGAAAAAACATGCAAAAGCTGGAAAATTCTGGGCAAAAGGTTCGGCAATCCTGACTGGTTTAGCAAAAACATTCGGCCAACTCCAGTATTTTTTGTTCCCAACCATGCAAACTCAACACCACTCTTCTAATTTCCCTTTTCGAAACAATATTGACTGGCCCATTATGTGGCAAAACTCCTTTGATGAGCTGTTGTGTAGAGGAAAACAGCATAAGTATAGGAACGAATGCAGCAATTTTTCTACTTCAGCCTAGATATGTTTGTGTGTGATAACTCAAACAAACTCTATGCATTTGACAGCCCAAACTGAATGTAATTCGCACAAAACAAACTCAGTAAAATCCCAGAAAATTGTCAGCTTCAGTCATAAATCCACAAGACTTCATCAAAACATGCGATCTTCTCTTTTGTTTTTTTTTAAAGAACTTCATGTAATTTTCTGTTGCAACTTTGCCATATTCTCAAAGTTTTTTAAAACCCAAATGCCAGAGACTTATATATCCAAATTACAGACAAAATCCATCCCAATTTCATGCAATGAATTCTGATAAGATAAGTTGCAAAACAAACGGGCAGATTGCGGGCCACGGAGAAAGAAAAACAGCAAGAAAACTGACAAACAAAAACAAGGCCCAGGAATGCGAAAGCAAATGAAAGTGAAATCAGTTGGAACATTGTTTTGGGATGATACCTGATGAAAACTTTTCAAAAACAAGACAGGAAACGCCGCAAAAAGGAAACCGCTGGAATCTCTTCGCTGCGGCGTCGAACCCGCACCCATGGAATCGATCAACGATTTTGGGAGGCAAATTCGAAGACTTTATCAAGATTTTCTGCAAATGACTACTAAGCGAAAGCTTCTCCCCTTACTTCCTAGTTGGTGCAGAACTTGAAAATCTCTTGAAAGGAGCAAAGATCAAAGAGATATTGCAGCTCAAAGATGGCTGCTTTTCAGCCCTTGCTGCGCAACATTCTGCAGCTTTTCCTTCATTTCCTTTCTCTTCCAAAGAACAAACTCCTCTCTGTCCGTTTGACCTGAAACCTCCTTTCCCTGCTTCACTCCTCTCTTCTCTGCCCTCTCTCGGTTTCAACTCTCTCAAAAACAGCCGTTGTTACCAAACCTCTTTTTCCCCCAGCTCTCGGTCTCTTCCCTCAATCTCTCACTTTTCTCTCTTTCCACCGCCACAAAGCTGCGTTCTTTTCCGTCTAAAGACCTCGTCGCTTCCTTCTCTCAACCAGCCGTCAAGTTCTCCCTTCGTTTCTTTCTTTTTCGTCCCCAAGAAACCCTCTCGCCGTCAATCGATGCCTCCTTCTTCTTTGCTCTCTCATCTGTTTCCCTCTGGCTCAGTTTTCCTTTCCGCCGTTGTTGTTTGCTTGATGCCTCCCAAAACTCTCTCAGCCGTCAACCTCTCCGTCACTCTCCCTGCTCAACTTTCTTTCTGGATTTTCTAGCCGTCAACTCTCTCTTGGGTCCTCTCCCTCAAGACTCCAGCGTTTTTTGTTTCCCTTCCCTTTCCTCAGCTATCACCTCCCCTCTCTCTTTCTAGCTTTCTCACGGTCTTCCTCTGCTTAGCACTCCCCCCTTCACTCCCCCTCTCTCACGAAGCTCTCAAACTCTCAGCCGCCCACTCTGTCCGGTTCCTCTATCTCCAAAAACTCTCCCCTTGCGGCTGTCCATCCTTTTGGCTTTTATATGGGCAACCTCCAACCCTAAAACTCCAGGATCTTCTGCTATATTTGCAACTAAGGATCTCCCCAAAGTTCACTTGCAAGCTGCTGCAAAAAATGCAGCTTGCATGCTGCGCGTTGGTTTTTTTTTTTTTTTTTTAAACTTAATAAATACAGAATATAGATAATAATAATAACAAAATGACAAAACCATGTAATAATAACAAGAATGAAAACAAATAAATAAAAAAACAAACTAAATAAATAAAAACAACAAAAATGTCCATTTTTCAAATTTTCCTCATTTTTCCTTCTTTCATCATTTTTCTCTTTTTTCTCTTTTTTTTCAAAATAACTTAATAAAAATAAATAAAATGCCAAAAGGTTGAATTTAAAAGAAATAAACATATTTTGTGAACAATTTTCTCTTTTTCCTCTTTTTCCTCTTTTTTTTTATTTTTCAAGAAAACATTGAATTTAAATAAGAAAGAAAACGACTAAAGCATATTTTTTTGAATTTTTTTCCTTTTTCTTTTTTTTTTAAAAAAAATTCTATGCTAAAACTTAAAAATAAACTAACTATAAACTAAAAACTAAAAATCGAATAAAACTAACAGGACAAATAAAAAACTAAAAATAAACAGTAAATGGAATTACACCAAAAATTTGGTGTCTACAGTTTGCCCCTCTTTGTCTGAGTTTTGAAAAAACTTGAGACAAAGAAGTAGACACCAAATACTTACCTGTGTTATTCGGTTGCAAAAATGATCCGAACGGACAGGAATTCTAAAAATGGGACTGACCCGAACATGAATGTAAAAATGGGATAGACCCATAGGATAGAACCGAGCAGAAAATGTAAACGGGATAGACCCGAGCAGAAAATGTAAAATTGGGATAGACCCACGGGATAGATCCGGACAGAAATGTAAAATTGGGATAGACCCACGGGATAGACTCGGACAGAAATTTAAAATTGGGATAGACCCAAACAGAAATTTAAAATTGGGATAGACCCACGGGATAGACCCGAACAGAAACTGTAACATTGGGATAGACCCACGGGATATTTGGAATGTTGGCGGCACGAAACTCAGGCCCAACTTGACTTTTGGAATGTTGGCGGCACGAAGTCCAGGCCCAACGGGATGTTTGAGAAGTTAGCGGCATTAAATCCAGGCCCAACTTGACTTTTGGAATGTTGGCGGCACGAAGTCCAACGTGATTTTTGGAATGTTGGCGGCACCAAGTCCAGGCCCAACTTGATCTTTGTGATGTTGGCGGCATTAAATCCAGGCCCAACGTGATTTGGAATGTTGGCGGCACCAAGTCCAGGCCCAACTTGATCTTTCTGATGTTGGCGGCATTAAATCCAGGCCCAACGTGATTTGGAATGTTGGCGGCACCAAGTCCAGGCCCAACGTGATTTTTGGAATGTTGGCGGCACCAAGTTCAGGCCCAACTTGATCTTTGTGATGTTGGCGGCATTAAATCCAGGCCCAACGTGATCTAAGCGGTCAGCGGGATAGAACCCGATCCTGCCGAGGTTGGCGGGATGAAACCCGGTCCCAACGTGATATAAAGCACGGTCAGCGGGATAAAACCCGGTCCTGACGAGATTGGCGGGATGAAACCCGGTCCCAATTGATAAAAGCGGTCAGCGGGATTATACCCGGTCCTGCCGAGATCGGCGGGATAAAACCCGGTCCCAATTGATAAAAGCGGTCAGCGGGATAAAACCCGGTCCTGCCGAAGTAAGCGGTCAGCGGGATACAACCCGATCCTGCCGAAGTAAGCGGTCAGCGGGATAAAACCCGGTCCTGCCGAAGATAAAAGGCGGTCAAGAAATTGAATTTGATTTTCCAAGAAACAAGAATTTGAACTTGATTTTTGACTTTTGAATTTTTTTAAAATTTTTCTGATTTTTCGAGAGAATCTTTTTCAAAATAATTTGCCCCCAGTGTAGGGCCCTTTTCCCTTCTTTCTTCTCTTTCTTCGGCATCGGCCTCCCACATCACCAGATGCTTTTTCGTCGATTTCAACTATGAATACCTGCACAGGGGCTCACTATGACATGCACTTGAATTTCAAAAAATTGCAACTACTATTCATAGAAAGAGTAGTGTGACTGAAAAAATTTGCCCCAGTGTGGGTTTATTTTACGCAATCTTGCAAATAAAAATTTTGCCCCAGTGTGGGCCCATTTGATTGCAAAAATTGATTTGGATGCCCTTCCAAGTAAGAAACTGTGTTTCCTATACAATGTGAATGAAATTGAATGTCTTGCTTAACTCATACAGGAAATTTCATGATGAATTTCTCAAAATAATGTCAAATTACGAAAGATTTCTTCCCCACTTTAGCATCAATGCTTTGGGTGATGGGTCACCATTTCTTGTTGGCTCATCTTTCAAGACCAATCCAATGATCTTATTTCTGATTTTTGAAGGGGTTAAAAGAAATGAGAAGTCAAGATTTGTTTGGTTCTTGTGCCCAAATCGTATCTAACCCATTTAATATCACATTTTAGTGAAAGCAAATAGTTTGTCCATTCTTATTTCTTGAGAAAATTGAGTCAACATATGAGCTTTAAGCTCGCAACAAATGGGTAGAAACGATAGCTAAACATGCGAAAATTGGTTATACCCTTATGATTATGAGTGATCGATGGATTTTTATGAGCATAATCCTCACTTTGGGTTGTCATGAAGGAATAAGTCAACGATGGACTTTATTAGCTTGTAATGTGGCTTGAAAACGATAGCTAAAGAATAAAACTTTCAAGGACATAGCACCGAAGATCGCATTTTCCCAAAATTGCCCCTATTTTGAACTCAAAAGATTTCAGACTTTGTCTGGATTTTCACATCATTCCCCAGGGACTTCAGCGTCAAGTCTTTTTGCATTTTCCTTGCATTTACTTTTCTTGCTTTGCTTTTTTGCCTCTTTTCCCTTTCCCTCAACTTGGTGGGTTTTCACATGGTGAGAAGCGTCAACCCCATACCCAAGCAATTCAGAAATACAGCTAAAATTTTTCGGCATCAGAAATTTTCTTGACAAGGTCATTGCAAAGAACAGAAGTCAGGACTTTCGGCTTTTGTAATGGGGTCAGGTGAGGTGCTCAGAAAAGTTAAGGCTTGAAAGCGGATTTCAAAAGTGGTTTAATGAATCTAAGATCGCATTGTTACGCCAACCCTATTTTAGGGTTAAATCAGAATTTTGCCCCAGTTTATGCTCAATTGAGGCTTTTTCTCTTTCGTTTTCTCTTTTTTTTTTCGATTTTTCGGCTTTCTGCCATTTTTGAACTTTCACAAAATTTGCCCCAGTTTATTTTTGAACTGAGGTTCTCTTTTCTCTTTTCCTTTTGATTTTGTTGCATTGTCACTTTTCACTTCTTGAAACTTCCCTTTTCAACTCAAACTTGCCCCAATGTGGGTTTGCGATTCTCAGGGGTTGCCAAATGAAGTATTTTATTCTGAAAGCTCAAAAGGGATAACTAGGGATAGAATGCTTGATCGGAAAAGAAGATAGCCTGACTTGTATTCCGTTCCTTACAATAACTCTGAAAGGAAATTTTCATCAATGCGAAATTTCTGGCATGTATCTGAATTAACTGACTGAGGAAGACCCTTTTTTTTTTTTTTTTTAATTGAAATTTTATTATTTTATAAAAATTTCGGCAGAGTTTCCCCTTAAAAAAGGACGAAACTCCCTGCCATCAAACCACAATTTGACAATAAATTTACAAGCTAGTGAAAGTTTAAGCATTTAAAAACTGAAATTAAGATTAAATCTTCATTTTTCCATATCAGGATGTCTTCCAGTGAATCTGAAGGATGATCTTTGAAGATTTTAGCAGTCAATCTTCCTCCCTTGATGTCCTTCTAACCGCCATTTTCACCTTCATTGGCCTTTTCTGCTTCTTATTCCAATTCATGCGAGACACCGTGTACGAAACGTAGGAAATCCTAATCGATCTAATCTAATAGCCCCCCTAACCAATTGCGGCAATTCTGAGAATGTATTAAACACATGACCTGCACTAGAATCAGCACCAAAATTTGCCAAATGATCTGCAGGTGCGTTTGCTTCCCTGTAGCAGTGTGTGATCGATGTGAAATATTGCTTGAACATCATCAACTCATCCAGATCTCTCTGTAAACGCCAAGGACAAGCACTAGTCCCTTGAACAATGTGAACCAGGGTGAGAGAATCCGCCTCTAAGTGTAACTCCAAGCACCCTCGAATCACACAATGTCTAACGCCCCATAGCAACGCTCGAAGTTCCGCCTGCATGCTGGTTATCACCCCGAAGGGCTCCGCGTAGCCGAATACAAAATTTCCTCGACTATCCCGCACAAGCCCACCCCCCCACTCCTTCCTGGGTTCCCCCGAGAACATCCATCTGAATTCAACTTATAGCCTCTACGTGGAGTTACCCAGTAAACTGGCCTAATAACCATCCGCCTTTGATGACTACCTAATTCGAGAAGCAACCCTTCCCATGTAGGGGCAGAAGGCTGCACCCCCGGGAACCGTGACTGAAGGAAATCATGCAGAAACTGAACAATCCGATTCACCGTAGGCCTGATCCTCATCTTCCGACCTTCAAACACCCCTTCATTCCTAGCCTTCCATAAAACCCAGCATACCACCGAAGGAAGTATATTATGCAAAAACTTTACACGATCATTAGTCCCCCTCCTTAACCAACAAGACCACACCATATGACGCACCGTATGCACCCCACTAAACTCACCAGCAGTACTCTCGAAGTGTTGCCAGACCAATCGTGCCCCTTCTCCTGAGCAAAACACATGATTCAAATCCTCCTCCTGGGGATTCTGACAACACAAGCATCTAGATGGGCCACAAACCCCAAACCTCTTTAGGCGATCCATAAGAGGGAGCCTCCCCTGTAGTAGTCGCAGCATAAAGAAAGAAACCTTGACTGGAAGACCCTGCTGCCATATACGACCAAAAAGCCAAGAATTGTCATTAGATTGACGGATCAATGAGTAAGCCGATGCAGTGGAAAAAACACCCGAGTTCGTCAATGCCCATACCATTGTATCATTTCCCCTATCGGTAGGAGGGTCAATCTCCAAAACCTGCGTAACCAATTCTCCATCCAAGAATTGATGGAGCATGTCCACATTCCAAGCCCGCCGATCTACAAAATCAACCACCGAATGATCATGGAAGACCTCAACCTTGTCACAAAGCGCACCTGACCCCATCCAATTATCATGCCAAAAGTCCAAAGCCCCCTCCCGAACTACCCAGCTAATATTATCCTCCCCAAAACGCTGCATTGTGACCATTCTCTGCCAAACTTGGGATCCCGGATGCCCAATATCAGCAAGACAAGGGTGATGACCTGCACAATACTTCTGGGACATAAACTTTGCCCATAATGATTGTTGTTGTCGAAATTTCCACCAGAGTTTAATGGAAAATGAGTCGTAGACCTGTTTCAAACCCCGCAGGCCTACACCCCCTTCATCCTTCGGCCGACACAAATCTGCCCAACGTATCCAATGGAATTTATCCCCGAAATTCGAAGATCCCCACAAGAACTTGGCGAACAATTTCTCTATGACCATCAACATCCCTTTTGGAGGGGACGCGGCTGCCAGCAAGTGAATTGGCATAGAGGATAACACGCTCTGAATCAACACCACCCTACCTCCTAGCGATAAAATCTGGTTTTTCCAACTCAAAATCCGATTCGCCACCACATTGTATATATCCGTATAGTAAACCTTCTTGCTCCTTCCGGTATACAAGGGACAACCAAGGTACCGTATTGGAAAGTCGCGTTTATTATACCCTAGTATCTGGTTAACAACCGTTGCCCTCTGAGATGGTGCCCGTGGATGAGTAAGGAAACAACTCTTCTGAGGGTTGATTCGCTGACCTGATGCCTCATTATAATCATCCAAAACCCGTTTAATCAGACGTAGGGATGACTTGGCCCCACTGGAAAAGATAATCACGTCATCGGCGAATGCCAAATGCGTAATTATAGAACAATGAGGAGGAACTTTGAACGGAGTAAATCCTCTTTGTGTGGGTAGCGTGTTGAGGGTTCTAGACAGCACCTCAGCTCCGATAACGAATAAGGCTGGTGAAATTGGATCCCCTTGCCGTAAACCCCGTGAAGATCTGAAAAAGCCGTTTGAACCACCATTAACAAGTACCGAGAACCACACATTCGATATTAAGCGCCAAATCATGTCTATCCAGGTCTCACTGAATCCGAAATATCGTAGCACCTGTAGGAGAAAGGGCCATGAGACTTTATCATAAGCCTTCATCATGTCTAACTTGATGACCACATTGCCACCCCGATTTGATTTCCCGATATCGGCTACTAACTCCTGAGCTAACAAGAAATTATCTGTAATCTGCCTCCCTTGGACAAACCCGCTTTGCTGTGGAGATATAATCCGGGGTAATATCATCGCCAACCTTGCCGATAACAGCTTGGAGATGATTTTGTTAGTAAAGTTGCACAGACTGATTGGACGAAAATGCTTAAAATCTTGGGGGTTCTCCACTTTTGGCAACAACACAATTGAGGTAGCCGTGATACTCCTAGGTAGTTCAGCACCGCAGAAAAAGCTGACAACCGCCCGGTATAAATCCGATGCCACTACCTCCCAAGCAAAGGTAAAGAATTTCCCTGTAAACCCGTCCGGGCCGGCTGCGCTCTCTCCATCCATAGCAAAGACTATGTCTTTAACTTCTGTAAGAGATGGAATGTCCGTTAACCGTGAGTTTTCCTGGTCTGTTATCAGTTTAGGTATGATCTCCAGACCGGTAAGGGAGGGAAGATCCCCCTCTGCCGTGAAAAGTTCCTTAAAGAAACCCACCGCTGCCTCCCCAATTTGGCATTCCCCCTCGATCCACTCTCCAGCAGTACCCCTGACTCGATGAATTACTGCCCTACGTCTCCTTTCCGTAACCAAGGAGTGGAAATATTTGGTGTTCCTATCTCCGTCCGAAAGCCACTTAACCCGCGCCTTTTGTCTCCAAAAACCCTCCTCAACTACAAGCGCTCGGCGCAATCGAGCCCGAGCATGATGTAACTCGCTCCGTCGCTGCTCAGTAGGATCGAGGTCGTATGCTGTCTCAGACTCGGTTACCACACGCTCTGCACTACGTACCCCTTCAAAAATATCCCCGAATGTCGTCCTAGACCACTGCTTGAGGGCATTTTTAACATTCCTCAACTTCGATGCCAATACTTGCAAAGGAGAGCCATTGACTGGATGAACCCAACAGTCCTTGATAACCCCCAGAAAATCAGGATGAGTGGTCCAGATGTTTAAGAAACGAAACGGCTTGGGTTTATTGTCTAGCCTCGTATCCACCGATAGCAACAAGGGAGCATGATCCGACGGGTCACGGCCTAAATGTTGCACCATGAATTGGTACGGTAGCTCCATTGCACTCCCACACAGAAGTAAGCGATCCAGACGCTTCCAGATCCGCGCCGTTCCCGAACGATTATTACACCATGTAAACCTTGACCCAGAGAATCCCGCATCACTGACACCAGCTAGCGCCATAAAATTCAGAAAGTCTGATCCCTCCGACGGTCTAAATGGCAATCCACCCCTCTTCTCCTCTGTATTTGTGACCACATTGAAATCCCCCACCAAAAACCAAGGATTGAAGGCGGGTTTATCCTGCAAAAGTGCATTCCACAAATCCTCTCTGTCCTGCTGCGTACACTTCGCGTGTATACAAGACAAAATAATGGAGTCTTGGAAAAGATGAGATTGTACTCTAATAGTTATATGTTGGGGAGACTCCCCTGTAATCTGACACGTAAACAATGACCGGTAGAAAATCCAAACAGAACCCCAATGATTGAACATGCAACAATCCATCCCCAATTTAATTCTAATATCAGTAATTGACTCCACCCTCAACTTAGGTTCAACAACAACCACCAATTGAAGATCATACAATTTAATAAGTTTCCTTAACCGCCTTAAATTAGGAGCACGAGCTACCCCTCTTATATTCCAAAAAAGTAACTTAATCATCAGAAAGGACAGAAAAAGAATTTGTTGAAGAACTAACCATGGAGCGTAGTGTTCTATCTGACGGGAGACCAACCCGGAGACCACGCGACCTTGCATCCATTCGCTCCTTACGAACAACTTCTTCTAGTTCCAGGGTACCCCCCGTGTCTATATGCCCGGTCTCTAGTGATGACTCTTCTTGTCGGATAAGATCCTTGCCCCTAGGGGAGAGGGTACCGTCCCTTCGTTGAGTATCTTGTATGTCTTCAACTTGCCCCTCAGCAGAACGTACGACCACCCTCGCGGGCAACCCACTCCCCACATCCTCAGAACGTTCCTCTCCTTTGTCATGTGGCAGCACCACCTCGATACCTTCTACCGCCACCGTCCCATAATTCTCCTCCATTTTCCTCTCCTGCTGCGCTGGTATAGTAGCACAGGACTGCTGCACCTGGTCACCTTGCTCAGCTTCGTGAGGCGTACCACCTATTAACTGATCGTGAGCAACTAGCGCTTTGCCAGTCACAGTCTCATTAACTTCTCCCTTTGCCCCATCAATTACTGCCGCATCTTGTATCAATACCGATGGCCTTTCTCCATTACCCTCCAAAGGGCCATCAGGCATGTCTGTATTCGACGTCTCTGCCAACCGTAGTTGTGTTGTTCCAGTAGTCTTGGTATGGTGACCAGATGCTCCTCGCAACTCGGGCTTTAAAACATGACAAGTCTCCACATCGTGACCTTGGCGGAAACAATGTGAGCAGTACCTTGGAAGGTTCTCCACCACCAGCTCTTGCCAAAAACCAGCGTGATTTCCATTGCCAATCCAAACCCGCGACGGTGTCGAACGCAACAAATCCATCTCAACACACACCCGTGCAACACTTGGCCGTGACACTGCAAGGGTAGCCGCATCAACTAACAAAGGGTTACCTACCATAGACGCAATCTGGAAAATCACCTCCTTATTGAAAAAGTGCAGCGGGAGTTTTGGTAATTGAAGCCAGAGCGGAACCACCGACGATTCCCTGTCAACATGGAAGTCCGTGGTCCATTTGAATACTCTCATGGGGAAGGAAGACACATACCAGATCCTCCTAAACCATACACGATGGAAATCAGCTTCATTGTTCAACTGAATTAACACATGTCTTACGTCCAACAAGCCCACCACCGGGTTCTCACGTAAATCCAGCGATGCAATGAACTTCCTCACCTCCTCCAACTTCGGTCTACGTCTAGAGAATTTCCCAATCAATGCGAAACGAAATGGACTGGCTAGAGCTTCGACCGCTGCCTGTGGGAAAATCAACGCAGGTTCCCCTTTGTGTGTAGCCTCCTGTGCCGCAAAGGATAGCGTCGGCTGCTGTGAATTCTTCGTGAACAACTCTGAAAAGGATTTGCGTTGAAAGGTAGGAGGGGCAGGCTACCCTCCATCAGGTGGGCAGATGGCAGCCATGGACTGCCGCACCACTACCCAAGCCGCTCCTTGGAAACCTTAGCACAAAATCCTTAAAGAATGTAGAACTTTTTTCTATTGAACCGGAATGGATTTCACCTTTGGCTAGAAAAAAATTATTATCATGAAGATGATGATTGCTAGTGTTTGAACGAGGTAGAGATGATGGGCTGATGACTATACTTGGAGGCATGAACTAGCAGCCAAGGCGTTGAACGAATTTTGAACTTAGTTTGAAAGAGGCAATTTATCAAACAGCTGATGGGTTATAAAAAACCTTTATTATTTTGCATGAATTGTAAAGATAGCAGCCCGCAAAATTTTTGCAACAAAGATATTTTGATGAAACTATAGTAATGAACTCACCAGAAAGTTAAATCTCACTGACAAAGATATTTAACTGTCTAGTTGGGTGCAAATTGGGCATTGCTAGTTTCGAGAGTGCAATTCAAATTCTCTTCCTTTGGAGGTACAGAGGTTGATTGACGTTACTCCAGCAATTTTCTTGACCAAAACTGAGATGAAGTGGGTACCTACTGCTTTCTTTTGTGGTTAAAATTGCATTTGATGAACTTCGAGCAGATGGCCTATGATCTCTATCTCAGTTACATCATAAACTTCTGTACCTTGGACCTGCTAGAATTTAGTGTGATTGACTGAGGAAGACCCTTGTTCATCCATATTTGTGAAACATAGGCGATCCACGTGGACAAAACTCTTCTTTCTCTTTCTTTTTTTTTTTTTTTTCAAAATTCCCCAATCTCCTTCCCCAATGTAGGGTGCAATCATATGTGCACTCGAAAAGAACCACCAATTTTTAGCTCAAATGAGGATGCAAGGGATGATCAGTGTTTAGGTTGTAGAAATGACGGCCAAAGTATCATTCTTACACCTCATGACAACCAAAGTAGTGAAATGGTCATTGAAAATCCATTCCCCTTTTTGATATTTGAAAATTTTCCAATATAGGGTAGTGATCATTAGGGCTCTTATTTGAAACGAAATTATTCTTTCAAAGGCTCAAATGGGAGATCAAATGATAAAATGTGTATAGGTAGAGAAAAGAATGCTTGAAGTATCATTCCAAATTTTCAAAACAAACAAGGATAATGCACATTTCTGCTTTCACTTAGATGTGAATTGAATCTGGTTAAACCAATAGGCATTTCTCAAGCAAGGATAGCCCCAATTTGCAATTTATCCATCAATGTGACTGATTTTATTTTGGGGTTAAGTGAGGGTATCTCATTGGGCCTTTTGAGTGACCATTCACCTCTTTTCCTGAGCACTCTTATTGTATGGCTCGGATCGCCAGTGTAAAGATTTTAGGAAGCATACACTTGTGAATTTTCAGGCTGGAGGTTGAAAAAATCTCAATTTAGTTTTATTTTTCAAAATTCATCATGAAATCTCCAATGAGTAAGAATAAAGAATGAAATGTACATAAATATACACAAAACAATAATTGTCCAAAAATTTTATTGCTGAAAAACAATTTGAAACAAAATTTCTCGTTCAATTATGATACAAATGAGAAGAGAATTTATCGTCTCCTTTTCTTTTGGAACAAAATTTTATAAACAAATCAAATAAACAGAATTTCCCTTTGGAAAATAATTACAACATCTCTCAGAGGCTTTAGCGTAGAGCTTCCAAATGGATCATTTATGTTTTTATTGTAGGATCTGCCCAAGAATCAAATAACACTTGTAATCCTCAAACTTTATTGGATTAAAATTACCATCAGATATAGAAGAATATTTTCGTCTTATTGAAACATTTTTATGAATGCAGGGGAGGGGGAAAACAAAAGAAAAATACCCCGAGTTAGTAGGCAAAACTGCAAAATCGGTATGCATGTCCTATGGGGGAACCCTTTTTATGCCAAGGGTAGGCCTAGCATGAAAATGCAATCCGCTAGAGTAGGCACTATACAATACCTGATGGATCCGATCAACTCATGGAGTGAAAAATAATTTGAAAAAATTTGGCCCATTGGGATGAGAAGAGACGTTGGTCAAAATGAGAACCTCGTCCGAAGGGATTGATCACTTTTGGTCGATACAAGAACTTGCAAAAAACATACGGGTTTGACCTTGACGAACTTCCTATCGAAGAGATTGGAATTCGTTGACAAATTTTCTCAATGAAGCACGGGTCAAAACTCCAACTGATCAAATGGCTGGATGCAATGGATGTTTTTTCTCAAAATCGACTAGATTTCTCAATTTGAAATTCGACACTGAAACCCTGATTGGTCAAATGGGTTTGAAATGACATTGACCATTTATTTAAAATCGACCGGATTATCCTAAAAAGGGAAACGGGTCAAATGAATTGAGTGGAATTTAATAACTTACTCAAAATGGACAAATGGACCAAATCATCCTAAAAAAAGAACTTGATCGAATGAAATTGAGAATTTTATTCAAAAATGAAATTGGTCAAATGAATTGAATGAAATCGAGAGTTTATTCAAAATTGACCAGATCGCCCTAAAAGGGTAAACTGGTCCAATGAATCGGACGAACTTGATGACTTATCGACAAAAAATGCCCTAACTAATCAAATGAATTGAATGAAATTAGTGATTTATTCAAAAATCGACTAGATTGCCCTAAAAATGAGTGAATCGGCCAAATGAAACGAAGATTTATTCAAAAATCGACCGGATGACCCTAAAAAGGATAAATTGGTCAAATGAATTAAATGAAATTTGATTTATTCAAAATTTGATCGAATCACCCTAAAAAGGGTAGATTGGTCAAATGAAGGAAACTTGATTTATTCAAAATCGATTCGATTGCCCTAAAAATGGGTGAATGGGCCAAATGAATGAAAGAGAGATTGATGATTTATGCAAAAATCGACCAAATCACCCTAAAAGGGTAAATTGGTCAAATGAATTGAATGAACTTCAAAAATCGACCGGATGACCCTAAAAAGGGTAAATTGGTCAAATGAATAGATGATTTTTCAAAAATCGACCAGATGACCCTAAAAAGGGTAAATTGGTCAAATGAATTGACGATTTATTCAAAATTGATCGGATGACCCTAAAAAGGGTAAATTGGTCAAATGACCCTAAAAAGGGTAAATTGGTCAAATGAATTGACGATTTATTCAAAATTGATTATGAATTGACAAAATGGATCGATTGAATCGGCCGGCCATTGGTGGCTTCAGAAAATTAGTCTATAAGCCTTCTAAAATCACGATTTGGCCTCAATTTATTCATCGTCTCAACAGGAGGAATCATTTGTGAATTTCTTCAAATTAATGTCCTTTATGCAAGGGATTTTTACCAATTAGGTTTAAAAATGGCCAAAAAGTGATTATCAGACGCTCATATTCTAACGTGCAAAAGTTGCTTTATTTTCTTCAAAAAAATCGAATCCTTACCTTACCTTGTGCACTACTCCTTCGGATGGTACGAGAAAGGTAAACGTGCAAGTCTCATTGGATTATATATCCAAGACATGGGGTGGCTTATTCCTAACCACGGGATTCCCTAAGTGGCATTCCCTTTCTAGGGTTTAATGCATGATGCCAGTTTATTAAAGCGGTGTAAATATGTGACAAATATGGCCTAAAGGACATAAATAATGCATCGAGGGGAAAAGGTCTAAAGTGAAATGTACTTATTGAAAATTAAGTGCAATAACTGAAATTTAAACATGCGAGTTATCTAGTGGCTAAAAGAGTGCCAAAGAGGCCTCTTATTACTAAGGCATATGGATGCAAGCCAAGAAAACAAAAAGAATGGTTAGTGCAATTGATAGTACACATAACACATTGGGAGCAATTAAGAAAAGAAATACAAATAAAAACAAGTAAAAGGGGTGGAAACCCCTTCCCTCGTGCCTAATGTGCTTAATAGGGTAAGGCCGACTCTAACCTAGGAAAATTCTAACATGGATGCATGAGGCTAAGGCTTACTAATGCAACTAGACTCGATAAGGCTTCGGCTCCCAAGCTTTCAGACCTAAAGGCAAAGGGTCATCACTCCCAAAGCCTTCGATCGGTGGCTCGAGTGATCCCTTAGGTAGCGCTATGGGCGCAGCGCACACCATCCGCCTACCCAAGGCGATCGATCCTAATCCTACAAGGCGGTGTGGGAAATGCCCACGAAAAATAAAAATAAAAAGGGATAACAATAAATAAACGTGCACGTATGAAGTGCTCCTTATTTTGAGGGAAGGGGTTGAGAACCACGCGAGGCTCTAAAGGTGACACACCCCCCCCAAATGGAATGCAAGCGTGAGATAAGTAAGTAAACATCCAATCAACCAATCATACATTCATGAGCGAGGGAGTAGTTTGGGACGCGAGAAATGCAAAAAATCCTAAAAAAGGAAAAAATACAACCCTAAAACACCCAAATGTGATATATGAAAAGGTTAAAAGAAGAAAAGGTTGATTAAATCAAATTTGCTCGGACTCTCAAAAGTCCCCAGTGGAGTCGCCAACTGTCGCGCCCCATTTTTTGATAAAATAAATAAATGGTTTAAAAATGTATTTTTGATTCAACTTGTGATTGGAAAATGAATTGTGATTTAAAAGAAAAATGGGTCTAAATGGGGGTTTGAAAATGCGACGATTTGACCCAAAATTATAGTTTAAAAAGGGTTTTTTGAAAAAATGGGAGTCGCCACTTGGTAATGAGTTAAGGTGTACCAAGTCACCTAAAAAATGAATTTTTAAAGAAAAAATAGGAAAAAGTAGTAAGAAACCCCTTTTAAACGACTCCTAGTCCACGTGAACCAAAGAAAAAAGGTTCGGGAGTCACATTTGACAAAGGGAAAGGCAAGGATAAAATCCAAGGCACCCCTTTGACCTAGCCAAGGCTAGTTGCATGATTTAATCAAAGATTTTCTTGTTTTAACCAAAGAATTTATTACATTTGGATGCACTACATGAATGCAAAAGAAAGAAAAAATGCAAACCTAAATTCTAAAATGTCTCTTGTAAGGTTTTTGGTCCCAACCACATGAATTGTGGCGGCCAATAAAGGAAAACCTTATAGAGGTCGATTAATGCAAATGATGGCTAAAGTGCAAGTGTGCAAGTGTATAAAAAGGTGCACGTGTTAATTTGTATGAAAAATCCAAGTGTTTGTGTGCAAGTGTATGAAAAGGTGCATGTGTGAAATTGTATGAAAAATCCAAGTGTTTGTGTGCAAGTGTATGAAATATAGTGATAAGTGCATATAGGTGTAATGAAGTGCAATTTTGTGAAGTAGAAATCAAAATGAACAATAAGGAAAGGAAAAGTGATGAGGAAATGTGAATTGAAAAAAATGAGTAAGCGATAAATGAGAATGAATGAACCTAAAGGAATGCATCAGGTCGGGTATGGGAATGACTCCTAACTTTTTCGACTTCGATTTTCCCTTTGATTAGAAAGCAAAACTAGCGTGCTAAGGCTATCGAGTAGCCACACTCGCTCGTTTCCCTTATCAGAAGGGGACTCTTCAGGCAAATGTACCCTAACTAGCATGAGATGCAAGACCTAAAGTGAGGGGAAAGGGGTTCGAGGAGCATGCAAAAATGATAAAACTAAAAAGAATGCATGACATGTAATGAACATGCAAACATGTACTAACGAGGGGAAATCCCTAAGGGTCTAGCATTGGACTAGCCCATTCTATGAATTC
The DNA here is from genome assembly GCF_036785885.1 of Coffea arabica. Taxonomy (NCBI): domain Eukaryota; kingdom Viridiplantae; phylum Streptophyta; class Magnoliopsida; order Gentianales; family Rubiaceae; genus Coffea; species Coffea arabica. The sequence continues at coordinate 41,338,257 of NC_092329.1, forward strand.
CGACTAGCGTTGGACTAGTGGAAACGTACATTCATCCATTCCATTCATTCATGGCTATGAAAAGCGAGTAGACATGCCAAACACTCATAAACACATAGCACATAACATTTAGCATACTCGACTAGATGCAAGGCCCTAACAAAAGCAAATTAACACTTAACACGTAGGCATGCAACCCAGCTAATGAACCTATTACATTTACTAACTAAAACAAAAGGGGGAAAGGGAAAATGGACCAAATTGCTCGCCAAAGTCCTATCTATTACAAGCCAAGAGGTGTACACATATCCCATTAAAAGAATAACTTAATGAAAACAAAAAGTAAATGACATAAGTAAAAGGAATTAAAGAAAAGCTGGGAAAGCAAAGTAGACATGCAATTCACTTAGCACGTTGAGTCACATAGGAGAGACACAAAAAGGGATAAAAGAAAATATACCGCCCCCTTCGAGTGATGTCCAAATGAAAGAAAAATGGCTTCAAAACAATAAAAATGTCACGGTACCTCAAATAGTAAAGTAACACAAAGTCACTAAATCTCCCCTAATTGCAATTTAAATGAAATCAAACAATACATAGTTTTCCAATAAAGGGACCCACCGAGGACCCAAATGCAAGCATTAATCAACCATTCAAAGCCAATGGGAACATTTTAGAAACTTTGAAATTCCAAGAGCAAGAAAAAAAAACCAAAGCCAAATTATTTCAGAAAATTCAAGAAGAAAGGCGAACACAAGCTCATTTGAACACAAAGTTCTTAAACTCTTGCCTTAAGTGTCACCTTAGCAAAACATGATAACCAAGGAAGGCAAGCAAGCAATTTAATTGAAACATTAATGCTACCAAAGACTCAAATGTGAACACTAGCCAAGCATTCAAGCTTAGTCAAACACTTTTAAGAACTTCAAAGGTCCGAAGGCAAAGAAAAGGTGGAGGAATGGTTCAATTGCAATCATCCTAGGATCTTATTGCAAGAAACTGGAACATGCTTGGGCTTTTGTGGAACGTGGAGAAACTTGAAGGGTTAAATTGATTAAGTTATCCAATTAGTTGGGCCATAATAGCACTAAACACAAATTGAGGGATTAATGTGCAATTATTATAACATTTTGCATGCATGCAAACGAATGCCAAAGGCTTCTTTACTTCTGCAATTTTCTGCTGCCACTCTCATCAACCGAGACCAAAACTCAAGCATACCACTTGCTATTCAAGAACAGAAGTTCAAATCCGAATTCACAGCTTTAAACTAAATAATCAACTACATCATTGTCATCGTCCAAACATACAAAAACTGAGAAAAGATTCCATGCACAATTCTAAAAATAAGCACACATTTGAAGAACAAAAATTGCAGCACCTCCAAGCAACTTCCAGCAAACAAGATTCATGCAACAAAAGAAGGTCAAGAGGCTTCTGCAATCAATTCTTAAACTTCAACAAATCATGAAGAAAAGAAACTAGCAAGTACTGTCACAACCAACCCAAGACTATGATCTTGTTGCAGCAGATTTTTGTGTATCATCCTTCCCTTAAAACTCAACTTCAAACGGAAACAAATTCAAACAAACAAACAAGACTTTGACATGAACCAAAACCCGCAGGATTGCAGCATCTAAACATACAAAAAGGAACCCAGATTAACGGCTGTTCAAGAAAGAAAAATGATGAAGAAAAATGCAGCTTTTCCCTATTGGTTTCACACATGAAAGAGAGCTGATGACTTTTGTCTCTAAGTTTCCAACAGGAAAATTCTAAATGCAGCTTTGATAGCAAATATGTCCATAGCAACCCAGTTATGCAGCAAACAAAAACAAGGACACCAACCAAGCAAAAAACATAGCAGAAACTGATGCAATCTTCTTGGTTCATGCAAATGATTCGGCTACTCATTGTCTATGTCGCCAGCAAGCATTCAATTCCAACTCAAGTTTGTTTAAACACAAACTCCCAAAACCAATCTAAGTGTCATAATAATCATTTCAACATTCGAACCAACCCAAAACATAGAAGAAAAAACATGCAAAAGCTGGAAAATTCTGGGCAAAAGGTTCGGCAATCCTAACTGGTTTAGCAAAAACATTCGGCCAACTCCAGTATTTTTTGTTCCCAACCATGCAAACTCAACACCACTCTTCTAATTTCCCTTTTCGAAACAATATTGACTGGCCCATTATGTGGCAAAACTCCTTTGATGAGCTGTTGTGTAGAGGAAAACAGCATAAGTATAGGAACGAATGCAGCAATTTTTCTACTTCAGCCTAGATATGTTTGTGTGTGATAACTCAAACAAACTCTATGCATTTGACAGCCCAAACTGAATGTAATTCGCACAAAACAAACTCAGTAAAATTCCAGAAAATTGTCAGCTTCAGTCATAAATCCACAAGACTTCATCAAAACATGCGATCTTCTCTTTTGTTTTTTTTTAAAGAACTTCATGTAATTTTCTGCTGCAACTTTGTCATATTCTCAAATTTTTTTAAAACCCAAATGCCAGAGACTTATATATCCAAATTACAGACAAAATCCATCCCAATTTCATGCAATGAATTCTGATAAGATAAGTTGCAAAACAAACGGGCAGATTGCGGGCCACGGAGAAAGAAAAACAGCAAGAAAACTGACAAACAAAAACAAGGCCCAGGAATGCGAAAGCAAATGAAAGTGAAATCAGTTGGAACATTGTTTTGGGATGATACCTGATGAAAACTTTTCAAAAACAAGACAGGAAACGCCGCAAAAAGGAAACCGCTGGAATCTCTTCGCTGCGGCGTCGAACCCGCACCCGTGGAATCGATCAACGATTTTGGGAGGCAAATTCGAAGACTTTATCAAGATTTTCTGCAAATGATTACTAAGAGAAAGCTTCTCCCCTTACTTCCTAGTTGGTGCAGAACTTGAAAATCTCTTGAAAGGAGCAAAGATCAAAGAGATATTGCAGCTCAAAGATGGCTGCTTTTCAGCCCTTGCTGCGCAACATTCTGCAGCTTTTCCTTCATTTCCTTTCTCTTCCAAAGAACAAACTCCTCTCTGTCCGTTTGACCTGAAACCTCCTTTCCCTGCTTCACTCCTCTCTTCTCTGCCCTCTCTCGGTTTCAACTCTCTCAAAAACAGCCGTTGTTACCAATCCTCTTTTTCCCCCAGCTCTCGGTCTCTTCCCTCAATCTCTCACTTTTCTCTCTTTCCACCGCCACAAAGCTGCGTTCTTTTCCGTCTAAAGACCTCGTCGCTTCCTTCTCTCAACCAGCCGTCAATTTCTCCCTTCGTTTCTTTCTTTTTCGTCCCCAAGAAACCCTCTCGCCGTCAATCGATGCCTCCTTCTTCTTTGCTCTCTCCTCTGTTTCCCTCTGGCTCAGTTTTCCTTTCCGCCGTTATTGTTTGCTTGATGCCTCCCAAAACTCTCTCAGCCGTCAACCTCTCCGTCACTCTCCCTGCTCAACTTTCTTTCTGGATTTTCTAGCCGTCAACTCTCTCTTGGGTCCTCTCCCTCAAGACTCCAGCGTTTTTTGTTTCCCTTCCCTTTCCTCAGCTATCACCTCCCCTCTCTCTTTCTAGCTTTCTCACGGTCTTCCTCTGCTTAGCACTCCCCCCTTCACTCCCCCTCTCTCACGAAGCTCTCAAACTCTCAGCCGCCCACTCTGTCCGGTTCCTCTATCTCCAAAAACTCTCCCCTTGCGGCTGTCCATCCTTTTGGCTTTTATATGGGCAACCTCCAACCCTAAAACTCCAGGATCTTCTGCTATATTTGCAACTAAGGATCTCCCCAAAGTTCACTTGCAAGCTGCTGCAAAAAACGCAGCTTGCATGCTGCGCGTTGGTTTTTTTTTTTTTTAACTTAATAAATACATAATATAGATAATAATAATAACAAAATGACAAAACCATGTAATAATAATAAGAATGAAAACAAATAAATAAAAAAACAAACTAAATAAATAAAAACAACAAAAATGTCCATTTTTCAAATTTTCCTCATTTTTCCTTCTTTCATCATTTTTCTCTTTTTTCTCTTTTTTTTCAAAATAACTTAATAAAAATAAATAAAATGCCAAAAGGTTGAATTTAAAAGAAATAAACATATTTTGTGAACAATTTTCTCTTTTTCCTCTTTTTCCCCTTTTTTTTTATTTTTCAAGAAAACATTGAATTTAAATAAGAAAGAAAACGACTAAAGCATATTTTTTGAATGTTTTTCCTTTTTCTTTTTCTTTTTTAAAAAAATTCTATGCTAAAACTTAAAAATAAACTAACTATAAACTAAAAACTAAAAATCGAATAAAACTAACACGACAAATAAAAAACTAAAAATAAACAGTAAATGGAATTACACCAAAAATTTGGTGTCTACGGTATCCTTACCTGTGAATATGATCCATATATTTCTCGACTGTCTGAAGTGTTATCTCTCTGATTTGACTTGTTTGCTCGCTATTTCACTATTACACTGTTATTACTTTGTTTGATGGCCAATTTGATATTTGGAACTTCACTGAGCTTTGGCTCACTCCGTTAGTTTTGTTTTCCTTATAGGGGTACGAGCGAGGCGTGAGATGTATAAAGACTAGCGTAGCCTAGCGGTTTTGACTTTTGACTTGTACTCGCACTATTACTCGAATAGAATGTTTTGTATTTGGATTGTATACACTTTGAACCAGTTTGGGTATCTAGAGGCTTTGTACCTTGATTTTTCATCGATGTAACTTATAAGTTGAATTGTGATGTTGATTATTATCTATGGATGTAAGCATGTGATACGAGTGAGTTAGTCCTGGCGAGAGTTGGGCAGGCGGTCCGTCGAACCCTTTGGTACGCCTAAGGGGGAGATGGGGTCGTCACAGCAAATGATGATGATTTTGGTAAATTTTTTATTTAATTGGTAAAGTAAGAAATTGGTCAAAGTCCAAAGGTTAATCACTAAGTGACACTTGTCACTTTCATTAATGCATGGCTATCCTTTTGTCCCTCTCACACCACTTCATTTAGTAACCTCTAGTTATGTCTTAGCACCTACTAAATTAATCCTGGTATACAAAACTCAACCATACCGGCCAAATTTTACCTAACTTTCAGCACTAGCGGGTCCCACGCCCGGTATATACTTCTAAAATCTCATGACCTAACTTATACTAGAAAAATAATGTAAAAACCCTATTTACCCATTAGAAAATTTTCCTAACAAAGAAATTATAGAAAAGCGTGCGATTAAATAAAATAAGCCCTAGAAAATAAGAAAATTTACGGGTTCTCACAGTTCGCAAGGAGTTGGAATTCCAAACTAAATTTGTTGAATTCTGGGAAGAACGATGCAAACAAGAGTTTGTAGAGAAGATGGAATTATGGAACAAGAACTTGGAAATGGAAAAGAAATGCGAAGGAGTATTGGAGGAACTTCAGAAAAAAAAAAAAAAGCTCGAGGGGATGCGATCCACTATTCAAGTTTCAGCTCAGTATATTCTAGCACCAAGTTAAGGGTAGTGAAGGAAACTCCCATAATGAAAAAAGGGAAACGTAAAGAGACATGTGTGTGAGAACCCTGAAAATATATATAAGCCAGTGCATATTTCATTTGCATTTCTTTTATTCCTTAATAATTTCTAGCATTACTTTTACTTGTTCGCAATTAAGTACGTAAAAATACGTTTATGTGAAAAATAATATAATTTTCCTAAGTTATGAAATTTCTTGGTTTTGCTAAACTAAAGTAATGTCTTTAGAGTTAGATTAAATTTTTCGCCTTAACATAAAATGTTAGAATACTTAAATTCCTTTATGCAAAAATTAATGATACTTGAGCCGATTAATCTTATTACTTTAAAATAAATTACTCGAAACTCAATGATTAATTCCAATTAGTTGCTAGCATTATAGGTTAAAAAGGAAATTTTTCACTGTAAGACGACATCAATGAATTTTAGATAAATATTATACAAGTATGCGAAACATACTCAAGGCATGAAATTTCGATTATTAAAGTCTTGCATGACTAGTGTATAATTAGGCTTTCAAATCACACTTGGGGATAATTTTTTGGAGTTAAGTTAGAATGGAGAATTTAAGTAGAGGTTAGGGAGCAAAGTGAAAAGACTAAAATGCCCTTACAACCACAACATTTCCATGCAAAACCAAACAATCCCTCTGACAGCATTTCAATCACCGCCCCAATCGGCCAATCACATTTTTACCAATTCTACACGCAACCATTTCATACACTCCAACTCCTCTCAAACCGCGACTCCATCTCCATTACAAAACCAGAACATAGCAACATTTCTGCTCCACTTCGTACCACCACACCCCACCTTCACCTGGCTAAGAAGACAGAGAGAGAGAGAGGTGAGAAACCAGCCATCCGAGAGCAAGAGTGCGAGAAAGCAAGCTGCAAAAATTTTCTTTCTCTTATTCTGACTGTGACGACCCCACCTCCCCCTAAGGCGTACCAGAGGGTTCGGCGGGCCGCCTGCCCAGCTCTCGCCGGGACTCAGTCGTTCGCTACAGTTCTCAATTAAAAATTGAAATAAATCACTAGAATAAATAGGGCATTGATCCAAACTTAAAGCGAAACTTATATACATTGCCAACCCAAAAGAGAATATAAACATCAAATATACAAGGGTTCTCAATCTTTCATACGTCCAGCCCGTGCGAAGCACTAGGCGAGAACCGCTACAAAAGAAACAAAAGAAACAAAAGAAACAAAACTGGATTGGCTAGTCTATCTCAAGCTCACGTCCTCGCTCGCCTTCCCCTGTAAGGAAAACAAAACTAAAGGAATGAGCTAAAAGCCCAGTGAGGTTCCGAACACATAATCAGATAATCAATCCAATACATTAAACATGGAGTATCAATAATTCAAGAAACATTTACAATGGAAAGCGATAGTAACACATTCATTAAAAGGATACGGCTCACAAGGAGCAATTCGTTATTTCGTTCATTCGTTCTCCTGACATTTCCCCTTATTCCTCCAATCATTAGAAAATGCATTTTTCGTTTATCAATAAACCCTCGTTCGTTCGTTCGTTCGTTCATTCATTCATTCACCCCCGTCCTGGCCATTGGCCAGTCTCTACCAACCTACACGGTAATACTCGAGTATACCAAACGTTCACCCAAATCCCTAATCACCCGACCGAGTCCGCTTCTGGCTCGAGACGACCGGTAACAAGGGGCAATGGCCAGTTCAGCCCAAAAGGCTTACATTCATGCGCAAGTAACATTTCAATCATTAAATCCTTGAAAATTGCACAGTTATTTAGGTCGAGTGCGATAAAGTACACACTCGCCTAGAAAGCTCGTTTTGGAAATCATTAAAAGCAATTAACACATTAGCAAATGATAACAACAAGCCATAAAGTCAAATAAGGAACACTCACCTAGATATGCAAAATAACATGCAAAATCCTTCCGGATATTACCCTTAGTCACCAATGAAACCTAAGGTTGAACAAGAGAACATATTACAGTTTATCGAGCAAAACATTTAAGGGAAACGAAGATACCCGACTAATTAAGAGTAAAACGTGTAAAGATGACTTTCAAGTAAGAAGAGGGTTGTTTGAACCCAAGGATGAAAAATCATGTTTTAAAATGGAAAACCGGTCATGGTATTGGCCTAACAAAAGTATACAAGTTCAAATAGAAACCTAGACCTCGGGCGAAAATTTGGGCAGCACGCCCTTTGTGTTTACCTAATTTTCCAGCCATTTTGGCTTCATTATTTTTCCTCAACCACAACCCAACATCACACATAAGCAATTCAAGTCAAGAGCCGTTCCATAGGCTCACAATATCATAAGAATAAGAAATACAGTAATAACAAGTGCTGAAATTCAATTTAGCAAAAGACAGATTTGACGTATGAAAGCGGAAATAACGTATCCGAGGCTACGATTATCGGATTAAGACGTAACCTATGCCGTTTCGAAGCTAAGACTCAGGGTTACAATGTTAATGAAGGTTACTTAGTCCAGTTTCTAATGTAACGTGGTCAAATTCTCGAATTACTAAACCAGAAACCAATTCATCGGCTGTTTAAACGCAGAACACTGTAATGGACATATCTCAGAGTACACAAGTCCAAATCAGGTGTTCTTAGAGACATTTGAAAGCTAATTCAGAATACTACAACTTTCATGTTTTGGCAAAAAGCTAAATCAGAATGGATCCTAGTCGAAAAACGTGATAAACTGGACTTAACTGATCACACGGACTGCTTGGGAAATACTTAAAACAGTAAGGGTATTTTGGACTTTGCATGTCCTACGTTGCTCTGATTGAGCTGAAATTTTTTAGGCACCTATAAAATACCATTCTCTACAACTTTCCTTCTTTGACCTAAGGCTAATTCGGCCTCTATCATAGGACTACAAAACCGGACAGAATAGAAGAACAATTTTCCAGAATTCTGAAATTTTCAGTTTCTAGTGGAATTTTCTCAAATTTCTGATTCTAATCACCACCAAACAACCTTATATAACCTTAATTACAACATTTACAATCATACAACAAGTTTAGGCAGAGAGCTATGAAACCCTAGCTTGCTTATTCATCCCAAAATTCATCACAACCACTTGCATAATCATGAAATTAAGTCAAAACTTAAGCTAAAAATCATCTTAAACCCAAAATTTAAGCAACAAGGATCATGACCAGATTTGTACCTCTAAAGCAAGACTTGGATGAGTGATAGTTCACTCCCTTTGAAATTTCTTGGTTCCTCAAGCTTCCCAACTCACAACCTCCACTTTAATCGGTTTGGAATTGGAATTCCTCACTTAGTTGTAGCAAATCAAGAAGATGGAATGTTTTTTTTTCTTGCTCTCACTTTCTCACACTCTTTGGTTCGGCCAGCAGCAGAAATATGGAGAGGAAAGGTGAAAAATTTGGTTAAGTAAGAAGCCAAAGTGTCTTGGTCAAGATGCTCTTAGGTGGCGACACTTGTCGCCACCACCACCTTTCTTTTTTCTCTCTTTCTTTTCCTTCTTTTCTAGCCACTAGTTTTGGTCAGCCTTAGCTGTAATATAAGAAGATATTTTACTCAAGTATCAATGAACTTGTAGGGTAAGAAAGTGGTGGTCAAGTGGTGCGTTCAATCGGTAGTGTGCGGGACCCGCCGGTTCGCGCCGTTTTTCTTAAAAACTCACGTACTAGGGTTTTTACTTCCCATTCACTAACCTTATATCATTGCTACCAATCACATATTATTTCTCACTTAAAAGTCACTTTTAATTCTCAAATTTAATCCTTACTCTGTACCGAAAATTCATCCGGCGAAAAAATCGCGAAAACCCTAATTTTGCTCCAAACTTGAAACCGAAGCGTAACACCCTATTTTCTAGGTTTACTTACACTTATTGTGAAATAATTGGGTAGTGGGCTTTGATAAATAATAATTTTCAAATAAAAGGATATTTTTGAGAAAAATACAAGAAATTTGCGAGTTCTCACACTGACCGCGAGCTGAGGGCAGAAATCAGAGGACCACGCGTGAAAACAATCGATCCTGTACCTTCCCTTCTTCCAGTCGTGGCCATTTGCAACCTCAACCAAGCTGCATTTGACCATCCCAGCCGCAACTCATCAAACCAGAACCAAACCTGCGCGAGAAGTCGAGAGGAAGGAAAGAAAATTTCCAGATTTTCGTGTGGGAGCTGAGTGTTTCTGAGGTAATCTCTGAGCCTAATTAAACTGATTTGAGGTTGATGGAACTAATTAGTGACATGCATGTTGAATTTTGGGCATTGGTTGATGATCTAGGAAAGCAGAAAGAAATTTCTGAGGTGCGCATACCTACTTGGCCGAAACTGAGTTGGAAGTGCAGCCTTAATCTCACTCATTTGTGGTAATTTGAGCTCAGAAATATGATTACTTATCTTAGGACTAGAGGATTAAGCTTTGCATGTTGATTTTAAACCATCAGATGAGACATTAGAAAAAGAAAAATCTGACTGGATGGCTAAATGGTTCGGCCGAGGGATTAACAAGGTAATGCAGTTTCTAATCTGTCCAATTTTGATAACCTGAGGTTGAGATCATGATTAGTTAACTAAAAAGTGAAAGATTAAGTTGATTAGGGTGTTGCATGTGGAATCTAGACTCGGATGATGATGTTAAGGCATAAGAAAATTTTGTTTTGAAAAAAAAATGGTTGACCGAGAATTGATTAAGAATTTCATGATGTAATCTGCTTTGTTGTGATGATCAAAACCTGAGATTATGATTAGTTAACTTAAACTTGGATGATTAATACGATTAAGGCTTTGCATGTTGAATTTGAGTTCCTAAGATGCTGATTTAGCCAAGGAAAAAGCTAGATTAAGAACATACAATTTCTGGAAAAATTTTTGTGAACTACCGTGAGTTTAAACCTGGAAATTTTGAGGATTATAACAGTTGTTTGAACTTAATTTCGAGCTGGAAATGTTAATCGGTTAACTAAGAGTTTACAGGTCAAATTTGAGTAAGTAATACTATGTTTTAACCAAGAAAATAAAATGAAAACAGAAAGTTTCTTCATACATGTTCATCCGTGACTAGCTGGACAGATTTCTGGATTTTTTGGGATGTTTGAAGCTGTTATTCGAATTCGATTTTGAACCAGAAATGTTAATTAGCTAGCCAAAGGTTCACATGACGAATTTGAGAATCTAAAACCATGTTTTAGCCAAGGAAAAGTTGGATTTATAAAACCCTAAGTGCTGGAAAGGTATTGATGGCCGAGGGTTATGAACCAGAATTTTCAGTTTGTCTTTGGAAATTTTAATTGGTTTCTGGAAATTTATTTTATTTTATTTTTTTTCCTTGGAATATAATGGTTTAGATATACATAGGAGATGTAAATTTTAAGTTGTGTAAGTTGTTTAGCAATAAAATATTTGATATATTGAAAGATGGAACCAAAAATGTTGGTATATAAATGCTGGAATTTCTTTTGTGATAGCCGAAGGTTGAGTTGGAATCTCAGCTTGGTTTTGAAATTTTTCTTTGAAACATAATGGTTGGAAATGCCTGGAATATGTTGTTTTAGAGTTCTATAAGAAATGTATGGATGGTTTGAATAAAAACCTTATGGTGTTAAAAGAGAAAAAGGAGTTTTTCACAAGTGAAAAATGAGTTTTCAGATTTTCGGATTTCACTGACCAGTCTCAGTAAAATGCTTATATCTTGGTCTAGGAAAATCCGTTTAAGGTGCCGTCAGTGGCATTTGAAACCAGAATCATGGGCCTTTGTTCTGTAGAAATTTCATATTTTTCCTCCATGTGTACTGCTGTCCGTGACTCCTCAAAGTAGACTGTCCTGCTTGAATGTCCTGTTTCTTCATGAAACTGAATTTTGACTTGGATCGAACATTTAGCTTATTTGTGATTTGAATTCCTGATTGAATTGTGGTTGGAAGTGATTGATGGTTGTCAAGGGCTAATGATTGATGAAGCCCTTTGTGAGGCCCCAGTCCGATCGTAAGTCGATATTAGGGTTAGTTGATAGTCGGTATGGAAAAAATAGGGTTTTATGGCTAGGAAGGAAACCCTAATTCGGTTAAGTTTGGAAATCCTAGTTTACGTATTATTATTATAAGGTTCAAGCTATAATTTATATTCGGTATTCTAGTGTGTGCCTTGACGTAAGTAAATATAGGATTTGTTTTAATTACAAAGGTTTAGTAAGTTTGAATGATTAGCAAACCTCTAGTGTTACAATATTAGAAAGTTTAAGTGGAGTTATTTATCGCCCGCCTTTTTCCGCATTTTCTTTATTAGAAAAATCTCCAGGATAATTTTCATGAGTAAATATGGGTTATAGATGATTTTTCAAGTATCGGTTAGCTTTTGAGAAAATAAGAACGTATATTGGACGTGGGACCCACTAGTGCGAAAAGTTCGGAAAAATTCGGCCAATTAAGTTAAGTTCCGGATACTGTGAAAAATTTATCGGGTGTTAATGGATAAGTAAAGGAGTGTGAGGTGATTGATGTGAGAGGTGACCAAAGGATTGAATTGCATTTAATGAGATGCCATGTGTCACAAGATCATTGGGTGGACTTTATGATTTTTATTCTTTTGTTTTGACCTTTTGACCCATGGTTAAATATCTTAAAATTTACCACAAAATCACCATTTCTTTCTCTTCTTTGGCCGACCAACCTTAAGGAAGAAAGGAAGAGAGCTCTTCACCATTTTAGCTTCCAACAAGCTCAAATCATCCAACTCAAGTGCTTAAGCTAGTTTCTACTCCATCAAATTCCTCCATTTGGTGCTAGTGAGTGTTTTAGTGAAGTTTTTTGGAAGAGTTAAGGTGTCCAACATCTTCCCCTCTCTTGTTTACTTGGTAAGTAAAGCTTAAACTTCCACCTACACCTATTGATGCTTAAGATATGATTAGTAGTGATTAAAGTGCTGAAATTTCTGGTTTTATCTTGGTTTGAAGTGATTTGGTGAAATTTTGATTTTATTGATGATTTTTCTGGTTTAATTGGATTGTCGCGCCCCATTTTTTGATAAATAAATAAATCGTTTGAGAAAGATGTATTGTTTCAATTTTGATTGGAAAATGATTTTTGTGAGTTGAAAAGACATGGGTCTCAATGGGACTTGGAAAGCGACGATTCGACCCAAAAAATAGTTTTAAAAAGGGTTTTGAAATGAAAAGTTTGGAGTCGCCACTTGGTAATGATTTAAGGTGTACCAAGTCACCTAAAAAATGAGTTTTAAAGTCAAGTAATAATAAACCCTTTTTAAAACGACTCCTAGTCTACGTAAAACAAAGAAAAAGGTTCGGGAGTCACGTTTGACAAAGGGGAAGGCAAGGATAGACTCCAAGGCACCCCTTTGACCTAGCCAAGGCTAGTTGCGTGACTTAACCCTAACTTTCCTAACTTTCTACCCAGGGTATGTATTGCATGTTGGATTATGCCTATATGAATGCAAAAATGAAAAAATGCAATCCTAAATTCTATGATATCTCTCGTGAGGTTTTTGGTCCCAGACCACATGAATTGTGGCGGCCAATAAAGGGAAACCTCATAGAGGTCGATTGATGCAAATGGTGACTCAAGTGCAAGTGTGCAAGTGTATGAAAAGATTCATGTATGAAATGGTGTAAAACAAACAAAGTGTTTGTGTGCGCATGTGAAGAGAAAGTTCACGTGTGAATTTGGATGAAAAATCAAAGTATTAGTGTGTGAGTGTGTAAAGAAAGTGCACGTGTGAATTTGGATGAAAAATCAAAGTATTAGTGTGTGCAAATGAATGAAGATAGAATAGTACATATATAAGTGAAACTTGAATTTCATTTGTGAAGTAAAGTAAATAAATGATAAGGAGGTAGTGAAAAAATATGGATTGAGAAATGTAAGAGAAATGTGATTAAAAGAGTATGGAAGTGATAAAAATGAAAGTATGACCCTAGGGGAATGCAACAAGTCGGGTACGGGGGTTGACTCCTAACTTTTCGACTTCTATTTTCCCTTTGATTAGAAGGCAAAACTAGCGTGCTAAGGCTATCGAGTAGCCACACTCGCTCGTTTCCCTTATCGGAAGGGGACACTCAAGCAAAATGAACCCTATAGCTAGTATGGGATGCAAAACCTAAAATGAGGGGAAAGAGGTTCGAGAATCATGCCAAATGATAAAACTAAGAAAAATGCGTGATATGTGGTGAACAAGCAAATGATGTGCTAACGAGGGAAAATCCTTAAGGGTCTAGCGTTGGACTAGCCCATTCTATGAATTCCGACTAGCGTTGGACTAGCGGAAACGTACATTCATCCATTCCATTCATTCATGGCTATGAAAGCAAGTAGACATGCCAAAACGCTCGTAAACACGTAACACGTAGCACTTAGCATGCTCGACTAGATGCAAGAGCCTACCAAAGCAATTAAACATGTAGCAACAAAAACAAGCAACCAAGGGGAAGGGGAAATGGACCAGATGCTCTCCGAGCCCTATCTATTACAAGCCAAGAGGTGTACACATACCCCATAAAAGCATAAAGGGGAAGGGGAAATGGACCAGATGCTCTCCGAGCCCTATCTATTACAAGCCAAGAGGTGTACACATACCCCATAAAACTTAAATAAAAGTAAAAGCAAGTAAATGCATGCAAGGAGATAAGGAAAACGAAGTAGACAGGCATATTCACATAACACATAAGATCACATAGGAGAGACAAAAAGGGATAAAAGAAGTTGTACCTTCCCCCCGTGTGTAATGCTAGTAAGGTGAACAAGACTCAGCTTGGGCTATGGTCACTAAAGAAGAAGCTAATTTGGGCTAAAACCATTTTAAGGAAAGGATTAATGCACCAATGGAATGATAGAATAACAATCAGAATTCGTCGAACATCTAATCCTCTTTCACTTTGCAACTTAGAAATGATCAAATAATGCATGAATTCTAAGCAAGAGTGAGTTATTGATCAAATTTCTGAAATAGCAAAACTACCTAAGGATCCAAAAGCAACCCTTAACCAAACCATCAAGACCATTTGAAACATTTTAGAACTCAAAAGGTTCATGAGCATGAAAAGGTCAATTAATCAACTTACTTAGGGAAATTAAAAAAAAGGCAACCACAAGCTCATTTAGACACAAGGTTCACAAATCCATGCATCGAACATCACCTTAGCAAAACATGGTAACCAATGAAGGCCAACAAGCAATTGAATTGAAACATTAATGCTACCAAAGACTCAATGGTGAACACTAACCAAGCATTCAAGCTCAAATCAAGTACCTCTAGAAACTTCAAAAATCCGAAGGCAAAGAAAAGGTCAAGTAATGGCTGAAAATGAGACCTACTAAACTCAAATGCAAAATGTGATTAGAATACAAATCCAAGCCTAAAAAAAATCTATTAAACTGATTGAACCTCAAAATGCATCCTAAAACTCACTAAACATCTTACCCAAAATCACGTCAAAACATACCAAGAGCAATTAGGATTCTAGAATGACAAAAGTGATTAAATTATTCAACTAATTGGACCATACCAAGACAAGGGGGGAACTTGGGGGGTTAAAGTGTAAATGTTTTAGGACCCAATTGCAAGAACGAAACACATAAATGGGCCTTTGGAGCATAGCTAGAGACTAGAGGGAACAAAGTACAAATTTCCCTTCTTGATCATGCATGCAACTACGTAAGAAACAGAATTTTCTGCAGCTACAAAAACTTGTTGCCTTTTCACAAAACTTGCGGCCAATTCCAGCTACAATTACATCCATTCCATCACACGAATCAAGTTCATCAAACCAGAAATCGTTGACCCAAGTCAAAAAACATGAAATTAATGCAGCCTTCATACGAACGAAAGTGAAAAAAAAAAAAAAAAATTTCTGCAATGAATTCCAATAAATAAATTGTTGCAACATTTTAGAACTTCAGCAAATCTCTTCCCTTACAACCATGTTCATGCCAATTCTTTATTCAAATCAAGCACATTCATGCAACCAAACTTAGAAGAAACATGCTGGAACTATAATCTAACGAAATCAGCAAAGCTTGGAACCGAATATGGAAGAAAACAACAAGACAAAGCCGTGAGTTTCTGGTTCAGCAAACTGAAGTGCATTTTCCAGCAAATGCTCAAACATGATTCAAACATTTTAGGCTCAAACATGCAACCTCTTCATTAATCCACTTAACACAAGATTTAACTAGCAAATTGGATGCACAAACCCAGCTTGTGAACTGTTGCAACAGAAAAACAAACAGCAGCAACGTAAGGATAAGCGTAGCTTTCCCTATTGGTCTGAAATTTCAGCAGCCTCTGGTTATGTGCCTAGATGTGAAAAGTGAAGCAACCCATGCAAAACCTTCCAATTCAACAACTACAATCTAATGCAAGACTTCAAATTATCACTGAAAATTCAGTTCAAGCAACGGAATACAAATGCAACAGAAGAAAGACTGGAACTTGCGTCCATGGCCAGTCATGTCATTTGCCAATAATGTTACTGCTGCATTTCATTTCCTTTAGCCCAGATTTTTTGAGCACAACTTTGGTATTCAAACCAGTAAAACGCAAAAGGAAAAGATGCAGAATCAAGGAAATATTCATGCCAAACAACGTAACATGCTGCAACAAAAATTCAGCAAGCTATGAAGCTTTCGGCAATCTGAAATTCATTTTCCAGCAGGCATTTGATCCTTGTCTAAACATGCAACTAAACTCTACTTCAAAACATGATTCTACCTCATGGCATACGTGCACACGGTATTCCAATCATATGGCAAAACAAATCACACATTTCAACAATGCAAAAGCTTCAACCACCCGAAAGTGCAAGGCTGCTGTCATAGTATCCAAATCCCAACAGAGCAAAACTTAATCAAGCAGGGGAAAAGTCACGGCTGCAACAGCTTTTAGCTACTTGTGGCAATCCAAAAATACTCCACCCTTTGCTACTTAAACAATGGTAGCTAAACACACATGGGATACTATCTAACAACAAACAAACACCCAAGAGACAATTTAATCTACTCCAGAAAAAATTCAGCAGACCAAAGAGGTTGTCTTTTTTAAAAACCGCCGCAACAAAACAAAACAAAGTCAAGGCCTGTTGCGGCAGACCCTTGTTAATCTTCCTAAACCCAAATCGTAAAGAAAAGACACTAGGAATGAATTTGCAACTCACGGATCATGGGCATGCTGCTTACGGAGGAAAGAAAAACATGAAAGTTAACAGCTTTCTGGAGTCATAGGTTTTCCATCACACATATTCAGAATACACATAATACCCCACGTACAAATTCATGCTTGGAAGCTTCAAGATACTGAAATAAGGAAAAGAAGAACCACTTACGGTACGCGAGCTTTTCTTGATGAAGGTCCGCAGCTGCTAAATGGCGTGAGGGTTGGCGGTTCCTCCTTGCTCTCCGCCGTATCCTTTCTTCCCTCTTAGCCGCTCCAGATTTTCTTCTCAGCCGCCCCCTTTGCCTCCCCGATTCCCTCTCTCGTTTTCTTGGATCTTCTAAGCCCTTTTTCTTCCTATCACCCCTAACCCCAGCTCTCTCTTTCAGTTTTTCTCTCGCTGTCCCCACTCTCAATCTCTCCGCTCTCAGTTTTTCTTTTTGCCGTTCTTACTCTCCCCCCCAAAAAACCCCTTTGCGGCTGATGTTTTCTTTCTATTTATCCTACCTCCCAATCTCCTAAACCCTTGCTTGAAAGGTGAGGATGAGGGACAAGGACAGGCCCTCACATCCAGCCCTCCAAAGGGCAAGCCTGGCCGTCCTTTGCACGCTGCAAAAAAAATTGCAGCGTGCATGCTGCGACAAATTTTTTTTTTTTTTTTTTTTTTTTTACAAAAAAACTTGATAATTACAGAAATGATACAATAAAATATAAATAATAATAATAACAAAATTACACACACCAGGTAATAATAATAATAACAAAACAAAAATAATTTTAAACAAAAAACTAAACAAAAATGGCCATTTTTAATTTTCCAATTTGATTTTTTGTTCTTTGCTTCTTTTTCTCAAAATAACTTAATAAAAATAACTAAAGTGCCCAAAGATTGAATTTAAAGAAATAAACATATTTTTGTGAACAAATTTTCCTTTTTTCTTTTTCTTTTTTTTTTATTTTTCCAATCCAACTAAAGCCTATTTTTTTTTGAATTTTTCTTCTTTTTCCTCTTTTTCTTTAATTTTCTCTTTTCTCCTTTTTTATGATTTTTCATTTTCATTTTTCTTTCAAGAAAGCATTGAATAAAAACAAAAAGACTAAAACATATTTTTGATGTTTTCCTTTTCTTTTTTCTAAAAACTCTATGCTAATTTTAAACTTAAAAGCTAAAACTAAAAACTAACTAAAACTAAAACTAAAAGTTAACAAGAATAAATAGCAAATGAAATAGGTAAACTAAAAGGGCGAAAATGAATAAAACTAAAATATCATAACAACTAATAGTGCAAAACACACAATAACGAACTAAAATGCAAGCAATCTAAAATGAAAATCATGAAATAGATGCTACATAAAATTATTCAAAATTTGGTGTCTACATGGATTATGGTGTTGTGGTTGTTTATGATGATTGATGATGAGGGGTTATGACTCTAGTGGATGGAAATGATTGATATTTGCAACCAATTTTGGATTTGGAATAAATTTTGGAAAGTTAGGGTTCATGAAGCTACATTCTGCCCGAATTTATTGTACCATGTTAGAGGCCGAATTGGCCTTGGCTTAAAACATGAAAGTTGTAGGTATTGATGAGTTTGAAGTAACTGCAAAATTTTCCTAGCTTCGAAACGGTGGGTCTTACACCCCCATCCGATAACCGTAGTGAATTTGGTGCCATTACCGCATATTAAGGTCAAATACGGTTTGTGATCCTGTTTTGCAATTCTGGTATAGTGTCTTGCATTTTTGACCTTGTTACATTCAAAATTGGACAAAGTTTCCTTCTTCAACATTGTAGCCCCTTAAGTCCTGGATATCCCTGTAAATTTTCAGGTTAAACAGATTAGTATATCCTGAGCTATAAACGAAATACTCAGACCTGTTTTGACCAGCAAATTCTGTTACGTTTTTGGAAAGTTTACGACTGGAACTTTGGCTTCACATTTGACTGGGTTACAAGCTGTTTGGGCTTGCGACCAAAACACCAAACTTATAGCCTTATATCAGAGCTTTCCAACGCCCTTGGAATTTCATGAATCGGATTTATATAACCTGAGATATAGCCGAGCAAATAAGGCCTGGCCGTGAAGATGACCATTTTCTGGTCAGATCTGTTTTGGTCCTGATGACCAATTTCCGTTCCGAATTTGGATTGCCGACCTTCATGAAAGTTGTTCCATTTGGAATGAACTATCTAACTGCTAATTTTCAGCTCTTTTGACCATGTGTAGCATAGAAAACAGTTCGCACTCAAAACTGACCATTTGTGCATTGGCCAGATTTCGTAAGTGATTGTGATTGGTTCATTTGGGACTGAAGCCTCCAGTTTCAGTTCTGGATGTCTTCATAACAGTTGTTGTTCATCCTTTAAGCTTCGATTTGGCATCTCATATGCCTTAATCCGATATTCATAGCTCAACTTATGGGTAAACTAGAAATGAGTATCAAATCTGCCGTTTCCGTTTCCGTCCGTCATATTTACGTGCGCGCGTGTCGTTTTGCTGTTTTGCTTGTTTTGGGCATGTTAGTGGCCGTTTGTGATAAAATCTTCTATTTCAGACAGCGGAGAGCTAGGGGGAGCCGGTGGGGCCCACTACTAGCGAACGCGCGAAGCGATTTTGCTTTCGTACTACTTTCGGTATTTTGAGTAAGTATTCAGGCCGGTTTGATGTGTTTCTTTGCTATGTGTTTGAGATATGTGAAAAGGGTACTTAGGCGAGGGTGTACTTTATCGCACTCGACCTAAACCCTAATTTAAATGTATAATTGTACTTGGCATATGTATATGAACCTTTTGGAACCAAAACCCTTGAGCTTGTGGCTCAGGGCGACTTTCGAGCAAAGTTTTGTGAAGTTTGTGAGTTCGTGGGCCCGATCTAAGACCTGTTTGGACTATTCGAGCCGGTTAGGGCTTGGTCGAAGTCAGTCCAACTTGGTCTGAGGTCACCAAGTTTGTAGGTTCATGTTATGAACCAATTTTGTGAATCCGGTTCACCGAGAAGGTGACCAAGTTTGTGACCCGAGCTTGTGACTCAAGCTCAAGTTTGTGATTTCGTTCGCCCGGGCAAGTTTGTGAGGTGACTGGCCAGTGAGGGTGATAAGGTGTCGGTGGGTGTACAAGTGAAGTTCTACGGACTATTATTTGCGGTCGACGGAGTGTCGGCAGGAGATCATACATGGCACATGAATTGGCTTTGGAGCCACCCGTATCCTTATTATATGATGTTGTTCTTTTCTGCTTTTGCTTTACTCTTATTGTGTAAATGTTGCTACGTGAATTTATGCTTTCGCCCCTGTTTACTTACTAAGCATTTAGCTTACCCCATTCCTTTTGTTTTCCTTAGCAGGGGCCGACGCGGGGATTTTGGCACTTACACTAGTGTAGTTAAGTTTGTTTGTAATAGTTGAACAGTTGGGATGGTTGTTTTTGTTTTGGTGGTTTGTATAAGGACCCTTCTTAGGGTCTATCTTCTGCTGGTTGTGGTTGTAGTATATTAGAGTGGTTTGACTCGAGACTTTTGAAGATGTAAATATAACTTTTGGGATTGTATATATTGTATATAGTGCTCTTTCGATCTATCTCGCTTGATTGCTTTAAGTTTTGAGTCCTGGCGCGAGCTAGGCAGGCGGCCCGCCGATACCCTTGGGTTCGCCCTTGGGAGAAGTGGGGTCGTCACAGTTGGTATCAGAGCTTAGGCTTCAGATCTCTGTAGTGTATCCTAGGCTTGATGTTTAGGATGCCGGACTGTGGGATACTTGGCTATTAAGGTAAATATTGAATGCTAAGATTTTGATATTGACTTTTGTAATTTTTCCATAAGGCAAAGTGGGGATTGAGTTGATTGCACTTGGAGATGGCCAGTCCCAGTGTGAATCGATTTGGTTCTTACTTAATATTGAAGTTAGCTATTTGGACCTATTCTTTAGGTTTACACCCTAGGGCCGCCGGGGCGGTGCTAGTGGATTAGGTAGGTTCCGTAGGGGAGGCGTGTAGGGCCGTTGATGGGATTTCCTTTTGACTATCTGATATGTTTATTTTGTTATATCTGCCATGTTTATTTTGTTATAACCAGTATGCCTGGTTTCTTTTGTTACCCGGTGATTGACTACATTTTGGAGCCGGAGTGCTCGTGTATATTGGGTTTTGTACCGACTGGAGGTCGGGTAATGTGTAAATCTTTTGGTGTGACTTTGTAAATATGTGTATATATTTGAATAAAATTTTGAACTTATCTTTTGTGTGTCTTTTGTGCGTAAGTTTTGTGTCTCTTCTTTTGCTCATGGTCTGGAAAATAAGCATACGTATTGTTCCGAATTATAGACTTGTACACTAGATGGCCTCCGGTACTCGAGGTGGAGGTAGAGGGCGAGGACGAAGCCCTGAAATGGAACATGAACAAGAACCAGACCAAGTAGCTACAGCCATCCAGCGAATGGCTGACTTGATGGAACGTATGATTGACCAACAGGGTCAGGGCCATGGGAATGCTGCTGGAAACCCTGGACATAATCCGGGTAATCACGAAGGAGAGGACCGTGCTTTAGAACGGTTCCAAAAATTCGCACCCCCCAAGTTTGTAGGTGGACCTAACCCTGACCTAGCAGAAAACTGGATGGACCGTATGCTGGATATATTTGCCGCACTTAGGTATTCGGAGGAGCGGCAGATATCTTTTGCTGTTTTCCAGTTTGAGGGGGCCGCTCGAGCCTGGTGGAATGTGATCAGAGCCAAGTGGGAGCGGGAACAGACCCCCTGGACATGGATTAACTTTACGCGAGAGTTTAATGAAAAATATTTACCACCCATCGTACAAGAGAAACGGGAAGATGATTTTATCCGTTTGCGTCAAGGGACACTGAGTGTAGCGGAGTACGAGACCCAGTTCACAAAGCTCTCCCGTTTTGCCCCGGAATTGGTGCTAACGGAGCGAAAACGAATCCGCCGCTTCGTTCAAGGTTTAAATGTGGAGATCCAGGAGGCACTGGCAGCTGCTCAGTTGGACACGTTTGGCCAGGCACTGGAAAAGGCACAGCAGATTGAGACAGCTAGGGGACAGGTAAAATCCTTTCATGAGAGGAAACGAAGACAACCCGATTCGAGCCATTTTGTGACTGGACAGAGCTCGCAAAGTGAGTTACCTTCTAAGAAGAGTCATGGAACAGATGGTCCCCGACCCGCAGGAACCCTAAACCAGGGTAATTATGGAAGAGGTCGAGTAGGGCAAGAGCCCCAGAGGAGTGCCCAGCGTGGAGGGCCAAGTGCAGGCGTTAAGCCAATCTGTGGTTTCTGTGGGGCCAATCACACTGACGAAAACTGTTGGAAGAACAGTTCGATCCGAAGATGCTATAAGTGTGGTAGTGCAGAACATCTGATCGCCCAGTGCCCTAAGTCACAAAAGGAGAAACCTAAGCCACCGACTGAAGGGACTACAGCTAAGCCGTCAAATGCAGGGGAAAATCGACCCAAAGGGCCAGCCAGAGTCTATGCAATGGGTCAACAGAAGGCGATTGACCATTCGGCATGTTTTGAAGGTACGCTTTGATAAAAACGAATTAATTTCGAGGACGAAATTGTCCTAAGTGGGGGAGATTGTGAGGCCCCAGTCCGATCGTAAGTCGATATTAGGGTTAGTTGATAGTCGGTATGGAAAAAATAGGGTTTTATGGCTAGGAAGGAAACCCTAATTCGGTTAAGTTTGGAAATCCTAGTTTACGTATTATTATTATAAGGTTCAAGCTATAATTTATATTCGGTATTCTAGTGTGTGCCTTGACGTAAGTAAATATAGGATTTGTTTTAATTACAAAGGTTTAGTAAGTTTGAATGATTAGCAAACCTCTAGTGTTACAATATTAGAAAGTTTAAGTGGAGTTATTTATCGCCCGCCTTTTTCCGCATTTTCTTTATTAGAAAAATCTCCAGGATAATTTTCATGAGTAAATATGGGTTATAGATGATTTTTCATGTATCGGTTAGCTTTTGAGAAAATAAGAACGTATATTGGACGTGGGACCCACTAGTGCGAAAAGTTCGGAAAAATTCGGCCAATTAAGTTAAGTTCCGGATACTGTGAAAAATTTATCGGGTGTTAATGGATAAGTAAAGGAGTGTGAGGTGATTGATGTGAGAGGTGACCAAAGGATTGAATTGCATTTAATGAGATGCCATGTGTCACAAGATCATTGGGTGGACTTTATGATTTTTATTCTTTTGTTTTGACCTTTTGACCCATGGTTAAATATCTTAAAATTTACCACAAAATCACCATTTCTTTCTCTTCTTTGGCCGACCAACCTTAAGGAAGAAAGGAAGAGAGCTCTTCACCATTTTAGCTTCCAACAAGCTCAAATCATCCAACTCAAGTGCTTAAGCTAGTTTCTACTCCATCAAATTCCTCCATTTGGTGCTAGTGAGTGTTTTAGTGAAGTTTTTTGGAAGAGTTAAGGTGTCCAACATCTTCCCCTCTCTTGTTTACTTGGTAAGTAAAGCTTAAACTTCCACCTACACCTATTGATGCTTAAGATATGATTAGTAGTGATTAAAGTGCTGAAATTTCTGGTTTTATCTTGGTTTGAAGTGATTTGGTGAAGTTTTGATTTTATTGATGATTTTTCTGGTTTAATTGGATTATGGTGTTGTGGTTGTTTATGATGATTGATGATGAGGGGTTATGACTCTAGTGGATGGAAATGATTGATATTTGCAACCAATTTTGGATTTGGAATAAATTTTGGAAAGTTAGGGTTCATGAAGCTACATTCTGCCCGAATTTATTGTACCATGTTAGAGGCCGAATTGGCCTTGGCTTAAAACATGAAAGTTGTAGGTATTGATGAGTTTGAAGTAACTGCAAAATTTCAGGTCATTTGGATTTGTGTAGAGTGAGTTATGTCGTTTTTACTGTTGCTGTCCAGGGTTGCTCAGAATGTGAAAACTGCGCTTGTAATCGTTTGTTTTGACTGGAATTGGTTTCGATTTTGAAGTTGGTGTCTTCTGATGAAATGTAGCTGGATGTCTTAGCTATCATATGCCTTTGGAATTTCGGCATTTGGACTTGTATAGACTGAGTTATACCGATTACAGTTTTGTGTGATTTGTAAACCTGTTTTGGTAATTCTGGGTTCGTATTTTGCATATTTGACCTAGTTGTGTTAGGATTTGGACTGAGTGACCTTATACAGTGTTGTAGCCCTATTTCCTAGCTTCGAAACGGTGGGTCTTACACCCCCATCCGATAACCGTAGTGAATTTGGTGCCATTACCGCATATTAAGGTCAAATACGGTTTGTGATCCTGTTTTGCAATTCTGGTATAGTGTCTTGCATTTTTGACCTTGTTACATTCAAAATTGGACAAAGTTTCCTTCTTCAACATTGTAGCCCCTTAAGTCCTGGATATCCCTGTAAATTTTCAGGTTAAACAGATTAGTATATCCTGAGCTATAAACGAAATACTCAGACCTGTTTTGACCAGCAAATTCTGTTACGTTTTTGGAAAGTTTACGACTGGAACTTTGGCTTCACATTTGACTGGGTTACAAGCTGTTTGGGCTTGCGACCAAAACACCAAACTTATAGCCTTATATCAGAGCTTTCCAACGCCCTTGGAATTTCATGAATCGGATTTATATAACCTGAGATATAGCCGAGCAAATAAGGCCTGGCCGTGAAGATGACCATTTTCTGGTCAGATCTGTTTTGGTCCTGATGACCAATTTCCGTTCCGAATTTGGATTGCCGACCTTCATGAAAGTTGTTCCATTTGGAATGAACTATCTAACTGCTAATTTTCAGCTCTTTTGACCATGTGTAGCATAGAAAACAGTTCGCACTCAAAACTGACCATTTGTGCATTGGCCAGATTTCGTAAGTGATTGTGATTGGTTCATTTGGGACTGAAGCCTCCAGTTTCAGTTCTGGATGTCTTCATAACAGTTGTTGTTCATCCTTTAAGCTTCGATTTGGCATCTCATATGCCTTAATCCGATATTCATAGCTCAACTTATGGGTAAACTAGAAATGAGTATCAAATCTGCCGTTTCCGTTTCCGTCCGTCATATTTACGTGCGCGCGTGTCGTTTTGCTGTTTTGCTTGTTTTGGGCATGTTAGTGGCCGTTTGTGATAAAATCTTCTATTTCAGACAGCGGAGAGCTAGGGGGAGCCGGTGGGGCCCACTACTAGCGAACGCGCGAAGCGATTTTGCTTTCGTACTACTTTCGGTATTTTGAGTAAGTATTCAGGCCGGTTTGATGTGTTTCTTTGCTATGTGTTTGAGATATGTGAAAAGGGTACTTAGGCGAGGGTGTACTTTATCGCACTCGACCTAAACCCTAATTTAAATGTATAATTGTACTTGGCATATGTATATGAACCTTTTGGAACCAAAACCCTTGAGCTTGTGGCTCAGGGCGACTTTCGAGCAAAGTTTTGTGAAGTTTGTGAGTTCGTGGGCCCGATCTAAGACCTGTTTGGACTATTCGAGCCGGTTAGGGCTTGGTCGAAGTCAGTCCAACTTGGTCTGAGGTCACCAAGTTTGTAGGTTCATGTTATGAACCAATTTTGTGAATCCGGTTCACCGAGAAGGTGACCAAGTTTGTGACCCGAGCTTGTGACTCAAGCTCAAGTTTGTGATTTCGTTCGCCCGGGCAAGTTTGTGAGGTGACTGGCCAGTGAGGGTGATAAGGTGTCGGTGGGTGTACAAGTGAAGTTCTACGGACTATTATTTGCGGTCGACGGAGTGTCGGCAGGAGATCATACATGGCACATGAATTGGCTTTGGAGCCACCCGTATCCTTATTATATGATGTTGTTCTTTTCTGCTTTTGCTTTACTCTTATTGTGTAAATGTTGCTACGTGAATTTATGCTTTCGCCCCTGTTTACTTACTAAGCATTTAGCTTACCCCATTCCTTTTGTTTTCCTTAGCAGGGGCCGACGCGGGGATTTTGGCACTTACACTAGTGTAGTTAAGTTTGTTTGTAATAGTTGAACAGTTGGGATGGTTGTTTTTGTTTTGGTGGTTTGTATAAGGACCCTTCTTAGGGTCTATCTTCTGCTGGTTGTGGTTGTAGTATATTAGAGTGGTTTGACTCGAGACTTTTGAAGATGTAAATATAACTTTTGGGATTGTATATATTGTATATAGTGCTCTTTCGATCTATCTCGCTTGATTGCTTTAAGTTTTGAGTCCTGGCGCGAGCTAGGCAGGCGGCCCGCCGATACCCTTGGGTTCGCCCTTGGGAGAAGTGGGGTCGTCACAGTTGGTATCAGAGCTTAGGCTTCAGATCTCTGTAGTGTATCCTAGGCTTGATGTTTAGGATGCCGGACTGTGGGATACTTGGCTATTAAGGTAAATATTGAATGCTAAGATTTTGATATTGACTTTTGTAATTTTTCCATAAGGCAAAGTGGGGATTGAGTTGATTGCACTTGGAGATGGCCAGTCCCAGTGTGAATCGATTTGGTTCTTACTTAATATTGAAGTTAGCTATTTGGACCTATTCTTTAGGTTTACACCCTAGGGCCGCCGGGGCGGTGCTAGTGGATTAGGTAGGTTCCGTAGGGGAGGCGTGTAGGGCCGTTGATGGGATTTCCTTTTGACTATCTGATATGTTTATTTTGTTATATCTGCCATGTTTATTTTGTTATAACCAGTATGCCTGGTTTCTTTTGTTACCCGGTGATTGACTACATTTTGGAGCCGGAGTGCTCGTGTATATTGGGTTTTGTACCGACTGGAGGTCGGGTAATGTGTAAATCTTTTGGTGTGACTTTGTAAATATGTGTATATATTTGAATAAAATTTTGAACTTATCTTTTGTGTGTCTTTTGTGCGTAAGTTTTGTGTCTCTTCTTTTGCTCATGGTCTGGAAAATAAGCATACGTATTGTTCCGAATTATAGACTTGTACACTAGATGGCCTCCGGTACTCGAGGTGGAGGTAGAGGGCGAGGACGAAGCCCTGAAATGGAACATGAACAAGAACCAGACCAAGTAGCTACAGCCATCCAGCGAATGGCTGACTTGATGGAACGTATGATTGACCAACAGGGTCAGGGCCATGGGAATGCTGCTGGAAACCCTGGACATAATCCGGGTAATCACGAAGGAGAGGACCGTGCTTTAGAACGGTTCCAAAAATTCGCACCCCCCAAGTTTGTAGGTGGACCTAACCCTGACCTAGCAGAAAACTGGATGGACCGTATGCTGGATATATTTGCCGCACTTAGGTATTCGGAGGAGCGGCAGATATCTTTTGCTGTTTTCCAGTTTGAGGGGGCCGCTCGAGCCTGGTGGAATGTGATCAGAGCCAAGTGGGAGCGGGAACAGACCCCCTGGACATGGATTAACTTTACGCGAGAGTTTAATGAAAAATATTTACCACCCATCGTACAAGAGAAACGGGAAGATGATTTTATCCGTTTGCGTCAAGGGACACTGAGTGTAGCGGAGTACGAGACCCAGTTCACAAAGCTCTCCCGTTTTGCCCCGGAATTGGTGCTAACGGAGCGAAAACGAATCCGCCGCTTCGTTCAAGGTTTAAATGTGGAGATCCAGGAGGCACTGGCAGCTGCTCAGTTGGACACGTTTGGCCAGGCACTGGAAAAGGCACAGCAGATTGAGACAGCTAGGGGACAGGTAAAATCCTTTCATGAGAGGAAACGAAGACAACCCGATTCGAGCCATTTTGTGACTGGACAGAGCTCGCAAAGTGAGTTACCTTCTAAGAAGAGTCATGGAACAGATGGTCCCCGACCCGCAGGAACCCTAAACCAGGGTAATTATGGAAGAGGTCGAGTAGGGCAAGAGCCCCAGAGGAGTGCCCAGCGTGGAGGGCCAAGTGCAGGCGTTAAGCCAATCTGTGGTTTCTGTGGGGCCAATCACACTGACGAAAACTGTTGGAAGAACAGTTCGATCCGAAGATGCTATAAGTGTGGTAGTGCAGAACATCTGATCGCCCAGTGCCCTAAGTCACAAAAGGAGAAACCTAAGCCACCGACTGAAGGGACTACAGCTAAGCCGTCAAATGCAGGGGAAAATCGACCCAAAGGGCCAGCCAGAGTCTATGCAATGGGTCAACAGAAGGCGATTGACCATTCGGCATGTTTTGAAGGTACGCTTTGATAAAAACGAATTAATTTCGAGGACGAAATTGTCCTAAGTGGGGGAGATTGTGAGGCCCCAGTCCGATCGTAAGTCGATATTAGGGTTAGTTGATAGTCGGTATGGAAAAAATAGGGTTTTATGGCTAGGAAGGAAACCCTAATTCGGTTAAGTTTGGAAATCCTAGTTTACGTATTATTATTATAAGGTTCAAGCTATAATTTATATTCGGTATTCTAGTGTGTGCCTTGACGTAAGTAAATATAGGATTTGTTTTAATTACAAAGGTTTAGTAAGTTTGAATGATTAGCAAACCTCTAGTGTTACAATATTAGAAAGTTTAAGTGGAGTTATTTATCGCCCGCCTTTTTCCGCATTTTCTTTATTAGAAAAATCTCCAGGATAATTTTCATGAGTAAATATGGGTTATAGATGATTTTTCATGTATCGGTTAGCTTTTGAGAAAATAAGAACGTATATTGGACGTGGGACCCACTAGTGCGAAAAGTTCGGAAAAATTCGGCCAATTAAGTTAAGTTCCGGATACTGTGAAAAATTTATCGGGTGTTAATGGATAAGTAAAGGAGTGTGAGGTGATTGATGTGAGAGGTGACCAAAGGATTGAATTGCATTTAATGAGATGCCATGTGTCACAAGATCATTGGGTGGACTTTATGATTTTTATTCTTTTGTTTTGACCTTTTGACCCATGGTTAAATATCTTAAAATTTACCACAAAATCACCATTTCTTTCTCTTCTTTGGCCGACCAACCTTAAGGAAGAAAGGAAGAGAGCTCTTCACCATTTTAGCTTCCAACAAGCTCAAATCATCCAACTCAAGTGCTTAAGCTAGTTTCTACTCCATCAAATTCCTCCATTTGGTGCTAGTGAGTGTTTTAGTGAAGTTTTTTGGAAGAGTTAAGGTGTCCAACATCTTCCCCTCTCTTGTTTACTTGGTAAGTAAAGCTTAAACTTCCACCTACACCTATTGATGCTTAAGATATGATTAGTAGTGATTAAAGTGCTGAAATTTCTGGTTTTATCTTGGTTTGAAGTGATTTGGTGAAGTTTTGATTTTATTGATGATTTTTCTGGTTTAATTGGATTATGGTGTTGTGGTTGTTTATGATGATTGATGATGAGGGGTTATGACTCTAGTGGATGGAAATGATTGATATTTGCAACCAATTTTGGATTTGGAATAAATTTTGGAAAGTTAGGGTTCATGAAGCTACATTCTGCCCGAATTTATTGTACCATGTTAGAGGCCGAATTGGCCTTGGCTTAAAACATGAAAGTTGTAGGTATTGATGAGTTTGAAGTAACTGCAAAATTTCAGGTCATTTGGATTTGTGTAGAGTGAGTTATGTCGTTTTTACTGTTGCTGTCCAGGGTTGCTCAGAATGTGAAAACTGCGCTTGTAATCGTTTGTTTTGACTGGAATTGGTTTCGATTTTGAAGTTGGTGTCTTCTGATGAAATGTAGCTGGATGTCTTAGCTATCATATGCCTTTGGAATTTCGGCATTTGGACTTGTATAGACTGAGTTATACCGATTACAGTTTTGTGTGATTTGTAAACCTGTTTTGGTAATTCTGGGTTCGTATTTTGCATATTTGACCTAGTTGTGTTAGGATTTGGACTGAGTGACCTTATACAGTGTTGTAGCCCTATTTCCTAGCTTCGAAACGGTGGGTCTTACACCCCCATCCGATAACCGTAGTGAATTTGGTGCCATTACCGCATATTAAGGTCAAATACGGTTTGTGATCCTGTTTTGCAATTCTGGTATAGTGTCTTGCATTTTTGACCTTGTTACATTCAAAATTGGACAAAGTTTCCTTCTTCAACATTGTAGCCCCTTAAGTCCTGGATATCCCTGTAAATTTTCAGGTTAAACAGATTAGTATATCCTGAGCTATAAACGAAATACTCAGACCTGTTTTGACCAGCAAATTCTGTTACGTTTTTGGAAAGTTTACGACTGGAACTTTGGCTTCACATTTGACTGGGTTACAAGCTGTTTGGGCTTGCGACCAAAACACCAAACTTATAGCCTTATATCAGAGCTTTCCAACG
Source organism: Coffea arabica (assembly GCF_036785885.1). Taxonomy (NCBI): domain Eukaryota; kingdom Viridiplantae; phylum Streptophyta; class Magnoliopsida; order Gentianales; family Rubiaceae; genus Coffea; species Coffea arabica. The sequence goes on from NC_092329.1 coordinate 41,368,074, forward strand.
CCCTTGGAATTTCATGAATCGGATTTATATAACCTGAGATATAGCCGAGCAAATAAGGCCTGGCCGTGAAGATGACCATTTTCTGGTCAGATCTGTTTTGGTCCTGATGACCAATTTCCGTTCCGAATTTGGATTGCCGACCTTCATGAAAGTTGTTCCATTTGGAATGAACTATCTAACTGCTAATTTTCAGCTCTTTTGACCATGTGTAGCATAGAAAACAGTTCGCACTCAAAACTGACCATTTGTGCATTGGCCAGATTTCGTAAGTGATTGTGATTGGTTCATTTGGGACTGAAGCCTCCAGTTTCAGTTCTGGATGTCTTCATAACAGTTGTTGTTCATCCTTTAAGCTTCGATTTGGCATCTCATATGCCTTAATCCGATATTCATAGCTCAACTTATGGGTAAACTAGAAATGAGTATCAAATCTGCCGTTTCCGTTTCCGTCCGTCATATTTACGTGCGCGCGTGTCGTTTTGCTGTTTTGCTTGTTTTGGGCATGTTAGTGGCCGTTTGTGATAAAATCTTCTATTTCAGACAGCGGAGAGCTAGGGGGAGCCGGTGGGGCCCACTACTAGCGAACGCGCGAAGCGATTTTGCTTTCGTACTACTTTCGGTATTTTGAGTAAGTATTCAGGCCGGTTTGATGTGTTTCTTTGCTATGTGTTTGAGATATGTGAAAAGGGTACTTAGGCGAGGGTGTACTTTATCGCACTCGACCTAAACCCTAATTTAAATGTATAATTGTACTTGGCATATGTATATGAACCTTTTGGAACCAAAACCCTTGAGCTTGTGGCTCAGGGCGACTTTCGAGCAAAGTTTTGTGAAGTTTGTGAGTTCGTGGGCCCGATCTAAGACCTGTTTGGACTATTCGAGCCGGTTAGGGCTTGGTCGAAGTCAGTCCAACTTGGTCTGAGGTCACCAAGTTTGTAGGTTCATGTTATGAACCAATTTTGTGAATCCGGTTCACCGAGAAGGTGACCAAGTTTGTGACCCGAGCTTGTGACTCAAGCTCAAGTTTGTGATTTCGTTCGCCCGGGCAAGTTTGTGAGGTGACTGGCCAGTGAGGGTGATAAGGTGTCGGTGGGTGTACAAGTGAAGTTCTACGGACTATTATTTGCGGTCGACGGAGTGTCGGCAGGAGATCATACATGGCACATGAATTGGCTTTGGAGCCACCCGTATCCTTATTATATGATGTTGTTCTTTTCTGCTTTTGCTTTACTCTTATTGTGTAAATGTTGCTACGTGAATTTATGCTTTCGCCCCTGTTTACTTACTAAGCATTTAGCTTACCCCATTCCTTTTGTTTTCCTTAGCAGGGGCCGACGCGGGGATTTTGGCACTTACACTAGTGTAGTTAAGTTTGTTTGTAATAGTTGAACAGTTGGGATGGTTGTTTTTGTTTTGGTGGTTTGTATAAGGACCCTTCTTAGGGTCTATCTTCTGCTGGTTGTGGTTGTAGTATATTAGAGTGGTTTGACTCGAGACTTTTGAAGATGTAAATATAACTTTTGGGATTGTATATATTGTATATAGTGCTCTTTCGATCTATCTCGCTTGATTGCTTTAAGTTTTGAGTCCTGGCGCGAGCTAGGCAGGCGGCCCGCCGATACCCTTGGGTTCGCCCTTGGGAGAAGTGGGGTCGTCACAGTTGGTATCAGAGCTTAGGCTTCAGATCTCTGTAGTGTATCCTAGGCTTGATGTTTAGGATGCCGGACTGTGGGATACTTGGCTATTAAGGTAAATATTGAATGCTAAGATTTTGATATTGACTTTTGTAATTTTTCCATAAGGCAAAGTGGGGATTGAGTTGATTGCACTTGGAGATGGCCAGTCCCAGTGTGAATCGATTTGGTTCTTACTTAATATTGAAGTTAGCTATTTGGACCTATTCTTTAGGTTTACACCCTAGGGCCGCCGGGGCGGTGCTAGTGGATTAGGTAGGTTCCGTAGGGGAGGCGTGTAGGGCCGTTGATGGGATTTCCTTTTGACTATCTGATATGTTTATTTTGTTATATCTGCCATGTTTATTTTGTTATAACCAGTATGCCTGGTTTCTTTTGTTACCCGGTGATTGACTACATTTTGGAGCCGGAGTGCTCGTGTATATTGGGTTTTGTACCGACTGGAGGTCGGGTAATGTGTAAATCTTTTGGTGTGACTTTGTAAATATGTGTATATATTTGAATAAAATTTTGAACTTATCTTTTGTGTGTCTTTTGTGCGTAAGTTTTGTGTCTCTTCTTTTGCTCATGGTCTGGAAAATAAGCATACGTATTGTTCCGAATTATAGACTTGTACACTAGATGGCCTCCGGTACTCGAGGTGGAGGTAGAGGGCGAGGACGAAGCCCTGAAATGGAACATGAACAAGAACCAGACCAAGTAGCTACAGCCATCCAGCGAATGGCTGACTTGATGGAACGTATGATTGACCAACAGGGTCAGGGCCATGGGAATGCTGCTGGAAACCCTGGACATAATCCGGGTAATCACGAAGGAGAGGACCGTGCTTTAGAACGGTTCCAAAAATTCGCACCCCCCAAGTTTGTAGGTGGACCTAACCCTGACCTAGCAGAAAACTGGATGGACCGTATGCTGGATATATTTGCCGCACTTAGGTATTCGGAGGAGCGGCAGATATCTTTTGCTGTTTTCCAGTTTGAGGGGGCCGCTCGAGCCTGGTGGAATGTGATCAGAGCCAAGTGGGAGCGGGAACAGACCCCCTGGACATGGATTAACTTTACGCGAGAGTTTAATGAAAAATATTTACCACCCATCGTACAAGAGAAACGGGAAGATGATTTTATCCGTTTGCGTCAAGGGACACTGAGTGTAGCGGAGTACGAGACCCAGTTCACAAAGCTCTCCCGTTTTGCCCCGGAATTGGTGCTAACGGAGCGAAAACGAATCCGCCGCTTCGTTCAAGGTTTAAATGTGGAGATCCAGGAGGCACTGGCAGCTGCTCAGTTGGACACGTTTGGCCAGGCACTGGAAAAGGCACAGCAGATTGAGACAGCTAGGGGACAGGTAAAATCCTTTCATGAGAGGAAACGAAGACAACCCGATTCGAGCCATTTTGTGACTGGACAGAGCTCGCAAAGTGAGTTACCTTCTAAGAAGAGTCATGGAACAGATGGTCCCCGACCCGCAGGAACCCTAAACCAGGGTAATTATGGAAGAGGTCGAGTAGGGCAAGAGCCCCAGAGGAGTGCCCAGCGTGGAGGGCCAAGTGCAGGCGTTAAGCCAATCTGTGGTTTCTGTGGGGCCAATCACACTGACGAAAACTGTTGGAAGAACAGTTCGATCCGAAGATGCTATAAGTGTGGTAGTGCAGAACATCTGATCGCCCAGTGCCCTAAGTCACAAAAGGAGAAACCTAAGCCACCGACTGAAGGGACTACAGCTAAGCCGTCAAATGCAGGGGAAAATCGACCCAAAGGGCCAGCCAGAGTCTATGCAATGGGTCAACAGAAGGCGATTGACCATTCGGCATGTTTTGAAGGTACGCTTTGATAAAAACGAATTAATTTCGAGGACGAAATTGTCCTAAGTGGGGGAGATTGTGAGGCCCCAGTCCGATCGTAAGTCGATATTAGGGTTAGTTGATAGTCGGTATGGAAAAAATAGGGTTTTATGGCTAGGAAGGAAACCCTAATTCGGTTAAGTTTGGAAATCCTAGTTTACGTATTATTATTATAAGGTTCAAGCTATAATTTATATTCGGTATTCTAGTGTGTGCCTTGACGTAAGTAAATATAGGATTTGTTTTAATTACAAAGGTTTAGTAAGTTTGAATGATTAGCAAACCTCTAGTGTTACAATATTAGAAAGTTTAAGTGGAGTTATTTATCGCCCGCCTTTTTCCGCATTTTCTTTATTAGAAAAATCTCCAGGATAATTTTCATGAGTAAATATGGGTTATAGATGATTTTTCATGTATCGGTTAGCTTTTGAGAAAATAAGAACGTATATTGGACGTGGGACCCACTAGTGCGAAAAGTTCGGAAAAATTCGGCCAATTAAGTTAAGTTCCGGATACTGTGAAAAATTTATCGGGTGTTAATGGATAAGTAAAGGAGTGTGAGGTGATTGATGTGAGAGGTGACCAAAGGATTGAATTGCATTTAATGAGATGCCATGTGTCACAAGATCATTGGGTGGACTTTATGATTTTTATTCTTTTGTTTTGACCTTTTGACCCATGGTTAAATATCTTAAAATTTACCACAAAATCACCATTTCTTTCTCTTCTTTGGCCGACCAACCTTAAGGAAGAAAGGAAGAGAGCTCTTCACCATTTTAGCTTCCAACAAGCTCAAATCATCCAACTCAAGTGCTTAAGCTAGTTTCTACTCCATCAAATTCCTCCATTTGGTGCTAGTGAGTGTTTTAGTGAAGTTTTTTGGAAGAGTTAAGGTGTCCAACATCTTCCCCTCTCTTGTTTACTTGGTAAGTAAAGCTTAAACTTCCACCTACACCTATTGATGCTTAAGATATGATTAGTAGTGATTAAAGTGCTGAAATTTCTGGTTTTATCTTGGTTTGAAGTGATTTGGTGAAGTTTTGATTTTATTGATGATTTTTCTGGTTTAATTGGATTATGGTGTTGTGGTTGTTTATGATGATTGATGATGAGGGGTTATGACTCTAGTGGATGGAAATGATTGATATTTGCAACCAATTTTGGATTTGGAATAAATTTTGGAAAGTTAGGGTTCATGAAGCTACATTCTGCCCGAATTTATTGTACCATGTTAGAGGCCGAATTGGCCTTGGCTTAAAACATGAAAGTTGTAGGTATTGATGAGTTTGAAGTAACTGCAAAATTTCAGGTCATTTGGATTTGTGTAGAGTGAGTTATGTCGTTTTTACTGTTGCTGTCCAGGGTTGCTCAGAATGTGAAAACTGCGCTTGTAATCGTTTGTTTTGACTGGAATTGGTTTCGATTTTGAAGTTGGTGTCTTCTGATGAAATGTAGCTGGATGTCTTAGCTATCATATGCCTTTGGAATTTCGGCATTTGGACTTGTATAGACTGAGTTATACCGATTACAGTTTTGTGTGATTTGTAAACCTGTTTTGGTAATTCTGGGTTCGTATTTTGCATATTTGACCTAGTTGTGTTAGGATTTGGACTGAGTGACCTTATACAGTGTTGTAGCCCTATTTCCTAGCTTCGAAACGGTGGGTCTTACACCCCCATCCGATAACCGTAGTGAATTTGGTGCCATTACCGCATATTAAGGTCAAATACGGTTTGTGATCCTGTTTTGCAATTCTGGTATAGTGTCTTGCATTTTTGACCTTGTTACATTCAAAATTGGACAAAGTTTCCTTCTTCAACATTGTAGCCCCTTAAGTCCTGGATATCCCTGTAAATTTTCAGGTTAAACAGATTAGTATATCCTGAGCTATAAACGAAATACTCAGACCTGTTTTGACCAGCAAATTCTGTTACGTTTTTGGAAAGTTTACGACTGGAACTTTGGCTTCACATTTGACTGGGTTACAAGCTGTTTGGGCTTGCGACCAAAACACCAAACTTATAGCCTTATATCAGAGCTTTCCAACGCCCTTGGAATTTCATGAATCGGATTTATATAACCTGAGATATAGCCGAGCAAATAAGGCCTGGCCGTGAAGATGACCATTTTCTGGTCAGATCTGTTTTGGTCCTGATGACCAATTTCCGTTCCGAATTTGGATTGCCGACCTTCATGAAAGTTGTTCCATTTGGAATGAACTATCTAACTGCTAATTTTCAGCTCTTTTGACCATGTGTAGCATAGAAAACAGTTCGCACTCAAAACTGACCATTTGTGCATTGGCCAGATTTCGTAAGTGATTGTGATTGGTTCATTTGGGACTGAAGCCTCCAGTTTCAGTTCTGGATGTCTTCATAACAGTTGTTGTTCATCCTTTAAGCTTCGATTTGGCATCTCATATGCCTTAATCCGATATTCATAGCTCAACTTATGGGTAAACTAGAAATGAGTATCAAATCTGCCGTTTCCGTTTCCGTCCGTCATATTTACGTGCGCGCGTGTCGTTTTGCTGTTTTGCTTGTTTTGGGCATGTTAGTGGCCGTTTGTGATAAAATCTTCTATTTCAGACAGCGGAGAGCTAGGGGGAGCCGGTGGGGCCCACTACTAGCGAACGCGCGAAGCGATTTTGCTTTCGTACTACTTTCGGTATTTTGAGTAAGTATTCAGGCCGGTTTGATGTGTTTCTTTGCTATGTGTTTGAGATATGTGAAAAGGGTACTTAGGCGAGGGTGTACTTTATCGCACTCGACCTAAACCCTAATTTAAATGTATAATTGTACTTGGCATATGTATATGAACCTTTTGGAACCAAAACCCTTGAGCTTGTGGCTCAGGGCGACTTTCGAGCAAAGTTTTGTGAAGTTTGTGAGTTCGTGGGCCCGATCTAAGACCTGTTTGGACTATTCGAGCCGGTTAGGGCTTGGTCGAAGTCAGTCCAACTTGGTCTGAGGTCACCAAGTTTGTAGGTTCATGTTATGAACCAATTTTGTGAATCCGGTTCACCGAGAAGGTGACCAAGTTTGTGACCCGAGCTTGTGACTCAAGCTCAAGTTTGTGATTTCGTTCGCCCGGGCAAGTTTGTGAGGTGACTGGCCAGTGAGGGTGATAAGGTGTCGGTGGGTGTACAAGTGAAGTTCTACGGACTATTATTTGCGGTCGACGGAGTGTCGGCAGGAGATCATACATGGCACATGAATTGGCTTTGGAGCCACCCGTATCCTTATTATATGATGTTGTTCTTTTCTGCTTTTGCTTTACTCTTATTGTGTAAATGTTGCTACGTGAATTTATGCTTTCGCCCCTGTTTACTTACTAAGCATTTAGCTTACCCCATTCCTTTTGTTTTCCTTAGCAGGGGCCGACGCGGGGATTTTGGCACTTACACTAGTGTAGTTAAGTTTGTTTGTAATAGTTGAACAGTTGGGATGGTTGTTTTTGTTTTGGTGGTTTGTATAAGGACCCTTCTTAGGGTCTATCTTCTGCTGGTTGTGGTTGTAGTATATTAGAGTGGTTTGACTCGAGACTTTTGAAGATGTAAATATAACTTTTGGGATTGTATATATTGTATATAGTGCTCTTTCGATCTATCTCGCTTGATTGCTTTAAGTTTTGAGTCCTGGCGCGAGCTAGGCAGGCGGCCCGCCGATACCCTTGGGTTCGCCCTTGGGAGAAGTGGGGTCGTCACAGTTGGTATCAGAGCTTAGGCTTCAGATCTCTGTAGTGTATCCTAGGCTTGATGTTTAGGATGCCGGACTGTGGGATACTTGGCTATTAAGGTAAATATTGAATGCTAAGATTTTGATATTGACTTTTGTAATTTTTCCATAAGGCAAAGTGGGGATTGAGTTGATTGCACTTGGAGATGGCCAGTCCCAGTGTGAATCGATTTGGTTCTTACTTAATATTGAAGTTAGCTATTTGGACCTATTCTTTAGGTTTACACCCTAGGGCCGCCGGGGCGGTGCTAGTGGATTAGGTAGGTTCCGTAGGGGAGGCGTGTAGGGCCGTTGATGGGATTTCCTTTTGACTATCTGATATGTTTATTTTGTTATATCTGCCATGTTTATTTTGTTATAACCAGTATGCCTGGTTTCTTTTGTTACCCGGTGATTGACTACATTTTGGAGCCGGAGTGCTCGTGTATATTGGGTTTTGTACCGACTGGAGGTCGGGTAATGTGTAAATCTTTTGGTGTGACTTTGTAAATATGTGTATATATTTGAATAAAATTTTGAACTTATCTTTTGTGTGTCTTTTGTGCGTAAGTTTTGTGTCTCTTCTTTTGCTCATGGTCTGGAAAATAAGCATACGTATTGTTCCGAATTATAGACTTGTACACTAGATGGCCTCCGGTACTCGAGGTGGAGGTAGAGGGCGAGGACGAAGCCCTGAAATGGAACATGAACAAGAACCAGACCAAGTAGCTACAGCCATCCAGCGAATGGCTGACTTGATGGAACGTATGATTGACCAACAGGGTCAGGGCCATGGGAATGCTGCTGGAAACCCTGGACATAATCCGGGTAATCACGAAGGAGAGGACCGTGCTTTAGAACGGTTCCAAAAATTCGCACCCCCCAAGTTTGTAGGTGGACCTAACCCTGACCTAGCAGAAAACTGGATGGACCGTATGCTGGATATATTTGCCGCACTTAGGTATTCGGAGGAGCGGCAGATATCTTTTGCTGTTTTCCAGTTTGAGGGGGCCGCTCGAGCCTGGTGGAATGTGATCAGAGCCAAGTGGGAGCGGGAACAGACCCCCTGGACATGGATTAACTTTACGCGAGAGTTTAATGAAAAATATTTACCACCCATCGTACAAGAGAAACGGGAAGATGATTTTATCCGTTTGCGTCAAGGGACACTGAGTGTAGCGGAGTACGAGACCCAGTTCACAAAGCTCTCCCGTTTTGCCCCGGAATTGGTGCTAACGGAGCGAAAACGAATCCGCCGCTTCGTTCAAGGTTTAAATGTGGAGATCCAGGAGGCACTGGCAGCTGCTCAGTTGGACACGTTTGGCCAGGCACTGGAAAAGGCACAGCAGATTGAGACAGCTAGGGGACAGGTAAAATCCTTTCATGAGAGGAAACGAAGACAACCCGATTCGAGCCATTTTGTGACTGGACAGAGCTCGCAAAGTGAGTTACCTTCTAAGAAGAGTCATGGAACAGATGGTCCCCGACCCGCAGGAACCCTAAACCAGGGTAATTATGGAAGAGGTCGAGTAGGGCAAGAGCCCCAGAGGAGTGCCCAGCGTGGAGGGCCAAGTGCAGGCGTTAAGCCAATCTGTGGTTTCTGTGGGGCCAATCACACTGACGAAAACTGTTGGAAGAACAGTTCGATCCGAAGATGCTATAAGTGTGGTAGTGCAGAACATCTGATCGCCCAGTGCCCTAAGTCACAAAAGGAGAAACCTAAGCCACCGACTGAAGGGACTACAGCTAAGCCGTCAAATGCAGGGGAAAATCGACCCAAAGGGCCAGCCAGAGTCTATGCAATGGGTCAACAGAAGGCGATTGACCATTCGGCATGTTTTGAAGGTACGCTTTGATAAAAACGAATTAATTTCGAGGACGAAATTGTCCTAAGTGGGGGAGATTGTGAGGCCCCAGTCCGATCGTAAGTCGATATTAGGGTTAGTTGATAGTCGGTATGGAAAAAATAGGGTTTTATGGCTAGGAAGGAAACCCTAATTCGGTTAAGTTTGGAAATCCTAGTTTACGTATTATTATTATAAGGTTCAAGCTATAATTTATATTCGGTATTCTAGTGTGTGCCTTGACGTAAGTAAATATAGGATTTGTTTTAATTACAAAGGTTTAGTAAGTTTGAATGATTAGCAAACCTCTAGTGTTACAATATTAGAAAGTTTAAGTGGAGTTATTTATCGCCCGCCTTTTTCCGCATTTTCTTTATTAGAAAAATCTCCAGGATAATTTTCATGAGTAAATATGGGTTATAGATGATTTTTCATGTATCGGTTAGCTTTTGAGAAAATAAGAACGTATATTGGACGTGGGACCCACTAGTGCGAAAAGTTCGGAAAAATTCGGCCAATTAAGTTAAGTTCCGGATACTGTGAAAAATTTATCGGGTGTTAATGGATAAGTAAAGGAGTGTGAGGTGATTGATGTGAGAGGTGACCAAAGGATTGAATTGCATTTAATGAGATGCCATGTGTCACAAGATCATTGGGTGGACTTTATGATTTTTATTCTTTTGTTTTGACCTTTTGACCCATGGTTAAATATCTTAAAATTTACCACAAAATCACCATTTCTTTCTCTTCTTTGGCCGACCAACCTTAAGGAAGAAAGGAAGAGAGCTCTTCACCATTTTAGCTTCCAACAAGCTCAAATCATCCAACTCAAGTGCTTAAGCTAGTTTCTACTCCATCAAATTCCTCCATTTGGTGCTAGTGAGTGTTTTAGTGAAGTTTTTTGGAAGAGTTAAGGTGTCCAACATCTTCCCCTCTCTTGTTTACTTGGTAAGTAAAGCTTAAACTTCCACCTACACCTATTGATGCTTAAGATATGATTAGTAGTGATTAAAGTGCTGAAATTTCTGGTTTTATCTTGGTTTGAAGTGATTTGGTGAAGTTTTGATTTTATTGATGATTTTTCTGGTTTAATTGGATTATGGTGTTGTGGTTGTTTATGATGATTGATGATGAGGGGTTATGACTCTAGTGGATGGAAATGATTGATATTTGCAACCAATTTTGGATTTGGAATAAATTTTGGAAAGTTAGGGTTCATGAAGCTACATTCTGCCCGAATTTATTGTACCATGTTAGAGGCCGAATTGGCCTTGGCTTAAAACATGAAAGTTGTAGGTATTGATGAGTTTGAAGTAACTGCAAAATTTCAGGTCATTTGGATTTGTGTAGAGTGAGTTATGTCGTTTTTACTGTTGCTGTCCAGGGTTGCTCAGAATGTGAAAACTGCGCTTGTAATCGTTTGTTTTGACTGGAATTGGTTTCGATTTTGAAGTTGGTGTCTTCTGATGAAATGTAGCTGGATGTCTTAGCTATCATATGCCTTTGGAATTTCGGCATTTGGACTTGTATAGACTGAGTTATACCGATTACAGTTTTGTGTGATTTGTAAACCTGTTTTGGTAATTCTGGGTTCGTATTTTGCATATTTGACCTAGTTGTGTTAGGATTTGGACTGAGTGACCTTATACAGTGTTGTAGCCCTATTTCCTAGCTTCGAAACGGTGGGTCTTACACCCCCATCCGATAACCGTAGTGAATTTGGTGCCATTACCGCATATTAAGGTCAAATACGGTTTGTGATCCTGTTTTGCAATTCTGGTATAGTGTCTTGCATTTTTGACCTTGTTACATTCAAAATTGGACAAAGTTTCCTTCTTCAACATTGTAGCCCCTTAAGTCCTGGATATCCCTGTAAATTTTCAGGTTAAACAGATTAGTATATCCTGAGCTATAAACGAAATACTCAGACCTGTTTTGACCAGCAAATTCTGTTACGTTTTTGGAAAGTTTACGACTGGAACTTTGGCTTCACATTTGACTGGGTTACAAGCTGTTTGGGCTTGCGACCAAAACACCAAACTTATAGCCTTATATCAGAGCTTTCCAACGCCCTTGGAATTTCATGAATCGGATTTATATAACCTGAGATATAGCCGAGCAAATAAGGCCTGGCCGTGAAGATGACCATTTTCTGGTCAGATCTGTTTTGGTCCTGATGACCAATTTCCGTTCCGAATTTGGATTGCCGACCTTCATGAAAGTTGTTCCATTTGGAATGAACTATCTAACTGCTAATTTTCAGCTCTTTTGACCATGTGTAGCATAGAAAACAGTTCGCACTCAAAACTGACCATTTGTGCATTGGCCAGATTTCGTAAGTGATTGTGATTGGTTCATTTGGGACTGAAGCCTCCAGTTTCAGTTCTGGATGTCTTCATAACAGTTGTTGTTCATCCTTTAAGCTTCGATTTGGCATCTCATATGCCTTAATCCGATATTCATAGCTCAACTTATGGGTAAACTAGAAATGAGTATCAAATCTGCCGTTTCCGTTTCCGTCCGTCATATTTACGTGCGCGCGTGTCGTTTTGCTGTTTTGCTTGTTTTGGGCATGTTAGTGGCCGTTTGTGATAAAATCTTCTATTTCAGACAGCGGAGAGCTAGGGGGAGCCGGTGGGGCCCACTACTAGCGAACGCGCGAAGCGATTTTGCTTTCGTACTACTTTCGGTATTTTGAGTAAGTATTCAGGCCGGTTTGATGTGTTTCTTTGCTATGTGTTTGAGATATGTGAAAAGGGTACTTAGGCGAGGGTGTACTTTATCGCACTCGACCTAAACCCTAATTTAAATGTATAATTGTACTTGGCATATGTATATGAACCTTTTGGAACCAAAACCCTTGAGCTTGTGGCTCAGGGCGACTTTCGAGCAAAGTTTTGTGAAGTTTGTGAGTTCGTGGGCCCGATCTAAGACCTGTTTGGACTATTCGAGCCGGTTAGGGCTTGGTCGAAGTCAGTCCAACTTGGTCTGAGGTCACCAAGTTTGTAGGTTCATGTTATGAACCAATTTTGTGAATCCGGTTCACCGAGAAGGTGACCAAGTTTGTGACCCGAGCTTGTGACTCAAGCTCAAGTTTGTGATTTCGTTCGCCCGGGCAAGTTTGTGAGGTGACTGGCCAGTGAGGGTGATAAGGTGTCGGTGGGTGTACAAGTGAAGTTCTACGGACTATTATTTGCGGTCGACGGAGTGTCGGCAGGAGATCATACATGGCACATGAATTGGCTTTGGAGCCACCCGTATCCTTATTATATGATGTTGTTCTTTTCTGCTTTTGCTTTACTCTTATTGTGTAAATGTTGCTACGTGAATTTATGCTTTCGCCCCTGTTTACTTACTAAGCATTTAGCTTACCCCATTCCTTTTGTTTTCCTTAGCAGGGGCCGACGCGGGGATTTTGGCACTTACACTAGTGTAGTTAAGTTTGTTTGTAATAGTTGAACAGTTGGGATGGTTGTTTTTGTTTTGGTGGTTTGTATAAGGACCCTTCTTAGGGTCTATCTTCTGCTGGTTGTGGTTGTAGTATATTAGAGTGGTTTGACTCGAGACTTTTGAAGATGTAAATATAACTTTTGGGATTGTATATATTGTATATAGTGCTCTTTCGATCTATCTCGCTTGATTGCTTTAAGTTTTGAGTCCTGGCGCGAGCTAGGCAGGCGGCCCGCCGATACCCTTGGGTTCGCCCTTGGGAGAAGTGGGGTCGTCACAGTTGGTATCAGAGCTTAGGCTTCAGATCTCTGTAGTGTATCCTAGGCTTGATGTTTAGGATGCCGGACTGTGGGATACTTGGCTATTAAGGTAAATATTGAATGCTAAGATTTTGATATTGACTTTTGTAATTTTTCCATAAGGCAAAGTGGGGATTGAGTTGATTGCACTTGGAGATGGCCAGTCCCAGTGTGAATCGATTTGGTTCTTACTTAATATTGAAGTTAGCTATTTGGACCTATTCTTTAGGTTTACACCCTAGGGCCGCCGGGGCGGTGCTAGTGGATTAGGTAGGTTCCGTAGGGGAGGCGTGTAGGGCCGTTGATGGGATTTCCTTTTGACTATCTGATATGTTTATTTTGTTATATCTGCCATGTTTATTTTGTTATAACCAGTATGCCTGGTTTCTTTTGTTACCCGGTGATTGACTACATTTTGGAGCCGGAGTGCTCGTGTATATTGGGTTTTGTACCGACTGGAGGTCGGGTAATGTGTAAATCTTTTGGTGTGACTTTGTAAATATGTGTATATATTTGAATAAAATTTTGAACTTATCTTTTGTGTGTCTTTTGTGCGTAAGTTTTGTGTCTCTTCTTTTGCTCATGGTCTGGAAAATAAGCATACGTATTGTTCCGAATTATAGACTTGTACACTAGATGGCCTCCGGTACTCGAGGTGGAGGTAGAGGGCGAGGACGAAGCCCTGAAATGGAACATGAACAAGAACCAGACCAAGTAGCTACAGCCATCCAGCGAATGGCTGACTTGATGGAACGTATGATTGACCAACAGGGTCAGGGCCATGGGAATGCTGCTGGAAACCCTGGACATAATCCGGGTAATCACGAAGGAGAGGACCGTGCTTTAGAACGGTTCCAAAAATTCGCACCCCCCAAGTTTGTAGGTGGACCTAACCCTGACCTAGCAGAAAACTGGATGGACCGTATGCTGGATATATTTGCCGCACTTAGGTATTCGGAGGAGCGGCAGATATCTTTTGCTGTTTTCCAGTTTGAGGGGGCCGCTCGAGCCTGGTGGAATGTGATCAGAGCCAAGTGGGAGCGGGAACAGACCCCCTGGACATGGATTAACTTTACGCGAGAGTTTAATGAAAAATATTTACCACCCATCGTACAAGAGAAACGGGAAGATGATTTTATCCGTTTGCGTCAAGGGACACTGAGTGTAGCGGAGTACGAGACCCAGTTCACAAAGCTCTCCCGTTTTGCCCCGGAATTGGTGCTAACGGAGCGAAAACGAATCCGCCGCTTCGTTCAAGGTTTAAATGTGGAGATCCAGGAGGCACTGGCAGCTGCTCAGTTGGACACGTTTGGCCAGGCACTGGAAAAGGCACAGCAGATTGAGACAGCTAGGGGACAGGTAAAATCCTTTCATGAGAGGAAACGAAGACAACCCGATTCGAGCCATTTTGTGACTGGACAGAGCTCGCAAAGTGAGTTACCTTCTAAGAAGAGTCATGGAACAGATGGTCCCCGACCCGCAGGAACCCTAAACCAGGGTAATTATGGAAGAGGTCGAGTAGGGCAAGAGCCCCAGAGGAGTGCCCAGCGTGGAGGGCCAAGTGCAGGCGTTAAGCCAATCTGTGGTTTCTGTGGGGCCAATCACACTGACGAAAACTGTTGGAAGAACAGTTCGATCCGAAGATGCTATAAGTGTGGTAGTGCAGAACATCTGATCGCCCAGTGCCCTAAGTCACAAAAGGAGAAACCTAAGCCACCGACTGAAGGGACTACAGCTAAGCCGTCAAATGCAGGGGAAAATCGACCCAAAGGGCCAGCCAGAGTCTATGCAATGGGTCAACAGAAGGCGATTGACCATTCGGCATGTTTTGAAGGTACGCTTTGATAAAAACGAATTAATTTCGAGGACGAAATTGTCCTAAGTGGGGGAGATTGTGAGGCCCCAGTCCGATCGTAAGTCGATATTAGGGTTAGTTGATAGTCGGTATGGAAAAAATAGGGTTTTATGGCTAGGAAGGAAACCCTAATTCGGTTAAGTTTGGAAATCCTAGTTTACGTATTATTATTATAAGGTTCAAGCTATAATTTATATTCGGTATTCTAGTGTGTGCCTTGACGTAAGTAAATATAGGATTTGTTTTAATTACAAAGGTTTAGTAAGTTTGAATGATTAGCAAACCTCTAGTGTTACAATATTAGAAAGTTTAAGTGGAGTTATTTATCGCCCGCCTTTTTCCGCATTTTCTTTATTAGAAAAATCTCCAGGATAATTTTCATGAGTAAATATGGGTTATAGATGATTTTTCATGTATCGGTTAGCTTTTGAGAAAATAAGAACGTATATTGGACGTGGGACCCACTAGTGCGAAAAGTTCGGAAAAATTCGGCCAATTAAGTTAAGTTCCGGATACTGTGAAAAATTTATCGGGTGTTAATGGATAAGTAAAGGAGTGTGAGGTGATTGATGTGAGAGGTGACCAAAGGATTGAATTGCATTTAATGAGATGCCATGTGTCACAAGATCATTGGGTGGACTTTATGATTTTTATTCTTTTGTTTTGACCTTTTGACCCATGGTTAAATATCTTAAAATTTACCACAAAATCACCATTTCTTTCTCTTCTTTGGCCGACCAACCTTAAGGAAGAAAGGAAGAGAGCTCTTCACCATTTTAGCTTCCAACAAGCTCAAATCATCCAACTCAAGTGCTTAAGCTAGTTTCTACTCCATCAAATTCCTCCATTTGGTGCTAGTGAGTGTTTTAGTGAAGTTTTTTGGAAGAGTTAAGGTGTCCAACATCTTCCCCTCTCTTGTTTACTTGGTAAGTAAAGCTTAAACTTCCACCTACACCTATTGATGCTTAAGATATGATTAGTAGTGATTAAAGTGCTGAAATTTCTGGTTTTATCTTGGTTTGAAGTGATTTGGTGAAGTTTTGATTTTATTGATGATTTTTCTGGTTTAATTGGATTATGGTGTTGTGGTTGTTTATGATGATTGATGATGAGGGGTTATGACTCTAGTGGATGGAAATGATTGATATTTGCAACCAATTTTGGATTTGGAATAAATTTTGGAAAGTTAGGGTTCATGAAGCTACATTCTGCCCGAATTTATTGTACCATGTTAGAGGCCGAATTGGCCTTGGCTTAAAACATGAAAGTTGTAGGTATTGATGAGTTTGAAGTAACTGCAAAATTTCAGGTCATTTGGATTTGTGTAGAGTGAGTTATGTCGTTTTTACTGTTGCTGTCCAGGGTTGCTCAGAATGTGAAAACTGCGCTTGTAATCGTTTGTTTTGACTGGAATTGGTTTCGATTTTGAAGTTGGTGTCTTCTGATGAAATGTAGCTGGATGTCTTAGCTATCATATGCCTTTGGAATTTCGGCATTTGGACTTGTATAGACTGAGTTATACCGATTACAGTTTTGTGTGATTTGTAAACCTGTTTTGGTAATTCTGGGTTCGTATTTTGCATATTTGACCTAGTTGTGTTAGGATTTGGACTGAGTGACCTTATACAGTGTTGTAGCCCTATTTCCTAGCTTCGAAACGGTGGGTCTTACACCCCCATCCGATAACCGTAGTGAATTTGGTGCCATTACCGCATATTAAGGTCAAATACGGTTTGTGATCCTGTTTTGCAATTCTGGTATAGTGTCTTGCATTTTTGACCTTGTTACATTCAAAATTGGACAAAGTTTCCTTCTTCAACATTGTAGCCCCTTAAGTCCTGGATATCCCTGTAAATTTTCAGGTTAAACAGATTAGTATATCCTGAGCTATAAACGAAATACTCAGACCTGTTTTGACCAGCAAATTCTGTTACGTTTTTGGAAAGTTTACGACTGGAACTTTGGCTTCACATTTGACTGGGTTACAAGCTGTTTGGGCTTGCGACCAAAACACCAAACTTATAGCCTTATATCAGAGCTTTCCAACGCCCTTGGAATTTCATGAATCGGATTTATATAACCTGAGATATAGCCGAGCAAATAAGGCCTGGCCGTGAAGATGACCATTTTCTGGTCAGATCTGTTTTGGTCCTGATGACCAATTTCCGTTCCGAATTTGGATTGCCGACCTTCATGAAAGTTGTTCCATTTGGAATGAACTATCTAACTGCTAATTTTCAGCTCTTTTGACCATGTGTAGCATAGAAAACAGTTCACACTCAAAACTGACCATTTGTGCATTGGCCAGATTTCGTAAGTGATTGTGATTGGTTCATTTGGGACTGAAGCCTCCAGTTTCAGTTCTGGATGTCTTCATAACAGTTGTTTTTCATCCTTTAAGCTTCGATTTGGCATCTCATATGCCTTAATCCGATATTCGTAGCTCAACTTATGGGTAAACTAGAAATGAGTATCAAATCTGCCGTTTCCGTTTCCGTCCGTCATATTTACGTGCGCGCGTGTCGTTTTGCTGTTTTGCTTGTTTTGGGCATGTTAGTGGCCGTTTGTGATAAAATCTTCTATTTCAGACAGCGGAGAGCTAGGGGGAGTCGGTGGGGCCCACTACTAGCGAACGCGCGAAGCGATTTTGCTTTCGTACTACTTTCGGTATTTTGAGTAAGTATTCAGGCCGGTTTGATGTGTTTCTTTGCTATGTGTTTGAGATATGTGAAAAGGGTACTTAGGCGAGGGTGTACTTTATCGCACTCGACCTAAACCCTAATTTAAATGTATAATTGTACTTGGCATATGTATATGAACCTTTTGGAACCAAAACCCTTGAGCTTGTGGCTCAGGGCGACTTTCGAGCAAAGTTTTGTGAAGTTTGTGAGTTCGTGGGCCCGATCTAAGACCTGTTTGGACTATTTGAGCCGGTTAGGGCTTGGTCGAAGTCAGTCCAACTTGGTCTGAGGTCACCAAGTTTGTAGGTTCATGTTATGAACCAATTTTGTGAATCCGGTTCACCGAGAAGGTGACCAAGTTTGTGACCCGAGCTTGTGACTCAAGCTCAAGTTTGTGATTTCGTTCGCCCGGGCAAGTTTGTGAGGTGACTGGCCAGTGAGGGTGATAAGGTGTCGGTGGGTGTACAAGTGAAGTTCTACGGACTATTATTTGCGGTCGAACTTACACTAGTGTAGTTAAGTTTGTTTGTAATAGTTGAACAGTTGGGATGGTTGTTTTTGTTTTGGTGGTTTGTATAAGGACCCTTCTTAGGGTCTATCTTCTGCTGGTTGTGGTTGTAGTATATTAGAGTGATTTGACTCGAGACTTTTGAAGATGTAAATATAACTTTTGGGATTGTATATATTGTATATAGTTCTCTTTCGATCTATCTCACTTGATTGCTTTAAGTTTTGAGTCCTGGCGCGAGCTAGGCAGGCGGCCCGCCGATACCCTTGGGTTCGCCCTTGGAAGAAGTGGGGTCGTCACACCCTTGGCCATTTAAATGATTTTATAAATATTAAAGGGTGATGAACTTTAATTGCTGGAATTTCTTGGAGGCCTTACCTTCATTTTGTTTTAGTTAAGATGTGATATGAGCTTGCCAAAACCAAGTGCTAATGATTGACGAAGCCTTGGTCATTTGTTTTATTCTTGATCAGAATTGAGTCTGTTGAAACCTAGGGCTAATGATTGACGAAGCCTAGTGAGATTTCTATTTGAAATGTGAGTTGGTTATATTGACAAATCTGAAATATTATGTGCTTGTAAATCGGAATCGTAAGGAATCCATTTTGGTCCTGTGAACTTGAGAAGTTTTTAAGCAAGCTATTTAAATATATCTTCACTCTAGTATGGTACGATAAAACTTAGCACTGAATGTTAAAGTTAGAAATTTCATGTAGGGATTTTCTAAACCTTGCCAATTCGATATTTCTCCTTTAAGCGTAAACTAGCCTTATTACTTTTAGAAAATGATTTCACTAGTTTTAAAACCCTAAGTCTTGATCTATTTCCTTTTCTTTCCTTAAAATTGTTCCTGGCTAATTGTCTACAGGAAAATTTCCAAAATACAAGATTTTAGTGACTTTAACAAAAAAAAATTATATATAAAAAATAGCAGAAAACTTCCTCTGCAAGAAAACTTATTCTAAAAAAAAAATAGTACTAGCCGCACTTGTATAAAGGACAATATTTTTAAGGAAAGCCATATAAAACATTTCCTACTTTTACTAAATTTCAATCCTAAGTGGATGGTCGAATTGGTTCAAGAAAATAATACTAGTTACCCTTTTCTAAGGAAAAGTATCTCAAGGAAAACTATAAGAAACATTTTTACTACTTTTGTCAAGTTTCAACCTAAGTAGATTTTTGAAATTTCTGGAGAAAGTAAACTAGTAATATATTAGATAATTCCCTATACGAATAAGCTTAAAAATTGAATAGAAAACTTATAGTTTCAAATTTTGGTATTTTAGGATATTGCGAGGACGCGGAATTCGATTCCCAACTTGACATCTGAACTTCACTCTTGGTGAGTGTCCCTGCCTATTCTATGCTTACTTGGTTAAAGTGCTTTCTTGACTCGATATGTGATAATTTGCAAAACTAGTTTTTGATCCATCGAAGTGAGCTGTGTGTACTTTACCACACTAGCCGTTCGAGTGGTGACTTGCGCAAAACATTTTTCTCATGAATCCGTGAATCTAAATGTAGTTGCGTCGTTGGGTGAATCCCTCGACTTCTGAATCCAACTACGGAAATGTCGCTGGGTGAATCCCTCGACCAATTTCCTGAGGGTATACTAAGGTATACTGCTCCCAATTATCTAAGGGTATACGCAAGTATACTGCTTCCAATTATCTACGGGTATATCTCGAGTATACTGAGTCCTTAGTCGGTGTTCGGGCCCGGGACAGGGGTATGAACGGTGACGGGTTAGGAGTAAAAATGAGTGGATCAACATGGACTATAAGTAGTGAGAGTTGACGGAGGGTCAACTACGATGAATGGTGATCAAGTGAGGAAAATGGCTCCTGAGAGCCCCGGTATCCTACCTTGTGCTGTTATACGCTTTCCTAACTGTTCAATTTGGTTAAGTTATTACTCGCTGTTTGATTTACGTGACTGCATGTTTTGGGGCACCACTAAGTTTTAGCTCACCCCACGTTATTTGTTTTCCTTAACAGGTTCTGGAAATTGAAAGCTTTGAAACTTACTTATATTTTCCTTTTGGAATGTATTTGAATACTATGACTTATTTTGTGGGCTGTAATTAGTTAATTGGGATTATGTACTTTTATTTTGGATTGCCACTTGAAGCTGGAAAATGTGTAAACCCTAATTCGAGCGTTTGGCTTGTAAGTTTGTATTAGTGATGTATGTAATTATCTATCCGGATTGGTACGACTTTATACCTTGGATTGTAGCACGTGGGACGTTTAAGAGCTTCGATTAGCTATTTTAAATCACCGCTATCTCTGAAGTTAATGTGGTTTTAGTGACGGTCTTCTTCGGGAAAATTGTTTTGTAATAGATTAGGTTATTCTTCGAAAGGATTTGGGTTAGAATGCTTGCATGAGTCCTGGCGAGAGCTGGGCAGGCGGCCCGCCAACCCTTTGGTTCGCCTTAGGGGGAAGTGGGGTCGCCACAATGTGAACATGAATTTGTTGTGGAGTAGAGAGAAAAGAAGAAAAAGAAAAAGAAAAAAGAGAATTCTCAAGCTAATTAGGCCGTAACTTCTAGAGTAACTTGTGAATACTGTGGCAAGTTTAATCACACTGAGACTATGTGCTGGAGGAAAAAAGGAAATGCTTGCTATGCGGGAGTCTTGAGCATAAAGTTTTAAGTTGCCCGAGGAATTCCTCAGCAGCTCGTTAAGTCTGCTGCAAAACAGTCGAGTGTTAGAGGGAGTAGTTAATACTAATGGCTATGAGAAGAACCAAAGTATTAGAAGCTCTACGAGTGAAGATGGATCTGACTTTGCTTAAAGACAGGGATTATGATTATAACCTAGCCTATACTGAGACTTTTGAAGGTTGTAATCTTTTGTGTAAGGGATGAAATCTTTTTGTTGCTTTGAACATGGATGACTTAGCATGTTTTGCTACAATCGTGTTCATTCCCTTTTTCTTTTGAAATGATTTGATAAACTTATCCTAATTTGATGAAACTATTATGGTCTTTTATAGCAAATGACAGTTTACTTTGCATTTAATCAATTTCATGACTTATTCATATATCTAAATTTTGTTACGCTTATAACCTTGTGAGAAGACCATGTCTATAATATCGAGGCTGGAATCAAGTGTGTAATAGGAATAAATATCTTTTACCTTGCATAAATGAATCATTTGAGTATCTACAAGAGACAGTAGTACTTTCCAAGTTAGATTTAATACAGGACTACAACTAATTGAGGATTCTAGAGAAAGATGTGATTAAGGCTAGTTCATCAGAAAAGTAAGCACTTTGAAATTCAATTATACCATTGGGAGTAATTAATACACTAGTTGCACTGATGGATTTGGGTCTTTAAGTCGTATTTGGGTTAAAAATTGGCGGTAATACTCATAAATGACTTGGGGACTACAATAAAATATTATTGAATTTAAGGTTTCATTTAGTACTTCGATATTGGCATACATGGATACGGAACTGGATATGATTTTTGAAGTTATTGATTCTTGAGGGTTCTTACTATCTATTTTGAAAGATTACTAGGGTTAAGGTCCAGTAGGACAAAACTTGTGTGCTATTAAGATCTTATCGAATTTGTTCTGCGAGATATTTAAAGTTCATTGCATATACCAATTTAAAGGGCTATTACATCATTTGTTCTTGAATTGACAAATTTCTTAAGGCAATTGAATCTGTGAACCGCATGAAAGAATTGTTATCTCTCTCATCATGAACAGATTAAGAATATAAGACTTACGTGATATTTAATGCAGAATAAGTTTTACAATTTGTAAGAGCGGATGCAAAAGAGACATCTGGAGTTTTCGTGTTAAGGTATGAATTTCGAGGGCGAAATTCTCTTAAGTGGGAGAGGATGTGAGGACTCATAATTTTATTATTTCAAAATATTATTAAATTGGTCGTTTTAAAAATATTTCATACTCGAGTTACCCCAAAAAAAATTACTAAAGTGCATGAATTTCTCGAAAATAAATTTTATCGATTGGTTCTTTAAGTGCATATTATTTTAATGCCCAAATTTATTCAAGATGAATTGCTTATCATGATTTTTATTGTTATATATACTTGGATTATCATATTGTAGAGCTTTAGAATCGAATAAGTTGAATTTCCAAGTTCAAACGAGAAAACCCTTAAGTTTGACCTTCATACGCGAGCGTGCCAAAAAGGCCCCGACAGGACATTAATTTGATTAATTGGAGATTTTAAGAACATGAGACTACTAGTAATGTATTCTTAATGTACTAGGGAAATTACCTCAGAGGTTTAGTGCACAAAAGTTGCAAACGAGCGCGAAAATTGGACACGTGAAGACCCTAAACGGACCTAGCATGAGTTGACACTTAGACTTAACCATTAAGTCACCAATTCTCTCCACTTTCATTACAAAATCTGATTTCACTCTCTATTTGGCCGAAAATAGGAAGAAAAACAAAGGGGAAGAAAAAAATCTAGCCAAAATCCTCACAAACTTGCTTCAATCCACTTCCAAATTTCATCATCCATTAGAGGGCTTTGATCCTAGCTTGGAAGAGGGGGTTGTTCATCAGTTTTCTTGGAGGAATTTCGGTCACAATTTCTGCCCTAAAGCTGTCCAACTAAGTTCTTGAGGTAACTCACTCACCCACACTTCAATCTTGCAAAATTATAGCTCAAATGGAGCAAAGGTAGCATGGGTTTGCAACCTATGGTAGAATTTGGGTTGATTGGTTGAGTAATTATTTTCTTGCAATTTCACGACACGCTTGAGGGCTTGAGGATGCTTTTTGGTGGCTGATTTGATGAATTAACATGTTGTGGTTGCTGATATTGTGCTATGTTACATGTATATATAATGATTGATGGAATGAAGTTGGAAGAAAGTTAGAAATTTGGAGAAGGTACTGTCCGAAATTTCAAGGACTTGCTGCCCTGTTTTGTTGTGATATTTTCGTGCATAATTTGGCTACAAATGTGAGTGATTTATGTTGTGTTATGTGTGGGGTGGTTGTCTACAAAAAATTAGCCAATTTGGTTGGATAAATTTTGAGTTATGAGCAAAGAGGCAAAACTGGACTAGGTCCAGAAATTTTCTGACCAGTGATCTTGTGGAGATCATAATGTTTTTCTGGATGATCTGTGATGGCCCCACCTCTCCCTAGGGCGTACCCCAGGGTTCGGTGGGTCGCCTGCCCAGCTCTCGCCGGGACTCAGTCGTTCACTACAATCCTTAAATGAATTACAATATAAATCTCAAATATACATCACATGGTCCACAAACATACATCCAAGTCTCCAATAATTACATGTCATAAGCGAAGCGGAAACGATTCTTGTGAGAACCCGTAAATCCCTAATATTTTTTCTAGGGTTTATTACCCCTTAATTGCATAATTTTTGTATTTTCTGGCTTAGAAATATTTTTCTGGTAGATTTTATGAGCAGTTCTAGTTTCTAGATGATTTTTCTAGCATTGGTGAATTTTTAGAAAATTAAGGATATATAATGGACGTGGGACCCACTAGTGCGAAAAGTTCGGAAAAATTCGGCCAATAAGGTTAAGTTTTGGATACTATGTAAAATTTATCGGGTGTTAAGAGATAAGTAGGGTGTGTGAAATGATTGATGTGAGAGAGAAAAGAAAGGATAGGAATGCATTTATGAGAGTGACAAGTGTCACTCTACCATTGGGTTTGACTTAAGAAACACTATTCATACTTTTGACTATTTTTGACTAAGTGTTAAATACTTCAAAAAAATCATAAAAATTCACCATCTCTTACCTCTTGTTGGCCGGCCATCCCAAGCTCAAGAAGGAAGAAACTCCATCAACTTTCAAGCTTCCACTTGGTTCAATCTTCCACAAACAAGAGCCTAAACTAGATTCCACTCCATAAAATCCTTTCTTCTAGTGCTAGTAAGTGACTTAGTGAAGTTTGTTTGAAGGTCTAAGGTGGCCAACATCTCTACATCTCTTGTTCTTAGGTAAGTGATGTTTGACTACTCCCTTACACTTAATGATGGTTATTTTGTGCCTAATGGTGGCTTGAGTGATGGAATGTGTGATTTATTTCTTGATTTGAAGTGTTTTGGTGAAGTTTTCAATTTTATGATGAATTTTCTGGTTTAATATGAATGGGATGTTGTGGCTATCTTTGATGATTGGCAATGGACTATAATGGCTCTTGTAGGTCTGAATTGTTGATAATTGCAACCAATTTTGGATTTGGAGTGAATTGAGAAAAGTTAGGGTTCATAATCCCCTAATTCTGTCCGGTTTTAGATCATAGGGTTAGAGGCCGAATTGAACTTTGATCAAAACATGAAAGTTGTAGGTATTGACGTGTTTGAGGTGCCTGCAAAATTTTAGGTCATTTGGATTAGTGTAGAGTGAGTTATGTCGGAATTACTGTAGCTGTTCTGCTTTGGTCAGAATGCGAAAACTGCGTTGGTATTTGGCTATTTTGGCTGGAATCACTTTGGATTTGGATGTTGGTGTCTTCTGATGAAATGTAGCTGGATGTCTTAGCTATCATATGCCTTTGGAATTTCGGCATTTGGACTTGTATAGACTGAGTTATACCGATTACAGTTTTGTGTGTTTTGCAAACCTGTTTTGGTAATTCTGGTTTGGTATTTTGCATATTTGACCTAGTTGTGTTAGGAACTGGATTGAGTGGCCTTCTACATTGTTGTAGCCCTGTTTCTTGGCTTCGAAACGGTGGGTCTTACACCCCCATCCGATAGTCGTAGGGAAATTGACGCCATTACCGCAAAATAAGGGCAAAACAGTTTTTCTATTCGGGGCCAAGACTAATGCTATTTCTAATTTCTGGTTTGCTATCATGCTTATTTATGCATATGGAACCCTATTGGGATTGTGTTTAGCATTGTTTTGTGACTCGTTCTCGAGTCTCATTGTATGTGTTACATGTTTTAGGGCGTGACGGTAGCTCACGACGTCTTGGTGATCGTGGTGCATGAAACACCACTTACTTGGTTGGTGAGTATACTACTCACTTACTTGTTATAATATGGCTTTGCTCTATGTGTATTTGATGCCTTGAAGGCTTAATTGGTTATTGGAAGTGATTGAGGTGAGGGTGTACTTGACCGCCCTCACCCCTTGTGATTTCATTCATGGCTATTTACCGTATTACTGTAATACTGCACTGGTTATATGGTACATTGAATTCCATTCATGGAAACTGAATTGGTGTCGTTTGGGTGATTGTCCAACGGCCTTACTGTATTACTGAGTTCAACCCCGTTTGGTAGTCAATTGGATCGAGCCGGCGAGGGCTTGGTCGTGAAAATTGTCATGCCACGGGGACTGTACTGAGGAACCTTGTAGTAATGAGACTCTCGGTTCCGGTAAACTCGAGTATTACCAAAATGACTGAATGGAGTGCGGGCCCGGTTGGGGTATGATGGGTGGAAGGATGGAAGTTAAGCGAGGTCTACGGTTGTTTGGTATTTTTAAAAATTGACGGAGGGTCAATGAGGTTGGATCAAGATTGCAAGCGTGGAAACGGGCTCTTGAGAGCCGACCGTATCCTTTCACTGATTTGCTTTACTTCGAAATTGCATACTTGAATTGAATGGTTATGCCTATGTGATCTTAACTGCTACTGTGATAGTTGCTCACTGGGTTTTAGCTCATTCCGTGTCATTTGTTTTCCTTACAGGAAAATGAAACTTTTGGAAAAGATTGTGATAGTTGGATGACAAGTTGAGCTCTTGTACATGTATTTTTGAATAGCTCCTTGAGGGTAAAAAACCCTAAGTGTTTTGTTTCCACCAATGAATGATGTGTAAATGGCTTTTGGTACATGTATGAACTAGACGAATATCTTGGTTTGCCGTTTGGCTTGTAAATGTTGATTTCCAATGTATATATATGCTTGGCCGTGGTTTGGATAAATTTCGGCTTCGATTTTCATTTTTTTTATTTTGTGATTTTGACTTGTTTGCGCGCAATGGTAAGTTCCGGAACGTAATAGATCGACGTAAACTGAACTGTTAGTCCTGGCGAGAGCTGGGCAGGCAGTCCGCTAACCCCTTTGGTTCGCCTTAGGGGAAGGTGGGGCTGTCACAGGTGGTATCAGAGCCTAGGTTTGAATTAGCCTGGGTGTTATAGGAATGCTTGACTTGAGGATTCTATTGTTTATGCCTATTAAGTGTATTCATGTTATTTCTTCCTTTGCTATAGGATGGATGCGAGTGGTGACCCTAGTGCTAGTCCTTCGGGGGTGAGACCTCCCAGAGCACTCCCCGTGATTCCATATCAGATCAGGCAGAAGGGGGCCGTGGTGCGTTGGAGCCCAGCCAACCGCCTTCGACGGTGTGCGTGCCGTGATACTTATGCTTACCCGAACGCCTTAATTTTGGCGGTAGCGAAGGAGGGTAAGGAGCTTGCTAAGGATAACACTAAGTTGGAAGCTGTGGTTGCTACGTTGGAAGCTGAGGTGACTCAGGTTAGGGCAACCAACGAGAAGCCGGCGGCACGTATCATGGAGCTAGAGTATGACGTGCATGAGGCCGAGGACAGAGTTGATGACCTCTGTGACCAATTGAGGGATGCTGTGACGGCCCCACCTCCCCCTAAGGCGAACCAGAGGGTTCGGAGGGCCGCCTGCCCGGCTCTCGCCGGGACTCAGTCGCTCACTACATTCCTCAAACAGATTACAATATAAATCTCAAAATTACATCAAATTCTCCAATGATTACATATTACAAATGCAGCGGAAACTGATTCCAATCGTGGAACGTATACTTACATCCATATCAATTTCAAATATTTATACAAGACCAACTCGTACATAAAATAGATCCAAACTTAAACTGTACACGATATAAGCCATCCAGTCACGTGAATAAGCACTCGAAGCTTTTCTTCGCCTTGAGCCCTGTGGGGGGGAAATAAAACATTTTTGGGGTGAGCTAGAAGCTCAGCGAGTAACCATTAAAATCAGTAATCAAATCGGTTTCACAATAGTTCATTTCAATGATGTCATATAGCAATGATGTCATAAATCAAATGATAAATTCGGAAACAACTACAACGTTTGCAAAACAGTAAATATGGATTATCAACAATTCAATGAACATTTACAATGGAAAGCGATAGTAACATTCATGAAAGGATACATTCATTCTCCTGACATTTCGCCGCTCATTTGGTCATTCATTTCATTTCATTCACCCCGTCCCTGGCTTTTGGCCAGGCTCCACCAACCTACATAGGTAATATTCGAGTATACCAAACGTTCACCCAAGTTCCTAATCGCCTGACCGAATCCGCTTCTGGCTCAAGACAACCGGTAACAAGGGGCAATGGCCAGTTCAGCCCAAGAGGCTTACATTCATGCGCAAGTAACATTTCAATTGAAAATTTCACATTTATCGAGGTCGAGTGCGATAAAGTACACACTCGAAAACTCGTTTTGGAAATCATTATAAGCGCTTAACACATTATCAACCAAAATACAAGTCATGAAGTCAAGAAATATAGCAAACAAGGCACACTCAAATGCCAGCACACATGATATGCAAGAAAACATTTCAAAAGTAACTTTGGAAACAGTTCAAAAGCAAATAATGTAAGAAACGGTTCATAAATAACTTTAGAAGTAGTTTGAGGTCACTCACCTCCATGGCTCAGAAACCATCCATCATATATCATTGCCTTGCTCAAATCCAAGTCTTAGATCACAAACTCAATGCAATCAAACCCTTTAAAACTTCGGACAGCACTTCCCCTAAATTTGCTTACTTTCCCAGCCATCATGGCTTCATTATATCTTCAGCCAGTCCCAAAGGTACACATACAACAACAAGTTCATCCAATAGCCATTCAGCAAGCTCCAAGTAATACGAGTACAATTCAAGCTAGGGAGAAGTTCGGAAATGAAAGTTAAACTCAAAATCAGAAAAATAGTTTTGACGTCATTTTACGGTAATGGTACCAAAGGCACTACGATTATCGGATGAAGGTACAAGACCCACCGTTTCGAAGCTAAGAGACAGGGTTACAATATTACAGAAGGTCACTCAACCCAGTTTCGAGTGTAACCAGGTCAAAAATGCAAGAAACTACACCAGAATCACAAAAACAGATTCACAGAACGCATTCTAGCGGAAACATCATAACTCAGGCTCTCCAAGTCCAAATCCAGAAATTCCAAAACCAACTGAAAGCTAAGAAATAGGGCTACAATACATCAGAATACCTCAACAACCAATTCCAAAGCATTCCCAACCAAAATAACCCATTACAGAAGCAATTCCCAAATTCGGGTAAAACCAGGGCAGCAAGGGTAATTCCATCTTTTCTCAAGCTACGCTACTCCGATTGACCTGAAATTTTGCAAGCACCTCTAAAATATCATTCCCCATAACTTTCATGAAGACAACCTAGTCCAGTTCTCACCCTAACTAGGTCAAATGTTCCAAAACAACTCCAGATTTTCCAGTTCGAAATTCACTGCGGAAATCAACTAGCAGTCTTGCTTTATTCACTCATATCGCAGCACACACAACTCCAATTCAGGTAATTCCAAAGCCATTTGAAAGCTGAGATATAGGGATAGAATTCTTAAGAAGACATCAACAACTAAATCAGTAGTATTCCCAGTCAAACTAACCAATTACCAAAGCTGATTATCAGTTTCGGACAGAAACAGGGTAGCAGGGGTATTTCGGTCGTTTCACAGGCTACCGAGCTCAGATTGAGCTGAAAATTTACAGGTAACTAGAAAACATCATTATCTACTACTTTCATGTTTTGTGCTAAGGCCAATTCGGCTTCTAACCTGGTCAAACAGAAACAGGCAGAACTGAACCATAAGAAATCTCAA
Organism: Coffea arabica; assembly: GCF_036785885.1. Taxonomy (NCBI): domain Eukaryota; kingdom Viridiplantae; phylum Streptophyta; class Magnoliopsida; order Gentianales; family Rubiaceae; genus Coffea; species Coffea arabica. The sequence continues at coordinate 41,396,811 of NC_092329.1, forward strand.
TTCTGGAATTTTCTCAACAACCATAGAAATCACCAAATCTTCCACACAAACCCACAAAAGTGATATATAAACCATCATTAACCCTTATTAGCATCTTACAACATCAAAAACAACATTTCTACCCAATTGCTATAAGCTTTTACAAGAGTTCAAGGCTGCTTTACCTTCCAAAGGTGGGTTTACAAGGCTGCACTTCAAGAACCAAGTTCATTAGCTTTCTTTTGCTCTAACTCCCAAGCTTGTTGGATGGGTTGCACAAAACCAGATTTTTTTTCTTGTTCTTTCTCTTATTTTCTCTTGGTTTTTCTCCCCTCTTTTCTCCCTAGAGCTGGCTGAAATTCTCTTTGTTGTTTTGGCCTTTGGTCTTGCTAAGAAGATATTAACTAAGTCCCTTGGTCAAAATCCACTACCTTTTTGATTAGCCAATGAAAATTAAGCTTAGGAATATCATGGAACCTTTAGGAAGTCTAGCAACTTGTAATCAACCAAAGTCACACTATGGCCCAAACTTCTTTTAATCTTTACAATTAACTCCAATGAGTTGTCAAAAATATACCACATTTACCGCACTAGCGGGTCCCACGTCCATAATACACTTCAAACTTAACGTGGACTAACTTGTATCAAGGAAATGATTTGAAAACTATATTTCCTTATAAAAATGTATAAGAAATGAATATATTGAAGAAAGGTACAAAATTATAGACAAGAAAACAAAATAACGTCTAGAAAATATATTAAAAAAAAATTTTCGGATTCTCATACTCATACTTTTCGGGGCGTCACAATCTCCCCTCCTTAAAAGAATGTCGTCCTCGACATTCCATCTTGCCCTAATCAAGTCGAGATATCCCGCAAGAATCACTAATATTGCAAACCAAACCCACAGTCCGGCATCCTAAACTTCAAGCCAAGGATACACTACAGAGATCTGAAACCTAAGCTCTGATACCAACTGTGACGGCCCCACCTCCCCCTAAGGCGAACCAGAGGGTTCGGCGGGCCGCCTGCCAGGCTCTCGCCGGGACTCAGTCGCTCACTACATTCCTCAAACAGATTACAATATAAATCTCAAAATTACATCAAATTCTCCAATGATTACATATTACAAATGCAGCGGAAACTGATTCCAATCGTGGAACGTATACTTACATCCATATCAATTTCAAATATTTATACAAGACCAACTCGTACATAAAATAGATCCAAACTTAAACTGTACACGATATAAGCCATCCAGTCACGTGAATAAGCGCTCCAAGCTTTTCTTCGCCTTGAGCCCTGTGGGGGGGGAAATAAAACATTTTTGGGGTGAGCTAGAAGTTCAGCGAGTAACCATTAAAATCAGTAATCAAATCGGTTTCACAATAGTTCATTTCAATGATGTCATATATCAATGATGTCATAAATCAAATGATAAATCCGGAAACAACTACAACATTTGCAAAACAGTAAATATGGATTATCAATAATTCAAGGAACATTTACAATGGAAAGCGATAGTAACATTCATGAAAGGATACATTCATTCTCCTGACATTTCCCCGCTCATTTGGTCATTCATTTCATTTCATTCACCCCGTCCCTGGCTTTTGGCCAGGCTCCACCAACCTACATAGGTAATATTCGAGTATACCAAACGTTCACCCAAGTTCCTAATCACCTGACCGAGTCCGCTTCTGGCTCAAGACGACCGGTAACAAGGGGCAATGGCCAGCTCAGCCCAAGAGGCTTACATTCATGCGCAAGTAACATTTCAATTAAAAATTTCACATTTATCGAGGTCGAGTGCGATAAAGTACACACTCGCCTCAAAAACTCGTTTTGGAAATCATTATAAGCGCTTAACACGTTATCAACCAAAATACAAGTCATGAAGTCAAGAAATATAGCAAACAAGGCACACTCAAGTGCCAGCACACATGATATGCAAGAAAACATTTCAAAAGTAACTTTGGAAACAGTTCAAAAGTAAATAATGTAAGAAACGGTTCATAAATAACTTTAGAAGTAGTTTGAGGTCACTCACCTCCATGGCTCAGAAACCATCCATCATATATCATTGCCTTGCTCAAATCCAAGTTTTAGATCACAAACTCAATGCAATCAAACCCTTTAAAACTTCGGACAGCACTTCCCCTAAATTTGCTTACTTTCCCAGCCATCATGGCTTCATTATATCTTCAGCCAGTCCCAAAGGTACACATACAACAACAAGTTCATCCAATAGCCATTCAGCAAGCTCCAAGTAATACGAGTACAATTCAAGCTAGGGAGAAGTTCGGAAATGAAAGTTAAACTCAAAATCAGAAAAACAGTTTTGACGTCATTTTACGGTAATGGTACCAAAGGCACTACGATTATCGGATGAAGGTACAAGACCCACCGTTTCGAAGCTAAGAGACAGGGTTACAATATTACAGAAGGTCACTCAACCCAGTTTCGAGTGTAACCAGGTCAAAAATGCAAGAAACTACACCAGAATCACAAAAATAGATTCACAGAACGCATTCTAGCGGAAACATCATAACTCAGGCTCTCCAAGTCCAAATCCAGAAATTCCAAAACCAGATGAAAGCTAAGAAACAGGGCTACAATACATCAGAAGACCTCAACAACCAATTCCAAAGCATTCCCAACCAAAATAACCCATTACAGAAGCAATTCCCAAATTCGGGTAAAACCAGGGCAGCAAGGGTAATTCCGTCTTTTCTCAAGCTACGCTACTCCGATTGACCTGAAATTTTGCAAAAACCTCTAAAATATCATTCCCTATAACGTTCATGAAGACAACCTTGTCCAGTTCTCACCCTAACTAGGTCAAATGTTCCAAAACAACTCCAGATTTTCCAGTTCGAAATTCACTGCGGAAATCAACTAGCAGTCTTGCTTTATTCACTCATATCGCAGCACACACAACTCCAATTCAGGTAATTCCAAAGCCATTTGAAAGCTAAGATACAGGGATAGAATTCTTAAGAAGACATCAACAACTAAATCAGTAGTATTCCCAGTCAAACTAACCAATTACCAAAGCTGATTATCAGTTTCGGACAGAAACAGGGTAGCAGGGGTATTTCGGTCGTTTCACATGCTACCGAGCTCAGATTGAGCTGAAACTTTACAGGTAACTAGAAAACATCATTATCTACTATTTTCATGTTTTGTGCTAAGGCCAATTCGGCCTCTAACCTGGTCAAATAGAAACGGGCAGAACTGAACCATAAGAAATCTCAATTCTGGAATTTTCTCAACAACCATAGAAATCACCAAATCTTCCACACAAACCCACAAAAGTGATATATAAACCATCATTAACCCTTATTAGCATCTTACAACATCAAAAACAACATTTCTACCCAATTGCTATAAGCTTTTACAAGAGTTCAAGGCTGCTTTACCTTCCAAAGGTGGGTTTACAAGGCTGCACTTCAAGAACCAAGTTCATTAGCTTTCTTTTGCTCTAACTCCCAAGCTTGTTGGATGGGTTGCACAAAACCAGATTTTTTTTCTTGTTCTTTCTCTTATTTTCTCTTGGTTTTTCTCCCCTCTTTTCTCCCTAGAGCTGGCTGAAATTCTCTTTGTTGTTTTGGCCTTTGGTCTTGCTAAGAAGATATTAACTAAGTCCCTTGGTCAAAGTCCACTACCTTTTTGATTAGCCAATGAAAATAAAGCTTAGGAATATCATGGAACCTTTAGGAAGTCTAGCAACTTGTAATCAACCAAAGTCACACTATGGCCCAAACTTCTTTTAATCTTTACAATTAACTCCAATGAGTTGTCAAAAATATACCACATTTACCGCACTAGCGGGTCCCACATCCATAATACACTTCAAACTTAACGTGGACTAACTTGTATCAAGGAAATGATTTGAAAACTATATTTCCTTATAAAAATGTATAAGAAATGAATATATTGAAGAAAGGTACAAAATTATAGACAAGAAAACAAAATAACGTCTAAAAATATATTAAACAAAAATTTTCGGATTCTCATACTCATACTTTTCGGGGCGTCACAATCTCCCCTCCTTAAAAGAATGTCGTCCTCGACATTCCATCTTGCCCTAATCAAGTCGAGATATCCCGCAATAATTACTAATATTGCAAACCAAACCCACAGTCCGCCATCCTAAACGTCAAGCCTAGGATACACTACAGAGATCTGAAACCTAAACTCTGATACCAACTGTGACGGCCCCACCTCCCCCTAAGGCGAACCAGAGGGTTCGGCGGGCCGCCTGCCCGGCTCTCGCCGGGACTCAGTCGCTCACTACATTCCTCAAACAGATTACAATATAAATCTCAAAATTACATCAAATTCTCCAATGATTACATATTACAAATGCAGCGGAAACTGATTCCAATCGTGGAACGTATACTTACATCCATATCAATTTCAAATATTTATACAAGACCAACTCGTACATAAAATAGATCCAAACTTAAACTGTACACGATATAAGCCATCCAGTCACGTGAATAAGCACTCCAAGCTTTTCTTCGCCTTGAGCCCTGTGGGGGGGAAATAAAACATTTTTGGGGTGAGCTAGAAGCTCAGCGAGTAACCATTAAAATCAGTAATCAAATCGGTTTCACAATAGTTCATTTCAATGATGTCATATAGCAATGATGTCATAAATCAAATGATAAATCCGGAAACAACTACAACATTTGCAAAACAGTAAATATGGATTATCAATAATTCAAGGAACATTTACAATGGAAAGCGATAGTAACATTCATGAAAGGATACATTCATTCTCCTGACATTTTCCCGCTCATTTGGTCATTCATTTCATTTCATTCACCCCGTCCCTGGCTTTTGGCCAGGCTCCACCAACCTACATAGGTAATACTCGAGTATACCAAACGTTCACCCAAGTTCCTAATCGCCTGACCGAGTCCGCTTCTGGCTCAAGACGACCGGTAACAAGGGGCAATGGCCAGCTCAGCCCAAGAGGCTTACATTCATGCGCAAGTAACATTTCAATTGAAAATTTCACATTTATCGATGTCGAGTGCGATAAAGTACACACTCGCCTCGAAAACTCATTTTGGAAATCATTATAAGCGCTTAACACGTTATCAACCAAAATACAAGTCATGAAGTCAAGAAATATAGCAAACAAGGCACACTCAAATGCCAGCACACATGATATGCAAGAAAACATTTCAAAAGTAACTTTGGAAACAGTTCAAAAGTAAATAATGTAAGAAACGGTTCATAAATAACTTTAGAAGTAGTTTGAGGTCACTCACCTCCATGGCTCAGAAACCATCCATCATATATCATTGCCTTGCTCAAATCCAAGTCTTAGATCACAAACTCAATGCAATCAAACCCTTTAAAACTTCGGACAGCACTTCCCCTAAATTTGCTTACTTTCCCAGCCATCATGGCTTCATTATATCTTCAGCCAGTCCCAAAGGTACACATACAACAACAAGTTCATCCAATAGCCATTCAGCAAGCTCCAAGTAATACGAGTACAATTCAAGCTAGGGAGAAGTTCGGAAATGAAAGTTAAACTCAAAATCAGAAAAATAGTTTTGACGTCATTTTACGGTAATGGTACCAAAGGCACTACGATTATCGGATGAAGGTACAAGACCCACCGTTTCGAAGCTAAGAGACAGGGTTACAATATTACAGAAGGTCACTCAACCCAGTTTCGAGTGTAACCAGGTCAAAAATGCAAGAAACTACACCAGAATCACAAAAACAGATTCACAGAACGCATTCTAGCGGAAACATCATAACTCAGGCTCTCCAAGTCCAAATCCAGAAATTCCAAAACCAACTGAAAGCTAAGAAATAGGGCTACAATACATCAGAATACCTCAACAACCAATTCCAAAGCATTCCCAACCAAAATAACCCATTACAGAAGCAATTCCCAAATTCGGGTAAAACCAGGGCAGCAAGGGTAATTCCATCTTTTCTCAAGCTACGCTACTCCGATTGACCTGAAATTTTGCAAGCACCTCTAAAATATCATTCCCCATAACTTTCATGAAGACAACCTAGTCCAGTTCTCACCCTAACTAGGTCAAATGTTCCAAAACAACTCCAGATTTTCCAGTTCGAAATTCACTGCGGAAATCAACTAGCAGTCTTGCTTTATTCACTCATATCGCAGCACACACAACTCCAATTCAGGTAATTCCAAAGCCATTTGAAAGCTGAGATATAGGGCTAAAATTCTTAAGAAGACATCAACAACTAAATCAGTAGTATTCCCAGTCAAACTAACCAATTACCAAAGCTGATTATCAGTTTCGGACAGAAACAGGGTAGCAGGGGTATTTCGGTCGTTTCACAGGCTACCGAGCTCAGATTGAGCTGAAAATTTACAGGTAACTAGAAAACATCATTATCTACTACTTTCATGTTTTGTGCTAAGGCCAATTCGGCTTCTAACCTGGTCAAACAGAAACAGGCAGAACTGAACCATAAGAAATCTCAATTCTGGAATTTTCTCAACAACCATAGAAATCACCAAATCTTCCACACAAACCCACAAAAGTGATATATAAACCATCATTAACCCTTATTAGCATCTTACAACATCAAAAACAACATTTCTACCCAATTGCTATAAGCTTTTACAAGAGTTCAAGGCTGCTTTACCTTCCAAAGGTGGGTTTACAAGGCTGCACTTCAAGAACCAAGTTCATTAGCTTTCTTTTGCTCTAACTCCCAAGCTTGTTGGATGGGTTGCACAAAACCAGATTTTTTTTCTTGTTCTTTCTCTTATTTTCTCTTGGTTTTTCTCCCCTCTTTTCTCCCTAGAGCTGGCTGAAATTCTCTTTGTTGTTTTGGCCTTTGGTCTTGCTAAGAAGATATTAACTAAGTCCCTTGGTCAAAATCCACTACCTTTTTGATTAGCCAATGAAAATTAAGCTTAGGAATATCATGGAACCTTTAGGAAGTCTAGCAACTTGTAATCAACCAAAGTCACACTATGGCCCAAACTTCTTTTAATCTTTACAATTAACTCCAATGAGTTGTCAAAAATATACCACATTTACCGCACTAGCGGGTCCCACGTCCATAATACACTTCAAACTTAACGTGGACTAACTTGTATCAAGGAAATGATTTGAAAACTATATTTCCTTATAAAAATGTATAAGAAATGAATATATTGAAGAAAGGTACAAAATTATAGACAAGAAAACAAAATAACGTCTAGAAAATATATTAAAAAAAAATTTTCGGATTCTCATACTCATACTTTTCGGGGCGTCACAATCTCCCCTCCTTAAAAGAATGTCGTCCTCGACATTCCATCTTGCCCTAATCAAGTCGAGATATCCCGCAAGAATCACTAATATTGCAAACCAAACCCACAGTCCGGCATCCTAAACTTCAAGCCAAGGATACACTACAGAGATCTGAAACCTAAGCTCTGATACCAACTGTGACGGCCCCACCTCCCCCTAAGGCGAACCAGAGGGTTCGGCGGGCCGCCTGCCAGGCTCTCGCCGGGACTCAGTCGCTCACTACATTCCTCAAACAGATTACAATATAAATCTCAAAATTACATCAAATTCTCCAATGATTACATATTACAAATGCAGCGGAAACTGATTCCAATCGTGGAACGTATACTTACATCCATATCAATTTCAAATATTTATACAAGACCAACTCGTACATAAAATAGATCCAAACTTAAACTGTACACGATATAAGCCATCCAGTCACGTGAATAAGCGCTCCAAGCTTTTCTTCGCCTTGAGCCCTGTGGGGGGGGAAATAAAACATTTTTGGGGTGAGCTAGAAGTTCAGCGAGTAACCATTAAAATCAGTAAGCAAATCGGTTTCACAATAGTTCATTTCAATGATGTCATATATCAATGATGTCATAAATCAAATGATAAATCCGGAAACAACTACAACATTTGCAAAACAGTAAATATGGATTATCAATAATTCAAGGAACATTTACAATGGAAAGCGATAGTAACATTCATGAAAGGATACATTCATTCTCCTGACATTTCCCCGCTCATTTGGTCATTCATTTCATTTCATTCACCCCGTCCCTGGCTTTTGGCCAGGCTCCACCAACCTACATAGGTAATATTCGAGTATACCAAACGTTCACCCAAGTTCCTAATCACCTGACCGAGTCCGCTTCTGGCTCAAGACGACCGGTAACAAGGGGCAATGGCCAGCTCAGCCCAAGAGGCTTACATTCATGCGCAAGTAACATTTCAATTAAAAATTTCACATTTATCGAGGTCGAGTGCGATAAAGTACACACTCGCCTCAAAAACTCGTTTTGGAAATCATTATAAGCGCTTAACACGTTATCAACCAAAATACAAGTCATGAAGTCAAGAAATATAGCAAACAAGGCACACTCAAGTGCCAGCACACATGATATGCAAGAAAACATTTCAAAAGTAACTTTGGAAACAGTTCAAAAGTAAATAATGTAAGAAACGGTTCATAAATAACTTTAGAAGTAGTTTGAGGTCACTCACCTCCATGGCTCAGAAACCATCCATCATATATCATTGCCTTGCTCAAATCCAAGTTTTAGATCACAAACTCAATGCAATCAAACCCTTTAAAACTTCGGACAACACTTCCCCTAAATTTGCTTACTTTCACAGCCATCATGGCTTCATTATATCTTCAGCCAGTCCCAAAGGTACACATACAACAACAAGTTCATCCAATAGCCATTCAGCAAGCTCCAAGTAATACGAGTACAATTCAAGCTAGGGAGAAGTTCGGAAATGAAAGTTAAACTCAAAATCAGAAAAACAGTTTTGACGTCATTTTACGGTAATGGTACCAAAGGCACTACGATTATCGGATGAAGGTACAAGACCCACCGTTTCGAAGCTAAGAGACAGGGTTACAATATTACAGAAGGTCACTCAACCCAGTTTCGAGTGTAACCAGGTCAAAAATGCAAGAAACTACACCAGAATCACAAAAATAGATTCACAGAACGCATTCTAGCGGAAACATCATAACTCAGGCTCTCCAAGTCCAAATCCAGAAATTCCAAAACCAGATGAAAGCTAAGAAACAGGGCTACAATACATCAGAAGACCTCAACAACCAATTCCAAAGCATTCCCAACCAAAATAACCCATTACAGAAGCAATTCCCAAATTCGGGTAAAACCAGGGCAGCAAGGGTAATTCCGTCTTTTCTCAAGCTACGCTACTCCGATTGACCTGAAATTTTGCAAAAACCTCTAAAATATCATTCCCTATAACGTTCATGAAGACAACCTTGTCCAGTTCTCACCCTAACTAGGTCAAATGTTCCAAAACAACTCCAGATTTTCCAGTTCGAAATTCACTGCGGAAATCAACTAGCAGTCTTGCTTTATTCACTCATATCGCAGCACACACAACTACAATTCAGGTAATTCCAAAGCCATTTGAAAGCTAAGATACAGGGATAGAATTCTTAAGAAGACATCAACAACTAAATCAGTAGTATTCCCAGTCAAACTAACCAATTACCAAAGCTGATTATCAGTTTCGGACAGAAACAGGGTAGCAGGGGTATTTCGGTCGTTTCACATGCTACCGAGCTCAGATTGAGCTGAAACTTTACAGGTAACTAGAAAACATCATTATCTACTATTTTCATGTTTTGTGCTAAGGCCAATTCGGCCTCTAACCTGGTCAAATAGAAACGGGCAGAACTGAACCATAAGAAATCTCAATTCTGGAATTTTCTCAACAACCATAGAAATCACCAAATCTTCCACACAAACCCACAAAAGTGATATATAAACCATCATTAACCCTTATTAGCATCTTACAACATCAAAAACAACATTTCTACCCAATTGCTATAAGCTTTTACAAGAGTTCAAGGCTGCTTTACCTTCCAAAGGTGGGTTTACAAGGCTGCACTTCAAGAACCAAGTTCATTAGCTTTCTTTTGCTCTAACTCCCAAGCTTGTTGGATGGGTTGCACAAAACCAGAATTTTTTTCTTGTTCTTTCTCTTATTTTCTCTTGGTTTTTCTCCCCTCTTTTCTCCCTAGAGCTGGCTGAAATTCTTCTTGTTGTTTTGGCCTTTGGTCTTGCTAAGAAGATATTAACTAAGTCCCTTGGTCAAAGTCCACTACCTTTTTTATTAGCCAATGAAAATTAAGCTTAGGAATATCATGGAACCTTTAGGAAGTCTAGCAACTTGTAATCAACCAAAGTCACACTATGGCCCAAACTTCTTTTAATCTTTACAATTAACTCCCATGAGTTGTCAAAAATATACCACATTTACCGCACTAGCGGGTCCCACGTCCATAATACACTTCAAACTTAACGTGGACTAACTTGTATCAAGGAAATGATTTGAAAACTATATTTTCTTATAAAAATGTATAAGAAATGAAAATATTGAAGAAAGGTACAAAATTATAGACAAGAAAACAAAATAACGTCTAGAAAATATATTAAAAAAAATTTTCGGATTCTCATACTCATACTTTTCGGAGCGTCACAATCTCCCCTCCTTAAAAGAATGTCGTCCTCGACATTCCATCTTGCCCTAATCAAGTCGAGATATCCCGCAAGAATCACTAATATTGCAAACCAAATCCACAGTCCGACATCCTAAACTTCAAGCCTAGGATACACTACAGAGATCTGAAGCATAAGCTCTGATACCAACTGTGACGGCCCCACCTCCCCCTAAGGCGAACCAGAGGGTTCGGCGGGCCGCTTGCCCGGCACTCGCCGGGACTCAGTCGCTCACTACATTCCTCAAACAGATTACAATATAAATCTCAAAATTACATCAAATTCTCCAATGATTACATATTACAAATGCAGCGGAAACTGATTCCAATCGTGGAACGTATACTTACATCCATATCAATTTCAAATATTTATACAAGACCAACTCGTACATAAAATAGATCCAAACTTAAACTGTACACGATATAAGCCATCCAGTCACGTGAATAAGCACTCCAAGCTTTTCTTCGCCTTGAGCCCTGTGGGGGGGGGAAATAAAACATTTTTGGGGTGAGCTAGAAGCTCAGCGAGTAACCATTAAAATCAGTAATCAAATCGGTTTCACAAGAGTTCATTTCAATGATGTCATATAGCAATGATGTCATAAATCAAATGATAAATCCGGAAACAACTACAACATTTGCAAAACAGTAAATATGGATTATCAATAATTCAAGGAACATTTACAATGGAAAGCGATAGTAACATTCATGAAAGGATACATTCATTCTCCTGACATTTCCCCGCTCATTTGGTCATTCATTTCATTTCATTCACCCCGTCCCTGGCTTTTGGCCAGGCTCCACCAACCTACATAGGTAATATTCGAGTATACCAAACGTTCACCCAAGTTCCTAATCGCCTGACCGAGTCCGCTTCTGGCTCAAGACGACCGGTAACAAGGGGCAATGGCCAGCTCAGCCCAAGAGGCTTACATTCATGCGCAAGTAACATTTCAATTGAAAATTTCACATTTATCGAGGTCGAGTGCGATAAAGTACACACTCGCCTCGAAAACTTGTTTTGGAAATCATTATAAGCGCTTAACACGTTATCAACCAAAATACAAAGTCATGAAGTCAAGAAATATAGCAAACAAGGCACACTCAAATGCCAGCACACATGATATGCAAGAAAACATTTCAAAAGTAACTTTGGAAACAGTTCAAAAGTAAATAATGTAAGAAACGGTTCATAAATAACTTTAGAAGTAGTTTGAGGTCACTCACCTCCATGGCTCAGAAACCATCCATAATATATCATTGCCTTGCTCAAATCCAAGTCTTAGATCACAAACTCAATACAATCAAACCCTTTAAAACTTCGGACAGCACTTCCCCTAAATTTGCTTACTTTCCCAGCCATCATGGCTTCATTATATCTTCAGCCAGTCCCAAAGGTACACATACAACAACAAGTTCATCCAATAGCCATTTAGCAAGCTCCAAGTAATACGAGTACAATTCAAGCTAGGGAGAAGTTCGGAAATGAAAGTTAAACTCAAAATCAGAAAAAGAGTTTTGACGTCATTTTACGGTAATGGTACCAAAGGCACTAAGATTATCGGATGAAGGTGCAAGACCCAGCGTTTCGAAGCTAAGAGACAGGGTTACAATATTACAGAAGGTCACTCAACCCAGTTTCGAGTGTAACCAGGTCAAAAATGCAAGAAACTACAGCAGAATCACAAAAACAGATTCACAGAACGCATTCTAGCGGAAACATCATAACTCAGGCTCTCCAAGTCCAAAAACAGAAATTCCAAAACCCGCTGAAAGCTAAGAAACAGGGCTACAATACATCAGAAGACCTCAACAACCAATTCCAAAGCATTCCCAACCAAAATAACCCATTACAGAAGCAATTCCCAAATTCGGGTAAAACCAGGGCAGCAAGGGTAATTCCATCTTTTCTCAAGCTACGCTACTCCGATTGACCTGAAATTTTGTAAGCACCTCTAAAACATCATTCCCTATAACTTTCATGAAGACAACCTAGTACAGTTCTCACCCTATCTAGGTCAAATGTTCCAAAAAAACTCCAGATTTTCCAATTCGAAATTCACTGCAGAAAGCAACTAGCAGTCTTGCTTTATTCACTCATATCGCAGCACACACAACTCCAATTCAGGTAATTCCAAAGCCATTTGAAAGCTAAGATACAGGGCTAGAATTCTTAAGAAGACATCAACAACTAAATCAGTAGTATTCCCAGTCAAACTAACCAATTACCAAAGCTGATTATCAGTTTCGGACAGAAACAGGGTAGCAGGGGTATTTCGGTCGTTTCACATGCTACCGAGCTCAGATTGAGCTGAAAATTTACAGGTAACTAGAAAACATCATTATCTACTACTTTCATGTTTTGTGCTAAGGCCAATTCGGCCTCTAACCTGGTCAAACAGAAACGGGCAGAACTGAACCATAAGAAATCTCAATTCTGGAATTTTCTCAACAACCATAGAAATCACCAAATTTTCCACACAAACCCACAAAAGTGATATATAAACCATCATTAACCCTTATTAGCATCTTACAACATCAAAAACAACATTTCTACCCAATTGCTATAAGCTTTTACAAGAGTTCAAGGCTGCTTTACCTTCCAAAGGTGAGTTTACAAGGCTGCACTTCAAGAACCAAGTTCATTAGCTTTCTTTTGCTCTAACTCCCAAGCTTGTTGGATGGGTTGCACAAAACCAGAATTTTTTTCTTGTTCTTTCTCTTATTTTCTCTTGGTTTTTCTCCCCTCTTTTCTCCCTAGAGCTGGCTGAAATTCTCCTTGTTGTTTTGGCCTTTGGTCTTGCTAAGAAGATATTAACTAAGTCCCTTGGTCAAAGTCCACTACCTTTTTGATTAGCGAATGAAAATTAAGCTTAGGAATATCATGGAACCTTTAGGAAGTCTAGCAACTTGTAATCAACCAAAGTCACACTATGGCCCAAACTTCTTTTAATCTTTACAATTAACTCCAATGAGTTGTCAAAAATATACCACATTTACCGCACTAGCGGGTCCCACGTCCATAATACACTTCAAACTTAACGTGGACTAACTTGTATCAAGGAAATGATTTGAAAACTATATTTCCTTATAAAAATGTATAAGAAATGAATATATTGAAGAAAGGTACAAAATTATAGACAAGAAAACAAAATAACGTCTAGAAAATTTATTAAAAAATAATTTTCGGATTCTCATACTCATACTTTTCGGGGCGTCACAATCTCCCCTCCTTAAAAGAATGTCGTCCTCGACATTCCATCTTGCCCTAATCAAGTCGAGATATCCCGCAAGAATCACTAATATTGCAAACCAAACCCACAGTCCGGCATCCTAAACTTCAAGCCTAGGATACACTACAGAGATCTGAAACCTAAGCTCTGATACCAACTGTGACGGCCCCACCTCCCCCTAAGGCGAACCAGAGGGTTCGGCGGGCCGCCTGCCCGGCTCTTGCCGGGACTCAGTCGCTCACTACATTCCTCAAACAGATTACAATATAAATCTCAAAATTACATCAAATTCTCCAATGATTACATATTACAATTGCAGCGGAAACTAATTCCAATCGTGGAACGTATACTTACATCCATATCAATTTCAAATATTTATACAAGACCAACTCGTACATAAAATAGATCCAAACTTAAACTGTACACGATATAAGCCATCCAGTCACGTGAATAAGCATTCCAAGCTTTTCTTCGCCTTGAGCCCTGTGGGGGGGGAATAAAACATTTTTGGGGTGAGCTAGAAGCTCAGCGAGTAACCATTAAAATCAGTAATCAAATCGGTTTCACAATAGTTCATTTCAATGATGTCATATAGCAATGATGTCATAAATCAAATGATAAATCCAGAAACAACTACAACATTTGCAAAACAGTAAATATGGATTATCAATAATTCAAGGAACATTTACAATGGAAAGCGATAGTAACATTCATGAAAGGATACATTCATTCTCCTGACATTTCCCCACTCATTTGGTCATTCATTTCATTTCATTCACCCCGTGTGACGCCCCGAGGCAGAAGAAAAGGGAAAAATTTCTAGTGAATAGAGTTTTGAGGGAAAATCCGGCCAGAAGCCGTGCAAATTCCTTATATTTTTCTTAAAATTCCCTTTTCTTTGACAAATACCACTTTATAATGGCCATACTACTCAATCACCCCACAATAAGTGCCAATGAACCTAGAAAATAGGATTTTTCACTTCGGTTTCAAATTGAGCAAAATTAGGTTTTCTCGATTTTCTCGCCGGATGAATTTTCGGTATGGAGCAAGGATTAAATTTGGTGAATAAAAGTGATTTTTAAGTGAGAAATAATATGTGATTAGGAGAAATGAAATAAAGTTAGTGAATGGGAAGTAAAAACCCTAGTGCGGGTGTTTTTAAGGAAAACGGCGCGAACCGACGGGTCCCGCGCACTACCGTTTGAACGCACCATTTGACCACCACTTTCTTACCCTGCAAGCTCATTGATTTTTGAGCAAAATATCCTCTCAATATCAGCTAAGTCTGACCGAAAATGTTGACTAATTATGCAAGGAAAGAAAGAAATAAATTGAGTGGATGTGGTAGTGCCAAGTGTTGGCAAATGAATGACCAAGACCTTACTTAACCATCTTACCTTCTTATATCCCAAATGAACTAAGTCTTCCACCTTATTTCTGCTGCTAAGAGCCGAGAGAGGGAGAGAGGAAGAATAAGAGAGAAACCTCTTCATTTCTTCTTGGATTCATCTATAAAGCAAGAATCAAACCAAACCAAACCGATTAATCTTCTCCTTGAGTGATTAGCTAGTGTTTGGTGGTGAAATTTTGGAAAGAGAAGGCTTGGGCTACCCTTGGAGAACTCAAATCAAGGTAAGAGGATGATATCTCTCTAACTTTCTCTTTCAATCATGGTTAAAGTAAGCTTAGTAGCTTGATTGGTGGTGGATTCATGGATGCTAGCATGTGTAGAAGTTTTTCCCCAATTTAATTGATGAACTAGGGCTGTGGAATTTCTGCCCAACTTGATGTGTGATACTTGTATGTTACCATTGAGGTTTTATAAGGTGTTTTGGGAGTGATTGGAGTGAGAAATTAGGGAAAATTTCACTAGAAACTACAAATTCCAGATTTCTGGAAAATTCTTGATCATTTCTGTCCGAATTTGTATCTATGTGTTAGAGGCCGAATTGGCCTTGAGTCAAAGAAGAAAAGTTGTATAGAATGGTATTTTATAGGTGCCTATAAAATTTCAGCTCAATCGGAGCAACGCAGAACGTGAAAAGTCCAAAATACCCCTACTGTTTTAAGAATTTCCCAGCAGTCCGTTTCTTCAGTTCAGTCCAGTTTATCACGATTTTTGACCAGGATCCATTCTGATTTAGCTCTGGGCCAAAACATAAAAGTTGTAGTGTTCTGAAGTAGCTTTAAAATGCCTCAAAGAAAACCTGATTCGGACTTGTGTACACTGAGTTAGGTCCGTTACAGCATAATGCGTTTAAACAGCCGATGAATTGGTTTCTGGTTTAGTAATCTGAGATTTTGACTAAGTTACATTAGGAAATGGACTAAGTGACCTTCATGAATGTTGTAACTTTGTGTCTTAGCTTCGAAACGGCATAGGTTTTGCCTTAATCCGATAAGCGTAGCCTCGGACAAGTTATTTCCGCTTTTATACGTCAAATCTGTCTTGTGCCACATTGAATTTCTGCACTTGTACTTGATGCGATTCTTGTTGTTATGATATTGTGAGCCTATGGAACGGCTCTTGACATAAATTGCTGATATGTATGATGTTGGGTTGTGTTTGAGAAAAACAATGAAGCCTAAAAGGCTGGAAAATTAGGTAAACACAAAGGGCATGCTGCCCGAATTTATACTCGAGGACTAGGAAACGAGACTTGTAACTTGTGTAAAGTTAAGTGATTATTACTTGAACTAGCAAGCACCTTTGCTACTTTGTTTATCGAGGGTTATACATTAGGACTTGGCCGAACTTGTACCCTTGAGGAAAAGACATAATGGCCAATGTAAACTTGTATTTCCTTGTACTTTCAACTCAAGTGTTATTTCCAAGTATCTATACTACAAAACCTTATGATTTGAAAAGTGAGCAAGTGTTTCACGAATGCCTTTCAAATGAATTTCAATTGATTGATTCTTAATGAACGGAACGTTTAAGTTTCGAATCTTACTCGTGTTTCAAGTTCTCAAATTGGATTTTTATCGCAGAGCTGGACTTCAAACCTGGAGTATAGTTGAACGTGAATACTTGAAGCACTATATTTTGTGTGAGTGATCCCTCGACTGTCCCAAAGTTACTTTTGAACTAATTCTTGCATTTATTACTCCATTGCATATCATTTGGGGGTTCGGGTGTGTGCCATGACATAATTTGGCTCCAATGAGTTCCTGGAAAGTCTTGTGCTTAGAACCAATGTCTCCACTATTGTTTACACGTTCTTTGGAGCACGATGGCTCCTTACTTCTGTTTCATGGTTACATGATCTAAACGAGCATTGGATATTTAAGTACAAGAACTTCACTGGCTCACATGAGCAATAAATGAACATTTGATTACTGCATCATAACATCATATTAATGCTTTATTGTGAAATATACTTGGCTGTTGATTTTACTGGTCACTCGCTGAGCTTCTAGCTCACCCCCTATTATCTTCTTCTCCCCACAGGGATCGAGGTAAAGGAAGACCTTGTATTTGGATCTTTGTGTGGCTGGATGGCGTACATCTTGTATAGTTTAGTTTTGGTTTTGATTTATGTACTTTTGGGCTTGTATAAATATTTGGAATTGAATCGGATGTAAATCTACATTTTTCGCTTAGAACTAGTTTCCGCTTCGATTATGATATGTAAATTTTGGAGAATATGATGTAAAAGTTGAGTTTTATCTTGTAATTCATTCGAGGACTGTAGGGAATGACTGAGTCCTGGCGAGAGCTGGGCAGGCGGCCCGTTGACCCCTCTGGTTCGCCTTAGGGAAAATGGGGTCGTTACAATTGGTATCAGAGCTTAGGTTCCAGATCTCTGTAGCGTATCCTAGAGTTAAAGTTTAGGATGTTTGGCTGTGAGAGTAATTTGAATATTATGTGAACGAGGAGCTATTGTATCCTAGTGGTACAAAGAAATTGATTGTTTGAGAATTCCTTATTTGGGACTTGTAGAAAAACAAAAAAAAAAAAAAATTGAGGAATTAGATGACTAGTGAAAGATTGGACGAATTTGAATTCTAGTATGTTTGTAAGTGTGGAAGGAATTGAGGTGATTCCTAGTACTGGCCATGGCCATGGATAAAAGGTGAGATGTGATAGTCAAATTTTATGAGTAATGATTTTGAACCAAGATAAAAGTACCAAAGGAATAAAATGCATTTTCGCCCCCTACTTTCTAAAGAAATTTTGTTTTGGGATTTTGAAGAAAAGCTAGGATGTACTAGTTTTATTTGTATGCAATGATTGGAAATAAGATATATATGCTTTAAGTATGTGTAATTTGCCGATTTTAGTAAAAATGTGAGTTTTACTTGAAGTTCAAATTTGAAAAGTTGTGAATACCTGATGAGCTTGTTGAATTTTTTATATGATGGGTTAATACCAGGATAACAATTTCTAAACTAAGTTTTCCCCTTGATTGTATACCGGCATATTCTCACACTTGAATTGGTCCATGCTTTATACAAAGAAAAATATATATATATCCTGAGTTTTCGAGAGAATGGCAAGCTTATGTTTACTAATGTGAATCCTGAACTTGATAAGATTTTGATTACTTTAAACACTCATCTTATGTTTTAAAATTCTTGACTTTCAAGAAGAGTGAGCCAATTTTAAATGTACAGATTGAGACAACTTTGAGATATAGAGTGGCTGTATTCAAGAGTACGAAGTTAGTGTGAATTGACTTGGGTTCCATTTGGCACGTTAGTTAGCAAGTGTATTCATTTCTTGGGTTTGAACTTGGAACTTGCGACTGTACTATAGAACCTAAGATTGGTTATTCTTGGAGATGATGGCATTTTGAACTTCGACATGGATAACCTTTGACTTCGGCTTGTGTTATGGATTTCTTGGATCTAATGTCGTGAAGGCATGTAATCTGATTGAAATGAGCAATAATTGGACCATGTGGAAGACCTAGGAAGGGTGGTCCACATCGTGAGACTTTTGTATCTAGCTTACCTATGCTTTTATCTTTTATGGTACCTAAGTGTTTATATACAAATTCCGACATATTGGCCTTATTTTATGACTTTTAACTCAGGTTATAACTTTTGATATATGTAATAAATCATGACCTGATTTTAAATGTTTTTGCAACTAGTATACGTGTTAAGTTCTTTCATGCTTAGTTAATCCTTTTCCTGCACTTACAGATTTTTATTAAGTATGGTAGCAGGGCTAGGAGTAAAGGGCTGTGACCGAGGGTTTAGCCAACTCCGTATTCATGGGAGAAATTGATGGACAGATTCATACAGTTTAATAGGTCCCTAGTACTGAATATGAATCGAAAATAAACCCGAAGATCAGATCTACTAGTGTATAATGGATTAATCTAGTCGGAAACTTGGTGAAATTTTCTTGTGCGCAACATATGTTAGGGTTGGTTCTGTGCCAATATTACAACCTTAGGAAGTTTGAACCCCGAAAGTATTGTATTGAGTTGATAAGAGAACTTGAACTGCCTGAAACCGATTAGACTGAGCTTACTTGAGACTTGAACCTGTTTAGGCTAGTGTGCCTTACGTACCTTGATGGACCTAATTTGGCTGAATATATGGAATGTGAACTTGAATCTTGTGACTGCTTAAGAATGTGATTTACTGGGCATAAGTTGGACGAGTGAGTTCTTAATTGTACTGGTGCTCCATGAACCTAAAGCATTTGACCCTGCTTTTGAACCTCTTTCTATTCGTGCTGCATGAACCTGAAATATTCCGTCCTGTTTTGAACCTATTTGTTTGAACTCTACTGTTACCCTACTCGTGAACTTACTCGTACTCATATGGTTGTAGACCGGCTACTACTCTTCTGTAGCGGTTGAACTGAACCTCTCTGGTGGGGCATTGCCTGTTGTGTTGTCCAGCACCGCCATTCTTCTGGCGAGGCATGCCTGTTGTGTTGTCCATCACCACCAGAGATGGAATTATGAACTGAGGTTCTCTGGCGAAGTTTAGCCGATGTGCTAACTTGTTGTGTTGTCCAGCACCGCCAGGGACGAATACATGAACTGAGGTTCTCTGGCAAAGTTTAGCCGATGTGCTAACTTGTTGTGTTGTCCAGCACCGCCAGGGACAAATACTTGAACTGAGGCTTTTGGTGAAGCATAGCCGTTGTGCTAGCTTGTTGTGTTGTCCATCACCGCCAGGGCCAACTTACTGAACTGAAATTCTTTGGTGAAGCATAGCCGTTGTGCTAGCTTGTTGTGTTGTCCAGCACCACCAAGGATGAATATTTGATCTAAAGTTTCGCTATATCCTGCATTTCTTCCGAATATCTGGGACTTTACGTCCAACCTCAAGCTTTTTGCCTGTTTTATCTAATCACTTGATTAACTCCCTAGTGGACCATGACTATTGGATAAGTTGGATCGGCGTGATATTTAGTACTTGAATTTGATAAGTGATTATTTGATAAGCCATGCTTTACTGGATCATGAATTACGATAAGTGAAATTAGAGTGATTCTTAGTATGTGATTGATCTTTTAGATACTTGATCTGATTAGTATTTGATTATGATAAGCGAGATTGAAATGATTCTTAATACGTGATCGATTTTCGAGAACTATTTTAATCTGATTAGTACAAGTTGGAATGTCGAGGACGACATTCTTTTAAGGAGGGGAGTTTGTGACGCCCCGAGGCAGAAGAAAAGGGAAAAATTTCTGGTGAATAGAGTTTTGTGGGAAAATCCGGCCAGAAGCCGTGCAAATTCCTTATATTTTTCTTAAAATTCCCTTTTCTTTGACAAATACCACTTTATAATGGCCATACTACTCAATCACCCCACAATAAGTGCCAATGAACCTAGAAAATAGGATTTTTCACTTCGGTTTCAAATTGAGCAAAATTAGGTTTTCTCGATTTTCTCGCCGGATGAATTTTCGGTATGGAGCAAGGATTAAATTTGGTGAATAAAAGTGACTTTTAAGTGAGAAATAATATGTGATTAGGAGAAATGAAATAAATTTAGTGAATGGGAAGTAAAAACCCTAGTGCGGGTGTTTTTAAGGAAAACGGCGCGAACCGACGGGTCCCGCGCACTACCGTTTGAACGCACCATTTGACCACCACTTTCTTACCCTACAAGCTCATTGATTTTTGAGCAAAATATCCTCTCAATATCAGCTAAGTCTGACCGAAAATGTTGACTAATTATGCAAGGAAAGAAAGAAATAAATTGAGTGGATGTGGTAGTGCCAAGTGTTGGCAAATGAATGACCAAGACCTTACTTAACCATCTTACCTTCTTATATCCCAAATGAGCTAAGTCTTCCACCTTATTTCTGCTGCTAAGAGCCGAGAGAGGGAGAGAGGAAGAATAAGAGAGAAACCTCTTCATTTCTTCTTGGATTCATCTATAAAGCAAGAATCAAACCAAACCAAACCGATTAATCTTCTCCTTGAGTGATTAGCTAGTGTTTGGTGGTGAAATTTTGGAAAGAGAAGGCTTGGGCTACCCTTGGAGAACTCAAATCAAGGTAAGAGGATGATATCTCTCTAACTTTCTCTTTCAATCATGGTTAAAGTAAGCTTAGTAGCTTGATTGGTGGTGGATTCATGGATGCTAGCATGTGTAGAAGTTTTTTCCCAATTTAATTGATGAACTAGGGCTGTGGAATTTCTGCCCAACTTGATGTGTGATACTTGTATGTTACCATTGAGGTTTTATAAGGTGTTTTGGGAGTGATTGGAGTGAGAAATTAGGGAAAATTTCACTAGAAACTACAAATTCCAGATTTCTGGAAAATTCTTGATCATTTCTGTCCGAATTTGTATCTATGTGTTAGAGGCCGAATTGGCCTTGGGTCAAAGAAGGAAAACATAAAAGTTGTAGTGTTCTGAAGTAGCTTTAAAATACCTCAAAGAAAACCTGATTCGGACTTGTGTACACTGAGTTAGGTCCGTTACAGCATAATGCGTTTAAACAGCCGATGAATTGGTTTCTGGTTTAGTAATCTGAGATTTTGACTAAGTTACATTAGGAAATGGATTAAGTGACCTTCATGAATGTTGTAACTTTGTGTCTTAGCTTCGAAACGGCATAGGTTTTGCCTTAATCCGATAAGCGTAGCCTCGGACAAGTTATTTCTGCTTTTATACGTCAAATCTGTCTTGTGCCACATTGAATTTCTGCACTTGTACTTGATGCGATTCTTGTTGTTATGATATTGTGAGCCTATGGAACGGCTCTTGACATAAATTGCTGATATGTATGATGTTGGGTTGTGTTTGAGAAAAACAATGAAGCCTAAAAGGCTGGAAAATTAGGTAAACACAAAGGGCATGCTGCCCGAATTTATACTCGAGGACTAGGAAACGAGACTTGTAACTTGTGTAAAGTTAAGTGATTATTACTTGAACTAGCAAGCACCTTTGCTACTTTGTTTATCGAGGGTTATACATTAGGACTTGGCCGAACTTGTACCCTTGAGGAAAAGACATAATGGCCAATGTAAACTTGTATTTCCTTGTACTTTCAACTCAAGTGTTATTTCCAAGTATCTATACTACAAAACCTTATGATTTGAAAAGTGAGCAAGTGTTTCACGAATGCCTTTCAAATGAATTTCAATTGGTTGATTCTTAATGAACGGAACATTTAAGTTTCGAATCTTACTCGTGTTTCAAGTTCTCAAATTGGATTTTTATCGCAGAGCTGGACTTCAAACCTGGAGTATAGTTGAACGTGAATACTTGAAGCACTATATTTTGTGTGAGTGATCCCTCGACTGTCCCAAAGTTACTTTTGAACTAATTCTTGCATTTATTACTCCATTGCATATCATTTGGGGGTTCGGGTGTGTGCCATGACATAATTTGGCTCCAATGAGTTCCTGGAAAGTCTTGTGCTTAGAACCAATGTCTCCACTATTGTTTACACGTTCTTTGGAGCACGATGGCTCCTTACTTCTGTTTCATGGTTACATGATCTAAACGAGCATTGGATATTTAAGTAAAAGAACTTCACTGGCTCACATGAGCAATAAATGAACATTTGATTACTGCATCATGACATCATATTAATGCTTTATTGTGAAATATACTTGGCTGTTGATTTTACTGGTCACTCGCTGAGCTTCTAGCTCACCCCCTATTATCTTCTTCTCCCCACAGGGATCGAGGTAAAGGAAGACCTTGTATTTGGATCTTTGTGTGGCTGGATGGCGTACATCTTGTATAGTTTAGTTTTGGTTTTGATTTATGTACTTTTGGGCTTGTATAAATATTTGGAATTGAATCGGATGTAAATCTACATTTTTCGCTTAGAACTAGTTTCCGCTTCGATTGTGATATGTAAATTTTGGAGAATATGATGTAAAAGTTGAGTTTTATCTTGTAATTCATTCGAAGACTGTAGGGAATGACTGATTCCTGGCGAGAGCTGGGCAGGCGGCCCGTTGACCCCTCTGGTTCGCCTTAGGGGAAAATGGGGTCGTTACACCCCGTCCCTGGCTTTTGGCCAGGGTCCACCAACCTACATAGGTAATACTCGAGTATACCAAATGTTCACCCAAGTTCCTAATCGCCTGACCGAGTCCGCTTCTGGCTCAAGACGACCGGTAACAAGGGGCAATGGCCAGCTCAGCCCAAGAGGCTTACATTCATGCGCAAGTAACATTTCAATTGAAAATTTCACATTTATCGAGGTCGAGTGCGATAAAGTACACACTCGCCTCGAAAACTCGTTTTGGAAATCATTATAAGCGCTTAACACGTTATCAACCAAAATACAAGTCATGAAGTCAAGAAATATAGCAAACAAGGCACACTCAAATGCCAGCACACATGATATGCAAGAAAACATTTCAAAAGTAACTTTGGAAACAGTTCAAAAGTAAATAATGTAAGAAACGGTTCATAAATAACTTTAGAAGTAGTTTGAGGTCACTCACCTCCATGGCTCAGAAACCATCCATCATATATCATTGCCTTGCTCAAATCCAAGTCTTAGATCACAAACTCAATGCAATCAAACCCTTTAAAACTTCGGACAGCACTTCCCCTAAATTTGCTTACTTTCCCAGCCATCATGGCTTCATTATATCTTCAGCCAGTCCCAAAGGTACACATACAACAACAAGTTCATCCAATAGCCATTCAGCAAGCTCCAAGTAATACGAGTACAATTCAAGCTAGGGAGAAGTTCGGAAATGAAAGTTAAACTCAAAATCAGAAAAACAGTTTTGACGTCATTTTACGGTAATGGTACCAAAGGCACTATGATTATCGGATGAAGGTGAAAGACCCACCGTTTCGAAGCTAAGAGATAGGGTTACAATATTACAGAAGGTCACTCAACCTAGTTTCGAGTGTAACCAGGTCAAAAATGCAAGAAACTACACCAGAATCACAAAAACAGATTCACAGAACGCATTCTAGCGGAAACATCATAACTCAGGCTCTCCAAGTCCAAATCCAGAAATTCCAAAACCAGCTGAAAGCTAAGAAACAGGGCTACAATACATCAGAAGACCTCAACAACCAATTCCAAAGCATTCCCAACCAAAATAACCCATTACAGAAGCAATTCCCAAATTCGGGTAAAACCAGGGCAGCAAGGGTAATTCCGTCTTTTCTCAAGCTACGCTACTCCGATTGACCTGAAATTTTTCAAGTACCTCTAAAATATCATTCCCTATAACTTTTATGAAGACAACATAGTCCAGTTCTCACCCTAAATAGGTCAAATGTTCCAAAACAACTCCAGATTTTCCAGTTCAAAATTCACTGCGGAAATCAACTAGCAGTCTTGCTTTATTCACTCATATCGCAGCACAGACAACTCCAATTCAGGTAATTCCAAAGCCATTTGAAAGCTAAGATATAGGGTTAGAATTCGTAAGAAGACATCAACAACTAAATCAGTAGTATTCCCAGTCAAACTAGCCAATTACCAAAGCTGATTATCAGTTTCGGACAGAAACAGGGTAGCAGGGGTATTTCGGTCGTTTCACAGGCTACCGAGCTCAGATTGAGTTGAAAATTTACAGGTAACTAGAAAACATCATTATCTACTACTGTCATGTTTTGTGCTAAGGCCAATTCGGCCTCTAACCTGGTCAAACAGAAACGGGCAGAACTGAACCATAAGAAATCTCAATTCTGGAATTTTCTCAACAACCATAGAAATCACCAAATCTTCCACACAAACCCACAAAAGTGATATATAAACCATCATTAACCCTTATTAGCATCTTACAACATCAAAAACAACATTTCTACCCAATTGCTATAAGCTTTTACAAGAGTTCAAGGCTGCTTTACCTTCCAAAGGTGGGTTTACAAGGCTGCACTTCAAGAACCAAGTTCATTAGCTTTCTTTTGCTCTAACTCCCAAACTTGTTGGATGGGTTGCACAAAACCAGAATTTTTTTCTTGTTCTTTCTCTTATTTTCTCTTGGTTTTTCTCCCCTCTTTTCTCCCTAGAGCTGGCTGAAATTCTCCTTGTTGTTTTGGCCTTTGGTCTTGCTAAGAAGATATTAACTAAGTCCCTTGGTCAAAGTCCACTACCTTTTTGATTAGCGAATGAAAATTAAGCTTAGGAATATCATGGAACCTTTAGGAAGTCTAGCAACTTGTAATCAACCAAAGTCACACTATGGCCCAAACTTCTTTTAATCTTTACAATTAACTCCAATGAGTTGTCAAAAATATACCACATTTACCGCACTAGCGGGTCCCACGTCCATAATACACTTCAAACTTAACGTGGACTAACTTGTATCAAGGAAATGATTTGAAAACTATATTTCCTTATAAAAATGTATAAGAAATGAATATATTGAAAAAAGGTACAAAATTATAGACAAGAAAACAAAATAACGTCTAGAAAATATATTAAAAAAAAATTTTCGGATTCTCATACTCATACTTTTCGGGGCGTCACAGATGCACGCGAGCGCGAGGTTAAGCGAGCTCGCAAGGTCAGGGGTCGTGCGGAGACCATCCTTAATCTGTGCGACGACGGACTCGAGGAGTCTAGTGATGAGGCCTCGTATGCTGGGGCCGAGACTGGGGAGGAGTCTACTCCGTCGCCTGGATCCCAGACCCCGGCGACTGACTAGTCCTTGATCTTTAGGCATCTTTTGGATGGTTGGTGGTTTTTGTATGTACATAGGGATAGGGATAGAGCCTTAGCTAACCGTTTTGGGTTGAGTTAGCTACGTGTAAATTTCTTTTGATAGGCCTATCCTCGGGAGGATCGTTTATGTACGTACGTGCCTTGGCCGTACTTGACTGACTGATTGTATATATGTGTTTGGCTTGTATATATGTGTGTTTGTGATTATGCTTGGACTGTATACCTATGTGTTTTTGTGCAAAGTTTAAGTGTTGCTTATATGTTTTGTTACTACTTTGGTTTAGTATTCTTGTTTAGATCAAGTAGAACTCATGGAAGGTACACGGAGTGGTCGGGGACGTGGGCGCGGAACTAGACAACCCACACCGGTTAGGGAAACGGGGGAAACCTCTACTGGACCCAATCCTGGACCGCAAATAGACCCGAATGTACAAATAGCTGCTGCTATGCAGCAAATGACCAATTTACTAGCACAAGTAGTGCAACAACAGGGCCAGAACCCAAATCCTAACCCCCGAAACCCTGGCCATCATATCGAGAGCGAAGATAGAGCGCTAGAACGTTTTCAAAAGTTTTCTCCGCCAAAGTTTGTTGGGGGACCCGACCCTGATGTTACTGAGAAATGGCTTGAGAAGATGGTAGACATTTTTCCAACTCTACATTACCCAGACGAACGGCAGGTGACTTTTGCCGTGTTTCAACTTGAGGGGGTTGCCCGTTCCTGGTGGAACGTAATTAGACAGAAATGGGAGCTGGAGCAGACGCCTAGGACTTGGGTGAACTTCATCCGAGAATTTAATGCAAAGTTTTTCCCTCCTCTAGTCCAGGAGAGGAAGGAGGACGAGTTTATCCGGCTCCGGCAAGGGGCTCAGACTGTGGCGGAATATGAGAGTCAGTTCACCAGCCTGTCCAAATTCGCGCCTGAGCTAATCATGACTGAGCAAAGACGAATTAGGCGCTTTATTCAGGGTTTGAACGTTGAGATCCAGAAAGACCTCGCGGCGGCTCCAATCACTACGTTTAGCGAGGCAATGGAAAAAGCCCAACGAGTAGAAAGTGCACGGCTGCAGGTCCGAAACTTCCAGGTTAAGAAGCGTGGTTTTCCTGGGAGTACATCTGGACAAGGTGAGAAGAGCACTCCCTCTAAGTTTGGACGAGAAACGGGTGGTGGTCGACATTCTGGGTCAGGCAGAGGGACTCCATTCAGGGGTGGTCAAGCTGGGCAAGGACAAAGGGGCAATGTTCAGAGTGGCTCGGCTTCGGCACCTCGTGGTCCCTGCGGGCATTGTGGAAAAGCAAACCACACCGAGGATAATTGCTGGAGGAAACAGGGTAAGTGCCTACGGTGTGGAAGTGCGGACCATCAACTAGCTACTTGTCCGGTCCTAAAACAAGACGGAAAGGGGAGTCAACTACCGCCGAGGACCAATACTGGACCAGCCAAGGGAGACGGATCCAAACCTAAGGTGCCGGCTAGGGTGTATTCCTTAGAGCCCTATCAGGTTCCAGAATCTTCTGAGGTCGTAGAAGGTACGATCCCTATTTTCCACCGCTTTGCCAAAGTTTTAATTGATCCTGGTGCCACTCATTCGTTTGTTAACCCTGATTTCATGTGTGGCATCGATATAAAACCTGCTAGTTTACCATATGACCTAGAAGTTAGTACACCTACGGGGAATCAACGTTTGGTGACTAGTATGGTTTATAGGGATTGTGATGTATGGGTAGGTGAAAGGAGATTTTTAGGAGACCTAATTAGCTTGTCCATTAAGGGGTACGATGTGATTCTGGGTATGGACTGGCTAGCCAAATATAACACCCAACTGGATTGTAAAACGAAAGTAGTAGAGTTTTGCATTCCTGGTGAGGCAACCTTAAGGTTGTATATAAGGGGTAGGTTAGCCTCATCTACTTTAATCTCGGGCATACGAGCTAGGAAACTGATAAGTCGAGGGGCGCAAGGATTTTTGGCCTTTTTAATTAATACCCCTACGGATAAGTTAAAAGTGGAAGACGTGGCCATAGTGAGGGAATTTCCGGATGTATTCCCTGATGAGTTAGTAGCTTTACCGCCGGAAAGGGAGATAGAATTCCGAATAGACCTGTTGCCTGGAACCGCACCTATCTCGAAAACCCCTTACCGAATGGCACCTGCAGAACTTAAGGAGCTTAAGTTGCAGTTACAAGATCTTTTGGAGCGGGGATTCATTCACGAGAGTGAGTCTCCTTGGGGAGCTCCTGTCCTATTTGTGAAGAAAAATGACGGAACCTTGAGGATGTGCATTGATTACCGGGGGCTGAACAACGTGACCATCAAGAATAAATATCCACTGCCCCACATCGACGAGTTGTTCGACCAGTTGCAAGGAGCAGTGGTCTTCTCCAAGTTAGACCTCCGACAGGGATACTACCAGTTGTTGATTAGGAAGGAGGACATTTCGAAAACTGCTTTCAATTCAAGATACGGGCATTACGAGTTCGCCGTTATGCCCTTTGGACTGACCAATGCTCCCGCCGCCTTTATGGACCTGATGCATAGGATTTTTAAACCCTATCTAGACCGATTCGTCGTTGTGTTCATTGACGACATTTTGGTCTACTCTAAGACACGCGAGGAGCATGAGGAGCATTTGAGAGTGGTGTTGCAGACATTGAGGGAACATCAGCTGTACGCCAAGTTTAATAAATGCGAGTTCTGGTTGGAGAAAGTAGCATTTTTAGGTCACGTGATCTCCCACGAAGGTATTTCGGTGGACCCGGCGAAGGTTGAGGCCGTGACAAATTGGAAGAGGCCAGAGAACCCCACGGAAATTCGTAGCTTTCTAGGGCTAGTTGGGTACTACCGAAGGTTTATTAAGGATTTTTCCAAACTGGCAGGACCTTTAACTGACTTGATGAAGAAGCATGGCCAGTTTATCTGGAACGCCCGATGCGAAACGAGTTTTCAGGAATTAAAGAGAAGATTGACCATGGCTCCGGTACTGGTCTTGCCAAATGGAGTGGACGGGTTTGCGGTTTATGCGGACGCGTCGCGAGAAGGTTTGGGGTGCGTTTTGATGCAGAACCGGAATGTGATTTCGTTTGCCTCTAGAAAATTGAAGCTTCACGAGCAGAACTATCCGACTCACGATCTGGAACTAGCCGCAGTTGTCTTTGGACTGAAAAAGTGGAGGCATTACCTATATGGGGTGACCTTCGAAGTGTACTCGGATCATAAAAGTCTTAGGTACCTCTTCTCCCAGAAGGAATTGAACATGAGGCAACGAAGGTGGATGGAATTCCTGGAAGACTACGACTGTACGATCAATTACCATCCGAAAAAAGCAAATGTGGTAGCAGATGCTTTGAGTCGTAAGGTCCAAGTAGCAGGATTGATGATTAAGGAGTGGGATTTATTAGAATCCGTGTGTGAGTAGAGACCCTGTCTTGGGAACCATAAGGTGATATTTGGCAATATGAGGGTGACCTCCACTCTACTGGAACGCATTAAAGAGGCACAAAAAGAAGATTTGATGGTATGAAAGTGGAGAGAGAAAGTGAAAAAGGGAGAAACTACGGACTTCAATTTGAGTCCTGAGGGTATTTTGAAGTATCGAAACCGAATAGTGGTACCAAAGGATGAGCCGTTGAAAGCAGAGATTTTGGAGGAAGCTCATCGGTCCAAGTATACAATCCATCCGGGCAGCAGCAAGATGTATCAAGACCGGAAAGGAACCTATTGGTGGGACAATATGAAGAGGGAAATCGCTCAGTACGTGCAGAAATGTCTCATTTGCCAACAGGTGAAAGCAGAGCATCAAAAACCATCGGGTCTGTTACAACCCTTGGAAATACCCGAGTGGAAGTGGGAAAACATCACAATGGACTTTGTTTCAGGGTTACCAAGGACGCAAAGAGAACACGATGCCGTTTGGGTGATCGTTGATCGATTAACCAAGTCGGCTCATTTCTTGCCAGTAAACATGAAGTATTCAATGGATAAGTTGGCCCGACTGTACATGGATGAAATAGTAAGACTACACGGTGTCCCTGTGAGCATCGTCTCCGATCGGGATCCACGATTCGTATCTCGGTTTTGGCAGAAGTTTCAAGAAATTCTGGGGACTAAACTCAATTTGAGCACGACCTATCATTCTCAGACGGATGGCCAGTCGGAACGGACCATTCAAACTCTTGAAGACATGCTACGAACGTGCATTCTGGACTTTGGAGGCAACTGGGGTCAGCACATGACCTTAGTAGAGTTTGCGTACAACAATAGCTTCCATTCGTCGATTCAAATGGCTCCGTACGAAGCTCTCTACGGACGCAAGTGCCGGTCGCCGATTTACTGGGA
The DNA here is from genome assembly GCF_036785885.1 of Coffea arabica. Taxonomy (NCBI): domain Eukaryota; kingdom Viridiplantae; phylum Streptophyta; class Magnoliopsida; order Gentianales; family Rubiaceae; genus Coffea; species Coffea arabica. The sequence goes on from NC_092329.1 coordinate 41,426,976, forward strand.
CGAAATTGGCGAAAAGAAAGCACTGGACCCGGCAACTATTCCATGGATGGAAGAGGCTCAAGAGAAGGTCAAGTTGATAAGGCAACGGCTTCAAACAGCCCAAAGTCGACAAAAGAGCTACGCGGATAATCGAAGAAAAGACTTGGAGTTTGAAGTTGGAGACTACGTATTTCTCAAGATCACACCCTTACGAAGTCTTACAACGGGTAAAGGAAAGAAACTTCAACCGTGGTACGTCGGACCCTACAAGATCCTTCAGAGGGTTGGAGCAGTCGCGTATCGATTGGAACTGCCATCCAGTCTATCTCGAATCCATGATGTATTTCACGTCTCGATGCTTAAGAAGTATCATCCAGACCCATCCCATGTATTGCAACCGGAGGAGATTGAAATGGACGAATCACTGGCCTATGAAGAGAAACCGGTCCAAGTGCTCGATCGAAAAGTCAAAGAGCTCAGAAACAAGCGGATTCCGCTAGTGAAGGTGCTATGGAGAAACCACTGAGTTGAGGAAGCCACCTGGGAGATGGAAGAAAAAATGCGAAAGAAATACCCAAACCTTTTCGGGAATTAAGGTGAGAAATTTCGAGGACGAAATTCTTTTAAGGGGGGGAGAGTTTGAGAACCCGTAAAACCCTAATATTTTTCCTAGGGTTTATTACCCCTTAATTGCATAATTTTTGTATTTTCTGGCTTAGAAATATTTTTCTGGTAGATTTTATGAGCAGTTCTAGTTTCTAGATGATTTTTCTAGCATTGGTGAATTTTTAGAAAATTAAGGATATATAATGGACGTGGGACCCACTAGTGCGAAAAGTTCGGAAAAATTCGGCCAATAAGGTTAAGTTTTGGATACTGTGTAAAATTTATCGGGTGTTAAGAGATAAGTAGGGTGTGTGAAATGATTGATGTAAGAGAGAAAAGAAAGGATAGGAATGCATTTATGAGAGTGACAAGTGTCACTCTACCATTGGGTTTGACTTAAGAAACACTATTCATACTTTTGACTATTTTTGACTAAGTGTTAAATACTTCAAAAAAATCATAAAAATTCACCATCTCTTACCTCTTGTTGGCCGGCCATCCCAAGCTCAAGAAGGAAGAAACTCCATCAACTTTCAAGCTTCCACTTGGTTCAATCTTCCACAAACAAGAGCCTAAACTAGATTCCACTCCATAAAATCCTTTCTTCTAGTGCTAGTAAGTGACTTAGTGAAGTTTGTTTGAAGGTCTAAGGTGGCCAACATCTCTACATCTCTTGTTCTTAGGTAAGTGATGTTTGACTACTCCCTTACACTTAATGATGGTTATTTTGTGCCTAATGGTGGCTTGAGTGATGGACTGTGTGATTTATTTCTTGATTTGAAGTGTTTTGGTGAAGTTTTCAATTTTATGATGAATTTTCTGGTTTAATATGAATGGGATGTTGTGGCTATCTTTGATGATTGGCAATGGACTATAATGGCTCTTGTAGGTCTGAATTGTTGATAATTGCAACCAATTTTGGATTTGGAGTGAATTGAGAAAAGTTAGGGTTCATAATCCCCTAATTCTGTCCGGTTTTAGATCATAGGGTTAGAGGCCGAATTAAACTTTGCTCAAAACATGAAAGTTGTAGGTATTGACGTGTTTGAGGTGCCTGCAAAATTTTAGGTCATTTGGATTAGTGTAGAGTGAGTTATGTCGGAATTACTGTAGCTGTTCTGCTTTGGTCAGAATGCGAAAACTGCGTTGGTATTTGGCTATTTTGGCTGGAATCACTTTGGATTTGGATGTTGGTGTCTTCTGATGAAATGTAGCTGGATGTCTTAGCTATCATATGCCTTTGGAATTTCGGCATTTGGACTTGTATAGACTGAGTTATACCGATTACAGTTTTGTGTGTTTTGCAAACCTGTTTTGGTAATTCTGGTTTGGTATTTTGCATATTTGACCTAGTTGTGTTAGGAACTGGATTGAGTGTCCTTCTACATTGTTGTAGCCCTGTTTCTTGGCTTCGAAACGGTGGGTCTTACACCCCCATCCGATAGTCGTAGGGAAATTGACGCCATTACCGCAAAATAAGGGCAAAACAGTTTTTCTATTCGGGGCCAAGACTAATGCTATTTCTAATTTCTGGTTTGCTATCATGCTTATTTATGCATATGGAACCCTATTGGGATTGTGTTTAGCATTGTTTTGTGACTCGTTCTCGAGTCTCATTGTATGTGTTACATGTTTTAGGGCGTGACGGTAGCTCACGACGTCTTGGTGATCGTGGTGCATGAAACACCACTTACTTGGTTGGTGAGTATACTACTCACTTACTTGTTATAATATGGCTTTGCTCTATGTGTATTTGATGCCTTGAAGGCTTAATTGGTCATTGGAAGTGATTGAGGTGAGGGTGTACTTGACCGCCCTCACCCCTTGTGATTTCATTCATGGCTATTTACCGTATTACTGTAATACTGCACTGGTTATATGGTACATTGAATTCCATTCATGGAAACTGAATTGGTGTCGTTTGGGCGATTGTCCAACGGCCTTACTGTATTACTGAGCTCAACCCCGTTTGGTAGTCAATTGGATCGAGCCGGCGAGGGCTTGGTCGTGAAAATTGTCATGCCACGGGGACTGTACTGAGGAACCTTGTAGTAATGAGACTCTCGGTCCCGGTAAACTCGAGTATTACCAAAATGACTGAATGGAGTGCGGGCCCGGTTGGGGTATGATGGGTGGAAGGATGGAAGTTAAGCGAGGTCTACGGTTGTTTGGTATTTTTAAAAATTGACAGAGGGTCAATGAGGTTGGATCAAGATTGCAAGCGTGGAAACGGGCTCTTGAGAGCCGACCGTATCCTTTCACTGATTTGCTTTACTTCGAAATTGCATACTTGAATTGAATGGTTATGCCTATGTGATCTTAACTGTGTCGCGCCCCATTTTTTGATGAAATAAATAAAATGGTTTAAAAATGTATTTTTTTTATTCAATTTGTGATTGGAAAATGAGTTTTGATTTAAAAGAAAAATGGGTCTAAATGGGGGTTTGAGAATGCGACGATTTGACCCAAAATGTAGTTTAAAAAGGGTTTTTGAAATCCGAATCGGAGTCGCCACTTGGTAATGAGTTAAGGTGTACCAAATCACCTAAAAATGAATTTTTAAAGAAAAATAGGAAAAGTAGTAAGAAACCCCTTTTAAACGACTCCTAGTCCACGTAAACTAACGAAAAAGGTTCGGGAGTCACATTTGACGAAGGGGAAGGCAAGGATAGAAATCTAAGGCACCCCTTCGACCTAGCCAAGGCTAGTTGCGTGATTTAATCAAAAATTTTCTTGTTTTAACCAAAGAATTTATTACATTTGGGATGCACTACATGAATGCAAACCCTAGACCTAGGGGTATTGGAGAAAATTTCTCTTCAAAGGTTGAATGGTGCCAATCACATTAATTGTGAAGCCCAATAACGATCCTTTGGAGAGGTCACGAATAATGCGAGTGGGATGCAAATGAATGGAATGCATGTATGCAACGTGAAGGCATGAGTTTTGTAGACACCAAATTTTTGAATTAATTTTGTATGTTTGGTTTTAGTGATAATTGGTTGATTTTTTGTTTAGACGGTTTTGCATTTTAGTTCATTTTCGTTTGTCTAGCTTTTTTAGGTTTTATTTTATTTTTATTCCCTTTTTAGTTTTTAGTTGTTTTTGTAGTTTTTAATTTATAAGTTTTAGCGTAGATTTTTTTTAGAGAAAAAAAAGAGAAAAGTGAAAATAAACAAAAAAAAAGGGGGAAAAAGAAAAGGGAAAAATGGTTTAATGCATACTGGCCTATTTTTGAAAAAAAAGTGAAAAGTTTGAAATTTGAAGAAAAAGTTTTTTAGTGTAATAGGCATTATTTACTTTTTGATACATTTTAATTGTTTTTCAAAGAAAAGAGGAAAAAAATATATATTATTATTTCAGGTTACAAGCATTTGTGTTTTTGATTGCATTTTATTGTTATTTCTTTATTGTTATTTTTATTTAAGTAAAGAAAAGAAAAAAAAGAAAAAAAGAAAATGGATGAAAAATGGAAGTTGTAATTTGCTGTTCAATATCAATTTCTGTTATTATAAATTTTTTTTATTATCATTTATTTCATTTTTATTGTTATTAATTTCTGTTTTAATTAGCTGAAAAAAAAGAAAAAAGGAAAATTGTTGCCGCAGCATGAAAGCTGCGGACTTGCGCCGTTTGCAAAGAAATCTGGGACGACTCCTGAAGCTGCAAAATACAGAAAAAGGACAGAGGTTCTTAGGGTTGAACTGGGATATAAAAGCTAAAGGGAAATGGTAGCCGCAAATAGAGAGAGGGAGCTGAACTAAAGTCGGACGGGAAAGTTGATGACTGAAAAATTTTTGCTCAAGGAGAACAAAAGAAAACAGAAACCAGAGAGGATAGTTGACGGCAGGGAGTTTGAGAGAAGAACAGAGAGCTAGGGGAAGAGAGGGGTTACGGGTAAGAAAAGGGAAGGCAAACAGCAAAGAAAAGAACCAGAAAGGAGGCGCGCAGCTGGGAGAAATTGGAGAAAGGAAACCAGAAACTGGTTCTAAGCAAAGATTCAAGAGGAGATTTCGCAGCTTCCTATCCGTAGCTGGTTTGTGTTTGAAGTTGTTCATTGCACAAGAGGTAATCTCCACATTCTCTTCCATCATACAAGTTAGACCTTTTGGACAGATATTTTCCTTTTTACTCTTGGCATTCCATGTTTTTTCTACGTTTGTTTTCTTCTCTGTGTTGGTATTACTTTGCTATTAAAAATGTCGCACTTGAACTGTTTGATGTTGTGGGTTTGGATGAAGGCTGATTTGATTCAAAAGGTTGTAGTTTTGGTAGATTTGTTGGCAATATGCGTCTATAATGTCAAGTTTTCTGGAGGATATAGTATGTTTATGAGCCTTCGCATGAATTTAGTTCGTACCTCGTTGTGCACGAATGAAAATTGCAGAAAAGAAAACAGTTTTGTTAGCGATAATTCGGAGGTCTTAATGCTTTAATTTAACCCATGTTTAAACAAATTTGGGGCCTTTATGAAGTGCTTGAGAGTCGCTACAATGAAGTTGAGGTTCTCTATGTTGTTGCAGTAAACGAAATTCTGGTTTCCTGTTTGGTTAAAATTCCAGAAAGGACTTAACTTGTGACCCAAGTTTTTTTTTTTTTTTTTTTGATAGTTCTTGGGTTGTTGTTTCTATGTATCTAGTTCTTTATGTTTGAGTTTTAACGAATGTACTGAGTGAATGGTAAATTTCTGGCTGGCTGCTTGAAGTTTTTGTTTCTCTCGATATGCAAATGGGTGGAGAATTTGCTGAAGTGAATCTGTTTTGAATGATTACCAGTTTTCTGAGATTGAATCAGTTGCTTTTTCCGGTTTCCCTTGCATGTTAGATGGTTTGTATGCTCTTACCGTTTGGTTTCTAAAATCTGTTTTCACTCAAGAGTCTAACTATGTCTTCCTTTTGTTGCATTTGGTCTAGACACTCTCAGGTTTTATGGCTAGTTTTGTTGTTCATGTCTTCTTTTCCTTCCTGTTTCATTTGTGTTTCTCATACCCAAGCATATAGTTGGGTATTTTAGGATAGGCAAGTGTATGGCCATGAGTTTAATAATGTTGGGCTGAGGATTTTAATGAGTATTAGCTGGTTAGCTGATTCATTGCGGTTTAGTTTTTTTTTGTGAAATATGACAGTAGGAACATTACAGGATTTCTTGTTGGCTTTTGTATGTTGGATGATCAAGTTTCTGTAGTCTTGTTGTTCAAAACGGAATTTCAATGTCGTTTGTGATCCAAGTTGCAGACTTTTCTTCTTATTAAATGTTTCTTTTGCGGCACAAAGTTGTTGAATCTCCAAAATCACGGCTGTTTTCTCGAAAATTTCTTCTTGTTGCAGAAATGTTTGATAAATTTTGCATGAAATAGCTTGAGCTGTCCAGATTTTGCATGTATGATTAGCGGCCTGTTGGTGTTTCAATTTGATAAGTTTTCATGTTGCAAAGTAGAGGAATGTGTGATAGTTTGTTTGGATTTTACTTGAGTTTGAAGGCTAGTGCTGAATTGCAGAAGCTTACGCATAGCAGAAAGTGTAGAAAAGTAATGAAGTTGCAGAAATTTTGGCCGAGAGTGTTCTTTTGCATGCATGAAAAATTTCTAAAAATTTCACTTTGACCCCTCAAGTTCCCTTTGGTTGCACTATGGCCCAAGTAATTGGAATACTTAATCAATTTAATCCCTCAAGCTTCTCCTTGTTCCACTATGACCCAACCAATTGAATAATTTCATCAATTTGGTCCTTGGTAATTTTAATTTGTGCAACTTCATTGCTTGTTTGCTTCAATTAACTACCATGCTTTGCTTCAATTGCGCTTAAGACATGACTTTAGGGACTTTATCATCAAGTGAGTTTTGTTTTGCACATTTCTTTTAATTTTTCTTAAATAAAGTGGTACCTTGACCTTTTTATTGTTTTGAAGCCATTTTTACTTCATTTGATTACCAACTCAAGGGAGGTATAACTTTCTTTTACCTTTTATTTGTCTCTCCTATGTGATCCAATGTGCTAAGTGAATTGCATGACTACTTTGCTTTCTTTACATTTCTTAAATTCCTTTCATTCCTTTCATTTACTTTTGCTTTATTAAGTTTTTTCTTTTATGGGGTATGTGTACACCTCTTGGCTTGTAATAGATAGGGCTTTGGCGAGCAGTTTGGTCCATTTTCCCCTTCCCCCTTTGTTTTAGTTAGTGAATGTAAAGTTCATTAGCTTGGTTGCATGCTTATGTGTTACGTGCTACTTGCTTTATTAGGTTTTGCATCTAGTCGAGCATGTTAAGTGTTACGTGCTACGTGTTTATGAGTGTTTGGCATGTCTACTAGCTTTCTGTAGTGTAGATGAATGGAATGGATGAATGTACGTTTCCACTAGTCCAACGCTAGTCGGAATTCATAGAATGGGCTAGTCCAACGCTAGACCTTTAGGGATTTCCCCTCGTTAGTACATGTTTGCATGTTCATTACATGTCATGCATTCTTTTTAGTTTTGTCATTTTTTGCATGCCCCCGACTCCCTTTCCCCTCACTTTAGGACTTGCATCTCATGCTAGTTAGGGTACATTTGCCTGAAGAGTCCCCTTCTGATAAGGGAAACGAGCGAGTGTGGCTACTCGATAGCCTTAGCACGCTAGTTTTGCTTTCTAATCAAAGGGAAAATCGAAGTCGAAAAGTTAGTAGTCAATCCCATACCCGACCTGATGCATTCCTTTAGGTTCATTCATTCTCATTTATCACTTACTCATTTTTTTTCCAATTCACATTTCCTCATCACTTTTCCTTTCCTTATTGTTCAATTTGATTTCTACTTCACAAAATTGCACTTAATTACACCTATATGCACTTATCACTATATTTCATACACTTGCACACAAACACTTGGATTTTTCATACAATTTCACACATGCACCTTTTCATACACTTGCACACAAACACTTGGATTTTTCATACAATTTCACACGTTCACCTTTTTATACACTTGCACACTTGCACTTTAGCCATCATTTGCATTAATCGACCTCTATAAGGTTTTCCTTTATTGGCCGCCACAATTCATGTGGTTGGGACCAAAAACCTTACAAGAGACATTTTAGAATTTAGGTTTGCATTTTTTCCTTCTTTTTGCATTCATGTAGTGCATCCAAATGTAATAAATTCTTTGGTTAAAACAAAAAAATCTTTGATTAAATCATGCAACTAGCCTTGGCTAGGTCAAAGGGGTGCCTTGGATTTTATCCTTGCCTTCCCCTTTGTCAAATGTGACTCCCGAACCTTTTTCATTGGTTTACGTAGATTAGGAGTCGTTTAAAAAGGGTTTCTCACTACTTTTTCCTATTTTTCTTTAAAAATACATTTTTTAGGTGACTTGGTACACCTTAACTCATTACCAAGTGGCGACTCCGTATTTAGTTTTAAAAACCCTTTTTAAACTATAATTTTGGGTCAAATCGTCGCATTCTCAAAACCCCATTTAGACCCATTTTTCTTTTAAATCACGATTCATTTTCCAATCACAAAAATACATTTTTAAACCATTCATTTATTTATCAAAAAATGGGGCGCGACAAGTTTGAAAAAATAATAAAAGACAATAATGTGTAAGTGAGAGTGTGCACGTGAGTGGGCAAGGTGAGGTATGTGAAATGATAATATGAAGTGCATGTGTGCAAGTAATGACGAAAGTGCTCGTGCGCAAATGAAAATATAAGGGTGCACATGTGCAAGATGGGAGGAAAAAAAAGAAAGTGTGATAAGAGTATAAAATGGTAGAGTGAATGCATGATCCTAGGGAATGTATGCATATTGGGTACGGGGAGACCTAAATCGTGACTCAATTTGCCCTTTTATAGAGGGAATACAAGCGTGCTAAGGCTTAGAAAAAGCCACACTCGTCTATATTCCATGTTTAAAGGGACTCTCAAGCAAATGAACCCTATAACTAGCATGAAATGCAAAAATCCTAAAATGGAGGGAAAAGGGGTTCGAGGGGCATGCAAAATGATAAACTAAGAAAAATGCATGACATGTAATGAACACGCAAATATGTACTAACGAAAGGGGAAATGGCTTATTGGGTCTAGCATTGGGCTAGCCCTTTCTATGAATTTCTACTAGCATTGGACTAGTGGAAACGGAACAATGAACCACAACTAGCGTTGGACTAGTGTGGTGACGGGAAAGGGAGCCACAACTAGCATTGGACTAGTGTGGTGACGTCCATTCATCCATCACATTCATTCATGACTATAAAAAGCGAGTAGACATGCGAATCACTTATAAACACGTAGCACATAACACTTAGCATGCTTGACTAGATGCAAGGACCTAATAAAGCGATTAAACACGTAGCAACAAAAGCAAGCAATGAACTTATTACATTTGCTAACTAAAACAAAAGGGGGGAAAGGGAAAATGGACAAGAAAGCTCGCCAAGCCCTATCTATTACAAGCCAAGAGGTGTACACATACCCCATAATGAATAACTTAAATAAAAGTAAAAGTAGATGAAATAAATGCAAGGAATTAAGGGAAGGCAAGAAAAGCGAAGTAGACATGCATATTCACATAACACGTAGGATCACATAAGAGAGTCAAAAAGGGATAAAAGAAGTTATACCTCCCTTGAATTGGGGTCCCAATGGAGTGAAATCACTTATTTATCCTCCAAAATAAAAGAAATGGTCAAGGTACCAATTTATTTGGAAAAATTAAAGAAAATGTGCAAAACAAAGCTCACTTGATCATAAAGCTCTTAAATTCATGCATGAAGTGCAATTTAAACAAAGCAAGGTGGCTAATTGGAATCAAACAAACAATGAAGTTGCAAAAATTAAAACTACCAAGGACCAACTTGCAAAGATTAATCAACCATTCAAGTCCAATCAAAACATTTAAGAACTTCAAAGGTTCAAGAGTGATGAAAAGGTCAAGTCATGATTCAGATTGCAAATTCTTTAGGACTCAATTGCAAGAAATTAAAATATATTTGGGCCACAGTGCAACAAAGGGGGACTTGGGGGATCAAAAGGCAAAATTCAGAAAATATTTTCATGCAGCTCATGCAACTTACGAAGGAAATTTGTTTCTGCAACTAACTAGCTGCAGTTTTCATTTTTACCAACACCTATCAACCTCAACATCAATCTTGATCCAAAAACTTTCAACCAAACCCCCAAAGCTAATGTGAGCATCATAACACACAATTTCAGCATTTAAAATCCAACACAAACGTAGAAGAAAATTCATGCCAATGCTGGAAAATTCTATGCAAGGGGTTCGGCAACCTGCTTGTTTGCATTTCAGCAAGATGTTCAATCATGATTCAGGTGCTTTAGACCCTAGGCATGCAAACTCAAACACTATTTATCTAATTTCTTCCTTTTCAGAACAAGATTAACTAGCACATTAGATGACAAAGCTCACTTGACGAGCTGTTGCGGAGAAGAAAACAGCATAAGTATAGGAACGAATGCAGCAATTTTTCTACTTCAGCCTAGATATGTTTGTGTGTGATAACTCAAACAAACTCTATGCATTTGACAGCCCAAACTGAATGTAATTCGCACAAAACAAACTCAGTAAAATCCCAGAAAATTGTCAGCTTCAGTCATAAATCCACAAGACTTCATCAAAACATGCGATCTTCTCTTTTGTTTTTTTTTTAAAGAACTTAATGTAATTTTCTGCTGCAACTTTGCCATATTCTCAAAGTTTTTAAAGCCCAAATGCCAGAGACTTATATATCCAAATTACAGACAAAATCCATCCCAATTTCATGCAATGAATTCTGATAAGATAAGTTGCAAAACAAACGGGCAGATTGCGGGCCACGGAGAAAGAAAAGCAGCAAGAAAACTGACAAACAAAGACATGGCCCAGGAATGCGAAAGCAAATGAAAGTGAAATCAGTTGGAACATTGTTTTGGGATGATACCTGATGAAAACTTTTCAAAAACAGGACAGGAAACGCCGCAAAAAGGAAACCGCTGGAATCTCTTCGCTGCGACGTCGAACCCGCACCCGTGGAATCGATCAACGATTTTGGGAGGCAAATTCGAAGACTTTATCAAGATTTTCTGCAAATGATTACTAAGCGAAAGCTTCTCCCCTTACTTCCTAGTTGGTGCAGAACTTGAAAATCTCTTGAAAGGAGCAAAGATCAAAGAGATATTGCAGCTCAAAGATGGCTGCTTTTCAGCCCTTGCTGCGCAACATTCTGCAGCTTTTCCTTCATTTCCTTTCTCTTCCAAAGAACAAACTCCTCTCTGTCCGTTTGACCTGAAACCTCCTCTCCCTGCTTCACTCTTCTCTTCTCTGCCCTCTCTCGGTTTCAACTATCTCAAAAACAGCCGTTGTTACCAAACCTCTTTTTCCCCCAGCTCTCGGTCTCTTCCCTCAATCTCTCACTTTTCTCTCTTTCCACCGCCACAAAGCTGCGTTCTTTTCCGTCTAAAGACCTCGTCGCTTCCTTCTCTCAACCAGCCGTCAAGTTCTCCCTTCGTTTCTTTCTTTTGCGTCCCCAAGAAACCCTCTCGCCGTCAATCGATGCCTCCTTCTTCTTTGCTCTCTCCTCTGTTTCCCTCTGGCTTAGTTTTCCTTTCCGCCGTTGTTGTTTGCTTGATGCCTCCCAAAACTCTCTCAGCCGTCAACCTCTCCGTCACTCTCCCTGCTCAACTTTCTCTCTGGATTTTCTAGCCGTCAACTCTCTCTTGGGTCCTCTCCCTCAAGACTCCAGCGTTTTTTGTTTCCCTTCCCTTTCCTCAGCTATCACCTCCCCTCTCTCTTTCTAGCTTTCTCACGGTCTTCCTCTGCTTAGCACTCCCTCTCTCTCTCCCGTTTGCGACTGCCAATCCCTTCTATTTATATCAAGCACTCAACCCTAAAAACCTCAGCCACTTCCTCTGAAATTTGCAGCTAAGGAGCTCCCCAAAGTTCACTTGCAAGCTGCGGCAAAAACGCAGCCTTCATGCTGCGCGTTTTTTTTTTCTTTAAAGATTAATTAAATAAAATTGGTAATAAAAATAGATAACAAACAACAAAAAATAATTTAATTAACATTGGATAGAAACTAAATAAACTAGAATCAACAAAGCACAATTTTCCATTTTTCATCAATTTCCTCTTTTTCTCTTTTTTTTCAAAATAAATTAACAAAAATAAACAAAATGCCAAAAGATTGAATTTAAGAGAAATGAACGTATTTTGTGAACCATTTTCTTTTTCTCTTCTTTCTCTCTTTTTTTTCTTTTTTTTTCACAAATTTTACGTTAAGACTTAAAACTAAAACTAAAACTAAAACGTGAACAAAATTAATATGACTAAAAAATAATTAGCAAATAAAAGACAAATAAAAAGGTAACAACTAAAATGCAGACAATCTAAAACAAAATCATGAATTTGATGCAACATACAAATTATTTAAAAATTTGGTGTCTACAGTTTGCCCCTCTTTGTCTGAGTTTTGGAAAAACTAAAGACAAAGAAGTAGACACCAAATACTTACCTGCATTATTCGGCTGCAAAATGATTCCAACGAACAAGAATTCTAAAATGGGACTGACCTAAACATAAAATAAAAGCGGGACTGACCCGAACAGGAAAATTAAAAACGGGACTAACCCGAACAGGAATGTAAACGGGATAGACCCAAACAGAAATTTAAACGGGATAGACCCGAACAAGAAATTTAAATGGGATAGACCCACGGGATAGACCCGGACAGAAATATAAATGGGATAGACCCAGACAGAAAATTTAAATGGGATAGACCCACGGATTTAAAACGGGACTGACCCGAACAGAAAATTTAAAATCATGGGACTGACCCGAATAAAACGAAAATCATGGGACTGGCCCGAATAAAATGAAAATCAGATGAATTGAAGTGAGGTGGAGTGTTGGTGGGATTGACCCATGTTTATTGGTGATGCAAATGAAAGAAGTGAAATGAAGTGTTAATGGGACTGACCCATGTTTGTTAGTGATGCAAATGAAATGCTCACTAGTGGGACTGACCCACGGCTAGTGGCGAATGAAAAGGAAATGCTCACTAGTGGGACGGACCCACGGCTAGTGGCAATGAAAATGAAACGTCTTGACAATCGGACAGTGGGATCAAACCCGAGCCTGCCGTGATGTGGACGGTCAGCGGGATAGAACCCGGTCCTGCCGAGGTAAGCGGTCAGCGGGACAAAATCCGGTCCTGCCGAAGTAAGCGGTCAGCGGGATAAAACCCGAAGTAAGCGGTCAGCGGGATAAAACCCGGTCCTGCCGAAGTAAGCGGTCAGTGGGATAAAACCCGGTCCTGCCGAGGTCGGAGGGATAAAACCCGTGCCCAACGAAAATAAAAGCGGTCAGTGGGATAAAACCCGAGCCTGCCGTGATGAACTTGATTTGATTTTTGATTTTTGATTTTTGATTGATGATTTTTGTTTTTTTAATTTTTTGACTTTTTTTGACTTTTTTTTTTGACTTTTTTCTTCTTTTTTTGACTTTTTGACTTTTTGACTGAGAGAGACTTGTCGAAATAATTTGCCCCAGTGTGATGAATTGGTCAGTGGGATTAAACCCAAGCCTGCCCAATGAAATGTTGGCGGCACGAAGTCCATGCCCAATGTGATCTTGTGAAGTTGGCGGCACGAAGTTCCAGGCCCAACGGGATCTTGTGAAGTGGGCGGCACGAAGTCCAACTTGCTATTTGGAATGTTGGCGGCACGAAATCCAGACCCAACTTGATCTTGTGAAGTTCAGTGGGATAAGACCCAATCTGATTTTCCCTGAGAGAATCTTGCCAAAAATAATTTGTCCCCATGTCGGGTCCTTTTTCCTTTTTCTTCCTTTTCTTTTCCGATATTGGACTTCCGCCTCACTGGATGCTTTTCGTCGATTTCAGCCATAAATACCTGCATAGAGGGCTTACCAAAGTATGACATGCATTCAAATTTCTTATTTGAAAAGAGCAACGTGATTGGTTTTGACATCCTCAAATGTATTACCAAAAAAAAGTTTTGCCCCAGTGTGGGCTTATTTCATGAAATCTCACAAATAAAATTTTGCCCCAGTGTGGGCTCCCTTGATTGCAAAAATTTGTTTAGATGATTCCCCATTTATTTGAACAAAGAGAAACAGCACTTCTAAAATTTAAAAAATAGTCATATATACAATGTGAAGACACTTAACGTCGAGTTTGAACTCATGCAGAAATTTCACGATGAATTCCTCGAAGTAACACCAAATTCAAGAAGATTTCTTCCTCACTTTTAGCATTGGCCTTGCATGTTAACTCTGTGCAGCCGGATGATGAATCAAGAAACATAAGAAATTCTGTTTTTATGAATTGTTGCAGCCGAGAGCTTGTCCTGTATTTTACAGCTTCATTTGATTCAATTTTGTTGTTTTGAGTTTGTAACCATGATTAACTAGTTAATAACATGATAATTGAGCTTTGCATGTAGCTAATTAATGGGTTTAAATCAGAAAAATAAAATGAATTAGAAATCTACTACACGTATGTTCGACCGAGGCCAAGCTAAACAAAATCTCTGGATTTGTTATAGATGAGTTTAATTGTTGTTTGAATCTGGTTTTGATATGGAAATCTTTACTAGCTAGCTACGTGTTTGCATGTCCTAATGGAGTACTTAAAACTCTGTTTTAACCGAGGAAAAACAGGATTAAGAACCTCTAACTGCTGGAAAATTTCGTAAGCTGCCGCGAGTCTTGAACCTGGAATTTTGAGGTTCAGGATTGTTGTTTGAACTTAACTACGAACTGGAAATGTTAAATTGAATAGATAAGTTGATGCATGACAATTTTGAGAATCTAAAACCATGTTTTAGCCCAGGAAAAGTTGGATTTATAAAACCCTAAGTGCTGGAAAGGTATTGATAGCCGAGGGGTATGAACCAGAATTTTCAGTTTGTCTTTGGAAATTTTAATTGGTTTCTGGAAATTTATTTTATTTTTTCCTTGGAATATGATGGTTTAGAACTACATAGGAGATGTAAATTTTAAGTTGTGTAAGTTGTTTAGCGATGAAATATTTGATATATTGAAAGATTGAACCAAAAATGTTGGTATATAAATGCTGGAATTTCTTTTGTGATAGCCGAAGGTTGAGTTGGAATCTCAGCTTGGTTTTGAAATTTTTCTTTGAAACATAATGGTTGAAAATGCCTGGAATATGTTGTTTTAGAGTTCTATAAGAAATGTATGGATGGTTTGAATAAAAACCTTATGGTGTTAAAAGAGGAAAAGGAGTTTTTCACAAGTGAACAATGGGTTTCCAGATTTTCGGATGTCCCTGACCAGTCTCAGTAAAATGCTTGTATCTTGGTGTAGGAAAATCCGTTTAAGGTGCCATCAGTGGCATTGGAAACTAGAATCATAATCCTTTGTTCTGTAGAAATTTCATATTTTTCCTCCATGTGTACTGCTGTTCGTGACTCCTCAAAGTAGACTGTCCTGCTTGAAGGTCCTGTTTCTTCATGAAACTGAATTTTGACTTGGATCAAACATTTAGCTTATTTGTGGTTTGAATTCTTGATTGAATTATGGTTGGAAATGATTGATGTGGTCAAGGGCTAATGATTGATGAAGCCCTTGGCCATTTGAATGATTTTATAGGTATTACAGGGTGATGAAATTTAATTGCTGGAATTTCTTGGAAGCCTTACCTTCATTTTTATTTAGTTAAGATGAGCTTGCCAAAACGAAGTGCTAATGATTGACGAAGCCTTGGTCATTCATTTTATTATTTATCAGAAATGCATCTGCTGAAATCTAGGGCTAATGATTGAAGAAGCCCTAGTGATTTGCTATATGATTTTGCCATGCCGACAAATTTGATCCATAATATGATTTCGAAACGGAATCGAAGCTGTGGAAGTCGTTTCGACCTTGCGAACTCGAATAATTTTGATCAAGCTAACCAAAGATATTTTTCAGCTTGTATTAGATTATAAAACTCAGTATCTAGTATTTTGCTTAAATTTTCCAACCCGACAATTTTCCTTTAGCTCAAATTAGCCTTGATAGTTATAGAAAATAAATTCTCTAGCTTTTGAAAACCCTAAGTCTTATTTTAATTCCTTTTTTTTTTTAAGTTTTGCCCTTGGACAGTTGTCGGTAGGAAAAGTTCCGAAATAAGAATTTTAATAACTTTAATTAAAAATGTAGAAACTTGCTCAGCAAGAAACTTTATTTTAGGTAAAATAGTTTTGGTGATAATTTTTGCAAGAACCATAGCTTTAAAGAAATTTTCAAGGTATCTTTCTGGCTTTGATGTTAAGAGGTTTGTCAACTTATTTCAAGAAAATAATACTAGTTACCCTTTTATAAGGAAAAGTATCTCAAGGAAAACTATAAGAAACATTTCTTCTTCTCTTGTCAAGTTTCAACCTCAGTAGATTCTTGAATTTACTATGGGAAAGCAAACTAGTAGTATATTAGATAAACCTTGATGTGTATAAGCTTAAAAACTGAATAGAAACTTATAGTTTCAAAATTTGGTATTCTGGGATATTGCGAGGACGCGGAATTCGATTCCCAGTTTGACATCTGAACTTCACTCTTGGTGAGTGTCCCTGCTTGTTCTATGCTTACTTGGTTAACGTGCTTTCTTGACTCGATATGTGATAATTTGCAAAACTAGTTTTTGATCCATCGAAGTGAGCAGTGTGTACTTTATCGCACTAGCCGTTCGAGTGGTGACTTGCATGAATCATTTTTCTCATGAATCCTTGAATCTCAATGTAGTTGCGTCGTTGGGTGAATCCCTCGACTTTTGAATCCAACTACGGAAATGTCGCTGGGTGAATCCCTTGACCAATTTCCTGAGGGTATACTAAGGTATACTGCTCCCAATTATCTAAGGGTATATGTAAGTATACTGCTTCCAAGTATCTAAGGGTATACGCAAGTATACTGCTTCCAATTATCTACGGGTATAACTCGAGTATACTACGTCCTTAGTCGGTGAGCGGGCCCGGGACAGGGGTATGAACGGTGACGGGTTAGGATTAAAATGTGTGGATCTACATGGACTATAAGTAGTGAGAGTTGACGGAGGGTCAACTACGAGGAATGGTGATCAAGCGAGGAAAATGGCTCCTGAGAGCCCCTGTATCCTACCTTGTGCTGTTATACGCTTTCCTAACTGTTCAATTTGGTTAAGTTATTACTCGCTGTTTGATTTACGTGACTGCATGTTTTGGGGCACCACTGAGCTTTAGCTCACCCCACGTTTATTTGTTTTCCTTGACAGGTTCTGGAAATTGAAAGTTTTGAAACTTATCCATGTTTCGTTTTGGGATGTATTTGTATACTATGACTATTTGTGTGGGCTGTAGTGTGTTAAATTTTGATAATGTACTTTTTATTTTGGATTGCCACTTGAAGCTGGAAAATGCGTAAAACTTAATTTGGATGCTTGGCTTGGTTGTTGTATTTTGTTGTATGAATTTTTTTTCTTAGTTGGGACGGTACGATTCTATTCCGTAGTTCACAACGCGTGACATGTCTAGGAGCCGTCATTTGGCTATTTTAAATCACTGTTATCTCTGAAGTTAATGTGGTTTTAGTGACGGTCTACTTCGGAGGAATTGTTTTGTAATAGATTAGGTTATTCTTTGAAAGGTTTTGGGTTAGAATGCTTGCGTGAGTCCTGGCGAGAGTTGGGCAGACGGCCCGCCAACCCTTTGGTTCGCTTTAGGGGGAAGTGGGGTCGCCACACACATTCACTTCCCTAACTCTTAATCTTTTGCCCAAATTTTGATATATAAATGAGCGTTCAAGTTTACTAAAACTTATGAAGTCAAACTTCACCAAATCTACCATTTATTTCTTAGCAAAGACACCAACAAATTCTTCTAGTTTTGAACATCAAGCAAGTGATATTTTTCTACAAAACTCTTAGCATGACGCTCCACTTTTCACCCCTTTTAAATTCCAAGTTGTTGGTCCTTTTAAAAGCACATTCAAGGGCAATTGATTATTAAGCTATGTTGAGCAAAATTTCACTTTTAAATGCAAAGTTATCACTTCCAAATCTTGAGATCAAATTTGGTGCTGGAGTGAACCATGAGAGTTCACCACTAAAAACACATTTAAAAGGGCTAATAACTTTCAAGATTTAAACCTCTAGTTCTTGATCCAAAATGTCAAGTTTTCTTGTTCAAATCAAGAAAATGTTGATCTTGGTCCCTATCTTTTGATGTTTACAAAACAATTGGATGATACTAATATCTTTTCAAGAAATATTTTCAGCTACGAAGCAAACCTGATTCAAAGAACAAGAGCAATTGAAAGAGATAAAGGAAATTGAAAGCTGTCGGACGCTCACGAAGACAACACCGGACATCCGATAAATAATGCAGCACTTCGGACGCATGAAGAACTCTATTACTGGACATTTGAAAGAATTAAGATATTTCCTCTAGTTTACTGTTTCCTTTCGGACGCAAGCATCAGAGAAACCAGACGTCTGAAAGAATTGAAGAAGATTTTTCAAACTCACCATCTGCTTTCGGACGCAAGCATCAGAAATACCGGATGTCCGAAAGAATTGAAAGAGATTTTTCAAACTCACTGCCTGCTGTCGGACGCAAGTATCGGAAGTGTTGGACGTCCGATACTCCCAATGGCTAGTTGACTCTTCAACTACCTTCTATCCATTGGAAGCATTAATGGGGCACTTTTTGGTCTCATATAGATAGTGCATGGTCAACCACTTCATAAATATTTTTTGCACACTGAGAATACGAAAGATCAAGAGTAGTTTTAATGAGAAAACACTCTACAAGCAAGATTTGTACTCTTTGTGGTGTAAAATTCGTGTAACCTTTTCTTGTGTGAGAAAAATACTTCAATAGTGTAACTTTGTGAGGGTTATCCTGATTGATTGTAAAACTTCCTAACTTGACCGAGTGTAACTTGGGACAAGGAGAAAGTGAACCTTCCTTTGTACACAAAGATTGGTTGGTTGTATTTCATCAACTTGAAAAAGTTTGTTCTATAAAGTGATCTTCAAACTTAAGAGGAGTTTGGTAGTCAAATTGGTTTGTCATTCTTCCCTTTCTATTTACTATCTTGTGAACCTTAATTGCTTATCTCTTCTACTCTCAAGTCATATTATTCTCTTACTAATTGTTTCATTGAGTGGTCACCTAGAAAAGAAGGTAAATTTCACATTGAATAAAAAAATTGTTCTTTAACTTGATTAGTTTTTAAATAACCTAATTCACCCCTCCTCTTAGGTTGTCTTCAATCCTAACAGAGAAAACTCATATACATAGTAAATCCATGATTCAAGTATGAAATAGAGTTCAAGTAATCGAGAAAGTTAGGTTTAAAAACCAGAAAATGTTTCCAAGACCCTTCCAAGTTGTTTGTCATTTCATAAGATAAATTTCCGTTTTTGTAACGCTCTTTGAAAAGTCATAACTTGAGTTTCGTAAGTCCAAAAATCATAAATCTTATACCGTTAGCAAATAGATTCAAAAGTCTACAACTCTCTAGCAGACATCTTCATAAAATTCAGCCCATAAATTAGTCAAATCTCAGCCTCAATTCACTCCTCAACTAAGTGCAAAAACAGGATAGTCTTAGATTTTCAGCCCACTTTGAAATTTTGGTGGTATTTATAGAAAGTGAACCAAACCATGAATTTTACACGGTTAAAATAACTATGAGCCTAGTTTCAAATGAAAGAAACAGGGCTCAATTCGGATTTTTTCACACCAAGATATAACAGATTTCCCAAGACTGCTCAAAGTCTCCCGCAGGAAAAATTTTCAGCAACACTTGACTCAACCTTCCCACTTAATCTCATGATTTTTGGTTCAAATCCAAAACATACTTATAGCTTACAGTATTTTGAGCAAAATTGAGCTTAAAATCATCATGAAAATGCAGAATTCAAAGATGAAATTCCAAGCCTAAAGTTCAGCCATCAAGCAGAAATTTCTTTCCAATTTTTTCAACATTTCTCCAACTAATTTACCAAATCCAACCAACCATACTTAGCAAATCCATAGGATTTCATTTCCAACATAACATTAGATATATGTAAAGCCAAAATCTCAACAAGAAACCACCATAATCATATACATATACAAACCCTAACTCAAACATGAAGTACAAGTATCATTCACTTAAGAAACTTCCAACATTCACCACAAATCTTGACTTTAATCCAACAATCCAACTTGTTTTCAACATAAAGTGAAGAAGGAAGGATTATCTAGCATTTTACCTCTCTTACTTTCCAACCAAGATGAAGTTCAACCCATCAAATCTTCTTCTTTTTCAAGCTTAAGCCAAGGTTGATGGAAACCCTAAGTTATCTCCCTCCTTTTTCCTCAAAATCCAAGCAAGATTGAAGCTAGATTGGATGAAAGTTTCTTCCCCTTTTTCCTCCTCAAGCTTGCGGCCCTCTCTCTCTTTCTTTCTCTTGTGTTTGTTTGTTATGTTTGAAGACAAGAAAGCGGAAGAAAAATGGTCAGGAAGCTAGGTCAAAAGTCTTAAAGAAGAAAGCTTGGTTCTTATGGTGACACATGTCACCATCTAGCATCTTCTAGTTCTAAATATCTCAATTTTTTCTTATTGCACTAAACTCCCTTTTAATTCCAAGTTTCCTTTCACATCCCACAAAAGAAAGTCGCATTTAACCTCACTAACTCTCTCACATAAAAATTAATAAAATCATTAAGACTAAAATCATTGTCAAATCTATAAACAAATATATAAGTAACCAAATGAATAAAATACAATGGTGTTAAAAGGGATAAAATGACAAAATTTTTAGGTCCTCACACAAGGCCTCGATTAAGCTCTCGAATTATTTCATAGATAGCTCATTCAGTGGATCATTGGAATTGAATACAGATACAAGTGTGAGAAGGAGTAAGATTTCTAGAGGTGGTTTGGTGCGTGAATTTGCAGGTGAATTCTGTTTTGCTTTTTATAAAGAGTTTGGTGATCTTAATATTTTATTGGTGAAGCAATTTTTGGTTTGGCTGAGTGTCAATCTAGATGTATCAAACCTTTGTTGGTTGAGGTGGATTCAAAGATTTCGGTGCAACTAATTGATTTATCATCAACATCGAAAATGGCTTTGTGTTTATTAATTGATCAAATTCAAGCATTGCTTCCTCGGTTGTTTGTTACAACCTATCATGTTTTTAGAAAAGTAAATCTGTGACGCCCCCACTTCTCCCTAAGACGAACCAAAGGGTATCCGCGGGACGCCTGCCCAGCTCTCGCCAGGACTCAAGCAATTTCCATTCAAGCTTAATACAATACTAGACGTTACGATTAAATATCATAAATACAATCAGTGCGTAAGCATTCAAGCTTATCAATATTCAACATCTGCCCAATCATTACATTGGAATCTCGAAATACATCAAAATTCAAAATATATATATATATATATATATATCAATCACAAGTCTAGCCCCAAAGTGCAACGGAAACCCTAAAAACAAGAGTACGCCAAGAGGGGTTTCTCCAACATTTCTCCGAGATTCGGTCCTGTTAAGGAAAATAAATCTACAGGGTGAGCAAAACGCTCGTGAGGCCAAGAACACACATGCGAGCATTTTGTCAAATAACAATCCCAAATTTAACAAATAAAACCATGTCTTTTCAATAATCAATCATTCGAACAGGAAAAGTAATCAGAAACAATTCAAGGATATAGTAGCTCTCAGGAGCTAAGTTCCACTCGCTCTGCGGATGTCATTCGTATACCTTCCCGCGTTGACCCTCCTGTCAACCGGGTCGGTATTTCCATTTCCGTAGATCACCACTTACTTCCCTCCGTCCACCGTACACCTCAAGGGCCCACAAGTCATTTATAAGGCGATACTCCACGAGTATGCCAAGCAAGACCTCTCATTAGATCGAGCTTATATATCTCATGGCTCGCCCAAGTTCCCGACCAAGCCCATTGCCGGCTCGAGTCCAAGGTCGGCCTATGAGTTTGGGCGTCCCCCATTCATTTGAAAGTCGAGGAGATTCACTCCAACGACGTATGTAATCATAACATACCATTGCATTTCATTCATTCATTCAATACATTTCAATCATTCATTTGAAATTAGAACGAGTGTGATAAAGTACACACCCGCCCTTATTTTTAAAATTTCCAACAATTACCCCAAATAAGCAAGTATCAAGGATTCACACACTTGACACTCACCGAGCAATTCAATAAGAATTATTTTCTGGGAGTTCAAGTATCCACAGTAAAATCCTCTTGAATGTCTCCTTGTGCGCCTGGCAATTAATAGTGGATAATCACTCAAATAACCCAATTATCAAGGAAGATTGTACACTAGTACAATCTAAAGAATATTTCACAAAATGAACCTCAATTACTCGTAAATCGAGTTCAACTTGCCTTTTATTTGAGTTTTTATCATGAAAATCAAGGGCAAAACGTTTGAATAATACTAAGAGAATTAAGAGTTTTGGAAAAACTCCTTTGCCTTGAAAATTGAGAAATTTCAGTTTTATCCTTAATCTTTGAAAATTCGTATCTCTCTCGATATAAGCCCAAAATTAGAAAACTTTATACCGTTGGAAACCTTTTGGAAAGTGTTAAAAGTTCTTAGAAGACACTTTTCCATGAATCGAAGTGGAAAGTGCTCAAAAATGAGCTTGAAGGTACAGACTCGGTTTACAAGGCAGAATTAAGTTGGATTTCGGCCAACTTTGAAAATTCGGCATGATTCACACGTTGCAAACAGGCCTCTGAAATTTGTAACTAAATTAGAGTTGCAAGTGAGGTTTATAGCAAAGCAAACGGATCAAGAATCGGAGTTTCGAGTACCGAGATACGGTAGCTCAAAGTTGGGGAAATTCAAGACTGGATGAGAATTTCCAGATTTGAACCTCTAACTTTAGTAATTTAATTGGGTATCGAAACGAACTTGGATTGGTACCAAAATTGGCAGTATTTTCCTACTATATGAAAGGTACCGTTCTATCAAATTTCAGGGAAAAATACCTTCGGAAAGATAGTTAATTAGTCAACCAAAGTTCAGGAAAAATTATAAGGCAATCTGCCTTTAAACTTTCATTACCCATTTCAAAACGTTTAATCAAGCAAACTATCCAATCATGGTTCATTTGTGAAATAAAGGCCTAAGAAACATCCATAATACCTTTGGTAAGTGTTTAGTATCAAGAACATCAATTAACAAGTTCACTCCAAGATCTTGTTCCAAACCAGTCCAAATATTAAGGTTTTCCAAAACAGGGCAGTCCTCTTGTTTTGGTCACAATTCAGTCAATTTAACTCGGAATCAAGCATGGCTTATGCCGTTGGAAAATACATTCATAGGGATAAAATATCACAGAAGAAATCATTTCAAAATTCGGCACCCATCTGGTTCAAAATCGGGCATCACGTTGCTGCCTGAACACTTCATTCCAGATGAACAGAGCAACAGGACAGCGAACTTAAAACATTTGGTTCGGCTTGCTCACAAAGAATCAGAATGTGCATTATATACCAAATTAAAGCCAGGAATGTCTAGTTTGAAACGCCACTGACGGCACTTGATTTTGACATCCGAGGACAGAGTTATGGCCGAAATACTACCGCTGATCAGAGTCATACGCGAACAGTTTTCCAGATTTGCCAGTTTCTCAAAAAATTTCATTTGCCCAACCAAACCTCAATATTTTCCAATGAAATTTTTCACACATCTAATACATCCTATAAAAATCAGATTCAAGCCATTAGATCATTAAAAATTGGCCTTAAAATGGCCGAACATGGCAGGGGCAAAATTGGAAATTTTTGCTTCTTGCACCCAATGAAGTTTCTACTAATTACCCATCACTAATGCATCATTTTAACCCCTAAACCAACAATATATCCATCATCCAACATCAAATCAGCAACAACCCAAGAGTGGGAGTTCATAGAGCCCACTTTCACCTGTTTACACCATAAACAAGCTAACCAAATGCATGCATGAACTTAACAAGGTAAGATAGCTTCCAAACTTCAAGTTTCCAAGAGTGGATCATCACTTACTTTGGTTTGATGTTCAAGCAGAATTTTCAGCCCTCTTTTACCCCAGAAAAACCGTGATTTTCAGCCCTTGTTTGCAGCTCAAAATGATCCTCAAGTATTAAGCTAAGTGTGGTGCAAGTTTGGTTGAATTTGGAGATGATTTGGCGGTGGTTTGAGTGAGATTTGTGAGGTGAAATTTTGAAGCAATGGAGTTAGAGAGAGGGAGAAGGCTGGTCAGCACTATGGGAGAGAAGAGAGAGTGAAATGTGATCAATTCTAGCTTCCAAGGGAAGATTAAAATGAGTGGTGCAAATTCACCCCAAGGTCAACTCTCATTAAGGCTCGTTTGGTGCGTTTAGGGCTCGATTTTCTCGCGCGTTTGGTTCACTAGTGCACTGAACCTCCAATGCATTTATATTCATGTAGGTATTATTCACTTTTAATTGTCCCGAAATAAGGGTCTAAAGTCCCTTAAATAAAGTCACGCGGGTGAAAACGCGTACCGTCAATTTTAACGCTATAACGCGAAACTCCCGAGAATTTCTTATAACGATTGTACTACTAACTATCACTTGAGTATTTATCAATAAGATTACTTATTTTAGGACCATAATACAAGTCTCCAATATTCCAAACTTATTGCACTTTCAAGCGGACAAAATCTCCAAGCACTATTCACTATTTTTACTAGACGCACTCCAGGAAATTAATTCTTGAAACAAGTCACTTTAAAAATATAACGAAGCTATATTTCCATGTAATTAGGTTCAATAGGTCTAGAAAATAATACTCGGAATAAATGAACAAGTAAATAATTAAATAAGCTCAAAATAGGGTTTTAATAGGAGTTTTACAAGTCCTCACATGAGTCGAGTATTAACTCCTCAAATCTCCAATAAATTTGTATCCATGCGTCTTTTGGAAAACTATCCATGCGTGGGTAGTATATGCTCACTTAGAACTTATTCACCTTTAATTCTCGATTAACTTTTCTTAATCTGCTATTGTCCGTTCTTAATTTCCCCAGGATAATCATACTCTCGAATACAATATCACTTTGAAACACTCGTGTTCATTATTTCTCACCTAAACAATCCTCTGAAAATTGAAGTTGTTAACGGGGCGTTTTAAAAGTATAATGAAGACATTATTCCATACGAATGGATTTTAAATGGTCGTAATAAATTATTTGGGAGAAACAGGTGGTTAAATACTTAATTAAACGATTAATATTTGATAAAAATAAGAAATTTTTCGGGTCCTCACATCCTCCCCTCCTTAACAGAATTTCATCCTCGAAATTCACACCTGAGAAAATATCATTCCCTTCATGGTTAAGTCTATCTGATCGATCACCAACTTACGTTTTTCGAACTTACACTTGACAATTTCCATTCATTCGACTAGCAATCAAACCTTGATTTTTTTTTTCTTCAATAGGTAATTTAACTTCCAAATCATAGAGCAACTTAATCGGCCTCATGTCTACCTCATATAGGCAATATCTTCACTTCTTTAAGGCAAATATTGTAGTTATTTACTCCCAATCAGGAGTTGGCTACTTCCTCTCGTACTATTTTAACTTCCTAGAGGCATATACAATCACCTTATCATGTTTTATTAATATACATTCTAAACCATCCTTTGAATCATCTGTGTAAATCACAAAATTACCTCCTACACATGTACACCGATGAACATTCTTCATCTCAAGATTTTCCCTTACATATAGAACCTCAAATGGTTTGCCAAGTCTTGCACTCTTACAACAGTCCTTGATAAACCAAAGGAAGTATTCGGCTAATTCCGAGAATTCCAAATTTCAGTATGCTTTTCTGGTCGTTTCCTCTTATACAATCTTTCATTTTAGTGGAGTCAATAATAATTCCTTCCTTAGATACTGTATAACCTAGAAAGGTATTTCTTCCAATCGAACTCACAGTTATTGAACTTAACAAAAGTTGGCGTTCTCTCGAAATTCGTAAAACTACCATCAAGTGTCTTTCATGACCTTTTCAAACTCTAACGTATATCGATATATCATCAATAAATGCCTCCACTGATTTGTCCAAATACGGTTTAACTCCGATACCTTGGGTCCATAAATGCTTCTAGTGCATCTGTCAACTCGAAGGGTGTATCGAAAATTTTTAGAGTGTCCATGTCTTAATTTGAAAGCGGTATTAACCACATTAGTTCCTAGGGTTCCCAAATGGGTAATATCTCTACTTTAAATCCAACTTAAATAGGATCACGGCTCCTTACAAATTATCGAATTCTTATCCATGTAAGACAAAAGGGTAGTTGTTCTTAATGGTCACATCGCTCCAGACTCCATAATCTATAAATTCATAGCTTTTAGCCTTCATTCCAAATACGATATCTAGTCCTTAATCGTTTGGCATATGGAATCCATTAATTATTTCCTTTCACTAACTCAAATCCACCGTTTTTTTTTTCTCAAATTGGCATTTCAACATTGAATCCCATTTCAACGCTAAGTTCTCACTTCGGTCCTGATCTCTGGTCACTATCAAGACCTCACGTGGTCTACATTCTCAAGTAAAATCTCAATCACATCCAATACCATTCGTGTCTTATTATAATTCTAAGGGCGTGGGGCAGGATTTAAACATACGTGTCAGTCATAAAAATAATTAAAAGCGAAGTAAATTTTCATGAGTCATAAAGATCATAATAATTACATCCAGTTGGAAGAGGTTTATCAAATCCTCTCAAAAGGAAAAGGAGAAACGACAGGATTGTAGCAAAACATGTCAAGTTGCCAGGATACAAAACAACAAAAGACTTTTCTCTTTTTCAAAAGATCACAACCTCCAAAGGTGCTAGCCTAGTCTAGGGTAAAACTACAACCTCTATTCCTCAAGTGAAGTCAAACCATCTCAATCTGTGAAACCTTCACTACTAGGACCCCGTTCATAGTCATTAGTACTAACTACTCCCATCTGGCACTTGATCGCTTTGCGGTGGACCTAGTTGGCTATTGAGTACTTCCTCTTTTTAAAAGCTCTAGGGCAATCCGAAATCTTATGCTTGGTACTACCGCACCCCAGACACTTTCCTTGCTTCATCCAGCACTCGGCCTCAACGTGGTTAACCTTGCCGCAGTATCCACAATTTGGATGAGAAGTGGCGACTTGGCCAGTTCGAGGATTTTCTTTGCATTTCTTCTCTAATTCTACATTCTGGCGCAGTAATTCAATTTTCTCTGCATATTCTTGTTTCCACCGTCCTTCCCAGTAGTCAGCCAATTTCTTTTAAAATTCTACCTCATTTCAAAAAAAGGTCCAATTCCTTACGCATTTCTTCCAAAGTTGTCATTTTACTAGTTGGTTTAAGTCAAATGCTAACCTACCAAGCAAATCAAAGGATGAAAAGAGTAGCTATGCATAATGGAAGTTCGAGCCAGATTACTCTTTCATTCTTTTGTTTATAGGTCACCCCGAAATATAAATCTTAGCTATTCTCTGCCGAACATGGATGAGTTCTTAAGTCTCCATAAAATCACTACCATTAATTCAAATTACAACCAGATACGGGGACTTTATTCCTTGATATAAAGTTTTTCATGTCTTACTTCAATCTTCGATACTTGTCTATAAAGTGGTTTGAAAAGGGATCAAAATCTCGTAGTCCCATTAGTGCCTTATTGTATCCTTTCAAATCAATCTTACTGTTTCAAGGTTAGGTCCAGAGCTTTGGTACTTAACCAACCGTTCTAGGATATCAGTCGTATGGTCAATGGTGGGAGCTATGTAGGTGTTTTCCTTCATTTCTAGGGTTTCGGTTCAATCCAACAATCATTCTCTAATTATCCCTTGGAGCTTGGGGTGGCATAATCCTTCGCACTCGGCCCCCTTCTTTTCTTTTCTTTTTTTTTTTTTTGGCCACTCATAACTTTAACAGTCATCTAAACATGGCATAAAATGAATGCACATAAACGAAGTTTGAAAAGTGCGACTTTGATCACGCTAAACAAATACGAGAATAAAAGGGAAGACGCTAAGATAATCGCAAATACGTACAACCCCCAATCATGGATTTGAAATCATAAAACAGTGAAGTCAAACATGTCGTGAGAAATGTTTAATTGCCTCAAAAGGTAGGAAACATATTGAAACAAGACACAAAATACAACGGCCTTTAAGCGAGCGTCACCCTGTCTATCTTTGGCAAAAACTATTAAAATAGTTTAAATCACTAAATTAGTGATTGGCGGAATCCAAAAGTCTTCACTACCTCCGTAGGATCAATTTTATTTCCAGCACTAGGAGTTTTAGATCTCATGTCCCTTATCGAATATCTTGTCATTCTCCACTCATTCGACCAAGGTAACACACCTAGCCACCGACTCATCCATCCTGTCTTTAATTTCGGGCACTACCCTAACAAGTTGGTTTTTAGCTTTTGAAGCTTCTCACTAGGAGCCTTTGTCTCCCTCGCTCCTTAAGTATTTCAATTTCCATTTCAGGAATTCTAGTAGTCTAGGCATCCACAATTGTCCTCAGTTCTCGATCATCCCTTCGAATCACTCTAGTTTCCTCAGATAGCCACTTCCAATGATCGACCACTATTAACACCCTACTATTTGGGCTCGAGCAAGTCCTTTGAAATTCACATGAAGTCCTAGCCCAACAAATTGGACCATTTCTCCAATGCTCTCTTAGGTCACTCTCTCTCGATAGTGGACCACTGGAAGGCGCCCCCGAGACAATTTAATATCACCATTACCTTCTATAGTTTACACTTAAGAGTAAAAGCTCAGGTAGGTCCAAATACACGAAATAAACAAGATTTGATCACTTCATACTATTCCATATGTATCACACCATATCAAGACTCCTTGTCATCCACTAATTCGAACCTAGGTTCTAATTTTCATTTTCACAAGCAGTCACTTAACTTTCAATCCAATTCCACAGTCCGGCATCCTAAACGTTTAAGCCTAGGATACACTACAGAGATCTAAAACCTAAGTTCTGATACCAACTGTGACGCCCCCACTTCTCCCTAAGGCGAACCAAAGGGTATCCGCGAGACGCCTGCCCAGCTCTCGCAAGGACTCAAGCAATTTCCATCCATGCTTAATACAAACTAGACGTTACGATTAAATATCATAAATACAATCAGTGCGTAAGCATTCAAGCTTATCAATATTCAACATCTGCCCAATCATTACATCGGAATCTCGAAATACATCAATATTCAAAATATATATATATATCAATCACAAGTCTAGTCCCAAAGTGCAACGGAAACCCTAAAAATAAGAGTACGCCAAGAGGGGTTTCTCCAACATTTCTCCGAGATTCGGTCCTGTTAAGGAAAACAAATCTACAGGGTGAGCAAAACGCTCGTGAGGCCAAGAACACACATGCGAACACTTTGTCAAATAACAATCCCAAATTTAACAAATAAAATCATGTCTTTTCAATAATCAATCATTCGAACAGGAAAAGTAATCAGAAACAATTCAAGGATATAGTAGCTCTCAGGAGCTAAGTTCCACTCGCTCAGCTGATATCATTCGTATACCTTCCTGCGTTGACCCTCCTGTCAACCGGGTCGGTATTTCCATTTCCGTAGATCACCACTTACTTCCCTCCGTCCACCGTACACCTCAAGGGCCCACAAGTCATTTATAAGGCGATACTCCACGAGTATGCCAAGCAAGACCTCTCATTAGGTCGAGCTTATATATCTCATGGCTCGCCCAAGTTCCCGACCAAGCCCATTGCCGGCTCGAGTCCAAGGTCGGCCTATGAGTTTGGGCGTCCCCCATTCATTTGAAAGTCGAGGAGATTCACTCCAACGATGTATGTAATCATAACATACCATTGCATTTCATTCATTCATTCAATACATTTCATTCATTCAATACATTTCAATCATTCATTTGAAATTAGAACGAGTGTGATAAAGTACACACCCGCCCTTATTTTTAAAATTTCCAAGAATTACCACAAATAAGCAAGTATCAAGGATTCACACACTTGACACTCACCGAGCAATTCAATAAGAATTATTTTCTGGGAGTTCAAGTATCCACAGTAAGATCCTCTTGAATGTCTCCTTGTGCGCCTGGCAATTAATAGTGGATAATCACTCAAATAACCCAATTATCAAGGAAGATTGTACACTAGTACAATCTAAAGAATATTTCACAAAATGAACCTCAAAGATTGTAGTTTGGGGTGACGTTTGTGGGGCCCGATCTCAAGATCTAAACGGACTATTCGAGCCGGCGGGGGCTTGATCGAAGCCAGTCCAACCTAGTCTTGAGATTAC
Organism: Coffea arabica; assembly: GCF_036785885.1. Classification (NCBI taxonomy): domain Eukaryota; kingdom Viridiplantae; phylum Streptophyta; class Magnoliopsida; order Gentianales; family Rubiaceae; genus Coffea; species Coffea arabica. The sequence goes on from NC_092329.1 coordinate 41,456,882, forward strand.
CAAGTTTGTGAATCAAGTTTGTGAACCGAGCTTGTGAATCAAGCACAATTTCGTTTGCTCGAGCCATTTTGTGACTGGCCAGTGAGGGTGATAAGGTGTTAGGTGGGAGTACAAGTGGAGTTCTACGGACCATTATTTGTGGTCGACAGGAGGTCACACGTGGCACATGATTTGGCTTTAGAGCCAACATTTATCCTTAACTTGTGTTGTTACTTTTGTACTTTTGATTTGACATCTTTGTGAAATAATTGTTTAGTGAAGTGTTTTCTCAATTGCTAATGAAAGTGATTGTACAGTGAAATGTGCCCTACTTGCTTAATTGTATTGATTCATGTGATTATTAAATGTTACTTGCATGGAAACCTCACGGGCGTAAGCTCACCCTTTTAGCTTTGTTTTCCTTACAGGAGTCAGAGATTGAAGAGTGATTGGATTGAACTAGAAAGTTATTCTAGGAAGATCCATCACTATGTGTATATATTGGAGTCACGTTTTCTTTTGTATTTTAAGATGGTTGAATCTTCTATTTTGAGTTGATGCAATATTAAGAATGAATGTTTAGAACGTGTATTTTATTTCTTTTATTGAACAAATTCATGTTTCAAACTGATTGGAGATGTACTTAAGAGTGAATGTTCAGTCGTCCAATGGTAATGTTATCTCTGAAGTTAATGTGAGTGAGTGAGTCCTGACGAGAGTCAGGCAGGCGATCCGCTAACTTCTAGGGTATGCCCTAACAGAAAGTGGGTCACAAGCTTGGGCTTCGGCTTCCATGTTTGTCCGGACCCCAAAGGGTAGAGCGAAGCCAAACAGAACGTCTCCGGAAGAGTTCCGCACCACACCACCCCTATCTGAGGGGCTTGGGTTCCCTAGGGATGAACCATCCACTTTTAGTTTGACAGTGCCTTGAGGCGGCCGTGTCCACAGAATCGAGATTGGAATTTTCGGCTTGGGTAGGGAGAGGCGGGGGACCATCCCCAGGGATACTAGCGTCAAATCCTCAGGTGAGACCTGAACTAAGGGAAAAGCTTGTGAGATAGCCAAAATCAACAGCTAAATTTGTCAACAAGCTTGCCTATGAGAAGCGGTGCCACCATTATGGAGCAGGTGGTTCCTAACCTTCCAAATCTCCTAGCAAAAGATAGACGGCAAGAGTAATAGCACCAAACCTCTCACCGAGTTGAAAGAGACATTGGACCACCAGTGCTGCAACCACATCTGGATGCCTTTCGATGAGAAACCTGGGAGTTGAAAGGCATGGGAGAAGAACCCCTAAATAGCCGATGCAAAGTGACAATCCGATAATACATGATCTCTTGTTTCCTCGTTTGGGCAGAAAAAGCACTTAGAGGGAAGATGGAAACCAATCTTGCGTAGCGCTTCAGGGAATGGGAGGTACTCATTCAAAAATTTCCACATGAAGATAGAGATCTTGTAGGGAAGTTAGGGATTCCAAATTAACTTTCTGGACATGAGAGCGGCTCGTGCCCCGCGGGTTGCCTCATAAGCAGAGGAAGTCGAGAAATTCTTAGAGGATGTAGGGGTCCATACCCGTTTCCCCTCCTAGAAGTCCAGGTCCTCTGAGAGGCTATCAACTGTTGTCTGCATAGCGAGCATCCGTCTCCACACCCTTGAGGGGGCACAGCGCAGGTGGTCCGAGCCGTACTTTGAGTGCATAAATCTATCCCACAACAACTCCGTATTCCGGTATCGCCACCAAAGCTTGTATCTAAAAGCCACTAGGACATCATGGAAACTCTGTAGACCCAATCCATCCTCAGCAGTGGGGTAACACAAATCACGCCAGGCCTGCCAGTGGCATCTAGGACCGTCCTCTGATTCCCCCCAGAAGAAATCCGCCAAGATTTTGTCAAAACGCTTAAGAACAGCAACTGGGGGGTCCATGGCGGCCAAAACATGTAAAGGAATGGAAGAAAGGACGTGCCGAATTAGGATTAAGCGCCCACCTGGTGAGAGGAGTTTCTTCTTCCACCCCGCGACCTTAGATGTCAGTTTCTCAGTTAGGTGTTGGAAATATTCCTTCTTTCGTCGACTTGTGTAAAGGTTGTAGCTGAGGTACGTAAAAAGAAGCGAGTCGTGCCTGAAACCAGTGATTTGCTGGATAGTGCGGGCATGAGCAACTCCGCTTCGTGCAGGAGTGATGAAGAAACTTTTCTGCTTGTTGACCTTCTGACCCGACCCTCTCTGAAAGATATCCAAGAATGCCATTAAGCGCTTGATGGAGCGCTGATCACCTCTGGTGAAAACCATCACATCATCAGCAAAAGAGAGGTGTGTAATAGGGAAGCAGCCTCGCGACAGAGCAAAGGGGGAGATGCTACCCTCCTGCACTAGTTTATTCAATCCCCAACTAAAGGGTTCAGAGACAAGGATAAAAAGAAGTGGGGAAAGGGGGTCCCCTTGTTTGAGCCCCCAGGTTGCCTGAAAAAAACCTCTCGGGCTACCATTCACCAAAATAGATAACCAACTTTAGGAGAGGTTATTGGTGATAAGATAAATAAACCGGGGGTGAAAACCAAACTTACTCAATAGCTGCTCGAGGAATAACCATGAGACTCGGTCAAAAGCCTTCATCATGTCGTGCTTAAGGATGCAGTTATTGCCCCGACCTTTCCTGTTAAGGGACCCAACTAGCTCTTGGGCAATAAGAATGTTTTCTGCTATGTCCCGCCCTGGAACAAAATCGGATTGCTCTGGCGAGATAAGGGCCGGCAGAAAGACCCGCAATCTGTTTGCGAGAACTTTGGTAAAAACTTTATTGATGAAGTTGCACAAGGCGATTGGTCGAAAATCTGCAAAGGAGAAGGGATTTGGTTTCTTCAGGATCAAGACCATAAGAGTGCTACTAATACTCTTCGGGAGAGGAGTTCCTGCCATGAAATCTTTGGTTGCCTGCAGGATGTCTTCTGCGATAATATCCCAGCAGTGGGTGAAGAAGGTTCCAGAAAAGCCATCCGAACCCGGAGCACTGTTGCCATCCAGGTCGAAAGCTACCCATCGCACCTCCTCAAGGGTGACGTCCACCAGTAGCCGGTTATTTTGATCCTCAGTCACAAGAGTGGGGATGTGCTATATCAAAGCTTCGACTTCAACCGGCTCGTCAGTAGATAACAAGTCCTTGAAGAAAGTCTCAGCTGCTGCTGCAATTTGCTCTTCCTCATCCACCCAAGTCCCCGCTTCATTCTTGATCCTATGGATGGTGAGTTTGGCCCGTTTGTCCCGAACGGAGGTGTGGAAGAAACTTGTGTTTCTACCTCCATCCTTGGCCCATTTAATTCTTGCCTTTTTACCGCCAAAATTCTTCTTCATTTTTAGGCTGGTTAGGAGCTGAGCTTGAGCGTGATGCAGTGCACTTCTAGCATCATCCGTTTGCAAGGTGTCGTATTCGGCCTCCCGTTGCTGCATCTCTAATTCTCACTGTTTTACCACGTGGAAGATGTTCCCACAATGCTATTTGCTCCAATCCTTCAAACAACCTTTAAGCCGCTTGAGTTTGTAGGATAGGGAGTACATGCCGTATCCTTGCACGAGAAGGTTCCAATTATCACGGACCACTTGGAGAAAACTGTCGCCTGAAACCCAAAAATTTTGGAATTTAAAAGCCTTCGGGACGCGAGCTCCATCCTGCTGAACAGAGAGCAGCAGGGGGGAATGATCCGAGGCAATACGATTGAGGTGTTGTATGGTGGTGTTGGCCGCGAGTTCAAGCCAGGCTTGGTTGACTAGCACTTGGTCCAGGCGCTTCCAAACCCTCCCGCCAGCTCTAACACCGGTCCAAGTGAAGAAGCTGCCCGAAAAGGGAACCTCCATGAGAGAGCTACTCTGTATCCCCTCATTGAAATCAGCAATAGCCCCAAGATCTTGAACGGCTCTCCCCACGTACTCTGTAACTGAAGATATGACATTAAAATCTCCTCCTACAAACCACGGGCATGAGGCCGTGGTTGCAATGGACACCAGATCCGACCACAGGGCCCGTCGCTCCGTGCAAGTGCATTTGATGTAGACAAAGGTAGCCATCCCCATACTAGACCAGGAGTCATGCGTCATCATAACATGGAGCAATTGCTCAGAATTGTGCAAGACAGTGAAATGAAAGCCAGATCTCCATAAAAGCCAGATTTTATTATACACATTGAACAAACAAAATTCAAAAGAAAGCCTTAAACGGAGGCCATCTATTTGAGCCGCATCCGCCAACGGCCCAAAAAGAACTAGAACAGAAATGTTGTGGGCACGAACTAAGTATTTGAGACAGCGGACAGAAGACTTACCCGCTGCACCCCTTATATTCCAGAGAAGAAAATTATAAATTGAAAAAGGTAGGGCAAAAAGGATCGACAACTTTAGAATCTTGCCTTGTTAGGATATGCCGCGGAAGCTGAATGTGACTCCTCTTCTTTCTGGATTTCTTCGAGGTCACGACAACAAAACTGTCTTCGGCTTGAGCAGGTGGTGGAAGGCGATGGGCCAGACTGGTGCTAAACGCCTTGAGTGAAGTGACTAGAAGGCCGCGGTTGACACAAGGAGGTTGTGCTGCCTCTCCCTCCGTGTCCGAGTATGAGGAAGCCCGCGTGCCCGTACTCCTCCTAGTGTGACAGGCGAGAGCCATGTCGTCATGCTCCTGCCCATGCCGAAAGGTGAGAACAGCTGTGAAGAGATCAAAGTTAATAGCTGCTACACTGTCGTCCACGCTGCTAGCCCGGCCATTGCTGTCCAATGCTAGTGCAGATAGCCCCATCTGGGAGAAGGTCAAGCTGCATGACTGGATTTGGGATGGTCTGGGCTAACCCCTCTGCCGCTGCTTGTTCAGCCGAGCATGGCTCCAGGGCAAAGGAAGGGACGTCACATCCCGCTGCTGCCCAACCCAAGGCAGGATCCATTCCGCTCCCCGCTGCCTTCGCCGCAACATCCAAAAAGAGGGCACCAGTAGCGCCAGGTTGAAGGACCAAAGTGGGCTATTTAGAATTCTTGGCTGTGCCGTTACTCGCTGTGTGTGCCTCTTGTGCAAGGGGGACGGAGTCTATAATGGTGGCTGGCTCCTGGACTACATCCATAGCAGCAGAGCCTTGTGCTTGTTGCGCCGCACCGTTGGTCCCCCTGCGGTGCAAACGACGCTGACAATCTGAGGCGGCATTGTGACAGCCCCACCTTCCCCTAAGGCTAACCGAAGGGGTTAGTGGACTGCCTGCTAAACTCTCACCAGGACTAACGGGACAGTTTAAAGCGACCTAAAACGTTCCGGAAAGTATAAGCGCACTTAAACAAGTCAAAATCACAAAATAAAAAAAAATGAAAATCGGAGCCGGCCATGAATAGTACCGGCCACGTCGGAATCCGACCACACATCACGCAAACATACATATCTTGAAATTCAACATTTACATACCAAAATGACATACCAAATTATCCCATAAGTTTGTACATGTACGGTTGCAAATTACAATTCAACGATGGGTTGGGTCAAAATGAGTTTAGGGCTTTGCCCAAAAGGAGCTATTCAAAATATATATATACATAAGCTCAACTCGGCAATCTATATTCATCGTCTTTCCAAAAGTATTCAATTTCCTGTAAGAAAAATAAACGGAATAGAGTGAGCTTACGCCCAGTGAGATACTATCACTCAAGCAACCAAGTTCATATAAGCATAAAGTTTTTCATTTCAAATCATCAAAAGTAAACCAAGAGCACACATTAATAGAGTTGATAAAAGGATACGGACGGCTCTCAAGAGCACCTTTCCTCGCTTACATTCTTAATCGGACCTCATTGACCCTCCGTCAATGTTTTCAAAGTAACCAACTGTAGGCTCCACTTTACTTCCATTCCTTCCACCCAACATACCCCTACCGAGCCCAAACTCCAAACAGTAGCAATTTGGTAATACTCGAGTATACCGGAATCAAGAGTCTCACTACTACAAGATTCCATATAACAGTCCTCATGGCTAGTTAATTTTCACGACCAAGCCCTCGCCGGCTCGATTCAATAGACTACCAATGGGGTTGAGCTCAGTAGTAACAGTAATGGCCGTTGGATACTCGTCCAAACGACGCCAAATCCAGTATATCATGTATCATTTAAATACCACAGTAAAACAGTAGACAGTCGTATATAGTACCAAAAGGGGTGAGGGCGATCAAGTACACCCTCACTTTAATCAGTTTCAATGACACATAGGCCCTCAAGGCATCAAGTTCAGATATAGTAAAGCTACATTGTAAACAAACAAGTGAGTAGTACACTCACCAGGCAAGCAAGTGAAATTTCATAAACCTTCGCCCAATGAGCGTTTTTAATCACCGTCACGCCCTAAAATATTCAAACAAGCAAAATAAGACTCGATTACAAGTCATAAACCAGTTCCGCATACTACCAAAATAGGGCTCCATAAGAATGTATAAGCACTAGAGTAAACCAAGGAAATCCGGAAATGGAATTAAGCTCTAAACTAGAAAAATAGTTTTTGACGTCATTTTGCGGTTTTGGCACCATTGGCACTACAATTATCAGATGGAGGTGTAAGATACACCGTTTCCAAGCTAAGAGATAGGGCTACAATATTCCAGAAGGTCACTCAGTCCAGTTCATAGCACAACTAGGTCAAAAATGCAAGATACTAAACCAGAACCGTAAAAATAGGTGGACAAACCACATTCTGGTTAACGAACTATAATTCAGGCTACCTAAGTCCAAATCAAGTGATTCCAAAGCCATCCGAAAGCTAAGACATCAGGATACATTTCCTCAGAAGACCTTAACAACCAAATCAGAAGTATGCCCAGCCAAAATAACCAATTACAGAAGCAATTCTCAAGTTCGAGTGAAACCAGGGCAGCAGGGGTATTTCGGTCTTTTCACAGGCTACGGTACTCCGATTGGCCTAAAATTTTGAAGGTATCTATAAAATATCATCCCCTACAACTTTCATGTTTTAACCCAAGGCCAATTTGGCCTCTAACTATGAGATACTGTGCACGGGGCAGAATGTAAATAATGAAACCCTAACTTTCAATTTTTCTTCCAAAACAGAAATTTTCTGCAATTAACCTCTTTTTCCACCTTCTAGTTTCCTTAATTATCATTCCCAATCATCATACATGGCCACATAATAAGAATCATATGAAAACAGAAAAATCACCAATAATTATAAAACTTCACCAATTCAACCAAAAATCAAGATATAATCCACAAAATTACATCCTAGACTACCACAAATCATGGATTAAACATCATTAGGTGGAGGAGAGAGATTCCTTCACAACTCACCTTAGGAACACAAGAGAGAGAGTAACTAGTCACCTTACCTTTCCAAACACCTCACAAACACTAAGTGAAGAGGTTTTATGGAACAAATGCAAGATCAAATGGTTGATTAGTTGAATTTGAGCAAGATGGAGGCAATAATTTGAAGAGCTTTTCCCTTTCTCTTTGCTTGAAGTGGCCGGCCAAGATGAGGAGAAAAATGGTGAATTTTTGGTAATTTTTTTATTTATTTGGTCAATTGGTAAGAAAATGAATAGTGGTCATAAAGTACAACCAACCATATGGTGACACTTGTCACCCTATTTAATGCATACATATCTCTTTGTTTCCTCTCACACCAATGCATATACAACCTCTAATTATCTCATAACACCCGGTAATTTAAACCCAGTATCCAAAACTTAACCTAGTTGGCCGAATTTTTCCGATCTTTCCGCACTAGCGGGTCCCACGTCCGGTATACGCTCTTAATTTCTCAAAAACTAACCGATATTAGAAAATTCATCTAAAAACTATATTTACTCATAAAATTATCGGAAAAAATTTTCCTAATAAAGAAAATGCAAAAAACATGCCATTAAAGAGAATAAAACCTAGAAAATGAGAAAGTTACGGGTTCTCATAGGCATGGCCCTGCTTATGACACTCGGAGCAGTAGGAAGGGAGGTTATCATAGTTCACCCTCTGCCAAAAACCACTGCTGCCAACACCTAGCCAGATTCGATCCGGGTGTGCTCCCAGGAGGTCCAAATCAACACAGACCCGCGCGACGCTTGGACGAGACAAGGTAGCGGTGGTTGTGTCGATCTTAAGGGGGATGCCTATCGCACTTGTGATGGAGAAAAGAGAGGATTTTTCAAAAAAAATAGACTAGTAAGTGCTCGAAAGAGAGCCATACTGGGGCTCGCGATGGTTCATTGTTTAGCTTGAAAGATGGAGACCATTTGAAAACATGTAGCGGGAAACCAGAAATCATCCAACGCCCCCTTAGCCAGCATCGCAGGAAGTCATCCTCTGCTGAGAAACGAAGTAACATATGCCGTGGGTCTAGAGATCCAATTTGGAGATTTGGACGGAAGCCAAGAGCCTGAAAAGACTTGCGAATGGTATCTAGATTTGGCCGGCTGTATGAAAATTTCCCTACAAGCGCATGCTTGAGTGGCAAGCCAGTATTGCAATTTCTGCTTCCGAGAACAGCACCGCAAGTTCTCCATGAAGCTTGGAGACGGGTTTGATCTTGCAAGGAGCAGCCTGGTTGCGCAACACATCAGCGAAGAAGCAGCTGCCATCCGCTGGGGTTTTATGGGTGGCTAGGGTTTCTTCATGAAAGTCACCGTCCATATGGCAGAGTTACATCAACTTTCCCCAACATACAACCACCATAAATCGACTAATCGATTACATCCAAAACTCTACTCAAAAGGTAATCAAGTCGACTTTTCCAAAATCTTTCCATTCCAATCTCCTGTTAAGGAAAACAAACTAATGGGCTAATGCTTAGTGAGGCCAAGAAAAGCATGCAAACACATAGTTCAAGTAACAATAACACTTGTACAAGAAATAAAGCTGGGAAGTTCAAGTAATTCACAATTAATAATAAAGCACAATTAATAAGGATACAGGAGCTCTTAGGAGCTAAATTCCACTTGCTTTGCCAAGGCTCAATCCAATAGCTCCATGTGATGACACTCCGTCAATCGGGTAGGTATTAAGTCTGTAGAAACTCCACTTATTTCCCCCATCCATCATTTCACCCTCTCGGATCCATAACCAAACACCACAAAAGGGCGATACTACACGAGTATGCCAAGCAAGATCTCAATAGATCAAGCTTTAAGAAGATCTCAAAAAATCAAGCTTTATAATATTCCATGGTTTGCCAAGCTTCTCGACCAAGCCCATGCCAGCTCGAGTTATAAGGTTAGCCAATGGAATTTGGGCGTCCCCCACGATTACAAGTAAAAGTTGATGAAATTCACTCTAATCAACATTGAGTCAAACACAAGTATAATTTCACGTATGAGCAAGTTAATTATATAATCAAGTAAAAGAGAATAAGTGCGATAAAGTACACACTCGACTCAACAAGTCCAATTCACATATTCAACAAGAAGTATTTCAAGTATTATGCAACAAATCATGCACTTGACACTCACAATTCAAAAGTAATTGAACGAGTCCGAGATTCTCTTCAAGACTCGCTTGAGCACCTGAAGAAATAGTGACCATACATCACTCACGTAAATTCTATACCACTTAATATTCAAGGAAGAAAATGCACTTGTTTAAAACTTAAGACAATGCCTTAGAAGAGTTTTGCTCATCGAAAATCGAGATTCAAAATAAGAATTTAAGGTCACAAGTTTGAGTCAAATTAAAGGAGTTTTTCTCATTAAAACGTTGGAATAATGCTCAAAGGGAACTCAAAAGTCATTTTTGATTCGAGTCGTGGTAAGTAAATCTCAATTTCAAAAGAAAGTACTAATTTCACTTTTGGCACAAAAATCGAGAAAAAGGTAGGTAGATTTCATCTCCCAAAACTTCTAATCTCATGACCCAAAAGTTAGAGTATAAAGGACGTTCACATTTTCCAAACTAAAGGAGATAAAACTCATCCAAAACTCCACTCATTTCATAGAAAAATATCAAAGCCAAGGTTCCAAGATTCAAGCATAAAACCAGTGCAATTCACCAAGAACTACTCTAGTCAAAACGCTCCCTTTTTGGAGTTTAAACTCACAGAAATCGAGGCAAAAAATAGAGTTTGAAGTTCATTTCTCAAATATAAAATAAGATGTCATTAACCAAGAAAGTGGAACAACCAAGAAAATGCATTAAGAGAGGTTGAACCTTCAGAAACCAAGATTTGAAATAAAAGTTTAAAATTCTAAAGGAGCCGTGTATTCCACCATGAAATTACACCTAAAACAGTCCAACGATTGCAAAGGAGGATGAAAAGTTCTTAAAAGGAATATTTGTTTGAAAACAGAAAATTTTGACGTTAGTGTGACACTACTTGGAAAAATCGTATCTCGAGTTCCATAAGTCCAAAAATGGAAATATTTACACCGTTGGAAACTATATTAAAAGTACTAAAACTTCTCAGAAGACATTTTTCCAAGATTCCAACCAGAAAGCATTCGAATTTCAGCTCAAACTTACAGTTTCATGAAGACAGAACAAAACCATTCTTGGTTTTTCAGCAATGTTTGGAAATTCTGCAATATTCACAGGAAGTGAATCAGCCTTTGAAATTTATAACACATTAAGACTTCCAAATAAATTTTCAAACACAATAAGCAGAACTAAATTTGAAGTTTTGAACAACAAGATATAACGGTTTGAAGTCGGCTGATTTTTGCAACCTGATCAGTGAATTTCCAGATTTGAAGAGCAATCTTTGGGGCATTATTTGGACCTCAAAATTATATTGAAATTACGTCAAATTTGGTACACTTAAACTTCCATATGCAGACTACCTCTCTATCAAAATTTAGGCAAAAACTCGCACAAGAAAGCAGTTAAAAAAATGACCAAAGTTTATAAAATTCTTCAAAGCTAATCTGCCAACCCTATCTTTCTTTCTTTTTCAAAAGTTTTGTCCAATGAAATCAGCCCCAATTCACTCCATTTGTTAAACCAAGGTTCCAAAACATTTAATAAGCAATTGATGGATAAATGACACTAAAATTTTTGAAATAAAACACCCCAAAACAGAATTGACTATTCGGTCAGCAGGGAAGAGAAAATTTTCCAGTTTCCAGCTTTGACGCAGTTTTGAAATCAGACCAAATCTGACTCTACACAAGTCCAAATTGAGAATGGTTTAAGGTGCTAGAAACTATATTCAAAATTCTACAATTCATCAGAAGACATCATTTTAAAAATCTTTTCACAAGTGGAACAAAATCGAGCCACAAGATGTAGCTTCCTAGTTTCTCTCGGACAGACAGGCAAAACAGGACAGTCCATTTTGCTGATCCGTTACGGTTTACTTAAAATGAACTAGCAAGGGATTCTTATACCATTTGAAAGCTCTGAATGTCTAGTTTTGAATGCCGTAAACAGTACTCAATTTTGACTTTTGTACAAAGAGTTATGTTTAGACAAAGAACCATTGGTTGGCTACCCTGCTAGCGAATTTCCAGATTTCGAACTTTTCCAAAACTCAAGTTTTATGTAACCATTTGAAAGGCACATTCTACACACATAATACAACATATATCAATCTATTTAGCAGCTATATAATCATCAAAATTTCGAATTTAAAGCAGGACATCAAAACAGAATTTTGGCTAGCTCTCTTCCTCACGGTTTCTTCCACTTCCTATCCACTATCCAACCATAATCAAGCTATAAATCACATAAACAACCACAATCAAGCAATATAGCCTCAAGTCAGCTACCTAAAGGCCTCCTCAAGACATCTAGCTTAGGATTTAAAGCAAGATAAATGTTTCCTCAAGTCCGCTAGCCTATAAACTTCATTAGGGTTTCAAACCCATGAAAACTAACCACTAATCTTCTTATAATTTGAAAAATTAAAGGAGAGATGAAGGGTTACCTCTCCAAGCTTTGAACCCTAGTTGTAAGTGATTGTTTCTACCCAAAATTTCACCAGGAAACTCCATAAGCCATTACCTTTCTTCTTGCTAGAGTGAAATTCCAAGAGATTGGGAAGTTGGATGAAGAAAGTAAGCAAACTTGGAGCTAGAAAGTGAAGTTTTCTTCTTCCCTTTGGAGCTTCTAGGGCTAGCCGAAAATAAGAGAGAGAGAGAGAGCTTGTGGTTTGATTCTTGGGGAGAAAGAATGAAGAAAAGGTGTTGGACAAGCTAACTTAAAGTTGCAAAAAGTCAACTCTTAATAGTGTCTCAAATAGGGTTTCGTACTACCACTTTCTCTCTTGTTTGGTACACTTATACACTAATCCTCCAAGATAGTTCCTCTAACACTGTAATTATTCATACTTACTAGTCTAGTACTAAATCCTCAAATCTCTAATTAGTCATACCGGTGCGACTTTCGAGAAACTATCGACGCACGCATGGTAAAAGCTTAATTTTAACTCACTCACATCTAATCTCTCAATTAACTTTTCTTAGCCTACTATTGATCATTCTTAATTCTCCAAGATCATTGCACTCTCGGATCGAATATTGCCTCGAAAAATGTGTATTCGCTATTACTTATTAGACGAGTCACAGAAAATTTAAATTTGCTAACGGGACGTTTTAAAAATATAAGTGAGACATTGCTCCATGTAAATGGATTTAAAATGGTTGAAATAAATTATTTAGAGAAAACAAGTGAATAAATAATTAAATAAGGCAGTAAAATAGGATTAAAAGTAAGTAAAATTCGGGTTCTCACAACAAGTACAAAAATTGATTGGTAATTATTCATGAAGATTAATTAATAATTAGAAATAATAAATTATAAATTTTAGTCTTGCTACCAGGAAATATTCTTTTATGTCATTGAGATTTGTATGTTAGAAAATTGATTAAATCTAAGGTAACAGTATATTGGCGTGGCATATTAGGCGGAACGATATATTATCACAGGAATGATAATTAACAAAGAAAATATCATAAACTATTTATCAAAGTTTATATGTAATAACATAGAAGTGGATTAATGTCGCGCCCCATTTTTTGATAAATAAATAAATGGTTTTAAAAAATGTATTTTTGTGATTGAAAAAATGAATTATGATTTAAAAGAAAAGTGGGCCTAAATGGGGGTTTGAGAATGCGATGATTTGACCCAAAATTGTAGTTTAAAAAGGGTTTTTGAAATAATAAAATTGGAGTCGCCACTTGGTAATGAGTTAAGGTGTACCAAGTCACCTAAAAAATGAGTTTTTTTAAAGGAAAAATAGGAAAAAGTAGTAAGAAACCCCTTTTAAACGACTCCTAGTCCACGTAAACCAACGAAAAAGGTTCGGGAGTCACATTTGACGAAGGGGAAGGCAAGGATAAAAATCCAAGGCACCCCTTCGACCTAGCCAAGGCTAATTGCGTGATTTAATCAAAGTTTTTCTTATTTTAACCAAAGAATTTATTACATTTGGATGCACTACATGAATGCAAAAGAAAGGAAAAATGCAAACCTAAATTCTAAAATGTCTCTTGTAAGGTTTTTGGTCCCAACCACATGAATTGTGGCGGCCAATAAAGGAAAACCTTATAGAGGTCGATTAATGCAAATGATGGCTAAAGTGCAAGTGTGCAAGTGTATAAAAAGGTGCACGTGTGAAATTGTAAAAAATCCAAGTGTTTGTGTGCCGGTGTATGAAAAGGTGCATGTGTGAAATTGTATGAAAAATCCAAGTGTTTGTGTGCAAGTGTATGAAATATAGTGATAAGTGCATATAGGTGTAATTAAGTACAATTTTGTGAAGTAGAAATCAAAATGAACAATAAGGAAAGGAAAAGTGATGAGGAAATGTGAATTGAAAAGAATGAGTAAGTGATAAATGAGAATGAATGAACCTAAAGGAATGCATCAGGTCGGGTATGGGAATGACTCCTAACTTTTTCGACTTCGATTTTCCCTTTGATTAGAAAGTAAAACTAGCGTGCTAAGGCTATCGAGTAGCCACACTCGCTCGTTTCCCTTATCAAAAGGGGACTCTTCAGGCAAATGTACCCTAACTAGCATGAGATGCAAGACCTAAAGTGAGGGGAAAGGGGATTAGAGGGACATGCCAACTGATAGAAAAACTAAAAGAATGCATGATATGTAATGAACATGCAAACATGTACTAACGAGGGGAAATCCCTAAGGGTCTAGCGTTGGACTAGCCCATTCTATGAATTCCGACTAGCGTTGGACTAGTGGAAACGTACATTCATCCATCACATTCATTCAGGCTATGGAAAGCGAGTAGACATGTCAATCACTTATAAACACATAGCACATAACACTTAGCATGCTCGATTAGATGCAAGGCCCTAACAAAGCAAGTAACACGTAACACATAGGCATGCAACCAAGTTAATGAATCTATTACATTCACTAACTAAAACAAAAGGGGAAGGGGAAAATGGACCAAATTGCTCGCCAAAGCCCTATCTATTACAAGCCAAGAGGTGTACACATACCCCATAAAGAATAACTTAAATAAAAAGCAAAAGTAAATGACATAAATAAAAGGAATTAAGGAAAAGCTAGGAAAGCAAAGTAGGCATGCAATTCACTTAACACGTTGGGTCACATAGGAGAGAAACAAAAGGGATAAAAGGAATTATACCGCTCCCTTTTGTAGTGTTAAATGGACGAGACTTAAACTGGGCTAAGTCACCAACTAACGGGATAACATGTGCTAAAACCATTCAAAGCAAAGGATTAACGCACCAATTTAGTTATAAGATATAAACAAAACAATTGGAATCCACCAAATCATCAAATTTTCCCCCAATTGCAACTTAATGAAGTAAAAAGCTAATTAAAGACCAAGCAAAGACATGATCATCCAACCTCCAAGCATAACGTCCACTAAAGACCCAAATGCAAGCACTACTCAAATCATTTGAACCTAATTGAAGCATTTAAAAACTCAAAGGTCCCCAAGTAAAAATAAAGTCCAAGCAAACATCATATCTCAAGAATCCAAGAGTGAATGAAGGTCCATGAATGGTTTAAACTTGCATTTCTAGGACCCAATAACGACCACTAATCAATCACAATCAACGTCAAAATGAATCATCAAAGAGCTTCAAAGGTCCCCAAAATAATAAAGATCAATTAATGATTCAAATGCAAACACCTTAGGACCTAATTGCAAGGAATCTGCCCATAATTGGGCCTTAGTGCAACAAAGGGGTATTAGAGGGGTTAAAGTGCAATTTTATAACATTTTTACATGCAAATTCATGCAGCTACGTAGGAAGACAATTTCTGCAGCTGAAAACTTCTACAAACAACATGAATGTGCGCTGCATTTTACTTCCAAACTTGGATTTCATATTCCAAAAGCACCAAATTTGATCAAGACTTTTCAACCAAACATCACAAAACTAATCTAAGCCTCATGACATACAATTTCAAGATTCAAACAACTCAAAAGATAGCAGGAAAAACATGCAAATGCTGGGAAAATTTCATGCAAAATGGTTTGGGAGCTTCAGCAAACAATGCTTTTGAGCTTCGGCACATAGCATGGCAAATTCATACAACCATCTCAAACCACAAACCCAACCTCAAGTTCCTATCAAGCTTATCATGCATACAAGGGAATGGTAAAACCAGAATGAGAAAGATTTTCATGCCAACTCATGCAAGCTACGAAGGGAAAACAAACGTCTGCAACATTTCCCTTAAGCTTTCAGCAGCCAAAAATACACATTCGAATGTAATCTGACTTGAAAGCCAATTTCTTTTTTTTTTTTTATCAAAATCATGGTGTGAAACTAAACAACAAGACCCATAACTTCAATGCTCAAACAAACAAGAAACATAACAGAAACATGATGCAACAAAGAAAACAAAATCTGGACAGGATGCTCATGTGAAATGATTTAGTAACCTGGAATTTGTTTTCCAGCAAAGTTCAAACATGATTCAAATGTTCAAAACCCAACATACCAACTCAAAAACAACCAAAACACTGCCCTTTTTTCACCAAAATATCAAACTAAGATGGCCAACTTAGTGAAGGAGCATGGAAGCAAAAGCAACAAAACAGATACAGCAGCATTTTCTCTGCTGCAAAAATGTTAACAGCGGCTGCTGCCCATTTCATCATGCAAGCAGGTTCATCAAATTCTCAGGTTCATCAAAAAGATGCAGCAGTAGTTTTTATATGCAAATTCACCTTTGCAAGCTTCCCCTAGTTCTCGAAACAGACAACAGAATAAAAAAATGATCAAAGTATGATTGAAATAATGAAACATGAAAACAAAAAAAATGGTCAAACATGAACTCCGAAATTTTGTTACAGCAGCAGATTTTGTGCTCAACTTTGACCAAACTAACATCTGACTTGTGTCACCACATTATCAAGCAGCATTTCCAAATCATGCCATAAAGGTTCTTGAATCTAAACATCAGAAACCAAGGGAAACCTGCAAATCTAACCACGTTCTGAATCTTCAACCTTTTAACCAAACTTATCTGATATCAATATGCTCAATTCATACGGACCCCATCTCCAACAGCAAACAAACCAAAGATTACATTTTTATTACAAACTTAAGCAAATAGAGATGAACAAAACACCTAGCCCAGTGAACCACTACCAATGTCAACGGCAAACCCAATAACAAGAACACAACTTCAGTCATCATGAAGCAAGACTTAGAACAAAGGATAACCAGGAGCATTAACTTCACGACTCAAACCATATTTGCTACTCTTTTACACAAACTCCACATTATCAAAATTCGATCTTTGGGACCATCGGGGATCCACCAAGTAAAGTAACAGCAGAGGACATCTGTTTTATATAAAAAAAAAAAAAAAACTGATCTTCACAAGTTTTCGATTACACCAGTTTAGATCATACGCAGCCACTTATAAACAGAGATGAAAAAATGGAATCTTCAGCAAACATACAACGGAAAGGGGAGGACAATAAGCAACGAAACAATAAACTCCACTAACAAGGTCTTCAAGGGTATGTGTTTTTGAAGAAAACTCTGGAATTTTAAAAGGAAGAAAGATACTTACAGCGATGGACCTTCTCGGCTGGGACTGCAGCGATAGTGAAGATTAGCAGTTCCGAAAGCTCTTTGCTTTTCGATGAATAGCAACCGACCGACTTTCTTCTCTTCTTCCTTCTGCCTTCAAGCCGTCAGCCTCTTCCTTTAGCTTTTCGCTACCTGGCTTTCTTCTTGCTTCATTTCTTGCTTTCCCCTTTTTCCAACCCTTTCTCTCTATCTCTCCTTCAAGCTTTCTCACTCTGATTTCCTCCCCCTTTTTCCAGACCCTTGCTATCTTT
Source organism: Coffea arabica (assembly GCF_036785885.1). Lineage (NCBI taxonomy): Eukaryota > Viridiplantae > Streptophyta > Magnoliopsida > Gentianales > Rubiaceae > Coffea > Coffea arabica. Next base: position 41,474,115 of record NC_092329.1, read on the forward strand.
CTATCTCTCACGCTCTTCCTCTCTCTTGCTCACTCCAAATTTTCCAGCCGTCCTCTTCTCAAAAACCTCCCCCTTGGTTTCGTTTCTTTGCTGTATTTTCCTTTTGATGTTCACTAGCCCCCAACCCTTCCTTTCATTCTCTTGTTTTTCTAGTTTTCTTCTCAGCCTTAGCCGTCAAACTCTCAGATGAAGCTCCTTGCCCAGTTTTCGTTTTTTCCTTCTTCTCTCAGCCGCTGTTTTTCTTTTTTTTCCCTTCTTGCGGCTGTCCACTCTCTTAGCTTTTATATGGGCAACCCCCAAAACATAAACCCCAGCCCTTTCTGATATATTTGCAGCTAAGGAGCTACCCAAAGTTCACTTGCAAGCTGCGGCAAAAACGCAGCTTGCATGCTGCGCGTTGGTTTTTTTTTTTTTTTTAAATACAGCATATAAATAATAATAATAATAATAACAAAATGACAAAACCATGTAATAATAATAAGAATGAAAACAAATAAATAAAAAAAACAAACTAAATAAATAAAAACAACAAAAATGTCCATTTTTCAAATTTTCTTCTTTTTTCCTTTTTTTTTCAAAATAACTTAATAAAAATAACTAAAGTGCAAAAAGGTTGAATTTAAAGAAATAAACATATTTTTGTGAACAAATTTTCTTCCTTTTTTTTCTTTTTTTTTTATGATTTTTCCTTTTTTCTTTTTCTTTTTTTTCAAGAAATTCTATGCTAAAAACTTAAAAATAAAACTAAAAACCAAAAATTGAATAAAACTAACACGACAAATAAAAAACTAAAAAAAATAAACAGTAAATGAAATTACACGAAAAATTTGGTGTCTACAATTTGCCCCTCTTTGTCTGAGTTTTGAAAAAACTTGAGACAAAGAAATAGACACCAAATACTTACCTGTATTATTCGGCTGCAAGATGATTCCAACGAACAAGAATTCTAAAAATGGGACTGACTCGAACATGAATGTAAAAATGGGATAGACCCGAGCAGAAAATGTAAACGGGATAGACCCGAGCAGAAACGTAAATGGGATAGACCCAGACAGAAATTTAAATGGGATAGACCCGAACAGAAAGTGCAAACGGGATAGACCCGGACAGAAATTTTAAATGGGATAGACCCACGGGATAGATCCGAACAGAAACGTAAAATGGGATAGACCCAGACATAAATTTAAATGGGATAGACCCGAACAGAAACGTAAAATTGGGATAGACCCACGGGATAGACCCGAACAGAAATTTAAAATTGGGATAGACCCACGGGATAGACCCGAACAGAAATTTAAATTTGGGATAGACCCACGGGATAGACCCGGACAGAAATGTAAAATTGGGATAGACCCACGGGATAGACCCGAACAGAAATTTAAAATTGGGATAGACCCACGGGATAGACCCGAACATAAATGTAAAATTGGGATAGACCCACGGGATTTTTAAACAATGAATTGCGTTCTTACCTGAGAGTAGTTCAAACTTTTGTACCAAGAGGGAGATTTGGATCTTTATGGCTAGAATGATAGCTGATGTTGTTCCTTATGACCCAACCTTTGCCAAATTATCATTTCGTCTTTGCCTACTGGAGAGCTTTTTCTGACGTCGATTCAGGTGCGAAAAGAAGTGTGGTTGTTTGTGTTTGTAAATGCAACATTCCTGGAAGAAAAGAAGAAATAATGGATTTGCCACCATCATTCGATCTGGCTTGCCTTGAGAATCGTGTAAACATGAGTCTTTTGATGCCTTTGCCAACTTTTGCTGCGGCATCTGCCTTGGTTGAATTTGTAATTTTGAAACCTTTCGATTCCGGAGACCAATAAAGTGCGCATTTACCATGTCACCAAATCCATGTAGCAGCTTGGTTGCATTTTACTTACTTTAAAAGATGATTGAATCCCATATTCTTGCACAAACCTTAGGGTTTATCATTCATCCGAATCCAATGGTAAAAGAATGATGCATGAAAAATCAAAATATATGCAAGGTGATTTCCTATGTTCTGCATGGAATGAATATGTCAAAGAATGTAAAACACATCCAAAAATGCCATGAATACAAGCACATGAGAAAAGATGTATTTGGAAAAGAATATTTTACAATGCAACACAGTTTTGGCCAACAGATGTCATATTCAAATCTCTGGATATCTTTGTTCTGGAATTTAATATTGACAGAAGTATGACAAAAATGAGAAGAAATCCAAATGAACCAAGTCACCAGCTGTTCCTCCTCGTGCTTGCTCGTTGCAAAAACCTACCTTGGCGCCCCTTCTGGTTTTCACCAAGGTTGCCCCCACCTTTTTTTGTTTTTGTTTTGTTTGTTTCTTTTTCTTTCTTTTCCTTCTTTTTGCTTTTTACTTGCTTTTTCTTTTCCGAGGCGCCCTTTCGGGTTTTCACCTAAAGAACAATGAACTATCTCGACCATGATTGACTCAGAAACATGAGTTAAAGATTTCTGGCATCAGTAAAATGCACTTCCCTTATGAGGTTAGGCGAAGACATTATGGACATCACCTGCCAATTGATTAGCGAAAATCCCTAATAGAAATACAACAAGTGACGAAAGCCAGGACTTTGGGCTCTTGTAATGAGGTCAGGTGGGGTGCTTTTTCAAAGAAAGTTGAGGCTTGAAAGCAAAATTTCTGAAAGGTGTGAAATAACCTGAGATTGCATCATCTTGAGACTATCTCCAATTTTTGAATGAAACCGAGGAAGATTTGCCCCAGTTTGATTGAATTCTTCTTTCTTTGCATTTTCTTCATTGCATTCTTCTTACTTTTGTATTTTTCTTCAAAAATTAAATTTGCCCCAGTATGGGGTTCTTTCTTTTTCCATCTTCCTTTCAAAGATCAATTTGCCCCAGTGTGAGGTTTTCCTTTTCTTTCCAATCATCTCTTTTCAAAATGAATTTGTCCCACTGTGGGGTTTGCAATTCTCAGGGGCTGTCAAACGAAAATTTGTCAATTCTGATGGCTCAAAGGGGACAAGTAGGGATAAAATGCTTTAAATGTAAAAGAAGAGGGCCTGACTTGCATTTCGTCATTTGCATGAATTTCTAAGGAAAATTTGCATGATCAAATGAAAATCTTCTTGCACATGTCCGAGTTGATAGGTCGAGGGAATGTTCACCTATCCATTTCCGTCAAAATAAGTGTTCCGCCAGGTAATACCTTTTGGACGATGAACGGCCCTTTCTGATTTTGAGCGAATTTGTCTCTGCCTTCGTCTTGTATTGGCAAAGTTCGCTTGAGTGCTTTGCCCCCTTCCTCAAAATGTACGCTGATGAACTTCTTGTTGTAGGCTCAGGCCATTCATTTTGTAACATTTCATGACAAACGGCAATCTTGGCTGAACTCCCATTAGAGTGTGCAAAGATTGAATTTCTGCTACTGCAAATGATACTGCTTCCAACCATCTGTACACCTTGATACATAGTCAAACCCTTAATCATCTTCTTTTCTGCTTTTGTCCACACGAATGCTGATTTATGTCCTTTTGACCTCATTCTCAGTGCCAATGTGAACAATTGCTATGGCTTCTAGGTTTGGTTCGAATTTCTCCTCATTTTGTTCAAGATTTTTGAAAAAGAATCAAATACTTTCTCTTTATCACTTCGCTTTGAAATCTGGGTTTCAAAATTTTCAAGTCGTGAGTGAGATAGAGATTGCCATTATTGAATTCCAGAAAAGTGATATCCAAAGGGTCAAATAATTTCATCTTTGGCCATTTGAAAGAATTAACGAATTTGGAATAATAAGCAAACAAATATACAACAAACAAATGAACAAGCAATATGACCAAAATAACATGACAAGAATGACTTGTTCATTTTCATAAAACCTTTGATTAAAAGCAAACGGAAATGAAAACTTAAAAGTATTTACATGCACAAATTTTGGTCAAAAGTAAAGATGTTTTCATTAGCTAATTACAGATGCAAAAGTTTTTTCCTCATGAATTCGCATGAATGACAAACCCCTTTTAGGTTTACCGAAACTCCTTCTGAATGGGTAGAAATTCGGCTATCCCATTGGAAATTGATCCCTCAGGGATATCGGGAAATTCTGCGTCATTTCCAAACACTTCAGCCTCACTTGATGAGTTTTTAGCAGGCTCCTTAAATTCCGTATTGTCCATAATAACCCCAATGGTGTTATCGTACTCTGGCAGGGGGTTCTTATCCACATTTGGTCCTTGTTCTAGCCCTTCTCTAATCACTATTTCCCCTGCCTCGATCATGTCTTGCACTTTATGCTTAAGTGCTCTACAATCAGTGGTTGGGTGGCCGGGTGCTCCCAAATGATAGGCGCAAGTGTACTGAGGATTGTATCCGGCAGGGACGCCATGAGAGTAAGTTGGAGGGGGAATTATGCCAATTCTACCGGCAGCCTTTAATTGTTCATACAATTGGTCCAGAGGCCTGCCTAGGTTGGTGAATGTTCGGGTACGGCTTTGATTGTAGGTTTTAGTGTGTTGGGGATAGTTGTAGGTATGTCTATTTGGTGGAGAAAATTGTTGATTGTAGGGAGGTCGGAGTCGAACTTGTTGGAAGTTAGGCTGAGATATTTGAAAAGGGGCTATAGACGAGTTGGTGTATTTAGGGCGAGGTCGAGGTTGAGTGGTATTAGTGTGATGAACAGGATGAGGGTTTGAATAATAAGGGTAGGAGTTTGAGTAGGTAGGGTGTTGTCTAGGCCTGGAGCTTGGGACACGGTTTCGATCACAAACAAAAACGATTTCCCCCTCTTCCTTTTGGAATTGTTGCTTTTTCCCACTGCTCCCTTGTCCTTGCAAAGCATCCAACTGCGATTTGAGGGCAGGGACATTACCCGTCCTGTCATACTTGTTAAATTTAGGGGTTTTGAACCTCTCAGGCAACCACACATTCGGAAAAAGGCAAAGCTCATCGTAATCCAAAACTCCTTGCTTGTTCAACCCCTGACTTTTCCCCATAAACTCATCAAAGCGGTCAAGGCGCTTGAGCAGCTTCATACCAATGGGAGCGAAAGATTCCCCCATTTCTGGCTTGGTTTGAACAGTGTGGTCTGGTAGGAAGGGTTCAACAGCAGGGTAATAAAAGGTATGTGGCTCAAGTGGTATATTTGAAGTAGCTTGGGGTTGTGGGCCTTGCCTGCGAGTAAGAAAAGATGAAGGATTAGGAGGGTAAGCGTATGGCAAATTTGTGGTGGGATAGGCGAAAGTTTCCTCGGGTGGAATAGGAATGTTGGAGTAACAGTGACTTGAGTTGAAGGGATGACAAACGATTCTGGCTCAGCCTGCTTGACGGGTATAGGTTCAGGTTGAACTCCGCTGCTGATTAGCTCGTCAATCAATTTCCTTTGGGCCGCCATCTCAGTGGTCATCTTGTCGAACTTAGTGAGCATCTCAGTCAACTGAACCCCCAAACTCATGGTCTCGGGTTGAGCGATAGTAGCAGACCTATCTGATTGTTCCGGTTGTGAACTCATATTTACACGACTCCTTTGAGCTTGGCTACGGGATCGTGTTATGATGGGGCTTCGACGAGAAGCTATGTTTAAATATTACCTGAGAATTTTTGAAAAGATTGCCTTTAGATTTAACCCTTGCTTAGTTATTACAATAAAAATAAAGAAAAGAAAGAGAAAAAGGCAAGAGTTAGTAGATATCCAGGAAATTCGGATGCATGTCCTATGGGGGAACCCTTTTTGTGCCAAGGGTAGGCCTAGCATGAAAATGCAATCCTCTAGGGTAGGCACCATACCATACCTGATGGATCTGATCAACTCATTGAGTGAGAAATAATTTGAAAGAATTTGGTCCATTGGAGTGTCGAGAGATTTGTCAAAATGAGGACAACGTCCGAATAGATTGATCACTTTTGATCAAAAAATGCAAGGGTTTGACTTTGACGAACTTCCTATCGAAGAGATTGGAATTCGTTGACAAAATTTTCTCGGTGAAGCACGGGTCCAAACCCCAACTGATCAAATGTCTGGATGGTTTTCTCAAAATCGACTAGGTTTCCCTATTTGAAATTGACATTGAAATCCTAATTGGTCAAACGGGTTGAATGAAATTGACAATTTATTTAAAATCGACCGAATTACCCTAAAAAGGGAAACAGGTCAAATGAATTGAATGAAATTTAATTTATCCAAAATTAATCAGATCACCCTAAAAAGGGTAAATTGATCAAATAGATTGAACGAAACTTGATTTATTCAAAAACGGCTCGGTTGCCCTAAAAATGGGTAAATTGGCCAAATGAATGAAATTGAATTAGTGATTTATTCAAAAATCGACCGAATGACCCTAAAAAGGGTAAATTGGTCAAGTGAATTGACAATTTATTCAAAATCGACCGGGTGACCCTAAAAAAGGTAAATTGGTCAAATGAATTGATGATTTATGCAAAATCGACCAGGTGACCCTAAAAAGGGTAAATTGGTCAAATGAATTGATGATTTATTCAAAAATCGACCGGATGACCCTAAAATGGGTAAATTGGCCAAATGATGGTTTATTCAAGATTGATTAAAAATGGATCGATTGAATCGGCCGGCCATTGGTGGTTTCAGAAAATTAGTCTATGAGCCTTCTAAAATCACGATTTGGCCTCAATTTATTCATCGTCTCAATAGGAAGAATCATTTGTGAATTTCTTCAAATTAATGTCCTTTGCGCAAGGGATTTTTACCAACTTTGATAAAAATGGCCAAAAAGTGATTATTAGACGCTCATATTCCAAAAATCGCTATTATGAAGACGATCGAATCCTACCTTACCTTGTGCACTACCCCTTTGGATGGTACAAAATGTAAACGTGCAAGTCTCTTTGGATTAAGTATCCGAGACACAAGGTGGTTTATTCCTAACACGGGATCCCTTAAATGGCATTCCCTTCTAGGGTTTATGCATGATGCCAGTTTATTAAAGCGATAAAACATGCAATTTGAAATGGAAACGTGACCTAAGGAGCCCTTTATATGCCAGGGTAGGCCTAAAATGACATGGCATTATTAATTCATGAACAAAATATACCAAAATTTCTTAAACGTGCAATAGCCTATCTACAAGGGTAGGTTCTAAAAGAAGGTCATGCCAGACCTCTTATTTGCTAGGGTTTGTGAATGCAATGGGGACACAAAACCAAGAAAAGGTTAGTTCAGCCGAATAAATACACATAACACATTATAGCAACGAAATCAATACAAAGAAATAAAACAATAAAAGGGAGAAAGGGGTTGGACCCCTCCCCTCGTGAATCGTGTCCCTAATAGGGTAAGGTCGACTCTACCCTAGGCAATTCTAATATGGATGCATGAGGTTAGGGTTCACTAATGCGTCTAGACTCGATAAGCTCAGGTCCCCGAGCCTTCAGACTTAGAAACCAAGGGTCATCAATCCCAAGATTCTTTGTCGGTGGCTCGAGCGATTCCCCAAACACCGCTACGCACACATCGTGTCACGGCTACGTGTTTGAGTGAATCTATCAAAATTCTCAACCTTCGACTAAAAGCTAAAGGCTATCAACCCATAGCTTAAAGCGGAAGATTGAGTGACCCATCGGATCGTGCTACACACACATCGTGTCGTGATCACGCGTCCAAGTGGGTCGCCTAATCCTAATAGGGTGGAGTGGCGTGACAAGCCACTAAAAGAAAAATAAATGGGGGGTAAAAATAATTAAAACGTATGCACGTATGCTAGTGCTCGTTTGGAGGGGAGGGATCAAGAACCAACGCGAGGCTCTAAGGTGAAATCCCCCACCCAAAATGCAATGCAAAGCGCGGAATCACATACATAAACCATTCATCAATCAAAACAATCATACGCCAAATGAGTAAGTGAGGGAGTTGGTACACGTGAAATGCAAAAATCCTAATAAAAGGAAAAATGCAATCCTAAACACCCAAATGTGATATATGAAAAGGTTAAAAGAAGAAAAAGGTTGATTAAATCAAATTTGCTCGGACTCTCGAATTTCCCCAGTGGAGTCGCCAACTGTCGCGCCCCATTTTTTGATAAATAAATAAATGGTTTTAAAAAATGTATTTTTGTGATTGAAAAAATGAATTATGATTTAAAAGAAAAGTGGGCCTAAATGGGGGTTTGAGAATGCGACGATTTGACCCAAAATTGTAGTTTAAAAAGGGTTTTTGAAATAATAAAATTGGAGTCGCCACTTGGTAATGAGTTAAGGTGTACCAAGTCACCTAAAAAATGAGTTTTTTTAAAGGAAAAATAGGAAAAAGTAGTAAGAAACCCCTTTTAAACGACTCCTAGTCCACGTAAACCAACGAAAAAAGTTCGGGAGTCACATTTGACGAAGGAGAAGGCAAGGATAAAAATCCAAGGCACCCCTTCGACCTAGCCAAGGCTAGTTGCGTGATTTAATCAAAGTTTTTCTTGTTTTAACCAAAGAATTTCTTACATTTGGATGCACTACATGAATGCAAAAGAAAGGAAAAATGCAAACCTAAATTCTAAAATGTCTCTTATAAGGTTTTCCTTTATTGGCCGCCACAATTCATGTGGTTGGGACCAAAAACCTTACAAGAGATATTTTAGAATTTAGGTTTGCATTTTTCCTTTCTTTTGCATTCATGTAGTGCATCCAAATGTAATAAATTTTTTGGTTAAAACAAGAAAAACTTTGATTAAATCACGCAACTAGCCTTGGCTAGGTCGAAGGAGTGCCTTGGATTTTTATCCTTGCCTTCCCCTTCGTCAAATGTGACTCTCGAACCTTTTTCGTTGGTTTACGTGGACTAGGAGTCGTTTAAAAGGAGTTTCTTACTAATTTTTCCTATTTTTCCTTTAAAAAAACTCATTTTTTAGGTGACTTGGTACACCTTAACTCATTACCAAGTGGCGACTCCAATTTTATTATTTCAAAAACCCTTTTTAAACTACAATTTTAGGTCAAATCGTCGCATTCTCAAACCCCCATTTAGGCCCACTTTTCTTTTAAATCATAATTCATTTTTTTAATCACAAAAATACATTTTTTAAAACCATTTATTTATTTATCAAAAAATGGGGCGCGACAATTAATATTTCAAGGCATCAGATCTCTTGTCACTACTTAAGTAGATATTGAGTGGGTGGAAACTATCTAGTCAAAACCATTTCACAAACACCGAATCCAAATATGGCAAAATCACATATATCAAATCTAGTTGGCTAGTCCAACACCTCTTATTGCATAAGCACAACAAGAAAAAAAAAAGATAATCAAGGAATAAAGTATACTTAGCTACTGCACTATACTTAACCACAGGCACATCTCAGAAGGGAAAAACTCTTATGGCAAATCCATAAAGAACAACAACATTATTGGTGGCAAAATTAAAATTTGATACAATAGAGAACACAGCAGGAGGGGAAAACTCTTGCAGAGAGTAAACAACAAACAACAACATTACTATAGCCAAAACTAAAATCCAATACAATTAAACATCTATAAAAACAAATAATGGAAAATTAAAAGCCAAACCTATCAGATATGCCTGTCTCAGCAAATTTCCTGACGAATCTTTGCTCCAAGAAGCTCTAAAACTATTTCCACAAATATACCATTAAAGAAAAAGTTTAAATTCTGGCTATAAGGAATTAAACTAACAATGCATTAACAAGAAACAACAAACTACTGAATTCCTAATAGCTAACATTTAATCAAAATCACCAATTTCCTTGTAATCTTTAAAAGCAAAATTAAAGATGGAACCAACCTGACTTGGAACCACACATAATGCTTGGAGGAAGAACGGTGCATTGAGTCCTTTACATAGCCTTCTAATACATACGAAAGATTAAAAAACACCAAAAGAATCTGAAACCATAGAAATTAAAAAAACCCAAATGGAAGAATGCAGACAATTAAACCTTCAACCCATGTTGTAAGAGTGAGATAGTCAATACCAAAGCATAATTTAATCTTGATTTCAATACCCACAAACTCAACTCATTTAATGTAAGGGTTAAATGTGTCAATAGGAAATTACTAAAATCTGTATGTATTTGCACCATATGCATCACTAATTTCAACTAAGCAGTAAAATTACTAAAACAACCCTCCATGGTTAAACATATACGAAAGGCACATGTCCCACCAAACGGTTAATTGCATTTGACAATTGTTGGTGAAGGTAATGTTAAAACAACAAACCAATCAAAGAATGCCAAATCAGTTTAAGTTGTCCACATGGCATTTCTTGGTGAACGTATTCTTAGATTTTTACATAGAAGTTATTAGATCTAAGAAAGAACTGAGATTTATTGTTTTGCCTCTTCTCTTGCCACGTGGCTTCCTTAATATTTGACAAGTGGCATGCTTCTAGCTCAAATATTTCTTGCAAATTGCCGTTGAAGCCTTTTCTTTCTTTTCCCGTTGAAACCCTTTCTTTCTTTATACCAACCGAAACAAATTTGTGCCCTTTGAAACGAGTAGGTGAACTACTCTTGCATAAACTTGCCCGTGTTTTTCTCTTGCTTCAATGTCAAATCAACCCATTTCTATTTTGATTTCATGTTGCAGGAATTGTTGGTCACTCACATGAAAATTGTACTTCAAAGGAGGGAGCTCTTTGCCCAAACAATCAATGATTTTTCCCTCAAATCATGTTTTGCCATTCGATTCTCATCAGTCGTACGGTTCCCCATCTCACAACCATGGGATCCTTGCATAAAAAATATCTTTTCAGATATGATTTTTCCCCTATTCCAGTTCTGATGAGGAATAGGTTTCCCAGCCATTTAGACTTTTGTTTTTCCATAAAATTACGCAATCAAAAATAGAATAGAGGCATTTGTCAGTTCATGGTATTGTCTCCTCTGCCTTATGAACTGAGCTTTCTAACTGGGGAGAAATTGTTGCCAGAAGAAGCATCCGGCTCCTTATACCTTGTTCTTTGAAGTCTTTTTGATGAGAAAAATCTTTCATTTTTTGTCAAAATTTTACACGCATGAATAATAGACAAATTACCAAATTATAATATATACATATGCTCCAATTGATAGATTTCTTTTCCTGCGATTCATAGCATCAATGAAGGAATCATTTAACTTGAAGGTGACTTTGTCCTGTTTCTTGAATATATGAGCAGCTTCTCTTCACTAGGTTTTATTGGGATTTGTTTATGTGACTATATTTTCATAGGCATAATTTCAGCTTTTCCTTTTCTTTTTAGTAGTTTTCCTTCAATTTCTACTTCATTTATTTTAAGTTTGCTGTTGCTATTTGTTTTGTGTGATCCTGCTATTATTTTAAATTTACTATGTTCTCTGAAGCACAATTCTTGTCTTTACTCCGTATTAGTAACTAAAATAACACTCATTGAATGAGGCTAATTTTTTTATTAATGATTCAAGGTTTGATACTTGACAGCAAGGTTAGTTGTCCAATAATAAAAGTGAAGATTAGGGAATATAATATAGTTTCTAATATTGGCAAAAGAAAAGCACGTAATCTGTTTGTTGTCAGAAAAGTAACAAAAGATGCGCTTGAATCTTGGCCAAGAACTTCCTCAAAAAGAAGAAAAAAATTTGGCCAATAACTGAGATCACAATATCAGACAAACTTCTCAAAAGAATGAGAGGCATTTTTAGATTATATCCGACCCTTTTCCCTACACCAAGCTCATGTACAGTTCCACTCTAAGGATGAGAGGTACCCAAGAACCATGATTCATATGAAGAGAAACAATAAGAGCTTTATGAGAATGATAAGATCCTGCTGTAGTTCCATTTCCATAGTGAATATCAATGTCGACAATAGCAACCTTTCGGCAGCCTGAATCTAAAGCCAATTCCAATAAACCAGATTTACTGCATTGAGGGCAAGAGAATGTCGCACGAGATTCCTATTTAAACATAAAAAATGTTCTCACTGATGTTCTAGTTTCTATGGGTCCCTGTTTGGGTATAAACTCAGGCCTGACTATGAAAAAAATGTAATGAATGTAATCATTAGAATGACTATGTAAAAAAACAAAGATAAAGTAGGAAAAGTATTAATAATTTGTCATTGCTTGAAATTAGTGGTATATTCTTTAGTTAAATGTTTTTTTTTTGTTTAAAGTGCTTGGCTGCTCTCTATGACTTAGTTTTTTGGCGGCTTTGATCAAATCATGTATCCATTTGGTTTTAGCTTTGTTTTATAGTTGGTTAGTACTCAACCATTTGTCTTATTTTGTTTGGATGAACAATGTCAGATGACCGTCTATTATAGCACAAACATAAAGTTTGTTCACCCAAACACGTTCCTCAATCAACACGTTTTGAGACACGTAGCACGTTTGCCCAAGGATCTAGCGAGGTTGTCCAACGCTTGGATTGCGGAACCTAAAAATCAAACGGACAACACGATTTGATTGAAGGTGGTAGAACGACGACTCTAATCGAGGTGGATACTCAAGTGGATAGGTCGGTAGAACAATCAAGGACGATCACGAGATTGCTCAAGAACCCTTGCCAATGCAAGTAACGGAATTGTACTCTCCATTTAAGAGAGACAAGAACAAGTTTATTATCATAAAACGGCTCCCTTAAACCTTACAAAGCAAGCTTTTATATAGGCAAATACTAATGAAACCCTAAACCCTAATATCGAAAAGCTAGATGGTTGGCCACTCCTTGGACAAGGTGGGCCAATCCATGGACTCAATAAAGAAGGCCTAGTGGTTCGGCCATCCTTAGACAAAGGTGGGCCGAATCCATGGCTAACAAAATGACTAATCTAAATTTAAGACTCCTAACACTAAGGCCTAATCGGCCATAGCCCACTTGGCTCTTCACGGGCTCTCTTTATGGGCTTGGATCATCGTGTAGACAACTGGGTTATCACCTTCTAAGCTTTCAATGTCTCGATGAACTCCTTGTTGGTCTTGAACATTCCGTACAAGGGCTTGGAGTGATTCCCTGAATTGCTTGGCCCGTGCACATGTGACTGGGCCCTTTGGAACTCGGATTGGGCCATTGCATGGGCCAAGGTCTGTGCACACATCAGTTCCCTCCTCTTGAGAAGGATTTATCCTCAAATCTGGATGGAGATGAATGATACTAATGAGAGTGGGTAGTGTGTCACCCAAGTCTCCACATATTGGCCCTCTTAGATTGAAGGATACTTGCATATGTTATGATTAAGATAATTTGGTGCACATGTCTCTTAGTCAGCTTCAAGGGGTTCTCAAACAAGGACATTCTCCAAGGTAGGAAGGAACGTGTATAAGGCTTGTGAACGTTCCAGGTTGCAACCTAAAGCTCGCTAATTAGCCTTCGCACCCGGATATTCACATGCACTTCATAACGATGTTCATTGAAACCAAAAAAGCCTCGAACCTGGTTGTGCAAGGTGGTGTAATTCAGCCCTAGGCACTGATGTGAAGCCCCGATCTAGACAACCAAAACACCATGGCTTAGGCAGCAGAAATTTGACCCAACTAATCCCTAGAAGTCACAAACAATTTTGATATTATCTCAACCCGTCACTACTCGAATTAACGAACCAAATTGGAGGTAGTAGAACGCCACAATCAAGGAGATACTCGATTGATAAGTTCAGGTGAATAACTTGAGAAGATTCTCAAGTATTCAAAGGAAACTCTCTTGCCAAAGAGAAAGTGCAAACTCATTAATTGTATTTAATAGCCAAAAACTGATTTGAAACAAAGAGGAAGTGAGGCTATTTATAACCCTTACAAGCATTAACCCTAATCCAAAAGTTGACCAAAACTACCCTACATACTTAAGAAAGATTTTGGGCCTTACTTACTAACAAATGGGCCGCAATTAAACTAGCTTAATTACCTAGACTTTCTAAAGCGAGAAATAACCAAAATCAACGAGGAAAATCAAATAATCCTACTAAACTCAAGCATTTGTGCAATCAACTAGTCTTCACTTGAATCTTCCAATTCCCAATGTACTTGAATGGGTCTTGGTCTTTATATTCTCATCATTCCCCTCCTCTTAAAGGCGATTTGTCCCCAAATCATGACTCTCTTACGAAACAAAAGTGATGAGAGCATGTGTATAGTCACCAAGCAGCCTGCATGTCGCCATCTTAAGCGAAAAATGATCATGACATCCTTGTGTGGAACAAGGACAACTTGTGGTGGTGGTAGATACATGTTGCGGACAGCAATATTTCCATGAAAATGGTCACACAAGCGACGTCTCAACCCTATGGGTGGATCGTGAGCGGACGCCCGGTGAACCAAGGTTTGGTTGGGCTGCGAGTTATACGCATCAAGACGTGCAAAAACTGCATCAAAGGCCAATGTAACTCGACTAGTGTTGGTTGGAATTACTTGACCAGTACTCTCTTCGCAGATCTCTATGGTTGCAGGTATTGCACACTGCAAGATGACGGATATCTAACCACGAACAACCTGCACAAATGAAAACACGTTAAACACCACAAAGGTGGAACGATCCAGCTCCCAGTGCCCGATGTTGTCCTCAGGTTTAGCGAGCATGATCAATGTTCGCCCTTTCTTTTCCTTGCCTTCTAACCGATCCAACTCCAATTCCCTCTGTAAAACATTTTGGTCCTCTCGAACTTGTGTAGGTGAGAGTGGAACAAGTATGACCCTTGTCCCTTTATGCATGAACGAGTATTTGTTCGAATGACCTTCATAAGTAATCTCGCGATCAAATTGCCAAGGTCTTCCAAGAATAAGATGGGCAGCTTGCATAGGAACCATGTCACACACCAACTCATCCTCATATCTCCCAATGTTAAACTTCACAGAAACCTGCTTGGACACTCGCACTTCGCCGCAATCACTAAACCATTGAAGCTTATATGGTGTAGGGTGATCTTGGATAGGTAGGTGTAACTTCTTGACAAATAAGGCACTGACGACATTGGTACAACTTCCCCCGTCGATAATCAAGCTACACACTTTCCCGTTAACTAGACATCGGGTGTAGAAGATGTTGGTACGCTGCTCACATTTGTGCGTTGAGCACTCAATGCCAACCTTGTAACAAGGCCTAGTCCAACTGGTTGGTCAGGGGCAATTATCTCTTCTTCCTCAACCAATGGTGGCATGCCTTCATACTCATCCTCCTCATCTGTTAGCACTTCACCACTTGGAAGCATGAGCATGGCCTTTCGGTTTGGGCATTGGGACGCGATGTGACCGAAACCTTGACACTTAAAGCACTTAGTGTCGCGGTTTCTAGGTTTAGATGCCCCTAGATCAGCCTTAAATTCGGCCCTTTGGGTCGGTGTTAAAGATGACGAACCAGGCACCCATACCCCATTCGAAACCCCACTTGCCTTGGCTGACTTTTGCTCACTCGTGTGGGTAATCTCGCCTTTATACTGCTGAGTTCTCCAATTTCCAGATTGAACGTTGGAGCTTTGGTGGGGGATACCCCTTCTCTTGAGCCTCCTTTCCTCCTTGATAGTTTTGTCCAATAATTCATCCATGTTAAGGTAATGTTGGAGCTCCACAACATCTGCAATTTCAGCGTGTAGTCCTCTCGAGAAACGTGTCATGGTTGCCTCTATATCCTCCCGAACATCAGCCCGCAGCATGGCCATCTCCATCTCCTTGAAGTAATCATTAACCGTCATACTATCTTGGATGAGAGTTTGCAATTTATGGTGCAAATCCCTATGGTAATACACTGGTATGAAGCTCTTCCTCATGATCCTTTTGAGTTCTTCCCAGGTGCAAATGAGTGGTGCTTCATTTCTCCTTTGTCTAGTGCGAATCTGATCCCACCAAACTGCTGCGTATTCAGTGAACTCAATGGTTGCCAACTTTACTTTTTGGGACTCTGAGTAGTGGTTGCAGTCAAAGAGCATCTCAATCTTCCTCTCCCATTCCAAATATGCTTCAGGGTCCGACTTGCCTGGGAATGTAGGAATTTTGAGCTTGATTCCCTTTAGTTCATTATCCCCTTGATTAGGGATGCGTTTATAATTCCGGAATCAGTTTTCATCTGCCATGTCCTCCTCATTGTTCGAATCACCTAACTCTTCCACGTATGGTTGTCTCTTGGAGGCATTCTTGCCTAGGGTTGATTGCTCCACCTTATCCTCCAGTGTATCAATTCTCTGAGCCATGCGATCAATGGCGCCTGTTAATGCTTCAAGAACATGTTTCATGTCATAAGGGTCACTTGTCGCATGAGTTTGAGAGATGTTTATAGAGTACCTGCAAAGCTCAACAAACAGTTAGTAGAAACTGCCTCACTCACTCCCTTAGTGTATCACTCACCCTCGTGTATGTCACTCAAAGCGCTCCAATGGACTTACCAAACACCTTTACCTGTTGGGTTAGGTAGTTTGAGAAATGCTGCTCAAGCCCAAATAATTGTCACCAACTTCTTCCTCAAGAGTAATCACGGAGATGTAGGAGAAAGTGTAGGGAAGTGTTCCTAAAAGTTAGGAGAAAATATAGGAGAAAGTGTAGGAGAGTGTTCCTAAAATTTAGGAAAAAAATATAAGAGAGTTTCCTAAAATGGATGAGAAAATATAGGAGAGTTTCCTAAAGTGGATGAGAGAATATAGGAAAGGTCCTAAAAATGTATGAGAGAATTTAGGAAAGTTTCCTAAAAATAGATGGGAGACTTTAGGAAAGTTTCCAAAAGAAATGGATGAGAGAGTTTGAGAAAGTTTCCTAAAAAGGTAGCAGAGAAAGTGTCCAAGTGAGTACAAAGAGTTATCCAAGTGCTTTACTTAGTTTCCTAATTAATTTTGGAAACAAGTTAGTTTTTGGAAACCCTTTGAAAATCCTTTTCCTCTTGAACAACTTTGATAACCTTCTTGAAACAACCTTTGGTAATCTTCTTGAAACAACTTTTGGTAACTTCCAAATTCTACTCCAAGAAAGATTGCACAAATCAGATTTGGTTCCCTATTCAAAACAATTCGGTTGCCACTTTCTTTCCTTTCCCTTTTTTTTTTTTTTTTTGCCAACCGATTCCTCTTTTCTTTCTTTTTCTTTTTGTTTTTGTTTTTTGTTTTTGTTTTTTTTTTACTACAACTATCAACCACGACACAAAACAAGGAAGTCCACAAATAATAACTACCAAGAACTCCAAGATCTTTCAAGAACTTTCAAGGAAGTTGTCAGGAACTTCAGAAATTTCAAGATTGTGATCAATAATGCAAGAAACTCAAGATTATTGTAAGTTCTCTTCAAGATTCACAAAATTCCAACAAGTTTTGCCAAAATCCAGATTTGAAAACTAAATAAACAAGTTGGATAACACAAACAACAAGGTTGGACAGATTTGTATTCGGATGAACAGTAACGATGAACAGTGTTGGTGTGAACAGTAACGGTGAACAGTGACTCTTTTTTTTTTTTTTGGTTCTAAACAAACGAACAGATTGGAATAAACATATATGACTCGAAATACACGAAAAAAAAAGATATAACCTGGTGGTTGTCGACTAGCTCTGATACCAACTGATGTGAAGCTCCGATCTAGACAACCAAAACACCATGGTTTAGGCAGCGGAAATTTGACCCAACTAATCCCTAGAAGTCACGAACAATTTTGATATTATCTCAACCCGTCACTACTCGAATTAACGAACCAAATTGGAGGTAGTAGAACACCACAATCAAGGAGATACTCGATTGATAAGTTCAGGTGAATAACTTGAGAAGATTCTCAAGTATTCAAAGGAAACTCTCTTGCCAAAAAGAAAGTGAAAACTCACTAATTGTATTTAATAGCCAAAAACTGATTTGAAACAAAGAGGAAGTGAGGCTATTTATAACCCTTACAAGCATTAACCCTAATCCAAAAGTTGACCAAAACTACCCTACATACTTAAGAAAGATTTTGGGCCTTACTTACTAACAAATGGGCCGCAATTAAACTAGCTTAATTACCTAGACTTTCTAAAGCGAGAAATAACCAAAATCAACGAGGAAAATCAAATAATCCTACTAAACTCAAGCATTCGTGCAATCAACTAGTCTTCACTTGAATCTTCCAATTCCCCATGTGTGAGAACGCGAAAATTTTCTTATTTTTATAGAATATTACTGGAATATTTAAATGATTATTCACTCATTTTCTTCGAATTATTTATTTCAACCATTTTAAATCCATTTATATGGAATGACGCCTCTTTATATTTTAAAAGCGTTTTGTTTAAAAATTCACTTTTCGAAAATTTGTTTAGTCCGGAACGACGGGTGCACGTTTTTCTAGGCCATACTTGAATCGGGAGTGTATTATTTATTGGAGAATTAAGAACGATCAATAATAGATTAAGAAAGTTTAATGGAGGAATTAATACTCAATTCACGTGAGGACTCGTAAAATTATTATTTTAAAATCCCTAATTTTGGCTAAATTAATTATTTATTTAAATTTTTGCCACGAATAATATTTTCTAGCCTTATTAAACCTAAGTACATGGTTTTATAGTTTCGTTATATTTTTAAAGTGTCTCGTTTCAAAAATTATTTTCTTATAAGATTGTTTAGTGAAAAGGTGAAAACGTGTCCAAACACTTTAGCCAATTGGAAATAAAATAAGTTCAAAAATTTGAGACATATACAATGGTCCTAAAATAGACAATTCTAGGTTTAAGCACACAAGTGATAGCTAGTGGTACGATCGTTATAAGAATTTCTCGAAAGTTTCATTTTATTGCGCCTAAATTGGAAATACGTGTTTTCACGTGCGCGCTTAATTGAGGGACTTTGGACAATTATTTTGGGACAATTAAGAATGAATAAAATTTATATGAATGTAAGTGCCCTAGAGATTTAGTGCACTAGTGCAACAAACTTAAGGGAAATTGAACACAAAACGCGCGAGTAGGGCACTAGTTACAATTAAATTTTTCGTACTTAAAATATTAGACGGTCGGCGTTCTTTGTACGCAAAAAGAAATCAGACTAACATTCATATCTGCAAGCCTCATGGACGGCTAGCAACTGCAGCAAAGAGCAACCGAAAACTTCCACCATTTCCTCTACAAACTCCACCAAATTCAACCAAAACTTCACACACACTTAGCTCTTCACTTGGACAATCGCTTGGACAAAGAAGGAGCTGCACATTCACGGTTTTTCTTGGGGCTTTTGGACACCAAAATCTGACATTTTAGCACACAAGTAAGGTAACCATGATCCACTCTTCAAATCTTGTTCATTGAAGGCCAACTCACATTTAAGAGCTTGATTATGCTTATGGGTAGCTTATTATTGTTAGAAATTGTTAAATGTGGGCTCTATGAACTCCCACTTTGAGTTGATGGCTGTGATGATGTTTGATGATGGTTTTATTGTTGAATTAGTGCTTAAGGGAGTAGATTAAAGGTGCATTATCGCCAGAAACTTCATTGAGCTCTTGAAGCAAAAAGTTCCCATTTTACCCCTGCTCTGTTCGGTCACTTTAATGCAGAAATTTGAGGATTTAATGGCTTGATTGTGTTGTTTATATGTTGTAGTAGTTGTGTAAAAATTTTCATTGAAAAATACTGAGTTTTGGTTGGTCAAACAAATTTATTCCCAAAGCTAGTAATCTGGAAAACGGTTTCGTCGTAATCCAGACCAGTGTTCGTATTTCGTCCATAACTCCGTACTCCGAAGTCAAAATCAAGTGCCGTTAGCGGTATTTGAAACTAAACGTTCCCATCTTTCCAACGGTATATAATGCATGTTCTGGTTCCATGTGTGTGAACCGCACCACTCATCTGAATTCAGCTGCCCTGTTTTGCCGTTCTGCCGAAATGATTTGATGATGCTGCAACTTTAGGCTTAATTTTGAGCTAGTTGCATGCTGAAACTTAAAACGATTTCTTCTGTGAAATTATAGTCCTATGCATGTATTTTCTAACACTATCAACCATGCTCAAATCCAAGTTAAATTGAGTGAGTTATGATCAAAATACGGTGACTGTTTTGTTCTTGAAAGCCTTGGATTTGGACAGATTTGACGTGACATTTGTGGTGGTCTTACTAAATGAATTTCTTGATACTAAACACCTACCAAATGTACCATGAATGTTTCTTAAACTTTCCTTTCACATATGAACCATGATTGGAGGATTTTCTTAGCCAAACGATTGGATTTGGGAAGAAAAGGATTAAGGGCAGATTGCCTTGAGAATTTTTCCAAACTTTGGTTGATTGGTTAACCACCTTCCCGAAGGTATTTTTCCACAAAATTTGATAGAGAAATACCCTTCATATAGGAGTACCATACTGCAAAATTTGGTGTCAATTCAAGTCCATTTCGACACTTAACAAACGGTCCAAAGTCGGAACCAAATCTGGAAATTTTGTAACAGTCTTGAATTTTTCCCAACTTTGAGCTACCATATCAAGGTGCTCGAAACTCCGATTCTCGATCCATTTGTTCTGCCCTAAACCTTACTTGCACCTCTAATTGAGCTATAAATTTCAAGGGCTGGTTTGCAACGAGTGAATTCTGCCGAATTTCCAAAGTTGGCGAAAAACCAACCCCGGCTCAATCCTGGGTGATCTGGGACAGCAACTTTAAACTTATTTTTGAATACCTTCCATTTAGATTCGTGGAACAGTGTCTTCTAAGAACTTTTAGTAATTTCCAAGAGGTTTTCAACGGTATAAATTTTTCCAATTTTAGACTTGTATCGAGTGAGATACGATATTTCAAAGATCCATATCAAAACTGAAATTTTCCAACTTTCAAGGAAATACAGATTTCCAAGAACTTTTTATTCTTTCGACATTATGCAAACATTTTAACCTCGATTTCCAAGATAAAACCCAAATGCTCCTGTACTTTAAGAAACTTTAATTGAACCTCGATTTACGAGTAATTGAGGTTCGATTTCGTGGAATTTCCTTAGATTGTACTAGTGTATAATTTTCCTTGATAACTGAGATATATGAATGATAATACGTTATTATTTGCCCAGGCACACACGAGGACCTTCAGGAGGATCCTACCGTGCACACTTGAACTTCCAGAAAATATTTCTTCTTGATTTGCTCGGTGAGTGTCAAGTGTATGACTATTTGAACTCTATGGACTTGATTCATGCTTGGCTTACCTGATTACATGCTTAGCCTACTTGGTTTTGAAAAATGGAGTCGAGTGTGTGCTTTATCGCACTCGTTCTCATTTGAAACAAATGACTCATGCTTAACATGGTTTGCCTGATTTACATGACCTGAAATACATGTTTAGACCTGTCAAATGCTTGAATACATGATATGGTATGCTATAGCTGCATACGTCGTTGGAGTGAATCTCCTCGACACTTACATGACACATGGGGGACGCCCAAACTCATAGGCCGACCTTGGAACTCGAGCCGGCATGGGCTTGGTCGGGAACCTCGGTGAGCTATGAGATTCACATGATAAGCTTGATCTATTGGAGAGATCTTGCTTGGCATACTCATGGAGTATCGCCTCATAAATGTCGTGCGGGCCCGAAGCGGTGTATGGTGGACGGATGAGAAGTAAGCGGTGATCTACGGTTTGGAAATATCAACCCGGTTAACGGAGAGTCATCACGGGAAGATATACGAATGAACTGGCAAAGCAAATGAAACTTAGCTCTTGAGAGCTACCATATCCTTGAATCGTTTCTGTTTACATTTTGTTGGCATTGTTAATTACTTGCAAGTTATCACTTGAACTGTTACTTGGGCTTGTTACCTGAACTATGTGCCTGCATGTGTGTTCTTGGCCTCACGTGCGTTTTGCTCACCCTATAGATTTGTTTTCCTTAACAGATTTGAATTCGGAGGCGTACTGGAAAAAAACCTCCTGATGAGCTTTTGTTTAGGATTTCTATTATATTTTGGCTATGCCCTTGGTTTTGGGTTGTACTTTTGGAATTGAAATGTAACTTTTGGGGCGTGAGGTATATTTGGGAATTATGATGTACTTTGAACACCCGACGTGCGGGTTGGATAATGGATGACTATTGTTAAGTTTGAACGCTTTCGCATTTTCTGTATTTAAGTTATTTACGTGTGTTGGGTAGAGCGATAATAAACTTGAATGGAATTACTTGAGTCCTGGCGAGAGCTAGGCAGGCGTCCCGCGGATACCCTTTGGTTCGCCTTAGGGAGATGTGGGGGCGCCACAGTTGGTATCAGAACATAGGCTTTAGATCTTGTAGTGTATCCTAGGCTTAAAGTTTAGGATGCCTGACTGTGGGATTAATTTGAATATTATGTGAACTAGAGGGTCTATTGTATCCTACGGGTTAAAGAAATTGGTTACTTGAGAGTTTCTTACTTGGGACTTGTAGAAATAAAAATTGAGGAATTAGCTGATGTTATATTGAAGGAAAATATGGGATGAGAGATTAGTAGTGAAAGATTGGACGAATTTGAATTATTATTATACTTGTAAGTGTGGAAAGAAGTGAGACAATTATTAGTGCTGGCTAAAGCAGATAAGAGACCGAGATTTGATGGTCAAACTCCATGTATCGTGATTGTGAACCCAGATGAAAGAGTTTCAAAGGTATAAAATGCATTTTCCTGCTCATTTACCTCCTAGAGAAATTATGCTTTGAAATTCTAAAGGAAAAATGGGGATGTACTAGTTTTATTTTCAAACGATAATTGGAAATAATATATATATGTTTTAAGTATGTGTAATTCTTCGATTTTGGTAAATATGTGAATTTTACTTGAATTTCAATTTAAAAATTTGTGAATAACTGATGAGTTTGTTGAAATTTTGTATGTGATGGGCTGATACAAGGTTAAAATTTTCTAAACTAGATTTTTCCCCTTGATTGTATACTGGTGTATTCTCACACTTGAATTCATCTATACTTTACAAAAAAAATAAAAAAATAAATAATAATAATAATAAAAATATCTTGAATTTTCGGAAGAACGGCGAACTAATGTTTTTATAATGAAAATCTTGAACTTGATAAGACTTTTGTTACTTTAAATACTCTTCTTATCTTTTAAAATTCTTAGTTTTCAAGAAGGGTGAGCCTATGTTTAGGTTTACGGATTGAGGGAATTTTGAGATATAGAGTAACCGCATTCAAGAACACGCAGTTAGTGTGAATTGACTTGGTTTCCATTTGACACGTAAGTTAGCAAGTTGTACTTATTTCTTGGGTTTGAACTTGGAGCTTGAGACTTTAACTATAAAACCCTAAGACTAGTTATTCTTGGAGATGATGGTGCTCTGGTTGGTGGCTTGCTTATTAAAGATTTTGAATTTCGAATCGATAACCTTTGATTTCCGCTTGTGTTATGGTTTGATTGGATCTAATTTCGTAAAGGCATGTGATCTGATTGGAATTAGTGATATTCGGACCCATTGGTTTAATTAAGGACTTAGGAAGGGTGGTGCACGCCGTGAGACCTTTTGTATCCCGCTTGCATATACTTCTACATTTTGTGACCCTTAATTGCCTATATACAGTATTTGACATATTAGGCTTGTTTTGTGACTTCTTAACTCGTACTATAACTTTCGATACATGTAAAGAATCATGTCTTGATTCTAAATATTTTTGCAACTTGTATATATATGCATTAAGTTCTTTTATGATTAATTATTCCTTTTCTTGCGCTTATAGACTCCTATTAAGTATGGTAGCAGGAATAGGAAAAAGGGGTCGTGGCCGAGGACTTAGACAACCCTGTACTCGTGAGAAAAATTGATGGATAGTCTTATATAATTTAATGAGATTCTAGTACTGAATATGAATCGAGAAAAAAAACCAGAAGATTAGATCTACCAGTGTATAATGGATTAACCTAGTTGGGAACTTAGTGAGATTTTCCTGTGTGAAATTTTAATAACTGCTTTATACGTATATTATGATTGGTCCTGTGGCCATATTTCAACTTTTGTGAAAGTTTGAACTCCAAAAGTATTTCGTGGGTTTGGTGAGATGACCTGAACTCATTACCAATTTGGTCTACTTGAACAAAAGCGCTTTCAATTTTACTTGACTAATACTATACCCAGATTCACTTGTTTTACTTTTCACAAAATTTATATATATATATGTATGTATGTATGTATACACATTTTGAACTCATTTGAGACTCGAAATCAGATAGAGTTCAAGTTCGAATCTTTCTTAGGAACATGAATGCCTATTTGTTATGAATCATATATTAGAAATGATCGGGTTTTATGTACCAGTAGAGTTAACTCTTAGTTGGATAAAAGGGTGGTAAAGGTATTGGATCACAGGTTATGCGAATATGAACCTACATGTTTACCTATCTTTCTTAAAGGTATTTTCTAAAATATACGCCTTACTCGAACATAGATTTAACTCGAAACTTTGAGGAAAAGTGTTGGAACACCCTCCATGTATATGTTATGATTATTATGTATATGTTTTAAAATCATGCATTAAGTTGCATGATTAATATTTTTAAATCTATTTGAGAGATTTTAAATATGTATTGATGATTGTGGTTAAACATTATTTGAAATCTCTTACTAAGAAAATTTAGTTTTGGGTCGTGAAGAAAAATTTGTATCTTTAACTCTAATTTTGAAAATTTTGAATCGCATTTTGCCACAGATACATTCAAAATACATCAAAAGTCTTGACCTTATCTTGTAAGTCATGATTGGTTTGATTTAGACAAAATTTGGAGGAAAGGGATTTTGGTCCTGCTAGTGCGTAACAGTTTTTTTTGTTAGGATTTGGAACTTGTTTCATATGGCGTGTAATTTATGATTTCACTACACACGGGAGTAAGACCTTAGAATGGAAGTACATATCATTATATCAAGAGGTATTACTTTAGTCGTGTGTGTGGATTTTCTTAAGTATCATTCGAGGAGAGGGAAGAGTAAATATACCTGGATGACTTAGATACGTGAGAATTTACAGGTTGTGGATAGTTAAGTTTCAAATTCTGATTTGCTACTTATTTAGATGCTTGAGCTGTTGATAGGCTAACAGTCAGGATTAAGAAAATGGATGAATGAAAAGTTTGGAAGAGATGCGTATAGAAATAGAAATTCTTCGCAAGGAGTTGGAATTCCAAACTAAATTGGCTGAATTCTGGGAAAAAAATAAGTCGAGAACTTAGGGTTGAAGATGGGATCCAATGTTTAATCGCCAATTTGAGATATTAAAAGTTGTGAGATTTGGGTGAGTGAAAGGAAATATTTGATGGCTTGAATGAGCCTAACGATTAGGGACCGGATGTTATATTTGGAATGGACGCTTGAGGCTATATATACATAGATTATTGAGAGTTGAATGATGAGACTATTAAGAACAAATGCTCCATAGCCTCACATAAACGAGAATTATAATCAAGGGTCAGGAGCAGCGAATAAGGGATTTAAAATAGAGTTACTACCAACCGGGAATCCTAGAAACTGATGTGCTTAAAACCACTTCCAATTCAAGATGGGGATGCTTGAATTTTCAGTTATGCCAATTGGGTTGAATAATGTATTAGCAGCAATTATTGCATTAATGCATCAAGGTTTTAAATCGTTATAGGATTAATCTTTGATGGCATTTATTGATGATGTATTGATATACCCTAAAGTTTGAGAAGATCAAGAAAAAAAAATACCTGATGGTAGTTTTACAAACCCCGAGAGAACGCTAACTTTTGTTAAGTTCAATAAATGTGAGTTCGATGGGAAGAAATAACCTTTCTAAGTTATATAATATCTAAGGAAGAAATTGGTGTTAACTCAGCTTAAGTGGAAGCTGTTTAAGAGGAAATGACTAGAAAATCCTACCGAAATTTGGAGTTCTTAGAGGTAGTCGAATATTACCATGGTTTGATCAGGGACTTCTAAGGATACGAGACTTGGCAAGTTATTTGAGATTTTAAATGTGAGGAAGAATTTGAAGGTGAAAATCGTTTAACCAGTGCACTTGTGTTGGCTTTACCGAGCGGATAAGGTGATTTTGTGATTTATACAGATGGTTCAAAGGATAGTTTAGAATGTATATTAATAATATATGATGAGGTGATTGTATATGCCTTCTGAAAGTTAAAATCTGCCAGAAGAAAGTAATCAACTCATGATTTGGAATGAGTTGGAAAACGTAAGCCAATGATTGATCTGATAGGCTTAACCATGAAGGGAATGATATTGTTCTAAGTATGAATTTCGAGGACGAAATTCCTTTCAAGGAGGGGAGGATGTGAGAACCCGAAAATTTTCTTATTTTTATAGAATATTACTGGAATATTTAAATGATTATTCACTCATTTTCTTCGAATTATTTATTTCGACCATTTTAAATCCATTTATATGGAATGTGTGACGGCTCCACCTCCCCCTAAGGCGAACCAGAGGGTTCGGCGGGTCGCCTGCCCAACTCTCGCCAGGACTAACGGTTCGGTATAGAACGAGCTAATACATCCCAAAACTTACCAACGCGGGTAAAAAAAATAAATAAAAAAATAAAATCGAAGTCGGCTATGAATAGTAACCGACCCGTCAGAACCCAACCAAATACCAAGCAAACATTCCCATCTTGAAACTTAGCATTTACAAGCCAAAGTGGCATACAAAAGTATTCAAAAGTGGATACATGTCTGGTTTGCCAAATCAAAAGGAAAACAGTTCCCAAAAGTACATTTAAGATTTTAATACATGAGCTATACAAAAGATATGTTCAACTAGCTCAATTTGGCAGCCATTTGTCAAATCCAGTCCAAAAGTATTTATTTTCCTGTAAGGAAAATAAAAAGGAACAGAAAGAGGTGAGCTTGCGCTCAATGAGGTACCAAACATATAGCAGAAAAATCATGGCATTTCACATTTAACAAATCAGATACACATGCCAGATGTAAAGTAAAGTAACTAATGATTCACATAGGAAGGATACAGGTGACTCTCAGGAGCCAAATTTCCAGCGCAGTACTTGATCCAAACCGGTTGACTCTCCGTCAACGTATATAGAACCAACGCGTCTGTAGACCCACTTCGCAACGAATTCGGTCCACCAAACACCCCTTTACCGGGCCCGCTCACCTCAAATGAACAAAAATGGTAATACTCGAGTATACCCGGAATCAAGGGTCTCAATACCCAAAGATCCCAAAACAGACTACCGTAGTTCGTTATCTAATCGTCCAGGCCCTTGCCGGCCCGACTCGAATAACTTAGCCACAAGATTTGAGCTCATAGGTTACAGAAAGATCGTTGGATACTAACCTCCAAACGACGTCCGAACATATACAAATAACAGATTCAAATTTTGCATAGTAAATTTGTGACTGCCCCACCTCCCCCTAAGGCGAACCAGAGGGTTCGGCGGGTCGCCTACCCAGCTCTCGCCGGGACTCAGTCGTTCACTACAGTCCTCAAATGAATTACAAGAATAAACCTCAAATATTACAATATAAATCTCCAATATTTACATGTCATAAGCGAAGCGGAAACAATTCTCAACTATACATAAAATGATTCCAAATCCAAATTATACAAGATATATGCCATCCAGTCACGTGAACAAGTACTACAAGTCCTTCCTTCGCCACGAGCCCTGTGGAGGGGAATAAAATATTTTTGGGGTGAGTTAGAAGCTCAGCAAGTAACCATTAAAATCAGTAATCAAATCGGTTTCACAATAGTTCATTTCAATGATGTCATAAATCAATGATGTCATAAATCAAATGATAAGTTCAGAAACAATTACAACATTTACAATACATTAAAATGGAGTATCAATAATTCAAGGAACATTTACAATGGAAAGTGATAGGAACACTCATTAAAAGGATACGGGCTCACATGAAGCTATTTGTTTGTTCGTTCGTTCCCCTGACATTTCCCCTTATTCCTCCAATCGTTTGAAAATACATTTTTTTTGTAAGTAGAATCCCTCGTTCATCCTTTTGTTCGTTCATCCCCTTTTCCGGACGTTGACCGGACTCCACCCATCCGACCATTGGCCGGACTCCACCCATCCGGACGTAGCCGGACTACAAGATAATACTCGAGTATACCAAATTCACCCAGTGTCACCATATCGCCTGACCGAGTCCGCTTCTGGCTCGAGTCGATCGGTAACGAAGGGTAGTGGCCAGTTCAGCCCAAAGGCTTACATCATGCGCAACTAGCATTTAATCATTAATCATTGAAAATTTCATATTTATTTAGGTCGAGTGCGATAGAGTACACACTCGCCTAGAAAACTCGTTTTAACAATCATCGAAAGCACTTAACACATTATCAATCAATAATAACAAGCCAATAAGTCAAGAATTACAGCAAACAAGGAACACTCATATGCAAGCACGCATGATATGCAAGAAAACAGTTCAAAAGTAACTTTGGAAACAGTTTAAAGGTAAATAATGCAAGAAAACGGTTCAAAAGTAACTTTGGAAACAGTTCAAAAGTAAATAATGTAGGAAACGGTTCATAAATAACTTTAGAAATAGTTTGAAGTCACTCACCTCCATGGCTCAGAAATCATCCATCATATAACATTATCTTGCTCAAATCCAAGTCTTAGATCACAAACTCAAAGCAATCAAACCCTTTAAAACTTCGGACAGCACTTCCCCTAAATTTGCTTACTTTCCCAGCCATCATGGCTTCATTATATCTTCAGCCAGTCCCAAAGGTACACATACAACAACAAGTTCATCCAATAGCCATTCAGCAAGCTCCAAGTAATACAAGTACAATTCAAGCTAGGGAGAAGTTCAGAAATGAAAGTTAAGCTCAAAACCAGAAAAAATAGGTTTTGACGTCATTTTGCGGTAATAGTACCAAAGGCACTACGATTGTCAGATGAAGGTACAAGACCCACCTTTTCGAAGCTAAGAGATAGGGTTACAATATTGAAGAAGGTCACTCAACCCAGTTTTGAGTGCAAACAGGTCAAAAATGCAAGATATCACATCCAAAACGTAAAACAGATTCACCAAAACGCATTCTAGCGGAAACATCATAACTCAGGCTCTACAAGTCCAAATCTAGAAATTCCAAAACCAAATGATAGCTAAGAAACAGGGCTAAATTGCATCAGAAGGCCTCAACAACTAATTCGGAAGCAATCCTGACCAAAACAACCAATTACAGGCGCAATTCTTACATTCGGGTAAAACCAGAACAGCAATAGTAATTTCGACTTTTCTCATTCCACACTACTCCGATTGACCTGAAATTTTGTAGACACCTTTAAAATATCATTCCCTACAACTTTCATGTTTTAAACCAAGGCCAATTCAGCCTCTAACTAGGAGTTATAAAACCAGACAGAATGTAGCTTCACAAAACCTAATTTTCTGAAATTTCTTCCAAAACAGAAATTGATTGCAATTGACCACTTTTTCCACCTCATAGAGTCCTTAAACATCATTTCCAATCATCATATATAACCACACAACCATGTTCATATTAAAACAGAAAAATCCCCAATAATTATAAAACTTCACCAATTCAACCAAAAATCACAATATAATCCATAAAACCATCTCTTTAACTCACATAAGCCACTAATTAAACATGATTGAGAAGAAAAGAGAGGTTCCTTAGCTACTCACCTTACCAACTCAAGAAAGGAAACAACTTAGCACCTTGGTCTTCCAAACCACTTCACAACCAGCCTTAATACCACTAAACTAAGAGGTTTTATGGAGGAAATCCAAGTTTAATCGGTTAAATTGTTTGATTGGAGCAAGAAATGAAGAAGTAAGATGAAAGCTTTCCTTTCTTTTCTCCTTGTGAAGCTCAGCCAAGATGATGAAGAATGAAGGTAATTTTGGATCAATTTGGTACTTATTTGGTAAAGGTAGTAAGATGGTCAAATGTCAAAGTCCAACCTTCAATAACAAGGTGACACTTGTCACCCTTTAAGCTTGAAATTATCTTCTTGTCTCTCCAAGACAAATATCTTAACACCTTGTAAAATAATATCACTCAATACAAAATTCTTACAAGTTGTCAAAAATATAATGCATTTACCGCACTAGCGGGTCCCACGTCCAAAATACGCTTTTAATTTCTCAAAAACTAACCGATACTAGAAAAATCATTTCAAAACTATCTTTGCTCATAAACTTTATCTGGAAAATTTTTCTAATCAAGAAAATGTAGAAAAGGCGGGCGATTAAAAAAAATAAACCCTAGAAAATTAGAAAATTTTCGGGTTCTCAAACTCTTTTTTTTTTCGGGGCGTCACAAAATTGGCATATGAACAGATAAGTGAACGAGTGTGATAAAGTACACCCTCGTCTCAAACAAATTAAACAGATTGCAGAGCAGAAATCAAGTTAAACAGCAATGGAGGGGAGTGGTACACTCACCGGCTCAACTTCAAAAATTTTTACTTCAAATTGGCCTTAATCGCCAAGAAACCCTAAAATAATCAAAATAAACCAATTGAAGGTTTCACATCCATAATCGAATAAACGGAATGCATAAATGAGGCTCGGCTACACGTCGTACGCCTTGCCAAAGAAATACTAATGCAAGGGTGGAAAACATGATTTTCTTGTAAACGAAAAGGTAACATGAAGACTTAGGCGCAAACAACCCAAAAGCCTTTCATTTCCACCAAAAGGCAAATCCAACTTAAAGGAACCAAACGGACTAGAAAATCGGGCAGCACCTCCCCTAAAATTCTTACTTTTCCAGCCATTAAGGCTTCATTATTTCCTCAAATCATTCCCAACATTTCACACAAAAGTCATCTCATTTCCCAAAAACCGTTCACTAGGCTCAAAGTAGTACAAGTACAAAAGTTAGTTAGGAAATGACCGGAATGAAAGCGAGCCCTAAAACATGCAAACAAGTACATGGAGACTCGATAACGAGTCATAAACCAATGCCAAATATGACCCCAATAGGTTTCCATAAGCATATACAAACATTAGAGAAAACCAGAAAATTCGGAAATGCAATTAGCTTTGGCCCTGAAAAAAACAGTTTTTGACCTCTTTTTACGGTAATGGCACCAAATGCCCTAGAATTATCGGATGAAGGTATAAGACCCACCATTTCGAAGCTAAAAGACAGGGCTACAACATCACAGAAGGTCACTCAACCCAGTTTTGAGTGCAAACAGGTCAAAACTGCAAGATACCACATCAAAAACGTAAAACAGATTCACCAAAACGCATTCTAGCGGAAACATCATAACTCAGGCTCTACAAGTCCAAATCCAGAAAATTCAAAACCAGCTGAAAGCTAAGAAATAGGGCTAAATTTCATCAGAAGGCCTCAACAACCAATTTGGAAGCAATTCAGACCAAAACACCCAATTACAGTCGCAAATCTCAATTTCGGGTAAAACCAGAACAGCAATAGTAATTTCAACTTATCTCATTCCACACTACTCCGATTGGCCTGAAATTTGGTAGGCATCTCTAAAATGTCATTCCCTACAACTTTCATGTTTTGAGCTAAGGCCAATTCGGCCTCTATCTATGACCTAAAACTTCGGACAGAATGAAGAACCAAGGAACCCTAATTTTCCAGATTTCTTCCAAAACAGAAATTACTTGCAATCTTCCACTTTTTCCACCTCCTAGAGTCATTAAACATCATATCCAATCATCATACATGACCACACAATCATACTTATATGAAAACAGAAAAATCTCCAAAAATAATAAAAGTTCATCAATTCAACCAAAAATCACATTATAATCCATAAAGTGGCACCTTATACCACCACTAAGCATCAATTAAGCATCATTAGAGGGAGGAGGGTGGTTCTTCATGACTTACCTTTAAAACAAGAGAGAGAGAGAGAGCTATGAGTCACCTTAACCTTCCAAATAACTTCACCAATCACCTCAAAATCACTAAGTGAAGGAGTTTTATGGAGCAATTGAAAGATTAATCGGTTGATTTGAGAGATTGAGCAAGATTGGAGACCAAAATTGTGGAGAGTTTTCTTTCCTTTTTACTTGAAGAAAGTCGGCCAAGGGAGGAGAAAATAAGAGGATACTTTGGCCAATTTTTGATATTTATTTGGTAAAGGTAAAGTTATGAATTGTGGTCAAATGGCAAGACTAAATCTTATGGTGACACTTGTCACATTTTTAATGCAAGTCTATCACTTTGTTCCCTCTCACATCAATCCAAATAGCTTCCTCTAATTATCTCTTAACACCCGATAAAATAATTCCAGTATCCAAAATTTAATCTAGTTGGCCGAAATTTTCTGAACTTTTCACACTAGTGGGTCCCACGTCCGGTACACGCTCTTAATTTCTCAAAATCTATTTGATACTAGAAAAATCATCTGAAAATTATATTTACTCATAAAATTTACCTAGAAAATTTTTCAGATACAGAAAGTGCAGAAAACAAGCCATGAAAAATGTGAAAACCTAGAAAATGCAAATTACGGGTTCTCACACTCTCTCCTCCTTAAAAGAATTTCGCCCTCGAAATTTTACTTTTCATATTTAAAGTAACCAATGGCCTGTACCTTCTTCGTCTTCAGAGTCAGAAGAAACGAGATTCTTCATTCCAGTCCCTTTTCCACTTGACGGTCCAGGGTCGGTCTTGGTTGGTTGCTGGGTTCCTTTCTTTTCGCGCGCTTTACTCGGGCAATGAGCAATTCGATGCTCGGCGCTCCCACAGCACAGACATCTCCCTCCTCTTTTCCAACAATTCTCTTCAAAATGATTGGATTTTCTACAATAGCCACAATATGGGAGAGGAATTGGGGTCTGATCTCCTTGTGAGATATCCCTCAGTGGTCCTTTTCCCCTTGCGTTTCCTCCCGGCATACCCTCCTTAAGTGTCTCCAGAATTGTCACACCCCTCGCTCCACGACCCTTCTTCGCCAAGGGCCTACCTTGCTCACCCTGTTCTGGCAATTTACCCCTTTTCTTGCCCCTTTTCTTGGCATGGAAGATCGTCCCCTATGGCCTTACAATTCCTGCCCTTTGAGCTTCCTCTAGAGCCCCCATAGCAGCAGTGCTTTGTGCCATTGCTAAAGCCTCTTCGGAACTCCCTTCGTATTCCCTTTTTAGCTCTAAGTTCTGGTGCAAGAGCTCAATCTTTTCGGAATACTCGTGCCTCCATCGCCCTTCCCAGTATTCGGCTAGTCTTCTTTGAACCTCTATTTCGTCACGAAGTACCACGATCTCCTGATACATATTAACCCAATGTGCCATTTCACGGAGTCGCTGGACTCAAATAATAGCCTGCCAAGCAAATCAATGGGTCATAATAAATTCTTAAGTAGGTGTGGTACTCTCGGTCCTGGTCTTTGTTCAACGGTTGTTTCCCTTTCTGCTCTTAATTCTTGACCTCGCTCAGTTCCACGGCCACCACCATGACCACGACTACATCTTCCTTTCATATGATATATATATATTATTTTATTTTATTATATCTATATTTTTTTTTCTCTCTTTTCTTTTCTTTTCCCCTAAAAGGTCATTTAATGAATGAATACAATAAAGTGACTAAAATAACAAAATTTAGGGCACCAAATATCTAAATAAGCATATACACACATAATACACACATAATACACCACATACATATCAGGGAAACAAATTATCAACGACACAAATACGTATCAAAGCAGGCAATGCTTCATATACACCAATACACAAACCGACGGCATGTAGTAACAATATGCGAGCGAATCAAAAGAAAAGGGATATATCGTCCCAAACCTTGCTAAAATAACCCCGTCCGGTCTCTTACATCACCTATTACCCAAATGAAATATCCACTAACCTCTTGTACTCATTCCAGTCGAACAAAGCCTATTCATGTTCCCAAAATGCAACTCTCACCTACGTAACACCGCCTCATCTCTGGAGTACTCAGGCACAAGAATCCGAAATAAGACAATTCACCTCTCGGGCTGGCCAGTCCCAAGAGAAAACTATCTACAATCGAAATTCCTACCAGACGTACCTATCTATGGTCCTCAATTACCACAGGAAAGATTTAAGGCATATAACGTTCACAATTCAGAGCTTAGGCTCAAACGAGCACGTATTCCTTCATACCTATTCACCACTTAGTCCAGGCTCACTCCGCGCAGAGACCACGCGAACCTGGCTCTGATACCACCTGTGACAGCCCCACCTCCCCCTAAGGCGAACCAGAGGGTTCGGCGGGTCGCCTGCCCAACTCTCACCAGGACTAACGGTTCGGTATAGAACGAGCTAATACATCCCAAAACTTACCAACGCGGGCAAAAAAATAAATAAAAAAATAAAATCGAAGTCGGCTATGAATAGTAACCGACCCGTCAGAACCCAACCAAATACCAAGCAAACATTCCCATCTTGAAACTTAGCATTTACAAGCCAAAGTGACATACAAAAGTATTCAAAAGTGGATACATGTCTGGTTTGCCAAATCAAAAGGAAAACAGTTCCCAAAAGTACATTTAAGATTTTAATACATGAGCTATACAAAAGATATGTTCAACTAGCTCAATTTGGCAGCCATTTGTCAAATACAGTCCAAAAGTATTTATTTTCCTGTAAGGAAATCAAAAAGGAACAGAAAGGGGTAAGCTTGCGCTCAATGAGGTACCAAACATATAGCAGAAAAATCATGGCATTTCACATTTAACAAATCAGATACACATGCCAAATGTAAAGTAAAGTAACTAATGATTCACATAGGAAGGATACAGGTGGTTCTCAGGAGCCAAATTTCCAGCGCAGTACTTGATCCAAACCGGTTGACTCTCCGTCAACGTATATAGAACCAACACGTCCGTAGACCCACTTCGCACCGAATTCCGTCCACCAAACACCCCTTTACCGGGCCCGCTCACCTCAAACGAACAAAAATGGTAATACTCGAGTATACCCGGAATCAAGGGTCTCAATACCCAAAGATCCCAAAACAGACTACCGTGGTTCGTTATCTAATCGTCCAGGCCCTTGCCGGCCCGACTCGAATAATTTAGCCACAGGATTTGAGCCTGTAAGTCCCACAGACAACCAAGAGGGGGGGTGAATTGGTTGATTAAAATCTTAACCAAGTTTATGCACTTTTTCTTTAATGAAAATTTACCTTCCTTTTTAGTAATGATCAACCAAGTAGATTAGAAGACAATAGCAATATTAATCAGAGAAGCAAGTATAGATAAGCAATGAAGATTTTATTAAACAGAAATATAAAATAGAGAAACAAACCAAGTGTCTACCAAGCTTTACCCAAACTTGAAGACCAAACACTAGGAAGAGCAACTTCTCTTTGATGAACGAAGATCAACTAGATGTACAATGGAGGGAGCTCTTCCTCCTTGCCCTAAGCCTCACTTAGTCAAGCTAGGAAGTTTTACAATCACTCAGAAAACCCTCAACAAAGCTACACTAAAGATCCTTTCAACCACAAAAGAAATGCTCAACAGAAATTCACACCACTTTAATACAAATCTGCTTTGGAGACTATTTTCTAGCTAAAATATCTCTTGAGAACTTGTAAACAAAGTGAGCAAAAGTCCCTACTTCGTTCAGACCAGTTTGATTTTAAAGGGATCCAGAAATGGGCTTCATCAATGCTTCCAACGGATAGAAGGCAGCTGAAGAGTCAACTAGCC
Organism: Coffea arabica; assembly: GCF_036785885.1. Classification (NCBI taxonomy): domain Eukaryota; kingdom Viridiplantae; phylum Streptophyta; class Magnoliopsida; order Gentianales; family Rubiaceae; genus Coffea; species Coffea arabica. Next base: position 41,509,574 of record NC_092329.1, read on the forward strand.
GTTGGGGCTGTCGGACGTCCGACGATCGAATCATCGTCCGAACCAATCGTCCGATGATAGCCAAGTTGAGGTTCGGACGTCCGATAAGTTCTTTGTCGTCCGACAGCACAGCGTCCGACCTTGGGCCGAGAGCTAGCAAGTTATCTTGGAATTTTTCGGACGTCCGATGCGGTTGATTAGCGTCCGATGGCAAGCGTCCGATCCTTCCGGACGTCCGATGCTTCCATGTGAGCGTCCGACGGTGCTTCCTTCCTGATGTTCTTTATCTTTTCGGACGTCCGACAGTTTCCTTTCGGCCGTCCGACCTGATTGTCCTGTTTTTGCTTCTCATTTTGGTTGTTTTACATTTCATGACATATTTGAACCTGATTCTTGGATAGACAAAAAACACTTGTATTTGAGGAAGGTTAGACAAATATTTCAAAGTACCAAGAATGACAAACTAGACATACTTAAAAGACAATATCTTTGATCGAAAACAAAACAATGACTAAATTCATTCATATTATTCCAATCTTGTTTGCCACATCCAAAGCAACGTAGTCAGGAGATAAACGAACATATGCTTTCTTTGTTCCAACAGACCTGATCAAAGTGTTCACTTTCTTGGTCTGTATAAACAAACTTTTGTGATCATCAAAACCAAGAATAACATTCTCCCCCTTTTTGATGATGACAAAACAAAAGTTTGAAATGAAATTGATGATTGAAATGAAAACTCCCCCTGTCTTAGTGAATCCTAAAATTTAAAAATTTTGAAAACCTCCCCCTCACTTGGCTGCCCATCCGAGTTAAACAATTAAACATTAAACAATTAAGCATATCAGCCAATCCAAATTTAAACAATCAATCCAACATATCCTAACATCACTAATCATCAATCACCAATCATCACTCAATCCAATCATTCATCAATCACCAATCATCACTCAATCCAATCATTATACCATCTCCCCCTTTTTGTCATCACAAAAGGGCAACCAATCACATCAACATCAACATCCCTTTTTGTCATCCACACAGTCACAAATTTACACAAGTTCACAAATCAACATCCTGGTGACACCATCCAACACATCCATCAAAACAGTACTTAAAATAGACAATCATATTCAATAGACAATCATACAATCCACAAATTCATTACATTCACACAAGCAGAATAGACAATCATTCATCAAAATATTTAGACATTCATCAAAACAGTACTTAAACATCCACCAGATCATACCAAAAGAAACTTAAAATATCCATTACAATACATATTCATTGTTGAATACCACAAACACATAAAAGAGACAAATAGAATGCAAATGTCCTAAATGATGAACTAAGTGGATCCAGGAGTCCTCCGAGAGAGCTGATATTGAGAGAGGTCTTCCTCATCAGTTTCTTCATCATCTTCAGTAGCTTCTTCAATTGGTGCCTTGCCTTTGTCTGATGTGGAAGGGCCATGAGGAGTCACAGGAGTTGATGGATTCGGATCTGGAACTGATGAACCTGGATCAGTGGTTCGAGGTTCTTTGTCATGTGAGACTTTCTCAACCACAGGTGGAGGAAAAAGAAGGTTCTTTTTATCAAGAAAGGCAGCTTGTTGCTCAGAAGACATGGTGAGCATTAGGCCATGTTCTAGAAGAAGAACATGCTGTTTGAGTTCATGAAGAAGCTCAATTACCTCATTACTGGAAGAGGAAGATGCTTTAGTGGTAGACTTCCTAGGGTGAATGGGAGTGAGTGAAATGGGTGAAGAATCATGTACAGTCTTAGATCTTTGTTCACTAGATGATGCCCCCTTATATGCCCACAGATTATCTTTAAAAATAAGATTTTTCCTTTCAAAATATGCTCTGGTAAAAGCATAAGAAGATGCTTCTTTAGGACAAACACCTAGAATTGGAACTTTGTAAAATTCAAAAATCTTTTGAAGAAACTTCCCATAGGATAGTTTTCTTCGAGAGTCAGTAGCATAGCGAAGTAAAAACTTGCACATGACAAAGCCAAAATCAATCCGAATTTTTTCTCGAAAACAGTAAAAAAGATACAGCTCCATTTTGTTTGCATCAGTTCTATGGCCATCAGTGGGCACAAGCAAGTTTGAAATGATAGAAAAGGCAATCAAATTCACAGGAGCCAAATCATTCAACTTAGCATCAGCAGGTGAAGAAAAACTTCTTTTGAAATAAGTTAACATTTTTGTCCCATCAAAATGATTTGCAGCAGTAGGAAGCTCTTCATAAGAAAAGAAATTAGCAACCTTATCTTTGCACAAACGTTCAATGGTAGTCTTTAAAATGGAATTCACAGTATCAGAATCAAAGATTAGGTCTACCCCATTTACCCTAGACATGATCTCAGTTTGGTCAGTTCCTTTCCTAAGGTTAGCAAAAAATTGATGCAGCATATCAGGATAGTAGACATTGGGCATGGAAATGAGATGCGACCATTTCTGGAAATCAAATAGACTTAGAATGGATTCTAAACCTATGGAACGAAATTCAGAGGGGTTTACAGTTCTTTGAGGGATGACACCCTTCTGAGATATCCAGGCGTATTTGTCTTTCGCAGCATCATCAAAGAATGGAGGGAGAGGGACTGATTTAGGAGGCGGTTGAGAAGAGGTCCCCTGTCCAGATTCTGGTTGAGAAGTGGGTTGTGGAGTAGGTCGTGACATTTGACCCTTGATAGCTCCCCTTTTGAAGCGTTTGGATGTCCGTTTGACAGTAGGAAGATTCTCATCCTCATCCCTGAGTGGATGCTTGCGTCCGGCAGTAACTTTTCCTCCCCTTAGATTCACCATTGTTCTAAATGTGTGGAATGGAGGATGCAAATGATGCACACAACAGTAGGGAAGTGAATCGCACAGAAATTTTGGGACAAAAACACCTTGAACGAGATTTGACAGAGCGGTTATGCAAGAGTAGGGTTGTGAGGAAAATTTGGGGATTTGCGAAGTGTTACTCAGTTTGGTGAAATGATCAGGAGAAATGAAACGCAAACGATGGGGAAATGTTTTGGTTGAGTCAATTTGGGAATGGTAGCTACAGAATGGTACGAATTTGAGAGTGAGAGAAGAGAGGGTTTTCGTCCGAGAGGAGATAGAATAGGAAAAGACTGAAGCAAATAAGGAAGAAAGTTATTTTAAAAAATGAGCCGTTGCACTGTCGGACGGCCGAACGAAGTTGTGCGTCCGACAGCTGCGTCCGAACAGGTGCAATCTGGAAAATGGCTGAAGAACATCATCGGACGTCCGTTCATCCTCTTTCGGACGTCCGAAGGCAATGAAAAATTTATGATGATTTTTCGAACATTCCTAATTTTGATCTTAGATGAATGAATTGATCTAATGGCAAAGCTTTTGTAAAAATATCAGCAAATTGATCTTTAGAACTAACATAATTTACACAAATTTCACCTTTTTGAACAAGATCACGAATAAAGTGGTGCTTTATTTCAATATGCTTTGTCCTAGAATGCTGAATAGGATTTTTGGTCAAATTTATAGCACTAGTATTATCACAGAATACAGGCATGCAGTCATACAACAATCCATAGTCATTCAGGGTATGCTTCATCCATAAAAGTTGAGCACAACATGCACTAGCGGCAATATATTCTGCTTCGGTTGTAGACAATGAGATTGCATTTTGTTTCTTGCTAAACCAAGAGACTAAAGAATTTCCAAGAAAGTGACAAGATCCACTAGTACTCTTTCTATCTACACGACACCCTCCAAAATCAGCATCCGAATAACCATATAGTGCAAACTCACTGGATTTAGCATACCAAAGACCATAGTCTAATGTACCTTTCAAATACCTAAAAATTCTTTTTACAGCATTCAAATGTGATTCTTTTGGACACGATTGAAATCTAGCACACAAGCAAACTGCAAACATAATATCAGGTCTACTTGCAGTTAAATAGAGTAAGCTTCCGATCATACCTCTATAATGTTTTTCATCCACATGATTACCTTCTTCATCTTTGTCAAGCTTTGTAGAAGTGCACATTGGAGTTCCAACTTGCTTTGAGTCCTCCATGCCAAACCTTTTCAGTAATTCCTTGGTATACTTTGCTTGATTGATAAAGATTCCCTCAAGAGTTTGATGTATTTGAAGTCCAAGGAAGAAATTTAATTCTCCCATCATACTCATTTCAAATTCATTTTGCATAGTGGTGGAAAACTCCTTACATAGATACTCATTAGTAGCACCAAAGATAATATCATCAACATATATTTGCACAATGAGAAGGTCATTCAATACATGCTTAGTAAAAAGTGTGGTGTCCACAATACCTCTTTTGAAACCTTTTTCAATCAAGAACCCACTTAATCTTTCATACCAAGCTCTTGGAGCCTGTTTTAAACCATATAAAGCTTTAGAAAGTTTAAACACATGACTTGGAAATTTTGTATTTTCAAAACCTGGGGGTTGATCCACATACACTTCTTGATCAATAAAACCATTTAAAAAGGCACTTTTAACATCCATTTGAAACAATTTGAAACCTTTGAAGCAAGCAAAAGCAAGAAGCATTCTAATAGATTCTAATCTTGCTACGGGAGCAAATGTTTCATCAAAATCTATTCCTTCTTCTTGTGCATATCCTTTAGCAACTAATCTGGCTTTATTTCTTACAACAACACCTTTATCATCCAACTTATTTCTAAAAATCCACTTTGTGCCAATGATAGGTTGATTTTGAGGTCTATCAACAAGTGTCCAAACTTCATTTCTCTCAAATTGATTAAGTTCCTCTTGCATAGCCAAAATCCAATTTTCATCCTTTAAAGCATCATTGATATTTTTGGGTTCAAAAAGAGAAACTAAAGCAAAATTATCAATCAATTTTCTAGATGAGGAACGAGTGTTTACCTTCTCGGATGGATCACCAATTATAAGCTCTTTTGGATGATTTTGGTTGAATTTCCAAGCCTTGGGAAGATCTTTGAGTGGATCATCATTTTTGTCTTCATCTTCCTCTTCTTGATCATTATGAACTTCATTTTCCATTTCAGTTGCTGCTGGTTCAGAACTTCCTTCATTTCCAATTGATAGCTTTTCCATTCCTTCTCGAACACCTACATCATCATCCTCACACAAACTTTTGGAATTATCATCATTGGCTTCATCAAATGTTATATGTATAGCTTCTTCAATCACAAGTGTCCTTCTATTAAAAACTCTATATCCTCTTTTATTCTCACAATACCCCAAAAATATTCCTTCATCAGATTTTTTGTCAAACTTACCAAGATATTCCTTTAGATTCAAAATAAAACATTTACAACCAAATACTTTGAAATAACCAACCGTAGGTTTCTTATCAAAAATCAGCTCATAAGGAGTTTTCTTTAAAATAGGTCTCAAGAGTATTCTATTCATCACATAACATGCAGTATTTACCGCTTCCGCCCAAAGATATTTAGGCAACCTACATTCATTCAACATAGTTCTAGCAGCCTCTTGGAGAGTCCTGTTTTTCCTTTCTACAACACCATTTTGCTGTGGAGTCCTTGCAATAGAAAACTCATGTGTTATACCATTATGATCACAAAATTCTGGAAAACCACAATACTTGAATTCCGTCCCATTATCACTTCTAATCCTAACAATTTTTAACCCAAGCAGATTTTGCACTTTAGCAAACATTGAAGTAAAATTCTTGAAGGCATCATCTTTATGAGCAAGAAATATCACCCAAGTGTATCTGGAATAATCATCAACAATTACAAAACAATATTTTTTACCTCCCAAGCTAGTGATTTGAGTGGGACCAAATAAATCAAGATGCAAGAGTTCCAAAGGTTTTGAAGTAGATACACACATTTTTGGTTTAAAAGAAATTTTAGTTTGCTTCCCAAATTGACATGCATCACATATTTTGTCCTTATCAAAACTAATTTTTGGCAAGCCTCTAACCAACTCCTTTTTCGAAATTTCCTTTAGTAAATCCATGTTAAAATGACAAAGTCTTCTATGCCACAACCAAGAATCTTCATTTGAAGCTTTAAGACATTTTAAGCTAGAAGAATCAACTTTATCAAGAATCACAATATATATGTCATTAAATCTCTTACCTTTGAACACAACATTATATTTGGAATCAAGTACAATGCATTCATGCTTTTTAAATAACACATACAAGTCTTTATCACACAGTTGACTAACACTAAGCAAGTTATAACCTAAGTTATCAACCAAGAGCACATTATGAACAAAAGTTTCACCATCCTTACCAACATCACCTATTCCAATTGTCTTAGCTTTCACATCATCACCAAATGTTACCTTTCCACTTGATTTTGATTTCAGCTTTATGAACAAGGAAGGATCACCGGTCATGTGCCTTGAGCAGCCGCTATCAATAAACCATTTTGACTTGTTTGATCCTTTATCCTGAAAAGATAACGTGTTTGGTACCCTTTTTAATTTTTGGGTCCATAATAGTTAGCATTGTATCTAACTAACCACATGCACTTCATCCCTTTGTTCAGATTTCTTTTCACATAGCAATTACTTTTCAAATGCCCTCTTTGACAACAAAAAAACACACATAATGGAAGAGTCCTTAACATGTACTGGTTTGACATATCTTAATTCACCTCTTCTATATGTTGTGAAACCATGTGCAATTTAGTTGTGTGCAAATGTTCTTTGAAAAGTAGTAGGATGTGTAGATAACATGTTCCTTTTGTTAAACTCCTGCTTTCTTGCTTTCAAATTCTCATCCAAGCTGTCCATTCTTTTTTTCAAATCACCATGTCTTTCCTTCAGCATTTCACAAATATTTGTCTTTCTATCAAGCTCATCTTGAACATTACATCCAGCTCTTACTAGACTTTCATTGTCGGTCTTTAGTTGTTTATTTTGTTGAAAAAGACTTGCATTTTCTTGAATGAGAAAAGCCATTTTCTGTTTTAACTGCTTGTTTTTATCATAGGATTCCTTCAAGGCATTATGCAGTTTTTCAACAAAAGATTCAAGATCATCATCTTCATCATTATCACTTTCAGATTGAGAGTGTGTGGAGGTTACCTCATTATTTCCAATAGCCATGAAGGCCATTTGAGCAGATTCTTCTTCTTCTTCAACTTCCCCTTCGGAGTTGCATTCATTCCAAGTAATCTGAAAATTGTTGAATCTTGGCTTTCGATCAGCTTTTCCATCTTTCATCTTCTTCATGGGGCATTCGTTTGCATAATATCCAATCTGTCCACATTCGAAGCATTTGTCCAACTGTTTCTTGTTGAAATCTTGTTTACCTTTATACTTTGCGATAGATGGCTGATTCTGGAATTGATTGCTAGGTCCTCCCCTTCTAAACTTTCTTTTATTCAGGATTCTTTTGAAGCCTCTGGTGATGAGAGCAAGATCATTATCATCACCATCCGAGTCTTCATCATCCAGATGAGCAGAATCATCTTCACCTTGAGTAGTCTTTAGAGCAATGTTTCTCTTTGCTCTAGCATCCTCTTCCTCCTGCACTTTAGATTTCAGTTTCAACTCATAAGTGGTTAGTGAGTTAATGATAGATTCAATAGGCACAGAACTTAAATCCTTGGCCTCCTCTATTGCTGTCACTTTATTTTCCCATTCTTTGCCCAAGGCATTGAGAATTTTCCTGTTCTTCTCTCCCAAGGTGTACTCTTTGCCCAACGCCTCGAGATCTTTGATCAAGTCAGTGAACCTGCAATACATTTTGTCAATATCCTCAAGAGGTTCAATTTTAAATGATTCATATTTCGTGACCAAGATGGCCTTTTTCTGTTCTTTCACATTGTCACCACCCTCATGGATTTCTCTTAGTTTATCCCACATTTCTTTAGCCGATTTGCAGCCTTTTACTCTGATTGATTCATTTGAATCTAGGGCACTATAAATAACATTCATGGCCTTGGCATTCAATGTGAGGTTAGTCCTATCTTGAGCATTCATTTCAACTCTTGTTTTTGGCCGAAGCAACCCTGTATCTGCATCAAGAAAGTTAGCTTCATGCGGTCCTTCACTCACAATAAACCATAGTTCAATATCGATAGATTGCAAAAAGATAATCATTCGTTCTTTCCAGCTAACATAGTTAGAGCCACTGAACATGGGAGGCCTAGTAACAGATTGCCCCTCAACAAACATAGCATGACTGGTTGTCATCTTTACTCCAAGCCGTTAGAGCTTAATCTCAAGGAGACCAAGCTCTGATACCAATTGTAAGTCCCACAGACAACCAAGAGGGGGGGTGAATTGGTTGATTAAAATCTTAACCAAGTTTATGCACTTTTTCTTTAATGAAAATTTACCTTCCTTTTTAGTAATGATCAACCAAGTAGATTAGAAGACAATAGCAATATTAATCAGAGAAGCAAGTATAGATAAGCAATGAAGATTTTATTAAACAGAAATATAAAATAGAGAAACAAACCAAGTGTCTACCAAGCTTTACCCAAACTTGAAGACCAAACACTAGGAAGAGCAACTTCTCTTTGATGAACGAAGATCAACTAGATGTACAATGGAGGGAGCTCTTCCTCCTTTCCCTAAGCCTCACTTAGTCAAGCTAGGAAGTTTTACAATCACTCAGAAAACCCTCAACAAAGCTACACTAAAGATCCTTTCAACCACAAAAGAAATGCTCAACAGAAATTCACACCACTTTAATACAAATCTGCTTTGGAGACTATTTTCTAGCTAAAATATCTCTTGAGAACTTGTAAACAAAGTGAGCAAAAGTCCCTACTTCGTTCAGACCAGTTTGATTTTAAAGGGATCCAGAAATGGGCTTCATCAATGCTTCCAACGGATAGAAGGCAGCTGAAGAGTCAACTAGCCGTTGGGGCTGTCGGACGTCCGACGATCGAATCATCGTCCGAACCAATCGTCCGATGATAGCCAAGTTGAGGTTCGGACGTCCGATAAGTTCTTTGTCGTCTGACAGCACAGCGTCCGACCTTGGGCCGAGAGCTAGCAAGTTATCTTGGAATTTTTCGGACGTCCGATGCGGTTGATTAGCGTCCGATGGCAAGCGTCCGATCCTTCCGGACGTCCGATGCTTCCATGTGAGCGTCCGACGGTGCTTCCTTCCTGATGTTCTTTATCTTTTCGGACGTCCGACAGTTTCCTTTCGGCCGTCCGACCTGATTGTCCTGTTTTTGCTTCTCATTTTGGTTGTTTTACATTTCATGACATATTTGAACCTGATTCTTGGATAGACAAAAAACACTTGTATTTGAGGAAGGTTAGACAAATATTTCAAAGTACCAAGAATGACAAACTAGACATACTTAAAAGACAATATCTTTGATCGAAAACAAAACAATGACTAAATTCATTCATATTATTCCAATCTTGTTTGCCACATCCAAAGCAACGTAGTCAGGAGATAAATGAACATATGCTTTCTTTGTTCCAACAGACCTGATCAAAGTGTTCACTTTCTTGGTCTGTATAAACAAAATTTTGTGATCATCAAAACCAAGAATAACAACTTCACCAATCACCTCAAAATCACTAAGTGGAGGAGTTTTATGGAGCAATTGAAAGATTAATCGGTTGATTTGAGAGATTGAGCAAGATTGGAGACCAAAATTGTGGAGAAAACAAGCCATGAAAAATACAAAAATCTAGAAAATGCAAATTACGGGTTCTCACAGAATGACGCCTCTTTATATTTTAAAAGCGTTTTGTTTAAAAATACACTTTTCAAAAATTTGTTTAGTCCGGAACGACGGGTGCACGTTTTTCTAGGCCATACTTGAATCGGGAGTGTATTATTTATTAGAGAATTAAGAACGATCAATAATAGATTAAGAAAGGTTAATGGAGGAATTAATACTCAATTCACGTGAGGACTCGTAAAATTATTATTTTAAAATCCCTAATTTTGGCTAAATTAATTATTTATTTAGATTTTTGCCACGAATAATATTTTCTAGCGTTTTTAAACCTAAGTACATGGTTTTATAGTTTCGTTATATTTTTAAAGTGTCTCGTTTCAAAAATTATTTTCTTATAAGATTGTTTAGTGAAAAGGTGAAAACGTGTCCAAACACTTTAGCCAATTGGAAATAAAATAAGTTCAAAAATTTGAGACATATACAATGGTCCTAAAATAGACAATTTTAGGTTTAAGCACACAAGTGATAGCTAGTGGTACGATCGTTATAAGAATTTCTCGAAAGTTTCATTTTATTGCGCCTAAATTGGAAATACGTGTTTTCACGTGCGCGCTTAATTGAGGGACTTTGGACAATTATTTTGGGACAATTAAGAATGAATAAAATTTATATGAATGTAAGTGCCCTAGAGATTTAGTGCACTAGTGCAACAAACTTAAGGGAAATTGAACACAAAACGCACGAGTAGGGCACTAGTTACAATTAAATTTTTCGTACTTAAAATATTAGCCGGTCGGCGTTCTTTGTACGCAAAAAGAAATCAGACTAACATTCATATCTGCAAGCTCCATGGACGGCTAGCAACTGCAGCAAAGAGCAACCGAAAACTTCCACCATTTCCTCTACAAACTCCACCAAATTCAACCAAAACTTCACACACACTTAGCTCTTCACTTGGACAAAGAAGGAGCTGCACATTCACGGTTTTTCTTGGGGCTTTTGGACACCAAAATCTGACATTTTAGCACACAAGTAAGGTAACCATGATCCACTCTTCAAATCTTGTTCATTGAAGGCCAACTCAAATCTTTATATGTTGTAGTAGTTGTGTAAAAATTTTCATTGAGAAATACTAAGTTTTGGTTGGTCAAACGAATTTATTCCCAAAACTAGTAATCTGGAAAACGGTTTCGTCATAATCCAGACTAGTGTTCGTATTTCGTCCATAACTCCGTACTCCGACGTCAAAATCAAGTGCCGTTAGCGGTATTTGAAACTAGACGTTCCCATCTTTCCAACGGTATATAATGCACGTTCTGGTTCCATGTGTGTGAACCGCACCACTCATCTGAATTCAGCTGCCCTGTTTCGCCGTTCTGCCGAAATGATTTGATGATGCTGCAAATTTAGGCTTAATTTCGAGCTAGTTGCATGCTGAAACTTAAAACGATTTCTTCTGTGAAATTATAGTCCTATGCATGTATTTTCTAACACTATCAACCATGCTCAAATCCGAGTTAAATTGAGTGAGTTATGATCAAAATACGGTGACTGTTTTGTTCTTGAAAGCCTTGGATTTGGACAGATTTGACGTGACATTTGTGGTGGTCTTACTAAATGAATTTCTTGATACTAAACACCTACCAAATGTACCATGAATGTTTCTTAAACTTTCCTTTCACATATGAATCATGATTGGAGGATTTTCTTAGCCAAACGATTGGATTTGGGAAGAAAAGGATTAAGGGCAGATTGCCTTGAGAATTTTTCCAAACTTTGGTTGATTGGTTAACCACCTTCCCGAAGGTATTTTTCCACAAAATTTGATAGAGAAATACCCTTCATATAGGAGTACCATACTGCAAAATTTGGTGATTCAAGTCCGTTTTGACACTTAACAAACGGTCCAAAGTCGGAACCAAATCTGGAAATTTTGTAACAGTCTTGAATTTTTCCCAACTTTGAGCTACCATATCTTGGTGCTCGAAACTCCGATTCTCTATCCGTTTGTTCTGACCTAAACCTTACTTGCACCTCTAATTGAGCTATAAATTTCAAGGGCTGGTTTGCAACGAGTGAATTCTGCTGAATTTCCAAAGTTGGCGAAAAACCAACCCCGGCTCAATCCTGGGTGATCTGGGACAGCAACTTTAAACTCATTTTTGAATACCTTCCATTTAGATTAGTGGAACAGTGTCTTCTAAGAACTTTTAGTAATTTCCAAGAGGTTTTCAACGGTATAAATTTTTCCAATTTTAGACTTGTATCGAGTGAGATACGATATTTCAAAGATCCATATCAAAACTAAAATTTTCCAACTTTCAAGGAAATACAGATTTCCAAGAACTTTTTATTCTTTCGACATTATGCAAACATTTTAACCTCGATTTCCAAGATAAAAATCCAAATGCTCCTATACTTTAAGAAACTTTAATTGAACCTCGATTTTCGAGTAATTGAGACTCGATTTTGTGGAATTTCCTTAGATTGTACTAGTGTACAATTTTCCTTGATAATTGGGATATATGAGTGATAATACGTTATTATTTGCCCAGGCGCGCACGAGTACCTTCAAGAGGATCCTACCGTGCACACTTGAACTTCCAGAAAATATTTCTTCTTGATCTGCTCGGTGAGTGTCAAGTGTATGACTATTTGAACTCTATGGACTTGATTCATGCTTGGCTTACCTGATTACATGCTTAGCCTACTTGGTTTTGAAAAATGGAGTCGAGTGTGTACTTTATCGCACTCGTTCTCATTTGAAACAAATGACTCATGCTTAACATAGTTTACCTGATTTACATAACCTGAAATACATGCTTAGACCTGTCAAATGCTTGAATACATGATATGGTATGCTATGGCTGCATACGTCGTTGGAGTGAATCTCCTCGACACTTACATGACACATGGAGGACGCCCAAACTCATAGGCTGACCTTGGAACTCGAGCCGGCAAGGGCTTGGTCGGGAACCTCGGTGAGCCATGAGATTCACATGATAAGTTTGATCTATTGGAGAGATCTTGCTTGGCATACTCGTGGAGTATCGCCTCATAAATGTCGTGCGGGCCCGAAGCGGTGTATGGTGGACGGATGAGAAGTAAGTGGTGATCTACGGTTTGGAAATATCAACCCGGTTGATGGAGAGTCATCACGGGAAGATATACGAATGAACTGGCAAAGCAAGTGGAACTTAGCTCTTGAGAGCTACCATATCCTTGAATCGTTTCTGTTTACATTTTGTTGGCATTGTTAATTACTTGCAAGTTATCACTTGAACTGTTACTTGGGCTTGTTACCTGAACTATGTGTCTGCATGTGTGTTCTTGGCCTCACGAGCGTTTTGCTCACCCTATAGATTTGTTTTCCTTAACAGATTTGAACTCGGAGGCGTACTGGAAAAAACCTTCTGATGAGATTTTGTTTAGGATTTCTATTATATTTTGGCTATGTCCTTGGTTTTGGGTTGTACTTTTGGAATTGAAATGTAACTTTTGGGGCGTGAGGTATATTTGGAAATTATGATGTACTTTGAACACCCGACGTGCGGGCTGGATAATGGATGACTATTGTTAAACTTGAACGCTTTCGCATTTTCTGTATTTAAGTTATTTACGTGTGTTGGGTAGAGCAATAATAAGTTTGAATGGAATTACTTGAGTCCTGGCGAGAGCTAGGCAGGCGTCCCGCGGATACCCTTTGGTTCACCTTAGGGAGAAGTGGGGGCGTCACACCATGTGTTTGAATGGGTTTTGGTCTTTATATTCTCATCAAACTATGATTCTATTTTGTGGATGAATACATCCTTCTTTTTTATATGAAAGCCATTAACTGGAAGGCTAGTAAATAGAGGCATGTCAACTACTTTTAAAGTTACTAATATTTTAATTGAATTTGTTTGTATTGAATGCATACCAAACACAAATATTTCCCTTTTAATGAAATTGAGCCACAAACAATATGATTAGTTCTGTGATTTAGTTTTAGTTTGCTGAATGTTCCAAAATGTCTTCTCTTTTAACTAGCAATCTGATTATCTTTCTTTGTTATTATTGTAGATAATAATGGCAAGAAGATGCCTTTCAGTGCATGAAGTCCATGACAAGATGACACTGTGGACAACGCTTGTACAAGTTGTTGAGAAATCACAAGTGTTGACCAACAATCAGTGCCTGTGAGATTTCAGTGTTTCGTCCTAACAAATTCTGAGGTAATATAAACTGAAGCTAATCTTAGCAATTTATTGTTTCCTAATCGTCAAGATGTCCAGATTGTTAATTTCCCTTGTACAATTTAATTTCAAACTAATTACTTTTAAATACTTGTTTATTTTTATGTTTCTTGGGTAATATCGTTTCATTAGAACTTAAAATAGCAACACTTGCAAATTGATAGTGAAGTTTTGATTTAGCTTACATGGTTTTTCCCTACAATATTACAAGATTTATTATTAGCCTGTTATTCTTGGTTTTGATGATCACAAAAGTTCTTTGAAATATTTATACAGACCAAGAAAGTGAACACTTTGATCAGGTCTGATGGAACAAAGAAAACATTTGTTCACTACGATGCTTTGGATGTGGCAAACAAGATTGGAATAATATAAACAAATTTAGTCATTGTTTTGTTCCGATCAAAGATACTGTCTTTTAAGTATGTCAATTTTGTTATTCTCGGTACTTTGAAATGTTTATCTAACCTTCTCCAAATATAAGTGTTTTTGCCTATCAAAGAATCAGGTACGAATATGTCATGAAATGTAAAACAACCAAAAAAAGAAGCAAAAACAGGACAATCATGTCGGACGGCCGAAAGGAATCTGTCGGACGTCCGAAAGGATAAAGAACATCAAGAAGGAAGCTCTGTCGGACGCTCGTAAGGAAGCATCGGACGTCCGGAAGGATCGGACGCTTGCCATCGGACGCACATCAACCGCATCGGACGTCCGAAAAATTCCAAGATGACTTGCCAACTCTCTGCCTACGATCGGACGCTGTGCTGTTGGACGAAACAAACGCATCGGACGTCCGAACTTCAACTTGGCTATCATCGGACGATTGGTTCGGACGATGATTTGATCGTCGAACGTCCGACAGCCCCAACGGCTAGTTGACTCTTCAGCTGCCTTCTATCCGTTGGAAGCATTGATGAAGCTCATTTCTGGTTCTCTTTAAAATCAAACTGGTCTGAACGAAGTAGGGACTTTTGCACACTTTGTTTACAAGATCTCAAGAGATATTTTAGTTAGAAAATAGTCTCCAAAGTGAGATTTGTTCTCTAAGTGGTGTGAATTTCTGGTTAGCTTTTCTCTTGTGGTTGAAAGTTTCTTTAGTGTAGCTTTGTTGAGGGTTATCTGAGTGTTTGTAAAACTTTTTAGCTTGACTAAGTGAGGCTTAGGGCAAGGAGGAAGTGCTCCCTCCATTGTACATCTAGTTGATCATCTTTCATCAAAGAGAAGTTGCTCAACCTTGTGATTGGTCTTCAAGTTTGAGGAAAGCTTGGTAGACAATTGGTTTGATTTCCTATTTTACATTTTGTTTAATAAAATTCTCATTGCTTATCTATACTTGTTTTTCTGATCAATATTGCTATTGTCTTCTAATCTACTTGGTTGATCATTACTAGAAAAGAAGGTAAATTTTTATTAAAGAAAAAGTGCATAAATTTGGTTAAGATTTTAATCAACCCAATTCACCCCCCCTCTTGGTTGTCGTTGGGACTTACAATTGGTATCAGAGCTTGGTCTCCTTGAGATTAAGCTCTAACGGTTTGGAGTAAAGATGACAACCAGTCATGCTATGTTTGTTGAGGGGCAATCTGTTACTAGACCTCCCATGTTCAGTGGCTCCAACTATGTTAGCTGGAAAGAACGAATGATTATCTTTCTGCAATCTATTGATATTGAACTATGATTTATTGTGAGTGAAGGACCGCATGAAGCTAACTTTCTCGATGCAGATACAGGGTTGTTTCGGCCAAAAACGAGAGCTGAAATGATGCTCAAGATAGGACTAATCTCACATTGAATGCCAAGGCCATGAATGTTCTTTATAGTGCCCTAGATTCAAATGAATCAATTAGAGTAAAAGGCTGCAAATCGGCCAAAGAAATGTGGGATAAACTAAGAGAAATCCATGAGGGTGGTGACAATGTGAAAGAACAGAAAAAGACTATCTTGGTCACAAAATATGAATCATTTAAAATTGAACCTCTTGAGGATATTGACAAAATGTATTGCAGGTTCACTGACTTGATCAAAGATCTCGAGGCGTTGGGCAAAGAGTACACCTTGGGAGAGAAGAACAGGAAAATTCTCAATGCGTTGGGCAAAGAATGGGAAAATAAAGTGACTGCAATAGAGGAGGCTAAGGATTTAAGTTCTGTGCCTATTGAATCTATCATTAACTCACTAATCTCTTATGAGTTGAAACTGAAATCTAAAGTGCAGGAGGAAGAGGATGCTAGAGCAAAGAGAAACATTGCTCTAAAGACTACTCAAGGTGAAGATGATACAGCTCACTTGGATGATGAAGACTCAGATGGTGATGATAATGATCTTGCTCTCATCACCAGAGGCTTCAAGAGAATCTTGAATAAAAGAAAGTTTAGAAGGGGAGGACCTAGCAATCAATTCCAGAATCAACCATCTATCGCAAAGTACAAAGGAAAACAAGACTTCAACAAGAAACAGTTGGACAAATGCTTCGAATGTGGACAGATTGGACACTATGCAAACGAATGCCCCATGAAGAAGATGAAAGATGGAAAAGCTGATCGGAAGCCAAGATTCAACAACTTTCATATTACTTGGAATGAATGCAACTCCGAAGGGAAAGTTGAAGAAGAAGAAGAATCAGCTCAAATGGCCTTCATGGCTATTGGAAATAATGAGGAAAAATGCTCAAACAAGTCCAAATGGTTTATTGATAGCGGTTGCTCAAGGCATATGACCGGTGATCCCTCTTTGTTCATAAAGCTGAAATCAAAATCAAGTGGAAAAGTGACATTTGGTGATGATGTGAAAGCTAAGACAATTGGAATAGGTGATGTTGGTGTTCGAGAAGGAATGGAAAAGCTATCAATTGGAAATGAAGGAACCTCTAAACCAGCAGCAACTGAAATGGAAAATGAAGTTCATAATGATCAAGAAGAGAAAGATGAAGACAAAAATGATGATCCACTCAAAGATCTTCCCAAGGCTTGGAAATTCAGCCAAAATCATCCAAAAGAGCTTATAATTGGAGATCCATCCGAGAAGGTAAACACTCGTTCCACATCCAGAAAATTGATTGACAATTTAGCTTTAGTTTCTCTTTTTGAACCCAAAAATATCAATGATACTTTAAAGGATGAAAACTGGATTTTGGCTATGCAAGAGGAACTTAATCAATTTGAGAGAAATGAAGTTTGGACACTTGTTGATAGACCTCAAAATCAACCTATCATTGGCACAAAGTGGATTTTTAGAAATAAGTTGGATGATAAAGGTGTTGTTGTAAGAAATAAAGCCAAATTAGTTGCTAAAGGATATGCACAAGAAGAAGGAATTGATTTTGATGAAACATTTACTCCCGTAGCAAGATTAGAATCTATTAGAATGCTTCTTGCTTTTGCATGCTTTAAAGGCTTCAAATTGTTTCAAATGGATGTTAAAAGTGCTTTTTTAAATGGTTTTATTGATCAAGAAGTATATGTGGATCAACCCCCCGATTTTGAAAATACAAAATTTCCAAGTCATGTGTTTAAACTATCTAAAGCTTTATATGGTCTAAAACAGGTTCCAAGAGTTTGGTATGAAAGACTAAGTGGTTTTTTGATTGAAAATGGTTTCAAAAGGGGTGTTGTGGACACCACACTTTTTACTAAGCAAGTGTTGAATGACCTTCTTATTGTGCAAATATATGTTGATGATATTATTTTTGGTGCTACTAATGAGTATCTATGTAAGGAGTTTTCCACCACTATGCAAAGTGAATTTGAAATGAGTATGATGGGAGAATTAAATTTCTTCCTTGGACTTCAAATACATCAAGCTCTTGAGGGAATTTTTATAAATCAAGCAAAATATACCAAGGAATTGTTGAAAAGGTTTGGCATGGAGGACTCAAAGCAAGTTGGAACTCCAATGTGCACTTCTACAAAGCTTGACAAAGATGAAGAAGGTAATCATGTGGATGAAAAGCATTATAGAGGTATGATCGGAAGCCTACTCTATTTAACCGCAAGTAGACCTGATATTATGTTTGCTGTTTGTTTATGTGCTAGATTTCAATCTTGTCCAAAAGAATCACATTTGAATGCTGTAAAAAGGATTTTTAGGTATTTGAAAGGTACATTAGACTATGGTCTTTGGTATGCTAGATCTAATGAGTTTGCACTATATGGTTATTTGGATGCTGATTTTGGAGGTTGTCGTGTTGATAGAAAGAGTACTAGTGGAACTTGTCATTTTCTTGGAAATTGTTTAGTCTCTTGGTTTAGCAAGAAACAAAATGCAATCTCTTTGTCTACAACCGAAGCGGAATATATTGCCGCTAGTGCATGTTGTGCTCAACTTTTATGGATGAAGCACACTTTGAATGATTTTGGATTGTTGTATGACTGTATGCCTGTATTCTGTGATAATACTAGTGCCATAAATCTGACCAAAAAACCCATTCAACATTCTAGGACTAAGCATATAGATATAAAGCACCACTTTATTCGTGATCTTGTTCAAAAAGGTAAAATTTGTGTAAATTATGTTTGTTCTAAAGATCAATTTGCTGATATCTTTACAAAAGCTTTGCCATTAGATCAGTTCATTCATCTAAGATCAAAATTAGGGATAATTGAAAAATTAGCTTAAGTCTTTCTTTCTTTCGGACGTCCGAAAGAAGATGAACAGACGTCCGATGATGTTCTTCAGCCATTTTCCAGATTGCACTTGTTCGGACGCAACTGTCGGACGCACAACTTCGTTCGGCCGTCCGACAGTGCAACGGCTCATTTTTTAAAAACAACTTTCTTCCTCATTTGCTTCAGACTCTTCCCATTTTATTTCCTCTCGGACGAAAACCCTCTTGTCTCTCACTCTCAAATTCATATCATTCTGAAGCCCCCATTCCCAAATTGACTCAACCAAAACAGTTCCTGATCAATTGCGAGTCATTTTTCCTGATCATTTCACAGAATCATCTATCACTTCGCACATTTCCAAATTTTCCTCAAAATCCTACTCTTTCATAACTGCTCTGACAACTCTTGATCAAGGCCTTTTTGTCCCAAAATTTCTGTGCGATTCACTTCCCTACTGCTGTGTGCATCATTTTCATCTTTCATTCCACACATTTCGCACAATGGTGAATCTTAGAGGAGGAAAGGTTACTGCCGGACGCAAGCTTTCACTCAGGGATGAGGATGAGGATCTCCCTACAGTCAAACGATCATCCAAGCGCTTCAAGAGAGGAGCCATAAAGGGTCAAATGTCACGACCTACTCCACAACCCACTTCTCAACCAGAATCTGGACAGGGGACCTCTTCTTAACCGCCTCCTAAATCAGCCCCTCTCCCTCCATTCTTTGATGATGCTGCGAAAGACAAATACTCCTGGATATCCCAGAAAGGTGTCATCCCTCAACGAACTGTAAACCCTTCTGAATTTCGCTCCATATGTTTAGAATCCATTCTGAGTCTATTTGCTTTCCAGAAATGGTCACATCTCATTTCTATGCCCAATGTCTATTACCCTGATATGCTGCATCAATTTTTTGCCAATCTTAGGAAAGGAACTGACCAAACTGAGATCATGTCCAGGGTAAATGGGGTAGACCTAATCTTTGATTCTGAAACTGTGAATTCCATTTTAAATACCACTATTGAACGTTCATGCAAAGATAAAATTGCCAATTTCTTTTCCTATGAAGAGCTCCCTACTGCTGATAACCATTTTGATGGGGCTAAAATATTGACTTATTTCAAAAGAAGTTTTTCCTCCCCTGCTGATGCTAAACTGAATGATCTTGCACCTGTGAATTTAATCGCTTTTTCAATCATTTCAAACCTACTTGTACCCACTGATGGCCACAGAACTGATGCAAACAAGATGGAGTTGTATCTCTTTTATTGTTTTCGAGAAAAAATTCGTATTGATTTTGGTTTTGTCATGTGCAAGTTTTTACTGCGCTACGCCACTGATTCTCGTAGAAAATTATCTTATGGAAAGTTTCTTCAAAAGATATTTGAGTTTTACAAAGTTCCCATTCTAGGTGTTTGTCCCAAAGAAGCATCTTCTTATGCCTTTACCAAAGCATATTTTGAAAGAAAAAATCTTGTTTTTAAAGATAATCTGTGGGCATATAAGGGGGCATCATCTAGTGAACAGAGGTCTAAGATTGTACATGATCCTTCATTCATTTCACTCACTCCCATTCACCCTAGGAAGTCTGCCACTAAAGCATCTTCCTCTTCCAGTGATGAAGTAATTGAGCTTTTTCGTGAACTCAAACAGCATGTTCTTCTTCTAGAACATGGTTTAATGCTCACTATGTCCTCTGAGCAACAAACTGCCTTCCTAGACAAAAAGAACCTCCTGTTTCCCCCCTGTGGTTGAGGAAGTTTCTCATGACAAAGAGTCACACCCCACTGATCCGAGTTCATCAATTCCAGACCCTGGTTCATCAACCCCTGTGACTCCTCATGGCACTTCCACATCAGATAAAGGCAAGGCACCAGTTAAAGAGGCTGCTGAAGATGATGAAGAAACTGAAGAGGAGGATCTCGACTAATATCAGCTCTCTCGGAGGACTCCTGGATCCACATAGTTCACTACTTAGGACATTTGCATTCTGTTTGTCTATTTTATGTGTTTGTAATGTTCAACATTTGTAATGTTTTTCTTGTTGGTACTGTATGTTTATGTTCAGTATTTTGAATGATGACTGTGTTAATGGATGTTTAAGTATTTTGGTGTAATGAATTTGGTTTACATTGATGAATGTGTTTGTGGATGTGTTGGATGTGATTGGTTGCCCTTTTGTGATGACAAAAAGGGGGAGAGGATTGGATTGATTGATGATTGATGATTGGTGATGTTGGATATGTTGGATTTGAGTGTTTAAATTTGGATTGGCTGATATGCTTAATTGTCATATTTTTGGAAAATTGTTTAAATCGGTTGGGTAGCCAAGTGAGGGGGAGTTTTTCAAAATTTTTAAAATTTTATGATCCACTAAGTAAGGGGGAGTTCTTGAGAAAGGGGGAGCCTATACTGCAATCATCAAATTTCATTTCAAACTTTTGTTTTGTCATCATCAAAAAGGGGGAGAATGTTATTCTTGGTTTTGATGATCACAAAAGTTCTTTGAAATATTTATACAGACCAAGAAAGTGAACACTTTGATCAGGTCTGATGGAACAAAGAAAACATTTGTTCACTACGATGCTTTGGATGTGGCAAACAAGATTGGAATAATATAAACAAATTTAGTCATTATTTTGTTCCGATCAAAGATACTGTCTTTTAAGTATGTCAATTTTGTTATTCTCGGTACTTTGAAATGTTTATCTAACCTTCTCCAAATATAAGTGTTTTTGCCTATCAAAGAATCAGGTACGAATATGTCATGAAATGCAAAACAACCAAAAGAAGAAGCAAAAACAGGACAATCATGTCGGACGGCCGAAAGGAATCTGTCGGACGTCCGAAAGGATAAAGAACATCAAGAAGGAAGCTCTGTCGGACGCTCGTAAGGAAGCATCGGACGTCCGGAAGGATCGGACGCTTGCCATCGGACGCACATCAACCGCATCGGACGTCCGAAAAATTCCAAGATGACTTGCCAACTCTCTGCCTACGATCGGACGTTGTGCTGTCGGACGAAACAAACGCATCGGACGTCCGAACTTCAACTTGGCTATCATCGGACGATTGGTTCGGACGATGATTTGATCGTCGGACGTCCGACAGCCCCAACGGCTAGTTGACTCTTCAACTGCCTTCTATCCGTTGGAAGCATTGATGAAGCTCATTTCTGGTTCCCTTTAAAATCAAACTGGTCTGAACGAAGTAGGGACTTTTGCACACTTTGTTTACAAGATCTCAAGAGATATTTTAGCTAGAAAATAGTCTCCAAAGTGAGATTTGTTCTCTAAGTGGTGTGAATTTCTGGTTAGCTTTTCTCTTGTGGTTGAAAGTTTCTTTAGTGTAGCTTTGTTGAGGGTTATTTGAGTGTTTGTAAAACTTCTTAGCTTGACTAAGTGAGGCTTAGGGCAAGGAGGAAGTGCTCCCTCCATTGTACATCTAGTTGATCATCTTTCATCAAAGAGAAGTTGCTCAACCTTGTGATTGGTCTTCAGGTTTGAGGAAAGCTTGGTAGACAATTGGTTTGATTTCCTATTTTACTTTTTGTTTAATAAAATTCTCATTGCTTATCTATACTTGTTTTTCTGATCAATATTGCTATTGTCTTCTAATCTACTTGGTTGATCATTACTAGAAAAGAAGGTAAATTTTTATTAAAGAAAAAGTGCATAAATTTGGTTAAGATTTTAATCAACCCAATTCACCCCCCCTCTTGGTTGTCGTTGGGACTTACATAGCCAATGATACATGTGTAATCATTATAACTTTCTGCATAAGAGATCATATATAGTGATTGGAAAATGTTATAGCTTGGGTGCATTTGGATGACTCAATTTACATTCAACAGTTGAAACAAAGTATAGAGGACTTATGGAAATTTTATTGCTTACCTCCCAAAAAATGAACTTTCATGGAGGAAAAAAATCTAAAAAATCCCTGCTACTAACGTGGCCAATAGCTACTGAAGAATCTGTTCATCACAATTTGGAATAGGGCTGCGAGTCACTTGAATTGAGCCTAATCAAATTCTCAGTGTAAATAAAACCTCTATTTTAGCTTAATTTTCTATATATTGAAAACATTAAGTTTGATACAATTTGTAATTATAAATTTATTCAACAAATCAAATAAATTTAAGAGAATTGAAATGGCACTCCAACCTAGATTTTTTTAGGTTTTATATACTTGTACATGAGATCCTCTTAATTTCATGGAAATTTTTGGTACTTCTAATCCTTCAAAACTAGCGTGTTTTCTCCGATTACATATCCCTATATCTAAAAGTATTAGCTGAGTTAAGGAAAATTAAAGCAAAAATAGCAGTCTCTTGACATCATTAATTGCTTCTGTGACAAACCTAAGGGCAATTTACAACTAATATTAATGAAATTTGGCTGCTTCCAAAGAATTGTTGTTTAGTTGTCTAATTCTTTTGTGGTTTTTCTACCATTTTCCTTTATACATGTCTTTGGTTTTTCTTATTGATTGATTTTTTGCAACTCAAACATTGCTATTATATGTTTTCTCCCCCCTCCCCCCTCCCCAAAAAAAAAAGCTCTACACGTTTGCTGTTGTATATTTCTCACCTTGAATGTTCTGCTTCAGCCTTTTGGTTAATATTGCCTAGCTTGGTTCTTTCTGTGAACAAGGGACTAAGGTTTCAATAGTCATTTATGGGAATGACATTGGCTATTTTGCTAATCTATTGTAGCCATTTAGGCGATACATCAATGGTGGGACTGTCAAAAAAGGGGATCCAAAGTATAAAATTAGTGACTACCAATTCTCATGGGTGATCCATAACAAGACATTAGTTGAAGAGTATGTGGTACCAAATCCACCAATGCTACGATGCACTTTTGAATTCACCAAATTTGAGAACCTCTTTAAGTTCATAGACATGGAAAATGTTCAAAGTAAGTGATATCCATGCTTTACTAATTGAAATATAAATTCATTTTAATCTTTCCTTTAATTATTGAAACACAGCTAACATCTTCTCTTTTGGTTTGTACAAAGATTTACAGGCTGTTACTGTCAGTGAATTTGCGACAAAAGAACAAAATAATGGCTCTATAACAACAGACTTCTTTGTTGTGAATCAAGAGTTAGTTATATAAACCTTACTTTTAATATTTCTATCTAATGCATAAACTGTTGCACTCACTTTCTTCCCCTTTTTCCCATTCTTTATAAAGGAAAAAACCAATGCTTCTTACTCTTTGGAATGAGTTTGAACAAAATCAAGGAACGCAACTTGCAAACAGCATTGGGAATGCCAACATTATCATTGGCATGAAGCTGAAAATCACAACTTCTAATTGTAAGTGAAGTTAATATACTTTTAACATCTCATACTTCCATGACAGTCAACCACTTTGAATAACTTAGCCAATCACTGTCTTGGAAATTGCTCTGTTACTTAACATAAACTATTATTTTTATTGCTAGACTTATCCCTAACAACCAAGCCTGGGAGTGGCCTTCTAATTAATCCTACTACTCCTGAAGCAAATGCACCCAAGGAATGGTAAGTATATTCTATAACCACACATACTTTTAGTCCAACTCTTCCAGATCCCTTTGATATCTTATGTCTACTGCATTGATTTTTTGGATAGGTATAATGCAAATAAAGAAGAAATTGCATAATTGATTCAACAAATGGCATACCAAGATTCATCTAGGTTGCTACCACCTCAAAGTGCTAATGATGTGATCAGTATAGCCAATGGACTTAACACACTCAAAGATGTAACTTTCTTTTTTATTTATGACCTCATTTATATATTTTAGCTATCTAAAAAAAATGCAAAATTTAGGTGTTCTTCTTTCTATTCAAAAAAAAATCTATTATGTCAAAACAACTTGGATAACGAGGTTGCCTAGGTTGACCCCTGAACAGCAAAAATTCTGGTTTGAAGCATGTGAGAGCTGCCAAAAGGCTATTAATGTTGATGTGTGATGGGTTATAAGATACCCATCTTGCAAAGTGCCGCGCCCCATTTTTAAATGAAAAATAAATGTGTTTATAAAAAAGATTTTTTTATAGAAAATGAATTAGAAATTATTTTTGATTAATTTTGAATTAGAAAATGAATAAAGAAATTATTTTTGATTAATTTTGTTTGAAAAATGAGTTTTGATTTATTTTGAGTAAAAAGGAGTTTTTGATTTGTAAAGAATAAATAAAGAAAATGGGTCTAAATGAGGTTTAAAAGTGCGACAGTTTGGGCCCCAAAAAATAGTTAAAAAGCGCTTTAAAAAGGAAAAATAAAAGTCGCCACTTGGTATTGAGTTAAGGTGTACCAAGTCACCTAAAAAGAATTTTTAAATGAAATGTAGGAAAAACCCTTTTTAACGACTCCGAGTCTGCGAAAACTAAGAGAAAAAGGATCGGCAATCACATTTGAAAAAAGGGAAAGCCAGGATAAAATCCAGGCACCCTTTCAACCTAACCAAAACTAGTTGTGTAATTTAGTCAAAAGTTTTCTTAATTTGACCTAAAAATTTATCACATTTTGGAGGTATTTACATGAATGCAAACCTGGACCTAATTATCGGGGTCAGAATATCTCTTCGAAGTTATTTGATGCAAATCGTATTAATTGCAATGCCCAAAAGTAAACTTTCGAAGAAGTCACGATTTGTGCAAAAATATGAGACTCAAAGAAAAGTAAAAAGAAAAAAAATAAAAATAAAAATAATTATATACGAATACATGATCTAAAGGAATGCATCATAACAGGTGCGGGGATCTAATGTTCGTGACTTCAATTTTCCCTTTAATAGAGGGAATATGAATGTGCTAAGGTTAGAGAGCCAAATTCGTCCATATCCCATATTCAAGGGGTATTTCTCCTATCTAATCATGCAAATATACTAGCCTAATTCTAATTCTTAAATGGAATGCAAATCTAATGTTATGTCTCACACATAGGGATAGGGAATAAAAATATAAGGGGGAATATGGGATAAGGAATATATGTATAAGTGGGAACAGGGGGTAAGAGATATACGTATAAGGGGGGGATGTCATGCAAAAATGATAAAAACCCCTAGAAAGTGAAAAATATGCATGAAAATGTAGTGTAGTCACATAAACATGATCTAGCGTGTGAATGGTTCCTAAGGGTTTAGTATTGGACTAGCCTATGTCTACGAGTTCTCACTAGCATTGGACTAATGAGAAATCAAAAAAAGAGACCACAACTAGTGTTGGACTAATGTGGAGTCGAGAAAAGGGCCACAACTAACGTTGGACTAATGTGGTAACGACAGGCATTTATTATAACTAACTAATCATGTAAAACATAATAAAAGCATATAAACACATAATATCATATAAACACATAACACATGATCATCTCCTTCGAAGAGCTCATCTCCTTCAACCGAAAACTTTCTGCAATTTTTATTGCTCTGAGAGTTCAGCAATCCTTACGCAGTGAGAAAAACTTTAACAACAACAAGCATCGACCATAAACTCATCATCAAGACACCAGGTTATGCACACCAAAGAAAAGGAAATCTGGGATGTGGAGAAAAAGTTGCATGACCCTAAGTACCAAACCTACCAAACGCTTAAACATACAACACAGATTTGAACAGGGTTCCCCAACCCAAGCATCAAACATCAAATTTTGTTTCCTACATACAACATCAATTAACAAATCAGGCGGCAAGACCCAGCCAGTGGGCTATTTTAGGAAGAAAAAACAGCAAAGTAAGGCTCGAGTAAAAAAAAGAACAGCCATGAATATCAATATCAGCTTTCAAATGGAACTGGGTTTGGAACTACCAAGGAACGAAATGTTAGGGTGGTTATCTAAATTTAACCTTTGGTGAAAACCATCACCTATTAAACCCAAAATCTATATGGCGATTATTAAGAAATAAATTAACAGTAAAAAATAGCGGAAGCGTACCTGAATCCATATCGATAAACTGATATATGAATCTCCAATGATATTGGGGTGGCCTTCCAGGTCAACACGTATTTACCGATCTTTTGAAAGAACCCTTTAGTTTCTCTTTGGTATCTTTCCTAACGATGGGATATCAGGGAAGAGTTATTTTGTGGTATTAGGAAATACGACAACTAGAATGATACCTGTGACCTAGGGACCATAACCCTATTTATAGGTAACATTCCTGTTACCTTTTGGAACCCTATTTCAGTCCATCATAGAAATAGGAGCCCATAAGTTTCTACACATTAAAGGCCCACACCCTATTAGATACATTAAGCCCAAACTATATTTGATCATTTTAATTGGACTTAACCTTAATTGACAGCTTGCAATACAGAATTATTCACATATAAGTCCAATGTTGGATTAAGGATCCAACACGAAAGGGATGTGGCTATAATACCAACCCCAACATCTAAGCAACTTTACAAAAGCCTCAAATCATAAAAAACAAGTCTTTGGAGCATTAGAGATCACAAAGAAAGGAAACAACAAGCGCATGCATCAGGGAGAAAGTTCCTGTGATGAATTCAAATCCTCACAAAATGATGTTAAAAGGACAGTAAGACAAATTAGGGTTACCTTAGGATGCTAAAACTGCTAAATGAAAGTGAAATCGCCCTAAGAAACCGAGCAGTTCCTTGCACTTTCCCGTCGGCTGGTGCTTTTCCTTTGCTTCCTTTTCGTTCTTGCCGAAGCTCCTCCCTCTCTTTTGGTTTGGCCTGAAACCCTCGAGCTCTCGCTAGAACCTCTTGCTTCTTTTTTTTTCAGTTTTTCAGTCGCCCTTTTTCCAGTGCCCCCCCAAAATCGAAGCTTTCTTCCCAGATTTCTTTCTTTCTCACTTTTCTTTTTCCCTCACTCTTTTCCTCCAACCAACCGCAAACTCTCTCTTTCTTGCTTAGGTTCCCTCTCAGCCTCAAAGACTCCTTTTCCTCCCTTCTTCATTTCAGATAGCTCCCCCCGGTTCTCCTGCTCCAGCCTCGTAGCTCTCTAGTTTTCCCGAAAGCCTCCCTCTTTTTTCTGGTTTCTCTCTCAGTTTTCTTGTCCTTTTTCCTCCTTGGCCGAAAGCTTTTCCCCCTCTCACTCTTGGTCTCCTTTTTTCTTCCTCAATTTCTCTCTTTTGCTTGCCCCTGGCTGTCACCTCTCTCAATCAGTTCTGGGTTTTTTTTTTTTAGTTTTCCGTAGCTCTCTAGTTCTTCCTTTCCAACCGCCACTCCAAATGTCCTCTCCTTACCCTCCTCTTTTCTCAACCTTTTATATCGAACCCTCAGCTCCCAAAACCCTCATTTCAACGATAGATATAGAGCTGGTTTCTAGTCCCTGAATTTGATCCCTTCGATCCATTTTGCAGCGATTTTCTTGATAAGGATCCACGGGTGAGGTGTCTACTTGTACTAAGGGCTTAAATGGGAAGAAAACAAAGCAGAAAAAACGAATAGAAATTAGACAAAATGGCTGCTGCACCCCTCCTTCTTGTACTGGCCTTCTGCATGCATTCTTGTATGAAAGAAGAAAATGGCGCGCGTGCTTAGCATCCGCGCATGGAATATTTTTTTTAAATAAAAAACTAATTTGATTTCTGCTTTTCCTTTTCTTTTCCTGTTTCTAATAATAATAATAATTAATTTTTCAAGAAATAGAGGTGAAACAAGAATAAATAAAATTTAACAAAAATGAGCAAAAATATAAATAAAACTGAAAGAAATAAAATAAAATATATAGAATAAAAGTAAATAAAATGATGGTGAAATTTTTGGTGTCTACACAAAGAAGAGAGCAAAGTTGTGGCAAGGTAATTACCAAATTAAGTTTCACTCCCCTATAATAAAAAATTAGAATATACTGTTTTATTCTCAATGTGTATTAGGACCCGAACTGGAATTGCTGTGGATGATGGTACAAGCTCCATAAACACTGTTATCTTTGGGTTTAATACTGAGAAACTTATACCATTTACAGCTTTTCAATTTTGTAAAGCTCATAATGAGGTAAGCTAACAATCATGCCAATGAAAATTTCTGCTACAAGTTTAGCTCTTGCATGATGATACAACTACTAGCTTAATAAGTCTTGCTTAATATTGTCGATTCTTTTTTTTTTTTGCTTCATACATTTCATCCATTCTTGTTTGAAATGCTTGTGTTGCGAAACTAAAAAATATATTGTCAAAGAAGAAATAACCACAACCAATAGGTTTATTGCATTTAGCCAATAATGACCAAGTAACAAACTAAAAACTAGGTTGGGACTAACTTTATCAACAAACTATGAGTATTTGTTCTTTTATCATTGTTTGAGTATTAGACCAAGTGACAATTAACTAATATTCTAGTTTTTATGCATCTTTGCTTGGGTATAAATACTGCTCTCACTATGTAAAAGTGTAATGACTATAATCATTTGAATGACTATGTACAAAATAAAAAAAAAGATCAAGTATGAAAAATATTAATGATTTGTTTGTGCTTGAAATTAGTAGTAAATTGTGTGTTTAGTTGAAGATTTTTTTGCAGAAAAAGAAAGCTCTTTGATGCTCTTTATGACTTAGTTTATTCCCGAACTTTAATCAAATGATATATCCATTTGGTTTTAGCTTTGTTTTAGAGTTGCTTCATTTGTCTTATACTATTTTTCTGAGACCAAGACAAATAGAATGAATGCTTAACATTGGGCCATAATCAACAAACTATGAGTATCTGTTCTTATATCATTGTTTGAGTATTAGACCAAGTGACTAGTAACTAATATTATAGTTTTTGTGCACCTTTGCTTGGGTATAAATACTACTCTCACTATGTAAAAATGTAGTGACTATAATCATTAGAATGACTATGTACAAAATAAAATAGGATCGAGCATGAAAAATATTAATGATTTGTTTGTACTAGAAATTAGTAGTAAATTGTGTGTTTAGTTGTAGATTTTTTTTGCAGAAAAAGAAAGTTCTTCTCTGCTCTTTATGACTTAGTTTATTCCCCAACTTTAATCAAATGATATATCCATTTGGTTTTAGCTTTGTTTTAAAGTTACTTCATTTGTCTTATACTATTTTTTCGGACCAAGACAAATAGAATGAATGCTCAACATTGGGCCATTGCACTTTTTTTCCCCTCCATAACTTATGATTGTGATCCAATTCTTTTTACACAATATGAAATTACTCACAATTTGCATATCATTGCCCAAGTCTTTTCCCAATTAGAATCTACAACAAGAACTTCCACTTCCAAACAAATAGCTACTATTTCAGGATATTCTTAATAATTATTTATGCTTTAAAACAAAAAATTGCGGGGGCTTAACTTTTCTCTTGAACTAGCATCTGCAATCGAAAAATATTCGATTGTGTGTTTTCGTATGCTACCATGAGGTAGATTATCAAGGCCAAAAGGAAGGCAAGTATAATATTGTCAAGGCATACAGTATTGAGAAATTAGCTCACGTTCCAATGGCAATCATGACAACAGAAACGAATGAAAAAAATTCTAGATCTTCATGCTATTGTCCTGCAGTATGAAAGAAGAATGAATTTTTCAGTCCATCAACCAAAAAACTGCTTGATACCATTGCTAAATCTTCTGCTACTACAACCAAAATGCCGCCTCCAGTGACCACAGCAAAGAGAGCCTTGGTTTTTGGAACTCTGACTACTGAAATTGGTTCAAATTCTGCTAAAGCTAATACACCTACCTCTCTATCCACCAATGCACCCTCAACTTTCGCTTCAACTAATCTTGCACCTAAAGGTCCTTTGAAGTAGCAACGTGATGACGAACTCTGAACTTGCTTGAAGTTTTTTCATTAATCATTTGTTAGCGCTTTACAGTTGAATTGCTAATCTTGCATCTTTTGACACAATATGGCATCCATTAAGAATCTATTCTATTGCACAACTTAATGGATCTCAATATGTGATATTTTACAATTGTAACTTATCATTGCACTTTATATTAGGCAATCAGCATGTCATTTCCCATCTCAATAAGACTAACTTGCACTTGAAGACATCAAACAATTTGTAAAACTACTTGCCAATCTTTTGTCATCTCCTTTTAATGTTTGCAATGCTGATGGTTTTCTGGTTTTGTTTAGTCTTATATTCTTAAACACATGCTTGATTGGTAATTTATGATTTTAGGAATGCTATTTCACAAACATTACTGTTAATCTTATACAAAAAATATAGCAACAAATTTTTATTCACTCTAAATAGAGGAAAAAATATCTTTCTATTCATTTGATTTGATTGTTATAGGGGACCTAGTGTAACATCCCGAATATTAGGAGGTTGTTTGTGAAGAAAATATTAAAGTGTATTTCTTTGGGGTTTGATTTAAAACCTTATTTTGTTTTAAAAGACTAGAAACCCTAATATTTTAGTCAAAAACCCTAGTTTACTTGAGACTAACCGGTTTTCCTAAATCTCTCCTATTTTAATTGAAACCCTAATTTTAATTACTGGAATTGGAAAATTCCTCACGTTTTCTTAAAAATTTCCTTTTATTTGAAAATTATCATTTATTAAAGCCCTACTATCCAATTATTCCATAATAAGTGCAAATGAATCTAGAAAGTAGGGTTTTATTCTTCGGTTTTAAGTTTGGAACAAAATTAGGGTTTTCGCGATTTTTGGCCGGATGAATTTTCGGTACAGAGTAAGGATTAAATTTGGAGATTAAAAGTGACTTTTAAGTGAAAAATAATATGTGATTAGTAGCAATGATATAAGGTTAGTGAATGGGAAATAAAAACCCTAATACATGTGTTTTTAAGAAAAACGGCGCGAACCGGCGGGTCCCGCGCACTACCGATTGAACGCACCACTTGACCGCCACTTTCTTGCCATACAAGCTCATTAATATTTGAGCAAAATATCTCCTAAATTCCAGCTAAGCCTGACCGAAATTAATGGCTGAAAATACAAGAAAGAAAAAGAAAATTTTACTTGGTAAGGTTTGTGACAAGTGTCACACCCTTAGTGGCCATTGACCAAGACAATTGTTCAACCTTCTTATCCCCAAATTGGCTTCATTCACCTTCTTCTGCTGGAGAGCCGAGAGAGAGAGAGGGAAAGAACAAGAGAGGAACTCCGCCATTTCTTCTTGATTTGCTTCAACTAAGTGAGGGATTCCAATTCCAAACCGATTAAAGGGTAGATAGTGAGTTGGGAAGCTTGAGGAACCAAGAAATTTCAAAGGGAGTGAACTATCACTCATCCAAGCCTTGCTTTTGAGGTATAAACATTTGATCATGGTCTTTGTTGCTTTGAATCTTGCTTTAAGATGTTTATTTAGCTTAAGTTTTGGCTTGATTTCATGATTTTGCAAGTGGGTGTGATGAATTTGGGATGAATAAGCAAGTTAGGGTTTCATAGCTTTCTGCCCAATTTGATGTATGATGTCTATATGTTGCAATTAAGGTTGTATAAGGTGTTTTGGTAGTGATTAGAACAAGAAAATTGAGAAAGTTCCATTAAATACCAAATATTCCAGAATTTGGAAAATTTTCCCCATCATTCTGTCCGAATTTGTAACCCTATGTTAGAGGCCAAATTGGCCTTAGGTCAAAGAATTAAAGTTGTATAGAATGGTATTTTATAGGTGCCTACAAAATTTCAGCTCAATCGGAGCAACGTAGGTTGTGAAAAGTCCAAAATACCCTTACTGTTTTAAGTTTTTCCCCAGCAGTCCGTTTGGTCAGTTTGTCCAGTTTATCACGTTTTTTCACTAGGATCCGTACTGATTTAGCTTTTTATCAAAACATGAAAGTTGTAGTATTCTGACTTAGCTTTCAAACTCCTCTAAGAACACCTGAATCGGACTTTTGTAACCTGAAATATGACCATTATAGTACAATGCCGTTTTATAGCCGACGAGTTGGATTTTGGTTCTGTAATTTGAGGATTTGACTAAGTTGCATTAGAAACTGGACTAAGTGATCTTCATGAACATTGTAGCCCTGTGTCTTAGCTTCGAAACGGCATAGGTTGCGCCTCAATCCGATAAGTGTAGCCTTGGATATGTTATTTCCGCATCCACACGTCGAATCTGTCTTTTACTAGATTGTATTTCTGCACTTGTGATTATTGTGATTCTTATTCTTATGATGTTGTGAGCCTATGGAACGGCTTTTGACTTGAATTATGATATGTGTGACTTTGGGTTGTGGCTGAGGAAAAATAATAAAGCCTAAATGGCTGGAAAATTAGGTAAACACAAAGGGCATGCTGCCCGAATTTACGATCGAGGACTATATAAATACACTTGCGACTTGGGTCAAATTGATATGAATAGTACTTGAACCATCTAGGGTACTTGAGTCTTCTTGTTTCGAGGTATATAAGTAAGGACTTGGCCGAACTTGTACCCTTGAGAAATGAAATAATGATTGCTCGAAGTATGTTTTCCTTGTACTTTCAACTCGCAAGACAATTTCAAGTATAAATATTACAAAGTTTTATTGTTTAAAAAGGCGAGCAAGTGTTTCACGACTACTCTCCAAGTGAATTCCAATTTCTTGATTTTGATTGAATGAAACGTCTAAGTTTCGAATCTTAGTCATGTTTCAAAGTTCTCAAATTGAATTTTTATCGCAGATCTGGACTCCAAACCTGGAGTATAACTGAACGTGAATACTAGAAGCACTATATCTTTTGGTGAGTGCTTTCAAATACCGAATTGCGCTAGATACTTGAACTTGATACGTGACCAATACGAGTACATGTTATATACGTGAATTGATAGGGCAAGAGTGTACTTTATCGCACTTGCCCTTATGTGATATACTTGTTTATTGATTGCAATTGACTTGATATACTTGTTTATGAGGTGCGCACTTCCTGGAATTCCAGAAACCCTGAGACGAGTTACTCTAGTCGAGCCGGCAAGGGCTTGGTCGATTGGGTAATGAGCCCTGGGTCTCTTGCTTTGTCGAGTGGAGTGATATCTCCTCGACTAATCGGTATACTCGAGTATTACTACCCGTGTTTATTGAGGATTTTGGGCCCAGTAGGGGGTGTGAATGGTGGACGGAGAGTAGTGTAAGTGGTGTTCTATTGGATTGGTTCCTTTACTTGAAAATTGACGGAGTGTCAACTACTACGTGATCAAGCTCCTGATGATGAATGGAAGTTGGCTCTTGAGAGCCATCCATATCCTTATGCTTTGGAATGATTGTTGTTTATTGGATTATTGTTTCTTCTGAAAACTTTTACACTCGCTCATTTTGAGATTGCTACTTGAAGTGTTATTGCTCACTTTTATGAACTCTTCATGCTCGTTACTTTGCTATATCGAAAACTTGTACTTATAAATAATGGTCAATTTGCTATTTGGAACCTCACTGGGCTTTTAGCTCATACCACGTTATTTGTTCTCCTTTCAGGGGGTACGAGCGAGGCATGAGACATGTAAAGACTAGCATAGTCTAGTTGTTTTTGACTTTTGACTTTTGACTTGTACTCGCGCTATTCCTCGAATAGAATGTTTTGTATTTGGATTGTATACGCCTTGAACCAGTTTGGGTATATTGAGGCTTTGTACCTTGATTTGTATCAATGTAAATTATAAGTTTGAATTGTGGGTGTTATTTATGGTTCATGGATGTGTGCACATGATTTGAGTGAGTGAGTCCTGACGAGAGTTGGGCAGGCGGTTCGCCAAACCCTTTGGTACGCCTCAGGGGGAGGTGGGGTCGTCACACCTAGGCTGTGCTTAGCAGAGCCGAGAACCTCCTAGCATAGTTGATAAGGAGAAAGTCGAGTTACTGTAACAATCCTAAAGATTGCCAAGTGGCTTTCTCTCATTTTGACATGTGGCGCATTTCTCTCTTGAGAAAGTTATCTTCATTTTTTCTTTTCTTCTTTTTGCTTTTTTACTATCACCTTATTTCATTTCTCCTTTCTAGCTAAAAACAACTAAACAAACCCATTTACATTGCAGCTTCTTCATTTAGTTTCCACTTTGTACTCCTTTTTTTTCTTCATCCTAATCGTTTGCTCTACTTTATTTTCTCTATTGGATTAGTTGATGAATTTTTTTCCCATTTTGTCCATATATAACTAAATAAATGGTTTCATTGCAGAAGTTCAAGGAAGGGTTTTACATTTCCTTTCTTGCTTAGTCCAGTAATCATGATTCATGATCTTCTGCTCTTACCTTCTCTCTTTGGTATATACTATTTAATATTTTTTTGTCATTTTTTGCCTCCTGATTAGAACCTTTGCTCATTCCTTCTTGCTACTTCCTCCTTCATCTGACTT
The DNA here is from genome assembly GCF_036785885.1 of Coffea arabica. Classification (NCBI taxonomy): domain Eukaryota; kingdom Viridiplantae; phylum Streptophyta; class Magnoliopsida; order Gentianales; family Rubiaceae; genus Coffea; species Coffea arabica. The sequence goes on from NC_092329.1 coordinate 41,544,267, forward strand.
TCTTTTTCCCCCTAAAAAAGGCAAGTTGAAGTTTACATGTAATGCTGTGAATACTTTTTCCCCCAAAATCTAAAGAAACGTGTTTTTTTAGTTTTTATAAACTTTTATTTATTCTAATATTACTTTTTGGTCTTTTTTATATTGGAAAAAATTCCCTAATGCTGAAAAGAGAACTAGTGGTGATTACATGAAGAATCTTCAAGCTGACAATGAAAGAATTATAACTACTTTTTCCCCACAAAATAATAAATGCCATTATACAAATACCTTCCAATTTTAATTTTTTATTTATTAAAATTGTTATTTGATAATAGGATGATTGTGCTAGAGTAGAGGAGGAAGAATTTGACAAGTGAAGGTCCAGGATAAATGATGATCAAGAAAGAAATGGCAAGGCTTGTTGAATTAAAAATTAATCAAAGTCTTTTAATTTATGGATAGATAATTATATTTTGATATTTTGATTTATATAAAGTTTCTTAATAGTGAAAAATGCTTATTTATTATATAAGGTGGATGATGTGTAAAATAATGGTTGGGACTAGCTTCATTTTGAATTACTAGCATGTATCTATGATAGGTAGCTTAAGTTTAGCAAATAATAGCCTAAGAATAAAAGAAGTGTAAGATTCAATTTCAAAATCTTTTTGCTTAAACTGGTTCTCTATGAGTTTGTACTCTTATTCTTTTTTATTGTCCCAAATGATAGATAATGCAATTAGAGTTTAAGATGATTGTTAGGTGTGGAACTAGACATATCATTATTATTTGACTGAAGAAGTTGATAATATTTTATTGATTTAACTGGTTGAAATAATTGCGATTGTCAAAGATATGTAGTTGGTGATGGAAGATAGCATTGAGGCTTTCAACCTAGAGTGTCACTCGACAAAATATTGTTAGAAAATTCAATTTTGAATAAGAAGACATTTTGCAATCAAACTAATTGTTAGTTTTGAATTTGTATATATAGATCTGGAAATATGGCACTTCATATTTTTATCTAGATTGCTATTTGTATTCTAGAACTATTTGGTGAGATAATGTTCTCACCTATTTGTAATGCCATTAGGCATGATTTAAATGGGTGGATTAACTCATTTTTTCTCTCACAAAGAAAGAAAAATGTGCAAGTTTGTATGTTTTTTTTTATATTGAAAACTGTAACAGGTCTTGATGGCTTTCTAAAATTTTTCTAATTATTAAAGTGCTAGAATTAATATGACTACTTTTGTTTAATTATAACTAAAACTATGTTCCTATTAAATCAACAATGCACGCATAATGGATTTGTTTTCTCTTCTTTTTTGGTATCATTACGTACACATACTACTGGTTAAAAAATCTTTGTCCAAATCACAATAAAAAGGGGGTTAATTTCATATACGGAATTTCTCTTCACAACAAATTTTAATTGTTTTGACACTCAAATTTTCTCCCATATCTCTATGCATTATATACCAAAAAGATTTGTTACTATGTATTCAACTAAGATTCTAAAGGCCCTGGCTGTGCAAGCTATGCCTTGCAGCCGAGGTACCTTTAGTATAGTTGAAAAAGGAGTTTGTTAGTGTAATGCCCGGTGCAACCCAATGAGTACAAACAATTTCACAATGATGCACAAAGATATATCAAATATAAGCACAATAAAGAAAACTTAATTAAAGAGAAAAGATAAGAAATGCAAACCAAATATCAATCCAATAGCCTCTTCAATTGATGGCGATGCTAACCAAGATGTACAAGTGAAGGTTCACTCCTTCCTCACCCCAAATACTCTTTGGTTGAGCCAAGGAGTTTTACAACAATTCTAGTTAACCCTCAACAACCTACACTTGAAAGATCACTCACCCAATTAAGAACTATTTTATACAAATGAGGCAACCTTCACCAAGGTTTTACCACTCCAAGTGATAGGTTCACCTTCACCAAGGTTTTCACTTGAGCAACCTCACAACCCAACTTTCCCAACCCCTTATACAACCAACAAAGAATCTTTCTACTCAAAAATCTCACTTGTAAGCTTGTATTTTGTGTTGGCAAAAGTCTCTAGTCTTCTTGTGCTTTGGGGTTTTTATAGAAGGTGAGAAATGGCTCCAAAAGACTCTCCAACGGTCAAATATTAAATGCTGTCAAAACTAGCCGTTGGCCTGTCGGACGTCCGACAGGTGCCTGTCGGACGTCCGAACCACCTGTCGGACGTCCGAACCCTGCGTCCGAACGTAGGCAGAGAGTCATCAAATCTTTGCGAAATTTCTCGGACGTCCGATGCGATCGATGTGCGTCCGAGGCGTGCGTCCGATCCTTCCGGACGTCCGATGCTTCCTCACGAGCGTCCGACAGAGTTTCCTTCTTGATGTTCTTCATCCTTTCGGACGTCCGATAGCGTCCGACATGAGTGCCCTGTTTTTGCTTCTTCTTTTATGCCACAAGAATCTGTTCTAACAAATTACTCACATAAAAACATTAGCCCAAATCTACATTTTGGTTTGATAATCATCAAAACCAAGGATTGATCGACCAAGGTCAACAATCTCCCCCTTTTTGATGATGACAAACAAAATGAAGATTTCTTTTATCAAATAAGTTCAAATAAAGCTCCCCCTTAGAAAGTGCCAACATACAAAGAAATTTCAATAAATCCTACTCCCCCTTTTGGCATCAATCAAAAACAAACTCCCCCTTTATTTTTCAAATCAAGACCATATTGAATATCAAAATTTTCAATTGTACTTACAACCATATAGCACTTCTTGGATCAAATCATCATGATGTGCCTAAATATGAGAAATTTCATTTGGTACCCTTTCTTTATAGGGTCCTTGGGAGTTAATACGACATGATCTAGCAATCCACATGAATTTCATGCCTTTTCTCATATTTTTCTTTACATAGCAATCATTTTGCATATGTCCAAATTTGCAACAAAAGTTACACATGATAGAAGTATTTTGCACATAGGTGGATTTAATGCAACTAATTTTCTTACTTCTTATCATAGCAAACTTATTTGTGCCTTGAAAAGATTTGCTTTCTTTTGTTTGAGAAAACTTTTGTTTTTCATTTTGGAGAAACTCGTTCAAGTCATTAATTCTTTTCTTTAACACATTTTGTTCCTCCAACATTTTTTCATAAAACTTTGTTTTCTCATCTAACTTCCTTTTCAAATTATTTTTGCAATCAAAAACACTTTTTTGTTTTTTTAAATCATCATTTTCCATTCTCAAACATTTGTTTTCTTGAAACAGTTTGGAGTTTTCTTCCAACAAATCATTTATTTTTGTTTTCAAATCTTTATTTTTAGCATAAGATTTTCTCAAACTTTTATGCATTTTAATCATAAGAATTTTCACATCATCATCTTCATTATCTTCATCACAAGAAGAGTGATAAGAACTTACCTCATCTTCTCCAACGGCCATTAGTGCCATTTGGGCCAACTCTTCTTTTTCTCTTTTTGAATTGCATTCATCCCATGTAATTTTGCAATCTCCTCTTGAGCATCTCTTGTTGAAGGTCTTCTTGGAACTTTTGATGTGAGGAGTTGTATCATTGTCCACTTCCATGAATTCATTACCCATGAAGGATGGGTTATCCCCCACTTGAGATGCTTTAAAAGCTATGCCTCTCTTATACATTCTTGCATTTTCTTCCTCTTGCACTTTGAATTTCAGCTTTAATTCATAAGAGGTTAGGGTATCCACAAGAGATTCAATGGACATAGAATTTAAATCCTTTGCCTCTTCTATAGCATTTATTTTGTTTTCCCATTCTTTTGGCAAGGCATTCAAAATCTTTCTATTTTTCTCACCCAAAGAATATTCTTTTCCAAGCAATTTAAGATCTTCAATAATGTCACAAAATCTACTACACATCTTATCAACATTTTCAAGAGGATGCATTTTGAAAAATTCATATTGAGAAACAAGCAAAGATTTCTTTTGTTCTTTAATATCTTGGTTACCTTCATGAAATACACACAATTTATCCCAAATATCTTTAGCTGATTTACAACCTTTAATCCTGCTAGATTCATTTACATCTAATGCATTGTACAATATACACATGGCCTTGGCATTTAAAGAAAGGTATCTCTTGTCTTTTTCATTCAATTCTTGTCTAGTCTTTAATCTACTCAAATTGGTGGTGGAGTCAACTATTCTAGCTTCATAAGGACCATCTTCTACCACATACCATAATTCAATATAAACGGATTGTAAGAAAATCATCATTCTTTGTTTCCACATGCTAAAATGAGAACCATTAAACATAGGTGGTCTATCAATAGATTGCCCTTCTAAAAAAGAAACTTTTATGGTTGCCATGATCTTTACTCTAAGCGGTTAATCTTGATCAAAAGAGACCAAGCTCTGATACCAATTGTAAGTCCCACAGACAACCAAGAGGGGGGGGTGAATTGGTTGATTAAAATCTTAACCAAGTTTATGCACTTTTTCTTTAATGAAAATTTACCTTCCTTTTTAGTAATGATCAACCAAGTAGATTAGAAGACAATAGCAATATTAATCAGAGAAGCAAGTATAGATAAGCAATGAAGATTTTATTAAACAGAAATATAAAATAGAGAAACAAACCAAGTGTCTACCAAGCTTTACCCAAACTTGAAGACCAAACACTAGGAAGAGCAACTTCTCTTTGATGAACGAAGATCAACTAGATGTACAATGGAGGGAGCTCTTCCTCCTTGCCCTAACCCTCACTTAGTCAAGCTAGGAAGTTTTACAATCACTCAGAAAACCCTCAACAAAGCTACACTAAAGATCCTTTCAACCACAAAAGAAATGCTCAACAGAAATTCACACCACTTTAATACAAATCTGCTTTGGAGACTATTTTCTAGCTAAAATATCTCTTGAGAACTTGTAAACAAAGTGAGCAAGAGTCTCTAGTCTTCTTGTGCTTTGGGGTTTTTATAGAAGGTGAGAAATGGCTCCAAAAGACTCTCCAACGGTCAAATATTAAATGCTGTCAAAACTAGCCGTTGGCCTGTCGGACGTCCGACAGGTGCCTGTCGGACGTCCGAACCACCTGTCGGACGTCCGAACCCTGCGTCCGAACGTAGGCAGAGAGTCATCAAATCTTTGCGAAATTTCTCGGACGTCCGATGCGATCGATGTGCGTCCGAGGCGTGCGTCCGATCCTTCCGGACGTCCGATGCTTCCTCACGAGCGTCCGACAGAGTTTCCTTCTTGATGTTCTTCATCCTTTCGGACGTCCGATAGCGTCCGACATGAGTGCCCTGTTTTTGCTTCTTCTTTTATGCCACAAGAATCTGTTCTAACAAATTACTCACATAAAAACATTAGCCCAAATCTACATTTTGGTTTGATAATCATCAAAACCAAGGATTGATCGACCAAGGTCAACAGTTAGGCCTGCAAATCGGACCTAATGAGCCGGACTTTCATAAGCTCGAGATCAACTCATTTAATTTGTAATATTTTCGGGTTTTGGGTTATGAGTTTTGGATTAACAAATATGAAACTCATACTCAAGTCACATAATATTCAGATTGTGAGCCTTATTCGAGTTTAGCCCAAGCTCACTTATTACTCCTTAATTTTCTTAATATAATTACTATAACTATTAAGTTATAAAACTAATTTAACATTTACAAGACTATTACAGTAACACTAAACATGAACAAGTAATAGTTCTTAAAAAGTATATAAACCAAAAGTTTTTCAACAATATTTACATCTAATTCGTTCAAAATATATGAAAAATAGTAATAAAACATGCGGTCACAAGTCAATATATCTTCAAAAGTTGGAACTTCTTTATAGTCTTAGATTTGAATGCAAACATGCTTGATGATTTGTATTTATAGATCAAAAAGAAATCAACCAATATTATACTAACACAAAAATTTACTCAATCAATAAGAAAAGTTAGAAATTCAGTTATGCATTACTAATATTATTTCTCAAGAAAGCTCGTAGAAGAGTTTTCAAATGTATTTTTGTATTTTGTAATTTGTATATATTTAGTATTTAGTAATAATATATTTGGATATATAATTATAAATAATATCAAAATATAAATATTATATATATATATATATATATATATAGGGTTAGGCCTATATCGGCTTTGAGTTTAATGAGCCCCAAGCTCGGATCATATTTAATTTGGACCTAATTTTTAGATTCAACCTCAGACCGGCTTATTAAAAGATTGGGTTCATCGAGTTTTTTTCGGGCCAAATGAACCGATCTCGGGTTGGCTTGGCCCCATTGACAGTCCTAGAGTTTGTAACTTATGCAAGGAACTAATTAATAAGCTAAATAGTTATGGCATGTTGCCATGTGATTGATGTTCTACCATACAATCAAATTGTATGCACACACATGTTTAGGAATTATCTACTTCTTTAGATGTTAGAAAGTTGTAAGTTACACTTGATGTTTGATAGCTGTCTTGGATGTTTATTTATTGACATTGTCGAACGTTTAAGATTGATTTTGAATATTGTTATTTACATTATGGGTTAAAACTTGAGATGTAAAGATATATACATATATATATCCAAATTTAGGGAGTAACATTCAATTAATTATGTTAATATATTTTCTTAACTCAACAGTAATAGCCTAGTCTACATGCTGTATAAAAGTTATTTAATTGTCATCACCATTCTCCCTGCGTAACTTTATTTTTAATATTCACTTTTACAAAGAATTATCTAAGAAAAATGGATTGTTATATGGATTTTTGATAGCAAAAGAACACTAGTTTGCTAAAAAAAATGCGGAGAAAATCCTTTTGTTATTGTTCATTAAAAAAAAATTACTAGTACTTGGGTCTAAATGTATGAGTCAAAATCCTAATAGAACATTTCAAATTTTTCCGTTGGTGCTAAATAAAGGAAAGACAACTGTCCTAAATTCAATACTTGTCACAAATCTCCTAGGCATCAAATGTTCAATCATCAAATATACAAATAGACAAATGCATGTATATCCATTTGCAGCGCCAGCCCAATTAGTAGTAGAATCATGACCATCAAGCATAATAGAAACCAAGTCTCTATCCTAAATATATTAAATTCAAGTTCTACAATATTGTCTTACGGTCACTTGTTCACAAACTTCATGTGGGCCAATAGTTTTCATTTCCCATATCATGAAAAACCCTTCTTGCTCTGATTAGCTTTACCTCCTTTTAGGACTATTTTAGTGATAAGATCTATTGGAAGTGGAGGACCCTATTTGGTCAAATACCTAGTAACAAATTCCTATATTACTTCTTTTCATTATAATAAAATCCTAAGTTTTTTGATTCGTGATGAAGAAAGAGAATTCTTTGTTCAGTTTTCCACCTTAAGGACAGAAAAGAGGATACATGAGGGATGTATTTTCACATATACAGCAAATAAAATGTTTGATTATGTAAACTGACTCACTTACCTAATAACCAAGATAATCACAAATTAGAAGTTGACTTATTGTGATAATTGTATTTTCACACATAATTATTAAACTCGACTCAGATCCAATGACTGAACCAATTGGATCGGTAGACTGGGCATCAGATTAGACCGATCTTTAGCTTGACCGAACAAGAAATTGATTTGGTCAAACTCGGATAAACCTATTTGACCCAGTGGTTCAATTGAAAACCCACTCGATTGACTTAGTTTACCTTTTTTTAAAAAATAATTGTGGGTCTTTGTTTTTTAAACAAAATGTATATATGTTGACTTTACCACTTGTTTAGTTTTTATTTGATAACTAAATATTTTTTAATAAATTTGTTTATTTTTTATTATACAATTAATCCTTTTTAATTGACAATATTTGATTAGTTAGAAAATTACATTGTTTTTACAAAAAATAAAATAATGAAAAAATGCTATATTTTTTTAAAACAAGCGACATAAATTTTGTTTTATATTAACTACATTATTTTTATATTTTTTAAAGAATGATAAAATAAACTAAAATCTTCTATTAATATCTATATATTTATTATATATCTTTCTAAGTATAATAATTAGTATCTAAAAGCACTTTATTATATATTTTATGTTTATTAAAATTACTATTTTATATTTATAAATATTAAATTAATACTCACCGATTCAACGAGTGATTCATTGATCCCGTCTCTATGTCGGGTTCTTTATGAGATCGGGTTTAATATGTTTTCACATTTACAGCATATAAAATGTTAAATTACGTGAACTGACTCACTTACCTAATAACCAAGATAGTGACAAATCAGAGGTGGGCATAAGTCAAACCACTATTTGTTTTCCTAATTGAGACTAGCCGAATGCAAAAAAAGTAATTTCTTCAGACATTGTAAGTTATTTGAGATATATTTACTGTAGTACTTTTTGTGATATGATGTATGTGAGATAAAAAAGTAATTAAAAAGATAAAAATGTGTATTGAAAATTATAATGATGACGTAAGTAAATATATTTGAAGAAATAATCACCTGTCCAAACAAACTTATTATATCATTAGGAACACTACTAGTCTCTCTCTCTCTCTCTCTCTCTTTCAATTGAAGGAATACTTACTTGTCTAATTTCACTTTTATTGTTTCTTCCTTATCTCACTCAAATTTGACTTTTTTAACCGTCCAAAACTAAAAATGTTGACTATTTAAAAATCAAAATTGAAATTTTCTGCCCCAACTCCAAATTTTATGTAACAAGAACAGTGGACCCCACTTTGGGACACAAAGTGTGCTTCATCCTCCTGCATTTTCTTCTTCCTTCACTCTTCCTTAAGTTCTCTTCATTTCTCCGCTTATTCTCCTCATCATCATCTGTTATTTCTTTTTTCTCTGTTTCTCGACTCAATTCTTGTATATTAATGTAAAGGGTTACCAGAATTAGTTTCAAATTTCAAGATTTTGATACCCTTGGGAAGAGGGATTTGATTTAGGGGCCACCATTTACGCTTTAATTTGATCGCTTTAATAGTAAGTTATTTGTCAAGGCTTTATTTATTTTTTCTGCTTTCCTTTTCTTGTTTCCTATATTTTCTCTGGGATGTCTTCTACTGATTGATTTTATTGAAGCCTAAAATGGCAAGTTAACTATTTAAAAATTTAGGTTTCTGTTATCTTCCTTGATTCTTGCTTACTAGATTGCTTTTCTTAGCCTTGTTGAACATGGAATATATAGTCAGAGATTTTGTTAACTTATCACAGCAGATCAAACCGCATATAAATTATTTCTTTCGGGTATAGAGGTTTTCCTTCTTTTCTTTTGACTTGTATTTGCTGTTGACTTCATTTTGTGGTTCAAGATTCGTCGGATTTGAGCATTAAAGAATGCGTTTCGACTCCCAATTCTCTTGTTTGGGTGCAGTTATTGTAAAGACTAAATTTTGAAGTATTTTTTTTTGGCTGAGATTTTAATGTTGTGGATGGTCAGTTCAAATAGTTGGGGTTTTTGGGAATCTGAATAGCTTTTTTTCCCCGTTATTTTCCGCTCTAGGAATCTGAATACTTGAGTTTTTAATGAATTGAATGCTGTTCTTTGAGTGTTAATGTGGTCAGGCTTTTGTTTGATCTGGACCAGTCTGAGGAATTTTGCATTTTCAGTTAGATTTTAATTAGTGTTTATTTGGTTTCTTTATGTACTTATTTGTTTGGATGGAAACTAGGAGGTTTGTTGTGGGTTGGGGCAGGAGACAGGGTGGGGGTAAGGGTTGGGTGTGGCTACGGGTGAATTTTTGATGTGCTATGCTGTTTCTTGGATTTTGTTGGTTTTCTTGAGATCAATATTACAGGGTTTTCACTGATATTTGAAAATTCTGATAATTTGCTAATGTTGATTGTTTAAATATATCACCTTTTCATCCTGAATTGTTACGTTGATTGTTCTTAGTGGCAATACAGAAATTGGTTGGCCCCAAGATCATGTGCAAATTTTCTCATTTTTGTGGATCAGGTAGCAATCAATGAAGTTTTGAGAAGACAGAGAAATCAAATCCCTGCTTCAATGCCATCAATAAGTACAAGTGCTTCCTTGAGAAGCAGTGAAAGTGGTCTATCGAGTTGCAGTAATGTCTTACATCATTTGTTTTTTCTTCTTTGGTATCTTCTGGTTCCTCTTCCTCCTGTTTGCACATTCTTGTGCTGATTCTTATAATGGTTGTCATGCAGGTGATTTTTCAATTGATGCAAACTCAGATGGAAGGTAAGCAAAAAGTTGAATTTTGAATGAGACTAACAGAATTTCAACTAATTTGCTTCTTCTTACATTGTCATCATTGTTATTAGGGTTTATTTGGAGGAATGTAGCACGGATAGCAGTCAAGAAGATTCTCTTTGCAGTGCAAAGAACCAATTAAATGATCATAGCTCAGAATTTCAGACTAATGGAGTTCAAAGACTCAGTACTTCTGTGAAAAATGACCTCCAGGGAATAAATGTTGTAAATGATACTTGGATTAACAGAGACATAGAAAATGCAGGAACTCTTCATGATAAGGAAGCCAGTCATCATAATTTGGAAAGATTTGGTTCAGTGATTGATGAGGGAAGTGCAAGCTTACCAGGTAATGATGAGATGGATGCCCAGTTTTGGCTACCCCCAGAGCCTGAGGATTATATTGATGATATTGAGGGTAGTGTGATCAATTATGATGAGGATGATGATGAATCTGTTGATGGTATAAATTGGGGTAGCCCGAGCTCTTTAAGCAGCTTTGGAGATGAAAGAAGTGGGGCCCACAAATTCAAAGAGGTAAAGCGAAAAGCGATGGAAGAGGTGATGAATGGGAAGTTTAAGGCCCTTGTTGATCAACTACTTAAATCTGTTGGTGTTGTCTCTTCTGCAAAAGATGGAAATAGTTGGGTAGATATCATTACTCTTTTGTCATGGGAGGCTGCTAAATTTGTGAAGCCAGATGCTGCAGAAGGAAAAGCAATGGATCCTGATGGATATGTAAAAATCAAATGTATCTCCAGTGGTTTTCCATGTCAAAGGTGATAAGGCATCAACTATTTTCTTTCCATTGGTTTTAGTTTTAACTTTTTCAGGGTGTAATTGATCAGTTCTATTTTGTGTACTTTTTCTGATTCACTTTAATGTGCACATTTCTTCTTCCAACTCAACAAAATCTGAAAGTACTTGCTGTGTTGGAAATCCCAGAGAATAATGCAGAACAAGCAGGCATCTTTTGTTTTCTGTTTTGTTGTTTATCTTCATTTGTTGCTGAAGCATCTTGAAAAATCTGTGTCAGGCTCTGAGGCATTCTAAAAATTTAAATTCTTGTCAAATTACACACATCCAAATCTAAAGCTACTTGTTCGTGTTTGTACTGAAAGACCAGCTGATTCTGAGGCCTACTTGTATTTGTATATCTTAGTTTCATGTGCTACTCTGAATGACTGCTATACTCAGTATTGACAAACTTCAAGTTTGTAACTGAATTGTTTGCCTTTATAGCCGAATGATTAAAGGGCTGGTCTTTAAAAAGCACGCTGCGCACAAACACATGCCCACAAAGTACACCATTCCTAGATTGATGTTGATTCAGGGTGCCCTTGGACTTTCATCAAATGGACTATCATCATTTGAGTCAATGCAGCAGGTATGATTGAGTTTTCTATGTTCAAAAGTTTCTGGTTATTGGCAGTTAATAATATTTAAAATTATGCTCCCAACATCAGGAGAAGGATAGTATGAGAGCCATCATTGATGTGATAGACATGTACCAACCAAATGTGGTGTTGGTAGAGAAAACTGTTTCTCGTGATATACAAGAGTCCATCTTGGCAAAAGGAATGACGCTGGTCCTTGATATGAAGCTTCATCGTCTGGAGAGAGTTGCTCGTTGCACAGGTTCACCCATCTTGTCTCCAGATTCTCTGGTTGGCCAGAAGCTTAGGCAGTGTGATTCTTTTCATTTTGAAAAGTTCGTGGAAGAACACGCTGTTATTGCCGAAACTGGCAAGAAACCAAGCAAAACATTGATGTTTCTAGAGGGATGCCCAACTCGTCTTGGATGCACGGTGAGAACCTGATGAGTTTTTTGCTATACCTTCATGGTCCTAGAACTCTTCATCAAAGGCCTGTCATTGTTAAAAGTACCTTTCCTTCTTGTTACATTGCTGAAGTACATAAAAAGAACTGATGGATAGAAGCATTGCTTCTGAGTTTTTTGGATGACGAGTTCCACAACCCCAAAGATTGGATATTAACAAATTCTCTTTCAAAGATGTCATCAAAACTTTCCGTGCTGTTTTTGAAGCTTTCTTTTTCTGCATATGGGCATATTCGACCACATGCCACACAAAATGCCTGGTTATCTAAGTCTTCATTTTACTGCCAAAAATTATGATATGAGAGGAATTGCAATACTAGGAGAACATAGTCTTGAAAATTGAAGTTAGAATGGTTTTTGTTCAAACAAGATATTTTAGAATGATTGGATATATAGCGATACGCATTGACATGGTTAAGTCAACTGTTTGCTTAGTGCTGGATGGCCATGAGAAATACTAATGGTGCAAATCCACTTGTCATTGCCCAAAAGTAAATTGAAATGTTTACAAATTTCACTGTCTATGTTTTGTTTCCAAAAATTTTTGCCTGTACTAGAAGAAAGATGACTCTCATATGGGACAGTGGTCTTAGATGCACCTTTTGGATCCTAGGAACCCAAAAGTTCTCCATGGGGTGGAAGAACTGTTGAGAAGCGTATGAGAAACTTTGGAGTATTATATGTTAACAATTAATTGGCTTCTCTTTCTTTGTGTTCAAGGCTGATACCCCTCAGTGCTTTGTGAGCAGAACAAACCTTTTGAAAAGTAAAATAGGGTTTTTACCTTAAAGTGCACATCAATTGATAAAGATTTTAGAAAATCCAGAACTCAGGAATTCCAAAATTTTGATACTCTTTCCTTGAGTTAAATTTTGGCCTGGATTCTTGTTGTGAAGAAAGTCATTGGTTAGTTGAGTGCTTTGGCTTAACTTTGTATTTATTTTTTTGAAGGTAGGGAAACTTCTAAAGTCCACTAAATAATGTCTTTAGAAGTAGATATAGATAGATATCTAACTGTCCCTCTATTTTCCTCAGTTAAATTTTCTAAAGGATATATTCTTTCTCATGAATGATTGATTTGGAAACATTAAAACTAGAAATTATTTCTGACACAGAGACGCTGATATTGTCGATCAATTTCAGAGTTAGCACTGCATCTATTTCTGCTGTTCATTGTTTGACCCAAAGTACATTCTGCACTCATCTTGGTTGCTGTGTGCATCTGCCTTGTGGTCAAAAGACAAATCAGATCGTGCAATGCTTAATCATTATTATATAAACTTATTTTTTATTCTTTTGGCTAGATCTAGAGGCTTCCATTAGATTGCATAGATACCTGTTATGTTTTCACTTGTTTGTCACTAGTTAAGATAATAATTTGGCCAGTAGATTGAAAAAATTTGATGCAGAAGTTCAATTTTGATTTGAAATCAGTAGATGTGCATGTAACATGCTAACTAGTAGCATAGAAGCTCTTAAATAAGTTTTTATTATGCAACTGATGCATAAGGAGTACTTGAATATGTAAGCTTTCCATTCTTTGGAGCAATCATGGTTGATATCAGAGAATTTTTTTTTTGGGGGGGTGGGGGGGTTGTTCAAGGGGTATGGCATTTTTATGCAAAATGCCTCTTGTGAAAGGGAACAGGAATACAGGATTCACTTCTGCTAACACTTGTATTATGAATTTTCTTGTTGTCAAACAAATGATAAGTTAAGATGCTAAATACAGTACATGTAGTAGATAATTATTGAATAATTCAATTTTTATGTAATTTTGGGTTTTTTGAAGAACTTTTTATTTAAGAAGATGTGCTGTGTTTATGCTTTCCAAAAACTTGACATAATGATATATGATTGCTAGTTTTAGATGAGCTTACCTTTCACTATTTTGGCAACCTTAAGTTCTGTGTTCCTGACCTAGTAAATTTGATGCAGAAGTTTATCTAGAATATAAAGCTGAGATCTAATTTCTAAGTTTTCAGGGATGGGATAAATTGTAGTGATAACTGATTTTGAAGTTGATTTTCAGCAATGGGATTTGAGGGATCTTTGGAATCACATCTCATAGCAGCCAGTGATCTCTCCTTTGAAGCAATAGTATCAAAGAGTATCTTAAAGCTAAAACCTCTTTCTGCTAAAAATCTCATTCCTTAGTGACTTGAAGCTCCTTTATAAAGGAGATGTAGTTAGTATATGCCAATGAGTTGATATAACTTGGTCCATGAATTAATATCCTGGGTTACATCATCTTGGGCTATTAAATAGAAAGAGCATAGCTTGAGGTTTGACTAGAATAATCCTTAGGTCTTGCAAGTTCATGTGCCAACAAAGCTTGAAGTAGCCAGATAGAACAGTAAACTACTTCTGGGCTTGGACTTGTAATTTGCTATGGGCCTTGAGTTAAAACAGCTCAGCTGCAGTATATATTTTGTTGCACCTTGAATGTTATGCCTCGGTTTTCCTGCATAATGTTTTGAAGTAGATAAAGAACATTTATGTGTCTTTCACATTCTCTCGTTGGAAGGGAGATTTGTGGTGCCTTTTTTTTGTCTACTTTATCAACTACTTTCCCAACTTTAAGATGTCTTTATAATTCCATTTTGTCCCTTCTGATTTGTTTACTTGAATGATGACATTTCTATACATGTGAAAGTGAACCTTGATGTTACATATTGTACATTTCTGTCATTATCTGCAAAATTATGATTTCCTGTTGGGAAGGAAGCTGTGATTAGTGGTAGTGTATTATACATGTCATTTGGTCTTTGGAATTAATAATTTCTTAATTGTTTAGGGCCAATATTAAGTACTACGTTTGTGTCCCATTTCTGATGGAAATTTTAGCTTCACCCTAGCAACTAAATGGTCATGCCTCAATTGAAAACCAGCATTTTGGTTAATTTGCTTGGTGTTGCCATCATGTTACTAGAATTAATTGTAATTGAGCATCAAAAGTCTTCAGAGTGATGCAGTGCAGTATATTGAAATATCTTAACTTGTATTTGAAATATGGGACAGATTTTGTTGATGGGAGCCGACAGTGATCAACTGAAGAGAATCAAATGTGTGGTCCGCTGTGCAGTTGTCATGGCATATCATTTTATCTTGGAGACGTACTTCCTTTTAGATCAGAGGGCAATGTTCTCGTCTATTCCTATTAGTGAAGTAGTGAACCTTGCACTAACCAATCAAGAATTATCACCCCATGGAGCTAGTGATCCAACTTCCTGCAATGGTGATCCTGTTATTGATTCTGGTGCATCATCAACAATTCCCATTTCTGATGAGTTTGGTGAAGAAGTTACCCAATATTTGAATTCGGAGCCCGAAGCTAATTTGTCATTTTCATTTGAGTCACATAATCCGCTCATTCTTTCGGGGCTTTCATCTCTCTCAGCTTCTTTGAAAAAAGTTATGGGGGATAATTTTCCTCTTATCTCTAGTTCAAGTCATTCTATGTCTACATACTTCGGCTTTGATGGGAGGACATCTGATGATCAGGGGCAAATTGATGTTCAGATTCCTATCTCACAGAAGACCATTGATCACTGTGATACAGAAATTAAGATTGCTGCTGATGATGGGAAAGGACATGATCGTCCACAGTCACATCCTCTACCAATGCCTTTTGAAACACAAATGAGTAGTGGAGATTATGAAGAACATATCCCTAGTAAGGATGACATCAAAGCTGTTTTGGATTCTGAGAGTATCTTGGTTTTGATGTCTAGCCGAAATTCTTCAAGAGGGACCATGTGTGAGCATAGTCATTTTTCGCATATCAAGTTCTACAGGAATTTTGATGTTCCGCTTGGAAAGTTTTTGCACGAAAATTTACTCAATCAGGTTTTACATTTTGCCCACATCTTGTCCTTTGAAAGCTTTTATTTGTTGCTTTGTTCACATTTTATTAGTTTTTGCATGGCTGCATGATGCACTCTGGCATAGTGGTGGTAATGGGACTTGGTAGAGAGGACATTTGCTACCATGTTTTGTTTAGAGCATCTAATTTTTTCATGGTAATTAGGTATTTGGTGGCATGTTGGTAGGGTAATTGTTTCTTTCTCAAAGCTGCAAGGATAATTGTTGAACTTTCTGAATAAAGATGTACTTTCTGTACTGTACAGTTTTGAGTACAAATTATGTTCAGTTAAAAAGTTAAAAAAACAGAAGTTAGCTTTATTTTTTATGCTCAACAGAAATTGTTGGCTTTTACAGAGGCTGCAGTGCAAGACTTGTGGTCAACTACCAGAAGCCCATTTTTATTACTATGCGCATCATAATAAGCAACTCACAATTCACGTAAGACGTCTTCCTACAGATAAGATTTTGCCCGGTCAAAGTGACGGGAAACTTTGGATGTGGAGTTGCTGTGGTAAATGTGTATCCCATAATGGAAGCTCAAAATCCACGAAAAGAGTCTTGATATCAACTGCTGCTCGTGGTTTATCATTTGGAAAGTTTCTGGAGCTGAGCTTTTCAAATCCCTCCTCATTTAGAAGAAAATCTAGTTGTGGGCATTCTTTACACCAGGATTATCTCTTCTTCTTTGGGTATACTCACTTGCAGCTTATAAAGTAGTGATTCGTTTATTGCTCCTTGTCATGCTTTTGGCAAAAACATTAAACATAAGTAGGCATACAGAAATGCATAGGAAGTTGTGTTTTATTTATTCTTGATTTGTGTGGATTTATTTGTTTCCTTTTATTAAATCTTTGGGCTGGCCTGGAGATTTCTTTTCTTGTGTTTCTCTGTTTTGTCTTGGCCCCTTGTAAGCTGGGGCTGTTGAGGGGACAGCATAAAATGTTTTAACTTTTCTTTCAGCTGCAAACGCTTATTATAAATGGTACTGATATTGCCAATCACAAAAATCCTAGATATGTTGCATTGGGTTGTGTTTTCATCAAAACTTGAATTCAGATAAAAGAAAATAATGTGTCATTATTGGTCAAATGCAGATTGGGCCCTCTGGTTGCAATGTTCAAATACTCAAAAGTTGCTACTTATTCAGTGTCTCTGACACCTGAGAAGCTGGAGTTTGGTAATTCAGTTAGAGGAGAGGTTCTGAAGGAAGAGTTTGAGGATGTAAGTATTTTTAAGTGTACCAGTGATTTCAGCAATGGCACATATATTTTGATCAGTTTCTGCTAACTTAAATTATGTCTGTCTTGAAAGGTGTACGAGAAAGGAATTTCGTTGTTCCTGGAGATAGAAAAATCTTTGAAGGAGATAGGATCCCGCTATTTAGGCATGACTCTAAATCTTCAGGCAACAATTAAAGATTTCTCTGATATCGAGGACATGTTGAAGGAGGAAAGATCCCAATTTGAGGTGCGGTTATGTTTAGAGTACTACACAATTTGGTAGTCAGTACCTAACAAAATCATGCAGCTCTGAATTTGCTTCAAGTGCCAATGTATCTATTAGTTATCTGATTTTATTGCTGAAGTGATTGGAATTTGGTTAAAAAGTAACTAAGCACTCGTGAATGTACTCTTTATTAAGTCTCGAAATGATTATATATAAACTATCTTATCACAACTGCATGTTTATATATTAACTCTCGTTTTAAATTTTCTATTTGTTTGTGATTTTTGGAATGCTTACCCTTTTTGTATTGTTCCATTTTGCTTAGCTTTATTCTCCAGATTTTAGGTAACTAATACGTATGTTCTTTTTCTTTTTTTTCGTGGACTGCTTAATCTGAAATCAGGATGACATTCGGAATGTTCTGAAGAATGGGAATGGGGATGGAGCTATTTACAAGTTTTTGAGGTTAAACAAACTACGATTGGAGCTACTGCTTGGATCCCGCATCTGGGATAGGCGTCTCAATTATCTGCTATCATCTGAACTTTCTGTGGCAGGGAGTAAAACCATTGACAGCAGAGTAGCAAAACAAATTTGCACGGAAACTTCTCAAGCTAAAGCTGATGGCCTAGACATAACTATAGAGGATCCTGAAAATGTTTCCAACATCATCCCTAGTCTTGAAATCAAGCTTGTTACATCTGAAGAAGCAAACTCTTTTCAGAAGGAAGTTCCTATTGAGGGACTAGTTCAAGGAACTATTGGAAATGGAGCACTTCATGATTCTTTAAATAAGCCAGATATTTTTGATGGCTCTCATGATGGTGATGACAATCTACAAGACAATATCCCAAAGTTTGTTCAAGTGCAAGAAGATAAAGTAGTACCAATTACGGCTGATGTTGAGGGTTCTGTTCTTGATTCAAACAATTGTCAGACTGTAAGATCTCATTTTAGGTCGTCTTTTAACACAGAAAATGAAAAGGGCTGGATGTGGGCTCCATTTAGAGAAATTCAACATGAATACATGAATGATCTCTGGAGAGGTTACTTCCCAAAATTTGATTCTGTATCTAGCTTTGCTCAAGACACTACAGGTTATAAACTGATAAATGATGAGGGGTCGAAACTTCAAATTCCTCTTGGTTTGGATGACTATGTTGTGTCAGATTATGAAGATGAATTTTCAAGCATAATTGCTTGTGCTCTAGCCTTGTTGAAGGACCTACCTATTGTGAGTCAGGAACTTGATGAGGATTTCAGGAAAGGAAAAGGGATGATGATGTCGAATGATAATTCACAGAGCCTGACACGAATATTTTCTCTTGCCTCCCCTCATTGGTCTTCAACTGGTTATTTGGATGCAGATGGAATTTATTCTTCAGAAGAGTCACACTTCTCAAGCTTTGATAGTCTGGATTTATTGGACTCTGTGGTGTCTTTGGCAGCTGTTCGTCCAGAAGTCTCTTTGGGCATTGGGAAAGTTCCGGGAAAGCGAAAATACTCTGTGATATGCTTATATTCCAGCCAATTTCGCCATCTGCGAAATCGATGTTGTCCATCTGAAATTGATTATATTGCTTCCCTAAGTCGTTGCAGGAACTGGGATGCCAAAGGTGGGAAGAGTAAATCTTTCTTTGCTAAAACTCTAGATGATAGGTTCATCATAAAAGAAATTAAGAGGACTGAGTTTGAAGCTTTCTTGAAGTTTGCTTCAAATTACTTCGAGTATATGAATGAATGCTATGAACTTGGGAACCAGACCTGCCTTGCAAAAATTCTTGGCATTTACCAGGTTGGTCTGTTTACATCATCTTGTATAGCCAGCAAAATGAGGTGAAGTTTTTCTTTTCTCTAATGTCATAATGAATTTTTTTGTGATGCAGGTAACCATTAGACAAACAAAAAATGGGAAAGAGACAAGACATGATCTAATGGTGATGGAGAACCTTTCTTTTGGTCGAAATATCAAACGCCAATACGATCTTAAAGGCGCCTTGCATGCTCGATTTAATTCAACAGGAAATGCTGATGATGTTCTTTTGGACCAAAATTTTGTTAATGACATGAATGTTTCTCCTCTCTATGTTAGTAGGAAATCAAAGCGAATTCTGCAACGGGCTGTCTGGAATGACACTAATTTCCTCCAGGTGAGTTTGTATAATTTGTTCCGGTAATCTATGCTACTACATGCTGACCTGTATGTCAGATTATTTTACTCTTTCAACTGCCCAGGTGTCATGCATGATGCAGTGTTTAGCTGCTGATTGCTTGTCTTTGTTTTTTCCTTTCAGTCTATCAATGTTATGGATTATTCTTTGCTAGTGGGAGTGGATGCTCAGAAGCGTGAATTGGTGTGTGGGATCATTGATTATCTGAGGCAGTACACCTGGGACAAACAACTTGAGAATTGGGTCAAGTCATCCCTTGTACCCAAGAACCAGCAGCCAACTATCATCTCTCCCAAAGAGTACAAAAAGCGATTCAGAAAGTTTATCGATACGCATTTCCTCAGTGTTCCTGACCATTGGTGCTCTCAGAGATCCTCAAATCCTTGCAGACTTTGTGGGATGGGAGATGATGATGATTGTTTGCACTCAAATTCTCAGGAGCTAGGGGAGAACAATGATAAGATCTGCCACTTTGAACAGCAAGGCGAACAAGATGGTTCTTCTCATGGTAAATCTCAAGAGGGGAAAGAAAATGGTAATGTTTCGTAATTTTTGGAGTTGAATCATTCTTTTATACTTAACAGACGTTGTACATACTTTACCATCTCAGTAAATATAATCCCCTGCAATTTTTTCTGCAAATTTTGGGGATTCTCTCAATATTACAGATCAGCCTTATAGTGGTTGCATGCAAAATTTTTGCAAGATTGTTAGAGTAATTGTAAAAGGTCTGTGGTGGTCTGAATGGGTCTAGTATTAATCCGAATTAATCACTAATATTACTTGTCCCAACCTGCTCTTGGTGCCACAAGTCCTATTGAACGGGCAAGAAAAGAGCTTTTTGTTTGATTGGAAAAGTGCAATTTCAATATGTTAGCTTTTGCACCTTTTTTTGGAGGATAATTTCAGAAACCTCCCTTTAGGTTTCCGACAATTTCACTTGGCAATCTTGATGTTTCAAAAATTATATCCACCTATCTTGTTCGTGTAAAATGACAACTTACTTCCCTTGTTCACTTAAAATGGCAATACCAGGTTTAACATTCTAAT
Organism: Coffea arabica; assembly: GCF_036785885.1. Taxonomy (NCBI): domain Eukaryota; kingdom Viridiplantae; phylum Streptophyta; class Magnoliopsida; order Gentianales; family Rubiaceae; genus Coffea; species Coffea arabica. The sequence goes on from NC_092329.1 coordinate 41,564,836, forward strand.
GAAATTCTTTCATTTGTCACTTTGCGCTTATATTTAGGATGGGTTTTATATTTATATTTTTTCTATTTCCCTTCTTATCCATTACTCTTATATTTTGCTAGCAAAATCATATTACTATTAGTTCCTAGGGCTCCATCATGATAAAATGTCGAACTAGTAATATTGTTTTGATAACTTTGAATATTGTCTAATTCTTTTGTAGTTTTTGATTGTTTATGTATTTTTTTTCTAGCCAAATTAACAATAACTGAAAATTAAAAGATCCAAAATCACTACTAAATTTTGGTGGTTCCATCACTCAACTAATCCACAAACATAAAAAAAAAATTATGGTGACACTTTCTTCTCCATCTTAAAAGAATTTCTATCTCCAATAAAGCGCAATTAAAAGTAACATATCTTAATGAGATATATCGTTGTAATTGACTATCAAATAACAAATATGGGCATAAAAAATTTGATACTCATTCCTTTGTAATTGTACTAAATTACTATACAATTGTTTAGAAGAATAAATTAAAGTTTATTAAATAGGGGCATTTTAGGGTATTCATTAAAATTTTGACCCTGTTTTTAGGTTTGGTTATTAAAAGTGTCAAATTAGGGGAGGTAAGTATAATTTTTAAAACTTTTAGGGAGCTTAGTGAAATTGCTAGAAACTTCAGGGAAGATTACTGAAATTATCCCCTTTTTTGGGACTTTTTCAGCTTCCCATTATTGTTTGTGCTGGCAGGTTTACAAGAAATTATGCATTTTGATTTCGGTATTCAGATATTTTGATATGTGAATTAACTGATAACAATTGTTAAAAGGTTCTAGAGATGTGGAAAAGCTTGAGGATGATTTTGGTACTTGATGAACAAATGCGTAGCGGTTTCAATTGTTGTTTCAAACCAAAATGGGATATCTAAGCCGAATCGCATTTTATTGTGGTGCTGACTATCCAACAATAGGAACGTGCCTGAAAGGCGCGATAGCACAATAGCTTCGTCAATGAGGCCTTGGTGTGCTGGTCAGCATTGAAGATGAAATTAATTCGCCAATGAAATAGGTTACCTAACGAGAGCTGGTCAAAGGCTGAGGCCCAAGGATGGTAACTGTCCCACCAAGCACTGGTTAGAGTTTTAATTCATTGTAGCATGTTGTATTGATCCCTATCTAAGTGAGTCATTTGAGATCTTTATTTTTTTTAAAAAAAATAACTTCAAACTAATGGTGTATTTCACTGGAAAAACATGAAGAAAGCTAAAATTGGTTGAATCAGTACTTGAAAATCTCAATTTAAACTTACTACTAGTTGGTAAACATGGCCACGATTCTAGAACTGTTAGTTTTAATTTAAAATCTGATGGTTCTGATGTTTTTTAAAGGTGAAATCTAATCTGATTCTTATAAAGATAGTTATAGCTACAATTCTTGAACCTGTGGTTCCGGTTTTGGTTTCTTTTGATCATGGTACAACCCTTTTAGTTAAGTTTAAATACTTATTGTTATAAAATTGATTCTAAGAAAATATGACAATGAATATAAAAAAAAAAAAAAAAGAAACACTTTGTTGCTTTATCGTGTGCAAGGAAAAAGAAAAAATAATGCAAATTTTATTAAAAATATCTCATTGTTAATAAGATTAGATTGTCTAGAATTTAGATTAGTCATAAAGTATAGACTTACTAATGGAATGAGACAATGGGTTGTTGGATTAGGATTGAAGCTCCTATTATTAGATGCTAACTATTGATATTAAATTCTAAATTAGTCAAATAAGTTTAGATAACAAATGTTTTCTTAGACGGTCTGAATGGGTTGTAAACTACTAGTCCGGTTTTGGTTCAAAATTTTGGTGATTCTAAATCTAAATCTTTAGTCACGGTTATGATTTTGATTCCACTTTCTAAAATCTGATTCCCGTTCTAGTTCAACAAACCATTTGACCTATTCCAATCCGATTATAGTTCAAACCTAAACCGTGGCTGCCCTTACTATTTAAGATTGGATTAAACTTAGTCACTCCACAAAGTAAAGGTTTTTGAAGGTCAAGTTTACCCAAAATATTAATGTTTCAATTGAAATTCTTTGAATTTGGTTTCAAGATCACATATTAGTGAGTTATGACATGGATGATGACATAGATGCAGAGAGTTTTCAAACTCCTAATTATTGCATTTGATTTAGCAAAAAGATTAAAAAAAAAAGGTCATTCTGTACAATTTCCGGAGAAGCAATAAACATGCATATTTGATGTTGTGAAGTAAAAGTCTCTTGGTGAATTTTAATTTTTTAAATTGTGTGCGAAATTGACCATGACAGAGAGGAGGAGACAAAAGCAGGTCGAGTTTCTAAGTTGTTGACATCTAATTCCCATGAAAATTGCAAAACTTCAAAAAAAATTTCACGTTCTTTATTTCTTACTAAACAATGAATTTTAGTCAAAATACGTACAAGAAAGATGAACATAAATTGGATTACCTCAACCATTAGTTAATCCTCGTGGAAAGAAATCCAATGTGAATATTTAGATGACTCTGGCAATGAGTGCCAAACTCCTACAACGAAGAAAACAGGACTTTATATAGCTCAGCAATACACATCACAAGAATAAACAGAAATTTTTTTTTTTGACAAAAAAAAAAAGAAGAAATAAAGAGAAATGGTAATGTCACATACCCAAATAATGTTCATGGCTGTTCCCTCTTGTCAGAAGCAAAGATAGATGATGGATTTTTGAGGAACTGGGAGAGAGGAGGAGAGGTTGAAGGGAAGGGCTTGGAGAAGGAAAAGTGCTATTTCTTGGCTCCTTCTATTGAGGTGTTCCTATCAGCAATGGAAGAGAGACATTTTCGGATCAAGAATTCCGAAGTTTGGCTTACATTTGAAGGTAAATACGTTACATTATATTTGTAAACATCTGTCACTTTACTTTCAAATCATGCAATGCAAGGTGAGTTGGATTTGATTCACCTTTAAACGTGTTTCTCGCGGCTTCACCTGAAAAGTTCAAGGGCCCGTGAATTTCATATGGCAGACTTGATATTATCTGGACTCCCAAATCCCAATAGGTAAACATGGAGTAGTTTGACTGGCCTAGTTAACTATTAGGTATCAATGCATAGTTGTTCACCAACGGTGACTGAATCAACTTAGGATCAAACGGATACACTATACATCTATATGAATTTGAGAAAAATACATATTGTGACAAATGATGAAAAGTAAGATTGAATCCCAAATTATTAAAATGATTTTGTATAATATATGTACCTATACTATTCTATATTGTTGATGTTAATAACTACAATTAACTAATTTATTTCAAACTTATGTTGTAAAGTCTAGAAATTCAAGTCTTTGTTTTGGTTTAGATGAGACTCCATATGTTACAAAGGGGAAGGGGAAAAGTAGGGGTGGGTAAAAATGCCTGCTAATTTGAAAATCTGTGATATTTAACTTGATTCGATTTGAAAAATAAGGTACTTGATTTGTATTATTTGACCGAGTCACAAGAGGGTCAGATATCCACTTATATGCGACGGGAAAGGGGGTAGGATCATAGGATTAACAACTCGCGGGTATCCGACCTGTTTCGCATATATATATATATATTCATTTTTATACACATATTACAAAATAATATTTTTAGAGCTTATTAAATAATTTCATATAACAAATTGCACTACAGCTATGAAAAATTATAGTTTGTTTAGAAGTATTTATTCGTAGAGTTCAATATGTTATGTTCTTTAGGAAATAGGTGAATTGATGTGGAATATGTAGTAAAGAAAGGGTACTACTTATTTGAAAATTTCATTGATTTTAAATTCTTTTAATTTTTTCCTTTTTCTTATAGTATTCTCTTTACATGTTTGTTCCTCAGCATGAGGTTTTTTTTTTTTTTTTTCAAAATCTATGTTGAGTCTTAGATGAATATATAAAATACAAATTAAATTCCTATAAATTATTTAAAAATTAAATAATAAGTGGGGTGGGTTGGGTACCTATTGACCCAATCCTCTTCTAGCGATATCTGATAACTAGACACCTACTGATATGCATGGTAGATAAAGGTCAGAAAATGGCTAACCTACAAAATACGAATCAAGTTAGCCAAATGGTGTATGAGATAGGTACTCGACCCGTGTCACCTTAGGAGAAAGGGCAAGACTTGAGAGTTTTTGTATACTTTATGTTGTAGAGCCAGAAATTCGAGTTTTTAAATCTCAACCTACACGTTAGAACACTTAAGTTAAATTGTTAAATATATGTGACTCGTCAAGTTTTTGGTTATTGAGTAAGATTTCTCTCTTTCTTTCTTTTATCGTATAAGTATTCTAATACAATTTATTTTCTCCAAAACAGTTATCTGTGTTGAGTAGAATGTCCATAGTAGGTGGTTTTTTTTTATTTAATAAATTGGTTAGTTCAGGTGCTAAATCTAACCCAACAATACCAAAAACATAGTCAAACTTAAGTTACATCATCATAATTTTTAATGAATTGCTTTTTCTTGTAATTCTTGTATTGTTAGATTTTTTTGTTGGGTAAATTAATTATTTTTTAAAAGATACGCGGACATCCTAGATGCAACCAAACTGATACTGCGCCCATCCGTTTGATTATTATCCCAAGCAGTATATATACAGGTTAAAATCTAGTTTGACTAATCGAAGAGTATCTTTTAATTCTTAAACTCCTGCATTCGATTGCAGAGTCCTATAAACAAAAGAGAAAAAGAGGAATTCGATTGCTTAGCGGATAATTGTAAACTAGTTTTCAATTGACCGATTATTCTATCCAAGAGTCAACCTTCCGACTTCTAACTTGGTCTGCTAAACTTTGACAAGAGTATTACTAATTACCGATTACACCATAGCACGCATAGAGGGAAAAGCTAAGAAAACCGCTAGTTCTTGATATCACTTGCGCTAGCTTTTTTGATAATCCCCCGTTTGGATTGTAATTTTCTGCCAAAAAAATATTGTAATTTTTTTAAACATATTTTTTAATTATTTTTCATCTCACATGCATCAAATCATTACGCTACATTGTTTTAGAAGTTCATAAAACAGCAATCTAAACTATTTTTATATTTTTGAGTTTGGCTATAGAACTTTTATTTAAGTCGATGTACCACGTTCTATTTTATTCTCTAACAACTTATCAATCATCACGTGTAATCTAGTTTAATGGAATTTGATCAGAAAATGGTTAAATTAGAAAAATAAACTTATAAACAACATAAAAGCACCCATGTTAAGGTCTAGGTGCTTAAATGGTAAAACAGCCATCTTTTGATCGATTTTAGGTTCTACAAAAACAGAATGATATGCATCAAGGTACTTATTCTCAAGTACAGAAATAATTTTATTAGTAACTAGTTTCTTGTTGGCTCACACAATGTGTGCGCTCGCGTACATGGGTGCCCAGATTTGTTGAGAATGCAAGCTTACTTATGAGGAACAAATTGAGGAGGATTCTAAAATAGAACGAGTAAATGCTATAGTCCTTGGACAAACTTTAGGAAATTAATACAATGAATCCGATTTCATGAATTATTTTACATGATTTTTAGTACCACCACAAAACCCTCTCAATGAATGCATGAAACAATGAAGACTTTCCGTTGTAATTCTTCTCTTCCATTCATTCTATCAAGCTTCGAAGTAAGTATTGTCTTCTTCAGTAGCCATTTTCCTTTTTCTGAACTCATCTACCAAGGGACTTGAATATCCACCAAAACGTGCACTTCATGTGAGTGAACGTTCATTCATTTAGTTGGAGAGCATTAAGAGCTACTTTCCTACATCCATCCAAACTGAAACCAGACGGTGAAGCTGATGATGGATAATCTTTCCCTCCATATTTATAAGACCCTACAAAGGAAGAAATCAGAGGTTAGTAAAAACACTAAATGTGCACTTTGACATTTAAACAAAAGATACCAAATTTTGTGGTTCTCACTCCTTGAAACTTCTGTACAAAAGAAAATTATCTTGGCACTATTTTGATATGCTACAATTGTACATTCAGCTTACAAGTAACTAATTATGCCTAGTTGACCATGCAACATCTCGATGAAACAGTTAGCCAAGACAAGGTTGATGTCAGTAGTATAAGCCCAACTTACGAGTGCACATGGCAGTAAAGGCTAACTTTATATGGACTTCTGGGGAAACGTGCGTGATTATAAAAACAAATGAGTAGCTAAGCATGACCATGCTCCTTTATAATCTACCATGAGAAACTATCATGCTTAAAAACAAATGCACATTTTTGAAATACACTAATTGAATTTCATTTCCGCTGTACTAAGAGTTCAAGTACCCAGAAGCTTAACAGATAGGAATTTTTAACAAGCATATTAATAAATCCTTTTTTCTCCTAACTTATAACCCTCCTTCTCCATTAAAATGCTGTCTATTTTTTCATAGTACCATCTAACTTCACATAGAATGTAATTGACAAGTAGAAGTACATGGAAGGCCAAGAAAGAAGAAGAAAAGAAAGAAAGAAAAACACTTCCAACAGGAAATCCGGCTTGGATATGCTAAAAGCAGGGCATACCATCAAAGTTGCCAAGATGCAAGAATTGTTAGGCTCTTCACCAGCCTTCAATATCTCAGTGCGAGCCGCTAGCAAGCCATTATGCAAAGAACTGTATACAAGATCCATAAAAATTGTAAAAGAGATGAATCTAAAAGAGAGGTGCTAAGTAATAGAATAAAGAGCAGCATATGTCCAGAAATCAACACCTCAGAAGCTTCCTTTAGTTATTATTAATAAAAGCAAAAGGTCATATTGCAATAGAGGTCCCAAAAAGTAGTATGCTATAAATCTTTGCTAGAGGATAAGCAATACCTGTGCACATGAAGGTTATCTTTTATTCCCTTTAGATATACACTTCCTGGACAGATGCATCCTTTCCATCTGATAATTTTGGAATCTTAAAAGAATCCGATTCTGAGATAGCATCAGCCATTTGCACAGATCCATCACCAAGATTCACTACTCCGACAATATGAGAAAATTACTTTCCCAATTTCCGTGAGAGATAGTTGATACTCACCTGCATATGAACAAAAAATTTCAAACACAGTTCAAAATCCTTTCTATTGCGTTCTTTCTCTTTGAAGTTAAGGTGATCTTCAATTTGCTCCTTCTTGGAAGCTCAAAAGTTGGAACCAAGCTTACAAGATCCGGTAAAGGATACTATGACAGCCTTCCTAAAATATGAAATGTTAAGCATGTTTCATTTCTGCACAAAAGTTGCAGCAGTATTGTAGTCACATACTTAATCATAAGAAAGGAACAAACTTCCTTGCGGACTTAGTTGATCCATTTGCAGCTCACAAGAGCAAAATTGTTCCCAAAAAAAAAAAAAAGGAGCACTGTGAAAGGAAGAAACTATCCTTGCATTTCCAAAAATCAAAACAATTGAAGCATGTTTCACAGCAAGATAAAGGATCACTCTCCTTGTCTACAAGTATGATCTTTTCTCTGCAACATGAGTAGGGAAGGCCTGCAATGTGTTTAGTCCCTTCCCTGTATCATATTTGCAATAGCTGCACAAAGGCAATGAAGAGCTTTAATCTCACACTGGTAATCCCATCGCCAATTTTTTTCTTTTTTTGACCAGGAAATTACATTTGAAAGTTTCTTATCCTCTAATCATGACTATATTAAATTCCAATTCAACACATCATCTTTTGGCTACTAATTAGAAAATCCATCAGAGGAAAAGAGGTAGTAACAAAAACTTCCAGCAAATTAATGGAAAATTCCTCTATTTCAATAACATTTTCTAAATTCCCCAAAAAATTTTGAGAAAAAACCATAGAAAATCTTTCCTTCCAACTTGGATAAGTAAGATGAAGCTTGCTGTGAAGTTAGAAAAGTTCTAAAAAAAGCCCAGTTTGTATTTGAAACAGTGGTTGTAGAGAATTGAATCATCCCTTATCTTCTAAATCCTTTGACTTCTTTCTTAAATCCAAACAATATCAAAAGTTCACCTTCTTTTCTCTTCTAAGCTAAAAGCTAAAAATAATGTGCAAACTTAGTTGGTTCAATGATTTTTTTCCAAATTTGCAATAGCTCAAACTGCATATATCATATTTTGTCAACAATACAGAGGGCATACCATTATAAAGCTGGGCAGTCATAAAATATAGAATAGCAGACGGATATTGCTGTGTACTTTCCCATCTCACTAGCACAGATGCTTTCCTCAGTGCAAAGGCCATGTTTTTTCTACTCTTGTTTTTACTCAAATATGAAATCTCTCAACTTACACAATGTCCGTGCTGTCTCAACTCTTAATACCATAAGAAACAGAAGAGGAAAAGAGAATGCAGAGCTATCCTAAGTGATAGCTTATCATTGTTGAAGTTCAATGATGAACTAACTTCAAAAACTCCAGCAACGTTATAACAACAAAAAAGTCAAAATATGCTGAATAACTCTGAAATTGCTGTAATTTAAAACAATTCTAAAGCTGTGACTGAGCTCATGTTGGTACTGAACTTGACTGGTACAAGTCCATTTAATTTTCATAGACGAGAAATTGCATCAGAACTATAGCAGTCGACTCCAATGAAATCAAATGGCCCTTTAACTAATTGTTCTACTCAGGCATGAATCTTGGAAGCACATCTCTCACCAAAGCCTTTATGATGAACTGATAATCACCAATAATTTTGCAATCCTATTATTTATATTAAAAAATAGAGTGAGTTGTATAACAAAAAAATCATCCAATTGCACCACACCTTCCCTAAAAATCACGAATACTGATTTCTAGTTGCTGGAGAAAAGCCAACAACAGCATCCATTGCTACCAACCCAACGAAAGAAGTCGATCATATGCTAAACTTTCGGTAAGTAGTTTTTCTGTTGATGTATAACCCTAAGCACATCATCGCGAAGGGCTATCTGAAATGACAAATGACTTGATCATATGTTAAACTTTCAGTAAATAGCAGAATCAGAATTACTTAATCAATCCATTAAACTAATATTCATTCCATACCCTTCGCTTTTTAGCTTCCAAATGATCTTGTTTTCTCAAGACTGGAGTGGAAGCAAAACAATTCCAAATTTTTTTTGTCTTTTCTCCCCAGTTTTCATAGCCATAAAAAGGCCTGAGACAGCAATTGCAATTTCCAGAATAATGTACATAAATCAAATTCAGTGTCAAAATCATTGAAACAAATCATAAAAGGCCTAAAAAATTCGAAAGTGTGATGAAACCATGGTAGCAATTGAACCATGATAACAACTGAAACTTGGGAGATATCAGACAGATAAATAGTAGCACTTACAGCTTCATAGGGAATCAAACTGGAATGTGCCTAATCCCTTGGTGAGTCTTAATTGTTTAAATCATGTATCACTTGCATTGGCATCTAGCTCCCTAGGAATAGCACAGGACTAACATTCAGCGAAAATGACCAGATGCTAATAGGTTAAGGAAAAAACTTCAAAGTATTAAAAAAAAAAAGAAGACATAAATGCTACATGCAACTAATTATTTTCCATAATTTGAAATAAAAGATAGTTTCGGTTACGGAGACCATAGAATACTATTTGGTCAGAACTCAAGAAAATCACTCCATCTAATGTAAGAATTGCAAGTTAAAGCAATACTGGTTCAGTGTTGCCAAGACCCGACATTGAATATCACCACAGTACTAGATTTCGAAATTAATTTTGATACTAATGCCCTATACCGCCTTTGAATTTTAAACTTTATCAACATACCAAAGTAGAGTTGGGCAATTAGCAAAATCATGCGTGAAAAGGCTCAGTATTCAATGCCAAGAGGGAGGAATGGTACCATGGCTGCAACCAGTTGCATATAAGTGAGGGAAACTATTAAATTTGTTCCAATCTCAGATCTGCTATCCAAGTAGCCTGCCAAGGAATGGGTTCATAACCTCCATGTCAAATTCATAAACCACTACAAAAATAACATCACAGCCAGTATTATGAATTTTGCTATAACATATTCCATGGGAGGTGGTTTGGAGATTGAGTTTAAGTTGGATTAGGAGGGGTGAAAGGGAAGAGGGAAATTTCTCAAGGGGATAAACTAATTAAGAGGATAGCAGGATAGAGTATCGGATTAGTTAAAAACAGGAGGGACGAGCAGTGGCAGCTCCTATTCAGTGGGATGGGGCAAAGGATCAACAAGGGAATTTCAAGCGATGGTGGCTAAGGATTTCAGAAGCAAGGCATAGACCAGAGGGGTTGGAACATATTGGTTTAACTGCTAATATCCTGTGGCAGGTGTGGAAAGAAAGGAATAAGAGGGAATTTGAGAAATCAGATACAGTAACACCTTTCAAAACAATAGCAAGAGCACACAAGGATTGGATGGAACAGCTGCAGGAAGAGGGCACGAAAGTTGGAAAGAGCACAGAAGAAACAGTCCCTGGACAAGAATTGCAAGATCAGAACTATACAAACGAGGGAGCTGTGATAATGGAGATAGAAACAACAAAGAAAAAAGGACAGCATAATGTTGGGATAGGAGTCACAGTTAAGGAATATGCAAGAAATAGAATGACAGGGTGGATGATGAATGAGATCAGCCTGGGAAACAAAGTCCTAGATGATGCACTAGCTCTGAAACTGGCCTTGTGCAAAGCTGTGCATCGAAACTAGAGCAAGGTTAAACTGAAGTTTTGTAACAAAGAGCTGTGGAGACAAATCAAACAGCAGAGCCCTGCGGACATTAAGATGGCACCAGTACTGGAAGACATCTCTAAGTTAAAGAGGTTGTTTTGCATGTGCTCTTTTGACTTGTGTAGACAAGAACATATATTAATTAGTAAAAAATTAAGTGATGATGCCTTAGGCGTTATTGTTGATGAGGAAAGACTGTTTCCTCAGTGTTCTTAGAACACGTTTTGTATAGCTTCTCTCGAGCCGTTGCTCGTATATGTACTTTTTCTCATTAAAGCAATGAAAATATCCTATCGTTTCGAGAAAAAAAAAAAAAAAAAAAAGCAGTGGCACCAAAAAGGACTAAACGGTTAGTCGGGATCGAATCCCACTATGAAAAAATTTTTCATAAAAGAGGTGTCAGAACATCTATTTTTTTGATTTAATTAAATTTATTTACCTGTTAGTCGTGCACAATTTTTTTAGACTCCTCCTCTTTTATAAAATAAAATAAAATAAATTATAAAATATTATATTATTCATCTTCTTTTATATAATAAAATATATTAAATTATAAAAATATTCTCATTTCAATAAAAAAATGACAAAAAAGTGTGCAAAGCAAGGGTAAAATTAGATTATAAGAATATTATATCGCTCATCTAAATAACAAAATATATTAAATTTTAAAAGTATTCTCATTTCGACAAAAGAAAAATGACAAAGAGGTGGGAAAAAGCAAAGGTGAGCGCACAAAGAAGATGACAGAGAATGCAAAGAAGGCATGTGGCATTCTAGAAAGTTAGGCGGCTTCGACTAATTAGTGTATCTAGAAAGCGGAAAAGCACGTGGCATTCTCTGTCCATAACGGAAAAGAATGAAACAGGTAAATCAAAGCAAATCTATATTGTATATAAGAAAAGAGCAAGGTTTAGTGTTTTCCTTTTCTCTTGCCACATTACTTCTTAATTGTCTGACAAGTGGCAAGGTAAAATGTTTCTTGTAAATTGTCTAAATCTAAAGCTTCTCTTGTCCGAGGCCTTCTATTTCTTTTCCTTCTTTTGCCATTGCACTGTTAATGTAGCATGCTGTCTCACTGACACATGGCACTCTCGGTGAATTTTTGAGCTTTCATTCTTTCCTTTTCTTTTTATAGGCAATGGTAGATAGATAGATTGGACTGCATTGTACAATGACCAATTTTGGTTTGGCCTTGGCATTCAAGTATGAGGTTCAATTATTTTTATTGGATTTTTCAATTTGTAAGCTTTTGATAGATGTAATTCAATTACAAATTATTATTATTATTATCATTATTTCAATTTATATTTATTATGATGTCAATTTGAGAGAGTATTTTTCAAATCATCGTATTTTCAAAAACAAAAAGAAATATTTAAAATTGATTTGAAGCTCTAGGTCTTGGATAGATGTTTTTTTTTCTTTTTTTTTTTTTAAGTGCAAGCAGGAGAATTCGAACCCAAGACCTCTTACTTGCACTCTCTTCCCCCGTAACACCAACCCATCCCTCCCCCCCCCCCGATCTTGGACAGATGTAATCCAATTATAATATTATTATCATTATCATTATTTGAATTTATATTTATTACGATTTGAAATATCATTTAAACTTATATTTCACAGATTAACTTGATTTTATTAAAAATCATAGAATTCTATTCGTCTTTTTGAAAGTTTATATTATTTTATTTTTTTGCTACGTAGTTAATATAACTTTTGCTATTTTAGAAGCCGTCAAAAAATGATAGAAAAATTGTCACATTTTCAAAAATTAAAAGAAATATCCAAATCTGATAGCAAGAATTTTATTATTTTAATCTACATGCTAAAAAATATTTAAACTTTCTTAATCAAACCTTGGCTATTTTTGAACTCGGAGGAAAAGAAAAAGATATCTTCAAAGTGGGAAAATGATAAAAAAAAAAAAGAAAAGAAATTGGTTCCAATTTGTTATAAATGCAAAAATGAAATAGCCAACTAATAGAATATACACTTTCGAATCAATTTTATTTTAATTTATTGATATGTGAACATTTGTCTTTTATTTTGACAAAAAAAATTTTTGTTGAGCAAATGAATGCATTAATTTCTGAATGACAAAAAATACATGCATTTGTTTTTTTAAGGAATGGCAGGGTAAAATGTTTCTTGCAAATTGTCTAAATAAAGTTTCTCTTGTCCGAAGCCTTCTATTTCTCTTCCTTCTTTTGCCATTGCACTGTTTTTTTCTCAAATTGCCGTTGAATCACTTCGTAGCAGAAAAAAGGAAGAATTTACTGGTAACTTCAAACCAAGTACAATTCCTAAAAGAAGCTGATTCTTGGGGCAGGTGCAATCACGTGCATGTGGAGGGTTTTTGTGGTTCTAACCGGAAGAAAAGACAATTCATATTTTGTTCAGAAATATGAACAAAAGGCAAGTGCATATTTTATTCATATTTTGTTCAGAAAAGGCAAGTGCAATGCTTTGTTCAGAAAATTGGTAGAACAGTAGCATCTTTTGCAGTTTCATATTCAGCTATCTGAGTGGAAGAAACGGAGAAGAAGAGATTTTGCTACCAAATCCAGCAGGTCAACACCCCTCTTCAAGCCTTCTATTTCTTTTCCTTCTTTCGCCATTGCACTGTTTCTTTCCCAAATTGCCGTTGAACCCTTTCCCTCATTTATCTCTACCACACGGCTCTTCTGAGCACAAATTCGGCACATTTATCCTCAGCAAGTCCAATTCCAGCCGCCTATACTACCAAACCCAGCAGGTCAACAACCCTCTTCAAACATGTAAAAAGTTTGGACATGACAACGGATTATATGGGCCAAGGCTGTGCTTAGCACAGCCGATAACCTCCTAGTTTCTCCTACTAACCAAAAGACCCCAATTAATAGAGTAGAATACCGAGAAAGCCCTCCAAAGACCACGGAATCGTGGGGAAAGCGGACAGAAGGTACTCTTCATTGAGCCTCTAAATGCATTTTTTTGGGGGAAACGAAAGGGACCGTATTGATAATCAAAAGCTGTACATTTTTTGAGCAAAGGCTCAATCATTAACATATCTAGTCTATTGGAGAATGCAAGTATTTTTAATTGATTTTAATTGTTGATGTGGCACTCTTTCATTGATCAATTGATGATAGTCCTCTAATTGATTGTAAATTGATGAGATGTCGTCTTCTGATTCATCGATTAGTGATAGTCCTCCTAATTGCATATAAAATTGATGATGTGGTGAGTTTTGATTTGATGAAAGGTGATAGTTCTCTGAATGCACGTGAGATTGTGCTAAGATTTGACCTCTTTTTTTTTCCAACAATAAATCATGTTAGCAACAAATTGGGCTCCGTTTTTATTTTGTTGTCTAAGAAATCTTGTTTGGCTACCAATTTTTCGCAATTAATCGTTATTAATAGCTAATTAATAATGTCAATTTTTTCACCTAACAAATCTCATTTAATTATCAATTTTTTGCTATTAATTGGTTTTTGACATTAACAAAAAAAATGCTCCTTTTTTTGTTGTCCAACAAATCATGTCTAATTACCAATTTTTGGTAATTAATTGTTGATAACTAATTAATAACGTCATGCTTTTGGCCTCTTAACAAATCACGTTTAATTAGCAATTTTTTACAATTATTAACAAAAAATTAACTTCTTTTTTTTGTGGTTGCCCAAAAAATCACATTTAAATATCAAAAAATTTTCAAATGTTATAAAAAATGTCCTCTTTTATTTTGGATTGTCCAACAAATCATGTTTAATTATCAAAATTTTTGCAATTAATTATTAATTAATTAATTAATAATTTCACTTTTTTATTGTCTAACAAATCATATTTAATTACCAGCTTTTTGCCGTTATTACACTTTTTTTTGGTTGCCAAATGAACCACATCTAATTACCAAACTTTTGCAATCAATTGTTGGATTTTTTGGCATGCGGTTGCCCAACAAGTAATTTTAATTACTATTTCTTCTATGTCTACCTATATAGTAAAAGAGTCAATACAATTGTCAAAATGGAGGTGTTAGCTTCTGACATGGCACATTACCATTGGTCAGAATGTGGTCGTCATTCACATGATAACTGCGTGATTTTTTTTTCTTTTTTTTTTTTTTTTTTGTAATGTGGAAAGCACGGACGATTCTCACAAGCCCGAACTCCCTAACCCTTTCTTCATCGGCCGCCTGCTCCTTTCTTCCATCTTTCTTCATCTTTCTTGCTTCCTTTCTTTCTCTTAGAATAAGAAATCAAAAACTACATCCAGCCAACTAGGGGTGGCAATTCGGATCCAAATCAGGTTGGCAGGTCGGGTATGCTGACCCGAACCCAAAAATTTCAGGTTGATGGGTTGGTGGGTCGATCCGAAATGACCCGAAACTTAATTTTAATTTATTAATTTATCACTGTAATTTCTAATAAAATCAATTTCTCACAAAACTAATTACATAATCAAGTAATAAAAATTTAAATAAATAATTCCAAACCAAATCTAAAATAAATTAAATACCGTAAAAATGTTTTATTCCAAACAAAATATAAAATAAATTAAAACAGTATAAAAGTAAAAAATAATATAATATATTATTTGTCCAAATATAATAATTTTAACTTCACACAAATTAAATAAATTCATTTAGGATTAAGTAATTAATGCCTTTGACAAAAAGAATAACTTAGTTTAGTTAGATAAAATTATTTTTATGTTTATTAAATTATTTTTAATTCGTAAACGGGTCATATCGGGTCATATCAGGTCACCACGGGTTGACCCGAAATCGACCTGATTTCTTTTCGGGTTCAACCCGATTCTAACCCGAATTCCCGAAACCTCAACCCAAACCCATTAATTTCGTGTTAGGTTCGTGTCGTGTTTTCAGGTCGTGTCGAAAATTGCCACCCCTACAGCCAACTCACCTCCTCCAATGTTTCTCCATTTTTTCCTCTCTCAAAACCTACCTTCCTCCTCTCTTTCATTTCCTTTTTTGGTGAGATAAGAGCTTGCAGGTTTTTCCCCCCCTCTTTTTAGAATTTTTTCCTCATATTCTAGATTAATCTATCTTCAGCATCAGCATCTTTCTCCTACCTCCTTCTCTTTTCTTCTTTTCCTTCTTTGTCATTCATATTTCTAATTTTTAGATTGTGGTATATTTTAAGATATTTTATTTTTCAGATGGAGAGAATGAAAAAGGAGTAGAGGAAGTTCAAACGCGGCATCTCAACTCTTTAGGTGGATTTTTTTTTATCCTCCTACGTCTTTCTCATTTTTTTCAAAATTTTTCCCACTCTCCAAACTGGTTGTAACTTAAAATTTTCTTTTTTTTTTTGAGCTTTTTTGGTTGCAGGTATTTCTAAATTCTAGTCTACAAAACTCTACCCTCACGGGTAAGTATATCAAGGAATTATTGTTTTCCCTTTTCTTTGTACATCTACATATCTGATGACCTCTCCAGTCTTTATTTTTCAAGAAATTGAGTCATTTTAATTTTCCAATCTTTTATTTCTTTATTTATGATAGTTCTTGATTAGTTATTGTTTTTATTTTTACCTTGTAATAAGAATTTTGGATAGGATGACAAGTAACTGTTTATTCAAAACAAAAATTACAGTGTGCCTAGGTGACATGTAAAATTCTGAACATTCATGGAATTTTAGTTGAAGATAAAATTCTTTTCCTGTTTGAAGTTAGCAGTCTTTACTGATTATGTTTTGGTTAGTTTTCTTTATTGGAAATGTGTGTCGATTTCCATCAATGCTGGATGGACAGAGTTGCCGCCAATATGCTGTTTGATTGAATTTTGATATAGCCTTTTTTTTAGGAGTAACTTGTTGAACTGTTCTTTACTTTCGTGCTTTGGGGATTCCAGGTTCTTACATTTCTAGTTTATGTTTCTTGCTACTCATTCAATAGTGAATGGCTCAAGAGTTGAGTATGTGATTTGCTGTGGAATTTTTTTTTTTTTTTGGACTTGCCAAATTAATTCACTTAACAGCAAGATTAAAGGGAAAAACATTTTACATTCTTATGCATCAATAGATGCATTGGCAATAATTATAGAAAATGCTTCTATAGAAAGTTGGTCCTTACATGGTTGCTAGAGAGTTTGTAACAGATGGTTTCTTTTGATGGTTCATTGGACTATAATAATAGCTCTATTTTCTCCCCTTTTTTGTTATTTGATTACCTCTGATGTGCTGTTATAGTCGTTTTCATTTTGATTACCTCTGGTATGCTACTATAGTTGTTTTCATGCTTTTTTTTTTTTTTGCAGTGTTTTTGAGAGCCCTTATACAAACTTATGATTTGCGTGATTTGCTGGTTTAGTTTCAGTTACTACATTTCTCATTTTCTTTGGGTAATTGTTTAATAACCATCTATTTTATTATTTGTTTTCAGGTTTTCGTTGTGAATTCTTTACCCTTTCTTCTTTTTGTTTCTTGCGCAATAAGGTGGAATAGTTACAAGCTATCAGAATGTATCGCTTCAAGAGGTGGAAACATTCACAATTTTGATTTTTTTGTACCTGAGCACAAGAATATATAGGTCTGTTGCTCTCTCTTGTACTTAGTTGTATATTGGTACATTTCAATGCCAAGTTCTCATTTTGTGCTTTTTTTTAATAATATTTGGCTTATGTTTGAGGTGCTTGTTGCGCCCCATTTTTTGCAATTAAAAAGTTTCTACAAAAAATATGTTTTTTATTTTACAAAATAAGTAAAAAAAGGCCTAAAATAGGACTTTAAATAATGTGACAATTTGGGCTCAAATTTAGTCTAAAAAGGGTTTTCTAAGAGAATGGGAGTCACTACTTGGAATTGAATTTAGGTATACTAAATCACTTAAAAATATTTTTGACCAAAAATATTTTGAAATAGAACACATTTTGACAACTTCAAGTCTTTGAAAACAAGAGAAGATGAGTTCCGGAGTCATGGTTAAAGAAAGGGAATTTAAAAGTTCAATCGATTCAAACCTAAGGCATCCTTTCAACCTAGTCTAAGTTAGTTGCGAGATTTAGTTAAAATTTTCTAATTTAGCCCTTAAATTGATACAGAAAAAAGTCATAACAAAAGAAATGGTATTGGGGCTTTGTCCTATATGTGCAAATGAAAATCAGTTGAATCTTTACTCGAAATAGAGCATAAACCTAAAAAGGTGAAAGAGATCGACTCAGGAACAAGAGAATACCATCGTGATTTGGATTGAATTTCGATGAAACAATACATCAATGAGAAGTTAATTAGATGGGTTTAGTGACTGTTTTATTATTATTTTTATTATATTTAGAATATTAAAAAAAGTCAAAACTCATGTTTATTGAAGAAGAAAAAAGCCTTTTGTTAGAAGTCAGAAAGAACCTGTTATGAGGGGAAAAAAAGGACTTGAATCTTTGATTCATTTTTTTTTTTTTGCAATTTTTTTGAACATTTGGATGTTTCCTCTACGGATGCAAACCTAAACTTAAAGAAGATATCAAAAGGGGCAAAATGTCCATTCAAGATTTAATTGGCATTGATTGCATTACTTACGAAGGCCAAAAGAATTCCTTGAAGGAATCACGAATATGCAAAGATGAAATTCGAAGAAAAAAATATTAAATTACATATATGGATATAAGTGACAAAAAAAAGAATGCAAAATAGTGGATATGGAAAACAAAAACTTGCGACACAATTTTTCTTATATAGGGGTTAATGAGATATTTAAACTAAAGACTATAATCATCAAATTTCCATATTTGAAAAATGACTCTTCTAATATAGGCAAATAAATGAACTAACTTATTTTTCTAATTTTCTAAATGAGATGTAATTCTAAATAACATGATTCACACATATAGAGTGTAAGGGAATAATATAAAAGAAAATATCATGCAAATAATAATGTATCCTAAAAATAGGAAAAATATATGAAAATACAATGAATGTCATGCAAAAGATGAATCTAACACGTGGAAGAGGTAAGGGTTTAGTGTTGGATTAGCTCATTTTTAAAAACCCTCACTAGCGTTGGATTAGTAAGGAAACGATAGGAAAAACCACAACTAATGTTGGATTAGTGTGATTATGTTGTGCATTCATGATACATAATGAAACAAATAAAGCATAAATTAAGGCAAGTAAATACATAATGTTATGAAACAACTAAATGAGATGGATGTCCGTTGATATTCCCAAGAGGATTAATTCATGATTCATTACTATATTATGTAAAGGAGTTACATGGAACGAACTATTTCAATCCATAGATCTATTCATTTATTGGATGAACCGTTTCATAGAGCTATTCATGATCTTGTAGTAATGAGTGTTTAATAGAATTGATGTACCTTTAATTTTGTAGTACCTATATATAGAGGTATCTTGGCACCTCTTGGGATGACCTTTTGATTAGTTGAAAACAATAAGAAAATTATGTGAACATGAGATTTTGCCGAAATTCTGCCCGTGTTTTTTAGAGCAACTTCTGTCTACTTATTAAGGTAAATTTCTAATCCACAAACTTATTTAATTTCTTATGACCAACCTTACAAAATAAGAGTTTGTACCTCTTCATATTTCTGAAAAAAATTATTTATCATGGGTATTGGATGTTAAAATTCATCTTGAGGTAATGGGTCTTGGTAATATTATTGTTGAAAAGAATGAATCTTCAAATCAAGACCATGCCAAAGTTATGATTTTCCTTCGTCATCATTTAGATGAAAGATTAAAAATAGAGTATCTTATTGTCAAAGATCCTCTTGTCCTTTGGAGAGATTTGAAAGAAAGATTCGACCACCTGAAATTGGTCATTCTTCCAAAAGCCCGATATGATTGGCTTCACTTACGGCTACAAGATTTTAAATCTGTCAATGAATATAATTTAGCCATGTTCAGAATCACTTCTCAATTATCATTATGTTGTGAAACATAATTATTGCTGAAAAATTATGAATCTCGACCAACTGGTGCAAGTGTGACACCCCCACTTCTCCCTAAGGCGAACCAAAGGGTATCCGCGGAACGCCTGCCTAACTCTCGCCAGGACTCAAGCAATTTCTGTTCAATCTTATAGCGGTGCTAGATGTCAACAACCAGATAATATAAATACAATTAATGAGGAAGTGCTCAAGTTTAACAATTACTCAATCCTTACATCGGGTTTCCATAATATAGTCTAAAATATACAATAACCAAAAGTCTAGCCAAAAGAATTGGAACCCTATTACAAGAGTACATAAAAGGGAATTTCCTCCAAATCTCATTCCAAATCCAAATCCTGTTAAGGAAAACAAATCTATAGGGTGAGCAAAACGCTCGTGAGGTCAAGAACACACATGCAAGTACATTGTTCAAGTAACAATCCCAATTTAACAAGTAGAGCAATAATATTGCGATAATTCACAATTCGAGCGGAAAAAGTAAACAGAAACAATTCAAGGATATAGTAACTCTCAAAAGTTAAGTTTCCCTTGCTCTGCCGATGTCATTTGTATACCTTTCCGCAATGACACTCCGTCAACCGGATCGATATTTTCATTCCGTAAATCACCACTTACTTCCCTTCGTCCACCGTACACCTCCCGGGCCCACAAGACATTTATAAGGCGATACTCCACGAGTATGCCAAGCAAGACCTCTCATTAGGTCGAGTTTAATTATCTCATGGCTCGCCAAGGTTCCCGACCAAACTCATGCCGGCTCGAGTCCAAGGTCGGTCTATGAGTTTGGGCATCCCCCATTTACATTTGAGAGTTGAGGAGATTCACTCCAACGACGTATGCAAGCCATAGCATACCATTTCATTTCATTCAATCATTCAATCATCTCATTTCATTCAATTAAATCATTCATAATTCATTCGTTTCATTTTAATCATGAGTCATTCATTTCAAATAAGAACGAGTGCGGTAAAGTACACACTCGCTTTCATTTTCAAAATCTCCAAACAATTATAACAATTAAGCATGTATCAAGCATTCATACACTTGACACTCACCAATACAAGTAATGAGGAAGAAAAGGGCACTTGAAGTTCAAGCGTCCACCATGGGATCCTCTTGAGAGTCCTCGTGCGAGCCTGAGCAATTAGTAATGAACAATCACTTATAAATCTCCATTATTAAGAAAGATTGCATACTTGTGCGATCTCAGAAAATTTCACGAAAATGAACCTTAATTATTCGTAAATCGAGACTCAAAAGTGTGGCTTTAAAACACAGGCGAAATCTGATTTCCATCTTTGAAAGCGAGTGTAAAACGATCAAGTGATATCAAAGGAAAAGAGAGAGTTTGGAAAAACTCCATTTCCTTTAAGTTATGAATTTTCAGATTTGGTGCACTTACTTTGAAAAATCGTATCTCACTCTTTACAGGTCCAAAATTGGAAAACTTGGTACTGTTGGAAACATCTTTTGAAGTACTAAAAGTTCATAGAAGACAATTTTTCATGATTCCAAACGGAAGATATTCAAAATTTGGCTCAAAGTTTCTGTTCTAGACTATCAAGGCAGTTTCGGGGTTGATTTTTCGCCAACTTTGAAAATTCGGCAAAATTCACAGAATTTAAACTAGCCTCTCAAATTTGAAACTCAACTAGAGTTGCAATCAAATTTTAAAATGGAACAAGCGGAATAAGAATTGAAGTTTTGAACACCAAGATATGGTAGCTCAAAGTTATCCAAATTTCCTTGTTAAACAAGGGTTTTTCCAAAATCTAGTCATGAACTTTGGAAGTTTAGTTGAGCAGCGAAACGGACTCAGAATAGCACCAAAATTAGCAGTATTACACTACCATATAAGGGAAACTCCTCTGTAAAATTTCATAGAAAAATACGCATGGGAAGTCGGTTAACAAAACCACTAAAATCCCAAGAAGTTTCAAGGCAAATCTGCCTTGGACTTCCGTTTTTCCGTTTTCAAGCATTTGGGCAAGGAGATTTCCTCAAACATGGTTCATTGGTGTAGACAAGGTCTAATAAACATCCAAGATGTGTTTGGTAGGTGATTAACACCAAGAATCTCGAATTAACAAGTCTCAATCAAGTTTAGTAACAATTCTGCCCAAAAGGAGAGTTTTCCTTCAAGAAGTCAGTTTCGAAATACGGCCACAAATCACTCAATTCCACTCCGAATTGGATGTGGTTGGTGGTGTTGGAAAAAATTTTCATTAATATACAATTTTTCAGAAGAAATCATTTTCAAAATCCATCCACAACTAACCCACATTTGGGCATCAAGTTGTAGTTCATGTTCTGCCCTGTAGTGAACCAACGAAACAGGACAGCAAACTTCAAACGAATGGTCTGGCTCACACAAGTGGAACCAGGACGTGAATTTTATACCAATAGAAAGCTGAGAATGTCTAGTTTCCAGTGCCACAAACGGCACTCGATTTTGATATCGGAATAAAAAGTTATAGCCGAAACAACAGGACTGCCTGGGCAATCTGGGAAAATTTTCCAGTTCTGCCATACTTTGGAAATCAACACATTTGACCAACCAAATCATGTTATTTTTCAACAAAACTTTCTACACTATCCATATAATATGTATACATCATAAACAAGCCATTAGAACCTTAAAAGTTTGCACCAAAGTGCACGAACATGGCAGGGGTAAAATGGTCACTTTTGCTCATTGCACCATCCTTGAATTTCTATCAACAACCCAACATTATTCCACTAATATAAGCACTAAACCAACTTTAATTTCATCATCAATCACCAAATCAGTCCATCCAAACCAAGTGGGAGTTCATAGAGCCCACACAACAATTTTTCCAACATAAACAAGCTACCCATATGCATGCATGAGTTTAAAGGTGCACTACTACTCCCATAAAACAAGAATTGAAGAGTTGATCGTCACTCACTCGCTTTGATGTTCAAGACAGAAATTTCAGCTCTCCTTAGTTCAAGGAAAACCGCGGACAGCAGCTCCTTTTCTTAGCTAGTTGTAATCTCCAAGTGTTAAACTAAGTGTGGGTAAAATTTGAAGTGAATTGGAGGAAGTTTTGGTGAAGAATTGGAGATGAAAGTTGAAGAACTCTTGGCTGTTTTTCCAAGCTTGATGGCCAGCCAAATGAGAGAAAAGAGAGAGAGTGTTTGTCCAAAAGTAGTCAACTCTTCTTCGGGCGTGTACAAGCGCGTTTTGTGCTCGATTCCTCTCGAGTTTATTTTACTAGTGCATTAAACCTTTAATGCACTTATTTTCATGTAAATATTATCCACTCTTAATTGTCCCAAAATAAAGGTCTAAAGTCCCTCAATTAAATCGCGCGTGTGGAGCGCGTATTTCCGATTTAAAGAAAACAAGGATAACAAAACGGGGTGAGCTAGAAGCTCAGTGAGGTACCAAAATAATAACAGTCAAGAACCAAGGAAGTTCATGCTCAATTAATCACATAGGTGTATCAACTAAAGGGAGGAACCAAACAACTTAGATAAAAGGATACAGGTGGCTCTTAGGAGCCAAATTCCCCGTTGCAGTACTTGATCCAACTACGTTGACTCTCCGTCAACTTTCAAATAAGAAAACCAGTCCAGTAGAATACCACTTTAACACCGAAACCCCGTTCACCAAACATACCCCTTACCGGGCCCGAACGCCAAACAGGAACAGGAATGGTAATACTCGAGTATACCAGAATCAAGAGTCTCAATACTCAAAGATTCCATAAATACAGGCACCCACGGATTGTCAATTTCCTCGACCAAACCCTTGCATGGCTCGATTTAATTAACTCCCCATGAGGTTGAGCTCAAGTTTAACAGGATGATCAAGTTTAACAGGACGATCGTTGGACACACTTCCAAACGATCTCATAACAAGTGCAAGTACATAACAAGTACAAGTAATAGATTCCAGTTTGTTCAGTATAGGCAAGAGAACGAGTGTGATAAAGTACACCCTCGTCTCATACAAGATAAACAGTCAGGAAAGATATTCAAATAGCAAGTTGCAAGTACAGAAAACCAGTTTAGCAATAACTCAGGGGAATGGTGTACTCACTGTTCAAATAAGAATAACTTCAAAAGTTTTCTTCCCAAGTGTGGCTTTAATCGTTGGCACCACCTAGAACAATCAAGGCAAACACTTAAGACTTGACTCCAAGACCTAGTGTAGAATTTGCAAGTGAGACTCGGTTACGAGCCATATGCCTAGCCAAAAGAACCATTAATGCAAAGCAAAGAGGTGACCTCGGAGTAAAAGGTAACAATTAGTCCTATAGGCATGAATAACCTCAAAACTCTACCTATAATGATTGACCAACTCCAAATTTGAAGTAGAAAATGAAAGTAAGGTCAATACTAGAAAAACAGGATTTTTCCAATTTCGCGCAACCCTATATGAAAACTCATATCTCAAGTTTTGTAAGTCCAAAATTAGTAAAAGTTATACCGTTGGAAAATACATTCAAAGGGCTATAACTTTCCACAAAACACCATGGTAAGATTAGGAACGCAAGTCAGTCGAATTCAAGCCGCAAGTTGCTGCTTTATCCAGTGGAAGACAGAACAGATACAATATTTCAGTCAACTTTGAAAAATCATCATAAATGGTACAGAGATAAACCGCATCTGAAATTTACACAGTTTATAGCCCTATGAATCTAGTTTAAAACGCAACAAATGGAATACAATTCTGACATTCCTACATCCAGATATAGCAAATCTCCTGAGACTGGGCAGAAGCTCCTGCAACCATTTGGACAGCACTTCCCCTTGCCTTTCTTTACTTTTCCAACCAAACTATCAACACCTTCAATTAGAACCACAATACCTTTCAACACAACCAAATGGTAGCTCAACAAAGAAACCCTAGAAAAGTCCCAAGTATAAACCTTAAAACCAAAAGACAGTTTTGATGTCATTTAGCGGAATTAACACAACTGAAGCTATCATTGTCGGACTGGGGTGTAATTTACACTGATTCGAAGCTAAGAGGAAGGGTTACAATGTTGAAGAAGGCCACTCAGTCCAGTTTGTAATGTAACTAGGTCAAAAGTTCAGTACACTAAACCAGAACCGCAAAAACAGGTTATCAAACCGTATTCTGGTTAAACATCCATAATTCAGGTTACAAAAATCCAATTCAGGTGATTCCAAAGCCATCCAAAAGCTAAGAGTCCAGGCTACATTTCTTAAGAAGGCATAAAAACCTAAATCAGTAGTATTCCTGGTCAAATTAGCCAATTACAGAAGCAATTATCAAGTTCGGGTAGAAACAGGGCAGCAGGGGTATTTTGGTCTTTTCATAGGCTACATTTCTCCGATTGAGCTGAAATTTTGCAGGCATTTCTAGAATATCATTCCCTACAACTTTCAAGTTTTAATCCAAGGCTAATTCGGCCTCGAACCATGATGAACAGTGCCAGGCAGAATGTAGGACATGAAACCCTAGCTTTCCAATTTTCCTTCCAAAACAGAAATTTCCTGCAATTAACCACTTTTTCCACCTTCTAGCTTCCTTAAATATCATTTCCAATCATCATACATGACCACATAATAATAATCATATGAAAACAGAAAAATCACCAATAATTATAAAACTTCACCAATTCAACAAAAAATCAAGATATAATCCATAAAATTACATCTTAAACTACCACCAATCATGAATTAAACATCATTAGATGGAGGAGAGGGGTTCCTTCACTACTCACCTTAGCAACACAAGAGAGGGAGCAACTAATCACCTTAGCCTTCCAAACAACTCCACTAAACACCTCACAACCACTCACTTAAGGGTTTTTATGGAACAAATGCAAGATTAAATGGTTAGTTTGTTGGATTTGAGCAAGATTGAAGCAAGACTTGGAGAGCTTTTTCCTTTCTTTTTGTTGAAGAGAGCCGGCCACTATGAGCTTGGAGATGAAGTGATTTTTGATCAATTTTTGGTTTATTTAGTAAAATGGTAAAAGAATGAATAGTAGTCAAAAAGTGAGAATTAATCTCTAAGTGACACTTGTCACTTTCATTAATGCATCTCTATCTCCTTATTTCCTCTCACCCCAATCCAAAAAGCAACCTCTAATTATCTCATAACACCCAATAATTTAAACCCAATATCCAAAACTTAACCTAATTGGTCGAATTTTTTCAAACTTTCCGTACTAGCGGGTCCCACGTCCGGTATATGCTCTTAATTTCTCAAAAACTAACCAATACTAGAAAAATTACCCAAAAACTATATTTACTCATAAACATTATCTAGAAAATTTTCTAATAAAAAAAATGCAGAAAACAAGCTGTCGCGCCCCATTTTTTTAATAAGAAAAATATGTAAAAAAAAAGTTTAGAAAAATGGTTTTTGATTCAATTTTTGATTGGAAAATGAATTTTTGATTTAAAAAGAGAATGTAAAACATGGGTCTAAATGAGACTTGAAAATGCGACGATTTGACTCAAAATCTAGTTTAAAAAGGATTTTTTGAACGAAAAATGGAGTCGCCACTTGGTATAGAGTTAAGGTGTACCAAGTCACCTAAAAAATAAATTTTACAAGAAAAAAGTAGAAAATCCTTTTTAAACGACTCCAAATCTACGAAAATCAGAGAAAAAGATTCGGGAGTCACATTTGAAAAAAGGGAAGGCAAGGATAAGAATCCAAGGCACCCTTTCAACCTAGCCAAGGTTAGTTGCGCGATTTAGTCAAAGATTTTCTTATTTTAACATAAGGAATAATCACATTTGGATGTACTATATGAATGCAAACCCTAGACCTAAGAGGGTATCGGGAGGTCGAAATTTCTCTTCAAAACTCAATTGGTGCCAATCACATTAATGGTGATGCTCAATGTGGACTTTTTGGAGAGGTCACGAATAATGCAAGTGATGAGACTCGAAAGAAAAGAAAAGGAACAATAATAACAATAAACATAATTGTATAAATATACATGACCTAAAGGAATGCATCATATCGAGTGCGGGGGACTAATGTTCGTGACTTTCAATGTTCCTTTTAATAGAGGGAATACGAGCGTGCTAAGGTTAGAGAAGCCAAACTCGTCCATATCCCATATTCAAGGGGTTATCTCTAGTCTAATTAGGCAAAATGCACTAATCTACCCCCTAATTTCCTAAATGAGATGCAAATCTAAATGTTATATATACATAGGGGTAAGGAATATTTTATTAGGGGAAATATTATGTAAAAATGATAAAGATCCTAATAAAGGGAAAAATATGCATGAAGTGTAATGTAATCATACAAACATGATTTAGCGAGGGAGGTCCCTAAGGGTCTAGCATTGGACAAGCCCATGTCTATGGATCCTCACTAGCATTGATCTGTAAATTCATTTTCTGGTTTCTTAATGGATCAGGCCACTGGGCCATTTTATTTATTTGCTTGGGCCCAAACCTTCCCCAGCCCAATAGAAACCCGAACAAAATAGATGGACTAGTCTACTATTCTGACCCCAAGAATGATCCAACAAAACTGATGGGCTTTAACCCTTCAGCCCAAGCCAAAAACCCAACAAAATAAACCAAAAATCCATTAGCCAAACTGAATCAAGTATCATTACCCAAACCCTAAACCATATTACTAAGTCCAATAAGATAAGCAAATCAACGACAAAATTATTAAGCCACAATTATGTCCTAAAATCAAGAATTAATCAATCCAAAAGACTACTTAAAAATATTGAAAAATGATTAAAATCTAAAAGGGAGAAATGAGTTTAACTTTTTAATCCTCTGGGCTATATCAAAATAAAGGAGAAACTTGGGAGGTTCAATCACAACAAAATAAGGACCTAATTGGAGGAATCGTGAAGGTTTTGGGGTCGAAATTAAAGAAAAGTAAAGTCCAGTGGTCAATTTATGAATTCATAAACAATTTCCAACCCAGCTCGCCTTCCTCGCAATGCCCAGGCTATTTATAAGCGATACCAGATTTTATTTACAAGCAAAATGCGGGCCACTCATCTTCCCGAATTTGTTTTCTTGGATTCAAGTTTTGACAAAGACCATATCATTTTTCTCACGTACAAAAAATGCAACAAAACTCACCCTTCAATTAGAATTTTCAGTTAAGCATTTTATCAAACAGGTTGGGGGCATTGGAAATTTCACCAACTCCTTACTCAAATGCAGCTAATCAGCCCCAAAATTTGTCAGCAGCATAGAAAACAGTCCAATTAACGCATATAGCATGCGTATTCAAAAATCATGAACAAACAACAGGAAAATCGCAACAAATATAATCACGGCAGCATGCTTTGAAGGCTTGAACAGAACCAAAATTTTTAAAGGAGAAAAACAGCTTACATGCTCCTGCTTGGTGAAAATTTTGCAGGCAGTGGTAGGAAGTTCCGGTTGTGGCAGCGGCTATGACCTTTCCTTGCTATGGCTTTCGTTTGAACCCTCCGAAGGAAACCCCTCCAATTTCCGGATTTCTCCCTGCTCTTGCTGAAACTCTCCTCTCTGGTTTCCTTCCCCGAGCTGCTGTCTTCTTGCTTCACGGCTGCGTTTTTCTTTTCTCTCCACCCCCAGAACCTAACCGCCGCCAGGATTTTTCTTGCTCTCGGCTCTCCACTCTCTCGGCCCTCAGCCGAAGCCCCTTCCTCCTCTTCTTAAGCTCCTGGACCTCCCTTTTTATCCGAAGCCCCTTTGTCCGCCACCAGACTTCACTCTGTTTTTCCTTTTTCCTTTTGTTCGACCAAGCTCCTCTTCCTTTTCTTTTCCCGATCCTCCCCCAATCCTTTTTCTTTTCCTGTGTTTTTCTCCATCTCCTCCAGATTCAGCCGCCACTCCCCATCTCCCCTTCTTCTTTTTCTGCTTTAGCCCCCGTTCCCACTCTCTGTTTTTCCTGTGCCTTTTTTTATTTTCTTTTTCTCTTGCCCGTCTTCTATATCCAGCTCCCCAGACCAAGCCTTCTTTCCCTTTTCTTTTTTTTTCCTGGCTTTTGTTAATGCCACCCTCGACGTCCCTTTTTCTTTATTTTTCCTAAAAATTCTCAAACCTCTAAAAGTGTCTCTAACACTTCACCCCTTAAGTGATGTGTTGTTAAAAAATAAGAAGGGACACTTGTCCCACATGCAAGTTTCCACTTGTTAATTTTTCTTTTCTTTTTTCTTTTTTCCTTTTTGACCTTTTTTCCTTGTTTTTTCTGAATTTTAATATGAAGACAAAAATAAACTAGAGCAAAAATAAAATAAATAGCAATAATAAAATAAACAAATAAATAAATAAAATGAAATGAAAACCCTAAAATTGAAACAAATAAAGCTAAAATTAAATTAATTAAACAAATAAAGTTAAAAAATCAAAAATTTGGTGTCTACAGTTTGCCCTTCTTTGTCTGAGTTTTGGAAAAACTTGAGACAAAAAAATAGACACCAAATACTTACCTGCAAACTGGCTGCAAATTACTCGAGCGACTGATGCTTTTGAAAATGAGGACTGACCTCTTTTAACAAAAAATTTTAAAATGGGACTGACCCAAACGAGAAATTTAAAACCATGGGACTGACTCGAACAAAATTAAAAATCAGAATGCACACTAGTGGGACTGACCCACGGCTAGTGGCAGTGTAGATAAAATGCTCTGACAATCGGTCAGTGGGATTAAACCCAAGCCTGCCGTGATGAAACTTGATTTGATTTTTGATTTTTTGATTTTTTTTAAAATTTTTGAAATTTTTTTGATTTTTGAATTTTTTGAGTTTTTGAATTTTTTTTGAATTTTAATTTTTGAGAATCTTTCCAAAAATAATTTGCTCCAGTATGATGAATTGGTCAGTGGGATAGAACCCGAGCCTGCCGTGAGAATTGGTCGGTCAATGGGATTGAACCCGAACCTGCCTTGATGATCGGTCAGTGGGATTGAATCCGAGCCTGCCGTGAGAATTGGTCGGTCAATGGGATTGAACCCGAGCCTGCCGTGAGCATTGGTCAGTGGGATTAAACCCGAGCCTGTCTTGATGATCGGTCAGTGAGATAGAACCCGAGCCTGCCATGAGAATTGGTCAGTCAGTGGGATTGAACCTGAGCCTGCCTTGATGATTGGTTAGTGGGATTGAACCCGAGCCTGCTGTGAGAATTGGTCGGTCAGTGGGATTGAACCCGAGCCTGCCTTGATGATCGGTTAGTGGGATTGAACCCGAGCCTGCCGTGAGAATTGATCGGTCAGTGGGATTGAATCTGAGCCTGCCTTGATGATCGGTCAGTGGGATTGAACCCGAGCCTGCCGTGAGAATTGGTCGGTCAGTGGGATTGAACCCGAGCCTGCCGTCCAATTGGTCACGAAATTAAATGTGATTGTCAAGAGAATGAGAGGAATAGAAGGGTGCGCGGCGTAAGCTGAGATATTGCCAACAAGAAATAAATTTGATTTTTCCAGAAACAAGAAATTGAATTTGACTTTTTGATTCTTTGATTTTTTTTTATTTTTTTTATTTTTGGATTTTTTTTTGATTTTTCGAGAGAACCATTTTCAAAAATAATTTACCTCAGTGTAGGGCCTTTTTCCCCTTTTTCTTCTCTTCCTTTTTTTCCAGTATCGGCCTTCCACATCACGGGATGCTTTTCCGTCGATTTCAGCCATTAATACCTGCACAAGGGGCTTACCAAAGTATGACATGCACTTCATTTCATGAAAAGAGCAGCGTGATTGATTCGAAAATGTATTATTTGATTTTTGGATGAAAACTTCAAATACATTACAAAAAACTTGCTCCAGTGTGGGCTTATTTTACGAAATCTCACAAATAAAAATTTGCCCCAGTGTGGCCCCATTTAATTGCAAAAATTTGTTTGGATGACTCTCCATTTATTTGAACAATGTGAGAAACTATGTTTCCTAACAGAAAATTTCATGATGAATCTTTCGAAATAATACCAAATTACAGAAGATTTCTTCCTCACTTTAGCATCGATACTTAGAGTAATGGGTCACCACTTCTTGTTATCTCGTCTTTCAGGACCAATCAAGTGGGTGTTATTTCTGCTTTTGAGATGATTAAGGAATAATGAGAGGTTAAGAGCTGTCTTATTCTTGTGCTCAAATTGTATGTAATCCATTTAATATCACATCTTAGTGAAAGCAAAGAGTTTGTCACCCCTATTTCTTAAGAAAATTTAGTCAACATATAAGTTTTCCAGGCTTGTAATGTATGGGCAAAAACGATAGCTAAACATGTGAAAACTGGTTACGGCCTTATGATAATGAGTGATTGATGGATTCCTCAGAAGTATAATTCTCACTTCGAGTTGTCATGAAGGATAAGTCAACGATGGACTTTATGGGGTTGTAATGTGGCTCGAAAACGATAGTTAAAGAATAAGACTTTCAAAGATGTTGCACCGAAAATCGCATTTTTCTGAAATTGCCCCTATTTTGAACTCAAAGATCGTAAATTTGGTGACTTTCATCATCACTTAATGGGGACTTCACCATCAAATCTTTTTCATTTCTTTTGCATTTATTTTTGCTTTTTCCTTTTCTTTTCTTTTCAAAGGTGCTCTGGTGGATTTTCCGAAGATGAGTAATATCAACTTCACAGATAATCAATTCAGAAATATATTTAAAAAATTTCTGGCATCAGTGCATGCGCATCACTTGCCAATTAGAAATTTTCTTGACAGAGATATTGCAAAGACACAGAAGTCAGGACTTTCGGCTTTTGTAATGGGGTCTGGTGGGGTGATTAGAAAGGTTAAGGTTTGAAAGCAGATTTTCAAACGCGGTTTAAATAATCTGAGATCGCATTATTGTAACAACCCTTTTTTTAGGATTAAATCAGAACTCACTCCAGTTTATTCTCAATTGAGGGTCTTCTTCTTTCATTTTTCTCTCTTTTCTTTTTTTTTTTGGCCTTCTGCCAGTCTTTCGAACTTTTCAAAATTTACCCCAGTTCATGTTCAACTGAGGTTCTTTTTTCTTTTCTTGGCCTTTTGCCATTCCTTTGAAATTTTCAAAATTGGCCCCAGTTTAACCGAGGTTCTCTTTTCTTCTTTTGTCTTTTGATTTTGTTGCCTTATCACTTTTCACCTTTGGAGACTTTTCTTCTTTTTCAACTCAAACTTGCCCCAGTGTGGGGTTTGCGATTCTCAGGGGTTGCCAAACGAAGTAATTTATTCTGAAGGCTCAAAAGGGATAATTAGGGATAGAATGTTTGATTGGAAAAGAAGAGGGCCTGACTTTTAATCCATTCCTTACATTAACGCTGAAAGGAAAAATCATTAATGCGAAATTTTTTGCATGCATCTGAATTAACTAACTGAAGATAACCCCCATTCATCCATATTTGTGAAACATAGGTGATTCGTTGGACACTCTTCCTTCTTCTTTTCTCCTTATTCTTTTTCAAAATTGAAGCCCAGATATAATCAAATTTTCCCAATTTGTGATTCCCTCTTTTCTTTTAATTTTAGCATTTTTGCTTTTTCCCCTTCTTTTGGAAAATTCTCCAATCTTCTTCCCTAATATGGGATGCGATCATAAGTGCTTTTTGAAAAGAACCACCCATTTTAGCTCAAATGAGGATGCAAGGGATAAATAGTGTTTAGGTTGTAGAAACGATGGTCAAAGCATCATTCTTACGCTTCATGACAACCAGAGTAACGAAATGCTCATTGAGAATCCATTCCCTTTTTGATATTTGAAAAATTTTCAATGTAGGGTAGTGATCATCAAGGCGCTTATTTGAAACGAAATTATTATTTCAAAATCTCAAATGGGAGAGCAAATGATAAAATCTGTATAGATAGAGAAACGAACGCTTGAAGTATCATTCCAAATTTTCAAAAGAAACAAGAATAATGCACATTTTGCTTTCACTTAGATGTGGATTGAATCTGATTAGACACAATGGCATTTTCAAGCAAAGATTGCTCCAATTTGCAATTTATCAATCAATGTGACTGATTTTATTATGGGGTTAATAGAAGTGGCAAAAATATGAATTGTACAGTGAAGGAGAAAAAGGTATTGCATTGGGTCTTTTGAGTGATCTCTTTTGATTCTGAACACTCTTATTGTATAGTTTGGATCACCAATCTAGTGAATTTTCAGGATAGAGATTGAAAAATCTCAATTTAGTCTTATTTCTTA
Organism: Coffea arabica; assembly: GCF_036785885.1. Taxonomy (NCBI): domain Eukaryota; kingdom Viridiplantae; phylum Streptophyta; class Magnoliopsida; order Gentianales; family Rubiaceae; genus Coffea; species Coffea arabica. Next base: position 41,597,553 of record NC_092329.1, read on the forward strand.
AAATTCATTATGAAATCTCCAATGGAAAAAAGAAAGAATGAAATGTACATGATTATATACAAAACAATAATCGTCTAAAACTTTATTGCTGAAAAAGTTTAAAACAAAATTTCTTGTTCAATTATAATACAAATGAGAAGAAAAAAACTTCTAAAGAGCTCCACATATACACTTTTTATCTCCTTTTCTTTTGGGCCAAAAATGTATTAACAAAATCAAGTAAACAGAATTTTCCTTTGAAAAATAATTACAAAATCTCTCAGAGACTTTAGCCTAGAGCCTTCAGATGGATCTTCCATGTTTTCATTGTAGGATCTGCCTAAGAATCAAATAATACTTGTAGTTCTCAAATTTTAGCAGACATAGAAAAATATTTTCACATTATTAAAGCATTTTTATGAATACAGGGGAGGGGGGAAACAAAAGAAAAAATACCCCGAATTAGTAGGTAACACTACAAAATCGGTATGCATGTCCTATGGGGAAACCCTTTTATGCCAAGAGTAGGCATAGCATGAAAATGCAATCCTTTAGGGTAGGCACCATACCATACCTGATGAATCCGATCAATTGATTGAGTAAAAAAAGATTTGAAAATTTTGGCCAATTGGAGTGAGAAGAGACATTTGTCTTAAAAATGAGGACAAAATCCGAATGGATTGCTTGCTTTGGTCAACACATAAAATGATGTGTAAAAGAGCCTACTCTTGAAAGGATGGCAATGTCTTGACTAATTTATTCAGTAAACCTTAAATTTAAACCCTAAAGGGAATAAACAAGTCAAATGGATAGGATGAAATTGATGATTTATTCAAAATTGACTAAATTACCTTAAAAAGGGTAAAATGGTCAAATGAATGAAATTGATGATTTATTCAAAAATCGACCAGATCACCCAAAAAGGGTAAATTGGTCAAATGAATTGATTGAAATTGATGATTTATTCAAAATCGACCAGATCACCCAAAAAGGGTAAATTGGTCAGATGAATTGAATGAAATTGATGATTTATTAAAAAATGGGTTGAATTGTCCACCCATTGGTAATTTTCAAAAATTCATTGCGATGCATTAGTCTATGAGCCTCCTAAAATCAAAATTTAGCCTCGATACATTTATCGTCTCAAGAATGAGGAATCATTTGTGAATTTCTTCAAGTCAATGTCCTTTAAGCAAGGGATTTTTACCAACTATGTTAAAAATGGCCAAAAGATGATTGTTAGATACTCATATTCCAATGCGCAAAGATTGCTTTGCCATCTTCGAAAAGATCGGATCCTACCTTATCTCGTGTACTACCCCTTCGAATAGTACAAAAAATACAAACGTGCAAGTCTCATTGGATTATATATCCGAGACACAAGACAGTTTAATTCTAGCACGGGATCCCCTAAATGGCATTCCCTTCTAGGGTTTATGCATGATGCCATTTTATCAAAGCGCGCAAATATGCAGTACACAAATGAAACGTGACCTAGTGGAACCCCTTTTGGTATGCTGGGGTGAGCCTAAAATGAAATGTATTTATGCTACAAATGCGAAGCATTAAATTTAAACGTGTCACATCAAATAGGGTAGGCTCCTAAAGAGTACCATGCCAGGACTCTTATTTTCTAGGGCTTATGCATGCAATGGAGACAAAAATCAAGAAAAGTTAGTTCAATCAGACAAATACACATAACACATTATAGCAAAGCAACACAAAAAATAAAGCAATAAAAGAAATAGAGGGGTTGGATCCCTCCCCTCGTGCCTAGTGTCCTTAATAGGGTAAGGTCGACTCTATCTTAGGCAATTCTAATATGGATGCATGAGGTTTGGCTCACTAATGCATCTAGACTCGACAGGTTTTAGGTCCCCGAGCCTTCAGACTTGGAAACCAAGGGTCATCAATCCCAAGGATCTTTGTCGGTGGCTCGACCGATTCCCCAGACACTGCTACGCACACATCGTGTCACGGCTACATGTCATGAGTGAATCTATCGAACATCCTCAACCTTTGACTAAAAGCTAAAGGCTATGAAACCAAAGCTTAAAATAGAAGATTGAGTGACCCCTTGGATCATACTACGCACACATCGTGTCACGATCACAAGTCCAAGTGAGTCTTCTAAAATCCTAATAGGGTGGAGTGGCGTGACAAGCCACTAAAAGAAAAATAAATGAGGGATAAAAAATAAAGCGTATGCACGTATGCTAGTGCTCGTTTGGAGAGGAGGGATCGAGAACCAATGTGAGGCTCTAGGGAAAAATCCCCCCACCCAAATGCAATGTAAAACGCGAGATCACATAAATAAACCATCCATCCATCACATCAATCGTACGCAAACAGGTGAGGAAGCGAGTTGATACGCGCGAAATGCAAAAATCCTAAAAAGGAAAAATACAACCCTAAACATTCAAATGCGATATATGAAAAGGTTAAAAGAAGATAAAGATTGACTAGATCAAATTTGCTCGGACTCTCTAAGTCCCCAATGGAGTCGCCAGCTGCCGCGCCCCATTTTTTTAATAAGAAAAATATGTAAAAGACGAGTTTAGAAAAATGGCTTTTGATTCAATTTTTGATTGAAAAATGAATTTTTGATTTAAAAAGAGAATAAAAAATATGGGTCTAAATGGGACTTGAAAATGTGACGATTTGACCCAAAATATAGTTTAAAATGGATTTTTTGCCACTTGGTATAGAGTTAAGGTGTACCAAGTCACCTAAAAAATGAATTTTAAAAGAAAAAAGTAGAAAATCCTTTTTAAACGACTCCAAGTCTACGAAAATCAGAGAAAAAGATTCGGGAGTCACATTTGAAGAAAGGGAAGGCAAGGATAAGAATCCAAGGCACCCTTTCAACCTAGCCAAGGCTAGTTGCGCTATTTAGTCAAAGATTTTCTTATTTTAACCTAAGGATTTATCACATTTGGATGTACTATATGAATGCAAACCCTAGACTTAAGAGGGTATCGGGAGGTCGAAATTTCTCTTCAAAGCTCAATTGGTGCCAATCACATTAATTGTGATGCCCAATGTGGACTTTTTGGAGAGGTCACGAATAATGCAAGTCATGAGACTCGAATGAAAAAAAAAGGAACAATAATAACAATAAAAATAATTGTATAAATATACATGACCTAAAGGAATGCATCATATCGGGTGCGGGGGACTAATGTTCGTGACTTTCAATGTTCCCTTTAATAGAGGGAATACGAGCGTGCTAAGGTTAGAGAAGCCAAACTCGTCCATATCCCATATTCAAGGGGTTATCTCTAGTCTAATTAGGCAAAATGCACTAATCTACCCCCTAATTTCCTAAATGAGATGCAAATCTAAATGTTATATATACATAGGGGTAAGGAATATTTTATTAGGGGAAATATTGTGATGCCCCGAGGCAGAAGAAAAGGGAAAAATTTCTGGTGAATAGAGTTTTGTGGGAAAATCCGGCCAGAAGCCGTGCAAATTCCTTATATTTTTCTTAAAATTCCCTTTTCTTTGACAAATACCACTTTATAATGGCCATACTACTCAATCACCCCACAATAAGTGCCAATGAACCTAGAAAATAGGATTTTTCACTTCGGTTTCAAATTGAGCAAAATTAGGTTTTCTCGATTTTCTCGCCGGATGAATTTTCGGTACTGGCTAAGGATCAATTTGATGAGTAAAAGTGACTTTTAAGTGAGAAATAAGATGTGACTAGTGGCAATGGTATAAGGTTAGTGAATGAGAAGTAAAAACCCTAGTACGTGAGTTTTTAAGAAAAACGGCGCGAACCGGCGGGTCCCACGCATTACCGATTGAACGCACCGCTTGACCACCATTTTTCTTACCCAACAAGTTGTTGACTTTTGCACATAATATCTTCTCTCTTGGCAGCATGTTGACCGAAAATTGGTGGCTAAGAAAGGCAAGAAGGAAAGAGAAAAAGAAAGGGTGGTGGTGGTGACACTTGTCACCACCTCATGGCTTCTTACCCAAGACAAACTCCATCCATTTAACTCCAATACTTAGCATTTTCTCTTCATTTTCTGCTGCTAAGAGCCGAGAGAGAGAGAGAGTAAGAACAAGAGAGGAAAAACAAAACTCTTCTCCATTTCTTCTTCAATCCACCAACAAAGTGCGAAATCAAACAAAGTAAACCGATTAAACCTACTCTTGAGTGATTATCTAGTGATTGGTGGTGAAAATTTGGGAAGAGAAAGCTTGGGGCTATACTTGGAGAACTCAAATCAAGGTAAGAGGATGATATCTCTCTAACTTTCTCTTTCAATCATGGTTAAAGTGAGCTTAGTAGCTTGATTGGTGGTGGATTCATGGATGCTAGCATGTGTAGAAGTTTTTCCCCAATTTAATTGATGAACTAGGGCTGTGGAATTTCTGCCCAACTTGATGTGTGATACTTGTATGTTACCATTGAGGTTTTATAAGGTGTTTTGGGAGTGATTGGAGTGAGAAATTAGGGAAAATTTCACTAGAAACTACAAATTTCAGATTTCTGGAAAATTCTTGATCATTTCTGTCCGAATTTGTATCTATGTGTTAGAGGCCGAATTGGCCTTGGGTCAAAGAAGAAAAGTTGTAGAAAATGATGTTTTATAGGTGCCTATAAAATTTCAGCTCAATCGGAGCAACGCAGAACGTGAAAAGTCCAAAATACCCCTACTGTTTTAAGAATTTCCCAGCAGTCCGTTTCTTCAGTTCAGTCCAGTTTATCACGATTTTTTGACCAGGATCCATTCTGATTTAGCTCTGGGACAAAACATAAAAGTTGTAGTGTTATGAAGTAGCTTTAAAATGCCTCAAAGAAAACCTGATTCGGACTTGTGTACACTGAGTTATGTCCATTACAGTGTTCTGCATTTAAACAGCCAACGAATTGGTTTCTGGTTTAGTAATTCGAGAATTTCACTAAGTTACATTAGGAACTGGACTAAGTGACCTTCATGAATGTTGTAGCTCTGTGTCTTAGCTTCGAAACGGCATAGGTTTCGTTTTAATCCGATAAGCGTAGCCTCGGATATGTTATTTCCGCATTTGTACATCAAATCTGTCTTGAACTAAATTGAATTTCTGCACTTGTACTTAATGCGATTCTTGTTATTATGATATTGTGAGCCTATGGAACGGCTCTTGACATAAATTGCTGATATGTATGATGTTGGGTTGTGTTTGAGAAAAACAATGAAGCCTAAAAGGCTGGAAAATTAGGTAAACACAAAGGGCATGCTGCCCGAATTTATACTCGAGGACTAGGAAACGAGACTTGTAACTTGTGTAAAGTTAAGTGATTATTACTTGAACTAGCAAGCACGTTTGCTACTTTGTTTGTCGAGGGTTATACATTAGGACTTGGCCGAACTTGTACCTTGAGGAAAAGACATAATGGCCAATGTAAACTTGTATTTCCTTGTACTTTCAACTCAAGTGTTATTTCCAAGTATCTATACTACAAAACCTTATGATTTGAAAAGCGAGCAAGTGTTTCACGAATGCCTTTCAAATGAATTTCAATTGGTTGATTCTTAATGAACGGAACGTTTAAGTTTCGAATCTTACTCGTGTTTCAAGTTCTCAAATTGGATTTTTATCGCAGAGCTGGACTTCAAACCTGGAGTATAGTTGAACGTGAATACTTGAAGCACTATATTTTGTGTGAGTGATCCCTCGACTGTCCCAAAGTTACTTTTGAACTAATTCTTGCATTTATTACTCCATTGCATATCATTTGGGGGTTCGGGTGTGTGCCATGACATAATTTGGCTCCAATGAGTTCCTGGAAAGTCTTGTGCTTAGAACCAATGTCTCCACTATTGTTTACACGTTCTTTGGAGCATGATGGCTCCTTACTTCTGTTTCATGGTTACATGATCTAAACGAGCATTGGATATTTAAGTACAAGAACTTCACTGGCTCACATGAGCAATAAATGAACATTTGATTAATGCATCATGACATCATATTAATGCTTTATTGTGAAATATACTTGGCTGTTGATTTTACTGGTCACTCGCTGAGCTTCTAGCTCACCCCATATTATCTTCTTCTCCCCACAGGGATTGAGGTAAAGGAAGACCTTGTATTTGGATCTTTGTGTGGCTGGATGTCGTACATCTTGTATAGTTTAGTTTTGATTTTGATTTATGTACTTTTGGGCTTGTATAAATATTTGGAATTGAATCGGATGTAAATCTACATTTTTCGCTTAGAACTAGTTTCCGCTTCGATTGTGATATGTAAATTTTGGAGAATATGATGTAAAAGTTGAGTTTTATCTTGTAATTCATTCGAGGACTGTAGGGAATGACTGAGTCCTGGCGAGAACTGGGCAGGCGGCCCGTTGACCCCTCTGGTTCGCCTTAGGGGAAAATGGGGTCGTTACAAATATTATGTAAAAATGATAAAGATCCTAATAAAGGGAAAAATATGCATGAAGTGTAATGTAATCATACAAACATGATTTAGCGAGGGAGGTCCCTAAGGGTCTAGCATTGGACTAGCCCATGTCTATGGATCCTCACTAGCATTGGACTAGTAGGAAATCGGAACAAAGGGGCCATAACTAGTGTTGGACTAGTGTGGTGACGTCACACATTCATTACAATCAAATAAATCATGTAAAGCATAATAAAGCAAATAAACACATAAACCACATAAAACACATAACACGTAAGCATGATATCTAGATGCAAGACCCTAAGAAAATAGATAACACATAACACATAAGCATGTAAAACATACCAAGCAAATAAAGCAAACAAGCCCTAACTATTACAAAAGGGGAGGCCCTACTACAATCTAAGGGGCAAAAGGAACAAAACAATTAAATCTCTAACTATTACAAATTTGGCATTCAAGTGCCTTTCGAATAATCAAATTGAATTAAAAAATAAATATACAAAGCCAATAAAGCAAATGAATGAAATGAATAAAAAACATTGAAGAGGCATACAATCAAACATGTAAAGTCACATAGGGCACGTAAGGTCACATAAAGTAAGGGATATGGTGTACCTCCCTTGAGTTGGAGCCCTAATGATATGAATTCACTTATTTACCCTCCAAAATACAAAGAAAGGGTCAAGGCATCACTTTAGTTAAGAAATAAATCACAAAAGATAAAATAAACATGAAATTGAATCAAATAAATCATGCAAAAAAACTCATATTTAAGAAGTCAAAAGAAGAAAGGACTTGATTGCAAAAGTTGACAAAGTTTTGAGGTCAAATATTAAAGAAAAATAAAGTTTAAGGACCTATTTGTAATTAAATTAGGAACTCAATTGAAGGAAGTTACAAATTGTTAGGGCCATAGTATAATTAACGAAAAATACAGAGACTGATCTGTAAATTCATTTTCTGGTTTCTTAATGGATCAGGCCACTGGGCCATTTTATTTATTTGCTTGGGCCCAAACCTTCCCCAGCCCAATAGAAACCCGAACAAAATAGATGGACTAGTCTACTATTCTGACCCCAAGAATGATCCAACAAAACTGATGGGCTTTAACCCTTCAGCCCAAGCCAAAAACCCAACAAAATAAACCAAAAATCCATTAGCCAAACTGAATCAAGTATCATTACCCAAACCCTAAACCATATTACTAAGTCCAATAAGATAAGCAAATCAACGAAAAAATTATTAAGCCATAATTATGTCCTAAAATCAAGAATTAATCAATCCAAAAGACTACTTAAAAATATTGAAAAATCATTAAAATCTAAAAGGGAGAAATGAGTTTAACTTTTTAATCCTCTGGGCTATATCAAAATAAAGGAGAAACTTGGAAGGTTCAATCACAACAAAATAAGGACCTAATTGGAGGAATCGTGAAGGTTTTGGGGTCGAAATTAAAGAAAAGTAAAGTCCAGGGGTCAATTTATGAATTCATAAACAATTTCCAACCCAGCTTGCCTTCCTCGCAATGCCCAGACTATTTATAAGCGCTACCAGATTTTATTTACAAGCAAAATGCAGGCCACTCATCTTCCCGGATTTGTTTTCTTGGATTCAAGTTTTCACAAAGATCATATCATTTTTCTCACGTACAAAAAATGCAACAAAACTCACCCTTCAATTAGAATTTTCAGTTAAGCATTTTATCAAACAGGTTGGGGGCATTGGAAATTTCACCAACTCCTTACTCAAATGCAGCTAATCAGCCCCCAAATTTGTCAGCAGCATAGAAAACAGTCCAATTAACGCATATAGCATGCGTATTCAAAAATCATGAACAAACAACAGGAAAATCGCAACAAATATAATCACGGCAGCATGCTTCGAAGGCTTGAACAGAACCAAAATTTTTAAAGGAGAAAAACAGCTTACATGCTCCTGCTTGGTGAAAATTTTGCAGGCGGAGGTAGGAAGTTCCGGTGGTGGCAGCGGCTATGACCTTTCCTTGCTATGGCTTTCGTTTGAACCCTCCGAAGGAAACCCCTCCAATTTCCGGATTTCTCCCTGCTCTTGCTGAAACTCTCCTCTCTGGTTTCCTTCCCCGAGCTGCTGTCTTCTTGCTTCACGGCCGCGTTTTTCTTTTCTCTCCACCCCCAGAACCTAGCCGCAGCCAGGATTTTTCTTGCTCTCGGCTCTCCACTCTCTCGGCCCTCAACCGAAGCCCCTTCCTCCTCTTCTTAAGCTCCCGGACCTCCCTTTTTATCCGAAGCCCCTTTGTCCGCCACCAGACTTCACTCTGTTTTTCCTTTTTCCTTTCGTTCGACCAAGCTCCTCTTCCTTTTCTTTTCCCGATCCTCCCCCAATCCTTTTTCTTTTCCTGTGTTTTTCTCCACCTCCTCCAGATTCAGCCGCCACTCCCCATCTCCTCTTCTTCTTTTTCGTTCCTTTTTCTGCTTTAGCCCCCGTTCCCACTCTCTGTTTTTCCTCCGCCTTTTTTTATTTTCTTTTTCTCTTGCCCGTCTTCTATATCCAACTCCCCAAACCAAGCCTTCTTTCCCTTTTCTTTTTTTTCCTGGCTTTTGTTAATGCCACCCTCGACGTCCCTTTTTCTTTTTCTTTATTTTTCCTAAAAATTCTCAAACCTCTACAAGTGTCTCTAACACTTCACCCCTTAAGTGATGTGTTGTTAAAAAATAAGAAGGGACACTTGTCCCACATGCAAGTTTCCACTTGTCAATTTTTCTTTTCTTTTTTCTTTTTTCCTTTTTAACCTTTTTTCCTTGTTTTTTCTGAATTTTAATATGAAGACAAAAATAAACTAGAGCAAAAATAAAATAAATAGCAATAATAAAATAAACAAATAAATAAATAAAATGAAATGAAAACCCTAAAATCGAAACAAATAGATCTAAAATTAAATTAATTAAACAAATAAAGTTAAAAAATAAAAAATTTGGTGTCTACACAAGCCATTAAAGAGAATAAAACCTAGAAAATGAGAAAATTACGGGTTCTCACACTCTCTCCCCCTTAAAAGAATTTCACCCTCGAAATTCCTTATCATCGCCTTCTTCGGGATACAAAATTTTTCTACTTCCCTCTCACAATCAAATTGAGTATCGCACCTAGCTAACCAATCCGTATCCCTTCACTAACCAAGCTCATTGAATTCTTTCATATAGTTTCTGTTTCCTTCTCAAATTGAACTCAATATACCCCATTCTAGTGGTCAAATGGTAGAATACCAGAATCTTTACCTTCCACGTCTTCAAACGAGTCAGGGGCTTGATGTTGCTAGCTCTAGGGCATACGCCCGAGCCGACACCTTTGGTTCATTCTTCTCCCCCTTCGATTGGTCAGGGTTGGTTGTGGTTGTCTGTTGGCTCCTACTCCCTTCTCGCGATCGGCTTGGGCAATTTGTGATTTGATGATCTGCGCTCCCACAACGCAGACATTTTCTTCCTTTCTTCCAGCAGACATCCTCCGTGTGATTTGGCTTCTCGCAGTACCCGCAGGGACCACGGGAAGCGGAGACTGAGCCTCTCTGTGAGGCACCACTTGACATCCTCGGTAATTGTGCTCCCCCATTTCCCCTTCCAATCTTAGGAGGCGTACCCTTATCCCCTTGCTCCGAGGTACTTCGAGGAAATCCCCTTTTCTTAGCTTGAAAGTTTCTAACTTGAAATCTTGCGATTTCCACTCGTTGAGTTTTCTCCACCGCGTCACTAAAGGTATTGAGTTGGGCTACAGCCAGGTCTTTCTGGATCTCAACGTTTAATCCTTGGACAAAACGCCTTATCCTCCTTTGCTCAGTCACGATTAACTCGGGAGCGAACTTGGATAACCAGGTGAACTGGCTCTCATATTCGGCGACGGTTTGAGTTCCCTGGCGGAGCCTAATAAACTCATCTTCTTTCTTTTCCTGGATCAGGGGTGAAAAATATTTCGTGTTGAACTCCCTCATGAAATTCACCCACGTCCTTGGGGTTTGTTCTCTTTCCCATTTCAGTCTTATGATGTTCCACCAAGAACGGGCTGCTCCCTCCAGTTGAAAGACAGCAAATGTGACTTGTCGCTCCTCGGTATAATGTAACGCAGCAAATATATCAATCATCTTCTCTAACCATTTCTCGGCCACGTCAGGGTCTGGTCCTCCTAGAAATTTCGGTGGTGAGAACTTCTGAAATCGTTCAAGGGCTTTATCCTCACCCTCGGTATGATTACCAGGATTTTTCGGCTGATGAATAGGATTTTGACCTTGATGTTCTACTACGTGTGCCAAAAGGTCGGTCATCCGTTGAATGGCTGCGGCCACTTGTATGTTCGGATCAATCCTGGATTCAGGGTTTGGTTCAGAAGTAGTTCCCCTTGTATCACCTTCAGTCGTGGGTTGCCTACTTCCCTGACCACGACCATGTCCACTACGGGTGCCTTCCATATGGCTTAACCAGTCTAGGGTTGGACCGCGAATATGGTATTAAAACCAAAGTGTGCAGGTGCAAGTGATAAAAGTAGGTAATATACATATATCACATCTAACACAGACAGATCACACAATAGCAGTTAATTAGATACAAACAAAAGGAACCATCATGAATATTACTAACTAGACTAATGGTGCAAGACCAACCAACTCTCTCTCTAGGGTTCCAGGCACGATCTACGAGAATAATACGATTTATATCTTAAGCAAGGTTAATCATCCGTAATGAAACCCTAACACATCACAAGACGTTCCATAGAATCAAATTTCTAGTCCGCCCAAGTCATTTCTAACCTAGGCTCTTGTCCATTTAGTAGTCGGGCACAAGAATCCCGAAATAAGATAATTTCAGAACTCGGGCTGGCCAGTCCCAAGAGTAATTCATCTATAATCGAGATTCTTACCTGACCTACAGATCTACTATCTCAAAGCACCATGATAAAGGTTAAAACTTATAACACTTCACGATCCATAACTTATACTCAAATAGCAGTGACAGCCCCACCTCCCCCTAAGGCGAACCAAAGGGTTCGGCAGGCCGCCTGCCCAGCTCTCGCCGGGCCGCCTGCCCAACTCTCGCCAGGACTACAGATCCGGAACGAGCATAAACCCTACCGACCGCTCAAAAGAACTTCAAGAAGATAACATTCACTGTCCGAAACCCAAACAAGCACAACAACTTTAGATAACCCTAGAAAAGAACATTTCCAAACCCAATCAACTAAGGAACATGGCTAAACACTTTTATATACACATGGTTACAAATTTACAATTCAAAAGGGAATTGTTTATTCAAAATACATTTAAGGTTTTCCAACCATCGAGAAGCCATACAAAAAAATACTAAAACTAGCTCAACTCATGCTTCAAAATATCAGTCTCCAAAAGGTGGTTTCCTGTAAGGAAAACAAGGATAACAAAACGGGGTGAGCTAGAAGCTCAGTGAGGTACCAAAATAATAACAGTCAAGAACCAAGGAACTTCATGCTCAATTAATCACATAGGTGCATCAAATAAAGAGAGGAACCAAACAACTTAGATAAAAGGATACAGGTGGCTCTCAGGAGCCAAATTCTCCGTTGCAGTACTTGATCCAACTATGTTGACCCTCTGTCAACTTTCAAATAAGGAAACCAGTCCAGTAGAACACCACTTTAACACCAAAACCCCGTTCACCAAACATACCCCTTATCGGGCCCGAACGCCAAACAGGAACAGGAATGGTAATACTCGAGTATACCGGAATCAAGAGTCTCAATACTCAAAGATTCCATAAATACAGGCACCCACGGATTGTCAATTTTCTCGACCAAACCCTTGTATGGCTCGATTTAATTAACTCCCCATGAGGTTGAGCTCAAGTTTAACAGGATGATCAAGTTTAACAGGACAATCATTGGACACACTTCCAAACGATCTCATAACAAGTGCAAGTAACAAGTTCAAGTACATAACAAATACAAGTAATAGATTCCAGTTTGTTCAGTACAGGCAAGAGAACGAGTGTGATAAAGTACACCCTCGTCTCATACAAGATAAACAGTCAGGAAAGATATTCAAATAGCAAGTTGCAAGTACAGAAAACCAGTTTAGCAATAACTCAGGGGAGTGGTGTACTCACTGTTCAAATAAGGATAACTTCAAAAGTTTCCTTCCCAAGTGTGGCTTTAATTTTCGGCACCTCCTAGAACAATCAAGGCAAACACTTAAGACTTGACTCCAAGACCTAGTGTAGAATTTGCAAGTGAGACTCGGTTACGAGCCATATGCCTAGCCAAAAGAACCATTAATGCAAAGCAAAGAGGTGACCTCGGAGTAAAAGGTAACAATTAGTCCTATAGGCATGAATAACCTCAAAACTCTACCTATAATGATTGACCAACTCCAAATTTGAAGTAGAAAATGAAAGTAAGGTCAATACTAGAAAAACAGGATTTTTCCAGTTTCGCGCAACCCTATATGAAAACTCATATCTCAAGTTTTGTAAGTCCAAAATTAGTAAAAGTTATACCATTGGAAAATACATTCAAAGGGCTATAACTTTCCAGAAAACACCGTGGTAAGATTCGGAACGCAAGTCAGTCGAATTCAAGCCGCAAGTTGCTGCTTTATCCAGTGGAAGACAGAACAGGTACAATATTTCAGTCAAATTTGAAAAATCATCATAAATGGTACAGAGATAAACAGCATCTTAAATTTACATAGTTTATATCCCTATGAATCTAGTTTAAAACGCAACAAACAGAATACAATTCTGACATTCCTACATCAAGATATAGCAAATCTCTCGAGACTGGGCAGAAGCTCCTGCAACCATTTGGACAGCACTTCCCCTTGTCTTTCTTTACTTTTCCAACCAAACCTCAACACCCAATCACAAACTATCAACACCTTCAATTAGAGCCACAATACCCTTCAACACAACCAAATGGTAGCTCAACAAAGAAACCCTAGAAAAGTCCCAAGTATAAACCTTAAAACCAAAAGACAGTTTTGATGTCATTTAGCGGAATTAACACAACTGAAGCTATCATTGTCGGACTGGGGTGTAATTTACACTGATTCGAAGCTAAGAGGAAGGGTTACAATGTTGAAGAAGGCCACTCAGTCCAGTTTGTAATGCAACTAGGTCAAAAGTTCAGTACACTAAACCAGAACCGCAAAAACAGGTTATCAAACCGTATTCTGGTTAAACATCCATAATTCAGGTTACAAAAATCCAATTCAGGTGATTCCAAAGCCATCCAAAAGCTAAGAGTCCAGGCTACATTTCTTAAGAAGGCATAAAAACCTAAATCAGTAGTATTCCTGGTCAAATTAGCCAATTACAGAAGCAATTATCAAGTTCGGGTAGAAACAGGGCAGCAGGGGTATTTTGGTCTTTTCATAGGCTACATTTCTCCGATTGAGCTGAAATTTTGCAGGCATTTCTAGAATATCATTCCCTACAACTTTCAAGTTTTAATCCAAGGCTAATTCGGCCTCGAACCATGATGAACAGTGCCAGGCAGAATGTAGGACATGAAACCCTAGCTTTCCAATTTTCCTTCCAAAACAGAAATTTCCTGCAATTAACCACTTTTTCCACCTTCTAGCTTCCTTAAATATCATTTCCAATCATCATACATGACCACATAATAATAATCATATGAAAACAGAAAAATCACCAATAATTATAAAACTTCACCAATTCAACAAAAAATCAAGATATAATCCATAAAATTACATCTTAAACTACCACCAATCATGAATTAAACATCATTAGATGGAGGAGAGGGGTTCCTTCACTACTCACCTTAGCAACACAAGAGAGGGAGCAACTAATCACCTTAGCCTTCCAAACAACTCCACTAAACACCTCACAACCACTCACTTAAGGGTTTTTATGGAACAAATGCAAGATTAAATGGTTAGTTTGTTGGATTTGAGCAAGATTGAAGCAAGACTTGGAGAGCTTTTTCCTTTCTTTTTGTTGAAGAGAGCCGGCCACTATGAGCTTGGAGATGAAGTGATTTTTGATCAATTTTTGGTTTATTTAGTAAAATGGTAAAAGAATGAATAGTAGTCAAAAAGTGAGAATTAATCTCTAAGTGATACTTGTCACTTTCATTAATGCATCTCTATCTCTTTGTTTCCTCTCACCCCAATCCAAAAAGCAACCTCTAATTATCCCATAACACCCAGTAATTTAAACCCAATATCCAAAACTTAACCTAGTTGGCCGAATTTTTCCGAACTTTCCGTACTGGCGGGTCCCACGTCCGGTATATGCTCTTAATTTCTCAAAAACTAACCACTACTGGAAAAATCACCCAAAAACTATATTTACTCATAAACATTATCTAGAAAATTTCCTAATAAAAAAAATGCAGAAAACAAGCCATTAAAGAGAATAAAACCTAGAAAATGAGAAAATTACGGGTTCTCACAAGGAGTGAGTTAAACAATTGTTAGTTGCAATCTCTAGTTTGTAACCGTAGAACCATGAACCAAGAGGGAGTACAAGTAGGAGTCTGATGCAGTGGAAACTGAAGCAGGATACAAACGTGCAGCCGCAATTTTTTGTCAACCTTTAAAGGGGAGGAGGTAAGATCTATAAACACTAGCTACATGTTGATTTTAGCTAGAAATTTGAGCTTGTTGCTGAAGTAAATGTCGAGCAACAATTGTAAAATCTCAGAAAAATTGCAGAAACTGAGTGTTGAACTGGAACTTGCAACTGATGTCAAAATTTCTTGAGTTAACAACGTTATGAGGTGCATGCATCAGATTATCTTTTCCTTCTTCAGTCTAAGGGGGTCGGTTGTAGGTCAGTGAGTGTGAAGTGGAGAGAACTGTACGTGAAAGAACTCTGATGCAAGCTGTGGTACCTCAGTTTTGCAGCCTTGCGCAGAGCTGAGTTTCATTCAGCTTTCCTTTTAAATTTTGGGTCAAGAACTACCCTGTCTACCTTAGGATAACCTGCAACAAATTAAGTATCTACTGCATGAGTGATTGAGACCAAAAATTGAAGAAGAAAAAAATGGAGAAAATGCCAAATGATAAACTATTGTTTTGCTAGAAATTTAGTGACTGCAACCGAAAGAGAACAAAAGGAAACTTTGATTGTCCTTTGCAAATTTTAACCTCTAGACAAACGTATAGAACTGTAGCATGTCATAAGCTCTTAACTTCAACCAAAGTAAGACAACCATGAATTGAAACTAAAGGAAACCTTGAAGGAAAAGGAGCAATCTGCTGCAACAGCTTCTTACACTCTAGCCGAGAGGAAATTAAAACTTAATTCAGCATTGTTCTCTAATGTGGCTGTAACTTTATATTCTTGCATAAAATGCTCTATAGTTGGATACCTACGTCCTGCAAATTGAGTAGGGAGGAGAAGGGAAGGAGAAATTTTGTAATAAACTCTTACACGTTTGATATACCTAATACTTAAGCTGCCTATGAATTTAGCTAGGAAAATGGACCCTTGGCCGAAGGAAAAAAATTTGTGCAGCAATCAAAAGTTTACTAGGAAGAAATTGCAGAAAATGAATGTATGATCAGATATGGTTCTGTGTTTCATGTAATTCTTTTAACCTTAATGGGCTATAACGTTTGTGAGACAACTTCAGAAGTACAAGCTAGCAGTAGAATCAGGCAAGAGATAAGTTAAACATCTTAGTAATTGGATTTCTCTAAATGGCAGGGCTGTCTCTAGTACAGCAACTGCAGAAATGTTAGTTAGTATGTTTAGCAACCCGGCAACCAAGTTAAATGACTTGGTTATGCAATTGTACTTGATGAATGAAGACCACTTATTAGAATATAAACATTTTCTGGATGTTGGAGTACATTATGGCCGAAAGAAAGGTGAGAGTCTTGAGCAACCTTTGAGTTAGTTGTCAACTTTACATGTTCTACTTAAGGCTACCTTGTAGCTTACTAAATGTAACTAACATGGCTACATGGAACATGAGAGTGAAAGGAAAGATTTAAGGGAAAAATGAATTGTTAGGAAATCGTACATTTTAGCTACCTGGTTACAAAACTACACTCATGAGCAAATAAGAAATTTAAAACTAAAAGCTAATGAATTAATACAAACTTAAATCATAGGTAGCTTAGAATTGGTTTGGAAGTAAAAAGGAAAGGATGAAAAGTTTGACCTTAGAATATAAAGTAGAAAATGGTTTTATTCTAATTTAAATATTTATAGATTATATTCATGGGAAATATGTATATTTCTTGGTTTAAATGATAAAGTTAATAAATTTCAAAATAAAACATAGGATAAAAAGTAAATAAAGAATATATTTGTATCTCAAGGTCAAACTTGATTTTAATAATTTAAATAATAAAGTAAGAATGATAAGTGATCACTTATAAATTATATATTTACACCCGAGGCTCGAGAATAATTTATTGGGGTATTTGGTGAGTGTTTTCTGAATTTATGTGTTAAACTACTTATGCGTACCTAAGTGAAATTATATGACAAATGTGCTTATTATAAATTATTACTAAATGATTCAGTGTAAAGTGTATCTGAATTGTCCCTTGCCTTCTAAGTCGGGAGAGTACTTTATCGCACTCGGTTTAGTTGAGCTTGAAGGTCGATAATTGACTGAATGTTACTGTAAGTGTGCATGAATGTAAGCCGTATGTGTGCCTCGCGGCATCGACTGAATTGGGCCCCAAAACCCTCTGTTCAACAGACTATTCGAGCCAGCAAAGGGCTTGGTCGGGTAGGACGGTAGCTTTGGGTAAATGTTTTGGTATATTCGAGTATTACCACGAGGTTGGGAGATCATTGAACTAATTACTGAATGTAGGGGATTGTTTATTGTTTTGGAGAACATAAGGAGGTGAATTGGGGGAAAGTACAGTGATATTGAAATGAATGTACAATGGTATTGAAATGAATGTACAATGACAGTGAATGAGTGTCTCTTGACACTGAAATGAATGCTCAATGACATTGAAGTGGCTCTAATGCGAGCACCGTATCCTTTTAAAAGCGATTGTTCAGTCAAATGTTTCCCCCAATTGTTTAATGAAAGTGATTGTACAGTGAAATGTGCACTACTTGCTTAATTGTACTGATTTAAGTGTTTATTAAATGTTACTTGCTCGGCAAACCTCACTGAGCATTAGCTCGGCCTTTTAGCTTTGTTTTCCTTACAGGAGTTGGAGGTCGGGGGTTGAATGAGGGATGTGACGGCCCCACCTCCCCCTAAGGCGAACCAAAAGGGTTTGGCGGGTCGCCTGCCCAACTCTCGCCGGGACTCACTCACTCACTACAGCTCTTAAATGAAATCGGAATAAAATCACAAGAATAAATAGGGCAACGATCCAAAACTTAAAGCGGAACTTATATACATTTCCAACCCAAAAGAGAGTATAAACATCGAATATACAAAGGTTCTCAATCCTTCATACGTCCAGCCCGTGCCAAGTATTGGGGCGAGAACCATTACAAAAAAAACAAAAGAACTAGACTAGGATAGTCTATGCTCTCATCTTGTTCGCCGTCCCCTGTTAAGGAAAACAAAACTAAAGGGGTGAGTTAAAAGCTCAGTGAGGTTCCGAACACATAATCAAATAATCATTTCAATACATGAAACATGGAGTATCAATAATTCAAGAAATATTTACAATGGAAAGCGATAGTAACACATTCATTAAAAGGATACGGCTCACAAGGAGCAATTTGTTTGTTCGTTCGTTCTCCTGACATTTCCCCTTATTCCTCCAATCGTTCAAAATTGCATTTTTGTAAGTAAAATCTCTCGTTTGTTCTTTCATTCGTTCATTCACCCCCTTCCCGGCCGTTGGCCAGGCTCCACCCATCCGGACGTTGTCCGGACTACAAGATAATACTCGAGTATACCAAACGTTCACCCAGGGTCACCATATCGCCCGATCGAGTCCGCTTCTGACTCGAGTCGATCGGTAACGAAGGGCAGGGCCCAGTTCAGCCAGAAGGCTTACATTCATGCACAACTAGTTTTTCGTTCAATCATTAAATCATTGAAAATTTCACGTTTCATTTAGGTCGAGCGCGATAAAATACACGCTCGCCAAAAAAATTCGTTTTAGAAATCATTGGAAACATTTAACACATGATCAAACAATAACAACAAGTCATGAAGTCAAGGGAGATATAACAAACAAGGAACACTCACCTATGTACGCAAAACAACTTGCAAAATATCCTTCCGGATATTATCCTTAGTCACCGAGAAAACCTAAAGTTAACGAGACAGAATATTACAGCTCATCTAGCATAAACAATTAGGTATTTAAAGTGAAACGAGGACATTTAGACCCGTAGACAAAATAATTAGGGTTTCGTAGACCAAATGTAAAACCAAATTCAAAAAGATTATAAAATTTTCCAATGAAACACTTGAACCAAAGACAAGTCGGAATCCAACTAGATAGGCTAAGAAATACTATTTTCAGAATCGTTTATATGGTTCAAAATCATCTCATATTCAAGTAGATTTTATAAACTAAAGGTCTTAATGAAATTCATGTAAAAAGGAGAACAAAGTACCCAAGAAAACCCTAAACCACTTCTCTTTATTTGGTAAGAGTAAGCAAACATTTGGAGTTTCCAATTGAAGAAGGACCATGTTTTAAGATGGAAAAATGGTCATAGTATTTGCCAAACGAAAATATACAAGTTCAAATAGAAAATTAGTCCTTGAGCGAAAATTTGGGCAGCACGCCCTTTGTATTTACCTATTTTCCAGCCATTTATGGCTTCATTGTTTTCCTCAATCAATCCCAACATTACACACAATATAAACAACCACTCAATATGCTCAAGGCAATACAAGGACAAAAATTTAAGCTAACAACAAGTGTGGAAACAAAGTTTACAAAAGACAGTTTTGACGGGTTTTTACGGAATGGGCATATCCGAGGCTATGCTTATCGGATTGAGGTGCAACTTATACCATTTAGAAGCTAAGACAGGGGGCTACAAGGTTGAAGAAGGCCACTCAGTCCAGTTTGCAATGTATCTAGGTCAAATTTACCAAAACAACTCCAGATTTTCCAATTCAAAGTTTACTATGGCAGTCCTGACTCCTTCAGTCATATCTCAGAATATACAACTCCAATTCAAGTGATTCCAAAGCCATTTGAAAGCTAAGATACAAGGATATAAGTCTTAAGAAGATATCGATAGCCAAATCAGTAGTATTCCTGGTCAAAACAACTAATTACAGAAGCTGATTAGTATGTTCGGATAGAAACAGGGTATTTTGGTCTTTTCACCGGCTACATTGCTCCGATTGAGCTGAAATTTTGTAGGCTACTATAAAATATATTTTTCTACAACTTTTATGCTATAACCTAAGGCTAATTCGGCCTCTAACATGGAGCACTAAAATCAGACAGAATTGAAGTCATATTTGCCAGAAATCTGGAATTTTCGGTTTCAAGGGAAACTTTCTTCATTTCTTGCTTCAATCACTACCAAAGCCCCTTATATAATTTCAGATACAACATATATTAACCATACAGCAAGTATAGGCAGCAATCTTTCAAACCCTAACTCATATATCTAAAAAAAAAATATACACTATCCACCCAAATCTTGATAATAGCTATCATCCACCACAAATTTAAGGTGCTAAGCCAATTTAAACAAGATCAAGAGTAAGAAATGGGGAAATCATCATCCTTACCTTGCTTAAGTGTTTACCAAGAGCAACCCTAGCTTCCCCTTCAAAATTTCACCAGCACCTCACTAAATAAACACTCAAGGATAGTTTTAATCGGTTTAGTTTTTTTTCTTTCTCACTTGGTGGCTAGATTCAAGAAGAAATGGAGCAGCTTTCTCTTGGTATTTTTCTCTCTCTCTCTCTCAGCCAAGAAGCAGAAAAAATGAAGAAGAAAGATGGCTCCAAGTGATAAGAAGGCAAGAAAAAAAAAATCAACCAAAGAGCCATAGGGTGGTGACACTTGTCACCACCAAAGCCATACAATTTTCTCTCTCTCTCTCTCTCTCTTGCATTTTTGGCCCTAAATTTCGGTCAAAACTAGCTGGAAAAAAGGAGATATTTTGTTCAAGTATTAATGAGCTTGTTTGGTAAGAAAGTGGTGGTCAAGTGGTGCGTTCAATCGGTAGTGCATGGTACCCGTCGGTTCGCGTCGTTTTTTCTTAAATCGCATGTACTAGGGTTTTTTACTTCCTATTCACTAACTTTTTATCATTACTTCTAATCACATATTATTTCTCACCCAAAAGTCACTTTTAAGCATCAAATTTGATTCTCGCTCCGTACCGGATAATTACACTACGGATACACGTGAAAATCCTAACTTACTCCAACTTAAAAATGAAAAGTGAAACCCTACTTTTTAGGTTCATTTGCACTTATTGTGGAATGATTGGGTAGTAGGGCTATAATAAAATCATAAGTTCCAAATAAAAGTAAGTTTTTAAGAGAAACGTGAGGGATTTTACAATTTCAGTGATTAAAATTAGGGTTTCAATTAAAATATGGGAGATTTAAGAAAACCGGTTGGTCACAAGTGAATTAGGGTTTTTGATTAAAAATCTCAGGGTTTCTAGTCTTTTAAAACAGAATAAGGTTTTAAATCAAACCCAAAGAAATACACTTTAGTATTTTCTTTACAAACAACCTCCTAATTTTCAGGGTATCACAAGGCAACTTAGGGATTTATCATGAAGACTTTAGCATTGTGATTAGTATCTTAATAAGGTAGGAATTTTGTATCGATCGAAGTATTGTAAAAGAATGTGAATGGTTGGTTTTGGTTTATCGAAATGTTATCTCTGGAGTTAATGTATGGTTAATGGAAATTTCTAAAAGGTTATCTCTGAAGTCAATGTGGAATCAATAAGTCCTGGCGAGAGTCAGGCAGACGGTCCACTAACTTCTGGGGTACGTCCTAGGGGAAGGTGGGGTCGTCATAGGTGGTATCAGAGCTCTTAACGAGCTCAAGTTGGGAGAGGGTTCTTGAACTGTGGGGAATGGCCTATTAAGTGTTGACCGAATTACTATTGCTAAGGGAATTAGATATGTACGTTGGGTAGGAATTTCAAATATAGGTGATTTACTCTTGGGACTAGCCAGCTTGAGGTGTGAATTATCCTATTTTCGGATTCTTGTACCCGAGTACCAGGTATTTCATTCAATGGTTTATTTGCAAATTGGGAAGAATTTAGTAAATTGCCTTATGATATGACTAGGAATCATGATTAAATTTGGCAAGGTAGAATCAAAATGACCAAGTATAGCTTTTGAAAGTTAAAAGTGAAGAACTAGTAGTGAGATCTTGAATAATTTTACTAGTCGTTCAATGGTCAATGGATTATGTGCCATTTCTGACCCAAAAATGTGGGTTTAGACCTAAATTTTGAGTGAAATAATAGTTTAAGTAAGAACTATGCGGTTGTGAATAGCTCTAAACCGTGAGGAGAAGTTTTCAAAATTGAGGAGAGATAAGTTTAACAAATTTGCCATGTGATTAGTAT
Organism: Coffea arabica; assembly: GCF_036785885.1. Taxonomy (NCBI): domain Eukaryota; kingdom Viridiplantae; phylum Streptophyta; class Magnoliopsida; order Gentianales; family Rubiaceae; genus Coffea; species Coffea arabica. The sequence continues at coordinate 41,619,422 of NC_092329.1, forward strand.
GCTACCATTGCAAATAAATATATGCGAGTTATCCGTGAAATTGTGACTCCTTAAATTTTATTGGAGGATTATTTGGGGCTAATATCGAATAGGATAAAGATATCTAGTTGTTAGTTATTAGAAAACCTGATTAATGAAATGTTTGAATTCATTTAGAATACTTAAGAGCCATTAATGTATTTAGGTAATGATCATACTATTTGATTTGGTATCGGACATAATGGATCTAGAATTTACTAAGGAATTTTTTATTAGTCCTATTGATGGGGTAATTTCATTAGTGAATACGCTCAATGAGATTGTCACCTTGGCTATGTTGGGATGATTCAGTCGGAACTTTGTCATGTTTGGATACTGAATGTACTTAGACTAAAGACTTGTTTGATTTTCTATTAAAGTGTACTTGAGCTTGATATATGTTTCAATTGACTTTGTTGTGGTATAATTTAATTGATCATGAATTGCTTTGTACTAATGTGTAAGGATCGAAGACAACCTAAGAGGCGGAGTGAATTAGGTTTTCAAAAACCAGCTAAGATATAGGTCACTTTTTTTCAAAGCCTACCTTTCTTTTCTCAAAGACCACCCAATGGATCAGATTACAAACGAGCACAGGTATTCGTGAGATGAAGAAAAGAACAGTTTATATAGAAAAGCGGTAAACGAAAATAGAGAAACAAACCAGGCTTCAAACACAACTGAGGTTTGAACTGCACTTTTATATACCAAGTTACTTCAAGTTGAACAATCTTGCAACCAATGTTTTGTGTACAAAGAAGGGATCACTTCCTTCTTGCCCCAAACCATACTTGGTCAAGCAAGAAAATTTTACAAACACTCGAAAAACCCTCACTATGCTACACTATTGAAGAAGCTGTGTCACACTTGAAAAACTACCAGAAGATTGCACAAGTTAAGAGTACAAATGTTCCTTTTGAGTATTCTAACACTGAATCACTCACGATCTGATGTAGACTTGATGTGCAAAGTTGTCCTAAGGTGGTTGACTTTGTTCTTTTTATAGGAGACCAGAAAATTCTTCAATTAATACTGTCAACGGGTAGAAGGCAACTGAAGAGCCAACTAGCCGTTGGTGTTGTCGGACGTCCGATAGTCAGGTTTTATGCGTCCGAACGAGATCAATGAGTTCTGGAAGTTTTCTTGAATCTCTTAGGACGTCCGATCCCCTATCACCATGCGTCCGAGGGTAAAATGCATACTTGGAATTTCCTCTTCAATTCCATCGGACGGCCGATGCGTCCAATTGTGTTGCGTCCGAAGTGCAGCAATGCTTGTCGGACGTCCGATACTCAGGTGTTGAGCGTCCGATCATGATCAATAATTGTAGAAGCCCTGGCTTGTCTTCTTCGGACGTCCGAGTCTGAGTTCTTCACACGTTCGAAGATACTCAAAGGATGTCGGAAGTCCGATATTTTCCTTTTGTGCGTCCGACATCTTCCCCAGCACTTTTCATCCTTTTTGATCTTCTTTTTTGCTTTAAGTCCACAGACCTGTTTAGTGTCATTTCTGAAAAGGGGCTCTACAAAAAATATTAGTAACATCCATTTGTTTTGTAATCATCAAAAGATATAAATTGAGATAAACAATCTCCCCCTTTTTGATGATGACAAAACATTTGGATGGATAAAAAATATACGAATTGGAATATAACAACTCCCCTTAACGAAGTGCATGAGTGTTCAGGAAGAAACGCAATCTACACCATCAGTATCAGTGCTAATCTAATGCAAACTCAACTTCCCCTGAAACTGACTCCCCCTAACTAGTTACTCTATACTATCAGTGCTAATCCAATTCTCCCCCTTTTTGTCATCACAAAAGTGAGTGTTAGTTTTGATACCAGCAGTATCAGATAGCATCAGTACGATCCATCAGAAACATTAGCAATAGCACGCAATTTGATAACACAGATTTTTCAGTCAGATAATATCAACAAAATCCATTCATGTTTAGCACAATTTGGAATCAACAGAAACATTCATAACAAACACCTTCATTCAACAGATTCCATAACAAACAACCATTCATAACAAACATTCATAACAGTAGAAAGTATCCAGTTTTACAAACCAGGTGTACAACTTAGTACATAGCATACGGAAAGTTTTGCAATGCAAAAGATGAACTATAGTCCTAGATTAAGGTGCAGTGATCTAGTAGTGCCTAAATAGTGATTTTAGATGATCCATGCCTCCTCCTAGCCAGACGAAACTGTTCAGGGTCCTCTTCTTCCTCAGTTTCTTCATCATCATCTTCATATGCTTTCTCAGTTGCTGGAGCCTTGCCTTTATCCTTGGGCTGAGAACTAGAAGCTGGTGTGGTCTCAGTACCAGTAGTTGGCCCTGTGGGCTCAGGTCTTGGCTCATTTTGTATTGGAGGAACAAGAAGGTTTCTTTTTTCAATGAAGGAGGATTGTTGGGCAGGGGTCATGGTCATCATGAGACCATCTTCAATAAGCAAGACATGCTGTTTGAGGTCTTCAAGTAAAGAGATGACTTCAGAATTGGATGCGAAGTACTTGCTGGCAGACTTTCTAGGATGAATAGTGAAAGGAGAAACAAAGTCTGACTGATCACGAGGAGTCCTAGGAGTGACAGGGGTTTCATGAAAATTTTTCCTTCTAGACTCAGCCACAGTCTCCTTATAGCACCAATGGCCATAAAAAAATTTTAAGTTATTTCGTTCAAAATAAGCTTTTGAGAAAACTGATGAAGCACTGTTTTTGGGAGATTTTCCAGTAAAAGGTATTTCAAAATGGGCAAAGATAGGGGTCAGAAATCTGTCATAAGAGAGCTTCCTACGACTGTCAGTGCCAATTTTGAGCAGAAACGTGCACATTACAAATCCAAAGTCAATGCAGATTTTTTCAACAAATCAGTAGAAGAGATAGAGTTCCATTTTATTTGCATATGTTCTGTGGCCATCAGTTGGCACCAATAGATTCGAAATGATGGTAAAGATGATCAGATTCTGAGGACTAAGATCATCCAATCTTGCCTCAGTTGGAGTATTGAATTTGGTTTGAAAATAGGTCATGAGTTTAGCATTGTAAAAGTGATGGTAAGCAGAAAGAAATTCCTCATACGAAAAGAAATTTACAATTTTTCTTTTGAAACCAGGTTCAATACTAGTTTTCAGAATGGAATTCACAATGTCAGGAGTTAACGTGATGTCTACAGAGTTGACCCTAGAGATGAGTTCAGTGTATGATTTACCCTTTCTAAGATTAGCAAAGAATTGATAAAGCATGTCAAGGTAAAAGACATTAGGAATGGTCAGAAGATGAGTCCATTTCTGGAATTCAAACAGTTTAATAACGGGTTCAAGATCAAGCTTACGAAATTCATAGGGAAGGATGAGCCTTTGGGTAATAAACCCTTTTTGAGAAACTAACTCAAATCTGTCTCTGGCTTCATCATCAATGAATTTTGGAAGAGGAGTGAGTTCTTCTACTGGCTGAGAAACAGGAGCCTTTCCAGAACGTTTTCTTTTTGAGGTTTGTGTGGCAGATGCCTCAACATTTTGAGCCTCAGTCCTTGTCCTTGGAGACTTCTTGGTGGAGGGTTCAGGTATTTGCTGACTCTCAGTAATATTTCCTTCATTCTGCTGATCAACAGAGGGATCAGCAGACTGTTTTTTCTTGGATTGGGGAGTGCTCTTCCACTTTACAGTCCTTTTTCTTTTAGCAGACGACCTTATGACAGTTTCATCACCCTGGGTAGCCTGCTCTGGTTCCTCATTTCCACCAACAATGTTCCCTTCAGAGTTCTGCCCTTCCATCTGCTCATCAGATGATTCAGTAGTTGGAGTAACCAATTTTCTTTGGGCAGTTTGCTTTACTTTGCCACCACGGGTCACAATCTTCTTTTTATGTGCCACAGGAGGTGGTTCCACAATTTCAATGTCTTCATCCCTAAGCCTAAAGGACCATCCGGCACTAGTAGATCCTCCTCTGATTCTAACCATGATGCAATGTGGATATGATTTTTGATGCAGAGTGTGGTGTGTAGAGGAAGAATGCAGCATGAGTCAACTAGAATGCACTAAAATGCCGCAAGGAAAGAGTTATGTGAAATTAGGGTTTCGTATGTAAATTGGGAGTTTTGGGGTAGTTGGGGGTTAGGAGTGATTTTTATGAGTGGTTAATGAGCAATAGAGGTGTAATGGAGTTGGTTGAGTCAATTTCTTGGAACTTGGTTTGATGAGAGAGGAATTTGAATTTCAAATATGAGAGGAAACTGAAAGGTTGGGTCCAAGACTTATGGAAGAAAATGAACTGAGAAGGATGGGTAACTGCCTCATAGGGCTCAATTTTTGAGTGTCGGACGGCCGAATGAAGTGAAGCGTCCGACACAACAGTCCGAACCAGGGTTTTTCTGAAACTGGACAAAGAACACTGTCGGACGTCCGTTCCAATTCATCGGACGTCCGATAAAGATTGACAAAACTTAGAATATTTTTTCTGAAGCGCCCAGTTTTGTTCTCAAGAACACAAATTGATCCAGCGGAAGAGCTTTTGTGAGGATATCCAGCGATCTGCTCTTTAGAACAAACAAACTCAACACGGATTACCCCCTTGGAGACAAGATCGCGAATGAAATGATGCTTTATATCAATGTGCTTAGTCCTAGAGTGTTGAATGGGATTTTTTGTTAGATTAATTACGCTAGTGTTGTCACAGTACATGGGTACACATTCATATACCAAACCAAAATCATTCAATGTGTTTTTCATCCATAACAATTGATCATAGCAAGCACCAGCAGCAACATATTCAGCTTCAGTAGTGGACAATGAGATAGCATTTTGTTTTTTACTAAACCAAGAGACCAAGCAATTTCTAAGAAAGTTGCATATACCAGTAGTACTTTTTCTATCTATTTTACAACCACCAAAGTCAGCATCAGAGAATCCACATAAAGGAAGTTCATGACATTTTGGATACTACAAGCCAAAGTTTAAGGTTCCTTTAAGATATCTCAAAATTCTTTTTACCGCATTCAAGTGTGATTCCTTTGGACAGGATTGAAATCGAGCACATAAGCATACAACAAACATGATGTCAAGCCTACTAGCAGTTAAATAAAGTAAACTTCCAATCATACCTCTATATTTCTTTTCCTCAACTTTTGTACCTTCTTCATCTTTGTCAAGTTTGGTAGATGTGCACATAGGTGTTCCAACAGGCTTTGAGTCCTCCATTCCGAATCTTTTCAGCAACTCCTTGGTGTATTTTGTTTGATTTATAAATGTTCCATCTTGGGTTTGAATTACTTGGAGTCCAAGGAAGAAGTTCAGTTCTCCCATCATGCTCATTTCAAATTCTTTTTGCATGATGATAGAAAAGTCCTTGCACAAGCTCTCATTAGTAGCACCAAATATGATATCATCCACATATATTTGTACAATTAAAAGATCTCGTGAGATTTGTTTTGTGAAAAGTGTAGTATCTACAATGCCCCTTTTAAAATCATTTTCAATCAAAAATCCACTCACACGTTCATACCATGCTCTAGGAGCTTGCTTTAATCCGTATAAAGCTTTTGAGAGTTTAAAAACATGATTTGGATAAGATTCATTTTCAAAACTAGGAGGTTGGTCAACATAGACTTCTTGATCTATAAAATCATTTAAGAAAGCACTCTTAACGTCCATCTGAAATAATTTAAAATTCTTGAAACATGCAAATGCAAGAAACATTCTTATGGACTCCAGCCTGGTTACAGGAGCAAAGGACTCATCAAAGTCTATTCCCTCTTCTTGAGTGTATCCCTTAGCCACCAGCCTGGCCTTATTTCTAACAACCTCTCCTTTATCATTCATTTTGTTTCTAAAAACCCACTTTGTGCCAATGATAGGATGATCTTGTGGTCTAGCAACCAGGGTCCAAACTTTGTTTCTTTCAAATTGGATTAACTCTTCTTCCATAGCTAAAATCCAGTGCTCATCATTCAATGCATCAATAACATTTTTAGATTCAATATGTGATACTAAAGCAAGATTATCTACTGGGTGTCTAGAGGAACGTGTTATGACCTTTTCAGATGGATCACCAATTATAAGCTCCTTTGGATGGTTATGAACAAATTTTCAGGTCCTTGGAAGATCATTAAGAGTAGTGATATTTCTGTCATTCACTTCTCCAGTTGGACTATCCTGAGTATCAGCATCCTTTAAATCAGTTTATGGTGAAGCAGAGTTATGATTATTGATTGCTAGCTTCTTTAGTTTTTCTTGAACACCTGTATCATCATCTTCACCACAACTTATAGAAATGTCACCATTAGATTCATCAAACGTAATGTGTATCGCCTCATCTATAATCAGTGTTCTACGATTATAAACTCTGAAACCTCTTTTGTTTTCACAATATTCCAAGAAGATTCCCTCATCAGATTTCTTGTCAAACTTTCCAAAATGTTCCTTGATATTCAAAATGAAACATTTACAACCAAATACTTTGAAATAACTAACAACAGGCTTTTTGTCAAACGTGAGCTCATAGGAGGTTTTATTCAAAATTGGTCTTAGGAGAACTCTGTTTATGATATAACATGCTGTGTTTATGGCTTCAACCCAAAAATATTTTAGTAAGTTGCATTCACAAAGCATGGTTCTAGCAGTCTCTTGGAGAGTTCTATTTTTTCTTTCTACAACTCCATTTTGTTGGGGGACTCTAACAATAGAGAATTCATGAGTAATGCCATTATGATCACAAAATTCTAGAAAGCCACAGAACTTGAATTCTGTCCCATTATCACTTCTAATCCTAATAATTTTCAAGCCAAGCAGATTCTGCACTTTAGCAAATAATGAAGTAAAATTCTTAAAGGCATCATCTTTATGAGCAAGAAATATCACCCAAGTATATTTAGAGTAATCATCAACAATCACAAAACAATATCTCTTACCACCAAGGCTTGTAGTTTGTGTAGGACCAAACAGGTCAAGGTGTAAAAGTTCCAAGTGGTTTTGAAGTAGAAACACATTTCTTGGGTTTAAATGATACCTTGACTTGTTTTCCAAATTGGCAAGCATCACATATCCGGTCCTTTTCAAATCTGATTTTTGGGAGACCTCTAACAAGGTCCTTTTTAGAGATTTCCTGTAGCAAATCCATGTTGAAGTGACACAGTCTTCTATGCCATAATCATGGGTCCTCATCTGCTGCTTTGAGACATTTGAGATAGGAGGAATCAATTTTTTCAAGAACAACTACATAGACATCATTAACCCTTTTTCCTTCAAAAATAATATTGAACTTTGAATCAAATATGAGACATTCAAACTTTTTGAACAATACAAACAGATTTCTATCACATAGTTGGCTAACACTTAATAAATTGTAGCTCAGATTGTCAACGAGAAGAATATTGTAGATAAAGGTTTGACCATTCTTACCAACATCACCAATACAACAGTTTTGGCCTTGTTATCATCTCCAAACGTTACCTTTCCACTTGCTTTTTGCTTGAGTTTAATGAATTGTGATGCATCACCAGTCATATGCCTTGAACATCCACTATCAATGAACCATTTTGATTCTTTGGCAATGATATCCTGGTTCACCTACACACAAACCCACAAGATAGTACTTGGTACCCTTTACATGTTGGGTCCTTGTGAGTTAGTCTTATGTCTAACTACCCACATGCATCTCATGTCATTCCTCATATTTTTCTTAACATAACAGTTGCTATTCATGTGACCAAATTGACAACAAAAGTTGCATACTGACATTGGATCAATCAAATGAACAGGTTTAATGAATCTGTCTTGTCTTCTCCTGTGGATAGCAAACTCATTTGCATTTTGATTCAGTCTTATTTGATGAGTATTAACATAAGGTACATTGTCATTCTTTTGAAGACGGTTTTGTTTCAAATGGTGTAACAATTGACATAAATCATCCATCCTTTTTCTTAAGCTACATTGCTCACTTCTGAGTATGTCACAGAAATTTTTCTTTTGTAAAATTCAGCAAGCACATCAGTTTCAGTCCTTTTCAGGTTCTCATTTTCATGCTTAAGACACTTGTTTTGTCGAAAAAGATTTGCATTGCCTTGTATTAGAAAGCTAATTTTCTGTTTTAGTTTCTTGTTTTTAACATAGGATTCTTTCAAGCTGTTATGCATTTTTTCTAGAAAAGAATTAACATCATCATCAGATTCACTATCACTATCGGTTTGAGAGTTGCATTGTGTTACCTCTTCATCTCCAATGGCCATGAAAGCCACTTGAGCAGATTCCTCTTCTTCTTCAACTTCACCTTCAGAGTTGCAATCATTCCAGGTGATCTGGAAATTGTTGAACTTTGGTTTTCGTTCAACCTTGTTCTCCTTCTTTTTCTTCATTGAACACTCATTTGCATAGTGTCCTGGTTGGCCACATTCGAAACACTTATCAGTCAGCTTCTTGTTAAATTCCAGTTTCCCTCTGTTTCTGAAGTCATTAGACTGATTTGGAAAGGAATTGCTGGTTCCGCCTTTTTCTGAATCTTCTCTTATTGAGAAATCTTTTGAAGCCTCTTGTGATGAGTGCAATATCACTGTCATCACTTTCCAAGTCATTTCATCCTGTGAGGCTGTTTCATCTTCGTCTTGTGAAGCTTTCAGAGCAATACTCTTTCTTACTTTTGTGTCTTCTTCATCCTGCATTTTAGATTTAAGTTTCAGTTCATAAGAAGTTAGAGAGTTAATCAGAGATTCAATGGATAAAGTATTTAGATCCTTGGCTTCCTCAATGGCAGTCACTTTGCTTTCCCAGTCCTTTGATAGAGCATTCAGAATTTTTCTGTTCTTCTCACCTAGAGAGTACTCATTCTCAAGCACTTCTAAATCCTTGATTAGATCATTGAATCTACAGTACATTTTGTCAATGTTTTCATGAGGCTCCATCTTAAAAGATTCATACTTAGTGACCAGAATGGATTTCTTTTGCTCTCTCACATTCTCGCTTCCCTCATGGATCTCTCTAAATTTATCCCAAATTTCTTTTGCAGATCTGCAGCCTTTGACTCTAATAGACTCATTTGAGTCTAATGCACTGTATAGCCTTGGCATTTAGAGTGAGATGAGTTCTATCTTCAGCAGTCAGCTCACTTCTAGCCTTTTGTCTCGGCCTATGAGTAGTTTCATCAATAATAGTTGCGTCATATGGACCTTCACTAACAATAAACCACAACTCAATATCAATAGATTGTAAGAATATAATCATCCTTTCCTTCCAGCTCACATAGTTTGATCCATTGAACATAGGAGGTCTAGTAACAGATTGTCCCTCAAAAAACATGGCATTGTTGGTTGTCATATCTACTCCCAAGCCGATTGAGCTTAATCTCTAGGAGACCAAGCTTTGATACCAATTGTAAGGATCGAAGACAATCTAAGAGGGGTGGTGAATTAGATTTTAAAAAACCAGCTAAGATATAGGTCATTTTTTTCAAAGCCTACATTTCTTTTCTCAAAGATCACCCAATGGATCAGATTACAAATGAGCACAGGTATTCGTGAGATGAAAAGAGAACAGTTTATATAGAAAAGCGGTAAACGAAAATAGAGAAACAAACCAGGATTCAAACACAACTGAGGTTTGAACTGCACTTTTATATACCAAGTTACTTCAAGTTGAACAATCTTGCAACCAATGTTTTGTGTACAAGGAAGGGATCACTTCCTTCTTGTCCCAAACCATACTTGGTCAAGCAAGGAAGTTTTACAAACACTCGAAAAACCCTCACTATGCTACACTATTGAAGAAGCTATGTCACACTTGAAAAACTACCAGAAGATTGCACAAGCTAAGAGTACAAATGTTCCTTTTGAGTATTCTAACACTGAATCACTCACGATCTGATGTAGACTTGATGTGCAAAGTTGTCCTAAGGTGGTTGACTTTGTTCTTTTTATAGGAGACCAGAAAATTCTTCAATTAATACTGTCAACGGGTAGAAGGCAACTGAAGAGTCAACTAGCCGTTGGTGTTGTCGGACGTCCGATAGTCAGTTTTTATGCGTCCGAACGAGATCAATGAGTTCTGGAAGTTTTCTTGAATCTCTTAGGACGTCCGATCCCCTATCACCATACGTCCGAGGGTAAGATGCATACTTGGAATTTCCTCTTCAATTCCTTCGGACGGCCGATGCGTCCAATTGTGTTGCGTCCGAAGTGCAGCAACGCTTGTCGGACGTCTGATACTCAGGTGTTGAGCGTCCGATCGTGATCAGTAATCGTAGAAACCCTGGCTTATCTTCTCCGGATGTCCGAGTCTGAGTTCTTCACACGTCCGAAGATACTCAAAGGATGTCGAACGTCCGATACTTTCCTTTTGTGCGTCCGACATCTTTCCCAGCACTTTTCATCCTTTTTTATCTTCTTTTTTGCTTTAAGTCCACAGACCTGTTTAGTGTCATTTCTGAAAAGGGGCTCTACAAAAAATATTAGTAACATCCATTTGTTTTGTAATCATCAAAAGATATGAATTGAGATAAACATAATGATATATATGGAGTGAAATTAACTGCAATTGTATACATGCATAATTGATTATTGCATATTGTAAATCGACTCGTTGTGAGAGATATAGAGCTTAGGGAGTGATAGTGTCAGGTTTATAATGCTATCTTAGGTGAGGATTGTTTAATTAAGTATAACGCCTAGATAAATTGTAAATTAAAGTAGTTGAATTTTATATACTTTGGGAAGTAGTCGATACAACACTTAAATTACAGAGGGAAAACACTAAGACCAAATTTATTTGGTTAAGGTTTTGTGGAAAACATGAATGATTAAATGAAGTGATGTGGAAATGGAAGATAAAATATGGAAAGAATACCCGAAACTTTTTACGATTAAAAGTGTGAAATTTCGAGGACGAAATTTTCTTAAGGGGGGAAGAATGTGATAACTCGAAAAAATCTTGAATAAACTTAGCCACTATTAACCTTATTTCGTCATTTGAAATATTATAGATAACAAATAATTGGTCAAATTAAATGACTAAATTTAATTATTCTATAAATTGAGGATTTAACAATATCCTAGAATGGTGTAGGAAAAAAAAATATAATAAGAAGAATTTATTCTAAAAATTAGATACACGAATCAAATAAACATCCGATATGCATATTACCGTTTGTGTCCTTTGAATATATTGAATAGTGGAATAAGTGATACGTCTAGTTGAACTTCTTTAAGATCAAGTGTAAGAAAATCTACTAAATAGATATATATTTAGAAAGTTTTCAAGGTAATTGCAAAATTGGAACAAACGAAAAATTTTGAGTCAAGGTGTGAGGTAATAAAATTTTGGGTTCATGGCAACCAAATAAACTAAGATGAAAATACCAAACTAACCACGGAATTTCGGACTAACTACCATGCAGCCAAGGAACCAACCATAGAAATTCATAAAACAAACCGAGAGCTTATGGAACTGAAACCGAATAGAGGTCAGCCAACTATCTACAAGACTAAATGGTGGAAAGGAAATGAGTAGAATTTGGCTGCTAGCTTGGGGTGGTGAGTGACTCTCATTTACAAGCAACTCCAAGCTAACTGTTGTTAAGTTCGATAAGTATGAGTTTTGAATGGGAGAAGTAGGACTTGACAAGAATTCGTCCTATGAAGAAAGGCCGGAAAAGATTTTGATCAAAAAGTGAAGGAGTTAAAAACGCAAGAAAATCCCTCTAATAAAGGTTTTATAGAGGGATTATAGAATCGAGGAAGCAATTTGAGAAGTTAAAGAGGAGACCGAAAGAAGTATTCAGGGTTATTCATAGATCGAGGTATGAATTTCGAGCACGAAATTCTTTTTAAGGAAGGGAGGATGTGAGAACCCAAATTTTTACTTACTTTAATTCTATTTCACTGGATTATTTAAATATTTATTCACTCGTTTTCTTCGAATAATTTATTTCAATCATTTTAAATCCATTTACACGAAACAATGTCTCGCTTACATTTTTAAAACGTCCCGTTAGCAAAATTAATTTTTCTACGGCTCATTTAGCGAGAAATAGCGAATACACGTTTTTCGAGACAATATTCGGTTCGAGAGCGCAATAGTCTTGGAGATTTGAGAACTCATGTTTTATTCTTAATATAGTTATTTTTATAATTATTTACCCTAGAGTCAATTAATTATATTATCGTTACAAGGATTTCTTTTAAATTTCGCTTTATCGCATGCGAATTGGAAGTTCACGTAAATCGAGCCGGAGCGGCTAAGTGGAGATTTAAAAAATTAATACTAGACTACTAGGAGTAAATAATTATAGTGTTAAAGGAATTATATTAGAGGTTTAGTGCACAAGTGTAACAAACCTGAGAGAAAACGGACATGAAACGCTCACGTGCGCGCACTATTCTTAATTGACTTTTGGAGAAAATTTGGCCACAAATTCTTAAGCTTCTCCAAGAAGTTTCATTCTTCATCAGCTCTTTCTCTCTCTCTTCTCACCAAGGCTGGCCGAACCTCCAAGGAGGAAGAAGAAAAGAACCCTTTCCATTTTTCACTTCCATTCTTGCACCAAATCCTTCGCAAATCATCACACAACTTTTAAACCACTTGATGATTCACTTAAGCTAGAAGAAGGACTTCATCTTGCCGGTTTTCTAAGGAGTTTTTGGGACAAAAGTTTCTGGTTTTTCCCTTAAAGCTAGGAGGTAATCATCCAACCTTTTATCCTTGGCTTTAATGGGTTTTATTCCTAGTTTTGAAGCTTGTAGCTTCATTATTGTTGCTAGTACTTGGATTGGATTGGTTGAAGTGGGCTCTATGAATTCCCACCTTGGTTGTATAGGCTGATGTGATGATATAATGCTTGGTTTGAGTTGTTTAAGTGTTGTTTAAGATGATTATGGATATAGAATTGAAGGAAAGATCGAAGGAAGTTGAGTAGGATTGATGACCGAAATCTGTCCTGTTTTTACCGTGGCTTTAGTTTGAATTTTTTATGCTCAAATGACCTTGAAACTGATTTATATATGTTGTGTGTGGTGTGTAGAAAGTTTCTACCAAAAATTATTTGAATTGGTTGGATAAAAATTGAATTTTGTCAAGAACAAATCTGGAAAATTCGTGTAACAGTGGTCCTCTGGCAGTGTTCTTTGAACGAACATATCTCTTTGTCCGGATGTTGGAATTGAGTGCCGTCAGTAGACATCCATAGTTTTCTAACGGTGTATAATGCACCTTCTAATTCGAACTGAGTCATCTGTAGTGATTGATCAAATTCGGCTGCCCTGTTCTGTTGGCCTATCCGAGAGAAAGGTCGAAGCTGCATTTTGTGACTCTATTTTCTCTCACTTAAGAATTGATTTTGAAAATAATTTGTTCTGATAAAATATAGCCTTATGATTCTAGTTTCAAACGCCACCAACCATTCTCAATTTGAGTTCTATTGAGTGAGATATAGTCCAATTTCTGAACTGTACCAAAGTTGGAAAACCTTGATTTTGCTAGCCGATTGGTCTAGTTTGACTTGGGACATGTTGTTTCGAAAATTTTGGTGTCAAACACCTACCAAATACATATTAGATGTTTCCTGGACCTTAGTGTCACCAATAAATCAAATTGGAGTTGATTTCATTGGGCAAAATGTTTGAAAAAAAGAAAAGGAAGCAAGAAGGCAGATTTATCTTGGAAATTCCTTAAACTTTGGTAGTTTTGTTAACTACCTTTCCATACGATTTTTTGTGTGAAATTTGATAGAGGATTATCCCTCATATGGAAGTTGAATTGTACCAATTTTGGTGTCATTCTAAGACTATTTTGGCAAAGTTGTTCTTCAAATCTGGAAAATTGACGAACAGTCTCCATTTTTGGCCAACTTTGAGCTACTACATATCGATACTCAAAACTCTGATTTCTATCCGATGTGTTGTGTTTGAAACCCTGATTGGACTTCTTATTGAGTTATGAATTTTGGAGGCTAGTTCACTTTCTGTGAATTTTTCCGAATTTCCAAAGTTTACCGAAAAATCATGATCGAAACTGTCTTGTATGCTCAAGTCAGCCACTTTGAGCTGAAATTTGAATGTATTTCATTTAGAATCTTGGAAAAGTGTCTTCTAGGAACTTTTGGTACTTTGAACCAAGATTCCAACGGTAAACTTTTTCCAATTTTGGACCTACTGAGTGCAAGATATGAATTTTCAAAGTTGACACTTAAAACTAAATTTTTCCAACTTGTTTGGAAATGAGATTTAGAAACTCTTCACTACCCTTAGATATTGATTGACTATTTTAAACTTGATTTCGTTAAAGGAAATCAATTTTCCTTGTATTATTAAACCCCACTTTTGAGTCTCAATTTACGAATAATTAAGGCTTCCTTTCATGATATTTTCTTAGATTGTACAAGTGTACAATCTTTCTTGTTAACAAATGATTTATAAGTGATAGTGTGTGATAGCCAATTATTATTTGCTCAGGCACTCAAGAGGACCTTCAAGAGGACCTCATAACGGATGCCTAAACACTTGATTGAGCACTACTCTCTTATTTTTGATTGGTGAGTGTCAAGTGCATGAATTGTTGATAAATGCTTTAATTGTTAATTGAGTATTATGGAATTGTTGAGACGTGTGTGTGCTTTATGGCACTTGTCCCTCCTTAAGTGATACTACAATTGAATTGTGCTATGTGAATTGATATTCGAATTGTGTGAAGTGAATTGCTATGTGAATTAAGTGAAGTGTTGCATTGCAAATTACATTTGTGTTGACTCGACGTCGATCGAAGTAAATCTTATTGACCAATCATATTTTACTCGTGGGGATGCCCTTGTCCTCTCTGTCTTTGAACTACATCGTACTTAAAACCTGAATACGTATGATTTGGTAATTGTACATGAACACGTTTAACTCGTGAGCTCTGAACGGAAGCATGTACCACACCAATTTGGATGGGAGGTACATCTCATACCATCTCAATGCTATAATGGGTTCCCTGAGTGATAGTATGTACCATACCGATTTGGGTGTGAGGTACATCTCACGTCGACTCAGAACCATAAACAATGATTGGTAATTATACATGAATATGTTTAACTCGTGAGTTCTGAGTGGATAGCATGTACCACACCAATTTGGGTGGGAGGTACCTCTACCGTCTCAGTGCTATAATTGGTTCTCGGAGCGATAGCATGTATCACACTGATTCGGGTGGGAGGTACCTCTCATGTCGACTCAAAACTATGAACAAAGTATAAGTCGATTGGAGCGATGTCTCATCGACCACTGAGTAATAGTATGCACCACACCGATTTGGGTGGGAGGTACCTCTCATGTCGACTTAGAACCATAAACGTAGAATCGATTCCTTGAGCGATAGCATGTATCACACCGATTCGGGTGGGAGGTACCTCTCATGTCGACTCAGAACCATAATTGAAAAAGTGAAGTTCTACGGACTTGATTACCTACCCGGATGACGGAGTGTCATCACAAGGAAGTATTGGATTGAATTTTGGTAAAGCAAGTAGGAATTAGCTCTTGAGAGCTCCTGTATCCTCAATGAATGTGTTTAATTGAAAATTATGAATTGCTTGAATGTTACAGCTTTATTTCTCGCTTAAATGATATTGTTATTTGAACTACATGTTTTGCATGTTTTCTTGGCCTCACGAGCATTCGCTCACCCCGTTAGATTTGTTTTCCTTAACAGGAGCTGAGATAGAAGGAATTATGGGGAAGCCTACTTGATGGATCTTTTGATTAGAATTTTTGGTTGTACTGACTAGACGACTTTTGGAAGTTGTACATTTTGGAAAAATTGATGTATTTTGAAAACTTGTGATGTAGGACTGAACATTTGTATAAGGAAGTGACTTTGTTTTCAGTTCATTTTTTTTTTATTTTGTTATTGAGTCCTGGCGAGAGTTGGGTTGGCATTCCACCGATACCCTTGGGTTCGCCCTTAGGAGATGTGGGGGCATCACAGAAACCTGCTCTCATAGTGAATCAACTATACTTGTAATTAAGTCATACCTACTCTCGTGGTTATGAATTAACTACAAGTTCATTTGTTTTATGAAATTACATAAAACAAGTCACTTAAACCACATAGGTGCACCTCTACTGTCGTGAATGTACTCCCTAGGTTTATCACTTCCTTGAACTAGTGTTAAATTTTAATTTTCATTGTAAACTTAATACCTTTAGATAATCACAATTAATGACTGGTTAATCATGATTAGAAAAACAACAGTGATAAATAACTTGCTCAAAATAATATCATCACATAACCAAATAAACACCACTAACAAGATATAGCAAGTTCAACCATATTCTAGGTACAAACTTTAACTAAACATGAAGAAAAATAAATCCAAACTTGTATTATAGTTAAACATGAAATCAAATATTAAAGAGAAAGTAATAGAAGAGATGTCACCCTTGTCACATGAGTTTCAAACTCTCCATCATTGTTCCTCAATCTTCATCCAAATCTAGGTACAACTACAAGATGGAGAAACTACGCTAACTACTCTATACTACCCTAACTAATGAACAAAGGAAATTCTAGTGAAAACTACATTTTTGGTGAGTTTCTCTAGCCATCCAAAGTTTTTAAAATCATCTCCAAAGGCTGCTATTTATAGAGGAATTTAAGCCACAAGTGAGTTGTTTCTTGGTTGGCAAAGTTGGCTTTTGAACTCTCAAAGATTGCTTCTCAAAGTTTCCATGTTCATCTGATCATTTCCAGCCGGAATCTTTCCAGAAAAAGTGGTCGAAAAGGTTGTGTGAAAAAGGCACAAGTTGAGCCAAAATCCACTAAAACGCGGCCCGAGCCCGTATTTTGAGCCCCTGTTTTACACTTTATAGGTTTGCACTTTTCTGGGCAGGATTCTTCCTTGCTCTATTTTTGGTCCAAGTTCAACTGATATTTTCTTGATATTAGAGGCTGAACTAGCTCTTGTGTGAAACATGAAAGTTGTAGCCCTCGAGTTAGCTTTCCAATGCATCAAGATTCATCTGATTTGAAGCTCTGTGGACCAACAAATGACCAAATTACCCTCGACTGGTCAGAACCTTGTTTCAGCTTCGATTATAGAAAATGCACTTCTGTATTTTGACTTTTTCACAATGCAAACGATTGAACTGGACTTCGATGTCTTCATACCAAATACAGATATCTCTTAGCATCAAAATGGTTTAAGAATCACCTCAATCTAATACTTTTAGCTCAAGATATAGCCAACATACGATACGGTGTTAAAGCTGTCTTCACCTGCATTTCTTTCTTTGAATGTTTTGCACTTCATGTCTTCTTTAAACCACTTCAAATCATCAATGATCATCCAATTATCTTCTCAAATCACTCCATTTGATGATTGAATAATTAAACCTACAAAAACATGAAGTTTTTAACATTAAAATTCATAGAAATGCAATTTTACCACTTAAACCATAGAATGCATACTTTCACTAGAAACTTAGTTAATTAGCCATAAAACTAATTAAAATGCACAAAACTAACTAATAAAATACACTAAAAAGCACGTAAAATATATACTTATCAAATATCCCCACACTTAAACCATTGCTTGTCCTCAAACAATTAAGAAATACACATCAATAATGATCCAAAACTTTGAAAATAAACATATGTGAACCATTCAACTTCATTTTCTCAAAACAAGGTAAATAACTATTATGCAATCATTCAATTAACCTCAAGTACTCATAATATCAAGTAAAGGAGAGCCAATTATACCATAATTATGACAAGTTCAACTCAATTTTTTATCCTTACCCAACTTTATAAGCAACTCATATGGTCAATAAAATGCTTCTTAAACCCATGATCATCTTCTTATTCAATTTAAAGAGAGATTTATTCATATCATGTAGCTAAATATTACTTAAGTTGTGAAAGTTCCTTTTTACGTGAAGATCGATATTTTTAGATTAAGATCGCCGGTTACTTAACATTTCACATACTCAAATTACTTTGCATGCTCTTAATTCAAGTACCGTTTACGTGAAAGTCAGCATTTGGAGATGAAGACTCCCGGTTACTAAGTACAAGAACCATTGGAGTAGAACAACTCTTATTCTCTTTTTTTTTCTTCTTTTTTCATTTTTTCTCTTTTTTTTTCTTTTTTCTTTTTTTGATTAAAAATAATAATCATTCCCTCAAAAGAATAATCATGAGAAGAGTGTTACATTTATTGACCATATTTATCACTTAGATTATAAGAGAAGAGTGTTACACTTATTGACCATATTTATCACTTAGCTTATAAAATCAATTAAAGAGAAGAAATTTTATCAACTATGCAAAATGTAGACATAATTTTCTCGACTTTACAAGATATACTTTCTTATAAATACACAAATTATAATCACATAATAGTCATTTCTAAGTTAAATGAGAAAAGAATTATTCAAGTAACATATATTTATCTCAAAAATAGAAGGAATTTGAGTTACTAATAGTATGGAACTTGTTACCCCTTGCGAGGGAGTGAGTGAGGCAATTTTGTTCATTACTACTAATGATTTCTTGCAGGTTTTACTTAAGCTATGTCAAACGAAAGAGAAACCCCAATTCATGACCCAACCTTGAGAATAGAAGCTATCTTAGGGGACTTCCAAAGGCGAATGAACATGACCATACAATCCTTATAGGAACGGATAGATCGATTGGAGAAGTCTCAAGGGCAATCCAATAAGGAGCCATGGAGGTAGCAAGAGCCATGAGGAACAACAAATTGAAGAGTTTGGCAATTCTAACTCCGAGGATGACCTTAAACAATGTCGACAAACACCAGACCAATGGGGGATGCTATAAAGGGCATCAAGATGAAAATACCCCCCTTCCAAGGCAAGCCCGATCCTGATGCATCCCATGAATGGGAAAGAAGGATCAAACCGGTATTCGATTGCAACAACTACATTGAGGAGTAGAAAATGAGATTGGATGTCATGGAATTCACGGACTACGCCATAGTCTAGTAGGACCAAGTTCGAGCAAGTAGGAGAAGGAATGGGGAACTAGCTACCACTACTTGGTTCAAATTGACGAGGTTGATGAGGAAACACTTTGCACCAAGTCACTACCATAGGGACTTGTACCAAGTGAGGACCTGTAAATTTTTCTTATTTATTTTATTTTTTGCGTGCATTTTTCTTACTTTATTTTATTATCGTAATTTTCCAGAGCTTTTTATAAGTGAGTACAATTTTTAAATCATTTTTCTAATATAAGTTAGTTCGGGTCAATTTTGGAAGTGTATTAAGGACATGGTGTGACAGCCCCACTTTTCCCTAGGGCGTACTCCAGGGTTCGGTGGGTCGCCTACCCAGCTCTCACCGGGACTCACTCACTCACTACAGTTCTCAAATGAATTACAAGATAAATCTCAAATATTACATCAAATTCTCCAAGAATTACATATCACGAGTACCAGAAAGTAAACCCTAGAAAAGTTGATAAGTACAACCACCACGACAACTATATACATCTTACTAGTCAACTTATAAAAAGTACAAATTCAATTATTCTATAGCCCAAGAATCTATACACCTTCCCGAGCGATCCTTGCGTCGGCCCCCTGCTAAGGAAAACAAATGGAATGGGGTAAGTTATATGCTTAGTGAATAATTGGGGTAAATATGTAAAAACACATTCAGATAAACATATAATTCCAAATATTTCACATCAATACAGAAATGTAACATCAAAATGGTAGGATACGGGTGGCTCCAAAGCCAATTCAATTCCCCGAGCTTGAATGCCTGTTGACACTCCGTCAACCAAAGTACTCATGGTCCGTAGACTCCACTTAACTTTCCCCGTTCACCTTATCAACCCTGCTGGCCAGTCAACAGCACACAGTAGATCGAGCAAAACAAAATCACTTAGTTTTAATCAAAGCGTTAACAAAGAACGAAATCCCAAGGTTAGCATGGAACTAACTTCGACCAATCCCCAACTGACTCGAATAGTTCGTCTACCCTTGGAACCGGGCTGGAACCAAACCCTGAGATATCCGATCTCTCAATAGATGGTATCTCTCAACAAAGTACACAATAAAGTACTTACCCCAAACAGCACACAACAAATAGGGTTCAATTCAGGTCATGTAATCACCCCCATCAGCACTCAGCAAAAGGGTGATACGTAACATAAGGCATGTATTCTCACATCATGAAATCAAACAAAGGATGAGCTTAGGTCGAGTGAGATAAAGTACACCTTCACCTAAGTACCCATTTAACATGTACAAAGCACTTTAACAATTTCACAGCAATAAACAATCCAATTACTCACTTGATAATGCTTGGCACGAAAAACGATACAATTCTCTGAGCTTGACCGTCACCGTCAAAAGCCTCATAGTCTATATTGACAGATTATATGAACACATAAGTGAAATGGCCATACAATACCAGTTTATAACTTAAACGATCAAAACCGGTCAAAAATAATAAAAAATGGTCAAAACGACATTAAGGCCACAAGATTGTCGAAATTGGCCGAAATGGCCAGAATGATAACAAAATAACAAAAATAGTCTTAAATAGTCCAAAATGGCAAAAGCAGTTGAGAAATGCACGTACGCGTGCGCGGAAATGAAAACGGTCGCGTGTCCGCACCCAAATGCGCAAACGGACATTTCACAGTTTTGACACCTTTTACGGTTTTAATTATCACAGAAGCTGTGGTCATCATTTTAAGGTGTACAAGATACTGTTTTGAAGGTAAGACAAAGAGCTACAACTTTGATGAATACCACTTAGTCCAGTTCGTATTGTATCTAGGTCAAAATTTCAAATTAGAAAACCAAAATCTCACATTCAGGCTAGTTAACCGTACTATGCGTAAACGACAATAACTCGGGCTACCGAAGTCCGATTGAGGCAATTTTAGCGCCGTTGAAAATATAAGGCATATAACTACAACTTCTTTGTTTTGGCCAAAGGCTAATTCAGTAGGGATCAGGGTGAACAGATGCGATCAGATTGGTGAAATGTCAAAACTGTCCCTCAAGTTCTACCTATGGCAGTCAGGGGTATTTTTATCTTTTCACATGTTACAATGCTCGTATTGAACTGAAATTTCACAGGAAGCTATGAAACATCATTCTATACAACTTTTATGTTTTAAGTTAAGCCTAATTCAGCCTCTAACATGGTGAACTAGAACCGAGCAGAACAGGGTACTAAGGATTTTCACTTCTGGAATTTTGTTACACTCAAGGTATAATTCACATTTCCAACTCAAAACCATCACTACTACCTCATATACAAGCTTGTATACATCATATGCCACCCATACAAAAAGTATGATAAGTGAATCATTCAAACCCTAACTCAAATTCATCACCCCGACCATTCAAAATCACTTGTTATAAGCATTACAACCACAAATACAAGCTACTAACCAACTCCAACATGATTAAGGAAAAGGAAAAGAGTGGTCAGCCATATTACCTAAAAAACAAAGCTTTCTAGAGTTATCCTCCACTTCTCCTTGAAATTTTTAGTTCCTTAAGCTTCCCAATCTCTCAACCTACAAGTTAATCGGTTTAGTTTTTCTTTGGTTTCACTCACAACTCTTGATTTGAGGTTGGAAATAGAAACTCTCTTCACTCTTTCTCCCTCTCCTTGCTCTCGGCCAAACAAGAAAAAAATTGGTGAAGAAATGAGCTAAAATGATGATAAGAAGGCAAGAAAGTTGGCTTGGTCAAAGGGCCTTAAATGGCCAACACTTGTCACACTTAGGTTCTCACAATTTTTTTTCTTTTCTCTCTCTCTTGGGGTCAAGAATTTCGGCTGCCTTGAATGGTAGTTTGGGGTGATTTTTGCTGAAATAAAAGTAAGGAGATTGAGGACATAGAGTAGTGTTCAAGTGGTGTGTTTAATCGGTAGTAAACGATACCCGTCGGTTCGATCCGATTTTCCTTAAATCGCGTATACTAGGGTTTTCACTTATAATTCACTAACTTACTATTATCACTTCTAATCACACACTTAATATCATCTAAAACTCATTCTTAATCACCAAATTTGATCCACTCTCCATACCGGATAGTCACACTACGGATAGGCGTAAAAATCTTAGTTACCTTAACGATGAATGCAAAAGGGAAAACTCTTAATTCTATCATTTATTCTAAACATTGGGGATGGAAATGAGTAGTATAACTATTATAAGGGAATAAATGCCAAATAAAAAGAAATTTAAGAAAATATGAGGGATTTACAATTCTAGTGATTATAATTAGGGTTTCGATTCAAAATGAGAGATTTAAGTAAACCGGTTAATCACAAGTAAATTGGAGTTCTTGTTCAGACTTTAGGGTTTCTAGAATTTAGGGTTTATCATTTTTAAAACAAAATAATGTCTTAAATAAAGAAATCGTAATATCCTCTTCGAGACTAAACAACGATAATATCCTAAAAGTTAGGGTATCACACATGGGACCTGCTAGTGCGGTTAGTGCGATAAAATTTTGGACGACTAGGTTAAGTTTCATATTGAGGAATATTATTTTACAAGGTGCTAGGAGATAATTAGAGGTTAGCTAGATAGATTAACCATTGGAAGAAAGAAGATAAGATTGAACCATTAAAAGTGCCATGTGTCGCGACCTGATTGGATGGTGGAAGTGCCTAACTTTCTTACCTTTACTAAAACCCCAATTTTGACCAAGAAACCATATTCATTTCCAACCTCTTGGACGAACCTCTCAAGGAGAGAAAAGAAAAGAAAAGAAAGCTTCAACTACTTCTTCCATTTCTTGCTTAAATCTTGAAATCCAACCGATTAAATCTTGAATTTGTCCACCAAAGTGACTTGCTAAGGGAGTTTCAAGGTATTGTTGGAGTTGATTTGGAGGAGAAACCCCTAAGCTACTACCTTTCTTAAGATGTCAAAATATTTTACTTGGAAACTCACTTTTGTTCCTAATAATGGTAAATTAGTAGTTTGTAGTGGTTAAATATGCTATTTTATGGAAGATTTTGTGGTTTGAGGTAGAGTTAGTTAAAATTTAGATTTTATTTGTGATTTTTCTGATTTATATGATAGTTATTGGTTGGCCATGAATGATGGCTTGATATGGTGTAAAATGAAGCTTTTATATGTTAGTTGTGGTTGTTTGTGAAAAATTTCAGTTTTGTGCGGAAATTTCAGTTTTAGGGTTCTAATCTGCCCTGTTCTGACCGGATTTATTCGTGCATGTTAGAGGCTGAATCTGTGAGAACCCGTACTTTTTCCATTTTCTAGGGTTTTATTTATTTAATGGTTTGTTTTCTGCATTTTTTTTAGCAGAAAAATTTTCTAAATATTTTTAATGAGCAGATATAGTTTTTAGATGAATTTTCTAGTATTGGATAGTTTTTGAAAAATTAAGGATATATAACGGACGTGGGACCCGCTAGTGCGAAAAGTTCGAAAAAATTCGGCCAATAAGGTTAAGTTTCGGATACTGGTTGAAATTTATCGGGTGTTAAGAAATAAGTAGAGGTTGAGATGTGATTGATGTGAGAGGGAACCAAAAGGATAGAGATGTTTTAAATGAGTGACAAGTGTCACTTTGTGAGAGGTTGTGACTTGTTGACAACTATTCACCTTTTTGACTTTTTACCCTTGGATTAAATATCTCAAAAATTACCCAAAATTCACTCTTTTCTTCACCATTGTGGCCGGCCCTCTCTAGCAAAGAAGGAAGAAAAACTCTTCAAAGTTTGGCATCCATCTAGTGCAAATCATCCAAAGCAATCACTTAGACTTGATTCTACTCCATAAAATCTCTTCTTTAGGTGTTAGTAAGTGGTTTGGTGAAGTGTTTTGGGAAGCTAAGAGGACAAGCAACTCTTCCTCTCTTGTTTACTAGGTGAGTGGTGATGGAACTTTCTCCTTCACTTAATGAAGCTTAATTTGTGCCTAATGGGAGCTAAAGTGATGAAATATGTGGTTTATTTCTTGGTTTTGGATGAATTGATGAAGTTTTCAATTTATTGATGAATTTTCTGGTTTAATATGACTGTGATGTTGTGGCTATCCTTGATGATGGGAACTGATGTTTAATGACTCTAGTAGGTGTATATGATAAATAATTGTAACCAATTTCTGGTTTGGAAGGAATTTGAGAAAGTTAGGGTTTTATATCCCCAATTCTGTCCGGTTTTGTATCTCATGGTTAGAGGCCGAATTGGCCTTGGCTTAAAACATGAAAGTTGTAGGTATTGATGTTTTAAAGATGCCTGTAAAATTTCAGGTCAATTGGAGTAGTGTGGAATGAGATAAGTCGAAATTACTATTGCTGTTCTGGATTCATCCGAATGTAAGAACTGCGTCTGAAATTGGTTGTTTTGGCTGGAATTGCTTTGGATTTGATTGTTGAGGTCTTCTGATGAAATATAGCTTGATGTCCTAGCTACCATATGCCTTTGTAATTTCTGAATTTGGACCTGTATAGACCGAGTTGTACTGATTACAGTAGAATGTAGTCTGTGAACCCATTATTGTGGTTCTGGTTTAGTATCTCGCATATTTGACCTGGTTGTGCTAGGAATTGGACTGAGTGATCTTCTACATTATTGTATCCCTGTTACTTAGCTTTCAGCTGGTTTTGGAATTTCTTGATTTGGACTTGTGGAGCCTGAGTTATGATGTTTCCGCTAGAATGCGTTTTGGTGAACCTGTTTTACGTTTTTGATATAGTATCTTGCATTTTTGACCTGTTTGCACTCAAAACTGGGTTGAGTGACCTTCTGTAATGTTGTAGCCCTGTCTTTTAGCTTCGAGATGGTGGGTCTTGCACCCTCATCCGATAATCGTAGTGAAATTGGTGCCATTACCGTAAAATGAGGACAAAAACTGTTTTTTTCAGGGCTCAAGTTAGTTCCATTTCCGGATTTTCTGGTTTCCTTTAATGCTTGTATATGCTTATGAAACCCTATTGGGGTTGTGATTGACATTGCTTTATGACTCATTATCGAGTCTCATTGTACTTGTTTGCGTGTTCTAGGGCGTGACGGTGGTTCACGACGTACTTTTGACGACGGTGCATGAAACATCACCTACTTGATTGGTGAGTGTACTACTCACATGAATGTTTACAATGTGGCTTTGATATATGTGATTGTGATGCCGTGAAGGCTTACTTGGCCATTGGAATTGGTTAAGGTGAGGGTGTACTTGACCGCCCTCACCCCTTTTGATACTGTTAATGACTGTTTACCGTTTCACTGTAATACTGAACTTGATATATGAGTTATTGAATTCCATTTCATGGAAACCTGATTTGGTGTCGTTTGGACGAATATCCAACGGCCTTACTGTATTACTGAGCTCAACCCCGTTGGTAGTCAATTGAATCGAGCCGGCGAGGGCTTGGTCGTGAAAATTGACATGCCACGGGGACTGTACTGGGGAATCTTGTAGTAATGAGACTCTTGATTCCGGTATACTCGAGTATTACTAAAAGCTACTGTTTGGAGTGCGGGCCCGGTTGGGGTATGTTGGGTTGAAGGAATGGAAGTGAAGTGAGGTCTACGGTTGATATTCTTAAACATTGACGGAGGGTCAATGAGGTTGGATCAAGAATGTAAGCGTGGAAATGGGCTCTTGAGAGCCGTCCGTATCCTTTTACTGATTTGTTTTATTCCTTAATTGTGTACTTGAAATGAAAGGTTATGCTTAAGTGATCTTTGTTGCTTATGTGGTAGTATATCACTGGGCTGAAGCTCATTCCATTCCATTTGTTTTTCTTACAGGGATATAATTACTTTCGGGATTGGATTGGATAGTTGATTGCCAAGTTGAGCTAGTGTAAATGTCTTTTGTTTAGCTTGTTGAATGAAACCCTAATGTGTATTGGGTTCATTTTCTTTTGATTGGCAAACCGAACATGTATATCCATGATGAATGGTTTTTGGCATGCCATTTGGTTGTAAATGTTGAATTTCAATGTATATATATGTTGGATTGATGTTTGGTTGAACCCTGGATTCTGACGTGGCCGGTACTGTTCATCATCGGCTTCGATTTTCATTTTTATTTATTTTATTTTATGATTTTGACTTGTTTGCGCGCGTTGGTGTGTTCCGGAACGTATTAGATCGACGTAAACTGATCCGTTAGTCCTGGCGAGAGCTGGGCCGGCAGTCCGCTAACCCCTTTGGTTCGCCTTAGGGGAAGGTGGGGTTGTTACAAGTGGTATCAGAGCCACTTCGCATGGTCTCTGCGCGGAGTGAGACAGGGCCAAGTGGTGTTGTGGTCCTAATTTCATGAATATATCTAAGTGCTCGTTTGAGCATAAGTTATGAACCGGGCATGTGATAAGTGTACGAATCATTATCATGGGACTCGAGGAAGCTAGGTATGTATGTCGGGTAGGAATCTTTAATAAGAATGGTTTACTCTTGGGACCGGCCGGCTCGAGTTGTGAATTATCTTAGATGGGATTCTTGCGCCCGGACACAAAAGATATGTGGGCCTAGGTTAGAAAGGATTTGGTGAATTAGTAAGGCCATTCCTCAGTGGATCGTCTATGTTTGTACTTGACTTAACTGGCTGTATATATGTGTGTGGCTTAATTTTGACCGACTTGTATATATATGTTTTGATCTTGTTTGGAATGTATAAATGTGTGTTATCATAAAAGTTTTGAGTGTTACTTACATGCATCGTGCTTATTTTGGTTTAGTATTATTGCCTAGACCCAGTAAAACTCATGGAAGGTACACGGAGTGGTCGGCGACGTGGGCGCGGAACTAGACAACCCACACCGGTTAGGGGTACGGGGGAAACCTCTACTGGACCCAATCTGGAACCGCAAGTAAACCCTAATGTGCAAATAGCTGCTGCTATGCAGCAAATGACAGACTTACTAGCACAAGTGGTGCAGCAACAGGGCCAAAACCCAAACCCTAACTCTGGAAACCCTGGTAACCATATCGAGAGCGAAGACAGAGCTCTCGAACGATTCCAAAAGTTCGCTCCACCAAAGTTTGTTGGGGGACCCGACCCAGACGTTGCCGAAAGATGGCTTGAAAAGATGGTGGATATATTTGCAGCCCTACACTACCCTGACGAACGGCAGGTGACTTTTGCCGTGTTCCAGCTTGAGGGGGCAGCCCGTTCCTGGTGGAACGTAATTCGGCAGAAGTGGGAACGAGAACAGACACCTAGGACTTGGGTGAACTTCATCAGAGAGTTCAATGCGAAGTTTTTCCCTCCTCTAGTTCAGGAGAGGAAGGAAGACGAGTTCATTCGACTCCGCCAAGGAGCTCAAACTGTGGCGGAATATGAGAGCCAATTCACCCGTCTATCCAAATTTGCGCCCGAACTCATCATGATCGAGCAACGAAGAATACGGCGATTTGTCCAGGGCCTGAACGTAGAAATCCAGAAGGACCTCGCGGCAGCCCAAATTAACGCCTTCAGCGAAGCAGTGGAGAAGGCACAACGAGTAGAGAATGCTAGGCTCCAGGTGAAAAACTTCCAGGCGAAAAAGAGAGGATTTCCTGGAAGTAGTTCGGGGCAGGGAGATGAAAGTTCCCCTCCCAAGTTTGGGCAGGGAACGGGAGGAGTAAGGATGCCGGGAGGGTCACAAGAGAGCCCGTCAAGAGGACGCTCGGCTTCTGCAGCATGCGGACCCTGCGGGTATTGTGGAAAATTAAACCATTCATAGGACAATTGCTGGAAGAAAGGAGGAAAATGCTTGCGCTGTGGAAGTGCCGAACATCAGATTGCTAACTGTCCAACTCGCCTGCTTGAGCGGAGAGGGACTCTGCCACCAACGACGACCCACCCTGACCAGTCGAAGGGGGACAAGGATGGATCGAAAGTGTCCTCTCGGGTGTACTCCTTAGAACAACATCAAGTCTTTGACCCATTAGAGGACGTGGAAAGTAAGAATTTAATGAATCTGGCCAGTGAAGGGGTACAGATCTGTTAGCTAAGTATGATGCTCAATTTAATCAGGAGAAGGAAGTATTAAAATTTTTGTATCCCGGAGTAGCCAATGATAAGGAATTTCGAGGACGAAATTCTTTTAAGGGGGAGAGAGTGTGAGAACCCGTACTTTTCCCATTTTCTAGGGTTTTATTTATTTAATGGTTTGTTTTCTGCATTTTTTTTTAGTAGGAAAAATTTCTAGATATTTTTAATGAGCAGATATAGTTTTTAGATGATTTTTCTAGTATTGGATAGTTTTTGAAAAATTAAGGATATATAACGGACGTGGGACCCGCTAGTGCGAAAAGTTCGAAAAAATTCGGCCAATAAGGTTAAGTTTCGGATACTGGTTGAAATTTATCGGGTGTTAAGAGATAAGTAGAGGTTGAGATGTGATTGATGTGAGAGGGAACCAAAAGGATAGAGATGTTTTAAATGAGTGACAAGTGTCACTTTGTGAGAGGTTGTGACTTGTTGACAACTATTCACCTTTTTGACTTTTTACCCTTGGATTAAATATCTCAAAAATTACCCAAAATTCACTCTTTTCTTCACCATTGTGGCCGGCCCTCTCTAGCAAAGAAGGAAGAAAAACTCTTCAAAGTTTGGCATCCATCTAGTGCAAATCATCCAAAGCAATCACTTAGACTTGATTCTACTCCATAAAATCTCTTCTTTAAGTGTTAGTAAGTGGTTTGGTGAAGTGTTTTGGGAAGCTAAGAGGACAAGCAACTCTTCCTCTCTTGTTTACTAGGTGAGTGGTGATTGAACTTTCTCCTTCACTTAATGAAGCTTAATTTGTGCCTAATGGGAGTTAAAGTGATGAAATATGTGGTTTATTTCTTGGTTTTGGATGAATTGATGAAGTTTTCAATTTATTGATGAATTTTCTGATTTAATATGAATGTGATGTTGTGGCTATCCTTGATGATGGAAACTGATATTTAATGACTCTAGTAGGTGTATATGATAGATAATTGTAACCAATTTCTGGTTTGGAAGGAATTTGAGAAAGTTAGGGTTTTATATCCCCAATTCTGTCCGGTTTTCTATCTCATGGTTAGAGGCCGAATTGGCCTTGGCTTAAAACATGAAAGTTGTAGGTATTGATGTTTTAAAGATTTCTGTAAAATTTCAGGTCAATTGGAGTAGTGTGGAATGAGATAAGTCGAAATTACTATTGCTGTTCTGGATTCATCCGAATGTAAGAACTGCGTCTGAAATTGGTTGTTTTGGCTGGAATTGCTTTGGATTTGGTTGTTGAGGCCTTCTGATGAAATATAGCTTGATGTCCTAGCTACCATATGCCTTTGCAATTTCTGAATTTGGACCTGTATAGACCGAGTTGTACTGATTACAGTAGAATGTAGTTTGTGACCCCGTTATTGTGGTTCTGGTTTAGTATCTCGCATATTTGACCTAGTTGTACTAGGAATTGGACTGAGTGATCTTCTACATTATTATAGCCCTGTTACTTAGCTTTCAGCTGGTTTTGGAATTTCTTGATTTGGACTTGTAGAGCCTGAGTTATGATATTTCCGCTAGAATGCGTTTTGGTGAACCTGTTTTACGTTTTTGATATAGTATCTTGCATTTTTGACCTGTTTGCACTCAAAACTGGGTTGAGTGACCTTCTGTAATGTTGTAGCCCTGTCTTTTAGCTTCGAGATGGTGGGTCTTGCACCCTCATCCGATAATCGTAGTGAAATTGGTGCCATTACCGCAAAATGAGGACAAAAACTATTTTTTTCAGGGCTCAAGTTAGTTCCATTTCCGGATTTTCTGGTTTCCTTTAATGCTTGTATATGCTTATAAAATCCCATTGGGATTGTGATTGGCATTGCTTTATGACTCATTATCGAGTCTTATTGTACTTGTTTGCGTGTTCTAGGGCGTGACAGTGGTTCACGACGTACTTTTGACGACGGTGCATGAAACATCACCTACTTGATTGGTGAGTGTACTACTCACATGAATGTTTACAATGTGGCTTTGATATATGTGATTGTGATGCCGTGAAGGCTTACTTGGCCATTGGAATTGGTTAAGGTGAGGGTGTACTTGACCGCCCTCACCCCTTTTGATACTGTTAATGACTGTTTACCGTTTCACTGTAATACTGAACTTGATATATGAGTTATTGAATTCCATTTCATGGAAACCTGATTTGGTGTCGTTTGGACGAATGTCCAACGGCCTTACTGTATTATTGAGCTCAACCCCGTTGGTAGTCAATTGAATCGAGCCGGCGAGGGTTTGGTCGTGAAAATTGACATGCCACGGGGACTGTACTGGGGAATCTTGTAGTAATGAGACTCTTGATTCCGATATACTCGAGTATTACTAAAAGCTACTGTTTGGAGTGCGGGCCCGGTTGGGGTATGTTGGGTGGAAGGAATGGAAGTGAAGTGAGGTCTACGGTTGGTATTCTTAAACATTGACGGAGGGTCAATGAGGTTGGATCAAGAATGTAAGCGTGGAAATGGGCTCTTGAGAGCCGTCCGTATCCTTTTACTGATTTGTTTTATTCCTTAATTGTGTACTTGAAATGAAAGGTTATGCTTAAGTGATCTTTGTTGCTTATGTGGTAGTATATCACTGGGCTGAAGCTCATTCCATTCCATTTGTTTTCCTTACAGGGATATAATTACTTTCGGGATTGGATTGGATAGTTGATTGCCAAGTTGAGCTAGTGTAAATGTCTTTTGTTTAGCTTGTTGAATGAAACCCTAATGTGTATTGGGTTCATTTTCTTTTGATTGGCAAACCGAACATGTATATCCATGATGAATGATTTTTGGCATGCCATTTGGTTGTAAATGTTGAATTTCAATGGATATATATGTTGGATTGATGTTTGGTTGAACCCTGGATTCTGACGTGGCCGGTACTGTTCATCATCGGCTTCGATTTTCATTTTTTTTAATTTTATTTTGTGATTTTGACTTGTTTGCGCGCGTTGGTGTGTTCCGGAACGTATTAGATCGACGTAAACTGATCCGTTAGTCCTGGCGAGAGCTGGGCAGGCAGTCCGCTAACCCCTTTGGTTCGCCTTAGGGGAAGGTGGGGTTGTTACAGAATCAGGTTAGGTTAAAACATGAAAGTTGTAGCAAATGGTGTTAACTAGCTGCCTGCAAAATTTTAGCTCGATCCGAGCACTGTAGCATGTGAAATGATCGAAATACCCTTGACTGCCCATGAGCCCTGTTTCGTGGACAGATTTCTGGTTTCATGGGGATTTCCATTTTTGTTTATGAAAATGCATGATTTGGCTTTTGAGATCTTCATAAGAAATGTAGGTATATGTTTTGGCTTCAAAACGCCATAAAATTCGTTTCAATCCGATAAGTGTAGCTTCAATTGTACTTATTGTGCCGAAAGGTTTGTTTTATAATCTATGATTTGTATGTGGTTGATTTGAGATGAATTGGTGTTGATTGTAGGGTGGAAAAGTAAGGAAATGTAGGGGACATGCTGTCCAAATTTTGGGAATGTGGGATTTCTTCGAGTTTGGTTTGGTTTGGGATATATATAAGAAAGGCTTTTGGGGTTGTTTGAGCCCTAGGTCTTCATGTTACCTTTTCGTTCCCAAAAATCATGTTTTGCACCCTTGCATTAGTAATTATTTGGCGAGGCATACGACTAGTAGTCGAGGCTCACTTGTGCATTCCGTTTACTCGATTTTGGATGTGGAACCTTCAATTGTTTTACTTTGGTTATTTTAGGGTTTCTTGGCGATTAAAGCCACTTTGGCGTGAAAACTTTTGAAGTATCTGTACTTGAACCGGTGAGTGCACCACTCCCCTAAATTATTTCTAAACTGGTTATCTGTACTTGCAAATTACTATTTGAATGTCTTTATCGACTGTTTATTTTGTACGAGATGAGGGTGTACTTTATCACACTCGTACTCTGCCCTGTGTGGCTTGTTTCCTATATATACTTGACTCTGTTACCTGTGCCTGTTATAATGTCGTTTGGAAGTGTATCCAACGACCTTCCTATTAAATCTGAGCTCAACCTCATGGGGAGTTAATTGAATCGAGCCAGCAAGGGCTTGGTTGAGAAGATGGACAATCCATGGGTGCCTGTTCCTGGGGAATCTATGGGTATTGGAGACTCTGGATTTTCGATATACTCGAGTATTACCATTCCTGTTCCTGTTTGGCGTTCGGACCCGGTAAGGGGTATGTTTGGTGATCGGGATTTTGGCATAAGCAGGGTCTACGGATATGTGTTTCATTAAACGTTGACGGAGGGTCAACGAGGCTGGATCAAGTATTACAACGGGGATTTGGCTCCTGAGAGCCACCTGTATCCTTTACACTGTGCTATTCATTCATTTCTTGTATTTGATGTGAATATGTGCCTTAAAAGTAATTTCTCATGAGTTCTACTGTTTATACTTTTGGTACCTCATTGAGCTTCTAGCTCACCCCGTTCTGTTATCCTTGTTTTTCTTACAGGGAACAATCTTTTGAAACTTCGATGTTTTGAAGAGGAGTTGAGCTACTTAGAAATTCTTTTGTTCTTTTGTATAGCCCATCGACAATTTGGAAACCCTAAAAGTATCTTAATACAATGTTTCCTTTTAGTTTGTAAACTTACTACTATGTATACTTTAAAGTGTTTCCTCTTGTTTATGTGACATATATTTGGGAATGTACATTCTCTCATGTTAAACAAAGGTTACTTGTACTTGGTTGGATTGTGACGTGATAGCGGCACTTCCATTTCGTTTTGATTTTTTTGTGGGAACGTTGTACCAAAGATTTATTGTATCTTTTCGTTTGGCTCAATTGGGTTCTGAATGTTTATCTTCTCGAAGTTCTTTTGAGCGTTTGGTAGGGTTTACATTTGTTCCGGATCCGTAGTCCCGACGAGAGTTGAGCAAGCGATCCGCCAACCCTTTCGTTCGCCTTAGGGTGAGGTGGGGCTGTCACATACCAAAAACTTCAAACTCTCAATCAAGGGAGTCAAAGCGTTGAAGACTATTACAAGGACATGAAGATATCAATGCTTAGTGGGGATATCGTAGAGGATAGAGAAGCAACCATGGCACGCTTCTTGAATGGACTAAGACCAGAAATTGCAGATCAATTGGAAATCCAACATTGTGACAACTGAAAAATTTGCTCATATTTTCTTAAAATTCCCTCTTATTTTGATTAGATTACTTTATAATATCTTTACTACTCATTTACTCCCTCAATAGTTGTGAGAAATAAAAGAATTAAGAGTTTTACCCTTAGTTTTATAATTCGGGTAAATTAGGGTTTTCACGTATTTTGATAGTGTGATTAATTGTAGAGGTGTGGGTATTAAATTCGGTGGTTAAGAATGAGTTTTAGATAAGAGAAAGTGTGTAATTAAAAGTGATAATAATATGTTAGTGAATCATAAGTTAAAACACTAGTACGCGCGAGTTAGGAAAAACTGTACCGACGTACACCGGTTGTTACCGATTGAATACACCACTTGAACACTACTTTATTACCTTAATATCCTTGCTATTATTTCAGAAATATCAGCCCTTCATTAGCCTTAAGTCGCCGAAAATGTTGACCAAGAAAAGAGGAAAAAAAGAAAAAAATTTGAGCTTTAATCTCGCGGTGACACTTGGCAACAATCCATCCAACTTTGACCACACCAATTCCTATCTTCTTATCTTTCTTTTAGCTTCATTTCTTCTTCATTTTTGACTTGTTGGCCAAGAGTGAAAGAAGAGAAAAACAAGTGAGGAAAGCTAGCAACTTTAACCAAAGCTAGCAACTTCAACCTTGAATACAGCTTGTTTGAGTGAAATCTCAAAACCTAAACCAATTAAACTTTCCTTGTGGTGTTTGGCAAGCTTTGTGTGGTAAAATTTTGGAAGAAAGGGGTTGGTTTTCACCTACAAGCAACTTTTGTAAGGTATAATGGTTCCCTTTCCTTTTTTTGTACTTAATCTTGTTAAAATTGGGAAATAAGCTTATGTTCTTGGTTTCCTATGGTTAATTATTTAGTTTTGCAAGATATGGTGGAATGTTTAGCTAGGGTTATAATTTTTAGCCTTGATTAGGGTTGATTACCTAGTAATTGATGGTATTGAGCTAGTAATTGATGATTTTGATGATGTAGTTGTGACACCCCCACTTCTCCCTAAGGCGAACCAAAGGGTATTTGCGGAACGCCTGTCCAACTCTCACCAGGATTCAAGACAATTTCCATTTAAACTTAATACAATACTAGCTATCCCAACAAGATAAAGTAAGAAAGTGCGGAAACTTTCAATCTTAACAATTTATATAATTAATACAAGCCTACTAAAAAGAAGTCGCTTCCATAACCGACTGTCCCAGTCTTACACCACCAGTTCAAAATACAGCAATTATCCAATTCTTACCTCGAATTTTCCAAAATACACATCAAATCCTAAAATATACAACAGCTAAAATATCTAGCTAATTGCATTCGAAACCCCAATACACAAGTACATCCAGAGAGTTTCTCCGAAATTCACTCCAGGTCCTTTCCTGTTAAGGAAAACAAATCTACGAGATGAGCAATTTAACAAGTAGAGCGATAATATTTCAATAAATAACAATTTGAGCGAGAAAAGTAAACAGAAACAATTCAACAATATAGGAGCTCTCAAGAGCTATTTTCCACTTGCACGATCACGAACCTCCACGAGTTGACACTCTGTCAATCGGGTAGGTTTAGTCTGTAGAAACTTCACTTACACGATCCCCTTTCACCTTACATACCACACCGGGCCCGCAATATTTTTAAGAGCCGACACTCCACGAGTATGCCAAGCAAAACCTCTCAATAGGTCAAGCTTATATGATCTCATGGATTGCCAAGGAGTCCGACCAAACCCATGCCGGCTCGAGTCCAAGATTAGCCAATGAGAGAGTTAGGCCTCCCCCACTTAACATGTAAAAGTCGAAGAGATTCACTCCAACGACGTATGCAGCCATAGCATACAATTTCATTTCATTCAAACATTCAATCATCTCATTTCATTCAATTAAGTCATTCATAATTCATTCGTTTCATTTCAATCATGAGTCATTCATTTCAAATAAGAACGAGTGCGGTAAAGTACACACTCGCCTCCATTTTCAAAATCTCTAAACAATTACAACAATTAATCATGTTTCAAGTATTCATACACTTGACACTCACCAAGTAAACAAAGGAGAAATTGTCACTCGAAGATTCAGGCGTCCACCATGGGATCCTCTTGAACGTCCTCATGAGTGCCTGAGCAATTGATAATATACTATTACTTATAAACCCCAAATATTCAAGGAAGATTGCACACTTGTACAATTTAAGAAAATTTCACAAGTACGAGTCTGGATTACTCGTAAATCGAGGTTCAAAAGTCGAGTTTTGAAACACAAACAAAATCAAGTTTTCATCTTCAAAATCAAGTATAAAACGTTCAAGTGATATCGAGGGAAAAGGGAGAATTCGAAAAACTCCATTTCGTTAAATTTCAAAAATTTCAGCTTTGATACGAGATCTTTGAAAAATCGTATCTCACTCATTACAAGTCCAAAATTGGAACACTTGGTACTGTTGGAAACTTATTTCAAAATACTAAAATTTCCTAGAATACACTTTCTCATGATTCCTAACGAAAAGCACTCAAAAGTTGGCTCAAAGCTACTGTTTTAGGCTTGCAAGACAGTTTTGAGGTTGGTTTTTCATCAACTTTGGAAATTCGGCAAAATTTACACAATTTGAACTACCCCTCAAATTTTAAAATCAATTAGAGTTTCAACCAAAGTTTAAAACAAAACAAGCAGAACAAAAATCGGAGTTTTGAGCACCAAGATATGGTGGCTCAAAGTTGCTGAAAAATGAGACCGTTGGGCCAATTTTCCAAATTTAAATCACTGATTTGGGACGTTGGTTGAATATCAAAACGGACTCAGAATCACACCAAATTTGGCAATATTATCGTACCATATAAGGGCTATTCCTCTACCAAATTTCATAGGAAAATTCATTCGGGAAGTTGGTTAACAAAACCATGAAAGTTTCCAAAACTCCAAGGCAAAGCTGCCTTGCACCTCTAGTTTCCCTTTCCTCAAACCTTTGGCCAATAAAAATGCCTAAACATGTCTCATTTATGATAAGCAGTCTAATAAGGATCCAAGATACATTTGGTAAGTGATTTACACCAAGAATTTCGAATAACAAGTCCCAAGCCAAGATTGGTTACAAATCTGTCCAAAATGAGGGTTTTCTCCTCTCAAAGTCAGTTTTGAAATCTGGTCATAAATCACTCAATTCAACTCGGAATTGACCGTGGTTGAGGGCTTCGGAAACTAGATTCATAAAGCTACAATTTCTTAGAAGAAATCATTTTCAAAATCGGTCCACAGCTAGCTCATATTTGAGCATCAATTCCCTGTTCAAAACAGAGCTCCCAGTGTAGACGCGAAATAGGATAGTCAGGTTCAAACGATTGGTATGGACTCCTCAGGTGGAATCAGAACGTGTATTTTATACCGTTGGAAATCTGGGAATATTTAGTTTCCAGTTCCGCAAACGGTACTTGATTTCAACATCGGAGTAAAATGTTATAGCCAAAACAAATACACTGCCAGAGCAGTTGTGGGAAAAATTTCCAGTTTTGTTGATTTCTGAAAACACATTATTTGGCTAATCAAATCATGAAATTTTTTGATGAAACTTTCTACACAACCTATATTACATATATACATTAGAAACAAGTCATTAGAACCACCAAAAATTGCACTAAAGGTCACGAGAAAGACAGGGACAGAAATGGAAAATTTTCCCCTCTTCACATCCTTTGAGTTTCCACCAACAACATAACATTATTCCACTAAATTAAGCACTAAACCAACATTAATAACATCATAACTCATCAAATCAGTCCATCCAACCATAGTGGGAGTTGATAGAGCCCACACATCAATTTTTCCAACATAATAAAGCCACCCACATAATTATCTAAGCTTATACGCGCAATATAACTCCCATAAGTGAAGATTCAAGGGGTTGATCATTCATTACCTTCCTAGATGATCAAGACAGAAATTTTTGGTCCAATGGAGCTCAAGAAAACCGTGCAAATGAAGCCTCTTTCCTAGCTTAAGATGCTCTCCAAGTGATTGGTAAAGTGTGGTTAAAGTTTGGTGCAATTTGGTGAAGATTTAGTGGTGAAATGAAGAAGAATTTGGAGCTGTTTTTCTTCCTCCTTGGCCGGCTGTTTTAGTGAAGAGAGAGAGGGCAAAAATCTGGTGGAGTTAGCTTCTAAAGTAAGCTTGATGGTTGGGTGTTTTGTGCACAAAAGTCAACCGTGAATAGTGCGCGTACGCGCGCATTTCGTACCCGATTCCTCTCGATTTTATTTTACTAGCGCACTAAACCTCTAATGCACTTACATTCATATCATTATTATTCACTCTTAGTAATCCCAAAATAATGGTCTAAGGTTCTTCAATTAATCGCGTATGTGAAAATGTGTACTTTCGATTTATATATGCGATAAAGTGAGATTTGCAAGAAATTCTTATAACGATAGTATCACTAACTAATACTTGAATACTTAAGTATAAAAATACCTATTTTAAGACTAATGTACAAGTCTCCCATTTTCCAAGCTTATTGTACTCTCAAATCGGTTATTGTTTCCAAACGCATGTGCACTATCCTAGCTAAACGAGCTTTCCAAAAATTAATTTTTGAAACAAATCACTTTAAAAATATAAGTAAGCTATAGTTCCATGTAATTAGGTCTAAAAAGGTTAAAATAAAATATTCGGAGTGAACGAGCATTTAAATATTTAAATGGACTAGTAATAGGGTTTAAAATAGGAAAATTTGTGTGTTCTCGCATGAGTCTAGTATTACTTTCTCAAATCTCCAATAAATTTGTATCAGCGCGTCTTTCGAAAAACTAACGACGCGCAAGCGGTATGCACTTAATTAGAACTCATTCACCTTTAATTCATCAATTAACTTTTCTTAATCTACTATTGATCATTCTAAATTTCCCCAAGATAATTACATTCTCGAATAGAACATCACCTCGAAACACATGTACTCATTATTTCTCTCTTAAACGAACCTCCGAAAATTAAATTTGCTAATGGGACGTTTTAAAAATATAAGGAAAACATTGTTCCATATGAATGGATTTAAAATGGTTGAAATAAATTATTTGGAGAAAACAGGTGAATAAATATTTAAATAAACTAATAATATTCAATAAAAATAAGAAATTTTCCCGGTCCTCACATCCTCCCCTACTTAAAAAGAATTTCGTCCTCGAATTTTACACCTAAGACAATATCATTCCCTTCATGGTTAAGTCTATCAGATCAATCACTAACTTACGTTTTTTTTTCCAATAGGCATTTTAACTTTAGAGTCATAGGGCAACTTAATTGGCCTCATGTCTATCTCATATAGGTAATGTCTTCATTTCTTTAGTGCAAATATTATAGCCACTAACTCCCAATCATGAGTTGGCTACTTTCTCTCGTGGTATTTTAACTTTCTAGAAGCATATACAATCACTTCATCATGTATTATTAATATACATTCTAAACCATCCTTTAAAACATCTATATAAATCACAAAGTTACCTCCTCCACTCGGTAAGGCTAACACAGGTGCATCGGTTGAACACTTTTCACTTTCAAATTCTTCCTCACATTTAGAATCCCAAATAACTTGCCAAGTCTTGCATTCTTAGAAAAATTCTTGATCAAACCAACGGTAATATTCGGCTCCCTCTAAGAACTTCGAATTTCGGTAGGACTTTCTAGTCGTTTCCTCTTAAATAGCTTCCACTTTAGTTGGGTCAGTAACAATTCTTTCCTTAGATATTGTATAACCTAGAAAGGCTATTTCTCCTAGTCGAACTCACAGTTATTGAACTTAATGAAAGTTGGCGCCCTCTCGAAGTTTCTAAAACTATCATCAGGTGTTTTTTATGCTCTTCTCAAACATTAGAGTATACCGATATATCATCAATAAATGCCATCACAGATTAATCCAAATACGGTTTAAACTCCAATGCATTAGGTCCATAAATGCTACTAGTGCATTAGCCATCCCGAAGGGCATACTGAAAATTCAAAGTGTCCATGTCTTAAATTGAAAGTAGTTTTAACCACATCTGTTTCTAGGACCCTCATCTAGTAATAGCTCTACTTTAAATCCAACTTGGATAGTATCATGGTTCCTTACAGTTGATCAAATTCTTATCCATGTAAAACAAAAGGTAGTCGTTCTTAATAGTCACATTGTTCCAGTCTCGATAGTCTATGTATAGTCTCAAACTCCCATCCCAATTATTAGATCCGGTCCCTTAATTGTTAGACTCATTAAATCTATTAAATATTTTCTTTCTGTGACGCCCCCACTTCTCCCTAAGGCGAACCAAAGGGTATCCGCGGGACGCCTGCCCAGCTCTCGCCAGGACTCACTACAATCCATCATTCAAAAGCCCGAAATACTTTAAGTAACTTCAATACATAATTAAAGTACTTCAAATATCTCACACTTACAATTATACAACTTTCAAGCTTAAATACAACTCAACGGAAAAGGGTACAATAGCCATCCGTTATAATATAACTTAAAATCTTCAAAAGAAAGCAATCTAGTACTACTCACGAGCACCCTTGGTCTCGAACCCTGTAAAAGAAAACCACAACGTGGGATGAGCTACACAGCCCAGTGAGGTTCCAGGACACTCTAACAGTTCAAATAAATCAAGTAGATTGGGCATATCATATGCATGGTTCAAGGTTACACAATGGCATGTTATCATGAGGTGATAATCATTGTACGGGTAATTTGAGACATTATCATGGTATGAGACATTTATCATGAGACAGTTATTATGGTTCAAGACATTGGCATATATAGTTCACGAGTGATTAGAGCTTATTACAGGCATAGCTCAGGATTTCATATTGGCATTTTAGCATGAAACAATTATCATGATACCAGGTAAACATATACTGTAGGATACGGTGTTCCAGTGGAACTCTGTCGGTCATCTGCACCTTATGACTTCCGGATCCCCACGGTACGGTCTGGCCATCGCCTTATCCCTCCAGTGGTAATACTCGAGTATACCGAAACGGTGGCCCAGGGTTCCAACCTACCCGACCGAGCCCAGTCCTGGCTCGAGTAGGTCAGTAACTAAGGGCAGGGCCCAAGTTCAGTTTAGAGCTTACAACATGCACATGTAACCAAGTAATTCGACAAAAGGTAAAATTCATCATTTGAGTAGGTCGAGTGAGGTAAAGTACACACTCGCCTAATAATGATGGACAGCTTCATATAACATGTGATTCATGATAATCAAGTAATCAAGTAGATACTTAGCACGTAAGCACGTAAGCAATACAAGTTGATTTCATGGGAGCATGTAATTCACGGATATCGAATAGTCATGTAGATTGGAAATCATGTGAGCAAATAGTCAAGTAATCAAGTAGTCATGTGGTTGGTAAACGGTTCACGGTTAACGGTTAACGGTTGATGGTTAACGGTTAACGGTTAAGTAGTGACGGTTAATTGACAGGCATTTGTCATATGAATAGGCCATCATTGGCCGTTATCCCATTTTTACCATGTGAGAGTCGAGGAGATTCACTCCAACGACGTATGCAACCTTAGCATACCAAGTCATGTTATTCGAGCATTTCCAAGCATGAGTTATTCATCTCAAAAGAGAACGAGTGCGATAAAGTACACACTCGACTCCATTTCTCAAAATCAAGTAGGCTAAGTAAACAATCTAGCAAGTTAAGCATGTATCGAGTTCATATGGTCATTTGATATGGTTAATCGTTTAACCAATTCATGTAGATATACAATGCAAGTATACATTCCTGAAATAGGCATGAGTATGGTAAATACTTAACACATAGTACTTAACACTTAATAATCATGAAATAAGCGTGTCCTAGACTTATTCAATTACGTATTCCTATATGGAACACTCACCTAGTCAAAACAAGCGAGTAGTTTTCAAACAAGCGTTTAGGTGTCCGCTTCGAGTTCCTCTTGGAGATTCCCTCGAGTGCCTGAGTAAACAATAATCAAGTACCACTCAATATCACTACAAATCTCTAATTATCGAGAAAGATTGTACGCTAGAATAATCTAAGGAAATCTTATGAAAATGAACCTCAATTACTCGTAAATCGAGATTCAGGAGGAGTTTCTTAAAGTATAAAGAGAGAGACTAACATTTTCCATGAAATCGAGTTCAAAATGTTCAATCGGTATCGAGAAAAGAAGACAAGTTTCCAGAATCTCATTTTCTAAGAAATTGACAAATTTCAGCTTTGGGTGTCAATTTAGAAAAATCGTATCTTGCACTATGTAGGTCCATAATTAGAAAGCTTGATACCATTGGAAACTTCTTCAAAAGCACTAAAAGTTCCTAGAAGATACTTTTCCATGATTCCAAACGGAAGATATTCAAAAATTGACTCAAAGTTGCTGCTTGGGACCATTATGACAGTTTCGGGGTTGGTTTTTGACCAACTTTGAAAATCCAGCAAAATTCACACAATACGAACTAGCCTCCGAAATTTAGAACTCAATTAGAGCTACAATCAAAGTTTAAAACAAAACAAATGGAACAAGAATCAAAGTTTTGAACGCCAAGATATAGCAGCTCAAAGTTGGCTAAAATTTCCTCCTCGATCAAGAATTTCCAGATTTAAACATGAACTTTGGGACGTTGGTTGAACACTGAAACGGACTTAGAATGGCACCAAATTTAGCAGTATTACACTACCATATAGGGGTTATTCCTCTGCAAATTTTCAAGCAAAATCTAGCACGAAGAGTCAATTAA
The DNA here is from genome assembly GCF_036785885.1 of Coffea arabica. Taxonomy (NCBI): domain Eukaryota; kingdom Viridiplantae; phylum Streptophyta; class Magnoliopsida; order Gentianales; family Rubiaceae; genus Coffea; species Coffea arabica. The sequence goes on from NC_092329.1 coordinate 41,661,228, forward strand.
CAAAACTGTTGAAGTTTTCAAGAATTTCCAAGGCAATCTGCCTCGTACCTTTGTTTCCCTTTTCTCAAACATTTGGCCACTAAAAACCTCTCAAATATGGTTCATTTGCGTAGATAATGTCTAAGAAACATCCAAGCTGTATTTGGTAGGTGATTTATACCAAGAATTTCGAATGACAAGTCCCAAGTCAAGATTGGCTAATCGGCTAAGAGAAAAGGAAAAGTTTTCCAGATTCGAAGAGCAATTTCGGGGCATCATTTGCATATCAAAATGGTCTTAGAATATCACCAAATTTTGCACAATTAAACCTCCATATGAGGACCACTCCTCTATCAAATTTCATTTGAAAATTCACATGAGAAGGTAGTTAACTAAACCATCAAAGTTCAAGAAATTTCCCCCAAGGTAAAACTGTCTTCTAGCTCTTCTTTCCTTTTTAAACATTTTATCCAAAGCAACCAACCCAAATTTGGTTTATTTGCGAAGTCCAAGGAACATCTGATATAAAGTTTGGCAGATGTTGGACATCAAAGTTTCCAAAACAACAAGTCCCAAATCAAGCTAGGCCATTTAACTAGTCAAAAGAGGATTTTTACTCACTGCATCAGTTTCGAAATATGGCCACAACTCACTCAATTCAACTTCGAATTGAGCGTGGTTGATGGCGTTGGAAAGCTCTCTCATAAAGTTCAATTTTATCAGAAGAAACCATTTTCAAATTCTATCCACAAACAGCTCGTTTTTGAGCATCAAGAAGCAATTTCTGTCCTGTCTCCTGGAGAGCAACGAAACAGGGCAGTGATTTTCAAACGAATGGTGTGGCTCACTCAAGTGGAACCAGAACGTGAATTTGGTACCAATGGAAAGCTGGGAATATCTAGTTTCCAATGCCACAAACAGCACTTGATTTCGACATCGGAGGAAAGAGTTATGGCCGATACAAAATGACTGCCTGGGCAATACGGGATTCATTTTCCAGTTTTGCTAACTTTGGAAATCAACTCATTTGACCAACCAAATCATGTTATTTTTCAATGAAATTTTGTACACACTCACACTAACATGTAAACAATATAATCAAGTCATTAGAGCTTCAAAAGTTTGCACAAAAATGGTCGGACAAGGCAGGGGTAAAATGGTCACTTTTGCTTCTTGCACCCAACGAAGTTTCTATCAATTACACACCATTAATCCATCATTTTAAGCACTAAACCAACAATATATCCACCATCAATCATCAAATCAGCAACAACCCAAGAGTGGGAGTTCATAGAGCCCACTTTCACATTTTATACCATAAACAAGACTACCCACATGATTATATAACCTTATATGTGCAATATATCTTACAAAAACTAAGATCTATGGGTTGGATGATTTGCTACCTTCTTGGATGACTAGATCAGAAATTTTGGTCACTCTTTGCTCCAGAAAACCGTGACTTTTCAGCTCCCTTTTGCAGCTCAAAATACTCCTCAAGTGTTATACTAAGTGTGGGTGAAATTTGAAGTGAATTAGAGAAGATTTGGTGAAGATTTGATGGGGGAATTTGAAGAACTCTTGAGCTGTTTTTCTTGCTTGTTGTTCGGCCAGATGAGGGAGCAAGAGAGAGAGTGTGATCAGATTTCTAAGCTTCCAAGAGAAGACATTAACTTGTGGCCTCAAATCACCCATTAGTCAACTCACATTAGGGTGCGTTTGGCGCGATTAGGGCTCGATTTTCTCGCGCGTTTGTTTCACTAGTGCACTAAACCTCTAATGCACTTATATTCATATAACTATTATTCACTCTTAAATTGTCCCAAAATAAGGGTGTAAAGTTCCTAAATTAAATCGCGCGCATAAAAACGCGTACTTCCAATTTATGCGCGATAAGACGAAATTTCTGAAAAATTCTTATAACGATAGTACTAATAACTATCACTTGAGTATTTAAACATTAAAATGCCTAATTTAGGTCCATTGTACATGTCTCCAATATTTCAAACCTATTGTACTCTCAATCGATCAAGATTTCCAAAGACGTGTTCACTATTTTCACTAAACGAGCTTCCGAAAATTAATTTTTGAAACAAGTCATTTTAAAAATATAATGAAACTATATTTCCATGTAATTAGGTCTCAAGAGCTTAGAAAATAATATTCGGAGTAAAAGACCAAATAAATAATTAAATAAGCTAGAAATAGGAGATTAAATAAGTAAATTTTGCGAGTCCTCACACTTTCACTAACCCAAATCTCAAAATTTTAATATCAAATTGGCAATCAAACATTGGATCCCAACTTCAACCCTAAGTTCTCGATTTTTGGTCCCGATCCCTGGTCACCTCCAAGGCCTCAGGGTTGCTTATATTCTCAAGTATGATCTCGATCGCGTTTACTATTGTTCATATTTCATTATAAATCTAAAAGTGTGGGGTAAGATTTAAATATACATGTAAATCATAAAATCAATTTTTATATGTCATAAAGATCATAATAATTACATCCAGTTGGAAGAGGTTTATCAAATCATTTCAAAAGGAAAAGGGAAAACAATAGGATTATAGCAAAACGTGCCAAGTTGCCAAGATACAAAATAACAAAAGACTTTCCCTTATGTAAAAAATTGAGTCTCCAGAGGTGCCAGTCTAGTCTAGGGTAAAACTATAACTTCTATCCCTCGAGTGAAGTCAAACCATCTCGACTTGTGAAATCTCTACTATTTGGATCCTCTTTACAGCCATTAGTATTAATTACTCTCATCTGGTATTCGATTGCTTTGAAGCGAACCTAATTGGCTGTTGAGTATTTCTTCATTTTGTTAGGGGCACTGGAGCAACTTGAAATCTGATGTTCGGTGCTACCACAATACAAGCACTTTTCCGATTTTTTTCAACATTCATTCCCCGTGTGGTTGGGTTTACCACAGTATCCACAAGTCGCACGAAAGTCATGGCCTGACCAGCTTGAGAAGTTTCTTTCTATTTCGTTTCCAGTTCTACGTTCTTATATAGCAACTCAATTTTCTCAGCATATTCTTGTTTCCACCGCCCCTCCCAGTAGTCAGCCAACTTCTTTTGAAACTCTACCTCCTTTCGAAGAAGGTTCAATTCCTTACGCATCTCTTCCAAATTTGTTATCTTACCGATTGGTTCAAGTCAAATGCTAGCTTGCCAGGTAAATCAAAGGATCAATTAAGTAGCTATTCATAATGGAAACTCGAGCCATAATACTCTTTTATTCTTTTGCTCATAGGTTACCTCGGAATACAAATCTTAACAATTCTCTGTTTAACACAGGCGAGCTCTTAAGTCTCCACGAGATTACTATCAGTAATTACAAAAGCAACAAGGTAAGGGAACCTTATTCCTTAATATAACAATTTCCATGTCTTAGTTCACTCTTCAATACTTATCTACAAAGTCATTCGAGAAGAAATCATAACCTCTTGTTCTCACTAGTGCCTTATTGTATCCTCTCAAATCAATCTCACTATTTCGAGATTAGATTTTCCGTGAGCTTAAATGGACGAACTTCAAGAATTGCTCAATTCCTCACACCTTTCTTAGTTCTTAGGTTGGTTGATTGGTTTAGATCTTTGGTGCTCAACCAACCATACTAGGACATCAATCGTATGGTCAATAGCAGTAGCTACGTGATTGTTTTCTTTGTTTCTAAGATTTTGGTTCGATCTAGCAGTCGTTCTCTAACCATCCCCTTGAGATTGGGGTTGTTTAACTCCTCGCCCTCAGTCATTTTTCACTTTTTCAGCCGCTCATGAATTTAACATTCATAAAGGCATGACATCAAATGAGTGTATGTAAATGAAGCTTGAAAAGTGACACTTTGATCATGCAAAAATGAAAAAAAATGGAGACACCGAAATAGTCGCAGATGTGTACAACCCAATCATAGATTTGAAATCATAAAGCAATAAAGTCAAGTATCTCATGAGTTACGTTTAATTGCTTCAAAGGGGTAGGAAACATAGTGAAACAAAATACAAAATGCAATGGCCTTTAAGCGAGCACCACCCCGTCTACCTTTGGCAAAACTATTAAAGTAGTTTAAATCACTAGTTTAGTGATTGGCGGAGCCAAAAGTCTCTACTACCTCCGTAGGTTCAATTTCATTTCCAGTACTAGGAGTTTTAATTTCATGTCCCTTATCGAGTATCTTGTCATTTTTCACTTGTTCAATCAAGGTAACACACGCAACCATCGACTTATCCGTCCGGTCTCTAATTCCGTATACTACCCTTGCAAGTGGGTTCTCAAATTTTTTTTTTGAAGCTGCTCACCAGGAGCCTTTGTCACTTCGTCGCTCCTTAAGTACTCCAGTCTCCACTTCAGAAATTCTAATAGTCTGGGCATCGATAATTGCCCTTGGTCCTCGATTATCCTCTTGAATTACCCTAGTTTTCTCAGATAGCCACTTCCGATGATCGGCCACTATTAACACCCCATTATTTGGGCACGAGTAAGTCCTTTGAAAATCACATAAAGTCCTAGTTCGGCGAGTTGGGTTATACCTCCAACGAGCCCTCCCCTAGACCCTTCACGGCCATGGTCACCATAATGTGTCCCAAAGACGGTTCAATGCTACCGTTACCTTCCGTAACTTACAATTAAAATTTAAAGCTTAAATGGGACCAAATATACTAAATAAACTGGATTTGATCATCTCATACTATCCCACATGTCCCTTACAAGATCAAGAACCCCAATCGTCCATTAATTCAAATCTAGGTTCCAATTTTCATTCCCACAAGCGGTTACTTAACTTTCCAACCAGTTCCAAGGTCCGGCATCTTAAACTTTTAAGCCTAGGATACACTACAAAGATCTGAATCCTAAACTCTGATACCAACTGTGACACCCCCAATTCTCCCTAAGACGAATCAAAGGGTATCCGCGGAACGCCTGTCCAACTCTCGCCAGGATTCAAGACAATTTCCATTCAAACTTAATACAATACTAGCCATTCCGACAAGATACAGTAAGAAAGTGCGGAAACTTTCAAGCTTAACAATATATACAATTAATACAATCCTACTAAAGAGAAGTCGCTTCCATAACCGATTGTCCCAGTCTTACACCACCAGTTCAAAATACAGCGATTATCCAATTCTTACGTCGGATTTTCCAAAATACACATCAAATCCCATACTATACAACAGCTAAAATATCTAGCCAATTGCATTTGAAACCCCAATACACAAGTACATCCAGAGGGTTTCTCCGAGATTCACTCCAGGTCTTTTCCTGTTAAGGAAAACAAATCTACGGGGTGAGCAAAACGCTCGTGAGGCCAAGAACACACATGCAGGCACGTTGTTCAAGTAACAATCCCAATTTAACAAGTAGAGCGATAATATTTCAATAAATAACAATTTGAGTGAGAAAAGTAAACAGAAACAATTCAAGAATATAGGAGCTTTTAGGAGCTATTTTTCACTTGCACGATCACGAACCTCCACGAGTTGACACTCCGTCAATCATGTAAGGTTTAGTCCGTAGAAACTTCACTTACACAATCTCCTTTCACCTTACATACCATACCGGACCCACAATACTTTTATGAGGCGATACTCCACGAGTATGCCAAGCAAAACCTCTCAATAGGTCAAGCTTATATGATCTTATGGTTCGTCAAGGAGCCCGACCAAGCCCATGCTAGCTCGATTCCAAGGTTAGCCAATGAGAGAGTTGGGCTTCCCCCACTTAACATGTAAGAGTCGAGGAGATTCACTCCAACGACGTATGCAGCTATAGCATACAATTTCATTTCATTCAAACATTCAATCATCTCATTTCATTCAATTAAGTCATTCATAATTCATTCGTTTCATTTCAAATAAGAACGAGTGCGGTAAAGTACACACTCGCCTCCATTTTCAAAATCTCTAAACAATTATAACAATTAAGCATGTATCAAGTATTCATACACTTGATACTCACCAAGTAAACAGAGGAGAAATTGTCACTCGAAGATTCAGGCATCCACCATGGGATCCTCTTAAAGGTTCTCGTGAGTGCCTGATCAATTGATAATGTACTATTACTTATAAACTCCAAATATTCAAGAAAGATTGCACACTTGCACAATCTAAGAAAATTTCACAAGTACGAGTCTGGATTACTCGTAAATCGAGACTCAAAAGTGGAGTTTTAAAATACAAGAGAAATCAAGTTTTCATCTTTAAAATCAAGTATAAAACGTTCAAATGATATCGAGAGAAAAAGGAGAATTCGAAAAAACTCCATTTCCTTATGTTTCAAAAATTTCAACTTTGATACGAGATTTTTGAAAAATCGTATCTCACTCATTACATGTCCAAAATTGGAAAACTTGGTACCGTTGGAAATTTCTTCCAAATTTCTAAAAGTTTCTAGAATATACTTTCCCATGATTCCTAATGAAAAGCACTCAAAAGTTGGCTCAAAGTTGCTGTTTTAGGCTTGCGAGACAGTTTTGAGGTTGGTTTTTCGCCAACTTTAGAAATTTGGCAAAATTCACAAAATTTGAACTAGCCTCTCAAATTTGAAACTCAATTAGAGTTGCAATCAAAGTTTAGAAAAAAACAAGCAGAACAAGAATTGGAGTTTGAGCACCAAGATATGGCAGCTCAAAGTTGCTGAAAAATAAGACCGTTGGGCCAATTTTCCAGATTTAAATCACTGATTTGGGACGTTGGTTGAATATCAAAACGGACTCAGAATGGTACCAAATTTGGCAGCATTATCCTACCATATAAGGGTTATTTCTCTACCAAATTTCATAGGAAAATTCATTCGGGAAGTTGGTTAACAAAACCATCAAAGTTTCCAAAACTCCAAGGCAAAACTGCCTTGCACCTCTAGTTTCCCTTTCCTCAAACCTTTGGCCAATAAAAATGCCTAAACATGTCTCATTTATGATAACCAGTCTAATGAGGATCCAAAATATATTTGGTAGGTGATTTACGCCAAGAATTTCGAATAGCAAGTCCCAAGTCAAGATTGGTTACAAATCTGTCCAAAATGAGGGTTTTCTCCTCACAAAGTCAGTTTTGAAATCTGGTCATAAATCACTCAATTCAATTCAGAATTGATCATGGTTGGTGGCTTTGGAAACTAGATTCATAAAGCTACAATTTCTTAGAAGAAATCGTTTTCAAAATCTATCCACAGCTAGTTCATATTTGATTATCAATTCGCTTCTCAAAACAGAGCTCGTAGTGTAGACGCGAAACCGGATAGTCAGGTTCAAATGATTGGTATGGACTACTCAGGTGGAATCAGAACATGCATTTTATACCGTTGGAAATCTGGGAATGTCTAGTTTCTTGTTCCATAAATGGCACTCAATTTCAACATCGGAGTAAAATGTTATAGTCTAAACCAAATCATGAAATTTTTTGATGAAACTTTCTACACAACCTATATTACACATATACATCAGAACAAGTAATTAGAACCACCAAAAATTGCACTAAAGGTCACGAGAAAGACAGGGTCAGAAATGGAAAATTTTTCCCTCTTCACATCCTTTGAGTTTCCACCAACAACACAACATTATTCCACTAAATTAAGCACTAAACCAACATTAATAACATCGTAACTCATCAAATCAGTCCATCCAACCATAGTGGGAGTTCATAGAGCCCACACATCAATTTTTCCAATATAATAAAGCCACCCACATGATTATCTAAGCTTATACGCGCAATATAACTCCCATAAGTGAAGATTCAAGGGGTTGATCGTTCATTACCTTCCTAGATGATCAAGACAGAAATTTTCGGTCCAATGGAGCTCAAGAAAACTGTGCAAATGAAGCCTCTTTCCTAGCTTAAGATGCTCTCCAAGTGATTGGCAAAGTGTGGTTAAAGTTTGGTGCAATTTGGTGAAGATTTAGTGGTGAAATGAAGAAGAATTTGGAGCTGTTTTTCTTCCTCCTTGGCCGGCTGTTTGAGTGAAGAGAGAGAGGACAAAAATCTGGTGGAGTTAGCTTCTAAAGTAAGCTTGATGGTTGGGTGTTTTGTGCACAAAAGTCAACTGTGAATAGTGCACGTACGCGCGCGTTTCGTGCCCGATTACTCTCGATTTTATTATTCTAGCGCACTAAACCTCTAATGCACTTACATTCATATCATTATTATTCACTCTTAGTAATCGCAAAATAATTGTCTAAGGTTCCTCAATTAATCGCGTATGTGGAAATGCGTACTTCTGATTTATACGCGATAAAGTGAGATTTCCAAGAAATTCTTATAACGATAGTATCACTAACTAATAATTGAATACTCAAGTATAAAAATACCTATTTTAAGACTAATGTACAAGTCTCCCATTTTCCAAGCTTATTGTACTCTCAAATCGGTTATTGTTTCCAAACGTGTATGCACTATCCTAGCTAAATGAGCTTTCCAAAAATTAATTTTTGAAACAAATCACTTTAAAAATATAAGTAAGCTATAGTTCCATGTAATTAGGTCTAAAAAGGCTAAAATAAAATATTCGAAGTGAACGAGCATTTAAATATTTAAATGGACTAGTAATAGGGTTTAAAATAGGAAAATTTGTGAGTTCTCGCATGAGTCTAGTATTACTTCCTCAAATCTCCAATAAATTTGTATCAGCGCGTCTTTCGAAAAACTAACGACGCGCGAATGGTATGCACTTAATTAGAACTCATTCACGTTTAATTCATCAATTAACTTTTCTTAATCTACTATTGGTCATTCTAAATTTCCCCAAGATAATTACACTCTCGAATAGAACATCACCTCGAAACACATGTACTCATTATTTCTCTTTTAAACGAACCTCCGACAATTAAATTTGCTAACGGGACGTTTTAAAAACATAAGGAAAACATTGTTCCATATGAATGGACTTAAAATGGTTGAAATAAATTATTTGGAGAAAACAGGTGAATAAATATTTAAATAAACAAATAATATTCAATAAAAATAAAAAAATTTTCGGGTCCTCACAATAGTACTTGATAATATTGAGCTAGGATATGAAGTTTAGAGTAGTAGTGAATTTCCTGCAATTGTAGTGGAATCTGCCCTGTTTCTGAACTGCATATTCGTCCATGATAAAGGCCGAATCAGGTCTTGCTCAGACATGAAAGTTGTAGGGAATAGAGTTAACTATCTACCTACAAAATTTCATCTCAATCGGAGCACTGTATCTTATAAAATGACTAAAATACCCCTGACTGCCCAAATGCCCTATTTCATGAGCAGCTTTCTATTTCTCTGAGATTTCAAATTTTGACCTTGAAAATGCATGAACTGGGTGTCAATGTCTTCATAGGAAATGTAGGTCTCTATCTTAGCTTCGAAACACCATAAAATTTACCCCAATCCGATAAGCGTGACTTCAGTTGTGACCAAAACACCAAAAGACGTCATATCTGCTACTTAGCCATTTGTCTTTAAAACTGGTTTCCAGCTTTAATTTTGATGGTTGCATTGCTAGAATTGCCTTGTATTTGGATGACATTGAGCCTAGTTGAAGGGCTATTGTGTTAAGATTGCTTATGTGTAAATTTGGGTTGAGTTGAGGAAAATAATGAAGTCATAAATGGCTGGAAAATAGCTAAATACAATGGGCATGCCGCCCAAATTTTCACTCGAGAGTTAGGCATGTGTACTCTTGACTTGAGCAAAAATTTGAGGTCGAATTGAACTTGGATTGTTTATGGTATTCGAGTCTTCTTTCGTAGAGGTATATAAGCTAAAATTTGGCTGAAACTCGTACCCTTAGAAAAATGAAAGTAGCGACCCTTCAAAATACGATTTTCTCGATTTGTCATACCAAGTGTGACTTCCAGAGTATCAATCATTTGTATATCGAAACTAAAAGAGCGAGCATGAGTTTTCTAGAGTTTGATAAGCCATATGACCACCACTTAAATAAGTTTCATTTATTTGATTTTCTTGAAACAAAACTTCTATGTTTCGAACTCTAGAGAGTTTTACATTATTAAATGATATTTTATCGCAGATTTGGACTCCAACCAAGGAGTTGGACCTGAACGTGATTTTGAAAAGCACTAGACCTTTGGTGAGGGCTTCCAAATATATGATTGAACTTGATACTTGATTTAAATCCTTTACCAATGTGATCGGATAAGATTTGCTTGGTTTGGTCGGGCAAGTGTGTACTTTATCGCACTTGACCTAAGTCAACTAAACATTTGATATCTCATTCATGCTTGTACAAGTAACTGATTTGCATTGACCTGTACTTGTGCTTGACTTGTAAGTGCTGAGCGGCAGTATGTACCATACTCTATCCGAGTGGGAGGTGCCTCCCATTCCCGTCTCCGTACTTTTTCTCTTGACTAAGTCGATTGGTCATCGACTATGTTGACTACTTGGGAGCCCAAACCCCACTGGCTAGTTAATCGAGTCGAGCCGGCAAGGGCTTGGTCGATTAAATAACGAACCATGGGTCTCTTATTTTGTCGAGTGGAGTGATATCTCCTCGACTAATCGGTATGCTCGAGTATTACCACAAGTTTTTAATTGGTGTTCGGACCCGATAAGGGGGTTGAATGGTGGACGGGTTGGTGTTAAGCGAAGCACTACTGGATTGGTTACTTTACTCGAAAGTTGACTGAGTGTCAACTACTACTTGACCAAACTCTGGTAAAACAACGGGTATTTGGCTTCTGAGAGCCATCTGTATCCTTATATTTTGATTGTTATTAGTAGTGTTATTGTTTCTTTTTAAAAAAATTTACACTCGCTCATTTTGAGATTTGCTACTTGAAGTGTTATTGCTTACTTTTATGGACTTGTTATGCTCGCTACTTTGCTACTTTGATACGTGCACTTTTAAGTAATGGTCAACTTGTTATTTGGAACCTCACTCAGTTTTAGCTCACCCTATTCCGTTAAATTTGTTTTCCTTACAGGGGGTACGAGTGAGGGCGTGAGACTGGTATAGGCTAATATAGTCTAGTTTTTGAAATTTTGCGATTGTACTCGCGCTAGTACTCGATTAGGGCTGAATGTATCTGGAACTCATATCTTTTGATATATTTGGAATTGTATGAATGTGTCGCGCCCCATTTTTTGATAAGAAAAATAAATGGTTTGAGAAAGATGTTTTTGATTCAATTTTGATTGGAAAATGATTTTTTGTGAGTTGAAGAAGATATGGGTCACAATGGGACTTGGAAAACGACGATTTGACCCAAAGAATAGTTTTAAAAAGGGTTTTGAAATGAAAAGTTTGGAGTCGCCACTTGGTAATGATTTAAGGTGTACCAAGTCACCTAAATGAGTTTTAAAGTCAAGTAGTAATAAACCCTTTTTAAAACGACTCCTAGTCCACGTAAGCCAAAGAAAAAGGTTCGGGAGTCACGTTTGACAAAGGGGAAGGCAAGGATAGAATCCAAGGCACCCCTTTGACCTAGCCAAGGCTAGTTGCGCGACTTAACCTTACCCTTCCTAATTTTCTACTCAATGTATGTATTGCACGTTGGATATGACTATATGAATGCAAAACGGAAAGGAAAATGCAATCCTAAATTCTACGATGTCTCTTGTGAGGCTTTTGGTCCCAAACCACATGGATTGTGGCGGCCAACAAAGGAAAACCTCATAGAGGTCGATTAATGCAAATGAGAGTTCAAATTCAAGTGTGCAAGTGTGAAAGTGTATGAAAGATGCAAGAAATGTAAGTGCAAGTGTGCGAATGTATAAAAAGGTGCATGTGTGAATTTGGATGAAAAATCAAAGTATTAGTGTGTAAGTGTGTAAAGAAAGTGCACGTGTGAATTTGGATGAAAAATCAAAGTATTAGTGTGTGCAAATGAATGAAGATAGGATTATAAATATATATGTGAAATTTGAATTCTACTTGTGGAGTAAGATGAGTAGAACATGGTGAAAAATATGGATTTGAGAAATGTGGGAAAAGGGTGATTAAAAGAGCATGGAAGTGAGAAAAATGAAAACATGTCCCTAAGGGAATGCAACAAATTGGGTACGGGGATGACGCCTAATTTTTCGACTTTGATTTTCCCTCGGATTAGAAGGTAAAACTAGCGTGCTAAGGCTATCGAGTAGCCACACTCGCTCGTTTCCCTTATCGAGAGGGGATTTTCACGCAAATGAACCCTAACTAGCATGAGATGCAAGTCCTAAAGTGAAGGGAAAGGGGTTTGAGGAACATACCAAATGATAAACTAAGAAAAAATGCGTGATATGTGGTGATCATGCACTTGATGAAAAAAAGGAAAAAAGAACCTATTGGGTCTAGCATTGGACTAGCCCATTCTATGAATTCCGACTAGCGTTGGACTAGTGGAAACGATAAAAGAAGCCACAACTAGCGTTGGACTAGTGTGGTGACGTACATTCATCCATTCTATTCATCTATACTACAAAAAGCGAGTAGACATGCAAATCACCTAAATCATGTAGCACTTATCATGCTCGACTAGATGCAAGATCCTAATAAAGCATTTAACATATAACACATAGGCATGCAACCATTACATTTGCTAAATAAAACAAAGGGGAAAGGGAAAATGGACCAAATTACTTGCTACGCCCTATCTATTACAAGCCAAGAGGTGTACACATACCCCATTAATAAAAATCAAAAGTAAATGATATAAATGAAAGGAAATAAGGAGAGGCTAGGAAAGCAAGTAGACATGCAAATTTCAATTAGCACATTAGTTCACATAGGAGAGAAACAAAAGGGGTAAAAGAGATTATACCTCCCCGTTGGTGATACTAAGGAAGTAAACAAACTCAACTTGGCTAGAGTCACCCAAGAAAAGACTAACTTAGGCTAAAATCACCAAAAACAAAAGATTAATGCACCAATTTAGTGATAAGATATAAACTAAACAATTTGAATCCGCCAAAACATCAAACTTTCCCTCAATTGCAACTCAATGAAGTCAAAACTACTTAAAGACCAAGGCAAAAGGTATGATCATCCAATCCCCAAGCATAACGTCTACTAAAGACCCAAAAGCAAGCACTACTCAATGATTTGAACCTAATTGAAACATTTAAAAAACACAAAAAGTTCTCCAAGTAAATAACAAAATCCAAACAAACATTTATGGAAATTCGAAGGTCCAAGAATGAACAAGGGTCCATGAATGATTTAAACATGCATTTTGAAAACTCAATAGCAACCATTAATCAACCAAATAAAACCAATTGAAAAATTTAAGAGCTTCAAAAGTCCCAAAAACAATGAAAGGCCAAATGATGACTCAAAATACACCCACCTTAGGACCTAATTGTAAAGAAATGAGAACATGCTTGGGCTTTTGTGGAACATGGAGAAACTTGAAGGGTTAAATTGATTAAGTTATCCAATTAGTTGGGCCATAATAGCACTAAACACAAATTGAGGGATTAATGTGCAATTATTATAACATTTTGCATGCATGCAAACGAATGCCAAAGGCTTTTTTACTTCTGCAATTTTCTGCTGCCACTCTCATCAACCAAGACCCAAAACTCAAGCATATCACTTGCTATTCAAGAACAGAAATTCAAATCCGAATTCACAGCTTTAAACTAAATAACCGACTACATCATTGTCATCGTCCAAACATGCAAAAACTGAGAAAAGATTCCAGGCACAAATCTAAAAATAAGCACACATTTGAAGAACAAAAATTGCAGCACCTCCAAGCAACTTCCGGCAAACAAGATTCATGCAACAAAAGAAAGTCAAGAAGCTTCCGCAATCAATTCTTAAACTTCAACAAATCATGAAGAAAAAGAACTCGCAAGTACTGTCACAACCAACCCAAGACTATGATCTTGTTGCAGCAGATTTTTGTGTATCATCCTTCCCTTAAAACTCAACTTCAAACGGAAACAAATTCAAACAAACAAACAAGACTTTGATATGAACCAAAACCCACAGGATTGCAGCATCTAAACATACAAAAAGGAATCCAGATTAACGGCTGTTCAAGAAAGAAAAAGATGAAGAAAAATGCAGCTTTTAGTTTCTTACTTAAACAAACCAGATCAGCATCATGCATTTCCCAGAATTTTTTACCCAGATTGCGCCATAAAAACAAAAAAAAAACCAAAGAAAACAACCATGAACCCATCATCTAATCCTATAGAAAAGATCTCAAACTTCCATCCCCAAAAACCAGACCAAACCTACGTGTCATATCCACTTAGATTCACGGAAGAAAGCCTGAAAGTTGACAGCTTCAGGGGTTCATGTCAAAATACAAACAAGCATCAATCTACCCATAATCAACAAGTTTTGGCTCAAAGAAAATTACAAACTCCATTCTTAACACAAAAACTCCAGAAAACTAAATACAAAAATCTAGTCTTGTGCGGGAAAAATGAAACAGAGAAAGAAAAAAAAAAACAAACTTTCACGGATAGCAAGCCTTGGACTGATATATTTTACACATTACTTAACGCAAAACATAAATCAAAGCTTTCTCCCTTTTGTACCAGATGCACAAATAGCAGGTACCGGGAAGGAAAAAAAATGAAAGGGTACGGAAACAGCATTAGCAGCGAAGATTCTGAAACTTAAAATGTAAACCCCATAACCCATGAACATGGAGATGGAAAGATTACCTTTAGCCCTTCAAGAAATCAAAGCCAGATCCAGGTCCTTGCGCAATAGCTCCTTGCGAATCCACTGTCTTCCTCGCTGCTCAAGGTTCCCCTTGCTTGTTCCACTCTTACCCGAAATTGTTTTCTTCCTCCTTCGTTCCTGAGGCTCCCACCAGCTTTTCCCTTCAGCTTTCTGCACCGATCTCTTCTTTCTCAGCCTAAAGCTTCCCTTTTACGGTTGGTTTCTCCTCTTTTACTAAACCTTCTGCTTACTTTCTTAGTTTTCCTTTTCTAATTCTCCTTTTCTCCTCACGTCTGCGCCTCTCTCTCGGTCGCTCAGTTTTCTTTCTGCCGTTCTCTCCCTTAGCTCTCTTTCGTTTCTCTCTTTTCCGTCCCAAAACCTCTCAAGCCCTTGTCACTCAAACTTTCCCTTAGAATTTTTTCAGTTCCAGCCGTCATTCCCTCTATGTTCTCCCCGTCGGCTGCTGCTCTCTCTGTCGCCTTTTATATGGAACTCCTAGGTTCCTAAACCCTCATATGAAGGGTGCTGATGAGGGGTTTGTCCTTGCCTTCCATCCAGCCCTTCGATGGTGCTGCTGAAATTATGCTTGGCACGCTGCAAAAAATTGCAGCGTGCATGATGGGGTTTTTTTTTTTTTAACAAATTAATTAATTAAACAACAAAAATGATAATAATAAAACAATAATAATTAATGATGAAAACAACTTAATTAACATTAGATAAAAATAAACTAAAAGCAACAAAAAATGCAATTTTCCATTTTTTCATTTTTCATCATTTTTCTTTTTTCCTTCCTTTTTCTTTTTCAAAATAAATTAACAAAAATAAACCAAAATGCCAAAAGATTGAATTTGAACGTATTTTTGTGACCAATTTTCCCTTTTCTTTCTTTCCATTTTTCCAAGCCAACTAAAGCCTATTTTTTGAATTTTTCTTCTTTTTCCTCTTTTTTTCCCTTTTTATGATTTTTCATTTCATTTTTCCTTCAAGAAAGCATTGAATAAAAGCAAAATGACTGAAACATATTTTTGATGTTTTCCTTTTCTTTTTCTAAAAACTTCTATGCTAATCTTAAACTTAAAAGTTAAAACTAAAAACTAAAACTAAAAGTAAATAAGAATAAATAGCAAATGAAATGGGTCAACTAAAAGGGCGAAAAATGAATAAAACATGGGTCAACTAAAAGGGCGAAAATGAATAAAACTAAAATATCATAACAACTAATAGTGCAAAACACACAATAACGAACTAAAATGCAAGCAATCTAAAATGAAAATCATGAAATAGATGATACATACAAATTATTCAAAATTTGGTGTCTACAGTTTGCCCCTCTTTGTCTGAGTTTTGAAAAAACTTGAGACAAAGAAATAGACACCAAATACTTACCTGTGTTATTGGGCTGCAAAAGATTCCAACGAACAGGAATTCTAACACGGGACTGACCCGAACATGAAAAATAAAACTGGACTGACCCGAACAGAAATTTAAACGGGACTGACCCGAACAGGAATTTAAACGGGACTGACCCGAACAGAAATTTAAACGGGACTGACCCGAACAGGAATTTAAACAGGACTGACCCGAACAGGAATTTAAAAACAGATGAATTGAAGTGAAATGGAGTGTTGGTGGGATTGACCCATGTTCATTGATGATACAAATGAAAGAAGTGAAAGAAGTGAAATGAAGTGTTAACGGGACTGACTCATGTTTGTTAATAATGCAAATGAAATACTCGCTAGTGGGACTGACCCACGGCTAATGGCGAACGAAAAGAAATGCTCACTAGTGGGACTAACCTATGGCTAGTGGCGAAGAAAATGCTCACGGACGGGACAAACCCAGCTCCAATAGCTATGAGAATGAGATGCTTACTGACGGGACAAACCCAGTTCCCGCAGCAATAAAATGATTTTGATAATCGGACAGTGGGATCAAACCCGAGCCTGCCTAGGTCGGAGGGATAAAACCCATGCCCAACGAAAATAAAAGCGGTCAGTGGGATAAAACCCGAGCCTGCCGAGGTTGTGACGACCCCACCTCCCCCTAAGGCGTATCAAAGGGTTCGGCGGACCGCCTGCCCAGCTCTCGCCAGGACTCACTCACTATCTCAATCGAGTCACGTACACACATTCATGAACCATAAATAACATTCCCAATTCAAGCTTATAATTTACATTAATAGAAATCGAAGTACGAAGTCTCAAAACATCAAACTAGATCAACACGAATACAATCCAAATACAACATGTTCCATCCGAGGAATAGCGTGAGTACAAGTCAAAATCAAACAGCTAGTCTATGCTAGACTTTACATATCTCACACCTCGCTCGTACCCCTGAAAGGAAAACAAATGGAGTGGAATGAGCTAAAAGCCCAGTGAGGTTCCAAATAGCAAATTGACCATTATTTATAAGTACGAGTTTTCGATATAGCAAAGTAACGAGCATAAAGTGTTCATAAAAGTGAACAGTAACACGTCAAGTAGCAATCTTAAAATGAGCGAATGTAGAAAATTTTTCAAAAGAAACAATAATCCAATAAACAATAATCACTCCAGAGTATAAGGATACGGATGACTCTCAGGAGCCAAATTCCCATTGCATTACCAGAAGCTTGATCCCGTAGTAGTTGACACTCCGTCAACTTTCAAGTAAGTAACCAATCCAGTAGAACACCACTTAAACGACTCTCCGTCCACCGTTCAACCCCCAGCTGGGCCCAAAATCCTCAAGAACACGGGTGGTAATACTCGAGTATACCGATTAGTCGAGGAGATATCACTCCACTCGACAATACAAGAGACCCAGGGTTCGTTACCCAATCGACCAAGCCCTTGCCGGCTCAACTAGAGTAACTCGCCACAGGGTTTCTGGAATTCCAGGAAGTGCGCGCATCATGAACAAGTATATCAAGTCAATTGCAACAATAAACAAGTATATCACGTAAGGGCAAGTGCGATAAAGTACACTCTTGCCCTAACAATTCACGCATGTGGCATGTAATCATATTGGCACGTATCAAGTACAAGTATCAAGTTCAATTCAGTATTTGAAAGCACTCACCAAAAGATATAGTGCCTTTACTGGTCACTTTCAGGTTATATTCCGAGTTCGGAGTCCAAATCTGCGATAAAACTCAGTTTGAGAACTTTGAAACATGACTAAGATTCGAAACTTAGACGTTTCGTTCAATAAAATCAAGAAATTGAAATTCACTCGGATGGTAGTCGTGAAACACTTGCTCGCTTTTTAAATGGTAAAACTTTGTAACATTTATACTTAAAAATGCCATGCAAGTCGAAAGTATAAGGAAAACATACTCCGAGCAATCATTATTTCCTTTCTCAAGGGTACAAGCTCGGCCAAGTCCTTCCTTATATACCTCGGAACAAGAATACTCAAGTACCCTAGATGGTTCAAGCAGTAATCACTCTTAACCCTTACTCAAGTTGCAAGTAGTTCTCTAGTCTTCGAGCGTAAATTTGGGCAGCATGCCCTTTGTGTTTACCTAATTTTCCAGCCATTTAGGCTTCATTATTTTTCTCAACCACAACCCAACCTCACATATGTCAACAATTCAAGCCAAGAGCCGTTCCATAGGCTCACAATATCATAAAACAATATTCACAACAATTACAAGTGCAGAAATTCAACTTAGCACAAGACAGATTTGACGTACAAAGGCGGTAATAACATATCCGAGGCTACGCTTATTGGATTAAAACAAAACCTATGCCGTTTCGAAGCTAAGACACATAGCTACAACATTCATGAAGATCACTTAGTCCAGTTTCTAATGTAACTTGGTCAAATTCTCAAATTACTAAACCAGAAACCAATTCACCGGCTGTTTAAATGCAGAACACTGTAATGGACATAACTCAGTGTACACAAGTCCGAATCAGGTTTTCTTAGAGGCATTTTAAAGCTACTTCAGAGCACTACAACTTTCATGTTTTGGTCCAGAGCTAAATCAGAATGGATCCTGGTCAAAAATCGTGATAAACTGGACTGAACTGAAGAAACGGACTACTGGGAAATTCTTAAAGCAGTAGGGGTATTTTGGACTTTTCACGTTCTACGTTGCTCCGATTGAGCTGAAATTTTGTAGGAACCTATAAAACACCATTCTATACAACTTTCCTTCTTTGACCAAAGGCCAATTCGGCCTCTAACATACAGATACAATTTCGGACAGAATGTAAGCAAGAATTTCCAGAAATCTGAAATCTTTAGTTTTTAGTGGAACTTTCCTTAATTTCTTGGTCTAATCACTACCACAACACCTTATGAAACCTCAATTGCAACATATAAGCATCTTACAACAATTTGGGCAGAATTTCCACAAGCCCTAGTTCATCAAATAAATTGGGGAAAACCACTAAAACATGCTAATCATCCATAATCTCACCCTAAAATCAAGTTGCCCATCTTAATTTAACCAAATTAAAAGCAAAACTTGGAGAGATAATCTCTCTTACCTTGAGTAGAGGTCACTAAGAGTAGTCCAAGCTTCCTTCCTTCAAAAATTTACCACAAATCAACACTTAGTCACTCAAGAACAAGTTTAATCGGTTTACTTTGTTTATTTTCTCACTAAGTTGTTGGATTTGAAGATGAAATGGAAGGTTTGCTCTCTTGTTTTTTCCTCTCTCTCACTCACGGTTCTTCAGCAGCAAAATGAAGAGGAATGAAGCTAAGTGTTGGTCTTATAAGAAGTAAGAAGGTTAGAGTTAATTATGACCACAAATTTCTACTAACACTTGGACTAATCTTGTCCACTAATTTTTCTCTTTCTTCCCCTTGCTTCTTAGCCACAAATTTCGGTCCTTCTTAGCTGAATATAAGAAGATATTTTGGCTCAAATATCAATGAGCTTGTGGTGCAAGAAAGTGGTAGTCCAGTGGTGCGTTCAAACGGTAGTGCGCGGGACCCGCCGGTTCGCGCCGTTTTCTTAAAAACTCACGTACTAGGTTTTTTTTTTTCTTCCATTCACTAACCTTGTCTCATGGCTACTACTCACATATTATTTCTCACTTAAAAGTCACTTTTAATCATCAAATTGATCCTTGGCCAGTACCGAAAATTCATCCGGCGGAAAAATCGAAAAACCCTAATTTTGCTCAAATCTTGAAACTGAAGTGTAAAACCCTATTTCCAGGTTCATCTGCACTTATTGTTGAACAATTGGGTAGTAGGGCCTTAATAAATAATAATTTTCAAATAAAAGGAATTTTGTAAGGAAACGTGAGGAATTTACAAGTTCAATAATTAACATTAGGATCTCTAGTAAAATATGAGAGATTTAAGAAACCGTTTAGTCACAAGTAAACTAGGGTTTTTGATTAAAACATTAGGGTTTCTAGTCTTTTAAAACAAAATAAGGTTTTAAATCAAACCCGAAGAAATATACTTTAATATTTTCTTCACAAACAACCTCCTAATATTCGGGATGTTACAATCTCCCCTCCTTAAAAGAATTTCGCCCTCGAAATTCCAACGGGTACTAAGAGTCCTTTAAAGTCAGTCAGGTACTAGAAATCACTCCAATCCCTTATATATGACCTTATCATTTAGTAAAAAAACTAAGAGATAACCAAATAGAACATGCAAAAAGGGCTCAATTCGCATAACTAGCCCTAAGTTGAAAGAAAAGTCTCAGATATTTGAAAAATTTAAAACATGGCTTAGCCTCAAGTCGAAAATTTTTACCCCTGCCGGGTGCTTGGAAACACAACAGGCAAAGCCACACAAATACGAATAAGTTCAAAAGCAAGGTCAAAGCAGGGTTCAAACATATAAGTTCAAAAGTAGATTCAATTATTTCAAGTTCAAGAAGCACGGGTACAAATAAGAACTCACTCGACTAGCCTATACCCAGCAATTCACATTCTCAAACAGTCGCCGAATTCAAATCCACATATAGGTCATATTACTCATGTGTAAAAATCAAATCAGGTCTATTACATGTACGTAAGAGCACACTCGCCAAAACAAGTTCAAGTCCTAAATGAGCTCATTTTAGTCTGTCTCAGACAGTTCAAGTATTGCAAACCCCTTTGATCAGTCCAATAACAAGGTTACATGTTAGAATCATCCACGCTTTAACCTTTCCATCAAAACTCACCTTAAGTGCAATCAAGATACAGACCCTTATTCTAACGCTCTTCACTATGTGATACCCAAGTACAAGAATCCACAATAAGACAATTCACAACTCGAGCCGGCCGGTCCCAAGAGTAAATCATCCATATTAGAGATTCCTACCTGGCATAACTAACTAAGGTCTCCAACAATAGACAATTGTTCCACACTTAACAAGCCAATCCCCACACTCCGAGAACCCTCTCCCGGCACGAGCTCAATAGGAGCTCTGATACCATCTGTGACGACCCCACCTCCCCCTAAGGCGTACCAAAGGGTTCGGCGGACCGCCTGCCCAGCTCTCGCCAGGACTCACTCACTATCTCAATCGAGTCACGTACACACATTCATGAACCATAAATAACATTCCCAATTCAAGCTTATAATTTACATTAATAGAAATCGAAGTACGAAGTCTCAAAACATCAAACTAGATCAACACGAATACAATCCAAATACAACATGTTCCATCCGAGGAATAGCGTGAGTACAAGTCAAAATCAAACAGCTAGTCTATGCTAGACTTTACATATCTCACACCTCGCTCGTACCCCTGAAAGGAAAACAAATGGAGTGGAATGAGCTAAAAGCCCAGTGAGGTTCCAAATAGCAAATTGACCATTATTTATAAGTGCGAGTTTTCGATATAGCAAAGTAACGAGCATAAAGTGTTCATAAAAGTGAACAGTAACACGTCAAGTAGCAATCTTAAAATGAGCGAATGTAGAAAATTTTTCAAAAGAAACAATAATCCAATAAACAATAATCACTCCAGAGTATAAGGATACGGATGACTCTCAGGAGCCAAATTCCCATTGCATTACCAGAAGCTTGATCCCGTAGTAGTTGACACTCCGTCAACTTTCAAGTAAGTAACCAATCCAGTAGAACACCACTTAAACGACTCTCCGTCCACCGTTCAACCCCCAGCTGGGCCCAAAATCCTCAAGAACACGGGTGGTAATACTCGAGTATACCGATTAGTCGAGGAGATATCACTCCACTCGACAATACAAGAGACCCAGGGTTCGTTACCCAATCGACCAAGCCCTTGCCGGCTCAACTAGAGTAACTCGCCACAGGCTTTCTGGAATTCCAGGAAGTGCGCGCATCATGAACAAGTATATCAAGTCAATTGCAACAATAAACAAGTATATCACGTAAGGGCAAGTGCGATAAAGTACACTCTTGCCCTAACAATTCACGCATGTGGCATGTAATCATATTGGCACGTATCAAGTACAAGTATCAAGTTCAATTCAGTATTTGAAAGCACTCACCAAAAGATATAGTGCCTTTACTGGTCACTTTCAGGTTATATTCCGAGTTCGGAGTCCAAATCTGCGATAAAACTCAGTTTGAGAACTTTGAAACATGACTAAGATTCGAAACTTAGACGTTTCGTTCAATAAAATCAAGAAATTGAAATTCACTCGGATGGTAGTCGTGAAACACTTGCTCGCTTTTTAAATGGTAAAACTTTGTAACATTTATACTTGAAAATGCCATGCAAGTCGAAAGTATAAGGAAAACATACTCCGAGCAATCATTATTTCCTTTCTCAAGGGTACAAGCTCGGCCAAGTCCTTCCTTATATACCTCGGAACAAGAATACTCAAGTACCCTAGATGGTTCAAGCAGTAATCACTCTTAACCCTTACTCAAGTTGCAAGTAGTTCTCTAGTCTTCGAGCGTAAATTTGGGCAGCATGCCCTTTGTGTTTACCTAATTTTCCAGCCATTTAGGCTTCATTATTTTTCTCAACCACAACCCAACCTCACATATGTCAACAATTCAAGCCAAGAGCCGTTCCATAGGCTCACAATATCATAAAACAATATTCACAACAATTACAAGTGCAGAAATTCAACTTAGCACAAGACAGATTTGACGTACAAAGGCGGTAATAACATATCCGAGGCTACGCTTATTGGATTAAAACAAAACCTATGCCGTTTCGAAGCTAAGACACATAGCTACAACATTCATGAAGATCACTTAGTCCAGTTTCTAATGTAACTTGGTCAAATTCTCAAATTACTAAACCAGAAACCAATTCACCGGCTGTTTAAATGCAGAACACTGTAATGGACATAACTCAGTGTACACAAGTCCGAATCAGGTTTTCTTAGAGGCATTTTAAAGCTACTTCAGAGCACTACAACTTTCATGTTTTGGTCCAGAGCTAAATCAGAATGGATCCTGGTCAAAAATCGTGA
Source organism: Coffea arabica (assembly GCF_036785885.1). Lineage (NCBI taxonomy): Eukaryota > Viridiplantae > Streptophyta > Magnoliopsida > Gentianales > Rubiaceae > Coffea > Coffea arabica. The sequence goes on from NC_092329.1 coordinate 41,684,176, forward strand.
TAAACTGGACTGAACTGAAGAAACGGACTACTGGGAAATTCTTAAAGCAGTAGGGGTATTTTGGACTTTTCACGTTCTACGTTGCTCCGATTGAGCTGAAATTTTGTAGGAACCTATAAAACACCATTCTATACAACTTTCCTTCTTTGACCAAAGGCCAATTCGGCCTCTAACATACAGATACAATTTCGGACAGAATGTAAGCAAGAATTTCCAGAAATCTGAAATCTTTAGTTTTTAGTGGAACTTTCCTTAATTTCTTGGTCTAATCACTACCACAACACCTTATGAAACCTCAATTGCAACATATAAGCATCTTACAACAATTTGGGCAGAATTTCCACAAGCCCTAGTTCATCAAATAAATTGGGGAAAACCACTAAAACATGCTAATCATCCATAATCTCACCCTAAAATCAAGTTGCCCATCTTAATTTAACCAAATTAAAAGCAAAACTTGGAGAGATAATCTCTCTTACCTTGAGTAGAGGTCACTAAGAGTAGTCCAAGCTTCCTTCCTTCAAAAATTTACCACAAATCAACACTTAGTCACTCAAGAACAAGTTTAATCGGTTTACTTTGTTTATTTTCTCACTAAGTTGTTGGATTTGAAGATGAAATGGAAGGTTTGCTCTCTTGTTTTTTCCTCTCTCTCACTCACGGTTCTTCAGCAGCAAAATGAAGAGGAATGAAGCTAAGTGTTGGTCTTATAAGAAGTAAGAAGGTTAGAGTTAATTATGACCACAAATTTCTACTAACACTTGGACTAATCTTGTCCACTAATTTTTCTCTTTCTTCCCCTTGCTTCTTAGCCACAAATTTCGGTCCTTCTTAGCTGAATATAAGAAGATATTTTGGCTCAAATATCAATGAGCTTGTGGTGCAAGAAAGTGGTAGTCCAGTGGTGCGTTCAAACGGTAGTGCGCGGGACCCGCCGGTTCGCGCCGTTTTCTTAAAAACTCACGTACTAGGTTTTTTTTTTTTCTTCCATTCACTAACCTTGTCTCATGGCTACTACTCACATATTATTTCTCACTTAAAAGTTACTTTTAATCATCAAATTGATCCTTGGCCAGTACCGAAAATTCATCCGGCGGAAAAATCGAAAAACCCTAATTTTGCTCAAATCTTGAAACTGAAGTGTAAAACCCTATTTCCAGGTTCATCTGCACTTATTGTTGAACAATTGGGTAGTAGGGCCTTAATAAATAATAATTTTCAAATAAAAGGAATTTTGTAAGGAAACGTGAGGAATTTACAAGTTCAATAATTAACATTAGGATCTCTAGTAAAATATGAGAGATTTAAGAAACCGTTTAGTCACAAGTAAACTAGGGTTTTTGATTAAAACATTAGGGTTTCTAGTCTTTTAAAACAAAATAAGGTTTTAAATCAAACCCGAAGAAATATACTTTAATATTTTCTTCACAAACAACCTCCTAATATTCGGGATGTTACAGAGGTCGGAGGGATAAAACCCATGCCCAACGAAAATAAAAGCGGTCAGTGGGACTGCCGAGGTCGGAGGGATAAAACCCGTGCCCAACGAAAGTAAAAGCGGTCAGTGGGATAAAACCCGAGCCTGCCGAGGTCGGAGGGATAAAACCTATGTCCAACGAAAGTAAAAGCGGTCAGTGGGATAAAACCCGAGCCTGCCGAGGTCGGAGGGATAAAACCCGTGCCCAACGAAAATAAAAGCGGTCAGTGGGATAAAACCCGAGCTTGCCGAGGTCGGAGGGATAAAACCCGTGCCCAACGAAAATAAAAGCGGTCAGTGGGATAAAACCCGAGCCTGCCGAGGTCGGAGGGATAAAACCCATGCCCAACGAAAATAAAAGCGGTCAAGAAATTGAATTTGATTTTCCAAGAAACAAGAATTTAAACTTGATTTTTGACATTTTTTTTTTCAAAAATAAATTTGCCCCAGTTGGATGAATTTTTGCAATTTGAGTCCATAGTTGATTCGATATCGCCATGTCGCTGTACCTTTTGATCAAATTTGATTGCAACATTTTCAAATCTGCCCTTGTTCACCGGAGGACTCTTCCCGACACCAATTCCAGTGCGAGGTGTGATTACTTTCATCTGTGCATGCAATTTTTCCTGTGAAAGAGAAAAAACAAAGAAATTGCCACCACCATTTGATCCGTTTTCCTTCGAGAATCGTGTAAACATGAGTCTTTCAACGCCTTTATTTACTTTTGCTGCGGCAGCCGATTGAGTTGGATTTCTCACCCTGAGGCTTTTCCGATTTTCAAACTGACCAGGTATGTGCTTTGCTATATTGTGAAGTCTGTGTAGCTGGCTTGGCTGAATTTCAACTGTTCCCAAAAGATGACTGAATCCAAGCATGCTTTTTGCAATAAACCACGGGGATTGTCATTCACCACAATTCAATGATAAAGAATGAGGTATGCAAGAAAATTCACATGTCATGTAAAAATAATTATGCACAAGAATGCACACTTAACCATTTGTGCTTAAATTCTACAAAAAATGCCATGAATGCAAGTAATTCGGAAAAAATGAGTTTCCTAAGAATGTATTTGCAAAAGAATGTTTTACAAAATGACACAGCTTTGGCCAACGGATGTCATATTCGAATCTCTGGGTATCTTAGTTTCGGAATTCAACGTTGCCAGAGGTATGACAAAAAATGATAAGAAATCTAAATGGACCAAACCACCAGTTGTTCCTCTTTGTGCTTTCTCATTGCAGAAACCTACCTTGGCGCCCATTCGAGTTTTCACCAAGGTTGCCCTCCACCCTTTTTGTTGGTTTTTTCTTTTCTTTTTTTCTTTTTTCTCTTTCTTGAGGTGCCCTTGTGGGTTTTCACCTAATGAAACAATGGAAGAGCTCACCCATAGTCGACTCAGGAATGTAAGTTAAAAATTGCTGGCATCAGTAAAATGCGCTTCTCTTATAGACTTAAACGAAGGCATTATGAACATCACGTGCCAGTTGATTAGCAAAATTCCTAATAGAAATGCAGCAAGTGACGAAAGTCAGGACTTTTGGGCTTTTGTAATGAGGTCAGGCGGGGTGTTTTCAAGAAAAGTTGAGGCTTGAATGCAATTTGTGCTTATGAGAGGTGAAATAACCTGAGATTGCATCATTTTGAAATTATCTCTAATTTTGAATGAAACCGAGGAAATTTGCTCCAGTCTGATTGGATTTTTCTTTCTTTGCATTTTCATTGCATATTTCTCACTTTTGCATTTTTCTTCAAAACTAAATTTGCCCCAGTGTGGGGTTCCTTCTTTTCCATTTTTCTTTTTCTTCTTCTTTTCTTTTTTTTTTCAAAAATAAATTTGCCCCAGTGTAGGGCTTTCCCCTTCTAATCATCTCTTTTCAAAATGAATTTGCCCCAGTGTGGGGTTTGCAATCTTCAGGGGCTGCCAAACGAAAAAATTATTGTTCTGATAGCTCAAAAGGGACGACTAGGGATGAAATGTTTTGATTGGAAAGGAAGATGGCCTGACTTTTGCATCGTCTCTTGCATGACTTCCTAGAAAGAATTTGCATAATCAAAATAAAAAATTTCTTACACATGTCTGAGTTGACAGGTTGAGAGAATGTCTATCCATGAATGCCCCGCCAGGTAATACCTTTTGAACACCCAATGAGCTTTGCCAATTTGAAGCAAACTGGCCTTCGACTTCATCTTTCATTACTTTAGCACTTTGTTCCCTTTTTCAGAAAATCGGTGGCAGCCCCTTTTATTATGAACACAGGCTATGCATTTTGACAAAATTGGTCATGGTACATAGCATTCAACTGCTTTTCATCACTCAGAATCAATCGTTGATGACACTGCTTTAACCAATCAACTTTCAACCTGGTCGGAAAGGGATTTTCTTAAATGAAGGAATTTCTCAAATGAAGGGATTTTCAAGTAAAGGGATTTTTCAAATGAAGGGATTTCTCAAATGGAGGTATTTTCCACTGTATGGCTTCCTCAAAGAAAGGATTTCTCAATGAGGGGGTTCTTAATGAAGGGTTTTCTCAATGAAGGCTTTCTCAAAGAAGAGATTTCTCGATGAAGAGATTTTTCAAATGAAGGGATTTTTCAATGAAGGAATTCTCAAAGAAGGGTTTCTTGATGAAGGAATTTTCAATGAAGGGATCATCGGATTCCAGAACAATGATATTCAAAGGGTCAAATAATTTCATCTTTGGCCATCTCAAAGAATAATCAAATAAACAAATAAACAAATTATGCATTTCATGAAACTCCAAATCAAAGCAGAAACAAGACAAAACTCAATTGCAAAAGATGCTTTCGTTAAGCTATTTACATATGCGAGAAAAAGTTTTCGTGAATTTTAGTAAATGACAACCCCTAGATTCATCGAAATTTCCTTCGAGAGGGAGGATAATCAGCCATCCAAATTGTGCAGAGCTCCTTCAGGATTTTCAAATCTCGTCATTGGAGGTAGATGCCTCAAAGGTGTCCTTGTGTCTGGGAAAAGGGTTTGTACTTATACTTGGTCCTTGTTCTTCTCTCCCCCTCAAAATTATGTCTCCGGCCTCAATCATGCCTTGGATTTTGTGTTTAAGTACCCGACAATTGGCAGTAGAATGTCCAAGAGCTCCGGAATGATAGGCACGAAAAGATTGAGGATTATAATCAGGAGGAAATCCTTTAGCATAGGCTTTAGGAGGTATTGTACCAATTTTCCCTGCGGCCTTGAGCTGCTCATATAGTTGATCCAAGGGCCGACCTAAATTGGTAAAAGTTCTATATCGGGCCGGGTTTTGGGTGCCAGCGGTCTGTTGATAGTTGTAGTTATGGTTGACGGGTAAGGTGGGTCTTGGATGATAAGGAGAGCGAGGTCTAGTTTGAAAGCTATGTGGAGAAATATGAAATGGTGTCGTAGGTGTGTTTGGGTAATTTGGTCGAGGTCGAGGGTGGTTACCAGTGGTATGGTGTTGAAAGTGTGATTGGTACGGGTAACGGGGTGAATAGGTGGAGTTCTGTCGGTATCTCGGTTGGGGAGCAGGGCCTCGATTCGAGACAAATGAAGCCTCCTCTTCTCTCTTTTTGAATGGGGATTTCTTGTTACCGCTGCCTTGATTTTGCATCGCTTCCAATTGCGATTTCAAAGCCGACACGTTAATAATCTTTCCTGCCCTTATAAACTCATCATATTCTTCTAATTTATTAACGATCTCGGCAAAGGAACACCCAGTCATTTGAAAAATTTCTTCGAAGTATGGCGGATCATGTGCCTTAATGAAGGTGCGTATGATTTCATCCTCAGTCATTGGTGGCTCGACTTTTGCGGCTATTTTCCTCCATCTCTTAGCATAGGTCTTGTGATCCTCGGAGGGTTTTCTTTTTGTTCCTTCCAGTGTAGTCCGTGTTGGAGCTAGCTCACAATTATACTCGTATTGCCTTACAAAAGCGTTGGACAAGTCAAGCCAAGTCTTCGCTTCTTCGGGTTTCAGCTTGGAATACCAGTCGAGTGCATCCCCCTCCAGACTTTCTGGGAATAGCCTCAAAGGCAGATTTTTATCACCTGTTGGCCTACCCAACTTGTTGGCGAACAATCGGAGGTGCGTCTTGGGATTGCCTGTCCCATCATACTTGTTAAACTTCGGAGTTTTGAATCCCTCAGGCAATTGTACATTTGGAAAGAGACAAAGCTCGTCATAGTCTAGCACTCCTTACTTGTTTAAACCCTGACTTTTCCTCATAAACTCATCAAAACGGTCAAGGCGCTTGAGCAACTTCATATCAACAGGAGCAGAACATTCTCCTGTCTCTGGTTTGTTTTGAATGGTAGGGTCTGGCAAGAAAGGCTCAGCAGTAGCGTGATAAAAAGTGTGTGGCTCAGGGGGTATATTTGAGGTGATGTGAGGTTGTGGGCCTTGCATGTAAGTAGGGAAAAATGAAGGATCAGGAGTGTAAGTATATGGCAAATGTATGGTGGGATATGTGAAAGTTCCTTCGGGTGGAAAAGGAAAAGATGGAGTAACGGTGACTTGAGATGAAGGGATGACAAACGGTTCTGGCTCAGCCTGCTTGACGGGTATAGGTTCGGGTTGAACTCCGCTGCTGATTAGCTCGTCAATCAATTTCCTTTGGGCCGCCTTCTCAGATGCCCTTTCACCAAACTTAGCAAGCATCTCGGTTAACTGAACCCCTAAACTTGTAGTCTCAAGTTGGGCGGTAGTAGTAGACCTATCTACTTGTTCCGGTTGTGAACTCATGTTTACACGACTCCTCTGAGCTTGACTACGGGATAGTGTTATGATGGGGCTTCGACGAGAAGCTATATTTAAATATTACCTGAGAATTTTTTGAAAAGATTGCCTTTAGATTCAACCCTCGCTTAGTTATTCCAATAGAAATAAAGAAAAAGAAAAGAAAAAGGCAAGAGTTAGTAGATATCCAGAAAATTCGGATGCATGTCCTATGGGGGAACCCTTTTTGTGCCAAGGGTAAGCCTAGCATGAAAATGCAATCCTCCAGAGCAGGCACTATACCATACCTGATGGATCTGATCAACTCATTTAAGTGAAAAATAATTTTGAAAAATTTGGTCAATTGGAGTGCCGAGAGATATTTGTCAAAATGATGTCAACGTCCAAGTGGATTGATCACTTTTGATCGATACAAGAGTTTGCAAAAACGCACGGGTTTGACCTTGACGAACTTCCTATCAAAGAGATTGGAATTCGTTGATAAAATTTCTCAGTGAATTACGGGTCAAAACCCTAATTGATCAAGTGATTGGATGCAATGGACGGTTTTCTTCAAAATCGACTAGGTTTCCCGATTTGAAATTCGATACTGAAACCCTAATAGGGCAAATGGGTTGAATGAAATTGACAATTTATTTAAAATCGACCGAATTACCCTAAAAAGGGAAACAGGTCAAATGAATTGAATGAAATTTATCCAAAATTAATCAGATCACCCTAAAAAGGGTAAATTGATCAAGTAGATTGAACGAAACTTGATTTATTCAAAATCGGCTCGGTTGCCCTAAAAATGGGTAAATTGGTCAAATGAATGAAATTGAATTAGGGATTTATTCAAAAATCGGCCGAATGACCCTAAAAAGGGTAAATTTGTCAAATGAATTGACGATTTATTCAAAATCGACCGGATGACCCTAAAAAGGGTAAATTGGTCAAATGACCCTAAAAAGGGTAATTTGGTCAAATGAATTGATGATTTATTCAAAATCGACCGAATGACCCTAAAAAGGGTAAATTGGTCAAATGAATTGACGATTTATTCAAAATTGACCGGATGACCCTAAAAAGGGTAAATTGGTCAAATGACCCTAAAAAGGGTAAATTGGTCAAATGAATGAAATTGAATTAGGGATTTATTCAAAAATCGGCCGAATGACCCTAAAAAGGGTAAATTTGTCAAATGAATTGACGATTTATTCAAAATCGACCGGATGATCCTAAAAAGGGTAAATCGACCAAATGACCCTAAAAAGGGTAAATTGGTCAAATGAATTGACGATTTATTCAAAATCGACTGGATGACCCTAAAAAGGGTAAATTGGTCAAATGAATTGATTGAAATTGATGATTTATTCAAAAATCGACCAAATCACCCAAAAAAGGATAAATTAGTCAAATTGATGATTTATTGAATGAATTGGCAAAATGGATTGGTTGAATTGTCCGGCCATTAGTTATTTCAAAATTATTGAGGTGCATTAGTCTATGACCTTCTAAAAATCAAATTTTGGCCTCAATTTATTTATCGTCTCAATAGGAGGAATCATTTGTGAATTTCTTCAAATTAATGTCCTTCACGCAAGGGATTTTTACCAATTTTTGATAAAATGGCCAAAAAGTGATTATTAGATGCTCATATTCCAAAGATCACTCTATGAAAATGATCGGATCCTACCTTACCTTGTGCACTACCCCTTTGGATGGTACAAAATGTAAACGTGCAAGTCTCACTGGATTAAGTATCCGAGACACAAGGTGGCTTATTCCTAAACACGGGATCCCCTAAATGGCATTCCCTTTCTAGGGTTTAGTGCATGATGCCAGTTATTAAAGCAGGAAAAAATGCAATTTGAAATGAAACGTGACCTAAGGAACCCTTTATCTGCCAGGGTAGGCCTAGAATGATATGACATTATTAACTTATGAGTGAATTATACCAAAACTTTTAAACGTGTAATGTCCTATCTACACGGGTAGGCCATAAAAGAAGGTCATGCCAGACCTCTTATTTGCTAATGTTTGTGAATGCAATGGGGCACAAAACCAAGAAAAGTTAGCCCAGTCAGATAAATACATATAACACATTGTAGCAACGAAATCAACACAAGGAAATAAAGCAATAAAAAGGAGAAAGGGGTTGGACCCCTCCCCTCGTGAATAGTGTTCCTAGTTCAGGATAAGGCCGACTCTACCCTAGGCAATTCTATCATGGATGCATGAGGTTAGGGCTCACTAATGCATCTAGACTCGATAGGTCATAGGTCCCCGAGCCTTCAGACTTAGAAACCAAGGGTCATCAATCCCAAGGTTCTTTGTCGGTGGCTCGAGCGATTCCCCAGACATTGCTACGCACACGTCGTGTCACGGCCACATGTCTGAGTGAATCTATCAAAAATCCTCAATCTTCGACTAAAAGCTATAGGCTATTAACCCAAAGCTTAAAGCGGAAGATTAAGTGACCCCTCGGATCGTGCTACGCACACGTCGTGTCACGATCACACGTCCAAGTAGGTCGCCTAAAATTCTAACAGGGTGGAGTGGCGTGACAAGCCACTAACAGAAAATAAATGGAGGGTGAAAAATTAAAGCGTATGCACGTATGCTAGTGCTCGTTTGGAGGGGGGGATCAAGAACCCAACACGAGGCTCTAGGGTATGTCCCCCACCCAAATGCAATGCAAGCGCGAGATAACAAGTAAACATTCATTCAACATACATTCGTGAGTCGAGGGATTGATTTGATTACGTACATAAGATAAAAGGTCCTAAAAACGAAAAATGCAATCCTAATATCCACATGCCATGCATAGAAAGGGTAGAAAAAGGAAACGAATGGTTAAGTCAAAATGCTTGGACCCACTTAGGAAGTCCCCAGTGGAGTCGCCAACTGTCGCGCCCCATTTTTTGATAAGAAAAATAAATGGTTTGAGAAAGATGTTTTTGATTCAATTTTGATTGGAAAATGATTTTTTGTGAGTTGAAGAAGATATGGGTCACAATGGGACTTGGAAAACGACGATTTGACCCAAAGAATAGTTTTAAAAAGGGTTTTGAAATGAAAAGTTTGGAGTCGCCACTTGGTAATGATTTAAGGTGTACCAAGTCACCTAAATGAGTTTTAAAGTCAAGTAGTAATAAACCCTTTTTAAAACGACTCCTAGTCCACGTAAGCCAAAGAAAAAGGTTCGGGAGTCACGTTTGACAAAGGGGAAGGCAAGGATAGAATCCAAGGCACCCCTTTGACCTAGCCAAGGCTAGTTGCGCGACTTAACCTTACCCTTCCTAATTTTCTACTCAATGTATGTATTGCACGTTGGATATGACTATATGAATGCAAAACGAAAAGGAAAATGCAATCCTAAATTCTACGATGTCTCTTGTGAGGCTTTTGGTCCCAAACCACATGGATTGTGGCGGCCAACAAAGGAAAACCTCATAGAGGTCGATTAATGCAAATGAGAGTTCAAATTCAAGTGTGCAAGTGTGAAAGTGTATGAAAGATGCAAGAAATGTAAGTGCAAGTGTGCGAATGTATAAAAAGGTGCATGTGTGAATTTGGATGAAAAATCAAAGTATTAGTGTGTAAGTGTGTAAAGAAAGTGCACGTGTGAATTTGGATGAAAAATCAAAGTATTAGTGTGTGCAAATGAATGAAGATAGGATTATAAATATATATGTGAAATTTGAATTCTACTTGTGGAGTAAGATGAGTAGAACATGGTGAAAAATATGGATTTGAGAAATGTGGGAAAAGGGTGATTAAAAGAGCATGGAAGTGAGAAAAATGAAAACATGTCCCTAAGGGAATGCAACAAATTGGGTACGGGGATGACGCCTAATTTTTCGACTTTGATTTTCCCTCGGATTAGAAGGTAAAACTAGCGTGCTAAGGCTATCGAGTAGCCACACTCGCTCGTTTCCCTTATCGAGAGGGGATTTTCACGCAAATGAACCCTAACTAGCATGAGATGCAAGTCCTAAAGTGAAGGGAAAGGGGTTTGAGGAACATACCAAATGATAAACTAAGAAAAAATGCGTGATATGTGGTGATCATGCACTTGATGAAAAAAAGGAAAAAAGAACCTATTGGGTCTAGCATTGGACTAGCCCATTCTATGAATTCCGACTAGCGTTGGACTAGTGGAAACGATAAAAGAAGCCACAACTAGCGTTGGACTAGTGTGGTGACGTACATTCATCCATTCTATTCATCTATACTACAAAAAGCGAGTAGACATGCAAATCACCTAAATCATGTAGCACTTATCATGCTCGACTAGATGCAAGATCCTAATAAAGCATTTAACATATAACACATAGGCATGCAACCATTACATTTGCTAAATAAAACAAAGGGGAAAGGGAAAATGGACCAAATTACTTGCTACGCCCTATCTATTACAAGCCAAGAGGTGTACACATACCCCATTAATAAAAATCAAAAGTAAATGATATAAATGAAAGGAAATAAGGAGAGGCTAGGAAAGCAAGTAGACATGCAAATTTCAATTAGCACATTAGTTCACATAGGAGAGAAACAAAAGGGGTAAAAGAGATTATACCTCCCCGTTGGTGATACTAAGGAAGTAAACAAACTCAACTTGGCTAGAGTCACCCAAGAAAAGACTAACTTAGGCTAAAATCACCAAAAACAAAAGATTAATGCACCAATTTAGTGATAAGATATAAACAAAACAATTTGAATCCGCCAAAACATCAAACTTTCCCTCAATTGCAACTCAATGAAGTCAAAACTACTTAAAGACCAAGGCAAAAGGTATGATCATCCAATCCCCAAGCATAACGTCTACTAAAGACCCAAAAGCAAGCACTACTCAATGATTTGAACCTAATTGAAACATTTAAAAAACACAAAAAGTTCTCCAAGTAAATAACAAGATCCAAACAAACATTTATGGAAATTCGAAGGTCCAAGAATGAACAAGGGTCCATGAATGATTTAAACATGCATTTTGAAAACTCAATAGCAACCATTAATCAACCAAATAAAACCAATTGAAAAATTTAAGAGCTTCAAAAGTCCCAAAAACAATGAAAGGCCAAATGATGACTCAAAATACACCCACCTTAGGACCTAATTGTAAAGAAATGAGAACATGCTTGGGCTTTTGTGGAACATGGAGAAACTTGAAGGGTTAAATTGATTAAGTTATCCAATTAGTTGGGCCATAATAGCACTAAACACAAATTGAGGGATTAATGTGCAATTATTATAACATTTTGCATGCATGCAAACGAATGCCAAAGGCTTTTTTACTTCTGCAATTTTCTGCTGCCACTCTCATCAACCAAGACCCAAAACTCAAGCATATCACTTGCTATTCAAGAACAGAAATTCAAATCCGAATTCACAGCTTTAAACTAAATAACCGACTACATCATTGTCATCGTCCAAACATGCAAAAACTGAGAAAAGATTCCAGGCACAAATCTAAAAATAAGCACACATTTGAAGAACAAAAATTGCAGCACCTCCAAGCAACTTCCGGCAAACAAGATTCATGCAACAAAAGAAAGTCAAGAAGCTTCCGCAATCAATTCTTAAACTTCAACAAATCATGAAGAAAAAGAACTCGCAAGTACTGTCACAACCAACCCAAGACTATGATCTTGTTGCAGCAGATTTTTGTGTATCATCCTTCCCTTAAAACTCAACTTCAAACGGAAACAAATTCAAACAAACAAACAAGACTTTGATATGAACCAAAACCCACAGGATTGCAGCATCTAAACATACAAAAAGGAATCCAGATTAACGGCTGTTCAAGAAAGAAAAAGATGAAGAAAAATGCAGCTTTTAGTTTCTTACTTAAACAAACCAGATCAGCATCATGCATTTCCCAGAATTTTTTACCCAGATTGCGCCATAAAAACAAAAAAAAAACCAAAGAAAACAACCATGAACCCATCATCTAATCCTATAGAAAAGATCTCAAACTTCCATCCCCAAAAACCAGACCAAACCTACGTGTCATATCCACTTAGATTCACGGAAGAAAGCCTGAAAGTTGACAGCTTCAGGGGTTCATGTCAAAATACAAACAAGCATCAATCTACCCATAATCATCAAGTTTTGGCTCAAAGAAAATTACAAACTCCATTCTTAACACAAAAACTCCAGAAAACTAAATACAAAAATCTAGTCTTGTGCGGGAAAAATGAAACAGAGAAAGAAAAAAAAACAAACTTTCACGGATAGCAAGCCTTGGACTGATATATTTTACACATTACTTAACGCAAAACATAAATCAAAGCTTCTCCCTTTTGTACCAGATGCACAAATAGCAGGTACCGGGAAGGAAAAAAAATGAAAGGGTACGGAAACAGCATTAGCAGCGAAGATTCTGAAACTTAAAATGTAAACCCCATAACCCATGAACATGGAGATGGAAAGATTACCTTTAGCCCTTCAAGAAATCAAAGCCAGATCCAGGTCCTTGCGCAATAGCTCCTTGCGAAACCACTGTCTTCCTCGCTGCTCAAGGTTCCCCTTGCTTGTTCCACTCTTACCCGAAATTGTTTTCTTCCTCCTTCGTTCCTGAGGCTCCCACCAGCTTTTCCCTTCAGCTTTCTGCACCGATCTCTTCTTTCTCAGCCTAAAGCTTCCCTTTTACGGTTGGTTTCTCCTCTTTTACTAAACCTTCTGCTTACTTTCTTAGTTTTCCTTTTCTGATTCTCCTTTTCTCCTCACGTCTGCGCCTCTCTCTCGGTCGCTCAGTTTTCTTTCTGCCGTTCTCTCCCTTAGCTCTCTTTCGTTTCTCTCTTTTCCGTCCCAAAACCTCTCAAGCCCTTGTCACTCAAACTTTCCCTTAGAATTTTTTCAGTTCCAGCCGTCATTCCCTCTATGTTCTCCCCGTCGGCTGCTGCTCTCTCTGTCGCCTTTTATATGGAACTCCTAGGTTCCTAAACTCTCATATGAAGGGTGCTGATGAGGGGTTTGTCCTTGCCTTCCATCCAGCCCTTCGATGGTGCTGCTGAAATTATGCTTGGCACGCTGCAAAAAATTGCAGCGTGCATGATGGGGTTTTTTTTTTTTTTTTAACAAATTAATTAATTAACAAACAAAAATGATAATAATAAAACAATAATAATTAATGATGAAAACAACTTAATTAACATTAGATAAAAATAAACTAAAAACAACAAAAAATGCAATTTTCCATTTTTTCATTTTTCATCATTTTTCTTTTTTCCTTCCTTTTTCTTTTTCAAAATAAATTAACAAAAATAAACCAAAATGCCAAAAGATTGAATTTGAACGTATTTTTGTGACCAATTTTCCCTTTTCTTTCTTTCCATTTTTCCAAGCCAACTAAAGCCTATTTTTTGAATTTTTCTTCTTTTTCCTCTTTTTTTCCCTTTTTATGATTTTTCATTTCATTTTTCCTTCAAGAAAGCATTGAATAAAAGCAAAATGACTGAAACATGTTTTTGATGTTTTCCTTTTCTTTTTCTAAAAACTTCTATGCTAATCTTAAACTTAAAAGTTAAAACTAAAAACTAAAACTAAAAGTAAATAAGAATAAATAGCAAATGAAATGGGTCAACTAAAAGGGCGAAAAATGAATAAAACATGGGTCAACTAAAAGGGCGAAAATGAATAAAACTAAAATATCATAACAACTAATAGTGCAAAACACACAATAACGAACTAAAATGCAAGCAATCTAAAATGAAAATCATGAAATAGATGATACATACAAATTATTCAAAATTTGGTGTCTACAGAATGTTTGGAATAGAAATGAATGTACATGTACGTTCTAAGTTTGGGAACTATTATTTCCTTTACTCTTGAGGTTGTAACCTATTTTATTTGAAGTGAGTGAGTGAGTCTTGGCGAGAGTTGGGCAGGCAATCCGCTAAATCCTGGAGTACACCCTAGGGGGAGGTGGGGTTGTCATAAACATTATGTCAAATTTGAGGATATAGTGGAAAAGACCAACAAAATTGAGCAGAAGCTCAAGAAGAGGGGCCAAAGCTATCCTTCATACACACCCTTCACCTCAAGAAACGCAGCTCCTAAAAGAGAGGAGAGGGCCTCGGGTTCATCAACCCTATCAAGATTGAGACTAGAGTCTACTAAAACTGAGATGAAGAGTAACTGTAAACCAACTAATGATGCACCCAAGATGAAGAACCGTGACATCAGGTGTTTCAAATACCAAGGCTGAGGACACATAGCCAGTCGGTGTCCGAACTCAAGAGCTATGATTGTCTTGCCTAGCGGAGAAATTCTCACGGATGATAAGGAGGAGTATGCAGACATGCCACCACTTGTTGAGGAGGAGAATGAGATTGAGGAAACTCCTACCACTAATAAAGTAGGGTTAGTCACCAGACGAGCCCTAACTACACATGCTAACCACGAGGAACTCCAAAGAGAGAACATCTTCTACACTTGAAGTCACGTGAGAGATAAAATGTGCAGCTTGGTGATCAATCCAGTGAGTTGCAACAACGTAGATAGTACCTTGATGGTGGAAAAATTTGGCTTGCCAACTAGTGAACACCCTCGGCCATATAAACTCCAATGGCTCAATAACAATGGAGCGGTACGTGTTCTAAAGCAAGTCTTAGTTTCCCTCCGAATAGGTAGATACAAAGATGAGGTTATATGTGATGTCGTACCTATGCAAGCTACTCATATTATTCTAGGATGTCCATGGCAATTTGACAAAAAGAGTTAGCTATGATGGTTTTAGTAATAAATACTCTTTTGTCCATTTTAATAGGAAAATAACACTTGCACCACTTACACCACAACAAGTGCATGAAGATCAAACTCAATTGCAAAAAGAGTATGATCTTGAGAGTGAAAAGAGGCAAAAGCCTAAAGGAAAAAGTAAGACTAAGGGTGAGAAAAATAGAGGGGAAAAAAGCATCAATGAACCAGCCATAGTTCAAAACAAAGAAAAGAAACCAAGCATGATAGCGAGAGCTAAGGATGTGAGGAAAGTTTTGTTTTCTAGCTGCCTTCTTTTGATGATTTGGTGTAAACAGATTTTGGTGACCATTAACGATCTTGATGTGTCTTTGTTTAGCTGTATTACTAACCTTTTGCAGGAAAATCAAGACATGTTCCCTGAAGAGATACCTTGATACGAACCCCGTCGAAAACGAAACCCGTATTCACAAGCCCTAGACCTAGACGATTAATACCGATGGTTTGGCAACAGAAAACTTGACCCTAATTAACTCTAGAAGTCACAAATACTATTGATATGATCTCAACCCATAACTAATCGAATTAATGAACAAATGTTATAAGGTAGAGGAATGTCAAAATCAAGATGCATACTTGATTGATAAGTTCAATTGAATACTCTCAAGAACTCTCAAATATTGAAGAAAGGCTCTCTTGGAGAGAAAAGTGAATAAATTCACACAATTTCTGTAAAATTTTCATTAACTAAAAACATTGGAAAAAGACTAGGCTATTTATAGCCTTAGAATGACTCAAACCTTAATGCTATTTGGACTTGGTAACCCTTAACTAAGAAGGCAGATTTTGTCCCTCAACAAGAGGACTAAGCTGGCCATCTTTTAACACCTAATTTAACTAACTAAGTAACTAACCAATCAACTAGAATCTCGGCCTTCTTGAAGTCAAAGTTGGCCGATTTATTATTCAACATAAATGACACAAATCAGCAAGGGGAGAATGACAATTAAGCCCTTGCTCAACAAGACATTAATCAAATAACTAAACTAGCTCTCAAGGTACAATTTAACTTGCTCCTAATGCTTCATAGATTAAGAAGGGAGCCGGTTCTTCATGTTTGCATCATTCCGCTCCTTTTGTAAGCGATTTGTCTGCAAATCGACAGCCCGTTTGGACAGCATCAACATTGGATGCAACTTTATTTTGACCAGCCATTCCACATGTCGTTTATGCAATCGAAAGATGTATGTGGACTTGACTAGAACATGGAACCAAACACACAAAGTGGCATGATTCAGCATGTTAAGAATAGCTCTCAGATTGTGCTTGACACAAGCATTGATGTCGCCCAACATATGAGATGGTAAAGGGTCGAAATATACTTCATATGATTCATACAAACTAGGAGAATGTGAAGTAGACAAAAGGAACAATTGGGGACCAGATTCCAGAGGCTGGAACAAGCTTGAAAAATCATGATCATCCGCTAGCAAATAGATCTCAAAACCGGCAGCAACTGGCACTACAATGTGCACGAAATCTGGTTGGATTTTACTAGGCAAATCTGGAAACTTTTGGACAGCTTCAATTCCTGCACACAAAGGACAAGATTCAGTTTTTAAAGAACCAGAAATTTGCTCAAGAATGGAAAAAATTCATGTAGGAGTAGATAAGAGGGTGTAGAATAAGATTCAAGTGGAGCTACTTTGAAACATGATTAACCTCTTCAACTAGGAAGACAGCTCTAGGAGAATAAGTGTGCATGAAGTGTTGGAGAGCAGATTTGACGCTCAATCTACAAAGTCCTTGAAAACACACGAGCTCTCCAAAGGATTTAGGAATTGAACAAAGTAAGAGGAATGTACTTGCACCTTGCTCCAGCTGCACAAAGAAACGGTGTTGAACAAAACAAAGGTTAGTAGGTTAGAAAGTGAATAATCTTTTGCACAAATGGCTTGTGCAAACATGCTTATTTTCCTCTTCTTTCTTCCCACTATGGCGGACTAATTCTTGCCTTTTTCCCCTATATCTCGCTCTGCCCTTTGTTCACTTTGCATACTCTTTTGTTTACTTCCAGCTTTATCTAGCTCCCACTCCCTTTGAAGCATTTCTTGATCTTCTCGCACTTGTCTAGGAGTAAATGGAGCAAGAATAATCTTTTTATCCCTGTGAACAAAAGAATATTTGTTAGTATGACCTTCATAAATAACCTTCTTATCGTATTGCCATGGTCATCCCAAGGTGATGTGAGTGGCTTGCATCGACACTACATCGCACAATAGTTCATCTTCATATCTACCAATGCTAAATTTCGTAGGTGCTTGTTTGAAGACACGTACTTCGCCACAATCACTAAACCATTGCAGTTTATAAGGTCTAGGATGATCTCGTGTAGGTAGTTGTAGCTTCTTCACCATTAGAGAACTTACTACATTAGCACAACTTCCCCCATCAACAATCAAACTACACACTTTGCCATTAACAATACATCGTGTATAGAATATGTTCTCTAGTTACACATCCTCCTCAATGCGTTGTGCATTCAACGCCATTCTTGTAACCAATCCTAACCCAATGGGTTGATCAATAGGAACCTCTTCACTTGATTCTTCCCATTTATCCCCCATCAATGGCGGCATCCCTTCATACTCCTTTACATCATCGGTGATGATTTCTCCATTAGGAAGCACGATCATTACTCGTTGATTTGGGCATTGATTTGCAATGTGACCGATGCCTTGACATTTCCAACACTTAGTATCTCGATTCCTAGGTTTTGAGGTCTTGTTTGTTGGTTTTGAAGCTCCTCTAGTATCAAACTTAGAAGCATTTGGTCGAGGGTTGGTGGATACTTCTTGCTTCGGCCATGGAGTTGTTGTATTACCAGCGAGTGTACCATCACTCTTTGGCTAGAAATTTCGCTGATTTGGAGTGCAAATAAGGGCATAATTTCTAGTTGTACCTCTCCTCTTGAGCCTTCGCTCAATTTTGTTTGCCTTCTCCACCATGTCTTCTAGCTCCACATAGTATTGCAGCTTAAGTTGGTCAGCAATTTTTGACCTCAAACCATTGAGAAAACGCGCCATTGTTGCCTCCCTATCCTCATGAATATTGGCTCTGAGCATGGAAACTTCCATATCCTTATAGTAGTCCTCAACTGCACGGTTTCCTTGAGACAAGGATTGAAGCTTTTGGTACAAGTATCTATGGTAGTGACTCAGTACAAATTGCTTCTTCATGAGATGTTTAAGCTCAGTCCAAGTCGTTATAGATGGTTCACCACACCTTCTTCAGCTTGTAACCACTTGGTCCCACCAAAATATAGCATAGTCGGTGAATTCTACTACAACCAATCTCAACTTTTGCTCATCCGTATAGTCATTACAATCAAAAACCAACTCAACTCGCCTCTCCCATTCAAAGTATGTATCTGGATCAGATTTGCGTTGAAAAGGTGGTATTTTCATCTTGATTCCTTTGATTGCAACCCCCACTAGTTTGATACTCCTTCTTGGTCTTCTCTGTCCATGGTCAAATTCGTCATCCGAGTTAGAGTCACTAAACTCCAGCATGGGTCTATCACGGCTCCTCCTGTCTCGATGACTCCCCTTTGAGCTACTTTGGGACTCTTCCAACCTACCAATGCGTGCATTCATAGGCTCAAGCTTGTGATCCAAGAGGCGTCCCAACTCTTTCTTCAAACTTTCTACCAAACAGGAAAAATTGAAAGCTGGTGTGCTTTCTCTTTCATTATACATGGCCTTTGATATTAAACCTGCAAGCAAGGGTTAATATAAAATAGAAAATTTTACCTCACCACTCCCTTACGTGTTTCACTCTCCCTCGTGTATCACTCAAGTGTGTTAAATACTCTAATGTTCTCACCAATCACTCCTCAAGTGATTTGATTATCTCTCTTGAAGAAATCAGAATTTCTCAATGAGATTCAATAAAACTTTTCACTAATTTATCACACAAGAAGGTGGCGTGTGAGGGCTTGAAATTTGAGGTATGATGAAGGAGTATAATGACTCAAAAAGGACTCTAAAACACGCTGAAATTCCCAGAATTATTTGCTGGAAAGGCAACTAACAAATTTGGAAGGTAGAGACTTGACACTATACGCTACTAGGAAACTAACAACGAATTGATAACCAAGACTGATCTGCTTACTTAGATTAATTAAACATGGATATAAACAGAATAAGGGACTGAAAACACAGATTTATATGGCTAGACAAGACATAGATTTAAGCAGAATTTTTTTGGATCCTAGAAATTTACTCTACCCTTATGTATTTGTGGCTGAAGTTTGGAAACTTGCTTGGACGACTAGGTCTGGAAATTTGTTTTGGGAAGCTTGAGTTCACTCTTTGAAAACAAGTTGTGATTTTCAATAGCTTTCCTAAATGAGCGTTGGATGGCTAAACATAAACCAAATTGGCCAGGAAGTTATGTGACTAGAATTGGTAACACTCAATTCCAATTTGGTTTCCTATTTGCAGCTACTTCTTGATTTCTTGATCTGTTTCCTTTTCTTTTATTTATTTCTTTTTTTCACAAATCATATCTCTCCCTTTTTTTTTTGTTCAAACTGATCAATTCAAAGTACAATAGCCACAAAATTTTGAACAGCCGCAAGTTCTCAACTTTCAAGAAGATGAACTGTTCAAGATTTGGAAGGTTAGTTTCAAGATTTTCAAGAACCCAATAAATTCAAGGTTTATTGTTGGAATTTAGTCCAAGATGTGACAGCCCCACCCCCCCTAAGGCGAACCAGAGGGTTCGGCGGACCACCTGCCCAGATCTCTCCGGGACTCAGTCGTTCACTTCAGTTCTCAATTAAAATCGAAATAAATCACAGGAATAAATATAACGACAATCCAAAACTTAACGCAAAACTTATGTACATTACTATCTCAAAAGGGAGTATAAACATCGAATATACAAAGGTTCTCAGTTCGCCACACATCCAGCCCGTGCCAAGCACTGGGGCGAGAACCATTACAAAATCAGAAACTAGTCTAGGCTAGTCTAAACCGAGCTCTCGTCCTTGCTCGCCTTCCCCTGTTAAGGAAAACAAACTAAAGGGGTGAGCTAAAATCTCAGTGAGGTTCCGAACACATAGTCAAACAACAAAGCTAATGTATTAACCATAAATAACAAGTAATGCAAGAAACATGACAATATAAAGCAATAATAACATTCATTAAAAGGATACGGGCTCACAGGGAGCCATTTATTCGTTCGTTCGTTCTCCTGTCGTTCCCCTTATTCCTCCAATCATTTGAAAATTAAATTTTGTAAGTAAAACCTCTCGTTCGTTCGTTTGTTCAGTTCATTCACTCCTTTCCTGGACGTTGGCCAGGCTCCACCAACCTACAAGGTAATACTCGAGTATACCAATGTTCACACCCAGGGTCACCATATCGCCCGACCGAGTCCGTGTGAGAACCCGTAAAACCCTAATATTTTTCCTAGGGTTTATGTCCCCTTAATTGCATGTTTTCTGCATTTTCTGGCTTAGAAATAATTTCCTGGTGAATTTTATGAGCAATTATAGTTTTAAGATGATTTTTCTAGCATTGGAAAAATTTTAGGAAGTTAAGAGTAAATAGTGGACGTGGGACCCACTAGTGCGAAAAGTTCGGAAAAATTCGGCCAATTAGGTTAAATTCCGGATACTGTGTAAAATTTATCGGGTGTTAAGAGATAAGTAGGGTGTGTGAAGTGATTGATGTGAGAGAGGAAAGAAAGATAAGAATGCATTTATGAAGGTGACAAGTGTCACCTTCTTATTGGATGCCTTTTAAGAATTACTATTCACAATTTTGACTTTTTTGACCAAAGGTTAAATATCCAAAAATTGCACAAAATTCACCATTTTTCTCTCCTTGTTGGCCGGCCACCTTGAGCAAGAAAGGAAGGAGATTTCTTCAATTTTCAAGCTTCTACTTGGTGCAAATCAACCAAAAACATTTGCTTCCATCCATTTCACTCCATAAAATTCTTCCTTCTAGAGCTAGTAAGTTGTTTGGTGAACTTTGTTTGAAGGATTAAGGTGCCCAACATCTTCTTCTCTCTTGGTTCTTGGTAAGTGAAGCTTGAAACACCCTACTACACCTAATGATGCTTATGTTGTGCTTATTAGTGATAAGAGTGCTAAAATTTCTGGTTTTTATCTTGGTTTGAATTGTTTTGGTGAAGTTTTTATTTTATTGGGATTTTTTCTGGTTTAATATGATCTTGATGTTGGGGGCTTGTATGATGATTTGCAATGGACTAAAATGGCTCTAGTGGATGTGAAATGTGGTTAAATACAATCAATTTTGGATTTGGTGTGAAATTTGAAAAGTTAGGGTTCTTGAACCCCAATTCTGTCCGGTTTTAGATCACTGGGTTAGAGGCCGAATTAGACTTTTCTCAAAACATGAAAGTTGTAGGTATTGATGTGTTTGAGGTGCCTGTAAAATTTCAGGTCATTTGGATGAGTGTAGAGTGAGTTATGCCGTTTTTACTGTAGCTGTTCTGCTTTGATCAGAATGCGAAAACTGCGATAGTAATTGGACATTTTGACTGGAATTGGTTTGGATTTTGAAGTTGGTGTCTTCTGATGAAATGTAGTTGGATGCCTTAGCTAACTTATGCCTTTGGAATTTCGGCATTTGGACTTGTATGGACTGAGATATACCGATTACAGTTTTTTGTGTTTTACGAACCTGTTTTAGGAATTCTGGGTTAGTATTTGGCATTTTCGACCTAGTTAAGCTAGGAACTGGATTGAGTGACCTTCTACATTGTTGTAGCCCTGTTTCATAGCTTCGAAACGGTGGGTCTTACACCCCCATCCGATAACCGTAGAGAATTTTACACCATTACCGCATAATAAGGGCAAAACAGTTTTCTATTTGGGGCCAAGGCTAAGGCCATTTTCTAATTTCTGGTTTGCTATTATGCTCATTTATGCATATGAAACCCTATTGGGGTTGTGTTTAGCATTGCTATATGACTCGTTATCGAGTCTCATTGCATTTGTTGCGTGATTCTAGGGCGTGACGGTAGCTCACGACGTCTTGGTGACCGTGGTGTATGAAACACCATTTTCTTACTTGGTGAGTATACTACTCACTTACTTGTTATAATGTGGCTTTGTGCTATGTGTATTTGATGCCTTGAAGGCTTACTTGGTTATTGGAAATGATTGAGGTGAGGGTGTACTTGATCGCCCTCACCCCTTGTGATTTTATTCATGGCTATTGACTGTTTTACTGAAATACTGCACTGGATATATGAGATACTGCATTCCATTCATGGAAACTGATTTGATGTCGTTGGACGAGTATCCAATGGCTTTACTGCATTTATGAGCTCAACCCCGTATGGTAGTTAATTGGATCGAGCCAGCGAGAGCTTGGTCGTGAAAATTATCATGCCACGGGGACTGTACTGGGGAACCTTGTGGTAATGAGATCCTTGATTCCGGTAAACTCGAGTATTACCAAAAGCTACTGAAATGGAGTGCGGGCCCGGTTGGGGTATGTTAGGTGGAAGGATTGGAAGTAAAGGGTGGTCTACGGTTTGGTACTTTTAACATTGACGGAGAGTCAATGAGGTTGGATCAAGATTGCAAGCGTGGAAATGGGCTCTTGAGAGCCGACCGTATCCTTTTACCGTTTTGCTTCATTGCTCATTTGTGCACTTTAAATGAAAGTTCATTCTTATATGACTTTGATTGCTTATTGGGTGGTATACCACTGGGCTTTAGCTCATTCCGTGTTATTTGTTTTCCTTACAGGGTGATAATTACTTTTGAGAATGGGTTGGATAGTCAATTGCCGAATTGAGCATGTAAATGTCTTTTGTATTGCTCTTGAAGTGAAACCCTAATGTATAACGGGTTCATTTCCTTTTGATAGGCAAATCGAATGTGTACTTCCTTAGTGAATGGTTTTGGCTTGCCGTTGTGGCTTGTAAATGGCTAATGTTATGTTGTATATGTTTTTCGATGCTTGGTTGGGTTTCGGACGGGTCGGTGACTATTCATGGCCGACTCTGGAGTTCGTTTCTTTTATTTTGGGATATTTTGCCCTTTTGCCTTGTTGCGCGCGTTACAAGTTTCAAACGTGATAGATCGCTTTATACTGCACCGTTAGTCCTGGCGAGAGTTGGGCAGGCAGTCCGCTAACCTCTTTGGTTCGCCTTAGGGGAAGGTGGGGCTGTCACAAGTGGTATCAGAGCCTAGGCTTCAGATCTCTGTAGTGTATCCTAAGTTTGAAGTTTAGGATGCCTGACTGTGAGATTAATTTGAATATTATGTGAACGAGGAGCTATTGTATCCTAGTGGGACAAAGAAATTGATTGTTTGAAAATTCCTTATTTGGGACTTGTAGGAAAAAATTGAGGAATTAGATGACTAGTGAAAGATTGGACGAATTTGAATTCTATTATGTTTGTAAGTGTGGAAGGAATTGAGGTGATTCCTAGTACTGGCCATGGCCATGGATAAAAGGTGAGATGTGATAGTCAAGTTTTATGTGTAATGATTTTGAACTGAGATAAAAGGTACCAAAGGAGTAAAATGCATTTTCCGCCCACATACCTTCTAAAGAAATTATGCTTTGGAATTTTAAAGAAAAACTAGGAGGTACTAGTTTTATTTGCAAGCGATGATTGGAAATAAGATATATACATTTTAAGTATGTATAATTTGCCGATTTTAGTCAAAATGTGAATTTGACTTGAAGTTCAAAGTTGAAAATTTGTGAATAACTGATGAGTTGTTGAATTTTGTATATGATGGGTGGTTAAGGTTAAAAGTTTATAAACTAAGTTTTTCCCTTGATTGTATCTTTTCGCACTTGAATTTTTCTATGCTTTACATGAAAACAAATATATCTTGAGTTTTCGAAAGGATGGTGAGCTATTGTAATTATAATGAAAATCCTGAACTTGATAAGTTTCGGATTACTTTATATACTTTACTTATGGTTTCAAATTCTTGACTTTCTAGAAGGGTAAGCTTATCTTTAAGTGTACGGACTGAGGGACTTTGAGATATAGAATGATTGTATTCAAGAGTACGAAGTTAGTGAGCCTATTTGACTTGGTTTCCATTTGACATGTAAGTTAGCAAGTTGTATTTGTTTCTTGGATTTGAACTTGGAGCTTGAAACTTTAATTACAAAACCCTAAGACTGGTTGATTTTGGAGATGATGGTGTTCTGACTGGTGGCTTGTTTATTAAAGATTTTGAACTTCGAATGGATAATCTTGGTTCCAGCTTGTGTTATGGATTGATTGGATTTTTGGTTTAGCTATAGCCCTAGGAAGAGTGGTGCACGCTGTGAGGCCTTTTGTATCCTGCTTGTATATATTACTATATTTTGTGGCACTTAATTGCCTATATGCAATATATAACGTATTGGCCTTATTTTGTGACTTTTAATCCGTGCTATAATTTTTGATACCTGTAAAGAATCATGTCCTGCTTATAAACATTTGTGGACTTTGTATATGCATTAAGCTCTTTATGCCTAATGATGCTTTTCTTATGTTTTTCCTGTGCTTATAGACTTCTATTAAGTAGAGCAGCAGGAATGAGAAAAGGGGACCGTGGCCGAGGGCTTAGACAATCCTGTACTTGTGAGACAAATTGATGGACAGTTTCATATAATTTAATGGGTCCCCAGTGCTGAATATGAATTGAGAATAAACCAGAAGGTTAGATTTACCAAGGGATAATGGTTTAACCTAGTCGGGACCTTGGTAAGATTTTCTTGTGCTCAACATATATTACGATTGGTTCTGTGACCATATTTCTATCTTAGGAAGTTTGAACTCCGAAAGTATTTCGTTGGTTTGGTGAGAAACCTTGAACTACCTGAAATCGATTAGACTGAGCTTACTTGAGATTTGAACCTGTTTAGGCTAGTGTGGCCTTACATACCTAATGTGGACTTGAATTTGTGACTGCTTAAGAATGTGAATTGCTGGACAGAGGCTAGACCAGTGTGTTCTTACTCGTACTCATGATCCTTGAAGTTGAACTTGAACTTGCACTTGAACTTGAACTTATGCTCTTATTCGTGCACATGCACCGTGAACCTGAAGTATTTGGCTCTGCTTTGACCCTACTCTTGAACTTATTCGTACTGGTGTGATTGTAAACCGGCTACTACTCTTCGGTGACGGTTGAACTGAACCTCTCTGGCGAGGCATGCCTGTTGTGTTGTCCAGCACCGCCTGGGACAAATACTTGAACTGAGGCTTTTGGTGAAGTATAGCCGTTGAGCTAGCTTGTTGTGTTGTCCAGCACCACCAGGGCCGACTTACTGAACTGAAATTCTTTGGTGAAGCGTAGCCGTTGTGCTAGCTTGTTGTGTTGTCCAGCACCACCAATGATGAATTTTCGATCTAAAGCTTTGCTATATCCTGAATTTCTTTCAAATACCTGGGACTTTACGTCCGACTTCAAGCCTTTTGCCTGTTTTATCTGGTTACGCGTTTAACTCCCTATTGGATCATGACTATTTGATAAGTTGGATTGGCATGATATTTAGTACTTGAATATGATAAGTGATTATTTGATAAGCCATGCTTTACTGGATCATGGAAATACGATAAATGAGATTAGAATGATTCTTAGTATTTGACTGACTTTGAGGAAACTTATGGAACCGGGTGAATACAAGTTGGATTAGATTGAATTCTAATGCTTGATTGGTTTCTGAGCGATATCTTGACCGGATGTATATGCGTTGAAATTTCGAGGACGAAATTCTTTTAAGGGGGAGAGAGTGTGAGAACCCGTAAAACCCTAATATTTTTCCTAGGGTTTATGTCCCCTTAATTGCATGTTTTCTGCATTTTCTGGCTTAGAAATAATTTCCTGGTGAATTTTATGAGCAATTATAGTTTTAAGATGATTTTTCTAGCATTGGAGAAATTTTAGGAAGTTAAGAGTAAATAGTGGACGTGGGACCCACTAGTGCGAAAAGTTCGGAAAAATTCGGCCAATTAGGTTAAATTCCGATACTGTGTAAAATTTATCGGGTGTTAAGAGATAAGTAGGGTGTGTGAAGTGATTGATGTGAGAGAGGAAAGAAAGATAAGAATGCATTTATGAAGGTGACAAGTGTCACCTTCTTATTGGATGCCTTTTAAGAATTACTATTCACAATTTTGACTTTTTTGACCAAAGGTTAAATATCCAAAAATTGCACAAAATTCACCATTTTTCTCTCCTTGTTGGCCGGCCACCTTGAGCAAGAAAGGAAGGAGATTTCTTCAATTTTCAAGCTTCTACTTGGTGCAAATCAACCAAAAACATTTGCTTCCATCCATTTCACTCCATAAAATTCTTCCTTCTAGAGCTAGTAAGTTGTTTGGTGAACTTTGTTTGAAGGATTAAGGTGCCCAACATCTTCTTCTCTCTTGGTTCTTGGTAAGTGAAGCTTGAAACACCCTACTACACCTAATGATGCTTATGTTGTGCTTATTAGTGATAAGAGTGCTAAAATTTCTGGTTTTTATCTTGGTTTGAATTGTTTTGGTGAAGTTTTTATTTTATTGGGATTTTTTCTGGTTTAATATGATCTTGATGTTGGGGGCTTGTATGATGATTTGCAATGGACTAAAATGGCTCTAGTGGATGTGAAATGTGGTTAAATACAATCAATTTTGGATTTGGTGTGAAATTTGAAAAGTTAGGGTTCTTGAACCCCAATTCTGTCCGGTTTTAGATCACTGGGTTAGAGGCCGAATTAGACTTTGCTCAAAACATGAAAGTTGTAGGTATTGATGTGTTTGAGGTGCCTGTAAAATTTCAGGTCATTTGGATGAGTGTAGAGTGAGTTATGCCGTTTTTACTGTAGCTGTTCTGCTTTGATCAGAATGCGAAAACTGCGATAGTAATTGGACATTTTGACTGGAATTGGTTTGGATTTTGAAGTTGGTGTCTTCTGATGAAATGTAGTTGGATGCCTTAGCTAACTTATGCCTTTGGAATTTCGGCATTTGGACTTGTATGGACTGAGATATACCGATTACAGTTTTTTGTGTTTTACGAACCTGTTTTAGGAATTCTGGGTTAGTATTTGGCATTTTCGACCTAGTTAAGCTAGGAACTGGATTGAGTGACCTTCTACATTGTTGTAGCCCTGTTTCATAGCTTCGAAACGGTGGGTCTTACACCCCCATCCGATAACCGTAGAGAATTTTACACCATTACCGCATAATAAGGGCAAAACAGTTTTCTATTTGGGGCCAAGGCTAAGGCCATTTTCTAATTTCTGGTTTGCTATTATGCTCATTTATGCATATGAAACCCTATTGGGGTTGTGTTTAGCATTGCTATATGACTCGTTATCGAGTCTCATTGCATTTGTTGCGTGATTCTAGGGCGTGACGGTAGCTCACGACGTCTTGGTGACCGTGGTGTATGAAACACCATTTTCTTACTTGGTGAGTATACTACTCACTTACTTGTTATAATGTGGCTTTGTGCTATGTGTATTTGATGCCTTGAAGGCTTACTTGGTTATTGGAAATGATTGAGGTGAGGGTGTACTTGATCGCCCTCACCCCTTGTGATTTTATTCATGGCTATTGACTGTTTTACTGAAATACTGCACTGGATATATGAGATACTGCATTCCATTCATGGAAACTGATTTGATGTCGTTGGACGAGTATCCAATGGCTTTACTGTATTTATGAGCTCAACCCCGTATGGTAGTTAATTGGATCGAGCCAGCGAGAGCTTGGTCGTGAAAATTATCATGCCACGGGGACTGTACTGGGGAACCTTGTGGTAATGAGACCCTTGATTCCGGTAAACTCGAGTATTACCAAAAGCTACTGAAATGGAGTGCGGGCCCGGTTGGGGTATGTTAGGTGGAAGGATTGGAAGTAAAGGGTGGTCTACGGTTTGGTACTTTTAACATTGACGGAGAGTCAATGAGGTTGGATCAAGATTGCAAGCATGGAAATGGGCTCTTGAGAGCCGACCGTATCCTTTTACCGTTTTGCTTCATTGCTCATTTGTGCACTTTAAATGAAAGTTCATTCTTATATGACTTTGATTGCTTATTGGGTGGTATACCACTGGGCTTTAGCTCATTCCGTGTTATTTGTTTTCCTTACAGGGTGATAATTACTTTTGAGAATGGGTTGGATAGTCAATTGCCGAATTGAGCATGTAAATGTCTTTTGTATTGCTCTTGAAGTGAAACCCTAATGTATAACGGGTTCATTTCCTTTTGATAGGCAAATCGAATGTGTACTTCCTTAGTGAATGGTTTTGGCTTGCCGTTGTGGCTTGTAAATGGCTAATGTTATGTTGTATATGTTTTTCGATGCTTGGTTGGGTTTCGGACGGGTCGGTGACTATTCATGGCCGACTCTGGAGTTCGTTTCTTTTATTTTGGGATATTTTGCCCTTTTGCCTTGTTGCGCGCGTTACAAGTTTCAAACGTGATAGATCGCTTTATACTGCACCGTTAGTCCTGGCGAGAGTTGGGCAGGCAGTCCGCTAACCTCTTTGGTTCGCCTTAGGGGAAGGTGGGGCTGTCACAAGTGGTATCAGAGCCTAGGCTTCAGATCTCTGTAGTGTATCCTAAGTTTGAAGTTTAGGATGCCTGACTGTGAGATTAATTTGAATATTATGTGAACGAGGAGCTATTGTATCCTAGTGGGACAAAGAAATTGATTGTTTGAAAATTCCTTATTTGGGACTTGTAGGAAAAAATTGAGGAATTAGATGACTAGTGAAAGATTGGACGAATTTGAATTCTATTATGTTTGTAAGTGTGGAAGGAATTGAGGTGATTCCTAGTACTGGCCATGGCCATGGATAAAAGGTGAGATGTGATAGTCAAGTTTTATGTGTAATGATTTTGAACTGAGATAAAAGGTACCAAAGGAGTAAAATGCATTTTCCGCCCACATACCTTCTAAAGAAATTATGCTTTGGAATTTTAAAGAAAAACTAGGAGGTACTAGTTTTATTTGCAAGCGATGATTGGAAATAAGATATATACATTTTAAGTATGTATAATTTGCCGATTTTAGTCAAAATGTGAATTTGACTTGAAGTTCAAAGTTGAAAATTTGTGAATAACTGATGAGTTGTTGAATTTTGTATATGATGGGTGGTTAAGGTTAAAAGTTTATAAACTAAGTTTTTCCCTTGATTGTATCTTTTCGCACTTGAATTTTTCTATGCTTTACATGAAAACAAATATATCTTGAGTTTTCGAAAGGATGGTGAGCTATTGTAATTATAATGAAAATCCTGAACTTGATAAGTTTCGGATTACTTTATATACTTTACTTATGGTTTCAAATTCTTGACTTTCTAGAAGGGTAAGCTTATCTTTAAGTGTACGGACTGAGGGACTTTGAGATATAGAATGATTGTATTCAAGAGTACGAAGTTAGTGAGCCTATTTGACTTGGTTTCCATTTGACATGTAAGTTAGCAAGTTGTATTTGTTTCTTGGATTTGAACTTGGAGCTTGAAACTTTAATTACAAAACCCTAAGACTGGTTGATTTTGGAGATGATGGTGTTCTGACTGGTGGCTTGTTTATTAAAGATTTTGAACTTCGAATGGATAATCTTGGTTCCAGCTTGTGTTATGGATTGATTGGATTTTTGGTTTAGCTATAGCCCTAGGAAGAGTGGTGCACGCTGTGAGGCCTTTTGTATCCTGCTTGTATATATTACTATATTTTGTGGCACTTAATTGCCTATATGCAATATATAACGTATTGGCCTTATTTTGTGACTTTTAATCCGTGCTATAATTTTTGATACCTGTAAAGAATCATGTCCTGCTTATAAACATTTGTGGACTTTGTATATGCATTAAGCTCTTTATGCCTAATGATGCTTTTCTTATGTTTTTCCTGTGCTTATAGACTTCTATTAAGTAGAGCAGCAGGAATGAGAAAAGGGGACCGTGGCCGAGGGCTTAGACAATCCTGTACTTGTGAGACAAATTGATGGACAGTTTCATATAATTTAATGGGTCCCCAGTGCTGAATATGAATTGAGAATAAACCAGAAGGTTAGATTTACCAAGG
Source organism: Coffea arabica (assembly GCF_036785885.1). NCBI lineage: Eukaryota > Viridiplantae > Streptophyta > Magnoliopsida > Gentianales > Rubiaceae > Coffea > Coffea arabica. The sequence goes on from NC_092329.1 coordinate 41,714,157, forward strand.
GATAATGGTTTAACCTAGTCGGGACCTTGGTAAGATTTTCTTGTGCTCAACATATATTACGATTGGTTCTGTGACCATATTTCTATCTTAGGAAGTTTGAACTCCGAAAGTATTTCGTTGGTTTGGTGAGAAACCTTGAACTACCTGAAATCGATTAGACTGAGCTTACTTGAGATTTGAACCTGTTTAGGCTAGTGTGGCCTTACATACCTAATGTGGACTTGAATTTGTGACTGCTTAAGAATGTGAATTGCTGGACAGAGGCTAGACCAGTGTGTTCTTACTCGTACTCATGATCCTTGAAGTTGAACTTGAACTTGCACTTGAACTTGAACTTATGCTCTTATTCGTGCACATGCACCGTGAACCTGAAGTATTTGGCTCTGCTTTGACCCTACTCTTGAACTTATTCGTACTGGTGTGATTGTAAACCGGCTACTACTCTTCGGTGACGGTTGAACTGAACCTCTCTGGCGAGGCATGCCTGTTGTGTTGTCCAGCACCGCCTGGGACAAATACTTGAACTGAGGCTTTTGGTGAAGTATAGCCGTTGAGCTAGCTTGTTGTGTTGTCCAGCACCACCAGGGCCGACTTACTGAACTGAAATTCTTTGGTGAAGCGTAGCCGTTGTGCTAGCTTGTTGTGTTGTCCAGCACCACCAATGATGAATTTTCGATCTAAAGCTTTGCTATATCCTGAATTTCTTTCAAATACCTGGGACTTTACGTCCGACTTCAAGCCTTTTGCCTGTTTTATCTGGTTACGCGTTTAACTCCCTATTGGATCATGACTATTTGATAAGTTGGATTGGCATGATATTTAGTACTTGAATATGATAAGTGATTATTTGATAAGCCATGCTTTACTGGATCATGGAAATACGATAAATGAGATTAGAATGATTCTTAGTATTTGACTGACTTTGAGGAAACTTATGGAACCGGGTGAATACAAGTTGGATTAGATTGAATTCTAATGCTTGATTGGTTTCTGAGCGATATCTTGACCGGATGTATATGCGTTGAAATTTCGAGGACGAAATTCTTTTAAGGGGGAGAGAGTGTGAGAACCCGTAAAACCCTAATATTTTTCCTAGGGTTTATGTCGCCTTAATTGCATGTTTTCTGCATTTTCTGGCTTAGAAATAATTTCCTGGTGAATTTTATGAGCAATTATAGTTTTAAGATGATTTTTCTAGCATTGGAGAAATTTTAGGAAGTTAAGAGTAAATAGTGGACGTGGGACCCACTAGTGCGAAAAGTTCGGAAAAATTCGGCCAATTAGGTTAAATTCCGATACTGTGTAAAATTTATCGGGTGTTAAGAGATAAGTAGGGTGTGTGAAGTGATTGATGTGAGAGAGGAAAGAAAGATAAGAATGCATTTATGAAGGTGACAAGTGTCACCTTCTTATTGGATGCCTTTTAAGAATTACTATTCACAATTTTGACTTTTTTGACCAAAGGTTAAATATCCAAAAATTGCACAAAATTCACCATTTTTCTCTCCTTGTTGGCCGGCCACCTTGAGCAAGAAAGGAAGGAGATTTCTTCAATTTTCAAGCTTCTACTTGGTGCAAATCAACCAAAAACATTTGCTTCCATCCATTTCACTCCATAAAATTCTTCCTTCTAGAGCTAGTAAGTTGTTTGGTGAACTTTGTTTGAAGGATTAAGGTGCCCAACATCTTCTTCTCTCTTGGTTCTTGGTAAGTGAAGCTTGAAACACCCTACTACACCTAATGATGCTTATGTTGTGCTTATTAGTGATAAGAGTGCTAAAATTTCTGGTTTTTATCTTGGTTTGAATTGTTTTGGTGAAGTTTTTATTTTATTGGGATTTTTTCTGGTTTAATATGATCTTGATGTTGGGGGCTTGTATGATGATTTGCAATGGACTAAAATGGCTCTAGTGGATGTGAAATGTGGTTAAATACAATCAATTTTGGATTTGGTGTGAAATTTGAAAAGTTAGGGTTCTTGAACCCCAATTCTGTCCGGTTTTAGATCACTGGGTTAGAGGCCGAATTAGACTTTGCTCAAAACATGAAAGTTGTAGGTATTGATGTGTTTGAGGTGCCTGTAAAATTTCAGGTCATTTGGATGAGTGTAGAGTGAGTTATGCCGTTTTTACTGTAGCTGTTCTGCTTTGATCAGAATGCGAAAACTGCGATAGTAATTGGACATTTTGACTGGAATTGGTTTGGATTTTGAAGTTGGTGTCTTCTGATGAAATGTAGTTGGATGCCTTAGCTAACTTATGCCTTTGGAATTTCGGCATTTGGACTTGTATGGACTGAGATATACCGATTACAGTTTTTTGTGTTTTACGAACCTGTTTTAGGAATTCTGGGTTAGTATTTGGCATTTTCGACCTAGTTAAGCTAGGAACTGGATTGAGTGACCTTCTACATTGTTGTAGCCCTGTTTCATAGCTTCGAAACGGTGGGTCTTACACCCCCATCCGATAACCGTAGAGAATTTTACACCATTACCGCATAATAAGGGCAAAACAGTTTTCTATTTGGGGCCAAGGCTAAGGCCATTTTCTAATTTCTGGTTTGCTATTATGCTCATTTATGCATATGAAACCCTATTGGGGTTGTGTTTAGCATTGCTATATGACTCGTTATCGAGTCTCATTGCATTTGTTGCGTGATTCTAGGGCGTGACGGTAGCTCACGACGTCTTGGTGACCGTGGTGTATGAAACACCATTTTCTTACTTGGTGAGTATACTACTCACTTACTTGTTATAATGTGGCTTTGTGCTATGTGTATTTGATGCCTTGAAGGCTTACTTGGTTATTGGAAATGATTGAGGTGAGGGTGTACTTGATCGCCCTCACCCCTTGTGATTTTATTCATGGCTATTGACTGTTTTACTGAAATACTGCACTGGATATATGAGATACTGCATTCCATTCATGGAAACTGATTTGATGTCGTTGGACGAGTATCCAATGGCTTTACTGCATTTATGAGCTCAACCCCGTATGGTAGTTAATTGGATCGAGCCAGCGAGAGCTTGGTCGTGAAAATTATCATGCCACGGGGACTGTACTGGGGAACCTTGTGGTAATGAGATCCTTGATTCCGGTAAACTCGAGTATTACCAAAAGCTACTGAAATGGAGTGCGGGCCCGGTTGGGGTATGTTAGGTGGAAGGATTGGAAGTAAAGGGTGGTCTACGGTTTGGTACTTTTAACATTGACGGAGAGTCAATGAGGTTGGATCAAGATTGCAAGCGTGGAAATGGGCTCTTGAGAGCCGACCGTATCCTTTTACCGTTTTGCTTCATTGCTCATTTGTGCACTTTAAATGAAAGTTCATTCTTATATGACTTTGATTGCTTATTGGGTGGTATACCACTGGGCTTTAGCTCATTCCGTGTTATTTGTTTTCCTTACAGGGTGATAATTACTTTTGAGAATGGGTTGGATAGTCAATTGCCGAATTGAGCATGTAAATGTCTTTTGTATTGCTCTTGAAGTGAAACCCTAATGTATAACGGGTTCATTTCCTTTTGATAGGCAAATCGAATGTGTACTTCCTTAGTGAATGGTTTTGGCTTGCCGTTGTGGCTTGTAAATGGCTAATGTTATGTTGTATATGTTTTTCGATGCTTGGTTGGGTTTCGGACGGGTCGGTTACTATTCATGGCCGACTCTGGAGTTCGTTTCTTTTATTTTGGGATATTTTGCCCTTTTGCCTTGTTGCGCGCGTTACAAGTTTCAAACGTGATAGATCGCTTTATACTGCACCGTTAGTCCTGGCGAGAGCTGGGCAGGCAGTCCGCTAACCTCTTTGGTTCACCTTAGGGGAAGGTGGGGCTGTCACAGTCCGCTTCTGGCTCAAGTCAATCGGAAACGAAAGGCAGGGCCCAGTTCAGCCAAAAGGCTTACATCATGCACAACTAATATATTAATCCTTAAATCATTTAAAATTTCATGTTTCATTTAGGTCGAGCGCGATAAAGCACACGCTCTCCTAGAAAATTCGTTTTAAAAATCCTTTAAAGCACTTAACACATTATCAAACAATAACAACAAGTCATGAAGACAAGGAGAATATAACAACCAACGAACACTCACCTATGTACGCAAAACAACGTGCAAAATATCCTTCCGGATATTATCCTCAGTCACCGAGAAAACCTAAGATTAAACGAGAAAAAATATTACAGCTCATCTAGCGCAAACAATTAGGTGAAATCAAAGAAACTCGACAAATGATAAATGGAACGTATAAAAAGACTTTAAAGTAAAACGAGAACATTTGGACCCGTGGACAAAAATAACTAGGGTTTCATAGTCCAAACGTAAAACCCAACTCAAAAGGGTTATAAAATTTTTCAATGGAAACACTTGAACCAAAAGCAAGTCGGAATCCAGCTAGATAGGCTAAGAAATATGTTTTCGGGATCATTTATATGGTTCAAAATCATCTCATATTCAAATAGATATTATAGACTAAATGTCTTAATGAACTTCATGTAAAAGGGAGGACAAAATACCCAAGAAAATCCTAAACCACTCCCTTTTATTTGGGTAAGAGTAAGTAAACATTTGGAATTATCAATTGAAGAAGGATCATGTTTTAAGATGGAAAAACGGTCATAGTATTTGCCAAACGAAAATATACAAGTTCAAGTAAAAACTTAGCCCTCCAGCGAAAATTTGGGCAGCATGCCCTTTGTATTTACCTATTTTTCCAGCCATTTATCGCTTCATTGTTTTACTCAATCAATTCCAAAGTCACACACAATATCATCTCATTTCAATAGCCATTCCATAGGCTCAAAGTCATATAAGTACAAAATCAAGCTAACGACATGTGCGGAAATGAAGTTTAGCAAAAGGACAGATTTGACGTGGTTTTGCATAATGGACACAACTGATGCTACGCTTGTCATATTGAGGTGTAATTTATACGGTTTTGAAGCTAAGACAAAGAGTTATAACTTTGATGAAGGCTACTTAGTCCAGTTCTCACCCTAACTAGGTCAAATTTATCAAAACAACTCCAGATTTTCCAGTTCGAAGCTCACTGTGAAATTCAACTAGCAGTCCTGATTCATTCACTCATATCTCAGTACACACAACTCCAATTCAGGTAATTCCAAAGCTATTTGAAAGCTAAGATACAAGGCTATCATTCTTAAGAGACATCAACAACCAATTCGATAATATTCCTGGTCAAATTAACCACTTACATAAGCTGATTATCAGTTTCGGACAGAAACAAGGTAGCAGGGGTATTTCGGTCTTTTCATAGGCTACGTTGCTCCGATTGAGCTGAAATTTTACAAGAAACTATAAAATATCATTTTATACAACTTTCATTTTTTGTACAAGAGCTGATTCGGCCTCCATCATGGCCTAACAGGTCCAGGCAGAACAGGGTAAACATGAAACCCTAAACTGGAATTCATGCATTCAAGTGCTAATCTTCCACAAAACAACATCTAAAGCAACTAAAAACCACTAATAAGCAATTAATTGAAGTAAAGAGGATGTTCTTGGCAAAATACCTTAAAACCACAAGAAAGGTAGGAGCTTAATCTTTCCTCCTCCAAAACAACTCCAGCAACACCTTTAACCTTCCCTAATGATCACTTGTATGGTGTGGTTTGTGATTTGGTTGGTTGAAACTCAAGATTTGAGCAAATTTGGAAGCTAGAAATTGAAGAGCTCTTTCTTGTTTTCCTCCTCAAGAGGTTCGGCCAAGACACAAGAAAAATGAGAGAAAATTGAGTCAAAATTGATTTTAGGAAAGTTAAGAAGGTCTTGGTCAAATCCAACATCCAATGGGTTTGTGACACTTGGCACCTTGCTTGCTTAAACTTATCTCTTTGTCTCTCTAATACTAATCCATATAGGTAACTTCTAATTATCTCTTAACACCTTGTAAAATAATATCACTTAACCAAACTTCAACAAGTTGTCAAAAAAATATCGCATTTACCGCACTAGCGGGTCCCACGTCCATAATACACTTCAAACTCAACGTACACTAACTCATACTATGAAGATGATTTTAAAACTGTATTTACTTGTAAAAATGCATAGAAAATTCAATATTTCCAAGGAAAGTATAAAAGATAATCAAAGAAATAAAATAATGCTGAGAAAATGTGAAAATTTTTGGGTCCTCCCACAAGAACTCAGGAAATTCAAGAATTTATCCAAAATTCAAGAGTTTGCAAATGTTTTTTCCAAGAAGCAACAAAGTCAGCCATGAATTCACTAAAACTAGGAAAATAGCCACCAAAACTAATGACCAGGTTTGTTTGTTTGTTTTTTGATTCTAAAACGATTCCAAGACTCACAAAACAAGACAACAAGACACCATCAAGATCAAGAACCACGATGCAAACAAGAATGACAATTCAGGTAGCCAAGAAATCACGCAAAACAACAAGCAAAGAATACGGAAAACAAAGAAAAAAAATAAGAACCCTAGCGACTCAATTTTTTTTTGACACAAGAGTCTGAATTGGAAAACAAGAAAAATCTGATTCAAACACAAAAGAAAAAAAGGGATATAACCTAGTAGTTGTCAACTAACTCTGATACCAGATGATACGTACCCCGTCGAAGACGAAGCCCCAGACCTAGACGATTAATACCGATGGTTTAGCAGCGAAAAACTTGACCCTAATTAACTCTAGAAGTCACGAACAATATTGATATGATCTCAACCCGTAACTAATTGAATTAATGAACCAAAGTTGTAAGGTAGAGGAACGCCACAATCAAGGTGGATACTTGATTGATAAGTTCAATTGAATACTCCCAAGAACTCTCAAGTATTCAAGAAAGGTTCTCTTGGAGAGAGAAAGTGAATAAATTCACACAATTTCTGTAAAATTTTCATTAACTAAAAACATTGGAAAGGACTAGGCTATTTATGACCTTACAATGACTCAAACCCTAATGCTATTTGGACTTGGTAACCCTTAACTAAGAAGGCAGATTTCGTCCCTCAACAAGAGGACTAAGTTGGCCATTTTTAACACCTAATTTAACTAACTAAATGACTAACCAATCAACTAGAATCTTGGCCTTCATGAAGTCGAAGCAAAGCAAAATGCAGCTCAAGGTGCCGGCCTAGCGGCTTCCTCACTAGTGGATCTATGACCATCACCACTAACTCTAGGAGTAGGGCGAGGCTAAGGAGTGATACCTAAATAATCCTCCATTCGATGCATCCTAACATCATCTAGGCGAGCATCAATGCAATCAAGTCGCTAAATGACTTGAGTCAGATGGCAGCCTAGAATATCGAAGAGCCGCTGCCAATTGGAACGCTGCGAAGGTGGAGGAGGTGGCAGCGGTGGGGCAGAAGTAGACAGCCCGGTAGAAGTAGAAGGACCGGCTGAGGTAGAGGGACCGGCTTCACCATGCTCTGTGTGACCAGCTTGTCTTGATCGATCTCTCCCTGGGCGAGGTAAATTGTCCGTTGGAATGCCCATGCTAGTAAGAGTAGAAATACATAACTCGGCCATAGGTCTCACTAGAGCTCGTGGGATACCCTTCAAATTGACGCCTTCCCGTACGAAAATCAAGGATAGGGACGTGAAAACCCCAATCGATAGGAAGTCGTACTTCGTCGGACAGCCGTCCTTATGTTGCTAATTATGATATTCGACAGTGGAATACGAGTATAAGGAGACTCCCGGTTATCGAACATGTGATCCAAGAAGTATCGCTATGTTGAACCTCTTCTTGGGAATCACATTGTGAGCCATGACGTAAATAATGAGGTGGTGTCGGCAGTTGAATATTCACGCAAGGATGGCCTCTTTCCTTGGTGAACGAAATGGTTGGTATTGTAGACCAAACCTTGTCATGGCATGTGAAGGATCCCAATGCTTGTTGGGCGAAGTAAATCCCTTCTTCAAATCAATGATCGGGCCTTGATTATTACACTCCAAAATTCGAGCAATTGTGGCTCTAGCGATGGTCAACCTTCTCCCTCAAACAAAGGATCTAATCTCTTCACCACTATGGCCCTTTTTGTTGTCGATATTGGCATAGAACTCTCGAACCAAATCTGGGTATATGTGCTGAGAGAGTGTGAGAATAGGTGCCCAACCTAGTAGCTGAAAAGCCTCCGTAATTTAGTAGATGGCATCAATGTCCGGAGCTATGTGCATCTCGTATATAAACTCCATGTCCTCACTCTCCTCGAACCAATCTTGATTATCCTTAGAAGTGAATTGTTCAACATCATAGTTCGGAGGAGGTGGTCGCCTAGATGTGCCTCATCGCGATCTCCTTTGTTGAGGCACCAGAGATGGTGTCCTCTCAACTTCCTCTTCACTAGAAGATTCACGAATAATAGCTCGTGCTCTTCTTACCATGGTGCCTAAAAATAGAAAAATCATTAACTCTTATACACCTTTCTAAAATTTATCGCACACTCACATTATACAAGAATTAAATCCTATAAAATGCCTAATAGAAGAATCCTTCCATTTATAGTAACCGTAGGCCTTTCATAAAATTATCATTCATGTATACGGATTAAAATTGGCACCGAAATCCACAAATACACAGCTCCATATTATAAATAATTAACTAAATAATCAATAATGCCTAGTATTATAATAAAAGAAACATGTCATTAAAATTGCCAAAAATTTCCAAATTCACTAATCGATTAAAATAGGCAACAAATATCTCCCAATTAATGAAATTAGCAATAATCAATTTTATAGCAATCATTAATTAGCAACAATAATCCACAATTAGCTACAAACGTGATTAAGCAAAAATTATCCCAAAAAAAATCACAAAATTCATCAAAATTACCCTCTATACACAATGCACATGCTAAAACATCATCAACTAATCATTTTGAATCATAATCATCCATTAAAAAGGGCTCTACAACAATCCAAGCTAATTTTCTTATTTTGTCCAAATATAGCAATTTATAAATTTAAACAACCAATAATCCATTAATTTGCTACATTTGAACATGTAAACAAACAACCTTAATAAGCATAATGGAGGCCACAAATATCGACAAATATCATCAAAAAACCGAAATTAAAAGATGTCAGAAAGCTCAGGAAATTGAAAAATATCAACTTCTAAAATACGAAAATTTGATGAAGAAATTTACCTCAATCACATAGAAGGATGTTTGGTGATGTAATGATGCAAAAAGTCCTATGAAATACCCTCTAATTGACCTCCAATTGATGAATTTTAGAGCCAAGAACCCTAGCCTTCAATATCCTTAAAATCGAATTTGAGATGTTTTTGTTGGATTTTAATCGATTAAAAAGGGTCTATGAAGGTTAAATGATGTTGGTTTGATGATTTCTTGCAAGGAAATGGAGTAAAAGAGTGAATTTGTTAAGTGTGTGTAGAAAACACAGGTGAAGAGAGGAAGAAGAAGAGAAAATATGCCCTGCGTTTTCTATGTGTAAAAGAAGAGGACCGAAAACGCAGGGAGAAAACGCGGGGAAGGCCGCGTTTTCTATTCAGTAATTGCAAAATCGAAAATGCGGGGATAGAAAACGCGAGCTGCGTTTTCCATTTTTGATCTAGGCTATAGACGCAAAGAAAAACGAGAGAGATGTCGCGTTTCATGCCGCATTTTCTAAGAAATGTTTGCTGATCATATAAAACGCGACCAGAAAACGCATGGAGAACCCGCGTTTTCATGGGTGTGTTTTGGATGTCTGCAAGTTCTCAAAATCGCGCTCATGACCCCAATTTTCCAAAACACATCTTAGATCATTCCTTTGTCTAAATAAACAATTCACGCATATGTAAAATGATCTAAACATGTATTCTAAACCTCTTTAATGCATCAAAAATCACAATTACTCAATTTGAGGTGTTGAGATTATTGATCAAATTTCGCCGTTTTCTCGTAATGTGGTCACCTTTGCTTCTATTTCCAAAACCTACAAATGAAAAACAACAAAACAACTTAAACACTTGATTTAACTCTAAAATCATACAAAATTAACATGAATAACAAAAACATTGGGTTGCCTCCCAACAAGCACTTTTGTTTATAGTCATTGGCTCGACTATTAAACCTCATTTCTCAAGGAGGCTTAGTTAATTAATAATCCACCATTTTAGGTCGTGGTCATTAAAAGGTGACTTAACAACTAGAGCCACGTATTCTAATGATATGAGAGGTGGAAGTAGCTTACCTAACTCAAGTGCGTCGTAGATATTATCTTGTATGTGTGTCACTTGAGTACTCACCAAAGGAACGTCCACATGACCTTCTTGGGCTATAATGACTTTGGAACCTACATTATTAACACAATCCTCAAGAGGAATTATATATGAATCATTTATGTTTGTCTATTGAGGTTCAAACTTCATTCCAAACTCATTCCACATTGAAGATAGCAAAAAATGTCGATTTCCAAAGAGTAGATTCCCCCCTCCCTTAGGAGTAGAAGTAGGTTAGGCTAGATTAGATATGCGGTTACGGAAAAAAAAATAATTTAATTAATAAAAGAGTTATGTACCAAGCATATACACGTACAGTGAACAATAAACAGCAAACAAAAATAATTTTGAAACTTTTGATGAAACGAGCTGCTAGGTCAAATAGTATTACATAAAAAATTGGGTAAGCCTTAATTTAAAAGCCATGTATCGAAAATCGAAACAGAATCATAAGAGGCGCCAGTATGTCTAAATATTATAGTTTGGGGGGCCCAAAGTACACATGTGTAATAAGTTAGGGTACAAGGTAAAATTTGACCTGCCAATTAACAAATTGCCTGATGCACGCGCATGATAACTCCGTTTGTCATCTTAATACTATTACCAATTGGACTAAAACGGGAAGGATACGATAGCTTAAGGTATGGTATACTCAAAATTGAATTCAACGTGCAAAGTGGAAATTGGTATAAGCTAGGGGTGTAATAAGAGATTAGTTCAAGCAGGATGCTTTCTAGCAAATTATTGTTGAGAAATTTAAGGCAACGAAAACAATGAAGTTAAATTCCTATATCTGGGCATGTCAGTATGTCGAGATTACTCAGACCTAATCTAAATCCATCGTGTTTTTCTTAAGTTTGGGTCTAAATTTTCAAAATTTTTAAATTAAAACTCTATCCAAATCTAGACCCTGTGAAATGAATTATTCATCTATATAGGGTCGAGTTTTATATAATTCGACCTATCCAAATCCTACTTAGACCACATGTATAATTCAAAAAAGGTGATGTTTGAAGACATGTAAATTTAAGTTACGTTTTAAATGCTTAATATATATTAAAATTTCAAATAAATAGAATTATTTGATAATCTTTCATCAGTTAATAGTTTTGCAAACAACATTTTCTAGTGTTGATTTTGTAATTTGAAAATGGTAATTGTATTATATTTCTTTTATATTTGTATTTTATATTTTTTTATTTTTCTGAATTTAATTTCTGAATTTTTAATTTTTGATTACCCATGGACATCTATTTGGTACCCTGGCTTCTCTTTTTTTTTTTTTTCCATACCCATGAAGATTTCGACCTAGATCTGGGCATTAATAAATTTAGTGAATCTGGGCTTGATCAAATTAATCCAATTCAAACCCAATCCATTCACATATCCACCTATATGGTGTTTTCAACGTTTTGCGAAGTGATTTTACTCTCCAGACGTAACGTGATCAATGAAATATGTGCCAGTATCTCTGATAGAAAGAAGTAATTGATGAAATGTGTGTCAATATCTTTGATAAAGTGCATCACTCTGCAGCAAGAAAGGATAACCAATTCCTCTCCTCCTAGAAGGAAACATTACGAAAAGGAAACTTACCACAAATCCTACCACAAGAGGCACAGAATTGGTAACCTTTCTTGGAACAACCAAATGATAACAATCCAATACATCAGAATGTGATGTTGCAAAAGTCAAAAACGCAATCAAAGAAAGTGATGCATGGAACATATCACTACATCTTAGCCTATAATCCGAAGGCACGCATGGCTTCGTTTTTCCACCATTAAAAGTCCATATCCCCTTGATCGTTGCAACGCCGTAATGCAGCCTCCCGGTGGCAGTACGAAAGCTGTCGGTGAATGAAAAGAATACACAGGAAGCAGCCAAGAAAGCCAAGAAGGAGCCCATCAACCATCTCTCAAGGGACTTGCACTTACCATCGTTGGTTACAAGGGGAGCAAAAATTGTGAATGCAAGAATGGTTGCTGTGGGTAACAGAACATTGAGGCGAGCTGTACCGCTTAAAATGGTATTGAGGATGTAGATAAAGTTGGAATCAGCCACATCTTCATCTACTATGGTTCTGAGGTTCTTAATCTCGTCTTCTTGATCGACATTTTCGATTAAATTTTGTTGGAGTGAGTTATTCATTGTGCCAAATTCGAGGGCGATAATTGGTATTATAACTCATGGAGTGGATTTTGGAGATGTCATATATGAAGATTTTTGAATGATTCCCGCGAGAGATGTAGGGGAAAAGCAATCCCGTTTCCTCTCTTTCTCATGCATGCAGTCCGGGAATCCTTTTCTTTTGACGGAAGGTATATATTCTTTGGACCGATGGAGGGTTTCCATCCTGTTATTACCGTCTGAATTTTAAAAAATTGCGAGGAGGTAATGTAGAAAAGTTCTATGCTAGAATTCGACCGGAGCATGATCAATTATTGGTTCAAATTGTTAAATTGTCATGATCGTATGTAGGAAAACTTAACCATTAAGAAACAACAACTTACGCACACAATCAACAGGATGAAAAATAAATGCATATTCCATTTTGATTTATGTGCATATCTTTATAATTCATTTTTTTTTATTTCAAAAGTGGAAGAAATATATAAGATTTTTATTAAGAAGAAATGTTTGCATGGAGAAAAATATTTACAATTGATTGTGCATTTTTTTATGTCATATCGTATACACAACTATTAAAAATTTCGCCAAAGCGTAGCAACAGCAACAGGCACAACCTAGGAAAAGCAATAGGAGGTCTCCCCCTTCCCCCACCATTCCTTTTCCCAAGAACCCTTCAGCAATAGAATAGGACTATAAGCATGTAGAACAAATTTTTCTGACAAATTGTGCATCCTGTACACATAGTCAGGTGCCAAACCAACATAATGTTACCATAGTACAACTTATGTTTTCGCTAACTTAAAATGTTATCTCATAGTCAAAATACTCAGTTTTCTCAACCCTTTATTTTAAATTGCATGGAAGAGAATTTTAATCGGTCCAATTTTGAGAAGAATCCACTTGTTCATGAATAGTCCAATCTTGTAATCTAAAACTGTGATATCAATTGTTAGGGAGAAACGTTTCGTGAGAATTCACTAAAGAGTCTAATATGTAAGTCAGGAATCTATCACAGTTAAAAAACCTTAAACTATTAGGTTTCGAACTCTTACTTTTATATTAAGTGCTCTTTCTCCATCTTCCGAACTAATTTGGACATAATCTTTACTCATAAAACCTAACATTTGCGATAGGCATTAGGTTATGATTCAATGATCTCGATTCAACGGCTTTTGCTTAAGGAATCTCAAAGAAAGTGCTGCTTTAGGGGTGGGGGGACGAATGTAATTTGCTTCAAAGTTTATTCAAGATAAACAAAAGAGATAATTGCAGTTTTTGTTATTAATATTTGGCCTATATGATAAATTAATTCCTAATGTTTTTACCAAAACAAATATTTGGTTATCAAAGTTTCAAATTTTAGTCACATTTAGGACAAGACAGAAATTCAATAATGACTAACAGTCAAAATCAAATTACTATTAATCAACATATTTGACTTTATACTTCTAGTCCCCAATGTTTGAAGTTTTAATTAATATGTTCTCTTAGGTTTTTAATAGTTACGATTAGTGTGTTAAGATGAAATGAAATGTAAATTAATCAATTGTATAACACATGTACTCCTAAATCCATTCAAATTTTCATTAAAAAATACTTCATACAAGCACAACAACTTTTTTTAACCTAATGTGCATCTCTTTTTTGTGTAAGTTACAATTGGATAAAAATAAGTAATATATAAAATAAAAATTAGCAGAAGAAAAGGAGAAAACATTATACTTTTAATATATAACTTTATTAATTATTTCTAAGCAAATTCTTACATGACTAGTGAATGTAGACTTCAAATGGTTGTAGTTATTAATTATTGTGGTTATAAAAATTAGTGAATGCAATGTAAGTATATAAAGTGCTTTTAGGAATTTTTTGAAAACATAAAACTTCCTTATGTTTTTTGGTTGACTTTTCTACTTATTAAAATCAAACATCGCAATAGTAGAGTTTTAGATATTTATTTTGTTATTTATGTCCTTCATAATTTTATTGAATTCTACAAATTATCAACTTTATCTCAAACTCAATTGATAACCTATTGCAATAGAAAAATAGACAATCATTTAATTTACATTGAGCATATGCTCCTCATATTTTAAAGTGATATCTAAAGGTATAATTGTCAATACAAGTGAAAAAATGATAGGCCTCATTATTAATTAATTATAACTATTGCAAAATGATAAATACATATATTACTAAATTTGAGACCAGCTATGCAAAAGAGAAGAAACTTATGAGAAATTAGTTGGATGAATAAATGAAAAAAAGAAAAATAAGTTTAATTAGCTTTGCATGTTTTTAACACAATTTTGATCTAATTCACATTTGTTTTCATCCTAAAACCTAGAATAACATTATTTAAACATTAGGGACTTAAAATTTAAGGTCAAGATCGTTGACTAATGGCAATTTGAATTTGAGAATTAATAATTGTTAAATTTCTGTGAAATATCCTAAGTGTGCATAAAATTTGAAAATTTAAGTATTCAATTTGTTTTAATTAAAATATTAGAGACTAGTTTTGCACTAGGCTAAACATTGGGAACTAAAACTGCAATTGTTCCCAAATCTATTGCCTATATATAAAAGGGGTAGTTGATGTTAGGAATACTTAGTATGTTTGGATGAGATGATTTGAGAAAAAATAATTTACTTCATAAATTTTAATTACCTTTTTATCTTTTCAATCAACTTTTTATCTCACATACATCACATTACAAAAAGTGCTAAGGTAATTATCTCAAATAAATCATCCAAATAAACTCCTATCCAAACAAACTCACTGTCTTTTGTCCCCTGCAAACACCCTGAGTGGATGGACAATTTTGTAAATTTCATTGTATTTATGTTTGGTCGAGCTGAATTTCCATTGTGAGCATGTGGGATAGAGTATGATCCAGTTCATTTTTATAACTATATTACCCTTACAAGTCTAATATAATCTTTTTGTTTTTTGTATTATATGTAGTGATTGGGATTGTATTTTAGTATTTTGGTATTTTGGAAATTGTATACCAATTTGGATCTTAGCCTTTACTCAGTTACGTGTTGTTCAACTCCTTATCCCACAATCGAGCGGTGCTTCTTTTAAGTTTCGCCTTGATATTGTAATCCTTCGTTTTCCCACGTACAAAATATTCTGGTGTCCTACGATTGGTCCCTACTCCCTATTGACACGTTTAGTAGGTGTCCGTTTTAGTCATCTCATACTTTTTGTTGGGACTGCTGGGCTTTGCTGGAGCTGAACCATGCTCACCACGTCCAATATTTTCAGAACCGGACCGGACTAGCCAGTTCAACTAGTTGGACCGCGAACCGGACATGTCAACGGTCCGGTCTAGTGCTAAATCCGGAAGTTCATGGGAAACCGTTGAAAACTGGACGAACCATTTGAACCGTTAAAAACTGTTCGAACCATAAACTGACGGTTTTTTTAATTCCTCAACAAAATATCGATAATGGTGTAGCTCCGATTCAAACTTGAGCCTCTAAGTTTACATATGACAATCTTACCGCTAGACCATAGTTGAGTTTGTTGACAATTCAACTTGACTAAAAAATATATTAAAACATCAAGTACAGAAAAAGCAAAGTGTATCAATGCAGATGAACTTTTCTAAATTTTCTTTCCATCATTTTCTTTCTCGGTTTCATCAGGCGGCGCTCTCTAGTTCTTCTCTTGATTTTTTTTCAATTTTTTCTTCTTAACCATTTTAAACCCAAATATCCACAACAAGATTTCTCAAGTCTTCACCATTATTATCAGGTTATCATCTTTAGCAGATTATAAACAAGTTGGAAATTTCAACTTTTCTTGTTTTTCATCATTTTGGTAAGTTTAATATTTCTCTTTTCAAGCTTTTTTTCTATATTGTTATCTTTAGTTAATTTTTTTGCATTTTCTTCTTCCCCCCCAATTTTCATCTGTTTCCCTAATTTTTGTTTTATTTTTATTTGATTAATTAAGGATGAAATTTTTGCAAAAGTAGCGCACCTTCGTGTAGGAATTGGGTAGGACTTACGAATAATAATATTAGGCTGGTAAAAAATATGGTAGTTGGAACATAATCGAAGCTATTGATCATTGAATTTAAAATAATTAATTGTATAGGATCATTGAATTTAATATAACATGTTAATTAGTGATGTTTAGTAGCAATTAATTTTTAATGTGTTTAGCTGTATATTTATTTTTCAAAATTTTTTAGTTTTTTTTTAGTTTGAGGAATTAGATTTATATTTTTATAATAAAATTTTAACTTTACCATTTGAATAACAAACTTCCATTAGTGGCATGACAAGTAGCAACAACACCATCTTCACAATTTCATCAACTTAACTTGAAAAAGTTAAGTTGATGAAATTGTGAAGATGGTGTTGTTGCTACTTGTCATGCAACTAATGGAAGTTTGTTATTCAAATGGTTTGTCTTAAATTGAACTCTTTTATGGATTTTTTTAAGGATTGTAAAAGAATTTCAATATTTATTTTATTTATTTTTTGTGTTTTTATTTGTGATAATTCGTGATCATTTTGATTGTATCTATTTATTTATATTTATAATGAATTTATGAAAACTTGTGGTGAATTATGATATTTTAATTATGTTTATCATTCCATGTTTTATGTATAACTTTTAGGAAATTTATTATTATCTCAACTTAAATTTAGTTATGTTGGTGAATGCATTTTAGAAACTTAAGTTATCAATAATCATATTAAATTGTACATTAGCTATCAAGTTCAAGTGTAGAATGAAACCTGTTTAGTAAAAAAAAAATGAACTTGTGAACCGGCCAATCGGACCGGTCGAACTGCGAACTAGCCATCTCTCCGGTTCGCTGACCAGCCCGAGTTTAAAAATATTGACCACGTCAGTAAATTATGTGGTGCATAAATTCTCATATGCTTTTGCCACATCGATTTTCCGGTCCAACGTTCTTTCTTAAATGTTACAATCTGAACTGTCTTTTCCATACGACAACATAAGGGAAAAAAAATGTGGGTGCAACCCAAACGTATAACGGTAAGAGATCACTGACCGCTGTCTACTACCTCGTAACCAGTGTCACTTCCCAAATAGCACCTCCACTACTACTGATTTTTTATGATTTATTTTTTAATTTTCTTTATTTTTCCATCTATTGTTGAACTAAATCTTGAAAAGAATATAAATTATGGTTTCATTTTTTCGTCTTTTCATCTTTATAAAAAATACAACTTTATCAATTTTTAAGCCTGATTTGTATCAATTTTTTCCTTATAGAAAATTTCTCACTCTCTTCGGGTAATTTTTCATGTATTAGCTTGACACTGATAACAAATATCATGAAAAACTACAATGATTAATGCTATTGAAGTTAGAGTTGGATAATTTATCTATTGGAGTTTTTTTTTTGTACAATCCTCAATTGAGTTGAGAATTTGGAGCAACTTCCACTTATAGCTCTACTGCAAGTGCAAGAGAGATCAGAGATGACTAAACAGAAGAGAGAGGGACTCGAGGAGGCGAAGAGATTGAACTAAAAGAAGACTCTAAATGAGATTCATAGGTGGGGACCACAAAAGACGTGGTAAAAACAAGTTAAAACTTGCACGCCATAGAACTTGGCTGATGTGGTGAGTGTGGAGCAGCTCACCTAAATATAGGCCTGTCAACGGGTCGGATTTGGGTCAGAATTGAAAATTTCAGAACCGAACCTGTTTTAACGTACTCGACTCCGACTCAACCCGTATACCCAACGGATCTTGTGTTTAAAATTTCGGAACCGGGTCTGACAGGTCCAGGTCAGGTCCGAGTCTATCCGAAAAGAAAAGACCCACCATGTATCATTCATTTTTTTATCCATATTAGCAAAAAGGCTCAACATGATCCCCAGATATTTAGCAAAAAACACTTATATGCTACTTGTGATGAATACATTTCTGGTCAAATACGTTTGTTTCTTCCAAATCTTAATTTCTTAGATGCTTCATCTAGGATACGGATAATTTGGTTAATTTGATAAAAGAATACTTTTGTTAATTTAGTAAAAGAAAGAATTTAGAAATATTTATATTTTATAATTATTAATGTATTATTCAGGTCCGAGTCGAATACGGGTCAGAATCCTATATTCAATATCCGACTCACTTTTTTGTTAGAGTAAACAGGTACGGATTCGAGTTCGAGTACCGGAATTATTTCTCAACCCATACCCAGAAAAAATTACTAGATTTAGGCCAGATCCGAGTCCAAATCCGACCCGTTGACAGCCCTATCTAAACACACTACAACAACAATAGATACCACTTATTTATCAACCACCAACACAAACACCAATCCAGCTAAATGTGTAAATGATGAAGAAGTCCATGCGGTCCAAGGTCCAAGTGATGCATTAGTGGATATTCCAAGTGGCTTGATGACTAGAGTTCACGCGAAGTGGCTCAAAGTTTCACTTCAAGCTTTGCTGAGAGTGGTTTAGAGCCAAGTTGGTCAAGATGGTGTGATTAAAGACCTTGAAATAATGACCAAACATTGTACACCCTACTTGAGGTCTACGAGAATGAGTTGGTTGGCAAAGAAACTGCGCGAAAGTGAAGCAGAAGCGATCCGTGACCCGATCCGCAAGGGAGCAGGCCATGGATCACCCCACGGATCCATTTCCCTTGTTTGTTTTGTGTTTTCAAGTTGAGATTCAGGTGATATTTGACGCAATGGCCAGTCTCATGTCCCGGGTCGATCTTCATCAGACCAGTTTTCCTATTTTTAGATTTTTTCTTGTTATTTTTTGAACTAGTTTCTTTCTTGTCATGTTTGATTCGGTTTCTTTAGACCTTGTAGTCTATAAATAGCCAAACCTAAGTGTTTATTAGATAGTTAGACAATTTCCAACAAATTTCGTGAGAATTATTCTCTTTTTGCCTTGTGCACTTTCTTTGAGTACTTGAGAATTGAACTCGAGAGTATTCAAATCGACTTGTCAACCAATAATCACAATTGGTTGTGGTGTCTTCTACCAACAAATCTTGGTTCGCTACCTTGTTGAGTTGTGGGTTGCGATTAAATTCAATGTTCATAACTTTGTAGGTTAGAGGGGTCGAGGTTCTTCTGCAAATCAACTTCAATATCTTGTCTAGGTCCAGGGCTTGTGTGGGATACGAGTTCATACCTTCCTTGGTGGGTTCGTATCAGCTTGGCATCAGAACTAGCTGACGGTATCAAGTATAGCCCTTTGTCTTTATTGTTCATTTGTGTCACTTGTTACTCAATTGTTGGAGCCGTCCTTACTTTGCAAATTCTAGGGTTTCTGTGCTTAATCTTTGTCTTGTTTCTTGCCCTGCAAAACTCTAGGGTTATTGTGGGTTATTGTGTCTAATTCTTGTTTGCAATTTCTAGGGTACAGAACTCAAGATCATTTAAGAAAAATGAAAGAATAGTTCTTATTTTTTGTTTACTTGTGTCTTTTCCTAAATTCATCAATTTTCTTAATTTTCTTAACATAGTACCCACTAGATAAACCACACAAAGCTTACATCCTATTAATATTAGTTTTATAAAACACAATTAGTTTTATTAAATCAATCATTGGACACTTCCTCGAACAATTTTTGATGAACTATTGAGGTAATATTTCTCATTTTAAATTTGTTTCACATTCGTTATGACTAATCTTACAAAATAGGAATTTGTGCCTTTTAATATTTCTGAAAATAACTACTTATTATGGACAATGGATATGAAAGTCCATCTTGAATTCATGGGTTTTAGAAAAATATTACTAAAGATAATGATGCAACAAGTCAAGACCATGCTAAAGCCATGATATTCCTCTGCCATCACCTTGATGAAGGGCTGAAAATGGAATATCTTACAGTCAAGAATCCACATGATCTTTGAAAAATTTTGAAGGAAAGTTTTGACCACCTGAAGTTGATCATTCTTCCAAAAACTAAGTATGATTGGTTCCACTTACGATGACAAGATTTCAAAAGTGTTGATGAATATAATTCAACCATGTTCAGAATTACCTCCCAATTGAAATTATGTGGTCAAATTGTGATTGATGAGGATATGTTAAAATAAATATTTTCTACCTTTCATGTCTCGAATGTGCTACTACAGCAGTAATATCGAGTGAAAAGATTTAAAAGATACTCTGAATCCATTGCATGTCTCTATTGGCTGAATAAAACAATGGATTATTACTAAAAATCATGAGTCTCAGCCAACTAGTGCTAGTCCATTTCCTAAAGTTGTGAGGACTCGCAAATATTTACTTATTTAAATTTCCTATTTCTAGCTTATTTAATTATTTATTTGGCCATTTACTCAGAACATTTTATTTTGACCTTTTATTACACAATTACATAGAATAATAGCTCACGTGTATTTTTAAAGTGACTCGTTTCAAAATTTAATTTTTGGAAGCTCGTTAAGTGAGAATAGGGAATATGCGTTTGGAGACAATAATCGAATCGAGGACACAATAAGCTTGGAAAATTGGAGGCTTGTCTGAAATAAGTATTTTTATGTCTAAGTACTCAAGTATTAGTTAGTGATGCTATCGTTATAAGAATTTCTTGAAAATTCCGCTTTATCGCGCACAAATCGGAAATACTTGTTTTCACGCGCGCGATTAATTGAGGGGCTTAAAAAATTTATTTTGGGACTATTAAGAGTGAATAATAATAATATGAATGAAAGTGCATTAGAGGTTTAGTGCACTAGTGAAATAAACTTGAGAGGAATCGAACACGAAACGCGCGCGCACGTGCATTATTTTAGTGGACAACCTTGAGCAATTTTGGGCCACAAGTTTTAAGCTTTCTTTAGAAGCCAATAACATCATATTTCACTCCCTCTCTCTTGCTCCAAACAGCCGGCCATCAAGGAGGGAAAGGAACCAAAGGGCTCTTCAATTTCCTACTTCATTTCTTGCTCAAACCAACTCAAATTCACACTACACTTTGCTAACCACTTGGAGATCATCTCAAGCTAGGAAAAGAGTTTCATCTAACGGTTTTTTTTTAGCTTCAAGAGGCCAAAATTTTCTGCTTTGTTCATTAAGGAAGGTAAACAACAATCAACTACCAAAATATTAGTTTATGGAAGTTATATTACACTCATGAGCTCTTAGATTCTCATAGGTAGCTTTAAATTGTTAGAAATTTGGTGTGTGGGCTCTTTGAACTCCCACTATGACTTGATGGACTGATTTAATGAGTTTTGATGTTATTAATGTTGGATTAGTGCTTAATTTAGTAGAAATAAGTGATATTGTGGATGGAAACTCAAAGGAAGTGAAGAGGGGAATTTTTCCGTTTCTACCCCTGTCAATGCCGTGACCCTTAGAGCATTTTTTTGAGGTTCAATTGACTTATTTATGATGTATATATGTTGTGTGGGCTGTGTGTAAGGTTTCCACAAAAAATTACGTGATTTGGTTGCCAAATGTTGTGATTTCGAAAGTTCGTCAAAACTGGAATTTTTCCTGTATTGCTCTGGCAGTGTTTTTCAAACAGCTATACCTTTTTGCTCCAACATCGAAATCGAGTGTTGTTTGTGGCACTAGAAATTAGACATTCCCAGCTTTCCAACGGTGTAAAATTCTCATCCTGATTCCACCTGAGTAATCCGTACCAACCTTATAAAATTGCCTGTTCTGTTTCACATCCATACTGGAAGCTCTGTTTTGAGCAGTGAATTGATGCTCAAATATGAGCTAGTTGTGGACAGATTTTTAAAATGATTTATTCTGAGAAGTTGTAGCTCTATGAATGTAGTTTTCAACGCCACCAACAACACTCAATTCTGAGTTGAATTGAGTGAGTTGTGGCCGGATTTCAAAAACTGACTTTGTGAAAGAAAACCCTACTTTTGGACTGATTTGTAACCAATCTTGACTTGGGACTTGTTATTCGAAATTCTTGGTGTAAATCATCTACAAAATGTATCTTGGATGTTTCTTAGACATTGTCTACACAAATGAACCATATTTGGGATGTTTTCATTGGCCAAAGGTTTGAGAAAAGAAAACTAGAGGTGCAAGGCAGCTTTGCCTTGGGGATTTGGAAACTTTAATGGTTTTGTTAACCAACTTTCCGAATGAATTTTCCTATGAAATTTGACAGAGGAATAGCCTGTGACGCCCCCACTTCTCCCTAAGGCGAACCAAAGGGTATCCGCGGGACGTCTGGCTAGCTCTCGCCAGGACTCAAGCAATTCCATTCAACTTATAGCCGGACCACACAAAACAAACCGATAACTTAGATACAATAAATGCGCAAGCGTTCAAACTTAATAATAGTCATCCATTCTCCAAACCACACGTTAGTATACAAAATACATTTCATCCAAAGGTTACATTTCCATACCAAAAGTACAATCCCAAAATCAAAGGCATAACCAAAAGTAATAGCAAACCCTAAAACAAAAGTACATCAGGAGGGCTTCTCCATTTTACCTTCGAGTTCACACCTGTTAAGGAAAACAAATCTACAGGGTGAGCGAAACGCTCGTGAGGCCAAGAACACACATGCAGACACATAGTTCAGATAACAAGCCCAAATACAATTCAGGTAATAGCTTGCAAGTAATTAATAATGCCGACAAAATGTAACCAGAAACAATTCAAGGATATGGAAGCTCTCAGGAGCTAAGTTCTACATTTGCCGATGTCATTTGTATATCTCCCCGTGATGACTCTCCGTCAACCGGGTTGATATTTTCATATCCGTAGTTCACCACTTACTTCTCATCCGTCCACCATACACCACTTCGGGCCTGCACGACATTTATAAGACGATACTTTACGAGTATGCCAAGCGAGATCTCTCAATAGATCAAGCTTATCATGTGAATCTCATGGTTCACCGAGGTTCCCGACCAAGCCCATGCCGGCTCGAGTTCCAAGGTTGGCCTATGAGTTTGGGCGTCCCTCATGTATCATATAAATGTCGAGGAGATTCACTCTATCGACGTATGCAATCATAGCATACCATGGCATATATTCAAGCATTCAACAGGTTTAAGCATGTATTGTAGGTCATGTAAACCAGGCAGAGCATGTTAGATATGAGTCATTTGTGCCAAATGAGAACGAGTGCGATTAAGTAAACTTTTTTTTTTTTTGTCGAAACGTTAGCTTGTTTTATATATATAGAACTGTAAGCTTTACAATATTTTGGACAAAGGTCCAATCAAAAGAACAAAATATCCTACGGATCACTGATGCCTAGCATCTAAAATTGGGATTCACCCATTCTTCATCTACCCAGATGTTTAGAGCATGAATGCTCAGTTTGATACTTCCTATTTTCCTAGAATTAGCAAAAAGAATAGAGCACTGTTGAAACGAAGTACCAATGGATCTAATGTCCTCAATTAGAGTGGCCATCAGCTGGTTGTTGTACGTTGCTGCTGTTATATATTCTACCAGCTTGCGATTGTCAAGTTCTACTTTGACATTCCTCCAGCCTTGGCCTGCAACTTTCAGCAGTGCTAATCTTACCGCAACAGCTTGGTCTTGTAATGTATCCCCGGATGACCTTTCTCTAAGTGCCCATGCTGCTTGCATTTGTCCCAAGTTATCTATGGCTGTGATTCCAATTCCCACTGCTGCTTGCCTTCTGTCCTGATTCGTATGGATCTTCAATGATATACCAGTGTGGCTCTCATGTTGAACCTGGATAGTCCGTTGCTGTATCGCTGTTTCCTGAGTGCTCCTTCTTGAATTCTCGCCTTTGTTAGCTTCATTGTATTCAGACCACTCCTGCTGTGCCTTCTCAATGATCTTGAAAGGCACCTTTTCCTTATGATTAAACTCTCTATTGTTCCTGGATTTCCATATCTGCCAGAGAATGTTAATGGTTATATTCACTTGATCCTCCACACCTCTACTTGCTTGAGCTTCCTGGATTGCGGACCACCATTTGGTGAAGTTGTCAGATAGATGTTCTATCCCATCCCACTGCACTGGCGCCATTTTCCAAATCTCTTTCACTTTAGCACATTGCAGCAGCATGTGTTCTATCGTTTCCACCTTCTCACCACATCCAGTACATATGGGGTTCCCTAACTTTGTTCTTGTGAAAATTGCCTCCTTAACTGGGAGACCCCCATGCAAGCATTTCCAAATGAAAACCTTTAGTTTCTGACTTACCTTCTGTTGCCACAATGAATTCCATATCTTGGAGTTAGTTCCTTCAAAGCTTGTTCCAGCATCCTCCTTCCTTCTTGTGTACCTTTTTTCCTCCGCCTTCAGCCAAGCTTTATAACCAGAATGAACTGTGTACTGTCCAGCTTGGGAATGCATCCAGAAATAGCTGTCCTCATATCCTGTTACACTTAATGGTATACTCAATATTCTCTCCGCATCCTGTGAGTTAAACGTTTTGAAAACCAGGACTCTATTCCATCTGTTGTGCCTGATCAAGTCAGACACTAATATCAGTTGACACCCCAATGGCCTTGTAGTAGTTGGTTTCCCTTCCACTGTTCCTGGGATCCAATTATCTTCCCATATTCTGGTACCTCTCCCATTTCCAATCTTCCTCCTAATTCCTTCTTGCAATTCCTTTCTTACTCCTGCTAAGCTCTGCCAGATCCAAGAAGCATTTTGCGGTACTTTGCCATTGAAAAGTGATTGCTTGGGGTAGTACTTCTCCTTCAGTACTCTACTGACTAACAAATTTGGCTGTGTTATTAGTTTCCAAATCTGTTTAGCCAATAGAGCCTTGTTAAACAGCTTCAAATCTTTAAAGCCCATTCCTCCATTGCTTCTCTTAGCTGTCAACTTCTTCCAGCTTATCCAGTGCAACTTTTTTTTCCCATCAGCATCACCCCACCAGTAATCAGCCATTTTCGAACTGATTTCTTTACAAATCTTGTTGGTTAATCTGAAGCAGGACATAGTGTATGTAGGCATTGCCATTGCCACAGCTTTAATCATTATTTCCTTCCCTGCTTGGCTTAACAACTTATTCCTCCATCCTTTCAGTTTCTTATCTATTGAGTTCCTTACGAATCCAAATACCTGCTCTTTTGATCTTGTTATTACCATTGGCAACCCAAGATACTTGCCTTGTTCAACCTGTGTAATGGATCCCATCGCCTGACTTACTTCACTCTTCACAGCTGGCAATGTGTTTTTGCTGAATAAGACTGAGGACTTATCCATATTAATGAGTTGCCCTGTTGCTTCTTCATACACTTTGAGGATCCTTTTCAGCTTCTCTGCTTCTTGTTTGTTAGCTTTACAGAATACCAAGGAATCATCTGCAAAGAACAAATGAGTTATTGTAGGCGCCCTTCTGCAAATTTTTATACCTGTCAGCTCCTTATCTATCTTAGCTTTCTGCAGCAAACTTGATAGTCCTTCTGAGCAAAGCAGAAATAGGTAAGGGGAAAGTGGGTCTCCCTGCCTGATACCTCTTGAGGGGGTGACAAACTCCTTGTGCTCACCATTAATACTGAAGGAGTAGGTTACTGTACTTATGCATGCCATGATCCAGTTTACCCAAGTTGAGCAAAAGCCCATTTTTTCCATTATAGCCTTCAAGAAACTCCATTCCACTCTGTCATAGGCTTTAGACATGTCCAGTTTCACTGCCATAGAGCCTACACTACCTTGCCTTTTGTTTTTTAGATAGTGCATTAACTCATGAGAAAGGATGACATTGTCTAAAATTTGCCTACCTGGTACAAATGCAGATTGACTTTTGCTGATGCATCTACTTAGAAAAGGCTTTAGTCTGTTAACAAGGATTTTTGCTAATGCTTTATAGACCACTTGACAGAGACTAATAGGCCTATACTGGTTAATCTCTGTAGGACATTCAACTTTTGGGATCAAGGAGATAACCGTATGGTTTATGGCTTTGAGAATGACTCCATGATGAAAGAAACCTTGGATTGCATTTACCAAATCCTTTTTAATAAGACTCCAGAATTTTTGAAAAAAAAGGGGGGACATGCCATCATTTCCAGGAGCCTTATTAGGATCCATTGAAAAAAATACATTCTTTATTTCAATTTCATCCACTTTTTTGGTCAAATCCTTGTTCATATGATCAGTTATAGTTATAGGAATCCCCGTTAAGATCTCCTCTAGCTGCCCATTTGCTGTCGATTTGAACAAGTCCACATAATATTTGGCTATTTCCCCACCCAGTTCTTCATCATTGGTAGTCCATTCTCCACTCTCCTTTCTCAACTTCTGCAACCTATTTCTCTTCCTTCTTCCTTTCACCGTTGCATGGAAAAACTGAGTATTTTTATCCCCCTCCTTTAGCCACCTCACTCTTGCCTTTTGATTCCAAAAAGCTTCTTCCTCCTCATATGCCTTTTTCAATTGTCCCTTCATATCCTGTACTTGTTGCTTCTTGTTATCTCGATTAGATGCCTTGATTTCCTCAATCTGGCTTTTGCACCATTTAATCTTTTCGGAGGAATTTCCTTTCTTGCTACTGCTCCACTTTAGTAACTCAATTCTGCAATTCTTAATTTTCTCTTTTACCTTGAACCATCTTGTTCCAGCACATGGAATGTCCCAGGCTTTCTTAATCACTTCCTCGACCTCACTATGTTGGAGCCACCTCTTGTCAAACTGGAATCTCTTTCTTCTTTGCTTCCTGCCCTTCTGAGTTTCCAGTAATAACATACTATGATCAGAAGCCTGGGATTCTATATGAGTACAGTTTGCTTCCTCATAACATTTGGACCATTCTAAGGTGCATAAACCTCTGTCCAATCTTTCTTTTACCTCTCCAGGCCCATACCAGTTGTTACTCCATGTCCACGGCTTTCCTTCGTAACCCACATCAACCAACTGATTATCATTAATGAAATTCCTGAAATCTTGAAAGCTCCCATTATCTCTTACCCTTCCACCCCATTTTTCATCATTTGAAGTAATGTCGTTAAAGTCTCCCATGATTATCCATTTTGCTCCCCAGATTGATTTCCTTCTATTTATAACTTCCCATTGTTTCCTTCTTATCTGAGCATCACAACTAGCATATATTCCAATAAACCACCAACTTTCCTTGTTCTCTTTGTCTTCCACTTTTGCCTCAATAGTGAAGGCTGTTCCTAGAACTTCAGGGATATTCACCTCATTATTCCACAGTAAGGCCATGCCGCCAATTCTGTTCATTGCTTCCACTATAAAGCTATTTTCAAAATCCAGAATTTTTTTAACTTTTTCCATGTAGTTTTTCCTATTTTTTGTTTCACTTAGGAAAATAATATTTGGGGAGAGGAGTCTGTTTTCCTCCTTCAGATGGGGAACTGTCAAGGGGCTCCCAGCACCTTGACAGTTCCACACCAGAGCCCTCATGAATGGTTGAGAGACCATACTGGGCTGGTCTCTTCCACCCTCTTGTCCCGGCCAATAAAGGTCTCCCCATTCCCCACTTTATTCCTCTTCCTGGTTGTATCCACATCTGCCGTCTCTACCATTTCCTCATCCACAATGTGCAGTTTCCTCTTGGTGTTCAGCTCAGATCCATGTTCCAAGTTCTGCAGTTCTCTCAGGGGGGTTCTATTTCTTACACTTATTTTGTTTAACAGTTTCACCTTCCTCCCTCTCCTTGTTCCTACACATTTAGTCTGAACAGGCTCCTCCCCATCCACCTGCATAGCTGTCTTCATACTTCCTCCATCATCCAACTCATTAGTCTGAATCCTGTTCCCCACCTCACCTGCTGCAGATGGTTCCATTTCAGATATCTCCTTCCCATTCTCCCTTGAATCTGGTCTAGGTGTCTGCTCTTCACCTTTGCTCATCTCCTCCACCATCTTAGACCAATCCGTCTCTTGTGCCTCCTGAATATCCTCATCTTCTTGACCTGAAATTTGAGCCCTCTCATTTTCCTTTTCCAACTGACCTTGCAACACTAATTCCTTGCTCATAGATTCCTTCCCTTCCTTTCCTATCCCAGATCTATTAAGATGATCCTCCTGTACTATAAACTTCCCGCCACTCTTCTTAACCCATTCCCCATTATGGAATCCCCACACTTGCTTATCTGGAGTGAAGGTACTAGTCCTATCATCTTTTGGAGGAGAACTCTTCCCTACCTGAGCCCTCAGCCAAGGTCCAAACTGATTTTCTTGTTGCCCTTTCCTGATGGTTACTATATTCTTGCACTTCTTTTCACCGTGGCCAACTATGCCACAATTGTAGCAAAAATCCGGTACCCTTTCATACCTGAAATTAACCCATCTTAGCACGCCATTAGTCTTCACAGTAGTTCCTCTTAGCAGTGGTTTGGACAAATCTGCACTCACTAACAATTTAAGGTGTTTTCCTTCTTTACCTCCAGAGTAGGGAATTAGTACTTCCTTAACCTCTTTAAACACCTTTCCAATTTTTCTCCCAACTTCCTTTGATATCCAATGGATTGGCAAGTTCCAAACTTGCACCCAGAGTGGGGCAAATCTGAATGCCTCAGTGTTTTCCTCTATTCCTGCTTCCCACCTATTTAGTACTAAAATTTGGTTATCTATCAACCATGGCCCCCCATTGAGAATACGTGTTCTGTTCCCTACATCCGGTATAAAGAACTGAAAAAGATTGGGTCCCAACTCAGTAATTGTAAGATCTTTAGGATATCCCCATGCTGCATTGACAAAATTCTTCACCCCAGTAAAATTTGCCACCTTTTCTCCTCTTATTTTGCCTATGATACTAGTCATACATTCAGAAACTCCTGGATCGAAGTCATCCAGCTCCAGCCATGCTCCTTCCTATTCTATGTTGGACAGAGCAAATTTTTTCAGCACCTCCTCCAATTCATCCGCCATAGCCCCAAGTAGATCTAAAAGGGATTCCTCTAACTATATCTATCCAATGATTAAAGACTTGAACAACTCAGTGCGAATATGAAACCAGATTACACTTTTTTGTAGGTAAATACATTACTAGATAGGCAAAAAGCAACTCTAATCGTGCAAGTGCATGTGTGATTAAGGTTAAGTAGAGTAGCTAACAGCAGTGATACCTGGTAGCAGCAAAACCTAGCAATTTATGAGCATTTACTGACTCGGTGTAGAAGACCAAGCTTTCCCTTGCTCTTGCATGACTACTCTGTTTTTAGTTCCCTCTTTAATGAACCTCTTCAATGCGTGAAAATTTCTTCTTGTCTTTGTTGATTTTTGTGTTCCCACAACTCATTGGACCTTGTCTGAGTGTGGGTGTTCAGATTTACCATATGGATCTACGCCGATGGTTTGAGCTTTGCAATTTAGTTTTTTTTTTTGAGTGCTGAGTTGTTGGTGTTTGGGCGGTGGTTTTTTGAGTTTTTGAAATTCAATCTCCCACTCAGTGGAGAGAAAGCTCTCAGCTAGAGAGAGAAAGAGCTCTCAAAGAGAGAGAAGAACTCAATGGTTCGATTAAGTAAACACTCGACTCCATTTTTCAAAATCAAATAGACTAAGCATGTAATCAGGTAAGTCAAGCATGAATCAAGACTTTAGAATTCAAGTAAGCATACACTTGACACTCACCAAGTTATGCAAGCAAGTAGGTTGGAGGGAGAGTTCAAACTTCCACGGTAGGGCCCTCTTGGAGGTCCTCGTGCGTGCCTGGACATCGAATATTAGATAATTACTATAGGTCCCCAAGTGGTGAGAAAGATTGAACACGAGTAAGGTTCGAAAATATTTGAAACTTCGTTTGACTTGCCTTTGAAGTTGGATTCTCAAAAGGTGTAGGACTCAAGTAAAAGAAAATCGGATTATTATCCTTAAAATCATTGGTTGGAAACGAGTACGAGCGAAATGATTGCAAAACGAACAATAAAAATCGAAAGAGGGTTGGTTACGTCACAATCCGGCCGGGTATCCGGCCGGATTTCTGGCCGGATTGGAGGCAGTGGCTAACCTCCCTTTTTTTCAAATTTCACCACCAATCCGGCCGATAATCCAGCCAGAAACTGGCCAGATTCAAGGCCGAATTCTGGTAGAATAGTTCCCGCGCGGATTTTCTTTGAAATTTCAGAATTTTTTATTTTTGGTCAAATTTTTGAAAAATCATAACTTCTTTCGAAACTTGATAAATTTGGTACCGTTGGAATCGTCTTTCAAAGTACTAAAAGTCCTTAGAAGACACTGTTCCATGAATCTAAGTAGAAGGCATTCAAAAAGGAGCCTAAAGTTGCTGTTCTTGATTACCAGGATTGAGCCGGGGTTGGTTTTTCGCTAACTTTGGAAATTCGGCAAAAATCACTCGTTGCAAACCGGCCCTTGAAACTTATAACTCAATTAGAAGTACAAGTAAAGTTTTGGACAGAACAAGCGGCTCAAGAATTGGAGTTTCGAGTACCAAGATATGATAGCTCAAAGTTGGGAAAAATTCAAGACTGTTACAAAATTTCCAGATTTGGTTCCGACTTTGGACCTTTTATTAAGTGTCAAAACGGACTTGGATTGACACCAAATTTTGCAGTATAATACTCCCATATGAAGGGTATCTCTCTATCAAATTTCATGGAAAAATACCCTCGGAAAGGTGGTTAATCAATCAACAATTTGGAAAAATCCTTAAGGCAATCTGTCCAAATCCAAGATTTTCAAAAACGAGGCAGTCGTCGTATTTTGATCATAACTCCCTCAATTTAACTCAGAATTTGGAATGGTTGATAGTGTTAGAAAATACATTCACAGGGCTAAAATTTCACAGAAGAAATCGTTACAAGTTTCAGCATGCAACTGGTTCAAAATTAAGCCTAAAGTTGCAGCATCATCAAATCATTTCGGCAGAAACGAGAAACAGGACAGTTGAATTCAGATGAATGGTGCGGTTCACACACATGGAACCAGAGTGTGCATTATACACCGTTGGAAACATGAGAACGTCTAGTTTCAAATGCCGCTAACGGCACTCGATTTTGACATCGGAGGACGGAGTTGTGGACGAAACACGAACACTGGTCTGGTTACGACGGCAACCGTTTCCAGATTACTAGCTTTGGAAAGTAAATTCTTTTGATCAACCAAAACTCAATATTTTTCAACGAAATTTTGTACACAACTTCAACAACATGTAAACAACACAATCAAGCCATTAAATCCTCAAATATCTGCAGTAAAGTGGCCGAACAAACAGGGGTAAAATGGTCAAACTTGGCCATTGCACTCAACGTGAGTTTCCAGCAGTTTTCCTTCAACAAATCACTAACTTAAACACTGATCCGATATCATAAATTTCATCAAGCACAAAATCAGCAACAACCCAAGAGTGGGAATTCATAGAGCCCACTTTTTTTCCAACAATACAAGCTACTAAAGTGAAGATTTCAGCTCAAATGCATAAATCAACCTCCATAAGACAAGTTTAAGGTAGTTGATCATTACCTACTTTGATGGTTGTTCAAATCAGAAAATTTCGGTCCCTTTGAAGCCTGAAGAAAACCGTGAAGCTCCTCCCCTTTTCAGCTTAAAGTGTTGTCCAAGTGTAGAGTTAAGTGTATGTGAAGTTTTGGTTGAATCTATGGAGGTTTTGGTAGTGATTTGGTGAATTTGTAGAAGGAATGGTGAAGCTGTTACGGCTGAAGCTATCCGTCCATTGCAGGTAGAAGAAATGAGATGCGGTTCTGGTTTCCTTTGCGTACAAAAGACGCTTGACGTCTAATGTGAGAGCCCGTAAAACCCTAATTATTTTCCTAGGGTTTATTCCCCTTTAATTGCATAATTTTGCATTTTCTGGCTTAGAAATATTTTCTGAGAGGATTTTATGAGCAATTATAGTTTAAGATGATTTTTCTAGCATTGGCGAGTTTTTAGAAAATTAAGGATAAATAATGGACGTGGGACCCACTAGTGCGAAAAGTTCGGAAAAATTCGGCCAATAAGGTTAAGTTTCGGATACTGTTTAAAATTTATCGGGTGTTAAGAGATAAGTAGTGTGTGTGAAGTGATTGATGTGAGAGAGAAAAGAAATGATAAGATTGCATTTAATGTAGTGCCACTTGTCACCATGTCATTAGTCTTACTTTAAGAGTTACTATTCACCTTTTGACATTTTTTGACTTTTGACCCAAATAAGTAAATATCTTCAAAAAATTCACCAAAAATTCTCTCATTTTCTTCCTCCATGGCCGGCCCTCCCTAAGCAAGAAGAAAGACAAAACTCTTCAATATTCTAGCCAACTCCAAGCTCAAATCAACTAAACCACTTGCTTAACTTAGTTTTTACTCCATAAATTTCTTCCTTCTAGTGCTAGCAAGTTGTTTGGTGAACTTTGTTTGAAGAGCAAAGGTGTCCTACATCCCTCTCTCTCTTGATCTCTTGGTAAGTGTTGCTTGAACACCCTACTACCTTCAATAATGGTTACATGATGCTTAGAAGTGGCTTAAGTGGTTGAAAATGTGGTTTATCTCTTGGTTTGGCTTGTTTTGGTGAAGTTTTTTATTTTATTGGGAATTTTTCTGGTTTAATATGATCTTGATGTTGGGGGCTTGTATGATGAATTGTAATGGTTGGAAATGGCTCTAGTGGATGTCAAATGTGGTTAAATGCAACTAATTTTGGATTTGGATGGAAAATTGGAAAGTTAGGGTTCTTGAAGCCCCAATTCTGTCCGGTTTTAGATCACTGTGTTAGAGGCTGAATTTGACTTTTCTCAAAACATGAAAGTTGTAGGTATTGATGAGGTTGATGTGCCTGTAAAATTTCAGGTCATTTGGATTAATGTAGAATGAGTTATGACGAAATTACTGTAGCTGTTCTGCTTTGAGCAGAATGGGAAAACTGCGATAGTAATTGGCTATTTTGACTGGAATTGGTTTGGATTTTGGAGTTGGTGTCTTCTGATGAAATGTAGCTGAGTGTCTTAGCTAACATATGCCTTTGGAATTTCGGCATTTGGACTTGTAAGGACTGAGATATACCGATTACAGTTTTTTGTGTTTTGCGAACCTGTTTTAGGAATTCTGGGCTAGTATTTGGCATATTTGACCTAGTTGTGTTACGAACTGGATTGAGTGGTCTTCTACATTATTGTATCCCTGTTTCATAGCTTCGAAACGGTGGGTCTTACACCCCCAACCGATATTTGTAGTGAGAGTTGTACCATTACCGCATAATGAGTGTAAAACAGTTTTCTATTTGGGGCCAAGACTAAGGCCATTTTCTAATTTCTGGTTTGCTATTATGCCCATTTATGCATATGAAACCCTATTAGGGTTGTGAATTGGTGTTGTTTATGGCTCGGCATGGAGTCTTATTGTATGTGTTGCATGATTCTAGGGCGTGAAGGTAGTGCACGACGGCTTGGTGATCGTGGTACATGAAATACCACTTACTTGCTTGGTGAGTATACCACTCACTAAATTGTTACTATGTGGCTTTGTTAAATGTTATGTGATGCCTTGATGGCTTATTCGAATATTGAAATTGATTAAGGTGAGGGTGTACTTGACCGCCCTCACCTCTTTTGATATTGTCACTGAATGGCTACCGTTTTATTGCATTACTGAACTTGATATATTGGTTGGTGAATTCCATTTCATGGAACTGAATTGATGTCGTTTGGACGATGTCCAACGGCCTTACTGCATTACTGAGCTCAACCCCGTTTGGTAGTCAATTGGATCGAGCCGGCGAGGGCTTGGTCGTGAAGATTGAATCGCCACGGGGACTGTACTGGGGAACCTTGTGGTAATGAGACCCTTGGTTCCGGTAAACTCGAGTATTACCAAAATATTACTGAATGGAGTGCGGGCCCGGTTGGGGTATGTTGGGTGGAAGGAATGGAAGTAAAGAGTTGTCTACGGTTTGGTATTTTAACATTGACGGAGAGTCAATGAGATTGGTTCAAGATTGCAAGCGTGGAAATGGGCTCTTGAGAGCCGACCGTATCCTTTTACTGTTTTGCTTCATTGCTTATTTGTGCACTTTAAATGAAGGTTCATTCTTATATGACTTTGATTGCTTATTGGGTGGTATACCACTGGGCTTTAGCTCATTCCGTGTTATTTGTTTTCCTTACAGGGTTATAATTACTTTTGAGAAGGGATTGGATAGTCAATTGCCGATTGAGCATGTAAATGCCTTTTGTATTGCTCTTGAAGTGAAACCCTAATGTTAAACGGGTTCATTTCCTTTTGATAGGCAAATCGAATGTGTACTTGTTAGTGAATGGTTTTGGTTTGCCGTTGTGGCTTGTAAATGGCTAATGTTATGTTGTATATGTTTTTAAATGCTTGGTTGGGTTTCGGACGGGTCGGTTACCATTCATGGCCGACTCTGGAGTTCGTTTCTTTTATTCTGGGTTATTTTGCCCTTTTGCATTGTTGCGCGCGTTATAAGTTTCAAAACGTGATAGATTGCTTTATACTGCACCGTTAGTCCTGGCGAGAGCTGGGCAGGCAGTCCGCTAACCTCTTTGGTTCGCCTTAGAGGAAGGTGGGGCTGTCACAGGTGGTATCAGAGCCTAGGTTTGAATTGGCCTGGGTGTAATAGAAGTGCTCGACTTGAGGGTTTTATTGATTATGGTTTTTAAGGTTATTCATGTTATTTCTTCCTTTGCTATAGGATGGATGCCAGTGGTGACCCGAGTGACCGTCCGGTAGGCGATCGTCCTCGTAGCACGCTGCCGACAATTAAGTATCAACTTAGGCAGAAGGGGGCCGTGGTCCGTTGGAGCCCGGCCAGCCGCGTTCGACAGTGTGGGTGTCGTAGCAACTTTGCCTACCCAAATACACTAGTTTTGTCGGTGGCAAAGGAACGTGAGGAGTTTGCTAAGGAAAATACTAAGCTGGAAGCTGTGGTTGCGGCGTTGGAGACCGAGGTGGCCCAGGTGAAGGCCACTAACGAGAAGCAGGCCTCGCGTATCAAAGAATTAGAGTATGACGTGCTTGAGGTCGAGGACCGAGTGGACGACCTCTGCGATCAGCTGAGGACTACACGTGAGCGCGAGACTAAGCGAGCTCGCAAAGTGAGGGGTCGTGCTGAGGCGATCCTCAACCTATGCGACGACGGACTTGAGGAGTCTAGTGACGAGGCCTCGTATGCTGGGGCCGAGGCTGGGGAGGAATCTACCCCATCTCCTGGGTCTCAGACCCCGGCGACTGACTAGGCCTTGATCTTAGAGGCTTCTTTTGGATAGGTGGTGGTTTTGGTATGTACATAGAGATAGGGATAGAGCCTTAGCTAATCGTTTTGGATGTAGGGTTAGCTACGTGTAAATCTCTTTTGATAGGCCTATCCTCAGGTGGATCTTTTGTGTACGTACGTGCTTTGGCCGTACCTGACTGACTGCTTGTATATATGTTTGGCTTGTATATATGTGTGCTTTTGATCTTGTTTGAAATGCATCGCTATGTGCTAAGTGAAAGTTTATTTGCTACTTATATGCTTTGTTACTGCTTTGGTTTAGTAATCTTGCCTAGACCAAGTATATCTTATGGAAGGAACACGAAGTGGTCGGGGACGTGGGCGCGGTATTAGGCAACCCACACCAGTTAGGGAAACGGGGGAAGCTTCTACTGGACCAAACCCTGAACCCCAGATAGACCCCAACGTTCAAATAGCTGCTGCTATGCAGCAAATGACCAACCTACTTGCACAGGTTGTGCAACAACAGGGCCAAAACCCAAACCCTAATCCCGGAAACCCTGGCCACCATATCGAGAGCGAAGATAGGGCGCTAGAACGTTTCCAAAAGTTTTCCCCACCAAAGTTTATTGGGGGACCCGACCCTGACGTCGCCGAGAAATGGCTGGAGAAGATGGTTGATATATTCGCGGCTTTACACTACCCGGACGAACGGCAGGTCACTTTTGCCGTGTTTCAACTCGAAGGGGCTGCCCGTTCCTGGTGGAACGTAATTAGACAGAAATGGGAGCGAGAGCAGACTCCGAGGACGTGGGTGAACTTCATCCGGGAATTTAATGCCAAGTTTTTCCCTCCTCTAGTCCAGGAGAGGAAGGAGGACGAATTTATCCGGCTCCGGCAAGGGGCTCAGACGGTGGCGGAGTACGAGAGCCAGTTTACCCGCCTGTCCAAATTCGCGCCTGAACTAATCATGACCGAGCAACGAAGGGTGAGGCGCTTTATTCAGGGCTTGAACGTTGAGATCCAGAAGGACCTCGCGGCGGCTCAAATCACTACTTTTAGCGAGGCAATGGAAAAAGCCCAACGGGTCGAGAGTGCACGGCTTCAGGTCCGAAACTTCCAGGCTAAGAAGCGTGGTTTTCCTGGGAGTACGTCCGGACAAAGTGAGAGGAGCACTCCCTCCAAATTTGGACGAGGCATGGGTGGTGGTCGACAGTCCGGATCAGGCAGAGGGACTCCGTTCAGGGGTGGTCAAGCTGGGCGAGGACCGAGGGGAAACACCCAGAGTGGCTCGGCTTCGGCACCTCGTGGTCCCTGTGGGCACTGCGGAAAGACAAACCACACCGAGGACAATTGCTGGAGGAAACTGGGGAAATGCCTGCGGTGTGGAAGTGCGGACCATCAGCTGGCTACATGTCCGGTCCTGAAACAAGACGGAAAGGGGAGCCAACTACCGTCGAGGATCAATACTGGAACGGCCAAGGGAGACGGATCCAAACCAAAAGTGCCAGCTAGGGTATATTCCTTAGAGCCCCACCAGGTCCCAGAGTCTTCCGAGGTGGTGGAAGGTACGATCCCTATTTTCCACCGTTTTGCCAAAGTTTTAATTGATCCTGGTGCCACTCATTCGTTTGTTAACCCTGATTTCATGTGTGGCATCGATATAAAACCTGCTAGCTTACCATATGACTTAGAGGTTAGTACACCTACAGGGAATCAACGTTTGGTGACTAGTATGGTTTATAGGGATTGCGATGTATGGGTAGGTGAAAGGAGATTTCTAGGAGACCTGATTAGCTTGTCCATTAAGGGGTACGACGTGATTTTGGGTATGGACTGGTTAGCCAGATATAACGCCCAACTGGACTGTAAAACGAAAATAGTTGAATTTCGCATTCCTGGCGAGGCAACCTTAAGGTTGGATATAAGGGGTAGGTTAGCTTCATCTGCTCTCATTTCGGGCATTCGAGCTAGGAAACTGATAAGTAGAGGGGCGCAAGGATATTTGGCCTTTTTAATTAATACCCCTACGGATAAGTTAAAAGTGGAAGACGTGGCGATAGTGAGGGAATTTCCGGATGTATTTCCTGACGAGTTAGTAGCCCTACCTCCGGAAAGAGAGATAGAATTCCGAATAGATCTTTTACCTGGAACCGCACCTATCTCCAAAACCCCTTACCGAATGGTGCCTGCAGAACTTAAAGAGCTTAAGTTGCAATTACAAGACCTTTTGGAGTGGGGATTCATCCACGAGAGTGAGTCTCCTTGGGGAGCTCCGGTCCTATTCGTGAAGAAAAAGGATGGAACTTTGAGGATGTGTATTGACTATAGGGGGCTGAACAACGTGACGATCAAGAATAAGTATCCACTGCCCCACATCGACGAGTTGTTTGACCAGCTGCAAGGAGCAGTGGTCTTCTTGAAGTTGGACCTCCGACAGGGATACTATCAGTTATTGATAAAGAAGGAGGACATTCCGAAAACTGCCTTCAACTCGAGATACGGGCATTACGAGTTCGCCGTTATGCCCTTTGGATTGACTAATGCTCCCGCCGCCTTCATGGACCTAATGCATAGGGTTTTTAAACCCTATCTAGACCGGTTTGTCGTGGTGTTCATTGACGACATTTTGGTCTACTCTAAGTCACGTGAGGAGCATGAGAAACATTTGAGAGTGGTGTTGCAGACCTTGAGGGAACATCAGCTATACGCCAAGTTTAGCAAATGCGAGTTCTGGTTGGAGAAAGTGGCATTTCTAGGGCACGTGATCTCTCATGAAGGTATTTCGGTGGACCCGGCGAAGGTTGAGGCCGTGACAAATTGGAAGAGGCCAGAAACCCCCACGGAAATTCGTAGCTTTCTAGGGCTAGCTGGGTATTACCGAAGGTTTATTAAAGATTTTTCCAAACTGGCAGGACCTCTAACTGACTTGACAAAGAAGCATGGTCAGTTTATCTGGAACGGCCGATGCGAAACAAGTTTTCAGGAGTTAAAGAAAAGATTGACCATGGCTCCGGTCCTAGTGTTGCCAAATGGAGTGGACGGGTTTGCGGTGTATGCGGACGCGTCGCGAGAGGGATTGGGATGTGTTTTGATGCAGAACCGGAATGTGATTGCTTTTGCCTCTAGGAAATTGAAGCTTCACGAGCAGAACTATCCGACTCATGACCTGGAACTAGCTGCAGTTGTGTTTGCACTGAAAAAGTGGAGGCATTACCTATATGGGGTGACCTTCGAAGTGTTTTCGGATCACAAAAGCCTTAGATATCTTTTCTCCCAGAAGGAACTGAACATGAGGCAACGGCGATGGATGGAATTCCTGGAGGATTACGACTGTACGATCAATTACCATCCGGGAAAGGCGAATGTGGTAGCGGATGCCTTGAGTCGTAAAGTGCAAGTAGCAGGGCTAATGATTAAGGAATGGGATTTGCTAGAATTCGTGTGCGAGTGGAAACCCTGTCTTGGGAGCTATAAGGTGATATTTGGCAATATTAGGGTTACATCCACTCTACTGGAACGTATAAAAGAGGCGCAAGGCGAGGATGTGATGGTACGGAAGTGGAGAGAGAAAGTAGAAAAGGGAGAAACTACGGACTTCAATTTGAGTCCTGAAGGTATTTTGAAGTACCGAAACCGAATGGTGGTACCAAAGGACGAGTCATTGAAAGCAGAAATTCTGGAGGAAGCTCATAGGTCCAAGTATACAATCCATCCGGGTAGCAGTAAGATGTATCAAGACCTAAAAGGAATTTATTGGTGGGACAACATGAAGAAGGAAATCGCGCTGTACGTGCAGAAATGTCTCATTTGCCAGCAAGTGAAGGCAGAGCATCAAAAACCATCGGGTTTGTTACAACCCTTGGAGATACCCGAGTGGAAGTGGGAAAATATCACCATGGACTTCGTTTCAGGTTTACCAAGGACGCAAAGAGGACATGATGCCGTTTGGGTGATCGTTGATCGATTAACCAAGTCGGCCCATTTCTTACCGGTGAACATGAAGTATTCAATGGACAAATTGACCCGATTGTATATGGATGAAATTGTAAGGTTACACGGCGTGCCGGTGAGCATTGTCTCAGATCGGGATCCACGGTTCGTATCCCGGTTTTGGCAGAAGTTCCAAGAAACCCTGGGGACGAAACTCAACTTGAGCACTAC
The DNA here is from genome assembly GCF_036785885.1 of Coffea arabica. Taxonomy (NCBI): domain Eukaryota; kingdom Viridiplantae; phylum Streptophyta; class Magnoliopsida; order Gentianales; family Rubiaceae; genus Coffea; species Coffea arabica. The sequence goes on from NC_092329.1 coordinate 41,753,710, forward strand.
TTACCACCCTCAGACGGATGGCCAGTCGGAACGGACGATTCAAACTCTCGAGGACATGCTACGAACTTGCATTCTGGACTTTGGAGGCAGTTGGGGTCAGCACATGACCTTGGTGGAGTTCGCGTACAACAATAGCTTTCATTCGTCGATTCAAATGGCTCCGTACGAAACTCTCTACGGACGCAAGTGCCGCTCACCGATTTACTGGGACGAAGTTGGCGAAAAGAAAGCACTGGACCCGACAACTATTCCGTGGATGGAAAAGGCTCACGAGAAGGTTAAGTTGATACGGCAACGAATCCAAACTGCCCAAAGTCGCCAAAAGAGCTACGCGGATAACCGAAGAAAAGACTTGGAGTTTGAAGTTGGGGACTACGTATTTCTCAAGATTACACCCTTACGAAGTCTTACAACGGGTAAAGGAAAGAAACTTCAACCACGGTACGTCGGACCCTACAAAATTCTTCAGAGGGTTGGAGCGGTCGCGTATCGATTGGAACTGCCATCCAGTCTATCTCGAATCCGCGATGTATTTCACGTCTCGATGCTAAAGAAGTACCATCCTGACCCATCTCATGTTTTACAACCGGAGGATATCGAAGTAGATGAATCACTGGCCTACGAAGAGAAACCGGTTCAAGTACTCGATCGAAAAGTCAAAGAGCTCAGAAACAAGAAGATTCCGCTAGTGAAAGTGCTATGGAGAAACCACGGAGTGGAGGAAGCTACTTGGGAGATGGAAGAGGAAATGCGAAAGAAATACCCAAACCTTTTCGGGAATTAAGGTGAGAAATTTCGAGGACGAAATTCTTTTAAGGGGGGGAGAGTGTGAGAGCCCGTAAAACCCTAATTATTTTCCTAGGGTTTATTCCCCTTTAATTGCATAATTTTGCATTTTCTGGCTTAGAAATATTTTCTGAGAGGATTTTATGAGCAATTATAGTTTAAGATGATTTTTCTAGCATTGGCGAGTTTTTAGAAAATTAAGGATAAATAATGGACGTGGGACCCACTAGTGCGAAAAGTTCGGAAAAATTCGGCCAATAAGGTTAAGTTTCGGATACTGTTTAAAATTTATCGGGTGTTAAGAGATAAGTAGTGTGTGTGAAGTGATTGATGTGAGAGAGAAAAGAAATGATAAGATTGCATTTAATGTAGTGCCACTTGTCACCATGTCATTAGTCTTACTTTAAGAGTTACTATTCACCTTTTGACATTTTTTGACTTTTGACCCAAATAAGTAAATATCTTCAAAAAATTCACCAAAAATTCTCTCATTTTCTTCCTCCATGGCCGGCCCTCCCTAAGCAAGAAGAAAGACAAAACTCTTCAATATTCTAGCCAACTCCAAGCTCAAATCAACTAAACCACTTGCTTAACTTAGTTTTTACTCCATAAATTTCTTCCTTCTAGTGCTAGCAAGTTGTTTGGTGAACTTTGTTTGAAGAGCAAAGGTGTCCTACATCCCTCTCTCTCTTGATCTCTTGGTAAGTGTTGCTTGAACACCCTACTACCTTCAATAATGGTTACATGATGCTTAGAAGTGGCTTAAGTGGTTGAAAATGTGGTTTATCTCTTGGTTTGGCTTGTTTTGGTGAAGTTTTTTATTTTATTGGGAATTTTTCTGGTTTAATATGATCTTGATGTTGGGGGCTTGTATGATGAATTGTAATGGTTGGAAATGGCTCTAGTGGATGTCAAATGTGGTTAAATGCAACTAATTTTGGATTTGGATGGAAAATTGGAAAGTTAGGGTTCTTGAAGCCCCAATTCTGTCCGGTTTTAGATCACTGTGTTAGAGGCTGAATTTGACTTTGCTCAAAACATGAAAGTTGTAGGTATTGATGAGGTTGATGTGCCTGTAAAATTTCAGGTCATTTGGATTAATGTAGAATGAGTTATGACGAAATTACTGTAGCTGTTCTGCTTTGAGCAGAATGGGAAAACTGCGATAGTAATTGGCTATTTTGACTGGAATTGGTTTGGATTTTGGAGTTGGTGTCTTCTGATGAAATGTAGCTGAGTGTCTTAGCTAACATATGCCTTTGGAATTTCGGCATTTGGACTTGTAAGGACTGAGATATACCGATTACAGTTTTTTGTGTTTTGCGAACCTGTTTTAGGAATTCTGGGCTAGTATTTGGCATATTTGACCTAGTTGTGTTACGAACTGGATTGAGTGGTCTTCTACATTATTGTATCCCTGTTTCATAGCTTCGAAACGGTGGGTCTTACACCCCCAACCGATATTTGTAGTGAGAGTTGTACCATTACCGCATAATGAGTGTAAAACAGTTTTCTATTTGGGGCCAAGACTAAGGCCATTTTCTAATTTCTGGTTTGCTATTATGCCCATTTATGCATATGAAACCCTATTAGGGTTGTGAATTGGTGTTGTTTATGGCTCGGCATGGAGTCTTATTGTATGTGTTGCATGATTCTAGGGCGTGAAGGTAGTGCACGACGGCTTGGTGATCGTGGTACATGAAATACCACTTACTTGCTTGGTGAGTATACCACTCACTAAATTGTTACTATGTGGCTTTGTTAAATGTTATGTGATGCCTTGATGGCTTATTCGAATATTGAAATTGATTAAGGTGAGGGTGTACTTGACCGCCCTCACCTCTTTTGATATTGTCACTGAATGGCTACCGTTTTATTGCATTACTGAACTTGATATATTGGTTGGTGAATTCCATTTCATGGAACTGAATTGATGTCGTTTGGACGATGTCCAACGGCCTTACTGCATTACTGAGCTCAACCCCGTTTGGTAGTCAATTGGATCGAGCCGGCGAGGGCTTGGTCGTGAAGATTGAATCGCCACGGGGACTGTACTGGGGAACCTTGTGGTAATGAGACCCTTGGTTCCGGTAAACTCGAGTATTACCAAAATATTACTGAATGGAGTGCGGGCCCGGTTGGGGTATGTTGGGTGGAAGGAATGGAAGTAAAGAGTTGTCTACGGTTTGGTATTTTAACATTGACGGAGAGTCAATGAGATTGGTTCAAGATTGCAAGCGTGGAAATGGGCTCTTGAGAGCCGACCGTATCCTTTTACTGTTTTGCTTCATTGCTTATTTGTGCACTTTAAATGAAGGTTCATTCTTATATGACTTTGATTGCTTATTGGGTGGTATACCACTGGGCTTTAGCTCATTCCGTGTTATTTGTTTTCCTTACAGGGTTATAATTACTTTTGAGAAGGGATTGGATAGTCAATTGCCGATTGAGCATGTAAATGCCTTTTGTATTGCTCTTGAAGTGAAACCCTAATGTTAAACGGGTTCATTTCCTTTTGATAGGCAAATCGAATGTGTACTTGTTAGTGAATGGTTTTGGTTTGCCGTTGTGGCTTGTAAATGGCTAATGTTATGTTGTATATGTTTTTAAATGCTTGGTTGGGTTTCGGACGGGTCGGTTACCATTCATGGCCGACTCTGGAGTTCGTTTCTTTTATTCTGGGTTATTTTGCCCTTTTGCATTGTTGCGCGCGTTATAAGTTTCAAAACGTGATAGATTGCTTTATACTGCACCGTTAGTCCTGGCGAGAGCTGGGCAGGCAGTCCGCTAACCTCTTTGGTTCGCCTTAGAGGAAGGTGGGGCTGTCACATCTAATATTTTAAATACGTCAAATCAATTACAACTAGTGTCCTACACGCGTGTTTTGTGTTCGATTTCTCTTACGTTTGTTGCACTAGTGCACTAAACCTCTAGGGCACTTACATTCATATAAATATTATTCATTCTTAATTGTCCCAAAATAATGGTTCAAAGTCCCTCAATTAAGCGCGCACGTGAAAACACGTATTTCTAATTTAGGCGCAATAAAATTGAAACTTTTGACAAATTCTTATAACGATCGTACCACTAGCTATTACTTGTGTGTTTAAACCTAAAATTGTCTATTTTAGGACCATTGTATAGGTCTCAAATTTTTGAGTTTATTGTACTCCCAATTGGCTAAAGTGTTTAGACACGTTTTCACTTTTTCGCTAAACAAGCTTATAAGAAAATATTTGTTTATTTATCTATATTTTTATTTTATTTATTTTTAAAATGAGACACTTTAGAAATATAACGAAACTATAAAACCATGTACTTAGGTCTGAAAAGGCTAGAAAATATTATTCGTGGCAAAAATCCAAATAAATAATTAATTGAGCCAAAATTAGGGATTTTAAAATAATAAAAATTTTCGAGTCCTCACATCCTCTCCCCCTTAAGAAATTTCGTCCTCAAAATTTACCTTGATTGACGAACAGGTCTGGATACTTTTCTCGAATTGTTTCTTCGACCTCCCAAGTTGCTTCCTCCAACCCATGGTTCTTCCAGAGGACCTTCACTAATGGTACCTGTTTATTCCTCAATTCCTTTACCTTCCTATCCATAAGCTTAATCGATTTTTCCTCATAGGTTAAAGTCTCATCAATATCAACATTTTCCGGTTGTAAGACGTGAGAAGGGTCCGGATGATATTTCTTAAGCATAGATACATGAAACACATTATGGATTCGAGATAAGTTCGGCGGTAATTCCAACCCATAGGCTACACTCCCCACACGTTGGATAATCTTATAAGGCCCTACAAATTTTGGTTGTAACTTCTTTCCTTTCCCGGACTTCAACCTTGCTTTCAGAGGTGTAATCTTGAGAAATACCAAATCTCCAACATTAAACTCCAATTCTTTTCTCCAATTATCCGCATAACTCTTTTGGCGGCTCTGGGCAACCTGAATTCTTTGTCGTACCAACTTTACCTTTTCATTAGCTTCCTCAATCCAAGATATTGTGGTCGGATCTAGGATTTTCCGTTCACCTATTTCGTCCCAACAAATTGGAGACCTACATTTCCGACCATAAAGTGCCTCATACGGGGCCATTTGAATAGAAGAGTGGAAACTATTATTGTAGGCAAATTTCACTAAAGTCAAAAACTTACTCCAATTTTCTCCAAAATCCAGAACACAAGTCCTTAACATGTCTTCAAGTGTTTGTATTGTCCTTTCCGACTGTCCGTCAGTCTGGGGATGATAAGTGGTACTAAAGTTCAATTTAGTCCCTAATATTTCTTGTATCTTTTGCCAAAATCTCGAAACAAATCTCGGATCCCTGTCGGACACAATACTCACAGGTATGCCATGCAACCTAATGATCTCATCCAAATACAATTTGGCCAACTTTTCCAACGGGTACTTCATGTTAATCGGCAGAAAATGGGCCGATTTGGTCAATCTATCCACTATTACCCAAATCGCATCATGGCCTTTCTGTGTTCTTGGTAATCCCGATACAAAATCCATAGTGATATTCTCCCATTTCTACTCAGGTATTTCTAGGGGTTGCAAAAGTCCTGACGGTTTCTGATGTTCGGCTTTAACCTGCTGACAATTTAAGCAGGTTTGGACAAATTGGGTATGACAGCCCCACCTTACCCTAAGGCGAACCAAAGGGTTCGGTGGACCGCCTGCCCAGCTCTCGCCAGGACTAACAAAACAGATTAGAGCTATCTGTTTCATTCCGGAACTTACAAACGCGCGTAAACAAATCAAAATAGTAAAATAACCCAAAATAAAATAAAATGAAATCGGGAGTCGGCCATGAATAGTAACCGACCCGTCAGAACCCAACCAAATATCAAGCAAACATTCACGTCTTGAAACTTAGCATTTACAAGCCAAAGTGGCATACAAAAGTATTCAAAAGTGGATACATGTCTAGTTTGCCAAATCAAAAGGAAACAGTCCCCAAAAGTACATTTAGGATTTTAATACATGAGCTATATAAAAGATATGTTCAACTAGCTCAATTTGGCAGCCATTTGTCAAATCCAGACCAAAAGTGTTTATTTTCCTGTAAGGAAAACAAAAGGAATAGAAAGGGTTGAGCTTGCGCTCAATGAGGTACCAAACAGATAGCAATAAAATCATGGCATTTCACGTTTAGCAACTCAAGTACACATGGCAGATGTAAAGCAAAGGAACCAATGATTCAAATCAGAAGGATACGGATAGCTCTCAGGAGCCAAATTTCCAGCGCAGTACTTGTTCCCAACCGGTTGACTCTCCGTCGACGTATATAGAACCAACACGTCCGTAGACCCCTCTTTACACCGAATTCCATTCACCAAACACCCCTTTACCGGGCCCGCTCACCGTAACCGAACAGAAATGGTAATACTCGAGTATACCGGAATCAAGGGTCTCAATACCCAAAGATCCCAAAACAGACTACCGTAGTTCGTTATCTAATCGTCCAGGCCCTTGCCGGCCCGACTCGAATAATTTAGCCACAGGATTTGAGCTCATAGGTCATAGAATGGTCGTTGGTTACAAGTTTCCAAACGACGTTCGAATAGATACAGATACAGATATAGAGATAGATATCAGATACAGATACAGATTCAGATTGGCACCAAAATTGGCATATGAACAGACAAGAGAACGAATGTGATAAAGTACACCCTCGTCTCAAACAAATTAAACAGATTGCAGAGTAAAAATCAAGTTAAACAGCAATGGAGGGGAGTGGTACACTCACCGGCTCAACTTCAAAAGTTTTTACTTCAGATTGGCCTTAATCGCCAAGAAACCCTAAAATAACCAAAATAAACCAATTGAAGGTTTCACATCCATAATCGAGTAAACAAAATGCACATGAGGCTCGACTACTAGTCGTATGCCTCGCCAAATAATTACTAATGCAAGGGTACAAAACATGATTTGTGGGAACAAAAAGATAGCATAAAAACCTAGGTTCAACAACCCAAAAGCCCTTTTATTTCTACCAAAAGGCAAATCCAACTTAAAAGAACCAAACGGCCTAGAAAATCGGGCAGCACTTCCCCTAAATTTCTTACTTTTCCAGCCATTAAGGCTTCATTATTTCCTCGAATCAGTCCCAACATCTCACACAAAATTCACCTCATTTCCAAAAGCCATTCACTAGGCTCAAAGTAAAAGTTAACTAGGAAATGACCGGAATAAAAGTAAACCTTTAAACATACAAACAAGTACAATGAGACTCGATAACTAATCATAAATCAATGCCAAATATGACCCCAATAGGGTTTCATAAGCATATACAATCATTAGAGAAAACCAGAAAATTCGGAAATGCAATTAGCTTTGGCCCTGAAAAAACAGTTTTTGACTTCTTTTTGCGGTAATGGCACCAAATGCCCTATGATTATCGGATGAAGGTGTAAGACCCACCATTTCGAAGCTAAAAGATAGGGCTACGACATCACAGAAAGTCACTCAACCCAGTTTTGAGTGCAAATAGGTCAAAAATGCAAGATATTACATCAAAATGTAAAACAGATTCACCAAAACACATTCGAGCGGAAATATCATAACTCAGGCTCTACAAGTCCAAATCCAGGAATTCCAAAACCAGTTGAAAGCTAAGAAACAGGGTTAAATTTCATCAGAAGGCCTCAACAACTCATTCAGAAGCAATCCAGACCAAAACAACCAATTATAGAAGCAAATCCCAATTTCGGGTAAAACCAGAACAGTAATAGTAATTTCGACTTATCTCATTCTACACTACTCCGATTGACCTGAAATTTTGTAGACACCTATAAAATATCATTCCCTACAACTTTCATGTTTTGAGCTAAGGCCAATTCGGCCTCTATCTATGACCTAAAATTTCAGACAGAATGAAGAACCAAGGAACCTTAATTTTCCAGATTTCTTCCAAAACAGAAATTACTTGCAATCTTCCACTTTTTCCACCTTCTAGAATCATTATATATAATTTCCAATCATCATATATAGCCACACAATCATGTTCATATTAAAACAGAAAAATCCCTAAAAATTACAAAAGTTCATCAATTCTACCAAAAATCACAATATAATCCATAAAGTGCCACCTTATACCACCACTAAGCATCAATTAAGCATCACTAGAGGGAGGATAGTGGTACTTCATGACTTACCTTTAAAACAAGAGAGAGAGAGAGCTATGGGCCACCTTAACCTTCCAAATAACTTCACCAATCACCTCAAAATCACTAAGTGGAGAGGTTTCATGGAGTGATTTGAAATTGTATCGGTTTAATTTGAAGATTGGAACAAGATTATGAGGTAGGAAGTTGGAGGATTTTGTTCTTCTCTTGAGCAAGAGGTTCGGCCACAAGCTTGTAAGAAATGGAAGATATTTGGTCAATTTTTGGTTTTATTTAGTAATTGGTAAAATGTTGAATAGTAAGTCAAAACAAGATTTAATCATATGGTGACACATGTCACCTTCATTAATTACTTGCCTAACTTTTTGTCTCTCTCACACCAACCACTTGGTAACCTCTAAATATCTCATAACACCCAGTAAAATAATTCCAGTATTCAAAACTTAATTTAGTTGGCCGAATTTTTCCGAACTCTTCGCACTAGTGGGTCCCACGTCCGGTATACGCTCTTAATTTCTCAAAATCCATTCGATACTAGAAAATCATCTAAAAACTATATCTGCTCCTTAAAATTATATAAAAAAAATTTTCTAATCACGAAAATGCAGAAAACAAGCCATGAAAAATTCTAAAACCTAGAAAATGAAAATTACGGGTTCTCACATTGGGCAATTTCCTTCTTCATGTTTTCCCACCAATACAGACTCTTTAAATCTTGGTACATTTTATTCCCTCTTGGATGTACCGTAAACTTTGATCGGTGTGCCTCTTCTAAGATTTCCTTTCTAAGCCCTTCATCCCTTGGCACAACTACCCGATTCCGAAACTTCAATATTCCATCTGACCCCAAATTAAAATCTGTCTTGTCTTTTATTTTACCCTTTTCCACCCATTTTTGCACTTCCGTGTCCTTTTCTTGAAATTCCTTAATGCGTTCCAATAGAGTGGAAGTTACTACAATATTCCCCAAAATTACCTTCCTTGGTTCCAATCGAGGATTCCAGTAACTCACTTCTTCCAATAATTGAAACTCCTTAATTATCAATCCAGCCATTTGTACTTGACGACTCAAGGCATCGGCCACTACATTAGCTTTCCCTGGATGGTACTTGATAGTACAATCATAGTCCTCCAAAAATTCCATCTATCTACGTTGCCTCAAATTCAACTCCTTTTGAGAAAACAAGTACTTAAGGCTTTTGTGGTTTGTAAAAATCTCAAATGTTACTCCATACAAATAATGTCTCCATTTATTCAAAGCGCAAAGACCACAGCCGCTAACTCCAAATCATGAGTCGGGTAATTCCCTTCATGTGGTTTCAATTTCCTAGAGGCATATGCTATTACTTTGCCATCTTGCATTAAAACACATCCCAGTCCTTCCTTAGAAGCATCTGTGTAAACCACAAAACTATCTTTTCCGTTTGGCAAAGCCAACACACGTGCCCTTGTTAACCGTCTTTTCAATTCCTGAAAACTTTCCTCACACTTAGGACTCCATATAAACTTTCCATTTTTCTTGGTCAATTCAGTCATGAGTCCAGCAATTTTTGAAAAATCCTGAATGAATCTCCGGTAATACCCTGCTAATCCAATAAAACTCCAAACCTCGGTAGGGTTTTCCGGTCGTTTCCATTTCGAAACAGCTTCAACTTTAGCTGGATCCACTTTAGTCCCTTCCTTAGAAATTATGTGTCCCAAGAAAGTCACTTCTTTTAACCAAAACTCACACTTGCTAAATTTAGCATACAATTGGTGCTCCCTTAAGGTTTGCAAAACAACCCTCAAGTGTTTCTCATGGTCTTGTACATTCTTAGAATACACCAATATGTCATCAATAAAGACCACCACAAATTGGTCTAGATAAGGTTTAAAGACCCAATGCATTAAATCCATAAAAGCAGCAGGAGAATTCGTTAACCCAAATGGCATCACGGCAAATTCAAAATACCCATATCTCGAGTTAAAAGCAGTCTTGGGTATATCCTTCTCCAAAATTCTCAACTGATAATAACCCTGTCTCAAATCCAACTTAGAAAATACTACAGCCCCTTGTAATTGGTCAAACAACTCATCAATGTGGGGCAGTGGGTATTTATTCTTAGTTGTAACATTATTTAAACCTCTATAGTCTATACATAGCCTCAAACTCCCGTCTTTTTTCTAAACAAACAAAACTGGGGCTCCCCACGGAGAATCACTCTCTTTAATAAAACCTCTTTCTAGCAAATCTTGCAGTTTCAATTTCAACTCCTTTAATTCCGCTGGAGCCATTCGATATGGCGTCCTAGAAATAGGGGCTACTCCCGGAGTTACATCAATCTTAAAGGCTATTTCCCGTTCCGACGGTAGGGACTCCAATTCTTCAGGAAAAACATTAGGAAAGTCTTTCACTAACGGCATGTCCTCCAAATTCACCTTATCACTAGAGGTGTTAATAAGAAAAGCCAAATATCCTTGGGCTCCTTTTCTTAACAACTTTCTAACCCGAATTCCTGAAATAAGTGCAGACGAAGCTAATTTACCCTTTACATCCAGTTTCAGGGTTGCTCTCCTGGAATACGCAACTCTACAACCTTCGTCCTACAGTTTAGCTGAGCATTATAATGGGCTAATCAATCCATTCCTAAAATTACATCGTATCCCTTTATCATCAATCCCATCAAATCAGCCGATAATTTTCGTTCCCCAATCCAGACTTCACAACCTTGATACACCCAATTAGCAATTAGACTTTGATCCCCAGTAGACGTTTTAACCTTTAGATCATATGGCAACTTAATTGGCTTCAAGTCTATCCCACTCATGAAATTAGGGTTTACAAAAGAATGTGTAGCACCTGGATCAATTAAAAGTCTAGCTAAACGGTGAAAGATCGGAATCGTACCTTCTACCACCTCAGTTGCCTCAGGAACTTGTTGATAGTCCAGTGCATAAACCCTAGCCGGTACTTTCGGTCGACTCCCTCCAGCACTAGTTTGCTTAGAAGCTGACTTTTCTGGCCTTTGGGTATCACCTCCCGTCTTCATTTTATTTGGACAGTTCGCAAGCTGATGCTCGCTGCTACCACAAGCCAGGCACTTCCCAGACTTCCTCCAACAGTCACTTTCTGAATGGTTTGGTTTTCCGCAGTAACCACACGAAACTTGAGGGGTCACCGCTGAACCGCTAGAAGGCGCCCTTCTTGCCTGTGTCAGTCCACTACGACCTCCTCTAGATAAAGCTCCTCTCGAAGGTCCAGCAGTTCTTGAACCTCCCATTCCTATTCCCATTTTGGAAGGCTGTACATTTTTACTAGCTTGTCCAGAAGCATGGCTAGAAAAATTTCTCTTTCTATTGTGGAAGTCTCTCACTTGAGACCTTGCACTTTCAACCCTTTGTGCCTTCTCTAAAGCCTCAGTAAATGTAGAGATTTGGGCTGCGGCCAGGCCCTCTTGTATCTCCACATTAAATCCTTGAACAAATCGCCTAATTCTTTTCCGCTCATCGGTCACCAATTCGGGAGCATACTTTGAAAGTTTAGTAAATTTTCCTTCATACTCCGCTACACTAAGGTTTCCCTGTTTCAACTTGATAAATTCATCCTCCCTCTTTTCTTGGATTAAGGGCGGAAGAAACTTTTCATTAAATTCCCTCGTGAAATTATCCGAAGTCCAAGGGGTTTGAGTTCTCTCCCATTTTCCTTTTATCAAATCCCACCAAGCACGGGCTACTCCCTCAAATTGGAAAGCAGCGAAATTCACTCGCCTATCCTCAGTGTAATCTAAAGCAGCGAATATGTTGGTCATCCTTTCCAATCAATTCTCCGCCACCTCAGGATCAGGTTCGCCAAGAAACTTAGGCGGGTTAAATTTCAAGAACCTCTCTAAGGCTCTATCCTCTCCTCTTTCCTGACCCTCAGGTTGGTTAAACGGTCCAGGGTCTTGTCTATCAGCCAAACGCTCTAGGATATCAGTCATCCTATTAATGGCAGTAGCCACTTGATTACCCTCAATATTTTCCTGACCTTGGATCGGTGCAGTTGCCGATCCCTGGTCACCCCCTTGAGCTTGGGTCTGTCTAGTCCCTCGCCCACGACCTCGACCACGGTCTCGACCACGGCCTCGACCACCTCTTAGTCCTTCCATGACCTAGGCGTGCCTAGTGCAAGAAATAAATAAATTATGTGATGCAAAATAGAAAGCAGGAACCAATCAAGAAAACATTGGAATTAACAATAATTTACAATAATTAGCATATCCAGTTCATACAATTTGCAAGTCATGGGGTAGTCACAAAAATATAGCACACAGGTGCCACAAGAGTACTTTTAGTCACAGAAGACTAAAGTAAAGCTAGTGCCTCAGAAATAGGCCACACAGTCATGCAAAATACAATGGCCTTAGCACTTAGCATCACCCGTGCTAATACAAGTCAAAAGGGTCAAAAGAGGTCGATCAATCTAGACCTAGTCCGCAGCAGGACTATCAGGAGGAACCTCCTCCTCAGGATCCTCCTCAGAATCCTGGGCTACCCCCATAGCCTCATCAACTAGCCTAGTGGCATCAGCTACAATATCGGAAGCCCGACTACGGACCTCCTCTCTCAGCCTAGTAAGCTGAGCCCTAGTGCTCTGGAGCTCCTCGTTAACCACAGCAGATATGGCAACCTCGCCCTCAATCACCTTCTCAAGCTCGGCGACCCTCTCGCCCTGAGCGCTCACCATCTGTCGAAGCTCGTTCACCTCAGCCTGTAAGTCTAAGTTGGCAGTCACCAACTGACGATGCTCGTCGTCCAAGGCCAGTACAACATGGTTTGGGTAAGCAAAGGTCACCCTACAAGCACATCGGGGATATCTGTCAGATGGGAGTAGCGTACTCGAGCTTCCCCAGCCAAAGCTCGATAGAAGATAGGCCTAGGAGGCGCTATATGGCCATTAGCATAGCCATTCCCGTTAGCTGCCGGAACTCCATTTCCGTTTTCCATCCCTGCAACATAATAGCACCTTTTGGGTTGGAAATTTAAATCTCTATTTAGTTCGAACATCCTGTAATGCATGCTTACCCAATCACTAATTCGTCTCCAAATATCACTCTAGGTAAAACTAACTTAGTTGCTAGTTCGCCCCGAGTTTCATTTTAGGTATGACTAAGTCATCCCATATCGAGTCTTAAGGTAGAGTATCTAATATGTTCCCTATATAGATCTCTAACCTAGCGCTCTGATACCAACAGTGACGCCCCCACTTCTCCCTAAGGCGAACCAAAGGGTATCCGCGGGACGCCTGCCTAGCTCTCGCCAGGACTCAAGCAATTCCATTCAACTTATAGTCGGACCACACAAAACAAACCGATAACTTAGATACAATAAATACGCAAGCGTTCAAACTTAATAATAGTCATCCATTCTCCAAACCACACGTTAGTATACAAAATACATATTGTCCAAAGGTTACATTTCCATACCAAAAGTACAATCCCAAAATCAAAGGCATAACCAAAAGTAATAGCAAACCCTAAAACAAAAGTACATCAGGAGGGCTTCTCCATTTTACCTCCGAGTTCACACCTGTTAAGGAAAACAAATCTACAGGGTGAGCAAAACGCTCGTGAGGCCAAGAACACATATGCAGACACATAGTTCAGATAACAAGCCCAAATACAATTCAGGTAATAGCTTGCAAGTAATTAATAACGCCGACAAAATGTAACCAGAAACAATTCAAGGATATGGAAGCTCTCAGGAGCTAAGTTCTACATTTGCCGATGTCATTTGTATATCTCCCCGTGATGACTCTCCGTCAACCGGGTTGATATTTTCATATCCGTAGTTCACCACTTACTTCTCATCCATCCACCATACACCACTTCGGGCCCGCACGACATTTATAAGGCGATACTTTACGAGTATGCCAAGCGAGATCTCTCAATAGATCAAGTTTATCATGTGAATCTCATGGTTCACCGAGGTTCCCGACCAATCCCATGCCGGCTCGAGTTCCAAGGTTGGCCTATGAGTTTGGGCGTCCCCCATGTATCATGTAAATGTCGAGGAGATTCACTCCATCGACGTATGCAAACATAGCATACCATGGCATATATTCAAGCATTCAACAGGTTTAAGCATGTATTGTAGGTCATGTAAACCAGGCAGAGCATGTTAGACATGAGTCATTTGTGCCAAATGAGAACGAGTGCGATTAAGTACACACTCGACTCCATTTCTCAAAATCAAATAGACTAAGCATGTAATCAGGTAAGTCAAGCATGAATCAAGACTTTAGAGTTCAAGTAGGCATACACTTGACACTCACCAAGTTATGCAAGCAAGTAAGTTGGAGGGAGAGTTCAAACTTCCACGGTAGGGCCCTCTTGGAAGTCCTCGTGCGTGCCTGAACATCGAATATTAGATAATTACTATAGGTCCCCAAGTGGTGAGAAAGATTGAACACGAGTAAGGTTCGAAAATATTTGAAACTTCGTTTGACTTGCCTTTGAAGTTGGATTCTCAAAAGGTGTAGGACTCAAGTAAAAGAAAATCGGATTATTATCCTTAAAATCATTGGTTGGAAACGAGTACGAGCGAAATGATTGCAAAACGAACGATCAAAATCGAAAGAGAGTTGGCCACGTCACAATCCGGCCGGAACCTGGCCGGATTCAAGGCCGGATTCTGGTAGAATAGTTCCCGCGCGGATTTCCTTTGAAATTTCAGAATTTTCGATTTTTGGTCAAATCTTTGAAAAATCATAACTTCTTTTCTACTAGTCGAAACTTGATAAATTTGGTACCGTTGGAATCGTCTTTCAAAGTACTAAAAGTCCTTAGAGACACTGTTCCATGAATCTAAGTGGAAGGTATTCAAAATTGAGCCTAAAATTGCTATTCTACATTACCAGGATTGAGTCGGGGTTGGTTTTTCGCTAATTTTGGAAATTCGGCCAAAATCACTCGTTGCAAACCGGCCCTTGAAACTTATAACTCAATTAGAAGTGTAAGTAAAGTTTTGGACAGAACAAGCGGCTCAAGAATCGGAGTTTCGAGCACCAAGATATGGTAGCTCAAAGTTGGGAAAAATTCAAGACTGTTACAAAATTTCCAGAGTTGGTCCCGACTTTGGACCTTTTATTAAGTGTTGAAACGGACTTGGATTGACACCAAATTTTGCAGTATGATACTCCCATATGAAGGGTATCTCTCTATCAAATTTCATGGAAAAATACCCTCGGAAAGGTGGTTAATCAATCAACCAAAGTTTGGAAAAATCCTTAAGGCAATCTGTCCAAATCTAAGATTTTCAAAAACGAGGCAGTCGCCGTATTTTGATCATAATTCCCTCAATTTAACTCAGAATTGGAAATGGTTGATAGTGTTAGAAAATAGATTCACAGGGCTAAAATTTCACAGAAGAAATCGTTACAAGTTTCAGCATGCAACTGGTTCGAAATTAAACCTAAAGTTGCCGCATCATCAAATCATTTCAGCAGAACGGAGAAATAGGACAGTTGAATTCAGATGAATGGTGCGGTTCACACACATGGAACCAGAATGTGAATTATACACCGTTGGAAACATGGGAACGTCTAGTTTCAAATTCCGCTAACGGCACTCGATTTTGACATCGGAGTACGGAGTTATGGACGAAACACGAACACTGGTCTGGTTACGACGGCAACCGTTTCCAGATTACTAGCTTTGGAAAGTAAATTCTTTTGATCAACCAAAAATCAATATTTTTCAACGAAATTTTGTACACAAATTCTACAACATGTAAACAACACAATCAAGCCATTAAATCTTCAAATATCTGCTGTAAAGTGGCCGAACAAACAGGGGCAAAATGGTCAAATTTGGCCAGTGCACTCAACGTGAGTTTCCAGCAGTTTTCCTTCAACAAATCACTAACTTAAACACTGATCCGATATCATAAATTTCATCAAGCACAAAATCAGCAACAACCCAAGAGTGGGAATTCGTAGAGCCCACTTTTTTTCCAACAATACAAGCTACTAAAGTGAAGATTTCAGCTCAAATGCATAAATCAACCTCCATAAGACAAGTTTAAGGTAGTTGATCATTACCTACTTTGATGGTTGTTCAAATCAGAAAATTTCGATCCCTTTGAAGCCTGAAGAAAACCATGAAGCTCCTCCCTTTTTCAGCTTAAAGTGTTGTCCAAGTGTAGAGTTAAGTGTATGTGAAGTTTTGGTTGAATCTATGGAGGTTTTGGTAGTGATTTGGTGAATTTGTAGAAGGAATGGTGAAGCTGTTACGGCTGAAGCTATCTGTCCATTGTAGGTAGAAGAAATGAGATGTGGTTCTGGTTTCCTTTGCGTACAAAAGATGCTTGACGTCTAATATTTTAAATACGTCAAATCAATTACAACTAGTGCCCTACGAGCGCGTTTTGTGTTCGATTTCTCTTACGTTTGTTGCACTAGTGCATTAAACGTTTAGGGCACTTACATTCATATAAATATTATTCATTCTTAATTATCCCAAAATAATGGTTCAAAGTCCCTCAATTAAGCGCGCACGTGAAAACACGTATTTCTAATTTAGGCGCAATAAAATTAAAACCTTTGACAAATTCTTATAACGATCATACCACTAGCTATTACTTGTGTGTTTAAACCTAAAATTGTCTATTTTAGGACCATTGTATAGGTCTCAAATTTTTGAGCTTATTGTATTTCCAATTGGCTAAAGTGTTTAGACACGTTTTCACTTTTTCGCTAAACAAGCTTATAAGAAAATATTTGTTTATTTATCTATATTTTTATTTTATTTATTTTTAAAATGAGACACTTTAGAAATATAACGAAACTATAAAACCATGTACTTAGATCTGAAAAGGCTAGAAATTATTATTCGTGGCAAAAATTCAAATAAATAATTAATTGAGCCAAAATTAGGGATTTTAAAATAATAAAAATTTTCGAGTCCTTACATCCTCTCTCCCTTAAGAAATTTCGTCCTCGAAATTTACCTTGATTGACGAACAGGTCTGGATACTTTTCTCGAATTGTTTCTTCGACCTCCCAAGTTGCTTCCTCCAACCCATGGTTCTTCCAGAGGACCTTCACTAATGGTATCTGTTTATTCCGCAATTCCTTTACCTTCCTATCCAGAAGCTTAATCGATTTTTTCTCATAGGTTAAGGTCTCATCAATATCAACATTTTCCGGTTGTAAGACGTGAGAAGGGTCCGGATGATATTTCTTAAGTATAGATATATGAAACACATTATGGATTCGAGATAAGCTCGGCGGTAATTCCAACCCATAGGCTACACTCCCCACACGTTGGATAATCTTATAAGGCCCTACAAATTTTGGTTGTAACTTCTTTCCTTTCCCAGACTTCAACCTTGCTTTCAGAGGTGTAATCTTGAGAAATACCAAATCTCCAACATTAAACTCCAATTCTTTTCTCCGATTATCAGCATAACTCTTTTGGCGGCTTTGGGCAACCTGAATTCTTTGTCGTACCAACTTGACCTTTTCATTAGCTTCCTCAATCCAAGATACTGTGGTCGAATCTAGGATTTTCCATTCACCTATTTCATCCCAACAAATTGGAGACCTACATTTCCGACCATAAAGTGCCTCATACGGGGCCATCTGAATAGAAGAGTGGAAACTATTATTGTAGGCAAATTCCACTAAAGTCAAAAACTTACTCCAATTTTCTCCAAAATCCAGAACACAAGTCCTTAACATGTCTTCAAGTGTTTGTATTGTCCTTTCCGACTGTCCGTCAGTCTGGGGATGATAAGTGGTACTAAAGTTCAATTTAGTCCCAATACTTCTTGCATCTTTTGCCAAAATCTCGAAACAAATCTCGGATCCTTGTCGGACACAATACTCACAGGTATGCCATGCAACCTAATGATCTCATCCAAATACAATTTGGCCAACTTTTCCAACGGGTACTTCATGTTAATCGACAAAAAATGGGCCGATTTGGTCAATCTATCCACTATTACTCAAATCGCATCATGGCCTTTCTGTGTTCTTGGTAATCCCGATACAAAATTCATAGTGATATTCTCCCATTTCCACTCAGGTATTTCTAGGGTTGCAAAAGTCCTGACAGTTTCTGATGTTCGGCTTTAACCTGCTGACAATTTAAGCAGGTTTGGACAAATTGGGCAATTTCCTTCTTCATATTTTCCCACCAATACAGACTCTTTAAGTCTTGGTACATTTTATTCCCTCCTGGATGTACCGTAAACTTTGATCAGTGTGCCTCTTCTAAAATTTCCTTTCTAAGCCCTTCATCCCTTGGCACAACTGACCGATTCCGAAACTTCAATATTCCATCTGACCCCAAATTAAAATCTGTCTTGTCTTCCATTTTACCCTTTTCAACCCATTTTTGCACTTCCGTGTCCTTTTCTTGAAATTCCTTAATGCGCTCCAATAGAGTGGAAGTTACTATAATATTCCCCAAAATTACCTTCCTTGGTTCCAATCGAGGATTCCAGTAACTCACTTCTTCCAATAATTGAAACTTCTTAATCATCAATCCAGCCATTTGTACTTGACGACTCAAGGCATCGGCCACTACATTAGCTTTCCCTGGATGGTACTTGATCGTACAATCATAGTCCTCCAAAAATTCCATCCATCTACGTTGCCTCAAATTCAACTCTTTTTGAGAAAACAAGTACTTAAGGCTTTTGTGGTTTGTAAAAACCTCAAATGTTACTCCATACAAATAATGTCTCCATTTCTTCAAAGCAAAGACCACAGCCGCTAACTCCAAATCATGAGTCAGGTAATTCCCTTCATGTGGTTTCAATTTCCTAGAGGCATATGTTATTACTTTGCCATCTTGCATTAAAACACATCCCAGTCCTTCCTTAGAAGCATCTGTGTAAACCACAAAACTATCTTTTCCGTTTGGCAAAGCCAACACAGGTGCCCTTGTTAACCGTCTTTTCAATTCCTGAAAACTTTCCTCACACTTAGGACTCCATATAAACTTCCCATTTTTCTTGGTTAATTCAGTCATGGGTCCAGCAATTTTTGAAAAATCCTGAATGAATCTCTGGTAATACCCTGCTAATCCAATAAAACTCCGAACCTCGATAGGGTTTTCCGGTCGTTTTCATTTCGAAACAGCTTCAACTTTAGCTGGATCCACTTTAATCCATTCCTTAGAAATTATGTGTCCCAAGAAAGTCACTTCTTTTAACCAAAACTCACACTTGCTAAATTTAGCAAACAATTGGTGCTCCCTTAAGGTTTGCAAAACAACCCTCAAGTGTTTCTCATGGTCTTGCACATTCTTAGAATACACCAATATGTCATCAATAAAGACCACCACAAATTGGTCTAGATAAGGTTTAAAGACCCTATGCATTAAATCCATAAAAGCAGCAGGAGCATTCGTTAACCCAAATGGCATCACGGCAAATTCAAAATACCCATATCTCGAGTTAAAAGCAGTTTTGGGTATATCCTTCTCCAAAATTCTCAACTGATAATAACCCTGTCTCAAATCCAATTTAGAAAATACTACAGCCCCTTGTAATTGGTCAAACAACTCATCAATGTGGGGCAGTGGGTATTTATTCTTAGTTGTAACATTATTTAAACCTCTATAGTCTGTACATAGCCTCAAACTCCCGTCCTTTTTCTTAACAAACAAAACTGGGGCTCTCCACGGAGAATCACTCTCTTTAATAAAACCTCTTTCTAGCAAATCTTGCAGTTGCAATTTCAACTCCTTTAATTCCGCTGGAGCCATTCGATATGGCATCCTAGAAATAGGGGCTACTCCCGGAGTTACATCAATCTTAAAGTCTATTTCCAGTTCCGGGGGTAGGGACTCCAATTCTTCAGGAAAAATATCAGGAAA
The DNA here is from genome assembly GCF_036785885.1 of Coffea arabica. Lineage (NCBI taxonomy): Eukaryota > Viridiplantae > Streptophyta > Magnoliopsida > Gentianales > Rubiaceae > Coffea > Coffea arabica. The sequence goes on from NC_092329.1 coordinate 41,773,477, forward strand.
GTCTTTCACTAACGGCATGTCCTCCAAATTCACCTTATCACAAGGGGTGTTAATAAGAAAAACCAAATATCCTTGGACTCCTTTTCTTAACAACTTTCTAGCCCGAATTCCTGAAATAAGTGCAGACGAAGCTAATTTACCCTTTACATCCAGTTTCAGGGTTGCTTCTCCTGGAATACGCAACTCCACAACCTTCGTCCTACAGTTTAGCTGAGCATTATAACGGGCTAACCAATCCATTCCTAAAATTACATCGTATCCCTTTATCATCAATCCCATCAAATCAGCCGATAATTTTCGTTCTCCAATCCAGACTTCACAACCTTGATACACCCAATTAACAATTAGACTTTGATCCCCAGTAAGCGTTTTAACCTCTAGATCATATGGTAACTTAATTGGCTTCAAGTCTATCCCACTCATGAAATTAGGGTTTACAAAAGAATGTGTAGCACCTGGATCAATTAAAACCCTAGCTAAACGGTGAAAGATCGGAATCATACCTTCTACCACCTCAGTTGCCTCAGGAACTTGTTGATAGTCCAGTGCATAAACCCTAGCCGGTACTTTCGGTCGACTCCCTCCAGCACTAGTTTGCTTAGAAGCTGACTTTTCTGGCCTTTGGGTATCACCTCCCGTCTTCATTTTATTTGGACAGTTCGCAAGCTGATGCTCGCTACTACCACAAGCCAGGCACTTCCCAGACTTCCTCCAACAGTCACTTTCTGAATGGTTTGGTTTTCCGCAGTAACCACACGAAACTTGAGGGGTCACCGCTGAACCGCTAGAAGGCGCCCTTCTTGCCTGTGTCAGTCCACTACGACCTCCTCTAGATAAAGCTCCAATCGAAGGTCCAGCAGTCCTTGATCCTCCCATTCCTTTTCCCATTTTGGAAGGCTGTACATTTTTACTAGTTTGTCTAGAAGCATGACTAGAAAAATTTCTCTTTCTATTGTGGAAGTCTCTCACTTGAGACCTTGCACTTTCAACCCTTTGTGCCTTCTCTAAAGCCTCAGTAAATGTAGAGATTTGGGCTGCGGCCAGGCCCTCTTGTATCTCCACATTAAGTCCTTGAACAAATCGCCTACTTCTTTTCCACTCATTGGTCACCAATTCGCGAGCATACTTTGAAAGTTTAGTAAATTTTCCTTCATACTCCGCTACACTAAGGTTTCCCTGTTTCAGATTGATAAATTCATCCTCCCTCTTTTCTTGGATTAAGGGCGGAAGAAACTTTTCATTAAATTCCCTTGTGAAATTATCCCAAGTCCAAGGGGTTTGAGTTCTCTCCCATTTTCCTTTTATCAGATCCCACCAAGCACGGGCTACTCCCTCAAATTGGAAAGCAGCGAAATTCACTCGCCTATCCTCATTGTAATCTAAAGCAGCGAATATGTTGGTCATCCTTTCCAACCAGTTCTCCGCCACCTCAGGATCAGGTTCGCCAAGAAACTTAGGCGGGTTAAATTTCAAGAACCTCTCTAAGGCTCTATCCTCTCCTCTTTCCTGACCCCCAGGTTGGTTAAACGGTCCAGGGTCTTGTCTATCAGCCAAACGCTCTAGGATATCAGTCATTCTATTAATGGCAGTAGCCACTTGATTACCCTAAATATTTTCCTGACCTTAGATCGGTGCAGTTGTCGATCCCTGGTCACCCCCTTGAGCTTGGGTCTGTCTAGTCCCTCGCCCACGACCTCGACCACGGTCTCGACCACGGCCTCGACCACCTCTTAGTCCTTCCATGACCTAGGCGTGCCTAGTGCAAGAAATAAATAAATTATGTGATGCAAAATAGAAAGCAGGAACCAATCAAGAAAACATTGGAATTAACAATAGTTTACATTAATTAGCATATCCAGTTCATACAATTAGCAAGCCATGGGGTAGTCACAAAAATATAGCACACAGGTGCCACAAGAGTACTTTTAGTCACAGAAGACTAAAGTAAAGCTAGTGCCTCAGAAATAGGCCACACAGTCATACAAAATACAATGGCCTTAGCACTTAGCATCACCCCTGCTAATACTAGTCAAAAGGGTCAAAAGAGGTCGATCAATTTAGACCTAGTCCGCAGCAGGACTATCAGGAGGAACCTCCTCCTCAGGATCCTCCTCAGAATCCTGGGCTACCCCCATAGCCTCATCAACTAGCCTAGTGGCATCAGCTACAATATCGAAAGCTCGACTACGGACCTCCACTCTCAGCCTAGTAAGCTGAGCCCTAGTGCTCCGGAGCTTCTCGTTAACCACAGCAGATGTGGCAACCTCGCCCTCAATCACCTCCTTAAGCTCGGCGACCCTCTCGCCCTGAGCGCTCACTATCTGTCGAAACTCGTCCACCTCAGCCTGTAAGTCTAAGTTGGCAGTCACCAACTGACGACGCTCGTCATCTAAGGCCAGTACAACATGGTTTGGGTAAGCAAAGGTCACCCTACAAGCACATCGGAGATATCTGTCAGATGAGGAGTAGCGTACTCGAGCTTCCCCAGCCAAAACTCGATAGAAGATAGGCCTAGGAGGCGCTATATGGCCATTAGCATAGCCATTCCCGTTAGCTGCCGGAACTCCATTTCCGTTTTCCATCCCTGTAACATAATAGCACCTTTTGGGTTAGAAATTTAAATCTCTATTTAGTTCGAACATCCTGTAATGCATGCTTACCCAATCACTAATTCGTCTCCAAATATCACTCTAGGTAAAACTAACTTAGTTGCTAGTTCGCCCCGAGTTTCATTTTAGGTATGACTAAGTCATCACATATCGAGTCTTAAGGTAGAGTATCTAATATGTTCCCCATATAGATCTCTAACCTAGCGCTCTGATACCAACTGTGACGCCCCCACTTCTCCCTAAGGCGAATCAAAGGGTATCCGCGGGACGCCTGCCTAACTCTCGCCAGGACTCAAGCAATTCCATTCAACTTATAGCCGGACCACTCAAAACAAACCGATAACTTAGATACAATAAATGCGCAAGCGTTCAAACTTAATAATAGTCATCCATTCTCCAAACCACACGTTAGTATACAAAATACATTTCGTCCAAAGGTTACATTTCCATACCAAAAGTACAATCCCAAAATCAAAGGCATAACCAAAAGTAATAGCAAACCCTAAAACAAAAGTACATCAGGAGGGCTTCTCCATTTTACCTCCGAGTTCACACCTGCTAAGGAAAACAAATCTACAGGGTGAGCAAAACGCTCGTGAGGCCAAGAACACACATGCAGACACATAGTTCAGATAACAAGCTCAAATACAATTCAGGTAATAGCTTGCAAGTAATTAATAACGCCGACAAAATGTAACCAGAAACAATTCAAGGATATGGAAGCTCTCAGGAGCTAAGTTCCACATTTGCCGATGTCATTTATATATCTCCCCGTGATGACTCTCCGTCAACCGGGTTGATATTTTCATATCCGTAGTTCACCACTTACTTCTCATCCGTCCACCATACACCACTTCGGGCCTGCACGACATTTATAAGGCGATACTTTACGAGTATGCCAAGCGAGATCTCTCAATAGATCAAGTTTATCATATGAATCTCATGGTTCACGGAGGTTCCCGACCAAGCCCATGCCGGCTCGAGTTCCAAGGTTGACCTATGAGTTTGGGCGTCCCCCATGTATCATGTAAATGTCGAGGAGATTCACTCCATCGACGTATGCAATCATAGCATACCATGGCATATGTTCAAGCATTCAACAGGTTTAACACATGTATTGTAGGTCATGTAAACCAGGCAGAGCATGTTAGACATGAGTCATTTGTGCCAAATGAGAACGAGTACGATTAAGTACACACTCGACTCCATTTTTGAAAATCAAATAGACTAAGCATGTAATCAGGTAAGTCAAGCATGAATCAAGACTTTAGAGTTCAAGTAGGCATACACTTGACACTCACCAAGTTATGCAAGCAAGTAGGTTGGAGGGAGAGTTCAAACTTCCACGGTAGGGCCCTCTTGGAGGTTCTCGTGTGTGCCTGAACATCGAATATTAGATAATTACTATAGGTCCCCAAGTGGTGAGAAAGATTGAACACGAGTAAGGTTCGAAAATATTTGAAACTTCGTTTGACTTGCCTTTGAAGTTGGATTCTCAAAAGGTGTAGGACTCAAGTAAAAGAAAATCGGATTATTATCCTTAAAATCATTGGTTGGAAACGAGTACGAGTGAAATGATTGCAAAACGAACGATCAAAATCGAACGAGGGTTGGCCACGTCACAATCCGGCCGGATTTCTGGCCGGATTGGAGGCAGTGGCTAACCTCCTTTTTTTTCAAATTTCACCACCAATCCGGCCGATAATCCGGCCAGAAACTGTCCGGATTCAAGGCCGGATTCTGGTAGAATAGTTCCCGCGTGGATTTCCTTTGAAATTTCAGAATTTTTGATTTTTGGTCAAATTTTTGAAAAATCATAACTTCTTTTCTACTAGTCGAAACTTGATAAATTTGGTACCGTTGGAATCGTTTTTCAAAGTACTAAAAGTTCTTAGAAGACACTGTTCCATGAATCTAAGTGGAAGGTATTCAAAAATGAGCCTAAAGTTGCTGTTTTAGATTACCAGGATTGAGCCGGGGTTGATTTTTCGCTAACTTTGGAAATTCGGTAAAACTCACTCGTTGCAAACCGGCCCTTGAAACTTATAACTCAATTAGAAGTGCAAGTAAAGTTTTGGACAGAATAAGCGGCTCAAGAATCGGAGTTTCGAGCACCAAGATATGGTAGCTCAAAGTTGGGAAAAATTCAAGACTGTTACAAAATTTCCAGAGTTGGTTCCGACTTTGGACCTTTCATTAAGTGTTGAAACGGACTTGGATTGACACCAAATTTTGCAGTATGATACTCCCATATGAATGGTATCTCTCTATCAAATTTCATGGAAAAATACCCTCGGAAAGGTGGTTAATCAATCAACCAAAGTTTGGAAAAATCCTTAAGGCAATCTGTCCAAATCTAAGATTTTCAAAAACGAGGCAGTCGCGGTATTTTGATCATAATTCCCTCAATTTAACTCAGAATTGGAAATGGTTGATAGTGTTAGAAAATAGATTCACAGGGTTAAAATTTCACAGAAGAAATCGTTACAAGTTTCAGCATGCAACTGGTTCGAAATTAAGCCTAAAGATGCCGCATCATCAAATCATTTCAGCAGAACGGAGAAATAGGACAGTTGAATTCAGATGAATGGTGCGGTTCACACACATGGAACCAGAATGTGAATTATACACAGTTGGAAACATGGGAACGTCTAGTTTCAAATGCCGCTAACGGCACTCGATTTTGAAATCGGAGTACGGAGTTATGGACGAAACACGAACACTGGTCTGGTTACGACGGCAACCGTTTCCAGATTACTAGCTTTGGAAAGTAAATTCTTTTGATCAACCAAAACTCAATATTTTTCAACGGAATTTTGTACACAACTTCAACAACATGTAAACAACACAATCAAGCCATTAAATCCTCAAATATCTGCAGTAAAGTGGCCGAACAAACAGGGGCAAAATGGTCAAACTTGGCCATTGCACTCAACGTGAGTTTCCAGCAGTTTTCCTTCAACAAATCACTAACTTAAACACTGATCCGATATCATAAACTTCATCAAGCACAAAATCAGCAACAACCCAAGAGTGGGAATTCATAGAGCCCACTTTTTTTCCAACAATACAAGCTACTAAAGTGAAGATTTCAGCTCAAATGCATAAATCAACCTCCATAAGACAAGTTTAAGGTAGTTGATCATTACCTACTTTGATGGTTGTTCAAATCAGAAAATTTCGGTCCCTTTGAAGCCTGAAGAAAACCGTGAAGCTCCTCCCTTTTTCAGCTTAAAGTGTTGTCCAAGTGTAGAGTTAAGTGTATGTGAAGTTTTGGTTGAATCTATGGAGGTTTTGGTAGTGATTTGGTGAATTTGTAGAAGGAATGGTGAAGCTGTTACGGCTGAAGCTATCCGTCCATTGCAGCTAGAAGAAATGAGATGCGGTTCTGGTTTCCTTTGCGTACAAAAGACGCTTGACGTCTAATATTTTAAATACGTCAAATCAAATACAACTAGTGCCCTACGCGCGCGTTTTGTGTTCGATTTCTCTTACGTTTGTTGCACTAGTGCACTAAACCTCTAGGGCACTTACATTCATATAAATATTATTCATTCTTAATTGTCCCAAAATAATGGTCCAAGTCCCTCAATTAAGCGCGCACGTGAAAACACGTATTTCTAATTTAGGCGCAATAAAATTGAAACCTTTGAGAAATTCTTATAACGATCGTACCACTAGCTATTACTTGTGTGTTTAAACCTAAAATTGTCTATTTTAGGACCATTGTATAGGTCTCAAATTTTTGAGCTTATTGTATTCCCAATTGGCTAAAGTGTTTAGACACGTTTTCACTTTTTTGCTAAACAAGCTTATAAGAAAATATTTGTTTATTTATCTATATTTTTATTTTATTTATTTTTAAAATGAGACACTTTAGAGATATAACGAAACTATAAAACCATGTACTTCGGTCTGAAAAGGCTAGAAAATATTATTCGTGGCAAAAATCCAAATAAATAATTAATTGAGCCAAAATTAGGGATTTTAAAATAATAAAAATTTTCGAGTCCTCACATAGCCCTTATATGGTAGGATAATACTACCAAATTTGGTACTATTCTGAGTCCATTTCGATGCTCAAACAAAGTCCCAAACTCCGTGATTTAAATCTGGAAAATTTGCCTAACGGTCTCACTTTTTCAGTAACTTTGACCCGCCATATCTTGGTGCTCAAAACTCCAATTCTTGTTCTGCTTATTGTGCTTTAAACCTTGATTGTAATCTAATTAATTTCCAAATTTCAGAGGCTAGTTCGCATTGTGTGAATTTTGCCGAATTTCCAAAATTGGTCAAAAACCAACCCTAAAACTGTCTTGATAGCCAAAACAGCAACTTGAAGCCAAAATTCGAATATCTTCCATCTAGAATCATGGAAAAGTGTCTTTTAGGAACTTTTATTACTTTGGAAGTAGTTTTCAATGGTACCAAGTTTTCCAATTTTGGACATACGAAGAGTGAGATACGATTTTTCAAAGATTGAACCTCAAATTTGAGATTTTCAAACTTGATAGGAATTGAGTTTTTGAAACTCTTCCCTATCCTTCAATACTTATTGACCATTTTGGACTTGTCTTCATGAAGGAATCAGTTTTTCATTGTGTTAATAAACACTACTTTTGAACCTTGAATTTTGAGCAAGTAAAGCCCCATTCCATGGTATTTACATTCAATATTCTTCAAACATGACCTAACTTCAGTCTATATAAACATAAAAGGAAACAATTCAACAATACAGTGAAATTATCATAGCAAAATAGCTAATAGCTCAACTCTTAGTTTTAAGTTCAACTAAACTCCATTGGCCTAGTCCCGTACAGTCCCGTACAGTCCCACTAGACCCTATTCCTTCTTCTGGTTCTATTTTCATAGGTTCCTCTTCCTCTGGATCCACTACACCCTAACTTTCCCTATTTAGATTCTCTCCTACAAGCTTTTTCATTAAAACTTCACATTCAGCTAGAATCCCTTCAATTCGGTCTCATACCTATCTTATTACCCTAGCGAGGCGGTTTTTAGTCTTGCAACTGATCATGCGATACATTAGTTCGCTCTTTCTCCTCTATCATATTAGTTTCCAGCTCTAGAATCTTGTCACGTCACATCCTTATGAATTTCCTCATTTCTCACATTATAATATGAGCTCTCTCATTTACTAATAATAGCCTCTGTCTTTTACCCATTTAAACTAATATCACTCGATCCAAATAGAAGTAAGTTCTTGAACAGTCACAGTGACTAATCATCTGATGCCTTAGAACACATTGCCAAGAGGGTGCACCTGGTCCTTACTTAAACTACTATTTCACTCAAATTCCAGGTCAGAAAACCATATTTTTAGGCAGGAGTTGGCTTATCATCTATTTATCATCAAAGGCTAATAAAATTATTCACCTTAAGAAGGGGGATTTGCACTAATATTCAAGATATCACTGCAACCTCTTCACCTTTAGCTCTCAAAAGCTAGCCTTGGTCTCTTTAATTCTATTTCTTCAAATTAAATCAGGATTTCTGATCACATCATAATGCAATATACTAAAGTCTTCCTAATTTGAAAATACACCATTGAATGAAATATCTGGTACTCGGGTACAAGAATCCAAAAATAGGACAATTCATAACTCAAGTCGGCCACTCCCAAGTGTAAATCAACCAAATTTGAGATTCCTACCCGATATACATATCTAATTCTCTTAGCAATAGTAATTAGTTCAACACTTAATAGGCCATTCCCCACAGTCCGAGAACCCTCTCCCGGCTTGAGCTCATTAAGAGCTCTGATACCACCTGTGACTAGGGGTGACAATTTTTGACACGACCTGAAAACATGACATGAACCTAATATGAAATTAATGGGTTTGGATTGAGGTTTCGGGAATTCGGGTCAGAATCCGGTTGGATCCGATGAACCCAAAAAGAAAACAGGTCGATTTCGGGTCAACTCATGGTGACCTGATATGATCCGATATGATCCGTTTACGAATTAAAAAATAATTTAATAAACATAAAAATAATTCTATCTAACTAAACTAAGTTATTCTTTTTTTCAAAGGCATTAATTACTTAATCCTAAATGAATTTATTTAATTTGTGTGAAATTGAAATTATTATATTTAGACAAATAATATATTATATTATTTTTTACTTTTATACTGTTTTAATTTATTTTATATTTTGTTTGCAATAAAACACTTTTATGGTGTTTAATTTATTTTAGATTTGGTTTGGAATTATTTATTTAAATTTTTATTACTTGATTATGTAATTAGTTTTGTGAGAAATTGATTTTATTAGAAATTACAGTGATAAATTAATAAATTAAAATTAAGTTTCGGGTCATTTCGGGTCGACCCGCCAACCCGTCAACCTGAAATTTTTGGGTTCGAGTCAGCATATCTGACCCGTCACGGGTTGGCGAGTCAGGTTCGGGTCAACAGATTTTCTGACGGGTTGACCCGAACCCGACCCGCCAACCTGATTTGAACCCGAATTGCCACCCCTACCTGTGACGACCCCACCTCCTTCTAGGGTATACCCTAAAAGATAGCAGATCGTTTGCCTGGTTCTCGCTAGGACTAATTAATTTCACATTAACTTCAGAGATAACATTGTGGAATACTAAAACCACACGTTCAAATCTTTTACAATGCCAAGTTTAATACAAAACTTCAGTCGTGGTATGATACTAGGTAATTTACAATCACAAAAGACTTCATGTTAACTCCCTAAGCTCCCTCGTTCGTTTCACGACCACCCACTCCTGTAAGGAAAACAAACTAAAAGGTTGAGCTAACGCTCAGTGAAGTTTCCATGCAAGCAACAATCAACAAACACTTAAACCAGATAAGCCAATAACAAAATTAAGCAACTAAGGAACACTTCACTGAATAAAGTAGAGAACACTTCACTGAACAATCACTTTTAAAAGGATACGGTGCTCGCATTAGAGCCACTTTCAAAAGGATACAAACTCCTCTTGGGAGCCATTTCAATATCATTGCACACTCCGCCAATTCACCTCCTTATGTCCTCCAAAACAATAAACAATCCCCAACATTCAATAATCAGTTCAAAAATCCCCCAACTTCAGAGTAATACTCGAGTATACCGAAACAGTTATCCAAAGCTTCCATCCTATCCTACCAAACCCTTTGTTGGCTCGAATAGTCCGTTGAACGGAGGGTTTTGGAGCCCAGTTCAGTCTATGCGGTAAAGTACACACACGGCTTACATTTATGCATAGTTACAGTAACATTTGGTCAATTATCAACCTTCAAACTCAACTAAGTTGAGTGCGATAAAGTACATCTCCAACTTAGAAGACGAGGGACAATTGAGATACACTTTACAATGAATCACTAGCAACATTACATAATAAGCACATTTATCACATCATTTCACTTAAGTAAACATAATAGTTAAACACATAAATTCAGAAACACTCACCAATTACTCTCGAGCCTCGGTTTAGTTTCCTGACTCACAGCTACTTCCTGAGACAAGTTCATAATTGCCATAATTTTTTAACTATTTATTTGGTGAAGTTCTAAAGTATAATCAACATACATGTTATATTCTAGCCTCAAGTCACCATTCCACCCAAATTCGAAGTCATTTCCATGTTTAAATGAGGCGACTAGTGCATTTTCTCACATTCACTTGTCACTTTGACTTTTAATTTCCAAAAGAAAGGAAGTTTAAGTAGCATTTCCAGTATTGTCACTTCACTAATTTTATGCTTTTAGATTTAACATACTAAAACTTAACATTATCTTTTAACAAGATAAGTTTAGAAGTAGCGAACTTTAAGGTACTTTTTGTCCCATAAATTCCTTTTATTAATTAAGACCATAAGCAAACTAGTTTATTACCCTAAGGTTAATATACAATTCGTATAAAGCCACTTAAATTATATTTTAGTTGAATATCTTTTCATATAAGTTTAAAAGTTCTTTAGATTCCTATAGTTGATATAGCAACCTTTCTCATATTTCTCTTCAAGATTCATCAAATTTATCAATTCAAACAAGGGAAATATACGTGTACTCCAAATTTAAGGTCTTGCGAGGTGTTTAAACTGAGGTTAAACTATTTTCAACCCAAATTTAAAGATTGAGGCTAGTGAACTTTTCATTTATTTCCTTTTAAGCTAAACCAAATTCTAGTTTGCTTGTTGCTTAAATTTGCTCCAATTCACCAGCTTTTCAAGTGTTAAAATCAATAAGATGTACATGAAAACTAGGACAAGATGTTATAAGACGTTTTACTTAGGATTACTGTGAGAACCCGTAATTTTCTCATTTTCCAGGTTTTATTCTCTTTAATGGCATGTTTTCTGCATTTTCTTTATTAGGAAAAATTTTCCCGATAATTTTTATGAGTAAATATAGGGCCTGTTTGAAACCTGAGTTTTTTGGGAGTTTGTTTAAAACTTTACTGTAGTGCACTGTAGAAGTTTTTAAAAAATTTTTGTAGAAGTTTTTGTAAGGTAAAATTTTTTTTTTTTTTGTGTTTTGGATATTTTAAGTGTGTAGGTAAAAAACTTTGAGAAGTTTTTTGGGGTTCCTGTAGCAAAAGTTGTTAAAAAACTAGTAGGTAAAAAACTTATCCAAAAAACTAGCTTCCAAACAGGCCCATAGTTTTTAGATGATTTTTCTAGTATCGGTTAGTTTTTGAGAAATTAAGAGCGTATACCGGACGTGGGACCTGCTAGTGCGAAAAGTTCGGAAAAATTCGGTCAATTAGGTTAAGTTTTGGATACTAGGTTTAATTTATCGGGTGTTATGAGATAATTAGAGGTTAGTGTATGGATGAGAGTGGAGGAGACAAAGGGATGTGCATGCATTAAATAGGGTGACAAGTGTCACCATATGATTAAATCTTGCATTTTGACTACTATTCACCTTTTTACCAATTGACCAAATAAACCAAAAAATTACCAAAATCATCTTCATTTCAAGCTCCTTGTAGCCGGCTCTCTCCAAGCAAAAGAAAGGAAAAAATACTCTCCAAGTTCTTGCTTCAATCTTGCTTAAATCCAACAAATCAACCATTTAATCTTGCATTTGTTCCATAAAACCCCTTCACTTAGTGATTGTGAGGTGATTGGTGGAGTTGTTTGGAAGGCTAAGGTGGTTAGTTGCTCCTTCTCTTGCATTACAAGGTAAGAAGCTAAGGGACTTTTCTTTTCTTTCCAATAATGCTTAATTAGTGACCTTTGTGAGTTGAAGTGATGATATTAGGTGTTGTTTTGTGATTTTTGGTTGAAATTGGTGAAGTTTTATATTTATTTGTGATTTTTCTGTTTTCATATGATTATTATTGTGTGGCCATGTATGATGATTGGAAATGATATTGAAGCAAGCTAGAAGGTGGAAAGTGTGGTTAATTGCAGAAAATTTCTGTTTTGGAAGGAAATTGTGGAAACTAGGGTTTCATTTCCCCTCATTCTGCCTGGCACTGTTCATCATAGTTAGAGGCCGAATTAGCCTTGGGTTAAAACATAAAAGTTGTAGGGAATGATATTTTAGAGTTTCCTACAAAATTTTAGGGCAATCGGAGTAGCGTAGCTTGTGAAACGACCGAAATACCCTTGCTGCCTGTTTCTACCCGAACTTGATAATTGCTTCTGTAATTGATTAATTTGGTTGGGAATACTTCTGATTTGGTTGTTGACATCTTATTAAGAAATGTAGCGTGGTGTCTTAGCTTTCGGATGGCTTTGGAATCACTTGATTTGAACTTAGGTAGCCTGAATTACGGTTTGTTAACCAGAATGCGGTTTGTTAACCTGTTTTTGCGGTTCTGGTTTAGTATATTGAATTTTTGACCTAGTTTCACTATGAACTGGACTGAGTGACCTTCTTCAACATTGTAGCCCTATCTGTTAGCTTCGAAACGGTGTATCTTTCACCTCCATCTGATAATCGTAGTGCCAATGGTGCCAAAACCGCAAAATGATGTCAAAAACTGTTTTTAGGGTTTAAAGTTTAATTCCATTTCCGGATTTCCCTGGTTTACTCTAGTGCTTATACATTCTTATGGAGCCCTATTTTGGTAGTATGCGGAACTGGTTTATGACTTGTAATCAAGTCTTATTGTGCTTGTTTCAATATTTTAGGGCGTGACGGTGATTAAAGACGCTCTTTGAGCGAAAGTTTATGACATTTTACTTGCTTGCCTGGTGAGTGTACTACTCACTTGTTTGTTTACAATGTGGCTTTGCTATATTTGAACTTGATGCCTTGAGGGCCTATGTGCCATCGAAACTGATTAAAGTGAGGGTGTACTTGATCGCCCTCACCCCTTTTGGTACTATATACGACTGTTTACTGTTTCACTGTGGTATTTAAATGATACCTGATATACTGGATTTGGTGTCGTTTGGATGAGTATCCAATGGCCATTACTGTTACTACTGAGCTCAACCCCATTGGTAGTCAATTGAATCGAGCCGGCGAGGGTTTGGTCGTGAAAATTGACGAACCATGGGGACTGTTATATGGAATCTTGTAGTAGTGAGACTCTTGATTCCGGTATACTCGAGTATTACCAAATTTCTACTGTTTGGAGTTCGGGCCCGGTAGGGGTATGTTGGGTGGAAGGAATGGAAGTAAAATGGAGCCTACGGTTGGTTACTCTTAAACATTGACGGAGGGTCAATGACGTTCGATCAAGAATGCAAGCGAGGAAAGAGGCTCTTGAGAGCCGCCCATATCCTTTTATCAACTCTATTAATGTGTGCTCTTGGTTTACTTTTGATGATTTGAAATGAAAAGCTTTATGCTTATATGAACTTGGTTACTTGAGTGATAGTATCTCACTGGGCGTAAGCTCACTCTACTCCATTTGTTTTCCTTACAGGAAATTGAATACTTTTGGAAAGGCGATGAATATGGATTGCCGAGTTGAGCTTATGTATATATATATTTTGAATAGCTCCTTTTGGGCAAAACCTTAAACTCATTTTGACCCAACCCATCGTTGAATTGTAATTTGCAACCGTACATGTATAAACTTATGGGATAATTTGGTATGCCATTTTGGTATGTAAATGTTGAATTTCAAGATGTGTATGTTTGCGTGATGTGTGGCCGGATTCTGACGTGGCCGGTACTATTCATGGTAGGCTCCGATTTTCATTTTTTTATTTTGTGATTGTGACTTGTTTAAGCGCGCTTGTATGTTCCGGAACGTCTTAGATCACGTTGAGCTGTCCCGTAGTCCTGGCGAGAGTTGGGCAGGCAGTCTGCTAACCCCTTTGATTCGCCTTAGGGGAAAGTGGGGCTGTCACAATTACAGCCAATTATCATGGAATTTTTGAAATTAACATGAGAGTTTCAGCCTTCACTCTCTCGGCCAACAAAACAGATTTTCCAGCAAAGCTACTTCAAAATTTTCAACAAGGTTTCCATCCTTTGCTTGCTTTAAACACTAAACACTTAACATACATTCTGTCCAACATGAAATGAATCAAATAACAGGTAATTCCAGCAAATTCTTCCACCAAGAAGTCCCCCTAAATCTGTCATCAGCTAAGATATAATCTTCCAGCAATTTGATAGTTTAAATGTGAAACTTTCTCCACAAATTCTTCACTTTTCCACTCCAGCTCAACATGCAAAGTGGAGTTATCATGCTACGGTGTATCTTATTCAACAATATGAAATTTATAGCCAAAGATTCAAAGGGAAAGCTGGATAAAATTCTGTTTCCTTCTCTCGGCCATGCTGAAAAATTTCTGCAGCAATCAATCTTTAAAGCAAGGAATTCCTCCAATAATCTCTCCATTTCACACTTAAATCTAACATGCATGTTAAGAATAAAGTATTATGTAATGTATTGAACCTCAATATACAAGTTTGGAACCAAAATTCATAGAGGAAGCTGGAAATTCTTCATCTCTCTGTCTCGACCAGAGCTAAGAAACTCCAGCTGCTTTCTTTCAACATTTCACGCCAAATCTATCAACATTTTTACTAGTTCCACAAATAGATATCCTATAAGATTAGAGATGAACATATTTCATGCATTCCTAGCATAATTCTCCAAAGAAAATTCTGGTAACAAGCTGCAATTCCAGCTCCATTCTCTCGGCCATTACAGAGTTTTCTTGCAGCTCTTAATCAGTCATTAAACAGAATTTTTCCTCAGCCAAAACTCATTTTTCCTAGCTAAACTTAACATGCAACAGTCATGATTAAAAGTAATGGAAGATTGAGGGGTGTTGCTGCAAATTTTACCTCCCTTTCCTCCCAAAATCTAAAATTGCAGACTGCGCCTTGGTTTCTGCTTCGGTTCCTCAAGATAAATGCACCAGTCTCTCTCTTTCTCCCCCTTGCATCCCTCTCTCTCTCTCGTTTGAGGCTGGTAGGTGATGAAATGCACAAGATATCACTTCCTATCTCGCACTTTTGCTCACGGTTTTGAGGTTGGAGAAGGAAGAAAGCTTCACACTCTGTTTCTTTCTTTTGCTCCTCACAGTTTCTGCTATCAAATGAAACAGCCGAGCCTTCCTTCTCCAATATCGGTTTTAACTTAGTAAGAATTGTTAGATGTTAGGTTGCATGGTAATTTAATTTAAGTCTTAGGGTTCAAAAGGTCATTTGGCATTAGTTTATTTACTTACTAAGGAGTTGTATTTTTATTACCTTCAAGTATTGCCCCAAAACTTCACCTTATTTTAATTGGTGTATCCCTATAAGTATTTTCTTACACTAATTTAGGGTATTTTGTACATTCAATTTATACAAAGTCAATTAAACATGTAAATTAATCGGTTATATGATATATGCAATACCTTTGATAATATATGAAAATAAAATATAAAATGCACATACACACACATTTATACATATAAATTCTCGGGCTCTCACAGTAAATAAGAAAAATTTCATCGCATTAGATCACCAATTAAAGGATGGTACACTCTACTCCTTTATTTTGATTTTACTTGATCCTATGTGCCCCTATGTGATTTTATGTGTGTAATTGTATGTTTCTTTTGAATGTTTTTTTTATTTTTTTATTTTATTTGTTTATTTATTCACTTTATTTGTTTTAATTTTGTCTATTTATTTAATTTTTGATTATTTGAAAGGCAATTAAATGCCAAAATTGTAATAGTTAGATTATTATTTTATTTTATTTCATTCTTTACCCCCTTAGATTGTAGTTAGGGTCCCCAAATTGTAATAGTTAGGTCTTTATTCGCTTTTATTTTTTTATGTGTTTGCATGCTTGTGTGATTATGTGTTTACTCGTTTTTTTAGGATTTTTACATCTAGATATCATGCTTATGTGCTATGTGCTATATGTGATTTATATGTCTATTTGCTTTTATCATATTTTATATGATTTATTTGATTATAAAAATGCATGGTGTCACCACGCTAGTCCAATGCTAGTTGTGGCCCCTTTTTCCGATTCCACACTAGTCCAACGCTAGTTATGGCCCTTTTTTCGATTTCTCACTAGTCCAATGCTAGTGAGAATTTATAGACATGGGTTAGTCCAATGCTAGACCCTTAGGAACCGTCCACGCATTAGATCATGCTTGTGTGACAAATCACAACATTTCATGCATGTTTTCCAACTATTTAGGATCCTTATCACTTTTGCATGATATTTTCCTATGTATATCCCTTATCCCTATATATAAAACATAACATTTAGATTTACACATCATTTAGGAAAATTAGAAATAGATTAGATCATTTGCTTGACCAAAATTAGGAGAATTAACCCTTTAAATATGGGTTATGGACGAATATGACTTTTTAGCCTTAGCACGCTCATATCTCCTCTATAAAAAGGAAAATCTAGTCACGAATTTTAGCACCCCACACCCGTTATAATGCATTCCTTTAGATCATGTTTATTTGTATAATTATTTTTTTTTTCTTCCAGTCTCATATTTTTACCTATTCGTGACCTCTTCAAAGAGTCACTCTTGGGCGTCACGATTAATGTGATTTGCATCAATTAAGCTTTGAAGAGATATTCCGACCCCCCAATATCCTCCTAGGTTTAGGTTTTGCATCCATATAGTGACATCCAAAATATGATAAATTTTTAGATTAAAAAAAGAAAATTTTTGACTAAATCACGCAACTAACCTGGGCTAAATTGAAAGGGTGTCTTGGATTTTATCCTTGCCTTTCCTTTCTTCAAATGAGACTCCCGACCCCTTTTTCCTTGACTTTCGTAGACGTTTAAAAAGGGCTTTCTCTAATTTTTTATTTATTTAAAATTCATTTTAGGTGACTTGGTACACCTTAACTCAATATCAAGTGACGACTCCTATTTTTCATTAAAAACCCTTTTTAAATTATTATTTTGGATAAAAATCATCGCATTTTTAAAGTCCCATTTAGGCCCATTTTCTTTATTTATTTTCTAAAAATCAAAACTTTTTTTCAATCAAAAATTAATTTTTATAAACCATTAATAATTTTATTTTTTCAAAAAATGGGATGCGACAATGCTAATGATGCAAAAAGCCCTATGACACACCCTCTAATTGACCTCCAATTGAAGAATTTTAAAGCCAAGAACCCTAGCCTTCAATCTCCTTAAAACCGAATTTGAGATGTTTTTGTTGGATTTTAATCGGTTAAAAAGGGTCTATGAAGGTTAAATGATGTTGGGTTGATGATTTCTTGCAAGGAAATGGAGTAAAAGAGTGAATTTGTGAAGTGCATGTAGAAAACGCAGGTGAAGAGAGGAAGAAGAATAGTAAATATGGCCTGCGTTTTCTATGCGTAAAAGAAGAGGGCTGAAAACACAGGGAGAAGACGTAGGGAAGGCCGCATTTTATGTGTCGCATTTTCTGTTTGGTCCTTGCAGAATTGAAAAAGCGACTTTGGTTGCGTTTTAATAGTTGCGTTTTCCATTTTTTATCCAAGCTATAAACGTGGGGCAAAACGAGAGAGATGTCGTGTTTCATGCCGTGTTTTCTAAGAAATGTTTGCTGATCATATAAAATGCAACCAGAAAACGCATGGAGAACCCGCGTTTTCACGGGTGCATTTTGGATATCTGCACTTTTAGTGCAGAATTTCTACAAGTTCTCAAAATCGCGCTCATAACCCCAATTTTCCAAAACACATCTTAGATCATTCCTTTGTCTGAACAAACAATTCACGCATATTTAAAATGATCTAAACATCCATTCTAAACCTCTTTAACGCATCAAAAATCACAATTACTCAATTTGAGGCGTTGAGATCATTGATCAAACTTCACCGTTTTCTCCTCATGTGGTAACCTTTGCTTCTATTTCCAAAACTGACAAATGAAAAACAACAAAACAACTTAAACACTTGATTTAACTCTAAAATCACACAAAATTAACATGAATAACAAAAACATTGGGTTGCCTCCCAACAAGTGCTTTTGTTTATAGTCATTGGCTCAACTATTGAACCTCATTTCTCAAAGAGGCTTAGTTAATGAATAATCTACCATTTTAGGTCGTGGTGGATCATTAAAAGGTGGCTTAACAACTAGAGCCACACATTCTAATGATATGAGAGGTGGAAGTAGCTTACCTACTCAAGTAAGTCATAGATATTACCTTGTATGTGTGTCACTTGAGTACTCACCAAAGGAACGTCCACATGACCTTCTTAGGCTATAATGACTTTGAAATCTACATTCTTAACACAATCCTTAAGAGGGAAAATATATGAATCAATTGTGCTTGCCTCTTGAGGTTCAAACTTCATTCCAAACTCAATATCATATGAAATGGATATTTCTTCATTAAAACACACATTAGATGCATCACTTTGATCAAAACATAATCCATTATCACATACAACATTCCCACCATTCATAATAGGGTCATTTTGCATATTATTATACGAAATAACTTCACACAATACATGTAATTGTTCCTGCATTCTACAAAAGTGAGAAGTTAATTCATCTAATCCTTCCTCAACCCTATCAAAATGATCGGAAGTCACATTAGCTAACTTTTCTATGGCTAAATCAAATTGATTAGAAGAATTTTTTACAGCTAGCTCCCAAGATGCATTAGAATCATTAGCTGATGGTTCACTTTCTAATTCCCAAGGTAGAGGTGCATTAGCTAACCTTTCTATTGCCAATTCCCAAGATGGTTTAGATTCAAATTGGACACATTCAGGTTGGTAATCATAAAAACATGGAGAATCACTATATGCACATTGATTATCCCAACCATAAGCATAAGAATTCCCCTGATTAGGGTTTTCTTGATCAAAACAAGAATTATAATGCCCAAATTTACCACAATAATCCATATTTTGTACTTGTCTATATGTATGAGTAGCATGATAAACTCCACACAAGTCACAAATCATATGATAAGAATGAAAAGCATTAACAATCCTCTTTTGCTCAATTTTATGCATAATGGTGTTCAATTGAACTTGTAACATTATAACATCAAATTTAGCCTTTAAACTCCTTAAACCATCTTCGAAAGACATACCTTCAGTAATTTCTTGGTTACCTCTATCAAAGGAGCTTTGCACGTAGTAAACCATTCGTTGCCGATCTTCCTTCTCTCATGCATTGTCCCCCATATTGACCTACCCTCCTCATCACATAAAATTACTTTTAAACAATCTCAAAAGCAAGATTAGTCAAGAAGGTAGTTTAAAAGACAAACTAAAAAAAATAAAAAATGACTCAACAAAACACTAAAAATGACACGTAACACATAAGATATAGAAAAAACATCAAAAATAAGAAAAAATTGTCTAAATTAATAAAGTTACTCTTAACACCGATATTGACAAAATCTTCCCCAATAATGGTGCCAAAAACTTGATGTGCACGGGGTATACATATACAATTAGCTCATCCACAATCAAATTTTACATTTATCATTCCTGAATACCCCACACGCGATTTATCGCAAGTATACGAATCGTGAGCGAGTATAGGGTATTAAGGGTTGATCCCACAGGGAAGATTTTCAACTACTGGTGTTTTTTGAACTCCTTTATTATTTAGACTATCACAAGTATAAGAAATTAAATCTACACAATAAAAGTGATAAAAATACACTAGAAAGCTCCTAAAGGTATGGAATTCCTTACTACTCTTGCAAATGAATTTATCGGTTAAGTGAATGCTATTATCTTAGTTAGTTATGGCGTAATTTCCTTATGCATGTGAACCAACTCACGTAGTGAATCAACTATACTTGTAATTAAGCCATACCTACTCTCGTGGTTATGAATTAACTACAAGCTTATTTCTTTTATGAAATTACATGAAACAAGTCACTTAAGCCACATAGGTGCACCTCTACTCTCGTGAGTGTACTCCCTTGATTTATCACTTCCTTGAACTAGTGTTAAATTTCAATTCTCAGTGCAAACTTAGCACCTTTAGATAATCACAATTAATGGCCAGTTAATCATGATTAGAAAAGCAAAAGTGATAAATAACTTGCTTAAAATAATATCATCACATAACCAAATAAACACCACTAACAAGATATAGCAAGTTCATCCATACTCTATACATAAACTTTAACTAAACATGAAGAAAAACAAATCCAAACTTATATTATAATTAAACATGAAATCAAATACAAAAGAGAAAGTGATAGGAGAGATGTCACCCTTATCATATGAGTTTCAAAATCTTTGCTCCTTAATCTTCATCCAAATCTAGCTACAAATACAAGATGGAGAAACTACACTAACTACTCTATACTACCCTAACTAATGAACTAAGGAAATTCTAGTGAAAACTATATTTTTGGTGAGTTTCTCTAGCCTTCTAAAGTTTTTAAAATGATCTCCAAAGGTTGCTATTTATAGAGGAATTTAAGCTACATGTGAGTTGTTTTTTGGTTGGCAAAATTGGCTTTTGAACTCTCAAAGATTGCTTCTCAAAGTTTCCATGCTCATCTGATCATTTCCAACCGGAATCTTTGAAGAAAAAGTGGTCAAAAAGGTTGTGTGAAAAGGGAACAAGTTACAGAACAAATTGCAGCTTCAATCCACTAAAATGCGGGAAAAAAATGCGGCCGGAGCCTGCGTTTTGATCCCCCGTTTTACTCTTTGCAGGTTTGCATTTTTCTGGGCAAGATTCTTCTTTGCTCTGTTTTTGGTCCAATTTCAACTGATATTTTCTTGATGTTAGAGGCCGAACTAGCTCTTGTTAAAACTTGAAAGTTGTAGTCCTTTGAATTAGTTTTACAATGCATCAAGACTTTTCTGATTTGAAGCTCTGTGGATCGAGAAATGACCAAATTACCCTCGACTAGTCAAAACCTTGTTTCAGCTTCGACCATAGAAAATGCACTTCAATATTTCGACTTTTTGACAATGAAAATGACTGAACTGGACTTCTATGTCTCATACAAAATGTTGATCTGTCTCTTAGCTTCAAAATGGTTTAAGAATAACCTCAATCCAATGCTTGTGGCTCAAGATATAGCTGAAATGCAATAAGGTGTCAAAGCTGTCTTCACTTGCATTTCTTCCTTTGAATGTTTTGCACTTCATGTCTTCTTTAAACCAATTCAAATAATCAATAATCATCCAATTATCTTCTCAAATCACTCCATTTGATGATTGAATCATTAAACGGACAAAAGCATGAAATTTTTAACATTAAAATCCATAGAAATGCAATTTTATCACTTAAACCATAAAATACATGTTTTCTGTGAGAACCCGTAACTTTTCCATTTGTTAGGTTTTATAATCTTTCTAGGTTTTCTTATTTTCAATGGCTTGTTTTCTACACTTTCTGTATCCGGAAAATTTTCTAGATTATTTTTACTAGTAAATATAGTTTTTAGATGATTTTTCTAGTATCGAATAGATTTTGAGAAATTAAGAACGTATATCGGACGTGGGACCCGCTAGTGCGAAAAGTTCAGAAAAATTCGGCCACTAAGGTTAAGTTTCGGATACTGTGTAGAGTGATTAGTGTAGAGTGAGATATGGCGTTTTTACTGTTGCTGTTCTGGGTTGATCAGAATGCGAAAACTGCACTAGTAATTGGCCATTTTGACTGGAATTGGTTTGGATTTTGTTGTTGGTGTCTTCTGATGAAATGTATCTGAATGTCTTAGCTACCATATGCCTTTGGAATCAATGCATTTGGACCGGTATAGACCGAGTTGTACTGATTACAGTTTTGTGTGATTTGTAAACCTGCAATTACGGTTCAGGTTGTGGTATTCTGCATTTTCGACCTAGTTGTGCTAGGATTTGGACTGAGTGGCCTTCTACATTGTTGTAGCCCTGTTTCATAGATTCAAAACGGTGGATCTTGTACCCCCATCCGATAACCGTAGTGAAAGTGGTGTCATTACCGCATTATGAGGTCAAATACGTTTTTTTTTTGTTAAGGCCTAAGTTAAAGCCATTTCTTAATATCTGGTTACCTATGATGCTTATTTATGCATATGAAACCCTATTAGGGTTATAATTGGTATGGCTATATGACTCGTTATCGAGTTTCTTTTAGGGCTTGCTTTGATTTCGGTTGTTTTCTAGCTAACTTTTGTACTTGTACCACTTTGAGCCTAGCGAACGGCTTTTGGGAAATGAGATGAATTTTGTGTGAGATGTTGGGACTGATTTGAGGATATAATGAAGCCTTAATGGCTGGAAAAGTAAGAAATTTAGGGGAAGTGCTGCCCGATTTTCTAGGCCGTTTGGTTCCTTTAAGTTGGATTTACCTTTTGGTAGAATGAAAGGCTTTTGGGTTGTTTGCGCCTAGGTCTTCATGCTACCTTTTCGTTTCCAAGGGAATCATGTTTTTGCCTTCTTGCATTAGTATTTATTTGGCAAGGCGTACAACGTGTAGTCGAGCCTCACATGTGCATTCTGTTTACTCGATTGTGGAAGTAAAACCTTCAATTGGTTTATTTTGATTATTTTAGGGTTTCGTGGCGATTAAGGCCAATCTGAAGTGAAAACTTTTGAAGTTGAGCCGGTGAGTGTTCCACTACCTGCTACCCATTATGTGAAATATCTGAATATCTGAATACTTGATTTATGACTATTGAAGCCAAATACTGTTTTGATAAAATGGAGGCGAGGGTGTACTTTATCACACTCGTTCTTCTATCTGCTCATATGCCAATTTTGAGTGCCTATCTAAATCTGCCGTCTGAATCTGCTATCTGAATCTGCTATCCTGTATCTGTATCTGAATCTGTTATCTGTGTCTGCATCTGTTCGGATTTCAATGACCTATGAGCTCAATCCTGAGGCTAAGTTATTCGACTCGGGCCGGCAAGGGCCTGGACGATTAGATAACGAACCACGGTAGTCTGTTCGGGGATTTTGGGTATTGAGACCCTTGATTCCGGGTATACTCGAATATTACCATTTCTGTTCGGTTACGGTGAGCGGTCCCGGTAAAGGGGTGTTTGGTGGACGGAATTCGGTGTAAAGAGGGGTCTACGGACGCGTTGGTTCTATATGCGTTGACGGAGAGTCAACCGGTTTGGATCAAGTACTGCGCTGGAAATTTGGCTCCTGAGAGCCACCCGTATCCTTCTGATTTGAATCATTAGTTCCTTTGCTTTACATCTGACATGTGTATCTGATTGGTTAAATGTGAAATGCCATGATTTTATTGCTATCTGTTTGGTACCTCATTGAGCGCAAGCTCACCCCGTTCTGTTCCTTTTGTTTTCCTTACAGGAAAAATAAATACTTTTGGACTGGATTTGATAATCGGTTGCCGACTTGAGCTAGTTGGACATATCTTTTGTATAGCTCATTGATTTAAACCCTAAATATAGTTTGGGTCCGTTTCTCTTTTGGATTTGGCAAACCGTACATGTATCCACTTTTGAATCATTTTGGTATGCCCCTTTTGGGTTGTATATGCGAACTTGTGAGATGTAAATATTTGCTTGACGTTTGGTTGGGTTTTGATGTGTCGGTTCCTCTTCATGGCCGACTCCGACTTTGTTTTTTTTTATTTATTTTTGTGGGTTCGACTTGTTCACACGCGGTTGTATGACCCGAAAAGTATTAGATCGCGCTAATCTGAATTGTTAGTCCTGGCGAGAGCTGGGCAGGCAGTCCGCCAACCCCTTTGGTTCGCCTTAGGGGAAGGTGGGGCTGTTACAAGTGGTATCAGAGCCACTTCGCGTGGTCTCTATGCGGAGTGAGACTGGGCCAAGTGGTGTTGTGGTCCTAATTTCATGAATATGTTTAAGTGCTCGTTTGAGCATAAGTTATGAACTGGGAATGTGATAAGTGTACGAATCATTATCATGGGACTCGAGGAAGCTAGGTATGTATGTCGGGTAGGAATCCTTAATAAAGATGGTTTACTCTTGGGACCGGCCGGCTCGAGTTACGAATTATCTTAGATGGGATTCTTGCGCCCGGATACGAAAGATATGAGGGCCTAGGTTAGAAAGGATTTGATGAACTAGAAAGGCCATTCCTCGGTGGATCGTCTATGTTTGTACTTGACTTAACTGGCTGTATGTATGTGTGTGGCTTAATTTTGATCGGCTTGTATATATATGTTTGATCTTGTTTGGAATGTATAAATGTGTGTTATCATAAAAGTTTTGAGTGTTACTTACATGCATCGTGCTTATTTTGGTTTAGTATTATTGTCTAGACCAAGTAAAACTCATGGAAGGTACACAGAGTGGACGGGGCCGTGGGCGTGGAAATAGGCAACCTATACTTGAAAGGGGTACTGGGGAAACCTCATCTGGACCAAACCCTGAACTTAGGGTTGACCCCAATGTTCAAATAGCTGCTGCTATGCAGCAAATGACAGATTTGCTAGCACAAGTGGTTCAGCAACAGGGCCAAAACCCAAACCCTAACCCTGAAAACCCTGGTAACCATATCGAGAGCGAAAACAGAGCTCTCGAACGATTCCAAAAGTTTGCTCCGCCAAAGTTTGTTGGGGGACCTGACCCAGACGTTGCCGAAAGATGGCTTGAAAAGATGGTGGATATATTTGCAGCCCTACACTACCCTGACGAACGGCAGGTGACTTTTGCCGTGTTCTAGCTTGAGGGGGCAGCCCGTTCCTGGTGGAACGTAATTCGGCAGAAGTGGGAACGAGAACAAACACCTAGGACTTGGGTGAACTTCATCAGAGAGTTCAATGCGAAGTTTTTCCCTCCTCTAGTTCAGGAGAGGAAGGAAGACGAGTTCATTCGACTCCGCCAAGGAGCTCAAACTGTGGCGGAATATGAGAGCCAATTCACCCGCCTATCCAAATTTGCACCCGAACTCATCATGACCGAGCAACGGCGAATAAGGCGTTTTATCCAGGGCTTGAACGTAGAAATTCAAAAAGATCTGGCGGTAGCCCAACTTAATGCCTTTAGTGATGCGGTGGAAAAAGCCCAGCGCGTTGAAACTGCAGGGTTACAAGTTAGAAATTTCCAAGCAAGAAAAAGGGGTTTTCCGGGGAGCAGCTCAGAACAAACGAATAATAGTACAATCTCTAAAGTTCGCAAGGGAAACGGGGAAGTACGGCAACCAGGGGTGTCGCGTGATGTCCCTCAGGGAGGACTGGTCTCTGCTACTCGTGGTCCCTGTGGATATTGCGGAGGGCCAAGTCATACGGAAACAAATTGTTGGAAGAAAGAAGGAAAATGCTTGCGCTGTGGAAGCGCTGAACATCGGATTGCTAACTGTCCAGCTCGCCTGCGCGAGCGGAGAGGGAATCTGCCACCAACCAAGCCCAATTGTCAGCAACCCGCCAAGAGCAACCCTGGACAGACGAAAGGAGATGGGACGGGATCGAAGGCACCAGCTCGAGTATATTCTCTAGAGCAGCATCAGGTCCCTGACTCGTCTGAGGATGGAGAAGGTATGGTCCGTTGGGTACTTTAGATTTGATAGATTCCGTTGATAAGAAAATTTCGAGGGCGAAATTTCTTTAAGGGGGAGAGAGTGTGAGAACCCGTAACTTTTCCATTTGTTAGGTTTTATAATCTTTCTAGGTTTTCTTATTTTCAATGGCTTGTTTTCTACACTTTCTGTATCCGAAAAATTTTCTAGATTATTTTTACGAGTAAATATAGTTTTTAGATGATTTTTCTAGTATCGAATAGATTTTGAGAAATTAAGAACGTATATCGGACGTGGGACCCGCTAGTGCGAAAGGTTCAGAAAAATTCGGCCACTAAGGTTAAGTTTCGGATACTGTGTAAAATTTATCGGGTGTTAAGAGATAAGTAGAGAGTGAGATTTGATTGATGTGAGAGGAAAAGAAAAGATAAGATTGCATTTATGAGAGTGACAAGTGTCACTATATCATTGGTTTTGACTTAAGAACACTATTCACTTTTTTGACTTTTGACCAAACTTGATTAAATATCTTTAAAATTCACAAAAAATTACCATTTCTTACCTCTATAGTGGCCGGCCATCTTGAGCAAGGAGGGAAGAAGAAACTCTTCAACTTTTAGCTTCCATTTGGTTCAATCTTCCAAAACCAAGTGTTTGATCTTGATTCTACTCCATAAAATCCTACCACTTGGTGCTAGTGAGTGCTTTAGTGAAGTTTTCTTGGAGAGCTAAGGTGGTCTACAACTTCCTCTCTCTTGTTTACTTGGTAAGTGATGCTAAACTTGCTCCTACACCTAATGATGCTTAAGTTATGCTTAGTAGTGGCTAAAGTGATGTTAGTTGTGATTTATTTCTTGATTTGAAGTGATTTAGTGAAGTTTTTATTTTTTTTGAGGAATTTTCTGGTTTAATATGAATGTGATGTTGTGGTCATCTATGATGGTTGATGATGAGGGGTAATGACTCATGTGGGTGTGAATTGGTGATAATAGCAACTAATTTTGGGTTTGGAGTGAATTGTGAAAAGTGAGGGTTTGATAACCCCTAATTCTGTCCGGTTTTGGATCATAGGGTTAGAGGCCGAAATGGACTTTGCTCAAAACATGAAAGTTGTAGGTATTGATGTGCTTGAGGTGCCTGCTAAATTTCAGGTCATTTGGATTTGTGTAGAGTGAGATATGGTGTTTTTACTATTGCTGTTCTGGGTTGATCAGAATGCAAAAACTGCACTAGTAATTGGCCATTTTGACTGGAATTGGTTTGGATTTTGTTGTTGGTGTCTTCTGATGAAATGTAGCTGAATGTCTTAGCTACCATATGCCTTTGGAATCAATGCATTTGGACCGGTATAGACCGAGTTGTACTGATTACAGTTTTGTGTGATTTTTAAACCTGCAATTACGGTTCAGGTTGTGGTATTCTGCATTTTCGACCTAGTTGTGCTAGGATTTGGACTGAGTGGCCTTCTACATTGTTGTAGCCCTGTTTCATAGCTTCAAAACGGTGGATCTTGTACCCCCATCCGATAACCGTAGTGAAAGTGGTGTCATTACCGCATTATGAGGTCAAATACGTTTTTTTTTTGTTAAGGCCTAAGTTAAAGCCATTTCTTAATATCTGGTTACCTATGATGCTTATTTATGCATATGAAACCCTATTAGGGTTATAATTGGTATGGCTATATGACTCGTTATCGAGTTTCTTTTAGGGCTTGCTTTCATTTCGGTTGTTTTCTAGCTAACTTTTGTACTTGTACCACTTTGAGCCTAGCGAACGGCTTTTGGGAAATGAGATGAATTTTGTGTGAGATGTTGGGACTGATTTGAGGATATAATGAAGCCTTAATGGCTGGAAAAGTAAGAAATTTAGGGGAAGTGCTGCCCGATTTTCTAGGCCGTTTGGTTCCTTTAAGTTGGATTTGCCTTTTGGTAGAATGAAAGGCTTTTGGGTTGTTTGCGCCTAGGTCTTCATGCTACCTTTTCGTTTCCAAGGGAATCATGTTTTTGCCTTCTTGCATTAGTATTTATTTGGCAAGGCGTACGACGTGTAGTCGAGCCTCACATGTGCATTCTGTTTACTCGATTCTGGAAGTAAAACCTTCAATTGGTTTATTTTGATTATTTTAGGGTTTCTTGGCGATTAAGGCCAATCTGAAGTGAAAACTTTTGAAGTTGAGCCGGTGAGTGTTCCACTACCTGCTACCCATTATGTGAAATATCTGAATATCTGAATACTTGATTTATGACTATTGAAGCCAAATACTGTTTTGTAAAATGAAGGCGAGGGTGTACTTTATCACACTCGTTCTTCTATCTCCTCATATGCCAATTTTGAGTGCCTATCTAAATCTGCCGTCTGAATCTGCTATCTGAATCTGCTATCCTGTATCTGTATCTGAATCTGTTATCTGTGTCTGCATCTGTTCGGATTTCAATGACCTATGAGCTCAATCCTGTGGCTAAGTTATTCGACTCGGGCCGGTAAGGGCCTGGACGATTAGATAACGAACCACGGTAGTCTGTTCGGGGATTTTGGGTATTGAGACCCTTGATTCCGGGTATACTCGAGTATTACCATTTCTGTTCGGTTACGGTGAGCGGGCCCGGTAAAGGGGTGTTTGGTGGACGGAATTCAGTGTAAAGAGAGGTCTACGGACGCGTTGGTTCTATATGCGTTGACGGAGAGTCAACCGGTTTGGATCAAGTACTGCACTGGAAATTTGGCTCCTGAGAGCCACCCGTATCCTTCTGATTTGAATCATTAGTTCCTTTGCTTTACATCTGACATGTGTATCTGATTGGTTAAATGTGAAATGCCATGATTTTATTGCTATCTGTTTGGTACCTCATTGAGCGCAAGCTCACCCCGTTCTGTTCCTTTTGTTTTCCTTACAGGAAAAATAAATACTTTTGGACTGGATTTGATAATCGGTTGCCGACTTGAGCTAGTTGGACATATCTTTTGTATAGCTCATTGATTTAAACCCTAAATATAGTTTGGGTCCGTTTCTCTTTTGGATTGGCAAACCGTACATGTATCCACTTTTGAATCATTTTGGTATGCCCTTTTGGGTTGTATATGCGAACTTGTGAGATGTAAATATTTGCTTGACGTTTGGTTGGGTTTTGACGTGTCGGTTCCTCTTCATGGCCGACTCCGACTTTGTTTTTTTTTTAATTTATTTTTGTGGGTTCGACTTGTTCACACGCGGTTGTATGACCCGAAAAGTATTGGATCGCGCTAATCTGAACCGTTAGTCCTGGCGAGAGCTGGACAGGCAGTCCGCCAACCCCTTTGGTTCGCCTTAGGGGAAGGTGGGGCTGTTACATTTTCACTAAAAACTTAGTTAATCAGCTATAAAACTAATTAAAACACACTAAAAAACATGTAAAATAGATATACTTATCAAATATCCCCACACTTGAACCATTGCTTGTCCTCAAGCAATTAAGAAATATACATCAACAATGATCAAAAACTTTGAAAATAAACATATGTGAACCATTCAGGTTCATTTTCTCAAAACAAGGTAAATAACTATTGTGACGCCCCACATCTCCCTAAGGCGGACCAAAGGGTATCCGCGGACGCCTGCCTAGCTCACGCCAGGACTCAAGCAATACCATTCAATTTAAAATCGAACTAAACACTTCGATTATATCAACACGAATACAATAATGCGGAAGCGTTCAAGCTTAACAAGTCACTTAATGTATCACCAGTACATCGGGTAGTCATGAAACGACTTAAATTCAAAGTACACATCAGGGCCCAAACTTTTCAAGTTTACAATTTCCAAAAGTACAACCCAAACCAGGGCCTAGTCAAAATATATAACAGGAGTCTTAACAAAAGTACAACGGATGGTTCCTTCATATTTCTCCAAGATTCGGTCCTGTTAAGGAAAACAAAACTATAGGGTGAGCTAAACGCTTAAAAATATTAAAAGAATAAAGAGTTCTTGAGAAAACTCTATTTCTTTGAGATTGAAAAATTTTCAGTTTTACGATGAATCTTTGAAAAATCGTAAGTCGCTCGGTATAAGCCGAGAATTGGAAAACTTTATACCGTTTGAAACCGCTTAGAAAGTGCTATAAGTTCCTAGAAGACACGTTTCCATGAATCGAAGTGAAAAGTGGTCAAAAATGAGCTTGAAGACGCAGGGTTGGTTTTTTTTATGGCAGAATTAAGTTGGATTTCGGCCAACTTTGGAAATTCGGCACGATTCACACGTTGCAAACCGGTCTCTGAAATTTGCAGCTTAATTAGTGTGCAAGTGAGGTGTATAACAAAACAAGCGGATCAAGAATCGGAGTTTCGAGTACCGAGATACAGTAGCCCGAAGTTGGGGAAATTCAAGACCGGAGAAGAATTTCCAGATTTGAACCTCCAACATGAGGAATTTAATTAGGTATCGAAACGAACTTGGACTGGCACCAAAATTGGCAGTATTTTACTCCCATATGAAATGTACCACTATATCAAATTTCAGGGAAAAATACCTTCGGTAAGATAGTTAATTAGTCAACCAAAGTTCAGGAAAATTATAAGGCAATCTGCCTTGAGACTTTCATTACCCATTTCAAAACGTTTAATCAAGCAAACTATCCAATCATGGTTCATCTGTGAAATAAAGGCCTAAGAAACATCCATAATGTCTTTGGTAAGTGTTTAGTATCAAGAACATCAATTAACAAGTTCACTCCAATATCTTGTTCCAAACCAGTCCAACATTAGGGTTTTTTTCCAAAACATAGCAGTCCACTTGTTTCAGTCACAACTCAGTCAATTTAACTTGAAATCGAGCATGTCTTACGCCGTTGGAAAATACGTTCATAGGGGTAAAATATCACAGAAGAAATCATTTCCAAATTCGGCACCAATCTGGTTCAAAATCGGGCATCAAGTTGCTGCCTGAACACTTCATTCCATATGAACAGAGCAACAGGACAGCGAACTTAAAACATTTGGTTCAGCTTGCTCACAAAGAATCAGAACGTGTATTATATACCAAATTAAAGCCAGGAATGTCTAGTTTCCAACGCCACTAACAGCACATGATTTTGACATCCGAGGACAGAGTTATAGCCAAAATACTACCACTAGTCAGAATCATACGCGAACAGTTTTCCAGATTGCTAGTTTCTGAAAAAAAATTCATTTGCTCAATCAAACCTCAATATTTTCCAATGAAAATTTTCGCACATCTAAAACATCCTATAAACATCTAATTCAAGCCATTAAACCATTAAAAATTGGCCTGGAAATGGCCGAACATGGCAGGGGCAAAATCGGAAGTTTTTTGCTTCTTACACCCAATGAAATTTCTACTAATTACCCACCACTAATGCATCATTATAACTACTAAACCAACAATATAATCACCATCAATCATCACATCAGCAACAACAACCCAAGTGTGGGAATTCCAAGAGCCCACTATCACATTTTTACACCATACACAAGCTAACCAAATGCATGCATGAACTTAACAAGGTAAGATAGCTTCCAAACTTCAAGTTTTCAAGAGTGGATCATCACTTACTTTGGGTTGATGTTCAGCAAAATTTTCAGCCCTCTATTACCCCAGAAAAACCGTGATTTCCAGCCCTTGTTTGCAGCTCAAAATGATCCTCAAGTGTCAAGCTAGGTGTGGTGCAAGTTTGGTTAAATTTGGAGATGATTTCGGGTGGTTTTGAGTGAGATTAGTGAGCAGAAATTTTGTTGCAAATGAGTTAGAGAGAGGAGGGTGTTGGCCGGCTGTCTTGAGAGGAAGAGAGAGAGTGATCAGACTTTTCTTAAGCTTCCAAGGGAAGATTCTAACTTGTGGCTACAAATCACCCATTAGTCAACTCTCATTAGGGCTCGTTTGGCACGTTTTTGGCTCGATTTTCTCGCGCGTTTGGTTCACTAGTGCACTAAACCTCTAATGCATATATATTCATGTAAATATTATCCACTCTCAATTGTCCCGAAATAAGGGTCTAAAGTCCCTCAATTGAAATCGCGCGCGTGAAAACGCGTACCGTCAAATTTAACGCTATAACGCGAAACTTCCGAGAAATTCTTATAACGATTGCACTATTAACTATCACTTGAATTTTTATTCATAAGATTACCTATTTTAGGACCATAGTATAAGTCTCCAATATTCCAAACTTATTGTGCTACTACGCGGATAAAATCTCCAAGTACTATTCACTATTTTTACTAAACGCGCTCTAGGAAATTAATTTTCGAAACGAACCATTTTAAAAATATAACGAAGTTATATTACCATGTATTTAGGTCTAATAAGACTAGAAAATATTCCTTGGAAATAAAATCCAATTAAATAATTTATTAAGCCATAAATTAGGCATAAAATAATAGTTTTTACGAGTCCTCACATCCTCTCCCCCTTAAGAAAATTTCGTCCTCGAAATTTACCTTGGTTGATGAACAAGTCTGGATACTTCTCTCTGATTGTCTCTTCAACTTCCCATGTTGCCTCTTCTATTCCATGGTTCTTCCATAAAACTTTCACTAGTGGTATCTGCTTGTTCCTCAATTCCTTCACTTTTCGATCCAGAAGTTTTACCGGTCTCTCCTCATAGGTCAGGGTTTCATCAATCTCAATATTCTCCGGTTGTAAAACATGAGAGGGGTCTGGATGATATTTCTTAAGCATTGACACATGAAACACGTTATGAATACGAGATAAGCTCGGTGGTAATTCCAACTTATAGCTACATTCCCAACTCGCTGAATAATCTTATAAGGCCCTACAAACCTTGGTTGTAGTTTCTTCCCTTTTCCGGACATAAAACTTGCTTTTAAAGGCGTAATCTTGAGAAATACCATATCTCCAACAGTGAACTCCAAATCCTTCCTCCGATTGTCGGCATAACTTTTTTGTCTACTCTGAGCGGTTTGAATTCTTTGCCGTACCAATTTCACCTTTTCATTAGCCTCCTCAATCTAAGATACAGTAGTCGTGTCTAAGATTTTCCGTTCACCTACTTCATCCCAACAAATTGGGGATCTACACTTCTGACCATAAAGTGCTTCGTATGGAGCCATCTGAATAGAAGAGTGAAAACT
Source organism: Coffea arabica (assembly GCF_036785885.1). NCBI lineage: Eukaryota > Viridiplantae > Streptophyta > Magnoliopsida > Gentianales > Rubiaceae > Coffea > Coffea arabica. The sequence continues at coordinate 41,805,980 of NC_092329.1, forward strand.
ATTATTGTAGGCAAATTCCACTAAAGTCAAAAACTTACTCCAATTCTCTCCAAAATCCAGTACACAAGTCCTCAACATGTCCTCAAGAGTTTGAATTGTTCTTTCAGATTGTCCATCAGTCTGGGGATGATAGGTGGTACTAAAGTTCAACTTAGCCCCCAACACTTCTTGCATCTTTTGCCAAAACCTCGAAACAAATCTTGGATCTCTATCTGACACAATACTCACAGGTATACCATGTAGTCTAATGATCTCATCCAAGTACAATCTGGCCAACTTCTCCAATGGATATTTCATATTAATCGGCAGAAAATGAGCCGATTTAGTCAATCTATCTACTATCACCCAAATGGCATCATGGCCTCTCTGTGTCCTTGGTAAGCCTGATACAAAATCCATGGTAATATTTTCCCATTTCCACTCAGGTATTTCTAGAGGTTGCAAAAGCCCAGATGGTTTCTGATGTTCGGCTTTAACCTGTTGACAAACCAAGCATGTCTGAACAAATTGGACAATTTCCTTCTTCATATTTTTCCACCAATATAGACTTTTCAAGTCTTGGTACATTTTATTTCCTCCTGGATGTACTGTAAACTTTGATCGGTGTGCCTCTTCCAAAATTTCTTTTCTAAGCTCTTCATCCTTTGGCATAACCACCCGATTTCAAAATCTCAATATTCCATCTGATCCCAAAGTGAAATCGGTCTGGTCTCCCATCTTGACTTTCTCCACCAACTTCTGCATTTCAGGGTCCTTTTCCTGAGATTCCTTAATACGTTCCAATAGAGTGGAGGTTATCACAATATTCCCCAAAATCACTTTCCTTGGTTCTAATCGAGGATTCCAATAACTAACTTCCTCCAACAATCGAAATTCCTTAACCATCAAACCAGCCATTTGTACCTGACGGCTCAAAGCATCGGCCACTACATTGGCCTTTCCAGGGTGGTACTTAATAATGCAGTCATAATTTTCCAGAAATTCCATCCATCTGCGTTGCCTTAAATTCAGCTCCTTCTGAGAAAATAAGTACTTAAGGCTTTTGTGATCGGTAAAAACCTCAAATGTTACTCCATACAAATAATGTCTCCATTTCTTCAAAGCAAAGACCACAGCCGCTAACTCCAAATCATGGGTCGGATAATTTCCTTCATGCGGTTTCAATTTTCTAGAGGCATAAGCTATCACTTTATCATTTTGCATCAAAACACATCCCAAACCTTCCTTAGATGCATCGGTGTAAACCACAAAACTATCATGTCCATTTGGTAGAGCTAGAACAAGTGCTCTAGTCAACCTTCTTTTCAACTCCTGAAAACTTCCTTCACACTTAGAACTCCAAATAAATTTTCCATTCTTCTTGGTCAACTCAGTCATAGGTCCAGCAATTTTCGAAAAATCCTGGACGAATCTCCGGTAATACCCTGCCAATCCTATAAAACTCCGAACTTCCGTTGGGTTTTCCGGTCGTTTCCATTTCGAAACAGCTTCCACTTTAGCTGGATCCACTTTAATCCCATCCTTAGAAATTATATGTCCTAGGAAAGTCACTTCTTTTAGCCAGAATTCACACTTGCTAAATTTAGCATATAACTGATGTTCCCTCAAAATTTGTAAAACAATTCTCAAATGTTTCTCATGATCTTTCACATTCTTAGAATACACCAAAATGTCATCAATGAAGATCACCACAAATTGATCCAAGTAAGGCTTAAAAACCCTATGCATTAAATCCATGAAAGCGGCAGGTGCATTGGTTAACCCAAAAGGCATTACTGCAAACTCGAAGTGCCCATACCTCGAGTTAAAAGCAGTCTTAGGTATGTCCTTCTCCAAAATCCTCAATTGATAGTAACCTTGCCTTAGATCCAACTTTGAAAATACTACCGCCCCTTGCAGTTGGTCAAACAGTTCATCAATGTGGGGTAGTGGGTATTTATTCTTAACCGTAGCATCATTTAAGCCTCGATAATCTATACATAACCTCAAACTCCCATCTTTCTTCTTTACAAACAAAACTGGGGCTCTCCACGGGGAATCACTCTCTCGTATAAAACCCCGTTCCAGCAAATCCTGTAATTGTAACTTCAACTCCTTCAATTCAGCCGGAGCCATCCTGTATGGTGTCCTTGATATAGGTGCGGTTCCCGGAGCTAAATCAATTTTAAAAGCTATTTCCCGTTCCGGGGGTAGAGACTCCAATTCTTCAGGAAAAACATCAGAAAATTCTTTCACTACCGGTGTGTCCTCCAGATTCACCTTATCGCTAGGGGTATTAATAAGAAAAGCCAAATACCGTTGAGCTCCTTTACTTAACAATTTTCTAGCCCGAATTCCCGAAATAAGTGCAGACGAGGCTAACTTACCCCTCACATCCAATTTCAAGGTTGCCTCCCCTGGAATACACAATTGTACAATTTTCGTCCTACAATTTAACTGAGCATTATATCGGGCTAACCAATCCATCCCTAAGATCACATTATATCCTTTAATCGCCAGGCCTATCAAATCGGCCAGTAATTTTCTTTCCTTCACGCAAATTTCACTGTTCTTATACACCAGATTAGCAATTAGACTTTTGTCCCCAGTGGGTGTTTTAACCTCCAAGTCATATGGTAACTTAATTGCCTTCAAGTCTATTCCACTCATGAAATCAGGGTTTACAAAAAAGTGCGTTGCACCCGGATCAATTAAAACCCTAGCTAGGCGGTGAAAGATTGGAATTGTACCTTCGACCACTTCGGTCGCCTCTGGAACTTGTGGATAGTCCAATGCGTAGACCCTAGCCGGTACTTTCGGTCGACTCCCTCCGGCACTGGTCTGCTTAGACGTCGATTTTTCAGGCCTCTGCAGGCTTCCCCCTGACTTCGACGATTTCGGACAATTTGCAATTTGATGCTCAGTGCTCCCACACAGCAAGCATTTTCCCAGCTTTCTCCAGCAGTCATCCTCAGAGTGATTGGATTTACCACAATACCCACAAGTAACTTGAAGGGTCACAGTCGATCCAACAGATGGTGCCCCCCTAACTAGAGTCGTCCCGCTACGACCTCCCCTCGATAGAGTTCCCCTAGAAGCTCCAGAAGTTCTCGTTCCTCCTTCCCCTCTTCCCTTTTTAGAAGGGTGTACAAACTTACTGGTCTGCCCAGTAGTGCGACTAGGAAAATTCCTTTTTCTGTTGTGAAAATCCCTCACTTGAGATCTTGCATTCTCAACCCTTTGCGCTTTCTCTAAAGCCTCAGTAAAAGTAGAGATTTGGGCTGCAGCCAGGCCCTCCTGAAGTTCCACATTAAGTCCCTGTACGAACCTTCTAATCCTCCTCCGTTCATCAGCTACTAACTTAGGAGCGTATTTGGAAAGTTTAGTGAACTTCCCTTCATACTCTGCTACAGTAAGGGTTCCTTGTTTCAACTTAATAAATTCGTCCTCCCTTTTCTCTTGGATCAAGGGCGGAAGAAACTTTTCGTTAAACTCCCTTGTGAAATTCTCCCAAGTCCAAGGGGTTCGAGCTCTTTCCCATTTTCCTTTTATTAAATCCCACCAAGCACGGGCTATTCCCTCAAACTGAAAAGTAGCAAAGTTCACTCGCCTATCCTCAGTGTAGTCTAGTGCGGCGAATATATTGGTCATCCTTTCTAACCAATTCTCCGCTACTTCGGGGTCAGGTTCACCCATAAACTTAGACGGGTTAAACTTTAGGAATCTTTCCAAGGCTCTATCCTCTCCTCTATCCTGGCCCCCAGGTTGGTTAAATGGTCCAGGACCCTGTCTCTCCGCTAGACGTTCTAGGATATTAGTCATCCTATTGATGGCAGTAGCCACTTGGTTACCCTCAACGTTTTCCTGTCCCTGGGTCGGTCCAGTTGCCGATCCCTGGTCATCCCCCTGAGGTTGGGCCTGTCTAGACGCTCGCCCACGGCCTCGACCACTCCTTAATCCTTTCATTAGTCTAAATGTGCCTAGTGCAAGAAATAGATTAATTTAAGCAGAAAACAAGAAATATATCGAATTTAGAACTAACCAAGAAAGCATTGAAATTAACAATAATTTACATTCATAAGCATGTCAAGTTCGTACAATGAGCAAGTTAGGGACAATTCACAAAAATATAGCACACAGGTGCTCAAAAGTATACTTTTAATCACAGAAGACTAAAGTAAGAACAAGTGCCCAAAAGTAGGCCACACAAGCATGCAAAATACAATGGCCTCAGCACTCGCGTCACCCTAACTAGTCCTAACTGTACCAGTCAAAAGTCAAAAGAGGTCAACGACCAAGATCCTAGTCCATAGCAGGGCTATCAGGAGGAACCTCCTCCTCGGGATCCTCCTCCTCATCACCAGGAATCACTGCAGTAGTGTCCTCAACCAAACTAGTAGCATCAACCAGGATCTTGGAAGCCCGAGTACGGACATCCCGTCCTAACCTAATGAGTCGAGCCCTAGTATCCCGAAGCTCCTCATTAACCGCTGCAGATGTGGCTACCTCACCCTCTAGCACCTCCTTAAGCTCGGCAATCCGCTCACCCTGAGCGCTAACCATCTGCCTAAGCGCGTCTACCTCAGCCTGTAGATCGCGGTTGGCATCCACCAACTGACGACGCTCGTCGTTCAAAGCAAGCACCAAGTGGTTCGGGTAGGCGAAAGTCAACCTACACGAACATCGAGGGTATCTATCGTAAGGTGAGTAGCAAACTCGATCTCCTCCCGCTAGAGCTCGGTAGAAGATAGTCCTAAGAGGCTCGTAATGACCATTCGCATGGCCATTCCCGTTAGCTGTCGGGGCTCCGTTTCCATCAGCCATCCCTGCAAAATAATAACAATAATAATATTTTTTTCAGGTTAGAAACTTAAATCACTACTCAGTTCCAATATCCTGCAATGCATGCCTATCTTAATCGTTGGTTCATCCCATTCGTCACCTGAGGTAGGACTAACTTAGTTGCTAGCTCGCCTCAAGTATCACTTAGGGTAGGATTAAGTCATCCCATATCGAGTCTTAAAGGTAGAGTATCTAATATGTCTCCCATATAGACCTCTAACCTAGTGCTCTGATACCAACTGTGACGCCCCACATCTCCCTAAGGCGGACCAAAGGGTATCCGCGGACGCCTGCCCAGCTCACGCCAGGACTCAAGCAATACCATTCAATTTAAAATCGAACTAAACACTTCGATTATATCAACACGAATACAATAATGCGGAAGCGTTCAAGCTTAACAAGTCACTTAATGTATCACCAGTACATCGGGTAGTCATGAAACGACTTAAATTCAAAGTACACATCAGGGCCCAAACTTTTCAAGTTTACAATTTCCAAAAGTACAACCCAAACCAGGGCCTAGTCAAAATATATAACAGGAGTCTTAACAAAAGTACAACGGATGGTTCCTTCATATTTCTCCAAGATTCGGTCCTGTTAAGGAAAACAAAACTATAGGGTGAGCTAAACGCTTAAAAATATTAAAAGAATAAAGAGTTCTTGAGAAAACTCTATTTCTTTGAGATTGGAAAATTTTCAGTTTTACGATGAATCTTTGAAAAATCGTAACTCGCTCGGTATAAGTCGAGAATTGGAAAACTTTATACCGTTTGAAACCTCTTAGAAAGTGCTATAAGTTCCTAGAAGACACTTTTCCATGAATCGAAGTGAAAAGTGGTCAAAAATGAGCTTGAAGACGCAGGGTTGGTTTTTTTTATGGCAGAATTAAGTTGGATTTCGGCCAACTTTGGAAATTCGGCACGATTCACACGTTGCAAACCGGTCTCTGAAATTTGCAGCTCAATTAGTGTTGCAAGTGAGGTGTATAACAAAACAAGCGGATCAAGAATCGGAGTTTCGAGTACCGAGATACAGTAGCCCGAAGTTGGGGAAATTCAAGACCGGAGAAGAATTTCCAGATTTGAACCTCCAACATGAGGAATTTAATTAGGTATCGAAACGAACTTGGATTGGCACTAAAATTGGCAGTATTTTACTCCCATATGAAAGGTACCACTCTATCAAATTTCAGGGAAAAATACCTTCAGTAAGATAGTTAATTAGTCAACCAAAGTTCAGGAAAATTATAAGGCAATCTGCCTTGAGACTTTCATTACCCATTTCAAAACGTTTAATCAAGCAAACTATCCAATCATGGTTCATCTGTGAAATAAAGGCCTAAGAAACATCCATAATGTCTTTGGTAAGTGTTTAGTATCAAGAACATCAATTAACAAGTTCACTCCAATATCTTGTTCCAAACCAGTCCAACATTTGAGTTTTTTTCCAAAACAGAGCAGTCCACTTGTTTCAGTCACAACTCAGTCAATTTAACTCGAAATCGAGCATGGCTTACGCCGTTGGAAAATACGTTCATAGGGGTAAAATATCACAGAAGAAATCATTTCCAAATTCGGCACCAATCTGGTTCAAAATCGGGCATCAAGTTGCTGCCTGAACACTTCATTCCAGATGAACAGAGCAACAGGACAGCGAACTTAAAACATTTGGTTCGGCTTGCTCACAAAGAATCAGAACGTGTATTATATACCAAATTAAAGCCAGGAATGTCTAGTTTCCAACGCCACCAACGGCACATGATTTTGACATCCGAGGACAGAGTTATAGCCAAAATACTACCACTGGTCAGAATCATACGTGAACAGTTTTCCAGATTGCTAGTTTCTCAAGACAAATTCATTTGCTCAATCAAACCTCAATATTTTCCAATGAAATTTTTCACACATCTAAAACATCCTATAAACATCTAATTCAAGCCATTAAACCATTAAAAATTGGCCTGGAAATGGCCGAACATGGCAGGGGCAAAATCGGAAGTTTTTTGCTTCTTACACCCAATGAAATTTCTACTAATTACCCACCACTAATGCATCATTATAACCACTAAACCAACAATATAATCACCATCAATCATCACATCAGCAACAACAACCCAAGTGTGGGAATTCCAAGAGCCCACTATCACATTTTTACACCATACACAAGCTAACCAAATGCATGCATGAACTTAACAAGGTAAGATAGCTTCCAAACTTCAAGTTTTCAAGAGTGGATCATCACTTACTTTGGGTTGATGTTCAGCAAAATTTTCAGCCCTCTATTACCCCAGAAAAACCGTGATTTCCAGCCCTTGTTTGCAGCTCAAAATGATCCTCAAGTGTCAAGCTAGGTGTGGTGCAAGTTTGGTTAAATTTGGAGATGATTTCGGGTGGTTTTGAGTGAGATTAGTGAGCAGAAATTTTGTTGCAAATGAGTTAGAGAGAGGAGGGTGTTGGCCGGCTGTCTTGAGAGGAAGAGAGAGAGTGATCAGACTTTTCTTAAGCTTCCAAGGGAAGATTCTAACTTGTGGCCACAAATCACCCATTAGTCAACTCTCGTTTGGCACGTTTTTGGCTCGATTTCTCGCGCGTTTGGTTTACTAGTGCACTAAACCTCTAATGCATATATATTCATGTAAATATTATCCACTCTCAATTGTCCCGAAATAAGGGTCTAAAGTCCCTCAATTGAAGTCGCGCGCGTGAAAACGCGTACCGTCAAATTTAACGCTATAACGCGAAACTTCCGAGAAATTCTTATAACGATTGCACTATTAACTATCACTTGAATTTTTATTCATAAGATTACCTATTTTAGGACCATAGTATAAGTCTCCAATATTCCAAGCTTATTGTGCTACTACGCGGATAAAATCTCCAAGTACTATTCACTACTTTTACTAAACGCGCTCTAGGAAATTAATTTTCGAAACGAACCATTTTAAAAATATAACGAAGTTATATTACCATGTATTTAGGTCTAATAAGACTAGAAAATATTCCTTGGAAATAAAATCCAATTAAATAATTTATTAAGCCATAAATTAGGCATAAAATAATAGTTTTTACGAGTCCTCACAACTATTATGCAATTATTCAATTAATCTCAAGTACTCATAATATCAAATAAAGAAGAGCCAATTGTACCATAATTTTAACAAGTTCAACTCAATTCTTTATCCTTACCCAACTTTATAAGCAACTGATATGGTCAATAAAATGCTTTCTAAATCCATGATCATCTTCTTATTCAATTTAAATAGGGATTTATTCATATCATATAGCTTAATATTACTTAAGTTGTGAAAGTGTCTTTTTACGTGAAAATCGATATTTTTAGATGAAGATCGCCGGTTACTCAACATTTCACATACTCAAGTTGCTTTGCATACTCTTAATTCAAGTACCATTTTACGCGAAAGTTAACATTTGTAGATGAAGACTCCCAGTTACTAAGTACAAGAACCATTGGATTAGAACAACTCTTATTCTTTTTTTTTATTCTTCTTTTTTCATTTTTTTCTCTTTTTTTCTTTTTTCTGTTTTTTTATTAAAGATAATAATCATTCTCTCAAAAGAATAATCATTAGAAGAGTGTTACGCTTATTGACCATATTTATCACTTAACTTATAAAATCAAGTAAAGAGAAGCAATTTCATCAAATATGCAAAATGTAGACATAATTTTCTCTACTTTACAAGATATACTTTCCTATAAATATAAAAATTATAATCATATAATAGTCATTTCCAAGTTAAATGAGAAAAGAAATATTCAAGTCACAGAAATTTATCTCAAAAGTAGAAGGAATTTGAGTTACTAATAGTATGGAACTTGTTACCCCTTGGATAAAATTGAAAAAATTGGAAACTTTTTGGGGCAATTTTGCAAATGTGGACAAGATTTTGGAAAAATTTTGGCAAAGTTTCCCCTTAAAATTGGACGAAACTCCCTGCCAGCAACCCAAGATTAACAACATTCAAGTGCAATTTATATTCCAAACATCAAATCCAAGCAATAAACACAAAACTACTACAAGTGCCACACATTTCCTGCCCCACACTTAAAATACACTGTCCTCAATATGTAGGGAAAGAAAAATAACAAATGATAGAAAGAAGCACTCCCCAGTGCAATGGCTGAGATCCAGATCAACCATAAATCACGAACCTTTGCTAAAGCATAAATATCTACTAAAACTATCCAAAATAGCCAATGTAAAAGGAAAAGTTAACGTAACCCTTCAAAAGAAAAGAAAAGAAAAACCAAAGGAACATAGAAGCAAAGAAAAATGCAGCTCAAGGTGCCGCCCCAGCGCCTCCCTCACTAGCGAATCTATGACCATCACCACTATCTCCAGAAGGGGCTGAGGAGTGATGCCTAAATGATCCTCCATTCGACGCATCCTAACATCATAAGAATCTAGGCGAGCATCAATGTAATCGAGTCGTTCAACGACTTGAGTCTAATGGCAGCCTAGAATATCGAAGAGCTGCTGCCAATTGGAATGCTGTGGAGATGGAGGAGGTGGTGGCGGTGGGGCAGAAGTAGACGGCCCGGCAGAAGTAGAAGGACCGGTTGAGGTAGAGGAACCGGCTTCACCATGCTCGATGTGACCAGCTTGTCTTGATCAATCTCTCCCTAAGCGAGGTAAATTGTCCGTCGGAGTGCCCATGGCAGTAAGAGTAGCAATACATAACTCATCCATAGGTCTCATCGGAGCTCGAGGGATACCCTCCAAATGGACACCTTTCCGTACAAAAATCAAGGATAGGAGACGTGGAAACCCCAATCGATAGGAAGTCGCACTTCGTCGGCCGGCCATCCTTATGTTGCTAATTATGATATTCGGCAGTGGAATACGAGCATAAGGAGACTCCTGATTATGGAACATGTGATCCAAGAAGTAGATATCGCTATGTCAAACCTCTCCTTGACCGCTCTTCTTGGAAATCACATTGTGAGCCATGACGTAAATAATGAGACGGTGTTGATAGTTGAACACTTGCGCAAGGATGGCCTCTTTCTTCGATGAACAAAATGGTTGGTATTGTAGACCAAACCTTGTCATGGCATGTGAAGGATCCCAATGCTTGTTGGGCGAAGTAAATCCCTTCTTCAAATAAATAATCGGGCCTTGATTATTGCACTCCAAAATTCGAGCAATTGTGGCTCTAGTGATGGTCAACCTTTTTCCTCGAACAAAGGATCTAATCTCTTCACCACTATGGCCCTTTTTGTTGTCGATATTGACATAGAACTCTCGGACCAAATCTGGGTATATGTGCTGAGGGAGAGTGAGAATAGGTGCCTAACCTAATAGCTCAAAAGCCACTGTAATTCGGTAGACGGCATCAATGTCCGGAGCTATGTGCATCTCGTATATAAACTCCATGTGCTCTTGCTCCTCGAACCAATCTTGATTATCCTTAGAAGTGAATCATTCAACATCGTAGCTCGGAGGAGGTGATCACCTAGATGTGCCTCATCGCGATCTCCTTTGTTCAGGCACCAGAGATGGTGTCCTCTCAACTTTCTCTTCACTAGAAGATTCACGAATAATAACTCGTCCTCTTCTTACCATTGTGCCTAAAAATAGAAATGATTAACTCTCATACACCTTTCTAAAATTTATCTCACACTAACATTATACAAGAATTAAATCCTATAAAATGCCTAATAGAAGAATCCTTCCATTTATAGTAACCGTAGGCATTTTATAAAATTATCATTCATGTATAGGGATTAAAATTGGCATCGAAATCCACAAATACACATCTCCATATTATAAATAATTAACTAAATAATTAATAATGCCCAGTTTTATAATATAAGAAACATGTCATTAAAATTGCCAAAAATTTCTAAATTCACTAATCGATTAAAATAGGCAACAAATATGTCCCAATTAATGAAATTACCAATAATCAAGTTTATAACAATAATTCACAATTAGCTATAAACGTGATTAAGCAAAAATTATCCCAAAAAAATCACAAAATTCATCAAAATTACCCTCTATACACAATGCACATGTTAAAATATCATCAACTAATCGTTTTGAATCAAAATCATCCATTAAAAAGGGCTCAATAACAATCCAAGCTAATTTTCTTATTTTGTCCAAATATAGCAATTTATAAATTTAAACAACCAATAATCCATCAATTTGCTACATTTGAACATGTAAACATGGTTAAACAACCTTAAGAAGCATAATGGAGGCCACAAACATCAACAAATATCAATTAAAAGATGTCAGAAAGTTCAGGAAATAGAAAAATATCAACTTCTAAAATACAAAAATTTGATGAAAAAACTTACCTCAATCACGTAGAAGGATGTTTGGTGATGGCAATGATGCAAAAAGCCCTATGAAACACCCTTTAATTGACCTCCAATTGATGAATTTTAGAGCCAAGAACCCTAGCCTTCAATCTCCTTAAAACCGAATTTGATATGTTTTTTTATCGGTTAAATAGGGTCTATGAAGGTTAAATGATGTTGGGTTGATGATTTCTTGAAAGGAAATGGAGTAAAAGAGTGAATTTGTGAAGTGTGTGTAGAAAATGCAGGTGAAGAGAGGAAGAAGAAGAGAAAATATGGCCTGCATTTTCTATGCGTAAAAGAAGAGGGCTGAAAACACAGGGAGAAGACGCAGGGAAAGCCGCATTTTATGCGTTGCATTTTCTGTTCGATCCTTGCAGAATAAAAAACACGGGGAAAAAAATGCGACTTTGGTCGCGTTTTAATGGCTGCATTTTCCATTTTTGATCCATGCTATAAACGCGGGGCAAAACGAGATAGATGTCGCGTTTGATGCTCATTTTCTAAGAAATGTTTGCTTATCATATAAAACGCGACCAGAAAATGCATGGAGAACCCACGTTTTCATGGGTGCGTTTTGGATGTCTGCACTTTTAATGCAGAATTTCTGCAAGTTCTCTGTAGGCACCAAAATTTCATTTATTTTATTCAATTTTACCTTTATTCTTGTTTTATTTTATTTTATTTTTATTTTTATTGATTAAATGATAGTTAATGTTCATTTTGTTTATTTTTATAAATTAGGTTTATCATTTTCATTTTTAAGGTATTTTTGCATTAAATTTCTAAAAAAGGAAAAAATTCAAAATTTGTCTTTAACACTTTTGGATTTAATTTCTTTAAGATAAATGAAAATTGTGCAATAAGAATTAACATTTTCTTTTATTTATTTTGTTTACTTAATTTTTTTTTGGAAATATATAATAAATAAATGAAAATAAAAAGACAAGTGTACTAGGGGATCATTAGACAAGTGTATTACGGGGATATTAGACAAGTACAGTGCATGCAAATAGGACAAATGTCCTCATTCTTGGTTGACAACACATACAAGGAGGGGTTAGGTGGCTAGACACTTGGAGGCCTAGGATAATTTGGAAAAAAAAAAGAGAGCAAAAGGAAAAAAAAAGGAAGCTCGGCTGTGGAAAAAAGAAAAACCAAGAAAGATCCTACGGGGGAAGGAGGGAAAAGGAGGAAAAGGTCAGCTGAAGCAAAGAAGGAAAACGAGAGGAAAAGCAATGGGTAACAAGAGAGGGAGGAGATTGAGAGAAGGTGGAGGCTACCAAGAAAAAAGAAAGGGAAAGGGGTTGTGGAAGGAAGAAACCGGGAGAGCAAGAGAGATTGCTGAGCAACAAGAAGAAGGAAAAACGAAGGCTTACGGGCAAGGGGGGAAGAAAGAAAAAGAATCGAGAAAGAGAGGGGAGATTGAGGGAGAAGTGACGGCTAACTAGAAAAGGAAAACTGAACAAAGGAGAGGGGGGAAGATCTGGGGAGATCAAACAAAGAAAAACCAGAAAGAGAAGGGAGATAGAGCGGGGAGAGAGTTGTCGGACAAAGGAGCTGCGAGAAAAAAGCTGGGAAAAAGGAAAGCAACAAAAGAGGGTTTCGTAGAAGGGAAGAGGGTTTTTCGTGGAAGAAAAGATGGAAATGGGAAAGGAATAGAAGGTAGGAGATGCAACGACTGGAAAATTCGCTCATATTTTCCTAAAATTCGCTTATATTTTGATTAAATTACTTTATAACATCTTTACTACTTATTTACTCCCTCAATAGTTGCAATAAATCATAGAATCAAGGGTTGTACCTTTAGTTTTATAGTTAGCATAAATCAGGGTTTTCGCGTGTTTTGGCCGTGTGATCACTTGGTGGGGTGTGTGTACTAAATTTGGTGGTTAATAGTGAGTTTTATATAAGAAAAATGTGTGATTAGAAGTGTTAATAATAAGTGAGTGAATTATACGTGAAAACACTAGTACGCGCGAATTAGGGAAAAACAGGTTGAACCGCCGTGTACCGTTTGAGTGCACCACTTGAGCACTACTGTATTACCTTAATCTCCTTGTTTTTAATTGAGCTAATTAGCCCTTAATTAACCCTTAAGTCAGCCACCATTATTGACTAAGGAAAAGAAAGATATTTTGGTGGAAATATTCGTGATTGTGCCATTTGTCAAAAATCCATCCAAGGTCTTGACCAAGACCCTTTGACCAAGCCTTTCTTAGTCTTCATCTTGTAAACATCGAACCAAAACCATTTCATTTTCTTGCAAGCATGGGTAGAGAGAGTGGAGAGTGTGAGGACTTGCAAATTTCTTATATTTTTCTCAAATGCCTTTTATTTGGAATTATTTATTTATTAAAGCCCTACTACCCAATCGTTCCACAATAAGTGTAAATGAGCCTAGAAAGTAGGGTTTCACTTTTGATTTCAAGATTGGAGCAAAATTAGGGTTTTTGCGATTTTCGCCGGATGAATTTTCGGTACGGAAAAAGGATCAAATTTGGTGATTAAAAGTGACTTTTAAGTGAGAAATAATATGTGATTAGGAGCAATGATATGAGGTTAGTGAATAGGAAGTAAAAACCCTAGTACGTGAGTTTTTAAGAAAAACGGCGCGAACCGACGTGTACCGCGTACTACCGATTGAACCACCACTTGATCACCACTTTCTTGCCATACAAGTTTATCATTAATGGAGCAAAATATCTTCCCCCTCTTAGCCCTCCTATTGGCCGAAAATTAGAGGTTAGAAATGCAACAAGAGAGAGAAAAATTTGTGGTTAAGATTAGTCCAAGTGTTAGCCAAACTTGTGGCTAGAATTAATCCTTAGCTTTCCAACCTTCTTATAACACAAGCTTAGCTTAATTTCCTTCATTAATTCTGCATCTTGGCCGAAATAAGAGAGAGAGAGAGAGACAAAGAGAGTTCATCTCATTCTCCTTCATTTCTTCTCCAAATCTTGAAAAGTTTCTTCTATTCGCGCAAATCTACTCCGATTAAGTTGTTATCTAGCACAAAGGCTACCTACCGGTGTAATTTTCTTGAGGAACAAAGGCCTTGAACACTTGTTTCTAGTCTCCTTGGAAAGGTATACATGCTGGAACCTTGACTCTCCGATTAAATTCACGATTAGTTGCTAAATATGTCACATATGGTTGAATTATTGAGGTATGTGGTGAAATAGAGGCTTGGGTCATGATTTTCCATTTTATTGGAATATTTTTCAGCTTTCCTATGATTTTTCTAGTGCTTAAAATTTGGGGCTTTGATGTTTAAAGTTTAATATGGGAAGTTAAGATGGTGAAGCAAGCCAAAAACAAAGAAGTTAGCAATTGATTATAAGAATTCCAGATTTCTGGAAATTTTTCCCCTTTTCTGTCCGATTTTGTAGCTTCATGTTAGAGGCCGATTTGGCCTAGGGTCAAAACATGAAAGTTGTAGAGAATGGTATTTTTTAGGTGCCTATAAAATTTCAGCCTAATCGGAGCTATGTAGACTGTGAAAAGACGAAAATACCCTCGCTGATCTAGGTCACCTTCCAGAATTCCGCGTGGACAGTTTAGTCTTGTTGGTTGTGTTTATTCACTATAATCCGTTCAGATTTAGTCTTTTGTTAAAACATTAAAGTTTTAGTGCCCTGTCTTAGCTTTGTAACGCCGCCAAGAAAACCTTAAACGGACCTCGGTAGACTGAGATATGGTCACTTGAATGCAGTGAGGTTGATTAGCCGAATAGTTGAAACCAGGTTATGTGAGTTGGGAATTTGATCAGGTTACATTGAAAATTTGACTAAGTGATCTCATGAACATTGTAGCCCTGTGTCTTAGCTTCGAAATGGCATAAGTTGCGACTCAATCCGACAAGCGTAGCCTCGGATATGTTATTTCCCCATCCACATGTCAAATCTGTCTTTTGCTAAATCGTATTTCTGCACTTGTTATTATTGTGATTCTTATTCTTATGATATTATGAGCCTATGGAATGGCTTTTGACTTGAATTGCTGATATGTGTGACTTTGGGATTTGGTTGAGGAAAAATAATGAAGCCTAAATGGCTGGAAAATTAGGTAAACACAAAGGGCATGCTGCCCAAATTTATGCTCGAGGACTAGAAAATTATACTTGCAACCTGAGTAAGGGTTAAGAGTGATTACCACGTGAGCCATCTAGGTTGTTTATGTTTTCTTTGCCACTTCGATTCAAATAGCGATTCTTAAAGTTTTACTAGTGAGTCTAAGTTTACAAATATTTTACCTATGCCCTTTGGTTTCAACGTACTCTTTTCACTACCAAAACCATAATTATACCTTGTACTAGTACGTATTCGACTTGTACTTGACTCACTTACATCTTTGATGGTTGAAGCATAATATGTTTATTTGATTATATTAGGATACCTTGGTGATTGAGGGTGTATTCGAAAGGAAACTGTGGACGTTATTTTGCGTAAATAGGTGAGTGTTCCTGGTTTGCTATATTTTCTTGACTTCATGACTTGCATTATTGTTTGATAATGTGTTAAGTACTTTCAATGATTTCCAAAACGAGCTTTCTAGGCGAGTGTGTACTTTATCGCACTCGACCTAAGTGCATATGAACTTTTCAATGATTTAATGATTGATACATTAGTTGCGCATGATGTAAGCCTTTTTGGCTGAATTGGGCCCTGCCCTTCGTTACCAATCGACTCGAGCCAGAAGCGGACTCGGTCGGGCGATATGGTGACCCTGGGTGAACGTTTGGTATACTCGAGTATTACCTTGTAGGTTGGTGGAGCCTGGCCAACGGCCGGGAACGGGGTGAATGAACGAACGAAAGGACAAATGGGGGACTTTACTTACAAAAATGCAATTTCAGACGATTGGAGGAATAAGGGGAAATGTCAGGAGAACGAACGAACAAACAAACGAATAGCTCCATGTGAGCCGTATCCTTTTAATGAATTTGTTACTATCGCTTTCCATTGTAAATGTTTCTTGAATTATTGATACTCCATGTTTAATGTATTGAATGGATTATCTGATTATGTGTTCGGAACCTCACTGGGCTTTTAGCTCATCTCGTTAGTTTTGTTTTCCTTAGCAGGGGAAGGCGAGCAAGGACGAGAGCTCTGTATAGACTAGCTGGTCTAGCTTTTGATTTTTGTAATGGTTCTCGCCCTAGTGCTTGGCACGGGCTGGTTGTATGGTGGATTTGGAACCTTTGTATATTCGATGTTTATACTCTCTTTTGGGTTGGTAATGTATATAAGTTCCGCTTTAAGTTTTGAATCGTTGCCCTATTTATTCTTGTGAATTATCCCGATTTCTTTTAAGGATGAGTGAGTCCCGGCGAGAGCTGGGCAGGCGGCCCGTCGAACCCTTTGGTTCGCCTAAGGGGAGGTGGGGTCGTCACAGAGAGGAAGAGAGAACAATTCCTTCAAGTTTCAACTTGATTTCTAGCAAGATTTTGTGGGAAAATCAACCTCAAACCCTAAATCCATCCATAGAAGGTTGCAACAAGGAAGGAAGGAGCTTGGTATGGTGTGATTTTTGGAGAAAAAAGCTGTGATTTGATACTCTCCTTAGGAATTGAAGGTATTCTTGGCAAGGAACTACTTTTTCCTTTTAATATTGCATTTAAGTTGATATATTACTTGAATATGGAAGTTTTATGAAAGATTTCATGGGTTGTGAAGTTGGCGGAACTTTTCCAGCTTTGATTCATATTTTTCAGCCATGAGATGCTTATATCTAGTTTTGTTATAGACTTGAGAGAGATGATATGAAGATTTCTAGTTTTAATATGACTTTTAGCTTCCAAATAAGGATTTTCCAGCTTAAGGTTAAATTTCCAGCACTTAGTAATAATTTTGCCCTGTTTAAAGAACCACACTGACCTGCACATTCGTCCATGATAAAGGCCGAATCCGTCCTTGCTCAAAACATGAAAGTTGTCAGGAATGGAGTTAACTATCTACCTACAAAATTTTAGCTCAACGGAGCACTGTAACTTGTGAAATGACTAAAATACCCCTGACTGCCAAATGCCCTATTTCGCCGGCAGCTTTCTGTTTTCTCTGAGATTTCACATTTTGTCCTTGAAAATGCATGAACTGAGTGTCGATGTCTTCATAGGAAATGCAGGTCTATGTCTTAGCTTCGAAATGCCATAAAATTTGCCCCAATCCGATAAACGCTGAAAGATGACAAATCTGCCACTTAGACATTCTTCTTTAATACTAGGTTCCAGTTTTGGTCTTGGTGGTTTCATTGCTAGAATTGACTTGTATTTGGATGATATTGAGCCTAATTGAAGGGGCTATTGTGTTAAGATTGTTTATGTGTGAATTTGGGCTGAGTTAAGGAAAATAATGAAGCCATAAATAACTGAAAAATAGCTAAATACAAAGGGCATGTCACCGAAATTTTCACTTGAAGGTTAGACGTGTGTACTCTCGACTTCAGCAAAGATTTGAGGTTGAATTGAACTTGGATTGTCTATGGTATTCGAGCCTTCTTTCGTAGAGGTATATAAGCTGAAATTTGGCCGAAACTCGTACCCTTGGAAAAATGAAAGTAGTGACCACTCGGAATATGTTTTCCTCGCCTTTTGGACTCAAATGCGAATTCCGAAGTTTTAGTTGCTTCTTTAGCAACACCAAAAGAGCGAGCATCAATTTTCTAGAGTTTGATACGTAACATGAATCCTATCTAAACGAGTTTCATTTACTTGATCTGTTTAAAGCGAAACTCTTAAGTTTCGAACCCTAATTGATTTCAAGCTTTTAAATGATATTGTATCGCAGATTTGGACTCTAACCAAGGAGTTACATCTCAACGTGATTTTGACAAGCACTAAACCTTTGGTGAGTGCTTCCAAATACCTGATTGAACTTGGCACTTGTTTTCAATACTTGACCAATGTGATCGAGAACTTAAATCTTTTGATATATTTGGGATTGTATGGATGTTTGGGATAGAAATGAATATATTTGTACGTTTTAAACTTGGGAACTGTTATTTCTTGTACTCTCAAGGTTGCAATCTATTTTCCTGATGTGAATGAGTGAGTCCTGGCGAGAGATGGGCGGCGGTCCGCTACACCTTGGGGTACGCCCTAGGAGAAGGTGGGGTCGTTACAGATGGTATCAGAGCTGCTTCGCGTGGTCTCTGCGCAGGGTGAGCTTGGGCCAAGTAGTGAAGTGGTCCCAACTATATGAATAAGTATGAAGGACTTAGTGCTCTTCATGAGCGTAAGTTGTGAATCATGAAGGTTATAGGCGTAAAACCTTTATCATGATACTTGAGAAAGCTAGATATGTATGTCAGGTAGGAATCTTAAACTTGGATGCTTTGCACTTGAGAGCGTACGGCCTGAGATGTGAATTCTCCTAATTTCATATTCTTGTACCCCGAGTACCAAAAGTGGAGAGCACTAGAATAAGGGTCTATATCTTGATGGAACTTGAGATAAATTTGGATGGTAAACGTCAAGGCGTGAAAGATTCTAGTATAGGACTTGAGATTGAACTGATCAAGGAGAGTGGATCCATGGTTTGGTTTCGTGCATGTCTGGCTAGGGTTCCTATGGATGATGGCTAGTTCGTGGACGTCGTAAATGTTAAGGTGCTAGTATTGTTGCTTGTTTCATTTCTCCTGTACCTGTGTTGATTATGGTTACACATGTATTTCTTTTGAACTCATTTTAACTCTTGCTTGACTATTTATTTTCTATTTTCTACCCTTCTATGATACCACATAGGAACTTGATTTTGATTATTATCGTGCCAAGATTGAGAGTTTTTGAATTTGATATGGATATTTTGAGAAAAAAGATTGAACAAGATTTCTCTATTTGTGGTTAATAATGAAGGAATGCTGTTCGATTAGAGAAGATAGCATATTACCAGTGTATTGTGTTTGATTTTAAGATCTAGTGGAAGTAGTAACCAAGTTTTGTAGTTATCGCTTTCTCTTTTCATCGGATTCTTAAGTCTATATTACCCTGCACATTTTGAGATCTTTGTTAAACTTCATTAGCATATTAGCGTAGCCTTTACGTGGTAAAATTTTCTCTCTAGGTAAGCTTGTGGTAGTACTATGAGTAAGAGAATGTCATTTGAGAGTTGGAGGAAAATTCTATAGCATCAAGTTTTGTGCGAGCAAAGGTTAGAATTTCGAGAACGAAATTCTTTTAAGGAGGAGAGAGTGTGACGATTGGAAAATTTGCTCATATTATCTTAAAATTCCCTCTTATTTTTATTAAATTACTTTACAATATTTTCACTACTTTTTTACTCCCTCAATAGTTGCAATAAATCATAGAATCTGGGGATGTACCTTTAGTTTTATAGTTAGCGTAAATCATGGTTTTCGCATATTTTGGCCGTGTGATCACTTGGTGAGGTATGTGTACTAAATTTGGTGGTTAATAGTTAGTTTTATATAAGAAAAAATGTGTGATTAGAAGTGTTAATAATAAGTGAATGAATCATAAGTGAAAACACTAGTACGCGTGAGTTAGGGAAAAAAGGGTTGAACCGCCGTGCACCGTTTGCTACCGATTGAGTGCACTACTTGAGCACTACTTTATTACCTTAATCTCCTTGTTTTTAATTGAGCTAATTATCCCTTAATTAACCCTTAAGTCAGCCACCATTATTGACTAAGGAAAAGAAAGATATTTTGGTGGAAATATTTGTGATTGTTTCATTTGTCAAAAATCCATCCAAGGTCTTGACCAAGACCCTTTGACCAAGCCTTTCTTAGTCTTCATCTTGTAAACATCAAACCAAAACCATTTCATTTTCTTGCAAGCATGGCTGAGAGAGAGAGGAGAGAAAGAGAGAAAAATTCCTTCAAGTTTCATCTTGATTTCTAGTAAGATTTTGTGGGAAAATCAACCTCAAACCCTAAATCCATCCATAGAAGGTTGCAACAAGGAAGGAAGGAGCTTGGTATGGTGTGATTTTTGGAGAAAAAAGCTGTGATTTGATACTCTCCTTAGGAATTGAAGGTATTCTTGGCAAGGAACTACTTTTTCCTTTTAATATTGCATTTAAGTTGATATATTACTTGAATATGGAAGTTTTATGAAAGATTTCATGGGTTGTGAAGTTGGCGGAACTTTTCCAGCTTTGATTCATATTTTTCAGCCATGAGATGCTTATATCTAGTTTTGTTATAGACTTGAGAGAGATGATATGAAGATTTCTAGCTTTAGTATGACTTTTAGCTTCCAAATATGGATTTTCCAGCTTTAGTTCTAAATTTCCAGCTTAGGGTTAAATTTCCAGCACTTAGTACTAATTTTGCCCTGTTTAAAGAACCACACTGACCTTCACATTCGTCCATGATAAAAGCCAAATCAGTCCTTGCTCAAAACATGAAAGTTGTCGACAATGGAGTTATCTATCTGCCTACAAAATTTCAACTCAATCGGAACACTGTACCTTGTGAAACGACTAAAATAACCCTAACTGTCAAATGCCCTATTTCGCAGGCTGCTTTCTATTTTCTCTGAGATTTCATATTTTGACCTTGAAAATGCCTGAACCGGGTGTCAATGTTTTCATAAAAAATGTAGGTCTATGTCTTAGTTTCGAAACGCTATAAAATTTACCTCAATCCGATAAGTGTAGCTTGAGTTGTAACCAAAACGCCGAAAGATGACAAATCTGCCACTTAGACATTCTTCTTTAATACTAGGTTCCAGTTTTGGTCTTGGTGATTTCATTGCTAGAATTGACTTGTATTTGGATGATATTGAGCCTAATTGAAGGGCCTATTGTGTTAAGATTGTTTATATGAGAATTTGGGCTGAGTTGAGGAAAATAATGAAACCATAAATGGCTGGAAAATAAATAAATACAACGGGCATGCAGCCGAAATTTTCACTTGACGGTTAGGCGTGTGTACTCTCTACTTCAACAAAGATTTGAGGTCGAATTGAACTTGGGTTTTTGGAGTGTTATTTCCTCGACTAATCAGTATACTCGAGTATTACCACCAGTGTTTATTGAGGATTTTGGACCCAATAAGGGGTTTGGATGGTGGATGGAGATTGTAGCTAAGTGGTGCTCTACTGGACTGGTTACTTTACTTGAAAATTGACGGAGTGTCAACTACTACCTGATTAATCTTTGGTGAAGCAACAGGGAACTTGACACTTGAGAGCCATCTGTATCCTTATATTTTGACATGATTATTGTAAGGATCGAATACAAGCTAAGAGGGGGGGTGAATTAGGTTTTCAAAAACCAGCTAAGATATAGGCCACCTTTTTTCACAGTCTACCTTTCTTTTCTCAAGGACCACCCAATGGACCAGGTAACAAGATAACACAGGTATTCGTAAGATGAAGAGGAGAACAGTTTATGTATAAAAGCAGTAAATGAAAGTAGAATAACAAACCAGGGTTCAAACACAACTGAGGTTTGAACAACACTTTTATATACCAAGTTACTTCAAGTTGAACAAACTTGCAACCAATATCTTGTGTATAAGGGAGGGATCACTTTCTTCTTGCCCCAAACCACACTTGGTCAAGCAAGGAAGTTTTACAAGCACTCGAATAACCCTCACTGATCTACACTATTGAAGAAGCTGTGTCACACTTGAAAAACTACAAGAAGATTGCACAAGCTAAGAGTACACGAGTTCTTTTTGAGTATTCTAACACTTGAATCAGTCACTATCTGATGTAGACTTGATGTACAAAGTTTTTCTGAGGTGGTTGATTTTTTCTTTTTATAGGAGACCAGAAAGTTCTTCAATTAATGCTATCAAAGGGTAGAAGGCGACTGAAGAGTCAACTAGCCATTGGTGCTGTCGGACGTCCGATGTTTAGTTTTTATGCGTCCGAACGAGATCAATGAGTTCTGGAAGTTTTCTTGAATCCCTTAGGACGTCCGATCATGCGTCCGAGGGCAGGATGCATACTTGAACTTTCTTTTTCAATTCCTTCGGACGGCCGATGCGTCTAGAGTGTTGCGTCCGAAAAGCAGCAACACTTGTCGGACGTCCGATACTCAAGTGTTGAGCGTCCGATCATGATCAGTAATCATAGAAGCCCTGGCTTGTCTTCTTCGGACGTCCGAGTCTGAGTTCTTCACACGTCCGAAAATACTCAAAAGATGTCGGACGTCCAATACTCTCCTTTTGTGCGTCCAACATCATCCTCAGCACTCTTAATCCTTTTTTATCTTCTTTTTCTGCTTTAAATCCACAGACCTGTTTGGTGTCATTTCTGAAAGGGATCTCTACAAAAAGTATTAGTAACATCCATTTGTTTTGTAATCATCAAAAGATATGAATTGAGATAAACAATCTCCCCCTTTTTCATGATGACAAAACATTTGGATAGAGAAAAAAATATAACAGCTCCCCCTAACGAAGTGCATGAGTAGCTCCCTCTAACGAATTGCATGAGTATACAGGAAGAAACGCAATCAACATCATCAATGCTAATCCAACTCAACTCCCCCTGAAACTGACTCCCCCTGACTAGTTATTCAACACCATCAGTGCTAATCCAAATCCAATTCTCCCCTTTTTTGTCATCACAAGATTGAGTATCAGTTTTGATACCAGCAGTACGTCCCATCAGAAACATAATCAGTATATTTACAATGTACATCACAGTTTGGAATCAATCATTTAGCAGATATCAAACAAAAACATTCATTCATTCAGCAGATTTCAAAAACACATACCCAATCATAACACCCATTCAAAACATTCATAACAAACACTTAGTTATAACATTCATAAACAGTAGAAAATATCCAGTTGTACAGACCAGGTGTTCAACACTTAGTACAAAAATGCAATGGAAAAGATGAACTATAATCCTAGATTAAGGTGCAGTGACCTAGTAGTGCGTAGATGGTGATTTTAGATGATCCAGGTCTTCTCCTGGCCAGACGATACTGTGCAAAATCCTCTTCTTCCTCGGTTTCTTCATCACCATCTTCATCTGATTCCTCAGTTACTGGAGCCTTGCCTTTATTCTTGGGCTGAGAACTGGAAGCTGGTGTGGTCTCAATACTAGTAGTTGGTCTTGTGGGCACAGATCTTGGCTCATTTATATTGTTCTCAGGTGTTGGAGGAACAAGAAGGTTTTTTTTTTTCAATGAAGGAGGATTTTTTGTCAGAGGTCATGGTCATCATGAGACCTTCTTCAATAAGCAAGACATGCTGTTTGAGATCTTCAAGTAAGGAAATGACTTCAGAATTGGATGCAAAGGACCTGCTAGCAGACTTTCTAGGATGAATGGTGAAAGGAGAGACAAAGTCTGACTGATCACGAGGAGTCCTAGGAGTGACAGGGGTTTCATGAAAATTTTTCCTTCTAGACTCAGCCACAGTCTCCTTATAGCACCAATGGCCTTCAAAAAATTTTAAGTTCTTTCGTTCAAAGTAAGCTTTTGAGAAAACTGATGAAGCACTGTCTTTGGGAGATTTTCCAGAAAAAGGAATTTCAAAATGGGCAAAGATAGGGGTTAGAAATCTGCCATACGAGAGCTTCCTACAACTGTCAGTGCTAATTTTGAGCAAGAACTTACACATTACAAATCCAAAGTCAATGCGGATTTTTTCAACAAAGCAGTAGAACAGATAGAGTTCCATTTTATTTGCATCTGTTCTGTGGCCATCAGTTGGCACCAACAGATTTGAAATGATGGTGAAGATGATCAGATTCTGAGGACTAAGATCATCCAGTCTTGCCTCAGCAGGAGTATTGAATGTGGTTTGAAAATAGGTCATGAGTTTAGCATTGTAAAAATGATGGTAAGTAGAAGGAAATTCCTCATACGAAAAGAAATTTGTAATTTTTCCTTTGAAACTAGGTTCAATACTGGTTTTCAGAATGGAATTAACAATGTTAGGAGTTAACATGATGTCTACAGAATTGACCCGAGAGATGAGTTCAGTATGTGATTTACCCTTTCTAAGGTTAGCAAAGAATTGATAAAGCATGTCAGGGTAAAATACATTAGGAATGGTCAGAATATGAGTCCATTTCTGAAATTCAAACAGTTTGATAACAGGTTCAAGGTCAAGCTTACGGAATTCATAGGGAAGGATGAGCCTTTGGGTGATAAACCCTTTTTGAGAGACTAACTCAAATCTGTCTCTGGCTTCATCATCAATGAACTTTGGAAGAGGAGTGGGTTCTTCTACTGGCTGAGACACAGGATCCTTTCCAGAACGTTTCCTGTTTGAGGTTTGTGTTGCAATGCCTCTACATTTTGAGCCTCAGTTCTTGTCCTTGGAGACTTCCTTGTAGAGGGTTCAGGAGTTTTTTGACTCCCAGTAATGTTTCCTTCATTCTGCTGATCATCAGAGGGATCAGCAGACTTCTTTTTCTTGGATTGGGGAGTGCTCTTCCTCTTTGCAGTTCTCTTTCTTTTAGCAGAGGACCTTGTGACAGTTTTATCACCCTGGATAGCCTGCTCTGGTTCCTCATCTCCACCAACAATGTTCTCTTCAGAGTTTTGCTCTTCCATCTACTCATCAGATGATTCAGCAGTTGGAATATCCAGTTTTCTTTGGGCAGTTTGCTTTATCTTACCACCACGAGTCACAATCTTCTTTTTGGGTGCCACAGGAGGTGGTTCCAAAATTTCAATGTCTTCATCCCTAAGCCTAAAGGATCGTCCGGCACTAGTAGATCCTCCTCTGATTCTAACCATGATGCAATGTGGTTGTGATTTTTGATACGGAAGGTGGTGTATAGAGGAAGAATACAGTAAGATCCAACTAGAGTGCACTAAGAAGCCGCAAGGAGGGAGTTATGTGAAGTTAGGGTTTCGTATGTGAATTGGGAGTTTTGGGGTAGTTGGGGGTTAGGAGTGATTTTTATGAGTGATTAATGAGCAATAGAGGTGTAATTGAGTTGGTTGGTTCAATTTCTCGGAACTTGGTTTGAGCAGAGAGGAATTTGAATTTCAAATATTAGAGGAAACTGAAAGGTTGCGTCCGAGACTTATGGAGGAAAACGAGCTGAGAAGAGCGGGTAACTGCCTTATAGGACTCAATTTTTGAGTGTCGGACGTCCGAACGAAGTGAAGCGTCCGACACAACTGTCCGAACCAGGGTTTTTCTGAAACTTGGACGAAGAACATTGTCGGACGTCCTTTATCGGACGTCCGATAAAGATTGACTAGAAATAAGATTTAGAATATCTTCTCTGACACGCCCAATTTTGTTCTCAAGGACACAAATTGATCTAGAGGAAGAGCTTTTGTGAGGATATCAGCGATCTGTTCTTTAGAACAAACAAACTCAACACGGATTACCCCCTTGGAGACAAGATCGCGAATGAAATGATGCTTTATATCAATGTGCTTAGTCCTAGAGTGTTGAATGGGATTTTTTGTTAGATTGATTGCACTAGTGTTGTCACAGTACATGGGTACACATTCATATACTAAACCAAAGTCATTCAATGTGTTTTTCATCCATAACAATTGAGCACAGCAAGCACCAGCAGCAACATATTCAGCTTCAGTGGTGGACAGTGAGATAGCATTTTGTTTTTTACTAAACCAAGAGATCAAGCGATTTCCAAGAAAGTTGCATATGCCAGTAGTACTTTTTCTATCTATTTTACAACCACCAAAATCAGCATCAGAGAATCCACACAAAGGAAGTTCATGACATTTTGGATACCATAAGCCAAAATTTAAGGTTCCTTTAAGAAATCTCAAGATTCTTTTTGCCGCATTCAAGTGTGATTCCTTTGGACAGGATTGAAATCGAGCACATAAGCACACAGCAAACATGATGTCAGGCTTACTAGCAGTTAAATAAAGTAAACTTCCAATCATACCTCTGTACTTCTTTTTCTCAACTTTTGTACATTCTTCATCTTTGTCAAGTTTGGTAGATGTGCACATAGGTGTTCCAATAGGCTTTGAATCCTCCATTCCGAATCTTTTCAGCAACTCTTTGGTGTATTTTGTTTAATTTATAAATGTTCCATCTTGGGTTTGAATCACTTGGAGTCCAAGGAAGAAGTTCAGTTCTCCCATCATGCTCATTTCAAATTCTTTTTGCATGATAATGGAAAAGTCCTTGCACAAATTCTCATTAGTAGCACCAAATATGATATCATCCACATATATTTTGTGAGGACTCGCAAATTCCTTGTATTTTTCCTCAAAAATACCCTTTTATTTGAAAATTAGTATTTATCAAAGGCCACTACCCAAATATTTCACATTAAGTGTAGATAAACCTAGAAAGTAGGGTTTCACTCTTCGTTTTCAAAATTGGAGCAAATTAGGGTTTTCACGATTTTCGCCAGATGATTTTTCGGTACGGAGCGAGGATCAAATTTGGTGAGTAAAAGTGACTTTTAAGTGAGAAATAATATGTGATTAGGAGCAATGATATAAGGTTAGTGAATAGGAAGTAAAAACCCTAGTACGGGTGTTTTAAAGAAAAACGGTGTGAACCGACGTGTACCGCACACTACCGATTGAACACACCACTGGACCACCACTTTCTTACCACATGAGCTCATTGATATTTGAGCAAAATATCCCTTCATTTCCAGCTGCCTTTGACCGAAATTTGTGGCCAAAAATGTAAGGGAGAGAGAGAAAAATTTGCATGGCTTTGGTGGCGCCAAGTGTCACCACCTCATGGCTCCTTAATTAATTTTTTTTTCTTGCCTTTTTATCCTTCACTTCAGCCATCTTTCTTCTTCATTTTTTCTGGTCTTGGCCAAGCAAGAGAGAGAGAAAGGGAGAGCAAGAGAAAACAAATTCCTTCTTGATTTACACCAACCAAGTGCTAAAATCGAATTCTAAACCGATTGATTGTAAGTTTGGAAGCTTGGGAAGCTAAGGGAACCAAAAACTTCAAGAAATAGTGGAGGATCACTCTTGCAAGCCTTCTTTTTGAGGTATAAAATCTGATCTATGGCTTTGATCCTTTTCTTCTTGTTTAAGATGTTAAATAGTCCATGTTTTGGGTTTGATTACAAGTGATGCAAGTTGTTGTGGTGATTTTTGGATGAAATATGTAAGTTAGAGTTTGATTAATTTCTGCCTAAACTTGTTGTATAGTTAGTATATGTTGTATATAAGGTTATATAGGGGGTTGTGGTAGCAAGTGTAGCAAGAAATTAAGAAAACTATCATTGAAACCAAAAGATTTCAGATTTCTGGAAATTTTCATCCTATTCTGTCCGAATTTGAATCCCTATGTTAGAGGCCGAATTGGCCTTAGGTCAAAGAAGGAAAGTTGTATATAATGGTATTTTATAGGTGCCTACAAAATTTCAGCTCAATCGGAGCAACGTAAGATGTGAAAAGTCCAAAATACCCTTACTGTTTTAAGTATTTCCCAAGCAGTCCGTGTGATCAGTTAAGTCCAGTTTATCACGTTTTTCGACTAGGATCCATTCTGATTTAGCTTTTTGCCAAAACATGAAAGTTGTAGTATTCTGAATTAACTTTCAAATACCTCTAAGAACACCTGATTCGGACTTGTATACTCTGAGATATGTCCATTACAGTGTTCTGCGTTTAAACAGCCGACGAATTGGTTTCTGGTTTAGTAATTTGAGAATTTGACTAAGTTACATTAGGAACTGGACTAAGTGGCCTTCATGAATGTTGTAACTCTGTGTCTTAGCTTCGAAACGGCATAGGTTTCGTCTCTATCCGATAAGCGTAGCTTTGGATATGTTATTTCCACATTCGTACGTCAAATCTGTTTTGTGCTAAGTTGAATTTCTGCACTTGTGATTGTTGTAATTCTTATTCTTATGATATTGTGAGCCTATGGAACGGCTCTTGACTTGAATTGCTTATGTGTGATGTTGGGTTGTGGTTGAGGAAAAATAATGAAGCCAAAATGGCTGGAAAATTAGGT
Organism: Coffea arabica; assembly: GCF_036785885.1. NCBI lineage: Eukaryota > Viridiplantae > Streptophyta > Magnoliopsida > Gentianales > Rubiaceae > Coffea > Coffea arabica. The sequence goes on from NC_092329.1 coordinate 41,834,000, forward strand.
AAACACAAAGGGCGTGCTGCCCAAATTTTCGCTCGAGGGCTAGGTTTCTATTTGAACTTGTATACTTTTGTTTGGCCAATACCATGACCGGTTTTCCATTTTAAAACATGATTTTTCATCCTGGGGTTCAAACAACCCTCTTCTTACTTGAAAGTCATCTTTACACGTTTTACTCCTAATTAGTCGGGTTTCTTTGTTTCCCTTAAATGTTTTGCTCGATAAACTGTAATATGTTCTCTTGTTCAACCTTAGGTTTCATTGGTGACTAAGGGTAATATCCGGAAGGATATTTTGCACGTTATTTTGCATATCTAGGTGAGTGTTCCTTGTTTGTTATATTCTCCCGGACTTCATGACTTGTTGTTGTTGTTTGATAATGTGTTAAGTGCTTTCAAGGATTTCTAAAACGAGCTTTCTAGGCGAGCGTGTACTTTATCGCGCTCGACCTTAATGAAACGTGAAATTTTCAATGATTTAATGATGGAAACATTAGTTGCGCATGATGTAAGCCTTTTGGCTGAATTGGGCCCTGCCCTTCGTTACCGATCGACTCGAGCCAGAAGCGGACTCGGTCGGGCGATATGGTGACCCTGGGTGAATTTGGTATACTCGAGTATTACCTTGTAGTCCGGCTACGTCCGGATGGGTGGAGTCCGGCCAATGGTCGGATGGGTGGAGTCCGGTCAACGTCCGGAAAAGGGGATGAACGAGGGATTCTACTTACAAAAAATGTATTTTCAAACAATTGGAGGAATAAGGGGAAATGTCAGGGGAACGAACGAACAAACGAATCGCTCCATGTGAGCCCGTATCCTTTTAATGAATGTTACTATCGCTTTCCATTGTAAATGTTCCTTGAATTATTAATACTCCATGTTTAATGTATTGAATTGATTGTTGATTATCTGTTCGGAACCTCACTGAGCTTTTAGCTCACCCCTTTAGTTTTGTTTTCCTTAACAGGGGACGGCGAGCAGGATGAGAGCATAGACTAGCCTAGTCTAGGTATTTTGTTTCTTTTGTAATGGTTCTCGCCCTAGTGCTTGGCACGGGCTGGTTGTATGGTGAAGTGAGAACCTTTGTACATTTGATGGCTGTACTTCCTTTTGAGATAGCAATATATATAAGTTCCGCTTTAAGTTTGGATTGCTGCCCTATTTATTCTTGTGATTTATTCTGGATTTGATTAAGGAACGACTGAGTCCCGGCGAGAGCCGGGCAGGCGACTCGCCAAACCCTTTGGTTCGCCTTAGGGGGAGGTGGGGCCGTCACATATTTGCACAATTAAAAGATCTCGTGAGCTTTGTTTTGTGAAAAGTGTAGTATCTGCAATGTCCCTTTTAAAACCATTTTCAATCAAAAATCCACTCAGACGTTCATACCATGCTCTAGGAGCTTGCTTTAATCCGTATAAAGCTTTTGAGAGTTTAAACACGTGATCTGGATAAGATTCATTTTCAAAACCAGGAGGTTGGTCAACATAGACCTCTTGATCTATAAATTCATTTAAGAAAGCACTCTTAACATCCATCTGAAATAATTTAAAATTCTTGAAACATGCAAATGCTAAAAACATTCTTATGGACTCCAGTCTGGCCACAGGTGCAAAAGACTCATCAAAGTCTATTCCCTCTTCTTGAGTGTATCCCTTAGTCACCAGCCTGGCCTTATTTCTAACAACCTCCCCTTTATCATTCATTTTGTTTCTAAAAACCCACTTTGTGCCAATGATAGGATGATCTTGTGGTCTGGCAACCAGGGTCCAAACCTTGTTTCTTTCAAATTGAGTTAACTCCTCTTCCATAGCTAAAATCCAGTGTTCATCATTCAATGCATCAACAACATTTTTAGCTTCAATATGTGATATAAAAGCAAGATTATCTACTAGGTGTCTAGAGGAACGAGTTCTGACCTTTTCAGATGGATCACCAATTATAAGCTCCCTAGGATGATTATGAACAAATTTCCAGGCTCTTGGAAGATCATTAGGAGTAGTGGTATTTCTCTCATTCACTTCTCCAGCTGGACTGACCTGAGTGTCAGTATCCTTTGAATCAGTTTCTGGTGAGACAGAGTCATGATTATTGATTGCTAGCTTCTTTAGTTCTTCTTGAACACCTGTATCATCATCTTCACCACAACTCTTAGAGATGTCACCATTAGATTCATCAAAAGTAATGTGTATCGCCTCCTCTATAATCAGTGTCCTACGATTATAAACTCTGAAGCCTCTTTTGTTTTCACAATATCCCAAGAAAATTCCTTCATCAGATTTCTTGTGAAACTTTCCAAGATGTTCCTTGATATTCAAAATGAAACATTTACAACCAAATACTTTGAAGTAACCAACAACAGGCTTTTTGTTAAACATAAGCTCATAGGAGGTTTTGTTCAAAATTGGTCTTAGAAGAACTCTGTTCATGGTATAACAGACTGTGTTTATGGCTTCAACCCAAAAATATTTTGATAAATTGCATTCACTAAGCATGGTTCTAGCAGCCTCTTGGAGAGTTCTATTTTTTCTTTCTACAACTCCATTTTGTTGGGGGACTCTAGCAATAGAAAATTCATGAGTAATGCCATTATGATCACAAAATTCTGAAAAATCACAGAACTTGAATTCTATCCCATTATCACTTCTAATTCTGACAATTTTCAAGCCATGCAGATTTTGCACTTTGGCAAATAATGAGGTAAAATTCTTAAACGCATCACCTTTATGAGCAAGGAATATCACCCAGGTATATCTAGAATAATCATCAACAATCACAAAACAATATTTTTTACCACCAAGGCTTGTAGTTTGTGTAGGACCAAACAGGTCAAGATGCAAAAGTTCAAGTGGTTTTGAAGTAGAAACACATTTCTTGGGTTTAAAAGATACCTCGACTTGTTTTCCAAATTGGCAGGCATCACAAATCCTGTCCTTTTCAAATCTGATTTTTGGGAGACCTCTAACAAGTTCCTTTTTAGAGATTTCTTTTAGCAAATCCATATTGAAGTGACACAGCCTTCTGTGCCATAACCAAGGGTCCTCATTTGCTACTTTGAGACATTTGAGATAGGAGGAATCAATTTTTTCAAGAACAACTACATAGACATCATTAACTCTTTTTCCTTTGAAGATAATGTTGAACTTTGAGTCAAATATGAGATATTCAAGCTTTTTGAACAATACAAACAAGTTCCAATCACACAGTTGGCTAACACTTAATAAATTGTAGCTCAGATTGTCAACGAGAAGAACATTGTGGATAAAGGTCTGACCATTCTTACCAACATCACCAATACCAACAGTTTTGGCTTTGTTATCATCTCCAAACGTTACCTTTCCACTTACTTTTTGCTTGAGTTTAATGAATTGTGATGCATCACCAGTCACATGTCTTGAACATCCACTATCAATGAATCATTTTGATTCTTCAGGAGTGTTATCCTGATTCACCTACACACAAACCCACAAGATAATATTTGGTACCCTTTACATGTTGGGTTCTTGAGAGTTAGTCTTATGTCTAACTATTCACATGCATCTCATGCCATTCCTCATGTTTTTCTTAACATAATAGTTGCTATTCATGTGACCAAATTGACAACAAAAGCTGCATACAGACATTGGATCAATCAAATGTACAGGTTTAATGAATCTTACTAGCCTTCTCCTGTGAATAGTAAACTCATTTGCATTCTGATTCAGTCTTATTTGATGAGTGTTAACATAAGGTACAGTGTCATTCTTTTGACGGTGGTTCTGTTTCAAATGGTGTAACAATTGACATAAATCATCCATCCTTTTTTTTAGGCTACTTTGCTCACTTCTAAGTATGTCACATAAATTTTTCTTTTTGTAAAGTTCAGCAAGCACATCAGTTTCAGTCCTTTTCAGGTTATCATTTTCATGCTTAAGACACTTGTTTTGTCAAAAAAGATTTACATTGTCTTGTATTAGAAAGCTAATTTTTTGCTTTAGTTCCTTGTTTTTAACATAGGATTCTTTCAAGCTGTTATGCATTTTTTCTAGAAAAGAATCAACGTCATCATCAGATTCACTATCACTATTGGTTTGAGAATTGCATTGTGTTACCTCTTCATCTCCAATAGCCATGAAGGCCACTTGAGCAGATTTCTCTTCTTCTTCAACTTCTCCTTCTGAGTTGCAATCATTCCAGGTAATCTGGAAATTGTTGAACTTTGGTTTTCGTTAAACCTTGCTTTCCTTCTTTTTCTTTATTGGACACTCATTTGCATAGTGTTCTGGTTGGCCACATTCAAAACATTTATCAGTTAGTTTCTTGTTGAACTCCAGTTTCCCTCTGTTTCTGAAGTCATTAGACTGATTTGGGAAGGAATTGCTGGATCCGCCTTTTCTAAATCTTCTCTTGTTGAGAAATCTTTTGAAGCCTCTTGTGATGAGTGCAATATCACTGTCATCACCTTCCAAATCATTTTCATCCTGTGAGGCTGGTTCATCTTCATCTTGTGAAGCTTTCAGAGCAATACTCTTTCTTCCTTTTGCGTCTTCTTCATCCTGCATCTTAGATTTAAGTTTCAGTTCGTAAGAAATTAGAGAGTTAATCAGAGATTCAATGGATAAGGAATTTAGATCCTTGGTTTCCTCTATGGCAGTCACTTTGCTTTCCCAATCCTTTGATAGAGCATTCAGAATTTTTCTGTTCTTTTCACCTAGAGAGTACTCCTTCTCAAGTACCTCTAAATCCTTGATCAGATCATTGAATCTGCAGTACATTTTGTCGATGTTTTCATGAGACTCCATCTTAAAAGATTCATATTTAGTGACCAGAATGGACTTTTTCTGTTCTTTCACGTTGTCACTACCCTCATGAATTTCTCTTAGATTATCCCACATTTCTTTGGCAGATTTACATCCTTTTATTCTAATTGACTCATTTGAGTCTAAGGCACTATAAAGTACATTCATGGCTTTGGCATTCAGTGTGAGATTGGTTCTATCTTGAGCATTCATCTCAGCTCTTATTTTTGGCCGCAACATACCTGTTTCTGCATCAAGAAAGTTAGCATCATGCGGTCCTTCATTCACAATAAACCATAGTTCAATATCAATGGATTGCAAGAAGATAACCATTCTTTTTTTCCAGCTAACATAATTGGAACCAGTAAACATGGGAGGCCTAGTAACAGACTGCCCCTCAACAAACATAGCATGACTGGTTGTCATTTTTACTCCAAGCCGCTTGAGCTTAATCTCTAGGAGACCAAGCTCTGATACCAATTGTAAGAATCGAAGACAACTTAAGAGGGGGGTGAATTAGGTTTTCAAAAACCAGCTAAGATATAGGCCACCTTTTTTCACAGTCTACCTTTCTTTTCTCAAGGACCACCCAATGGACCAGGTAACAAGAGAACACAGGTATTCGTAAGATGAAGAGGAGAACAGTTTATGTATAAAAGCAGTAAATGAAAGTAGAATAACAAACCAGGGTTCAAACACAACTGAGGTTTGAACAACACTTTTATATACCAAGTTACTTCAAGTTGAACAAACTTGCAACCAATATCTTGTGTATAAGGGAGGGATCACTTCCTTCTTGTCCCAAACCTCACTTGGTCAAGTAAGGAAGTTTTACAAGCACTCGAATAACCCTCACTGATCTACACTATTGAAGAAGCTGTGTCACACTTGAAAAACTACAAGAAGATTGCACAAGCTAAGAGTACACGAGTTCTTTTTGAGTATTCTAACACTTGAATCACTCACTATCTGATGTAGACTTGATGTACAAAGTTTTTCTGAGGTGGTTGATTTTTTTCTTTTGATAGGAGACCAGAAAGTTCTTCAATTAATGCTGTCAACGGGTAGAAGGCAACTGAAGAGTCAACTAGCCGTTGGTGCTGTCGGACGTCCGATGTTTAGTTTTTATGCGTCCGAACGAGATCAATGAGTTCTGGAAGTTTTCTTGAATCCCTTAGGACGTTCGATCATGCGTCCGAGGGCAGGATGCATACTTGAACTTTCTTCTTCAATTCCTTCGGACGGCCGATGCGTCCAGAGTGTTGCGTCTGAAGAGCAGCAACACTTGTCGGACGTCCGATACTCAGGTGTTGAGCGTCCGATCATGATCAGTAATCATAGAAGCCCTGGCTTGTCTTCTTCGAACGTCCGAGTCTGAGTTCTTCACACGTCCGAAGATACTCAAAGGATGTCGGACATCCGATACTCTCCTTTTTTGCGTCCGACATCATCCTCAGCACTCTTCATCCTCTTTGATCTTCTTTTTCTGCTTTAAATCCATAGACCTGTTTGGTGTCATTTCTGAAAGGGATCTCTACAAAATGTATTAGTAACATCCATTTGTTTTGTAATCATCAAAAGATATAAATTGAGATAAACAATTATTAGTTATTGGGTTATTGTTTCTTTTGAAAAATTTTACACTCACTCATTTTGAGATTTGCTACTTGAAGTGTTATTGCTCAATTTTATGAACTTGTTATGTTCGCTATTTTGCTACGTTGATATTTGTACTTTTAAATAATGATCAACTTGCTATTTGAAACTTCGCTGGACTTTTAACTCATTCCATACCATTTGTTTTCCTTACAGGGGATATGAGCGAGGCGCGAGACTAGTACGGGCTAGCATAGTTTAGTTTTTGGAAAATTTGCGATTGTACTCGTACTAGTCGCTCAATTAGGGTTGAATGTATTGAGAAATAAAATCTTTTGATATATTTGGGATTGTATGGATGTTTGGGATAGAAATGAATATATTTGTATGTTTCAAATTTGGGAACTGTTATTTTGTATACTCTCAAGGTTGCAATCTATTTTCCTGATGTGAGTAAGTGAGTCCTGACGAGAGTTGGGCAAACGGTCCGCTAAACCTTGGGGTACCCCCTAGGGGAAGGTGGGGTCGTCACAGATGGTATCAAAGCTGCTTCGCGTGGTCTCTGCGCAGGGTGAGTTTGGGCCAAGTAGTGATGTGGCTCCAACTATATGAATAAGTATGAAGGATTTAGTGCTCTTCATGTGAGAACCCAGAAAAAAAATTTATTTAGGCATTATTCTCTTCCTGTGCACTCGTTTTCCTATATATTTCTTTACTATGTTACTTTTAACAATATTTTACCAGTAAATATAGTTTTTAAATCATTTTTCTAGTATAAGTTAGTTCATGAGAAATTAGACATGTATATTGGACATGGGACCCGCTAGATACATTTAGTGAGAGAAATTCGGCCAATTAGATTAAATTTTTACATAAAGGGATTTAATTACTAGGTGTTAGGAGATATTTAGAGGTTACCTAGATGGATTAACCATGAGGAGACAAGAAAATAACTTCAAGCAACAACAAAGGGCCAAGTGTCACCATTTAGTCAAAGTAGTCTTGCCTAACTTTTGCCTAACTTTCTTTAACTTTACTAAAAGACCAATTTTGACCCAAATTATCCTCATTTCATGCTCTCCTTGGCTGAACCTCTCTAGAGAGAAAAGAAAAGAAAGCTTCAACCTTTCATCTTCTATTCTTGCACAAATCTTGAAAAATCAACCGATTAACTCTTGAATTAGTCCACAAAATCAACTTGCTAAGGAAGTTTGAAGGACTTGGTGGAGTTGTTTTGGAAGAAAAATCCCTAAGCTACTACCTTTCTTGAGGAATTAAGGTATTTTGCTTGGAACTCACTTTTTGTTTCTAATAATGGCCAATTGGCGCCTTATGGTAGCTAATTAGGTGATTTTATGGAAGATTTTATGGATTGGAGTGGAGTTATCTAAATTTCTGTTTTTTTTTTGAGAATTTTTCTGTTTTCCTATGATGGATATGGTTGGCTTGAATTGATGGCTCTAAATGGTGTTAAATAGACCTCTTGTGCGTTAATTGCGGTTGTTTGCGGAAAATTTCCGCTTGTGAGGAAAAATTTCAGATTTAGGGTTTCTAATTAGGGCTTTTCTATGGTTGGTTGTTGAGCTTCTAATTGGCTATAATTGAGGGGTATTGTGACCCTAATGAAGTATATTGAACGGCCTATGAATTGTTTGGGTGCTTGTGGTTGTTTTGGACGCATTTTAATGGTTGATTATAGGTTGGAAAAGCTGAAAGTTTAGGGAAAATACTGTCCAAATGTTTAGGATATTGGATTCTTATGAGTTGGGTTGAGATTGGATAGAAATGAACGGTTTTAGGGTTTGTTTCTACTTTTAACCCTAAATGTTATGTATTTTCATTTCCAAACTATATTTGGTTTTTGCCTTAATAGTTCGTTTAAAAAGGTATTCGACTCGTGTTCGAGTCTCAATTGTACTTTCTTGATTATTATAGGGCGTGCCGGTGATCCGAGGCTCACGTCGGGCAAAAACTTGTGAAATTACTTTTTTGAATTGGTGAGTGTACTACTCACATGTTTGTTATTCCGTGGCTTTCTTGTACTTGAATTCTGTGATTGGACTAGTGGTGATTATTGTTTGGGGTAGGTGAGGCGAGGGTATACTTTACCACTCTCGTACTCTCTGGGCTAGTTGACTGTTTATTATATCACTTGAATACTCTTGACTGTACTTGATTTGGTGTCGTTTGGATACCAACCTTTACTGTTAACTCTGGACCTTTACTGTTCACTATGAACTCTCCCTCATTGGAAGTCAATTGACTCGAGCCGGTAAGGACTTGGTCGAGGACATTTGACAAGCCATGGGGACTGTATTTGGGAATCTTTGGGTATGAGACCCTTGATTCCGGTATACTCGAGTATTACCAATTCTGTACTGCTTGGTGTTTGGGCCCGGTAAGGGGAATGTGTGGTGGACAGAAAATTGGAGTAAAGAGGAGTCTACGGTTGTGATTACCCTGTATACATTGACGGAGAGTCAATGAGATGAGATCAAGTATTGCAAAAGAGGAAAAGGGCTCTTGAGAGCCATCCGTATCCTTTTATTCCCTATACTTGGGTGGTGTTGATTTTGCTTACTTGACGAACGTATTTGGATTGAATATTCTTGTGTTTATATGATCCTGGTATATTTACATGATGGTACCTCATTGGGCGAAAACTCACTCCGTTAATTTTGTTTTCCTTACAGGGAACTATCTTTTGGACTTTTAATTTTGAAGAATGAGTTGAGTGGAGCTAGTTGAGATATTTTGTATAGCTCCTCAATAGTTGGAAACCCTAATTGTACTTGGATTTAAAAGCTTCCTTTTGATTTGTAAACATACGAATGTGGTTTATAAAAGTGTGTGTACTCATGTTCATGTGTTATATTTAGTTTGTATATATTCATTTCAAGGATTGTAGGAAGTTACTTGTATTCGATTGGGTCTTGGTCGGATTGTGACGTGGCAGTCGCTATTCACTTTCCGTTCCATTTTTTTTGTTTTCCCATCTCATGCTTGTTGGTTTGGTTAAGTGCGCTAGTATAGTCCGGAACGATTTGAGGTTGTGTATTACCGCCGTAGCAGTCCTGGCGAGAGCCGGGCAGGCAGTCCGCTAACCCCTTTGGTACGCCTTAGGGGAAGGTGGGGCTGTCACACTTCATGAGCGTAAGTTGTGAATCATGAAAGTCATAGGCACAAAACCTTTATCATGATACTTGAGAAAGCTAGATATGTATGTTAGGTAGGAATCTTAAACTTGGATGCTTTGCACTTGGGAGCGTACGGCCTGAGATGTGAATTCTCCTAGTTTGCATTCTTGTACTCGAGTACCAAAAGTGGAGAGCACTAGAATAAGGGTCTATATCTCGATTGAACTTGAGATAAATTTGGATCGTAAACGTCAAGGCATGAAAGATTCTAGTATTAGACTTGAGATTGAACTAATTAAGGAAGGTGGATCCGTGAGTGTCGTCATGGACTGGTTTCGTGCATGTTTGGCTAGGGTTCCTATGGATGATGGCTAGTTTGTGGGCATCATAAATGTTAAGGCACTAGTATTGTAGCTTGTTTCATTTCTCCCGTACTTGTGTTGATTATGGTTACACATGTATTTCTTTTGAACTCGTTTTAACTCTTTCTTGACTATTTATTTTCTATTTTCTACCCTTCTACGATACCACATAGAAACTTTATTTTGATTATTATCGTGTCGAGATTGAGAGTTTTGGAATTAGGTATGGATATTTTGAGAAAAAGGATTGAACAAGATTTCTCTATTTGTGGTTAATAATGAAGGAAGGCTATTCGATTAGAGAAGATAGCATATTACCGGTGTATTGTGTTTGATTTTAAGATCTAGTAGAAGTAGTAACCAAGTTTTGCAGTTATCGTTTTCTCTTTTCATCGGATTCTTAAGTCTATATTACCCTGCACATTGCGTAGCCTTTACGTGGTAAGATTTTCTCTCTAGATAAGCTTGTGGTAGTACTATAAGTACGACAAAGTCATTTGAGAGTTGGAGGAAAATTCTATAGCATCAAGTTTTGTGCGAGCAAATGTAAGAATTTCGAGAACGAAATTCTTAAAAGGAGGAGAAAGTGTGACGACTGGAAAATTCGCTCATATTTTCTCAAAATTCCCTCTTATTTTATTAAATTACTTTACAATATCTTTACTACTTATTTACTCCCTCAATAGTTGCAATAAATCATAAAATCAAGGGTTGTACCTTTAGTTTTATAGTTAGCGTAAATCAGGGTTTTCTCGTATTTTGGCTGTGTGATCACTTGGTGAGGTGTGTGTACTAAATTTGGTGATTAATAGTGATTTTTATATAAGAAAAAGTATGTGATTAAAAGTGTTAATAATAAGTGAATGAATCATAAGTGAAAACACTAGTACACGCGAGTTGGGAAAAAACGGGTTGAACCGCCGTGCATTGTTTGCTACCGATTGAGTACACCACTTGAGCACTACTTTATTACCTTAATCTTCTTGTTTTTAGTTGAGCCAATTAGCCCTCAATTAACCCTTAAGTCAGCCACCGTTATTGACTAAGCAAAAGAAAGATATTTTGCTGGACCCTTTTACCATGCCTTTCTTAGTCTTCATCTTGTAAACATTGAACCAAAACCATTTCATTTTCTTGCAAGCTTAGCTGAGAGAGAGAGGAGAGGAAAAGAGAAAAATTCCTTCAAGTTTCACCTTGATTTCTAGCAAGATTTTGTGGAAAAATCAACCTCAAACCCTAAATCCATCCATAGAAGGTTGCAACAAGGAAGGAAGGAGCTTGGTAGGGTGTGTTTTTTGGAGAAAAAAGCTGTGATTTGATACTTTCCTTAGGAATTGAAGGTATTCTTGGCAAGGAACTACTTTTTCCTTTTAATCTTGCATTTAAGTTGATATATTACTTGAATATGGAAGTTTTATGAAAGATTTCATGGGTTGTGAAGTTGGTGGAACTTTTCTAGCTTTGATTCATATTTTTTAGCCATGAGATGCTTATATCTAAATTTGTTATAGACTTGAGAGAGATGATATGAAGATTTCTAGCTTTAATATGACTCTTAGCTTCCAAATAAGGATTTTCCAGCTTTAGTTCTAAATTTCCAGCTTAGGGTTTAAATTTCCAACACTTAATACTAATTTTGCCCTGTTTTAAATACCACACTGACCTGCACATTTGTCCATGATAAAGGCCGAATCAGTCCTTGCCCAAATGTGAAAGTTGTTGGGAATGGAGTTAACTATCTACTTGCAAAATTTCAGCTCAATCAGAGCACTGTACCTTGTGAAACGACTAAAATACCCATGACTGCCAAATGCCCTATTTCGCGGACAGCTTTCTATTTTCTCTGAAATTTCACATTTTGACCTTGAAAATGCATGAACTGGGGGTCGATTATTCATAGGAAATGTAGGTCTATGTTTTAACTTCGAAACGCCATAAAATTTGCCCCAAACCGATAAGTGTAGCTTGAGTTGTAACGAAAACGCTGAAAGATGACAAATCTGCCACTTAGACATTCTTCTTTAATACTAGGTTCCAGTTTTGGTCTTGGTGCTTTCATTGCTAGATTTCATTTGTATTTGCATGATATTGAGCCTAATTGAAGGGGTTATTGTGTTAAGAATGTTTATGTGCGAATTTGGGCTGAGTTGAGGAAAATAATGAAGCCATAAATGGTTGGAAAATAGCTAAATACAAAGGGCATGCCGCCGAAATTTTCACTCGAAGGTTAGGCGTGTGTACTCTCGACTTCATTGAAAATTTGAGGTCGAATTGAACTTGGATTGTCTATGGTATTCGAGCCTTCTTTCGTAGAGGTATATAAGCTGAAATTTGGCCGAAACTCGTACCTTTGGATAAATGAAAGTAGTGACCACTCGGAATATATTTTCCTCGTCTTTTGGACTCAAATACGAATTCCAAAGTTTTAGTTGCTTCTTTAGCAACACCAAAAGAGCGAGCATGAATTTTCTAGAGTTTGATATGTAACATGAATCCTATCTAAACGAGTTTCATTCACTTGATCTGTTTAAAGCGAAACTCTTAAGTTTCGAACCCTAGTTGATTTCAAGCTTTTAAATGATATTGTATCGCAGATTTGGACTCCGACCAAGGAGTTACACCTGAACGTAATTTTGACAAGCACTAAACCTTTGGTGAGTGCTTCTAAATATCTGATTGAACTTGACACTTGTTTTCAATACTTGACCAATATGATCGAATAATATGTGATTGGTATGGTCAGGCAAGGGTGTACTTTATCGCACTTGTCCTAATGTGATATGTACTCGTTTATTGTTGCAATTGACTTGATATATTTGTGCTTGACTTGTAAGTGCTGAGCGGCAACATGTACCACACTCAATCCGAGTGGGAGGTGCCTCTCATTCCCGTCTCCATACTTTTATCTTGATTATGTCGATTGGAGATGTTATCTCATTGACTTCTTGGGGACCCAAACCCCACTGATAGTTAATCAAGTTGAGCCGGCAAGGGTTTGGTCGATTAGATAACGAACCATGGGTATCTAGTGTTGTCGAGTAGAATGTTATCTCCTCGACTAATCGGTATACTTGACTATTACCACCAGTGTTTATTAAGGATTTTGGGCCCAGTAAGGGGTTTGGATGGTGGACGGAGATTGTAGCTAAGTGGTGCTCTACTGAACTGGTTACTTTACTTGAAAGTTGACGGATTATCAACTACTACCTGATTAATCTCTGGTGAAGCAACAGGGAACTTGGCACTTGAGAGCCATCTGTATCCTTATACTTTGTCATGATTATTACTTATTGGGTTATTGTTTCTTTTAAAAATTTTACACTTGCTCATTTTGAGATTTGCTACTTGAAGTGTTATTGCTCAATTTTATGAACTTGTTATGTTCGCCATTTTGCTACGTTGATATTTGTACTTTTAAATAATGGTCAACTTGTTATTTGGAATTTCACTGGATTTTTAACTCATTCCATACCATTTGTTTTCCTTACAGGGGATATGAGCGAGGCGCGAGACTGGTACGGGCTAGTATAGTCTAGTTTTTGGAAATTTTGCGATTGTAGTCATACTAGTTGCTCAATTAAGGTTGAATGTATTGAGAAATTAAATCTTTTGATATATTTGGAATTGTATGGATGTTTGGGATAGAAATGAATATATTTGTACGTTTCAAATTCGGGAACTATTATTTCTTGTACTCTCAAGGTTGCAATCTATTTTCCTGATGTGAGTAAGTGAGTCCTGGCAAGAGTTGGGCAGGCGGTCTGCTAAACCTTGGGGTATGCCCTAGGGGAAGGTGGAGTCGTCACAGATGGTATCAAAGCTGTTTTGCGTGATCTCTGCACAGGGTGAGTTTAGGCCAAGTAGTGATGTGGTCCCAACTATATGTGTTAGAGCCCAAAAACAAAAATTTAATTAATTTATATCATTTAATTCTATTCCTTTTCATACATTTTCCTTATTTTATTTTACTACATTAATTTTCTGGACACTTTATAAGTGAATATAGTTTTTCCAACCATTTTTCTAGTATAAGTTAGTTCGGGTTAAATTTGAAGTGCATTATGGATGTGGGACCCGCTAGTGCGGTAAATGCGGTATATTGTTGACAACTCATTGGAGTTAATTGTAAAGATTAAAAGAAGTTGAGGCCATAGTGTGACTTTTGGTTAATCATAAATTGCTAGACTTCCTAAAGGTTCCATGAAGTTCCTAAGCTTAATTGTGATTGGCTAATCAAAAAGGCATTGGACTTTGACCAAGATTGGTAACTTTAATAAAATCAGATTTTTGACCAAAATTCATTCATTTTCTTGTCTCTTTTGGCTGAAATTAGAGAGAGAGAAAAGAAAAAAAATTCCTTCATCTTCCACTTCAATTTCTTGTCCAAATCTTGAGTTCTAACCGATTAATTTGCAAACCACTCCATAAAACTTGCTAGCTAAGGAAGATTGAAGCTCTTGGTGGAGTTGTTTTGGAAGAAAAACCCCTAAGCCATCACCTTTCTTGATATTTCAAGGTATCATGTCTAGCCATCCTTTCTTTGTTCTTGATTTTGTTAAATTAATGACTTGTGATAGCTAAAGAGATGTTTTAGTGGAAAATGTCTGACTTGAATGCAAAAATTTCCAGTTAGGGTTTCATTTCCTCAATTCTGCCCGTTTCTGTTTGACCAGGTTAGAGGCCGAATTTGTGAGAACCCGTAAAACCCTAATTATTTTCCTAGGGTTTATTTCCCCCTTAATTGCATGTTTTCTGCATTTTCGGGCCTAGGAATATTTTTCTGGTAGATTTTATGAGTAATTATAGTTTTTAGATGATTTTTCTAGTATTGGTGAATTTTTAGAAAATTAAGAATATATTTTGGACGTGGGACCCACTAGTGCGAAAAGTACGGAAAAATTCGGCCAATAAGGTTAAGTTTCGGATACTGGTGGAAATTTATCGGGTGTTAAGAGATAAGTAGAGGGTGACATGGCATTGATGTGAGAGGAACCAAGTGATAGGAAGGCATTAAATGAAGTGCCAAGTGGCACTATGTGATTGGTCCACTTGTTGGACATTTTTGACTTTTCTTATCATGGATTAAATATCTCAAAAATTGACTAAAAATTCATTCTTTCTTACCTCTTGTTGGCCGATTCTCTCTCTTGGACAAGGAAGAAAAACTTCTTCAATTTACAAGCTTCAAACTATCTCAATCTTCCATTCCAACCAATTAAACTTAGATTTGCTCCATAAAATCACTCCATTAGGTGCTAGTAAGTGACTTGGTGAAGTTTTTGGAGAAGCTAAGGTGTTCCACCACTATCTCTCTCTTGTTTACTAGGTAAGTGGTACTTGAACTTCCTCCTACACTTAATGATGTTTAATTTGTGCCTAATGGGAGCTAAAGTGATGGATTATGTGATTTATTTCTTGGTTTGTGATGAATTGGTGAAGTTTTTATTTTTTTGAGGAATTTTCTGGTTTAATATGATCATGGTGTTGTGGTTGTTTATGATGGTTGATAATGAGGGGTAATGACTATAGTAGGTGTGAATGATAGATAATTGCAACCAATTTTGGATTTGGAAGGAAAAGTGAAAGTTAGGGTTCTATCATCCCTAATTCTGTCCGGTTTTAGATCATAGGGTTAGAGGCCGAATTTGACTTTGCGCAAAACATGAAAGTTGTAGGTATTGATGTGTCTGAGGTGCCTGTAAAATTTCAGGTCATTTGGATGAGTGTAGAGTGAGTTATGCCGTTTTTACTGTAGCTGTTCTGCTTTGATCAGAATGCGAAAACTGCGATAGTAATTGGCCCTTTTGACTGGAATTGGTTTGGATTTTGAAGTTGGTGTCTTCTGATGAAATGTAGCTGAATGTCTTAGCTAACATATGCCTTTGGAATTTCGGCATTTGGACTTGTATGGACTGAGATATACCGATTACAGTTTTCTGTGTTTTGCAAACCTGTTTTGGGAATTCTGGGTTAGTATTTGGCATATTTGACCTAGTTGTGTTAGGAACTGGATTGAGTGGCCTTCTACATTGTTGTAGCCCTGTTTCATAGCTTCGAAACGGTGGGTCTTACACCCCCATCCGATAACCGTAGAGAATTTGACACCATTACCGCATAATAAGGGCAAAACAGTTTGCTATTTGGGGCCAAGACTAAGGCCATTTTCTAATTTCTGGTTTGCTAGCATGCTTGTATATGTTTATAAAACCCTATTGGGGTTGTAATTGGTATGGCTATATGACTCGTTATCGAGTCTCTTTTAGGGCTTGCTTTCATTTCGGTTGTTTCCTAGCTAACTTTTGTACTTGTACCACTTTGAGCCTAGTGAACGGCTTTTGGGAAATGAGATGAATTTTGTGTGAGATGTTGGGACTAATTTGAGGATAGAATGAAGCCTTAATGGCTGGAAAAGTAAGAAATTTAGGGGAAGTGCTGCCCGATTTTCTAGGTCGTTTGGTTCCTTTAAGTTGGGTTTACCTTTTGGTAGAATGAAAGGCTTTTGGGTTGTTTGCGCCTAGGTCTTCATGCTACCTTTTCGTTTCCAAGAAAATCATGTTTTGCACCCTTGCATTAGTAATTATTTGGCGAGGCATACGACTAGTAGTCGAGCCTCACATGTGCATTCTGTTTACTCGATTCTGGAAGTAAAACCTTCAATTGGTTTAATTTGATTATTTTAGGGTTTCTTGGCGATTAAGGCCAATCTGAAGTGAAAACTTTTGAAGTTGAGCCGGTGAGTGTACCACTCCCCTCCATTGCTGTTTAACTTGATTTCTGCTCTGCAATCTGTTTATTTGTTCGAGACGGGGGTGTACTTTATCACACTCGTTCTCTAGTCTGTTCATATGCCAATTTACTATGCAAAATTTGAATCTGTCATCTGTGTCTGCATCTGTTCGGATTTCTATGACCTATGAGCTCAATCCTGTGGCTAAGTTATTCGAGTCGGGCCGGCAAGGGCCTGGACGATTAGATAACGAACCACGGTAGTCTGTTCGGAGATTTTTGGGTATTGAGACCCTTGATTCCGGTATACTCGAGTATTACC
This sequence comes from Coffea arabica, assembly GCF_036785885.1. Taxonomy (NCBI): domain Eukaryota; kingdom Viridiplantae; phylum Streptophyta; class Magnoliopsida; order Gentianales; family Rubiaceae; genus Coffea; species Coffea arabica. The sequence continues at coordinate 41,850,914 of NC_092329.1, forward strand.
ATTTCTGTTCGGTTACGGTGAGCGGGCCCGGTAAAGGGGTGTTTGGTGGACGGAATTCGGTGTAAAGAGGGGTCTACGGACGTTTGGTTCTATATACGTTGACGGAGAGTCAACCGGTTTGGATCAAGTACTGCGCTGGAAATTTGGCTCCTGAGAGCCACCCGTATCCTTCTGATTTGAATCATTGGTTCCTTTGCTTTACATCTGGCATGTGTATCTGATTTGTTAAATGTGAAATGCCATGATTTTGCTGCTATATGTTTGGTACCTCAATGAGCGCAAGCTCACCCCTTTCTGTTCCCTTTTGTTTTCCTTACAGGAAAATAAACAGTTTTGGTCTGGACTTGACAAATGGCTGCCAAATTGAGCTAATTGAACATATCTTTTGTATAGCTCATGTATTAAAACCCTAAGTGTACTTTTGGGGCGTTTTCTCTTCTGATTTGGCAAACCGTGTATATGTATCAACTTTTGAAAACTTTTGTATGTCCTTTTGGATTGTAATCGCTAAAGTTCAGATGTGAATGTTTGCGTGCTCTTTCGGTTGCGTTCTGACGGGTCGGTTACTATTCATGGCCGACTCCGGATTTCATTTTTTTGTTTTGGGTTATTTTACCATCTTGACTTGTTTACGCTCGTTTGTAAGTTCCGGATCGCTATTAATAGCTCTACTCTGATCCGTAGTCCTGGCGAGAGCTGGGCAGGCAGTCCGCTAACCCCTTTGGTTCGCCTTAGGGGAAAGTGGGGCTGTTACAGAATTGGCCTTAGCACAAAACATGAAAGTTATAGAGAATGATGTTTTATAGTTGTCTGTAAATTTTCAGCCCAATCTGAGCTCGGTAGCCTGTGAAAAGACCGAAATACCCCTGCTACCCTGTTTCTATCCGAGAATAGTAATCAGCTTTGGTAATTGGGTAGTTTGACTGGGAATACTACCGATTTGGTTGTTGATGTCTTCTTAAGAATTATAGCCTTGTAGCTTAGCTTTCAAATGGCTTTGGAATCACTTGAATTGGAGTTGTATATGATGAGATAATTCGGAAATACCCAGACTGGTTTAGGTAGGAGTTCAGCGAACAGGGTTGTCATTTCACCCAATCTGACCGTGCCTTTTCACCCTGATCCTTACTGAATTAGATTTTTTCCAAAACATGAAAGTTGTAGCCAATGGTATGAAATAGTGGTCTACAAAATTTCAGCTTGATCTGACTACTGTAGCATGTGAAATGACCGAAATACCCTTGGCTGTCTATGAAACCTGTTTCGCGCCCAGAATTCTGTTTTGGTGTAGTTTTCCATTTTTGATCATGAAAATGCATGATTTGGCCTTGGAGGTCTTCATAAGAAATGCAGGGTTGTGTTTTAGCTTCGAAACACCATAGGATACACTTCAATCGGACTTCGGTAGCCAGAGTTATTGCTGATTAACAATTGTACGGTTAGCCAACCTGTTTGTGAGTTTCTGGTTTCATATATGTCAATTTTGACCTAGTTGCACTACAAACTGGACTGAGTGACCTTCTTCAACATTGTAGCCCTATCTGTTAGCTTTGAAATGGTGTATCTTTCACCTTCATCCGATAATCGTAGCACCAATGGTGCCAAAACCGCAAAATGGTGTCAAAAACTGTTTTTATCCGGAAATATTTTTAGCTTGATTTTTGTATTTATTTTTGTATTTATATGACTTTAAGCCTAGTGAACGGCTTTTGGACATGAGATTATTCTATATGAGATGTTGGGACTGTTTTGAGGAAAATAATGAAGCCATTAATGGCTGGAAAATAGGTAAACACAAGGGACATGCCGTCCGTTTATCTTCTTGTAATGTGAGCAAGTTAAAGTGATTTTACGAATGTATTTTGTGACAAATTGGACGTATTTACTGAAAATATTACCGGCTCTTTTAAAAGGTGGCCGAGGGCTAAATTTCTATTTGAACTTGTATATTTCCGCTTGGCAAATAAAATGACCATTTTACCATTCTAAAACCTAATACCTCTTTGGGTTGGTTTATGAACCCTAGTAATTCCCGTCCACGGATCCAAATGCTCTATTGACACTTTAAAAGTCATTTTATACGTTTACTCGCGAGTAGTCGGGTAATCCTTGATTTCATCCAAATCATGATAGATGGATTGTAATGTGTTCTTTGTTTACTTTTAGGTTTCATTGGTGATTGAGAAGTGGACGTTATTTTGCGTGTATAGGTGAGTGTTCCCTGTTTGATATGTTTCATGATTATTTGGCTGGTATGAATGATTGATAACATGTTATATGCTTTCAATGATTGTTAAAACGAGTCTTCTAGGCAAGTGTGTACTTTATCGCACTCAGCCTAAATGATTGTGAAATTTTCAATGATTAAATGATTGAAATGTTATTTGTGCATGAATGTAAGCCTTTTGGCTGAACTGGCCACTGCCCCTTGTTACCGGTCGTCTCGATCCAGAAGCGGACTCGGTCGGGCGATTAGGGACCTGGGTGAACGTTTTGGTATACTCGAGTATTACCTTGTAGGTTGGTGGAGGTTGGTGGAGCCTGGTGAATGAATGAATGAACGAATGAATGAATGAGGGTTTTACTTATATACAAATGCATTCTCAAATGATTGAAGGTAAAAGGGAACGAAAGGAGAATGAATGAACGAATGAATGAACGAATGGCTCCTTGTGAGCACGTATCCTTTTAATGAATGTGTTTATCGCTTTCTTTTGTATTTGAATTATTGGTAACATGTAATGAATGCGTTGAACTTCTTGTTGCCTATGTGTTCGGAACCTCACTGAGCTTATAGCTCACACCTTCAGTTTGTTTTCCTTAACAGGGGAAGGCGAGCAAGGACGAGAGCCGGTATAGACTAGCTGGGTCTAGCCCTTGGTTTTCTTTTGTCATGGTTCTCGCCCTAGTGCTTGGCACGGGCTGGTTGTATGGTGATTTGAGAACCTCTGTATATTTGACGGTTGTACTTCTTCTTGAGATATTATTGTATATACGTTTTGTTTTAAGTTGGATCGTGGTTAGATATTCTTATGGTTGCTTGAAGTGATCGACTGAGTCCCGGCGAGAGCTGGGCAGGCAGTCCACCGAACCCTTTGGTTCGCCTTAGGGGAAAGTGGGGCTGTCACAATATGAATAAGTATGAAGGACTTAGTGCGTTTCATGAGCATAAGTTGTGAATCATGAAAGTCATAGGCATAAAAATTTTATCATGATACTTGAGAAAGCTAGATGTGTATGTCAGGTACGAATCTTAAACTTGGATGCTTTGCACTTGGGAGCGTACAGCCTGAGATGTGAATTCTCCTAGTTTCGCATTCTTGTACCCGAGTACCAAAAGTGGAGAGCACTAGAATAAGGGTCTATATCTCGATTGAACTTGAGATAAATTTGGATCGTAAACGTCAAGGCGTGAAAGATTCTAGTATTAGACTTGAGATTGAACTAATTAAGGAGGGTGGATCCATGAGTGTCGTCATGGACTGGTTTCGTGCATGTCTAGCTAGGATTCCTATGGATGATGGCTAGTTTGTGGACATCGTAAATGTTAAGGCACTAGTATTGTAGCTTATTTCATTTCTCCCGTACCTGTGTTGATTATGGTTACACATGTATTTCTTTTGAACTCGTTTTAACTCTTGCTTGACTATTTATTTTCTATTTTCTGCCCTTCTACGATATCACGTAGGAGCTTGATTTTGATTATTATCATGTTGAGATTGAGAGTTTTGGAATTAGGTATGGATATTTTGAGAAAAATGAAAGTACAAGATTTCTCTATTTGTGGTTAATAATGAAGGAAGGCTATTTGATTAGAGAAGATAGCATATTACCGGTGCATTGTGTTTGATTTTAAGATCTAGTAGAAGTAGTAACCAAGTTTTGCAGTTATCGCTTTCTCTTTTCATCGGATTCTTAAGCCTATATTACCCTGCACATTTTGAGATCTTTGTTAAACTTCCTTAGCATATTAGCGTGGCCTTTACATGGTAATATTTTCTCTCTAGGTAAGCTTGTGGTAGTACTATGAGTAAGAGAAAGTCATTTGAGAGTTGGAGGAAAATTCTATAGCATCAAGTTTTGTGCGAGCAAATGTTAGAATTTCGAGAACGAAATTCTTATACGGAGGAGAAAGTGTGGCGACTAGAAATTTGCTCATATTTTCTCAAAATTCCCTCTTATTTTTATTAAATTACTTTACAATATCTTTACTACATGTTTACTCCCTCAATAGTTGCAATAAATCATAGAATCAAGGGTTGTACCTTTAGTTTTATAGTTAGCGTAAATCAAGGTTTTCTCGTATTTTGGCCGTGTGATCACTTGGTTAGGTGTGTGTACTAAATTTGGTGGTTAATAGTGAGTTTGATATAAAAAAAGTATGTGATTAAAAGTGTTAATAATAAGTGAATGAATCATAAGTGAAAACACTAGTATGCGCGAGTTGGGGAAAAACGGGTTGAACCGCCGTGCACCGTTTGCTACCGATTGAGTGCACCACTTGAACACTACTTTATTACCTTAATCTTTTTGTGTTTAATTGGGCCAATTAGCCCTTAATTAACCCTTAAGTCAGCCACCATTATTGACTAAGCAAAAGAAAGATATTTTGGTGGACCCTTTGACCATGCCTTTCTTAGTCTTCATCTTGTAAACATTGAACCAAAACCATTTCATTTTCTTGCAAGCTTAGCCGAGAGAGAGAGAGGAGAGGAAGAGAAAAAAATTCCTTCAAGTTTCACCTTGATTTCTAGCTAGATTTTGTGGGAAAATCAACCTCAAACCCTAAATCCATCCATAGAAGGTTGCAACAAGGAAGGAAGGAGCTTGGTAGTGTGTGTTTTTTGGAGAAAAAAGCTGTGATTTGATACTCTCCTTAGGAATTGAAGGTATTCTTGGCAAGGAACTACTGTTTTCTTTTAATCTTGCATTTAAGTTGATATATTACTTGAATATGGAAGTTTTATGAAAGATTTCATGGGTTGTGAAGTTGGTGGAACTTTTCTAGCTTTGATTCATATTTTTTAGCCATGAGATGCTTATATCTAGTTTTGTTATAGACTTGAGAGAGATGATATGTGTGAGGCCCCAGTCCGTTCTTAAGTTTGATATTAGGTTATATTTATTATTTGTGCGGCAACATTAGGTTTTGGGACTAATTTGAAAACCCTAAGTTGGGGTTAGAATTGAAACCCTAGTTTTGTATTAAACATAAGTTTGAGTGGTGATTAAAGTTAGTTATGCTAGTGTGTGTTTTAGTGCGGGTAAGTATAGGATTTGATCCATTTTATATAGGTTAAGTGAGTTTAAAAGTTAGAAAACCCTAAGCTAGCAAAACCTTTAGTGTTATGATATATTAGAAGTCTAAGTTGGGTTTAAAACCCTAATTTTGCCTATGACAAAAATATTGTTGTTTAACTGCTTTTATGTGAGATGAAGTATGTTTAAGTATAGGTGATTAAGATAGGAAAGTGATTAGTGAAGCAATTAAGTGTAATTACATGTTTGGATTAGATTAAGCTTACAACTTATGGAGTAAATTGATAGAAAAGTAAAGGTTTAAGGGCAAGAGTGGAACAAAAGTTAAATTGAAGTACAAGGGCTAAGAAGCAAATAAAGTCCTTTTGTGTAATTGGTTGGCTAATAAATATCTCTCCTAAGTGGGTTTGCACCACGTATAAAGTCATAGGAAACACAACTAAGTCATTGGATGACAAAAGAAAACAAACAAACAAGAGGAAAAGAGAGAGAGTTGGAGCCGTGAGAGGGAGAAGAAGAAACCAAGGGGAATTTTGCTAAGTTCAACCAAATTTCTTCCATAGATTTACATCTTGAGGCATAAAGAGTCCATCTTGGAGCTAGCTTGAGTTTCTTAGCCATCATAGAACCTTCGTCTTGAGGTAAGAAAGCTTCTATACAAAGTTAAAGGTGGTTGATGATACTTGAAATGGGGAAATGATGAAAATAGTTGTTAGTTGTCATTGATTATGGTTTCACTTGTGTTTATCACTTGTTTTTATGGAGTAATTTGATTAAATTTGGGCCTTGATGATTCGGCCATAGGAGCCCTAATTAGGGTTTCATGCTAAACAAGTTAATTAGCTCTAATTTTGTGCTATGAAGATTGTAATGGTTGTGTTTGATGATTTGTTTTATTTGTTTGGTGAGTGGATGGTAAAAACTGATTTGGATTAAGAAACCCTAGGTTTCCTTAAGTTAGTTCAGCTTGGTCAATGTTTAGTTGGTTAGGGTTTGGTTAGTAAGTTGTTAGATTAAGTTTGGTAATGCAAATAAAGTTAGTTTAAGGATCATGGTTAGTTTTGGCAATTTTGTAGTGGCTTAGAGGGAAAACTTCGGACCATTTGTAGGTCATTTGGAAGTTAGTATATGTGTGTTTATTTGGTATGAATTTGATTGGAAACCTTGCATGAGAACCATGAAAACGAACCATGCGTTTGCGATGCGTGGAACCGTTCAAAACCCCAAACAGGGCAGCCCAGAACCTGAACTTAAGCTCCATTTTTCTTGATGCTGCGTGCTGAAACATTGAACCAAGTCTTTGACCAAGCCTTTCTTAGTCTTCATCTTGTAAACATTGAACCAAAACCATTTCATTTTCTTACAAGCTTCGCCGAGAGAGAGAGGAGAGGAAGAGAGAAAAATTCCTTCAAGTTTCATTTTGATTTTGTGGGAAAATGAACATCAAACCCTAAATCCATCCATAGAAAGTTACAAAAAGGAAGGAAGGAGCTTGGTAGGGTGTGTTTTTTGGAGAAAAAAGCTGTGATTTGATACTCTCCTTAGGAATTGAAGGTATTCTTGGCAAGGAATTACTTTTTCCTTTTAATCTTGCATTTAAGTTGATATATTACTTGAATATGGAAGTTTTATGAAAGATTTCATGGGTTGTGAAGTTGGTGGAACTTTTCTAGCTTTGATTCATATTTTTTAGCCTTGAGATGCTTATATCTAGTTTTGTTATAGACTTGAGAGAGATGATATGAAAATTTCTAGCTTTAATATGACTCTTAGCTTCCAAATAAGGATTTTCAGCTTTAGTTCTAAATTTCCAGTTTTGGGTTTAAATTTCCAGCACTTAGTACTAATTTTGCCCTGTTTGAAGAACCACACTGACCTGCACATTTGTCCATGATAAAGGCTGAATCAGTCCTTACTCAAAACATGAATGTTGTCGGGAATGGAGTTAGCTATCTATCTGTAAAAGTACAACTCAATCGGAGCAATGTACCTTGTGAAATAACTAAAATACCCCTGACTACCAAATGCCTTATTTCGAGGGCAGCTTTCTGTTTTCTCTAAGATTTCACATTTTGACCTTGAAAATGCAAGAATTGGGTGTCGATCCTTCATAGAAAATGTAGGACTATGTCTTAGTTTCGAAACGCCATAAAATTTACCCCAGTCCAATAAGTGTAGCTTGAGTTGTAACCAAAACGCCGAAAGATGACAAATCTGCCACTTAGACATTCTTCTTTAATACTAGGTTCCAGTTTTGGTCTTGGTGGTTTCATTGCTAGAATTGACTTGTATTTGAATGATATTGAGCCTAATTGAAGGGGCTGAGTTGAGGAAAATAATGAAGTCATAAATGGCTGGAAAATAGCTAAATCAAAAGGGCATGCTGCCGAAATTTTCACTCGAAGGTTAGGCGTGTGTACTCTCGACTTCAGCCAAGATTTGAGGTCGAATTGAACTTGAATTGTCTATGGTATTCGAGCCTTCTTTCATAGAGTATATAAGCTGAAATTTGGCCGAAACTCGTACCTTTGGATAAATGAAAGTAGTGACCACTCGGAATATATTTTCTCGTCTTTTGGACTCAAATACGAATTCCAAAGCTTTAGTTGCTTCTTTAGCAACACCAAAAGAGCGAGCATGAATTTTCTAGAGTTTGATACGTAACATGAATCCTATCTAAACGAGTTTCATTCACTTGATCTGTTTAAAGCGAAACTCTTAAGTTTCGAACCCTAGTTGATTTCAAGCTTTTAAATGATATTGTATCGCAGATTTGGACTCCGACCAAGGAGTTACACCTGAACGTGATTTTGACAAGCACTAAACCTTTGGTGAGTGCTTCCAAATACCTGATTGAACTTGACACTTGTTTTCAATACTTGACCAATATGATCGAATAATATGTGATTGGTATGGTCAGGCAAGGGTGTACTTTATCGCACTTGTCCTAATGTGATATGTACTCGTTTATTGTTGCAATTGACTTGATATATTTGTGCTTGACTTGTAAGTGCTGAGCGGCAGCATGTACCACACTCAATCCGAGTGGGAGGTGCCTCTCATTCCCGTCTCCATACTTTTATCTTGATTATGTCGATTGGAGATGTTATCTCATTGACTTCTTGGGGACCCAAACCACACTGATAGTTAATCAAGTTGAGCCGGCAAGGGTTTGGTCGATTAGATAACGAATCGTGGGTATCTAGTGTTGTCGAGTGGAATGTTATCTCCTCGACTAATCGGTATACTCGACTATTACCACCAGTGTTTATTAAGGATTTTGGGCCTAGTAAGGGGTTTGGATGGTGGACGGAGATTGTAGCTAAGTGGTGCTCTACTGGACTGGTTACTTTACTTGAAAGTTGACGGAGTGTCAACTACTAATTGATTAAACTCTGGTAAAGCAACAGGGAACTTAGCTCTTGAGAGCCATCCGTATCCTTATACTTTGACGTGATTATTACTTATTTGGTTATTGTTTCTTTTGAAAAATTTTACACTCGATCATTTTGAGATTTGCTACTTGAAGTGTTATTGCTCACTTTTATGAACTTGTTATGTTTGCTATTTTCCTACGTTGATACTTGTACTTTTAAATAATAGTTAACTTGCTATTTGGAACTTCACTGCGCTTTAGCTCATTCCATAGCATTTGTTTTCCTTACAGGAGATACGAGCGAGGCACGAGACTAGTATAGGCTAGCATAGTCAAGTTTTTGGAAATTTTGCGATTGTACTCGTACTAGTCGCTCAATTAGGGTTGAATATTTGGGATTGTATGGATGTTTGGGATAGAAATGAATATATTTGTACGTTTCAAACTTGGGAACTGTTATGTCTTGTACTCTCAAGGTTGCAATCTATTTTCCTGATGTAAGTAAGTGAGTCCTGGCGAGAGTTGGGCAGGCGGTTCGCTAAATCTTGGGGTACACCCTAGGGGAAGGTGGGGAGTCGTTACAGATGGTATCAGAGCGGATTCGCATGGTCTCTGCGCAGGGTGAGCTTGGGCCAAGTGGTGATGTGGTCCCAACTATATGAATAAGTATAAAGGACTTAGTGCTCTTCATGAGCGTAAGTTGTGGATCATGAAGGTTATAGGCGTAAAACCCTTATCATGATACTTGGGAAAGGTAGATATGTATGTCAGGTAGGAATCTTAAACTTGGATGCTTTGCACGTGGGAGCGTACTGCCTGAGATATGAATTCTCCTAGTTTCGCATTCTTGTACCCGAGTACCAAAAGTGGAGAGCACAAGAATAAGAGTCTATATCTAGATTGAACTTGAGATAAATTTGGATGGTAAACGTCAAGGCGTGAAAGATTCTAGTATTGGATTTGAGATTGAACTAATCAAGGAGAGTGGATCCATGAGTGTTGTCATGGACTGGTTTCGTGCATGTCTGGCTAGGGTTCCTATGGATGATGGCTAGTTTGTGGATGTCGTAAATGTTAAGGCGCTAGTATTGTAGTTTGTTTCATTTCTCCCGTACCTGTTTTGATTACGGTTACACATGTATTTCTTTTGAACTTTTTTTAACTCTTGCTTGACTATTTATTTTCTATTTTCTACCCTTCTACGATACCACATAGGAACTTGATTTTGATTATTATCGTGCCGAAATTGAGAGTTTTGGAATTAGGTATCGATATTTTGAGAAAAAGGATTGAACAAGATTTCTCTATTTATGGATACTAATGAAGGAAAGCTATTCGATTAGAGAAGATAGCATATTACCAGTGTATTGTGTTTGATTTTAAGATCTAGTTGAAGTAATAACCAAGTTTTGCTGTTATCGCTTTCTCTTTTCATCGGATTCTTAAGTCTATATTACCCTACACATTTTTAGATCTTTGTTAAACTTCCTTAGCATATTAGCGTAGCCATTACGTGGTAAGATTTTCTCTCTAGGTAAGCTTGTGGTAGTACTATGAGTAAGAGAAAATCATTTGAGAGTTGGAGGAAAATTCTATAGCATCAAGTTTTGTGCGAGCAAATGTTAGAATTTCGAGGACGAAATTCTTTTAAGGAGGAGAGAGTGTGATGACTGGAAAATTCGCTCATATGTTCTGTGACGGCCCCACCTCACCTTAAGGCGAACCAAAGGGTTCGGCGGACCGCCTGCCCAGTTCTCGCCGGGACTCAATCGTTCACTACGATCCTCAAATAGATTACAATATAAATCTCAAATATACATCAAATTCTCCAATAATTACATATCCTAAGCAAAGCATCCACGCTTAGAATTAGTTTCCGCTTCATACATCCATGCGATCCTTAATACCAACTATTATACAAGAGGAAGTTCAAAATTTCAAAGTACATAAACATCCACGTCAATTCCAAATCTAAACTGTACAAGATATAAGCCATCCAGCCACGTGAATAAGTACTACAAGCCTTTCCTTCGCCACGAGCCCTGTCGAGGGGAATAAAATAGTTTTGAGGTGAGTTAGAAGCTCAGTAAGTAACCAGTAAAATCAGTAATCAAATATATTTCAAGATAATGCACTTCGATGATGTCATGAGTCAAAGATCTAATGTACATTTATTGCTCTCGTCAGTCAGTGAAGTCATTGCACTTAAACACCCAATGCTCAAATAGATCACTTAACGTGAAAAAAATAAGAGGGAGCAACGTTGGTGCTCCAAATCATGTCATGAACAATAAACAGGAGTGGAGACGTTGGTGTTCAGCACAAGACTCCCCAAGAACTCATTTAAGCCAAATCATGTCATGAACTCACATGCACGCACACATAATATGCAGTCGAGTAAATAATGCAAGAAACATTTCAAAAGTACTTCAGAAACAGTTTAGGGTCACTCACCTCCACGGCTCAGAAATCATCCATCATTTATCATTGCCTTGCCCGAGTCCAAGCCCTAAATCACAACTCAAAGCAATCATACATTCTCAAAGTTCGGACAGCATTTCCCCATAAATGCTTCATTTCTAACCTACAATATATTACCAATCACACATACGGTTAATAAGCAATAAAATATATCCAATTAGACCACAATATCCTTGAATCAAAGCTAATTAGAAGCTTAAGAGCCACCATTAGAAAAACCCCCAATTAAACCCTAGAAACCGGAATTCATTCCCTCAAGCGTAAATTTTCCGCAACGAATGTAATCAACGTAAAAAGTTCCGTTTAACACCTTTCAGCACAATATTCATAACTGAAGCTACCCTTATCGGATTGAAACAAATCTTATGGCATTTCGAAGCCAAGACATAAAGCTACATTTCTTATGAAGACCTCCAAAGCCAAATCATGCATTTTCATGGTCAAAAATGGAAATTTCCACGAAAATAGAAATCTGGGCGCGGAACAGGGTTCATGAACAGTCAAGGGTATTTCGGTCATTTCATATGCTACAGTTCTTGGATCGAGCTGAAATTTTGCGGGAAGCTATTAACACCATTTGCTACAAGTTTTATGTTTTAACCTAAGCCTGATTCGGCCTCTAACATGCTCGAATAAATCCAGTTAGAATAGGGCAAATGTAAACCCTAAACTTGGAATTTCGTATCAAACCAGAAATTTTCCGCAACCAAGTTCAACTAACATATACAAGCTTCATTTTACACCATTACCAGCCATCATACCATGATCAAACCATGATCCTCATACAAAACAGAAAAATAACAATAATAAATCAAAATTCATCAAACCTTCGCTTCCAACCATAATCACACCATATGTCATCATATTAAACCAATAAAGCCACCAATTGAACATTATCAAAACTAAAGGGAAAGATTCTTAACAACTCACCTTGTAACCTCAAGACAACAAGCAACTTAGCACCTTTGCTTCTCAAACCACTTCACCACTCACCTTAATCCTACCAAGAGAAAGCTTTTTATGGAGCAAATCAAAGTTTTAACGGTTGGTTTGTGAGATCAAGGCAAGAAATAGAAGAAACAAGTTGACAGCTTTCTTTTCTTTTCTTATTGAGAGGGCTGGCCAAAGGAGTTAAAAATAAAGAAATAAATTAGCCAAAATTAGCTTTAAGAAAGTAAAAATATCTTGATCAAAAGTCCAAGGATGAATTGAATGGGGACACTTGTCACCCTTTTGCTTAAAACTTATCTCTTTGTCTCTCTAATACTAATCCATATAGGTAACTTCTAATTATCTCTTAGCACCTTGTAAAATAATATCACTTAATACAAAACTCCAACAAGTTGTCAAAAATTTATCGCATTTACCGCACTAGCGGGACCCACGTTGATAATACACTTCAAACTTAACGTGGACTAACTTATATCAAGGAAATGATTTGAAAACCATATTCCCTTATAAAAATGTATTAGAAATTAATATATTGAAGAAAGGCATAAAATTATAGACAAAGAAACAAAATAATGTCTAGAAAATATATAAAAATTTTCGGATTCTCACACTCATTCTTTGGGGACATCACATTTTCTCAAAATTTCCTCTTATTTTTATTAAATTATTTTATAATATCTTTACTACTTATTTACTCCATCAATAGTTGCAATAAATCATAGAATCATGGTTGTACCTTTAGCTTTATAGTTAGCGTAAATCAGGGTTTTCACGTATTTTGGCCGTGTGTTCACTTGGTGAGGTGTGTGTACTAAATTTTGTGGTTAATAGTGAGTTTTATATAAGAAAAATTGTATGATTAGAAGTGTTAATAATAAGTGAGTGAATCATAAGTGAAAACACTAGTTTGCACGAGTTAGAGAAAAATGGGTTGAACCGCCGTGCACCGTTTGCTACCGATTGAGTGCACCACTTGAGCACTAGTTTATTACCTTAATGTTCTTATTTTTAATTGAGCTAATTAGTGTGAGGACCCAAAAATTTTCACATTTTCTCAACATTATTTTATTTCTTTGACTATATTTTATACTTTCCTTGCAAATATTAAATTTTCTATGCATTTTTACAAGTAAGTACAATTTTAAAATCATCTTCCTAGTATGAGTTAATGTACGTTGAGTTTGAAGTGTATTTTGGACGTGGGACCCGCTAGTGCGGTAAATGCGTTATATTTTGGCAACTTGTTGGAGTTTTGTATTAAGTAATATTATTTTACAAGGTGCTAGGAGACAATTGAAAGTTAGCTAGATAAATTACCATTGGTAGACTAAAGGATAAGCTTAAAACCCTAAAAGGAGCCAAGTGTCACTATACTATTAGAAGTTGGACTTTTGACCAAGGTTGGTAACTTTACTAAAATCAGATTTTTGACCAAAATTCATTCATTTTCTTGTCTCATTTGGCTGAAATTAGTGAGAGAGAAACCAAGAGAGCTCTTCAAGTTCTAGCTTCCAAATTTGCTCAAATCTTGAGTTTCAACCAACCAAATCACAAACTACACCATACAAGTGATCATTAGGGAAGGTTAAAGGTATTGGTGGAGTTGTTTTGGAGGAGGAAAGATTAAGCTCCTACCTTTCTTGTGGTTTTAAGGTATTTTGCCAAGAACATCCTCTTTACTTCAATTAATTGCTTATTAGTGGTTTTTAGTTGCTTTAGATGTTGTTTTGTGGAAGATTAGCACTTGAATGCATGAATTCCAGCTTGGATGATAACCTGCTCTGCTTCTACCCGATTCTATTTCACCTTGTTAGAGGCCGAACTAGCCTTAGCACAAAACATAAAAGTTGTAGAGAATGATATTTTATAGTTTCCTGCAAAATTTCAGCTCAATCGGAGCAACGTAACCTATGAAAAGACTGAAATACCCCTGCTGCCCTGTTTCTGTCCGAAAATGAAAATCAGCCTCTATAAGTGGTTAGTTTGACCAGGAATATTACCGAATTGGTTGATGATGTCTTCTTAAGAATTATAGCCTTGTATCTTAGCTTTCAAATGGCTTTGGAATTACATGAATTGGAGTTGTGTGTGACTTTGGAATTGATTGAGGAAAACAATGAAGCCATAAATGGCTGGAAAAATAGGTAAATACAAAGGGCGTGCTACCCAAATTTTCGGTCGAAGGCTAAGTTTCTATTTGAATTTGTATATTTTCGTTTGGCAAATACTATGACTGTTTTCCATCTTAAAACATGATCCTTCTTCAATTGGAAACTCCAAATGTTTACTTACGCTTACCAAATAAAAAGGAGTGGTTTAGGATTTTCTTGGGTATTTTGTCCTCCCTTTTACATGAATTTCATTAAGACATTTAGTCTATAATATCTACTTGAATATGAGATGATTTTGAACCATATAAATGATCCCGAAAACAGTATTTCTTAGCCTATCTAGTTGGATTCCGACTTGTCTTTGGTTCAAGTGTTTCCATTGGAAAATTTTATAACCCTTTTGAGTTGGGTTTTATGTTTCGACTATGAAACCCTAGTTATTTTTGTCCACGAGTCCAAATGTCCTCGTTTCACTTTAAAATCTTTTATACGTTCTACTCATCAATTGTCGAGTTCTTTGATTTCACCTAATTGTTTGTGTTAGATGAGCTGTAATATTCTTTCTTGTTTAATCTTAGATTTTCTTGGTGACTAAAGATAATATCCGGAAGGATATTTTGCTCGTTGTTTTGCGTATATAGGTGAGTGTTCCTTGTTTGTTATATTTCCTTGACTTATTGGCTTGTTATTATTGATTGATAATGTGTTAAGTGCTTTCAATGATTGTTAAAACGAGATTTCTAGGCGAGTGTGTACTTTATCGCACTCGACCTAAATAAATGTGAAATTTTCAATGATTAAATGATTAAATGCTAGTTGCGCATAAATATAAGCCGTTTGGCTGAACTGGGCCCTGCCCTTCGTTACCGATCGACTCGAGCCAGAACCGGACTCAGTCGGGCGATATGGTGACCCTGGGTGTGAACGTTGGTATACTCGAGTATTACCTTGTAGGTTGGTGGAGTCTGGCCAACGTCTAGGAGGGGGTGAATGAAATGAAACGAACGAACGAACGAGGGTTTTACTTACAAAAATGCATTTTCAAATGATTGGAGGAATAAGGGGAAATGTCAGGAGAACGAATGAACGAATGAAAGCATGGCTCCCTATGAGCCCATATCCTTTTAATGAATGTGTTATTACCGCTTTCCATTGTAAATGTTTCTTGAATTATTGATACTCTATGTTTAATGTATTGGATTGATTGTTTGGTTATGTGTTCGGAACCTCACTGAGCTTTTAGCTCATCCCTTTAGTTTTGTTTTGCTTGACAGGGAAGGCGAGCCAAATGTGAAATTTTCAATGATTAAATGATTAAATGCTAGTTGCGCATGAATGTAAGCCGTTTGGCTGAACTGGGCCCTGCCCTTCGTTACCGATCGACTCGAGCCAGAACCGGACTCGGTCGGGCGATATGGTGACCCTGGGTGTGAACGTTGGTATACTCGAGTATTACCTTGTAAGTTGGTGGAGTCTGGCCAACGTCTAGGAGGGGGTGAATGAAATGAAACGAACGAACGAACGAGGGTTTTACTTACAAAAATGCATTTTCAAATGATTGGAGGAATAAGGGGAAATGTCAGGAGAACGAATGAACGAATGAAAGCATGGCTCCCTATGAGCCCATATCCTTTTAATGAATGTGTTATTACCGCTTTCCATTGTAAATGTTTCTTGAATTATTGATACTCTATGTTTAATGTATTGGATTGATTGTTTGGTTATGTGTTCGGAACCTCACTGAGCTTTTAGCTCATCCCTTTAGTTTTGTTTTGCTTAACAGGGAAGGCGAGCCAGGATGGGAGTTTTGGATAGACTAGCCTAGACTAGTTTCTTGGTTTTCTTTTGTAATGGTTCTCGCCCTAGTGCTTGACACGGGTTGGGTGTATGAAGAATTGAGAACCTTTGTATATTTGATATTTGTATTCTAATATACATAAGTTTTGCGTTAAGTTTTGGATTGTCGTTATATTTATTCCTGTGTTTTATTTTGATTTTAAGTGAGGACTGAAGTGAACGACTGAGTCCCGGCGAGAGCTGGGCAGGCGGTCCGCCGAACCCTCTAGTTCGCCTTAGGGGGAGGTGGGGCTGTCACAATTAGCCCCTTAAGTCTGCCACCATTATTGACTGAGGAAAAGAAAGATATTTTGGTGAAAATATTTCTGATTATGCCATTTGTCAAAAATCCATTCAAGGTCTTGACCAAGCCTTTTTTAGTCTCTTTCTCTCTAAACATAGAGAGAAAAATTCCTTCAAGTTTCATCTTGATTTCTATCAAGATTTTGTGGGAAAATCAACCTTAAACCCTAAATCCATCCATAGAAGGTTGCAACAAGGAAGGAAGGAGCTTGGAATGGTGCGATTTTTGGAGAAAAAGGCTGTGATCTGATACACTCCTTAGGAATTGAAGGTATTCTTGGCAAGGAACTACTTTTTCTTTTAATCTTGCATTTAAGTTGATATATCACTTGAATATGAAAGTTTTATGAAAGATTTCATGGGTTGTGAAGTTGGTGAAACTTTTCTAACTTTGATTCATATTTTTCAGTCATGAGATGCTTATATCTAGTTTTGTTATAGACTTGAGAGAGATGATATGAAGATTTCTAGCTTTAATATGACTTTTAGCTTCCAAATAAGGATTTTCCAGCTTTAGTTCTAAATTTCCAGTTTAGGGTTTAAATTTCCAGCACTTAGTACTAATTTTGCCCGGTTTTAAGAACCACACTAACCTGCACATTTGTCCACTATAAAGGCCGAATCAGTTCTTGCTCAAAACATGAAAGTTGTCGGTAATGGAGTTACCTATCTATCTCTAAAACTACAACTCAATCGGAGCATTGTAACTTGTGAAATGACTAAAACACCCCTGACTGCCAAATGCCCTATTTCGCGGGCAACTTTCTGTTTTCTCTGAGATTTCACATTTTGACCTTGAAAATGCATGAACTGGGTGTCGATGTTTTCATAGGAAATGTAGGTCTAGGTTTTAGCTTCAAAACGCCATAAAATTTGCCCCAATCCGATAAGTGTAGCTTGAGTTGTAACCAAAACACCGAAAAATGACAAATCTACTACTTAGACATTCTTCTTTAATACCACACCGGGCCTGCAATACTTTTATGAGACGATACTCCATGAATATGCCAAGCAAAACCTCTCAATAGGTCAAACTTATATGATCTCTTGGTTTGCCAAGGAACCCGACCAAGCCCATGCTGGCTCGAGTCCAAGGTTAGCCAATGAGAGAGTTGGGTATCCCCCACTTAACATGTAAGAGTCGAGGAGATTCACTCCAATGACGTAGGCAGCCATAGCATACAATTTCATTTCATTCAAACATTCAATCATCTCATTTCATTCAATTAAGTCATTCATAATTCATTTGTTTCATTTTAATCATGAGTCATTCATTTCAAATAAGAACAAGTGCGGTAAAGTACACACTCGCCTCCATTTTCAAAATCTCTAAACAATTATAACAATTAAGCATGTATCAAGCATTCATACACTTGACACTCACCAAGTGAACAGAGGAGAAATTGTCACTCGAAAATTCAGGCGTCCACCGTGGGATCCTCTTGAAGGTTCTCGTGAGTGCCTGAGCAATTGATAATGTACTATTACTTATAAACCCCAAATATTCAAGGAAGATTGCACACTTACACAATCTAAGAAAATTTCACAAGTACGAGTTTGGATTACTAGTAAATCGAGACTCAAAAGTGAGATTTTAAAACACAAGTGAAATCAAGTTTTCATCTTCAAAATCAAGTATAAATTGTTCAAGTGATATCGAGGGAAAAAGGAGAATTCGAAAAACTCCATTTCCTTAAGTTTCAAAAATTTCAGTTTTGATACGAGATCTTTGAAAAATCGTATCTCACTCATTACAAGTCCAAAATTGGAACACTTGGTACCGTTGGAAACTTCATCCAAAGTACTAAAAGTTCTCAGAATACGTATTCCCATGATTCTTAACGGAAAGCACTCAAAAGTTGGCTCAAAGTTACTATTTTAGACTTGCGAGACAGTTTTGAGGTTGGTTTTTTGCCAATTTTGGAAATTCGGCAAAATTCACAGAATTTGAACTAACCGCTCAAATTTGAAACTCAATTAGAGTTGCAATCAAAGTTTAAAACAAAATAAATGGAACAAGAATCAGAGTTTTGGGCACCAAGATATTGTGGCTCAAACTTGCTGAAAAATGAGACCGTTGGGCCAATTTTCCAGATTTAAATCACTGACTTTGGGATGTTGGTTGAATATCGAAACGGACTCAGAATGGTACCAAATTTGGTAGTATTATCTTACCATATAAAGGCTATTCCTCTACCAAATTTCATAAGAAAATTCATTCGGAAATTTGGTTAACAAAACCATCAAAGTTTCCAAAACTCCAAGGCAAAGCTGCCTTGCACCACTAGTTTCCTTTTTCTCAAACCTTTGGCCAATAAAAATGCCTAAACATGTCTCATTTATGATAAACAGGTCTAATAAGGATCCAAGATACATTTTTTAGGTGATTTACATCAAGAATTTCGAATAGCAAGTCCCAAGTCAAGATTGGTTACAAATCTGTCCAAAATGAGGGTTTTCTCCTCACAAAGTCAGTTTCAAAATCTGGTCATAAATCACTCAATTCAACTCGGAATTGAGCGTGGTTGGTGGAATTGAAAAATAAATTCATAAAGTTACAATTTCGTAGCAGAAATCATTTTTAAAATCTATCCACAGCTAGCTCATATTTGAGCTTCAATTCGCTGCTCAAAACAGAGCTCATAGGCGTAGACGCGAAATAGGATAGTCAGGTTCAAACGATTGGTATGGACTACTCAGGTGGAATATGAATGTGAAGTTTATACCTTTGGAAAGCTGGGAATGTCTAGTTTCCAGTGCCACAAACATCACTCGATTTTGACATCGGAGGAAAAAGTTATAGCCAAAACAAAAACACTGCCAGAGCAGTTGCGGGAATAATTTCCAGTTTTGCTGATTTCCGAAAACATATCATTTGGCCAACAAAATCATGAAATTTTTTGGTGAAACTTTCTACACAACCTATATTACACATATACATCAGAAACAAGCCATTAGAACCGCCAAAAATTGCACTAAAGGTCATGAAAAAATTTTCCCCTCTTCACATCCTTTGAGTTCCACCAACAACACAACATTATTCCACTAAATTAAGCACTAAACCAACATTAATAACATCATAACTCATCAAATCAGTCCATCCAACCATAGTGGGAGTTCATAGAGTCCACACATCAATTTTTCCAACATAATAAAGCCACCCACATGATTATCTAAGCTTATACGCGCAATATAACTCCTATAAGTGAAGATTCAAGGGGTTGATCGTTCATTACCTTCCTAGATGATCAAGACAGAAATTTTCAGTCCAATGGAGCTCAAGAAAACCGTGCAAATGAAGTCTCTTTCCTAGCTTAAGATGCTCTCCAAGTGATGGGCAAAGTGTGGTTAAAGTTTGGTGCGATTTGGTGAAGATTTAGTGGTGAAATGAAGAAGAATTTGGAGCTGTTTTTCTTCCTCCTTGGCCGGCTGTTTGAGTGAAGAGAGAGAGGGCAAAAATCTGGTGGAGTTAGCTTCTAAAGTAAGCTTGATGGTTGGGTGTTTTGTGCACAAAAGTCAATCGTGAATAGTGCGCGTATGCGCGCGTTTCGTGCCCGATTTCTCTCGGTTTTATTTCACTAGCGCACTAAACCTCTAATGCACTTACATTTATATCAATATTATTCACTCTTAGTAATCCCAAAATAATGGTCTAAGGTTCCTCAATTAATTGCATACGCAAAAATGCATACTTCCGATTTATACGCGATAAAGTGAAATTTTCAAGAAATTTTTATAACGATAGTATCACTAACTAATACTTGAATATTTAAGTATAAAAATACCTATTTTAAGACTAATGTACAAATCTTTCATTTTCCAAACTTATTGTACTCTCAAATCGGTTATTGTTTCTAAACGCGTATTCACTATCCTAGCTAAATGATCTTCCCAAAAATTAATTTTTGAAACAAGTCACTTTAAAAATATAAGTAAACTATAGTTCCATGTAATTAGGTCTAAAAAGGTTAAAATAAAATATTCGAAGTGAACGAGCATTTAAGTGGTGTTCTACTGGACCGGTTTCCTTATTTGAAAGTTGACGGAGGGTCAACGTAGTCGAATCAAGTACTGCAACGGGGAATTTGGCTCCTGAGAGCCACCTGTATCCTTTTATCTAAGTTGTTTTGTTCCTCTCCTTATTTGCTACACTTATGTGATTAACTGAGCATGAAGTTCCTTGGCTCTTGACTGTTATTATTTTGGGCACCTCATTGAGCTTTTAGCTCACCCCGTTTCGTTATCCTTGTTTTCCTTACAGGAAATCACCTTTTGAAGACTATGATGTTTTGAAGCATGAGTTGAGCTAGTTTTAGTATTCTTTTGTATAGCTCCTCGATGGTTGGAAAACCTTAAATGTATTTTAACCAAAAAATTCCCTTTTGAACTGTAAATTTGCAACCATGTGTATATAAAAGTGTTTAACCATGTTCCTAAGTTGATTTGGTTTGGAAATGTTCTTTTCTAGGGTTATCTAAAGTTGTTGTACTTGGTTGGGTTTCGGACAGTGAATGTTATCTTCTCGAAATTCTTTTGAGCGGTTGGTAGGGTTTACACTCGTTTCAGATCCATAGTCCCGGCGAGAGTTGAGCAGGTGGTCCGCCGAATCCTTTGGTTCGCCTTAGGAGAAGGTGGGGCTGTCACACTTACAGTTGATCGAATTCTTATCCATGTAAAACAAAAGGTAGTTGTTCTTAATGGTCACATTGTTCCAGTCTCGATAGTCTATGTATAGCCTCAAACCCCCATCCCAATTATTAAATCTGGTCCCTTAATTGTTAGGCTCATTAAATCTATTAAATGTTTCCTTTCACTAACCCAAATCTCAAAATTTTAATATCAAATTGGCAATCAAACATTGGATCCCAACTTCAACCCTAAGTTCTCGATTTTTGGTCCCGATCCCTGGTCACCTCCAAGGCCTCAGGGTTGCTTATATTCTCAAGTATGATCTCAATAATGTCTACTATCGTTCATATTTCATTATAAATCTAAAAGTGTGGGGTAAGATTTAAATATACATGTAAGTCATAAAATCAATTTTTATTTGTCATAAAGATCATAATAATTATATCCAGTTGGAAGAGGTTTATCAAATCATTTAAAAAGGAAAAGGGAAAACAACAGGATTATAGTAAAACGTGCCAAGTTGCCAAGATACAAAATAACAAAAGACTTTCCCTTATGCAAAAGATTGAGTCTCCAGAGGTGCCAATCTAGTTTAGGGTGAAACTATAACCTCTATCCCTCGAGTGAAGTCAAACCATCTCGACTTGTGAAACCTCCACTACTTGGATTCTCTTTACAGCCATTAGTATTAATTACTCTCATCCGGTATTCGATTGCTTTGAAGCGAACCTAATTGGCTGCTGAGTATTTCTTCCTTTTGTTGGGGGCACTGGGGCAACCTCAAATCTGATGTTCGGTGTTACCACAATACAAGCACTTTTCGGTTTCTTCCAACATTCATTCTCCATGTGGTTGGGCTTACCACAGTATCCACAAGTCGCACGAGAAGTCATGGCCTGACCAGTTTGAGAAGTTTCTTTGTATTTCGTTTCTAGTTCTACGTTCTTATATAGCAACTCAATTTTCTCAACATATTCTTGTTTCCATCGCCCCTCCCAGTAGTCAACCAACTTCTTTTGAAACTCTACCTCCTTTCGAAGAAGGTCCAATTCCTTACGCATCTCTTCCAAATTTGTCATCTTACCTGTTGGTTCAAGTCAAATGCTAGCCTGCCAGGTAAATCAAAGGATCAATTAAGTAGGTATTCATAATAGAACCTCGAGCCATAATACTCTTTCATTCTTTTGCTTATAGGTTACCTTGAAATACAAATCTTAACCATTCTCTGCTTAACACAGGCGAGCTCTTAAGTCTCCACGAGATTACTATCAGTAATTACAAACGCAACAAGGTAAGGGAACCTTATTCCTTAATATAAAAATTTTCATATTTTAGTTCACTCTTCAATACTTATCTACAAGGTCATTCGAGAAGAAATCATAACCTCTTATTCTCACTAGTGCCTTATTGTATCCTCTCAAATCAATCTCACTATTTCGAGGTTAGATTTTCCGTGAGTTTAGATGGACGAATTTCAAGAATTGTTCAATTCCTCACACCTTTTTTGGTTTTTAGGTTGGTTGATTGGTTTAGAGTTGTGGTGCTCAACCAACCATGCTAGGACATCAATCGTATGGTCAATAGCAATAGCTACGTGATTGTTTTCCTTTGTTTCTAAGATTTTGGTTCGGTCCAGCAGTCGTTCTCTAACCATCCCCTTGAGCTTGGGGTTGTTTTATCCCTCGCCCTCAGTCTTTTTTCACTTTTTCGCCCACTCATGAATTTAACATTCATAAAGGCATGACATCAAATGAGTGTATATAAATGAAGCTTGAAAAGCGACACTTTGATCATGCAAAAATGAAAAAAAAAGAGATACCGAAATAGTCGCAGATGTGTACAACTCAATCATAGATTTGAAGTCATAAAACAATAAAGTCAAGCATCTCATGAGTAACGTTTAATTGTTTCAAAGGGGTAGGAAATATAGTGAAACAAAATACAAAATACAATGGCCTTTAAGCGAGCACCACCTCGTCTACCTTTGGCAAAACTATTAAAATAGTTTAAATCACTAGTTTAGTGATTGGCGGAGTCAAAAGTCTCTACTACCTCCGTAGAATCAATTTCATTTCTAGCACTAGGAGTTTTAATTTCATGTCCCTTATCGAGTATCTTGTCATTCTCCACTTGTTCAACCAAGGTAACACACCCAACCATCGACTTATCCGTTCGGTCTCCAATTCCATATACTACCCTTGCAAGTCGGTTCTCAGCTTTTTTTTTTGAAACTGCTCACCAGGAGCTTTTGTCACTTCCTCGCTCCTTGAGTACCCCAGTCTCTACTTCAGAAATTCTAATAGTCTGGGCATCGACAATTGCCCTCGGTCCTCGATTATCCTCTTGAACTACCCTAGTTTCCTCGGATAGCCACTTCCGATGATCGGCCACTATTGACACCCCATTATTTGGGCACGAGTAAGTCTTTTGGAAATCACATAAATTTTTAGCTCGGCGAGTTGGGTTATACCTCCAACGAGCCCTTTCCTAGGCCCTTCACGGCCATGGTCACCATAATGCGTCCCCAAGACGGTTCAATGCCACCGTTACCTTCCGTAACTTACAATTAAAATTAAAAACTTAAATGGGACCAAATATACTAAATAAACTGGATTTGTTTATCTCATACTATCCCATATGTCCCTTACAAGATCGAGAACCCCAATCGTCCATTAATTCAAACCTAGATTCCAATTTTCATTCCCACAAGTGGTCACTTAACTTTCCAACCAGTTCCACAGTCCGACATCCTAAACTTTTAAGCCTAGGATACACTACAAAGATCTAAAGTCTAAACTCTGATACCAACTGTGACGCCCCCACTTCTCCCTAAGGCGAACCAAAGGGTATCCGCGGAATGCCTGCCCAACTCACGCCAGGACTCAAGACAATTTCCATTCAAACTTAATACAATACTAGCCATCCCGACAAGATAAAGTAAGAAAGTACGAAAACTTTCAAACTTAACACTATATACAATTAATACAAGTCTACTGAAAAGAAGTCGCTTCCATAACCGACTGTCCCAGTCTTACACCACTAGTTCAAAATACAGCGATTATCCAATTCTTACCTCGGATTTTCCAAAATACACATCAAATCCCATAATATACAACAGTTAAAATATCTAGCCAATTGCATTCGAAACCCCAATACACAAGTATATCCAGAGGGTTTCTCCGAGATTCACTCCAGGTCATTTCTTGTTAAGGAAAACAAATCTACGGGGTGAGCAAAACGCTCGTGAGACCAAGAACACACATGCAGGCACGTTGTTCAAGTAACAATCCCAATTTAACAAGTAGAGCGATAATATTTCAATAAATAACAATTCGAGTAAGAAAAGTAAACAGAAACAATTCAAGGATATAGGAGCTCTCAGGAGTTACTTTCCACTTGCACGATCACGAACCTCCACGAGTTGACACCCCGTCAATCGGGTAGATTTAGTCCATAAAAACTTCATTTACACGATCTCCTTTCACCTTACATACCACACCGGGCCCGCAATACTTTTATGAGACGATACTCCACGAGTATGCCAAGTAAAACCTCTCAATAGGTCAAGCTTATATGATCTCATGGTTTGCCAAGCAGCCCAACCAAACCCATGCTGGCTCGAGTCCAAGGTTAGCCAATGAGAGAGTTGGGCGTCCCCCACTTAACATGTAAGAGTCGAGGAGATTCACTCCAACGACGTATGCAGCCATAGCATACAATTTCTTTTCATTCAAACATTCAATCATCTCATTTCATTCAATTAAGTCATTCATAATTCATTCGTTTCATTTCAATCATGAGTCATTCATTTCAAATAAGAACGAGTGCAGTAAAGTACACACTCGCCTCCATTTTCAAAATCTCTAAATAATTATAACAATTAAGTATGTATCAAGCATTCATACACTTGACACTCACCAAAAAAACAAAGGAGAAATTGTCACTTGAAGATTCAGGCATCCACTGTGGGATCCTCTTGAAGGTTCTCGTGAGTGCCTAAGTAATTGATAATGTACTATTACTTATAAACCCCAAATATTCAAGGAAGATTGCACACTTACACAATTTAAGAAAATTTCACAAGTACGAGTCTGGATTACTCGTAAATCGAGACTCAAAAGTGGGGTTTTAAAACACAAGTGAAATCAAGTTTTCATCTTCAAAATCAAGTATAAAATGTTCAAGTGATATCGAGAGAAAAAGGAGAATTCGAAAAACTCCATTTCCTTAAGTTTCAAAAATTTCAGCTTTGATACGAGATCTTTGAAAAATCGTATATCACTCATTACAAGTCTAAAATTGAAAAACTTGGTACCGTTGGAAACGTCTTCCAAAGTAATAAAAGTTCCTAGAATACACTTTCCCATGATTCCTAACAGAAAGCACTCAAAAGTTGGCTCAAAATTACTGCTTTAGGCTTGCGAGAAAGTTTTGATGTTGGTTTTTTGCCAACTTTGAAAATTTGGTAAAATTCACAGAATTTGAACTAGTCTCTCAAATTTGAAAATCAATTAGAGTTGCAATCAAAATTTAAAACAAAATAAGAAGAACAAGAATTGGAGTTTTGAGCACCAAGATATGGCGGCTCAAAGTTGCTGAAAAATGAGACCGTGGGCCAATTTTCCTGATTTAAATCACTGATTTAGGACGTTGGTTGAATATCAAAAAGGATTTAGAATCGTACCAAATTTGACAGTATTATCCTACCGTATAAGGGCTATTCCTCTACCAAATTTCATAGGTAAATTCATTCGGGAAATTGGTTAACAAAACCATCAAAGTTTCCAAAACTCCAAGGCAAAGCTGCCTTGCACCTCTAGTTTCCCTTTGCTCAAACCTTTGGCCAATAAATTATTTATGATAACTAGGTCTACTAAGGATCCAAGATACATTTGGTAGGTGATTTACATCAAGAATTTCGAAGAGCAAGTCCCAAGTCAAGATTGGTTACAAATCTGTCCAAAATGAGTGTTTTCTCCTCACAAAGTCAGTTTTGAAATCTTGTCATAAATCACTCAATTCAACTCGGAATTGACCGTGGTTGGTGGATTTCGAAACTAGATTCATAAAGCTACAATTTCTTAGAAGAAATCATTTTCAAAATCTGTCCACAGCTGAGCATCAATTCGCTACTCAAAACAGAGCTCCCAGTGTAGACGCACAACAGGATAGTCAGGTTCAAACGATTGGTATGGACTATTCAGGTGGAATTAGAACGTGCATTTTATACCGTTGGAAATCTGGTAATGTCTAGTTTCTAGTTCCGTAAACGGCACTCAATTTCAAATTTGGAGTAAAAGGTTATAGCCAAAACAAAAACACTGCCAGAGCAGTTACGGGAAAAATTTCCAGTTTTGTTGATTTCCGAAAACACATCATTTGTCCAACCAAATCATGAAATTTTTTGATGAAACTTTCTACACAACCTATATTACATATATGCATCAGAAACAAGTCATTAGAACCACCAAAAATTGCACTAAAGGTCACGAGAAAGACAGGGGCAGAAATGGAAAATTTTCCCCTCTTCACATCCTTTGAGTTTCCACCAACAACACAACATTATTCCACTAAATTAAGCACTAAACCAACATTAATAACATCATAACTCATCAAATCAGTCCATCCAACCATAGTGGGAGTTCATAGAGCCCACACATCAATTTTTTCAACATAATAAAGCCACCCACAAGATTATCTAAGCTTATACGCGCAATATAACTCCCATAAGTGAAGATTCAAGCGATTGATCGTTCATTACCTTCCTAGATGATCAAGACAAAAATTTTCAGTCCAATGGAGCTCAAGAAAACCGTGCAAATGAAGCCTCTTTCCTAGCTTAAGATGCTCTCCAAGTGATTGGCAAAGTGTGGTTAAAGTTTGGTGCGATTTGGTGAAGATTTAGTGGTGAAATGGAGAAGAATTTGGAGCTGTTTTTCTTCCTCCTTGGCCGGCTGTTTGAGTGAAGAGAGAGAGGGCAAAAATCTGGTGGAGTTAGCTTCTAAAGTAAGCTTGATGGTTGGGTGTTTTGTGCACAAAAGTCAATCGTGAATAGTGCACGTATGCGCGCGTTTCGTGCCCGATTCCTCTCGATTTTATTTCACTAGCGCACTAAACCTCTAATGCACTTACATTCATATCATTATTATTCACTCTTAATAATCCCAAAATAATGGTCTAAGGTTCCTCAATTAATCGCGTACGCGGAAATGCGTGCTTCCGATTTATACGTGATAAAGTGAAATTTTCAAAAAATTCTTATAATGATAGTATCACTAACTAATACTTGAATATTTAAGTATAAAAATACCTATTTTAAGACTAATGTACAAGTCTCCCATTTTCCAAGATTATTGTACTCTCAAATCGGTTATTGTCTCCAAACGCATATTCACTATCCTAGCTAAACGAGCTTCTCAAAAATTAATTTTTGAAACAAGTCACTTTAAAAATATAAGTAAGCTATAGTTCCATGGAATTTGGTCTAAAAAGGTTAAAATAAAATATTCGGAGTGAATGGACATTTAAATATTTAAATGGGCTAGTAATAGGGTTTAAAATAGGAAAATTTGTGAGTTCTCGCATGAGTCTAGTATTACTTCCTCAAATCTCTAATAAATTTGTATCAGCGCGTCTTTCGGAAAAATAACGACGCGCGAGCGGTATGCACTTAATTAGAACTCATTCACCTTTAATTCATCAATTAACTTTTCTTAATCTACTATTGATCATTCTAAATTTTTCCAAGATAATTACACTCTCGAATAGAACATCACCTTGAAACACATGTACTCATTATTTCTCACTTAAATGAACCTCCGAAAATTAAATTTGCTAGCGGGACGTTTTAAAAACATAAGGAAAACATTGTTCCATATGAATGGACTTCAAATGGTTGAAATAATTTATTTGAAGAAAACAGGTGAATAAATATTTAAATAAACCAATAATATTCAATAAAAATAAGAATTTTTTTGGGTCCTCACATCTTGCATCTAAATATCATGCTTATGTTCTATGTGCTATATGTGATTTATGTGTTTATTTGCTTTATTATGTTTTACATGATTTATTTGATTGCAATAAATGCATGTCGTCACCACACTAATCCAACACTAGTTGTGACCCCTTTTTTTCGATTCCACACTAGTCTAACGCTAGTTGTGACACTCCTTTCCAATTTCTCACTAGTCCAATGCTAGTGAAAATTTATAGATATGGGCTAGTCCAACGCTAGACCCTTAGGGGGCATCCGCACGCTAGATCATGTTTGTATGATATTCACTACATTTTCATGCATATTTTCTATTTTTAAGGGTTTCTTCATTTTGCATGACATTTTCCTTATATGTATATCCCTTATCTCATATTTTCCTATATATGTATATTCCTTTCCCCTATGTGTGAAATATGACATGTAGACTTGCATTCCATTTAAGAAAATAAGAACTAAAGTTAGATTATTTGCTTGATTAAATAGGAGAAATACCCCTTGAATATGGGATATGGACGAGTATGGCTCTCTAGTCTTAGCACGCTCGTATTCCCTCTATTAAAGGGAAAATTAAAAGTCACGAATTTTAGTCACCACACCCGTTATAATGCATTTCTTTAGATCATGTATATTTGTATAATTATTATTTTCCTTCTTTTCCTCAAGTCTCATCTTTTGCAAATTTCGTGACCTCTTCAAAGAATCACTTTTGGACATCGCAATTAATGCGATTAGCACCAATCAACCTTTGAAGAGACATATTGACCCTTCCGATAACCACTAGGTCTAGGTTTGCATTCATATAGTGACATCCAAATGTGATAAATTCTTAGGTTAAAATAAGAAAAATTTTGCCTAAATCATGCTGCTAGTTTTGGTTAGGTTGAAAGGGCGCCTTGGATTTTATTCTTGCCTTCCCTTTCTTCAAATGTGACTCCTGACCCCTTTTCTTTTGATTTTCGCAGATTTGGAGTCGTTTAAAAAAGATTTTCTCTACTTTTTCTTTAAAAATTCATTTTAGGTGACTTGGTACACCTTAATTCAATACCAAGTGGCGACTCCTATTTTTTATTAAAAATTCTTTTTAAACTATTATTTTTGGATCAAAATCGTCGCACTTTTAAGTCCAATTTAGGTCCATTTTTATTTATTTATTTTCTAAAAATTAAAAACTCAATTTTACTCAAAATTAATAAAAATTCATTTTTACAAACCCGTAATTTTATCATATTTTATTTAAAAAAAAATGGGGCGCGACACTCTCAAAATCGCGCTCATGATCCCAATTTTTCAAAACACATCTTAGATCATTCCTTGGTCTAAATAAACAATTCATGCATATTTAAAATGATCTAAACATCCATTCTAAACCTCTTTAACGCATCAAAAATCACAATTACTGATACGAACGTCGCCAACCTTGTGACGAAACCCGTAAAAGATTAGCTTCAAGATCGACAAGAGGACACCAAGTTTGGAGCGGATGACCTCAACCCGTTAATCACGTGGTTAATGAACCTTGGTATAATGATAGAAGACGCCACAACCTAGTGCAATTCTAGATTGATAAGTTACGAACATCTAGAGAAATTCTAAGGTATTCAAGAAACCTTGGAGAAACCAAGAAAACTTTCAAATTTTGATTTATTGATTGAATACCTAAAACCATTGGAAGTGTGGGCTATTTATAGCCTTACATAGAGATGAACAACTAAATAATGTGGAACTAGTCTAGAATTGTGGGATTGACTAAGACTAACAATTGTAGGCTTGACTATTTCCATAAGACTAAGAATTGTGGATTTGCCCAAACCTTATGAGGTCATCCCTTAGGTAAATAACCTTATGAGGTCATCGTTTAGATAAATAACCTTATGAGGTCATCCCTTAGGTAAATAAAGCAAGGCTATGGACCATTAAACCCTTATTACAATGATTAATTAAAACAGCAAATCTGACTAGAGAAGGATCACGCATGGTTCTCTTTGACATGCACTACATGGATGACTTTCATTCCTTCATGCTCAAGTCCCTCAATGACCTTGGGGTCAATTTCTTGGCCTTGTACTCACGAACAAGTCCTTGGAGTTCCTCCCTTATTTTCTTAGCTCGTGCTCGAGTTACGGGTCCTAGGGGAACTCGAATAGTTCACAATGGTGTCCCTTGGTTCGTATCATCCCCCTCCTCTTCAAAAGGATTTCTCCTCAAATCAGCTTTATCGTCTGCAAGAAAAAGAGACAGATCAAAGACATTCAATGTAGCGCTCACATTGTACTCACCGGGTAGGTCCAGTTTGTAAGCATTGTCATTAATGCGTTTGATGACTTGAAATGGCCCATCTCCTCGGGGAAGTAATTTATTGCGCTTTTGGACTGGGAACCTTTCCTTACGTAGATGTAACCACACCCAGTCACCAGGTTCAAACACGACGCGTTGGCATCCCTTGTTAACCCGTTGAGCAACTTGATCCATCCTTCGCTCAATGTTTAGGCGTACCTGCTCGTGTAATTTCTTGACAAAATCTGCTCGTTTAGTACTATCCATGTTAATGTGCTCAGAAGAAGGTAAAGGTGATAGGTCTAGTGGTGTTAAAGGGTTAAAACCATAGACTATTTCAAATGGTGAAAAATGAGTAGAACTATGCACCGTGCGATTGTATGCAAATTCAACGTGGGGTAAACACTCTTCCCAGGTTCTAATGTTTTTTCTAATGATGGCATGCAAGAGTGTAGATAGTGTATGATTGACAACCTCAGTTTGGCTATTAGTTTGTGGGTGACTAGTAGTAGAAAATAGCAATTTGGTACCCAAGTTTCCCCACAAAGTTTTTCAAAAGTAATTCAAAAATTTGACATCCCTATCAGAGACAATTGTCCTAGGCATGCCATGAAATCTAATGATTTCTTTGAAAAATAAATCAGCAATGTGCGATGCATCATCTGTTTTGTGACATGGTATAAAATGTGCCATTTTTGAAAATCTGTCAACAATAACAAAGATGCTATCATTTCCCCTCTTTGACCTAGGCAACCCTAAAATAAAATCCATGGAAATGTCGGTCCAAAGTTCCTTAGGTACAGGTAAAGGACTATAAAAGCCATAGGGTTGAAGTTTAGACTTAGCTTTGTGGCAAGTGATGCATTTAGCCACCATTCGCTCCACATCTCACTTCATTCTTGGCCAATGGAAGTGCTCTTGAAGGATAGCTAAGGTTTTAGCCATGCCAAAGTGTCCCATCAAGCTACCTCCATGTGCTTCCCTAACAAGTAAAGAGCGAATAAAGCAGTTAGATATACACAGTCGATTGAGGTAGAAAAGAAATCCATGAAAGATGTAGAATTTACCTTGAGTTGCTGAATCACAAGAATCATAAATACCTGAGAAATCTGGGTCATTGGTGTATAACTCTTTAACTAATTCAAATCCTAACAACCTTGCATCAAGTTGAGTGAGCAAAGAGTATCGGCGTGATAATGCATCAGCAACAACATTAGTTTTCCCCACTTTATACTTAATCACATAAGGGAAGGTTTCAATAAATGCAATCCACCTAACATGACGCTTATTCAACTTGTGTTGTGACTTAATGTGCTTAAGCGACTCATGGTCAGTGTGTATGACAAATTCCCTTGGTCTCAAGTAATGTTGCCAAGTTTCTAAAGCACGGATTAAGGAGTATAACTCCTTATCATAAGTGGAATAGTTCAAAGCTGCCCCATTGAGTTTTTCACTAAAGTATGCAATTGGTTTGCCCTCTTGCATTAGGACAGCTCCAATACCCACCCCAGATGCATCACACTCTATTTCAAACATCTTGTCAAAGCATGGTAATGCAAATAGTGGTGCGTGTGTGAGTTGATGTTCAAGCATTTGGAAAGCACGTTCTTGAGCATCTCCTCGCACAAATGGCTCATTTTTCTTAATTACAGCAGTTAGAGGTGCAGCAATGGTACTAAAATCTTTAACAAATCGTCTATAAAAACTAGCAAGACCATGGAAGCTGCGTACCTCACCCACCGTGCTTGGAGTAAGCCATTCTCGAATTGCTTTAACTTTCGCCTCATCCACTTTGATTCCCTGTTTACTCACAACAAAGCCTAGGAAGACAAGTTGATCAGTACAAAAGGAGCACTTCTTAAGGTTAGCATAGAGCTTTTCACTTCGAAGTACATCAAGAACAAGCTTCACATATTCAACATGCTCATCTAACCTTCTACTATAAATCAGAATGTCATCAAAATACACAACCACAAATTTTCCAAGGAATGGAAGAAGTACATGGTTCATCAACCTCATGAACATACTAGGTGCATTAGTTAGTCCAAATAGCATAACTAACCACTCGTACAAGCCATGTTTGGTTTTAAAGGCCGTTTTCCATTCATCCCCCTCTTTCATCCTAATTTGATGATAACCACTTTTTAGATCAATTTTAGTGAAAATCATACCACCATGTAGCTCATCTAACATATCATCAAGTCTAGGAATAGGGTGACGATATTTTACCATTATTGTATTAACGGCCCTACAGTCAGTGCACATTCGCCAACTTCCATCCTTTTTAGGCACCAAGATGACGGGAACCACACATGGGCTCAAGCTTTCTCGTGCCCATCCCTTTGTTAGAAGCTCTTTGATTTGGCGTTGGAGCTCCTTTGTCTCATCTGGTCCCATTTTGTAGGCTGGTCTGTTAGGAAGTGGGGCACCTGGAACCAAGTCAATTTGATGCTCAATTCCCCTTATTAGTGGCAGTCCATTTGGAATCTCATCGGGGAAGACATCCTCATAATCCTGTAAAAAAGAGACAATACTAGATGGTAGAGTGTTAGTAAGATCACTTGTAACAACCAACACCTCTTTGCACAAAAGTACAAAGATGGGTGTATTAACACTCCAAACTTTTCTTACTACATTGGCTTTTATCAATAGATCTTGCCATTTCTCTCTCTTTTCAATTTTCGCCATATGTCTTTTTCCTCTCAATTTTCTCGGTCTTATCATTTTCTGTTGAGCTCTCAGCTTTTTCTATTTTTTTCTTCTCATTCTCGAGCTCACTTTCCTTGATCAAGCTTTCTTGATCTTCACGAACTTGAATAGGAGTGAGTGGCACAAGCACAATCCTCTTCTCGCCTTACTTGAAGGAGTATTTATTGGTAATGCCATTGAATGTAATTCCCTTGTTGAATTGCCATGATCTTCCTAATAGTATGTGACATGCTTGCATAGGGACCACGTCGCATAACACCATGTCCTCATACTTTTCAATTCGGAAAGGTACTTGGACTTGCTTGGTCACACGAACATCCCCACTATCATTCAACCATTGCAAACGATAAGGTATTGGATGTCGTAGAGTGGGTAGTGCTAGTTTCTCCACCATCAAGGCACTAGCAGCGTTAGCACAACTACCTCCATCTATGATTAAACTACATACCTTGCCTTTGATATAGCAACGGGTTTAGAAAATGTTCTCCCTTTGTGCATGGTCGGCGACTTTCACTTGGGTTGTTAAAGCTCGTCTGAGAATGAGTCCAACTTGTTCATCGATGGGTAATGCTTCTTCTTCTTCCTCAAGGGATGGCAACTCCTTCTCATCTTCATCATCGGTGAGAAACTCACAATTTGGTAAGATGATCATAGTGCGTTGGTTCGGGCATTGGCTAGCAATATGCCCTCGACCTTGGCATTTGAAGCATCTAGTATCTCGATTTCGCCCCATGCTCGACTCAATGGCAGTCTTTGGTGTTACCTTAGACCCCCACTTAGTCATATCCGGCCTCGGTCTTGAAGGGGTGGAACTACTCGGCCCTTTATCCTCTTTCTTTGGTGGTGTAATTCGGGGATAAGAGGGTGAAAAGTTGGAGTAACTTCGAGTCGAACCCTCCTCTTAATCCTCCTTTCAATCTTGATGGCCTTCTCCACCAAGTCCCCAAGTTCTACATAGTGGTGTAACTCCATTTGATCAGCGATTTCGGGTCTTAATCCGTTCAAGAAACGTCCCATTATTGCTTCTCGATCCTCCAGGATGTCTGCTCGTAGCATGAGTATTTCCATTTCCTTGTGATAGTCCTCAACACTTCGTGCTCCTTGGTTAAAGGTTTAAAACTTTTGGTACAAGTCACGGTAGTAGTGACTTGGTATAAAATGCTTCCTCATTAGTCGTCTTAGCTCCGTCCAAGTTTGGATGGTAGGTTCACGACTTCTCCTTCGACTAGTGGAGAGTTGATCCCACCACACAACGGTGTAGTCGGTGAATTCGACCACGGCCAACTTGACCTTTTGCTCATCCGAGTAAGCATTGCAGTCGAAGACAAGTTCAATCCGCTTCTCCTACTCTAAGTAGGCATCAGGGTCTGATCGTCCCTGGAAGGGCAGAATTTTCATCTTTATGCCCGGAATGTGGTTATTTGAAGGCCTAGCATTACGTTTGGACCTACTTTGCTTATGCTCATAGTTGTTGTCTGAGTTGGAGTCGCTAGACTCATGTGCATAAGCCTTTCCACGGTTGCCTTTGGAGCTTCCATGAGACAACTCTAAGCTGTCAATGCGTTGGTGCATCAGTTCAAATTTTTGGTCCATCATGCGTCCCAATTCGTGTTTGATTGCTTCTGTGAAAAGTTTAAGATCAAAAGCTTGGGAGCTTGCTTCCCCCTCGTTAGCCATGGTGAAGTATAGGGTAAAAAAAATAATAATGGAAAGAAGCAAAGTTTATCTCGCACACTTCCTCACGTGTTTACTCTCGCTCTCGTGTTTGAACACTCTAATGAACTCACCAAGGTGTTTTCAACGCTCCTCGGTCAACTCCTCGAAAAAGTTAGAACTCCTTCTAGTGTGGATCAACTTACCAACCAGGGTCACAAGATTGTAGCACTTTGAATGAAAAAAAAAAGAACAAAAGATGAAGGGGCTGACCACGACTCAATGAATGACTCAAAGTTGAATTTTAAGGATCCTAGACAAAACTCTACCCAAAACTGGAATTTTGAGCTGCTGGTTGCTGCACTTCTGGTCAGTGTTTTGGTAGGTAAATGGACACTTAGATGATTCAGAATGACACTTAAAACTGGCCTAATGATGCACGAAAATTTCCAAAATTAATAATTGGACAGAAATTCCCCAACGGTTACAAAGATGGAATCCGAATGGAAAAGGAATTTGTGTTGCGGTGGGATTGTTTTGGAAACCCAAGGCTGACTTTTCTTCCTTGATTCTTTGGAACAAGGATTAGTCTTTCTATTTGCTGGTTCCCACAAATTCTAAGGTCAAGATCAAGATAGTCAGCTTTTAGGAGGGCATTTATCACAATCAATGGTCAAATTTGGAAGCTTTCAAGAAGCAAATTTCGTGGCTTAAGAAGGCTGGCTTTCAAGAGTCAAATTTCATGGCTGAATGCTCTTCTTATTAATGGTCAATTCTAGAGGCTTTCAAGAATCCTCAACTAAAGTTCCAAGAACTTCAAGATTGTGGTTTTAAACAATCAAGAACTTCAAGAAACCCAAGTTTTGATCAAGACAGATTTCCAAGAATTTTGTAAGGTCAGCCAGCTATATATATATTTTGTATGTAAACAACAAGAACACAAGGTAACAACTAGATAGACTCTATAACCCTTGTTACAAACTGATTTTTTCGGATGACAGCAACCTAGGATGATCAAATAGAACAAAAGACTGGAATTAAATGGATATAACATAATAGAAACAAGACACAGACACAAACAAAGAATCAAGAATAAGACACAAAAAAAAAGGTTGGACCAAACAAGGCTAACCACAGCAATTAACAACAACTAGACGCAAGTTTATGATGCGACAAATCTGGAAAAATAACGCAAGAACACGATGTAACAAATCTGAAAATTGTGGATAGCAAATTTAGAACACGGAAACAGAATTTTGGACAACTTGACTCGAAAAGGAAATAAATAAAGGGATATAACGTGATACCTCTTAACTAGCTCTGATTACCAACTGATATGAACGTTGCCAACCTTGTGACGAAACCCGTAAAAGATTAGCTTCAGGATCGACAAGAGGACTCGAAGTTTGGAGCGGATGACCTCAATCCGTTAATCGCGTGGTTAACGAATCTTGGTATAATGGTAGAAGAAGCTACAACCTAGTGCAATTTTAGATTGATAAGTCACAAACACCTAGAGAAATTTTAAGATATTCAAGAAACCTTGAAGAAACCAAGAAAACTCTCAAATTTTGATTTATTGATTGAATGCCTAAAACCATTGGAAGTATGGACTATTTATAGCCTTACATAGAGATGAACAACTAAATAATGTGGAACTAGTCTAGAATTGTGGGTTTGACTAAATCTAACAATTGTAGGCTTTACTATTTCCATAAGACTAAGAATTGTGGGTTTGACCAAACCTTATGAGATCATCCCTTAGGTAAATAATCTTATGAGGTCATCACTTAGGTAAATAACCTTATGAGGTCATCCCTTAGGTAAATAAAGCAAGGCTATGGACCATTAAGCCCTTATTACAATGACTTAACTAAAACAGCAAATGTGACTAGAGAAGGATCATGCATGGTTCTCTTTGAGGTGCACTACATGGATGACTTTCATTCCTTCATGCTCAAGTCCCTCAATGACCTTGGGGTCAATTTCTTGGCCTTGTATCTCACGAACAAGTCCTTGGAGTTCCTCCCTCATCTTCTTAACTCGTGCTCGAGTTACGGGTCCTAGGGGAACTCGAATAGTTCGTAATGGTGTCTCTTGGTTCGTATCAATTACTCAATTTGAGGTGTTGAGATTATTGATCAAATTTTGCCGTTTTCTCGTAATGTGGTCACCTTTGCTTCTATTTCCAAAACCTACAAATGAAAAACAACAAAACAACTTAAACACTTGATTTAACTCTAAAATCACGCAAAATTAACATGAATAACAAAAACAATGGGTTGCCTCCCAACAAGCGCTTTTGTTTATAGTCATTGGCTCGACTATTGAACCTCATTTCTCAAGGAGGTTTAGTTAATGAATAATTCACCATTTTAGGTCGTGATGAATCATTAAAAGATGGCTTAACAACTAGAGCCATGTGTTCTAATGATATGAGAGGTGGAAATAACTTACCTAACTCAAGTGAGTCGTAGTTATTACCTTGTATGTGTGTTACTTAAGTACTCACCAAAGGAACGTCCACATGATCTTCTTGGGTTACAATGACTTTGGAACCTACATTCTTAACACAATCCTTAAGAGGGATTATACATGAATCATTTGTGCTTGCCTCATGAGGTTCAAACTTCATTTCAAACTCATTATCATATGAAATGGATATTTCTTCATTAAAACACACATTAGATGCATCACTTTGATCAAATATAATCCACTGTCACATACAACATTCCTACCATTCATAATAGGGTCATTTTGCATATTATTATAAGAAATAACTTCACACAATACATGTAATTATTCTTGCATTCTACAAACGTGAGAAGTTAATTCATCTAATCTTTCCTCAACCCTATCAAAATGATCGGAAGTCACATTAGCTAACTTTTTTATGGCTAAATCAAATTGATTAGAAGAATTTTCTACAGCTAGCTCCCAAGATGCATTAGAATCATTAGCTGATGGTTCACTTTCTAATTCCCAAGGTAGAGGTGCATTAGCTAACCTTTCTATTGCCAATTCCCAAGATAGTTTAGATTCAAATTGGACACATTCAGGTTGGTAATCATAAAAACATGGAGAATCAAAACAAGAATATTGATTATCCCAACCATAAGCATGAGAATTCCCGGGTTTTCTTGATCAAAACAAGAATTATAATGCCCAATTTCACCACAATAATCCATATTTTGTGCTTGTCTACATGTATGAGTAGCATGATAAGCTCCACACAAGTCACAAATCATATGATAAGAATGAAAAGCATTAACGTTCCTCTTTTGCTCAATTTTATGCATAATGGTGTTCAATTGAACTTGTAACATTATAACATCAAATTTAGCCTTTAAACTCCTTAAACCATCTTCGAAAGATATATCTTCGGTAATTTCTTGGTTACCTCTATCAAAAGAGCTTTGCACGTAGTAACCATTCGTTGTCAATCTTCCTTCTCTCATGCGTTTTCCTCCATATTGACCTACCCTCCTCATCACATAAAATTACTTTTAAACAATCTCAAAAGCAAGATTAGTCAAGAAGGTAGTTTAAAAGACACAAAATAAAAAAACAAAAAATGACTCAACAAAACACTAAAAATGACACATAACACATAAGATACAGAAAAAACATCAAAAATAAGAAAAATTGTCTAAATTAATAAAGTTTTT
This sequence comes from Coffea arabica, assembly GCF_036785885.1. Lineage (NCBI taxonomy): Eukaryota > Viridiplantae > Streptophyta > Magnoliopsida > Gentianales > Rubiaceae > Coffea > Coffea arabica. The sequence goes on from NC_092329.1 coordinate 41,889,161, forward strand.
CTTAGCACCAACATTGACAAAATCTTCCCCCGTAATGACGCCAAAAACTTGCCGTGCACGGGGTATACATATACAATTAACTCATCCACAATCAAGTTTTACATATATCATTCCTAAATACCCCACACGCGATTTATCGTAAGTATACGAATCGTAAGCGAGTATAGGGTATTAAGGGTCGATCCCACAGGGAAGATTTTCAATTACCGGTGTTTTTTGAACTCCTTTATTATTTAGACTATCACAAGTATAAGAAATTAAATCTACACTATAAAAGTGATAAAAATACACTAGAAATCTCCTAAAGGTATGGAATTCCTTACTACTCTTGCAAATGAAGTTATTGGTTAAGTGAATGCTATTATCTTGGCTAGTTATGGCGTAATTTCCTTATGCATGTAAAACCTACTCTCGTAGTGAATTAACTATACTTGTAATTAAGGCATACCTACTCTCGTGGTTATGAATTAACTACAAGCTCATTTTTTCTATGAAATTACATGAAACAAGTCACTTAAACCACATAGGTGCACCTCTACTCTCATTAGTGTACTCCCTAGGTTTATCACTTCCTTGAACTAGTATTAAATTTCAATTCTCAGTGCAAACTTAACACCTTTAGATAATCACAATTAATGACCGGTTAATCATGATTAGAAGAGCAAAAGTGATAAATAACTTGTTCAAAATAATATCATCACATAACCAAATAAATACCACAAACAAGATATAGCAAGTTCATCCATACTCTAGGCATAAACTTTAACTAAACATGAAGAAAAACAAATCCAAACTTGTATTATAATTAAATATGAAATCAAATACAAAAGCGAAAGTGATAGGAGAGATGTCACCCTTATCATATGAGTTTCAAAATCTTTGCTCCTTAATCTTCATCCAAATCTAGCTACAAATACAAGATGGAGAAACTACACTAACTACTCTATACTACCCTAACTAATGAACTAAGGAAATTCTAGTGAAAGCTATATTTTTGGTGAGTTTCTCTAGCCTTCTAAAGTTTTTAAATGATCTCCAAAGGTTGCTATTTATAGAGGAATTTAAGCTACATGTGAGTTGTTTTTTGGTTGGCAAAGTTGACTTTGAACTCTCAAAGATTGCTTCTCAAAGTTTCCATGCTCATCTGATCATTTCCAACCGGAATCTTTGCAGAAAAAGTGGTCAAAAAGGTTGTGTGAAAAGGGAACAAGTTACAGAGCAAGTTGCAGCTTAAATACACAAAAACACAGGAAAAAAATGCGGCCGGAGCCCGTGTTTTGATCCCCCGTTTTACTTTTTACAGGTTTGCACTTTTCTGAGCAAGATTCTTCCTTGCTCTGTTTTTTGTCCAATTTCAACTAATATTCTCTTGATGTTAGAGGCTGAACTAGCTCTTGTTAAAACATGACAGTTGTAGCCCTTTGAGTTGGCTTTACAATGCGTCAAGATTCATCTGATTTGAAGCTCTATGGACCGAGAAATGACCAAATAACCCTTGAATGGTCAGAACCTTGTTTCAGCTTCGACCATAGAAAATGCACTTTTTTATTTCGACTTTTTGACATTGAAAACGACTGAACTGGATTTCTATGTCTTCATACCAAATGTAGATCTGTCTCTTAGCTTCAAAATGGTTTAAGAATCACCTCAATCCAATACTTGTATCTCAAGATATAGTCGAAATGTGATAAGGTGTCAAAGCTGTCTTCACTTGCATTTCTTCCTTTGAATATTTTGCATTTCATGTCTTCTTTAAACCACTTCAAATCATCAATAATCATCCAATTATCTTCTCAATCACTCCATTTGATGATTGAATCATTAAACCTACAAAAACATGAAGTTTTTAACATTAAAATCCATAGAAATGCAATTTTTACCACTTAAACCATAAAATGCATATTTTCACTAGAACAAATTAAAACACACAAAAAACTAACTAATAAAACACATTAAAAAACATGTAAAATGTATACTTATCAAGGGCCAATTATATTAATAAAGAATACAGTTAAAAAGCATTTATAAATTATTGCAACTCGTATGCATGATTGGATACTAAGTGTTTACAAAATATGGTTCAAGATTGCATTTCTTAATCTCTTTCCAATGCTGAGTATTGTTCAAGAGTTTATTTGTCCTTCTCTTCCCAAAGCTTATTCGAATAATATCCTGCTACCATGTTTGTATACTGCATAAGAGGCAATGTAATTTTATGTTTAATCCATATGAACTTTATGTATCATTAAGGATATAATCTGGACAATATATCTGAACAAAGTAATAAAAGAACTACTCTAATATATCTAAACAAAGTAATAAAAGAACTACTCTGATAGAATTAAAAGAAATATGACACTATAGTATAAATTGAGTTAGAATTGTTCCACCAGGAAGCAATTAAAAACTACTTTCTCCATTGTAAATATGCAATTTGTTGGTAGCTATACTTGATATACACATGCAATGGTGATAGAATTCTTTATTGCCATGGTCTTGCATGTGTCAAAATCAACTGTAAATTAAGCTCTGGTATATTGAAACCAAAGCTTTACACATTAGACAAAATTAAGGATAACATCGTAAAAATGGAAACAAAATATATGATAAGTTTTGAAGCCAAAAATATTGAGATTTGAGAAACAAAAATGAAAAAACTAACATTCTAGTGGGAAACAAATACGAAAAAAGAATTCTAGTAGTTAGTGTATATTCCAACAACTTATCTAAATTATACATATTTTTGTGGTCTTTACTCTTTACATTTATTGTAACAAAAAAAATCTGCTTTGATGCCATTTATATCTATTAACTTATTAAAAAAATTATTGCATGGTTGATAAATTTATCAAAACATCTTTTCAACAACTGATATCATAAATAATATCACATTTTATAAAGTTCTCGCTAAATATCAAATCATTTTTCTATCAACTTTTCCTATATTTGCATATTATTTTATAAATACAAACTAATCCATACTTCCTTTAGTTGCAACAGTCGTTACATTAGTTCTCCTTTCAATTAACTAATATTGCCAATAAATTACAATTAAATTGGGCATTACTGGGCATAATTGCATTCATCTACCACGCATCGCGCCGTGATCCCCTCCTAGTATTTCAATAACAAACTTAAGGCACAAGCTAGCTATAACAAAAGCTTTAACATGTCCCTGTCATAATCAATGAAATTGCAGTTGTGTTTTTGCCTAGAAAGAAGAGGATTAATATATTTAGACTTATGTCATGGAGCAATTGTAGCCTAGTTTTCAACAGTTTTTTAATACTCTTTGTTGATATTCATCACATAAAAAAAAAGTCTAAATATATTCATTAAGTGAAATTACACTTTATCTTCATGCAGTTTAGTACTTTTCTAGATAATCATCCTATGCGTTGAGAAAGTACATGTAACCCCCTTAGTTTTGACTAAATTGTTATAGTTGCGAAACTTGCTCTTTCCTAATAGAGTTAATTAAAATGTTAAAAGTACCCGATGTCAAGCTGAAAATTATTTGTTAAGCACAGGGAGCTTATGTACAGATATAGAAAGCTATTTGAGGATTATGTGAGAAAACGCTTATACGAGATTAAAGTGTAATCCATATTACATTTATATTTTGGTAATTTTAGTTTAGTTTCTAAACGAGGGTAATTTTGACATTTAAACTAGTTCCATTATGGAATGCGGGTTTTGTCACATTTGTATTTGAGTCCAAACTATGATGGCCTATTTATAAATTTTAAAACCATATAAATATTATATGAAAAAACACTACACATAAAAAATTGTAAAACGCGATTTCCCTAGAAATCTCATTGTAAAAAAAGTTATTTTCTTGTGAAATAAGTATTGTCGAGCTGGAATTGAGGCCAAAAATGGAGAGACGGTCAAATTATTTCCTTTTCTCTTTCAAATGCAAATTATATTAGTTACCAATTAACTATAATTTTCATTAGGGAATGGCAAAAGGTCAATTCCGTATGCCAAAAATGGAGAGACGGTCAAATTATTTCCTTTTCTCTTTCAAATGCAAATTCTATTAGTTACCAATTAACTATAATTTTCATTAGGGAGTGGCAAAAGGTGTGACGCCCCCACTTCTCCCTAAGGCGAACCAAAGGGTATCCGCGGGACGCCTGCCCAGCTCTCGCCAGGATTCACTACAATCCATCATTCAAAAGCCCGAAATACTTTAAGTAACTTCAATACATAATTAAAGTACTTCAAATATCTCACACTTACAATTATACAGCTTTCAAGCTTAAATACAACCCGACGGAAAAGGGTACAATAGCCATCCGTTATAATATAACTTAAAATCTTCAAAAGAAAGCAATCTAGTACTACTCACGAGCACCCTTGGTCTCGAACCCTATAAAAGAAAACCACAACGTGGGATGAGCTACACAGCTCAGTGAAGTTCCAAGACACTCTAACAATTCAAATAAATCAGGTAGATTGGACATATCATATGCATGGTTCAAGGTTACACAATGGCATGTTACCTGAGGTGATAATCATTGTACTAGTAATTTGAGACATTATCATGGTATGAGACATTTATCATGAGACAGTTATTATGGTTCAAGACATTGGCATATATAGTTCACGAGTGATTGGAGCTTATTACAGGCATAGCTCAGGATTTCATATTGGCATTTTAGCATGAAACAATTATCATGATACCAGGTAAACATATACTGTAGGATACGGTGTTCCAGTGGAACTCTGTCGGTCATCTGCACCTTATGACTTCCGGATCCCCACGGTACGGTCTGGCCATCGCCTTATCCCTCTAGTGGTAATACTCGAGTATACCGAAACGGTGGCCCAGGGTTCCAACCAACCCGACCGAGCCCAGTCCTGGCTCGAGTAGGTCAGTAACTAAGGGCAGGGCCCAAGTTCAGCTTAGAGCTTACAACATGCACAGGTAACCAAGTAATTCGACAAAAGGTAAACTTCATCATTTGAGTAGGTTGAGTGAGGTAAAGTACACACTCGCCTAATAATGATGGACAGCTTCATATAACATGTGATTCATGATAATCAAGTAATTAAGTAGATACTTAGCACGTAAGCACGTAAGCACGTAAGCAATACAAGTTGATTTCATGGGAGCATGTAATTCACGGATATCGAATAGTCATGTAGATTGGAAATCATGTGAGCAAATAGTCAAGTAATCAAGTAGTCATGTGGTTGGTAAACAGTTCACGGTTAACGGTTGACGGTTAACGGTTAACGGTTTAGTAGTGACGGTTAATTGACAGGCATTTGTTATATGAATGGGCCATCATTGGCCGTTATCCCATTTTTACCATGAGAGAGTCGAGGAGATTCACTCCAACGATGTATGCAACCTTAGCATACCAAGTCATGTTATTCGAGCATTTCCAAGCATGAGTTATTCATCTCAAAAGAGAACGAGCGCGATAAAGTACACACTCGACTCCATTTCTCAAAATCAAGTAGGCTAAGTAAACAATCTAACAAGTTAAGCATGTATCGAGTTCATATGGTCATTTGATATGGTTAATCATTTAACCAATTCATGTAGATATACAATGCAAGTATACATTCCTTAAATAGGCATGAGTATGGTAAATACTTAACACCTAGCACTTAACACTTAATAATCATGAAATAAGCGTGTCCTAGACTTATTGAATTACGTATTCCTATATGGAACACTCACCTAATCAAAACAAGCGAGTAGTTCTCAAACAAGCATTTTAGGTGTACGCTCCGAGATCCTCTGGAAGATTTCCTCGAGTGCCTGAGCAAACAATAATCAAGTACCACTCAATATCACTACGAATCTCTAATTATCGAGGAAGATTGTACGCTACTGCAATCTAAGGAAATCTTATTAAAATGAACCTCAATTACTCGTAAATCGAGGTTCAAGAGTAAAGTTTTAAAGCCTAAAGAGAGAGACTAACATTTTCCATGAAATCGAGTTCAAAATGTTCAATCGGTATCGAGAAAAGAAGGTAAGTTTCCAAAATCTCATTTTCTAAGAAATTGACAAATTTCAGCTTTGGGTGTCAATTTAGAAAAATCGTATCTTGCACTATGTAGGTCCATAATTAGAAATATTGATATCATTGGAAACTTTTTCAAAAGCACTAAAAGTTCCCAGAAGATACTTTTCCATGATTCCAAACGGAAGATATTCAAAAATTGACTCAAAGTTGCTGGTTGGGACCATTATGACAGTTTCGGGGTTGGTTTTTGACCAACTTTGAAAATCCAGCAAAATTCACACAATACGAACTAGCTTCCGAAATTTAGAACTCGATTAGAGCTACAATCAAAGTTTAAAACAAAACAAACAGAACAAGAATCAAAGTTTTGAGCGCCAAGATATAGCATCTCAAAGTTGGCTAAAATTTCCTCCTCGATCAAGAATTTTCAGATTTAAACATGAACTTTGGGACGTTGGTTGAACACTGAAACGGACTTGGAATGGCACCAAATTTAGCAGTATTACACTACCATATAGGGGTTATTCCTCTGCAAATTTTTAAGCAAAATCTAGCATGAAGAGTCTGTCGCGCCCCATTTTTTGATAAATAAATAAATAAGTTTAAAAAATGTATTTTTTGTGTTTGGAAAATGAATTGTGATTTAAAAGAAAAAATGGGTCTAAATGGGGGGTTGAAAATGCGACGATTTGACCCAAAATTATAGTTTAAAAAGGGTTTTGAAATAAAAAAATCGGAGTCGCCACTTGGTAATGAGTTAAGGTGTACCAAGTCACCTAAAAAATGAATTTTTAAAGAAAAAATAGGAAAAAGTAGTAAGAAACCCCTTTTAAACGACTCCTAGTCCACGTAAACCAAAGAAAAAGGTTCGGGAGTCACATTTGACAAAGGGGAAGGCAAGGATAAAATCCAAGGCACCCCTTTGACCTAGCCAGGGCTAGTTGCATGATTTAATCAAAGTTTTCCTTATTTTAACCAAAGAATTTATTACATTTGGATGCACTATGTAACATCCCGAATATTAGGAGGTTGTTTGTGAAGAAAATATTAAAGTATATTTCTTCGGGTTTGATTTAAAACCTTATTTGTTTTAAAAGACTAGAGACCCTAATATTTTAGTCAAAAACCCTAGTTTACTTGTGACTAACCGGTTTTCTTAAATCTCTCACATTTTAATTGAAACCCTAATTTTAATCACTGGAATTGGAAAATTCCTCACGTTTTCTTAAAAATTTCCTTTTATTTGGAAATTATTATTTATTAAAGCCCTACTATCCATTTATTCCATAATAAGTGCAAATGAGCCTAGAAAGTAGGGTTTCACTCTTCGTTTTCAAGATTGGGGCAAATTAGGGTTTTCGCGATTTTCCGCCGGATGAATTTTCGGTACAGAGTAAGAATTAATTTGGGGATTAAAAGTGACTTTTAAGTGAGAAATAATATGTGATTAGTGGCAATGAGATAAGGTTAGTAAATGAGAAGTAAAAACCCTAGTACGTGAGTTTTAAGAAAAATGGCGCGAATCGGCGGGACCCGCGTACTACCGGTTGAACGCACCACTTGACCACCACTTTCTTACCATACAAGCTTATTGATATTTGAGCAAAATATCTTCTCAATTTCCAGCTATTGACCGAAATTTGTGGCCTAAAAATGTAAGGGAAGAGAGAGAAAAATGCTTGGCTATGGTGGTGACACTTGTCCAACTCTATTGGGTCCTTGTTTGATATTTTCTTTCTTCCTTTCTTATCTTTCCTTGGACTGCATTTCTTCTTCATTTCTGCTTGTCTTGGCCGAGAGTGAGAGGGAGAGAAACCAAGAGAAAGAAACTCCAACCCATCTTGAGTTTCATCCATTTAAGTGAGCAACAAGAAAACTAAACCGATTGATTGTAAGTTTGAAAGCTTGGGAAGCTAAGGGAACCAAAAATTTCAAGAAATAGTGGAGGATCACTCTTGCAAGGCTTTGTCTTAAGGTATATTGGCTGATCACCCTTTTCTTCTCCATTAATCATAATCAAGTGGTTGTTAAGCTTAGAATTGAGCTAGTGATACCTATTTTCAAGTTGTTGTGATGATTTTTGGATGATATAAGTGAGTTAGGATTTGATAAATTTCTGCCCAAACTTGCTATATGGTTACTATATGTTGTATATAAGGTTATACAAGGGGCTTTGGTAGTGATTGGAACAAGGAATTGAAGAAAGTTCAATTGAAAACCAAAATTTCCAGATTTCTGGAATTTCATGTTTCACTTCTGTCCGTTTTTGTTGCACCATGTTAGAGGCCGAATTGACCTTGGGTCAAAGAAGGAAAGTTGTAGAGAATGGTATTTTATAGGTACCTGTAAAATTTCAGCTCAATCGGAGCAACGTAGGATGTGAAAAGTCCAAAATACCCTTACTATTTTAAGTATTTCCCAAGCAGTCCGTGTGAGCAGTTAAGTCCAGTTTATCACGTTTTTCGACTAGGATCCATTCTGATTTAGCTTTTTACCAAAACATGAAAGTTGTAGCATTCTGAATTAGCTTTCAAATGCCTCTAAGAACACCTGATTCGGACTTGTGTACTCTGAGTTATGTCCATTACAGTGTTCTGTATTTAAACAGCCGACGAATTGGTTTCGGGTTTAGTAATTCGAGAATTTGACCAAGTTACATTAGAAACTAGACTAAGTGACCTACATGAACATTGTAGCCCTGAGTCTTAGCTTCGAAACGGTATAGGTTGCGTCTTAATCCGATAAGCGTAGCCTAGGATAAGTTATTTCCGCTTTCATACGTCAAATCTGTCTTTTGCTAAATTGAATTTCTGCACTTGTTATTACTGTATTTCTTATTCTTATGATATTGTGAGCCTATGGAACGGCTCTTGACTTGAATTGCTTATGTGTGATGTTGGGTTGTGGTTGAGGAAAAATAATGAAGCCAAAATGGCTGGAAAATTAGGTAAACACAAAAGGGCGTGCTGCCCAAATTTTCGCCGAGAGCTAGGTTTCTATTTGAACTTGTATACTTTTGTTTGGCCAATACCATGACCGGTTTTCCATTTTACAACATGATTTTTCATCCTTGGGTTCAAACAACCCTCTTCTTACTTGAAAGTCATCTTTACACGTTTTACTCTTAATTAGTCGGGTTTCTTTGTTTCCCTTAAATGTTTTGCTCGATAAACTATAATAATGTTCTCTTGCTCAACCTTAGGTTTCATTGGTGATTAAGGGTAATATCCGGAAGGATATTTTGCACGATATTTTGCATTTCTAGGTGAGTGACCTCAAACTACTTCTAAAGTTATTTATGAACTGTTTCTTACATTATTTACTTTTGAACTGTTTCCAAAGTCACTTTTGAAATGTTTTCTTGCATATCATGTGTGCTGGCATTTGAGTGTGCCTTGTTTGCTATATTCTTGACTTCATGACTTGTATTTTGGTTGATAACGTGTTAAGTGCTTTCGATGATTATTAAAACGAGTTTTCTAGGCGAGTGTGTACTTTATCGCACTCGACCTAAATAGCTGTGCAATTTTCAAGGATTTAATTATTGAAATGCTAGTTGCGCATGATGTAAGCCTTTTGGGCTGAACTGGCCATTGCCCTTGTTACCGGTCGTCTTGAGCCAGAAGCGGACTCGGTCAGGCGATTAGGAACTTGGGTGAACGTTTGGTATACTCGAGTATTACCTATGTAGGTTGGTGGAGCCTGGCCAAAAGCCAGGGACGGGGTGAATGAAATGAAGTAAGTGACCAAATGAGCGAGGAAATGTCAGGAGAATGAATGTATCCTTTCATGAATGTTACTATCGCTTTCCATTGTAAATGTTTCTTGAATTATTGATAATCCATATTTACTGTTTTACAAATGATGTAGTTGTTTCCGGATTTATCATTCAATTTATGACATCATTGCTATATGACATCATTGAAATGAACTATTGTGAAACCGATTTGATTAATGATTTTCTGGTTACTCGCTGAGCTTTTAGCTCACCCCAAAAACTATTTTATTCCCCTCCACAGGGCTCGTGGCGAAGGAAGGACTTGTAGTACATGTGCACGTGTATGGATGGCCTAAACTTTGTACAATTTTGGATTTGGAATTATTTTATGTATATTTGGGATTAGTTTCCGCTGCATTTGTGACATGTAATTATTGGAGACTTGGATGTATATTTGTGGACCATGTGATGTATATTTGAGATTTTTATTGTAATATATTTGAGGATTATAGTGATCGACTGAGTCCCGGCGAGAGCTGGGCAGGCGGCCCGCCGAACCCTGGGGTACGCCCTAGGGGGAGGTGGGGTCGTCACACACTACATGAATGCAAAAGAAAGAAAAAATGCAAACCTAAATTCTAAAATGTCTCTTGTAAGGTTTTTGGTCCCAACCACATGAATTGTGGCGGCCAATAAAGGAAAACCTTATAGAGGTCGATTAATGCAAATGATAGCTAAAGTGTAAGTGTGCAAGTGTATAAAAAGATGCACGTGTGAAATTGTATGAAAAATCCAAGTGTTTGTGTGCCAGTGTATGAAAAGGTGCATGTGTGAAATTGTATGAAAAAATCCAAGTGTTTGTGTGCAAGTGTATGAAATATAGTGATAAGTGCATATAGGTGTAATTAAGTGCAATTTTGTGAAGTAGAAATCAAAATGAACAATAAGGAAAGGAAAAGTGATGAGGAAATGTGAATTGAAAAATGAGTAAGTGATAAATGAGAATGAATGAACCTAAAGGAATGCATCAGGTCGGGTGTGGGAATGACTCCTAACTTTTCGACTTCGATTTTCCCTTTGATTAGAAAGCAAAACTAGCGTGCTAAGACTATCGAATAGCCACACTCGCTCGTTTCCCTTATCATAAGGGGACTCTTCAGGCAAATGTACCCTAACTAGCATGAGATGTAAGACCTAAAGTGAGGGGAAAGGGGAATCGAGGAGCATGCAAAATGATAGAAAAACTAAAAAAATGCAAACATGCAATGAACACTCTAATGAACATGCAAACATGTACTAACGAGGGGAAATCCCTAAGGGTCTAGCATTGGACTAGCCCATTCTATGAATTCCGACTAGCGTTGGACTAGTGGAAACGTACATTCATCCATTCCATTCATCTACACTACGGAAAGCTAGTAGACATGCCAAACACTCATAAACACGTAGCACGTAGCACTTAACATGCTTGACTAGATGCAAAACCTAATAAAGCAAGTAACACGTAACACATAGGCATGCAACCAAGCTAATGAACCTATTACATTCACTAACTAAAACAAAAGGGGAAGGGGAAAATGGACCAAATTGCTCGCCACAACCCTATCTATTACAAGCCAAGAGGTGTACACATACCCCATTAAAGAAAAAAAACTTAATAAAGCAAAAGTAAATGAAAGGAATGAAAGGAATTAAGGAAATGTAAAGAAAGCGAAGTAGACATGCAATTCACTTAGCACATTGGATCACATAGGAGAGATAAAAAAAAAAGGGGTAAAAGAAATTATACCTCCCTTGGAATGGTGCCTTAAATGGAGTGAAATCACTTATTTATCTTCCAAAATAAAAGAAATGGTCAATGTACCAATTTATTTGAAGAAATTAAAGAAAATAGGCAAACACGAGCTCATTCGGTCATAAAGCCCCTAAAGTCATGACTTAGGTGCAATTGACAAAGCATGGTAGTTAATTGAAGCAAAACAATCAATGAAATCGCAAAACTAAAGCTGCCAGGGACCAAATTGAAGACATTATTCAATCGGTTGGGTCATAGTGGAATAAAGGAAGACTTGTAGGGTTAAAATGCAAACTACAAAACCTTTTGCATGCATGCAACGAAAGAAACATTCATCTGCAATTTTTCAACCATTTTCTGCAATTCTTGTGTTCATCGTAATGCCATCTTTCCATCCAAACTAAGCTAATATTTTTAACCCAACATCGCAGCCTTGATTCCAAAAACAACAAATTCACAAATATCAATATCCAAAACAAACCAAAAGAGACAAAGAGAAATGTAAGAATGGGAGCATGCGATTTTCTGAAAAAATTTCCTGCTATTGCTACCATGAACAAATGAATCAACATTTTTGATCAGCGACACAAGCACAATCCATCTAAAATGATACAACGTGAACTGAACATTTAAAAAAAAAATCAGCAGCAAATGGCCAAGCATAGAATCTGAATATTCATTTGTTTCTAGGTCCCCAACAAGAAAAATCTAGACCCATCTTTGTTAGAAAACGTTTTCAACATCTTAAACAATCAGTAAATAAAAACAAGATCATCAAATGAGCAACCCAAGAGAGAAAAACCGATTTTTCCTGTACTGCTGTATCGAGTCGAGCCTTAAGTTTGTTGCAGCGAATTTTGTGCTCGACGCTTAGTTTAAGGCAAACTGAAGCCCAGGCGATAGGATCGGCAAGTGTTTTCATACTGTTTTGGTAGAAAGTTCTGGAGTTTAAACACCAAACCAATGGATCAAAAGGCATATGAAAATCTGGAATATTTCTGTCATTGTTGCTGGTTTCTATTGCCATGTTCACAAGTTCCACATAATAGCTTGCTACCTATACTTGTCATTTTCGAAACCCAACAATAACAACCCAGAAATGGATAACCAGCAGCAGATATGTAACGGCTCCACCTCCCCCTAAGGCGAACCAGAGGGTTCGGCGGGCCGCCTGCCCAGCTCTCGCCGGGACTCAGTCGCTCACTACAGTCCTCAACCCAATTACAATATAAATCTCAAAATTACATCAAATTCTCCAATGATTACATATTACAAATGCAGCGGAAACTGATTCCAATCGTGGAACGTATACTTACATCCATATCAATTTCAAATATTTATACAAGACCAACTCATACATAAAATAGATCCAAACTTAAACTGTACACGATATAAGCCATCCAGTCACGTGAATAAGCACTCCAAGCTTTCCTTCGCCTTGAGCCCTGTGGGGGGGAAATAAAACATTTTTGGGGTGAGCTAAAAGCTCAGCGAGTAACCAGTAAAATCAGTAATCAAATAGTTTTCACAAAAATTCATTTCATTGATGTCATGGTTCAGAAATCAGATGTACGTATTTTTGCTCTCGTGAGCCAGTGAAATCATTGTAATGTTTTAAAAGTTCAATAAGTCACCGGGGGTAAAAATGTAATTTTGTTACAGATCAACATTTGCACAGTGAGAGTAAAACAAAAGCAGAAAATGACACCACATGGTAATTCCACAAAGCTCATTGAGCTAAAATCTCAATAAGGTTCCGAACATGAAATTACATAACAAAGCCAACACATTAACCATCAATAATCAATAATTCAAGAAACATTTACAATAGAAAGCGATAGTAACATTCATGAAAGGATACATTCATTCTCCTGACATTTCCTCGCTCATTTCGTCATTCATTTCATGTCATTCACCCCGTCCCTGGCTTTTGGCCAGGCTCCACCAACCTACATAGGTAATACTCGAGTATACCAAACGTTCACCCAAGTTCCTAATCGCCTGACCGAGTCCGCTTCTGGCTCAAGACGACCGATAACAAGGGGCAATGGCCAGTTCAGCCCAAAAGGCTTACATTCATGCGCAAGTAACATTTCAATCGAAAATTTCACATTTATCGAGGTCGAGTGCGATAAAGTACACACTCGCCTCGAAAACTCGTTTTGGAAATCATTATCAGCGCTTAACACGTTATCAACCAAAATACAAGTCATGAAGTCAAGAAACATAGCAAACAAGGCACACTCACATGCCAGCACGCATGATATGCAAGAAAACATTTCAAAAGTAACTTTGGAAACAGTTCAAAAGTATATAATGTAAGAAACGGTTCATAAATAACTTTAGAAGTAGTTTGAGGTCACTCACCTCCATGGCTCAGAAACCATCCATCATGTATCATTGCCTTGCTCAAATCCAAACCTTAGATCACAAACCCAATGCAAACAAGTCCCTTCAAAGTTCGGACAGCACTTCCCCTACATTTGCTTACTTTCCCAGCCATCATGGCTTCATTATTTCTTCAGCCAGTCCCAAAGTCACACAAATAAGTTCATCTAATATCCATTCAGCAAGCTCCAAGAAGTACAAGGACAAGTCAAGCTAGGGAAAAGTCTGGAAATGAAAGTTAAGCTCAAAACCAGAAAAACAGTTTTGACGTCATTTTACGGTAATGGTGTCAATTCCACTATGATTATCGGATGGGGGTGTAAGACCCACCGTTTCGAAGCTAAGAACCAGGGCTACAACAATGTAGAAGGTCATTCAGTCCAGTTCCTAGCACAACTAGGTCAAATATGCCAAAAATACCAAACCAGAACCACTAAAACAGGTTCACAAATCCCACTATGCTGTAATTGGTATAACGCGGTCTGTACAGGTCCAAATGCATTGATTCCAAATGCATATGGAAGCTAAGACATCCAGCTACATTTCATCAGAAGACACCAACTCCAAAATCCAAACCAATTCCAGTCAAAATGGCCAATTACTATCGCAGTTTTCGCATTCTGATCAAAGCAGAACAGCTACAGTAATTTCGGCATAACTCACTCTACACTAATCCAAATGATCTGAAATTTTACAGGCACCTCAAACACATCAATACCTACAACTTTCATGTTTTGAGCAAAGTCTAATTCAGCCTCTAAGCTTATGATATAAAACCGGACAGAATTAGGGGTTTATGAACCCTAACTTTCCAAAATTTATTCCAAATCCAAAATTGGTTGCAAATATCAATCATTTCCATCCACTAGAGTCATAACCCCTCATTATCAACCATCATAGATGACCACAACATCTCATTCATATTAAACCAGAAAATTCCTCAAAAATATAAAAACTTCACCAAATCACTTCAAACCAAGATAAAACCAGAAATTTCAGCACTTTAATCACTACTAATCATATCTTAAGCATCAATAAGTGTAGGTGGAAGTTTAAGCTTCACTTACCAAGTAAACAAGAGAGGGGAAGATGTTGGAAACCTTAGCTCTTCCAAAAAACTTCACTAAAACACTCACTAGCACCAAATGGAGGAATTTGATGGAGTAGAAACTAGCTTAAGCACTTGAGTTGGATGATTTGAGCTTGTTGGAAGCTAAAATGGTGAAGAGCTCTCTTCCTTTCTTCCTTAAGATTGGTCGGCCAAAGAAGAGAAAGAAATGGTGATTTTTGGCCAATTTTTGAAGATATTTACTCAAATGGGTCAAAAGTCAAAAACATGAATAGTGTTCCATAAAGTCCACCCAATAATATTGTGACACTTGGCACCTCTTTAAATGCATTTCTATCCTTTGGTCACCTCTCACATCAATCACTTCACCTCCTCTACTTATCTCTTAACACCCGATAAATTTTACACAGTATCCGAAACTTAACCTTATTGGCCGAATTTTTCCGAAATTTTCACACTAGTGGGTCCCACATCCGTTATTGATCCTTAATTTTTCAAAAACTCTCCAATACTAGAAAAATCATTTAAAAACTATAATTACTCATAAAATCCACTAAGAAAATATTTCTAAGCCAGAAAACGCAGAAAACATGCTATTCAAGGGGATAAAACCCTAGGAAAATTAACAGGGGATTTACGGGTCCTCACACTCATACTTTTCGGGGCGTCACAAGATAGCTACAACACTCATCAAACTCACTCAACTTTCATGCTTATGAATCCGACCTCAGCTATTAGCACACGGGCTCTGACCAAACTCGGTCTAGTCAGAGTTTCTTTTGAAAGCATTAAGACTGACTCTTTCAGCTCAAGATTGTCACTTTAAGGCAATTTATCAGACAAACAACAAGCATGAGAGGATTCAATAATGCATAAATGAAAGAACAACAAAGAAAAGTTACCTCCGATCCTTTTGGTAGCAAACAGCGCTTGAGTAGCAGAAACGATGAGCTTCAGCGTGGGTTAGAGGAACCTGGAAGATGTTCCACCTTCGGCTTCGACTGTTTTCGATGGAGATTGAATGCGGTGGTGGTGATGGCGAACAGCAGCAGCCGTGGATGAGGACTAGTGGTGGCTCGGGCAGATGTGTGAGGAAGAAGTTGTTGTTGGAGTGGGTGATGCTCAGAATGACCAAGGAAAAGGAGTTACTTGATCTGACTCGATGGATCCACCTTGTCAACGGTCGATTATTAGCGAGAGCCGCCGCTCGTTATCTAGACGAAATGCCAAAGCTATTCCTGCCCTACTTGGTCAACGGGAAGGAGCTGATAATATTTGCAAGAAGGTTCATGCTTGGAAATCACCCTCCCCTCCTGTTGAATCAGACGGCTACTTGGATGTTGATGGCATTCGTTCAGAGGACCAAAAAGACGATTTCGTCGTTATTGGCAGGGAAGACAAGCGGAGGGAGGTGATTTCTAGATTGCTGGCTGCTGATGACGCCCTCAATATTACTGGGATATACGGAATGGATGGAATCGGCAAGACAACTCTCGCCCAAAAGGTATATGGGGATTCTTCCGTCCACCGCCATTTTGATTGCTTTGCCTGGGCTTCAGTGGGGAAGGACTTCCGCACTAGAAGAATTCTTCTGCAACATGTCTACCGAGCCAGGGATGACATGGCCTCATTTCCAGACTTGGACTTGGCTCAGAAGCTTTACGAGTTCCTGCAGTCCAAGAGATTCTTGATTGCTTTGGATGATGTATGGTCTGCCGATGCTTGGGAGTGCCCCCCACGTTGCATTTTCGTCTCGAGAACCAACCGCCAGCAAAGTGCTGCTCACCGCCCACCACTCGGAACGACGGAGTTGCGGAGAAGATTTCTTCTTCATCAGCCGAGAACTTTCTCGGTTCCCTTTTTTCTGCTTAGTTTTCTCCAACCCTCTCTCAGCCGTTCTTCCTTCTCTTTCTGGTTTTTCTTTCAATTTCAGCCCTCAGCTTTCTTCTTCACGGTGGTTCCTCCCCCCTCACTCTCTAACTCTCAGCCGCCGTTTTTCTTTTTTTAGCCAAAAACCTCCTCTATACTCTCTACTCCGTTGCTGTTTTCTTTTCCTTTCCTTTCCAGATTTGCGGCCCTCTCCTCTCTATCCGTAGCTTTCTATTTATACTGCAGCCCCACCTTAAACCCTCAAGCATCTCTTCCATATTTGCAGCTAAGGGGCTGCTAAGAGCCCTTCCTTGCAAGCTGCAAAAACGCAGCTTGCAAGTCGCGTATCCACCCTTTTTTTTTAAATCTTTAATTAAACAAAATTGATTGATAATAATAAAAAAAATCAATAACAAAAACAACTTAATTAACATTGGATAAAAATAAAAAAAAACTAGAAACAACAAAGTGCAACTTTTCATTTTTCCTTTTTTTTCATTTTTCATTTTCTCATTTTTCACTTTTTCCTTTTTCTTTTTTTCTTTTTTTTTTTTCTAAATGAACCAAGCAAAAATAAAAGATAAATTAAGTAGAAATGACTAAAATAGATAAATAAAGCCAAATAAAACAAAATTGCTCTTTTTTCATGATTTTTCTTTTGCCTCTTTTTCATGATTTTTCCTTTTTGAATTAATAAATGAAATAAATGTTCGTAAACTAATTAAAATAAGAGACACGTAACAAGAATCAAATAAAAAAACCTAAAATTGAAATAAATAAATCTCAAATTAAACTAATTAAATAAGTAAAATTCGAAACCAAAAATTTGGTGTCTACAGTTTGTCCCTCTTTGTCTGAGTTTTGGAAAAACTTGAGACAAAGAAGTAGACACCAAATGCTCACCTGTGTTATTCGGCTACGAGCGTCTCGAACAATGGACGCTTTAGAAATGGGGACTGACCCCTTTTGACAAAAATTTAAAATGGGATTGACCCAAACAGAAAATTTAAAATTGGGACTGACCCGAACAGAAATTTAAAACGGGACTGACCCGAACAGGAATTTAAAATTGGTATAGACCCACGGGATAGACCCGAACAGAAATTTAAAATTGGGATAGACCCACGGGATAGACCCGAACAGAAATTTGAAATTGGGATAGACCCGGACAGAAATGTAAAATTGGGATAGACCCAGGGGATAGACCCGAACAGAAATTTAAAATTGGGATAGACCCACGGGATAGACCCGAACAGAAATTTATAATTGGGATAGACCCGAACAGAAAATACAAACGGGATAAACCCGGACAGAAATTTAAATGGGATAGACCCACGGGATAGACCCGAACAGAAATTTAAATGGGATAGACCCAGACAGAAATGTAAATGGGATAGACCCAGACAGAAATTTAAATGGGATAGACCCGAACAGAAAATGTAAAATGAAGAACTGTATAAGACTTGTTTGAAAAATTATCTAAAAATTTGCCCCAGTGTGATAAATTGGTCGGTGGGATAACATCTGAGCCTGACGGGGTGTGGACGGTCAGCGGGATAGAACCCTATCCTGCCGAGGTTGGCGGGATAAAACCCGGTCCCAACGTGATAAAAACGGTCAGCGGGATAAAACCCGGTCCTACCGAGGTTGGCGGGATAAAACCCGGTCCCAACGTAGATAAAAAGGTCAGCGGGATAGAACCCGGTCCTGCAGAGGTTGGCGGGATAAAACCCGGTCCCAACGTGATAAAAGCGGTCAGCGGGATAGAACCCGGTCCTGCCGAGATTGGCGGGATAAAACCCGGTCCCAACGTAGATAAAAAGCGGTCAGCGGGATAGAACCCGGTCCTGCCGAGAGAATTGGCGGGATGAAACCCGGTCCCAATGCGATAAGCGGTCAGCGGGATTATACCCGGTCCTGCCGAGAGAATTGGCGGGATGAAACCCGGTCCCAACGAAGTGAGCGGTCAGCGGGATAAAACCCGGTCCCAACGTAGATAAAAAGCGGTCAAGAAATTGAATTTGATTTTCCAAGAAACAAGAATTTGAACTTGATTTTTGACTTTTGAATTTTTTGAATTTTTCTGATTTTTCGAGAGAATTTTTTTCAAAATAATTTGCCCCCAGTGTAGGGCCCTTTTCCCTTCTTTCTTCTCTTTCTTCGGCATCGGCCTCCCACATCACCAGATGCTTTTTCGTCGATTTCAACTATGAATACCTGCACAGGGGCTCACCAAAATGTGACATGCACTTGAATTTCAAAAAAATTGCAACTACTATTCATAGAAAGAGTAGTGTGACTGAAAAATTTGCCCCGGTGTGGGTTTATTTTACGCAATCTTGCAAATAAAAATTTTGCCCCAGTGTGGGCCCATTTGATTGCAAAAATTGATTTGGATGCCCTTCCAAGTAAGAAACTGTGTTTCCTATACAATGTGAAGGAAATTGAATGTCTTGCTTAACTCATATAGGAAATTTCATGATTAATTTCTCAAAATAATGCCAAATTATGAAAGATCAATGCTTTGGGTAATGGATCACAATTTATTGGCTCATTTTTCAGGAGCAATCCAGTGATCTTATTTCTGATTTGGCTAAGGAAATGGGAGGTCAGAATTTGTCTCATTTTTGTGCCCCAGTTGTATGTAACCCATTCAATGTCACATCTTAATGAAAGCAAGTAGTTTGTCACCTTCATTTCTTAAGAAAATTGAGTCAACATATAAGCTTTAAGTTCGCAACAAATGGGTAAGAACGATAGCTAAACACGCGAAAACTGGTTATACCCTTATGATCACAAATGATTGATGGATTTCTTATGAGCATAATACTCACTTTGGATTGTCATGAAGGAATAAGTCAACGATGGACTTTATTAGCTTGTAATGTGGCTTGAAAACGATAGCTAAAGAATAAAACTTTCAAGGACATAGCACCGAAGATCGCATTTTCCCAAAATTGCCCATATTTTGAACTCAAAAGATTTCGGACTTTGTTTGGATTTTCTCGTCATTCCCCAGGGACTTCAGCGTCGAATTTTTCTGCATTTACTTTTCTTGCTTTGCTTTTTGCCTCTTTTCCCTTTCCCTCAACTTGGTGGATTTTCACATGGTGAGTAGCGTCAACCCCATACCCAAACAATTCAGAAATACAGCTAAAATTTTCCGGCATCAGAAATTTTCTTGACAGGGCCATTGCAAAGAACAGAAGTCAGGACTTTCGGCTTTCGTAATGAGGTCAGGTGGGGTGCTTAGAAAGGTTAAAACTTGAAAGCGGATTTCAAAAGTGGTTTAAAAATTCTGAGATCGCATTGTTATGCCAACCCTATTTTAGGGTTAAATCAGATTTTGCCCCAGTTTATGCTCAATTGAGGCTTTTTCTCTTTCATTTTCTTTCTGATTGAATTTTCTTTTGGCCTTTTGCCATTTTTTTTGAACTTTCACAAAATTTGCCCCAGTTTATTTGTAAACTGAGGTTATCTCTTCTTCTTTTGTTTTTGATTTTACTGCCTTTCACTTTTTCACTTCTTGAAATTTTTCTTTTCAACTCAAACTTGCCCCAGTGTGGGGTTTACGATTCTCAGGGGTTGCCAAACGAATTATTTTATTCTGAAGGCTCAAAAGGGATAACTAGAGATAGAATGTTTGATTGGAAAAGAAGATGGCCTGACTTTCATTCCGCTCCTTACAATAACTCTGAAAGGAAACTTTCATTAATGGGAAATTTCTTTTTTTTTTTTTTTTTTTTTTTTGCATGTATTTGAATTAACTGACTGAGGAAGACCCTTGCTCATCCATATTTGTGAAACATAGGCGGTCCGCACGGACAAATCTCTTCCTTTTCTTTCTTTTTTTTTCAAAATTGGACCCCAGATAGATTCAAATTTCTCCAATCTGTGATTCCCTCTTTTCTTTTCTTTTGGCATTTTTGCTTCTTTTTCTCTTTCTCTCTTTTTTTTCAAAATTCCCCAATCTCCTTCCCCAATGTGGGGGGCGATCATATGTGCACTCGAAAAAAACCACCAATTTTTAGCTCAAATGAGGATGCAAGAGATGATCAGTGTTTAGGTTGTAGAAATGATGGCCAAAGTATCATTCTTATACCTCATGACAACCCAAGTAACGAAATGGTCATTGAAAATCCATTCCCCTTTTTGATGTTTGAAAATTTTCTATGTAGGGTAGTGATCATCAAGGCGTTTATTTGAAACGAAATTATTCTTTTAAACGCTCAAACGGGAGAGCAAATGATAAACTCTGTATAGATAGAGAAAAGAATGCTCGAAGTATCATTCCGAATTTTCAAAACAAACAAGAATAATGCACATTTTTGCTTTCACTGAGATGTGAGTTGAATCTATTTAGACACAACGGCCATTTTCAAGCCAAGGTTGCCCCAATTTGCAATTTATCAATCAATGTGACTGATTTTATTCTGGGCCAATAGAAGTGGGCAAAAAATATGAATTGTACAGTGAAAGAGAAAAGGTATCTCATTGGGCCTTTTGAGTGACCTCTTTCAATCTTGAGCACTCTTATTGATCACAAATTTAGTGTACACAAGGATTTTACAAAGCATACACTGGCGAATTTTCAGGCTGGAGGTTGAAAACAAATCCCAATTTAGTCTTATTTCTTGAAATTCATCTTGAAATTTCCAATGAGTAAGAATAAAGAATGAAATGTACACAAATTTACACAAAACAATAATTGTCCAAAACTTTATTGCTGAAAAAGTTTGAAACAAAAATTTCTCGTTCAATTATAACACAAATGAGAAGAGAAAACTTCTACAAAACCCCACATATACACTTTTGTCTCCCTTTCTTTTGGAGAAAAAAAAATGTATTAACGAATCAAATAAACAGAATTTTCCTTTGAAAAACAATTACAAAGCCTCTCAGAGACTTTAGCTTAGAGCTTTCAGATGGATCTTCCATGTTTTTAGATGGATCTGCCCTAGAATCAGATAATACTTGTAATTTTGACACCTTATTAGATCAGAAGTGTCATTAGATATAGAAAAATATTTTCCCTTTTATTGAAGTTTTTTATGAATGCAGGGGAGGGGGAAAACAAAAGAAAAATACCCTGAGTTAGTAAGAAAGAATATAAAATCGGTATGCATGTCCTATGGGGGGACCCTTTTTGTGCCAAGGGTAGGCCTAGCATGAAAATGCAATCCTCTAGGGTAGGCACTATACCATACCTGACGGATCCGATCAACTCATTGAGTAAAAAATAATAATTTCAAAAATTTGGTCAATTGGATTGACGAGAGACACTTGTCAAAATGAGGTAAACATCCGAATGGTTTGATCACTTTTGATTGATACAAGAATTTGCAAAACGCACGGGTTTGACCTTGACGAACTTCCTATCGAAGAGACTGGAATTCGTTGCATGGGTAAAAACCCCAACTGATCAAATGGCTGAATGCAATGGATGGTTTTCTCAAAATCGACTAGGTTTTCCAATTTGAATTTTTTCATTGAAACTCTAATTGGTCAAATGGATGGAATGAAAGTGACAATTTATTTAAAATCGACCGAATTACCCTAAAAAGGGAAACAGGTCAAATGAATTGAATGAAATTTAATTTATCCAAAATTAATCAGATCACTCTAAAAAGGGTAAATTGATCAAATAGATTGAACGAAACTTGATTTATTCAAAATCGGCTCGGTTGCCCTAAAAATGGGTAAATTGGCCAAATGAATGAAATTGAATTAGCGATTTATTCAAAAATCTGCCGAATGACCCTAAAAAGGGTAAATTGGTCAAATGAATTGACAATTTATTCAAAATCGACCGGATGACCCTAAAAAGGGTAAATTGGTCAAATGAATTGATGATTTATTCAAAAATCGACCGGATGACCCTAAAATGGGTAAATTGGTCAAATGAATTGATGATTTATTCAAAAATCGACCGGATGACCCTAAAAAGGGTAAATTGGTCAAATGATCCTAAAAAGGGTAAATTGGTCAAATGATGGTTTATTCAAAATTGATTATGAATTGACAAAATGGATCGATTGAATCGGCCGGCCATTGGTGGTTTCAGAAAATTAGCCTATGAGCCTTCTAAAATCACGATTTGGCCTCAATTTATTCATCGTCTCAACAGGAAGAATCATTTGTCAATTTCTTCAAATTAATGTCCTTCACGTAAGGGATTTTTACCAATTTTTGATAAAATGGCCAAAAAGTGATTATTAGATGCTCATATTCCAAAAATCGCTCTTATGAAGATGATCGGATCCTACCTTACCTTGTGCACTACCCCTTTGGATGGTACAAAATGTAAACGTGCAAGTCTCACTGGATTAAGTATCCGAGACACAAGGTGGCTTATTCCTAAACACGGGATTCCCTATGTGGCATTCCCTTTTTAGGGTTATGCATGATGCCATTTATTAAAGCGATGTAAATATGCAATTCGAAATGAAACGTGACCTAAGGAACCCTTTATTTGCCAGGGTAGGCCTAAAATGGTATGGCATTATTAATTTATGAACAAAATGTACCACAATTTTCAAACGTGCAATAGCCTATCTACAAGGGTAGGTCCTAAAGGGAGGTCATGTCAGACCTCTTATTTCCTAACGTTTGTGAATGCAAAGGATAAGAAACAAGGAAACGTTAGTTCAACACATAATCACATAACACGTTGGACAATTAGATGATACAAAAGCAACAAAGAAATAAGGAAAGAGGGTGGGATCCCTCCCCTCGTGCATGGTGTCCCTAATAGGGTAAGGTCGACTCTACCCTAGGCAATTCTAAAATGGATGCATGAGGTTGGGGTTCACTAATGCATCTAGACTCGACAAACTCAGGTCCCCAAGCCTTCAGACTTGGAAACCAAGGGTCATCACTCCCAAGGTTCCTTGTCGGTGGCTCGAGCGATTCCCCAGACGTTGCTACGCACACGTCGTGTTACGGCTACCCGTCTGGGTGAATCTAAAAGAATCCTCAACCTTCGACTAAAAACTAATAGGTCATCAACCTAATGTTTAAAGCGGAAGATCGAGTGACCCCTCGGATCATGCTACTCGCACGTCGTGTCACGATCACATGTCCAAGTGGGTCGCCTAAAATCCTAATAGGGTGGAGTGGCGTGACAAGCCACTAAAAGAAAAATAAATGAGGGGTAAAAATAATTAAAGCGTATGCGCGTATGCTAGTGCTCGTTTGGAGGGGAGGGATCAAGAACCAACGCGAGGCTCTAAGGTGACACACACCCCTCCAAATGCAATGCAAGCGCGAGATAAGCAAGTAAACATACATCCAATCAACCAATCATACATTCGTGAGTGAGGGGGTAGTTTGATACGCGTGAAATGCAAAATCCTAAAAAAGGAAAAAAATGCAACCCTAAAACACCCAAATGTGATATATGAAAAGGTTAAAAGAAGAAAAAGGTTGATTAAATCAAATTTGCTCGGACTCTCGAATGTCCCCAGTGGAGTCGCCAACTGTCGCGCCCCATTTTTTGATAAATAAATAAATAAGTTTAAAAAATGTATTTTTTGTGTTTGGAAAATGAATTGTGATTTAAAAGAAAAAATGGGTCTAAATGGGGGGTTGAAAATGCGACGATTTGACCCAAAATTATAGTTTAAAAAGGGTTTTGAAATAAAAAAATCGGAGTCGCCACTTGGTAATGAGTTAAGGTGTACCAAGTCACCTAAAAAATGAATTTTTAAAGAAAAAATAGGAAAAAGTAGTAAGAAACCCCTTTTAAACGACTCCTAGTCCACGTAAACCAAAGAAAAGGGTTCGGGAGTCACATTTGACAAAGGGGAAGGCAAGGATAAAATCCAAGGCACCCCTTTGACCTAGCCAGGGCTAGTTGCATGATTTAATCAAAGTTTTCCTTATTTTAACCAAAGAATTTATTACATTTGGATACACTACATGAATGCAAAAGAAAGAAAAAATGCAAACCTAAATTCTAAAATGTCTCTTGTAAGGTTTTTGGTCCCAACCACATGAATTGTGGCGGCCAATAAAGGAAAACCTTATAGAGGTCGATTAATGCAAATGATAGCTAAAGTGTAAGTGTGCAAGTGTATAAAAAGATGCACGTGTGAAATTGTATGAAAAATCCAAGTGTTTGTGTGCCAGTGTATGAAAAGGTGCATGTGTGAAATTGTATGAAAAAATCCAAGTGTTTGTGTGCAAGTGTATGAAATATAGTGATAAGTGCATATAGGTGTAATTAAGTGCAATTTTGTGAAGTAGAAATCAAAATGAACAATAAGGAAAGGAAAAGTGATGAGGAAATGTGAATTGAAAAATGAGTAAGTGATAAATGAGAATGAATGAACCTAAAGGAATGCATCAGGTCGGGTGTGGGAATGACTCCTAACTTTTCGACTTCGATTTTCCCTTTGATTAGAAAGCAAAACTAGCGTGCTAAGGCTATCGAATAGCCACACTCGCTCGTTTCCCTTATCAAAAGGGGACTCTTCAGGCAAATGTACCCTAACTAGCATGAGATGTAAGACCTAAAGTGAGGGGAAAGGGGAATCGAGGAGCATGCAAAATGACAGAAAAACTAAAAAAATGCATGACATGTAATGAACATGCAAACATGTACTAACGAGGGGAAATCCCTAAGGGTCTAGCATTAGACTAGCCCATTCTATGAATTCCGACTAGCGTTGGACTAGTGGAAACGTACATTCATCCATTCCATTCATCTACACTACGGAAAGCTAGTAGACATGCCAAACACTCATAAACACGTAGCACGTAGCACTTAACATGCTTGACTAGATGCAAAACCTAATAAAGCAAGTAACACGTAACACATAAGCATGCAACCAAGCTAATGAACCTATTACATTCACTAACTAAAACAAAAGGGGAAGGGGAAAATGGACCAAATTGCTCGCCACAGCCCTATCTATTACAAGCCAAGAGGTGTACACATACCCCATTAAAGAAAAAAAACTTAATAAAGCAAAAGTAAATGAAAGGAATGAAAGGAATTAAGGAAATGTAAAGAAAGCGAAGTAGACATGCAATTCACTTAGCACATTGGATCACATAGGAGAGATAAAAAAAAAAGGGGTAAAAGAAATTATACCTCCCTTGGAATGGTGCCTTAAATGGAGTGAAATCACTTATTTATCTTCCAAAATAAAAGAAATGGTCAATGTACCAATTTATTTGAAGAAATTAAAGAAAATAGGCAAACACGAGCTCATTTCGGTCATAAAGCCCCTAAAGTCATGACTTAAGTGCAATTGACAAAGCATGGTAGTTAATTGAAGCAAAACAATCAATGAAATCGCAAAACTAAAGCTGCCAGGGACCAAATTGAAGACATTATTCAATCGGTTGGGTCATAGTGGAATAAAGGAAGACTTGTAGGGTTAAAATGCAAACTACAAAACCTTTTGCATGCATGCAACGAAAGAAACATTCATCTGCAATTTTTCAACCATTTTCTGCAATTCTTGTGTTCATCGTAATGCCATCTTTCCATCCAAACTAAGCTAATATTTTTAACCCAACATCGCAGCCTTGATTCCAAAAACAACAAATTCACAAATATCAATATCCAAAACAAACCAAAAGAGACAAAGAGAAATGTAAGAATGGGAGCATGCGATTTTCTAAAAAAATTTCCTGCTATTGCTACCATGAACAAATGAATCAACATTTTTGATCAACGACACAAGCACAATCCATCTAAAATGATACAACGTGAACTGAACATTAAAAAAAAAATCAGCAGCAAATGGCCAAGCATAGAATCTGAATATTCATTTGTTTCTAGGTCCCCAACAAGAAAAATCTAGACCCATCTTTGTTAGAAAACGTTTGTAACATCTTAAACAATCAGTAAATAAAAACAAGATCATCAAATGAGCAACCCAAGAGAGAAAAATCGATTTTTCCTGTACTGCTGTATCGAGTCGAGCCTTAAGTTTGTTGCAGCGAATTTTGTGCTCGACGCTTAGTTTAAGGCAAACTGAAGCCCAGGTGATAGGATCGGCAAGTGTTTTCATACTGTTTTGGTAGAAAGTTCTGGAGTTTAAACACCAAACCAATGGATCAAAAGGCATATGAAAATCTGGAATATTTCTGTCATTGTTGCTGGTTTCTATTGCCATGTTCACAAGTTCCACATAATAGCTTGCTACCTATACTCGTCATTTTCGAAACCCAATAATAACAACCCAGAAATGGATAACCAGCAGCAGATAGCTACAACACTCATCAAACTCACTCAACTTTCATGCTTATGAATCCGACCTCAGCTATTAGCACACGGGCTCTGACCAAACTCGGTCTAGTCAGAGTTTCTTTTGAAAGCATTAAGACTGACTCTTTCAGCTCAAGATTGTCACTTTATGGCAATTTATCAGACAAACAACAAGCATGAGAGGATTCAATAATGCATAAATGAAAGAACAACAAAGAAAAGTTACCTCCGCTCCTTTTGGTAGAAAACAGCGCTTGAGTAGCAGAAACGATGAGCTTCAGCGCGGGTTAGAGGAACCTGGAAGATGTTCCACCTTCGGCTTCGACTGTTTTCGATGGAGATTGAATGCGGTGGTGGTGATGGCGAACAGCAGCAGCCGTGGATGAGGACTAGTGGTGGCTCGGGCAGATGTGTGAGGAAGAAGTTGTTGTTGGAGTGGGTGATGCTCAGAATGACCAAGGAAAAGGAGTTACTTGATCTGACTCGATGGATCCACCTTGTCAACGGTCGATTATTAGCGAGAGCCGCCGCTTGTTATCTAGACGAAATGCCAAAGCTGTTCCTGCCCTCCTTGGTCAACGGGAAGGAGCTGATAATATTTGCAAGAAGGTTCATGCTTGGAAATCAGCCTCCCCTCCTGTTGAATCAGACGGCTACTTGGATGTTGATGGCATTCGTTCAGAGGACCAAAAAGACGATTTCGTCGTTATTGGCAGGGAAGACAAGCGGAGGGAGGTGATTTCTAGATTGCTGGCTGCTGATGATGCCCTCAATATTACTGGGATATACGGAATGGATGGAATCGGCAAGACAACTCTCGCCCAAAAGGTATATGGGGATTCTTCCGTCCACCGCCATTTTGATTGCTTTGCCTGGGCTTCGGTGGGGAAGGACTTCCGCACCAGAAGAATTCTTCTGCAACATGTCTGCCGAGCCAGGGATGACATGGCCTCATTTCCAGACTTGGACTTGGCTCAGAAGCTTTACGAGTTCCTGCAGTCCAAGAGATTCTTGATTGCTTTGGATGATGTATGGTCTGCCGATGCTTGGGAGTGCCCCCCGCGTTGCATTTTCGTCTCGAGAACCAACCGCCAGCAGAGTGCTGCTCACCGCTCACCACTCGGAACGACGGAGTTGCGGAGAAGATTTCTTCTTCATCAGCCGAGAACTTTCTCGGTTCCCTTTTTTCTGCTTAGTTTTCTCCAACCCTCTCTCAGCCGTTCTTCCTTCTCTTTCTGGTTTTTCTTTCAATTTCAGCCCTCAGCTTTCTTCTTCACGGTGGTTCCTCCCCCCTCACTCTCTAACTCTCAGCCGCCGTTTTTCTTTTTTTAGCCAAAAACCTCCTCTATACTCTCTACTCCGTTGCTGTTTTCTTTTCCTTTCCTTTCCAGATTTGCGGCCCTCTCCTCTCTATCCGTAGCTTTCTATTTATACTGCAGCCCCACCTTAAACCCTCAAGCATCTCTTCCATATTTGCAGCTAAGGGGCTGCTAAGAGCCCTTCCTTGCAAGCTGCAAAAATGCAGCTTGCAAGTCGCGTATCCACCCTTTTTTTTTAAATCTTTAATTAAACAAAATTGATTGATAATAATAAAAAAAAATCAATAACAAAAACAACTTAATTAACATTGGATAAAAATAAAAAAAAAACTAGAAACAACAAAGTGCAACTTTTCATTTTTCCTTTTTTTTCATTTTTCATTTTCTCATTTTTCACTTTTTCCTTTTTCTTTTTTTCTTTTTTTTTTTCTAAATGAACCAAGCAAAAATAAAAGATAAATTAAGTAGAAATGACTAAAATAGATAAATAAAGCCAAATAAAACAAAATTGCTCTTTTTTCATGATTTTTCTTTTGCCTCTTTTTCATGATTTTTCCTTTTTGAATTAATAAATGAAATAAATGTTCGTAAACTAATTAAAATAAGAGACACGAAACAAGAATCAAATAAAAAAACCTAAAATTGAAATAAATAAATCTCAAATTAAACTAATTAAATAAGTAAAATTTGAAACCAAAAATTTGGTGTCTACAGAGTCAATTAACAAAACTGTTGAAGTTTTCAAGAATTTCCAAGGCAATCTGCCTCGTACCTTTGTTTTCCTTTTCTCAAACATTTGGCCACTAAAAACCTCTCAAATATGGTTCATTTGCGTAGATAATGCCTAAGAAACATCCAAATTGTATTTGGTAGGTGATTTATACCAACAATTTCGAATGACAAGTCCCAAGTCAAGATTGGCTAATCGGCTAAGAGGAAAGGAAAAGTTTTCCAGATTCGAAGAGCAATTTCGGGGCATCATTTGCATATCAAAATGGTCTTAGAATATCACCAAATTTTGTACAATTAAACCTCCATATGAGGACCACTTCTCTATCAAATTTCATTTGAAAATTCACACGAGACGGTAGTTAACTAAACCATCAAAGTTCAAGAAATTTCCCCCAAGGTAAAACTGTCTTCTAGCTCTTCTTTCCTTTTTAAACATTTTATCCAAAGCAACCAACCCAAATCTGGTTTATTTGCGAAACAAAGTCCAAGGAACATCTGATATAAAGTTTGGCAGATGTTGGACATCAAAGTTTCCAAAACAACAAGTCCCAAATCAAGCTAGGCCATTTAACTAGTCAAAAGAGGATTTTTACTCACTGCATCAGTTTCGGAATATGGCCACAACTCACTCAATTCAACTTCGAATTGAGCGTGGTTGATGGCGTTGGAAAGCTCTCTCATAAAGCTGAATTTTCTCAGAAGAAACCATTTTCAAATTCTATCCACAAACAGCTCGTTTTTGAGCATCAAGAAGCAATTTCTGTCCTGTCTCCTGGAGAGCAACGAAACAGGGCAGTGATTTTGAAACGAATGGTGTGGCTCACTCAAGTGGAACCAGAACGTGAATTTGGTACCAATGGAAAGCTGGGAATGTCTAGTTTTCAGTGCCACAAATGGAACTTAATTTCGACATCGGAGGAAAGAGTTATGGCCGATACAAATGACTGCCTGGGCAATACGGGATTCATTTTCCAGTTTTGCTAACTTTGGAAATCAACTCATTTGACCAACCAAATCATGTTATTTTTCAATGAAATTTTGTACACACTCATGATAACATGTAAACAACATAATCAAGTCATTAGAATCACAAAATTTTGCACAAAAATGGTCGGACAAGGCAGGGGTAAAACGGTCACTTTTGCTCCAAGCACCTCCCTTGATTTTCTACCAACAATACAACATTAATCTACTAATATAAGCACTAAACCACCATTAATTTCATCATCCAACATCAAATCAATCCTTCCATCAAAAGTGGGAGTTCATATAGCCCACACAACACAAATCCACCATAAACAAGACTACCCACATGATTATATAACCTTATATGTGCAATATATCTTACAAAAACTATTATCTATGGGTTGGATGATTTGCTACCTTCTTGGATGACTAGATCAGAAATTTTGGTCACTCTTTGCTCCAGAAAACCGTGGCTTTTCAGCTCCCTTTTGCAGCTCAAAATACTCCTCAAGTGTTATACTAAGTGTGGGTGAAATTTGAAGTGAATTAGAGAAGATTTGATGAAGATTTGATGGAGGAATTTGAAGAACTCTTGAGCTGTTTTTCTTGCTTGTTGTTCGGCCAGATGAGGGAGCAAGAGAGAGAGTGTGATCAGATTTCTAAGCTTCCAAGAGAAGACATTAATTTGTGGCCTCAAATCACCCATTAGTCAACTCACATTAGGGTGCGTTTGGCGCGATTAGGACTCGATTTTCTCG
The DNA here is from genome assembly GCF_036785885.1 of Coffea arabica. Lineage (NCBI taxonomy): Eukaryota > Viridiplantae > Streptophyta > Magnoliopsida > Gentianales > Rubiaceae > Coffea > Coffea arabica. The sequence goes on from NC_092329.1 coordinate 41,919,990, forward strand.
CGCGTTTGTTTCACTAGTGCACTAAACCTCTAATGCACTTATATTCATATAACTAATATTCACTCTCAATCATCCCAAAATAAGGGTCTGAAGTTCCTAAATTTAAATCGCGCGTATAAAAACGCGTATCTCCAATTTAAGTGCGATAACGCGAAACTTCCGAGAAATTCTTATAACGATAGTACTAATAACTATCACTTGAATATTTAAACATTAAAATGCCTAATTTAGGTCCATTGTACATGTCTCCAATATTTCAAACCTATTGTACTCTCAATTGATCCAGATTTCCAAAGACGTGTTCACTATTTTCACTAAACGAGCTTCCGAAAATTAATTTTTGAAACAAGTCATTTTAAAAATATAATGAAACTATATTTCCATATAATTAGGTCTCAAGAGCTTAGAAAATAATATTCGGAGTAAAATGCCAAATAAATAATTAAATAAGTTAGAAATAGGAGATTAAATAAGTAAATTTTGCGAGTCCTCACAACCTCCCCTTCTTAAAAGAATTTCGTCCTCGAAATTCATACCTTCTGTAATCTCAGACAACTCTGAACCGTGTGGTGTGTTCATGTCATGCGTTCCTTCAGATGTCATTGGTCGGTTTCTCCTTCCATTGACTTGTCGAGGGACAGTTCCATTTCCTTGTTGAGCAGTAGTTTCTCGTGGATACCTCCTTGGACAGTCATGAACTGTATGGTTGGTACTCCCACACCCCATACACTTTCGTCCCTTTGGCCAACAGTTTTCTTCAGTGTGATTCGTCCTTCCACAATATCCACAAGTCGGACGAGGTGTTGTGATTTGACTTGCTTGTGAGGTTTTCTTCGATCGTGTCTGTCCTACTGAAGTCTCTCGTGACATAGTTCCTTTTGGTTCCTTTATCATGAGTGGTGCAGGACGTAACAGTCCTACTTCATCCACTTCTTTTTTAACTTTGGGTGGTGGTCCATTTTCTCCTAATGTACTGTCAGATGCATCTCTTTTTCTTGTTTGAAAAGCTCTCAGTTGAGATTTTGTGCTTTCTACCCTTTGCGCTTTTTCGATAGCGTCACTAAATGTTTCAACCTGTGCTGCAGCAAGGGCATCTTGGATTTCCAAATCTAATCCTTGGATAAACCGTCCTATTCTCTTCCGTTCAGTAGCCACCAATTCTGGGGCATATGTAGATAACTTCGTAAAGCGTGTTTCATCATACTCAGCTATACTTAAAGTTCCTTGACGAAGCTTTATAAAATCATCTTCTCTCTTTTCTTGAACAAGTGGAGGAAGAAATTTCTCATTAAATTCACGTACAAAGTTTATCCAAGTCATTAGGGTTCGATCCCTTTCCCACTTGTTTCTTATAACATTCCACCAGGTTCGGGCTGCTCCTTCAAGTTGAAATACTGCAAAGGTGACTTGTCTCTCCTCTGTGTAATCCAAGGCATCGAATATATTTCTTATATTCTCTAACCAATTCTCAGCCACCTCTGGATCAGGTCCTCCAGCAAACTTGGGTGGGAAAAATTTCTGAAACCGCTCTAAAGCTCGATCCTCCCCTATCTCTTGGTTTCCACGTTGGTTTCCTTGTCCAACACCTTGACCTTGTTGAGCTACCAAGAGCTCTAGGATATCTGTCATGTGAGTTAAAACTTGTCCCATCTGGTCATTTCCTCTCCCAGCACTTAGCTCAACGTTTTGATCAATATCGGACCCATTAGCTACTCTTTCATTTCGGGGTTGTCTAAGTTGACGTCCCTTTCGTTGTCCTCTAGTTTCCATGTTCACAACTAATCTATACACACATGCATAACCCTCACACTTTGTTAAAATTGAACTACACTCTTATACCAGTAGCAACATTTAAAGAGGATGAAGACACTTTCACAAATAACATTATCACTATGCAAGTAAACAAAAACTAGAGTTCATTAAATCATAACACAAATTATGGCCAAGTAAAGTTCATGCCAAGTCAAAGTCAATAACAAAAATAAACAAGTGATTATCACAAATACATTCATCTCCAAGGCGCAAACTCTTAAGTTCTACTCCCATCGTCTCACTATGAAAGATCACAAGTAGGGATTCACTAGATTAATTGGAATTAGACGATTCTCGTTCCCTAACATGCTCGATTTCAATTCCCAACACAAGGATCTTTTGGATTACGATCTTTTCCACCTTCCACTCTTGATTATTGTACCATCTTAACCAAACAATTATTGGTTTCCTGTAATCATTCACATGAAATATCGATTCATTCTTATTCCCCACAAATGGAGATATAAAATCCTTATGGTTGCTTTCCACTCTCAAGTACTCAGGTACAAGAATCCAAAATAGGATAATTCACATCTCGAGCCGGCCGGTCCCAAGAGTAAATCACCACATTCGAGATTCCTACCCAACATACATATCAAATTCCCTCCAATTATCAAGATAAAGGTTTTACAACCTATAACATTCATGATTCACAGCTTACATTTCTAGAAGGGCACTTAAGCCTTTACTCAATCACATGGTAACGACCATAACACCACTTGGCCCTATCTTACTCCTCTGTAGAGACCACGTGAAGTGGCTCTAAATTTCATCGCTACAAGCAATCATTTAACTTTTAGATCAGTCCCACAGTCCGGCATCCTAAACATTTAAGCCTAAGATACACTACAAAGATCTGAAGCCTAAGTACTGATACCAACTGTGACGCCCCCATTTCTCCCTAAGGCGAACCAAAGGGTATCCGCGGGACGCCTGCCCAGCTCTCGCCAGGACTCACTACAATCCATCATTCAAAAGTCCGAAATACTTTAAGTAACTTCAATACATAATTAAAGTACTTCAAATATCTCACACTTACAATTATACAGCTTTCAAGCTTAAATACAACCCGACGGAAAAGGGTACAATAGCCATCCGTTATAATATAACTTAAAATCTTCAAAAGAAAGCAATCTAATACTACTCACGAGTACCCTTGGTCTCGAACCCTGTAAAAGAAAACCACAACGTGGGATGAGCTACACAGCCCAGTGAGGTTCCAAGACACTTTAACAATTCGAATAAATCAGGTAGATTGGGCATATCATATGCATGGTTCAAGGTTACACAATGGCATGTTATCATGAGGTAATAATCATTGTACGGGTAATTTGAGACATTATCATGGTATGAGACATTTATCATGAGACAGTTATTATGGTTCAAGACATTGGCATATATAGTTCACGAGTGATTGGAGCTTATTACAGGCATAGCTCAGGATTTCATATTGGCATTTTAGCATAAAACAATTATCATGATACCAGGTAAACATATACTGTAGGATACGGTGTTCCAGTGGAACTCTGTCGGTCATCTGCACCTTATGACTTCTGGATCCCCACGGTACGATCTGGCCATCGCCTTATCCCTCCAGTGGTAATACTCGAGTATACCGAAACGGTGGCCCAGGGTTCCAACCTACCCGACCGAGCCCAGTCCTGGCTCGAGTAGGTCAGTAACCAAGGGCAGGGCCCAAGTTCAGCATAGAGCTTACAACATGCACAGGTAACCAAGTAATTCGACAAAAGGTAAACTTCATCATTTGAGTAGGTCGAGTGAGGTAAAGTACACACTCGCCTAATAATGATGGACAGCTTCATATAACATGTGATTCATGATAATCAAGTAATTAAGTAGATACTTAGCACGTAAGCACGTAAGCAATACAAGTTGATTTCATGGGAGCATGTAATTCACGGATATTGAATAGTCATGTAGATTGGAAATCATGTGAGCAAATAGTCAAGTAATCAAGTAGTCATGTGGTTGGTAAACGGTTCATGGTTAACGGTTAACGGTTTAGTAGTGACGGTTAATTGACAGGCATTTGTCATATGAATGGGCCATCATTGGCCGTTATTCCATTTTTACCATGTGAGAGTCGAGGAGATTCACTCCAACGACGTATGCAACCTTAGCATACCAAGTCATGTTATTCGAGCATTTCCAAGCATGAGTTATTCATCTCAAAAGAGAACGAGCGCGATAAAGTACACACTCGACTCCATTTCTCAAAATCAAGTAGGCTAAGTAAACAATCTAGCAAGTTAAGCATGTATCGAGTTCATATGGTCATTTGATATGGTTAATCATTTAACCAATTCATGTAGATATACAATGCAAGTATACATTCCTTAAATAGGCATGAGTATGGTAAATACTTAACACCTAGCACTTAACACTTAATAATCATGAAATAAGCGTGTCCTAGACTTATTGAATTACGTATTCCTATATGGAACACTCACCTAGTCAAAACAAGCGAGTAGTTCTCAAACAAGCATTTTAGGTGTACGCTCCGAGATCCTCTGGAAGATTCCCTCGAGTGCCTGAGCAAACAATAATCAAGTACCACTCAATATCACTACGAATCTCTAATTATCGAGGAAGATTGTACGCTATTGCAATCTAAGGAAATCTTATGAAAATGAACCTCAATTACTCGTAAATCGAGGTTCAAGAGTAAAGTTTTAAAGTCTAAAGAGAGAGACTAACATTTTCCATGAAATCAAGTTCAAAATGTTCAATCGGTATCGAGAAAAGAAGGCAAGTTTCCAAAATCTCATTTTCTAAGAAATTGACAAATTTCAGCTTTGGGTGTCAATTTAGAAAAATCGTATCTTGCATTATGTAGGTCCATAATTAGAAAGATTGATACCGTTGGAAACTTCTTCAAAAGCACTAAAAGTTCCTAGAAGATACTTTTCCATGATTCCAAACGGAAGATATTCAAAAATTGACTCAAAGTTGCTGCTTGGGACCATTATGACAGTTTCGGGGTTGGTTTTTGACCAATTTTGAAAATCCAGCAAAATTCACACAATACGAACTAGCCTCCGAAATTTAGAACTCAATTAGAGCTACAATCAAAGTTTAAAACAAAACAAACAGAACAAGAATCAAAGTTTTGAGCGCCAAGATATAGCAGCTCAAAATTGGCTAAAATTTCCTCCTCGATCAAGAATTTCCAGATTTAAACATGAACTTTGGGACGTTGGTTGAACACTGAAACGGACTTGGAATGGCACCAAATTTAGCAGTATTACACTACCATATAGGGGTTATTCCTCTGCAAATTTTCAAGCAAAATCTAGCACGAAGAGTCAATTAACAAAACTGTTGAAGTTTTCAAGAATTTCCAAGGCAATCTGTCTCGTACCTTTGTTTTCCTATTCTCAAACATTTGGCCACTAAAAACCTCTCAAATATGGTTCATTTGCGTAGATAATGCCTAAGAAACATCCAAGCTGTATTTGGTAGGTGATTTATACGAAGAATTTCGAATGACAAGTCCCAAGTCAAGATTGGCTAATCGGCTAAGAGAAAAGGAAAAGTTTTCAAGATTCGAAGAGCAATTTCGGGGCATCATTTGCATATCAAAATGGTCTTAGAATATCACCAAATTTTGCACAATTAAACCTCCATATGAGGACCACTACTCTTTCAAATTTCATTTGAAAATTCACACGAGAAGGTAGTTAACTAAACCATCAAAGTTCAAGAAATTTCCCCCAAGGTAAAACTGTCTTCTAGCTCTTCTTTCCTTTTTAAACATTTTATCCAAAGCAACCAACCCAAATCTGGTTTATTTGCGAAACAAAGTCCAAGGAACATCTGATATAATGTTTGGCAGATGTTGGACATCAAAGTTTCCAAAACAACAAGTCCCAAATCAAGCTAGGCCATTTAACTAGTCAAAAGAGGATTTTTACTCACTGCATCAGTTTCGAAATTTGGCCACAATTCACTCAATTCTACTTGGAATTGAGCGTAGTTGATGGCATTGGAAAGCTCTCTCATAAAGCTGAATTTTCTCAGAAGAAACCATTTTCAAATTCTTTCCACAAACAGCTCGTTTTTGAGCATCAAGAAGCAATTTCTGTCCTGTCTCCTGGAGAGCAATGAAACAGGACAGTGATTTTCAAACGAATGGTGTGGCTCACTCAAGTGGAACCAGAACGTGAATTTGGTTCCAATGGAAATCTGGGAATGTCTAGTTTCCAGTGCCGCAAACGGTACTTAATTTCGACATCGGAGGAAAGAGTTATGGCCGATACAAAATGACTGCCTGGGCAATACGGGATTCATTTTCCAATTTTGCTAACTTTGGAAATCAACTCATTTGACCAACCAAATCATGTTATTTTTCAATGAAATTTTGTACACACTCACGATAACATGTAAACAACATAATCAACTCATTAGAATCTCAAAATTTTTCACAAAAATGGTCGGACAAGGCAGGGGTAAAACGGTCACTTTTGCTCCAAGCACCTCCTTTGATTTTCTACCAACAATACAACATTAATCTACTAATATAAGCACTAAACCACCATTAATTTCATCATCCAACATCAAATCAGTCCTTCCATCAAAAGTGGGAGTTCATAGAGCCCACAGAACACAAATCCACCATAAACAAGACTACCCACATGATTATATAACCTTATATGTGCAATATATCTTACAAAAACTAAGATCTATGGGTTGGATGATTTGCTACCTTCTTGGATGACTAGATCAGAAATTTTGGTCACTCTTTGCTCCAGAAAACCGTGGCTTTTCAGCTCCCTTTTGCAGCTCAAAATACTCCTCAAGTGTTATACTAAGTGTGGGTGAAATTTGAAGTGAATTAGAGAAGATTTGGTGAAGATTTGATGGAGGAATTTGAAGAACTCTTGAGCTGTTTTTCTTGCTTGTTGTTCGGCCAGATGAGGGAGCAAGAGAGAGAGTGTGATCAGATTTCTAAGCTTCCAAGAGAAGACATTAATTTGTGGCCTCAAATCACCCATTAGTCAACTCACATTAGGGTGCGTTTGGCGCGATTAGGACTCGATTTTCTCGCGCGTTTGTTTCTCTAGTGCACTAAACCTCTAATGCACTTATATTCATATAACTATTATTCACTCTCAATCGTCCCAAAATAAGGGTCTAAAGTTCCTAAATTTAAATCGCGCGTATAAAAACGCGTATCTCCAATTTAAGTGCGATAACGCGAAACTTCCGAGAGATTCTTATAACGATAGTACTAATAACTATCACTGAGTATTTAAACATTAAAATGCCTAATTTAGGTCCATTGTACATGTCTCCAATATTTCAAACCTATTGTACTCTCAATCGATCCAGATTTCCAAAGACGTGTTCACTATTTTCACTAAACGAGCTTCCGAAAATTAATTTTTGAAACAAGTCATTTTAAAAATATAATGAAACTATATTTCCATGTAATTAGGTCTCAAGAGCTTAGAAAATAATATTCGGAGTAAAATGCCAAATAAATAATTAAATAAGCTAGAAATAGGAGATTAAATAAGTAAATTTTGCGAGTCCTCACACCGTATACAAAATAACTTGCTGCATATAGTATTTTTTGTCCAATGAGAAACAGCTAACACTTGGAGGGTGTAAAATGTAACTACTTCTCCGAAATATTTTTTTAAAGGAAAGGAACACTAATAATGGCGAATCCTGAGTTTGTTTCGTATACCCATCATTTGTTGCCCATTAATTATGCAAATGAAGTTGGACATGCTATCAATATGCAATTATTTTTAAGAAAAAGTTATAAATCTTGGTTAACAAATATACATTCATACAGAATATGAATTAAAGTTGTTTTGAAATTCATATTTATTATAAAATGAATACTAATGAAATAACAAGATGTAGAATAGAATAAAATAGAGAGATATAGATAAGAACTATCCTTTTTATTAACTCAAATGATCAAAAGGTTACAAAGAGATCTTCAATAACCTCTATTTGTAGAGACATGAATATAAGAAAACTAAAAGGTTAACCTCTAAATATAAGAGAGGTTATAAAATTAATTGTACAAAAAAACTAAACGATCACCCACACCAACTCTTTTATTCTTTCATATTTTAGGGGAATTCAATAGATATAAGAAAACTCAACGGATATAGGAGAATTTAATGGACATTCAGCTCATTTAGTTGTTTCATAACACTCTCCCTTGGATGTCTATTACACAAAGAATATATCTCGTTAAAACCTTATTAGAGAAAAATCTAGTGGGAGTAAAACCCTAGTGAAGGAAAAATAGTACATTATTCTTGTGTATTAATTTCTCCCCCTGACACAAACATCATTTGAAATCTCTTAATCGATGCATTCCAATATTCTTCATCAATTTCTCAAATGTTGCATTCGACAGTGCCTTGGTAAATAAATCTACCAAATTATTATCTGATCGGATTTGCCGCACATCAATTTAACCATTCTTTTGCAAATCATGAGTCAAGAAGAATTTTGGTGAAATATGTTTCGTCCTATCTCCTTTAATATATCCTCCTTGCAATTGAGTTATACAAGCTGCATTATCTTCATATAATACAGTCGGAGAATTTTCTTTTTCAAAAGATAACCCACAACTCTTCCGAATGTAGTGGGTCATTGATTTTAACCAAACACATTCTCGACTGACCTCATGAATTGCTATTATCTCAGCATAATTTGATGAAGTAGCGGCTAATGATTGTTTTGTAGATCGCCAAAAAATAGCTATATCACCACATGTAAATAGATAACCAGTTTGAAATTTTCCTTTATATGGGTCAAATAAATACCCAACATCAGTATAACCAAGTAATTCAGATTTGGATTTATTTGAATAAAATAAACCAAGATTGATTGTTCCTTGAAGATAGCGAAGAATATGTTTAATAACATTCTAATATCATCTTGTGGGCGAGAATTAAATCTTTCTAATAAATTCACTGCAAATGACATATCAGGTCTTGTACAATTAACAAGATACATTAGTGCACCAATCGCATTGAGATATGGTACTTCAAGATCAAGTATCTCTTTATCTTCTTCTCATGGTCTAAAAGGATCGTTAGTAGGATCTAGTGATCTGATGACCATTGGAGTACTTAAGATATGTGTATTATCTATATAAAATCGCTTTAATATCTTCTGGGAATAAGCAGCTTGTTGGACAAAAATTTCACCTTCCAAATGCTCAATCTATAAACCAAGACAAAATTTCATTTTTCCAAAATTTTTTATTTCAAATTCGTTCTTCAAATATTCAACAATATTTTGGATCTCTTCAGGAGTTCCAATTAAATTAAGATCATCAACATATACAGTAATTATCACAAAATTTAACCCATTTTTCTTGATAAAAATACATGGACATATTGGGTTATTGGTATAACTTTCTTTAGTTAAACATTCACTGAAACGGTATACCACATACGTCCAGATTGCTTGAGTCTATACAAAGACCTTTGTAATTTAATAGAATAAATATCTTTAAAATTTGATGTGCATGCTTTAGGCATGTTGAATCTTTCGGATATTCTCATATAAATATCATTTTCAAGATTTTCATATAAATATGCAATAACGACATCCATTAGACGCATATTTAGTTTTTTATGCACTGCGAAACTCACAAGATACTTAAATATGATAGCATCCACTACAAGTGAATACGTTTCGTCATAATCAATTCCAAACCTTTGTGAAAACCCTTGGACTACAAGTCTTACTTTATATTTCATAATTTCATTTTTCTCATTTCTTTTTCTCATAAATACCCATTTATATCTTAGTCACTTTATACCTTCAGCTGCTTGGACTACAAGCCCAAAATCTTTTTTTTAAACCAGTGAATCTAATTCAGATTGGATCATATCTTTCCACTTTGGCCAATCATTTTTACGTCGACATTCATCAACCGATCTAAACTCATGATCTTCGTCATCTACCATAATATATAGTGCTACAATATGTGCAAAAATGTTATCAACAATTATTTCTCTTTGGTTCCAACTTTTTCTTGTTGTGACAAAATTTATTGAATTTTCTATAATTTCATTCTTTTTAGGACTTGATTCTTTAGGAGCTGGCTCTTCAGGAGCGATCTCTTCGGGAGACTGAATTTTGTCACTAATTGTTAAATCATTTACTTCTCTTTTCTTTCAAGAATTTTTATCTTTGGAACCAAGAGATCTCCCACACTTCAAGCGTGCTTTAGACTCATTAGCACTTATAATTTGTCCTTCAGGGACATTAATTTTAATCGGAGAATTTTTAGCAGGAATATGAGATTTAGTAACGTTTTTGGAGTCATTAAATGCATTCGGTAATTGATTTACAATTTTTTACAAATTTATAATCCTTTGAACTTCTAGTTCACTTTCTTTGGTACGAGGATCAAGGAAATCCAATGATATTTTTCAAATGATTTCCTTTTTCGGTTGATCTTTACCTCTCCCTAATGTTGGGAAATGCGATTCATCAAAATGATAATCTGCAAATCTTGCTGTAAATAAATCACCTATCAATGGTTCAATATACTTAATAATTAAAGGTGATTCATACTCGACATATATCCCCAATATTCTTTGGGGGCCCAATTTACAACGTTGGAACGGTGCAATTGGAACATAAACCGCACAACCGAATATTCATAAATGAGAAATATTGGGTTCATAATCAAAAACTAATTGTAAGGGAAAATAAGTATGATAACTTGTCGGCTTAATTCTCACAAGTAGTGTTGCATGTAATATAGCATGTCCCCAAGAAGATAAAGAAAGTTTAGACCTTATCAATAATAGTCTAACAATTAATTGTAAGCATTTAATAAACGATTCGACTAGACCATTTTGTGTATGAACATAAACTACAGGATGTTCAACAGTTATTCCAATGGACATGCAATAATCGTCAAAAGCATGTGACGAATATTCACCAATATTATCTAGACGAATTCTCTTTATTGGATAATTTGAAAAATTGTGCTTGCAACTTAATTATTTGAGCAAGCAATCTCGCAAATGCTAGATTGTGAGTAGTTAATAAACATACATGTGACCATCTAGTAGATGCATCAATTAGCATCATAAAATATCAAAATAGTCCATATGGTGAATCTATAGGTCCATATATATTATCATGAATTTGTTCTAAAAATGTAAGGAATTCAATCCTAACTTTAACTGATAATGGTCTAATAATTAATTTTCCTTGAGAACAAGTAACACAGGAGAATTCATTTGCTTTTAATACCTTTTGATTTTTCAATGAGTGGCCATGTGAATTCTCGATTATTCGTCTCATCATTATAGATCCAGGATGTCCGAGACAATCATGCCAAACCATAAAATCATTGGAATGAGTAGACTCTGGTCTACTAGGTGATGAATTTCAACTGCACTAATTTGTGTATAATATAAATCAGAAGAAAGTGAAGGCAATTTTTCTAATAGCATTTCTGTCTAGAAATGATATCTATGATTAATAAAAATTCACCATTTGTCTCATTTATTGTCTCGATATGATATCTATTTTCGCGGATCTCTTTAAAACTCAATAAATTTCTCTGAGACTTGGAAGAGAATAGTGCATTATTTACGACTGTCGCGCCCCACTTTTTGATGTAGGTGAGAGTGAAGTAGTGTGAATGTGGTGTGAGCGTGTGTAGAAGTGAAAAAGAAAAGACCGTGGGATTGCAAAATGCGACGGTTTTGGTCAAGTAAAGTTAAAAAGGGTTTTTGTATGAAAAATGGAGTCGCCACTTGGTATAGAGTTAGGGTGTACCAAGTCACCCAAAAAGATTTTTTTTGTTTTTGAATGAAAAAAAAAGCAGACAAACCCTTTTTGAAAACTTTTAGGTCTACACAACCAAAGAAAGGGATCGGGGGTCACATTTGATAAGGGAGAAGGCAAAGGTGGAACCTAAGGCACTCCCCTACCCTAGCAAGAGCTAGTTGCGTGACTTAGCCCCACGTTTCCTAATTTTTCTACCCAAGGTATGTATCGCATGTTGGATATGACTAATGAATGCAAAATGGAAAGAAAAATGCAAACCTAAATCTAAAATGTCTCTTATGAGATTTTTGGTCCCAATCACATGGGTTTGTGAAGGCCAATAGGAAGAATCTCATAGAGGTCATAGAAAAATGCAAATGAAGACTCAAATTTGTGCAAGTGTGAAAATGTATGAAGGATGCGAAATGTAAAAACAAGGTAAGTGCAAGTATGCAAATGTGATAAAATAAAGGTGTTCGTGTGTAAATGGATGAAAAAATAGAATAGTAGATACATATCAGTGCAATTTTGAGTGCCATTTGTGAGATGAGAAATAAATAAGTGATAAAAAGATGTTGAGAAAGTGTGGATTGAGAAAAGTGAGAAAATGTGGTTAAAAGGTGAAGAAGTGATATATAAAAAAAATGCAAGTGTATGACCCTAAGGGGATGCATCAAGTTGGGCACGGGAAGGACTCCTAACTTTGTGACTTTAATTTTCCCTTTAATTAGAAAGGAGAACTAGTGTGCTAAGGCTATTTTGAGCCACACTCGCTCGTTTCCCTTATCGAAAGGGGACACTCAAGCAAATGTACCCTATAACTAGCATGAAATGTAAAAATCCTAAAATGAGGGGAAAAGGGGTTCGAGGAGCATGCCAAATGATAAAAACTAAGAAAAATGCATGAAATGTAGTGAACATGCAAATATGCACTAACAAAAAGAGGAACGGCCTATTGGGTCTAGCGTTGGACTAGCCTATTCTATGAATTCCGACTAGCGTTGGACTAGTGGAAACGTACATTCATCCATCACATTCATTCATGGCTATGGAAAGCGAGTAGACATGTCAATCACTCATAAACACATAGCACATAACACTTAGCATGCTCGACTAGATGCAAGAACCTAATAAAGCAAGTAACACATAACACATAGGCATGCAAACAAACTAATGAACCTATTACATTTGCTAGCTAGACACATGTCTTCAATAGGTCTTCATCAAGTGCTCTCCAAGCCCTATCTATTACAAGCCAAGAGGTGTACACATACCCCATAAATAAAAAAATGACTTAATAAAAACAAAAGTAAATGACATAAATAAAAGGAATTAAGGAAAGGCTAGGAAAGCAAAGTAGACATGCAACTCTCACTTAGCACGTTGGATCACATAGGAGAGACAAAAGGATAAAAGAGATTATACCTCCCCCCTTTGTGGTGTTAATAAAGTGGACAAGACTTAAATTGTGCTAAAGTCACCAAATAACGGGATAACTTGGGCTAAAACCATTCAAAACAAATGATTAATGCACCAATTTAATGGTAAAATATAAACAGAATCACAAAATCCCTCCTAGTTGCAACCTAAATGAAATCAAGTAATGCATAATTTCCAAGCAAAAATGAATCATAGAAAAATGACCAAGGACCCAATTGCAAACCAAGGACCCAATTGCAAACATTAATCAACCATTCGAATGTAATCGAAACATTTTAGAACTTCACAGGTCCCAAGAGCCAAGAAAAGGTCAAGTAACCAATTTACTTAGGGAAATTAAAGAAGATAGGCAAGCGCAAGCTCATTTAGACACAAAGTTCACAAATTCATGCATTAAGTACCACCTAAACAAAACATGGTAATTAATGAAAGCAAACAAATAATCGAGTTGAAAAATTGAGGCTACCAAGGACTCAATTGCGAACATTAACCAAACACTCAAGCTCAATTAAACATTTTTAGGAACTTCAAGGGTCCAAGGGCAAAGAAAAGGTCAAGTAATGGCTCAAAATTCAATTATTCCAAGACCTATTTGCAAGAAATTAGAACTCAATTGAGTCTTTGTAGCATTGCTGCAAAATTTCAGGACCAAATTGATTAGTTTTTCAAATTTTCTGGGTCATAGCAGCATTAGTTAGAAACCAAGGGATCAAAGTGCAATTTTTTGGAAGACTTTCATGCAGCTTCACGCAAAAATGGCGTGAAACAACATTCTGCAACAAGCATTTCTGCTGAAAGCTTTCGGCAAACCAGAAGACATTCGCGACTTTCACTTTCTCAACCTTAACACCATTTTGATCAAAAAATCTCCTAACCAAAACATTAAAGCGTGAATCTAACACTAAACAAGCAGGTAAATCCAATTCAAAGTGAGCTTCAGCAATATTTTGCTCTTATGCTTTCAGCCAACAAAACAAATCCACACGCACAGCTTGTCCATCAAAAATCTGATTTCAAACACAAACAACGCAGCTTTAAACTACGCAAACTCCATACCAATCACCATCCATACAGGTAAACCTTAGAAAGATCTCTTACTCATGCAAAATTCTGGAGAACATGCAAACACATTGAAGAATAAAAGCTGCCGCAACTTTCTGCTGCAAATTTGCATTCAAACAGTTTCTGCAACCCCATGAAACTTTCGGCAGAGCCATGTAAGACTTTGAACCAACTACAGTCAACAAACATGGCAAAACCCCCTGACAAAATGCAATTTATAGAAAGCACTTCATGCAAATGACAACTACGAAACAGCTTCTGCAACAACCGAAATGAAACTTGCTGCATTTTTCTTACAAACTCAGATTTTTATCACAACTTTGATTAGATGTTTTTTAAACCCAACATCACAACCTTAAACCAAGCCACCGCCATGATCCTAACAAGCAGGAAACTCAGAAAGATATCATACAAAATTCTGGAAAACTTGCACAAATGGTTCGGCAGCTTCGATGGTTCATGTTTAGCAAGTGTTCAAGCGTGATTCAAATATTTTTGGACCCAAATATGCAAACTCAGCACTAATCTTTCCTTTTCTTACCTTCGGCATAAGATCAAGCATGCAAGTTATGTATGAAAGCTCAACAAACCAGCCACGGAGAAGAAAACATCACAGAAACAACCAAAACAGATAAGCAACACATAAGGAAAACATCCAAAACAGATTTGTTCAAAGTTTTTATGCCATTTTCTGGATTCTGCTTGTTCATCGTACGAAACAGAAACCATAAAACTTAAACAACATTTATGACGCTAGCTTAAAGAAAAAACTAGATTTTCTACCTTAAAAATCGATCTAAAACAAACCCCACTATAGATCTGTTTCTGCCGAAAAAATTCTGGATGAAGATCAATCCAAGTTGGAAACTTTTCTACAATTTCTCTTCGGCCAAGACACAAACATGCAGAATACCGACTCATTACCCAAACTTCAGATTTTTCATGACCCAAATAAGAACCCTCAAACGTATTGAAGCTGAAACGGAACCAGTAAACAGCAAAAAAAATGCAAGCAAACGACCAAAGATAGCAGCTTTTAACTGTGGAAGGTGAATACAATACCTTTACCAAGGAATGGAACGTGCGGATGACCCAGGAAAGAAGACTCAAACGATCCTTTTAGCCGTTCGAAGGAATGTCAGATAGTGATGAATGAAAGCCCAGCCGCTCCCTTCCTGCAACCTCCAACCGTAGCTATCCTTTTCCTCTTTGAAGCTTTTCTTTTTACCGTTTGTTTTCTCTCCTTTTTCCCCAAGCTCTCCACTCAATTTTTTAGCCGTCCCCTCTCGGAACTCCTCTTTAACCCCCCAGATTATCTCAGCTTTCCAGCCGTCAAAACCTTTTCTCTCGTTTCCTTTTCTTTTCCCGTGTAGAACCCTCACCGCTAATCCCTTTTTCAGACTTCTCTCTTAGCCCTAGCCTCCACTCTAATCCTCTTTCCAATCTCAGCTTTTTCACCCCGCCCCTCAACTCTAAAACTTCTCCTTTTTCTTGTTTCTTTTTTTTCCTTAGCCGTCAACTCCTATCTCACTCCCCTCTTGCGGCTCTCGGCTGTTTTTTTTTCTTTTATATCACCGAGCCTCTCTCTTAGCCCTTATCTGAATGGTTAGCAACCACCCCAAACCCCATGCTCTTTCCTTGGCCATCCGATGGCTCTCATGCACGAAAACAGCTTTTCCCTTTTTTTTTTAAAACACTTAATTTAAATCACAATAAAAATAATAATAATTCAAACAAGCTTAAACTTAAATAAAATGTACAAAATAATAACCAAAAGATAAAAAGCTAAGATTTTCCTCTTTTTCTTTTCTTATTTTTCCTTTTTTTTTTATTTTTCAATTTTTCATCATTTTTTTCATTTTTAAATAATGAAACTAAATCTGAAACAACTAAAACATATTTTTTGAACGCTTTTCTTTTTTTCTTTTTTTTTCCTTTTTTTAATGCTAAAATGTCTAAAAATGAGATTAGTAAAACCAAACTAAAATAAATATCAATAAAACTAATAATGAAAAAAATAAAGTCAAAAATTTGGTGTCTACAGTTTGCCCCTCTTTGTTTGAGTTTTGAAAAAACTTGAGACAAAGATGTAGACATCAAATACTTACCTGCATTATGCGGCTGCAAATGATTCCAACGATTGCCGCCCTTGAAACGAGAACTGATCTCTTTATCAAAAGTTGAGAAATGGGATTGACCCAAACAGAAATTTAAACGGGACTGACCCGAACAGGAATTTAAACGGGATTGACAGAAATTTAAACGGGACTGATCCGAACAGGAATTTCAACGGGACTGACCCGAACTGGAATTTAAACGGGACTGACCCGAACTGGAATTTAAACGGGACTGACCAGAACAAGAATTTAAACGGGACTGACCCGAACAGGAATTTAAACGGGACTGACCCGAACAGAAATTTAAAATGGGATAGACCCACGGGAATTTAAATGAAATGCTTACCGACGGGACCAACCCAACTCCAGTAGCAATGAGAATGAAATGCTTACTGGCGGGACAAACCCAGCTCCAATAGCAATGAAAATGAAATGCTTACTGGCGGGACATACCCAGCTCCAATAGCAATGAAAATGAAACCCAGCTCCAATAGCAATGAAAATGAAATGCTTGCTGGCGGGACAAACCCAACTCCAATAGCTATGAAAATGAAATGTCTTGACAATCAGACAGTGGGATCAAACCCGAGCCTGCCATGATGAACTTGATTTGATTTTTGACTTTTTGATTTTTTTTTTTATTTTTTTTTATTTTTTTGATTTTTTTGATTTTTTTGATTTTTTTGATTTTTTAATTTTTTAATTTTTTTTAATTTTTCCTGACTGGGAGAGACTTGTCGAAATAATTTGCCCCAGTATGATGAATTGGTCAGTGGGATTAAACCCGAGCCTGCCTTGAGAATCGGAAATAGAAAGGCACGTTAGTGGGATGAACCCAATGCTAACGGAGATAGACTAAAAAAACAACACACACGTTAGTGAGATAGAATCGATGCTAACGGTGGTGGAATGAAAACGCACGCGTTAGTGAGATAGACTCGATGCTAACGGTGGTGGGGTGAAACGCACACATTAGTGAGATAGACTCGATGCTAACGGTGGTTAAAGTTAGTGAATTAAAAGTGGTTGTCAAGAAATAGGGAAATGGAAGGGTGCGCGGCGGGCGTTGAGACTCGCCAACAAGAAATTAAAATCTGACATTGAAAATGATTTTTATTTTTCCCGTTTTTTCCTTTTCGTTTAGGAGAAACTTTTCAAGAAATAATTTTTGCCTCAGTCTCCACCAATTATTAAACTGATCAATTGATTTGCCTTACGGCGTGGTTGCTCCTCCTTGAGGCCTTGATTCGTAAGATTTTGACTTACGCTCCTTCGTCGATTTCAACCATGGATACTTGCACAGGGGCTAACCAAAGTATGATATGCACTTGAATTTCAAAATATTGCAACTACTATTCATAGAAAGAGCAGTGCGATTGATTTCAAAGTATATTACTTGACTCTTTGACGAAATCCTCAAATGGACTATAAAAATATTTGCCTCTGTGTGGGCTTGTTCTCACGAAATCTCATGAACAAACAAAAAAAATTTGCCCCAGTATGGGCCATTTAATTGCAAAACTTGTTTGGATGATTTTCCATTTATTTGAACACTGTAAGAAACTATGTTTCCTAGAAAAAACTTTCATGATGAATTTCTTGAAATAAAACCATATCACAGAAGATTTCTTCCTTACCTTGGCATTGGTGCTTAGGGTAACGGGTCACCATTCCTTGTTGGTTCATTTTTCAGGACCAATCAAGTGACTTTATTTTTGAAATGGCTAAGGAAATGGGAGGTCAGAATCTGTCTCATTCTTGCGCCCAAATCGTATCTAACCCATTCAATATCACATCTTAGTGAAAGCAAAGAGTTTGTCACCCTTATTTCTTAAGAAAACTTAATCAACATATAAGCTTTATAGGCTTGCAACAAAATGGGTAGAAGTGATAGCTAAACCTGTGAAAACTGGTTATACCCCTTTGATCACAAATAATTGATGGATTTCTTACGAGCATAATCCTCACTTTGGATTGCCATGAAGGAATAAGTTAACGATGGACTTTGTTAGCTTGTAATGTAGCTTGAAAACGATAGTTAAAGAATAAATCTTTCAAGGACATTGCACCGAAGATCACATTTTTCAAAATTGCCCCTATGTTGGAACCCAAAGAAAAATCTCAGACTTTGTTTGCATTTTTCTCATCATTCACCAGGGACTTCAGCGTCGAATTTTTCTGCATTTTCTTGCTTTGCTTTTTGCCTCTTTTTCCTTTCCCTCAACTTGATGGATTTTCACGTGGTGAGTAGCGTCAACCCCATACCCAAGCAATTCAGAAATACAGCTAAAATTTTCCGGCATCAGAAATTTTCTTGACAGGGCCATTGCAAAGAACATAAGTCAGGGCTTTTGGTTTTTGTAATGGGGTTAGATGAGGTGCTTAGAAAAGTTAAGGCTTGAAAGCGGATTTCAAAAGTGGTTTAAAGAATCTGAGATCGCATTGTCACGCCAACCCTATTTTAGGGTTAAATCAAAATTTGCCAGAGCTTGTGCTCAATTGAGGCTTTTTCTCTTTCATTTTCTTTCGATTTTTCGGCCTTCTGCCGTTTTTTGAACTTTCACAAAATTTGCCCCAGTTTATTTGTGAACTGAGGTTCTCTTTTCTTCTTTTGTCTTTTGATTTTGTGGCCTTTCACTTTTTCACTTCTTGAAATTTTCCTTTTCAACTCAAACTTGCCCTAGTATGGGGTTTGCGATTCTCAGGGGTTGCCAAATGAAGTATTTTATTCTGAAGGCTCAAAAGGGATAACTAGGGATAGAATGTTTGATCGGAAAAGAAGAGGGCCTGACTTTTATTCTGTTCCTTACAATAACTCTGAGAGGAAACTTTCATTAATGCGAAATTTCTTGCATGTGTTTGAATTAATTGACTGAGGAAGACTCTTGCTCATTCATATCTATGAAACATAAGTGACCCATCGGACAGAACTTGTCATTTTTCCTCTTTTCTTTTCTTTTCAAAATTGAAACCCAAGTAGAATCAAATTTCTCCAATTCGCAGTTCCCTTTCCCCTTTTCTTTTTCTTTTTTTTTTCTTTTTCAAAATTTCCCAATCTCCTTCCCCAATGTGAGGTGCGATCATATGTGCACTCGAAAAGAACCACCAATTTTAGCTCAAATGAGGATGCAAGGGATGATCAGTGTTTAGGTTGTAGAAACGACGGCCAAAGTATCATTCTTACACCTCATGACAACCAAAGTAACGAAATGCTCATTGAAAATCCATTCCCCTTTTTGATATTTGAAAATTTTCCAATATAGGGTAGTGATCATTAGGGCTCTTATTTGAAATGAAATTATTCTTTTATAGGCTCAAATGGGAGAGCAAATGATAAAATGTGTATAGGTAGAGAAAAGAATGCTCAAAGTATCATTCCAAATTTTCAAAACAAACAAGAATGATGCACACTTTTGCTTTCACTTAGATGTGAATTGAATATCATTAGACACAGTGGACATTTCTCAAGCAAAAATTGCCTCAACTTGCAATTCATCAATCAATGTGACTGATTTTATTTTGGGGTTAAGTGAAGGAGAAAGGCATCTCATGGGCCTTCTGAGTAATCTCTTTCAATTTTTGAACACTTTTATAGCTCGGATCACCAATCTAGTGTACATGAGGATTTTAGAGAGTATACACTTATGAAATTCAGGCTATAAATTGAAAAATCTCAAATTGGGTCTTATTTCTCAAAATTCATCATGAAATCTCCAATGAGTAAGAATAAAGAATGAAATGTACATAAAACAATAATTATCCAAAAATTTTATTGCTGAAAAAGTTTGAAACAAAATTTCTCATTCAATTATGATACAAATGACAAGGGAGAAACTCGTAAAGAGCTCACCATATACACTTTTGTCTCCTTTTATTTTGGAACAAAATATACTAACAAATCAAATAAACAGAATTTTCCTTTGAAAAACAATTACAAAATCTCTCAGAGGCTTTAGCGTAAAGCTTCCAGATAGATCATTTATGTTTTCGTGGCAAGGTCTGCCCAAGAATCAAGTAATACTTGTAATCTTCAAACTTTATTGGATTAAAATTATCATCAGATATAGAAGAATATTTTCGCCTTATTGAAACATTTTTATGAATGCAGGGGAGGGGAAAACAAAAGAAAAATACCCCGAGTTAGTAGGTAAAACTGCAAAATCGGTATGCATGTCCTATGGGGGAACCCTTTTATGCCAAGGGTAGGCCTAGCATGAAAATGCAATCCGCTAGAGTAGGCATTATACAATACCTGATGGATCCGATCAGCTTATGGAGTGAAAAATAATTTTGAAAAATTTGGTCAATTGGAGTGACGAGAGACATTTGTCAAAATGAGGTCAACGTCTGAATGGATTGATTATTTTTTGATCGACGCAAGAATTTGCAACAACGCACGGGTTTGACCTTGACGAACTTCCTATCAAAGAGATTAGAATTCATTGACCAAAATTTTTTCAGTGAAGCACGGGTCAAAACCTCAACTGATCAAATGGCTGGATGCAATGGATGGTTTTCTCAAAAATCGACTAAGTTTCCCAATTTGAAATTGACATTGAAACCTTGATTGGTCAAATGGGTTGAATGAAATTAACCATTTATTTGAAATCGACCAGATTACCCTAAAAAGGGAAACAGATCGAATGAATTGAGTGAAGTTTAATAACTTACTCAAAATTGACCGAATCATCCTAAAAAGAAACTTGATCAAATGAATTGAATGAAATTGAGAAGTTTATTCAAAATCGACCAGATCGCCCTAAAAAAGGGTAAACTGGTCAAACAAATTGAATGAAAATTTGATAATTTATTCAAAATTGACCGAATCCTCCTAAAAAAGAAGTTGGTCAAATAAATTGAATGAAAATCGAGAATTTATTCAAAATTGACCAGATCGCCCTAAAAGGGTAAACTGGTCAAATGAAACGGACGAAATTGATGATTTATCGAAAATCGACAAAATTACCCTAACTAATCAAATGAATTGAATGAAATTGGTGATTTATTCAAAAATCGACTAGATTGCCCTAAAAATGAGTGAATTGGCCAAATGAAATGAAAATTTATTCAAAAATCAACCGGATAACCCTAAAAAAGGTAACTGATCAAACGCATTGAATGGGAATTTGATAATTTATTCGAAATTGACTAGATCACCCTAAAAAGGGTAAGCTGACCAAATGATTTGAATGAAATCGATGATTTATTAAAAGAATGACTTGATTGCCCTAAAAAAGGCAAATTAGTCAAAAGAATTGAATGAAATTGATGATTTATCCAAAATTGCTCGAATTGCCTTAAAGTGAATGAATTGGCAAAATGGATCGATTGAATTGTCCAACCATTGGTGAATTCAAAATTATTGAGATGCATTAGTCTATGAGCCTTCTAAAAATCAAATTTTGGCCTCAATTCACTTATTGTCTCAATAGTGAGGAATTATTTGTGAATTTTTTCAAATTAGTGTCCTTTAAG
This sequence comes from Coffea arabica, assembly GCF_036785885.1. Lineage (NCBI taxonomy): Eukaryota > Viridiplantae > Streptophyta > Magnoliopsida > Gentianales > Rubiaceae > Coffea > Coffea arabica. The sequence goes on from NC_092329.1 coordinate 41,941,691, forward strand.
CAAGGGATTTTTACCAATTTTTGATAAAATGGCCAAAAAATGATTATTAGATGCTCATATTCCAAAAATCGCTCTATGAAAATGACCGGATCCTACCTTACCTCGTGCACTACCCCTTTGGATGGTACAAAATATAAACGTGCAAGTCTCCTTGGATTAAGTATCCGAGACACAAAGGTAGTTTATTCCTAACACGGGATCCCCTAAATGGCATTCCCTTTCTAGGGTGGATGCATGATGCCATTTTATTAAAACAATAAAATATGCAATTTGAAATGAAACATGACCTAAGGAACCCTTTATTTGCCAGGGTAGGCCTAAAAATTTATGAACAAAATACACCACAACTTCTTAAACGTGCAATATCCTATCTACACGGGTAGGCTTCTAAAAGAAGGTCATGCCAGACCTCTTATTTGCTAGGGGTTTGTGAATGCAATGGGGACACAAAACCAAGAAAAGTTAGTTCATGCAGATAAATACACATAACACATTGTAGCAACGAGATAAAGCAATCAATACAAAGCAATGAAAGGGAAAAAGGGGTTGGATCCCTCCCCTCGTGAATAGTGTCCCTAATAGGGTAAGGCAGACGCTACCCTAGGCAATTCTAATATGGATGCATGAGGTTGGGGTTCACTAATGCATCTAGACTCGACAATCTCTGGTCCCCAAGCCTTCAGACTTGGAAACCAAGGGTCATCATTCCCAAGGTTCTTTGTCGGTGGCTCGAGCGATTCCCCAGACGTTGCTACGCACACGTCGTGTCACGGCTACACGTCTGGGTGAATCTATCAAAAATCCTCAATTTTCGACAAAAAGCTAAAGGCTATTAACCCAAAGCTTAAAGCGGAAGATTAAGTGACCCCTTGGATCGTGCTACGCACACGTCGTGTCACGATCACACGTCCAAGTGGGTCGCCTAAAATCCTAATAGGGTGGAGTGGCGTGACAAGCCACTAAAAGAAAAATAAATGAATGGTGAAAAAATTAAAGCGTATGCTCGTATGCAAGTGCTCGTTTGGAGGGGAGGGATCGAGAACCAACGCGAGGCTCTAAGGTGATGTCCCCCACCCAAATGCAATGCAAGCGCGAGATAAATAAGTAAACATACATCCAATCATACATTCGTGAGCGAGGGAGTAATTTGAGAAAAGAGTCCTAAAAAGGGAAAATGCAACCCAAATATCCAAGATGCAATGCATAAAAGGGGTAGAAAGAGGAAAAAAATGGCTAAATCAAATGCTTGGACCCACTTAGGAAGTCCCCAGTGGAGTCGCCAAGTTGTCGCGCCCCACTTTTTGATGTAGGTGAGAGTGAAGTAGTGTGAATGTGGTGTGAGCGTGTGTAGAAGTGAAAAAGAAAAGACTGTGGGATTGCAAAATGCGACGGTTTTGGTCAAGTAAAGTTAAAAAGGGTTTTTGTATGAAAAATGGAGTCGCCACTTGGTATAGAGTTAGGGTGTACCAAGTCACCCAAAAAGATTTTTTTTGTTTTAGAATGAAAAAAAAAAAGCAGACAAACCCTTTTTGAAAACTTTCAGGTCTACACAACCAAAGAAAGGGATCGGGGGTCACATTTGATAAGGGAGAAGGCAAAGGTGGAACCTAAGGCACTCCCCTACCCTAGCAAGAGCTAGTTGCGTGACTTAACCCCACGTTTCCTAATTTTTCTACCCAAAGTATGTATCGCATGTTGGATATGACTAATGAATGCAAAATGGAAAGAAAAATGCAAACATAAATCTAAAATGTCTCTTATGAGATTTTTGGTCCCAATCACATGGATTTGTGAAGGCCAATAGGAAGAATCTCATAGAGGTCATAGGAAAATGCAAATGAAGACTCAAATTTGTGCAAGTGTGAAAATGTATGAAGGATGCGAAATGTAAAAACAAGGTAAGTGCAAGTGTGCAAATGTGATAAAATAAAGGTGTTCGTGTGTAAATGGATGAAAAAATAGAATAGTAGATACATATCAGTGCAATTTTGAGTGCCATTTGTGAGATGAGAAATAAATAAGTGATAAAAAGATGTTGAGAAAGTGTGGATTGAGAAAAGTGAGAAAATGTGGTTAAAAGGTGAAGAAGTGATATATAAAAAAAAATGCAAGTGTATGACCCTAAGGGGATGCATCAAGTTGGGCACGGGAAGGACTCCTAACTTTGTGACTTTAATTTTCCCTTTGATTAGAAAGGAGAACTAGCGTGCTAAGGCTATTTTGAGCCACACTCGCTCGTTTCCCTTATCGAAAGGGGACACTCAAGCAAATGTATCCTATAACTAGCATGAAATGCAAAAATCCTAAAATGAGGGGAAAAGGGGTTCGAGGAGCATGCCAAATGATAAAAACTAAGAAAATGCATGAAATGTAGTGAACATGCAAATATGCACTAACAAAAAGGGGAACGGCCTATTGGGTCTAGCGTTGGACTAGCTCATTCTATGAATTCCGACTAGCGTTGGACTAGTGGAAACGTACATTCATCCATCACATTCATTCATGGCTATGGAAAGCGAGTAGACATGTCAATCACTCATAAACACATAGCACATAACACTTAGCATGCTCGACTAGATGCAAGAACCTAATAAAGCAAGTAACACATAACACATAGGCATGCAAACAAACTAATGAACCTATTACATTTGCTAGCTAGACACATGTCTTCAATAGGTCTTCATCAAGTGCTCTCCAAGCCCTATCTATTACAAGCCAAGAGGTGTACACATATCCCATAAATAAAAGAATGACTTAATAAAAACAAAAGTAAATGACATAAATAAAAGGAATTAAGGAAAGGCTAGGAAAGCAAAGTAGACATGCAACTCTCACTTAGCACGTTGGATCACATAGGAGAGACAAAAGGATAAAAGAGATTATACCTCCCCCCTTTGTGGTGTTAATAAAGTGGACAAGACTTAAATTGGGCTAAAGTCACCAAATAACGGGATAACTTGGGCTAAAACCATTCAAAACAAAGGATTAATGCACCAATTTAATGGTAAAATATAAACAGAATCACAAAATCCCTCCTAGTTGCAACCTAAATGAAATCAAGTAATGCATAATTTCCAAACAAAAATGAATCATAGAAAAATGACCAAGGACCCAATTGCAAACCAAGGACCCAATTGCAAACATTAATCAACCATTCGAATGTAATCGAAACATTTAAGAACTTCAAAGGTCCCAAGAGCCAAGAAAAGGTCAAGTAACCAATTTACTTAGGGAAATTAAAGAAGATAGGCAAGCGCAAGCTCATTTAGACACAAAGTTCACAAATTCATGCATTAAGTACCACCTAAACAAAACATGGTAATTAATGAAAGCAAACAAATAATCGAGTTGAAAAATTGAGGCTACCAAGGACTCAATTGCGAACATTAACCAAACACTCAAGCTCAATTAAACATTTTTAGGAACTTCAAGGGTCCAAGGGCAAAGAAAAGGTCAAGTAATGGCTCAAAATTCAATTATTCTAAGACCTATTTGCAAGAAATTAGAACTCAATTGAGTCTTTGTAGCATTGCTGCAAAATTTCAGGACCAAATTGATTAGTTTTTCAAATTTTCTGGGTCATAGCAGCATTAGTTAGAAACCAAGGGATCAAAGCGCAATTTTTTGGAAGACTTTCATGCAGCTTCACGCAAAAATGGCGTGAAACAACATTCTGCAACAAGCATTTCTGCTGAAAGCTTTCGGCAAACCAGAAGACATTCGCGACTTTCACTTTCTCAACCTTAACACCATTTTGATCAAAAAATCTCCTAACCAAAACATTAAAGCATGAATCTAACACCAAACAAGCAGGTAAATCCAATTCAAAGTGAGCTTCTGCAATATTTTGCTCTTATGCTTTCAGCCAACAAAACAAATCCACACGCACAGCTTGTCCATCAAAAATCTGATTTCAAACACAAACAACGCAGCTTTAAACTACGCAAACTCCATACCAATCACCATCCAAACAGGTAAACCTTAGAAAGATCTCTTACTCATGCAAAATTCTGGAGAACATGCAAACACATTGAAGAATAAAAGCTGCCGCAACTTTCTGCTGCAAATTTGCATTCAAACAGTTTCTGCAACCCCATGAAACTTTCGGCAGAGCCATGTAAGACTTTGAACCAACTACAGTCAACAAACATGGCAAAACCCCCTGACAAAATGCAATTTATAGAAAGCACTTCATGCAAATGACAACTACGAAACAGCTTCTGCAACAACCGAAATGAAACTTGCTGCATTTTTCTTACAAACTCAGATTTTTATCACAACTTTGATTAGATGTTTTTTAAACCCAACATCACAACCTTAAACCAAGCCACCACCATGATCCTAACAAGCAGGAAACTCAGAAAGATATCATACAAAATTCTGGAAAACTTGCACAAATGGTTCGGCAGCTTCGATGGTTCATGTTTAGCAAGTGTTCAAGCGTGATTCAAATATTTTTGGACCCAAATATGCAAACTCAGCACTAATCTTTCCTTTTCTTACCTTCGGCATAAGATCAAGCATGCAAGTTATGTATGAAAGCTCAACAAACCAGTCACGGAGAAGAAAACATCACAGAAACAACCAAAACAGATAAGCAACACATAAGGAAAACATCCAAAACAGATTTGTTCAAAGTTTTTATGCCATTTTCTGGATTCTGCTTGTTCATCGTACGAAACAGAAACCATAAAACTTAAACAAACATTTATGACGCTAGCTTAAAGAAAAAACTAGATTTTCTACCTTAAAAATCGATCTAAAACAAACCCCACTATAGATCTGTTTCTGCCGAAAAAATTCTGGATGAAGATCAATCCAAGTTGGAAACTTTTCTACAATTTCTCTTCGGCCAAGACACAAACATGCAGAATACCGACTCATTACCCAAACTTCAGATTTTTCATGACCCAAATAAGAACCCTCAAACGTATTGAAGCTGAAACGGAACCAGTAAACAGTAAAAAAAATGCAAGCAAACGACCAAAGATAGCAGCTTTTAACTGTGGAAGGTGAATACAATACCTTTACCAAGGAATGGAACGTGCGGATGACCCAGGAAAGAAGACTCAAACGATCCTTTTAGCCGTTCGAAGGAATGTCAGATAGTGATGAATGAAAGCCCAGCCGCTCCCTTCCTGCAACCTCCAACCGTAGCTATCCTTTTCTTCTTTGAAGCTTTTCTTTTTACCGTTTGTTTTCTCTCCTTTTCCCCCAAGCTCTCCACTCAATTTTTTAGCCGTCCCCTCTCGGAACTCCTCTTTAACCCCCCAGATTATCTCAGCTTTCCAGCCGTCAAAACCTTTTCTCTCGTTTCCTTTTCTTTTCCCGCGCAGAACCCTCGCCGCTAATCCCTTTTTCAGACTTCTCTCTTAGCCCTAGCCTCCACCCCAATCCTCTTTCCAATCTCAGCTTTTTCACCCCGCCCCTCAACTCTAAAACTTCTCCTTTTTCTTGTTTCTTTTTTTTCCTTAGCCGTCAACTCCTATCTCACTCCCCTCTTGCGGCTCTCGGCTGTTTTTTTTTCTTTTATATCACCGAGCCTCCCTCTTAGCCCTTATCTGAATGGTTAGCAACCACCCCAAACCCCATGCTCTTTCCTTGGCCATCCGATGGCTCTCATGCACGAAAACAGCTTTTCCCTTTTTTTTTTAAAACACTTAATTTAAATCACAATAAAAATAATAATAATTCAAACAAGCTTAAACTTAAATAAAATGTACAAAATAATAACCAAAAGATAAAAAGCTAAGATTTTCCTCTTTTTCTTTTCTTCTTTTTCCTTTTTTTTTATTTTTCAATTTTTCATCATTTTTTTTCATTTTTAAATAATGAAACTAAATCTGAAACAACTAAAACATATTTTTTGAACGCTTTTCTTTTTTTCTTTTTTTTTCCTTTTTTTAATGCTAAAATGTCTAAAAATGAGATTAGTAAAACCAAACTAAAATAAATATCAATAAAACTAATAATGAAAAAAATAAAGTCAAAAATTTGGTGTCTACAACGACAATTTTAGTCCCTTCAGGGTGCAATAGAGTGGCTCTTCTAGAATTTTCAATCAATTTTGCACTATCACAGATATGACGACCCCACTTCCCCCTAGGGCGTATCTCACGGTTGAGCGGATCGCTTGCCCAACTTCGCCTGAACTCGCTCACTCACTTCAATAAAACGGGTTACAACTTCAAAAGCAAGTAAAAATGTGCCAATCAAACTTAACATATATACAAACATTAACATAGATACACAATCCTCAAGGTTAAGTACAAAAGTTCAAGATCCAACCAACTACTAATACTATCACTATTACACAACAAAAGTTCTAGTCGAAAGTTTAGTTTTCCTCTAATCACCCGTCCTTTCTCTCAAACCCTGTAAGGAAAACAAATTTAACGAAATTGAGGGATGAGCTAAAGCTCAGTGAGGTTCCCATACACATAACCAAGCAATTGAAACAAGAACATTATTCATTCAACAACAATCAATCAAGAAAACATTCATAATATAAAAGCAATGAGAACACACTCATTAAAAAGATACATGCTCACGTAGAGCCATTCGTTCATTCATTCGCCCACCATTTTCCTTAGCTCTCCCATATTAGAAACATTTTTTACAAGTGAAAACTCCTTCAGTATTCTTAACATTCATTTATTGATTTCATTTCCCGCCACTAGCCAATTCACTGGTCAGTTCTCCACCAACTTTTGTGGTCATACTCAAGTATACTAAAATACTATCCCAGGGTCACCAGTCGTCCGACTTAGTCCATTTCTCACTCGAGCCGACTGGCAACGAAGGGCAAGGGCCCAGTTCAGCCAAAAGGCTTACATTCATGCACAAGTAGCATTCAATCATTGAAAATTCACTTTGGCTTGGGTCGAGTGCGATAAAGTATATACTCATCTATCGAAAATCCATTTAGCAACAATTGGAAAGCATTTAACACTCAATCGAATATTTACAACAAGTACACAGTCATCTAATATACAACATGCAAGAACCACTCACCCTAAACAAGTCACGTTTTATCAAAATTCATTTCAGGGCAGGCACCTTGGCCACTCTCGAAATCTACAATCAAATATTGTCCACAAAGAGCCAATCATACATGAGTGCAAGCTACATAACTTATATTTCTATATCAAAGGAAAAAGGCATGAAAAGTATAGTAAATCATATAGGCAAGGTGCACGCATAATTTGTAAAAGAAAATGATCAAAAACGGTTAAGTTCAAAGCCAATATGTGCAACTAAAAATCATGTTTTGAATACTTGTTTAGAATGTTAGAAATCAGGTTTAGAATACTTGAGAAATACATGTTAAGTCGGACTAAGGAAACAGAAAACAAAAGAATGGCAACGAGAAACAAGAAAGATGGTAGCTTTGCCATCCTTTAGTTTTTTGATCACAACTGAAGGTACACTTATCAGATTAAGGTAAATTTTATGGCGTTTCGAAGCTAAGACATAGATCTACATTTTCTATGAAAACATCAACACCCAATTCTCCCATTTTCAGGGTCAAAAATGGACGGTCAAAAGCACATGAAAAATATGTCAGAAAAATTAGAGTTTTTGTGCAGTCATGAGTACTCTGGTCAAATCATAAATCATCCAATTGATCTGCCATTTTTCAGGTAGAAAGTTAACTCAAATCCCTATAACTTTCATATTTTGTCCAAAAGCTGACTCAGTAGTCAATCAAATTTGAGTCTAAATTTGCTACTTCATCCAATAAAAGACAGAGCAGGTATACAATTTTAGTCAAATTTAAAAAATCACAGATATTCATGGGAATTGAGAAAAAGGCTGAAATTTTCACGGTTGATAGTATTCTAATTCTAGTTTCAAACGCAACAAATGCAACTAAATTCTGACTTTTTTACAACAAGATATAGCAGATTTCCTAAGGCTGCCCAAAGGTTCCTGCAGATAAATTTTCAGCAGTACCTCCTCTTAATTTCTTTACTTTTCCATCCTACAATCAATACCAAAGTTCACCCAAAACAGCCTCAATTGCACATACAAATCATAAGCTATTAAACACACTTAATTAGGGTCACAACACCCTTTAATTTTAGCCAATTGATGGCTCCAAAACCAACCACAATCAAGCCCAAATTGGAAACCCTAAACTGAAATTTATGCACATAAACTGGAAATTTCTTTAGGCAAGTTAAACTAGCCTATAAGACCTCAATATTTCACATAGCAAAGCTTTCAAATCATGGCCAACACTTAAGCATCATATGTGGGCAGAAATTTACCAATAAAAACTGAAAATTTCCATAACACCATTTCAACTCATTAAATTTCCCATAAAACTACCACTTTAGCAACCCTAAACCACTAGTATCGTAGTATTAGAAGCAAAAGGGATTTCTTGGCAAACTTACCTTGTAATCTCAAGAAAGATGATAACTTATTGCTTTTTCCTCCAAAATCAATCCACCAAAACCTTGAAATCTACCTTAGTTAGCACTTTTATGGAGCAGTTTGCACAAACTATGGTTGGAGCTGAAGATTCAATCAAGAAAGTTGGGATTGAAGATGAAGTTTCTCTCCCTTGTTTTTCCTCTCAAGAATTTCGGCCAAGACAAAGAAAAATGAGAAGAAATGAGGAAAAATTGGCCAAAAGGAAAGATAAGAAGAAAGGAAATGTTTTGGATCAAAGGTTGCTTGGATCATTGCCACTTGTCACTCATGATTTCCTTCTTATTTTTTTCTTTTCTCACTTTTCTTTAGTCAACAAAGATGGATGCATTAAGGGGTAATTTAGGGAGGATTAGGTGAAATAAGAACAAGAAGATTAGGGTAAGAAAGTAGTGGTCAAGTGGTGTACTCAATTGGTAGCAAACGGTGCACGTCGGTTCAAGCTGATTTTCCTTAACTCGCTCGTACTAGTGTTTTAACTTATGATTCACTAATTTATTATTAGTACTTCTAATCATACACTTTCTCTTATCTAAAACTCACTCTTAACTACCAAATTTAGTACATACACCTCACCAATTAATCACACTATCAAAATACGCAAAAATCCTATTTTACCCTAACTATAAAACTAAGGGTAAAACTATGAATTCTATTATTTATTACAACTATTGAGAGAGTAAATGAGTAGTAACGATATTATAAAGTAATTTTTTCAAAATAAAAGGAAATTTTATGAAAATATGAAGAATTTTGCAAGTCCTTACAACTGATGGTATTAACATTTGTCTCTCCCATTTTTAAATAAGAAAAATACTTTTTATTTTTCAATATAGTGTGCGTAGTAGCATTGTCAATGAGACAAATGTAATCATCACTATTATTTAATCCCAAATATTTGGCATCAATTTCTTCTTCAAGAAGAAAGTTTCAAACAAAAATAAATATTAATAAAAGATGTGAAAATAAATATTGAATAGAAAGAAAATTTGCATAAAAAATACAAAGCATCATAAAATATCTAAACAAACATAGGCTATTTGTTACATAATCATTTGAGATTTATAGGATGTTCAAAGAAATCAGCTACATTGAGGTGTGTCATATCGACATTATCACCATCATAATCATTCTTTTAATCAATGAAATTTGTCTCAACGCTTTTGTCTTTCTTTTTCAATGATACTTGACAGAGGTCAACATGATGATCAACCATACGTCATAATCATTCTTTTGATCAATAAAATTTGTCTCAACACTTTTGTCTTTCTTTTTCAATGATACTTGACAGAGGTCAACAAGATGATCAGCCATACGATAGGTACGAGACCAATGACCTTCCATACCACACTGTAGCATTTTTCTTCATAAACTTTCTTTTCTCCATTTTTCTGATCATTGTTATTATCCCACTTCTGAAAAATATTTTGTTGTTTGCCACGGTTATAATTTTCACTCGGCACAAATCTATCATGACTGCTTCCATGACCATTGCCACGTCCACGACCACCTCCACGACCTCAACTAGAATTTTGAAATTGAGTCGCATTCGCTTCAGAGAATGAACTAGCACCAGTTGGTCGAGATTCATAATTTTTTAGCAATAATTCATTATTTTGTTCAACCAAGAGAAGACATGCAATAAGCTTATAATATTTTTTAAATCTTTTTTCTCGATATTGCTGCTGTAGGAGCATGTTAGAGACATAAAAAGTAAAAAATATTTTCTCTAACATATCTTTATCAGTAACTTTTTCACCACATTATGTTAATTGAGAAGTAATTCTGAACATAGCTGAATTATATTCATTAACAGATTTAAAATCTTGCAGCCGTAAGCCTTTAGGAGAAACGACCAATTTCAGGTGGTCGAATCTTTTTTTCAAATCTTTCCAAAGGACAAGAGAATCTTTGATAGTAAGATATTCTATTTTTATCCTTCATCTAAATGATGACGAAGGAAAATCATAGCCTTAGCATGGTCTTGATTTGAGGTTTCATTCTTTTCAACAATAATATTACCAAGATCCATTGCCTTAAGATGAATTTCAATATCCAATACCTATGATAAATAATTTTTTTCAAAAATATCAAGAGGTACAAACTCTTATTTTGTAAAGTTAACCATAAGAAAATGAAATAAATTTATAAGTTAAAAATTTACCTCAATATGTAGTCAAGAGTTGCTCGAGAAAATGCCCAATTGTTGATTCGACACTGGCAAAATCTCGACAGAGTCGTGTGATTCACTTTTGCTCAAAAGTAGAGTCTCGTGCTGATAATGTATTATAAAATGAATACTAATGAAATAACAAGATGTAGAATAGAATAAAATAGAGAGATATAAACGAGAAAGAAGTGGACAAAAGTAGAGAACTATCCTTTTTATTAACTCAAACAATCAAAAGTTTACAAAGAGATATTCAATAACCTCTATTTATAGAGACATTGAATATAAGAAAACTAAAAGGTTAACCTCTAAATATAAGAGAGGTTACAAAATTAATTGTATAGAAAAACTAAACGGCCATCCACACCAACTCTTTTATTCTTTCATATTTTGGTAGAATTCAATAAACATAAGAAAACTCAACAGATAAAGGAGAATTTAATTGACACTCATCTCATTTAGTTGTTTCATTACAATATTAGAGCAAAATGATTAAATGAAATTAGTGATAGAAGGAAGTTTACTAAACATACATTGTTTTATAAAGCAATTTGGGGGGCAAGAAAAACGTTAAACCAAAGCTGTCTTTCTTTTGTACGGAGTAAGGTAAAATATATGGCGTGTAGGACCACAAAATGGCGAGTTTGGTTCGAATTTCAGACAAGATTGGCCCTGAAAAAAGGTAAAGCTTCGATCACATTTTATAAAATAAACATCATGTGCAGAACCTACATAAATTGTTTCTAAATTTACATTACACATTCAAAGTGATTTACATGATTGAATAAAATATTTTGTTGGAATGGAAAAATCATGTCAAATTAGTTCAGCTAGCCACTATCTGTATCCTTAACCTAGTTGGTTTGGATACAGACCTAGTCAAACTAAGATTAGGGATAATTCTAGAAACCTCCCCTGAGTTTTTTGACAGTTTCACTCCCCTCCCCTAAGGTATTTAAAATATCAGGGACTTCTCCTGGTAGAATATTGGATCCCACTTCTTACATCATCGTGAGCAAATGATTTAAACACCTGCACAACTTATCAAATATTTCACAATTATTGGACAAATTTACTTAAATTAGTTATAAATATGGTTAACTGAATTAATGATAACTTAGAAGTGCAAATAATATCTAAAATGCAATGCGGAAAAGGGCACCAAATTCAGCTCTGGTTGATGTATGGCATAAAAAACTACAAGAGCAAGAAGTCACTTCAAGTAAAGCAAGAAAAATAGAGGCTTTTAAACCATATGTGAAGATTTTCACATTTACTGTAGAGGATTCAAGAGCTTTTTAAGCCAAATCTTCAGATTAGTCTCTAAAAATTTTGTATTGAAAAATTTTTATCCTTTGGCAACTTATGTTGTTGTTTGTGTATACCAGATTATGCTTAGCTGATGTTTTGTTTGAGTTCTCTCTTAAAATTTCATTGTTGTTAAATTGCCTAGGTAACATTCATATGAAATTATCTCACTAATGCAAGGCTTGAGGGCATTTGTGGTGTCAAGTTGTTCTCTCTCTAACTCCCAATTTTTTATTGTTTGCCTTTTTTAATTGGATTGAATTTAATACTAACTACTTACTTTTAGAGGAGGTCTCTAATATTTTGGAAACCTCAAGTGAGAAGAGTGAGGCTGTGAGAAATCTCAAGGGGGGTTTCTAAAATTATCCATTAAAATTAAGTGTGAAGGTTAGAATTGGATCCATGCAAGGAATCAAAGGACATCATCATATGATGAATATTTAACATTTGTACATATAAAGAAGGACACATTCCCCTATCCACCACCAAGTACATTGTCGATTATTGCAAATAAACTGCTTAATAAAAGATAATTCATTGACTAATTGAAAATATTAAAAATAATTTAAAAAATTAAATGATCCAAACTTATTAGACACTATTAGGATAAGGACCAGCTTATACTCTATTGTCATCAATAGATTAATCAAAAAATTACATGAGAACACATTTGCATGAGAGATTTCAACTATTGCTGTTGTTAACCCTAAAAGAATACCCAATTAATTCTTGATAGCTCTTAATTGATGCTTTTGTTTTTCTTACAAGATAGTTTGCTTACTTCTTGAGAAATTTCAACTATTTTTTTTTAAAGGAAACCAATTGGGCAAAAGATGAATCATCATAAGAGTGGTTTCTATCTCATGCTAGTCTGTCTGGGGGGCGAAGGCATATTGTTGCACAAGTCACGGGGTTTCATTGCCAGGCCTTCCCAGTAAAGTATCTTGGGTGACCATTGTACTCAGGCGGACAGGGGAAGAGCTATTTTGTGGCAATCTTGATACGAACCAAGAGACACCATTGCGAACTATTCGAGTTCCCCTAGCACCCGTAACTCGAGCACAAGCTAAGAAGATGAGGGAGGAACTCCAAGGACTTGTTCGTGAGATACAAGGCCAAGAAATTGATCCCAAGGTCATTAAGGGACTTGAATATGAAGGAATGAAAGTCATCCATGTAGTGCACGTCAAAGAGAACCATGCGTGATCCTTCTCTAGTCACATTTGTTGTTTTAGTTAAGTCATTGTAATAAGGGCTTAATGGTCCATAGCCTTATTTTATTTACCTAAGGGATGATCTCATAAGGTTATTTACCTAAGCAATGACCTCATAAGGTTATTTACCTAAGAGATGACCTCATAAGGTTTGGTCAAGCCCACAATTCTTAGTCTTATGGAAATAGTCAAGCCTACAATTGTTAGTCTTAGTCAAGCCCACAATTCTAGACTAGTTCCACATTATTTAGTTGTTCATCTCTATGTAAGGCTATAAATAGCCCACACTTCCAATGGTTTTAGGCATTCAATCAATAAATCAAATTTTTAGAGTTTTCTTGGTTTCTCTAAGGTTTCTTGAATACCTTAGAATTTCTCTAGGTGTTCGTGACTTATCAATCTAGAATCGCACTAGGTTGTGGCGTCTTCTACCATTATACCAAGGTTCGTTAACCATGTAATTAACGGGTTGAGGTCATCCGCTCTAAACTTGGTGTCCTCTTGTCAATCCTGAAGCTAATCTTTTACGGGTTTCGTCACAAGGTTGGCAACGTTCGTATCAGTTGGCAATCAGAGCTAGTTAAGAGGTATCACGTTATATCCCTTTATTTATTTCTTTTTCAAGTCAAGTTGTCCAAAATTCTGTTTCCGTGTTCTAAGTTTGCTATCCACAATTTCCAGATTTGTTACATCATGTTCTTGCGTTATTTTTCCAGATTTGTCGCATCATAAACTTGCGTCTAGTTGTTGTTAATTGCTGTGGTTAGCCTTATTTGGTCCAGCCTTTTTTTTGGCGTCTTATTCTTGATTCTTTGTTTGTGTGTGTGTCTTGTTTCTATTCTGTAATATCCATTTAATTCCAGTCTTTTGTTCTATTTGATCATCCTAGGTTACTGTTCATCCGAAAAAATCAGTTTGTAACAAGGGTTTTAGAGTCTATCTAGTTGTTACCTTGTGTTCTTGTTGTTTACATACAAAATATATATATAGCTTGTGAGGACCCGAAAAATTTCTTATTTTTATCGAATATTAATGATTTAATTAAGTATTAATCCACCTGTTTCTCCCAAATAATTTATTACGACCATTTTAAATACATTCGTATGGAATAATGTCTTCGTTATGCTTTTAAAACGTCCCGTTAACAACTTCAATTTTCGGAGGATTGTTTGAGTGAGAAATAATGAACACGAGTGTTTCAAGGTGATATTGTATTCGAGAGTATGATTATCCTGGGGAAATTAAGAACGGACAATAGCAGATTAAGAAAAGTTAATCGAGAATTAAAGGTGAATAAGTTCTAAGTGAGCATATACTACTCACGCGTGGATAGTTTTCCAAAAGACGCATGGATACAAATTTATTGGAGATTTGAGGAGTTAATACTCGACTCATGTGAGGACTCGTAAAACTCCTATTAAAACCCCAATTTGAGCTTATTTAATTATTTACTTGTTCATTTATTCTGAGTATTATTTTCTAGACCTATTGAACCTAATTACGTGGAAATATAGTTTCGTTATATTTTAAAGTAACTTGTTTCAAGAATTAATTTCCTGGAGTACGTTTAGTAAAAATAGTGAATAGTGCTTGGAGATTTTATCCGCGTAGTAGCACAATAAGCTTGGAATATTGGGGACTTGTACTATGGTCCTAAAATAGATAATCTCATGAATAAATACTCAAGTGATAGTTAGTAGTGCAATCGTTAGAAGAAATTCTCGGAAGTTTCGCGTTATAGCGTTAAAATTGACGGTACGCGTTTTCACACGCGCAACTTTATTTGAGGGACTTTAGACCCTTATTTCGGGTCAATTAAGAGTGAAGAATATTTACATGAATATATATGCATTGGAGGTTTAGTGCACTAGTGAACCAAACGCGCGAGAAAATCGAGCCGTAATCGCGCCAAACGGCCCCTAATGAGAGTTGACTAATGGGTGATTTGTGGCCACAAGTTAGTATCTTCCTTTGGAAGCTAAAAGAAATCAGATCACACTCCCTCTTCTCTCTCCTCATTGCCGACCAACACCCTCCTCTCTCTAACTCCATTACTTCAAAATTTTCAGCTCACAAATCTCACTCAAAACCACCCCAAATCATCTCCAAATTCAACCAAACTTGCACCACACCTAGCTTGATACTTGAGGAGCATTTTGAGCTGCAAACAAGGGCTGGAAATCACGGTTTTTCTGGGGTAATAGAGGGCCAAAAATTCTGCTTGAACACCAAACCAAAGTAAGTGATGATCCACTCTTGGAAACTTGAAGTTTGGAAGCTATCTTACCTTGTTAAGTTCATGCATGCATTTTGTTAGCTTGTGTATGGTGTAAAAATGTGCTAGTGGGCTCTTTGAATTCCCACACTTGGGTTGTTGTTGCTGATTTGATGATTGATGATGGTTATATTGTTGGTTTAGTGGTTAAAATGATGCATTAGTGGTGGGTAATTAGTAGAAACTTCATTGGGTGTAAGAAGCAAAAATTTCCGATTTTGCCCCTGCCATGTTCGGCCATTTTGAGGCCAATTTTTACTGGTCTAATGGCTTGAATTGGATGTTTATACGATGTATTAGATGTGTGAAAAATTTCATTGGAAAATATTGAGGTTTAATTAAGCAAATGAATTTTTTTGAGAAACTAGCAAATCTGGAAAACTGTTCGCGTATGACTCTGACCAGTGGTAGTATTTCGGCTATAACTCTGTCCTCGGATGTCGGAATCATGTACCGTTGGTGGCGTTTGAAACTAGACATTCCTGGATTTAAATTGTTATATAATGCACATTCTGATTCTTTGTGAGCAAGCCAAACCAAATGTTTTAAGTTCGCTGTCCTGTTGCTCCGTTCATCTGGAATGAAGTGTTCAGGCAGCAACTTGATGCCCGATTTTGAACCAGATGGGTGCCGAATGTTGAAACAATTTCTTCTGTGGTATTTTAGCCCTATGAATGAATTTTCCAACGGCATAAGCCATGCTCGATTCTGAGTTAAATTGATTGAGTTGTGACTAAAACAAGAGGACTGCCCTGTTTTGGAAAAACGTAATATTTGAACTGATTTGGGACAAAAACTTGGGAGTGATCTTATTAATTGAAATTTTGGTGCTAAACCATTACCAAAGGTATCATGGATGTATCTTAGACCTTTATTTCACCAATGAACCAAGGTTGGATAGCTTTCTTGGTTAAACGATTGGAAATTGGGAAATGAAAGTCAAAAGGCAGATTGCCTTAGAATTTTTCCTGAACTTTGGTTGACTAATTAACTATCTTTCCGAAGGTATTTTTCCCTGAAATTTGATAGAGCGGTACCTCTCATATGGGAGTAAAATACTGCCAATTTTGGTACCAATCCAAGTTCGTTTCGATACCCAATTAAATTACTAAAGTTAGAGGTTCAAATCTGGAAATTCTTCTCCAGTCTTGAATTTCCCCAACTTTGAGCTACCGTATCTCGGTACTCGAAACTCCGATTCTTGATCCGCTTGTTTTGTCATAAACCTCGCTTGTAACTCTAATTGAGTGAAAAATTTCAGAGGCTGGTTTGCAACTTGTGAATCGTGCCGAATTTTCAAAGTTAGCCGAAATCCAACTTAATTCTGCCTTGTAAACCAATCATGCATCTTCAAGCTCATTTTTGAACACTTTCCACTTTGATTCATGGAAAAGTGTCTTCTAGGAACTTATAGTACCTTCTAAGAGGTTTCCAACGGTATAAAGTTTTCCAATTCTCCACTTATGCCGAGCGAGTTACGATTTTTCAAAGATTTAGGATAAAACTGAAATTTCTCAATTTTCAAGGCAAAGGAGTTTTTCCAAAATTCTTAATTCTCTTAGTATTATTCGAACGTTTTGCCCTCGCTTTTCGTGATAAAAACTCAAATAATATTGTACATAATAAAAGGCTAGTTGAACCTCGATTTGCGTGTAATTGAGGTTCCTTTTGTGAAATAATCTTTAGATTGTACTAGTGTACAATCTTCTTGATAAGTGGGTTAATTGTGTGATAATCCACTATTAATTGTCAGGCGCACAAGGAGACCTTCAAGAGGATCTCACAGTGGACACTTGAACTCCCAGAAAATAATTCTTATTGAATTGCTCGGTGAGTGTCAAGTGTGTGAATTTTGATACTTGCTTATTTGTGGTAATTGTTGGAAATTTCAAAAATAAGGGGGGGTGCGTACTTTATCGCACTTGTTCTAATTTCAAATGAATTATTGAAATGTATTGAATGATTGTAATGTATTGAATGAATGACTGAAATGCAATGGTATGTTATGAATACATACGTCGATGGAGTGAACCTCCTCGACTTTCAAATGAATGGGGGACGCCCAAACTCATAGGCCAACCTTAGACTCGAGCCGGCAATGGGCTTGGTTGGGGCCTGGGGCGAGCCATGAGATACATATAAGCTCGACCTAATAAGAGGTCTTGCTTGGCATACTCGTAGAGTATCGCCCAATAAATGACTTGTGGGCCCTTGGGGTGTACGGTGGACGGAGGGAAGTAAGTGGTGATCTACGGAAATGGAAATACCGACCCGGTTGACAGGAGGGTCAACGCGGGAAGGTATACGAATGACATCGGCAGAGCAATTGGAACTTAACTCCTGAGAGCTATTATATCCTTGAATTGTTTCTGATTACTTTTCCTGCTTGAATGGTCGATTATTGAAATAACGTGGTTTATTTATTAAATTTGGGATTGTTATTTGACTAAGTGCTTGCATGTGTGTTCTTGGCCTCACGAGCATTTTGCTCACCCTGTAGATTTGTTTTCCTTAACAGGATTGGACTTGGAGAAATGTTGGAGAAACCCCTCTTGGCGTACTCTTGTTTTTAGGGTTTCCGTTGCACTTTGGGGCTAGACTTGTGATTGATATATATATATATATATTTTGAAAATTGATGTATTTCGGGATTCCGATGTAATGATTGGGCAGATGTTGAATATTGATAAGCTTGAAGGCTTACGCACTGATTGTATTTATGATATTTAATCGTAACGTCTAGTATTGTATTAAGCTTGGACGGAAATTGCTTGAGTCCTGGCGAGAGCTGGGCAGGCGTCCCGCGGATACCCTTTGGTTCGCCTTAGGGAGAAGTGGGGGCGTCACATAGTTGGCTGACCTTACAAAATTCTTGGATATCTGTCTTGATCAAAACTTGGGTTTCTTGAAGTTCTTGATTGTTTAAAACCACAATCTTGAAGTTCTTGGAACTTTAGTTGGGGATTCTTGAAAGCCTCCAGAATTGACCATTGATAAGAAGAGCATTCAGCCATGAAATTTTAACTCTTGAAAGCTAGCCTTCCTAAGCCACAAAATTTGCCTCTTGAAAGCTTCCAAATTTGACCATTGATTGTGATAACTGCCCTCCTAAAAGCTGACCATCTTGATCTTGACCTTAGAATTTGTGGGAACCAGCAAATAGAAAGACTAATCCTTGTTCCAAAGAATCAAGAAAGAAAAGTCAGCTTTGGGTTTCCAAAACAATCCCACCGCAACACAAATTCCTTTTCCATTCGGATTCCATCTTTGTAACCGCTGGGGAATTTCTGTCCAATTATTAATTCTGAAAATTTTCGTGCATCATTAAGCCAGTTTTAAGTGTCATTTTAAATCCTCTAAGTGTCCATTTACCTACCAAAATACTGACCAGAAATGCAGCAACCAGCAGCTCAAAATTCCAGTTTTGGGTAGAGTTTTGTCTAGAATCCTTAAAATTCAACTTTGAGTCATTCATTGAGTCGTGGTCAGTCCCTTCATCTTTTGTTCTTTTTTTTCGTTCAAAGTGCTACAATCTTGTGACCCTGGTTGGTAAGTCGATCCACACTAGAAAGAGTTCTAACTTCTTCGAAGAGTTGACCGAGGAGTCTTGAAAACACCTTAGTGAGTTCATTAGAGTGTTCAAACACGAGAGCGAGAGTAAACACATGAGGAAGTGTGCGAGATAAACTTTGCTTCTTTCCATTATTATTTTTTTTACCCTATACTTCACCATGGCTAACGAGGGGGAAGCAAGCTCCCAAGCTTTTGATCTTAAACTTTTCACAAAAGCAATCAAATGCGAATTGGGACGCATGATGGACCAAAAACTTGAACTGATGCACCAACGCATTGACAGCTTAGAGTTGTCTATGGAAGCTCCAAAGGCAGCCGTGGAAAGACTTATGCACAAGAGTCTAGCGACTCCAACTCAGATAACAACTATGAGCATAAGCAAAGTAGGTCCAAGCGTGATGCTAGGCCTTCAAATGACCACATTCCGGGGATAAAGATGAAAATTTCGCCCTTCCAAGGACGATCAGACCCTGATGCCCCTTAGAGTGGGAGAAGCAGATTGAACTTGTCTTCGACTGCAATACTTACTCGGATGAGCAAAAGGTCAAGTTGGCCGTGGTCGAATTCACCGACTACGCCGTTGTGTGATGGGATCAACTCTCCACTAGTCGAAGGAGGAGTCGTGAACCTACCATACAAACTTGGACGGAGTTAAGACGATTAATGAGGAAGCGTTTTGTACCAAGTCACTACTACTGTGACTTGTACCAAAAGTTTCAAACCCTCAACCAAGAAGTACGAAGTGTCGAGGACTATCACAAGGAAATGGAAATACTCATGCTACGAGCAGACATTATGAAGGATCGAGAAGCAACAATGGCACGCTTCTTGAACGGATTAAGACCCGAAATCGCTGATCAAGTGGAGTTACACCACTATGTAGAACTTGGGAACTTGGTGGAGAAAGCTGTCGCGCCCCATTTTTTGAGAGAAAAATAAAAGACGAATTTAGAAAAATAGCTTTTGATCCAATTTTTGATTGAAAAATGAATGTTTGATTTAAAAAGAAAATGAAAAACATGGGTCTAAATGGGACTTGAAAATGCGACGATTTGACCCAAAATATAGTTTAAAAAGGGTTTTTGAATGAAAAATGGAGTCGCCACTTAATATAGAGTTAAGGTGTACCAAGTCACCTAAAAATAAATTTTTAAAGAAAAAAGTATAAAACCCTTTTTAAACGGCTCAAAATCTACAAAAATTAGAGAAAAAGATTCGGGAGTCACATTTGAAGAAAGGGAAGGCAAGGATAAGAATCCAAGGCACCCTTTCAACCTAGCCAAGGCTAGTTGCGCGATTTAGTCAAAAATTTTCTTATTTTAACCTAAAAATTTATCACATTTGGATGTACTATGTGAATGCAAATCCTAGACCTAAGAGAGTATCGGGGGATCAAAATTTCTCTTCAAAACTCAATTGGTACTAATCACATTAATTGTGATGCCCAATGTGGACTCTTTGGAAAGGTCACGAAAAATGCAAAAATATGAGACTCTAAGAAAAGAAAAGGAAAATAAAAAATAATTATGTAAATATACGTGACCTAAAGGAATGCATCATATCGGGTGCGAGGGACTAATGTTCGTGACTCAATGTTCCCTTTAATAAAGGAAATACGAGTGTACTAAGGCTAGAGAAGCCAAACTTGTCCATATCCCATATCCAAGGGGTAATTTTCCTAATCTAATCATGCAAATGTACTAGCCTAACTCTAATTCTTAAATGGGAATGCAAGTCTAGTGTCATGTTTCATACAAAGGGAACGAGTAATATACATATAAGGGAAAATATGGAGGAAGGGATATACATATATAAGGAAAGTGTCATGCAACATGGTAAGAACCCTAAAAGGTGAAAAAATATGCATGAGAATGTAATGTAGTCACACAAACATGATCTAACGTAGGAAACCCCTAAGGGTCTAGCATTGGACTAGCCCTTTACTAACGCTCTTTTACAAGCATTGGACTTGTGAGGGCTCGAGGGGAAAAGCATGACTAGCATTGGATTAGCAACGGTAACGTGCATTCATCCACATAATCAGATATAATACTAAAACAAATAGACATGCAAAGCACATAGTTTCACATAGCACGTAGCACATGAGCATGCTTATCTAGCTGCAGGGGCCTAGGAAAGCGATAAACACATTGGCACACCCAAGCACATAACACACAAGCCCTATCTATTACATTCGGGGGAAGCCTATTACAATCTAAGAGGGGAAACGGAATAAAATAAATAAAATAATAACCTAACTATTACAACTTTGGCATTCAAGTGCCTTTCAAATGATCAAAATTGAACTAAAAATAAATATACAAACTAAAGCCAACAAAGAAAATAAATGAAATAAATAAATAAATAAATAATAATAAACATTTAGGAGGCATGCAATTAAACACGTAGAATCACATAGGGCATGTAGGGTCAAATAAAGTAAGAAATAAGGGATAGAGTGTACCTCCCTGAAGATGGAGCCCTAATGGAGTGAAATTACTAATTTACCCTCCAAAATAAAAGAAAAGTCAAGGCATCGCTTTAATCAAGAAATAATCAAAGGAATATGAAATTGAATCATTAAATGCATTTAAATAACTAAACAGTCCATATTCAAAAAATTGGGATCCAATTGAAAGGGAAAAGAAAGTTTAAGGGATCAATTTGATTAATTTTTCAATTGCTTGGGCCATAGTAAAACAAAGGGAGACTTGGGGGGCCAAAGTGCAATTTCCGGAGAGTTATTTCACGCAAGCTACGGAGAAGCTTCACTTCTGCAATTTTTACAGCCAAACACTCTTTCTGCAACTTCACAACTTTCTTGCTGCAGTTTTCTTAGCAATCTTATCATGCAAACAAAATCACCAAAAAACCAAGGTTTTGACTATCAAACACCAACTAAATCACACACAAAAATTTTGTTGCGGTATTCAGGCAAGAAACTTGAATTGACCGACAGAAAAAAGGAAAAGTGCAGCAAAATTCTCTGCAACTTTTCTCATGCTTTGGAGCTTCAACAATTTCACGTGGCAGATTCACAAACCTCCCAAACCAAAACCCAAGCCCAAACTATTACCAAACTCATCATTTCAATATTCTATCATACATGCGAGAGGATGGCAGAGCCAAGAATAAATTGAATGCTATGGGTTGGGTAGCAACTACAGCAAAGCACGGCACCCAGGAGGAGCTGAAGGTTTTAAGGAGAAAGACTATTACCAATCACTGACTCATTAGCCAAATCCTCCCCCCCAGGCAGCAAATTCAATTCATTGTTAACATTAGCCGAAGTATCATTACCCACTTCTATCCAAATACAATAATGGTATACCCATTGAACAACAAATTAAAATACCAACGTCAAAAAAACACCAAGCCTCAAACAACCCAAATGACTAGTTAACTATACTTTCTCCAACTCCAAAAGAACAAAGCAAGAACAACAAAGCTTCTTCTGCATTCACACACGTACAAAAATTCCAGATACAGATCAGGCAAAACTGGCAATTTTCTTCCAGTCGCAACTAAAACTTTGGCAACCTCTGTAATTTTCGAGTTTTCAGCGATCTTTCACAACGAACCCATACCAAGCATTAATCCGAAACGAAAGACAGCAAAAATGAAAAAAAACCCAGCCCCAAACAAAAACCTGGGTTTCTGTCTGCCTTCCTAGCTAGGAAACGCACAATCTCTGACCAGTTGTGAACTAGCTAGAATTCATTCTCACAGGCAAAAGCAGGTCATTCACCCTTCAATTAAAATTTTCAGTTGGGCATTTTATCAAACAGGTTGGGGACATTAAAAATTTCACTAACTCCTTACTCAAATGCAGCTATAATTAGCCCCAAAATTGTTCAAAAGCAAGCGATTTCAGTCCAATTGACACAGAAAAGCATATACAATCCAAAATTATGAACAATTAATAGGAAAATTGTAGTAAATAAAGGCCCGGCAGACTGCTTTGTGAGCTTGATCAGAACTGAAATTTTTAAAGAAAAGGACTTATAGTGCTCTTGCATTGAACGGGGGCAATGGTGGATTCTGGTGGGATGGTGGCGGTTTCGGAAGGAAAACGAAGCGATGTCGCAATCGCCGTCATCACGAATGGAGGAGGATGCGTCGCAGTCGCTATAGCAATCATCAGGCTCCACCGGCGGCGACCGAGGATATTTTCTGGAACTGGACGGAATCATGGAAGTCGCCGCCGTGGTCGTCATCCTCGTCGTTCTTCTTCCTTTATTCTTTTCCGAACTTTCTCCTCTGTTTTTTCTTTCCCCGTTCTTTTTTCCGATTTCTTTCTTTCTTTTGATCTCTCCTTCAAACCCTTTTTCGCCGCTGTTAGCTTCTCCTCCAAATTTTTCAATTTCCCACAGATGTTTTTCCCCTCTCTCGGCCCTCTACTCTCTCCCTTGTTTTCTTTTTTTCGTTTCTTTTTTTTCAGTGTTCAATCCATCTGCCGCTCCCTTATTTTTCTTTGCTTTTTTCCTCCTGCCGACGTCTTCCCTTTGTTTTTCAACTTTTCCTTTCTTTTTTCTGTGTTCGTTTTCGCAATCTTCCCCAGATTCTAGCCGCCACCCTTGTCTCTTTTTCATCTTTCCCCTTTGTATTTTAGACGAAAGCTCCCTCCTTTTTCTTCTTTTTTTTCGGTGCTCCTCTTGCCCCCAAAAACCCTAGCTGCCCCTCTTTAGTTCTCTCTCCGTTTAGCTGTCAAAAACCTCTCCAAAACCTTTTTTCCTCTTGAAGCCTTTCCTTCTTTTTCCAACCAATCCTATCCTACAAGTGTCTAGACACCTCACCATCTAAGTGAGGTATTGTCAAATACCAAAAGGGACCCTTGTCCCTATGCATGATTCCCACTTGTGTAGCATGCACACTTCCACTTATTCTCCTTATATTTTTTTTTGTTTTTGTGTTTTGTTCTTTTGTTCTTTTCTTATTTTCTCTATTTTTTTTCTTAAGCAAACAAAATTAAATAAATAAGAATGAATGCTAATAATAAAGCAAGAAATTAAACTAAAAAAATAAAATAAAGTTAAAAATGGAACTGAGAAAAAATTTGGTGTCTACAAAAGCCATCAAGATTGAAAGGAGGATTAAGAGGAGGGGTTCGACTCGAACTTACTCCAACTTTTCACCCTCTTATCCCCGAACTACACCACTGAAGAAAGAGGATAAAGGGCCGAGTAATTTCACCCCTTCAAGACCGAGGCCGGATATGACTAAGTGGGAGTCTAAGGCAACACCAAAAACTGCCATTGAATCGAGCATGGGGCGAAATCGAGATACTAGATGCTTCAAATGCCAAGATTGAGGGCATATTGCTAGCCAATGCCCGAACCAACGCACTATGATCATCTTACCCAATGGTGAGTTTCTCACCGATGATGAAGATGAGAAAGAGGAGTTGCCATCCCTTGAGGAAGAAGAGGAAGCATTGCCCATCGATGAACGAGTTGGACTCGTTGTCAGATGAGCCTTAGCAACCCAAGTGAAAGTCGCCGACCATGCACAAAGGGAGAACATTTTCTACACCCGTTGCTATATCAAAGGCAAGGTATGTAGTTTGATCATAGATGGAGGTAGTTGTGCTAACGTCGCTAGTGCCTTGATGGTGGAGAAACTAGCACTACCCACTCTACGACATCCAACACCTTATCGTTTGCAATGGTTGAACGATAGTGGGGATGTTCGTGTGACCAAGCAAGTCCAAATACCTTTCCGAATTGGAAAGTATGAGGACATGGTGTTATACGACGTGGTCCCTATGCAAGCATGTCACATACTATTAGGGAGACCATGGCAATTCGACAAGAGAGTTACATTCAATGGCATTACCAATAAATACTCATTCAAGCAAGGCGAGAAGAGGATTGTGCTTGTGCCACTCACTCCTATTCAAGTTCGTGAAGATCAAAAAAACTTGATCAAGGAAAGTGAGCTCGAGAATGAGAAGAAAAAAATAGAAAAAGTTGAGAGCTCAATAGAAAATGATAAGACCGAGAAAATTGAGAGGAAAAAGACATATGGTGAGTCGGCCAAAATTAAAAAGAGAGAGAAAAGGCAAAATCTATTGATAAAAGCCAATGCAGTAAGAAAAGATTTGAGTGTTAATTCACCCATCTTTGTACTTTTGTGCAAAGAGGTGTTGGTTGTTACAAGTGATCTTACTAACACTCTACCATCTAGTATTGTCTCTCTTTTACAGGATTATGAGGATGTTTTCCACAATGAGATTCCAAATGGACTGCCACCAATAAGGGGAATTGAGCATCAAATTGACTTGGTTCCAGGTGCCCCACTTCCTAACAGACCAGCCTACAAAATGGGACCAGATTAGACAAAGGAGCTCCAACGCCAAATCGAAGAGCTTCTAACAAAGGGATGGGCACGAGAAAGTTTGAGCCCATGTGCGGTTCCCGTCATCTTGGTGCCTGAAAAGGATGGAAGTTAGCGAATGTTCACTGACTGTAGGGCCGTTAATGCAATAACGGTAAAATATCGTCACCTTATTCCTAGACTTGATGATATGTTAGATGAGCTATATGGTGCTGTGATTTTCACTAAAATTGATCTAAAAAGTGGTTATCATCAAATTAGGATGAAAGAGGGGGATGAATGGAAAACGGCCTTTAAAACCAACCATGGTTTGTACGAGTGGTTAGTTATGCCATTTGAACTAACTAATGCACCTAGTACGTTCATGAGATTGATGAACCATGTACTTCGTCCATTCCTTGGAAAATTTGTGGTTGTGTATTTTGACGACATCCTGATTTATAGTAGGAGGTTAGATGAGCATGTTGAACATATGAAGCTTGTTCTTGATGTACTTCGAAGGGAAAAGCTCTATGCTAACCTTAAGAAGTGCCCCTTTTGTATTGATTAACTTGTCTTCCTAGGCTTTGTTATGAGTAAACAGGGAATCAAAGTGGATGAGGCAAAGCTTAAAGCAATTCGAGAATGGCCTACTCCAAGTACGGTGGGTGAGGTACGCAGCTTCCATGGTCTTGCTAGTTTTTATAGACGATTTGTTAAAGATTTTAGAACCATTGTTGCACCTCTAACTGCTGTAATTAAGAAAAATGAGCCATTTGTGTGGGGAGATGCTCAAGAACGTGCTTTCCAAATGCTTAAATATCAATTCACACACGCACCACTACTTGCATTACCATGCTTTGACAAGATGTTTGAAATAGAGTGTGATGCATCTGGGGTGGGTATTGGAGCTGACCTAATGCAAGAGGGCAAACCAATTGCATACTTTAGTGAAAAACTCAATAGGGCAGCTTTGAACTATTCCACTTATGATAAGGAGTTGTACTCCTTAATCCGTGCTTTAGAAACTTGGCAACATTACTTGAGACCAAGGGAATTTGTCATACACACTGACCATGAGTCGCTTAAGCACATTAAGTCACAACACAAGTTGAATAAGCGTCATGTTAGGTGGATTGCATTTATTGAAACCTTCCCTTATGTGATTAAGTACAAAGTGGGAAAAACTAATGTTGTTGCTGATGCATTATCACGTCGATACTCTTTATTCACTCAACTTGATGCAAGGTGGTTAGGATTTGAATTAGTTAAAGAGTTATACACCAATGACCCAGATTTCTCAGGTATTTATGACTCTTGTGATTCAGCAACTCAAGGTAAATTCTACATTCTTGATGGATTTCTTTTCTACCTCAATCAACTGTGTATAACTAACTGCTCTATTCTGTGAGAACCCGTAGAAACCCTAATCTTTTCCTAGGGTTTATTTCCTTTAATGGCATGTTTTCTGCATTTTCTGGCTTAGAAATATTTTCTGGTAGATTTTATGCGTAATTATAGTTTTAAAATGATTTTTTCTAGTATCGATTAGATTTTGAGAAATTAAGAACGTATATCGGACGTGGGACCCACTAGTGCGAAAAGTTCGAAAAAATTCGGCTAATAAGGTTAAGTTTCGAATACTGTGTTAAATTTATCGGGTGTTAAGAGATAAATAGAGGAGGTGATTTGATTGATGTGAGAGGAAAAAGAAAGGATAGAAATGCATTTACTAAGGTGCCAAGTGTCACCATGGGATTGGAAGTAGCTTAAGACTACTATTCATGGTTTTGACCTTTTGACTTATGGAGTAAATATCTTCAAAATTCACAAAAAAATTACCATTTTTCACTCTATGTTGGCCGACTCTTGAGAGCTCAAGAAGGAAGAAACTTGCTTCAAATTTCAAGCTCCCAACTAGCTCAATCTTCCAAACTACTTGCCTAAATTAGTTTTTACTCCATAAAATCCTTCCACTTGGTGTTAGTGAGTGTTTTGGTGAAGCTTTTTGGAGAACTTAAGGTGTCCAACATCTTCCTCTCTCTTGTTTACTTGGTAAGTGATGCTTGAACATTCTCTTATAGCTAATGATGTTGAATTTATGCCTAATGGTGGCTATTGTGTTAGAAATTATGGATTATTTCTTGGTTTGAAGTGATTTGGTTGAGTTTTTTAATTTTTGAGGAATTTTCTGGTTTCATATGATCTTGATGGTGTGGTTGTTTTTGATGGTTGGTAATAAGGGGCTTTGGCTCTAGTAGGTGCATATGATAGGAAATTGCAATCAATTTTGGATTTGGAAGAATTTCTGGAAAATTAGGGTTCTTGGTTGAACATTCTGTCCGAAATTTTAGGTCATAGATAGAGGCCGAATTGGACTTTGCTCAAAACATGAAAGTTGTAGGTATTGATGAGTTTGAAGTGCCTGCAAAATTTCAGGTCATTTGGATTAGTGTAGAGTGAGATATGACGTTTTTACTGTAGCTGTTCTGCTTTGGTCAGAATACGAAAACTGCGTTGGTATTGGGCTATTTTGACTGGAATTGGTTTGGATTTTGAAGTTGGTGTCTTCTTATGAATTGAAGCTGGATGTCTTAGCTAACATATGCCTTTGGAATTTCGGCATTTGGACTTGTATGGACTGAGATATACCGATTACAGTTTTCTGCGTTTTGCAAACCTGTTTTGGTAATTCTGGGTTAGTATTTGGCACATTTGACCTAGTTGTACTAGGAACTGGATTGAGTGACCTTCTACAATGTTGTAGCTCTGTTTCTTGGCTTCGAAACGGTGGGTCTTACACCCCCAACCGATAATTGTAGTGAGAGTTGTGCCATTACCGCATACGGAGGCCAAACCTGTTTTTGTTGATTGATCAAATGAGTTATATTTTCTGATTTTCTGGTTTGCTATTATGCTTATATAGGTATATGAAATCCTATTGGGGTTGTGATTGGCATGGTTTTATGATTCGTTATCGAGTCTTATTGTACTTGTTTGCATGTTTTAAGGCTTACT
Source organism: Coffea arabica (assembly GCF_036785885.1). Lineage (NCBI taxonomy): Eukaryota > Viridiplantae > Streptophyta > Magnoliopsida > Gentianales > Rubiaceae > Coffea > Coffea arabica. The sequence goes on from NC_092329.1 coordinate 41,970,003, forward strand.
CTTATTCCGGTCATTTTCTAGCTAACTTTTGTACTTGTACTGCTATGAGCCTAGTGAACGGCTTTTGGGAAATGAGGTGACTCTTGTGTGAAATGTTGGGACTGATTTGAGGATATAGTGAAGCCTTAATGGCTGGGAAAAGTAAGAAATTTAGGGGAAGTGCTGGCCGATTTTCTAGGCCGTTTGGTTCCTTTAAGTTGGATTTGCCTTTTGGTAGAATGAAAGGCTTTTGGGTTGTTTGCGCCTAGGTCCTCATGCTACCTTTTCGTTTCCAAGGGAATCATGTTTTTGCATTCTTGCATTAGTATTTATTTGGCAAGGCGTACGACGTGTAGTCGAGCCTCACATGTGCATTCTTTTACTCGATTCTGGAAGTAAAACCTTCAATTGGTTTATTTTGATTATTTTAGGGTTTCTTGGCGATTAAGGCCAATCTGAAGTGAAAACTTTTGAAGTTGAGCCGGTGAGTGTTCCACTACCTGCTACCCATTATGTGAAATATCTGAATATCTGAATACTTGATTTATGACTAGTGAAGCCAAATACTGTTTTTATAAAATGGAGGCGAGGGTGTACTTTATCACACTCGTTCTTCTATCTGTTCATATGCCAATTTTGAGTGCCTATCTGAATCTGCCGTCTGAATCTGCTATCTGAATCTGCTATTCTGTATCTGTATCTGAATCTGTTATCTGTGTCTGCATCTGTTCGGATTTCTATGACTTATGAGCTCAATCCTGTGGCTAAGTTATTCGAGTCGGGCCGGCAAGGGCCTGGACGATTAGATAACGAACCACGGTAGTCTGTTCGGGGATTTTTGGGTATTGAGACCCTTGATTCCGGTATACTCGAGTATTACCATTTCTGTTCGGTTACGGTGAGCGGGCCCGGTAAAGGGGTGTTTGGTGGACGGAATTCGGTGTAAAGAGGGGTCTACGGACGTTTTGGTTCTATATACGTTGACGGAGAGTCAACCAATTTGGATCAAGTACTGCGCTGGAAATTTGGCTCCTGAGAGCCACCCGTATCCTTTTGATTTGAATCATTGGTTCCTTTGCTTTACATCTGGCATGTGTATCTGATTTGAAAATGTGAAATGCCATGATTTTTCTGCTATCTGTTTGGTACCTCATTGAGCGCAAGCTCACCCCGTTCTGTCCCTTTTGTTTTCCTTACAGGAAAATAAATACTTTTGGACTGGACTTGATAATCGGTTGCCGACTTGAGCTAGTTCAACATATCTTTTGTATAGCTCATGTATTAAAACCCTAAGTGTACTTTTGGGGCGTTTCTCTTTTGATTTGGCAAACCGTGTATATGTATTATCTTTTGAAAGCTTTTGTATGTCATTTTGATTTGTAAACGCTAAAGTTCAGATGTAAATGTTTGTTAGCTATTTCGGTTGGGTTCTGACGGGTCGGTTACTATTCATGGCCGGCTCCGGATTTCTTTTCATTTTATCTTGGGTTGTTTTACTATTTTGATTTGTTTACGCGAGTTTGTAAGTTCCGGATTGAAGCGGATAGCTCTAATCTGATCCGTAGTCCTGGCGAGAGCTGGGCAGGCAGTCCGCTAACTCCTTTGGTTCGCCTTAGGGGAAAGTGGGGCTGTCACAAGTGGTATCAGAGCCACTTCGCGTGGTCTCTGCGCGGAGTGAGACTGGGCCAAGTGGTGTTGTGGTCCTAATTTCATGAATATGTCTAAGTGCTCGTTTGAGCGTAAGTTATGAACCGGACATGTGATAAGTGTACGAATCATTATCATGGGACTCGAGGAAGTTAGGTATGTATGTCGGGTAGGAATCCTTAATAGAGATGGTTTACTCTTGGGACCGGCCGGCTCGAGTTGTGAATTATCTTAGATGGGATTCTTGCGCCCGGATACGAAAGATATGAGGGCCTAGGTTAGAAAGGATTTGGTGAACTAGAAAGGCGATTTTATGGAACTTCGTGTGGTTTGTTTGGGTGTGGTTAAGCGTGATCGACCTTGATTAAGATATAAATATTTGGACGAATCCCTAGAAAGGGGAAAAGCTTTTCGTGAGTTCTTTTGTACTTGTGACCGATCTGTTAGCTAAGTATAGTGCTCAATTTAATCCCGGAGTAATCAATGATAAGGAATTTCGAGGACGAAATTCTTTTAAGGGGGAGAGAGTGTGAGAACCCGTAGAAACCCTAATCTTTTCCTAGGGTTTATTTCCTTTAATGGCATGTTTTCTGCATTTTCTGGCTTAGAAATATTTTCTGGTAGATTTTATGCGTAATTATAGTTTTAAAATGATTTTTTCTAGTATCGATTAGATTTTGAGAAATTAAGAACGTATATCGGACGTGGGACCCACTAGTGCGAAAAGTTCGAAAAAATTCGGCTAATAAGGTTAAGTTTCGAATACTGTGTTAAATTTATCGGGTGTTAAGAGATAAATAGAGGAGGTGATTTCATTGATGTGAGAGGAAAAAGAAAGGATAGAAATGCATTTACTAAGGTGCCAAGTGTCACCATGGGATTGGAAGTAGCTTAAGACTACTATTCATGGTTTTGACCTTTTGACTTATGGAGTAAATATCTTCAAAATTCACAAAAAAATTACCATTTTTCACTCTATGTTGGCCGACTCTTGAGAGCTCAAGAAGGAAGAAACTTGCTTCAAATTTCAACCTCCCAACTAGCTCAATCTTCCAAACTACTTGCCTAAATTAGTTTTTACTCCATAAAATCCTTCCACTTGGTGTTAGTGAGTGTTTTGGTGAAGCTTTTTGGAGAACTTAAGGTGTCCAACATCTTCCTCTCTCTTGTTTACTTGGTAAGTGATGCTTGAACATTCTCTTATAGCTAATGATGTTGAATTTATGCCTAATGGTGGCTATTGTGTTAGAAATTATGGATTATTTCTTGGTTTGAAGTGATTTGGTTGAGTTTTTTAATTTTTGAGGAATTTTCTGGTTTCATATGATCTTGATGGTGTGGTTGTTTTTGATGGTTGGTAATAAGGGGCTTTGGCTCTAGTAGGTGCATATGATAGGAAATTGCAATCAATTTTGGATTTGGAAGAATTTCTGGAAAATTAGGGTTCTTGGTTGAACATTCTGTCCGAAATTTTAGGTCATAGATAGAGGCCGAATTGGACTTTGCTCAAAACATGAAAGTTGTAGGTATTGATGAGTTTGAAGTGCCTGCAAAATTTCAGGTCATTTGGATTAGTGTAGAGTGAGATATGACGTTTTTACTGTAGCTGTTCTGCTTTGGTCAGAATACGAAAACTGCGTTGGTATTGGGCTATTTTGACTGGAATTGGTTTGGATTTTGAAGTTGGTGTCTTCTTATGAATTGAAGCTGGATGTCTTAGCTAACATATGCCTTTGGAATTTCGGCATTTGGACTTGTATGGACTGAGATATACCGATTACAGTTTTCTGCGTTTTGCAAACCTGTTTTGGTAATTCTGGGTTAGTATTTGGCACATTTGACCTAGTTGTACTAGGAACTGGATTGAGTGACCTTCTACAATGTTGTAGCTCTGTTTCTTGGCTTCGAAACGGTGGGTCTTACACCCCCAACCGATAATTGTAGTGAGAGTTGTGCCATTACCGCATACGGAGGCCAAACCTGTTTTTGTTGATTGATCAAATGAGTTATATTTTCTGATTTTCTGGTTTGCTATTATGCTTATATAGGTATATGAAATCCTATTGGGGTTGTGATTGGCATGGTTTTATGATTCGTTATCGAGTCTTATTGTACTTGTTTGCATGTTTTAAGGCTTACTCTTATTCCGGTCATTTTCTAGCTAACTTTTGTACTTGTACTGCTATGAGCCTAGTGAACGGCTTTTGGGAAATGAGGTGACTCTTGTGTGAAATGTTGGGACTGATTTGAGGATATAGTGAAGCCTTAATGGCTGGGAAAAGTAAGAAATTTAGGGGAAGTGCTGGCCGATTTTCTAGGCCGTTTGGTTCCTTTAAGCTGGATTTGCCTTTTGGTAGAATGAAAGGCTTTTGGGTTGTTTGCGCCTAGGTCCTCATGCTACCTTTTCGTTTCCAAGGGAATCATGTTTTTGCATTCTTGCATTAGTATTTATTTGGCAAGGCGTACGACGTGTAGTCGAGCCTCACATGTGCATTCTTTTACTCGATTCTGGAAGTAAAACCTTCAATTGGTTTATTTTGATTATTTTAGGGTTTCTTGGCGATTAAGGCCAATCTGAAGTGAAAACTTTTGAAGTTGAGCCGGTGAGTGTTCCACTACCTGCTACCCATTATGTGAAATATCTGAATATCTGAATACTTGATTTATGACTAGTGAAGCCAAATACTGTTTTTATAAAATGGAGGCGAGGGTGTACTTTATCACACTCGTTCTTCTATCTGTTCATATGCCAATTTTGAGTGCCTATCTGAATCTGCCGTCTGAATCTGCTATCTGAATCTGCTATTCTGTATCTGTATCTGAATCTGTTATCTGTGTCTGCATCTGTTCGGATTTCTATGACTTATGAGCTCAATCCTGTGGCTAAGTTATTCGAGTCGGGCCGGCAAGGGCCTGGACGATTAGATAACGAACCACGGTAGTCTGTTCGGGGATTTTTGGGTATTGAGACCCTTGATTCCGGTATACTCGAGTATTACCATTTCTGTTCGGTTACGGTGAGCGGGCCCGGTAAAGGGGTGTTTGGTGGACGGAATTCGGTGTAAAGAGGGGTCTACGGACGTTTTGGTTCTATATACGTTGACGGAGAGTCAACCAATTTGGATCAAGTACTGCGCTGGAAATTTGGCTCCTGAGAGCCACCCGTATCCTTTTGATTTGAATCATTGGTTCCTTTGCTTTACATCTGGCATGTGTATCTGATTTGAAAATGTGAAATGCCATGATTTTTCTGCTATCTGTTTGGTACCTCATTGAGCGCAAGCTCACCCCGTTCTGTCCCTTTTGTTTTCCTTACAGGAAAATAAATACTTTTGGACTGGACTTGATAATCGGTTGCCGACTTGAGCTAGTTCAACATATCTTTTGTATAGCTCATGTATTAAAACCCTAAGTGTACTTTTGGGGCGTTTCTCTTTTGATTTGGCAAACCGTGTATATGTATTATCTTTTGAAAGCTTTTGTATGTCATTTTGATTTGTAAACGCTAAAGTTCAGATGTAAATGTTTGTTAGCTATTTCGGTTGGGTTCTGACGGGTCGGTTACTATTCATGGCCGGCTCCGGATTTCTTTTCATTTTATCTTGGGTTGTTTTACTATTTTGATTTGTTTACGCGAGTTTGTAAGTTCCGGATTGAAGCGGATAGCTCTAATCTGATCCGTAGTCCCGGCGAGAGCTGGGCAGGCAGTCCGCTAACTCCTTTGGTTCGCCTTAGGGGAAAGTGGGGCTGTCACATATTCGCTCTTTACTTGTTAGGGAAGCACACGGAGGTGACTTGATGGGACACTTTGGCATGGCTAAAACCTTAGCTATCCTTCAAGAGCACTTCCATTGGCCAAGAATGAAGCGAGATGTGGAGCGAATGGTGGCTAAATGCATCACTTGCCACAAAGCTAAGTCTAAACTTCAACCCTATAGCCTTTATAGTCCTTTATCTATACCTAAGGAAGCTTGGACCGACATTTTCATGAATTTTGTTTTAGGGTTGCCTAGGTCAAAGAGGGGAAATGATAGTATCTTTGTTATTATTGACAGATTTTCAAAAATGGCACATTTTATACCATGTCACAAAACAGATGATGCATCGCACATTGCTGATTTGTTTTTCAAAAAAATCATTAGATTACATGACATGCCTAGGACAATTGTCTCTGATAGGGATGTCAAATTTTTGAGTTACTTTTGGAAAACTTTATGGGGAAAATTGGGTACCAAATTGCTATTTTCAACTACTAGTCACCCATAAACTGATGGCCAAACTAAGATTGTCAATCGTACACTATCTACACTCTTGCGTGCCATCATTAGAAAAAACATTAGAACCTGAGAAGAGTGTTTATCCTACGTTGAGTTTGCATACAATCGTACGGTGCATAGTTCTACTCATTTTTTACCATTTGAAATAGTCTATGGTTTTAACCCTTTAACACCACTAGATCTATCACCTTTACCTTCTTCTGAGCACATTAACATGGATGGTGCTAAATGAGTAGATTTTGTCAAGAAATTACACGTGCAGGTACGCCTAAACATTGAGCAAATGATGGACCAAGTTGCTCAACGGGTTAATAAGGGACGCCAACGCGTCGTGTTTGAACCTGGTGACTGGGTGTGGTTACATCTACGCAAGGAAAGGTTCCCAATCCAAAGGCTCAATAAATTACTTCCCCGAGGAGATGGGACACTTCAAGTCATCAAGCGCATCAATGACAATGCTTATAAACTGGACCTATCCGGTGAGTACAATGTAAGCGCTGCATTCACTGTCTCTGATCTATCTCCTTTTCTTGCAGACGATGAAGCTGATTTGAGGACAAATCCTTTTGAAGAGGAGGGGGATGATACGAACCAAGAGACACCATTGCGAACTATTCGAATTCCCCTAGGACCCGTAACTCGAGCACGAGCTAAGAAGATGAGGGAGGAACTCCAAGAACTTGTTCGTGAGATACAAGGCCAAGAAGTTGATCCCAAGGTCATTGAGGGACTTGAGCATGAAGGAATGAAAGTCATTCATGTAGTGCACGTCAAAGAGAACCATGCGTGATCCTTCTCTAGTCACATTTGTTGTTTTAGTTAAGTCATTATAATAAGGAATTAATGATCCATAGCCTTGCTTTATTTACCTAAGGGATGATCTCATAAGGTTATTTACCTAAGCGATGACCTCATAAGGTTATTTACCGAAGGGATGACCTCATAAGATTTGGTCAAACCCACAATTCTTAGTCTTATGGAAATAGTCAAGCCTACAATTGTTAATTTTAGTCAAGCCCACAATTCTAGACTAGTTCCACATTATTTAGTTGTTCATCTCTATGTAAGGTTATAAATAGCCCACACTTCCAATGATTTTAGGCATTCAATCAATAAATCAAATTTTGTGAGTTTTCTTAGTTTTTCCAAGGTTTCTTGAATACCTTAGAATTTTTCTAGGTGTTCGTGACTTATCAATCTAGAATCGCACTAGGTTGTGGCGTCTTCTACCATTATACCAAGGTTTGTTAACCACGTGATCAACGGGTTGAGGTCATCCACTCCAAACTTGGTGTCCTCTTATCGATCCTAAAGCTAATCTTTTACGGGTTTTGTCACAAGGTTGGCGACGTTCATATCAGTTGGTAATCAGAGCTAGTTAAAATGTATCACGTTATATCCCTTTATTTATTTCCCTTTCGAGTCAAGGTGTCCAAAATTCTGTTTTCGTGTTCTAAGTTTGCTATCCACAATTTCCAGATTTGTTACATCGTGTTCTTGCGTTATTTTTCCAGATTTGTCGCATCATAAACTTGCGTCTAGTTTTTGTTAATTGCTGTGGTTAGCCTTGTTTGGTCCAGCCTTTTTTTTTATGTCTTATTCTTGATTCTTTGTTTGTGTTTGTGTCTTGTTTCTATTTTGTTATATCCATTTAATTCCAGTCTTTTGTTCTATTTGATCATCCTAGGTTACTGTTCATCCAAAAAAATCAGTTTGTAACAAGGGTTTTAGAGTCTATCTAGTTGTTACCTTGTGTTCTTGTTATTTACATACAAAATATATATATAGCTGGCTGACCTTACAAAATTCTTGGAAATTTGTCTTGATCAAAACTTGGGTTTCTTGAAATTCTTGATTGTTTAAAATCACAATCTTGAAATTCTTGGAACTTTAGTTGGGGATTCTTGAAAGTCTCCAGAATTGACCGTTGATAAGAAGAGCATTCAGCCATGAAATTTGACTCTTGAAAGCCAGCCTTCCTAAGCCACGAAATTTGCCTCTTGAAAGCTTCGAAATTCGACCATTGGTTGTGATAAATGCCCTCCTAAAAGCTAACCATCTTGATCTTGACCTTAGAATTTGTGGGAACCAGCAAATAGAAAGACTAATCCTTGTTCCAAAGAATCAAGGAAGAAAAGTCAGCCTTGGGTTTCCAAAACAATCCCACCGCAACACAAATTTCTTTTCCATTCGGATTCCATCTTTGTAACCGTTGGGGAATTTCTGTCCAATTATTAATTCTGAAAATTTTTGTGCATCATTATGCAGTTTTAAGTGTCATTCTGAATCCTCTAAGTGCCCATTTACCTACCAAAACACTGACCAGAAATGCAGCAACTAGCAGCTCAAAATTCCAATTTTGGGTAGAGTTTTGTCTAGGATCCTTAAAATTCAACTTTGAGTCATTCATTGAGTCGTGGTCAGTCCCTTCATCTTTTGTTCTTTTTTTCGTTCAAAGTGCTACAATCTTGTGACCCTGGTTGGTAAGTCGATCCACACTAGAAGGAGTTCTAACTTCTTCGAAGAGTTGACTGAGGAGCCTTGAAAACATCTTGGTGAGTTCATTAGAGTGTTCAAACACGAGAGCGAGAGTAAACACGTGAGGAAGTATGCAAGATAAACTTTGCTTCTTTCCATTATTATTTTTGTTACCCTATACTTCACCATGGCTAACGAGGGGGAAGCAAGCTCCCAAACTTTTGATCTTAAACTTTCCACAGAACCAATCAAACGCGAATTGGGACGCATAAGGGACCAAAAAGTTGAACTGATGCACCAACACATTGACAGCTTAGAGTTGTCTCATGGAAGCTCCAAAGGCGGCCATGGAAAGGCTTATGCACATGAGTCTAGCGACTCCAACTCAGACAACAACTATGAGCATAAACAAAGTAGGTCCAAGCGTGACGTTAGGCCTTCAAATGACCACATTTCGGGCATAAAGATGAAAATTCTGCCCTTCCAAGGACGATCAGACCCTGATGTCTATTTAGAGTGGGAGAAGCGAATTGAACTTGTTTTCGACTGCAATACTTACTCGGATGAGCAAAGGTCAAGTTGGCCGTGGTCGAATTCACTTACTACGCCGTTGTATGGTGGGATCAACTCTCCACTAGTCTAAGGAGGAGTCGTGAACCTACCATACAAATTTGGACGGAGCTAAGACGACTAATGAGGAAGCGTTTTGTACCAAGTCACTACTACCGTGACTTGTACCAAAAGTTTCAAACCTTCAACCAAGGAGCACGAAGTGTCGAGCACCATCACAAGGAAATGGAAATACTCATGCTACGAGCAGACATCATGGAGGATCGAGAAGCAACAATGGCACGCTTTTTGAACGGATTAAGACCCGAAATCGGTGATCAAGTGGAGTTACACCACTATGTAGAACTTGGGGACTTGGTGGAGAAGGCCATCAAGATTGAAAGGAGGATTAAGAGGAGGGGTTCGACTCGAAATTACTCCAACTTTTCACCCTCTTATCCCCGAACTACACTACTAAAGAAAGAGGATAAAGGGCCGAGTAATTCCATCCCTTTAAAACCGAGGCCGGATATGACTAAGTGGGAGTCTAAGGCAACACCAAAGACTGCCATTGAGTCGAGCATGGGGCGAAATCGAGATACTAGATACTTCAAATGCCAAGACCGAGGGCATATTGTTAGCCAATGCCCGAACCAATGCACTATGATCATCTTACCCAATAGTGAGTTTCTCACCGATGATGAAGATGAGAAGGAGGAGTTGCCATCCCTTGAGGAAGAAGAGGAAGCATTGTCCATCGTTCTATGACATCCAACACCTTATCGTTTGCAATAGTTGAACGATAGTGGGGATGTTCGTGTGACCAAGCAAGTCCAAGTACCTTTCCGAATTGGAAAATATGAGGACATGGTGTTATGCGACGTGGTCCGTATGCAAGCATGTCACATACTATTAGGGAGACCATGGCAATTCGACAAGGGAGTTACATTCAATGGCATTACCAATAAATACTCCTTCAAGCAAGGCGAGAAGAGGATTGTCCTTGTGCCACTCACTCCTATTCAAGTTCGTGAAGATCAGGAAAGCTTGATCAAGGAAAATGAGCTCGAAAATGAGAAGAAAAAAATAGAAAAAGCCAAGAGCTCAACAAAAAACGATAAGGCCGAGAAAATTGAGAGGAAAAAGACATATGGTGAGCCGGCCAAAATTGAAAAGAGAGAGAAAAGGCAAAATCTATTGATAAAAGCCAATGTAGTAAAAAAAGCTTTGAGTGTTAATACACCCATTTTTGTACTTTTGTGCAAAGAGGTATTGGTTGTTACAAGTGATCTTACTAACACTCTACCATCTAGTATTGTCTCTCTTTTATAGGATTATGAGGATGTTTTCTCCAATGAGATTCCAAATGGACTGCCACCAATAAGAGGAATTGAGCATCAAATTGACTTGGTTCCAGGTGCCCCACTTCCTAACAGACCAGCCTACAAAATGGGACCAGATGAGACAAAGGAGCTCCAATGCCAAATCGAAGAGCTTCTAACAAAGGGATGGGCACGAGAAAGTTTGAGCCCATGTGCGGTTCCCGTCATCTTGGTGCCTGAAAAGGATGGAAGTTAGCGAATGTTCACTGACTGTAGGGCCGTTAATGCAATAACGGTAAAATATCGTCACCTTATTCCTAGACTTGATGATATGTTAGATGAGCTATATGGTGCTGTGATTTTCACTAAAATTGATCTAAAAGGTGGTTATCATCAAATTAGGATGAAAGAAGGGGATGAATGAAAAACGGCCTTTAAAACCAAACATGGATTGTACGAGTGGTTAGTTATGCTATTTGGACTAACTAATGCACCTAGTACGTTCATGAGATTGATGAACCATGTATTTCGTCCATTCCTTGGAAAATTTATGGTTGTGTATTTTAACGACATCCTGATTTATTGTAGGAGGTTAGATGAGCATGTTGAACATGTGAAGCTTGTTCTTGATGTACTTCGAAGGGAAAAGCTCTACGCTAACCTTAAGAATTGCTCCTTTTGTACTGATGAACTTGTCTTCCTAGGCTTTGTTGTGAGTAAACAGGGAATCAAAGTGGATGAGGCGAAGGTTAAAGCAATTCGAGAATGGCCTACTCCAAGCACGGTGGGTAAGGTACGCAGCTTCCATGGTCTTGCTAGTTTTTATAGACTATTTGTTAAAGATTTTAGTACCATTGCTGCACCTCTAACTGCTGTAATTAAGAAAAATGAGCCATTTGTGTGAGGAGATGCTCAAGAACATGCTTTCCAAATGTTTAAACATCAACTCACACACTGTTGACCTTGGTCCCTAGCTTTTGATGATTACAAAACAAATGGATGTTGCTAACATCTCCTCAAAGGTTTTTTCAAAAATGAATCAAATCAGGTTCAAAGATTAAACACATTTGAAAAAGACAGAGTATGCTGAACCTGTCGGACGCTCAAGAAAATAGTACCGGACGTCCGATAATCATTGCATAATTTCGGACGCATGCTTCAAACGTCCGATAGGATCCTTCGAAGTCGACGAAACTATCGGACGCTGAATATGTCTCTATCGGACGTCCGATAGAAATAAGATAATTTCTCAAATCTCTTTGTTTGCTATCGGATGCACAAAAAGCTTGCACAGGACGTCCGAAAGAATTGAAAAAAATCTCTTAAACTCACTGCCTGCTGTCGGACACATAAAACAGGGCTATCGGACGTCCGACACTCCAACAGCTAGTTGACTCTTCAGCTACTTTCTATCCGTTTGAAGCATTAATAAGGCACTTTCTTGATCCTATATAAATAGTGGTTGGTCAGATGTTTCAAACAACTTTTACACACTGAAAATTCAAAAGATTTAGAGTGATTTTACTGAGAAAATACTCTTCAAAAAAGATTTGTAGTCTTAGTGGTGTGAGGTTCACTGTAAGTTTTTTATTTGTGAGTGAATACTTCATGAGTGTAACTCTGTGAGGGTTGTCCTGAGGGATAGTAAAACGTCCTGACTTGACCAAGTGGAGTTCGGGGCAAGGAGGAGGTGAACCTTCCTTTGTACACAAGAGTGATTGTAATTCATCAACTTGAAATAACTTGTTTGAATTAACCTACAAGCTCAAGAGGAGTTGGGTAGTTAATTGGTTTGCTATTCTTTCCTTTTTATTTACTTATTGTTACGTTTGAAATCTGTATTTTATTTATCTCTTCTACTCACAAGTACTGTGCTTTCTCATCAACTGCTATATTATGTGGTCACCTAGAAAAGAGGGTTATTTTCGGGCCTAACAATTGGTATCAGAGTTTGGTCTCCTAGAGATTAAGCTCAATCGGCTTTGAAGTAAAGATGACAACCAACAATGCTATGTTTTTTTGAAGGACATTCTGTCATTAGACCACCTATGTTCAATGGATCAAATTATGTGAGTTGGAAAGAAAGAATGATTATTTTTTTGCAATCTATTGATATTGAATTGTGGTTTATTATTAGTGAAGGTCCATATGATGTCTCTCTTATAGATAAAAATACTCAAAGATCTAAACCAAAAACAAGAAGTGAACTGACTGCTGCGGATAAAGCTCATCTCACATTAAATGCAAAAGTCATGAATGTGTTATATTGTGCTTTAGGCTCAAATGAATCTATTAGAGTCAAAGGCTGCAAGTCAACCAAGGAAATTTGAGATAAACTGAGAGAAATTCATGAAAGTAATGAGAATGTTAGAGAACAAAAGAAGTCCATTCTAGTTACAAAGTATGAATCCTTCAAGATGCAACCTCATGAAAACATTGATGAGATGTATTGTAGATTCAATGACTTTATTAAAGATTTGGAGGTGTTGGAAAAGGAATACTCTCTAGGTGAGAAAAACAGAAAAATTCTGAATGCTTTATCGAAGGATTGGGAGAGTAAAGTAACTGCCATTGAGGAAGCCAAAGATCTAAATACCTTACCTATTGAATCTCTCATTAATTCACTGATTTCTTATGAGCTAAAACTTAAGTCCAAGGTGCAGGAAGAAGAAGACACAAAAGTGAAAAAGAATATTGCTCTGAAAACTTCACAAGATGAAGATGATACAGCCTCCATGAGTGAAGATGACATAGAAGGTGATGATAGTGACATTGCACTCATCACACGAGGTTTCAAAAGAATATTCAACAAAAGAAGATTCAGAAAAGGTGGACCTAGCAACTCCTTCCCAAATCAGTCCAACAACTTGAGAAACAAAGGGAAGATAGAGTTCAACAAAAAAGCAAACTGATAAGCGCTTTGAATGCGGCCAACCTGGACACTATTCAAGTGAGTGTCCAGTGATGAAGAAGAAAGAAGAAAGAAAACCAAGATTCAACAAATTTCAATTCACATGGAATGAGTGCAACTCCGATGGTGAAATTGAAGAGGATGAGAATCTGCTCAATTGACTTTTATGGCCATTGGAGATGATGAGATAACATCTTGTAACTCTCAATTTAAAAGTGATGATGAAACTGATGATGATCTTGAATCTTTCATTATAAAATTGCATGATAGTTTGAAAGAATCTTATGTTAGAAATAAGGAGTTAAAACAGAAAATTAGTTTTTTGCTTTGAGATAATGCAAATCTTTTTCAACAAAATAAAAAGTTGAAAGTTGAAAATGATTACTTCAAAAAGAGTGAGACTGTTTTACACTTTGAGCTTGATAGAAAAACAAAACTTTGTGAATTGTTCAAAAAAGAACAAGGTGATTTGAAAAGAAAAATGGATGGTCTAAATGAGTTGTTTAAACACAAGAAACAAGTCTGTTTTCAAAAGAATAGGTTGAATTCAAATTCCAATGAATTTGCTATTTATAAGAGAAGACAAGTAAGATTTATTAAACCTGTTCATATAAATAACTCTTTGGTTATGTGTAATTTCTGTTGTCAAAAAGGTCACATGAAAAGTGATTGTTATGTGAGAAAAAATATTAAAAAAAGGCATGAAATGCATGTGGATAGTTAGACATGATACTAACTCTAACAAGTAGACATGATACTAACTCTAAGATTGATGAGATTCTTGTTCATAATGCTTTTTTGTAATTCTCTTTTGATATTTCTGATGTTTTAAACTGAGTTTTTATTGATTTTTTACTGAATTTGTATTATGTCAAAAAGAGTGAAAAAAGAATAATGCTTATCTCATGGTGATTTGCTGTGATTGCTGTCATTTCTTTGTTTTTATTTGGATTATTGAATTCTCTGTTATTGTTGCTGGTTTTTTGTAGCTGATTTTTACTCTCATCTTATGATGACAAAAAGAAGGAGAAATGGATGCTATGTGTAAGAGAGAGTTATTTTGAATTCATAAGTTTAGATGTATTGTGTGAGGGGGAACTTATGCTTATATGCTCAATTTTTTTCTTTCTTCCATCTATTGTTTTGTCATCATCAAAAAGGGGGAGAATGTTGACCTTGGTCCCTAGCTTTTGATGATTACAAAACAAATGGATATTGCTAACATCTCCTCAAAGGTTTTTTCAGAAATGAATCAAATCAGATTTAAAGATTAAGCACATTTGCAAAAGACAGAGTATGCTGAACCTGTCGGATGCTCAAGAAGACAATACCAGATGTCCGATAATCATTGCACAACTTCGGATGCATGCTTCGAACGTCCGATAGGATCCTTCAAAGTCGACGAAACTATCGGACGCTGAATATGTCTCTACCGGACGTCCGATAGAAACAAAATAATTTCTCAAATGTCTTTGTTTGCTGTCGAACGCACAAAAAACTTGCACCGGACATCTGAAAGAATTGAAGAAAATCTCTTAAACTTACTGCCTGCTGTCAGACGCATAAAACAGGGTTATCAGACGTCCGACACTCCAACGGCTAGTTGACTCTTCAGCTACTTTCTATCCGTTGGAAGCATTAATAAGACACTTTTTTTATCCTATATAAATAGTGGTTGGTCAGATATTTCAAACAACTTTGACACACTAAAGATACAAAAGATCTAGAGTGATTTTAGTGAGAAAATATTCTTCAAAGAAGATTTGTAATCTTAGTGGTGTGAGGTTCACTGTAAGCTTTTCATTTGTGAGTGAATACTTCATGAGTGTAGTTCTGTGAGGGTTGTCCTGAAGGATAATAAAACGTCCTGACTTGACCGAGTGGAGTTCGGAGCAAGGAGAAGGTGAACCTTCCTTTGTACACAAGAGTGATTGTAATTCATCAACTTGAAGTAGCTTGTTTCAATTAACCTACAATCTCAAGAGGAATTGGGTAGTTAATTGGTTTGCTATTCTTTCTTTTTTATTTACTTATTGTTACGTTTGAAATCTGTACTTTGTTTATCTTTTCTACTCACAAGCACTTGTGCTTTCTCATCAACTGCTCTATTGTGTGGTCGCCTAGAAAAGAGGGTTGATTTCGGGCCTAACACACACGCACCACTACTTGCATTACCATGCTTTGACAAGATGTTTGAAATAGAGTGTGATGCATCTGGGGTGGGTATTCGAGCTGTCCTAATGCAAGAGGGCAAACAATTGCATACTTTAGTGAAAAACTCAATGGGGCAGCTTTGAACTATTCCACTTATGATAAGGAGTTGTACTCCTTAATCCGTGCTTTAGAAACATGGCAACATTACTTGAGACTAAGGGAATTTGTCATACATACTGACCATGAGTCGCTTAAGTATATTAAGTCACAACACAAGTTGAATAAACGTCATGTTAGGTGGATTGCATTTATTGAAACCTTCCCTTATGTGATTGTGACAGCCCCACCTTCCCCTAAGGCGAACCAAAGAGGTTAGCGGACTGCTTGCCCAACTCTCGCCAGGACTAACGGTACAGTATAGAGCGATCTTTCACGTTCCGGAACTTATACCGCGCGCAAATAAGGCAAAAGGGCAAAATAACCCAAAATAAAAGAAAATGAAATCTGGAGTCGGCCATGACTAGTAACCGACTCGTCCGAACCCAACCAAACATCGAATTACATATACCACATAACATTTAGCCTTTACAAACCAAAAATGACGTTTAAAAGTGATACAAAAGTCACTACATATATGGTTTGCCAAAACAAAAGTGAAAACGGCCCTAATGATACATTTAGGGTCCCATTTTATATACAATACAAAAGAGTCATTCATCTAGTTCATTCGGCAACCATTTATCAAAATTCATTCCAAAAGAGTCATATTCCTGTAAGGAAAACAAAAGGAACGGGGTGAGCTAATTGCCCAGTGAGAATATAACTCAAGCAACCAAGTTCATGGATACATCAAGCTTAACAGTCCAATTTACCAAAATAAATAAAGCCACACATTAATAATGAGGATAAAAGGATACGGGTGGCTCTCAAGAGCCCTTTTCCTCGTTTGAATTCTTGATCAGGTCTCATTGACTCTCCGTCAATGTCTGAAAGGTAACCAACCGTAGACTCCTCTTAACTTCCATTCCCTTCCTCCTAACATTCCTCAACCGGGCCCGAAATCCAAACACTTGCATTGTGGTATTACTCGAGTAAACCGGAATCAAGAGTCTCTCATACTACAAGATTCCCTATGATGTTGCCCCAAGACACATTAATTGGCACGACCAAGCCCTCGCCGGCTCGATTCAATCAATAACCAATGGAGTTGAGCTCATGGATAATATTTGAAGTCATGTATTTCATTTCATATAACTTTCCAATAACATGCGAAACAATAAGTGAAAGTGATAAAGTACACTCTCACTTGGATCAATCAACATTCAACATCTCAAGTACAAAGATCAAAGCCATGTAATAGCACATAAGTGAGTAGTACACTCACCAAGCTAGCACAATGTGGTTTCAAACACTTTAGTCAAAAGAACGTTGTGCACCACCGTCACGCCCTAAAAACATGCAAACAAATACAATGAGACTCGATAACGAGTCATAAACCAAGGCCAAACATGACCCCAATAAGGTTCCATAAACATTTACAAACAATAGAGGAAACCAGAAATTTCGGAAATGTAACTAGCATTGGCCCGGAAAAATACAGTTTTGACGTCATTTTGCGGTAATAGCACAAATTCCACTACGAGTATCGGATGAGGGTGCAAGACCCACCATCTCGAAGCTAAAATATAGGGCTACAACAATGTAGAAGGTCACTTAGTCTAAATCCTAGCACAACTAGGTCAAATGTGCCAGATACTCAACCGGAAACACTAAAAACAGGTTTACAAATCACATAATTCTGTAATTACTATAACTCAGTCTATACAGGTCCAAATGCTGAAATTCCAAAGGCATATGTTAGCTAAGACATCCAGCTACATTTCATCAGAAGACACCAACTTCAAAATCCAAACCAATTCCAGTCAAAACAAACGATTACAAGCGCAGTTTTCACATTCTGAGCAACCCAGATCAGCAATAGTAAAATCGATATATCTCACTTCACACAACTCCGATTGACCTGAAATTTTGTAGGCACCTTTAAAATGTCATTCCCTACAACTTTCATGTTTTGAGCTAAGGCCAATTCGGCCTCTATCTAGTACCTAAAAATTCGGACAGAATGTACCCTTAAGAACCCTAGATTTTCCAATTTTCTTCCAAAACAGAAATTGGTTGCAATTAATCACTTTTCCCACCTCCTTAAGTCATTATAGATCATTTCCATACATCATAGATAGCCACACCATCATGCTTGAATTAAAACAGAAAATTCCCCAAAAATAATAAAAAGTCATCAATTCAACCACAAATCAAGAATTAATCCATAAACTTGCATCTTCTACTTCCACTAAGCATGATTTGAGCATCAATTAAAGAAGGAGGGTGGTTCTTCACAACTTACCTTTAAAACAAGAGAGAGAGAGCTATGGACCACCTTAACTTTCCAAATAACTTCACCAATCACCTCAAAATCACTAAGTGAAGGAGTTTTATGGAACAATTGGAAGATTAATCGGTTGATTTGAGAGATTGAGCAAGATTGGAGACCAAAATTGTGAAGAGTTTTCTTTCCTTTGAGCTTCAAGAAAGTCGGCCACCCTTGGAGGAATTTTGATGATTTTTGGGTCATTTTTGGTTATTTAAGTCAATGGTAAGAAAGTCTTAAGGTAGCCCAATCAAATGGTGACACTTGTCACCTTTAATTTAATGCTCACCTACCTTGTCTCCCTTATATCAATCCACTTAGCACTCTCTACTTATCTCTTAACACCCGATAAATTAATTCCAGTATTCAATACTTAATCTAGTTGGCCGAATTTTTCCGGACTTTTCGCACTAGTGGGTCCCACGTCCGGTATCTGCTCTTAATTTCTCAAAATCTATTCGATACTAGAAAAATCATCTAAAAATTATATCTGCTCCTTAAATTTATCTAGAAAAATTTTCTAATCACGAAAATGCAGAAAACAAGTCATGAAAAATAATAAAACTTAGAAAATGAAAATTACGGGTTCTCACACTCTCTCCCCCTTAAAAGAATTTCGTCCTCGAAATTTCTCACCATGGTTCACAAATAGCTCAGGGTATTGTTTTTTCCACCTCCCATGTAGCCTTTTCTATCCCATGATTTTTTTTCTTCGCGAACATTATTCTCTCTCCTACCCAAACCCTGCGATCCTTACAAACCATACCAAAATTCAAACGATGATTTTTCCCAAAGGATTATTACTTTCAGGTAGGCGTGATATCTATTTCGTCCATCAGAATTGGGACTGACAAATGGAAGAGTAACACCGGGATCTACTAATATTTCCGCAGAAATACCGCAATCGTACCTTCCTCAATCTCAGGAGAATCGGGGACCTGTTGTGGCTCCAGTGAATACACTCGAGCTGCTACCTTAGGTTTCGTCCCATTCCCCTTATCCGGTCCCGTGTTGGTCTTTGACATAGTTTGAGCTCCCCTTCCTTCTTGCGTCATAAGTAGGCAGGTAGCAAGCTTGTGGTCTGCACTTCCACAACGCAGACATTTGCCTCCTTTCTTCCAGCAATTGTCTTCAGAATGATTCGACTTTCCGCAATACCCGCAAGGTCCGCGTGCTGCCGAAGCTGAGCCTCCTCTCTGGCCTCTCCCCAACTGGCTGCCTCGTGACGGGCTCTCTCGTGACACTCCCGGTACCCTTTCTTCCCCAATTCCTCGCCCAAACTTGGAAGGGGTACTCTCATTCCCCTGCCCCGAATTATTTCCAGGAAATCCTCGCTTTTTCGCCTGGAAATTTCTTACTCGCAATCTAGCACTCTCTACCAGTTGGGCCTTCTAAACGGCCTCGCTAAAAGCATTGATTTGAGCCACTGCGAGTTCCTTCTGAATCTCCACGTTTAGGCCCTGGATAAAACGCCTAATTCGCCGTTGCTCCGTCACAATCAACTCAGGCGCAAATTTGGACAGGCGGGTGAACTGGCTCTCGTATTCCGCCACCGATTGAGCTCCTTGGCGGAGTCGGATGAACTCATCTTCCTTCCTTTCCTGAACCAGAGGAGGGAAGAATTTCGAGTTAAACTCCCTCATAAAATTTACCCAAGTCCTGGGCGTTTGTTCCCTCTCCCATTTTTGCCGAATGACATTCCACCAGGAGCGGGCCGCCTCTTCTAGTTGGAAAACGGCAAAAGTCACCTGCCGTTCTTCGGTATAGTGCAGGGCGGCAAAAATATCGACCATCTTTTCGAGCCACCTTTCGGCAACATCCGGATCAGGTCCCCCGATGAACTTGGGTGGGGCAAACTTTTGAAATCGTTCCAGAGCTCTGTCTTCACTCTCAACATGATTGCCAGGGTTTCCAGGATTAGGGTTTGGATTCTGGCCTTGTTGCTGCACCACTTGTGCAACAGGTTTGTCATTTGCTGCATAGCGGCAGCTATCTGTACATTAGGGTCAACTCTCGGTTCAGGATGGGGTCCAGAGGAGGTTTCTCCAGTACCCCGGTCTGGCGTAGGTTGCCTATTCCCGAGCCCACGGCCCCGTCCACTACGTGTGCCGTCCATACAATCTAAGCCGATTTAGGTCACAAAATAAATATACTGTTAATGGGCAATGGGCACCTAACCCCTCCTTTTCGCAGCCCGAAACAGGAACAAGTAAACAAGAACAAATAACTACTCCACTCCCTCGTCGAGCATTTAAACACATAACACATATACAGAGAACACATAACAGTATCAACATGTATACAGAACAGTCAGTCAAGTACATATAAAGTCATCCATAGAATCGCAATTTCTAGCTCGCCCCATTCTTTCTAACCTAGACTCTCGTCTCTTTCGTATCCGGGCGCAAGAATCCCATTTAAGATAATTCACAACTCGAGCCGGCCGGTCCCAAGCGTAAATCATCCATATTATAGATTCCTACCCGACATACATATCTATCTTCCTCAAGTTGCATAATAAAGATTTTTACACTTATAACATGCCCCATTCATAACTTACGCTCAAACGAGCACTTAGACATCTCCATGAAATCAGGACCATAACACCACTTGGCCCTAGGCTCACTCCGCGCAGAGACCACGCGAAGTGGCTCTGATACCACCTGTGACAGCCCCACCTTCCCCTAAGGCAAACCAAAGAGGTTAGCGGACTGCCTGCCCAGTTCTCGCCAGGACTAACGGTGCAGTATAGAGCGATCTTTCACGTTCCGGAACTTATAACGCGCGCAAATAAGGTAAAAGGGCAAAATAACCCAAAATAAAAGAAAATGAAATCTGGAGTCGGCCATGAATAGTAACCGACTCGTCCGAACCCAACCAAACATCGAATTACATATACCACATAACATTTAGCCTTTACAAACCAAAAATGACGTTTAAAAGTGATACAAAAGTCACTACATATATGGTTTGCCAAAACAAAAGTGAAAACGGCCCTAATGATACATTTAGGGTCCCATTTTATATACAATACAAAAGAGTCATTCATCTAGTTCATTCGGCAACCATTTATCAAAATTCATTCCAAAAGAGTCATATTCCTGTAAGGAAAATAAAAGGAACGGGGTGAGCTAATTGCCCAGTGAGAATACAACTCAAGCAACCAAGTTCATGGATACATCAAGCTTAACAGTCCAATTTACCAAAATAAATAAAGCCACACATTAATAATGAGGATAAAAGGATATGGGTGGCTCTCAAGAGCCCTTTTCCTCGTTTGAATTCTTGATCAGGTCCCATTGACTCTCCGTCAATGTCTGAAAGGTAACCAACCGTAGACTCCTCTTAACTTCCATTCCCTTCCTCCTAACATTCCTCAACCGGGCCCGAAATCCAAACACTTGCATTGTGGTATTACTCGAGTAAACCGGAATCAAGAGTCTCTCATACTACAAGATTCCCTATGATGTTGCCCCAAGGCACATTAATTGGCACGACCAAGCCCTCGCCGGCTCGATTCAATCAATAACCAATGGGGTTGAGCTCATGGATAATATTTGAAGTCATGTATTTCATTTCATATAACTTTCCAATAACATGCGAAACAATAAGTGAAAGTGATAAAGTACACTCTCACTTGGATCAATCAACATTCAACATCTCAAGTACAAAGATCAAAGCCATGTAATAGCACATAAGTGAGTAGTACACTCACCAAGCTAGCACAATGTGGTTTCAAACACTTTAGTCAAAAGAACGTTGTGCACCACCGTCACGCCCTAAAAACATGCAAACAAATACAATGACACTCGATAACGAGTCATAAACCAAGGCCAAACATGACCCCAATAAGGTTCCATAAACATTTACAAACAATAGAGGAAACCAGAAATTTCGGAAATGTAACTAGCATTGGCCCGGAAAAATACAGTTTTGACGTCGTTTTGCGGTAATAGTACAAATTCCACTACGAGTATCGGATGAGGGTGCAAGACCCACCATATCGAAGCTAAAAGATAGGGCTACAACAATGTAGAAGGTCACTTAGTCTAAATCCTAGCACAACTAGGTCAAATGTGCCAGATACTCAACCGGAAACACTAAAAACAGGTTTACAAATCACATAATTCTGTAATTACTATAACTCAGTCTATACAGGTCCAAATGCTGAAATTCCAAAGGAATATGTTAGCTAAGACATCCAGCTACATTTCATCAGAAGACACCAACTTCAAAATCCAAACCAATTCCAGTCAAAACAAACGATTACAAGCGCAGTTTTCACATTCTGAGCAACCCAGATCAGCAATAGTAAAATCGACATATCTCACTCCATACAACTCCGATTGACCGGAAATTTTGTAGGCACCTTTAAAATGTCATTCCCTACAACTTTTATGTTTTGAGCTAAGGCCAATTCGGCCTCTATCTAGTTCCTAAAAATTCGGACAGAATGTACCCTTAAGAACCCTAGATTTTCCAATTTTCTTCCAAAACAGAAATTGGTTGCATTTAATCACTTTTCCCACCTCCTTAAGTCATTATAGATCATTTCCACATCATAGATAGCCACACCATCATGCTTGAATTAAAAAAGAAAATTCCCCAAAAATAATAAAAAGTCATCAATTCAACCACAAATCAAGAATTAATCCATAAACTTGCATCTTCTACTTCCACTAAGCATGATTTGAGCATCAATTAAAGAAGGAGGGTGGTTCTTCACAACTTACCTTTAAAACAAGAGAGAGAGAGCTATGGACCACCTTAACTTTCCAAATAACTTCACCAATCACCTCAAAATCACTAAGTGAAGGAGTTTTATGGAACAATTGGAAGATTAATCGGTTGATTTGAGAGATTGAGCAAGATTGGAGACCAAAATTGTGAAGAGTTTTCTTTCCTTTGAGCTTCAAGAAAGTCGGCCACCCTTGGAGGAATTTTGATGATTTTTGGGTCATTTTTGGTTATTTAAGTCAATGGTAAGAAAGTCTTAAGGTAGCCCAATCAAATGGTGACACTTGTCACCTTTAATTTAATGCTCACCTACCTTGTCTCCCTTATATCAATCCACTTAGCACTCTCTACTTATCTCTTAACACCCGATAAATTAATTCCAGTATTCAATACTTAATCTAGTTGGCCGAATTTTTCCGGACTTTTCGCACTAGTGGGTCCCACGTCCGGTATCTGTTCTTAATTTCTCAAAATCTATTCGATACTAGAAAAATCATCTAAAAATTATATCTGCTCCTTAAATTTATCTAGAAAAATTTTCTAAACACGAAAATGCAGAAAACAAGTCATGAAAAATAATAAAACTTAGAAAATGAAAATTACGGGTTCTCACAGTGATTAAGTACAAAGTGGGAAAAACTAATGTTGTTGCTGATGTATTATCACGCCGATACTCTTTGCTCACTCAACATGATGCAAGATTGTTAGGATTTGAATTAGTTAAAGAGTTATACACCAATGACCCAGATTTCTCAGGTATTTATGACTCTTGTGATTCAGCAACTCAAGGTAAATTCTACATTCTTGATGGATTTCTTTTCTACCTCAATCAACTGTGTATAACTAACTGCTCTATTCGCTCTTTACTTGTTAGGGAAGCACACGGAGGTGGCTTGATGGGACATTTTGGCATGGCTAAAACCTTAGCTATCCTTCAAGAGCACTTCCATTGGCCAAGAATGAAGCGAGATGCGGAGCGAATGGTGGCTAAATGCATCACTTGCCACAAAGCTAAGTCTAAATTTCAACCCTATGGCCTTTATAGTCCTTTACCTGTACCTAAGGAACCTTGGACCGACATTTCCATGGATTTTGTTTTAGGGTTACCTAGGTCAAAGAGGAGAAATGATAGCATCTTTGTTATTGTTGACAGATTTTCAAAAATGACACATTTTATACCATGTCACAAAACAGATGATGCATCGTACATTGCTAACTTGTTTTTCAAAGAAATTATTAGATTGCATGGCATGCCTAGGACAATTGTCTCTGATAGGGATGTCAAATTTTTGAGTTACTTTTGAAAAATTTTGTAGGGAAAATTGGGTACCAAATTGCTATTTTCTACTACTAGTCACCCACAAACTGATGGCCAAACTGAGGTTGTCAATCATACACTATCTACTCTCTTGCGTGTCATCATTAGAAAAAACATTAGAACCTGGGAAAAGTGTTTACCCCACGTTGAGTTTGCATACAATCGCACGGTGC
Source organism: Coffea arabica (assembly GCF_036785885.1). Classification (NCBI taxonomy): domain Eukaryota; kingdom Viridiplantae; phylum Streptophyta; class Magnoliopsida; order Gentianales; family Rubiaceae; genus Coffea; species Coffea arabica. The sequence goes on from NC_092329.1 coordinate 41,993,976, forward strand.
ATAGTTCTACTCATTTTTCACCATTTGAAATAGTCTATGGTTTTAACCCTTTAATACCACTAGACCTATCACCTTTACCTTCTTCTGAGCACATTAACATGGATGGTGCTAAACGAGCAGATTTTGTCAAGAAATTACACGAGCAGGTACGTCTAAACATTGAGCGAAGGATGGACCAAGTTGTTCGACGGGTTAACAAGGGACGCCAACGCGTCATCGTGTTTGAACCTGGTGACTGGGTATGGTTACATCTACGCAAGGAAAGGTTCTCAGTCCAAAGGCGCAATAAATTACTTCCCCAAGGAGATGGACCATTTCAAGTCATCAAGCGCATCAATGATAATGCTTACAAACTGGACCTACCCGATGAGTACAATGTGAGCGCTACATTCAATGTCACTGATCTATCTCCTTTTCTTGCAGACGATGAAGCTGATTTGAGGACAAATCCTTTTGAAGAGGAGGGGGATGATACGAACCAAGAGACATCATTGCGAACTATTCGAGTTCCCCTAGGACCCGTAACTCGAGCACGAGCTAAGAAGATGAGGGAGGAACTCCAAGGACTTGTTCGTGAGATACAAGGCCAAGAAATTGACCCCAAAGTCATTGAGGGACTTGAGCATGAAGAAATGAAAGTCATCCATGTAGTGCACGTCAAAGAGAACCATACATGATCCTTCTCTAGTCACATTTGCTGTTTTAGTTAAGTCATTGTAACAAGGTCTTAATGGTCCATAGCCTTGCTTTATTTACCTAAAGGATGACCTCATAAGGTTATTTACCTAAGCGATGATCTCATAAGGTTATTTACCTAAGGGATGACCTCATAAGGTTTGGTCAATTCCACAATTCCTAGTCTTATGGAAATAGTCAAACCTACAATTGTTAGTCTTAGTCAAGCCCACAATTCTAGACTAGTTCCACATTATTTAGTTGTTCATCTCTATGTAAGACTATAATAGCCCACACTTCCAATGGTTTTAGGCATTCAATGAATAAATCAAATTTTGAGAGTTTTCTTGGTTTCTCCAAGGTTTCTTGAATACTTTAGAATTTCTCTAGGTGTTCGTGACTTATCAATCTCGAATCGTACTAGGTTGTATTATACCAAGGTTCGTTAACCACATGATTAACGGGTTGAGGTCATCCGCTCCAAACTTGGTGTCCTCTTGTCGATCCTGAAACTAATCTTTTACGGGTTTCATCACAAGATTGGCGACATTCGTATCAAATCTTTACTTTGGTCACAAGTAGGGTGTTGTCATGGAGACATTGTTGTCAGCTGGTGGAAAGTTGGTTTTGATATCGAGTGTGCTAACATCAATGCTGATCCATACTTTTACAGCCTCTAACCCTCCAAAAGGGACATTCGGTATGTTGGAATGAATTTTTACTGATTTTCTATGGGGTTCCTCTGAGCCTGGACCTCGGTTCCATTGAATTAAATGGAATCAGCTATGCAAGCCTTATGAGGAGGGAGGTGTAGGATTACATTTTTTGCAGCATGTGTTTGATGCCTTTTCTTTGAAGTTGTGGTGGAATTTAGGATGCGACAATCTTTATGGGTTGAGTTCATGCACTTGAAGTACAGTCCAAGTTCGCATCCTTACTATTCAAATCGTTTGCCAGGGCAATCACTCACTTGGAAGAGGATGTTGGAGATTCAATTGGTGGTGGAGAAGCATATAAGGTGGATTTTGTGTAGTGGTTCTTCGAGTTTTTGGCATGACAATTGGTTAGGGACGGCTCCATTGTGTCAGCAAGTGGATATTTTTCGAAAGCATTCAGTTGTAGACATTGTTTATCAAGGTGGTTGGGATTTGCAGCGTTTAAATAGGGTATTACCGGCAAAATGTGTGAAGTATGTGGTGGATGTGGCTCTTCCTATTTTGGTGCAGGTAGATAAAATGGTTTGGGCTCTAAATAACTCAAGTGCATTTACTATCTCATTGACCTTCCAGATAGTATGGCAAGGTGGTAATGTCTCTAGACTTTTTTCTTCTTTGTGGCATCGGGTTCTACCAGAGAAAATTTCCTTTTTCATGTTAGGATTGATATTTGGTAGGATGCCAATTATGGATGTATTGCATAGGTTTGGTGTGCTAGGGCCCTCTCATTGTTTTTGCTATTTGCATCCATGTCATGAAACTGTTAATCATATTTTTTGTACTGGTGAGGTCGCTAGAAAGGTTTTGGATTATTTTGAAGTATTAGTCGGAGAGGTTAGAGAATCTTTTATGGTTAGGCATAAGGTGATGAGTTGGTGGGTGAAGCCTGCCGGTAATCCTTACCTTGGTTTCACTTTTCATATTTTGCCTTCCTTGATTTGTTGGAATTTATGGAAGATGTGAAATAGGAGTGTTGTTATGGTAAGTTGGAGCAAGTAATGCCCGTTTGTCATCGGATCTTTGTTGAGATGCGGGAGTGTTTCTTTCTCCAATTTCAAGAGATTTCTTTGACATGTCAGTCGTGGCCTAGCTTTTGGGATGCAGTAGCTAGGTTGCAAACTGATGTTAAGGTATTGGCGGTTAGTTGGGGGCATCCGATCCAATCGGTGGTGAAGTTGAACTTAGATGGTTGCTCGAGAGGTAATCCTAGGAGGGGTGAAGGTGGTGGTTTGTTTAGGGATTGTGATAGAAAGTCCTTTCTTGCATTTTCATGCTATTTTGGGGAGATTACAAGTCTGCACACAGAGTTGAAAAAGCTTCTTTGTGGTGTTCATTTAGGTGTATCTCAGGGACTACTTAAATTGCATTTGGAATATGATTCATTGGTGCTGGTCCATATTATTCAGGGGAGGTGTAGTTGCCCATGGAGTGTGCAGAGGGAGTTTGTGACAGCTCCACCTCCCCCTAAGGCGAACCAAAGGGTTCGGTGGACCGCCTGCCTAGCTCTCGCCGGGACTCAGTCGTTCCTTAATCAAATCCGGAATACAACCAAAGGAATAACATACAACAATCCAAAACTTGAGTGAAACTTATAAATACATTGCTATCTCAAAAGGAAGTACAACCATCAAATGTACAAAGGTTCTCACTTCACCATACAACCAGACCGTGCCAAGCACTAAGGCGAGAACCATTACAAAAACAAAGAGCTAGACCAAGCTAGTCTATACCAAACTCTCATCCTTGCGTGCCTTCCCCTGTTAATGAAAACAAAACTAAAGGGATGAGCTAAAAGTTCAGTGAGGTTCCGAACACATAATCAAATAATCAATCCAAAACATTAAACACAGAGCATCAATAATTCAAGAAACATTTACCATGGAAAGCGATATTAACACATACATTAAAAGGATACGGGCTCACAAGGAGCCATAAATTCGTTCGTTCGTTCGTTCTCCTGACATTTCCCCTTATTCCTTCATTCTTTTGAAAAATGCATTTTGTAATTAAAACCCTCGTTCGTTCTTTCGTTTCATTCACCCCCTTCTGGACGTTGGCCAGGCTCCACCAACCTACAAGGTAATACTCGAGTATACCGACGTTCACACCCAGGGTCACCATATCGCCCGACCGAATCCGCTTCTAGCTCGAGTCGATCGGTAACGAAAGTCAGGGCCCAATTCAGGCAAAAGGCTTACATCATGCGCAACTAGGGGTGCAGAGAATTCGAGGAGCTTGAATCGAGCTCGCGAGTAGCTTGATTAGCTACTCGAATCAATCTCGAGCAAATTCGAGTTCGAGTCAATCTCGATCTACTTGCTATACAGTAAACGAGCCGATCTCGAGTATTAAGGAGTCAGAAATTCGAGCTCGACGAGTAGCTCGAGCTCGGTAGCACATATATATTGTATTTTAGTTTATATATCAATTTACTCTTTTAGGTTTGTTAGCTAGAATATTTACGGGCTTAAGCAGTTCCCTGCCAATTAGTAAACAAGGGTGAATAAGTAATTTTGGCTCGAGAATTCTGATGAAATGAGGAAAACTAAAAACGAAAAATGAAAAAGCTTCCGTCGAATTCATCCTTCACAGTTCTTTCTTCTTCTTCGTTCGGCCGTTCCTTCCTCTTCAGCCTTGACTCTCAAATTTCAATCTCTTATTCTTTGGCTCATCTCCTCAACTGTCACAAGTCACAACTCACAAGGCAGTCGATCATCTAAAGCTTTAAACACTTCAGCAGTTTAGCTCAACATGGAGTAGGTAGCAGCGTGAGCACTGAGCAGCCGACCTTTGAGTGGGGGTTTCAAATCAAATCAAAACCCATCAATTTCAACAGCTGCATTTGACAAATTAAGGTACTTATTGTGCATTTGTGTAGTAAATATGTGCATTATGAGGTTAAATTTTATAAATGTAATATTAATTTTTAATCTCCAAGCCCTAACCAAAAAATTGGGGGCTGCAGCCTGCGATTCAATATATTCAATTTCCGTATCCCATTCCTTCTCCATTGCTGTACTGGAATTTTGAGGAAATGGAGGGCAGCTCGATTCCTTCAACAAGTGATTCGGTGGTTGGCGCGACAGCTCCAAGAATTGGTAAGTTTCTTGACATTGGCTCTAACATGTTTATGGGTTTTTCTTTGATGTGAAAATGCACTGATTTCAGAAATTTGCTTTAAGTTGGATTATTAAGTGTTAATTAGCTAGTATATTAATGAGATTAATGAGAATATTCAGTTATGTTCTCTGGAGAATAATTTTGATGCTAGCTTATGCAGTTAAACTAAAAGATCTTTTACTTGGGTCAATAATAGCATCAAAACAAGAGTTTCTCAATCGGAACTAAAACTAACCTTTCCTGGAAAACAAAACACTGCATGGAATAGGAAACTGTAGAAAAGGGGATACGTCGTAAAGTACAAAAGTTTCTCAATCTGAAGACATATCAAAGCTTCTAATAGCCCCCTTTATCATTCCCAGCCGAATATATATGAAATCTTATCAAAACTTTCAGGCTTTGTTGCTACAGTAGTGCTTGAAGTTTCATACAAATTTTCTCTTGGGCCCTGAAGTTTTTCCTAAACTCAGCTCTGATTGAGCTATTTCTTTTGTTTGTTTCTCGTTGATAAAAATAAGAAAATGAAAACAAAAGGCTTTCTAATTTTATCCAATGCAAATTAAAAAAAAATGGGATACCATAATATCCATTTCAAGATGAGATGGTGGTTGGCATCAATAGTAAATGAGTTTAAAATCCAAAACATTATTGGGATTTTTGAGTTTCCTATTTTAGTATTGATGAATTTAGATATGCATACTCAATTTTTTCAGGCTCAGCAGTCTTTTTTTATTCAAACTATTCTGAGTCTCCAGGTTAGTTTTCAAAAAAAAAAAAAAAAATTGGCAGCTCTCAGTCAAATTTAACATTTGAGTTCTTTCAATCTGACTTCTTTTTTATTTGTAGAATTCTGGGTAATATGCTTTTAGAATTCAATCTATTCCGCTTTTGAGTGTTAACACTCACATCAAATTAAATTTTATTTTCTGTTGTGAGTAATTGCTTTGAGACTGATACAGATTTGATTGATGTTCTCTTTACCTTTATTATGAATTGTTTTATACTTCATACTTTCATAGCATTGAAATATTATATAAGATCTGAATTTGCTATGAACTTTAGCCCTGATATGAATGTTTTTTGGAAGCTGTTTTCCAGATTTGGGTGCTTGTGTGTCATTTTCAATTTTTTTGGGAGCTGTTTTCCAGATTTGGGTACTTGTGTGTCATTTTCTATTTCTTCCAATGTCTGTTTGATTTGAATTTAATGCTCCGTGTCAAAATATTTGAAGTGGAACTCATTTTAATGTAAATGTTTGTTTTTCTATTAAAGGCATGTCTATTAGTCCTCCCGAGGTTTCTTCAATACCACATGTGTCTGGGACCGATTCATCCACACCAGTCATGATTAACAACCCAGTATTTGTAAGCCATGATGCCTGTGATCTCACACAAGAGGGTGGTGTGAAACACAACAAGAGGGAACCGAAGACACCAATAGGCAGCAAGGAGATGAAGCTGAAGATGATGGTAAATTTCGAGTGCCTAAAAGGAATAAAACATATGAGGCATGGGAAGACTTCGATGATTTGGAAGAAAATGGCATATATTATGCCATTTGTAAACATTGTAGTAAGAAACTGAATCGGGGAAAAACTAAACAAACCAGCAGCATGTGAAGGCATCAAGAAAACTGTTCCGTTAGAAAAGCCAAGTTTAGAAAGGCCGAGCAGCAAACAAAGATAAGCTTTCAGCAAGCGAATGAGCGTTCTCCAACTGTACCATCATTGCACACTGGCAAATTCGATATGGAAGCAATGAGAGAGGCTGCTGCACATTGGATATTGATGCACGAGCATCCTTTCACAATTTTGGAGGAAGAGGGTTTCAACATAATGATGAAACGCGGCTGACCGGAGTGGCAAAAGATTTCACGCATGACAGCTAAAAAAGATTGTACCCAGGTGTACGAGATAGAGAAAAAGAAGTTGAAGAACTTGTTGAGGCATGTACAAAAAGTTAGCTTGACCACCGATATGTGGAAATCAAAGAATCAAAAAATTGAATACATGGTGGTGACCGGACATTGGATTGATGGAAATTGGAAGCTTCAGAAGAGAGTGTTAAATTTTGTTCATATTCGACCACCACGTCGAGGAGTTGAGATTTCGGATGCAGTTTTCAAGTGTGCAAAGGAATGGGGAATTGAGGGAAAAATTCACACTATTTCTATGGACAATACCTCAAACAATGATGTGGCCGTGAGATTGTTGAAAGATGATTTCGGGAGATGCAAGAAGCTTTTGGGTGGAGGAAAACTGTTTCATGTTCGTTGTTGCGCCCATATCTTGAACCTTATGGTTCAAGATGGCTTGAAGGATATAGTAGATATTTGTGAAAATATTCGAGATAGTGTAGATTTTGTGAACAAGTCTGATGGTAGGGCATTGCTATTTGCAGAAATTGCTCAACACCTACAAATTCCTGGAAAAAAATTGCTCCATGATTGTAGGGCCAGATGGAATTCAACATATGAAATGTTGAATTGTGCTATAAAATATAAAGAGGTTTTTCCTCGTTTTCAAGTTCGAGAGCCCCTTTATGAGTCTTGTCCATCTTCAGAGGATTGGGAGAAGGTTGAGAAAGTTTGCACCATTTTAGAGAAGTTCTACACAGCCACACACATAATTTCGGGGAGTGAGTATCCAACTAGCAATCTATTCCTCCCTGAGATTCTAAAGGTGAAGAAACTCTTGGATGCACGAGTGAATGATGAAGATGATTTTGTCCGGGGTATGATTACAAGAATGAAGCTCAAGTTTGACAAATACTGGAAAGAGTGTAATTTATTGATGTCCATTGCAGCTATCTTGGATCCCAGACAGAAAATGCAAGCAATAGAGTTTGCCTTCCCTAAGATGTATTCCACATATGAAGCTCAAGAGAATATCACATATGTTCGAAAAGCCATCTTTGAGCTTTATGACGAGTATGTTGCTATGGCTACAAGTGAAAGTGCAGGGACAGGTTGTTCATTAAATCCTGCATCCGAAATAGTGTGTCCACCTTGAGCAAGTGCTGACTATTGGGATGATTTGGATGAGTATTGTGGTGAACTCGAATCCGATGAACCCCATAAGAGCGAGTTGGTGGATTACCTAGACAAGCCTCGCCAACTTCCTGGACAAAATCCGAAGGATTTCAACTGTTTAGATTGGTGGAAAGTCAACCGATCAGCATACCTGGTACTCTCTCAGTTAACGGCTGATGTATTGGCCATTCCTATCACTACCGTCGCATCTGAGGCCACCTTTAGTGCTGGAACTAGGATGATTGATTCATACCGTGCTTCACTTGCTCCGGAGACAGTCCAGACGTTAATGTGTGCAGGCGATTGGTGTAGAAATTTACACGGGGTCAAAAAGAAATTGAAAGTAAGTTATATCTATATGAATTTGTTATTGCAGAGATAAATTAGTATTTATTAGTTTGTTTATTGATTTTAAATTATTACATTATTTGCATTTCCACTACCTAAATGCAGCCACAGAAAGCTCTCAAAGAATATGAGCTGCCCAATGCTTGAAGTTGTGTAAGGAGCAACTACTTTGCTGAAAATCAGGTCCATCTTTTTGTGAATTCTCATTTTCTTATTCTTAATTTGCCATAAGTTGTGTTCAAATTTTAAATTTAAATTGTACATGAGTTGGTTGATTTGTCATTTGTGTATGGCTAGGTGTTGTAGATTGTACACCAAAGTTTGAAGATGCATAAGGAGCAAACAAGCTGTTTCATTTACCAGATTACAAACAAGAGCTTCTAAATGCTCATTAGACTCCAGAAAATTTCCCTAAGTTTTTCCTTTCAATTGGCTGCAGCACTCCCTTTTGTATTTTTGTGAAATTCTGATGAGGTTGAGAACAGGTTGTTGCTTATGTTTAATGCTAAAATGTTAATGTGGATCATGGCCACTTAGTTTCTGCATGCGTATGGTGTTTCTTTAGCCATTGTGTTTGTCCTTTTGTTTGTCATTGGTTTCTCGTTTGCGGAATTTCTGAATTTTGGAAGCTAGAATTCTTGAATCTTGAATCCTTATTAATCTTATTGATTCCCCTGGCATGTTGATTTCTCATCTGAGGTGACTGCTGCCCTTCGTATTACTGATGGTGCATTGGTGCTGGTTGATTGTATTGAGGGTGTGTGTTCGTGTGTTTTCTTTGCTTTTGGCTGTGTGTTTTCTGGAAAAATTGCCACTGGCATGAAGATTCCCCTGGGCATGTTGATTTCTCATCTGAGGTGACTGCTGCCCTTCGTATTACTGATGGTGCATTGGTGGTGGTTGATTGTATTGAGGATGTGTGTGTCTGTGTGTTTTCTTTACTTTTGGCAGTGTGTTTCCTGGAAAAAGTGCCGCTGGCATGAAGGTTAGAATCATGGGTCCCAACTATGTTCCGAGAGAGAAAAAGGACTTGTATGTTATAATGTTAAGACTTAAGAATGTCTAAAGAATAGTTATTTGGATGGGTAAGAACCAGGAAACAGTTGAGGATGTGCCATGGGGTAACACAGTTGCTATGGTTGGTTTGGATCAATTCATCACAGTTGCTATCGTTGCTATGGTTGCTGTCTCCCCTGTCGTGCGTGTTGCTGGGCAGAGTGCAGTGGAAGGTTGCATCTGATTCCCCAAGCTTGTTGAAGGTTTGAAACCTCTGCCGAAGGTTGTCTGTCCTCTGTATGCAATGGCATGCTTCTAAGTTTTGTCCATGTGGCTCCAAGACTTTAATTGGCTTCTAAGTTTTGTTTCTTTGAATTGCAATTAATCTTGTTCAATTGATATTAATATACTTTCATTCGAATGATTAGTGCAACTTAGTTTATTGTTTAGTACAAATTAGTAGTGTTGCATTTAAGATGCAAAGACTAGATTCTTTAGATTTGCGCAGGAACCAAGATCAATTCGAGCTCATTCGAGCTCGAGTACTCGACTTGACATCGAACTCGAATGACATATCGAGCTCGATCAATTTGAGTTCGAGTCTGCATATGCTTTTATCGAGTCGATCTCGATCTTTGCTTCTCGAGCTCGCTCGACCTCGAGCTCTACTGATCTGTATCGAGTTCGAGCTCGAGTACGCCACTGCTCGAGCTCGACTCGGCTCGATTTCACCCCTATGCGCAACTAATGTATTAATCATTAAAGCATTGAAAATTTCACGTTTCATTTAGGTCGAACGCGATAAAGTACATGCTCGCATAGAAAATTCGTTTTGGAAATCATTGGAAACATTTAACACATGATCAAATAATAACGAGTCATGAAATCAAAGAAGATGTAACAAACAAGGAACACTCACCTATTTACGCAAAATAATATCCAAAATATCCTTCCGGATAATACCGTCAATCACCAATGAACCCTAAGAGAATCAAAAGAATACATTATACTTCAACCATCAAAGATTTAAGCGATTCAAAGATAAGTCGAATACGTACTAGTACAAAGTATAAATATGATTTTGGGTAGTGAAAAGAGTACATTGAAACCAAAGGACCTAAGTAAAATATTTGTAAAACTTAGACTCACTTGTAAAACTTTAAAATCGCTATTTGAGCCAAAGTGGCAAAGAAAACGTAAATACCCTAGATGGTTCACATGGTATTCGCTCTCAAGCCTAACTCAAGTCGCAAGTATATCGACCTAGTTCTCAAGCGTAAATTTGGGCAGCACGCCCTTTGTATTTACCTATTTTACAGCCATTTATGGCTTCATTCTTTTCCTCAATCAAACCCAAAGTCATATACAGAATCATCTTATTTCAATAGCCATTCCATAGGCTCCAAGTCATACTAGTACAAAATCAAGCTAGGGGCATGTGCGGAAATGAAGGTTGAGTTGGAAAATCAAAGACAGATTTGACGTTGTTTTCTGTAACGGACACAACTGAAACTATGCTCATCGGATTTGGGTGTAATTTATACCGTTTCAAACCTAAGACAGAGGGCTACAATGTTGATGAAGACCACTTAGTCCAGTTTACAATTTTTCTAGGTCAAATTTACCAAAACAACCCCAGATTTTCCAATTCGAAGTTTACTGTGGCAGTCCTGATTCATTCAGTCATATCTCAGCATATACAACTCCAATTCAAGTGATTCCAAAGCCATTTTAAAGCTAAGATACAAGGCTATAAGTCTTAAGAAGATATCGACAACCAAATCAGTAGTATTCTTGGTGAAAACAACCAATTACAGAAGCTGATTAGCATGTTTGGATAGAAACAGGGTAGCAGGGGTATTTCAGTCCTTTCATAGGCTACATTGCTCTGATTGAGCTGAAATTTTACAGGCTACTATAAAACATCATTCTCTACAACTTTCATGTTTTGTGCTAAGGCCAAATCAGACTCTAACTAGGTGTAACAGTACCGGCAGAATTGGGAAAAAATGAAACCCTAATCTGAAATTCATGCATTCAAGTGCTAATCTTCCACGAAACAACATCTAAAACAACTAAAAACCACTAATCACCAATTAATTGAAGTAAAGAGAAAGTTCTTGGCAAAATACCTTAAAACCCCAAGAAAGTTGGTAGTTTAGAGCTTCCCTTTCCAAAACAACTCCACCAATCCTTCTTAATCCTTTCTAGCAAGAAGTTTTATGGAGTAATTTAAGATGCTAATGGTTGGAACTCAAGATTGGGCAAGAAATTGAAGATGCAAGATGAAAGGTTTTGCTTGATGTTTCCTCTCCAAGGTTCGGCCAAAGCAAGCAATAAAATGGAGAAATTTGGTCAATTTTGAGTTTTAGTAAAGTAAGAAGGTCTTGGTCAAAGTCCAACACTTTTGATTAGCCAATCACAATTAAGCTTAGGAACTTCATGGAACCTTTAGGAAGTCTAACAATTTATGATTAACCAAAAGTCACACTATGGCCCCAACTTCTTTTAATCTTTACAATTAACTCCAATGAGTTGTCAAAAATATACCGCATTTACCGCACTAGCGGGTCCCACATCCATAATACACTTCAAACTTAACGTGGACTAACTTGTACCAAGAAAATGATTTGAAAACTATATTCCCTTATAAAAATGTATAAGAAATTAATATATTGAAGGAAAATATAAAAATGGAAGCAAAGAAATAAAATAATACTAAGAAAAGGTGAAAAAAAAAATTTTTTTTTTTTGGGTTCTCACAGAGTTACAAGATCTTCTTCAGTATAGACATCATTTTGAAGAGGTTTCTCATTGTTTTAGATAGGCGAATAAACCGGCAGACAAACTGGCTAATGTTGGAGTGGAATTTGGGGAAACTTTAATCTATGGGTCTTATCTTGATTTGTCTCGGATGGTTAAGGGAGGTATCACCTTAAATAGGCTTGGTTTACCTAATTTGCGTAGAAACAGGAAATAAGGATTTAGGTTTTGATGGCAAAAAAAATATGAGGGTCCAATTAATTCCATTTGTAGTAGCTTGAAGATCCTATTCATATTTTATTAAATAAAAATAATTTTCTATGCAAAAAAAAAAGAAAGGAAACCAATCACTTCACAAGCAATTTTAACTATTGTTCTTTACTTCCCTAAAAAAAACCAATTACAGCTATAAAGATTGTAAATGTTGATTTTTTCTTTAAATAGAATATCTAAATTTTTTATCCATTCCATGGAGATAAAATACTAGACATTTAAAACGAAGAAAAATTTTATTTTTCTATAATTAGTTTACTTTTATCCACACACAGAGACAATTCATTTTACAGCATCAGATATAAAAATTTAAAGAGATAAAAGAGAAAAAGAAACCATGAGGACATAAGCATCTTACTTTTATTTTTGTCTTCTTTTTCCTAATAAAAGATTGGAATTTTAGCCTAGGATGTGTATTCACAAAGAAAAGGCAAATTATGAAGAATGATACTACTTTCATTTTGTCTTTTTTGTAACTAATGGACAAAAAGAAATTTACTCTAAGTTAAAAATGAAAAAAAAAAGAATATTTTGTCTTCCTTATGAATAAAAAATGGAATATTAGTCTAAAATTTTTAATACAAGACCTAAAAATGATTAAAGAAGAAGTGGAAAAGGTACTTTTTTTTGTCTTGTTTTCTTAATGAAACAAAATGAAGGAATTTTGCTTCGGTTGTTGTCATTGAAGAAAAGAAAGAAGACAAACATTAAGATGATGGAGATAAAAGTACAATATTAGTTAATGTAGTACTTTATCAATAAATATAACACATTCTGAATATGCTTTACAGATAAAAATAACCGTTACATCAAGATTTATAAATATAAACTAGGGAGAAGGCCCATGCAAAGCATGGGAGTTTATACCTATTGATACGAACTGCATTCAACTGGCTACGCAACCCGTAACACAACAAGCCTCAAGAATCTAGAATTTGGTATCAAAGTTTAGAGGGCGAATTCTAAACGATTAAGGACAGCTTGAAACTGGATTAGAAAGGTAGAGTGACGCCACAATTTAGTGCATTTCTAGATTGATAAGTCAATTAAAAACTTAAGAATTCTCTCAAGTATTCGCTCGCAAAACACAAAGTGTTTGCTGAAATTTTCTTAATTCATCTTTCACTCCTCAAAAAAATGTTTGGACTAGGCTTATTTATAACCTTTACAAAGACTCAAAACCTAACTCAACTAGAACTAAGACTTAACCCTAAGTCGGCTAAACTAATAACCCTAACTCGGCTCACTAATGGTCCACATGATCTTTGCCATTTATTCTACCACAATAACGACTCACTAATCCCCAAACATACACTAATTAACATCTAATCATTGCTAAACAACAATTAGCACACCACTGGAAATTAATGAAACAAGTGACAATAACAAATAATAACTTGTAAACTCTCTAAAACTAAAGAAAACTACTCCAAACTAAGGAAGGGAGTTGAATGTGTTGAACCTCAATGGATGATTTGAAGAATTCCAATAGATCAACTACTTGTATGACTTGAACTGAATCATTGGATCCCATGTTTGCATCATTCCCTTCCCCTTGAAAGCGATTTGCCCACAAATCAACAGATTGGAGATAATGCAACAGCTCGGGCAACACCTTCATGAGAACATACCACGTTGCATGTCACTTATGTAATTGCAAGAAGCTCACAAGTAAAGTCTTTAACCAAGGTATGAACCAATGTGCCCGAATATGGTTATAACGCCACTTTGCTCTTCGTCTCTTACAACCATTCCCCATAAGCGCTCGAATCAGCCTTTTGGGATGGTTTGTGAAAGCTGAACCTACACAAGAAGTCACACAATAAGTATTTGTAGGTATGAAATCACTCGAAAACTTACCATTTGCATCTACTAGATAAGGATCTTCATAGCAATACTCAAATAGGCTAGCAAAACTTGAATTTGGTTGTGCAAAGTTGTAAAATCCATCACTAGTTGTTGTTTAGCCATCACAACATGCACAGGTGGAAAAGATAAGAATGGACAGCTATAGAATCTGCAGATAAGGGACAAATTTCATCATGTAAAGAACCAGAAAATTGACAAGGAAAGTATGGAGCATCATTATCTAAATAATATGGAAGTTTAGGACAAAATTCAAGTGTAGTTACACCCTTTGAAACGACAATTGGCTTCTAATCAATAGGAAACTAGCCCGAGATGAGAGATTGATCATATGTTGGTAGCAACAAGAAACAACACTTAAGATACGAACTCCATGAAAGCTCTTTAACTCTCCAACAGATGTAGGAATGGAACAATTCAAGATCAACGTGATTATGCTTTGCTTAACCTACACAAAATAAGAAACACTAAACAAAGTAAGGTTAAGATCATTAGTAAAACCATAAGCTCTCCTCACATCCTTAGATTTTGCAATAAATATTTGCTTTCTCTCGTTTCTTTCCACTATGGCCGATTCACTTGTAGGATTTTCTCCATTCAACTCTTTTGCATGTTCACTCTCTTTTTCTTTGTCACTTCGCTCGATTTTTACCTCATGTCCCACAATCTCAATACCATGCTCAACTTCCTCTTTCTTTGGTTTTTGTTATAGGAGGTGTTGATAAGTCTCCCATATGCTCCTAAATCCTTCATCTATGGATGATGTATTTACATGCTTAATTGTTGAATGAACTTTCTCCTTTCTTCTTGAATATGCTGACTTTGAAGAGGTAGATTGTACATTGGAACTAAATTGCATAGGACCCTCCTCTTGACATCCTTATTCACCATTCGGACAAGGCGTCTATGGAAAGGCTCAAAAAATTCATGCAAAATATGCTTAAATTCACCCATCATGTCCTCCATACTAAGATGAAAGTCAACTTGTTGGAAACTCCCTACACCTTTGTTTGACATTGTATGTCCACTTGCAAGAATGGTTAGTGGAAAAAAGGAATACCTCACCCGCTCCCTTAGTGTTTACTCTCAACACTCTTGTTTTTCACTCAACCACTCTAATGAACTCATAATCAAGTTCTAATGGTTGTTAGTTACTTCCCTTGAATAAATTAGAGCTATCCTCAAGATGAAACTCTACTTACCAAGTGACAATCACTAGATCATAGCACGGTCATATTTGAAGAGCAATAATAAGAGTAGGCCACAAACAAATGATGCTAGAAATTTGCAAAATTTAGACCTCTAAGAATGCTAGAAAATGGACACAACAAAGCTGGAAATTGTCTGGAAGTATATTTAGACAAACGACACGATGAACCACTAGATTGATTAGGTCAAAATCCGAACAATTAGTATTTTTTGCCTCAGTTTCCAGATCTGTTTTGGGCACCAAAGACACGTGGTTTATGGCTGATAAACACAGCTAAGGAATGGATTTGACTTGAACAAGAAAGACACAAGATTTGGAAAGTACTGACTTGGGCAAGAAAGACTCAAATTAGGAAACTCTTGGATTCCAAAACTGATTTGGACTTGTGTTTGAACTATGTAACTTGAATATAAACTGGAAAGAAAACTCAAATTCGAAGTGTATATGGCTGGACAAATCAGATTTGAAGCTGAAGCAAAAAAACATAATTCGACAGAAAGTTTGGAAACCTAGAAACTCCTACCCGAATATATGTTTGGCTGGAAATTTGGAAGCTTAATTTGATTGATTCTTAGATTCACATTTTGGAAAGCAAGAGGCTGTTTCAAGAATCTTTCCTAAGTGTGTTTCAAACAGCTAACATAAACCAAAACGAATAAAGATTATGTGTACAGATTTTGGCAACAAATCCAAGTCAACTTTCTGTTTCTAATTCAAGACTGTTATCTTGTTTCCAAATTCAAGACTATGTTCCATTTGTCTTGTTCCTTTTTTTTGGGCGGATCAGATTCTTTTCTCTTTTTTCTTCTTTTTTTTTCTCTTGTTCCATGGATCAAATCAAGAGACAAGAACAGCCACAATTTCAAGTTTAAGAAGATGAACTAGGGTTTTCAAGAATTTAAAGATTTGGAAACTTTTGTATCAAGATTTTCAAGAATCCAACTATGCAATCCAAAAACTTCAAGAAAACACCAAACCAACTACAAGACTCAAGAACAACAAGAGACAAACACAAGGTATGGAAGTTTTTATTTTTTTTGGATGAACAGTAATGATGGATAGTAATCGCTACAGTAGATGAATAATACTAGTCACTACAGTACTTTTTTTTATGTAGACACACAAGAAGGAACACGATACAATGTTTGGAGACACAACAAAGAGAACACGGATAGATTGGACAAAAGAAAAACTTGCAATATGTTGAACGAACTCAAACACGATGAACAAACCCCAGAACTTAACAAAAACAAAGATATAACGTTGATACCTTTCAACTAGCTCTTGATACCAACTGATACAAATTGCATTCGACTTGCTATGTAACTTGTAACATGACAAGCCCCAAGGATCTAGAATTTGGTATCAAAGTTTAGAGGATGGATTCTAAACAATCAAGAACAGCTCGAGACCGTGTTAGAAAAGTAGAGTGATACTACAATCTAGTGCATTTCTAGATTGATAAGTCAACTGAAAACTCAAGAATCCTCTCAAGTATTCAAGTTTGGAGCTCTTGAAAAAGAGACCCACGAAACACAAAGTGTTTGTTGGAATTTTCTTAATTCATCGTTCACCCCTCAGTAAAATGTTCGGACTAGGCTTATTTATAGCCATTACAAAGACTCAAAACCTAACTCGACTAGAACTAAGACTTAACCCTAAGTCGTTAGACTAATAAACCTAACTTAGCTCACTAATGGTCCACATGATCTTAGCCATTTATTCTACCAAAATATCGACTCACTAACGCTAATTAACATCTAATCATTGCTAAACAACAATTAACACACAGTTGGAAATTAATGAAACAAATGACAATAACGAATCATAACTTGTAAACTCTCTAAAACTAAAGAAAACTACTCCAAACTAATTAGTTTGATGAATGTGTTGAACCTCAATGGATGATTTGATGAATTCCAATAGACCAACTACTTGTATGACTTGAACATGAATCATAGAATCCTATGTTCGCATCACCTATGGTGTTGTTAAATAATTTGGTAATGTTGGACAATTTGTTTTACCTTAGGCAAGGCATACTATTAACGATAGTAAAAAATGTCATACTATGTGTAGATAAAACATTGCATACTATTATAGTAGATAATTAGCTGAGAGAACTATAAAAATTTACGCAACCATAATGAGGGATAATAGACATAGTTGTAATTCAGATTGAGGGTTGATGCTGAATGGTTCTACTATTCAACCTCATATTATTCACATAGATAGATAGATAAAGTAGTAGTCCTGAGATGTAAGTTGGTAAATAGTTAAGGTAGCAGTCTCGCAATCCTTTCTATTGAAGACTAGGTGATATATGGATAAGAAAATCTGCCCACACTTCACCCAACTGCAATAGTTACGATAAAATCTAATTTAGGAATCTTATTGTGCAAACAAAGCTATACAGTTCACAAAGCAAGAAGCACAAGTGAAAATGAGCATACCTGTGCAAATCTGACTCTGATGGTGTGAAATGGAAACATCTGAACCCTCAATTTTATATATTAATGACCACCATTATTGCCACTTAGTTTAGAAACTAATCTACAAATGGTGAAGAGAATGGGTGGTCTTCAGTTACAGATGTAATGTTGAGCTCAAATGATTCTTAATCTCCCACACTTTAATGAGCTCTTCTACATGCTACAATTACTGGTTCAAATGAGTGTATTTTGTTGGAAGAACTCAATTAATGTTTCTTGAGCTTTAACGATGAAGAGCACAAAACTTCCTACAGTTACAATTCACAAATAATCTTCAAATGGTTCTTCTACTTTGGCCCATTAATATCGTCTTAAACACATTTAATTCAATCGGATGGTTTTACCCCAATTCACCCCGCTTCCTTTCTATCTTACCATTGTACTAAACAAGTAGTTAAAAGGGTGAAAGTGTCACAAACAACACATAGGCACCATTTGTGAATGTAATCATCATCTCACAAAGGGCACTGAAGAAGCGCTGAGCTTCCCCGGACCGAGCTAAACTGATGAGCTCGGGGTGCTGATGGAAGAGCTGGTCCTAAGCCTGCAAAACAAACAAGAATGAACTAGCCAAGGGGGCCCGAGGGTTGTCTCCGAGGGCACTCCGACGGTCAAGTTAGGTTTCCGGTGAGTAGGGTTCACGGGAAGTAGAGACGGACGGGAGTGATTTGCCAATAGTGAGCGTATCTTGTACAGTCAATGTGTGCTATCATTTATACCTGTGAGGGAGTCCGACCTCCGTACTTTTCGAGACTTGCCCAGAATAGTCAGTATCCCGCACTCAGGGGGATTATCCCCGACCTCTTCGGGATGGACCCTTGCCTCCTTCAGGAGCCCTAGCAGTGCGGCCCAGGACGGCTGCCAGGGGCCTGAGGCCGAGGCCCAGCTCGGCCATGCCTGGGCTGCCACGTGTCTAGGCTCAGGATGGGGTCTCTGCACTAGCCCCCTAGATTAGGTAGGGTTGTCAGGCAGACCTAATCTACCTCTGCCACGTGGGAGGCCAGAGCCGCGCATTACCCTGCCAAGGTCACCTCTGGTACAGTGCTGTCACAGGGACGCTGCGCCCGCATCCTTTCAGTTGTCACGCCTCTTCGATTTTCGTACCAGCATTAAATGCGTTCACATGGGGGACGGTTCAAATCCACGCAACCGTTTTCCCCCCCATTCTTTCCCTTATAAATAGGGGTCACCAGATTTCCCTCTGCTCCGTTTGTCACTTCTCCTCCCTCTTGTGCATTTTGCATTCCCATTTTCCTTGTGCATTCGCATTTCCATTTTCCAGCAACTTCCGGTGTCCCGTGCCCAGATTCCGGCGAATCTTCCATCCTTCCTCTTCCTTGATCATCAGTAAGTCCCTGTTGCGATTCCTTTTCCTTTTACAGTGTCTCTTCCGCCTCCCGCCACCTCCTGCTTTTTATGTCGGGTCATTCCGACGTTACTTCCACCGCATCCCAGAGTCCGGCCCGTCATAGAGTCACCAGGATCTTCATTTCTTCTTCATCCTCGTCTTCACCTTCTCCTCCTCCCCCTTCCTCTTCTTCTGCTTCTAACCCCGATCTGCTTGATCCCATAGACATTATGAGCTCTCCCTCTGCCCACTCTCCTTCAGCCCGAGACGTAGAGGAGGCGGCTGAGCTCGACGCCTATATGGAGCAACGGGCCGCCTCTGTCCCTTCTCCCCAGTCTCCACATGATTCCCCGGACGGAGCCCAGGGAGGAGCTGGAGAGGATAGGGACTCCTCCGAGGGGACCCCTGATCCCCCGCAGGGGGATGCTTCTGAATTTAGCTACGGCTACCCTGACCACGAGGAGGTCACCTTCTCACCCGAGGCGGTGGCCGAGTTGGTCAGGTCCTACTCTATCCCTCCGGCCTTCGAGCCAAGGGCTGCCGGGCCCGACGACCGAGCCAGCCGACCTCCCCCTGGTTTCGTAGCTATCTACAACGAACAGCTGATCGGGGGACTCCGCCTACCGATCCCTCCGGCCCTGACCGAGATCCTGAGCTATTTTGGATTTAGAATCACCCAGGTCCACCCCAACTCGACAGGATCATCATAGGGTTCCTAATCTACTGCAAACTCTGCTCCATTCCTTACTCCCTCTCCCTTTTCCGAGCTGCTTTCGTCCTCAAGGCAGCCCTTATTGGGTGGTATTACTTCTGTCGCCGGACCGGGAGCCAAGGTCGGGGGGACAAGGGCTGCCAGGACTTGTTCTACCAATTTCCCTCTTCCGTCAAGAACTGGAAAGGGAATTTCTTTTTTGTCAAATCCACCGGTTTTGACGCCACCACATGGAAGGTCGGGGAGGTCAGGACCGACCCCTACCCGGAGGACTTGGACTCTGAAACCCTCATCCAGCTGTTGAGCTCTAAGGTGAAGCTTACCGCCACCAAGTTCTCCAGCAAGCAGATCTCTGCGACCGGACTGATGGGGACATTGTCCGGGTCCCGTGGCGAGGTGGTGGCCTCCCTGTCGACCTTGTCGCCTGTAACTCTGACCCTGACTCTGTGGTTCATTGCATTTGCATACATCTTCTTACCGTCCTATTTTGGCTGATTCAGCGATGCTTTTTGCAGTGAGGAAGCTTTCCCAACTGCTAGGCGCACTTACTGAGGCGGCCACCCCCACTCCCCAGCCAGAAGTTGCCAAGGAGGTCCCCGGGACGACCTCGACCCTGGGGGGCGGCCAGGCCCCCCAGAAGGAAACGCAGGACGCCTCCTCCCCCTCTAAGAAGGCCGCCAACACCAAGAAAAAGGCGACCGGACAGAAGAGTGGTCGAGGGGACGAGCCCTCCCAACCCGGGAAGAAACTCGCGCTGGTCCCCGCACAGCCTCTCCCTCTTACGATTGTATCAGGGGGACCAGTCCACTTGGGCGTTGGCTCCGCCGAGGAGCATGCCTGGGAGTCGCCTCCCCCGAGCTTGTGGCATTTCCGCCACATAGCTCCCCTGAAACCGGGTCAGGCCCCCACCATGCACGACCCCCGCCGCTTCTGTCCGCCCTGGGAGCTCTCCATCAACGACCGAGCCCAGTTTCTCGAGGTGGCTCGCGAGCTGATGGTGGGTTCGGTCCTCCCACGCGACAGGAGGTGGATGGAGCTGGCCGACCCTTCCGATCTCCTGGACGCGTATTACACCGCCCAGACTCAAGTAAGTCTTCTAGCCCATGGGTCAGTTTTGCATCTGTGTTTCGGTTAGGTATCGCAGCGTGCTGACCTGTTTTCCCTCCTCCTCAGGCCAACGCCGCTGGTGCTGCCCTGGCGACCCACTTCTCTGAGCTATCTCCCGACTTGGAGAAACTGCGGAAGAAGAATCAGGAGACGTAGAAGAGGCTTTCCCAGGCTCTTAAGGATGCGGACTCCCTTAAGGCCAAACTGGGCAAGGCCGAGAAGGAGCTGGATACAGCTCAGGTCCAGCTCGCTTCCACTAGGTCGGAGTTCGACCAGCAGAAGGCTGGTGTGGCCAAGCTGAAGGAGGATCATGCCATCGAGCTCTCCGGCACCGTCAGCCGGGAACGGAAGAAGGCTGTCCGGGAGTTCATCTCTTCCGAGCAGTTTGAAGAGGACATCGCCCTCCTTAACCTGCCCATCCTCCAGGTCAGCTCTACGCGGGTCTTGAATCAGGTGAAGAGCCTCAACCCTCCTGGCTTCAACTTGGCGGACTTCAAGGACAACAATCCCGCGGCCGAAGAGATGCTGGACTGGCTCTTCGACGGGTACCGCAAGGGGCATGCCCTGAAGGAGCTGGTGGGCCGAACCGACGTTGGAGCCGAGCTGGCGGAGGTTCCCCTGGAGGAAGGTGAGTCTCCCGGCAGAGCTTCCGGGAAGGAGACGGTGGCCTAGGGTGGCGGCCACTCCAGAAACCCTTTCCGTCTTCTTATAAGGATGTGACCATGCTCCAGTTGAAAATACTCTCGAAGGTCCATCTGAGACGGAAAGGTTCCCCTGCCTGAATAGCCTTCACCATACGCCTCTCCGCATGCTTAAGGTGTACCTTCAGCTCCTGCTCCAGGCGGACTACCGGCAAGAAGAAGGGGGTCCGAGCTGTCTTCTCTTCATGGCTCGGCATACTTTGTAACAGATAGGCAGCCTGGAAGTTTTGTAATAGATAGGTAGTTTGGAAGTTTTGTAATAGATAGGCTTTGAATGCGTATATGAAATTCGAAAAGAATTATTTTGCATTCCCGGCCTGCGACCAACTCCCGTAACCAAAGTCATGTGCTGACCTCCTGGGTTGAGCACCAAATATATACCCTCGTTAATCTGGCGATCACATTATCAAAGACAACCAGGTTGGCGAAGCCGAGTGCCGACCTCCCGGGTCGAGCACCGCGCCGTACTACCAAGGCAACGGGCCAGCCTCTTGGGGTTGAACGCCAAACCTTAAGGATTTTTCCCGCCGACCTCCTGGGTCGAGCGTCGAATCTTGGATCCCCTCAGACCAAGAATAGCTTTTGATCCCATCAGACCAAGAATAGTCTATTCCGCGCCGACCTCTCGGGGCCGAGCGTCGGGCTCCCAGGTTCCCAAGTTTTTAACCCTTGCCGACCTCTTGGGGTCGAGCATCCATCGGGAAGTTTCTATCAGTGCCGACCTCTTGGGGCCGAGCTTCGCGCCGACCCCTTGGGTCGACCTTCTACTTCGAAGCAGTAACCTGTGCCGACCTCTTGGGGTCGAACATCAGGCTTCAAAATTCCTTTTCGCCGATCTCTTGGGCCGAGCGCGGAGTTTTCAGAACCCTTTCAAATTTCCAAGTTTTTCCCAGTCGTGCCGACCTCCCGGGCCGAACACTTCACCTGGATTCCTTACCACCCTTAGCCCCCCACTAGGACATTTAGTGAGGGAACGCTAAGTGTGCTAGTGCAAGGTGCAAACTTAAGAACTTTAAAAGTAGACAAGTGCTAGTGAAATTAAAACTGTAAAGTCGGGCTTTTATTGAATGATAAAACAAAAATTCGGATTTCAGAGAACAGACAACTGAACACCCTGATCTAACCTACGCTACAAACAGTCACAGATTGGAGAAGTGCCAAGTACGGGGTACCTCAGATCCATCCATCTTGGCGAGGCTGCAGTAGCCAGCTCGGCTCACCTCAAGGACCTTGTATGGACCCTCCCAGTTTGGGTCGAGTTTGTTGGAGCCGTGAGCTCGGCTAACCGAGTTCTTCCTTAGGACGAGATCCCCCGGCTGGTACTGCACGGTCCTTACTCTGGCGTTGTGATAGCGGGCGAGCTAGCTTTTGTACTTAGCCATCCGTACCGCTGCTTCTTCACGCTTAGCCTCCAGCATGTCCAAACTGTACCGCAGCTCTTCTTCGTTGGTCGCCGCAACGAAATTCTGTGTCCGGGGCGAGGGGAGACCAATCTCCGCGGGCACCACTGCCTCTACTCCGTAAGTTAAAGAGAACGGGGTCTCGTGGGTGGCCGTCCTAGGCGTAGTGCGGTAATCCCAGATGACACTAGGGAGTTCATCCAGCCAGCTCGACTGGGCTGACTCCAACCTAGTCTTCAACCCTTGCAGAATTGTTCGGTTAGCGTTCTCCACCTGACCATTGGCCTGGGGGTGACCGACCGACGTGAAGTGCTGGTTGATCCCGAGTTCGGCGCACCAGCTCCGGAAGGGGTTCTCGGTGAACTAGCGCCCGTTGTCGGATATCAAGACAAGCGGGATGCCGAAGCGTCAGACAATGTTCCTCCAAAAGAATTTTTGGATTGCTCTGCCAGAGATAGTGCCCAGGGGTTTCGCTTCCATCCACTTCGTAAAGTAGTCGATGGCAACCACGAGATGCTCGTACCTTCCCGGAGCTCAGGGGAAAGGGCCTAAGAGATCTATCCCCCATTGGGCGAAGGGCCAGGGGCTATGGATGGGGATCATTTCCCGAGCTAGCTGGTGACGCAGTAGGGCGTGCACCTGGCAAGATCGGCATTTCTGTACCAGTTCTGCGGCATCCCGGAAGACGGAGGGCCAATAATAGCCCGAGAGAAGGCACTTTTTGGCCAACACCCGGGACCCCACGTGCGCCGCACATATCCCTTCATGGATTTCACGGAGGACGTAGTCACCCTCCTCGAGAGTCACGCACTTTAGCCAGGGAGACAGGTATGACCTCCTGTAGAGGGTTCCCCCAACATAGGCGTACTTGACAGCTCTGAGCTGGATTCGGCGGGCCTCGGTTTTGTTCTCAGGAAGGACACCCGAGCTGAGGTAGTCTATGAGGGGTGTCATCCAGATGGCAGAACTGTCTATAGCCAGGACCCGGACCTGATCGATACTTTTCTGCTTTACTACCTCTACCAGAACTTTTTTGCTCAAGTGCGCGAACGAGGAGGATGCCAGCTTTGACAGGGCATCCGCACGCTTGTTTTGCGATCTTGGCACCCGCTCAATCTCAAAGGCATCAAATAGGGCTGTTGCCTCCTGCACCTTGGCCAGATACTTATTCATGACCTCCTCCTTGGCCTCGTACTCCCCGAGGACTTGGAGGACGACGAGCTGCGAATCGCTCCGGACTTGGATCGCGGTTATCCCATCTGGTGGGCCATCCGCAATCCTGTGAGCAGGGCCTCGTACTCGGCCTCATGGTTGGACGCGGGGAAGTCAAATCGGAGAGCGTAGGTCAGCTCTTCCCCGGTGGGTGAGATAAGTAGCAGACCTGCTCCGCTTCTTTCCTTGCTGGAGGCCCCGTCTACAAACAACACCCAGGACTCCTTCGGCCGTACCTCCTCGCGCAGGGGGCTTAGCTCGGTTAGGGTTAAGCTAGCCCCCTCAG
This sequence comes from Coffea arabica, assembly GCF_036785885.1. Classification (NCBI taxonomy): domain Eukaryota; kingdom Viridiplantae; phylum Streptophyta; class Magnoliopsida; order Gentianales; family Rubiaceae; genus Coffea; species Coffea arabica. Next base: position 42,018,231 of record NC_092329.1, read on the forward strand.
CAAGGAAGTCTGCCAAGGCCTGGGTCTTGATGGCTGTGCGAGACTGATAGCCGATGTCATGCTCGGCCAGCTCGACGGCCCATTTGGTCATCCTGCCCGAGACTTCGGGTTTGGTGAGTATCTGCCGAAGAGGCTGATCGGTTAGGACGACGATGCTGTGGGCTTGGAAATAAGGTCAGAGTTTCCGGGCAGCGTGCATTAGAGTCAGGACTAGTTTTTCAGCTGGCATGTACCGCGTCTCCGGCCCTTGTAGAGCACGGCTGACATAGTATATTGGCCTCTGAACCCCCCCTGTCCTCCCGCACCAAGACCGCGCTAACGGTTTCGTTGCAAGTAGACAGGTATAGGAGCAGGCTTTCCCCCTGCTCCGGGGCCGTCGGAGTGGGTAGCTCTACTAAAGATGCCTTGAGATCGGCGAAAGCTTTCTGGCACTCCTCCGTCCATTGGAAATCTTTAGGCACTTTTAGGATGCGGAAGAAGGGCAGCCCCCGGACCGCGGAACGCGAAAGGAATCTATTCAGGGCGGCCATCCTTCCTGTGAGCCGCTGAACCTCCTTTACGCTCCTCGGGGGGGCCATGTCCATGATGGCCTGGAGTTTATCCGGGTTGGCCCGGATCCCATCCCGGGATACCAAGAACCCTAGGAACCTTCCCAACCTAACTCCGAAAGTGCACTTTTTCGGATTCAGTCGCATCCGACTTTCCCGCAGGATGCCAAGGATCTCCCTCAGGTCGGGGACGAGCTGCTGGTCTGTCCGGCTCTTGATGATCATGTCATCTACGTAGACTTCCATGCTCCTGCCGATCTGGTTCTGGAACAGTTTGTTGACCAGGCGCTGGTAAGTGGCTTCAGCATTTTTTAGGCCAAACGGCATGGTCCGGTAGCAATAGATTCCCTCCTCGGTGATAAAAGATGTCTTCTCCCGGTCCTCCTCAGCCATCTCTATCTGGTGGTACCCCTTGAAAGCATCCAGAAAACACAAGACATCAAAACCCGCAGTAGAATCTACTAACCTGTCGATTCTCGGCAGAGGAAAACAGTCCTTTAGGCAGGCTTTGTTGAGATCCGTGAAGTCCACGTACATCTTCCAGGTCTGGTCCTCCTTCTTTACCAGCACCGGGTTGGCTAACCAGGTCGGGTAGTAGACCTCCAGGATGATCTTGGACTCCAGCAGTTTCCCGACCTTCTTCTTGATCACCTCGTTCCTTTCTGGGGCGAAGCTCCTCTTTTTCTGCTTGACTGACTTGAAGCGGGAATCCACGTCGAGGTGGTGGACTGCCAGGTCGGTCGGGATTCCGGGCATGTCATCCACCGGTCAAGCGAAAACCTGGGAGTATTCCCTTAACAGAGCCTTCAAGCACTCCTTCTCCTCGGGGGGCAGCAGCGCGCCTATGCGGATCACCTGGTCTGGGCGGTCTTCCCTCAAGGGGAATTCCTCGATTTCGTCCTGGGTGCCCGGCTGCCGGGTTTCATCCCCCGGGATGTAAGGTTCCAGACAGGTCGTCTGGACGACCACCTTCTCCCGTCCATGGAGCATGGCCAGATAGCAAGCCCGGGCCACCTCTGGATCACCGCATACCTCGGCTATCCCTCCTGGAGTGGGGAATTTGACGCTAAGGTGGAGCGTCGAAGGGATAGTTCGGAGAGCGTTTAAGGCAGGCCGACCCAGGAATATGTTGTACGGGGACTGTTGCTTGACCACCACGAAGTTAACAGGGATGGTCCGGCACTTGGGGGCCTGCCCTACCGTGACCATCAGGGTGATCATTCCCTCCGGGTTGATGGGAGGTCCGGTGAAGCCCATCAGTGGTGTTCGAACTGGGGTTAGCTGCCCGTCTTCCAAACCGAGCTCCTTGAACACCCGATAAAATATGATGTCCACTGCACTCCATTGGTCGACGTACACCTTTTTCACGCGGTAATTGTTGGTGACAATGTCTATTACGATGGCTTCATGGTTTCCGGACGCAAGGGGAACTGCGTCCCTTGGCCCGAAAGTGATCTCCTCGTCCATACGCAGCCGCTTCAGGGAGTCATCCCCCTCGGGGGGAGGTCGCCTGTTCTTCCTTGCCGTGTGGCTATCTCCCCCGACGGAGCCCCCGGCGATGGTGTTTATCACTCCCGCCAAGTTCTGGGTATTCTGGTCGGGAGAGTGACCCCGAGAAGCGTCACGCCGCTCGGGGCGGTCGCGATGCTGTCCCTCACGCCGGTCTCCGTAGTGATGGCGCCCGGACTCCTTGTCCGGACGGCCATGGCGCACGAACCGTCCCAGAAACCTGCGCTGGATCAGGTCCTCGATCTCTTTCCGTAGGGCCCAACATCCCTCCTTGTCGTGTCCCACGTCGCGGTGAAAGGCACAGTACCGGTCCTGGTTTCTTTTGTTCCGAAGTGTCCCCATGTTGTGCGGCCGATCTCCCAACCCTTCCGCCTCCATAACAGCCAAGATCTGAGCTCTAGGCCGTGTCAGAGAGGTGTAGCTCTTCTCCGGGAGTGGCGGCGGAGCAGGGGCCTTCTCCTTCGAGAGCCGATCAAAGACGTTCTTTTTGGCCGAGACGTCCTTGCCCTCTTGGGGGTTTATCCGACCCTTCCGATCTCCTAGCTCCCGATCTGATTCCTTCTTTAGGCGGCCTGCCTCCTCCGCATTAGCGGCCGCGTGTGCCCGGGTTAGGAGCTCCTCTAGGTTTACGGGAGGCTTCTTGGCCAGCTCGTAGAAGAGCTCCTTTACCCGGAGCCCGTTCGTGAAGGCGGCCATTACCACTTTTTCGTCTTTGTCCCTGACCTGCAAGCTCTCCGCGTTGAAGCGGGTCATGAAGTTCCTCAGCAACTCGTCGGGCTTCTGCCTGATGGACATCAGGTGGGTGGCGTTCTTCGCATAAGTCTTCGAGGAGACGAACTGGGCGACGAACTGCCTAGCCAGCTCGGGGAAACTCCGGATAGACCCTGGTGCCAAGCCTTAGAACCAGAGCCGAGCTTTCCCCTTCAGGAACATAGGGAAAGTCTTGCAGCGGATCTCGTCCGCAGCGGTTTGCAGTCGCATGTGCGTCAGGAAGATCGAGAGGTAGTCTTCCGGGTCAGTGGAAGCATCATACATCTCGATGCTCGGGATCTTGAACCTCCGGGGTAGGGGGTAATCCTCTATCTCCCTGGGGAAGGGCGAGGTGGAGTAGTTGTCTTCGTACAACCGCAGCCGCAAGATCTGCTCGAGCTCATCTTGGACAAGCTTCAAGTGGAGAGGGTCGCGCGGTCGGCTCTTGGCAGACCGGACGAGAGAGCGGTCAAGCCCATTTCGCGCAGGCCTCCTCGGCGAGGGGTCCCTCAGCCTGCTCCCCGCGGACCTGTAGCGGGAGTACCTCTCGCTGTCCCCGACTACCGAGGCTCGCGGGCGAGGTGAAGTCCGTGGCCGTTTCCTTCGAGGGGGTTGGTCGCGTGACTCATCCTCCGAGGGGTCGGGGAGTGACTCTTTCTCTTTCCCCTTTACCTTCGAGGTCTGCTGGCCTCCAGCCCCCCCTCCTTCGCCTGCCGGATGATGTCTTCCAGCATAGGGAGGTTCTCCGTCACGAACTGGAAAATCGGCTGCCTCCTTTCTCCTGAAAAGGCTGAGCCCCTGGCGCCCCGGGACGCCTCAGCCTCCCTTCGCTGGGACCTGTGAGAACCCGTATTTCCCTAATATTTTTCCTAGGGTTTATTTCCCCTTAATTGCATGTTTTTTTGCATTTTCTGGCTTAGGAATATTTTTTTGATGGATTTTATGAGTAATTATAGTTTTTCGATAATTTTTCTAATATTGGAGAGTTTTTAGAAAATTAAGAATATATATTGGACGTGGGACCCACTAGTGCGAAAAGTTTGAAAAAATTCGGCCAATTAGGTTAAATTCCGGATACTGTGTAAAATTTATCGGGTGTTAAGAGATAAGTAGAGTGTGTGAAATGATTGCTGTGAGAGAGAAAAGAAAGGATAGGAATGCATTAATGAGGTGTCAAGTGTCATGGTATCATTTGATAGGATTTAAGAGTTACTATTCCAATTTTTGACTTTTTTGACCAAAAGGTTAAATATCTTAAAAATTGCTCAAAATTCACTCATTTTTACTCCTCCATGGCCGGCTCTCTTAAGCTCAAGAAGGAAGAGGATTTCTTCAATTTTCAAGCTCCCAACTAGCACAAATCATCCAAACCACTTACCTAAATTAGTTTCTACTCCATATTATCCTTCCATTAGGTGCTAGTAAGTTGATTAGTGAAGTTTTCTTGGAGAGCTAAGGTGTCCTACAACTCCCTCTCTCTTGTTTACTAGGTAAGTGAAGCTTAAACTTCCTCCTATACTTAATGATGTTTAAATTGTGCCTAATGGGAGCCAAAGTGGTGGATTATGTGATTTATTTCTTGGTTTGAGTTGATTTGGTGAAGTTTTTATATTTTTGAGGAATTTTCTGGTTTAATATGAATGTGATGTTGTGGATATCTTTGATGATTGGCAATAGTCTATAAAGACTCTAGTAGGTGTGAATTAGTGATAAATGCAACCAATTTTGGGTTTGGAGTGAAATGAGAAAAGTTAGGGTTTTTCAACCCCCTTTTCTCTCCGGTTTTGGATCATAGGGTTAGAGGCCGAATTGGTCTTTGCTCAAAACATGAAAGTTGTAGGTATTGATGTATGTGAGGTGCCTGTAAAATTTTAGGTCATTTGGACTAGTTTAGAGTGAGATATGTCGATTTTACTATTGCTGTTCTGGGTTGATTAGAATGTGAAAACTGCACTTGTAATTGACTGTTTTGGCTGGGATTGGTTTGGATTTTGTTGTTGGTGTCTTCTGATGAAATGTAGCTTGATGTCCTAGCTATCATATGCCTTTGGAATTTCGGCATTTGGACCTGTATAGACTGAGTTAGACCAATTACAGCATTGTGTGATTTGTGAACCTGCAATTACAGTTCTGGTTTGGTATTCTACATTTTTGACCTAGTTGTGCTAAGATTTGGACTGAGTGACCTTCTACATTGTTGTAGCCCTGGTTCTTAGCTTCGAAACGGTGGGTCTTACACCCTAATCCGATAAGCGTAGCATATTTTGTGCCATTACCGCATTAGGAGGTCAAAACTGTTTTTGTTGTTGGAACAAATGAGTTACGTTTCCTGATTTTCTGGTTTGCTTTTATGCTTAAAATGCATATGAAACCCTATTGGGGTTGTGATTGGTATGGCTTTATGACTCGTTATCGAGTCTCATGGTTTTTGTTTACGTGTTCTAGGACGTGACGAGGGTTCACGGCGACCTTTTTAACGTTGGTGCATGAAATATCACCTACGTGATTGGTGAGTATACTACTCACTTAAATGTTACAATGTGACTTTGTTCTATGTGAATTGATGCCTTGAAGGCTTATTTGATTATGGAAATTGATAGAGGGTGTACTTGACCGCCCTCACCCCTTGTGATTCCATTCATAATTGTTTACCGTTTTACTGAAATACTGCTCTTGCTATATGAAATATTGAATGCCATTTATAGACAACTGATTTGGTGTCGTTTGGACGAATATCCAACGGCCTTACTGTATTACTGAGCTCAACCCCGTAGGTAGTCAATTGAATCGAGCCGGCGAGGGCTTGGTCGTGAAAATTGACATGCCACGGGGACTGTACTGGGGAATCGTGTGGTAATGAGACCCTCGATTCCGGTATACTCGAGTATTACCAAAATGACTGAATGGAGTGCGGGCCCGGTTGGGGTATGATAGTTGGACGGTTGGATGTAAGTGATGTCTACGGATGGTTATTTTTAACATTGACGGAGGGTCAATGAGGTTGGATCAAGAAATAAGCGTGGAAGTGGGCTCTTGAGAGCCGTCCGTATCCTTTCACTGATTTGATTTACCTCTTATTTGCATACTTGAACTAAACGGTTATGCTTATGTGATCTTAGTTGCTATGGTGGTTGTATTCTCACTGGGCACTTAGCTCACCCCGTTTCTTTTGTTTTCCTTACAGGGATATGACTCTTTTGGAATGAATTTTGTTAAATGGTTGCTGAATGAACTAGATGAATGCCTCTTTTGTATTGTATATAAAATGGGACCCTAAATGTATCATTAGGGCCGTTTTCACTTTTGTTTTGGCAACCCACATATGTAGTGACTTTTGTATCACTTTTAAATGCCATTGTGGCTTGTAAATGGTTAATGTTATGTTGTATATGTATTTCGATGTTTGGTTGGGTTTCGGACGGGTCGGTTACTATTCATGGCCGACTCTGGATTTCATTTCTTTTATTTTGGGTTATTTTGCCTTTTGCCCTGTTTGCGCGCATTATAAGTTTCAGAACGTGATAGATCATTTTATACTGCACCGTTAGTCCTGGCGAGAGTTGGGCAGGCAGTCCGCTAACCTCTTTGGTTCGTCTTAGGGGAAGGTGGGGTTGTCACAGGACCCCTCACCGCCTCCAGGGCCAGTGCTCTCTACCGTTCGCTTGGATCGCGTCCTGGCCATCAACACAATCTTAATTACCTTACGATTCCCACAGACGGCGCCAATTGAAGAAGCGCTGAGCTTCCTCGGACCGAGCTGAACTGATGAGTTCGGGGTGCTGATGGAAGAGCTGGTCCTAAGCCTGCAAAACAAACAAGAATGAACTAGCCAAGGGGGCCCGAGGGTTGTCCCCGAGGGCACTCCGACGGTCAATTTAGGTTTCCGGTGAGTAGGGTTCACGGGAAGTAGAGACGGACGGGAGTGATTTGCCAATAGTGAGCGTACCTTGTACAGTCAATGTGTGCTATCATTTATACCTGTGAGGGAGTCCGACCTCCGTACGTTTCGGGACTTGCCCAGAATAGTCAGTATCCCGCACTCAGGGGGATTATCCCCGACCTCTTCGGGATGGACCCTTGCCTCCTTCAGGAGCCCTAGCAGTACGGCCCAGGACGGCTGCCAGGGGCCTGAGGCCGAGGCCCAGCTCGGCCATGCCTGGGCTGCCACGTGTCTAGGCCCAGGATGGGGCCTCTGCAGGCACTTTAGTAAACTTATACTCCAATGAGCATGGCCTACTTGTACTCTAAGGCGGATTACTTGTCTAATGCTTATACAATCCCTAAATTACCTTTTAAAATGTCAGATGAAAATCACCTGATAGACAAACTACAACTCTTTTATATATGTGTAGGATATCTTGTTAGCCAACCCAAGCTTAAAGGTACAAGAATATCACGTGTAGTAGGACGCGAGACGAGAAATGTGTAAACACTTACAATGCTTTCCACATAATGGGGTACTGCACAGGCTTTCTTCGACTCAGCTGCAGATATTACTTACTCATGCTTTCTCGTATCATTTATTTTGCATAGCCAATTGCTGACTTGGTTCTCCTTTGCAGGTAGATTAGGGCCAATTAGTCCTCCTCACGAGATACTTATCACAGAACTTGATAAGGCCAGCAATTTTCAGAAGCAAAGTATAGATTGGGCATTCAAAAAGTAAGCACCGGCACAAATGGATGAACTGGTCGCTTGTTACATATATCTATGTTACACTATATTACACAACTTCCCAAAGTGTTCCTACCAATAGAGATATTTTAAAACTTGGATTTTTATCTGTTATCATGGTGAAAAATGCATAGTAGTCGAATAGATAGTATAACAAAAATGTAATAAGAAAGGTTATAACAGAAAATTCTTTGCCGTGAGCAAGCGTCTGCCTGCGAGTCATGCTTTGATGCCTCCAATCCACCGGTAACTTCTCTGTCGACAACAGAAGTTGACTTCCAAGCTTCTTTGGAACCAGTCCTAGACATACTCATTACTTCAATTAGGACCAAGAATATTATTATTGATGTTGGATCCATGTATTAAATTCCCCCATTGGATTGTTTTTCTTCTAGCCAAATCTCATGATTAATCATATCGATAGCTTAAGTTTTTTCTTTTGATTTTTCAGTCCGGCGCTTGCACCACTTCTTTGGACTTCTTCAATTTTTAGTTTAAGATCAATTTGATCTAACTTTAAGATAGGATCTATTTTGAGCCATCTAGTTGACCGATAGGATGAAGTTTTATAAATTCTTAGGAAACTTATAAATGATATGCTTTATTTCCCATCATGAAGCATATATGCCGATTCATAAATTGCTTTTTTATTGCATTTTGTTAGTCAAAAATGTCAAAAAAATTTTGTCAAAAATTTGCCATTAGCTGGCCAATGAAATGTTTCTCTGTCTTTTTTTCCTCAATATATATGCTCCCCTTCTTAGAACTTTATGTACTTTAAATTGTACCCTCCCTATTTGGGCTTCATTTGATGAATTTAGGTTCATTATATCCAATCAGCCAAATAGTTTTTAATATTGTTTTCCTTTCCTGGAAGCTTTTCTCAACCATTTTTTAATTGTATAACCAGGCTACTCTTCTCTTATTAGCCTATTTATTATCCAATATTGCTAGTTGATTGTCATCCAGATTGTCAAGCTCTAGTATCATTGTTTGATGATAGTCATCCACATCAAGGTAATGCAGCATAGCCGCTCCAGGAAAATGGAGCAAAACCAATACTATTTTCAGGTGATGTTTCATAAGCCTATACTACTTCGGATAACAATTCATACCATTCTAAGGAATCAAAGATGCACACAAAAATCATATGTAAAAATTTTGATTACGTAAGGAAATTTGTTTGTTATATAACACATTACACATCTCACGTACATCGAGATTAAAAAATTTGTTTCAATTTGAAATTGAAAATCTCAACCCCATCTCCTAAATTCCTTGCCAGTTCCGAACAAATTCTCAATTGACGCCCAAGTTTGTACTCTTCAAGAATTTCAACCCTATATGCATTTTGCAATTTAATCCCCCAAATGTATACTATAAAGAAATGGAAGTTGTGGTATTCAGGAGCAATAGAGGAGCCACTGCAGAACAAATGGTGAAGGAAATTGCATCAATGTAGAGGTAGCAGTCACTAACAGTGAGGAAGGAAGGAAAGTAGGAATTAGAGTGATTGCAACTGATGCCAACAAGAAGGAAAGAGCTACATGGGCAATGAGAGAAATGAGTGCTAGAAATAGACAACTGGATTCTGCAGAAGCTGTGAAACAAGCAATGGTGAAAGCAAGAGAACAACATTGATCCCATATAAAAGTGGGAGCCCTTGACCAACAGCTGCTAAGACACCTAAAGTCAAGAAGAGCAAAGGATAACAGACTTTTCTCTCAAGTGGAGGATATTTATGGTCTAAGCTAGGCCTGTCAATAGGTCGGGCATGGGTCGAAATTAAATATTTTGGACCCGAACCCATTATAATATGTCCATTCCAGATTCGATCTATCTACTCGCCGGGTATTGTGCATATAATCCCAGAACCGAGTCCAATTGGTCCCGAGTCAGGTCTACCTAGCAAAAATAAGACCCGACAAAATTTGTGTATGAACTGGCTTATGGAGCCATCAAGAGTGATACCGCATCTATTTGACAACACCTCAAGCAGTTCTCTGTGGTATGAATTGTCTTACACGGAAGCCAAGAGATTGTAATATTAAGGTTTGGTAATTTGGGAAAAGAAGTATTATTGTACTAAGAAGTATTTATATTGTATAATTATTAACTACTTAAACGGGTCCAAGTCTGATATCGGTCAAAATCTTATATTCTGTATTCAATCTACTTTTTTGTTAGAGTACTAGGAGGAAAAGCCCACACGACGCGTGGGAGTTTAGTGCTTATAATTAAAGATGGTTAATAATTATTATTTGGTATTTTGTAGTATAAGAATTGAAGTATGACAATTTTAATAAATGATATTAAATAGAAAAATTATAAGTTACATATTGAGTTAAAAAAATGTACTAATATGCAATGAAACAAAATTATAAGATACGATCAACTATTTTACATCTAACCTAATAAAATAAAAGACCTATTTATATCTGCTCATGCACTTTGTGGATATTAAAATCTATTGTTTAGTTTGAATTTGATCTTAATATAAGGGCAATCCACCACATTATCTTGTCATATAAGTGAGATTTGAACAATTAGCATATTTGAAGAAAATCATTGCTAGTGAAATTTCGGTTCTTGCAAGCCAAATTTTTGAATTTATATTGATTCCAAGGACATATCATCATGAAATATCCACATTCACCAATCCATCAATTATTATTTATTATATGATTTAGAAGATATAGTAAAGCATCTCCTTCTGGATAGGGATTACAATCCCTATACATCAGTTTTTGATCTAGTTGCAAAGATATACAACAACTAAAATGCTAATTTAGAGGAATAACCACGTCAAATAAAGTACTAAAATATCTTAGACCACTCAATTCAAGAAAACAATTAAAAGTAATGAAGTATATACTTTAGATTTGCAGCCAAATAGTTTTAAGTAGATAGTTAAACCTATTAACAAATCAAATGAAGTGAAAAATTTGCCTAAATGGAATCATCAATAAAATAACAAACAATTTGAAAATTATCATAACTAATAGTTAAAACAACAAAAGTAGATGCAATTTGCATATGGGAAAATTTATAATGATAAACTTACTTTAAACCACAAATAATAATTAACAAATGTGATCTCCTCCCTATCATGCCTATCTAATATGAACAATTGAATTAAAATACTAAAAAATTATCACACATACAACCTTCTAGATTACAGATTTCTTACAACCAAAAAGTAGATTGGTTAAAGAAAACATACCTATTGAGATTTCTTACAAAACAAAAAGTAGATTGGCTGCGCAGCTAATATAGCAACATTCATATTTAATAGGCTATATGATTGAGGTGGAAGAAAGTTGTAAGTAAATGAAATGAATATGATCAGATGGGGGTAACGGCCAAGAAAGCAAACTTCTCTACTAATTGGCATTAATTGTGTCTTAATATCTATATATCATAAGTTTGCAGATGAGAAATGCTTTAGGAAATTAAGAGACTTGGATGTTAATACAATTAAATGATTAGAAAGGCTTTTATGTTATTTCATTAAAACACAAGCTGAATTTAGTTATACCCAATGTTCAATCGGATATCTGTCACTCCTAGCTTTAAATGTCTAAAAGGACATCTAAGTAATTACAACAAAACTAAATTAGTTATAATGACTTGTATTCAATACTCCAATTACACTTCAAACTCTTACATTTCTAAAATAACCCTACCCTTACAGTTGAAATCCAAATAACATCTTTACCCTAAACTCATTCTTATATAGTATAAGGAAACGAGTATGGCCCAAATCCGAATAATTTAATTATATCTCAATTCGTGCCCAGGAAAAAAAATAGCATGTTTGGGCCGAGTCCGGGTCCGACAAGCTTAGTTTTAAGTTCAATGTTTATGCAATGCTCATTTTATCTGCTCTCAAATGAAAGACTAAAGTAGAATACACAGATTAATCTCCATGTTGTAAGCGTTCTTTTGGATGAGAAACGTTTGTTTCCTTAGTGTCTCTGTACACATTGTAGAGCTTAATTGGGCCATTGCCCAAACCTTGTAAAGTTATTACTGGTATAATCAATATAATATCCTATCCTTTCCGGAAAAAAGAAGTCGGGGGTATTCTTTTATTAATCTCATTTGTCACTAATACAAGTTCTTAATTTTCACAAACCAATCACGTTGTTTGGATAATTAGAACCCGATATATGACTTGATAATTAGATCCCGATAATTAGCTTTTGACCCATTTGCCAAGACTAAGCAGGGAGTTTTTTTTGGAATATTCCGGTTCAACCAATTGATCGGCAATTTTGATCCGAGTTTTAAAACACTGGTTCAATCACAGCCCCTTCCTCCCATGATAACTCATTAGTCCCACATGTCCTTCCACCTTTGGTCCTTTGCTCTTGAATATTTACAATTTATCATGAAATTCATGCAATATCGTTCTGCGGAGACCAGCACGGCTAAGCGAAGGACCAGAGGGAAGATGAGCGAGCAGGGGGCAACATGGTTAGCAATAATTTACTATCACCATTGAAGAATGACAGCATACATGAGGCATCTGAGAACATTTAACAAAGTGCAATCCCTGCGTTCCTATCAAGTCTTAACAAAATTTACAGAGCCATACGACGTCATTCAAGTTCCTGGACTTGGGATATGGCCAAGAAGGACCATTTCTTGTGAGCCCTATCCCAGTTACCAAGGGAAATGGACAGCATTACACCAAATACAGATTTATCATTTTTAACAAATTCGTTATAGGATCCCATGACCAAAGTGCCCAAATGTAAATTGAAAGAAATGTTCAAAGTACCCAAAAAGCTAGAAAGACGAAAAAGGATAGTTTAATGAACTATAAGAACGCCATAGGTTTGTCTTTGGTTCTTTCTGCTACTATGGTCTTGACTAATGCTCCAATATTACCTCATCAAAGTTCCAGTCTCTCACCAGATCCCTTCTAACAGCATGGCTTCGGACCAAACGCGGGGGGCCTGTAACTACATTACTGGGTACAGTTGGTTGAGGAGTCACCTTGGATGATGCAACACTATGATTTGTTCTTGCGTGTGATAGAATCGTCTTTCTTGTCATGTAACTGGTAATTGCAGCACACCTTCCGTCATTGTCTGAACTTGAAACAGAATAACTTCTAAACGATTGTGATGGACTTTCTACACCATGGCATACAAGACAAGCCAGACTCATCTTAGTCTTTGAACACAAAATCCAGAAAAAGCTCCTGCCTTGCCACATCAAATAATGGTACGAGATGTTAATTCAATAAAAGAATCTCAAAAAGATACATGTTTGCTGTCTTGCAGGTCAACCACCAATTAAAAGATTTACCTAAAATGAAAGAGCAAAAGAAAGATGTACTGTTGAGACCCCTACCATCTAGGGTTGCAAACGAATCGAGCTGAGTCGAGCTTTGAGCTAATCGAGCCGAACCTCACCTAAATTTTACCAACCTCGAGCTCGACGAGCTGGCAATTTTCAAGCTCGAGCTCGACTCGAATCAAGTCGAGCCAAGCTCGAGCTCGAAAAAAATAAAAAATAATTATTTTATTTTTAAAAAAATAAATACAATAATATTTTTTCTGAATAAATAATAAAATATTAAGGATATATACGTAATTTTACTATGAAAATAAAAAATAAATAAATATATAATATACGTAATTTTATTATTAAATAAAAATAAAAACAAAAAAAAATATATATATATATACTCAAGCTCGCGAGCCGGCTGGCGAGCTAACGAGCTTAATATTCTGAGCTCGAGCTCGATTAATATCGAGCTCGACTTGAACTTGACTCGAGCCGCTCGATTCGTTTGCAGCCTTACTACCATCCCTCTTGCCGGGGTTTCCTAGTATAGAGTATTAAGAAACACAGGAAGGTTGAAAACAACTCCAAACTCAAATATATGGTCATACCAAACAGGGAAATTTGAGACAATGAGCATGCAAGTATCAGCAACATTTAACAGCTCTACAAAATATATGTATTCTTCATCTGCCCCTTTCCTAAATAACTGCAAAAAAGCAGACAAAATTCTTATGTCTCCTAAACTTCCCTGAGAAACTCTTCTCTTTCTTGAATATCCAAGGAACTTTTAACCAAGAAATACTAGAAACAAGTTTCTATAGATTTTGCATCTTGAATCATATTCTTGTGAAAGGAATGTTCAATGCAAGTTGTGGAGATATCGTTAAGGGTCTCAAAGATATTTCATTCCATTGTAGACCACAACTGTCCATGCTTATGCCATTTTAAGCTCAAACAACAAAGATATGTATAGGGCTAAATAACAAATTCCTTCAGACAAAGCAACAAAGATGGTAGCATAACAACAGAGCTCTGAGGAACATTAGCTATGAAGGCTATAATTTGACACACTGTAAACACAGCCTAAAACATCAATCAACATGAATCAATATCTGCAATGAGAACAACAATGAAAACATGCCCACAAATGATCTTCCAAGAGGAACTAAATTTAACCATTGCAAGCATTCTAAACCAAATGTTGTTAATTAACTGTTGAGATTAAAGCAGGAAACTATCACCTCAAGAGCTCAATTACAGACTGCTACCTTTCTTTTCATCATTACTAGCCATCACCAAATCCTCTGATGGTAAGTCTAAAGATGTTGAAATTCATAAGTCCACAGGGCTTGAAAAATTCTAAATCTCATAGAGAAGAGCAAGTCAGTCTCACCCATGCTACCAGAATAAGACAAAAGTAAATTTGCCAGAGCCAGGTCCCTATTGCCTCAAACTAAAAGAAGATATGGTACATTACAACACCTCTATGGTATAAGTACCTTACCTCTTTCCCCATATGGTTCTGGAAGTAATTACCAGCTTGTGGTTTTGGGGGAAAATGGGCAAGATCAATAGCAGACTCATAATTAGTATTTTATTTTTGCAAAAACAAAGCATCAGCAGCCACTAAGAGGATTTTCAGGAGATAATTATAATCAAACATTACTTCAGCAAAATGTGTACATTCAAAGTACTAATAATAATCAAAATCTATTACCATTATTGTCAATTCTACAAGGCTGAAAATTAGCATTCTTGTGCTCATTTTCATTATTGCAAAATAACGCTACTTGCACCGACAGTTTCGTAAAAGTCTCTTCTTTTAGTCTACTGTTTAACATGATTTCAATTCCAAATTACAGGCATATAGAAGGCAACTCTTAAAACCATATTTCTGTTACCATGAGATGCTTAAACCACAGCTTTTTATAGGTAATTAACCCAGAAAAACATAACCATATATTGAAGATTCAAGGGCACCATGGGCTTGACATGGTAGCTTTGAAACCCATGTTTTTGTTTGTACTTGACTTGCTTTTAGCTTACACTAAGCTGAAAAAGCTAATTTTGCATAGCACATCAAGGTACCTTGGTAAACAACTTTCCTCTGTTCAATACAGTAAAGAAGGAAACATGCTTTGAAGCAGTCATAAACATACCCCATATAAGAACATGGATATACTGAGACAAGTTTAACGGATGTAACTCTGTAACAAGAGGCCGAGGAAGCCGCTAGAGAAGAAGTTTATGGATTCATCAAGGAAATATAGACAAGGGCATACTACACATACAAAACATAACACAAGAACAAGGTAGATTCCTAAACAGTTAAATATGACACCTTCATAAATAAATGTATAACATATCCTCCCATGTTACGTGGACATGGGTACAGCAGTCCCATGGAATGGGTACTATAGTGCAAAATGAAGAGTCAGACATGGTTAAGACAGGACAAAGTGAAGAGTCTGAACAAAATAAATATTCTTAATGTGTATGCCTATAACTGACAGTCACCTACATACATACATACAAGAGCACATACGTTACTTCCTCTGTCCTAAATTCTTGTAGCCAATCTGGAACATGACTTATTAAGGCAGTCCGACTAGCTGATAGGAAAAGCCCCAAGTTTCCCAACTTTTACCCCAGAGCATAATTTCAACAACCTTTATGTTGAACCATCGCACAATATGTTGGACCCATGTCTAAATAATGCCTGAAAAATAATGTGACTTAGGAAATTAACAGTTCAAGGTTATGTGTGTTAATTTCTTCAAAAGTAGCTTATGCGTGTCCTTTTGCTCAGAATTGGACTCACAGGACTGAAAAGAAAAAGCAATTAGCTTTTTCATGACAGTGTAACATGGAAGGATTTGTTTGCAATTTAGCAAGATGAAAAATATTCCAAAAACAAATTCACAAGGAAAGCATGGAACTGACAATGGCACTGAGGCCACATATAATAACCTCTACAGTTTTGGAAATAGCCAAGCTTTATGTTTCTTAATAATAAAATTTTACAAAGGGGCATCAAATATTTTCATTTGACAAAAAAATTCATTCAAACAAGTACCAGAAATTGAATTATCAATGCAAATAAATCCTTTCACTCTTTTACTTATACCACAAATCATTCCACATACAAACAAATTTGAAACAATACAGAGTCCATGTAATTTCAACATGGAATCTTCAAAATTTCTTCATTATAAACACCTAGGCTGCCCTCAAGTTATTAACAACAAAAGGACATTATTTACCAGAAATAAATCTTATGATTAACAAATACACATTATCCATGAACAACCTATATGCTTTGTCTGGCAAGAACAACAAATAATCAATAACACAGTCAAGTCCAAAAAATATCTATTGTTCTTGAATTTCTTGACAGAACAAACTAGTATTGATCCATATATCCAACATTATCATCTTTCATCGTTCTTGCTAAAAATTTGCACTTAAAAGACTAGTCCGTCGCAAGCCCCCCAATACGGCATTAGCCCTATAGTACCCATTCTTACTTTTTCTCTACTCTATAATGTCCATTAAACTTTCCGTCATGAACATTGTTTCAAACATGGCTACTATTCGGCATATGCTAATTCAGCACTTAATATCTAGAGTCCGTATACTTTGTAACACCATAATTCTGCAATGAAATTCCGATATTTGTTTCCTAGCAGCACAAAAAGAAGTTCTTTCACAAAACCAAGTTACCCCCATAGAAATACGATTATATGCCCAAATTAAAAAAAAAAAAAAAAAAAAAAAGTCGGGTCCTCCTAAATTAAGGAGAAAAACGCATTTCTTCAACAAAGAACTTACAACAAAACAAGAAGAAGACTGCCGATCGAATGATTCAAGGAGATCTAAGCAGAAAATTCAGGGAAAGAAAAACTGAACGAAATTAAATTACCTTTCTTCCTTCCGACGATAAAATCCTGACTTGTGGTGTGAAAATTCACTTCCAAGACAAAAACATAACAAAAAAATGGAGGAAAAAATGGAAAATAAAAAACAAAAATAGGATTCAGCAATGTTTGACAAAGAGATAGAGAAAGGGAGAAAGGTTAAACCCGTAAGACTGTTAGAAGATGAGATGGAGACTCAGAGATTGAGAAATTGCGTCAGATAACCTCGTTGAAAGTTTGGGCTAGTTACGCTTAACGACGTCGTTTAATCCAGGAGAATTACAGCAATGGTGAGAACCGAGAAGTGCCTATAACTTACTTATTCTTTCTCTTCTTTTTTTTTTTTTTTTTTTTTCCTTTTTTGGTTAAGATAGAACAAAGCAAGCTCTTTATTTGGTCAGTAAAATACACAGAATCCTTGTGGTTTGGCCCAAAATCACAAAACTCTCATATAGTTGTGGGAGGAATGGATTTAGCGGTACGGGACAAAAAGTGTAAGTGAGATTTCGAATTCGAAAATATCCAAATATTCGAATTTGAAACTTCTTTTTTATACTAAAAAAGAAAAAGAAAACCTCCTACAATTCGAAAATATCCAAATAACATCTTGTGTTTTGATTTAGTCAAAAAACGGTAGAAGTCATCTTATTTGATGGAGAGTGATGTGAACGCAACTCAGCAAGAACCTATCTTTGAAAAACCAAGTTGATCAAGCAACGGAAGGATTTATTTTGACCAGATAATGGAACAATATCTAGTTTGTTAGACTTAAAGAGAACCGTCTGAAGAAATCTAATGGATTGGTTATTGGCTTGAAAGAACAAAATGATATTAACAAATATCTAAACTACATACTTGATACAGTTCAAGAAAAAACTCACGTTCCATCGAAGAACTCCATAAAAGGAGACAACTCACTTTTATTAATTCATCTCTCAAAAAGTTGTCTTACAATAGGATAAAAGAAGCCTATTTATAGTTAAAACCTAAACTACTAAGACTAATCCAATTTCGAAATAATACAAGCTTCCCAATTTTACGTTGGAAAGACTAATAAAACACAAAATCTAGCACGAAAGGGAAACCCTAAATTTGGCCCTACTTGAGGCTTAATTGGACCGATTATTAATGACTAAATTAACACTAAAATACTGCAAAATAACATAATGATTTAACATAAATTTCGCATTAAATATGACTCCTCTACCACTTGAATGAGATGAACACACTTCCAATCTTCATTCTCAAGTCCCTCAATATGTTTTGGGACAATTTCTTAACTTTGAACTATGCGAACCAGAAGACTTCATGCATGTTAGACGTGCCTGCATCTAACTCAGTTTGATAAAACCCCGTGTTCACATCATTCCCCTCCTCTTGAAAAGATTTGTCCTCAAATCTGAGGAAAATTGGTGAAAGATTGATCAAGCAACATATATACTCCTCCATCATCATTTTGTGCAATTGACTTGTCATGGCCTCCATAAGAAGCATAGGATCAAAGTAGAGGTTCCACCTTCTATTGACATGTTGATGTAACCTGCAAAAGAGTTAGTAGAGAGAAAATTTTTCCTCACTCGCTCCCTCACGTGTTTACACTCAACTCTTGTGTATCACTCAAGTGTTTAACACTCTAATGATCTCACCAATTATGTTCTCAAGGCCACTTGATCAACTCCTTAAGGAAATTAGAAATTTCTCAAGAATCGTAACCAACTTGTCAATTAAGATCACAAAAGTTGCAATGAAGTTCATGGATTCGAAGGATTATAGCAAACTGACTTAGAAAGACTTAAATGACTGAATTTGGACTCAATACCCTACTAAAAATTTACAGGAAACTTGCTCCACCAATATGGAAACAAACAACAAAAACAAAGAAAGAACAATGTCTCAATTGACAACACTAGAATTCACCCAACTTGGACTCAACAAGGACTCAATTAAACTGAACTTTCAGACCAGAAACTGTGATGCCCCGAAAGGATGAGTATGAGAACCCGAAAATTTTTATATATTTTCGAGACATTATTTTGTTTCCTTGTCTATAATTTTATGCCTTTCTTCAATATATTAATTTCTTATACATTTTTATAAGGGAATATAGTTTTCAAATCATTTCCTTGATACAAGTTAGTTCATGTTAAGTTTGAAGTGTATACCGAATGTGGGACCCACTAGTGCGGTAAGTTCGATAAATTCGGCCAACTAGATTAAGTTTTGTATACTGGGTTTAATTTATCAAATGTTAAGAGATAATTAGAGGTGACTTAGATGGTTTAATCATGGAGAGACAAAATGATAAGCTTTAAGCTAAAAGGTGACAAGTGTTACCATTCAATTCATCTTTGGACTTTTGACCAAGATATTTTTACTTTCTTAAAACTAATTTTGGCCAATTTATTTCTTCATTTTTAGCTCCTTTGGTCAGCCCTCTCAACAAGAAAAGAAAAGAAAACTCTCAACTTGTTTCTTCCATTTCTTGCCTTGATCTCACAAACCAACCGTTAAAACTTTGATTTGCTCCATAAAAACCTTTCTCTTGGTAGGATTAAGGTGAGTGGTGAAGTGGTTTGAGAAGCAAAGGTGCTAAGTTGCTTGTTGTCTTGAGGTTACAAGGTGAGTTGTTAAGAATCTTTTCCTTTAGCTTTGATAATGTTCAATTGGTGGCTTTATTGGTTTAATATAATGACATATGGTGTGATTATGGTTTGTTTATGGTTGGAAGTAAAGGTTTGATGAATTTTGATTTATTATTGTTATTTTTCTATTTTGTATGAAGATCATGGTATGATGGCTGGTAATGGTGTAAAATGAAGCTTGTATATGTTGGTTGAAATTGGTTGCGGAAAATTTCAGTTTTGTGCGGAAATTCCAGGTTTAGGGTTTACATTTGCCCTGTTCTGACCGGATTTATTCGAGCATGTTAGAGGCCGAATCAGGCTTAGGTTAAAACATGAAAGTTGTAGAAAATGGTGTCAAATAGCTGCCTACAAAATTTCAGCTCGACCTGAGCACTGTAGCATGTGAAATGACCAAAATACCCTTGACTGTCCATGAACCCTGTTCCGCGCCCAGATTTCTGTTTTCGTGGAGTTTTCCATTTTTGATCATGAAAATGCATGATTTGGCCATGGAAGTCTTCATAAGGAATGTAGGTATATGTTTTGGTTTCGAAACGCCATAAGATTAGTTTCAATCCGATAAGGGTAGCTTCAGTTATGGATATTGTGCCGAAAGGTGTTAAACGGAACTTTTATACGTTAACTGCGATCGTTACGGAAAATTTACGCTTGAGGGAATGAATTCCGGTTTCTAGGGTTTAATTGGGGGTTTTTCTAATGGTGGCTCTTAAGCTTCTAATTAGCTTTGATTGAGGGATATTGTGGTCTAATTGGATATATTTTATTGCTTATTAACCGTATGTGTGATTGGTAATACATTGTAGGTTGGAAATGAAACATTTATGGGAAAACGCTGTCCGAACTTTGAGAATGTATGATTGCTTTGAGTTTGTAATTTACGGCTTGGGCTCGGGCAAGGTAATGATATACGATGGATGATTTCTGAGGCATGGAGGTGAGTGACCCTAAACTGTTTCCAAAGTACTTTTGAAATGTTTCTTGCATTATTTACTCGACTGCATATCATGTGTGTGCGCATGTGAGTTCATGACATGATTTGGATTAAATGAGTTCTTGGGGAGTCTTGTGCTGAACACCAACGTCTCCACTCCTGTTTATTGTTCATGACATGATCTGGAGCACCAACGTTGCTCCCCCTTATTGTTTAACGTTAAGTAATCTATTTGAGCGTTGGGTGTTTAAGTGCAATGATTTCACTGGCTCATGAGAGCAATAAACGTACATTTGATTACTGATTCATGACATCATTGAAATGAACGATTGTGACATATATTTGATTACTGATTTTATTGGTTACTCACTGAGCTGTTAGCTCACTCCAAAACTATTTTATTCCCCTCCATAGGGCTCGTGGCGAAGGAAAGACTTGTAGTACTTATTCACGTGGGTGGATGGCTTATATCTTATACAGTTTAGATTTGGAATTGAAGTGGATGTTTGTGTACTTTGAATTTTGAATTTTCTCCTGTATAATAGTTGGTATTAAGGATCGAATGGATGTATGAAGCGGAAACTAATTCTAAGCGTGGATGCTTCGCTTATGATATGTAAATTTGTGGAACATTTGATGTATATTTGAGACTTATATTGTAATTTATTTGAGGATTATAGTGAATGACTAAGTCCCGGCGAGAGCTGGGCAGGCGGTCCGCCGAACCCCCTGGGTACGCCCTAGGGGGAAGTGGGGCGGTCACAATTGGTATCAGAGCTTAGGCTTCAGATTCCTGTAGTGTATCCTAGACTTGAAGTTTAGGATACCGGACTGTGGGTTTGATTTGAAATATTAGTGATTCTTGCGGGATGTCTCGACTTGATTGGCACAAGATGGAATGTCGATGACGACATTCTTTTAAGGAGAGGAGTTTGTGATGCCTCGAAAGCATGAGTGTGAGAACCCGAAAATTTTATATATTTTCAAGATATTATTTTGTTTCCTTGTCTATAATTTTATGTCTTTCTTCAATATATTAATTTCTTATACATTTTTATAAGGGAATATAGTTTTCAAATCATTTCCTTGATACAAGTCAGTTCACGTTAAATTTGAAGTGTATACCGGATGTGGGACCCACTAGTGCGGTAAGTTCGATAAATTCGGCCAACTAGATTAAGTTTTGCATACTGGGTTTAATTTATCAGATGTTAAGAGATACTTAGAGGTGACTTAGATGATTTAATCATGGAGAGACAAAAGGATAAGCTTTAAGCTAAAAGGTGACAAGTGTCACCGTTCAATTCATCCTTGGACTTTTGACCAAGATATTTTTACTTTCTTAAAGCTAATTTTGGCCAATTTATTTCTTCATTTTTAGCTCCTTTGGTCAGCCCTCTCAACAAGAAAAGAAAAGAAAGCTCTTAACTTGTTTCTTCCATTTCTTGCCTTGATCTCACAAACCAACCGTTAAAACTTTGATTTGCTCCATAAAAACCTTTCTCTTGGTAGGATTAAGGTGAGTGGTGAAGTGGTTTGAGAAGCAAAGGTGCTAAGTTGCTTGTTGTCTTGAGGTTACAAGGTGAGTTGTTAAGAATCTTTCCCTTTAGCTTTGATAATGTTCAATTGGTGACTTTATTGGTTTAATATGATGACATATGGTGTGATTATGGTTTGTTTATGGTTGGAAGGAAAGGTTTGATGAATTTTGATTTATTATTGTTATTTTTCTGTTTTGTATGAGGATCATGGTATGATGCCTGGTAATGGTGTAAAATGAATCTTGTATATGTTAGTTGAAATTGGTTGCGAAAAATTTCAGTTTTGTGCGGAAATTTCAGGTTTAGGGTTTACATTTGCCCTATTCTGACCGGATTTATTCGAGCATGTTAGAGGCCGAATCAGGCTTAGGTTAAAACATGAAAGTTGTAGAAAATGGTATCAAATAGCTGCCTACAAAATTTCAGCTCGACCTGAGCACTGTAGCATGTGAAATGACAGAAATACCCTTGACTGTCCATGAACCCTGTTCCGCGCCCAGATTTCTGTTTTCGTGGAGTTTTCCATTTTTGATCATGAAAATGCATGATTTGGCCATGGAGGTCTTCATAAGGAATGTAGGTATATGTCTTGGTTTCGAAACGCCATAAGATTCGTTTCAATCCGATAAGGGTAGCTTCAGTTATGGATATTGTGCCGAAAGGTGTTAAACGAAACTTTTATACGTTAATTGCGATCGTTGCGAAAAATTTACGCTTGAGGGAATGAATTTCGGTTTCTAGGGTTTAATTGGGGTTTTTTCTAATGGTGGCTCTTAAGCTTCTAATTAGCTTTGATTGAGAGATATTGTGGTCTAATTGGATATATTTTATTGCTTATTAACCGTATGTGTGATTAGTAATATATTGTAGGTTGGAAATGAAGCATTTATGGGGAAATGCTGTCCGAACTTTGAGAATGTATGATTGCTTTGAATTTGTGATTTAGGGCTTGGGCTCGGACAAGGTAATGATATATGATGGATGGTTTCTGAGCCGTGGAGGTGAGTGACCCTAAACTGTTTCCAAAGTACTTTTGAAATATTTCTTGCATTATTTACTCGACTGCATATCATGTGTGCGCGCATGTGAGTTCATGACATGATTTGGTTTAAATGAGTTGTTGGGGAGTCTTGTGCTGAACACCAACGTCTCCACTCCTGTTTATTATACATGACATGATCTGGAGCACCAACGTTGCTCCCCCTTTATTGTTTAGCGTTAAGTAATCTATTTGAGCGTTGGGTGTTTAAGTGCAATGATTTCACTGGTTCATGAGAGCAATAAACGTACATTTGATTACTGATTCATGACATCATTGAAATGAACGATTGTAACATATATTCGCTTATGATATGTAAATTTGTGGAACATTTGATGTATATTTGAGACTTATATTGTAATTTATTTGAGGACTGTAGTGAACGACTGAGTTCCGGCGAAATCTGGGCAGGCGGTCCGCTGAACCCCCTGGTGTGAATTCCCCCTGGGGTACGCCCTACGGGGAAGCGGGGCCGTCACAGGTGGTATCAGAGCTTAGGCTTCAGATTCCTGCAGTGTATCCTAGACTTGAAGTTTAGGATGTCGGACTGTGGGTTTGGTTTGAAATATTAGTGATTCTTGCGGGATGCCTCGACTTGATTGGTACAAGATGGAATGTTGAGGACGACATTCTTTTAAGGTGGGGAGTTTGTGACGCCCCGAAAGGATGAGTGTGAGGACTCGCAAATTCCTTATATTTTCTCAAAAATGCCCTTTTATTTGGAAATTATTCTTTTACTATGGCCTACTACTCAATCATTCCTCAATAAGTGCAAATGAACCTGGAAAGTAGGGTTTCACCTTCCGTTTTCAAGTTGGAGCAAGTTAGGGTTTTTCACGTGTATCCGTAGTGTAATTATTCGGTACCGAGTGAGGATCAAATTTGGTGCTTAAGAGTGACTTTTGGATGAGAAAATATTATATGATTTGAAGTGATAATAATTAGTGATTAGAAAGTAAAAACCCTAGTATACGCGATTTAAGAAAAATCGGCTCGAACTGACGGGTACCGTTTGTTATCGGGTAAACACACCACTTGACCCATACTTTATTACCTTAATCTTCTCATTTTATTTCAGCTAATTAACCCTCAAAATATCTCATACATCAGCCACAATATTTGACCAAGAAAACAAGAGAGAAAAGAAAAAAAATTGACTTCCAATCCAAGGGTGACATGTGTCCACTTTGACCCAACTTACTTGCTATCATTTTAACCTTCTTTGAAGCTTCAATTGCACTTCATTTCAGCCTCTATTTCTGCCATATGAACCGTGAGAAAGAGAGGGAAAAGCCAAGAGAAAGAAATCATAATCCATCTTGAGTTTGGTTCACTTAAGTGAGAAAACAAGAAATCTAAACCGATTAATCAATAGTTTGAGAGCTTGGGAAGCTTAAGGAACCAGAAATTTCAAGAGGAGTTGAAGTATTACTCTTTCAAGCTTCATTTGTTGAGGTATTTGCAGCCTATACTTGTTATATGGACGATATATGTTGTATCTAAGCTTATATAAGTGGTTGTAGTGATGATTGGAGCAAGGAATGAACAAAGTTTCATTGAATCCCAAAAATTCCAGATTTCTGAAAAATTTCAGCCTTGTTTTGTCTGATTTTTTTGCATCATGTTAGAGGCCGAATTAGACTTGACATAAAACATGAAAGTTGTGTAGAATGAGATTTTATAGGTGCCTACAATATTTCAGCTCAATCGGAGAAATGTTGCCTGTGAAAAGACCAAATTACCCTCACTATTTTAGGATGTTTCCAGTGTTCCGTTTTAGTCAGTTGATCCAGTTTATCATGTTCATTCACTAGGATCCGTGCTGATTTAGCCATTTTTCAAAACAAGAAAGTTTTAGTACTCTGTCTTAGCTTTTCAACACGTACAAGAACACCTTAAATGGGCCTTGGTAGCCTGAGATATGACCATTCTAGTGCAGTGCGGTTTATTAGCCGTGTTGTTGGAAGTTGGCTCTGTAAATTGAGAATTTGACTAGGTTACACTGGAAATTTGAATAAGTGACCTTCATGGAAGTTGTAGGACTTTGTCTTAGATTCAAAACGGTATAATGTTCACTTCGATCCGATAAGCGTAGCCTCGAATGTGTCCTTTCCGCAAAACCCTATCAAATCTGTCTTTTGCTAAGGCTCATTTCCGCACTTGTTATTAACTTGAATTTTGTCCTTGTATTGTCTTAAGCCTATTGGACGGCTATTGAAGTTAGATTGTTGTGTGTGTACCTTTGGGTTTGAATGAGAAAAATAATGAAGCCAAAATCGCTGGAAATAGGAAAATACAAAGGGCATGCTGCCCAAATTTACACTTGAGAGAATGAATTCCGGTTTCGAGGGTTTAATTGGGGGTTTTTCTAATTGTGGCTCTTAAGCTTCTAATTAGCTTTGATTGAGAGATATTGTGGCCTAATTGGATATATTTTATTGCTTATTAACCGTATGTGTGATCGGTAATATATTGTAGGTTGGAAATGAAGCATTTATGGGGAAATATTGTCCGAACTTTGAGAATGTATGATTCCTTTGAGTTTGTGATTTAGAGTTTGGACTCGGGCAAGGTAATGATATATGATAGATGATTTCTGAGCCGTGGAGGTTAGTGACCTCTAAACTATTGGCAAAGTTACTTTTGAACGTTTTCTTGCATTATTCACTCGATTGCATATCATGCGTGCTTGCATGTGAGTTCATGACATGTTTTGGCTTGAAATGAGTACTTGGGGAGTCTTGTGCTGAACACCAACGTCTCCTCCATTTGTTTATGTTCATGTTCATCTGGAGCTCAAAAAGGGGTTCCCTATTCCTGTTTACTGTTACTGGATCATTTTGAGCGTTGGGTGTTTACGTATAGTGATTTTGTTGATTTTGATCCCTATCTTTTGATGTTTACAAAACAAATGGATGATACTAATATTTCTTCAAGATATATTTTCAGTTATGAAGTTATTTGATTCCATGAACAAATGCAATTGAAAGAAAACAAAGTATGCTGAAGCTGTCGGACGCTCAAAAAGACTGCATCGGACGTTCGACAACCATTGAGTATCTTCGGACGCAGAAAATCAGCCTATCGGACGTCCTAAGGAATTGAAGAAAAATTTCCAATTTTACATCATACCTTCGGACGCAGAAAACCAGCCTATCGGACGTCCGAAAGAATTGAAAAAAATTTCTCAAACTCACTGCCTGCTGTCGGACGCATAAAACAGGGCTATCGAACGTCCGACACTACCAACAGTTAGTTGACTGTTCAGCTACTTTCTATCCGTTGGAAGCATTAATGAGGCACTTTTTTGATCCCATATAAATAGTGGTTGGTCAGATACTTCAAACAACTTTGGCACACTGAAGATACAAAAGATTTAGAGAGATTTTAGTGAGAAAATACTCTTCAAAGAAGATTTGTAGTTTTAGTGGTGTGAGGTTCATTGTAAGCTTTTTATTTGTGAGTGAATACTTCATGAGTGTAGCTCTGTGAGGGTTATTCGAGTGATAGTAAAACTTTCTTGCTTGACCAAGTGCGGCTTCGGGCGAGGAGGAAGTGATCCTTCTTTTGTACACAAGAGTGATTGTAATTCATCAACTTGAAGTAGCTTGTTTGAATCGATCTACAAGCTCAAGAGGAGCTAAATAGTTAATTGGTTTGCAATTCTTTCCTTTTTATTTACTTGTTCTTACGTTTATGATTTTTAAATTGTTTATCTCTTCTACTCACTAGCACTTGTGCTTTCTTATCAACTGCTCCATTGTGTGGTCGCCTAAAAAAGGGTTGTTTTCGGGCCTTACAATTGGTATCAGAGCTTGGTCTCCTAGAGATTAAGCTCAATCGGCTTTGGAGTAAAGATGACAACCAACAATGTTATGTTTTTTGAAGGACATTCTGTCATTAGACCACCTATGTTTAATGGGTCAAATTATGTGAGTTGGAAAGAAAAAATGATTATCTTTTTGCAATCTATTGATATTGAACTATGGTTTATCATTAGTGAAGGTCCATATGATGCCTCTCTTATAGATGAAAATATTCAGAGATTTAGACCAAAAACAAGAAGTGAATTGACTGCTATAGATAGAACTCATCTCACCCTAAATGCAAAAGCTATGAATGTGATATTTTGTGCTTTAGACTCAAATGAATCTATTAGAGTCAAAGGTTGCAAGTCAGCCAAGGAAATTTGGGATAAACTGAGAGAAATTCATGAAAGTAGTGAGAATGTTAGAGAACAAAAGAAGTCCATTCTAGTTACAAAATATGAATCCTTCAAAATGCAACCTCATGAAAATATTGATGAAATGTATTGTAGATTCAATGATCTCATTAAAGATTTAGAGGTGCTGGAAAAAGAATATTCTCTAGGTGAGAAAAATAGAAAATTCTGAATGCCTTGTCCAATGATTGGGGAAATAAAGTGACTGCTATTGAGGAGGCTAAAGATTTGAATACTATGCCTATTGAATCTCTTATTAATTCTCTTACCTCTTATGAGCTGAAACTTAAGATTAAGGTGCAAGAGGAAGAGGATGCAAAAGTGCGAAAGAATATTGCTCTAAAAGCCTCACAAGATGAAGTTGATTCTGCCGCCCTAGATGAAGAAGATGTGGAAGGTGATGATAATAATATCACACACATCACAACAAGTTTCAAACGAATACTCAACAAGAAGAGATTCAGAAAAGGTGGACCTAGCAATTCATTCCCAAATCAGTTCAACAACTCGAGAAATAAAGGGAAGCTAGAGTTCAACAAAAGGCAAACTGATAACTGTTTTGAATGCGGCCATCCTGGATACTATGCAAGTGAATGTCCAGTGATGAAGAAGAAAGAAGGAAGAAAACCAAGATTCAACAAATTTCAATTCACATGGAATGAGTGCAACTCCGATGGTGAAATTGAAGAGGATGAAGAATCTGCTCAATTGGCTTTTATGGCCATTGGAGATGATGAGGTAACATCTTGTAACTCTCAAGTTGAAAGTGATGATGAAACTGATGATGATCTTGAATCTTTCATTATAAAATTGCATGATAGTTTGAAAGAGTCCTATACTAGAAACAAGGAGTTAAAACAGAAAATTAGTTTTTTGCTTCGAGATAATGCAAATCTTCTTCAACAAAATAAAATGTTGATAGCTGAAAATGATTATTTCAAAAAGAGTGAGACTGCTTTACATTTTGAACTTGATAGAAAAACAAAACTTTGTGAATTGTTCAAAAAGGAACAAGGTGATTTGAAAAGAAGAATGAATGGTCTAAATGAGTTGCTTAAACACAAGAAACAGGTCTGTTTTCAAAAGAATAGGTTGAATTCTAATTCCAATGAATTTGCTATTTGTAAGAGAAGACAAGTAAGATTTATTAAATCTGTTCATGTAAATAACTCTTTGGTTATATGTAATTTTTGTTGTCAAAAAGGTCACATGAAAAATGATTGTTATGTGAAAAAAAATATGAGAAGAGGCATGAAATACATGTGGATAGTTAGACATGATACTAACTTTAACAAGTAGGAGATTTTGTTAATCATTGCAATGATTCTTGTTCATAATTTTTTGATATTTCTGATACTTTGATCTGAGTTTTCGCTGATATTTTTGAATACTACTAAATCTGTATGATGTCAAAAAGGGAGAGAAAAGAACTATTCTGATTTAACGATGATTTGCTTTGTTAATCTTTCTGTGATATATTGGTAATTGCTGTGATTGCTGTCATTTCTTTATTTTTATTGGATTCTCTGTTACTGTTGCTGGATTTTGGTAGCTGATTTTTACTCTCATCTTATGATGACAAAAAGGGGGAGAAATGGATGCTATGTGTTAGAGGAGTTATTCTGAAATTATAAGTTTGGTTGCCATGAGTGAGGGGGAGTTTATGCTCATATGCTCAATCTTTTTCCTTCCTTCCATCCATTGTTTTGTCATCATCAAAAAGGGGGAGAATGTTGATCTTGATCCCTATCTTTTGATTTTTACAAAACAAATGGATGATACTAATATTTCTTCAAGTTATATTTTCAGTTATGAAGTTATTTGATTCCACGAACAAGTGCAATTGAAAGAAGACAAAGTATGCTGAAGCTGTCGGACGCTCAAAAAGACTGCATCGGACGTCCGATAACCATTGAGTATTTTCGGACTCAGAAAACCAGCCTATCGGACGTCCTAAGGAATTGAAGAAAAATTTCCAATTTTACATCATACCTTCGGACGCAGAAAACCAGCCTATCGGACGTCCGAAAGAATTGAAGAAAATTTCTCAAACTCACTGCCTGCTGTCGGATGCATAAAACAGGGCTATCGGACGTCCGACACTACCAACGGCTAGTTGACTGTTCAGCTTCTTTCTATCCGTTGGAAGCATTAATGAGGCACTTTTTTGATCCCATATAAATAGTGGTTGGTCAGACACTTCAAACAACTTTGGCACACTGAAGATACAAAAGATCTAGAGAGATTTTAGTGAGAAAATACTCTTCAAAGAAGATTTGTAGTCTTAGTGGTGTGAGGTTCATTGTAAGCTTTTCATTTGTGAGTGAATACTTCATGAGTGTAGCTCTGTGAGGGTTATTCGAGTGATAGTAAAACTTTCTTGCTTGACCAAGTGCGGCTTCGGGCGAGGAGGAAGTGATCCTTCTTTTGTACACAAGAGTGATTGTAATTCATCAACTTGAAGTAGCTTGTTTGAATCGATCTACAAGCTCAAGAGGAGCTAAGTAGTTAATTGGTTTGCAATTCTTTCTTTTTTATTTACTTATTCTTACGTTTATGATTTTTAAATTGTTTATCTCTTCTACTCACAAGCACTTGTGCTTTCTTATCAACTGCTCCATTGCGTGGTCGCCTAGAAAATGGTTGTTTTCGGGCCTTACAGATTTCACCGGCTCACGAGAGTAATAAACGTACATTGGATTTCTGATTCATGACATCATTGAAATGAACTATTGTGAAAGATATTTGATTACTGATTTTCTGGTTACTCACTGAGCTTTTAACTCACCCCAAAACTATTTTTATTTCTCCTCCACAGGGCTCGTGGCAAAGGAAGGCTTGTAGTACTTATTCACGTGGTTGGATGGCCTATATTTTGAACAGTTTAGATTTGGAATTCCTCCGGTATAATAGCTGGTATGAAGGATCAGAGTGGCACAGTGGAAGCATGGACGGTTCGCTTATGATATGTAATTCTTGGAGAATTTGATGTAAAATTTGATATTTATATTATAATTTGTTTGAAGTTGTAGTGAGTGAGTTCCGGCGAGAGTTGGGCAGGCGACCCGCTGAACCCTGGGGTACGCCCTAGGGAGAAGTGGGGCCGTCACATGTGGTATCAGAGCTTAAGCTTTAGATTCCTGTAGTGTATCCTAGGCTTGAAGTTTAGGATGCCGGACTGTGGGTTTGGTTTGAAATATTAGTGATTTTTGCGGGATGTCTCAACTTGATTGGTATAAGATGGAATGTCGAGGACGACATTCTTTTAAGGTAGGGAGTTTGTGACGCCCCGAAAGGATGAGAGTGAGGACTCGCAAATTCCTTATATTTTCTCAAAAATACCATTTTATTTGGAAATTATTCTTTTACTATGGCCTACTACTCAATCATTCCTCAATAAGTGCAAATGAACCTGGAAAGTAGGGTTTCACCTTCCGTTTTCAAGTTGGAGCAAGTTCGGGTTTTTCACGTGTATCCGTAGTGTAATTATTCGGTATCGAGTGAGGATCAAATTTGGTACTTAAGAGTGACTTTTGGATGAGGAAATATTATATGATTTGAAGTGATAATAATTAGTGATTAGAAAGTGAAAACCCTAGTATACGCGATTTAAGAAAAATCGGCTCGAACTGACAGGTACCGTTTGTTACCGGGTAAACACACCACTTGACCCATACTTTTTTTTTTCCAAAAGATTTTTCCTTTTATTACCAACAATTGAACACAAATGAAGGAGGGAACAAACCCCCAAGGAGCTGAAGATTGCAACCAGAACACACCCTAAACCTCATCAATTACCCAACGAACCCCCGGCACTCCACGCGCGTCAAGAATAATCGAAGCCCTAACTAATGCCGGTAGTTGCTGAAACTGATCATACACCCGGGTGCCTCCAGCCCCTATAGCTGCTAGCCTATCCGCAGAAGAATTGGCCTCGCGGAAAATATGTGAGAATGAAGCCGAAAAACCTTGCAATAAGTCTCTAACTTTCCTCAATGTATTACATAATGGCCACTTAGCTATTACCCCCGAGCCAACCAGCTGCACCAACGCTTTGGAATCCACCTCGACTAATGACGGACAAAGCCCCCGTTGATGACACAACTGCAAACCACACAGCAAAGCCATACTTTCTGCCTCCAACACAGCCTGATCTCCAAATTCTTTGTAAAAAGCAAAAATCAATTTTCCCTGACTATCGCGCAACAGACCACCACCCGAGGCCCTACCACAATTCACGCTGGCGTCCGAGTTGAGCTTAAGCAGCCCCAGTGGAGGTTTCTCCCAGGCAACCGCACAAGGGATTCTCCTCCGCGGAGAGACCTTAATGGATCTTAGCAACTCGCAATCCCCATCCCCTGTAAAGTGCACCCGACGAAGCTTACCTGCCCTTCCAAGCTGTTCTAAAAAATAGTCCACCTCGCGGAGTATCTTGCAGACCTCCCATCGCAGGCCCTGATAGCGCTCCTGGTTCCTGGCTAGCCAAAGGAACCAGCACACTACAATTGGCATGACTACCCGAATGTGATCCTTCGCAGAGGAAACTGAAGTAAAGTGCCATGAGACAAATACCGACGCCATACTCGAGCAATTACGCAAAAGAAAACCAAAACGGCCAGACACTCTCCACCACACTTCCGATGGAACCGGGCCAGTCAAGAAAACATGCAAAAGAGCCTCCTCCGCCTGGTAGCAACACCCGCACCGAGAGGGCAAAGCCAAACCCCGACAACGCAATGTCATATCCAGAGGGCAAAAATGTCTTTCTTGACTTGACCCATACTTTATTACCTTAATCTTCTCATTTTATTTCAGCTAATTAATCCTCAAAATATCTCATACATCAGCCACAATATTTGACCAAGAAAACAAGAGAGAAAAGAAAAAAAAAATTGACTTCCAATCCAAGGGTGACATGTGTCCACTTTGACCCAACTTACTTGCTATCATTTTAACCGTCTTTGAAGCTTCAATTGCACTTCATTTCAGCCTCTATTTCTGCCATATGAACCGTGGGAAAGAGAGGGAAAAGCCAAGGGAAAGAAATCATAATCCATCTTGAGTTTGGTCCACTTAAGTGAGAAAACAAGAAATCTAAACCGATTAATCAATAGTTTGAGAGCTTGGGAAGCTTAAGGAACCAGAAATTTCAAGAGGAGGTGAAGTATTACTCTTTCAAGCTTCATTTGTTGAGGTATTTGCTGCCTATACTTGCTATATGGATGATATATGTTGTATCTAAACTTATATAAGTGGTTGTAGTGATGATTGGAGCAAGGAATGAAGAAAGTTTCATTGAATCCCAAAAATTCCAGATTTCTGGAAAATTTCAGCCTTGTTTTGTCCGGTTTTGTTGCATCATTTTAGATGCCGAATTAGGCTTGGCATAAAACATGAAAGTTGTGTAGAATGATATTTTATAGGTGCCTACAAAATTTCAACTCAATCGGAGAAACGTAGCCTGTCAAAAGACCAAATTACCCTCACTATTTTAGGATGTTTCCAGTGTTCCGTTTTAGTCAGTTCATCCAGTTTATCATGTTCATTCACTAGGATCCGTGCTGATTTAGCCATTTTCCAAAACATGAAAGTTTTAGTACTCTGTCTTAGCTTTTCAACACATACTAGAACACCTTAAACGGACCTTGGTAACCTGAGATATGACCATTCTAGTACAGTGCGGTTAATTAGCCGTATAGTTGGAAGTTGGCTCTGTAAATTGGGAATTTGACTAGGTTACACTGGAAATTTGACTAAGCAACCTTCATGGAAGTTGTAGGAATTTGTCTTAGCTTCGAAACGGTATGATATTTACTTCGATCCGATAAGCGTAGCCTCGAATGTGTCCTTTCCGCAAAACCCTATCAATCTGTCTTTTGCTAAGGCTCATTTCCGCACTTGTTATTAACTTGAATTTTGTCCTTATATTGTCTTAAGACTATTGGACGGCTATTGAAGTTAGATTGTTGTGTGTGTACCTTTTGTCGCGCCCCATTTTTTGATAAATAAATAAATGGTTTAAAAATGTATTTTTTGTGATTGGAAAATGAATTGTGATTTAAAAGAAAAAATGGGTCTAAATGGGGGGTTGAGAATGCGACGATTTGACCCAAAATTATAGTTTAAAAAGGGTTTGAAATAAAAATTGGAGTCGCCACTTGGTAATGAGTTAAGGTGTACCAAGTCACCAAAAAATGAATTTTTAAAGAAAAATAGGAAAAAGTAGTAAGAAATCCCTTTTAAACGACTCCTAGTCCACGTAAACCAAAGAAAAAGGTTCGGGAGTCACATTTGACAAAGGGGAAGGCAAGGATAAAATCCAAGGCACCCCTTTGACCTAGCCAAGGCTAGTTGCATGATTTAATCAAAGATTTTCTTGTTTTAACCAAAGAATTTATTACATTTGGATGCACTACATGAATGCAAAAAGAAAGGAAAAATGCAAACCTAAATTCTAAAATGTCTCTTGTAAGGTTTTTGGTCCCAACCACATGAATTGTGGCGGCCAATAAAGGAAAACCTTATAGAGGTCGATTAATGCAAATGATGGCTAAAGTGCAAGTGTGCAAGTGTATAAAAAGGTGCACGTGTGAAATTGTATGAAAAATCCAAGTGTTTGTGTGCAAGTGCATGAAAAGGTGCATGTGTGAAATTGTATGAAAAATCCAAGTGTTTGTGTGCAAGTGTATGAAATATAGTGATAAGTGCATATAGGTGTAATTAAGTGCAATTTTGTGAAGTAGAAATCAAAATGAACAATAAGGCAAGGAAAAGTGATGAGGAATTAAAAAAAATGAGTAAATGATAAATGAGAATGAATGAACCTAAAGGAATGCATCAGGTCGGGTATGGGAATGACTCCTAACTTTTTCAACTTCGATTTTCCCTTTGATTAGAAAGCAAAACTAGCGTGCTAAGGCTATCGAGTAGCCACACTCGCCCGTTTCCCTTATCAGAAGGGGACTCTTCAGGCAAATGTACCCTAACTAGCATGAGATGCAAGACCTAAAGTGAGGGGAAAGGGGAATCGAGGAGCATGCCAAATGATAAAACTAAGGAAAAATGCATGATATGTAGTGAACAGGCAAATAATGCATTAATGAAAAACAAAGGAAAAATCCTATTGGGTCTAGCGTTGGACTAGCCCTTTCTATGAATTCCTACTAGCATTGGACTAGTGGAAACGTACATTCATCCATCACATTCATTCAAGCTATGGAAAGCGAGTAGACATGCCAAACACTTATAAACACCTAGCACATAACATTTAGCATGCTCGACTAGATGCAAGGCCCTAACAAAGCAAATTAACACGTAGCAACTAAGCATGCAAGACACATAAGACGATTAAAGCCCTAACTATTACATTTGCTAGCTAGGCACATGACTTCGATAGGTCTTCATTGAATGCTCCTCCAAGCCCTATCTATTACAAGCCAAGAGGTGTACACATACCCCATAAAAAATAACTTAAATAAAAGCAAAAAGTAAATGACATAAATAAAAGGAATTAAGGAAAGGCTAGGAAAGCAAAGTAGACATGCAATTTTCACTTAGCACGTTGGATCACATAGGAGACACAAAAAGGGATAAAAGAAATTATACCGCCCCCTTTGAATGGTGTCTAAATGAAAGAAAAATGGCTTCAAAACAATAAAAAGGTCACAGTACCTCAAATAGTAAAGTATAACAAAGTCACCAAATCTCTCCTAATTGCAATTTAAATGAAATCAAACAATACATAGTTTCCAATAAAGGGATCCACCAAGGACCCAAATGCAAGCATTAATCAACCATTCAAAGCCAATTGAAACATTTTAGAAACTTTGAAAGTCCAAGAGCAAGAAAAAGGCCAAAGCCAATTTATTTCAGAAAATTCAGGAAGATAGGCGAACACAAGCTCATTTGAACACAAAGTTCTTAAACTCTTGCATTATTTACCACCTAAACAAATGAAAGCAAACAAACAATCGAGTGGAAAAATTGAAGTTGCCAAGGACCAAATTGCGAACATTAACCAAGCATTCAAGCCTAATTAAACATTTTTAGGAACTTCAAAGGTCTAAGAGCAAAGCAAAAGGCAAGTAATGGTTCAAATGCAAATACTTTAGGACTCAATTGCAAGAGATTGAAATGTAGTTGAGCCATAGTGCAACAAAGGAAGACTTGGGGGATTAGAACTGTAATTTTTGAAACATTTCCATGCATGCATGCAGACTAACGTAAGATAACATTCTGCCAAAAAGAAACAAACAATTACTGCACTTTGTTTCACTTTCAAACATAATTTCAGACTTGATCTCATACTTTCCCAGATCTTTCTTGATCCAACATTCAATTGTAAACTAAACAACAAACATGAGATGGACATCCGAACAAGCAAAAACATAGAAGGAAATCATGCAAACATTTAAAAACTTCATGCAAAAAGGCACGGAGAAGCTTTATACAATCAGAAAATCAAAAATCTGTTACAACTTCAGATTTGACATCAAAGTTTGATCAAAACTTCTAAACCAAAACCTCCAAACTTTGAACTAAGCACTAAGACACATAACTTAAACATTCAAACAAGCAAGGAGTAGGAAATTAAACCAAAACCAAAGGAACTTTTCATGCAAGAATGGTTTTAAACTTCAGCATTTTGCATGGCAGATTAGCTCCAAGCTCTCAAATCGAAAACCAGCTTCAAATTCTTATCATGGATGCAAAGGAATGACAAAATCAGAAACACTAAGGACAAGACTTTCTGCCAAGGGAAAACAAAAAGGCAGCAGCTACAAAGGAAAACATTCTGCAACTGAAACCATTTAGCAGCCTACGCAACTCAGGAAAATTTGAGATAGAGTTTTCTGTTTTGCTGCAAAAATTGCAGCTCATACTCTCATGGATGAAATACCGAAAAACATTGTACCAAACTTGTCATTCATCAATCAAACTCACACACATCTTCAAACATAAACTTTAACATAGCCCAAACATGGATGCCTACCCTCATCTATTCCAACCAAAGGAATCAAGCCAAGACGTCAAGAAACACAAAAGAAACGCAGCATGGTTGAAGCTTTGCTCTCTTACTGTTGGTTTCCAGATTCTACCACTTTGTAGCTTATTAACAACTAAAGACAGTTTTGCAAAAGACTTTAAACGCTGCTGTGAAACCCAACTCCCATAAAACAATCATGCCACACAAAATGCAAGCAACGGAAATATGAGATG
The DNA here is from genome assembly GCF_036785885.1 of Coffea arabica. Taxonomy (NCBI): domain Eukaryota; kingdom Viridiplantae; phylum Streptophyta; class Magnoliopsida; order Gentianales; family Rubiaceae; genus Coffea; species Coffea arabica. The sequence continues at coordinate 42,054,527 of NC_092329.1, forward strand.
ATACAACTGGCAAGCTCGGCATACATTCAAAGGTTTATTGCTGTGATTTTTCTGCCACCAAACTTACAACTTATCCCATGCATTTATGTTCATATGACCAAGACCAAAACCATTACTTTTAGCCAAAACTCACACATTCCTTAACCCTTTGTTGCTTACAGGGACCGAGCAGAATATAAAAACCTCTTAAGGTAAACCAAAACAGATTAGAGGGTCATGCAAAATCTGACTAATACAGAGAAGAACTACCATTTGCTAGGCTTACTTATCACAAACATCAGCCATAAATCCCAACACAAAGGCACCTAAAATTCATCATAAAACCACCACCGAGGAGCCCCAAACTACTGTCCCTAAAACCATAGGTCAACCCCCTACGCGTTCCTTAACCATAAATCAAAATAGGAACCACAGAAAAATCCAAACTTGGCATGAGTTTTGGACTGAAATACCTCAGTAAAGGTCGGCCGGTGATGATGGAGGGCTGAAATGGTGGCAGTCGTGGAGATTCACAGTTCCAACGGCTCCTTTGCTCCTTGGGGATGTAGCGCCAGACCTCTTCTCCTCCTTGCTCTCTTCACCCTTTCGGTTATGGCTGAGAAGAGACCGAACTCTCCACTCTCCTTCTCGTTCTTTTCTTCCTCTGCTTTTCCTCTCCAAAGCTCTCTCCCCTTCTTCCTAATCAGCCACCCATCAGCCTCTCTGATTTCTCAGCCTCTTGTCTCTCCTCTCTTTTGCTTGTTTTCTGATTTTTCCCTTTAGTCTACAGCCGCCAACCTTCGTATCTTCTCTCTGTATGCTCTCTTCAATGAAAACCCGTAGCTGTCTTGCCTTTCTCTACGCCGTATGTTTTCTCTTTTCCTTGCAGCCGTCCCCCCTGGTTTTCCTTGCTTCCTGCTCGGCCAAAACTCTCTCAAAGCCTCCCTTTCCAGCCGTCACTTACTTCCCTTTTATGCAGCCACCAACCTCTCCAGTCGTTTCCTTTTTGCTTTTCTTTTTCTCGGCCCTCCCCACTCTCTCTTGCGGCTGCTAACCTCCTCTACTATTTATATGGGCATCTCCAATCCCTAAAACCCAGTCCTCCTTCTGCAATTTGCAGCCAAGGGGCTGCCGAACCTTTCCTTTGCAAGTCGCGGCAGCTCGCATGCCGCGGAGCAATTTTTCCTTTTTTTTTTTTTTTTTTTTTGCAACAACATTAAAAATAACAGAAATAAATAACAAAAAACACTTTAATTAATATTGGATGAAAAATAAACTAGAAACAACAAAAAATGCAATTTCCAAATTCCTCTTTTTTTTCATTTTCCATTTTCATCGTTTTTTTCCATTTTTTCCAAGAAAGCAAAGAATAAAACAAAAATGATTAAAACATATATATATTTTTTGAATGTTTTCCTTTTCCCCTTTTTTTCTTTTTCTAGAAACTCTACGCTAAACTTAAAAACTTATAAAACAAAAACTAAAAACTAAAAATTAAAAAACTAAAAAGTGAATAAAACTAATATGACAAATAAAAATAAATAGCAAATGAACTAGACAAATTAAAAGAGCAAAATGAGTAAAACTAAAATGAAATAACAACTAAAAGTGCAAAACAAACGATAATGAACTAAAAATGCAAACAATCTAAAACAAAAATTATGAAATAGATGCAACATACAAATTATTTAAAATTTGGTGTCTACACCTTTGGGTTTGAATGAGAAAAATAATGAAGCCAAAATCGCTGGAAATAGGAAAATACAAAGGGCATGCTGCCCAAATTTACGCTTGAGGGAATGAATTCCGGTTTCTAGGGTTTAATTGGGGGTTTTTCTAATGGTGGCTCTTAAGCTTCTAATTAGCTTTGATTGAGGGATATTGTGGCCTAATTGGATATATTTTATTGCTTATTAACCGTATGTGTGATCGGTAATATATTGTAGGTTGGAAATGAAGCATTTATGGGGAAATATTGTCCGAACTTTGAGAATGTATGATTCCTTTGAGTTTGTGATTTAGAGCTTGGACTCGGACAAGGTAATGATATATGATGGATGATTTCTGAGCCGTGGAAGTGAGTGACCTCTAAACTATTGGCAAAGTTACTTTTGAACATTTTCTTGCATTATTCACTCGATTGCATATCATGCGTGCTTGCATGTGAGTTCATGACATGTTTTGGCTTGAAATGAGTACTTGGGGAGTCTTGTGCTGAACATCAACGTCTCCTCCATTTGTTTATGTTCATGTTCATCTGGAGCTCAAAAAGGGGTTCCCTATTCCTGTTTACTGTTATTGGATCATTTTGAGCGTTGGGTGCTTACGTACAGTGATTTCACCGGCTCACGAGAGCAATAAACGTACATTGGATTTCTGATTCATGACATCATTGAAATGAACTATTATGAAAGATATTTGATTACTGATTTTCTGGTTACTCACTCAGCTTTTAGCTCACTCCAAAACTATTTTTATTTCCCCTCCACAGGGCTCGTGGCGAAGGAAGGCTTGTAGTACTTATTCACGTGGTTGGATGGCCTATATTTTGAACAGTTTAGATTTGGAATTCCTCCGGTATAATAGCTGGTATGAAGGATCAGAGTGGCGCAGCGGAAGCATGGACGCTTCGCTAATGATATTTAATTCTTGGAGAATTTGATGTAAAATTTGAGATTTATATTATAATTTGTATGAGGTTGTAGTGAGTGAGTCCCGGCGAGAGTTGGGCAGGCGACCCGCTGAACCCTGGGGTATGCCCTAGGGGAAAGTGGGGTCGTCACAGGTGATATCAGAGCTTAGGTTTCAGATTCCTGTAGTGTATCCTAGGCTTGAAGTTTAGGATGCCGGACTGTGGGTTTGGTTTGAAATATTAGTGATTCTTGCGGGATGTCTCGACTTGATTGGCACAAGATGGAATGTCGAGGACGACATTCTTTTAAGGTAGGGAGTTTGTGACGCCCCGAAAGGATGAGTCTGAGGACTCGCAAATTGCTTATATTTTCTCAAAAATGCCCTTTTATTTGGAAATTATTCTTTTACTATGGCCTACTACTCAATCATTCCTCAATAAGTGCAAATGAACCTGGAAAGTAGGGTTTCACCTTCCGTTTTCAAGTTGGAGCAAGTTAGGGTTTTTCACGTGTATCCGTAGTGTAATTATTCGGTACGGAGTGAGGATCAAATTTGATGCTTAAGAGTGACTTTTGGATGAGGAAATATTATATGATTTGAAGTGATAATAATTAGTGATTAGAAAATAAAAACCCTAGTATACGCGATTTAAGAAAAATTGGCTCGAACTGACGGGTACCGTTTGTTACCGGGTAAACACACCACTTGACCCATACTTTATTACCTTAATCTTCTCATTTTATTTCAGCTAATTAACCCTCAAAATATCTCATACATCAGCCACAATATTTGACCAAGAAAACAAGAGAGAAAAGAAAAAAAATTGACTTCCAATCCAAAGGTGACATGTGTCCACTTTGATCCAACTTACTTGCTATCATTTTAACATTCTTTGAAGCTTCAATTGCACTTCGTTTCAGCCTCTATTTCTGCCATATGAACCGTGAGAAAGAGAGGGAAAAGCCAAGAGAAAGAAATCATAATCCATCTTGAGTTTGGTCCACTTAAGTGAGAAAACAAAAAATCTAAACCGATTAATCAATAGTTTGAGAGCTTAGGAAGCATAAGGAACCAGAAATTTCAAGAGGAGGTGAAGTATTACTCGTTCAAGCTTTATTTGTTGAGGTATTTGCTGCCTATACCTGCTATATGGATGATATATGTTGTATCTAAGCTTATATAAGTGGTTGTAGTGATGATTGGAGCAAGGAATGAAGAAAGTTTCATTGAATCCCAAAAATTCCAGATTTTTGGAAAATTTCAGCCTTGTTTTGTCCGGTTTTGTTGCATCATGTTAGAGGCCGAATTAGGCTTGACATAAAACATGAAAGTTGTGTAGAATGACATTTTATAGGTGCCTACAAAATTTCAGCTCAATCGAAGAAACGTAGCTAGTGAAAAGACCAAATTACCCTCACAATTTTAGGATGTTTCCAGTGTTCCGTTTTAGTTAGTTCATCCAGTTTATCATGTTCATTCACTAGGATCCGTGCTGATTTAGCCATTTTCCAGAACATGAAAATTTTAGTACTCTGTCTTAGCTTTTCAACACATACAAGAACACCTTAAACGGACCTTGGTAGCCTGAGATATGACCATTCTAGTGCAGTGCGGTTAATTAGCCGTATAGTTGGAAGTTGGCTCTGTAAATTGGGAATTTGACTAGGTTACACTGGAAATTTGACTAAGTGACCTTCATGAAAGTTGTAGGACATTGTCTTAGCTTCGAAACGGTATAATTTTCACTTTGATCCGATAAACGTAGCCACAAATGTGTCCTTTCCGCAAAACTCTATCAAATCTATCTTTTGCTAAGGCTCATTTCTGTACTTGTTATTAACTTGAATTTTGTCCTTGTATTGTCTTAAGCCTATTGGATGGCTATTGAAGTTAGATTGTTGTGTGTGTACCTTTGGGTTTGAATGATAAAAATAATGAATCCAAAATCACTGGAAATAGGAAAATACAAAGGGCATGCTGCCCAAATTTACGCTTGAGGGAATGAATTCCGGTTTCTAGGGTTTAATTGGGGGTTTTTCTAATGGTGGCTCTTAAGCTTCTAATTAGCTTTGATTGAGGGATATTGTGGGCTAATTGGATATATTTTATTGCTTATTAACCGTATGTGTGATCGGTAATATATTGTAGGTTGGAAATGAAACATTTATGGGGATATACTGTCCGAACTTTGAGAATGTATGATTGCTTTGAGTTTGTGATTTAGAGCTTGGACTCGGGCAATGTAATGATATATGATGGATGGTTTTTGAACCGTGGAGGTGAGTGACCTCTAAACTATTGGCAAAGTTACTTTTGAACGTTTTCTTGCATTATTCATTCGATTGCATATCATGCGTGCTTGCATGTGAGTTCATGACATGTTTTGGCTTGAAATGAGTACTTGGGGAGTCTTGTGCTGAACACCAACGTCTCCTCCATTTGTTTATGTTCATGTTCATCTGGAGCTCAAAAAGGGGTTCCCTATTCCTGTTTACTGTTACTAGATCATTTTGAGCGTTGGGTGCTTACGTACAGTGATTTCACCGGCTCACGAGAGCAATAAACGTACATTGGATTTCTGATTCATGACATCATTGAAATGAACTATTGTGAAAGATATTTGATTACTGATTTTCTGGTTACTCACTCAGCTTCTAGCTCACCCCAAAACTATTTTTATTTCCCCTCCACAGGGCTCGTGGCGAAGGAAGGCTTGTAGTACTTATTCACGTGGTTGGATGGCCAATATTCTGAACAGTTTAGATTTGGAATTCCTCCGGTATAATAGCTGGTATGAAGGATCAGAGTGGCGCAGCGGAAGCATGGACGCTTCGCTTATGATATGTAATTCTTGGAAAATTTGATGTAAAATTTGAGATTTATATTATAATTTGTTTGAGGTTGTAGTGAGTGAGTCCCGGCGAGAGTTGGGCAGGTGACCCGCTGAACCCTGGGGTACGCCCTTGGGGGAAGTGGGGCCGTCACAGGTGGTATCAGAGCTTAGGCTTCAGATTCCTGTAGTGTATCCTAGACTTGAAGTTTAGGATGTCGGACTGTGGGTTTGGTTTGAAATATTAGTGATTCTTGCGGGATGTCTCGACTTGATTCGTACAAGATGGAATGTCGAGGACGACATTCTTTTAAGGTGGGGAGTTTGTGACGCCCCGAAAGAATGAGTGTGAGGACTCGCAAATTGCTTATATTTTCTCAAAAATGCCCTTTTATTTGGAAATTATTCTTTTACTATGGCCTACTACTCAATCATTCCTCAATAAGTGCAAATGAATCTGAAAAGTAGGGTTTCACCTTCCGTTTTCAAGTTGGAGCAAGTTAGGGTTTTTCGCGTGTATCTGTAATGTAATTATTCGGTACCGAGTGAGGATCAAATTTGGTGCATAAGAGTGACTTTTGGATGAGGAAACATTATATGATTTGAAGTGATAATAATTAGTGATTAGAAAGTAAAAACCCTAGTATACGCGATTTAAGAAAAATCGGCTCGAACTGACGGGTACCGTTTGTTACCGGGTAAACACACCACTTGACCCATACTTTATTACCTTAATCTTCTCATTTTATTTCAGCTAATTAACCCTCAAAATATCTCATACATCAGCCACAATATTTGACCAAGAAAACAAGAGAGAAAAGAAAAAAAATTGACTTCCAATCCAAGGGTGACATGTGTCCACTTTGACCCAACTTACTTGCTATCATTTTAACCTTCTTTGAAGCTTCAATTGCACTTCGTTTCAGCCTCTATTTCTGCCATATGAACCGTGAGAAAGAGAGGGAAAAGCCAAGAGAAAGAAATCATAATCCATCTTGAGTTTGGTCCACTTAAGTGAGAAAAAAAAAATCTAAACCGATTAATCAATAGTTTGAGAGCTTAGGAAGCATAAGGAACCAGAAATTTCAAGAGGAGGTGAAGTATTACTCGTTCAAGCTTCATTTGTTGAGGTATTTGCTGCCTATACCTGCTATATGGATGATATATGTTGTATCTAAGCTTATATAAGTGGTTGTAGTGATGATTGGAGCAAGGAATGAAGAAAGTTTCATTGAATCCCAAAAATTCCAGATTTTTGGAAAATTTCAGCCTTGTTTTGTCCGGTTTTGTTGCATCCTTTTAGAGGCCGAATTAGGCTTGGCATAAAATATGAAAGTTGTGTAGAATGATATTTTATAGGTGCCTACAAAATTTCAGCTCAATCGGAGAAACGTAGCCTATCAAAAGATCAAATTACCCTCACTATTTTAGGATGTTTCCAGTGTTCCGTTTTAGTCAGTTCATCCAGTTTATCATGTTCATTCACTAGGATCCGTGCTGATTTAGCCATTTTCCAGAACATGAAAATTTTAGCACTCTGTCTTAGCTTTTCAACACGTATAAGAACACCTTAAACGGACCTTGGTAGCCTGAGATATGACCATTCTAGTGCAGTGCGGTTAATTAGCCGTATAGTTGGAAGTTGGCTCTGTAAATTGGGAATTTGACTAGGTTACACTGGAAATTTGACTAAGTGACTTTCATGAAAGTTGTAGGAATTTGTCTTAGCTTCGAAACGGTATAATTTTCACTTTGATCCGATAAGCGTAGCCTCGAATGTGTCCTTTCCGTAAAACTCTATCAAATCTATCTTTTACTAAGGCTCATTTCCGCACTTGTTATTAACTTGAATTTTGTCCTTGTATTGTCTTAAGCCTATTGGACGGCTATTGAAGTTAGATTGTTGTGTGTGTACCTTTGGGTTTGAATGAGAAAAATAATGAAGCCAAAATTGCTGGAAATAGGAAAATACAAAGGGCATGCTGCCCAAATTTACGCTTGAGGGAATGAATTCCGGTTTCTAGGGTTTAATTGGGGGTTTTTCTAATGGTGGCTCTTAAGCTTCTAATTAGCTTTGATTGAGGGATATTGTCGCCTAATTGAATATATTTTATTGCTTAATAACCGTATGTGTGATCGGTAATATACTGTAGGTTGGAAATGAAGCATTTATGGGGAAATACTGTCCGAACTTTGAGAATGTATGATTGTTTTGAGTTTGTGATTTAGAACTTGGACTCGGGCAAGGTAATGATAAATGATGGATGGTTTTTGAGCCGTGGAGGTGAGTGACCTCTAAACTATTGGCAAAGTTACTTTTGAACGTATTCTTCCATTATTCACTCGATTGCATATCATGCGTTCTTGCATGTGAATTCATGACATGTTTTGGCTTGAAATGAGTACTTGGGGAGTCTTGTGCTGAACACCAACGTCTCCTCCATTTGTTTATGTTCATGTTTGTAGACACCAAATTTTGAATAATTTGTATGTGGCATCTATTTCATGATTTTCATTTTAGATTGCTTGCATTTTAGTTCGTTATTGTGTGTTTTGCACTTTTAGTTGTTATGTTATTTTAGTTTTATTCATTTTTGCCTTGTTAGTTTGTTTATTTCATTTGCTATTTGTCAGTTTAATTTTATTCACTTTTTAGTTTTAGTTTTTAGTTTTTAGCTTTTTTAAAGTTTAGCGTAGAGTTTTCTTGAAAAGATGGAAAAAGAAAGGAAAAAGGAAAATTTGTTCACAAAAATATGTTTATTTCTTTCTTTTGGCATTTTAGTTATTTTTATTAAGTTATTTTGAGAAAGGAAAAAGAAAAAAAAAAAAAGGAAAAATGAAGAAAATTTGAAAAATGGACATTTTTGTTGTTTTTATTTGTTTAGTTTGTTTTTTTTATTATTTGTTTTCATTATTATTATTATTACATGGTTTTGTCATTTTGTTATTTTTGTTTTTATTATTTATATTATGTATTTATATTAAAAAAAAAAAAAAACCTGCTACGCGACATGCAAGCTAACGCAGCTTGCAAGGGAACTTTGAGGCGGCTCCTTAGCTGCAATTACAGAAGAAGTTGCTGGGGTTTAGGGTTGGAAGGGTGCCATATAAAAAGAAAATAGAAAGGCTACGAAGGGGAGAGATTTTTGACAGCCGCAACTTGGGCAAAAACAAAAGAGAGAAAGCTATGAAGAGAGAATGGAAGGTGACGGCTAAGCAGAGAAAGAAACTTTGAAAGATAACGGCTGAGTGAGGAAAATCTGAAGGCTTTTAACGGCTGGGGTTTGGTGAGTGGGCTGGAGAGGAAACCAGAAAAGAAACAAAGGGAGGACTTGACGGCTGAACAAATCAGAGGAGAGGAAGAGCTTCAAGCGGAGGAAAGGGAAGGGAGAGCTTGAGCACCAAATTTGCAGCTTCGAACCTCTACAGTGGAAGCAATCTTTTCATCCACTCTGTGTTCCTGTCTCCACCAGAAGTTAAAGGTAATATCTTGTATCCTTAGTTGCTCATACATCATCAGAGTTGACACACAAAACACAGAAAATTTGGCTGTTGGCATGATGAACGTGTTTTGAAACTCAGCGATAAACGTGTAATCAGTTTCCTGGGTTGCTGTTTTTTCCGTATTTTGTACAATATTGATGCTGAGTTTGGTGTTAAGTGGTTTAAGCTACTTCTTGGGTTTTGTTTGTTGCTCTATGATATCCTATGTATACGTTTTGTTGTCATTTCGAGACCACTAGATGGCAATAAGTAGCTAAAACCTGCGGCAACCAGAATTTTCTTTCTTTCCTTTGTTTGTTCAAGTGTCGATTCTACATCTTATGTTATCTTTAGTGTTCGGTTGATATTAATGTTTTGTTTGGCTGGGATTTTAGCTATGTTTGGGTGGGAAAATTGCGTTTTGAACGAACATAACAATTGCAAACAAGCTCGGCTGGAAGATTGCCGTGAGTTTCATTTTTTCTGTTGCTGCATTTTTTGTCCATTGGCTTTGTTTGAATCTTCAAGGCAGTTTATGCTTGGGTGACATTTGATGATAATGGGGGGTGAATTCCTTACATGTGGTCTTTAGATGACAAGTGGGTAGAGCTTATTTGAGTTTTTCATGTCAATACTTTTAAGCTAAGATAAGAGAAACAAAGGCTGCTGCATTCGGTCTTACCTTTTGCTGTTTTCTCTCTTGCATTTGTTTCACCAAATTTTGGCCATTCAACTTGATGTCTGATCTTATTTGGAGAAAGGAATTGGATGGGTGAAGATTGGTTTGAGTTGGCATGTTTGAGTCTAAAATGTTTGGATCATGATTGAACACTTTGCTGAAAAGCAAACAAGCAGGCTGCTGAAACCATTTCTGCATACATTTTAGAATTTTGGCATGATATATTTCCATGTTTTCTGGTCATCTGGATTGTGATCATTATGTAGCCGGTTACTTGGCTTAAGTTGTGATGTTGGATAGGAACATATCTAGTCAAAGCTGCGTGTTTGAATAAAAAATCTGGTTTGCATGATGAAAATGAAAAGAAATGCCGTGGCTGGAATCTGCTGAATGCATGAGCTTCCTTGTGTCTTTGCATCAGTTTTCTTCTATATTTGAGTTTGTTTGAATTCTGAATTTGTGTGTTATGATGTTTAGATTAACTTTGAATGTTTGGTTGAAAGATTTTTGATCAAAATTAGTGTTGAGGTTGATATCTGCTTGTGAGAATGCAAGTTGCGATGGTTTCTTGGCTGCAGAAATATTTGTTTTGGTTGCAGAATGTTTGCTCACGTAGCTTGCATGAACCTGCATGGAAATTGTTTCAAAATTGCCTCTGAACCTCCCCAAGTCCCTTCTTGTTCTACTAAGGCCCAAGTAATTGGAACATTTAAGCAATTTGATCCCTCTAAGTTTCTCTTTGTGCCACAATAGCCCAAGCATGTTTTAGTATCTTGTAATTAAGTCCTAAAATCATTGCAACTTCAATCATTGTTTGGCTCTTTCTTTATTTTTGGAATCTTTGAAGTGCTTAAACGATTTATTTGGACTTGAATGTTTGAGTAATGCTTGTTTTGGGGCTTTAGTAGATGCTATATTTGGAAATTGAACGAGTTATTCCGTTTTCTTAGTCTTTAAGCATTTTTTGAGCTCATTCAAGTTGCAATTAGGTGGGTTTTGGTGTTTTTGCTTATACTTTACTTTTAAATTGATGCCTTGACCCCTTTATTATTTTGAAGCCATTTTCCTTCATTTGCTTACCATTAGGGGAAGGTATAATTTCTTTTATCTTTGTTTATCTCTCCTATATGATCCAATGTGCTAAGTGAATTGCATGTCTACTTTGCTTTCTTTACATTTCTTTAATTCCTTTAATTCCTTTCATTTACTTTTGTTTTATTAAGTTATTCTTTTAATGGGGTATGTGTACACCTCTTGGCTTGTAATAGATAGGGCTTGGAGGAGCATTCAATGAAGACCTATCGAAGTCATGTGCCTAGTTAGCAAATGTAAAAGTTAGGGCTTTAATTGTCTTATGTGTCTTGCATGCTTAGTTGCTACGTGTTAATTTGCTTTGTTAGGGCCTTGCATCTAGTCGAGCATGCTAAATGTTATGTGCTATGTGTTTACGAGTGTTTGGCATGTCTACTCGCTTTCCATGGCCCTGAATGAATGTGATGGATGAATGTACGTTTCCACTAGTCCAACGCTAGTCGGAATTCATAGAATGGGCTAGTCCAACGCTAGACCCTTAGGGATTTCCCCTCGTTAGTACATGTTTGCATGTTCATTACATGTCATGCATTCTTTTTAGTTTTATCATTTTGCATGCCCCTCGAACCCCTTTTCCCTCCATTTTAGGATTTTTGCATTTCATGCTAGTTATAGAGTTCATTGCTTGAGAGTCCCCTTAAATATGGGATATAGACGAGTGTGGCTTTTTCTAAGCCTTAGCACGCTTGTATTCCCTCTATAAAAGGGCAAATTGAGTCACGATTTAGGTCTCCCCGTACCCAATATGTATACATTCCCTAGGATCATGCATCCACTCTACCATTTTATACTCTTATCACACTTTCATCTTGCACATGTGCACCTTTATATTTTCACTTGCACACGAGCACTTTTGTCATTACTTGCACACATGCACTCCATATTATCATTTCACATACCGCACATTGCCCACTCACGTGCACACTCTCACTTACACATTATTGTCTTTTATTACTTTTTCAAACTCATGCCTTCACATTGCATACATGCATTCCATTCATTTGCATCCCACTCGCATTATTCGTGACTTCTTCAAAGGATCGTCATTGGGCTTCACAATTAATGTGATTGGCACCACTCAACCTTTGAAGAGAAATTTCCCCCAATACCCCTAGGTCTAGGGTTTGCATTCATGTAGTACATCCAAATGTAATAAATTTTTTGGTTAAAACATGAAGATCTTTGATTAAATCAACGCAACTAGCCTTGGCTAGGTCGAAGGGGTGCCTTGGATTTTTATCCTTGCCTTCCCCTTCGTCAAATGTGACTCCCGAACCTTTTTCGTTGGTTTACGTGGACTAGGAGTCGTTTAAAAGGGGTTTCTTACTACTTTTTCCTATTTTTTCTAAAAATTCATTTTTAGGTGACTTGGTACACCTTAACTCATTACCAAGTGGCGACTCCAATTGTTTCAAAAAACCCTTTTTAAACTACATTTTGGGTCAAATCGTCGCATTCTCAAATCCCCATTTAGACCCACTTTTCTTTTAAATCAAAATTCATTTTTCAATCACAAAAATACATTTTTTTAAACCATTTATTTATTTATCAAAAAATGGGGTGCGACAGTTGGCGACTCCACTGGGGACATTCGAGAGTCCGAGCAAATTTGATTTAATCAACCTTTTTCTTCTTTTAACCTTTTCATATATCACATTTGGGTGTTTTAGGGTTGCATTTTTTTTCCTTTTTTAGGATTTTGCATCACTCGCGTCTCAAATTACTCCCTCGCTCACGAATGTATGATTGGTTGATTGGATGTATGTTTACTTACTTGTCTCGCGCTTACATTGCATTTGGGGGGGGTGTGTGTCACCTTTTAGAGCCTCGCGTGGTTCTCAATCCTTTCCCTCAAAATAGGGAGCACTTCATACGTGCACGTTTATTTATTGTTATCCCATTTTATTTTATTTTTCGTGGGCGTTTCCCACACCGCCTTGTAGGATTAGGATCGATCGCCTTGGGTAGGCGGATGGTGTGCGCTGCGCCCATAGCGCTACCTAAGGGATCACTCGAGTCACCGACCAAGGGCCCTGGGAGTGATGACCCTTCGCCTTTAGGTCTGAAGGCTTGGGAGCCGAAGCCTTATCGAGTCTAGTTGCATTAGTGAGCCCCAGCCTCATGCATCCATGTTAGCATTTGCCTAGATTAGAGTCAGCCTCACCCTCTTTTAAGCACATTAGGCACGAGGGAAGGGGTTCCACCCCTTTTACTTGCTTTTATTGTATTTCTTTTCTTAATTGCTCCCAATGTATTATGTGTACTATCAATTGCACTAACCATTCTTTTGTTTTCTTGGATTGCATTCATGGGCCTTAGCAATAAGAGGCCTTTTGGCACTCTTTTAGTGACTTACCCACTAGATAACTCGCATGTTTAAATTTCAGTTATTGCACTTAATTTTCAATAAGTACATTTCACTTTAGACCTCTTCCCCCCGATGCATTATCTATGTCCTTTAGGCCATATTTGTCACATATTTGCATCGCTTTAATAAATGGCATCATGCATTAAACCCTAGAAAGGGAATGCCATTTAGGGGATCCCGTGTTAGGAATAAACCGCCTTGTGTCTCGGATACTTAATCCAAAGAGACTTGCACGTTTACATTTTGTACCATCCAAAGGGGTAGTGCACAAGGTAAGGTAGGATCCGATCGTCTTCATAGGAGCGATCTTTGGACTATGAACGTCTAATAAATCACCTTTTGGCCGTTGTATCAAAATTGGTAAGAATCCCTTGCTAAAGGACATTAATTCGAAGAAATTCATAAATATTTCCTTACTATTGAGACAATAAATGAATGGAGGCCAAATCGTGATTTTAGAAGACTCATAAACTAATTTTTTGAAATAACCAATGGCCAGACAATTCAACCAATCCATTTTGCCAATTCATTCAAAAAGTCATCATTTGACTAATTTACCCTTTTTGGGTGATTTGGTTGATTTTTGAATAAATCATCAATTCATTTGACCAAATTACCCTTTTTAGGGTCATTTGACCAATTTACCCTTTTTAGGGTCATCCGATCGATTTTGAATAAATTGTCAATTCATTTGACAAATTTACCCTTTTTAGGGTCATTCGGCCGATTTTTGAATAAATCACTAATTCAATTTCATTCATTTGGCCAATTTACCCATTTTTAGGGCAACCGAGCCGATTTTGAATAAATCAAGTTTCGTTCAATCTATTTGATCAATTTACCCTTTTTAGGGTGATCTGATTAATTTTAGATAAATTAAATTTCATTCGATTCATTTGACCTGTTTCCCTTTTTAGGGTAATCCGGTCGATTTTTAATAAATTTCATTTAGCCAATTAGGATTTCAATGTCGAATTTGGAAAACCTTGTCGATTTTGAGAAAAACATCCATTGCATCCAGCCATTTGATTAGTTGGGGTTTTGACCCGCGCTTTACTGAGGAAATTTTGTCAAACGAATTCCAGTCTCTTCGATAGGAAGTTCGTCAAGGTCAAACCCGTGCGTTTGTGATCAATTCATTCGGACGTTGTCTTTATTTTGACAATTGTCTTTCATCTCTCCAATTGATCAAATTTTTCAAAATTATTTTTCACTCAAGCAAATGATCAGATCCATCAGGTATGGTATAGTGCCTACCCTAGAGGATTGCATTTTCATGCTAGGCCTACCCTTGGCACAAAAAGGGTTCCCCCCATAGGACATGCATACCGATTTTATATTCTTATTTACTAACTCAGGGTATTTTTCTTTTGTTTTCCCCCTCCCCTGCATTCATAAAAAAAAATGCTTCAATAAGGTGAAAATATTTTTCTATACCTGATGATAATTTGGATCTAATAAAATGTCAAAATTGCAAGTATTGTATGATTTTTGGGCAGATCCTACAATGAAAACATAAATGATTTATCTGGAAGCTCTACGCTAAAGCATCTGAGAGATTTTTGTAATTATTTCCAAAGGAAAATTTTGTATATTTGATTTGTTAATACATTTTGTTCCAAAAGAAAAGGAGACAAAAAGTGTATATGTGGAGCTCTTTACAAGTTTCTCTCTTCTCATTTGTATCGTAATTGAACAGGAATTTTTGTTTCAAACTTTTTCAGCAATAAAATTTTTGGACAATTATTGTCTTGTGTATATGTACATTTCATTCTTTATTGAGCTCATTGGAGATTTCATGATGAATTTTAAGAAATAAGACTAAATTGGGATTTGTTTTCAACCTCCAACCTGAAAATTCGCAAGTGTATGCTTTCTAAAATCCTTGTGTACACTAAATTGGTGATCGGAGCTACACAATAAGAGTGCTCAAGATTGAAAGAGGTCACTCAAGAAACCCAATGAGATACCTTTTCTCTTTCACTGTACAATTCATATTTTGCCCACTTTATTAAGTAAAAAAAAAAATCAAAAAATCAGTCACATTGATTGGTAATTTGCAAATTGGGGCAATCTTTGATTGAAAAGTGTCCATTGTGTCTAATTAGATTCAATCTACATCTTAATGAAAGCAAAAAGGGCGCATTATCCTTGTTTATTTTAGAAATTTGGAACGATACTTCAAGCGTTCGTTTCTCTACCCATACAGATTTTATCATTTGCTCTCCCGTTTGATCCTTTAAAAAGAATAATTTCGTTTCAAATAAGCGCCTTGATTATCACTACCCTACATGGAAAATTTTCAAATATCAAAAGGGGGAATGGATTCTCAATGAGCATTGCGTTACGTTGATTGTCATGAAGTGTAAGAATGATGTTTTGGCCATCATTTCTACAACTTAAATACTGTTTTACCCCTTGCATCCCCGTTTGAGCTAAAAATTGGTGGTTATTTTCAAAGCACCTATGATCGCACCCCATATTGGGGGAAGGAGATTGGGGAGATTTGATTTTTACTTGGGCTTCAATTTTGAAAAAAGAGAAGAGAAAAAAAGAAAAGGAAGAGATTTGTCCGCACGGACCGCCTATGTTTCACAAATATGGATGAACAAAGGTCTTCCTCAGTCAGTAATTCAAATACATGCAAAAAAATTTCGCATTAACGAAAGTTTCCTTTCAGAGTTATTGTAAGGGACGGAACAAAGGTCAGGCTCTCTTCTTTTCCAATCAAACATTCTATCCCTAGTTATCCCTTTTGAGCCATCAGAATAAATTATTTCGTTTGGCAACCCCTGAGAATCGCAAACCCCACACTGGGGCAAGTTTGAGTTTGAAAAAGGAAAAAAGTTTCAAGAAGTGAAAAGTGACAATGCAACAAAATCAAAAGGAAAAGAGAAAAGAGAACCTTAGTTCAAAAATAAACTAGGGCAAATTTTGTGAAAGTTCAAAAAAACGGCAAAAGGCCGAAAAAAAATCAAAAGAAGAAAGAAAATGAAAGAGAAAAAGCCTCAATTGAGCATAAACTGGGGCAAATTCTGATTTAACCCTAAAATAGGGTTGGCACAACAATGCGATCTCAGATTCTTTAAACCATTCTTGAAATCTGCCTTCAAGCCTTAACTTTTCTAAACACCCCACCAGACCCCATTACAAAAGCTGAAAGTCCTGACTTCTGTTCTTTGCAATGGCCCTGTCAAGAAAATTTCTGATGCCGGAAAATTTTAGCTGTATTTCTGAATTGCTTGAGTATGAGGTTGACGCTACTCACCATGTGAAAACCCATCAGCTCGAGGGAAAAGAAAAGAGGCATAAAGCAAAGCAAGAAAAGTGAATGCAAGAAAAATGCAGAAAAATTCGACGCTGAAGTCCCTGGGGAATGATGAGAAAATCCAAACAAAGTCTGAAATCTTTTGAGTTCAAAATAGGGGCAATTTTGGGAAAATGCGATCTTCGGTGCTATGTCCTTGAAAGTTTTATTCTTTAGCTATCGTTTTCAAGCCACATTACAAGCTAACAAAGTCCATCGTTGACTTATTCTTTCATGACAATCCAAAGTGAGTATTATGCTCATAAGAAATCCATCAATTAGTTGTGATCATAGGGGTATAACCAGTTTTCACATGTTTAGCTCTCGCTTCTACCCATTTTGTTGCAAGCCTATAAAGCTTATACATTGACTAAGTTTTCTTAAGAAATGAAGGTGACAAACTATTTGCTTTCATTAAGATGTGACATTGAATGGGTTACATACAACTGGGGCACAAAAATGAGACAAATTCTGACCTCCCATTTCCTTAGCCAAATCAGAAATAAGATCACTGGATTGCTCCTGAAAAATGAGCCAATAAATTGTGATCCATTACCCAAAGCATTGATCTTTCATAATTTGGCATTATTTTGAGAAATTCATCATGAAATTTCCTGTATGAGTTAAGCAAGACATTCAATTTCCTTCACATTGTATAGGAAACACAGTTTCTTACTTGGAAGAGCATCCAAATCAATTTTTGCAATCAAATGGGCCCACACTGGGGCAAAATTTTTATTTGCAAGATTGCTTAAAATAAACCCACACTGGGGCAAATTTTTCAGTCACACTACTCTTTCTATGAATAGTAGTTGCAATTTTTTGAAATTCAAGTGCATGTCATATTTTGGTGAGCCCCTGTGCAGGTATTTATAGTTGAAATCGACGAAAAAGCATCTGGTGATGTGGGAGGCCGATGCCGAAGAAAGAGAAGAAAGAAGGGAAAAGGGCCCTACACTGGGGGCAAATTATTTTGAAAAAGATTCTCTCGAAAATTCAGAAAAATTCAAAAGTCAAAAAATCAAAAATCAAGTTCAAATTCTTGTTTCTTGAAAAATCAAATTTAATTTCTAGTTTTTGACAAATCAAGTTCAATTTCTAGACCAATATTGGCAGGACCGGGTTTTATCCCGCTGACCGCTTACCTCGGCAGGACCGGATTTTATCCCGCTGACCGCTTACTTCGGCAGGACCGGGTTTTATCCCGCTGACCGCTTACCTCGGCAGGACCGGGTTCTATCCCGCTGACCGCTTTATCTACGTTGGGACCGGGTTTTATCCCGCCAATCTCGGCAGAACCGGGTTCTATCCCGCTGACCGCTTTATCTACGTTGGGACCGGGTTTTATCCCGCCAACCTCGGCAGGATCGGGTTCTATCCCGCTGACCGTTTTATCACGTTGGGACCGGGTTTTATCCCGCCAACCTCGGCAGGACCGGGTTCTATCTCGCTGACCGTCCACACCCTGTCAGGCTCAGATGTTATCCCACCGACCAATTCATCACACTAGAGCAAATTTTTAGATAATTTTTCAAACAAGTCTTATACAGTTCTTCATTTTACATTTTCTGTTTGGGTCTATCCCATTTTATATTTTCTGTTCGGGTCTATCCCGTGGGTCTATCCCATTTTTCATTTTCTGTCTGGGTCTATCCCATGGGTCTATCCCATTTAAATTTCTGTCCGGGTCTATCCCGTTTGCATTTTCTGTTCGGGTCTATCCTGTGGGTCTATCCCATTTAAATTTCTGTCTGGGTCTATCCCATTTTACATTTTCTGTTCGAGTCTATCCCATTTTACATTTTCTGTTCGGGTCTATCCCGTGGGTCTATCCCATTTACGTTTCTGTTTGGGTCTATCCCATTTTACATTTTCTGTTTGGGTCTATCCCATTTTACATTTTCTGTTCGGATCTATCCCGTGGGTCTATCCCATTTTTCATTTTCTGTTCGAGTCTATCCCATTTACGTTTCTGTTCGGGTCTATCCCATTTTATATTTTCTGTTCGGGTTAGTCCCGTTTTTAATTTTCATGTTCGGATCAGTCCCGTGTTAGAATTCCTGTTCGTTGGAATCTTTTGCAGCCCAATAACACAGGTAAGTATTTGGTGTCTATTTCTTTGTCTCAAGTTTTTCCAAAACTCAGACAAAGAGGGGCAAACTGTAGACACCAAATTTTGAATAATTTGTATGTGGCATCTATTTCATGATTTTCATTTTAGATTGCTTGCATTTTAGTTCGTTATTGTGTGTTTTGCACTTTTAGTTGTTATGTTATTTTAGTTTTATTCATTTTTGCCTTGTTAGTTTGTTTATTTCATTTGCTATTTGTCAGTTTAATTTTATTCACTTTTTAGTTTTAGTTTTTAGTTTTTAGCTTTTTTAAAGTTTAGCGTAGAGTTTTCTTGAAAAGATGGAAAAAGAAAGGAAAAAGGAAAATTTGTTCACAAAAATATGTTTATTTCTTTCTTTTGGCATTTTAGTTATTTTTATTAAGTTATTTTGAGAAAGGAAAAAGAAAAGAAAAAAAAGGAAAAAATGAAGAAAATTTGAAAAATGGACATTTTTGTTGTTTTTATTTGTTTAGTTTGTTTTTTTTTATTATTTGTTTTCATTATTATTATTATTACATGGTTTTGTCATTTTGTTATTTTTGTTTTTATTATTTATATTTTGTATTTATATTAAAAAAAAAAAAAACCTGCTACGCGACATGCAAGCTAACGCAGCTTGCAAGGGAACTTTGAGGCGGCTCCTTAGCTGCAATTACAGAAGAAGTTGCTGGGGTTTAGGGTTGGAAGGGTGCCATATAAAAAGAAAATAGAAAGGCTACGAAGGGGAGAGATTTTTGACAGCCGCAACTTGGGCAAAAACAAAAGAGAGAAAGCTATGAAGAGAGAATGGAAGGTGACGGCTAAGCAGAGAAAGAAACTTTGAAAGATAACGGCTGAGTGAGGAAAATCTGAAGGCTTTTAACGGCTGGGGTTTGGTGAGTGGGCTGGAGAGGAAACCAGAAAAGAAACAAAGGGAGGACTTGACGGCTGAACAAATCAGAGGAGAGGAAGAGCTTCAGGCGGAGGAAAGGGAAGGGAGAGCTTGAGCACCAAATTTGCAGCTTCGAACCTCTACAGTGGAAGCAATCTTTTCATCCACTCTGTGTTCCTGTCTCCACCAGAAGTTAAAGGTAATATCTTGTATCCTTAGTTGCTCATACATCATCAGAGTTGACACACAAAACACAGAAAATTTGGCTGTTGGCATGATGAACGTGTTTTGAAACTCAGCGATAAACGTGTAATCAGTTTCCTGGGTTGCTGTTTTTTCCGTATTTTGTACAATATTGATGCTGAGTTTGGTGTTAAGTGGTTTAAGCTACTTCTTGGGTTTTGTTTGTTGCTCTATGATATCCTATGTATACGTTTTGTTGTCATTTCGAGACCACTAGATGGCAATAAGTAGCTAAAACCTGCGGCAACCAGAATTTTCTTTCTTTCCTTTGTTTGTTCAAGTGTCGATTCTACATCTTATGTTATCTTTAGTGTTCGGTTGATATTAATGTTTTGTTTGGCTGGGATTTTAGCTATGTTTGGGTGGGAAAATTGCGTTTTGAACGAACATAACAATTGCAAACAAGCTCGGCTGGAAGATTGCCGTGAGTTTCATTTTTTCTGTTGCTGCATTTTTTGTCCATTGGCTTTGTTTGAATCTTCAAGGCAGTTTATGCTTGGGTGACATTTGATGATAATGGGGGGTGAATTCCTTACATGTGGTCTTTAGATGACAAGTGGGTAGAGCTTATTTGAGTTTTTCATGTCAATACTTTTAAGCTAAGATAAGAGAAACAAAGGCTGCTGCATTCGGTCTTACCTTTTGCTGTTTTCTCTCTTGCATTTGTTTCACCAAATTTTGGCCATTCAACTTGATGTCTGATCTTATTTGGAGAAAGGAATTGGATGGGTGAAGATTGGTTTGAGTTGGCATGTTTGAGTCTAAAATGTTTGGATCATGATTGAACACTTTGCTGAAAAGCAAACAAGCAGGCTGCTGAAACCATTTCTGCATACATTTTAGAATTTTGGCATGATATATTTCCATGTTTTCTGGTCATCTGGATTGTGATCATTATGTAGCCGGTTACTTGGCTTAAGTTGTGATGTTGGATAGGAACATATCTAGTCAAAGCTGCGTGTTTGAATAAAAAATCTGGTTTGCATGATGAAAATGAAAAGAAATGCCGTGGCTGGAATCTGCTGAATGCATGAGCTTCCTTGTGTCTTTGCATCAGTTTTCTTCTATATTTGAGTTTGTTTGAATTCTGAATTTGTGTGTTATGATGTTTAGATTAACTTTGAATGTTTGGTTGAAAGATTTTTGATCAAAATTAGTGTTGAGGTTGATATCTGCTTGTGAGAATGCAAGTTGCGATGGTTTCTTGGCTGCAGAAATATTTGTTTTGGTTGCAGAATGTTTGCTCACGTAGCTTGCATGAACCTGCATGGAAATTGTTTCAAAATTGCCTCTGAACCTCCCCAAGTCCCTTCTTGTTCTACTAAGGCCCAAGTAATTGGAACATTTAAGCAATTTGATCCCTCTAAGTTTCTCTTTGTGCCACAATAGCCCAAGCATGTTTTAGTATCTTGTAATTAAGTCCTAAAATCATTGCAACTTCAATCATTGTTTGGCTCTTTCTTTATTTTTGGAATCTTTGAAGTGCTTAAACGATTTATTTGGACTTGAATGTTTGAGTAATGCTTGTTTTGGGGCTTTAGTAGATGCTATATTTGGAAATTGAACGAGTTATTCCGTTTTCTTGGTCTTTAAGCATTTTTTGAGCTCATTCAAGTTGCAATTAGGTGGGTTTTGGTGTTTTTGCTTATACTTTACTTTTAAATTGATGCCTTGACCCCTTTATTGTTTTGAAGCCATTTTCCTTCATTTGCTTACCATTAGGGGAAGGTATAATTTCTTTTATCTTTGTTTATCTCTCCTATATGATCCAATGTGCTAAGTGAATTGCATGTCTACTTTGCTTTCTTTACATTTCTTTAATTCCTTTAATTCCTTTCATTTACTTTTGTTTTATTAAGTTATTCTTTTAATGGGGTATGTGTACACCTCTTGGCTTGTAATAGATAGGGCTTGGAGGAGCATTCAATGAAGACCTATCGAAGCCATGTGCCTAGTTAGCAAATGTAAAAGTTAGGGCTTTAATTGTCTTATGTGTCTTGCATGCTTAGTTGCTACGTGTTAATTTGCTTTGTTAGGGCCTTGCATCTAGTCGAGCATGCTAAATGTTATGTGCTATGTGTTTACGAGTGTTTGGCATGTCTACTCGCTTTCCATGGCCCTGAATGAATGTGATGGATGAATGTACGTTTCCACTAGTCCAACGCTAGTCGGAATTCATAGAATGGGCTAGTCCAACGCTAGACCCTTAGGGATTTCCCCTCGTTAGTACATGTTTGCATGTTCATTACATGTCATGCATTCTTTTTAGTTTTATCATTTTGCATGCCCCTCGAACCCCTTTTCCCTCCATTTTAGGATTTTTGCATTTCATGCTAGTTATAGAGTTCATTGCTTGAGAGTCCCCTTAAATATGGGATATAGACGAGTGTGGCTTTTTCTAAGCCTTAGCACGCTTGTATTCCCTCTATAAAAGGGCAAATTGAGTCACGATTTAGGTCTCCCCGTACCCAATATGTATACATTCCCTAGGATCATGCATCCACTCTACCATTTTATACTCTTATCACACTTTCATCTTGCACATGTGCACCTTTATATTTTCACTTGCACACGAGCACTTTTGTCATTACTTGCACACATGCACTCCATATTATCATTTCACATACCGCACATTGCCCACTCACGTGCACACTCTCACTTACACATTATTGTCTTTTATTACTTTTTCAAACTCATGCCTTCACATTGCATACATGCATTCCATTCATTTGCATCCCACTCGCATTATTCGTGACTTCTTCAAAGGATCGTCATTGGGCTTCACAATTAATGTGATTGGCACCACTCAACCTTTGAAGAGAAATTTCCCCCAATACCCCTAGGTCTAGGGTTTGCATTCATGTAGTACATCCAAATGTAATAAATTTTTTGGTTAAAACATGAAGATCTTTGATTAAATCAACGCAACTAGCCTTGGCTAGGTCGAAGGGGTGCCTTGGATTTTTATCCTTGCCTTCCCCTTCGTCAAATGTGACTCCCGAACCTTTTTCGTTGGTTTACGTGGACTAGGAGTCGTTTAAAAGGGGTTTCTTACTACTTTTTCCTATTTTTTCTAAAAATTCATTTTTAGGTGACTTGGTACACCTTAACTCATTACCAAGTGGCGACTCCAATTGTTTCAAAAAACCCTTTTTAAACTACATTTTGGGTCAAATCGTCGCATTCTCAAATCCCCATTTAGACCCACTTTTCTTTTAAATCAAAATTCATTTTTCAATCACAAAAATACATTTTTTTAAACCATTTATTTATTTATCAAAAAATGGGGCGCGACAATGTTTATCTGGAGCTCAAAAAGGGGTTCTCTATTCTTGTTTACTGTTACTGGATCATTTTGAGCGTTGGGTGTTTACGTACAGTGATTTCATCGGCTCACGAGAGCAATAAACGTACGTTGGATTTCTGATTCATTGTGACGGCCCCATCTTCCCCTAGGGCGAACCCCAGGGATCGGCGGACCACATGCCCAACTCTCGCCGGGGCTCAGTCGTTCACTACAGTCCTCAAATAGATTACAATATAAATCTCAAAAATTACATCAAATTCTCCAATAATTACATGTTATAAGCGAAGCGGATACGATTTCCAACTATACATCAAATGATTCCAAATCCAAACTGTACAAGATATAAGCCATCCTGTCACGTGAATAAGTACTACAAGTCCTTCCTTCGCCTTGAGCCCTGTGGACGGGGATAAAATAGTTTTGGGGTGAGCTAAAAACTCAGCGAGTAACCAGTAAAATCAGTAATCAAATCGGTTTCACAATAGTTCATTTCAATGATGTCATAAATCAAACGATAAGTCAAAAAACAATTACGACATTTACAAGAAACCATACATGAAAAGGATACGTTCGTTCGTTCTTTCGTTCGTTCTCCTGTCATTCCCCTTTCCTTCATTCATTTGAAAATGCATTTTTCATTTATCAATAAAACCCTCGTTCGTTCGTTCGTTCATTCAACCTTTCCTGGACATTGACCAGGCTCCACCAGGCTCCACCAACCTACAAGGTAATACTCGAGTATACCAAACGTTCACCCAGGTCACCATATCGCCCGACCGAGTCCGCATCTGGCTCGAGTCGATCGGTAACAAGGGGCAGTGGCCAGTTCAGCCAAAAGGCTTAAATTCATGCACAAGTAACATTTCAATCGTTCCATCTTTGAAAATTTCATATTTATCGAGGTCGAGTGCGATAAAGTACACACTCGCCTAGAAAACTCGTTTTGAAAATCATTAAAAGCACTTAACACGTTATCAAACAATAATACAAGTCCTGAAGTCAAGAAAATATAGCAAACAAGGAACACTCAAATGCAAGCACGCATGATATGCAATCGAGCAAATAATGCAAGAAAACGGCTCAAAAGTAACTTGGAAACAGTTTAGGGTCACTCAACTCCACGGCTCAGGAACCAACCATCATATATCATTCTCTTGCTCAAATCCAAGTCTTAGATCGCAAACTCAATGCAATCAAGTCCTTTCAAAGTTCGGAAAGCACTTCCACTAAATTTGCTTACTTTTCCAGCCGTCAAGGCTCCATTATTTCCTCAGCCAGTCCCAAAGTCACACAAATAAGTTCATTCAATAACCGTTCAATAAGCTCCAAGTAGTACGAGTACAATTCAAGCTAGGGAAGAGTCTGGAAATGAAAGTTAAGCTCTAAACCATAAAAACAGTTTTTGACATCCGTTTGCGGTTTCGGTACCATTGGCACCACAATTATCGGATGGAGGTGCAAGATGTACTATTTCGAAGCTAAGAGATAGGGCTACAATGTTGAAGAAGGCTACTCAGTCCAGTTTCGAGTGTAACCAGGTCAAAAATGCAATCTACTACACCAGACCTGCAAAAACGGGTTCACAAACCGCATTTTGGTTCAAACATCATAAGTCAGGCTGCCTAAGTCCAAATCAAGTGATTCCAAAGCCATCCGAAAGCTACGATACAAGGCTACATTTCATCAGAAAACCTCAACAACCAATTCCGAAGCATTCCCAACCAGAATAACCAATTACAGACGCAATTATCAAATTCGGATAGAAACAGGGTAGCAGGGGTAATTCAGTCTTTTCACAAGCTACGTTCCTCCGATTGACCTGAACTTTTGTATGCATCTCTAAAATATCATTACCTACAACTTTCATGTTTTAACCCAATGCCAATTCGGCCTCTAACTATGAGGTACTGTGCCGGGCAGAATGTAAACAATTGAAACCCTAACTTTCCAAATTTCTTTCCAAAACAGAAATTTCTTTCAATTAACCACTTTTTCCACCTTCTAGCTTCATTCTAGATCATTTCCAATCATCATACATAGCCACAACATATGAATCATATTAAATCAGAAAAATCATCAATAATTATAAAATTTCACCAAATTCAATCAAAATCAAGATATAATCCACAAAATTCCCTCTTAGGCTACCACAAATCATTACTTTGACATTATCAAGACCAAATGAAGCATTCCCTAGCTACTCACCTTGACATGCAAGAAAAGGAACAACTTGGCACCTTAATCCTCCAAACAACTCCACTAATCACCTTAAACTAGCTTAGCAACTCATTTTTGTGGAGAAATTTGGAATTTAACCGGTAGGTTTGCAAGATTCAAGCTAGAAATGAAGGAAAATTGAAGAAACTCTCTCTCTCTTTCTCTCCTCCATGGCCGGCCAACAAGAAAGAAATAAGAAGAGATTTTTGGGTCAATTTTGTGATATGGTAAAGGTAAAGTTAAATGGTCAAAGTCAAGAGTGAATTGGATGGTGACACTTGTCACCTTTAGGTTTAAAACTTAACTTTTTGTCTCTCTCATACCAATCCATAATTATCTCTTAACACCTTGTAGAAAAATATCACTTAGCACAAAACTCCAACAAGTTTTCAAAAATATATTGCATTTACCGCACTTGCGGGTCCCACGTCCATAATACACTTCAAAATTAACGTGGACTAACTTGGATCAAGAAAATGATTTGAAAACCATATTTCCTTATAAAAATGTATAGAAAATTAATATATTGAAGAAAACAAACTTATAGACAAGAAAACAAAATAATGTCGACAAAATATATAAAAATTTTCGGTTTCTCACACTCATACTTTTCGGGGCGTCACAATCTCCCCTCCTTAAAAGAATGTCGTCCTCGACTTCCCTCTTGTACCAATCAAGTCAAGACATCCCGCAAAAATCACACAAGCATTCCAAACAAACACTAAGAGTCAAATCAAACCCACAGTCCGGCTTCCTAAACTTCAAGCCTAGGATACACTACAGAGATATGAAACCTGGCTCTGATACCACCTGTGACGGCCCCATCTTCCCCTAGGGCGAACCCCAGGGTTCGGCGGACCGCCTGCCCAGCTCTCGCCGGGACTCAGTCGTTCACTACAGTCCTCAAATAGATTACAATATAAATCTCAAAAATTACATCAAATTCTCCAATAATTACATGTTATAAGCGAAGCGGATATGATTCCCAACTACACATCAAATGATTCCAAATCCAAACTGTACAAGATATAAGCCATCCAGTCACGTGAATAAGTACTACAAGTCCTTCCTTCGCCTTGAGCCCTGTGGACGGGGATAAAATAGTTTTGGGGTGAGCTAAAAACTCAGCGAGTAACCAGTAAAATCAGTAATCAAATCGGTTTCACAATAGTTCATTTCAATGATGTCATAAATCAAACGATAAGTCAAAAAACAATTACGACATTTACAAGAAACCATACATGAAAAGGATACGTTCGTTCGTTCTTTCGTTCGTTCTCCTGTCATTCCCCTTTCCTTCATTCATTTGAAAATGCATTTTTCATTTATCAATAAAACCCTCGTTCGTTCGTTCGTTCATTCAACCTTTCCTGGACATTGACCAGGCTCCACCAGGCTCCACCAACCTACAAGGTAATACTCGAGTATACCAAACGTTCACCCAGGTCACCATATCGCCCGACCGAGTCCGCATCTGGCTCGAGTCGATCGGTAACAAGGGGCAGTGGCCAGTTCAGCCAAAAGGCTTAAATTCATGCACAAGTAACATTTCAATCGTTCCATCTTTGAAAATTTCATATTTATCGAGGTCGAGTGCGATAAAGTACACACTCGCCTAGAAAACTCGTTTTGAAAATCATTAAAAGCACTTAACACGTTATCAAACAATAATACAAGTCATGAAGTTAAGAAAATATAGCAAACAAGGAACACTCACATGCAAGCACGCATGATATGCAATCGAGTAAATAATGCAAGAAAACGGTTCAAAAGTAACTTTGGAAACAGTTTAGGATCACTCACCTCCATGGCTCAGGAACCAACCATCATATATCATTGTCTTGGTCAAATCCAAGTCTTAGATCACAAACTCAATGCAATCAAGTCCTTTCAAAGTTCGGAAAGCACTTCCACTAAATTTGCTTACTTTTCCAGCCGTCAAGGCTCCATTATTTCCTCAGCCAGTCCCAAAGTCACACAAATAAGTTCATTCAATAACCGTTCAATAAGCTCCAAGTAGTACGAGTACAATTCAAGCTAGGGAAGAGTCTGGAAATGAAAGTTAAGCTCTAAACCATAAAAACAGTTTTTGACATCCGTTTGCGGTTTCGGTACCATTGGCACCACAATTATCGGATGGAGGTACAAGATGTACTATTTCGAAGCTAAGAGATAGGGCTACAATGTTGAAGAAGGCTACTCAGTCCAGTTTCGAGTGTAACCAGGTCAAAAATGCAATCTACTACACCAGACCTGCAAAAACGGGTTCACAAACCGCATTTTGGTTCAAACATCATAAGTCAGGCTGCCTAAGTCCAAATCAAGTGATTCCAAAGCCATCCGAAAGCTACGATACAAGGCTACATTTCATCAGAAGACCTCAACAACCAATTCCGAAGCATTCGCAACCAGAATAACCAATTACAGACGCAATTATCAAATTCGGATAGAAACAGGGTAGCAGGGGTAATTCAGTCTTTTCACAAGCTACGTTCCTCCGATTGACCTGAATTTTTGTATGAATCTCTAAAATATCATTACCTACAACTTTCATGTTTTAACCGAATGCCAATTCGGCCTCTAACTATGAGGTACTGTGCCGGGCAGAATGTAAACAATTGAAACCCTAACTTTCCAAATTTCTTTCCAAAACAGAAATTTCTTGCAATTAACCACTTTTTCCACCTTCTAGCTTCATTCTAGATCATTTCCAATCATCATACATAGCCACAACATATGAATCATATTAAATCAGAAAAATCATCAATAATTATAAAATTTCACCAAATTCAATCAAAATCAAGATATAATCCACAAAATTCCCTCTTAGGCTACCACAAATCATTACTTTGACATTATCAAGACCAAATGAAGCATTCCCTAGCTACTCACCTTGACATGCAAGAAAAGGAACAACTTGGCACCTTAATCCTCCAAACAACTCCACTAATCACCTTAAACTAGCTTAGCAACTCATTTTTGTGGAGAAATTTGGAATTTAACCGGTAGGTTTGCAAGATTCAAGCTAGAAATGAAGGAAAATTGAAGAAACTCTCTCTCTCTTTCTCTCCTCCATGGCCGGCCAACAAGAAAGAAATAAGAAGAGATTTTTGGGTCAATTTTGTGATATGGTAAAGGTAAAGTTAAATGGTCAAAGTCAAGAGTGAATTGGATGGTGACACTTGTCACCTTTAGGTTTAAAACTTAACTTTTTGTCTCTCTCATACCAATCCATAATTATCTCTTAACACCTTGTAGAAAAATATCACTTAGCACAAAACTCCAACAAGTTTTCAAAAATATATTGCATTTACCGCACTTGCGGGTCCCACGTCCATAATACACTTCAAAATTAACGTGGACTAACTTGGATCAAGAAAATGATTTGAAAACCATATTTCCTTATAAAAATGTATAGAAAATTAATATATTGAAGAAAACAAACTTATAGACAAGAAAACAAAATAATGTCGACAAAATATATAAAAATTTTCGGTTTCTCACACTCATACTTTTCGGGGCGTCACAATCTCCCCTCCTTAAAAGAATGTCGTCCTCGACTTCCCTCTTGTACCAATCAAGTCAAGACATCCCGCAAAAATCACACAAGCATTCCAAACAAACACTAAGAGTCAAATCAAACCCACAGTCCGGCTTCCTAAACTTCAAGCCTAGGATACACTACAGAGATATGAAACCTGGCTCTGATACCACCTGTGACGGCCCCATCTTCCCCTAGGGCGAACCCCAGGGTTCGGCGGACCGCCTGCCCAGCTCTCGCCGGGACTCAGTCGTTCACTACAGTCCTCAAATAGATTACAATATAAATCTCAAAAATTACATCAAATTCTCCAATAATTACATGTTATAAGCGAAGCGGATATGATTCCCAACTACACATCAAATGATTCCAAATCCAAACTGTACAAGATATAAGCCATCCAGTCACGTGAATAAGTACTACAAGTCCTTCCTTCGCCTTGAGCCCTGTGGACGGGGATAAAATAGTTTTGGGGTGAGCTAAAAACTCAGCGAGTAACCAGTAAAATCAGTAATCAAATCGGTTTCACAATAGTTCATTTCAATGATGTCATAAATCAAACGATAAGTCAAAAAACAATTACGACATTTACAAGAAACCATACATGAAAAGGATACGTTCGTTCGTTCTTTCGTTCGTTCTCCTGTCATTCCCCTTTCCTTCATTCATTTGAAAATGCATTTTTCATTTATCAATAAAACCCTCGTTCGTTCGTTCGTTCATTCAACCTTTCCTGGACATTGACCAGGCTCCACCAGGCTCCACCAACCTACAAGGTAATACTCGAGTATACCAAACGTTCACCCAGGTCACCATATCGCCCGACCGAGTCCGCATCTGGCTCGAGTCGATCGGTAACAAGGGGCAGTGGCCAGTTCAGCCAAAAGGCTTAAATTCATGCACAAGTAACATTTCAATCGTTCCATCTTTGAAAATTTCATATTTATCGAGGTCGAGTGCGATAAAGTACACACTCGCCTAGAAAACTCGTTTTGAAAATCATTAAAAGCACTTAACACGTTATCAAACAATAATACAAGTCATGAAGTTAAGAAAATATAGCAAACAAGGAACACTCACATGCAAGCACGCATGATATGCAATCGAGTAAATAATGCAAGAAAACGGTTCAAAAGTAACTTTGGAAACAGTTTAGGATCACTCACCTCCATGGCTCAGGAACCAACCATCATATATCATTGTCTTGGTCAAATCCAAGTCTTAGATCACAAACTCAATGCAATCAAGTCCTTTCAAAGTTCGGAAAGCACTTCCACTAAATTTGCTTACTTTTCCAGCCGTCAAGGCTCCATTATTTCCTCAGCCAGTCCCAAAGTCACACAAATAAGTTCATTCAATAACCGTTCAATAAGCTCCAAGTAGTACGAGTACAATTCAAGCTAGGGAAGAGTCTGGAAATGAAAGTTAAGCTCTAAACCATAAAAACAGTTTTTGACATCCGTTTGCGGTTTCGGTACCATTGGCACCACAATTATCGGATGGAGGTACAAGATGTACTATTTCGAAGCTAAGAGATAGGGCTACAATGTTGAAGAAGGCTACTCAGTCCAGTTTCGAGTGTAACCAGGTCAAAAATGCAATCTACTACACCAGACCTGCAAAAACGGGTTCACAAACCGCATTTTGGTTCAAACATCATAAGTCAGGCTGCCTAAGTCCAAATCAAGTGATTCCAAAGCCATCCGAAAGCTACGATACAAGGCTACATTTCATCAGAAGACCTCAACAACCAATTCCGAAGCATTCGCAACCAGAATAACCAATTACAGACGCAATTATCAAATTCGGATAGAAACAGGGTAGCAGGGGTAATTCAGTCTTTTCACAAGCTACGTTCCTCCGATTGACCTGAATTTTTGTATGAATCTCTAAAATATCATTACCTACAACTTTCATGTTTTAACCGAATGCCAATTCGGCCTCTAACTATGAGGTACTGTGCCGGGCAGAATGTAAACAATTGAAACCCTAACTTTCCAAATTTCTTTCCAAAACAGAAATTTCTTGCAATTAACCACTTTTTCCACCTTCTAGCTTCATTCTAGATCATTTCCAATCATCATACATAGCCACAACATATGAATCATATTAAATCAGAAAAATCATCAATAATTATAAAATTTCACCAAATTCAATCAAAATCAAGATATAATCCACAAAATTCCCTCTTAGGCTACCACAAATCATTACTTTGACATTATCAAGACCAAATGAAGCATTCCCTAGCTACTCACCTTGACATGCAAGAAAAGGAACAACTTGGCACCTTAATCCTCCAAACAACTCCACTAATCACCTTAAACTAGCTTAGCAACTCATTTTTGTGGAGAAATTTGGAATTTAACCGGTAGGTTTGCAAGATTCAAGCTAGAAATGAAGGAAAATTGAAGAAACTCTCTCTCTCTTTCTCTCCTCCATGGCCGGCCAACAAGAAAGAAATAAGAAGAGATTTTTGGGTCAATTTTGTGATATGGTAAAGGTAAAGTTAAATGGTCAAAGTCAAGAGTGAATTGGATGGTGACACTTGTCACCTTTAGGTTTAAAACTTAACTTTTTGTCTCTCTCATACCAATCCATAATTATCTCTTAACACCTTGTAGAAAAATATCACTTAGCACAAAACTCCAACAAGTTTTCAAAAATATATTGCATTTACCGCACTTGCGGGTCCCACGTCCATAATACACTTCAAAATTAACGTGGACTAACTTGGATCAAGAAAATGATTTGAAAACCATATTTCCTTATAAAAATGTATAGAAAATTAATATATTGAAGAAAACAAACTTATAGACAAGAAAACAAAATAATGTCGACAAAATATATAAAAATTTTCGGTTTCTCACACTCATACTTTTCGGGGCGTCACAATCTCCCCTCCTTAAAAGAATGTCGTCCTCGACTTCCCTCTTGTACCAATCAAGTCAAGACATCCCGCAAAAATCACACAAGCATTCCAAACAAACACTAAGAGTCAAATCAAACCCACAGTCCGGCTTCCTAAACTTCAAGCCTAGGATACACTACAGAGATATGAAACCTGGCTCTGATACCACCTGTGACGGCCCCATCTTCCCCTAGGGCGAACCCCAGGGTTCGGCGGACCGCCTGCCCAGCTCTCGCCGGGACTCAGTCGTTCACTACAGTCCTCAAATAGATTACAATATAAATCTCAAAAATTACATCAAATTCTCCAATAATTACATGTTATAAGCGAAGCGGATATGATTCCCAACTACACATCAAATGATTCCAAATCCAAACTGTACAAGATATAAGCCATCCAGTCACGTGAATAAGTACTACAAGTCCTTCCTTCGCCTTGAGCCCTGTGGACGGGGATAAAATAGTTTTGGGGTGAGCTAAAAACTCAGCGAGTAACCAGTAAAATCAGTAATCAAATCGGTTTCACAATAGTTCATTTCAATGATGTCATAAATCAAACGATAAGTCAAAAAACAATTACGACATTTACAAGAAACCATACATGAAAAGGATACGTTCGTTCGTTCTTTCGTTCGTTCTCCTGTCATTCCCCTTTCCTTCATTCATTTGAAAATGCATTTTTCATTTATCAATAAAACCCTCGTTCGTTCGTTCGTTCATTCAACCTTTCCTGGACATTGACCAGGCTCCACCAGGCTCCACCAACCTACAAGGTAATACTCGAGTATACCAAACGTTCACCCAGGTCACCATATCGCCCGACCGAGTCCGCATCTGGCTCGAGTCGATCGGTAACAAGGGGCAGTGGCCAGTTCAGCCAAAAGGCTTAAATTCATGCACAAGTAACATTTCAATCGTTCCATCTTTGAAAATTTCATATTTATCGAGGTCGAGTGCGATAAAGTACACACTCGCCTAGAAAACTCGTTTTGAAAATCATTAAAAGCACTTAACACGTTATCAAACAATAATACAAGTCCTGAAGTCAAGAAAATATAGCAAACAAGGAACACTCAAATGCAAGCACGCATGATATGCAATCGAGCAAATAATGCAAGAAAACGGCTCAAAAGTAACTTGGAAACAGTTTAGGGTCACTCAACTCCACGGCTCAGGAACCAACCATCATATATCATTCTCTTGCTCAAATCCAAGTCTTAGATCGCAAACTCAATGCAATCAAGTCCTTTCAAAGTTCGGAAAGCACTTCCACTAAATTTGCTTACTTTTCCAGCCGTCAAGGCTTCATTATTTCCTCAGCCAGTCCCAAAGTCACACAAATAAGTTCATTCAATAACCATTCAATAAGCTCCAAGTAGTACGAGTACAATTCAAGCTAGGGAAGAGTCTGGAAATGAAAGTTAAGCTCTAAACCATAAAAACAGTTTTTGACATCCGTTTGCGGTTTCGGTACCATTGGCACCACAATTATCGGATGGAGGTGCAAGATGTACTATTTCGAAGCTAAGAGATAGGGCTACAATGTTGAAGAAGGCTACTCAGTCCAGTTTCGAGTGTAACCAGGTCAAAAATGCAATCTACTACACCAGACCTGCAAAAACGGGTTCACAAACCGCATTTTGGTTCAAACATCATAAGTCAGGCTGCCTAAGTCCAAATCAAGTGATTCCAAAGCCATCCGAAAGCTACGATACAAGGCTACATTTCATCAGAAAACCTCAACAACCAATTCCGAAGCATTCCCAACCAGAATAACCAATTACAGACGCAATTATCAAATTCGGATAGAAACAGGGTAGCAGGGGTAATTCAGTCTTTTCACAAGCTACGTTCCTCCGATTGACCTGAACTTTTGTATGCATCTCTAAAATATCATTACCTACAACTTTCATGTTTTAACCCAATGCCAATTCGGCCTCTAACTATGAGGTACTGTGCCGGGCAGAATGTAAACAATTGAAACCCTAACTTTCCAAATTTCTTTCCAAAACAGAAATTTCTTTCAATTAACCACTTTTTCCACCTTCTAGCTTCATTCTAGATCATTTCCAATCATCATACATAGCCACAACATATGAATCATATTAAATCAGAAAAATCATCAATAATTATAAAATTTCACCAAATTCAATCAAAATCAAGATATAATCCACAAAATTCCCTCTTAGGCTACCACAAATCATTACTTTGACATTATCAAGACCAAATGAAGCATTCCCTAGCTACTCACCTTGACATGCAAGAAAAGGAACAACTTGGCACCTTAATCCTCCAAACAACTCCACTAATCACCTTAAACTAGCTTAGCAACTCATTTTTGTGGAGAAATTTGGAATTTAACCGGTAGGTTTGCAAGATTCAAGCTAGAAATGAAGGAAAATTGAAGAAACTCTCTCTCTCTTTCTCTCCTCCATGGCCGGCCAACAAGAAAGAAATAAGAAGAGATTTTTGGGTCAATTTTGTGATATGGTAAAGGTAAAGTTAAATGGTCAAAGTCAAGAGTGAATTGGATGGTGACACTTGTCACCTTTAGGTTTAAAACTTAACTTTTTGTCTCTCTCATACCAATCCATAATTATCTCTTAACACCTTGTAGAAAAATATCACTTAGCACAAAACTCCAACAAGTTTTCAAAAATATATTGCATTTACCGCACTTGCGGGTCCCACGTCCATAATACACTTCAAAATTAACGTGGACTAACTTGGATCAAGAAAATGATTTGAAAACCATATTTCCTTATAAAAATGTATAGAAAATTAATATATTGAAGAAAACAAGCTTATAGACAAGAAAACAAAATAATGTCGACAAAATATATAAAAATTTTCGGTTTCTCACACTCATACTTTTCGGGGCGTCACAATCTCCCCTCCTTAAAAGAATGCCGTCCTCGACATTCCCTCTTGTACCAATCAAGTCAAGACATCCCGTAAAAATCACTCAAGCATTCCAAACAAACACTAAGAGTCAAATCAAACCCACAGTCCGGCATCCTAAACTTCAAGCCTAGGATACACTACAGAGATATGAAACCTGGCTCTGATACCACCTGTGACGGCCCGATCTTCCCCTAGGGCGAACCCCAGGGTTCGGCGGACCGCCTGCCCAGCTCTCGCCGGGACTCAGTCGTTCACTACAGTCCTCAAATAGATTACAATATAAATCTCAAAAATTACATCAAATTCTCCAATAATTACATGTTATAAGCGAAGCGGATACGATTCCCAACTATACATCAAATGATTCCAAATCCAAACTGTACAAGATATAAGCCATCCAGTCCCGTGAATAAGTACTACAAGTCCTTCCTTCGCCTTGAGCCCTGTGGAGGGGGTAAAATAGTTTTGGGGTGAGCTAAAAACTCAGCGAGTAACCAGTAAAATCAGTAATCAAATCGGTTTCACAATAGTTCATTTCAATGATGTCATGAATCAAACGATAAGTCAAGAAATAATTACGACATTTACAAGAAACCATACATGAAAAGGATACGTTCGTTCGTTCATTCGTTCCTTCGTTCGTTCTCCTGTCATTCCCCTTTCCTTCATTCATTTGAAAATGAATTTTTCATTTATCAATAAAACCCTCGTTCGTTCGTTCGTTCATTCAACCTTTCCTGGACATTGACCAGGCTCCACCAACCTACAAGGTAATACTCGAGTATACCAAACGTTCACCCGGGTCACCATATCGCCCGACCGAGTCAGCTTCTGGCTCGAGTCGATCGGTAACAAGGGGCAGTGGCCAGTTCAGCCAAAAGGCTTACATTCACGCACAAGTAACATTTCAATCGTTCCATCTTTGAAAATTTCACATTTATCGAGGTCGAGTGCCATAAAGTACACACTCGTCTAGAAAACTCGTTTTGAAAATCATTGAAAGCACTTAACACGTTATCAAACAATAATACAAGTCATGAAGTCAAGAAAATATAGCGAACAAGGAACACTCACATGCAAGCACGCATGATATGCAATCGAGTAAATAATGCAAGAAAACGGTTCAAAAGTAACTTTGGAAACAGTTTAGGGTCACTCACCTCCACGGCTAAGGAACCAACCATCATATATCATTGTCTTGGTCAAATCCAAGTCTTAGATCACAAACTCAATGCAATCAAGTCCTTTCAAAGTTCGGAAAGCACTTCCACTAAATTTGCTTACTTTTCCAGCTGTCAAGGCTCCATTATTTCCTCAGCCAATCCCAAAGTCACACAAATAAGTTCATTCAATAACCGTTCAATAAGCTCCAAGTAGTACGAGTACAATTCAAGCTAGGGAAGAGTCTGGAAATGAAAGTTAAGCTCTAAACCATAAAAATAGTTTTTGACATCCGTTTACGGTTTCGGTACCATTGGCACTACAATTATCGGATGGAGGTGCAATATGTACCGTTTCGAAGCTAAGAGATAGGGCTACAATGTTGAAGAAGGCTACTCAGTCCAGTTTCAAGTGTAACCAGGTAAAAAATGCAATCTACTACACCAGAACTGCAAAAACGGGTTCACAAACCGTATTCTGGTTCAAACATCATAAGTCAGGCTGCCTAAGTCCAAATCAAGTGATTCCAAAGCCATCCAAAAGCTACGATACAAGGCTACATTTCATTAGAAGATCTCAACAACCAATTCCGAAGCATTCCCAACCAAAATAACCAATTACAGACGCAATTTTCAAATTCGGATAGAAGCAGGGCTGCAGGTGTAATTCAGTCTTTTCACAAGATATGTTGTTCCGATTGACCTGAAATTTTGTAGGAATCTCTAAAATATTATTCCCTACAACTTTCATGTTTTAACCCAATGCCAATTCGGCCTCTAACTATGAGGTACTGTGTCGGGCAGAATGTAAACAATTGAAACCCTAACTTTCCAAATTTCTTTCCAAAACAGAAATTTCTTGCAATTAACCACTTTTTCCACCTTCTAGTTTCATTCTAGATCATTTCCAATCATCATACATAGCCACAACATATGAATCATATTAAATCAAAAAAATCATCAATAATTATAAAACTTCACCAAATTCAACCAAAATCAAGATATAATCCACAAAATTCCCTCTTAGACTACCACAAATCATTACTTTGACATTATCAAGACCAAATGAAGCATTCCCTAGCTTCTCACCTTGAAATACAAGAAAATGATCAACTTGGCACCTTAATCCTCCAAACAACTCCACTAATCACCTTAAACTAGCTTAGCAACTCACTTTTGTGGAGAAATTTGGAATTTAACCGGTAGGTTTGCAAGATTCAAGCTAGAAATGAAGGAAAATTGAAGAAACTCTCTCTCTCTTTCTCTCCTCCATGGCCGGCCAACAAGAAAGAAATAAGAAGATATTTTTGGGTCAATTTTGTTATATGATAAAGGTAAAGTTAAATGGTCAAAGTCAAGAGTGAATTGGATGGTGACACTTGTCACCTTTAGGTTTAAAACTTAACTTTTTGTCTCTCTCATACCAATCCATAATTATCTCTTAACACCTTGTAGAAAAATATCGCTTAGCACAAAACTCCAACAAGTTGTCAAAAATATATTGCATTTACCGCACTTACGGGTCCCACGTCCATAATACACTTCAAAATTAACGTGGACTAACTTGGATCAAGAAAATGATTTGAAAATATATTTCCTTATAAAAATGTATAGAAAATTAATATATTGAATAAAACAGCACGGATCGACAAGTGAATAATACAAGAAAACGTTCAAAAGTAACGTGTAAAATATATTCACTAGACAATGTTGACCTTGGTTGATCAGTCCTTGGTTTTGATGATTAACAAACCAAAATGTAGATTTGGACTAATATTTTTATGTGAGAAATTTGTTAGAACAGGTCATTGATCTAAAAGAGAATCGAAAAGATTTGAATCAAAGAGAAGTTAAGAATCTTAAAGGTTCGGACGTAGAGGATCGGACGCTCGATAGAGGATCGGACGTCCGACAAACGATGATACTCTTCGGACGCTTGGATCGGACGCTCATTCATTGCTTCGGCCGTCCGACACAAAAAGAATGAAAGTTGAACATTCTGACTTCTATCGGACGCAGGGTTCGGACGCAGAACAAATGGTTCGGACGTCCGATAGGTGGTTCGGACGCATGGTTCGGACGCAGAGCAAATGGTTCGGACGTTCGACAGGCCAACGGCTAGTTTCGACAGCATTTAATATTTGACCGTTGGAGAGCCTTTTGGAGCCATTTCTCACCTTCTATAAATACCCCAAAGCACAAGAAGACACTGACTTTTGCCAACACAAAATACAAGCTTACAAGTGAGATTTTTGAATAGAAGGATTCTTTGTTGGTTGTATAAGGGGTTGGGGAAGTTGGGTTGTGAGGTTGCTCAAGTGAAGGTTACTCTCTAGGAGGAGTAAAACCTTGATGAAGGTGAACCTATCACTTGAAGTGGTAAAACCTTGGTGAATGTTGCCTCATTTGTATAAAATAGTTCTTAATTGGGTGAGTGATCTTTCAAGTGTAGGTTGTTGAGAGTTAACTAGAATAGTTGTAAAACTCCTTGGCTCAACCAAAGAGTGTTTGGGGTGAGGAAAGAGTGAGCCTTCACTTGTTCAAGTTGGTTAGCACTACCATCAATTGAAGAAGCTATTTGGTGGATTCAACTCCAAGTTTGGAAGAAGCTTGGGAGTTTGATTGGTTTGAATTTCTCTTACTTTATTGTTACTCTATTTTTGTGATTTAAAATTGCTTATATTCTTTGTCATTGTATTTACTTGACTACTTGTCTGGTTGAGTATTTTGGTTGTATTTGGTTGCATTGGGGCTTACAATTGGTATCAGAGCTTGGTCTCTTTTGATCAAGCTTAACCGCTTAGAGTAAAGATCATGGCAACCATAAAAGTTTCCTTTTTAGAAGGACAATCTATTGATAGACCACCTATGTTTAATGGTTCTCATTTTAGCATATGGAAACAAAGAATGATGATTTTCTTACAATCCATTTATATTGAATTATGGTATGTGGTAGAAGATGGTCCTTATGAAGCTAGAATAGTTGACTCTACCACTAATTTGAGTAGATTAAAGACTTGACAAGAATTGAATGAAAAAGACAAGAGATACCTTTCTTTGAATGCCAAGGCCATGTATATATTGTGCAATGCATTAGATGTAAATGAATCTAGTAGAATTAAAGGTTGTAAATCAGCTAAAGATATTTGGGATAAATTGTGTGTATTTCATGAAGGTAACCAAGATATTAAAGAACAAAAGAAATCTTTGCTTGTTTCTCAATATGAATTTTTCAAAATGCATCCTCTTGAAAATGTTGATAAGATGTGTAGTAGATTTTGTGACATTATTCAAGATCTTAAATTGCTTGGAAAAGAATATTCTTTGGGTGAGAAAAATAGAAAGATTTTGAATGCCTTGCCAAAAGAATGGGAAAACAAAATAAATGCTATAGAAGAGGCAAAGGATTTAAATTCTATGTCCATTGAATCTCTTGTGAATTCCCTAACCTCTTATGAATTAAAGCTGAAATTCAAAGTGCAAGAATGTATAAGAGAGGCATAGCTTTTAAAGCATTTCAAGTGGGGGATAACCCATCCTTCATAGGTAATGAAAACATGGAAGTGGACAATGATATAACTCCTCACATCAAAAGATTCAAGAAGATCTTCAACAAGAGAAGTTCAAGAAGAGATTGCAAAATTACATGGGATGAATGCAATTCAAAAAGAGAAAAAGAAGAGTTGGCCCAAATGGCACTAATGGCCTTTGGAGAAGATGAGATAAATTCTTATCACTCTTCTAGTGATGAAGATAATGAAGATGATGATGTGCAAATTCTTATGATTAAAATGCATAAATGTTTGAGAGAATCTTATGCTAAAAATAAAGATTTGAAAACAAAAATAAATGATTTGTTGGAAGAAAACTCCAAACTTTTTCAAGAAAACAAATGTTTGAGAATGGAAAATGATGATTTAAAAAAATCAAAAAGTGTTTTTGATTGCAAAAATAATTTGAAAAGGAAGTTGGAAGAGAAAACAAAGTTTTATGAAAAAATGTTGGAGGAACAAAATTTGTTAAAGAAAAGAATTAATGACTTGAACGAGTTTCTCCAAAATGAAAAACAAAAATTTTCTCAAACAAAAGAAAGCAAATCTTTTCAAGGCACAAATAAGTTTGCTAAGAAAATTAATTGCATTAAATCCACTTATGTGCAAAATACTTCTATCATGTGTCACTTTTATTGCCAATTTGGACATATGCAAAATGATTGCTATGTAAAGAAAAATATGAGAAAAGGTATGAAATCCATGTGGATTGCTAGATCATGTTGTACTAACTCCCAAGGACCCTATAAAAAATTACAATTGGCTTTTTGAAAGTTTTGGTCTTGATTTGAAAAATAAAGGGGGAGTTTGCTTTTTGATTGATGCCAAAAGGGGGAGTAGAATTTATTGAAATTTCTTTGTATGTTGGCATTTTCTAAGGGGGAGTTTTATTTGAACTTATTTGATCAAAGAAATCTTCATTTTGTTTGTCATCATCAAAAAGGGGGAGATTGTTGACCTTGGTTGATCAGTCCTTGGTTTTGATGATTAACAAACCAAAATGTAGATTTGGACTAATGTTTTTATGTGAGAAATTTGTTAGAACAGGTCATTGATCTAAAAGAGAATCGAAAAGATTTGAATCAAAGAGAAGTTAAGAATCTTGAAGGTTCGGACGTAGAGGATCGGACGCTCGATAGAGGATCGGACGTCCGACAAACGACGATACTCTTCGGACGCTTGGATCGGACGCTCATTCATTGCTTCGGCCGTCCGACACAAAAAGAATGAAAGTTGAACATTCTGACTTCTATCGGACGCAGGGTTTGGACGCAGAACAAATGGTTCGGACGTCCGATAGGTGGTTCGGACGCATGGTTCGGACGCAGAGCAAATGGTTCGGACGTCCGACAGGCCAACGGCTAGTTTCGACAGCATTTAATATTTGACCGTTGGAGAGCCTTTTGGAGCCATTTCTCACCTTCTATAAATACCCCAAAGCACAAGAAGACACTGACTTTTGCCAACACAAAATACAACCTTACAAGTGAGATTTTTGAGTAGAAAGATTCTTTGTTGGTTGTATAAGGGGTTGGGGAAGTTGGGTTGTAAGGTTGCTCAAGTGAAGGTTACTCTCTAGGAGGAGTAAAACCTTGGTGAAGGTGAACCTATCACTTGAAGTGGTAAAACCTTGGTGAAGGTTGCCTCATTTGTATAAAATAGTTCTTAATTGGGTGAGTGATCTTTCAAGTGTAGGTTGTTGAGGGTTAACTAGAATAGTTGTAAAACTCCTTGGCTCAACCAAAGAGTGTTTGGGGTGAGGAAGGAGTGAGCCTTCACTTGTACATCTTGGTTAGCATCGCCATCTATTGAAGAGGCTATTGGATTGATATTTGGTTTGCATTTCTTATCTTTTCTCTTTAATTAAGTTTTCTTTATTGTGCTTAAATTTGATATATCTTTGTGCATCATTGTGAAATTGTTTGTACTCATTGGGTTGCATCAGGCCTTACAGACAATCAATAGACAAAGAAATCGAATTTCCGCTCTTAACACGTCTAATACTCCCACGCGTCGCGTGGGAAGCAATTCCCTAGTACTAATATAGAAAGAAACCATACTAATAATGAAAACCATTTTGACATTTGAAAGGGGTGCACGCTTATTGTAGACACCAAAATTTCAATTCTATTTAATTTTATTTTATTTTATTTTTAGTTAATCAAAATTCGTAAAATGATCGTTAGTTATTTTTATTGAATTAGGGTTCATTTTCTTTTAAATAATTTTCGAAAAAAGAAATGTCTCACAAAAAATGTATTTTCAATCTTTTCATGTTCAATTTCTTCCAAATAAAATGAACTTGCAAGGTAATTTCAATTAGGAATTAATATTTTGTTTACCCTAAATTGGTTTTGAATAACAAAAAAATAAATAAAAATAAAGTAGGTGGAGGCCATTCAAAGTAGCTAAGTAGCTAAGTGAGATAGGTAAGTGTTAGACAAGTGTCCTTATTTTTTACACCACAACACATGCAAGGTTAGGTGGCAATGACACTTATTGGATTGGGAGAATTTTGAAAGGGAAAAGCAGGAAAAATCTGGAAAATAAACAAAAAAGGAAGAGAAAAAGGGTTTCCGGAAAAGAAAAAAAAAAGAAGAAAGGAAAAACAAGAGAGCTTCAGGGAGGATTAAAAAAAAAAAAAAAAAAAGCTAGAGAGAAAGGGAGTGAGCAGTGCTTCGGGCAGGGGAGAAAGGCTGAGGAAGAAAAAAAGGTAGAGCTTCGGAGAGACAAAATAGGAAGCTTGGGGCAATGAAGGGAGAAGAAAAAGGTTACGGGCAACAAGGGAAAGAGTGGTTGAGAGAGGGAAGAGAGATTGAGAGAGGTGATGGCTGGAGAGAAAAGAGGAAAAACTGAGCAAGAAAAGGAGGAAGAGTTTCAGGAGAGAAACAGGAAAAGAAGAAAGAAAAGAGGGTTCCGGGCTAGGCAAGGGAGCTTTGGGGAGAAGAAAGGAAGGGAGGAAGAGATCAGAAAAGGAAAGAAAAGAGGGAAGGAAAGGAAAAACAAGAGAGCTTCGAGGAGAGGAAGAAACACTGGACAAGTTTCGGGCAAGGGAGAAACTGAGAGGGAAAGAAAAATGCTGAAAAACTAAAAAATTTTCTGGAATCAGGTTGGTGAACCAGCTCCCTTTCCGGTCAAATTCCGACCTAACGTCAAACCTTCAAATCGAGATCTTTCTTTCTACACTATCTCTGGATACCCATGAACAACTTTTGTTCAGAAATCGTTCAGCAAAAATCCCTCCAACCCTCTCAAATCAAGACCTCAACGCTCTATCTTCACCAGACTTGAAGAACTGCGACGCAATTTTCCGCTTCGTGTCCAACACTCCAGGCGCAAGTTCCTCATTTTCTTCACGTTGATTCAGTCTCCAATCGCTTACAGGTAATGATAGCTTCTTGTTTAGTTAGTTTAATACCTTCCATGGAATTTCTTTGGACTGATACATTAGATTTTTGTTATTTGAGGAAGGTTGAGTTCTGTTTTGGTTTTGGTTGAGGAATTCGTGGGTTTGGCCTGGGTTTTGGGGACAGGAGTTTGGGTTTTCTGTAGGGCTTTATCTGGTGAATCTGTGAGCTTTTGTTTGAAGTTCATGACTGACGTTTGTAACAAGCAAACCCAGCAGATTGCAGAATTCTTTTGCAGAAGATTTGCATGCTTGGATGTCGAATTTCTGTGGTTTTGTTGCTTAAAATCAAAGCTTTGATGTTGGTTGAAACTTTAATTATGTTTAGCTAAGAGAAACTTGCATTGTAAACCCAGGAGGTTGGAGGAAAGCTCCATCCGTTCTTGTATCTTTCTTTTTTTTCCGTTGCATTTTTTATGGGTTATGAGCTCCAGATTTTGCCATGTTTGCATGTGGTTAGATATTATGTCTGAGTGATCATATTTGGTTAAGCTCCTAGGCTACGCAATCTTGTTCTGACCCAAACTTTGATGTTTATTGGCTGCGTTTGTATTCTGGTAAAATGAAAAGAAGTTGCAAGAAAGCTGCTGAAGAAGAAAGCTGACTTCGAAGCTTGCACGAAATATTTTTCAAAAATTGCACTTTAACCCCTAGTTTTCTAAGTAATTCTCTATGGCCCAGAAATTTGAAAAATCAATTAATCTTGTCCTTTTAAAATGTTATTTTTCTTTGGCATACTTTAATATGATTTTTAGACAGATTATGTGTGAGTTTTAGGATGAAATTCAAGGTTTAATATTTTAGTATAGATTGATAATTTTTTATTTGGGTTTTATCAAAGATTTAAGGATTTGGGTGATATTTTCATGGGTATTTGATTTATTTTTGTGAATTTGGGGGTGGTAGGCTTTCTTTTTGAGCCCTCAATTTTATTTCTATTTAATTTTTAACCCCCAAAACTTTTTCAATGTCTCAATTACGTCCTTGCTTGTTCTTAAATTCTTGAATATAGGTTGTTTACTTTCATTTAAATGCCTTGATTGATTATTTTCATTTCTTTACATGTTATTGCTTTTATTTGCTAAATAAATTGGTGCATTGACCATTTTCTTTGTTTTGGAGAGTAAATAAGAGAAATTTTATTTCATTAGATCACCAATTCAAGGGAGGTACACTCTCCTCCTTTATTTTGATTACACTTGATCCTATGTGAATTTATGTGTGTAATTGCATGTTTTTAATTTTTTTATTTTATTTTTTTTTGTTTATTTATTCACTTTATTTGTTTTAATTTTGTATATTTATTTTAATTTAATTTTTTATTATTTAAGAGGCAATTAAATGCCAAATTGTAATAGTTAGGTTATTATTTTATTTCATTTCATTCTTTACCCCTTTAGATTGTAGTTAGGGCCCCCAAATGTCATAGTTAGATCTCTAATTGCTCTTATTTGTTTTGTGTGCTTGCATGCTTGTGTATTTACGTGTTTATTCGATTTCTTAGGGTCTTTGCATCTAAATATCATGCTTATGTGATATGTGTTTTATGTGATTTATAGGTTTACTTGCTTTTATTATATTTATATGATTTGTTTAGTTATAATAAATGTATGACGTCACTACACTAGTCCAACGTTAGTTGTGGTCCTTTGTTCAGATTGCGCACTAG
Source organism: Coffea arabica (assembly GCF_036785885.1). NCBI lineage: Eukaryota > Viridiplantae > Streptophyta > Magnoliopsida > Gentianales > Rubiaceae > Coffea > Coffea arabica. The sequence goes on from NC_092329.1 coordinate 42,098,788, forward strand.
TCCAACGCTTGTGAGAACTTATAGACATGGACTAGTCCAACGCTAGATTCTTAGGGACCGTCCACGCATTAGATCATATTTGTGTAACAAATCACTATATTTCATGCATATTTTTTATTTTTTTAGGATTTTTACCATTTTTGCATAATATTTCCCCTATATGAATATCCCTTATCCCTATGTATAAAACATAACATTTAGATTTGCATCTCATTTCGGGAAAAATTAGAAATAGGTTAGATCATTTGCTTAACCAAAAATTAGGAGAATTAGTCCTTTAAATATGGGATATGGACGAGTATGGTTTCTTAACCTTAGCACGCTCGTATCTCCTCTATAAAAAGGAAAATCTAGTCACAAATTTTAGCCCCCCCGGCACCCATTATGATGCATTCCTTTAGGTTATGTATATTTGTATAATTATTATTTTCGTTTCTTTTCTTGGAGTCTCATATTTTGCGTACTCGTGACCTCTTCAAAGAGTCACTTTTGGGCGTCGCAATTCAATGTGATTTGCACCAACTAAAATTCGAAGAGACATATTGACCCTTCCGATATATATTAGGTCTAGATTTGCATTCATATAGTAATTGTTAATCTTAGTCCCTAGTTTTTGATGTTTACAAAACAAATTGATGATACTAATATCTCTTCAAGAAATACTTTCACCTATGAAGCAAATCAGATTCAAAGATCAAGTGCAATTGAAAGAAACAAAGGTTGCTGAAAACTGTCAGATGCTTGTGAAGACAGGACCGGACGTCTGATAATCATTGCGTAACTTCGGACGCATGATGAACTCTACCACCGAACGTCGAAAGAATTAAGACATTCCCTCTAGCTCACTGACTTCGATCGGACACAAAAATTAGAGCACCGGACGTCCGATAAACAATGCGGCATTTCGGATGCAAAGCATTGGAGGTACCGGACGTCCGAAAGAACTGAAGAAGATTTCTCATATTCATCATGTGAGAACTCATGTTTTTTATCCTTAAAATAATTATTTTTATAATTATTTACCCTAGTATTAGTTAATTACATTATCGTTACATGAATTGCTCGTAAATTTCGCTTCATCGCGCGCGAATCGGAAGTTCGCGTATTTCGCATCAAAACGGCTAAGTGGAGATTTGAGAAATTTATACTAGACTACTAAGAGTGAATAATTACAGTGTTAAAGGAATTACATTTGAGAATTAGTGCACTAGTGCAACAAACAAGAGAGAAAAGTGGTAGTGCACCTCACTATTTGAGCACTATTCAAAGTTAACTTATTGCACCTTGGACTTAGCTTCCTTAACACACTTCATCCACCAACATTCAAACCACAAAACACACACTCTCTCTCTTCTCCATAGTCTCAGCCGAACACCCAAGGAAAGGGAGGAAGAAAGCTTCACTTCATCTTGCTTTATCTTGCTCCATTTCACTTCCAAATTTGCACCCAACTTCAAAACCTCTTGGAGATCAACTTTAGCTTGGAGAAAGACATCATCTTGTGGAATTTCTTGGGGAGTTTTGGTGAAAGCTTCACTTCATCTTGCTTTATCTTGCTCCATTTCACTTCCAAATTTGCACCCAACTTCAAAACCTCTTGGAGATCAACTTTAGCTTGGAGAAAGACATCATCTTGTGGAATTTCTTGGGGAGTTTTGGTGGAAATTTCTGGTTTCTACAAGGGTTCAAGAGGTAAACTTCAACTCTTGCAATCTCTCCATTTTTCTTCAAGAATCAAGCTTTGATTGCATGGGTTTACAACCCTAAGCAAGAAATAGGTAGAGGACTTGAGGAAACCCATTTTATCTTGCTTTAATCTTTAGGCTAGCGGCCTTGAGGTGGATTATAGGTAGCTGACTTGAGGTGTTATTAGTTGTTTGTGGTTGTTTATGTGTTATATGAGATGAATACAATTAGAAAGTGAAGGAAAAATCGAGGACAAGCTGTGCATGAGAGCTAGCCGAAACTGTCCTGTGGTTATCTTGCTTGTATTTCAAATTTTTGTTGGTTGTTTGGCTGTGAAATTGGTTGATATATGTGGTATATTTTGTGTACAAAGTGTCTACCAAAAATTGTTTCAATTGGTTGCTGAAAACTATAGTTTCAAAAAAGAACCAAATCTGGAAAACGTGTTGTAGATGTCCGGACAGTACCTCTTTGTTTGAACGTATCTCTCTGTATAAAAGTTGAAATCGAGTGCCATTAGTGGCATTCAAAACTAGACATTCATAGCTTTTCAATAGTATAAAAATAACTTGCTAGTTCAAATTGAGTGAACTGTAGTGATTCGGCAAAGTTTTCTATTCTGTTGTGACTGTGATTCATTTTTGTGAATTATGCCGAATTTCCAAAGATTGCTGGAAAACCAAGACTGGTTTAAACTTGTCTTCTTGGAACTGAAATTTTGAGTTGAAAAATGAATGATTTCCGTTTAGAATCTTGGAAAAGTGTCTTCTAGGAACTTTTAGTACTTCGAACCTAGTTTCCGACGGTGTAGATTTTTCCCTTTTTGGACATGTTAAACTCAAGATTTGATTTTTTCAAATTTGTCACTTAAAGCTGAAACTTTCCGATTTCTAATGAAATGAGTTTTTGAGGACTCGTCATCTTATCTTGATATCGATAAACTATTTTAAACTCGATTTCATGGAAGAGGCTAGTCTCTCTTGGAACTTTGACTCCTCACTTTTGAACCTCGATTTTTGAGTGATTAAGGTTCTCTTTTGAGACATTGACTTAGTCTAAATAAGTGTACCTTCTTTCTTGGTTAATACATGGTTGTGAGTAAAAGTTACTTGTTAATTGTTCAGACGCTCAAGGTGATCTTCAAGAGAATCTTGAAGCGGACGCCTAAAAGCTTATTTGCTCACTTACTCACTTTTGTTTTGACTTGGTGAGTGTCAAGTGCATGAATAGTCGCCAATTATATGAATTACTTCTTATGGATTGAATGATTTATGATTGTCGAGTCGAGTGTGTACTTTATCGTACTCGTTTTCTTTAACTGATTGTATAACTGAACTGCTCATAACTGAATTGTATGCGATTGACTGAATGCCAAGTGGAGTGAATCTCATCGGCCTATAATGATATTTGTCGAGTGGAGTGAATCTCACCGACTCGTAACGGTAATTGGAGGACGCCCAAATCTCAATTGGCCGACCTTGCGACTCGAGCTAGTAAGGGCTTGGTCGAGAAGCTCGGTGAACCATGACATAATTGTAAACTTGATCTATTAAGATATCTCGCTTGGCCTACTCGAGTAGTAGTGCCTTTTATAGAAGAATGGACCCGGGACTGGGGGTTGTAACGGTGAACGGGAATTGTGAAGAAAGTGGAGTTCTACGGACTTAATACCGACCCGATTGATGGAGTGTCATCGTGGGGAAGTATTTGATTGAACCTTGGCGAAGCAAGTGGAACATAACTCCTGAGAGCTCCTGTATCCTCATTGAGTGTGTTTATTTAAATTGTAAATTGCTTGAATGTTACAGCTTTATTTCGCGCTTAAGTGCTATTACTACTTGAACTATGTGTTTGCATGTTTTTCTTAGCCTCACTGAGCATTAGTTCATCCCATTAGCTTTGTTTTCCTTATTAGGAGCGAATATGGGATGAATTGTGGAGAAGTCAACTTGATGGACTTTTGATTAGGGTTTTGAATGTAATTGTTTAGACAGCTTTTGGAAGTTTTATATTTTGGGGAATGTTGATGTACTTTTGGTATCTTGTGATGTAAGATTGAATATTTTAAGGAAGCAACTTTTCTTTTTACCTCCGACTTTTATTATTCGGTTATTTATCCTTAAATTTGAATTGAAATTGTATCGAGTCCTGGCGAGAGTTGGGCAGGCATCCCGCCGATACCTTTTGGTTCGCCTTAGGGAGAAATGGAGGCGTCACATATCATCTACTTTAGGACGCAAGCATCAGAGACACCAGACGTCTGAAAGAATTAAAGAAATTTCTTCAAACTCACTGCCTATTGTCGGACGCAAGTATCGGATGTACCGGACGTCCGACACTCCCAACGGCTAGTTGACTCTTCAGCTGCCTTCTATCCATTGGAAGCATTAATAGAGGAACTTTTTGGTCTCATATAAATAGTGCATGGTCAACTACTTTTAGACAACTTTTGCACATTGAGACTACAAAAGATCAAGAGTGATTTCAGTGTGAAAATACTCTATAAGGAAGATTTGTACTCTTAGTTGTGTGAATTTCATGTAAACTTTTCTTGTGTGACAAAAATATTTCAATAGTGTAGCTTTGTGAGAGTTATCTAGAATGATAGTAAAACTTCCTAATTTGACCAAGTGCAACTTGGGGCAAGGAGGAAGTGATCCTTCTTTTATACATAAAGATTGGTTATATTTGATCAACTTGAAGAAACTTGTTCTATAAAGTGATATTCAAAATCAAGTAGAGTTTGCAAGTGAAATTGGTTTGCTATTTTTTTCTTATTACTTACTATCTTATGAATCTCAATTGCTTATCTCTTCTACTTTCAAGCTTTCTTGCTTTCTCACTAATTGATTCATGAGTGGTCACTTAGAAAATAGGGTAAATTTCATATTATGCAAAAAAGTGTCTCATAATTCGATTAGTTTTTAAATAACCTAATTCACCCCCCTCTTAGGTTATTTTCGATCCCTACAATTGGTATCAGAGTTTGATCTTCTAGACATTAAGTTCAAGCGATTTTGGAGTAAAATGACAACCAACAATGCCATATTTTTTGAATGATAGTTTGTCACTAGACCCCCAATGTTTAATAGATCTAATTATGTGAGTTGGAAGGAAAGAATGATTATTTTCTTGCAATCTATTGATATTGAACTGTGGTTTATTGTTAACGAAGGTCCATATGATGCCACTGTAATAGATGAAGTTACACATAGACCAAGACCAAAAATCAGAAATGAATTGACTGGTGAAAATAGAATCTATCTCACCCTTGAATGCCAAGGCTATGAATGGGTTGTATAGTGCTTTAGATTCAAATGAATCTATCAAGGTCAAAGGGTGTAGGTCTGCTAAAGAGATTTGGGACAAACTAAGAGAAATCCATGAAGGGAGTGAGAATATGAGAGAACAAAAGAAATCTATCTTAATTACCAAATATGAATCATTTAAAATGAAATCTCATGAAAATATTGACAAAATGTATTGTAGATTCAATGATCTCATTAAGAATTTAGAGGTGATAGAAAAGGAATACTCCTTAGGAGAGAAAAACAGAAAAATTTTGAATGTCTTGTCCAAGGTTGGGAAAGTAAGGTGACTGCCATTGAGAAACCTAAAGATTTGAATTCTATGTGTGACGCCCCCACTTCTCCCAAGGGCGAATCCAAGGATATTCACGGAACGCCTGCCCAGTTCTCGCCAGGACTCGATACAAGTCAAATTTAAACTTAAAGGTACACAACCAAAAATAAAATTCAAATTAAGAAAAATCTCTCCCTTAAATAAACTTCCAAGTCATACATCACAAATTATCAAAATTACCTCAATCTTCAATCTTAAATACAACTCAAACGAATATGCACTACAATCATTGCTATAATACAAGTTGAAGTCTCCAAAAGAAAACAATTTAGAACTATTCGCGAGTACTCTCGGTCTTGAACCCTGTTAAGGAAAGCAAAAGCGTAGAATGAACTAAACAGCCCAGTGAGATTCCAAACTACACTAGTAGTTCTAATAAATCAAATAAATTGAGCATAACACATGTATGGCTCAAGATTGCACATTGGCACATTGGAATGAAACAGTTATCATTGTACATAAATAAACATATATTGAAAGGAAACGGTGTTCACTTGGAACAATTTCAGTCCACTTCACCTTATAACTCCAATGATCCTCTCGATTTGTCTAGCCATCACATTATCCCTCCAGTGATAATACTCGAGTATACCGAAACGGTGGCCCAGAATTCCAACCTATCCGATCGAACCCAATCCTGGCTCGAACAGGTTAATAACCAAGGGCATGATCCAATTCAGCTTAGAACTTACAACATGCGCAAGTAATCAAGTAAATCGGTAAACGGTAGTAGTTCATGGTTAACGGTAGAAATTTACGGTTAAACGGTAGAAATTTACGGTTAAACGGTAGAAATTTATCATTTTAGTAGGTCGAGTGAGATAAAGTACATACTTGCCTTAAAATGGTGGACAGTTACATAGGAGCAATTATAGGGTGCACTTAACATTTAAACACACAATAACTATGAAGTAAACATGTAGCAAAACTGTTCAAGTCACGCACACCTATAAGGAATACTCACCGAAATCAAGAGTGTAAAACAAGAGCGAGACAAGATCAAATGAGTTCCTCGGGATCCTCTTGATTACCTGAGACATGTACAAGTACAATTCACCTAGGTATTCAACCAAGGTCTAGTAGTATTCCTGCTACTCTTACTTAAGAGATAACACATTCAAATCGAATACAAATATCACTTAATAACTTAATCCATGAAGGTAGCATTTGAAAATATCTAAAAATACATTAATCCGAGTCAAATCATGTCCAAGATTCTCCAAGTTGAAGATTAAACAGATCTCTAAGTTTTCGCACGAAAATCGAGAAAGACGGATATATTTACTTGGAAGCTTGGTCAAAGCATTCCGGCATTACTAATTAAGTTCACAAGAAACCTTTCAAATCGTTCTTTTAAAATACTTGTATAATTTCCAACTCTAGTACAATTATCAAGACCATAAGAATAGGGGTTGAAGTCCCTAATTTAAGTACGAAGAGAAATACCATTAACCAAGAGAGTTATATGACCAAGTAATTGCATCAAAAGAGCTTTAACCTTCGAAGATCAAGATTTGAAATGAAAGTTCAAAGTTTCAAAGAGATCTTGTATTAAACCATGAAATCAAACTTAAAACAGTCCAACAATCACAATGGAATGTGGAAAGTTCTTAAAGAAGTAATTTGGTTGAAAATAGAAATTTTCCAGTTTAGAATGACATTATTTTGAAAAATTGTATCTCGAGTTTTGTAAGTCCAAAAATGGAAAACTATGTACCGTTGGAAACTAAATCCATAGTACTAGAAGTTTTTAGAAGATACTTTTTCAAGATTCTAAACGGAAAGCATTCGTTTTTCAGTTCAAAGTTTCAATTCCAAGAAGACAGGTTTGGATCAGTCTTGGTTTTTCAGCAATTTTGGAAATTTAGCATAATTCACAGAAAGCGAACTAGCCTTTGAAATTCGTAACACAATAAAAGTTCTAAACAAGGTTTTAAATACAATAAACAGAACTAAATTCGGAGTTTTGAATATCGAGATACATCAGTTCAAAGTTGGTTGACTTTCATGACATGTCCAGTTATTTTTCAGATTTGAGAAGGCATTTTTGAGGTATCATTTGGCCATCGAAATGGCATTGAAAATACACCAATTTGGTACATTTAATCTTCTATATGTGAACTACATCTCTACCAAATTTCATGTGAAAACTCACGTGGGAAGGCAATTAACAAAATAATCAAAGTTCGTGAAATTCCCAAAGCAAATCTGCCATCTCACCATTTTCTTTCTTTCCAAAAGCTTAGCACCATGAAATCAGTCCCAATCCACTTCATTTTTGAAACCAAGGTTACATAAACATTTGATAAGCAATTGGTGGGTAATTGACATCAAAATTTTTGAAATAAAACCTCCTACAGCAAACTAGACCAATCGGCCAGCAAGAAGGAAAAATTTTCTAGCTTTGCCACAGTTTGGAAATTGAACCATATCTCATTCAATACAACTTGAAATTGAGAATGGTTAGTGGCGTTGAAAACTAGGTTGAAAATGCCACATTTCATCAGAAGAAATCATTTCCAAAATCAGTTCACAAATAGTTCAAATTCAAGCCACAAGTTACAGCTTCTCATTTCCATTCAAATGGAACAGGCAGACAGAGCAGAATAAAACAGCTGAATTTATCAGTTCACACAAAATGAACTAGACAATGATTTTTATATCGTTTTAAAGTAAGAATGTCTAGTTTCAAATACCGTAAACAGCACTCAATTTTGATTTTTGTACAAAGAGATATGTTCGATTAAAGAACACTACCAGTGAACCACTGTTACACTTTTTCCAGATTTTGTTCTTGCCAAAGCTCAAATTTTGTTCAACCAATTCAAATGATTTTTGGTAGAAACTTTCTATACACAATACACAACATATATCAACCAATTTCACAGTAAAACAACTCACAAAAATTCGAAAGGCAGGTACGAAAAGCACTAGACAGATTCGACCAGTTCTAGTTCCTCACTTCCTTTGATTTTCCTTTCACTTTTCTAACCATAATCAACTCACTTAACATAAAAACAACATTAATCAAGCATTTAATCCTCAAGGCAGCCCTCACATAACCAAGGTGAGAGTTCATAGAGCCCACTTCAACCAACCAAATCCAACCAACCACCACAAGAAGGAAGCTACAAGCTTTAAGGCCAAGAAATGGAACAAGAAAGCAAGAGTTAATGGTTACCTCCTTAGTTCTTGAAGAAACCAGAAATTTCACCACCAAAAACTCCAAGAATCACCACAAGATGAAGCTTTTCTCCAATCTCAAACTAATCTCCAAGTGGTATTGAGGCTGGATGATGAATTTCAAGTGGATTTGAAGCCAAAAATTGAACAAGATGAAGAAGCTTTTCTTCCTTTCTTTTTTTGCTGGTTTGGCCGACTCCAAGAGAGAGGAAAAGAAGGGTTTGTGGCCTGAATTTTTGTGAGAGAAGTGTGTTAAGAAAGCTAGGTTAAAGGTGCAAAAAAGTCAACTAGGAATAGTGTCGCGCGCGGTTTCGTACCTCCGTTTTCTCTCGAGTTTGATACACTTGTGCACTAAACCTCCAATATAATTCCTTTAACATTATAATTATTCACTCTTAGTAGTCTAGAATAAATTTCTTAAATTTTCATATAATTGTTCCGACTCAAAATACGCGAACTTCCGATTCGCGGGCGATAAAGCGAAATTTAAAAGGAATTCATGTAACGATAATATAATTAACTAACACTAGGGTAAATAACTTATAAAATAACTATTTTAAGAAATAAAACATAAGTCCTCAAATCTTCAAAATCATTGCACTCTCGTATCGAATATTGTCTCGAAATACGTGTATTTGCTATTGCTTACTAAACGAGTTTTTGAAATATTAAATTTGTTAACGAGACATTTTTAAAACATAAGTGAGACTTTATTCCATGTAAATAAATTTAAAATAGTTGAAATAAATTATTTGAAGAAAACGGGTGAATAAATTTTTAAATAAGTCAGCAAAATAAGATAAAAGATAAAAAAATTAAGAAAATTTTTGGGTCCTCACACTATGCCTATTGAATCTCATATCAATTCTCTAACTTCTTATAAGGTGAACCTTAAGACTAAGGTACAAGAGGAAGAGGATGCAAAGGTGAGAAGGAGCATTGCCCTAAAAGCATCTCAAGATGAAGATGACTTGGTTTTCTTGGATGCAGAAGATGTGGAAGTTGATGACAATGATCTTGCTCTCATCACAAGAAGTTTCAAAATAATTCTCAAAAAAAGCAAATTCAGAAAAGAAGGACCTAACAATTCATTTCCAAATCAGTTCAACATTACAAGAAACAAAGGAAAGCAAGAGACCAACAAAAAATAAGCTAACAAATGCTTTGAATGCGGCCAATTTTGACACTATATGAGTGAGTGTCCGATGAAGAAAAAGAAAGAGGAAAAAATTGAACAAAAGCCAAAATTCAACAACTTTCAAATCACATGGAATGATTGCAACTCAGATGATGATGTTGAAGAGGAAGAATAATCAGCTCAAATGACTTTCATGGCCATTGGTGATGATAAGGTGAACTTGATGAACATCATTAAGGAATCAAATGGTTCATAGATAGTGAATGTTCCAGACACATGACCGATGATCCATCACAATTCATCAAATTCAAACCAAAGTCAAATGAAAAAGTGACATTTGGAGATGATAACAAAGCCAAAATAATTGGAGTAGGAGATGTTGGTAAGAATGGTCAAACTTTTGTTCACAATGTTCTACTAGTTGATAATTTGAGTTATAACTTGCTAAGTGTTAGTCAATTGTATGATAAAAATCTGTTTGTATTGTTCAAAAAGCATGAATGTCTTGTTCTTGACTCAAATTTTAATATTATCTTCAAAGAAAAAAGAATAAATGACATCTATGTAGTTATTCATGCAAATGTTGATTCCTCTAGCCTTAAATGCCTTAAAGTTTCAAATGAAAATCCTTGGTTGTGGCATAGAATGCTTTGTTATTTTAATATGGATTTGTTAAAAGAAATTTTCAAAAAGGAACTTGTTAGAGATTTGCTAAAAATTAAGTTTGAAAATGACAAAATTTGTGATGCTTGTCAATATGAAAAACAAGTCAAAGTTTCTTTTAAACCCAAGAAATGTGTTTCTACTTTAAAACCTTTGGAACTTCTATATCTTGATTTGTTTGGTTCTACACAAATTGCTAACTTGGGTGGTAAAAGATATTGTTTGATTATTGTTGATGATTATTCTAGATACAGTTGGGTGATGTTTCTTGCTCACATGGATGATACCTTTCAAAATTTTGTCTCCCTATTTGCAAAAGTTCAAAATCTGATTGGTTTGAAATTGTTAAGATTAGAAGTGACAATGGTTCGAAATTTAAATTTTGTGACTTTTCAAAATTTTTTGATCACAATTGAATTACTCATGAATTTTCAATTACAAGAACTCCTTAACAAAATGGTTTTGTTGAAAGCAAAAATAGAACTCTTTAAGAAACCGCCAGAACCATGTTAAGTGAATGCAATTTGCCAAAATATTTTTGAGCCGAAACCGTGAATACGGCTTGTTATACAATGAATAGAGTTTTTTTAAACCAATTTTGAACAAAACCTCTTATGAGTTGATTTTTGATAAAAAAATCAATTGTTGGATATTTCAAAATTTTTGGTTGCAAATGTTTTATTTTAAATATCAAGGAACATCTTGAAAATTTTGATAAAAAATCTGATGAAGGCATTTTCTTGGGTTATTGTGAAAATAAAAGAGGATTTAGAGTCTATAATAGAAGAACCCTTGTTATTGAAGAAGTAATACATGTTACATTTGATGAATCTAATGATGATATTTTCAAAAATTGTTGTGAGGATAATGATGTAGGTGTTCAAGAAGAACTTAAAAACCTCACAATTCATGATCAAGACAATGCTCCTTTAGAAAAAAATTCAAAGGAATATGATCCTCAAGAGAATCAAGCATTAGAAGAAAATGACAAGGTTGTTGGTACTCCTAAGGATCTTCCAAGAGTTTGAAAGTTCGCTCAAAATCATCCCAAAAACTCATTATTGGTGATCCATCCGAAAAGGTAAGAACTCGTTTCTCCTCTAAACAATTGATGGATAATTTTGCCCTCGTATCACATTTTGAATCTAAAAATATTGTTGATGCTTTGAAAGATGAAAACTGAATTTTAGCCATGGAAGAGGAACTAAATCAATTTGAAAGGAACAAAATTTGGACACTAGTTAAAAGGTCTCAAAATCATCCTATTATTGGTACAAAATGGGTCTTTAGAAATAAAATGAATGACAAAGGTGAAGTTGTGAGAAACAAGGCTAGACTTGTAGCTAAAGAGTATGCTCAAGAAGAAGGAATAGATTTTGATAAAACATTTTCTCCCGTAGCTAGGATAGAATCAATTAGAATGTTCTTGACTTTTACATGCTTCAAGGATTTTAAATTATTTCAAATGGATGTTAAAAGTATTTTTTAAATGATTTATTGATCAAGAGGTCAATGTTGACCAACCTCCCGGTTTTGAAAATAAGACATATCCAAATCATGTGTTTAAACTTTCAAAAGATTTGTATGGATTAAAACAAGTTTCAAGAGTATGGTATGAATGTTTAAGTGATTTTTTGGTTGAGAATGGTTTTAAAAGGGGTATTGTGGATACCACTCTTTTCACTAAACAAGTTCAAATGATCTTTTGATTGTACAAATATATGTGGATGATATTATCTTTGGTGCGACTAATGAGTGTTTGTGCAAGGATTTTTTCACTATTATGCAAAATGAGTTTGAAATGAGCATGATGGGAGAGTTGAACTTCTTTCTTGGGCTCCAAGTGATTCAAAATCGAGATGGGACATTCATTAATTAAGCTAAATATACGAAGGAACTCCTCAAAAGATTTGAACGTGAGAATTCAAAACAAATTAGAACACCTATGTGCACACCCACCAAACTTGATAAGGATGAAGGTATAAAAGCTGATGAGAAGAAATATAGAGGTATGATTGGTAGTTTGCTTTATTTAACCGCAAGTAGACCTGATATTATATTTGCTGTTTGCTTGTGTGCTCGTTTCCAATCTTGTCCAAAGGAATCTCACTTAATTGCTGTAAAAAAAAAAATTAGATACTTAAAAGAAACCTTGAATTATGATTTTTGGTATCCAAAATGTCATGAATTTCCATTACGTGGTTTTCGGATGCTGATTTTGATGGATATAGGATAGATAGAAAAAGAACAAGTGGTACATGTCACTTTCTTGGTAATTGTTTAGTGTCATGGTTTAGTAAGAAACAAAATACTATCTCCTTGTCTACGGTCGAAGCGGAATATGTTGCCGCAGAAGCATGTTGTGCTCAATTGTTGTGAATGAAAAGTACATTGAATAATCTTGGACTAATGTATGAATGTGTGCCTATGTATTGTGATAATACAAGTGCCATAAATTTGACAAAAAATTCCATTCAATATTCTAGAACAAAACATATAGACATAAAGTATCACTTTATTCGTAATCTTGTCCAAAATGATGAAATTTGTGTACAATATGTTTGCTCAAAAAATCAAATTGCTGATATTCTTACAAAAGCCTTACCACTAGATCAGTTTGTATTTTTTAAAACAAAATTGGGCGTTTTGAAAAAGAATTTCTAAAAATTCTCTAGTCACATTTATCGGATGTCCGATACTATATGAACGGACGTCCGACAGTGTTCTAAGCCATTTTCTAAAAAAATCTTGGATCGGACGATAGTGTCGGACGCTTCTCTTCGTTCAGCCGTCCGACACTCAAAAGTAGCCTATTATAAAGAAGCTTTCTCTTTCATTTACTTCAAATCTAACCGTTGTCTCGGACACATCCCTTCACCTTCTTCTAATTTCAAAATTCAAATTCGTCTTTTATCTGATCAATTTTCAAGAAATTGACTTCACCAATACAGTCACAACTCCTTTGCGCATTGATTGGCACTTACAACCTCTTCTAATTGCCAACCACTCCACCAATCCTAATTCTCATCTGAAATTCTAGACATCCGAAATTCTAGACACTTAAAATTCACCCATTTTGGAAGATTCAAGCATACATTGTAGTCTAAACTGCAACCTTAGTCCATTTTATACACAGTTTCATCAATCTCTGCATCGAAATCATCCTGCATATCATCATGGTACGATTGAGAGGGGGCCATGCTGGTACCGAAAACACTACCAGGCTTAGAGATGAAAAAAATGTTGAGCCTTCCACCAAGAAATCATCTAGAAAAAGGACTAATGTGCCAACTGATACTCAACGCGGTGGAAAAAGGAAACGTCCTACTAGAATGCAACCTGCTGCTCAAACTGAGGAAGAGCCAACTCCATTGCTCAAGTTTATTGATGATGAGGCCAGAGAGAGGTTTGAATGGATTTCACAGAAGAGTTTCATCACTCAAAGGACTATTGTCCCCTCTGAATTCCGTAAGCTTGATTTAGAACCAATCCTTAAACTTTTTGAATTCTAAAAATGGTCTCATATTCTGTCCTTACCCAACACCTTTTATCCTGATATGCTTCATCAGTTCTTTGCTAACATTAAGAAGGGTAATTCTCACACTGATCTTGTTTCTCGTGTTAATTATGTTGATATTACACTCAATCCTGATGTTGTTAAGATGATTTTAAAGACCAAAATTGAAGATGACTTTAAGGGTAAAATTATAAACTTTTTCTCCTATGAAGAGTTTCCGACTGCTTATCACCATTTTCACCTTGAAAAACTGATGACCTACTTTCAAACACAGTTTCACACACCTGTTGAGGCAAAATTGGAGAATCTCAGTTCTCAAAATCTGATCATCTTTACTATAATCTCAAATTTGTTGGTTCCTACTGATGGTCATAGAACTGATGCCAACAAAATGAAGCTTTACTTGTTTTATTGCTTTCTTGAAAAAGTCCGAATTGATTTCGGCTTTGTCATGTGCAAATTTTTGTTCAAAATCAACACTGATAGCCATAGGAAACTCTCCTATGGAAAGTTTTTAACTCCAATTTGTGCTCACTTCAAAATACCATTCACTGGGGTGTCTCCAAAAGAGAGTGCATCCTCCATCTTTTCCAAATCTTATTTTGAAAGAAAAAGTATTAGATTCTTTGATAGCCATTGGTGCTACAAGGAGGCTATTTTGGATTTTAGGACAAAAAATCATCATGAAACTCCTGTCACCCCTAAACTTCCCAGAGATCAGTCTCAGTTTGTTTTACCCTTTACCATCCATCTTAGAAAATTATCCACTCAACCTTCCTCATCTAATTCTGAAGTCATCTCTTTACTTGAGGAACTCAAACAACACATTCTCTTTCTTGAAAATGGTCTGATGATGACCATGTCACCTGAGTAACAAGTCACTTTTATAGATAAAAGAAACCTGCTTGTGCCTCCTGTCCCTCAAAAAGATGAAAATGTGCATCAAAAGGAGCCTTGGACTGAGTCAACTCTTGTTCCACAAGATTAAGGGCCACAACCTGAATCCACTCCTGAAGTCCATGTCTCAAGTTCTCAGCCACAAGATAAGGGAAAGGCTCTAACAACTGAAGCTAGTGATGATGATGATGAGGAAACTGAAGAAGTGGATCCTACTCAGTTTCGCCTTACAAAAAGAAGGCCTAGATCGTCCAAGATCACCATTTAAACACTCTTAGGCACTTGCACTTCATATTAGGCATTTGCATCTTCTGTAATTCTCTCTCTTGATGTTTCAAGTACTCTGTGCTAATGGATACTGGTTGACGTTAATGGTTTCTAGTTAATTTGCTTTTCTATTTGGTACTTCTTCTGATTTCTGGTATTAATTTTTTGTGTTTATGTTTGGATTGCATTTCTGGTATGTTGGATTGGATATCGGTGGTATATTGGATCAGATTGGATTGGATATTGGATTGGATTTCTGCTGTTGATTGTATAATTGCAATGCTGATATTGTATTGCTAATATTGGTTGTTAAAATCATCTTATGATGACAAAAAGGGGGAGAAATGGATGTTGAGATGTTTAGGAAGTGTAAATTGGTTAATGTGTATGTAAATTGGTAAGGGGGAGTTATCCTGAAAGGGAGTTATTCTGACCTTAAAAATTTTAGCACTTAAAAATTTCTTTGATGCATTGAGTGAGAGGAAGTTTTGGCTCAATTATTTTTTCTTCCATCCATTGTTTTGTCATCATCAAAAAGGGGAAGATTGTTAATCTTAGTCCCTAATTTTTTATATTTATAAAACAAATGGATGATACTAATATATTTTCAAGAAATACTTTCAACTATGAAGCAAATCAGATTCAAAAATCAAGTGCAATTGAAAGAAACAAAGGTTGCTGAAAGCTGTCAGACGCTTGTGAAGACAGGACCGGACATCCGATAATCATTGCGCAACTTCGGACGCATGATGAACTCCACCACCGGACGTCCGAAAAAATTAAGACATTCCCTCTAACTTACTGACTTCGATCGGACGTAAAATATTAGAACACCGGACATCCGATAAACAATGCGGCACTTCGGACGCAAAGTATTGGAGGTACCAGACGTCCGAAAGAACTGAAGAAGATATCTCATATTTATTATCTGCTTTCGGATGCAAGTATCAGAGACACCGGACGTCCAAAAGAATTAAAAACATTTTCACAAGCTCACTACTTGCTATCGGACGCAAGTATCAGATGTACCGGACGTCCGATACTCCCAACGGTTAGCTGACTCTTCAACTGCTTTCTATCCGTTGAAAGCATTAATAGAGAAATTTTTTGGTCTCATATAAATAGTACATGGTCAACTACTTTTAGACAACCTTTACACATTGAAACTACAAAAGATCAAGAGTGATTTTAGTGTGAAAATATTCTATAAGGAAGATTTGTACTCTTAGTTGTGTGAATTTCGTGTAAACTTTTCTTGTGTGACAAAAATACTTCAATAGTATAGTTTTGTGAGGGTTATCCACAATGATAGTAAAACTTCCTAACTTGATCAAGTGTAACTTGGGTCAAGGAGGAAGTGATCCTTTTTTTGTACACAAAAATTGGTTATATTTGATCAACTTGAAGAAGTTTGTTCTATAAAGTGATATTCAAACTCAAGTGGAGCTTGCAAGTGAAATTGATTTGCTATTCTTTTCTTATTACTTACTATTTTGTGAATTTAAATTGCTTATCTCTTCTACTCTCAAGTTTTCTTGCTTTCTCACCATTGATTCATTGAGTGGTCACCGAGAAAAGAGGGTAACTTTTATATTGAACAAAAAATGTCTCATAATTCGATTAATTTTTAAATAACCTAATTCACCCTCTTTTAGATTATTTTCGATCCCTATAGTGACATCCAAATGTGATAATTTTTAAAGTTAAAATAAGAAAAATTTTTAACTAAATCACGCTACTAATTTTGGTTAGATTGAAAAAGTGTTCCTATAGTATAGTTTTGTGAGGGTTATCCACAATGATAGTAAAACTTCCTAACTTGATCAAGTGTAACTTGGGTCAAGGAGGAAGTGATCCTTTTTTTGTACACAAAAATTGGTTATATTTGATCAACTTGAAGAAGTTTGTTCTATAAAGTGATATTCAAACTCAAGTGGAGCTTGCAAGTGAAATTGATTTGCTATTCTTTTCTTATTACTTACTATTTTGTGAATTTAAATTGCTTATCTCTTCTACTCTCAAGTTTTCTTGCTTTCTCACCATTGATTCATTGAGTGGTCACCGAGAAAAGAGGGTAACTTTTATATTGAACAAAAAATGTCTCATAATTCGATTAATTTTTAAATAACCTAATTCACCCTCTTTTAGATTATTTTCGATCCCTATAGTGACATCCAAATGTGATAATTTTTAAAGTTAAAATAAGAAAAATTTTTAACTAAATCACGCTACTAATTTTGGTTAGATTGAAAAAGTGTTTTGGATTTTATTCTTACCTTCCATTTTTTCAATCATGACTCCCGAACTCTTTTCTCTTGATTTTCGTAGACTTGAAATCGTTTAAAAAGGATTTCTTTTACTTTTTCTTAAAAAATTCATTTTAGCTGATTTGGTACGCCTTAACTCAATACCAAGTGGCGATTCCTATTTTCCTTAAAAATCCTTTTTAAACTATTATTTTAGGTCAAAATCGTCGCATTTTTAAAGTCCCATTTAGGCCTATTTTCTTTATTTATTTTTTAAAAATCAAAAATTCATTTTTATTCAAAATAAATCAAAAATTCATTTTATAAACCCATAATCTTATATTTTTTTAAAAAAAATGAGACGCGACACTTATTGTCTTTATCTTTTTTTTTCAAACGTAGGGGGTATTTGAGTTTTCAATCCTATTAATCCCCCTGCAGCTCGAAAGGAGAGGCCCCATCCACTCGAACACATTAATTCTTGGACTCGAACCCTGGTGGGAGATATGGACAACACTTCTTGAGAAGGGTACGTGACCAACCGAACTACCCAAAAGGGGCTCGCTTATTGTCTTCATCTCTCTCTCATTTTTAAATTTTCCTTTCCATGCCTTATTGGAAAAGTTAATTCCAAAGAAAATAGTTTCAACTCAACCGGTTCCCCATCAACTATGAGGATGATATTCACATTCAAGTTTTTGATCAGATTTGGTATATAAAACATTTAATCACCAAACAATTTGCTAAAGCATAACTGATGTCCGTTGCAGATAATTTAACTCTACGAACGAATTAAAATTCTGAATGTCGAAAATTACATAAATTGCTAAACTAATTCAGGAATAGAATTTGATACAATCATCTATTTCATTTATAAGGCAAAAAATTTTTTATTAAAGATTCAGTTTATAAACAAGCTGGCAAGCATATGGTACTGCCTACATATCGATATTAATGGAAAACAAAAAGGCAAAAAGGATGAGAATTTGATAACATTTTCACCTCCAAATTCAGTTTAGAAACTCGACCAACAAACCCAACTCGGATTATAGAGCATGATCTGTCTAGCAGAAGTGTTTGTACCATTTGCAATAACACTGATACGTCAGAGAAAGGTACTAACTCATAAATGCACGTGGTACAATCGTTGTAAACGCGATATAAGACCAAAATCTATGTCAAGCTACCCAGGCCTGCCATAAGAACATAAACCTAACCCAACCGCTTCCCAGACGTTGCCCATTTCAGCTTTGCTCAATTTCCAAAACCTAACTACACATATCCCAAAGCAACACTACAAGTTGAAAGCTTGAAGCACATCAGAAACCTACCCTAATCATCATTCTCATGTACAACACCATTAGCACAGAGAAGCGGGATTGATCGAGGAGGGGAAGTAGGGTTGGGTTATTTCATCAAACAATTTACAAAAGCATAACCGACTGCCGCTGATAATTTTACTCTGTTAACAACAAAATTATATAATTCTAAATAATCCAAACTGTGTAAATTGCTGAACGAATCTAGAGAGAGAACTTCATAGAGTTTAACCTAACATAACAGTGAGAAAAGAAAAAATCTAAGGGTCCTACTTGGTGCAAAAAGCCTTACTACGAACGAGAAAGCTTTGCTAAAAACGAGAATATACCGCACTAAATATCCCAAATCATATGAATTGATATGCGAGTTCAGCAGTAGAATTTCGTGTACCTCAATATTTAAGCCAAAAGAAGACTACTAAAAGCTTCAGCTCTACTAAACATCAATTTAAAAAATTCTAACAATTAAAAATCAAGATTAACTGAAATAAGCATCAATAAATGAGAAGTTGAGAGGGGAGGATCACGTTAGGTGATACGGGTAAGAGTAGAAAAACTATAAGTAAGTCTCAAGTTAAAAACCTCCCATTTATATTTTAAACAAATAGAAGTTGAGAAAATTTTTCAACTCTAAATCTAGATAAAAAGAAGAGAAGAGTTGCACGAGAAAGATCACATTGTTAAATTAATAAAATCTCACAAGCAACTCACAACAACAAATGGTCTTTAAAAACCAAATACGTTTCGATTTCACATTAGAACTCTAAACCGGGGCATAAAGAGCACGGTCTATATCACATTAGTGCGTGTACCATGCGCATTAACACAGGTACCTCAGAGAAAGGTACTAACTCTTAATGCGCAGGGTACAACCACTCTAAAACATGAGATAGACCAAGGTCTAGGTCCAAATCTTTCCCACAAGAACAAAAACCTAGCCCAACTGCTCCCAAGAAATTGCCCATTTGGCCATTTCAGCTTTTCTCAGTTCTCTAAACCTAACTACACGAACTCACACAGAAACACTACAAGTTAAAGCACTTCAGAAACCTACCCTAATCATATCATCTTATGTCAAACATCATCAGAAGAGAGCAGAGGGGGGATTAATCAAGAAAGGGTCGTAGTATGGGCCAAGTTTGTGATGATGGACGATTTCTTCTTGGTTGGCCGGCAAGACTTGGACAGGCCAGTCATTGTGCCAATGGGAATAGGCAAAATCCCGGAATTTGAGCCATTCCTAGGAGGTGAAAGAACGACTGGCAGATATTCAATGTTGTCACAAGTGAAGTAGGAATCCAGAAAATGCTTGATCAGTGCATCTCTCCCCTGTATTGTCAAACAAAACCAAGGAAACAAGAAAAAGGCACAAAAGAAAAATGATTGCTTAACCATTCAAAATCAAAACAAAACTAGTAGTGTATATACTTTATTTTTTCTTGAGCATTAAAACAACAATCAATAACATTCTTGTCGTTAGGAGGAGGGAAAATTTACCTGTATATGTGCCCATGACATCTCACAGATTTTCTTGGAATGAATAATTCCATCTTGAATTTTATTACCACACCACGCATAACCATGTAACAAGTCTTTGATCTTCTTAGCTGCAGTGGCAGAAGTGAAGTTCACAAATGCATATCCAAGGTTATCCTTCCTCCTAGCAAAGCAAAAGCATTCGAAGTAGAAGGGTGTTAGAAAGTAGAGACATTGGAGAAATGGGAACAATTTCCTAAGAGATTTAAGAATAAATTACAAGAAATTTACCAAAGTGCACATAGATATAGGAAGGGAGTGTTTTATTATTACCAGAAGTCCATAGGAAGGTAGAGAAAATCATACTCCAAATCATAATTCTTGCAATAGATATCCAGCAATTGCATCAAATCGTTTCTCCTGAAAAGTAACAGCAACATAATATCAGTAAGTAATTAAATAAACTGGTACTACTAACATAGATCAATCTAGAGACAGTAACAGAAATCTATAAATGCATGTACAAATAATTAATGTCAGACAAATCTGGAAACAATGAGTAGTCTCAATAGGCAATGAACATTAAATGTTATGTAATGATTCATGGGCTTCATTAATTAACATGAGTTTCGAATGCATGCAGATTTTGGAGATAAAATATCAAAAGGCTTCTAAACAAAATTAACTTGTTTAGTCATAGAACAACGTGGATGGAGACAGAAAGCAAATAAGTAGGAAGCGCATTAACTTTCCTTTTCTTTTGCCTTTTCAGTCACTGAGCAATACTTGTCAGCAAAAGACTGACCATTTCACCCAAACTGAACTAAAAAAGTCATACGAAGAACCAGAGTTGCAGATACAGGGCAAGGAGGAACATAAAGGACAGAGGTTTAAATGTCCCATGTCTCAATCCTCAAACTCTTCCAAAAACATTAAAGAACTTGAAAGATCATTTAAAGACCGAAAAATTATACATGCAGTAATTTTAGTTGACTCAGATCCAAAAACATTTGTGAGTAAAACTTTTTCTTTTCAAAAAAGGATTGAAATATTGCTGAAAAAAATAGGACAAAAAATTTAATAATATGTTAGTGCATTGCAGAACTATAGGCCTAGAAAAATACTGCATATTCCTCGTCTGTAGGATGGAAAGGTTCTTTTCTTTTTCTTTTTTCAATTTATTTGTGAAATTTCATAATCAAAACATCCTGCATCTAACACAGTTCGTTTCATGGATGTAATTTCTCAGGTAAGATTGCCAGCCACAAAATTTAGCATAAACAAGAACATGCAAGAGAAGATAGAAATCTTAGGCACGAAGCAGACAGTAAGGCAGAAAGAGAAAAAGGCCACTCTCTTGTTTGGGGAGGGAGTTTTGGACTAAAATGGACTAAAATTGTTCAAAACAGAAAGGGATTTGGCCAAATTTGTCACTTCAGCATAAAGAAAAAAAAAACTCTTCTACATCATTACAACCAAAAACAGAAAAGGGGATATTAGAATTTTACGGAGTACCTGTATTGGTTTGGGATGTTCTTGATCATGACAGTAGTATAACTGCAGAATGCGGAATCCTCTTTCACAGGAGCTGTAGGAGGAGGAGAGGGGGAAGATGAAGAAGATGAACAGACAACAGCATTACCACCACCAACACCATCGTCAGACTTAGCCTTCCTCGGCTGCCACACTTGCTTAAGAGTCTTCTTACTGGTTCCTTGGTTCTCCAAACTGTGGCTTTTCCTCATCCTAGGTCTAGGACGAGGCATAACCCCGTCAGTAACCTTCCAATCTTTTCCATTTTCGCCACAAGAAACCCTTGAATCCCTCTTCTCTTCAATGTCCTTTTCATCCAAAGCACAGCTCAACATGCCTGGAGTAAGAACAGTAGTAGGAATGGGCTGAGGCTGAAACCTCGAAGTGTAGTAATAACTGCAGAACCCATAAAAATAGTAGCACTGCCCATATATTGCAAGAGGTGGTTGGGGCTGAAGAAGTGGCTGCTGGAAAGTTCCAAAGCAAGGAGATGGTCGACATGTGACTTCATGTGGAAACATTATGGGAGTTTTTGAAGGTTTTGGGGCTTTTGGCATCCATGATTCAGCATAGGGGTTCAGTCGAGTAGCCATTGCTGCTGCTTGAAACATGTTGCTCTCTCAGAAACTCGGACAAAGAGAAGTAAACAGGGAGTTCATTCAATAACCGGAGACATTACCAAATAAGTATATTGGATAATTTCGTAAACCTCCCCTGAGATTTTTAATAATTGCAGCCACCCCCTTAAAGTTTGAAAATTTACACTTACAGCCTCAATATTATGAAAGGACTAATAACCTGCCAACTTTACAAATTTTAAGTGAAAAGTAGGTGTAAAGAAAAAGAAAACTGTATTTTGCAAATACTTCTTTATTCAAAAAATCTAATTTCATCTTACCTAATATAATATATTCAATTCCTAGGTCATTTAGATGAATTTCTTACTTATTTTTATAAATAGCCGTCAAATAGGGATGTACTTGTTAAAAACATGTATAATTTCTTTACAACTTAGTAAAGAAAAAAAATCCAATAATGATGTCTTAAAATATGATCTAAATTTTTCTACCAAGAACTATTTTAAAATTTTTTACATGACAAGTAATGTTGATACTTGATTTCTTTTGTCATTTAATTTGTTTTGTAAATCAAATAGGGGTAACACAAGATATTCATTAGACTTCACCGTTTGTTACAAAGACATGGTGCTTTTTAGGAGAAGTAGATGGCTGCAATCCTTACAAACTTTAGGAGAGGTTTTTGAAATTACCCTATTCGGGAAAGAGAATGGCCATGGCAAAGGGTGACAAGTATCCAAGAATTACTGTGGTTCCAGAATTACTTGATAGTAGTCAAAACATTAAGGTGGCGTTTGGTAAAAATGTATCGGAATCAAGTAATGGAATAAACTCCATAATTGGTGTTTGGTTCACTGGTATGAGAATTAAAATTTTGGAATGATTTCTAAAAATTTGGCATCCTTCCATTCCTTAGTAAAAGGGTGGGTTTTGTCCAAAACCCATGTGTGATTCCAAAATTTTATAATTACATAATATTTAGTATAATTAATATTTATATATATTATATATTTATATTATAATATATACATATATATAATATATTATAATTATATATTTTATTATAATATTAGTATATTATATAAATATATATTATAATGATTTAGTTAAATATAATTATATTTATATAATATATATTATAAATTTCTTAATATTATATAATAATATATTTATAATATATATGTATATTTATAAATGTATATTATATGTGCATATAATTATAATAAATACATGTATATAATATTAATAAATTATATAATTATTTTTATTTTTATTTTTATTTTTTAAAATATAATAATATATAATAATAACTATATATAATTAATATGCATTATATTTATATAAAATATTAGTACAATTAATATTTATATATTATATACTTATATATTTATATTTATATTATAACATTTGTATAATTATAATTAATTATATATATAATATTTAATTTAATTAGTTACAAACTTATAATAACGATATTATTACATTATATAATTATATATTATAATTATTTAGTTAAATATAATTATACTTATGTAATATATATTATAATTATTTAGTTAAATATAATTATACTTATGTAATATATATTATAAATTTATTAATATTATATAATAATATATTTATAATATATATGTATATTTATAAATGTATATTTTATGTGCATATAATTATAATATATACATGTATGTAATATTAATAAGTTATATAATTATAATTAAAATTATTATTTTAAATATAATAATATATAATAATAACTATATTTAATATGTAATATATATTATATTTATATAAAATATTTGTATAATTAATATTTGTATATATTATATATTTATATTATAACATTTGTATATTTATATTTAATTATATATATAATATTTAATTTTATTAGTTACAAACTTATAATAATATTATTATTAGTTATATGTATTATATAATGTATATTAATTTATGTAATATAATTAATATTATCAATTATACTAATAATTATACATGTTTACTAATAGAAATTATTAATCAGTTAGACTAAATTTACTAATACATTTATACTAATATATTTAATTAATGAAAATTTCTTATATCCCATTTACAAAGAGCCAATAACTATCATTTACGATGTGGTTTATAATATATTTATTATATTCCATTCCGAAAGAGTCGACGAACCAAACATCAATTATAGTAATGATACATATTCCTGGTACTTGAATTAAACAAATGTATTGGAATGAATGACCTCATTCCAAACCCAAGATATTCGATTCCGAATCCGAATCTGATTTCGATGTGCGAACCAAACGCCACTAAAGGTGTTTGGAATCAGAAAGCAGGTTTGTTTGGATATTGTATTATTTGTAAAAATTTATTTACTTACATCTTGAAAATATTTTTTAACTATCATTTTATTTTATATACATTACATTAAAAAAGTGTTATAATATTTTTTTTAAAAAAATTATCTTAAATAATCTCCTATCAAAATACATTATTAGTAGTACTTATAAGAAAATTTTCAAAATAAATTACTAGTAACATTTATAAGGCAAACGCCTTTTGTTTAACCTCAGTGGAGTATATCATAATTCATAACAATAGCATTACATTAGAGTTTAGACCCTATCCATTTTTTTTAAATCCACATTAGACCCTATCCTCAACGCACATACGGCTAAAAGCTGTAAACGCCTTACATTTGCACTAGTAATACTGGAATGGAACCACATTATGTTGGTAATTTTTAGCGTGAGATTGAAATATGATGATAAGAAAAACATAGTGATAAAAAAGTATCTCTTATTATTGTTTTATTTATAGATATATTAAAATGTTATAATATTTTTTTTTCTAAAAACAAACTTCATTCTAGAAAACTTTGGCCATCCCGGTAGAGCTTATGGTTGTTATGCAGCGACGGCTACGAAATATTTGGATTTTAAGATAAAATAATTTTAACCTGTCTCAGTTAAAACACAAGAGACTCTTACCGAGACAAAACATTTTCCTTCTTCAATATGTGGTCAAGATTTTACGTCGATGTAGCCTTACAATTTCTTAGTAGAAGTTCTTGACAATTTGTTGGACAAAAATTTGGCGAATTTACTTGGCCAGTTGACCATCTTGAATAATTCTAGATATTATTTAGAATAATTACTATAGAACTTTTATAATGTAATATATGTGAAATAAAATATTAATTAAAATTGAAAATATATTTATAATACAATCAATTAATTATTTATAAATTATGTATGTCCAAACACATGTAGTACCGTTCAGAGAGAATTCTTAAGTCGTGTTTGGATTGCAATTTTTTGAAGTTTTTATAGAAAATATACTGTAATGATTGGATATCTGAAAAGTAAAAAATGATTAAAAAATGTGTTCATAGAGATTTTTTGATGGAAAATTCCTTTCCAAATCTGAGTTTGTTTGGACAGAGTATTATTTGAAATATTATTTGAAATAATTACTCTAACACTTTTTGTGATGTGATGTATGAAAGATAAAAAGGTGATTGATAGTATAAAAGATAGATTGAGAAATGTATTTATAATACAAGCAAGATATTATTTAAAATAACCTACTGTACAAACACTCCACTAGTGTTTTTTTTGTTTTTTTAAAGAGTTCCAAACAGTGAGACATTTGAAAAAACGTACTGAGGGAATCCAACTTTTAGTAAATGTAACATTTGAGAAATAAGTATCTAGAAAAATTTTTAAAAATATTCTTTAAGTATTATTTATAAATGAATATTACATTCAGCAAATGCGTTTTACATCCTTTGTAAAGAAATTTAAAATCTACCATCCTTTCAGAATTTCTTTTAAAAACTCTCACACTTTTGAATTCTCACTCGCTCCACAAATGGCTACAAAATACTTGACTTTTTTGCACTTCAGTTTGGCACTTGATGGCTCCTCATATCCTTGTTTGGCACTTAAGTTTTTTTTTTTTTACCAAGTTTGTCTGTTACAAGATTTTTAAAAACTTTCGAGTTTATCAATAAAATGAGTATTAGAAAAAAAAAGATTTTTAAAAATTTTAATTACAGTAATTTGAAAAATTTTTCAAAATTTTCAAATATTCAAAAATTTACACACTTAAAATTTTTTTTTTTAAATTTCTACTATAAGTTACAATAAAATTTTAGACAAACACTCAAAAAACTCACATGCCAAACAGGACGGTTCAAAAGTTATAGGGATAATTGTAGAAACCTCGCCTGAGGTTTCTGACATTTGCACTGACCTCCCCTGTGGTTTGAAAAATTACACTGACCTTCCCTGAGGTTACTAATCCTTTGTAAATTTAGTCCAAACGATTAAAATATTATTTTAGGAAGTGGAATTAGAATTTTGTACCAGATTTGCCCTTTGTTCTACATATGCAATGAATGACAAAGTACTATAAATCAATTAACAATTAATAAATTTTAAGGAGTATAATTTATGGTCAAACACGCATTACTCATTTAAAGTACCGGCTCTTTAAGAGTATTTTACTTTTAAATATTTAATTTATGATAAATATATCAATATTTGTATGTAAAATTCAAAAATTGTTATAGTAATATTCTTGCAAAAAGGAAATCAATAGGTTATTTATTTAATATAAATTAAATATTTTTTTAAAAAATAAATGACCCATAAAGTATTAATTTTTTATGGCTTTTATCCATTACACGAGTAAAATATTCGCTCTTTATGTGCATTTTATTATGAATCATTTAATTTATGTTAAATACATAAATGTTTGTAACTAAAATTGAAAAAGTGCTATATTAATATTTTTACGGAAGAGAGATTGGTAGGTTTTGTAGTTAACAAAAATTAAATATTTGAAAGTAAATACAAATCTTTATTTGAGCGTAAATATTTGTATCAAATTAAATATTTGAAAATAAAATACCCTTAAAGAACTGGTACTTTAAATAGTCACCGACTCTTTATAGGCAAACACGCATTACTCATGTAAAGTATCGATTTTTTACGGATATTTTACTTTCAAAAATTTAATTTATGATAAATATATCAATATTTGTTAGTAAAATTCAAAAAGTGTTACAGTAATATTCTTGTAAAAAGAAAATCGGTAGGTTATTTATTTAATATAAATTAAATATTTTTTTAAAAAAATGACTCATAAAGTATTAATTCTTTATGGCTTTCAACAATTACATGAGTAAAATATTGGCTCTTTATGGATATTTTATTTTAAATCATTTAATTTATGTTAAATATATAAATGTTTGTAACTAAAATTGAAAAAGTGTTATATTAATATTTTTATGGAAGAGAGATTAGTAGTTTTTGTATTTAACAAAAATTACATATTTGAAAGTAAATACAAATATGTATTTGAGCGTAAATATTTGTATTAAATTAAATATTTGAAAGTAAAATACCCATAAAGAGCCGATACTTTAAATAGGTAATGCATATTTGCCTATAAACTATACTCCTTAAAGTTTATTAATTGTTAATTGATTTGTAGTATTTTGTCATTTATTGGGCATGTAGTACAAAGGACAAATTTGATAAAAAAAATTCTAATTTCACTCCCTAAAATAATATTTTAATCGTTTGAATTGAATTTGCAAAGGATTAGTAACTTTAAGGGAGGTCAGTGTAATTTTTCAAACTATAGGGGAAACCAGTATAAATGTCAGAAACCTCAGGGGAGGTTTCTGCAATTATCCCAAAGTTATAAGCAACAGTTGAACCCACGGCGCAGAGCTAGAAATGACCATCCAAAACGAATGTACTCCTGGTCTCGACGTCTTGTCGGTTCATTATATAAAGGCAAAAGCTGTCACATCCAAATGTATATCTACAATGAACAAATAAATATAAATAAATGGATTTGAGAATTTTAAATGAGCAACTAACTTATTTCTTCTTAAACTTTGAGTTGAATCACTTTGATATTTTTTTTAAAAAAAAGAATCACTTTTCCCGCTCATGAGCAGAAGTCAACACGTGTACGACTAATTTAACCCAAAAAAAAAGTACTTAAAAAAGAAGTTCTTTAAATTTATAAATATATTGCACATGTAACTTTCTTCAATTTAAATTTTTTTAAAGACAGAATGGGATTTAAAAAATGGAAAAAAAAGAGGGATTAGAATTTTGAATATTTAAATCTCAAAATCTCAAGTCTCAACTTTAGTTAATCGCAAATGCAACTTATGGCCTGATTTTTTTTTTTTTCATTTTCTTTTCCCCAGCGAAAAATTGTTTCTTTATCCTGCCCAATGCAGTTAGGAGAAGTAAGTGTGTGCATCTACGTGCAGGCAAAGATGTCAGAGACGGTCAGTCCGGCTTTTTGGATAACATTTTCACAGTTGGGGATATAAAATCTCTGTAATGATTGAAAATTGGAATTGGCGATATTCTACAATTATAACCTTTCATTTAATGAGGCTGCACAATAAGACAAAGAGCTGAAGGAGGATGGAATAGTTTGGCGGCGGATGCAAATGGCAGTCTTGGGCAGGGTTTCACAATTTGGAACTTGAAAAAGGTCACTAATTAATAACCAAGTTACCTCTTCCTTTTCTAATACATTGGCTAGATTTTTTTTTGGATTTCCCATTTATATTTTGAAATAGTAGAATTAATTATATAAATATATAAATGTAAATTAAAGTAATAATTAGACATAATGTGTTTGTTCATTCAAACTATAAGTTGGATAAGTTGAACGTGATTCAGATATATTAAAAAGTGCTCATTGAATATCAGTTAGAAAACTCATTTCATATGGTATAATACTACCAAAGTTTTATTTTTTTTGCCAAGTGACACAATGTCAGTATTTGATTTAGTACGTGTAAAAAGGATTGTAATTTGTACTAGTAATTTTAACGTGTCAATTAGGAAGATAGCTTGAGATAGTAAGCACACTTTGTCATTTTAGACTTATAAAACTCGTCTATTTTATGTTAGAAGGATTCACGTTTTGCTAATAGGCTAAGTCATTGGACGCTAGTCAGAAAAATCTATTCATATATGTAGCAAGATTTTACTTGGATCCTTTTCGTAGTGTTGTGTTAAATGTAAAGTAAGTTTATCCATTAAGCACGAGTTAAAAAAACTCATTTTATATATATGGTAGCGGGATTTTATTTGGATCCTTCTCTTAGTGTCAAGCACTCTTTGTTAATTTAGAATTGTAATAGTTGTCCGTTGTATGTTAGAAGGATTCACATTTTGCTAATCCAACTTAAATCTTATAAGAAACAGAATTAAAATTTCGACATGTGCTTTGGAAAAAAAAACAAATTGATATGCTCATCAATTATTAGTAAAGCCTGACTTGTTGGAATTGGAACATTAATTGATCGTTTCAGCGAAAGCAGTATAATTACTGCTTGTGGTAATTTTGCACTCCAGATTAGGAATTAGGTAAACTAACCCTTGGAGTGATTTCTTGTGTCAACTTTAGAGTTGGAATTTTAAAAAAAAAAACTTTAGTTGTTGGAATTAGAGTAAATTGATTTAAGGTGCATCTAGAATTTGCTTTAAAATTTCCGACTTTTATTGTGTCCTGCACAGGTCATATCGTAAAAGTTACCACAATATTTTTAATGACACCTAGAAAAATGTAACCCAAATTAATTAACTCTAACTATTTTATGTGAAGCTAATCTTGCACACGATTACAATCTAGTTTGCTCATCATGACTTCAAATTTTTGCACTGGATGAGAAATTGTACCTTTTGCGCATGAAGTACTTAAAACAATCATAATTTACACAAAATCTTTGCCCCAAAAGCAGGGCAAATTGCGTAAGAATAAGGTGAAACTCTGAAAGATCTTTATTACTGTGAAAGATGTACCAAATAGGGCCATGCACGCTCGCCTTGCCTGCGCTACCCAATCCAATCAACTGAAGTATAATCATTTATCTTTAGAATTATTTCTTCCCCCTCCTTATTAATGTCATATTTTCGCTTTATTAATATCTTAAAAAAATAGTCACAATTTCTAATCTTATTATTAAAAATGACTTTTTAAAATTCCAATTAATGTTTAATAAGAAAATATTTTGAATTCAAATGATACACACACATATATATATGAAAAATATTATTTACACTTCATTTTTTATTATTTGTACTCCCATAATTTATTTTATCATATAATCTAAAAATAAAAATTATATAATTAAAATGATAATGAAAGTATGATTAATAAAAATAAGAGTATAAATAACATTTCCTTATATGTGTGTGTGTGTGTAAATTTATCAATACCACTTCATTTAAATATGA
Organism: Coffea arabica; assembly: GCF_036785885.1. Taxonomy (NCBI): domain Eukaryota; kingdom Viridiplantae; phylum Streptophyta; class Magnoliopsida; order Gentianales; family Rubiaceae; genus Coffea; species Coffea arabica. The sequence continues at coordinate 42,129,209 of NC_092329.1, forward strand.
TGATTACTACGTCTTTATAAAAAGTTAGGTCCCGTTTGAATTGCTAGTTTTGAAATTTTTATAGAAAAATATATTGTAGAATAAAATGGTGATTGAAAAAAAATAAAAAACTTTCCTTAAAAAGCTGTTAACCAAACAAGTCTTGAAATTCACAAAAAAAATAACTTTAATATTAGGACGGAAGAAATATGTAATCAGACCCTTTTCTCTTCTCTTTTACAGCTATTGATTCTGGCCACATTTTTTTCCTTTTCTTTTCTTTTATATTTTGGGTGGTAAAACTGCATGCGTACTCAAATTTGAAACACAAATAAAGGGGACACAATAGGCCGGGTTGACATTTAATGCGATGTCGACCACAGAAAGGACAGTTGATTTTCAACACTAGAATCCCCGTAGAAACTACAATAATCAAAGGATGATTCAAATTTGAGATAGATTATGGATATATCTGAGATATTATTTAAAATAATTATTATATCATTATTATGATATAATATATATAAAATAAAAAAATAATTAAAAATATAAAAATTAAATTAAAAAATATATTTATGATATAAGCAAAATATTTACCACATTTTGCAAGAAACACATGCACTGACCCAAAAAGGTTTGGTCATATTGCCTCTACTGTTTTAAGGTTGTCTCGAGCCATGCAAGCTAACAGTTCCTAAACAATCTCACAAATCGGGAGAAAGAGAACCAAAACCAAACTCTGAATCAGAAATTCAGAACTCCCCAAAAACTCGTCAGAAATTCAGAATCAGATATCCTTTTTTCGCTTTTCTCTGCTCTTTGTTTCTTACTAGTTTGTACCAGTTACATTTTCTTGGTCAACTTGGCAAAATCCATTTCATGTAGCTTTTCCTACTAGCGTGCTGCGTTCTGCTGACCATTCCTCTTTTGGCTTGAGGCTTAACACAAAAGTAAGTAAACTGAAATTAAATGTACTTTTCCTCGTGGATTTTTTTTTTCTTTCTATCGAATGGCCATGGCTAATTCCTTAATCAGTATAAGGAGAAAAAGAGAAAATATCCTTTTTTCTTTTAATTTTTTGGTAAGGAGAAAAAATTGTTGGTGTCTACACAATTTAATGTTTGCTGACTTTTTTGATGGCTACTTTTTCATTTTCCCTTTTTTCTGTATGATTATTTTTCGAATGTTAGAGAGAGAGAGAGAGAGAGAGAGTGTGTGAATGTGTGTGTGTGTATAGAGCATGCGCGACTATAAGAGTGTAAGATACATGTATATATTTTTTAGGGTAAAAAAGGTCATAGGAGGAGGTTCATTCACAAGCACAGCAGGGATCGGGCTTGCTTCATCTTGATGTCCTAAACTGCAAGGAGTTTAAAAGTCTTTTATCCAAAACTGTTTGGCTTCCAACAAAGACATGGTTGTCGAAAATTTGCTTAAAAACAAAATTTGAAACATATTCCACAGGACTCATTTGAAAATCATAAAGGGTAATATTTTTGTTTTGAAGTCTTTTTTTTCTTATAACATGCAAAATCTAGTTCCCACAAAGAAGGTAGCAATGAATCTGCAAGAACCAAGCTAATAATTAAATTTCTTAGAACTTTAAGTGGAATATGCTTTCATTTTATATTTTCATGAAAGATAATAAAGCAAATTTGACTCCAAAGATAATAGTGTTCAAACTAAAATTTCATTTAAATGAGATGGATTAGATGGTTCAAGAGAGGGATGTAAGTGAGATATTACGAATTTGATCTCTTCCACTTACATTGTTTTAAAAAAAACTTGTCTGTCCAAATTAATCTTGGGTAGAGAGCAAACCTCATTTGGGCCATCGACCAAGTTTCTTCTTTCGAGAAACGAAATTTGACTAATTAAACCTAATCCCAGAAGTCAACCCAAAAGCCGGCAACTCTTGGATTGCTCCCAGGGACTTAACTACCCAAATCCCAATCCCCCCAAAGCCGATGTGGGATAGAAACCCCGACAGGGGCCAAGCCCATTGGACCCGCTGCTACTAAGCGGTGAAGACCCCCCACAAGTCCAGAGAAAGACGACCCAAGCAGAAGTTTCTTGTTTTTGCTGACGCCGGCAGATTACTGCCATTGTTTTTTCTTCTTTCGAGAAACGAAATTTGACTAATTAAATCTAATCCCAGAAGTCAACCCAAAAGCCGGCAACTCTTGGATTGCTCTCAGAGACTTAACTACCCAAATCTCAATGAAAGCATACCTCATTTGGGCCATTGACCAAGTTTCTTCTTTCGGCCTAAAAACCAATGGTCAATTCTCTTGTTTTTGTGGGTTTCGAATCCTCTATTCCCAAAATAGTCTCTGTCTCTTATTTGTACAGCTGTCACAAGTCTCTAATCTTTTATTAATCCAAACTCAAATAAATCGATAATAATCAGTTTACAAGTTTTCTCAAAATCAATTAAAACAGATAACTCAAAACTTTTTTAAATTTTCTTTTTAATAAAAAAGAGTCTTGTTGATTTGGGGTAAAAAATAAAGAAGAGTTTTAGTTGATTTCTATGTTTATGATCAACAAGACTCTTTTTTTGTTAAAAAAAATTTTAAAAAGTTTTGAGTTATCTATTTTAATTAATTTTGATTAAACTTGTAAATCGATTATTATCGATTTATTTGAATTTGGATTAACAAAAGGCTAGAAACACGTCGCAGCTATATAAATAAGAGACAGAGGGGACAAAGACTACTTTGGGGACAGAGGATTCGAAACCTTTTTTGTGTGAACTGAAAAACAAATTTGGAGCTCTAGCCCGCATGACCATTTCCATTTTCTTCATAGCTTTGAACTATGAAGAAGTCAACAGTCTGCAGCCTTTGAGGATTGCACAATTAGGTGTTGTAAACAGAAAATTGATCTTTCTACCAAAAAAAAAAAGATCAATATGATTAAAGAAAAAAAGGGCAGGAATGCACAATTAGGTGTTGAAAACAGAAAATTTATCTTTCTACCAAACAAAAACAAAATTGTTCAAATATGATTAAAGAAAAAAAGTATCAAACCCCAAGAGGTCGTCTTGTGTGATACCTTACTTAGGATTTGGATGTAGTTTTTACTTATCTAGTTGATCATGCTGCGAATATGATCAGGATTTAGATACTTACGTACTTCCGTTTGACGAGAGATCTACGCATACTTGGAATTGTATACTTGTTTTAAGAGTTTATTCCACATTCCAAAAGCTTTTTACTCCTAGGATTCCATTCCAAAAGTTCCTCATCGAGGAAGTTCAACTTTTCAAATGAGGTACCTTAACAAGAAGGGATAGTTTCATAAACCTACCTTGTGGGTTTTGACCGTTGCGGCCTCCTTTTCTAAGGTTTCAAAAAAGTACAGAAACCTCTAGTAGAAATTATGTTTTGATAACAATTACTAGTACTGGTAAGTACAAAAAATTCAATCCATATCCTAAATTGCCCCTATCTAATTTCTAAAATAGATTAAGAGATAAAAGAAGTCAAATACCACCGTTACCTGTTAGGCAAAAATTTCAGGATAGTTTTTGCAGGAAAATTTGAACCATATTCTAAAGGCATCATTTTTTGATGTTTGGATATTTTTTTTCTCAAGTAATTTAACAAGATACTCCTTTTAACAAATGAATCTCTATTAGCTGGCCGCTCTTCTTAAAAGTCTATTAAGAGGGACTGGAAATGGAATATAATGTACTATACGAGGTTAGAGCTTTTGGATAAAGAAGTGTCAGTGAATTGCTACTGCAGATAGCAGTTTTTCCCTTAGTGAGAGGGTCCAATTCCTTTCTAGACTTCACGGAACAGGCCTGTATTGTTCTGGTTGGTGCAAAGATGGTGGCTCAGGTTCCACCTATGTTTTCAGACTTGGACCGGAATTGACTCAATTGAGTTCCGGAATTAATAGTCAATGATTCGACCGAAATTGATAAGAGTCGAATTGAATGACATCATAAATATGTCATATATATATATATACATATATCCCTGTAAATCAAATTTATAATATATAACCAAGAACTCAATCATTCAAATTTATATTCATTTCATCAAACAAATCACCAAATGTAAAGTTATATAAATCTCATGAATGTAATTAGTCATTTATGCTAGAAACAGTACCAGACTGTAAATTGCCATGACAGAAAAAACACATAGAAGGTCTAAAATAGCCTACAAGATCACGACAAACCGGACTAGCATGCAAGAACTTAACCCTTTGTAATCTAACTTGCATGCTATATTTGTCAATTATCACAAAATTGAAAGTTTAGAATTTAATGAGCACGCTAAAGCTGTCACCTAATACCTTTATCAGTTCCACACTTCCACTTGGCTACTCATTAGACGAATTAATTCTTTAATTAATAATCGAATTGTCGCTTCCAGAATGTCCAGAGAAAAAGGTCAGAAATCTTCTTCTATTCCATCTATTTTTCCCCCACAATAACGTCGAGAGCATAACGATTTCTTCCCATCATCAAGCAAAAATGAAGAATATAATTAGCTTCAGATTCTAAAAATTACTAGATTGAACTCATGACCTCGCGCGTTGCTTGAGCCTTGAAATCTGAAGAAACTGGCGGTGTTGTAGCGGTGGAGGCTAGAGGTTGAAGGACAGATGACCGGCGGCAATCGCGATTAGGAAACGATCAACCTTATCTGGCCCCCCTTCTTCCCCTGCTTCGCCTTGGGTAGCCCTCTTCCTTGAGTTGGCACTCGTTTACTATTACACACTTGAACCCCTCGAATCCCAAAAGTGGATTTCCTGGTAATATAGCGCAGGGGAACTTCCTATGTGATGTGCACGGCTGCAGAGTCGCCTGAAAGAATTGATAAGTGCCGCATACCAGTTTTCCATTTACTTATCCTATCTTTCGAATATTGAGGTACAGTCCAAGGTTGCTTCTTCCTTGGCGTAACCCATCCAGATTGGGAGCATCCTACACCCTTTACTCAACAACGGTGCAATCACCTTCCGTCTCCAGTGATTATGAAGAGAAGGCGGTGGAGGCTTTTTAGGGTTAAAGAGAAGCAGACGGCGGTGGAGGTTTAGCAGAGTTGTAGTTGTCTAATTTCATCCCTTTTTTTTCCTTTTCTTTTAGTTCTTTCAGTCAGCCAAGACTCCGTTAAGTCAAACTTTTTATTAAAAAAAAGTGCAGAAAAAAGAAAAAAAACCGAGGTTAATCTGATTCTTCAGTTCACTGGTCAAACTCGGGTTCTGATCGAATTTGATTGATTTTTTAATCTCCGAGTGTTTTAATTAATTTGGACTGTATGTTTGGCCGATTTTCGATTCAATCGATCGATTCGATCTGAGTCTGAAAATACAGTTCCACATTTGATTTTAACAAACATCTCTAGGTAGGTCATCTTGGAGAATCTTATCAAAAGTGGGTTTACCAGCCTATAGTTAGCAAGGAAGGTCCCCGATTTTTTTAAAGTGACTTTTGGAAGTTTTTAACCCGCACATGATGATGATGGTGGGTAATCCCACTTGTTTGGTTCCCAGTTGCATGTTGGTTTATCTCAAAGCCAATTGTGATGGGTCATACAATTCCCCAAATACCAACCCAAGTTAATTTAGTTGGTAAAAGTGTATCACTTTCTTACAAAAAATTTTGTGTTTGAATCCTATTACTGATGCAAAAATTATATTGATAATCAATCTATAAAAATCCCTGTAAATAATATATGATTTTGGAGGCATATCCGGACCCGTGGTGATGACTAGAATTAAACCCATCCAAACTTTTATTTTGTTTTTTAAAACAATACTTCCTCAAATAGCTCTGATGGTGGTAATTGGAATTGGTATATGGACTTTGCTGGAAACAAAAAGTTATTGGGGAAATACCATGCATTAACTTTTTCATGGTTATTGAGCTAGCTCAATTGGCTACTAGAGGAGGGCTCAGTTGGCTACTAAAGGAGGGACTCCTAGGTGCAAGTTAGGGGATCAAACCCTCCAGATTGTGTTTCCTCTCCAAAATTTTCTGGACCATAATCAAAGGTTATTTAACTTCCTTTGAGCTTCCCAATAGTTTAGATAGGTCCATCTTCCTCCCCTTTACTCCAGCATAGGACCAATTGTAACAATACTATACTAAAAAGAGAAAAAAACTTCTTCATGGTTGCCACATAAGCACCCCATGGATTAAACCAAAAAAAATAGAAATGTTAGTGAGAAACAGTTCCTTTTTTCTCTTTTAAATGCATCTTTTCACTTAGAATTTGTATAGTTTGTGAAGGCTATTATAGTCTTCTCTTAATATTAAGGGAGGTAAGTGTAATTTTTCAAACCTTAGGGGAGGAGGCCGCAATTGTCAGAAATCTTAAGGGTGAATTATGAATTTATCCCTAAAAAAAAAAGCAAAAAGAAACTCATTTGTTTGTCCTGTATCGTTTTTAGAAATTTTCTTCACAAATTTTTTTCTTACATTGTTCATAATTCATAATACTTTTATGGTTTTAATATGTAGTAATCGATGATTTTCATCAAAAAAATATTGACTTTTCACATAAAAAGATGGTTGAATTATGAGAAGTAGAGCAATTAGAACTGAGACTTACTAAGTAGCCGGAGACACGTATCGGAAAATGTTCGGTTTTGCGTCAAAGACGAGTGTCTCAAAGATGAAAGTGAATTGCAAAAGTAGAGAAGTTGAACACTTTTATTACTTATATTGATGATAGATATATGGTTCTAAGTGTGTTAATTGATAGATAAGTTGTTAATAGTTGTTAGTTATATTGATTATACTTGCATATTTGAACTAAAAAAAATGTATGAAATTGGACATATGCAATTTGAGTATAATTAACTTTCCTTAATTTGGTATGATGAAGTACTTGGTTGGGTTTTAACATGAACATAGTGGCTACTCATTTGTTTTAAGTTGCAAGTTCTTTGTGTTTGTGTTATGGTTGGGATATCATTAGAGTTAATTGCTCGAGACCAATGAATAATTCAAATGTGGGAGAATGATTAATTGTCAAATTTGAACGTCTTTGATTGACTATTTATGTCCATTTGTTGACTCTTTTATGTAGTAAAGTCTTGTATTTTTTAGGGTTTTTATAAGAGTTTTATGCTTAATTGTGGTTTTGATCAAGTTGGTGTTAATTGCTTGGTTTTTGTAAGGTTTAAAGATATAGTGGATGTGTGTTCGAGTTGCAGAATCACAAGACAGTAGTTTGAATGAAAACCAAGAAGAAAAGCGCAAAAAGGTTCAAAGCACCTTCCAACCGTCTCTAGATCAATTCAAGGACCCTAGAACCGGTTGGTTTAAACGGAAACATTCAGCAGTTGACTTCCAGCCAGTTCAGTGCCGAATTAAGACCCCAAAACCGGTTGCATAAGCTAGTTGTGCAAGGCAATGTTTTAAAAATCAGACCGTTAATTGAACCGATGAAGTAAAAGTGTCGAGATTCAACTGGTCGGATTGGTTCAATTTTGGTTCAATAAATTTTTTAAAAAATAATTTATATAAATATATATATGCACAAAATAAGACATATAATGGACTAATTTAATACTTTACATGATGAAAAGTTTACTATTTTTGAATAACTTGGATTTTTAAAAATAAATTATTTATTTTTAAATTATAAGTTAAAACAAATAAATTTCATCTCAATTTCAATTATATCTACCAAAAAATCTTAAACCCAACCCAAAAATATCACAATATTTTGAAATTATACAAAATTCACGTCTATGAGAATTTAGACATTGTGAACTTAAATTTTAATTTACGTTTTGTGACAGGTTGTCAGCCTGTGCAATAATAAAATTTGCTCAAACTAAAAGTAATTTCTATAGATAGTGGTAAACAGGGTCGAATCTACAGGGACTGGGAGTACTTGTTCCTTTCCAAATTCACAGTGACAAGGGGGGTATTTTTATATCAGGGGTGATAATTTAAACAATTCAACTAAAAGTAAAATAATAAAAATAAAATAGTCAACTAGAAATTAAATAACAAATTACTAAAATCAAATGAGTGGTAATTAAGGATTTAGCCAAGGAATAACTTCAGCAATGGTTCACCTAATTGATCAATGAAACAAAGGCATTTCCAATTATTCACTAATAAATAGGTTATAACTGCCAAACAAGCGATGGCAGTCAACCCCTCCTTACTGTGTCGGTGATTAAGGTATGCCCATTAATCATTACTCTAATTAAGAAATAATCTTAGGTACGCCCGTAAGATTTAATTCCCCAATTGCCTTACGTATTAGAGGAGCCCTATTCTAACCAAATAACACACTACCAGGGTTATTTTAGGTTAGCCCGCGTATTCCCCTGACACAAGCCCAATCATGTCAGTTATCACTATTTTGAGACAATTAAACAATTACGGATTTAACGTCCCAATTGACAATAGATTATCAAATTAACTAATTATCCGGATCCAAGACAATCTATTGACTAAATAATCATAAGCACTGTAACTAGGGAATATGCGAATACCAATAAATAAAAGAGAAAGGTAAAATGAAATCGATCTCACAATTTTTAGGCGAGTCAGAGCATCCGTTGCCCCTTGACTAGACAAAGGGATTAGTTCATATTTGAAGCAGAAAAACCATACAAAATTATAGCGGAAGTAGCGGCCATGGTCTCCGATTGGGCGAACTCAATTCGCTTGAGATGATCCAGGAAATAACGAAGCTACAGAGGAGAATTCAATACTTCCATTTTTTTTCCTAACATCCGAGGGAAGCCAGAATGCTAAAAGACAAGGGAGGAAAAGTCAATGGAAGCAATTCCTACTTGCCCTGACATGCGCAAGAATAAAACAACGAAAGTGGAAAAGTCAAAAGCCAAGCTTCATGGATAGTGCTCTTCCTCTGCTATTTCTCTATTCTCTATTCCATCCAATTCTAACCAAGATCTCTTTTCTGTGCGGCGGCTCCCCTCAAGGGAAAGGAACAACCGACCTCTGCGGCGCTCCAGCCCCGCAGTAAAATAGAAGCCTCTGCCCTGCTCTCTTCTTTTGAAATTACCAAAATGGGCAAAAGTCTTCCTTTGCCAATAATGCCCCTGGGATAAGCTCTGTTATTTGAGCTCTTTTCTTGTTAAATTGGCACTTGTTATCATATTTTCGTTTTACTCCCTGAAATAAATGCAAAATATCAAAAGTGAGTAGAATCTAGCAATTAATCCACATTAGGTCAGATAATAGGGGAAATTAATAATAAAATAAATGATAAATTTGCAACCTATCAATTCCCCCCACACCTAAACCATGCTTGTCCTCAAGCGTGAGAACAACAAACAAACACCAATATTTGATAGTGGCTATTGCTCTATCCAACAAATTGCCAAGATACCAAGAAAAATATTAATCAAGCATCAATGGTCAAGTCGAAGAAACATCACTCCGGTTAGTTTCTAAACCACAAAATCCTCTAATTTCATGTTAACTAATCTAAGAAGAAGGAATGACGCATAACATTTATCAGCAAATGGTCCAAGTATTAACCAAAATCTCAACATTAAATCCATAAATCGGCAAGCTGACTTTTATTATACACTAACACAAACTTCACTTTTTTTTTTTCATATTTTTCTATTTTTCTGTTTTTTTTTCAATAGTAACACAAGACTTAGTCTCTGGCCATTGGAGCATTTTGACGCGAATTCCGACATTTGTCAGATGAAAGAGCCCGGTTACTTAGCTTTTATCGCCATGTGACCACGTACTTATAGCAATTACTACTTTTTGACGCGAGAATCGACACTTTTGGTGAAGATCTCCGATTACTTGGTAGTAAAGACTAGCGGAGTACAGTCAACTCTTATTCACAACCAAATAACACCAAAAATTCAAAATAACACAAAAATCAAAAGAAAAATTTGCGTCAGCTAGCCTCATTTTTCAAACATGGAGAACTAAAGTTAATCATTGGACCAATTCACATGAAAATGCCAACAATCATTCCCTATGCCTAGAGAAGTGACCCAAAAATTAGAAGAGCTACATAATCACTGATATTCACCAAAGGAATGCTCTTGGATTCAGCCACATTAACTCGATACATTTTTATTATTAAAATTTGACAAAAGTAGAAATAGGGGCAACAATCCAACATCAAGCCTTGGTATGCACATGTGAGCTAATCACTAAAAGGAAAGAAAGAAAATGAATGAAAGGTAGACAAATGACAAACTAAGAATAAAGAAGAAAAAAAAATCTAAAAACTCAAAACTAAAGGCACTAGCACCATAACTGCTCGCATTCCCCCCCACACCTAAATCCTACATTGTCCTCAATGGAGGTCATAAAGCAGAGAAGCAAACAGGATAACGAAACTTCCCTGAATACGTGGTGGAAGGTCTCGAGCAGCTATGGAATAGATGGGAACGGTGGAGTGAAAATAGTGCTACGGTGGATTGCAGAGAGAAGGAGAGCTCCGGCGTACGTCTCAGTCCAAGCGACAGCGGTGGCAATGAGCGGGGTGGCGGAGGTGGAGGTTGGGAGGTCCTAGACCTAGAAGAGGATCTGGGTCTCACCATGGTCACCACTCCGACAAGTGGTGACGGCGTAGCAACGGGAAAGTGGAGAGATGGCAGGTGGACGGTGGAAGGCGGCGGCGGCTGTTGGAGTTGCGGGCCTTTGCGAGGAAGAGGAAGATCGAGGGGGGCAGCTCGAGGTGGCGCGCGATGAGTCGGCGGTGTGCTGGCTGCGGTCAGTGAGGTCGAGAGAGAGCAGTGGTGAGCTCAGGTGTGCGGCGGGTCCTGGCATCACTGGTGGAGCTCGACGAGCGGACAGCGGAGCCGCGTGCGCAGAGGGCGATGGTGAAGGGTTGTGGGGTCGCGCGGCGGCGTTGTGCGCGGCAGTAGGGACGTAGCGGCGTGCGAGGAGGAAAGAAAGGGCGAACAGGGGTAGCAGGAAGGAGGGAAGAAAAGAGGAAGAAAGAAGAAGAAAGAAAGAAAGAAAGAAAAAGAAAGAAAAGAAAGAAGTGGGAAGAAAGAAAAATAAAAATAAAAAGAAAAAAAATATTTGTGTTTGTTTTTTTTCTTTTGTTTTTTTTTTGGTTTTTCATTTTTTTTTATTTTTTTTCCTTTTGTTCAGCTTCCTTTTCAACTGCATCTTTAAATCCGCTTTCTTGAAACTCCTGTAGTTCCATGTCATTTGGCGGGATAACTGCACTCTTATCCTCTTCAAGGCAGTGTTTTGAAAATCGGACTGGACCGGCCGGTTCGACCGGCCATGACACCGGTCCGGTTCAATGCTAGGTTTGACTTTGCCAAAAAATCGGTCAAAAATCGGTCGGACCGCGAAACCGTCGAACCGGATTTGAACCGGTCATTTCCGATTTTCAAGTTTTTTTTTTGTTGCAAAATGCAGTTATCAAGATTTGAACTCAAGACCTTTGTAATAGAAGACCAATGTAGTAACCGTTGCACCATCACATCTTATTAGTTTTTTTAAAATTTATTTATATAAAACAAACACTCATATTTCTTTTGTTTCATTTTCCTTATAAAATCTCATCCTCTCATGACTCTTTTTTTTTTAATCTTCAACTCTTTCTCTCTCTCTCTCTCCCTCTTTCTCTCTCTCATCTTTTCTTTTGCCACTCATTTTTTAATCAAACCTCTTTTTTTTTTAATTTATTGATGTTTTTTTCCATCTTTTAATTTTATTTTTGTCCATTAAATTAAAAAAAGTTAAAAAAGAATTATTTTTCTTTAACCGAATTTATTTAATGCCACAATCACTCACTTTTATCTCATTTTTTGTTTCTTATCAAATTTGTATTTCTATTTTCGATTCTCTTAATTTCCTATTTTAAATTACAATATCTAAATTTCAAAACGTAAATTAAAATTTAAGTTCACAATGTCTAAATTCTCATAGATGTGAATTTTATATAATTTCAAATATTGTGATATTTTTGGATTGGATTTAAGATTTTTTTGGTAGATATAATTGAAATTGAGATAAAATTTATTTGTTTTTAACTTATAATTTAGAAAAATTATTTTTAAAAATCCAAGTTATTTGAAAATAGTAAACTTTTCATCATATAAAGTATTAAATTATCCATTACATGTCTTATTTTATGCATATATATATTTATATAAATTATTTTTTTAAAAATTCATTGAACCGAAGTTGAATCGGTCCGACCGATTGAATCTCGACCCTTTCACTTCACCGGTTCAATTAACGGTCTGGTTTTAAAAACATTGCTTCAAGGTTGATATTGGTTTGTGAGGGCAATTCTTCAAGGTGAGAAACTAATCGCGTTATCTTGGATGACAAAAGATGTATTTGATCCGTCATCCCGGATGTCAATAGTTGAACTTGATCCGCCATCGCTTGTGTCTCCTGCTGAATTCGATATGCATTAGCAGCTAGCAATTCCATCATCTGTTCAAGAGACATACCTGACACGGATGATGGTTGTTGAGACTCTTGCTGTTGAAAATTCATTGGCCCGGTCGCATAATTAAAATTGAAATTGTCCCACCATCCTTGATCATACCCGTTTGAATAAGGGTCATACCACGTTTTATATTAAGGTGAGGAATCTCTAAAGGTATCGATTGGGGCACCTAGATTATCTTGAAATGCGGGGCATGTGTCGGTTGAATAACTTGAGACAAAATAATTTTCACAATTTGCAACAGCCCATTGATCATGAGAAAAAACACGAGTCTCATACCCCATTCAGGAATAAAGTCCAGTCTATCATCAAAATACGAAATGTTAGCAGCCATAAACTATAAAAAAAAATGAACACAAGATGAACTAAAAAAAAAACAAATTAATCTGGCACCAGTCCCCGGCAACGGCGCCAAAAATTGACAGATTGTCAGCCTGTGCAATAATAAAACCTGCTCAAATTAAAAGTAATTTCTGTAGATAGTGGTAAACATGGTCGAATCTACAGGGACTGGGAGTACTTGTTCCTTTCCAAATTCACAGTGACAAGGGGGGTATTTTTATATCAGGGGTGATAATTTAAACAATTCAACTAAAAGTAAAATAATAAAAATAAAATAGTCAACTAGAAATTAAATAACAAATTACTAAAATCAAATGAGTGGTAATTAAGGATTTAGCCAAGGAATAACTTCAGCAATGGTTCACCTAATTGATCAATGAAACAAAGGCATTTCCAATTATTCACTAATAAATAGGTTATAACTGCCAAACAAGCGATGGCAGTCAACCCTTCCTTACTGTGTCGGTGATTAAGGTATGCCCATTAATCATTACTCTAATTAAGAAATAATCTTAGGTACGCCCGTAAGATTTAATTCCCCAATTGCCTTACGTATTAGAGGAGCCCTATTCTAACCAAATAACACACTACCAGGGTTATTTTAGGTTAGCCCGCGTATTCCCCTGACACAAGCCCAATCATGTCAGTTATCACTATTTTGAGACAATTAAACAATTACGGATTTAACGTCCCAATTGACAATAGATTATCAAATTAACTAATTATCCGGATCCAAGACAATCTATTGACTAAATAATCATAAGCACTGTAACTAGGGAATATGCGAATACCAATAAATAAAAGAGAAAGGTAAAATGAAATCGATCTCACAATTTTTAGGCGAGTCAGAGCATCCGTTGCCCCTTGACTAGACAAAGGGATTAGTTCATATTTGAAGCAGAAAAACCATACAAAATTATAGCGGAAGTAGCGGCCATGGTCTCCGATTGGGCGAACTCAATTCGCTTGAGATGATCCAGGAAATAACGAAGCTACAGAGGAGAATTCAATACTTCCATTTTTTTTCCTAACATCCGAGGGAAGCCAGAATGCTAAAAGACAAGGGAGGAAAAGTCAATGGAAGCAATTCCTACTTGCCCTGACATGCGCAAGAATAAAACAACGAAAGTGGAAAAGTCAAAAGCCAAGCTTCATGGATAGTGCTCTTCCTCTGCTATTTCTCTATTCTCTATTCCATCCAATTCTAACCAAGATCTCTTTTCTGTGCGGCGGCTCCCCTCAAGGGAAAGGAACAACCGACCTCTGCGGCGCTCCAGCCCCGCAGTAAAATAGAAGCCTCTGCCCTGCTCTCTTCTTTTGAAATTACCAAAATGGGCAAAAGTCTTCCTTTGCCAATAATGCCCCTGGGATAAGCTCTGTTATTTGAGCTCTTTTCTTGTTAAATTGGCACTTGTTATCATATTTTCGTTTTACTCCCTGAAATAAATGCAAAATATCAAAAGTGAGTAGAATCTAGCAATTAATCCACATTAGGTCAGATAATAGGGGAAATTAATAATAAAATAAATGATAAATTTGCAACCTATCAATTCCCCCCACACCTAAACCATGCTTGTCCTCAAGCGTGAGAACAACAAACAAACACCAATATTTGATAGTGGCTATTGCTCTATCCAACAAATTGCCAAGATACCAAGAAAAATATTAATCAAGCATCAATGGTCAAGTCGAAGAAACATCACTCCGGTTAGTTTCTAAACCACAAAATCCTCTAATTTCATGTTAACTAATCTAAGAAGAAGGAATGACGCATAACATTTATCAGCAAATGGTCCAAGTATTAACCAAAATCTCAACATTAAATCCATAAATCGGCAAGCTGACTTTTATTATACACTAACACAAACTTCACTTTTTTTTTTTCATATTTTTCTATTTTTCTGTTTTTTTTTCAATAGTAACACAAGACTTAGTCTCTGGCCATTGGAGCATTTTGACGCGAATTCCGACATTTGTCAGATGAAAGAGCCCGGTTACTTAGCTTTTATCGCCATGTGACCACGTACTTATAGCAATTACTACTTTTTGACGCGAGAATCGACACTTTTGGTGAAGATCTCCGATTACTTGGTAGTAAAGACTAGCGGAGTACAGTCAACTCTTATTCACAACCAAATAACACCAAAAATTCAAAATAACACAAAAATCAAAAGAAAAATTTGCGTCAGCTAGCCTCATTTTTCAAACATGGAGAACTAAAGTTAATCATTGGACCAATTCACATGAAAATGCCAACAATCATTCCCTATGCCTAGAGAAGTGACCCAAAAATTAGAAGAGCTACATAATCACTGATATTCACCAAAGGAATGCTCTTGGATTCAGCCACATTAACTCGATACATTTTTATTATTAAAATTTGACAAAAGTAGAAATAGGGGCAACAATCCAACATCAAGCCTTGGTATGCACATGTGAGCTAATCACTAAAAGGAAAGAAAGAAAATGAATGAAAGGTAGACAAATGACAAACTAAGAATAAAGAAGAAAAAAAAATCTAAAAACTCAAAACTAAAGGCACTAGCACCATAACTGCTCGCATTCCCCCCCACACCTAAATCCTACATTGTCCTCAATGGAGGTCATAAAGCAGAGAAGCAAACAGGATAACGAAACTTCCCTGAATACGTGGTGGAAGGTCTCGAGCAGCTATGGAATAGATGGGAACGGTGGAGTGAAAATAGTGCTACGGTGGATTGCAGAGAGAAGGAGAGCTCCGGCGTACGTCTCAGTCCAAGCGACAGCGGTGGCAATGAGCGGGGTGGCGGAGGTGGAGGTTGGGAGGTCCTAGACCTAGAAGAGGATCTGGGTCTCACCATGGTCACCACTCCGACAAGTGGTGACGGCGTAGCAACGGGAAAGTGGAGAGATGGCAGGTGGACGGTGGAAGGCGGCGGCGGCTGTTGGAGTTGCGGGCCTTTGCGAGGAAGAGGAAGATCGAGGGGGGCAGCTCGAGGTGGCGCGCGATGAGTCGGCGGTGTGCTGGCTGCGGTCAGTGAGGTCGAGAGAGAGCAGTGGTGAGCTCAGGTGTGCGGCGGGTCCTGGCATCACTGGTGGAGCTCGACGAGCGGACAGCGGAGCCGCGTGCGCAGAGGGCGATGGTGAAGGGTTGTGGGGTCGCGCGGCGGCGTTGTGCGCGGCAGTAGGGACGTAGCGGCGTGCGAGGAGGAAAGAAAGGGCGAACAGGGGTAGCAGGAAGGAGGGAAGAAAAGAGGAAGAAAGAAGAAGAAAGAAAGAAAGAAAGAAAAAGAAAGAAAAGAAAGAAGTGGGAAGAAAGAAAAATAAAAATAAAAAGAAAAAAAATATTTGTGTTTGTTTTTTTTCTTTTGTTTTTTTTTTGGTTTTTCATTTTTTTTTATTTTTTTTCCTTTTGGAAACTTTTTTTTCTTTTTTTACGGAAAGACTCTCCATTTTTTTTAAAAATTAATTACTTAAAAAAAAAATTTTTGAACTTTTTTTTCTTTAATATAACATCTTTTTATTATTATTATTATTAGTGACAAAATTTATTTTGAAAATTCAAAAGTGGAGAGTAACAGAAAATCAATAATCGTTCTTGAGTGTCTTGAATACTTACCTTCCCCGCGAACGTGACGCAGGCATGTCATGAAGGCACGAAATCTGGAGCTCTCCAAGTGACTTGACGCGGGCACGTCAAGAGGGCAAGAACCCCTTCTGACGATTCTGACCGTGAGCTCTTCATACTTCATGACGCGGGCGCGTCATATCAGAGGGATGCCTGTGAATCGTCAAAAAAGAAAATTGAAACAAAAAATCAATCAAATCCAAGGAAAAATATATTTAAACTAACGAACAAAAATGAACAAATAACTAAAAGAAATTGGGTTGCCTCCCAATGAGCGCCTTTCTTTAATGTCTTTGGTTAGACATTATCATGTTTGTTCAGGGGGGATAAAATCTTGTAGCTCGTTTTAATGTTTTATCCTCTATATAGTCCTGAAAACCCTCGTAAATAGAATAATCCTTGACCACACGAGTTACGGGTTTCCATGGACTAATTGATGGCGCCAAACAAGTTAACAATAATTTGCATTCTCCATTCACTCCCCCCTCACTTGCATTTATTGGTTCAAGATATCTTGCCATCGCCACTCTTATTTTATTCCTGTCATAAAATTCAAAATTTTATGGTATAGTAAAGTTATTTTCATTAACAAGAATTAAAGAATAAGAATCAGAAAAATATTGATGAAGGAGTAGAGGAGATGTCACCGCATTCGGAGATTGTTCACTGGATTCATTCACTTGAATGAGTTGATCCTGGAGTCTTATTTCTTGCACTTCAGCTTCCTTTTCAACTGCATCTTTAAATCCGCTTTCTTGAAACTCCTGTAGTTCCATGTCATTTGGCGGGATAACTGCACTCTTATCCTCTTCAAGGCAGTGTTTTGAAAATCGGACTGGACCGGCCGGTTCGACCGGCCATGACACCGGTCCGGTTCAATGCTAGGTTTGACTTTGCCAAAAAATCGGTCAAAAATCGGTCGGACCGCGAAACCGTCGAACCGGATTTGAACCGGTCATTTCCGATTTTCAAGTTTTTTTTTTGTTGCAAAATGCAGTTATCAAGATTTGAACTCAAGACCTTTGTAATAGAAGACCAATGTAGTAACCGTTGCACCATCACATCTTATTAGTTTTTTTAAAATTTATTTATATAAAACAAACACTCATATTTCTTTTGTTTCATTTTCCTTATAAAATCTCATCCTCTCATGACTCTTTTTTTTTTAATCTTCAACTCTTTCTCTCTCTCTCTCTCCCTCTTTCTCTCTCTCATCTTTTCTTTTGCCACTCATTTTTTAATCAAACCTCTTTTTTTTTTAATTTATTGATGTTTTTTTCCATCTTTTAATTTTATTTTTGTCCATTAAATTAAAAAAAGTTAAAAAAGAATTATTTTTCTTTAACCGAATTTATTTAATGCCACAATCACTCACTTTTATCTCATTTTTTGTTTCTTATCAAATTTGTATTTCTATTTTCGATTCTCTTAATTTCCTATTTTAAATTACAATATCTAAATTTCAAAACGTAAATTAAAATTTAAGTTCACAATGTCTAAATTCTCATAGATGTGAATTTTATATAATTTCAAATATTGTGATATTTTTGGATTGGATTTAAGATTTTTTTGGTAGATATAATTGAAATTGAGATAAAATTTATTTGTTTTTAACTTATAATTTAGAAAAATTATTTTTAAAAATCCAAGTTATTTGAAAATAGTAAACTTTTCATCATATAAAGTATTAAATTATCCATTACATGTCTTATTTTATGCATATATATATTTATATAAATTATTTTTTTAAAAATTCATTGAACCGAAGTTGAATCGGTCCGACCGATTGAATCTCGACCCTTTCACTTCACCGGTTCAATTAACGGTCTGGTTTTAAAAACATTGCTTCAAGGTTGATATTGGTTTGTGAGGGCAATTCTTCAAGGTGAGAAACTAATCGCGTTATCTTGGATGACAAAAGATGTATTTGATCCGTCATCCCGGATGTCAATAGTTGAACTTGATCCGCCATCGCTTGTGTCTCCTGCTGAATTCGATATGCATTAGCAGCTAGCAATTCCATCATCTGTTCAAGAGACATACCTGACACGGATGATGGTTGTTGAGACTCTTGCTGTTGAAAATTCATTGGCCCGGTCGCATAATTAAAATTGAAATTGTCCCACCATCCTTGATCATACCCGTTTGAATAAGGGTCATACCACGTTTTATATTAAGGTGAGGAATCTCTAAAGGTATCGATTGGGGCACCTAGATTATCTTGAAATGCGGGGCATGTGTCGGTTGAATAACTTGAGACAAAATAATTTTCACAATTTGCAACAGCCCATTGATCATGAGAAAAAACACGAGTCTCATACCCCATTCAGGAATAAAGTCCAGTCTATCATCAAAATACGAAATGTTAGCAGCCATAAACTATAAAAAAAAATGAACACAAGATGAACTAAAAAAAAAACAAATTAATCTGGCACCAGTCCCCGGCAACGGCGCCAAAAATTGACAGATTGTCAGCCTGTGCAATAATAAAACCTGCTCAAATTAAAAGTAATTTCTGTAGATAGTGGTAAACATGGTCGAATCTACAGGGACTGGGAGTACTTGTTCCTTTCCAAATTCACAGTGACAAGGGGGGTATTTTTATATCAGGGGTGATAATTTAAACAATTCAACTAAAAGTAAAATAATAAAAATAAAATAGTCAACTAGAAATTAAATAACAAATTACTAAAATCAAATGAGTGGTAATTAAGGATTTAGCCAAGGAATAACTTCAGCAATGGTTCACCTAAATGATCAATGAAACAAAGGCATTTCCAATTATTCACTAATAAATAGGTTATAACTGCCAAACAAGCGATGGCAGTCAACCCTTCCTTACTGTGTCGGTGATTAAGGTATGCCCATTAATCATTACTCTAATTAAGAAATAATCTTAGGTACGCCCGTAAGATTTAATTCCCCAATTGCCTTACGTATTAGAGGAGCCCTATTCTAACCAAATAACACACTACCAGGGTTATTTTAGGTTAGCCCGCGTATTCCCCTGACACAAGCCCAATCATGTCAGTTATCACTATTTTGAGACAATTAAACAATTACGGATTTAACGTCCCAATTGACAATAGATTATCAAATTAACTAATTATCCGGATCCAAGACAATCTATTGACTAAATAATCATAAGCACTGTAACTAGGGAATATGCGAATACCAATAAATAAAAGAGAAAGGTAAAATGAAATCGATCTCACAATTTTTAGGCGAGTCAGAGCATCCGTTGCCCCTTGACTAGACAAAGGGATTAGTTCATATTTGAAGCAGAAAAACCATACAAAATTATAGCGGAAGTAGCGGCCATGGTCTCCGATTGGGCGAACTCAATTCGCTTGAGATGATCCAGGAAATAACGAAGCTACAGAGGAGAATTCAATACTTCCATTTTTTTTCCTAACATCCGAGGGAAGCCAGAATGCTAAAAGACAAGGGAGGAAAAGTCAATGGAAGCAATTCCTACTTGCCCTGACATGCGCAAGAATAAAACAACGAAAGTGGAAAAGTCAAAAGCCAAGCTTCATGGATAGTGCTCTTCCTCTGCTATTTCTCTATTCTCTATTCCATCCAATTCTAACCAAGATCTCTTTTCTGTGCGGCGGCTCCCCTCAAGGGAAAGGAACAACCGACCTCTGCGGCGCTCCAGCCCCGCAGTAAAATAGAAGCCTCTGCCCTGCTCTCTTCTTTTGAAATTACCAAAATGGGCAAAAGTCTTCCTTTGCCAATAATGCCCCTGGGATAAGCTCTGTTATTTGAGCTCTTTTCTTGTTAAATTGGCACTTGTTATCATATTTTCGTTTTACTCCCTGAAATAAATGCAAAATATCAAAAGTGAGTAGAATCTAGCAATTAATCCACATTAGGTCAGATAATAGGGGAAATTAATAATAAAATAAATGATAAATTTGCAACCTATCAATTCCCCCCACACCTAAACCATGCTTGTCCTCAAGCGTGAGAACAACAAACAAACACCAATATTTGATAGTGGCTATTGCTCTATCCAACAAATTGCCAAGATACCAAGAAAAATATTAATCAAGCATCAATGGTCAAGTCGAAGAAACATCACTCCGGTTAGTTTCTAAACCACAAAATCCTCTAATTTCATGTTAACTAATCTAAGAAGAAGGAATGACGCATAACATTTATCAGCAAATGGTCCAAGTATTAACCAAAATCTCAACATTAAATCCATAAATCGGCAAGCTGACTTTTATTATACACTAACACAAACTTCACTTTTTTTTTTTCATATTTTTCTATTTTTCTGTTTTTTTTTCAATAGTAACACAAGACTTAGTCTCTGGCCATTGGAGCATTTTGACGCGAATTCCGACATTTGTCAGATGAAAGAGCCCGGTTACTTAGCTTTTATCGCCATGTGACCACGTACTTATAGCAATTACTACTTTTTGACGCGAGAATCGACACTTTTGGTGAAGATCTCCGATTACTTGGTAGTAAAGACTAGCGGAGTACAGTCAACTCTTATTCACAACCAAATAACACCAAAAATTCAAAATAACACAAAAATCAAAAGAAAAATTTGCGTCAGCTAGCCTCATTTTTCAAACATGGAGAACTAAAGTTAATCATTGGACCAATTCACATGAAAATGCCAACAATCATTCCCTATGCCTAGAGAAGTGACCCAAAAATTAGAAGAGCTACATAATCACTGATATTCACCAAAGGAATGCTCTTGGATTCAGCCACATTAACTCGATACATTTTTATTATTAAAATTTGACAAAAGTAGAAATAGGGGCAACAATCCAACATCAAGCCTTGGTATGCACATGTGAGCTAATCACTAAAAGGAAAGAAAGAAAATGAATGAAAGGTAGACAAATGACAAACTAAGAATAAAGAAGAAAAAAAAATCTAAAAACTCAAAACTAAAGGCACTAGCACCATAACTGCTCGCATTCCCCCCCACACCTAAATCCTACATTGTCCTCAATGGAGGTCATAAAGCAGAGAAGCAAACAGGATAACGAAACTTCCCTGAATACGTGGTGGAAGGTCTCGAGCAGCTATGGAATAGATGGGAACGGTGGAGTGAAAATAGTGCTACGGTGGATTGCAGAGAGAAGGAGAGCTCCGGCGTACGTCTCAGTCCAAGCGACAGCGGTGGCAATGAGCGGGGTGGCGGAGGTGGAGGTTGGGAGGTCCTAGACCTAGAAGAGGATCTGGGTCTCACCATGGTCACCACTCCGACAAGTGGTGACGGCGTAGCAACGGGAAAGTGGAGAGATGGCAGGTGGACGGTGGAAGGCGGCGGCGGCTGTTGGAGTTGCGGGCCTTTGCGAGGAAGAGGAAGATCGAGGGGGGCAGCTCGAGGTGGCGCGCGATGAGTCGGCGGTGTGCTGGCTGCGGTCAGTGAGGTCGAGAGAGAGCAGTGGTGAGCTCAGGTGTGCGGCGGGTCCTGGCATCACTGGTGGAGCTCGACGAGCGGACAGCGGAGCCGCGTGCGCAGAGGGCGATGGTGAAGGGTTGTGGGGTCGCGCGGCGGCGTTGTGCGCGGCAGTAGGGACGTAGCGGCGTGCGAGGAGGAAAGAAAGGGCGAACAGGGGTAGCAGGAAGGAGGGAAGAAAAGAGGAAGAAAGAAGAAGAAAGAAAGAAAGAAAGAAAAAGAAAGAAAAGAAAGAAGTGGGAAGAAAGAAAAATAAAAATAAAAAGAAAAAAAATATTTGTGTTTGTTTTTTTTCTTTTGTTTTTTTTTTGGTTTTTCATTTTTTTTTATTTTTTTTCCTTTTGGAAACTTTTTTTTCTTTTTTTACGGAAAGACTCTCCATTTTTTTTAAAAATTAATTACTTAAAAAAAAAATTTTTGAACTTTTTTTTCTTTAATATAACATCTTTTTATTATTATTATTATTAGTGACAAAATTTATTTTGAAAATTCAAAAGTGGAGAGTAACAGAAAATCAATAATCGTTCTTGAGTGTCTTGAATACTTACCTTCCCCGCGAACGTGACGCAGGCATGTCATGAAGGCACGAAATCTGGAGCTCTCCAAGTGACTTGACGCGGGCACGTCAAGAGGGCAAGAACCCCTTCTGACGATTCTGACCGTGAGCTCTTCATACTTCATGACGCGGGCGCGTCATATCAGAGGGATGCCTGTGAATCGTCAAAAAAGAAAATTGAAACAAAAAATCAATCAAATCCAAGGAAAAATATATTTAAACTAACGAACAAAAATGAACAAATAACTAAAAGAAATTGGGTTGCCTCCCAATGAGCGCCTTTCTTTAATGTCTTTGGTTAGACATTATCATGTTTGTTCAGGGGGGATAAAATCTTGTAGCTCGTTTTAATGTTTTATCCTCTATATAGTCCTGAAAACCCTCGTAAATAGAATAATCCTTGACCACACGAGTTACGGGTTTCCATGGACTAATTGATGGCGCCAAACAAGTTAACAATAATTTGCATTCTCCATTCACTCCCCCCTCACTTGCATTTATTGGTTCAAGATATCTTGCCATCGCCACTCTTATTTTATTCCTGTCATAAAATTCAAAATTTTATGGTATAGTAAAGTTATTTTCATTAACAAGAATTAAAGAATAAGAATCAGAAAAATATTGATGAAGGAGTAGAGGAGATGTCACCGCATTCGGAGATTGTTCACTGGATTCATTCACTTGAATGAGTTGATCCTGGAGTCTTATTTCTTGCACTTCAGCTTCCTTTTCAACTGCATCTTTAAATCCGCTTTCTTGAAACTCCTGTAGTTCCATGTCATTTGGCGGGATAACTGCACTCTTATCCTCTTCAAGGCAGTGTTTTGAAAATCGGACTGGACCGGCCGGTTCGACCGGCCATGACACCGGTCCGGTTCAATGCTAGGTTTGACTTTGCCAAAAAATCGGTCAAAAATCGGTCGGACCGCGAAACCGTCGAACCGGATTTGAACCGGTCATTTCCGATTTTCAAGTTTTTTTTTTGTTGCAAAATGCAGTTATCAAGATTTGAACTCAAGACCTTTGTAATAGAAGACCAATGTAGTAACCGTTGCACCATCACATCTTATTAGTTTTTTTAAAATTTATTTATATAAAACAAACACTCATATTTCTTTTGTTTCATTTTCCTTATAAAATCTCATCCTCTCATGACTCTTTTTTTTTTAATCTTCAACTCTTTCTCTCTCTCTCTCTCCCTCTTTCTCTCTCTCATCTTTTCTTTTGCCACTCATTTTTTAATCAAACCTCTTTTTTTTTTAATTTATTGATGTTTTTTTCCATCTTTTAATTTTATTTTTGTCCATTAAATTAAAAAAAGTTAAAAAAGAATTATTTTTCTTTAACCGAATTTATTTAATGCCACAATCACTCACTTTTATCTCATTTTTTGTTTCTTATCAAATTTGTATTTCTATTTTCGATTCTCTTAATTTCCTATTTTAAATTACAATATCTAAATTTCAAAACGTAAATTAAAATTTAAGTTCACAATGTCTAAATTCTCATAGATGTGAATTTTATATAATTTCAAATATTGTGATATTTTTGGATTGGATTTAAGATTTTTTTGGTAGATATAATTGAAATTGAGATAAAATTTATTTGTTTTTAACTTATAATTTAGAAAAATTATTTTTAAAAATCCAAGTTATTTGAAAATAGTAAACTTTTCATCATATAAAGTATTAAATTATCCATTACATGTCTTATTTTATGCATATATATATTTATATAAATTATTTTTTTAAAAATTCATTGAACCGAAGTTGAATCGGTCCGACCGATTGAATCTCGACCCTTTCACTTCACCGGTTCAATTAACGGTCTGGTTTTAAAAACATTGCTTCAAGGTTGATATTGGTTTGTGAGGGCAATTCTTCAAGGTGAGAAACTAATCGCGTTATCTTGGATGACAAAAGATGTATTTGATCCGTCATCCCGGATGTCAATAGTTGAACTTGATCCGCCATCGCTTGTGTCTCCTGCTGAATTCGATATGCATTAGCAGCTAGCAATTCCATCATCTGTTCAAGAGACATACCTGACACGGATGATGGTTGTTGAGACTCTTGCTGTTGAAAATTCATTGGCCCGGTCGCATAATTAAAATTGAAATTGTCCCACCATCCTTGATCATACCCGTTTGAATAAGGGTCATACCACGTTTTATATTAAGGTGAGGAATCTCTAAAGGTATCGATTGGGGCACCTAGATTATCTTGAAATGCGGGGCATGTGTCGGTTGAATAACTTGAGACAAAATAATTTTCACAATTTGCAACAGCCCATTGATCATGAGAAAAAACACGAGTCTCATACCCCATTCAGGAATAAAGTCCAGTCTATCATCAAAATACGAAATGTTAGCAGCCATAAACTATAAAAAAAAATGAACACAAGATGAACTAAAAAAAAAACAAATTAATCTGGCACCAGTCCCCGGCAACGGCGCCAAAAATTGACAGATTGTCAGCCTGTGCAATAATAAAACCTGCTCAAATTAAAAGTAATTTCTGTAGATAGTGGTAAACATGGTCGAATCTACAGGGACTGGGAGTACTTGTTCCTTTCCAAATTCACAGTGACAAGGGGGGTATTTTTATATCAGGGGTGATAATTTAAACAATTCAACTAAAAGTAAAATAATAAAAATAAAATAGTCAACTAGAAATTAAATAACAAATTACTAAAATCAAATGAGTGGTAATTAAGGATTTAGCCAAGGAATAACTTCAGCAATGGTTCACCTAAATGATCAATGAAACAAAGGCATTTCCAATTATTCACTAATAAATAGGTTATAACTGCCAAACAAGCGATGGCAGTCAACCCTTCCTTACTGTGTCGGTGATTAAGGTATGCCCATTAATCATTACTCTAATTAAGAAATAATCTTAGGTACGCCCGTAAGATTTAATTCCCCAATTGCCTTACGTATTAGAGGAGCCCTATTCTAACCAAATAACACACTACCAGGGTTATTTTAGGTTAGCCCGCGTATTCCCCTGACACAAGCCCAATCATGTCAGTTATCACTATTTTGAGACAATTAAACAATTACGGATTTAACGTCCCAATTGACAATAGATTATCAAATTAACTAATTATCCGGATCCAAGACAATCTATTGACTAAATAATCATAAGCACTGTAACTAGGGAATATGCGAATACCAATAAATAAAAGAGAAAGGTAAAATGAAATCGATCTCACAATTTTTAGGCGAGTCAGAGCATCCGTTGCCCCTTGACTAGACAAAGGGATTAGTTCATATTTGAAGCAGAAAAACCATACAAAATTATAGCGGAAGTAGCGGCCATGGTCTCCGATTGGGCGAACTCAATTCGCTTGAGATGATCCAGGAAATAACGAAGCTACAGAGGAGAATTCAATACTTCCATTTTTTTTCCTAACATCCGAGGGAAGCCAGAATGCTAAAAGACAAGGGAGGAAAAGTCAATGGAAGCAATTCCTACTTGCCCTGACATGCGCAAGAATAAAACAACGAAAGTGGAAAAGTCAAAAGCCAAGCTTCATGGATAGTGCTCTTCCTCTGCTATTTCTCTATTCTCTATTCCATCCAATTCTAACCAAGATCTCTTTTCTGTGCGGCGGCTCCCCTCAAGGGAAAGGAACAACCGACCTCTGCGGCGCTCCAGCCCCGCAGTAAAATAGAAGCCTCTGCCCTGCTCTCTTCTTTTGAAATTACCAAAATGGGCAAAAGTCTTCCTTTGCCAATAATGCCCCTGGGATAAGCTCTGTTATTTGAGCTCTTTTCTTGTTAAATTGGCACTTGTTATCATATTTTCGTTTTACTCCCTGAAATAAATGCAAAATATCAAAAGTGAGTAGAATCTAGCAATTAATCCACATTAGGTCAGATAATAGGGGAAATTAATAATAAAATAAATGATAAATTTGCAACCTATCAATTCCCCCCACACCTAAACCATGCTTGTCCTCAAGCGTGAGAACAACAAACAAACACCAATATTTGATAGTGGCTATTGCTCTATCCAACAAATTGCCAAGATACCAAGAAAAATATTAATCAAGCATCAATGGTCAAGTCGAAGAAACATCACTCCGGTTAGTTTCTAAACCACAAAATCCTCTAATTTCATGTTAACTAATCTAAGAAGAAGGAATGACGCATAACATTTATCAGCAAATGGTCCAAGTATTAACCAAAATCTCAACATTAAATCCATAAATCGGCAAGCTGACTTTTATTATACACTAACACAAACTTCACTTTTTTTTTTTCATATTTTTCTATTTTTCTGTTTTTTTTTCAATAGTAACACAAGACTTAGTCTCTGGCCATTGGAGCATTTTGACGCGAATTCCGACATTTGTCAGATGAAAGAGCCCGGTTACTTAGCTTTTATCGCCATGTGACCACGTACTTATAGCAATTACTACTTTTTGACGCGAGAATCGACACTTTTGGTGAAGATCTCCGATTACTTGGTAGTAAAGACTAGCGGAGTACAGTCAACTCTTATTCACAACCAAATAACACCAAAAATTCAAAATAACACAAAAATCAAAAGAAAAATTTGCGTCAGCTAGCCTCATTTTTCAAACATGGAGAACTAAAGTTAATCATTGGACCAATTCACATGAAAATGCCAACAATCATTCCCTATGCCTAGAGAAGTGACCCAAAAATTAGAAGAGCTACATAATCACTGATATTCACCAAAGGAATGCTCTTGGATTCAGCCACATTAACTCGATACATTTTTATTATTAAAATTTGACAAAAGTAGAAATAGGGGCAACAATCCAACATCAAGCCTTGGTATGCACATGTGAGCTAATCACTAAAAGGAAAGAAAGAAAATGAATGAAAGGTAGACAAATGACAAACTAAGAATAAAGAAGAAAAAAAAATCTAAAAACTCAAAACTAAAGGCACTAGCACCATAACTGCTCGCATTCCCCCCCACACCTAAATCCTACATTGTCCTCAATGGAGGTCATAAAGCAGAGAAGCAAACAGGATAACGAAACTTCCCTGAATACGTGGTGGAAGGTCTCGAGCAGCTATGGAATAGATGGGAACGGTGGAGTGAAAATAGTGCTACGGTGGATTGCAGAGAGAAGGAGAGCTCCGGCGTACGTCTCAGTCCAAGCGACAGCGGTGGCAATGAGCGGGGTGGCGGAGGTGGAGGTTGGGAGGTCCTAGACCTAGAAGAGGATCTGGGTCTCACCATGGTCACCACTCCGACAAGTGGTGACGGCGTAGCAACGGGAAAGTGGAGAGATGGCAGGTGGACGGTGGAAGGCGGCGGCGGCTGTTGGAGTTGCGGGCCTTTGCGAGGAAGAGGAAGATCGAGGGGGGCAGCTCGAGGTGGCGCGCGATGAGTCGGCGGTGTGCTGGCTGCGGTCAGTGAGGTCGAGAGAGAGCAGTGGTGAGCTCAGGTGTGCGGCGGGTCCTGGCATCACTGGTGGAGCTCGACGAGCGGACAGCGGAGCCGCGTGCGCAGAGGGCGATGGTGAAGGGTTGTGGGGTCGCGCGGCGGCGTTGTGCGCGGCAGTAGGGACGTAGCGGCGTGCGAGGAGGAAAGAAAGGGCGAACAGGGGTAGCAGGAAGGAGGGAAGAAAAGAGGAAGAAAGAAGAAGAAAGAAAGAAAGAAAGAAAAAGAAAGAAAAGAAAGAAGTGGGAAGAAAGAAAAATAAAAATAAAAAGAAAAAAAATATTTGTGTTTGTTTTTTTTCTTTTGTTTTTTTTTTGGTTTTTCATTTTTTTTTATTTTTTTTCCTTTTGGAAACTTTTTTTTCTTTTTTTACGGAAAGACTCTCCATTTTTTTTAAAAATTAATTACTTAAAAAAAAAATTTTTGAACTTTTTTTTCTTTAATATAACATCTTTTTATTATTATTATTATTAGTGACAAAATTTATTTTGAAAATTCAAAAGTGGAGAGTAACAGAAAATCAATAATCGTTCTTGAGTGTCTTGAATACTTACCTTCCCCGCGAACGTGACGCAGGCATGTCATGAAGGCACGAAATCTGGAGCTCTCCAAGTGACTTGACGCGGGCACGTCAAGAGGGCAAGAACCCCTTCTGACGATTCTGACCGTGAGCTCTTCATACTTCATGACGCGGGCGCGTCATATCAGAGGGATGCCTGTGAATCGTCAAAAAAGAAAATTGAAACAAAAAATCAATCAAATCCAAGGAAAAATATATTTAAACTAACGAACAAAAATGAACAAATAACTAAAAGAAATTGGGTTGCCTCCCAATGAGCGCCTTTCTTTAATGTCTTTGGTTAGACATTATCATGTTTGTTCAGGGGGGATAAAATCTTGTAGCTCGTTTTAATGTTTTATCCTCTATATAGTCCTGAAAACCCTCGTAAATAGAATAATCCTTGACCACACGAGTTACGGGTTTCCATGGACTAATTGATGGCGCCAAACAAGTTAACAATAATTTGCATTCTCCATTCACTCCCCCCTCACTTGCATTTATTGGTTCAAGATATCTTGCCATCGCCACTCTTATTTTATTCCTGTCATAAAATTCAAAATTTTATGGTATAGTAAAGTTATTTTCATTAACAAGAATTAAAGAATAAGAATCAGAAAAATATTGATGAAGGAGTAGAGGAGATGTCACCGCATTCGGAGATTGTTCACTGGATTCATTCACTTGAATGAGTTGATCCTGGAGTCTTATTTCTTGCACTTCAGCTTCCTTTTCAACTGCATCTTTAAATCCGCTTTCTTGAAACTCCTGTAGTTCCATGTCATTTGGCGGGATAACTGCACTCTTATCCTCTTCAAGGCAGTGTTTTGAAAATCGGACACTCTTATTCACAACCAAATAACACCAAAAATTCAAAATAACACAAAAATCAAAAGAAAAATTTGCGTCAGCTAGCCTCATTTTTCAAACATGGAGAACTAAAGTTAATCATTGGACCAATTCACATGAAAATGCCAACAATCATTCCCTATGCCTAGAGAAGTGACCCAAAAATTAGAAGAGCTACATAATCACTGATATTCACCAAAGGAATGCTCTTGGATTCAGCCACATTAACTCGATACATTTTTATTATTAAAATTTGACAAAAGTAGAAATAGGGGCAACAATCCAACATCAAGCCTTGGTATGCACATGTGAGCTAATCACTAAAAGGAAAGAAAGAAAATGAATGAAAGGTAGACAAATGACAAACTAAGAATAAAGAAGAAAAAAAAATCTAAAAACTCAAAACTAAAGGCACTAGCACCATAACTGCTCGCATTCCCCCCCACACCTAAATCCTACATTGTCCTCAATGGAGGTCATAAAGCAGAGAAGCAAACAGGATAACGAAACTTCCCTGAATACGTGGTGGAAGGTCTCGAGCAGCTATGGAATAGATGGGAACGGTGGAGTGAAAATAGTGCTACGGTGGATTGCAGAGAGAAGGAGAGCTCCGGCGTACGTCTCAGTCCAAGCGACAGCGGTGGCAATGAGCGGGGTGGCGGAGGTGGAGGTTGGGAGGTCCTAGACCTAGAAGAGGATCTGGGTCTCACCATGGTCACCACTCCGACAAGTGGTGACGGCGTAGCAACGGGAAAGTGGAGAGATGGCAGGTGGACGGTGGAAGGCGGCGGCGGCTGTTGGAGTTGCGGGCCTTTGCGAGGAAGAGGAAGATCGAGGGGGGCAGCTCGAGGTGGCGCGCGATGAGTCGGCGGTGTGCTGGCTGCGGTCAGTGAGGTCGAGAGAGAGCAGTGGTGAGCTCAGGTGTGCGGCGGGTCCTGGCATCACTGGTGGAGCTCGACGAGCGGACAGCGGAGCCGCGTGCGCAGAGGGCGATGGTGAAGGGTTGTGGGGTCGCGCGGCGGCGTTGTGCGCGGCAGTAGGGACGTAGCGGCGTGCGAGGAGGAAAGAAAGGGCGAACAGGGGTAGCAGGAAGGAGGGAAGAAAAGAGGAAGAAAGAAGAAGAAAGAAAGAAAGAAAGAAAAAGAAAGAAAAGAAAGAAGTGGGAAGAAAGAAAAATAAAAATAAAAAGAAAAAAAATATTTGTGTTTGTTTTTTTTCTTTTGTTTTTTTTTTGGTTTTTCATTTTTTTTTATTTTTTTTCCTTTTGGAAACTTTTTTTTCTTTTTTTACGGAAAGACTCTCCATTTTAACTAAAAGAAATTGGGTTGCCTCCCAATGAGCGCCTTTCTTTAATGTCTTTGGTTAGACATTATCATGTTTGTTCAGGGGGGATAAAATCTTGTAGCTCGTTTTAATGTTTTATCCTCTATATAGTCCTGAAAACCCTCGTAAATAGAATAATCCTTGACCACACGAGTTACGGGTTTCCATGGACTAATTGATGGCGCCAAACAAGTTAACAATAATTTGCATTCTCCATTCACTCCCCCCTCACTTGCATTTATTGGTTCAAGATATCTTGCCATCGCCACTCTTATTTTATTCCTGTCATAAAATTCAAAATTTTATGGTATAGTAAAGTTATTTTCATTAACAAGAATTAAAGAATAAGAATCAGAAAAATATTGATGAAGGAGTAGAGGAGATGTCACCGCATTCGGAGATTGTTCACTGGATTCATTCACTTGAATGAGTTGATCCTGGAGTCTTATTTCTTGCACTTCAGCTTCCTTTTCAACTGCATCTTTAAATCCGCTTTCTTGAAACTCCTGTAGTTCCATGTCATTTGGCGGGATAACTGCACTCTTATCCTCTTCAAGGCAGTGTTTTGAAAATCGGACTGGACCGGCCGGTTCGACCGGCCATGACACCGGTCCGGTTCAATGCTAGGTTTGACTTTGCCAAAAAATCGGTCAAAAATCGGTCGGACCGCGAAACCGTCGAACCGGATTTGAACCGGTCATTTCCGATTTTCAAGTTTTTTTTTTGTTGCAAAATGCAGTTATCAAGATTTGAACTCAAGACCTTTGTAATAGAAGACCAATGTAGTAACCGTTGCACCATCACATCTTATTAGTTTTTTTAAAATTTATTTATATAAAACAAACACTCATATTTCTTTTGTTTCATTTTCCTTATAAAATCTCATCCTCTCATGACTCTTTTTTTTTTAATCTTCAACTCTTTCTCTCTCTCTCTCTCCCTCTTTCTCTCTCTCATCTTTTCTTTTGCCACTCATTTTTTAATCAAACCTCTTTTTTTTTTAATTTATTGATGTTTTTTTCCATCTTTTAATTTTATTTTTGTCCATTAAATTAAAAAAAGTTAAAAAAGAATTATTTTTCTTTAACCGAATTTATTTAATGCCACAATCACTCACTTTTATCTCATTTTTTGTTTCTTATCAAATTTGTATTTCTATTTTCGATTCTCTTAATTTCCTATTTTAAATTACAATATCTAAATTTCAAAACGTAAATTAAAATTTAAGTTCACAATGTCTAAATTCTCATAGATGTGAATTTTATATAATTTCAAATATTGTGATATTTTTGGATTGGATTTAAGATTTTTTTGGTAGATATAATTGAAATTGAGATAAAATTTATTTGTTTTTAACTTATAATTTAGAAAAATTATTTTTAAAAATCCAAGTTATTTGAAAATAGTAAACTTTTCATCATATAAAGTATTAAATTATCCATTACATGTCTTATTTTATGCATATATATATTTATATAAATTATTTTTTTAAAAATTCATTGAACCGAAGTTGAATCGGTCCGACCGATTGAATCTCGACCCTTTCACTTCACCGGTTCAATTAACGGTCTGGTTTTAAAAACATTGCTTCAAGGTTGATATTGGTTTGTGAGGGCAATTCTTCAAGGTGAGAAACTAATCGCGTTATCTTGGATGACAAAAGATGTATTTGATCCGTCATCCCGGATGTCAATAGTTGAACTTGATCCGCCATCGCTTGTGTCTCCTGCTGAATTCGATATGCATTAGCAGCTAGCAATTCCATCATCTGTTCAAGAGACATACCTGACACGGATGATGGTTGTTGAGACTCTTGCTGTTGAAAATTCATTGGCCCGGTCGCATAATTAAAATTGAAATTGTCCCACCATCCTTGATCATACCCGTTTGAATAAGGGTCATACCACGTTTTATATTAAGGTGAGGAATCTCTAAAGGTATCGATTGGGGCACCTAGATTATCTTGAAATGCGGGGCATGTGTCGGTTGAATAACTTGAGACAAAATAATTTTCACAATTTGCAACAGCCCATTGATCATGAGAAAAAACACGAGTCTCATACCCCATTCAGGAATAAAGTCCAGTCTATCATCAAAATACGAAATGTTAGCAGCCATAAACTATAAAAAAAAATGAACACAAGATGAACTAAAAAAAAAACAAATTAATCTGGCACCAGTCCCCGGCAACGGCGCCAAAAATTGACAGATTGTCAGCCTGTGCAATAATAAAACCTGCTCAAATTAAAAGTAATTTCTGTAGATAGTGGTAAACATGGTCGAATCTACAGGGACTGGGAGTACTTGTTCCTTTCCAAATTCACAGTGACAAGGGGGGTATTTTTATATCAGGGGTGATAATTTAAACAATTCAACTAAAAGTAAAATAATAAAAATAAAATAGTCAACTAGAAATTAAATAACAAATTACTAAAATCAAATGAGTGGTAATTAAGGATTTAGCCAAGGAATAACTTCAGCAATGGTTCACCTAAATGATCAATGAAACAAAGGCATTTCCAATTATTCACTAATAAATAGGTTATAACTGCCAAACAAGCGATGGCAGTCAACCCTTCCTTACTGTGTCGGTGATTAAGGTATGCCCATTAATCATTACTCTAATTAAGAAATAATCTTAGGTACGCCCGTAAGATTTAATTCCCCAATTGCCTTACGTATTAGAGGAGCCCTATTCTAACCAAATAACACACTACCAGGGTTATTTTAGGTTAGCCCGCGTATTCCCCTGACACAAGCCCAATCATGTCAGTTATCACTATTTTGAGACAATTAAACAATTACGGATTTAACGTCCCAATTGACAATAGATTATCAAATTAACTAATTATCCGGATCCAAGACAATCTATTGACTAAATAATCATAAGCACTGTAACTAGGGAATATGCGAATACCAATAAATAAAAGAGAAAGGTAAAATGAAATCGATCTCACAATTTTTAGGCGAGTCAGAGCATCCGTTGCCCCTTGACTAGACAAAGGGATTAGTTCATATTTGAAGCAGAAAAACCATACAAAATTATAGCGGAAGTAGCGGCCATGGTCTCCGATTGGGCGAACTCAATTCGCTTGAGATGATCCAGGAAATAACGAAGCTACAGAGGAGAATTCAATACTTCCATTTTTTTTCCTAACATCCGAGGGAAGCCAGAATGCTAAAAGACAAGGGAGGAAAAGTCAATGGAAGCAATTCCTACTTGCCCTGACATGCGCAAGAATAAAACAACGAAAGTGGAAAAGTCAAAAGCCAAGCTTCATGGATAGTGCTCTTCCTCTGCTATTTCTCTATTCTCTATTCCATCCAATTCTAACCAAGATCTCTTTTCTGTGCGGCGGCTCCCCTCAAGGGAAAGGAACAACCGACCTCTGCGGCGCTCCAGCCCCGCAGTAAAATAGAAGCCTCTGCCCTGCTCTCTTCTTTTGAAATTACCAAAATGGGCAAAAGTCTTCCTTTGCCAATAATGCCCCTGGGATAAGCTCTGTTATTTGAGCTCTTTTCTTGTTAAATTGGCACTTGTTATCATATTTTCGTTTTACTCCCTGAAATAAATGCAAAATATCAAAAGTGAGTAGAATCTAGCAATTAATCCACATTAGGTCAGATAATAGGGGAAATTAATAATAAAATAAATGATAAATTTGCAACCTATCAATTCCCCCCACACCTAAACCATGCTTGTCCTCAAGCGTGAGAACAACAAACAAACACCAATATTTGATAGTGGCTATTGCTCTATCCAACAAATTGCCAAGATACCAAGAAAAATATTAATCAAGCATCAATGGTCAAGTCGAAGAAACATCACTCCGGTTAGTTTCTAAACCACAAAATCCTCTAATTTCATGTTAACTAATCTAAGAAGAAGGAATGACGCATAACATTTATCAGCAAATGGTCCAAGTATTAACCAAAATCTCAACATTAAATCCATAAATCGGCAAGCTGACTTTTATTATACACTAACACAAACTTCACTTTTTTTTTTTCATATTTTTCTATTTTTCTGTTTTTTTTTCAATAGTAACACAAGACTTAGTCTCTGGCCATTGGAGCATTTTGACGCGAATTCCGACATTTGTCAGATGAAAGAGCCCGGTTACTTAGCTTTTATCGCCATGTGACCACGTACTTATAGCAATTACTACTTTTTGACGCGAGAATCGACACTTTTGGTGAAGATCTCCGATTACTTGGTAGTAAAGACTAGCGGAGTACAGTCAACTCTTATTCACAACCAAATAACACCAAAAATTCAAAATAACACAAAAATCAAAAGAAAAATTTGCGTCAGCTAGCCTCATTTTTCAAACATGGAGAACTAAAGTTAATCATTGGACCAATTCACATGAAAATGCCAACAATCATTCCCTATGCCTAGAGAAGTGACCCAAAAATTAGAAGAGCTACATAATCACTGATATTCACCAAAGGAATGCTCTTGGATTCAGCCACATTAACTCGATACATTTTTATTATTAAAATTTGACAAAAGTAGAAATAGGGGCAACAATCCAACATCAAGCCTTGGTATGCACATGTGAGCTAATCACTAAAAGGAAAGAAAGAAAATGAATGAAAGGTAGACAAATGACAAACTAAGAATAAAGAAGAAAAAAAAATCTAAAAACTCAAAACTAAAGGCACTAGCACCATAACTGCTCGCATTCCCCCCCACACCTAAATCCTACATTGTCCTCAATGGAGGTCATAAAGCAGAGAAGCAAACAGGATAACGAAACTTCCCTGAATACGTGGTGGAAGGTCTCGAGCAGCTATGGAATAGATGGGAACGGTGGAGTGAAAATAGTGCTACGGTGGATTGCAGAGAGAAGGAGAGCTCCGGCGTACGTCTCAGTCCAAGCGACAGCGGTGGCAATGAGCGGGGTGGCGGAGGTGGAGGTTGGGAGGTCCTAGACCTAGAAGAGGATCTGGGTCTCACCATGGTCACCACTCCGACAAGTGGTGACGGCGTAGCAACGGGAAAGTGGAGAGATGGCAGGTGGACGGTGGAAGGCGGCGGCGGCTGTTGGAGTTGCGGGCCTTTGCGAGGAAGAGGAAGATCGAGGGGGGCAGCTCGAGGTGGCGCGCGATGAGTCGGCGGTGTGCTGGCTGCGGTCAGTGAGGTCGAGAGAGAGCAGTGGTGAGCTCAGGTGTGCGGCGGGTCCTGGCATCACTGGTGGAGCTCGACGAGCGGACAGCGGAGCCGCGTGCGCAGAGGGCGATGGTGAAGGGTTGTGGGGTCGCGCGGCGGCGTTGTGCGCGGCAGTAGGGACGTAGCGGCGTGCGAGGAGGAAAGAAAGGGCGAACAGGGGTAGCAGGAAGGAGGGAAGAAAAGAGGAAGAAAGAAGAAGAAAGAAAGAAAGAAAGAAAAAGAAAGAAAAGAAAGAAGTGGGAAGAAAGAAAAATAAAAATAAAAAGAAAAAAAATATTTGTGTTTGTTTTTTTTCTTTTGTTTTTTTTTTGGTTTTTCATTTTTTTTTATTTTTTTTCCTTTTGGAAACTTTTTTTTCTTTTTTTACGGAAAGACTCTCCATTTTTTTTAAAAATTAATTACTTAAAAAAAAAATTTTTGAACTTTTTTTTCTTTAATATAACATCTTTTTATTATTATTATTATTAGTGACAAAATTTATTTTGAAAATTCAAAAGTGGAGAGTAACAGAAAATCAATAATCGTTCTTGAGTGTCTTGAATACTTACCTTCCCCGCGAACGTGACGCAGGCATGTCATGAAGGCACGAAATCTGGAGCTCTCCAAGTGACTTGACGCGGGCACGTCAAGAGGGCAAGAACCCCTTCTGACGATTCTGACCGTGAGCTCTTCATACTTCATGACGCGGGCGCGTCATATCAGAGGGATGCCTGTGAATCGTCAAAAAAGAAAATTGAAACAAAAAATCAATCAAATCCAAGGAAAAATATATTTAAACTAACGAACAAAAATGAACAAATAACTAAAAGAAATTGGGTTGCCTCCCAATGAGCGCCTTTCTTTAATGTCTTTGGTTAGACATTATCATGTTTGTTCAGGGGGGATAAAATCTTGTAGCTCGTTTTAATGTTTTATCCTCTATATAGTCCTGAAAACCCTCGTAAATAGAATAATCCTTGACCACACGAGTTACGGGTTTCCATGGACTAATTGATGGCGCCAAACAAGTTAACAATAATTTGCATTCTCCATTCACTCCCCCCTCACTTGCATTTATTGGTTCAAGATATCTTGCCATCGCCACTCTTATTTTATTCCTGTCATAAAATTCAAAATTTTATGGTATAGTAAAGTTATTTTCATTAACAAGAATTAAAGAATAAGAATCAGAAAAATATTGATGAAGGAGTAGAGGAGATGTCACCGCATTCGGAGATTGTTCACTGGATTCATTCACTTGAATGAGTTGATCCTGGAGTCTTATTTCTTGCACTTCAGCTTCCTTTTCAACTGCATCTTTAAATCCGCTTTCTTGAAACTCCTGTAGTTCCATGTCATTTGGCGGGATAACTGCACTCTTATCCTCTTCAAGGCAGTGTTTTGAAAATCGGACTGGACCGGCCGGTTCGACCGGCCATGACACCGGTCCGGTTCAATGCTAGGTTTGACTTTGCCAAAAAATCGGTCAAAAATCGGTCGGACCGCGAAACCGTCGAACCGGATTTGAACCGGTCATTTCCGATTTTCAAGTTTTTTTTTTGTTGCAAAATGCAGTTATCAAGATTTGAACTCAAGACCTTTGTAATAGAAGACCAATGTAGTAACCGTTGCACCATCACATCTTATTAGTTTTTTTAAAATTTATTTATATAAAACAAACACTCATATTTCTTTTGTTTCATTTTCCTTATAAAATCTCATCCTCTCATGACTCTTTTTTTTTTAATCTTCAACTCTTTCTCTCTCTCTCTCTCCCTCTTTCTCTCTCTCATCTTTTCTTTTGCCACTCATTTTTTAATCAAACCTCTTTTTTTTTTAATTTATTGATGTTTTTTTCCATCTTTTAATTTTATTTTTGTCCATTAAATTAAAAAAAGTTAAAAAAGAATTATTTTTCTTTAACCGAATTTATTTAATGCCACAATCACTCACTTTTATCTCATTTTTTGTTTCTTATCAAATTTGTATTTCTATTTTCGATTCTCTTAATTTCCTATTTTAAATTACAATATCTAAATTTCAAAACGTAAATTAAAATTTAAGTTCACAATGTCTAAATTCTCATAGATGTGAATTTTATATAATTTCAAATATTGTGATATTTTTGGATTGGATTTAAGATTTTTTTGGTAGATATAATTGAAATTGAGATAAAATTTATTTGTTTTTAACTTATAATTTAGAAAAATTATTTTTAAAAATCCAAGTTATTTGAAAATAGTAAACTTTTCATCATATAAAGTATTAAATTATCCATTACATGTCTTATTTTATGCATATATATATTTATATAAATTATTTTTTTAAAAATTCATTGAACCGAAGTTGAATCGGTCCGACCGATTGAATCTCGACCCTTTCACTTCACCGGTTCAATTAACGGTCTGGTTTTAAAAACATTGCTTCAAGGTTGATATTGGTTTGTGAGGGCAATTCTTCAAGGTGAGAAACTAATCGCGTTATCTTGGATGACAAAAGATGTATTTGATCCGTCATCCCGGATG
The DNA here is from genome assembly GCF_036785885.1 of Coffea arabica. Classification (NCBI taxonomy): domain Eukaryota; kingdom Viridiplantae; phylum Streptophyta; class Magnoliopsida; order Gentianales; family Rubiaceae; genus Coffea; species Coffea arabica. The sequence continues at coordinate 42,167,377 of NC_092329.1, forward strand.
TCAATAGTTGAACTTGATCCGCCATCGCTTGTGTCTCCTGCTGAATTCGATATGCATTAGCAGCTAGCAATTCCATCATCTGTTCAAGAGACATACCTGACACGGATGATGGTTGTTGAGACTCTTGCTGTTGAAAATTCATTGGCCCGGTCGCATAATTAAAATTGAAATTGTCCCACCATCCTTGATCATACCCGTTTGAATAAGGGTCATACCACGTTTTATATTAAGGTGAGGAATCTCTAAAGGTATCGATTGGGGCACCTAGATTATCTTGAAATGCGGGGCATGTGTCGGTTGAATAACTTGAGACAAAATAATTTTCACAATTTGCAACAGCCCATTGATCATGAGAAAAAACACGAGTCTCATACCCCATTCAGGAATAAAGTCCAGTCTATCATCAAAATACGAAATGTTAGCAGCCATAAACTATAAAAAAAAATGAACACAAGATGAACTAAAAAAAAAACAAATTAATCTGGCACCAGTCCCCGGCAACGGCGCCAAAAATTGACAGATTGTCAGCCTGTGCAATAATAAAACCTGCTCAAATTAAAAGTAATTTCTGTAGATAGTGGTAAACATGGTCGAATCTACAGGGACTGGGAGTACTTGTTCCTTTCCAAATTCACAGTGACAAGGGGGGTATTTTTATATCAGGGGTGATAATTTAAACAATTCAACTAAAAGTAAAATAATAAAAATAAAATAGTCAACTAGAAATTAAATAACAAATTACTAAAATCAAATGAGTGGTAATTAAGGATTTAGCCAAGGAATAACTTCAGCAATGGTTCACCTAAATGATCAATGAAACAAAGGCATTTCCAATTATTCACTAATAAATAGGTTATAACTGCCAAACAAGCGATGGCAGTCAACCCTTCCTTACTGTGTCGGTGATTAAGGTATGCCCATTAATCATTACTCTAATTAAGAAATAATCTTAGGTACGCCCGTAAGATTTAATTCCCCAATTGCCTTACGTATTAGAGGAGCCCTATTCTAACCAAATAACACACTACCAGGGTTATTTTAGGTTAGCCCGCGTATTCCCCTGACACAAGCCCAATCATGTCAGTTATCACTATTTTGAGACAATTAAACAATTACGGATTTAACGTCCCAATTGACAATAGATTATCAAATTAACTAATTATCCGGATCCAAGACAATCTATTGACTAAATAATCATAAGCACTGTAACTAGGGAATATGCGAATACCAATAAATAAAAGAGAAAGGTAAAATGAAATCGATCTCACAATTTTTAGGCGAGTCAGAGCATCCGTTGCCCCTTGACTAGACAAAGGGATTAGTTCATATTTGAAGCAGAAAAACCATACAAAATTATAGCGGAAGTAGCGGCCATGGTCTCCGATTGGGCGAACTCAATTCGCTTGAGATGATCCAGGAAATAACGAAGCTACAGAGGAGAATTCAATACTTCCATTTTTTTTCCTAACATCCGAGGGAAGCCAGAATGCTAAAAGACAAGGGAGGAAAAGTCAATGGAAGCAATTCCTACTTGCCCTGACATGCGCAAGAATAAAACAACGAAAGTGGAAAAGTCAAAAGCCAAGCTTCATGGATAGTGCTCTTCCTCTGCTATTTCTCTATTCTCTATTCCATCCAATTCTAACCAAGATCTCTTTTCTGTGCGGCGGCTCCCCTCAAGGGAAAGGAACAACCGACCTCTGCGGCGCTCCAGCCCCGCAGTAAAATAGAAGCCTCTGCCCTGCTCTCTTCTTTTGAAATTACCAAAATGGGCAAAAGTCTTCCTTTGCCAATAATGCCCCTGGGATAAGCTCTGTTATTTGAGCTCTTTTCTTGTTAAATTGGCACTTGTTATCATATTTTCGTTTTACTCCCTGAAATAAATGCAAAATATCAAAAGTGAGTAGAATCTAGCAATTAATCCACATTAGGTCAGATAATAGGGGAAATTAATAATAAAATAAATGATAAATTTGCAACCTATCAATTCCCCCCACACCTAAACCATGCTTGTCCTCAAGCGTGAGAACAACAAACAAACACCAATATTTGATAGTGGCTATTGCTCTATCCAACAAATTGCCAAGATACCAAGAAAAATATTAATCAAGCATCAATGGTCAAGTCGAAGAAACATCACTCCGGTTAGTTTCTAAACCACAAAATCCTCTAATTTCATGTTAACTAATCTAAGAAGAAGGAATGACGCATAACATTTATCAGCAAATGGTCCAAGTATTAACCAAAATCTCAACATTAAATCCATAAATCGGCAAGCTGACTTTTATTATACACTAACACAAACTTCACTTTTTTTTTTTCATATTTTTCTATTTTTCTGTTTTTTTTTCAATAGTAACACAAGACTTAGTCTCTGGCCATTGGAGCATTTTGACGCGAATTCCGACATTTGTCAGATGAAAGAGCCCGGTTACTTAGCTTTTATCGCCATGTGACCACGTACTTATAGCAATTACTACTTTTTGACGCGAGAATCGACACTTTTGGTGAAGATCTCCGATTACTTGGTAGTAAAGACTAGCGGAGTACAGTCAACTCTTATTCACAACCAAATAACACCAAAAATTCAAAATAACACAAAAATCAAAAGAAAAATTTGCGTCAGCTAGCCTCATTTTTCAAACATGGAGAACTAAAGTTAATCATTGGACCAATTCACATGAAAATGCCAACAATCATTCCCTATGCCTAGAGAAGTGACCCAAAAATTAGAAGAGCTACATAATCACTGATATTCACCAAAGGAATGCTCTTGGATTCAGCCACATTAACTCGATACATTTTTATTATTAAAATTTGACAAAAGTAGAAATAGGGGCAACAATCCAACATCAAGCCTTGGTATGCACATGTGAGCTAATCACTAAAAGGAAAGAAAGAAAATGAATGAAAGGTAGACAAATGACAAACTAAGAATAAAGAAGAAAAAAAAATCTAAAAACTCAAAACTAAAGGCACTAGCACCATAACTGCTCGCATTCCCCCCCACACCTAAATCCTACATTGTCCTCAATGGAGGTCATAAAGCAGAGAAGCAAACAGGATAACGAAACTTCCCTGAATACGTGGTGGAAGGTCTCGAGCAGCTATGGAATAGATGGGAACGGTGGAGTGAAAATAGTGCTACGGTGGATTGCAGAGAGAAGGAGAGCTCCGGCGTACGTCTCAGTCCAAGCGACAGCGGTGGCAATGAGCGGGGTGGCGGAGGTGGAGGTTGGGAGGTCCTAGACCTAGAAGAGGATCTGGGTCTCACCATGGTCACCACTCCGACAAGTGGTGACGGCGTAGCAACGGGAAAGTGGAGAGATGGCAGGTGGACGGTGGAAGGCGGCGGCGGCTGTTGGAGTTGCGGGCCTTTGCGAGGAAGAGGAAGATCGAGGGGGGCAGCTCGAGGTGGCGCGCGATGAGTCGGCGGTGTGCTGGCTGCGGTCAGTGAGGTCGAGAGAGAGCAGTGGTGAGCTCAGGTGTGCGGCGGGTCCTGGCATCACTGGTGGAGCTCGACGAGCGGACAGCGGAGCCGCGTGCGCAGAGGGCGATGGTGAAGGGTTGTGGGGTCGCGCGGCGGCGTTGTGCGCGGCAGTAGGGACGTAGCGGCGTGCGAGGAGGAAAGAAAGGGCGAACAGGGGTAGCAGGAAGGAGGGAAGAAAAGAGGAAGAAAGAAGAAGAAAGAAAGAAAGAAAGAAAAAGAAAGAAAAGAAAGAAGTGGGAAGAAAGAAAAATAAAAATAAAAAGAAAAAAAATATTTGTGTTTGTTTTTTTTCTTTTGTTTTTTTTTTGGTTTTTCATTTTTTTTTATTTTTTTTCCTTTTGGAAACTTTTTTTTCTTTTTTTACGGAAAGACTCTCCATTTTTTTTAAAAATTAATTACTTAAAAAAAAAATTTTTGAACTTTTTTTTCTTTAATATAACATCTTTTTATTATTATTATTATTAGTGACAAAATTTATTTTGAAAATTCAAAAGTGGAGAGTAACAGAAAATCAATAATCGTTCTTGAGTGTCTTGAATACTTACCTTCCCCGCGAACGTGACGCAGGCATGTCATGAAGGCACGAAATCTGGAGCTCTCCAAGTGACTTGACGCGGGCACGTCAAGAGGGCAAGAACCCCTTCTGACGATTCTGACCGTGAGCTCTTCATACTTCATGACGCGGGCGCGTCATATCAGAGGGATGCCTGTGAATCGTCAAAAAAGAAAATTGAAACAAAAAATCAATCAAATCCAAGGAAAAATATATTTAAACTAACGAACAAAAATGAACAAATAACTAAAAGAAATTGGGTTGCCTCCCAATGAGCGCCTTTCTTTAATGTCTTTGGTTAGACATTATCATGTTTGTTCAGGGGGGATAAAATCTTGTAGCTCGTTTTAATGTTTTATCCTCTATATAGTCCTGAAAACCCTCGTAAATAGAATAATCCTTGACCACACGAGTTACGGGTTTCCATGGACTAATTGATGGCGCCAAACAAGTTAACAATAATTTGCATTCTCCATTCACTCCCCCCTCACTTGCATTTATTGGTTCAAGATATCTTGCCATCGCCACTCTTATTTTATTCCTGTCATAAAATTCAAAATTTTATGGTATAGTAAAGTTATTTTCATTAACAAGAATTAAAGAATAAGAATCAGAAAAATATTGATGAAGGAGTAGAGGAGATGTCACCGCATTCGGAGATTGTTCACTGGATTCATTCACTTGAATGAGTTGATCCTGGAGTCTTATTTCTTGCACTTCAGCTTCCTTTTCAACTGCATCTTTAAATCCGCTTTCTTGAAACTCCTGTAGTTCCATGTCATTTGGCGGGATAACTGCACTCTTATCCTCTTCAAGGCAGTGTTTTGAAAATCGGACTGGACCGGCCGGTTCGACCGGCCATGACACCGGTCCGGTTCAATGCTAGGTTTGACTTTGCCAAAAAATCGGTCAAAAATCGGTCGGACCGCGAAACCGTCGAACCGGATTTGAACCGGTCATTTCCGATTTTCAAGTTTTTTTTTTGTTGCAAAATGCAGTTATCAAGATTTGAACTCAAGACCTTTGTAATAGAAGACCAATGTAGTAACCGTTGCACCATCACATCTTATTAGTTTTTTTAAAATTTATTTATATAAAACAAACACTCATATTTCTTTTGTTTCATTTTCCTTATAAAATCTCATCCTCTCATGACTCTTTTTTTTTTAATCTTCAACTCTTTCTCTCTCTCTCTCTCCCTCTTTCTCTCTCTCATCTTTTCTTTTGCCACTCATTTTTTAATCAAACCTCTTTTTTTTTTAATTTATTGATGTTTTTTTCCATCTTTTAATTTTATTTTTGTCCATTAAATTAAAAAAAGTTAAAAAAGAATTATTTTTCTTTAACCGAATTTATTTAATGCCACAATCACTCACTTTTATCTCATTTTTTGTTTCTTATCAAATTTGTATTTCTATTTTCGATTCTCTTAATTTCCTATTTTAAATTACAATATCTAAATTTCAAAACGTAAATTAAAATTTAAGTTCACAATGTCTAAATTCTCATAGATGTGAATTTTATATAATTTCAAATATTGTGATATTTTTGGATTGGATTTAAGATTTTTTTGGTAGATATAATTGAAATTGAGATAAAATTTATTTGTTTTTAACTTATAATTTAGAAAAATTATTTTTAAAAATCCAAGTTATTTGAAAATAGTAAACTTTTCATCATATAAAGTATTAAATTATCCATTACATGTCTTATTTTATGCATATATATATTTATATAAATTATTTTTTTAAAAATTCATTGAACCGAAGTTGAATCGGTCCGACCGATTGAATCTCGACCCTTTCACTTCACCGGTTCAATTAACGGTCTGGTTTTAAAAACATTGCTTCAAGGTTGATATTGGTTTGTGAGGGCAATTCTTCAAGGTGAGAAACTAATCGCGTTATCTTGGATGACAAAAGATGTATTTGATCCGTCATCCCGGATGTCAATAGTTGAACTTGATCCGCCATCGCTTGTGTCTCCTGCTGAATTCGATATGCATTAGCAGCTAGCAATTCCATCATCTGTTCAAGAGACATACCTGACACGGATGATGGTTGTTGAGACTCTTGCTGTTGAAAATTCATTGGCCCGGTCGCATAATTAAAATTGAAATTGTCCCACCATCCTTGATCATACCCGTTTGAATAAGGGTCATACCACGTTTTATATTAAGGTGAGGAATCTCTAAAGGTATCGATTGGGGCACCTAGATTATCTTGAAATGCGGGGCATGTGTCGGTTGAATAACTTGAGACAAAATAATTTTCACAATTTGCAACAGCCCATTGATCATGAGAAAAAACACGAGTCTCATACCCCATTCAGGAATAAAGTCCAGTCTATCATCAAAATACGAAATGTTAGCAGCCATAAACTATAAAAAAAAATGAACACAAGATGAACTAAAAAAAAAACAAATTAATCTGGCACCAGTCCCCGGCAACGGCGCCAAAAATTGACAGATTGTCAGCCTGTGCAATAATAAAACCTGCTCAAATTAAAAGTAATTTCTGTAGATAGTGGTAAACATGGTCGAATCTACAGGGACTGGGAGTACTTGTTCCTTTCCAAATTCACAGTGACAAGGGGGGTATTTTTATATCAGGGGTGATAATTTAAACAATTCAACTAAAAGTAAAATAATAAAAATAAAATAGTCAACTAGAAATTAAATAACAAATTACTAAAATCAAATGAGTGGTAATTAAGGATTTAGCCAAGGAATAACTTCAGCAATGGTTCACCTAAATGATCAATGAAACAAAGGCATTTCCAATTATTCACTAATAAATAGGTTATAACTGCCAAACAAGCGATGGCAGTCAACCCTTCCTTACTGTGTCGGTGATTAAGGTATGCCCATTAATCATTACTCTAATTAAGAAATAATCTTAGGTACGCCCGTAAGATTTAATTCCCCAATTGCCTTACGTATTAGAGGAGCCCTATTCTAACCAAATAACACACTACCAGGGTTATTTTAGGTTAGCCCGCGTATTCCCCTGACACAAGCCCAATCATGTCAGTTATCACTATTTTGAGACAATTAAACAATTACGGATTTAACGTCCCAATTGACAATAGATTATCAAATTAACTAATTATCCGGATCCAAGACAATCTATTGACTAAATAATCATAAGCACTGTAACTAGGGAATATGCGAATACCAATAAATAAAAGAGAAAGGTAAAATGAAATCGATCTCACAATTTTTAGGCGAGTCAGAGCATCCGTTGCCCCTTGACTAGACAAAGGGATTAGTTCATATTTGAAGCAGAAAAACCATACAAAATTATAGCGGAAGTAGCGGCCATGGTCTCCGATTGGGCGAACTCAATTCGCTTGAGATGATCCAGGAAATAACGAAGCTACAGAGGAGAATTCAATACTTCCATTTTTTTTCCTAACATCCGAGGGAAGCCAGAATGCTAAAAGACAAGGGAGGAAAAGTCAATGGAAGCAATTCCTACTTGCCCTGACATGCGCAAGAATAAAACAACGAAAGTGGAAAAGTCAAAAGCCAAGCTTCATGGATAGTGCTCTTCCTCTGCTATTTCTCTATTCTCTATTCCATCCAATTCTAACCAAGATCTCTTTTCTGTGCGGCGGCTCCCCTCAAGGGAAAGGAACAACCGACCTCTGCGGCGCTCCAGCCCCGCAGTAAAATAGAAGCCTCTGCCCTGCTCTCTTCTTTTGAAATTACCAAAATGGGCAAAAGTCTTCCTTTGCCAATAATGCCCCTGGGATAAGCTCTGTTATTTGAGCTCTTTTCTTGTTAAATTGGCACTTGTTATCATATTTTCGTTTTACTCCCTGAAATAAATGCAAAATATCAAAAGTGAGTAGAATCTAGCAATTAATCCACATTAGGTCAGATAATAGGGGAAATTAATAATAAAATAAATGATAAATTTGCAACCTATCAATTCCCCCCACACCTAAACCATGCTTGTCCTCAAGCGTGAGAACAACAAACAAACACCAATATTTGATAGTGGCTATTGCTCTATCCAACAAATTGCCAAGATACCAAGAAAAATATTAATCAAGCATCAATGGTCAAGTCGAAGAAACATCACTCCGGTTAGTTTCTAAACCACAAAATCCTCTAATTTCATGTTAACTAATCTAAGAAGAAGGAATGACGCATAACATTTATCAGCAAATGGTCCAAGTATTAACCAAAATCTCAACATTAAATCCATAAATCGGCAAGCTGACTTTTATTATACACTAACACAAACTTCACTTTTTTTTTTTCATATTTTTCTATTTTTCTGTTTTTTTTTCAATAGTAACACAAGACTTAGTCTCTGGCCATTGGAGCATTTTGACGCGAATTCCGACATTTGTCAGATGAAAGAGCCCGGTTACTTAGCTTTTATCGCCATGTGACCACGTACTTATAGCAATTACTACTTTTTGACGCGAGAATCGACACTTTTGGTGAAGATCTCCGATTACTTGGTAGTAAAGACTAGCGGAGTACAGTCAACTCTTATTCACAACCAAATAACACCAAAAATTCAAAATAACACAAAAATCAAAAGAAAAATTTGCGTCAGCTAGCCTCATTTTTCAAACATGGAGAACTAAAGTTAATCATTGGACCAATTCACATGAAAATGCCAACAATCATTCCCTATGCCTAGAGAAGTGACCCAAAAATTAGAAGAGCTACATAATCACTGATATTCACCAAAGGAATGCTCTTGGATTCAGCCACATTAACTCGATACATTTTTATTATTAAAATTTGACAAAAGTAGAAATAGGGGCAACAATCCAACATCAAGCCTTGGTATGCACATGTGAGCTAATCACTAAAAGGAAAGAAAGAAAATGAATGAAAGGTAGACAAATGACAAACTAAGAATAAAGAAGAAAAAAAAATCTAAAAACTCAAAACTAAAGGCACTAGCACCATAACTGCTCGCATTCCCCCCCACACCTAAATCCTACATTGTCCTCAATGGAGGTCATAAAGCAGAGAAGCAAACAGGATAACGAAACTTCCCTGAATACGTGGTGGAAGGTCTCGAGCAGCTATGGAATAGATGGGAACGGTGGAGTGAAAATAGTGCTACGGTGGATTGCAGAGAGAAGGAGAGCTCCGGCGTACGTCTCAGTCCAAGCGACAGCGGTGGCAATGAGCGGGGTGGCGGAGGTGGAGGTTGGGAGGTCCTAGACCTAGAAGAGGATCTGGGTCTCACCATGGTCACCACTCCGACAAGTGGTGACGGCGTAGCAACGGGAAAGTGGAGAGATGGCAGGTGGACGGTGGAAGGCGGCGGCGGCTGTTGGAGTTGCGGGCCTTTGCGAGGAAGAGGAAGATCGAGGGGGGCAGCTCGAGGTGGCGCGCGATGAGTCGGCGGTGTGCTGGCTGCGGTCAGTGAGGTCGAGAGAGAGCAGTGGTGAGCTCAGGTGTGCGGCGGGTCCTGGCATCACTGGTGGAGCTCGACGAGCGGACAGCGGAGCCGCGTGCGCAGAGGGCGATGGTGAAGGGTTGTGGGGTCGCGCGGCGGCGTTGTGCGCGGCAGTAGGGACGTAGCGGCGTGCGAGGAGGAAAGAAAGGGCGAACAGGGGTAGCAGGAAGGAGGGAAGAAAAGAGGAAGAAAGAAGAAGAAAGAAAGAAAGAAAGAAAAAGAAAGAAAAGAAAGAAGTGGGAAGAAAGAAAAATAAAAATAAAAAGAAAAAAAATATTTGTGTTTGTTTTTTTTCTTTTGTTTTTTTTTTGGTTTTTCATTTTTTTTTATTTTTTTTCCTTTTGGAAACTTTTTTTTCTTTTTTTACGGAAAGACTCTCCATTTTTTTTAAAAATTAATTACTTAAAAAAAAAATTTTTGAACTTTTTTTTCTTTAATATAACATCTTTTTATTATTATTATTATTAGTGACAAAATTTATTTTGAAAATTCAAAAGTGGAGAGTAACAGAAAATCAATAATCGTTCTTGAGTGTCTTGAATACTTACCTTCCCCGCGAACGTGACGCAGGCATGTCATGAAGGCACGAAATCTGGAGCTCTCCAAGTGACTTGACGCGGGCACGTCAAGAGGGCAAGAACCCCTTCTGACGATTCTGACCGTGAGCTCTTCATACTTCATGACGCGGGCGCGTCATATCAGAGGGATGCCTGTGAATCGTCAAAAAAGAAAATTGAAACAAAAAATCAATCAAATCCAAGGAAAAATATATTTAAACTAACGAACAAAAATGAACAAATAACTAAAAGAAATTGGGTTGCCTCCCAATGAGCGCCTTTCTTTAATGTCTTTGGTTAGACATTATCATGTTTGTTCAGGGGGGATAAAATCTTGTAGCTCGTTTTAATGTTTTATCCTCTATATAGTCCTGAAAACCCTCGTAAATAGAATAATCCTTGACCACACGAGTTACGGGTTTCCATGGACTAATTGATGGCGCCAAACAAGTTAACAATAATTTGCATTCTCCATTCACTCCCCCCTCACTTGCATTTATTGGTTCAAGATATCTTGCCATCGCCACTCTTATTTTATTCCTGTCATAAAATTCAAAATTTTATGGTATAGTAAAGTTATTTTCATTAACAAGAATTAAAGAATAAGAATCAGAAAAATATTGATGAAGGAGTAGAGGAGATGTCACCGCATTCGGAGATTGTTCACTGGATTCATTCACTTGAATGAGTTGATCCTGGAGTCTTATTTCTTGCACTTCAGCTTCCTTTTCAACTGCATCTTTAAATCCGCTTTCTTGAAACTCCTGTAGTTCCATGTCATTTGGCGGGATAACTGCACTCTTATCCTCTTCAAGGCAGTGTTTTGAAAATCGGACTGGACCGGCCGGTTCGACCGGCCATGACACCGGTCCGGTTCAATGCTAGGTTTGACTTTGCCAAAAAATCGGTCAAAAATCGGTCGGACCGCGAAACCGTCGAACCGGATTTGAACCGGTCATTTCCGATTTTCAAGTTTTTTTTTTGTTGCAAAATGCAGTTATCAAGATTTGAACTCAAGACCTTTGTAATAGAAGACCAATGTAGTAACCGTTGCACCATCACATCTTATTAGTTTTTTTAAAATTTATTTATATAAAACAAACACTCATATTTCTTTTGTTTCATTTTCCTTATAAAATCTCATCCTCTCATGACTCTTTTTTTTTTAATCTTCAACTCTTTCTCTCTCTCTCTCTCCCTCTTTCTCTCTCTCATCTTTTCTTTTGCCACTCATTTTTTAATCAAACCTCTTTTTTTTTTAATTTATTGATGTTTTTTTCCATCTTTTAATTTTATTTTTGTCCATTAAATTAAAAAAAGTTAAAAAAGAATTATTTTTCTTTAACCGAATTTATTTAATGCCACAATCACTCACTTTTATCTCATTTTTTGTTTCTTATCAAATTTGTATTTCTATTTTCGATTCTCTTAATTTCCTATTTTAAATTACAATATCTAAATTTCAAAACGTAAATTAAAATTTAAGTTCACAATGTCTAAATTCTCATAGATGTGAATTTTATATAATTTCAAATATTGTGATATTTTTGGATTGGATTTAAGATTTTTTTGGTAGATATAATTGAAATTGAGATAAAATTTATTTGTTTTTAACTTATAATTTAGAAAAATTATTTTTAAAAATCCAAGTTATTTGAAAATAGTAAACTTTTCATCATATAAAGTATTAAATTATCCATTACATGTCTTATTTTATGCATATATATATTTATATAAATTATTTTTTTAAAAATTCATTGAACCGAAGTTGAATCGGTCCGACCGATTGAATCTCGACCCTTTCACTTCACCGGTTCAATTAACGGTCTGGTTTTAAAAACATTGCTTCAAGGTTGATATTGGTTTGTGAGGGCAATTCTTCAAGGTGAGAAACTAATCGCGTTATCTTGGATGACAAAAGATGTATTTGATCCGTCATCCCGGATGTCAATAGTTGAACTTGATCCGCCATCGCTTGTGTCTCCTGCTGAATTCGATATGCATTAGCAGCTAGCAATTCCATCATCTGTTCAAGAGACATACCTGACACGGATGATGGTTGTTGAGACTCTTGCTGTTGAAAATTCATTGGCCCGGTCGCATAATTAAAATTGAAATTGTCCCACCATCCTTGATCATACCCGTTTGAATAAGGGTCATACCACGTTTTATATTAAGGTGAGGAATCTCTAAAGGTATCGATTGGGGCACCTAGATTATCTTGAAATGCGGGGCATGTGTCGGTTGAATAACTTGAGACAAAATAATTTTCACAATTTGCAACAGCCCATTGATCATGAGAAAAAACACGAGTCTCATACCCCATTCAGGAATAAAGTCCAGTCTATCATCAAAATACGAAATGTTAGCAGCCATAAACTATAAAAAAAAATGAACACAAGATGAACTAAAAAAAAAACAAATTAATCTGGCACCAGTCCCCGGCAACGGCGCCAAAAATTGACAGATTGTCAGCCTGTGCAATAATAAAACCTGCTCAAATTAAAAGTAATTTCTGTAGATAGTGGTAAACATGGTCGAATCTACAGGGACTGGGAGTACTTGTTCCTTTCCAAATTCACAGTGACAAGGGGGGTATTTTTATATCAGGGGTGATAATTTAAACAATTCAACTAAAAGTAAAATAATAAAAATAAAATAGTCAACTAGAAATTAAATAACAAATTACTAAAATCAAATGAGTGGTAATTAAGGATTTAGCCAAGGAATAACTTCAGCAATGGTTCACCTAAATGATCAATGAAACAAAGGCATTTCCAATTATTCACTAATAAATAGGTTATAACTGCCAAACAAGCGATGGCAGTCAACCCTTCCTTACTGTGTCGGTGATTAAGGTATGCCCATTAATCATTACTCTAATTAAGAAATAATCTTAGGTACGCCCGTAAGATTTAATTCCCCAATTGCCTTACGTATTAGAGGAGCCCTATTCTAACCAAATAACACACTACCAGGGTTATTTTAGGTTAGCCCGCGTATTCCCCTGACACAAGCCCAATCATGTCAGTTATCACTATTTTGAGACAATTAAACAATTACGGATTTAACGTCCCAATTGACAATAGATTATCAAATTAACTAATTATCCGGATCCAAGACAATCTATTGACTAAATAATCATAAGCACTGTAACTAGGGAATATGCGAATACCAATAAATAAAAGAGAAAGGTAAAATGAAATCGATCTCACAATTTTTAGGCGAGTCAGAGCATCCGTTGCCCCTTGACTAGACAAAGGGATTAGTTCATATTTGAAGCAGAAAAACCATACAAAATTATAGCGGAAGTAGCGGCCATGGTCTCCGATTGGGCGAACTCAATTCGCTTGAGATGATCCAGGAAATAACGAAGCTACAGAGGAGAATTCAATACTTCCATTTTTTTTCCTAACATCCGAGGGAAGCCAGAATGCTAAAAGACAAGGGAGGAAAAGTCAATGGAAGCAATTCCTACTTGCCCTGACATGCGCAAGAATAAAACAACGAAAGTGGAAAAGTCAAAAGCCAAGCTTCATGGATAGTGCTCTTCCTCTGCTATTTCTCTATTCTCTATTCCATCCAATTCTAACCAAGATCTCTTTTCTGTGCGGCGGCTCCCCTCAAGGGAAAGGAACAACCGACCTCTGCGGCGCTCCAGCCCCGCAGTAAAATAGAAGCCTCTGCCCTGCTCTCTTCTTTTGAAATTACCAAAATGGGCAAAAGTCTTCCTTTGCCAATAATGCCCCTGGGATAAGCTCTGTTATTTGAGCTCTTTTCTTGTTAAATTGGCACTTGTTATCATATTTTCGTTTTACTCCCTGAAATAAATGCAAAATATCAAAAGTGAGTAGAATCTAGCAATTAATCCACATTAGGTCAGATAATAGGGGAAATTAATAATAAAATAAATGATAAATTTGCAACCTATCAATTCCCCCCACACCTAAACCATGCTTGTCCTCAAGCGTGAGAACAACAAACAAACACCAATATTTGATAGTGGCTATTGCTCTATCCAACAAATTGCCAAGATACCAAGAAAAATATTAATCAAGCATCAATGGTCAAGTCGAAGAAACATCACTCCGGTTAGTTTCTAAACCACAAAATCCTCTAATTTCATGTTAACTAATCTAAGAAGAAGGAATGACGCATAACATTTATCAGCAAATGGTCCAAGTATTAACCAAAATCTCAACATTAAATCCATAAATCGGCAAGCTGACTTTTATTATACACTAACACAAACTTCACTTTTTTTTTTTCATATTTTTCTATTTTTCTGTTTTTTTTTCAATAGTAACACAAGACTTAGTCTCTGGCCATTGGAGCATTTTGACGCGAATTCCGACATTTGTCAGATGAAAGAGCCCGGTTACTTAGCTTTTATCGCCATGTGACCACGTACTTATAGCAATTACTACTTTTTGACGCGAGAATCGACACTTTTGGTGAAGATCTCCGATTACTTGGTAGTAAAGACTAGCGGAGTACAGTCAACTCTTATTCACAACCAAATAACACCAAAAATTCAAAATAACACAAAAATCAAAAGAAAAATTTGCGTCAGCTAGCCTCATTTTTCAAACATGGAGAACTAAAGTTAATCATTGGACCAATTCACATGAAAATGCCAACAATCATTCCCTATGCCTAGAGAAGTGACCCAAAAATTAGAAGAGCTACATAATCACTGATATTCACCAAAGGAATGCTCTTGGATTCAGCCACATTAACTCGATACATTTTTATTATTAAAATTTGACAAAAGTAGAAATAGGGGCAACAATCCAACATCAAGCCTTGGTATGCACATGTGAGCTAATCACTAAAAGGAAAGAAAGAAAATGAATGAAAGGTAGACAAATGACAAACTAAGAATAAAGAAGAAAAAAAAATCTAAAAACTCAAAACTAAAGGCACTAGCACCATAACTGCTCGCATTCCCCCCCACACCTAAATCCTACATTGTCCTCAATGGAGGTCATAAAGCAGAGAAGCAAACAGGATAACGAAACTTCCCTGAATACGTGGTGGAAGGTCTCGAGCAGCTATGGAATAGATGGGAACGGTGGAGTGAAAATAGTGCTACGGTGGATTGCAGAGAGAAGGAGAGCTCCGGCGTACGTCTCAGTCCAAGCGACAGCGGTGGCAATGAGCGGGGTGGCGGAGGTGGAGGTTGGGAGGTCCTAGACCTAGAAGAGGATCTGGGTCTCACCATGGTCACCACTCCGACAAGTGGTGACGGCGTAGCAACGGGAAAGTGGAGAGATGGCAGGTGGACGGTGGAAGGCGGCGGCGGCTGTTGGAGTTGCGGGCCTTTGCGAGGAAGAGGAAGATCGAGGGGGGCAGCTCGAGGTGGCGCGCGATGAGTCGGCGGTGTGCTGGCTGCGGTCAGTGAGGTCGAGAGAGAGCAGTGGTGAGCTCAGGTGTGCGGCGGGTCCTGGCATCACTGGTGGAGCTCGACGAGCGGACAGCGGAGCCGCGTGCGCAGAGGGCGATGGTGAAGGGTTGTGGGGTCGCGCGGCGGCGTTGTGCGCGGCAGTAGGGACGTAGCGGCGTGCGAGGAGGAAAGAAAGGGCGAACAGGGGTAGCAGGAAGGAGGGAAGAAAAGAGGAAGAAAGAAGAAGAAAGAAAGAAAGAAAGAAAAAGAAAGAAAAGAAAGAAGTGGGAAGAAAGAAAAATAAAAATAAAAAGAAAAAAAATATTTGTGTTTGTTTTTTTTCTTTTGTTTTTTTTTTGGTTTTTCATTTTTTTTTATTTTTTTTCCTTTTGGAAACTTTTTTTTCTTTTTTTACGGAAAGACTCTCCATTTTTTTTAAAAATTAATTACTTAAAAAAAAAATTTTTGAACTTTTTTTTCTTTAATATAACATCTTTTTATTATTATTATTATTAGTGACAAAATTTATTTTGAAAATTCAAAAGTGGAGAGTAACAGAAAATCAATAATCGTTCTTGAGTGTCTTGAATACTTACCTTCCCCGCGAACGTGACGCAGGCATGTCATGAAGGCACGAAATCTGGAGCTCTCCAAGTGACTTGACGCGGGCACGTCAAGAGGGCAAGAACCCCTTCTGACGATTCTGACCGTGAGCTCTTCATACTTCATGACGCGGGCGCGTCATATCAGAGGGATGCCTGTGAATCGTCAAAAAAGAAAATTGAAACAAAAAATCAATCAAATCCAAGGAAAAATATATTTAAACTAACGAACAAAAATGAACAAATAACTAAAAGAAATTGGGTTGCCTCCCAATGAGCGCCTTTCTTTAATGTCTTTGGTTAGACATTATCATGTTTGTTCAGGGGGGATAAAATCTTGTAGCTCGTTTTAATGTTTTATCCTCTATATAGTCCTGAAAACCCTCGTAAATAGAATAATCCTTGACCACACGAGTTACGGGTTTCCATGGACTAATTGATGGCGCCAAACAAGTTAACAATAATTTGCATTCTCCATTCACTCCCCCCTCACTTGCATTTATTGGTTCAAGATATCTTGCCATCGCCACTCTTATTTTATTCCTGTCATAAAATTCAAAATTTTATGGTATAGTAAAGTTATTTTCATTAACAAGAATTAAAGAATAAGAATCAGAAAAATATTGATGAAGGAGTAGAGGAGATGTCACCGCATTCGGAGATTGTTCACTGGATTCATTCACTTGAATGAGTTGATCCTGGAGTCTTATTTCTTGCACTTCAGCTTCCTTTTCAACTGCATCTTTAAATCCGCTTTCTTGAAACTCCTGTAGTTCCATGTCATTTGGCGGGATAACTGCACTCTTATCCTCTTCAAGGCAGTGTTTTGAAAATCGGACTGGACCGGCCGGTTCGACCGGCCATGACACCGGTCCGGTTCAATGCTAGGTTTGACTTTGCCAAAAAATCGGTCAAAAATCGGTCGGACCGCGAAACCGTCGAACCGGATTTGAACCGGTCATTTCCGATTTTCAAGTTTTTTTTTTGTTGCAAAATGCAGTTATCAAGATTTGAACTCAAGACCTTTGTAATAGAAGACCAATGTAGTAACCGTTGCACCATCACATCTTATTAGTTTTTTTAAAATTTATTTATATAAAACAAACACTCATATTTCTTTTGTTTCATTTTCCTTATAAAATCTCATCCTCTCATGACTCTTTTTTTTTTAATCTTCAACTCTTTCTCTCTCTCTCTCTCCCTCTTTCTCTCTCTCATCTTTTCTTTTGCCACTCATTTTTTAATCAAACCTCTTTTTTTTTTAATTTATTGATGTTTTTTTCCATCTTTTAATTTTATTTTTGTCCATTAAATTAAAAAAAGTTAAAAAAGAATTATTTTTCTTTAACCGAATTTATTTAATGCCACAATCACTCACTTTTATCTCATTTTTTGTTTCTTATCAAATTTGTATTTCTATTTTCGATTCTCTTAATTTCCTATTTTAAATTACAATATCTAAATTTCAAAACGTAAATTAAAATTTAAGTTCACAATGTCTAAATTCTCATAGATGTGAATTTTATATAATTTCAAATATTGTGATATTTTTGGATTGGATTTAAGATTTTTTTGGTAGATATAATTGAAATTGAGATAAAATTTATTTGTTTTTAACTTATAATTTAGAAAAATTATTTTTAAAAATCCAAGTTATTTGAAAATAGTAAACTTTTCATCATATAAAGTATTAAATTATCCATTACATGTCTTATTTTATGCATATATATATTTATATAAATTATTTTTTTAAAAATTCATTGAACCGAAGTTGAATCGGTCCGACCGATTGAATCTCGACCCTTTCACTTCACCGGTTCAATTAACGGTCTGGTTTTAAAAACATTGCTTCAAGGTTGATATTGGTTTGTGAGGGCAATTCTTCAAGGTGAGAAACTAATCGCGTTATCTTGGATGACAAAAGATGTATTTGATCCGTCATCCCGGATGTCAATAGTTGAACTTGATCCGCCATCGCTTGTGTCTCCTGCTGAATTCGATATGCATTAGCAGCTAGCAATTCCATCATCTGTTCAAGAGACATACCTGACACGGATGATGGTTGTTGAGACTCTTGCTGTTGAAAATTCATTGGCCCGGTCGCATAATTAAAATTGAAATTGTCCCACCATCCTTGATCATACCCGTTTGAATAAGGGTCATACCACGTTTTATATTAAGGTGAGGAATCTCTAAAGGTATCGATTGGGGCACCTAGATTATCTTGAAATGCGGGGCATGTGTCGGTTGAATAACTTGAGACAAAATAATTTTCACAATTTGCAACAGCCCATTGATCATGAGAAAAAACACGAGTCTCATACCCCATTCAGGAATAAAGTCCAGTCTATCATCAAAATACGAAATGTTAGCAGCCATAAACTATAAAAAAAAATGAACACAAGATGAACTAAAAAAAAAACAAATTAATCTGGCACCAGTCCCCGGCAACGGCGCCAAAAATTGACAGATTGTCAGCCTGTGCAATAATAAAACCTGCTCAAATTAAAAGTAATTTCTGTAGATAGTGGTAAACATGGTCGAATCTACAGGGACTGGGAGTACTTGTTCCTTTCCAAATTCACAGTGACAAGGGGGGTATTTTTATATCAGGGGTGATAATTTAAACAATTCAACTAAAAGTAAAATAATAAAAATAAAATAGTCAACTAGAAATTAAATAACAAATTACTAAAATCAAATGAGTGGTAATTAAGGATTTAGCCAAGGAATAACTTCAGCAATGGTTCACCTAATTGATCAATGAAACAAAGGCATTTCCAATTATTCACTAATAAATAGGTTATAACTGCCAAACAAGCGATGGCAGTCAACCCCTCCTTACTGTGTCGGTGATTAAGGTATGCCCATTAATCATTACTCTAATTAAGAAATAATCTTAGGTACGCCCGTAAGATTTAATTCCCCAATTGCCTTACGTATTAGAGGAGCCCTATTCTAACCAAATAACACACTACCAGGGTTATTTTAGGTTAGCCCGCGTATTCCCCTGACACAAGCCCAATCATGTCAGTTATCACTATTTTGAGACAATTAAACAATTACGGATTTAACGTCCCAATTGACAATAGATTATCAAATTAACTAATTATCCGGATCCAAGACAATCTATTGACTAAATAATCATAAGCACTGTAACTAGGGAATATGCGAATACCAATAAATAAAAGAGAAAGGTAAAATGAAATCGATCTCACAATTTTTAGGCGAGTCAGAGCATCCGTTGCCCCTTGACTAGACAAAGGGATTAGTTCATATTTGAAGCAGAAAAACCATACAAAATTATAGCGGAAGTAGCGGCCATGGTCTCCGATTGGGCGAACTCAATTCGCTTGAGATGATCCAGGAAATAACGAAGCTACAGAGGAGAATTCAATACTTCCATTTTTTTTCCTAACATCCGAGGGAAGCCAGAATGCTAAAAGACAAGGGAGGAAAAGTCAATGGAAGCAATTCCTACTTGCCCTGACATGCGCAAGAATAAAACAACGAAAGTGGAAAAGTCAAAAGCCAAGCTTCATGGATAGTGCTCTTCCTCTGCTATTTCTCTATTCTCTATTCCATCCAATTCTAACCAAGATCTCTTTTCTGTGCGGCGGCTCCCCTCAAGGGAAAGGAACAACCGACCTCTGCGGCGCTCCAGCCCCGCAGTAAAATAGAAGCCTCTGCCCTGCTCTCTTCTTTTGAAATTACCAAAATGGGCAAAAGTCTTCCTTTGCCAATAATGCCCCTGGGATAAGCTCTGTTATTTGAGCTCTTTTCTTGTTAAATTGGCACTTGTTATCATATTTTCGTTTTACTCCCTGAAATAAATGCAAAATATCAAAAGTGAGTAGAATCTAGCAATTAATCCACATTAGGTCAGATAATAGGGGAAATTAATAATAAAATAAATGATAAATTTGCAACCTATCAATTCCCCCCACACCTAAACCATGCTTGTCCTCAAGCGTGAGAACAACAAACAAACACCAATATTTGATAGTGGCTATTGCTCTATCCAACAAATTGCCAAGATACCAAGAAAAATATTAATCAAGCATCAATGGTCAAGTCGAAGAAACATCACTCCGGTTAGTTTCTAAACCACAAAATCCTCTAATTTCATGTTAACTAATCTAAGAAGAAGGAATGACGCATAACATTTATCAGCAAATGGTCCAAGTATTAACCAAAATCTCAACATTAAATCCATAAATCGGCAAGCTGACTTTTATTATACACTAACACAAACTTCACTTTTTTTTTTTCATATTTTTCTATTTTTCTGTTTTTTTTTCAATAGTAACACAAGACTTAGTCTCTGGCCATTGGAGCATTTTGACGCGAATTCCGACATTTGTCAGATGAAAGAGCCCGGTTACTTAGCTTTTATCGCCATGTGACCACGTACTTATAGCAATTACTACTTTTTGACGCGAGAATCGACACTTTTGGTGAAGATCTCCGATTACTTGGTAGTAAAGACTAGCGGAGTACAGTCAACTCTTATTCACAACCAAATAACACCAAAAATTCAAAATAACACAAAAATCAAAAGAAAAATTTGCGTCAGCTAGCCTCATTTTTCAAACATGGAGAACTAAAGTTAATCATTGGACCAATTCACATGAAAATGCCAACAATCATTCCCTATGCCTAGAGAAGTTACCCAAAAATTAGAAGAGCTACATAATCACTGATATTCACCAAAGGAATGCTCTTGGATTCAGCCACATTAACTCGATACATTTTTATTATTAAAATTTGACAAAAGTAGAAATAGGGGCAACAATCCAACATCAAGCCTTGGTATGCACATGTGAGCTAATCACTAAAAGGAAAGAAAGAAAATGAATGAAAGGTAGACAAATGACAAACTAAGAATAAAGAAGAAAAAAAAATCTAAAAACTCAAAACTAAAGGCACTAGCACCATAACTGCTCGCATTCCCCCCCACACCTAAATCCTACATTGTCCTCAATGGAGGTCATAAAGCAGAGAAGCAAACAGGATAACGAAACTTCCCTGAATACGTGGTGGAAGGTCTCGAGCAGCTATGGAATAGATGGGAACGGTGGAGTGAAAATAGTGCTACGGTGGATTGCAGAGAGAAGGAGAGCTCCGGCGTACGTCTCAGTCCAAGCGACAGCGGTGGCAATGAGCGGGGTGGCGGAGGTGGAGGTTGGGAGGTCCTAGACCTAGAAGAGGATCTGGGTCTCACCATGGTCACCACTCCGACAAGTGGTGACGGCGTAGCAACGGGAAAGTGGAGAGATGGCAGGTGGACGGTGGAAGGCGGCGGCGGCTGTTGGAGTTGCGGGCCTTTGCGAGGAAGAGGAAGATCGAGGGGGGCAGCTCGAGGTGGCGCGCGATGAGTCGGCGGTGTGCTGGCTGCGGTCAGTGAGGTCGAGAGAGAGCAGTGGTGAGCTCAGGTGTGCGGCGGGTCCTGGCATCACTGGTGGAGCTCGACGAGCGGACAGCGGAGCCGCGTGCGCAGAGGGCGATGGTGAAGGGTTGTGGGGTCGCGCGGCGGCGTTGTGCGCGGCAGTAGGGACGTAGCGGCGTGCGAGGAGGAAAGAAAGGGCGAACAGGGGTAGCAGGAAGGAGGGAAGAAAAGAGGAAGAAAGAAGAAGAAAGAAAGAAAGAAAGAAAAAGAAAGAAAAGAAAGAAGTGGGAAGAAAGAAAAATAAAAATAAAAAGAAAAAAAATATTTGTGTTTGTTTTTTTTCTTTTGTTTTTTTTTTGGTTTTTCATTTTTTTTTATTTTTTTTCCTTTTGGAAACTTTTTTTTCTTTTTTTACGGAAAGACTCTCCATTTTTTTTAAAAATTAATTACTTAAAAAAAAAATTTTTGAACTTTTTTTTCTTTAATATAACATCTTTTTATTATTATTATTATTAGTGACAAAATTTATTTTGAAAATTCAAAAGTGGAGAGTAACAGAAAATCAATAATCGTTCTTGAGTGTCTTGAATACTTACCTTCCCCGCGAACGTGACGCAGGCATGTCATGAAGGCACGAAATCTGGAGCTCTCCAAGTGACTTGACGCGGGCACGTCAAGAGGGCAAGAACCCCTTCTGACGATTCTGACCGTGAGCTCTTCATACTTCATGACGCGGGCGCGTCATATCAGAGGGATGCCTGTGAATCGTCAAAAAAGAAAATTGAAACAAAAAATCAATCAAATCCAAGGAAAAATATATTTAAACTAACGAACAAAAATGAACAAATAACTAAAAGAAATTGGGTTGCCTCCCAATGAGCGCCTTTCTTTAATGTCTTTGGTTAGACATTATCATGTTTGTTCAGGGGGGATAAAATCTTGTAGCTCGTTTTAATGTTTTATCCTCTATATAGTCCTGAAAACCCTCGTAAATAGAATAATCCTTGACCACACGAGTTACGGGTTTCCATGGACTAATTGATGGCGCCAAACAAGTTAACAATAATTTGCATTCTCCATTCACTCCCCCCTCACTTGCATTTATTGGTTCAAGATATCTTGCCATCGCCACTCTTATTTTATTCCTGTCATAAAATTCAAAATTTTATGGTATAGTAAAGTTATTTTCATTAACAAGAATTAAAGAATAAGAATCAGAAAAATATTGATGAAGGAGTAGAGGAGATGTCACCGCATTCGGAGATTGTTCACTGGATTCATTCACTTGAATGAGTTGATCCTGGAGTCTTATTTCTTGCACTTCAGCTTCCTTTTCAACTGCATCTTTAAATCCGCTTTCTTGAAACTCCTGTAGTTCCATGTCATTTGGCGGGATAACTGCACTCTTATCCTCTTCAAGGCAGTGTTTTGAAAATCGGACTGGACCGGCCGGTTCGACCGGCCATGACACCGGTCCGGTTCAATGCTAGGTTTGACTTTGCCAAAAAATCGGTCAAAAATCGGTCGGACCGCGAAACCGTCGAACCGGATTTGAACCGGTCATTTCCGATTTTCAAGTTTTTTTTTTGTTGCAAAATGCAGTTATCAAGATTTGAACTCAAGACCTTTGTAATAGAAGACCAATGTAGTAACCGTTGCACCATCACATCTTATTAGTTTTTTTAAAATTTATTTATATAAAACAAACACTCATATTTCTTTTGTTTCATTTTCCTTATAAAATCTCATCCTCTCATGACTCTTTTTTTTTTAATCTTCAACTCTTTCTCTCTCTCTCTCTCCCTCTTTCTCTCTCTCATCTTTTCTTTTGCCACTCATTTTTTAATCAAACCTCTTTTTTTTTTAATTTATTGATGTTTTTTTCCATCTTTTAATTTTATTTTTGTCCATTAAATTAAAAAAAGTTAAAAAAGAATTATTTTTCTTTAACCGAATTTATTTAATGCCACAATCACTCACTTTTATCTCATTTTTTGTTTCTTATCAAATTTGTATTTCTATTTTCGATTCTCTTAATTTCCTATTTTAAATTACAATATCTAAATTTCAAAACGTAAATTAAAATTTAAGTTCACAATGTCTAAATTCTCATAGATGTGAATTTTATATAATTTCAAATATTGTGATATTTTTGGATTGGATTTAAGATTTTTTTGGTAGATATAATTGAAATTGAGATAAAATTTATTTGTTTTTAACTTATAATTTAGAAAAATTATTTTTAAAAATCCAAGTTATTTGAAAATAGTAAACTTTTCATCATATAAAGTATTAAATTATCCATTACATGTCTTATTTTATGCATATATATATTTATATAAATTATTTTTTTAAAAATTCATTGAACCGAAGTTGAATCGGTCCGACCGATTGAATCTCGACCCTTTCACTTCACCGGTTCAATTAACGGTCTGGTTTTAAAAACATTGCTTCAAGGTTGATATTGGTTTGTGAGGGCAATTCTTCAAGGTGAGAAACTAATCGCGTTATCTTGGATGACAAAAGATGTATTTGATCCGTCATCCCGGATGTCAATAGTTGAACTTGATCCGCCATCGCTTGTGTCTCCTGCTGAATTCGATATGCATTAGCAGCTAGCAATTCCATCATCTGTTCAAGAGACATACCTGACACGGATGATGGTTGTTGAGACTCTTGCTGTTGAAAATTCATTGGCCCGGTCGCATAATTAAAATTGAAATTGTCCCACCATCCTTGATCATACCCGTTTGAATAAGGGTCATACCACGTTTTATATTAAGGTGAGGAATCTCTAAAGGTATCGATTGGGGCACCTAGATTATCTTGAAATGCGGGGCATGTGTCGGTTGAATAACTTGAGACAAAATAATTTTCACAATTTGCAACAGCCCATTGATCATGAGAAAAAACACGAGTCTCATACCCCATTCAGGAATAAAGTCCAGTCTATCATCAAAATACGAAATGTTAGCAGCCATAAACTATAAAAAAAAATGAACACAAGATGAACTAAAAAAAAAACAAATTAATCTGGCACCAGTCCCCGGCAACGGCGCCAAAAATTGACAGATTGTCAGCCTGTGCAATAATAAAACCTGCTCAAATTAAAAGTAATTTCTGTAGATAGTGGTAAACATGGTCGAATCTACAGGGACTGGGAGTACTTGTTCCTTTCCAAATTCACAGTGACAAGGGGGGTATTTTTATATCAGGGGTGATAATTTAAACAATTCAACTAAAAGTAAAATAATAAAAATAAAATAGTCAACTAGAAATTAAATAACAAATTACTAAAATCAAATGAGTGGTAATTAAGGATTTAGCCAAGGAATAACTTCAGCAATGGTTCACCTAATTGATCAATGAAACAAAGGCATTTCCAATTATTCACTAATAAATAGGTTATAACTGCCAAACAAGCGATGGCAGTCAACCCCTCCTTACTGTGTCGGTGATTAAGGTATGCCCATTAATCATTACTCTAATTAAGAAATAATCTTAGGTACGCCCGTAAGATTTAATTCCCCAATTGCCTTACGTATTAGAGGAGCCCTATTCTAACCAAATAACACACTACCAGGGTTATTTTAGGTTAGCCCGCGTATTCCCCTGACACAAGCCCAATCATGTCAGTTATCACTATTTTGAGACAATTAAACAATTACGGATTTAACGTCCCAATTGACAATAGATTATCAAATTAACTAATTATCCGGATCCAAGACAATCTATTGACTAAATAATCATAAGCACTGTAACTAGGGAATATGCGAATACCAATAAATAAAAGAGAAAGGTAAAATGAAATCGATCTCACAATTTTTAGGCGAGTCAGAGCATCCGTTGCCCCTTGACTAGACAAAGGGATTAGTTCATATTTGAAGCAGAAAAACCATACAAAATTATAGCGGAAGTAGCGGCCATGGTCTCCGATTGGGCGAACTCAATTCGCTTGAGATGATCCAGGAAATAACGAAGCTACAGAGGAGAATTCAATACTTCCATTTTTTTTCCTAACATCCGAGGGAAGCCAGAATGCTAAAAGACAAGGGAGGAAAAGTCAATGGAAGCAATTCCTACTTGCCCTGACATGCGCAAGAATAAAACAACGAAAGTGGAAAAGTCAAAAGCCAAGCTTCATGGATAGTGCTCTTCCTCTGCTATTTCTCTATTCTCTATTCCATCCAATTCTAACCAAGATCTCTTTTCTGTGCGGCGGCTCCCCTCAAGGGAAAGGAACAACCGACCTCTGCGGCGCTCCAGCCCCGCAGTAAAATAGAAGCCTCTGCCCTGCTCTCTTCTTTTGAAATTACCAAAATGGGCAAAAGTCTTCCTTTGCCAATAATGCCCCTGGGATAAGCTCTGTTATTTGAGCTCTTTTCTTGTTAAATTGGCACTTGTTATCATATTTTCGTTTTACTCCCTGAAATAAATGCAAAATATCAAAAGTGAGTAGAATCTAGCAATTAATCCACATTAGGTCAGATAATAGGGGAAATTAATAATAAAATAAATGATAAATTTGCAACCTATCAATTCCCCCCACACCTAAACCATGCTTGTCCTCAAGCGTGAGAACAACAAACAAACACCAATATTTGATAGTGGCTATTGCTCTATCCAACAAATTGCCAAGATACCAAGAAAAATATTAATCAAGCATCAATGGTCAAGTCGAAGAAACATCACTCCGGTTAGTTTCTAAACCACAAAATCCTCTAATTTCATGTTAACTAATCTAAGAAGAAGGAATGACGCATAACATTTATCAGCAAATGGTCCAAGTATTAACCAAAATCTCAACATTAAATCCATAAATCGGCAAGCTGACTTTTATTATACACTAACACAAACTTCACTTTTTTTTTTTCATATTTTTCTATTTTTCTGTTTTTTTTTCAATAGTAACACAAGACTTAGTCTCTGGCCATTGGAGCATTTTGACGCGAATTCCGACATTTGTCAGATGAAAGAGCCCGGTTACTTAGCTTTTATCGCCATGTGACCACGTACTTATAGCAATTACTACTTTTTGACGCGAGAATCGACACTTTTGGTGAAGATCTCCGATTACTTGGTAGTAAAGACTAGCGGAGTACAGTCAACTCTTATTCACAACCAAATAACACCAAAAATTCAAAATAACACAAAAATCAAAAGAAAAATTTGCGTCAGCTAGCCTCATTTTTCAAACATGGAGAACTAAAGTTAATCATTGGACCAATTCACATGAAAATGCCAACAATCATTCCCTATGCCTAGAGAAGTTACCCAAAAATTAGAAGAGCTACATAATCACTGATATTCACCAAAGGAATGCTCTTGGATTCAGCCACATTAACTCGATACATTTTTATTATTAAAATTTGACAAAAGTAGAAATAGGGGCAACAATCCAACATCAAGCCTTGGTATGCACATGTGAGCTAATCACTAAAAGGAAAGAAAGAAAATGAATGAAAGGTAGACAAATGACAAACTAAGAATAAAGAAGAAAAAAAAATCTAAAAACTCAAAACTAAAGGCACTAGCACCATAACTGCTCGCATTCCCCCCCACACCTAAATCCTACATTGTCCTCAATGGAGGTCATAAAGCAGAGAAGCAAACAGGATAACGAAACTTCCCTGAATACGTGGTGGAAGGTCTCGAGCAGCTATGGAATAGATGGGAACGGTGGAGTGAAAATAGTGCTACGGTGGATTGCAGAGAGAAGGAGAGCTCCGGCGTACGTCTCAGTCCAAGCGACAGCGGTGGCAATGAGCGGGGTGGCGGAGGTGGAGGTTGGGAGGTCCTAGACCTAGAAGAGGATCTGGGTCTCACCATGGTCACCACTCCGACAAGTGGTGACGGCGTAGCAACGGGAAAGTGGAGAGATGGCAGGTGGACGGTGGAAGGCGGCGGCGGCTGTTGGAGTTGCGGGCCTTTGCGAGGAAGAGGAAGATCGAGGGGGGCAGCTCGAGGTGGCGCGCGATGAGTCGGCGGTGTGCTGGCTGCGGTCAGTGAGGTCGAGAGAGAGCAGTGGTGAGCTCAGGTGTGCGGCGGGTCCTGGCATCACTGGTGGAGCTCGACGAGCGGACAGCGGAGCCGCGTGCGCAGAGGGCGATGGTGAAGGGTTGTGGGGTCGCGCGGCGGCGTTGTGCGCGGCAGTAGGGACGTAGCGGCGTGCGAGGAGGAAAGAAAGGGCGAACAGGGGTAGCAGGAAGGAGGGAAGAAAAGAGGAAGAAAGAAGAAGAAAGAAAGAAAGAAAGAAAAAGAAAGAAAAGAAAGAAGTGGGAAGAAAGAAAAATAAAAATAAAAAGAAAAAAAATATTTGTGTTTGTTTTTTTTCTTTTGTTTTTTTTTTGGTTTTTCATTTTTTTTTATTTTTTTTCCTTTTGGAAACTTTTTTTTCTTTTTTTACGGAAAGACTCTCCATTTTTTTTAAAAATTAATTACTTAAAAAAAAAATTTTTGAACTTTTTTTTCTTTAATATAACATCTTTTTATTATTATTATTATTAGTGACAAAATTTATTTTGAAAATTCAAAAGTGGAGAGTAACAGAAAATCAATAATCGTTCTTGAGTGTCTTGAATACTTACCTTCCCCGCGAACGTGACGCAGGCATGTCATGAAGGCACGAAATCTGGAGCTCTCCAAGTGACTTGACGCGGGCACGTCAAGAGGGCAAGAACCCCTTCTGACGATTCTGACCGTGAGCTCTTCATACTTCATGACGCGGGCGCGTCATATCAGAGGGATGCCTGTGAATCGTCAAAAAAGAAAATTGAAACAAAAAATCAATCAAATCCAAGGAAAAATATATTTAAACTAACGAACAAAAATGAACAAATAACTAAAAGAAATTGGGTTGCCTCCCAATGAGCGCCTTTCTTTAATGTCTTTGGTTAGACATTATCATGTTTGTTCAGGGGGGATAAAATCTTGTAGCTCGTTTTAATGTTTTATCCTCTATATAGTCCTGAAAACCCTCGTAAATAGAATAATCCTTGACCACACGAGTTACGGGTTTCCATGGACTAATTGATGGCGCCAAACAAGTTAACAATAATTTGCATTCTCCATTCACTCCCCCCTCACTTGCATTTATTGGTTCAAGATATCTTGCCATCGCCACTCTTATTTTATTCCTGTCATAAAATTCAAAATTTTATGGTATAGTAAAGTTATTTTCATTAACAAGAATTAAAGAATAAGAATCAGAAAAATATTGATGAAGGAGTAGAGGAGATGTCACCGCATTCGGAGATTGTTCACTGGATTCATTCACTTGAATGAGTTGATCCTGGAGTCTTATTTCTTGCACTTCAGCTTCCTTTTCAACTGCATCTTTAAATCCGCTTTCTTGAAACTCCTGTAGTTCCATGTCATTTGGCGGGATAACTGCACTCTTATCCTCTTCAAGGCAGTGTTTTGAAAATCGGACTGGACCGGCCGGTTCGACCGGCCATGACACCGGTCCGGTTCAATGCTAGGTTTGACTTTGCCAAAAAATCGGTCAAAAATCGGTCGGACCGCGAAACCGTCGAACCGGATTTGAACCGGTCATTTCCGATTTTCAAGTTTTTTTTTTGTTGCAAAATGCAGTTATCAAGATTTGAACTCAAGACCTTTGTAATAGAAGACCAATGTAGTAACCGTTGCACCATCACATCTTATTAGTTTTTTTAAAATTTATTTATATAAAACAAACACTCATATTTCTTTTGTTTCATTTTCCTTATAAAATCTCATCCTCTCATGACTCTTTTTTTTTTAATCTTCAACTCTTTCTCTCTCTCTCTCTCCCTCTTTCTCTCTCTCATCTTTTCTTTTGCCACTCATTTTTTAATCAAACCTCTTTTTTTTTTAATTTATTGATGTTTTTTTCCATCTTTTAATTTTATTTTTGTCCATTAAATTAAAAAAAGTTAAAAAAGAATTATTTTTCTTTAACCGAATTTATTTAATGCCACAATCACTCACTTTTATCTCATTTTTTGTTTCTTATCAAATTTGTATTTCTATTTTCGATTCTCTTAATTTCCTATTTTAAATTACAATATCTAAATTTCAAAACGTAAATTAAAATTTAAGTTCACAATGTCTAAATTCTCATAGATGTGAATTTTATATAATTTCAAATATTGTGATATTTTTGGATTGGATTTAAGATTTTTTTGGTAGATATAATTGAAATTGAGATAAAATTTATTTGTTTTTAACTTATAATTTAGAAAAATTATTTTTAAAAATCCAAGTTATTTGAAAATAGTAAACTTTTCATCATATAAAGTATTAAATTATCCATTACATGTCTTATTTTATGCATATATATATTTATATAAATTATTTTTTTAAAAATTCATTGAACCGAAGTTGAATCGGTCCGACCGATTGAATCTCGACCCTTTCACTTCACCGGTTCAATTAACGGTCTGGTTTTAAAAACATTGCTTCAAGGTTGATATTGGTTTGTGAGGGCAATTCTTCAAGGTGAGAAACTAATCGCGTTATCTTGGATGACAAAAGATGTATTTGATCCGTCATCCCGGATGTCAATAGTTGAACTTGATCCGCCATCGCTTGTGTCTCCTGCTGAATTCGATATGCATTAGCAGCTAGCAATTCCATCATCTGTTCAAGAGACATACCTGACACGGATGATGGTTGTTGAGACTCTTGCTGTTGAAAATTCATTGGCCCGGTCGCATAATTAAAATTGAAATTGTCCCACCATCCTTGATCATACCCGTTTGAATAAGGGTCATACCACGTTTTATATTAAGGTGAGGAATCTCTAAAGGTATCGATTGGGGCACCTAGATTATCTTGAAATGCGGGGCATGTGTCGGTTGAATAACTTGAGACAAAATAATTTTCACAATTTGCAACAGCCCATTGATCATGAGAAAAAACACGAGTCTCATACCCCATTCAGGAATAAAGTCCAGTCTATCATCAAAATACGAAATGTTAGCAGCCATAAACTATAAAAAAAAATGAACACAAGATGAACTAAAAAAAAAACAAATTAATCTGGCACCAGTCCCCGGCAACGGCGCCAAAAATTGACAGATTGTCAGCCTGTGCAATAATAAAACCTGCTCAAATTAAAAGTAATTTCTGTAGATAGTGGTAAACATGGTCGAATCTACAGGGACTGGGAGTACTTGTTCCTTTCCAAATTCACAGTGACAAGGGGGGTATTTTTATATCAGGGGTGATAATTTAAACAATTCAACTAAAAGTAAAATAATAAAAATAAAATAGTCAACTAGAAATTAAATAACAAATTACTAAAATCAAATGAGTGGTAATTAAGGATTTAGCCAAGGAATAACTTCAGCAATGGTTCACCTAATTGATCAATGAAACAAAGGCATTTCCAATTATTCACTAATAAATAGGTTATAACTGCCAAACAAGCGATGGCAGTCAACCCCTCCTTACTGTGTCGGTGATTAAGGTATGCCCATTAATCATTACTCTAATTAAGAAATAATCTTAGGTACGCCCGTAAGATTTAATTCCCCAATTGCCTTACGTATTAGAGGAGCCCTATTCTAACCAAATAACACACTACCAGGGTTATTTTAGGTTAGCCCGCGTATTCCCCTGACACAAGCCCAATCATGTCAGTTATCACTATTTTGAGACAATTAAACAATTACGGATTTAACGTCCCAATTGACAATAGATTATCAAATTAACTAATTATCCGGATCCAAGACAATCTATTGACTAAATAATCATAAGCACTGTAACTAGGGAATATGCGAATACCAATAAATAAAAGAGAAAGGTAAAATGAAATCGATCTCACAATTTTTAGGCGAGTCAGAGCATCCGTTGCCCCTTGACTAGACAAAGGGATTAGTTCATATTTGAAGCAGAAAAACCATACAAAATTATAGCGGAAGTAGCGGCCATGGTCTCCGATTGGGCGAACTCAATTCGCTTGAGATGATCCAGGAAATAACGAAGCTACAGAGGAGAATTCAATACTTCCATTTTTTTTCCTAACATCCGAGGGAAGCCAGAATGCTAAAAGACAAGGGAGGAAAAGTCAATGGAAGCAATTCCTACTTGCCCTGACATGCGCAAGAATAAAACAACGAAAGTGGAAAAGTCAAAAGCCAAGCTTCATGGATAGTGCTCTTCCTCTGCTATTTCTCTATTCTCTATTCCATCCAATTCTAACCAAGATCTCTTTTCTGTGCGGCGGCTCCCCTCAAGGGAAAGGAACAACCGACCTCTGCGGCGCTCCAGCCCCGCAGTAAAATAGAAGCCTCTGCCCTGCTCTCTTCTTTTGAAATTACCAAAATGGGCAAAAGTCTTCCTTTGCCAATAATGCCCCTGGGATAAGCTCTGTTATTTGAGCTCTTTTCTTGTTAAATTGGCACTTGTTATCATATTTTCGTTTTACTCCCTGAAATAAATGCAAAATATCAAAAGTGAGTAGAATCTAGCAATTAATCCACATTAGGTCAGATAATAGGGGAAATTAATAATAAAATAAATGATAAATTTGCAACCTATCAATTCCCCCCACACCTAAACCATGCTTGTCCTCAAGCGTGAGAACAACAAACAAACACCAATATTTGATAGTGGCTATTGCTCTATCCAACAAATTGCCAAGATACCAAGAAAAATATTAATCAAGCATCAATGGTCAAGTCGAAGAAACATCACTCCGGTTAGTTTCTAAACCACAAAATCCTCTAATTTCATGTTAACTAATCTAAGAAGAAGGAATGACGCATAACATTTATCAGCAAATGGTCCAAGTATTAACCAAAATCTCAACATTAAATCCATAAATCGGCAAGCTGACTTTTATTATACACTAACACAAACTTCACTTTTTTTTTTTCATATTTTTCTATTTTTCTGTTTTTTTTTCAATAGTAACACAAGACTTAGTCTCTGGCCATTGGAGCATTTTGACGCGAATTCCGACATTTGTCAGATGAAAGAGCCCGGTTACTTAGCTTTTATCGCCATGTGACCACGTACTTATAGCAATTACTACTTTTTGACGCGAGAATCGACACTTTTGGTGAAGATCTCCGATTACTTGGTAGTAAAGACTAGCGGAGTACAGTCAACTCTTATTCACAACCAAATAACACCAAAAATTCAAAATAACACAAAAATCAAAAGAAAAATTTGCGTCAGCTAGCCTCATTTTTCAAACATGGAGAACTAAAGTTAATCATTGGACCAATTCACATGAAAATGCCAACAATCATTCCCTATGCCTAGAGAAGTTACCCAAAAATTAGAAGAGCTACATAATCACTGATATTCACCAAAGGAATGCTCTTGGATTCAGCCACATTAACTCGATACATTTTTATTATTAAAATTTGACAAAAGTAGAAATAGGGGCAACAATCCAACATCAAGCCTTGGTATGCACATGTGAGCTAATCACTAAAAGGAAAGAAAGAAAATGAATGAAAGGTAGACAAATGACAAACTAAGAATAAAGAAGAAAAAAAAATCTAAAAACTCAAAACTAAAGGCACTAGCACCATAACTGCTCGCATTCCCCCCCACACCTAAATCCTACATTGTCCTCAATGGAGGTCATAAAGCAGAGAAGCAAACAGGATAACGAAACTTCCCTGAATACGTGGTGGAAGGTCTCGAGCAGCTATGGAATAGATGGGAACGGTGGAGTGAAAATAGTGCTACGGTGGATTGCAGAGAGAAGGAGAGCTCCGGCGTACGTCTCAGTCCAAGCGACAGCGGTGGCAATGAGCGGGGTGGCGGAGGTGGAGGTTGGGAGGTCCTAGACCTAGAAGAGGATCTGGGTCTCACCATGGTCACCACTCCGACAAGTGGTGACGGCGTAGCAACGGGAAAGTGGAGAGATGGCAGGTGGACGGTGGAAGGCGGCGGCGGCTGTTGGAGTTGCGGGCCTTTGCGAGGAAGAGGAAGATCGAGGGGGGCAGCTCGAGGTGGCGCGCGATGAGTCGGCGGTGTGCTGGCTGCGGTCAGTGAGGTCGAGAGAGAGCAGTGGTGAGCTCAGGTGTGCGGCGGGTCCTGGCATCACTGGTGGAGCTCGACGAGCGGACAGCGGAGCCGCGTGCGCAGAGGGCGATGGTGAAGGGTTGTGGGGTCGCGCGGCGGCGTTGTGCGCGGCAGTAGGGACGTAGCGGCGTGCGAGGAGGAAAGAAAGGGCGAACAGGGGTAGCAGGAAGGAGGGAAGAAAAGAGGAAGAAAGAAGAAGAAAGAAAGAAAGAAAGAAAAAGAAAGAAAAGAAAGAAGTGGGAAGAAAGAAAAATAAAAATAAAAAGAAAAAAAATATTTGTGTTTGTTTTTTTTCTTTTGTTTTTTTTTTGGTTTTTCATTTTTTTTTATTTTTTTTCCTTTTGGAAACTTTTTTTTCTTTTTTTACGGAAAGACTCTCCATTTTTTTTAAAAATTAATTACTTAAAAAAAAAATTTTTGAACTTTTTTTTCTTTAATATAACATCTTTTTATTATTATTATTATTAGTGACAAAATTTATTTTGAAAATTCAAAAGTGGAGAGTAACAGAAAATCAATAATCGTTCTTGAGTGTCTTGAATACTTACCTTCCCCGCGAACGTGACGCAGGCATGTCATGAAGGCACGAAATCTGGAGCTCTCCAAGTGACTTGACGCGGGCACGTCAAGAGGGCAAGAACCCCTTCTGACGATTCTGACCGTGAGCTCTTCATACTTCATGACGCGGGCGCGTCATATCAGAGGGATGCCTGTGAATCGTCAAAAAAGAAAATTGAAACAAAAAATCAATCAAATCCAAGGAAAAATATATTTAAACTAACGAACAAAAATGAACAAATAACTAAAAGAAATTGGGTTGCCTCCCAATGAGCGCCTTTCTTTAATGTCTTTGGTTAGACATTATCATGTTTGTTCAGGGGGGATAAAATCTTGTAGCTCGTTTTAATGTTTTATCCTCTATATAGTCCTGAAAACCCTCGTAAATAGAATAATCCTTGACCACACGAGTTACGGGTTTCCATGGACTAATTGATGGCGCCAAACAAGTTAACAATAATTTGCATTCTCCATTCACTCCCCCCTCACTTGCATTTATTGGTTCAAGATATCTTGCCATCGCCACTCTTATTTTATTCCTGTCA
This sequence comes from Coffea arabica, assembly GCF_036785885.1. Taxonomy (NCBI): domain Eukaryota; kingdom Viridiplantae; phylum Streptophyta; class Magnoliopsida; order Gentianales; family Rubiaceae; genus Coffea; species Coffea arabica. Next base: position 42,201,922 of record NC_092329.1, read on the forward strand.
TAAAATTCAAAATTTTATGGTATAGTAAAGTTATTTTCATTAACAAGAATTAAAGAATAAGAATCAGAAAAATATTGATGAAGGAGTAGAGGAGATGTCACCGCATTCGGAGATTGTTCACTGGATTCATTCACTTGAATGAGTTGATCCTGGAGTCTTATTTCTTGCACTTCAGCTTCCTTTTCAACTGCATCTTTAAATCCGCTTTCTTGAAACTCCTGTAGTTCCATGTCATTTGGCGGGATAACTGCACTCTTATCCTCTTCAAGGCAGTGTTTTGAAAATCGGACTGGACCGGCCGGTTCGACCGGCCATGACACCGGTCCGGTTCAATGCTAGGTTTGACTTTGCCAAAAAATCGGTCAAAAATCGGTCGGACCGCGAAACCGTCGAACCGGATTTGAACCGGTCATTTCCGATTTTCAAGTTTTTTTTTTGTTGCAAAATGCAGTTATCAAGATTTGAACTCAAGACCTTTGTAATAGAAGACCAATGTAGTAACCGTTGCACCATCACATCTTATTAGTTTTTTTAAAATTTATTTATATAAAACAAACACTCATATTTCTTTTGTTTCATTTTCCTTATAAAATCTCATCCTCTCATGACTCTTTTTTTTTTAATCTTCAACTCTTTCTCTCTCTCTCTCTCCCTCTTTCTCTCTCTCATCTTTTCTTTTGCCACTCATTTTTTAATCAAACCTCTTTTTTTTTTAATTTATTGATGTTTTTTTCCATCTTTTAATTTTATTTTTGTCCATTAAATTAAAAAAAGTTAAAAAAGAATTATTTTTCTTTAACCGAATTTATTTAATGCCACAATCACTCACTTTTATCTCATTTTTTGTTTCTTATCAAATTTGTATTTCTATTTTCGATTCTCTTAATTTCCTATTTTAAATTACAATATCTAAATTTCAAAACGTAAATTAAAATTTAAGTTCACAATGTCTAAATTCTCATAGATGTGAATTTTATATAATTTCAAATATTGTGATATTTTTGGATTGGATTTAAGATTTTTTTGGTAGATATAATTGAAATTGAGATAAAATTTATTTGTTTTTAACTTATAATTTAGAAAAATTATTTTTAAAAATCCAAGTTATTTGAAAATAGTAAACTTTTCATCATATAAAGTATTAAATTATCCATTACATGTCTTATTTTATGCATATATATATTTATATAAATTATTTTTTTAAAAATTCATTGAACCGAAGTTGAATCGGTCCGACCGATTGAATCTCGACCCTTTCACTTCACCGGTTCAATTAACGGTCTGGTTTTAAAAACATTGCTTCAAGGTTGATATTGGTTTGTGAGGGCAATTCTTCAAGGTGAGAAACTAATCGCGTTATCTTGGATGACAAAAGATGTATTTGATCCGTCATCCCGGATGTCAATAGTTGAACTTGATCCGCCATCGCTTGTGTCTCCTGCTGAATTCGATATGCATTAGCAGCTAGCAATTCCATCATCTGTTCAAGAGACATACCTGACACGGATGATGGTTGTTGAGACTCTTGCTGTTGAAAATTCATTGGCCCGGTCGCATAATTAAAATTGAAATTGTCCCACCATCCTTGATCATACCCGTTTGAATAAGGGTCATACCACGTTTTATATTAAGGTGAGGAATCTCTAAAGGTATCGATTGGGGCACCTAGATTATCTTGAAATGCGGGGCATGTGTCGGTTGAATAACTTGAGACAAAATAATTTTCACAATTTGCAACAGCCCATTGATCATGAGAAAAAACACGAGTCTCATACCCCATTCAGGAATAAAGTCCAGTCTATCATCAAAATACGAAATGTTAGCAGCCATAAACTATAAAAAAAAATGAACACAAGATGAACTAAAAAAAAAACAAATTAATCTGGCACCAGTCCCCGGCAACGGCGCCAAAAATTGACAGATTGTCAGCCTGTGCAATAATAAAACCTGCTCAAATTAAAAGTAATTTCTGTAGATAGTGGTAAACATGGTCGAATCTACAGGGACTGGGAGTACTTGTTCCTTTCCAAATTCACAGTGACAAGGGGGGTATTTTTATATCAGGGGTGATAATTTAAACAATTCAACTAAAAGTAAAATAATAAAAATAAAATAGTCAACTAGAAATTAAATAACAAATTACTAAAATCAAATGAGTGGTAATTAAGGATTTAGCCAAGGAATAACTTCAGCAATGGTTCACCTAATTGATCAATGAAACAAAGGCATTTCCAATTATTCACTAATAAATAGGTTATAACTGCCAAACAAGCGATGGCAGTCAACCCCTCCTTACTGTGTCGGTGATTAAGGTATGCCCATTAATCATTACTCTAATTAAGAAATAATCTTAGGTACGCCCGTAAGATTTAATTCCCCAATTGCCTTACGTATTAGAGGAGCCCTATTCTAACCAAATAACACACTACCAGGGTTATTTTAGGTTAGCCCGCGTATTCCCCTGACACAAGCCCAATCATGTCAGTTATCACTATTTTGAGACAATTAAACAATTACGGATTTAACGTCCCAATTGACAATAGATTATCAAATTAACTAATTATCCGGATCCAAGACAATCTATTGACTAAATAATCATAAGCACTGTAACTAGGGAATATGCGAATACCAATAAATAAAAGAGAAAGGTAAAATGAAATCGATCTCACAATTTTTAGGCGAGTCAGAGCATCCGTTGCCCCTTGACTAGACAAAGGGATTAGTTCATATTTGAAGCAGAAAAACCATACAAAATTATAGCGGAAGTAGCGGCCATGGTCTCCGATTGGGCGAACTCAATTCGCTTGAGATGATCCAGGAAATAACGAAGCTACAGAGGAGAATTCAATACTTCCATTTTTTTTCCTAACATCCGAGGGAAGCCAGAATGCTAAAAGACAAGGGAGGAAAAGTCAATGGAAGCAATTCCTACTTGCCCTGACATGCGCAAGAATAAAACAACGAAAGTGGAAAAGTCAAAAGCCAAGCTTCATGGATAGTGCTCTTCCTCTGCTATTTCTCTATTCTCTATTCCATCCAATTCTAACCAAGATCTCTTTTCTGTGCGGCGGCTCCCCTCAAGGGAAAGGAACAACCGACCTCTGCGGCGCTCCAGCCCCGCAGTAAAATAGAAGCCTCTGCCCTGCTCTCTTCTTTTGAAATTACCAAAATGGGCAAAAGTCTTCCTTTGCCAATAATGCCCCTGGGATAAGCTCTGTTATTTGAGCTCTTTTCTTGTTAAATTGGCACTTGTTATCATATTTTCGTTTTACTCCCTGAAATAAATGCAAAATATCAAAAGTGAGTAGAATCTAGCAATTAATCCACATTAGGTCAGATAATAGGGGAAATTAATAATAAAATAAATGATAAATTTGCAACCTATCAATTCCCCCCACACCTAAACCATGCTTGTCCTCAAGCGTGAGAACAACAAACAAACACCAATATTTGATAGTGGCTATTGCTCTATCCAACAAATTGCCAAGATACCAAGAAAAATATTAATCAAGCATCAATGGTCAAGTCGAAGAAACATCACTCCGGTTAGTTTCTAAACCACAAAATCCTCTAATTTCATGTTAACTAATCTAAGAAGAAGGAATGACGCATAACATTTATCAGCAAATGGTCCAAGTATTAACCAAAATCTCAACATTAAATCCATAAATCGGCAAGCTGACTTTTATTATACACTAACACAAACTTCACTTTTTTTTTTTCATATTTTTCTATTTTTCTGTTTTTTTTTCAATAGTAACACAAGACTTAGTCTCTGGCCATTGGAGCATTTTGACGCGAATTCCGACATTTGTCAGATGAAAGAGCCCGGTTACTTAGCTTTTATCGCCATGTGACCACGTACTTATAGCAATTACTACTTTTTGACGCGAGAATCGACACTTTTGGTGAAGATCTCCGATTACTTGGTAGTAAAGACTAGCGGAGTACAGTCAACTCTTATTCACAACCAAATAACACCAAAAATTCAAAATAACACAAAAATCAAAAGAAAAATTTGCGTCAGCTAGCCTCATTTTTCAAACATGGAGAACTAAAGTTAATCATTGGACCAATTCACATGAAAATGCCAACAATCATTCCCTATGCCTAGAGAAGTTACCCAAAAATTAGAAGAGCTACATAATCACTGATATTCACCAAAGGAATGCTCTTGGATTCAGCCACATTAACTCGATACATTTTTATTATTAAAATTTGACAAAAGTAGAAATAGGGGCAACAATCCAACATCAAGCCTTGGTATGCACATGTGAGCTAATCACTAAAAGGAAAGAAAGAAAATGAATGAAAGGTAGACAAATGACAAACTAAGAATAAAGAAGAAAAAAAAATCTAAAAACTCAAAACTAAAGGCACTAGCACCATAACTGCTCGCATTCCCCCCCACACCTAAATCCTACATTGTCCTCAATGGAGGTCATAAAGCAGAGAAGCAAACAGGATAACGAAACTTCCCTGAATACGTGGTGGAAGGTCTCGAGCAGCTATGGAATAGATGGGAACGGTGGAGTGAAAATAGTGCTACGGTGGATTGCAGAGAGAAGGAGAGCTCCGGCGTACGTCTCAGTCCAAGCGACAGCGGTGGCAATGAGCGGGGTGGCGGAGGTGGAGGTTGGGAGGTCCTAGACCTAGAAGAGGATCTGGGTCTCACCATGGTCACCACTCCGACAAGTGGTGACGGCGTAGCAACGGGAAAGTGGAGAGATGGCAGGTGGACGGTGGAAGGCGGCGGCGGCTGTTGGAGTTGCGGGCCTTTGCGAGGAAGAGGAAGATCGAGGGGGGCAGCTCGAGGTGGCGCGCGATGAGTCGGCGGTGTGCTGGCTGCGGTCAGTGAGGTCGAGAGAGAGCAGTGGTGAGCTCAGGTGTGCGGCGGGTCCTGGCATCACTGGTGGAGCTCGACGAGCGGACAGCGGAGCCGCGTGCGCAGAGGGCGATGGTGAAGGGTTGTGGGGTCGCGCGGCGGCGTTGTGCGCGGCAGTAGGGACGTAGCGGCGTGCGAGGAGGAAAGAAAGGGCGAACAGGGGTAGCAGGAAGGAGGGAAGAAAAGAGGAAGAAAGAAGAAGAAAGAAAGAAAGAAAGAAAAAGAAAGAAAAGAAAGAAGTGGGAAGAAAGAAAAATAAAAATAAAAAGAAAAAAAATATTTGTGTTTGTTTTTTTTCTTTTGTTTTTTTTTTGGTTTTTCATTTTTTTTTATTTTTTTTCCTTTTGGAAACTTTTTTTTCTTTTTTTACGGAAAGACTCTCCATTTTTTTTAAAAATTAATTACTTAAAAAAAAAATTTTTGAACTTTTTTTTCTTTAATATAACATCTTTTTATTATTATTATTATTAGTGACAAAATTTATTTTGAAAATTCAAAAGTGGAGAGTAACAGAAAATCAATAATCGTTCTTGAGTGTCTTGAATACTTACCTTCCCCGCGAACGTGACGCAGGCATGTCATGAAGGCACGAAATCTGGAGCTCTCCAAGTGACTTGACGCGGGCACGTCAAGAGGGCAAGAACCCCTTCTGACGATTCTGACCGTGAGCTCTTCATACTTCATGACGCGGGCGCGTCATATCAGAGGGATGCCTGTGAATCGTCAAAAAAGAAAATTGAAACAAAAAATCAATCAAATCCAAGGAAAAATATATTTAAACTAACGAACAAAAATGAACAAATAACTAAAAGAAATTGGGTTGCCTCCCAATGAGCGCCTTTCTTTAATGTCTTTGGTTAGACATTATCATGTTTGTTCAGGGGGGATAAAATCTTGTAGCTCGTTTTAATGTTTTATCCTCTATATAGTCCTGAAAACCCTCGTAAATAGAATAATCCTTGACCACACGAGTTACGGGTTTCCATGGACTAATTGATGGCGCCAAACAAGTTAACAATAATTTGCATTCTCCATTCACTCCCCCCTCACTTGCATTTATTGGTTCAAGATATCTTGCCATCGCCACTCTTATTTTATTCCTGTCATAAAATTCAAAATTTTATGGTATAGTAAAGTTATTTTCATTAACAAGAATTAAAGAATAAGAATCAGAAAAATATTGATGAAGGAGTAGAGGAGATGTCACCGCATTCGGAGATTGTTCACTGGATTCATTCACTTGAATGAGTTGATCCTGGAGTCTTATTTCTTGCACTTCAGCTTCCTTTTCAACTGCATCTTTAAATCCGCTTTCTTGAAACTCCTGTAGTTCCATGTCATTTGGCGGGATAACTGCACTCTTATCCTCTTCAAGGCAGTGTTTTGAAAATCGGACTGGACCGGCCGGTTCGACCGGCCATGACACCGGTCCGGTTCAATGCTAGGTTTGACTTTGCCAAAAAATCGGTCAAAAATCGGTCGGACCGCGAAACCGTCGAACCGGATTTGAACCGGTCATTTCCGATTTTCAAGTTTTTTTTTTGTTGCAAAATGCAGTTATCAAGATTTGAACTCAAGACCTTTGTAATAGAAGACCAATGTAGTAACCGTTGCACCATCACATCTTATTAGTTTTTTTAAAATTTATTTATATAAAACAAACACTCATATTTCTTTTCTTTCATTTTCCTTATAAAATCTCATCCTCTCATGACTCTTTTTTTTTTAATCTTCAACTCTTTCTCTCTCTCTCTCTCCCTCTTTCTCTCTCTCATCTTTTCTTTTGCCACTCATTTTTTAATCAAACCTCTTTTTTTTTTAATTTATTGATGTTTTTTTCCATCTTTTAATTTTATTTTTGTCCATTAAATTAAAAAAAGTTAAAAAAGAATTATTTTTCTTTAACCGAATTTATTTAATGCCACAATCACTCACTTTTATCTCATTTTTTGTTTCTTATCAAATTTGTATTTCTATTTTCGATTCTCTTAATTTCCTATTTTAAATTACAATATCTAAATTTCAAAACGTAAATTAAAATTTAAGTTCACAATGTCTAAATTCTCATAGATGTGAATTTTATATAATTTCAAATATTGTGATATTTTTGGATTGGATTTAAGATTTTTTTGGTAGATATAATTGAAATTGAGATAAAATTTATTTGTTTTTAACTTATAATTTAGAAAAATTATTTTTAAAAATCCAAGTTATTTGAAAATAGTAAACTTTTCATCATATAAAGTATTAAATTATCCATTACATGTCTTATTTTATGCATATATATATTTATATAAATTATTTTTTTAAAAATTCATTGAACCGAAGTTGAATCGGTCCGACCGATTGAATCTCGACCCTTTCACTTCACCGGTTCAATTAACGGTCTGGTTTTAAAAACATTGCTTCAAGGTTGATATTGGTTTGTGAGGGCAATTCTTCAAGGTGAGAAACTAATCGCGTTATCTTGGATGACAAAAGATGTATTTGATCCGTCATCCCGGATGTCAATAGTTGAACTTGATCCGCCATCGCTTGTGTCTCCTGCTGAATTCGATATGCATTAGCAGCTAGCAATTCCATCATCTGTTCAAGAGACATACCTGACACGGATGATGGTTGTTGAGACTCTTGCTGTTGAAAATTCATTGGCCCGGTCGCATAATTAAAATTGAAATTGTCCCACCATCCTTGATCATACCCGTTTGAATAAGGGTCATACCACGTTTTATATTAAGGTGAGGAATCTCTAAAGGTATCGATTGGGGCACCTAGATTATCTTGAAATGCGGGGCATGTGTCGGTTGAATAACTTGAGACAAAATAATTTTCACAATTTGCAACAGCCCATTGATCATGAGAAAAAACACGAGTCTCATACCCCATTCAGGAATAAAGTCCAGTCTATCATCAAAATACGAAATGTTAGCAGCCATAAACTATAAAAAAAAATGAACACAAGATGAACTAAAAAAAAAACAAATTAATCTGGCACCAGTCCCCGGCAACGGCGCCAAAAATTGACAGATTGTCAGCCTGTGCAATAATAAAACCTGCTCAAATTAAAAGTAATTTCTGTAGATAGTGGTAAACATGGTCGAATCTACAGGGACTGGGAGTACTTGTTCCTTTCCAAATTCACAGTGACAAGGGGGGTATTTTTATATCAGGGGTGATAATTTAAACAATTCAACTAAAAGTAAAATAATAAAAATAAAATAGTCAACTAGAAATTAAATAACAAATTACTAAAATCAAATGAGTGGTAATTAAGGATTTAGCCAAGGAATAACTTCAGCAATGGTTCACCTAATTGATCAATGAAACAAAGGCATTTCCAATTATTCACTAATAAATAGGTTATAACTGCCAAACAAGCGATGGCAGTCAACCCCTCCTTACTGTGTCGGTGATTAAGGTATGCCCATTAATCATTACTCTAATTAAGAAATAATCTTAGGTACGCCCGTAAGATTTAATTCCCCAATTGCCTTACGTATTAGAGGAGCCCTATTCTAACCAAATAACACACTACCAGGGTTATTTTAGGTTAGCCCGCGTATTCCCCTGACACAAGCCCAATCATGTCAGTTATCACTATTTTGAGACAATTAAACAATTACGGATTTAACGTCCCAATTGACAATAGATTATCAAATTAACTAATTATCCGGATCCAAGACAATCTATTGACTAAATAATCATAAGCACTGTAACTAGGGAATATGCGAATACCAATAAATAAAAGAGAAAGGTAAAATGAAATCGATCTCACAATTTTTAGGCGAGTCAGAGCATCCGTTGCCCCTTGACTAGACAAAGGGATTAGTTCATATTTGAAGCAGAAAAACCATACAAAATTATAGCGGAAGTAGCGGCCATGGTCTCCGATTGGGCGAACTCAATTCGCTTGAGATGATCCAGGAAATAACGAAGCTACAGAGGAGAATTCAATACTTCCATTTTTTTTCCTAACATCCGAGGGAAGCCAGAATGCTAAAAGACAAGGGAGGAAAAGTCAATGGAAGCAATTCCTACTTGCCCTGACATGCGCAAGAATAAAACAACGAAAGTGGAAAAGTCAAAAGCCAAGCTTCATGGATAGTGCTCTTCCTCTGCTATTTCTCTATTCTCTATTCCATCCAATTCTAACCAAGATCTCTTTTCTGTGCGGCGGCTCCCCTCAAGGGAAAGGAACAACCGACCTCTGCGGCGCTCCAGCCCCGCAGTAAAATAGAAGCCTCTGCCCTGCTCTCTTCTTTTGAAATTACCAAAATGGGCAAAAGTCTTCCTTTGCCAATAATGCCCCTGGGATAAGCTCTGTTATTTGAGCTCTTTTCTTGTTAAATTGGCACTTGTTATCATATTTTCGTTTTACTCCCTGAAATAAATGCAAAATATCAAAAGTGAGTAGAATCTAGCAATTAATCCACATTAGGTCAGATAATAGGGGAAATTAATAATAAAATAAATGATAAATTTGCAACCTATCAATTCCCCCCACACCTAAACCATGCTTGTCCTCAAGCGTGAGAACAACAAACAAACACCAATATTTGATAGTGGCTATTGCTCTATCCAACAAATTGCCAAGATACCAAGAAAAATATTAATCAAGCATCAATGGTCAAGTCGAAGAAACATCACTCCGGTTAGTTTCTAAACCACAAAATCCTCTAATTTCATGTTAACTAATCTAAGAAGAAGGAATGACGCATAACATTTATCAGCAAATGGTCCAAGTATTAACCAAAATCTCAACATTAAATCCATAAATCGGCAAGCTGACTTTTATTATACACTAACACAAACTTCACTTTTTTTTTTTCATATTTTTCTATTTTTCTGTTTTTTTTTCAATAGTAACACAAGACTTAGTCTCTGGCCATTGGAGCATTTTGACGCGAATTCCGACATTTGTCAGATGAAAGAGCCCGGTTACTTAGCTTTTATCGCCATGTGACCACGTACTTATAGCAATTACTACTTTTTGACGCGAGAATCGACACTTTTGGTGAAGATCTCCGATTACTTGGTAGTAAAGACTAGCGGAGTACAGTCAACTCTTATTCACAACCAAATAACACCAAAAATTCAAAATAACACAAAAATCAAAAGAAAAATTTGCGTCAGCTAGCCTCATTTTTCAAACATGGAGAACTAAAGTTAATCATTGGACCAATTCACATGAAAATGCCAACAATCATTCCCTATGCCTAGAGAAGTTACCCAAAAATTAGAAGAGCTACATAATCACTGATATTCACCAAAGGAATGCTCTTGGATTCAGCCACATTAACTCGATACATTTTTATTATTAAAATTTGACAAAAGTAGAAATAGGGGCAACAATCCAACATCAAGCCTTGGTATGCACATGTGAGCTAATCACTAAAAGGAAAGAAAGAAAATGAATGAAAGGTAGACAAATGACAAACTAAGAATAAAGAAGAAAAAAAAATCTAAAAACTCAAAACTAAAGGCACTAGCACCATAACTGCTCGCATTCCCCCCCACACCTAAATCCTACATTGTCCTCAATGGAGGTCATAAAGCAGAGAAGCAAACAGGATAACGAAACTTCCCTGAATACGTGGTGGAAGGTCTCGAGCAGCTATGGAATAGATGGGAACGGTGGAGTGAAAATAGTGCTACGGTGGATTGCAGAGAGAAGGAGAGCTCCGGCGTACGTCTCAGTCCAAGCGACAGCGGTGGCAATGAGCGGGGTGGCGGAGGTGGAGGTTGGGAGGTCCTAGACCTAGAAGAGGATCTGGGTCTCACCATGGTCACCACTCCGACAAGTGGTGACGGCGTAGCAACGGGAAAGTGGAGAGATGGCAGGTGGACGGTGGAAGGCGGCGGCGGCTGTTGGAGTTGCGGGCCTTTGCGAGGAAGAGGAAGATCGAGGGGGGCAGCTCGAGGTGGCGCGCGATGAGTCGGCGGTGTGCTGGCTGCGGTCAGTGAGGTCGAGAGAGAGCAGTGGTGAGCTCAGGTGTGCGGCGGGTCCTGGCATCACTGGTGGAGCTCGACGAGCGGACAGCGGAGCCGCGTGCGCAGAGGGCGATGGTGAAGGGTTGTGGGGTCGCGCGGCGGCGTTGTGCGCGGCAGTAGGGACGTAGCGGCGTGCGAGGAGGAAAGAAAGGGCGAACAGGGGTAGCAGGAAGGAGGGAAGAAAAGAGGAAGAAAGAAGAAGAAAGAAAGAAAGAAAGAAAAAGAAAGAAAAGAAAGAAGTGGGAAGAAAGAAAAATAAAAATAAAAAGAAAAAAAATATTTGTGTTTGTTTTTTTTCTTTTGTTTTTTTTTTGGTTTTTCATTTTTTTTTATTTTTTTTCCTTTTGGAAACTTTTTTTTCTTTTTTTACGGAAAGACTCTCCATTTTTTTTAAAAATTAATTACTTAAAAAAAAAATTTTTGAACTTTTTTTTCTTTAATATAACATCTTTTTATTATTATTATTATTAGTGACAAAATTTATTTTGAAAATTCAAAAGTGGAGAGTAACAGAAAATCAATAATCGTTCTTGAGTGTCTTGAATACTTACCTTCCCCGCGAACGTGACGCAGGCATGTCATGAAGGCACGAAATCTGGAGCTCTCCAAGTGACTTGACGCGGGCACGTCAAGAGGGCAAGAACCCCTTCTGACGATTCTGACCGTGAGCTCTTCATACTTCATGACGCGGGCGCGTCATATCAGAGGGATGCCTGTGAATCGTCAAAAAAGAAAATTGAAACAAAAAATCAATCAAATCCAAGGAAAAATATATTTAAACTAACGAACAAAAATGAACAAATAACTAAAAGAAATTGGGTTGCCTCCCAATGAGCGCCTTTCTTTAATGTCTTTGGTTAGACATTATCATGTTTGTTCAGGGGGGATAAAATCTTGTAGCTCGTTTTAATGTTTTATCCTCTATATAGTCCTGAAAACCCTCGTAAATAGAATAATCCTTGACCACACGAGTTACGGGTTTCCATGGACTAATTGATGGCGCCAAACAAGTTAACAATAATTTGCATTCTCCATTCACTCCCCCCTCACTTGCATTTATTGGTTCAAGATATCTTGCCATCGCCACTCTTATTTTATTCCTGTCATAAAATTCAAAATTTTATGGTATAGTAAAGTTATTTTCATTAACAAGAATTAAAGAATAAGAATCAGAAAAATATTGATGAAGGAGTAGAGGAGATGTCACCGCATTCGGAGATTGTTCACTGGATTCATTCACTTGAATGAGTTGATCCTGGAGTCTTATTTCTTGCACTTCAGCTTCCTTTTCAACTGCATCTTTAAATCCGCTTTCTTGAAACTCCTGTAGTTCCATGTCATTTGGCGGGATAACTGCACTCTTATCCTCTTCAAGGCAGTGTTTTGAAAATCGGACTGGACCGGCCGGTTCGACCGGCCATGACACCGGTCCGGTTCAATGCTAGGTTTGACTTTGCCAAAAAATCGGTCAAAAATCGGTCGGACCGCGAAACCGTCGAACCGGATTTGAACCGGTCATTTCCGATTTTCAAGTTTTTTTTTTTGTTGCAAAATGCAGTTATCAAGATTTGAACTCAAGACCTTTGTAATAGAAGACCAATGTAGTAACCGTTGCACCATCACATCTTATTAGTTTTTTTAAAATTTATTTATATAAAACAAACACTCATATTTCTTTTCTTTCATTTTCCTTATAAAATCTCATCCTCTCATGACTCTTTTTTTTTTAATCTTCAACTCTTTCTCTCTCTCTCTCTCCCTCTTTCTCTCTCTCATCTTTTCTTTTGCCACTCATTTTTTAATCAAACCTCTTTTTTTTTTAATTTATTGATGTTTTTTTCCATCTTTTAATTTTATTTTTGTCCATTAAATTAAAAAAAGTTAAAAAAGAATTATTTTTCTTTAACCGAATTTATTTAATGCCACAATCACTCACTTTTATCTCATTTTTTGTTTCTTATCAAATTTGTATTTCTATTTTCGATTCTCTTAATTTCCTATTTTAAATTACAATATCTAAATTTCAAAACGTAAATTAAAATTTAAGTTCACAATGTCTAAATTCTCATAGATGTGAATTTTATATAATTTCAAATATTGTGATATTTTTGGATTGGATTTAAGATTTTTTTGGTAGATATAATTGAAATTGAGATAAAATTTATTTGTTTTTAACTTATAATTTAGAAAAATTATTTTTAAAAATCCAAGTTATTTGAAAATAGTAAACTTTTCATCATATAAAGTATTAAATTATCCATTACATGTCTTATTTTATGCATATATATATTTATATAAATTATTTTTTTAAAAATTCATTGAACCGAAGTTGAATCGGTCCGACCGATTGAATCTCGACCCTTTCACTTCACCGGTTCAATTAACGGTCTGGTTTTAAAAACATTGCTTCAAGGTTGATATTGGTTTGTGAGGGCAATTCTTCAAGGTGAGAAACTAATCGCGTTATCTTGGATGACAAAAGATGTATTTGATCCGTCATCCCGGATGTCAATAGTTGAACTTGATCCGCCATCGCTTGTGTCTCCTGCTGAATTCGATATGCATTAGCAGCTAGCAATTCCATCATCTGTTCAAGAGACATACCTGACACGGATGATGGTTGTTGAGACTCTTGCTGTTGAAAATTCATTGGCCCGGTCGCATAATTAAAATTGAAATTGTCCCACCATCCTTGATCATACCCGTTTGAATAAGGGTCATACCACGTTTTATATTAAGGTGAGGAATCTCTAAAGGTATCGATTGGGGCACCTAGATTATCTTGAAATGCGGGGCATGTGTCGGTTGAATAACTTGAGACAAAATAATTTTAACAATTTGCAACAGCCCATTGATCATGAGAAAAAACACGAGTCTCATACCCCATTCAGGAATAAAGTCCAGTCTATCATCAAAATACGAAATGTTAGCAGCCATAAACTATAAAAAAAAATGAACACAAGATGAACTAAAAAAAAAACAAATTAATCTGGCACCAGTCCCCGGCAACGGCGCCAAAAATTGACAGATTGTCAGCCTGTGCAATAATAAAACCTGCTCAAATTAAAAGTAATTTCTGTAGATAGTGGTAAACATGGTCGAATCTACAGGGACTGGGAGTACTTGTTCCTTTCCAAATTCACAGTGACAAGGGGGGTATTTTTATATCAGGGGTGATAATTTAAACAATTCAACTAAAAGTAAAATAATAAAAATAAAATAGTCAACTAGAAATTAAATAACAAATTACTAAAATCAAATGAGTGGTAATTAAGGATTTAGCCAAGGAATAAATTCAGCAATGGTTCACCTAATTGATCAATGAAACAAAGGCATTTCCAATTATTCACTAATAAATAGGTTATAACTGCCAAACAAGCGATGGCAGTCAACCCCTCCTTACTGTGTCGGTGATTAAGGTATGCCCATTAATCATTACTCTAATTAAGAAATAATCTTAGGTACGCCCGTAAGATTTAATTCCCCAATTGCCTTACGTATTAGAGGAGCCCTATTCTAACCAAATAACACACTACCAGGGTTATTTTAGGTTAGCCCGCGTATTCCCCTGACACAAGCCCAATCATGTCAGTTATCACTATTTTGAGACAATTAAACAATTACGGATTTAACGTCCCAATTGACAATAGATTATCAAATTAACTAATTATCCGGATCCAAGACAATCTATTGACTAAATAATCATAAGCACTGTAACTAGGGAATATGCGAATACCAATAAATAAAAGAGAAAGGTAAAATGAAATCGATCTCACAATTTTTAGGCGAGTCAGAGCATCCGTTGCCCCTTGACTAGACAAAGGGATTAGTTCATATTTGAAGCAGAAAAACCATACAAAATTATAGCGGAAGTAGCGGCCATGGTCTCCGATTGGGCGAACTCAATTCGCTTGAGATGATCCAGGAAATAACGAAGCTACAGAGGAGAATTCAATACTTCCATTTTTTTTCCTAACATCCGAGGGAAGCCAGAATGCTAAAAGACAAGGGAGGAAAAGTCAATGGAAGCAATTCCTACTTGCCCTGACATGCGCAAGAATAAAACAACGAAAGTGGAAAAGTCAAAAGCCAAGCTTCATGGATAGTGCTCTTCCTCTGCTATTTCTCTATTCTCTATTCCATCCAATTCTAACCAAGATCTCTTTTCTGTGCGGCGGCTCCCCTCAAGGGAAAGGAACAACCGACCTCTGCGGCGCTCCAGCCCCGCAGTAAAATAGAAGCCTCTGCCCTGCTCTCTTCTTTTGAAATTACCAAAATGGGCAAAAGTCTTCCTTTGCCAATAATGCCCCTGGGATAAGCTCTGTTATTTGAGCTCTTTTCTTGTTAAATTGGCACTTGTTATCATATTTTCGTTTTACTCCCTGAAATAAATGCAAAATATCAAAAGTGAGTAGAATCTAGCAATTAATCCACATTAGGTCAGATAATAGGGGAAATTAATAATAAAATAAATGATAAATTTGCAACCTATCAATTCCCCCCACACCTAAACCATGCTTGTCCTCAAGCGTGAGAACAACAAACAAACACCAATATTTGATAGTGGCTATTGCTCTATCCAACAAATTGCCAAGATACCAAGAAAAATATTAATCAAGCATCAATGGTCAAGTCGAAGAAACATCACTCCGGTTAGTTTCTAAACCACAAAATCCTCTAATTTCATGTTAACTAATCTAAGAAGAAGGAATGACGCATAACATTTATCAGCAAATGGTCCAAGTATTAACCAAAATCTCAACATTAAATCCATAAATCGGCAAGCTGACTTTTATTATACACTAACACAAACTTCACTTTTTTTTTTTCATATTTTTCTATTTTTCTGTTTTTTTTTCAATAGTAACACAAGACTTAGTCTCTGGCCATTGGAGCATTTTGACGCGAATTCCGACATTTGTCAGATGAAAGAGCCCGGTTACTTAGCTTTTATCGCCATGTGACCACGTACTTATAGCAATTACTACTTTTTGACGCGAGAATCGACACTTTTGGTGAAGATCTCCGATTACTTGGTAGTAAAGACTAGCGGAGTACAGTCAACTCTTATTCACAACCAAATAACACCAAAAATTCAAAATAACACAAAAATCAAAAGAAAAATTTGCGTCAGCTAGCCTCATTTTTCAAACATGGAGAACTAAAGTTAATCATTGGACCAATTCACATGAAAATGCCAACAATCATTCCCTATGCCTAGAGAAGTTACCCAAAAATTAGAAGAGCTACATAATCACTGATATTCACCAAAGGAATGCTCTTGGATTCAGCCACATTAACTCGATACATTTTTATTATTAAAATTTGACAAAAGTAGAAATAGGGGCAACAATCCAACATCAAGCCTTGGTATGCACATGTGAGCTAATCACTAAAAGGAAAGAAAGAAAATGAATGAAAGGTAGACAAATGACAAACTAAGAATAAAGAAGAAAAAAAAATCTAAAAACTCAAAACTAAAGGCACTAGCACCATAACTGCTCGCATTCCCCCCCACACCTAAATCCTACATTGTCCTCAATGGAGGTCATAAAGCAGAGAAGCAAACAGGATAACGAAACTTCCCTGAATACGTGGTGGAAGGTCTCGAGCAGCTATGGAATAGATGGGAACGGTGGAGTGAAAATAGTGCTACGGTGGATTGCAGAGAGAAGGAGAGCTCCGGCGTACGTCTCAGTCCAAGCGACAGCGGTGGCAATGAGCGGGGTGGCGGAGGTGGAGGTTGGGAGGTCCTAGACCTAGAAGAGGATCTGGGTCTCACCATGGTCACCACTCCGACAAGTGGTGACGGCGTAGCAACGGGAAAGTGGAGAGATGGCAGGTGGACGGTGGAAGGCGGCGGCGGCTGTTGGAGTTGCGGGCCTTTGCGAGGAAGAGGAAGATCGAGGGGGGCAGCTCGAGGTGGCGCGCGATGAGTCGGCGGTGTGCTGGCTGCGGTCAGTGAGGTCGAGAGAGAGCAGTGGTGAGCTCAGGTGTGCGGCGGGTCCTGGCATCACTGGTGGAGCTCGACGAGCGGACAGCGGAGCCGCGTGCGCAGAGGGCGATGGTGAAGGGTTGTGGGGTCGCGCGGCGGCGTTGTGCGCGGCAGTAGGGACGTAGCGGCGTGCGAGGAGGAAAGAAAGGGCGAACAGGGGTAGCAGGAAGGAGGGAAGAAAAGAGGAAGAAAGAAGAAGAAAGAAAGAAAGAAAGAAAAAGAAAGAAAAGAAAGAAGTGGGAAGAAAGAAAAATAAAAATAAAAATAAAAAAAATATTTGTGTTTGTTTTTTTTCTTTTGTTTTTTTTTTGGTTTTTCATTTTTTTTTATTTTTTTTCCTTTTGGAAACTTTTTTTTCTTTTTTTACGGAAAGACTCTCCATTTTTTTTAAAAATTAATTACTTAAAAAAAAAATTTTTGAACTTTTTTTTCTTTAATATAACATCTTTTTATTATTATTATTATTAGTGACAAAATTTATTTTGAAAATTCAAAAGTGGAGAGTAACAGAAAATCAATAATCGTTCTTGAGTGTCTTGAATACTTACCTTCCCCGCGAACGTGACGCAGGCATGTCATGAAGGCACGAAATCTGGAGCTCTCCAAGTGACTTGACGCGGGCACGTCAAGAGGGCAAGAACCCCTTCTGACGATTCTGACCGTGAGCTCTTCATACTTCATGACGCGGGCGCGTCATATCAGAGGGATGCCTGTGAATCGTCAAAAAAGAAAATTGAAACAAAAAATCAATCAAATCCAAGGAAAAATATATTTAAACTAACGAACAAAAATGAACAAATAACTAAAAGAAATTGGGTTGCCTCCCAATGAGCGCCTTTCTTTAATGTCTTTGGTTAGACATTATCATGTTTGTTCAGGGGGGATAAAATCTTGTAGCTCGTTTTAATGTTTTATCCTCTATATAGTCCTGAAAACCCTCGTAAATAGAATAATCCTTGACCACACGAGTTACGGGTTTCCATGGACTAATTGATGGCGCCAAACAAGTTAACAATAATTTGCATTCTCCATTCACTCCCCCCTCACTTGCATTTATTGGTTCAAGATATCTTGCCATCGCCACTCTTATTTTATTCCTGTCATAAAATTCAAAATTTTATGGTATAGTAAAGTTATTTTCATTAACAAGAATTAAAGAATAAGAATCAGAAAAATATTGATGAAGGAGTAGAGGAGATGTCACCGCATTCGGAGATTGTTCACTGGATTCATTCACTTGAATGAGTTGATCCTGGAGTCTTATTTCTTGCACTTCAGCTTCCTTTTCAACTGCATCTTTAAATCCGCTTTCTTGAAACTCCTGTAGTTCCATGTCATTTGGCGGGATAACTGCACTCTTATCCTCTTCAAGGCAGTGTTTTGAAAATCGGACTGGACCGGCCGGTTCGACCGGCCACGACACCGGTCCGGTTCAATGCTAGGTTTGACTTTGCCAAAAAATCGGTCAAAAATCGGTCGGACCGCGAAACCGTCGAACCGGATTTGAACCGGTCATTTCCGATTTTCAAGTTTTTTTTTTGTTGCAAAATGCAGTTATCAAGATTTGAACTCAAGACCTTTGTAATAGAAGACCAATGTAGTAACCGTTGCACCATCACATCTTATTAGTTTTTTTAAAATTTATTTATATAAAACAAACACTCATATTTCTTTTCTTTCATTTTCCTTATAAAATCTCATCCTCTCATGACTCTTTTTTTTTTAATCTTCAACTCTTTCTCTCTCTCTCTCTCCCTCTTTCTCTCTCTCATCTTTTCTTTTGCCACTCATTTTTTAATCAAACCTCTTTTTTTTTAATTTATTGATGTTTTTTTCCATCTTTTAATTTTATTTTTGTCCATTAAATTAAAAAAAGTTAAAAAAGAATTATTTTTCTTTAACCGAATTTATTTAATGCCACAATCACTCACTTTTATCTCATTTTTTGTTTCTTATCAAATTTGTATTTCTATTTTCGATTCTCTTAATTTCCTATTTTAAATTACAATATCTAAATTTCAAAACGTAAATTAAAATTTAAGTTCACAATGTCTAAATTCTCATAGATGTGAATTTTATATAATTTCAAATATTGTGATATTTTTGGATTGGATTTAAGATTTTTTTGGTAGATATAATTGAAATTGAGATAAAATTTATTTGTTTTTAACTTATAATTTAGAAAAATTATTTTTAAAAATCCAAGTTATTTGAAAATAGTAAACTTTTCATCATATAAAGTATTAAATTATCCATTACATGTCTTATTTTATGCATATATATATTTATATAAATTATTTTTTTAAAAATTCATTGAACCGAAGTTGAATCGGTCCGACCGATTGAATCTCGACCCTTTCACTTCACCGGTTCAATTAACGGTCTGGTTTTAAAAACATTGCTTCAAGGTTGATATTGGTTTGTGAGGGCAATTCTTCAAGGTGAGAAACTAATCGCGTTATCTTGGATGACAAAAGATGTATTTGATCCGTCATCCCGGATGTCAATAGTTGAACTTGATCCGCCATCGCTTGTGTCTCCTGCTGAATTCGATATGCATTAGCAGCTAGCAATTCCATCATCTGTTCAAGAGACATACCTGACACGGATGATGGTTGTTGAGACTCTTGCTGTTGAAAATTCATTGGCCCGGTCGCATAATTAAAATTGAAATTGTCCCACCATCCTTGATCATACCCGTTTGAATAAGGGTCATACCACGTTTTATATTAAGGTGAGGAATCTCTAAAGGTATCGATTGGGGCACCTAGATTATCTTGAAATGCGGGGCATGTGTCGGTTGAATAACTTGAGACAAAATAATTTTCACAATTTGCAACAGCCCATTGATCATGAGAAAAAACACGAGTCTCATACCCCATTCAGGAATAAAGTCCAGTCTATCATCAAAATACGAAATGTTAGCAGCCATAAACTATAAAAAAAAATGAACACAAGATGAACTAAAAAAAAAACAAATTAATCTGGCACCAGTCCCCGGCAACGGCGCCAAAAATTGACAGATTGTCAGCCTGTGCAATAATAAAACCTGCTCAAATTAAAAGTAATTTCTGTAGATAGTGGTAAACATGGTCGAATCTACAGGGACTGGGAGTACTTGTTCCTTTCCAAATTCACAGTGACAAGGGGGGTATTTTTATATCAGGGGTGATAATTTAAACAATTCAACTAAAAGTAAAATAATAAAAATAAAATAGTCAACTAGAAATTAAATAACAAATTACTAAAATCAAATGAGTGGTAATTAAGGATTTAGCCAAGGAATAAATTCAGCAATGGTTCACCTAATTGATCAATGAAACAAAGGCATTTCCAATTATTCACTAATAAATAGGTTATAACTGCCAAACAATCGATGGCAGTCAACCCCTCCTTACTGTGTCGGTGATTAAGGTATGCCCATTAATCATTACTCTAATTAAGAAATAATCTTAGGTACGCCCGTAAGATTTAATTCCCCAATTGCCTTACGTATTAGAGGAGCCCTATTCTAACCAAATAACACACTACCAGGGTTATTTTAGGTTAGCCCGCGTATTCCCCTGACACAAGCCCAATCATGTCAGTTATCACTATTTTGAGACAATTAAACAATTACGGATTTAACGTCCCAATTGACAATAGATTATCAAATTAACTAATTATCCGGATCCAAGACAATCTATTGACTAAATAATCATAAGCACTGTAACTAGGGAATATGCGAATACCAATAAATAAAAGAGAAAGGTAAAATGAAATCGATCTCACAATTTTTAGGCGAGTCAGAGCATCCGTTGCCCCTTGACTAGACAAAGGGATTAGTTCATATTTGAAGCAGAAAAACCATACAAAATTATAGCGGAAGTAGCGGCCATGGTCTCCGATTGGGCGAACTCAATTCGCTTGAGATGATCCAGGAAATAACGAAGCTACAGAGGAGAATTCAATACTTCCATTTTTTTTCCTAACATCCGAGGGAAGCCAGAATGCTAAAAGACAAGGGAGGAAAAGTCAATGGAAGCAATTCCTACTTGCCCTGACATGCGCAAGAATAAAACAACGAAAGTGGAAAAGTCAAAAGCCAAGCTTCATGGATAGTGCTCTTCCTCTGCTATTTCTCTATTCTCTATTCCATCCAATTCTAACCAAGATCTCTTTTCTGTGCGGCGGCTCCCCTCAAGGGAAAGGAACAACCGACCTCTGCGGCGCTCCAGCCCCGCAGTAAAATAGAAGCCTCTGCCCTGCTCTCTTCTTTTGAAATTACCAAAATGGGCAAAAGTCTTCCTTTGCCAATAATGCCCCTGGGATAAGCTCTGTTATTTGAGCTCTTTTCTTGTTAAATTGGCACTTGTTATCATATTTTCGTTTTACTCCCTGAAATAAATGCAAAATATCAAAAGTGAGTAGAATCTAGCAATTAATCCACATTAGGTCAGATAATAGGGGAAATTAATAATAAAATAAATGATAAATTTGCAACCTATCAATTCCCCCCACACCTAAACCATGCTTGTCCTCAAGCGTGAGAACAACAAACAAACACCAATATTTGATAGTGGCTATTGCTCTATCCAACAAATTGCCAAGATACCAAGAAAAATATTAATCAAGCATCAATGGTCAAGTCGAAGAAACATCACTCCGGTTAGTTTCTAAACCACAAAATCCTCTAATTTCATGTTAACTAATCTAAGAAGAAGGAATGACGCATAACATTTATCAGCAAATGGTCCAAGTATTAACCAAAATCTCAACATTAAATCCATAAATCGGCAAGCTGACTTTTATTATACACTAACACAAACTTCACTTTTTTTTTTTCATATTTTTCTATTTTTCTGTTTTTTTTTCAATAGTAACACAAGACTTAGTCTCTGGCCATTGGAGCATTTTGACGCGAATTCCGACATTTGTCAGATGAAAGAGCCCGGTTACTTAGCTTTTATCGCCATGTGACCACGTACTTATAGCAATTACTACTTTTTGACGCGAGAATCGACACTTTTGGTGAAGATCTCCGATTACTTGGTAGTAAAGACTAGCGGAGTACAGTCAACTCTTATTCACAACCAAATAACACCAAAAATTCAAAATAACACAAAAATCAAAAGAAAAATTTGCGTCAGCTAGCCTCATTTTTCAAACATGGAGAACTAAAGTTAATCGTTGGACCAATTCACATGAAAATGCCAACAATCATTCCCTATGCCTAGAGAAGTTACCCAAAAATTAGAAGAGCTACATAATCACTGATATTCACCAAAGGAATGCTCTTGGATTCAGCCACATTAACTCGATACATTTTTATTATTAAAATTTGACAAAAGTAGAAATAGGGGCAACAATCCAACATCAAGCCTTGGTATGCACATGTGAGCTAATCACTAAAAGGAAAGAAAGAAAATGAATGAAAGGTAGACAAATGACAAACTAAGAATAAAGAAGAAAAAAAAATCTAAAAACTCAAAACTAAAGGCACTAGCACCATAACTGCTCGCATTCCCCCCCACACCTAAATCCTACATTGTCCTCAATGGAGGTCATAAAGCAGAGAAGCAAACAGGATAACGAAACTTCCCTGAATACGTGGTGGAAGGTCTCGAGCAGCTATGGAATAGATGGGAACGGTGGAGTGAAAATAGTGCTACGGTGGATTGCAGAGAGAAGGAGAGCTCCGGCGTACGTCTCAGTCCAAGCGACAGCGGTGGCAATGAGCGGGGTGGCGGAGGTGGAGGTTGGGAGGTCCTAGACCTAGAAGAGGATCTGGGTCTCACCATGGTCACCACTCCGACAAGTGGTGACGGCGTAGCAACGGGAAAGTGGAGAGATGGCAGGTGGACGGTGGAAGGCGGCGGCGGCTGTTGGAGTTGCGGGCCTTTGCGAGGAAGAGGAAGATCGAGGGGGGCAGCTCGAGGTGGCGCGCGATGAGTCGGCGGTGTGCTGGCTGCGGTCAGTGAGGTCGAGAGAGAGCAGTGGTGAGCTCAGGTGTGCGGCGGGTCCTGGCATCACTGGTGGAGCTCGACGAGCGGACAGCGGAGCCGCGTGCGCAGAGGGCGATGGTGAAGGGTTGTGGGGTCGCGCGGCGGCGTTGTGCGCGGCAGTAGGGACGTAGCGGCGTGCGAGGAGGAAAGAAAGGGCGAACAGGGGTAGCAGGAAGGAGGGAAGAAAAGAGGAAGAAAGAAGAAGAAAGAAAGAAAGAAAGAAAAAGAAAGAAAAGAAAGAAGTGGGAAGAAAGAAAAATAAAAATAAAAATAAAAAAAATATTTGTGTTTGTTTTTTTTCTTTTGTTTTTTTTTTGGTTTTTCATTTTTTTTTATTTTTTTTCCTTTTGGAAACTTTTTTTTCTTTTTTTACGGAAAGACTCTCCATTTTTTTTAAAAATTAATTACTTAAAAAAAAAATTTTTGAACTTTTTTTTCTTTAATATAACATCTTTTTATTATTATTATTATTAGTGACAAAATTTATTTTGAAAATTCAAAAGTGGAGAGTAACAGAAAATCAATAATCGTTCTTGAGTGTCTTGAATACTTACCTTCCCCGCGAACGTGACGCAGGCATGTCATGAAGGCACGAAATCTGGAGCTCTCCAAGTGACTTGACGCGGGCACGTCAAGAGGGCAAGAACCCCTTCTGACGATTCTGACCGTGAGCTCTTCATACTTCATGACGCGGGCGCGTCATATCAGAGGGATGCCTGTGAATCGTCAAAAAAGAAAATTGAAACAAAAAATCAATCAAATCCAAGGAAAAATATATTTAAACTAACGAACAAAAATGAACAAATAACTAAAAGAAATTGGGTTGCCTCCCAATGAGCGCCTTTCTTTAATGTCTTTGGTTAGACATTATCATGTTTGTTCAGGGGGGATAAAATCTTGTAGCTCGTTTTAATGTTTTATCCTCTATATAGTCCTGAAAACCCTCGTAAATAGAATAATCCTTGACCACACGAGTTACGGGTTTCCATGGACTAATTGATGGCGCCAAACAAGTTAACAATAATTTGCATTCTCCATTCACTCCCCCCTCACTTGCATTTATTGGTTCAAGATATCTTGCCATCGCCACTCTTATTTTATTCCTGTCATAAAATTCAAAATTTTATGGTATAGTAAAGTTATTTTCATTAACAAGAATTAAAGAATAAGAATCAGAAAAATATTGATGAAGGAGTAGAGGAGATGTCACCGCATTCGGAGATTGTTCACTGGATTCATTCACTTGAATGAGTTGATCCTGGAGTCTTATTTCTTGCACTTCAGCTTCCTTTTCAACTGCATCTTTAAATCCGCTTTCTTGAAACTCCTGTAGTTCCATGTCATTTGGCGGGATAACTGCACTCTTATCCTCTTCAAGGCAGTGTTTTGAAAATCGGACTGGACCGGCCGGTTCGACCGGCCACGACACCGGTCCGGTTCAATGCTAGGTTTGACTTTGCCAAAAAATCGGTCAAAAATCGGTCGGACCGCGAAACCGTCGAACCGGATTTGAACCGGTCATTTCCGATTTTCAAGTTTTTTTTTTGTTGCAAAATGCAGTTATCAAGATTTGAACTCAAGACCTTTGTAATAGAAGACCAATGTAGTAACCGTTGCACCATCACATCTTATTAGTTTTTTTAAAATTTATTTATATAAAACAAACACTCATATTTCTTTTCTTTCATTTTCCTTATAAAATCTCATCCTCTCATGACTCTTTTTTTTTTAATCTTCAACTCTTTCTCTCTCTCTCTCTCCCTCTTTCTCTCTCTCATCTTTTCTTTTGCCACTCATTTTTTAATCAAACCTCTTTTTTTTTAATTTATTGATGTTTTTTTCCATCTTTTAATTTTATTTTTGTCCATTAAATTAAAAAAAGTTAAAAAAGAATTATTTTTCTTTAACCGAATTTATTTAATGCCACAATCACTCACTTTTATCTCATTTTTTGTTTCTTATCAAATTTGTATTTCTATTTTCGATTCTCTTAATTTCCTATTTTAAATTACAATATCTAAATTTCAAAACGTAAATTAAAATTTAAGTTCACAATGTCTAAATTCTCATAGATGTGAATTTTATATAATTTCAAATATTGTGATATTTTTGGATTGGATTTAAGATTTTTTTGGTAGATATAATTGAAATTGAGATAAAATTTATTTGTTTTTAACTTATAATTTAGAAAAATTATTTTTAAAAATCCAAGTTATTTGAAAATAGTAAACTTTTCATCATATAAAGTATTAAATTATCCATTACATGTCTTATTTTATGCATATATATATTTATATAAATTATTTTTTTAAAAATTCATTGAACCGAAGTTGAATCGGTCCGACCGATTGAATCTCGACCCTTTCACTTCACCGGTTCAATTAACGGTCTGGTTTTAAAAACATTGCTTCAAGGTTGATATTGGTTTGTGAGGGCAATTCTTCAAGGTGAGAAACTAATCGCGTTATCTTGGATGACAAAAGATGTATTTGATCCGTCATCCCGGATGTCAATAGTTGAACTTGATCCGCCATCGCTTGTGTCTCCTGCTGAATTCGATATGCATTAGCAGCTAGCAATTCCATCATCTGTTCAAGAGACATACCTGACACGGATGATGGTTGTTGAGACTCTTGCTGTTGAAAATTCATTGGCCCGGTCGCATAATTAAAATTGAAATTGTCCCACCATCCTTGATCATACCCGTTTGAATAAGGGTCATACCACGTTTTATATTAAGGTGAGGAATCTCTAAAGGTATCGATTGGGGCACCTAGATTATCTTGAAATGCGGGGCATGTGTCGGTTGAATAACTTGAGACAAAATAATTTTCACAATTTGCAACAGCCCATTGATCATGAGAAAAAACACGAGTCTCATACCCCATTCAGGAATAAAGTCCAGTCTATCATCAAAATACGAAATGTTAGCAGCCATAAACTATAAAAAAAAATGAACACAAGATGAACTAAAAAAAAAACAAATTAATCTGGCACCAGTCCCCGGCAACGGCGCCAAAAATTGACAGATTGTCAGCCTGTGCAATAATAAAACCTGCTCAAATTAAAAGTAATTTCTGTAGATAGTGGTAAACATGGTCGAATCTACAGGGACTGGGAGTACTTGTTCCTTTCCAAATTCACAGTGACAAGGGGGGTATTTTTATATCAGGGGTGATAATTTAAACAATTCAACTAAAAGTAAAATAATAAAAATAAAATAGTCAACTAGAAATTAAATAACAAATTACTAAAATCAAATGAGTGGTAATTAAGGATTTAGCCAAGGAATAAATTCAGCAATGGTTCACCTAATTGATCAATGAAACAAAGGCATTTCCAATTATTCACTAATAAATAGATTATAACTGCCAAACAATCGATGGCAGTCAACCCCTCCTTACTGTGTCGGT
Organism: Coffea arabica; assembly: GCF_036785885.1. NCBI lineage: Eukaryota > Viridiplantae > Streptophyta > Magnoliopsida > Gentianales > Rubiaceae > Coffea > Coffea arabica. The sequence continues at coordinate 42,228,190 of NC_092329.1, forward strand.
GATTAAGGTATGCCCATTAATCATTACTCTAATTAAGAAATAATCTTAGGTACGCCCGTAAGATTTAATTCCCCAATTGCCTTACGTATTAGAGGAGCCCTATTCTAACCAAATAACACACTACCAGGGTTATTTTAGGTTAGCCCGCGTATTCCCCTGACACAAGCCCAATCATGTCAGTTATCACTATTTTGAGACAATTAAACAATTACGGATTTAACGTCCCAATTGACAATAGATTATCAAATTAACTAATTATCCGGATCCAAGACAATCTATTGACTAAATAATCATAAGCACTGTAACTAGGGAATATGCGAATACCAATAAATAAAAGAGAAAGGTAAAATGAAATCGATCTCACAATTTTTAGGCGAGTCAGAGCATCCGTTGCCCCTTGACTAGACAAAGGGATTAGTTCATATTTGAAGCAGAAAAACCATACAAAATTATAGCGGAAGTAGCGGCCATGGTCTCCGATTGGGCGAACTCAATTCGCTTGAGATGATCCAGGAAATAACGAAGCTACAGAGGAGAATTCAATACTTCCATTTTTTTTCCTAACATCCGAGGGAAGCCAGAATGCTAAAAGACAAGGGAGGAAAAGTCAATGGAAGCAATTCCTACTTGCCCTGACATGCGCAAGAATAAAACAACGAAAGTGGAAAAGTCAAAAGCCAAGCTTCATGGATAGTGCTCTTCCTCTGCTATTTCTCTATTCTCTATTCCATCCAATTCTAACCAAGATCTCTTTTCTGTGCGGCGGCTCCCCTCAAGGGAAAGGAACAACCGACCTCTGCGGCGCTCCAGCCCCGCAGTAAAATAGAAGCCTCTGCCCTGCTCTCTTCTTTTGAAATTACCAAAATGGGCAAAAGTCTTCCTTTGCCAATAATGCCCCTGGGATAAGCTCTGTTATTTGAGCTCTTTTCTTGTTAAATTGGCACTTGTTATCATATTTTCGTTTTACTCCCTGAAATAAATGCAAAATATCAAAAGTGAGTAGAATCTAGCAATTAATCCACATTAGGTCAGATAATAGGGGAAATTAATAATAAAATAAATGATAAATTTGCAACCTATCAATTCCCCCCACACCTAAACCATGCTTGTCCTCAAGCGTGAGAACAACAAACAAACACCAATATTTGATAGTGGCTATTGCTCTATCCAACAAATTGCCAAGATACCAAGAAAAATATTAATCAAGCATCAATGGTCAAGTCGAAGAAACATCACTCCGGTTAGTTTCTAAACCACAAAATCCTCTAATTTCATGTTAACTAATCTAAGAAGAAGGAATGACGCATAACATTTATCAGCAAATGGTCCAAGTATTAACCAAAATCTCAACATTAAATCCATAAATCGGCAAGCTGACTTTTATTATACACTAACACAAACTTCACTTTTTTTTTTTCATATTTTTCTATTTTTCTGTTTTTTTTTCAATAGTAACACAAGACTTAGTCTCTGGCCATTGGAGCATTTTGACGCGAATTCCGACATTTGTCAGATGAAAGAGCCCGGTTACTTAGCTTTTATCGCCATGTGACCACGTACTTATAGCAATTACTACTTTTTGACGCGAGAATCGACACTTTTGGTGAAGATCTCCGATTACTTGGTAGTAAAGACTAGCGGAGTACAGTCAACTCTTATTCACAACCAAATAACACCAAAAATTCAAAATAACACAAAAATCAAAAGAAAAATTTGCGTCAGCTAGCCTCATTTTTCAAACATGGAGAACTAAAGTTAATCGTTGGACCAATTCACATGAAAATGCCAACAATCATTCCCTATGCCTAGAGAAGTTACCCAAAAATTAGAAGAGCTACATAATCACTGATATTCACCAAAGGAATGCTCTTGGATTCAGCCACATTAACTCGATACATTTTTATTATTAAAATTTGACAAAAGTAGAAATAGGGGCAACAATCCAACATCAAGCCTTGGTATGCACATGTGAGCTAATCACTAAAAGGAAAGAAAGAAAATGAATGAAAGGTAGACAAATGACAAACTAAGAATAAAGAAGAAAAAAAAATCTAAAAACTCAAAACTAAAGGCACTAGCACCATAACTGCTCGCATTCCCCCCCACACCTAAATCCTACATTGTCCTCAATGGAGGTCATAAAGCAGAGAAGCAAACAGGATAACGAAACTTCCCTGAATACGTGGTGGAAGGTCTCGAGCAGCTATGGAATAGATGGGAACGGTGGAGTGAAAATAGTGCTACGGTGGATTGCAGAGAGAAGGAGAGCTCCGGCGTACGTCTCAGTCCAAGCGACAGCGGTGGCAATGAGCGGGGTGGCGGAGGTGGAGGTTGGGAGGTCCTAGACCTAGAAGAGGATCTGGGTCTCACCATGGTCACCACTCCGACAAGTGGTGACGGCGTAGCAACGGGAAAGTGGAGAGATGGCAGGTGGACGGTGGAAGGCGGCGGCGGCTGTTGGAGTTGCGGGCCTTTGCGAGGAAGAGGAAGATCGAGGGGGGCAGCTCGAGGTGGCGCGCGATGAGTCGGCGGTGTGCTGGCTGCGGTCAGTGAGGTCGAGAGAGAGCAGTGGTGAGCTCAGGTGTGCGGCGGGTCCTGGCATCACTGGTGGAGCTCGACGAGCGGACAGCGGAGCCGCGTGCGCAGAGGGCGATGGTGAAGGGTTGTGGGGTCGCGCGGCGGCGTTGTGCGCGGCAGTAGGGACGTAGCGGCGTGCGAGGAGGAAAGAAAGGGCGAACAGGGGTAGCAGGAAGGAGGGAAGAAAAGAGGAAGAAAGAAGAAGAAAGAAAGAAAGAAAGAAAAAGAAAGAAAAGAAAGAAGTGGGAAGAAAGAAAAATAAAAATAAAAAGAAAAAAAATATTTGTGTTTGTTTTTTTTCTTTTGTTTTTTTTTTGGTTTTTCATTTTTTTTTATTTTTTTTCCTTTTGGAAACTTTTTTTTCTTTTTTTACGGAAAGACTCTCCATTTTTTTTAAAAATTAATTACTTAAAAAAAAAATTTTTGAACTTTTTTTTCTTTAATATAACATCTTTTTATTATTATTATTATTAGTGACAAAATTTATTTTGAAAATTCAAAAGTGGAGAGTAACAGAAAATCAATAATCGTTCTTGAGTGTCTTGAATACTTACCTTCCCCGCGAACGTGACGCAGGCATGTCATGAAGGCACGAAATCTGGAGCTCTCCAAGTGACTTGACGCGGGCACGTCAAGAGGGCAAGAACCCCTTCTGACGATTCTGACCGTGAGCTCTTCATACTTCATGACGCGGGCGCGTCATATCAGAGGGATGCCTGTGAATCGTCAAAAAAGAAAATTGAAACAAAAAATCAATCAAATCCAAGGAAAAATATATTTAAACTAACGAACAAAAATGAACAAATAACTAAAAGAAATTGGGTTGCCTCCCAATGAGCGCCTTTCTTTAATGTCTTTGGTTAGACATTATCATGTTTGTTCAGGGGGGATAAAATCTTGTAGCTCGTTTTAATGTTTTATCCTCTATATAGTCCTGAAAACCCTCGTAAATAGAATAATCCTTGACCACACGAGTTACGGGTTTCCATGGACTAATTGATGGCGCCAAACAAGTTAACAATAATTTGCATTCTCCATTCACTCCCCCCTCACTTGCATTTATTGGTTCAAGATATCTTGCCATCGCCACTCTTATTTTATTCCTGTCATAAAATTCAAAATTTTATGGTATAGTAAAGTTATTTTCATTAACAAGAATTAAAGAATAAGAATCAGAAAAATATTGATGAAGGAGTAGAGGAGATGTCACCGCATTCGGAGATTGTTCACTGGATTCATTCACTTGAATGAGTTGATCCTGGAGTCTTATTTCTTGCACTTCAGCTTCCTTTTCAACTGCATCTTTAAATCCGCTTTCTTGAAACTCCTGTAGTTCCATGTCATTTGGCGGGATAACTGCACTCTTATCCTCTTCAAGGCAGTGTTTTGAAAATCGGACTGGACCGGCCGGTTCGACCGGCCATGACACCGGTCCGGTTCAATGCTAGGTTTGACTTTGCCAAAAAATCGGTCAAAAATCGGTCGGACCGCGAAACCGTCGAACCGGATTTGAACCGGTCATTTCCGATTTTCAAGTTTTTTTTTTGTTGCAAAATGCAGTTATCAAGATTTGAACTCAAGACCTTTGTAATAGAAGACCAATGTAGTAACCGTTGCACCATCACATCTTATTAGTTTTTTTAAAATTTATTTATATAAAACAAACACTCATATTTCTTTTGTTTCATTTTCCTTATAAAATCTCATCCTCTCATGACTCTTTTTTTTTTAATCTTCAACTCTTTCTCTCTCTCTCTCTCCCTCTTTCTCTCTCTCATCTTTTCTTTTGCCACTCATTTTTTAATCAAACCTCTTTTTTTTTAATTTATTGATGTTTTTTTCCATCTTTTAATTTTATTTTTGTCCATTAAATTAAAAAAAGTTAAAAAAGAATTATTTTTCTTTAACCGAATTTATTTAATGCCACAATCACTCACTTTTATCTCATTTTTTGTTTCTTATCAAATTTGTATTTCTATTTTCGATTCTCTTAATTTCCTATTTTAAATTACAATATCTAAATTTCAAAACGTAAATTAAAATTTAAGTTCACAATGTCTAAATTCTCATAGATGTGAATTTTATATAATTTCAAATATTGTGATATTTTTGGATTGGATTTAAGATTTTTTTGGTAGATATAATTGAAATTGAGATAAAATTTATTTGTTTTTAACTTATAATTTAGAAAAATTATTTTTAAAAATCCAAGTTATTTGAAAATAGTAAACTTTTCATCATATAAAGTATTAAATTATCCATTACATGTCTTATTTTATGCATATATATATTTATATAAATTATTTTTTTAAAAATTCATTGAACCGAAGTTGAATCGGTCCGACCGATTGAATCTCGACCCTTTCACTTCACCGGTTCAATTAACGGTCTGGTTTTAAAAACATTGCTTCAAGGTTGATATTGGTTTGTGAGGGCAATTCTTCAAGGTGAGAAACTAATCGCGTTATCTTGGATGACAAAAGATGTATTTGATCCGTCATCCCGGATGTCAATAGTTGAACTTGATCCGCCATCGCTTGTGTCTCCTGCTGAATTCGATATGCATTAGCAGCTAGCAATTCCATCATCTGTTCAAGAGACATACCTGACACGGATGATGGTTGTTGAGACTCTTGCTGTTGAAAATTCATTGGCCCGGTCGCATAATTAAAATTGAAATTGTCCCACCATCCTTGATCATACCCGTTTGAATAAGGGTCATACCACGTTTTATATTAAGGTGAGGAATCTCTAAAGGTATCGATTGGGGCACCTAGATTATCTTGAAATGCGGGGCATGTGTCGGTTGAATAACTTGAGACAAAATAATTTTCACAATTTGCAACAGCCCATTGATCATGAGAAAAAACACGAGTCTCATACCCCATTCAGGAATAAAGTCCAGTCTATCATCAAAATACGAAATGTTAGCAGCCATAAACTATAAAAAAAAATGAACACAAGATGAACTAAAAAAAAAACAAATTAATCTGGCACCAGTCCCCGGCAACGGCGCCAAAAATTGACAGATTGTCAGCCTGTGCAATAATAAAACCTGCTCAAATTAAAAGTAATTTCTGTAGATAGTGGTAAACATGGTCGAATCTACAGGGACTGGGAGTACTTGTTCCTTTCCAAATTCACAGTGACAAGGGGGGTATTTTATATCAGGGGTGATAATTTAAACAATTCAACTAAAAGTAAAATAATAAAAATAAAATAGTCAATTAGAAATTAAATAAAAAATTACTAAAATCAAATGAGTGGTAATTAAGGATCTAGCCAAGGAATAATTTCAGCAATGGTTCACCTAATTGATCAATGAAACAAAGGCATTTCCAATTATTCACTAATAAATAGGTTATAACTGCCAAACAAGCGATGGCAGTTAACCCCTCCTTACTGTGTCGGTGATTAAGGTACGCCCATTAATCATTACTCTAATCAAGAATAATCTTAGGTACGCCCGTAAGATTTAATTCCCCAATTGCCTTACGTATTAGAGGAGCCCTATTCTAACCAAATAACACACTACCAGGGTTATTTTAGGTTAGCCCGCGTATTCCCCTGACACAAACCCAATCATGTCAGTTATCACTATTTTGAGACAATTAAACAATTACGGATTTAACGTCCCAATTGACAATAGATTATCAAATTAACTAATTATCCGGATCCAAGACAATCTATTGACTAAATAATCATAAGCACTGTAACTAGGGACTATACGAATACCAATAAATAAAAGAAAAAGGTAAATTGAAATCGATCTCACAATTTTTAGGCGAGTCAGAGCATCAGTTGCCCCTTGACTAGACAAAGGGATCAGTTCATATTTGAAGCAAAAAAACCATACAAAATTATAGCGGAAGTAGCGGCCATGGTCTCCGATTGGGCGAACTCAATTCGCTTGAGATGATCCAGGAAATAACGAAGCTACAGAGGAGAATTCAATACTTCCATTTTTTTTCCTAACATCCGAGGGAGGCCAGAATGCTAAAAGACAAGGGAGGAAAAGTCAATGGAAGCAATTCCTACTTGCCCTGACATGCGCAAGAATAAAACAACGAAAGTGGAAAAGTCAAAAGCCAAGCTTCATGGATAGTGCTCTTCCTCTGCTCTTTCTCTATTATCTATTCTATCCAATTCTAACCAAGATCTCTTTTCTGTGCGGCAGCTCCCCTCAAGGGAAAGGAACAGCCGACCTCTGCGGCGCTCCAGCCCCGCAGTAAAATAGAAGCCTCTGCCCTGCTCTCTTCTTTTGAAATTTCCAAAATGGGCAAAATTCTTCCTTTGCCAATAATGCCCCTGGGATTGGGATAAGCTCTGTTATTTGGGCTCTTTTCTTGTTAAATTGGCACTTGTTATTATATTTTCGTTCTACTCCCTAAAATAAATGTAAAATATCAAAAGTGAATAGAATCTAACAATTAATGCAGATTAGGTCAGATAATAGGGGAAATTAATAATAAAATAAATGATAAATTTGCAACCTATCATTTTGGGATTTAGAGATTGCAATTTAAAAAAAAAAGTTTGGAGTTCGAAAGAAATCAAGAGAATCGAAAATAGAAATGCAAACTTGATAAGAAACAAAAAATGAGATCAAAGTAAGTGGTTGTGGCATTAAATAATTTGGGTTAAAAAAATAATTCTTTTTTAATTTTTTTAATTTAATGGACAAAAATAAAATTAAAAGGTGTAAAAAAACATCAATAAATTAAAAATAAAGATGTTTGATTAAAAAGAGTGTGACAAAAGAAAAGAGAATAGAGAGAAAGAGAGAGAGAGAGAAAGAGAGAGAAAGAGAGATTAAAAAGAAAGAACCATGAGAGGATGAGATTTTATAAGAAAAATGAAAAAAAGAAATATGAGTGTTTGTTTTATATAAATAAGTTATAAAAAAAATTAATAAGATGTGATAGTGCAACGGTTATTATATTGGTCTTCTATTACAAAGGTCATAAGTTCAAATCTTGAAAGCTACATTTTGCAAAATGTAAAAAAAAAAAAAAAAAAAGAAATCGGTTCAATCCGGTTTCACTGTTGGACCGATTTTGACCGGTTTTATAGCATGATCAACCCTAACATAGAATCGAATCAGTGTAATGGTCGGTTCGGGATTCAACCGATCGAACCAGCCGGTCCGGTCCGATTTTCAAAACATTGCAAATCTGCAAGGCAGACACAAATTTCTCGTAGCGAGGGACTTTGTTTCCTGTTTTACAACGGATTTTGCTTACCCATAAAATAGACACAATGAGGATGACTTCTAATACATTATTAGGAATAGTTTTAACTTCTGAAGCACTTAATTCTTCTTAGTTTTTGGCTTACAACTTCGAGATTTCAAGAAGAATGAAAGAGCTCTTCACCAAATCTAGACATAAGTGTCTCTAGCCATTTCTCTGTTTAATATTATATTCAATTTTATGTTTCTTTTATCAAGTTTATTGTGTTCTTAGTTTTCTTTAAGTCTAGTTAATTAATTAACTTGTTTAGGATGGAATCAGTTACTCCATAATTTATGATCTAATATTGGTTCATTGTTTGTTATTGTCCACACGCTATCTTACGCCTTTGAATTTCATTTTTGCGATAAAAAGGATATTGATTGTAAAGCATCTAAGGTGTTGATTAGCGAACAAAGAGTTATTAATTGATACTAATGGGTCGAAGACATGAACTCTAATGTGTAACTCAAGAAGACAGAGAAGCACTTAAAGGGTAAACCATAAAATCTCAAACTCTTCATAAATATTTAATTTGCCTAAAATACCGAAAGTAGGTTTAGACTAAATATAGTTAATACACTAACAAAAGCAGATATTATGACATTAAGTGGGATTTCATAGTTCACACAAAAGTAAATAAATTGACAAAGATGGGATTTATAATTAGGCAAGAATCCTTAATTATCTGCAATTTTTGTAATAATTAATGTTTGCTGTCTGTTAGTAGTTTTCTTAATTTTCTGAATTTTTATGATAATTTGTGGTCTAGATAATGAGTTACTTAAACGTCTTTAAACTTGACTAGCTTTTCTCATGGGATCCGCACTTGTATACTCTTTATACTAGCCTGTAGTCTGTGTACGGTTAGATCCTTAATCTAACATTGGTGACCCACGAATTTCTGCAAAGCACCTGACCGATTGTAGTAATAAATTACCTAGAATATTTCAATGTCCAACCCACAAGAACGAGTTAATTTTTTACTTTAATTATTCTAACAAAATTAACAAAATTTAACCTTAGAGGGTGTTTCAATCACTACTTGAGAAATTAAATAAATACTCAAATCAACTAAGATATAGGTGACAAAACAATTGGCAAAAAACTAAGATTTCAAATTTTGATCTAGAGTTTGAGTTAATTATCTAGTTAATTTCTTAACATGCCAAGAACATATCACACGCAAGTACCTTAGATTATCTCTCAATACATCTAAATTATGCTTAATTAAATCTCACATCTCGCTGGAGATCATAAGTATTTAATTAAACCATTTCAAATTTTAGGTGATATAATTACATCATACAAACCCTAATCTACTCTCCTGATTAGGTTAAGTATGTTTATTTATTTAGTACACGGTTGTATATTTCTTCTCAATTCAATACAGACTGTAAGAGCATGTCTATGGTGGCCAAACAAAAACATTTAATTAAATCAAGATAAATAAATCAAGAAAAAAGTTAAGAATTTAACTAAGATAAATAACCAAAATTCCTTCACAAAACCTTAACGTTAGATATAATTTAGTTTATCATAATCATAATTAAAACTAAGAATTTAAGAAACAACAACAACAATAATAGAGAATAAAGAAAAGAAAACTTCTCAGTTGTCCAGTTTCAATTCTCGTGTTGGTTATTCCTTGATTCTTCCATGTTTTCTTCTTGATCTCTAAAGAAAAATATGTAAAAAAGATGAACTAAAACTTAACCTAATGTTTTTATCTCCTAAAAATGCTCTAAAGAACCCTTATTTGTAGTCTCTTGAAGATGTATCCCAATCAGGGTAGGAATAGGTTTTATTAAAGTTGAAAAATCACGTTTTCACACACTTTTTCAGTAATGTCCGGCCCAATGACTGGGCCAATGTTTGGTGTCGATCATTGGGCCAAGCTCAAGATACAAAAGAATCTGAAGAAGTCCGGCATGAAGGCCAAATTGATGATCAACACCGGTCATGGATTTGCTCACGAATCTCTAAGGATTCGTGTGTAAATCCTCTTTGAGTGCCAAAAACTTCATAAAGAAGGCCAAATTAGCTTTTGCACAGAATATGAAAATTGTAGTCCTTTGAATTAGCTTTTCAACTCTATAAAAATCAAGTCATTTGGAGGTTTGGACATTGAGATACACCTAAAATATTGAGAATTGGTTGGAAGAGCATTGCAGCACAAATACATTCAATAATTTGAATTTTTGACTATGAAAATGTGAAAAGTGGACCTCATGTCTGCATAAGAATCGTAGCTAATTTTTTTAACTTCAAAATGAATAAAAAATTATCTCAATATAATTTGGTAGTTCAAGCTATTGCCAAAATATTGATACATGTCAATCTTGTAAAACCTCTTCCTCTTCACTTCTTCTTCTTCCATTGTTTCTTTGCATCACGTTTTTAGTCCGTTTTCTCTCCAATTGAACTTTTCACCTATTAGAACAATATAAGAGTAAAACTAAGTAGTTTTACTCAAGATAAAGTTCAAATAGCATAGTTAACTAGCAACTTATACATATAAATGTACTACAATTTATGCTCTATCAAACTTTCCCACACTTAGTCTGTGCTTGTCCTCAAATACAAGAACAAAATCTATTAAACACAATCAATGGCTATATTCAAGATTTATTATGGTTATAGCAACCATTCTAAATAAGTGTCAAACACGAATAGTGAAAAACCAAAGGGACATTTCTTCAGTTAGCTTTCAAAACCATCAACCCTTTCAACTCCGACTAATCAAACTAAATATATAAAATATTTAACAAACATTTCTGTGCAAATAGCCCAACCATTAAACAAAATCTCAAACATAGAATTACAAGGATCCACAGGCTAATATTATAATCTTTTCCTTCTTTTTTTCCTTTTCTTTTTTTTTTCTTTCAAATTTCCTCACACTTAAGCTTTTTCATATTTTAACAAGGGGGATTACTTAATTCTCTTCCGTTCAAATCTTTTGACACAAACTCAGACATCTCCCAAATGAAGAAGTCCGAATACTCAACTTTCACCTCTAAAGAATCATATACTTAGAGCAATCACCATTTTTTGACATGAAAGTTGATATTTACTTAATGAAGACCCCCGATTACTAGGCAATGATAATTAGCGAAGTATAGTCCAAATTAATAACGTAAACTAACATAAGCTGTTAGGCACAACTATAAACACAAAAGTCCACTTCATATCCTAATAATATGGAGAATCAAGATTAATAATTAGGCCAAATTCATAAGAAAATACTAGAAAAATATTTACAATACCTAAGAAAGTCAACCAAAAATTGTAAAAGTTTCAAAATACCAAATATTCACAGACAAATTCTTTTAAGGCCACACCATTTAACTTTTAACACATTTCTAAATATAATTCTTTAACAATAATAATACGCAAAATATAAACCATTGCCTAAAATTTTAGCCCAAAAATTCAAAAATTTCACTTCACCTATTTACTCCTCCCTCACACTTAAAACAACATTATTCTCAATATTGGAATGAAATATAAAGAACAAATAATAAGAAAAGAGATGACAGTGAAACTCCCCTAATAACTAATGAAGTGCCAATGACTAAATTGGGTGAGAAGAAAGTTACCAAATACCGTCCAATAATCAATCTCAAGAGAACCATCTTATTGAAACAAAAAGAACAAGTGAACACTATAAATAGGGGTTAAACACACCATCTAATAACCTAAACTTGAAAGCAAATAAAATTGTAAATTAACATCACCACTAATCCCAAAAATAAGGAAAATATTAAATAAAATTAAAAAGAAAGTCAAGTTGCCTCCCGAGAAGCGCTAAATTTAACGTTTTCAGCCAGACAAGGCAAATGCGATTATGGCGGATGAAATGGTTCAACCATTCGCACATCCTCTAATTTATATACCTGTAGTACTGCATAATTTTTCACATCGACATTATATTTCCAAACCGCCAAAGAAGAATATGAGAAATGATCATGCAAGGGCATAAATCCTATATCCTACTCTAAGATATATTTTTCACTATACAAATTGTTAGTAGCAGTAATATAGGAACAAGATTCCTCATACGAAGGGTACTTTAAGGTTCAAAGTCATTAAATTCTTCTTTTTCTTTACCAACCATTAAAGTTAATTTTTTTTCAAGTAAATCTATGTTAGCTCCCCTCGTACCTAAAAACCCTCTATCAAGGATAATAGGCATAGAAATATCTTTTTTCATATCAAGAATAATAAAATAAACAAGAAAAGAAAATTTACCAATTTTTACTAGCATATCTTCTACAATTCCCATTAGATAATGCACTAATTGGTTAATAAGTTGTAAAACCACTTGAGTAGGCACCAAATTGGCAAACTTTAATTTTCTAAAAAATGATAGAGACATTAAATTAATACTAGATCCAAGGTCCAATAGGCATTTATCAATAAAGGATTTTCAAATTGACAAGGTACAGTAAAACTCTCTAGATCTTTTATCTTGACAGGAAGACAATTTTGAACCACCACACTACACTCTTTGGTAAGTGACACCATTGCAAAGTCCTCCAACTTCTTCTTACTAGACACTATGCACTTCAAAAACTTTGCATGCATAGGTATATTAGCAAGAACTTCAGAAAAAGGCATGTTCATTTGAAGTTTCTTGAGTATCTCCACAAACTTTTGATGTTGCTCGTCAGCTACCCTCTTCTTTTGAGGAAAAGGGATGGGCAGCACATAAACTTTCACTTTAGGCGCTTTTATATGTTGATTATCTTCACATTGAGTCTTTTCACCTAAACCATTCTCCATATCTCCAGTTCCTTCACTTTCATTAGCAATTCTGCTCATATCTTGCTTTTCACTTGGTTTAGTTTGGATTTAATAACAGGATCATCCAATACTTTGCCCGAACAAAGGGTCATAGCCTTAGTAGTTTTCTTAGGATTCACTTCAATATTGCTAGGCAATTTTCCTGGGCCTCTCTCAGCTACTGCCTTTGCCAGCTGATCAACTTGCCTCTCAAGATTTTGGATGTGTACTTGTTGAGATTGGGCAAGGCTGTAGAATTGGTCCATCATTTTGTCCACCTTTTGCATGTATTGCAACATCAACTCTTCAAGGTTAGGCTTTTTCTCTTGAGTAGGTTGGGGAGGAAATTGAGAAGCTGGTTGTTAATGTTGGAACCAAGGTGGTCCCATAAGGTTGATCCCTTGATTCTTCCAAGAAAGATTGGGATGGTTTCTCCATCATTCATTATATGTATTGGAAGAAGAATCATTCCTTGGTTGAATTTTTTGTCCACTGTATGCTCCAATGAATTGATGTCTTCTACCATGGTGGTAAGTTCTCTATTGTAACAATCAATAGCCAAATGCCCATATATATGACAATAAGCACACAGTTCCTTAGATTGACTTACCCGATTTAAGAGCAGTTGCATCTAATGATTCAATTCAGCAACCTGTGAACTCAAATTCTGTGGCACATTCACTTCATGCACTCCTACTCTCTTACCCCAAATTGCCTTTTGTTGAGAATTACTAGTCAACAATTCATACAGAGCAATTAAATATGCTGAAGTTGTATCATGAATATATTCTCTTGTAGCTATATCCACCATATTCTAGATTGTTAAGGTCAACCCATCATAGAAATGTTGAACTTGCAATGCTAATGAATATTGGTGGTGAGAGCATTGATAGAGTAGCAACTTGAATCACTCCCATGCTTCATGTATTAGCTCTCCGTTCATATGTGAAAATGTGTAAATCTTATTCCTTAAATCAGTGGTCTTTTGTGATAAGTAGTACTCGGTCATAAAGATGTTATATGTATCTTCCTATGTTCTCAAAGATCCTTCAAGTAGATGAAATAACCAAGACTTTGCAAGATCATTGACACAATAAGGGAAGCACCTTATTCATAAGTCATCCTCTAAGACTCCATTCAAAGGGAAGTTTTGCACCACTAAATAAAATTTTCTTATGAAAGAAAGCGGGTCTTCATTGGCCAAACCATGAAAAGCGAGCAGCATGCTAGAGTGTACCATTTTAAACTCATAATTTCTCGCCCTTTTACTCAGGTGAATGTAATAGGGAGAAGCCATAGTTATAGGACATTGGATGTCCTGAAAACGAAGTCCGATAGGTGGTTGAACTACCTGTTGTTAATTATTAGCATTATTTCTATTCTCCTTAGCTATCTCTTCTTCGTCAGAATTACTCGGCTCAGTTATCTCTAAGGTACTATGAAATCCTAGTGAAGATGGTTACTAAGCCTGTTCCTATAGACGTTTTTGCTTCCTTAAGTACTTTGCTATTTTCTTGACTTCAAGTCAAATTCCAAGTCACCTTTTTGAGATCGGGTCATACACCAAGTACCTAAGTAAGAAAAATCAAAACTAAAAATGAAGAACTAGAAGTAAAATAAGATAAATAAATAACTAAAGTAAAAAAAAAATTAAGCGTTGTCCCCAGCAATGGCATTAAGCTATGAATGTCTTGCTAGTGTAGCTTAACCTCTAAGAGCGCGGAATTGTGCGAAACCTAAAACTAGTGAGCAAAGAAAAGAAACGTTAGAGGATAAGGGAAGCTTGTATTGCTCTTGAAAACACTTGTACAAGATAATCTACAAATGAGGGGCTTTGGCCTATTTATAGCCAAACTAAGAAAACTTTACAAGTTTCTAGAGAATTCTACACTAAGTCTTAGTCTCTAGATAATTGACTTGTTGCGGAACGCCAAGGCATGGAGTTGGATGACCGAGTGCCAAGTAACACTTGAGGCTTTGAAGGATACAATAACGAGGGAATCGGTGTTGGCACTTTCTAACTTTGATAAACAGTTCAAGGTGCATACTGACACATCTGACTTGGCCATTGGAGGGGTTCTAATGCAAGAGGCCCATCCTATTACTTATGAGAGCCACAAGTTTAGCGATGTTGAGAAGCAGTGGTTGACTCATGAGAAGGGGATGCGAGCGGTCCTGCATTGTTAAAGGGTTTGGGAGTAGTACTACCTTAAGGCCGCCATGCCGTTCAAGATCAAAATGGACAATGGAACAGTGAGTTATCATCAGTTGCAAAAGAAACTCTTTAACAATTAAGCACAATGGCTAGACTACTTAGCTGAGTTCAAGTATAAGCTCGAGTATAATCAGGATAAATTGAATATTGTGGTCGACGCCCTTAGCCGCAAGAACGTTGTCACGCCCAGTTATATGACTGAGGGGCTACTCATGGAATGCACTAAGGAGGGTCTTCAACAAGATGAACGAGCACAAACACTTATGGAGCTAGCCAAGAAAGGAAAGACAAAGGCGATCTAGCTTGAGGACGGGATCTTTTACATCAAGGGCCAGCGCATCTATGTGCCGGACTGGGGCACTTGAGGAGATACATCCTTAAAGAATGTTATGACAACTAGTACATTAGTTATCCAGGCACACATTGTATATTGTTCCTCATGTGCAAATGGTATTAGTAGCCAAATTTAAGGGATGACGTAGATGAGTATGTGCGAACTTGTCTTGTGTGTCAACAAGACAAGGTGGAGAACAAGCCGTCTGTTGGACTCTTACAACCATTGCAAATCCCGGGACGCATATAGGAAAGCGTCTCCATGGACTTCATAGTAGGGTTGCCGAGATCAAAGAGATGCACAAACATGCTCATGATTATGGACCGACCATCCAAATATGCTACATTCATCCCGATCCCAAAGGAATGCATAACAAAGGTGACGACTAAACTCTTCATGGGCCATGTCATCAAGTATTAGGACTTGTCAGCAATAATAGTGGCTGATCGGGACTCACGATTCACGGGCAGGTTCTAGACAAAGTTGTTCCGTTTGTTTGGTTCGGGTTTCAAAATGCCCACGACAATGCACCCGCAAATGAATGGATAGACGAAATGAGTGAATAACGTGCTAGAGGTCTACCTCCAACACAATGTGGCGGTGAATCAAGTGAATTGGACAAAGTTGTTTGATATTGCTCAATTTTGTTTCAACTTGCAAAAGAATGAGAGTATCGGCAAGAGTCTGCTCGAGATCATGCTTGAGTACTAGCCCGACCCTCAAAGGACATTGTTGGTGGCTACAAGGGCAGTAGCCCTTTCACATATCGGTTCACCAAGGATTGGTAAGATCGAGCAAAAATGGCTAAGCTATACTTGGAGAAGGCCCAGCAGCCGATGAAGAAGTAGACCGACCACAAATGCACGTTCCATGAATTCAAGAAGGGGAACCAAGTATTGCTGAAACTCTACCAACACAGACACATTTGTGGGGTACACAAGGATTGCATGAAACAATATGAGAGACTATTCATAGTGCTAAAGAAAGTGGAAAATGTAACTTATGAGGTGGAATTGCCCGAAACACTATCCTGACTCTACTCGGTCTTTCAAGTTTTACCAAGAACAACACGATCCGTCAAGGAATGTGTCAACGAGGGCACCCACGGGTATGAGAGACGAGTACGACAATGTTGCTGAAAAGATTGTGGATGATCGTATCGTCCGACATAAGAATCACGTACCATCAAAGAAGTACTTAGTGCAATGGTGTGGGCTACCGAAGTCCAAAATACATTGGGAGTCATTCAAGAAGTTGTGGTTATTCGAGGAGCTCATACAGGTGCATAAAGCTAGTTAAGGCATCAAGGATGATGCCTTGTTTGAATGGGGGAGGATTACATGGTTTGCTTATGTTTGTCCGTGGCTAACCAGACACGCACTACTAACTATAGAGATACTAGCGAAAAATCAGGAGCATTTGTCGCGCCCCATTTTTTCGCGATGAAAAAAATAAAAGGTGTCATAAAATATGTGATTTTATTTTAAAATAAGTGAAAAGGGACCTAAAATGGACTTTAAAAATGCGACAATTTGGGTCCAAAATTTAGTCTAAAAGGGTTTCTAAGAAAAATTAGGAGTCGCCACTTGGTATTGAATTTGGGTGTACCAAGTCACTCAAAAAGTGTTTTTAAATAAAATAAAATAAAATAAAACCCTTTTCGACGACTCTAGATCTTTGAAAACAGAGAAAATGAGTTCGGGAGTCATGGTTGAAGAAAGAGAAGACAAAGATTCGATTAACTCAAACCTGAGGCACCTTTTCAACCTAGTCTAAGCTAGTTGCGTGGTTTAGTCAAAATTTTCTTAATATAACCCTTAAATTTATCACGTTTGGACATTTACTATATGAATGCAAATAAAAATGTCGAGAGGGGCAAAATGTCCATTCAAGAGTTTAATTGAACCAATCGCATTAATTGCGAAGGCCAAAATAATTCTTTGAAGGTGTCACGAGTATGCAAATGATGAAATTAAAAGAAAAGAAAAGAAATTAAATTATATACATAGATATAAGTGATCAAAGAAAAAAGGGAATGCAACATAAAGGGTATGAGAGGCAAAAACTCGTGACATAATTTTCTTATACAGGGATTAATGAGATATTTAAACTAAAAAGTTATAATCACCCATTTCCAATGATCAAAGAATAATTCTCCTAACATAGACAAACAAATGAACTAACTTAAATGAGATGCAATTCTAAATGACATGATTAACACATATAGAGGATATGGGGTAGAGGATAATATAATAGACAATATCATGCAAATGAGAAAAAATCCTAAAAATAAAAAATATGCATGAAAAATGTAATGAATATCACATAAAGATGAATCTAATGCACGAACGATCTAAGGGTCTAGCATTGGACTAACCCATTTCTAAAAATCCTTACTAGCGTTCGACTAGTAAGTAAACAAAGGGAGAAGGCACAACTAACGTTGGACTAGTGTGTTAACGCCATGCATTAATAATACATAGTAAAACAAATGAGGTATAAATTAAAACAAATAAACACATAAGAGCACATAGCACGTAACACGTAACACGTAAACATAATATTTAGATACAAATATCCTAAAGAAACGAGTAAACACGTAATCACACAAGCATGCAAGCACACAAACAAATAAAAATAAATAGAGACTTAACTATTACATTCGGGGGCCCTAACTACAATCTAAAGGAGTAAATAATAAAAAATAATATCTAACTATTACAATTTGACATTTAAATGCCTCTCAAATAATCAAAAATAAAATAAAATAAAATAAATAAAATTAAAAATGAATAATAAAAGAAAAGAAAAGAATAATAATAAATAAAAGAAAAACACTCAAAACATGTAATTGCACATAAAACATGTTGGAGCACATAAAAGAAATTTAAAATAACAAAGATGTTACCTCTTTTGAAGTGGTGACTAAGTGGGGGTAAAATTGGCTCTACTGAGGCTCCAAAATGAACAAAATGATTAAGGCACCAATTTAATTAACAAATAAGTCATGAAAAAATGGAATTAAACATGAAATCAATCAATTGAATTATTCAAATGGAATATAATTCACAAATAAAGAGGAAAAACAATTTCTATTTGAGAAATAAAATCTGCCAAGGACCTAATTGCAAAGATTAATAAAGTTTTAGGGTCAGATTATAATTACTACAAAAATTAGAGGTCCAAATTAAAAGAAAAATACAGTTTAGGAACCTATTTGCAATTAATTAAGGACCTAAGTGAAAGAAATTTAAAATATTTTGGGCCACAGTAAAACTATTCCAAAAATCAAGGGTTAAAGTGCAAATTTGCTGGCATATCTTCTTAAGAAAACAGGCCACGGGGCCATTCTCTATTTTTCCAGGCCAAAGGCCATTCGGCCCAACCAAAAGTCCAAGGCAAAAGGAGCGGGCCAATCTTTTATTTCGACCCAAAATTAACCAATAAAACGGATGGGCTTGACCCCCAGCCCAAGCCAAAAACCCAAAACAAATAAACCAAACCCACTCTTACAAATCCAACCAAGTATTATTACCCAAAAACCTAAACCATAATACTAAACCCAACAAGATAAACAAATGAACTAAAATTATTAAACCACAATTATGATCTAAAATCCATAATTAATCTACCAAGAACAACTTAAAAGAAAATGATAGAATTATTAAAATTTAAAAGGGTGAAATGGAATCGATTGCAAAAGTGTTTGGATTATAGTGAAATTAATTAAAAAATTGAGAGGCAAAATACAATTTTGGAACATGCAGCCTGTACCAAGAAGCTTTCTCCTCAGCAATCCGAAACTCTTCGCAGCTGGTGGCCATGGCGGCCTTCGGCAGCGCCACCGCCGGCAAATTTTTCGGTCATAAAATAAAATAAAAATCGATTTTTCACGTAGATTCCATTTTCAGAATTATTTTTTACAAAAAAAAAAAGAATCAAAAGTGGCGAAATTGCCAAATTACAGCCGTGATTTTTATTTTTTAAAAACACTTAAATCTTTACCAAAAATCATAAAATTTATACTGCAACACTCCTTGTGAGTTTCACAATATAACTATAAACTGAAATCAATAAAAACAACAACAAACATTGCAACATTAAATCAAAACAAGCCCCCTAAAAATGACAATAATAATAATAATGAAAAAAAAGCAATAGAAAAACACAAATTAGCAACTAAACATGCTTATAATATAATTAATCAAAAAACTGGAAAAAGAATTAAAAATGAAAGGAGATACCTCTATGATAGCATTAATCCCTTTGCCTAAGAATTTGATGAAATTCCGAGCCTTCAACCATTTTTATTGGCCTTGCCCCTTTCTTCTCCCAAGGCCAGAGAGAGGGAGCAAATGAGGGGGTTTTCTTCCTCCTGCCCTTGTCTGAGAGAGAGTCTGAGAGTGAGGGATTTCTGGGGAGTCCTCCTTTGCAATTTTTCTCCTTCTTCCTCTATTCGTTGAGCCAGTCGAGAAAGGGAAAATTTTCTTCTTCCTCTCTTTTCTGTCTTTTTCGTTGGGAGCTCCAGTGGAGAGGGGAGAGAGCTGCTTGCAATTTTTCCTTGCTTCCTTTTTCTCCTTCTACCCGAGGACATATCAAGCAAAATTGGAGCCTTTTTCCTTGGTTGAAAGTGTCATCATGATGTCTAGACATCATAATGGCTAGAGACATCATGATGACTAGATATCATGATGGCCTCTTTTTTTTATATTTTATATTTTTTAATTTTTTTATTCTACAAAAATAAGAAAAACATATATTAAAATGTAAGAAAATAAATGACTCATCAAATAGAAAATAATCAAGAAAATATTAAAATTTGACAAAATTTTGGTGTCTACACCATTAATAGAGGCACACCCTATTGTAACAATTAAATAGGAAGCCATGGTGGTTTGGCAATGCATGGAGGCTCTTCCAAATATTATTAGAAGTATGTAGAAATCCTTACGGCCTTTTGAATCACTTTAAGTTGTTCAAGAGCCATGTGTAATAGTTTAGAACTTTGTATATAAGAGTTAACCTTCAATAGAAGAATCTAAAGATTAAGCGTAGGAAGAGTTAGGGAAGCAACTTGGGGAGCTTTTGGAGTCCCAATCCATAACTCCCTCCAAAAGCCCCTTTGGTGCACCCATTCTCTTTCAATGCAAGAAGGATGGGATATTGAGTATATGCAATGACTATAGGGCACTCAACAAGATGACGGTAAAGAATAAGTATACTGTACTCCTTATCGGGGACTTGTTCGACTATCTTCAGCTAGCGAAAATCATGTCCAAACTTGACTTACACAAGGGGTATTGCCAAGTGAGAATCAAGGCGTTCATAGGTCAAGTGTTGAATAACTGCTAGTGCTGCATGATGTGTGTGCTTATAGAAAATTAAGCAACCCGTGACAAGTGGGATATCAAAGTCCATTTCTCATGTTTTCATAGTCAAAAATCCAAAATACTAAAGCATAGTTTGGCTTCTATGTTCTTCTAATTTGTTCTTAGTATTTTGGGCATATATCTCAGTGTTCAAACCACCAAATGACTTGATTCATATGATATTGAAAATCTAATTCAAAAGGCTACAGTTTTTAAGTTTTGAGCAAGAGTGTGCAAGAGCAGATTTGGCTTCATTGATAGAGTTTTTTGGTTTCCAAGAGGATTTTGTGTATGGATTCAAGCAATCCATTTGTGGATCAGTTATAATCAGTGCTGACTATCAGTTTGGTCATCACACTGGAGTTTCTCCAATTCCAACTTGGGCGCTAGAGTTTAAGCCAGAGTTTATGCTAGAGTTCATTGGAAAAATGCATGAAAACGTTATTTTTTAACTCCAATAAGCTCAATTCTCCTCCATTTTACTTTAAGAAACTATAATTAGGTCTATCTAGGACATTTTTAGGGTGAGAAAACATTAGGCTAAGATTAGTTAATTATTTTACAACTTATTTTCTTAAGAGATGAAGAAGGAAGCATGGAAGAATCAAAGAGAAAGATCAAAACAGAGATTAAAGTAAGGGAAATTGAGAAATTTTCTTTACTTGTATCTTCTTAATTGTATCTTTTCTTTGAATTATTGATTTTTAATTATGACTATGTTGAACTAAATTATTCCTAGGGTTAGGATTTTGTGAAGGAGATTTGATTATTTGTCTTAGTTAAATTCTTAACTTTTGTCTTGATTTATTTATCTTGATTTAATTACATGTTTGTGATTGGCCACTATAGAAATGCTCTTAAAATTTGTATTGAATTGTGAAGGGATATACAATCGTGTACTAGATAGAAAAATATACTTAATCTAATCATGATAGTATATTAAGATATGTATGATGTAATTACGTCATCTAAGATCTTACAGGTTTTAATTAAATGTTTATGACCTTGAGAGAGACGTGAGATGTAATTAGACACAACTTAGATGTATCAAGAGATAATCTAAGATAATTGCATGTGATACGTTCTTAGTTTGTTAAGAAATAACTAGAAAATTAATTCAAATTTTGGATCAAGATCTAATACCCTAGTCCCTTGCCAATTGTTTTCTCACCTTTATTTTATTTGATTTAATTATTTATTCTATTTCGTGACTAGGGAGTAAAAATCCTTTAACTTAGGTAGGAGTAGCAGTCTTTCTCCTCTTGTGAGAGCTTCTCTTTCTCCTTTTAAGAGCCTTTCTCCTGTTCATAGGAGTTCTCCCACAAATTTACTCAAATTCAAAAACCCAGGGATCTTGCTCACAAATCCCGCCAAGCTTATTTAATTCAACTATATCTTTGTTTGTTTTAGATCATCTCAATGTAGTATGACTTAGGGATCCCGCTTTTTAATTTTGGTTTGAAAGATTTATGGTTTTACTTTAGCTTGGATCTTGGCCTTGGGTCTTTACTTTTTTTCAACTTTCTAACTATCTGCACTTTGTTTGTTTAATTTCTGTTCTGCAGGTTTACCAATCTCATGTATATCATTGGTTATTATAAAGGGTCACCATTAGCATCGCAACCATGACAACGGGGTTTAAAGTAGTTTTTCAAAAATTTAATCTCTCCTCCATTGAGATGGAAGGAGTAGATCTAAACGAGGAAAATATAGAAAGGAGTATTGAAGAATGTAGACTGAGTTTGATAGGAAAATGCATTGGAAAGAAGACAGAAAACTTCAGAGGGATTAAAAACTTCACAAATCATGTATTGGGTTACCCTAGGAACTTAAGGGTGATAGAGTTTGAGGCAAACACTTTCTAGTTCCACTTTGAGTCTAAAAATGATAAAGAAAAAGCTCTTCATAGGCGACCATGGGTTATGGACAATCAACTCCTGGTAGTGAAACATTGGGGAAAAGGGATGGAACATGATCCCTCAGCTTTTACATCAGCCTATCTATGGATGCACGTATGGAACTTACTAGTTCATTGGTTGAGCAGATCTGTAAGGTTCAAGTTAGGGGAGGTGTTCAACTCAGTGAAAGAAGTGATTATTCCACTGGGGGGAGGGGGAAAAGTTGGAAGACGCGTGAAGCTCTTAGTTGACATAAATGTGACCAAACAACTTGTGAGAGGGACCATAGTCAAAATGGGGGGAAAGGCGTACTAGGCAGAATTTTCGGTATGAGAAATATCCTGACTTTTGCTACAAATGTGGGATTGTAGGGTATGGTGACAAGAACTGCCAGGAAAGTATCTTTAGTAACTAGAACTAGAGAGAGGAACAATATGGTGCATTGATAAAGGTAGGAAATATTATGGCTTCACCCCCGAGAAAAGGTCCAGAAGTGAACCTATCAATGGTAGCCTTAAAGCCATTCAAAGAGAGAGTGCAATGGAGTATGGGGTGAAGGAGGGCAAATCTAGAGGAAGGGTAGGAAAAGCCACAGCCTTGGGGGTCTTAGACCAAAAATTGAAGAGTAGTAATAAAGAGGGAAGGGAAAGATTCAGGGGACTCAATAGGTAGGACAGGAGAGGGTCAAGTAAAGACAAAACAAGGGAGAGAGGAGTCAACAGTTGACAAATAGGATGAAAAAAGAGCCCTAGGTACAAACCCAGGGAAAGATTCTGATGACCAGTCATTGGTGGGAGACGTTACCAATAATCGGCAAATGGAATCACAGTCAGAAGAGACTCAACAGAAGATAAACATGAACAACATGTGGAAGGACCAGAATTAGGAATATGAAACTGATATGGAAACGGAGTTTCAAGCAGAAGTTAACAAGGAAAATGAACCTCCAATAACCTAGGGACAAAGTTTATCTCTAGGGAAAAGGAAGCAGTGCACAAGAAACAGAAGAACCCCCCTGAAAGAAGTACACAATGAAACAGGCAATAGCAGAATTACTAGAAAAAGGAAAGCTACAACAGGAGATGAAGATGAAATCATGACAGAAGGGGATGTGTTAATGATGCAAGAGGCAAAACTGGCAATGGTTAGTGGAATGTTCTTTAAAACTAGATGGGTATTGGAGGCTAACCCCCTTAAGGCCTTTACTTGGTAAATGAATGATGCAGTGTGGAATTGCCAAGGTATTGACAGCATCTTGGCAATTCCCCAGCTAAGAGGTCTTAAACCTCCACTCCTCACATATTGTTTTCCTTTGTGAAACAAAAAACCAGAAAGACTTTATGGAAAAAGTAAAAACAAAATAAAATATGACAGTGCATATGTAGTGAATTCTAACGGGAAAGCTGGTGATTTAACCTTATTTTTGAACAATAACATTAAGATCAACATATAGAAGCCATTGACTTTATGTTAGAGGCTTGTTTTGAGGAACAGGATAGCAAAGAACTGTGGTGGTTCATTGGGGTATATGCAAGCACAGATGAAAAGATCAGGAAAAAACAATGGATCCAGATTAGAGAAAAGAGTAGAAAATAGGATAGATAGGTCATAGTAGGGGATTTTAATGATATAATATCAAATGAGGAGAAGTGGGAGGAAAGATGGAGACCTAACAGTAGTTTTGTTGACTTTAGACACTTTATATAGAGAGCAATGAACTGTCTGATTTGGGGTATGAAGAAATCTCGTAGACCTAGAGCAACCAATGGGAGAAGGAAGGAGAAGGGCAAGAGAGACTAGCTAGGTGTCTAGGATCCCCAGAATGGTGCTCAACTTTCCCATGAGCCAAATCACTAAAAATGAAAAAAGAGATTCAATTTTGACAAAAGGTGGTTCTTTAATGAGAAAGCAAGGAGGGTAATCTCTCAAGCATGGGAAGTGAACCACCAAGGAAAATCAAAGCCTGCAAGGTTACAATTCTGGAGTGGAACAAGAGAAATAAGAACAATGCCGACCTGAAAATCAAGTGTTTAAAGGAACAAATTTAGGAAATGTTCAACAAGGTGAAAAAACCAGGGGATAGGATTAGTGAAAGAATTGAAGAGAAAATTAGGACAAGCATACAAAGAGGAGAAAGAGTTGTGGCAACAAAAAGTAAGGGTCAAATGGTTAAGAGAGGGAGATAGAAATACAGCCCTCTTCCATGCTTCTGTTAGGGACAGGAGAAGGATGAACAGAATATCAACCCTACAGAAGAAAAATGGAAACTGTTGCAACACAGAGGAAGAGATACAGGAGGAGCTAGTGAGTTACTACCATAATCTCTTTGCATCAATAGGCCCTTACAATCTGGGAGTGGTGCTAGAGGGTGTCCCTTGCTCAATAACCAGTCAGATGAATGCAAGATTGATTAAACCAGTAGATGATACAGAAATTAAGGAAGCAGTGTTCTCCATGCACCCAGACAAAGCCTCGAGCCCTGATGGTATGTCCCCATATTTTTTTCAAAAATTCTGGCATGTCATACAAGCTGATGTTGTAAATGCAGTTAAAAGTTTCTTTCATGGTGGTCACTTGCTTAAGGCCATCAATGAAACCTTGATCACCCTGATCCCAAAGTTACCTATCCCATTAACTTGACTCACCTTAAATCCATTAGTCTTTGTAATGTTTTGTATAAAATAATTACAAAAATTCTTGCAAAAAGATTGAAAAAAATGCTGTCATTTTGCACAAATGCCTCCTAGTCAGCTTTTGTACCAAGGAGGTAGATTCTAGACAATGTGATCCTTGCTCATGAATTAATGCATTTTCTTAAAAACAAGAGGAGAGGGAGGGAAGGTTTCATGTTGATCAAACTAGACATGGCCAATGCATATCATAGGGTAGAATGGGTCTATATTGGTACGCTAATGTTTAAAATGGGTTTTTGCCCAAAATGGATCCAATGGGTGGTGGATTGTCTTTCCTCTGTCTCTTATTCCTTTAACGGGTAAAATACACTAAACCCCCTTGTGGTTTGGGTTATTATCATAAAGTTTTCTTATTATTTAAAAACCCCCAAAGTACCCCCTCATAGTTTGGATTAATTTAGGCAATGAACGGAAATTGTTTAATTTGACGGGAAGTGAATTACACACGCTTGACAAGCGAGTGTGATAATAATACATCAAGGGTAATGTGATAATTTTACGTTTTCTTTTCTTTTTTCCTTGTTCTCCCTTTTTCTTCTTTCTCCTGAACGATCTGGAGTAGAAATTACATGAATTTAGATGAAATCTAAGACGCAATGATGTTGAAGATGACGATGACGGTGGTGACCATGGCAATTGAAGCAGCAAAAATTACCATTGATAGATTGATTTGTACACTTCCATCACTGTACCAGATGAATTTAGTTGTAAACTTGGGGCCTGCTGTGCGGGACAAATCCTCCTCCTCCAGCTATACCAGGTGGGTTTGGGATGTAATCAATTGGTGGGCTGAGCAGAGAGTAATATGACATTGAAGGTGGTGGCGGGCTTGGAACAAATACAGATGGATTGTGATTCAAGGGAGCTCAACGGAATGGAATGAAAAGAATGGAAAGTGATTTCAGCCATAGAGATCCACTAACTGCGACCGCCTCAAAGTTTCAATGGATTGTTTAAAGGATCTGGCAAAAGCATCAAAAGACTCTTTTGCGCTGTTGGCATTTTGCAATCTTTCTGGGTGAGAGAACAAGAAACAAGAACCCATTTTCCACAAATCCAGCAAACAAAAAAAAAACGTACAGAGGGTAGAGGGAGAAAAGGAAGCCAGGAAAGTTTCTCTGCTTTTTCTTCCAAAATTCTCTCTGCCATTGGAAAGCTTTTTGAGTACTTTTTCTGCTTCTAAATTTGTACTTTCTTTCTACGTAGCACTGGAAAAAAAAAGTCCTCTTTTTTTTAAAGTATTTCTTGCAAAATCGTTTCCTTCTTTTTTTGAGCTCTTTTGCGGAACAATTTCTGTTAGCAATTGGATCGGGTCGGGCTAATTTCCGAGGGCTGGACTAGTGCAATTCGGAACTTGGAAATGGACTCAATGGAGGCAACTTCAGCTTCAGCTTCTGCTTCTGTTGCAGCTTGCGACTCTAGGTTCGAATAATGGTTTGGGAGGGCTGTTATCGGCTGTGATGCCAGCGGACATGGGCTCGATTGAGGTGGATACGGTGACAGAGGCCGAGTTGAAGGAGAATGGGTTTTTAGTTGAATGGTGGCTGTGGTAATTGGTAGCTGTTCTACTGTTGTCGAAGGAAAAAATGGAGATTTGGAGAAGATGATAAGTTTTGAAACAAGGTTAATATAGGAATTTTATATTTTCCGTCAAATTAGACGATTTTCGTTCATTGCCCAAATTAGTCCAAACTATGAGGGGGTACTTTGGGGGTTTTTAAACAATGAGGAGGTTTTATGATAATAACCCAAACCACAAGGAGGTTTAGTGTATTTTACCCTTCCTTTAACCTTAATGGTCAGAAGGTGGGGCTAGTTAGACCTACTAAAGGCATTAGACAAGGGGTTCCTCTATCCTCTTATCTTTTTCTGATTTATGCTGAGGTGTTTTCTAATATGATAGATAGGGCAATCAGAGAGAGAGGTATCACAAGAATTAGCATAAGTAGAAATGGTCCTATTATGTCTCATCTATTTTTGCAGATGATGCCCTTTTATGTTGTAAAGCTAGCCGTAGAGATGCTGGAGTAATCAAGGAAATACTGAGCCAATATGAAGCAGTCTTTAGCAAAAAAGTCAACTTTGAAAAATCTGCTGTATTCTACAGTAGAAACACTCTAATAGAAATAAGGATTGAAGTATGCAAAGAACTGGGAAGTATGAGGGAGGCTACCAGTGGCAAATACGTTGGGCTGCCAATGGTCATTGGCGGAACCAAGAATCAAGTTTTTGGCTATGTCAAGAGCAACATTAACAGCAAACTCTAGTGTTGGAGGAATAGACTTTTAAGTTTAGCCGGCAAGGACATTGTAATGAAATCTATCCTAATGGCCCTACCCAACTATACCATGTCTTGTTTCAAGTTACCAAAAGGATTATGCAAGGAGATCTACAGGAAAATTGCATCATTCTAGTGGAGTGGAACTGACCAGGAGGGGAGAATGCATTGGGTAAGTTGGGACAAACTGATAGATACAAAAGAGGAAGGAGGAATGGGATTTAGAGAGTTGGAACATTTCAATACAGCTCTCCTAGCCAAAGAGTTATGGAGACTTATAAGCCAACCTAACCTATTAGTGAGCAGAGTGGTAAAAGCAAAATACATTAGGGGAATGGCAGATTGGAAAAGAGAACCACCCAAAGCTGCATCCTGGGTTTAGAAAAGCATTGTAAGTACAAGGCATCTGCTATGGAGAGGGATGTGGTGGAGAGTTGGAGATGGGAGAAACGTTGACATATGGTGTGACAGGTGGATTACAGGAGTAGAGGGTGGTATCCTAAAATCCCAAAGGGATAGTAATACCTATATACATTGGGTAAGTGAGTTACTAGAAGAAAAGAGGTGGAACAAAAGGTTGCTATCAAAACTCTTTAGTACACATGAAGCTGAGAAAATAGCAAGTATCGCTCTTAGCATATACTAGAGGAAGGGCAGGTGGGTGTGGAATTTTTCAAAAATCTGGGGTATATATTATCAAATTAGGATATGCCTTAGCAAAGCAATTAAACCACAATGCTAAAATGACAAGGGTGAACGGAGGACAGACAAGTTGGGATGATACTAAAGGAAAGGTCTGGAAGTTACTGTGGGGGTTAAATGTAAAAAATAAACTAAAGCACTTCATGTGGAGATGATTATCACATAGTTGCCAGTGAATGAAAAAATACACAGCAGATCTGGCAAATGAGAAATATGGTGTAAGTGCTGAGAGGAAGAGCTACAAATAGTGGAACACTTATTTTTCAGATGTAACAATGCACAAATGATATGGAAACTAGCTCCTATTAAATAGGATGGTCTAGTAGACCTGCAAGCAGATTTCTGGAGATTGTGGTAAGGAATGCTGCAAGCAAGAGAACGATTGAATGAACAGGACTATGCAAGTTAACGATCAACATCCTCTGGCAAATCTAGAAAGCCAGAAACATGATGTAGTTCAATGACAGGAAACAAGATGAATGGCATGCTGTACAACCAGCACAACAATATTGGACAGAGTTCAAGGAAGCTATGAAAGGACAGGAAAAAATGAACATTACAGAAACAACACAACACCTAGCCCAAAAGATGTGGAATCCACCAAACTTAGGGTCACTCCTAATCAACACGGACGTAGCCATCTTCCTTCACAAATCAAGAACATGTATTGGAGTTATTGCAAGAGATTGGCAAGGGAAGATCATCAAGGTTTGGGCAAAAGGAGAACGAAAAAATGGTATACCATTAGACAAGGAAGTACTGGCAGTCAGATGGGCCTTACTAAAGGAGTAAGGCTGATGAAGCTGGATAGAACAACATCATAGTGCAATCGGATTACAAGAGTCTGATAGACAAAGTCAAGAGCAGAGACACCAATGATAGCTCAATTGCAACAATCTTAGAAGACATTCTAGATTTGGAGCAGATGTTTCTGAAATATTCATTCTCATTCATCTATAGGGAAGGAAACACATGCAGCCACCAACTAGCAAAATTTGCATCTCAACTGGTAAATGAGGTGATATGGGAAGAGAGCTTCCCTTAATTGCTAGTATAATTAGCACAGAATGATAGAAGGGTAGTGGCCCTTTTTTGTACTTAATACTTGCACTATCAAGTGTTAATATTAATATAAATGATATTACCGTTTGACAAAAAAAAGTAAAAATCCTTTCAATTTGAATTTTATTAATTTTCATAATAATTAAACTAGAGAAGATTAACTCGCTCTTGTGGGTTCGATCCATGGAATACTATAGATGAATTATTACTATGATCGACCTTGTGCACTAGCAGGAATTTATTGATCAAGTTTTTGGCACTATTGCCAGGCATCGTGCTAAGTTTATCTACTTTTGTTATTTTGTCTTTTCTTTTTATTTTTATTTCTTCACTTTCATTTTTATTTTTTTGCTTAGGTACCTTGGTTTAGATGGTTTTGGACATTCCTAACAATCAAATCCACCACTAGCTCCACCTACTAAACTTCATCTGAGGGACATCCAATGTCGCATTATAGCCGCTTCCCCTACACTGTATCTGGCTGAGTGATTGGATTAGGAATTATGAGCTCAAGACCTTGAATTTAATATGATTCCTATTTTTCTTGGTCTAACTAATGAAGACCCATTATCTTTTACTTGAAAAGTTTACTCTGTGGTGTAGAATTTTCCATTGCATGGGATATTGAAAGATGACCTGCGAATGAGGTATTTTCGCTATTGTCTCAAGGATCGTACTAATTCTTGGCTGCTAAACTTACCTGAGGGATCCTTGAGAATTTGGAAAGATGTCTACAATATATGACCAAGTACTACTCTCCGCAGAAAACTATAGATCTAAGGAAAAAGATTTGCTTCTTTACTCAAATGAAGGGAGAACCCATTCACGAAGGTTGGGAACGATTTAAATTGCTGCTTGCTTAATGTCCTCGTCACCAGTATCCTTTGGCTCTATAAATGCAGTTTTGCTATGATGGGCTGACTTTCATGATTAAAATATGATAGATTTTGCAACAGGAGGGTACATTGATGATAAAACTCTAGAAGAATTAGTTGCAATACATGAGTTTATTTCTAGTGATTCTCAAGAAGATAAATTTCTAAGGAATTGGGTTCACAAGTGGCCGAATTGAGTTGTTACATGCATCAGATGCAGTTATTGATAAAAGGCAAAACTCAGTCTCCATAACCGTGTTCTAATTGCAATACGTATAGGCATACAAGTGCAGACTATTGCAACAGAGAGTCCCTGCTATGCTGGAAGATATGAAATTTGCTAGAGTATATAGTGGACCAAAATTGCAGCAAATGAATGACCTCTTTTCCAATACATAGATATAATGAGGGGTGGAGAAATCTCCTTAATTTATCTTGAAGAAATCAAGGGATCATCATTATGGGACCACCTAGGTTTCTAGGTTAGCTGTTGAGATCTCAGTATTTGCCTCCACTTGTTCAAGAAAAGAAACTGTGTGTCAAAGACATGATGTTGCAATATATGCAGAAAATGAAGCAAATAGCTCAATCTCAACAAACTTCTATTCAAAGTTTGGAGAGACAAGTAGGCCAATTGGCTAAGGCCCTAACTAAAAGTGAGCCAAGTAAATTTCCCTGTACTACTGAAGTGAACCCAAAAGAAGGTACAATGTCAATATCCCTTTGCTTGGAGAAAGTGTTGGATGATCCAGTAGCTAAAGTAAATCTGGTACTTGAGAAGAAATATGAGATTAAAGTGGATGATTGAAGTGAGAAAATTGAGGAGGCCAAAAAGGGTGAAAATGATCAACGTATGAAGTTGACTGAAGTAAAAGCTTACATGCCACCTATTCCCTTCCTGCAAAAGCTTAAGAAAAATGCAATTGATGAGCTGTATTAGAAGTTTGTGGATATGCTTAAGAAGCTACAAGTCCATATGCCTTTTTTTTTTGTTGTTGTAGTTTTGGCAAACATCCCTACTTATGCAAAGTTCTTAAAGGAGATTGTGTCTAATAAAAAGAAATTAGAAGACTTTGTAGAGGTGTCTCTTACTGAGGAATGCAGTGCAGTGATTCAAATCATCTTCCAATTAAGATGAAAGGTCCATGGAGTTTTATTGTGCCTTATCAATTTGAACATATTCTTATTGATAAATGTTTATGTGACCTTGGATTTAGTGTTAATTTGATGCCCTTATCATTTTTTTTAGGAAATTGAAGTTAGCTAACCTAGTGCCTACTTAGGTGATTCTTTAATTGGTTGACCATTCAGTTCGATTTTTAATATGCATTATAGAGGATTTACTAGTAAAAGTTGTTAAATTTTATCTTCCTACTAATTTTCTAGTTCTTGATATGAAGAAGATATTTCTATTCCTGTCATTCTTGGTAGAGGATTTTTGGTTGTGGAATGGGCTAATATTGATTTATTAGAAGGAAAGTTAACTTTAAGGGTTGGTAAAGTTAACTTTAAGGGTTGGTAAAGAAAATGAGGAATTTAATATTTTTGAACCCTTAAAATATCCTTCATATGATGATATTTGTTCTTGTATTACTACATCTAATGATTTGTATGTTGAGAGATATGTATTAGAGTAGGATTAGGAGTCATTCCCTTGCAAAATCATCGTGCATATTCTTCTTCAATGATCGTGCAATGGAGATGTGGAAAATTATGTAGAATTGTAGGCACATGCTAAGGAAGCTATGAAATTATTCGAGATTTGTTCTTGTATCACTGCATCTAATGATTTGTATGTTGAGAGATATGTATTAGAATAGGATTAGGAGTCATTCCCTTGCAAAATCATCGTGCATATTCTTCTTCAATGATCGAAAAGTGCAATGGAGATGTGGAAAATTATGTAGAATTGTAGGCACATGCTAAGGAAGCTATGAAATTATCCAAGCCATATTTTCTGTCTTAATCTTCTCTAGCTATGTTTGGTTAAAGGCGTTAAATTTAACACTTATCAGAGGCAACCCGACTTTCATTTAAATTAAATTTAATTTCGCTTAATATTGTTTTGGGTTTAGTGATGGTGTTTAGTTACTTGATATTTTAATATTGTGTTTGGGTAATATGGCGGTATGTTTAACCCCTATTTATAGTGTTCACTTGTTCTTTTTGTTTTGGTAGAATTGTTTCTCAAGCTTGATTATTTGATAGTAACTTGCAACTCCCCGCCCACTCCGTTTGGTCATTGGAATTCATTTATTATCAGGGAAATTTCACTTTCATCTCTTTTCTTGTTATTTGTTCTTTATTTTTATCCCCAACATTGAGGACTGGGGAATTAAATTATGGTGGTAAAAGGTAAAGTGAAATTTTTGGTTAAAATTTTCAAAATTTTTATTCTTATTGTCCATTCCCTAATATGAAATCACTTATATTTCAAGTATTATTACTATTAAGGTTATGCATTTATGAATGTGTTAAGTGTTGAATGGTATTGTTTTAGAGTACTCTTTGGTTAATACTTGGTATTTTAAAACTTTTTCAATTTTGGCTAACTTTTCTAGGTATTGTAAATATTATTCTAGCATTTTTCTTGTGAATTTGGCCTAATTATTACTTTTAGTTCTCTATATTATTGGGAAATGAAGCAGGTTTTTATGTTCATGTTTGTGCTTGTATACTTATTTTATTAAGTTGATCTATACTTCGTCGGTTGTTGCTGCTGCCTAGTAACTAGGGGTCTTTACCTAAAAATGTCGTCTTTCACATCAAAAAGTGGCGATGTTTATGAGTATGTGATTCTTAAGCAGTAAAAAAATGAGTAACTGGGTTTTTTCATTTGGAAGATATTGAAGTTCGTGTTAAAAGGCTTGAACGGTTAAGAATTAAGAGTATTCCCTTTGTCAAATGTGACAAAAACTTAAGTTTGGGGAATTTGCAGAGAAGTTTGAAAAGAAGAAAAAAGAGGAAAATAATATGTGGATTATGATACTAGTCTGTGGATCCATGTGGTTATGTATTCGAGATTTTGGTTAATGATTGGATCATTTATAGGGAAAGGTTGGATAAATATTTTATATCCGTAGTTTAGTTAGTCAAAATTGAAAGGGATGATGGTATTAAAAGCTAACTGCAGAAGTATCTCTTTGGCTGTCATCATTAGAATTTGACACTTGTTCATAATTGTTGCTTTAACAATAATAAGCCTTGAATATAGTCATTGTTTGTGTTTAATGGATTTTGTTCTCATTTTTGAGGACAAGCATGGACCAAGTTTGGGGAAATTTGATAGGGTGTAATTTGTAATACATTTTGATGTATAAGTTGCTAATCAACTCTATTATTTGAGCTTTATTTTGAGTAGAGACTACTTAATTTTGCTCTCATATTGTTCTTGACGAGTGCGGGATATACATATATTAATTAGCTCATTCCACAGTTATGTTTTACATTTATAACATCTTAAATACCCTACATACGATTTTTCGCAAGTATACAAGTTGCGATTTTGTATAGGGTATTAAGAGTCGAACCCACAGGAAAGATTTTCGATTACCAGTGATTTTTAAACTCCCTTATTATTTAGACTATCATAAGTGCAAAAAAATTGAATCTACACTATAAAAGTAACAAAAATACAATAGAAAACTTCTAGAGGTATGGAATTCCTTACTATTCTTGCAAATGAAGTTACTGATTAAGTGAATGCTATTATCTTAACTAGTTATGGCGTAATTTCTTTATGTATGTAAAACCTACTCTCGTAGTGAATCAACTATACTTGTAATTAAGCCATACCTACTCTCCTGATCATGAAATTAATTACAAGTTCATTTTTTCTATGAAATTACATGAAACAAGTCACCAAAGTCACATATGTGCTTCTTTACTCTCGTGAGTGAACTCCCTAGATTTATCACTTTCTCAAACTAGTGTTAAATTTCAATTCTCATTGCAAGTTGTCGCGCCCCATTTTTTAAAAAAAATAAATGGTTTAAAAAGTGAATTTTTGATTCGAAAAATGAATAAAGAGCACGGGTCTAAATGGGACTTGAAATGCGATGATTTGACCCAAAATAATAGTTTAAAAAGAGATTTTTAAAACAAAATCGGAGTCGCCACTTGGTATAGAGTTAAGGTGTACCAAGTCACCTAAAAATGAATTTTCCAAAGGAAAAAGTAGAAAAACCCCTTTTAAACGACTCCTAGTTTACGTAAATCAGAGAAAAAGATTCGGGAGTCACATTTGAAGAAACGGAAGGCAAGGATAAGAATCCAAGGCACCCTTTCAACCTAACCAAGGCTAGTTGCGTGATTTAGCCAAAAATTTTCTTATTTTACCCTTAAGATTTATCACATTTGGATGTTCTATATGAATGCAAACCCTAGACCTAAGAGAGTATCAGGGGGTCGAAATTTCTCTTCAAAACTCAATTGGTGCCAATCACATTGATTGTGATGCCCAATGTGGACTCTTTGGAAAGATCACGAGTAATGCAAAAATATGAGACTCTAAGAAAAGAAAAGAAATATAATAGTATACAAATATACATGACCTAAAGGGATGCATCATAACGGGCACGGGGGACTAATGTTCGTGACCCAATTTTCCCTTTAATAGAGGGAATACGAGCGTGCTAAGGTTAGAAAGCCAAACTCGTTCATATCCCATACTCAAGGGGTTATCCCTAATCTAATAAAACAAGATGGACTAATCTACCCCTAATTTCCTAAATGAGATGTAAATCTATATGTTATATGTACATAGGGGTAAGGGATATTTTTATTAGGGAAAATATTATGTGAAAATGATAAGAATCCTAAAAATGGAAAAATATGCATGACATGTAATGTAATCATACAAACATGATCTAGCGAGGTAGGTCCTTAAGGGTTTAGCATTGGACTAGCCCGTGTCTATGAGTTCTCACTAGCGTTGGACTAGTGAAAAATCGGAATGAAGGGCCACAACTAGCGTTGGACTAGTGTGGATTTGAGAAATTGACCACAACTAGCATTGGACTAGTGCGGTGACGTCACACATCGGTTACAATCAAATAAATCATATAAGACCTAATAAAAGCATGTAAACACATAAATCACATATAGCACATAACACATAAGCATGGTATCTAGATGCAAGACCCTAGGAAAGCGAGTAACATATAACACATAGGCATGCAAAAACACACAAGGCAAATAAAACAAATAGAGTCCTAACTATTACATTCGGGGAACCTTACTACAATCTAAAAGGGGAAATAAATAAATAAATAAAATAAATACCTAACTATTACAAATTTGGCATTCAAGTGCCTTTCAAATGATCAAAATTGAACTAAAAATAAATATACCAACTAAAGCCAATAAAGCGAATAAATAAATAAATGAAATAAATCAATAAATAATAAAACATTTAAGAGGCATGCAATTAAGCACGTAACATCACATAGGGCACGTAGGATCAAATAATGTGAGAAATAAGGGATAGAATGTACTTCCCTTGAGTTGGACCCTAATGGAGTGAAAACACTTATTTATCCTCCAAAATAAAAGAAAAGGTCAAGGCACCAATTTATTTGGAGAAAATTAAAGAAAAATATGCAAACACGATCTCACTTGGTCATAAAAACCTTAAACTCATGAATTAAGTGCAATTTAAACAAAGCAGAGTAGTTAATTGAAGCAATCAAGCAATGAAGTTGAAAAATTAAGATACCAAGGACCAAATTGCAAGAAATCAGAACCTAATTGGGCCTTCATAGAACGAGGAGAAACATGTGAGGTTGATTTGTAATTTTTAGAAGTTATTTTGCATGCAAAAACCATGCGAAAGTCTGGAAAGAAACAAGTTCCTGTAACTACCTTCCTATGCTATGGAGCTTCGGCAACCGAGAATGAGTTAGGTATTTTTCAACCAAACATCAAAGCTTTAGACTAGGAAACAGCTACAACAGTATCATAATGCAAACAAGCAACAAGCATAGAAGGAAACCATGCAAACTCTTTAAAACTTTCATGCAGGCTTACAGATGAAACTGCTGCAACAAGAACCTGCTGCACTTTCATTTCCAAACGCAGATTTCAGACCCAAGAACAAGAATAACAAAAATGCAGCAAAGAAATTTAGCAGAAAAATATGTTCAGGCCATTTTTAATAACATAATTATGCATACATCGAATGAAGCTTTCTTCATTTTCTGGTTGCTGGGTTTACTTTGTTCAACACATTCAAACAGCCATAAACTTAATCAAAAGAAAAACTCACGCTTCCTCTGATAAACCCGCATAGGAAAAATCCCAAACTTCTATCCCCAAACCCAGGCCAAACCCACAATCTCTTCAACCAAAATCGAAATAAAACCCAACCTTCCTCAAATAACGAAACCCAGCCACGAAACAGAAAACATTAGATGGAATGCAACCAAGAGCAGATATAGTTGTTTCTTGGGTGAAAAACAGATTTTAGAAACCAAATGGTAAGAGCAGAAAGACCATCTAACATGTATACACCTAGAATACAGGTAAACGGCAAAAAAAAAGAAATAACTTTGGCCTGCAAAATGCAAGAGAAAACGCAAGAAAACAGCAGAAACACATTCAATCTCCAGAATAATGGCAACATTTGAACCAGATTCACATGGCCATCAATTAAATCCCATAAGAACCACATCCCCATCAACAACCCGCATAACGTATTGAGATTAATACCTCAGATCTCCCACCCCAGATAAAATTATCCTTCGAAAGGCAAAGTCATGCCAAGCAATAATAAGAACCCAAAAGGCACAGATTTCATGTATTATGCTTTCTTCAAGAATTAGAATGAACAAGAAATGGAGTTATGATTACCTGATGATGATTCTTGGGCAAGGTTGAGTCCAAAGAAAATGAACAGAAGTTGATTTCTGAAAACCCTCATAGTTTCTTCCTTGCTCTTCCACTTGCAGCTTCCTTTCTCAGTTCTTCCCCCCCCCCCCCGGCAACTTCTTTTCTTCCTTTTGCTTCCTCCTTTCAGGCCGTAGTCGTTCCTGGTTTCCTTTTCTCGCTTTTTATTTCTGTTTTTCACTCTTCCCCCGGTTTCCCTCACTCAGCCGCCGCTTTTGCTCTTTCTCTACTCTCTTCTCTCTTTGGTTCCTTTCCTATCTCACCCTCTCTCTTTTCCAGCCGCCCCTTATACTATTTATAGGAACCCCAGGTTCCTAAAACCCTCACCTCAAAGGTGAGGATGAAGGGTGGGTTTTTTGTATCAGAACTTGAGCCATTGGATCTCTTTCCTACCAACTGCAATTTTTCCTCTTACGTTTTTGCTTTTTTTCCCTTTTTTTAATATAAATAATAAAAATAAAACAAGATAAACAAAAATGCTAAAAGAAAATGTATTTTGTGAACCTTTTCTTCTTTTTTTTTATTCCTAAAAAAGCCTAAAAATAAAATTAAAAGACTAATGAGCAAACGTGGATAATAAAAATAAAATAATAAAATAAATAAAAATAAAAATTTGGTGTCTACACAAACTTAACACCTTAAGATTATCACAATTAATGGCCGGTTAATCATGATTAGATAAGCAAAAGTGATAAATAACTTACTCAAAATAATACCATCAAATAACCAAATAAACATCACTAACAAGATATAGAAAGTTCATCCATAACTCTAGACATAAACTTTAACAAAACATGAAAAACAAGATCCAAACTTATATTATAGTTAAACATGAAATCAAATACAAAAAAGAAAGTGATAGGGGAGAAATCACCCTTGTCACATGAGTTCTAACTCTCCATCTTTGCTCTCCAATTCTTCATCCACATCTAACTACAAATACAAAAAGGATAAACTACACTAACTATACTATACTACTCTAAATAATGAACTAAGGAAATTCTAGTGAAGACTACATTTTTGGTGAGTTTCTCTAGCCTTCCAAAGTTGTGAAAATAGTTTCCAAAGGCTGCTATTTATAGAAAATTCAAGCTCAAGGTGAGTTGTTTCTTAGTTGGCAAAGTTGACTTTTGAACTCACAAAGAGTTGTTCTCCAAGTTTCCACACTCTTCTTCGTCACAGCTAAAATTCTGAGTTGTAAATGAGTTGGAAAGGTTGTGTGAATGCAAAATAAGTTGCAAAACAAATTGCAAAACAAGTTGCAGCAGAAAAACTAGAATACGCGACCTTAGGTGGCGTATTGTATCCCACGTTTTCTCTTTTGCAGGTTTGTACTTTCTGGGTAGAATTCATCCTTGCTCTGTTTTTTGTCCAACTTCAACTGATATTTTTTTGATGATGGAGGCTGAACTTGCCCTTGTATAAAATATGAAATTGTATTCCTTTGAGTTAGCTTTCAAATGCATAAAAAATCATTCAATTTGGAGCTCTGTGGACCGAGAAACAACCAAAATGCCCTCAACTAGTCAGAACTCTGTTTCAGCTTTCGATAGTGAAATTGCACTTCTGTATTTCGATATTTTGACAATGAAAATGATTGAATTAGATTTCAACGTCTTCATACAAATGCAGATCTATCTCTTAGTTTCAAATGGTACAAGAATCATCTCAATTCAATACTTGTATCTCAAGCTATAGCCAAAACATCACAAGGTGTCAAAGCTGAAAAACTTGCATTTCATCATTTGATTATTTTGCACTTCATGTCTTTTTTAAATTACTTCAAATCATCAATAATCATCTAATTATCTTCTCAATTCACTCCAATTGATGATTGAATCATTAAACCTACAAAAATACAAAGTTTTCACCATTAAAATTCATAGAAATGCAATTTTCATATTTTAACCATAAAATACATATTTTCACTAGAATCCTAGTTAATTAGCTATAAAAGTATTTAAAACACACCAAAACTAAATAATAAAATACACTAAAAACACTCAAAATATGCAGTTATCAGTTCTAATAGGTGAATAGCTTAATTGGAGAGAAAATGGACAAAAAACGTGGCGTGAAGGAGCAATGGAAGAAGAAAAGGTCAAGAGAAAAGGGTCTGGCAGGAGTGCCATGTTGCGGCATTTTGGCAATAACTTGAGTTACAAAAATTGAATTGAAATGATTCTTGATTCATTTTGAAACTAAGAGAATT
This sequence comes from Coffea arabica, assembly GCF_036785885.1. NCBI lineage: Eukaryota > Viridiplantae > Streptophyta > Magnoliopsida > Gentianales > Rubiaceae > Coffea > Coffea arabica. The sequence goes on from NC_092329.1 coordinate 42,267,309, forward strand.
ATCTACAATTCTTATGAGACATCAAAATCCAGTTCTCATGTTTTCATAGCCAAAATTCAAAATATTGAAGCATAGTTTTGTTGCAATGCTTGTCTGATCTATTCTTAGTATTTTGGGAATATCTCAGTGTCCAAACCTCCAAATGACATGATTATGGTGGCATTCGAAATCTAATTCAAAGGCCAGAACTTTCATGTTTTGAGAAAGAGATAATTTGACCTTGTTGATAGAGTTTTTTGGCTTTAAAAAGGATCCATGCAATCCATCTGCAGATCAGTTATAACTAGTGTCGACTATTAGTTTGGTTATCACACCAGAGTTTTGCTGATCCCAACTCTATCTCCAGAGATTAGGCCGGAGTTTAAGTTGGAGTTCATTGAAAAAATGCTCGAAAATGTTGTTTTTTTAGCTCCAATAAGCCCAATCCTACCCCATTTGGATACGACTTTAACAAATTATAAATAGGGGCTATCTAGGACGTTTTAAGGGAAAGAAAACATTGGGTTAGCATTAGTTCATCCTTTTTACATCTTCTTTTCTTGAGAGATTGAGGAAGCCTGGAAGAATCAAAGAGGAAGATCAAGATGAAGATCAAAGCAAGGAAAATTAAGAAGTTTTCTTTCCTTTTATCTTCTTAATTGTATGTTTTCTTTGAATTCTTGATTTTTGAATATGTTGAACTAAATTATTCCTAGGGTTAGGGTTTTGTGAAGAAGATTTGGTTATTTATCTTAGTTAAATTCTTAACTTTTACTTTGATTTATTTATCTTGATTTAATTATATGTTTGTGATTGGCCACTATAGACATGCGTTTAGGTTTTGTATCAAACTGAGAAGAGATATATAACTGTGTACTAGATAGATAAACATACTTAGGTTAATCATGAGACTTGGTTAGGGTTTGTATGACGTAATTATATCACCTAAGATCTTATAGGGTTTAACTAAATGCTTATGATCTCGAGAGAAATGTGACATAACTTAGATGCATTGAGAGATAATCTAAGATAATTGCATGTGATATGTTCTTGCTTTGTTAAGAAAATAACTAGATAATTAATTCAAACTCTAGATCAATATCTGATACCCTAGTCCCTTGCCAATTGTTTTCTCACCTTTATTTTATTTGATGTAATTATTTATTCTATTTCTTGATTAGTGAGTAAAAATCCTTTCAATTTGAATTTTTATTATTTTTAATAATAATAATTAAAGTATAGAAAATGAACTCGTCCTTATGTAGGTTTGACCTCCAGAATACTCTAAATGAATTATTACTATGATCGACTCTGTGCGTTTGCAGGAAGTCATCAATTAATCACTCCCCTACAACAATGAGCCAGAGTACCAAACTCTTATAACTAGAATGAGAATAGCTTGGGGGACATCTGATAGGTGCTGATTCTCTCAAGATACATAGTGATTCAATAATTCTTATCTAGTGATGAACTAGGTGAAAGGGGAATGTGAAGCAAAGGAAGAACCAATGAAAAATGCTTGGTAAAGGTGAAAGATATGATCAAGTAGTTCATAAACTTTAAGATTCAATAAATTCGTCGATCTCAAATGAAAGGACAGATGCCTTATCCAAGTTAGTTTCTTCATTCTTTGCCCATTTAACGAAAGAATTATTGGTGGAGATTATCAAGCATTGTGGATATGAATATTAGGACATAAAATGATTGCTGAGCTAAGCTCTTGGATGGATCCAATAATCAATTACCTATTAATAGGAACTACTCCTAAGGATGGAGGTGTAGCTCAAAAACATGAATTCAGAGTTACCAGGCATGCCATCTTTCAAGGTACTCTATATTGTAAATCTTATTTGTCTCCTCAGTTAAAATACATTGCCTCATAAGAGAGAAACTATCTTAAGGAAAATCCACAAGGGGATTTGTGGAAATCTCCTTGGGTCAAGAATGATGGTGAAGAAATGCATGTTACTTGGCTATTATCGGCCCATAGTCTTTGTAGATATTGTTGAATTGGCAACGAAATGAAGCCCTACCAAATGCATCCCCCAATTCATCATATGCAAACTCAGGAGTTGATATCAACTTATAGTCGATGGACATTTGCTTAGTGGGGGATTGACCTACTTGGCCCTTTTTCTTGAACCCCTGGGGGCTATGAGTACTTATTAGTGATAGTAGACTACTTTACTAAGTGGATGGATGCCGAACCACTTATTTCTATCACAGGAAGAGCAATTAGAAGTTTTTTTGGAAGAATATTGTACGCCACTTTGGCAAACATTGTGTTTTGATCTCTGATATTGAAAAAGCAACTTGCTAAAAATCCGTTCCATGATTGGTGTCTGGAATTGAAATTTCAATAACATTTCACTTCTATTGGCCACCCACAAGCTCATGATCAAGTGGAGAATGCAAACTGAACTATCTTGCAAAGATTGAAATCCAAACTTGACCAAGTTAAAATAGAATGGATAGACGAACTCTCAAGTATCTTCCGGGCAATACCGAACACCCAAGATACCCCATTTACTTTAACTTATAGTACAGAAGCAGTTGTCCTTGTAGAGATTGGACTATCTACGTCTAGAATTCAGAACTTCATAATTGAGGCTAATGAGGAAGAACTAAAATATAGGTCTGATGCACTCAAGCAAGTATTTCATTTTTAACTTAATTGATAACCTATTGAAATACACCTTAAAAAGAACATGTTTATTAGACTATCAATTTAATTTACACAGTGTATATTGCTCATTCAATAAAGTGTTTAATAACAAAATATGATTGAAAAGTAATAGAACTCATGATCAATTAGTTACTCATAATGCAAAATGATAGATAGTATGCCTAATTTGAAACCAAATATATATATATGTGTGTGTGTGTGTGTGTGTGTGTGTGCAAAAGAGGAGAAAGAAGTGAGAAACTAATGGCATAATTAAATAAATAAATAAAATAAAAAAAGAAGAAAGTAAAGTTTAATTAGAATTTTTAATACAAATCTAAAGTAATTTTGATCTAATTTGTATCTCATTTTATACTCAACCTCAATGATCATTGTTTGAAACTTAAGATATTAAAGCCGTTCAAAATCTAAATAATGGGGACAAAAAATGCAAAGTCGAAATTGTTGATGAATAGGAAATTGATTTTGACTGTTGGGATTGTTAAATTTCTGTCAATTGTCTTAAATTTGCATAAAATAATAAACTTTAGGGACGAAATTTATTTAGTCAAAATATTAGGATCCAATTTGGTCCATAAACTAAATATTAAGGATCAAAACTGCATTTTCCATTTTATTGAATGTACATCAACTTATGACTACCCTTTAGTGGGTTTTTTTTAATCAACTCTCTTTTTAACGAGAGAGGGTCGGGATTTAAGAAGAAGCAAGGAGGGGAAAAGGAATTTGAATCGAAGACCGCTAAATTCTGGGATCTCATCTTTAACAATTAGATGAAGACCAATTAATAGATCAATGTTGATCATTACGTTGCAAATTTCGCAATTGATTCGACATTAGATGCACATTTTAATGGCCTGACTAGAAAGTATAAAGTTGGCTGAAAGTGAACGCGCCTCATTTCTAAACAAGTTAGTGGACTTTAAATCCTGTTGATCATTTGTTGATAAATCAAGGTTAGATTACACCTCAATAAAATACTGTACTAATGCATACCTGGTGGGGTTTTTTGATAGGAGGATTGTCATAAACATATCCTTATTATGATTTATCTAACCTACTATATATATATACACATATTGATAATTATTATTCTTTTTTGTATTTATATAATTATATAATTTTCTTATTTAATCTTGCCTACCCTCTCTTGTATTTATTTATTTTCCTTTATTAATTTTATATTTTCAAAAACATAACATCTGAAATATATTTTAACTAGTGTCTTATGGACATTCGTTAGACAAACCATTTTTTTTAGGTAAGGAAGAATAGGATTTAAGAAATAGGAAAGAGAAGAGAAGAATTGAACCCAAAATTACGGGGATGATAAAAAACGTATCCTTTTCTAGCTTAAAAACTTAAGCTGTTAGGAGAGGCCCAGTACTTATAAGTTTAGGGGAGCAGTCACATGAGTCCTACTACTCACAGAGGCCTAATACTTATAGGTTTAGGGGAGCAGTCACATGGGGATGGTTAAAAACGTATCCTTTTCTATCTTAAAAGCTTAAGCTGTTAGGAGAGGTCCAGTACTTATAAGTTTAGGGGAGCAGCCCAGTACTTATAGGTTTAGGGGAGCAGTCACATGAGTCCTACTACTCACAGAGGCCCAGTACTTATAGGTTTAGGGGAGCAGTCACATGAGTCTTACCACTCACACGTTTGTTGGACGCTAGAGAGATTCGAACCCTAGATCTTTAACACTTCACCTCTCTCACGTTCTGGCTCTGATACCACTTGGCCTAAAAGCTTAAACTGTTAGGAGAGGTTCAGCAACCATACTTAGAGATTTAGGGGAGCAGTCACATGAGTCCTACTACTCACACGTTTATTGGGCGTTAGAGAGATTCAAACACCAGACCTTTAACACATGAGATTAATTTAATTCTTTTCAAGTGTCATATGATGTGGTCAATTCTATGCTGTCAGATGCTCAATATGCGAAATAATCCTAGTTGATTGCATCGGAAGTTTCCTTGTGTCCTGAAAAAGAAAAAAAAAAAAAAAAAGGAGCCATAGAAAACAGATTTTTTTAAAGGAAGAGACAAGACTGACTTAAATTTGTAGAATTGACTGATTTCATTTGTTTGAACGGGTCTTGAAAATTTGGGGATTGATGGACAGCATATTTTGTCCACATTCGAAAGAACACGCAAGGGAGAACTCGGAGATAGACTTTCTTGGTTTCAGTTATCAATGATCCAAAACATATAATTCCAATTAATAAGTGGTCCCTTTTACTTCAGGCTCTGACTACTTACCGAGACTGACTTAATTTTTTTTGTTCATAATGGTAACTTAATTTATTCTATTCTACAGGAAGGTTTTCGAGATTGATTAGATCAAAAGTGCATTTTGACATTTCTTTTGAATTTTTTTCATTGTAGATAGGTTTCGAATCTCTAATTTAACAGGTATATAGACATGATTAGATCAAAGAGTGCTCTGACACTTTCCTTGAATTTTTTTCAATGCAAGTTAAGATCGGATTTCCAATTTACATTCGAAAGAGAAATTTAGTTCTTTTTTGATGGCCACTGAACCAAATATCAGTGGTTGACCGACTTAAATTTATAGAATTGTTTGATTTTATTTGTGTGGTCTTGAAAATTTGCGGATTGATGGACCGCGTATTTTATTTTGGACACATTCTGGGAACATGCAAGGAAGAAACTCGGAGATGGACTTTCTTCGTTTCAAAATAGTCCCTTTTACTCCAAGGCATTGACTGGTTCAGTCATATTATTCAATGCCGCCTCTCATCCTGTTGTTAATTACAACCGAATTTGTCGTAACCAAGATGTCCAATAATTATCATTATTTGTTCAAGTTGGAAAGAAAACATAATCCATGCTTTCACAACATTTATTTACCACGGATTATTTCCTTTTCCCTTTTTTCTACGAAATGTCAATTAATCTAGTGCTACTCCCAGACTATGATAAAAGAAAATGATCAAATCGGATCCTTAGAAACTTATAGGAGACTAAAATTCCTCCAAACTTGCCTACTGAATATATAGGTCAGGACATTAGAACCTCAAAGCTTACGCTTCAAGAGGGATTTATGTCTCCTCTAATGGCCACTGGACCAAAGTCATGTAGTTATTTACCATCGAGGGTTTTACATTAGTGAAAGGTGTTGAATATGTAGAAGCTTATCTAGAAGATATTTGTGTTGAATATTTAGAAGCTTATCTAGAAGGTCTCTGTTCTTGTCGCAGAATTTTCATCAAGATCACGTGGATCAAACAAAAGTCCAAGTCAGCTTTAGTATTATGTTTATGCTAGCCATTAAAAGCTTGCGAAAACACAGGTATTAATAGAGCCTGGCAAAGGAAACGAATCAAACACCAAGAAACTACAGTATAATACAATACTCATCAATGAGGTCTAAGACCATTTTTGTACTCGTCTTTGCGCTTGCAATTGCATATGCAGATTGCAACTCTGAAGGTATCAATAATCATCAATTAAACATGCACAATTTCTTTGATATTTTTTTGCTTTTTCCAATTTCATTGTTATTGCCTAACTATATATAGCCTAAAACAAAGATGGCTTTTTTTTTTTTTTTGGGGTTATAAAACGAAGTATTTTGTTCTGAATTAGGTCCAACTTCCATCGTTTTCTTTCCCCTGCTTTTCCAAGAAAAAGAACAAGATGAACATAATTTTGTGCTAAAATGAGTTGTCACGAGTCATTATCAGGTACTTCAAATTATTTGGTCCTATATCCTAATAATATTTGTGATCAAATTTGCTTGTTGGCACATTAACAGGGGATGCACTTAATGCTTGGAAGGTCAGCTTGGCAGATCCAAATAATGTCCTTCAAAGCTGGGATCCGACACTTGTAAATCCATGCACCTGGCTCCATGTCACCTGCAATGATGAGAACAGTGTTACAAGAGTGTAGGCTTTCTCATCTTCTCGCTGTTTTCCATGATTAATTACGAGCCCCTCCTTTCAAAAAAAAAAAAAATCCCATTTTCAGACTAATTAGAAAAGTAAAACTACTACTGCGCTATATACTGATAAAACAAGTTCATTATCCGAAACTGTTGTTATGTGAAAATGATAAAGACCAAGAAACTAAAAGGGATAGAAAAAAATGCAGGGACCTTGGCGTTGCGGGGCTTTCAGGACCTCTTGTACCTCAGCTGGGACTCTTGGCCAATCTTCAGTATCTGTGAGAATACTATAGCAAAGTTGGATCTTTCAACTTTAATCAATTTCATACATCAAATGTTTATTCGACCGTCTTGATTGAGTTATCTTAATGATGATGTCAAAATATTGCAGGGAAGTGTATGGTAATAAGCTCAGTGGAGCAATTCCATCTGCATTAGGGAACCTGACAAACCTTGTAAGCTTGGACCTCTATCATAATCGATTAAGCGGCTCAATCCCAGCAGTTCTTGGCAACTTGAGATCCTTAAGATTTTTGTGAGCAGTGCCCCTGGTTATCCTACCTCAGTAATTTTTAACTATTTACTCAAATGACACTCTAAAATCTGCTGTGTGAAAAAAAAAAGTGCACAATGAAATCTGACCTTTTGTTTAGGATGATTGTAGTAGTAGCTAATTTAAACTCTGGGCCATTTTTTTGGTGTAGCGGAGATATGGATTTCAAGAAACGGGGAGGGGTAATTGGGGATTTGAATTCAAATTCATGAGTTCTCTAATTTTGGGCCTTTTTCGTTTGATAACTTTAGTCGCCTTTGATTTTTGTTTTTGATGTAGTCTTCTGCTTAATGGTGTATGATCTGCAGGCGGTTGAACGGCAATAAGTTATCTGGAAAGTTACCTGACAGCATAGTTCAACTTATTAACCATGGCCACTTGCAGATTTTGTAAGTCCTTAGAGCCAATATCCGTGCATCTCTAAATTTTCATACACATTATTGCTGTATTTTGTACCGGATCTCCATTAATAAACTTTCACACTCGAAAAGATGAGGAGGAATATTCCTACTTCTGCTTGATATATTCACCTTTGGACTGTTTTTAAACGTCCTTTCGTGAATATAGGAACAGAACTTTAAGTCAAAAGCACTTTAAGCATAAGGTCGAAGTTAGTTCTTTCGATAACATTTTTTTGCTTTGAAAATTAAAAATAGTTGACTGTTTTAGTACAAATATAAAATGTATAAAGATGCAAATACCATTTAAAAAATTTTAATAATTTATTATCAACACATGAAACAATTATGCAAGTTTGCTGCCAAACGACAAAATTATGTTTTCATTGAGTACCTATCTAAAAGCTCTAGCTAGTGATCCAAATTCCTTGTAACAACAATCACAAACCGACACTAGATGTTTCACTCTATATTTATGTTAACAAATTCTAATTCTTGCCTAACACTAGTTATTATCACTATTTTGTTTAAGAGGAACCTACGAATCTCAGGACCATCTAGTTAACGTCTCATTGGTTGAATTGAAGAATAAATAGTTAAAGCTCACCAATTGTACATATGTGCTTTAGGGACGTATCAAATAATCGCTTGGCTGGGACTGTTCGAGCAACTAAAAAAACAGGTACAATCTTAATTTCCGCTTTCTGTCTGCTTTGTTTCCTTACTTTTTTCTTTTTGGTTTTATAAACTGGCAATTAATATTGCCTTTTTTTTTCCTTTCACTGAAACTTGTTTGGGTGTTTTACATGAAGGATTTGCTGTTACAACGGTAATTCAAGATCCGAAAGCTTATTATTGATGCTAGAGGAGGATCTCAAACAAGAATGGCATCTCTACAATAAATGTGGGATTCATCTGTCATGGAAGGAAAAAAGTGCTCTAAGCAATTTATCCTAAATCAAGAAGATGAGACTACCTTAGTAGTTTATAATCTTTTTAATGTAACAATATATTATTTTATCAATCTACAATCTCAACCTTTTTTTTTTTTGTTTTCTTAAGCTCTTGAATTTGATGTAAACTTGATATATTTGCCAGTTTTGACTGGCCTCTAGTGATCAATTCAAGTTTATTAACTAACAAGAGTAAAAACCCTATTCAAATTATTTGACAAAGATAAAGAATTAATCTTTCACACATTTATTTGTGTAGCAGAAAAGAGTATTATACGGCGTATATCTTTATAACTACTAATGTATGAAACTTCTATACTAACCATTCAGGATAGATTAGATCAAAAAGAAAAAAAGAAGGAGAAAAAAAGCCTTCTTGAACTTTAGTTGTAGGCTGGGCAAAAGAATTGTCCGCCTGATTGGGCCTAAGGACATTCACTTTTTGCAGTGCAAAATCCATGGACCGTGGAACTAGTAACAATTAATTTATCCATCTAAAGTATGGCCACTAAACAGAAAGTTTTATTCTTAACGAGAAGCGATACCATGTGCAATAAATTAATGATTTATTGCATTTACTTCCACCAAAGTTTGGCCAAACTACCAATCTATCCCCCTCTTAAGTAACTTACAGTGCCACAAAGCCTTTGACCTGGTGATCATCTCACAAGACTTAAGTCTAAGTCTTGATGGTATAAGAGATTAAGGTTGAACCCTTACCTTCCAAAATAACTTACATTGATTATATTTAATGGAACAAGTGAAATGACCAAATGCCCACACTTTTAAAACCATATAGTTTTAATAAATCATCATCCATCTCTTTTTTTTTTTTTTTTTTAAGTGAGAAGTTTTGAACTCAAATTTCATACTGACAACTGCTCTTTTCTTTTTCAATTTATTTTCATATCCTTTCTTGCTTTTGTTTGGAAGTTTTCTGGCATGGCTAACAGTAGTGTTGTCTTCACCATGATGCTTCACCACAACCAACTACAACAGCCGCGGTGTGCCATGGTCGGCTGCCGTAGGCCCCAATGAACTAGTCATACAATTTAATAAAATCTACATTCCAAGCTCAATGATAATATTTATTGCAATTCTGACCATCGATTTGACAAAAAAGGGGCACGAAGCCTCCAAATAAGCATAAATTAGTAGCCAATCTTCTTTACCTTCTCATCCAAATCAAAACCAAAACCCACAAAACTTATTCAAATTATTATCCGCATGAGAAGTAGAACACAAATGAGCCAACAAATCAAGACTAAATTGTCATAGATTCACATATCAAGGTAAAAGATCCGAAATCTCAAAATGCATTTCATAAATCTCGGATCCATATGTCCCTAAATTGTTAGTTACAAAATTGTCATAGGCTGTATAGAATCTACTAGAAGTGGCAAAATAGATTCATATCCACCAATTCATCCATATAAACCAACCTTAAATGGATTTGGATTTTCCATATAAATTCAATGGTTTTAAATGGATAACCATTTAAATCCAATTATGTTGGTGGATTTAAATGGATTATCCATCTTATTCATATACATCCATTTAACTTAAAAAATAGAAAACACATTTATAAAAATGTGAGATAAAATCTTGTGGGACCATCTATTCTTTTCTTCATAACTTTCTCATATGTCAAATTAATTTTGTGGGACCATCTATTCTTTCCTTCATAACTTCCTCACATGCCAAGTTGCCAATAACATTAATTGCATTTTATTTGCTTCTAGTTCCTAGACTTCTTCCATCCTTTTCAAAATTATATTTTAATCTCTACTCTTGTTTTTTTTTTTTTTTTTTTGTAATTAAACTCTCATGTAATAATGATTGCAAACATTTATATTCTTAAGTAAAGAAAAAGCGAGAATGCATCATGCAGTGTCAAAATAATTTTTATTTTTTTAATTCTTTTATTTATAAAAAGAATTTTTCTAACGAGTGTCCCCGCAACATTGGTTAAGATATGTGAATGACATTTTTTTTTCCAAATTCTCATACTTGCAATCCCTCTCCCCTTATCACCCAACCCAACTATCCAAAAAAAAAAAAGACACCTAATTTACTAAGTAATATAAGGTAGCTTGTATATCAATGGTATAATAAGGAGTTTCATACATTTTTAGGTACTACGTGCACATGTGATGAAAATATTTTACTTGTCAAATAACATAAGATTTCTTATTAGAACTCAACTTTTATTCAAGACATCACTCTTTGAACAGGAGTGCAAAAAATTGGAAACGTAAACTTCTTTTCACTTTAAAGCCGTATTCAATTCATTCAAAAGTTATAAAAATATAACCAAGTTCTTAATTGTTCATTACTTTACAAAATGATACTTAAAGTAATGACGACAGGTTAAATTGACCACAACAGTTAAATTTTCTTGGAACTAAACTAATTTTATGAAGAACTGAAATAGAGTAGTAGTACAAGCATTTGTTATTACCAAAAGGTTTTAGGTGAATTAAGGATAGAACTTTGGGGATATGTATTTTTTGGAAAAAAATATTTGGATCTTAAATTTAGGATTTGGGAGAGTAAATGGATAAATGGATGGATCATGGTTTACACTATCCATTTAAATCCATTTATTAAATGGTTTTAATTGGATTGGATCAATTTGATCCACTATCCATTTAACTAAAACCATTTATCAACCATATATCCATTTTGCCACTTCTAGAATCTACGTTGAATTATCAGGCAGTTGGAAAAGCATTAATGGCAACATCTCCATATTGAGTAGAAAAAACAAAGGTGCAAATAGAGTTGGAAAAAGAATGGCATACGGAGCCATCGCATTCCAATAATAGTAGCAATTTTGACCCTTTTCCTTTGTAATTCAGTAATTGTTTTGTCGATTTAGTTATTTTCCTTTTGAATTGAGTTTCCTTCTCCAATATGTTGGTATAATATTTACCGCTTACCGGCAGATATATAATCAGCCACACATGTGGCATTTATCAGCAATGACAAATGAAAGTTGTTCGAAGATGGGGATAATATCAAATACTTATAAATTGGCAATCTAGAATTTATGAACAGCATCTATAATTTATCGGCAGCATCTATAGGTACAAGCAACTAGAGCTGTAAACGAACCGAGTATCTCATGTTTGGGTTCTGTTCGTTAAGCGATTCGAACTCCGTTCGTGTTCGTTCGTTAACTTTCGAACTCTAAACCTGTGTTCTTGTTCGCCTCGTTAAGTAAAGTTCGTGTTCGTATTTGTGTTCGTGTTCGGCTCGTTTATGTTAAACGAGCCGTTCGCGAACACGCTCGAAAAGTTCGAATCCAGATTATTCTAAACCTTAAATATGCCACACAAATCATTGATCATCCTAAAAAATAATTAAAATACTAAATGACTAAATTCCATTATTCAATAACTGCATAACCAACATTAACATAAAAACAACAAATAAAACAAAGTAATTTGTCCTTCAAATATAAAAATTCAGCCATAAGACAAGTACAAATTTGTTCGCGAACGCTCGTTAAAATTCGCGAACATGTTCGTGTTCGTTCGATTATTAAACGAACACAAAAATTCGTTCTTGTTCGTTCGTTTAAGGCCTTCGAACGAGTCTTTAACGAACACGAACTAGCCGAAACGAACCGAGCTAACGAACAGCTCGGTTCGTTTAACAGCTCTACAAGCAACGGACATGTGCTGATTAGTGCAGATATAAAGTGGCAAAAGAAGGCTGATCAAGCTAGTCGATTTGTCAAAGTCATACACCAGATCATCGTCCTAAAAGTTAGGGACATTGTAGTTATCACTCTTGCCTTTAGCTGACATGTTCGATGTGGCATGAAGTTATATTAACAAGTGGACCACTAAACCAATGAGGTGAGATGGTGGAACACTATTAGCCACGAAAATAGGAGTTTGTCAGGAAGCAACTACCACCCAAATGAAGGAGCATGCTACCATAAATACTGGAAAAAAAATTAGACTTGAGAAGAACGCTCGTTATATCAAGCAGCAATGAAAGTCTTTCTCAGAAATAGTAATTTCCAAAGGAATGTTCTCTTTTTAGCAAGTTTTCTTAGGACCTTTAGGCTAAGCTTAGAATTTTCAATTTCTTGCAATCATTTCATGTTCATGTAGATTACTATTTTCATGATTTTTTTAAATCTAATTTAGCTAGGTTCTATAGATGATTTAGTTTGACATGAATTTCGAAGTAGGTTTCATTTTCTTTTCAAGCATTCATTAGATTTTCCAAGGTTTCCAGCTATCTTTACATTACATATTGAGTGATTTTATCAGCTTTCAATTCACAAATTAGCTCTTATTTCCATTGCTTTATTTATTAGCTAATTTGTCACGAATTTTAAGTTCTTAAGGGTTCTCAAGACGGATGAACAGCAGCTAGCTACAAGTCAACATTTATTGGAGCATTCTCTTTTATAATCATCAGCTCAATTTCATCTTTTCTTGGGAAAAGTCAAGTGGCATCCTCAAAATATTCAATCTTTTTTTTTTTGCTCAAAATATTCAATCCACCAAGTTGGATATCTATGATATCGGTTTGTGCTTGTTGGCTATTAAAAATCAATACAAACATAGCGGCACTCACGGGAGGGACCGTGTTAGAGTGACTGATGAGAAAGCTATGGCAAAAGACAGAGAAATTAGTATGGACAGAACCCTTAATTTTGATGAGACAACTCCGCTCCTGAGAGGAGTCAGAATGCGGTGCCGCTAGTTAGCACTCAACCAATAACAGTGTTACTATATCAAATGGTTACTATATCATTGACTTCTTATATCATATGGTGAAAAGGGCGAATTTCTTAGAATATCGTTAAAATTGAAAATTATCCAATAATTTGTGTTGTTTGAGGTGAGTTGCTGAATAAGGGGTCGTCGCATCTGCGAATTGAGGTTTCTAATAAAATCCTTATAATTTTCATTTATTTTGGAGTCGCTTTAATTTTTTTTAAAATTTTTGTAAATATTTTGCCGCTCATGAAGGAATAGGACCCATTTTGTCCTGTAGCCACTCATGAGGTTTTATGGCTCCATTTGGATTAGCTGTTTTTGGAAGTGTTTTTTAAAAACTTTACTGTAGCTTTGTATATGAAAAACTTTTACTGTAGATGTTTTTGGTTTGTTTTTAGAAGTATTTTTAAAATATATTTTTGAATATTTTTATAATTTAGAATTTTGTTGAGATTGTTTTTAAATATATACTGGCTCTGTTTCTATATATTAATGTTTATTTATTTATATATATAATATTTTTATTTCAATTTTGTTTTTTAATATGTATATTATTAGATATTTAATATACATATACAAATATATATATATATTAATATACAAATTATAAAACAAAATTGATATGTATATATTTATATAAATATATATATAAGTATATTTTAAATAAATATTAATATTTATATATAAATACATATATTTATTTCAATTGATATAATATATATAACATACATATTAATATGCATAATTTAAATTACATATTAATATTAATATAATTTATACATATAATAAAATATGTATAATTGAAATATTCAAATTGAAATATACATATTATAAAACAAAGTTGAAATAAATATATTTACATATTTATATAAATATATAAATAAATATATTTATATATTTAGATAAATATATATAGATATAGATATATATATATATATTTAAATAAATAAATAAATATAAATATATTTTAAACAAAATATTAATATTTATATATAAAAATATAATATTTATTTCAATTGATATAATATATATATTGTGTATTAATATTACTATAATTTATATATATCTTATATTCATAATTGAAATATAAATATCAAAATATACATATTAATATATATATTAATTTACATATTATAAAAATATTTGAAATAAATATATTTATAAACTTATATAAATATATATAATTAAATATATTTATATATTTAAATAAATAAAAATATATTTATAAATATATGTAAATATATTTAATTATATATATTTATATTTTGTATTAATATTTATATATAAATATATATTTATTAAACAACATATATTTTTTGTATATAATATTTATATATAAAAATATTTTTGTATATTAATTTTTGTATTAATATTTATATATTTATTAAACAAAATATATTTTTTTGTATATAATATTTATATATATATTAATATATTGTTTGTATATTTGGAGTTGTTTTTAAAATATTTGTTTGGATATGGTGTTTTTGAAGTTGTTTTTGTAAAATTTTTATTGTAGTATTGTAGATGAAAAACAAGTTTTTCAAAAACTCTCAAATCCAAATGGAGCCAAAAGTTCCTAGAAGGCACTTTTTCATGATTCCAAATGGAAGACATTCAAATTTTGGCTTCAAGTTGCTGTTTTGGAATACCAAGACAGTTTCGAGGTTGGTTTTTGGCAAACTTTGGAAATTCGGCAAAATTCACAAAATGTGAACTATCCTCTAAAATTTGAAACTCAATTAGAGTTATAATCAAAGTTTAAAACACAACAAGTGGAACAAGAATCAGAGTTTTAAGCACTAATATATAGCAGTTCAAAGTTGCTGAAATTCCTCACTGAACAAGGGTTTTCCAGATTTAAAACATGAACTTTAGGACTTTGGCTGAGCATTGAAATGGACTTGGAATGGCACCAAATTTGGTAGAATTACCCTACCATATAAGGGCTATTCCTCTGTCAAATTTCATATAAAATTTCGTACGGGAAGTCAGTTAACAAAGCCACTAAAGTTTCAAAAATTTCCAAGGCAATTTGCCTTGTGCTTCCGTTTTCCCTTTTCTAACTTTTGGGTCAATGAAATCATCTCAAACATGGTTCATTTATGAAGACAAGGTCTAATAAACATCCAAGATACTTTTGGTAGGTGGTTCACACCAAGAATTTCAAAATATCAAGTCCCAATTCAAATTAAGGCATTCAACTAGCCAAAAAGAGGGTTTTCTATTACTGAAACAGTTTCGTAATTCGGCCACAACTCACTCAATTCAACTTGGAATTAAGCGTGGCTGGTGGCGTTAAAAACTACATTCATAAGGCTACAATTTCTCAGAGAAATCATTTTGAAATTCTATCCATAACTAGCTTATAATCGAGCAACAAATAGCAACACATAACAGATTTTCTAACACAGTTGAGAAATAGGACAGGTGACTTTGAAAGGCTGGTACTATTCACTCAAGTGGAATCATGGGATGCATTTTGTACCGTTAGAAATGTCTAGTTTCTAATGCCACAAACAGCACTCAATTTTGACATCGGAGCAAAGAGTTATAGCCGTTTGAAATTCGCTGCCAGAGCAACTCTGGACACATTTTCCAGTTTTGAAACCATTTCGAAAATTCAACTTTTGGCCAACCAAATCAAGTGATTTTTGGTGGAAACTTTCGACACAACCTATACCACATATCTACATTAAAATCAAGATAATTTGACCACAAAAATTTGCACCAAGAGGCACGGCAATGACAGGGCAGATCTGGCCTTTCTTCCATTTCAACTTCCTTTGAGTTTCTTTCCACTCTTTCAACTTAAATCTACTAGATTAACACTTAATTAACATAAATAACACTCGAAATTATCCAATCAGTCCAACAAGTCCATTGTGTGATTTCATAGAACCCACTCACATGATTTTCAACGAACCAAAGTTACCCACATGAAGCTACAAGCTTCTAAGTGTAATCTAGCTTACAATAATCAAGTTTTAAGGGTTGGATGATTTGCTACCTCCTTGGATGTTGAAGACCAGATTTTTGCCCACAAGAACCTCCAAGAAAACCGTGAGAATGAAGCCCTCTTCCTAGTCCAAGATGATCTCCAAGTTGTTTTGAGGTTGTGGTATGAATTTGAGGTGAAAATGTGCAAGAAATGAGATGATTTGGAGTAGGATTTGAGGTAGAAATTGAAGAAGCTTTTCTTCTTCTTTCTCTTGAGGTTCCAGCCGACACTTGAGATGAGGAGTAAAGGGTTTTGATTTGGTGTGATGCTTCCTTGAGAAACTTAAGAGTTTGTGGCCCAAAATTACTCCAAAAGTCAACCGAGAATAATGCGCGTACGAGCGCGTTTCATGTCCGTTTCCTCTCGGGTTCGTTTCACTTATGCACTAAACCTCTAATGCACGTCCGTTAACACTATTATTATTCACTCTTAATAGTTTAAAAATAAAGGTCTAAAGTCTCTCAATAATTGCGCGTGCGAAAACACGAACTTCCGATTTGTGCGTGATAAAGTAAAATTTCTAAGAAATTCTTGTAACGATAGTATAACTAACTACTACTAAAGTAATTAGTCATAAAATTAACTATTTTAAGACTAACACATCAGTCCTCAAATCTCCGAGGTCACTGTACTCTCAAATCGATTATTGCCTCCAAACATGTCTTCACTAAATCTTACTAAACGAACTTTCAAAAAATAAATTTATTAACGGGACATTTTTAAAAATATATGCAAGTCATAGTTCCATGTTAATGCATCCAAAAGGGTTGAAATAAATTATTCGGAGCAAACGGGTGATTAAATATTTAAATAAGCCAATAATAAGAGTTTGAAATAGGTAAATTTTTGGGTTCTCACAGCATGCCCTTTGTATTTCGCTATTTTCCAGCCATTTATGATTTCATTTTTTTCCTCAACTCAGCCCAAATTCAACACATAAGCAAGCTTAACAAAATAGCTCTTCAACTATGCTCAATATGATTCAAATACAAGTCAATTCTAGCAATGAAACCATCAAGATCAAAGCTGGAAACCAGTTTTAAAGAATAATGTCTAAGCCCTAGATCACAAATATCATGTCAAGCAAAGGAAATTCTAAAATCATCAAGTTCCTCTCATCTTTTGGAATTTTAATCACAAATGAAGCTACACTTATCAGATTGAGATGAATTTTATGGCGTTTCGAAGTTAAGACATAGACCTACATTTCTTATGAAGACCTCCAAAGCCAAATCATGCATTTTCATGGTCAAAAATTAAAATCTCAGAGAAAACGGAAAGCTGTTGGTTAAACAGGGCATTTAGGTAGTTAGGGGTATTTTAGTCATTTTACAGGATACAGTGCTCAGATTAGGCTGAAATTTTCTAGGTAGAAATCTAACTCAAAAACCTACAACTTTCATGTTTTGAGTAAGAATGGATTTGGCCTTTATCATGGACGAATATGCAGTTCAAGTTGGTTCCAAAAACAAGGCAGAATCACTACCAAATGCTGGAATTTGCATATCAACCCTAAAACTACTCATCAAAGCTGGAAATTTCATCTTTTAAGGCTAAATATCACAATCAAGCCACTAATCATCTCATAAATTCCATTCCCAAACTCAATACCAACATATTAGAGATAAACATCATAAATCAAATCTGACAAATCACAAACCCTAGCTGAAATTCGTTAATCTTCACCAAAACTAGAGTATCATCCAATATAATTCAAGATTCAAGGCATCTATCCCATATTTTGCTAAAACAAGAAATAAAAGGAAGTTTTAGACCTATACCTTTCAAAACACTTGAAGAAAGTGAAGAACCAAGCTATTTCTCTCCAAACAACTCCACAACAAGCTTCCTTAGCTCATTGGTGCTAGTTTAATCGGTTTAGTTTTGTTGTTCTTGTTGATCTTCACTCAAACTAGGCAAGAATCAAGATGGAACTTGAAGCTTTCCTCTCTTGTTTTTCCTCTTTCAAGTTCGGCCAAGACATGAAGAAAATGAAGAAAAATGGTAGCTAGAGGAAAGATAAGAAGGAAGAAAGTTTCTTGGTCAAACTTCTCTTGGATTGCAACATTTGTCACCACCAATTTTCCTCTTGTTTTGTTTCTTTTCCTCTTGTTTTTAAGTCAAGAATTTCGGATGGTCTAAGGGTCAAATTAGGGAGAATTGAATGAAATAAAATCAAGGAAATTAAGGTAAGAAAATATTGTTCAAGCGGTGTACTTAACCGGTAACAAATGATGCACATCGGTTCAATCCTATTTTCCTTAAGTCTCGCGTACTTGTGTTTTAACTGTGATTCACTAACTTATTATTAGCACTTTTAATCACACACTTTCTCTTACTTAATACTTGTTTTTATCCACCAAATTTGGTATACACACCTCACCAAGTGATCATACGACCAAAGTGCACAAAACCCTAATTTACGCTAACTATAAAACTAAGGATAAAACTCTTAATTCTATTATTTCTTACAACTATTGAGGGAGTAAAATTAGTAGTAAAAGGAATTATAAAGTAACTCATTCAAAATAAAAGGAAATTTTAAGAAAATATAAGCAGATTTTCAAGTCGTCACACTCTCTCCCTTTTACACAAAAATCCGGGGTGTCACAGTAATCGATGAGTCGAAGCTCTACCCATTGCTCCCCTTATATTCCAAATTAATATATTATTCGTTGATATTAGATTGCAGTGGAAGCACAGTGGATTTGGATGCTTGCCTCGTTAGAATCTGTCGGGGAGCCACGATATAATTCTTTCATTTCTTGAATTTCCTCGACAACACCATAGTGAAACCATCGGCGTCCTACAATTGCTTTGGCTTGGAGAGCTGTGCCTTCAAGGAGTCACTAAATTGTTTAAAAGATTGTAATTGAGTGTTTCTATCAGTTCTTCCAAATGGTATTTCTTCACCTTCAGAAACGTACCCTTTTGGTATTGCTCTATCTTGTCCCTTCGAAGCTAGCACTGCGTCATCACAAATTTTCCCCGGTGTAGGGGGCTATTTGGTACCACCAGTGGGCCGCCTATGGATGTTCCTCCTAAAGACGGCTGTGAATCCCGAGCGTTCACCATGTGACTTGCCCTTCCCGCTCCAACCTCGCAAGCTTCCACAACAAATTTCAGATTCATGCTCTGCTCTACTTCTGTCACCCTTGGACCGAAGACTTCCTGGTGTTGCTGGTCCTGGGGACGCTCCCTTCTTTCTTTTTTCTGTCGACATTCAAGGATTGAATGTCCTTGTCTGCTACAAGCAACGCAGTAGGCTGGCATGTTATCATAACTTACCTTCTGCCAGAATCCCGTGCGACCCATCCCAATCCAGATTCGGTTGGGGTGTTCTTTGGAGACATCGAGATCAATACACACGCGAGAAACGTTGGGCCGAGCTAGGGTTGCCATTGCTGCATCTAATTTGAGAGATGAACCAATAGCACTTGCAATGGAAAACAGTGAGGATTTCTCAAATAAATGAATCAGCAGCTGCTCCAAGGAGATCCACACTGGTGCATGAGAAGATTCGCTGGTAAGTTTAAACTTTGGAGCCCACTTGAACACACGCATTGGGAAATCAGATATAATCCAAATTCCCTTCATCCAATAGTGTAGGTAATTGTCCTCCAAAGAGAAACGAATGAGAATAAGTCTTTGATCTAGCAAACCAATTGCGAAGCCAGACTTGAAACCTATCGTCGCAAAAGACTTTCGTATGGTGTCCAAGTTTGGCCATCCGTGCAAGAACTTCCCAACTATGGCAAACTTAAAGGGTGAGACCATCTTGGCAATGTCTTCCTCGGTAAAAATTACTGCTAGTTTGCCTTTGTATTGAGAGATCGGCATGATCTTGCATGGTGATAGTGCTGGTAGATCTTGTAGATCTCTGCGAAGGAACGATTAGGGCTTCCTATCCCCAGTTGGAGGCCATCCATGAAAGCAAACTAGTTGTAAATTGTAATTAATAATAAACTCCAATCATGCAATTGACAAGATTTCTACTTAATTTCATATTAAATTTTATTATTCTTTGTCATTATTTTTACACTATGTTAATTAGTAATTGTGAGGACTCGAAAATTTGTGTACACTTTGAATTTATCTCATTACATTTAATTTGTTATTAGAAACATTATATATATAATAAATAAATGGTTAAATTAAGTGTATAATTGGTTTCCTATAAAATTGAAATTTTAGAAAAAAAATATTACGGAGCACTAGCAAGCAAATGAGCTAGAATTGAAAGACCAAATTAACCTTGGATTTCGGATAAACTACTATGCAGCCAAGCAAGTCATCAGAATTCTCAAACATGAAACCGAATGGAGGAAGGCTTTGGAGAGTGAGTCACTGAATAGAGCAGTTTTGAAGGGTGAGCACCGAATGAAAAATTTTACCACCGAGTTGTATTTGTTTCATTTGATCTATAAGCCTTTTAAATAAAGACAAAACTGAAGAGAAACATCTGCCAATAACTTGCCAAATCCAAACGGTGACCGAGTGGGGAAAAAGAGAAAACCAACTACAAAACTTGGGCAGTGGAACATTTGTTGAGGCATGAGTGACTGAAAGTAAGAGGATTTAGGTAGCATTGTTGTCTTTCTTACATTAAAAACTCTACAAAATAACCGAGAGGAAATAACTAGGCAGCAGGCTCATTATTTGGGTGGTGATCAGACGTAGGGGTGTTCACGAGCTCGACTCAAGCTCGAGTTAATTAAGTTGAACTCGAGCTCGAGCTCGAGCTAAAAAACATTAAGCCGCTCGCGAGCTCAATTATATATATTTTTTATTTTTATTTTTTATTTTAATAGTAAAATTACACATATATCCCTAATATTTTATTATTTATTAAAAATTATTATTTTATTTGTTTTTAAAAATAAATAATTATTTTTTATTTTTAACAATAAATTTTATTATTATTATTCTTTTATTTTTTAAGCTCGAACTTGATATTTTGAGTTCGTCGAGCTCGAGCTCGAGTTCGAACTTCACAAAATTAACTGGAGGCTCAGCTCGATTAGGCCAAAATTTGACTCGACTCGGCTCGTTTGCACCCCTAATATTCAGAGGAGTGAAGCAGACAGCTTCTTTTCTTTCTTTCTTCCTTGCATCTTACAAAAACAAAACCGAGGGAGAGAAAATTTGGTTAGCTACATCATCTACTAATCATAACCAAGCAAACGAAGGCAAGGAGAACGGGAGGGAGAGCTGGTGCGGACCTTGAGGAAACAAGCCTAGGAAATCTGACCGCCTGCAACTTTTGAATCTTAAAGGAAAGAGGTAAATTTTCTATGATCAATCCTTATTTATTGAGTATAAATGAATATATATAAGCTGCAAGTTAAGTTTTAGAGAGAAAATGAGCTTCGACTGAAGAAAAGTTCTGGTTTGAGATTAAAATGGTTACTTGACTGAAGTTGTAGGAACCGAGAGTTAACTACATGAATTGCAGCTCATTAGCAGAGTCAAAATGGAAAAATAATAAAAGAAAAGCATGATCTCATGTATTACAAGAAGTTTAGTTGAAGAAATTTGGGAAAAGTTGGAAGTTCTGGAAGGAACCAAAGGAAGGTCCTTGCTGGAATTTTTCCATCTTCATCCGAGAGGAGAAATGGAAAATTTTCAGCTGACTTCTGTGAACAATGACTCTAAAATCCAATGTTAATCTATAAAATGTTGCATAGCACCTTGATTTCTTCATGCATGAGAAATTTGAGTATGAGATGGAGGGATTTGATTATGAGAAATCTGATGCATGCTGCTATGCATCAGATTTACAGCCAAGAGAAGATACAAGTCTTCATTCAATTTTTTTCTCTTGGATTTTGGTTATAAATTTCCATGTTTTGTTAAGGTTAATCTGTAGTTGAATAATCATCCCCTGCATGTTTAGTTGGAGCATAAAACTGAAGAGGAAACTATGAGAAAACATCAAATGTTAAACTACTACCCTGCTGGAAATCTGTTGGCTCCAACCGAGAGGAAAAAATTTGGAAACTCTAGCTATCCTCTGCAAACCTTGGCTTTTAAACTATTGTATTAAACTGTAATATGTCATAAAGGCTCTTAACTTCATCAAGCAAGACAGAAATGAGTATAAACTAAAATGAACATTGAAGGAAAGTTGAGTTCAATCTAATGCAGATAGGTTGGCTGAAGGAAAGAATAAGAAATTATCTCAGATTCTTCATGGATTCTAGTTTTAAACTTCTACATTGAGGTTTAATTCATTGTATAACATTTCCATCTTATCATGCTGGTTAAATTTGAGTGCATAATGAAAAGACTAATGGGAAAATTCTTGATTAAAGCTGATGGAACCTGCTAGGAAGGCCGAGAGAGAGAGAGAAATGAACTTTTAATCAATCTTCCTTCGAATTTTAGTTGTAAACCTCATATGTTATGTTTAAGGCTACTCTATAGCTTGATAAGATATGTTTTGTATGTCTAGTTGGAGCATGAAACTGAAAGGAAAGATTTGAGAAAACATCAAAAGTTGAACTGTTATACTGCTGGAAAACTTAGTTGAATGATGCAATAGCTGATGACAGATTTTGTGTGTGGTTTTGGCTGAACAACATGCTGAAATTATGAATCATTCACCTTGGTTTATGTTGGACAGAATGTATACTAAGTGATTAATGTTTAAGCAACTAAAAGATGGAGTTTGTTGGAAATTTAGAAACATTTGAGCTGGAATTCTTGCCTTGCTGACCGAGTGTGTGAGGAAATGAGACTCTCATGTGATATTTGGAAATTTTCATGATAATTGGCTGCCATCTTGAGTGAGATGTTGTACAATATCCTGTCCCTGTTCTCATGTGCACCCTATTGACTTTTAACACTTAAAAGGCTGATAAAGCCTTAGAAAATTCTAGCTAAAACTAGCAAGGAAAAATGGAAATCCAAACTGCTACATTGTTGGACGAATAAATGTTTAATGGAATGAATCGCTGGAATTATGTTTTGATAATACATGTTGATTAATCTCGTTTAGGCAGGGACAGAATAAATATCGAGTGTTTAATTATTTGGCCAAGAAAAAGATGAAATATTAACAGAATTTATGAAGTATATTGCTGAAACTTAGATATTGACTAAAACGGTAGCTAGCTAACCTTTCTATGACATTTTTTAGAAACCTAAGGTAACTCGTTATAGCTATATACATAAAATGGCTTCTAATCACTTAATATTATCCTCACAAGCTTTTTAAAGATTTTAGAACTTCAAAGACTAGTGTAGAAAAATAAAGTATTGTGATAGCCCATCTTCCCCTAAGGCGTATCCTAAGAGTTAGCGAACCGCCTGCCCAACTCTCGTCAGGACTAT
This sequence comes from Coffea arabica, assembly GCF_036785885.1. Taxonomy (NCBI): domain Eukaryota; kingdom Viridiplantae; phylum Streptophyta; class Magnoliopsida; order Gentianales; family Rubiaceae; genus Coffea; species Coffea arabica. The sequence continues at coordinate 42,290,871 of NC_092329.1, forward strand.
CGAGCCGAAAACATGATTACCAAATCATACGGTGCAATAGACCTTCAATTAAATGTTCCAACGAAAAGCGACAAGAACTGATGCCACATCAGAATCCAGCCAAGATTTGGCCGGAATGCCGGTCGGATAGCTGGCCGGATTCAAGGCAATGACCAAAACGAAAATTCTCATCTTCCCTTGACAATCCAACCAAGTATCCGGCCAAGATCTGGCCGGATATATGGCCGGATTCCCTGCAGTAGTTCCCGCCAGATTCCTTTTCTTTCCTTGTTCAAGTTTTGCACTTGCCTGATCATTCCAACGAATACGAGAAAAGTTCACCAAACCCATAGAGACGTAACATCTCCAACGAATACTCTTAATATGCATGGTTAAACACTTATATATATATATATTGGAATGTTCAACAGTTCAACTGGCAATACAAGTCAAAATATCCACAATTTATCAAAGTACAATTAGGGGTTGCCAGTATAGAGGAGCTTAATCAAAAGAATGTCTATAACTAGCTTTACTCTTTTCTCCAAAAATCACGGTTTCAAAGTTTGTCCCCTGTAAGGAAAACAAAGGTAACGTTGGTGAGCTTACGCTCAATGAGGTACCAAAAGTACAAGTAGTCAAGAATCATGGAACTTTACTTTTAATCAATCATATAGAAACACCAGATATAAAGATGAACAAACGTCTCAGTTAAACATAGTAATTCAAATAGAAATGATACAGATGGCTCTCAAGAGCCCCATTCCCGTTGCAGTACTTGATCCAAACTCGTTGACTCTCCGTCAACATTTAAGGAAACAAACATGACCGTAGACCCCACTTTACACCAAATTTCGTCCACCAAACATACCCCTTACAGGGCCCGAACACCAAACAGAAATAGAGGAGGTAATACTCGAGTATACCAGAAATTCAGAGTCTCTAATACTCAAAGATTCCACAGATACAGTCCCCATGGCTTGTCAATTTACCTCGACCAAGCCCTTTGCTGGCTCGATTCAATCAACTACCAATGAGGTTGAGCTCAGATTTCACAGGAAGGTCGTTGGATACAAGCCTCCAAATGACATCAAATCATGCGCAGGTAACAGATTCAAGTTTATACAGTAACCAGTCAAACCGGCAAGAGAAACGAGTGTATGAGGACCCGAAAATTTCCTTATTTTATCGTATATTACTAGTTTATTTAAATATTTATTCATTCATTTTCTCCGGATAAATTATTTCAACCCTTTTGGATCCATTTACATGGAACTATGACTTACATATATTTTAAAAATGTCCCGTTAATAAATTTAATTTTTAGAAGCTCGTTTACCGAGATTTAGTGAATACGCGTATGGAGGCAATAATCGATTTGATAGTACAATGACCTTGGAGATTTGAGAACTCATGCGTTAGTTTTAAAATAGGTATTTTTATAATTAATTACCTAAGTATTAGTTAGTTATATCATTGTTACGAGAATTCCTTAGAAATTTCGCTTTATCGCGCACAAGATGGAAGTTCGCGTTTTTGCATGTGCGACTAATTGAGGAACTTGAGACCTTTATTTTTAGACTACTAAGAGTGGATAATAATAGTATTAATGGAAGTGCATTAGAGGTTTAATGCACAAGTGATATAAATCCGAGAAGAAACGGGCACGAAACGCGCGCGTACATGCACTATTGGAGAGTTGACTTTTGTGCACATTAGCCCAACTACCAAGCTTACTCTAGAAGCTTTTGATCAGCTACACTCTCTCTTTTTCTCTCTCAAAGCATCTGAACAACCTCAAGGAAGAAGAAGACCAAATTTCTTCATCATCTTACTTCATTTCTTGCTCATTTCACTTCAAATTCCAACCACAAACTCAAAACAACTTGGAGACGCCTGCCTAACTCTCGCCAGGACTCAGTATAATTTCAATTCAAACTTATGAATAACCAATCAATACTAAAAGCCAAAGATACAAAGGAAGGTCAATTCCTTAATAATTGCTCAAGTCTTACATCATAAGTTACCAAAATATTGTACCATCCTAAAATATACAGCTTCCAAAAATTGTCTAAATGAATACATTCAAACTTCTAATCAAAGGCCATCAAGTTGACCTCTCCATAATTCCTTCCATTTCAGCTCCCGTTAAAGAAAGCAAGTCTAACGGGGTGAGTGGATGCTCGTGAGGCCAAGAAAAGAAAAAAAAATACAAGCAGGTAATTCAAGTAACAATAAAACTGACATGAGAGATAAAGCAATAACATTCAAGTAAATCCCGAATATTCACAAGATGCATTCCAGAAGGGTACGGGAGCTCTTAGGAGCTCACTTCCATTTGTTTTTTCCAAAGTCCCATCCAATAGTCCGTTGAACTTTACTTATTCTATTTATGATTCTGAGTCGAATGAGAGGTACCTCCCACCCGAATCGGTGTGGTACATACTATCGCTCAGTGATCGATTATACGTTTATGGTCCTGAGTCGAATGAGAGGTACCTCCCACTCGAATTGGTGTGGTACATACTATCGCTCAGTGGTCGATGAGATATCGCTCCAATCAACTTATGCTTTGCTCATAGTTCTGAGTCGAATGAGAGATACCTCCCGTCCAAATTGTTGTGGTACATGCTATCGCTTAGAGAATCGATTTTAGCACTGAAACGGAATGAGAGACACCTCTCACCCAAATTGGTGTGGTGCATGCTTTCGCTCAGGGCTCACAAGTTAAACATGTTCATATACAATTACTAATCATATGTATTCATGTAACAAGTATCACGTAATTAGAAGAGAGTGAACTAGGATGTCCCAACGAGTAGGATTGGTCGAGGAGACAATACTCCAATCGATGTCAAGTCATGTACAAGTATAATTTCAATCATGGGTAAGTTGAGTACTAGTCAAGCAAATCGAGTAACAAGTCAAGTAAGTAGAGTGTTGATCTTGATCTCTATCTTTTGATGTTTACAAAACAAATGGATGTTACTAATGTCTCTTAAAAGATCTATTCAGTTATGAAGCAAATTAGTTCCAAAGATCAAGTACAATTGAAAGATGACAAAGTATGCTGAAGCTGTCGGACGCTCAAGTAGTCAGGATCGGATGTCCGATAATCATTGCACAACTTCGGACGCATGCTTCGGACGTCCGATAGGATCCTTCGAAGTCGACGAAACTATTGGACGCTGAATATGTCTCTACCAGACGTCCGATAGAAACAAGATAATTTCTCAAATCTGTTTGTTTGCTGTCAGACGCACAAAGAGCTTGCACCAGACGTCCGAAAGAATTGAAGAAAATCTCTGAAACTCACTACCTGCTGTCGGACGCATAAAACAGGGCTATCGGACGTCCGACACTACCAACGGCTAGTTGACTGTTCAGCTACTTTCTATCCGTTGGAAGTTTTAATGAGGCTCTTTCTTGGTCCTATATAAATAGTGATTGGTCAGATACTTCAAACAACTTTGGCACACTGAAGATACAAAAGATCTAGAGAGATTTTAGTGAGAAAATACTCCAAAAAGAATATTTGTAGTCTTAGTGGTGTGAGGTTCATTGTAAGCTTTTCATTTGTGAGTGAATCTTTCATGAGTGTAGCTCTGTGAGGGTTGTCCTGAGAGATAGTAAAACGTCCTGGCTTGACCGAGTGCTGCTTGGGGCAAGGAGGAGGTGAACCTTCCTTTGTACACAAGAGTGATTGTAATTCATCAACTTGAAATAGCTTGTTTCAATTAATCTACAAGCTCAAGAGGAGTTGGGTAGTTAATTGGTTTGCAATTCTTTCCTTTTACTTATTGTTACATTTAAGATCTTTGCATTGTTTATTTCTTTCACATGATTGTTTCCGATCCTAACAATTGGTATCAGAGCTTGGTCTCCTTGAGATTAAACTCAATCGGCTTGGGAGTAAAAATGACAACCAATAATGCTATGTTTTTTGAAGGACATTCTGTTATTAGACCACCTATGTTTAATGGTCAAATTATATGAGTTGGAAAGAAAGAATGATTATCTTTTTGCAATCTATTGATATCGAATTGTGGTTTATTATTAGTGAAGGTCCATATAATGCCTCTCTTATAGATGAAAATACTCATGCATCTAGACCGAAAACAAGAAGTGAACTGACTGCTGTGGATAGAGCTCATCTCACCTTAATGCAAAAGCCATGAATGTGTTATATTGTGCATTAGACTCAAATGAATCTATTAGAGTCAAGGGTTGCAAGTCAGCTAAAGAAATCTGGGACAAACTGAAAGAAATTCATGAAGGTAGTGAGAATGTTAGAGAACAAAAGAAGTCCATTCTAGTTACAAAGTATGAATCTTTCAAGATGGAACCTCATAAAAATGTTGATCAAATGTATTGTAGATTCAATGATCTCATTAAAGATTTAGAGGTGCTGGAAAAAGAATATTTTCTTGGTGAGAAAAATAGAAAAATCCTGAATGCCTTGTTCAATGATTGGGAAAATAAAGTGACTGCTATTGAGGAGACTAGAGATTTGAATACTATGCCTATTGAATCTCTTATTAATTCTCTTACCTCTTATGAGCTGAAACTTAAGACTAAGGTGCAAGAGGAAGAGGATGCAAAAGTGCGAAAGAATATTGCTCTAAAAGCCTCACAAGATGAAGATGATTCTGCCTCCCTAGATGAAAAAGATGTGGAAGGTGATGACAATGATATCGCTCTCATCACAAGAAGTTTCAAACGAATACTCAACAAGAGGAGATTCAGAAAAGGTGGACCTAGCAATTCATTCCCAAATCAGTTCAGCAACTCGAGAAACAAAGGGAAGCTAGAGTTCAATAAAAAACAAACTGATCAGTGCTTTAAATTCGGCCAACCTGGACACTATGCAAATGACTGTCCAGTGATGAAGAAGAAAGAAGGAAGAAAATCAAGAATAAATAAATTTCAATTCACATGGAATGAATGCAATTCCGATGATGAAATTGAAGAGGAAGATCAATCTGCTCAATTGGCTTTCATGGCCATTGGAGATGAAGAGGTAACATCTTCTAACTCTCAATCTGATTGTGATGATGAAACTGAAGATGATCTTGAACATTTCATTATAAAATTGCATGATAGTTTGAAAGAATCTTATGCTAGAAACAAGGAGTTAAAACAGAAAATTAGTTTTTTGTTTTGAGATAATGTAAATCTTTTTCAACAAAACAAAAAGTTGATTGCTGAAAATGATTACTTCAAAAAGAGTGAGACTGCTTTACATTTTGAGCTTGATAGAAAAGCAAAACTTTGTGATTTGTTCAAAAAGGAACAAGGTGATTTGAAAAGAAGAATGAATGGTCTAAATGAGTTGCTTAAACACAAGAAACAAGTCTGTTTTCAAAAGAATAGGTTGAATTCTAATTCAAATGAGTTTGCTATCCATAGGAGAAGACAAGTAAGATTTATTAAACCTGTTCATGTAAATAACTCTTTGGTTATGTGTAATTTTTGTTGTCAAAAAGGTCACATGAATAGTGATTGTTATATGAGAAAGAATATGAGAAGAGGCATGAAATGCATGTGGATAGTTAGACATGATGCTAATTTTAACAAGTAGGAGGTTTTGTCTAATCATTGCAGTGATTCTTGTTCATAATATTTGTTCTTTTGATACTTTGATCTGAGTTTTCGCTGATATCTTTGAATACTACTGAATCTATATGATTTCAAAAAGAGAGATAAAAGAATAATGCTGATCTCATGATGATTTGCTGTGATTGCTGTCATTTTCTCTATATTTTCTTGAAATATTGAATTCTCTGTTATTGTTGCTGGATTATAGTAGTTGATTTTTACTCTTATTATGACAAAAAGGGGGAGAAATGGATGCAATGTGTAAGGGGGAGTTATTCTGAGATTATGAGTTTGGCTCTTAAAAGTTTTGGTTGCAATGATTGAGGGGGAGCTTATACTTATTTTTGTTTCTTTCTATCCATTATTTTGTCATCATCAAAAAGGGGGAGATTGTTGATCTTGATCCCTATCTTTTGATGTTTACAAAACAAATGGATGTTACTAATGTCTCTTAAAAGATCTATTCAGTTATGAAGCAAATTAGTTTCAAAGATCAAGTACAATTGAAAGATGACAAAGTATGCTGAAGCTGTCGGACGCTCAAGAAGTCAGGACCGGACATCCGATAATCATTGCACAACTTCGAACGCATGCTTCGGACGTCCGATAGGATCCTTCGAAATCGACGAAACTATCGGACGCTGAATATGTCTCTACCGGACGTCCGATAGAAACAAGATAATTTCTCAAATCTGTTTGTTTGCTGTCGGACGCACAAAGAGCTTGCACCGGACGTCCGAAAGAATTGAAGAAAATCTCTGAAACTCACTACCTGCTGTCGGACGCATAAAACAGGGCTATCGGACGTCCGACACTACCAACGGCTAGTTGACTGTTCAGCTACTTTCTATCCGTTGGAAGCTTTAATGAGGCTCTTTCTTGGTCCTATATAAATAGTGATTGGTCAGATATTTCAAACAACTTTGGCATACTGAAGATACAAAAGATCTAGAGAGATTTTAGTGAGAAAATACTCCAAAAAGAATATTTGTAGTTTTAGTGGTGTGAGATTCATTGTAAGTTTTTTATTTGTGAGTGAATCTTTCATGAGTGTAGCTCTGTGAGGGTTGTCCTGAGGGATAGTAAAACGTCCTGGCTTGACCCAGTGCTGCTTGGGGCAAGGAGGAGGTGAACCTTCCTTTGTACACAAGAGTGATTGTAATTCATCAATTTGAAGTAGCTTGTTTCAAATAATCTACAAGCTCAAGAGGAGTTAGGTAGTTAATTGGTTTGTAATTTTTTCCTTTTACTTATTGTTACATTTATGATCCTTGCATTGTTTATTTCTTTCACTTGGTTGTTTCCGATCCTAACATAGAGTAACACGTCAAGTAAAGAAAACAAGTGGGATAAAGTACACACACTCGTCTCGACAAGTTAAATTCAAGTATTGAATTAGATACTTTTCAAATATATAGGAACTAGTCATGCACTTGACACTCACCAAGCAACAAGAGCAAGTAGGTTCAATTTGAAGTTCAAGCGTCCTCCGTCGGATCCTCTTGAAGGTTCTCGTGTGTGCTTGAACAAATAGTAATAGTCTATTATTCACAATCCCTACTATTGAAGAAGATCGTATCATAGTACAATCTTAGAAAAATCTCGTGAAACGAGCCTTAATTATCCTAAATCGAGACTCTCAAGCGGGGTTTCAAAATACAAGAGAAATTAAGTCTACATCATGGAAATCAAGGATAAAACATTTGAATAATATCGAAGGAATAAGGAGCACTTGAAAAACTACATTTCCTTGGAATTCGGAAAATTTCTGTTTCGATATGAATTTTTGAAAAAATCGTATCTCACTCTTTGTAAGTCCAAAATTGGAAAACATGGTACCGTTGGAAACCTCTTTGAAATTACTAAAAGTTATTAGAAGACACTTTTCCATGAATCTAAGTGTAAGGCATTCAAAAATGGGCTAAAAGTTACAGTTTCAGGTTAGTTAGGGTTGAGCCAGGGTTGGTTTTTTTTCGATAATTTTGGAAATTCGGTAAAATTCACACATTGCAAACCAGCCTCCGAAATTTATAAGACATTTAGAGTTGCAAGTAAAGTTTAGGACAGAGCAAGCGGATCAAGAATCGGAGTTTTGAGCACTGAGATACGGTCGCTCAAAGTTGGAGGAAAAACGAAACTGTTAAGCTAGTTTCCAGATTTGATTTCGAAACTTTGGGACTTTAGTTTGGTAGCAAAATAGACTCGAAACGGCACCAAATTTGGTATGAATATACTACCATATAAGGGCCACTCCCTTGCCAAATTTCATAGAAAAATATGAATGGAAAGTCGGTTAACAAAACCGTTGAAATCGCAAGAAGTTTGAAGGCTAAGCTGCCTTTGAGCTTCCGTTTTGCCGTTTTCCAAACATTTGGCCAAGAAACGACTCAAACATGATTCATTCCAGTAAGTAATGTCTAAAATATGTCCAAGGTACATTTGATAGGTGATTTACACCAGGAAATTTTGGATAACAAGTCCCAAATCATTGCTAGTTCAAATCTGTGCAAATGTAAGGTATTCCTTCACCAGACCAGATTCAAGTTTTGATCATAAATCACTCAATTCAACTCAGAATTAAGCATGGTTGGTGGCATTGGGAAATATACTCATAAGCTACATTTTCTCGGAAGAAACCATTTTCAAAAGCAGTCCATAACCAGCTCGTTCGTGAGCATTAATTTGCAGCTATGAGCTGCCTTCCAGGAAACAATGAAACAGGATAGTGGATTTCAAATGAATGGTTTAGCTAGCTCAAGTAGAACTAGGACATGAATTTTATACCAACAGAAAGCTAGGAATGTCTAGTTTCCAATGCCACAAACGGTACTCGATTTCGACATCGGAGCAACAATTTATGGCCGAAAAAAGAAGACTGCCTGGGCAGTGACGGGATTCAAATTCCAGATTTTCAAGCTTTCGAATTTCCGACATTTGGGTGATCAAATCACGTTATTTTTCAATGAAACTTTTTACACAACCAATATAAGATGTAAACAATATAAACAAACCACTAGAACCTCAAAATTTGGCATTAAAGTGCTTGAACAAGACAGGAGAAAAATGATCACTTTTGGTCATTGCACCATCTTGGGGTTTGGGGTTTGTAACAATAACCCAACATTATGCTACTAATTTAAGCACTAAACCAACATAATTATCATTATCAACCACCAAATCAGTTCATCAACCAAAGTGGGAGTTCATAGAGCCCACACACCAAAATCCAACATAAATAAAGCTGCCCACTTACATGCATGAGCTTATATGTGCAATAGAACTTCTATAAATCAAGATTTTAAGGCTGGATCGTCACTTACTTCACTAAATGTTCAAGGCAGAAATTTTCGGCCTTCTTGAGCCAAAGAAAACCGTGAGAGCAGCCTCCTTTCCTAGCTCAAAGTGCTCTCCAAGTGATTAGTTAAGTGTAGTTAAATTTTGGTGTGATTTGGAGGAGATTTGGTGAAGAAATGATGAAGGAAAATTGATGAAGCAAGTTTGGTTCTTGCTCTTTGAGATGCACGGCTGAAATGGAGGGAAAAGAAGAGATGTTGCAGGCCACTTTGGTTGAGGAATTGAAGGGTTTTGATCAAGTGTGATGCACCCATGAGGAGCTCAATAATGTGTGGCCCAAAATGCTCCAAAAGTCAACTAAAGATAGTGCGCGTACACGCGCGCTTCGTGCTCAATTCCTTTCGAGTTCGTTTCACTAGTGCCCTAAATCTCTAATGTACTTTCATTTACATTAATATTATTTATTCTTAATAGTCTAAAATTTCTCAATTAATCGCGCGCGTAAAAACGCGCATTTCCAAATTAAATGCGATAACGCGAGACCTCCAAGAAATTTTTATAACGATAGTACTAATGACTATCGCTTGAGTACTTAAATATAAAATTACTTATTTTAAAACCATTGTACAAGTCTCCAAATTTTCAAACTTATTGTACCCTCGATCGATTAAAAATTTCACACACATTTTCACTAAACGAGCTTCCAAAAATTAATTTTTGAAACAAGTCATTTTAAAAATATAATGAAATTATAATTTCATGTATTTAGGTCTAATAAGGATAGAAAATAATATTCGAGACTATTGGCCAAATAAATAATTAAATAAGCTCGTAACAGGAGTTTAAAAGTAGGTAAATTTGTGAGTTCTTACATGAGTCGAGTATTAATTCTTCAATTAACTTTTCTTAATTTACTATTAATCATTCTTAATTCTCCAATATTAATACACTCTCGATTCAAGTATAGCCTCGAAAAACGTGCACTTGTTGTTCCAAACTAAACGAATTTTTTTGAAAACTGAATTTTCCAACAAAACGCTTTAAAAACATAAAAGAGACGTTGTTCTATCTAAATGGATTTAAAATGGTCGAAATAAATAATTCGGAGAAAATGAGTGAATAATTATTTAAATAACCCGGTAATATTTTATAAAAATAAGAAAATTTTCGGGTTCTCACATCCTCCCCTCCTTAAAAGGAATTTCGTTCTCGAAATTCACACCTTGATTTATAAATAATCCCCAATACTTTCTCCTCCCGTGACCAATTTTCACCACTTTTAATTCTCCCTTTCAAAACTCACGCTTATTGAACTTAACTATTCACAGGTGCCATTCATGATTTTATTATAGGTCTAGGGGCTTGTAGCAATTGATTACATATCCATATACACTGTAAAATCAATTAAAAGTAAGGTAAATTTTCATATGCCATAAAAGATCATAGTAGTTACACTAGGTTATAATAAGTTCGTCAAATCGTTTCAAAAGAAAAGGGAAAGCAACAAGATCAAGATATGCAAATTCGCAATACCCAACAAAAGGATGGCATCCCCTACACAAACGATTACTGTCTTCCAAAAGTTCTAGTCTATACTGAGGTAAAACTACAATTCCTGTTTGTCGAGTGAAGTCAGGTTCACCCCCACTGGTAAAGTTTCTACTACTTGGATTCCTCTTACAATAATCAGTATTAATCACTACTTCTGGCACTCGACTGATTTGCAGTGGATTTAGCAGGTTGTTGAGAATTTCCTTCTCTCTTAGAAGCTCTAGGACAATTCGAAAACTTATACTCGGTACTACCACACCTCAGACATTTTCCTTGTTTTCTCCAGCAGTCTGCTTTAGTGTGGTTAATCTTACTACAGTATCCACAAGTTATATGGGAAGTCACAGCTTGACTAGTTTGAAATTTTCTTTCTTGTTGACCTCGCCTACCCTGATTCTCTTTTGGCGGAACTTCGCTTGATGGAGTTTTTCCAGGTTTGTCATGCATCCTCACTCCTCCAATCCCTTTTCCCATATCAAGGGGTTGGGTAGACTTCTCGGACGATTTGGAGGTATTGCTCGGATTACCCCTCTTTCTAGCATGAAAAGATTTAGATTGAGACTTAGCATTCTCTACCCACTGCGCCTTATCTAAGACATCCGTAAAAGTAGCAATATGGGCAGCTGGTAGGGATTCTTGAATTTCTACATTTAACCCCTGAATAAAACTCCTTATCCGTTTCCGTTCGGTGACTACAAACTCAGGGGCAAATTTGAAAAGTTTGGTGAACCGCTCCTCATACTCAGCCACACTTAATAATCCTTACTTTAATTTAATAATGTCGTCCTCCCTCTTTTCTTGTATAATTGGCGGGAGGAACTTGACATTTCTGCCTCTCCATCTACCGTGACAATAAATCCACTCACAAGTTGCAATTCAATTTGCTAGCATCTTTAAAGATTTAAAGAAAATAGGCAAATAAAGAATACGGTCTAATGCATAATGACAAGGAGAAAGAATGGAGGAATGGGAACAAATACTGCATATGGAATCAGTGGTGTGAAAACGTGATGGTTTAGTTGGTGAGATCAGGTATTATGGAAAGGACAAGAGGAGGGTGAAAGAGAGACGGAAGGGGCCGTCTATACGTTTGAGCTGTTGATTGATGAGGAAGAATACAAAGTCTAGTGCCTTTTTAATATATTACAACTAATAAGTAAAGGATATTATGATAGTTTTACAACACTAATTATGTGAATATGAGGGGAACTGAGTAAATTGTCAGAAATCCCATGGGAGGCTTTTGAAATTATCCCTTATAGTAGGGGTGTGCATTCGGTGCAAAAGCGGTAATTCGGTGCAATGAATTTGATGAATCCGGTTATTTGACCTGTAGAAATCTAAACCGTTTTCAATTTCGAATTGGCCATAACCGAATTCATTTCACAACCGATTTCAAATTCGAAAATAGTAATGAATTCGGTCTAACCGAATTCATCTATTAAAAAAACTGATTTTTTAAAAATTATTACTTATTTGATCCCCAAATTTATTCATAATTCAACACATTACTTATGTTCTAATCATTTTGTGATTTAATTTAATTGGCATTTATTTGATCACTTATACCTAGAATCCTTAGTCTATGATTTAAGGAACACATAAAAAGTGATTAATTTAAACTAAAATAAACCTTAAACTGTACAATGATTAGTGATAATTTATGAATTTATAATTTATAATGATTAATAATAAGTAATATTAGTTACAAACTTACAAATTATAATGATTAGTGATAAGTTATATTAGTTACAAACTTATAATTTATTTCAAATCAAAATAAAACTTATTTACTTACATATGTTATTGTGACAGTCAATACACTAATACATTGATTTGCAATTCACATGTATTCACTTACACTGCTTAGTTGTCTTGTCTATACTTAAAGCCTTAAGATTAGTGAATAGATAATATGAATTTTTATGTTAAATATGTAATACTATAAATTTAGAGCACACTAATACTTGCAAGTTACAGATTACGCATTCAAATATTCAATAATTCAGACATGAATGATCAATGATGTATCAAATTACCATCTAAATTCTAATTACTAATTATGTTTATTGTTTAATATTTAGTATTATACATATATGTATTAATGATTGTCTAATTCTAGTCATGTTACTCATGTATAAGATAATAAGTAGTTATCTTATATTGTTATGTATTACTATATATTTGTATTATTATAGTCATATAACAATTAACAAATACTAAAATAATATATTGTACATTATTATATATTATTATTATTATAAGTACATGATATGATGATAATACCATATACTAATTATTATTAATAGCATTTACCTATATAATATAATAATATATTAGTAGTATATATTAATACTAAATAGCATTTATCTATTTATTATATAATTTTATATACCAATTTGGTATTCGAATGCAGTAATGCGGTACCCTATTTCAATTACCGAATTTGAATGCGAAATCGGTTATTACCAAATTCATAATTTCATTACCTATTTCATACCATATTAGAATTCGATGAATTCGGTTTGTACTGAATTTGTACCAAATTACCAAATACCTGATTTCAAATTACCGAATTGAATTTGAATTCGATTATGAATTCGGTATGAACCGAATTTGCTCACTCCTACCTTGTAGAATTGACTGGATACATTCAAGGGAACATGCAAGGAAGAAACTCAGTGACGGACTTTCTTGGCTTCAATTATCAATTATTGAAAACAGAATAGTTCCAATTAATAATTAGTCCCCTTTCCTTCAGGGGCACTAACTAGTTTGACAGTCTTATCATTCAAAGCCGCGTTTCATCCTTCGGTTAATATTTGATTAGACCGAATTTGTCGTCCAAAAAAACCAACATGTCCTATGATTATCATTATTTATTCAAGTTGGAAAGAAAACATAATCCCATGTTTTCACATCCATATGCCGGGGATTTTTCTTTTCCTTTTACTTTTTTTCCTTCCGAAATGTCAATAATTAACCTACTCCTATTTCTACATCGTGAAAAAAGAGAGATCCAACTAGGTCATCAGAAATTTAGAGGGAACTAAGCTGCTGCCAAAGTTGACTGTTGAATATGTAGGTTAGGGTGTTAGAAACTTTGAACTCACACTTGAAGAGACACACAAGTATCTTAATGGTCATTGGACCAAAGTCACGTGGTTATTTACCATTGCGCGTTTTGGCCTTAGATCTCCATTCTTGTCCTTGAATTCTTCGTCGATATTCACGTGGATCAGACGTAAGTCCACGTCAACGCTTTAGTATTATCGTAGCCAGTGGCCACAGGCCTGCAAAACCACGGGCATTAATAGAGCTTGGCAAATCCGCAAAGCCAAAGAAGCAACACCAAGAAACTAAACGATACAATACATACTCATCAATGAGCTTTAAGGCCCTGATTCTGGTTGTCTTTGCGCTTGCAATAGCACATGCAGATTCCAACTCTGAAGGTATCAATAATCATTAATTACGTACGCACAATTTCTTTGATATTTTTTTTGCTTTTTCCAATTTCAATGTTATTGCCTAACTACGTATAGCCAAAAACATAAACGGTTTTTTTGGGGCTATAAAACAATGTATTTTGTTCTGAATTTGGTCCGACTTCCATTGTTTTCTTTCCCCTTGTTTTCCAATTTTACATCTAGAAAAGGAGAAAAAGAGCAAGACGTATAAAATTTTGTGCTAAAATGAGTTGTCATAAGTCATTATCATGTACCTCAGATAATTTGGTCCTAAATCCTAATGATACTTAATGATTAAATTTGTTTATTGGTACATTAACAGTGGATGCTCTTCATGCTTGGAAGATCACATTGGCAGATCCAAATAATGTCCTTCAAAGCTGGGATCCAACACTTGTAAATCCATGCACCTGGTTCCATATCACCTGCAACAGTGACAACAGTGTTACAAGAGTGTAGGCTTTTTTTCAACTTCTTGCAGTTTTCCGTAATTAACGACCCTCTCCTCCCCCCCCCCCCCCCCCCCCCCCCCCCCCCCCCCCCAAAAAAAAAAAAAGAGGGATCCCATCATTCATTTTCAAACATAGTGTTGCTGCAGCACTGAAATACTGATATAGCAGATTAACTTTCTAAAACCATATTTGAAAATGACAAAAAAGAATGCAGGGACCTTGGCGTTGCTGGGCTTTCAGGACCTCTTGTACCCCAGCTGGGAATCTTGGCCAATCTTCAGTATCTGTGAGAACATATATAATGCCACATAATAATTGAATTTTTTTAGATTCAATGAATAACATACATCTAATTATATTTCTTCCATCATCATTAATGAGTAATACTGATGACGCCGTTTCAAATTTGCAGGGAAGTGTACGGTAATAAGATCAGTGGATCTATTCCACAAGAGTTGGGGAACCTGACAAAGCTGGTAAGCTTGGACCTGTACCATAATCGATTAAGCGGCTCAATCCCAGCAACTCTTGGCAACTTGAGATCCTTAAGATTTTTGTGAGTAACACACGCCTGCCGCTTCAATAAATTTTTAAGGATAAACTACTTAGGGAGTCTTTAAATTATTTTAACTATCTTAAATTGGCCCCTAATCTATTTTGGATCTTAAATTGGCTCTTTGACAATAGAAAATGTCAAACTTTGATCTTTCATCCCATCTCCACAGGTAAGGCTGATGGATCTAATAACAAAATTGGACAGACATGAAGCATTAAAGATTAACATTTTTTTCTTGTTGAGGGATCAATTTGAACCTTAAAATATATAAAGGGCCAGTTTGAAATAATTAGGATAGTTTAAGAGCTCCGTTTACCTTTTTATATATATATTTTTAACTATATACTGAGAATATGAGATGACACCTTGAAATCTGGCCCTTTGTTTAAGCATGGATAGTAGAATTAGCTGGTCGAACATTACTTTGTGGAACTTTTGCGTTTGACAACTTTAGTTGCCTTTGATTTTTGTTTTAATGTAGTCTTCTGCCTAATGGTGTGCGGTCTACAGGCGATTGAACAGCAATAGACTATCCGGAAAGTTACCTGACAGTATAATTCAACTTATCAACTATGGCCACTTACAAATTTTGTAAGTCCACATAACCAATATCCGTACATGTCTAATTTTCAAGCACATTGTTATTAAATTTTGCATCCAATCTCAATTAGTTAACTTTCACGCTCATCTGATTATTAGGCTGCTTTGCTAAAAATATACTTCTACATGATAGAACCACGTTTGGGGTGTTTGTATACATCCTTCCATAAATACAAAAATAGAGATTGAAGCCTTATAAGTACCTTTAGCTTATGTTTTCAAACTTGAATCGGATAGTGATTCTCTCTAGTTTGGGGTTAGGAGTAAATGACTTCAACTGATTGAGTTGAAATATAATCGGGTGATGTCATAATAATGTCATAAATATATTTTAATTAATTATATATAAAAATGAAGTAGCATAAAATAATACCCCTAGACTTGGTATAGTTGGTGAATTTATAAATAATACAAAGATTCCATTTCACAAAAATGTACAATTTGAGGTTAGAAATATAATGTGAAAACCATTTATGGTTAGATTTACAATTTCTTAAAAGTTAAGGCTCAAAACAAAATACCAGCAAGGATTTAGGCATGAATGAGAAAGTCAATTACAACTTTCCAGCGTTTCTTTCTTCCTCGTTGCCGCCGGCCCGCCGCCCGCCATCCTGTCAACTTTTCCAGACATCACACTTCTGATCTTTTCTCCCTGTTTTCATTTTTTAATTTCTATTTTGTTTCCCTATTCTATTAATAATACAAATCAAAACAAGTTTCTGTGGCTATGTGACTTGCAAGTCCTGGCCTCGAGCACCCCGAATGGCCCCACATCAGAGGCCATGAGAAGCGCCAAGAGGAGAAAAACGTGCATGAAACTCATCTTGTGAATTATCTAAGACTACACGTAACAGAGAAAGTGGTGGATTTCAAGGATTCTTGATTCTTTTTCTCTTCACTCTTTCATGTTTCTGGAAACCTTTCACTGTCTATCTCCCTCCCCTCTTGATTTTCCTTCCTTTCTAGCTATTTTTTTTTCCTTCTCCCGTTGTTGATTCCATATCTTTTGACAAAAATGAAAAAAAAAAACATTTCAGATCTGTGAGTATATGTCTTTGAGGGAAGAAATTAAGATTTGAGTGTGAAGAGATTAAAACAAAAGTGGGAAAAAGAAAATAAAAAACGAAAAATACAAATCAGCGAAAAGTAAAATATGAAGAAAACTGCATTCTGACCGGTTTCCTGGCCTTGTTTGGACAGCTATTTTCTATTAGAAAATTGTATCATTTTCCGTGATTATATTTTCCTATTACCTTTTTTCCTCACATACATTAAATCGTTATAATAATTTTTCTACAAAAAATCCTAGAAAATGCAATCCAAACACAATTATAGTTTTCGATTGAATCCTATTCTTGACTAATTTTGATCGATTTTTACTGAGCGGTTATATAGGTAAAGTTGAACCGAACTCTTAACCGGTTCCCAATCTAATCAATTGAGCGATTGGTCTGATCCGAGTTTAGAAACAATGCTTTTAGCACAAGGTTATATTTGTGCTTTTCAACCCAAATTTTTTTAATAGTTAAATAAATCTTGAGTATTTTATCAGAAAATTAAACTAAGGATCCGTTTGGAAGGTGAGTTTTTTGAGTATTTATATAAAATTTATTAAAACTTACTGTAGAAATTGTTAATTTTTTTTTGTTTTCTAGGGTATAAAAAATAAAAAAAAAACTTTGTTTTTTTTCTTTCTTTTCTTTCCCTTTCCTCTTTCTTTCTTTCTTTCTTTCTTTCTTTTTTCTTTCTTTACTCTTTATTCTTTCTCCTTACACCAAATCTGCTCTTCCTCCCTCATTCCCTATTGTTGTTGCCTCTTTTTTTTTTTTTTTTTTTCCTTCCCTCCCTCCCTTCCTCCCATTTATCCCTCTTGCTCCCTCCCTCCCTCCTTCTCCTCTTCTCCCTTCTCTTCCTCGCCCATCCCATGACCTATAGTCACGCGATCAAAGAGGGAAGGAGGAGGAGGGAGGGAGAGTGGAGGAGGAGAGGGAGTGAGAGAAAAAAAAAGTGGGGGAGAGAGAGTAGCGCCAACGTTGGTATCGGAAGAGGTATCGATGGAGGTTTCGACAGGTTGAGGAGGGATGAGGAAGAAGAAAAATGGCAAAAAAAGAAAAAAATTTGTGGTGTTCTATAATATTTTGGGGGTGTGCATTTTAAAAATTGAAATGTTTTTAAAGGGCTCTTGTAGATAAAGTTTTAAAAAAACTTGTCCATTAAAAACCATCCAAAAAACACCCGTTCCCAAGCAAATCCTAAGTAAGCATAAGAATAGAATTAAAAAATGGTCTCACAAATGTGAGCACGCGCGCGCACACACACATGTTCATATATATATGTATGTATGTATTTATGTATATATGTATGTATGTATGTATGTATGTAGATATGTATGTATGTACATACATAGGTACGTATGCACTTATTTATAATCCAACATAAGTAGTAATCATGCAAGTATGCTCCAAAATAATGGGATTGAATATTATTTATTAAGTACCATTTTAATTGCAATCTGAAATAGGTACTTGATGTTTTGCAATATATTTATGTTAGCAAATTTTAATTTTTGTCTAACACTAGTTAATACTTCTTGGTTTAAGAAATACTCTAGACCACACAGTGGAGGACTTGAGAGTTGAATAACGAATCTTATAATTGTTTAATTAATGTTCCTATTAGTTAAACTAAGATGTTCTCATTTTAATCGGTGGCACCTAAATATGTGTTTTAGGGACATATCAAATAATCGTTTGGCCGGGAGAGTCCGCGCAACTAACAAAACAGGTAGAATCTTAATCTCTCCTTCTGAATGCTTTCTTACCTTCCTTTTTTTATTTTTTTTATTTTTTAAGTTGGCATTAAGATCTCTTTTATTTGTTTCTCCTTTTAACTGGACTTTGTTTGGGTATTTTACCTCAAGGATTGGCTATTACCACGGTAGTTCAAGATCCGAAAGCTCATTATTGATGGTGGACAACGATCTCAAAACAATAATGGCATCCTGACTATAAATAAATATGGGATTCATCAGTCTTGGAAGGAATAAAGTGCTTAGCTAGCGCTCTGTGAAATTTATCCTAAATCAAGAAGATGAGAATATCTAGAAGTTTTCTTTTTTATCTATTTTATGTGACAGTCAATCTAAAATCTCAACCTTCTTTTTCTAATTCCTTTTTTAAGCTTTTGAATTTGAAGTAGACTTGATATGTTTGCTAGTTTTGATAGGCTGATCTAATGATCAATCCAAATTTATTGACTAACAAGAGTAAAATTCTTGTTTAAAAGTATTTAAAACTAATGAATTAATTTTTTTTACATTATCAGTGTAAAAATGTGTCACAAATGGATCTAGATACATATTATATGTACAAAAGGAAAACTTACAATGTTGAACAAAGAGTATTCCAGGGCATATATCGATAATTGCTAATGAAAGCCAAGAAGGATTTGGTCTCGTTGTTAAAATTGAAATATCAGAAATTAAATGTAATGGGATTTAAGACCTCATGTTCTCTCCCCATTTCTTAAGTCTTATTGCTTTCCTGATCGAGAATTTTTTTTAAGAAAGCAGCTGAAAAAAATTTCTACAATAACAATTTATGAGAGATTAGTTTCCCCCAAAAAAAAAAAAAAAAAAAAACTTAATCGGAGGCTGGGCGGAAGACTTTCCCGCTTGATTGGGTTTCTAGACATTCACTGTTCACCACGCAAAATCCATGGTCCATGGATACTAGAACAATTAACTTATTCATCTGACGTTGGGCCTTTTCCAAACAAAAAGTTATATCCTTGGCCAGAGAAGCTGTTCCAATACCGAGTGCAAGAAATTAAAATCGACAAATTACTATGAAACATCCAGAATTGTTGACAAATTACCTTTGCCGTCTACGTTTTATATGTAATGTACCGGATCCAAGGGTTAGACCAATAACTTTTAAGCGAAAATCATGGGATCATAATAGTTAAGTTATTAATGGTCAAATGTGCCTAAGCTTGTATTCCATTACAATTATACATCAACGGCTAATATGAGATGAGGTCTTACATCCAAGCTTCCTTAGAGCCATTATATCCTTGCAAATCCCTATCATAATTTGAAGTATCCACTTAGTTGTTTGAAATTCTAGAGATAGTTTCCACGGGCTGTAGAGGTCACCTCCCTCTTAGGTTGTTTTTGAACCTAACAATTGGTATCGGAGTTTGGTCTCATAGAGATTAAACTCAAACGGCTTAGAAGTAAAGATGACAACCAACAATGTCATGTTTTTTAAAGGACAATCTGTAATTAGACCTCTAATGTTTAATGGGTCAAATTATGTGAGTTGGAAAGAGAGATTGATTATCTTGTTGCAATCAATTGACATTGAACTGTGATTTATTGTTAATGAAGGTCCATACGATACCTCTATAGTAGATGAAAATACTTATAAGCCTAGAGCAAAAATAAGAAATGAATTGACTGCAGAGGATAGAGCTTATCTCACCTTAAATGCAAAAGTTATGAATGCGTTATATAGTGTTTTAGATTCAAATGAATTTATTAGGGTTAAAGGCTATAAGTCTGCTAAAGAGATTTTGGGACAAACTGAGAGAAATTTATGAAGGCAGTGAGAATGTTAGAGAACAAAAGAAATCTATCTTGGTTACTAAACATGAGTCGTTTAAAATAGAACCTCATGAAAATATTGATAAAATGTAATGTAAATTTAATGATCTTATTAAGGATTTAGAGGTTCTGGAAAAGGAATACTCCTTAGGAGAGAAAAACAGAAAAATCTTGAATGCTTTGTCTAAAGATTGGGAGAGTAAAGTGACTGCTATTGAATAGGCAAAAGATTTGAATTCAATGCCTATTGAATCTCTTATAAACTTTCTAATTTCTTATGAGTTGAAATTTAAGACCAAGGTACAAGAAGAAAAAGAAACAAAAGTAAAAAGGAGTATTGTTTTAAAAGTATCTCAAGATGAAAATGACTCGATTTCATTGGATGGTGAAGAAATGGATGTGGATGACAATAATCTAGCTTTCATCATAAAAGTTTCAAAAGAATTCTCAACAAAAGGAGATTCAGAAAAAGAGGACTTAGCAATTTGAATTTCAATCAATTCAACAATGCAAGAAACAAAGGAAAACAAGAGACCAACAAAAACTAAGGTGACAAATGCTATGAATGTAGCCAACTTGGACATTAAATAAGTGAGTATCCAATGAAGAAAAAAAAAAGGAAGAGCTAAAGGAAAACAAAGATTCAATAACTTCCAATTCACATGGAATGAGTGCAACTTCGATGGTGAAATTGAAGAGGAAGAAGAATCTACTCAAATGGCTTTTTATGGCCATTGGAAATAATGAGGTAACAACTTGTAACTCTCAACTTGAAAGTGATGATGATCTTGAATCCTTCATTGAAAACTTGCATGATAGTTTCAAAGAATCTTATACTAAAAACAAGGAATTAAAACACAAAATTAGTTTTCGTCTTCAGGACAATGCACGTCTTTTTCAAGAAAACAAAAAGTTGAAAACTGAAAATAATTACTTGAAAGAAAGTGAGTTTGATTTACAAAATGAAATTGATAGAAAAACAAGATGTGAAATGGTCAAAGAGGAACAAGGTGGCTTGAAAAGAAGAATTGATAATCTAAATGAGTTTCTCTAGTATAAAAAACAAAACTGTTTTCAAACAAATGGATCAAAACCTCATTTTGGCACTCATAAAAAGAAATTAAATTCTGGTGCAAATGAATTCACTATTTATAAGAAAAGAGAAGTAAAATCTATTAAATCTTTTCTTGTAAATAACTCTTTGATTATATGTAATTTTTATTGTCAAAAAGATCACATGAAAAGTGATTGTTGTATGAGGAAGAACATGAGAAGAGGTATAAAATGCATGTGGATAGTTAGACATGATACTAACTCTCAAGAACCAAAAAATTAAAGGGTACCAAATATTATTTTTTGGACTCTTGTTATAGAAGAAGCTATGCATGTTACATTTGATAAAACTAATGATGATATTTCCAAGAGTTGTTGTGAAGATAATGATGTAAGTGTTCAAGAAAGATTTAAGAAACTTACGATTCAAGATGAAGAAAATGCTCCATTAGAAGAGAAATCAAAGGAAGATGATTTTCAAGAAAATCAAGCGTTAGAAGAAAATGACAAGGGTGTTAGTATACCTAAAGATCTTTCAAAAGTTTGGAAGTTTGTTCAAAATCATCCCAAAGAACTTATTATTGGTGATTCATCTGAAAAGAGTATACAAAACAATTTCTCAAAAGATTCGGAATGGAAGATTCGAAACAAGTTGGAACGCCTATGCGTACATCCACCGAACTTGACAATGATGAAGAAGGTACGAAAATTGATGAGAAGAAATATAAAGATATGATTGATAGTTTAATTTATTTAACCACAAGTAGATCCGATATTATATTTGCCGTTTACTTGTGTGCTCGTTTCCAATCTTGTCCTAAAGAATCTCATTTAAATACTGTTAAAAAAAATTTTAGATATTTAAAGGGAATCTTAAATTATGATTTTTGGTATTCTAAATGTCATGAATTTGCCTTATGTGATTTTTCGGATGTTGATTTTGGTGGGTATAGGATAGATAGAAAAAATACTAGTGGTACATGTCATTTCTTAGTAATTGTTTGGTATCATGGTTTAGTAAAAAATAAAATATTATCTCTTTATTTACGGCGGAAGCGGAATATGTAGCCACTGGTACATGTTGTACTCAATTGTTATGAATAAATCATACTTTGAATGACTTTGGACTAGTGTATGACTGTGTGCCGATGTATTGTGATAGCACAAGTACCATAAATTTGATAAATAAGCTCATTCAATACTCTAGGACAAAGCACATAAACATAAAATATCATTTCATTCGTGATCTTATCCAAAAGTGTGAAATTTGTATTTGTTCGAAAGACAAAGTTACTAATATTCTTATAAAAGTTTTACCTTTGGATCAGTTTATATTTTTTAGGGCAAAATTGGGCATTTTGGAAAAGACTATCTAAAATTTTTTTGGTCAAATTTTATTGGACATCCGATAGTTGATGAACGGGCGTTCGATAGTACTCTAGGGTCATTTGCACTTCATATTAGGATGCATTTTTAGTTTTTTCTTTTGTAATGTTTTTTATGTTCAGTACTGTGTCCTTTGACATTTTTGAGTGTTACCATTAATGGATTTTGGTTGATATGAATGTTGGTATCATTAATATTCATTGATATGTTTTGATATTATTTTTTTGTTGATATTGGCTGGTAATGGTTGCCATTGATTGATTTTGATGTTAGCTGATGATGTTACTTTTGATGGCAATTACTTTCTGATTTTATGATGATAAAAAGAGAGAGAAATTATTGAATGATTTTAAATTGGTTATGGATGCTATATGAAAGGGAGAGTTTTTGATGATATTATATTGACTATGATGGAAATTACTTTGCTCATGACTTTGCTCATATTGGTATTAAATGATTTTGAATTGGTTATGGATACTATGTGTAAGGAGGAGTTTTTCCTCAAACTTTTTCAAAATATCATCCATTGTTTTGTCATCATCAAAAAGAGAGAGAATGATGATCTTGATCCCGATTTTTTTGATGTATACAAAACAATTGGATAATTCAAACTAATATTTTTTCAATGAGAAATTTTTTCACCTCTGAAGAAATTTGATTCAAAAAGTAATTGAACGAAGAAGAAAGAAGTCGGAAGATGTTGGACGCTCATAATGACAATACCGGACGTCCGATAGACAGGACAAGTACCGGACAATCATGTTGGACGAAAAACATCATCACCAGACATCCGAAAGAATTGAAAAGATTTTTCAAACTCTCTGTCCACTTTCGGATGCAAGCATCAAAAGCGAACGTCCGATACTCCCAACTGCTAGTTGACTCTTCAGTTACCTTCTATCTATTGGAAGGTTTAATGAAACACTTTTTTGGTCTCCCATAACAGAGTATGATCAAAAACTTCAAACAACTTTTGCACACTGAAAATAAAAAAGATCAAGAGTAGTTTAGTGAGAAAATATTCTTCAAGGAACATTTGTACTCTTTGTAATGTAAGATTCTTTGTAAACTTTTCATTTGTGAGAGAATATTTCAATAATGTAGCTCTGTAAGGGTTATCTTGAGGGATTGTAAAACTTCCTTGTCCGAGTGAAACTTGGGACAAGAAGGAAGTGAGTCTTCCTTTGTACACAAGATTGGTTGTATTTCATCAACTTGAAGAAGTTTGTTTTGTGAATTGATCTTCGAGTTTAAGAGGAGTTTGATAGTCAATTGGTTTGCAATTCTTCTCTTTTTATTTATTTATCATGTTGTGATGCTTAAATTGCATATCTCTTCTACTTCTCTCAAGTGATATTGCTTCTTTATTGATTGATTCATTGTGTAATCACTTAGAAAATAGGGTAAATTTCGTATTGAGCAAAAAGTCCCCATAATCTAATTAGGTTTTTAATCAACTTAATTCACCCCCCTCTTAAGTTGTCTTCGGGCCTAACACTCTGCATGAGGAAAGTGTATGTTGCATCATTTTGAGAATGGGAAAATTAGCTTCAGGTACTCCAAAAGAATGTTCAATTATGCTTCTCAACCTTGTGTGTGCTTGCTTAAATTGTTATTCTTTTGATCTTGGATGAGAACTATTTCAAAAATTAGAAAACCAATATCACTACAAGAAATTTGGGCTTCAATGGCAACCAAAAGTCATCATTGAAACCCAAAAAGTCATCATTATATAATACAATGGCGACATTTTTCACTGTCACAGGGTTGTCACAGATTTTATGTCAGAAATGGGTTCATGTGACAACCTTATAAAGGTCATTATATAATCATGTTATTCAATGATAAGACAAAAGTCATCACTAACTATCAGCATTTTGTGATGATGTTGTTGTCACAACTACACCTGTATTTTTTGTCATAGATGATGCAAAAGTCATTACAAATTTAAGTGCTACAGTGGGAACTCTCAACTTGTCACTATTCGTAATGTTCATCAGTTACAAGAATTGTTGTTACTAGTGAATTTAAAATTAGTAACAATCTTCTCTAAAGTTGCCACTGAGATTTATTTAGAAGGTCTAAAATTCACCATATCCTACCCTCGCAGCATTTCTAACAAATATAGTAGATTATTTTTGGCTCGATAAATGCCAAAAATGAAAGTAATTAACACACAATTAAGCCTGAAATATGTACTTATATTATCATAAATATCTCTAAATTCATCAAAAATAGGTAGCAACCAAGATGGTCCAAATTAAGCCTACATTAGTTCAACTACTAGTAGCAAGTGGCCATCCAAAAAACACAGTTCAGGTACTAATAGCAAGTGGCCATTAGAAAAATAAAGCACCATATTTCCAAACAAAAGCATAGACTAAAGTACCAATGTCAAACTTGAGCCATTTTCATTAGCATATCCAAAAGCCAACTCCAGTTAGGTAACATATTACTTTCAAAAAGCCTATATCTTAAACATACCTGCATAGACAGCAAAAGTAAATTACTACTAGTGGTGCACATGCAACTGCACATGCTAATGATGTTGCTCTTCCTAACCAAACTACTGTGTTTCAATACTCCAACTGAATGCATAAATAACTACAAAATTTAAGCTAAATGCAAGAAGATGACAACACATTTAGGTTCTAAGTACAAGAAAACTAATTATAGATTAGTTTTTGACCATCAATTTACCACTTTAAACGATTTCTGACATCCATATACCACTTTAAATGATCCTTGAAATCTATTTACACTTTAAATGATTTTCAAGGCATTGTGTTGTTATATTTTCATCATTCCAATTAGGTAACATAACCAGATTTTAGGAAACTAAGGAATCTTTATGAAGATAGATGTTGGAAACATAGCAAACTTGTATCTTCACCTTTGCAGAAGTTTGTTAGTTGTGAAACTCTTTCATTTGGGCAATCAACTCCTCGTACAACCCTCTTGCTTCAACTTGTTGATCTTCTTAATTAGCTCCTTTTGGGTTTTGAATTCCTCAACAATCGTTTTAGCTCATTTCTCTACTGCAACTGCCTTTCTTTGATGCTCCGCCAGTTCACTCCTTAAGTGCTCGATCTCAGCTAATTGGTTTTTGCTTGGATTGTGGCCATGGACCTATCCAAGTACGTAACCGAGTTTCTATGAAAAATTTGTGTGCTAGTCATTGAAATCGTAGCATCCAATTCTTTTATTGTTGCCTATGCAAGTTGAACATTATAGTTTTGTTGTTAAAGAGCATGTCACATAGCAATAGAAAATGGATAAAACATGATATAAATTATCTCATCAAAGTACCTCCTGCTACATCATTTACTGGCTGATCTCAAATAGATCTATCTCTGAAAATTCTATACTCTCCTTCCTTTCTTGTGAAAATAATCAGTTTGTCTTCAATGTGAAAATGCATAAGCATCCAAAGGGAGAACATCTGCTGGATAAAGGACTGATTACCTTTTCTTTAACAAGTCTTGCAAGTGACTTTGTTCCTACAATAGTATGAGTTTTAATGTTGGCACGATTTATTTTGTTACGCTCATTGATTTTCTATAACAATTAAACAACCAATAAATTACTAAATATTAGAATTAAATTTGATATTTAAATAAGTCTGATTCAAGTATGCGACTAGACTTTGAATTCTTCGGATCCAAAGTAGTTGCACATCCATTTCCAATCATCAAGTGATACCTCTTCAGGAACTTGTCTAGTTGCTTTCTTCTTTGTATCAAAAGTTAGAAAATACTTATGCAACCAATATTGGTGATTCCTATAAACAATGTTTAACTACCTATTTACATTAGCTTTTGAGGCGTTGTTATGCACAAATTGAAAGTCATTCTACAAGACAAATGAAACTGTAATAATATTGAAATAAAAGTTTATATCACAAGACAAAGGCATAAGTATGTTGCTTGAGTATAAAGAGCAAACTAGTGTGTTCAAGTAGTGATTTAAGGAAAATGATACCAGTACGGTAACTATATTGTCTATGCATCTCTATCTTTGGGCTCTATATGTGACTATTTCACAATATTAAGTCTTCCAAACTTCCTTACAACACAACCACTCTCACTAATGAAGTACTGAGAATCCTTTCCTACTATGCACTAAATGTAAGGATCAACTTTAATTGTTAGAGTCTCCTTACCCTCTCTTTTTCAAACCAATGTAATATCTCTAGTATGCCCCCTTTTTTCACCAATGTGACATCTATGATTAGATATAAATCTAGAAACTGAGTTGACTATATAAGCATAACAACAGCTTTAATATTTGAAACAAAAGAACACAAATTACAAAAAATGCCAAAAAGGACTTGGGTACCGAAACTACTATTTTTACCATCTCTAGAAGATGGAATCGTCTCATTTGCACCAGATGCATGTGACTCAAAAGTTTAAGGGTGCTCATTATTTGAACCATCTGTAAGAGCTCTAGATGAAGATGTTGGAGCCACAAAAGCATAAGTGCCTTTTGACCTTGTACTTCCGGATGCAACTTGCTGCTAGTTGGCCCCATTTGCATGTATGGATTGTGTTGCTTTTCGGGCAATTGTCGTCAAAGTCCTTGCCTTCTTGTTCTTGGTCCAGCCATTTGAAATCAAGAAACTTTAACCAAAATTAAAAAAATATTCATTGCAGCAGTAGTATATCTTTATATCTACTTTAATAAGCAAAATCCAATCAATTAAACAAGTATAAAAGGCATGTTACACAATTAACTCTTTCCTAGTGATAGCATATTTATTAACTTCAGAGAGTTGAATCGATGTAACCTAGTCTAAATCATTCTCATTATCACTAATAATATCCTCATTTTCTTCATTATGGCAACCTTCACATTCATCCACATCATCATCATCAATGAACTCTTCATCCGCTTATTTATTGCTATTCATTGACCAATCAGCATGAACAAGGAATGAAGGTACAGATTTTAATGGATTGCTATTTTCTCTTGAAAGTGTTAGGGGTTTATCGAGGTCTATTATAATAGAGAATTCTCCTTCTGCTTCCTCTTGATATATCTCCTCAACAACTAGCTCCTTGTCTATATGTTCTGGAACATCATAAGAGTTTCATGGGCTAAAGCTAGTTTCTACGAAATTTTAGGTCCTCAATATAAAACACTTGCTCCATATGTTGAGGAAGGACATAGGGTTGGTCTTGATACCATCTTCTTGATTGACACTTGTTATACCCCAGTCCTTGTCTATTTGCATACTAGCATTATCATTTATCTTCTACCAATCACACTGAAAACAAGATTTTTAGTTTCCAATCCAGTACCTCACTTCAATAATTTCTTTTACAATACCATAAAAATAATTGATATTATTTCCATGCTTATCTTTCATTATGATACCACTATTTTGTATTTTTCTATCTCGTTCATGGTTTTTGGTGTGAAACTTGTATCCATTAGCCATACAACCCGTATATGTGCGAACTATATTGTCTAGACTACAAATGCAAATGATCGAAATTCATCGTTGCATGGCTGAGGAGCATTTAAGACTTGTTCAAAAATAAATTATATTAACATGACATATTATTAAAACTATAAACATAAGAATCCACATAACCAATCAAAAAAATTAGACCCTACTTGTTCTTTGAACCTCACGAAGAACTCCCAATCATGCCATTGGTCCACATTTTCAGAGCTTTTAGCCTCCAATTTAATGTGCTCATTAAAAAAATTAAACTGAAATCACCAACCATATCAAGTAATGCACATAAAACATAATTTAAGTGAGGTAGTATATTACTTTATGTATTCCTTAAGCTCATCACAATTATTTAGCAAAAAGTTGTGGATCTTTGCTAGCTCTGAATCAGATAAATACCCATGCTTGGGCCCTCGAAATGGATGAGCAGAGCATGAAAATATTGATAGCTACCTAGATTTCTTAACTCTTTCATTGACACGCTCTGGGTTGTTGAATATTATTTCAATATTATCTAGGTACACGGAGCATAATGTCAAGCATTTTTTCTCTACGAAACGCTTGGCAATACATCCCTCCGAGAAAGTCTTGTTTTGTACATAACTTTTGAGTATCATTATTTTCATATTTTTAATAACAAAAAAAACAAAAAAATTAGTTTTTTTAGAGTAGCAATTATACAGATAATAATATTTTACAAATTGAAAGATGCTATATATAATGTTGTACCTCTCAAATGGGAACATCCAGCGATATCTAGTTGGGCCAACAAGCAAAGATTCAATTGGTAGGTGAACTATCTTGTGTAGCATTTTTTCGAAAAAAGTAGGAGGGAATAATCTCTCTAGTGTAACATAATCACAGGAATTTTTCTATCATACTCCTCTAGTATGTTTGTATACAATGTTATGACACACAATTTTTTGGTCAATTCACTTAACTCAAATAGCACTTGTCAAACTTCTTTGGTCAAGCTTCCATGAATAGCAAGTGACAGTATTCTTTGAATAAAAATGGCAAAAGTCATGGATTTTCATTCCAAAAATCTAAATTGTCCATTCTTTATGCATTAAGAGATATTTGAAGTAAAGCCATTCGGATATTTGATAGAAGCCAAGAACCTACATGCTTTTGCTTTCTTCTCTTTTCTTAGGTAGCAGAAGTGAAGATTTTTAAGAAAAATGGAAATAAACAAAACTTTTTTTTTTATTTTTCCACACATAGAATATGTTTACAAGGTAGACATTTTAGGGCAATTATATCACAATTCTGCCACAACTTAAGGCAACAAAACCATGATTTTAGGAATTACGTAACCACCTCATATCCTATGTTTTATTTTAGTTAATCTATTAGAAAACTTGCTTAATCATAGGAAACAAACTCCCTTAATCATGGGGGATAATATCTTCGATACCCCCTCCAGTTGGTGTGTATATATTCATCAAACCAAACTTGCTTTTAAGAACTTCAAAATTTGATCTAGAGAGTCCTTTAATGAGAATGTCAGTTATCTGCTGAGCTGATGGAATGAATGGCATACAGACAATTCCTCCTTCAAGTTTCTTTTTTATGAAGTAGGGTCAATCTCAATATGTTTGGTTCTATCATGTTGCACTAGATTGTGAACTATGCTAATTGCTGCCTGGTTATCACAACAGAGCCTCATTGGAAGTTCAATAGGTCTTTTTACCTCATCTAAAACTCTCTTCAGCCATATCATCTCACACATACCATGAGCCATAGCCCAGTACTCTGCCTCTGAACTGTTACGAGCTACAACACTTTGTTTCTTACTTCTCCAAGTAACAAAATTGCCCCATACAAATGTACAATACCTCGAGACTAATCTTCTATCGATGATTGATCCTACCCAGCCAGTATCCGTGTAAGCCTCAATGGTCCTTCGATCTCCTTTTTTAAAGAACAATCCCTTTCTTGGAGTACTCTTTAAGTGCCTCAGAATTCGATATACTGCATCAAGATCTGGCTTACAACACTCACTAAAAAGGCTATATTAGGACGAGTATGAGCCAAGTAAATTAGCTTGCCCACTAACTTCAAGTGTCAGGCAGTATCAACTAGTGTTCCATCTTTTATATCTGCTGACATATGATTTGGATCCATAGGGGTGTCTATAGGTTGACATTCACTCATTCCTGTTTCTTTTCAAATATCTAGAACATACTTATGTTGGGACACAACTAAACCCTTCCTGGACTGACCTACCTCCATCCATAAGAAATATTGTAGTGTTCCCAAATCTTTGGTTTCAAAGCTATAAGCAAGACTTTTCTTCAACGATTCCATCTCAATTAAGTCATTTCCTTTGAAAATGATATCATCCACGTACCATGTACACAATGAGTATGTTATGGCCCCACCTCCCCCTAGGGCGTACTCCAGGGTTCGGCGGGTCGCCTGCCCAACTCTCGCTGGAACTCACTCACTCACTACAGTCCTCAAGTGAATTACAAGATAAATTTCAAATATTACATCCAATTCTCCAAGAATTACATATCACGAGTACCAGAAAGTAAACCCTCAATACTACAACCACCACGACAACTATATACATCTTACTAGTCAACTGATAACATGTACAAAGTCAAATAGTCTATAACCAAAAGTCTATACACCTACCCGAGCAATCCCCACGTCGGCCCCTGCTAAGGAAAACAAATGAAACGGGGTAAGTTATATGCTTAGTGAATAATTGGGGTTAAATGTAAAAGCACATTCAAATAAACATATAAATCCAAATAGTTCATATCAATATAGAAATGTAACATTACAATGGTAGGATACGGGTGGCTCCAAAACCAATTCAATTCCCCGAGTTTGAACGCCTGTTGACACTCCGTCAACCAAAGTACTCATGGTCCGTAGACTCCACTTAACTTTCCCTGTTCACCTTGTCAACCCTCGCTGGCCAGTCAACAGCATACAGCAACTCGAGCGAAACAAGAACTTAGCTTTCATCAAATTTTTAACAAAGAGCTAAATCCCAAGGTTAGCATGGAACTAGCTTCGACCAAGCCCCGGCTGGCTCGAATAATTCGTCTATTCTTGGAACCGGGTTGGAACCAAGTCCTGAGATATCCGATCTCTCAATAGATGGTATCTCTCAATAAAGTACACAACAAAGTGCTTACCCCAAACAGCACACAGCAATGGGGTTCAATTCAAATCATGTAATCACCCCCATCAGCACACAGCAAAAGAGTATTACTCAGCACAAAGCATGTATTTTCACATTTTAAATCAAAACAAAGGATGAGCTTAGATCGAGTGAGATAAAGTACACCCTCGCCTAAGTATCCATTTAACATATGCAAAGCATTCTGACAATTTCACATCAATAAACAACCCAATTACTCACCTGATAAAACTTGGCACGAAAAATAATACAATTCACTGAGTTTGACCGTCACTGTCAAAAGCCTCACAGTATGTATTGACAGATTATATACACACATAAATGAAACGGCCAAATAATAGTAGTTTATAACTTGAATGATCGAAACCGGTCAAAAATAGTCAAAACGGTAAAAAATGACATTAAGGCTACAAGATTGTCGAAATTGGTTGCAACGGCCGGAATGGTAACAAAATAACAAAAATAGTGCTAAACGGTCTAAAACGGCAAAAACAATTGAGAAATGCACGTACATGTGGCGGAAATGAAAATGGTCGCGCGTCCGCACCCAAAGGCGCAAACGGCCATTTCACAGTTTTGACACCTTTTACAGTTTTAATTATAACAGAAGCTGTGGCCATCTATTTAAGGTGTACAGATACCATTTCGAAGCTAAGACAAAGACCTACAACTTTGATGAAGGCCACTCAGTCCAGTTCCTAGTGTATTTAGGTCAAAATTTCAAATTATAGAACCAAAAATCTCACATTTGGGCTAGTTAACTGCACTATGTGTAAACGACAATAACTCAAGCAACCGAAGTCCAATTAAGGCGTTCTCAGGGGTGTTGGAAAGCTAAGACATAGGGTTAAAAGTTTTATGTTTTGGCCAAAGACTGGTGTGATACGGATCAAAGTGAAAAAATGCAGCCAACGTGAGGCAATGTCAAAACTGTCTGCTGGACTCTACCTAGGGCAGTCTTAGGTGTATTTTTGTCTTTTCATGAGATACAGTGGTCGGATTGGGTTGAAATTTTGTAAGAAACTATAAAACATCATTTTCTACAACTTTTATGTTTTGGGCTAAGCCTAATTCGGCCTCCAACATGGTGACCTAGAACCGAGCAGAACAGGGGAATATGAAAACTTAAACCTGGAATTTGAGCTTTTCCTCTAGAATTTCATATCTAGTATGTGAGGACTCGCAAAAACTATTATTTTATGCCTAATTTATGGCTTAATAAATTATTTAATTTGGATTTTATTTTCAAGGAATATTTTCTAGTCTTATTAGACCTAAATAAGTGGTAGTATATCTTCGTTATATTTTTAAAATGATTCGTTTCGAAAATTAATTTCCTAGAGCGCGTTTAGTAAAAATAGTGAATAGTACTTGGAGATTTTATCCGCGTAGTAGCACGATAAGCTTGGAATATTGGAGACTTGTACTATGGTCCTAAAATAGGTAATCTTATGAATAAATATTCAAGTGATAGTTAGTAGTGCAATCGTTATAAGAATTTTTCGAAAGTTTCGCGTTATAGCGGTAAAATTGACGGAACGCGTTTTCACACGCGCGACTTCGATTGGGAGACTTTAGACCCTTATTTCGGGACAACTAAGAGTGAATAATATTTACATGAATATATATGCCTTGGAGGTTTAGTGCACTAGTGAACCAAACGTGCGAAAAAAAAATCGAGCCGTAATCGCACCAAACGGCCCCTAATGAGAGTTGACTTTTGGGTGATTTTGCACCACACATTGCACCTTCTCTTGGAAGCTAACTTAGATCAAACACACTCTCTCTTCTCTCTCCTCATGGCCGGCCAAAACACTCCCTCTCTCTAACTCCTTGTTCTAAAATTTCTGCACACTAATCCCACCCAAAAACCACCCCAAATCACCTCCAAATTTAACCAAACTTGCACCACACCTAGCTTGACACTTGAGGAGCATTTTGAGCTGCAAAAGAGAGCTAAAACTCACGGTTTTTCTGGGGCAAAAAGGACCGAAATTCTGCTTGAACATCAACCCCAAATTAAGTGATGATCTACCCTTGAGAACTTGAAGATTGGAAGCTATCTTGCCTTGTTAAGTTCATGCATGCATTTGGTTAGCTTTTGTATGGTGTAAAAATGTGATTGTGGGCTCTTGGAATTCCCACACTTGGGTTGTTGTTGCTGATGTGATGATTGATGTTGATTATATTGTTGGTTTAGTGATTATAATGATGCATTAGTGGTGGGTAATTAGTAGGAACTTCATTGGGTGTAAGAAGCTAAAATTTCCGATTTTGCCCCTGCCATGTTCGGCCATTTCCAGGCCAATTTTTAATGGTTTAATGGCTTGAATTGGATGTTTGTAGGATGTATTAGATGTGTGAAATATTTCATTGAAAAATAATGAGGTTTGAATGGGCAAATGAATTTTTTTTAGAAACCAGCAAATCTGGAAAACTGATTCGCGTATGCTCTGACCAGCAGTAGTATTTTGGCTATAACTCTGTCCTCGGATGTCGAAATCATGTGCCGTCGGTGGTGTTTGAAACTAGACATTCCTAGCTTTAATTTGGTATATAATGCACATTCTGATTCTTTGTGAGAAAGCCGAACCAAATGTTTTAAGTTCGCTGTCCTGTTACTCTGTTCTTCTGGAATGAAGTGTTCAGGCAGCAATTTGATGCCCGAATTTGAACCAGATGGGTGCCGAATTTGGAAACGATTTCTTCTGTGATATTTTAAATCTATGAATGCATTTTCCAACGGCGTAAGCCATGCTCGATTTCGAGCTATAATGACTGAGTTGTGACTGAAGCAAGTGGACTGCTCTGTTTTGGAAAACCCTAATCTTTGGACTGGTTTGGAACAAAATCTTGGAGTGAACTTGTTAGTTGATGTTCTTGATATTAAACACTTACCAAAGATATCATGGATGTATCTTAGACCCTTATTTCACAAATGAACCATGGTTGGATAACTTTCTTGGTTAGACGATTGGAAATTGGGAAATGCAAGTCAAAGGCAGATTGCCTTAGGATTTTTCTTGAACTTTGGTGGGCTAATTAACTACCTTGCCGAAGGTATTTTTCCCCGAAATTCGATAGAGAGATGCTTTCCATATAGTATTGAAATACTGCCAATTTTGGTGCCAATTCAAGTTCGTTTCGATACCCAATTGAATTACTAAAGTTAGAGGTTCAAATCTGGAAAATTCTCATCCAGTCTTGAATTTGCTCAACTTCGGGCTACCGTATCTCGGTGCTCGAAACTCCGATTCTTGATCCGCTTGTTTTGTCATACACTTCACTTGCAACACTAATTGAGCTGAAAATTTCAGAGGCCGGTTTGCAACGTGTGAATCGTGCCGAATTTCCAAAGTTGGCCGAAATCCAACTTAATTCTGCCATGAAAACCCACCCTGCGTCTTCAAGCCCATTTTTGACCACTTTTCACTTCGATTCATGGAAAAGTGTCTTCTAGGAACTTATAGTACTCTCTCAGAGGGTTCCAACGGTATAAAGTTTTCCAATTCTCGACTTATACCGAGCGAGTTACGATTTTTCAAAGATTTAGGATAAAACTGAAATTCTCACTTTTCAAGGCAAAGGAGTTTTTTTTTCCAAAACTCTTAATTCTCTTAGTATTATTCAAACGTTTTGCCCTCGATTTTCATGATAAAAACTCAAATAATATTGTACCTAATAAAAGGCAAGTTGAACCTCGATCTACGTGTAATTGAGGTTCCTTTTTGCAAAATAATTCTTAGATTGTACTAGTGTACAATCTTTCTTGATAAGTGGGTTAATTGTGTGATTATCCACTATTAAATTGCCAGGCGCGCAAGGAGACCTTCAAGAGGATCTCACCGTGGACACTTGAACTTCCGGAAAATAATTCTTATTGAATTGCTCGGTGAGTGTCAAGTGTGTGAATTTTGATACTAGCTTATTTGTGGGATTTGTTGAAAGTTTTAAAAATAAGGGCGGGTGCGTACTTTATCGCACTCGTTCTAATTTCAAATGAATGAATGAAATGTATTGAATGAATGAATGAAATGCAATGTTATGTCATGAATGCTTATGTCGTTGGAGTGAACCTCCTCGACTTTCAAATGAATGGGGGACGCCCAAACTCATAGGCCGTCCTTAGACTCGAGCCAGTAATGGGCTTGGTCGGGGATTTGGACGAGCCATGAGATACAAATAAGCTCGACCTAATAAGAGGTCTTGCTTGGCATACTCGTTGAGTATCGCCCAATATTGGCCATTGTGGGCCCTTGGGGTGTACGGTGGACGGAGGGAAGTAAGTGGTGATCTACGGAAATGGAAATACCGACCCGGTTGACAGGAGGGTCAATGCGGGAAGGTATACGAATGACAACGGCAGATCGAGTGGAACTTAGCTCCTGAGAGCTACTATATCCTTGAATTGTTTCTGATTACTTTTCCTGTTTGATTGATTGATTATTGAAAAGACATGGCTTTATTTATTAAATCTGGGATTGTTATTTGACTAAGTGCTTGCATGTGTGTTCTTGGCCTCACGAGCGTTTAGCTCACCCTATAGTTTTGTTTTCCTTAACAGGACCGACTCTTGGAGAGATATGGAGAAACCATCCGTTGTAATTTTGTTAAGACTCCTGTTATATATTTTGACTAGGCCCTGGTTTGGGTTGTACTTGTGGAAATTGTAAACTTGAAAAGTTTGGGCCCTGATGTGTACTTTGAATTTAAGTCGTTTCATGATTACCCGATGTACTGGATATACATTAAGTGACTTATTAAGCTTGAACGCTTCCGCATTATTGTATTCATGTTGCTCTCGTCGAAGTGTTTAGTTCAATTTTAAATTGAATGGAATTGCTTGAGTCCTGGCGTGAGCTGGGCAGGCGTCCGCGGATACCCTTTGGTCCGCCTTAGGGAGATGTGGGGCGTCACAGTTGGTATCAGAGCACTAGGTTAGAGGTCTATATGGGAGACATATTAGATACTCTACCTTTAAGACTCGATATGGGATAACTTAATCTTACCCTAAGTGATACTTGAGGCGAGCTAGCAACTAAGTTAGCCCTACCTCAAGTGATGATTGGGATGAACCAACGATTAAGTTAGGCATGCATTGCAGGATATTGGAATTAGGTAGTGATTTAAGTTTCTAACCCGAAAGGTATTATTATTTTATTTTGCAGGTATGGATGACGGAAATGGAGCCCCGGAAGCTAATGGGAATGGCCATGCGAATGGTCATTACGAGCCCCTTAGGACTATCTACTACCGATCTATAGCAGGAGGAGCTCGTGTACGCTACTCACCCTATGACAGATACCCGCGATGTTTGTGTAGGTTGACTTTCGCCTACCCGAACCATCTAGTGCATGCTCTGGACGACGAGTGTCGTCAGTTGGTGGATGCCAACCGTGATTTACAGGCTGAGATAGATGAGCTTAGGCAGATGGTTGGCGCTCAGGGTGAGCGGATTGTTGAGCTTGAGGAAGTGCTGGAGGGTGAGGTAGCCACATCTGCAGTGGTTAATGAGGAGCTTCGGGATACTAGGGCTCGACTTACTAGGCTAGGACGGGATGTCCGTACTCGGGCTTTCGAGATTCTGGCTGATGCGACTAGATTGGTTGAGGACGCTGCTGAGGTGATTCCTGATGATGAGGAGGAGGATCCCGAGGAGGAGGTTCCTCCTGATAGCCCTGCTATGGACTAGGATCTTGGTCGTTGACCCCTTTTGACTTTTGACTGGTACAGTTAGGACTAGTTAGGGTGACGCGAGTGCCGAGGCCATTGTATTTTGCATGCTTGTGTGGCCTACTTTTGGGCACTTGTTCTTACTTTAGTCTTCTGTGACTAAAAGTATACTTTTGAGCACCTGTGTGCTATATTTTGTGAATTGTCCCTAACTTGCTAATTGTACGAACTTGACATGCTTATAAATGTAAATTATTGTTAATTTCAATGCTTTCTTGGTTAGTTCTAAATTCGATATAACTCTTGTTTTCTGCTTAAATTAATTTATTTCTTGCACTAGGCACGTTTAGACTAATGGAAGGATTAAGGAGTGGTCGAGGCCGTGGGCGAGCGTCTAGACAGGCCCAACCTCAGGGGGATGACCAGGGATCGGCAACTGGACCGACCCAGGGACAGGAAAACGTTGAGGGTAACCAAGTGGCTACTGCCATCAATAGGATGACTGATATCCTAGAACGTCTAGCGGAGAGACAGGGTCCTGGACCATTTAACCAACCTGGGGGCCAGGATAGAGGAGAGGATAGAGCTCTGGAAAGATTCCTAAAGTTTAACCCGCCTAAGTTTATGGGTGAACCTGACCCCGAAGTAGCGGAGAATTGGTTAGAAAGGATGACCAACATATTCGCCGCTCTAGACTATACTGAGGATAGGCGAGTGAACTTTGCTGCTTTTCAATTTGAGGGAGTAGCCCGTGCTTGGTGGGATTTGATAAAAGGAAAATGGGAAAGAGCTCAAACCCCTTGGACTTGGGAGAATTTCGCAAGGGAGTTTAATGAAAAGTTTCTTCCGCCCTTAATTCAAGAAAAAAGGGAGGACGAATTTATTAAGTTAAAACAAGGAACCCTTACTGTAGCAGAGTATGAAGGGAAGTTCACTAAACTTTCCAAATATGCTCCTGAGCTAGTGGCCAATGAACGGAGGAGGATTAGAAGGTTCATACAGGGACTTAATGTGGAACTTCAGGAGGGCCTGGCTGCGGCCCAAATCTCTACTTTTACTGAGGCTTTAGAGAAAGCGCAAAGGGTTGAGAATGCAAGATCTCAAGTGAGGGATTTCCACAATAGAAAAAGGAATTTCCCTAGTCGCACTACTGGGCAGACCAGTAAGTTTGTACACCCTTCTAAAAAGGGAAGAGGGGAAGGAGGAACGAGAACTGCTGGAGCTTCTAGGGGAGCTCTATCTAGGGGAGGTCGTAGCGGGACAACTCAAGCTAGGGGAGTACCATCTGTAGGATCGACTGTGACCCCTCAAGTTACTTGTGGGTATTGTGGTAAATCCAACCACTCTGAGAATGACTGCTGGAGAAAGCTGGGAAAATGCTTGCTGTGTGGGAGCACTGAGCATCAAATCGCGAATTGTCCGAAATCGTTGAAGACAGGGGGAAGCCTGCAGAGGCCTGAAAAATCAACCTCTAAGCAGACCAGTGCCGGAGGGAGTCGACCGAAAGTACCGGCTAGGGTCTACGCATTGGACTATCCACAAGCTCCAGAGGCGACCGAAGTGGTCGAAGGTACCATTCCAATCTTTCACCGCCTAGCTAGGGTTTTAATTGATCCGGGTGCAACGCACTCTTTTGTAAACCCTGATTTCATGAGTGGAATAGACTTGAAGCCAATTAAGTTACCATATGACTTGGAGGTTAAAACACCCACTGGGGACAAAAGTCTAATTGCTAATATGGTGTATAAGAATAGTGAAATTTGCGTGAGGGAAAGAAAATTGCTGGCCGATTTGATAGGCTTAGCGATTAAAGGATATGATGTGATCCTAGGGATGGATTGGTTAGCCCGTTATAATGCCCAACTGAATTGTAGGACGAAAATTGTAGAATTGTGTATTCCAGGGGAAGCGACCTTGAAATTGGATGTGAGGGGTAAGTTAGCCTCGTCTGCACTTATTTCGGGAATTCGGGCTAGAAAGTTGTTAAGTAAAGGAGCTCAAGGGTATTTGGCTTTTCTTATTAATACCCCTAACGATAAGGTGAATCTGGAGGACACACCGGTAGTAAAAGAATTTTCTGATGTTTTTCCTGAAGAATTGGAGTCTCTACCTCCGGAACGGGAAATAGCTTTTAAAATTGATTTAGCTCCGGGAACAGCACCTATATCAAGGACACCATACAGGATGGCTCCGGCTGAGTTGAAGGAGTTGAAGTTACAATTACAGGACTTGTTGGAACGGGGTTTTATACGAGAGAGTGATTCTCCGTGGGGAGCCCCAGTTTTGTTTGTAAAGAAGAAAGATGGGAGTTTGAGGTTATGTATAGATTATCGAGGTTTAAATGATGTTACGGTTAAGAATAAATATCCACTACCCCACATTGATGAACTGTTTGACCAACTGCAAGGGGCGGTAGTGTTTTCAAAGTTGGATCTAAGGCAAGGTTACTATCAATTGAGGATTTTGGAGAAAGACATACCTAAGACTGCTTTTAACTCGAGGTATGGGCACTTCGAGTTTGCAGTAATGCCTTTTGGGTTAACCAATGCACCTGCCGCTTTCATGGATTTAATGCATAGGGTTTTTAAGCCTTACTTGGATCAATTTGTGGTGATCTTCATTGATGACATTTTGGTGTATTCTAAGAATGTGAAAGATCATGAGAAACATTTGAGAATGGTTTTACAAATCTTGAGGGAACATCAGCTATATGCTAAGTTTAGCAAGTGTGAATTCTGGCTAAAGGAAGTGACTTTCCTAGGGCATATAATTTCTAAGGATGGGATTAAAGTGGATCCAGCTAAAGTGGAAGCTGTTTCGAAATGGAAACGACCGGAAAATCCAACGGAAGTTCGGAGTTTTATAGGATTGGCAGGGTATTACCGGAGATTCATCCAGGATTTTTCGAAAATCGCTGGACCTATGACTGAGTTGACCAAGAAAAATGGAAAATTTATTTGGAGTTCTAAGTGTGAAGGAAGTTTTCAGGAGTTGAAAAGACGGTTGACTAGAGCGCCTGTTCTAGCTCTACCAAATGGACATGATAGTTTTGTGGTTTACACCGATGCATCTAAGGAAGGTTTGGGATGTGTTTTGATGCAAAATGATAAAGTGATAGCTTATGCCTCTAGAAAATTGAAGCCGCATGAAGGAAACTATCCGACCCATGATTTGGAGTTAGCGGCTGTGGTCTTTGCTTTGAAGAAATGGAGACACTACTTATACGGAGTGACATTTGAGGTTTTTACAGATCACAAAAGCCTTAAGTACTTATTTTCTCAGAAGGAGCTGAATTTGAGGCAACGTAGATGGATGGAATTTCTGGAAGATTATGACTGCATTATTAAGTACCATCCTGGGAAGGCCAATGTAGTGGCCGATGCTTTGAGCCGTCAGGTACAAATGGCTGGATTGATGGTTAAGGAATTTCGATTGTTGGAGGAAGTTAGCTATTGGAATCCTCGATTAGAACCAAGGAAAGTGATTTTGGGGAATATTGTGATAACCTCCACTTTATTGGGACGTATTACGGAATCTCAGGAAAAGGACCCTGAAATGCAAAAGTTGGTGGAGAAAGTCAAGATGGGAGACCAGACCGATTTCACTTTGGGATCAGATGGAATATTAAGATTTCGAAATCGGGTGGTTATGCCAAAGGATGAAGGGCTTAGAAAAGAAATTTTGGAAGAGGCACACCGATCAAAGTTTACAGTACATCCAGGAGGGAATAAAATGTACCAAGACTTGAAGAGTCTATATTGGTGGAAAAATATGAAGAAGGAAATTGCCCAATTTGTTCAGACATGCTTGGTTTGTCAACAGGTTAAAGCCGAGCATCAGAAACCATCTGGGCTTTTGCAACCTCTAGAAATACCTGAGTGGAAATGGGAAAATATTACCATGGATTTTGTATCAGGCTTACCAAGGACACAGAGAGGCCATGATGCCATTTGGGTGATAGTAGATAGGTTGACTAAATCGGCTCATTTTCTGCCGATTAATATGAAATATCCATTGGAGAAGTTGGCCAGATTGTACTTGGATGAGATCATCAGACTACATGGTATACCTGTGAGTATTGTGTCGGATAGGGATCCAAGATTTGTTTCGAGGTTTTGGCAAAAGATGCAAGAAGTGTTGGGGACTAAGTTGAACTTTAGTACCACCTATCATCCCCAGACTGATGGACAATCTGAAAGAACAATTCAAACTCTTGAGGACATGTTGAGGACTTGTGTACTGGATTTTGGAGAAAATTGGAGTAAGTTTTTGACTTTAGTGGAATTTGCCTACAATAATAGTTTTCACTCTTCTATTCAAATGGCTCCGTACGAAGCACTTTATGGTCGGAAGTGTAGATCCCCAATTTGTTGGGATGAAGTAGGTGAACGGAAAATCTTAGACACGACTACTGTATCTTGGATTGAGGAGGCTAATGAAAAGGTGAAATTGGTACGGCAAAGAATTCAAACCGCTCAGAGTAGACAAAAAAGTTATGCCGACAATCGGAGGAAGGATTTGGAGTTCACTATTGGAGATATGGTATTTCTCAAGATTACGCCTTTAAAAGCAAGTTTGATGTCCGGAAAAGGGAAGAAACTACAACCAAGGTTTGTAGGGCCTTATAAGATTATTCAGCGAGTTGGGAATGTAGCCTATAAGCTGGAATTACCACCGAGTTTATCTCGTATCCATAACGTGTTTCATGTGTCCATGCTTAAGAAGTATCATCCAGACCCCTCTCATGTTTTACAACCGGAGAATATTGAGATTGATGAAACCCTGACCTATGAGGAAAGACCGGTAAAACTTCTGGATCGAAAGGTGAAGGAATTGAGGAACAAGCAGATACCACTAGTGAAAGTTTTATGGAAGAACCATGGAGTAGAGGAAGCAACATGGGAAGTTGAAGAGACAATCAGGGAGAAGTATCCAGACTTGTTCATCGACCAAGGTAAATTTCGAGGACGAAATTTTCTTAAGGGGGAGAGGATGTGAGGACTCGCAAAAACTATTATTTTATGCCTAATTTATGGCTTAATAAATTATTTAATTTGGATTTTATTTCCAAGGAATATTTTCTAGTCTTATTAGACCTAAATAAGTGGTAGTATATCTTCGTTATATTTTTAAAATGATTCGTTTCGAAAATTAATTTCCTAGAGCGCGTTTAGTAAAAATAGTGAATAGTACTTGGAGATTTTATCCGCGTAGTAGCACGATAAGCTTGGAATATTGGAGACTTGTACTATGGTCCTAAAATAGGTAATCTTATGAATAAATATTCAAGTGATAGTTAGTAGTGCAATCGTTATAAGAATTTTTCGAAAGTTTCGCGTTATAGCGGTAAAATTGACGGTACGCGTTTTCACACGCGCGACTTCGATTGGGAGACTTTAGACCCTTATTTCGGGACAACTAAGAGTGAATAATATTTACATGAATATATATGCCTTGGAGGTTTAGTGCACTAGTGAACCAAACGTGCGAAAAAAAAATCGAGCCGTAATCGCACCAAACGGCCCCTAATGAGAGTTGACTTTTGGGTGATTTTGCACCACACATTGCACCTTCTCTTGGAAGCTAACTTAGATCAAACACACTCTCTCTTCTCTCTCCTCATGGCCGGCCAAAACACTCCCTCTCTCTAACTCCTTGTTCTAAAATTTCTGCACACTAATCCCACCCAAAAACCACCCCAAATCACCTCCAAATTTAACCAAACTTGCACCACACCTAGCTTGACACTTGAGGAGCATTTTGAGCTGCAAAAGAGAGCTAAAACTCACGGTTTTTCTGGGGCAAAAAGGACCGAAATTCTGCTTGAACATCAACCCCAAAGTAAGTGATGATCTACCCTTGAGAACTTGAAGATTGGAAGCTATCTTGCCTTGTTAAGTTCATGCATGCATTTGGTTAGCTTTTGTATGGT
Organism: Coffea arabica; assembly: GCF_036785885.1. Lineage (NCBI taxonomy): Eukaryota > Viridiplantae > Streptophyta > Magnoliopsida > Gentianales > Rubiaceae > Coffea > Coffea arabica. The sequence goes on from NC_092329.1 coordinate 42,333,645, forward strand.
GTAAAAATGTGATTGTGGGCTCTTGGAATTCCCACACTTGGGTTGTTGTTGCTGATGTGATGATTGATGGTGATTATATTGTTGGTTTAGTGATTATAATGATGCATTAGTGGTGGGTAATTAGTAGGAACTTCATTGGGTGTAAGAAGCTAAAATTTTCGATTTTGCCCCTGCCATGTTCGGCCATTTCCAGGCCAATTTTTAATGGTTTAATGGCTTGAATTGGATGTTTGTAGGATGTATTAGATGTGTGAAAAATTTCATTGAAAAATAATGAGGTTTGAATGGGCAAATGAATTTTTTTTAGAAACCAGCAAATCTGGAAAACTGATTCGCGTATGCTCTGACCAGCAGTAGTATTTTGGCTATAACTCTGTCCTCGGATGTCGAAATCATGTGCCGTCAGTGGCGTTTGAAACTAGACATTCCTAGCTTTAATTTGGTATATAATGCACGTTCTGATTCTTTGTGAGCAAGCCGAACCAAATGTTTTAAGTTCGCTGTCCTGTTACTCTGTTCTTCTGGAATGAAGTGTTCAGGCAGCAACTTGATGCCCGAATTTGAACCAGATGGGTGCCGAATTTGGAAACGATTTCTTCTGTGATATTTTAACTCTATGAATGCATTTTCCAACGGCGTAAGCCATGCTCGATTTCGAGCTATAATGACTGAGTTGTGACTGAAGCAAGTGGACTGCTCTGTTTTGGAAAACCCTAATCTTTGGACTGGTTTGGAACAAAATCTTGGAGTGAACTTGTTAGTTGATGTTCTTGATATTAAACACTTACCAAAGATATCATGGATGTATCTTAGACCCTTATTTCACAAATGAACCATGGTTGGATAACTTTCTTGGTTAGACGATTGGAAATTGGGAAATGCAAGTCAAAGGCAGATTGCCTTAGGATTTTTCTTGAACTTTGGTGGGCTAATTAACTACCTTGCCGAAGGTATTTTTCCCCGAAATTCGATAGAGAGATGCTTTCCATATAGTATTGAAATACTGCCAATTTTGGTGCCAATTCAAGTTCGTTTCGATACCCAATTGAATTACTAAAGTTAGAGGTTCAAATCTGGAAAATTCTCATCCAGTCTTGAATTTGCTCAACTTCGGGCTACCGTATCTCGGTGCTCGAAACTCCGATTCTTGATCCGCTTGTTTTGTCATACACTTCACTTGTAACACTAATTGAGCTGAAAATTTCAGAGGCCGGTTTACAACGTGTGAATCGTGCCGAATTTCCAAAGTTGGCCGAAATCCAACTTAATTCTGCCATGAAAACCCACCCTGCGTCTTCAAGCCCATTTTTGATCACTTTTCACTTCGATTCATGGAAAAGTGTCTTCTAGGAACTTATAGTACTCTCTCAGAGGGTTCCAACGGTATAAAGTTTTCCAATTCTCGACTTATATCGAGCGAGTTACGATTTTTCAAAGATTTAGGATAAAACTGAAATTCTCACTTTTCAAGGCAAATGAGTTTTTTTTTCCAAAACTCTTAATTCTCTTAGTATTATTCAAACGTTTTGCCCTCGATTTTCATGATAAAAACTCAAATAATATTGTACCTAATAAAAGGCAAGTTGAACCTCGATCTACGTGTAATTGAGGTTCTTTTTTGCAAAATAATTCTTAGATTGTACTAGTGTACAATCTTTCTTGATAAGTGGGTTAATTGTGTGATTATCCACTATTAAATTGCCAGGCGCGCAAGGAGACCTTCAAGAGGATCTCACCGTGGACACTTGAACTTCCGAAAAATAATTCTTATTGAATTGCTCGGTGAGTGTCAAGTGTGTGAATTTTGATACTAGCTTATTTGTGGGATTTGTTGAAAGTTTTAAAAATAAGGACGGGTGCGTACTTTATCGCACTCGTTCTAATTTCAAATGAATGAATGAAATGTATTGAATGAATGAATGAAATGCAATGTTATGTCATGAATGCTTATGTCGTTGGAGTGAACCTCCTCGACTTTCAAATGAATGGGGGACGCCCAAACTCATAGGCCGTCCTTAGACTCGAGCCAGTAATGGGCTTGGTCGGGGATTTGGATGACCATGAGATACAAATAAGCTCGACCTAATAAGAGGTCTTGCTTGGTATACTCGTTGAGTATCGCCCAATATTGGCCATTGTGGGCCCTTGGGGTGTACGGTGGACGGAGGGAAGTAAGTGGTGATCTACGGAAATGGAAATACCGACCCGGTTGACAGGAGGGTCAATGCGGGAAGGTATACGAATGACAACGGCAGATCGAGTGGAACTTAGCTCCTGAGAGCTACTATATCCTTGAATTGTTTCTGATTACTTTTCCTGTTTGATTGATTGATTATTGAAAAGACATGGCTTTATTTATTAAATCTGGGATTGTTATTTGACTAAGTGCTTGCATGTGTGTTCTTGGCCTCACGAGCGTTTAGCTCACCCTATAGTTTTGTTTTCCTTAACAGGACCGACTCTTGGAGAGATATGGAGAAACCATCCGCAATTTTAAATTGAATGGATTTGCTTGAGTCCTGGCGTGAGCTGGGCAGGCGTCCGCGGATACCCTTTGGTCCGCCTTAGGGAGATGTGGGGCGTCACATAGTAAGCATTCAAACATCAAAGCCAACAATTACTAATACTATAACATCCATTACTAGATGAATAACCATAAGCAAGGCTGAAAATGTAAACCCTAACTCCATATTCCACATATCATTCCCAACTAGCAAATTTACCGTCATAAACCAAGAATATGAGTTTCTATCCAAATTTAAACAAGATTAATGAAGAGTAAAGGGATAGGTAGCCATGGTACCTTCCAAAAGTTCCTTGTAGGTGAGAAACCAAACACTTTCTTCCCAAACTTTTACCACACACAACTATCTAAGCACTAAAATGAAAGTTTAATCGGTTTGGATTTTGGATTTTCACTCAACTAAGTTGGATTCAAGGTGAAGTTGCTAGCTTGTCTTCCTCTCTTTTTTTCTCTCAAACTCATGACCAAGAGGCTGGAATGCAGGAGAAAATGAAGCTTCAAGAAGGTTTATAATATGGTAATTGGTTTGGGTCAAAGTTAGGTGGATGATCGCCAAGTGTCACCACAAGATTCAACCTCAAATTTTCCTTTTTTTTTTCCCTTTTCTTGGTCAATATTTTCGGCCATCTTAAGCTGGATTAAGGGCTGATAGTTTGCACTAATATCAAGGTTATTTTATGGTAAGAAAATGGTGGTCAAGTGGTGCACTCAATCGGTAACACACGGTACCCGTCGGTGTGAAGACCCAAAATTTTCTTTATTTTATTTTATTTTATTGGCTTAATTAATTATTTAATTCGACTGTTTAAAATTCATTTATATGAAAAAATGCCTCTCTTATGTTTTTAAAGTGTTTTGTTAGAAAAGTTAATTTTCAAAAACTCGTTTAGTTCAAAACAACGAGTACACATTTTTTTAGACTATATTTGAATTGAGAGTGTATTAATTTTGAAAAAAATAATAATAAGAATGTTCAATAGTAGATTAAGAAAAGTCATGAGAACTCGAAAAGAATTTATTTATTTTAAACTCCTGTTACAAGCTTATTTAAATATTTAATTGCCTGTTTACCCGAATATTATTTTCTAACCTTTTTAGACCCAATTACATGGAACTATGACTTTCATGTATTTTTAAAATGACTTGTTATGGAAATTAATTTTTGGAAGCTCGTTTAGTGAGAATAGTGAATACGCCTTTTCGAGACAGTGATCGATTTGGGGATACAGTGAGTTTGAAAAATTGGAGACTTATACATCAGTCTTAAAAATAGGTATTTTTAGATTTAAATACTCAAGTATTAATAGTAGTACTATCGTTATAAGAATTTCTTAGAGGTTTCGCCGTAGCGCGTAAAAATTGAAAATTCGCGTATATCGAGTCGGAGCGGTTAATTAGAGGATTAAGGAATTTATTCTACACTATTAAGAGTAAATAATAATAGTATGAATACAAGTGCATTGGAAGTTTAGTGCACTAGTGAAACAAACACGAGAGGAAATGAGCACGAAACGCGCGTGTACGCGCGTGTACGCGCACTAGTCTTGGTTGACTTTTGGAGAATTCTTAGCCACACATTCTTAAGCTTACTCAAAAAGCTTTTGCAGCTGCAACAACCTTTCTTTTCTTCTCTATCAGCCGTGCATCACCCCAAGGAAGAAGACAACCAAAATTCTTCTTCAACAACTCCCTCATTTCTCATCCAAATCACTCCAAAATTTAACTACAACTTGCAAACAACTTGGAGATTCACTTAAGCTAGGAAGAAAGCTTCATTTCCATGATTTTCTTGGGGCTCAAAGTGACCAAAAATTTCTGATCTTGATCATCTAAGGAGGTAATGACGATCAACCCCTTGAATATTAGTTTATGGAAGTAGTATTGCACTTATAAGCTTATATTTCCATGTGGGTAGCTTTATTTATGTTGGATTTTAGTGTGTGGACTCTATGAACTCCCACAATGACTTGAGAACTGATTTCATGAGTTTTGATGTTATTAATGTTGGTTTAATACTTAAATTAGTGGAAATAAGTTGTATTGATGAAAGGAAATTCAAAGGAGGTAAAGAGCAAAAATATTCCGATTCTGCCCTTATGAATTTCGTGCACTTTAGTGCAAATTTTTGAGGTTCTAATGACTTGTTTATGATGTATACATGTTATATGAGTTGTGTAGAAAGTTTCATTGAAAAATAACATGATTTGGTTGATCAAATGTGTTGATTTCCTAAGTATGGCAAAACTGGAAATTGTTCTCAGATTGCTCAGGCAGTCTTTTTGTTTCGGCCATAATGTTTTGCTTCGATATCGAAATTGAGTGCCGTTTGTGGCACTGGAAACTAGACATTCCCATCTTTCCATTGGTTAAAATTCAATTGCACCCGAGTAAATCGTACCAATCATTTGAACTTGACTGTCCTGTTTCGCTAGTTCACTGGAACCTCTGTTTTGAGCAGCAAATTGATGCTCAAATATGAGCTAGTCATGGACAGATTTTGGAAATGGTTTCTTCTGAGAAATTGTAGCTTTATGAATCTAGTTTTCAACGTCATCAACCATACTCAATTCCAAGTTGAATTGAGTGAGTTGTGGTCATATTTCGAAACTGATGCAGTGAGTAAAAACCCTTTTTTGACTAGTAAATGCCTAAATCTTGATTGAGACTTGTTGTTTTGAAATTCTTGGTGTTAATCACCTACCAAATGTATTTTTGGATGTTTTCTAGACTTTGTCTATACAAATGAACCATATTTGAGATGTTTTCATTGGCCAAATGTTTTAGAAAAGGGAAATGGTAGCACAAGGCAGCTTTGCCTTGAAAATTTAGAAACTTTCGTGACTTTGTTAACCAACTTCCCGTACATATTTTTCCATGAAATTTGACAGAAGAATAACCCTTACATGGTAGTATAATATTGCCAAATTTGGTGCCATTCCGAGTCCATTTCAATGCTTAACCAAAGTCCCAAAGTTTGTGATTTGAACCTGGAAATTTCCTAAAAGTTTCAATTTTTCAGCAACTTTGAGCTACTATATCTTGGTGCTCAAAACTCAGATTCTTGTTCCACTTGTTGTGTTTTAAACTTAGATTGCAACTCTAATAGATTTCCAAATTTCAGAGGCTAGTTTAGAATGTGTGAATTTTGCCGAATTTCCAAACTTTACCAAAACCAACCCAAATCTGTCTTGATAACTCAAGTCATTAACTTTGAGCCAAATTTTGAATGTCATCCATTTGAAATCATGGAAAATTGTCTTCTAGAAATTTTTAGTACTTGGGAAGTAGTTTCCAACGGTACTAAGTTTTCCAATTTTGGACTTATAGAGAGTGAGATCTGATTTTTCAAAGTTTGCTTGTCGAATCTGAAATTTCCGAACTTAAAGGAAATTGAGGGTTTCAAACTCTCCATTTTCCTCCGCTATTGTTAGACCGTTTTACACTTGATTTCAAAGGCAAAAATCAGATTCCTCTTGTGTTTTTGAAACCCAATTCCGAGCCTCGATTATGAATAATTAAGGCTCAATTAATGAATTCTCCTTGGATGGTATACTAGTACAACTTTCCTTGATAATTAGGAGTTTTTAAGTGATAGTGTGTAATAGTTAGTTATTATTTGCTCAGGCACTCAAGAAGACCTTCAAGAGGATCTCACAGGAGACGCCTAGACACCCGATTGTACTTTACTCTCTTGTATTGAATAGGTGAGTGTTCCATATAGGAGTACGTAATTTGAATAAGTTTATGACATGTTTATTCCATGATCATTAAGTGTTAAGTGCTACATGTTAAGTATTTAGCACACTCATGCATATTTAAGCAAGGTATACTTAAATTACTCGACATGAAATACTTGATTTGCATATTTATGTAATGTGTTTAAATGATTAAATATGCTATGGCTGCATAAGTCGGTTGGAGTGAATCTCCTCGACTCTTAAATGGTAAAAGGGAGAAACGGCCAATGGCGGCCTATTAAAATGACTAATGTCTACCAATTAACCGTGATTACTACCGTTAACCGTTAACCGTCAACCGTTAACTGTTAACCGTCAACCGTTAACCGTTTATCGTAATTACTTACCGTTTTCCTATCTACTTGATTACCTGGTACTTGATTACTTGATTACCGTAAATTACATGTTCACATGAAATTATCAAATATTGCTTACGTGTTTATGTGTTAATTGTTGCTAGTAATTACTCATATGAAATTATCCACCATTTTAAGGCGAGTGTGTACTTTATCTCATTCGACCTCCCAAAAGAATAAATTTTTATCGTTCGATAAGTTATTTGATTACTTGTGCATGTTGTAAGCTCTAAGTTGAACTTGTGCCCTGCCCTTGGTTACTGACCTACTCGAGCCAGGACTGGGTTCGGTCGGGTAGGTTGGAACCCTGGGCCACCGTTTCGGTATACTCGAGTATTACCACTGGAGGGATAAGGCGATGGCCAGACCGTACCGTGGGGATCGGAAGTCATAAGGTGCAGATGACCGAAATGGTTCCACTGGAACACCGTATCCTTCAAATGTGTGTTTATTTTGTATAATGATAACAGTTTCATGCAAATGTGCTATACTTGTGATATGCTCAAATTACTCGTAGAATGATAATTGTCTCATATCTCATATTTATATGTCAACGTGAAACCCTGAACCATACATGCGGTATGCTTAATTACTTGATTTATTTGAACTGCTAGAGTGTCTTGGAACCTCACTGGGCTGTGTAGCTCATCCCACGTTTTGGGTTTCTTTAACAGGGTTCGAGACCAAGAGTGCTCGTGAATAATACTAGATTGCTTTCTTTTGAAAACTTCAAGTTGTATTACAGCAGATGGCTGTAGTAAATATTCTTTTGGATTGTATTAAGCTTGAGAGCTGATTAATTGGAAGTGTGAGATATTTTGGAGTACTTTTATTATGTATTGAATTTATTTGAAGTATTTCGAACTTTTGAATTAAGGATTGTAGTAAGTCCTAGCGAGAGTTGGGCAGGCGTCCCGCGGATACCCTTTGGTTCGCTTTAGGGAGAAGTGGGGGCGTCACAGTCGGTTCAACCCGATTTTTCTTAAATCGCGCATACTAGGGTTTTCACTTATAATTCTCTCACTTATTATTCTCACTTCCAATCACACACTTAATATCATCTAAAACTCACTCTTAATCACTAAATTTAGTACACACTTCGTACCGGGTGATCACACTACGAAAAGGCGAAAAAACCTTAGTTTACCCTAACGATGAATGAAAAGGGAAAACTCTCAATTTCCTTCTTTATTCCAAACTTTGGGGATATAAATGAGTAGTATAGCTATTATAAGGGAATAATGTTAAATAAAAAGGAATTTGAAGAAAATATGAGGGATTTTACAATTCCAGTGATTACAATTAGGGTTTCAATTCAAAATTAGAGATTTAAATAAACCGGTTAGTCACAAGTAAACTAGGGTTTTTGTTTAGACTTTAGGGTTTCTAGAATTTAGGGTTTCTAGTCTTTCTTGTTTTTAAATCAAATCCAAAGAAATAACCTTAGTACTTTTTTTTTTTTGAAAAAACAAACCCCTAACATTTGGGGTATCACAATCTCCCCTCCTTAAAAAATATCGTCCTCGAAATTCCAACGGGTACTAATCCAGTCAAAATAATCCTCCAAAGTCAGTCAAGTACTAGAAATCACTCCAATCCCTTATATATGATTTTATCACTTAGTAAAGAGCCAATAGATAACCAAATAGAACATGCAAAAGGACTCGATTCAAACAACTAGCCCTGAGTTGGAAATAAAGTCCCAAATATTCGAAAAATTTAGAACATAGCGTAGCCTCAAACCGAAAATTTCTCAGGTCAGAAAATTATACCCCTAGCGGTGCTTGAAAACACAACAGGCAATGCCTCACCAGGGAGGTTTAGTTCAATCGCTACAGAGAAGTAGTAGCCGGTCTACAACCACATGAGTATGAATAAGTTCAAAAGCAAGGTCAAAGCAGGGTTCAAACATATAAGTTCAAAAGTAGAGTCAATTACTTCAAGTTCAAGGAGCACAGGTGCGAATACGAACTCACAAAATCCAAGTCCACTTACAGGTCGTATACAAACCAAACAACTTGCTCATGCGTAAATGAAATACCATATATTCAATCAGATCAGGTCCACTAAGTGTACGTAAGAGCACACTCACCAAAACAAGTTCAAGTCTCAAATGAGCGCAGCCTAGTCGGCCTTAGGCAGTCCAAGTAGTTCCAATCCCTTTGATCAGTCCAATGACTAGGAAAATGTTAGAATCATCCATGCCTTAACCTTTGCCATCAAAACTCACCTCAAGTGCAATCAGGATACAGACCCTTATTCTAGCGCTCTTCACTATTTGGTACCCAAGTACAAGAATCCCCAATAAGACAATTCACAACTCGATCCGGCCGATCCCAAGAGTAAATCACCCATATTAAAGATTCCTACCTGACATACCTAACTATTGTCCCCAAAGCACCATGATAAAGGTTTAAACCTAGAACGTTTCATGATTCGTAACTTATGTTCAAAAAAGTCCTTAATCCTTTACACCAATTCATGAAATTAGGACCATAACACCACTTGGCCCAAACTCACTCCGCGCAGAGATCATGCGAAGTGGCTCTTATACCACCTGTGACGGCCCCACCTCCCCCTAGGATGTACCCCAGGGTTCAGCGGGTCGCCTGCCCAACTCTTGTCGGGACTCACTCACTCACTACAGTTCTCAAGTGAATTACAAGATAAATTTCAAATATTACATCCAATTCTCCAAGAATTACATATCACGAGTACCAGAAAGTAAACTCTCGATACTACAACCACCACGACAACTATATACATCTTATTAGTCAACTGATAACATGTACAAAGTCAAATAGTCTATAACCAAAAGTCTATATACCTACCCGAGCAATCCCCGCGTCGGCCCCTGCTAAGGAAAACAAATGGAACGGGGTAAGTTATATGCTTAGTGAATAATTGGGGTTAAATGTAAAAGCACATTCAAATAAACATATAAATCCAAATATTTCACATCAATACATAAATGTAACATCACAATGGTAGGATACGGGTGGCTCCAAAACCAATTCAATTCCCCGAGCTTGAACGCTTGTTGACACTCCGTCAACCAAAGTACTCATGATCCGTAGACTCCACTTAATTTTTCCCGTTCACCTTATCAACCATTGCTGGCCAGTCAATAGCACACAGCAGCTCGAGCGAAACAAGAACTTAGCTTTCATCAAAACTTTAACAAAGAACTAAATCCCAAGGTTAGCATGGAACTAGTTTCGGCCAAGCCTCGGCTGGCTCGAATAGTTCGTCTATCCTTGGAATCGGGCTGGAACCAAGTCCTGAGATATCCGATCTCTCAATAGATGGTATCTCTCAACAAAGTATACAACAAAGTGCTTACCCCAAACAACACACAGCAATGGGGATCAATTCAAATCATGTAATCACCCCCATCAGCACACATCAAAAGAGTATTACTCAGCACAAAGCATGTATTTTCACATTTTAAATCAAAACAAAGGATGAGCTTAGGTCGAGTGAGATAAAGTACACCCTCGCCTAAGTATCTATTTAACATATACAAAGCATTTTAACAATTTCACATCAATAAACAATCCAATTACTCACTTGATAAAACTTGGTACGAAAAATAATACAATTCACTGAGTTTGTCCGTCACCGTCAAAAGCCTCACAGTCTGTATTAACAGATTATATACACACATAAGTGAAACGGCCAAACAATAGCAGTTTATAACTTGAATGATCGAAACCGGTCAAAAATAGTTAAAACGGTTAAAAACGACATTAAGGCTACAAGATTGTTGAAATTGGCCGCAACGGCTGGAATTGTAACAAAATAACAAAAATAGTGCTAAATGGTCCAAAATGGCAAAAACAGTTGAGAAATGCACGTACACGTGCACGGAAATGAAAACGGTCGCACGTCCGCACCCAAAGGAACAAACGGCCATTTCACAGTTTTGACACCTTTTATAGTTTTAATTATAAAAGAAGCTATGGCCATTGATTTAAGGTGTATGAGATACCGTTTCGAAGCTAAGACAAAGACCTACAATTTTGATGAAGGCCACTCAGTCCAGTTCCTAGTGTATCTAGGTCAAAATTTCAAATTACAAAACCAAAATCTCACATTCGTGCTAGTTAACTGCACTATGTGTAAACGACAATAACTTAGGCTACTAAAGTCTGATTAAGGCGTTCTCAGGGGCATTGGAAAGCTAAGACATAGGGATAAAAGTTTCATGTTTTGGCCAAAGACTAGTTTGATATGGATCAAGGTGAACACTCAGCCAACCTGAGGCAATGTCAAAACTGTCTGCTGGACTCTACCTAGGACAGTCTCAGGTGTATTTTTGTCTTTTCACTAGCTACAGTGCTCAAATTGGGCTGAAATTTTGTAGAAAACTATAAAAAATCATTCTCTACAACTTTTATGTTTTAGGCTAAGCCTAATTCGTCCTCCAACATGGTTAACTAGAACCAGGCAGAACAGGGGAATATAAAAACATAAACCTGGAATTTGAGCTTTTCCTCTAGAATTTCATATCTAGTAAGCATTCAAGCATCAAAGCCAACAATTAGTAACACTATAACATCTATTACTAGATGAATAACCATAAACAAGGCTGAAAATGTAAACCCTAGCTCCATATTCCACATATCATTCCCAACTAGCAAATTTACTGTCATAAACCAAGAATATGAGTTTCTATCCAAACTTAAACAAGATTAATGAAGAGTAAAAGGATAGGCAGCCATGGTACCTTCCAAAAGCTCCTTGTAGGTGAGAAACCAAACACTTTCTTCCCAAACTTTTACCACACACAACTATCTAAGCACTAAAATGAAAGTTTAATCGGTTTGGATTTTGGATTTTCACTCAACTAAGTTGGATTCAAGGTGAAGTTGCTAGCTTGTCTTCCTCTCTTTTTTTCTCTCAAACTCACGACCAAGAGGCTGGAATGGAGGAGAAAATGAAGCTTCAAGAAGGTTTATAATATGGTAATTGGTTTGGGTCAATGTTAGGTGGATGACCGCCAAGTGTCATCACAAGATTCAACCTCAATTTTTCCTTTTTTTTCCCTTTTCTTGGCCAATACTTTCGGCCATCTTAAGCTGGATTAAGGGCTGATAGTTTGCACTAATATCAAGGTTATTTTATGGTAAGAAAATGGTGGTCAAGTTGTGTACTCAATCGGTAACAAACGGTACCCGTCGGTTCAACCCGATTTTTCTTAAATCGCGCGTACTAGGTTTTTCACTTATAATTCTCTCACTCATTATTCTCACTTCCATTCACACACTTAATATCATCTAAAACTCACTCTTAATCACTAAATTTAGTACACACTTCATACCGGGTGATCACACTACGAAAAGGCAAAAAAACCTTAAGTTTACCCTAACGATGAATGAAAAGGGAAAACTCTCAATTTCCTTCTTTATTCCAAACTTTGGGGATATAAATGAGTAGTATAGCTATTATAAGGGAATAAATGCCAAATAAAAAGGAATTTTAAGAAAATATGAGGGATTTTACAATTCCAGTGATTACAATTAGGGTTTCGATTCAAAATGAGAGATTTAAATAAACCGGTTAGTCACAAGTAAACTAGGGTTTTTGTTTAGACTTTAGGGTTTCTAGTCTTTCTTGTTTTTAAATCAAATCCAAAGAAATAACCTTAGTATTTTTTTTAAAAAAAAACAAAGCCCTAACATTTGGGGTATCACAGAGTACTGCTATCTTCCTATCTTTGGAGTGTTTAACAAATATGATGTTATCACCATGAGCTTGGGCATAGTTTTGATCCTTTATTGACCTAGTAAATTCTTCAAACCAGGCCCTAGGATATTGTTTGAGACCATGTAATGACTTTATTAGCTTGCAAACTCTAGACTAAAACTTCCCTTCAAATCCAGGGGGAGAATCCATGTACACTTCTTTCTCTAGATCTCCATTTAGAAACACATTCTTTATATCAAGTAGTTGTAGTGACCAATCAAGGTTTACTGCCATTGAGAGAAGCACCCTAACAGTATTTAATTTTTGCCACCGGAGCAAAGGTTTCAAGATAGTTAATCCCATAGGTTTGAGTAAACCCTTTAGCCACCAATCGAGCTTTGTACCATTCCAATATCCCATTGAAATTATACTTGATGGTAAAGACCCATTTACACCATACTGTCTTTTTTCCTTGTGGCAGGTTTGTTACTTCCATGTTTGTTTCTTCTCAAGAGCATACATCTCCTTTTCAATAGCCTTTCTCCACTGTAGAACTTGTAACGCTTCCTATACGTTCTTTGGAAATTCCATAGAAGAAAGTTGTGAAGTAAATGTCAAAAAAGTAGGAGATAACTTTTCATAAGAGACATAGTTATTCATAGGGTGTTTGGTACAAGAACGTGCTCCCTTTTGGAATGCAATAGGAAGATCCAAATCATCAATATTTGAATTAGAGGAAACTTCATCTGAGGACTCAAACACATCAGGCTCTACCCTAGGTTCAGATTCCTTATTGTGAAGAGAAGGGGAAGCTTTTTCTTTTCCTCGATAGGTTTGCAGATTTTTTTAGTTATATTCCCATCTCTTTCACTAGGAGAATTTGACTCTCTTATTTGCACTAAAGGCAAGGGATCCTGGAGATTTATTTGTTTTTATTATCCTTGATCAATTTTTTTAAGTTTTCCAAAAACCTTTGACGGGCAGATTGAAGAGAGTCATTTGATCTTTCAGGATTGTTATCTTGAAAAGAGTCTTGTTGAAGAACTTGAACTGTAGATTCTTCTAGAAAACAAGTAAAGTTAATTCGTCTATCAACAAAATTTTGATCAGAAAATTGATTTTTAATACGAAAAAATCATCATTTTCTACAAGTTCTTCTACATGCCGAATCCCCCCTAAAGAGGAGTTCCAAAAAAAGGTTTATCTTAAAAAATTGTTACATCTGTGGTTACGATCATTTTTTTTTGAAATGGGATCAAAGCATTTATACCCTTTTTGCATGGGTGCATATCCAACAAAAATGCATTTTCTTGCCCGACCGTATAGCTTACATCGACCATGTTCATGATTGTGAACAAAGACTATGCTCCTAAACACTTTTAGTGAGATTTCATATGTTAATCGATAAATGGGATAAAATGTTTTGAAAACATTTAGAGTTTGGAAATTCAAGATTCTTGAGGGCATTCTGTTTATGAGATATGTAGAAATTAAAATTGCTTCACCGCATAGCTATTTAGAAACATTTCTTGAAAAAAGTAATTCCCTCGCCACTTCTAAGATATGTTTATTTTCCTTTCAGCTACCCCATTTTGTTGTGGGGTATCATTGTAGGAGTTTTGATGCAAAATCCCTCTTTCAAGAAAGAAACTTCCCAAAATTTTATTGAAATATTCTTTTCCATTGTCACTCCAAACAATTTTTATTTTTTCTTGAAATTGGGTTAGAACCATGGCATAAAAAATTTGAAAAACACTTGGAACCTCTGATTTCTCTCTTGATAAATACACTCAACAAGCTCTTGTATGATCATCGGTAAATGTAACAAACCATTTTTTTCTAAACTGAGTTGAAATTCTAGAGGGGCCCCAAACATCAGTATGTAATAAAAAAAATAGTTTTGAGGGTTGATAAGGCTATATAGAAAATGTAGACCGACAATGTTTAGGCAATTCGCAGATTTCACATTGAAAGGAAGATGAATCCTTATTCTTAAATAATTCTAGCAATAACTATTTTAAATAATAAAAATTATGATGTCCTAGTCTAAAGTGCCATAAAATAATCTCTTTATCACTAGTAATAGAGACAGACCCGTAACATGTGTTTTTAACTGGTCTTGTCACATTTGATCCATCTTCAAGGAAGCAAAGTCCTTGTGACGCCCCCATCTCCCCCTAGGGCGAACCCAAGAGTTTGGCGGACCGCCTGCCCAATTCTCGCCAGGACTTACTCATTAACATTCTTGAAATAGTCTTTCACATCTCTAGCTTAACATAAAAGTTCCATTCAACCAATAATTCATACTTAATTACAATCCAAAAGTGAAACAAAAGATTACATTACCAAATCTCCAAAATACATTCCATCTATAAAAGTACGAGTACATGAAAATTATACACCCTAGTTCATGCCTACTTGCTCCGGCCTCTACTCTTGTAAGGAAAACAAACAAATGGAATGAACTAAAAGTCCAGTGAGGTTCCAAAACAAGCAGTTAAGTAGGTAAAATATGAAAATCTCACATTTAACAATTTTTCATAGTAATAAACAGTCATTCAAGAAACAATCATTCAATCATTGGAAGGATATGTGCTCATTTGGAGCCATTCATTCAGTCATTCAGTCTCCGACCATTTTCCTTATTTCTTCGTCATTTGAAAACATTTAACAGTGAAAACCCCTTCAGTATTCATTTCATTCAGTCAGTCATTTCATTCATTTCATTTCATTCACTGGCTAGTTCTCCACCAGATTTCGTGGTCATACTCGAGTATACCAAACATTGTCCCAGGATCACCAGCCACCCGACTGAGTCCATTTCTAGCTCGAGTCGATTGGTAACGAAGGGCAAGGGCCCAATTCAGCCAAAGGCTTACGTTCATGCACAAGTAATATTCAATCACTTGATCATTGAAAATTCACATTCACTTAGGTCGAGTGCAATAAAGTATATACTCGCCGATTGAAAATCCATTTTAACAATCATTGAAAAGTGTTTAACACTCAAACAAACATTTACAACATTCCACATAATCGTTGGATGCACAACATGCAACGAACACTCACCAATAGTCAAGTAAGCCAGACAAGAGAAAGCTTTCACAAGTTCTCCTCAGGGTTTCCCTTAAATTCTTCTTAAATACCTGAGACATGCACAATTAACGATTATCTATAATCATTCAACCAAGACCAAACAATTTTCCCTTAACCCTTCACTCAAGCATGCTCAATTTTTTGTCAAATTAAGAGAGAAACTCTCTTCACTTAACCACTAAGATAATATTGAACGGAAGATTCAAAAGTGCTCCATTTGTACGTCAAAACGTGGTAGGAGTCTTCTTATTCAAGTGAAAAGAAAACTCATATACATAATAAATCCATGATCGAAGTATGAAATAGAGTGCACGTAATCGAGAAAGTTAGGTTAAAAATCAGAAAATATTTCCAAGACCCTTCCAAGCTTTGTTTGTCATTTAATAAGAAAAACTCCAGTTTTTGTAATGCTCCTTGAAAAGTCACAATTTAGGTTTTGTAAGTCCAAAAATCATAAATCTTATACCATTAGAAAATAGACTCAAAAGTCTGCAATTCACTAGAAGATACTTTTATAAAATTCAGTCCATAAATTAGTCAAATCTCAGCCTCAATTCACTACTCAACTAAGTGCAAAAACAGGACAGTCTTGGATTTTCAGTCCAATTTGAAATTTTATAGGTATTTATAGAAAGTGAACCAAACCATGAAATTTACATAGTTAAAAGACCTATGAGTCTAGTTTCAAACGCAATAAACGAAACTCAATTCCAACTTTCCTATACGAAATTATAGTCAATTTCCCAAAGTTGCGCAGACTCTCCTGCGAAAATTTCCAGCAAGCAAACAATTTGAAAAACTATCTATCTTTCCCCTCTTAAACCTCTTTGATTTTGGCTCAAAATCAACATACATATGAAGAGCAAGCTTTTAACAAATATCTTGAACAAGAGTATCTCAAAATCACCACAAAATTTCTGAAAAGAAAGCTGAAATTCCTTCTCTCATAACAGAAATTTTTTAGCAAAATCTCCAACAAAACTTCCAACTTTCTTATTTAAATTCCATGGCAAATGCACTATATCTTATAGCTAACATGTCATGAGGCTTATAACATATGTTCTTGATAAGAAAATCCATCACAACTCCACCTATACAAAGTTTCAAGAAACTACATCAAGGCTAGAAATTTTGCCTCTCAAAGCTGGAAATTACACACCAAGACTAAAATTCACATATCAAAGCTAGAGCATCTCTTATCAAAGCTGGAAATTCATCTCCAAGCTAAAAATTGAACATTAAATCTGAAAATTAAGCAAACCCTAGCAAACCATGAATTTACCATAAACATGCTTCCTTTAACTTCAATCATAACATATCTTGCATAAATCTCAAGAAACATGTAAAAAGACATGTTTTCTAGAAATTTTACCTCAAAACCCCAATATAACAAGCAACTCAAGAGCTTTCTTCCCAAAGTAGCTCCACCAAAAGCTTCCCTTCAAGCTTAACTCAAGATTAATCTGTATGGATTAGTGTTGGTGTTTGAATCTCTCATGGATTGAGCAAGAAAGCAAGATGGAACTTGAAGAAATTTTCTCTCCTTTTTTTCCCTTAAGGTTCGGCCATCATAGAAGAAAAATGAAAGAAATTATGGTCAATTGGAAGATAAAGATGGAAGGAAAGTCTTGGCCAAGGTTTGGTTTGATGGTTGACAAGTGTCAAGATCCAATTCCATTCTTATCCCTTTGCTCTATTAGCCTCTAATTACTTGTTTATTCCTCTAATACACTCTTAACACTTCTAAGCATATATTTCCTCTAATAGAACACCCGTTCTACTCCACCAAATATAATTCATATATCTCACTAGTCGGTCATGTGAGGACCCGAAAATTTTCTTATTTTTATCTTATTTTACTGGTTTATTAATTATTTATTCACTCGTTGTGAAGACTTGCAAAAATTTACTTATTTAAATTTCCTATTTCGAGCTTATTTAATTATTTATTTTGGCCATTTATTTAGAATATTTTATTTTGACCTTTTATTACTCAATTACATAGAACAATAACTCACATGTATTTTTAAAGTGACTCGTTTCAAAATTTAATTTTTGGAATCTCGTTAAGTAAGAATAGCGAATACGCGTTTGGAGACAATGATGGAATCGAGGACACAATAAGATTGAAAAATTGGAGACTTGTACATTAGTCTTGAAATAGGTATTTTTTATGTCTAAATATTTAAGTATTAGTTAGTGATACTATCGTTATAAGAATTTCTTGAAAATTCCGCTTTATCGCACACAAATCGAAAATACGCGTTTTCGCGCGCGCGATTAATTGAGAGACTTAAGACCTTTATTTTGGGACTATTAAGAGTGAATAATAGTAATATGAATGAAAGTGCATTAGAGGTTTGGTGTACAAGTGAAATAAACTCGAGAGAAATCGAGCACAAAACGTGCGCATATGAGCGGGAGAGAGAGTTGACTTTTGAACCAATCTAGAGCCACACATTTTAGCTTCTCTTGGAAGCTTCAATTGCAGCCAAAACCCCTCTCTCTCTCTTGCTCCAAATAGCTGGCCATCAAGGAGGGAAAGGAACCAAAGAGCTCTTCAATTTCCTACTTCATTTCTTGCTCAAACCAACTCAAATTCACACTACACTTTGCTAACCACTTGGAGATCGCCTCAAGCTAGGAATAGAGTTTCATCTCACGATTTTTTTTGAGCTTCAAGAGGCCGAAATTTTCTGCTTCGTTCATCAAGGAAGGTAAACAATGATCAACTATCAAAATCTTAGTTTATGGAAGTTATATTCCACTCACGAGCTCTTGGATTCTCATGGGTAGCTTTAAATTGTTAGAAATTTGGTGTGTGGGCTCTATGAACTCCCACTATGGCTTGATGGACTGATTTAATAAGTTTTTACATTATTAATGTTGGATTAGTGCTTAATTTAGTAGAAATAAGTGATATTATGGATGGAAACTCAAAGGAAGTGAAGAGGAAAATTTTTCCGTTTTTGCCCCTGTCAATGCCGTGACCCTTAGAGCATTTGTTTTTGAGATTCAATTGACTTATTTATGATGTATATATGTTGTGTGGGCTGTACGGAAGGTTTTCACAAAAAGTTATGTGATTTGGTTGGCCAAATGTTGTGATTTCAAAAGTTCATCAAAACTGAAAATTTTCCCGTATTGCTCTGGCAGTGTTTTTGTTTCGACCATAACTCTTTGCCCCGATGTCGAAATTGAGTGCTGTTTGCGGCATTAGAAACTAGAAATTCCCAGTTTTGCAATGGAGCCAAATGTATGCCCTTATTCCACCTGAGTGAACCATGTCAATCATTTGAACATGCCTGTCCTGTTTCGTATCTGTACTGGAAGCCCTGTGATGAGTTGCGACTTGATGCTCAGATATGAGCTAGTTGTGGACAGATTTTTAAAATAATTTCTTCTAAGAAATTGTAGCCATATGAATGTAGTTTTCAGCTCCACCAACCACTCTCAATTTCAAATTGAATTGAGTGAGTTGTGACTAAAATCCAAACCTGACTCAGTGATGAAAAACCCCTTGTGGCTAGTGGGATACCTAAATTTTGATTGGGACTTGTTGTTTTGAAATTCTTGGTGTTAACAACCTACCAAATGTATCTTGGATGTTTCTTAGATAATGTCTTCCCAAATGAACCATATTTGAGAAGTTTTTGTTGGCCAAATGTTTTAGGAAAGGGAAATGGAAGTACAAGGCAGCTTGGTCTTGGAAACTTGGAAACTTTAGTGACTTTGTTAACCAACCTTCCAAACGAATTTGTATGAGATTTGACAGAGGAATATCCCCTATATGGTAGTGTAATACTGCCAAATTTGGTGTCATTATGAGTTCATTTCGATGCCCAACCAAAGCCTTAAAATCCATGTTTAAATCTGGAAAGTTCTTGTTTAATAGGGAAATTTCAGTAAGTTTGAGCCACGATATCTTGGTGCTCAAAACTCTAATTCATGTTCCGCTTATTGTGTTGAAAACTTTGATTGTAATTCTATCTGATTTCCAAATTTCAGAGGCAAGTTCGCTTTGTACGAATTTTGCCGAATTTCCAAAATTGGCCAAAAACCAACCCTAAAACTGTCTTGATAGCCAAAATAGCAACTTGAAGCCAAAATTCGAATATCTTCCATCCGGAATCATGAAAAAGTGTCTTATAGGAACTTTTAGTACTTTGGAAGTAGTTTCCAACGGTACCAAGTTTTCCAATTTTGGACATACGAAGAGTGAAATACGATTTTTCAAATGTTGAACCTCAAATCAGAAATTTTCAAACTTGATGGGAATTGAATTTTTGAAACTCTTCCCTACCTTTCAATACTAATTGACCATTTTGGACTTGTTTTCATGAAGGAAATCAGTTTTTCCTTTTGTTAATAAACACTACTTTTGAACCTTGAATTTTGAGCAAGTAAAGCCCTATTCCATGGTATTTTCTAGATTGTACAAGTGTACAAGTGTACAATCCCTCTCTTGATAAGAAAGGATTTTCAATTGATAGTGTATAATATATAACTATTATTTGCTCAGGTGCTCAAGGAGACCTTCACGAGAATCTCGAGAGGAACACCTAAAGACTTATTTACGCACTCACTTTCATATTTCGATTGGCGAGTGTCAAGTGCATGAATTTGTCCTAAGTGGTTAACTGTTTCTTATCCGTTATGTGAATTTGAAAATTGGAGACAAGTGTGTACTTTACCGCACTCGTTTTCTTTCGAACGAAATTATATTCGTATTTTGCTATGTGAATTCATATTCGACTTGTGCATAGTAATGTGGAAGTGATTCGTATTTGTGATTCGTGTTTGTGATTCCTATTTGGAATCGTCGATTTGAGCGTTGCTCATCATCTTATATTCATATTCATATTTGTATTCATATTCGGGGAATGCCCAAACTCGTTGGTTAACTTTGCGAAACGAGCCAGCATGGGATTGGTCGATAAGCTTAGCAAACCATGAGATATTCGTAAAGCATCACCTATTGGAGAGATCTTACTCGGCATTACTCGCGCAGTATTGCCATGATATATTCGAGTATTATCAAAACTTTGATGAGCGGGCCTGGTAAGGGGGTGTAACGATGACGGGATTCGAAAGAAAAGTGGTGTATCTACGGACTTGCTACTTATGTGGTTGACAGAGTGTCAACATGAGATGTGATCAAGATTTGGACACGACTACGTGGAATTTAGCTCCTGAGAGGTACAGTATCGTTGAATTGTTTCTGTTTATTTTTCCTATTCGAAGTGTGAATTATTCGAACTTGATAGCTTTACTTACAATGTAATTGTTGTTGCTATTTGGATTATGTGTTTGCATGTGTGTTTCTTGGCCTCACTGAGTATTGGTTCATTCCATTAATTTGTTTTGCTTAACAGGAACCCGATTGGAAGGAGTTAAGCAAATGCCGACTTGAGACCCTTTTGTATTAGTGTTTTAGTTGTAATCGACTAGACACTTTTGGATATTGTGTATTTTGGAAAAAAATGATTGTAAATTTGAAATTGTCACGTAAGACTGGATATTTATGTATGGAAATAATTTTGTACCTTTATTCTGGCTTTTATTGTTAGTATTAGACTAGGTTTGAATTGGAATTGTCTCGACTCCTGGCAAGAGTTAGGCAGGCGTCCTGCGGATACCCTTGGATTCGCCCTTGGGAGAAGTGGGGGCGTCACAGTTGGTATCAGAGCTTAAGATTCAGATTTTTGTAGTGTATCCTAAGCTTGAAGTTTAGCATGCCGGACTGTGGGACTGGTTTGAAAGTTAAGTGACCACTTGTGGGGATAAAAAAAAAAATCAAAGTCACTTCGCGTGGTATATGCGTGGGGTGAGTTTGGACCAAATGGTGTTATGATCCTTATCATATGAATGAGTAAAGGTTTAAGTACTCTTTTAGAGTGTAAGCTATGAATCATGAATGTGATAGGTATAAATCTTTTATCGTAATACTTGGGGGAGACTATGTTGGGTAGGAATCTCAAATATGGTGATTTACTCTTGGGACTGGCCAGCTCGAGATGTGAATTATCTTATTTCGGATTCTTGTACCCAAATGTTTAAGAGTTGAGGGCAATGTTAAGGATTTAAGATCTCCATTTGCAGGAAAAAGAATGAATCGATATTTCACGTGAAAAGTTATAGGAAACCAATATTTGTTTGGTTACGATGGTACAATAATTAAGAGAGAGAGGTAGAGAACGATTGATGGATGGTCCTATGTAACTTAATAAGATCCTAATGCTTGATATGAATCGGAAATGAACGAGAAGATCAGACCTACCAGATTTATAAAGGATTGACTTAGTTGGGGGTGATGCTAGTGCCAAGGCCAAGACATTTTTGTTTAACTGTGTGGCCTACTTTTGAGGCGCTTGACTTTACTTTAGTCGTGCATGACTAAAAATCCTTTTGCTGCACTTGTGCGCTATATTTTTGTAATGCCCCCCGACTTGCTAAATGTATGAACTTTAAAGTGTAAATACATGTTAATTATTGTTATCTCTGATATTTTCAAGATCGGCTTTTGTTTTAAAAAATTTCTCGCATGATCACTTTTATTTCTTGCATTAGGCACCACTAGAACTATGGACGGACGAAAGAGTGGACGAGGTCGTGGGTGAGGGTCTAGGCAAGCCCAACCTCAAGGGGATGATTAGGGATCGGCAACTGGACCGACTCAGGGACGAGAAAATTTAGAGGGTAATCAAGTGGCTACTGCCATTAATAGGATGACTGATATCGTTGAGCGGTTAGCCAAGAGGCAGGATCCAGGACCGCTTAACAAGCCCGGGGGCCAGGATAGTGGAGAAGATAGGGCTTTGGAGAGGTTGCGAAAGTTTAACCCACCTAAATCCACTGGAGAGCCCGACCTCGAGGCAGCTGAAAACTGGTTAGAGAGAATGACTAATATATTCGCTGCTTTAGACTATATCGAAGATAGGCGAATAAATTTTGCTGCTTTCCAATTTGAGGGAGTGGCACGTGCCTAGTGGGACTTGATAAGGTGGAAGTGGGAATGAGTGCAGATCCCTTGGACTTGGGAAAACTTCACGAGGGAATTTAATGAGAAATTTCTCCCACCCTTGGTCCAAGAAAAAAGGGAAGATTAATTTATAAAGTTGAGGCAAGGAACTTCTAATGTCGCCGAATATGAAGGGAAATTTACTAAACTTTCTAAATATGCCCCAGAATTGGTGACTAATGAACGAAAGAGAATAAGGCACTTTGTACAAGGATTTAATGTGGAGATTCAGGAGGGATTAGCAGCAGCCAAAATCTTCACGTTCACTGAAATCTTAGAAAAAGCGCAGAGAGTCGAGAGTGCAAGGCTGCAAATTAGAGACTTTCATGCTAAGAAAAGGGGCACTCCCAATAACCCTTGTGGATAGGTAGATAAGGGTGCCCCACCTTTTAAAAAGGGAAAAGGAACGGGTGGAGTAGAGATATCTATCATACCAAAAGGGATTCAATCAAGAGGCGACCGCAATAGATGAAGTCAATCGAGAGGGACACCTCCAAGTGGCCAATCTGTGGCTCCCCAAGTTGTTTGTGGTTATTGTGGCAAACTTAACCATACGGAGAGTGATTGTTTTAGAAAACAAGGGAAGTTCTTGTATTGTGGTAGTACCGAGCACCAGATATCGAAATGCCCAATCGTACCAAAAGAAAGAGGTAGTACCCAAAGGTTTGAAAAATTAGCCGTTAAGCCGTCTAGTGCTGGAGGAAGTCGATCTAAAGCACCAGCAAGGGTTTATGCATTGGGCTATCACCAGGTTTCCAATTCTGCTACGGTCGTTGAAGGTATGATTCTTGCTTTTCATTATCTATTTGAGATTCTAAGTGATCCTAGTACAATTCAACTTTTACAAAATCCTAGGTTCATAAGATAGAATCATAGTTTGACTAAAATTTAGGTGGATAGAAATTGTGAGATATGTGTTACTGATTGATTTGATAGGCTCGACTATTAAGGGGTATGATGTTATCCTAAGTGTGAGTTCTGAGGATGAAATTTTCTTAAGGGGGAGAGGATGTGAGGACTCACAAAAATTTACTTATTTAAATTTCCTATTTCGATCTTATTTAATTATTTATTTGGCCATTTATTCAAAATATTTTATTTTGACCTTTTACTACTCAATTACAGAGAATAATAACTCACATGTATTTTTAAAGTGACTCGTTTCAAAATTTAATTTTTGAAAATTCGTTAAGTGAGAATAGCGAATACGCGTTTGGAGACAATGATCGAATCGAGGACACAATAAGATTGGAAAATTGGAGACTTATACATTAGTCTTGAAATAGGTATTTTTTATGTCTAAATATTCAAGTATTAGTTAGTGATGCTATCGTTATAAGAATTTCTTGAAAATTGCGCTTTATCACGCACATACCGGAAGTACGCATTTTCGCGCGTGCGATTAATTGTGAAACTTAAGACCTTTATTTTGGAATTATTAAGAGTGAATAATAATAATATGAATGAAAGTGCATTAGAGGTTTAGTGTACAAGTGAAATAAACTCGAGAGGAATCAAGCATGAAACGCGCTCGTACGCGCGGGAGAGAGTGTGGACTTTTGAACTAATCTAGAGCCACACATTTTAGCTTCTCTTGGAAGCTTCAATTGCAGCCAAAACATCTCTCTCTCTCTTGTTCCAAACAGCTGGCCATCAAGGAGGGAAAGGAACCAAAGAGCTCTTCAATTTCCTACTTCATTTCTTGCTCAAACCAACTCAAATTCACACTACACTTTGCTAACCATTTGGAGATCACCTCAAGCTAGGAATAGAGTTTCATCTCACGATTTTGTTTTGAGTTTCAAGTGGCCGAAATTTTCTGCTTTGTTTATCAAGGAAGGTAAGCAACGATCAACTACCAAAATCTTAGTTTATGGAAGTTATATTCCACTCATGAGCTCTTGGATTCTCATGGGTAGCTTTAAATTGTTAGAAATTTGGTGTGTGGGATCTATGAACTCCCGCTATGGCTTGATGGACTAATTTAATGAGTTTTTATGTTATTAATGTTGGATTAGTACTTAATTTAGTAGAAATAAGTGATATTGTAGATGGAAACTCAAAGGAAGTGAAGAGGGGAATTTTTCCGTTTCTGCCCCTATCAATGCCGTGACCCTTAGAGCTTTTTTTTAGGTTAAATTGACTTGTTTATGGTGTGTATATGTTTTGTGGGCTGTGAGGAAGGTTTTCACAAAAAATTACGTGATTTGGTTGTCCAAATTTTGTGATTTCGAAAGTTCATCGAAACTGAAATTTTTCCCGTATTGCTCTGGCAGTGTTTTTGTTTCGACCATAACTCTTTGCCCCGATGTCAAAATTGAATGCCGTTTGTGGCATTAGAAACTAGAAATTCCCAGTCTTCCAACGGAGCCAAATGCATGCCCTGATTCCACCTGAGTGAACAATGCCAATCGTTTGAACATGCCTGTCCTGTTTTGTGTCTGTACTGGAAGCCTTGTGATGAGCTGCAACTTTATGCTCAGATATGAGCTAGTTGTGAACAGAAATTGTAGCCATATGAATTTAGTTTTCAACGCCACAAACCACGATCAATTTCGAATTGAATTGAATTAGTTGTGGCAAAAATCCGAAACTGACTTAGTGATGAAAAACCCCCTTGTGGCTAGTGGGATGCCTAAATTTTGATTGGGACTTGTTGTTTCGAAATTTTTGGTGTTAACCGCCTACCAAATGTATCTTGGATGTTTTTAGATAATTTCTACCCAAATGGACCATATTTGAGAAGTTTTTGTTGGCCAAATGTTTTAGGAAAGGGAAATGGAAGTACACGGCAGCTTTGTCTTGGTAACTTGGAACTTTTGTGACTTTGTTAACCAACCTTCTAAATGAATTTGTATGAGATTTGACATAGGAATAGCCCCTGTATGGTAGTTTAATACTGCCAAATTTGGTGCCATTCTGAGTTCATTTCGATGCCCAACCAAAGCCTTAAAGTCCATGTTTAAATCTGGAAAGTTCTTGTTTTATTGGAAAATTTCAGTAATTTTGAACCACCATATCTTGGTGCTCAAAACTCCAATTCGTGTTCCAAATTCTATCTGAGTTCCAAATTTTAGAGGCTAGTTTGCTTTGTACGAATTTTGCCGAATTTCCAAAATTGGCCAAAAACCAACCCCAAAACTGTCTTGATAATCATGGAAAAGTGTCTTCTAGGAACTTTTAGTACTTTGGAAGTAGTTTCCAATGGTACCAAGTTTTCCAATTTTGGATATACGAAGAGTGAGATACGATTTTTCAAAGATTAAACCTCAAATCAGAAATTTTCAAACTTGACGGGAATTGAATTTTTCAAACTCTTCCCTACCCTTCAATACTAATTGACCATTTTGGACTTGTCTTTATGAAGAAAATGAGTTTTTCCTTGCGTTAATAAACACTACTTTTAAATCTTGAATTTTGAGCAAGTAAAATCCCATTCCATGGTATTTTCTAGATTGTACAAGTGTACAATCCCTCTCTTGATAAGAAAGGATTTTCAAGTGATAGTGTGTAATAGATAACTATTGTTTGTTCAGGTGCTCAAGGAGACCTTCACGAGAATCTCGAGGGGAACACCTACAGGCTTATTTACGCACTCACTTTCTTATTTCGATTGGTGAGTGTCAAGTGCATGAATTTGTCCTAAGTGGTTAACTGTTTCTTATCCGTTATGTGAATTTAAAATTTTGAGACAAGTGTGTACTTTACCGCACTCGTTCTCTTTCGAACGAAATTATATTCGTATTTTGCTATGTGAATTCATATTCGACTTGTGCATAGTCATGTGAATGTGATTCGTATTTATGATTCCTATTTGAAATCGTCGATTTGAGCGTTGCTCATCGACTTATATTCATATTCATATTCGGGGGACGCCCAAACTCGTTGGTTAACTTTGTGAATCGAGCCAGCATGGGATTGGTCGATAAGCTTAGCAAACCATGACATATTCGTAGAGCATGATCTAGTGGGGAGATTTTGCTCGGCATTACTCGCGCAGTATTGCCTTGATATACTCGAGTATTATCAAAACTTTGATGAGCGGGTCCGATAAGGGGGTGTAACGGTGACGCGATTTGAAGAAAAGTGGTGTATCTACGGACTTGCTACTTATGTGGTTGACGGAGTGTCAACATGAGATGTGATCAAGATATGGATACGACTACGTGGAATTTAGCTCCTGAGAGCTATAGTATCCTTGAATTATTTCTGTTTATTTTTCGTATTCGAAATGTGAATTATTCGAACATTGATAGCTTTACTTACAATGTAATTGTTGTTGCTATTTGGATTATGTATTTGCATGTGTGTTTCTTGGCCTCACTGAGTATTGGCTCATCCTATTAGTTTGTTTTGTTTAACAGGAACCCGATTGGAAGGAATTAAATAAATGCCGACTTGAGGCCCTTTTGTATTAGTGTTTTAATTGTAATCGACTAGACACTTTTGGATGTTGTATATTTTGTTTTTTTTTAGTTTTTTTAAATTTAATGGTTTTTTATTTAGATAAAAAAAACAAACTATTACACAAGCCTAATTTTTCGAATTGAAGGCATTCCTAATTTATCCAAACGAATTGCTCCACGAGCCATAGGTGGAAATTTATTAAATGTCTCATATATCCTGAGTTGCTGCTGTGGATGAGATACGCCCTCGTTGGACAACACATCAGCCACTGTGTTTGCTTCCCTGTAGCAATGGGAAAACCGATCTGGATCTTCCATAATCTGCCAAATCTGCCTAATAACCCGTCTAATGTGCCAAGGACAATGAATGCGATGCTGGAGAATTCCAATTAA
This sequence comes from Coffea arabica, assembly GCF_036785885.1. Lineage (NCBI taxonomy): Eukaryota > Viridiplantae > Streptophyta > Magnoliopsida > Gentianales > Rubiaceae > Coffea > Coffea arabica. The sequence goes on from NC_092329.1 coordinate 42,360,866, forward strand.
TATCAACGAATCAGATTGCACATAGAGACTCAAATAACCCCTATGTGCACTGATTTGTAGACCAATAAGGAGGGCACGAGCCTCTGCATGGAGACATGTCGTTTCCCCAAAATATGCCGAGAAACCAATCAAAGGTAGGCCATTTGAATCCCGAAGAACTCACCGCCTCCACCCACTCCTGGATTACCCTTAGAACATCCGTCCATATTAAGTGTGAGCCGACCAGATTCCTTCGTTTTCCATCGTACAAGTTTATATGTAAACCCAACCTCAGATGAAATAGGCCAATCATACAAATGATAAAATGATGGTACTCGGAGAGCTTTTTTGAAATGAATTCCCACAATGGATTGGATTTCGGAGAAAATGGCATGAGAAATGGCAATCGACCGCATCTGGACATCGTCAAACATTGCTTTATTTCTTGCCTTCCAAATATGCCAACACATAACACTGGGAAGAACCCGTCTAATAAATCGACGTATCTCAGAATTGTATGAATTCAACCACCAACCCACTATGCGGAGTCTCAAAGATGACCCTGATAATTCGAATCCATATGTAGCTCCAAAATAATTCCAAATTGTTGATGCTATATTGCCATTGGAAAATAAATGTTCGATTGATTCCTCAGATGCCAATAGACAGCAAAAACACTTTGATGGAAGATGGAAACCAAGGTTACGTAACCTGTCAGGTATTGGCAGTCTCCCCAACAACAGTCTTAACATGAAGAAAGAAACTTTCAAAGGAAGACAAAGATGCCAAATTCTATCAAACACCACTGACGTGTTACGGGCTTGCCTAATATCCCGAAAAGCTGAAGCTAGAGAGAAATTTCCAGAAGAGGTAGGCATCCATATGACTTCCACTTCACCCCCTTCTTCGGGGACCGGATGGTTTAAAATGGAGGTCACCATTTGACTTGGCAGTGACAGACATAACTGACTCGTATCCCAATGTCCATTAATGATAAAATTACTAAATGATAAATTTGGGATAACCGTCGCTCGGAGGAATAATGCACCATTACCCAACCAATTGTCGTACCAAAAATGACAAGCTCCATCTTTGACCACCCATAGCATAGAAAGTTCCACTTGTCGACTCACATTCACCATCCTTTTCCAGAGTGTCGAGTCCGTTGTTTTGATTTCTACCTGACAGGGATGTTTTCGTCTACAGTACTTTGCTTTCATAAATTGAGCCCATAACGACATCCCCTTTCTGAAATTCCACCAAAGCTTGAATGAAAATGCTCTGTAGACGTCCTGAAGCCTTCTAAAGCCGACTCCCCCTTCCTCTACTAGATAACATATCTGAGACCACCGTATCCAGTGATACTTGGACATCTCGGGTGATGACCTCCAAAGGAAGGTCGACAAAGCATTTTCTATAGTTCTAAATACTTTAGCTAGGATAATCGATGCTGAGAGCAGATGCAATGGCATCGATGCTAATACATGTTTGATTAGAACTATCTTACCTCCAAATGAAAGCAACCTTGATTTCCATGTCATAATCCTCCCTAGGGTAGACTGACATACTTCTCCAAAATATGATGATTTACACCTTCCGAAGTAGAGAGGGAATCCTAAATAACGTATTGGAAATGAATGCCAGGTAAAACTGGTGATACGTTCAATCACCCTTCTTCTAGCCAGTGACAAGGATGGATGAACCAAGTAACAACTTTTTTGCACATTTATCAACTGCTCCGAACACCTTTGATACACCTATAGTACTTGCATGATGGCCTTTAAAGAATGTGAAGATCCATTGGCAAATATGAGGACATCGTCCGCAAATGCCAAATGTGTTATAGAAGGGCATGTGTATGAAATTTTGAAGCTCACAAATCCCGATTGCAAGGCAAGATTATTCAAACCTCTAGACAAAACCTCAGCTCCTATACTGAATAATGCAGGCGATAAAGGGTCACCCTGACGTAATCCTTTTGAAGATTTAAAGAAACCATGGGTTGACCCATTTATAATGACCGAAAACCAGACATTAGAAATCAATCGCCGTACAAGATCAATGAATCTTTCCCCAAAACCAAATCTCCTTAGAACACCAATAATATGATCCCATGCCACCCGGTCATATGCCTTAGACATGTCCAGTTTCATTGCCACATTTCCAGCTCTCTTCTTTTTTCCAATGCCCGATACTATCTCCTGAGCTAAAAGAAAATTGTCTGTTATATTACGGCTCTTCACAAAGCCTGTTTGCTGGGGAGAAATAATTTTTGGCAATATAGAAGCCACTCTATCTGCTAAGATCCGGGATATTAGCTTGTTGAAGAAATTACAAAGACTGATTGGCCTAAATTGAGAGAAATCTTGAGGATTTGTCGTCTTGGGAATTAACACAATAGAGGTAGAGGTGATGAATCGAGATAACTCTGCCCCACAAAAAAACCTGAGTATTACATTATGAACATCTTGGGCGACCACTTCCCATGCAAATGTAAAGAATTTGCCAGTGAATCCATCTGGCCCGCAGCACTATCTCCATCCATTGATCTCACAACTCGATAGAACTCCTCAATTGAGGGTAATTTCTCCAATTTGTCGTTGTCGTTTTTCGAGATCATAGGCGGGGTTAAATGCAGTAAATCAGTAGAAGACTATAAAGTGCCCGTTGTGAAAATATCTGAGAAGTATGTTATTGCTTCATATACTATTTCAGCATTCGTCTCCACCCAAATACCATTGGAATTTTTGATACGGTGTATCCTTCCTTGAGCTCGTCTCTGCTTAACAACCGTATGAAAATACCTTGAATTACGATCTCTCTTTGCAAGCCATTTTATTCTGGCCTTTTGACTCCAGAATTGTTCTTCAATTGGTAGTGCATGCCATAATTCCGCCTGAGCCTTGCTAAGCTGAACATGAAATTCCTCGGAGACATTTTGATCCACAACTTGTTCTACCCGTTGGACTGCCATTTCCGTAGATCGCACAACATCAAATATATTTCCAAAGTGTTGTTTATTCCATACTTGAATAGCCCTCCTCGTTGCCAATAATTTGGAGCACAATACACACAACGGAGAACCAACCATATCTTGATTCCAAGCTTGTCGAATAACCTCCAAGAGTTCGGGTTTGGTAGTCCATATATTCAAGAAACGGAAAGGCCACGGCTTATTGTCTGATTGAGCCGCAAAAGAAATCTTCAACGGTGCATGATCTGAAGGATGTCTTGCCAAGTGAATCACAGAAATTACATCTGAAATATCCAAGCACGACCCATTAATTAGAAACCTGTCCAACCTCTTTGAAACCCTGGCTCTACCTCTCCGATTATTAGACCAGGTGAAACTAGCTCCAGAGAAGCCTATATCAAAAATCCCAGCCTTCTCCATGAAAGACATGAAATCCACCCCCCCCCGCTATTGTGAATGGACGACCACCGCTTTTTTCATGAGCACCTAGGATGACATTAAAGTCACCCCCAATACACCAAGGAAGAGAGATTGGTTTATCATTTAATAAATTGCACCATAATTCTCGACGCTCCTCGACTGAACACTTGGCATGGACAAACGACATGATAATTGGACTAGATATGAATGAATTCTGAACATGTATGGAAATGTGTTGATCCGAATTACCCACAATGGAACATGCAAAAAGGTTTCTATAAAATATCCAAATATCACCAGAAAGATTAACAAAGGCATGATCAAATGATAACCTTAGACGGATGGACTCAATTTTGGTTCACAAATCTAATTTTGACACATCTAATTTTGGTTCACAAATCACAGCAAATTGACACATGATGAAATCGTACCAATTTAATCAGTCTTCTTAAATTAGGGGTTTTAGCTACCCCTCTAATATTCCAAAAGATACCACTAATCATTAGAAAGAACCTAGAATGAGTTTTGGAATGATGTTGTGGACCGTAATTGTCTATCAGATGGCACAATAATCCGCACACCTTTGCCTCTCGTTTGTCGGCCATTCTTCTCGTCAACAACAGATTGGTCAATGTTTAACGGATTTATTGATGGATCCAAGGACTTGTCATGGGCTTCAACCAGGTGTGGAGATAAATCGCCAACACTAGTTGGCAATATGACTTCATTCGGCATATTTGAAGTGAAGTTGTCCGACTCGTCCCCACATAAATCAACAAAAAGATTGTTAAGTGCATTGGTGTCGGCCTTGTGATGTTGAGCAGCTTCATAATACTCCTTTGCAATTGATTTGGACCCCTCACAATCATGGCTGTTGAAATTATAAGTTATTTGAGTGTCGGCCATTTCCTTTGTTTCGGCCCTTTGCTGTTGTAAATCTGTCAAAGTAGTATCCACTACCATCTGGGACCCTTCACAATCATGGTCTTGGATAATGTTCTTCAAACCATCACCCAAAATGGGTTGTACTTGTCCAGCAGCATCCAATGTTTGTTTTTGTAATCCCACATCAGTATCTCCATGTTCGGTCACTACTGTTTCTGCATCAATGGCTTGTTGAACAGATAGAGGAGGCTTCATTGTAACCGCTATTGTGTTTCCTTCATTGTCATCCACACCTATTAATGTCAAATTCTCAGAATGTTTCTCATTAAAAATTGTATTGTGCTCATGTGAACGATCTGAACATTCTGACAAAAAATCATTGTTCACATTTTGTGTTTGTAAACCCACATCAGTATCCATTAATTTCCTTTCGTTTTCGAGCTGGACAGATCGTTCATTCTTCACCCTTGCATCGGCTGATGTCCCTTCATCCTTAATTATACCAAGAACTGGCACTTCATCAGTAACTTTCCCATTAGGAAAATGCATTTGTTTGGTTACTAGCATGGAGTCCTTGTGAATTTGTGAATATAAACCATGTTGTAGCCGCTTGGATTGAGGCTCAGTCAAATTCTTCTTGCAGTCGACAGACAAATGACCCAATCTCCAGCAACAAGAACAGTATGACGGCAGATTCTCTGGTACTATGTTTTGCCAAAAACCTGATTCTTCTTCAACAGCTATCCAGACCCTCGGTACAACTTGCTTCGATACATCAATCTCCACACAGACCCTCACCACACTAGGTCGTGTCCCAGCAGCCGTTGCCGAATCCAAGAACAAAGGTCTTCCTATTGGAGAAAGTATGGAGAACAAAGAATGTTTATCAAAATAATGAATAGGTAAGTTAGGAAGATCTACCCAAACTGGAGCCAGAGATGACTCTTTATGAACATGAAACTCCCTGGTCCATCGGAATACACGCATCAGATATTTACCCAATTGCCAAATCCCTCTCATCCAAAGCCTGTTGAAATCTACTTCAGCGGTGCACTTAATCAAAACATGTCTATAATCCATCAAACCAATGGAAACTTGGTCTTTCAGATTTAGTGAAGAAAAGAATTTGCGAGTATCCTCCAATGAAGGTCTTCCATGAGAAAATTTTCCAACCAAAGTCCATCTAAACGGTGCCGCAAGTTTGTCCACATCTTCCCTAGAGAAAATAACCGCAGCTTCACCCTTGTAAACAGACACATGCTGAATTTTGATAGGTGATGTAGAAGGCTGTGAGAAAAGTTGAGAAAAGGATTTTTTTTTCCGTAGGAGACCTTTGCCCCTCAGCCGATGGGTGAAGGGCAGCCATGCCAACTAAGTGATTTCACGAACAAACTACGCTTTTTAGAAAGAAGGTTTTTAGAGAGAAGAGAAAAGGAAACTCAGATGTTGTATATTTTGGGGAAAAGTGATTGTAAATTTGAAATTGTGACGTAAGACTGGATATTTATGTATGGAAATGACTTTGTACTTTTATTCCGACTTTCATTGTTAGTATTAGACTAGGTTTGAATTGGAATTGTCTCGAGTCAAGGCGAGAGCTGGGCAGGCGTCCCGCTGATACCCTTGGGTTCGTCCTTGGGAGAAGTGGGGGCATCACAGTTGGTATCAGAGGTTAAGTTTTAGATCTTGTAAGGTATCATAGGCTTGAAGTTTAGGATGCCGGACTGTGGGATTGGTTTGAAAATTAAGTGACCACTTGTAGGGATAAAAAAAAAAATCAGAGCCACTTCGTGTGGTATCTGCGCGGGGTGAGTTTAGGCCAAATAGTATTATGATCCTTATCATATGAATGAGTAAAGGTTTAAGTACTCTTTTGGAGTGTAAGCTGTGAATCATGAATGTGATAAGTATAAATCTTTTATCGTAATACTTAAGGAACACTAGATATGTATGTTGGGTAGGAATCTCAAATATGGCGATTTACTCTTGGAACTGGCCAGTTCGAGATGTGAATTATCTTATTTCGGATTCTTGTATCTAAATGCTTAAGAGTTGAGGGCAATGTTAAGGATTTGAGATCTCCATTTGCGGGGAAAAGAATGAATCGATATTTCACATGAATAGTTACAAGAAACCAATAGTCGTTTGGCTAAGATGGCACAATAATTAAGAGAGAGAGGTAGAGAAAGATTGATGGATGGTTCTATGTAACTTAATAGAATCCTAATGCTTGATATGAATCGGAAATGAACGAGAAGATCAGACCTACTAAAGTTATAAAGGATTGACTTAGTTGGGGGTCATGCTGGTGCCAAGGTCAAGACATTTTTGTTTAACTGTGTGGCCTACTTTTGAGGCGCTTGACTTTACTTTAGTCGTGCATGACTAAAAATCTTTTTGTGACACTTGTGTGCTAGATTTTTGTAATACCCCCGACTTACTAATTGTATGAACTTTAAAGTGTAAAACATGTTAATTATTGTTATCTCTGATGTTTTCAAGATTAGCTTTTGTTTTAAGAAATTTCTCGCGTGATCACTTTTATTTCTTGCATTAGGCACCACTAGAACTATGGATGGACAAAGGAGTGGATGAGGTCGTAGGCAAGGGTCTAGGCAAGCCCAACCTCAAGGGGATGATCAGGGATCGGCGGCCGACTCAGGGATAAGAAAATTTAGATGGTAATCAAGTGGCTATTGCCATTAATAAGATGATTGATATCCTTAAGCAGTTAGCAGAGACAGTGTCCAGGACTACTTAACCAGTCCGAGGGCCAGGATAGAGGAGAAGATAGGGTTTTGGAGAGGTTCCTGAAGTTTAACCCACCTAAGTTTACTTGAGAGCCAGTGAGTAACCAGTAAAATCAGTACTCAAATATATTTCCCAATAATGCATTTCGATGATGTCATGATTCAGTAATCAAATATCCGTTTATTGCTCTCGTGAGCCAGTGAAATCATTGCACTTAAACACCCAACGCTCAAATAGATCTTTTAACGTTTAACAGTAAGAGGGAGCAACGTTGGTGCTCCAGATAATGTCATGAACCCATTGAAGTGGTGGAGACGTTGGTGTCCAGCACACGAATTCCAAGCACTCATTTGAGCCAAAACATGTCATGGACCACATGCACACACTCATGATATGAAATCGAGTAAATAATGCAAGAAAACGTTCAAAAGTAACTTTGGAAACAGTTTAGAGTCACTCACCTCCACGGCTCAGAAACCATCCATCATATATCATTATCTTGCCTGAGTCCAAGCCCTAAATCACAAACTCAAAGCAATCATACATTCTCAAAGTTCGGACAACATTTCCCCATACAATATACAATATAATATGCAACCTACAATATATTACCTATCATACATACGGTTAATATGCAATATAATATATCCAATTGGGCCACAATGTCCCTCAATCAAAGCTAATTCGAAGCATAAGAGCCACCATTAGAAAAACCCCCAATTAAACCCTAGAAACCGAAATTTATTCCCTGAAGCGTAACTTTTCCGCAACGATCGCAGTTAACGTATAAAAGTTCCGTTTAATACTTTTCGGCACAATATCCATAAGTGAAGCTAACCCCATCGGATTGGAATGAAATTTATACCATTTCGAAACTAAGACAAAGACCTACAACTTTCATGAGGACAACTCAGTCCAGTTCTCACCCTAACTAGGTCAAATTTACCAAAATAACTCCAGATTTTCCAGTTCGAAACTCACTGTGAAATTCAACAAGCAATCCTTATTCATTCACTCATATCTCAGCACACACAACTCCAATTCAAGTAATTCCAAAGCCATTTGAAAGCTAAGATACAAGGTTATAATTCTTAAGAATACATCAACAACCAATTCAGTAATATTCCTGGTGAAACTAACCAATTACATAAGCTGATTATCAGTTTCAGACATAAACAGGATAGTAGGGGTATTTTGGTCTTTTCACAGGATACATTGCTCCGATTGAGCTGAAATTTTTTAGGCAACTATAAACATCATTCTATAAAACTTTCATGTTTTGTGCTAAGCCTAATTCGGCCTCTAACATAGGCAAACAGAAATGGGCAGAACTGAAAACAAGATTTCCTAAAATCTGGAATTTTCTCAAACCACCATAGAAATCACCAAATCTTCTGCAAAATAACATCTAAAACAACTAAAAACCACTAATAAGCAATGAATTGAAGTAAAGAGGATGTTCTTGGCAAAATACCTCAAAACCACAAGAAAAGTAGGAGTTTAATCTTTCCTCCTCCAAAACAACTCCACCAACACCTTTAACCTTCCATAGCTAGCAAGTTTTATGGAGTGGTTTGCAATTTAATCGGTTGGAACTCAAGATTTGGACAAGAATTGAAGTAACAAGATGAAGATTTTTCCTCTCTTTTCTCTCTACATGTCTCAGCTAATAAGGGTAAAGAAATGAGAAAATGTTGGTCAAAATTAGAGTTTAGGAAAGTTAAATAAAAGTTAAGTAAGTCAACTTCCAATCGGATCGCGACACTTGGCCCTTCTTAAGTTTATTCTTATCCCTTTGTCTCTCCAAGATTAACCATCTAAGTAACCTCTAATTATCTCTTAGCACCTTGTAAAATAACATCACTTAATACGAAACTCCAACAAGTTGTCAAAAATATATCGCATTTACCGCATTAGCGGGTCCCACATCCATAATATACTTCAAACTTAACATGGACTAACTTTTATCAAGAAAATGATTTGAAAACTATATTCCCTTATAAAAATGTATAGGAAATTAATATATTGAAGAAAGGCATAAAATTATAGACAAGGAAACAAAATAACATCTAGAAAATATATAAAAATTTTCGGTTTCTCATACTCACTCGTTCGGGGCATCACAAACTCCCCTCATTAAAAGAATGTCGTCCTCGACATTCCATCTTGTACCAATCAAGTCAAGACATCCCACAAGAATCTCTGATATTTCAAACCAAACCCACAGTCTGGCATCCTAAATTTCAAACCTATGATACACTACAGAAATCTGAAACCTAAACTCTGATACCAACTGTGACAGCCCCACCTCCCCCTAAGGCGAACCAAAGGGTTCGGCGGACCGCCTGCCCAACTCTCACCGGGACTCAGTCGATCACTACATTCCTCAAATAAATTACAAGATAAATCTCATATATACATCAAATTCTCCAATAATTACATGTCATAAGTGAAGCGGAAACAATTCCCAACTATACATAAAATGATTCCAAATCCAAACTATACAAGATATATGCCATCCAGTCATGTGAATATGTACTACAAGCCTTCCTTCGCCACGAGCCCTGTGGAGGGGAATAAAATAGTTTTGGGGTGAGCTAAAAACTCAGTGAGTAACCAGTAAAATCAGTACTCAAATATATTTCCCAATAATGCATTTCGATGATGTCATGATTCAGTAATCAAATATCCGTTTATTGCTCTCGTGAGCCAGTGAAATCATTGCACTTAAACACCCAACGCTCAAATAGATCCTTTAACGTTTAACAGTAAGAGGGATCAACGTTGGTGCTCCAGATAATGTCATGAACCCATTGAAGTGGTGGAGACGTTGGTGTCCAGCACACGAATTCCAAGCATTCATTTGAGCCAAAACATGTCATGGACCACATGCACACACTCATGATATGAAATCGAGTAAATAATGCAAGAAAACGTTCAAAAGTAACTTTGGAAACAGTTTAGAGTCACTCACCTCCACGGCTCAGAAACCATCCATCATATATCATTATCTTGCCTGAGTCCAAGCCCTAAATCACAAACTCAAAGCAATCATACATTTTCAAAGTTCGGACACCATTTCCCCATAAATACTTCATTTCCAACCTACAATATATTACCAATCACACATACGGTTAATAAGCAATATAATATATCCAATTGGGCCACAATGTCCCTCAATCAAAGCTAATTAGAAACATAAGAGCCACCATTAGAAAAACCCCCAATTAAACCCTAGAAACCGAAATTTATTCCCTGAAGCGTAACTTTTCCGCAACGATCGCAGTTAACGTATAAAGTTCCGTTTAATACTTTTCGGCACAATATCCATAAGTGAAGCTAACCCTGTCGGATTGGAATGAAATTTATACCATTTCGAAACTAAGACAAAGACCTACAACTTTCATGAAGACCACTTAGTCCAGTTCTCACCCTAACGAGGTCAAATTTACCAAAATAACTCCAGATTTTCCAGTTCGAAGCTCACTGTGAAATTCAACTAGCAATCCTTATTCATTCACTCATATCTCAGTACACACAACTCCAATTCAGGTAATTCCAAAGCCATTTGAAAGCTAAGATACATGGTTATAATTCTTAAGAAGATATCAACAACCAATTCAGTAATATTCCTGGTCAAACTAACCAATTACATAAGCTGATTATCAGTTTCAGACAGAAACAGGGCAGTAGGGGTATTTTGGTCTTTTCGCAAGCTACATTGCTCCGATTGAGCTGAAATTTTTTAGGCAACTATAAACATCATTCTATAAAACTTTCATGTTTTGTACTAAGCCTAATTTGGCCTCTAACATAGGCAAACAGAAACGGGCAGAACTGAAAACAAGATTTCCTAAAATCTGGAATTTTCTCAAACCACCATAGAAATCACCAAATCTTCCGCAAAATAACATCTAAAACAACTAAAAACCACTAATAAGCAATGAATTGAAGTAAAGAGGATGTTCTTGGCAAAATACCTTAAAACCACAAGAAAAGTAGGAGTTTAATCTTTCCTCCTCCAAAACAACTCCACCAACACCTTTAACCTTCCCTAGCTAGCAAGTTTTATGGAGTGGTTTGCAATTTAATCGGTTGGAACTCAAGATTTGGGCAAGAATTGAAGTAACAAGATGAAGGTTTTTCCTCTCTTTTCTCTCTACATGTCTCAGCTAATAAGGGTAAAGAAATGAGAAAATGTTGGTCAAAATTGGAGTTTAGGAAAGTGAAATAAAAGTTAGGCAAGTCAACTTCCAATCGGATCGCGACACTTGGCCCTTCTTAAGTTTATTTTTATCCCTTTGTCTCTCCAAAATTAACCATCTAAGTAATCTCTAATTATCTCTTAACACCTTGTAAAATAACATCACTTAATACGAAACTCCAACAAGTTGTCAAAAATATATCGTATTTACCACACTAGCGGGTCCCACGTCCATAATACACTTCAAACTTAACGTGGACTAACTTGTATCAAGAAAATAATTTGAAAACTATATTCCCTTATAAAAATGTATAGGAAATTAATATATTGAAGAAAAGCATAAAATTATAGACAAGAAAATAAAATAACGTCTAGAAAATATATAAAAATTTTCGGTTTCTCATACTCACTCGTTCGGGGCATCACACACTCCTAGTAACCCTTTTGGACAGGTAGATATGGGTGCCCCACCTTTTAAAAATGGAAAAGGAACGGGTGGAGTGGAGATATCTATCACGCCAAAAGGAACTCAATCAAGAGAAAATCGCAATGGACGAGGTCAATCGAGAGGGACACCTCCAAGTGGTCGATCGGTGGCTCCCCTAGTTGTTTGTGGTTATTGTTCCAAGTTCAACCATACGGAGAGTGATTGTTTTAGGAAACAAGGGAAGCACTTGTATTGCTGTAGTACCAAGCACCAGATATCGAAATACCCAACCGTATCAAAAGAAGGAGGTATGACCCAAAGGCCTGAAAAGTCAGCCGCTAAGCAGTCTAGTGCTGGAGGAAGTCGATCTAAAGCACCAGATAGGGTTTATGCATTAGATTATTACCAGGTTTTCAATTCTGCTACGGTCATTGAAGGTATGATTCTTACTTTTCATTGTCTATCTGAAGTTCTAAATGACCCTAGTACAATTCACACTTTTACAAAATCCTAGGTTCATAAGATAGAATCAAAGTTTGACTACAATTTAGGTGGATAGAAATTGTGAGATATGGGTTACTGATTGATCCGATAGGCGCGACTATTAAGGGGTATGATGTTATTCTAAGTGTGAATTTCGAGAACGAAATTTTCTTAAGGGGGAGATGATGTGAGGACTCGCAAAAATGTACTTATTTAAATTTCCTATTTCTATCTTATTCAATTATTTATTTGGCCATTTACTCAGAATATTTTATATTGACCTTTTATTACTCAATTACATAGAATAATAACTCACATGTATTTTTAAAGTGACTAGTTTCAAAATTTAATTTTTGAAAACTCGTTAAGTAAGAATAGCGAATACGCGTTTGGAGACAATGATCGAATCGAGGACACAATAAGGTTGAAAAATTGGAGACTTGTATATTTGTTTTGAAATAGGTATTTTTTAGGTCTAAGTACTCAAGTATTAGTTAGTGATGCTATCATTTTAAGAATTTCTTGAAAATTTCCCTTTATTGCGCACAAATCGGAAGTACGCGTTTTCGCACGTGCGATTAATCGAGTAATAATAATATGAATGAAAGTGCATTAGAGATTTAGTGCACAACTGAAATAAACTCGAGAATAATCGATCACGAAACCCGCGCGTACTTGCGGGAGAGAGAGTTGACTTTTGAACCAATCTAGAGCCACACATTTTAGCTTCTCTTGGAAGCTTCAATTGCAGCCAAAACCTCTCTCTCTCTCTCTTGCTTCAAACAGCTGGCCATCAAGGAGGGAAAGGAACCAAAGAGTTCTTCAATTTCCTACTTCATTTCTTGTTCAAACCAACTCAAATTCACACTACACTTTGCTAACCACTTGGAGATCACCTCAAGCTAGGAATAGAGTTTCATCTCACGGTTTTTTTTGAGCTTGAAGAGGCCGAAATTTTCTGCTTTGTTCATCAAGGAAGGTAAACAACAATCAACTACCAAAATCTTAGTTTGTGGAAGCTATATTCCACTCATGAGCTCTTGGATTCTCATGGGTAGCTTTAAATTGTTAAAAATTTGGTGTGTGGGCTCTATGAACTCCCACTATGGCTTAATGGACTGATTTAATAAGTTTTGATGTTATTAATGTTGGATTAGCACTTAATTTAGTAGAAATAAGTGATATTATGGATGAAAACTCAAAGGAAGTGAAGAAGGAAATTATTCCATTTTTGCCCCTGTCAATGCCGTGACCCTTAGAGCATTTTTTTAGGTTTAATTGACTTGTTTATGATGTATATATGTTGTGTGTGCTGTGTGTTAGGTTTCCACAAAAAATTACGTGATTTGGTTGGCCAAATGTTGTGATTTCGAAAGTTCATTAAAACTGGAATTTTACCCGTATTGCTTTGGCAGTGTTTTTGTTTCGACCATAACTCTTTGCCTCGACATTGAAATTGAGTGCCGTTTGCAGCATTAGAAACTAGAAATTCCCAGTTTTCCAACGGAGCCAAATTCATGCCCTGATTCAACCTGAGTGAACAATGCCAATCGTTTGAACATGCCTGTCCTGTTTCGTGTCTGTACTGGAAGCCTTGTAATGAGCTGCGACTTTATGCTCAGATATGAGCTAGTTATGGATAGATTTTTAAAATGATTTCTTCTAAGAAATTATAGCCATATGAATGTAGTTTTCAATGCCACCAACTACGCTCAATTCCAAATTGAAATGAATTAGTTGTGGCCAAAATCCGAAACTGATTTAGGGATGAAAAACCCCCTTGTGGCTTTTGGGATGCCTAAATTTTGATTGGGACTTGTTGTTTCGAAATTTTTGGTGTTAACCACCTACCAAATGTATCTTGGATGTTTTTAGACAAATTATACCCAAATGAACCATATTTGAGAAGTTTTTGTTAGCCAAATGTTTTAGGAAAGGGAAATGGAAGTACAAGGTAGCTTTGTCTTGAAAACTTGGAAACTTTAGTGACTTTGTTAACCAACCTTCTGAACGAATTTGTATGAGATTTGACAGAGGAATAGCCCCTGTATGGTAGTGTAATACTGCCAAATTTGGTGTCATTCTGAGTTCATTTCGATGCCCAACCAAAGCCTTAAAGTCCATGTTTAAATATGGAAAGTTCTTGTTTAATAGGGAAATTTCAGTAATTTTGAACCACCATATCTTGGTGCTCAAAACTCCAATTCGTGTTCCGCTTGTTGTGTTGAAAATTTTGATTGTAATTCTATCTGAGTTCCAAATGTTAGAGGCTAGTTTGTTTTGTACAAATTTTACCGAATTGCCAAAATTGGTCAAAAACCAACCCCAAGACTGTCTTGATAGCTAAAACCGCAACTTGAAGCCAAAATTCGAATATCTTTCATCTGGAATCATGGAAAAGTGTCTTCTAGGAACTTTTAGTACTTTGGAAATAGTTTGCAACGGTACCAAGTTTTCCAATTTTGGACATAGAAGAGTGAGATACGATTTTTCAATGATTTAACCTCAAATCGAAAATTTTCAAACTTGATGGGAATTGAGTTTTTGAAACTCTTCCCTACCCTTCAATACTAATTGAACATTTTGGACTTGTCTTTATGAAAGAAATCAGTTTTTCCTTGTGTTAATAAACTCTACTTTTGAATCTTGAATTTGGAGCAAGTAAAGCCCCATTCCATGGTATTTTCTAGATTGTACAAGTGTACAATCCCTCTCTTGATAAGAAAGGATTTTCAAGTGATAGTGTATAATAGATAACTATTGTTTGTTCAGGTGCTCAAGGAGACCTTCACGAGGATCTCGAGGGGAACACCTAAAGGTTTATTTACACACTCACTTTCTTATTTCGATTGGTGAGTGTCAAGTGCATGAATTTGTCCTAAGTGGTTAACTGTTTCTTATCCGTTATGTGAATTTGAAATTTTGAGACGAGTGTGTACTTTACCGCACTAGTTCTCTTTCGAATGAAATTATATTCGTATTTTCCTATGTGAATTCATATTTGACTTGTGCATGGTAATGTGAATGTGATTCGTATATGTGATTCCTATTTGTGATTCCTATTTGGAATCGTCGATTTGAGCGTTGCTCTTCAACTTATATTCATATTCGTATTCATATTCATATTCGGGGGACACCCAAACTCATTGGTTAACTTTGTGAATCGAGCCAGCATGGGTTTGGTCGATAAGCTTAGCAAACCATGAGATATTCATAGAGCATGATCTATTGGAGAGATCTTGCTCGGCATTACTCGCGCAGTATTGCCTTGATATACTCGAGTATTATCAAAACTTTGATGAGCAGGCCCGGTAATGGGGTGTAACGATGACGGGATTCGAAGAAAAGTGGTGTATCTATAGACTTGCTGCTTATGTGGTTGACGGAGTGTCAACATGAGATGTGATCAAGGCTTGGACAAGACTACGAGGAATTTAGCTCCTGAGAGTTACGGTATCCTTGAATTGTTTCTGTTTATTTTTCCTATTCGAAGTATGAATTTTTTGAATTTGATGGCTTTATTTACAATGTAATTGTTGTTGCTATTTAGATTATGTATTTGCATGTGTGTTTCTTGGCCTCACTGAGTATTGCTCATCCCATTAGTTTGTTTTGCTTAACAGGAACCCGATTGGAAGGAGTTAAACAAATGCCGACTTGAGACCCTTTTATATTAGTGTTTTAATTGTAATCGACTAGACACTTTTAGATGTTGTATATTTTGGGAAAAAGTGATTGTAAATTTGAAATTGTGACGTAAGACTGGATATTTATATATGAAAATGACTTCGTACTTTTATTCCGACTTTCATTGTTAGTATTAGATTAGGTTTGAATTGGAATTGTCTCGAGTCCTGGTGAGATCTGGGCAGGCGTCCCGTGGATACCCTTGGGTTCATCCTTGGGAGAAGTGGGGGACGTCACAGTTGGTATCAGAGGTTAAGTTTCAGATCTTGTAGTGTATCCCAGGTTTGAAGTTTAGGATGACGGACTGTAGGACTAGTTTGAAAGTTAAGTGACCACTTGTAGGGATAAAAAAAATTAGAGCCACTTCGCGTGGTATCTGCGCGGGGTGAGTTTGGGCCAAATAGTATTATGGTCCTTATCATATGAATGAGTAAATGTTTAAGTACTCTTTTGGAGTGTAAGCTGTGAATCATGAATGTGATAGGTATAAATCTTTTATCGTTATATTGGGGAACACTAGATATGTATGTTGGGTAGGAATCTCAAATATGGTGATTTACTCTTGGAGCTGGCCAGCTCGAGATGTGAATTATCTTATTTCGGATTCTTGTACCCGAATGCTTAAGAGTTGAGGGCAATGTTAAGGACTTGAGATCTCCATTTGCGGGGAAAAGAATGAATCGATATTTCACGTGAATAGTTACAGGAAACCAATAGTCGTTTGGCTAAGATGACACAATAATTAAGAGAGAGAGGTAGAGAAAGATTGATGGATGGTCCTATGTAACTTAATAGGATCCTAATGCTTGATATAAATCGGAAATGAATGAGAAGATCAGACCTACTAGAGTTATAAAGGATTGACGTAGTTGGCGGTCATGCTAGTGCCAAGGCCAAGACATTTTTGTTTAATTGTATGGTCTACTTTTGAGGCGCTTGATTTTACTTTAGTCGTGCATGACTAAAAATCCTTTTGTGGCACTTGTGTGCTATACTTTTGTAATACCCCCCGACTTACTAATTGTATGAACTTTAAAGTGTAAATACATGTTAATTATTGTTATCTCTGATATTTTCAAGATCAGCTCTTGTTTTAAGAAATTTCTCGCGTGATCACTTTTATTTCGTGCATTAGGCACTACTAGAACTATGGATGGACGAAGGAGTGGACGAGGTCGTGGGCGAGGGTCTAGGTAAGCCCAACCTCAAGGGGATGATCAGGGATCGGCAATTAGGCCGACTCAGGGACAAGAAAATTTAGAGGGTAATCAAGTGGCTATTGGCATTAATAAGATGACTGATATCCTTAAGCAGTTAGTCGAGAGACACGGTCCAGGACTACTTAACCAGCCCGGGGGCCAGGATAGAGGAGAAGATCGGGCTTTAGAGAGGTTCCTGAAGTTTAACCCACCTAAATTCACTGGAGAGCCCGACCCCGAGGCAGCTGAGAACTGGTTAGAGAGAATGACTAATATATTCGCTGCTTTAGACTATACCGAAGATAAGTGAGTAAATTTTGCTACTTTCCAATTTGAGAGAGTGGCACGTGTTTGGTGGGAATTGATAAGGGGCCAGTGGGAAAGAGCGCAGATCCCTTGGACTTGGGAAAAATTCACGAGGATATTTAATGAGAAATTTCTGCCACACTTGGTCCAAGAGAATAGGGAAAATGAATTCATAAAGTTGAGGCAAGGAACTTCTAGTGTAGCCGTGTAACGGCCCCACTTCTCCCTAGGGCGTACCCCAGGGTATCGGCGGACCGCCTGCCCAGCTCTCGCCGGGACTCAGTCAGTTACTATAAGAAAAGATAAGAAAATCCACAAAACAATCGAAATAACCATAATTCCAAACTTAAACGTAAACTTATATACATTACTGTCTCAATGGAAGTACAACTGTCAAAATATAGGTTCTCAATTCACCATACAACCAGCCCGTGCCAAGCACTAGGGTGAGAACCTTTACAAAAGAAACCAAAGTACTAAAACGGCTAATCTATTCGTAGCTTCCGTCCTCGCACGTCTTCCCCTGCTAAGGAAAACAAAAACTAAAGGGATGAGCTGGAAAGCTCAGTGAGGTTCCGTACACATAGGCAACAAGAGAAACAAATGCATGTAAACAACAATTCACGATACAAGTACAATAAAGCGATAAACACATTCATTAAAAGGATACGGGCTCACAAGGAGCCAATCGTTCATTCATTCATTCATTCATTCTCCTTCCATTCTCCTTTCTTCAATCATTTGAAAATGCATTTTGTATAAGTAAAACCCCTCGTTCATTCATTCATTCATTTCATTCACCCCGTCCCTGGCTTTTGGCCAGGCTCCACCAACCTACAGGGTAATACTCGAATATACCGGATCGTTCACCCAAGTTCCTAATCGCTCGACTGAGTCCGACTGGCTCGAGACGACCGGTAACAAGGGGCAATGGCCAGTTCAGCCCGAAGGCCTACATTCATGCACAATTAACATTTCAATCGCTCAATCATTAAAATTTCACAATCATTTAGGCTAAGTGCGATAAAGTACACACTCGCCTCGAAAATCATTTTAGCAATCATTGAAAGCGTTTAACATGTTATCAATCATTCAAACAAGCCATATAATCAGGAAATATAACAAATAAGGAACACTCACCTATAACCGCAAAGCAACGCCCAATTCTCAATCACCAATGAAACCTAAAATTCCACAAAGATCACATTACAATTCATCTAGCATGATTTAGATGAAATCAAGAAATACCCGACTACTCGCGAGTAAACGTATAAAAGACTTTCAAAGTGTAAAGAGGCATTTGGATCCGTAATCAAGAATAATCCTAATGCAACCCAAACCAAGAGGGTTATAAAGTCTCTAAAAGGAAACACTTGACTCAAAACAATTCAAAGTTCCAGAAGAGGGGCTAAGAAAACATTCTTTCGGAATTGCTTATGTG
This sequence comes from Coffea arabica, assembly GCF_036785885.1. Lineage (NCBI taxonomy): Eukaryota > Viridiplantae > Streptophyta > Magnoliopsida > Gentianales > Rubiaceae > Coffea > Coffea arabica. The sequence goes on from NC_092329.1 coordinate 42,379,622, forward strand.
ACTCGAAAACATATTTATTCAAGTGGCCAATAAAATAACCAATGCCTTGATAAAAATCATGTAAAAAGGAGGATACAATACTTTAACCTCCACACTTAAAACCTTGTTTAAAAGCAATTCACTTGTGGCCGTTAAAACCCGAACTCATACCTCTATCGGTTGGAAAGGCTTAAGGACCATTTGAAGTTTGAAACGAAAGAGGTATCATGTTTTCAAAAGATAAAACGGTCACACTATTTGCCAAAGACAATATACGAGTTCGAATAGAAATTTAGTCTTCGATCCTTTATTCAAAAACCCGAAGACGCTTCCAAGGAAATACGTTCAATATGATACAAAATACATTTTCGAAAACCACTTTAACTTATTCATTTTACAAGAAAATAAACAGACGGCATGTCCCTTGTGTTTACCTATTTTTCCAGCCATTAATGGCTTCATTATTTTTCTCAAATCAGTCCCAACATGTCGTATAGAATAATCTCATGTCCAAAAGCCGTTCACTAGGCTTAAAGTCATATAAATACAACAATAACTATGAAAAGCAAGCTAGAAACATTTTCAGATAAAACAATGCTTGACATCATTTTGCGGGAATGGCACTAAAGGCACTATGATTATTGGATTAGGGTGCAAGACCCACCGTTTCGAAGCTAAGAGATAGTGCTACAACAATGTAGAAGATCACTCAGTCCAGTTTGTAGTGAAACTAGGTCAAAAATACAAGATACCAGATCAGAACCGCAAAAACAGGTGGACAAACCACTTTCTGGTTAACGAACTACAATTCGGTCTACTTAGGTCCAAATCCATTGATTCTAAAGCCAAATGATAGCTAGGACATCAGGCTACATTTCATTAGAAGACCTCTACAACCAGTTCAGAAGTTTTCCTAGCCAAAATAGCTAATTACTGCAACAATTCCCAAGTTCGGATGAAACCAGAGCAGCAGGGGTAAATTCGACGTTTCTCACTCTACACTACTCCAATTGACCTGAAATTTTACAGGCACCTCAAACACATCAATACCTACAACTTTCATGTTTTAAGTAAAGGCCAATTCGGCCTCTAACTAGGGTGAACAGTGCCGGACAGAATTGAAGGGTGTGACACCCTAACTTTTCCAAATTTCCTTCCAAACAACATTTTCTTGCAATTAACCATCATTTACACCAAATGGCCTCATTCTATAACATTCCCCTTCATCATACATGGCCACATAGACAAAATCAAATGCAAATAGAAAAATCATAATTAAATATAAAACCTCACCATAAATTCCTTAAACCCATGAAATACTTCACAATATAGCATGTATAACCGCCACAAATCACTGCTATACCATAATCAAAGCAAGAAAGAACTTTCTTAATCATCTTACCTCACAATCTCAAAAAGACTAGCAATTCCAAGCTCCCCTTTAAAATCACTCCACCCAAAAGCTTTAACCTTCCAAGAAGCTCACTTGTATGGAGGGAATTAAAAATCTATTGGTGGAGTTTCAAGATTGAAGCAAAAATCAAAGATGAAGATTGAAGAGTTTTTCTCTCTTTGCTCTCAAAGCTCACGGCTGGACAGGGAAGAAATGAGATATTTTGGACCAAAAAGGTGGGATAAGAATGAAAGAAACAGCCGGTCAAAGCCTCTGACCGGCTGTGACACGTCACAGGCCGGATTCTTGGCCGGATATGAGGCAGAGGCTAAACAAATTTTTTTTCAAAACTGCAGGGCAATCCGGCCAGCTATCCGGCCAGAAACTGGCCGGATTTCCGGCCGGATTTGGCCACTTCAATTTTCCAAAATTTTCTCTTCTTTTTCCGAATTCGATTGCCGCGTTCAACCGCACTTCTAACACATACACATATACACATATCTCACACACAAATGCACATAACAATGAACCTTCCATTGTTTAAACAAAAGGGTTAACAAATTCTCACTAAAAATGGGAAAAGAAAATAAGCAAAAAGGCCAAGAAAGTTATGGTAGGTTAGGGTTCTCACAAGCCGAATATGAAGGAAAATTTACTAAACTTTCTAAATATGCCCCAGAATTGGTGACTAATGAATGAAAGAGGATAAGGCACTTTGTACAAGCACTTAATGTGAAGATTCAGGAGAGATTAGCAGCAGCCCAAATCTCTACGTTCACTGAAGTCTTAGAAAAAGCGCAGAGAGTTGAGAGTGCAAGGCTGCAAGTTCGAGACTTTCATGATAAAAAAAGGGGCACTCCTAGTAACCCTTCTGGACAGGTAGATAAGGTGCCCCACCTTTTAAAAAGAGAAAAGGAACAGGTGGAGTGGAGATATCTATCACGCCAAAAGGAACTCAATCAAGATGAGACCGCAATGGACAAGGTCAATCGAGAGGGACACCTCCAAGTGGTCAATCGGTGGCTCCCCAAGTTGTTTGTGGTTATTGTTCCAAGTTCAACCATACGGAGAGTGATTGTTTCAGGAAACAAGGGAAGCGCTTGTATTGCGGTAGTACCGAGCACCAGATATCGAAATACCCAACCGTATCAAAAGAAGGAGGTATTATCCAAAGGTCTGAAAAGTCAGCCGCTAAGCAGTCTAGTGCTGGAGGAAGACGATCTAAAGCACCAGTTAGGGTTTATGCATTAGGCTATCACCAGGTTTTCAATTCTGCTACGGTCATTGAAGGTATGATTCTTGCTTTTCATTGTCTATCTGAAGTTCTAAGTGACCCTAGTACAATTCACACTTTTACAAAATCCTAGATACATAAGATAGAATCAAAGTTTGACTACAATTGAGGTGGATAGAAATTGTGAGATATGGGTTACTGATTGATCCGATAGGCGCGACTATTAAGGGGTATGATGTTATTTTAAGTGTAAATTTCGAGGACGATATTTTCTTAAGGGGGAAATAATATGAGGACTCGCAAAAATTTACTTATTTAAATTTCTTATTTCTAACTTATTTAATTATTTATTTGGGCATTTACTCAGAATATTTTATTTTGACATTTTATTACTCAATTACATAGAATAATAACTCACATGTATTCTTCTGTGAACTTTTAGTCCTATGAATGTATTTTCTAATGCCATAAACCATGCCTCATTCCGAGTTTAATTGATTGAGTTGTGACTAAAACAAGAGGACTGCCCTGTTTTGGAAAAACGTAATATTTGGACTGATTTGGGACAAAAAAACTTGGGAGTGATCTTATTAATTGAAATTTTGATACTAAACCATTACCAAAGGTATCATGGATGTATCTTAGACCTTTATTTCACCAATGAACCATGGTTGGATAGCTTTCTTGGTTAAACGATTTGAATTGGGAAATGAAAGTCAAAAGGCAGATTGCCTTAGAATTTTTCCTGAACTTTGGTTGACTAATTAACTATCTTTCCGAAGGTATTTTTTCTTGAAATTTGATAGAGCGGTACCTTTCATATAGGAGTAAAATACTGCCAATTTTGGTACCAATCCAAGTTCGTTTCGATACCTAATTAAATTTCTAGTGTTGGAGGTTCAAATCTGGAAATTCTTCTCCAGTCTTGAATTTCCCCAACTTCGAGCTACCGTATCTCGGTACTCCAAACTCCGATTCTTGATCCGCTTGCTTTGTTGTAAACCTCACTTGCTTTGTTGTAAACCTCACTTGCAACACTAATTGAGTTACAAATTTCAGAGGCCGGTTCATAACGTGTGAATCGTACCGAATTTTCAAAGTTGGCCGAAATCCAACTTAATTCTGCCTTGTACGCCGAGTCTGTATCTTCAAGCTCATTTTTGAGTACTTTTCACTTAAATTCATGGAAAGGTGTCTTCTAAGAACTTTTAGCACTTTCCAAAAGGTTTCCAACGGTATAAAGCTTTCCAGTTTTGGGCTTATATCGAGAGAGATTCGAATTTTCAAAGATTTAGGATAAAACTGAAATTTCTCAATTTTCAAGGCAAAGGAGTTTTTTCAAAACTCTTAATTCTCTTAGTATTATTCAAACGTTTTGCCCTCGATTTTCATGATAAAAACTCAAATAATATTGTACATAATAAAAGGCAAGTTGAACCTCGATTTACGAGTAATTGAGGTTCCTTTTGTGAAATAATCTTTAGATTGTACTAGTGTACAATCTTCCTTGATAATTCGATTATTGAGTGATTATCCACTATTAATTGCCAGGCGCACAAGGAGACATTCAAGAGGATCTTACTGTGGATACTTGAACTCCCAGAAAATAATTCTTATTGAATTGCTCGGTGAGTGTCAAGTGTGTGAATCCTTGATACATGTTTATTTGTGGTAATTGTTGGAATTTTAAGAAAATAAGGGCGGGTGTGTACTTTATCACACTCGTTCTAATTTCAAATGAATGATTGAAATGTATTGAATGAATGAAACGTATTGAATGAATGAATGAAATGCAATGTTATGTTATGATTACATATGTCGTTGGAGTGAACCTCCTCGACTTTCAAATGAATGGGGGACGCCCAAACTCATAGGCCAACCTTAGACTCGAGCCGGCAATGGGCTTGGTCGGGGACTTGGGCTAACCATGAGATATATATAAGCTCGACCTAATGAGAGGTCTTGCTTGGCATACTCGTGAAGTATCGCCTTATAAATGACTTGTGGGCCCTTGAGGTGTACGGTGGACGGAGGGAAGTAAGTGGTGATCTACGGAAATGGAAATACCGACCCGGTTGACAGGAGGGTCAACGCGGGAAGGTATACGAATGACATCGTCAGAGCGAGTGGAACTTAGCTCCTGAGAGCTACTATATCCTTGAATTGTTTCTAATTACTTTTCCTGTTCGAATGATTGATTATTGAAAGGACATGGTTTTATTTATAAAATTTGGGATTGCTATTTGAACAAAGTGCTTGCATGTGTGTTATTGGCCTCACGAGCGTTTAGCTCACCCTATAGTTTGTTTTCCTTAATAGGACCGAATCTTGGAGAAGTATGGAGAAACCCTTCGTTGTACTTTTGTTAAGACTCCTGCTATATTTTGATTAGGCCCTGGTTTGGGTTGTACTTTTGGATATTGTAAATTTGAAAAGTTTGGGCCCTGACGTGTATTTAGGATTTAAAGTTGTATTATGATTACCCGATGTACTGGTTACCTGTTAAGTGACTTGGTAAGTTCGAATGCTTCCGCATTGTTTGTATTCATGTTGCTCTCTTCGAAGTGTTTAGTTCAGTTTTAAATTGAATGGAATTGCTTGAGTCCTGGCGAGAGATGGGCAAGCGTCCGCGGATACCCTTTGGTTCGCCTTGGGGAGATGTGGGGCGTGACATTAAGAGTGAATAATAGTAATATGAGTGAAAGTACATTAGAGGTTTAGTGCACAAGTGAAATAAACTCGTGAGAAATCGAGCACGAAACCCGCGCGTACTCGCGGGAGAGAGAGTTGACTTTTGAACCAATCTAGAGCCACACATTTTAGCTTCTCTTGGAAGCTTCAATTGCAGCCAAAACCTCTATCTCTCTCTTGCTCCAAATAGCTGGCCATCAAGGAGGGAAAGGAACCAAAGAGCTCTTCAATTTCCTACTTCATTTCTTGCTCAAACCAACTCAAATTCACACTACACTTTGCTAACCATTTGGAGATCACCTCAAGCTAGGAATAGAGTTTCATCTCACGGTTTTTTTGAGCTTCAAGAGGCCAAAAATTTCTGCTTTGTTCATCAAGGAAGGTAAACAATGATCAACTACCAAAATCTTAGTTTATGGAAGTTATATTCCACTCATAAACTCTTGGATTCTCATGGGTAGTTTTAAATTGTTAGAAATTTGGTATGTGGGCTCTATGAACTCCCACTATGGTTTGATAGACTGATTTAATAAGTTTTGATGTTATTAATGTTGGATTAGTGCTTAATTTAGTAGAAATAAGTGATATTATGGATGGAAACTCAAAGGAAGTGAAGAGGAAAATTTTTCCGTTTTTGCCCCTATCAATGCCGTGACCCTTAGAGCATTTTTTTTAGGTTCAATTGACTTGTTTATGATGTATATATGTTGTGTGGGCTGTGTGGAAGGTTTCCACAAAAAATTACGTGATTTAGTTGGCCAAATGTTGTGATTTCGAAAGTTCATCAAAACTGGAATTTTTCCCGTATTGCTCTGGCAGTGTTTTTGTTTCGACCATAACTCTTTGCCCCGACGTCGAAATTGAGTGTCGTTTACGGCATTAGAAACTAAAAATTCCCAGTTTTCCAATGGAGCCAAATGCATGCCCTGATTCAACCTGAGTGAATAATGCCAATTGTTTGAACATGCCTGTCCTATTTTGTGTCTATACTGGAAGCCTTGTGATGAGCTGCGACTTTATGCTCAGATATGAGCTAGTTGTGGACAGATTTTTAAAATGATTTCTTCTAAGAAATTGTAGCCATATGAATATAATTTTCAACGCCACTAACCAAGGTCAATTCCAAATTGAATTGAATTAGTTGTGGCCAAAATCCGAAACTGACTTAGTGATGAAAAACCCCCTTGTGGCTAGTGGGATGCCTAAATTTTGATTGGGACTTGTTGTTTCGAAGTTCTTGATGTTAACCACCTACCAAATGTATATTGGATGTTTTAAGACAATGTCTACCCAAATGAACCATATTTGAGAAGTTTTTGTTAGCCAAAAGTTTTAGGAAAGGGAAATGGAAGTACAAGGCAGTTTTGTCTTGGAAACTTGGAAACTTTAGTGACTTTGTTAACTAACCTTCTGAACGAATTTATATGAGATTTGATAGTGGAATAGCCCCTGTATGGTAGTGTAATATTGCCAAATTTAGTGAAATTCCGAGTTCATTTTGATGCCCAACCAAAGCCTTAAAGTCCATGTTTTAATCTGGAAAGTTCTTGTTTAATAGGGAAATTTCAATAACTTTGAGCCACCATATCTTGGTGCTTAAAACTCCAATTCATGTTCCGCTTGTTGTGTTGAAAATTTTGATTGTAATTCTATCTGAGTTCCAAATTTCAGAGGCTATTTCGCTTTGTACGAATTTTGCCGAATTTTCAAAATTGGCCAAAAACCAACCCTAAAACTGTCTTGATAGCCAAAACCGCACCTTGAAGTCAAAATTCGAATATCTTCCATCTGGAATCATGGAAAAGTGTATTTTAGGAACTTTTAGTACTTTGGAAGTAGTTTCCAACGGTACAAGTTTTCCAATTTTGGACATACAAAGAGTGAGATACGATTTTTCAAAAATTGAACCTCAAATAAAAAATTTTCAAATTTGACAGGAATTGAGTTTTTGAAACTCTTCCTTACCCTTCAATACTAATTGACCATTTTGGACCTGTCTTTATGAAGGAAATCAGTTTTTCCTTGTGTTAATAAACACTACTTTTGAATCTTGAATTTTGAGCAAGTAAAGGCCCATTCTATGGTATTTTCTAGATTGTACAAGTGTACAATCCTTCTCTTGATAAGAAAGGATTTTCAAGTGATAGTGTGTAACAGATAACTATTGTTTGCTCAGGTGCTCAAGGAGACCTTCACGAGGATCTCGAGGGGAACACCTAAGACTTATTTACGCACTCACTTTCTTATTTCAATTGGTGAGTATCAAGTGCATGAATTTGTCCTAAGTGGTTAACTGTTTCTTATCCGTTATGAGAATTTGAAATTTTGAGATGAGTGTGTACTTTACCACACTCGTTCTATTTCGAACGAAATTATATTTGTATTTTGCTATGTGAATTTATATTCGATTTGTGCATAGTAATGTGGATGTGATTCGTATATGGGATTCGTATTTGTGATTCCTATTTGGAATCATCGATTTGAGCGTTGCTCATCGACTTATATTCATATTCGTATTCGTATTCATATTCGGGGGACGTCCAAACTCATTAGTTAAATTTACGAATCGAGCCAGCATAGGCTTGGTCAATAAGCTTAGTAAACCATGAGATATTCGTAGAGTATGATCTATTGGAGAGATCTTGCTCGCCATTACTCACGCAGTATTGTCATGATATACTCGAGTATTATCAAAACTTTGATGAGCGGGCCCAGTAAGGGGGTGTAACGGTGACGGGATTCGAAAAAAAGTGGTGTATCTACGGACTTGCTACTTATGTGATTGACGGAGTGTCAACATGAGATGTGATCAAGACTTGGACACGACTACGTGGAATTTAGCTCCTGAGAGCTACAGTATCCTTGAATTGTTTCTATTTATTTTTCCTATTCGAACTTGATAGTTTTACTTACAATATAATTATTGTTGCTATTTGGATTATGTGTTTGCATGTGTGTTTCTTGACCTCACTGGGTATTGGCTCATCCCATTAGTTTGTTTTTCTTAACAGGAACCCGATTGCAAGGAGTTAAGCAAATGCCAACTTGAGACCCTTTTGTATTAGTGTTTTAATTGTAATTGACTAGACACTTTTGGATGTTGTATATTTTGGGAAAAAGTGATTGTAAATTTGAAATTGTTACGTAAGACTGGATATTTATGTATGGAAATGATTTCACACCTTTATTCTGACTTTCATTGTTAGTATTAGACTAGATTTGAATTGGAATTGTCTCGAACCCTGACGAGAGCTGGGCAGGCATCCTGCGGATACCCTTGGATTCGCCCTTGGGAGAAGTGGGGGCGTCACACCCTTTTTCTCCGAATAATTTATTTCAACCATTTTGAATCTGTTTTCATGAAACAATATCTCACTTATAATTTTAAAACGTCCTGTTAGCAAATTTAATTTTTTAGAGGCTCGTTTAGTGAGAAACAGCGAGTACAAAATTTTCGCTTTATCGTTTTAGAATTGAGGGATTAGAGGTGAGTGAGTTCAAAATTTTCACTTTATCGCACGAGAGTCGGAGGTTCGCATTTTTTGCGTCGGAACGGCTAAGTGGAGATTTAAAAAATTTATACTAAACTACTAAGAGTGAATAATTAGAGTGTTAAAGGAAGTACCTTGGAGGATTAGTGCACGAGTGTATTAAACCCGAGAGAAAACAGTATTACGAAACCCTTGCGCGACAACTATTCAAAGTTGACTTTTTCTACCCAACATAAAACTGCTTTCTTCCATTCTTTTCCCCAAGTTTCATCACTCAAAAACCCTCACTCTCTCACCTCATTCAGCCGACCAAAACAAGAAGAAAGAAGGGAAGAAAGCTCCACTTCATTTGTTCAATTCTTGCTTCCATTTCACTTCCAAATTTGCACCCAACTTCAAAACTACTTGGAGATTAACTTTAGTTTGGAGGAAGACAACATCTAGTGGAAATTCTTGAAGGCTTTTTGTTGTGAAAATTTCTGGTTTCTACAAGGGTTAGAGGTAAACCCATCATCTCTTCTAATCTTTCCATTTAATCGAAGTTTAGTGGTTGGATTTGCATGGGTTTGAAACCCAAAGCATGAATAGGCTAGCGGACTTTAGGTGTTTCATTTCTTGTTTTAATCTTTAAGGTAGTGGCCTTGAGATGGATTATAGGTAGCTGACTTGAGGTGTAATTAGTTGATTGTGGTTGTTTATGTGTTATTTGAGATGAATACGGTTAGAAAGTGAAGGAAAAATCAAAGGAAAGTGGAAGTGCAAGCTGGCCGAATCTATCCTGCTTTTATCTTGCTTGTATGTCAAATTTTTGATGGTTGTTTGGCTATGAAATTGTGTGATATATGTTGTATATTATGTGTACAACGTGTCTTGCAAAAATCGTTTCAATTGGTTGCTCAAAACTAAAGTTTTCGAAAAGAAAGAAATCTAGAAATGGTAATGTGGGCAGCCGAACAGTACCTCTTTGTTTGAACGTATCTCTCTGTACAAAAGTCAAAATTGAGTTCCATTAAAGGCATTAAAACTAGACATTCGTAACTTTCCAACGGTATAAAAATCACCCGTTAGTTCATTTTGAATCAACCGTAGTGATTCGACAAAGTTGACAGTCCGGTTGTAACTGTTTGTCCGAAAGGAATGGAGAAGCTGCATTTTGTGGCTTGATTTTCTCTCACTTGTGAACTGATTTTGTAAATTTTTCTTCTGATGAAATGTAGTATTTTGAACCTAGTTTACAACACCACCAACCATTCCCAATTTGAGTTTGTATTGAGTGAGATGTGATCTGATTTCGAAAGTGAAACAAAGATGGAAAACTAGAAGTTTTTCCTTTTTTGCTGACTGAATGGTCAAACTTGTTTTGGGATATTTTGTTTCCAAAATTTTGATGTCAATTGCTTATTAAATGTTTATAGGACCTTGGTTTCAAAAAAGGAGTGAATTGGGATTGATTTCATTGTGCAAAACGTTTGGAAAAGAAAGAAAGAGTGTGAGGGCAGATTTGCTTTGAAAATTTCACGAACTTTAGTCATTTTGTTAACTGCCTTCGCATGTGATTTTTTGTTTGAAATTTGATATAGTGGTAGTTTATTTATGGAAATTTAAGTGTACCAAATTTGGTGGAATTTCAATACTATTTCGATACCCAAATAATGCCCCAAAGATGGCTCTTCAAATCTGGAAATTCACTGTTCACGTAGTGAAAATCAACCGACTTTGAACTATTATATCTTGTTGCTCAAAACTCTGAATTTAGTTCCATTTGTTGTGTTTGAAATCATGTTTGGAACTCTTATTGTTTTATGAATTTCAAAGGCTGATTCATTTTCTATGAATTTTGCCGAATTTTCAAATATCACCGAAAAACAAGACTGGTTCTATCTTGGTTGTTTAAATCAGCAACTTTGAGCTGAAAAATGAATGCTTTCTATTTAGAACCATGTAAAAGTGTCTTCTAGGAACTTTTAGTACTTTGGATCTAGTTTCCAATCCTATAAAGTTTTCTATTTTTGTACATACGAAATTCAAGATCTGATTTTTACCAAGTTTGTCGCGCAAAGCTGAAATTCTTGATTTCTTAGAAAATGAACTTTTAAGAACTTTCCATTCTCCTTTGCAATTGTTGGACGGTTTTAGGTGTAATTTCATGATGGAATACATGGTTCCATTAGAATGTTAAACCTTCATTTCAAATCTTGATTTCCGAAGGTTAAACTTTTCTTAATGCGTTTTCTTGATTGTTCTACTTTCTTGGTTAATGACACCTTATTTTATATTTGAACCTTGGAACCTTAACTTTGATATTTTTTCTATGAAATGAGTGGGGTTTTGGATATATTTGACTTCATTAGCTTGGAAAAATATGAATATTCTTTACCTTTCAAAGTTTGGACATGAGATTTAAAGTTTGGAAAAAACGAGAACCATTTACTTCTTTTCCTCGATTTTCGTGCCGAAAGTGAAAACGGTGCTATCTTTGGATTTGAGATTTCTTATCATGAATTGAATCAAAAACCACCTTCGAGCTCCCTTGAGCATTATTTTAATGATTTAGCTAGAAAAGCTTCTTTAATTTAGCTTGAACTTATGACTTGGAGAGTGAATAGCAAGAAAATATCTTTCTTTGTAACCTTGGTCGAGCACCTAGATAATTATGATTGCACATGTCTCAGGTGGTCACGAAAACGCCAAAGAGCTCGTCTGACAACTCGCTTCACTCTTAACTTACATTGACTTTTGGTGAGTGTCAAGTTCATGTTAAATGCTTATCTGATTGAAATGTTAATTGTACAAGTGTTATACATGATGCGTAAATTCACCGAGACGAGGGTGTTCCTTATCGCCCTCATCCTCTCTCTCTTTTTAATTACGTGATACTTGTTATATGAATACATATGTTTGGAAATTATGTATGAATATGTTTAAGTTGTGAGCTCTGAGTGGATGCATGTATCACACCCTGTTCGGGTGAGAGGTGCCTCTCATACCATCTCTGTGCTATAAGCAGTTCTCTGAACGATAGCATGTACCACACCAATTCGGGTGGGAGGTACCTTTCATGTCAACTCAGAACCATAAACAATGATTGGTTTGTACATATGATTGGTAATAGTACATGAATATGTTTAACTTGTGAGTTTTGAGTAGATGCATGTACCACACCCTATTCAGGTGGGATGTGCCTCTCATACCATTTCAGTGCTATAAGCGGTTCTCTGAGTGATAGCATGTACCACACCAATTCGGGTGGGAAGCATCTCTCATATCAACTTAGAACCATAAACAATGTTGGTAATTATGAATATGATTGGTAATAGTACATGAATATGTTTAACTTGTGAACTCTGAGTGGATGCATGTACCACACCTTGTTCGGATGGGAGGTGTCTCTCATACCATCTCAGTGCTATAAGCGGTTCTCTGAGCGATAACATGTATCACACCAATTCGAGTGGGAGGTACCTCTCATGTCAACTCAGAATCATAAACATTGATTGGTAATTGTACATGAATATGTTTAACTTGTGAGTTTTGAGTGGATGCATGTACCACACCCTGTTCGGGTGCGAGGTGCCTCTCATACCATTTCAGTGCTATAAGCGGTTCTCTGAATGATAGCATGTACCACACCAATTCGGGTGGGAAGCACCTCTCATGTCAACTTAGAACCATAAACAATATTGGTAATTGTGAATATGATTGGCAATAGTACATGAATATGTTTAACTTGTGAGATCTGAGTGGATGCATGTATCACACCCTGTTCAGGTGGGAAGTGTCTCTCATACCATCTCAGTGCTATAAGCGGTTCTCTGAGCGATAACATGTGTCACACCAATTCGAGTGGGAGGTACTTCTCATGTCGACTTAGAACCATAAACAATTTTAAGTCGATTGGAGCGATGTCTCATCAACCCAATTCTCTAAGCGATAGCATGTACCACACCAATTCGGGCGGGAAGTACCTCTCATGTCAACTCGGAACTATAAACAATTCTAAATCGATTAGAACGATGTCTCATCGACCACTTATACTTCTGGGGGACACCCCAACCCATTGGCCAACCGTGTAAATCGAGCCGGCGAGAGCTCCCCTATCCTTATTATGTGTGTCTATTTTAAATTGTGAATTACTTGAATGTTATACCTTTCATTCTTGTTTAAGTTCTATTGTTATTTGACCTATGTGTTTTGCATATTTTCTTGGGTTCACGAGCATTCGCTCACCCCGTTAGATTTGTTTTCCTTAACAGGAGCTGAAATGGACGGAATTATGGAGAAGCCTACTTGATGGCTTTTTTTATTAGAATTTTGGATGTACTGATTAGACGACTTTTGAAAGTTGTACATTTTGAAAAAATTGATGTATTTTGAAAACTTGTGATGTAAGATTGAACACTTGTGTATGAAAACGACTTTGTTATTCAGTTCGACTTTTATTATTCGGTTATTTACCTTAAATTTGGATTGGAATGGTATTGAGTCTAGGCGAGAGTTGGGCTGGCATCCTGCCGATACCCTTGGGTTCGCCCTTGGGAGAAGTGAGGCGTCACAGTTGGTATCAGAACTTAGGCTCAGATATTTGTAGTGTATCTTAGGTTTAAAAGTTTAGGATGCTGGACTGTAGGATTTGATTGTGTATTAAGTGCAATAGGACCTTAGTGCTTGATGTTTTAGCGAGTAATATTGAAGTGTGTATATTTAATTAAAGTTAAGTGCTTGATGTTTTAGCGAATGATTGACCTTGGTATCGTGGATTCTTCTAATTCTGTAACTAATTGGGTTTAAGATTTTCCTTCTTTTGATCCCGCCTAGGATAGTAGGGGTGGTGAACGCCGTGAGACCTTTTATATTTTGCTTGTATGTACTCTTATATTTTGTGGCACTTAGTTGTAGGGCTGTCAACGGGTCGGGTCCGGGCCGAAATTCATTATTCCGGACCCGGACCCGAATTACTATACCGGAACCCGATCCGACCCGTTTACCCGACGGGTCTTTTATTCTATGTTCCGGATCTGGATCCGGGTCGGGTCTACCCGCACAAATTTAGCAAAATTTATAATTTCTAATAAAAATGAGAAAAAAATATATTTGTAAACTAATTTCTAACTAATGCAAAGAAAAAACCAAATATGAAAAGAAATCAAATTGATTTTACTCAAATACATCACCCTAATCAAATTATATTGATAAATATATATTTTTTAAATTATTAATTCATTTATATCCGGATCCGGGTCTAATACGGGTTGGAATACTATATTCCGTATCTGACCCATTTTTTTGTTTGACAAAACGGATCCGGATCCGGATTCGGAAAACGGAATTAAATCCCTACCTATACCTGCAATAATTTCACGGATCCGGTCCAGACCCGGGTCTAGACCCGACCCGTTGACAGGCCTACTTAGTTGCCTATGTCCTGTATTTGATACTATTAACTCGTTGTATGCACCTTGACATGTGACATGACTTCTAACTTATGTAAATATCTATGTTTTGATTTAAAGTGTTCATGCAATGTGTACATATTTTCCAATTCATGTGCTTATATTTTCCTCTTTTATTATGCGTTTAGAATCCTATTAAATGGATCGGCGAGAACGTGGACGGTGACATGGGTGTGGGTTTCGGCAACCCGCACTCCCGAGAGAGGTGAGGGTTTCGCAATTGGATCAAACCAAAACTCTAGAAATGAAGAGGGTGACCAAGTGGTTACGACTATTAACCGCATGACCGATATTCTCGAGCGCTTAGTTAAGTGCCAAGGCCCAGAGTTAGTTAACCAGCCTAGGAATCAAGAGAGGGGGTGAGGATAGAGCCCTAGAGCGATTCTTGAAGTTCACTCCACCTAGGTTTCATGGAGGGTCTGTGATACGAACTCGACCCAGCAAGAACCTGTCTTGAAGAACCGAATCGATCAGGCAGCGGAAGGATCTATTTTGATCAGGTTATGGAACAATAACTACCTTGCTAGACCTAAAGAGAACCTGTCTCTAGAAACCTAGTGGATTGGTTATTGGCTTGAAAGAACAAGATGATGTGATCATCTTGCCTTTAACACCACAAGTATCCAAGCTAAATACTTGATACTGTTCAAGAAGAAACTCAAGTTCCATCAAGGAACTCCATAAAAGGAGACAACTGTCTTTTTATTAATTCATCTTCAATATCATCCCTTGAATAGTTAAATAAAGTTGGCTATTTATAGCCTTACAAGACTCAAAACCCTAATCTAAATTGGAAACAATACAAGCTTCTTTATTTGACTTGACACAACTTCCTAAATAAATTTGGAAGCAATTAACTACTTTCCTAAAACTCTAATTCAATTAGAATAGGAAACTAACTGCCTCAATTGGCTTAACTATGGTCAACATGACCTTAGCCTTTATTTCCCTTAATAACTCAAGACTAACTAACAAGTATTGCTGGAAACTTACTTAAATAAATAACAAGAAATAAGCATGACAAATCTTCAATGATTCTTGAACCCGATTGCACCATCAACCATCAATTGAATTTCCTAGAATTTGAAGGGAATCCAAATCTTCATGTTCTCATTAGTCTGATCCCGAGGTAGCAGAAAATTGGTTGGAGAGAATGGTTGAAATTTTTTCTGCTTTAGATTATGCCAAAAAAAGGCAAGTGAATTTTGCTATTTTTCAGTTTGAGAGAGCAGCACGCTCGTGGTGGAATGTTGTAAGGGCGAAGTGGGGAAGAGAACAAATCCCTTGGACTTGGGTAAATTTTGAGAAGGAATTTAATATCAAATTCCTCCCGCCAATTATACAAGTAAAGAGAGAGGACGACTTTATTAAGTTGAAACAAGGATTACTAAGTGTGGCCGAATATAAGGAGCGGTTCGTTAAACTTTTCAAATTTGCCCCTAAGCTAGTGATCACGGAGCACAAAAGGATAAAGAGGTTTATTGAAGGATTAAACGTAGAAATTCAAGAATCTCTAGCAGCCGCCTAGATCACCACTTTTACGGATGCCTTGGATAAGGCATAGAGGGTAGAGAATGTTAAGTCTCAATCTAAGGCCTTTCATGCTAGAAAGAGGGGTAAATCAAGCGACACCCCTGAGCAGTCAGAGAGGTCTACCCAACCCCTTAAAATGGGAAAAGGAACTGGAGGAGTGAAGATGTCTGAAAAATCCGAAGAAACTCCATCAAACGAAACCCCGCCAAAAGAAAATCAGGGTAGGTGAGGTCAACAAAAGGGAAATTCTCAAATTGGTCAAGTCGTGACTGCTCACGTAACATGTGAATACTGTGGCAAGATTAACTATACTGAAGCCGAGTGCTGGAGAAAGCAAGGGAAATATCTGAGGTGCGGTAGTACCGAGTATAACTTTTCGAATTGCCCAAGAGCTTCTAAGGGAGAAGAAAATTCTCAACAACCTGCTAGGTCCACTGCAAATCAGTTGAGTGCCAGAAAGAGTAATTAATGCTAATGATTGTAAAAGGGATCCAAGTAGTGGAAAGTCTACAAGTAAGGATGGATCCGGCTCCACTCGACAAATAGGGATTGCAGTTTTACCCTAAATTAGACCGGCACTTTTAGAGGTTGTAATTTTTTGTATAGGGGATGACATCCTTTTATTGTTTTGCATATTGCGACTTAGCACGTTCCGCTATAATCTTGTTGTTTCCCCTTTCTTTTGGAATGATTTGATGAAGTTATCTTAACTCGATGTAACTATTATGATCTTTTATAATATATGAAAAATCTACCTTGCTTTGATTGATTTTACAGCTTATATGTATATTTAATTTGTTGTTCCGCACTTTTAGACCTGTGATAAGATCAGTAACGGCACCTGAGGATAATTTTGAAAATTTTGAAAGAGCACTAACTTTTGTTAAGGTCTATAAGTGTGAATTTGAATAGGAGAAGTAGGACTTGATGAGAATTATTATATAAAGAAAGGCTGGTAAAGATTTTTTATCGAAAAGTGAAGGAGTTAAAACGCAAGCAAACCCCCTAGTGAAGGTCTTATGGAGAAATCATGAAATGGGGAAAAACGACTTAGGAAGTAGACGAGAAAATCCAGAAGAAATATTCGGAGTTTGTTCCTAGATCAGGATATGAATTTCGAGGACGAAATTCTTTTAAGGGGGGAAGGATGTGAGGACCCAAAAATTTTCTTATTTTTATCTTATTTTACTGGTTTGTTTAATTATTTATTCACCTGTTTTCTCCAAATAATTTATTTCAACCATTTTGAATCCGTTTTCATGAAACACTGTTTCACTTATATTTTTAAAACATCCCGTTAGCAAATTTAATTTTTCGGAGGCTTGTTTAGCGAGAAATAGCAAGGACACATTTTTCGAGACAATATTCGATCCGAGAGTGCAATAATCTTGGAGAATTAAGAATAATTAATAGTAGACTAAGAAAAGTTAATTGAGAAATTAGAGGTGAGTGAGTTCAAAATTTTTGCTTTATCGCGCGCGAGTCGGATGTTCACGTTTTTCGCGTCAGAACGGATAAGTGGAGATTTAAGAAATTTATACTAGAATACTAAGAGTGAATAATTATAGTGTTAAAGGAAGTACCTTGGAGGATTAGTGCACGAGTGTATCAAACCCGAGAGAAAACGGTGGTACGAAACCCTCACGCAACAACTATTCAAAGTTGACTTTTTGTACCCAACATAAAGCTACTTTCTTCCATTCTTTCTCCCCAAGTTTCATCACTCAAAAACCCTCACTCTCTCACCTCATTCAGCCGACCAAAACAAGAAGAAAGAAGGGAAGAAAGCTCCACTTCACTTGTTCAATTCTTGCTTCCATTTCACTTCCAAATTTGCACCCAACTTCAAAACTACTTGGAGATTAACTTTAGCTTGGAGGAAGACAACATCTACTGGAAATTCTTGGAGGCTTTTTGTGGTGAAAATTTCTGGTTTCTACAAGGGTTAGAGGTAAATCCATCATCTCTTCTAATCTTTCCATTTAATCAAAGTTTAGTGGTTGGATTTGCATGGGTTTGAAACCCAAACCATGAAATAGGCTAGCGGACTTGAGGTGTTTCATTTCTTGCTTTAATCTTTAAATTAGTGACCTTCAGGTGGATTACAGGTAACTCACTTGAGGTGTAATTAGTTGATCGTGGTTGTTTATGTGTTATTTGAGATAAATACGGTTAGAAAGTGAAGGAAAAATCGAAGGAAAATGGAAGTGCAAGCTGGCCGAATCTGTCCTGCTTTTATCTTGCTTGTATTTTGAATTTTTGATGGTTGTTTGACTGTGAAATTGAGTGATATATGTTGTATATTATGTGTACAAAGTGTCTTGTGAAAATCGTTTCAATTGGTTGGTCAAAACTAAAGTTTTCGAAAAGAAAGAAATCTGGAAATGGTAATCTGGGCAGCCAAACAGTACCTCTTTGTTTGAACGTATCTCTCTGTACAAAGGTCAAAATTGAGTGCCATTAGTGGCATTCAAAACTAGACATTCGTAGCTTTCCAACAGTATAAAAATCACCCGTTAGTTCATTTTGAATCAACTGTAGTGATTCGACAAATTTGACTGTCCTGTTGTAATTGTCTGTCCGAGAGGAATGGAGAAGCTGCATTTTGTGGTTTGATTTTCTCTCACTTGTGAACTGATTTTGTGAATGTTTTCTTCTGATGAAATGTATAATTTTGAACCTAGTTTACAACGCCACCAACCATTCCCAATTTGAGTCTATATTGAGTGAGATGCGGTCTGATTTCGAAAGTGCAACAAAGCCGGAAAACTGGAAGTTTTTCCTTTCTTGCTGCACGAATGGTCAAACTTGTTTTGGGATGTTTTGTTTCAAAAATTTTGATGTAAATTGCTTTTTAATTGCTTATTAAATGTTTATCGGACCTTGGTTTCAAAAATGGAGTGAATTGGGATTGATTTTATTGTGCAAAACGTTTGGAAAAGAAAAAAAGAGTGAAAGGGCAGATTTGCTTTGAAAATTTCACAAACTTTAGTCATTTTTTTATCTGCCTTCCCACATGAGTTTTTGAGTGAAATTTGATAGAGAGGTAGTCCACTTATGGAATTTTAAGTGTACCAAATTTTGTGAAATTTCAATACCATTTCGATACCCAAATAACGCCCCAAAAATGGCCCTTCAAATATGAAAATTCACTGTTCATGTAGTGAAACTCAACCGACTTTGAACTATTATATCTTGTTGTTCAAAATTCTGAATTTAGTTCTGTTTGTTGTGTTTGAAATTTTGTTTGGAAATCTTATTGTGTTATGAATTTCAAAGGTTGATTCATTTTCTATGAATTTTTCCGAATTTTCAAATATCGCCGAAAAACAAGACTGGTTCTGTCTTGGTTGTTTAAATCAGCAACTTTGAGCTGAAAAATGATTGCTTTCTGTTTGGAACCATGTAAAAATGTCTTCTAAGAACTTTTAGCACTTTGGAACTAGTTTCCAATGGTATAAGATTTTCCATTTTTGTACATACAAAACTCAAGATCTGATTTTTACCAAATTTGTCGCGCAAAACTGAAATTATTGATTTTTTATAAAATGAACTTTTAAGAACTTTCCATTCTCCTTTACAATTGTTGGACGGTTTTTGGTGTAATTTCATGATGGAATACACGGTTCCATTAGAACATTAAACCTTCATTTCAAATCTTGATTTTCAAAGGTTAAACCTTTCCTAATGCGTTTTCTTGGTTGTTCCACTTTCTTGGTTAATGACACCTTATTTTAATTTGAATCTTGGAATCTTAGCTTTGATATCTTTTCTATAAAATGAGTGGAGTTTTAGATATGTTTGATGTGAGAACCCGTTTTGCCCTAATATTTTTCCTAGGGTTTATTTCCCCCTTAATTGCATGTTTTCTGCATTTTCGGGCCTAGGAATATTTTTCTGGTAGATTTTATGAGTAATTATAGTTTTTAGATGATTTTTCTAGTATTGGTGAGTTTTTAGAAAATTAAGAATATATTTTGGATGTGGGACCCACTAGTGCGAAAAGTACGGAAAAATTCGGCCAATAAGGTTAAGTTTCGAATACTGGTGGAAATTTATCGGGTGTTAAGAGATAAGTAGAGGGTGACATGGCATTGATGTGAGAGGAACTAAGTGATAGGAAGGCATTAAATGAAGTGCCAAGTGGCACTATGTGATTGGTCCACTTGTTGGACATTTTTGACTTTTCTTATCATGGATTAAATATCTCAAAAATTGACTAAAAATTCATTCTTTCTTACCTCTTGTTGGCCGATTCTCTCTCTTGGACAAGGAAGAAAAACTTCTTCAATTTACAAGCTTCAAACTATCTCAATCTTCCATTCCAACCAATTAAACTTAGATTTGCTCCATAAAATCACTCCATTAGGTGCTAGTAAGTGACTTGGTGAAGTTTTTGGAGAAGCTAAGGTGTTCCACCACTATCTTTCTCTTGTTTACTAGGTAAGTGGTACTTGAACTTCCTCCTACACTTAATGATGTTTAATTTGTGCCTAATGGGAGCTAAAGTGATGGATTATGTGATTTATTTCTTGGTTTGTGATGAATTGGTGAAGTTTTTATTTTTTTGAGGAATTTTCTGGTTTAATATGATCATGGTGTTGTGGTTGTTTATGATGGTTGATAATGAGGGGGTAATGACTATGGTAGGTGTGAATGATAGATAATTGCAACCAATTTTGGATTTGGAAGGAAAAGTGAAAGTTAGGGTTCTATCATCCCCAATTTCTGTCCGGTTTTATATCATGTGGTTAGAGGCCGAATTAGACTTTACTCAAAACATGAAAGTTGTAGGTATTGATGTGTTTGAGGTGCCTGTAAAATTTCAGGTCATTTGGATGAGTGTAGAGTGAGTTATGCCGTTTTTACTGTAGCTGTTCTGCTTTGATCAGAATGCGAAAACTGCGATAGTAATTGGCCCTTTTGACTGGAATTGGTTTGGATTTTGAATTTGGTGTCTTCTGATGAAATGTATCTGAATGTCTTAGCTAACATATACCTTTGGAATTTCGGCATTTGGACTTGTATGGACTGAGATATACCGATTACAGTTTTCTGTGTTTTGCAAACCTGTTTTGGGAATTCTGGGTTAGTATTTGGCATATTTGACCTAGTTGTGTTAGGAACTGGATTGAGTGGCCTTCTACATTGTTGTAGCTCTGTTTCATAGCTTCGAAACGGTGAATCTTGCACCCCCATCCGATAACCGTAGTGAAAGTGGTGTCATTACCGCATTATGAGGTCAAATACGTTTTTTTTGTTAAGGCCTAAGTTAAAGCCATTTCTTAATTTCTGGTTACCTATGATACTTATTTATGCATATAAAACCCTAGTAGGGTTATAATTGGTATGGCTATATGACTCGTTATCGAGTCTCTTTTAGGGCTTGCTTTCATTTCGGTTGTTTCCTAGCTAACTTTTGTACTTGTACCACTTTGAGCCTAGCGAACGGCTTTTGGGAAATGAGATGACTTTTGTGTGAAATGTTGGGACTGATTTGAGGATATAATGAAGCCTTAATGGCTGGAAAAGTAAGAAATTTAGGGGAAGTGCTGCCCGATTTTCTAGGCCGTTTGGTTCCTTTAAGTTGGATTTGCCTTTTGGTAGAATGAAAGGCTTTTGGGTTGTTTGCGCCTAGGTCTTCATGCTACCTTTTCGTTTCCAAGGGAATCATGTTTTTGCATTCTTGCATTAGTATTTATTTGGCAAGGCGTACGACGTGTAGTCGAGCCTCACATGTGCATTCTGTTTACTCGATTCTGGAAGTAAAACCTTCAATTGGTTTATTTTGATTATTTTAGGGTTTCTTGGCGATTAAGGCCAATCTGAAGTGAAACTTTTTGAAGTTGAATCGGTGAGTGTACCACTCCCCTCCATTGCTGTTTAACTTGATTTCTGCTCTGCAATCTGTTTATTTGTTCGAGACGGGGGTGTACTTTATCACACTCGTTCTCTAGTCTGTTCATATGCCAATTTACTATGCAAAATTTGAATCTGTTATCTGTGTCTGCATCTGTTCGGATTTCTATGACCTATGAGCTCAATCCTGTAGCTAAGTTATTCGAGTCGGGCCGGCAAGGGCCTGGACGATTAGATAACGAACCACGGTAGTCTGTTCGGGGATTTTGGGTATTGAGACCCTTGATTCCGGTATACTCGAGTATTACCATTTCTGTTCGGTTACGGTGAGCGGGCCCGGTAAAGGGGTGTTTGGTGGACGGAATTCGGTGTAAAGAGGGGTCTACGGACGTTTGGTTCTATATACGTTGACGGAGAGTCAACCGGTTTGGATCAAGTACTGCGCTGGAAATTTGGCTCCTGAGAGCCACCCGTATCCTTCTGATTTGAATCATTGGTTCCTTTGCTTTACATCTGGCATGTGTATCTGATTTGTTAAATGTGAAATGCCATGATTTTGCTGCTATATGTTTGGTACCTCATTGAGCGCAAGCTCACCCCTTTCTGTTCCCTTTTGTTTTCCTTACAGGAAAATAAATACTTTTGGTCTGGACTTGACAAATGGCTGCCAAATTGAGCTAATTGAACATATCTTTTGTATAGCTCATGTATTAAAACCCTAAGTGTACTTTTGGGGCGTTTTCTCTTTTGATTTGGCAAACCGTGTATATGTATCAACTTTTGCAAACTTTTGTATGTCCTTTTGGATTGTAATCGCTAAAGTTCAGATGTGAATGTTTGCGTGCTCTTTCGGTTGCGTTCTGACGGGTCGGTTACTAATCATGGCCGACTCCGGATTTCATTTTTTTGTTTTGGGTTATTTTACCATCTTGACTTGTTTACGCTCGTTTGTAAGTTCCGGATCGCTATTAATAGCTCTACTCTGATCCGTAGTCCTGGCGAGAGTTGGGCAGGCAGTCCGCTAACCCCTTTGGTTCGCCTTAGGGGAAAGTGGGACTGTTACATTTGACTTCATTAGCTTGGAAAAATATGAATATTCTTTACCTTTCAAAGTTTGAACATGAGATTTAAAGTTTGGAAAAAACGAGAACCATTTACTTCTTTTCCTCGATTTTCGTGCCGAAAGTGAAAACGGTGCTATCTTTGGATTTGAGATTTCTTATCACGAATTGAATAAAAAAACATCTTTGAGTTCTCTTGAGCATTATTTTAACGATTTAGTTAGAAAATCTTCTTTAATTTAGCTCGAACTTGTGACTTGGGGAGTGAGTAGCGAGAAAATGTCTTTCTTTGTAACCTTGGTCGAGCACCTAGGTAATTATGATTGCACATGTCTCAGGTGGTCACGAAAATGCCAAAGAGCTCGTTTGACAACTCGCTCCACTCTTAACTTACCCTTGGCTTGTGGTGAGTGTCAAGTTCATGTTAAATGCTTATCTGGTTGAAATGTTAATTGTACAAGCATTATACATGATGCATAAACTCGCCAAGACGAGGGTGTACCTTGTCGCTCTCGTCCTCTCTCTCTTTTAATTACGTGATACTTGTTACATGAATACATATGCTTGGAAATTGTGCATGAATATGTTTAACTTGTGAGCTCTGAGTGGATGCATGTATCACACCCTATTCGGGTGGGAGGTGCCTCTCATACCATTTCAATGCTATAAGCGGTTTTCTGAGCGATAGCATGTACCACATTAATTCGGGTGGAAGGTACCTCTCATGTCAACTCAGAACCATAAACAATGATTGGTAATTGTACATATGATTGGTAATTGTACATGAATATGTTTAACTTGTGAGCTCTGAGTGGATGCATGTACTACACCCTATTCGGGTGGAAAGTGCCTCTCATACCATCTCAATGCTATAAGCAGTTCTTTGAGCGATAGCATGTACCACACCAATTCGGGTGGGAGGTACCTCTCATGTCGATTCAGAACCATAAACAATGATTGGTAATTGTACATGAATATGTTTAACTTGTGAGTTTTGAGTGGATGCATGTACCACACCCTGTTCGGGTGAGAGGTGCCTCTCATACCATCTCAGTGCTATTAGCGGTTCTATTTGTGATAGCATGAACCATATCAATTCGGGTGGGAGGTATCTCTCATGTCGACTTAGAACCATAAACAATTCTGAACGGATGTATGTACCACACCAATTCGGATGGGAGGTACCTCTCATACCGTCTCAGTGCTATAATTGGTTCTCGGTGCGATAACATGTACCACACCAATTCAGGTGGAAGGTACCTCTCATGTCGACTCAGTACCATAAACAATTTTAAATCGATTGGAGCGATATCTCCTCGACCCAGTTCTCTAAGTGATAGCATATACCACACCAATTCGAGTGGGAGGTACCTCTCATGTCGACTCGGAACTATAAACAATTCTTAATCGATTGGAGTAATGTCTCATCGACCACTTATACTTCTGGAGGGCATCCCAACCCATTGGCCAACCATGTAACTCGAGCCGGCGAGAGCTCTCGTATCCTTATTGAGTGTGTCTATTTTAAATTGTGAATTACTTGAATGTTATAGCCTTCATTTTTGTTTAAGTACTATTGTTATTTGAACTACGTGTTTTGCATGTTTTCTTGGCCTCACGAGTATTCGCTCACCCTGTTAGATTTGTTTTCCTTAACAGGAGTTGAAATGGACGAAATCATGGAGAAGCCTACTTGATGGCTCTTTTGATTAGATTTTTGGATGTACTGATTAGACAACTTTTGGAAGTTGTACATTTTGAAAAAATTGATGTATTTTGAAAACTTGTGATGTAAGATTGAACACTTGTGTATGGAAGTGACTTTGTTATTCAGTTCGACTTTTATTATTCGGTTATTTACCTTAACTTTGGATTGGAATGGTATCAAGTACTGGCGAGAGTTGGGCAGGCATCCCGCCGATACCATTGGGTTCGCCCTCGGGAGAAGTGGGGGCGTCACAGGTCAACTACTTTAATGTACTACAAAACTTAACATGCACTAGAATATAAAAGGAAAAGAGAAAAATCTTAACTTAACTTTTAAAATCACTATCAATTAGGGCTAGCAAATAAGTAAGTAAAATGAAATGAAAAAGAAATATAAATTAATTTTTCAAAAATAGGAAAAAATTAAAATAATTTTTCAGTCCTCACAGTCCTTGTGAGGACTTGAAAATTTGCTTGTATTTTCTTATAAGTCTCTTTTATTTTGAATAAGTTAATTTATAATATCTTGGGAAAATGGCCAATTTAGTCCCTATACTTTTTTTTACTGTCAATTTAGTCCTTACATAATTTTTTTGGTCAATTTAATCCCTATACTTATTATCGGTTCCAATTGAGGAACTCCGCGGCGGCGCCACCTTATAATTTCGATCAAACGTCTAATTAAGCACTTGAGCAGGGGTATTTCGGGTACTTTACTGCTGGGGCTCCTTTTCAGAAGTAAAAAACAAAAACAAAAGTTACGAAAATGGTTCAATCTGAATAACAATAGCAGTAATGCAAAAATGGTAACAAAAATAAAATAATCGCAAACAATAAAAGTCGTCAGTTGTCGTTAGCTAAATCTAATACAAGAAAGCCAAGGCAATCGACAAGATAGTGAATGGCAACACTGCTACTGCAAAAGATGGAGCAGAGTTTGGTGGAGAAGGATCTGAGACACCAGCTGGAGAACCAGACGGAGATGGAGTGGTAGAACTCGAAGGTGACGTGCTAGGAGAGCTAGAGACCGGTGGGGTGGAAGAGCTGGAAGGTGGAGTTGCGCCGGTCGATGAAGGAGCAGGAGCGCCGGTCGACAGTGAAAATGTCTCAATTCCGATAAGCATCCCTCCCTACTTCTGCAGTAGTTTAAGAATCCCCTCAATTCTCATTGACTGAGTAATATACTCAAGAAATTTCGTACTTCGAATTAAGTGATGCGAAATGTGGGCTCTGCTACCGTTGTGGACATTTATAACCTGTTGTCTCCTTTATAAATAATTCTCTTTTTTCTTTTTTTCGTTAAATAGTCCTTTGCTTTCTTAATATTTATGGAATGTGAACATTGCATGTTCTAGTGGGCTCAATGCCGAAATCATTTGATACCAATCATCTTAAAGTTGTTGCTTCCTTCCACTGGTCATCCAGTTTTTGTTTGCTATGTAGCAAAGCACAGAAAATTTCTTATTGCCCCTAGCCTCAGAGATAGGGCCGGATGGAGGCTTGGTGGGGGCCGGAGTTGGTGATGGAGTGGCAGCAGTTTCGGTGACGTTGATGGCTAGCTTTTGGCCAAGTGAGCAGTGTCGAGGGAAGGTGCATATGTAGAAATGTTGACCTGGGTTGGTTAGGATAATTCTGGTTGGATGGGTGTTCATCGTGGTTCCGATGGCAGAGGTGTTACAGGAATCATAGGCTGACTTTGATGTCACCACAGCAAATCATGAGCTCCAGTTGTAAAGTTGAACACTGCATTATTAATGCAATATTGTGGAATAGATACATGTCAGTAACCAACAGAAAATTTCTTGCTCGATTTCAGTCGGTTTTTGCAAGAAAAGGTTGAGGTTTCAGGTTTGGGTTTTTTTAGTGGTGGTGTGCCGGTAACTTTTGGTTTTAATTTTTACTTCTGAAAAGGAGCCCAGCAGTGGAGTACCTGAAATACCCCTGTTTAAGTGCTCAATTAGACGTTTGATCAAAATTATAAGGTGGTGCCGCCGTGGAGTTCCTCAATTGGAACCGATATAAAGTATAGGGATTAAATTGGCCAAAAAAATTATGTAAGGACTAAATTGACAGTAAAAAAGTATAGGGACTAAATTGGCCATTTTCCTAATATCTTTACTACTAAACTACTCCCTCAATAGTTGTAAAAAATCATAGAATCGAGAGTTTTACTTTGACTTTTATAGGTAGAGCAAATTAGGGTTTTTGTGCACTTTGGTCGTGTGATCACTTGGTGAGGTATGTGTACTAAATTTTGTGGTTAAGAGTGAGTTTTAAATAAGAGGAAGTATATGATTAGAAGTGCTATTAATAAATTAGTGAATCATAAGTTAAAACACAAGTATACGAGAGTTAAGAAAAATCAGCTTGAACCGACGTGCACCGTTTGTTACCGGTTGAGTACTCCATTTGACCAATACTTTCTTACCCTAATCCTCTTGTTTTTATTTCAGTTAATTAACCCTAGATTAAGCCCTAAACCAGCCACCATTATTGACTAGGAAAAAGGTGAGAAAATAAAAAAATAAGAAACCATCTTGTGGTGCCAAGTGTCGGAAATCCAAGGAACTTTGACCAAGCTTATTTCTTTCCTTCTTATCTTGCATTTTGGCCAATTTTTGCTTCATTTCTTCATGCTTGGCCGAAACTCTTGGAGAGAAAAACAAGAGAGGAGAAACCTTCCATTTCCACCTTGATCTTGCTTGTTTGAGTTGGAATCTCAAAACTAAACCGATTAAACTTACCTCTTGGTGCTTAGGAAGCTAGGGAAAGTGAAAGTCTTGGGAGAAAAAGCTTGGTTCTTCACTTAGCAACAAGTATTGGAAGGTATAAGATGATTCACTCCCTTTCTCTTGCTTAATTTTGCTAAGTTTGGTATAGAAGCTTTTAATCTTGGCTTGCTATGGTTGATTGTTTAGTTTTTGATGGTGTAGTGGCATGTTTAGCTAGGATTTGCATTTTTGCAACTTGGATTATTGTTGTTTGCCTAGTAAATGATGTTATTGAGCTAGGATATGGATTTGATGAAGTGATTAATGGTTTGGTTGTGACTTTTAGAATAAAAGTTGAATTTCCAGTATTTGTAGTGATTCTGCCCTGTTTTTGGAACCAACGTGAACTGCATATTCGTCCATGATAAAGGCTATATCAGTTCTTGCTCTAAACATGAAAGTTGTAGGGATTTCAGTTAGCTTTTTACCCAAAAAATTTCAGCTCAATCGGAGTACTTAGCTTGTGAAATGACTAGAATACCCCTGACTGCCCAAATGCCCTGTTTAACCGACAGCTTTCTGTTTTCTCTGAGATTTCAATTTTTGACCCTGAAAATGCGAGAATTGGGTATCAATGTCTTCATAGAAATGTAAGTATATGGCTTAGCTTCGAAACACCATAATATTTACCTCAATCCGATATACCTAACTATAGTTATGACTAAAATACTGAAGGATGACAAATCTGCCACCTATAATTTCTTCTCTAAATTGGTTTCCAGGTTTGATATCCATGGTGATAAGTTATTATTTGGTATGTTTGCTTCGTTTTGAGGCCTTGACTAGATGTATGTTGTTGGTTATCACTTGTGATTGAATTGGAGATTTGTTGGCTTGTGAATCCAAGTTGTACTTGGATGGGAAAAGAAAGAAAATAGGGAAAATGCTGCCCAAATTTCTATTACTTGCTCTTATAAATATTAGTGAGATATATGATTTGATTTTGGGTTAGTTGGATCTTAAGCTCCATAGGTATTCGTGAATGCACTTCACTAGTAGTATATGAGTTGTTTTTGACCAAGATTTGGTATCAACTAAGATGAAAAGTGTTAGTTTTATCTCGAAAACTTTGAATTATATTTGCTCCCTTCAATTTGGGATTGGTTATTTTTTCAACTACTGATTTCTGGAATTTCTTTCGTTATGTTTGAATTTGAGAAATGACTAAAGATTTTTCATGACTTGGAAGTTCAAATGTAATTATTCACTCTAAAACTGTATTTTCATATTTGCACTAGTAATTTCTGGATTTTTGATGGTTCATCTAGATTTTGATTAATTGAGCCATAATACCTTCCTTTGACTGATCTAGGTTTCTTTGGTGATCCGGAGTACAACCGGAAGGAAACTTTTGACATATCTCTTGCTCATATTGGTGAGTGTTCCTTGCATGTGTGTGTTTTAAATGACAATGTGAAATGTTGTCTGTCTGTTAAATGCTTTTTGATGATTGCTAAATGGATTTTCAATGGGTGAGTGTGTACTTTATCGCACTTGACCCAAGCAAAAGTGCATTTTCAATGATTGAATGCTACTTGTGCATGATGTAAGCCTGTTGGCTGAACTGGGCCCTTGCCTTTCATTACCAGTCGACTCGATTCAGAAGCGGACTCGGTCGGGCGGCTGGTGACCCTAGGATAGTATTTTGGTATACTTGAGTATTACCACGGAGTCTGGTAGAGAGCTAGCCAGTGGATTCAATGCAAGGATCTCAATGAATGCGTGACCAGAACACTGAAGGAGTTTTCACTTGCAAACTTTTTCTAATAATGGAGGGATAAGGAAAATGGTTGACAAATGAATGGCTCCAAGGGAGCATGTATCCTTTTACTTGAAAATGTTGGATATCTATGTGAAGTGTTTTGCTCATTTATCTGAACTCTTATACTCGCTACTTGAATATTCCAAGTTTTTACATATGAACAACTTGCTACTTGAGTTTGCATGAAGTTTTGGAACCTCACTGAGTTTTGGCTCATCTATTAGTTTCTTTTGTTTTCCTTACAGGGGGGTATGAGCATAGGCGTGAAGCTGGAAAGGCTAGTTTTGTCTAAATTTTTTAAGTTTACAATTCTCCTAGCGCTAGGGCTCGATTAGGGTTAAAAGTGCAACTAGAACTTGACGCTCTTGTTATATTTGGATATGTATGAATGGTTGAAATAGAAATGAATGTACATGTACTTTCTAAGCTCGGGAACTGTTGTGTCCTTTTCTTTTGAAGTTGCAACTTATTTTCTTGACGTGAGTAAGTGAGTCCTGGTGAGAATTGGGTAGGTGGTCCTTTAAACCCTGGGGTACACCCTAGGGGGAGGTGGAGTCGTCACAGTCCTCTATTTTCTCTAGCACATCTAATCATCCCCCTCATGGTTAGTTCCTAAAACTCACAAAAAGAAAGGAAAAAATTAACTCGACACTTGAGATCCCTAGTTAATTTACTTACGGACAACAAATTGCATGATAAGTTTGGAACATTAAGGACTCTATGAAGTGTTAGAGTAGGAGAGATGACAACGGAACATATGCTAACTATAATAGACAATGATCCATCAGCGACCTTGAACCTTTTATTGCCTATGCATGGACTGTAATTTGAAAATAATTGTGACGAACTAGTCATATGGTCGGTGGCCCCATAATCAATAACCCACACAACCTATGAACCAGATGCATTTGACGTTTACATAGGAAAGCAATAGTAAAACGGTTACCATTTTTAGCAAAAGAACAAAAGGGAGTGAAGCCTTTTTGCTTGTTGACTAAAAATTGTGGAGACTTAAAGGGTTTGTAAAGTTGGCTTAATTGTTCTTTTGTAAATGCCGGTGTCTCAGAGTCGGTTTGTTGCTTTTGAGAATCCTCGTTCACAGTCGGCAACACCTTGCTATCACCTCCATTTTTCTTCTTGAAATTCGATGTTTTTCGATGTTGTCCTATGTAATTTCTAGCATGTGTCTTTGTGTGCCATGGCTTTTTACGGTGTTCATGTGAGAACCCGAAAATTTTCTTATTTTCTAGGCTTTATTTTATTTATTTTGCACGTATTTTCTATTTTATTTATTAGGAAAATTTTCTAGATAATTTTTATGAGTGAATATAGTTTTTAAATTATTTTTCTAGTATAAGTTAGTTCATGAGATTTTAGGAATATATATTGGACGTGGGATCCGCTAGTGCGCTAAGTATGAATTATTCGACCAATTAGATTAAGTTTTGCATAAATGGATTAAATTATTAGGTGTTAGGAGATAATTAGAGGTTACCTAAATGGATTAATTTTGGAGAGACAAAAGGATAGGTTTAAACCTAAAAGGTGACATGTGTCACCTTCTTACTCAAAGATGGACTTTGACCACTATTCACTAACTTTACTAAATACCAAAAATTGACCAAAAATCATCTTCATCTTCATCCTTTTGGCCGAGCTTCATAGAGAGAAAAGAAATGAAAGCCTTCAACTTCTTTCTTCCAAATCTTGCTCAATCTTGTGATTCAACCATAGAACCTCAAATTTACTCCATAAAAATCCTTTGTTAAGTGGTATTGAAGAAGGTGGTGGAGTGGTTTGGAAAGAGGAGGTGCTAAGTTGCTATTTTTCTTGAGTTTACAAGGTGAGTTGCTAAGAAATTCTTCCTTTATTCTTGATAATGTTAAATTAATGGCTTTAGTGGCTAAATATGTTGATTTGTGGTAGGTTTTATGGTTGAAAGTGGAGTTTTGATAGAATTTTGATTTATTGGTGATTTTTCTGATTAGTATATGATAATCCTTGTTTAGTCATGGATTGATGGCTTGTTATAGTGTAAAATGGAGCTTGTATATGTTGGATATGATTGTTTGCGAACAATTTTTGGTTTGGTGTGGAAATTTCAGTTTAGGGTTTCATAATTGGGGCTTTTCTAAGGTTTGTTGTGGAACTTTTGATTTGCTATGAATAAAGGGTATTGTAACCCTAATAAGGTGTGTTGGATAGTGTGTGAATTGTGGTTGTACTTATGGTTGTGTTTGATGAATATAGATGGTTGTTTGTGGGATGGAAATCTGAAATTTAAGAGGAAATGCTGTCCAAATTTTAAGTCCATGTGATTCCTTGGAATTGAGTTGCTTTAAGTGTTAATGAGTGACTTTGGGGTTGTCTAAACCTTTAGCACCAAGTGTTCCTTATTTTCACTTTCAAGTTCTTTTGGCTTTGCATTAGTAGTATGTGGATTAGGTTTATGACTTGTGTTCGAGTCTCATTATGTTTTCTTGAATGTTTTAGGGCGTGCTGGTGACCCAAGGCACTTGTTGGGTGAAAATTTGTGAAATCTCTTTGTTTGATTGGTGAGTGTACTACTCACATGATTGTTACTTCATGGCTTTGTTATACTTGAACTTTATGATTGGAATGCTTGTGATTACTGATGATATTGGTGGAGACGAGGGTGTACTTTATCACTCTCGTACTCTATGGCTTATTTGATTGTTTACTGTATCACTTGAAATTCTCTTGATTATACTTGGACTGGTGTCGTTGGGACGGGTATCCAATGACGTTACTGTTAACTCTGAGTTCAACCCCATTGGTGGTCAATTGAATCGAGGCAGCAAGGCCATGGTCGAGGAAAATTGACAAGCCATGGGGACTATTTCTAAGGAATCACTGAGTATGAGACTCTTGATTCCGGTATACTCGAGTATTACCATTTCTGATCTGGTTGGAGTTCGGGCTCGGTAAGGGGTATGTGAGGTGAACGGAAATTGGAGAAAAGTGGAGTTTACGGTATTGGTTACTCTTTATACATTGACGGAGAGTCAATGAGGTGAGATCGAGTATGGCAAAAGTGGAAAAGGGCTCTTGAGAGCCGTCCGTATCGTTTTCTCTCATTTATTGTATGGTGTTAGTTTTGCTCACTTGATGAACGTATTTGAATTGAGAATCATTGTGATTATGTGCTTCTTGAATGCCTGAGTGATAGTACCTCAGGGCGAAAGCTCACTCCGTTAAAATTTTATTTTCCTTACAGGGAACAACCTTTTGGAGACTATGATGTTTTGAAGCACGAGTTGAGCTAGTTTTAATATATTCTTTTGTAAAGCTCCTCGATGGTTGGAAAAACCTTAAATGTATCTTGATCCAACATTTCCTTTTGAGTTGTAAATTTGCAACCATATGTGTATGAAAGTGCTTAGTAATGTTCATGTGTTACATTCGGTTTGTAAATGCTTATTTTCAAGGTTTATTTGAAATTGATGGTAATCCGTTGGGTTTTGGATAGGTTCAGATTTTGAAAGACAAAGGAAAAAAATTTTGGCGGGAAAGGATACAAGGGAATCCGGCTGCAAATTTGGCCAATGTGACAGCCCCACCTTCCCCTAAGGCGGACCAAAGGGGTTAGCGGACTGCCTGCCCAGCTCTCGCCAGGACTAACGGTTCAGTTTACGTCGATCTATTACGTTTCGGAACTTACCATTGCGCGCAAACAAGTCAAAATCACAAAAATAAAAAAAAATGAAAATCGAAGCCGAAATTTATCCAAACCACGACCAAGCATATATGTACATTGGAAATCAACATTTACAAGCCAAACGGCAAACCAAGATATTCGTCTAGTTCATACATGTACCAAAAGCCATTTACACACCAAACATTGGTGGAATCAAAACACTTAGGGTTTTCACCCTCAAGGAGCTATTCAAAAATACATGTACAAGAGCTCAACTTGTCATCCAACTATCACAATCTTTTCCAAAAGTTTCATTTTCCTGTAAGGAAAACAAATGACAGGGAATGAGCTAAAGCCCAGTGAGCAACTATCACATTAGCAACCAATAGCATACAGCATAACCGATCACTTAAAGTATACAAATAAGCAATGAAGCAAAACGGTAAAAGGATACGGTCGGCTCTCAAGAGCCCATGTCCACGCTTGCATTCTTGATCCAACCTCATTGACCCTCCGTCAATGTTAAAAGTACCAAACCGTAGACCTCACTTTACTTCCATTCCTTCCACCCAACATACCCCAACCGGGCCCGCACTCCAATTCAGTAGCTTTTGGTAATACTCGAGTATACCGGAACCAAGAGTCTCATTATTACAAGGTTCCTCAGTACAGTCCCCGTGGCATGACAAATTTCACGACCAAGCCCTCGCCGGCTTGATCCAATTGACTACCAAACGGGGTTGAGCTCAGTGATACAGTAAAGCCGTTGGACAATCGTCCCAAACGACACCAATTCAGTTTCCATACATGGAATTCAGTATCTCATATAACAAATGCAGTATTTCAGTAAAACGGTAAATAGCTATAAAGGAAATTACAAGGGGTGAGGGCGGTCAAGTACACCCCCACCTCAATCATTTCCAATAACCAAATAAGCCTTCAAGGCAACAATTCACATAGCACGAAGTCACATTGTAACAAATAAGTGAGTAGTATACTCACCAAGCAAGAAAGTGGTGTTTCATACACCGTGATCACCAAGACGTCGTGAGCTACCGTCACGTCCTAAAACATGTAACACATTCAATGAGACTCGGTACCGAGCCATAAAGCCATGCCAATTACAACCCCAATAGGGTTTTATAAACATATACAAGCATGAAAGCAAACCAGAAATTAAGAAAAGGCTTTAACTTAGGCCTTGATAAGAAAACCGATTTTGACGTCATAATGCGGTAATGGCACAACTCTCACTACAATTATCGGGTGGGGGTGTAAGACCCACATTTTCGAAGCTATGGAACAGGGCTACAACAATGTAGAAGGTCACTCAATCCAGTTCCTGACCCAACTAGGTCAAAAATGCCAAACACTAAACCAGAATCACCAAAACAGGTTTGCAAAACACAGAAAACGGTAATCGGTATATCTCAGTCCATACAAGTCCAAATGCCGAAATTCCAAAGGCATAAGTTAGCTAAGACATCCAGCTACATTTCATCAGAAGACACCAACTCCAAAATCCAAACCAATTCCAGTCAAAATGGCCAATTACTATCGCCGTTTTCGCATTCTGATCAAAGCAGAACAGCTACAGTAATTTCGTCATATCTCACTCTACACTAATCCAAATGACCTGAAATTTTACAGGCACCTCAAACACATCAATACCTACAACTGTCATGTTTTGAGCAAAGTCTAATTCGGCCTCTAACCCTATGATCTAAAACCGGACAGAATTGGGGTTTTATGAACCCTAATTTTCCATTTTTCCATCCAAATCCAAAATTGATTGCAAATACTTATCAAACATACCTACTAGAGCCATTATAGTCCATTGCCAATCATCAAAGATGGCCACAACATTCATTTCATATTAAACCAGAAAAATTCCCAATAATATAAAAACTTCACCAAAACAAGCCAAATCAAGAGATAAATCACATATTCCAACACTCAAGCCACTTCTAAGCATAATAATACCATCATTAGGTGTAGTAGGGTGTTCAAGCATAACTTACCAAGAAACAAGAGATGTAGAGAGGTGTTGGACACTTAGCTCTTCAAACAAACTTCACTACAACCCTTACTAGCACTAGAAGATAGGATTTTATGGAGTGAAATCTAGTCTAAGCTTTTGTTTATGGAAGATTGAAGCTTATGGAAGCTTGAAAGTTGGTGGAATTTCCTTCTTCTTTGCAAGGAGGAGCCGGCCATAAGAGGTAAGAAAATGGTGATTTTTGTGCATTTTTTTGATATTTAATCCTTTGGTCAAAAAAGTCAAGAAAGTGAATAGTGTTTCTTAAAGTCCAACAAATGAGAAAGTGACACTTGTCACCTTCATAAATGCATTCTTATCTTTCTTTTCTCTCTCACATCAATCATTTCACACACTCTACTTATCTCTTAACACCCGATAAATTTTACACAGTATCCGGAATTTAACCTAATTGGCCGAATTTTTCCGAACTTTTCGCACTAGTGGGTCCCACGTCCAATATATATTCTTAATTTTCTAAAAATTCTCCAATGCTAGAAAAATCATCTAAAACTATAATTGCTCATAAAATCCACTAAGAAAATATTTCTAAGCCAGAAAATGCGGAAAACATGCAATTAAGGGGAAATAAACCCTAGGAAAATAATTAGGGTTTTACGGGTTCTCACAGCCAAGAACTGGCCGGATTGCTAGCCGGATTGTCATGGATTTTTGAATCCATGAGATTTCAGCCTCTGCCTCCAATCCGGCCAAGAATCCGGCCGGAAATCCAGTTAGATTCCGACCGGATTGTGATGTGACAGTCACTATTCATTTGCGGTTCCAATTTTCGTTTTTCCGTTTCGCGATTTTTGAATCGTGTAAGCGTGCTATTTTATTCTAGAACGTTTTAGATTGTACATAACTGTCCTAGTAGTCCTGGCGAGAGTTGGGCAGGCAGTCCGCTAACCCCTTTGGTATGCCTTAGGGGAAGGTGGGGTTGTCACAATTCACACCAGGGATTCCTTTGTTTATCTCCATCCAAATCTGTCTCCTCATAAGCCATTATTGAACTCTCAACTTCACGTTCTGCCTTGGACTCAACCTTCTTTAGCATCACCTTATGCCTTGATTCTTCTCTTCTGACCTCAAAAAATACCTCAAGAATGGAGGGAATAGGCTTCCTGCCCAAAATATGACTTTGCACTTCATCAATCAAATTCTTGATTTAGTTCAACCAGGAAGACATAATGTGAGAACCCGAAAATTTTCACATTTTCTAAGTGTTATTTTATTTCTTTGCCTACATGTTATACTGTCCTTTAAAATACTAAATTTTCTATACATTTTTATAAGTATAGTTTTTAAATCATTTTTCTGGTATAAGTTAGTGTACATTAAATTTGAAGTGCATTATGGACGTGGGACCCGCTAATGCGATAAAATTTTGACGTATGGGTGATGAGGTATTAAGGGATGTTATTTTACAAGGTGCTAGGAGATAATTAGAGGTTATCTATGTAGGTTAATCTTGGTAGACAAAGGGATGAGAATGAACTTAAGAAAGGCCAAGTGTCATGCACCCATTGGAAGTTGGACTTTGACTACTATTCATCACCTTTACAAAATATCAAATTTTGACCCAAATTTCCTCATTTTCTCACCCTTCTTGGCCGGCCCACTTGAGGAGAAAAACAAGGAGATTTCTTCAATTTCTAGCTTCAAACTTTGCTTCAATCTTGAGTTCTAGCCAACCAAATTGGAAACTACTCCATACAAGTGTTCACTAAGGAGGTCTAAAGGCTTTGGTGGAGTTATTTTGGAGGAGGAAGGACTAAGCTACCATTTGTTTTGAGGTTTTAAGGTAATTTGCTAAGAACATCTCTCTTTGCTTCTAATAGTTGTAAATTAGTGGCTTGTGGTTGCCACTTTGGTAGTTTTATGCAATATTTCTTGGTTAGAAGTGGTGATATGTGGATTTTCAGTTTTTATAGTGAATATTCTGCCCATATATGAAGGTTAAGGGTTGGCCATGATTTACTAGCTTTGATATATGAAAAATCTAGTATTTTGGTGTTAGTTTAATTTGCCTAAAGAAATTTCCAGCTTATGTACCTAAATTTCAGATTAGGGTTTCTAATTAGGGCTTTATTGTGGTTGGTTGTGAAGCTACCAATTGATTGTGATTGAAGGGTATTGTGACCTTAAGGAAGTGTATTTACTAGCCTATGATTTGTGTGTGTGATTGTGGCTGTTTTAAATGAATGTTGGTGGTTAAGTGTAGGATGGAAAATAGAGAATTCAAGGGGAAATGCTATCCGTTTATTTTCTTGTAATTGGAGTGAGTGAAAGTGAGATTTGAAAAGATGATTTGTGATGCATTGGACTAACTTTGCTTAGACATACTTAGGTTCACCCTAGTGGTGTTAGATGAGCTGAATTTCATTTGAACTTATACATTTTGCATGGTGAATGTGACGACTGTTTTAAAACATGATAGTTAGTTACAAATGTCAAGTTTTGAACTTCAAATGTTTACTCATTTTCTTCCCAAAACAAAGAGGAGTTGCATAGGGTTTCTCAGCCCCAAAACTTATTTTATCAAGCGAGGCTTAGGTGTGAATTTAGGGTTTGTTTATCTTCCTTTTCATATGATTTTACCCAAGACATTTGTCACACATCCTTTCCTTGCATTTGTGTTAGTTTTGAGCCAAACAAAGAGTTTTACGAAAAAGAAAAAAATATTTTCATATCTGGCCGTGTATCCGGCCAAATCTTGGCCAGATTGCTGGCCGGATTGACAGGGGAAGAAGAAGAAAAAATTGAAACGCTCATTGCTTTGAATCCGGCCGATAATCTGGCCGGATATCTGGCCAAGTTCTGGCTGGATTCTGACGTGGCACTATTTTATTTGTTTTCTGATGAAATTTTCTAAAACTTTTTGAGTTTAGTTTTATGTTTGGTTTGGGAAACTCTTAGTTACTCAGGTCTCTTGGTCTAAATGTACTCTTTTCACTTCAAAAATCATATTTATACATTGTACTAGTAGGTATTCGGATTTTCTTTATTTCACCTAAAATTTTGATGGTTGAAGCATAATGTGTTCTCTTGGTTACTCTTAGGGTTCCTTGGTGATTGAGAGTGTTATTCGGAAGGATACTTTGCACGTTATTTTGTTTAAATAGGTGAGTGTTCTTTGTACGTTATGTTTCCAATGACTATGTGGATTGTTGTGACTATGTGACTATTTGTGAATGTTTGATTAAATGTTAAATATTTTCAAGGATTTCTAAAATGGATTTTGCTAGACGAGTGTGTACTTTATCACACTCGACCTAAATGAATGTGAAATTTACAATGATTAAATGATTAAATATTTAAATACTACTTGTGCATGAATGTAAGCCTTTTGGCTGAGTTGGGCCCTTGCCCTTCGTTGCCGGTCGACTCGAGTCAGAAGCGGACTCGGTCGGATGATTTGGCGACCCTGCGTTAATGTTGGTATACTCGAGTATGACCACGAAGTCTGGTGGAGACTAGCCAGTGAATTGGCTAGAAGGGAGAAAATGAAATGAATGAATTAATGGTGGGAACAATGGAGGGGTTTGTAGACACCAAATTTTTGGTATAATTTCATTTACTGTTTATTTTTAGTTTTTTATTTGTCGAGTTAGTTTTATTCGATTTTTAGTTTTTAGTTTCTAGTTTTATTTTTATTTTTAAGTTTTTAGCATAGAATTTCTTGGAAAAAAAGAAAGAAAAAGGAAAAATGAATGAAAATGGAAAAAAAGAAGAAAAAGAGGAAAATCTTAGTTTTTTTTATTCTTTTTATCTTTTGGTTGCTATTTTTGTACATTTTATTTAAGTTTATGTTTGTTTGAATTATTATTATTTTTATTGTTATTTATATTATTCTTAAAAAAAAAAAAAGTGATACGCGACATGCAAGCTGCGTTTTTTCGTAGCTTGCAAGGGAGGGCTCGGTGAGCCCCTTAGCTGCAAATATAGGAGAGATGGCTGGGGTTTTAGGGTTGAGGTCCCATATAAATAGAAAAGAAGAAGCGCAACTTTTAGGGGAGAGTTTTGGAGAGAGGGGGAGGAACGGCAAAAGAAAAATCAGAAGAGAGGTTGACGGCTGAGAAAGTTTTGAAAGGGAAAGAAGAGGGGGGCTGCGGACTAGGTCAAGGAAAAGAGAACACCATTGGGCAAGGAAACAAAGAGTACCAGTGGCGGTGGAGGAATGAAGCAACACCAGAGAAGGAAAAATCTGGTCGGTTGCTCCTCAAAGAGCAAAAAAAGTCACTGGAGCTGTTCATCCTCACGTCCGTCACTGCCTTCACCGAGGGAAAGCATCATCCCTGTAAGTATTCCTCTTCCTCCTAAGTTTCAGCATCTTTTCAAACGCAGACTCTTGGAGATTCTTGAAACATGTATTCTGGGACTTGCTTATGAAACCTTACTGTTTTGTTAATTATTGTTCCTCCCCTTCTGTTTCATGTTCACTAAGATTTTGTTTTTCCCATTTTTTTTGTGTGAGCGGCTGTGCGTGAGTCGTGGGTTCGGAGTTTTGTGATTGAAAATGTATGAACTCAAAAAGATG
This sequence comes from Coffea arabica, assembly GCF_036785885.1. Classification (NCBI taxonomy): domain Eukaryota; kingdom Viridiplantae; phylum Streptophyta; class Magnoliopsida; order Gentianales; family Rubiaceae; genus Coffea; species Coffea arabica. Next base: position 42,418,789 of record NC_092329.1, read on the forward strand.
TCAACTTTCGCGTTTCCTTTCCTTTGTGAAACTGAATGTGTATGTTTCGGAGGTTGTGTAATGGTCCCATTTTGTTTCTGAACTTGGCTATTTGGATAAAAATGGTTGCTGCAAACTAACTCATGAAGTGCAGAAATTTTTTCCAGTTTTCTGTATGCTCTTTTGTGCTTAAATCCGGGGGTTTCTATGTTGTGAGTTGAAAACAATATTTGGTAATACGGTTGTATGGGTCAGGTTTCGTTTGGTTGAAGATTTGTGCATAAAAATCTGCTGCAACAAGCTTGAAGTTGGCTTGTTGCAGCAGCGTGGAATTTTTCTTTTGGTTGCCCAAAGCTCGAAGCTTTCTTTCCTTGGGTCGCTGAGGGTGGTTTTAAGCCATGGAAATTTGTGTTTTCTTGTGTTTACTGTAAAACAAAAGTAGATCAATGCTTGAGAATATTCGACCAATGTTGGATTTCTTTGTTTGAGCAAGTTTGCCGAATGTTTTGCTTCCATCTTTTCATTATCTCTCCTAGTTTGTCGAAAGGAGAATTCTCAGTGCTGTCTTGGTGATTTTTGCTAGGAGTTTTTAGAAAGGATGTTGAATTGATTTGCTTCGTTGAGTAATGTCTTTTAGGTCCGTTTTTCATGGCACAAAATTCGTGCAAATCTTGGCATTGGTGAATCCAAGGAGCTGCAGAAAGTTTCCATGTTTTGTATCATTTCTTTTCTGTGTTTTTTAATTGTTTGAATGCCAAGTTGTGTGTTGTGTTGCCTAACTCAAATGTTTTGTTACACTTCTACAAATAAGGATTGGCATTTCATTTAGTTGGTAGTTGATAGGTGAAGTCCTAGCATGTGATCAACCTGTTTGCATAATGAAACAAATAAAGTCATGCCTGAAAAGTGCAGCAAGTTTGATTGTAGCCACTTCATCCGTGGTATTGCATGAAGTATTTCCAACGTTTGTATGATTTCCTCCCATGTCTTTGGCTTATTTGGATATTGAGCTTGGTGATGATTGTTGTTAAGGTCAAAGTGGTAATGTTTGTTTAAGGTTTTAGTTGTGTTTGAATGGAAAAGTTGCATTGAAAAATTTCAGAAATCTGCATCAGTTGCCGAATGTTCTATAGCAGAAAACTGGTTAGCCACTTTGCATGAAGCTTGCATGCAAAACATTTCCAGAATTTGCACTTTAACCCCTCAAGGTTCCCCTTATGCCACTATGACCCAGAAATTGGAAAAACTAATCAATTTGGTCCTTGTAATTTTGCAGCAATGCTACAAAGATTCAATTGAGTTCTAATTTCTTGCAAATAGGTCTTAGAATAATTGAATTTTGAACCATTACTTGACCTTTTCTTTGCCCTTGGACCCTTGAAGTTCCTAAAAATGTTTAATTAGGCTTGAGTGCTTGGTTATTTTTCTCAATTTGGTCCTTGGTAGCTTTTAATTTTTACAACTTCATTGCTTGTTTACTTCGATTGACTACTATGCTTTGTTTCAATTTCACTTAAGTCATGACTTTAGGAGCTTTCCGATCAAGTGAGCTTTGTATTTGCGCATTCCTTTTAGTTTTTCTCAATTAAAGTGGTACCTTGACCTTTTTATTGTTTTGAAGCCATTTTTCTTTCATTTGGACACCATTCCAAGGGAGGTATAATTTCTTTTATCCTTTTTTGTCTCTCCTATGTGATCCAACGTGCTAAGTGAGAATTGCATGTCTACTTGCTTCCCTTGTCTTTCCTTAATTCCTTTCATTTATTTCATTTTACTTTTGCTTTTTTATTAAGTTATTATTTTATGGGATATGTGTACACCTCTTGGCTTGTAGTAGATAGGGCTTGGGGGAGCATTTGATGAAAACCTATTGAAGACGTGTGCCTAGCTAGCAAATGTAATAGGTTCATTAGCTTGATTGCTTGCTTTTGTTGCTATGTGTTAATTTACTTTATTAGGTCCTTGCATCTAGTCGAGCATGCTAAGTGTTATGTGCTATGTGTTTATGAGTGTTTTGCATGTCTACTTGCTTTCTATAGTCGTAGATGAATGTGATGGATGAATGTACGTCACCACACTAGTCCAATACTAGTTGTGGCTCATTATTCCGTTAGGAATTCATAGAAAGGGCTAGTCCAACACTAGACCCTTAGGGATTTCCCTTTCGTTAGTGCATACCTGCATGTTCACTACATTCCATGCATTTTCTTAGTTTTTTATCATTTGGCATGCTCCTCCAATCCTTTTCCCCTCATTTTAGGTTTTTTGCATCCTCATGCTAGTTATAGGGTACATTTGCTTGAGAGTCCCCTTTCGATAAGGGAAACGAGCGAGTTTGGCTACAAAATAGCCTTAGCACGCTAGTTCTTCCTTCTAATCCAAGGGAAAATCAAAGTCGTAAAGTTAGGAGTCCTTCCCGTACCCGACTTGATGCATTCCCTTAGGGTCATACACTTGCATTCTTTTTATATCACATCCACACTCTTTTAGCCACATTTTCTCACTACTTAAACTTTTTCTCAATCTACACTTTCTCACCACTTTCTTCCTATCACTTATTTATTTTTCTACCTCACAAATGGCACCCAATTGCACTTATATGTATCTACTATCATATTTTCATTCACCTGCACACAACCACCCTTACTTTCTCAATTGGCACACATACATTTTCTTTGCATGTGCACACATATACTTTTCTTACATTCGCACACTTGCACTTACCTTTTTATTTGCATTTTGCATCCTTCATACATTTTCACACTTGCACATATTTGAGTCCTCATTTGCATTAATCACGACTTCTATGAGAGCTTTCCTTATTGGCCACCACAATTCATGTGGTTGGGACCAAAAGGCCTCATAAGAAACATTTTAGATTTAGGATTACATTTTTCTTTTCTTTTCGCATCGATTAGTCATATCCAACATGCGATACATACCTTGGATAGAAAAAATTAGGAAAAGTGGGGCTAAGTCACGCAACTAGCTTTGGCTAGGGTAAGGAAGTGCCTTAGGCCTTACCTTTGCCTTCTTCCTTATCAAATGTGACCCCCGATCCCTTTCTTTGGTTACGAAGATCTAAAAGTTTTAAAAGGGTTTGTTTACTTTTCGTTCAAAAATAAAAACCATTTTTGGGTGACTTGGTACACCCTAACTCTATACCAAGTGGCGACTCCATTTTTTTATACAAAAACCCTTTTTGAACTTTACTTGGCCAAACCGTCGCATTTTACAATCTCACGGCCTTTATTTTCACTTTCACACGTTCACATACATATCTCACACACCACACACACATTATCAAAAAGTGGGGCGCGACAACTTGGCGACTCCACTGGGGACTTCCTAAGTGGGTCCAAGCATTCGATTTAGCCATCCTTTTCCTTTTTCTACCCCTTTTATGCATTGCATCTTGGATATTAGGGTTGCATTTTCCCTTTTTAGGATTCTTTGCCTCACTCGCGTCGCAAATTACTCCCTCGCTTGCGAATGTATGATTGGTTGATTGGATGTATGTTTATCTCGTGCCTGCATTGCATTTAGGGGGGGTGTGTCTCCCTAGAGCCTCGCGTTGGTTCTCGATCCCTCCCCTCCAAACGAGCACAAGCTGTAAGGATCGAGGACAACCTAAGAGGGGGGGTGAATTAGGCTTTCAAAAACCTGCTAATAAATATTCTACCTTTTTGAACAGACAGCCTTTCTTTTTCCCAAATGCCTCCCAATGAACAAGATAATACAATAGCACAGGTATTAGTGAGATGGAGAGAAGAACAGTTTATATAGAAAAGCAGTAAATAAGAGTAAGGAACCAAACCAAGCTTCAAACACAACTGAGGTTTGAACACCACTATTATATACCAAGTTACTTCAAGCTGAATAGACTTGCAACCAATCTTATGTGTACAAGGAAGGGATCACTTCCTTCTTGCCCCAAATCACACTTGGTCAAGCAAGGAAGTTTTACAAACACTCGCAAACCCTCACTGTGCTACACTATTGAAGAAGCTATGTCACACTTGAAAAACAACTGCACGATGATTGCACATGCAAGGAATACAAATGTTTCTTTTGAGTATTCTATCACTTGAATCACTCACAATCTGATGTAGGCTTGATGTACCGAGTTCTTTTGAGGTGGTTGACTTTGTTCCTTTTATAGGAGACCAGAGAATTCCTCAATTAATGCTGTCAACGGGTAGAAGGCAGATGAAGAGTCAACTAGCCGTTGGTGCTGTCGGACGTCCGATGCTTGGTTTTTATGCGTCCGAACGATATAAATGAGTTCTGGAAGTTTTCTCGAGTCCCTTAGGACGTCCGATCATGCGTCCGAGGGTAGGATGAATACTTGGACTTTCTTCTTCAATTCCTTCGGACGGCCGATGCATCCAGAGTGTTGTGTCCGAAGATCAGCAACGTTTGTCGGACGTCCGATACACAGGTGTTGAGCGTCCGAACCTAATTAGTAATAGAGTAACTCCTGGCTTGTCTTCTTCGGACGTCCGAGTCTGAGTTCTTTACTCGTCTGAAGATGCTCAAAGAATGTCGGACGTCCGATACTTTCCTTTTGTGCGTCCGACATCATCCTCAGCATACTTCATTCCTTTCTGATCTTCTTTTTCTGCTTTAACTCCACATACCTGTTTGGTTTATTTCTGAAAAGAATCTTTACAAAAAGTATTAGAAACATCCAATTGTTTTGTAATCATCAAAAGATATGAATTGAGATAAACAATCTCCCCCTTTTTGATGATGACAAAACAATTGGATAGAGCACAAAATATAGCAACTCCCCCTGACGAAGTGCATGAGTAGTATATTACTCCCCCTGAAACTGACTCCCCCTAACTAGATACTCTATACCATCAGTTGTAAACCAAATCCAAATCCAATTCTCCCTCTTTTTGTCATCACAATCAGCAATACATTTTTTCAGAAGTAGTATCAGTATTCAAATGTACATCATAGTTTGGAATTAATCATTGAGCAGATATCAATCAGAAACATTCATTCAACCAGCAGATTGCACACATATATACCAATCATATCATCCAAGAAAAAAAAACATCCATAACACAATACTTAGTTAAAGCATTCATAAACAGTAAAGAAAATATCCAGTTTTACAGACCATGTGTCCAGCACTTAAAACAAAAGATAAACTATAGTCCTAGATTTAGGTGCAGTGACCTAGAAGTGCCTAGATAGTGATTTTAGATGATCCAGGCCTCCTCCTGGTCAGACGATACTGTTCAGGGTCCTCCTCTTCCTAAGTTTCTTCATCATCATCTTCAACTTCTTCCTCAGTTATTGGAGCCTTGCCTTTATCCTTGGGCTGAGAACTGGAAGCTGGAGTAGTCTCATCACCAGTGGTTGGCCTTGTGGGCTCAGATCTTGATTCTTTCTGATGAGCAGTTTCATTTGTTTCAGGTATAGGGGGCACAAGAAGATTCTTTTTTTCAAGAAAGGAGGATTGTTGGGCAGAGGTCATGGTCATCATGAGACCATCTTCAAGAAGCATAACATGCTGTTTGAGGTCTTCAAGCAGGGAGATGACCTCAGAATTGGAAGGGAAGGACTTACTGGCAGACTTTCTGGGATGAATGGTGAAAGGAGACATATACCCTGACTGATCATGGGGAGTTCTAGGAGTGACAGGGGTTTCATGCAAATTTTTTCTTCTAGACTCGGCCACAGTTTCCTTGTAGCACCAATGACCCTCAAAAAATTTTAGATTCTTTCTTTCAAAATAAGCTTTGGAGAAAACTGAAGAGGCACTTTCTTTTGAAGATTTGCCAGAAAAGGGTATGTCAAAATAAGCAAAAATGGGGGTCAGAAATCTGCCATAGGAAAGCTTCCTACGACTATCAGTGCTGATTTTAAGTAGAAATTTGCACATTACAAATCCAAAGTCAATGCGGATTTTTTCAACAAAGCAGTAGAAAAGATAGAGTTCCATTTTATTTGCATCTGTTCTGTGGCCATCAGTTGGCACCAACAGATTCGAGATGATAGTGAAGATGATCAGATTCTGAGGGCTGAAATCATCCAATCTTGCCTCAGCAGGGGTGTTGAATTTGGTTTGAAAATAAGTCATGAGTTTAGCATTGTAAAAGTGATGATAGGCAGAAGGGAATTCCTCATATGAAAAGAAATTTGCAATTTTTCCCTTAAAACCAGGTTCAATATTAGTTTTCAGAATTGAATTCACAATGTCAGGAGTTAATATGATGTCCACAGAGTTGACCCTAGAGATGAGTTCAGTGTGTGATGTACCCTTTCTAAGATTAGCAAAAAATTGATACAGCATGTCAGGATAGAAAACATTAGGAATGGTCAAGAGATGAGTCCATTTCTGGAATTCAAAGAGTTTGATGACAGGTTCAAGATCAAGCTTACGAAATTCAAAAGGGATGATGAGCCTTTGGGTGATGAAACCTTTTTGAGATACTAACTCAAATCTGTCTCTGGCTTCATCATCGATGAACTTGGGTAGAGGAATGGGTTCAGGTGCAGGCTGAGATACTGGATTCTTCCCAGAACGTGTCCCTTTAGAGGTTTGAGTGCCAGATGCACCAGCATTTTGAGTCTCAGTCCTTGTCCTTGGAGACTTCCGGATGGAGGGTTCAGGTGTTGGCTGACTCTCAGTGATGTTTTCTTCATTCTGCTGATCAACAGATGGATCAGCAGATTGCTTTTTCTTGGATTGGGGAGTTCTCTTCCCCTTTGCAGTCCTTTTTCTTTTACTGGAAGACCTTGTGACAGTTTCTTCACCTTGGGTGGCCTGCTCTGGTTCCTCATTTCCACCAGCAATGTTCCCTTCAGAGATCTGCCTTTCCATTTGTTCATCAGATGATTCAGGAGATGGAATGACTAATTTTCTTTGGGCAGTCTCCTTCACTATGCCCCTACGAGTCACTTTCTTTCTTTTTGAAGCCACAGGAGGTGGATCAACAATTTCAATGTCTTCATCCCTCAGTTTAAAAGACCGTCCGGCACTAGTAGATCCTCCCCTCATCCTAACCATGATGCAATGTGGATGTGATTTTTAATGTAGAGTGTTGTGTATAGAAGGAAAGAACAGTGAGAGTTAACAAGAGTGCACTATGATGCCGCAGGGAGAGGGTTATATGAGGTTAGGGTTTCGTATATAAATTGGGAATTTTGGGGCAGTTGGGTGTTAGAAGTGCCTTTTATGAGTGGTTAAAGAGCAATGGAGGTGTAATTGAGTTGGTTGAGTCAATTTCTCGGAACTTGGTTTGAGGAGAGAGGAATTTGAATTTCAAATTTTAGAGAAACTGAAAGGTCGCGTCCGAGACTGATGAAGGAAAATGAATTGAGAAGAGTCAGTGACTGCCTTATAGGACACATTTTTGGGTGTCGGACGTCCGAACGAAGTGATGCGTCCGACACAACCGTCCGAGCCAGGAATTTTCTGTACCTTGGATGAAGAACACTGTCGGACGTCCGTTTCAATTCATCGGACGTCCGATAAGGAGTGACTGGAAATAAGACTCAGAACATTTTTTCTGTAACACCCAATTTAGTCCTCAAAGACACAAATTGATCTAGCGGAAGAGCTTTTGTGAGTATATCAGCGATCTGTTCTTTAGAACAAATAAACTCAACACGGATTATCCCCTTTGAGACAAGATCGCGAATGAAATGATGCTTAATATCAATGTGCTTAGTCCTAGAGTGTTGAATGGGATTTTTTGTTAGATTAATTGCACTGGTGTTGTCACAGTACATGGGTACACATTCATATACTAAACCGAAATCATTTAATGTGTTTTTCATCCATAACAATTGAGCACAACAAGCACCAGCAGCAACATATTCAGCTTCAGTAGTGGACAGTGAGATAGCATTTTGTTTTTTACTAAACCAAGAGACCAAGCAATTTCCAAGAAAGTTGCATATACCAGTAGTACTTTTTCTATCTATTTTACAACCTCCAAAATCAGCATCAGAGAATCCACACAAAGGAAGTTCATAACATTTTGGATACCACAAGCCAAAATTTAAGGTTCCTTTAAGATATCTCAAGATTCTTTTTACTGCATTCAAGTGTGATTCCTTTGGACAGGATTGAAATCGAGCACATAAACACACAGCAAACATGATGTCAGGCCTACTAGCAGTTAAATAAAGTAAACTTCCAATCATACCTCTGTACTTCTTCTCCTCAACTTTAATACCTTCCTCATCTTTGTCTAGTTTGGTAGAGGTGCACATAGGTGTCCCAACAGGCTTTGAATCCTCCATTCCGAATTTCTTCAGCAACTCCTTGGTGTATTTTGTTTGATTTATAAACGTTCCATCTTGGTTTTGAACCACTTGGAGTCCAAGGAAGAAATTCAGTTGTCCCATCATGCTCATTTCAAATTCTTTTTGCATGATGGTGGAAAAGTCCTTGCACAATTTTTCGTTAGTAGCACCAAATATGATATCATCCACATATATTTGCACAATCAAAAGATCTTGTGAGCTTTGTTTTGTAAAAAGTGTAGTGTCTACAACACCTCTTTTAAAACCATTTTCAATCAGAAATCCACTCAGACGTTCATACCATGCTCTAGGAGCTTGCTTTAATCCATATAAAGCTTTTGAGAGTTTAAACACGTGATCTGGATAGGATTCATTTTCAAAACCAGGAGGTTGGTCAACATAGACCTCTTGGTCTATAAATCCATTTAAGAAGGCACTCTTAACATCCATTTGAAATAATTTAAAGTTCTTGAAACATGCAAATGCTAAAAACATTCTTATGGATTCCAGCCGAGCTACTGGTGCAAAAGATTCATCAAAGTCTATTCCCTCTTCTTGAGTGTATCCCTTAGCCACCAGTCTAGCCTTATTTCTAACAATCTCCCCTTTATCATTCAATTTGTTTCTAAAAATCCATTTTGTGCCAATGATAGGATGGTCTTGTGGTCTGGCAACCAGAGTCCAAACTTTGTTTCTTTCAAATTGGATTAACTCTTCTTCCATAGCTAAAATCCAGTGCTCATCATTCAAAGCATCAACAACATTTTTAGGTTCAATATGTGATACAAAAGCAAGATTATCTATCAAGTGTCTAGATGAGCGAGTTCTGACCTTTTCAGAAGGATCACCAATTATAAGCTCCCTGGGATGATTATGAGCAAATTTCCAGGCTCTTGGAAGATCATTAGGAGTAGTGGTAACTCCATTATTTACTTCTTCAACTGGACTGACCTGAGCATCATTATCCTTTGAATCAGTTTCTGGTGAGGCAGAGTCATGGTCATTAATTGCTAGCTTCTTTAGTCCTTCTTGAACACCTGTGTCATCATCTTCACCACAACTCATAGAAATGTCACCATTAGATTCATCAAAGGTAATGTGTATAGCCTCCTCTATGATCAATGTTCTACGATTATAGACTCTGAAACCTCTTTTGTTTTCACAATAACCCAAGAAAATTCCTTCATCAGATTTCTTGTCAAACTTTCCAAGATGTTCCTTGATATTCAAAATGAAACATTTACAACCAAATACTTTGAAGTAGCTGACTACAGGCTTTTTATCATACATGAGCTCATAGGAAGTTTTGTTCAAAATTGGTCTTAGAAGAATTCTATTCATGGTATAACAGGCTGTGTTTATGGCTTCAGCCCAAAAATATTTTGGTAAATTGCATTCACTAAGCATGGTTCTAGCAGCCTCTTGGAGAGTTCTATTTTTTCTTTCTACAACTCCATTCTGTTGAGGAACTCTAGCAATAGAGAATTCATGGGTAATACCATTATGATTACAAAATTCTGGAAAACCACAGAACTTAAATTCTGTCCCATTATCACTTCTAATTCTAACAATTTTCAAGCCAAGCAGATTTTGTACTTTAGCAAATAATGAGGTAAAATTCTTAAAGGCATCATCTTTATGAGCAAGGAATATTACCCAAGTATATCGAGAGTAGTCATCAACAATCACAAAACAATATCTCTTACCACCAAGGCTTGCAGTCTGTGTAGGACCAAACAGATCAAGGTGCAGAAGTTCAAGTGGTTTTGAAGTAGAAACACATTTCTTAGGTTTAAAAGAAACCTTGACTTGTTTTCCAAATTGGCAAGCATCACAGATTCTGTCTTTTTCAAATTTAATTTTTGGAAGTCCTCTCACAAGTTCCTTTTTAGAAATTTCTTTCAGCAAATCCATATTGAAGTGACACAACCTTCTATGCCACAACCATGGGTCCTCATTTGCAACTTTGAGACATTTGAGATGTGAGGAATCAATTTTTTCAAGAAACACTACATAGACATCATTAACCCTTTTTCCTTTGAAAACAATGTTGAACTTTGAGTCAAATATGAGACATTCAAGCTTTTTGAACAATACAAACAAATTCCTATCACACAATTGGCTAACACTTAACAGATTGTAGCTCAAATTGTCAACAAGAAGAACATTGTGGATAAACGTTTGATCATTCTTACCAACATCGCCAATACCAACAGTCTTGGCTTTGTTATCATCTCCAAATGTTACCTTTCCACTTGCTTTCTGCTTGAGTTTGATGAATTGTGATGCATCACCAGTCATATGTCTTGAACATCCACTATCAATGAACCATTTTGATTCTTTAGCAATGTAATCCTGGTTCACCTACACACAAACTCACAAGATAATACTTGGTACCCTTTACATGTTGGGTCCTTGAGAGTTAGCCTTGTGTTTGACTATCCACATGCATCTCATGCCATTCCTCAAGTTTTTCTAAACATGACAGTTGCTATACATATGACCAGATTGACAACAAAATTTGCATATTGACATTGAATCAATCAAATGAACAGGTTTAATGAATCTGACTTGCCTTCTTCTGTGGATAGCAAATTCATTTGCATTTTGGTTCAGTCTTATTCGATGAGTATTAACATAAGGTACAGTGTCATTCTTTTGAAAATGATTCTGTTTCACATGATGTAACAATTTGCATAAGTCATCCATCCTTTTTCTTAAGCTGCATTGCTCACTTTTGAGTGAGTCACAGTAATTTTTCTTTTTGTAAAGTTCAGCAAGCACATCAGTTTCAGTCCTTTTCAGGTTATCATTTTCATGCTTAAGACATTTGTTTTGTTGAAAAAGATTTGCATTGTCTTGTATTAGAAAGCTGATTTTCTGCTTCAGTTCTTTGTTTTTAACATAGGATTCTTTCAAGCTATTATGCATTTTTTCTAGAAAAGAATTAACATCATCATCAGATTCACTATCACTATTGGTTTGAGAATTGCATTGTGTTACCTCTTCATCTCCAATAGCCATGAAAGCTACTTGAGCAGATTCCTCTTCTTCTTCAACTTCGCCTTCTGAGTTGCAATCATTCCAGGTAATCTGGAAATTGTTGAACTTTGGTTTTCGTTCAATCTTGTTTTCCTTCTTTTTCTTCATTGGACACTCATTTGCATAATGTCCAGGTTGGCCACATTCAAAACATTTATCGTTCTGCTTCTTGTTGAACTCTAGTTTCCCTCTATTCCTGAAGTCATTAGTCTGATTCTGAAAGGAATTGCTGGATCCGCCTTTCCTGAATTTTCTCTTATTGAGAAATCTTTTGAAGCCTCTTGTGATGAGTGCAATATCACTGTCATCACCTTCCAAGTCATTTTCCTCCAGTGAGGCAGTTTCATCTTCATCTTGTGAAGCTTTCAAAGCAATACTCTTCCTTCCTTTTGTGTCTTCTTCTTCCTGCAACTTAGATTTAAGTTTCAGTTCATAAGAGGTTAGAGAGTTAATCAGAGATTCAATGGATAAGGAATTTAGATCCTTGGCTTCCTCTATGGCAGTCACTTTGCTTTCCCAATCCTTTGATAGAGCATTCAGAATTTTTCTGTTCTTTTCACCTAGAGAGTACTCCTTCTCAAGCACCTCTAAATCCTTGATCAGATCATTAAATCTACAGTACATTTTGTCGATGTTCTCATGAGGCTCCATCTTAAAAGATTCATACTTGGTGACCAGAATGAACTTTTTCTGTTCTCTTACGTTATCACTGCCCTCATGGATTTCTCTTAGCTTATCCCACATTTCTTTGGCAGATTTACACCCTTTTACTCTAATTGACTCATTTGAGTCTAAGGCACTGTAAAGAACATTCATGGCTTTGGCATTCAATTTGAGATTGGTTCTGTCTTGAGCATTCATCTCAGCTCTCGTTTTTGGCGGCAACAAACCTGTTTCTGCATCCAAAAAGTTGGCATCATGCGGTCCTTCATTCACAATAAACCACAGCTCAATATCAATGGATTGCAAGAAGATAATCATTCTTTCTTTCCAGCTAACATAATTGGAACCAGTAAACATGGGAGGCCTGGTAATAGATTGCCCCTCAACAAACATAGCATGACTGGTTGTCATCTTTACTCCAAACCGTTAGAGCTTAATCTCTAGGAGACCAAACTCTGATACCAATTGTAAGGATCGAGGACAACCTAAGAGGGGGGGTGAATTAGGCTTTCAAAAACCTGCTAATAAATATTCTACCTTTTTGAACAGACAGCCTTTCTTTTTCCTAAATGCCTCCCAATGAACAAGATAATACAATAGCACAGGTATTAGTGAGATGGAGAGAAGAACAGTTTATATAGAAAAGCAGTAAATAAGAGTAAGGAACCAAACCAAGCTTCAAACACAACTGAGGTTTGAACACCACTATTATATACCAAGTTACTTCAAGCTGAATAAACTTGCAACCAATCTTATGTGTACAAGGAAGGGATCACTTCCTTCTTGCCCCAAATCACACTTGGTCAAGCAAGGAAGTTTTACAAACACTCGCAAACCCTCACTGTGCTACACTATTGAAGAAGCTATGTCACACTTGAAAAACAACTGCACGATGATTGCACATGTAAGGAATACAAATGTTTCTTTTGAGTATTCTATCACTTGAATCACTCACAATCTGATGTAGGCTTGATGTACCGAGTTCTTTTGAGGTGGTTGACTTTGTTCCTTTTATAGGAGACCAGAGAATTCCTCAATTAATGCTGTCAACGGGTAGGAGGCAGCTGAAGAGTCAACTAGCCGTTGGTGCTGTCGGACGTCCGATGCTTGATTTTTATGCGTCCGAACGATATAAATGAGTTCTGGAAGTTTTCTCGAGTCCCTTAGGACGTCCGATCATGCGTCCGAGGGTAGGATGAATACTTGGACTTTCTTCTTCAATTCCTTCGGACGGCCGATGCATCCAGAGTGTTGTGTCCGAAGATCAGCAACGTTTGTCGGACGTCCGATACACAGGTGTTGAGCGTCCGAACCTAATTAGTAATAGAGTAACTCCTGGCTTGTCTTCTTCGGACGTCCGAGTCTGAGTTCTTTACTCGTCCGAAGATGCTCAAAGAATGTCGGACGTCCGATACTTTCCTTTTGTGCGTCCGACATCATCCTCAGCATACTTCATTCCTTTCTGATCTTCTTTTTCTGCTTTAACTCCACATACCTGTTTGGTTTATTTCTGAAAAGGATCTTTACAAAAAGTATTAGAAACATCCAATTGTTTTGTAATCATCAAAAGATATGAATTGAGATAAACACAAGCATACGTGCATACGCTTTAATTTTCACCCCTAATTTATTTTTCTTTTAGTGGCTTGTCACGCCACTCCACCCTATTAGGATTTTAGGCGACCCACTTGGACGTGTGATCGTGACACGACGTGTGCGAAGCATGATCCGAGGGGTCACTCAATCTTCCGCTTTAAACTTTGGGTTAATAACCTTTAGTATTTAGTCGAAGGTTGAGGATTTCTTTAGATTCACCTGGACATGTAGCCGTGACACGACGTGTGCGTAGCAATGTCTGGGGAATCGTTCGAGCCACCGACAAGGAATCTTGGGAGTGATGACCTTTGGTTTCCAAGTCTGAAGGCTCGGGGACCTGAGCTTATCGAGTTTAGATGCATTAGCGAACCCCAACCTCATGCATCCATATTAGAATTGCCTAGGGTAGAGTTGACCTTACCCTATTAGGGGCACCATTCACGAGGGGAGGGATCCCACCCCCTTTCCTTGTATATCTTTGTTGCTTTTTATATTATCTAAATTGTCCAACGTGTTATGTGGTTATGTGTTGAACTAACTTTCCTTGTCTCTTGTCTTTTGCATTCACAAACGTTAGGAAATAAGAGGACTGGCACGATCCTCTTTTAGTGACCTACTCACTAGATAACTCACATGTTTAAATCTCAGTCATTACACTTAATTTTCAATAAGTACATTTCATTTTTAGACCTTTTCCCCTTGATGCATTATTTATGTCCTTTAGGCCATATTTGTCACATATTTACTGCTTTAATAAACTGGCATCATGCATAAACCCTAAAAGGGAATGCCATTTAGGGGATCCCGTGTTAGGAATAAGCCACCTTGTATCTCGGATACTTAATCCAAGGAGACTTGCACGTTTACATTTTGTACCATCCAAAGGGGTAGTGCACAAGGTAAGGTAGGATCCGATCGTCTTCATAAGAGCGATTTTTTGCATATAAGCGTCTAATAATCATTTTTTGGCAATTTTATCAAAGTTGGTAAAAATCCCTTGCGCAAAGGACATTAATTTGAAAAAATTCACAAATGATTCCTCTTATTGAGACGATAAATAAATTGAGGCCAAAATTTGATTTTAGAAGGTTCATAGGCTAATGTATCGTAATAATTTTTTGAAACTACCAGTGGATAGTTTGATTTTTTAATAAGCTCCCAATTCCATTCAATCCATTGGACCATTTCCTTCATCAATTTCATCCAATCCATTTTATCAATTTGTTCATTTTTAGGGCAATTTAGTCGATTTTTTAATAAATCACCAATGTCATTCAATTCATTTGATTAGTTAGGGCAATTTTGTCGATTTTCGATAAATCATCAATTTCGTCCGATTCATTTGACCAGTTTACCCTTTTAGGGCGATCTGATCAATTTTGAATAAATTCTCGATTTCATTCAATTCATTTGACCAATTTCCTTTTTTAGGATGATCCGGTCAATTTTGAGTAAGTTATCAAATGTCACTTGACCTGTTTCCCTTTTTAGGGTAATCCGATCGATTTTAAATAAATGGTCAATTTCATTCAACCCATTTGACCAATCAGGGTTTCAGTGTCGAATTTCAAATTGAGAAACCTAGTCGATTTTGAGAAAACCATCCATTGCATCCAGCCATTTGATCAGTTGGGGTTTTTGACCCGTGCTTTACTGAGAAAATTTGTCAACGAATTTCAATCTCTTCGATAGGAAGTTTGTCAAGGTCAAACCCGTGCGTTTTTGCAAATTCTTGTATCGATCAAAAGTGATCAATCTATTCGGACATTGACCTCGTTATTGACAAAGTGTCTCTCGTTCCTCCAATTGACCAAATTTTCCAAAATCATTGACCAAATTTTGCAAAATCATTGATCAGATCCATCAGGTACGGTATAGTGCCTACCCTAGAGGATTGCATTTTCATGCTAGGCCTACCCTTGGCATAAAAGGGTTCCCCCATAGGACATGAATACCGATTTTATAATCTTGCTTGCTAATTCATGGTATTTTTCTTTTGTTTTCCCCCTTCCCTGCATTCATAAAAATATTTCAATAAAGGGAAAATATTTTTCTATATCTGATGGCACTTCCGATCTAATAAAGTGTCAAAGCTGCAAGTGTTATTTGATTCTTGGGCAGATCCTACAATGGAAACATAAATGATGTATTTAGAAGCTCTACGCTAAAGCCTCTGAGAGATGTTGTAATTGTTTTCCAAAGGAAAATTTTGTATATTTGTTAATACATTTTGTTCCCAAAAGAAAAGGAGACAAAAAGTGTATATGTGGAGCTCTTTACAAGTCTCTCTCTTCTCATTTGTATCATAATTGAATAAGAAATTTTGTTTCAAACTTTTTCAGCAATAAAATTTTTGGACAATTTTTGCTTTGTGTATATTTATGTACATTTCATTCTTTATTCTTACTCATTGGAGATTTCATGATGAATTGAGATTTTTTCAACCTCCAGCCTGAAAATTCACAAGTGTATGCTCGATTGGTGATCCGAGCTACACAATAAGAGTGCTCAAAATTAAAAGAGGTCACTCAGAAGACCCGTGAGATGCCTTTCTCCTTCACTTAACCCCAAAATAAAATCAGTCACATTGATTGATAAATTACAAATTCGGGCAACTTTTGCTTGAAAATGTCCGCGGTGACTAATCCGATTCAATCACATCTAAGTGAAAGCAAAAATGTGCATTATTCTTGTTTGTTTTGAAAATTTGGAATGATACTTCGAGCATTCTTTTCTCTATCTATACACATTTTATCATTTGCTCTTCCATTTTGAGCTTTTGAAAGAATAATTTCGTTTCAAATAAGAGCCTTAATGATCACTATCTAACATTGGGAAGATTTTCAAAAGGGAATGGATTCTCAATGAGCAATTCGTTTACTTGGTTGTCATGAGGCGTAAGAATGATATTTTGGCCATCATTTCTACGACCTAAACATCATTTATCCCTTGCATCCTCATTTGAGCCAAAAAATTGGTAGGTTTTTTTCGAGTGCATATGTGATCGCACCCCACATTGGGGAAGAAGATTGGAGAATTTTGAAAAAGGAAAAAGAAAAAGGGGAAAGGGAACCACAAATTGGGAAAATTTGATTCTACCTGGGTTTCAATTTTGAAAAGAAAAGAAAAGAGAAAAAGGACAAGTACTGTCCGGTGGATCACTTATGTTTCATAGATATGAATGAGTAAGAGTCTTCCTCAATCAATTAATTCAGACACATGCAAGAAATTTTCCATTAATGAAAGTTTCCTTTCAGAGTTATTGTAAGGAACGGAATAAAAGTCAGGCCCTCTTCTTTTCCAATCAAACGTTCTATCCCTAGTTTTCCCTTTTGAACCTTCAGAATAAAGTACTTCATTTGGCAACCCCTGAGAATCGCAAACCCCACACTGGGGCAAGTTTGAGTTGAAAAGGAAAATTTCAAGAAGTGAAAAAGTGAAAAGCTACAAAATCAAAAGACAAAAGAAGAAAAGAGAACCTCAGTTCACAAATAAACTGGGACAAATTTTGAAAATGGCAGAAGGCCGAAAAATCAAAAGAAGAAAGAAAATGAAAGAGAAAAGCCTCAATTGAGCATAATTCTGGGGCAAGTCTTGATTTAACCCTAAAATAGGGTTGGCAAAACAATGCGATCTCAGTTTACTTAAACCACTCTTGAAATCTGCCTTCAAGCCTTAACTTTTCTAAGCACCCCACCTGACCATTACAAAAGCCGAAAGTCCTGACTTCTGTTCTTTGCAATGGCCCTGTCAAGAAAATTTCTGATGCCGGAAAGTTTTAGCTGTAGTTCTGAATTGCTTGGGTATGGGGTTGACGCTACTCACCATGTGAAAATCCACCAAGTTGAGGGAAAAGAAAAAGAGGCAAAAAGCAAAGCAAGAAAAGTAAATGCAAGAAAATGCAGAAAAATTCGACGCTGAAGTCCCTGGTGAATGATGAGAAAAAATGCAAACAAAGTCTGAGATTTTTCTTTGAGTTCCAACGTAGGGGCAATTTTGAAAAATGCGATCTTCGGTGCAATGTCCTTGAAAGATTTATTCTTTAACTATCGTTTTCAAGCTACATTACAAGCTAACAAAGTCCATCGTTGACTTATTCCTTCATGGCAATCCAAAGTGAGGATTATGCTCGTAAGAAATCCATCAATTATTTGTGATCATAGGGGTATAACCAGTTTTCACATGTTTAGCTATCGTTTCTACCCATTTTGTTGCAAGCCTATAAAGCTTATACGTTGACTAAGTTTTCTTAAGAAATAAGAGTGACAAACTCTTTGCTTTCACTAAAATGTGGTATTGAAGGGATTGCATACAATTTTGGGCACAAAAAATAAGACAAATTCTGACCTCCCATTTCCTTAGCCATTTCAAAAATAAAGTCACTTGATTGGTCCTGAAAGATGAGCCAACCAGAAGTGGTGACCCGTTACCCTAAGCACCAATGCTAAAAGTGAGGAAGAAATCTTCTTGAATTTGGTGTTATTTCGAGAAATTCATCATGAAATTTCTGCATGAGTTCAAACTTGACATTTAAAGTTTCTTCACATTGTTGTATATGTGCATTCTTTTCTAAATTTTAGAAAGTGCGGTTTTTCTTTGTTCAAATAAATAGGAAATCATCTGAATAAATTTTTGTAATCAAGGGAGCCCACACTGGGGCAAAAATTTTATTTGTGAGATTTCATGAAATAAGCCCATACTGGGGCAAATTTTTTGTAATACATTTGAGATTTTTGTCCAAAAATCAAATAATAACATTTTTCGAATCAATCCCGCTGCTCTTTTCATGGAATTTAAGTGCATGTCATGCTTTGTTAAGCCCCCCTGTGCAGGTATTCATGGTTCAAAATGACGAAAAGCATCCAGTGAGGCGGAAGGCCGATACTGCAAAGAGAACCAAGAAGAAGGAGGGAAAAATGGACCCGACACTGGAGCAAATTATTTTGAAAAAATTCTCTCGAAAAAATTCGAAAGGAAGAAAAAAAAATCAGAAAAAGAAAGAAAAAATAAAAAAATCATCATCAGAAAGGTCAAAAATAAAAAAACTCAAGTTTAACTTCTTGCTTCTTGACAAATCAAATTCAATTTCTTGTTCACAAGATCACGTTGGACCTGGATTTCGTGCCGCCAACTTCACAACATCCCGTTGGGCCTGGATTTCGTGCTGCCAACTTCACAGCATCCCGTTGGGCTTGGATTTCGTGCTGCCAACATTTCATTGGGCAGGCTCGGGTTTAATCCCACTGACCAATTCATCACACTGGGGCAAATTATTTCGACAAGTCTCTCTCAGTCTGGAAAAATCAAAAAATCAAAAAATCAAAAAATCAAAATCAAAAATCAAATCAAGTTCATCACGGCAGGCTCGGGTTTGATCCCACTGTCCGATTGTCAAGACATTTCATTTCCACAGCCACTGGAGCGTGAGGTTAGTCCTGCCGGTGTGCATTTCATTTTCACAGCCACTGGAGCGTGAGGTTAGTCCCGCCAGCGAGCATTTCATTTTCACAGCCACTGGAGCCGTGGGTCAGTCCCACTAGTGCGCATTTCATTTTCGTTAGCCACTAGCCGTGGGTCAGTCCCACTAGTGAGCATTTCGTTTGCTTAGCCACTAGCCGTGGGTTAGTCCCACTAGTGCGCATTTTATTTTTTATCGCCACTAGCCGTGGGTCAGTCCCACTAGTGCGCATTTCATTTTGTATAGCCACTAGCCGTGGGTCAGTCCCACTAGTGCGCATTTCATTTTCGTTAGCCACTAGCCGTGGGTCAGTCCCACTAGTGAGCATTTCGTTTGCTTAGCCACTAGCCGTGGGTCAGTCCCACTAGTGCGCATTTTATTTTGTATCGCCACTAGCCGTGGGTCAGTCCCACTAGTACGCATTTCATTTTGTATAGCCACTAGCCGTGGGTCAGTCCCATTAGTGCGCATTTGTATAGCCACTAGCCGTGGGTCAGTCCCACTAGTGAGCATTTCGTTTGCTTAGCCACTAGCCGTGGGTCAGTCCCACTAGTGAGCATTTCGTTTGCTTAGCCACTAGCCGTGGGTTAGTCCCACTAGTGCGCATTTTATTTTGTATCGCCACTAGCCGTGGGTCAGTCCCACTAGTGCGCATTTTATTTTACACTACCACTAGCCGTGGGTCAGTCCCACTAGTGAGCATTTCCTTTTATTCTGCCACTAGCCGTGGGTCAGTCCCACTAGTGAGTATTTCCGTTTGCACCGCCACTAGCCGTGGGTTAGTCCCACTAGTGAGCACTCCATGATTTTATGATTAGTTTAAATTTTATTCGGGTCAGTCCCATGATTTAAAGTTTATTCGGGTCAGTCCCATGATTTAAAGCTTATTCGGGTCAGTCCCTTGATTTTAGGTTTTATTCGAGTCAGTCCCATGATTTTAAATTTCTGTCTGGGTCTATCCCATTTAAATATTTGTCCGGGTCTATCCCGTGGGTCTATCCCATTTACATTTCTGTCTGGGTCTATCCCATTTAAATTCCTGTTCGGACCAGTCCTGTTTTAAATTTCTGTTCGGGTCAGTCCCGTTTTAAATTCATGTTCGGGTCAGTCTCGTTCTAGAATTCTTGTTCGTTGGAATCATTTTGCAGCCGAATAATGCAAGTAAGTATTTGGTGTCTACTTCTTTGTCTCAAGTTTTTTCAAAACTCAGACAAAGAGGGGCAAACTGTAGACCCCAAATTTTTGGTGTAATTTCATTTACTGTTTATTTTTAGTTTTTTATTTGTCGTGTTAGTTTTATTCAATTTTTAGTTTTTAGTTTCTAGTTTTATTTTTATTTTTAAGTTTTTAGCATAAAATTTCTTGGAAAAAAAGAAAGAAAAAGGAAAAATGAATGAAAATGGAAAAAAAGAAGAAAAAAAAGGAAAATCTTAGTTTTTTTTAATTTTTTTTTATCTTTTGGTTGCTAATTTTGTACATTTTATTTAAGTTTAAGTTTGTTTGAATTATTATTGTTTTTTATATTATTCTTAAAAAAAAAAGTGATAAGTGACATGCAAGCTGCGTTTTTTAGCAGCTTGCAAGGGAGGGCTCGGTGAGCCCTTTAGCTGCAAATATAGGAGAGATGGCTGGGGTTTTAGGGTTGAGGTCCCATATAAATAGAAAAGAAGAAGCGCAGCTTTTAGGGGAGAGTTTTGGAGAGAGGGGGAGGAACGGCAAAAGAAAAATCAGAAGAGAGGTTGACGGCTGAGAAAGTTTTGAAAGGGAAAGAAGAGGGGGGCTGCGGACTAGGTCAAGGAAAAGAGAACACCATTGGGCAAGGAAACAAAGAGTACCAGTGGCGGTGGAGGAATGAAGCAACACCAGAGAAGGAAAAATCTGGTCGGTTGCTCCTCAAAGAGCAAAAAAAGTCACTGGAGCTGTTCATCCTCACGTCCGTCACTGCCTTCACCGAGGGAAAGCATCATCCCTGTAAGTATTCCTCTTCCTCCTAAGTTTCAGCATCTTTTCAAACGCAGACTCTTGGAGATTCTTGAAACATGTATTCTGGGACTTGCTTATGAAACCTTACTGTTTTGTTAATTATTGTTCCTCCCCTTCTGTTTCATGTTCACTAAGATTTTGTTTTTCCCATTTTTTTTGTGTGAGCGGCTGTGCGTGAGTCGTGGGTTCGGAGTTTTGTGATTGAAAATGTATGAACTCAAAAAGATGTCAACTTTCGCGTTTCCTTTCCTTTGTGAAACTGAATGTGTATGTTTCGGAGGTTGTGTAATGGTCCCATTTTGTTTCTGAACTTGGCTATTTGGATAAAAATGGTTGCTGCAAACTAACTCATGAAGTGCAGAAATTTTTTCCAGTTTTCTGTATGCTCTTTTGTGCTTAAATCCGGGGGTTTCTATGTTGTGAGTTGAAAACAATATTTGGTAATACGGTTGTATGGGTCAGGTTTCGTTTGGTTGAAGATTTGTGCATAAAAATCTGCTGCAACAAGCTTGAAGTTGGCTTGTTGCAGCAGCGTGGAATTTTTCTTTTGGTTGCCCAAAGCTCGAAGCTTTCTTTCCTTGGGTCGCTGAGGGTGGTTTTAAGCCATGGAAATTTGTGTTTTCTTGTGTTTACTGTAAAACAAAAGTAGATCAATGCTTGAGAATATTCGACCAATGTTGGATTTCTTTGTTTGAGCAAGTTTGCCGAATGTTTTGCTTCCATCTTTTCATTATCTCTCCTAGTTTGTCGAAAGGAGAATTCTCAGTGCTGTCTTGGTGATTTTTGCTAGGAGTTTTTAGAAAGGATGTTGAATTGATTTGCTTCGTTGAGTAATGTCTTTTAGGTCCGTTTTTCATGGCACAAAATTCGTGCAAATCTTGGCATTGGTGAATCCAAGGAGCTGCAGAAAGTTTCCATGTTTTTCATCATTTCTTTTCTGTGTTTTTTAATTGTTTGAATGCCAAGTTGTGTGTTGTGTTGCCTAACTCAAATGTTTTGTTACACTTCTACAAATAAGGATTGGCATTTCATTTAGTTGGTAGTTGATAGGTGAAGTCCTAGCATGTGATCAACCTGTTTGCATAATGAAACAAATAAAGTCATGGCTGAAAAGTGCAGCAAGTTTGATTGTAGCCACTTCATCCGTGGTATTGCATGAAGTATTTCCAACGTTTGTATGATTTCCTCCCATGTCTTTGGCTTATTTGGATATTGAGCTTGGTGATGATTGTTGTTAAGGTCAAAGTGGTAATGTTTGTTTAAGGTTTTAGTTGTGTTTGAATGGAAAAGTTGCATTGAAAAATTTCAGAAATCTGCATCAGTTGCCGAATGTTCTATAGCAGAAAACTGGTTCGCCACTTTGCATGAAGCTTGCATGCAAAACATTTCCAGAATTTGCACTTTAACCCCTCAAGGTTCCCCTTATGCCACTATGACCCAGAAATTGGAAAAACTAATCAATTTGGTCCTTGTAATTTTGCAGCAATGCTACAAAGATTCAATTGAGTTCTAATTTCTTGCAAATAGGTTTTAGAATAATTGAATTTTGAGCCATTACTTGACCTTTTCTTTGCCCTTGGACCCTTGAAGTTCCTAAAAATGTTTAATTAGACTTGAGTGCTTGGTTATTTTTCTCAATTTGGTCCTTGGTAGCTTTTAATTTTTACAACTTCATTGCTTGTTTACTTCGATTGACTACTATCAAGTCATGACTTTAGGAGCTTTACGATCAAGTGAGCTTTGTATTTGCGCATTCTTTTTAGTTTTTCTCAATTAAAGTGGTACCTTGACCTTTTTATTGTTTTGAAGCCATTTTTCTTTCATTTGGACACCATTCCAAGGGAGGTATAATTTCTTTTATCCTTTTTTGTCTCTCCTATGTGATCCAACGTGCTAAGTGAGAATTGCATGTCTACTGGCTTCCCTTGCCTTTCCTTAATTCCTTTCATTTATTTCATTTTACTTTTGCTTTTTTATTAAGTTATTATTTTATGGGGTATGTGTACATCTCTTAGCTTGTAATAGATAGGGCTTGGGGGAGCACTTGATGAAGACCTATTGAAGACGTGTGCCTAGCTAGCAAATGTAATAGGTTCATTAGCTTGATTGCTTGCTTTTGTTGCTATGTGTTAATTTGCTTTATTAGGTCCTTGCATCTAGTCGAGCATGCTAAGTGTTATGTGCTATGTGTTTATGAGTGTTTTGCATGTCTACTTGCTTTCTATAGTCGTAGATGAATGTGATGGATGAATGTACGTCACCACACTAGTCCAATGCTAGTTGTGGCTCATTATTCCGTTCGGAATTCATAGAAAGGGCTAGTCCAATGCTAGACCCTTAGGGATTTCCCTTTCGTTAGTGCATACCTGCATGTTCACTACATTCCATGCATTTTTCTTAGTTTTTTATCATTTGGCATGCTCCTCCAATCCTTTTCCCCTCATTTTAGGTTTTTTGCATTCTCATGCTAGTTATAGGGTACATTTGCTTGAGAGTCCCCTTTCGATAAGGGAAACGAGCGAGTTTGGCTACAAAATAGCCTTAGCACGCTAGTTCTTCCTTCTAATCCAAGGGAAAATCAAAGTCGTAAAGTTAGGAGTCCTTCCCGTACCCGACTTGATGCATTCCCTTAGGGTCATACACTTGCATTCTTTTTATATCACATCCACACTCTTTTAGCCACATTTTCTCACTACTTAGACTTTTTCTCAATCTACACTTTCTCACCACTTTCTTCCTATCACTTATTTATTTTTCTACCTCACAAATGGCACCCAATTGCACTTATATGTATCTACTATCATATTTTCATTCACCTGCACACAACCACCCTTACTTTCTCAATTGGCACACATACATTTTCTTTACATGTGCACACATACACATTTCTTACATTCGCACACTTGCACTTACCTTTTTATTTGCATTTTGCATCCTTCATACATTTTCACACTTGCACATATTTGAGTCCTCATTTGCATTAATCACGACTTCTATGAGAGCTTTCCTTATTGGCCACCACAATTCATGTGGTTGGGACCAAAAGGCCTCATAAGAAACATTTTAGATTTAGGATTACATTTTTCTTTTCTTTTCGCATCGATTAGTCATATCCAACATGCGATACATACCTTGGATAGAAAAAATTAGGAAAAGTGGGGCTAAGTCACGCAACTAGCTTTGGCTAGGGTAAGGAAGTGCCTTAGGCCTTACCTTTGCCTTCTTCCTTATCAAATGTGACCCCCGATCCCTTTCTTTGGTTACGAAGATCTAAAAGTTTTAAAAGGGTTTGTTTACTTTTCGTTCAAAAATAAAAACCATTTTTGGGTGACTTGGTACACCCTAACTCTATACCAAGTGGCGACTCCATTTTTTTATACAAAAACCCTTTTTGAACTTTACTTGGCCAAACCGTCGCATTTTACAATCTCACGGCCTTTATTTTCACACGTTCACATACATATCTCACACACCACACACACATTATCAAAAAGTGGGGCGCGACAGGGTTTTCACTTACAAATGAAATTATTTTTAATGCTGGAGGAATAAGGAAATGGTTGGTGGAAGGAATGAACGGAGGGTTCCATGTGAGCATGTATCCTTTTATGTGTACTTTATCCTTTTAATGTTTTGAGTAATTAAATGTTTTTCTGGATTATTTTTTGTTACATGATTAATGTCCTTATTTAATTACTTGTTTATGTGTATGGAGACCTCACTAGGCTTTTAGCTCATTTTGTTAGTTTTGTTTTCCTTACAGGGGTTGCGAGCAAGGGCGAGAGACCTGTATAGAATAGCATAGTCTAGTCCTTTTGAAATGTTTTCCATTTGCACTCGCTCTAGTGCTTGGTTAGGGTTGGATGTATTGAAAATTTAAAGCTTTTGTTATATTTGGGACTGTATATCTGGTTGAGATAGAAATGAATGTAAGTATACGTTTCGTGTTTGGGAATTTTTATTTCACTTCCTCGAGATTATATCTTATTTTGTTTAAAGAGAATGAACGAGTCCTGGCAAGAGTTGGGCAGGCGGTCCGCCGAACCCTTTGGTTCGCCTTAGGGGAAGGTGGGGCTGTCACATATAAACTCAGTCGTTCTGCTCCCCTTTCTTATATCGAACATTGTTTGTAGTGCAGTCCCATTCATCCTCATAACAAAGATCCAATTCCTGCAACAAATTTACCATTTGATTGTAATAGGTTGTAACATCTCTATATTCCTATCTTGATTTCTACAATTCGTCTTAAGATTGAAATTTTGAGATGAATTCTCCACATCAGAATACATATCCCGGATAATGTCCCACACATCTTTGGTTGTGTATAAAAATAAATGTGGCTTTCCTATTGTTGGTTCTATAGAGTTTATTCACCAAGCGATAACTAGAGAGTTCTCTGAATCCATCTCTTCAAATTTGGATATCCAGCTGCTGGTTGTTGAATTTCTCCAATAAGGTGGTTGAGTTTACCCCTGCCGTCAATAGCAAGCTTTACGGATTGAGCCCATTCCAAATAATTGGAACCATTTAATTTATGAACGATTATTTGCAAGGAAGAAGAGTTTGAAACAGAGCAATCTGCAGTTTGGGTAACTTCTGAAGATAAGGATGAGTCTTCTCTTGTGTGAACAGTAGACTCCTTAGATCTAGTCATCGCTGCTCGGTAGTTCATGGACAGGAATTGGTATAGAGCCGGAGCTCTGATGCCATGAAGATTTAAAAAAAGGAAATAAACAGAACTCTTAGTTTTATTTTTCCACACATAGAATATAGGGAAATATTATTGCCACTCTACCGCAACTTAAGGTAACAGAACTATGATTTTAGGGATTACATAACCACCTCATATCCTATCTTTTATTTTAGTTAATATATACAAAAACTTGCTTAATCACAAGAAACAAACTCCCTTAATCATGGGAGATAATATCTTCGACAGAAAGCAAGTGGCATGATATAAGAATCACCATCTTGAATAAAATGTAGCTTATTTTTTATGTCTAATTTCTTCAAATCTTTGCAACACAGCTAGTTATCTTTGTTTTATTATCAATATCCATAATAGTGGACAAGACACTCTCTGAAACATTCTTCAATAGATGCATGACATCCATCCAAATTATGCCGAATTTTTAAGTTTGACCAATAAGGTAAATTAAACAAACAACTTTTTTTGGTGCACTTCAAGCAATTGTCATTGCATTTTCACTTCCTTGCTTTGATTTGCTGATGAATTTTCCCAAGTGGGATCTGAATATTTGTTTTAAAGATAAAGGTATAACTGAATTCCTAAATTCAATATTGCCATCGAAAGGTTTTCTTTCTAAACACCAATGGTAGTCAATAGGTAAGAAGTGATGATTTCCTGTGTAACATAATTTTTTCCCATGTTTCAAATAAATATAAGATGTTTCTACCATGTAAATTGAACAAGCCTGATACCCTTAGTACTTGATCAGAATAACATAACATAGGCAGGGAAGTCATTTATGGTCCAAAGCAAAACAACATGTAATGTAAATTTCTGACCTATATATGCATTGTTTGTTTCTATCCAACCCAGAGATCATTGAACTCATCTATTAAAGGACCCATGTAGACATAAAACTCATATCCTAGGGATTTAGGACCTGGAATCAACATTGACATGAAAAAGAAAGAAGGATCTCTCATATATTTCCATGGTGGCACATTATACGGAACAATAAAAATAGGCCAAATGCTATAAGTGGAGGTCATGGTCCAAAAATGATTGAAACCATCAGTTGTGGTCAAATCTGACATTTATAGGATCATGAATAAAGCCTATATATAACCTATCAAAATGTTTCCATGCTTCGCTATTTGCCAGGTGTCTCATGGTGTTACCATCATCTACATGTTTTTTCTTAATGCCACTACATATCTAAAGCTGTTTCCTTATGGGCACACAAGTATTGGAGCCTAGGTTTCAAAGAAAACTAGTGCAAAATTTTGTGTGAATTTTTGAACCCTTAGACTTTTGTCGAGGTTCTTTGCAATTTTGATTTGGACAAGTGTCCAAATTTTCATTTTCTTTACGAAAATGTGTGTAGTCATTAACATAGGCATGCATTTTTTAGCTTTGAACCCCAAGTCTTGAATGGTTTTTATAGCGTCAGAGAAAGACTTAGAAGTAGAAGCTTCAAGAGGTAGTGCATTCTTAAGGATTTCCAGCAATGAGTTAAAACAATTTTATAGTCCACCCTCTCATCGTTTTGAGATGGAGTGACTACAAAAGATAGCTTCAAGTAAAATTGGTTTCATAGATATAGTTGTTTTTTTGCATCTTCCAACAATCTTAGGAAGGTATTAGTTTCACAATCACTCGTATTTGAACTATCTCCACTATGTTCTTCCCAGCTAAACCAGTATTCCCCCATTGTGCAGCAATACATCATTGAGTATATCGTTTAAGTCTTTAGTATCACTATCCCCTTTTTCATTCCCATCTTGATTATTATCCTGCTCAGTTTCATGTCGAAATTGTTCATCATGGTGTATACATCTAGTATAGCTTTTATGAATTCCAAAAGCAAATAAATGGTCACACTTTTTGCATGGTTGCAGAAGTTATTGCATTGTTTGCATCGGTGTGGGATCTTAAGATCTTTTGTCTTTTGAGAATATGTGAATTTAAGGAAAGTAGCCACCCCAAGTTTATAAGACTTATCCTTTCTATGATCGAGTGTCATCCAATTTTTGTCCATGCCCTAGAGTTACAAAAACAGAACATAGGTAGAGAATGTGTTGCTCTAATACTTAACTACGTAATCATTTTATAGCTAAGTAAAACACTATCAGGATAGAAAATTTTAAACCTAACATCATTAACAAAAAAAGTAGACAAGTTAGCTACTTTTGTTCACTATAGGCTATTAAGCAAAATGCAAACCATACCAAGCACATTCAAGCTTATGTAATCATAAAAAAAAAGAAAAATCCAAAAAGATATATACTTTATGTGAAGCCCCCACTTCTCCCAAGGGCGAACCCAAGGGTATCGCTAGGACGCCTGCTCAGCTCTCATCAGGACTCGATACAATTCCATTTCAAACTTAAAGACAAATGACTGAATAATGAAAGTCGAAGATATAAAGAAAAGTCGCTTCCTTAGAATATTCAATCTTATATCACAAGTTACCAAATACATCAACATTCCCAAAATATACAACCTCCAAAAGTTGTCTAAACAAATGCATTCAAAATCCTAATTAAAAGACCATCAAGTTGGCTTCTCTAAGATTCATTCCATTTCGGCTCCTGTTAAGGAACACAAAGCTAATGGGATGAGGTAATGCTCAGTGAGGCCAAGAAAAACATGCACGCACGTAGTTCAAGTAGCAATATCACTTATGTGAGAAATAAAGCTATAACAATCAAGCAATTCATAATTTACAATAAAACATTATCAATAAGGATACAGGAGCTCTCAAGAGCTAGGTTCCACTTGCTTCACCAAGGCTCGATCAAATACTTCCTCGTGATGACACTCCATCAACCGAGTCGGTATTAAGTCTGTAGAACTCCACTTTCTTCACAATTTCCGTTCACCATTACAACCCCTAGTCCCGGGCCCACTCTTCTATAAAAGGCACTACTACGCAAGTGAGATCTCTTAATAAATCAAGCTTACAATTATCTCATGGTTCACCGAGCTTCTTGACCAAACCATTATTGGCTCGAGTCGCAAGGTCGGTCAATTGAGATTTGGGTGTCCCCCAGTTCAGTTGTAGGTTGAGGAGATTCACTCCAAACGACATCCAGTCAACCAAATACAATTCAGTTATGAGCAGTTCAGTTATACAATCAGTTAAAAGAGAACGAGTGCGATAACATACACACTCGACTCGACAATTATGAACCATTCAATCTATAAGAAGCAATTCACATAATTGCAACAAGTCATGCACTTAATACTCACCAAGTCAAAATAAGGGAGTAAGTGTAAAAGATCTTTAGTGATCAGCTCCGGGATTCTCTTCAAGATCCTCTTGAGCGCCTAAAGACATAACAATTATCCATCACCCATAAATACTTACAAACTCCTTGCCAAACAAGGAAGAATGTACGTTCGTTTTAACCTAAGACAATGTCTCAAAAAGCCTCAATCTCTAAAAAATCAAGATTCAAAAGTGAGGGTTTAATAACACAAGAGAAACTGATTTCCTCCATGAAATCGAGTTTAAAACGATCAATCAATATCAAAGGATAGGGAAAAGTTTCCAAAAACTCATTTCCCCAATAAGTCAGAAAATTTTAGTTTTGCGCGTCAAATTTAGAAAAATCAGATCTTGCACTCGGTAGGTCCAAAAATGGAAAACATTATACCATTGGAAACTAGATTCGAAGTACTAAAAATTTCCATTTTTCCAAGATTCTAAACGGAAAGCATTCATTTTTCAGCTCAAAGTTTCAGTTCCTAGAAGACAGGTTTGAACCAGTCTTGTTTTTAAGCAATCTTTGGAAATTCAGCATAATTCACAGCAAGTGAATCATGCTCTGAAATTTGTAACACAATAAGAGTTTCAAACAAGGTTTCGAACACGATAAATAGAACTAAATTCAGAGTTTTGGGCATCGAGATATAGCAGCTTAAAGTTGACTGAAATTTGAACACTGATCAGAAATTTTCCAGATTTGAAGAGCCACATTTGGGGCGTTATTTGGGTATCGAAATGGCATTGAAATTTCATCAAATTTGGTACACTTAACCCTCCATATATGGACTATCTCTATATCAAATTTCATGTAAAAAGTCACGAGGGAACGTAGTTAACAAAATGACTAAAGTTCGTAAAATGTTTCAAGGCTAATCTGCCCTCTTGCTTTTCTTTCCTTTTCAAAAGTTTTGCACAATGAAATCAGCCCCAATTCTATCCATTTTTGAAACCAAGGTTTTAGAAACATTTAATAAGCAATTGGAGGGTAATTGACACCAAAATTTTCGAAGCTAAACATCCCAAAACAAATCTAACCTTTTGGCCAGCAAGAAGGGAAAAAAGTTCCAGTTTCCAGTTTTGTCGCACTTTCAAAATCAGGCCACATCTCACTCAATACAAGTTCAAAATAAGAATCGTTTTTGGCGTTGGAAACTAGGTTCAAAATGCTACATCAGGAGAAAATGTTTCCAAAATCAGTTCACAAGTGAGAGAGAATAGAGCCACAAGATGCTGCTTCTCTATTCCTCTCAGACAATCAGAACAAGACAGCCAGACAGCCAAATTTGTTGAATCACTATAGTTCACTCAGTTCTAACTAGCAAGTGAACTTTATACCTATGAGAACCCGTAATTTTCTCATTTTCTAGGTTTTATTCTCCTTAATGGCATGTTTTCTGCATTTTCTTTATTAGGAAAATTTTCCCGATAATTTTTATGAGTAAATATAGTTTTTAGATGATTTTTCTAGTATCGGTTAGTTTTTGAGAAATTAAGAGCGTATACCGGACGTGGGACCCGCTAGTGCAAAAATTTCGAAAAAATTTGGCCAATTAGGTTAAGTTTTGGATACTGGGTTTAAATTATCGGGTGCTAAGAGATAATTAGAGGTTACCAAGTGGATTGGTGTGAGAGGAAATAAAGTGATATGCATGCATTAAATAGGGTGACAAGTGTCACCATATGATTAAATCTTGCATTTTGACTACTATTCACCTTTTTACCAATTGACCAAATAAACCAAAAAAATGACCAAAAACACTTCATTTCCAAGCTCTTGTGGCCGGCCATCTCTCCAAGGAAGAAAGAAAGAAAAGCTCTCCAAATTCTTGAGTCAATCTTGCTCAAATCCAACAAACCAACTGTGAGAACCCGTTTTGCCCTAATATTTTTCCTAGGGTTTATTTCCCCCTTAATTGCATGTTTTCTGCATTTTCGGGCCTAGGAATATTTTTCTGGTAGATTTTATGTGTAATTATAGTTTTTAAATGATTTTTCTAGTATTGGTGAGTTTTTAGAAAATTAAGAATATATTTTGGACGTGGGACCCACTAGTGCGAAAAGTACGGAAAAATTCGGCCAATAAGGTTAAGTTTCGGATACTGGTGGAAATTTATCGGGTGTTAAGAGATAAGTAGAGGGTGACATGGCATTGATGTGAGAGGAACCAAGTGATAGGAAGGCATTAAATGAAGTGCCAAGTGGCACTATGTGATTGGTCCACTTGTTGGACATTTTTGACTTTTCTTACCATGGATTAAATATCTCAAAAATTGACTAAAAATTCATTCTTTCTTACCTCTTGTTGGCCGATTCTCCCTCTTGGACAAGGAAGAAAAACTTCTTCAATTTACAAGCTTCAAACTATCTCAATCTTCCATTCCAACCAATTAAACTTAGATTTGCTCCATAAAATTTGCTATTAGGCTCACTTATGCATATGAGGCCTTATTGGGGTTGTGGTTGGCATTGGTTTATGACTCGTTATCGAGTCTCTTTTAGGGCTTGCTTTCATTTCGGTTGTTTCCTAGTTAACTTTTGTACTTGTACCACTTTGAGCCTAGTGAACGGCTTTTGGGAAATGAGATGAATTTTGTGTGAGATGTTGGGACTGATTTGAGGATAGAATGAAGCCTTAATGGCTGGAAAAGTAAGAGATTTAGGGGAAGTGCTGCCCGATTTTCTAGGCCGTTTGGTTCCTTTAAGTTGGGTTTGCCTTTTGGTAGAATGAAAGGCTTTTGGGTTGTTTGCGCCTAGGTCTTCATGCTACCTTTTCGTTTCCAAGAAAATCATGTTTTGCACCTTTGCATTAGTAATTATTTGGCGAGGTATACGACTAGTAGTCGAGCCTCACATGTGCATTCTGTTTACTCGAATCTGGAAGTAAAACCTTCAATTGGTTTATTTTGATTATTTTAGGGTTTCTTGGCGATTAAGGCCAATCTGAAGTGAAAACTTTTGAAGTTGAGCCGGTGAGTGTACCACTCCCCTTCATTGTTGTTTAACTTGATTTTGCTCTGCAATCTGTTTATTTGTTCGAGACGAGGGTGTACTTTATCACACTCGTTCTCTAGTCTGATCATATGCCAATTTACTATGCAAAATTTGAATCTGTTATCTATGTCTGCATCTGTTCGGATTTCTATGACCTATGAGCTCAATCCTGTGGCTAAGTTATTCGAGTCGGGCCGGCAAGGGCCTGGACGATTAGATAACGAACCACGGTAGTCTGTTCGGGGATTTTGGGTATTGAGACCCTTGATCCCGGGTATACTCGAGTATTACCATTTCTGTTCGGTTACGGTGAGCGGGCCCGGTAAAGGGGTGTTTGATGGACGGAATTCGGTGTAAAGAGGGGTCTACGGACGTTTGGTTCTATATACGTTGACGGAGAGTCAACCGGTCTGGATCAAGTACTGCGCTGGAAATTTGGCTCCTGAGAGCCACCCGTATCCTTCTGATTTGAATCATTGGTTCCTTTGCTTTACATCTAGCATGTGTATCTGATTTTGTAAAATGTGAAATGCCATGATTTTTCTGCTATATGTTTGGTACCTCATTGAGCGCAAGCTCACCCCTTTCTGTTCCTTTTGTTTTCCTTACAGGAAAATAAACCCCTTTTGGTCTGGATTTGACAAATGGCTGCCAAATTGAGCTAGTCGAACGTATCTTTTGTATAGCTCATGTATTAAAACCCTAAGTGTACTTTTGGGGGCGTTTTCTCTTTTGATTTGGCAAACCATGTGTATATATTAACTTTTGAAAACTTTTGTATGTCATTTTGATTTGTAAACGCTAAAGTTCAGATGTGAATATTTGTTAGCTATTTCGGTTGGGTTCTGACGGGTCGGTTACTATTCATGGCCGACTCCGGATTTCATTTTTTTATTTTGGGTTATTTTACCATTTTGACTTGTTTACGCTCGTTCGTAAGTTCCGGATCGCTATAGATAGTTCTGGTCTGCATCGTTAGTCCTGGCGAGAGCTGGGCAGGCAGTCCGCTCACCCCTTTGGTTCGCCTTAGGGGAAAGTGGGGCTGTCACAAGTGGTATCAGAGCCACTTCGCGTGGTCTCTGCGCGGAGTGAGACTGGGCCAAGTGGTGTTGTGGTCCTAATTTCATTAATATGTCTAAGTGCTCGTTTGAGCGTAAGTTATGAACCGGGCATGTGATAAGTGTACGAATCATTATCATGGGACTCGAGGAAGCTAGGTATGTATGTCGGGTAGGAATCCTTAATAAAGATGGTTTACTCTTGGGACCGGCCGGCTCGAGTTGTGAATTATCTTAGATGGGATTCTTGCGCCCGGATACGAAAGATGTGAGGGCCTAGGTTAGAAAGGATTTGGTGAACTAGAAAGGCCTTTCCTCGGTGGATCGTTTATATTTGTACTTGACTTAACTACCTGTATGTATGTGTGCGGCCTAATTTTGACTGGCTTGTATATATATGCTTTGATCTTGTTTGGAATGTATAAATGTGTGTTATATAAAAGTTTTGAGTGTTACTTACATGCATCGTGCTTATTTTGGTTTAGTATTATTGCCTAGACCAAGTAAAACTCATGGAAGGTACACGGAGTGGACGGGGCCGTGGGCGTGGAAATAGGCAACCTACGCCTGAAAGGGGTACTGGGGAAACCTCATCTGGACCAAACCCTGAACTTAGTGTTGACCCCAATGTCCAAATAGCTGCTGCCATGCAGCAAATGACTGCTTTGCTAGCCCAAGTGGTGCACCAACAAGGTCAAAACCCTAACCCTAACCCTGGGAATCCTGGTCATCACATGGAGGGCGAGGATAGAGCCCTTGAGAGATTTCAGAAGTTCTCCCCACCCAAATTTCTTGGAGGCCCTGATCCTGACGTAGCTGAGAAGTGGCTGGAGAAGATGATCGATATTTTCGCTGCCTTACACTATACCGAGGAGAGACAGGTGACATTTGCTGTCTTTCAACTGGAGGGAGCCGCCCGTTCCTGGTGGAATGTCATTCGAATGAAATGGGAAAGAGAACAAACCCCGAGGACGTGGGCGAACTTTATGAGAGAATTTAATGCCAAGTTTTTCCCTCCTCTCATCCAAGAAAAGAAGGAAGATGAATTCATTCGGCTTCGCCAGGGAACACAAACCGTAGCCGAGTATGAAAGTCAATTCACTCGGTTGTCTAAGTTTGCGCCTGAACTGATCATAACCGAACAAAGACGGATAAGGCGTTTTATTCAGGGGCTAAATGTTGAGATTCAAAAGGATTTGGCTGTAGCTCAACTTAGTACCTTTAGTGACGCTGTGGAGAAAGCTCAACGGGTTGAAGATGCGAGGCTACAAGTTAGAAACTTCCAAACCAAGAAAAGGGGCTTTTCTGGGAGCAGCTCGGAACAGGAAGATAAGAGCACACCCCCTAAGAGTGGAAAAGGGAACGGGGGAGTACGACAACCGGGGGTGGCCAGTGGTGTCTCATCGG
Source organism: Coffea arabica (assembly GCF_036785885.1). Taxonomy (NCBI): domain Eukaryota; kingdom Viridiplantae; phylum Streptophyta; class Magnoliopsida; order Gentianales; family Rubiaceae; genus Coffea; species Coffea arabica. The sequence continues at coordinate 42,453,198 of NC_092329.1, forward strand.
GAGGATCGGGCACTGCTACTCGAGGTCCCTGTGGATACTGCGGAGGGCCAAAGCACACGGAGGCAAATTGTTGGAAGAAAGAAGGAAAATGCCTGCGCTGTGGTAGCGCCGAACATCGAATTGCTAACTGTCCAGCACGACTGCGCGAAAGGAGAGGGACTCCACCACCAACCAAGACTAACTCTCAGCAACCAGCTAAGACCAACCCTGGACAGTCGAAAGAAGAAGGGACTGGAGCGAAAGTACCGGCTCGAGTATATTCCCTGGAGCATCATCAGGTCCCTGACTCGTCTGAGGACGTAGAAGGTACGATCCGTTAGGTACCTTAGATTTGATGGATTCCGCTGATAAGGAATTTCGAGGACGAAATTCTTTTAAGGGGGAGAGAGTGTGAGAACCCGTTTTGCCCTAATATTTTTCCTAGGGTTTATTTCCCCCTTAATTGCATGTTTTCTGCATTTTCGGGCCTAGGAATATTTTTCTGGTAGATTTTATGTGTAATTATAGTTTTTAAATGATTTTTCTAGTATTGGTGAGTTTTTAGAAAATTAAGAATATATTTTGGACGTGGGACCCACTAGTGCGAAAAGTACGGAAAAATTCGGCCAATAAGGTTAAGTTTCGGATACTGGTGGAAATTTATCGGGTGTTAAGAGATAAGTAGAGGGTGACATGGCATTGATGTGAGAGGAACCAAGTGATAGGAAGGCATTAAATGAAGTGCCAAGTGGCACTATGTGATTGGTCCACTTGTTGGACATTTTTGACTTTTCTTACCATGGATTAAATATCTCAAAAATTGACTAAAAATTCATTCTTTCTTACCTCTTGTTGGCCGATTCTCCCTCTTGGACAAGGAAGAAAAACTTCTTCAATTTACAAGCTTCAAACTATCTCAATCTTCCATTCCAACCAATTAAACTTAGATTTGCTCCATAAAATTCTTCCTTCTAGTGCTAGTAAGTTGTTTGGTGAACTTTGTTTGAAGAACTAAGGTGCACAACATCTTCCTCTCTCTTGATTTCTTGGTAAGTGTTGCTTGAACACCCTACTACCTCTAATAATGGTTATATGATGCTTAGAAGTGGCTTGAGTGTTTGAAAATGTGATTTATCTCTTGATTTGGCTTGTTTTGGTGAAGTTTTTATTTTATTGGGAATTTTTCTGGTTTAATATGATCTTGATGTTGGGGGCTTGTATGATGAATTGTAGTGGTTGGAAATGACTCTAGTGGATGTGAAATGTGGATAAATGCAACTAATTTTGGATTTGGTGTGAAAATTGAAAAGCTAGGGTTCTTAAATCCCCAATTCTGTCCGGTTTTGGATCATAGGGTTAGAGGCCGAATTTGACTTTGCTCAAAACATGAAAGTTGTAGGTATTGATGTGATTGAGATGCCTACAAAATTTCAGGTCATTTGGATTAATGTAGAATGAGTTATGACAAAATTACTGTAGCTGTTCTGCTTTGGACAGAATGCGAAAACTGCGATAGTAATTGGCTATTTTGACTGGAATTGGTTTGGATTTTTGAGTTGGTGTCTTCTGATGAAATGTAGCTGAATGTCTTAGCTAACATATGCCTTTGGAATTTCGGCATTTGGACTTGTATGGACTGAGATATACCTATTACAGTTTTCTGTGTTTTGCAAACCTGTTTTGGGAATTCTGGGTTAGTATTTGGCATTTTCTACCTAGTTAAGCTAGGAACTGGATTGAGTGACCTTCTACATTGTTGTAGCCCTGTTTCATAGCTTCGAAACAGTGGGTCTTGCACCCCCATCCGATAACCGTAGAGAATTTTACACCATTACCGCATAATAAGGGCAAAACAGTTTTCTATTTGGGGCGAAGACTAAGGCCATTTTCTAATTTCTGGTTTGCTATTAGGCTCACTTATGCATATGAGGCCTTATTGGGGTTGTGGTTGGCATTGGTTTATGACTCGTTATCGAGTCTCTTTTAGGGCTTGCTTTCATTTCGGTTGTTTCCTAGTTAACTTTTGTACTTGTACCACTTTGAGCCTAGTGAACGGCTTTTGGGAAATGAGATGAATTTTGTGTGAGATGTTGGGACTGATTTGAGGATAGAATGAAGCCTTAATGGCTGGAAAAGTAAGAGATTTAGGGGAAGTGCTGCCCGATTTTCTAGGCCGTTTGGTTCCTTTAAGTTGGGTTTGCCTTTTGGTAGAATGAAAGGCTTTTGGGTTGTTTGCGCCTAGGTCTTCATGCTACCTTTTCGTTTCCAAGAAAATCATGTTTTGCACCTTTGCATTAGTAATTATTTGGCGAGGTATACGACTAGTAGTCGAGCCTCACATGTGCATTCTGTTTACTCGAATCTGGAAGTAAAACCTTCAATTGGTTTATTTTGATTATTTTAGGGTTTCTTGGCGATTAAGGCCAATCTGAAGTGAAAACTTTTGAAGTTGAGCCGGTGAGTGTACCACTCCCCTTCATTGTTGTTTAACTTGATTTTGCTCTGCAATCTGTTTATTTGTTCGAGACGAGGGTGTACTTTATCACACTCGTTCTCTAGTCTGATCATATGCCAATTTACTATGCAAAATTTGAATCTGTTATCTATGTCTGCATCTGTTCGGATTTCTATGACCTATGAGCTCAATCCTGTGGCTAAGTTATTCGAGTCGGGCCGGCAAGGGCCTGGACGATTAGATAACGAACCACGGTAGTCTGTTCGGGGATTTTGGGTATTGAGACCCTTGATCCCGGGTATACTCGAGTATTACCATTTCTGTTCGGTTACGGTGAGCGGGCCCGGTAAAGGGGTGTTTGATGGACGGAATTCGGTGTAAAGAGGGGTCTACGGACGTTTGGTTCTATATACGTTGACGGAGAGTCAACCGGTCTGGATCAAGTACTGCGCTGGAAATTTGGCTCCTGAGAGCCACCCGTATCCTTCTGATTTGAATCATTGGTTCCTTTGCTTTACATCTAGCATGTGTATCTGATTTTGTAAAATGTGAAATGCCATGATTTTTCTGCTATATGTTTGGTACCTCATTGAGCGCAAGCTCACCCCTTTCTGTTCCTTTTGTTTTCCTTACAGGAAAATAAACCCCTTTTGGTCTGGATTTGACAAATGGCTGCCAAATTGAGCTAGTCGAACGTATCTTTTGTATAGCTCATGTATTAAAACCCTAAGTGTACTTTTGGGGGCGTTTTCTCTTTTGATTTGGCAAACCATGTGTATATATTAACTTTTGAAAACTTTTGTATGTCATTTTGATTTGTAAACGCTAAAGTTCAGATGTGAATATTTGTTAGCTATTTCGGTTGGGTTCTGACGGGTCGGTTACTATTCATGGCCGACTCCGGATTTCATTTTTTTATTTTGGGTTATTTTACCATTTTGACTTGTTTACGCTCGTTCGTAAGTTCCGGATCGCTATAGATAGTTCTGGTCTGCATCGTTAGTCCTGGCGAGAGCTGGGCAGGCAGTCCGCTCACCCCTTTGGTTCGCCTTAGGGGAAAGTGGGGCTGTCACAAGTGGTATCAGAGCCACTTCGCGTGGTCTCTGCGCGGAGTGAGACTGGGCCAAGTGGTGTTGTGGTCCTAATTTCATTAATATGTCTAAGTGCTCGTTTGAGCGTAAGTTATGAACCGGGCATGTGATAAGTGTACGAATCATTATCATGGGACTCGAGGAAGCTAGGTATGTATGTCGGGTAGGAATCCTTAATAAAGATGGTTTACTCTTGGGACCGGCCGGCTCGAGTTGTGAATTATCTTAGATGGGATTCTTGCGCCCGGATACGAAAGATGTGAGGGCCTAGGTTAGAAAGGATTTGGTGAACTAGAAAGGCCTTTCCTCGGTGGATCGTTTATATTTGTACTTGACTTAACTACCTGTATGTATGTGTGCGGCCTAATTTTGACTGGCTTGTATATATATGCTTTGATCTTGTTTGGAATGTATAAATGTGTGTTATATAAAAGTTTTGAGTGTTACTTACATGCATCGTGCTTATTTTGGTTTAGTATTATTGCCTAGACCAAGTAAAACTCATGGAAGGTACACGGAGTGGACGGGGCCGTGGGCGTGGAAATAGGCAACCTACGCCTGAAAGGGGTACTGGGGAAACCTCATCTGGACCAAACCCTGAACTTAGTGTTGACCCCAATGTCCAAATAGCTGCTGCCATGCAGCAAATGACTGCTTTGCTAGCCCAAGTGGTGCACCAACAAGGTCAAAACCCTAACCCTAACCCTGGGAATCCTGGTCATCACATGGAGGGCGAGGATAGAGCCCTTGAGAGATTTCAGAAGTTCTCCCCACCCAAATTTCTTGGAGGCCCTGATCCTGACGTAGCTGAGAAGTGGCTGGAGAAGATGATCGATATTTTCGCTGCCTTACACTATACCGAGGAGAGACAGGTGACATTTGCTGTCTTTCAACTGGAGGGAGCCGCCCGTTCCTGGTGGAATGTCATTCGAATGAAATGGGAAAGAGAACAAACCCCGAGGACGTGGGCGAACTTTATGAGAGAATTTAATGCCAAGTTTTTCCCTCCTCTCATCCAAGAAAAGAAGGAAGATGAATTCATTCGGCTTCGCCAGGGAACACAAACCGTAGCCGAGTATGAAAGTCAATTCACTCGGTTGTCTAAGTTTGCGCCTGAACTGATCATAACCGAACAAAGACGGATAAGGCGTTTTATTCAGGGGCTAAATGTTGAGATTCAAAAGGATTTGGCTGTAGCTCAACTTAGTACCTTTAGTGACGCTGTGGAGAAAGCTCAACGGGTTGAAGATGCGAGGCTACAAGTTAGAAACTTCCAAACCAAGAAAAGGGGCTTTTCTGGGAGCAGCTCGGAACAGGAAGATAAGAGCACACCCCCTAAGAGTGGAAAAGGGAACGGGGGAGTACGACAACCGGGGGTGGCCAGTGGTGTCTCATCGGGAGGATCGGGCACTGCTACTCGAGGTCCCTGTGGATACTGCGGAGGGCCAAAGCACACGGAGGCAAATTGTTGGAAGAAAGAAGGAAAATGCCTGCGCTGTGGTAGCGCCGAACATCGAATTGCTAACTGTCCAGCACGACTGCGCGAAAGGAGAGGGACTCCACCACCAACCAAGACTAACTCTCAGCAACCAGCTAAGACCAACCCTGGACAGTCGAAAGAAGAAGGGACTGGAGCGAAAGTACCGGCTCGAGTATATTCCCTGGAGCATCATCAGGTCCCTGACTCGTCTGAGGACGTAGAAGGTACGATCCGTTAGGTACCTTAGATTTGATGGATTCCGCTGATAAGGAATTTCGAGGACGAAATTCTTTTAAGGGGGAGAGAGTGTGAGAACCCGTTTTGCCCTAATATTTTTCCTAGGGTTTATTTCCCCCTTAATTGCATGTTTTCTGCATTTTCGGGCCTAGGAATATTTTTCTGGTAGATTTTATGTGTAATTATAGTTTTTAAATGATTTTTCTAGTATTGGTGAGTTTTTAGAAAATTAAGAATATATTTTGGACGTGGGACCCACTAGTGCGAAAAGTACGGAAAAATTCGGCCAATAAGGTTAAGTTTCGGATACTGGTGGAAATTTATCGGGTGTTAAGAGATAAGTAGAGGGTGACATGGCATTGATGTGAGAGGAACCAAGTGATAGGAAGGCATTAAATGAAGTGCCAAGTGGCACTATGTGATTGGTCCACTTGTTGGACATTTTTGACTTTTCTTACCATGGATTAAATATCTCAAAAATTGACTAAAAATTCATTCTTTCTTACCTCTTGTTGGCCGATTCTCCCTCTTGGACAAGGAAGAAAAACTTCTTCAATTTACAAGCTTCAAACTATCTCAATCTTCCATTCCAACCAATTAAACTTAGATTTGCTCCATAAAATTCTTCCTTCTAGTGCTAGTAAGTTGTTTGGTGAACTTTGTTTGAAGAACTAAGGTGCACAACATCTTCCTCTCTCTTGATTTCTTGGTAAGTGTTGCTTGAACACCCTACTACCTCTAATAATGGTTATATGATGCTTAGAAGTGGCTTGAGTGTTTGAAAATGTGATTTATCTCTTGATTTGGCTTGTTTTGGTGAAGTTTTTATTTTATTGGGAATTTTTCTGGTTTAATATGATCTTGATGTTGGGGGCTTGTATGATGAATTGTAGTGGTTGGAAATGACTCTAGTGGATGTGAAATGTGGATAAATGCAACTAATTTTGGATTTGGTGTGAAAATTGAAAAGCTAGGGTTCTTAAATCCCCAATTCTGTCCGGTTTTGGATCATAGGGTTAGAGGCCGAATTTGACTTTGCTCAAAACATGAAAGTTGTAGGTATTGATGTGATTGAGATGCCTACAAAATTTCAGGTCATTTGGATTAATGTAGAATGAGTTATGACAAAATTACTGTAGCTGTTCTGCTTTGGACAGAATGCGAAAACTGCGATAGTAATTGGCTATTTTGACTGGAATTGGTTTGGATTTTTGAGTTGGTGTCTTCTGATGAAATGTAGCTGAATGTCTTAGCTAACATATGCCTTTGGAATTTCGGCATTTGGACTTGTATGGACTGAGATATACCTATTACAGTTTTCTGTGTTTTGCAAACCTGTTTTGGGAATTCTGGGTTAGTATTTGGCATTTTCTACCTAGTTAAGCTAGGAACTGGATTGAGTGACCTTCTACATTGTTGTAGCCCTGTTTCATAGCTTCGAAACAGTGGGTCTTGCACCCCCATCCGATAACCGTAGAGAATTTTACACCATTACCGCATAATAAGGGCAAAACAGTTTTCTATTTGGGGCGAAGACTAAGGCCATTTTCTAATTTCTGGTTTGCTATTAGGCTCACTTATGCATATGAGGCCTTATTGGGGTTGTGGTTGGCATTGGTTTATGACTCGTTATCGAGTCTCTTTTAGGGCTTGCTTTCATTTCGGTTGTTTCCTAGTTAACTTTTGTACTTGTACCACTTTGAGCCTAGTGAACGGCTTTTGGGAAATGAGATGAATTTTGTGTGAGATGTTGGGACTGATTTGAGGATAGAATGAAGCCTTAATGGCTGGAAAAGTAAGAGATTTAGGGGAAGTGCTGCCCGATTTTCTAGGCCGTTTGGTTCCTTTAAGTTGGGTTTGCCTTTTGGTAGAATGAAAGGCTTTTGGGTTGTTTGCGCCTAGGTCTTCATGCTACCTTTTCGTTTCCAAGAAAATCATGTTTTGCACCTTTGCATTAGTAATTATTTGGCGAGGTATACGACTAGTAGTCGAGCCTCACATGTGCATTCTGTTTACTCGAATCTGGAAGTAAAACCTTCAATTGGTTTATTTTGATTATTTTAGGGTTTCTTGGCGATTAAGGCCAATCTGAAGTGAAAACTTTTGAAGTTGAGCCGGTGAGTGTACCACTCCCCTTCATTGTTGTTTAACTTGATTTTGCTCTGCAATCTGTTTATTTGTTCGAGACGAGGGTGTACTTTATCACACTCGTTCTCTAGTCTGATCATATGCCAATTTACTATGCAAAATTTGAATCTGTTATCTATGTCTGCATCTGTTCGGATTTCTATGACCTATGAGCTCAATCCTGTGGCTAAGTTATTCGAGTCGGGCCGGCAAGGGCCTGGACGATTAGATAACGAACCACGGTAGTCTGTTCGGGGATTTTGGGTATTGAGACCCTTGATCCCGGGTATACTCGAGTATTACCATTTCTGTTCGGTTACGGTGAGCGGGCCCGGTAAAGGGGTGTTTGATGGACGGAATTCGGTGTAAAGAGGGGTCTACGGACGTTTGGTTCTATATACGTTGACGGAGAGTCAACCGGTCTGGATCAAGTACTGCGCTGGAAATTTGGCTCCTGAGAGCCACCCGTATCCTTCTGATTTGAATCATTGGTTCCTTTGCTTTACATCTAGCATGTGTATCTGATTTTGTAAAATGTGAAATGCCATGATTTTTCTGCTATATGTTTGGTACCTCATTGAGCGCAAGCTCACCCCTTTCTGTTCCTTTTGTTTTCCTTACAGGAAAATAAACCCCTTTTGGTCTGGATTTGACAAATGGCTGCCAAATTGAGCTAGTCGAACGTATCTTTTGTATAGCTCATGTATTAAAACCCTAAGTGTACTTTTGGGGGCGTTTTCTCTTTTGATTTGGCAAACCATGTGTATATATTAACTTTTGAAAACTTTTGTATGTCATTTTGATTTGTAAACGCTAAAGTTCAGATGTGAATATTTGTTAGCTATTTCGGTTGGGTTCTGACGGGTCGGTTACTATTCATGGCCGACTCCGGATTTCATTTTTTTATTTTGGGTTATTTTACCATTTTGACTTGTTTACGCTCGTTCGTAAGTTCCGGATCGCTATAGATAGTTCTGGTCTGCATCGTTAGTCCTGGCGAGAGCTGGGCAGGCAGTCCGCTCACCCCTTTGGTTCGCCTTAGGGGAAAGTGGGGCTGTCACAAGTGGTATCAGAGCCACTTCGCGTGGTCTCTGCGCGGAGTGAGACTGGGCCAAGTGGTGTTGTGGTCCTAATTTCATTAATATGTCTAAGTGCTCGTTTGAGCGTAAGTTATGAACCGGGCATGTGATAAGTGTACGAATCATTATCATGGGACTCGAGGAAGCTAGGTATGTATGTCGGGTAGGAATCCTTAATAAAGATGGTTTACTCTTGGGACCGGCCGGCTCGAGTTGTGAATTATCTTAGATGGGATTCTTGCGCCCGGATACGAAAGATGTGAGGGCCTAGGTTAGAAAGGATTTGGTGAACTAGAAAGGCCTTTCCTCGGTGGATCGTTTATATTTGTACTTGACTTAACTACCTGTATGTATGTGTGCGGCCTAATTTTGACTGGCTTGTATATATATGCTTTGATCTTGTTTGGAATGTATAAATGTGTGTTATATAAAAGTTTTGAGTGTTACTTACATGCATCGTGCTTATTTTGGTTTAGTATTATTGCCTAGACCAAGTAAAACTCATGGAAGGTACACGGAGTGGACGGGGCCGTGGGCGTGGAAATAGGCAACCTACGCCTGAAAGGGGTACTGGGGAAACCTCATCTGGACCAAACCCTGAACTTAGTGTTGACCCCAATGTCCAAATAGCTGCTGCCATGCAGCAAATGACTGCTTTGCTAGCCCAAGTGGTGCACCAACAAGGTCAAAACCCTAACCCTAACCCTGGGAATCCTGGTCATCACATGGAGGGCGAGGATAGAGCCCTTGAGAGATTTCAGAAGTTCTCCCCACCCAAATTTCTTGGAGGCCCTGATCCTGACGTAGCTGAGAAGTGGCTGGAGAAGATGATCGATATTTTCGCTGCCTTACACTATACCGAGGAGAGACAGGTGACATTTGCTGTCTTTCAACTGGAGGGAGCCGCCCGTTCCTGGTGGAATGTCATTCGAATGAAATGGGAAAGAGAACAAACCCCGAGGACGTGGGCGAACTTTATGAGAGAATTTAATGCCAAGTTTTTCCCTCCTCTCATCCAAGAAAAGAAGGAAGATGAATTCATTCGGCTTCGCCAGGGAACACAAACCGTAGCCGAGTATGAAAGTCAATTCACTCGGTTGTCTAAGTTTGCGCCTGAACTGATCATAACCGAACAAAGACGGATAAGGCGTTTTATTCAGGGGCTAAATGTTGAGATTCAAAAGGATTTGGCTGTAGCTCAACTTAGTACCTTTAGTGACGCTGTGGAGAAAGCTCAACGGGTTGAAGATGCGAGGCTACAAGTTAGAAACTTCCAAACCAAGAAAAGGGGCTTTTCTGGGAGCAGCTCGGAACAGGAAGATAAGAGCACACCCCCTAAGAGTGGAAAAGGGAACGGGGGAGTACGACAACCGGGGGTGGCCAGTGGTGTCTCATCGGGAGGATCGGGCACTGCTACTCGAGGTCCCTGTGGATACTGCGGAGGGCCAAAGCACACGGAGGCAAATTGTTGGAAGAAAGAAGGAAAATGCCTGCGCTGTGGTAGCGCCGAACATCGAATTGCTAACTGTCCAGCACGACTGCGCGAAAGGAGAGGGACTCCACCACCAACCAAGACTAACTCTCAGCAACCAGCTAAGACCAACCCTGGACAGTCGAAAGAAGAAGGGACTGGAGCGAAAGTACCGGCTCGAGTATATTCCCTGGAGCATCATCAGGTCCCTGACTCGTCTGAGGACGTAGAAGGTACGATCCGTTAGGTACCTTAGATTTGATGGATTCCGCTGATAAGGAATTTCGAGGACGAAATTCTTTTAAGGGGGAGAGAGTGTGAGAACCCGTTTTGCCCTAATATTTTTCCTAGGGTTTATTTCCCCCTTAATTGCATGTTTTCTGCATTTTCGGGCCTAGGAATATTTTTCTGGTAGATTTTATGTGTAATTATAGTTTTTAAATGATTTTTCTAGTATTGGTGAGTTTTTAGAAAATTAAGAATATATTTTGGACGTGGGACCCACTAGTGCGAAAAGTACGGAAAAATTCGGCCAATAAGGTTAAGTTTCGGATACTGGTGGAAATTTATCGGGTGTTAAGAGATAAGTAGAGGGTGACATGGCATTGATGTGAGAGGAACCAAGTGATAGGAAGGCATTAAATGAAGTGCCAAGTGGCACTATGTGATTGGTCCACTTGTTGGACATTTTTGACTTTTCTTACCATGGATTAAATATCTCAAAAATTGACTAAAAATTCATTCTTTCTTACCTCTTGTTGGCCGATTCTCCCTCTTGGACAAGGAAGAAAAACTTCTTCAATTTACAAGCTTCAAACTATCTCAATCTTCCATTCCAACCAATTAAACTTAGATTTGCTCCATAAAATTCTTCCTTCTAGTGCTAGTAAGTTGTTTGGTGAACTTTGTTTGAAGAACTAAGGTGCACAACATCTTCCTCTCTCTTGATTTCTTGGTAAGTGTTGCTTGAACACCCTACTACCTCTAATAATGGTTATATGATGCTTAGAAGTGGCTTGAGTGTTTGAAAATGTGATTTATCTCTTGATTTGGCTTGTTTTGGTGAAGTTTTTATTTTATTGGGAATTTTTCTGGTTTAATATGATCTTGATGTTGGGGGCTTGTATGATGAATTGTAGTGGTTGGAAATGACTCTAGTGGATGTGAAATGTGGATAAATGCAACTAATTTTGGATTTGGTGTGAAAATTGAAAAGCTAGGGTTCTTAAATCCCCAATTCTGTCCGGTTTTGGATCATAGGGTTAGAGGCCGAATTTGACTTTGCTCAAAACATGAAAGTTGTAGGTATTGATGTGATTGAGATGCCTACAAAATTTCAGGTCATTTGGATTAATGTAGAATGAGTTATGACAAAATTACTGTAGCTGTTCTGCTTTGGACAGAATGCGAAAACTGCGATAGTAATTGGCTATTTTGACTGGAATTGGTTTGGATTTTTGAGTTGGTGTCTTCTGATGAAATGTAGCTGAATGTCTTAGCTAACATATGCCTTTGGAATTTCGGCATTTGGACTTGTATGGACTGAGATATACCTATTACAGTTTTCTGTGTTTTGCAAACCTGTTTTGGGAATTCTGGGTTAGTATTTGGCATTTTCTACCTAGTTAAGCTAGGAACTGGATTGAGTGACCTTCTACATTGTTGTAGCCCTGTTTCATAGCTTCGAAACAGTGGGTCTTGCACCCCCATCCGATAACCGTAGAGAATTTTACACCATTACCGCATAATAAGGGCAAAACAGTTTTCTATTTGGGGCGAAGACTAAGGCCATTTTCTAATTTCTGGTTTGCTATTAGGCTCACTTATGCATATGAGGCCTTATTGGGGTTGTGGTTGGCATTGGTTTATGACTCGTTATCGAGTCTCTTTTAGGGCTTGCTTTCATTTCGGTTGTTTCCTAGTTAACTTTTGTACTTGTACCACTTTGAGCCTAGTGAACGGCTTTTGGGAAATGAGATGAATTTTGTGTGAGATGTTGGGACTGATTTGAGGATAGAATGAAGCCTTAATGGCTGGAAAAGTAAGAGATTTAGGGGAAGTGCTGCCCGATTTTCTAGGCCGTTTGGTTCCTTTAAGTTGGGTTTGCCTTTTGGTAGAATGAAAGGCTTTTGGGTTGTTTGCGCCTAGGTCTTCATGCTACCTTTTCGTTTCCAAGAAAATCATGTTTTGCACCTTTGCATTAGTAATTATTTGGCGAGGTATACGACTAGTAGTCGAGCCTCACATGTGCATTCTGTTTACTCGAATCTGGAAGTAAAACCTTCAATTGGTTTATTTTGATTATTTTAGGGTTTCTTGGCGATTAAGGCCAATCTGAAGTGAAAACTTTTGAAGTTGAGCCGGTGAGTGTACCACTCCCCTTCATTGTTGTTTAACTTGATTTTGCTCTGCAATCTGTTTATTTGTTCGAGACGAGGGTGTACTTTATCACACTCGTTCTCTAGTCTGATCATATGCCAATTTACTATGCAAAATTTGAATCTGTTATCTATGTCTGCATCTGTTCGGATTTCTATGACCTATGAGCTCAATCCTGTGGCTAAGTTATTCGAGTCGGGCCGGCAAGGGCCTGGACGATTAGATAACGAACCACGGTAGTCTGTTCGGGGATTTTGGGTATTGAGACCCTTGATCCCGGGTATACTCGAGTATTACCATTTCTGTTCGGTTACGGTGAGCGGGCCCGGTAAAGGGGTGTTTGATGGACGGAATTCGGTGTAAAGAGGGGTCTACGGACGTTTGGTTCTATATACGTTGACGGAGAGTCAACCGGTCTGGATCAAGTACTGCGCTGGAAATTTGGCTCCTGAGAGCCACCCGTATCCTTCTGATTTGAATCATTGGTTCCTTTGCTTTACATCTAGCATGTGTATCTGATTTTGTAAAATGTGAAATGCCATGATTTTTCTGCTATATGTTTGGTACCTCATTGAGCGCAAGCTCACCCCTTTCTGTTCCTTTTGTTTTCCTTACAGGAAAATAAACCCCTTTTGGTCTGGATTTGACAAATGGCTGCCAAATTGAGCTAGTCGAACGTATCTTTTGTATAGCTCATGTATTAAAACCCTAAGTGTACTTTTGGGGGCGTTTTCTCTTTTGATTTGGCAAACCATGTGTATATATTAACTTTTGAAAACTTTTGTATGTCATTTTGATTTGTAAACGCTAAAGTTCAGATGTGAATATTTGTTAGCTATTTCGGTTGGGTTCTGACGGGTCGGTTACTATTCATGGCCGACTCCGGATTTCATTTTTTTATTTTGGGTTATTTTACCATTTTGACTTGTTTACGCTCGTTCGTAAGTTCCGGATCGCTATAGATAGTTCTGGTCTGCATCGTTAGTCCTGGCGAGAGCTGGGCAGGCAGTCCGCTCACCCCTTTGGTTCGCCTTAGGGGAAAGTGGGGCTGTCACAAGTGGTATCAGAGCCACTTCGCGTGGTCTCTGCGCGGAGTGAGACTGGGCCAAGTGGTGTTGTGGTCCTAATTTCATTAATATGTCTAAGTGCTCGTTTGAGCGTAAGTTATGAACCGGGCATGTGATAAGTGTACGAATCATTATCATGGGACTCGAGGAAGCTAGGTATGTATGTCGGGTAGGAATCCTTAATAAAGATGGTTTACTCTTGGGACCGGCCGGCTCGAGTTGTGAATTATCTTAGATGGGATTCTTGCGCCCGGATACGAAAGATGTGAGGGCCTAGGTTAGAAAGGATTTGGTGAACTAGAAAGGCCTTTCCTCGGTGGATCGTTTATATTTGTACTTGACTTAACTACCTGTATGTATGTGTGCGGCCTAATTTTGACTGGCTTGTATATATATGCTTTGATCTTGTTTGGAATGTATAAATGTGTGTTATATAAAAGTTTTGAGTGTTACTTACATGCATCGTGCTTATTTTGGTTTAGTATTATTGCCTAGACCAAGTAAAACTCATGGAAGGTACACGGAGTGGACGGGGCCGTGGGCGTGGAAATAGGCAACCTACGCCTGAAAGGGGTACTGGGGAAACCTCATCTGGACCAAACCCTGAACTTAGTGTTGACCCCAATGTCCAAATAGCTGCTGCCATGCAGCAAATGACTGCTTTGCTAGCCCAAGTGGTGCACCAACAAGGTCAAAACCCTAACCCTAACCCTGGGAATCCTGGTCATCACATGGAGGGCGAGGATAGAGCCCTTGAGAGATTTCAGAAGTTCTCCCCACCCAAATTTCTTGGAGGCCCTGATCCTGACGTAGCTGAGAAGTGGCTGGAGAAGATGATCGATATTTTCGCTGCCTTACACTATACCGAGGAGAGACAGGTGACATTTGCTGTCTTTCAACTGGAGGGAGCCGCCCGTTCCTGGTGGAATGTCATTCGAATGAAATGGGAAAGAGAACAAACCCCGAGGACGTGGGCGAACTTTATGAGAGAATTTAATGCCAAGTTTTTCCCTCCTCTCATCCAAGAAAAGAAGGAAGATGAATTCATTCGGCTTCGCCAGGGAACACAAACCGTAGCCGAGTATGAAAGTCAATTCACTCGGTTGTCTAAGTTTGCGCCTGAACTGATCATAACCGAACAAAGACGGATAAGGCGTTTTATTCAGGGGCTAAATGTTGAGATTCAAAAGGATTTGGCTGTAGCTCAACTTAGTACCTTTAGTGACGCTGTGGAGAAAGCTCAACGGGTTGAAGATGCGAGGCTACAAGTTAGAAACTTCCAAACCAAGAAAAGGGGCTTTTCTGGGAGCAGCTCGGAACAGGAAGATAAGAGCACACCCCCTAAGAGTGGAAAAGGGAACGGGGGAGTACGACAACCGGGGGTGGCCAGTGGTGTCTCATCGGGAGGATCGGGCACTGCTACTCGAGGTCCCTGTGGATACTGCGGAGGGCCAAAGCACACGGAGGCAAATTGTTGGAAGAAAGAAGGAAAATGCCTGCGCTGTGGTAGCGCCGAACATCGAATTGCTAACTGTCCAGCACGACTGCGCGAAAGGAGAGGGACTCCACCACCAACCAAGACTAACTCTCAGCAACCAGCTAAGACCAACCCTGGACAGTCGAAAGAAGAAGGGACTGGAGCGAAAGTACCGGCTCGAGTATATTCCCTGGAGCATCATCAGGTCCCTGACTCGTCTGAGGACGTAGAAGGTACGATCCGTTAGGTACCTTAGATTTGATGGATTCCGCTGATAAGGAATTTCGAGGACGAAATTCTTTTAAGGGGGAGAGAGTGTGAGAACCCGTTTTGCCCTAATATTTTTCCTAGGGTTTATTTCCCCCTTAATTGCATGTTTTCTGCATTTTCGGGCCTAGGAATATTTTTCTGGTAGATTTTATGTGTAATTATAGTTTTTAAATGATTTTTCTAGTATTGGTGAGTTTTTAGAAAATTAAGAATATATTTTGGACGTGGGACCCACTAGTGCGAAAAGTACGGAAAAATTCGGCCAATAAGGTTAAGTTTCGGATACTGGTGGAAATTTATCGGGTGTTAAGAGATAAGTAGAGGGTGACATGGCATTGATGTGAGAGGAACCAAGTGATAGGAAGGCATTAAATGAAGTGCCAAGTGGCACTATGTGATTGGTCCACTTGTTGGACATTTTTGACTTTTCTTACCATGGATTAAATATCTCAAAAATTGACTAAAAATTCATTCTTTCTTACCTCTTGTTGGCCGATTCTCCCTCTTGGACAAGGAAGAAAAACTTCTTCAATTTACAAGCTTCAAACTATCTCAATCTTCCATTCCAACCAATTAAACTTAGATTTGCTCCATAAAATTCTTCCTTCTAGTGCTAGTAAGTTGTTTGGTGAACTTTGTTTGAAGAACTAAGGTGCACAACATCTTCCTCTCTCTTGATTTCTTGGTAAGTGTTGCTTGAACACCCTACTACCTCTAATAATGGTTATATGATGCTTAGAAGTGGCTTGAGTGTTTGAAAATGTGATTTATCTCTTGATTTGGCTTGTTTTGGTGAAGTTTTTATTTTATTGGGAATTTTTCTGGTTTAATATGATCTTGATGTTGGGGGCTTGTATGATGAATTGTAGTGGTTGGAAATGACTCTAGTGGATGTGAAATGTGGATAAATGCAACTAATTTTGGATTTGGTGTGAAAATTGAAAAGCTAGGGTTCTTAAATCCCCAATTCTGTCCGGTTTTGGATCATAGGGTTAGAGGCCGAATTTGACTTTGCTCAAAACATGAAAGTTGTAGGTATTGATGTGATTGAGATGCCTACAAAATTTCAGGTCATTTGGATTAATGTAGAATGAGTTATGACAAAATTACTGTAGCTGTTCTGCTTTGGACAGAATGCGAAAACTGCGATAGTAATTGGCTATTTTGACTGGAATTGGTTTGGATTTTTGAGTTGGTGTCTTCTGATGAAATGTAGCTGAATGTCTTAGCTAACATATGCCTTTGGAATTTCGGCATTTGGACTTGTATGGACTGAGATATACCTATTACAGTTTTCTGTGTTTTGCAAACCTGTTTTGGGAATTCTGGGTTAGTATTTGGCATTTTCTACCTAGTTAAGCTAGGAACTGGATTGAGTGACCTTCTACATTGTTGTAGCCCTGTTTCATAGCTTCGAAACAGTGGGTCTTGCACCCCCATCCGATAACCGTAGAGAATTTTACACCATTACCGCATAATAAGGGCAAAACAGTTTTCTATTTGGGGCGAAGACTAAGGCCATTTTCTAATTTCTGGTTTGCTATTAGGCTCACTTATGCATATGAGGCCTTATTGGGGTTGTGGTTGGCATTGGTTTATGACTCGTTATCGAGTCTCTTTTAGGGCTTGCTTTCATTTCGGTTGTTTCCTAGTTAACTTTTGTACTTGTACCACTTTGAGCCTAGTGAACGGCTTTTGGGAAATGAGATGAATTTTGTGTGAGATGTTGGGACTGATTTGAGGATAGAATGAAGCCTTAATGGCTGGAAAAGTAAGAGATTTAGGGGAAGTGCTGCCCGATTTTCTAGGCCGTTTGGTTCCTTTAAGTTGGGTTTGCCTTTTGGTAGAATGAAAGGCTTTTGGGTTGTTTGCGCCTAGGTCTTCATGCTACCTTTTCGTTTCCAAGAAAATCATGTTTTGCACCTTTGCATTAGTAATTATTTGGCGAGGTATACGACTAGTAGTCGAGCCTCACATGTGCATTCTGTTTACTCGAATCTGGAAGTAAAACCTTCAATTGGTTTATTTTGATTATTTTAGGGTTTCTTGGCGATTAAGGCCAATCTGAAGTGAAAACTTTTGAAGTTGAGCCGGTGAGTGTACCACTCCCCTTCATTGTTGTTTAACTTGATTTTGCTCTGCAATCTGTTTATTTGTTCGAGACGAGGGTGTACTTTATCACACTCGTTCTCTAGTCTGATCATATGCCAATTTACTATGCAAAATTTGAATCTGTTATCTATGTCTGCATCTGTTCGGATTTCTATGACCTATGAGCTCAATCCTGTGGCTAAGTTATTCGAGTCGGGCCGGCAAGGGCCTGGACGATTAGATAACGAACCACGGTAGTCTGTTCGGGGATTTTGGGTATTGAGACCCTTGATCCCGGGTATACTCGAGTATTACCATTTCTGTTCGGTTACGGTGAGCGGGCCCGGTAAAGGGGTGTTTGATGGACGGAATTCGGTGTAAAGAGGGGTCTACGGACGTTTGGTTCTATATACGTTGACGGAGAGTCAACCGGTCTGGATCAAGTACTGCGCTGGAAATTTGGCTCCTGAGAGCCACCCGTATCCTTCTGATTTGAATCATTGGTTCCTTTGCTTTACATCTAGCATGTGTATCTGATTTTGTAAAATGTGAAATGCCATGATTTTTCTGCTATATGTTTGGTACCTCATTGAGCGCAAGCTCACCCCTTTCTGTTCCTTTTGTTTTCCTTACAGGAAAATAAACCCCTTTTGGTCTGGATTTGACAAATGGCTGCCAAATTGAGCTAGTCGAACGTATCTTTTGTATAGCTCATGTATTAAAACCCTAAGTGTACTTTTGGGGGCGTTTTCTCTTTTGATTTGGCAAACCATGTGTATATATTAACTTTTGAAAACTTTTGTATGTCATTTTGATTTGTAAACGCTAAAGTTCAGATGTGAATATTTGTTAGCTATTTCGGTTGGGTTCTGACGGGTCGGTTACTATTCATGGCCGACTCCGGATTTCATTTTTTTATTTTGGGTTATTTTACCATTTTGACTTGTTTACGCTCGTTCGTAAGTTCCGGATCGCTATAGATAGTTCTGGTCTGCATCGTTAGTCCTGGCGAGAGCTGGGCAGGCAGTCCGCTCACCCCTTTGGTTCGCCTTAGGGGAAAGTGGGGCTGTCACAAGTGGTATCAGAGCCACTTCGCGTGGTCTCTGCGCGGAGTGAGACTGGGCCAAGTGGTGTTGTGGTCCTAATTTCATTAATATGTCTAAGTGCTCGTTTGAGCGTAAGTTATGAACCGGGCATGTGATAAGTGTACGAATCATTATCATGGGACTCGAGGAAGCTAGGTATGTATGTCGGGTAGGAATCCTTAATAAAGATGGTTTACTCTTGGGACCGGCCGGCTCGAGTTGTGAATTATCTTAGATGGGATTCTTGCGCCCGGATACGAAAGATGTGAGGGCCTAGGTTAGAAAGGATTTGGTGAACTAGAAAGGCCTTTCCTCGGTGGATCGTTTATATTTGTACTTGACTTAACTACCTGTATGTATGTGTGCGGCCTAATTTTGACTGGCTTGTATATATATGCTTTGATCTTGTTTGGAATGTATAAATGTGTGTTATATAAAAGTTTTGAGTGTTACTTACATGCATCGTGCTTATTTTGGTTTAGTATTATTGCCTAGACCAAGTAAAACTCATGGAAGGTACACGGAGTGGACGGGGCCGTGGGCGTGGAAATAGGCAACCTACGCCTGAAAGGGGTACTGGGGAAACCTCATCTGGACCAAACCCTGAACTTAGTGTTGACCCCAATGTCCAAATAGCTGCTGCCATGCAGCAAATGACTGCTTTGCTAGCCCAAGTGGTGCACCAACAAGGTCAAAACCCTAACCCTAACCCTGGGAATCCTGGTCATCACATGGAGGGCGAGGATAGAGCCCTTGAGAGATTTCAGAAGTTCTCCCCACCCAAATTTCTTGGAGGCCCTGATCCTGACGTAGCTGAGAAGTGGCTGGAGAAGATGATCGATATTTTCGCTGCCTTACACTATACCGAGGAGAGACAGGTGACATTTGCTGTCTTTCAACTGGAGGGAGCCGCCCGTTCCTGGTGGAATGTCATTCGAATGAAATGGGAAAGAGAACAAACCCCGAGGACGTGGGCGAACTTTATGAGAGAATTTAATGCCAAGTTTTTCCCTCCTCTCATCCAAGAAAAGAAGGAAGATGAATTCATTCGGCTTCGCCAGGGAACACAAACCGTAGCCGAGTATGAAAGTCAATTCACTCGGTTGTCTAAGTTTGCGCCTGAACTGATCATAACCGAACAAAGACGGATAAGGCGTTTTATTCAGGGGCTAAATGTTGAGATTCAAAAGGATTTGGCTGTAGCTCAACTTAGTACCTTTAGTGACGCTGTGGAGAAAGCTCAACGGGTTGAAGATGCGAGGCTACAAGTTAGAAACTTCCAAACCAAGAAAAGGGGCTTTTCTGGGAGCAGCTCGGAACAGGAAGATAAGAGCACACCCCCTAAGAGTGGAAAAGGGAACGGGGGAGTACGACAACCGGGGGTGGCCAGTGGTGTCTCATCGGGAGGATCGGGCACTGCTACTCGAGGTCCCTGTGGATACTGCGGAGGGCCAAAGCACACGGAGGCAAATTGTTGGAAGAAAGAAGGAAAATGCCTGCGCTGTGGTAGCGCCGAACATCGAATTGCTAACTGTCCAGCACGACTGCGCGAAAGGAGAGGGACTCCACCACCAACCAAGACTAACTCTCAGCAACCAGCTAAGACCAACCCTGGACAGTCGAAAGAAGAAGGGACTGGAGCGAAAGTACCGGCTCGAGTATATTCCCTGGAGCATCATCAGGTCCCTGACTCGTCTGAGGACGTAGAAGGTACGATCCGTTAGGTACCTTAGATTTGATGGATTCCGCTGATAAGGAATTTCGAGGACGAAATTCTTTTAAGGGGGAGAGAGTGTGAGAACCCGTTTTGCCCTAATATTTTTCCTAGGGTTTATTTCCCCCTTAATTGCATGTTTTCTGCATTTTCGGGCCTAGGAATATTTTTCTGGTAGATTTTATGTGTAATTATAGTTTTTAAATGATTTTTCTAGTATTGGTGAGTTTTTAGAAAATTAAGAATATATTTTGGACGTGGGACCCACTAGTGCGAAAAGTACGGAAAAATTCGGCCAATAAGGTTAAGTTTCGGATACTGGTGGAAATTTATCGGGTGTTAAGAGATAAGTAGAGGGTGACATGGCATTGATGTGAGAGGAACCAAGTGATAGGAAGGCATTAAATGAAGTGCCAAGTGGCACTATGTGATTGGTCCACTTGTTGGACATTTTTGACTTTTCTTACCATGGATTAAATATCTCAAAAATTGACTAAAAATTCATTCTTTCTTACCTCTTGTTGGCCGATTCTCCCTCTTGGACAAGGAAGAAAAACTTCTTCAATTTACAAGCTTCAAACTATCTCAATCTTCCATTCCAACCAATTAAACTTAGATTTGCTCCATAAAATTCTTCCTTCTAGTGCTAGTAAGTTGTTTGGTGAACTTTGTTTGAAGAACTAAGGTGCACAACATCTTCCTCTCTCTTGATTTCTTGGTAAGTGTTGCTTGAACACCCTACTACCTCTAATAATGGTTATATGATGCTTAGAAGTGGCTTGAGTGTTTGAAAATGTGATTTATCTCTTGATTTGGCTTGTTTTGGTGAAGTTTTTATTTTATTGGGAATTTTTCTGGTTTAATATGATCTTGATGTTGGGGGCTTGTATGATGAATTGTAGTGGTTGGAAATGACTCTAGTGGATGTGAAATGTGGATAAATGCAACTAATTTTGGATTTGGTGTGAAAATTGAAAAGCTAGGGTTCTTAAATCCCCAATTCTGTCCGGTTTTGGATCATAGGGTTAGAGGCCGAATTTGACTTTGCTCAAAACATGAAAGTTGTAGGTATTGATGTGATTGAGATGCCTACAAAATTTCAGGTCATTTGGATTAATGTAGAATGAGTTATGACAAAATTACTGTAGCTGTTCTGCTTTGGACAGAATGCGAAAACTGCGATAGTAATTGGCTATTTTGACTGGAATTGGTTTGGATTTTTGAGTTGGTGTCTTCTGATGAAATGTAGCTGAATGTCTTAGCTAACATATGCCTTTGGAATTTCGGCATTTGGACTTGTATGGACTGAGATATACCTATTACAGTTTTCTGTGTTTTGCAAACCTGTTTTGGGAATTCTGGGTTAGTATTTGGCATTTTCTACCTAGTTAAGCTAGGAACTGGATTGAGTGACCTTCTACATTGTTGTAGCCCTGTTTCATAGCTTCGAAACAGTGGGTCTTGCACCCCCATCCGATAACCGTAGAGAATTTTACACCATTACCGCATAATAAGGGCAAAACAGTTTTCTATTTGGGGCGAAGACTAAGGCCATTTTCTAATTTCTGGTTTGCTATTAGGCTCACTTATGCATATGAGGCCTTATTGGGGTTGTGGTTGGCATTGGTTTATGACTCGTTATCGAGTCTCTTTTAGGGCTTGCTTTCATTTCGGTTGTTTCCTAGTTAACTTTTGTACTTGTACCACTTTGAGCCTAGTGAACGGCTTTTGGGAAATGAGATGAATTTTGTGTGAGATGTTGGGACTGATTTGAGGATAGAATGAAGCCTTAATGGCTGGAAAAGTAAGAGATTTAGGGGAAGTGCTGCCCGATTTTCTAGGCCGTTTGGTTCCTTTAAGTTGGGTTTGCCTTTTGGTAGAATGAAAGGCTTTTGGGTTGTTTGCGCCTAGGTCTTCATGCTACCTTTTCGTTTCCAAGAAAATCATGTTTTGCACCTTTGCATTAGTAATTATTTGGCGAGGTATACGACTAGTAGTCGAGCCTCACATGTGCATTCTGTTTACTCGAATCTGGAAGTAAAACCTTCAATTGGTTTATTTTGATTATTTTAGGGTTTCTTGGCGATTAAGGCCAATCTGAAGTGAAAACTTTTGAAGTTGAGCCGGTGAGTGTACCACTCCCCTTCATTGTTGTTTAACTTGATTTTGCTCTGCAATCTGTTTATTTGTTCGAGACGAGGGTGTACTTTATCACACTCGTTCTCTAGTCTGATCATATGCCAATTTACTATGCAAAATTTGAATCTGTTATCTATGTCTGCATCTGTTCGGATTTCTATGACCTATGAGCTCAATCCTGTGGCTAAGTTATTCGAGTCGGGCCGGCAAGGGCCTGGACGATTAGATAACGAACCACGGTAGTCTGTTCGGGGATTTTGGGTATTGAGACCCTTGATCCCGGGTATACTCGAGTATTACCATTTCTGTTCGGTTACGGTGAGCGGGCCCGGTAAAGGGGTGTTTGATGGACGGAATTCGGTGTAAAGAGGGGTCTACGGACGTTTGGTTCTATATACGTTGACGGAGAGTCAACCGGTCTGGATCAAGTACTGCGCTGGAAATTTGGCTCCTGAGAGCCACCCGTATCCTTCTGATTTGAATCATTGGTTCCTTTGCTTTACATCTAGCATGTGTATCTGATTTTGTAAAATGTGAAATGCCATGATTTTTCTGCTATATGTTTGGTACCTCATTGAGCGCAAGCTCACCCCTTTCTGTTCCTTTTGTTTTCCTTACAGGAAAATAAACCCCTTTTGGTCTGGATTTGACAAATGGCTGCCAAATTGAGCTAGTCGAACGTATCTTTTGTATAGCTCATGTATTAAAACCCTAAGTGTACTTTTGGGGGCGTTTTCTCTTTTGATTTGGCAAACCATGTGTATATATTAACTTTTGAAAACTTTTGTATGTCATTTTGATTTGTAAACGCTAAAGTTCAGATGTGAATATTTGTTAGCTATTTCGGTTGGGTTCTGACGGGTCGGTTACTATTCATGGCCGACTCCGGATTTCATTTTTTTATTTTGGGTTATTTTACCATTTTGACTTGTTTACGCTCGTTCGTAAGTTCCGGATCGCTATAGATAGTTCTGGTCTGCATCGTTAGTCCTGGCGAGAGCTGGGCAGGCAGTCCGCTCACCCCTTTGGTTCGCCTTAGGGGAAAGTGGGGCTGTCACAAGTGGTATCAGAGCCACTTCGCGTGGTCTCTGCGCGGAGTGAGACTGGGCCAAGTGGTGTTGTGGTCCTAATTTCATTAATATGTCTAAGTGCTCGTTTGAGCGTAAGTTATGAACCGGGCATGTGATAAGTGTACGAATCATTATCATGGGACTCGAGGAAGCTAGGTATGTATGTCGGGTAGGAATCCTTAATAAAGATGGTTTACTCTTGGGACCGGCCGGCTCGAGTTGTGAATTATCTTAGATGGGATTCTTGCGCCCGGATACGAAAGATGTGAGGGCCTAGGTTAGAAAGGATTTGGTGAACTAGAAAGGCCTTTCCTCGGTGGATCGTTTATATTTGTACTTGACTTAACTACCTGTATGTATGTGTGCGGCCTAATTTTGACTGGCTTGTATATATATGCTTTGATCTTGTTTGGAATGTATAAATGTGTGTTATATAAAAGTTTTGAGTGTTACTTACATGCATCGTGCTTATTTTGGTTTAGTATTATTGCCTAGACCAAGTAAAACTCATGGAAGGTACACGGAGTGGACGGGGCCGTGGGCGTGGAAATAGGCAACCTACGCCTGAAAGGGGTACTGGGGAAACCTCATCTGGACCAAACCCTGAACTTAGTGTTGACCCCAATGTCCAAATAGCTGCTGCCATGCAGCAAATGACTGCTTTGCTAGCCCAAGTGGTGCACCAACAAGGTCAAAACCCTAACCCTAACCCTGGGAATCCTGGTCATCACATGGAGGGCGAGGATAGAGCCCTTGAGAGATTTCAGAAGTTCTCCCCACCCAAATTTCTTGGAGGCCCTGATCCTGACGTAGCTGAGAAGTGGCTGGAGAAGATGATCGATATTTTCGCTGCCTTACACTATACCGAGGAGAGACAGGTGACATTTGCTGTCTTTCAACTGGAGGGAGCCGCCCGTTCCTGGTGGAATGTCATTCGAATGAAATGGGAAAGAGAACAAACCCCGAGGACGTGGGCGAACTTTATGAGAGAATTTAATGCCAAGTTTTTCCCTCCTCTCATCCAAGAAAAGAAGGAAGATGAATTCATTCGGCTTCGCCAGGGAACACAAACCGTAGCCGAGTATGAAAGTCAATTCACTCGGTTGTCTAAGTTTGCGCCTGAACTGATCATAACCGAACAAAGACGGATAAGGCGTTTTATTCAGGGGCTAAATGTTGAGATTCAAAAGGATTTGGCTGTAGCTCAACTTAGTACCTTTAGTGACGCTGTGGAGAAAGCTCAACGGGTTGAAGATGCGAGGCTACAAGTTAGAAACTTCCAAACCAAGAAAAGGGGCTTTTCTGGGAGCAGCTCGGAACAGGAAGATAAGAGCACACCCCCTAAGAGTGGAAAAGGGAACGGGGGAGTACGACAACCGGGGGTGGCCAGTGGTGTCTCATCGGGAGGATCGGGCACTGCTACTCGAGGTCCCTGTGGATACTGCGGAGGGCCAAAGCACACGGAGGCAAATTGTTGGAAGAAAGAAGGAAAATGCCTGCGCTGTGGTAGCGCCGAACATCGAATTGCTAACTGTCCAGCACGACTGCGCGAAAGGAGAGGGACTCCACCACCAACCAAGACTAACTCTCAGCAACCAGCTAAGACCAACCCTGGACAGTCGAAAGAAGAAGGGACTGGAGCGAAAGTACCGGCTCGAGTATATTCCCTGGAGCATCATCAGGTCCCTGACTCGTCTGAGGACGTAGAAGGTACGATCCGTTAGGTACCTTAGATTTGATGGATTCCGCTGATAAGGAATTTCGAGGACGAAATTCTTTTAAGGGGGAGAGAGTGTGAGAACCCGTTTTGCCCTAATATTTTTCCTAGGGTTTATTTCCCCCTTAATTGCATGTTTTCTGCATTTTCGGGCCTAGGAATATTTTTCTGGTAGATTTTATGTGTAATTATAGTTTTTAAATGATTTTTCTAGTATTGGTGAGTTTTTAGAAAATTAAGAATATATTTTGGACGTGGGACCCACTAGTGCGAAAAGTACGGAAAAATTCGGCCAATAAGGTTAAGTTTCGGATACTGGTGGAAATTTATCGGGTGTTAAGAGATAAGTAGAGGGTGACATGGCATTGATGTGAGAGGAACCAAGTGATAGGAAGGCATTAAATGAAGTGCCAAGTGGCACTATGTGATTGGTCCACTTGTTGGACATTTTTGACTTTTCTTACCATGGATTAAATATCTCAAAAATTGACTAAAAATTCATTCTTTCTTACCTCTTGTTGGCCGATTCTCCCTCTTGGACAAGGAAGAAAAACTTCTTCAATTTACAAGCTTCAAACTATCTCAATCTTCCATTCCAACCAATTAAACTTAGATTTGCTCCATAAAATTCTTCCTTCTAGTGCTAGTAAGTTGTTTGGTGAACTTTGTTTGAAGAACTAAGGTGCACAACATCTTCCTCTCTCTTGATTTCTTGGTAAGTGTTGCTTGAACACCCTACTACCTCTAATAATGGTTATATGATGCTTAGAAGTGGCTTGAGTGTTTGAAAATGTGATTTATCTCTTGATTTGGCTTGTTTTGGTGAAGTTTTTATTTTATTGGGAATTTTTCTGGTTTAATATGATCTTGATGTTGGGGGCTTGTATGATGAATTGTAGTGGTTGGAAATGACTCTAGTGGATGTGAAATGTGGATAAATGCAACTAATTTTGGATTTGGTGTGAAAATTGAAAAGCTAGGGTTCTTAAATCCCCAATTCTGTCCGGTTTTGGATCATAGGGTTAGAGGCCGAATTTGACTTTGCTCAAAACATGAAAGTTGTAGGTATTGATGTGATTGAGATGCCTACAAAATTTCAGGTCATTTGGATTAATGTAGAATGAGTTATGACAAAATTACTGTAGCTGTTCTGCTTTGGACAGAATGCGAAAACTGCGATAGTAATTGGCTATTTTGACTGGAATTGGTTTGGATTTTTGAGTTGGTGTCTTCTGATGAAATGTAGCTGAATGTCTTAGCTAACATATGCCTTTGGAATTTCGGCATTTGGACTTGTATGGACTGAGATATACCTATTACAGTTTTCTGTGTTTTGCAAACCTGTTTTGGGAATTCTGGGTTAGTATTTGGCATTTTCTACCTAGTTAAGCTAGGAACTGGATTGAGTGACCTTCTACATTGTTGTAGCCCTGTTTCATAGCTTCGAAACAGTGGGTCTTGCACCCCCATCCGATAACCGTAGAGAATTTTACACCATTACCGCATAATAAGGGCAAAACAGTTTTCTATTTGGGGCGAAGACTAAGGCCATTTTCTAATTTCTGGTTTGCTATTAGGCTCACTTATGCATATGAGGCCTTATTGGGGTTGTGGTTGGCATTGGTTTATGACTCGTTATCGAGTCTCTTTTAGGGCTTGCTTTCATTTCGGTTGTTTCCTAGTTAACTTTTGTACTTGTACCACTTTGAGCCTAGTGAACGGCTTTTGGGAAATGAGATGAATTTTGTGTGAGATGTTGGGACTGATTTGAGGATAGAATGAAGCCTTAATGGCTGGAAAAGTAAGAGATTTAGGGGAAGTGCTGCCCGATTTTCTAGGCCGTTTGGTTCCTTTAAGTTGGGTTTGCCTTTTGGTAGAATGAAAGGCTTTTGGGTTGTTTGCGCCTAGGTCTTCATGCTACCTTTTCGTTTCCAAGAAAATCATGTTTTGCACCTTTGCATTAGTAATTATTTGGCGAGGTATACGACTAGTAGTCGAGCCTCACATGTGCATTCTGTTTACTCGAATCTGGAAGTAAAACCTTCAATTGGTTTATTTTGATTATTTTAGGGTTTCTTGGCGATTAAGGCCAATCTGAAGTGAAAACTTTTGAAGTTGAGCCGGTGAGTGTACCACTCCCCTTCATTGTTGTTTAACTTGATTTTGCTCTGCAATCTGTTTATTTGTT
The DNA here is from genome assembly GCF_036785885.1 of Coffea arabica. Taxonomy (NCBI): domain Eukaryota; kingdom Viridiplantae; phylum Streptophyta; class Magnoliopsida; order Gentianales; family Rubiaceae; genus Coffea; species Coffea arabica. Next base: position 42,480,314 of record NC_092329.1, read on the forward strand.
CGAGACGAGGGTGTACTTTATCACACTCGTTCTCTAGTCTGATCATATGCCAATTTACTATGCAAAATTTGAATCTGTTATCTATGTCTGCATCTGTTCGGATTTCTATGACCTATGAGCTCAATCCTGTGGCTAAGTTATTCGAGTCGGGCCGGCAAGGGCCTGGACGATTAGATAACGAACCACGGTAGTCTGTTCGGGGATTTTGGGTATTGAGACCCTTGATCCCGGGTATACTCGAGTATTACCATTTCTGTTCGGTTACGGTGAGCGGGCCCGGTAAAGGGGTGTTTGATGGACGGAATTCGGTGTAAAGAGGGGTCTACGGACGTTTGGTTCTATATACGTTGACGGAGAGTCAACCGGTCTGGATCAAGTACTGCGCTGGAAATTTGGCTCCTGAGAGCCACCCGTATCCTTCTGATTTGAATCATTGGTTCCTTTGCTTTACATCTAGCATGTGTATCTGATTTTGTAAAATGTGAAATGCCATGATTTTTCTGCTATATGTTTGGTACCTCATTGAGCGCAAGCTCACCCCTTTCTGTTCCTTTTGTTTTCCTTACAGGAAAATAAACCCCTTTTGGTCTGGATTTGACAAATGGCTGCCAAATTGAGCTAGTCGAACGTATCTTTTGTATAGCTCATGTATTAAAACCCTAAGTGTACTTTTGGGGGCGTTTTCTCTTTTGATTTGGCAAACCATGTGTATATATTAACTTTTGAAAACTTTTGTATGTCATTTTGATTTGTAAACGCTAAAGTTCAGATGTGAATATTTGTTAGCTATTTCGGTTGGGTTCTGACGGGTCGGTTACTATTCATGGCCGACTCCGGATTTCATTTTTTTATTTTGGGTTATTTTACCATTTTGACTTGTTTACGCTCGTTCGTAAGTTCCGGATCGCTATAGATAGTTCTGGTCTGCATCGTTAGTCCTGGCGAGAGCTGGGCAGGCAGTCCGCTCACCCCTTTGGTTCGCCTTAGGGGAAAGTGGGGCTGTCACAAGTGGTATCAGAGCCACTTCGCGTGGTCTCTGCGCGGAGTGAGACTGGGCCAAGTGGTGTTGTGGTCCTAATTTCATTAATATGTCTAAGTGCTCGTTTGAGCGTAAGTTATGAACCGGGCATGTGATAAGTGTACGAATCATTATCATGGGACTCGAGGAAGCTAGGTATGTATGTCGGGTAGGAATCCTTAATAAAGATGGTTTACTCTTGGGACCGGCCGGCTCGAGTTGTGAATTATCTTAGATGGGATTCTTGCGCCCGGATACGAAAGATGTGAGGGCCTAGGTTAGAAAGGATTTGGTGAACTAGAAAGGCCTTTCCTCGGTGGATCGTTTATATTTGTACTTGACTTAACTACCTGTATGTATGTGTGCGGCCTAATTTTGACTGGCTTGTATATATATGCTTTGATCTTGTTTGGAATGTATAAATGTGTGTTATATAAAAGTTTTGAGTGTTACTTACATGCATCGTGCTTATTTTGGTTTAGTATTATTGCCTAGACCAAGTAAAACTCATGGAAGGTACACGGAGTGGACGGGGCCGTGGGCGTGGAAATAGGCAACCTACGCCTGAAAGGGGTACTGGGGAAACCTCATCTGGACCAAACCCTGAACTTAGTGTTGACCCCAATGTCCAAATAGCTGCTGCCATGCAGCAAATGACTGCTTTGCTAGCCCAAGTGGTGCACCAACAAGGTCAAAACCCTAACCCTAACCCTGGGAATCCTGGTCATCACATGGAGGGCGAGGATAGAGCCCTTGAGAGATTTCAGAAGTTCTCCCCACCCAAATTTCTTGGAGGCCCTGATCCTGACGTAGCTGAGAAGTGGCTGGAGAAGATGATCGATATTTTCGCTGCCTTACACTATACCGAGGAGAGACAGGTGACATTTGCTGTCTTTCAACTGGAGGGAGCCGCCCGTTCCTGGTGGAATGTCATTCGAATGAAATGGGAAAGAGAACAAACCCCGAGGACGTGGGCGAACTTTATGAGAGAATTTAATGCCAAGTTTTTCCCTCCTCTCATCCAAGAAAAGAAGGAAGATGAATTCATTCGGCTTCGCCAGGGAACACAAACCGTAGCCGAGTATGAAAGTCAATTCACTCGGTTGTCTAAGTTTGCGCCTGAACTGATCATAACCGAACAAAGACGGATAAGGCGTTTTATTCAGGGGCTAAATGTTGAGATTCAAAAGGATTTGGCTGTAGCTCAACTTAGTACCTTTAGTGACGCTGTGGAGAAAGCTCAACGGGTTGAAGATGCGAGGCTACAAGTTAGAAACTTCCAAACCAAGAAAAGGGGCTTTTCTGGGAGCAGCTCGGAACAGGAAGATAAGAGCACACCCCCTAAGAGTGGAAAAGGGAACGGGGGAGTACGACAACCGGGGGTGGCCAGTGGTGTCTCATCGGGAGGATCGGGCACTGCTACTCGAGGTCCCTGTGGATACTGCGGAGGGCCAAAGCACACGGAGGCAAATTGTTGGAAGAAAGAAGGAAAATGCCTGCGCTGTGGTAGCGCCGAACATCGAATTGCTAACTGTCCAGCACGACTGCGCGAAAGGAGAGGGACTCCACCACCAACCAAGACTAACTCTCAGCAACCAGCTAAGACCAACCCTGGACAGTCGAAAGAAGAAGGGACTGGAGCGAAAGTACCGGCTCGAGTATATTCCCTGGAGCATCATCAGGTCCCTGACTCGTCTGAGGACGTAGAAGGTACGATCCGTTAGGTACCTTAGATTTGATGGATTCCGCTGATAAGGAATTTCGAGGACGAAATTCTTTTAAGGGGGAGAGAGTGTGAGAACCCGTTTTGCCCTAATATTTTTCCTAGGGTTTATTTCCCCCTTAATTGCATGTTTTCTGCATTTTCGGGCCTAGGAATATTTTTCTGGTAGATTTTATGTGTAATTATAGTTTTTAAATGATTTTTCTAGTATTGGTGAGTTTTTAGAAAATTAAGAATATATTTTGGACGTGGGACCCACTAGTGCGAAAAGTACGGAAAAATTCGGCCAATAAGGTTAAGTTTCGGATACTGGTGGAAATTTATCGGGTGTTAAGAGATAAGTAGAGGGTGACATGGCATTGATGTGAGAGGAACCAAGTGATAGGAAGGCATTAAATGAAGTGCCAAGTGGCACTATGTGATTGGTCCACTTGTTGGACATTTTTGACTTTTCTTACCATGGATTAAATATCTCAAAAATTGACTAAAAATTCATTCTTTCTTACCTCTTGTTGGCCGATTCTCCCTCTTGGACAAGGAAGAAAAACTTCTTCAATTTACAAGCTTCAAACTATCTCAATCTTCCATTCCAACCAATTAAACTTAGATTTGCTCCATAAAATTCTTCCTTCTAGTGCTAGTAAGTTGTTTGGTGAACTTTGTTTGAAGAACTAAGGTGCACAACATCTTCCTCTCTCTTGATTTCTTGGTAAGTGTTGCTTGAACACCCTACTACCTCTAATAATGGTTATATGATGCTTAGAAGTGGCTTGAGTGTTTGAAAATGTGATTTATCTCTTGATTTGGCTTGTTTTGGTGAAGTTTTTATTTTATTGGGAATTTTTCTGGTTTAATATGATCTTGATGTTGGGGGCTTGTATGATGAATTGTAGTGGTTGGAAATGACTCTAGTGGATGTGAAATGTGGATAAATGCAACTAATTTTGGATTTGGTGTGAAAATTGAAAAGCTAGGGTTCTTAAATCCCCAATTCTGTCCGGTTTTGGATCATAGGGTTAGAGGCCGAATTTGACTTTGCTCAAAACATGAAAGTTGTAGGTATTGATGTGATTGAGATGCCTACAAAATTTCAGGTCATTTGGATTAATGTAGAATGAGTTATGACAAAATTACTGTAGCTGTTCTGCTTTGGACAGAATGCGAAAACTGCGATAGTAATTGGCTATTTTGACTGGAATTGGTTTGGATTTTTGAGTTGGTGTCTTCTGATGAAATGTAGCTGAATGTCTTAGCTAACATATGCCTTTGGAATTTCGGCATTTGGACTTGTATGGACTGAGATATACCTATTACAGTTTTCTGTGTTTTGCAAACCTGTTTTGGGAATTCTGGGTTAGTATTTGGCATTTTCTACCTAGTTAAGCTAGGAACTGGATTGAGTGACCTTCTACATTGTTGTAGCCCTGTTTCATAGCTTCGAAACAGTGGGTCTTGCACCCCCATCCGATAACCGTAGAGAATTTTACACCATTACCGCATAATAAGGGCAAAACAGTTTTCTATTTGGGGCGAAGACTAAGGCCATTTTCTAATTTCTGGTTTGCTATTAGGCTCACTTATGCATATGAGGCCTTATTGGGGTTGTGGTTGGCATTGGTTTATGACTCGTTATCGAGTCTCTTTTAGGGCTTGCTTTCATTTCGGTTGTTTCCTAGTTAACTTTTGTACTTGTACCACTTTGAGCCTAGTGAACGGCTTTTGGGAAATGAGATGAATTTTGTGTGAGATGTTGGGACTGATTTGAGGATAGAATGAAGCCTTAATGGCTGGAAAAGTAAGAGATTTAGGGGAAGTGCTGCCCGATTTTCTAGGCCTCTGCAATCTGTTTATTTGTTCGAGACGAGGGTGTACTTTATCACACTCGTTCTCTAGTCTGATCATATGCCAATTTACTATGCAAAATTTGAATCTGTTATCTATGTCTGCATCTGTTCGGATTTCTATGACCTATGAGCTCAATCCTGTGGCTAAGTTATTCGAGTCGGGCCGGCAAGGGCCTGGACGATTAGATAACGAACCACGGTAGTCTGTTCGGGGATTTTGGGTATTGAGACCCTTGATCCCGGGTATACTCGAGTATTACCATTTCTGTTCGGTTACGGTGAGCGGGCCCGGTAAAGGGGTGTTTGATGGACGGAATTCGGTGTAAAGAGGGGTCTACGGACGTTTGGTTCTATATACGTTGACGGAGAGTCAACCGGTCTGGATCAAGTACTGCGCTGGAAATTTGGCTCCTGAGAGCCACCCGTATCCTTCTGATTTGAATCATTGGTTCCTTTGCTTTACATCTAGCATGTGTATCTGATTTTGTAAAATGTGAAATGCCATGATTTTTCTGCTATATGTTTGGTACCTCATTGAGCGCAAGCTCACCCCTTTCTGTTCCTTTTGTTTTCCTTACAGGAAAATAAACCCCTTTTGGTCTGGATTTGACAAATGGCTGCCAAATTGAGCTAGTCGAACGTATCTTTTGTATAGCTCATGTATTAAAACCCTAAGTGTACTTTTGGGGGCGTTTTCTCTTTTGATTTGGCAAACCATGTGTATATATTAACTTTTGAAAACTTTTGTATGTCATTTTGATTTGTAAACGCTAAAGTTCAGATGTGAATATTTGTTAGCTATTTCGGTTGGGTTCTGACGGGTCGGTTACTATTCATGGCCGACTCCGGATTTCATTTTTTTATTTTGGGTTATTTTACCATTTTGACTTGTTTACGCTCGTTCGTAAGTTCCGGATCGCTATAGATAGTTCTGGTCTGCATCGTTAGTCCTGGCGAGAGCTGGGCAGGCAGTCCGCTCACCCCTTTGGTTCGCCTTAGGGGAAAGTGGGGCTGTCACAAATTGCTTTCAAGAGGAGGGGAATATGCGAGTCAAGCTATGCCATCGGATAAGGTTCAAATCCCACTAGGACTAGTTACACAAGCTCGAGCAGTTCATTCAATTTCATCGCAGCAAAGACGTTATAAGGCGCGGGCACGCTTTATAAGGATACGTCTTCTGCCATTTAATTGATTCACTGCAGTAAAGTCATTATAAGGCGTGGGCACGCTTTATAAGCTCAAGTCATCTGCCCATCTAGTCACATTTGTTGTTTTAGTTAAGTCGTTTGTAATAAGGGCTTTATGGTCCATAGCCTTGCTTTATTTACCTAAGCGATGACCTCACAAGGTTATTTACCTAAGGGATGACCTCATAAGGTTCGGTCAAGCCCACAATTCTTAGTCTTATGGAAATTGTCAAGCCTACAATTCTTAGTCTTAGTCAAGCCCACAATTCTAGACTAGTTCCATATTATTTAGTTGTTCATCTCTATGTAAGGCTATAAATAGCCCACACTTCCAATGGTTTTAGGGATTCAATCAATAAATCAAATTTTGAGAGTTTTCTTGGTTTCTTCAAGGCTTCTTGAATACCTTAGAATTTCTCTAGGTGTTCGTGACTTATCAATCTAGAATCGCACTAGGTTGTGGCGTCTTCTACCATTATACCAAGGTTCGTTAACCACATGATTAACGGGTTGAGGTCATCCACTCCAAACTTGGTGTCCTCTTGTCGATCCTAAAGGTAACCTTTTACGGGTTTCATCACAAGGTTGGCGACATTCGTATCAGTTGGTAATCAGAGCTAGTTAAGAGGTATCACGTTATATCCCTTTATTTATTTCCTTTTCGAGTCAAGTTGTCCAAAATTCTGTTTTCGTGTTCTAAGTTTGCTACCCACAATTTCCAGATTTGTTACATTGTGTTCTTGCGTTATTTTTCCAGATTTATCGCGTCATAAACTTGCGTCTAGTTGTTGTTAATTGCTGTGGTTAGCCTTGTTTGGTCCAGCCTTTTTTTTGTGTGTCTTATTCTTGATTCTTTGTTTGTGTTTGCGTCTTGTTTCTATTCTATTATATCCATTTAATTCTAGTCTTTTGTTCTATTTGATCATCCTAGGTTACTGTTCATCCGAAAAATCAGTTTGTAACAGGGGTTTTAGAGTCCTATCTAGTTTTTACCTTATGTTCTTGTCGTTTACATACAAAAAAAAATATAGCTGGCTGACCTTACAAAATTCTTGGAAATCTGTCTTGATCAAAACTTGGGTTTCTTGAAGCTCTTGATTGTTTAAAACCAAAATCTTGAAGTTCTTGGAACTTTAGTTGGGGATTCTTGAAAGCCTCCAGAATTGACCATTGATAAGAAGAACATTCAGCCATGAAATTTGACTCTTGAAAGCTTTCAAATTTGACCACTGATTGTGATAAATGCCTTCCTAAAAGCTTACCATCAAACAAAAAAAGGAGCACCAATCCTACTCCAATTCCAAGTTGGATTTGACTAGTTTAGTCCAACTTGAATAAGGCTGTCCAGATTTACTTCAATTTCATTTTTTTTACAGCCTATTAAATCCTTATTGGGATAGGAAAAGAGGATTAGTTCCAGAATAATCCAGTGTTGGTGCGCTCTTTTAGGCAGTTGTTTATCTTTATAGCTTTCTTGAATCAGTTGTTTAGTTTTTTTTCCCAGTAATTTCCAGCCAGAGTAGTGTCCAAATTTCCAAGTCTTGTGTAGAGTCATTTGCCAAGTTTTTGTGTTGCGTAACTAGTAGTCCCTTTGTCATGCGTCTACGCATTTTTTCCAGTAAATTCCAGCAGATTTTTTTCCAGTTCTTTTGAGTCTTACACCTCCTCAAATTTCCAGCTTATAACAAGCCACATTTGAGTAGATTCTTGTACGAAGCTGGTTGAACTTTTCAGGAAAATTTTCTACTTTCTTCAAGGGAAGCAAGCAGAACCTTGAGAAAATTAGAGTGTTTTAAACACTTGAGTGATACACGAGTGGCGAGTGTAAACATGTGAGCTTGTGTGGTGAGGAAAAATATCTTTTGTTTCACTAATTTTTTGCAGGTTTGCTTATACATCATGGCGAATACGAGGCATTTAAAAGCTAGCTTACAACATCTTCTTCCTGATCCTAAGGGAGTCAAAGAAGTGGCATTACGTGATGTAGATGAGCAATTGGATATCGTCAAATCTCAGTTGCATGGTTGGTTTTATACTCGTTGTGGTGTCAAAGATAAAACATGCCATTGATAGGAGTTGTGAAGTCAAACTTGCAAGCGCAATCATGGTTCACAAATTAAATCTTCCAACCATTGATCATCTTCAACCGTATAAGTTGCCGAGTGCTCATGGTGATGTTTGGGTTACTAAGCACACACTTGTATCTATTCAAATTGGCAAGTATGTGGATGAGGTGTTGTGTGATGTAGTCCCAATTCAAATGACACATGTGTTGCTGGGCAAGGCGTGGATGTTGAGGCGAGAAGTTAAATATGATGGACATACTAATAAGTATTCCTTCGTATTTAATGGTCGTCGTTCTGCACTTGTACCACATATTTATGACCAACTTTGTATTGATCTAGTATACATGAAAAGTGAGCATGAGCATTATAGTATGAAAAAAGAGCTAGATGAGGGAATTGTGACTGATGGGGTAAAATCCGAGGGAGTTGAAAAGGAGAAAGAGGTTGAGAATAATGAGAGGAAAAAGACAGCTATTGAGCATGAGAAAGAGATTGAAAAATCCAAAGTATTGACTGAGATTTTAAGTTTCAACAAAAATGAGAGTGAGGGGACTTATTGCCATTCTAACAACCTTAACATTGCTCTGTCTAGTGTTCCTTGTTTTGTGCAGGTTAAGCAAAGTGCAATCGCTTTGATCATACAATGTTCCATCCCAAAGTCACTTGTGCAATTTCCGAGTTTCCATGGAGTTTGTCTTTTAGGAGTTAGATCAATTTGGTTCCCATTCATGGAATCGGATGATTTCAACGCTGTTCACGTCTTTGGAGGATCAAACTATGTGTACCCTCAAGACGTTAGAATTGACCATGTTCCACGAGTTTACACAAGGGGCGAGGTCTTCAATGGGCACTACAATACCTATGCTCATCTTTCACCCAGTCCACTTGAAGCTCCAACTTCACCATGTCAGCTTCCATACTTTGCAAGCTTATCCAAGTTTGAGGAGTCTGATTTCATAGGATCTACATCGCATCACTTTGAGGATCCTTACCTCATGATCACAAGCGATCAAGTTGGGCATACACTGAAACTGGTTCGTGAGATTCAAAGTTCAACAAGGTTTACTTTCCAGCTTAGCAAGTGGTTTATGCATTGGATGAAACTTGTGGTAATCATAACAAAATTGAATCGACGGCATGTAACACTTCTTATTATCGTTCATGCTTCAATTTGTGGGCAAATTGCTTTCAAGAGGAGGGGAATATGCGAGTCAAGCTATGCCATCGGATAAGGTTCAAATCCCACTAGGACTAGTTACACAAGCTCGAGCAGTTCATTCAATTTCATCGCAGCAAAGACGTTATAAGGCGCGGGCACGCTTTATAAGGATACGTCTTCTGCCATTTAATTGATTCACTGCAGTAAAGTCATTATAAGGCGTGGGCACGCTTTATAAGCTCAAGTCATCTGCCCATCTAGTCACATTTGTTGTTTTAGTTAAGTCGTTTGTAATAAGGGCTTTATGGTCCATAGCCTTGCTTTATTTACCTAAGCGATGACCTCACAAGGTTATTTACCTAAGGGATGACCTCATAGGGTTCGGTCAAGCCCACAATTCTTAGTCTTATGGAAATTGTCAAGCCTACAATTCTTAGTCTTAGTCAAGCCCACAATTCTAGACTAGTTCCATATTATTTAGTTGTTCATCTCTATGTAAGGCTATAAATAGCCCACACTTCCAATGGTTTTAGGGATTCAATCAATAAATCAAATTTTGAGAGTTTTCTTGGTTTCTTCAAGGCTTCTTGAATACCTTAGAATTTCTCTAGGTGTTCGTGACTTATCAATCTAGAATCGCACTAGGTTGTGGCGTCTTCTACCATTATACCAAGGTTCGTTAACCACATGATTAACGGGTTGAGGTCATCCACTCCAAACTTGGTGTCCTCTTGTCGATCCTAAAGGTAACCCTTTACGGGTTTCATCACAAGGTTGGCGACATTCGTATCAGTTGGTAATCAGAGCTAGTTAAGAGGTATCACGTTATATCCCTTTATTTATTTCCTTTTCGAGTCAAGTTGTCCAAAATTCTGTTTTCGTGTTCTAAGTTTGCTACCCACAATTTCCAGATTTGTTACATTGTGTTCTTGCGTTATTTTTCCAGATTTATCGCGTCATAAACTTGCGTCTAGTTGTTGTTAATTGCTGTGGTTAGCCTTGTTTGGTCCAGCCTTTTTTTTGTGTGTCTTATTCTTGATTCTTTGTTTGTGTTTGCGTCTTGTTTCTATTCTATTATATCCATTTAATTCTAGTCTTTTGTTCTATTTGATCATCCTAGGTTACTGTTCATCCGAAAAATCAGTTTGTAACAGGGGTTTTAGAGTCCTATCTAGTTTTTACCTTATGTTCTTGTCGTTTACATACAAAAAAAAAAAATATAGCTGGCTGACCCTACAAAATTCTTGGAAATCTGTCTTGATCAAAACTTGGGTTTCTTGAAGCTCTTGATTGTTTAAAACCAAAATCTTGAAGTTCTTGGAACTTTAGTTGGGGATTCTTGAAAGCCTCCAGAATTGACCATTGATAAGAAGAACATTCAGCCATGAAATTTGACTCTTGAAAGCTTTCAAATTTGACCACTGATTGTGATAAATGCCTTCCTAAAAGCTTACCATCAAACAAAAAAAGGAGCACCAATCCTACTCCAATTCCAAGTTGGATTTGACTAGTTTAGTCCAACTTGAATAAGGCTGTCCAGATTTACTTCAATTTCATTTTTTTTACAGCCTATTAAATCCTTATTGGGATAGGAAAAGAGGATTAGTTCCAGAATAATCCAGTGTTGGTGCGCTCTTTTAGGCAGTTGTTTATCTTTATAGCTTTCTTGAATCAGTTGTTTAGTTTTTTTTCCCAGTAATTTCCAGCCAGAGTAGTGTCCAAATTTCCAAGTCTTGTGTAGAGTCATTTGCCAAGTTTTTGTGTTGCGTAACTAGTAGTCCCTTTGTCATGCGTCTACGCATTTTTTCCAGTAAATTCCAGCAGATTTTTTTCCAGTTCTTTTGAGTCTTACACCTCCTCAAATTTCCAGCTTATAACAAGCCACATTTGAGTAGATTCTTGTACGAAGCTGGTTGAACTTTTCAGGAAAATTTTCTACTTTCTTCAAGGGAAGCAAGCAGAACCTTGAGAAAATTAGAGTGTTTTAAACACTTGAGTGATACACGAGTGGCGAGTGTAAACATGTGAGCTTGTGTGGTGAGGAAAAATATCTTTTGTTTCACTAATTTTTTGCAGGTTTGCTTATACATCATGGCGAATACGAGGCATTTAAAAGCTAGCTTACAACATCTTCTTCCTGATCCTAAGGGAGTCAAAGAAGTGGCATTACGTGATGTAGATGAGCAATTGGATATCGTCAAATCTCAGTTGCATGGTTGGTTTTATACTCGTTGTGGTGTCAAAGATAAAACATGCCATTGATAGGAGTTGTGAAGTCAAACTTGCAAGCGCAATCATGGTTCACAAATTAAATCTTCCAACCATTGATCATCTTCAACCGTATAAGTTGCCGAGTGCTCATGGTGATGTTTGGGTTACTAAGCACACACTTGTATCTATTCAAATTGGCAAGTATGTGGATGAGGTGTTGTGTGATGTAGTCCCAATTCAAATGACACATGTGTTGCTGGGCAAGGCGTGGATGTTGAGGCGAGAAGTTAAATATGATGGACATACTAATAAGTATTCCTTCGTATTTAATGGTCGTCGTTCTGCACTTGTACCACATATTTATGACCAACTTTGTATTGATCTAGTATACATGAAAAGTGAGCATGAGCATTATAGTATGAAAAAAGAGCTAGATGAGGGAATTGTGACTGATGGGGTAAAATCCGAGGGAGTTGAAAAGGAGAAAGAGGTTGAGAATAATGAGAGGAAAAAGACAGCTATTGAGCATGAGAAAGAGATTGAAAAATCCAAAGTATTGACTGAGATTTTAAGTTTCAACAAAAATGAGAGTGAGGGGACTTATTGCCATTCTAACAACCTTAACATTGCTCTGTCTAGTGTTCCTTGTTTTGTGCAGGTTAAGCAAAGTGCAATCGCTTTGATCATACAATGTTCCATCCCAAAGTCACTTGTGCAATTTCCGAGTTTCCATGGAGTTTGTCTTTTAGGAGTTAGATCAATTTGGTTCCCATTCATGGAATCGGATGATTTCAACGCTGTTCACGTCTTTGGAGGATCAAACTATGTGTACCCTCAAGACGTTAGAATTGACCATGTTCCACGAGTTTACACAAGGGGCGAGGTCTTCAATGGGCACTACAATACCTATGCTCATCTTTCACCCAGTCCACTTGAAGCTCCAACTTCACCATGTCAGCTTCCATACTTTGCAAGCTTATCCAAGTTTGAGGAGTCTGATTTCATAGGATCTACATCGCATCACTTTGAGGATCCTTACCTCATGATCACAAGCGATCAAGTTGGGCATACACTGAAACTGGTTCGTGAGATTCAAAGTTCAACAAGGTTTACTTTCCAGCTTAGCAAGTGGTTTATGCATTGGATGAAACTTGTGGTAATCATAACAAAATTGAATCGACGGCATGTAACACTTCTTATTATCGTTCATGCTTCAATTTGTGGGCAAATTGCTTTCAAGAGGAGGGGAATATGCGAGTCAAGCTATGCCATCGGATAAGGTTCAAATCCCACTAGGACTAGTTACACAAGCTCGAGCAGTTCATTCAATTTCATCGCAGCAAAGACGTTATAAGGCGCGGGCACGCTTTATAAGGATACGTCTTCTGCCATTTAATTGATTCACTGCAGTAAAGTCATTATAAGGCGTGGGCACGCTTTATAAGCTCAAGTCATCTGCCCATCTAGTCACATTTGTTGTTTTAGTTAAGTCGTTTGTAATAAGGGCTTTATGGTCCATAGCCTTGCTTTATTTACCTAAGCGATGACCTCACAAGGTTATTTACCTAAGGGATGACCTCATAAGGTTCGGTCAAGCCCACAATTCTTAGTCTTATGGAAATTGTCAAGCCTACAATTCTTAGTCTTAGTCAAGCCCACAATTCTAGACTAGTTCCATATTATTTAGTTGTTCATCTCTATGTAAGGCTATAAATAGCCCACACTTCCAATGGTTTTAGGGATTCAATCAATAAATCAAATTTTGAGAGTTTTCTTGGTTTCTTCAAGGCTTCTTGAATACCTTAGAATTTCTCTAGGTGTTCGTGACTTATCAATCTAGAATCGCACTAGGTTGTGGCGTCTTCTACCATTATACCAAGGTTCGTTAACCACATGATTAACGGGTTGAGGTCATCCACTCCAAACTTGGTGTCCTCTTGTCGATCCTAAAGGTAACCTTTTACGGGTTTCATCACAAGGTTGGCGACATTCGTATCAGTTGGTAATCAGAGCTAGTTAAGAGGTATCACGTTATATCCCTTTATTTATTTCCTTTTCGAGTCAAGTTGTCCAAAATTCTGTTTTCGTGTTCTAAGTTTGCTACCCACAATTTCCAGATTTGTTACATTGTGTTCTTGCGTTATTTTTCCAGATTTATCGCGTCATAAACTTGCGTCTAGTTGTTGTTAATTGCTGTGGTTAGCCTTGTTTGGTCCAGCCTTTTTTTTGTGTGTCTTATTCTTGATTCTTTGTTTGTGTTTGCGTCTTGTTTCTATTCTATTATATCCATTTAATTCTAGTCTTTTGTTCTATTTGATCATCCTAGGTTACTGTTCATCCGAAAAATCAGTTTGTAACAGGGGTTTTAGAGTCCTATCTAGTTTTTACCTTATGTTCTTGTCGTTTACATACAAAAAAAAATATAGCTGGCTGACCTTACAAAATTCTTGGAAATCTGTCTTGATCAAAACTTGGGTTTCTTGAAGCTCTTGATTGTTTAAAACCAAAATCTTGAAGTTCTTGGAACTTTAGTTGGGGATTCTTGAAAGCCTCCAGAATTGACCATTGATAAGAAGAACATTCAGCCATGAAATTTGACTCTTGAAAGCTTTCAAATTTGACCACTGATTGTGATAAATGCCTTCCTAAAAGCTTACCATCAAACAAAAAAAGGAGCACCAATCCTACTCCAATTCCAAGTTGGATTTGACTAGTTTAGTCCAACTTGAATAAGGCTGTCCAGATTTACTTCAATTTCATTTTTTTTACAGCCTATTAAATCCTTATTGGGATAGGAAAAGAGGATTAGTTCCAGAATAATCCAGTGTTGGTGCGCTCTTTTAGGCAGTTGTTTATCTTTATAGCTTTCTTGAATCAGTTGTTTAGTTTTTTTTCCCAGTAATTTCCAGCCAGAGTAGTGTCCAAATTTCCAAGTCTTGTGTAGAGTCATTTGCCAAGTTTTTGTGTTGCGTAACTAGTAGTCCCTTTGTCATGCGTCTACGCATTTTTTCCAGTAAATTCCAGCAGATTAGCTAGATGAGGGAATTGTGACTGATGGGGTAAAATCCGAGGGAGTTGAAAAGGAGAAAGAGGTTGAGAATAATGAGAGGAAAAAGACAGCTATTGAGCATGAGAAAGAGATTGAAAAATCCAAAGTATTGACTGAGATTTTAAGTTTCAACAAAAATGAGAGTGAGGGGACTTATTGCCATTCTAACAACCTTAACATTGCTCTGTCTAGTGTTCCTTGTTTTGTGCAGGTTAAGCAAAGTGCAATCGCTTTGATCATACAATGTTCCATCCCAAAGTCACTTGTGCAATTTCCGAGTTTCCATGGAGTTTGTCTTTTAGGAGTTAGATCAATTTGGTTCCCATTCATGGAATCGGATGATTTCAACGCTGTTCACGTCTTTGGAGGATCAAACTATGTGTACCCTCAAGACGTTAGAATTGACCATGTTCCACGAGTTTACACAAGGGGCGAGGTCTTCAATGGGCACTACAATACCTATGCTCATCTTTCACCCAGTCCACTTGAAGCTCCAACTTCACCATGTCAGCTTCCATACTTTGCAAGCTTATCCAAGTTTGAGGAGTCTGATTTCATAGGATCTACATCGCATCACTTTGAGGATCCTTACCTCATGATCACAAGCGATCAAGTTGGGCATACACTGAAACTGGTTCGTGAGATTCAAAGTTCAACAAGGTTTACTTTCCAGCTTAGCAAGTGGTTTATGCATTGGATGAAACTTGTGGTAATCATAACAAAATTGAATCGACGGCATGTAACACTTCTTATTATCGTTCATGCTTCAATTTGTGGGCAAATTGCTTTCAAGAGGAGGGGAATATGCGAGTCAATCTATGCCATCGGATAAGGTTCAAATCCCACTAGGACTAGTTACACAAGCTCGAGCAGTTCATTCAATTTCATCGCAGCAAAGACGTTATAAGGCGCGGGCACGCTTTATAAGGATACGTCTTCTGCCATTTAATTGATTCACTGCAGTAAAGTCATTATAAGGCGTGGGCACGCTTTATAAGCTCAAGTCATCTGCCCATCTAGTCACATTTGTTGTTTTAGTTAAGTCGTTTGTAATAAGGGCTTTATGGTCCATAGCCTTGCTTTATTTACCTAAGCGATGACCTCACAAGGTTATTTACCTAAGGGATGACCTCATAAGGTTCGGTCAAGCCCACAATTCTTAGTCTTATGGAAATTGTCAAGCCTACAATTCTTAGTCTTAGTCAAGCCCACAATTCTAGACTAGTTCCATATTATTTAGTTGTTCATCTCTATGTAAGGCTATAAATAGCCCACACTTCCAATGGTTTTAGGGATTCAATCAATAAATCAAATTTTGAGAGTTTTTTTGGTTTCTTCAAGGCTTCTTGAATACCTTAGAATTTCTCTAGGTGTTCGTGACTTATCAATCTAGAATCGCACTAGGTTGTGGCGTCTTCTACCATTATACCAAGGTTCGTTAACCACATGATTAACGGGTTGAGGTCATCCACTCCAAACTTGGTGTCCTCTTGTCGATCCTAAAGGTAACCTTTTACGGGTTTCATCACAAGGTTGGCGACATTCGTATCAGTTGGTAATCAGAGCTAGTTAAGAGGTATCACGTTATATCCCTTTATTTATTTCCTTTTCGAGTCAAGTTGTCCAAAATTCTGTTTTCGTGTTCTAAGTTTGCTACCCACAATTTCCAGATTTGTTACATTGTGTTCTTGCGTTATTTTTCCAGATTTATCGCGTCATAAACTTGCGTCTAGTTGTTGTTAATTGCTGTGGTTAGCCTTGTTTGGTCCAGCCTTTTTTTTGTGTGTCTTATTCTTGATTCTTTGTTTGTGTTTGCGTCTTGTTTCTATTCTATTATATCCATTTAATTCTAGTCTTTTGTTCTATTTGATCATCCTAGGTTACTGTTCATCCGAAAAATCAGTTTGTAACAGGGGTTTTAGAGTCCTATCTAGTTTTTACCTTATGTTCTTGTCGTTTACATACAAAAAAAAATATAGCTGGCTGACCCTACAAAATTCTTGGAAATCTGTCTTGATCAAAACTTGGGTTTCTTGAAGCTCTTGATTGTTTAAAACCAAAATCTTGAAGTTCTTGGAACTTTAGTTGGGGATTCTTGAAAGCCTCCAGAATTGACCATTGATAAGAAGAACATTCAGCCATGAAATTTGACTCTTGAAAGCTTTCAAATTTGACCACTGATTGTGATAAATGCCTTCCTAAAAAAGCTTACCATCAAACAAAAAAAGGAGCACCAATCCTACTCCAATTCCAAGTTGGATTTGACTAGTTTAGTCCAACTTGAATAAGGCTGTCCAGATTTACTTCAATTTCATTTTTTTTACAGCCTATTAAATCCTTATTGGGATAGGAAAAGAGGATTAGTTCCAGAATAATCCAAGAATTTCCACTATCCATTATTTCCTAAATCGCTGCAACAAGAACCAGTGTTGGTGCGCTCTTTTAGGCAGTTGTTTATCTTTATAGCTTTCTTGAATCAGTTGTTTAGTTTTTTTTCCCATTAATTTCCAGCCAGAGTAGTGTCCAAATTTCCAAGTCTTGTGTAGAGTCATTTGCCAAGTTTTTGTGTTGCGTAACTAGTAGTCCCTTTGTCATGCGTCTACGCATTTTTTCCAGTAAATTCCAGCAGATTTTTTTCCAGTTCTTTTGAGTCTTACACCTCCTCAAATTTCCAGCTTATAACAAGCCACATTTGAGTAGATTCTTGTACGAAGCTGGTTGAACTTTTCAGGAAAATTTTCTACTTTCTTCAAGGGAAGCAAGCAGAACCTTGAGAAAATTAGAGTGTTTTAAACACTTGAGTGATACACGAGTGGCGAGTGTAAACATGTGAGCTTGTGTGGTGAGGAAAAATATCTTTTGTTTCACTAATTTTTTGCAGGTTTCCTTATACATCATGGCGAATACGAGGCATTTAAAAGCTAGCTTACAACATCTTCTTCCTGATCCTAAGGGAGTCAAAGAAGTGGCATTACGTGATGTAGATGAGCAATTGGATATCGTCATATCTCAGTCGCATGGTTGGTTTTATACTCGTTGTGGTGTCAAAGATAAAACATGCCATTGATAGGAGTTGTGAAGTCAAACTTGCAAGCGCAATCATGGTTCACAAATTAAATCTTCCAACCATTGATCATCTTCAACCGTATAAGTTGCCGAGTGCTCATGGTGATGTTTGGGTTACTAAGCACACACTTGTATCTATTCAAATTGGCAAGTATGTGGATGAGGTGTTGTGTGATGTAGTCCCAATTCAAATGACACATGTGTTGCTGGGCAAGGCGTGGATGTTGAGGCGAGAAGTTAAATATGATGGACATACTAATAAGTATTCCTTCGTATTTAATGGTCGTCGTTCTGCACTTGTACCACATATTTATGACCAACTTTGTATTGATCTAGTATACATGAAAAGTGAGCATGAGCATTATAGTATGAAAAAAGAGCTAGATGAGGGAATTGTGACTGATGGGGTAAAATCCGAGGGAGTTGAAAAGGAGAAAGAGGTTGAGAATAATGAGAGGAAAAAGACAGCTATTGAGCATGAGAAAGAGATTGAAAAATCCAAAGTATTGACTGAGATTTTAAGTTTCAACAAAAATGAGAGTGAGGGGACTTATTGCCATTCTAACAACCTTAACATTGCTCTGTCTAGTGTTCCTTGTTTTGTGCAGGTTAAGCAAAGTGCAATCGCTTTGATCATACAATGTTCCATCCCAAAGTCACTTGTGCAATTTCCGAGTTTCCATGGAGTTTGTCTTTTAGGAGTTAGATCAATTTGGTTCCCATTCATGGAATCGGATGATTTCAACGCTGTTCACGTCTTTGGAGGATCAAACTATGTGTACCCTCAAGACGTTAGAATTGACCATGTTCCACGAGTTTACACAAGGGGCGAGGTCTTCAATGGGCACTACAATACCTATGCTCATCTTTCACCCAGTCCACTTGAAGCTCCAACTTCACCATGTCAGCTTCCATACTTTGCAAGCTTATCCAAGTTTGAGGAGTCTGATTTCATAGGATCTACATCGCATCACTTTGAGGATCCTTACCTCATGATCACAAGCGATCAAGTTGGGCATACACTGAAACTGGTTCGTGAGATTCAAAGTTCAACAAGGTTTACTTTCCAGCTTAGCAAGTGGTTTATGCATTGGATGAAACTTGTGGTAATCATAACAAAATTGAATCGACGGCATGTAACACTTCTTATTATCGTTCATGCTTCAATTTGTGGGCAAATTGCTTTCAAGAGGAGGGGAATATGCGAGTCAATCTATGCCATCGGATAAGGTTCAAATCCCACTAGGACTAGTTACACAAGCTCGAGCAGTTCATTCAATTTCATCGCAGCAAAGACGTTATAAGGCGCGGGCACGCTTTATAAGGATACGTCTTCTGCCATTTAATTGATTCACTGCAGTAAAGTCATTATAAGGCGTGGGCACGCTTTATAAGCTCAAGTCATCTGCCCATCTAGTCACATTTGTTGTTTTAGTTAAGTCGTTTGTAATAAGGGCTTTATGGTCCATAGCCTTGCTTTATTTACCTAAGCGATGACCTCACAAGGTTATTTACCTAAGGGATGACCTCATAAGGTTCGGTCAAGCCCACAATTCTTAGTCTTATGGAAATTGTCAAGCCTACAATTCTTAGTCTTAGTCAAGCCCACAATTCTAGACTAGTTCCATATTATTTAGTTGTTCATCTCTATGTAAGGCTATAAATAGCCCACACTTCCAATGGTTTTAGGGATTCAATCAATAAATCAAATTTTGAGAGTTTTTTTGGTTTCTTCAAGGCTTCTTGAATACCTTAGAATTTCTCTAGGTGTTCGTGACTTATCAATCTAGAATCGCACTAGGTTGTGGCGTCTTCTACCATTATACCAAGGTTCGTTAACCACATGATTAACGGGTTGAGGTCATCCACTCCAAACTTGGTGTCCTCTTGTCGATCCTAAAGGTAACCTTTTACGGGTTTCATCACAAGGTTGGCGACATTCGTATCAGTTGGTAATCAGAGCTAGTTAAGAGGTATCACGTTATATCCCTTTATTTATTTCCTTTTCGAGTCAAGTTGTCCAAAATTCTGTTTTCGTGTTCTAAGTTTGCTACCCACAATTTCCAGATTTGTTACATTGTGTTCTTGCGTTATTTTTCCAGATTTATCGCGTCATAAACTTGCGTCTAGTTGTTGTTAATTGCTGTGGTTAGCCTTGTTTGGTCCAGCCTTTTTTTTGTGTGTCTTATTCTTGATTCTTTGTTTGTGTTTGCGTCTTGTTTCTATTCTATTATATCCATTTAATTCTAGTCTTTTGTTCTATTTGATCATCCTAGGTTACTGTTCATCCGAAAAATCAGTTTGTAACAGGGGTTTTAGAGTCCTATCTAGTTTTTACCTTATGTTCTTGTCGTTTACATACAAAAAAAAATATAGCTGGCTGACCCTACAAAATTCTTGGAAATCTGTCTTGATCAAAACTTGGGTTTCTTGAAGCTCTTGATTGTTTAAAACCAAAATCTTGAAGTTCTTGGAACTTTAGTTGGGGATTCTTGAAAGCCTCCAGAATTGACCATTGATAAGAAGAACATTCAGCCATGAAATTTGACTCTTGAAAGCTTTCAAATTTGACCACTGATTGTGATAAATGCCTTCCTAAAAAAGCTTACCATCAAACAAAAAAAGGAGCACCAATCCTACTCCAATTCCAAGTTGGATTTGACTAGTTTAGTCCAACTTGAATAAGGCTGTCCAGATTTACTTCAATTTCATTTTTTTTACAGCCTATTAAATCCTTATTGGGATAGGAAAAGAGGATTAGTTCCAGAATAATCCAAGAATTTCCACTATCCATTATTTCCTAAATCGCTGCAACAAGAACCAGTGTTGGTGCGCTCTTTTAGGCAGTTGTTTATCTTTATAGCTTTCTTGAATCAGTTGTTTAGTTTTTTTTCCCATTAATTTCCAGCCAGAGTAGTGTCCAAATTTCCAAGTCTTGTGTAGAGTCATTTGCCAAGTTTTTGTGTTGCGTAACTAGTAGTCCCTTTGTCATGCGTCTACGCATTTTTTCCAGTAAATTCCAGCAGATTTTTTTCCAGTTCTTTTGAGTCTTACACCTCCTCAAATTTCCAGCTTATAACAAGCCACATTTGAGTAGATTCTTGTACGAAGCTGGTTGAACTTTTCAGGAAAATTTTCTACTTTCTTCAAGGGAAGCAAGCAGAACCTTGAGAAAATTAGAGTGTTTTAAACACTTGAGTGATACACGAGTGGCGAGTGTAAACATGTGAGCTTGTGTGGTGAGGAAAAATATCTTTTGTTTCACTAATTTTTTGCAGGTTTCCTTATACATCATGGCGAATACGAGGCATTTAAAAGCTAGCTTACAACATCTTCTTCCTGATCCTAAGGGAGTCAAAGAAGTGGCATTACGTGATGTAGATGAGCAATTGGATATCGTCATATCTCAGTCGCATGGTTGGTTTTATACTCGTTGTGGTGTCAAAGATAAAACATGCCATTGATAGGAGTTGTGAAGTCAAACTTGCAAGCGCAATCATGGTTCACAAATTAAATCTTCCAACCATTGATCATCTTCAACCGTATAAGTTGCCGAGTGCTCATGGTGATGTTTGGGTTACTAAGCACACACTTGTATCTATTCAAATTGGCAAGTATGTGGATGAGGTGTTGTGTGATGTAGTCCCAATTCAAATGACACATGTGTTGCTGGGCAAGGCGTGGATGTTGAGGCGAGAAGTTAAATATGATGGACATACTAATAAGTATTCCTTCGTATTTAATGGTCGTCGTTCTGCACTTGTACCACATATTTATGACCAACTTTGTATTGATCTAGTATACATGAAAAGTGAGCATGAGCATTATAGTATGAAAAAAGAGCTAGATGAGGGAATTGTGACTGATGGGGTAAAATCCGAGGGAGTTGAAAAGGAGAAAGAGGTTGAGAATAATGAGAGGAAAAAGACAGCTATTGAGCATGAGAAAGAGATTGAAAAATCCAAAGTATTGACTGAGATTTTAAGTTTCAACAAAAATGAGAGTGAGGGGACTTATTGCCATTCTAACAACCTTAACATTGCTCTGTCTAGTGTTCCTTGTTTTGTGCAGGTTAAGCAAAGTGCAATCGCTTTGATCATACAATGTTCCATCCCAAAGTCACTTGTGCAATTTCCGAGTTTCCATGGAGTTTGTCTTTTAGGAGTTAGATCAATTTGGTTCCCATTCATGGAATCGGATGATTTCAACGCTGTTCACGTCTTTGGAGGATCAAACTATGTGTACCCTCAAGACGTTAGAATTGACCATGTTCCACGAGTTTACACAAGGGGCGAGGTCTTCAATGGGCACTACAATACCTATGCTCATCTTTCACCCAGTCCACTTGAAGCTCCAACTTCACCATGTCAGCTTCCATACTTTGCAAGCTTATCCAAGTTTGAGGAGTCTGATTTCATAGGATCTACATCGCATCACTTTGAGGATCCTTACCTCATGATCACAAGCGATCAAGTTGGGCATACACTGAAACTGGTTCGTGAGATTCAAAGTTCAACAAGGTTTACTTTCCAGCTTAGCAAGTGGTTTATGCATTGGATGAAACTTGTGGTAATCATAACAAAATTGAATCGACGGCATGTAACACTTCTTATTATCGTTCATGCTTCAATTTGTGGGCAAATTGCTTTCAAGAGGAGGGGAATATGCGAGTCAATCTATGCCATCGGATAAGGTTCAAATCCCACTAGGACTAGTTACACAAGCTCGAGCAGTTCATTCAATTTCATCGCAGCAAAGACGTTATAAGGCGCGGGCACGCTTTATAAGGATACGTCTTCTGCCATTTAATTGATTCACTGCAGTAAAGTCATTATAAGGCGTGGGCACGCTTTATAAGCTCAAGTCATCTGCCCATCTAGTCACATTTGTTGTTTTAGTTAAGTCGTTTGTAATAAGGGCTTTATGGTCCATAGCCTTGCTTTATTTACCTAAGCGATGACCTCACAAGGTTATTTACCTAAGGGATGACCTCATAAGGTTCGGTCAAGCCCACAATTCTTAGTCTTATGGAAATTGTCAAGCCTACAATTCTTAGTCTTAGTCAAGCCCACAATTCTAGACTAGTTCCATATTATTTAGTTGTTCATCTCTATGTAAGGCTATAAATAGCCCACACTTCCAATGGTTTTAGGGATTCAATCAATAAATCAAATTTTGAGAGTTTTTTTGGTTTCTTCAAGGCTTCTTGAATACCTTAGAATTTCTCTAGGTGTTCGTGACTTATCAATCTAGAATCGCACTAGGTTGTGGCGTCTTCTACCATTATACCAAGGTTCGTTAACCACATGATTAACGGGTTGAGGTCATCCACTCCAAACTTGGTGTCCTCTTGTCGATCCTAAAGGTAACCTTTTACGGGTTTCATCACAAGGTTGGCGACATTCGTATCAGTTGGTAATCAGAGCTAGTTAAGAGGTATCACGTTATATCCCTTTATTTATTTCCTTTTCGAGTCAAGTTGTCCAAAATTCTGTTTTCGTGTTCTAAGTTTGCTACCCACAATTTCCAGATTTGTTACATTGTGTTCTTGCGTTATTTTTCCAGATTTATCGCGTCATAAACTTGCGTCTAGTTGTTGTTAATTGCTGTGGTTAGCCTTGTTTGGTCCAGCCTTTTTTTTGTGTGTCTTATTCTTGATTCTTTGTTTGTGTTTGCGTCTTGTTTCTATTCTATTATATCCATTTAATTCTAGTCTTTTGTTCTATTTGATCATCCTAGGTTACTGTTCATCCGAAAAATCAGTTTGTAACAGGGGTTTTAGAGTCCTATCTAGTTTTTACCTTATGTTCTTGTCGTTTACATACAAAAAAAAATATAGCTGGCTGACCCTACAAAATTCTTGGAAATCTGTCTTGATCAAAACTTGGGTTTCTTGAAGCTCTTGATTGTTTAAAACCAAAATCTTGAAGTTCTTGGAACTTTAGTTGGGGATTCTTGAAAGCCTCCAGAATTGACCATTGATAAGAAGAACATTCAGCCATGAAATTTGACTCTTGAAAGCTTTCAAATTTGACCACTGATTGTGATAAATGCCTTCCTAAAAAAGCTTACCATCAAACAAAAAAAGGAGCACCAATCCTACTCCAATTCCAAGTTGGATTTGACTAGTTTAGTCCAACTTGAATAAGGCTGTCCAGATTTACTTCAATTTCATTTTTTTTACAGCCTATTAAATCCTTATTGGGATAGGAAAAGAGGATTAGTTCCAGAATAATCCAAGAATTTCCACTATCCATTATTTCCTAAATCGCTGCAACAAGAACCAGTGTTGGTGCGCTCTTTTAGGCAGTTGTTTATCTTTATAGCTTTCTTGAATCAGTTGTTTAGTTTTTTTTCCCATTAATTTCCAGCCAGAGTAGTGTCCAAATTTCCAAGTCTTGTGTAGAGTCATTTGCCAAGTTTTTGTGTTGCGTAACTAGTAGTCCCTTTGTCATGCGTCTACGCATTTTTTCCAGTAAATTCCAGCAGATTTTTTTCCAGTTCTTTTGAGTCTTACACCTCCTCAAATTTCCAGCTTATAACAAGCCACATTTGAGTAGATTCTTGTACGAAGCTGGTTGAACTTTTCAGGAAAATTTTCTACTTTCTTCAAGGGAAGCAAGCAGAACCTTGAGAAAATTAGAGTGTTTTAAACACTTGAGTGATACACGAGTGGCGAGTGTAAACATGTGAGCTTGTGTGGTGAGGAAAAATATCTTTTGTTTCACTAATTTTTTGCAGGTTTCCTTATACATCATGGCGAATACGAGGCATTTAAAAGCTAGCTTACAACATCTTCTTCCTGATCCTAAGGGAGTCAAAGAAGTGGCATTACGTGATGTAGATGAGCAATTGGATATCGTCATATCTCAGTCGCATGGTTGGTTTTATACTCGTTGTGGTGTCAAAGATAAAACATGCCATTGATAGGAGTTGTGAAGTCAAACTTGCAAGCGCAATCATGGTTCACAAATTAAATCTTCCAACCATTGATCATCTTCAACCGTATAAGTTGCCGAGTGCTCATGGTGATGTTTGGGTTACTAAGCACACACTTGTATCTATTCAAATTGGCAAGTATGTGGATGAGGTGTTGTGTGATGTAGTCCCAATTCAAATGACACATGTGTTGCTGGGCAAGGCGTGGATGTTGAGGCGAGAAGTTAAATATGATGGACATACTAATAAGTATTCCTTCGTATTTAATGGTCGTCGTTCTGCACTTGTACCACATATTTATGACCAACTTTGTATTGATCTAGTATACATGAAAAGTGAGCATGAGCATTATAGTATGAAAAAAGAGCTAGATGAGGGAATTGTGACTGATGGGGTAAAATCCGAGGGAGTTGAAAAGGAGAAAGAGGTTGAGAATAATGAGAGGAAAAAGACAGCTATTGAGCATGAGAAAGAGATTGAAAAATCCAAAGTATTGACTGAGATTTTAAGTTTCAACAAAAATGAGAGTGAGGGGACTTATTGCCATTCTAACAACCTTAACATTGCTCTGTCTAGTGTTCCTTGTTTTGTGCAGGTTAAGCAAAGTGCAATCGCTTTGATCATACAATGTTCCATCCCAAAGTCACTTGTGCAATTTCCGAGTTTCCATGGAGTTTGTCTTTTAGGAGTTAGATCAATTTGGTTCCCATTCATGGAATCGGATGATTTCAACGCTGTTCACGTCTTTGGAGGATCAAACTATGTGTACCCTCAAGACGTTAGAATTGACCATGTTCCACGAGTTTACACAAGGGGCGAGGTCTTCAATGGGCACTACAATACCTATGCTCATCTTTCACCCAGTCCACTTGAAGCTCCAACTTCACCATGTCAGCTTCCATACTTTGCAAGCTTATCCAAGTTTGAGGAGTCTGATTTCATAGGATCTACATCGCATCACTTTGAGGATCCTTACCTCATGATCACAAGCGATCAAGTTGGGCATACACTGAAACTGGTTCGTGAGATTCAAAGTTCAACAAGGTTTACTTTCCAGCTTAGCAAGTGGTTTATGCATTGGATGAAACTTGTGGTAATCATAACAAAATTGAATCGACGGCATGTAACACTTCTTATTATCGTTCATGCTTCAATTTGTGGGCAAATTGCTTTCAAGAGGAGGGGAATATGCGAGTCAATCTATGCCATCGGATAAGGTTCAAATCCCACTAGGACTAGTTACACAAGCTCGAGCAGTTCATTCAATTTCATCGCAGCAAAGACGTTATAAGGCGCGGGCACGCTTTATAAGGATACGTCTTCTGCCATTTAATTGATTCACTGCAGTAAAGTCATTATAAGGCGTGGGCACGCTTTATAAGCTCAAGTCATCTGCCCATCTAGTCACATTTGTTGTTTTAGTTAAGTCGTTTGTAATAAGGGCTTTATGGTCCATAGCCTTGCTTTATTTACCTAAGCGATGACCTCACAAGGTTATTTACCTAAGGGATGACCTCATAAGGTTCGGTCAAGCCCACAATTCTTAGTCTTATGGAAATTGTCAAGCCTACAATTCTTAGTCTTAGTCAAGCCCACAATTCTAGACTAGTTCCATATTATTTAGTTGTTCATCTCTATGTAAGGCTATAAATAGCCCACACTTCCAATGGTTTTAGGGATTCAATCAATAAATCAAATTTTGAGAGTTTTTTTGGTTTCTTCAAGGCTTCTTGAATACCTTAGAATTTCTCTAGGTGTTCGTGACTTATCAATCTAGAATCGCACTAGGTTGTGGCGTCTTCTACCATTATACCAAGGTTCGTTAACCACATGATTAACGGGTTGAGGTCATCCACTCCAAACTTGGTGTCCTCTTGTCGATCCTAAAGGTAACCTTTTACGGGTTTCATCACAAGGTTGGCGACATTCGTATCAGTTGGTAATCAGAGCTAGTTAAGAGGTATCACGTTATATCCCTTTATTTATTTCCTTTTCGAGTCAAGTTGTCCAAAATTCTGTTTTCGTGTTCTAAGTTTGCTACCCACAATTTCCAGATTTGTTACATTGTGTTCTTGCGTTATTTTTCCAGATTTATCGCGTCATAAACTTGCGTCTAGTTGTTGTTAATTGCTGTGGTTAGCCTTGTTTGGTCCAGCCTTTTTTTTGTGTGTCTTATTCTTGATTCTTTGTTTGTGTTTGCGTCTTGTTTCTATTCTATTATATCCATTTAATTCTAGTCTTTTGTTCTATTTGATCATCCTAGGTTACTGTTCATCCGAAAAATCAGTTTGTAACAGGGGTTTTAGAGTCCTATCTAGTTTTTACCTTATGTTCTTGTCGTTTACATACAAAAAAAAATATAGCTGGCTGACCCTACAAAATTCTTGGAAATCTGTCTTGATCAAAACTTGGGTTTCTTGAAGCTCTTGATTGTTTAAAACCAAAATCTTGAAGTTCTTGGAACTTTAGTTGGGGATTCTTGAAAGCCTCCAGAATTGACCATTGATAAGAAGAACATTCAGCC
The DNA here is from genome assembly GCF_036785885.1 of Coffea arabica. Classification (NCBI taxonomy): domain Eukaryota; kingdom Viridiplantae; phylum Streptophyta; class Magnoliopsida; order Gentianales; family Rubiaceae; genus Coffea; species Coffea arabica. Next base: position 42,507,100 of record NC_092329.1, read on the forward strand.
ATGAAATTTGACTCTTGAAAGCTTTCAAATTTGACCACTGATTGTGATAAATGCCTTCCTAAAAAAGCTTACCATCAAACAAAAAAAGGAGCACCAATCCTACTCCAATTCCAAGTTGGATTTGACTAGTTTAGTCCAACTTGAATAAGGCTGTCCAGATTTACTTCAATTTCATTTTTTTTACAGCCTATTAAATCCTTATTGGGATAGGAAAAGAGGATTAGTTCCAGAATAATCCAAGAATTTCCACTATCCATTATTTCCTAAATCGCTGCAACAAGAACCAGTGTTGGTGCGCTCTTTTAGGCAGTTGTTTATCTTTATAGCTTTCTTGAATCAGTTGTTTAGTTTTTTTTCCCATTAATTTCCAGCCAGAGTAGTGTCCAAATTTCCAAGTCTTGTGTAGAGTCATTTGCCAAGTTTTTGTGTTGCGTAACTAGTAGTCCCTTTGTCATGCGTCTACGCATTTTTTCCAGTAAATTCCAGCAGATTTTTTTCCAGTTCTTTTGAGTCTTACACCTCCTCAAATTTCCAGCTTATAACAAGCCACATTTGAGTAGATTCTTGTACGAAGCTGGTTGAACTTTTCAGGAAAATTTTCTACTTTCTTCAAGGGAAGCAAGCAGAACCTTGAGAAAATTAGAGTGTTTTAAACACTTGAGTGATACACGAGTGGCGAGTGTAAACATGTGAGCTTGTGTGGTGAGGAAAAATATCTTTTGTTTCACTAATTTTTTGCAGGTTTCCTTATACATCATGGCGAATACGAGGCATTTAAAAGCTAGCTTACAACATCTTCTTCCTGATCCTAAGGGAGTCAAAGAAGTGGCATTACGTGATGTAGATGAGCAATTGGATATCGTCATATCTCAGTCGCATGGTTGGTTTTATACTCGTTGTGGTGTCAAAGATAAAACATGCCATTGATAGGAGTTGTGAAGTCAAACTTGCAAGCGCAATCATGGTTCACAAATTAAATCTTCCAACCATTGATCATCTTCAACCGTATAAGTTGCCGAGTGCTCATGGTGATGTTTGGGTTACTAAGCACACACTTGTATCTATTCAAATTGGCAAGTATGTGGATGAGGTGTTGTGTGATGTAGTCCCAATTCAAATGACACATGTGTTGCTGGGCAAGGCGTGGATGTTGAGGCGAGAAGTTAAATATGATGGACATACTAATAAGTATTCCTTCGTATTTAATGGTCGTCGTTCTGCACTTGTACCACATATTTATGACCAACTTTGTATTGATCTAGTATACATGAAAAGTGAGCATGAGCATTATAGTATGAAAAAAGAGCTAGATGAGGGAATTGTGACTGATGGGGTAAAATCCGAGGGAGTTGAAAAGGAGAAAGAGGTTGAGAATAATGAGAGGAAAAAGACAGCTATTGAGCATGAGAAAGAGATTGAAAAATCCAAAGTATTGACTGAGATTTTAAGTTTCAACAAAAATGAGAGTGAGGGGACTTATTGCCATTCTAACAACCTTAACATTGCTCTGTCTAGTGTTCCTTGTTTTGTGCAGGTTAAGCAAAGTGCAATCGCTTTGATCATACAATGTTCCATCCCAAAGTCACTTGTGCAATTTCCGAGTTTCCATGGAGTTTGTCTTTTAGGAGTTAGATCAATTTGGTTCCCATTCATGGAATCGGATGATTTCAACGCTGTTCACGTCTTTGGAGGATCAAACTATGTGTACCCTCAAGACGTTAGAATTGACCATGTTCCACGAGTTTACACAAGGGGCGAGGTCTTCAATGGGCACTACAATACCTATGCTCATCTTTCACCCAGTCCACTTGAAGCTCCAACTTCACCATGTCAGCTTCCATACTTTGCAAGCTTATCCAAGTTTGAGGAGTCTGATTTCATAGGATCTACATCGCATCACTTTGAGGATCCTTACCTCATGATCACAAGCGATCAAGTTGGGCATACACTGAAACTGGTTCGTGAGATTCAAAGTTCAACAAGGTTTACTTTCCAGCTTAGCAAGTGGTTTATGCATTGGATGAAACTTGTGGTAATCATAACAAAATTGAATCGACGGCATGTAACACTTCTTATTATCGTTCATGCTTCAATTTGTGGGCAAATTGCTTTCAAGAGGAGGGGAATATGCGAGTCAATCTATGCCATCGGATAAGGTTCAAATCCCACTAGGACTAGTTACACAAGCTCGAGCAGTTCATTCAATTTCATCGCAGCAAAGACGTTATAAGGCGCGGGCACGCTTTATAAGGATACGTCTTCTGCCATTTAATTGATTCACTGCAGTAAAGTCATTATAAGGCGTGGGCACGCTTTATAAGCTCAAGTCATCTGCCCATCTAGTCACATTTGTTGTTTTAGTTAAGTCGTTTGTAATAAGGGCTTTATGGTCCATAGCCTTGCTTTATTTACCTAAGCGATGACCTCACAAGGTTATTTACCTAAGGGATGACCTCATAAGGTTCGGTCAAGCCCACAATTCTTAGTCTTATGGAAATTGTCAAGCCTACAATTCTTAGTCTTAGTCAAGCCCACAATTCTAGACTAGTTCCATATTATTTAGTTGTTCATCTCTATGTAAGGCTATAAATAGCCCACACTTCCAATGGTTTTAGGGATTCAATCAATAAATCAAATTTTGAGAGTTTTTTTGGTTTCTTCAAGGCTTCTTGAATACCTTAGAATTTCTCTAGGTGTTCGTGACTTATCAATCTAGAATCGCACTAGGTTGTGGCGTCTTCTACCATTATACCAAGGTTCGTTAACCACATGATTAACGGGTTGAGGTCATCCACTCCAAACTTGGTGTCCTCTTGTCGATCCTAAAGGTAACCTTTTACGGGTTTCATCACAAGGTTGGCGACATTCGTATCAGTTGGTAATCAGAGCTAGTTAAGAGGTATCACGTTATATCCCTTTATTTATTTCCTTTTCGAGTCAAGTTGTCCAAAATTCTGTTTTCGTGTTCTAAGTTTGCTACCCACAATTTCCAGATTTGTTACATTGTGTTCTTGCGTTATTTTTCCAGATTTATCGCGTCATAAACTTGCGTCTAGTTGTTGTTAATTGCTGTGGTTAGCCTTGTTTGGTCCAGCCTTTTTTTTGTGTGTCTTATTCTTGATTCTTTGTTTGTGTTTGCGTCTTGTTTCTATTCTATTATATCCATTTAATTCTAGTCTTTTGTTCTATTTGATCATCCTAGGTTACTGTTCATCCGAAAAATCAGTTTGTAACAGGGGTTTTAGAGTCCTATCTAGTTTTTACCTTATGTTCTTGTCGTTTACATACAAAAAAAAATATAGCTGGCTGACCCTACAAAATTCTTGGAAATCTGTCTTGATCAAAACTTGGGTTTCTTGAAGCTCTTGATTGTTTAAAACCAAAATCTTGAAGTTCTTGGAACTTTAGTTGGGGATTCTTGAAAGCCTCCAGAATTGACCATTGATAAGAAGAACATTCAGCCATGAAATTTGACTCTTGAAAGCTTTCAAATTTGACCACTGATTGTGATAAATGCCTTCCTAAAAAAGCTTACCATCAAACAAAAAAAGGAGCACCAATCCTACTCCAATTCCAAGTTGGATTTGACTAGTTTAGTCCAACTTGAATAAGGCTGTCCAGATTTACTTCAATTTCATTTTTTTTACAGCCTATTAAATCCTTATTGGGATAGGAAAAGAGGATTAGTTCCAGAATAATCCAAGAATTTCCACTATCCATTATTTCCTAAATCGCTGCAACAAGAACCAGTGTTGGTGCGCTCTTTTAGGCAGTTGTTTATCTTTATAGCTTTCTTGAATCAGTTGTTTAGTTTTTTTTCCCATTAATTTCCAGCCAGAGTAGTGTCCAAATTTCCAAGTCTTGTGTAGAGTCATTTGCCAAGTTTTTGTGTTGCGTAACTAGTAGTCCCTTTGTCATGCGTCTACGCATTTTTTCCAGTAAATTCCAGCAGATTTTTTTCCAGTTCTTTTGAGTCTTACACCTCCTCAAATTTCCAGCTTATAACAAGCCACATTTGAGTAGATTCTTGTACGAAGCTGGTTGAACTTTTCAGGAAAATTTTCTACTTTCTTCAAGGGAAGCAAGCAGAACCTTGAGAAAATTAGAGTGTTTTAAACACTTGAGTGATACACGAGTGGCGAGTGTAAACATGTGAGCTTGTGTGGTGAGGAAAAATATCTTTTGTTTCACTAATTTTTTGCAGGTTTCCTTATACATCATGGCGAATACGAGGCATTTAAAAGCTAGCTTACAACATCTTCTTCCTGATCCTAAGGGAGTCAAAGAAGTGGCATTACGTGATGTAGATGAGCAATTGGATATCGTCATATCTCAGTCGCATGGTTGGTTTTATACTCGTTGTGGTGTCAAAGATAAAACATGCCATTGATAGGAGTTGTGAAGTCAAACTTGCAAGCGCAATCATGGTTCACAAATTAAATCTTCCAACCATTGATCATCTTCAACCGTATAAGTTGCCGAGTGCTCATGGTGATGTTTGGGTTACTAAGCACACACTTGTATCTATTCAAATTGGCAAGTATGTGGATGAGGTGTTGTGTGATGTAGTCCCAATTCAAATGACACATGTGTTGCTGGGCAAGGCGTGGATGTTGAGGCGAGAAGTTAAATATGATGGACATACTAATAAGTATTCCTTCGTATTTAATGGTCGTCGTTCTGCACTTGTACCACATATTTATGACCAACTTTGTATTGATCTAGTATACATGAAAAGTGAGCATGAGCATTATAGTATGAAAAAAGAGCTAGATGAGGGAATTGTGACTGATGGGGTAAAATCCGAGGGAGTTGAAAAGGAGAAAGAGGTTGAGAATAATGAGAGGAAAAAGACAGCTATTGAGCATGAGAAAGAGATTGAAAAATCCAAAGTATTGACTGAGATTTTAAGTTTCAACAAAAATGAGAGTGAGGGGACTTATTGCCATTCTAACAACCTTAACATTGCTCTGTCTAGTGTTCCTTGTTTTGTGCAGGTTAAGCAAAGTGCAATCGCTTTGATCATACAATGTTCCATCCCAAAGTCACTTGTGCAATTTCCGAGTTTCCATGGAGTTTGTCTTTTAGGAGTTAGATCAATTTGGTTCCCATTCATGGAATCGGATGATTTCAACGCTGTTCACGTCTTTGGAGGATCAAACTATGTGTACCCTCAAGACGTTAGAATTGACCATGTTCCACGAGTTTACACAAGGGGCGAGGTCTTCAATGGGCACTACAATACCTATGCTCATCTTTCACCCAGTCCACTTGAAGCTCCAACTTCACCATGTCAGCTTCCATACTTTGCAAGCTTATCCAAGTTTGAGGAGTCTGATTTCATAGGATCTACATCGCATCACTTTGAGGATCCTTACCTCATGATCACAAGCGATCAAGTTGGGCATACACTGAAACTGGTTCGTGAGATTCAAAGTTCAACAAGGTTTACTTTCCAGCTTAGCAAGTGGTTTATGCATTGGATGAAACTTGTGGTAATCATAACAAAATTGAATCGACGGCATGTAACACTTCTTATTATCGTTCATGCTTCAATTTGTGGGCAAATTGCTTTCAAGAGGAGGGGAATATGCGAGTCAATCTATGCCATCGGATAAGGTTCAAATCCCACTAGGACTAGTTACACAAGCTCGAGCAGTTCATTCAATTTCATCGCAGCAAAGACGTTATAAGGCGCGGGCACGCTTTATAAGGATACGTCTTCTGCCATTTAATTGATTCACTGCAGTAAAGTCATTATAAGGCGTGGGCACGCTTTATAAGCTCAAGTCATCTGCCCATCTAGTCACATTTGTTGTTTTAGTTAAGTCGTTTGTAATAAGGGCTTTATGGTCCATAGCCTTGCTTTATTTACCTAAGCGATGACCTCACAAGGTTATTTACCTAAGGGATGACCTCATAAGGTTCGGTCAAGCCCACAATTCTTAGTCTTATGGAAATTGTCAAGCCTACAATTCTTAGTCTTAGTCAAGCCCACAATTCTAGACTAGTTCCATATTATTTAGTTGTTCATCTCTATGTAAGGCTATAAATAGCCCACACTTCCAATGGTTTTAGGGATTCAATCAATAAATCAAATTTTGAGAGTTTTTTTGGTTTCTTCAAGGCTTCTTGAATACCTTAGAATTTCTCTAGGTGTTCGTGACTTATCAATCTAGAATCGCACTAGGTTGTGGCGTCTTCTACCATTATACCAAGGTTCGTTAACCACATGATTAACGGGTTGAGGTCATCCACTCCAAACTTGGTGTCCTCTTGTCGATCCTAAAGGTAACCTTTTACGGGTTTCATCACAAGGTTGGCGACATTCGTATCAGTTGGTAATCAGAGCTAGTTAAGAGGTATCACGTTATATCCCTTTATTTATTTCCTTTTCGAGTCAAGTTGTCCAAAATTCTGTTTTCGTGTTCTAAGTTTGCTACCCACAATTTCCAGATTTGTTACATTGTGTTCTTGCGTTATTTTTCCAGATTTATCGCGTCATAAACTTGCGTCTAGTTGTTGTTAATTGCTGTGGTTAGCCTTGTTTGGTCCAGCCTTTTTTTTGTGTGTCTTATTCTTGATTCTTTGTTTGTGTTTGCGTCTTGTTTCTATTCTATTATATCCATTTAATTCTAGTCTTTTGTTCTATTTGATCATCCTAGGTTACTGTTCATCCGAAAAATCAGTTTGTAACAGGGGTTTTAGAGTCCTATCTAGTTTTTACCTTATGTTCTTGTCGTTTACATACAAAAAAAAATATAGCTGGCTGACCCTACAAAATTCTTGGAAATCTGTCTTGATCAAAACTTGGGTTTCTTGAAGCTCTTGATTGTTTAAAACCAAAATCTTGAAGTTCTTGGAACTTTAGTTGGGGATTCTTGAAAGCCTCCAGAATTGACCATTGATAAGAAGAACATTCAGCCATGAAATTTGACTCTTGAAAGCTTTCAAATTTGACCACTGATTGTGATAAATGCCTTCCTAAAAAAGCTTACCATCAAACAAAAAAAGGAGCACCAATCCTACTCCAATTCCAAGTTGGATTTGACTAGTTTAGTCCAACTTGAATAAGGCTGTCCAGATTTACTTCAATTTCATTTTTTTTACAGCCTATTAAATCCTTATTGGGATAGGAAAAGAGGATTAGTTCCAGAATAATCCAAGAATTTCCACTATCCATTATTTCCTAAATCGCTGCAACAAGAACCAGTGTTGGTGCGCTCTTTTAGGCAGTTGTTTATCTTTATAGCTTTCTTGAATCAGTTGTTTAGTTTTTTTTCCCATTAATTTCCAGCCAGAGTAGTGTCCAAATTTCCAAGTCTTGTGTAGAGTCATTTGCCAAGTTTTTGTGTTGCGTAACTAGTAGTCCCTTTGTCATGCGTCTACGCATTTTTTCCAGTAAATTCCAGCAGATTTTTTTCCAGTTCTTTTGAGTCTTACACCTCCTCAAATTTCCAGCTTATAACAAGCCACATTTGAGTAGATTCTTGTACGAAGCTGGTTGAACTTTTCAGGAAAATTTTCTACTTTCTTCAAGGGAAGCAAGCAGAACCTTGAGAAAATTAGAGTGTTTTAAACACTTGAGTGATACACGAGTGGCGAGTGTAAACATGTGAGCTTGTGTGGTGAGGAAAAATATCTTTTGTTTCACTAATTTTTTGCAGGTTTCCTTATACATCATGGCGAATACGAGGCATTTAAAAGCTAGCTTACAACATCTTCTTCCTGATCCTAAGGGAGTCAAAGAAGTGGCATTACGTGATGTAGATGAGCAATTGGATATCGTCATATCTCAGTCGCATGGTTGGTTTTATACTCGTTGTGGTGTCAAAGATAAAACATGCCATTGATAGGAGTTGTGAAGTCAAACTTGCAAGCGCAATCATGGTTCACAAATTAAATCTTCCAACCATTGATCATCTTCAACCGTATAAGTTGCCGAGTGCTCATGGTGATGTTTGGGTTACTAAGCACACACTTGTATCTATTCAAATTGGCAAGTATGTGGATGAGGTGTTGTGTGATGTAGTCCCAATTCAAATGACACATGTGTTGCTGGGCAAGGCGTGGATGTTGAGGCGAGAAGTTAAATATGATGGACATACTAATAAGTATTCCTTCGTATTTAATGGTCGTCGTTCTGCACTTGTACCACATATTTATGACCAACTTTGTATTGATCTAGTATACATGAAAAGTGAGCATGAGCATTATAGTATGAAAAAAGAGCTAGATGAGGGAATTGTGACTGATGGGGTAAAATCCGAGGGAGTTGAAAAGGAGAAAGAGGTTGAGAATAATGAGAGGAAAAAGACAGCTATTGAGCATGAGAAAGAGATTGAAAAATCCAAAGTATTGACTGAGATTTTAAGTTTCAACAAAAATGAGAGTGAGGGGACTTATTGCCATTCTAACAACCTTAACATTGCTCTGTCTAGTGTTCCTTGTTTTGTGCAGGTTAAGCAAAGTGCAATCGCTTTGATCATACAATGTTCCATCCCAAAGTCACTTGTGCAATTTCCGAGTTTCCATGGAGTTTGTCTTTTAGGAGTTAGATCAATTTGGTTCCCATTCATGGAATCGGATGATTTCAACGCTGTTCACGTCTTTGGAGGATCAAACTATGTGTACCCTCAAGACGTTAGAATTGACCATGTTCCACGAGTTTACACAAGGGGCGAGGTCTTCAATGGGCACTACAATACCTATGCTCATCTTTCACCCAGTCCACTTGAAGCTCCAACTTCACCATGTCAGCTTCCATACTTTGCAAGCTTATCCAAGTTTGAGGAGTCTGATTTCATAGGATCTACATCGCATCACTTTGAGGATCCTTACCTCATGATCACAAGCGATCAAGTTGGGCATACACTGAAACTGGTTCGTGAGATTCAAAGTTCAACAAGGTTTACTTTCCAGCTTAGCAAGTGGTTTATGCATTGGATGAAACTTGTGGTAATCATAACAAAATTGAATCGACGGCATGTAACACTTCTTATTATCGTTCATGCTTCAATTTGTGGGCAAATTGCTTTCAAGAGGAGGGGAATATGCGAGTCAATCTATGCCATCGGATAAGGTTCAAATCCCACTAGGACTAGTTACACAAGCTCGAGCAGTTCATTCAATTTCATCGCAGCAAAGACGTTATAAGGCGCGGGCACGCTTTATAAGGATACGTCTTCTGCCATTTAATTGATTCACTGCAGTAAAGTCATTATAAGGCGTGGGCACGCTTTATAAGCTCAAGTCATCTGCCCATCTAGTCACATTTGTTGTTTTAGTTAAGTCGTTTGTAATAAGGGCTTTATGGTCCATAGCCTTGCTTTATTTACCTAAGCGATGACCTCACAAGGTTATTTACCTAAGGGATGACCTCATAAGGTTCGGTCAAGCCCACAATTCTTAGTCTTATGGAAATTGTCAAGCCTACAATTCTTAGTCTTAGTCAAGCCCACAATTCTAGACTAGTTCCATATTATTTAGTTGTTCATCTCTATGTAAGGCTATAAATAGCCCACACTTCCAATGGTTTTAGGGATTCAATCAATAAATCAAATTTTGAGAGTTTTTTTGGTTTCTTCAAGGCTTCTTGAATACCTTAGAATTTCTCTAGGTGTTCGTGACTTATCAATCTAGAATCGCACTAGGTTGTGGCGTCTTCTACCATTATACCAAGGTTCGTTAACCACATGATTAACGGGTTGAGGTCATCCACTCCAAACTTGGTGTCCTCTTGTCGATCCTAAAGGTAACCTTTTACGGGTTTCATCACAAGGTTGGCGACATTCGTATCAGTTGGTAATCAGAGCTAGTTAAGAGGTATCACGTTATATCCCTTTATTTATTTCCTTTTCGAGTCAAGTTGTCCAAAATTCTGTTTTCGTGTTCTAAGTTTGCTACCCACAATTTCCAGATTTGTTACATTGTGTTCTTGCGTTATTTTTCCAGATTTATCGCGTCATAAACTTGCGTCTAGTTGTTGTTAATTGCTGTGGTTAGCCTTGTTTGGTCCAGCCTTTTTTTTGTGTGTCTTATTCTTGATTCTTTGTTTGTGTTTGCGTCTTGTTTCTATTCTATTATATCCATTTAATTCTAGTCTTTTGTTCTATTTGATCATCCTAGGTTACTGTTCATCCGAAAAATCAGTTTGTAACAGGGGTTTTAGAGTCCTATCTAGTTTTTACCTTATGTTCTTGTCGTTTACATACAAAAAAAAATATAGCTGGCTGACCCTACAAAATTCTTGGAAATCTGTCTTGATCAAAACTTGGGTTTCTTGAAGCTCTTGATTGTTTAAAACCAAAATCTTGAAGTTCTTGGAACTTTAGTTGGGGATTCTTGAAAGCCTCCAGAATTGACCATTGATAAGAAGAACATTCAGCCATGAAATTTGACTCTTGAAAGCTTTCAAATTTGACCACTGATTGTGATAAATGCCTTCCTAAAAAAGCTTACCATCAAACAAAAAAAGGAGCACCAATCCTACTCCAATTCCAAGTTGGATTTGACTAGTTTAGTCCAACTTGAATAAGGCTGTCCAGATTTACTTCAATTTCATTTTTTTTACAGCCTATTAAATCCTTATTGGGATAGGAAAAGAGGATTAGTTCCAGAATAATCCAAGAATTTCCACTATCCATTATTTCCTAAATCGCTGCAACAAGAACCAGTGTTGGTGCGCTCTTTTAGGCAGTTGTTTATCTTTATAGCTTTCTTGAATCAGTTGTTTAGTTTTTTTTCCCATTAATTTCCAGCCAGAGTAGTGTCCAAATTTCCAAGTCTTGTGTAGAGTCATTTGCCAAGTTTTTGTGTTGCGTAACTAGTAGTCCCTTTGTCATGCGTCTACGCATTTTTTCCAGTAAATTCCAGCAGATTTTTTTCCAGTTCTTTTGAGTCTTACACCTCCTCAAATTTCCAGCTTATAACAAGCCACATTTGAGTAGATTCTTGTACGAAGCTGGTTGAACTTTTCAGGAAAATTTTCTACTTTCTTCAAGGGAAGCAAGCAGAACCTTGAGAAAATTAGAGTGTTTTAAACACTTGAGTGATACACGAGTGGCGAGTGTAAACATGTGAGCTTGTGTGGTGAGGAAAAATATCTTTTGTTTCACTAATTTTTTGCAGGTTTCCTTATACATCATGGCGAATACGAGGCATTTAAAAGCTAGCTTACAACATCTTCTTCCTGATCCTAAGGGAGTCAAAGAAGTGGCATTACGTGATGTAGATGAGCAATTGGATATCGTCATATCTCAGTCGCATGGTTGGTTTTATACTCGTTGTGGTGTCAAAGATAAAACATGCCATTGATAGGAGTTGTGAAGTCAAACTTGCAAGCGCAATCATGGTTCACAAATTAAATCTTCCAACCATTGATCATCTTCAACCGTATAAGTTGCCGAGTGCTCATGGTGATGTTTGGGTTACTAAGCACACACTTGTATCTATTCAAATTGGCAAGTATGTGGATGAGGTGTTGTGTGATGTAGTCCCAATTCAAATGACACATGTGTTGCTGGGCAAGGCGTGGATGTTGAGGCGAGAAGTTAAATATGATGGACATACTAATAAGTATTCCTTCGTATTTAATGGTCGTCGTTCTGCACTTGTACCACATATTTATGACCAACTTTGTATTGATCTAGTATACATGAAAAGTGAGCATGAGCATTATAGTATGAAAAAAGAGCTAGATGAGGGAATTGTGACTGATGGGGTAAAATCCGAGGGAGTTGAAAAGGAGAAAGAGGTTGAGAATAATGAGAGGAAAAAGACAGCTATTGAGCATGAGAAAGAGATTGAAAAATCCAAAGTATTGACTGAGATTTTAAGTTTCAACAAAAATGAGAGTGAGGGGACTTATTGCCATTCTAACAACCTTAACATTGCTCTGTCTAGTGTTCCTTGTTTTGTGCAGGTTAAGCAAAGTGCAATCGCTTTGATCATACAATGTTCCATCCCAAAGTCACTTGTGCAATTTCCGAGTTTCCATGGAGTTTGTCTTTTAGGAGTTAGATCAATTTGGTTCCCATTCATGGAATCGGATGATTTCAACGCTGTTCACGTCTTTGGAGGATCAAACTATGTGTACCCTCAAGACGTTAGAATTGACCATGTTCCACGAGTTTACACAAGGGGCGAGGTCTTCAATGGGCACTACAATACCTATGCTCATCTTTCACCCAGTCCACTTGAAGCTCCAACTTCACCATGTCAGCTTCCATACTTTGCAAGCTTATCCAAGTTTGAGGAGTCTGATTTCATAGGATCTACATCGCATCACTTTGAGGATCCTTACCTCATGATCACAAGCGATCAAGTTGGGCATACACTGAAACTGGTTCGTGAGATTCAAAGTTCAACAAGGTTTACTTTCCAGCTTAGCAAGTGGTTTATGCATTGGATGAAACTTGTGGTAATCATAACAAAATTGAATCGACGGCATGTAACACTTCTTATTATCGTTCATGCTTCAATTTGTGGGCAAATTGCTTTCAAGAGGAGGGGAATATGCGAGTCAATCTATGCCATCGGATAAGGTTCAAATCCCACTAGGACTAGTTACACAAGCTCGAGCAGTTCATTCAATTTCATCGCAGCAAAGACGTTATAAGGCGCGGGCACGCTTTATAAGGATACGTCTTCTGCCATTTAATTGATTCACTGCAGTAAAGTCATTATAAGGCGTGGGCACGCTTTATAAGCTCAAGTCATCTGCCCATCTAGTCACATTTGTTGTTTTAGTTAAGTCGTTTGTAATAAGGGCTTTATGGTCCATAGCCTTGCTTTATTTACCTAAGCGATGACCTCACAAGGTTATTTACCTAAGGGATGACCTCATAAGGTTCGGTCAAGCCCACAATTCTTAGTCTTATGGAAATTGTCAAGCCTACAATTCTTAGTCTTAGTCAAGCCCACAATTCTAGACTAGTTCCATATTATTTAGTTGTTCATCTCTATGTAAGGCTATAAATAGCCCACACTTCCAATGGTTTTAGGGATTCAATCAATAAATCAAATTTTGAGAGTTTTTTTGGTTTCTTCAAGGCTTCTTGAATACCTTAGAATTTCTCTAGGTGTTCGTGACTTATCAATCTAGAATCGCACTAGGTTGTGGCGTCTTCTACCATTATACCAAGGTTCGTTAACCACATGATTAACGGGTTGAGGTCATCCACTCCAAACTTGGTGTCCTCTTGTCGATCCTAAAGGTAACCTTTTACGGGTTTCATCACAAGGTTGGCGACATTCGTATCAGTTGGTAATCAGAGCTAGTTAAGAGGTATCACGTTATATCCCTTTATTTATTTCCTTTTCGAGTCAAGTTGTCCAAAATTCTGTTTTCGTGTTCTAAGTTTGCTACCCACAATTTCCAGATTTGTTACATTGTGTTCTTGCGTTATTTTTCCAGATTTATCGCGTCATAAACTTGCGTCTAGTTGTTGTTAATTGCTGTGGTTAGCCTTGTTTGGTCCAGCCTTTTTTTTGTGTGTCTTATTCTTGATTCTTTGTTTGTGTTTGCGTCTTGTTTCTATTCTATTATATCCATTTAATTCTAGTCTTTTGTTCTATTTGATCATCCTAGGTTACTGTTCATCCGAAAAATCAGTTTGTAACAGGGGTTTTAGAGTCCTATCTAGTTTTTACCTTATGTTCTTGTCGTTTACATACAAAAAAAAATATAGCTGGCTGACCCTACAAAATTCTTGGAAATCTGTCTTGATCAAAACTTGGGTTTCTTGAAGCTCTTGATTGTTTAAAACCAAAATCTTGAAGTTCTTGGAACTTTAGTTGGGGATTCTTGAAAGCCTCCAGAATTGACCATTGATAAGAAGAACATTCAGCCATGAAATTTGACTCTTGAAAGCTTTCAAATTTGACCACTGATTGTGATAAATGCCTTCCTAAAAAAGCTTACCATCAAACAAAAAAAGGAGCACCAATCCTACTCCAATTCCAAGTTGGATTTGACTAGTTTAGTCCAACTTGAATAAGGCTGTCCAGATTTACTTCAATTTCATTTTTTTTACAGCCTATTAAATCCTTATTGGGATAGGAAAAGAGGATTAGTTCCAGAATAATCCAAGAATTTCCACTATCCATTATTTCCTAAATCGCTGCAACAAGAACCAGTGTTGGTGCGCTCTTTTAGGCAGTTGTTTATCTTTATAGCTTTCTTGAATCAGTTGTTTAGTTTTTTTTCCCATTAATTTCCAGCCAGAGTAGTGTCCAAATTTCCAAGTCTTGTGTAGAGTCATTTGCCAAGTTTTTGTGTTGCGTAACTAGTAGTCCCTTTGTCATGCGTCTACGCATTTTTTCCAGTAAATTCCAGCAGATTTTTTTCCAGTTCTTTTGAGTCTTACACCTCCTCAAATTTCCAGCTTATAACAAGCCACATTTGAGTAGATTCTTGTACGAAGCTGGTTGAACTTTTCAGGAAAATTTTCTACTTTCTTCAAGGGAAGCAAGCAGAACCTTGAGAAAATTAGAGTGTTTTAAACACTTGAGTGATACACGAGTGGCGAGTGTAAACATGTGAGCTTGTGTGGTGAGGAAAAATATCTTTTGTTTCACTAATTTTTTGCAGGTTTCCTTATACATCATGGCGAATACGAGGCATTTAAAAGCTAGCTTACAACATCTTCTTCCTGATCCTAAGGGAGTCAAAGAAGTGGCATTACGTGATGTAGATGAGCAATTGGATATCGTCATATCTCAGTCGCATGGTTGGTTTTATACTCGTTGTGGTGTCAAAGATAAAACATGCCATTGATAGGAGTTGTGAAGTCAAACTTGCAAGCGCAATCATGGTTCACAAATTAAATCTTCCAACCATTGATCATCTTCAACCGTATAAGTTGCCGAGTGCTCATGGTGATGTTTGGGTTACTAAGCACACACTTGTATCTATTCAAATTGGCAAGTATGTGGATGAGGTGTTGTGTGATGTAGTCCCAATTCAAATGACACATGTGTTGCTGGGCAAGGCGTGGATGTTGAGGCGAGAAGTTAAATATGATGGACATACTAATAAGTATTCCTTCGTATTTAATGGTCGTCGTTCTGCACTTGTACCACATATTTATGACCAACTTTGTATTGATCTAGTATACATGAAAAGTGAGCATGAGCATTATAGTATGAAAAAAGAGCTAGATGAGGGAATTGTGACTGATGGGGTAAAATCCGAGGGAGTTGAAAAGGAGAAAGAGGTTGAGAATAATGAGAGGAAAAAGACAGCTATTGAGCATGAGAAAGAGATTGAAAAATCCAAAGTATTGACTGAGATTTTAAGTTTCAACAAAAATGAGAGTGAGGGGACTTATTGCCATTCTAACAACCTTAACATTGCTCTGTCTAGTGTTCCTTGTTTTGTGCAGGTTAAGCAAAGTGCAATCGCTTTGATCATACAATGTTCCATCCCAAAGTCACTTGTGCAATTTCCGAGTTTCCATGGAGTTTGTCTTTTAGGAGTTAGATCAATTTGGTTCCCATTCATGGAATCGGATGATTTCAACGCTGTTCACGTCTTTGGAGGATCAAACTATGTGTACCCTCAAGACGTTAGAATTGACCATGTTCCACGAGTTTACACAAGGGGCGAGGTCTTCAATGGGCACTACAATACCTATGCTCATCTTTCACCCAGTCCACTTGAAGCTCCAACTTCACCATGTCAGCTTCCATACTTTGCAAGCTTATCCAAGTTTGAGGAGTCTGATTTCATAGGATCTACATCGCATCACTTTGAGGATCCTTACCTCATGATCACAAGCGATCAAGTTGGGCATACACTGAAACTGGTTCGTGAGATTCAAAGTTCAACAAGGTTTACTTTCCAGCTTAGCAAGTGGTTTATGCATTGGATGAAACTTGTGGTAATCATAACAAAATTGAATCGACGGCATGTAACACTTCTTATTATCGTTCATGCTTCAATTTGTGGGCAAATTGCTTTCAAGAGGAGGGGAATATGCGAGTCAAGCTATGCCATCGGATAAGGTTCAAATCCCACTAGGACTAGTTACACAAGCTCGAGCAGTTCATTCAATTTCATCGCAGCAAAGACGTTATAAGGCGCGGGCACGCTTTATAAGGATACGTCTTCTGCCATTTAATTGATTCACTGCAGTAAAGTCATTATAAGGCGTGGGCACGCTTTATAAGCTCAAGTCATCTGCCCATCTAGTCACATTTGTTGTTTTAGTTAAGTCGTTTGTAATAAGGGCTTTATGGTCCATAGCCTTGCTTTATTTACCTAAGCGATGACCTCACAAGGTTATTTACCTAAGGGATGACCTCATAAGGTTCGGTCAAGCCCACAATTCTTAGTCTTATGGAAATTGTCAAGCCTACAATTCTTAGTCTTAGTCAAGCCCACAATTCTAGACTAGTTCCATATTATTTAGTTGTTCATCTCTATGTAAGGCTATAAATAGCCCACACTTCCAATGGTTTTAGGGATTCAATCAATAAATCAAATTTTGAGAGTTTTTTTGGTTTCTTCAAGGCTTCTTGAATACCTTAGAATTTCTCTAGGTGTTCGTGACTTATCAATCTAGAATCGCACTAGGTTGTGGCGTCTTCTACCATTATACCAAGGTTCGTTAACCACATGATTAACGGGTTGAGGTCATCCACTCCAAACTTGGTGTCCTCTTGTCGATCCTAAAGGTAACCTTTTACGGGTTTCATCACAAGGTTGGCGACATTCGTATCAGTTGGTAATCAGAGCTAGTTAAGAGGTATCACGTTATATCCCTTTATTTATTTCCTTTTCGAGTCAAGTTGTCCAAAATTCTGTTTTCGTGTTCTAAGTTTGCTACCCACAATTTCCAGATTTGTTACATTGTGTTCTTGCGTTATTTTTCCAGATTTATCGCGTCATAAACTTGCGTCTAGTTGTTGTTAATTGCTGTGGTTAGCCTTGTTTGGTCCAGCCTTTTTTTTGTGTGTCTTATTCTTGATTCTTTGTTTGTGTTTGCGTCTTGTTTCTATTCTATTATATCCATTTAATTCTAGTCTTTTGTTCTATTTGATCATCCTAGGTTACTGTTCATCCGAAAAATCAGTTTGTAACAGGGGTTTTAGAGTCCTATCTAGTTTTTACCTTATGTTCTTGTCGTTTACATACAAAAAAAAATATAGCTGGCTGACCCTACAAAATTCTTGGAAATCTGTCTTGATCAAAACTTGGGTTTCTTGAAGCTCTTGATTGTTTAAAACCAAAATCTTGAAGTTCTTGGAACTTTAGTTGGGGATTCTTGAAAGCCTCCAGAATTGACCATTGATAAGAAGAACATTCAGCCATGAAATTTGACTCTTGAAAGCTTTCAAATTTGACCACTGATTGTGATAAATGCCTTCCTAAAAAAGCTTACCATCAAACAAAAAAAGGAGCACCAATCCTACTCCAATTCCAAGTTGGATTTGACTAGTTTAGTCCAACTTGAATAAGGCTGTCCAGATTTACTTCAATTTCATTTTTTTTACAGCCTATTAAATCCTTATTGGGATAGGAAAGAGGATTAGTTCCAGAATAATCCAAGAATTTCCACTATCCATTATTTCCTAAATCGCTGCAACAAGAACCAGTGTTGGTGCGCTCTTTTAGGCAGTTGTTTATCTTTATAGCTTTCTTGAATCAGTTGTTTAGTTTTTTTTCCCATTAATTTCCAGCCAGAGTAGTGTCCAAATTTCCAAGTCTTGTGTAGAGTCATTTGCCAGGTTTTTGTGTTGCGTAACTAGTAGTCCCTTTGTCATGCGTCTACGCATTTTTTCCAGTAAATTCCAGCAGATTTTTTTCCAGTTCTTTTGAGTCTTACACCTCCTCAAATTTCCAGCTTATAACAAGCCACATTTGAGTAGATTCTTGTACGAAGCTGGTTGAACTTTTCAGGAAAATTTTCTACTTTCTTCAAGGGAAGCAAGCAGAACCTTGAGAAAATTAGAGTGTTTTAAACACTTGAGTGATACACGAGTGGCGAGTGTAAACATGTGAGCTTGTGTGGTGAGGAAAAATATCTTTTGTTTCACTAATTTTTTGCAGGTTTCCTTATACATCATGGCGAATACGAGGCATTTAAAAGCTAGCTTACAACATCTTCTTCCTGATCCTAAGGGAGTCAAAGAAGTGGCATTACGTGATGTAGATGAGCAATTGGATATCGTCATATCTCAGTTGCATGGTTGGTTTTATACTCGTTGTGGTGTCAAAGATAAAACATGCCATTGATAGGAGTTGTGAAGTCAAACTTGCAAGCGCAATCATGGTTCACAAATTAAATCTTCCAACCATTGATCATCTTCAACCGTATAAGTTGCCGAGTGCTCATGGTGATGTTTGGGTTACTAAGCACACACTTGTATCTATTCAAATTGGCAAGTATGTGGATGAGGTGTTGTGTGATGTAGTCCCAATTCAAATGACACATGTGTTGCTGGGCAAGGCGTGGATGTTGAGGCGAGAAGTTAAATATGATGGACATACTAATAAGTATTCCTTCGTATTTAATGGTCGTCGTTCTGCACTTGTACCACATATTTATGACCAACTTTGTATTGATCTAGTATACATGAAAAGTGAGCATGAGCATTATAGTATGAAAAAAGAGCTAGATGAGGGAATTGTGACTGATGGGGTAAAATCCGAGGGAGTTGAAAAGGAGAAAGAGGTTGAGAATAATGAGAGGAAAAAGACAGCTATTGAGCATGAGAAAGAGATTGAAAAATCCAAAGTATTGACTGAGATTTTAAGTTTCAACAAAAATGAGAGTGAGGGGACTTATTGCCATTCTAACAACCTTAACATTGCTCTGTCTAGTGTTCCTTGTTTTGTGCAGGTTAAGCAAAGTGCAATCGCTTTGATCATACAATGTTCCATCCCAAAGTCACTTGTGCAATTTCCGAGTTTCCATGGAGTTTGTCTTTTAGGAGTTAGATCAATTTGGTTCCCATTCATGGAATCGGATGATTTCAACGATGTTCACGTCTTTGGAGGATCAAACTATGTGTACCCTCAAGACGTTAGAATTGACCATGTTCCACGAGTTTACACAAGGGGCGAGGTCTTCAATGGGCACTACAATACCTATGCTCATCTTTCACCCAGTCCACTTGAAGCTCCAACTTCACCATGTCAGCTTCCATACTTTGCAAGCTTATCCAAGTTTGAGGAGTCTGATTTCATAGGATCTACATCGCATCACTTTGAGGATCCTTACCTCATGATCACAAGCGATCAAGTTGGGCATACACTGAAACTGGTTCGTGAGATTCAAAGTTCAACAAGGTTTACTTTCCAGCTTAGCAAGTGGTTTATGCATTGGATGAAACTTGTGGTAATCAGAACAAAATTGAATCGACGGCATGTAACACTTCTTATTATCGTTCATGCTTCAATTTGTGGGCAAATTGCTTTCAAGAGGAGGGGAATATGCGAGTCAAGCTATGCCATCGGATAAGGTTCAAATCCCACTAGGACTAGTTACACAAGCTCGAGCAGTTCATTCAATTTCATCGCAGCAAAGACGTTATAAGGCGCGGGCACGCTTTATAAGGATACGTCTTCTGCCATTTAATTGATTCACTGCAGTAAAGTCATTATAAGGCGTGGGCACGCTTTATAAGCTCAAGTCATCTGCCCATCTAGTCACATTTGTTGTTTTAGTTAAGTCGTTTGTAATAAGGGCTTTATGGTCCATAGCCTTGCTTTATTTACCTAAGCGATGACCTCACAAGGTTATTTACCTAAGGGATGACCTCATAAGGTTCGGTCAAGCCCACAATTCTTAGTCTTATGGAAATTGTCAAGCCTACAATTCTTAGTCTTAGTCAAGCCCACAATTCTAGACTAGTTCCATATTATTTAGTTGTTCATCTCTATGTAAGGCTATAAATAGCCCACACTTCCAATGGTTTTAGGGATTCAATCAATAAATCAAATTTTGAGAGTTTTCTTGGTTTCTTCAAGGCTTCTTGAATACCTTAGAATTTCTCTAGGTGTTCGTGACTTATCAATCTAGAATCGCACTAGGTTGTGGCGTCTTCTACCATTATACCAAGGTTCGTTAACCACATGATTAACGGGTTGAGGTCATCCACTCCAAACTTGGTGTCCTCTTGTCGATCCTAAAGGTAACCTTTTACGGGTTTCATCACAAGGTTGGCGACATTCGTATCAGTTGGTAATCAGAGCTAGTTAAGAGGTATCACGTTATATCCCTTTATTTATTTCCTTTTCGAGTCAAGTTGTCCAAAATTCTGTTTTCGTGTTCTAAGTTTGCTACCCACAATTTCCAGATTTGTTACATTGTGTTCTTGCGTTATTTTTCCAGATTTATCGCGTCATAAACTTGCGTCTAGTTGTTGTTAATTGCTGTGGTTAGCCTTGTTTGGTCCAGCCTTTTTTTTGTGTGTCTTATTCTTGATTCTTTGTTTGTGTTTGCGTCTTGTTTCTATTCTATTATATCCATTTAATTCTAGTCTTTTGTTCTATTTGATCATCCTAGGTTACTGTTCATCCGAAAAATCAGTTTGTAACAGGGGTTTTAGAGTCCTATCTAGTTTTTACCTTATGTTCTTGTCGTTTACATACAAAAAAAAATATAGCTGGCTGACCCTACAAAATTCTTGGAAATCTGTCTTGATCAAAACTTGGGTTTCTTGAAGCTCTTGATTGTTTAAAACCAAAATCTTGAAGTTCTTGGAACTTTAGTTGGGGATTCTTGAAAGCCTCCAGAATTGACCATTGATAAGAAGAACATTCAGCCATGAAATTTGACTCTTGAAAGCTTTCAAATTTGACCACTGATTGTGATAAATGCCTTCCTAAAAAAGCTTACCATCAAACAAAAAAAGGAGCACCAATCCTACTCCAATTCCAAGTTGGATTTGACTAGTTTAGTCCAACTTGAATAAGGCTGTCCAGATTTACTTCAATTTCATTTTTTTTACAGCCTATTAAATCCTTATTGGGATAGGAAAGAGGATTAGTTCCAGAATAATCCAAGAATTTCCACTATCCATTATTTCCTAAATCGCTGCAACAAGAACCAGTGTTGGTGCGCTCTTTTAGGCAGTTGTTTATCTTTATAGCTTTCTTGAATCAGTTGTTTAGTTTTTTTTCCCATTAATTTCCAGCCAGAGTAGTGTCCAAATTTCCAAGTCTTGTGTAGAGTCATTTGCCAGGTTTTTGTGTTGCGTAACTAGTAGTCCCTTTGTCATGCGTCTACGCATTTTTTCCAGTAAATTCCAGCAGATTTTTTTCCAGTTCTTTTGAGTCTTACACCTCCTCAAATTTCCAGCTTATAACAAGCCACATTTGAGTAGATTCTTGTACGAAGCTGGTTGAACTTTTCAGGAAAATTTTCTACTTTCTTCAAGGGAAGCAAGCAGAACCTTGAGAAAATTAGAGTGTTTTAAACACTTGAGTGATACACGAGTGGCGAGTGTAAACATGTGAGCTTGTGTGGTGAGGAAAAATATCTTTTGTTTCACTAATTTTTTGCAGGTTTCCTTATACATCATGGCGAATACGAGGCATTTAAAAGCTAGCTTACAACATCTTCTTCCTGATCCTAAGGGAGTCAAAGAAGTGGCATTACGTGATGTAGATGAGCAATTGGATATCGTCATATCTCAGTTGCATGGTTGGTTTTATACTCGTTGTGGTGTCAAAGATAAAACATGCCATTGATAGGAGTTGTGAAGTCAAACTTGCAAGCGCAATCATGGTTCACAAATTAAATCTTCCAACCATTGATCATCTTCAACCGTATAAGTTGCCGAGTGCTCATGGTGATGTTTGGGTTACTAAGCACACACTTGTATCTATTCAAATTGGCAAGTATGTGGATGAGGTGTTGTGTGATGTAGTCCCAATTCAAATGACACATGTGTTGCTGGGCAAGGCGTGGATGTTGAGGCGAGAAGTTAAATATGATGGACATACTAATAAGTATTCCTTCGTATTTAATGGTCGTCGTTCTGCACTTGTACCACATATTTATGACCAACTTTGTATTGATCTAGTATACATGAAAAGTGAGCATGAGCATTATAGTATGAAAAAAGAGCTAGATGAGGGAATTGTGACTGATGGGGTAAAATCCGAGGGAGTTGAAAAGGAGAAAGAGGTTGAGAATAATGAGAGGAAAAAGACAGCTATTGAGCATGAGAAAGAGATTGAAAAATCCAAAGTATTGACTGAGATTTTAAGTTTCAACAAAAATGAGAGTGAGGGGACTTATTGCCATTCTAACAACCTTAACATTGCTCTGTCTAGTGTTCCTTGTTTTGTGCAGGTTAAGCAAAGTGCAATCGCTTTGATCATACAATGTTCCATCCCAAAGTCACTTGTGCAATTTCCGAGTTTCCATGGAGTTTGTCTTTTAGGAGTTAGATCAATTTGGTTCCCATTCATGGAATCGGATGATTTCAACGATGTTCACGTCTTTGGAGGATCAAACTATGTGTACCCTCAAGACGTTAGAATTGACCATGTTCCACGAGTTTACACAAGGGGCGAGGTCTTCAATGGGCACTACAATACCTATGCTCATCTTTCACCCAGTCCACTTGAAGCTCCAACTTCACCATGTCAGCTTCCATACTTTGCAAGCTTATCCAAGTTTGAGGAGTCTGATTTCATAGGATCTACATCGCATCACTTTGAGGATCCTTACCTCATGATCACAAGCGATCAAGTTGGGCATACACTGAAACTGGTTCGTGAGATTCAAAGTTCAACAAGGTTTACTTTCCAGCTTAGCAAGTGGTTTATGCATTGGATGAAACTTGTGGTAATCAGAACAAAATTGAATCGACGGCATGTAACACTTCTTATTATCGTTCATGCTTCAATTTGTGGGCAAATTGCTTTCAAGAGGAGGGGAATATGCGAGTCAAGCTATGCCATCGGATAAGGTTCAAATCCCACTAGGACTAGTTACACAAGCTCGAGCAGTTCATTCAATTTCATCGCAGCAAAGACGTTATAAGGCGCGGGCACGCTTTATAAGGATACGTCTTCTGCCATTTAATTGATTCACTGCAGTAAAGTCATTATAAGGCGTGGGCACGCTTTATAAGCTCAAGTCATCTGCCCATCTAGTCACATTTGTTGTTTTAGTTAAGTCGTTTGTAATAAGGGCTTTATGGTCCATAGCCTTGCTTTATTTACCTAAGCGATGACCTCACAAGGTTATTTACCTAAGGGATGACCTCATAAGGTTCGGTCAAGCCCACAATTCTTAGTCTTATGGAAATTGTCAAGCCTACAATTCTTAGTCTTAGTCAAGCCCACAATTCTAGACTAGTTCCATATTATTTAGTTGTTCATCTCTATGTAAGGCTATAAATAGCCCACACTTCCAATGGTTTTAGGGATTCAATCAATAAATCAAATTTTGAGAGTTTTCTTGGTTTCTTCAAGGCTTCTTGAATACCTTAGAATTTCTCTAGGTGTTCGTGACTTATCAATCTAGAATCGCACTAGGTTGTGGCGTCTTCTACCATTATACCAAGGTTCGTTAACCACATGATTAACGGGTTGAGGTCATCCACTCCAAACTTGGTGTCCTCTTGTCGATCCTAAAGGTAACCTTTTACGGGTTTCATCACAAGGTTGGCGACATTCGTATCAGTTGGTAATCAGAGCTAGTTAAGAGGTATCACGTTATATCCCTTTATTTATTTCCTTTTCGAGTCAAGTTGTCCAAAATTCTGTTTTCGTGTTCTAAGTTTGCTACCCACAATTTCCAGATTTGTTACATTGTGTTCTTGCGTTATTTTTCCAGATTTATCGCGTCATAAACTTGCGTCTAGTTGTTGTTAATTGCTGTGGTTAGCCTTGTTTGGTCCAGCCTTTTTTTTGTGTGTCTTATTCTTGATTCTTTGTTTGTGTTTGCGTCTTGTTTCTATTCTATTATATCCATTTAATTCTAGTCTTTTGTTCTATTTGATCATCCTAGGTTACTGTTCATCCGAAAAATCAGTTTGTAACAGGGGTTTTAGAGTCCTATCTAGTTTTTACCTTATGTTCTTGTCGTTTACATACAAAAAAAAATATAGCTGGCTGACCCTACAAAATTCTTGGAAATCTGTCTTGATCAAAACTTGGGTTTCTTGAAGCTCTTGATTGTTTAAAACCAAAATCTTGAAGTTCTTGGAACTTTAGTTGGGGATTCTTGAAAGCCTCCAGAATTGACCATTGATAAGAAGAACATTCAGCCATGAAATTTGACTCTTGAAAGCTTTCAAATTTGACCACTGATTGTGATAAATGCCTTCCTAAAAAAGCTTACCATCAAACAAAAAAAGGAGCACCAATCCTACTCCAATTCCAAGTTGGATTTGACTAGTTTAGTCCAACTTGAATAAGGCTGTCCAGATTTACTTCAATTTCATTTTTTTTACAGCCTATTAAATCCTTATTGGGATAGGAAAGAGGATTAGTTCCAGAATAATCCAAGAATTTCCACTATCCATTATTTCCTAAATCGCTGCAACAAGAACCAGTGTTGGTGCGCTCTTTTAGGCAGTTGTTTATCTTTATAGCTTTCTTGAATCAGTTGTTTAGTTTTTTTTCCCATTAATTTCCAGCCAGAGTAGTGTCCAAATTTCCAAGTCTTGTGTAGAGTCATTTGCCAGGTTTTTGTGTTGCGTAACTAGTAGTCCCTTTGTCATGCGTCTACGCATTTTTTCCAGTAAATTCCAGCAGATTTTTTTCCAGTTCTTTTGAGTCTTACACCTCCTCAAATTTCCAGCTTATAACAAGCCACATTTGAGTAGATTCTTGTACGAAGCTGGTTGAACTTTTCAGGAAAATTTTCTACTTTCTTCAAGGGAAGCAAGCAGAACCTTGAGAAAATTAGAGTGTTTTAAACACTTGAGTGATACACGAGTGGCGAGTGTAAACATGTGAGCTTGTGTGGTGAGGAAAAATATCTTTTGTTTCACTAATTTTTTGCAGGTTTCCTTATACATCATGGCGAATACGAGGCATTTAAAAGCTAGCTTACAACATCTTCTTCCTGATCCTAAGGGAGTCAAAGAAGTGGCATTACGTGATGTAGATGAGCAATTGGATATCGTCATATCTCAGTTGCATGGTTGGTTTTATACTCGTTGTGGTGTCAAAGATAAAACATGCCATTGATAGGAGTTGTGAAGTCAAACTTGCAAGCGCAATCATGGTTCACAAATTAAATCTTCCAACCATTGATCATCTTCAACCGTATAAGTTGCCGAGTGCTCATGGTGATGTTTGGGTTACTAAGCACACACTTGTATCTATTCAAATTGGCAAGTATGTGGATGAGGTGTTGTGTGATGTAGTCCCAATTCAAATGACACATGTGTTGCTGGGCAAGGCGTGGATGTTGAGGCGAGAAGTTAAATATGATGGACATACTAATAAGTATTCCTTCGTATTTAATGGTCGTCGTTCTGCACTTGTACCACATATTTATGACCAACTTTGTATTGATCTAGTATACATGAAAAGTGAGCATGAGCATTATAGTATGAAAAAAGAGCTAGATGAGGGAATTGTGACTGATGGGGTAAAATCCGAGGGAGTTGAAAAGGAGAAAGAGGTTGAGAATAATGAGAGGAAAAAGACAGCTATTGAGCATGAGAAAGAGATTGAAAAATCCAAAGTATTGACTGAGATTTTAAGTTTCAACAAAAATGAGAGTGAGGGGACTTATTGCCATTCTAACAACCTTAACATTGCTCTGTCTAGTGTTCCTTGTTTTGTGCAGGTTAAGCAAAGTGCAATCGCTTTGATCATACAATGTTCCATCCCAAAGTCACTTGTGCAATTTCCGAGTTTCCATGGAGTTTGTCTTTTAGGAGTTAGATCAATTTGGTTCCCATTCATGGAATCGGATGATTTCAACGATGTTCACGTCTTTGGAGGATCAAACTATGTGTACCCTCAAGACGTTAGAATTGACCATGTTCCACGAGTTTACACAAGGGGCGAGGTCTTCAATGGGCACTACAATACCTATGCTCATCTTTCACCCAGTCCACTTGAAGCTCCAACTTCACCATGTCAGCTTCCATACTTTGCAAGCTTATCCAAGTTTGAGGAGTCTGATTTCATAGGATCTACATCGCATCACTTTGAGGATCCTTACCTCATGATCACAAGCGATCAAGTTGGGCATACACTGAAACTGGTTCGTGAGATTCAAAGTTCAACAAGGTTTACTTTCCAGCTTAGCAAGTGGTTTATGCATTGGATGAAACTTGTGGTAATCATAACAAAATTGAATCGACGGCATGTAACACTTCTTATTATCGTTCATGCTTCAATTTGTGGGCAAATTGCTTTCAAGAGGAGGGGAATATGCGAGTCAAGCTATGCCATCGGATAAGGTTCAAATCCCACTAGGACTAGTTACACAAGCTCGAGCAGTTCATTCAATTTCATCGCAGCAAAGACGTTATAAGGCGCGGGCACGCTTTATAAGGATACGTCTTCTGCCATTTAATTGATTCACTGCAGTAAAGTCATTATAAGGCGTGGGCACGCTTTATAAGCTCAAGTCATCTGCCCATCTAGTCACATTTGTTGTTTTAGTTAAGTCGTTTGTAATAAGGGCTTTATGGTCCATAGCCTTGCTTTATTTACCTAAGCGATGACCCCACAAGGTTATTTACCTAAGGGATGACCTCATAAGGTTCGGTCAAGCCCACAATTCTTAGTCTTATGGAAATTGTCAAGCCTACAATTCTTAGTCTTAGTCAAGCCCACAATTCTAGACTAGTTCCATATTATTTAGTTGTTCATCTCTATGTAAGGCTATAAATAGCCCACACTTCCAATGGTTTTAGGGATTCAATCAATAAATCAAATTTTGAGAGTTTTCTTGGTTTCTTCAAGGCTTCTTGAATACCTTAGAATTTCTCTAGGTGTTCGTGACTTATCAATCTAGAATCGCACTAGGTTGTGGCGTCTTCTACCATTATACCAAGGTTCGTTAACCACATGATTAACGGGTTGAGGTCATCCACTCCAAACTTGGTGTCCTCTTGTCGATCCTAAAGGTAACCTTTTACGGGTTTCATCACAAGGTTGGCGACATTCGTATCAGTTGGTAATCAGAGCTAGTTAAGAGGTATCACGTTATATCCCTTTATTTATTTCCTTTTCGAGTCAAGTTGTCCAAAATTCTGTTTTCGTGTTCTAAGTTTGCTACCCACAATTTCCAGATTTGTTACATTGTGTTCTTGCGTTATTTTTCCAGATTTATCGCGTCATAAACTTGCGTCTAGTTGTTGTTAATTGCTGTGGTTAGCCTTGTTTGGTCCAGCCTTTTTTTTGTGTGTCTTATTCTTGATTCTTTGTTTGTGTTTGCGTCTTGTTTCTATTCTATTATATCCATTTAATTCTAGTCTTTTGTTCTATTTGATCATCCTAGGTTACTGTTCATCCGAAAAATCAGTTTGTAACAGGGGTTTTAGAGTCCTATCTAGTTTTTACCTTATGTTCTTGTCGTTTACATACAAAAAAAAATATAGCTGGCTGACCCTACAAAATTCTTGGAAATCTGTCTTGATCAAAACTTGGGTTTCTTGAAGCTCTTGATTGTTTAAAACCAAAATCTTGAAGTTCTTGGAACTTTAGTTGGGGATTCTTGAAAGCCTCCAGAATTGACCATTGATAAGAAGAACATTCAGCCATGAAATTTGACTCTTGAAAGCTTTCAAATTTGACCACTGATTGTGATAAATGCCTTCCTAAAAAAGCTTACCATCAAACAAAAAAAGGAGCACCAATCCTACTCCAATTCCAAGTTGGATTTGACTAGTTTAGTCCAACTTGAATAAGGCTGTCCAGATTTACTTCAATTTCATTTTTTTTACAGCCTATTAAATCCTTATTGGGATAGGAAAGAGGATTAGTTCCAGAATAATCCAAGAATTTCCACTATCCATTATTTCCTAAATCGCTGCAACAAGAACCAGTGTTGGTGCGCTCTTTTAGGCAGTTGTTTATCTTTATAGCTTTCTTGAATCAGTTGTTTAGTTTTTTTTCCCATTAATTTCCAGCCAGAGTAGTGTCCAAATTTCCAAGTCTTGTGTAGAGTCATTTGCCAGGTTTTTGTGTTGCGTAACTAGTAGTCCCTTTGTCATGCGTCTACGCATTTTTTCCAGTAAATTCCAGCAGATTTTTTTCCAGTTCTTTTGAGTCTTACACCTCCTCAAATTTCCAGCTTATAACAAGCCACATTTGAGTAGATTCTTGTACGAAGCTGGTTGAACTTTTCAGGAAAATTTTCTACTTTCTTCAAGGGAAGCAAGCAGAACCTTGAGAAAATTAGAGTGTTTTAAACACTTGAGTGATACACGAGTGGCGAGTGTAAACATGTGAGCTTGTGTGGTGAGGAAAAATATCTTTTGTTTCACTAATTTTTTGCAGGTTTCCTTATACATCATGGCGAATACGAGGCATTTAAAAGCTAGCTTACAACATCTTCTTCCTGATCCTAAGGGAGTCAAAGAAGTGGCATTACGTGATGTAGATGAGCAATTGGATATCGTCATATCTCAGTTGCATGGTTGGTTTTATACTCGTTGTGGTGTCAAAGATAAAACATGCCATTGATAGGAGTTGTGAAGTCAAACTTGCAAGCGCAATCATGGTTCACAAATTAAATCTTCCAACCATTGATCATCTTCAACCGTATAAGTTGCCGAGTGCTCATGGTGATGTTTGGGTTACTAAGCACACACTTGTATCTATTCAAATTGGCAAGTATGTGGATGAGGTGTTGTGTGATGTAGTCCCAATTCAAATGACACATGTGTTGCTGGGCAAGGCGTGGATGTTGAGGCGAGAAGTTAAATATGATGGACATACTAATAAGTATTCCTTCGTATTTAATGGTCGTCGTTCTGCACTTGTACCACATATTTATGACCAACTTTGTATTGATCTAGTATACATGAAAAGTGAGCATGAGCATTATAGTATGAAAAAAGAGCTAGATGAGGGAATTGTGACTGATGGGGTAAAATCCGAGGGAGTTGAAAAGGAGAAAGAGGTTGAGAATAATGAGAGGAAAAAGACAGCTATTGAGCATGAGAAAGAGATTGAAAAATCCAAAGTATTGACTGAGATTTTAAGTTTCAACAAAAATGAGAGTGAGGGGACTTATTGCCATTCTAACAACCTTAACATTGCTCTGTCTAGTGTTCCTTGTTTTGTGCAGGTTAAGCAAAGTGCAATCGCTTTGATCATACAATGTTCCATCCCAAAGTCACTTGTGCAATTTCCGAGTTTCCATGGAGTTTGTCTTTTAGGAGTTAGATCAATTTGGTTCCCATTCATGGAATCGGATGATTTCAACGATGTTCACGTCTTTGGAGGATCAAACTATGTGTACCCTCAAGACGTTAGAATTGACCATGTTCCACGAGTTTACACAAGGGGCGAGGTCTTCAATGGGCACTACAATACCTATGCTCATCTTTCACCCAGTCCACTTGAAGCTCCAACTTCACCATGTCAGCTTCCATACTTTGCAAGCTTATCCAAGTTTGAGGAGTCTGATTTCATAGGATCTACATCGCATCACTTTGAGGATCCTTACCTCATGATCACAAGCGATCAAGTTGGGCATACACTGAAACTGGTTCGTGAGATTCAAAGTTCAACAAGGTTTACTTTCCAGCTTAGCAAGTGGTTTATGCATTGGATGAAACTTGTGGTAATCATAACAAAATTGAATCGACGGCATGTAACACTTCTTATTATCGTTCAT
This sequence comes from Coffea arabica, assembly GCF_036785885.1. Taxonomy (NCBI): domain Eukaryota; kingdom Viridiplantae; phylum Streptophyta; class Magnoliopsida; order Gentianales; family Rubiaceae; genus Coffea; species Coffea arabica. Next base: position 42,536,886 of record NC_092329.1, read on the forward strand.
GCTTCAATTTGTGGGCAAATTGCTTTCAAGAGGAGGGGAATATGCGAGTCAAGCTATGCCATCGGATAAGGTTCAAATCCCACTAGGACTAGTTACACAAGCTCGAGCAGTTCATTCAATTTCATCGCAGCAAAGACGTTATAAGGCGCGGGCACGCTTTATAAGGATACGTCTTCTGCCATTTAATTGATTCACTGCAGTAAAGTCATTATAAGGCGTGGGCACGCTTTATAAGCTCAAGTCATCTGCCCATCTAGTCACATTTGTTGTTTTAGTTAAGTCGTTTGTAATAAGGGCTTTATGGTCCATAGCCTTGCTTTATTTACCTAAGCGATGACCCCACAAGGTTATTTACCTAAGGGATGACCTCATAAGGTTCGGTCAAGCCCACAATTCTTAGTCTTATGGAAATTGTCAAGCCTACAATTCTTAGTCTTAGTCAAGCCCACAATTCTAGACTAGTTCCATATTATTTAGTTGTTCATCTCTATGTAAGGCTATAAATAGCCCACACTTCCAATGGTTTTAGGGATTCAATCAATAAATCAAATTTTGAGAGTTTTCTTGGTTTCTTCAAGGCTTCTTGAATACCTTAGAATTTCTCTAGGTGTTCGTGACTTATCAATCTAGAATCGCACTAGGTTGTGGCGTCTTCTACCATTATACCAAGGTTCGTTAACCACATGATTAACGGGTTGAGGTCATCCACTCCAAACTTGGTGTCCTCTTGTCGATCCTAAAGGTAACCTTTTACGGGTTTCATCACAAGGTTGGCGACATTCGTATCAGTTGGTAATCAGAGCTAGTTAAGAGGTATCACGTTATATCCCTTTATTTATTTCCTTTTCGAGTCAAGTTGTCCAAAATTCTGTTTTCGTGTTCTAAGTTTGCTACCCACAATTTCCAGATTTGTTACATTGTGTTCTTGCGTTATTTTTCCAGATTTATCGCGTCATAAACTTGCGTCTAGTTGTTGTTAATTGCTGTGGTTAGCCTTGTTTGGTCCAGCCTTTTTTTTGTGTGTCTTATTCTTGATTCTTTGTTTGTGTTTGCGTCTTGTTTCTATTCTATTATATCCATTTAATTCTAGTCTTTTGTTCTATTTGATCATCCTAGGTTACTGTTCATCCGAAAAATCAGTTTGTAACAGGGGTTTTAGAGTCCTATCTAGTTTTTACCTTATGTTCTTGTCGTTTACATACAAAAAAAAATATAGCTGGCTGACCCTACAAAATTCTTGGAAATCTGTCTTGATCAAAACTTGGGTTTCTTGAAGCTCTTGATTGTTTAAAACCAAAATCTTGAAGTTCTTGGAACTTTAGTTGGGGATTCTTGAAAGCCTCCAGAATTGACCATTGATAAGAAGAACATTCAGCCATGAAATTTGACTCTTGAAAGCTTTCAAATTTGACCACTGATTGTGATAAATGCCTTCCTAAAAAAGCTTACCATCAAACAAAAAAAGGAGCACCAATCCTACTCCAATTCCAAGTTGGATTTGACTAGTTTAGTCCAACTTGAATAAGGCTGTCCAGATTTACTTCAATTTCATTTTTTTTACAGCCTATTAAATCCTTATTGGGATAGGAAAAGAGGATTAGTTCCAGAATAATCCAAAAATTTCCACTATCCATTATTTCCTAAATCGCTGCAACAAGAACCAGTGTTGGTGCGCTCTTTTAGGCAGTTGTTTATCTTTATAGCTTTCTTGAATCAGTTGTTTAGTTTTTTTTCCCATTAATTTCCAGCCAGAGTAGTGTCCAAATTTCCAAGTCTTGTGTAGAGTCATTTGCCAAGTTTTTGTGTTGCGTAACTAGTAGTCCCTTTGTCATGCGTCTACGCATTTTTTCCAGTAAATTCCAGCAGATTTTTTTCCAGTTCTTTTGAGTCTTACACCTCCTCAAATTTCCAGCTTATAACAAGCCACATTTGAGTAGATTCTTGTACGAAGCTGGTTGAACTTTTCAGGAAAATTTTCTACTTTCTTCAAGGGAAGCAAGCAGAACCTTGAGAAAATTAGAGTGTTTTAAACACTTGAGTGATACACGAGTGGCGAGTGTAAACATGTGAGCTTGTGTGGTGAGGAAAAATATCTTTTGTTTCACTAATTTTTTGCAGGTTTCCTTATACATCATGGCGAATACGAGGCATTTAAAAGCTAGCTTACAACATCTTCTTCCTGATCCTAAGGGAGTCAAAGAAGTGGCATTACGTGATGTAGATGAGCAATTGGATATCGTCATATCTCAGTTGCATGGTTGGTTTTATACTCGTTGTGGTGTCAAAGATAAAACATGCCATTGATAGGAGTTGTGAAGTCAAACTTGCAAGCGCAATCATGGTTCACAAATTAAATCTTCCAACCATTGATCATCTTCAACCGTATAAGTTGCCGAGTGCTCATGGTGATGTTTGGGTTACTAAGCACACACTTGTATCTATTCAAATTGGCAAGTATGTGGATGAGGTGTTGTGTGATGTAGTCCCAATTCAAATGACACATGTGTTGCTGGGCAAGGCGTGGATGTTGAGGCGAGAAGTTAAATATGATGGACATACTAATAAGTATTCCTTCGTATTTAATGGTCGTCGTTCTGCACTTGTACCACATATTTATGACCAACTTTGTATTGATCTAGTATACATGAAAAGTGAGCATGAGCATTATAGTATGAAAAAAGAGCTAGATGAGGGAATTGTGACTGATGGGGTAAAATCCGAGGGAGTTGAAAAGGAGAAAGAGGTTGAGAATAATGAGAGGAAAAAGACAGCTATTGAGCATGAGAAAGAGATTGAAAAATCCAAAGTATTGACTGAGATTTTAAGTTTCAACAAAAATGAGAGTGAGGGGACTTATTGCCATTCTAACAACCTTAACATTGCTCTGTCTAGTGTTCCTTGTTTTGTGCAGGTTAAGCAAAGTGCAATCGCTTTGATCATACAATGTTCCATCCCAAAGTCACTTGTGCAATTTCCGAGTTTCCATGGAGTTTGTCTTTTAGGAGTTAGATCAATTTGGTTCCCATTCATGGAATCGGATGATTTCAACGATGTTCACGTCTTTGGAGGATCAAACTATGTGTACCCTCAAGACGTTAGAATTGACCATGTTCCACGAGTTTACACAAGGGGCGAGGTCTTCAATGGGCACTACAATACCTATGCTCATCTTTCACCCAGTCCACTTGAAGCTCCAACTTCACCATGTCAGCTTCCATACTTTGCAAGCTTATCCAAGTTTGAGGAGTCTGATTTCATAGGATCTACATCGCATCACTTTGAGGATCCTTACCTCATGATCACAAGCGATCAAGTTGGGCATACACTGAAACTGGTTCGTGAGATTCAAAGTTCAACAAGGTTTACTTTCCAGCTTAGCAAGTGGTTTATGCATTGGATGAAACTTGTGGTAATCATAACAAAATTGAATCGACGGCATGTAACACTTCTTATTATCGTTCATGCTTCAATTTGTGGGCAAATTGCTTTCAAGAGGAGGGGAATATGCGAGTCAAGCTATGCCATCGGATAAGGTTCAAATCCCACTAGGACTAGTTACACAAGCTCGAGCAGTTCATTCAATTTCATCGCAGCAAAGACGTTATAAGGCGCGGGCACGCTTTATAAGGATACGTCTTCTGCCATTTAATTGATTCACTGCAGTAAAGTCATTATAAGGCGTGGGCACGCTTTATAAGCTCAAGTCATCTGCCCATCTAGTCACATTTGTTGTTTTAGTTAAGTCGTTTGTAATAAGGGCTTTATGGTCCATAGCCTTGCTTTATTTACCTAAGCGATGACCCCACAAGGTTATTTACCTAAGGGATGACCTCATAAGGTTCGGTCAAGCCCACAATTCTTAGTCTTATGGAAATTGTCAAGCCTACAATTCTTAGTCTTAGTCAAGCCCACAATTCTAGACTAGTTCCATATTATTTAGTTGTTCATCTCTATGTAAGGCTATAAATAGCCCACACTTCCAATGGTTTTAGGGATTCAATCAATAAATCAAATTTTGAGAGTTTTCTTGGTTTCTTCAAGGCTTCTTGAATACCTTAGAATTTCTCTAGGTGTTCGTGACTTATCAATCTAGAATCGCACTAGGTTGTGGCGTCTTCTACCATTATACCAAGGTTCGTTAACCACATGATTAACGGGTTGAGGTCATCCACTCCAAACTTGGTGTCCTCTTGTCGATCCTAAAGGTAACCTTTTACGGGTTTCATCACAAGGTTGGCGACATTCGTATCAGTTGGTAATCAGAGCTAGTTAAGAGGTATCACGTTATATCCCTTTATTTATTTCCTTTTCGAGTCAAGTTGTCCAAAATTCTGTTTTCGTGTTCTAAGTTTGCTACCCACAATTTCCAGATTTGTTACATTGTGTTCTTGCGTTATTTTTCCAGATTTATCGCGTCATAAACTTGCGTCTAGTTGTTGTTAATTGCTGTGGTTAGCCTTGTTTGGTCCAGCCTTTTTTTTGTGTGTCTTATTCTTGATTCTTTGTTTGTGTTTGCGTCTTGTTTCTATTCTATTATATCCATTTAATTCTAGTCTTTTGTTCTATTTGATCATCCTAGGTTACTGTTCATCCGAAAAATCAGTTTGTAACAGGGGTTTTAGAGTCCTATCTAGTTTTTACCTTATGTTCTTGTCGTTTACATACAAAAAAAAATATAGCTGGCTGACCCTACAAAATTCTTGGAAATCTGTCTTGATCAAAACTTGGGTTTCTTGAAGCTCTTGATTGTTTAAAACCAAAATCTTGAAGTTCTTGGAACTTTAGTTGGGGATTCTTGAAAGCCTCCAGAATTGACCATTGATAAGAAGAACATTCAGCCATGAAATTTGACTCTTGAAAGCTTTCAAATTTGACCACTGATTGTGATAAATGCCTTCCTAAAAAAGCTTACCATCAAACAAAAAAAGGAGCACCAATCCTACTCCAATTCCAAGTTGGATTTGACTAGTTTAGTCCAACTTGAATAAGGCTGTCCAGATTTACTTCAATTTCATTTTTTTTACAGCCTATTAAATCCTTATTGGGATAGGAAAAGAGGATTAGTTCCAGAATAATCCAAAAATTTCCACTATCCATTATTTCCTAAATCGCTGCAACAAGAACCAGTGTTGGTGCGCTCTTTTAGGCAGTTGTTTATCTTTATAGCTTTCTTGAATCAGTTGTTTAGTTTTTTTTCCCATTAATTTCCAGCCAGAGTAGTGTCCAAATTTCCAAGTCTTGTGTAGAGTCATTTGCCAAGTTTTTGTGTTGCGTAACTAGTAGTCCCTTTGTCATGCGTCTACGCATTTTTTCCAGTAAATTCCAGCAGATTTTTTTCCAGTTCTTTTGAGTCTTACACCTCCTCAAATTTCCAGCTTATAACAAGCCACATTTGAGTAGATTCTTGTACGAAGCTGGTTGAACTTTTCAGGAAAATTTTCTACTTTCTTCAAGGGAAGCAAGCAGAACCTTGAGAAAATTAGAGTGTTTTAAACACTTGAGTGATACACGAGTGGCGAGTGTAAACATGTGAGCTTGTGTGGTGAGGAAAAATATCTTTTGTTTCACTAATTTTTTGCAGGTTTCCTTATACATCATGGCGAATACGAGGCATTTAAAAGCTAGCTTACAACATCTTCTTCCTGATCCTAAGGGAGTCAAAGAAGTGGCATTACGTGATGTAGATGAGCAATTGGATATCGTCATATCTCAGTTGCATGGTTGGTTTTATACTCGTTGTGGTGTCAAAGATAAAACATGCCATTGATAGGAGTTGTGAAGTCAAACTTGCAAGCGCAATCATGGTTCACAAATTAAATCTTCCAACCATTGATCATCTTCAACCGTATAAGTTGCCGAGTGCTCATGGTGATGTTTGGGTTACTAAGCACACACTTGTATCTATTCAAATTGGCAAGTATGTGGATGAGGTGTTGTGTGATGTAGTCCCAATTCAAATGACACATGTGTTGCTGGGCAAGGCGTGGATGTTGAGGCGAGAAGTTAAATATGATGGACATACTAATAAGTATTCCTTCGTATTTAATGGTCGTCGTTCTGCACTTGTACCACATATTTATGACCAACTTTGTATTGATCTAGTATACATGAAAAGTGAGCATGAGCATTATAGTATGAAAAAAGAGCTAGATGAGGGAATTGTGACTGATGGGGTAAAATCCGAGGGAGTTGAAAAGGAGAAAGAGGTTGAGAATAATGAGAGGAAAAAGACAGCTATTGAGCATGAGAAAGAGATTGAAAAATCCAAAGTATTGACTGAGATTTTAAGTTTCAACAAAAATGAGAGTGAGGGGACTTATTGCCATTCTAACAACCTTAACATTGCTCTGTCTAGTGTTCCTTGTTTTGTGCAGGTTAAGCAAAGTGCAATCGCTTTGATCATACAATGTTCCATCCCAAAGTCACTTGTGCAATTTCCGAGTTTCCATGGAGTTTGTCTTTTAGGAGTTAGATCAATTTGGTTCCCATTCATGGAATCGGATGATTTCAACGATGTTCACGTCTTTGGAGGATCAAACTATGTGTACCCTCAAGACGTTAGAATTGACCATGTTCCACGAGTTTACACAAGGGGCGAGGTCTTCAATGGGCACTACAATACCTATGCTCATCTTTCACCCAGTCCACTTGAAGCTCCAACTTCACCATGTCAGCTTCCATACTTTGCAAGCTTATCCAAGTTTGAGGAGTCTGATTTCATAGGATCTACATCGCATCACTTTGAGGATCCTTACCTCATGATCACAAGCGATCAAGTTGGGCATACACTGAAACTGGTTCGTGAGATTCAAAGTTCAACAAGGTTTACTTTCCAGCTTAGCAAGTGGTTTATGCATTGGATGAAACTTGTGGTAATCATAACAAAATTGAATCGACGGCATGTAACACTTCTTATTATCGTTCATGCTTCAATTTGTGGGCAAATTGCTTTCAAGAGGAGGGGAATATGCGAGTCAAGCTATGCCATCGGATAAGGTTCAAATCCCACTAGGACTAGTTACACAAGCTCGAGCAGTTCATTCAATTTCATCGCAGCAAAGACGTTATAAGGCGCGGGCACGCTTTATAAGGATACGTCTTCTGCCATTTAATTGATTCACTGCAGTAAAGTCATTATAAGGCGTGGGCACGCTTTATAAGCTCAAGTCATCTGCCCATCTAGTCACATTTGTTGTTTTAGTTAAGTCGTTTGTAATAAGGGCTTTATGGTCCATAGCCTTGCTTTATTTACCTAAGCGATGACCCCACAAGGTTATTTACCTAAGGGATGACCTCATAAGGTTCGGTCAAGCCCACAATTCTTAGTCTTATGGAAATTGTCAAGCCTACAATTCTTAGTCTTAGTCAAGCCCACAATTCTAGACTAGTTCCATATTATTTAGTTGTTCATCTCTATGTAAGGCTATAAATAGCCCACACTTCCAATGGTTTTAGGGATTCAATCAATAAATCAAATTTTGAGAGTTTTCTTGGTTTCTTCAAGGCTTCTTGAATACCTTAGAATTTCTCTAGGTGTTCGTGACTTATCAATCTAGAATCGCACTAGGTTGTGGCGTCTTCTACCATTATACCAAGGTTCGTTAACCACATGATTAACGGGTTGAGGTCATCCACTCCAAACTTGGTGTCCTCTTGTCGATCCTAAAGGTAACCTTTTACGGGTTTCATCACAAGGTTGGCGACATTCGTATCAGTTGGTAATCAGAGCTAGTTAAGAGGTATCACGTTATATCCCTTTATTTATTTCCTTTTCGAGTCAAGTTGTCCAAAATTCTGTTTTCGTGTTCTAAGTTTGCTACCCACAATTTCCAGATTTGTTACATTGTGTTCTTGCGTTATTTTTCCAGATTTATCGCGTCATAAACTTGCGTCTAGTTGTTGTTAATTGCTGTGGTTAGCCTTGTTTGGTCCAGCCTTTTTTTTGTGTGTCTTATTCTTGATTCTTTGTTTGTGTTTGCGTCTTGTTTCTATTCTATTATATCCATTTAATTCTAGTCTTTTGTTCTATTTGATCATCCTAGGTTACTGTTCATCCGAAAAATCAGTTTGTAACAGGGGTTTTAGAGTCCTATCTAGTTTTTACCTTATGTTCTTGTCGTTTACATACAAAAAAAAATATAGCTGGCTGACCCTACAAAATTCTTGGAAATCTGTCTTGATCAAAACTTGGGTTTCTTGAAGCTCTTGATTGTTTAAAACCAAAATCTTGAAGTTCTTGGAACTTTAGTTGGGGATTCTTGAAAGCCTCCAGAATTGACCATTGATAAGAAGAACATTCAGCCATGAAATTTGACTCTTGAAAGCTTTCAAATTTGACCACTGATTGTGATAAATGCCTTCCTAAAAAAGCTTACCATCAAACAAAAAAAGGAGCACCAATCCTACTCCAATTCCAAGTTGGATTTGACTAGTTTAGTCCAACTTGAATAAGGCTGTCCAGATTTACTTCAATTTCATTTTTTTTACAGCCTATTAAATCCTTATTGGGATAGGAAAAGAGGATTAGTTCCAGAATAATCCAAAAATTTCCACTATCCATTATTTCCTAAATCGCTGCAACAAGAACCAGTGTTGGTGCGCTCTTTTAGGCAGTTGTTTATCTTTATAGCTTTCTTGAATCAGTTGTTTAGTTTTTTTTCCCATTAATTTCCAGCCAGAGTAGTGTCCAAATTTCCAAGTCTTGTGTAGAGTCATTTGCCAAGTTTTTGTGTTGCGTAACTAGTAGTCCCTTTGTCATGCGTCTACGCATTTTTTCCAGTAAATTCCAGCAGATTTTTTTCCAGTTCTTTTGAGTCTTACACCTCCTCAAATTTCCAGCTTATAACAAGCCACATTTGAGTAGATTCTTGTACGAAGCTGGTTGAACTTTTCAGGAAAATTTTCTACTTTCTTCAAGGGAAGCAAGCAGAACCTTGAGAAAATTAGAGTGTTTTAAACACTTGAGTGATACACGAGTGGCGAGTGTAAACATGTGAGCTTGTGTGGTGAGGAAAAATATCTTTTGTTTCACTAATTTTTTGCAGGTTTCCTTATACATCATGGCGAATACGAGGCATTTAAAAGCTAGCTTACAACATCTTCTTCCTGATCCTAAGGGAGTCAAAGAAGTGGCATTACGTGATGTAGATGAGCAATTGGATATCGTCATATCTCAGTTGCATGGTTGGTTTTATACTCGTTGTGGTGTCAAAGATAAAACATGCCATTGATAGGAGTTGTGAAGTCAAACTTGCAAGCGCAATCATGGTTCACAAATTAAATCTTCCAACCATTGATCATCTTCAACCGTATAAGTTGCCGAGTGCTCATGGTGATGTTTGGGTTACTAAGCACACACTTGTATCTATTCAAATTGGCAAGTATGTGGATGAGGTGTTGTGTGATGTAGTCCCAATTCAAATGACACATGTGTTGCTGGGCAAGGCGTGGATGTTGAGGCGAGAAGTTAAATATGATGGACATACTAATAAGTATTCCTTCGTATTTAATGGTCGTCGTTCTGCACTTGTACCACATATTTATGACCAACTTTGTATTGATCTAGTATACATGAAAAGTGAGCATGAGCATTATAGTATGAAAAAAGAGCTAGATGAGGGAATTGTGACTGATGGGGTAAAATCCGAGGGAGTTGAAAAGGAGAAAGAGGTTGAGAATAATGAGAGGAAAAAGACAGCTATTGAGCATGAGAAAGAGATTGAAAAATCCAAAGTATTGACTGAGATTTTAAGTTTCAACAAAAATGAGAGTGAGGGGACTTATTGCCATTCTAACAACCTTAACATTGCTCTGTCTAGTGTTCCTTGTTTTGTGCAGGTTAAGCAAAGTGCAATCGCTTTGATCATACAATGTTCCATCCCAAAGTCACTTGTGCAATTTCCGAGTTTCCATGGAGTTTGTCTTTTAGGAGTTAGATCAATTTGGTTCCCATTCATGGAATCGGATGATTTCAACGATGTTCACGTCTTTGGAGGATCAAACTATGTGTACCCTCAAGACGTTAGAATTGACCATGTTCCACGAGTTTACACAAGGGGCGAGGTCTTCAATGGGCACTACAATACCTATGCTCATCTTTCACCCAGTCCACTTGAAGCTCCAACTTCACCATGTCAGCTTCCATACTTTGCAAGCTTATCCAAGTTTGAGGAGTCTGATTTCATAGGATCTACATCGCATCACTTTGAGGATCCTTACCTCATGATCACAAGCGATCAAGTTGGGCATACACTGAAACTGGTTCGTGAGATTCAAAGTTCAACAAGGTTTACTTTCCAGCTTAGCAAGTGGTTTATGCATTGGATGAAACTTGTGGTAATCATAACAAAATTGAATCGACGGCATGTAACACTTCTTATTATCGTTCATGCTTCAATTTGTGGGCAAATTGCTTTCAAGAGGAGGGGAATATGCGAGTCAAGCTATGCCATCGGATAAGGTTCAAATCCCACTAGGACTAGTTACACAAGCTCGAGCAGTTCATTCAATTTCATCGCAGCAAAGACGTTATAAGGCGCGGGCACGCTTTATAAGGATACGTCTTCTGCCATTTAATTGATTCACTGCAGTAAAGTCATTATAAGGCGTGGGCACGCTTTATAAGCTCAAGTCATCTGCCCATCTAGTCACATTTGTTGTTTTAGTTAAGTCGTTTGTAATAAGGGCTTTATGGTCCATAGCCTTGCTTTATTTACCTAAGCGATGACCCCACAAGGTTATTTACCTAAGGGATGACCTCATAAGGTTCGGTCAAGCCCACAATTCTTAGTCTTATGGAAATTGTCAAGCCTACAATTCTTAGTCTTAGTCAAGCCCACAATTCTAGACTAGTTCCATATTATTTAGTTGTTCATCTCTATGTAAGGCTATAAATAGCCCACACTTCCAATGGTTTTAGGGATTCAATCAATAAATCAAATTTTGAGAGTTTTCTTGGTTTCTTCAAGGCTTCTTGAATACCTTAGAATTTCTCTAGGTGTTCGTGACTTATCAATCTAGAATCGCACTAGGTTGTGGCGTCTTCTACCATTATACCAAGGTTCGTTAACCACATGATTAACGGGTTGAGGTCATCCACTCCAAACTTGGTGTCCTCTTGTCGATCCTAAAGGTAACCTTTTACGGGTTTCATCACAAGGTTGGCGACATTCGTATCAGTTGGTAATCAGAGCTAGTTAAGAGGTATCACGTTATATCCCTTTATTTATTTCCTTTTCGAGTCAAGTTGTCCAAAATTCTGTTTTCGTGTTCTAAGTTTGCTACCCACAATTTCCAGATTTGTTACATTGTGTTCTTGCGTTATTTTTCCAGATTTATCGCGTCATAAACTTGCGTCTAGTTGTTGTTAATTGCTGTGGTTAGCCTTGTTTGGTCCAGCCTTTTTTTTGTGTGTCTTATTCTTGATTCTTTGTTTGTGTTTGCGTCTTGTTTCTATTCTATTATATCCATTTAATTCTAGTCTTTTGTTCTATTTGATCATCCTAGGTTACTGTTCATCCGAAAAATCAGTTTGTAACAGGGGTTTTAGAGTCCTATCTAGTTTTTACCTTATGTTCTTGTCGTTTACATACAAAAAAAAATATAGCTGGCTGACCCTACAAAATTCTTGGAAATCTGTCTTGATCAAAACTTGGGTTTCTTGAAGCTCTTGATTGTTTAAAACCAAAATCTTGAAGTTCTTGGAACTTTAGTTGGGGATTCTTGAAAGCCTCCAGAATTGACCATTGATAAGAAGAACATTCAGCCATGAAATTTGACTCTTGAAAGCTTTCAAATTTGACCACTGATTGTGATAAATGCCTTCCTAAAAAAGCTTACCATCAAACAAAAAAAGGAGCACCAATCCTACTCCAATTCCAAGTTGGATTTGACTAGTTTAGTCCAACTTGAATAAGGCTGTCCAGATTTACTTCAATTTCATTTTTTTTACAGCCTATTAAATCCTTATTGGGATAGGAAAAGAGGATTAGTTCCAGAATAATCCAAAAATTTCCACTATCCATTATTTCCTAAATCGCTGCAACAAGAACCAGTGTTGGTGCGCTCTTTTAGGCAGTTGTTTATCTTTATAGCTTTCTTGAATCAGTTGTTTAGTTTTTTTTCCCATTAATTTCCAGCCAGAGTAGTGTCCAAATTTCCAAGTCTTGTGTAGAGTCATTTGCCAAGTTTTTGTGTTGCGTAACTAGTAGTCCCTTTGTCATGCGTCTACGCATTTTTTCCAGTAAATTCCAGCAGATTTTTTTCCAGTTCTTTTGAGTCTTACACCTCCTCAAATTTCCAGCTTATAACAAGCCACATTTGAGTAGATTCTTGTACGAAGCTGGTTGAACTTTTCAGGAAAATTTTCTACTTTCTTCAAGGGAAGCAAGCAGAACCTTGAGAAAATTAGAGTGTTTTAAACACTTGAGTGATACACGAGTGGCGAGTGTAAACATGTGAGCTTGTGTGGTGAGGAAAAATATCTTTTGTTTCACTAATTTTTTGCAGGTTTCCTTATACATCATGGCGAATACGAGGCATTTAAAAGCTAGCTTACAACATCTTCTTCCTGATCCTAAGGGAGTCAAAGAAGTGGCATTACGTGATGTAGATGAGCAATTGGATATCGTCATATCTCAGTTGCATGGTTGGTTTTATACTCGTTGTGGTGTCAAAGATAAAACATGCCATTGATAGGAGTTGTGAAGTCAAACTTGCAAGCGCAATCATGGTTCACAAATTAAATCTTCCAACCATTGATCATCTTCAACCGTATAAGTTGCCGAGTGCTCATGGTGATGTTTGGGTTACTAAGCACACACTTGTATCTATTCAAATTGGCAAGTATGTGGATGAGGTGTTGTGTGATGTAGTCCCAATTCAAATGACACATGTGTTGCTGGGCAAGGCGTGGATGTTGAGGCGAGAAGTTAAATATGATGGACATACTAATAAGTATTCCTTCGTATTTAATGGTCGTCGTTCTGCACTTGTACCACATATTTATGACCAACTTTGTATTGATCTAGTATACATGAAAAGTGAGCATGAGCATTATAGTATGAAAAAAGAGCTAGATGAGGGAATTGTGACTGATGGGGTAAAATCCGAGGGAGTTGAAAAGCAATTTGTGGGCAAATTGCTTTCAAGAGGAGGGGAATATGCGAGTCAAGCTATGCCATCGGATAAGGTTCAAATCCCACTAGGACTAGTTACACAAGCTCGAGCAGTTCATTCAATTTCATCGCAGCAAAGACGTTATAAGGCGCGGGCACGCTTTATAAGGATACGTCTTCTGCCATTTAATTGATTCACTGCAGTAAAGTCATTATAAGGCGTGGGCACGCTTTATAAGCTCAAGTCATCTGCCCATCTAGTCACATTTGTTGTTTTAGTTAAGTCGTTTGTAATAAGGGCTTTATGGTCCATAGCCTTGCTTTATTTACCTAAGCGATGACCCCACAAGGTTATTTACCTAAGGGATGACCTCATAAGGTTCGGTCAAGCCCACAATTCTTAGTCTTATGGAAATTGTCAAGCCTACAATTCTTAGTCTTAGTCAAGCCCACAATTCTAGACTAGTTCCATATTATTTAGTTGTTCATCTCTATGTAAGGCTATAAATAGCCCACACTTCCAATGGTTTTAGGGATTCAATCAATAAATCAAATTTTGAGAGTTTTCTTGGTTTCTTCAAGGCTTCTTGAATACCTTAGAATTTCTCTAGGTGTTCGTGACTTATCAATCTAGAATCGCACTAGGTTGTGGCGTCTTCTACCATTATACCAAGGTTCGTTAACCACATGATTAACGGGTTGTCAAAAATTGACTAAAAATTCATTCTTTCTTACCTCTTGTTGGCCGATTCTCCCTCTTGGACAAGGAAGAAAAACTTCTTCAATTTACAAGCTTCAAACTATCTCAATCTTCCATTCCAACCAATTAAACTTAGATTTGCTCCATAAAATTCTTCCTTCTAGTGCTAGTAAGTTGTTTGGTGAACTTTGTTTGAAGAACTAAGGTGCACAACATCTTCCTCTCTCTTGATTTCTTGGTAAGTGTTGCTTGAACACCCTACTACCTCTAATAATGGTTATATGATGCTTAGAAGTGGCTTGAGTGTTTGAAAATGTGATTTATCTCTTGATTTGGCTTGTTTTGGTGAAGTTTTTATTTTATTGGGAATTTTTCTGGTTTAATATGATCTTGATGTTGGGGGCTTGTATGATGAATTGTAGTGGTTGGAAATGACTCTAGTGGATGTGAAATGTGGATAAATGCAACTAATTTTGGATTTGGTGTGAAAATTGAAAAGCTAGGGTTCTTAAATCCCCAATTCTGTCCGGTTTTGGATCATAGGGTTAGAGGCCGAATTTGACTTTGCTCAAAACATGAAAGTTGTAGGTATTGATGTGATTGAGAATCCTACAAAATTTCAGGTCATTTGGATTAATGTAGAATGAGTTATGACAAAATTACTGTAGCTGTTCTGCTTTGGACAGAATGCGAAAACTGCGATAGTAATTGGCTATTTTGACTGGAATTGGTTTGGATTTTTGAGTTGGTGTCTTCTGATGAAATGTAGCTGAATGTCTTAGCTAACATATGCCTTTGGAATTTTGGCATTTGGACTTGTATGGACTGAGATATACCGATTACAGTTTTCTGTGTTTTGCAAACCTGTTTTGGGAATTCTGGGTTAGTATTTGGCATTTTCTACCTAGTTAAGCTAGGAACTGGATTGAGTGACCTTCTACATTGTTGTAGCCCTGTTTCATAGCTTCGAAACAGTGGGTCTTGCACCCCCATCCGATAACCGTAGAGAATTTTACACCATTACCGCATAATAAGGGCAAAACAGTTTTCTATTTGGGGCGAAGACTAAGGCCATTTTCTAATTTCTGGTTTGCTATTAGGCTCACTTATGCATATGAGGCCTTATTGGGGTTGTGGTTGGCATTGGTTTATGACTCGTTATCGAGTCTCTTTTAGGGCTTGCTTTCATTTCGGTTGTTTCCTAGTTAACTTTTGTACTTGTACCACTTTGAGCCTAGTGAACGGCTTTTGGGAAATGAGATGAATTTTGTGTGAGATGTTGGGACTGATTTGAGGATAGAATGAAGCCTTAATGGCTGGAAAAGTAAGAGATTTAGGGGAAGTGCTGCCCGATTTTCTAGGCCGTTTGGTTCCTTTAAGTTGGGTTTGCCTTTTGGTAGAATGAAAGGCTTTTGGGTTGTTTGCGCCTAGGTCTTCATGCTACCTTTTCGTTTCCAAGAAAATCATGTTTTGCACCTTTGCATTAGTAATTATTTGGCGAGGTATACGACTAGTAGTCGAGCCTCACATGTGCATTCTGTTTACTCGAATCTGGAAGTAAAACCTTCAATTGGTTTATTTTGATTATTTTAGGGTTTCTTGGCGATTAAGGCCAATCTGAAGTGAAAACTTTTGAAGTTGAGCCGGTGAGTGTACCACTCCCCTTCATTGTTGTTTAACTTGATTTTGCTCTGCAATCTGTTTATTTGTTCGAGACGAGGGTGTACTTTATCACACTCGTTCTCTAGTCTGATCATATGCCAATTTACTATGCAAAATTTGAATCTGTTATCTATGTCTGCATCTGTTCGGATTTCTATGACCTATGAGCTCAATCCTGTGGCTAAGTTATTCGAGTCGGGCCGGCAAGGGCCTGGACGATTAGATAACGAACCACGGTAGTCTGTTCGGGGATTTTGGGTATTGAGACCCTTGATCCCGGGTATACTCGAGTATTACCATTTCTGTTCGGTTACGGTGAGCGGGCCCGGTAAAGGGGTGTTTGATGGACGGAATTCGGTGTAAAGAGGGGTCTACGGACGTTTGGTTCTATATACGTTGACGGAGAGTCAACCGGTCTGGATCAAGTACTGCGCTGGAAATTTGGCTCCTGAGAGCCACCCGTATCCTTCTGATTTGAATCATTGGTTCCTTTGCTTTACATCTAGCATGTGTATCTGATTTTGTAAAATGTGAAATGCCATGATTTTTCTGCTATATGTTTGGTACCTCATTGAGCGCAAGCTCACCCCTTTCTGTTCCTTTTGTTTTCCTTACAGGAAAATAAACCCCTTTTGGTCTGGATTTGACAAATGGCTGCCAAATTGAGCTAGTCGAACGTATCTTTTGTATAGCTCATGTATTAAAACCCTAAGTGTACTTTTGGGGGCGTTTTCTCTTTTGATTTGGCAAACCATGTGTATATATTAACTTTTGAAAACTTTTGTATGTCATTTTGATTTGTAAACGCTAAAGTTCAGATGTGAATATTTGTTAGCTATTTCGGTTGGGTTCTGACGGGTCGGTTACTATTCATGGCCGACTCCGGATTTCATTTTTTTATTTTGGGTTATTTTACCATTTTGACTTGTTTACGCTCGTTCGTAAGTTCCGGATCGCTATAGATAGTTCTGGTCTGCATCGTTAGTCCTGGCGAGAGCTGGGCAGGCAGTCCGCTCACCCCTTTGGTTCGCCTTAGGGGAAAGTGGGGCTGTCACACCAACCATTTAATCTTGCATTTACTCCATAAAAACCCTTAAGTGAGTGGTTGTGAGGTGATTAGTGGAGTTGTTTGGAGGATTAAGGTGCCAAGTTGCTCTTTTCCTTTGGTTACTGAGGTGAGTAGTGAAGAAACCCCTCTCCTCTATCTAATGATGTCTAATTAATGACTTGTGGTAGCCTAAGAGGTAATTTTGTGGATTATATCTTGACTTTGGGTGAAATTGGCGAAGTTTATGAAAAGACCCCTGCTGCCCTGTTTCTACCCGAACTTGATAATTGCTTCTGTAGTTGGTTATTTTGGTTGGGAATACTTCTGATTTGGTTGTTGATGTCTTCTTAAGAAATGTAGCCTGGTGTCTTAGCTTTCGGATGGCTTTGGAATCACTTGATTTGGACTTAAGTAGCCTGAATTATGGTTCATTAACCAGAATGCGATTTGTTCACCCGTTTTTGCGGTTCTGGTTTAGTATATTGAATTTTTGACCTATTTGCACTATGAACTGGACTAAGTGACCTTCTGTAACATTGTAGCCCTATCTGTTAGCCTCGAAATGAAGTATCTTGTACCTCCATCCGATAATCGTAGTGCTAATGGTGCCAAAACCGCAAAATGATGTCAAAAGCTGTTTTTAGGGTTTAAAGTTTAACTTCATTTCCGGACTTTTCCTAGGTTACTCTAGTACTTATACATTCTAGGGGAACCTTATTTTTGGTGACATGTGGATTTGGTTATGACTTGTAATCGAGTCTTATTATGTTTATTTGAATGTTTTAGGACGTGACGGTGGTCCAAGATGCTCTTTGGGCGGAAATTGATAAAATTTCACTTGCTTGCTTGGTGAATGTACTACTTACTTGTTTGTTTACAATATGACTTTGCTATACTTGAACTTGATGCCTTGAGGGCCTATTTGCCATTGAAACTGATTAAAGTGAGGGTGTACTTGATCGCCCTCACCCCTTTTGGTACTATATACGACTGTTTACTGTTTCATTGTGGTATTTAAATGATACCTGATATACTAGATTTGGTGTCATTTGGACGAGTATCCAACGGTTATTACTATTACTACTGAGTTCAACCCCATTGGTAGTCAATTGAATCGAGCCGGCGAGGGTTTGGTCATGAAAATTGACGAGCCATGGGGACTGTTATATGGAATCTTGTAGTAGTGAGACTCTTGATTCCGATATACTCGAGTATTACCAAATTTTCTACTGTTTGGAGTTCGAGCCCGGTAGGGGTATGTTGGGTGGAAGGAATGAAAGTAAAGTGGAGCCTACGGTTGGTTACTCTTAAACATTGGCGGAGGGTCAATGAGGTCCGATTAAGAATGCAAGTGAGGAAAGGGGCTCTTGAGAGCCGCTCGTATCCTTTTATCAACACTATTGATGTGTGCCTTGGCTTACTTTTGATGTATTGGAATGAGAAGCTTGATGCTTATATGAACTTTGCTGCTTAAGTAATAGTATCTCACTGGGCGTAAGCTCACTCTATTCCTTTTGTTTTCCTTACAGGAAATTGAATACTTTTGGGAAAGGCTTTGAATATGGATTGCCGAGTCGAGCTTATGTGCAAATCTATTTTGAATAGCTCCTTTTGGGCAAAACCCTAAACTCATTTTGACCCAACCCATCGTCACATTGTAATTTACAACCGAACATGTATAAACTTATGGGATAATTTTGTATGCCATTTTGGTATATAAATGTTGAATTTCAAGATGTGTATGTTTGCGTGATGTTTGACCGGATTCTGACATGGGCGGTACTATTCATGGTCGGCTCCGATTTTCATTTTTTTTATTTTGTGATTTCGACTTGTTTACGCGCGTTGGTATGTTCCGGAACGTTTTAGATCGATGTAAACTGAACCGTTAGTCCTGGCGAGAGCTGGGCAGGCAGTCCGCTAACCCCTTTGGTTTGCCTTAGGGGAAGGTGGGGCTGTCACAGGTGGTATCAGAGTCTAGGTTTGAACTGGCTTGGGTGTATTAGAAATGCTCGATTTGAGGATTTTTTTGATGGTGTCCGTTAAGATTATTGATGCTAATTATTCTTTTGGTGTAGGATAGACGGAAGTGGTGAGCCTAGTGATAGCCCTACTGGGGAGCGACCGCAGGGGGTGCTTCCGGTGATTCCGTACCAGATCCGGCCATTATGCGTTGGAGCCCGGCTAACCGCCTCCGACGTTGCAAGTGTCGACACACGTACGCCTACCCTAAAGCCTTAGTGTTGGCCGTGGCGGAGGAACGTAAGGAGTTGGCCACAGATAACTCTAGGCTTGAGATCGAAGTGAATCAGTTGAGGGTGGACAATGAGAAACAAGCCAAACGAATCAAGGATTTAGAGTACGATGTTGGATGACCTGTGCACTCAGTTTAGGGAGGCACGTGAGCGTGAGACTAAGCGAGCGCGGAAGGTTAGGGGTCGAGCCGAGTCGATTCTGCACCTCTATGATGATTTGACCGATGACGAGAGCGACGAGGCTTCTTGTACGGGGCCCGGGGCTGGGGTTGAATCCACCCCATCGGGTAGGTCTACTAGCCCGACGACGGATTAGATCATGATTCCTAGGTCTTTTGGATGGTTGTTTGTAGATAGGGCGGATAGGGACAGAGCCTTAGCTAGCCGTTTTGTACTCTTGGCTTAGCTACGTGTATATTTTTTTGATGAGGCCATTCCCTTATGGATTGTCCATGTTTGTACTTGACTTGACTGTGCCTGGCTTGACTGGTTGTTGATATGTGTCCTGTTTGACCTTGTTTGGAATGTATATATATGCGATTGTAAAGTTTTTGGGATTTTACTTACATGCATTGTTATTTTATTGTTCTAGTACGTTTCCCTATATTGATTTAGACTGATGGAAGGGACATGTAGTGGACGGGGACGTGGGCACGCGAATAGACAACCTACACCGGACAGGGGTGCTGGGAAACCTCATCTGGACCTAATCCTGAATCAAGGGTTGACCCCAACGTGCAAATCGCTGCCGCTATGCAGCAAATGACTAACCTACTGGCACAAGTGATGCAGCAACAGGGTCAGAACCCTACTCCTAACCCTGGAAACCCTGGCAACCACATCGAGAGCGAAGACAGAGCTCTCGAACGATTTCAAAAGTTTGCTCCACCCAAGTTTATTGGGAGGCCCGATCCGGATGTCGCCGAAAGGTGGCTTGAGAAGATGGTTGATATTTTTACGGCCTTGCACTACACTGAAGAAAGGCAGGTGACTTTTGCTGTCTTTCAACTAGAGGGGGCGACCCGGTCTTGGTGGAACGTCATTCGACAAAAATGGGAATGGGAACAAACGCCCAGGACTTGGGTAAATTTTATAATGGAATTCAACGCGAAATTTTTCCCTCCTCTAGTTCAGGAGAGGAAGGAAGACGAGTTTATCCGACTCCGCCAAGGGGCCCAGTCAGTGGCGGAATACGAGAGTCAATTCACCCGTCTGTCCAAATTTACTCCTGAGCTGATCATGACCGAGCAACAGCGAATCAGGCGTTTTATCCAGGGCCTGAATGTCGAAATCCAGAAGGACCTCGCAGTGGCTCAAATCAATGCTTTTAGCGAGGTCGTAGAGAAGGTCCAATGGGTAGAGAGTGCTAGGTTGCAGGTAAGGAACTTCCAGGCGAAGAAGCGCGGCTTTTCTGGAAGCAATTCAGGGCAAGGGGACAAAGGTACCCCCTCCAAGTTTGGATGAGGAATGGGAGGTGGATGACAGTCGGGTACAGGCAGACGGACTCCGTCTAAGGATGGCCAAGCTGGGCGAGGCCAAAGAGGAAATTTTCAGGGAGACTCAGTTTCAGCACCTCGCGGTCCCTGTGGGCATTGTGGGAAGCCAAACCACACGGAAGATAACTGCTGGAGGAAGGAGGGCAAATGTCTGCAATTGTGGAAGCGCAGACCACCAGTTGGCTAGTTGCCCCGTCCTAAAACAAGATGGAAAGAGGAGCCAACCACCGCCGAGGACCAATGCTGGACCAGTTAAGGGAAATGGGTCCAAACCTAAGGTGCCAGCTCGAGTGTATATATTAGAGCCCCAACAGGTCCCAGATTCCTCAGAGATTGTAGAAGGTACGATCCCTATTTTTCACCGTTTTGCCAAAGTTTTAATTGATCCTGGTGCCACTCATTCCTTTGTTAACCCTGATTTCATGTGTGACATCGATATAAAACCTGCTAGTTTACCATACGACCTAGAAGTTAGTACACCTACGGAGAATCAACGTTTGGTTACTAGTATGGTTTATAGGGATTGTGAAGTGTGGGTAGGAGAGAAGAGATTGTTAGGGGACTTGATAAGCTTGGTCATTAAGGGGTATGATGTGATCTTGGGTATGGACTGGCTAGCCAAGTATAATGCTCAACTGGATTGTAAAACGAAAGTGGTAGAATTTCGCATTCCTGGTGAGACAACCTTAAGGTTGGACATAAGGGGTAGGTTAGCCTCATCTGCTTTGATTTCGGGCATTCGAGTTAGGAAATTGCTAAGTAGAGGGGCGCAAGGATTTCTAGGCTTTCTAATTAACACCCCCACGAATAAGTTAAAGGTGGAAGACGTGGCCATAGTAAAGGAATTTCCGGATGTATTTCCTGATGAGTTAGTAGCCCTGCCTCCAGAAAGAGAGATAGAATTCAAGATAGACTTGCTACCTGGAACCTCACCTATATCAAAAACACCATACCGAATGGCCCCCGCGGAACTCAAGAAACTAAAGTTGCAATTACAAGACCTCCTGGAGCGGGGATTCATTCAAGAGAGTGGGTCTCCTTGGGAAGCTCCCATCCTGTTTGTCAAGAAAAAGGACGGAAGTTTGAGGATGTGTATCGACTACCGGGGCTTGAACAACGTCACGGTTAAGAATAAATATCCACTGCCCCATATTGATGAGTTGTTCGACTAGTTGTAAGGAGAAGTGGTTTTCTCGAAACTGGACCTCCGCCAAGGGTATTACCAGTTGTTGATTAGGAGAGAGGACATTCCGAAAACCGCTTTCAACTCGAGATATGGGCATTATGAGTTCGCAGTTATGCCATTTGGACTAACCAATGCTTCTGCCGCCTTCATGGACCTAATGCATAAGGTTTTTAAGCCCTATTTGGACCGATTTGTTGTTGTTTTTATTGATGACATTTTGGTCTACTCCAAAACTCGCGAGGAGCATGAGCAGTATTTGAGAGTTGTTTTGCAGACCCTAAGGGAGCATCAGCTATACGCCAAGTTCAGTAAGTGCGAGTTTTGGCTGGAGAAAATTTCTTTCCTAGGGCATGTAATCTCCCACGAAGGTATCTCGGTTGACCCGGCAAAAGTAGAGGCCGTGATGAATTGGAAGAGGCCAGAAAATCCCACGGAGATCCGCAGTTTTCTAAGACTAGCTGGGTATTACCGACGTTTCATTAAAGACTTCTCCAAGTTAGCAGGTCCTTTAACTGACCTGACAAAGAAACATGGGCGGTTCGTATGGAATACCCGATATGAGACAAGTTTTCAAGAGTTAAAGAGAAGATTGACCATGACTCCAGTGCTAGTCTTGCCTAACGGAGTGGACGGATTTGCTGTGTATACTGATGCGTCGCGAGAAGGCCTGGGATGCGTTTTAATGCAGAACCGTAATGTGATCTGTTTTGCCTCTAGGAAATTGAAACTCCACAAGCAAAATTACCCGACCCACGATCTAGAACTAGCCGCCGTTGTTTTCGCGCTGAAAAAGTGGAGGCACTACCTATATGGGGTGACCTTTGAGGTTTACTCGGACCACAAGAGTCTTAGGTACCTCTTCTCACATAAGGAATTGAACATGAGGCAACGACGGTGGATGGAATTTCTGGAAGATTATGACTGTACAATCAACTACCATCCGGGGAAGGCAAACGTGGTAGCCGATGCCTTGAGTCGTAAGGTTCAAATAGCAGGGTTGATGATCAAAGAGTGGGATTTGTTAGAATCCGTTTGTGAGTGGAAACCCTACCTTGGAAGTCATAAGGTGAGTTTTGGCAATGTTAAAGTGACATCCACTCTACTGGAACGCGTTAAAGAAGCACAAAAGGAGGATTTGATGGTGCAAAAGTGGGGAGAGAAGGTGAAAAAAGGGGAAACAACTGATTTTAATTTTAGTTTCGAGGGTATCTTAAAATACCGGAACCGAATAGTGGTACCGAAGGATGAATCATTGAAAACGGAGATCTTAGAGGAAGCCCATCGGTCCAAGTATACCATCCATCCGGGCAGCAGCAAGATGTATCAGGACCTGAAAGGAACCTATTGGTGAGACAATATGAAGAAGGAAATTGCTTTGTACGTGCAGAAATGTCTCGTTTGCCAACAAGTTAAGGCAGAGTATCAAAAATCATCGAGCTTGTTACAATCCCTTGAGATACCCGAGTGGAAATGGGAAAACATCACAATGGATTTCGTTTCAGGTTTGCCGCGAACGCAAAGAGGGCACGATGCCGTTTGGGTGATCGTCGATCGATTAACCAAGTCGGCCCATTTCTTGTCGGTGAACATGAAGTATTCCATGGATAAGTTAGCTCAGCTGTACATGGATGAGATTGTGAAGCTACATGGCGTTCCTGTGAGTATCGTCTCCGATAGAGATCCCCGGTTCGTATCTCGATTTTGGCAGAAATTCCAAGAAACTCTGAGGACTAAACTCAACTTGAGCACGACTTATCACCCTCAGACGAATGGACAATCGGAGCGGACAATCCAAACTCTCGAGGACATGCTACGGACTTGCATTCTGGATTTTAGAGGCAACTGGGATCAACACATGACCTTAGTAGAGTTTGCGTACAACAACAGCTACCATTCGTTGATTCAAATGGCTCCATACGAGGCACTATATGGACGTAAATGCCGGTCACCGATCTAATGGGATGAAGTTGGCGAGAGAAAGGCGCTAGATCCAGCAACTATTCCATGGATGGAAGAGGCGTGAGAAAAGGTCAAGTTGATACGGCAATGACTCCAAACAGCTCAAAGCCGACAAAAGAGTTATGCAGACAATCAAAGAAAAGATTTGGAGTTCGAAGTTGGAGACCATGTGTTTATTAAAGTCACACCATTACGGACCCTCACAGCAGGTAGAGGAAAGAAACTCCAACTGAGGTACGTTGGACCTTACAAGATCCTCCAGAGGCTAGGAACGGTCGCGTATCGATTAGAGCTGCCGTCCAGTCTCTCTCGAATTCACGACGTCTTCCACTTCTCGATGCTCAAGAAGTACTATTCCGACCCATCCCATATCTTACAACCAGAGGAGATCGACGTAGACGAATCTCTTGCTTACGAAGAGAAACCTGTCCAAGTGCTTGACCGGAAAGTCAAAGAGCTAAGAAACAAGCAGATTCCGTTGGTTAAGATACTATGGAGAAACCATGGGATAGAGGAAGCTGCCTGGGAGGTGGAAGAAGAGATGCAAACAAAATACCCTAAACCTTTCGTGAGTTAAGGTGAGAAATTTCGAGAGCGAAATTCTTTTAAGGGGGAGAGAGTGTGAGAACCCGTAATTTTCTCATTTTCTAGGTTTTATTCTCCTTAATGGCATGTTTTCTGCATTTTCTTTATTAGAAAAATTTTTTTGATAATTTTTTTGAGTAAATATAGTTTTTAGATGATTTTTCTAGTATCGGTTAGTTTTTGAGAAATTAAGAGCGTATACCGGACGTGGGACCCGCTAGTGCGAAAATTTCAGAAAAATTCGGCCAACTAGGTTATGTTTTGGATACTGGGTTTAAATTATCGGGTGCTAAAAGATAATTAGAGGTTACCAAGTGGATTAGTGTGAGAGGAAACAAAGTGATATGCATGCATTAAATAGGGTGACAAGTGTCACCATATGATTAAATCTTACATTTTGACTACTATTCACCTTTTTACCAATTGACCAAATAAACCAAAAAAATGACCAAAAACACTTCCTTTCCAAGCTCTTGTGGCCGGCCATCTCTCCAAGGAAGAAAGAAAGAAAAGCTCTCCAAATTCTTGAGTCAATCTTGCTCAAATCCAACAAACCAACCATTTAATCTTGCATTTACTCCACAAAAACCTTTAAGTGAGTGGTTGTGAGGTGATTAGTGGAGTTGTTTGGAGGATTAAGGTGCCAAGTTGCTCTTTTCCTTTGGTTACTAAGGTGAGTAGTGAAGGAACCCCTGTCCTCTATCTAATGATGTCTAATTAATGACTTGTGGTAGCCTAAGAGGTAATTTTGTGGATCATATCTTGATTTTGGGTGAAATTGGCGAAGTTTTATAATTATTCATGATTTTTCTGTTTTAATATGATTCATATTTTGTGGCCATGGATGATGATTGGAAATGATATTGAAGGAAGCTAGAAGGTGGAAAGTGTTGTTAATTGCAGAAAATTTCTGTTTTGGAAGGAAATTGTGGAAACTAGGGTTTCATTTCCCCTCATTCTGCTGGCACTGTTCATCATAGTTAGAGGCCAAATTAGCCTTGGGTTAAAACATGAAAATTGTAGGGAATGATATTTTAGAGATGTCTACAAAATGTCAGGCCAATCAGAGCAACGTAGCTTATGAAAAGACTGAAATACCCCTGCTGCCCTGTTTCTACCCGAACTTGATAATTGCTTCTGTAATTGGTTATTTTGGTTGGGAATAGTTCTGATTTAGTTGTTGATGTCTTCTTAAGAAATGTAGCCTGGTGTCTTAGCTTTCGGATGGCTTTGGAATCACTTGATTTGGACCTAGGTAGCCTGAATTACGGTTTGTTAACCAGAATGCGATTTGTTCACCCGTTTTTGCGGTTCTGGTTTAGTATATTGAATTTTTGACCTAGTTGCACTATGAACTGGGCTGAGTGACCTTCTGTAACATTGTAGCCCTATCTGTTAGCTTCGAAATGGTGTATCTTGGACCTCCATCCGATTATCGTAATGCCAATGGTGCCAAAACCGCAAAATAATGTTAAAAACTGTTTTTAGGGTTTAAAGTTTAACTTCATTTCCGGACTTTTCCTAGGTTACCCTAGTACTTATACATTCTAGGGGAACCTTATTTTTGGTGGTATGTGGATTTGGTTATGACTTGTAATTGAGTCTTATTATGTTTATTTGAATGTTTTAGGACGTGACGGTGGTCCAAGACGCTCTTTGGGCGGAAATTGATGAAATTTCACTTGCTTGCTTGGTGAGTGTACTACTCACTTGTTTGTTTACAATGTGGCTTTGCTATACTTGAACTTGATGGCTTGAGGGCCTATTTTCCATTGAAACTGAATAAAGTGAGGGTGTACTTGATCCCCCTTACCCCTTTTGGTACTATATACGACTGTTTACTGTTTAACTGTGGTATTTAAATGATACTTGATATACTAGATTTGGTGTCATTTGGACGAGTATCCAACGGCCATTACTGTTACTACTGAGCTCAACCCCATTGGTAGTCAATTGAATCGAGTCGGCGAGAGCTTGGTCGTGAAAATTGACGAGCCATGGGGACTGTTATATGGAATCTTGTAGTAGTGAGACTCTTGATTCCGGTATGCTTGAGTATTACCAAATTTTCTACTGCTTGGAGTTCGGGCCCGGTAGGGGTATGTTGGGTGGAAGGAATGGAAGTAAAGTGGAGCCTACGGTTGGGTACTCTTAAACATTGATGGAGGGTCAATGAGATCCGATCAAGAATGCAAGCGAGGAAAGGGGCTCTTGAGAGCCGACCGTATCCTTTTATCAACATTATTGATGTGTGCCTTGGCTTACTTTTGATGTATTGGAATGAGAAACTTGATGCTTACATGAACTTTGCTGCTTGAGTGATAGTATCTCATTGGACGTAAGCTCACTCTATTCCTTTTGTTTTCCTTACAGGAAATTGAATACTTTTGGAAAGGCTTTGAATATGGATTGCCGAGTCGAGCTTATGTGCAAATATATTTTGAATAGTTCCTTTTGGGCAAAACCCTAAACTCATTTTGACCCAACCCATCGTCACATTGTAATTTACAACCGTACATGTATAAAATTATGGGATAATTTTGTATGCCATTTTGGTATGTAAATGTTGAATTTCAAGATGTGTATGTTTGCATGATGTTTGACCGGATTCTGACATGGTCGGTACTTTTCATGGCCGGCTCCGATTTTAATTTTTTTTTATTTTGTGATTTTGACTTGTTTACGTGCGTTGGTATGTTCTGGAACGTTTTAGATCGATGTAAACTGAACCGTTAGTCTTGGCGAGAGTTGGGCAGGCAGTCCGCTAACCCCTTTGGTTCACCTTAGGGGAAGGTGGGGCTGTCGCAATACCGTTAGAAAGCTATGAATGTCTAATTTTGAATGCCGCAAACGGCACTCAGTTTTGAATTTTGTACAGAGAGTTACGTGCAACCAAAGAGTTACTGTTCGGACATCTTGAACACCATTCCCAGATTTCTTTCAATTTCGAAAACCTTAGTTTTGAGCATCCAATTGAAACGATATTTGGAAGACACTTTGTACACACAATATACAACATATATCCATCAATTTCACAATCAAATAGCCATCAAAATTTTGAAATATAAGCAAGATAATAGCAAGACAGTTTCGGCCAGCTCACAAACCAGAATTTTCTCAACTTTCTCTCCATTTTCAATTGTAGACTTTTCATATAACACATAAACAACATCAATCAAGCATTTAATCCTCAACGCAGCTACCTATAATCCACCTCAAGACCGCTAGCCTAGTGATTAGAGCAAGAAATGAAACTCCTCAAGTCCTCTAACCTAGTTCTTGCTTAGGATTGTAAACCCATGAAATCTAAGCTTCATTCTTGAAGAAAATGGAAAGATTTGAAGGAGGTGAAGGGTTACCTCTTGAACCCTTGAAGAAACCAGAAATTTTTACCACAAAACCTCCAAGAAATTCCACTAGATGTTGTCTTCCTTCAAGCTAGAATTAATCTCCAAGTAGTATGTGAGTTGGGTGAATATTTGTGAGGGAAATGGAAGCAAAAATGGTGCAAGATGAAGAAGCTTTCTTCTCTTCTTTTCCTTTTCTGTTCTGCCGACCAAGAGAAGGGAGAGAGAGAAGGGTTTGTGTTGTGAATCTTCCCTTGGAAGCTTGAAGAATTTGTGGCAAAAAGCTTTGCAAAAGTCAACTACGAATAGTGCGTGAATAGTGTCCCGTACTACCACTTTTCTCTCTTGTTTGTTTCACTTATGCACTAATCCTCAAATGTAATTCCTTTAACACTATAATTATTCACTCTTAGTAGTCTAGTATTATTTTTTCAAATCTCCACTTAGTCGTTTCGACGCGAAATATGCGAACTTCAGCTTTGCGCGCGATAAAGCGAAATTAAGAGCAATTCATGTAACGATAATATAATTAACTAATATTAGGGTAAATAATTATAAAAATAATTATTTTTAGAATAAAAACATGAGTCCTCACACTTTAGGCTATCAAGCAAAATTCAAGTCATATACCTAACCTTCTCAAGCCTATCTAAAGACAAAAAAAAAAAAAGCAAAAAGATTCATACATGCCCTCAACCAAGAGGTAAATCATACCATGCCTGTCCAAGCATATCTAAGCAGCGAAAAAAAACCAAATAAATACATAATTAACAAAGTATCTCACAAGCAAACGTATGAAAGACAATCATGCTTCATCGTATAAATAAAAAATTCACACTTATAGCCCAATACATAATAGAAAATTATAGAAAAAGTTCAAGTACTAACCTTGAATCTAGAAGTGTGATACCCCAACTTTTAGGATCATCTTTTGTTTAGTCTCAAAAAGGATATTGCGGTTTCTTTAGTTTATTTTTATTTTAAAACATTATTTTGTCTTAAAGAAGAAACTAAAGTTATTTCTTTGGGTTTGATTTAAAACCTTGTTTTATTTTAAATGACTAGAAACCCTAAAAGTCTAACCAAAACCCTAGCTTCACTTGTGACTAACCGTTTTCTCAAATTTCTCATATGTCAACCGAAACCCTAAATTCAATTTATGGAATTGTAAAACCCCTCACGCTTTTCTTAAAAATGCCCTTTTATTTGGAAATTATTCATTTATTATGGCCCTACTACCCAATCACCCCACAATAAGTGTAAATGAATATAGAAGTAAGGGTTTTCGTTGTCCGTTTTCAAGTTAGAGCGAATTAGGGTTTTCGTGTTTTTCTGTAGTGCGACTATTCAGTACAGAGTGAGGATCAAATTTAGTAGGTAAGAGTGAATTTTGGATGAGGAAATATTATATGATTTGAAGTGATAATAATAAGTTAGTGATTAGAAGGTAAAAACCCTAGTATACGCGATTTAAGAAAAAATCGGCTTGAATCGACGGGTATCGATCACTACCGATTGAACCCACCACTTGACCACCACATACCCTTGATATTTTTGCAAAATATCCCCCCGTCATCCTCAGCCTTATAACCGAAACATGTGGCCCAAAATGGAAGGAAAAGAAAGAGAAATTTGGATGGCTTTGGTGGTGACAAGTGTCACTCACCTATGGTTTCTTGCCAAACCTTTTGCCTTGCCTTCTTATCACCATATTTATCTCTAAAAACAATTCCAAAAGCTCTTCATTTCTGCACCATAACAGCCGAGAGTGAGAGAGAGGAGAGCAAGAGAGAACAACCTCACTTCATCTTGAGTTTGAAGCATTTGAGTGGGAAAAGAAAAAAAAACAGGATTTTAAACCGGTTAAATCCTTCTTTGAGTACTTGGATAGCTTGGTGGGGGAAAAGATCACAAGAAGAGGTGGTGGATAATTCTTGGAAGCATCTTTGAGAGGTATATGGGCTGACCTTCATATTTACTTCCCTTAGTTTTGTCTAAGTTGAGTAATACCTTGTAAACTTGCTTGTGATGTTTAGTTCATGTGATTTTGGGTGATTGTAGTGATGACAATGAGTTAAGGTTTGAATGATTTTCTGCCTATACTTGCTGTATGGATAGTATATGTTGTATCTGAGCTTATATAAGAGGTTGTGGTGGTGATTGAAGCAAGAAATGAAGAAAGTTTCCTTTGAAACCGTAAAATTCCAGATTTCTGGAAATCTTAGCTTCAGTTCTGTCTGGTTCTATTTCATCATGTTAGAGGCTGAACTAGGCTTAACACAAAACATGAAAGTTGTATAGAATGATAGTTTATGGTTTCCTACAAAATTTCAGCCCAATCGGAGGAACGTAGCCTGTGAAAAGACCAAAATACCCTCACTGCCCTAGGATGCATCCAGTGATCCGTTTTAGACAGTTCATCCAGTTGACCGTGTCTATTCACTATGATTCGTGCTGATTTAACCATTTTCCAAAACATAAAAGTTTTATTACTTTGTCTTAGCTTTTCAACGCCTCCAAGAACGTCTTAAACGGACTTTGGTAGCTTGAGATATGGCCGTTTGAATGCAGTACAGTTAATTAGCCGATTAGTTGGAATTTGGTTCTGTGAATTGGGAATTTGACTGGGTTACACTGGAAATTAGACTAGGTGGTCTTCACCAAAGTTGTAGCTTTCTTCCTTATCTTCGAAACAGTATAAGTTATACCTCAATCCGATATGGGTAGCCTCGGTTGTGTCCGCTACGCAAAAACACGTCAAATCTGTCTTTTGTTAAACTTCATTTCCGCACATGTTGTTTGCTTAATTTTGTACTTGTATGACCTTGAGCCTATTGAACGGCTATTGAAATGAGATTATTTTGTATGTAACGTTGAGTTTGTTTGAGGAAAATATTGAAACCATAAATGGCTGAAAAATGGGTAAACACAAGGGGCATGCCGTCAAATTTGCAAATATGACTTGAATACCCTAAAAACTGGGTCGAGGTGTCTTCATGAAAGTTGTAGCCTTTTATTTAAGCTTCGAGACACTATCTAGTACATTTTGATTCGATAACCACAGCTCCAATTATGATCAAAATCGTGTAACCTGTTTTGTACCATTTTTTGATTATTTTTGACCGTTTTCGATCGTTCTCAATCGTTTAAGTTATAAACTGCTATTGTATAGCCATTTCACTTATGTGTGCATATAATCTGTCTATACAGACTGTGAGACTTTTGACGGTGACGGTCAAGCTCAGTGACTTGTATCGTTTTTCGTGCCAAGCTTTATCAAGTGAGTAATTGGGTTGTTTATTGATGTGGAATTATTAAAGTACCTTGTATATGTTAAATGGATACTTAGGCGAGGGTGTACTTTATCTCACTCGACCTAAACCCATCCTTTGTTTTGATTTCTATGTGAGAATACATGTCTTATGTTGAGTATCATCCTCTTGCTGTGTGCTGAGGAGGGTGATTACATGACTTGAGTATCACCCTTTTGCTGTGTGCTGATGGGGGTGTTTACATGACTTGAATTAAACCCCATTTGTTGTGTGCTGTTTGGGGTAAGTACTTTGTTGTGTACTTTGTCGAGAGATACCATCTATTGAAAGATCGGATATCTCAGAGCTTGGTTCCAGCCCGGTTCCAAGGGTTAGACGAACTATTCGAGCCAGCTGGGGCTTGGTCAAAGATAGTTCCATGCTAAACTTGGGATTTAGTTCCTTGTTAAAGCTTTGACGAAAGCTAAGTTATTTTATTTCGCTCGAGCTGCTGTGTGTTGTTGATTGGCCAGCGGGGGTTGATAAGGTGAACGGGGAAGTTTAAGTGGAGTCTATGGACCATGAGTACTTTGGTTGATGGAGTGTCAATAGGCGTTCAAGTTCGGGGAATTGAACTGGATTTGGAGCCACCCGTATCCTACCATTGTGTTGTTGCTTTTCTGTTGTGGATGTGAAATATCCTGATTTACTTGTTTAATCATGTGAGTTTACATTTTACCCCTGGTTATTCACTAAGCGTATAGCTTACCCCATTCCATTTGTTTTCCTTAGCAGGGGGCCGACGCGGGGATCGATCGGGAATGTGGTTAGACTTTTGGCGATAGAATAGTTGAATTGTACTTGTTATAAGTTGGCTAGTAAGATGTATGTATTTGTCGTGGTGGTTATAGTTATCAGCTTTTCTAGGATTTACTTTCAAGTACTGGTGGTATATATGACCTAATGTACTAGTTTATGCAACCTTTGAAGCTATAATAGAGTACATAGAACTTACTTTTGGTGTGAACTTTGTTTTCTAGTTTTAAAGTTTTGAGTCCTGGCGTGAGTTGGGCAGGTGACCCGCCGAACCCTTTGGTATGCCTTAGGGGGATGTGGGGCCGTCACAAGAAGTGTCAAAAAACCTTAGACTTAGATGGAAACTAGAGAGTTCCTTCAACAAAAATGATAAAGTTAGACTTAGATGGAACCAAAACATTCAAACATCTAGTACAGAGGAAATTGCTCACTATGTTGAACCAAAGAGTTCTTGATATGATCGAAAGTTCCTTCAACTAGAGAGTTCGTGATAGGACTAAAGTTAACCAAAACAGTTTTGCAAGCTATTCTTTTCTTTGTGGTTTGTTAAAGGAATTTGTTATACTGTTTATAGCAAAGAGGAAATAGCTCATTGAGCCCCTTTGAAATTTAGTTGTTTCTGTGGGAAAACAAATCCAAAAAAATATTCTTTTACAGGTGAATAGCCCTCCAAATTAATGAATCATTCATTCTTCTTAAGCTATTTTTAAAATACAAATCTTAGATAAACAAGAAAGTGCTATAATTAAAGGCATAATTAAAGGCAATCGGTCTCTCTTTGCAACATTTAGGAACAATACCTAGATACCTGTGACCTATCTAATGATTTATATGGGTTATGTACCAATCCAAGTTGCCATATTCTATCAACCATAAATCTAGCTACATATTTGAGTTGGCAACAAACTTAACTCATATATATCGAAAGATATGAAAATATTTGCAAATCATAAACTCAATTTAACATCATCACATCACTATTTTGTACATAGGCGTACTTTAGGAGAAAAAAACACAGAAGAGAGCAAAAGAATGATAAAGAAAACTAGCTATTTAGTATTTGGGAAAAGATGGATGTATAAAGAAATCAAGTATATGGAACACGAGATGAGATTACAGTCATGAAGAAAAACAGTCTAGAGTTATGAAAAAAGTGAATTTATGATGTAGAAGTTGTAAGATATTCACAAAATTATACACAAATTCTGCTGTCAATCCCTAAGCTTTTGTTTTCCCACAAGTTTCAAGCTTTGAACTCTAGCTTTCACCCAATTTTCACGCCCTAAATTCTAACTTGGGGACTTTCACCCAAGTGTCAATTCCTAAGTTTTCACTATCTTAGTGCTACTATCAAATTGGGGGGTTTTGGTATGCGAGATTGATAAAGATGCCCAAATTCTAGATTGATAAGAAGTTGGGTTACACAAATAAGGATGAGAATGGTTAACTCAACCAAAATTATAGATGGATTCGGAAGAGAAAGACTAACTAAGTGAGGAAGACAAAGATAGAGGTTAATTGTGTATGAAAAATCGGTTAAGTGTTCTGGGTATAGTGGTTAATTTTCTAAAAGATTCTTTAGCTTGCCACACCTCTTCAATTTTTAGGTTTGCCACTTTTTGTTTAAGTAGAAATTCATGTTTTCTTCCTCATTCCTCCTATTTAGCAACCATAAATTCAAGTTTTCTTCCACCTTTCTCCTATCTCTTTTTTTTTTCTTTTTATCATCTATATGTAATTAAGCTCTTCTATTATTTTTTTAAACTCTCAAGTTGTATTAAAATTTTAGATTAGGAATACTTAGTGTGTTTGGATAGAGATATTTAAATTTTTTTCTAATATATGGCTTTTTCTGAGCATGTTTTTGGTACTCATGTTGTTGTTCTATCAATTATGTATGTGTTGTAGTTTGGGAATACCTACAGTTAGTTTATCTAATCAAATAATTAAAATAGTTTGCTAAGACATGTATCAAGCACTAAATCTAGTTGGTACAAGTATCGGGTCATAAACATTAACAAATGTGACTATTATAACTAATAACAACCTTCCAGTCATGCAACTATAAGGATTAGACTTAATTTTGTATTAAATTCTACTTTTGATTACCTCTATTTTCAAATTATACTAATGATTCATTTTCTGCCATGTTGACAAGAGGACTAAATAGGGAATGTATGAATTCTTTTTTATGTTTATAATAAATTATTACCTAAGTTAGGGAAAATTATAAAATGTGTCTACATAAATTATTAAGATACCTTCTACATTTTGGAAATAAAAAAAAGGACTAAATTGCAAAAGATAGAGTGCAATAGTAGAATTAATGAAATTGGGGTATTACATATGGGGTTAAATTGCAAAAGTTAGGGAGCCATAGTAAAATAAATGAAATTGGCAAATTATGCATGAGGCTAAATGGCAAAAGTTAGGATGCCATAGTAGAATTAGTGAAATTGGTGCATTACATATGGGGCTAAATTGCAAATGTTAGAGTGCCACAGTGGAATTAATGAAATAAAATTATCACATATGGGCTAATTTGCAAAAGATAGAGTGCTATAGTAAAATTAATGGAATTTGTTTATTACATATGGGGCTAAATTGCAAATATTAGGGTGGCATAGTTGAATTAATGAAAGTAATCTAGAAATAAGTACTTTAGACAGTGACAACTAATTGTTGTCATACCTCTGAATCTGTAGAGTGCTAGCAACAATGTTGGAAGCAGTCATTGCATAACTCATTTTAGTGATAACATTTTTTCAGTTCGTCACGAAGGTAATTTTCTGCCACACTGACTAGTTGCGCGCCACCCATATTGTGACGACTACTGCTATGTTGTTATTAATAATGAGTTTGTGAGATCATCTGTGATGACATCAAAAATCATCGCCGAATTATGTCAATTGTGACAAGATTTTCCTATTGCCAATAAGAGAGCTGTCATAAAAGGCCATATTTCTTGTAGTGTATCTAATAATTGGATATAGTGTCACGAAGCTACATATATATGCATAAGCTACATTACAAAAATAATATCTACTTGTGCCAAAAAAAATTAAATCATAAATGCGGGTAAAAATTAATGCAAAAAAATAATGATTTGTAAAAAAAAAAAAATCTAATGTGATTAAGGGATGGAAAACTTAAATGTTGCATCTGCTATGGCTTCCAACAAAACTCTAGAATCATGTCCTACATTTTTCCAATCCATCAAGCGAATGTGAAAATCATGTTGAAATCACAAATAGCAAATATATTTTGCATACACTTGCTTTTTCCTCTCTCTTGATACTGTATTTGTTCATTTCGAGGCATAATAATACTTCCATCTAATGCACATGTAACACTTTTTGAGTAGGACAAAAGCATCATAATCATTAAATATTTTTAACAAAAGAAATTTTTACTTAAGCTCTATGATACTTGAACTATTTGTAGAAGTCGATGATGTTGTGGTTGACTTGCTCGATGATTTCCATTCCAATTTGGGACAATAATCTCTTTAAAAAATGTAGCATACTTTGTGGTAGTTCATAGAAATATCCATGAGCTAGATAGGTCCAATGACTATATCTCTTTTTAACTACACAATTGTTGTGATATTGACCCTTAGTCATGAGAAACATTGCTACTTTTTCTTTGATTGAAATAAAATGACTATTTTGTGACCAACTTTTATTATGAAAATGAATGTGCATATTTAGAAATACTTGTTTTCTTATTCTAATTATTTTCCTAGAGAATGCTTGTTTTCCAATCAAGAATTTCAATAACATATCCATGTCCTCTCAACATAGAATTTATTTTAGGCCTTCTTCCAATACACCTCAATTATATTCCTTTGAGAATTAGTAATGTTGTGACAACTAGGGGAAATACTAGGGGAGCTAGGGTTTTGGTCTTCACAGAATCTGACGGCTAGGGTTTTGCTCTTCACGGCAACTTGCGTGGTGCAACCATGGCAGCCCTCCGGCTCCCTGCTGGAGGGCATCCCCCTGCGCATACAGTCACCTCGTCTGTTCAAGGTAAGTCCTTCGCGGATCTATTCAAACAAAATGCGTCACAACCATCGCTTTCCATTGCGGCAGAAACGGCAACCCACAAAGGCGAACCAGCGATCCTTTTTTCTCAGGCTGCTGTGCACTCCCTGGCCAGTCACTATCATTTTGCTTTAGTTGGGAAGTTCTCCAAGGGTAGGCCGAAGCTGGAGGAGGTACGTAAGTTCTTCTCAGCACTGGATCTAAGAGAGAAACCCACGGTGGGTTTGTTGGATTCGTGGCATGTGTTGATTCAGCTACATACTGAGGTTGATTTCCATAGAGTGTGGTTCAGGAGGGTGTGGTATGTGGCCTCTGCTCCTATGCGCATTTTCAAGTGGACACCAGGCTTCCATGTTGATAGAGAATCCCCCATTGTCCCTCTGTGGTTCCAACTTCCGAAACTTCCACTACATTTTTTCCACAAGGAGGTGCTTTTTCAAATCATGTCCTGTGTGGGTGTGCCTCTGCTGGTAGACGCGACCACGCTTACGGTATCACGCCCGAGTGTTGCTCACGTATGCGTCAAAGTGGACCTGTTGAGAACTTTACCATCGCGTGTATGGATTGGGAATGGAGACAGTGCTGGTTTTTGGCAGGAACTGGTGGTAGAGAATTTACCCCAGTACTGCACTCACTGCTATCGCCAGGGTCATGGTGAGAACAATTGCCATGTTTTGCATCCGGAGATGGGTCACTCTTCTGGGCAGTGGGCCAAATTGGGGGATGTGCAGCGGGGGCAGGAAGAGAGGTCTTCCGCGCTAGCTGAGGGGGCGGCTGGAGCACAGCGGCGAGAGAAGGAGGAGGTGCAGCAGCAGGGCTCACTAAAGGGCCCAGCAGACACTCCCAATGGGCCGGCAGTGCGGTCCTCCATGCTGGTTGAAGGGACGGCTGGAAGTCAGCAGCATGGGGTGGAGGAGTTGCAGCAGAAGGTTTCGCTAGGGGAGGAGGCGATGCTTCAACAGGAGGAGTACCAGCCGCAGGCCAAAGGGGTGGGGCAGCAGCCTGCCATGCTTCAAGCGTTGGAGATGGGTTGCTCGGAGATGGCTACTAGCTCAATAGCGGGTGTGGGTGTGGGGTGTTCGCTGGGACTGATTGGGAAAGGTGACGGCTCTATGGGATCGGTAAGGGCTGGGGGGAAGTGATGGAACAGGAGGAGGTGTGGACTGCATTGCACGGCTTGAGGAAGGAGATAGGATGGCGGACGAAGTGGCAGCGGTGCGATAGGTTGGAAACTTATCACCTAGGGGCAGGGGCGTTGAGGTGCAGATTCAAGAGGGATCATCATCGGTGGCCATGTTGCACCTTGACCCGGTGGTATCTTCTAGCAATTTTGAACAAGAGGTAGATGGGTTGGGGAAGGCGTCTGTGGCTAAGGGGCGCGGCATTCATGCGGGTTTTTCCTCAGATAGGACCCTACGACCAAGGGGTGCTGCTTCATCAAATTCCTTTTCTGTGTTATCTCATGATTAAGGTGCTTTTCTGGAATATAAGGGGGCTCGTGCCCCTAATCTATCACGTCTAAGAAAGTTAATCAAATTGCACTCTTTACAATTAGTAGTGGTTGTTGAGCCTAAAACGGGTTTGGACAACCGCACTACCATTAGACTAAAATTGGGGATGGACTACTGTCTCTTTAATCAGGGGGGTTCTATTTGGGTGTTTTATCAGTTTTTGTTTACTTGTCAGTGTATCGGGGAGTCGTCACAACATCTGACAATCCAGGTGCGCTGTCATTTATTTCCCACCCCTATTCATTTGTCTTGTATTCATGCTAAGTGTACGGGACACGAAAGGACGATTTTATGGCATGACTTATTAAGGGATAACCCGGGGTCGTCTCCGTGGTTCTTAGTGGGGGACTTTAATATGATCACAAATGGTGAGGAAAAGAAGGGAGGCCTGCCATCTAGACCTTCGGAGGGTGTGGACTTCCTCAATTTCATGTCCGAAGCAGGAGTGGTGGATGCGGGGTTCTCAGGGTCAAGGTATACCTGGTGCAATAATCGTCCGGGCCCAGCTCGGATTTGGAAACGCCTGGATACATTCCTACTTAATGGGACAGCATTGGGGATGCACCACCAGGTCACGGTTCAATACTTGGATAGGGATCCATCAGATCATGCTCCGTTACTGTTATCTGTGGTAACGCGTCTGGACAATAAACCCAGGCCTTTTCGATTTTTGAATGTTTGGACCATGCATAAGGACTTTTTGGGGGTGGTTCGTGAATGCTGGGCATAGCCGGTGGGTGGGTCTCCTATGCAGGTATTGGCAGCAAAACTGAGAGGTATGAAGCAGGTACTGAGGCAATGGTCTACACTTTCGTTTGGAGATATTTTTGAAACAATCCGGGGCGCTGAGCGCGAGTTGGTGGATGTAGAGACAAAGTATGACTTGGATCCATCGGATGCCTTGCGGTGTGAACTACATCAAGCCCAGGCACGATTGCGTCGAGCTCTTTCGATCGAGGAGGGCTTCTGGAGGCAAAAGGCACGTGCGAAGTGGCTTCAAGATGGGGATAGAAACTCGAAGTTTTTCCATTCATTAGTG
Organism: Coffea arabica; assembly: GCF_036785885.1. NCBI lineage: Eukaryota > Viridiplantae > Streptophyta > Magnoliopsida > Gentianales > Rubiaceae > Coffea > Coffea arabica. The sequence goes on from NC_092329.1 coordinate 42,574,902, forward strand.
GCAGAAAGAAGACGTCGGTCAGTGATTCATCGAGTGAGGAGGTCAGACAGAGAGTGGCTCGGCGAGTTGTCGCGGATTGGTGAGGCGGTGATTAGTTTCTTCCAGAAGCTTTTCACGGCAGAGACAGTTCTCCCGGCAAATGGTTTGTTGGAAAACATTCCGAGTTTAGTCACTACCCAAGACAACGTTGCACTAACAGAGATCTCACAGCTCGAAGAGGTTAAGGACATAGTGTTTGTCCTAGATGAGGAGAGTGCGGCGGGGCCGGATGGATTCACAGGGAAGTTCTTCACTTTTGCGTGGGAGGTGGTTGCCATGGATGTGTATCGGGCAGTGGTAAGCTTTTTCTGTGGGGCCGAAATCCCTAGGAGCATCACGGCAACATCGATTGTGCTGTTGCCTAAGGCAGAACACCCTCAGGATTTCACTCAGTTTAGGCCTATTAGTCTCTGTAATTTCACTAATAAGATCATTTCGAAACTTCTTTCGGAGAGACTAGCTAAGATATTGCCTCGGCTCATATCTCCACAGTAGAGTGGATTTGTGAAAGGGAGACAGATTGTAGATAACTTTTTACTTGCTCAGGAGTTGGTGTCAGACATTACGAGGTCTAATTGGGGTGGTAACGTGGTGATTAAGCTGGACATGATGAAGGTGTACGATAGAGTCTCGTGGCCGTTTCTGCTACAGGTTCTTCGCCGTTTTGGGTTCTCTGAGACCTGGATTGATATGATCTGGCGCCTGGTTTCTAACGTCTGGTTCTCGGTTTTGGTCAACGGCGCACCTCAAGGATTCTTTAAGTCATCACGGGGCCTCTGGCAAGGGGATCCCATCTTACCGGCCTTATTTGTCCTCAGCGCTGAGGTGTTATCTCGAGCCTTGAATACGGTGGCCACTTAGCGATAGTTTGTTCCTTTTAAAGTTCCTTCTCTGTGCCCTATTGTAGCGCACTTGGTGTACGCCGATGATGTTATCATTTTCTCCAGTGGTGCGTGGTCCTCTTTAACTCTGATTAAGAGGGTCCTGAAGGGGTATAGTATGACATCGGGACAGCGGATCAATTAACATAAGAGCTGTTTCTTGACTCATCCAAGGTTTCCGGCTCCGAAGGCAATAGTGGTTGGCCAGGTGCTAGGGTTTCAGAGGCGGGCATTTCCGGTAAGGTACCTTGGATGTCCTTTGTATGTGGGACGGAGGAAGAAGATCTACTTTGCGGATGTTTACAATGCGGTGGTGGCTCAGATCTTATCATGGAAGCATAAGCTTTTATCTGTGGGAGGTCGGGTGGTGCTAATTAAGAGCGTGTTAGCCTCAATGCTTGTACACTTACTCACAGCCGCTTCTCCACCAAAGGGGGTCATTGTGGCATTAGAAAGGGTGTTCGTCGATTTCCTGTGGGGGACGTCTGACTTTGGGACTAAGTTTCACTGGATTCAATGGGAGGCATTGTGTAGACCGCGAGATGAGGGAGGGATCGGTTTGCGTAGGCTGAAAGATGTGCACGACTCATTCTCTGTTAAGCTTTGGTGGAATTTCAGGCAACAAAAGTCACACTGGGCAGAGTTCATGGCAGGTAAATATTGCGCGGGTTTACATCCTTGCCTAGCAGAGGCAAGCCAGCGGGGATCCCTCACGTGGAAAAGAATGAGTTCAATACAGCAGGTGGCGGAGGACAGCATCAGTTGGGTCGTTAGTGCGGGCTTAATGAATTTTTGGCATGATAATTGGTTGGGGACTGGGGTGTTATGTCAAAAGGTGGAGATCTTCCATGATCACCTGGTTGCTAATTTTGTTGACCGTGTGGCCTGGAACATTGTCATGCTTAATCGGTATTTGGACGCAGGTTTGGTGGCGTGCGTCCTAGCTATGGACCCACCAACCTTTCAAGGTCCTGATAGAATGGTTTGGGCTTTGACACCATCTGGTAGTTTCTCTATGGCATCAGCTTATTCCCTAGTCTGGCAAGGTGGTCACAGATCGCGGAGTGCGGCAGCCATCTGGCACCAGTGTATTCCCCTTAAAATCTCTTTCTTCATGCTGCGGTTATTGCAGGACAGGCTTCCCACCATGGACAGACTGAGAGGTGCTGGGGTTTAGGGCCCTTCTCGCTGCTGGTGTTGCCGAGAACCTAGGGTGGAGGACTTGGATCACATCTTTTGTGCTGGAGAGGGGGCAAAACGAGTCTGGCGTCACTTTGAGATGTGTCCGGGGGAAATGGGAGCGGTACATACGGCGCGGCATATGATTTGGCTTTGGTGGATACGGAGCAATAACACGGAGGTCTTGAAATGTTTATATAGGATCCTCCTAGCGGTGGTCTGCCAGGAATTATGGAAAGCGCGGAATAGGGGTGTGTTTGAAGGACAACGGCTGAAGATTAGGGCAACTGTGAATCGGATCGTTCAGTCACTGGGCAAGCTCCTGTAGACCCGCTTCCCATGGATGAGGTCTATATCCTCGTGGGAAGAGTTACTTCGGGAGATAGCATTATGTTGAATGCGAGTGAGTATTCAGCCCGTCCGCTGGATTTCGCTGCAAGGGGGTGGAAGTTGAACTCCGATGGGTGTTCTCGAGGGAACCCAGGGAAGAGTGGAGGGGTGGGGTGGTGCGGGACTGTCATGGGAATTTTGTCTTTGGCTATTCAAAGTTTTTTGGTACGATGAGTAGCCTGCATGCAGAGGACTGCTTGTGGGAATAAAGCATTGTATGGTTCGAGGGTTCCAACAGTTACATGTTGAGGCGGACTCGTTGACTTTGATTCGGATCGTGCAGGGGGATAGTGCATGCCCATGGCAGTTGCAGAGGGAGCTGGATGATCTCCTCCAATTCGTCACTATTTTCAATCCGTCACGCATTGTTATAGGGAAGTGAATTCTCCGGCTGATCGTCTAGAAAATTATGGAGTCGACTTTGAGGCAAGGCAGGTCTTTACTGCTTTTGCCAACCTACCCCGGTTAGTCAGGGGGGACCTTAGGATGGATAGGTTGGGTTTTCCAACGTTTCGTAGGCGGGTGGTGGGACACTCATAGCTATTGTCTCGTCTGCTTTTTCTTGTGTACGCATGGTTTCAAGCCCTTATAATAAGAAATTAAGTTGTTAAAAAAAATGTTGCAACAACTTGTAAAATGAACTAATAAACTTCTTCTAGTTAGGGTTTGAAGAGATGAAAAGAAAAATAAGAATAGTTTGATAACCTTAATACTATAATGTAATCCATTCATAAGAAAAGCTAAAGAAAAATAATCACACAAAATAAAATAATTTATTCATCATCCGAAAAAATTTGGCAAGGAAGTTGTCTACAAGTAAATTAAATATAAAAAACAAAATTTGTCTACAAGTGAATTAAATTTAAAAAACAAAAGATTCCAAAATTCAAAATGGTACTAACTTTCTTGCATTCATTGCAAGCCAATTCCATTTAAATTCTTCATGTTTTTCTGTTACTTGGAGCCCTTGATCTCTGCAAGCCTTACTTTCACAAAAAAAAAAAAAAAAAAAAAAACTAGAAGTTGTAAGGTATATTGGGTCCATTTCAATTAAAGTTTGTATCTTATTCAAAATCTTGTTATAGTTTTTCAATACTCGGTCCATCTGAGTTTTTTCGAGATCTTAAGAACATTACGCAATTGACTATGGAGATCATCTAGTTTTTCACCACAATTTTTTGGGGACATTTGACTTCATGCATAATTTTTTGGTTTTGATTTCACGTCAACTTGTTCTGTTTCAAGATTGACATACGTCTCTGTGCAGGTTTCAAGACCATCCTATGGTAATTCTTCCTTAAATGGATCCCATATAATTTTCCCTATTGCTATAATATCTTCAAATGAGACCCTCATTTCTTTTGAATAGTTCATTGACTTACAATGAAATTGTCTTGCTTTAGGATATCTTGTAATTATATGTAAATAAATTAATTGTTTCCAAAAGTAAATTGATTATTTAATTAATAAAATGGACATTAAACTTACATACATATAAATATTCTTCCCATAGCATTGAATTACAATTGATGATATCGATAATAGGGTTATAGTGAGTATTCCTTGTATTACCAATGAGTTTTGCCCAAATTATGTATTTTTTATTTCAAAAATACCATTCATTCTTTAGTTATCTTTGCATAAAGTCAACTTTTCCCTATCTTTTAAAGTTGATATAATTTGCTCCTACTATTCATTTTTTTAACCTGCCTCTACTATGATTATTAGAATGTGCTCCAATCAAGCATAATTCTATGAAATGCTTGAACACTTATAGTGTGAGGACTCATGTTTTATTTCTTAATTTAGTCATTTTATAATTATTTGCCCTATTGTTATTTAATTATTCTATTATTACATGAATTTCCCTTAAATTTCATTTTTTTCGCGCGCACGCGTCGAAAGTTTTTTGGAAGTTGTGCCGGTCCGATTAATTGGAGAATTGAGCAATTAGTATTAGACTCGTAAGTGTGAGTAATTACAGTGTTAGAGGAATTATCTTGGAGGATTAGTGTATAAGTGTACCAAACAAGAGAAAAAAATGGTAGTGCAAAACCCTATTTCGTACTATTGAGGGTTGACTTTTGTGCACACTTTATGGCTATCTTTTTCATTCTTTCCCTCCAAGAAATCTAACCACAAAACCCTCACTCTCTCTCTCCTCATTCTCGGCTGACCCAAAGGAAAAGAAAAGAGAAGAGAAAGACTTCAACTTCTTGCTCCAAATTTGCTTGATTCACTCCATCCAACTCACAATTCCTTGGGTTTTTGCTCCAACTAGAAGAAAGGTGAAAGCTTGAGGTGTTCCTTGGTGATTTTGGTGAAAAAATCTAGTCTTCATCTAGGGTTTAAAGGGTAATCACTTCATCTCCTTAACCTTTCAAATTTTACAAAGATTGATGGTTAGTTTTCATGGGTTTGAAACCCTAATGAAGTTTATAGGCAAGTGGACTTCAGGAAACATTTATCTTGCTTTAAATCCTAAGCTAGATGTCTTGAGGAGGCCTTTAGGTAGCTGACTTGAGGCTATATTGCTCGATTATTGTTGTTTATGTGATGAATGAGATGATTATGGTTAGAAAGTGGAGAGAAAGTTGGAAAAATTGTTAAAGGAAAGCTGGCCGAAATTCTGTTCATGTTGTCCTGCTTTTAATTCAAAATTTTGTTGCTTAGTTGGCTGTTAAATTGATGGATATATGTTGTACTATGTGTTCAGAAAGTGTCTTTCAAAAATCATGTCGAATGGTTGCATAAAACTTGAGTTTTGGAAAAGCTGAAATCTGGAAATTCGCTAGTAGGGTAACCGGACAGTGGTTCTTTGTCTGAACATAACTCTTTGTGCAAAAATTGAAATTGAGTGCCATTTGCGGCATTCAAAATTAGACATTCAAAGCTTTCAAACAGTATAAGAATCCCCTACTAGTTCGTTTTGAGTAAACTGTGGTGAGTCGGCAAAATGGACTGTCCTGCTTTGCCTGTCTGTCCGAGAGCAATTGGGAAGCTGCATCTTGTGGCTCGATTTTGTCTTACTTGTGAAAAGATTTTGAAAATGATACCTTCTGATGAATTGTAGCATTTTAAACCTAGTTTCTAATGCCATAAACCATTCTCAATTTGGAGTTGTGTGGAATTAGAATGGTTTGATTTCAAAACTACAACAAAGCTGGAAACTGAAAATTTTTCCCTTCCTTGCTGACCGAATAGTCAATTCTGTTTTGGAGTGTTTTATTTCAAAAATTTAGTGTCAATTACCCATCAATTGCTCATTAAATGTTCTGGAACCTTGGTTTCAAAAATGGAGTGGATTGGGGCTGATTTCGTTGGACAAAACTTTCGAAAAGAAAGAGAGATAGGGTTGGCAAATTAGCTTTGAGAAATTTCACAAACTTGTGTCATTTCATTAACTGCCTTCCCGTGTGAGATTTTGCTTAAATTTTGATAGAGAGGTAGTCCATATATGGAAGTTTAAGTGTACCAAATTCGGCATAATTTCAATACGATTTCGATAACCAAATAGTGCCCCAAAGATTGCTCTTCAAAACTGGGAAATCCACTGATCAGGTCGTGAAAATCAACAGATTTCAAACTATTATATCTTGTTGCTCAAAACTCTAAATTTAGTTCCGCTTATTGTGTATGAAACTTTATTTGGGACCCTTATCATGTTATAAATTTCAGGGGCTGATTCACTTCCTGTGAATTTTGACGAATTTCCAAACATTGCTGAAAACCAAGACTGGTTCTGTCTTGTCTTCATGAATCAGCAACTTTGAACTGAAAAATGAACGCTTTCTATTTGGAATCTTGGAAGGGTTCTTCTAGGAACTTTTAGTATTTTGGATATAGTTTCTAACAGTATAAAATTTTCCATTTTGGGATGTACCGAACTCAAGATCTAATTTTCCAAGTTTTGTTGCGCAAAATGGAAAATTTCTGATTTCGTAGGAAATGAGCTTTTAAGAACTTTTCACTTTCTTTTGATATTGATACTCCGTTTTAAACCTGATTTCATGGAGGATACAAGTTTTCCTTGTGACTTTAAATCCTTACTTTTGAATCTTAAATTTCAATAGAGTAAAGCCCTTTCGTGGTTTTGTTCTACATTTAAACAAATGCACTTTCTTCCTTGAATGATAAGTGGTCGTGAGTTTACGTGAGTGATGTATGGTCCCTATTCTTCAGGTGCTCAAGCAAGTCTTGAAGAGAATCTCGGAGGGAACAACTAAACACTTTACTCGTTCAATTACTTTTGAATTGGTAAGTGTCAAGTGCATGAATTGTTGTATTTACTTGATTAATCTTACGTGTATACATGAGCATGACTTGTTGAGTCGAGTGTGTACTTTATCGCACTCGTTCTCTTTTACTTGATTATATAATTAACTTGCTCATACGTGAAATTATACTCGTATTTGACTCAATGTCGATTGAAGTGAATCTTATCGACTTATACGTTCACTCGTGGGGGACGTCCAAATCTGGCTAACCTTGCGACTCGATCGGCGTAGGCTTGGTCGAGAAGCTCAATGAACCATGAGAATATTAAAACAAAACTCAATCTTTTGAGATCTTGTTTGGCATACTCGTGTAGTATCGCCCTTTTCGTGCTGTTTGGTTACGGATCCGAGAGGGTGAAATGATGGATGGGAAAAGTAAGTGGAGTTTCTACAGACTTAATCCCTACCCGGTTGACGGAGTGTCATCACGTGGAGGTATTGGATCGAGCCTTGACAAAGCAAGTGAAATTTAGCTTCTGAGAGCTCTCGTATCCTTATTAATCATGTTTTATTGTTAATTGTGAATTACTTGAACTTCTAGCTTTAATTCTTGTACAAATGTTATAGCTACTTGAACTATGTGTTTGCATGTTTTCTTGGTCTCACTGATCGTTCGCTCATCCCATTAGTTTATTTTCCTTAACAGGAGCTCGGATTGGAAAGAATTTTGGAGAAGCCGACCTGATTACTTTTAATTAGAATTTTTGGATGTAATTGATTAGTCGACTTCTAGTGGTTGTATTTTGGGGAAAGTTGATGTACTTTTCATGACTTATGATGTAAGATTTGAATGTTTCATTAAGGAAGCAACTTTTCTTTATTTCGACCTTTATTATTTAGTTGTTTGTCCTTAAGTTTGAATTTAACTTGTATCGAGTCCTGGCAAGAGTTAGACAGGCATTCCGCGAATACCCTTGGGTTCGCCCTAGGGAGAAGTGGGGGTGTCACATATAGACCTTTCGAATTAGACCTATTAGTATCTTCTAGTTTCAGATCTCCAAAGCACATAAATAGATCTAAAAAATATAATGGACTAAAAGCCCAAAAAACATAGAGCAATAACTAATAGGAATATTGTTGAATAGATAGAGACACCCACATCTAGGATAAAATATATAGTGATATGCTTCTTGATGTCTTAATAGTGAATTAGCTAGGCTATAAACCAAAGTCAGAGATTCACACAAAGATTAGATACTTATCACCAAGATAATGATATGTAATAGTCGTAACTTGTTTTAACATTCCAACCATGTATAATAGTAGTTGCTGCTATGCAAGTCATAGAATGATAAGATTTTTTTTAAATTATGGCTCGCAACAAAGTAGACAAAGTTCTATTTACGATTTCAATTTGACCATCAGTTTGGGGGTAACTAGTAATACAGAACAACAATTCAGTACCTAAATTACCCCATAAGGTCTTCCAAATATAACTCAAGAACTTAACATCTCTATTAGACACAATAGTCCTAGGTATAATATACAAATGAACAATGTTTCTAAAGAACAAATCCACAACATGAGATGAATCATTAGTTTTATGAAATGGTATAAAATGTGTCATTTTAGAGAATTTATGAACTATAACAAATATTGAATCATTGCCTTTCCAAGATCTAAGCAATCGAAAAACAAAATCCATGGACAAGTTAACCAAAGGTTCATTAGGTATAAGAAAAGGAGTATAAAAACCATAAGGATTAACCTTCGATTTTTCTCAATAACAAGTCTCACATCTTTCCACCACATGCTTCACATTCTTCTTTATGTGTGGCCAATGAAAATGCTCCTGGAAAATAGCAAAGATCTTTGCAACATCAAAATTGTGATGACCCAACCTTTCCTAAGGCTGGAAATTTCACCAATCTTCACAAATTTAGGTTATCTTCCATAAACTTCCAATTTCAAGTCATCTTCCCAATAAATTGCAAGATAAGAAAGAGAAGGAGTGTTTTCCAACTTAATACCTTCAAACCTCCAAGAGAAAGTGAAAAACTAAAGCTTTCCTCTCCAAATAACTCCACTACAAGCCTCCTTGACACCTTGTTGCAACTTTGTTCGGATTGGATTAGTGATTTTTGTCGATTCCTCACTCAATCAAGGCTAAATCAAGATGAAACTTGAAGCTCTCTTCTCTCTTTTTTCCTCTCCAAGAGTCAGCCAAGATGAAGGAAAAATGAAGGAAATTTTGGTATAATGAAAGATAAGAATGGAAGAAAACTTTTGGTCAAAGGTGGCTTTGATTGCCAACACTTGGCAATCATCCATTTTTCCTCTTTTTTTTCTTTTTCCTCTCTTTCTTGGTCAATAATTTTGGCCAACCCTAGGATAAAATTGGGGAAAGTAAAATGAAAGAAAAATAAGAAGATTAGGGAAAAAAAAGTCTTGGTCAAGTGGTGTTTTCGACCGATAACAAACGGCGCGAGTCGGTTTAAACCTATTTCTTTGCCTCTCTTGTACTTTTGTTTTAACTCGTGATTCACTAACTAACTTTTAGCACTTTTAATTACATATTTTCTCTTACTTAATACCCGCTCTTATCCACCAAATTTAATAAGCACACCTCACTAATTGATCATACTATCACAATACACCAGAAAATCTCTCGGCTCTATTATAAAAGTAAAAGTAAAATTCTCGACTCTATTATTTATTACAACTATTAAGGGAAGTAAATTAGAAGTAAATAAATTATAAATTAACTTATTCAAGATAAAAGAGAATTATGAGAAAATATAAATGAATTTTCAAGTCCTCACACTCTCTCCCCCTTAAGAGAATTTCGATTTCGAAATTCATACCTTTATTCGTAAATAGCTCAGGGTATTTCTCTTGCATGTCCATCTCTAACTCCCAAGTTGCTTTCTCTACCTGATAGTGTTTCCACAGAACCTTAACCAGTGAAATTTGCTTATTCCTCAAGCCCTTCTCCTTGCAGTCTTGTACTCAAATAGGTTGTTCATCATAGGTCAGAGACTCGTCAAACTTAATATCTTCTGGCGGCAAAATATGAGTCAAATCCAGATGATATTTCTTAAACAAAGAAACATGAAAAACATCATGGATTCACGATAAATTTGCTGGCAACTCTAATCGATATGTCACATTTCCTATCTGTTGGAGTATGCTAAAAGGTTCTATGTATATTGGTTGTAACTTCTTTCCTTTTCCCGCATTGATCTTTCCTTTCCGTGGGATAACCTTAAGGAATACCTTATCTCCTATTTCAAACTCCAAATTTTTTCTTTGATGGTCGGCATAGTTCTTCTGTCGGTTTTATGCCGTTTGAAGTCTCTGACGTATCATTTTTACCTTTTCGTAGGCATCTTCAACTCATGGTATCGTTGTCGGGTCGATAACTTTTCTCTCTCCTATTTCATCCCAGTGGATTGGTGATCGACATTTTCATCCATAAAGTGTTTCATATGGTGCCATTTTGATAGAAGAGTGATAACTATTGTTATAGGCAAACTTGACTAATATCATGTACTGGATCCAACTTCCCCCAAAATTAACAAAGCTCATAACATATCCTCAAGGGTTTGAATGGTTCTCTCCGACAGTCCATCTGTTGCAGGATGATAAGTTGTGTTATAGTTCAACTTAATCCCTAGAGCCTTTTGTAACTTTTGTCAAAATCGAGATACAAATCTAGGATCTCTATTAGATACTATGCTTATTAGTACCCCATGCAATCTTACAATCTCATCCATATAAAGTTTGGCAAGTTTCTCCAAAGAATATTTCATATTAACTGGCAAGAAATGTGCGGACGTAGTCAATCGATCTACTATCACCCAAACCGCATCATGACCCTTTTGAATTCATGGTAATCCTAACACAAAATCCATCGTTATGTGTTCCCACTTCCATTTAGGTATCTCTAGAGGTTGTAACAAACCCGATGATTTTTTATGTTCGGCTTTCATTTGTTGACACGTAAGACATTTTTGAATAAATTGAGCAATCTCTGATTTGATATTGTCCCACTAATATAGACTTTTGAGATCTTGATACATCTTGTCATTACCTGGATGCACAGTGTATCTAGAACAGTGAGTTTCTTCTAAAATGTCCTTTTTCAATTCCTCATCCTTTGGTACAATAATGGGATTTTGAAACCTTCGAATACCATCAGGATCTAAATTGAAGTTGACTAATTCTCTCTTTTTCACTCTTTCCATCCAATTTTGTACGTTGGTTCTTTCTTTTGATCATCCTTAATTCGATCCAATAATGTTAATTTCACCGCAATACTCCCAAAGATAAATTTTTGTGGCTCAAGACAAGGATTCCATTCACTAGCATCTTCTAACAAGTTCCACTCTCTCATCATCAAACTTGCTAGTTGAGCTTTCCGACTTAAGACATCTGCCACTACATTGGCTTTTCCTGAATGGTAATTAATGGTATAGTTATAATCTTCTAAGAACTCCATCCATCGACGTTGCCTCAGGTTTAATTCCTTCTGAGACAATAAATACTTAAGATTTTTATGGTCCATGTACACTTCGAAAATCACCCATGCAGGTAATGTAGTCATTTCTTCAAGGCAAACACAACCGCTACGATTTTTAAATCATGGGTTGGATAATTCTGCTCGTAAGATTTTAACTTCCGAGAAATATAGGCAATTACATTCCTATTTTGTATTAAGACACACTCCAATCCTTCTCTCGAAACATCTGTATATATCGTATAGCTATCTTTGCCATTTGGCAAAGGTAACACTAACGCCATAGTCAATCTGTTCTTAAGCTCTTAGAAACTAATTTTACATTTAGCATCCCAAATATATTTTCCTTGTTTCTTTGTCAAATTCATTAAGGGCCCTGCAATCCTTGAGAAATCCGTTATAAATTGACGGTAGTACCCTGCTAGGCCCAAGAAACTACGAATCTCAGTAGGATTCTCTGGCTGTTTCCACTTAGCAACAACTTCTACTTTAATCGGATCCACCGTGAGTCCGTCTTTTGAGATTATATGGTCTAGAAATGACACTTTCTCCAACCAAAACTCGCATTTGCTTAATTTGGCAAATGACTGATGTTCCCTTAGGGTTTGTAACACCATCCCCAATGTCGCTCATGCTCCTCCTTAGTTTTTGAATATACTAAAATATCATTAATAAATACCACTACAAATTGGTCCAAAAAGGGTTTAAACACCATATGCATTAAATCCATAAATGCTGTTGGGGCATTAGTTAGTCCAAAAGGCATCACTGCAAACTCATAATGCACATATTGAATGTTAAAAGTAGTTTTTGGCACATCCTCCTTCTTAATTCTTAATTGATAATATTCTTGTCTAAGATCTAATTTAGAAAACACCACAGCCCCTTGTAACTGGTCAAATAACTCGTCAATGTGGGGTAAAGGATATTTATTCTTAACGGTCACCACATTTAACCCTCAATAATCAATACACAATGGCAAACTCCTGTCCCTCTTTTTAACAAAAAGTACTAGAGTTCCCCATAGTGACTCACTCTCATGTATAAATCCCCGTTCTAACAATTCTTGCAATTGCAATTTCAATTCCTTAAACTCAGCGGGTGCCATCCAATAAGGAATTTTTGAAATAGGAGTAGTTCCAGGTGCTAGATCAATTTTAAACTCGATCTCTCTGTTAGGAGGCAACGACACCAATTCATCTGGGAATACATTCGGATATTTATTTATCACTGGCATACCTTCTAGTTTAACTTTTTCTCCTGGGATGCTGACTAGAAAGGCTAAACACCTTTGTGCCTCATTACTTAACAATTTTCTAACCCTAATTCCTAAAATAAGGACATATGAAGCTAAAATACCCCTTAGTTTAAAGTTGCTTCACCCGGTGTACAAAATGCGTTGACAAAAGAATGCATTGCACCAGGGTCTATCAAAATTTTGGCCAATGATGAAAAACAGGGATTGTACTTCCACTACTTCCAATGGCTCAAACACTTAATGTTGATCCAAAGAATACACTTTGGTTGGCACCCTTAGCCTGGTCCCTCCTACAGTGGTTGGTTTAGGGTTCGATCTATTGGCCTACTAGGTATTACTGGTGAGTGGGCAAGTTGCGAGTTGGTGCTCGGCACTACCACACCGTAAATACTTCTATGCCTTCCGCTAACAATTATCCTTAGTATGATTGGACTTTCCACAATACCCACAAGATAATTGAAGGGTGGATTTTTGACCTCCTTGTGAGGTACCTCTCACTTGTTTTCTTCCACCTGGGGCTCCTCTAGGAGTAATTCTCCTAGATGTCCCCGAAATTCTTCCACCACCAACTCCTCGACCCACCTTAGGGGGTGGCATACTGTGAGGATTTGGAAATTCACCTATATTTTTCTTATAATTCTCTTATTTTGAATAAGTTAATTTATAAATTCCTTTTACTACCAATTTACTCTCTCAATAGGTGTAATATATACTAGAATCGAGAGTTTACCTTTACGTTTATAGTTAGCATAAATTAGGATTTTTGTGTACTTTAGTCGTGTGATCACTTGGTAAGGTGTGTGTACTAAATTTGCTAGTTAAGAGTGAATTTTAGATAAGAAAAAGTGTGTGATTAGAAGTGTTATTAATAAGTTAGTGAATCATAAGTTAAAACACAAGTATGCGAGAATTAATGAAAATAGGCTTGAACCGACGTGCACCGTTTGTTACCAGTTGAGTACTCCACTTGACCAATATTTTCTTACCCTAATCTCCTTGTTTTTATTTCATTTAATTTCTCCTAAATTAACCCTTAAGTCAGCCACCATTATTGACTAAGGAAAGGAAAGAAAAGAAAAAAAAAGAGAGAAAACTTGGCTTTGACAAGTGTCAAAGATCCAAGGGTTGGTTGACTAAGATAACTTTCTTTCTCTTTATCTTTCCCTTGGACCAAATTGGCTTCATTTCTTGCTTGGTTAGCCATGAGTTTGGAGAGAAAAAAAGAGAGTAGAGAGCTTCAATTCCTACCTTGAATCTTGCCTTATTTGAGTTGAATCGAAAAACTAAACCGATTAAACCTTCATCTTGGTGCTTGGGAAACTTGGTGTGGTGAAAATTTTGGAAGAAATTGTTTGGTTCCTCACTTTCAAAAAGGCTTTTGAAAGGTATAAGGTTAAAACTTCCTTTTCTCTTGCTTAATCTTGCTAAGTTTGGTATAGAAGTTTTTAATCTTGGTTTGCTATGGTTGATTTCCTAGTTTTTGATGGTGTAGTGGAATTTTCAGCTAGGGTTTTATATTTTCTAGCCAAGATTATGTTGTTTAACTAGCCAATGTTGGTAATGAGTTTGGATGTGAAATTTTTGAGGTGATTAGTGGCTTCATTGTGATTTTTAGCTTTAAAAATTGAATTTCCAGCATTTTGTGGTGAATTTCAATTCTGTCCTGTTTTTGGAATCAATTTGGGCTGCAAATCTCTCCATGTTTTAGACAAAATCAGCTTTTGGACAAAACATGAAAGTTATAGGGATTTGAGTTAATTTCTACCTGCAAAATTTCAGATCAATTGGATTATTTTAGCTTATGATTTGGCCAGAACACTCCTGATTGCACAAAACCTCTAATTTTCCTGACCTGTTTTTCATGCGCTTCTGACAGTCCATTTTTGACCTTGAAAATGCAAGAACTAGGTGTCAATGTCTTCATAGGAAATGTAGGTCTATGTTTTAGCTTCAAAATGCCATAAAATTTATCTCGATCCGATATACTTAGTATAGTTATGACCAAAACACCGAAGGATGACAAATCTGCCGCTTATAATTTCTTCTTTAAATTAGTTTCCAGCTTTGATATTTTGGTTTGTTTGGTTGGTTTTGAGGCCTTGAATAGATGTATGTTATTTGTTATCACTTGTGGTAGGATTGGAGGTTTGTTAGCTTGTGAATCCAAGTTGTACTTAGATGAAAAAAGTAAGAAAATAGGGAAAATGTTACCCAAATTTCTATTACATGCTCTTATGAATATTAGTGAGATGTAAGGTTTGATTTTGGATTAGTTGGATCTTAAGTTACATATGTATTCTTGAACGCACCTCAATAGTAGTCTATGAGTTGTTTTTTACCAGGATTTGGTATCAACTAAGATGAAAAGTGGTCGTTTTATCTCGAAAACTTTGAATTATATTTGCTCACTTCAATTTGGGATTGGTTGTTCTTTCAACTACTGATTTTTGGAATTTTCTTTCGTTATGTTTGAATTTGAGAAATGACTCAAGATTTTTCATGACTTGGAAATTCAAGTCATTTCTGGATTTTCATATTTGCACTAGTAATTTCTGAATTTTTTATGGTTCATCTAGATTTTGATTAGTTGAACCATAATACCTTATTTTGACCGATCTAGGTTTCTTTGGTGATCCGGAGTATAACCCGAAAGGAAACTTTTGACATATCTCTTGCTCATATTGATGAGTGTTCCAACTGCATGTTACCTGCTCATTGTTGCTAGAAATTTACTAAACACCTGATTTGATATTTCATAGGCGAGTGTGTACTTTATCACACTTGACCTAACTCAACTACACACTTGATATCTCATTCATTCTTGTACAAGTAACTTGATTTGCATTGACCTGTACTTGTATTTGTACTTGTGCTTGACTTGTAAGTGTTGAGCGGCATCATGTACCACACTCAATCTGAGTGGAAGGTGCCTCTCATTGCCATCTCCGTACTTTTCTCTTGATTAAATCGATTGGTCATCGACTATACTGACTACTTGGGAACCCAAACCCCACTAGCTAGTTAATCGAGTCGAGCCGGCAAGGGTTGGTCGATTAGATAACAAACCATGGTCTCTAGTTTGTCGCGTGGAGTGTTATATCCTCGACTAATCGGTATGATTGAGTATTACCACACATGTTTATCTTGGCATTCGGGTCCCGTAAGGGGGTTGAATGGTGGATGGAGATTGGCGTTAAGTGGGGCACTACTGACTTGTTATAATTTCATGGTTGACGGAGTGTCAACAGATGTTGAACAAGTGGCCACGGAACCCGCTCTCGAGTGTAGACTGTATCCTTTTACTTGAAAACGTTGGATATCTATGTGAAGTGTTATTGCTCATTTATATGAACTCTTATGCTCTACTTGAATATTCCAAGTTTTTACATATGAACAACTTGCTATTTGGGTCTGCACGATGTTTTAGAACCTCACTAAACTTTGGCTCACTCTCTTAGTTTCTTTTGCTTTTCTTACAGGGGGTACGAGCATAGGCGTGAAGCTGGAAAGGCTAGTTTTGTCTAGATTTTTAACGTTTGTAATTCTACTAGCGCTAGTGCTCGATTAGGGTTAGAAGTGCAACTAGAACTTGAAACTCTTGTTATATTCGAATATGTATGCATGGTTAAGATAGAAATGAATGTACATGTACTTTCTAAACTTGGGAATTGTTGTTTCCTTTTCTTTTGAAGTTATAGCTTATTTTATTCGAAATAAGTGAGCAAGTCACGGTGAGAGCTTGGCAGGCGATCCGCTAAACCCTGGGGTACGCCTTAGGGGGAGGTGGGGTTGTCACACATACCCTGATCACTATGTCCCTGCCCTTGGCCTCCACTTGGCGCACATCTCTTTCTTGCATGAAAAGCCTTTACCTGCGCCCTTACAATCTCAATCCTCTGGACCTTCTCCAGAACCTCCGTGAAAGTATTAATTTGTGCAGCTGCCAAAGTCTCTTGTATTTCTACATTCAACCCTTGTCCAACCCGCCTCACCCTTCTTTGTTCTGTAGCTACTAATTCATGAGCAAATTTGGATAACTTGATAAATTGAGTCTCATACTCAAATACACTTAAGGCTCCTTGACTTAACCTAATGAAATCGTCCTTCGTTTTCTCCTGGATTATGAGTGGAAGATATTTCTCGTTAAACTCTTGCACAAAGTTCAACCAAGTCCACGCTGTCCGTTCTTTCTTCCATTTAGCCCTAATCACATTCCACTAGACTTTGGTTGGTCATTCGAATTGGAATAGAGCAAATTCACCTGTCTTTCTTCCGTGTAATTCAAAGCAGCGAAGATATTGATCATTGTCTCCAGCCATCTCTCCGCTACTTCTGGGTTCGGCCCTTCAAGAAACTTGAGAGGAGAAAACTTTTGAAATCGCTCTAGGGCCTATCTTCCCGTATTTCAGAGTCACTATGCTGGTTAACAGGGGCTTGACCCTGCTGCTATACCAACCAAGTTAAAATATTAGTCATTTGCTGGATTGCAGTTACTACCTGATCTCTTCCATCGGCCCTAGGTTCAGGTTGTTGCTCAGCCGTCGCGTCTCTTTCTTCCCTCGATTCTTGTACTTGTCTAACCCCACGTCCACGGCTAGTACCGCAGCTTTGACTAGTCCTACGTCATTGACTTCGCTTATCTTCCATACCTCTTTTGGAAAATAAACTATATAGTAGGTATATGCAAAATAAATTAGTTATAAAATAAAATAGTTATAAAGTTTAATAGAATCATTTCCAAGTTATAAAATGAAATATTGGAACACATTCAAAATAAAACACTCTATTTATATACATACCATAACAACTCACATACCAAGTCATAAAGTATGGTACATGTCAACCTAACAAAGTCAAGTACTTATAGCAATCAAAGGACATAGAACAAAAGCAGGTGCTATATACATCAACCTTAACACGTAATATCAAAAGCAAAACAAGGAAGGTGACATGTCATTCTAACTATCATATACTATGTCTTAACTAGCTTGCACAACCTTCAAACCCCTAGATCTCTAGCTTAATTCGTCACCGACCCAGCCAATTCCACAGCTGGCTCCTCCTCAGGGTCCTCCTCAGGTTCTAGGTCAAATTCATTAGGGGCCATGTTCCTTTGACCTTCCTCGGCTAAATTCACCTGTACCATTTCCTCCACGAGCGTCCCACACTCGGTTAAGATATTATTGATTCGATCCCTTACTTCCCTCACCACTCAAACAAGGCGACCATTAGCCTCCTGTGCTTGTTCTCGAAAAGCATTGGTTCGCTCCTGTTCCTCAAGAATAGAAGCCCCAAGCTCTCGAATTCTATCCCCTTGCATTCTTAGCCCCAACCCTCGCTAGGACTTGATACATTTTCAATTCAAACTTAAGAACAAATGATCGAATAATGAAAGTCAAAGATATAAAGAAAAGTCGCTTCCTTAGAATATTCAATCTTACATCACAAGTTACCAAATACATCAACATTTTCAAAATATACAACCTCCAAAAGTTGTCTAAACAAATACATTCAAAATCCAAATCAAAAGACCATCAAGTTGGCTTCTCCAAGATTCATTCCATTTCGGCTCCTGTTAAGGAAAACAAAGCAAATGGGATGAGTTTATGCTCAATGAGGCCAAGAAAAGCATGCAAGCACGTAGTTCAAGTAGCAATATCACTTATGTGAGAAATAAAGCTATAACATTCAAGCAATTCACAATTTACAATAAAACACAATACATGAGCTTTCAGGAGTTCGGTTCCACTTGCTTCACCAAGGCTCGATCAAATTGTGAGGACTCGCAAAATTTACTTATTTAATCTCCTATTTCTAGCTTATTTAATTATTTATTTGGCCTTTTACTCCGAATATTATTTTCTAAGCTCTTGAGACCTAATTACATGAAAATATAGTTTCATTATATTTTTAAAATGACTTGTTTCAAAAATTAATTTCCGGAAGCTCGTTTAGTGAAAATAGTGAACACGTCTTTGGAAATCTTGACTGATTGAGAGTACAATAAGTTTGGAATATTGGAGACATGTACAATGGACCTAAATTAGGTATTTTAATGTTTAAATACTCAAGTGATAGTTATTAGTACTATTGTTATAAGAATTTCTCGGAAATTTCGCGTTATCACGCTTAAATCGGAAGTACGCGTTTTTACGCGCGCGATTTAATTGAGGAACTTTAGACCCTTATTTTGGGACAATTGAGAGTGAATAATATTTATATGAATATAAGTGTATTAGAGATTTAGTGCACTAGTGAAACAAACTCGAGAGAAATCGAATACGAGACGCGCGCGTACGCCCACTAGTGAGAGTTGACTTTTGGCACCAAAATTTGAATTCAATTACCAAGCTTTTCAAGGGTGCATCACACCAGATCAAAACCCCTCTCTTTTCACCTCAAGTGCCGGCTGAACACTCTTTCTTCTCCCTCTCAAACAGCCGGCCATTAACAAGAAAGAAGAAGACCAATTTCTTTATCATTTCACCTCTCAAACTTGCACCAAATCACTTGAAATTTCTACCACAAACTCACAACAACTTGGAGATTCATCTAGGCAAGGCGAGGAGGTTCATTTCCACAGTTTTTTTGGGGCTCAAAGTGACCAAAAATTTCTGATCTAGTCATCCAAGAAGGTAGCAAATCATCCAACTCATATATCTTAGTTTTTGTAAGATATATTGCACATATAAGGTTATATAATCATGTGGGTAGTCTTGTTTATGGTATAAAATGAAATGGGTGGGCTCTATGAACTCCCACCTTTGTCTTGGGGACTGATCTCATGATTGATGATGGATTTAATGTTGGTTTAGTGCTTAAATTAGTGGATTAATGTCATATTGTTGGTAGAAAATCATAGGAGGTGCTTGGAGCAAAAGTGACCATTTTACCCCTGCCTTGTCTGACCATTTTTGTGCAAAATTTTGAGATTCTAATGACTTGATTATGTTTTTTACATGTTATTGTGAGTGTGTACAAAATTTCATTGAAAAATAACATGATTTGGTTGGTCAAATGAGTTGATTTCCAAAGTTAGCAAAACTGGAAAATGAATCCCGTATTGCCCAGGCAGTCATTTTGTATCGGCCATAACTCTTCACTCCGATGTCGAAATCAAGTGCCGTTTGTGGCATTGGAAACTAGACATTCCCAGATTTCCATTGGTATCAATTTCACATTCTGGTTCCACTTGAGTGAGTCACACCATTCGATTGAAAATCACTGTCCTGTTTCGTTTCTCTCCAGGAGACAGGACAGGACTTGTATCTTGATGCTCAAAAACGAGCTATTTGTGAATGTAATTTGAAAATGGTTTCTTCTGAGAAAATTCATCCCTATGAGAGAGCTTTCCAACGCCATCAACCACACTCAATTCTAAGTTGAATTGAGTGAGTTGTGGCCATATTTCGAAACTGATGCAGTGAGTAAAAATCCTCTTTTGACTAGTTAAATGGCCTAGCTTGATTTGGGACTTGTTGTTTTGGAAACTTTGATGTCCAACATCTGCCAAACTTTATATTAGATGTTCCTTGGACTTTGTTTTACAAATAAACCAGATTTGGGTTGGTTGCATTGGACAAAATGTTTAAAAAGAAAGAAGAGCTAGAAGACAGTTTTGCCTTGGGAAATTTCTTGAACTTTGATGGTTTAATTAACTATCTTTCCGTGTGAAATTTCAATTGAAATTTGATAGAGGAGTGGTCCTCACATGGAGGTTTAATTGTGCAAAATTTGGTGATATTCTAAGACCATTTTGATATGCAAATGATGCCCCGAAATTGCTCTTCGAATCTGGAAAACTTTTCATTTTCTCTTAGCCGATTAGCCAATCTTGACTTGGGACTTGTCATTCGAAATTCTTGGTATAAATCACCTACCAAATACAACTTGGATGTTTCTTAGATATTATCTACGCAAATGAACCATATTTGAGAGGTTTTGGTGGCCAAATGTTTGAGAAAAGGAAAACAAAGGTACGAGGCAGATTGTCTTGGAAATTCTTGAAAACTTCAACAGTTTTGTTAATTGACTCTTCGTGCTAGATTTTGCTTGAAAATTTGCAGAGGAATAACCCCTATATGGTAGTGTAATACTGCTAAATTGGGTTCCATTCCAAGTCCGTTTCAATGTTCAACCAACGTCCCAAAGTTCATGTTTAAATCTGGAAATTCTTGATTGAGGAGGAAATTTTAGCCAACTTTGAGCTGCTATATCTTGGCGCTCAAAACTTTGATTCTTGCTCCGTTTGTTTCGTTTTAAACTTTGATTGTAGCTCTAATTGAGTTCTGAATTTCGGAGGCTAGTTCGTATTGTGTGAATTTTACTGGATTTTCAAAGTTGGTCAAAAACCAACCCCGAAACTGTCATAATGGTCCCAAGCAGCAACTTTGAGTCAATTTTTGAATATCTTCCATTTGGAATCATGGAAAATTATCTTCTAGGAACTTTTAGTGCTTTTGAAGAAGTTTCCAACGATATCAAGCTTTCCAATTTTGGACCTACATAGTGCAAGATACGATTTTTCTAAAATTGAAACCCAATGCTGAAATTTGTCAATTTCTTAGAAAATGAGGTTTTGGAAACTTGCCTTCTTTTCTCGATACCGATTGAACATTTTGAACTCGATTTCATGGGAAATGTTAGTCTCTCTCTTTAGAATTTAAAACTTTACTCTTGAACCTTGATTATTAATAATTAAGGCCCAATTCATGAATTCTCCTTAGATTGTACAACCTTCTTAGATAAGTAGGGGTTCTAAGTGATAATGTATAATAGTTAATGGTTATTTGCTCAGGCGCTCGAGGGAATCTCCAAGAGGAACTCGGAGCGGACACCTAAACGCTTGTAGAGAACCACTCGCTTGTTTTGACTAGGTGAGTGTTCCATATAGGAATACGTAAATGGAATAAGTCTATGACATGCTTAACCCTTGGTCATTAAGTGTTTACCACACTCATGCATATTTGAATAAGGTATACTTGAATTACTCGACATGAAATACCTGAAGTATGTATATTTGAACTATTCGATATGAAACACTTGAAGAGCATATTTACGTGACTACTTGAACTATTCGATATGAAATGCTTAAAGAGCATATTTATGTGATTACTTGAAATGCTTGGAGAGCATATATACATGATGTGTTTAAATGATTAATTATGCTAGGGCAGCATAAGTCAGTTGGAGTGAATCTCCTCGACTCTTACGTGGTAAAAGTGCAAAACGGCCAATGGCGGCCTATTAAAATGACATATGTCTACCAATTAACCATAATTACCACCGTTTACCGTTTACTGTTTATCGTTTACCGTTAACCGTGTTTACTTACCGTTTTCTAATCTATGTGGTTACTTGCTTACTTGATTATCTGCTTACGTGATCACCAACTTACTTGATTACTTGACCACCTGATTACTTGATTATCATAAATTATATGCTCATATGAAGTGGGCCACTGTTTTAAGGCGAGTGTGTACTTTATCTCACTCGACCTTCAAACATGATAAATTTTTACCGTACGTCGATTACTTGATTACTTGTGCATGTTGTAAGCTCTAAGCTGAACTTGGGCCCTGCCCTTGGTTACTGACCTACTCGAGCCAGGACTGGGCTCGGTCGGGTAGGTTGGAACCCTGGGCCACCGTTTCGGTATACTCGAGTATTACCACTGGAGGGATAAGGTGATGGCCAGTCAAACCGAGGGGATCCGGAAGTCATAAGGTGCAGATGACCGACAGAGTTCCACTGGAACACCGTATCCTACAGTATATATTTACCTTGTGTCATGATAATTGTTTCATGCTAAAATGCCAACATGAAATCCTGAGCCATGCCTGTGTTATGCTCCATACCTGTTACCTGTCCAATGTACTCATATCATGATACCTGTTTCATATTAATGCTCCATACCTGTAACATGCTTAATTACTCGCACCTGTAATAAGATCCAATCACTCATGAACTATACATGTCAATGTCCTGAACCATGATAACTGTCTCATGATAAATGTCTCAAATTACCCGTACAATGATTATCACCTCATGATAACACGCCATTGCGTAACATTGAACCATGCATATGATATGCCCAACTTACAGGATTTATTTGAACTGTTAGAGTGTCTTGGAACCTCACTGGGCCGTGTAGCTCATCCCACGTTGTGATTTTCTTTTACAGGTGCTCGTGAGTAGTACTAGAATATTTTCTTTTGAAGTACTTTAATTATGTATTGAAGTGACTTAAAGTATTTCGAGCTTTTGAATGATGGATTGTAGTGAGTCCTGGCGAGAGCTGGGCAGGCGTCCCGCGGATATCCTTTGGTTCGCCTTAGGGAGAAGTGGGGGCGTCACACAAATACCTTCTCACAATGACACTTCGTCAATCAGGTCAGTATTAAGTCCGTAGAACTCCACTTTCTTCACAATTTCCGTTCATTGTTACAACCCCCATTCCCGAGCTTGCTCTTCTGTGACAGTCCCACTTTCCCTTAAGGCGTACCAAAGGGTTAGCGGACTACCTGCCCAACTCTCGTCAGGACTACTAAAACAGTTATACACGATCTAAGACGTACCGAAGTAAAATAGTGGGCTTACACGATTCAAAATTTCAAAACGAAAATGAAAAAAACCAAAATCGGAACCGTAAATGAATAGTGACTGCCACGTCACCATCCAGCCAGACTCTAATCAAATACAGATAACGTTATATAACTCTGGAGAAAAACATTTCCAAACCAAATAGGATACATGAGCATGATTAAACAGTTTTATACCCATACATTTGAAATTTACCAATCAAAAGGGAAATATTTGGATCAAGGTACATTTAGGGTTTTCCAACTTCCAAGGAGCTATACAAAAGGGATATTTATACAAGCTCAATACATTCTTCAAAATGATCATTGGTACAAAAGATGGTTCCCTGTAAGGAAAACAAGGATAACAGAACGGGGTGAGCTAGAAGCTCAATGAGGTACCAAAAGTATAAACAGTAGAAATAGTAGAATTCAAAAGAAATTTCTTTTAAGGCACATATGCACGTCAAATACGAGAAATGAATAAACACCACAATGTAAAGGATACAGGTGGCTCTCAGGAGCCAAATCCCATTGCAATACTTGATCCAGTCTCGTTGACCCTCCGTCAACGTTCAAATAGAGAAACCAGTCCAATAGAACACTACTTTAATGCCAAATCCCGTTCACCAAACATACCCCGTACCGGGCCCGAACGCCAAACAGGAACAGGAATGGTAATACTCGAGTATACCGGAAATCCAGAGTCTCCAATACCCATAGATTCCCAAAGAACAAGCACCCATGGATTGTCAATTTCCTCGACCAAGCCCTTGCTGGATCGATTCAATCAACTCCCCACGAGGTTAAACTCAGATTTAATAGGAATGTCGTTGGATACACTTCCAAATGACATTATAACAAGCACAGGTAACAGATTCAAGTATATATAAGAAACAAGTCACACAGGCCAGAGAGCGAGTGTGATAAAGTACACACTCGTCTCGTACAAGATAAACAGTCGGGAAAGATATTCAAATAGCAATTTGCAAGTACAGATAACCAGTTTAGCAATAATTCAGGGGAGTGGTACACTCACCAATTCAAGCAAGGATAACTTCAAAAGTTTCCTTCCCAAGTATGGATTAATCACGGGCACTTCCTAGAACAATCAAGGAAAAACACTTAAGACTCGACTCCGATGCTTAGTAAATGGAATTTGCAGGTGAAACTCGTTTGCGAGTCATATACCTAACCATATGAACCATTAATACAACACAAAGATGTAGCTTTGAAGTGAAAAGATAACAATTAGTCCTAAAGGCATGAACGACCTCAAACCCCTTCACCTCTACCCAAAAACTATACCCACAATGCTTTACCAACACCAAATATGAAATGGAAAATGAGAGTAAGAACAATTCTAGGAAAACATGATTTTTTAATTCTGTGCAATCCTAAATGAAAAAGTATATCTCAAGCTTCTTAAGTCCAAAATTAATAAAATTTATACCGTTGGAAAATACATTCAAAGAGATACAACTTTCTAGAAGACACCATTACAGGATTCAGAACACAAGTCAGTCAAATTCGAGCCTCAAGTTGCTACTTCAACCATCACAAGACAGAACAGGTATGCAGTTTTCAGTTAATTTTGAAAATTTACCATAAATCGTACAGATAGAAACATGCTCTGAAATTTTTATGGTTTGTAGTTCTATGAATCTAGTTTTAAACGCAATAAACAGAACTCAATTCTGACATTTCTACATCAAGATATAGCAAATGTCCCGAGACTACGCAGAAGCTCCCGTGAAAATTTTGACAGCACTTCCCCTTGTCTTTCTTTACTTTTCCAACCAAACCTTAACACCCAATCACAAACTATCAAACACCTTTAATTAGAGCCACAATACCCTTCAAAACAACCAAGTGGTAGCTCAACAAAGAAACCCTAAAAAAGCCCAAATTATAAACTCTGAAATTTTCCGTACAAGGCTGAAATTTTTCGCAAATAGCTAAAATTAACACTCCATAAGTTCATTCTAAACCATACCAAACCATCATCCATGCCCAACCAACATTAACCATATAAAACAGAAAAATTATGAATAAAAATAAAAATTCCACAATCTCTACCAAAAGTCATGAAATTCACCACAAAATCACATAATTAGCCACCACAAGTCATGAATTCACCATTATTGGAAACAAACAATGAATCTTTACACACCATACCTTGATACCTCACAAAAGGTAGTAGCTTAGCTCTCTTGCTTCCAAAACAACTCCACCAACTTCCTCAATCCTACCTAACTAGGGGTTTTTATGGAGAAATTTCAAGTTTAATTGGTTGGATTGCAAGATTTGTGCTAGAAATGGAAGATGAAAGTTGGAGCTTGCTTTCTTTTTTTTTTTCTTGAAGAGCTCGGCCAAGAAGAAAGAAATGAGAATGAATTTTTGGGCCAATTTTTTATATTTAGTAAAGTTAGTGTAAGATGGTCAAAGTCCAATAGTGAATAGGAAAGTGACACTTGTCACTTCCTTTAATGCAAGGCTTATCCTTTTGTCTCTCCAACTCTCATCCATTTGATAATCTCTAATTATCTCTTAGCACCTAGTAAATTAATCCCTGAATACTAAACTTAACCTAATCGGCCGAATATTACCGAACTTACTGCACTAGTGGGTCCCACATCCGGTATACACTCTTAAAACCTCATGAACTAACTTATACTAGAAAATACTTTTAAAAACCCCATTTACTCATAAAATTATTTAGAAAATTTTTCCTAATAAAAAAAATGCATAAAAGGCGTGTAATTAAATAAAATAAAGCCTAGAAAATAAGAAAATTCACGGGTTCTCACATCTTCTATAAAAGGCACTACTACGCGAGTAGGCCAAGCGAGAGCTATTAATAGATCAAGTTTACAATTATCTTATGGTTCACCGAACTTCTCGACGAAGCCTTTACTGGCTCGAGTCGCAAGGTCAGCCAATTGAGATTTGGGCATCCCCCAGTTCAGTTGTAGGTCGAGGAGATTCACTCCTAACGACATCCAGTCAACCAAATACAATTTAGTTATAAGCAGTTCAGTTGTACAATCAGTTAAAAGAGAACGAGTGTGATAACATACACACTCGACTCAACAATTATGAACCATTCAATCCATAAGAAGCAATTCACATAATTGCAACAAGTCATGCACTTGACACTCACCAAGTCAAAATAAGGGAGTAAGTGCAAAAGATCTTTAGTGGTCGGCTCCGGATTCTCTTCAAGATCCTCTTGAGCGCCTGAAGACATAACAATTATCCATCACCCATAAATACTTACAAACTCCTTGCCAAACAAGGAAGAATGTACGTTCGTTTTAAGCTAAGACAATGTCTCAAAAAGCCTCAATCTCTCGAAAATCGAGATTCAAAAGTGAGGGTTTAATAACACAAGAGAAATTGATTTCCTCCATGAAATTGAGTTTAAAACGATCAATCAATATCAAAGGATAGGGAAAAATTTCCAAAAACTCATTTCCCAACAAGTCGGAAAATTTCAGTTTTGCGCGTCAAATTTAGAAAAATCAGATCTTGTACTCGGTAGGTCAAAAAATGGAAAACTATATACCATTGAAAACTAGATTCAAAATACTAAAAATTCCTAGAAGACACTTTTCCAAGATTTTAAACAGAAAGCATTCATTTTTCAACTCAAAGTTTCAGTTCCTAGAAGATAGGTTTGAACCAGTCTTGTTTTTCAGCAATCTTTGGAAATTCGGCATAATCCACAGAAAGTGAATCATGCTTTGAAATTTGTAACACAATAAGAGTTTCAAACAAGGTTTCAAACGTGATAAACAGAACTAAATTTGGAGTTTTGGGCATCGAGATATAGTAGCTTATATTTGGCTGAAATTTGAACACTGAGCCACTTTTGGGGCGTTATTTGGGTATCGAAATGGCATTGAAATTTCACCAAATTTGGTACACTTCACCATCCATATATGGACTACATCTCTATCAAATTTCATGCAAAAATTCACGTGGAAATGCAGTTAAAAAAATGACCAAAGTTCGTAAAATGTTTCAAAGCTAATTTGCCCTCTTGCTTTTCTTTCCTTTTCGAACATTTTGCACAATCAAATCAGCCCCAATTCGATCCATTTTTTGAAACCAAGGTTCTAGAAACATTTAATAAGCAATTGGTAGATAATTGACACCAAAATTTTTGAAAACATATATCCATCAATTTCACAGTCAAATAGCCATCAAAATTTTGAACTATAAGCAAGATAACAGCAGGGCAGTTTCGGCCAGCTCACAAACCAGAATTTTCTCAACTTTCTCTCCATTTTCAACCGTAGACCTTTCATATAACACGTAAACAACATCAATCAAGCATTTAATCCTCAAGGCAACTATCTATAATCCACCTCAAGACTACTAGCCTAGTGATTAGAGCAAGAAATGAAACTCCTCAAGTCCTCTAACCTAGTTCTTGCTTAGGGTTGTAAACCCATGCAATCTAAGCTTCATTCTTGAAGAAAATGGAAAGATTTGAAGGAGGTGAAGGGTTACCTCTTGAACCCTTGAAGAAACCAGAAATTTTCACCTCAAAACCTCCAAGAAATTCCACTAGATGTTGTCTTCCTTCAAGCTAGAATTAATCTCCAAGTAGTATGTGAGTTAGGTGAAGATTTGTGAAGGAAATGGAAGCAAAAATGGTGCAAGATGAAGAAGCTTTCTTCTCTTCTTTTCCTTTGCTATTTGGCCGACCAAGAGAGGGGAGAGAGAGAAGGGTTTGTGTTTTGAATCTTCCATTGGAAGCTTGAAGATTTTGTGGCCAAAATCTTTGCAAAAGTCAACTACGAATAGTGCATGAATAGTGTCCCGTACTACCACTTTTCTCTCTTATTTGTTTCACTTGTGAAATAATCCTCAAATATAATTCCTTTAACACTGTAATTATTCACTATTAGTAGTCTAGTATTATTTTCTCAAATCTTCACTTAGTCGTTTTGACGCGAAATACGCAAACTTCCGCTTCACGCGCGATAAAGCGAAATTAAAAGCAATTCATGTAACGATAATATAATTAACTAATACTAGGGTAAATAATTATAAAAAAAATTATTTTAAGAATAAAAACATGAGTCCTCACACCAATAATCACAATGCCTTACCTTACGCCCCAGAGCCCACTGAAATACCTGCCCCTCCTGGACGTTCCTGATAGCTAAGCACCCGCCGAGGTCGTTCAAAACTCCCATTCTCACCATCTCCTTCCATTTCCTACATTACAAGTAGCATCAAAAGAATAAACAATTTAAACAGGTAAAACTAAGTTAGTTGCCTACTCTCTAGGGTTTCATATTTAGACATTCGTACATAAACCATATCAAGTACAAATCACTCAATCCGTCTAGACCAATTCAAACCTAGACTCTGTACCACCTGTGATGACCCCACCTCTCTCTAGACTGAAAATTTCATCAATCTTCACAAATCTAGGTTATTTTCCATAAAACTTCCAATTTCAAGTCATCTTCTTGATAAATTGCAAGCTAAGAAAGAGAAAGAGAGTTTTCCAACTTAATACCTTCAAACCTCCAAGAGAAAGTGAAAAACCAAAGCTTTCCTCTCTAGATACTACTACAAGCCTCCTTGACACCTTGTTGCAACTTTGTTCGGATTGGATTAGTGGTTTTTGTCGATTCCTCATCAATCAAGGCTAAATCAAGATGAAACTTGAAGCTCTCTTCTCTCTTTTTTCCTCTTCAAGAGTCGGCCAAGATCAAGGAAAAATGAAGGGAATTTTGATGTAATGAAAGATAAGAAAGGAAGAAAGCTTTTGGTCAAAGGTGGCTTTGATTGGCTTTGATTGCCAACACTTGGCAATCATCCATTTTTCCTCTTTCTTTCTTTTTCCTCTCTTTCTTGGTCAATAATTTTGACCACCCCTAGGATAAAATTAGGGAAGTTGAAAAAAAATAAGAAAATTAGGGAAAGAAAGTCTTGGTCAAGTGGTGTTTTCGACCGGTAACAAACGACGTGAGTCGGTTCAAACCTATTTCTTTGCCTCTCATTTGCTTTTGTTTTAACTCGTGATTTACTAATTAACTCTTAGCACTTTTAATCACATAGTTTCTCTTATTTAATACCCGCTCTTATCCACCAAATTTAGTACACACACCTCACTAATTGATCACACTACAACAATACACCATAAAAGCTCTCGATTCTATTATAAAAGTAAAAGTAAAACTCTCGACTCTATTATTTATTACAACTATTAAGGGAAGTAAATTAGTAGTAAATAAATTATAAATTAACTTATTAAAGATAAAAGAGAATTATAAGAAAACATAAATGAATTTTCAAGTTCTCACAAAAATGTCCCATAATGCCTCCTCCATGTGATTTCTTAATCAATAGGTGTCGAATCGAGCAATTTGGAACACATAACTTATCAAGGTAAAATAAGAAACCATCATGAATTTAAAACTTACATTGAGTAGGTTTGCCATATGAATGAAATATTTCTCCAAAAATAGAATCATTAGAATAAAGCCTTTAATAAGCTCTAAACCAAGTAGTTTTGCATCTAAAATTGTAAGTAAAGTATATCTACGAGATAATGCATCAGCTACAACGTTGATCTTACCTATTTTGTGCTTGATTACATATGAAAATGTCTCTATGAATGTAACCCATTGAGCATGCCATTTACTCAACTTGTGTTGAGCTTTTAAGTATTTTAAAGACTCATAATCAGTGTTGATAACAAACTCACGTAGTCTCAAGTAATGCTACCATGTCTTCATAGCCCTCACTAATGCATACAACTCCTTGTCATACGTCGAATAGTTCAAGGCAACTCCACTTAGCTTCTTACTGAAGTATGTGATAGGATTCCCATCTTGCATTAGTACAACACCTATTCCAACACTTGAAGCATCACACTCAATTTCAAAAGTCTTATCAAAATTAGGTAAAGAAAGTAAAGGTGTATGTGTGAGTTTGTATTTAGTCAATTGGAATGCCTTATCTTGTTCTTCTCTCCACTTAAATGTCTCATTCTTCTTAATTATAGTAGTTAATGGGGTTGCAATTGTGCTAAAATCCTTGATAAATTGGCAATAGAAGCTAGTTAAATCATGAAAGCTTTTGACTTCTCCAATTGACTTTGGTGCAGGCTACTCTTGAATTGTTTTCACCTTGTTTTCATCAATCTGTATGCCCTGCTCACTTATAAAAAATCTTAAAATTAAAAATTGGTTAGTACAAAAATTGCACTTCTTGAGATTGGCATATAACCTCTCTTGACATAGTACATCAAGAACAGCCCACAAATAATCAACATGCTCTTCAACGCTTCTATTATAAATCAAAACATCATCAAAATACATAACAACAAATTTCCTCAAGAAAGGCCGTAGAATATGGTTCATCAATTTCATGAATGTACTATGTTCATTAGATAGTCCAAAAGGCATAACTAACCATTGTACAATCCATGTTTAGTTTTAAAAGTGGCCTTCCATTTATCACCTTCTTTCACTCTAATTTGATGGTAACTACTTTTAAGATCAATTTTAGTAAAAATAATAGTATCGTGTAACTCATCAAATATATGATACTTCACCATGATGGCATTAACAGCTTTGCAATCTGTACACATCCTCTATTAATCATCCTTTTTAGGTACTAGAATCACAGGAATAACACAAGGACTTAGACTTTCTGTCGCCCATCCTTTCTTCAAGAGTTCATCAACTTGTCTTTGTGAATCTTTGGTCTTCTCTGGCCCCATTTGATAAGCTGGTTTGTTTGGCAATAGAACTTCAAGGATCTAGTCAATTTGATACTTAATTCCGCTTAGTGGTGGCAGTCCATCTGGAATCTCTTTAGGAAACACATCCTCAAACTCTTGCAAGAGAGACACAATACTAGAAGGCAAAGATTGGTCAAGATCGTGAGCAGTAAGTAAGACATCCCTACACAAAAGCACAACTATAGACCGATTAACACTCAATGTTTGTTTGAGATCTTTGGCTTTTGCAATCATATTTCGTTTCTTCTCTTTTTTTTTTTTTTACCTCAATGGCCAATTGATCATTTGCCTTTTACCTCTCTCTCACTTTAGCCTTACTCTCTTTTTCTTTTCCCTCTAAATTTTCTTTGTTTCTTCTCTAATTTCTAATTCATTCCCTCTTTGAGGTCCAACTTGGTCCTCATACACTTGTCTAGGTGTAAGGGGTACAAATGTGACTTTTCTATTACAATGCATGAATGAATATTTGTTAATATGTTCACCAAAACTTACAAGCTTGTCAAATTGCCATGGACGTGCCAACAAAATATGGCTCGTCGGTATTGAAACAACATTGCATAGTACTTCATCTTCATACCACCCAATGCAAAAGGGAACATGATTTATAATTTCACCATTGTCCAAAATAGAGAAAAATGCAGTTTTGGTATCCAAACTTTGACACATGAGTAGTTTTAATCCCCAAATTTTGGACAAAAACAAATTTAGTACCCAATTTTTCAACTATTGAGCACATTTAGTACCCTTGACGGATTTTTTTCAAATTACTACCCAAAAAGGTTACATGATAGTCATATGTCCGGCAACTATTGTATACAAAAATGCCAAAAAAATATAAAATTTTCTTTTGATACAATGTGTCACATAAAATATCCTTTTGACACTAAATACTAAGTTTAAAGACTAATAATTTTATCAAGTAGAATATTCTTCTGACACTAAGTACTAAGTTTAAGAACTAATAATTTTATCAAAAGTATATTTTACCTTTTTGACAATATTTTATTAATAGCTGCTAAACATGTAACTATTACGTGACTCTTTAAAGTATTAATTTGGAAAAAAATCATCAAAAATACTAAATGTGCTCAAAAGTGAAAGTTTGGGTACCAGATTTGTTTTTGTCCAAAGTTTGGGGACTAAAAATGCTCATCTATTAAAATTTGGGTACCAAAACTGAATTTTTCTCTCCAAAATAAGTATGGAATTCTAATTAGGACATTGAGAAGCTATACAACCCCATCTTTGACACTTAAAACATTTGTTATCATGGTTTCAAGCCTTACATGATTCTTAGATAGCTTTGGAACTGGCTTTTACAGCTTTAAGTTTCAGCTTAGTTGAAGCATTTGTAGCTGAAAATTTCTCCTCCTTCCAAGGCTGCATGGACCTCCAATTGGTGGGTTGAAATTGGAGCTAGATCGTGAATTACCCGTCCTCTTGAGGCACCGCTCCACTTTGACAGCTTTGTCAACCATGTCACCATTGTCGATGTAATATTGCAATTCAGCAATTTCAAGCCTTAATCCATTCAAAAATCTTGCAATGGTAACTTGACGAACTTCTTGTACATCCATATGCATCATAGCGATCTCCATCTCTTTAAAATAACCCTCGACACTATAGTTGCCTTGAGTTAAAGTTTGGAGCTTTTGGTGCAAGTCACAGTAATAGTAACTTGGCATAAAATGTCTCCTTATTGCTCCTCTTAACTTAGTTTCAGTGTCTGTTGGTTGTTCTCAATCTTTTCTAGTGCTAGACATAGCCTGATCTAACCAAACAATAGCATAATCAATAAATTCAATCACAGCGATATTTACCTTTTGCTCTTCATATATTGGTAGCAATCAAAGATCATCTCAATCTTCCTTTCCCACTCCAAGTAAACCTCCGAATTAGATTTTCCTTGGAATAAAAGGATCTTGAGTTTGATCCTTTGATGGAATCATTTTCACGCCTGACTCCATATCTATGTCGCCTTGGACACCTCACATACTCCTCTTCATCATTGCTGGAATTTTCAGATTCATGCACTAAAGTTTAGGTATGGCTCCATTTTTGTGTGTTTACAGAGTTCTTCAATTAGCCAATTCACTCCTACATAGGCTTCAATTCTATAAGGCCCAAGTGCAACCTAAGAGAGGATGAATTAAGTTGATTAGTAATCCTAATCAAGTTTAAGGCAGTTTTACACATTTAAATTTACCAAGTTGTCTAGATGATCAACCAATTTAATGAGTACAAAAACAAGTAGAGTAAGAGAATAGAACAAGGAAAGCACTGGATCAAATAGATAGAAGTAAAATGAGAAAGGAAGAAGAAATTGCAAACCAAGAGGACTTTCAAATTCCTCTCAACTTGAAGTTTAATTCTACTAACAAGCTTCTTCAATTTGGCGAAGTAAAATCAAAGTAGTACAAGGGAAGGTTCACTTCTTGTTCACTCTTAGCTCCCCTTGGTGAAGCCAAAATATTTTACAACTAATATAGCTAACTCTCACAAAACTACACTTTGAATTGTTCACTCACAATTAAAAAGCTATACAAAAGGCTCACTACTCAAAGAATGCAAGAAAGGTTAGAAGAGTATTTTGTAGCTCAAATCACTTTTAGGAGGTTGTATTCAATGTATTCTCAAGTCATTGGCCATGCTAGACTTAACTTACCAAACCATGTGGTGAAACAGGACATTGATTAAACACTCACCAAAGCCATAGAAGTGTAACATCTCAATGAATACACTTAATAGACAAGGTTAAACTTTTAAACATGTATTTATATCGGAGTCTTGAACAAATTAACATAAAGTACAATCTAAAGTATTCAAACTACACAAAATACAATTAGGGCTTTGTTTTCAAAAGAGCTTAACAACATGACATTTATACTAGCTTGGCCCTTTCTTCCAAAACCATGATTTCCAAGTTTGTCCCCTGTAAGGAAAAACAAAGGTAACAGGAAGAGGTGATCTACGCTCAATTAGGTACCAAACATATAGGGGTAAAATCATGGCCTTTCACGTTTAACCAATCAGATACACATACCAGATATAAAGGAAAGCAATTAGACACAATAATTCAAAGAGAAAGGATACAAGTGGCTCTCAGGAGCTAGATTTCCATTGCAGTACTTGATCCGAATCCATTGACTCTCCATCAACGTAAATAGAACCAACATATCGGTAGACACCACTTTACACCAATTTCCGTCCACCAAACATACCCCTTACCGGGCCTGAACACCTTAACAGAAACAGAAGTGGTAATACTCGAGTATACAGGAATCAAGAGGCTCAATCCCCAAAGATTCCTAGAACAGACTACTGCAGTTGTTATCTAATCGACCAGGCCCTTGCCGGCTTGACTCGAGTAACTTAACCACAG
Source organism: Coffea arabica (assembly GCF_036785885.1). Classification (NCBI taxonomy): domain Eukaryota; kingdom Viridiplantae; phylum Streptophyta; class Magnoliopsida; order Gentianales; family Rubiaceae; genus Coffea; species Coffea arabica. The sequence goes on from NC_092329.1 coordinate 42,609,121, forward strand.
GATTTGAGCTCAGAGGTCACACAAGGGTCACTGGATTCAAATCTCCTAATGACGTCAGAACAAATACAGATACAAATAACATATTCAAATTCACATAGTAAATTGGCATACGAACAGACAAGAGAACGAGTGTGATAAAGTACACCTTCATCTCTAACAGAATAAACAGATAGTACAATCATTAATATCACAGATTGCATGTACAGAAACCAAGTTAAACAACAAGTGAGGGGAGTGGTACACTCACCAATTCAAGTACAGATATTTCAAAAGTTTTCACCCAAAGTGGCTTTAATCACCGTGAAACCCTAAGAATAACAAAAGTAAAGTAGTTGAAGTTTCTACATCCAAAACTGAGTAAACGGGATGCACAAGTGAGGCTCGATTACTAATCGGGTGCCTCTCCAAATTATATACTAGTACAAAAGAATAAAATGCAATTTTTTGAGCAGACGGATAACAGTTGGTACAAGGGTTACAAACAACACCAAACCCCCTCATTCTACCACAATGCAACTCTAACTTAAAGGAATAAGATGGCTTAGAAAATTGGACAGCATTTCCCCCTAAATTTCCTTACTTTTCCAGCCATCATGGCTTCATTTTTCCTCAAATCAGCCCCAATGTCACCCACAAAATAATCTCATTTCAATAGCCGTTCAATAGGCAAAATGTCAGACAAGTACAAAATCAAGCTAGGAAAATGTCTGGAAATGAAGTTTAACCCATAAAACAAAAGACAGATTTGACGTCGCTTAGCTTATCGAACACAACCGAAGCTACGCTTATCGAATTGGTGTGCAATTTATACCGTTTCGAAGCTAAGATAAAGGGCTACAATTTTGACGAAGACACTCAGTCCAGTTCATAGTGTAACCAGATCAAAATTATAGAACCAGAGTCTCACAATCAGGCTAGTTAACCGCACGATGCTTAAATGACAATAACTCAGGCTACCGAAATCCAATTGAGGCGTTTTCAAGGCTGTTGGAAAGCTAAAACATAGCACTACAACTTCCATGTTTTGGCCAAAAGCTAATTCAGTACGGATCAGGGTGAACAGATGCAGTCAGATTGGTGAAATGTCAACACTGTCCACAGAGCTCTACCTATGACAGTCGGGGGTATTTTTATCTTTTCACATGCTACAGTACTCAGATTGAGCTGAAATTTACAGACAGCTATAAAACATCATTTCCTACAACTTTCATGTGTTAATATAAGGTTGATTCGGCCTCCATCCTGGCCAAACAGAACCGGGCAGAACAGGGTAAGATGAAACCCTAAACTGGAATTTATGCACTCTAGCTGAAATTTCTTTAGGCAATCAAAACTAACATACCAAAGCTTCATTTCACACCATATTAAGCTATCATTCCATGTCCCAACAATAATCATCATATAAAATCACCAAAAATTCTAAAATTTGTCAAACTCTACTTTAAACCCTAAATTCTTCCACAAAATAATCTATTTAGCCACTACAACCCACTAATCAACCATTATGAAAGCAAAAAAGGAACTTTCTTAGCAACTTACCTCAAAAACTCAAGAAAGCTAGCAACTAAGGTCTTCCCTTTCCAAAACAACTCCACCAACCTCCTTAATCCTCCCTAGCAAGAAGTTTCTATGGAGTAATTTGAGATTCTAATGGTTGGAACTTAAGATTTGGCTTGGATTTGAAGTTGAAGATGAAACTTTTCCTCTCTTTCTTTCTCTCAAGTGTTCGGCCAAGAAGGAAGAAGAAATGGGATATTTTTGGTCAAATTTTTGGTATTTAGTAAAGGTAAGAAAGTTAGGTCAAAGTCCAACTCCAATCGGGTCGCGACACCTAGCACCTTTTAATGTTATTCTCATCCTCTTGTCTCCCAATACAAATTAATCTAACTAACCTCCAATTATCTCCTAACACCTGGTAAAATAACATTTCTTAATCCAAAACTTCAATTAATCATCAAATATTTATCGCACTTAGAGCACTAGCAGGTCCCACATCTATAACGCATTTCAAACTTATCATGAACTAACTTATTTTATGAAAATGATTTAAAACCTATACTCACTTATAAAATCTCTGAAAAATTCACATAATAGGGTTTAATGAAGAAAATGCATGCAAGAAAAATAAAATAAAATATTATGAAATAAAGAAAATTTACGGGTCCTCACACTCTCTCCCCCTTAAAGAAATTTCGTCCTCAAAATTTTCTTATCAACGGAATCTATCAAAATCTAAGGTAACCAACAGTTCGTACCTTCTACGTCCTCAGGCATGTCAAGAATCTGATGGTGTTCTAGAGAGTACACCTGAGCCGATACCTTCGATCCAGTCTCTTCCCCTTTCGATTGGCCAGGGTTAGTTTTAGTTGGTTGCTGAGTCTTTTTTCCTTCGCGCAGTCGAGTTGGACAGTTAGCAATTCGATGATCAGCGCTTCCACAGCGCAGGCATTTTCCCTCTTTTTTACAACAATTCACCTCCGTGTGATTTGGCTCACCGCAATATCCACAGGGGCCACGAATAGCAGAGACCAATCCTCCCTGTGAGACACCACTTGACATCCCCAGTTGTCGTACTCTCCCGTTTCCCTTTCCAATCTTAGGGGGTGTACTTTTACCCTCTTACTCGGAGCTACTCCCAGGATAGCCCCTTTTCTTGGTTTGGAAGTTTCTCACCTGTAACCTCACATTTTTAACCCGCTGGGCTTTCTCCATAGCATTACCAAAGACGCTAAGTTGGGCTACAGCCAGGTCCTTCTGAATCTCAACATTGAGTCCCTGGACAAAACGCCTTATCCGCCTTTGCTCGGTTACAATCAATTCGGGCACAAACTTAGATAACCAAGTAAATTGACTCTCATACTCGGCTACGGTCTGAGTTCCTTGGCGAAGCCGAATGAATTCATCTTCCTTCTTTTCTTGAATTAGAGGAGGGAAAAACTTGGTGTTGAATTCCCTCATGAAGTTTACCCACGTCCTCGGGGTTTGTTCTCTTTCCCATTTCATTTGAATTATGTTCCACCAAGAACGGGCGGCTCTCTCCAGTTGGAAAATAGCAAACGTGACCTGCCTCTCCTCAGTATAGTCTAAAGCCGCAAATATGTCTATCATCTTCTCTAACCACCCTTCAGCTACATCTGGATCGGGTCCTCCAAGAAATTTTGGTGGAGAGAACTTTTGAAATCTTTCAAGGGCTCTATCCTCGCCCTCTACATTGTTACCAGAGTTTCCTGGTTGAGAATTAGGGTTTTGGCCTTGGTATTCAACTACATGGGCTAGCAGATCGGTCATACACTGGATAGCAGCGGCTACTTGGGCATTAGGGTCGATTCTAGGCTCAGGGTTTGGTTCAGGTCTTAGTTCCCGGTTACCCCTTTCATTTGAGGGTTGCTTACGTTCGCGCCCACGACCTCGTCCACTGCGAGTACCCTCCATTGGTCTAACCAATCTAGGGTCAAAGCGTGAAAATAATATTAACGATAAATATATACATGAACAAGTAACAATAAATACACACAAATCAAAAGGCATAGATCTATCTAACACAACTCTATCAAACAAATCATACGGTAGTAATCAATCAGATACAAGCAAAAGGATATTCCATATACAAGCGAAAGTATCAGGGTCATCTAAAGTCCTATATACCAACTAAGCCAAAGGTACAAAAGCAACTAATGAAAAGCTTTCCCCCTTTAGGGTTCCATCCATAATCTACGAGAATAACACAATTTATATCTTAATCCAGGCTAATCATACTTAATGTTACCTAAATAAATCACACGAAATTCCATAGAATCACATTTCTAATTCGCCCAAGTTCTTTCTAACCTAGACTCTCATCTCTTTCGTATCCGAGTACAAGAATCCCAAATAAGATAATTCACCACTCGAGCCGGCCGGTTCCAAGAGTAAATTATCCCTATTAAAGATCCCTTCCCGCCATACATATCTATCTTCCTCAAATACCATGATAAAGATTTTTACACTTATAACGTGCACGGTTCATAGTTTATGCTCGAAAGAGCACTTATATCTTTAGATATATTCACGAAATTAGGACCATAACACCACTTGCCCCAAGCTCACTCCACGCAGAGACCACGCAAAACAGCTCTGATACCACCTGTGACGGCCCCACCTCCCTCTAAGGCGAACCAAAGGGTTCGATGGACCGCCTGCCCAACTCTCGCCAGGATTACGGAATCGAATCTCACAAATCCTATAGTACGCACGATAGGACCCAAAGAAAATGAACAAATGAAAACCACCAAACACCAATATAACTTACCAAACCATGTGGTGAAACAGGATATCGATTAAACACTCACCAAAGCCATAGAAGCGTAACATCTCAATGAATACACTTAATAGACAAGGTTAAACTTTTAAACATGTATTTACATCGGAGTTTTGAACAAATTAACATAAAGTACAATCCAAAGTATTCATACTACACAAAATACAATTAGGGCTTCGTTTTCAAAAGAGCTTAACAACATGACATATACACTAGCTTGATCCCTTTCTTCCAAAACCGTGATTTTCAAATTTGTCCCCTGTCGCGCCCCATTTTTTGATAAATAAATAAATGGTTTAAAAAATGTATTTTTTGATTCAATTTGTGATTAAAAATGAATTGTGATTTAGAAGAAAAATGGGTCTAAATGGGGGTTTGAGAATGCGACGATTTGACCCAAAATTATAGTTTAAAAAGGGTTTTTGAAATAAAAAAACGGAGTCGCCACTTGGTAATGAGTTAAGGTGTACCAAGTCACCTAAAAATGAATTTTTTAAAGAAAAAATGGGAAAGAGTAGTAAGAAACCCCTTTTAAACGACTCCTAGTCCACGTAAACCAAATGAAAAAGGTTCGGGAGTCACATTTGACGAAGGGGAAGGCAAGGATAAAATCCAAGGCACCCCTTCGACCTAGCCAAGGCTAGTTGCGTGATTTAATCAAAGTTTTTTTTATTTTAACCAAAGAATTTATTACATTTGGATGCACTACATGAATGCAAAAGAAAGAAAAAATGCAAACCTAAATTCTAAAATGTCTCTTGTAAGGTTTTTGGTCCCAACCACATGAACTGTGGCGGCCAATAAAGGAAAACCTTATAGAGGTCGATTAATGCAAATGATGGCTAAAGTGCAAGTGTGCAAGTGTATAAAAAGGTGCACGTGTGAAATTGTATGAAAAATCCAAGTGTTTGCGTGCAAGTGTATGAAATATAGTGATAAGTGCATATAGGTGTAATTAAATGCGATTTTGTGAAGTAGAAATCAAAATGAACAATAAGGAAAGGAAAAGTGATGAGGAAATGTGAATTAAAAAAAAAAATGAGTAAGTGATAAATGAGAATGAATGAACCTAAAGGAATGCATCAGGTCGGGTATGGGAATGACTCCTAACTTTTCGACTTCGATTTTCCCTTTGATTAGAAAGCAAAACTAGCGTGCTAAGGCTATCGAGTAGCCACACTCGCTCGTTTCCCTTATCGGAGGGGACTCTCAAGCAAATGAACCCTATAACTAGCATGAAATGCAAAAATCCTAAAATGGAGGGAAAAGGTTTAGAGGAGCATGCCAAATGATAAAACTAAGGAAAATTGCATGATATGTAGTGAACATGCAAACTATGCACGAATGAAGAGGAAATGGACCTATTGGGTCTAGCGTTGGACTAGCCCTTTCTATGAGTTCCTACTAGCGTTGGACTAGTGGAACGTAACAAGGGACCACAACTAACGTTGGACTAGTGCGGTGACGGGAAAGGGGGCCACAACTAGCATTGGACTAGTGTGGTGACGTCCATTCATCCATCACATTCATTCATGACTATAAAAAGCGAGTAGACATGCGAATCACTTATAAACACGTAGCACATAACACTTAGCATGCTTGACTAGATGCAAGGACCTAATAAAGCGATTAAACACGCAGCAACGAAAGCAAGCAATGAACTTATTACATTTGCTAACTAAAACAAAAGGGGGGAAAGGGAAAATGGACAAGAAAGCTCGCCAAGCCCTATCTATTACAAGCCAAGAGGTGTACACATACCCCATAATGAATAACTTAAATAAAAGTAAAAGTAGATGAAATAAATGCAAGGAATTAAGGGAAGGCAAGAAAAGCGAAGTAGACATGCATATTCACATAACACGTAGGATCACATAAGAGAGTCAAAAAGGGATAAAAGAAGTTATACCTCCCTTGAGATAGAGCTCTAATGGGGGGAAGTCACTTATTTATACTCCAAAAATAAAAGAAATGGTCAAGGTACCACTTTATTTATCAAATAATCATAAAAAAAAATGGCAAACTTGAAATTGAATCAATTGAATCATGTAAGCAAACCACATTCAAGAAGTCAAAAGAAGAAAGGACTTGATTGCACAAATTAACACAGTTTGGAGGTCAAAATTAAAGAAAAATAAAGTTCAGGGACCTATTTGCAATTAAATTAAGGACCCAGTTGAAAGACAATGAAAGTTTATAGGGCCATAGTACAGTTAAGGAAAAATGCAGGGACTGATTTGTAATTTCGTTTTCTGGTTTCTTAAAAAACAAGCCATTGGGCCATTTGCTTATTCGTTCGGGCCAAAATTATCTTCAGCCCATCAAAGAAATCCAAAAAAACGGATGGGCTGGCCTGTCGATTGGTCCAACCAAAACATCTGGGCTCCTTCCCCAAGCCCAAACCGAAAACCTAAAACACAGACTAACCCATCCTTTATCATTCCAGCCCAACCGAAAAATGCCAGGGCTTTGGCTATCAAACCATGTCAAAATCCAACCAAAAGTTTTGAAATTTTACCTTCCTAAGCCCAACAAGAAACCCAAACAAATGTTACCAAACCCAACAAGATAAAACCCAACTAAAAATTACTAAGCTTTGACTATGCATTAAATCGCAGCATTAATCTATCCCGAAATCACATAAAATATGCAAACAGGATTAAGCTTAAGAAGGTGAAATTAGTTCAATTTTCCAGATTTTGAGCCACAACAAAATTAGGCAGAGATTGAGGTGTGAGGCTGGAATTTTCTGAAATTATGCTTCATGCTTCACAGGAACATCCTTCCTAATACAAATGCGAGAGAGAAATTTCTGCAACTTCGGATGCTTCAAAGATCCAGCAAATTTACACGGCCAAATCGCATCTTTGATCAACCGACACCAAAAACGACTAAAGACAAAAAAAAGGTTCCAAAATTCATTAACTTCTTTTCCTCTCACCAACTAATCAAACATGCAGATTCTGGCCATTCTTGGGCTAGCCGGGTTTTCCCTTGAACGCACACAGAAAAATACACGAGACTTATTATTTTTTAGCTCAAAATTCTCATTCGGGCTTTTTAACAAACAGCTAACGGACATGAAAACATTCAGCACTTTTCTTCTCAAATCATGCAATTCAGCATCCAAAAATTCAAGGTTATTCAAATCAATCGGCACATCAAGCATATATGTTCTTAAAATAACAAACAATCGACACAAAACTTGCCATATTAACCCGCGGAGTCACGCTCTGAGAGCTTCCAAAATCCACTCTTGAAGGAAAACTGAAATGTAAAAGAAAAACTTACATTGTCTCTCACGGTGAAAGTTCGCGAGCGGCAGCGGTGGATTCTGACGATGTGGTGGTGAGCAGCGGCGATTCCAGTGAGCGGCGGCGGCTATAAGCTTCCGTTCCTCCGCTGCTTTCTTCTTCAATTTCTTGGCCATCCACCTCTTTGCTTGTCTTTTAGCCGAAAACCTCCCTCGGCCCTTTTCTGTGTTTTTTCTGATGCCGTCCTGCTCCTTGCTCTGTTTTTTGGTCTTCTTTTTCTTTTTTCTCTCTTTTTTTTTGTCTTGGTTCTCAGCCGAAACTCGTCCCTCTATTTTTAGCCTCCTTTCTTGCGCCGCCTCTTTTCCCTCTGTTCTTTTTCCTTCCTCAGACCCCCAAAACTCCCAGACTTCTCGGTTTTCCTTTTTGTTTCTGTTCAGCCTTTTTTTTCTCTTGCTCCTGTTGTCCGCCGCCCATTGTTTCTTTTTCCTCTCTTTTTTGCTCTGTTTTTCTCTCAGCCCCAGAAACTCCTTCTCTTGCTCCCCTCGTTTCTTTCTTCTCCTTTTTTCCAAGCTCCGCCGCCAGCCCACCCTTTGATTTTTTTCGTCCTTAGCCCCTCTCTATCTCTCAAAACCTAGCTATCCTTCTAGATTCGTAGCTCAATTTTTTCCCCCAAGGACCTCCTGCAATCTTATTTGCAAGCTGCGTTTCCGCAGCTTGCTGCCGCGGGTTTGCTTCCTTTTTTTTTTTTAAATGAACCAAACGAAAATAAAATAAAAGATAAATAAAGTAGAAATGACTAAAAATAGATAAATAAAGCCAAATAAGACAAAATTGCTATTTTTCTTTTTCCTTTTTTTTTCTTTTATGATTTTTCTCTTTTTTCTTTTTCAAGAAATTCTATGCTAAAAATTAAAAATAATAATAATAACACAAAAACTAAAAACTAAAAAGTGAATAAAACGAGCACAGACTAAAAAAATAAATAGTAAATGAAATTACACCAAAATTTGGTGTCTACAGTTTGCCCCTCTTTGTCTGAGTTTTGGAAAAACTTGAGACAAAGAAATAGACACCAAATGCTCACCTGTGTTATTCGGCTACGAGCGTCTCGAACGATGGACGCTTTAGAAATGGGGACTGATCCCTTTGGCAAAAATTTAAAATGGGATTGACCCAAACAGAAATTTAAAACGGGACTGACCCGAACAGGAATTTAAAACGGGACTGACCCGAACAGAAATGTAAATGGGATAGACCTACGGGATAGACCCGAACAGAAAGTTAAATAAGATAGATCCACGGGATAGACCCGGACAGAAATGTAAAATTGGGATAGACCCACGGGATAGACCCGGACAGAAATGTAAAAATTGGGATAGACCCACGGGATAGACCCGGACAGAAATGTAAAATTGGGATAGACCCACTAGGATAGACCCACGGGATAGACCCGGACAGAAATATAAAAATTGGGATAGACCCACGGGATAGACCCGAACAGAAATGTAAAATTGGGATAGACCCACGGGATAGACCCGAACAGAAATTTAAAATTGGGATAGACCCGAACAGAAATGTAAAATTGGGATAGACCCACGGGATAGACCCGAACAGAAATTTAAAATTGGGATAGACCCACGGGATCCTTGTGATGTTGGCGGCATTAAATCCAGACCCAACGTGATTTGGAATGTTGGCGGCACCAAGTCCAGGCCCAACTTGATCTTTGTGATGTTAGCGGCATTAAATCCAGGCCCACCGGGATTTTTGGAATCTTGGCGGCACGAAACTCAGGCCCAACGGGATATTTGGAATGTTGGCGGCACGAAACTCAGGCCCAACGGGATCCTTGTGATGTTGGCGGCATTAAATCCAGGCCCAACGTGATTTGGAATGTTGGCGGCACCAAGTCCAGGTCCAACTTGATCTTTGTGATGTTGGCGGCATTAAATCCAGGCCCAACGTGATTTTTGAATAAGAAATTGAATTTGATTTGTCAAGAAACAAGCAATTAAATTTGATTTTTCAAGAAACAAGAATTTGAACTTGATTTTTGACTTTTGAATTTTTTTGAATTTTTCTGATTTTTCGAGAGAATCTTTTTTCAAAATAATTTGCCCCAGTGTCGAGTCCATTTTTCCCTCCTTCTTCTTGCTTCTCTTTGCAGTATCGGCCTTCCGCCTCACTGGATGCCTTTCGTCATTTTGAAGCATGAATACCTGCACAGGGGAGCTTAACAAAGTATGACATGCATTCAAATTTCTTATTTGGAAAAAACAGCGTGATTGGTTTTGACATCCTCAAATGTATTACAAAAAATTTTTGCCCCAGTGTGGGCTATTTTGCAAAATCTGTCAAATGAAAATTTGCCCCAGTGTGGGCCTATTTAATTGCAAAAAATTTGTTTGAATGACCCTCCATTTATTTGAACAAAGTAAGCAATTGCTTTTCCTACATAGCATGTGAAGAAATTGAAATGTCTTGCTTAAACTCATATAGAAAATTTCATGATGAATTTTTCAAAACAATGCCAAATTAAGAAAGATTTCTTCCCCACTTTAGCATCAATGCTTTGGGTGATGGGTCACCATTTCTTGTTGGCTCGTCTGTCAGGACCAACCAAGTGACTTTATTTGGAAATGGCTAAAGGAAAATGGGAGGTCAAGATTTGTCTTATTCTTGTGCCCAAAATTGTATGTAATCCCTTCAATGTCACATCTTAGTGAAAGCAAAGAATTTGTCACCCTTATTTTTCAAGAAAACTTAGTCAACATACAAGCTTTCTAGGCATGCAACGTATGGACAGAAGTGATAGCTAAACATGTGGAAACGGGTTATATCCTTATGATCACAAATGATTTGATGAATTTTTTATGAGCATGATCCTCACTTTGGATTGTCATGAAGGAATAAATCAACGATGGACTTTATGAGCTTGTAACGTGGCTTGAAATGATAGCTAAAGAATAAAACTTTCAAGGACATAGCACCGAAGATCGCATTTTCCCAAAATTGCCCCTATTTTGAACTCGAAAGATTTCAGACTTTGTTTGGATTTTGTCGCGCCCCATTTTTTGAATAAATAAATAAATGGTTTAAAAAAATATATTTGCGATTGGAAAATGAATTGTGATTTAAAAGAAAATTGGGTCTAAATGGGGGTTTGAGAATGAGACGATTTGACCCAAAATGGAGTTTAAAAAGGGTTTTTGAAATTAAAATCGGAGTCGCCACTTGGTAACGAGTTAAGGTATACCAAGTCACCTAAAAATGAATTTTTAAAGAAAAATAGGAAAAAGTAGTAAGAAACCCCTTTTAAACGACTCCTAGTCCACGTAAACCAACGAAAAAGGTTCGGGAGTCACATTTGACAAAGGGGAAGGCAAGGATAAAATCCAAGGCACCCCTTTGACCTAGCCAAGGCTAGTTGCATGATTTAATCAAAGATTTTCTTGTTTTAACCAAAGAATTTATTACATTTGGATGCACTACATGAATGCAAACCCTAGACCTAGGGGTATTGGGAGAAATTTCTCTTCAAAGGTTGAGTGGTGCCAATCACATTAATTGTGAAGCCCAATAACGATCCTTTGAAGAAGTCACGAATAATGCGAGTGGGATGCAAATGAATGGAATGCATGTATGCAATGTGAGGACATGAGTTTGAAAAAGTAATAAAAACAATAAATATGTAAATGAAAATGTGCACGTGAGTGGGTAAGGTACGGTATGTGAAATGATATATATGAAGTGCATGTGTGCAAGTGATGATAAAAGTGTTCGTGTGCAAGTGAAGAAACATAAAGGTGCACGTGTGCAAAATGGGAGGAAAAATGAAAGTGTGATGAGGGTAAAAAATGGTAGAGTGGATTTAAAAATGCATGAGCCTAGGGAATTCATGCATATTGGGTATGGGGAGACCTAAATCGTGACTCAATTTGCCCTTTTATAGAGGGAATACAAGCATGCTAAGGCTTAGAAAAAGCCACACTCGTCTATATCCCATATTTAAGGGGACTCTTCAGGCAAATGAACCCTAACTAGCATGAAATGCAAAAATCCTAAAATGGAGGGAAAAGGGGTTCGAGGGGCATGCAAAATGATAAAACTAAGAAAAATGCATGAAATGAAGTGAAACATGCAAACATGTACTAACGAGGGGAAATCCCTAAGGGTCTAGCGTTGGACTAGCCCATTCTATGAATTCCGACTAGCGTTGGACTAGTGGAAACGTTCATTCATCCATCACATTCATTCAGGGATATGGAAAGCGAGTAGACATGTCAATCACATAGCACATAACACTTAGCATGCATATCTAAATGCCAAAACCTAAGAAAACGATTAAACATATAGCACATAGACATGCAAGACACATAAGGTGATTAAGGCCCTAACTATTACATTTGCTAGCTAGGCACAAGTCTTCAACAGCTCTTCATCGAATGCTCCTCCAAACCCTATCTATTACAAGCCAAGAGGTGTACACATACCCCATAAAGAATAACTTAAATAAAAAGCAAAAGTAAATGACATAAATAAAAGAAATTAAAGAAAGGCTAGAAAAGCAAAGTAGACATGTATATTCACATAACACGTAGGAGCACGGAGGAAAAATAACGCAAGAATATAGAAGTTACCTCCCTTGCAATGGAAATCGAGTAAATGAGATATTAGCTTCAAAACAATAAAAAGGGTCAAGGCACCAATTTATTTGACAAATAATCACAAAGGATAAAAATAAACATGAATTTGAATCAATTAAATCATGTCAACAACCCACATTTAAGAAGTCAAAAGAAGAAAGGACTTGATTGCAAAGATTGACAAAATTTTGGGGCCAAAATTAAAGAAAAACAAAGTTCAAGGACTTATTTGCAATTAAAGTAAGGACCGAACTGAAAGTAGTTGAAAATATCCAGGGCCACAGTGAAATTAAAGAAAAGTACAGGGACTGATCTGCAAATGCGTTCTCTGGTTTCTTAATGGATCAGATCATTGGGCCATTTCCTCTATATGTTTGGTTCAAAACCTTCCAAGCCCAACCGAAAACCCAAGGTAAGAGAAGTAGGCCAATCTGCTATTTTGGCCCAAAAATTAACCAACAAAACCGGTGGGCTTTTACCCCTTGGCCCAAACCAAAAATCCAAACAAAACAACTTAAATCAACTTTTACAAATCCAAACAAATATTATTGCCCACATCCTAAATCCAAACTAAACCCAATAAGATTAGCAAATCAACTAAAATTATTAAGCCACAATTATGACCTGAAATCAAGAATTAATCTATCCAAAAAGTCACATAAAATATGCAAACAAAGGATTAAACTTAAAAGGGTAAAATTAGTTCAATTTTCCAGATTTTGGGCCATATCAGAATAAGGGGGGACTTGAGGGGTTCAAAAGGCAATTTTTGAAATGATTTTCATGCATGCACGCGAAACAATTCAATTGATGCAACAACAAGAAGATTTCGGCAGCTAAGTCATCCGCAACTTCCCCATGAATCTTTGGCTAACAAAGCTTTAAACTAACTCTAATTAAAACATGCTTAAACAACACTTAATCAAAGTAATTCTTAAAAGAATTTCTTGCAAGTTTACAAACCAAAAGCTGCTGCACTTCTGTTTACAAACCAACTCAAGGATTGCTGCATTTTTCATTTTCGACCAGATTTGGGCAAAAACTAATGCAAACTTTGGACAAATTCTATCACACAAAAATCCAAATTTTGGTCAAGCAACACAACACACAACTTGAACCTCCAAACGAATCAAAACACAAAGGGAAAAACATGCAAATGCTGGGAAATTTTTATGCCAAAAGGTTCAGCAATCCTGTTCTCGTTCAATTTCCAGCAACGTCTTTGATTATAGTTCATACAAACTCATCACCAAAACCTTCCTTTTCTTTCACTTTAGACCAGATTAGCATGCCACTTAAGTGTAAGGATCAATAACAGCCACGGAAAAGGGAAGAAAACAGAACAGGAAACGCGACAGCCCTTTTTTACTTTGCTGCAGATTTTTGCAGCTTCAGGCTTGCGTGGATTAAATGCTGAAAACATGATGTTAGACCCACCATTTATCTACCAAACTCATGCATAACTTCAAACATCCGTCTATCACTGGTCAAGCCTGGCTATCTTCCCCCCAAGCTATCCCAGGAAATTCAACCAAGGCAGCGGGACAATAAAAGATGTAGCAAAGACGGAGTGAGCCTGCTGTGAGCATAATTCATGAACTGTCGCCAACTTTCATGCAAATTTCACATACATTTTCATGCAAATTTCACAGGCGTGGTTCTCTTGTTCTTGCACCAGAAATCAACAACACAGAGAAGGAACCAAAACCCCATATTAAAACTCCAATATTTGAACAAATGCGGCCAGATTCAATGTAATAGAAGAAAATGAGGATGTCATGCCCAAGATTTCACTTTTTTTGTAGAAAAAACTTGGGACTATGCATTTGCTAGATTGAAACATAAGTATACTCATTCGACAACCAAGAACATGCAGTCTGCTAAATCAGATTTCACAACGTTTAAGTAAGTGAGAAAACCATGATACAAAAACAACAAAAAACAACAGCTTTGGGCTGTATAAGAAAAAGAAACGCATGAAATAGCCTATGTCTGCAATTAAATCCACGATGTAAGAGCCCAGAATCTCTGGTTACACAGACTAGATTTCTTATGAAATGAAAATAGACCAGGGAAAAGGTTGAAGGCTACCTATTCACCACTTCTGGGTTTGAAACTTTCGCCTGGATGCGATGACAGGACCAACTGCAGGTTCGGATGAAGCAGCTATCTGGGTTCTCGCGGTCTCCTTCCTGGTTGCGGCTTCCGCTTCTGGCCGATCCCTTCCAAACTCTCAAAACTCTCCCTTTCACTCTCTCAGCCGTCAAAACCCTCAGCTTTCTATTTCCTTTTACCGCCAACTTTGTCTCTTTCTCTCTTAAAATTTCCAGCCGTCACCTTTCTCTCCCAAAACTCTCTACTCTGTCGCTGCTTTCTTCTTCTTTTTTTTTTGATTTCCGGCCGTCACTCCTTCTCTATTTCACGAAAGCTCACCCTTTTTAGTTTCAGATTTTCCTCCCAGATCAAGCTATCTCTCGGCTCCCTTCACTCCTTCTGATTTCTGGTTCCTTAGTCGTCACCAGCCTCACTCCCAAAACCTCTCTAAAACTTCTAGCCGTCCCCGCTCTTCTCACCCTCCCTCTGTCGGCTCACTCTTCTCGATTTCTCTCTTTCGGCTGCTGCTCTCTCGTCCCCCCTATCTGTTTTTTCGTTTGTTTCTTTTTCCTTCTCTTTCGCAGACCAAGCTCTCCCCCCAGACAAAAGCCTCCCCCCGTCACTCTTCTCGGCTCTCTCTTTTCAGCTGACCCCATTCTCCCACAACCGAGAGAACTCCCCACTTTGCGGCTGTCCATCATTTTGCTATTTATATGGGAACTTCCAAAACCTAAACCCCAGCCCTTTCTGATATATTTGCAGCTAAGGAGCTGCCCGATGCTTCTTTGCAAGCTGCGGCAAAATGCAGCTTGAATGCCGCGAGCACGTTTTTTTTTTTTTTTAAGTAAGAAATAATTTTAACTAAAATAAATAAAATACTAAAAAAAATGCTCAAAACATATTTTTATGAACAAATTCTTTTCCTTCTTTTCCTTTTCTTACAAATTTTAATTTTTCATCATTTTTTCATTTTTAAATAATGAAACTAAATCTGAAACAACTACAACATATTTTTGAACGCTTTTTTCCTTTTTTTTCATTTTTTTCATGATTTTTCCTTTTTCTCTTTTTTTCCAAAATAAATTAACAAAAATAAATAAAATGCCAAAAGATTGAATTTAAGAGAAATGAACGTATTTTGTGAACCATTTTCTTTTTCTCTTCTTTTTTTTCTCTTTTTTTTCACAAATTTTACGTTAAAACTTAAAACTAAAACTAAAACTAAAACGTGAACAAAATTAATATGACAAATAAAACTAAAAATAATTAGCAAACAAAAGACAAATAAAAAGGTAACAACTAAAATGCAGACAATCTAAAACAAAATCATGAATTAGATGCAACATACAAATTATTTAAAAATTTGGTGTCTACAGTTTGCCCCTCTTTGTCTGAGTTTTGGAAAAACTTGAGACAAAGAAGTAGACACCAAATACTTACCTGCATTATTCGGCTGCAAAGTGATTCCAATGAAGAAGAATTCTAAAACGGGACTGACCCGAATATGAACTTTAAAACGGGACTGACCCGAACAGGAAATTAAACGGGACTGACCCGAACAAAAATGTAAAATGGGATAGACCCACGGGATAAACCCGAATAGAAATGTAAGATTGGGATAGACCCACGGGATAGACCCGGACAGAAATGTAAAATTGGGATAGACCCACGGGATAGACCCGAACAGAAATGTAAGATTGGGATAGACCCGGACAGAAATGTAAAATTGGGATAGACCCACAGGATAGACCCGAACAGAAATGTAAAATTGGGATAGACCCACGGGATACAGAAATGTAAAATTGGGGTAGACCCACGGGATAGACCCGGACAGAAATGTAAAATTGGGGTAGACCCACGGGATAGACCCGAACAGAAATGTAAAATTGGGATAGACCCACGGGATAGACCCGGACAGAAAATGTAAAATGGGATAGACCCAGACAGAAAATGAAAAATGGGATAGACCCACGGGATAGACCCGAACAGAAAATGTAAAAATGGGATAGACCCAAACAGAAAATGTAAAATGAAGAACTGTATAAGACTTGTTTGAAAAATTATCTAAAAATTTGCCCCAGTGTGATGAATTGGTCGGTGGGATAACATCTGAGCCTGACGGGGTGTGGACGGTCAGCGGGATAGAACCCGGTCCTGCCGAGGTTGGCGGGATAAAACCCGGTCCCAACGTAGATAAAGCGGTCAGTTGGATAGAACCCGGTCCTGCCGAGGTTGGCGGGATAAAACCCGGTCCCAACGTAGATAAAAACGGTCAGCGGGATAGAACCCGGTCCTGCCGAGGTTGGCGGGATAAAACCCGGTCCCAATGCGATAAGCGGTTAGCGGGATTATATCCGGTCCTGCCGAGAGAATTGACGGGATGAAACCCGGTCCCAACGTAGATAAAAACGGTCAGCGGGATAGAATCCGGTCCTGCCGAGGGAATTGGCGGGATGAAACCCGGTCCCAATGCGATAAGCGGTCAGCGGGATTATACTCGGTCCTGCCGAGAGAATTGACGGGATGAAACCCGGTCCCAACGTAGATAAAAACGGTCAGCGGGATAGAACCCGGTCCTGTCGAGGTTGGCGGGATAAAACTCAGTCCCAACGTAGATAAAAACGGTCAGCGGGATAGAACCCGGTCCTGCCGAGAGAATTGGCGGGATGAAACCCGGTCCCAATGTGATAAGCGGTCAGCGGGATTATACCAGGTCCTGCCGAGAGAATTGGCGGGATGAAACCCGGTCCCAACTAAGTGAGCGGTCAGCGGGATAAAACCCGGCCCTGCCGAAATAAGCGGTCAGCGGGATAAAACCTGGTCCTGCCGAGATTGGCGGGATAAAACCCGGTCCCTACGTAGATAAAAAGCGGTCAAGAAATTGAATTTAATTTTCCAAGAAACAAGAATTTGAACTTGATTTTTGACTTTTGAATTTTTTTGAATTTTTCTGATTTTTCGAGAGAAATTTTTTTTTTTTCAGAATAATTTGCCCCCAGTGTAGGGCCTTTTTCCCTTCTTTCTTCTCTTTCTTCGGCATCGGCCTCCCACATCACCAGATGCTTTTTCGTCGATTTCAACTATGAATACCTGCACAGGGGCTCACCAAAATATGACATGCACTTGAATTTCAAAAAAATTGCAACTACTATTCATAGAAAGAGTAGTGTGACTGAAAAATTTGCCCCAGTGTGGGTTTATTTTACGCAATCTTGCAAATAAAAATTTTGCCCCAGTGTGGGCCCATTTGATTGCAAAAATTGATTTGGATGCCCTTCCAAGTAAGAAACTGTGTTTCCTATACAATGTGAAGGAAATTGAATGTCTTGCTTAACTCATACAGGAAATTTCATGATAAATTTCTCAAAATAATGTCAAATTACGAAAGATTTCTTCCCCACTTTAGCATCAATGCTTTGGGTGATGGGTCACCATTTCTTGTTGGCTCATCTTTCAAGACCAATCCAATGATCTTATTTCTGATTTTTGAAGGGGTTAAAAGAAATGAGAAGTCAAGATTTGTTTGATTCTTATGCCCAAATCGTAATCCATTCAACATCACATCTTAGTGAAAGCAGAGAGTTTGTCACCCTTATTTCTTAAGAAAACTTAGTCAACGTATAAGCTTTATAGGCTTGCAACAAAATGGGTAGAAACGATAGTTAAACCTGTGAAAACTGATTATACCCTTATGATCACGAATGATTGATGGATTTCTTACGAGCATAATCCTCACTTTGGATTGTCATGAAGGAGTAAGTCAACGATGGACTTTATTAGCTTGTAATGTGGCTTGAAACGATAGTTGAAGAATAAAACTTTCAAGGACATTGCACCGAAGATCGTATTTTTTAAAATTGCCCCTATTTTGAACTCAAAGATCTCAGACTTTGTTTGCATTTTTCTCATCACTTACCAGGGACTTCAGCGTCGAATTTTTTCTGCATTTTCTTTTCTTGCTTTTCTTTCGCTTCTTTTCTTTTCCCTCGAGCTGATGGGTTTTCACATGGTGAGTAGCGTCAACCTCATACTCAAGCAATTCAGAAATACAGCTAAAACTTTTCGGCATCAGAAATTTTCTTGACAGGGCCATTGCAAAAAACAGAAGTCAGGACTTTCGGTTTTTGTAATGGGGTCAGGTGGGGTGCTTAGAAAAGTTAAGGCTTGAAGGCAGATTTCAAGAGTGGTTTAAGTAATCTGAAATCACATTGTTGTGCCAACCCTTTTTTTAGGGTTAAATCAGAATTTGCCCCAATTTATGCTCAATTGAGGCTTTTTCTCTTTCATTTTCTTTCTTCTTTTGATTTTTCGGCTTTCTGCCATTTTTGAAATTTTCACAAATTTTGCCCCAGTTTATTTTTGAACTGAGGTTCTCTTTTTCCTCTTGCTTTTGATTTTGTGGCTTTTCACTTTTTCACTTCTTGAAGTTTTTCCTTTTCAATTCCAACTTGCCCCAGTGTGGGGTTTGCGATTCTCAGGGGTTGTCAAATGAAGTATTTTATTCTGAAGGCTCAAAAGGGATAACTAGGGATAGAATGTCCGATTGGAAAAGAAGAGGGCCTGACTTTTATTCCGTTCCTTACAATAACTCTGAGAGGAAACTTTCATTAATGCGAAATTTTTTTGCATGTATCTGAATTAATTGACTGAGGAAGACTCTTGGTCATTCATATCTATGAAACATAAGTCGGTCCGTGCGGACAAATCTCTTCTTCTCTTTTTTTTTTGTTTTTTTTGTTTTTTTTGTTTTTTTTTTTTGGATTGGACCCCAAGTGGAATCAAATTTCCCCAATTTGCGGTTCCCTCCTTATTCTAGCATTTTTGCTTTTCTCCTTTTTGGAAAATTCTGCAATCTCCCTCCCCAATGCGGGGTACGATCGTAAGTGCTTTGAAAAGAACCACCAATTTTAGCTCAAATGAGGATGCAAGGGATGATCAGTGTTTAGGTTGTAGAAATGACGGCCAAAGTATCATTCTTACACTTCATGATAACCAAAGTAGCGAAATGGTCATTGAAAATCCATTCCCTTTTTGATATTTGAAAATTTTTCAATGAAGGGTAGTGATCATCAATGCACTTATTTGAAACGAAATTATTCTTTCAAAGGCTCAAATGGGAGAGCAAATGATAAAATGTGTATAGGTAGAGAAACGAATGCTCGAAGTATCATTCCAAATTTTCAAAATAAACAAGAATAATGCACATTTTTGCTTTCACTTAGATGTGAATTGAATCTGGTTAAACCAATAGACATTTTTCAAGCAAGGATGGCCCCAATTTGCAATTTATCAATCAATGTGACTGATTTTATTCTGGGCCAATAGAAGTGGGCAAAAAAAATATGAATTGTACAGTGAAAGAGAAAAGGTATCTCATTGGGGGCCTTTTGAGTGACCTCTTTTAATTTTGAGCACTCTTGTTGGATAGCTCGGATCACCAACCTAGTGTACATGAGGATTTTAGAGAGTATACACTTGTGAAATTTAGGCTATAGGTTGAAAAATCTCAAATTGGGTCTTATTTCTCAAAATTCATCATGAAATCTCTAATGAGTAAGAACAAAGAATGAAATATACACAAAACAATAATTATCCAAAAATTTTATTGCTGAAAAAGTTTGAAACAAAATTGCTCATTCAATTATGATACAAATGAGAAGAGAGAAACCCGTAAAGAGCTCAACATATACACTTTTTGTCTCCTTTTCTTTTGGAACAAAATGTATTAACAAATCAAATAAATAGAATTTCCCTTTTGGAAATAAATACAAAATCTCTCAGAGGCTTTAGCATAGAGCTTCCAGATAGATCTTACATGTTTTCGTGGCAAGGTCTGCCCAAGAATCAAGTAATACTTGTAATCTTCAAACTTTATTGAATCAAAAATTATCATCAGATATAGAAGAATATTTTCGTCTTATTGAAACATTTATATGAATGCAGGGGAGGGGGAAAACAAAAGAAAAATACCCAGAGTTAGTAGGCAAAACTGCAAAATCGGTATGCATGTCCTATGGGGGAACCCTTTTTGTGCCAAGGGTAGGCCTAGCATGAAAATGCAATCCGCTAGAATAGGCACTTATACAATACCTGATGGATCCGATCAACTCATTGAGTGAAAAATAATTTTGAAAAAATTGGTTAATTGGAGTGACGAGAGACATTTGACAAAATGAGGTCAATCATCCGAATGGATTGACTATTTTTGATCGACGCAAGAATTTGCAAAAACGCCCGAGTTTGACCTTGACGAACTCCCTATCGAAGAGATTGAAATTCGTTGACAAAATTTTCTCAGTGACGCACGGGTCAAAACCCCAACTGATCAAATGTCTGGATGCCATGGATGTTTTTATCAAAATCGACTAGGTTTTCCATTTTGAAATTCGAAATTGAAATCCTAATTGGTCAAAAGGGTTTGAAATGAAATTGACCATTTATTTAAAATCGACCGGATTACCCTAAAAAGGGAAACGGGTCAAATGAATTGAGTGACATTTGATAACTTACTCGAAATTGACCGGATCATCCTAAAAAAGGAACTTGGTCAAACGAATGAAATTGAGAATTTTATTCAAAATGGACCGGATCATCCTAAAAAATGAAATTGGTTGAATGAATTGAATGAAATCGAGAATTTATTCAAAATTGACCAGATCGCCCTAAAAGGGTAAATTGGTCAAATAAATTTGAATGAGTTCGAGAATCTATTCAAAATTGACCAGATCGCCCTAAAAGGGTAAATTGGTCCAGTGAATTTATGAAATTGATGATTTATCGAAAATCGACAAAATTGCCCTAACTAATCAAATGAATTGAATGAAATTGGTGATTTATTCAAAGATCGACCAGATTACCCTAAAAGGGTATGTGAGAACCCGCAAATTTTCTACATTTTTTCCTCAAAAATGCCTTTTATTTGAAAATTATTATTTATTAAAGCTCTACTATCTAATTGTTCAACTATAAGTGCAGATGAACCTAGAAAATAGGGTTTTCCGCTTCGGTTTCATGACTTGAGCAAAATTAGGGTTTTTCGATTTTTCCGCCGGATGAATTTTCGGTGCTGGCCGAGGATCAATTTGATGATTAAAAATGACTTTTAAATGAGAAATAATATGTGAGTAGTAGCCATGAGATAAGGTTAGTAAATGGAAAGTAAAAACCCTAGTACGTGAGTTTTAAGAAAAACGGCGCGAACCGGCGGGTCCCGCGCACTACCGATTGAACCACCACTTGATCACCACTTTCTTGCCATACAAGTTTATCATTAATGGAGCAAAATATCTTCCCCCTCTTAGCCCTCCTATTGGCCGAAAATTAGAGGTTAGAAATGCAACAAGAGAGAGAAACATTTGTGGTCAAGATTAGTCCAAGTGTTAGCCAAACTTGTGGCTAGAATTAATCCTTAGCTTTCCAACCTTCTTATAACACAAGCTTAGCTTAATTTCCTTCATTAATTCTGCATCTTGGCCGAAATAAGAGAGAGATAGAGAGACAAAGAGAGTTCATCTCATTCTCCTTCATTTCTTCTCCAAATCTTGAAAAGTTTCTTCTATTCGCGCAAATCTACTCCGATTAAGTTGTTATCTAGCACAAAGGCTACCTACCGGTGTAATTTTCTTGAGGAACAAAGGCCTTGAACACTTGTTTCTAGTCTCCTTGGAAAGGTATACATGCTGGAACCTTGACTCTCCGATTAAATTCACGATTAGTTGCTAAATATGTCACATATGGTTGAATTATTGAGGTATGTGGTGAAATAGAGGCTTGGGTCATGATTTTCCATTTTATTGGAATATTTTTCAGCTTTCCTATGATTTTTCTAGTGCTTAAAATTTGGGGCTTTGATGTTTAAAGTTTAATATGGGAAGTTAAGATGGTGAAGCAAGCCAAAAACAAAGAAGTTAGCAATTGATTATAAGAATTCCAGATTTCTGGAATTTCATGTTTCACTTCTGTCCGGTTTTGTAGCCTTATCTTAGAGGCCGAATTGGCCTTAGGTCAAAGAAGGAAAGTTGTATAGAATGGTGTTTTATAGGTGCCTATAAAATTTCAGCTCAATCGGAGGAACGTAGGATGTGAAAAGTCCAAAATACCCTCACTATTTTAAAAATTTCCCAGCAGTCCGTTTCATCAGTTAAGTCCAGTTTATCACGTTTTTTGACTAGTATTCATTCTGATTTAGCCTTTTACCAAAACATGAAAGTTGTAGTATTCTGAATTATCTTTCAAATGCCTCTAAGAAAACCTGATTCGGACTTGTGTACTCTGAGATATGTCCATTATAGTGTAATGCATTTAAACAGCCGACGAATTGATTTCTGGTTTAGTAATTTGAGAATTTGACCAAGTTACATTAGAAACTGGACTAAGTGACCTTCATGAACATTGTAGCCCTGTGTCTTAGCTTCGAAACGGCATAAGTTGCGTCTTAATCCGATAAGCGTAGCCTCGGATAAGTTATTTCCGCTTTCATACGTCAAATCTGTCTTTTGCTAAATTGAATTTCTGCACTTGTTATTTCTGTATTTCTTATTCTTATGATATTGTGAGCCTATGGAACGGCTCTTGACTTGAATTGCTTATGTGTGATGTTGGGTTGTGGTTGAGGAAAAATAATGAAGCCAAAATGGCTGGAAAATTAGGTAAACACAAAGGGCATGCTGCCCAAATTTTCGCCCGAAAGCTAAGGTTTATTTGAACTTGTAAAATACTATGACCGTTTTTCCATCTTAAAAACATGATCCTTCTTCAATTGGAAACTCCAAATGTTTACTTACTCTTACCAAATAAAGAGGAGTAGTTTAGGATTTTCTTGAGTATTTTGACCTCTCTTTTTCATGAATTTCATTAAGACAATTAGTCTATAATATCTACTTGAATATAAGATAAGTTTCAACCACATAAACGATTCCAAAAATGGTATTTCCTAGTCTATCTAGTTGGATTTTGATTTGTCTTTAGTTCAAGTGTTTCCATTAGAAAATTTTATAACCCTTTTGAGTTGGTTTTATGTGTGGTCTATGAAACCCTAGTTATTTTTATCCACGAGTCCAAATGTCCACGTTCCACTTTAAAGTCTTTTTATACGTTCTACTCATCATGCGACGAGTCTCTTTGATTGCACCTAATTGGTTGTGACAAATGAGTGGTAATATTCTTTTCATTTAATCTTAGGTTTTCTCGGTGACTAAAGATAATATCCGGAAGGATATTTTGCACGTTGTTGTGCGTAAATAGGTGAGTGTTCTATATACATTTTGTTCCTATGACTATGTGGATTGTTGGATCTATGTGGTTATTTGTGACTATTTGATTACATGTTACTTGTTTTCTATGATTTTTAAAATGAACTTTTGCTAGGTGAGTGTGTACTTTATTGCACTCGACCTAAATAAATATGAAATTTTCGGTGATTAAATGTTGAAATACTAGTTGCGCATGAATGTAAGCCTTTTGGCTGAACTGGGCCCTTGCCCTTGTTACCGGTCGTCTCGAGCCAGAAGCGGACTCGGTCGAGCGATTAGGAACCTGGGTGAATTTGGTATACTCGAGTATTACCTTGTAGACCGGCCATGTCCGGGTAGGTGGAGTCCGGCCAACGTTCGGATGGGTGGAGTCCGGTCAACGTCCGGAAAAGGGGATGAACGAACAAAAGGATGAACGAGGGATTCTACTTACAAAAAATGTATTTTCAAACGATTGGAGGAATAAGGGGAAATGTCAGGGGAACGAACGAACAAACAAATAGCTCCTCGTGAGCCTGTATCCTTTTAATGAATGCATTATCATTGCTTTATATTGGACATGTTTTCTGGATTAATTGTTATTACATGACTACTGTTCCTTGTTTAATTACTTGTTTATATATATAGAACCTCACTGGGCTTTTTAGCTCATACCACGTCAATTGTTTTCCTTAGCAGGGGAAGGCGAGCAAGGACGAGCGTTCGGTATAGTCTAGTTGATCTAGTTCTTTGGCCTTGTAATGGTTCTCGCCCTAGTGCTTGGCACGGGCTGGTTGTATGAGGAATGAGAACCCTTGTATATTCGATGGTTGTACTTGAATGGTAAAAACTTTGAAGACTTCTGGTGTGTAGAAGTTTCTTATCTCTTACTTGAGCATCTATTGTCTATGGATGTATATACATGATTCGAGTTCCATAGTGAGTGAGTCCTGGCGAGAGCTGGGCAGGCGATCCGCCGAACCCTTTGGTACGCCTTAGGGGGAGGTGGGGTCGTCACAGGTGGTATCAGAGCTTATGCTTCAGATCTTTGTAGTTTATCCTAGGCTGATGTTTAGGATACCAAACTGTGGGACCGGCTTGAAAGTTAAATGATTGCTTATAGCGATGTAATTTAGAGTCACTTCACGTGGTCTCTACAAAGGAGCAAGATAGGGCCAAGTGGTGTTATGGTCCTTACTATGTGATTGAGTAAAAACTTAAGTGCCCTTCTAGAAATGTAAGTTGTGAATCATGAATGTTATAAGTTGTATAACCTTTATCTTAATAATTGGAGGAAATTTGATATGTATGTTGGGTAGGAATCTCGAATGTGGTGATTTACTCTTGGGACCGGCCGGCTCGAGTTGTGAATTATCCTACTTTGGATTCTCGTGCCCGAGTACTTCAGAGTTGAGGCGATGCTAGCTACTAGGTACTTGAGACTTGTATTTTGGAACATGAACAGGCTTTGTCCGACTAAAATGAATATAAGAAATCTACGGACATCTAGTGACTAGGAAGTGACGTGAGAGACCGGACGGGGTCATCTTAGCTGAGTCTAGAAAATATTGTAACCCAAAAGATCCTTGTGGTGAGATTGAAATGATTCTTAGTACGTGATCAACTTTTGAGAACTATTTTTGATCTGATTAGTGCGAGTTGGAATTTCGAGGTCGAAATTCTTTTAAGGGGGAGAGGGTGTGAGGACCCGCAAATTTTCTACATTTTTTCCTCAAAAATGCCTTTTATTTGAAAATTATTATTTATTAAAGTTCTACTATCTAATTGTTCAACTATAAGTGCAGATGAACCTAGAAAATAGGGTTTTCCGCTTCGGTTTCATGACTTGAGCAAAATTAGGGTTTTTCGATTTTTCCGCCGGATGAATTTTCGGTGCTGGCCGAGGATCAATTTGATGATTAAAAGTGACTTTTAAATGAGAAATAATATGTGAGTAGTAGCCATGAGATAAGGTTAGTAAATGGAAAGTAAAAACCCTAGTACGTGAGTTTTAAGAAAAACGGCGCGAACCGGCGGGTCCCGCGCACTACCGATTGAACCACCACTTGATCACCACTTTCTTGCCATACAAGTTTATCATTAATGGAGCAAAATATCTTCCCCCTCTTAGCCCTCCTATTGGCCGAAAATTAGAGGTTAGAAATGCAACAAGAGAGAGAAACATTTGTGGTCAAGATTAGTCCAAGTGTTAGCCAAACTTGTGGCTAGAATTAATCCTTAGCTTTCCAACCTTCTTATAACACAAGCTTAGCTTAATTTCCTTCATTAATTCTGCATCTTGGCCGAAATAAGAGAGAGAGAGAGAGACAAAGAGAGTTCATCTCATTCTCCTTCATTTCTTCTCCAAATCTTGAAAAGTTTCTTCTATTCGCGCAAATCTACTCCGATTAAGTTGTTATCTAGCACAAAGGCTACCTACCGGTGTAATTTTCTTGAGGAACAAAGGCCTTGAACACTTGTTTCTAGTCTCCTTGGAAAGGTATACATGCTGGAACCTTGACTCTCCGATTAAATTCACGATTAGTTGCTAAATATGTCACATATGGTTGAATTATTGAGGTATGTGGTGAAATAGAGGCTTGGGTCATGATTTTCCATTTTATTGGAATATTTTTCAGCTTTCCTATGATTTTTCTAGTGCTTAAAATTTGGGGCTTTGATGTTTAAAGTTTAATATGGGAAGTTAAGATGGTGAAGCAAGCCAAAAACAAAGAAGTTAGCAATTGATTATAAGAATTCCAGATTTCTGGAATTTCATGTTTCACTTCTGTCCGGTTTTGTAGCCTTATCTTAGAGGCCGAATTGGCCTTAGGTCAAAGAAGGAAAGTTGTATAGAATGGTGTTTTATAGGTGCCTATAAAATTTCAGCTCAATCGGAGGAACGTAGGATGTGAAAAGTCCAAAATACCCTCACTATTTTAAAAATTTCCCAGCAGTCCGTTTCATCAGTTAAGTCCAGTTTATCACGTTTTTTGACTAGTATTCATTCTGATTTAGCCTTTTGCCAAAACATGAAAGTTGTAGTATTCTGAATTATCTTTCAAATGCCTCTAAGAAAACCTGATTCGGACTTGTGTACTCTGAGATATGTCCATTACAGTGTAATGCATTTAAACAGCCGACGAATTGATTTCTGGTTTAGTAATTTGAGAATTTGACCAAGTTACATTAGAAACTGGACTAAGTGACCTTCATGAACATTGTAGCCCTGTGTCTTAGCTTCGAAACGGCATAAGTTGCGTCTTAATCCGATAAGCGTAGCCTCGGATAAGTTATTTCCGCTTTCATACGTCAAATCTGTCTTTTGCTAAATTGAATTTCTGCACTTGTTATTTCTGTATTTCTTATTCTTATGATATTGTGAGCCTATGGAACGGCTCTTGACTTGAATTGCTTATGTGTGATGTTGGGTTGTGGTTGAGGAAAAATAATGAAGCCAAAATGGCTGGAAAATTAGGTAAACACAAAGGGCATGCTGCCCAAATTTTCGCCCGAAAGCTAAGGTTTATTTGAACTTGTAAAATACTATGACCGTTTTTCCATCTTAAAAACATGATCCTTCTTCAATTGGAAACTCCAAATGTTTACTTACTCTTACCAAATAAAGAGGAGTAGTTTAGGATTTTCTTGAGTATTTTGTCCTCTCTTTTTCATGAATTTCATTAAGACAATTAGTCTATAATATCTACTTGAATATAAGATAAGTTTCAACCACATAAACGATTCCAAAAATGGTATTTCCTAGTCTATCTAGTTGGATTTTGATTTGTCTTTAGTTCAAGTGTTTCCATTAGAAAATTTTATAACCCTTTTGAGTTGGTTTTATGTGTGGTCTATGAAACCCTAGTTATTTTTTATCCACGAGTCCAAATGTCCACGTTCCACTTTAAAGTCTTTTTATACGTTCTACTCATCATGCGACGAGTCTCTTTGATTGCACTTAATTGGTTGTGACAAATGAGTGGTAATATTCTTTTCATTTAATCTTAGGTTTTCTCGGTGACTAAAGATAATATCCGGAAGGATATTTTGCACGTTGTTGTGCGTAAATAGGTGAGTGTTCTATATACGTTTTGTTCCTATGACTATGTGGATTGTTGGATCTATGTGGTTATTTGTGACTATTTGATTACATGTTACTTGTTTTCTATGATTTTTAAAATGAACTTTTGCTAGGTGAGTGTGTACTTTATCGCACTCGACCTAAATAAATATGAAATTTTCGGTGATTAAATGTTGAAATACTAGTTGCGCATGAATGTAAGCCTTTTGGCTGAACTGGGCCCTTGCCCTTGTTACCGGTCGTCTCGAGCCAGAAGCGGACTCGGTCGAGCGATTAGGAACCTGGGTGAATTTGGTATACTCGAGTATTACCTTGTAGACCGGCCATGTCCGGGTAGGTGGAGTCCGGCCAACGTCCGGATGGGTGGAGTCCGGTCAACGTCCGGAAAAGGGGATGAACGAACAAAAGGATGAACGAGGGATTCTACTTACAAAAAATGTATTTTCAAACGATTGGAGGAATAAGGGGAAATGTCAGGGGAACGAACGAACAAACAAATAGCTCCTCGTGAGCCTGTATCCTTTTAATGAATGCATTATCATTGCTTTATATTGGACATGTTTTCTGGATTAATTGTTATTACATGACTACTGTTCCTTGTTTAATTACTTGTTTATATATATAGAACCTCACTGGGCTTTTTAGCTCATACCACGTCAATTGTTTTCCTTAGCAGGGGAAGGCGAGCAAGGACGAGCGTTCGGTATAGTCTAGTTGATCTAGTTCTTTGGCCTTGTAATGGTTCTCGCCCTAGTGCTTGGCACGGGCTGGTTGTATGAGGAATGAGAGCCCTTGTATATTCGATGGTTGTACTTGAATGGTAAAAACTTTGAAGACTTCTGGTGTGTAGAAGTTTCTTATCTCTTACTTGAGCATCTATTGTCTATGGATGTATATACATGATTCGAGTTCCATAGTGAGTGAGTCCTGGCGAGAGCTGGGCAGGCGATCCGCCGAACCCTTTGGTACGCCTTAGGGGGAGGTGGGGTCGTCACAGGGTAATTTGGACAAATGAATTGAATGAAATTTGATTTATTTCAAAAATCGACCAGATCACCCTAAAAAGGGTAAATTTGTCAAATGAATGGAAGTGAGATTGATGATTTATGCAAAAATCGACCAAATCAACCTAAAAGGGTAAATTGGTCAAATGAATTGAATGAAATTCAAAAATCGATCGGATGACCCTAAAAAGGGTAAATTGGTCAAATGAATGGATGATTTTTCAAAAATTGACCGGATGACCCTAAAAAGGGTAAATTGGTCAAATGAATGGATGATTTTTCAAAAAATTGACCGGATGACCCTAAAAAGGGTAAATTGGTCAAATGAATTGACGATTTATTCAAAATTGATCGGATGACACTAAAAAGGGTAAATTGGTCAAATGAATTGACGATTTATTCAAAATTGATTATAAATTGACAAAATGGATCGATTGAATCGGCCGGCCATTGGTGGCTTCAGAAAATTAGTCTATGAGCCTTCTAAAATCACGATTTGGCCTCAATTTATTAATCGTCTCAACAGGAAGAATCATTTGTGAATTTCTTCAAATTAAGGGATTTTTACCAACTTTGATAAAATGGCCAAAAAGTGATTATTAGACGCCCATATTCCAAAGATCACTCTATGAAAATGATCGGATCCTACCCTACCTTGTGCACTACCCCTTTGGATGGTACAAAATGTAAACGTGCAAGTCTCTTTGCATTAAGTATCCGAGACACAAGGTGGTTTATTCCTAATACGGGATCCCCTAAATGGCATTCCCTTTCTAGGGTTTAATGCATGATGCCAGTTTATTAAAGCGATGTAAATATGTGACAAATATGGCCTAAAGGACATAGATAATGCATCGAGGGGAAAAGGTCTAAAGTGAAATGTACTTATTGAAAATTGAGTGCAATAACCGAAATTTAAACATGTAAGTTATCTAGTGGGTAAGTCACTAAAAGAGTGCCAAAGAGGCCTCTTATTGCTAAGGCATATGAATTCAAGACAAGAAAACAATGAAATGGTTAGCACAATTGATAGTACACATAACACATTGGGAGCAAATAAGAAAAGAAATACAATAAAACAAGTAAAAGGGGTGGAACCCCTTCCCTCGTGCCTAATGTGCTTAAAAGAGGGTAAGGCTGATTCTAACCTAGGAAAATTCTAACATGGATGCATGAGGCTGGGGTTCACTAATGCGACTAGACTCGATAAGGTTTAAAAGGCCCCCAAGCCTTCAGACCTAAAGGCAAAGGGTCATCACTCCCAAGGCCTTCGATCGGCGGCTCGAGTGATCCCTTAGGTAGCGCTATGGGCGCAGCGCACACCATCCGCCTACCCAAGGCGATCGATCCTAATCCTACAAGGCGGTGTGGGAAACGCCCACGAAAATAAAACAAAATGGGATAACAATAAATAAACGTGCACGTATGAAGTGCTCCCTATTTTGAGGGAAGGGGTTGAGAACCACGCGAGCCTCTAAAGGTGACACACACCCCCCCCAAATGCAATGCGAGCGCGAGATAAGAAAACATACATCCAATCAACCAATCATACATTCGTGAGCGAGGGAGTAATTTGAGACGCGAGTGATGCAAAAATCCTAAAAAAGAAAAAAATGCAACCCTAAAACACCCAAATGTGATATATGAAAAGGTTAAAAGAAGAAAAAGATTGATTAAATCAAATTTGCTTGGACTCTCGAATATCCCCAGTGGAGTCGCCAACTGTCGCGCCCCATTTTTTGAATAAATAAATAAATGGTTTAAAAAAATGTATTTGCGATTGGAAAATGAATTGTGATTTAAAAGAAAATTGGGTCTAAATGGGGGTTTGAGAATGCGACGATTTGACCCAAAATGGAGTTTAAAAAGGGTTTTTGAAATTAAAATCGGAGTCGCCACTTGGTAACGAGTTAAGGTGTACCAAGTCACCTAAAAATGAATTTTTAAAGAAAAATAGGAAAAAGTAGTAAGAAACCCCTTTTAAACGACTCCTAGTCCACGTAAACCAACGAAAAAGGTTCGGGAGTCACATTTGACAAAGGGGAAGGCAAGGATAAAATCCAAGGCACCCCTTTGACCTAGCCAAGGCTAGTTGCACGATTTAATCAAAGATTTTCTTGTTTTAACCAAAGAATTTATTACATTTGGATGCACTACATGAATGCAAACCCTAGACCTAGGGGTATTGGGAGAAATTTCTCTTCAAAGGTTGAGTGGTGCCAATCACATTAATTGTGAAGCCCAATAACGATCCTTTGAAGAAGTCACGAATAATGCGAGTGGGATGCAAATGAATGGAATGCATGTATGCAATGTGAGGACATGAGTTTGAAAAAGTAATAAAAACACTAAATATGTAAATGAAAATGTGCACGTGAGTGGGTAAGGTACGGTATGTGAAATGATAATATGAAGTGCATGTGTGCAAGTGATGATAAAAGTGTTCGTGTGCAAGTGAAGAAACATAAAGGTGCACGTGTGCAAAATGGGAGGAAAAATGAAAGTGTGATGAGGGTAAAAAATGGTAGAGTGGATTTAAAAATGCATGAGCCTAGGGAATTCATGCATATTGGGTATGGGGAGACCTAAATCGTGACTCAATTTGCCCTTTTATAGAGGGAATACAAGCATGCTAAGGCTTAGAAAAAGCCACACTCGTCTATATCCCATATTTAAGGGGACTCTTCAGGCAAATGAACCCTAACTAGCATGAAATGCAAAAATCCTAAAATGGAGGGAAAAGGGGTTCGAGGGGCATGCAAAATGATAAAACTAAGAAAAATGCATGAAATGAAGTGAAACATGCAAACATGTACTAACGAGGGGAAATCCCTAAGGGTCTAGCGTTGGACTAGCCCATTCTATGAATTCCGACTAGCGTTGGACTAGTGGAAACGTACATTCATCCATCACATTCATTCAGGGATATGGAAAGCGAGTAGACATGTCAATCACATAGCACATAACACTTAGCATGCATATCTAAATGCCAAAACCTAAGAAAACGATTAAACATATAGCACATAGACATGCAAGACACATAAGGTGATTAAGGCCCTAACTATTACATTTGCTAGCTAGGCACAAGTCTTCAACAGCTCTTCATCGAATGCTCCTCCAAACCCTATCTATTACAAGCCAAGAGGTGTACACATACCCCATAAAGAATAACTTAAATAAAAAGCAAAAGTAAATGACATAAATAAAAGAAATTAAAGAAAGGCTAGAAAAG
This sequence comes from Coffea arabica, assembly GCF_036785885.1. Lineage (NCBI taxonomy): Eukaryota > Viridiplantae > Streptophyta > Magnoliopsida > Gentianales > Rubiaceae > Coffea > Coffea arabica. The sequence continues at coordinate 42,640,962 of NC_092329.1, forward strand.
CAAAGTAGACATGTATATTCACATAACACGTAGGAGCACGGAGGAAAAATAACGCAAGAATATAGAAGTTACCTCCCTTGCAATGGAAATCGAGTAAATGAGATATTAGCTTCAAAACAATAAAAAGGGTCAAGGCACCAATTTATTTGACAAATAATCACAAAGGATAAAAATAAACATGAATTTGAATCAATTAAATCATGTCAACAACCCACATTTAAGAAGTCAAAAGAAGAAAGGACTTGATTGCAAAGATTGATAAAATTTTGGGGCCAAAATTAAAGAAAAACAAAGTTCAAGGACTTATTTGCAATTAAAGTAAGGACCGAATTGAAAGTAGTTGAAAATATCCAGGGCCACAGTGAAATTAAAGAAAAGTACAGGGACTGATCTGCAAATGCGTTCTCTGGTTTCTTAATGGATCAGATCATTGGGCCATTTCCTCTATTTGTTTGGGTCAAAACCTTCCAAGCCTAACCAAAAACCCAAGGTAAGAGAAGTAGACCAATCTGCTATTTTGGCCCAAAAATTAACCAAGAAAACCGGTGGGCTTTTATCCCTTGGCCCAAACCAAAAATCCAAACAAAACAACTTAAATCAACTTTTACAAATCCAAACAAATATTATTGCCCACATCCTAAATCCAAACTAAACCCAATAAGATTAGCAAATCAACTAAAATTATTAAGCCACAATTATGACCTGAAATCAAGAATTAATCTATCCAAAAAGTCACATAAAATATGCAAACAAAGGATTAAACTTAAAAGGGTAAAATTAGTTCAATTTTCCAGATTTTGGGCCATATCAGAATAAGGGGGGACTTGAGGGGTTCAAAAGGCAATTTTTGAAATGATTTTCATGCATGCACGCGAAACAATTCAATTGATGCAACAACAAGAAGATTTCGGCAGCTAAGTCATCCGCAACTTCCCCATGAATCTTTGGCTAACAAAGCTTTAAACTAACTCTAATTAAAACATGCTTAAACAACACTTAATCAAAGTAATTCTTAAAAGAATTTCTTGCAAGTTTACAAACCAAAAGCTGCTGCACTTCTGTTTACAAACCAACTCAAGGATTGCTGCATTTTTCATTTTCGACCAGATTTGGGCAAAAACTAATGCAAACTTTGGACAAATTCTATCACACAAAAATCCAAATTTTGGTCAAGCAACACAACACACAACTTGAACCTCCAAACGAATCAAAACACAAAGGGAAAAACATGCAAATGCTGGGAAATTTTTATGCCAAAAGGTTCAGCAATCCTGTTCTCGTTCAATTTCCAGCAACGTCTTTGATTATAGTTCATACAAACTCATCACCAAAACCTTCCTTTTCTTTCACTTTAGACCAGATTAGCATGCCACTTAAGTGTAAGGATCAATAACAGCCACGGAAAAGGGAAGAAAACAGAACAGGAAACGCGACAGCCCTTTTTTACTTTGCTGCAGATTTTTGCAGCTTCAGGCTTGCGTGGATTAAATGCTGAAAACATGATGTTAGACCCACCATTTATCTACCAAACTCATGCATAACTTCAAACATCCGTCTATCACTGGTCAAGCCTGGCTATCTTCCCCCCAAGCTATCCCAGGAAATTCAACCAAGGCAGCGGGACAATAAAAGATGTAGCAAAGACGGAGTGAGCCTGCTGTGAGCATAATTCATGAACTGTCGCCAACTTTCATGCAAATTTCACATACATTTTCATGCAAATTTCACAGGCGTGGTTCTCTTGTTCTTGCACCAGAAATCAACAACACAGAGAAGGAACCAAAACCCCAGATTAAAACTCCAATATTTGAACAAATGCGGCCAGATTCAATGTAATAGAAGAAAATGAGGATGTCATGCCCAAGATTTCACTTTTTTTGTAGAAAAAACTTCGGACTATGCATTTGCTAGATTGAAACATAAGTATACTCATTCGACAACCAAGAACATGCAGTCTGCTAAATCAGATTTCACAACGTTTAAGTAAGTGAGAAAACCATGATACAAAAACAACAAAAAACAACAGCTTTGGGCTGTATAAGAAAAAGAAACGCATGAAATAGCCTATGTCTGCAATTAAATCCACGATGTAAGAGCCCAGAATCTCTGGTTACACAGACCAGATTTCTTATGAAATGAAAATAGACCAGGGAAAAGGTTGAAGGCTACCTATTCACCACTTCTGGGTTTGAAACTTTCGCCTGGATGCGATGACAGGACCAACTGCAGGTTCGGATGAAGCAGCTATCTGGGTTCTCGCGGTCTCCTTCCTGGTTGCGGCTTCCGCTTCTGGCCGATCCCTTCCAAACTCTCAAAACTCTCCCTTTCACTCTCTCAGCCGTCAAAACCCTCAGCTTTCTATTTCCTTTTACCGCCAACTTTGTCTCTTTCTCTCTTAAAATTTCCAGCCGTCACCTTTCTCTCCCAAAACTCTCTACTCTGTCGCTGCTTTCTTCTTTTTTTTTTTTTTGATTTCCGGCCGTCACTCCTTCTCTATTTCACGAAAGCTCACCCTTTTTAGTTTCAGATTTTCCTCCCAGATCAAGCTATCTCTCGGCTCCCTTCACTCCTTCTGATTTCTGGTTCCTTAGTCGTCACCAGCCTCACCCCCAAAACCTCTCTAAAACTTCTAGCCGTCCCCGCTCTTCTCACCCTCCCTCTGTCGGCTCACTCTTCTCGATTTCTCTCTTTCGGCTGCTGCTCTCTCGTCCCCCCTCTCTGTTTTTTCGTTTGTTTCTTTTTCCTTCTCTTTCGCAGACCAAGCTCTCCCCCCAGACAAAAGCCTCCCCCCCGTCACTCTTCTCGGCTCTCTCTTTTCAGCCGACCCCATTCTCCCACAACCGAGAGAACTCCCCACTTTGCGGCTGTCCATCCTTTTGCTATTTATATGGGAACTTCCAAAACCTAAACCCCAGCCCTTTCTGATATATTTGTAGCTAAGGAGCTGCCCGATGCTTCTTTGCAAGCTGCGGCAAAATGCAGCTTGAATGCCGCGAGCACGTTTTTCTTTTTTTTTTTTTTTTTAAGTAAGAAATAATTTTAACTAAAATAAATAAAATACTAAAAAAAATGCTCAAAACATATTTTTATGAACAAATTCTTTTCCTTCTTTTCCTTTTCTTACAAATTTTAATTTTTCATCATTTTTTCATTTTTAAATAATGAAACTAAATCTGAAACAACTACAACATATTTTTTGAACGTTTTTTTCCTTTTTTTTCATTTTTTTCATGATTTTTCCTTTTTCTCTTTTTTTCCAAAATAAATTAACAAAAATAAACAAAATGCCAAAAGATTGAATTTAAGAGAAATGAACGTATTTTGTGAACCATTTTCTTTTTCTCTTCTTTTTTTTCTCTTTTTTTTTTCACAAATTTTACGTTAAAACTTAAAACTAAAACTAAAACTAAAACGTGAACAAAATTAATATGACAAATAAAACTAAAAATAATTAGCAAACAAAAGACAAATAAAAAGGTAACAACTAAAATGCCGACAATCTAAAACAAAATCATGAATTAGATGCAACATACAAATTATTTAAAAATTTGGTGTCTACAGATTTTCTCATCATTCACCAGGGATTTCAGCATCGAATTTTTCTGCATTTTCTTTCGCTTCTTTTCTTTTCCCTCGAGCTGATGGGTTTTCTCATACCCGAGTAATTCAGAAATACAGCTAAAATTTTCGGCATCAGAAATTTTCTTGACAGGGCCATTGCAAAGAACAAAAGTCAGGACTTTCGGCTTTTGTAATGGGGTCTGGTGGGGTGCTTAGAAAAGTTAAGGCTTGAAAGCGGATTTCAAAAGTGGTTTGAAGAATCTGAGATCGCATTGTTGTGCCTACCCTATTTTAGGGTTAAATCAAGACTTGCCCCAGAATTTATGCTCAATTGAGGCTTTTTCTCTTTCGTTTTCTTTCTTCTTTTGATTTTTCGGCTTTCTGCCATTTTTTTTGAAATTTTCACAAAATTTGCCCCAGTTTATTTTTGAACTGAGGTTCTCTTTTCTTCTTTTGTCTTTTGATTTTGTGGCTTTTCACTTTTTACTTCTGGAAACTTTTTCCTTTTCAACTCAAACTTGCCCCAGTGTGGGGTTGGCGATTCTCAAGGGTTGCCAAACGAAATAATTTATTCTGATGGCTCAAAAAGGATAACTAGGGATAGAATGCTTGATTGGAAAAGAAGAGGGCCTGACTTTTATTCCATTCCTTACAATAACTCTGAAAGGAAACTTTCATTAATGCGAAATTTTTGGCATGTTTCTGAATTAACTGACTGAGGAAGACCCTTGTTCATCCATATTTGTGAAAATAGGCGGTCCGTGTGGACAAATCTCTTCCTTTTCTTTTTCAAAATTGGAACCCAAGCGGAATCAAATTTTCCAATTTGCGGTTCCCTTTCCCCTTTTTCTTTTTCCTATTTCAAAATTCCCCAATCTCCTTTCCCAATGTGGGGTGCGATCATATGTGCACTCGAAAAGAACCACCAATTTTTTGGCTCAAATGAGGTTGCAAGGGATAAATGGTGTTTAGGTTTTAGAAATGACGGCCAAAGCATCATTCTTACACTTCATGACAATCAACGTAACGCAATGCTCATTGAAAATCCACTCCCTTTTGATATTTGAAAATTTTCCATGTAGGGTAGTGATCATCAAGGCGTTTATTTGAAACGAAATTATTCTTTTAAAGGCTCAAACGGGAGAGCAAATGATAAACTCTGTATAGATAGAGAAAAGAATGCTCGAAGTATCATTCCAAATTTTCAAAACAAACAAGAATAGTGCACATTTTTGCTTTCACTTAGATGTGAATTGAATCGGTTAAACACAATGGATATTTTCAAGCAAAGATTGCCCCAATTTATGATTTATCAATCAATGTGACTGATTTTATTTCGGGATCAAATGAAGGAGAAAAGGTATCTCATTGGGCCTTTTGAGTGACCGTTCACCCTTTTCTGAGCACTCTTATTGTATAGCTCGGATCACCAACCTAGTGTACATAAGAATTTTTAGAGAGTATACACTTGCGAAATTCAGGCTATAGGTTGAAAAAATCTCAATTTGGTCTTATTTCTCAAAATTCATCATGAAATCTCTAATGAGTAAGAATAAAGAATGAAATGTACATATACACAAGACAATAATTGTCCAAAAATTTTATTGCTGAAAAAGTTTGAAACAAAAATTCCTGATGTACACTTTTTGTCTCCTTTTCTTTTGGAACAAAATGTATTAACAAATCAAATATACAAAATTTTCCTTTGAAAAACAATTACAACATCTCTCAGAGGCTTTAGCGTAGAGCTTCCAGATAGATCATTTATGTTTTCATTGTAGGATCTGCCCAACAATCACACAATACTTGCAATTTTGACACTTTATTAGATCGGAAGCGCCATCAGATATAGAAAAATATTTTCCCTTTATTGAAGTATTTTTATGAATACAGGGAAGGGGGAAAACAAAAGAAAAATACCCTGAATTAGCAAACAAGATTATAAAATCGGTATGCATGTCCAAGGGGGAACCCTTTTATGCCAAGGGTAGGCCTAGCATGAAAATGCAATCCTCTGAGGTAGGCCCTATACCATACCTGATGGATCCAATCAGCTTATGGAGTGAAAAATAATTTGAAAATTTTGGCCCATTGGAATGAGAAGAGACGTTTGTCAAAATGAGGACCTCGTCCGAAGGGATTGATCACTTTTGATCGATACAAGAACTTGCAAAAACGCACAGGTTTGACCTTGACGAACTTCCTATCGAAGAGATTGAAATTCGTTTTGACAACTTTCCTCAGTGAAGCACGGGTCAAAACTCCAACTGATCAAATGGCTGGATGCAATGGATGTTTTTCTCAAAATCGACTAGGTTTTCCATTTTGAAATTCGACATTGAAATCCTAATTGGTCAAATGAAATTGACAATTTATTAAAAATCGACCGGATTACCCTAAAAAGGGAAACAGGTCAAATGAATTGAATGAAATTTAATTTATCCAAAATTAATCAGATCACCCTAAAAAGGGTAAATTGATCAAATAGATTGAACGAAACTTGATTTATTCAAAATCGGCTCGGTTGCCCTAAAAATGGGTAAATTGGCCAAATGAATGAAATTGAATTAGTGATTTATTCAAAAATCGGCCGAATGACCCTAAAAAGGGTAAATTGATCAAATGAATTGACGATTTATTCAAAATCGACCGGATGACCCTAAAAAGGGTAAATTGGTCAAATGAATTGACGATTTATTCAAAATTGACCAGGTGACCCTAAAAAGAGTAAACTGGTCAAATGAATTGACGATGAATTGGCAAAATGGATTAGTTGAATTGTCCGGCCATTGGTTATTTCAAAATTTTTGAGGTGCATTAGTCTATGACCTTCTAAAAATCAAATTTTGGCCTCAATTTATTTATCGTCTCAATAAGAGGAGTCATTTGTGAATTTCTTCAAATTAATGTCCTTCACGCAAGGGATTTTTACCAATTTTTGATAAAATGGCCAAAAAGTGATTATTAGACGCTCATATTCCAAAGATCGCTCTATGAAGACGATCGGATCCTACCTTACCTTGTGCACTCCCCCTTTGGATGGTACAAAATGTAAACGTGCTAGTCTCGTTGGATTAAATATCCGAGACACAAGGTGGCTTATTCCTAGCACGGGATCGCCTAAATGGCATTCCCTTTCTAGGGTTTATGCATGATGCCATTTTATTAAAGCGATGTAAACATGCAATTCGAAATAAAACGTGACCTAAGGAACCCCTTATTTGCCAGGGTAGGCCTAAAATGGTATGGCATTATTAATTTACGAATGAAATATACCGAAATTTCTAAACGTGCAATGGCCTATCTATAAGGGCAGGTCCTAAAAGAAGGTCATGCCAGACCTCTTATTTCCTAACGTTTGTGAATGCAAAAGATAAGAAACAAGGAAACGTTAGTCCATAACACATAATCACATAACACGTTGGACAATTAAAAAGCAACAAAGATATATAAGGAAAGGGGGTAGGATCCCTCCCCTCGTGAATAGTGTCCCTAGCTCAGGATAAGGCCGACTCTACCCTAGGCAAGCTAAAATGGATGCATGATGTTAGGGTTCACTAATGCATATAGACTCGATAAGTCATAGGTCCCCGAGCTTTCAGACTTGGAAACCAAGGGTCATCACTCCCAAGGTTCCTTGTCGGTGGCTCGAGCGATTCCCCAGACGTTGCTACGCACACGTCGTGTTACGGCTACCCGTCTGGGCGAATCTAAAAAGAATCCTCAACCTTCGACTAAAAACTAATAGGTCATTAACCTAAAGTTTAAAGCGGAAGATCGAGTGACCCCTCGGATCATGCTACGCGCACGTCGTGTCACGATCACATGTCCAAGTGGGTCGCCTAAAATCCTAATAGGGTGGAGTGGCGTGACAAGCCACTAAAAGAAAAATAAATGAGGGGTAAAAATAATTAAAGCGTATGCGCGTATGCTAGTGCTCGTTTGGAGGGGAGGGATCAAGAACCAACGCGAGGCTCTAAGGTGACACACCCCCCCAAATGCAATGCGAGCGTGAATTAAGCAAGTAAACATACATTCAATCAACCAATCATGCGAGCGAGGGAGTAGTTGGACACGCGTGAAATGCAAAATCCTAAAAAAAGAACAAATGCAACCCTAAAACACCCAAATGTAATATATGAAAAGGTTAAAAGAAGAAAAAGGTTGATTAAATCAAATTTGCTCGGACTCTCGAATGTCCCCAGTGGAGTCGCCAACTGTCGCGCCCCATTTTTTGATAAATAAATAAATGGTTTAAAAAATGTATTTTTTGATTCAATTTGTGATTAAAAATGAATTGTGATTTAGAAGAAAAATGGGTCTAAATGGGGGTTTGAGAATGCGACGATTTGACCCAAAATTATAGTTTATAAAGGGTTTTTGAAATAAAAAAACGGAGTCGCCACTTGGTAATGAGTTAAGGTGTACCAAGTCACCTAAAAATGGATTTTTTAAAGAAAAAATGGGAAAGAGTAGTAAGAAACCCCTTTTAAACGACTCCTAGTCCACGTAAACCAAATGAAAAAGGTTCGGGAGTCACATTTGACGAAGGGGAAGGCAAGGATAAAATCCAAGGCACCCCTTCGACCTAGCCAAGGCTAGTTGCGTGATTTAATCAAAGTTTTTCTTATTTTAACCAAAGAATTTATTACATTTGGATGCACTACATGAATGCAAAAGAAAGAAAAAATGCAAACCTAAATTCTAAAATGTCTCTTGTAAGGTTTTTGGTCCCAACCACATGAATTGTGGCGGCCAATAAAGGAAAACCTTATAGAGGTCGATTAATGCAAATGATGGCTAAAGTGCAAGTGTGCAAGTGTATAAAAAGGTGCACGTGTGAAATTGTATGAAAAATCCAAGTGTTTGTGTGCAAGTGTATAAAAAGGTGCACGTGTGAAATTGTATGAAAAATCCAAGTGTTTGTGTGCAAGTGTATGAAATATAGTGATAAGTGCATATAGGTGTAATTAAATGCGATTTTGTGAAGTAGAAATCAAAATGAACAATAAGGAAAGGAAAAGTGATGAGGAAATGTGAATTAAAAAAAAAATGAGTAAGTGATAAATGAGAATGAATGAACCTAAAGGAATGCATCAGGTCGGGTATGGGAATGACTCCTAACTTTTCGACTTCGATTTTCCCTTTGATTAGAAAGCAAAACTAGCGTGCTAAGGCTATCGAGTAGCCACACTCGCTCGTTTCCCTTATCGGAGGGGACTCTCAAGCAAATGAACCCTATAACTAGCATGAAATGCAAAAATCCTAAAATGGAGGGAAAAGGTTTAGAGGAGCATGCCAAATGATAAAACTAAGGAAAATTGCATGATATGTAGTGAACATGCAAACTATGCACGAATGAAGAGGAAATGGACCTATTGGGTCTAGCGTTGGACTAGCCCTTTCTATGAGTTCCTACTAGCGTTGGACTAGTGGAACGTAACAAGGGACCACAACTAACGTTGGACTAGTGCGGTGACGGGAAAGGGGGCCACAACTAGCATTGGACTAGTGTGGTGACGTCCATTCATCCATCACATTCATTCATGACTATAAAAAGCGAGTAGACATGCGAATCACTTATAAACACGTAGCACATAACACTTAGCATGCTTGACTAGATGCAAGGACCTAATAAACCAATTAAACACGCAGCAACGAAAGCAAGCAATGAACTTATTACATTTGCTAACTAAAACAAAAGGGGGGAAAGGGAAAATGGACAAGAAAGCTCGCCAAGCCCTATCTATTACAAGCCAAGAGGTGTACACATACCCCATAATGAATAACTTAAATAAAAGTAAAAGTAGATGAAATAAATGCAAGGAATTAAGGGAAGGCAAGAAAAGCGAAGTAGACATGCATATTCACATAACACGTAGGATCACATAAGAGAGTCAAAAAGGGATAAAAGAAGTTATACCTCCCTTGAGATAGAGCTCTAATGGGGGGAAGTCACTTATTTATACTCCAAAAATAAAAGAAATGGTCAAGGTACCACTTTATTTATCAAATAATCATAAAAAAAATGGCAAACTTGAAATTGAATCAATTGAATCATGTAAGCAAACCACATTCAAGAAGTCAAAAGAAGAAAGGACTTGATTGCACAAATTAACACAGTTTGGAGGTCAAAATTAAAGAAAAATAAAGTTCAGGGACCTATTTGCAATTAAATTAAGGACCCAGTTGAAAGACAATGAAAGTTTATAGGGCCATAGTACAGTTAAGGAAAAATGCAGGGACTGATTTGTAATTTCGTTTTCTGGTTTCTTAAAAAACAAGCCATTGGGCCATTTGCTTATTCGTTCGGGCCAAAATTATCTTCAGCCCATCAAAGAAATCCAAAAAAACGGATGGGCTGGCCTGTCGATTGGTGCAACCAAAACATCTGGGCTCCTTCCCCAAGCCCAAACCGAAAACCTAAAACACAGACTAACCCATCCTTTATCATTCCAGCCCAACCGAAAAATGCCAGGGCTTTGGCTATCAAACCATGTCAAAATCCAACCAAAAGTTTTGAAATTTTACCTTCCTAAGCCCAACAAGAAACCCAAACAAATGTTACCAAACCCAACAAGATAAAACCCAACTAAAAATTACTAAGCTTTGACTATGCATTAAATCGCAGCATTAATCTATCCCGAAATCACATAAAATATGCAAACAGGATTAAGCTTAAGAAGGTGAAATTAGTTCAATTTTCCAGATTTTGAGCCACAACAAAATTAGGCAGAGATTGAGGTGTGAGGCTGGAATTTTCTGAAATTATGCTTCATGCTTCACAGGAACATCCTTCCTAATACAAATGCGAGAGAGAAATTTCTGCAACTTCGGATGCTTCAAAGATCCAGCAAATTTACACGGCCAAATCGCATCTTTGATCAACCGACACCAAAAACGACTAAAGACAAAAAAAAGGTTCCAAAATTCATTAACTTCTTTTCCTCTCACCAACTAATCAAACATGCAGATTCTGGCCATTCTTGGGCTAGCCGGGTTTTCCCTTGAACGCACACAGAAAAATACACGAGACTTATTATTTTTTAGCTCAAAATTCTCATTCGGGCTTTTTAACAAACAGCTAACGGACATGAAAACATTCAGCACTTTTCTTCTCAAATCATGCAATTCAGCATCCAAAAATTCAAGGTTATTCAAATCAATCGGCACATCAAGCATTTATGTTCTTAAAATAACAAACAATCGACACAAAGCTTGCCATATTAACCCGCGGAGTCACGCTCTGAGAGCTTCCAAAATCCACTCTTGAAGGAAAACTGAAATGTAAAAGAAAAACTTACATTGTCTCTCACGGTGAAAGTTCGCGAGCGGCAGCGGTGGATTCTGACGATGTGGTGGTGAGCAGCGGCGATTCCAGTGAGCGGCGGGGCTATAAGCTTCCGTTCCTCCGCTGCTTTCTTCTTCAATTTCTTGGCCATCCACCTCTTTGCTTGTCTTTTAGCCGAAAACCTCCCTCGGCCCTTTTCTGTGTTTTTTCTGATGCCGTCCTGCTCCTTGCTCTGTTTTTGGTCTTCTTTTTCTTTTTTCTCTCTTTTTTTTTGTCTTGGTTCTCAGCCGAAACTCGTCCCTCTATTTTTAGCCTCCTTTCTTGCACCGCCTCTTTTCCCTCTGTTCTTTTTCCTTCCTCAGACCCCCAAAACTCCCAGACTTCTCGGTTTTCCTTTTTGTTTCTGTTCAGCCTTTTTTTTCTCTGGCTCCTGTTGTCCGCCGCCCATTGTTTCTTTTTCCTCTCTTTTTTGCTCTGTTTTTCTCTCAGCCCCAGAAACTCCTTCTCTTGCTCCCCTCGTTTCTTTCTTCTCCTTTTTTCCAAGCTCCGCCGCCAGCCCACCCTTTGATTTTTTTCGTCCTTAGCCCCTCTCTATCTCTCAAAACCTAGCTATCCTTCTAGATTCATCCCCCCTCCAGGTGTCCTAGACACCTGGCCATTCGTAGCTCAATTTTTTCCCCCAAGGACCTCCTGCAATCTTATTTGCAAGCTGCGTTTCCGCAGCTTGCTGCCGCGGGTTTGCTTCCTTTTTTTTTTTTTTTAAATGAACCAAACGAAAACAAAATAAAAGATAAATAAAGTAGAAATTACTAAAAATAGATAAATAAAGCCAAATAAGACAAAATTGCTATTTTTCTTTTTCCTTTTTTTTCTTTTATGATTTTTCTCTTTTTTCTTTTTCAAGAAATTCTATGCTAAAAATTAAAAATAATAATAATAACACAAAAACTACAAACTAAAAAGTGAATAAAACGAGCACAGACTAAAAAAATAAATAGTAAATGAAATTACACCAAAATTTGGTATCTACATCCCCTATAAGGAAAAACAAAGGTAACAGGAAGGGGTGATCTTACGCTCAATTAGGTACCAAACATATAGGGGTCAAATCATGGCCTTTCACGTTTAACCAATCAGATACACAAACCAGATACAAAGGAAAGCAATTAGACACAATAATTCAAAGGAAAAGGATACAAGTGGCTCTCAGGAGCCAGATTTCCATTGCAGTACATGATCCGAACCCATTGACTCTCCGTCAACGTAAATAGAACCAACATATCCGTAGACCCCACTTTACACCAATTTTCGTCCACCAAACATACCCCTTACCAGGCCCGAACACCTCAAAAGAAACAGAAGTGGTAATACTCGAGTATACAGGAATCAAGAGTCTCAATACCCAAAGATTCGTAGAACAGACTACTGTGGTTTGTTATCTAATCGACCAGACCCTTGCCGGCTCGACTTGAGTAACTTAACCACAGGATTTGAGCTTAGAGGACACGGATGGGTTATTGGATTCAAATCTCCAAACGACGTCAGAACAAATACAGATACAAACAACAGATTCAAATTCAAATAGTAAATTGGCATAGGAACAAACAAGAGAACGAGTGTGATAAAGTACACCCTCGTCTCCAACAGAATAAACAGATAGTACAGTCATTCATATCACATATTGCATGTACAGAAACCAAGTTAAATAACAAGTGAGGGGAGTGGTACACTCACCAATTCAAGTACAGATACTTCAAAAGTTTTCACCCAAAGTGGCTTTAATCACCATGAAACCCTAAGAATAACAAAGATAAAGTAGTTGAAGTTCCACATCCAAAACCGAGTAAACGGGATGCACAAGTGAGACTCGATTACTAGTCGGGTGCCTCTCCAAGTTATATACTAGTACAAAAGAATAAAATGCAATTTTTTGAGCAGACGGATAACAGTTGGTACGAGAGTTACAAACAACCCCAAACCTCCTCATTCTACCACAATGCAACTCCAACTTAAAGGAATCAAACGGCCTAAAAAATTGGACAGCATTTTCCCCTAAATTTTCTTACTTTTCCAGCCATCATGGCTTCATTTTTCCTCAAATCAGCTCCAATGTCACCCACAAAATAATCTCATTTCAATAGCCATTCAATAGGCTCAATGTCGTATAAGTACCAAATCAAGTTAGGAAAATATCCAGAAATGAAGTTTAAACCATAAAACAAAAGACAGATTTGACGTCGCTTAGCTTATCGGACACAACCGAAGCTACGCTTATCGAATTGATGTGTACAATTTATACTGTTTCAAAGCTAAGATAAAGGGCTACAATTTTGATGAAGACCACTCAGTCCAGTTCATAGTGTAACCAGATCAAAATTTCAAATTACAGAATCAGAATCTCACAGTCAGGCTAGTTAACCGTACGATACTTAAATGACAATAACTCAGGCTACTGAAATCCAATTGAGGCATTTTCAAGGCCATTGGAAAGCTAAGACATAGCACTACAACTTCTGTGTTTTGGCCAAATGCTAAATTAGTTCGGATCAGGGTGAACAGATGCGGTTAGATTGGTGAAATGTCAACACTGTCCACAGAGCTCTACCTATGGCAATCAGGGGTATTTTTATCTTTTTACATGTTACAGTGCTCGGATTGAGTTGAAAGTTTACAGAAAGCTATAAAACATAATTTCCTACAACTTTCATGTTTTAACCTAAGGCTGATTCGGCCTCCATCCTAGCTGAACAGAACCGGGCAGAACAGGGTAAGATGAAACCCTAAGCTAGAATTTATGCACTCTAACTGAAATTTCTTTAGGCAATCAAAACTAACATACCAAAGCTTCATTTCACACCATATTAAGCTATCATTCCATGTCCCAACAATAATCATCATATAAAATCAAAAAAATCACCAAAAATTCTAAAATTTGTCAAACTCTACTTTAAACCCTAAAATCTTCCACAACATAATCTATTTAGCTACTACAACCCACTAATCAACCATTATGAAAGCAAAGAGGGAACTTTCTTAGCAACTTACCTCAAAAACTCAAGAAATCTAGCAATTTAGGTCTTCCCTTTCCAAAACAGCTCCACCAACCTCCTTAATCCTCCCTAGCAAGAAGTTTCTATGGAGTAATTTGAGATTCTAATGGTTGGAACTTAAGATTTGGCTTGGATTTGAAGTTGTAGATGAAACTTTTCCTCTCTTTCTTTCTCTCAAGTGTTCGGCCAATAAGGAAGAAGAAATGGGATATTTTTGGTCAAATTTTTGATATTTAGTAAAGGTAAGAAAGTTAGGTCAAAGTCCAACTCCAATCAGGTCGCGACACCTAGCACCTTTTAATGTTATTCTTATCCTCTTGTTTCCCAATACAAATTAATCTAGCTAACCTCCAATTATCTCCTAGCACCTAGTAAAATAACATTTCTTAATACAAAACTTCAATTAATCATCAAAAGTTTATCACACTTAGAGCACTAGCAGGTCCCACATCTATAATGCACTTCAAACTTATCATGAACTAACTTATTTTATGAAAATGATTTAAACCCTATATTCACTTATAAAATCTCTGAAAAATTCACATAATAGGGTTTACTGAAGAAAATGCATGCAAGAAAAATAAAATAAAATATTATGAAATAAAGAAAATTTACGGGTCCTCACAATGGTCCACTGCTACAGTACCCACTACAAGCAAGTTAGCCAATTTGTAGCTCAAATATCTCAATCAAGAACATCTGTGAGGACCCATAATTTTCTTAATTTTTAGAGTTTTATTTTCTTCTAATTGCACGTTTTTCCACATTTTCTTTATTCAGAAAATTTTAAATATAATTTTTATGAGTAAAGTTAGTTTTTAAATGATTTTTCTAGTATCGGATAGTTTTTGAAAAATTAAGAGCATATATCGGACGTGGGACCCGCTAGTGCGAAAAGTTCGGAAAAATTCGGCCAGTTAGGTTAAGTTTTGGATATTGAGTTTAATTTGCCAGGTGTTATGAGATATTTAGAGGTTGCCAAGTGGATTGTTGTATGAGAGACAAAAAAAGTTAGGCAAGCAATTAATGAAAGTGACATGTGTCACTTAGAGATTAATTCCTACATTTGACTTACTATTCATCCTTTTAGCATTTACTAAATAAAACCAAAAAATTGACCAAAAATCTTCCAAAATCTCCAAACTTTTGGCCGGCCCTTCTCAAGCACAAAGGAAAGAAAACTCTCTCAATTTTCAAGCTCCAAGCTTGCCCAATCTCACAAACTAACCGTTTAATCTTGAATTCCTTCCATAAAACCTCTTAGTTTAGTGCTTGTAAGGTAATTGGTGAAGTTGTTTGGAAGGCTAAGGTGTTGAATTGCTTCATTTCTTGTCTTATAAGGTGAGTTGTGAAAAAAAAACCACTCTCCTCTCTCTAATGATGCTTAAATCATGACTAGTGGTGGTATGAGATGCAATTTTATAGATTAAATCTTGATTTTTGGTTGAATTGATGAAGTTTTCTAATTATTGGGGATTTTTCTGTTTTCATATGAATATGATTGTGTGGCTATGTATGATGTTTGGAAATAGTATTTAAGGCATCTAGGAGGTGGAAAAAGTGGATAATTGCAATCAATTTCTGTTTGGAAGAAAAATTGGAAAGTTAGGGTTTCAATGTTCTTCATTCTGTCCGGTTTTATAGCTCCTATTTAGAGGCCGAATTGGCCTTGTCATAAAACATGAAAGTTGTAGGGAATGATATTTTAGAGGTGCCTACAAAATTTCAGGTCAATCGGAGTAGTGTAGAATGAGAAAAGTCGAAATTACCCTTTCTGTCCTGGTTTTACCCGAATGTAAGAATTGCGCCTGTAATTGGTTGTTTTGGCTGGAATTGCTTCGGAATTGGTTGTTGAGGTCTTCTGATGAAATGTATCCCTGTTTCTAAGCTTTTGGATGGCTCTGGAATTTCTAGATTTGGACTTAAGTAGGCTGAGTTATGCTGTTTACACCAGAATGCATTTTGTGAATCTGTTTTTCCGGTTTTGATGTAGTATCTTGCATTTTGACCTTGTTACACTCGAAACTGGACAGAGTTACCTTATGGAACATTGTATCCCTATCTCTTAGCTTCAAAACGGTGGGTCTTGCACCTTCATCCGATAATCGTAGTGCCTTTGGTGCCATTACCGCAAAATGAGGTCAAAAACTGTTTTTTTCAGGGCTAAAGCTAATTCCATTTCCGGATTTTCCTGGTTTACTCTAGTGTTTATATCTTCTTGTGGAACCTTCTTTTCGTGGTATGTGGACTTGGTTATGATATGTAATCGAGTCTTATTGTGCTTGTTTGAATATTTTAAGGCTTGACGGTGATTAAAGACGCTCTTTGGGTGAAAGTTTATGAAATTTCACTTGCGTGTCTGGTGAGTGTTCCTTGTTTGTTATGTTACATGATTACATGGCTGGTATGAATGATTGATAACATGTTAAATGCTTTCAATGATTGTTAAAATGAGTTTTCTAGGCAAGTGTGTACTTTATCGCACTTGGCCTAAATGATTGTGAAGTTTTCAATGATTGAACGATTGAAATGTTATTTGTGCATGAATGTAAGCCTTTTGGCTGAACTGGCCACTGCCCCTTGTTACCGGTCGTCTCGAGCCAGAAGCGGACTCGGTCGGGCGATTAGGGACCTGGGTGAACGTTTTGGTATACTCGAGTATTACCTTGAAGTCTGGTGGAGCCTGGCCAACGGTCAGGGAAGGGGGTGAATGAATGAATGAACGAATGAATGAATGAGGGTTTTACTTATATAAAATGCATTTTCAAATGATTGAAGGTATAAGGAAATGAAAGGAGAATGAATGAACGAACGAATGGCTCCCGGTGAGCACGTATCCTTTTAATGAATGTGTTTATCGCCTTATCTTATCTTTGTATCTTGAATTATTGGTTACGTGTAATGAATGCAATGAACTTCTTGTTTGCCTATGTGTTCGGAACCTCACTGAGCTTTCCAGTTCATCCCTTTAGTTTTGTTTTCCTTAACAGGAGAAGGCGTGCAAGGACGAGAGCCTGTATAAACTAGCTGGGTCTAACTCTTAGTTTTCTTTTGTTATGGTTCTCGCCCTAGCTTTTGGCAAGGGTCGGATGTATGATGACTCGAGAACTTTTGTACCTTTGATTTTGTAATTCCTTTGAGATAGGAATGTATATAAGTTCCGCTTTAAGTTTTGGATTCGTGTACTATGTATTTCTGTGGTTGAATTCTAGTTTAGATTGAGGATTGTAATGAATTGGATCCTGGTTTGCTCTTTCTTGAGGTTTTATTTCTGATTTGTTTGAGTGAACGACTGAGTCCCGGCGAGAGCTGGGCCGTCCGCCAAACCCTTTGGTTCACCTTAGGGAGAGGTGGGGCTATGACAACATCAATTCTGCTCTTGTGTAAGATATGAAAGTTGTAGCTAAATGAATTACTTTCCAGTGGATCAAGAACGAAGTCGTTTGGAGGTTTGAAGAATGGGTTATGCCTAAATTATCTTTGACTAGCCACAAAAAAATACTCCAGAAATTTGGGTTTTTGGATAAGAAAACATGAGAATTGGACTTTGATAACTCTCCTCTTACTTTTGCAATGTTTCAAGAATCATCTCAATCTGATGTTTTTAACTCATGTTATAGTCAAATATTGAAATGTGTTATCCCGGCCAATCTCATTTTGCATTGCTTCTTGATCTACTTATCTTCTTTTTCCAATGAGCTAAGAGCTTGTACTAACAAAATTCTCACATAAATTTATTAGTCCAAATCATTATTTTATTTCCTTATTATCAAAACCAATGATTGATTAACCTAAATCGTCAATCTTCCCCTTTTTTATGATGACAAACAAAATGGTGATTTTTTTATGAAATAAACTCAATTATACTCCCCCTAAGTACAAGTCGATTATTCAAAAGAATATCATTCAATCTTCTCCCGTTTTTAATATCATCAAAAACAAATAAGCATAAAGAGACATTGTACATGAAGAAGGAATTGCAAGAAAGTCCCTTTAAGATCAAGGTCATATCAATTTTCATCGTTATTCTCATCAACTATCTCCCCCTTAAAATAACAATGTAATTTAAGTAGCACAAGGAGATGAATTACATTCAAAGAGTTACTTCCCTTCAAAAGCATATTAACAAGTACACACTAGAAAATAATATAAGGAATTATTTTCTAAGTAATTTTTTTTTACTCATTCTTACTATAGTACCTCCTAAAATGTATAAATATGCACCAATGGGTACATAAAAACATCATTAAAATAAGAGTTGATCAACTCCCTCAAGCACATGTGATGCAACTACCTCAATTATTATGAGGTTAAGAACATTTTAACTTTCTAAACGTGAATAATATGAACGTCACTAGATAGATACCAGATTCATTTTCGTATATGATGTCAATATGGATAAATATAGCATTTAAGTATAAAAATGACAAATAACATCCAATCATTTCACTTGTGCAAAATAATATGCTAGATTTAACTAAGTTAGGTAGAATGCTCTCACACTTAAATTAAGAAATACATTATACCTTGTGGTTAAACTATGTCAAAATTAGATAACTAGCATAGTACACATACAGATCTCATAACAAATTAATCATGAAGGATTTTCAATCACGCAAGTTGTGAATCTTAGTTCCTAATTTTTAATGATTACAAAACAAATGGATGATACTAATATCTCTTCAAGAAATACTTTCAGCTATGAAGCAAATCAGATTCAAAAATCAAGTACTTTGTTGAATGCTGTCGGACGCTTGTAAGGACATGACCGGACGTCCGATAAACATTGCACAATTTGGACGCATGAAAAACTCCATCACCGAACGTCCGAAGGAATTAAGTCATTTCTTTTAGCTCACTGACTTCGATCGAACGCAAAACATTAGAGCACCGGACGTCCGATAAACAATGAAGCACTTCGGAGGCAAAGCTTTGGAGGTACCGGACGTTCGAAAGAACTGAAGAAGATTTCTCATATTTATCATCTGATTTCGGACGCAAGCATCAGAGACACCGAACATCCGAAAGAAATAAGAAATTTTCCTCAAGCTCATTGCCTGTTGTCGGACGTGAAAATCTGCTGTATCGGACGTCTGACACCCCTAACGGCTAGTTGGCTCTTCAACTGCCTTCTATCCGTTGGAAGCATTAATGGAGCAACTTTTAGATCTCATATAAATAGTGCATAGTCAACTACTTTCAAGAAACTTTTACACATTGAAAATACGAAAGATCTAGAGTTGTTTTATTGAGAAAATACTCTTCAAAGAAGATTTGTACTCTTGTTTGTGTGAATCTCGTGTATGCTTTTCTTGTGTGAGAAAAATACTTCAATAGTGTAACTTTGTGAGGGTTATCCGAGTGATAGTAAAACTTCCTGACTTGACCAAGTGTAGCTTGGGGCATGGAAGAAGTGATCCTTCCTTTGTACACAAAAATTGGTTGTATTTGATCAATTTGAAGAGGCTTGTTCTATAAAATGATATTCAAGCTCAAGAGGAGTTTGGAAGTAAAAATTAGTTTGCTATTCCTTCCCTACTACTTGCTGTCTTGTAATTCTTAATTGATTATCTCTTCAACTCCCGAGCAATGTTTCTTTTTTGATTAATTGTTCATTGTGTGGTCATCTAGAAAAGAAGGTAAATTTCATATTGAACAAAAAGTATCTCATAACCTGATTAGTTTTTAAATAACCTAATTTACCCCTCTCATAGGTAGTCTTCAATCCTTACAATTGGTATCAGAGTTTGGTCTTCTAGAGATTAAGCTCAAGCGGCTTTGGAGTAAAATGACAACCAAAAATACCATATTTTTTGAAGGACAATCTGTTACTAGACCCACAATGTTTAATGGATCCAATTATGTAAGTTGGAAGGAAAGAATGATTATTTTCTTGCAATCTATTGATGTTGAACTGTGGTTTATTGTTAATGAAGGTCCATATGATGCCTCTATAATAGATGAAATCACTCAAAGACCAAGACCAAAAATCAGAAATGAATTGACTGGTGATGATAGAACCCATCTCACTTTGAATGCCAAGGCTATGAATGTGTTGTATAGTGCTTTAGATTCAAATGAGTCTATTAGGGTCAAAGGTTGTAGGTCTGCTAAAGAGATTTGGGATAAACTGAGAGAAATCTATGAAGGGGATGAGAATGTGAGAGAACAAAAGAAATCTATCCCAATTACCAAGTATAAATCATTTAAGATGGAACCTCATGAAAATATTGACAAGATATATTGTAGATTCAATGATCTCATTAAAGATTTAGAGGTGCTGGAAAAGGAATACTCCCTAGATGAGAAAAATAGAAAGATCTTGAATGCCTTGTCCAAAAATTGGGAGAATAAAGTGACTGCTATTGAAGAAACTAAAGATTTGAATTTTATGCCTATTGAATCTCTTATTAATTCTCTAATCTCTTATGAGCTGAAACTTAAATCTAAGGTACAAGAGGAAGAGGTGATACGAATGCGCGGATCTAGACGAACAATCAAGTTGAAAAGGCGGCACGTATGACCCCTCTAAACCCCGAGTTGAAGAACTAGGACGAATCTCAACCCAACAACTAACGATTTAGTGAACCAACGATTTGGATAGAAGAACGCCACAATCAAGGTGTATACTTGGTTGATAAGTTCAATTTGAATAACTCAAGAAAACTCTCAAGTATCCAAGTAAAGCTCTCTTGGAAGAGAAAAGTGAATAAACTCACAAAAATTATCTAATTTCTCAATCCCCTTAACAAGGAGGAAGTATGGCTATTTATAGCCTTTACAAGAATTAACCCTAATCGTAAAATTGACTAAACTAACCCTACCAATTAATGAAAAGGATTTGGCCAGCCCTAAGTTCATAATGGACTGACTTTAATTAATATTTAACTAAAAAAGGATAAATAATAGAACTAACTTAACTCCTCCTTAAGCGTGACCCCTATGTGAGGGCACGCCTAACTAGCAATAGGCGCTGGAGGGTCTTCTACTTGGAGCAAAGTGTAATGTTTTGAATCTTCATTTTCCAAACCTTCAATAATCTTTAAATCTTCTCCAATGCGACCTTGGATTGTACTCACAAGGGCTTGTAAAGATTCACGCATCTTCTTGGCACGAGCTCTTGTGACTGGGCCACTTGGTACTTGAATGACTTGTGCAACTTGTGTTTGACCAGCCTTGAGCCCCTCATCAATCCCCTCCTCTTGAAGGCGATTTGTCCCCAAATCAAGCTCGTCATCTGCATGAAAAGGACTCAAGTCAGCCACATTGAATGTAGCATGTACTCCATACTCACCTGGAAGGTCAAGTTTGTAGGCATTGTCATTGATGCGCTCCACAACTTGAAATGGGCCATCACCCCGTCGAAGTATTGGAAAACGCTCATTTCTCATGTGTATCCAAACCCAATCACCTGGTTCAAACACCATCTTGCGACATCCCTTGTTGGCACTTTGAATGTATTGAAGGGTACGTTTCTCAATATTAGCTCTAGCTTTGGTATGCAAATCCCGCACGAACTCAGCCTTTTTCTTATTATCTAGGTTAACTCTCTCAGAAATAGGTAAAGGAGACAAGTCTAAAGATGTGAGAGGGTTAAATCCATAAACAATTTCAAAAGATGAAAATTGAGTAGAAGTATGCACAGTGCGATTATATGCAAATTCAACATGAGGCAAGCAATCTTCCCAAGATTTAATGTTCTTTTTAATAATTGCGCGCAACAATGTAGATAAAGTCCGATTAACCACTTCAGTTTGTCCATCAGTTTGTGGGTGACTAGAAGTAAAAAAAAGCAATTTAGTCCCTAGTTTACACCACAAAGTCTTCCAAAAGTAGCTAAGGAACCTTACATCCCTATCAGAAACAATGGTACGAGGTACCCCATGTAAGCGCACTATGTCTCTAAAGAATAAATCAGCCACATGTTTAGCATCATCAGTTTTATGGCAAGGAATGAAGTGAGCCATCTTTGAGAACCGATCAACTACCACATAAATGGAATCATGCCCTTGTCTAGTTCTAGGCAATCCAAGTACAAAGTCCATAGACAAATCTACCCAAGGTGCATGTGGAATGGGTAAAGGAGTGTAGAGTCCATAAGGATGTACCTTTGACTTTGCTTGGTGACAAGTTACACACGTTTGTGTATGCCTCTCGACATCCCTCTTCATGCGAGGCCAGTAGAAATGCTCTTGGAGAATTGACAAGGTCTTGGCTACTCCAAAATGTCCCATGAGGCCTCCACCATGAGCCTCTCTAACCAACAAAAGTCGCAAGGAGCACATTGGTGTACATAGTTTACCTTTGTAGTACAAGAACCCCTGCGACACAGAATAATGCTCACGAGTAACCCGTGGCAAGGTGGTGAAAATCTCACCAAAATCTAGGTCAGCTGTATATAAATCCTTAATGAATTCAAAGCCAAGCAACTTAGTGTCTAGTGTAGTGATTAGTGTATACCTTCTAGAAAGTGCATCAGCCACTACATTAGTCTTTCCAACCTTATATTTGATGACAAAAGCAAAACTATCAATGAAAGCCACCCACCTCGCATGCCTTTTGCTCAATTTGGTTTGTGATTTGATGTGTTTGAGCGATTCATGATCAGTGTGGAGTATGAATTCCCGAGGTCTGAGATAGTGTTGCCAAGTTTGGAGAGCTCGCACCAATGCCATCAACTCCTTGTCATAAGTTGAGTAGTTCAACGAAGCACCATTCAACTTCTCACTAAAGTAGGCCACTGGTTTCCCATCTTGAATGAGCACAGCTCCAATACCTACACCAGAAGCATCACATTCTACTTCAAAAGCCTTGTCAAAATTAGGTAAACTTAATATAGGTGCATGTGTGAGCTTGTGTTTAAGTAATTGGAAAGACTTAGCTTGTTCTTCTTCCCATTGGAATGGCACATTTTTCTTGATAATGGCTGTAAGTGGGGCAGCAATGGTGCTGAAATCCTTGACAAAGCGTCTATAGAAGCTTGCCAAGCCATGAAAACTCCTTACCTCACTTACACTGGTTGGTATTGGCCACTCATTTATGGCCTTCACCTTTTCTTGGTCAACTCGTATTCCCTGGTCACTCACAACATAACCTAGGAAGACAAGTTGATTAGTGCAAAAAGTACACTTCTTAAGGTTAGCATAGAGGCTCGCCTTTCGAAGTGCATCTAAGACCATTTGTACATGCACAACATGCTCTTCTGCACTCTTACTATAGATCAAGATGTCATCAAAGTAGACTACCACAAATTTACCAATAAAAGAACTCAAAACATGGTTCATTAACCTCATGAAGGTGCTAGGTGCATTAGTTAAGCCAAAAGGCATGACCAACCACTCATACAGACCATGTTTTGTTTTAAATGCTGTTTTCCACTCATCCCTTTCTTTCATTCGTATTTGGTGATAACCACTTTTCAAGTCAATCTCAGTAAATATGATAGCACCATGTAACTCAATAAGCATGTCATCTAATCGAGGTATGGGATGGCAATACTTTACTGTTATGGCATTTATGGCTCTACAATCAGTGCACATCCTCCATCCTCCATCTTTCTTTGGCACAAGTAGGACAGGTACAGCACAAGGACTTAGACTCTCTTGAATCCAGCCCTTACTAAGCAAGTCCTCTACTTGCCTTTGTTGCTCCTTAGTTTCCTCCGGATTAGTCCTATATGGTGCCTTATTAGGAAGGGAAGAGCCAGGAATGAAATCAATTTGATGTTCAATTCCCCTCAAAGGTGGCAACCCATTAGGTATATCCTCAGGAAATACATTTTGGTACTCCTGTAAAAGGTCAGCAATAGCACTAGGCAAAGAAGCACCAAGTTCATTAGTGAGCAAAGACTCTTTACAAAACAAGATAAGTAAAATCTGGTTAGAGTGCAAAGCCTTTCTCACATCTCTAGTTCTAGCAAGCATGATGGATTTTCTCTCCTTCTTTCCCTCAATGGCCGAATGTGAAGTGTCAAATTCATGAGAAGATGGTTCGGCCATTTTGCTCTTTTTATCATGCAAATGTTTCTTTTTATTGTCACAATGCATGTCATATTCCTTTTGCAACCCAATTTGGTCTTCATGCACTTGTTGAGGTGTAAGAGGTGCAAGTGTGATCTTTTTAGTATGATGCAAAAAAGAATATTTATTCAAGAAACCATAAAAAATGACCCTTTTATCAAATTGCCATGGTCGACCCAAAATAATATGAGTAGCTTGCATATGCACAACATCACATAAAACATCATCTTTATATCTACCAATGGCAAAATTAATTAAAACTTGCTTATGAACACGTACCTCACCACTATTACTCAACCATTGTAGTTTGTAAGGTCGGGGGTGATCACTTGTTGGCAAATTCAATCGTTCCACCAGGAGTGCACTAGCAACATTGGTATAGCTCCCTGGGTCAATTACCAAGCTACAAAGCTTGTCCATCACATGGCACCTTGAGTAAAATATGTTCTCTCGTTGAAGGTTATCTCTACCAGCTTGAGTAGTTAGAGGTCGCCTTGCAACCATACCAACTTTACCATGAGCTGGTATCTCCTCAAATTCCTCATCTTCCTCAACCAAGGGAGGCATGTCCTCACACACATCCTCCTCATCCGTTTGTACTTCCCCATTTGGTAGCATAAGCATAACCCTTTGATTTGGGCATTGGGAAGCAATATGTCCAAATCCTTGACACTTAAAGCACTTAGTGTCTCGGTTTCGAACTTTGCTTACCTCATGAGCAGACCTACAATGGCCCCTTGAGGGTGGTTTTGAGGAAGTTGCATTCGGCCTCAGTGATTCCTTGGTTGTCCCACCTTGTTTGGTCAAAGGGGATGCACTAGAGGGGCTGACCTCCCTCTTGGAGGGTTGGTTTCTCCAATTTCCAGCTTGGAAGTTGAAATTTTGTCGAGTTGGACCCCTCCTCTTGAGCCTCCTTTCAATCTTAATAGCTTTATCTAGCATATCATGGAGATCCACATAATGGTGCATCTCCACTTGATCCGCTATATCAGGCCTCAATCCACTTAAAAATCGTGCCATAGTAGCTTCCCCGTCCTCGACGATGTCAACTCGTAATATGGCTATCTTCCATCTCCTTATGGTAGTCCTCCACGCTTTTGGTTCCTTGTGTCAAATTTTGAAGTTTGAGGTACAAGTCACGGTGGTAGTGACTAGGAACAAAGCGTTTTTTCATGACGCCCTTCAATTCGGTCCATGTAGTGATAGGGTATTCACCATTTCACCTTCTACTAGTAGTGATTTGATCCTACCACACTATGGCGTAGTCGGTGAATTGCATGATTGCAAGTCTCATTTGCTGCTCCTCGGTGTAATCATTGCAATCAAAGATCAACTCCACTCGTTTCTCCCATTCCAAATAGACATCGGGGTCGGATTTGCCTTGGAAAGTAGGCAATTGCATTTTAACGCCTTTGATTGGATCTACACCAGCCTTGCGGTGTTTATTCCTCCATGTCCTCAACCCATATTCCTCCTCGGAGTTAGAACTTTCATAGTCACGGGTTGGTGCTTTGTGTCTCCGGGACTTAGAATTGGTTTGGGAGTGTTCGAGACTATCCATCCTCTTATGCAACGGTTCCAATTCCTGTTTCATTATCTTGAGCAATTTATCAGTCATAGCTTCCATCACAAGTTTAATATCAAAAGGAGTAGTTTCCTTCCCTTCGTACATGTTGAGGTATTCCTGCAAAAATAGGGTTAGTGGAAATATCACCTCACTCACTCCCTTAGTATATCACTCACACTCGTGTTTCACTCTGTGACGCCCCGAAAGAATGAGTGCAAGAACCCGAAAATTTTTTAAGTTTCTAGGGTTTATTTTATTGATCGCCCGCCTTTTTGACAATTTCTTTATTAGAAAATTTTCCTAGATAATTTTATTGAGTAAATGTAGTTTTTAGATGATTTTTCTAATATCGGTTAGTTTTTGAGAAATTAAGAGTATATACCGGACGTGGGACCCGCTAGTGCGGAAAGTTCGGAAAAATTCGGCCAATTAGGTTAAGTTTGGGATACTGTGATTATTTTACAAGGTGCTAAGAGATAATTAGATGTTACTTAGATGGATTATTATTGGAGAGACAAAAAGATAAGATTAAAACCCTAAAGGACCATTTGTCACAAAACCATTGGACCTTGACTTTTGACCAAGACTTTTTTGATCTTTATCTTGGAAAAATTGGACAAACTTTCTTCATTTCTTTCATGCTCTTGGCCGAACCTCTTAGAGAAAAGAAGAGAAAAATTCCTTCATCTTGTTACTTCAATTCTTGTCCAAATCTTGAGTTTCAACTGATTAAATTGCAACCCACTCCATAAAACTTGCTAGCTAAGGAAGATTGAAGCTCTTGGTGGAGTTGTTTTGGAAGAAAAATCCCTAAGTCATCACCTTTCTTGATATTTGAAGGTATCATGTCTAGCCATCCTTCCTTTGTTCTTGATTATGTTAAATTAATGACTTGTGATAGCTAAAGAGATGTTTTAGTGGAAAATTTTTGGCTTGAATGCAAAAATTTCCAGTTAGGGTTTCATTTCCCCAATTCTGCTTGGCACTGTAGCACCTAGTTAGAGGCCGAATTGGCCTTAGCACAAAACATGAAAGTTGTATAGAATGATGTTTCTAGTTGCCTGTAAATTTTCAGCCCAATCCAAGCTCGGTAGCCTGAGATCAGACGGAAATACCCAGACTGGTCTAGGTAGGAATTCAATGAACAGGGTTGTCTTTTCACCCAAACTAACCGTGACTTTTCACCATGATTCGTACCGAATTAGATTTTGGCCAAAACACTAAAGTTGTAACCAATGGTATAAAATAATAGCTTACAAAATTTCAGCTTGATCCGACAACTGTAGCATGGGAAATGACCGAAATACCATTGACTGTCCATGAAACCTGTTTCGCACCCAGAATTCTGTTTTCGTGTAGTTTTCCATTTTTGATCCTGAAAATACATGATTTGGCCTGGGAGGTCTTCATAAGAAATATAGGGTTGTGTTTTAGCTTCGAAACACCATAAGATGCACTTCAATCGGACTTCGTTAGCCTGAGTTATTGCTGTTTAACATTTGTGCAGTTAGCCAACCTGTTTGTGAGATTCTGGTTTCATATATGTCAATTTTGACCTAGCTACACTATGATCTGGACTGAGTGACCTTCTGTAATATTGTAGCCCTATCTCTTAGCTTCGAAACGGTGTATCTTACACTTCCATCCGATAATCGTAGTGCCAATGGTGCCGAAACCGTAAACTGATGTCAAAAAACTGTTTTTATGGTTTAGAGCTTAACCTTCATTTCCGGACTCTTCCCTAGCTTGAATTGTACTCGTACTACTTGGAGCTTATTGAACGGTTATTGAATGAACTTATTTGTGTGACTTTGGGACTGGCTGAGGAAATAATGAAGCCTTGACGGCTGGAAAAGTAAGCAAATTTAGTGGAAGTGTTGTCCGAACTTTGAAAGGACTTGATTGCATTGAGTTTGTGATCTAAGACTTGGATTTGAGCAAGACAATGATATATGATGGTTGGTTCCTGAGCCGTGGAGGTGAGTGACCTCAAACTATTTCCAAAGTTACTTTTGAACTGTTTTCTTGCATTATTTACTCGATTGCATATCATGCGTGCTTGCATGCGAGTGTTCCTTGTTTGCTATATTTTCTCAACTTCATGACTTGTATTATCGTTTGATAACGTGTTAAGTGCTTTCAATGATTTCCAAAACGAGTTTTCTAGGCGAGTGTGTACTTTATCGCACTCGACCTCGATAAATGTGAAATTTTCAAAGATGGAACGATTGAAATGTTACTTGTGCATGAATGTAAGCCTTTTGGCTGAACTGGCCACTGCCCCTTGTTACCGATCGACTCGAGCCAGAAGCGGACTCGGTCGGGCGATATGGTGACCTGGGTGAACGTTTGGTATACTCGAGTATTACCTTGTAGGTTGGTGGAGGTTGGTGGAGCCTGGTCAATGTCCAGGAAAGGTTGAATGAATGAACGAACGAATGAGAGTTTTATTGATAAATGAAAAATGCATTTTCAAATGAATGAAGGAAAGGGGAATGACAGGAGAACGAACGAAGGAACGAATGAACGAACGAATGTATCCTTTTCATGTATGGTTTCTTGTAAATGTTGTAATTGTTTCTTGACTTATCGTTTGATTTATGACATCATTGAAATGAACTATTGTGAAACCGATTTGATTACTGATTTTACTGGTTACTCGCTGAGCTTTTAGCTCACCCCAAAACTATTTTTTCCCCTCCACAGGGCTCAAGGCGAAGGAAGGACTTGTAGTACTTATTCACGTGACTGGATGGCTGATATCTTGTATAGTTTGTATTTGGAATCATTTTATGTATAGTTGGGAATTGTTTCCGCTTCGCTTATGACATGTAATTATTGGAGAATTTGATGTAATATTTGAGGTTTATATTGTAATCTATTTGAGGACTGTAGTGAACAACTGAGTCCCGGCGAGAGCTGGGCAGGCGAGCCGCCGAACCCTGGGGTACGTCCTAGGGAGAGGTGGGGCCGTCACACACTCAAGTGTATTAAAACACTCCAATGATCTCACCAATCACTTCTCAAGTCACTAGATTGCTTTTCTTGAAGAAATCAGAATTTTCTTGAAGAAATTCAATCAAACTTGAACAAAATTACACCAAAGTGTGGCAGATGAAGGCTGTGATTTTTTTGGAAGTTTATTGGACTGATTTTTAAGACACAAAAGGAAATGTATAATACGCTGGAAAAAAATACCCTAAGCTGTCCGCCCAAGAAAAAAAATCAAGAAGAAGAGAAAAAGGAAAGTTTGGGTTGTGACTAGTAGCTAATTTTAGGAGTTAACTACCAAGTTGGATCCAAAACTGATTAGGACTCTTGGGCTGGTAGACCACGTTTTTATTGGCTGGAAATACTACAAAATATGCACCAAAGATCGGCTGGGCAGTTGGCACAAGCCACAATCAGGAAACGAAAGCAAGAGGTGGCTACAAAGTAGGAAATCCTACCTTATCTTTCCACCTTTTGTGGCTATTTAGTAGCAAGGTTTCTTGGTTGTTTTGGGGTGTTAATGGCTGCTGGTTTTCTGGTATTTCATGGACAAAGAGAGGCGGCCGATAGTTCAAGTTTGAAGGCAACAAGGTTTGTTCTTTCAACCCAAGATCAGCTAGGCTACCCAAGCAAATTATTTTCTTGTTCTTGAAATCCGATTTGTGTTTTCCCTTTTTTTTTTCTTTCTTGCGTTTTTTTTTTTTTTGCAAGATTGATCTTTCTTTCTTTTTCAATTCAGATCCTACACACAAGAAACAAGTTTTTTGTGTCAAATTTGAGCAAGGGCAGCCGCAAGTTCGAGACAAGACTTTGGTTTTGTTTTGAGGGTTCAAGATTTGGAAAAGTTGAGATCAAGATTTTCAAGAATCCTTGTTTTCCCACCCAAGAACTTCAAGATCCAACCAAAATTTCCAGGTTTCAAGAGTTTGAACAACAATACCCAACAAAAACTTGATGGCAGCCCACGAAAATTCAAGAAACTACAAAACCCTAGCGTAATTTCCAAGGAAAAACCCTAACACCAATTTTCAAGAAGTTCAAGATATCAATTTTGCAGCCAAAGAACTTCAAGATTCAATCCCCACAATATCAAGGAAGCCAGGAAATGTCGAGGTCAGCCATGGTTCCATCAAGACACAACCAGCAAATAAGTTTTTCCCTCTCTTTTTCGGATGAACAGTGTTTTTGGGTGAATAGTACCCGATGAACAGTAACCTCTTTTTTTTTTTTTTTTTTTGAATGACTCTATATGAATTCAAGACTTCAAGATGCAAGACACAAGATCCACGAAAGCAACACACACGATGGATGAATTGCGGACAACAACCAACACGAAAATTCAAGACAATCAACGAAAACAAGGATAAAACAACAAGAACACAAGACAAAACCCTAGCCGCTTATGGAATTCCTGTACGACCAGAATTTAACACTATAAGAAACGAAAAAAAAATTTTTTTTAAAGGAAAACTTACAAGACGCAATGGGATATACTTGATGTCGTCGACTGGTTCTTGATACCAACTGATACGAATGCGCGGATCTAGACGAACAATCAAGTTGAAAAGGCGGCACGTATGACCCCTCTAAACCCCAAGTTGAAGAACTGGATGAATCTCAACCCAACAACTAACGATTTAGTGAACCAACGATTTGGATAGAAGAACGCCACAATCAAGGTGTATACTTGGTTGATAAGTTCAATTTGAATAACTCAAGAAAACTCTCAAGTATCCAAGTAAAGCTCTCTTGGAAGAGAAAAGTGAATAAACTCACAAAAATTATCTAATTTCTCAATCCCCTTAACAAGGAGGAAGTATAGCTATTTATAGCCTTTACAAGAATTAACCCTAATCGCAAAATTGACTAAACTAACCCTACCAATTAATGAAGAGGATTCGGCCAGCCCTAAGTTCATTATGGACTGACTTTAATTAATATTTAACTAAAAAAGGATAAATAATAGAACTAACTTAACTCCTCCTTAAGCGTGACCCCTATGTGAGGGCACGCCTAACTAGCAATAGGCGCTGGAGGGTCTTCTACTTGGAGCAAAATGTAAAGTTTTGAATCTTCATTTTCCAAATCTTCAATAATCTTTAAATCTTCTCCAATGCGACCTTGGATTATACTCACAAGGGTTTGAAAAGATTCACGCATCTTCTTGGCACGAGCTCTTGTGACTGGGCCACTTGGTACTTGAATGACTTGTGCAACTTGTGTTTGACCAGCCTTGAGCCTCTCATCAAGAGGATGCAAAGGTGAGAATGAGTATTGCTCTAAAAGCATTTCAAGATGAAGATGACTCTGCCTCCTTGGATGGAGAAGATGTGAAAGTTGATGACAATGATCTTGCTCTCATCACAAGAAGTTTCAAAAGAATTCTCAACAAAAGGAGATTTAGAAAATGAGAACCTAGCAATTCATTTTCAAATCAGTTCAACAATACAAGAAACAAAGGAAAGCAAGAGGCCAATAAGAAACAAGCTGACAAATACTTTGAGTGCGGCCAACGTGGATACTACATGAGTGAGTGCCCAATGAAAAAGAAGAAAGAAGGAAAAGTTGAACGAAAACCAAAGTTCAACAACTTTCAAATCACATGGAATGATTGCAACTCGGATGGTGATATTGAAGATGAAGAAGAATCTACTCAAATAACTTTCATGGCCATTGGTGATGATGCAGTAACTACTTGCAATTCTCAACCTGTTAGTGATGATGAATCTGATGATGATATTGAATCTTTCATTAAGAGATTGCATGATAATTTGAAAGAATCTTATACTAGGAACAAAGAACTAAAACAGAAAATTAGTTTTTTGTTTCAAGATAATGCAAATCTTTTTCAACAAAACAAAAAGTTAAAAGCTAAAAATGACTACTTCAAAAAGAATGAGACTGTTTTACATTTTGAGGTCGATAGAAAAGCAAAGCTTTGTGATTTGTTCAAAAAGGAACAAAGTGACTTGAAAAAAAGAATGGATTGTCTAAATGAATTACTTCAACACAAGAAACAAAACTGCTTTCAAAGGAATGGATTAAAACCTTATTTTGGCATTCATGAGAAAAGGTTGAACTGTAATGCAAACAAATTTACCATTTATAAGACAAAGCAAGTTAGATTTGTTAAACCTATCCATGCAAGTAATTCGCTGACTATGTGTAGTTTTTGTTGTCAAATTGATCACATGAAAAGTAATTGTTATGTAAGGAAAAATATGAGAAATGACATGAAATGCATGTGGATAGTTAAACACAATACTAACTCTCAAGAACCCAAAAAATAAAGGGTACCAAATATTATCTTGTGAACTTTTGTATAGGTGAACTTAGTGAACATCATTAAGAAATCAAAATGGTTCATAGATAATGGATATTCAAGGCACATGACCAGTGATCATTCACAATTCATCAAACTCAAGCCAAAATCAAGTGAAAAAGTGACATTTAGAGATAATAACAAAGATAAAACAATTGGAGTAGGAGATGTTGGTAAGAATGGTCTAACTTTTGTTCATAATATTCTTCTAGTTGATAATTTGAATTATAACTTGTTAAGTATTAGTCAATTGTGTGAAAGAAATATGTTTGTGTTATTCAAAAAGCATGAATGTATTGTTCTTGATTCAAAACTTAATATTATTTTCAAAGAAAAAAGAATAAATGACATCTATGTAGTTATTCTTGAAAATGTTAATTCCTCTAGTTTTAAATGCCTTAAAATTTCAAATAAAGACCCTTGGTTGTGGCATAGAAGGTTTTGTCATTTTCAACATGGATTTGTTAAAAGAAATTTTCAATAAGGAACTTTTTTTTTTTTACCATGAAATAGTTTTTTTTTAAACATCGTTTTATTTATTCCAAGAGCAAGAAATACATTGGGTGGCTAAAGGACTACCGCCTAACCGGGTACTAATCTAAGGGACGGGAATTCCCTAGCGTCCATGGCCAGGCAACCGCGAATCTCCCTCGGTAGCTGCTGAACCGACTCAAAAATCATATTCGGATATCCTTGCAGAGCCGCTAACCTGTCTGCCACCATGTTTGCTTCTTTGAAAATGTGCATAACTGACCCAGCTACCTGCCTCAGTAGACGGCGAATCCGTCGCAGCAGAATGCAATGCGCCCACCCTCCCAGAGCCGACGAGTTAACAAGAGATACAAGAACTGCCGAGTCCACCTCCACCAATACCGCTTGGACCCCCCTTGCCACACACTCCCGCAACCCCTCCTGTAATGCCATTGCCTTGGCCTCCAGGACCCCCTTCTCCCCAAACTCCTTGTAAAACGCGAAGATGAGCCTACCATCCGAGTCTCGCAATACTCCTCCTCCATTCGCCCTGCCATTGACCACGCTGGCATCTGTGTTCAACTTGTACTGATGAGCTGGGGGTTTGGTCCATGCAACCACTATCGCCCGCCGTTGACCGGTGGCCGACCGAGCCAAACGTGCCCAATTGTTCTCCATGTCACCATAGAACTGCGCCTTCATCAGCTTCCCCGCCCTTCCCAAATCCTGTACGAAGTTGACTACCTCCCAACTCACCCTCTGCGCTGAGAATGCCTGTCCCTCGAATCTTGCCTTGTTTTGACCCTTCCAGATGAACCACCATATCAGTATCAGGAGGATACATCAGATATGATGTACCGGCAGGCGTGGGAGTGACGCAGCCCATTTCTTCCACAGACTCTCCAGCCCCTCAATTGGCCGGCGACCGACTCCAAACCTGTTCCCAAAGTGATCCCAAACCTCCCTTGCCACAGGGCCATTGACAAAGAGGTGGAGTACCGATTCCGCTTCTTCGAGACAGCAGGAGCATCTGGACACCAAAGGCACCCCTCTCCGACGGAGCACCGAATCCACGGGTACGTAGTTTCTTAACAGACGCCATGCGAACATAGACATCTTCAGCGGGATGCCTCTATTCCAAACCATCCCTTGCATCGAGGATCCACCTCGGCGCTTCCGACATCGCTCCCAAGCCGAACTTAGCAAGAACCTCGCCGATGGCGATGGTGACCACATGATTTGATCTTGTCCCTCCAGGTCAAACGGTACATCTACTATCGTCTCCACGAGGTGCTCCTATATCCACTTGTTAGAGGTTTGCTAAAAATTAAGTTTGAAAAGAACAAAATTTGTGATACTTGCCAATTTAAAAAACAAGTCAAAATTTCTTTTAAACCCAAAAAATGTGTTTCTACTTCAAAACCTTTGGAGTTTTTACATCTTGATTTGTTTGGTCCTACACAAATTACTAGCTTGGGTAGTAAAAGATATTGTTTGGTTATTGTTGATGATTATTCTAGATACACTTGGGTGATGTTTCTTACTCACAAAGATGATGCTTTAAAAAATTTTGTTTCCCTATTTGTAAAAGTTCAAAATCTGATTGGGTTGAAAATTATTAAAATTAGAATTGACAATGGCTCGGAATTTAAATTTTGTGATTTTTCAAAATTTTGTGATCATAATGGAATTACTCATGAATTTTCTATTGCAAGAACTCCACAACAAAATGGCATTGTTGAAAGAAAAAATAGAACTCTTCAAGAATCCGCAAGAACCATGTTAAGTGAATGCAATTTGTCAAAATATTTTTGGGTCGAAACCGTAAATACGGCTTGTTATGCAATGAATAGAGGTCTCTTAAAACCAATTTTGAACAAAACCTCTTATGAGTTGATTTTTCATAAAAAGTCAATTGTTAGATATTTCAAAGTATTTGGTTGCAAGTGCTTCATTTCAAATATCAAGGAATATCTTGAAAATTTTGATAAGAAATCCGATGAAGGTATTTTCTTGGATATTGTGAAAACAAAAGAGGTTTTAGAATCTACAATAGAAGAACTCTTGTTATAGAAGAAGCCATTCATATTACATTTGATAAATCTAATGATGATATTTCCAAGAGTTGTTGTGAGGATGATGATGTAAGTGTTCAAGAATGACTTAAGAAGCTAACAATTCATGATCAAGATAATGCTCCACTAGAAGATAATTCAAAGGAAGATGATCCTCAAGAGAATCAAGCATTGGAAGAAAATGACCAGGATGTTGGTACACTTAGGGATCTTCCAAGAGGTTGGATGTTTGTTCAAAACTATCCAAAGGAGCTTATCATCGATGATCCATCCGAAAAGGATTTTTCCACTATCATGCAAAAAGAGTTTGAGATGAGTATGATAGGAGAATTGAGTTTCTTCCTTGGGCTCCAAGTGATTCAAAATCGAGAAGGTAAGTTCATCAATCAAGCTAAATACACCAAGGAACTGCTTAAAAGATTTAGAATGGAGGATTCAAAACAAGTTGGAACACCTATGTGCACATCTACCAAACTTGACAAGCATAAAGAAGGTATAAAAGTTGATGAAAAGAAGTATAGAGGTATGATTGGTAGTTTACTTTATTTAACCGCAAGTAGACCTAATATTATGTTCGTTGTTTGCTTGTGTGCTCGTTTCCAATCTTGTCCAAAAGAATCTCACTTGATTGCTGTGAAAAGAATCTTTAGATATTTGAAGGGAATTTTGAACTATGGTCTTTGGTATCCAAAATATCGTGAATTTTCTTTATGTGGTTTTTCGGATGCTGATTTTAGTGGATGTAGGACAGATAAAAAAAGGATAAGTGGTACATGTCACTTTTTTGATAATTGCTTAGTGTCATGATTTAGTAAGAAATAAAATGCTATCTCCTTGTCTACTGCTGAAGCGGAATATGTTGTCGCCAGAGCATGTTGTGCTCAATTGTTGTGGATGAAAAGTACCTTGAATGATTTTGGTTTAATGTATGAATGTGTGCCTGTGTATTGTGATAATACAAGTGCCATAAATTTGACAAAAAATCCCATTCAACATTGTAGGACAAAACATATAGACATAAAGTATCATTTCATTCGTGATCTTGTCCAAAAGGGTAAAATTTATGTACAATATATTTGCTCAAAAGATCAAATTGCTGATATTTTTACAAAAACCTTACCACTAGATCAGTTTGTGTTCTTGAGAACAAAATTGGGCATTTTAGAAAAGATTTTCTAAAAAATACTCTGGTCACACTTTATCGGACGTCTGATACATATGAATGGACATCCAACAGTGTTTTAAGCCATTTTTTCAGAAAAATTTTGGTTCGAACGGTAGTGTCGGACGCTTCTCTTCGTTCATCCGTCCGACACTCAAAATAGACGTATTATAAAGCAGTTCTCTCCTTCATTTAGTTCAATTTCAAACGCTGTCTCGAACACACCCTTTCCTCTTCTCCCACTTTCAAATTTCAAATTCGTCTTTCCTATGAACAAGTTCTAAGAAATTGATTTCTTCAATACCATCACACCCCTTTTGCACTTTCATTAGCACTCATAACTTCCTCTAACTGTCAACCACTCCACTACTCCAAATTCACAGCAAAAACTCTAATAATTCAAAATTCACTTTGTTTGGAAAATTCAAGCATACATTCTAGTCTCAACTACAATCTTAGTCCATCTCATTCACACATTCATCACTTTCTATAACAAAATCATCCTACATTTCATCATGGTAAGAGTGAGAGGTGGATCTGCTAGTGCCGGATGCACTACCAGGCTAAGAGATGAAGACATTGAAATTGCCGAGCCTTCCACCATGAAATTGGCCAGAAAAGGGACTAAAACACGAGGTGGAAAAAGGAAAGATTCTACCAAAGAGAAACAAACTGCTCAAATTGAGGAATAGCCAACTGTATTGCCTCATATCAGTGATGATGAATAGCCAACTGCTAAGCCTTTCACCAGGAAATCATCAAGAAAAAGGATTGATGTGCCAACTGATGCTCAATGCGGTGGAAAAAGGAAACGTCCTGCCAGAAAGCAACCTGCTGCTCAAACTGAGGATGAGCCAACTCCATTGCCCAAGTTTATTGATGATGATACTAGGGAGAGGTTTGAATGGATTTCACAAAAGGGTTTCATCACTCAAAGGAACATTATCCTCTCCGAATTCCGTAAGCTTGACCTTGAACCAGTTCTTAAGCTCTTTGAATTCCAAAAATGATCTCACATTCTGAACTGACCCAACACCTACTACCCTGATATGTTTCATCAGTTCTTTGCTAACCTTAAGAAGGGTAGTTCACACACTAACCTTGTTTCTCGTGTCAATTCAGTTGATATTGCATTCAATCCTGACATTGTTAATACGATCTTAAAGACCAAAATTGAAGATTATTTTAAAGGAAAAATTGTAAACTTTTTTCCTTATGAAGAGTTTCCTTCTGCCTATCATCATTTTCATGTTGCAAAATTGATGACCTATTTTCAAACACATTTTAACACTCCTGCTAAGGCAAAATTGGAGGATCTCAGTGATAAGTGAATATTTAACGTATATTTTGTACAAGTTTGGCATGAACTTTTGGTATGTTTTGAGAAGATTAAAACCATATTTGAACTCTTTTGGTGACAATTGATTAAATATTGTTTAAATGTTCAAAATTTGATAAGTAAGAGGATTAATGTGTTAATTTTGTAAAATTATGAAGGATATTGATATATAGAATTCATGCACGAGATGAAGGAATTATAAGAATTGTTCTAAGGATAAAGTACAAGAGAAACTAGGAGCAAACATGAAGAGAAAAGAGAAGAAGTAAAAAACTGAAAATTCATCAGCACGGATCTGAACTCGGATCCGTGTGAGTAAAGGGTGATCCGAGCCCTTGTCTATATTTCTGGAGCAGTGTATTCGAAGTCAAATGATCCGAGTTCGGATCCATCAGAGAAAGTCCTTGGATCGATCTTCACCCCTTGGATCCGAGGCTCGGATCTGCCTCTCTCTTCAGCAAGTGGCACAATCGTTTTTTCTCACTTTTCACACAATTTTCCAGCTATCTTGGGAGAGAAAATTCGGTGGCACATGCTTTTGCAACAAAAGAAAAGACCAAATGAGTTATTGACTAGTCAAAACAACATATCTTTTGACTTCCTTTACAAAATCTAAGTGGTTGAAATCATGAAGGAGAAAAAATGCCTTTCTACCACCTTTTATGCAGAGACACAATGAAGAAACTAGAGATGACCATACGTAACTAGTTTTTCTTCTTGCAACAAGTTTCTCTCTAGTGAGGAGTTCTTAAGGAAGCAATTGAAGACTCATCTTGTAATCATCTTGTACAAGAACATAGCAGAAATTTGAGGGTTTCACCATTAATTGGCTAAGCTTTCTTTTATCTTTATTGTAATTGTACTTTATGATATTTTGCATTAATAAACTTGTGAGTTTGATTTTTGTGACAGCCCCACCTCCCCCAAAGGCGAACCAAAGGGTTCGGCGGACCGCCTGCCCAACTCTCGCCGGAACTCAGTCGTTCACTCAAGCAAATCAGAAATAAAACCACCAGAAAGAGCAAAACAAGGATCCAAAACTTAAAACAAAATTATATACATTGTTATTTCAGAAGAAAGTACAACCGTCGAAGATACAAAGGTTCTCAATTCTCCATACAACTAGCCCACGAAACGTTGGGGCGAGAACCATTACAAAAGAATCAAATGTACTAGAGCGGCTAGTCTATACGGAGCTCTCATCCTTGCACGCCTTCCCCTGCTAAGGAAAACAAAACTAAAGGAATGAGCTGGAAAGCTCAGTGAGGCTCCGAACACATAAGCAAACAATAAACTTAATGCATTAACCATATACAACTAATAATTCAAGTAAAATTTACAATATAAAGCGGTAATACATTCAATAGAAAGACACGAGCTCACGAGGAGCCATTCATTCATTCATTCTCCTTTCATTCCCTTATTTCTCCAATCATTTAAAAAATACATTTTTGTAAGTAAAAACCCTCGTTCATTCATTCGTTCATTCATTTCGTTCACCCCCTTCCCGGACATTGGCCAGGCTCCACCAGACTTCAAGGTAATACTCGAGTATACCAAACGTTCACCCAGGTCACCATATCGCCCGACCGAGTCCGCTTCTGGCTCGAGTCGATCGGTAACAAGGGGCAGTGGCCAGTTCAGCCAAAAGGCTTACATTCATGCACAAGTAACATTTCAATCGTTCAATCATTGAAAATTTCACAATCATTTAGGTTGAGTGCGATAAAGTACACACTCGCCTAGAAAACTCGTTTTGGCCAATCATTGAAAGCACTTAACACATTATCAATCAATAATAACAAGCCAATAAGTCAAGAAAATATCACAAACAAGGAACACTCACCTATTTACGCAAAACAACGTGCAAATATCCTTCCGGATATTACCTCAGTCACCGAGAAAACCTAAGAGTAAATGAGAAAGAATATTACAGTCTATCTAGCACAAACAAGTAAGTGAAATCAAAGAAGAACCGGCAAATGATAAGTAAAATGTATAAAGACGCCTTTATAGTGAAAAGGGGATATTTGGATCGGAGGACCAAAAAAAATAATTAGGGTTTCATAAACCAAACACAAAACTAACTCAAGCGGGTTATAAAATGTCCGGCGGAAAACACTTGGACCAAGGACAACTCGGACTCCAACGAGATAGGCTAAAAATATTGTTTTCGGAATCGTTTAGATAGTTCAAAATCAACTCATACCCAAGCAGCTAGTATAGACGAAACATCATGATAAAATCATGTGAAAAGGAGGACAATACTACCTTACGTTCACACTTAAAACCTCACTTAAAAGTGGTTCACTTGTGGCCGAGAAAACCCTAAATCATACCTCTATATTTTGGGAAGGA
Organism: Coffea arabica; assembly: GCF_036785885.1. Classification (NCBI taxonomy): domain Eukaryota; kingdom Viridiplantae; phylum Streptophyta; class Magnoliopsida; order Gentianales; family Rubiaceae; genus Coffea; species Coffea arabica. The sequence continues at coordinate 42,680,168 of NC_092329.1, forward strand.
GTAAATAGCATTTGAAGTGTTAAACTAAAGAGGTATCATGTTTTGAAATGGAAAGCCGGTCATGGTATTGGCCAAACAAAAGTATACAAGTTCAAATAGAAACTTAGCCCTCGAGCGAAAATTTGGGCAGCACGCCCTTTGTGTTTACCTAATTTCCAGCCATTATGGCTTCATTCTTTTACTCAATCCAATCCAAAAGTTATCCATAACACAATTTCAGTTCAATAGCCATTCCATAGGCTCAAAACAATACAAGAACAAAAATTAAGCTAATATCAAGTGCGGAAATGAAATTACAAAAGACAGATTTGACGGGTTTTTGCGGAAAAAACACATATGAGGCTACGTTTATCGGATTGGTGTGCAACTTATACCACTTCAAAGCTAAGATGAAATCCTACAACTTTGAAGAAGGTCACTTAGTCAAATTTCCAGTGTAACCTGGTCAAATTCCCAATTTACAGAGCCACTTCCAACTATACGGCTAATTAACCGCACTGCACTAGAATGGTCATATCTCAAGCTACCAAGGTCCGTTTAAGGTGTTCTTTCAGGCGTTTAAAAGCTAAGACAGAGTAATAAAACTTTCATATTTTGGAAAATGGCTAAATCAGCACGGATCCTAGTGAATAAACATGATAAACTGGATAAACTGACTAAAACGGAACACTGGAAACATCCTAAAATAGTGAGGGTATTTTTGTCTTTTCACAGGATACGTTGCTCCAATTGAGCTGAAATTTTGTAGGCACTTATAAAATATCATTATCTACAACTTTCATGTTTTATGCTAAGCCTAATTTGGCCTCTAACATGGTGCAATAAAACCAGACAGAATAGAGCTGAAATTTTCCAGAAACCTGGAATTTTGGGATTCAATGCAACCTTTCTTGATTTCTTGCTCCAATCATCACCACAACCACTTATATAAGCTTAAATACAACATACATCATCCATAAAGCAAGGATAGGCAGCAAATACCTCAAACCCTAACTCACATAAATCACCTTTAAATCATCATAGCAACTTGTATCACCACTAATCCAACCAAAACAAGTATTATATAATAACTTAAACCAAAATAAAAGAACCAAAGCCATGGTTTAGCCTTGTACCTCAACAAATGAAGCTTGTAAGAGTGATACTTCACCTCCTCTTGGAATTCTTGGTTCCCCTAGCTTCTCAAGCTCGCAACTCACTCTTTAATCGGTTTAGAATTTTAGTTGCTCACTAAATCAAACAAAACCCAAGATGGAATTAGAGCTTTCTTTCTCTTGTTTTCTCTCTCACTCTCATGGCTGGAGGGCTGGAAATGGGGGCTTAATTGAAGCTTCAAGAAGATTAAAATGATAGGAAGTAAGTTGGGTCAAAGTGGACAAATGTCACCCTTGGATTGGAAGTCAATTTTTTTCTTTTCTCTCTTGTTTTCTTGGTCAAATATTGTGGCTGATGTATGAGATATTTTGAGGGTTAATTAGCTGAAATAAAATGTGAAGATTAAAGTAATAAAGTATGGGTCAAGTGGTGTTTACCCGGTAACAAACGGTACCCGTCGGTTTGAATCGATTTTTCTTAAATCGCGTATACTAGAGTTTTAACTTATAATTCACTACCTTATTATTATCACTTCTAATAACACACTTAAAATCATCTAAAACTCACTCTTAAGCACCAAATTTGATCCTTACTCCATACCGGATAATTACACTACGGATACACGAAAAATCATATTTCACTTTGAATTGAAATCGAAAAGGAAAACCCTAATTTCCTATGATCATTGGCACTTTTCTAGGGTGATTGAGTAGTAGGATAGTGTAGAATAATAATTGCCAAATATAACGCATTTACCGCACTAGCGGGTCCCACGTCAATAATACACTTTAAATTAACGTACACTAACTCATATTAGGAAGATGATTTTAAAATTGTACTTACTTGTAAAAATGCATAGAAAATTTAATATTTTCAAGGAAAGTATAAAATATAGTAAAAAAAATAAAATAAAATAATGCTGAGAAAATGTGAAAATTTTTGGGTCCTCACAATTTTTATATCATTCATGAGTAGCTAAATTTCTTTATCTAGGGAGTAGATGAAACTTATAGCTAAATAATATGAATTGAATATGAGTTACACTTGTTATATCTTGTATTAACTTGTCTATTTGTGCAGTTGTAATTACTTGTTGTTGTTTGATCACCAATAGCATGTTCATAGTTGTTATTAGTCAATGAGAATTGATAGTAACAATGGAAAAACATGAGTAGAGATTAAGTTGTACGTTCATGAAAATAGAGATACACTTAAGTGGATTTTCCAGCATTTTATAAAGGAAAATAGAGTAGAACTAGTATTTCACCATGAAAATAGGGAAAACTATATTGCTCTAGACCATTTCATCATGAGAATGAGATTTGGTAATATTGGAAATAAATCCCTGGTTAAACAAGAAAAATAACAAAAGATAAATCTATTCATTTGTGTTGTTTATGCCATAAGTGGAATCTACTTCTCTAGATTCAATTTTTAGTGAAATTTCTCCATTTGCATTTAATATTGAGTTGTAGACAATAGCATTTATAATTTTCTTGCTCAGATTTATTGTAAGTCTAAATAATAGAGAAAAATAAGGGTCTAGTACTTATTTAATTTGCTCCTCGTGGGATCGATCATATACATACCCTACATTACAATTTCGGCCTGTATATTTGCAGTCAACAGGTATAAAATCATATTTAAACTTGCATTGATATAAAAGTCCCGTCACTCAGTCCTCAAAATTTGATCATCTTTTCAATAATTTCAAATCTGTTGGTTTCTAATAATGGTCATAGGACTGATGCCAACAAAATGGAACTTTACTTGTTTTATTGCTTTCTTGAAAAGATCCGAATTGATTTCGACTTTGTTATGTGCAAGTTTTTGCTCAAAATAAGCACTGATAGTCATAGAAAACTCTTCTATGGAAAGTTTTTAACTCCAGTCTTTGCTCACTTCAAAATACCTTTCACTGGAGTGTCGCCAAAAGAGACACTGCATCCACCATCTTTTCAAAAGCGTATTTTGAATGAAAAAATCTGTGATTCTTTGATGGTCATTGGTGCTACAAAGAGTCTGTTTTGAAGTCTAGGACAAAGTGCCGTCATGAAACTCCTGTCACCCCTAGACTTCCTAGAGACCAATCTCAATATGTTTCACCCTTTATCATCTATCGCAGAAAAATCATCCACTCAACCTTCCTCATCCACTCATGAAGTCATCTCCTTACTTGAGGAACTCAAACAACACATTATCCTTCTTAAAGATGGTCTGATATGACCATGTCACTTGAGCAACAAGCCACTTTCATTGACAAAAGAAATCTGCTTGTGCCTCCTGTCCCTCAAGAAGATGAAAATGTACATCAAAAGGAACCTCGGACTGAGCCAACTGAGTCAACCCCTGTTCCACACGACAAAGGGCCAAATACTGAGTCCACTCCTGAAGTTCATGCCTCAAGTTCTTAGCCACAAGATAAAGGCAAGGCTCCAGCAACTAAAGCTAGTGATGATGATGATGAGGAAACTGAAGAGGAAGTGGATCCTGCTTAGTTTCGGCTTGCAAAAAGAAGACCTGGATCGACCAAGATCACCATTTAGGCACTCTTGGGCACCTGCACTTCATTTTAGGATGGCATTTCATATTAGGCATTTGCATCTTTTTTACTTCCTATTTCTGTTGGTTCAAGTACTCTGTACTACTGAATTCTGGTTAACTTTGTTGGTTTCTAGTTTATTTGCTAATATATAACTTTGATGGTTTCTGGTTAACTTCTTTTGGTATATTTTTTTTTTGGCTAATGAGTGTTGAATGATTGGTATACTTGTAATTGTTGATTTATGGTATCATTTCTTTGAGTTTGTGGATTGCATTTCTGGTGAATTGAATATTGGTTATTGATACTGATTGATGATGCTAGATTGCTAATATTGATGTTCTTGGTTGTTACACTCATCTTATAATGACAAAAAAGGGGAAAAATGGTTATTGGGATCCGTTGATGTCGTATAAATGGTTAATGTGTACGGAGGAGTTATTCTGAGGGGGAGTATTTAATTAAGCAAAAAAGTTTTACAACTCGCCTAGTTAACCCTCAACTAAATACAATTGAAAATTACAAGCGAGGGACACCTTAACAAAGGTTTTACTTCTCTTCTTTGACAAACCACACAAACCAAACTTTCCCCATACCTATACAATAATTAAAGTATATTTCTACCAAAATATCATTCTTGAAAGTTTGTATCTTGTGTAAGCAAAAGTCTTTCTCCTTCTTATACTCAAGGGCATTTATAGGTGTTGAAATTTTGTCCCAAAAACCTTTTCAACAGCAAAAAATCTAATTGTTAAAAAAATAGCCATTAGAGCTATCAAACATCCAATCCTATGTGTCAGTTGTCCAGTCCCTTGTTAGACAGTTGGTTTCACCACAACTTCCTTGTTTCCGATGTTCGATGGTCCACTGCTACAGTACCCACTACAAGCAAGTTAGCCAATTTGTAGCTCAAATATCTCAATCAAGAACTTCAATTCCGCTCTTGTGCAAAATATGAAAATTGTAGCTAAATGAATTACTTTCCAATGGATCAAGAACTGTGAGGACCCGAAAATTTTCTTATTTATCGAATATTACAAGTTTACTTAAATATTTATTTACTCATTTTCTCCGAATTATTTATCTCAACCATTTGAAAATCCATTTATATGGAACAACGCCTCTTTTATATTTTAAAGCATTTTGTTGGAAAATTCACTTTTTGAAAATTCGTTTAGTTTGGAATAACGAGTACACGTTTTTCTAGGCTATACTTGAATCGGAAGTGTATTAATATTGGAGAATTAAGAATGATCAATAATAGATTAAGAAAGGTTAATTGAGGAATTAATACTCAATTCACGTGAGGACTCGCAAATTTACGTATTTTAAATTCCTATTTCTCGCTTATTTAATTATTTACTTGACAATTTACTCCGAATATTATTTTCTAACTTCTTTAGACCTAATTACATTGATTTATAGCTTCGTTATATTTTTAAACTGACTCGTTTCAAAATTTAATTTTTGGAAACTCATTAAGTGAAAATAGTGAATACGCGATTAGGGATTTTAGCTGATTTGGAAATACCATAAGTTGGAAAAATTGGAGACTTGTACAATGGTCCTAAGATAGGTATTTTATGTTTAAATACTCAAGTGATAGTTAGTGGTATGATCGTTATAAGAATTTTTCGAAAGTTTCACTTTATCGCGTCTAAATTGGAAATACGCGTTTTCACGCGCGCGATTAATTGAGGGACTTTAGACCATTATTTTGGGACAATTACGAGTGAATAATATATATATGTACATAAGTGCATTAGAGGTTTAGTGCACTAGTGAAACAAACGCGAGAGGAATCGAGCACGAAACGCGCGCGAGTGCGCGCGTGTAGAAGAGTTGACTTTTGCATCAACATGGGCCACATGTTTGAAGCTTCTCAAGGAAGCTAAAAATTGATCAAATTTCCCTCTCTCTTCCGTCTCATTTCAGCCGGCCAAGGAGAGCAACAAGAACACCAAGTTCTTTCAAAATTCTCTTCACCAAAATCATCATCAAACTTTATTCAAATCCTACCAAATTTTCACAGCACTTAGCTCTACACTAGAGGATCATCTTGAGCTATAAAAAAAAAAAGGGAAGCTTTCACGGTTTTTCTTGGCAAAAGGGGAGACTGAAATTTCTGGTTTTTGCACACCAAAGAGGTAAGTGATGATCAACTCATAGAATCTTGTCTTTTGGAAGTCATATAGCATGATTAAGCTCTAGCATGCCTTTGGTTAGCTTGTTTATGGTGTAAAATGAAATGGGTGGGCTCTATGAACTCTCACCTTTGTCTTGGGAAATGATCTCATGCTTGATGATGGATCTAATGTTGATTTAGTGCTCAAAATGGTAGATTAATGTTGCATAACTAGAGGAAACTTCAAGGAGTGCATGGAGTAAAAAGTTCCGATTCTACCCCTGCTTTGAACGTACTTATTTCTGCGGAATTTTGAGGGTTTAATGGCTTGTATATGCTGTTTATATGTTGTATAGATGGTGTACAAAATGTCATTGAAAAATATTGAGGTTTGGTTGGTCAAATGAATTATTTTCGTGAAGGTAGCAGACCTGGAAACTGTTCCTATAATACTCAGGCAGCCCTCTTGTTTTGTTCATAACTCGGTGCCCCGACGTCGAAATCGAGTGCCGTTAGTGGCATTTGAAACTAGACATTCCAAGCTTTCCATTGGTACCAAATGCATGTTCTGGTTCCACTTGAGTGAGCCACACCATTCGATTGAAAATCACTGTCCTGTTTCATTTCTCTCCAGGAGACAGGACAGGACTTGTGTCTTGATGCTCAAAAACGAGCTGTTTGTGAATGGAATTTGAAAATGGTTTCTTCTAAGAAATTCTATCCTTATTAAAGAGCTTTCCAACACCACCAATAATTCTCAATTCCGAGTTGAATTGAGTGATTTATGATCAAAATACGAAACCTGCCCTGTTCTGGGAAACCCTAAAATTCTGGGCAGATTCAATATTGACTTGATGTGACTTGTCAATTGGATTTTTTGGAGTTAAACACTTACCAAATGTACCATGAATGTTCCTTAGACTTTGCCTATACAAATGAACCATGTTTGAAGGATTTTCTGGGACAAATGTTTGGAAATGAAGAAAAAAAAGCTCAAGGCAGTTTTGCCTTTGGAATTTTTTTTGAAACTTTAGTTGGTTAGTTGACTACCTTCCCGGAGGTATTTTTCCATGAAATTTGATAGAGAGATACCCTTTATATAGGAGTGTTATACTGCCAAAGTTAGTACCAATCCAAGTCCGGTTCGATACCTAACCAAAGTCCCAAAGTTGGAAGTTCAAATCTGGAAATTTGTTCACCAGTTTTGAATTTTTCCCAAACTTTGAGCTACCGTATCTCGGTACTCGAAACTCCGATTCTTGATCCACTTGTTCTATTATAAACCTTACTTGAAACTCTAATTGATTTACAAATTTTAGAGGCTAGCTCGCAACATGTGAATTTTTCCGAATTTCCAAAGTTAGTGAAAAAAACCAACCCCAACACAACCTTAAGTACTCTGAAATAGTAACTTTGAGCGCATTTTTGAATATCTTCCATTTAGAATCATGGAAAAGTGTCTACTAAGAACTTTTAGTACTTTCAAATAGGTTTCCAACGGTACCAAAGTTTCCAATTTTTGACGTGTAGAATGTGAGATACGATTTTTCAAAATATCATATCAAAAACTGAAAATTTTCCAAATTCCAAAGGAAGGGAATTTTCAAGCACTCCTTATTCCTTCGATATTACTTGAACATTTTATACTTGATTTTCCAAAATGAAAACTCGATTGCTCTTGTACTTTAAGAAACTCTAATTGAACCTCGATTTATGAGTAATTGAGGTTCGTTTTCATGAAATTTCCTTAGATTGTACTAACATGCAATCTTCCTTGATAATTGGGGCACGTGAATGATAATACATTATTATTTGCTCAGGCGCACACGAGGACCTTCAAGAGGATCCTACAGTGAACACTTGAATTTTCAGAAAATATTTCTTCTTGATTTGCTCGGTGAGTGTCAAGTGTGTGCTTATTTGAACTCGATACATGTTTACTTGTCATAAATGCTGGAATTTTGGAAACTTGAGACGAGCGTGTACTTTATCGCACTCGTTCTCTCCGATATGAACATCTTGAATTTGAACACTTGTACTTCTTGCTTGCTTGAACATGTTACATGCTTGGATGGCTTGGATATGGTATACTATGATTGGATACGTCGTTGGAGTGAATCTCCTCGACACATATATGTGCTTGGGGGATGCCCAAACCTCAATGACCATCCTTGGGCTCGAGCCGGCATGGGTTTGGTCGGGTTCCTCGGTAAATCATGAGGAAACGTGAAAGCTTGATCTAATAAGAGATCTCGCTTGGCATACTCGATGTAGTATTGCCCCAAACATATGACAGGCAGGCCCGAAACAGGGGTATGTAAGGTGAAAGGGGACATGATAAGCGAAGTTCTACGGACTAAACCTACCCGATTGACGGAGTGTCAAGTCGTGGTGGTTCCTGAATGTGCGAGTGGAATATAGCTCCTGAGAGATCCAGTATCCTTGAATTGTTTCTGTTTACTTTTCCGGTGAATTGTTATTTATCGAACCTTTATTGCTCGACTTGTATACTTGGCTTGCTATTTGAACAATGTGCTTGCATGTGTGTTTTTGACCTCACGAGCGTTTTACTCACCCTATAGATTTGTTTTCCTTAACAGGATTGAACCCGGAGAAGTGTTGGAGAAACCCTCCTAACGTACTTTTGTCTTAGGGTTTCCATTATATTTTGGCTATGCCCTGGGTTTTGGGTTGTACTTTTGGAATTGAAATGTAATATTTGGGCATGATGTATAATTGGGATTTAAGTTGTATTTTGAACATCCGATGTACGCATTGGATAATAGATGACTATTGTTAAGTTGAACACTTCCGCATTATTTATATTTATGTTATTCTTCTTGTGACGTTTAGATTAGTAATAAGCTCGAATGGAATTGCTTGAGTCCTGGCGAGAACTGGGCAGGCGTCCCGCGGATACCCTTTGGTTCGCCTTAGGGAGAAGTGGGGGCGTCACAAGAATGAAGTTGTTTGGAGGTTTGAAGAATGGGTTATGCCCAAATTATCTTTGACTAGCCACAAAAAAATACTCCAGAAATTTGGGTTTTTGGATAAGAAAACATGAGAATTGGACTTTGATGACTCTTAACAATTGTAGCTCTTCCTCTCACTTTTGCAATGCTTCAAGAATCATCTCAACCTAATGTTTGTAACTCATGTTATAGTCAAAGTATTGAAATGTGTTATCCCGGCCAATCTCGTTTTGCATTGCTTCTTGATCTACTTTTCTTTTTTTGCCAATGAGTTAAGAACTTGTACTAACAAAATTCTCACATAAATTTATTAGTCCAAATCATTGTTTTATTTCCTTGTTATCAAAACCAATGATTGATCAACCTAAATCTTCAATATTCCCCTTTTTGATGATCATAAACAAAATGGTGATTTTTTTATGAAATAAACACAATTATACTCCTCCTAAGTACAAGTCGATTATTCAAAAGAATACCATTCAATCTTCTCCTGTTTTTAATATCATCAAAAACAAATAAGCATAAAGAGACATTGTACATGAAGAAGGAATTGCAAGAAACTCCCTCTAAGATCAAGGTCATATCAATTTTCATCATTATTCTCATCAAATATCTCCCTCTTAAAATAACAATGTAATTTAAGTAAGCACAAGGAGATGAATTACATTCAAAGAGTTACTTCCCTTCAAAAGCATATTAACAAGTACACACTAGAAAATCATACAAGGAATTATTCTCAAAGTAATTTTTTTTACTCATTCTTACTATAGTACCTCCTAAAATGTATAAATATGCACCAATGGGTACATAAAAGCATCATTAAAAAAAGAGTTGATCAACTCTCTCAAACACATGTGATGCAACTACGTCAATTGTTATGAGGTTAAGAACGTTTTAACTTTCTAAACATGAATAATATGAACGTCACTAGATAGATACCGGATTCATTTTCGTATGTAATGTCAATATGGATAAATATAGCATTAAGTATAAAAATGACAAATAACATCCAATCATTTCACTTGTGCAAAATAATATGCTAGATTTAACTAAATTAGGTAGAATGCTCTCACACTTAGATTAAGAAATACATTATACCTTATGGTTAAACTATGTCAAAATTAGATAACTAGCATAGTACACATACAGATCTCATAACAAGTTAATCATGAAGGATTTTCAATCACGCAAGTACTTTTGAATAATATGAATTTTAGTCCCTAACTTTTAATAATTACAAAACAAATGGATGATACTAATATCTCTTCAAGAAATACTTTCAGCTATGAAACAAATCAGATTCAAAGATCAAGTGCTTTGCTGAACGCTGTCGGACGCTTGTAAGGACAGGACCGGACATCCGATAAACATTGTGCAACTTCGGACGCATGAAGAACTCCATTACTGGACGTCCGAAAGAATTAAGTCATTTCTTCGAGCTCACTGACTTCAATTGGACGCAAAACATTAGAGCACCGGACGTCCGATAATCAATGAGGCACTTCGGACGCAAAGCATTGGAGGTATCGGACGTCCGAAAGAACTGAAGAAGATTTCTCATATTTATCATTTGGTTTCGGACGCAAACATCAGAGACACCAAACATTCGAAAGAATTAAGGAATTTTCCTCAAGCTCACTGCCTGCTGTTGGATGCGAAAATATGCTATATCGGACGTCCGACACCCTCAACGGCTAGTTGACTCGTCAGCTGCCTTCTATCCGTTGGAAGCATTAATGGAGGAACATTTAGGTCTCATATAAATAGTGCATAGTTAACTACTTTCAAGAGACTTTCGCACATTGAGAATACAAAAGATCTAGAGTAGTTTTATTGAGAAAATACTCTTCAAAGAATATTTGTACTCTTGTTTGTGTGAATTTCGTGTAAGCTCTTCTTGTGTGAGAAAAATACTTCAATAGTGTAGCTTTGTGAGGGTTATCCGAGTGATAGTAAAACTTTCTAACTTGACCAAGTGTAGTTTGGGGTAAAGAGGAAGTGATCCTTCCTTTGTACACAAAGATTGGTTGTATTTGATCAACTTGATGAGGCTTGTTTTATAAAGTAATACTCAAGCTCAAGAGGAGCTTGGAAGTAAATTGGTTTGCTATTCCTTCCCTACTACTTATTGTCTTATAATTCTTAATTGATGATCTCTTCTACTCCCGAGTAATCTTGCTTTCTTGATTAATTGTTCATTGTGTGGTCACCTAAAAAAGAGGGTAAATTTCATATTGAACAAAAAGTGTCTCATAACATGATTAGTTTTTAAATAACCTAATTCACCCCCTCTTAGATTGTCTTTGATCCTTACAAATAAAAGCTCCCCTTTTCATTTGCAAGTCATAAGCTAATTAAAAATTATTGGGAGTTATCAAGATCAAACAATTATGTGCTCAAATTTATCATTTTGAAAGACATATTCACTTTCAAAACAGTTAGGTATTCCAAATCTTTGTGTTCTACTCTTACAAGTGTACAAGTTAGGATACATATCAATCAAGCATTCAAATGTTACATATTTGCCTTAAAAGCATTCCATTCACATTTAATGGATATCATCCACATTGTCCATAGCAAATACATGCTTTACCTTTTTTTTGTTCTCCATGCACTCCACAACACAAAGTTTAATTTGGGAGATGAAAAATCCATGTCTTTCTCCTTTCCAAACCATCATGCTCTAATTTTCCATTTACACCTTTTATTCTTTCACACTTTTTCAATCTTTCAACCTAATTGACTTTTTGACTCCAAGTAACATTTTGTACCATCTTTCAAGTTTCACTTGGATCAATTTCTTCTTGGATACCTACACAAGAGAGCTCACTTTTGGCACCCATTTATTCTTGGATCCATGGGGGTTAGTTGTGTTTTTCAATATTCAAATGGATTTCATTCCCAACTTCACATTTCATTTCACATAAAACTCTCTTTTCCTATGGCCATGTGGGCAACAATAATCAAATAAAATATGAGTTTTTCTCACATGAGAAGATCTAATAAAGCATAATCCATCTTTTCTATAGGTAGTAAAATTTTTGTTAATCAAAGCATTCCTATTCTTTTTCTTTTCCAAAACACTTTCTTTCTCTTTTTAAGAAAATCATTAAGGTCATACATTCTTTTTCTCAACAAGGTTTGTTCTTCTTTAATCTTTTAGTAAAACTTTGTTTTCTCATCCAATTTTATTTTCAAATCATCCTTTTTGCATATAAAATTAACTCCATTTTTCTTGAAATCATCATTTTCTTTTCTTAATATCTTATTTTCTGGAAAGAGTTTGAAATTTTCACTCAATAAAGCATTTATTTTGATTTTCAATTCCTTAGTTTTAGCATAAGATTCTTTCAAACTATTATGCAATGTAATCATAATGCCTTAATATCATCATCATCATCATTTTCATCATTAGAGGAAAAGTTAGAGAGCACCTCATCATCCCTAATAGTCATAAATTTCATTTGAACCCTTTCATATTTTTCTTCAACTTCAACATCCGAATTGCAATCATTTCATGTGATTTGGAAGTTGTTGAAGTTTTATTTTTTATTTCCTCTGGCTTTAGTAGAATTGGTTGCTACTTGGTCCATCTCTTCTAAGTTCTCTCTTATTGTTGAAAAGTTTCTTGATGATTTTGATCATAAGAGCTACATCACTTTCATCAAGTTTCACATCTTCACCATCAAACAGGTGTAGATCTTCTTCTTCTTAAGAGGCCTTAAGTGCAATGCCTATCTTGACTCTAACTTCTTCTTTATTATGCACTTTTGATTTTATCTTCAACTCATAAGAGGTTAGTGAGTTGTCAAAAGAATCAATAGACATCCTCTTGTATGGTCACAACCTTGGTTTCCCATTCCTTAGGCAAAGCATTCAAGATATTTCAAATTTTCTCACCTAAAAAATATTCTTTACCAAACAATTCGAGATCTTTAATAACTTCACTAAATATACATTACATCTTATCAACATTCTCATGAGGTTTCATTTTAAAATATTCATATTTAACAACAAGTAAAAAATTTCTTTTGCTCTCTAATATTTTGGTTACTTCGATGTATTTCACGCAACTTATCCCAAATTTCTTTAGTCAATTTACAACCTTTAATCCTACTAGATTCATAAACATCTAACACAGTATATCACACATTCATGATTTTAGCATTTAAAGAAAGATATATTTTATCCTTTTCATCTAGTTCATGCCTAGTTTTTAATCTACTTAAGTTTATTGTAGCATCAATTATTGTAGCTTTATAAGGATATCAATAACAATATACCAAAACTCAATGTCAATAGATTGTAAGAAAACTTTCATTTTTTTTGTTTCTAACTATTAAGATGTGAGCCACTCAATATAGGTAGTCCAACAATAGATTGCCCCTCTAAAAATAAAGCATTATTGGCTGCCATCTTTACTCCTAAATCGATTGAATTTAATTTCTAGAAAACCAAACTTTGATACAATTGGCCTAAACTGTGAGAACCCCGAAATATATATATATATATATATATATTCATGCATATTTCACTTGCATTTTGACTCTTTAATAAATTCTAGCATTATTTCTACTTGTCTTTAATTAAGTGCGTAAAAACAATTTTTATGTGATAAATAATATAATTGTGCCAAAATATTAAAGTACTTGGTTTTGTCAAGATAAATTAATATTTCTTGATATAGATTATTTATTGCCTTAGTATTAATTCCTTGAATGTCGATAACTAATTTTAAGTGTTAATAATGTTAGGTGCCATCGGAAACCTTAGAATTAAGATGGAATCGATTCTAGGTCAAAACCCTTTATAATTACACTTAGGACGTTAAAATCTCAATAATTGAAATTTTTGCGAGATTAGTATACTAGTAAGTAGTCAGATTTCATTTGGGGTAAATTTTCGGAATTAGATTACGAATGAAGACTTAAGTGAAAATTCGGACAAGATGTGAAAAGTCTAAACTACCCCTCACTATATCCCAAATTACCATGCAACCAAAACATTTTCGGACAACATCATCACTCACCACCCCATTCGGCCAATGTAAATTTCTACCATTTCTACACTCAACCCTCTCATGCACTCAACCTCCCTCAAAACCGCAACTCCACTCCACAACTCCATTCTGCTTCGGACCAAGAACAAAAGAGGGAGAGAGAGACTTACCTCGTGAGCATCGAAGAGGAAAGAAAAGAGGAGAAACCGCGAGCTGCAAAAATTTTTCTGTTCTGTCCGCGAGCTGAGGGAAGAAACCAGGAGACCACCGTGTGAGAACAACTAATCCTACACCCTTCCCTCTCCCAGCTGTGGCCATTTTCAACTTCAACCAAGCTACATTTCGTCAGTTCCAGCCGCAACTTCACAGCTACCAACCCGCGAACCAAACCTGTGCGTGAAGCCGAGAGGAAGGATAGAAAAATAATTTCAAATTTCTTGTGCGTAAGCTTAGCTTGCTACTGAGGTAATTTCTGAGCTAAATTAAGCTAATTAATGATAGATGATAGTGTTTAAGAGGTTGCATGTCGATTCTATGTGTATGGATGATGAATTTAGAAAAGAAGAAATCTGATGTGCGCAAGTTTGGGTCTGCCGAGACTTGAATCGGAAATGCAGACCTTAAGCTGCTATATTGCGATAATCTGAGCACATAAATGTAATTAGCTATGTGAAAATATGATGATTAAGATCATGCATGTCGATTTGTACATCCGGATGATGAGTTTGAAGCATGAGAAAAATCTGTTTTGGGAAGAAAATGATTCGGCCGAGAGTTGATTAAGGAAATGCTGGAAATTTTGGACGATTTTCGTCGTTAATCGCATTTAATTCCTGAGCTAGATATGTTAATTAACTAGTTAAGTGATGGCATGTTGAATTTGAGCCTTAACACATTGATTTAGCCGAGGAAAAAGTTGGATTAAGAACATCTAATTGCGGGAAAATTTCGTGAACTGCCGCGAGGTTTGAACCTGGAAATTTTGAGGTTTATGACTGTTGTATGAACTTAATTCTGAACTGAAAATGTTAATTGGTTAGATAAGTTGATGCATGACAAATTTGAGTACTTAAAACACTGGTTTAGCCGAAAAGAAAAGTTAGATTATGACCACGCAAGTGCTGGAAAAAAATTGATCATTGCCTGTGAAAGCGAATCTGGAAACTGTGATGTTATAACTATTGTTCACGCTTGATCTTCGAGCTGGAAATGTTAACTGTCTAGCCAAGTAATTGCATGCTGAACTTGAGAGTTTAATAGCATTTTTAGCCGAGGAAATGTTGGATTTATGAACACTGAAGTGCTGGAAATTTTAATGACCGAGAGGTTGAGTAGAAATTCTTCAATTGGTTTCTGGAATTTTCCTTGGAATATAACGGTTTAGAAATGCATGAGAAATGTGTGTTTTAAGCCAATAAGCTACGTAGAGGTGAAGCTTCTGATACGATTGATAATTTGATTTCTATTATGACTAAAATGTTGAGATGAGATTCTTGGCATTGGGATGGATATTTTGGAATAAAAATTGCTGAAAAAAATGTTTAATCTGTATTTGGTTACAAACAATGAGATTTTGGTTGAAATCTTGGATAAGATAGTGTTGCAAATTTTGTCCCTGTGTTCATGTACCCGTTAGTGATTCTAAACAGTTGAATTATTGGCTATTTGAGTGATTTTACAAGTATTAAAGTTTTGATGAAATTAACTGCTGGAATTACTTGTTATTATTTCTACTTGATGGATAAAATCCTTGCGGTTTAGTTGATGGAATTTCTTGGAGGCCTTGAATTTATTGTGTTTAAATGTGATCTGATATGCGTTTGTTGAAACCAAGAGCTAATGATTGACGAAGCCTTGGTCATTTGTTTTATTTTTGATTAGCAATGAATCTGTTGAAACCTAGGTCTAATGATCGACGAAGCCCTAGTGATATTGCCGTTTGAAATGTGATTTTGCTATATTGGTAAATCTGAGATATAATGTGCTTGTGAATCGGAATCTGAAAAGTTCGTTTTGACCCTGTGAACTTGAGTATTTTCAAATCGGGCTACGTGAATATATTTTACTCTGAGTATTAATCTACAAAAATTCGTTTTGTACGATCACGTGAGAAATTCGGGATTTGAAATACATTGTCAACTAGTTATTTCTTTTCCTGGCCTAAATTAGCTTTATTATTTTTAGAAAATGATTTCACTTGTTTTTAAAACCCTAGGTATTATTTTATTTTCTTTTCTTTCCTTAAAATTTGTCCTTGCCTAGTTGCTTTTGAGAAACTCATTACAAACGCGAGATTTTAATAGTTTTAAACAAAAGGCGTAGAAAACTTGTTCGGCAGGAAAACTCATTTGACATAAATAAGTTCTATTTGCTCCTCTAGAAAGAAAAGTATTTCTCTTAAAAGAAACCATACGGAATGTTTTATCACTTTTACTAGTTTTAATTTCAAAAGAATGGTGGAGTTACTTCGAGAAAATAATCTAGCTATAAAACCCGATAATTTTATATATAACTCAAGCACTTGTATAGTAAAACTTATAGTTTTAAAACCTGGTTTTCTAGGGTATAGCGAGGACATGGAATTTTGAATCCTAGCTTGACCGTTGAGCTTCACTCCTAGGTGAGTGTCCCTGCCTGTTTTATGACTATTTGGTTAAAGTGCTTTATCGACTCGTTATGAGATAATTGCCAAAAATGATTGCTGATCCATCGAAGTGAGCAGTGTGAACTTTATCACACTAGCCTTTCGAGTGGTGACTTGCTTGAAGTGTTTTTTTTTAATGAATATCTTGCTCACGCTTGCTAAGTTTTAAATTACTAGGCAGGGGAATGTACCACACCTTAAGGGTGGGAGGGCCTCTTATCCTGACCTGGTAATCAAGTGTTGGACGTAAAGTCTTTAGGTGAATCCCTCGGCCAGTCTATAACAATCAAGTGTTGGACGTAAAGTCGTTGGGTGAATCCCTCGGCCAGTCTATAAGTGTTGGACATAACGTCGTTGGGTGAATCCCTCGACTAGTCTAAGGTATACTCGAGTATTATCGCTTTCCTATTTGTTTACTTCAGTCAAATCAATACGCCTTAATTGTTTTAATTGATTGCATGTTTTGGGACACCACTGAGCTTTAGCTCACCCCACGTTATTTGTTTTTCTTAACAGGTCTTGACATTTGAGAGATCTGAGCCTGCTTATATTTTCTTATGAATGTATTTGAACTTCATGACTTCGCTTAGCGGTTTGTAATGTATTTCGAAGTAAACAATGTGCCTTTGTTTTAGGTTGCCACTTGAAGCTGGAAAAAATGTAAACCCTAATTCTGATATCTGGTTTGTATGTATATATCTGCGTTGTATGAATTTATATGTATTTGGGATTGTATGACTTTACTCCTTGTAAATAATGCGTGAGGTGTTTAAGAGCCGTCGATTGGCTATCTTCAAATGCTGCTATCTCTGAAGTTAATGTGGCTTTAGCAATTGGTCTATTCTGGGAGATTCGTTATTGTAATAGTTTAGGATATTCTTCGCAAGGATTTGGGTTAGATTGTTTGCGTGTGTCCTGGCGAGAGCTAGGCAGATGGCCCGCCAACCCTCTGGTTTGCCTTAGGGGGAAGTGGGTCGCCATATAAACAGCCTAAGAAGGGGGGTGAATTAGATTGATAAAGAAACAAGTAAATAAAGGTCAAATTTTCACTCAATTATTTAACCAAAATAGTTTAAGTAAACAAGCTCTCAAGCAAACTCAATAACAAGAGATATAAACAAAATTAAGCCACATAAACAAGTAACAAAAAGAGAACAATAAAGTAAAAGGATTGCAAACCAATCAAATATCCAAGCTTTTTCCAAATTTGGAGTTGAATGAACCAAGTAGGTTCTTTAGTTGATTGTGACACTAACCAACTTGTACAAGTAAACGCTCACTCCTTTCTCACCCTAAAAGCCTTTAGTTCAGCCAAGGAGTTTAACAACTCTCCTTGTTAAACCTCAACTAGCTACAATTTAAAATTCACCCAACCAATTAAGAACTACTTTACAAGCGACAATCACCTTCACAAAGGTTTTACTTCTCCTCTTTGACAAATCTCAAAAACCCAACTTTCCCTACACTTACACAATAATCAAAGTATATTTCTAACCAAATATCACTCTTGAAAGCTTGTATTTTGTGTAGACAAAAGTCTCTCTCCTTCTCATACTTGCAGGCATTTATAGGTGGTGAAATTTTGCCCCAAAAGCCTTTCCAATAGTCAAAAAACTAGTTATTTAAAAACTAGCCATTGGAGCTATTTGACGTCTGATCCTATGTGTTAGACATCCAATCCCTTGTCAAACAGTTGACTCGGACGTTCGACAGTCCACTATTATAGTACCCGCTGCAAACAGGTTAGCCAAATTGTAGCTCAAATATCTCAATTAAGAATTTTGATTTAGCCCTTGTGCAAAACATGAAAATTGAAGCCAAATGAGTTTACTTTTGATGGATAAAGAACCAAGTCATTTTGAGGTCTAAAGAATGAGTTATGACCAAATTACCACTAACTAGTCGAAAGACCGCTTCAAATTATAGCTACAAAAAAATACTCTTGGAATTTGGGTTTTTGGATAAAATGTGATAACCCGTATTTTTTTTCCTTTTCCTAGGTTTTAGTTTTTATTTAATCGCATGCTTTTCTGCATTTTCTTTGGTAGGAAAATTTTCCAGATAATTTTTACGAGTTACTATAGTTTTTAGATGATTTTCCTAGTATCGGATAGTTTTTGAAACATTAAGAACGTATAACGGACGTGGGACCCGCTAGTGCTGAAAGTTCGGAAAAATTCGGCCAGTTAGGTTAAGTTTTGGAAACTGGGTTTAAATTACCGGGTTTTATGAGATATTTAGAGGTACCAAGTGCATAGGTGTGAGAAAGACAAAAAAGTTAGGCATGAATTAATGAGAGGGACAAGTGTCATGACAAGTGTCATCATAGGATTGAATTTATTTTTTTGACTACTATTCACACTTTTACCATTTGGTTAAAATAACTCAAAATTGATCAAAATTCACTCCAAATTTGCAAGCTAAGATCCGGCCCTCTCCTTGAAGAAAGGAAAGAAAACTCTCCACAATCTTGTCTTCAATCTTGCCCAATCTCTCAATTAAACCGATTAATCTTCCAATTACTCCATAAAACCTCTTAGTTTGGTGGAGTTAAGCTTGGTTGTGAAGTGATTTCGAAGCTCAAGGTGTTAAGTTGCTTCTTTCTTGACTTGGTAAGGTGAGTGGTGGAGGAACTCCTTTTCTCTTTTCAATAATTCTTAACTAGTGATTAATGTGAGCTTAAGTGATGATTTTAGTGCTTATTTTGTGATTTTTGGATGAAAGTGGTGAAGTTTTATATTTCTTTGTGAGTTTTCTGTTTTCATATGATTATGCTTATGTGGTCATGTATGATAATTGGAAATGATGTTTAAGGAAGCTAGAAGGTGGGAAAAGTGGTTAATTGCAAGAAATTTCTGTTTTGGAAGAAAATTGAAAACCTAGGGTTTCAAAGTTGTTCTGTCCGGTTTTTTAGCTCATGGTTAGAAGCCCAATTGGCTTTTGGTTAAAACATGAAAGTTGTAGGGAATGACAGTTTAGGGGTGCCTACAAAATTTCAGGTCAATCAGAGTAGCGTAGCTTGAGAAAAGTCGAAATTACCCTTGCTATCCAGGTTTTACCTGAATTTGAGAATTGCGTCTGTAATTAGTTATTTTGGTTAGGAATGCTTCAGAATTGGTTGTTGAGGCCTTCTGATGAAATGTAACCCTGTTTATAAGCTTTCGGATGGCTTTGCAATTACTGGATTTGGACTTAGGTAACTTGTTTTATGATGTTTACACCAGAATGCATTTTGTGAATTTGTTTTTCCGGTTCTGGTCTAGTATCTTGCATTTTTTACCTTGTTACACTCAAAACTGGACAGAGTTGCCTTCTGGAACATTGTAGCCCTATCTCTTAGCTTCGAAACGGTGAGTCTTGTACCTTCATCCGATAATCGTAGTGCCTTTGGTGCCATTACCGCAAAATGAGGTCAAAAACTGTTTTTTTTCAGGGCTAAAGCTAATTCCATTTCCGGATTTTTCTGGTTTCCTCTAATGCTTGTATATGCTTATGGAACTCTATTTCGGTAGTATTTGGCATTGGTTTATGACTTGAAATCGAGTCTTATTGTACTTATTGGAATATTTTAGGGCTTGACTTTCCTTTCTAGTCATTTTTCCTCGCTAAATTTTGTACTTGAATGACTTCAAGCCTAGTGAACGGCTTTTGGAAATGAGATTATTCTGTATGAGATGTTGGGACTGATTTGAGGAAAATAACGAAGCCATTAGTGGCTGGGAAAATAGGTAAACACAAAGGGCATGCTGCCCAAAATTTTAGGGTTATGTGATTTCCTTCAATAGTGTTGATCTTAGTACAAATGAAGGATTTTAGGGGTTGTTTATAACCCTAGGACCAACTGTTATCTTTTTCCTCTGTATTAGCACTTAACCTGGGAAAGCATACGATATCTAATCGAGCTTTACTTATGCATTCCGTTTACTCTATTTTAGATGTGAAACCTTCAATTGGTTTACTTTGATGATTTTAGGGTTTCTTGGCGATTAAAGCCAATCTGAAGTGAAAACTTTTGAAGTGTCTATATTTGAACCGGTGAGTGTACCACTCCCCTCAATTGCTGTTTAACATGATTTCTGGCCTGCCATCTGTGAGTTAAATGACTGCACTATCTGTTTATTTTGTTTGAGACGAGGGTGTACTTTATCACACTCGTTCTCTTGTCTGTTCATATGCCAATTTTGGTGCGAATCTGAATCTGTATCTGTATCTGCCATCTGTATCTGTATCTGTATCTGTTCGGACGTCGTTTGGAACTTGTATCCAACGACCTTTCTGTGACCTCTGAGCTCAACCCCTGTGGCTAGTTATTCGAATCGGGCCGGCAAGGGCTTGGTCGATTAGATAACGAACTATGGTAGTCTGTTTTGGGATCTTTGGGTATTGAGACCCTTGATTCCAGTTATACTTGAATATTACCACTTCTGCTCTGTTCGATGTGCGGGCCCGGTAGGGGTATGTTTGGTGGACGGAATTGGTGTAAAGTGGGGTCTACGGACATGTTGGTTCTATTTACGTTGACGGAGAGTCAACAGGTTCGGATCAAGTACTGCAAATGGAAATCTGGCTCCTGAGAGCCATCTGTATCCTTTAAAGTGTGATGTTCGTTCATTTCTTTTACTTGATGTGGATATGTGACCTATAAATGTTTTCTCATGATTTCTACTGTTCATAGTTTTGGTACCTCATTGAGCTTCTAGCTCACCCCGTCCCGTTATCCTTGTTTTCCTTACAGAAAATCGTCTTTTGGACCAATGATCATTTTGAAGAACGAATTGAGCTTGTATAACTACTAGTTTGCATAGCTCCTTGAAAGTTGGAAACCTTAAATGTATTTGAATACAATGGTTCCTTTTGGTTTGTAAACTTATTACTATGCATATATTAAAGTGTTTCCTCATGTTGATGTGAAATTTGTATTTGGGAATGTACATTCTCTCATGTCACTTAATGATTGCTTGTACCCGGTTGGATGATGACATGGCAGCGGTCCGTCCAATTCGATTTGATTCATGAAGTTTTCTTCCGGTTTTGATGAAGTTACGAATGAGTCCAGGCGAGAGCTGGGCAGGCGGTCCGCCGAACCCTTTGGTTCGCCTTAGGGTAAGGTGGGGCTGTCATAGGTGGTATCAGAGCCACTTCGCGTGGTCTCTACGCGGAGAGAGCTTGGGCCAAGTGGTGTTATGGCCCTGCTTTTGTGATTGCGTCAAAGCGTCAAAAGGTATAAGTGCTCGTTTGAGCGTAAGCTATGAACTGTGCATGTCATAAGTGTAAGGATCATTATCATGGGACTTGAGGAAGTTAGGGATGTATGTCGGGAAGGAATCTTTAATATGGATGATTTACGCTTGGGACAGGCCAGCTCGAGTTGTGAATTATCTTAGATGGGATTCTTGCGCCCGGATATGGGAAAAAAAAAAGAGAGCATAGGTTAGAAAGGACTTGGGCGAACTAGAAATGTGATTCTATGGAATTTTGTCTAGGTTGTTCGGATGTTAGTAAGCATGATTAACTTGGATTAAGATATAAATTGGGGCATTCTCGTGGATTCGGGATCAGGGATGGAGCCCTAGAGGGGAAAAGGTTTTTCGTTAGTTATTGTTGTACTTGTGACCTAGTTTGTCTATAGTACTTCTAGATGACCCCGCTACTTTCATGAATTTTTCATATTTGTATCTAATTGATTGCTACTGTGTGGCTTGTTTGGTACAGCTATGTTATACATGTATGCTGTTGATTTGTGCGTACCTCTTGTTACTTGTTTTTGCCTGCCTATGTTTAATATTATATTCCCGCTTCGACCCTAGATTGAGTAGACCAATGGAGGGCACTCGTAGTGGACGGGGCCGTGGGCGTGGAATTAGGCAACCTACATCTGAGAGGGGCACTGGGGAAACCTCATATGGACCAAACTCTGAACCTAGGGTTGACCCCAACGTCCAAATAGCCGCTGCTATGCAGCAAATGACTGCTTTGCTAGCCCAAGTGGTGCACCAACAGGGTCAAAACCCTAACCCCAACCCTGGTAATCACATAGAGGGCGAGGATAGAGCCCTTGAGAGATTCCAGAAATTCTCCCCACCCAAATTTCTTGGAGGCCCTGATCCTGACGTGGCTGAGAAGTGGCTGGAGAAGATGATCGATATTTTTGCTGCTTTACACTATACCGAGGAGAGACAGGTGACATTTGCTGTCTTTCAACTAGAGGGAACTACCCGTTCCTAGTGGAATGTCATTCGAATGAAATGGGAAAGAGAACAAACCCCGAGGACGTGGGCGAACTTTATGAGAGAATTTAACGCCAAGTTTTTCCCTCCTCTCATCCAAGAAAAGAAGGAAGATGAATTCATTCGGCTTTGCCAGGGAACTCAAACTGTAGCCGAGTATGAGAGTCAATTCACTCGGTTGTCTAAGTTTGCGCCTGAACTGATCATAACCGAACAAAGACGGATAAGGCGTTTTATTCAGGGACTAAATGTTGAGATTCAAAAGGATTTGGCGGTAGCTCAACTTAGTACCTTTAGTGATGCTGTGGAGAAAGCCCAGCGGGTTGAAGATGTGAGGCTACAAGTTAGAACCTTCCAAACCAAGAAAAGGGGCTTTCCTGGGAGCAGCTCAGAACAAGCGGATACGAGTACAACCCCTAAAGTTGGAAAGAGAAATAGGGGAGTACGGCTACCGGGGGTGTCAGGTGGTGTCCCACAGGGGGGATCAGTTTCTGTTACTCGTGGTCGCTGTGGATATTGTGGAGGGCCAAATCATACGGAAGCAAATTGCTGGAAGAAAGAAGGAAAATGCCTGCGCTGTGGAAGCGCCGAACACCGGATTGCTAACTGTCCAGCTCGCTTGCGAGAGCGAAAAGGGACTCTGCCACCGACCGCGACCAACCCTAACCAGTCGAAGGGAGACAAGAATGGATCGAAAGTGTCGTCTCGGGTGTACTCCTTAGAACAACATCAAGTCTCTGACCCAGTAGAAGACGTGGAAGGTAAGATTCTGGTATTCCACCGTTTGCCCATTAGAACGGCGTTTCAGAATCTCAATATGGAAAGAAAGAAGAAAGAAGGCGTAAAAATTTCGAGGGCGAAATTCTTTTATGGGGGAGAGAGTGTGATAACCCGTATTTTTTTTCCTTTTCCTAGGTTTTAGTTTTTATTTAATCGCATGCTTTTCTGCATTTTCTTGGGTAGGAAAATTTTTCAGATAATTTTTACGAGTTACTATAGTTTTTAGATGATTTTCCTAGTATCGGATAGTTTTTGAAACATTAAGAACGCATAACGGACGTGGGACCCGCTAGTGCTGAAAGTTCGGAAAAATTCGGCCAGTTAGGTTAAGTTTTGGAAACTGGGTTTAAATTACCGGGTGTTATGAGATATTTAGAGGTACCAAGTGCATAGGTGTGAGAAAGACAAAAAAGTTAGGCATGAATTAATGAGAGGGACAAGTGTCATGACAAGTGTCATCATAGGATTGAATTTACTTTTTTGACTACTATTCACAGTTTTATCATTTGGTTAAAATAACTCAAAATTGATCAAAATTCACTCCAAATTTGCAAGCTAAGAGCCGGCCCTCTCCTTGAAGAAAGGAAAGAAAACTCTCCACAATCTTGTCTTCAATCTTGCCCAATCTCTCAATTAAACCGATTAATCTTCCAATTACTCCATAAAACCTCTTAGTTTGGTGGAGTTAAGCTTGGTTGTGAAGTGATTTCGAAGCTCAAGGTGTTAAGTTGCTTCTTTCTTGACTTGGCAAGGTGAGTGGTGGAGGAACTCCTTTTCTCTTTTCAATAATGCTTAACTATTGATTAATGTGAGCTTAAGTGATGATTTTAGTGGTTATTTTGTGATTTTTGGATGAAAGTGGTGAAGTTTTATATTTCTTTGTGAGTTTTCTGTTTTCATATGATTATGCTTATGTGGTCATGTATGATAATTGGAAATGATGTTTAAGGAAGCTAGAAGGTGGGAAAAGTGGTTAATTGCAAGAAATTTCTGTTTTGGAAGAAAATTGAAAACCCAGGGTTTCAAAGTTATACATTCTGTCCGGTTTTGTAGCTCATGGTTAGAGGCCCAATTGGCTTTTTGTTAAAACATGAAAGTTGTAGGGAATGACATTTTAGGGGTGCCTACAAAATTTCAGGTCAATCGGAGTAGCGTAGCTTGAGAAAAGTCGAAATTACCCTTGCTGTCCTGGTTTTACCCGAATTTGAGAATTGCGTCTGTAATTGGTTATTTTGGTTAGGAATGCTTTCGAATTGGTTGTTGAGGCCTTCTGATGAAATGTAACCCTGTTTATAAGCTTTTAGATGGCTTTGGAATTACTGGATTTGGACTTAGGTAGCTTGTTTTATGATGTTTACACCAGAATGCGTTTTGTGAATTTGTTTTTCCGGTTCTGGTCTAGTATCTTGCATTTTTTACCTTGCTACACTTGAAACTGAACAGAGTTGCCTTCTGGAACATTGTAGCCCTATCTCTTAGCTTCAAAACGGTGGGTCTTGCACCTTCATCCGATAATCATAGTGCCTTTGGTGCCATTACCGTAAAATGAGGTCAAAAACTGTTTTTTTTCAGGGTTAAAGCTAATTCCATTTCCGGATTTTTCTGGTTTCCTCTAATGCTTGTATATGCTTATGGAACTTTATTTTGGTAGTATTTGGCATTGGTTTATGACTTGTAATCGAGTCTTATTGTGCTTATTGGAATATTTTAGGGCTTGACATTCCTTTCCGGTCATTTTTCCTCACTAAATTTTGTACTTGAATGACTTTAAGCCTAGTGAAGGGCTTTTGGAAATGAGATTATTCTGTACGAGATGTTGGGACTGATTTGAGGAAAATAACGAAGCCATTAGTGGCTGGGAAAATAGGTAAACACAAAGGGCATGCTGCCCAAAATTTTAGGGTTATGTGATTTCCTTCAATAGAGTTGATCTTAGTACAAATGAAGGGTTTTAGGGGTTGTTTATAACCCTAGGACCAACTGTTATCTTTTTACTCTGTATTAGTACTTAGCCTGGGAAAGCATACGATATCTAATTGAGCTTTACTTATGCATTCCGTTTACTCGATTTTGGATGTGAAACCTTCAATTGGTTTACTTTGATGATTTTAGGGTTTCTTGGCGATTAAAGCCAATCTGAAGTGAAAACTTTTGAAGTGTCTGTATTTGAACCGGTGAGTGTACCACTCCCCTCAATTGCTGTTTAACTTGATTTCTGGCCTGCCATCTGTGAGTTAAATGATTGCACTATCTGTTTATTTTGTTTGAGACGAGGGTGTACTTTATCACACTCGTTCTCTTGCCTGTTCATATGCCAATTTTGGTGCGAATCTGAATCTGTATCTGTATCTGTATCTGTCATCTATATCTGTTCGGACGTCGTTTGGAACTTGTATCCAACGACCTTTCTGTGACCTCTGAGCTCAACCCCTGTGGCTAGTTATTCGAATCGGGCCGGCAAGGGTTTGGTCGATTAGATAACGAACTACGGTAGTCTGTTTTGGGATCTTTGGGTATTGAGACCCTTGATTCCGAGTATACTCGAGTATTACCACTTCTGCTCTGTTCGATGTGCGGGCCCGGTAGGGGTATGTTTGGTGGACGGAATTGGTGTAAAGTGTGGTCTACGGACATGTTGGTTCTATTTACGTTGACGGAGAGTCAACAGGTTCGGATCAAGTACTGCAAATGGAAATCTGGCTCCTGAGAGCCATCTGTATCCTTTAAAGTGTGATGTTCATTCATTTCTTTTACTTGATGTGGATATGTGACCTATAAATGTTTTCTCATGATTTATACTGTTCATAGTTTTGGTACCTCATTGAGCTTCTAACTCACCCCGTCCCGTTATCCTTGTTTTCCTTACAGGAAATTGTCTTTTGGACCAATGATCATTTTGAAGAACGAATTGAGCTTGTATAACTACTAGTTTGCATAGCTCCTTGAAAGTTGGAAACCTTAAATGTATTTGAATACAATGGTTCCTTTTGGTTTGTAAACTTATTACTATGCATATATTAAAGTGTTTCCTCATGCTGATGTGAAATTTGTATTTGGGAATGTACATTCTCTCATGTCACATAATGATTGCTTGTACCCGGTTGGATGATGACGTGGCAGCGGCCCGTCCAATTCGATTTGATTCATGAAGTTTTCTTCCGGTTTTGATGAAGTTACGAATGAGTCCCGGCGAGAGTTGGGCAGGCGGTCCGCCGAACCCTTTGGTTCGCCTTAGGGTAAGATGGGGCTGTCACATAAAAAACATAAGAATTGGACTTTGATGACTCTTAACAATCTCAATCTGATGTCCATAGCTCATGTTATAGTCAAAGTACTGAAATGTGTTATCTTAGCCAATCTCATTTTTCATTGCTTCTTGTTTTGCTTTCCTTCTTTTTCCAATGGGCTAAGAACTTGTACTAACAAAATTCTCACATAAAATTATTAGTCCAAATCATTATTTTATTTTGTTATTATCTATGACGACCCCATCTCTTCCAAGGGCGTACCCTAAAGTATCAGCGGGCCGCATGCCCAACTATCGTCAGGACTAGTTAACAAACCACAAAAACATATCCAATATCCAATCTTACCACAAAATACGCTAAATACAACTAATACATACAATTGTTTGTCGAAACAACTTAAAATACAAAAGAGGGTTTAATCTTACAATTCACGTTCAAAATAATATAGTACTCTAATCACTTAGTCTAATAAAAACAAAAACTAAATGCTAATTCCCCGAATCACAAACCAACCCTGCTAAGGAAAACAAAAGAAAATGCATGAGTTTGCGCCCAATGAGGTCTAAGAAAAACATGTAATTTAATCTTACAATCCAACCAAGCATGATATTGAGCTAGCCAATCCATTCCCAAAATAACGTCATATCCCTTAATCGATAAACTTATTAGGTCAACCAACAACTTACGCTCCCCACCCCAAATCTTGCAATTTCTATACACCAAATTAGAGGTTAAGCATTGATCCCTTGTGGGTGTTCCAACTTCCAAATCATAAGGCAATTTAGCAAGCTTTACATCTACCCCACTCACAAAATCAGGTTTCACAAATGAATGAGTCGCACCAGGGTCTATTAAAACCTTAACTAAACGATGGAATACAAGGATCGTACCTTCTATAAACTCAGTTGAGTCAGGGATTTGTTGATGATCCAAGGCATAAACCCTAGCCAGCACTTTAGGTCTACCCCCTCTTAAACTCGTTGGCTTAGTAGTAGGCTTATCTGATCATTGAGTGTTACTTCCTTCTGAAGACATAAGCGGGCAACTAGAAATCTGATACTCGGCATTTCCACAGCGTAGAACACTTTTTTCCTTTTCTCCAACAATTGCTCTCAACATGACCCAACTTTCCACAATAACCACAGGGTGCATGAGAAGTTACTCACTCGCCTTCTTGTGAGATATTCTTTGACTGTCCCAGAGCACTTTGGTCTTTTCTCGTTGGAGTCACTCTTGGTGGCTCTAACACTCTAACTTCACCGATCCCTCTGCTAGCCTTAGAAGATGGCATGCTCTTATTGGTTTGCCCTAATGTGCTACTTGGTATATTCCTTTTTCTCGCTTGAAAGGCTTTGACTTGAAACCATTCACTCTCAACCATTTGAGCCTTTTCTAATGCCTCGACGAAGGTATCAATCTGAGTTGCTTCTAAAGCCTCCTGGATCTCCACATTTAGCCCTTGTACAAATCTCCTTACCCTTTTCCGCTCAGTCATGACCAATTCTAGAGCAAATTTTGAAAGCCTAGTAAATTGAATCTCATATTCCGCAACACTTAAAATTGCCTTGCCGAAGTCTTATAAAGTCATCATCTCTTTTCTCTTGAATCAAAGGAGAAAGGTACTTCTCGTTAAACTCTCTCACGAAATTTGCCCAAGTCCAAAGGGTCTGATTTCTCTCCCACTTAATTATCACGACATTCCGCCAAGATTGACCCACTCCCTCAAGTTGGAAAATGGCAAAGGTCACTTGCCGCGCTTCAGCGTAATTTAGGGTAGCAAAGATATCGATCATCCTTTCGAACCAACTCTCAGCTATCTCAGGGTCAGGCCCTCCCAAGAACTTAGATGGAGAAAATTTTTGGAATCGTTTTAAAGCTCTATCTACTCCTCCCTCAAGACCTCCAGGTTGAATCACGGGTTCTTGACCTTGCCTATCCATTATCCTCTCCAAGAAGTCAGTCATTCGATTGATGGTCGTAGCCACTTGGTCATCTACTTTAGCCCTTGGCCCTCGATTTTGATCGACTGCTGATCCTTGGTCACCCCTTTGTTCTTGGAGTTGTTTACGTCCCCGACCTCGACCATCCATGGTTTTAATGCAAGTCTAAACATGCATAAATAAAATTTAACTACATGCACAAGCTATTACACCAATTAAAAGTAAAATAAACATTTCATTCATGATAACAAGTCAGAGACATGTACATTAGACCAAAAGAGCTCATAAGAGTTTTCAAGTTAGGGGAGATAGGCCAAAATACACAAAATACAGCATCTAAGCTTCATCAAGAGCACAAAAATATCAAAAGAAGTCCTATCTATAGACTGTAGACACCAAAATTTTACCATTTATTTATAGTTAAATTTTATATTTATTTTTTTATTTATTTGTTTCACTTCTATTTCTTGGAAAATCATTTTAGAAATTGGAAAAGAAAATGAAAAAGGAAAAAAAAAAGAAGAAAGAAAAGATCAGTTTAAAAAAAAAGGTAGCCCACGTGCACGCGCGCTGGGCTTCTCTTCTTCTTCGTATGAAGAAGAAGAGCATGAATAGTACACGGATTTTACAGCTGCATTTTTTATTCGATTCCATTAATTTTTTGTTGTTTTCCTTTTCTCCAAAATCCAGGCCACCTCATCCCAATCTTTAGCAAGGAAAGTTCCAGAAGAAAGAGCTATCCAATGGCTCAAGATTTCTGAAGAAAAACCCAACTCTCATCCTCACCCTTGAGGTGAGGGTTTAGGAGATTTGGTTCCATATAAAAGGAGGCAAAAAAAGCAGCCCTAATAGAGGACAACGAGGAAAAAAGAGGGGCGGCGGAAGAAAGAAAAACAGAAAAAAAGGAGAGAAAAAAGGGGAAGAAGAGCAGAAAATTTCTGGAAAAAAGCTGGTGAATCAGCCTAGTTCGGGGGGACTTTTCTCCTTAGTTATAGATCGGTTTCGAGTGATTTTTCTTTCAGTATTTTCCTAAGGCAGAGGGGAATAACTTTTGTGTTCAGAATTTTTTCTGAAAAACATCAGAAACCCTTCAAATCTCAGCCCAAACTTCGCTCTTTGAAAATTCTTCCTGTAGAATTTTGAGCCGGGGTTGATTTTCGGACCCTATTTCTTCTCAAAATCCGCCCTCGATTTAGTCATTTAGGGGGTTTTCTTTGTTACTGCACCATATATGTTATTTAAATAGCAACTTTTGTTCAGAAAAGTTCTTAAAAAAACGTCTCCATCCCCTCCAAATTTCAACTCGAAAAATGCTGGTCGTCAGCTCTTGGACGTTCTTCAGCAAAAATTCGCGGCTTCGAATTCTGCATCCGGACCCATTGTTTCAACCCCTACTTGTTCATTTGACTCCGTAAAGCTCAAAAAGGTAGTCCCTTTTATCCCCCTCTTTGTCATATAAGCGTAGATCCATGCTAGATTCGTGAAGTCCATGTTGCATTTTGTTTCTTTATTTTTTTGCTGATGGTCATTAATTCAGATTTTCTGCTATAATCATGGTTAAACCTAGTGTTTGAGGATATAAGATTTGGTTAATGTTGGGGGTTGCATTCGTTTGTCATCTTGATTCAAAGCTTTGATGTTTGGTTGGATGTTTTGTTTGATGAAATGCGGCAAGCAAAGAAACCCAGAAAAGTTACAGAACATGAAATGAGGAAGAAAGCTTCTTTGAAGCTTTGCATGACAATTTTCCAAAAACTACATTTTGACCCCTAATTTTCTAACTAATTTTACTATGGCCCAAAATCTGAATATTTGAACCAATTTTTGCCCACTTAAGTTTTAATCCTCCTTTTATATTTTCAGTGAGTTGTTGGGTAGGTTAATTCTAAAATTTATGGTATAATTAGGTTTTAATAATTTTTAGTTATTTTATTATTCTGTTGGGTTTTAATAAAAATTAGATGAGAATTGGATTAGGTTTAATTTAATTGGGTTTTGATTGTTTGCTTGTTTATTTTGATTAGGTTTTGGTTATTTTTTTACTGGATTTGTAGCTCAGGCTTGGAGGTCAAAAGCCCGTAATTTTGTTTGGGCTGATTTGGTGAAAGAGTAGGCTTGGCCTGTTTATTTTTCTTAGGGCTTTGGTTGGGCTGAAATGGCTTGACCCAAGCAAAAGATATAAATGGCCCGTTGGCCCATCTGCTTGGGAAATACGGAAGCATTTAGTTGCAGGCTAGTCCCTAACTTTCTATGTATTTTTACTATGGCTCTAAAAAATTTTGCTTTCTTTCAATTAGGTCTCTAGTTTAATTACAATTTGGTTTCTAAACTTTATTTTTCTTTAATTTTGACCCTTAATTTTTGTGATAATTATAATTTGCTCCCTAAAACTTTCTTAATTGTTGCAATTAGGTCCCTAACAGTTTTGATTTCTTAAATACAAGTTGTTATCTTCTTTAATTGTTAATTGTACTTCATTTAAGTGCTTTAATTGGTGGATTTCATGATAATTTCTATTTTTTTATAATTAAATTGGTGCATTGATCATTTTGTTAATTTTAGAGCATAAGTAGGGTAAATTTCACTCCATTTGGCCACCACATCAATGGAGGTAACCTCTTTTATTATTCTAAACTCTTTTATGTGCTCCAATGTGTTTTTATGTGTAATTGCATGTTTTGAGTGCTTTTTCTTTTAATTATTCATTTTTATTCATTTTAAGTTTTATTTATTTTATTTTATTTTGATAATTATTTGAGACGCATTAAAATGCCAAATTGTAATAGATAGGTGATCAAGACATGTATTTAGCTAGCTTATGTAGTAGATAGGTTTTTATTTTTACTAAAATATATTTAGCTAGATAAATGTTATAGTTTTTAAATTTCCCCCTTTAAATTGTAGTTAGGACCCTAAATTAGATCCTTATGTGTATGTATTTGCTTGCATGTTTATGCGTTTATGTGTGTACTCCTTTTCTTAGGATCCTTGCATCTAGATATTATGCTTCCGTGCTATGTGCTCTAAATGTTTATGTGTTTACTTGCTTTAATTATGTTTATACGATTTTTTATATTATAATAAATGCATGACGTCACCATACTAATCCAACGCTAGTTGTGGTCTATTTTCTCGATTTCTCGCTAGTCCAACACTAGTGAGAATTTATAGACGTAGGCTAGTCCAATGCTAGATCCTTTAGGCCGTCCACACGCTAGAATCACATGCTTGCGTGACAATCACAATATTTCATGCATATTTTCTATTTTTAGAATCTTTATCATTTTGCATGATATTTCCTCTATATGTATATCCCTTATCCCTATGTACGAAACATAACATTTTAGACTTACATTCCATTTAAGAAAAACTAGAAATAGGTTAGTGCATTTGCCTGATTAGATTAAGGAGTACACTTCAAATATGAGAAATGGACGAGTATGACGTCTTAGCCTTAGCACGCTCGTATCTCCTTTATAAAAAGAAAAATTTAGTCACGAATCTTAGTCCCCCATACCCGTTATGTTGCATTCTTCTTTTTATGTCGCGTATATTCATATATTATAATTTTTTCTTTTCTTCAAGTCTCACTTTTTGCATATTCGTGACCTTTTCTAAGAATCATTTTGGACATCATAATTAATGGGATTTGTACCGATTAAACTTTGAAGAGATATTTCGACCCTCCCAATATCCATTAGGTCTAGGTTTGTATCCATACAATAACATCCAAATGTGATAAGTTTTATAGGTTAAATTAAGAAAATTTTGGACTAAATCACGCAACTAACCTTGGCTAGATTGAAAGTGTAAGGATCGAAAACAACCTAAGAGGGGGGTGAATTAGGTAGGTTAAAAATTGGCCAAGTTTGTGTATAACAATACGTAAATATTATAATTAAGTTTGTGTAAGGATTATAATTAAGCTTGTGTTACTTTTTGAATACTTGCCCTCTTTTTCTAAAAGACCACACAATGGAGCAATGAATGAGAAAGCACAAGTGCTTATGAGTAGAAGAGATGAGCAATTTATATATCAAAACAGAAAGTAAAAGAGATAAAGGATCAAACCAAATACCAAACTCCTCTTGAGTTTGAATGTCACTTTATAGAGCAAGTTTTTTCAAGTTGATCAACTTACAACCAATCTCTTGTGTACAAGGGAAGAATCACTTCCTCCTTGCCCCAAGTCACACTTGGTCAAGCAAGGAAGTTTTACTATCACTCAGATAATCCTCACAAAGTTACACTATTGAAGTAACTGAAACACACTTGAAGAACTAACCGAAAATTATACAACTAAGAGTACAAATCTTCTTTTAAGAGTATTCTTGCACTTGAATCACTCTAGATATAATGTAGTCTCAATGTGTAAAGTTTTTTTGAAAGTGGTTGACTTTGTCCTATTTATATGGGACCAAAAAATTCCTTAATTAATACTTCCAACGGACAGAAGGTAGTTGAAGAGTCAACTAGCCGTTGGTAGTGTCGGACGTCCGGTAGACCACTTTCTAGCTCCGATCATAGGCAGTGAGCTCAAGAATTTTTCTTGAATTATTTCGAACGTCCGGTACCTTCAATGTATGCGTCCGAGCGTAGGGGGTAAAACTGAGAATTTTTCTTCAATTCTTTTCGGACGTCTGGTGCTTCCAAAGTTTTGCGTCCGAAGTGTCGCAACGTTTGTCGGACGTCCGGTGCTCTGATAATGTGCGTCCGATCAAGATCAGTGAGCTTAGAAGGAATGACTCAATATCCTCGGATGTCCAAGGGTGAAGTTCTTCATGCGTCCAAAGTTGCGCAAAGGTTGTCGGACATCCAATTCAGTCTTCTTGTGCGTCCGACAGTAGTTTCAGCATCCTTTGTGCTTAATTTTTGACCCTGTTTTGCTCCATTTCTGAAAAGGTCTATTTAGAGAACATTAGTAACATCCATTTGTTTTGTAATCATCAAAAGTTATGGACTGAGATAAACAGAAAGGGTGCCTTGGATTTTATCTTTATCTCCCTTTTTTCAACCATGACTCTTGAGCCATTTTCTCTTGTTTTTCGAAGATTTGGAGTAGTCTAAAATGGGTTTTCTCTATTTTTATTTTAAAATTCATTGTTTAGGTGATTTGGTACACCTTAACTCAATTCCAAGTGGCGACTTCTTTTTAGACTATTATTTTGGGCCAAAGTCGTCGCACTTTTTAAGTCCCATTTTAGGCAATTTTTCTTTATTTATTCTCTAAAAATCAAAAACTCATTTTCATTAAAAAATTAATCAAAAAATTCATTTTTATAACTCGTAATTTTGTTTTTTCAAAAAATGGGGCACGACATCAACTATCCCCTATACACAAAAAGGACTATCAAAGTGCGCTATCCTAGTCCATAACAGAGCCAGCAAACTCTTTCGCATGAGTAGAGCTAGCTGCATCTCCCTTTGTAGGGGCTCCGTCGCCCTAACCCTCCACAGGTGCATTAGCGCCAATTGCGCCCCACACTCGTCAATGATACCCCTAACTCGATCCCTGACCTCTCTAACCGCCCTAGTGAGGCGGATATTAACTGCCTGTAGTTGCTCTCTAAAAGCATTCGTCCTGTCCTGCTCCATCAATATATCCTCCCAGAGCTCCTGAATCCTATCAACCTGCATCCTCATGATGCCTCTCATCCTCTGAATCTCAGTCTGAGCCCTACGATTAGATCCAGCTAACCTTCTCCTCTCGTCATCTACAGCTAGGACTACTCAGTCAGGATACGAGTAGATCCTCTAACAATCATAGGGCCAAATCCGGCGCCCAAGTCCCCAGCGCCGGATCCTCATTACCATTGTTCCCTACTTCTATGTCCTACATGACAACAGAAGAAGAAACTTAGACTTACCTACCAAATTTAAACCCTAGCACTTAAAAGTCAATACCTAAACTTAAGTTAAAGTGTATTTTCACACCACTCCGTCCACCTTTCACACCCTAGCACTTCATATCTACAGGGTTCCCTATTCAATCCAGATTACTTCGAAACCTAGACTCTGATACCAACTGTGACAACCCCACCTCTCCTATGGGCGTACCCTAAGGTATCAGTGGGTCGCCTGCCTATCTCTCACCAGGACTAGTTAACTAATCACAAAAAGAAATCCAATATCCAATCTTACCACAAAATACGCTAAATACATCAAATACATATAGTTGTCTGTCGAAACAACTTAAAATACAAAAGAGGGTTTAACTTAAAATTCACATTCAAAATAATGTAATACCCTAATCACTTAGTCTAACAAAAACAAAAGCTAAGTGCTAATTTCTCGAATCACGAACCAACCCTGCTAAGGAAAACAAAAGAAAAGGCATGAGCTTGCACCCAGTGAGGTCTAAGAAAAACATGCAATTTAAAAAAGCAATTAATTCACATATTTAAGTCACAAGAAACATAAACAAGACATATCATATAAGCACATCAATAAAAATTGATATGTAAATCAGTGAGAATACTGAGCACTAGCAACCACTCGATCAAGTAGTAATTCAAGTAGTTGACACTCCGTCAACTTTCATGTCCATGTAGAATCTCCATTTCACACCACTCCGTCCACCTTTCACCCCCTACCGGGCTTGCACACTAACAAAATTTCAAAGATTGGTATTACTCAAGTATTCCCAGAACAGTATGGATCCAACACATATACATTATCCAAGGTTATCTAATCGAGTTGACCAAGCTATTGCTGGCTCAATCTTGAAGAACTAGCCATTCGATTTTCGGGCCCCCACATATCATTAATATCATATTACATTCACTTATAGCAATAACAATTCAGTAGGGTCGAGTGCGATAAGGTACATACTCGCCCGTTCATCAACAAGTTCAAAAGAATGACAGTTCATAGTCATATCATTTTCTCAAGCTCATTGACATATCAAGCATTTATATAGTGTTACCATGCACCTAGAACACTCACCAAATAGCACTTAAACATCTACAGAAGGATCGCCTATACGCTCAGTTTGAAACCCTGACAGACAAATACAACATTTAAGTGAATTGATTTGGTGAATACTAAGGGTTCAAATTAGCACGAAAACTTTGTTTTCAAATTAGCCAACTTTAGTGTCTTAGACACTTCAACCCATTTAGGACTTCAAATTGACAATTCGGGTAAAAATACAACTTCCCATTAGGGCAAAAGCATTTCAAAAGTTTGAACAAGGCTTTCCACTCTTACAAGCTTTCTAGCAAACAAATCATAGCAAAAGTCCATTTTTTTCAATTACTTACGTTTGTAGTTTTTGTCTCAAAACCATTTCACAAACAAGGATCAAAGTTTAATAAGGTTTCTTGAACTAGACCAACCAAAATTTCATTAAAACAAGAATCCAAAGTCAAATCAATCCATAAAGTTGTCAACCACTAAACCTTGAAGAAAATCTCACTTTTCTCCCTTTTAGCTTCAAATTTTTTATTTAAAACATTATACATACCAAGATCAAAGTCCAATAGATCCTTTTGAGCTAAATTCCACACAAAATAGTTTTTAAAATAGAAAATTACAGCTAGAGTTTTAACTCGCAAATTTGGCCAGCTTAGGCCATATTTTCCATCTTTTGCAACTCTATTTTTTTCCATTAAGATAACCCACATCACCACTTCATTTTCTTACAAATTTTTCAACATACTTCAACCAACATACATAGAGTCAAGTAGCATCAAATTTCCTAAAATTTTTCCAGTACAAGTGTACAAGCAAGCAACAAATTCAAGGAAGGTAAGCTAAAATTTTGCCCATGATAATTGGCCATCTAAATAGAAATTTTAGTATATATATACTCCAATTTTCACCAACAATCACCATAAATAACACTCAAATCCTCAAGGGTTTCATCAATCATTAACCCTAGGATCTCAAGAGACAAGAATCCATCATAAATCACACTCAAATCCTCAAGGGTTTCATCAATCATTAACCCTAGAATCTCAAGAGACAAGAATCCACCAATTTCTAGCCAAATATACCAAGATATAAGCATACCAAGATCATTAAAGCATCTAGTACCAAATTTCCACAAAACTTTCAAATCCACCATAGGTTTTTCATAAATACCATAAATCTACCAAGATCTAGTCCAAAATTGCTTGAAAAGCAAAAGAATGAAGTAGATTAGTCACTTACCTCTTCAAAGCTTCATACCCTAGCAAGATTAACCCAAGAAGATCTCAAGATCAACTCCTAGGAGCCTTTTCCTCTCAAGATCTTCCAAAAGTGCAAGTAGATTGGTGGAAGGAAAGCTTGGCTCTTCAAAAATTTCAAGAAGAGTGAAGTTTCTCTCTCTCTCTCTCTCAATTTTGGCCAGCCAACAGGAAAAAATGAAGGTCTTTTTGTGACACCCCCACTTCTCCCTATGGCGAATCAAAGGGTATCCGCGAAACACCTGCCAACTCTCGCCAAGACTCAAGACAATTCGATTCACGCTTAACAATACATAACGATTAATACAAGTTAAATAAAGAAAAGTCGCTTCCATAATCGAATATCCAAGTCTTACACCACAAGTTCAAAATACATCAGCTATCCAATTCTTACATCTGGTATCCAAAATATACATCAATCCCCAAAATATATAACAGCCAAAATGTCTAGTCATTTACATTGAAACCCTAATACAAAAGTACATTCAAAGGGGTTTCTCCAATTTCACTCCATGTCCTTTTCAGTTAAGGAAAACAAATCTACGGGGTGAGCAATTGCTCGTGTGGCCGAGAAAACACACATGCAAGCACGTTGTTCAAGTAACAATTCCATTTGATGAGTAAAACAATAATATTCAAGTAACTAACAATTCGAGCTAGAAAAGTAAATAGAAATAATTCAAGGATATAGGATCTCTCAGGAGTTATTTTTTCACTTGCAAGATCAATAACCTCCACGAGTTGACACTCCGTCAATCGGGTAGGCTATAGTCCGTACAACTTCACTTATCATGTCCCCGTTCACCGTTACATACCCTTGTACCGGGCCCGCCTGTCGCTTGTTTAAGGCGATACTGCTCGAGTATGCCAAGCAAGACCTCTCAATAGGTCAAGCTTATGTTTTCTCATGGTTCACCAAGGAACCCGACCAAGCCCATGCCGACTCGAGTCCAAGGTTGGCCAGTGAGAATTGGGTATCCCCCAATTAACATTTATAAGTCGAGGAGATTCACTCCAATGACGTATACAGTCATAGCATACCATTTCATTCATTCAATCATTCAATATATTTCAATCATTTATTTCATTCAATTCATTCCATATATTTCAATAAATTCAATCACAATTCATTCAAATGAGAATGAGTGAGTAAAGTACACACTCGACTCAGCATTTTCAAAATATTCGATTATCAATAACAATTAACACGTAACACGTATTTCACACACTTGACACTCACTAATCAAAAACAAGGAAGTAGTGCCCACTTGAGGGTTCAGGCATCCACCGTGGGATCCTCTTGAAGGTCCTCTTGAGTGTCCGAACAATTAATAATGAACTATTACACACTATAGGTTAAAAATCCCAAATTATCCAGAAAGATTGCACACTTGTACAATCTAGAAAAATATCATGAAAATGAGCCTTAATTACTCGCAAATCGAGACTCAAAAGTGGGGTTTAATAATACAAGGAAAAATCTAATTTTCATCTTGAAATCAAGTGTAAAACAGTCAAGCAATCTCGAAGGAAAATAGAGAGTGCTAAGGACTCAATTTCCTTTAAGTTCGGAAATTTCAGATTTGAGGTGTGATTTTTGAAAAATTACATCTCACTCTCTGTAGGTCCAAAATTGGAGAACTTGGTACGGTTGGAAACTTCTTCCAAAGTACTAAAAATTCTTAGAAGACACTTTTCCATGATTCAAAATGAAAGATACTCAAAATTCGGGTCAAAGTTGCTGATTTGGACTCCTCGGACAGATTTGGGGTTGGTTTTTGGCCAATTTTGGAAATTTGGCAAAATTCACAGAATGTCAACTAACCTCTGAAATTTGGAACTCAATTACAGTTAGAATCAAAGTTTAAAATACAAGAAATGAAACAAGAATCGGACTTTTGAGTGCCAAGATATAGCAGCTCAAAGTTGCTGAAAATTTCTTACTGAACAAGGGTTTTCCAAATTTGAAACATGAAGTTTGAGACTTTGGTTGGGCATCAAAATGGATTTGGAATGGCACCAAATTTGGTAGTATTACCCTACCCCATAAGGGCTATTCCTCTGTCAAATTTCATGCAAAAATTCGCACGGAAGGTCAGTAACGAAGCCACTAAATTTCCAAGAATTTCCAAGGCAAATCTACCTTGTACTTCCGTTTTCCTTTTTCTAACTTTTGGCCAATGAAATTAACTCAAATTTGGTTCATTTATGAAGAAAAAGTCTGAGAAACATCCAAAATACATTTGGTAGGTGATTGACACCAAAAGTTTCAAAATAACAAGTCCCAATTCGAAATAAGCCATTGGCTAACCCAAAATTAGGGTTTTCTTTCTCTGATGCAGTTCTGTAATTTGGCCATAACTCACTCAATTCAACATGGAATTGGGTGTGGTTGGTGGAGTTGGAAACTAAATTCATAAGGCTACAATTTTACAGAGGAAATCATTTTAAAATTCTGTCCATAACTAGCTCATATTCGAGCAACAAGTCGCAGCACACAACAGGTTTTCCAACACAGCAAAGAAACAGGACAGGTGATTTTGAAAGGCTGGTACGATTCACTCAAGTAGAATCAAGGGATACATTTTATACCGTTAGAAAACTGGAAGTGTCTAATTTCTAATCCATAAACAGCACTTGATTTTGACGTTGAAGCAAAGAGGTATGGTCATTTGAAATTCGTTGCCAGAGTAACTCTGGACACGTTTTCCAGCCATGAAGAAATTTCGAAATCCAAACATTTACCCAACCAAATCAAGTGATTTTTGGTGGAAACTTTCCACACAACCTATACAACATATCTACATCAAAATCAAGTCAATTTAACCACAAAAAAATCACACCAAAGGTTTGACAAGAACAGGGCGGATTCGACCCTTCTTCATGCATCACTTCTTTTGATTTTCTTTTCACTTTTTCTGCTTATCTCTACTAGATTAACACTTAATCAACACAAATAACATCCAAAATCATCAAATCAGATCATCAAGTCCATTGTGGGATTTCATAGAGCCCACTCACATGATTTTCAACAATCTAAAGCAACCCACATGAAGCTACAAGCTTCTAAATATAATCTAACTTACAAAAGCTAAGATTCAAGGGTTGGATGATTAGCTACCTCCTTAGATGATGAAGTCAGAAATTTTCAATCCTTTGAGCTCCAAAAAAACCGTGAGAATGAAGCTCTTCTCCTAACTCAACATGATCTCCAAGTTATTTGCAAGGTGTGGTAGGAATTTGAGATGATTTGGTGCAAGATTGAGTGAGATGAGATGAAGAAATTTTTGCTCCTTCTTTCTTGTTATTGTACGGCTACTTAGAGAGAGAAAGGAGAGAGTTGTGGCTGATGGAAAAGCTTCTAGAGAAAACTTGGTAGTTGGCTCTAAGGTGCACAAAAGTCAACTCTCCAATAATGCGCGTACACGTGCGTTTTGTGCCCATTTCCTCTCGGATTTGTTTCATTTTGCACTAAATCTCCAATGCACTTCCATTAATAATATTATTATTCACTCTTAATAGTCTAAAAATAAATGTCCAAAGTCTCTCAATTAATCGCGCACACAAAAACGCGTACTTCCGATTTGTGCGCAATAGAGTGAAATTTCTAAGAAATTCTTACAACGATAGTATTACTAACTAATACTTGAGTATTTAAACATAAAAATAACTATTTTAACACTAATGTATGAGTCTTCAATCTCCAAACTCACTGTACTCTCAAATCGATTATTGCCTTCGAACGCGGATTCACTATTCTTACTAGACGAACTTCCAAAAATTAAATTTTGTAACAAGTCATTTTAAAAATATATGTAAATCATAGTTCCATTTAATTGGATCCAAAAGGGTTGGAATAAAATATTCGGAGCAAACAAGCAATTAAATATTTAAATAAGCTAGTAATAGGAATTTAAAATAGGTAAATTTACGAGTCCTCACATCATCTCCCCCTTAAGAAAATTTCGTCCTCGAAATTATACCTTGATTTGTGAACAGGTCTAGATATTTTTCTCGAATTGCTTCTTCAACTTCCCAGATTGCTTCCTCTAGCCCATGGTTCCTCCAGAGAACTTTTACCAATGAAATTCGTTTATTTCTTAATTCTTTCACCTTACGATCCAAAAGCTTTACCGGTTTCTCCTCATAGATCAGTGTCTCATCAATTTCAATACTTTCCGGTTGCAAGATATGAGAAGGGTCTGGATGGTATTTTTTAAGCATAGACACGTGAAAATTGTTGTGGATCCGAGACAAACTCGGCGGTATGTCCAACTTATACGCTACATTTCCCACGCGCTGGATAATCTTATAAGGTTCTACAAATCT
Source organism: Coffea arabica (assembly GCF_036785885.1). Classification (NCBI taxonomy): domain Eukaryota; kingdom Viridiplantae; phylum Streptophyta; class Magnoliopsida; order Gentianales; family Rubiaceae; genus Coffea; species Coffea arabica. The sequence goes on from NC_092329.1 coordinate 42,721,240, forward strand.
CGATTGTAACTTCTTTCCTCTTCTTGCCATCAAACTCGCTTTCAGAGGTGTAATCTTAAAAAATACTAGATCTCCAACTACAAATTCTAAATCCTTCCTTCAGTTATCAGCATAACTCTTTTGACAACTTTGTGCGGTATAAATCCTTTGGCATACCAACGTCAGTTTTTCATTCACCTCCTCAATCCAAGGCACTGTAGTTGGGTCTAAAATTTTGCGTTCACCTATTTCATCCCAACAAATCGCAGATCTATACTTCCGACCGTAAAGTGCTTCATACGAGGCTATTTGAATAGAAGAATGGAAGCTATTGTTATAAGCAAATTCCACCAATGTCAAATACTTACTCCAACTCTCTCCAAAATTCAAAACACAAGTTCTTAACATGTTCTCAAGGGTTTAAATTGTCCTCTCAATTGTCTATCGGTCTAGGGATGGTATGTAGTAATGAAATTCAATTTAGTCCCCAACACTTCTTGAATCTTTTGCCAGAATCTTAAAACAAATCTAGGGTCTCTATCAGACACAATACTTACAGGTATTCCATGTAACCTGATAATCTCATCCAAGTATAATTTAGCTAACTTCTCCAATAGGTACTTCATACTAATCGGTAGAAAATGAGTCGATTTGGTCAATCTATCCACTATTACCCAAATGGCATCATGACCTCTTTGTATTTTCGGTAACCCTGATAAAAAATCCACAGTGATTGTCGCACCCCATTTTTTCACGATGGAAAAAAGAAAGATGTTTACAAAAGATGTGATTTTATTTAAAAATAAGTGAAAAGTGACCTAAAATGGAACTTTAAAAATGCGACAATTTGGGTCCAAAATTTAGTCTAAAAGGGTTTTTAAGAAAAATTAGGAGTCGCCACTTGGTATTGAGTTTGGGTGCACCAAGTCACCCAAAAGTGTTTTTAGATAAAATAAAACCCCATTCGATAACTCCAAGTCTTTGAAAAATAAGAGAAAATGGATTCGGAAGTCACGGTTGAAGAAAGAGAAGGCAAATGTTCGATTAACTCAAACCTAAGGCACCCTTTCAACCTAGTCTAAGCTAGTTGCGATGTTTAGTCAAAATTTTCCTAATTTAACCCTTAATTTTATCACATTTGGATGTTTCCTACATAAATGCAAATATAAAATATCGAAAGTGACAAAATATCCATTCAAGGGTTTAATTGATACCAATCGCATTACTTACGAAGGCCAAAATAATTCCTTGAAGGGGTCACGAGTATGCGAATGATGAAGTTAAAAGAAAAGAAAAGAAAATTAAATTATATACATAGGGTATAAGTGATTTTAAAAAAAAAAGAATGCAACATAATGGGTACAGGAGATGAAAACTCATGACATAATTTTCTTATATAAGAATTAATGTGGTATTTAAACTAAAGAGTTATAATCACCTATATCCATGTTCAAAGAATAATTATCCTAATATGAACAAGCAACTGAACTGTGAGGACCCGTAAATTTTTCTTATTTTATATTATTTTATTTTATTTTCTCTCATGCATTTTCTTCACTATACCCTATGATATTGATTTTCTAGAAATTTTATAAGTGAATAGAGTTTTTAAATCATTTTCCTGATATAAGTTAGTTCATATTAAGTTTAGAGTGCATTATGGACGTGGGACCCGCTAGTGCGCTAAGTGCGATAAAATTTTGCCGATTAATTGAAGTTTTGTATAAAAAAATATTACTGTACAAGGTGCTAGGAGACAATTAGATGTTAACTAGATAAATTACCATTGGTAGATAAAAGGATAGAATTGAAACCATAAAGGACCACTTCTCACAAAACTATTGGAACTTGGACTTTGACCAACCTTTCTTACCTTTCCTAAAATCAATTTTGACCAACATTTCTCTTCATTTTTTGAGCTTGCATGGCCGAAACTTTGAGGGAGAGAAAGGGAGAGAAACCATCATCTTCTACTTCAAATTCTTGTCCAAATCTTAAGTTCCAACCGATTAAATCACAAACTACTCCATAAAAGTGCTAGTTACGGTAGTTTCCAAGGTGTTTGTGAAGTTAATTTGGGAAGAAGAACTCTAAGCCACCATCTTTCTTGAGGATCCAAGATATTTTGCTTGCAAAATCCCTCTTTGTTTCTAATAGTTGTCAATTAGTGGTTTAAAATTGTAGTTTTGGTAGTTTTATGAGCATATTTCATAATTTGAAGTAGTATTATGGAAATTTCAGTTTTTATGGTGATTTTTCTGCCCTCATGAGATGAGTAATGGTTGGCCATGGAATGATAGCTTTATATTGGGTGAAATGAAGCTTTGGTATGCTAGTTTTGGTTACCTAAAGAAATTTCAGTTTATGTGCACAAATTCCAGCTTAGGGTTAGTAATCTGCTCTGATTTTACACTGCATGTTCATCCTTGAGAGGAACCGAATTAGCCCTTTCTCAAACATAAAAGTTGTAGGTAATTGAGTTAGCTAAGTACCTGTAAAATTTCAGCTCAATCGGAGCACTGTAGCATGTAAAATGACCGAAATACCCTTGACTGCCTATAAACCTTGTTTCGCGGACAGTTTTCTGTATTCTTGGAGATTTTCATTTTTGACCCTGAAAATGCATGTTTTAGCTTTGGAGGCTTTCATAAGAAATGTAGGTATATCTATTAGCTTCGAAACGCCATAAGATTCGTTTCAATTCGATAAGTGTAGCTTCAGTTGTGGTTGTTATGCCGAAATGTACGTTTATGATTTGTATGTAGAATTGTGGTTGATTTGAGATGAGTTGATGTTGGTTGTAGGATGGAAAAGTGAGCAAATTTAGGGGAGATGCTGTCCAATTTTCTAGGCCGTTTGGTTCCTTTAAGTTTGAGTTGCCTTTTTGGTAGAAATGAAGGGCTTTTGGGTTATTCAAACCCTAGGTCCTCTCGTTACATTTTCGTTCCAAAATCACGCTTTTGCACCCTTGCATTCGTAGTTCGTTTGGTTAGGCAGATGACTCATAGTTGAATTTCATTTGTGAATGTTGTTCCCATAGGAACCATAATTGTTTTACTTTGATCATTTTAGGACGTGCTGGTGATCCAGGAAGTACTTCCGGGGGGGAACGTTTGAATTTGTTTTAGTTGAACTAGTGAGTGTACCACTCCCTTCATTGTTGCTTAACTTGGTTTCTGTACATGCAATCTGTGATATGAATGACTATATTATCTGTTTATTCTGTTTGAGACGAGGGTGTACTTCATCACACTCGTTCTTTTGTCTGTCTATATGCCTATTTATTGTGTGAATTCGAATCTGTTATCTGTATCTGTTCTGGCGTCGTTTGGAAGCTTGTATCCAACGACCTTTCTGTGACCTCTGAGCTCAAATCCTGTGGTTAAGTTACTCGAGTCAAGTCGGCAAGGGCCTGGTCGATTAGATAACGAACCACAGTAGTCTGTTTTAGGAAATCTTTGGGTATTGGAGACTCTGGATTTCCTGTATACTCGAGTATTACCACTTTTGTTTCTGTTGAGGTGTTCGGCCCCGGTAAAGGGTAAGTTTGGTGGACGGAATTTGGTGTAAAGTGGGGGTCAACGGACATGGTTGTTCTTCATACGTTGACGGAGAGTTAAGGAGTTTGGATCAAATACTACAACAGGAAATTTTGGGCTCCTGAGAGCCACCCGTATCCTTTCTATCTAAGGTGCTTGTTCATTTCTTTATTTGATTTGCATATGTGACTAATTTAATATGAAATTTCATGATTCTTAATTGCTATTATTTTGGTACCTCATTGAGCGTCAGCTGACCCCCTTTCCGTTATCTTTATTTTCCTTACAGGAAACCACACTTTGAACCATGATTTTGAGAAAAGGGTTGAACTAGTGTAAACGTTCTTTTGTTAGCTTTTGTGTAATCAAAACCCTAATTGTTCTTTAATTACGTATCACGCTTTTAATTGTAAAGTTTTCAATGTATGTATATAAGTATTTTATCATGTACATTAAGTGTATTCATTTGAAATGGTACCTTTGCATTTGTTGAGATGCTACTTGTAACCATTGGGCGATCGAACAAGCGCAGTATTTGAACAAGGAAAGAAATTTCTGGCGGGACTGTTCACCAAATCCGGCCATGTATCCGGCCATTTCTTGGCCGGATATCTGGCCTGATTAGCAGGGGTTTTTGAAAAATTTTGGGTTACTCACTGCCTCATATCCGACCAGCGATCCGGCCGGATCCGGCCATATCTTGATCGGATTGTGATGTGTCCACTTTCCATTTGCATTTTCGTCTTCATTTTCATTTCCGTTGAGGCGTTTAATCGAAATACCATGGTACCTTATGGTGCAGAACTCATGTTTCTCAACTAAGTAGTTTTCGATTGATTGTTCTCTTGGGGATTCGTTTGTGCGCTTATCGGGTTTGTGTGATTCGACTCCGTATTCCTGGTGAAAGTTGGGCAGACGGTTTGCCGAACCCTTTGGTTCACCTTAGGGTGAGGATTGACACTTATACCTAGTTACTTATTATGATTCATTAACTTGCCTGGCAGGCTATCACTTGAGTTCCACCAAATCCGCGAGATGGCACACTTGATTGGTATGTATAAGGAAATCGAGATTCTTCGAAACGAAATAGAAGTTCAAAAGAGATTAGCCGAGTACTGAGAAGAGTAATGGAAACATGAATATTCGGAGAAAATTGAGCTATTGCACGAGAACATAGAACTGAAAAGGCAATGCGAAGGGATTTCAGCAGAGACTTTAGCAAGGGCACAAATTAATACTTTTACGGAAGTTCCAGAGAAAATCCAAAAGATAGAAATTTCAGGTGCACAGGTGGAGGCCTCCCATGCAAAGAAAAGGGGTGTACTTAGTGAAATTCAAAGGCAAGAACAAGGTGATTCAGGTAGGCCACTCGCTAAGGTAGGTAGAGTAACTAGTGGTGTGAGAATTTTAGGGTCACCTAAAGAAGATACTCCGAGAAGGGCCTCACCAGGAGATCAAATCTCAATTCCACATCTATCTTGTGACTATTGTGAAAAAATCAATCATATTGAGGTGAATTGTTGGAAAAGAAAGGAAAAATGCCTGCATTGTGGGGGTGCCAATCATCGGGTTGCTAACTGCCCAGTTGTACTACGCAAAGGGAAAAGAACCCAGCAACCAATCAAGACTAATCCTGGACAGACGAAGGGGAAAGGAACTGGATCGAAAGTACTTGTTTGGCTGAATTTCCTAGAGCAACTTCAGGTCTCTGACTCGTCTGAGAACGTAGAAGGTATGATCTGCCGTCTAACGCAGATTTTGATAGATTCCGTTGAGAAGAAAATTTTAAAGAACGAAATTTCGTTAAGGGAGAGAGTGTGCGAGGACCCGTAAATTCTCTTATTTTATATTATTTTATTTTATTTTCTCTCATGCATTTTCTTTACTATACCTTATGATATTGATTGTCTAGAGATTTTATAAGTGAATAGAATTTTTAAATCAGAACCGACTCCCGACCCCGGTGTGCCAGCGAGGACGCTGGGTTCCCTAAGGGGGGTGGAATGTCATGCTCCCACATCGACTAGGGAGAAAATCTGGGCTGCTTTGATAAGCCTATTGTGGTATCAATCACCTCGACAAGGCCTTTTGGTGAGGTGCGGGTGCCTGTTATTATAAGGATCGAAAACAACCAAGTGGAAGAGATAAGTAATGTAAAGATCACAAATGTGACAGTAAGTAAATAAAATGAAAAGAATTGCAAACCAATTAACTACCCAACTCCTTTTGAGTTTGTAGATTAATTCAAATAATATTCTTCAAATTGATGAATTACAATCACTCTTGTATACAAAGGAAGGTTCACCTCCTTTTTGTCTCGAACTCTACTCGGTCAAGTTAGGAAGTTTTACTATCCCTCGAGACAACTCTCACAGAACTACACTCATGAAGTATTCACTCACAAATGAAAAATTTACAATGAATCTCACACCACTAAGACTAAAAATCTTTTTTGGAAAGTGTTTTCTCACTAAAATTACTCTAGATCTTTTGTATCTTCAGTGTACAAAAGTTGTTTGAAGATTCTGACCATACTCTATTTATAGGAGACCAACAAAGTGCTTCATTAATGTTTCCCACAGATAGAAAGTAGCTGAACAGTCAACTAGCCGTTGGAGTATCGAACGTCCGGTACTCTTGTTTTTTGCATCCGACAGCAGGTAGTGAGTTTGAGAAATTTTATTTAATTCTATCAGACGTCCGGTATTATCTTTGTGAGTGTCCGACAGGTTTCGTCGAGTTTGAATGATCCTATAGGATGTTTGATGCTTGCATCTGATCGATGTCAGTGAACCAGAGGGAATGTCTTATTTCCTTCGGATGTCCGGTGGTAGAGTTCTTCATGCGTTCGAAATTGCGCAATGATTATCGGACGTCCGATCCAAGTGTCTGATAGCTTTCAACAGCCTTTATCCCTTACAATTGCACTTATTCTTTGAATCTGATTTGCTTTACAACTGAAAATATTTCTAGAAGAGATTTTAGTATTATCCATTGTTTTATAAACATCAAAAGTTAGGAACCAAGGTCAATATTCTCCCCTTTTTTGATGATGACAAAACAATGGTTGAAAGAAAGAAAAAGATTCAGCATATGAGCATAAGTTCCCCCTCACTCATTGCATCCAAACTTATAATCTCAGAAAACTTCTCCCTTATACATAACATCCATTTCTCCCCCTTTTTGTCATCATAAATTGAGAGCAAAAATCTCATACCGTAATCCAACAACAATAACAGAAAATCCAATATTCCAAATAAAAACAGAGAAATGATACCAGAATTCAGCAATCACTATATATCATTGAGATTTGATACCAAAAGAAGTACCAATATATCATAGAGAGTTTAACAAAGTAAATCATCATTAGATCAGAATTGTTCTTTTCCCTTTTTGACATCATACAAATTCAGTAATATTTAAAAATATCAAAAAAAACTCAGTTCAAAGCATCAGAAACATCAAAAAAGAATTACAAAAAAGCATTATGAACAAGAATCTCATCAATCTTACCAATATCTCCTACTTGTTTGAGTTAGTATCATGTCTAACTATCCACATGCATTTCATGCCTCTTCTCATGTTCTTTCTTACATAACAATCACTTTTCATGTGACCTTTTTGATAACAAAAATTACATATAACCAAAGAGTTATTTACATAAACAGGTTTAATAAATCTTACTTGTCTTCTCTTATAAATAGTAAATTCATTTGCATCAGAATTCAATTTCTTCTCATGAGTGCCAAAATGAGCCTTTGATTTATTATCTTGAAAATAATCTTATTTTTTATGTTGGAATAATTCATTTAAATTATCCATTGTTATTTTCAAATCACCTTGTTCCTTTTTGAGCATTTCATAAAGTCTTGTTTTTCTATCAATCTAAAAGTGTAAAATAGTTTCACTCTTTTTTAAGAAATCACTTTCACTTTTCAGTTTTTTGTTTACTTGAAAAAGACGTGCATTGTCCTGAGGAAGAAAACTAATTTTGTGTTTCAATTCCTTGTTTCTAACATACGTTTTCTTCAAACTATCACGCAATTTTTTAATGAAAGATTCAAGATCATCATCAATTTCATCATCACTATCAAATTGAGAGTTACAGATCTTTACCTTATCATCTCCAATGGCCATGAAAGCCAATTGAGCAGATTTTTTCTCTCTTCAATTTCACCATCGAAGTTGCACTCATTCCATTTGAATTGGAAATTATTGAATCTTGATTTTCTTTCAATTTTCCTCTTCTTCATTGGACACTCATTCATGTAGTGTCCAAATTGGCCACATTTATAGCATTTATCATTTTATTTTTTATTAGCCTCATATATTCCTTTGTTTATTGCATTGTTGAATTGATTAGAATCTGAATTGCTAGGTCCTGCTCTTCTAAATCTCCTTTTGTTGAGAATTCTCTTAAAATTTCTTGTGATGAAAGCAAGATCACTGTCATCAACTTTCGCATTTTCTTCATCTAGGGAGGCAAAATCATCAACATTTTAAGATGCCTTCAGAGCAATACTCCTTCTTACTTTCGCATTTTCTTCCTCTTGTACTTTAGACTTAAGATTCAGCTCATAAGAGGTTAGAAAATTAATAATAGATTTAGTAGGTAAGGAATTTAAATCTCTAATTTCTTCAATGGCTGTAATTTTACCCTCCCAATTCTTGGATAAAGCATTTAGAATTTTTCTATTTTTCTCACTTAGAGAGCATTCCTTTTCTAGAACCTCTAAATCCTTAATAAGGTCGTTGAATTTACAGTACATCTCATCAATATTTTCATGAGATTCCATCTTGAACGATTCATACTTGGTAACCAGAATAGACTTTTTTCGTTCTCTCACATACTCACTTCCTTTATGGATTTCTCTCGGTTTGTTCTAGATTTCTTTAGCAGACTTACAATCCTTGACTCTAATAGATTCATTTCAGTCTAAAGTATAATATAACACATTCATGACTTTTGCATTTAAGGTGAGATGAGTTCTATCTACAGGAGTCAGTTCACTTCTTGTTTTTGGTTTAAATTTATGAGTATTTTCATCTATAAGAGAGGCATCATTTGGACCTTCACTAATAATAAATCACAATTCAATGTCAATAGATTGCAAAAAGATAATCATTATTTCTTTCCACCTCACATAATTTGACCCATTAAACATAGGTGGTCTAATGACAGAACGTCCTTCAAAAAACATAGCATTATGGGTTATCATTTTTACTCCTAAACCGATTGAGTTTAATCTTTAGGAGACCAAACTCTGATACCAATTGTAAGAATCGAAAACAACCAAGTGGAAGAGATAAGCAATGTAAAGATCACAAATATAGTAATAAGTAAATAAAAAGAAAATAATTGCAAACCAATTAACCACCCAACTCCTCTTGAGTTTGTAGATTAATTCAAACAAGGTTCTTCAATTTGATGAATTACAATCACTCTTGTGTACAAAGGAAAGTTCACCTCCTCCTTACCTCAAACTCCACTCGATCAAATTAGGAACTTTTACTATCCATCGGGACAAACTCTCATAGAGTTACACTCATGAAATATTCACTCATAAATGAAAAGTTTATAATGAATCTCACACCACTAAGACTTACAAATCTTCTTTGGTGAGTGCTTTCTCACTAAAACTATTCTAGATCTTTTGTATGTTCAATGTGCAAAAGTTGTTTGAAGATTCTGACCATACTCTATTTATAGGAGACCAACAAAGTGTTTCATTAATGCTTCCAACGGATAAAAAGTAGTTGAACAGTCAACTAGCCGTTGGAGTATATGACGTCTGATACTCCTGTTTTTTGCGTCTAACAGTAAGTAGTGAGTTTGAGAAATTTCATTTAATTCTATCGGACGTTCGGTATTATCTTTATGAGCGTCCGACAGGTTTCGTCGAGTTTGAAAGATCCTATCGGATGTCTGATACGTGCGTCCGATCGAGGTCAGTGAGACAGGGGGAATGTCTTATTTCCTTCAGACATCCGGTGGTAAAATTCTTTATGCGTCCGAAGTTGCGCAATGATTGTCGGACGTCGGATCCAAGCATCAGACAGTTTTCAACAGTCTTTGTCCCTTACAATTACACTTGAATTTTGAATCTGATTTGTTTCACAATTGAAATTTTTTTTTGAAGAAATATTAGTATTATCCATTATTTTGTAAACATCAAAAGTCAGGGACCAAGGTCAACATTCTCCCCCTTTTTGATGATGACAAAACAATGGATGGAAGAAGGAAAAAAATTGAGCATATGAGCATAAGCTCCCCCTTACTCATTGCATCCAAACTTATAATCTCAGAATAGCTCTCCCTTACACATAACATCTATTTCTCCTCTTTTTTGTCATCATAAGTTGAGAATAAAAATCTCATACCGTAATCCAGCAACAATAACAAAGCATCCAATATTTCAAACAATAACAGAGAAATGATACCAGAATTCAGCAATCACCAACATTCCAATATATCACAGAGACTTGATACCAAAAGAAATATCAATATATCACAGAGAGTTTAACAAAATAAATCATCATTAGATCAAAATTGTTCTTTTCCCTTTTTGACATCGTACAAATTCAGTAATATTCAAAAATATAAAAAAACTCAGTTTAAAGCTTTAGAAACATCAAAATAGAATTACAAAAAAACATTATGAACAAGAGTCTCATCAATCTTACCAATATCGCCTACTTGTTTGAGTTAGTATCATGTCTAACTATCTACATGTATTTCATGCCTCTTCTCACATTGTTTCTCACATAACAATCACTTTTCATATGACTTTTTTGACAACAAAAATTACACATAACTAAAGAGTTATTTACATGAACAGGTTTAATAAATCTTACTTGTCTTCTCTTATAAATAGCAAATTCATTTACACCAAAATTCAATTTCTTCTCATGAGTGCCAAAATGAGCTTTTGATTTATTACCTTGAAAATAATCTTATTTTTTATATTGGAATAATTCATTTAAATTATCCATTCTTATTTTCAAACCACCTTGTTCTGTTTTTGAACATTTCACAATGTCTTGTTTTTCTATCAAGCTCAAAGTGTAAAACAGTCTTACTATTTTTTCAGAAATCACTTTCAGTTTTCAGTTTCTTATTTTTTTGAAAAAGTCGTGCATTGTCCTGAAGAAAAAAACTAATTTTGTGTTTCAATTTCTTATTTCTAACATAAAATTCTTTCAAACTATCATGCAATTTTTTAATGAAAGATTCAAGATCATCATCAGTTTCATCATCACTATCAAATTGAGAGTTACAAGTTTTTACCTCATCATCTCCAATGACCATGAAAGCCAATTGAGTAGATTTTTATTCCTCTTCAATTTCACCATCGAAGTTGCACTCATTCCATATGAATTGGAAGTTGTTGAATCTTGGTTTTCTTTCAACTTTTCTCTTCTTCATTGGACACTCACTCATGTAGTGTCCAAATTAGCCACATTCATAGCATTTATCACCTTATTTTTTATTGGCCTCATATTTTCCTTTATTTATTGCATAGTTGAATTGATTAGAATCTGAATTGCTAGGTCCTTCTCTTCTAAATCTCCTTTTATTGAGAATCCTCTTGAAATTTCTTGTGATGAGAGCAAGATCACTATCATCAACTTCACATCTTCTTCATCTAGGAAAACAAAATCATCTTCATCTTGAGATGCCTTTAGAGCAATGTTTTTTCTTACCTTCGCATCCTCTTTTTCTTGTACTTTGAACTTAAATTTCAGCTCATAAGAAGTTAGAGAATTAATAAGCGATTCAATGGGCAAGAACTTTAAATCTCTAACTTCTTCAATGGCAGTAACTTTACTCTCTCAATCCTTGGATAAAGCATTCAGAATTTTTCTATTTTTCTCACCTAGAGAGCATTCCTTTTCCAGAACCTCTAAATCCTTAATAAGATCATTGAATTTACAGTACATCTCATCAATGTTTTCATGAGATTCCATCTTGAACGATTTATACTTGGTAACCATAATAGACTTCTTTTGTTCTCTAACATTCTCACTTCTTTCATGGATTTCTCTAAATTTGTTTCAGATTTCTTCAGCAGACTTACAACCCTTGACTCTAATAGATTCATCTGAGTCTAAAGTACAATATAACACATTCATGACTTTTGCATTTAAGGTGAGATGAGTTCTATCTACAACAGTCAGTTCATTTCTTATTTTTGATCTAGATCTATGAGTATTTTTATCTATAAGAGAGACATCATATGGACCTTCACTAATAAAAAACCGCATTTCAATGTCAATAGATTGCAAAAAGATAACCATTCTTTATTTCCAACTCACATAGTTTGACTCATTAAACATAGGTAGTCTAATGATAGAATGTCCTCAAAATACATAGCATTATTGGTTGTCATTTTAACTCCTAAATCGATTGAGTTTAATCTCTATGAGACCAAGCTCTGATACCAATCGTAAGGATCGAAAACAACCAAGTGGAAGAGATAAGTAATGTAAAGATCACAAATGTAACAATATGTAAATAAAAAGAAAAAATTACAAACCAATTAACTATCCAACTTCTCTTGAACTTGTAGATTAATTCAAACAAGTTTTTCAAGTTAATGAATTATAATCACTCTTGTGTACAAATAAAGATTCACCTCCTGCTTGCCTCGAACTCCACTCGATCAAATTAGGAAGTTTTACTATCCCTCGGAACAACCATCACAGAACTACACTCATGAAATATTCACTCACAAATGAAATGCTTACAATGAATCTCATACCACTAAGACTACAAATCTTCTTTGTAGAGTGTTTTCTCACTAAAACTACTCTAGATCTTTTGTATTTTCAGTGTGCAAAAGTTATTTGAAGATTCTGACCATACTCTATTTATAGGAGACCATCAAAGTGATTCATTAATGCTTCCAACGGATAGAAAGTAGCTGAATAGTCAACTAGCCGTTGGAGTATCGGACGTCCAGTACTCCTGTTTTTTGCGTCCGACAGCAGGCAGTGAGTTTGAGAATTTTTTTTTAATTCTATCGGATGTCCGGTATTGTCTTCACGAGCGTCCGACAGGTTTCGTCAAATTTGAATGATCCTATAGGACGTCCGATGCTTGCATCCGAATGAGGTCAGTGAGTCAGGGGATGAGGTCAGTGAGTCAGTGGAAATGTCTTATTTCCTTCGGACGTTCGGTGGTAGAGTTTTTCATGCGTCCGAAGTTGCGCAATGATTGTCTGACGTTCGATCCAAGCATCAGACAGCTTTCAACAGTCTTTGTCCCTTACAATTACACTTCAATTTTGAATCTGATTTGCTTCACAATTGAAAATTTTTTTTGAAGAAATATTAGTATTATCCATTATTTTGTAAACATCAAAAGTCAGGGACTAAGGTCAACATTCTCCCCCTTTTTGATAATGACAAAACAATGGATGAAAGAAGGTAAAAGATTGAGCATATGAGCATAAGCTCCCCCTTACTCATTGCATCCAAACTTATAATCTCAGAATAACTCTACCTTACACATAGCATCTATTTCTCCCCCTTTTTATCATCACAAGTTGAGAGTAAAAATCTCATATCGTAATCCAGTAACAATAACAGAGAATCCAATATTTCAAACAAAAATAGAGAAATGAAATCAGAATTCAACAATCACCAACATATCAATATATCATAGAGACTTGATACCAAAAGAAGTACCAATATATCACAGAGAGTTTAACAAAGTAAATTATCATTAGGTCAGAATTATTCTTTTCCCTTTTTGACATCATACAAACTCAATAATATTTAAAAATATAAAAAAAACTCAGTTCAAAACATTAGAAACATCAAAAGAGAATTACAAAAAAATATTATGAACAAGAAACTCATCAATCTTACCAATATCTCCTGCTTGTTTGAGTTGGTATCATGTCTAACTATCCACATGCATTTCATGCCTCTTCTCATGTTCTTTCTCACATAATAATCACTTTTCATGTGACCTTTTTGACAACAAAAATGACACATGACTAAAGAGTTATTTACATGAACACATTTAATAAATCTTACTCGTCTTCTCTTATAAATAGCAAATTCATTTGCACCAGAATTCAACTTCTTTTCATGAGTGTCAAAATAAGTCTTTGATTTATTACCTTGAAAATAATCTTATTTTTTATGTTGGAGAAATTCATTTAAATTATTCATTCTTATTTTCAAATCACCTTGTTTCTTTTTTAGCATTTCACAAAGTCTTATTTTTCTATCAAGCACAAAGTGTAAAACAGTTTCATTCTTTTTTAAGAAATCACTTTCAGTTTTCAGTTTTTTATTTTCTTGAAAAAGATGTGCATTGTCTGAAAGAAGAAAACTAATTTTGTGTTTCAATTTTTATTTTTAACATAAGATTCCTTCAAACTATCACGTAATTTTTTAATGAAAGATTCAAAATCATCATCAGTTTCATCATCACGATCAAATTGAGAGTTTCAAATTTTTACCTCATCATCTGCAATGGTCATGAAAGTCAATTGAGCAGATTTTTATTCCTCTTCAATTTCACCATCGAAGTTGCAATTCATTTCTTGTGAATTGGAAGTTGTTGAATCTTGATTTTCTTTCAACTTTTCTCTTCTTCATTGGATACTCATTCATGTAGTGTCCAAGTTGGCCACATTCATAGTATTTATCATCTTATTTTTTATTGGTCTCATATCTTCCTTTGTTTATTGTATTGTTGGATTGATTAGAATCTGAATTGCTAGTTCCTCCTCTTCTAAATGTCCTTTTGTTGAGGATCCTCTTGAAATTTCTTGTGATGAGAGCAAGATCGCTATCATCAACTTCCACATCTTTTTCATCTAGAGAGGCAAAATAATCTTCATCTTGAGATGCGTTTAGAGCAATGTTCCTTCTTACTTTCGCATCCACTTACTCTTGTACTTTGGACTTAAGTTTCAGCTCATAAGAAGTTAGAGAATTAATAAGAGATTCAATGGGCAAGAAATTTAAATCTCTAGTTTCTTCAATGACAGTAACTTTACTCTCCCAATTCTTGGATAAAACATTCAAAATTTTTCTATTTTTCTCACCTAGAGAGTATTCCTTTTCCAGGACATCTAAATCCTTAATAAGGTCGTTAAATTTACAGTACATCTCATCAATGTTTTAATGAGATTCTATCTTGAACGATTCATACTTGGTAACTAGAATAGACTTCTTTTGTTCTTTCACATTCTCATTTTCATCATGGATTTCTCTAAGTTTGTTCCAGATTTCTTTAGCAGACTTACAACCCTTGACTCTAATAGATTCATTTGAGTATAAAACACAATATAACATATTCATGATTTTTGCATTTAAGGTGAGATGAGTTCTATCTACAGCAGTCAGTTCACTTCTTGTTTTTGGTCTAGAACTTTGAGTATTTTCATCTATAAAAGAGGCATCATATGGACCTTCACTAATAATAAACCACAATTTAATGTCAATATATTGCAAAAAAAATAACCATTCTTTCTTTTCAACTCACATAATTTGACCCATTAAACATAGGTGGTCTAATGACAAAATTTCCTTCAAAAAACATACCATTATTGGTTGTTATTTTTACTTCTAAACCTATTGAATTTAATCTCTAGAAGACCAAGTTCTGATACAATTGTAAGGATCGAAGACAACCAAGTGGAAGAGATAAGTAACGTAAAGATCACAAATGCAACAATAAGTAAATAAAAAGAAAAGAATTGCAAACCAATTAACTACCCAACTCCTCTTGACCTTGTAGATTAATTCAAACAAGTTTTTCAAGTTGATGAATTATAATCACTCTTGTGTACAAAGGAAGATTCACCTCCTGCTTGCATTGAACTCCACTCGGTCAAATTAGGAAGTTTTACTATCCGTCGGAACAACCCTCACAGAACTACACTCATGAAGTATTCACTCACAAATAAAATGCTTACAATGAATCTCATACCACTAAGACTACAAATCTTCTTTGTAGAGTGTTTTCTCACTAAAACTACTCTAGATCTTTTGTATTTTCAGTGTGCAAAAGTTATTTGAAGATTCTGACCATACTCTATTTATAGGAGACCATCAAAGTGATTCATTAATACTTCCAACGGATAAAAAGTAGTTGAACAGTCAACTAGCCGTTGGAGTATCGGACGTCCGGTACTCCTGTTTTTTGCGTCTGACAGCAGGCAGTGAGTTTGAGAAATTTTATTTAATTCTATTGAACGTCTAGTATTGTCTTTGTGAGCGTCCGACAGGTTTCGTCGAGTTTGAACGATCCTATCGGACGTTCGATACTTGCGTCTGATCGAGATCAGTGAGCCAGGGGGAATGTCTTATTTCCTTTGGACGTCCGGTGGTAGAGTTCTTCATGCATCCGAAGTTGCGCAATGAATATCGGACGTCCGATCCAAGCGTCCGACAGCTTTCAACAGCCTTTGTCCTTTACAATTGCACTTGATCTTTGAATCTGATTTGCTTCACAACTGAAAATATTTCTTGAAGAGATATTAGTATTATCCATTGTATTGTAAACATCAAAAGTTAGAGACCAAGGTCAACAGTTGTGTTGTCCAGCACCGCTAAAAACAAAATCCACGACCCCACGGGGTGTCAAACTGTGGGACAATATCACCGAGGGGTTGTTAGATAAACTAACTTATTCCACAATTTCTTAAATGAAATGCAATTCTAAATGATATGATTAACACATATAGAGGGTAGGGGATACAGGATAATACAATAAAAAATATCATGCAAATGAGAAAAAATCCTAGAATATAAATATGCATGAAATATATGAATGTCACACAAAATGAATCTAATGCATGAATAATCTAAGGGTCTAGTGTTGGACTACCCCATTTTTATAAGTTCCCACTAGCGTTGGACTAGTGAGAAATGGAAAAAGAGGCACAACTAGCGTTAGACTAGTGTGGTGACGTCATGCATTAACAATACATAGTAAACAAATAAAGCATGAATTAAAATAAATAAACATATAAGAGCACGTAGCACATAACACGTAAGCATGATATCTAAATGCAAAGATTCTAAGAAAGCGAGTAAACACACAAGCACACGAGCATGCAGGCACACAAATAAATAAAAGCAAATAAAGACCTAACTACAATCTAAAAGGGCGAAAAATAAAATAATAATCTAACTATTACAATTCGGCATTTAAATGCTTCTCAAATAATCAAAAATTAGATTAAAATAAATATACAAAATTAAAAAAAACAAATAAAATGAATAACTAATAAAATAAAAAAGTGCAATTACACACATAAAATCACATAGGAGAATTTAAAATAATACAAGAAGATATCTCCCTTGACATAGTAGCTAATGGGAATAGGATTTGCCCTATTTAACTTAAAAATTAACAGAATCATCAAGGCACCAATTTAATTAACAAATAAATAATAAAAAATGGAAATTACATGAAATATATCAACTGAAGTATTCAAATGAAATATAATTAATAATCTAAGTAGAAAAGCAACTTTCTTTTTGAGAAATCAAATCTGTTAAGGATCTAATTGCAAAAATTAATAAAGTTTTAGGGATCAAATTATAATTATCACGAAGATCTAGGGTCAACATTAAAGAAAAATAAAGTTTAAGGACCTATTTATAATTAATTAGGGACCTAATTAAAATAAATCTAAAGTATTTAGGGCTATAATATAATTACTCAAAAGTATAGGGACTGTTCTGCAAATTTATCACCAGATCACTTAAGGAATTGGGCCCTAGGGCCATATTTTTTTTTTCCTTGGGCTAAAGCCTCCAAAATCCAATCGAAAGTCCAAGGCAAAAGGAGCGGGCCAGTCTACTATTTTCACCCAAAATTAGCAATCAGAACGGGTGGGCTTTGACCCCCTAGCCCAAACCAAAACCCAAAACAAATCAACCAAACCCACTCTTACAATTCTAACCAAATATTATTATCCAAAAACCTAAACTATAATAGTAAACCCAACAAGATAAACAAATCAACTAAAATTCTTAAAACCACAATTATGATCTAAAATCTAGAATTAATCTACCAAAAACTATTTAAGAAAAAATAAAAAATAAAAAAATGATTAAAATTTAAAAGGGCGAAATGGAATCAATTGCGAAAGTGTTTGGGCTATAGTGAAATTAATTAAAAAATTGAGGGGCAAAATGCAATTTTGGAACATGCAGCCTGTACGAAGAAGCTTTCTTCTTCCTCAGCAATTTGAAACTTTTCGCAGCTGGTCGCCATGGCGACCTCTAGCGGCGCCACCGTCGGCAAATTTTTTGGTCACAAAATTTCATCAAAATAAACACCCTCACTCAATTTTTCACGTAGATTCTATTTTCGGAGTTATTTTTTTTATAAAAAATGAATCAAAAGCGGTGAAATTGCCAAATTATAGCCGTGATTTTTATTTTTTAAAACACTCAAATCTTCACCAAAAATCATAAAATTTATATTACAACACTCCTTGCGATTTTCACAACATAACTATAAACTGAAATCAATAAAAGCAATAACAAATATGGCAAAATTAAATCAAAACAAGCCCCCTAAAAATGACAATAATAATAATAATGAAAAAAATAATAGAAAAACACAAATTAGCAACTAAATATGCTTACAATATAATTTTAAAAAAAATAAAAATAAAAATGAAAGGAGATACCTCTATGATAGCATTAATCTCTTTTCCTGAGAATTTGATGAAATTTCAAGCGTTCAACCGTTTTTATTGGCCTTGCCCTGTCCAAGAGAAAACTTGAGAGTGAGGGTTTTATTTGCTAAACATGAGAGGGAGAATCTGAGAGAGAGAGAGAGCCGAGAGATTTTTTTTCTTCCCTTCTGCACCCGAGGCCTGAGAGAGGGAGCAAATGAGGGGGTCTCTTGCAAATTTTTCTTCTTCTGCTTCTTTTTGCTCTCTGGAAGTTCAGAGAGGGAGAGAGTGAATTAAGGGAGCCAAAGAGCAGAGGGAGAGGGAGTTTTTCATTTGCTTCTTTTCTGTTCTAGCCGAGAGTGAGGAGTCCGAGAGTGAGTCTGAGAGTCAGAGTTAGGGGCCTCTTCTGCAAAACCCAAATTCTTCTATCCAATTCCCCTGCTTCCCTTCCGTCGCTTTCTTCCTTTTCTTTTGGCTTTCTTTGGTCAAAAAGGGTGGATTGTGGTGGCATCATGATGATTTTTTTATATTTTATATATATTTTTTATTTTTTAACAAAAAATTGGTTTTTTTATTATTTATTTTTTTTTAAAAAAAAACCTGCAAAAAAAATGAGATAATACATGTTAAAAATGTAAGAAAATAAATAACACATTAAATAGAAAAAATTCAAGAAAACATTAAAGATTGACAAAATTTTGGTGTCTACAATTTACCCCTTTTTGTCTGGAGTTTCAAAAAAACTCGAGACAAAGACGTAGTGATACGAACGTCGCCAACCTTGTGACGAAACCCGTAAAAGATTAGCTTCAAGATCGACAAGAGGACACCAAGTTTGAAGCGGATGACCTCAACCCGTTAATCACGTGGTTAACGAACCTTGGTATAATGGTAGAAGACGCCACAACCTAGTGCGATTCTAGATTGATAAGTCACGAACACCTAGAGAAATTCTAAGGTATTCAAGAAGCCTTGGAGAAACCAAGAAAACTCTCAAAATCTGATTTATTGATTGAATGCCTAAACCATTGGAAGTGTGGGCTATTTATAGCCTTACATAGAGATGAACAACTAAATGTGGAACTAGTCTAGAGTTGTGGTCTTGACTAAGACTAACAATTGTAGGCTTGACTATTCCATAAGACTAAGAATTGTGGGCTTGACCAAACCTTATGAGGTCATCCCTTAGGTAAACAACCTTATGAGGTCATTGCTTAGGTAAATAACCTTATGAGATCATCGCTTAGGTAAATAAAGCAAGGCTATGGACCATTAAGCCCTTATTACAATGACTTAACTAAAACAGCAAATGTGACTAGAGAAGAGTCACACATGGTTCTCTTTGGCGTGCACTATATGGATGACTTTCATTCCTTCATGCTCAAGCCCCTCAATGACCTTGGGGACAATTTCTTGGCCTTGTATCTCATGAACAAGTCCTTGGAGTTCCTTCCTCATCTTGTTAGCTCGTGCTCGAGTTACGGGTCCTAGGGGAACTCGAATAGTTCGCACTGGTGTCTCTTGTCGATCCTGAAGCTAATCTTTTACGGGTTTCGTCACAAGGTTGGCGACGTTCGTATCAGTTGGTAATCAGAGCTAATTAAGAGGTATCACGTTATATCCTTTTTTTTTATTTGCTTTTCGAGTCAAGTTGTTGAAAATTCTGTTTTCGTGTTCTAAGTTGCTATCCGCAATTTCCAGATTTCTTACTTCGTGTTCTTGCGTTATTTTTCCAGATTTGTTACGACATAAATTTGTGTCTAGTTGTTGTTAATTGCTGTGGTTAGCCTGGTTTGGTCCAGCCTTTTTTTTTGTGTCTTATTCTTGATTCCTTGTTTGAGTCTTGTTTCTATCCTGTTATATCCATTCAATTCCAGTCTTTTGTTCTATTTGATCATTCGAGGTTACTGTTCATCCGAAAAAAATCAGTTTGTAGCAAGGGTTTTAGAGTCCTATCTAGTTATTACCTTGTGTTCTTGTTTACATACAAAAAAAAAAAATAGCTGGCTAACCTTACAAAAATTCCTGGAAATCTGTCTTGACCAAAACTTGGGTTTCTTGAAGTTCCTGATTGTTTAAAACCACAATCTTGAAGTTCTTGGAACTTTAGTTGGGATTCTTGAAGCCAACCAAAATCTGTCTTGATCAAATCGTGAAATCTTGGATTGTTTAGGGAGGAAATCATCTTCAATTTTGTGTTTCTTGAATTCTGGGAATTAACATCTTGAATTCTTGAAAGAATCTTGAAGTTTCTGGGTTTTGGGAACCAAATCTTGGTAAAAGGCTGCAAATTTTCAGCTGCCAAAATCCTTGTCTTCACCACAACAATCTTCTTTCTTGACTAAGAACATTTTAGCCACGAAATTTGGCTCTTCTTGGCTGATTAGAAAACAAAAACAAAGGAAGAAGAAGAATATTCAGCCTATTCAAGTCAAATTTCCCAACCTATTCAAGTCAAATTTTCCAACCTGTTCAAGTCAAATTTTCCACCCTTGTTCCCAAAAACAACCAAATCAGTTCCAATCTTGAACTTGACCTTAGAATTTATGGGAACCAGCAAATAGGAAGACTAATCCTTGTTCCCAAAGGATTAAAGAAGAAAAGTCAGCCTTGGGTTTCCAAAACAGTCCTACCACAACACAAATTCATCTTCCATTCGGATTCCATCTTTGCAACCATTGGGGAATTTCTGTCCAATCATTAATTCTGGAAATTTTCGTGCATCATTAGGTTAGTTTTAAGTGTCATTCTGAATCCTCTAAGTGTCCATTTATCTACTAAAACACTGCCCAGAAATGCAGCAACCAGCAGCTCAAAATTCCAGTTTTGGGTAGAGTTTTTGTCTAGGATCCTTAAAATTCAACTTTGAGTCATTCATTGAGTCGTGGTCAGTCCCTTCATCTTTTGTTTTTTTTTTTCGTTCAAAGTGCTACAATCTTGTGACCCTGGTTAGTAAGTCGATCCACACTAGAAGGAGTTCTAACTTCTTCGAGGAGTTGACCGAGGAGCCTTGAAAATACCTTGGTGAGTTCTTAGAGTGTTCAAACACGAGAGCGAGAGTAAACACGTGAGGAAGTGTGTGAGATAAACTTTGCTTCTTTCCATTATTATTTTTTTTTACCCTACCATGGCTAACGAGGGGGGAGCAAGCTCCCAAGCTTTTGATCTTAAACTTTTCACAGAAGCAATCAAAGGCGAATTGGGACGCATTATGGACCAAAAACTTGAACTGATGCACCAACGCATTGACAGCTTAGAGTTGTCTCATGGAAGCTCCAAAGGCAGCCGTGGAAAGGCTTATGCACATGAGTCTAGCGACTCTAACTCAGACAACAACTATGAGCATAAGCAAAGTAGGTCCAAGCGTGATGCTAGGCCTTCAAATGACCACATTCCGGGCATAAAGATGAAAATTCCGCCTTTCCAAGGATGATCAGACCCTGATGCCTACTTAGAGTGGGAGAAGCGGATTGAACTTGTTTTCGATTGCAATACTTACTCGGAGGAGCAAAAGGTCAAGTTGGCCGTGGTCGAATTCACCGACTACGCCGTTGTGTGGTGGGATCAACTCTCCACTAGTCGAAGGAGGAGTCGTGAACCTACCATACAAACTTGGGCAGAGCTAAGACGACTAATGAGGAAGCGTTTCGTACCTAGTCACTACTACCGTGACTTGTATCAAAAGCTTCAAAGCCTCAACCAAGGAGTACGAAGTGTCGAGGACTATCACAAAGAAATGAAAATACTCATGCTACGGGCAGACATCATGGAGGATCGAGAAGCAACAATGGCACGCTTCTTGAACGGACTAAGGCCCGAAATCGCTAACCAAGTAGAGTTACACCACTATGTGGAACTTGGGGATTTGGTGGAAAAGGCCATCAAGATTGAAAGGAGGATTAAGAGGAGGGGTTCGACTCGGAGTTACTCCAACTTTTCACCCTCTTATCTCCGAACTACACCACCAAAGAAAGAGGATAAAAGGCCGAGTAATTCCATCCCTTCAAGACCAAGGCCGGATATGACTAAGTGGGAGTCTACGGCAACACCAAAGACTGCCATTGAATCGAGCATGGGGCGAAATCGAGATACTAGATGCTTCAAATGCCAAGGCCGAGGGCATATTGCTAGCCAATGCCCGAACCAACGCACTATGATCATCTTACCCAATGGTGAGTTTTTCACCGATGATGAAGATGAGAAGGAGGAGTTGCCATCCCTTGAGGAAGAAGAGGAAGCATTACCCGTCGATGAACGAGTTGGACTCGTTGTCAGACGAGCCTTAGCAACCCAAGTGAAAGCTGCCGACCATGCACAAAGGGAGAACATTTTCTACACCCGTTGCTATATCAAAGGCAAGGTATGTAGTTTGATCATAGATGGAGGTAGTTGTGCTAACGTCGCTAGTGCCTTGATGGTGGAGAAACTAGCACTACCCACTCTACGACATCCAACACCTTATCGTTTGCAATGGTTGAACGATAGTGGGGATGTTCGTGTGACCAAGCAAGTCCAAGTACCTTTCCGAATTGGAAAGTATGAGGACGTGGTGTTATGCGACGTGGTCCCTATGCAAGCATGTCACATACTATTGGGGAGACCATGGCAATTCGACAAGGGAGTTACATTCAATGGCATTACCAATAAATACTCTTTCAAGCAAGGCGAGAAGAGGATTGTTGTGAGAACCCGTAGAAACCCTAATCTTTTCCTAGGGTTTTAGTTTCCTTAATTGCATGTTTTCTGCATTTTCTGGCTTAGAAATATTTTCTTGGTGGATTTTATGAGCAATTATAGTTTTTAGATGATTTTTCTAGCATTAGTGAGTTCTTAAAAAATTAAGAATATATATTGGACGTGGGACCCACTAGTGCGAAAAGTTCGGAAAAATTCGGCCAATTAGGTTAAATTTCGGATACTGTGTAAAATTTATCGGGTGTTAATAGACAAGTAGAGTGTGTGAAATGATTGATGTGAGAGAAGAAAGAAAGGATAGGAATGCATTTAATGAGGTGACAAGTGTCACATTCTCATTGGTTGGACTTTAAGAATTACTATTCACTTTCTTGACTTTTTTTGACCAAAGGATTAAATATCAAAAAAATGCACAAAAATCACCATTTTCTTCTCTTGGTGGCCGGATCTCCCTAGCTCAAGAAGGAAGTGCATTTCTTCAACTTTCAAGCTCCATTTGCTTCAATCTCCCACAAACAAAAGTCTAGAGTAGATTCTACTCCATAAAAACCTTTCTTCTAGTGCTAGTAAGTGTTGTAGTGAAGTTTGTTTGAACCTCTAAGGTGGCCAACCTCTCTACATCTCTTGTTCTTAGGTAAGTGATGTTTTACTACTTCCTTATATCTAATGATGCTTATTTTATGCCTAATGGTGGCTATTGTGCTAGAAATTGTGGATTATTTCTTGGTTTGAAGTGATTTGGTTGAGTTTTTTTATTTTTTGAGGAATTTTCTGGTTTCATATGATCTTGATGGTGTGGTTGTTTTTGATGGTTGGTAATAAGGGGCTTTGGCTCTAGTAGGTGCATATGATAGGAAAATGCAATCAATTTTGAATTTGGAAGAATTTCTGGAAAATTAGGGTTCTTGGTTGAACATTCTGTCCGAAATTTTAGGTCATAGATAGAGGCCGAATTGGACTTTGCTCAAAACATGAAAGTTGTAGGTATTGATGAGTTTGAAGTGCCTGCAAAATTTCAGGGCATTTGGAGTAGTGTAGAGTGAGTTATGCCGTTTTTAGTGTTGCTGTTCTGGGTGAACAGAATGTGCGAACTGCGATAGTAATTGTCTATTTTGACTGGAATTGGTTTGGATTTTGAAGTTGGTGTCTTCTGATGAAATGTAACTGGATGTCTTAGCTAACTTATGCCTTTGGAATTTCGGCATTTGGACTTGTATGTACTGAGATATACCGATTACAGTTTTCTGTGTTTTGCAAACCTGTTTTGGGAATTCTGGGTTAGTATTTGGCATATTTGACCTAGTTGTGTTAGGAACTGGATTGAGTGGCCTTCTACATTATTGTAGCTCTGTTTCATAGCTTCGAAACGGTGCATCTTGCACCCCCATCCGATAACCGTAGAGAATTTTACACCATTACCGCATAATAAGGGCAAAACAGTTTTCTATTTGGGGCCAAGACTAAGGCCATTTTCTAATTTCTGGTTTGCTATTATGCTCATTTATGCATATGAAACCCTATTGGGGTTGTGTTTAGCATTGCTATATGACTCGTTATCGAGTCTCTTTTAGGGCTTGCTTTCATTTCGGTTGTTTCCTAGCTAACTTTTGTACTTGTACTGCTTTGAGCCTAGTGAACGGCTTTTGGGAAATAAGGTGACTCTTGTGTGAAATGTTGGGACTGATTTGAGGATATAGTGAAGCCTTAATGGCTGGGAAAAGTAAGAAATTTAGGGGAAGTGCTGCCCGATTTTCTAGGCCGTTTGGTTCCTTTAAGTTGGATTTGCCTTTTGGTAGAATGAAAGGCTTTTGGGTTGTTTGCGCCTAGGTCTTCATGCTACCTTTTCGTTTCCAAGAAAATCATGTTTTGCACCCTTGCATTAGTAATTATTTGGCGAGGCATACGACTAGTAGTCGAGCCTCACATGTGCATTCTGTTTACTCGATTCTGGAAGTAAAACCTTCAATTGGTTTATTTTGATTATTTTAGGGTTTCTTGGCGATTAAGGCCAATCTGAAGTGAAAACTTTTGAAGTTGAGCCGGTGAGTGTACCACTCCCCTCCATTGCTGTTTAACTTGATTTCTGCTCTGCAATCTGTTTATTTGTTCGAGACGGGGGTGTACTTTATCACACTCGTTCTCTAGTCTGTTCATATGCCAATTTACTATGCAAAATTTGAATATGTTATCTGTGTCTGCATCTGTTCGGATTTCTATGACCTATGAGCTCAATCCTGTGGCTAAGTTATTCGAGTCGGGCCGGCAAGGGCCTGGACGATTAGATAACGAACCACGGTAGTCTGTTCGGGGATTTTTTGGGTATTGAGACCCTTGATTCCGGTATACTCGAGTATTACCATTTCTGTTCGGTTACGGTGAGCGGGCCCGGTAAAGGGGTGTTTGGTGGACGGAATTCGGTGTAAAGAGGGGTCTACGGACGTTTTGGTTCTATATACGTTGACGGAGAGTCAACCGGTTTGGATCAAGTACTGCGCTGGAAATTTGGCTCCTGAGAGCCACCCATATCCTTCTGATTTGAATCATTAGTTCCTTTGCTTTACATCTGACATGTGTATCTGATTTGTTAAATGTGAAATGCCATGACTTTATTGCTATCTGTTTGGTACCTCATTGAGCGCAAGCTCACCCCGTTCTGTTCCTTTTGTTTTCCTTACAGGAAAATAAATACTTTTGGACTGGATTTGATAATCGGTTGCCGACTTGAGCTAGTTGGACATATCTTTTGTATAGCTCATGTATTAAAACCCTAAATGTACTTTTGGTCCGTTTCTCTTTTGGATTTGGCAAACCGTACATGTATCCACTTTTGAATCACTTTGGTATGCCCCTTTTGGGAAGTATATGCTAACTTGTGAGATGTAAATATTTGCTTGACGTTTGGTTGGGTTTTGACGTGTCGGTTCCTCTTCATGGCCGACTCCGACTTTGTTTTTTTCTTATTTTGTGGGTTCGACTGGTTTTCACGCGGTTGTATGACCCGAAAAGTATTAGATCGCGCTAATCTGATCCGTAGTCCTGGCGAGAGCTGGGCAGGCAGTCCGCCAACCCCTTTTGTTCGCCTTAGGGGAAAGTGGGGCCGTCACAATTGTGCTTGTGCCACTCACTCCTATCCAAGTTCGTGAAAATCAAGAAAGCCTGATCAAGGAGAGCGAGCTTGAGAATGAGAAGAAAAAAATAGAAAAAATCGAGAGCTCAACAGGAAATGATAAGGCCGAGAAAATTGAGAGGAAAAAGACATATAGTGAGCCGGCCAAAATTGAAAAGAGAGAGAAAAGGCAAAATCTATTGATAAAAGCCAATGTAGTAAGAAAAGCTTTGAGTGTTAATACACCCATCTTTGTACTTTTGAGCAAAGAGGTGTTGGTTGTTATAAGTGATCTTACTAATACTCTACCATCTAGTATTGTCTCTCTTTTGCAGGATTATGAGGATGTCTTTCCCGATGAGATTCCAAATGGACTACCACCAATAAGGGGAATTGAGCATCAAATTGACTTGGTTCCAGGTGCCCCACTTCCTAACAGACCAGCCTACAAAATGGGTCCAGATGAGACAAAGGAACTCCAACGCCAAATCGAAGAGCTTCTAACAAAGGGATGGGCACGAGAAAGCTTGAGCCCATGTGCGGTTCCCGTCATCTTGGTGCCTAAAAAGGATGGAAGTTGGCGAATGTGCACTGACTGTAGGGCCGTTAATGCAATAACGGTAAAATATCGTCACCCTATTCCTAGACTTGATGATATGTTAGATGAGCTATATGGTGCTGTGATTTTCACTAAAATTGATCTAAAAAGCGGTTATCATCAAATTAGGATGAAAGAGGGGGATGAATGGAAAACGGCCTTTAAAACCAAACATGGCTTGTACGAGTGGTTAGTTATGCCATTTGGACTAACTAATGCACCTAGTACGTTCATGAGGTTGATGAACCATGTACTTCGTCCATTCCTTAGAAATTTTGTAGTTGTATATTTTGACGATATCCTGATTTATAGTAGGAGCTTAGATGAGCATGTTGAACATGTGAAGCTTGTTCTTGATGTACTTCGAAGGGAAAAGCTCTATGCTAACCTTAAGAAGTGCTCCTTTTGTACTGATCAACTTGTCTTCCTAGGCTTTGTTGTGAGTAAACAGGGAATCAAAGTGGACGAGGAGAAGGTTAAAGCAATTCGAGAATGGCCTACTCCAAGCACGGTGGGTGAGGTACATAGCTTCCATGGTCTTGCTAGTTTTTATAGACGATTTGTTAAAGATTTTAGTACCATTGCTACACCTCTAACTGCTGTAATTAAGAAAAATGAGCCATTTGTGTGGAGAGATGCTCAAGTACGTGCTTTCCAAATGCTTAAACATCAACTCACACATGCACCACTACTTGCATTACCATGCTTTGACAAGATGTTTGAAATAGAGTGTGATGCATCTGGGGTGGGTATTGGAGCTGTCCTAATGCAAGAGGGCAAACCAATTGCATACTTTAGTGAAAAACTCAATAGGGCAGCTTTGAACTATTCCACTTATGATAAGGAGTTGTACTCCTTAATCCGTGCTTTAGAAACTTGGCAACATTACTTGAGACCAAGGGAATTTGTCATACACACTGACCATGAGTCGCTTAAGCACATTAAGTCACAACACAAGTTGAATAAGCGTCATGTTAGGTGGATTGCATTTATTGAAACCTTCCCTTATGTGATTAAGTACAAAGTGGGGAAAACTAATGTTGTTGCTGATGCATTATCACGTCGGTACTCTTTGCTCACTCAACTTGATGCAACGTTGTTAGGATTTGAATTAGTCAAAGAGTTATACACCAATGACCCAGATTTCTCAGGTATTTATGACTCTTGTGGTTCAGCAACTCAAGGTAAATTCTACATCCTTGATGGATTTCTTTTCTACCTCAATCGACTATGTATACCTAACTGCTCTATTCGTTCTTTACTTGTTAGGGAAGCACACGGAGGTGGCTTGATGGGACACTTTGGCGTAGCTAAAACCTTAGCTATCCTTCAAGAGCACTTCCATTGGCCAAGGATGAAACGAGATGTGGAGCGAATGGTGGCTAAATGCATTACTTGCCACAAAGCTAAGTCTAAACTTCAACCCTATGGCCTTTATAGTCCTTTACCTGTACCTAAGGAACCTTGGACCGACATTTCCATGGATTTTGTTTTAGGGTTGCCTAGGTCAAAGAGGGGAAATGATAGCATCTTTGTTATTGTTGACAGATTTTCAAAAATGGCACATTTTATACCATGTTACAAAACAGATGATGCATCGCACATTGCTGATTTGTTTTTCAAAGAAATCATTAGATTGCATGGCATGCCTAGGACAATTGTCTCTGATAGGGATGTCAAATTTTTGAGTTACTTTTGGAAAACTTTGTGGGGAAAATTGGGTACCAAATTGCTATTTTCTACTACTAGTCACCCACAAACTGATGGCCAAACTGAGGTTGTCAATCGTACACTATCTACACTCTTGCGTGCCATCATTAGAAAAAACATTAGAACCTGGGAAGAGTGTTTACCCCATGTTGAGTTTGCATACAATCGCACGGTGCATAGTTCTACTCATTTTTCACCATTTGAAATAGTCTATGGTTTTAATCCTTTAACACCACTAGACTTATCACCTTTACCTTCTTCTGAGCACATTAACATGGATGGTGCTAAACGAGCAGATTTTGTCAAGAAATTACACGAGCAGGTACGCCTAAACATTGAGCGAAGGATGGACCAAGTTGCTCAACGGGTTAACAAGGGACGCCAACGCGTTGTGTTTGAACCTGGTGACTGGGTGTGGTTACATCTACGCAAGGAAAGGTTCCCAGTCCAAAGGCGCAATAAATTACTTCCCCGAGGAGATGGGCCGTTCCAAGTCATCAAGCGCATCAATGACAATGCTTACAAACTGGACCTACCCGGTGAGTACAATGTGAGCGCTACATTCAATGTCTCTGATCTATCTCCTTTTCTTGCAGACGATGAAGCTGATTTGAGGACAAATCCTTTTGAAGAGGAGGGGGATGATACGAACCAAGAGACACCAGTGCGAACTATTCGAGTTCCCCTAGGACCCGTAACTCGAGCACGAGCTAACAAGATGAGGAAGGAACTCCAAGGACTTGTTCATGAGATACAAGGCCAAGAAATTGTCCCCAAGGTCATTGAGGGGCTTGAGCATGAAGGAATGAAAGTCATCCATATAGTGCACGCCAAAGAGAACCATGTGTGACCCTTCTCTAGTCACATTTGCTGTTTTAGTTAAGTCATTGTAATAAGGGCTTAATGGTCCATAGCCTTGCTTTATTTACCTAAGCGATGATCTCATAAGGTTATTTACCTAAGCAATGACCTCATAAGGTTGTTTACCTAAGGGGTGACCTCATAAGGTTTGGTCAAACCCACAATTCTTAGTCTTATGGAATAGTCAAGCCTACAATTGTTAGTCTTAGTCAAGACCACAACTCTAGACTAGTTCCACATTTAGTTGTTCATCTCTATGTAAGGCTATAAATAGCCCACACTTCCAATGGTTTAGGCATTCAATCAATAAATCAGATTTTGAGAGTTTTCTTGGTTTCTCCAAGGCTTCTTGAATACCTTAGAATTTCTCTAGGTGTTCGTGACTTATCAATCTAGAATCGCACTAGGTTGTGGCGTCTTCTACCATTATACCAAGGTTCGTTAACCACGTGATTAACGGGTTGAGGTCATCCGCTTCAAACTTGGTGTTCTCTTGTCGATCCTGAAGCTAATCTTTTACGGGTTTCGTCACAAGGTTGGCGATGTTCGTATCACGTAGGCACTAAATAACTTACCTATTTCTTCTAATTGCATCTGAGTTAAAATAAACAAGCCAACACTTGATTGAAATTATTGAACACAAGATGTCATGAAATTACAAAACAAGTGACCGAACTCATGTAGAGTTGCCTACGTATCCTGCCATGGGAATCAGGTCAAACGTAGTTCGAATACAAATGAACCACAATGAAACAAGTGCATTGACCATCTGTGATCTTTGCAAAGTCGAAGAAGTCTGAGCTCTCAAAACTTCTAACACGAAACACACAATTATTAATCAAAACAGTCAAGAAAAGTACATTGTCATAATTAGAAAAAGATGCGCAGAGGGGCGCGGTTACACTCCAAAAGGAATTTAAATACGATTGTCGTGAAGGGAGGTAGAAGGGTGCGCGGCGGACGCTAAAACTCACCAACAGGAAATTAAATTGTCAAGAAGGGAGGTAGAAAGGTGCGTGGTGGACGCTGAAACTCACCAGTGAAAATAAAATTTGATTTCAAGAAGGGGGATAAAAGAGTGTGCGGTGGACGCTGAGACTCACCAACAGGAATTTAAATTTGTTAGAAGGGAGATAGAAGGATGCGTGGTGGACGCTGAGATCTTACCAACAAGAAATTAAATTTGGTTTCAAGAAAGAGGATAGAAGGGTGCGCGGCGGACACTGAGACTCACCAACAAGAATTTAAATTTGATTTCAAGAAGGGGGATAGAATGGTGCACGGTGGACGCTGAGACTCACCAGCAGAAATTAAATTTGATTTCAAGAAGGGGGATAGAAGGGTGCGCAGTGGACGCTGAGACTCACCAACAGGAATTTAAATTTATCAGAAGGGAGATAGAAAGGTGCACGGTGGACACTAAGACTCACCAACAGGAATTTAAATTGTCAAGAAGGGAAATGGAAGGGTGCACGATGGACGCTAAGACTCACCAACAGGAATTTAAATTATCAAGAAGGGAGATAGAAGGGTACGCAATGGACGGTGAGACTCACTAACAGAAATTTAAATTTGTTAGAAGGGAGATAGAAGGGTGCGCGGTGGACGCTGAGACTCACCAATAGGAAATTAAATTTGATTTTCTAGAAAAAACAGATTGGTGGGATAAGACGCGAGCTCAATAAAATAAAATGGTTAGTGGGATACAACCCAAGCCTGCCGATGTTGGTGGGATACAATCCAAACCTAACGAAATAAAAATGGTCAATGGGATAAAACCTAATCTGCCGATATTGGTGGGACAAAAACCCAATTCCAGCATGATATTCAAAAGACACGTTAGTGGATTGGACCCCATGCTAACGGATGTGAAAAACATAACACTCGTTAGTGAGTCATACTCGATGCTATCGATGATAAAGATCACATTAGTGGGTTGGACTTGATGCTAACGGATATAAAAATATAAAACACACGTTAGTGAGTTGTACTCGATACTAACGGTGATAAAGATCACGTTAGTGGGTTGGACCTGATGCTAACCGATATAAAAAAAGCAAAACACACGTTAGTGAGTTGTACTCGATGCTAACGGTGATAAAGATCACGTTAATGGATTGGGCCCGATGCTAACAGATATAAAGTGAGTTGTACTCGATGCTAACGGTGATAAACATCACGTTAGTGGGTTGGATCCGATGCTAACGGATATGAAAAAATAAAACACACATTAGTGAGTTGTACTTGATGCTAACGGTGATAAAGATCACGTTAGTGGGTTGGACCCGATGCTAACGGATATGAAAAAACAAAGCACACGTTAGTGAGTTGTACTCGATGCTAATGGTGATAAAGATCACGTTAGTGGGTTGGATCCGATGCTAACGGATATGAAAAAACAAAGCACACGTTAGTGAGTTGTACTCGATGCTAACGATGATAAAGATCACGTTAGTGGGTTGAACCCAATGTAACGGATATGAAAAAAAAATCACATGTTAGTAAGTCAATACTCGATGCTAACAGTGATAAAAGGCACGTTAGTGGGTTGAACCCAATGCTAACGGATATGAAAAAATAAAATACAAGTTAGTGAGTCAATACTCGATGCTAACGATGATAAAAGACACGTTAGTGAGTTGAACCCGATGCTAACGAATATGAAAAAAATATAACACACGTTAGTGAATCAATACTCGATGCTAACGGTGATAAAAGACATAACACATGTTAGTGAGTTATATTCAATGCTAACGGTGAAAGAAAAATACGTTATTGAATGAAAAACTTCTTGAATATTTACCTGAAAAATCATTTAAAAATTTGACCCAGTTTGAATCAATTTTGTACAACCAATCATCTGCTTTGCATTTTGACATTGTTGCTCAAGTTGGTGGATTTGTAATCTTTTTATTTTTTTCAAACTTTAGAAGAAATGAAAGAAACACACACATTTTTTTTCTTTTGTTTTTTTTTGAAAAAAAATCAAAAGTGACGAATTCTAAAACTTGAAGAATACCAATGACAACTCTCCTTTCAAGAGATTTGAGAGGTACATACATATGTCACTATCCTCTCAATTTTAAAAAACTTTTTGTCTTTCTCTTTTCTTTTTTTTTTTTCACAAAGCCGATTTAAAATGCATTACCAAAATTGGGAGCTCATTTCTTTTGATATTTGCCCCAGTGTAAAACATGTTTAACGAAGGCCACATTTTTCATGCTTTCGAAAAAGCAAAAAGAGTGATCATATGATACCAATACCATGTGATTCCTTGTACTCCTTTTGACGCTGAAAACCATGCAAGCATGATCTTTCGATGTCAAAACTGCTCCTTAAAGGTTGTACTGCAACTTGTGTTGAATCTTCTCAATTTTTTAGTATCAGTCAGCCATACTCCACTTTGTATTACAAATCAACTTTTTCTAATGACCAGATTTGAATGAATGGCCTTTGAAAAAGAAGATGTCACATTTGACCCCTTTTGATGTCTTCCATTTTGATAACCCTAACCTTTCGAATCTTCACTGAGGTCCTTTTTCTTTTTCTTTTCCTTTTTTCCTTTTGTATTTTTTTGTATTTTTTTCCTTTTGTTTTTTGGTTTTTCTCTTTTTCTCTTTTTCTCCTTTTTTTTCTTTTTTTTTTCTTTTCTCTCTCTCCTTTTTTCTTTTTCTTTTTTTTTCTTTTTTCAAGGTACCCTTGCGGATTTTCATCTAATGAACAAATCTTGTCGATAGCCCTCATCAACTCAAACATGTGTTTTAAGAAATGATGGCATCAGTGCGACAATCCTTCCCATGCAAAATTAGCGAAGGTGTATTGACATCATTTGCCATTTGATTAAGTGATTTTTATAAGAGATAATACTAAGGTGAAGGTCGGGACTTTATGATTTTTATGATGGGGTGAGGTGGGGTGTAGAAGAAATGTTAAAGATTGAAAGCAAATCTTCAAAGAGGTTTCAAAAACCCTAAGACCGCGTTCTATCAACATTTGCCCCAGTATGAAGGTATTAAAACTGAAAAAATTGCTCCATTTTAGCTTTTCACTTTTTTTTTCCTTTTCTTCTCTTTTTTTTTATGACAAATAGGAGATAAAAATTTACCCCAAAGTGGGGTTTGCAATCTTTAGGAGGGGTTATCAAGGGTTAAATTATTTTGGAGGTTCATAGGGGAAAACTAGTGGCAAAATGTTCAAAGAGAAAAGAAGAAGGTTCGCCTTTAATCCACCCTAGATAGTATCTCAAAAAGAAAATTCACATAATCAGATAAAAAATTTCTTACACATATTTGAATTGATTGTCAAAGAAAAAACCTGTCCATCCAGTTCTGTGAGATTAGGCATTCCTCTGGATAGCACTCTTGAACAATAAATTGTCCTTGCCAAGTTGGAGCAAACATTTCCTTTAACCTCCTCTTGAATCGGAAGAATTCGCTTCAAAACTTTATCCCTTACTTCAAATAAGCAAAATTTGTCTTTCTTGTCATAACCAACAAACCATCTTTTGTTGATAGCATTGTCCATGGCAGGTAATATTCAACATCTTTTTCATCCATTGGAGACAACAACTCATTGTACTCCTTGATCCATTTGATTTCTTCTATCTGAGCCTTCGTCCAAATGCGCAAAAACGGGATCTCAATTTTGGCATGTATTACCACTTCTATTTCGAAGCATAAGAGGGTAAGGTGCTGCCCCAACTTAGAAATGTAATCTCCAAGTGAAATGCTCCCAGAGTTCAATTGCAAAATTTGCAAAATTAAATGAAAAACTCTTGTCTTTTTCCCCTTTTTTCTTTTTTCTTTTTTTTTTCTTTTTTTCTTTTTTTTTCTTTTCATTCCCCCTTTTTCTTTTCTCTTTTTTTTCTCATCCCCCATTTTTTATTCCCCCTTTTTCTTTTTTCATTTTCTTTTTTTGTTCATTTTTTATATTCTCCCTTTTTCTTTTCTCTTTTATTTTTATTTTTATTTTTTTATTCCCCCCTTTTTTCTTTTTCTTTTTTTTCATTTTTTACATTCTCTTTTTTTCTTTTTTCTTTTTTTCTTTTTATTTTTTTATTCTCCTTTTTTCTTTTCTCTTTTTTTTTTTGAATTTGGCTGCCGAAGTATGTACTGCTTTTGAACAAATAATCGATCTTCCATTTTGCAATGTAGTATTATTGCCCCTTTTTTATTCGTGATTGACTTCCAAATTTGCAAGTTTTGAATTGCACTTTTTCCTCGATCTCAACCATAAACACCTGCATAAGGGGAATTTTTCAAAGCACTTGAATTTTTCAATTTTTTTTTTATTTTTGTTTAATTCTTTTTTTGAGAAATGATGTAACAATTAAGATTCATGCAAAGTATTGACTTATCAAGATTTAAAAAATATATACTTGATATTGGACATACCCTACAAATGTATTATAAAATTGTTGCCTCAATTTGAACTTATTTGATAAGATCTCACAAATATATTACAAAAAAATTTGTCCTAGTTTGGGCTTATTTGAGTTGCAAAATAATCAAATTCAATATGAATAGAAACTATATTTTTCAAATGAAGAATTTAAATGTCATATCCAAACTCATATAGAAGATTCCATGATAAATCTATCAAAATAAGATCAAATTGCAAAAGATCTCTTCCTCGTTTTGGGATCGGTGTTGAGGGAAAAGGGTCCCTTTCTTGTTAGCTCATCTTTTAGGACCAATCAAATGGATATTATTCAGGATTTTGAGGTGGCCCAGGAAGATGGTATGTCAGGATTTGTCTTATTTTTGTACCCAAAATTGTGTCCAACCTATTCAATTATCACATCTTGGTGAAAGTAAATAGTTTATCACTCTTATTTCTTGAGAAAACTTAGTCAACATATAAGCTCTATAGGCTTGTAATGTATGGGTAAAAGCGATAGTTAAATATATAAAAACAGGTTATAACCTTATGATCATGAGTGATTGATAGATTCCTTATAGACACGATCCTTACTTCAAATTGTCATGAAAGATAAATCAGCAATGAACTTTATGAGCTTGTAATATGGCTTGACAACGATAGTTAAAAGAAATAAAATTTTCAAAGACAATGCACTTAAGATCGCATTCCTTCCCAAAATTGCCCCAATTTTGGACTTAAAATCCGGGACCCCATTTTGACTCCTTTATTTTTAATCAATCACTAGAGGGAATTCAACATTAGATATCTTTGTATTTTTTTTCTTTTCATTTTATCATTTTTCATTTTTTTCACAATTTTCTTTCTTCTATTTTTCTCTTTTTTTTTTTTTTTTACCAATACTGATATCCCAATGTCAATGATAGAATTGAAAACTCCCTAATTTTGGAGTGCAGATGGCTCCTCTTTCTTTCCGATATTGAAGACCAAATATCAATGGTAGACTCAAATTCCCCCAACTTGTAGCATTTTCTCCTTTCTTCTTCTTTTTTTTCTTTCTTTTCTTTTTTCTTATTTTTTCTTCTTTTCAAATCTCCTTCCCCAGTGTGGGGGTGCGATCATAAGTGCTTTTGAAACAAACCACCAATTTAGACTCAAATGAGGATGCACGGGATAAACAGTGTTTAGATAATAGAAACAATGGTCAAAGCATCATTCTTATTTCTCATGACAACCAAAGTAAAGAATAACCCGTTGGGAAAATTCATTTTCTTTTGACATTCGAAAATTTTTCCATGGAGGGTCATGATCATTTAGACTTTTATTTGAAACGAAATTATATTTTTTAAAGTCTCAAATGGAAAAACAAATGATAAAATCTGTATAGATGGAGAAATGAAAGCCTAAAGTATCATTCCAAATTTTC
Organism: Coffea arabica; assembly: GCF_036785885.1. Lineage (NCBI taxonomy): Eukaryota > Viridiplantae > Streptophyta > Magnoliopsida > Gentianales > Rubiaceae > Coffea > Coffea arabica. The sequence goes on from NC_092329.1 coordinate 42,757,193, forward strand.
AAAACAAATAAGAAGTAATGCACATTTTTGCTTTCACTCAGATATGGATTGAATCTGGTTAGACACATCGGAAATTTTTACAGTAAAAATTGTCTCACTTTGAAGCTAGTCAATTAATGCGACTGACTTTGGAGGTTCAATAGAAGTGGACAAAAAAATGAAGAAGAAAAGTGTCAGGGTTGATTTTTTATGACAAGCTATCAAATTTGAATGACCCCCTTTTATTTTCGACTACTGTTATTGAGTAGTTTAGACTACAAATCTAATATATACAAGAATTTTGGGGATTGGACATACACTCATGAATTTTCGAAAAAGAGATCGAAAATTTTCAATTTAGCCTTATTTCTTAAAATCGATCATGAAATCTCCCAATGAGCAAATAAAAAATGAATATATACAAAACAATAATTGTCTAAATAAAACCTTATTATTCAAATGTTTGAAAAAAAAATTTTTTTTGTTACTCAAATATAATACATATGAGAAAATAAAAATCTCCAAAGAATATAGTTTCAAATATATACACACTTTCTCTTTCTATCTTTTGAGACAAAATGTATTAAAAACAATGAATCAAGAGAATTTTTGAAATATTTTAGATTGGCATTGTCAGATGGATTTCTCATTTTTTATTTTTTTTTTCATTGTAGGATATGTCCAAAAATCAAGTAACATTTGTAATTTTCAAAATTTATCAGATATAGGAAAAATATTTTTACCTTATTGAAACAACTTTTATAAATACAGGAGAGGGGGAAAATAAAAGAAAAATATCCAGAGTTAGTAAGCAAAACTGTAAAATCAGTATGCATGTCCTATGAGGGAGCTCTTTTATAACAAGGGTTGGCCTAGCATGAAAAATGCAATCCTCTGGGATAGACACCATACAATACCTGATAGACCCGATCGACTTATTGAGATTCAATTGAAGAGCAATTTGAAAAAAATTGGACTAATTGGATTTTTTTTTAATGATAGATAACTAACAAATTGAGGACAAAGTCCGAATGGATTGATTGTTTTGATTGACACATAAAGAGATATTAAAAATCAATTTAGTGTGAAAAACTCTTTTTTTTTGAAAGGATTGAAATGTCTCAACTAGTTTCTTCAGTCAACCATAGATCGAAACCCTAAAAGAAAATAAACTGGTCAAATAGATCAAAAGGAATTGATGATTTATTCAAAAATTGACTAGATTGCTACCCTATTTGTAGTTTCAAAACTCACAAATTTTGTTGCAATGCATTAGTCTATGAGTCGTCTAAAATCAAGATTTGGCCTCAATATATTTATCATCTCAACAATGAGGAATTATTTGTGAATTTTTTCAATTTAATGTTTTTTATGCAAGGGATTTTACCAGTTTTGACAAAATGGCCAAAAAATGATTATTAAAAGCTCATATTCTAATGTACAAAAATGGTTTCATCATTCTCAATGTTGTCATCGTGGAAGGGATCAGATCCTACCTTACCTTGTGCACTACCCCTTTGGATGGTAAAAAAATATAAACGTGCAAATCTCATTGGATTACACATCCGAAACACAGGGTGGCTTATTTCTAATGTGGGATTTCCTATGCGGTATTCCCTCTAAGGTTGATGTATGATGCCAGTTTATTAAAATGAGTAAATATGCGATAAAATAATTGAAATATGACCTAAAAGTGTCCCATTTAAATGCCAGGGTAAGCCTAAAATGATGTGCAATACATATGCATATGCAATTAACTAAAATTTAAACGTGCTTGATATAAAAGGCAGTTTTGTCCTAAACGAGTACCATGCCAGGACTCTTATTTTTAAGGTTTGCGTATGCAAGAAAAGAGAAAACAAAAAATATCAGTTCAACAAATAATGCATAGCACGTTGGGACAATAAATTATACAAGAATGGAAAGTAAAAAAAAAGTGGTGAAATCCCTCCCCTCGTGTCTAGTGTTCTTAATTGGGTAGGATTGATTCTATCCTAGGATATTTCTAATATGGATGCATGAGGTTGGCCTCACTAATGTATCTAGATTCGATAAGGTTTCAGGCTCCTAAGCCTTCAGATCAAGAGGCGAAGGGTCATCAATCCCAAGACCTTCAATCGGTGGTTTGAGTGATCCCTTAGGTACCGCTATGGGCGCAGTGCACACCATCCGCATACCTAAGAAAATCGATTCTAATTCTACAAGGAGATGTGGGATGGCGTCCATGAGAAAATAAAAAATTGGGTGAAAATAAGTTATGCACGTATGAAGTGCTTCCTTTTGAGGGGGAGGGATTATCATTAAAAACACGTGTAGAGGCTCTAAAGTGATATTTCCCCCGCCCAAAATGTAACCGCGATACGAATAAGTAAATAAATAAACCATTCATCACATACACGAGGAACGATGAACGAATGCAAGTGTAAAATGCACAACATCCTAAAAAAGAAAAATGCAACCTAAAATATCCAAATATGATAAATAAAAGGGTTAAAAAGAGAAAAGATAACTAAACCAAGTGCTTGGACTCTCTAGCATCCCTAGTGGAGTTGCCAAGCTGTTGCGCCCCATTTTTCGCAATGAAAAAAATAAAAGGATGTTTATAAAAGATGTGATTTTATTTTAAAATAAGTGAAAAGGGACCTAAAATGAGACTTTAAAAATACGACAATTTAGATCCAAAATTTAGTCTAAAAGGATTTTTAAGAAAAATTAGGAGTCGCCACTTGGTATTGAGTTTGGGTGTACCAAATCATCCAAAAGTGTTTTTAGATAAAATAAAACCCTTTTCGACAACTCCAAATCTTTGAAAAACAAGAGAAAATGGGTTCGGAAGTCACGGTTGAAGAAAGGGAATGCAAAGGTTCGATTAAATCAAAACCTAAGACACCCTTTCAACCTAGTCTAAGATAGTTGCGAGGTTTAGTCAAAATTTTTCTAATTTAACCCTTAATTTTATCACATTTGGATGTTTCCTACATGAATGCAAATCTAAAATATCGAAAGCAACAAAATATCCATTCCAGGGTTTAATTGATACCAATCGCATTACTTGCAAAGGGCAAAATAATTTCTTGAAGGGGTCACGAGTATGCAAATGATGAAGTTAAAAGAAAAGAAAAGAAAATTAAATTATATACATAGGGTATAAGTGATTAAAGAAAAAGGAATGCAACATAATGGGTACGAGAGGCGAAAACTCGTGACATAATTTTCTTATACAAGGATTAATGGGATGTTTAAACTAAAAAGTTATAATCACCCATATCCATGTTCAAAGAATAATTATCCTAATATGAACAAGCAACTGAACTAACTTATTCCACAATTTCTTAAATGAAATGCAATTCTAAATGATATGATTAACACAAATAGAGGGTAGGGAAAATATCATGCAAATAAGAAAAGATTCTAGAATAAAAATATGCATGAAATATATGAATGTCACACAAAATGAATTTAACGCATGAATAATCTAAGGGTCTAGCATTGGACTAACCCATTTTTATAAGTTCTTACTAGCATTGGACTAGTGAGAAACGGAAAAAGAAGCATAACTAGCGTTAGACTAGTGTGATGACGTCATGCATTAACAATACATAGTAAACAAATAAAGCATGAATTAAAACAACTAAATATATAAGAGCACGTAACACATAACACGTAAGCATGATATCTAAATGCAAAGATCCTAAGAAAGCGAGTAAATACATAAGCACACGAGCATGCAAGCACACAAACAAATAAAAGCAAATAGAGACCTAACGATTACATTCGGGGACCCTAACTACAATCTAAAAGGGCGAAGAATAAAATAATAACCTAACTATTACAATTCGGCATTTAAATGCCTCACAAATAATCAAAAATTAAATTAAAGTAAATATACAAAATTAAAAAAAATGAATAACTAAATAAAATAAAATAAAAACATTCAAAAACATGCAATTACACACATAAAATCACATAGGAGCACATAGGAGAATTTAAAATGATACAAGAAGATACCTCCCTTGGCGTAGTAGCTAATGGAGAATGGGATTTGCCCTATTTAACTCTAAAATTAACAAAATCGTCAATGCACCAATTGAATTAACAAATAAATCATAAAAAATGGAAATAACATGACATATATCAATTGAAGTATTCAAATGAAATATAATTAATAATCTAAGAAGAAAAGCAACTTTCTATTGAAGAAATCAAATCTATTAAGGACCTAATTACAAAAATTAATAAAGTTTTAGGGATCAAATTATAATTATCACGAAGATCTAGGATCAAAATTAAAGAAAAATAAAGTTTAGGGACCTATTTACAATTAATTAGGGACCTAATTAAAATAAATTTAAACTATTTAGGGCTGCACTATAATTACTCAAAAGTCTAGGGACTATTTTGCAAATTTGTCACCAGATCACTTAAGAAATTGGGCTCTCGGGCCATATTTTTTATTTCCTTGGGCTAAAGCCTCCAAAATCCAATCGAAAGTCCAAGGCAAAAGGAGTGGGCCAATCTATTATTTTGACCCAAAATTAGCAATTAGAATGATGGCTTTGACCCCCCAACCCAAGCCAAAAACCCAAAACAAATCAACCAAACCTACTCTTACAAACCCAACCAAATATTATTACCCAAAAACCTAAACTATAATACTAAACCCAACAAGATAAACAAATCAACTAAAATTCTTAAAACCACAATTATGATCTAAAATCCAGAATTAATCTACCAAAAACTATTTAAGAAAAAATAAAAAATAAAAAATAAAAAAATGATTAAAATTTAAAAGGGCGAAATGGAATCAATTGCAAAAGTGTTTGGGCTATAGTGAAATTAATTAAAAATTTGAGGGGCAAAATGCAATTTTGGAACATGCAGCCTGTATGAAGAAGCTTTCTTCTTCCTCAGCAATCCGAAACTTTTCGCAGCTGGCCGCCATGGCGACCTCCGGCGGCGCCATCGTCAGCAAATTTTTTGGTCACAAAATTTCATCGAAATACACACCCTCACTCGTTTTTTCACGTAGATTCCATATTCGGAGTTATTTTTTACAAAAAATGAATCAAAAGCGGTGAAATTGCCAAATTACAGATGTGATTTTTATTTTTTAAAACACTCAAATCTTCACCAAAAATCATAAAATTTATACTACAACACTCCTTGTGATTTTCACAACTTAACTATAAATTGAAATCAATAAAAGCAACAACAAATATGGCAAAATTAAATCAAAACAAGCCCCTTAAAAATGACAATAATAATAATAATGCAAAAAAAAAAGTAGAAAAACACAAATTAGCAACTAAATATGCTTACAATATAATTTAAAAAAATAAAAATAAAAATGAAAGGAGATACTTCTATGATAGCATTAATTCCTTTTCATGAGAATTTGACGAAATTTCAAGCCTTCAACCGTTTTTATTGGTCTTGCCCTGTCCAAGAGAAAACTTGAGAGTGAGGGTTTTATTTGCTAAAAATGAGAGGGAGAATCTGAGAGAGAGAGAGCCGAGAGATTTTTTTCTTCCCTTTTGCACCCGAGGCCTGAGAGAGGGAGCAAATGAGGGGGTCTCTTGCAAATTTTTCTTCTTCTGCTTCTTTTTGCTCTCTGGAAGTTCATAGAGGGAGAGAGTGAATTGAGGGAGCCAAAGAGCAGAGGGAGAGGTAATTTTTCGTCTACTTCTTTTCTGATCTAACCGAGAGAGGGCGAGAGTGAGGAGTCCGAGAGTGAGTTTGAGAGTCAGAGTTAGGGGCCTCTTCTGCAAAACCCAAATTCTTCTGTCCAATTCCCCTGCTTCCCTTCCGTCGCTTTCTTTTTTTTTTCTTTTGGCTTTCTTTGGTCAAAAAGGGTGGATTGTGGTGGCATCATGATGACTTGATGCGAATCTCTCCACGGCAGTGAAGTTCATCCTTGTGAATTCCCACGATCTTGACGGAAATTTTCCAGGTTTGGTTGGTGGAATTCCTTTCGACCCAATCTAACCCTCTAAGTTGCGAACACTCTTGATACGATCTCAACCTGCGACTTAATGAATTAGTGAACCAAGGAACTTCGGTAGGATGGCGCCACAAACAAGTTCGTTTCTTGTTTGATAAGCCAAGTTGAACCTCCTAAAAAGCTATCTAAGATGTTCAAGGGATGCTTGCAAGAAGCCAAGAGAATTCTCTCAATTTTATAAATGAATCGAAGTCTGATTGGTGTTGTAAGTTTGAAGCTTATTTATAGCTTCTTACAACTCAAACCCTAATGAAGCTTGGAAACTAGAAATCGGCCCAACCATGGCCCATCATGGCCGAATCAACTAACTAAATATGGACGGAAATAACAACTAAAATAAAGCAACTAATGACTAAAAATGGCAAGGACTACACATTTAAGTCACTTGCTTTGTTCTACTAATTGAGAACGGAAAACTGATGAACTTGAGACTTGATAGATCATATGACTCGAAATGCCTTGTGTTAAGGCTTTTGAACCTCTTGTTGGAGTAGAGTCACGTACTCCGAACCATCTTCAAAGATCGAACTGCCTTCCTTGGCTTCTTGGACCACACATACCAAGGTATTTAATTGCTCCTTCATTCGCTTGGCACAGCTCTAGTGATTGGTCTAGTTGGTATCACCACGTCCTTGGTGATAGGTTGGATGGCCGCATCATTCCCCTCCTCTTGAGAAGGATTTGCCCTCAAATCAAGCATGTCACCTACATCAAATGGGCTTAAGTCAGAGACATTGAAAGTAGCGGTAACACTATACTTACCAAGCAGATTCAGTTTGTAGGCGTTGTCATTGATGCGTTCAAGGATCTGGAATGGTCCGTCGCCACGAGGTGAGAGCTTGCTCCTACGTTGGATCGGAAACCGTTCCTTGCGCAGGTGGAGCCAAACCCAATCGCCTGGTTCGAACACGAGTTGGCGTCTACCTTTATTGGCTTGTTGAACAACCTGCGCTGTACTCTTCTCAATGTTCAAGGGAGTCTTCTCATGTAGCCTACGTACAAACTCAGCCTTTTGTTGCCCATTTAGGTTAGCTCTTTCACTCAAAGGTAACGGGGTCAAATCCAAAGGCGTCAACAGATTAAATGCATAAACAATTTCAAATGGAGAGTATTGAGTAGTGGAATGCACAGCTCTATTATATGCAAACTCTACGTGAGGTAGACACTTCTTCCAAATTTTCAAGTTAGATTTGATGATGGTGCGTAAAAGAGTAGAGAGAGTGCGATTGACAACCTCGGTTTGTGGATGACTAGTGGTTGAAAATAGTAGTTTACTGCCCAACTTAGACCACAAAGTCTTCCAAAAATAAGAGAGAAATTTGACATCTCTATCTGACACTATGGTCCTATGGATGCCATATAACCTAACAATTTTCTTGAAAAATAAATCCGCTATATGGGATGCATCATCCGTCTTATGGCAAGCAATAAAGTGTGCCATTTTAGAAAACCGATCAACGACCACATAAATAGAATCATGCCCTCTCTTAGATCTAGGTAAGCCAACAATGAAATCCATTGAAAGATCTACCCAAGGTGCATCAGGAATTGGTAAAGGCAAGTATAACCCATGGGGTTGTACCTTAGATTTTGCTTTCTTGCATACGATGCATCGGCTCACCACCTTCTCAATATCACGCCACATCCTTGGCCAGTGGAAATGCTCCTACAACATAGATAGAGTCTTAGCAACTCCGAAATGTCCCATTAAACCACCTCTATGTGCTGCTTTTACGAGTAAGAGTCGAATGGAACAGTTAGGGATACAAAGGCGATTTAAGTAGAATTGGTAACCATAAAAAACTAAGTAGTTTCCGTGGGCAGCTCGAGAGCAATTTTGGAACGTGTCACCAAACTCGGTATCGCTCACATACATATCGTTGAGCAACTCGAAATTGTGACGGCCCCACCTCCCCCTAAGGTGAACCAGAGGGTTCGGCAGACCGCCTGCCCAACTCTCGCAGGGACTCAGTCGAATCTCAATCAAATCCGAAATAAAACCACAAGATCAAACGAAATAATAATCCAAAACTTAAAGCGAAACTTATATACATTTTTATCTCAAAAGGAAGTACAATTATTGAATATACAAAGGTTCTCAATTCGTCATTCATCCAACCCGTGCCAAGCACTAGGGCGAGAACCATTACAAAACAAAAAAACTAGACTAGGCTAACCTACACTGGGCTCTCGTCCTTGCTCGCATCCCCCTGTTAAGGAAATAAAACTAAAGGGGTGAGCTAAAAGCTCAGTGAGGTTCCGAACATATAGGCAATAAGAAGTTCAAAGCATTCATTACATATAACCAATAATTCAAGATACAAATACAAAGTAAAGCGATAAACACATTCATTAAAAGGATACGGCTCACAGGGAGCCATTCATTCGTTCGTTCGTTCAATCATTCTCCTGTCATTCCCCTTATTCCTCCAATCATTTAAAATGCATTTTTGTAAGTAAAACTCTCGTTTGCATTGACATTCGTTCGTTCATTTCATTCATGTGAGAACCCTGGAAATAGATATATAAGCCAGTGCATATTTCATTTGCATTACTTTTATTCCTTAATAATTTCTAGCATTACTTTTACTTATTCGTAATTAAGTACGTAAAAATAGGTTTATGTGAAAATAATATAATTTTCCTAAGTTATGAAATTTCTTGGTTTTGCTAGATCAAATTAATATCTTTAGAGTTAGATTAAATTTTTTCGCCTTAACATATAATGTTAGAATACTTAAATTCCCTTATGCTATATTAATGACACTTGAGTCGATAACCTTACTACCTTAAAACAAATTATTTAAATTCCAATGATTAATTCCATTTAGTTGCTAATGTTAAATGTTAATAGGAAATTCCGCGTTAAGATGAAAACCAATGAATTTTAGATAAACATGATACTAATATACTAAACCTACTTAAGGCGTGAAAATTTCGATAAATATAGTCTTATCCTTCTTTGTTTTCACAATAAGTGCGTAAAAATAATTTTTATGTGCAAATTGACACACTTGTATTAAATTATTATTTCACTTGATTCTATATTACTAAATCGATAAATTTCGAGTTAGACTAACTCTATCTCTTGAGAATAAATAATTGGAAATTCTGATAACTAATTTAATCGCGAAATAATGTAGGAATTACTAGGAACCTTAATATTAAATTGTAATCGATAAATATTCGATAAAAATGGTTTAGGTATACTAATGTATAATTAGGCGTTCAAATCACACTTGGGAATAATTTTTGGAATTAAGTTAGAATGGAGAGATTAAGTTGAGGTTAGGGAGCAAAGTGAAAAGACTAAAATGCCCTTGCAACCACAACATTTCCATGCAAGCCAAACAAACCCTCTGACAGCGTTTTAAATCACCGCAACCATCGGCCAATCACATTTTCACTAATTCTATACGCAACCATCTCGTACACTCAATCCCTTCTCCTAAACCGCGGCACCATACACCTTCCTCTCCATTTCATATCTCAAACCGCCATTCCATTTCCTCTACACAACTTTCCCGCAGACCACAACACTTCCTCTCCACAACCACATCTCATCTCTTTCCCTGCCTTAGACCGAGAGTAAATAAGAGAGAGAACCTTGTGAGCTGCCATCTTGTAATCATCGACCAAGAAGAGCTGTCCACGAGCTGCAATTTTTTTTTCTGTTCTGTCCGCAAGCTGAGGGAAGAGACCAGGAGACCATCGCACTTTTTCCTCTCCTAGCTATGGCCATTTCCAACTCCAACCAACCGAAACCAACCCCACCACAACACCACTCCAGCCGCAACTCAGGAACCAGGACCAACCAACTGCGCTTGAAGCCGAGAGGAAGGAAGGAAAGATTCTAGATTTTCGTGTGTGAGCTTAGCTTGTATCTGAGGTAATTTCTGGACTAATTAAGTTAATTACTAGTAGATGAAGCCATATCAGAGCTTGCATGTGTGGCTTGTTCAGTTGGTTGATGAAATCAAGTCACTAGAAAAAAATTCTGTTTTGGCTAAATGTTTCTGCTGAGGAACTGGTTTGGAAATGTAACTTTATTTCTGATTCCTTGCGATAATCTGAGTTCAATTAGATGTTTAACCAACTAAAAACAAGAAGGTTAAGTCATCTAGGAACATGCATGTGATTTTAGGCAGCCGGATTTGTAATTAAGAAAAGAAGAAAACTGATGGGTGCAAGTTTGAGACTGCCGAGAGCTTACCTTGTTTAATGCAGCTTGATTTGGTTTAATTTTGTTGTTTGAGCTTATAACCATAATTAGCTAGCTAATAACAAGTTAATTAGGCTCTTCATGTAGTTAATTAATTAGTGTAAACCAGAAAAATAAAATCAAAATGCAATCTGCCACATGCATGTTCATCCGAGCCAAGCTGGAATAATTTTTAGAAATTTTGATGTTGATGGCTGTTATTTGAACTCGATTTCTGAACTGGAAATGTTCATTGTCTAGCTAAGTAATTGCATGAGGAAGTTGAGAGTTTAATAGCATGTTTTAACCAGGGAATAAAATGAAAACTGAAAGTTTCTTCATGCACATTCATCCATGGTTTGCTGGGCAGATTTCTGGATCTTTGGGATGTTTGAAGCAGTTATTCAAATTCGATTTTGACCCAGAAATGTTAATTAGCTAGCTAAATGTTTGCATGACAAATTCGAGTATCTAAAACCATGTTTTAGCCGAGGAAAAGTTGGATTTATAAACACCTAAGTGCTGGAAATCCTTGATAGCCGTGAGAAGTGAGCAGGAATTTTCAGTTTATTTTTGGAAATTTTAACTTGTTCTGGAATATTTTCCTTGGAATTTAATGGTTTAGAAATGCATGGGAAATGTGTATTTACAGCTGTGTAAGTTGTTTAGCTATGAAATATTTGATTTATTGAAGGATTGAACCAAACATGTTGGTATATAAATGCTGGAATTTCTTTTGTGATAGCCGAAGGTTGAGTTGGAATCTCAGCTTGGTTTTTTTAAATTGTTCTTTGAAACATAATGGTTGGAAATGCCTGGAATATGTTGTTTTGGAGTTCTATAAGAAAGGTATGGATGGTTTGAATAAAAGCCTTATGGTGTTAAAAGAGAAAAAGGAGTTTTTCACAAGTGAAAAATGAATTTCCAGATTTTCGGATTTCACTGACCAGTCTCAGTAAAATGCTTATATCTTGGTGTAGGAAAATCCGACTAAGGTGCCGTCAGTGGCATTTGAAACTAGAGTCATGGACCTTTATTCTGTAGAAATTTCATATTTTTCCTCCATGTGTACTGCTGTCCGTGACTCCTCAAAGCAGGCTGTCCTGCTTGAATGTCCTGTTTCTTCATGAAACTGAATTTTGACTTGGATCGAACATTTATCTTATTTGTGATTTGAATTCCTGATTGAATTGTGGTTGGAAGTGATTGATGGTTGTCAAGGGCTAATGATTGATGAAGCCCTTGGCCATTTGAATGATTTTATAAATATTAAAGGGTGATGTATCTTAACTGCTGGAATTTCGTGGAGGCCTTACCTTCATTTTGTTTTAGTTAAGATGTGATATGAGCTTGCCAAAACCAAGTGCTAATGATTGACGAAGCCTTGGTCATTCGTTTTATTCTTGATCAGAAATGAATCTGTGGAAATCTAGGGCTAATGATTGATGAAGCTCTAGTGAGATTTCTATTTGAAATGTTAGTTTGCTATATTGACGAATCTGAAATATTACGTGCTTGTAAATCGGAATCGTAAGGAATCCATTTTGGCCCTGTGAACTTGAGAAGTTTTTAAGCAAGCTATTTAAATATATCTTCACTCTAGTATGGTACGATAAAACTTAGCACTGTATGTTAAAGTTAGAAACTTCGTATAGGGATTTTCTAAACCTTGCCAACTCGATATTTCTTCCTTTAAGTTTAAACTAGCCTTATTACCTTTAGAAAATGATTTCACTAGTTTCTAAAACTCTAGGCTTTGTTTTACTCATTTTCTTTTCTCTAAGAATTGTTCTTGGCTAGTTGACTATAGGGAAAAGTTCCAAAATACGAGTTTTAATAATTTTAGTTAAAAGCATAGAAACTTGCTCGGCAAGAAACTTTATTTTAGGTAAAATGGTTTTAATGACAAATTTTGCATGTACCGTAACTTTAAAGAAAACTTTCAAAGTATCCTTCTAGCTCGGATATCAAGTGGTTTGTCGACTTATTTCAAGAAAATAATACTATTTACCCTTTTATAAGGAAAAGTATCTCAAGGAAAATTATAAGAAACATTTCTACTACTTTTGTCAAGTTTCAACCTAAGTAGATTCTTGAAATTACTTTGAGAAAGTAAACTGGTAATACATTAGATAATCCTCTATACGTATAAGCTTAAAAAACTGAATAGAAAACTTATAGTTTCAAAATTTGGTATTTTAGGATATTGCGAGGACGCAGGATTCGATTCCTAACTTGATATCTGAACTTCACTCTTGGTGAGTGTCCCTGCTTGTTCTATGCTTACTTGATTAAAGTACTTTCTTGACTTGATATGTGATAATTGGAAAATGGTTTCTGATCCATTGAAATGAGCAGTGTGTACTTTATCACACTAGCCGTTCGAGTGGTGACTTGCTTGAAGTATTTTTCGTGAATATCTTGCTTGCGCTTGCTAAGCACTGAGTAGGGGAATGTACCACACCTTAGGGTGGGAGGGCCTCTTATCCTATCTCACGTGCCAAGTACTGAGTAGGGGAATGTACCACACCTGAGGGTGGGAGGGCCTCTTATCCTATCTCAAGTACTAAATCACTAGGCAGGGGAATGTACCACACCTTAAGGGTGGGAGGGCCTCTTATCCTGACCTGGTAATTAAATGTAGTTACGTCGTTGGGTGAATCCCTCGACGCGTGAATCTAACTACAATAACGTCGTAGGGTGAATCCCTCGACCAATCATCTACGGGTATATCTCGAGTATACTGCGTCCTTAGTCGGTGAGCGGGCCCGGGACAGGGGTATGAACGGTAACGGGTTAGGAGTAAAAATGAGTGGATCTACATGGACTATAAGTAGTGAGAGTTGACGGAGGGTCAACTACGATGAATGGTGATCAAGCGAGGAAAATGGCTCCTGAGAGCCCCTGTATCCTACCTTGTGCTGTTATACGCTTTCCTAACTGTTCAATTTGGTTAAGTTATTACTCGCTGTTTGATTTACGTGACTGCATGTTTTGGGGCACCACTGAGCTTTAGCTCACCCCACGTTTATTGTTTTCCTTGACAGGTTCTGGAAAGTGAAAGCTTTGAAACTTATCCATGTTTCGTTTTGGGATGTATTTGTATACTATGACTATTTGTGTGGGCTGTAGTGTGTTAAATTTGGATAATGTACTTTTTATTTTGGATTGCCATTTGAAGCTGGAAAATGTGTAAAACTTAATTTGGATGTTTGGCTTGATTGTTGTATTTTGTTGTATGAATTTTTTTCTTAGTTGGGACGGTACGATTCTATTCCGCAGTTCGCAACGCGTGAAATGTTTAGGAGCCGTCGTTTGGCTATTTTAAATCACTGCTATCTCTGAAGTTAATGTGGTTTTAGTGACGGTCTTCTTCGGAGGAATTGTTTTGTAATAGATTAGGTTATTCTTTGAAAGGTTTTGGGTTAGAATACTTGCGTGAGTCCTGGCGAGAGTTGGGCAGACGGCCCGCCAACCCTTTGGTTCGCCTTAGGGGGAAGTGGCGTCGCCACAATTCACCCCCTCCTGGACGTTGGCCAGGCTCCACCCGACAACAAGGTAATACTCGAGTATACCAAACGTTCACTTAGGGTCACTAAATCGCCCGACTGAGTCCGCTTCTGACTCGAGTCGATCAGCAACGAAGGGCAAGGGTCCAATTCAACCAAACGGCTTACATTCATGCGCAACTAGCATTTAATCATTTAATCATTGAAAATTTCATATTCATTTAGGTCGAGTGCGATAAAGTACACACTCACCTAGAAAACTCATTTTAAGCAATCATTGAAAACACTTAACACATTATCAATCAATAATAACAAGCCAATAAGTCAAGGAAATATAACAAACAAGGAACATTCACCTGTTAAGCAAAATAATGTCCAAAGTATCCTCCCGGATAACACTCTCAATCGCCAAGAAACCCTAATAATAGCCAAGAGAAAATGTTATAGTTAAACCCCTCCAAAGTTTAAGTGAACCAAAGAAAATCCGAATAACTACTAGTACAAAGTATAAGTATAGTTTTGGAAGTAAAAAGAGTACATTTAAACCAAGGCTATGAGTAAAATATTTGTAAAACTTATGCTTGCTCGTAAAACTTTGAAATCTCCATTTAAGTCGAAGTGATAAAGAAAACGTACTCCGAGCAGTCATTATTTTATTTCTCAAGGGTATAAGTTCAGCCAAATCCTTATTTATATACCTCGGTAAAAGAAGATGCAAATATCCTAGATGGTTCAAGTGATATTCACTCTTAACCCTTACTCAAGTTGCAAGTATAGTTTTCTAGTTCTCGAGCGTAAATTTTGGCAGTATGCCCTTTGTGTTTACCTTATTTTCCAGCCATTTTGGCTTCATTATTTTTCTCATTTAAACCCAAAGGTACACACACAACAATCTAATTTCAATATCCGTCCAATAGGCTCAAGACAATACAAGGACAAAAATCAACTAACAACAAGTGCGGAAATCAAATTTAACAAGAGACAGATTTGATAGAGTTTTCCGTGACGGACACAACCGGAGCTACGCTTATCGGATTGGGGTACAACTTATACCATTTCAAAGCTAAGATGAAGTCCTACAACTTTTATGAAGATCACTTGATCAAATTTCCAGTGTAACCTAATCAAATTCCCAGTTCACAGAACCAGGTTCCAACTAATCGGCTAATTAACCGTACTACATTGAAATGGCCATATCTCAGGCTACCAAAGTCCCTTTAGGGTGTTCTTGGAGGCTTTGAAAAGCTAAGACAAAGTCCTACAACTTCCATGAAGACCACTCAGTCCAGTTCTCACCCTAACTAGGTCAAATTTACCAAAACAATTCCAGAATTTCCAGTTCGAGATTCACTGCAGAAATCAACTAGCAGTCCTGCTTTATTCACTCATATCTCAGCACACACAACTCCAATTCAGGTAATTACAAAGCCATTTGAAAGCTAAGATACAAGGCTGTAATTCTTAAGAAGACATCACCAACCAAATCAGTAGTAATCCTGGTCAAACTAACTAATTACAGAAGCTGATTAGCATGTTTGGGTAGAAACAGGGCAGCAGGGCAGTCTTTTCACAGGCTACGTTGCTTCGATTGGGTTGAAATTTTGCAGGAAACTATAAAACATCATTCTATAAAACTTTCATGTTCTGAGTTAAGACTAATTCGGCCTCTATCATGATGAAACAAAAACAGGCAGAATGGTGTTTGTGAGAATTTAAACCTGGAATTAGAGCTTTGTTGCTAGAATTTCATGTGTTGTTAGGTTTAAATCATCAAAACCTCCAACTAGCAACTTCATAACATCAATTAAAGGATATATGATCATAATCAAAGCTAAAAATGAAACCCTAGCTAATCATCCCCCCAACTCCAACAAAACTCACTAATTAACCGTTGTAACTCAAAATTAAAAGCTTCTAGCCATATTTAACCAAAATTGGGAAAAAGAAAAAGGTGAAAAGCCATGATACCTTCCTAGGATGCTTGTAGGAGAAGACCACAACCTTTCCTTCAAAATCTTGCCATACAAAGCTCTAATCTTCCCTAAAGAGTAGTTTTTCTGAAGTGATTCACAAGATTTATGGTTGGAGTTTAAGATTAAGCAAGAAATTTAGTTGGTGAAGATGAAGTTTCTCTCCCCTTTTTCTCTCTCTATTTTCGGCCAAGGTAGTGAAGAAATGGAGAAGATTTGGTTAAATTCTTGTTTTATGATGGTTGATACAAATTAGTCAAAGCTCCTTCCAATAAGGGCTTGACATGTGTCCTTTCTAGAGTTTTCTTTCTTCTTCCTTTGGCCCATCATGGTGACTCATGTATAAGATATTTTAAGGCTAATTAGTCAAAATAAAATGAGGAGATTAAAGAAATAAAGTAGGGTTTAATCGGTGCACTCACTCGATAACGAATGGTGCACGTCAGTTCTATCCGTTTTCCTTAAATTACACGTACTAGGGCTTTTACTTCTTATTCACTAACTTTATATCATAGTTTCTAATCACATATTATTTTTCACCTAAAAGTTACTTTTAAGCACCAAATTTGATCCTTACTCCAAATTTGATCCTTACACTGCGGATACACGAAAACCCCATTTCACTTTGATTTGAAATCGGAAAGAAAAACCCTAATTTCTTATGATCATTGGCATATATTTTTTTTTCTAGGGTGATTGAGTAGTAAGATGGTATAAAATAATATTTTTCAAATAATTTTCAAATAAAAGGAAATTTTCAAGAAATATATAAGGAATTTGGAAGTTCTCACACTCTCTCCCCCTTAAGAAATTTCGTCCTCGAAATTTTTACCTTCAGATGGCTCAGGAGCTTGTTGGTTGTCTAAGGCATATACCCTTGCCGGTACTTTTGTTCGGTTCCCTTTTTCATTCGCTGATTTTGGTTTACTGCCCTCCAGTTGCTGAGTACTATTTTCACGTGACCGTTTCCTCGGACAGTTGCTAACCTGGTGGCCACCACTTTCGCAAATCAAACACTTCCGCCCTTTCCTCCAACAATCACTCTCAGTGTGAGTGGCCTTTTCACAGTAGCCACAGGTCAAGGAAGAAGCCACTTGTTGGCTTTTTTGAGAAATCTCCTCATAGCCTACTTGACTTCTTTTTGTAGATCGTTCATCTAACGCCTCTAAGATTCATGGTGGGCGGGGTAAAGAGTTCACCTTATGCACTTTAAGAGGTGCTATCAATTCACTCAGTTCCTCAGATACATTACCAGATGCACCTCTTTTCCGAGTTTGGGAGGCTTTTACTTGTGCCTTTGCATTCTCAATTTGTTGAGTTTTCTCAAGAGCCTCCATAAACGTATTTACTTGTACCGCCGCTAATGCTTCTTGGATTTCCAAATTTAATCTCTGTATGAACCGTCTTACTCTTCGCCGCTCTGTGGCCACCAATTCAGAAGCAAACTTGGATAGTCTTGTAAATTTCGTTTCATATTCGGCCACACTTAGCATTCTCTGGCGTAATCCAATAAACTCCTTCTCTCTCCTTTCTTGGACTAAAGGAGGGAGGTACTTCTCGTTAAATTCCCTTATAAAATTCGCCTATGTCCATATGGTCTGTTCTCTTTCCCACTTTGCTCTAATTACGTTCCACCATGCTCGGGCTGGTCCTTCAAATTGGAACACTGCAAAGTTCACTTGCCTTTGTTCAGTGTAGTTTAGAGCTGTGAAGATGTTCACCATGGTTTCTACCCATTGTTCAGCTACGTCCGGATCGGGCCCTCAAAGGAATTTTGGAGGAGCAAACTTCTGGAACCTTTCAAGAGCCTTGTCTTCTTCGATTTCAGGGTTCTGCGGTTGATTCATGGCCATTTGGCCTTGTTGATCCACTAGTCGTGCCAAAATATTCGTCATCTGTTGCATTGCCGTCGCCATTTGGTCACCGGCTTCGACCCTTGGTCCTTGCTCTTGTTCAACTCTGATTTCCCTTTCTTCTATTGGCTCCTGGGCTCGCTCAGTCCCACGGCCACGACCACATCCTTGACTATGTCTTCCCTCCATATATATTTTTCCCTCTCTTTTTAAAAAAAAATAATTTAATGAATAAACGTAATAAGGTGACTAAAGTAACTAAAATTTAGGGCACCAAATACCCAAATAAACATATACACACATAACACACCACATAAACATATCAAGGAAGCAAATAATCAAATATACAAATACGTCTCAAGTCAGGCGGATATTCATATACACAAATACACAACTGACGGCATGTAGTGACAATATACAGGCGAATCAAAAGAAAAGGGATATATCGTCCCATATCCAGTTAGAATAACCCCGTTCGGTCTCTCACGTCACTTTCTATCTGACTCGATATCCATTAACCTATTATACTTATTATAGCCAGACAAAGCCTGTTCATATTCCCAAAATGCAAATCTCAAGTATTTAGTACCGTCTCAACTCTGGAGTATTCAGACACAAGAATCCGAAATAAGATAATTCACCTCTCGAGCTGGCCAGTTCCACGAGTAAACCATCTACAATTGAAATTCTTACCCGACATACCTATTTATGGTCATCAGATACCATGAGAAAGATTTAAGGCCTATAACATTCACAATTCATAACTTATGCTCGAACGAGCACTTAGCCTTTATACTTGTTTACCACTTAATCCAGGCTCACTCCGTGCAGAGACCACGCGAAGCAGGCTCTGATACCAACTGTGACGGCCCCACCTCCCCCTAAGGCGAACCAGAGGGTTCGGCGGATCGCCTGCCCAACTCTCGCTGGGACTCAGTCGAACCTCAATCAAATCCGAAATAAAACCACAAGATCAAACGAAATAATAATCCAAAACTTAAACCGAAACTTATATACATTTCTATCTCAAAAGGAAGTACAATTATTGAATATACAAAGGTTCTCAATTCGTCATTCATCCAGCCCGTGCCAAGCACTAGGGCGAGAACCATTACAAAACAAAAAAAAAAAACTAGACCAGGCTAACCTACACTGGGCTCTTGTTTGTAGACACCAAATTTTTTGATTTTTTAACTTTATTTGTTTTAATAGATTTATTGGCTTCAATTCTAGAGCTTTTATTTTATTTTTGTTCTAGTTTATTTTGTTTTATTTTAGTTTATTTTTATTTTATTTTATTGTTGTCTTCATACTAAATTTCAGAAAAAATAAAAGAAAAAGGAAAAAAAGAAAAAAAAAGGAAAAGAGTGAAGATGACAAGTGGAGAGGCATGCATGGGGCCAAGTGTCCCTTTGGTTTTTAACAACACATCACCTAAGTTGCAAGGGGGGGAGACACTTGTAGGATGGGGATTTTGAAAAAGGAAAAAGGAGAAAAAGCTCACGGGAGGGATTCCAGGGAGGACGGCTGAGGTTGAGGGCCAAGAGAGTGGAAAGCCGAGGGAGGTTTTGGAAATGAAAAAATGCAAGGGAGGACGGAGCAAAAGGAGAGAACTGATAGGGCAGTGGCGGCGGAGTATTTTGAGCAAGAAAAAGGAAAGAAAAACGGAGGGAGCTAGGGTTGAGAGGCAAGAAACGAAACTAAAAAAAGGAAAAAGAAGCTGGCGGCTGAGCGAGAAAATAGGGGAGGCTTCGGCTTCAATGATCGGTGAGGAGAAGAGTTTCCAACCACCACAGCAACCATCTCAACTCCATCCGCTGCCTGCCCAGACTCTTCCTCATGCTATCAGCCCAAGCCGCCATTGACCCGTATCCGCCGCCGCTGCTGTCCGTCATTTTAACTCCCGCCGCCACCGTAGCCATCAAAGCAGCCGGGGCTTCTGCCGCCATCTTCACCAAGCCGGCTACCATCAGCGCTTCCAGAGCCTCTTATCAACTGCTTCTTCATCTGCTTCTCTTTCGTGGATGACTTGAGCAGCGACGGCAGCGGAGGTTACAATTCACCAAGTTGTTACCACCTCATCGGATATCCATCACCATTCGTTGCCGATCCTCACCGAGCGGATGCTGTGAGTCCTCTTCCTCCTTTCAAATTTTGGTTTTCTTTTTTAAACTTAGGCCCATAAGACTCTCAAAGGAGAATGGCTTATTGTGATTGTTATGTTGATTGTGCGCAAATTTGAGCATACATGATTTCTGTGTTGATTGGGGCTGAACGTCTTTATGTTTCTTACCAATTTCGAGTGCTGATTTACGTCAAATTGAGCAAAAATCTGATGAAATTTCAATGCGTTTCACCTGTTTGTTGAAATGCCCGAATGAAATTTTTTGAACCCAAAAGAATAAGTATTGTGCATTTTCTGTATGCGTTCAACCTGGCTAGCCCAAAACTGGCCAGAATCTGCACGCTTGATTAGTTGGGGAGGGAAGAAAGGCCATGATTTTTTTTAGTTGAGTTTTTACATTCTTGTTGTCTCATGTTGTGATGTTTTGTGTAATTTTTGCCGTGTAAAGCTGCTAAAGCTTAGAGCTTCGCCAGTTGCAGCAAGTGGAAGGAAGTAGAAAGTTTGCCTGATTTGCATAACCTTTTTTCCTGTTTGAATTGAAGTCTATCATCAGGTTGATAATTGTTAGCTACTGGCCCTTAAAGTGCATGAAATAAAAAGGGGATTTTCGCTGTTTTCTTGCACTTCATTTGCATTTTCGTAGCCCGAATCTATCTTGTTCTTGTATTGCCCCGTCTAACACTTTCAGCTTCCTGTTTGTTTCTACATTGGAAGAAGGTTGAATTTTATTTCTATTGGATTAAGATATTGCAGCAATATATACAAAACCTTTTTCTTTCCTTGTTTTTCTGGTCGAGTCTTAGTAAATGTTCAAGTCACATTGGCTGCGTTTGTGACTGGAAGTTGTTGAGGTTCCAAAGCTTCATGAGCTTATCACTCTTGTTGTGACCTGTTCTCATTTTGCTGCTTTGTCTTTGTTTTCTTGGCTCGGTTTCTGTCCGAGGAATGCATCAAAGCTGAACAACCATATTTGAGTTGAGAATTTGTGGAGTTACGCGAATTTGGGTTGATAAACAATGAATGTTGGGTTTTTGTTGCTGGGTTTTGAACCATTTCCCTTCCCTTTGCTATGCTGGTTTTTAGATGATTTTCTTCGCCCATGAATCTTGTTGTGTTGGTGAATCTTTGGTGATTAAATGATAGAAGTATGGCCCATGAATTGTATGATCTTGTTAGCCTACTCATTGTTTCGGGTAGTTGATGAACTAAAGGGAAAATTGCAGCAAGAAACCTGTGAATGTATTCTGAACTTGCCAGTTTTCATCTTAGATTTTCTTTGCTTGCACGTTTAATTTTGTGCGTCATGATTGTTTTACGGGAGTTGGGTTTCACAGCAGTGTTTAAAGTCTTTGCAAAACTATCTGTGGTTGCTAACAAACTACAAAGTTGTAGAACCCAGAAATCAGCAATAAGAAGGCAAAGCTTCGACCCTGCTGCATTTTTATCCCTCACTTCTTCTTTGCTGCATTTTTTATGGTTACACTTTCAAATCTGTGGGGATGTATTTTGAAATCTGGGTTGGCTAATGGATCTGCGAAGAGTGCTTGGCTGTTTCTTTTGGTTTCTTTTGTGCGTGATTTGGGTTGGAAAATTGTTGGGAATGCAGAAGTATAGGACTGGGCCTCAATAATACAATGCATATTGGTTGCTTTGGGTGACAGAATGCTGGTTGTGTTGGTTTTCATTGCTTACGTTTAGTATGACACTATAAAAAATGAGAGTTGCAGCTAGTTTGTTGCTAAAGGGTTTCGTCAATTGCCTAAAGCTTCTGCTGCAGAAATCTTCTTTGAGCTTGCATGAAAGCTTCATAAGCATTTGCATATTTTTCTGCTATATTTTTAAATTGTTGGACGTAGGAGTAGTTGGCTTGGCTGTTTAGTTTAAAGCTTGGATAAACCTTCATTTGGGAAATGGAACTGCAATTGGTGTTCATTTGATAGCTGAAGTTTTCTCCGTAGCCTTTGGCATGGATTTTGCATGGGAAATATTCAAAAAAAAATTGCACTTTGGCCCCAAGTTTCCCTTTGTTTCACTATGGCCCAAGCAATTGAAAAATTAATCAAATTGATCCCTTAAACTTTCTTTTTCCTTTCAATTGGATCCTAATTTCGTAAATCAGGGACTGTTTAGTTATTTAAATGCTTTTAATGGTTCAACTTCATGTTTATCTGGTTATTTGAGATGCCTTGACCCTTTCTTTGTTTTTGGAGGGTTTTGAAGCTAATATTTCCTTCATTCCATTACCATTGCAAGGGAAGTAACCTCTATTTCCTTGGTTTATTTCTCCTACGTGCTCCTATGTGTTTTGTGTAAATATGTATGCTTTAATTCGCTTTTCATTTTATGTTTAATTGCCTATCTCGCTTTCTTTTTATTTCGTCTTCTTTAATTGGCAATTCATTTGAGGGCATTTGAACCCCAATTTGTAATAGCTAGGTTTTTGGCGCCTCTCTTGAAAACATGTCTTAGCTAGCCAATGTAATAGTTAGGATCTACTTCTCTAAGTCTTCCCCCTTAGATTGTAGTAGGCATCTCCTTATGTAATAGATAGGGCTTATGTGCTATGTGCTTGTGTGTGCCTATGTGTTTATCACTTTCCTAGGCCTTTGCATCTAGATATGCATGCTTATGTGTTATGTGAATTACGTACTCACATGCTTACTTGCTTTAACTATGCCTACTTACTTGTATATATATGGTGAATGCAAATGTACGTTACCGTGGCTAGTCCAATGCTAGTCATGGTCCTCCCTTCGAGCTCTTACAAGTCCAATGCTTGTGAGAGAACGTTAGTTAAGGGTTAGTCCAACGCTAGACCCTTAGGGACCTCCGACGCTAGATCCTGTTTGCATGACTACATTACATTTTCATGCATATTTTTTCACCTTTTAGGATCTTTTATCATTTTTTCATGACATCCCTCCTTATACGTATATCCCTTTCCCCGTATTTTCCCTTATATGTATATTACTTACCCATTTTGTATGAAACATGACATTAGACTTGCATTTCATCTAAGTATTAAAACTAGGTTAGTACATTTGCTTGATTAGACTAGGAAAAACCCCTTGGATATGGGATATGGACGAGTTTGGCTTCTCTAGCCTTAGCACGCTCGTATTCCCTCTATTAAAGGGAACATTGAGTCACGAACATTAGTCCCCCGCACCCATTATGATGCATTCCTTTAGGTCATACACATATGTATATTATTATTTTCTTTACTTTTTCTTTCTTTCGAATCTCATGACTTGCATTATTCATGACTTTTTCGAAGAGTCTTTATTCGGCGTCACGATTAATGTGATTGGTACCAAGTAATCTTTGAATATACATTTCGACCCCCCGACACCCTCTTAGGTCTAGGGTATGCATTCATATAGTACAACCAAATGTGATAAATCATTAGGTTAAAATCAGAAAACCTTTGACTAAATCGCGCAACTAGCCTTGGCTAGGTTGAAAGGGTGCCTTGGATTCTTATCCTTGCCTTCCCTTTCTTCAAATGTGACTCCCAAATCTTTTTCTCTGATTTTCGTAGACTTGGAGTCGTTTAAAAAGGGTTTTTCTACTTTTTCTTTAAAAATTCATTTTTAGGTGACTTGGTACACCTTAACTCTATACCAAGTGGCGACTCCATTTTTCATTAAAACCCTTTTTAAACTATATTTTGGGTCAAATCGTCGCATTTTCAAGTCCTATTTAGACCCATGTTTTTTTTTAATTTTATTTTCTTTTTAAAGCAAAAATTCATTTTCCAATCAAAAATTGAATCAAAAGCCATTTTTTTCTAAACTCGTTTTTATTTTTCTTTATTTAAAAAATGGGGCGCGACATCGTCCTTGCTCGCATCCCGCTGTTAAGGAAACAAAACTAAAGGGGTGAGTTAAAAACTCAGTGAGGTTCCAAACACATAGGCAATAAGAAGTTCAAAGTATTCATTACATATAACCAATAATTTAAGATGCAAATACAAAGTAAAGTGATAAACACATTCATTAAAATGATACGGCTCACAGGGAGCCATTCATTCGTTCGTTGGTTCATTCATTCTCCTGTCATTCCCCTTATTCCTCCAATCATTTAAAATGCATTTTTGTAAGTAAAACCCTCGTTTGCATTGACATTCATTCATTCATTTCATTCACCCCCTCCTGGACGTTGGCCAGGCTCCACCCGACAACAAGGTAATACTCGAGTATACCAAACGTTCACCCAGGGTCACTAAATCGCCCGACCAAGTCCGCTTCTGGCTCAAGTCGATCAGCAACGAAGGGCAAGGGCCCAGTTCAGCCAAACGGTTTACATTCATGCGCAACTAGCATTTAATCATTTAATCATTGAAAATTTCATATTCATTTAGGTCGAGTGTGATAAAGTACACACTCGCCTAGAAAACTCATTTTAAGTAATCATTGAAAGCACTTAACACATTATCAATCAATAATAACAAGCCAATAAGTCAAGGAAATATAACAAACAAGGAACACTCACCTAGTTAAGCAAAATAATGTCCAAAGTATCCTCTCGGATAACACTCTCAATCGCCAAGAAACCCTAATAATAGCCAAGAGAAAATATTATAGTTAAACCCCTCCAAAGTTGAAGTGAACCAAAGAAAATCCGAATAACTACTAGTACAAAGTATAAGTATAGTTTTGGAAGTGAAAAGAGTACATTTAAACCAAGGCTATGAGTAAAATATTTGTAAAACTTATGCTTGCTCATAAAACTTTGAAATCTCCATTTAAGTCGAAATGATAAAGAAAACGTACTCCGAGCAGTCATTATTTTATTTCTCAAGGGTATAAGTTCGGCCAAGTCCTTACTTATATATCTCGGTAAAAGAAGATGCAAATATCCTAGATGGTTCAAATGATATTCACTCTTAACCCTTACTCAAGTTGCAAGTATAGTTTTCTAGTTCTCGAGCATAAATTTGGGCAGTATGCCCTTTGTGTTTACCTAATTTTCCAGCCATTTTGGCTTCATTATTTTTCTCATTTAAACCCAAAGGTACACACACAACAATCTAATTTCAATAGCCGTCCAATAGGCTCAAGACAATACAAGGACAAAAATCAACTAACAACAAGTGCGGAAATCAAATTTAACAAGAGACAGATTTGATAGAGTTTTGCGTAATGGATACAACCGGAGCTACGCTTATCGGATTAGGATGCAACTTATACCATTTCTAAGCTAAGATGAAGTCCTACAACTTTCGTGAAGATCACTTGGTCAAATTTCCAGAGTAACCTAATCAAATTCCCAGTTCACAGAACCAGGTTCCAACTAATCGGCTAATTAACCGTACTACATTTAAATGGCCATATCTTAGGCTACCAAAGTCCCTTTAGGGTGTTCTTGGAGGTGTTGAAAAGTTAAGACAAAGACCTACAACTTCCATGAATACTACTCAATCCAGTTCTTACCCTAACTAGGTCAAATTTACCAAAACAATTCTAGATTTTCCAGTTCGAGATTCACTGCAGAAATCAACTAGCAGTCCTGCTTTATTCACTCATATCTCAGCACACACAACTCTAATTCAGGTAATTCCAAAGCCATTTGAAAGCTAAGATACAAGGATATAATTCTTAAGAAGACATCGTCAACCAAATCAGTAGTAATCCTGGTCAAACTAACCAATTACAGAAGCTGATTAGCTTGTTCGGGTAGAAACAGGGCAGCAGGGGTATTTCGGTCTTTTCACAGGCTACGTTGCTCCGATTAGGCTGAAATTTTGCAGGCACTATAAAACATCATTCTATACAACTTTCATGTTCTGAACTAGGGCTAATTCGGCCTCCGTCATGATGAAACAAAAACAGGCAGAATGATGTTTGTGAGAATTTAAACCTGGAATTAGAGCTTTGTTGCTAGAATTTCATGTTTGTTAGGTTTAAATCATCAAAACCTCCAACTAGCAACTTCATAACATCAATTAAAGGATATGTGATCATAATCAAAGCTAAAAATGAAACCCTAGCTAATCATCCCCCCAACTCCAACAAAACTCACTAATTAACCGTTGTAACTCAAAATTAAAAGCTTCTAGCCATATTTAACCAAAATTGGGAAAAAGAAAAGGGTGAAAAGCCATGATACCTTCCTAGGATGCTTGTAGGAGAAGACCACAACCTTTCCTTCAAAATCTTGCCATACAAAGCTCTAATCTTCCCTAAAGAGTAGTTTTTGTGAAGTGATTCACAAGATTTATGGTTGGAGTTTAAGATTGAGCAAGAAATTTAGTTGGTGAAGATGAAGTTTCTCTCCCCTTTTTCTCTCTCTATTTTCGACCAAGATGGTGAAGAAATGGAGAAGATTTGGTTAAATTCTTGTTTTTGATGGTTGATACAAATTAGTCAAAGCTCCTTCCAATAAGGGCTTGACATGTGTCCTTTCTAGAGTTTTCTTTCTTCTTTCTTTGGCCCACCATGGTGACTCATGTATAAGATATTTTAAGGCTAATTAGTCAAAATAAAATGAGGAGATTAAAGAAATAAAGTAGGGTTTAATCGGTGCACTCACTCGGTAACGAACGGTACACGTCAGTTCTATCCGTTTTCCTTAAATTACACGTACTAGGGCTTTTACTTCCTATTCACTAACTTTATATCATAGCTTCTATTCTCATGTTATTTCTCACCTAAAAGTCACTCTTAAGCACCAAATTTGATCCTTACACTGCGGATACACGAAAACCCCATTTCACTTTGATTTGGAATCGGAAAGGAAAACCCTAATTTCCTATGATCATTGTCATATTTTTTTTTCAAGGGTGATTGAGTAGTAAGATGGTATAGAATAATATTTTTCAAATAAAAGGAAATGTTCAAGAAATATATAAGGAATTTGCAAGTTCTCACAGAAATCGAGTAATTTAGCATCAAGAGTAGTGAGTAGAGTATACCTGTGGGATAGTGCATCGGCCACTATGTTACTCTTACCACTCTTATATTTGATGACGAACGGGAATGTCTCGATGAAGGCAACCCATCGTGCATGCCGCTTGTTAAGATTGTGTTGTGCCTTCAAGTACTTGAGAGACTCGTGATCGGTGTGCACTATGAACTCCTTGGGTCTCAAATAATGCTGCCATACCTGTAGTGCACGAACCAAAGCGTATAATTCCTTGTCGTAGGTAGAGTAGTTTAGTGCTGCCCCGTTAAATTTCTCATTGAAGTATGCAACAGGCCTACCTTCTTGCATTAACACGGCTCCAACTCCTATTCCTGAAGCATCACATTCAATTTCAAAAGCTTTAGTAAAGTCAGGAACGATTAAAACGGGTGCACGTGTTAACTTATTCTTTAGTGCCTGGAAGGCTTGCTCTTGTTCCTCCCCCCAGATGAACTTCTCGTTTTTCTTGATGAGCGCCATGAGTGGGGCGGCCAGGGTGCTAAAATCCTTCACAAATCACCTGTAGAAGCCTGCAAGCCCATGGAAGCTACGCACATCCCAAATGGCTTAGGGGTTGGCCACTCTTAGATAGCCTGTACTTTCGACTCGTCCACTTGTATCCCTTGTGCACTAATCACAAATTCTAAAACCACAAGACGGTCAGTACAAAAATTGCACTTCGTGAGATTAGCGTAGAGTTCTCCCTTCGAAGTACATCCAAAACAGCTTTTAAATGTTCAAGATGCTCTTCCATGCTACGGCTATAGATGAGGATATTGTCAAAATAAATTACTACAAATTTTCCTAAGAATGGTCTCAAGACATGGTTTATAAACCGCATAAAGGTGCTAGGTGCATTGGTTAACCCGAAAGGCATTACTAACCATTCATACAAACCATACTTAGTTTTGAAAGCAATTTTCCATTCATCTCATTCCTTAATTCGAATTTGATGCATATCATCTAACCTAGATATAGGGTGCCGATACTTTACCGTAATTGCATTCACAGCTCGGCAGTCGGTGCACATGCGTCATGCTCCCTGCCCTTGGCACTTGAAACATCGATCATCTCTTCCTCCTATTTTGGCTTGGTTGGTCACCAAGTTTCCCTTGTTGTCCCCCTTAGGTGGTTCGACTCTTGCTTTACTAGGAAAGTCAGATTTTGTGCGATTGAAGCCTCCTCGGTCCTCGCTCCTTCACTTATTCCTTGGGGTGAATTGCCTTGAATTTGGGGTAGAGTAAGAATATCCAGTCCGTGTGTTACCCCTCCTCTTAAGACGGTGCTCCACCTTTTCAGCTTTGGCCACCAACTCGTGGAGCTCTAGGTAATGCTCCAACTCAACCTTCTAAGCAATTTCAAGTCGAAGGCCATTTAAGAATCTCGCCATGGTTGCCTCCTTGTCTTCTTGAACATTGGCCCTTAGCATGAGAATCTCCATCTCCTTGTGATATTCGTCTACACTCCTAATGCCTTGCATAAGAGTTTGTAACCGTTGGTACAAATCTCTATAGTAATGGCTAGGCACAAATCGGGTCCTCATCATGCCCTTTAACTCGGTCCAAGACATGACCTCCGGTAGCCTACTCCTTCGTCGAGATGAGGTAAGTTGATCCCACCATACGACCACATATTCGCTAAACTCGATCACGGCTAACTTCACCTTTTGCTCATCCGTACAGTTTTGGCAGGCAAAAATGATCTCCACCTTTGACTCCCACTCCAAATATGCTTCCGGATCCGACCTCCCCTTAAATTCTGGAATTTTCATCTTAATACCTTTGAAAGGGTCGGAAGTTTCTTCTCGGGTCCGTGGCTTAGGCTTGGGACGCCTAATAAACTCCTCTTCATCATTGGAACTTTCGGACTCCACAACCTTGAATTTCCCGTGAGAGCTACGAGGTGTACTCGAGGAACCTCTGTTGCGGGATAATTTGTAACAGCCCCACCTTCCCCTAAGGCGAACCAAAGGGGTTAGCGGACTGCCTGCCCAGCTCTCGCCAGGACTAACGGTACAGTTTACGTCGTTCTATTACGTTCCGAAACATACCAAAGCGCGCAAACAAGTCAAAATCACTAAATAAAAAAAAACGAAAATCGAAGCCGGAATGAATAGTGCAGGACACGTCAGAATCCGGCCGGATTTTCGGCCGGATACAAGGCCGAGAGCAACTCAATTTTTTTTCAAAAACCCACTCAATCCGGCCGGCAATCCGGCCAAGATTCTGGCCGGATTGTCTAGCCGGATACCGGCCAGAGAGCAACTAGCCAGATTTCTTTTTTTTTTTCCAAGCAATCCGGCCTTCAATCCGGCCAGTTTCTGGCCGGATTCCTGGCCGGATTCGACACTGTTCATCTTCGCCAAATTTTTTTTTCTTTTCCGTTTGAAAGTCGTGTCACTCCGAAATCCAACCAAACATCATCCAAACATAAATATACATTGAATTTCAACATTTACAATCATAGTGGCAGGCCAAAACCATTCATTAAGGAAGTACATATTCGGTTTGCCTATCAAAAGGAAATGAACCCGTTACACATTAGGGTTTCATTTCAAGAGCTATACAAAAGACATTTACATGCTCAACTTGGCAATTAACTATCCAATCCATTCCCAAAAGTAATTATATCCCTGTAAGGAAAACAAATAACACGGAATGAGCTAAAGCCCAGTGAGCAACTACCACAATAACAGTTAAGATCACATAAGCATAACCATTCAATTCAAGTATGCAATTTCGAAGTAAAGCAAATCAGTGAAAGGATACGGTCGGCTCTCAAGAGCCCATTTCCACGCTTGCACTCTTGATCCAACCTCATTGACCCTCCATCAATGTTAAGAGTACCAAACCGTAGACCTCACTTTACTTCCATTCCTTCCACCCAACATACCCCAACCGGGGCCGCACTCCAATTCAGTACCTTTTGGTAATACTCGAGTATACCGGAACCAAGAGTCTCATTACTACAAGGTTCCCCAGTACAGTCCCCGTGGCATGACAATTTTCACGACCAAGCCCTCGCCGGCTCGATCCAATTGACTACCGAACGGGGTTGAGCTCAGTAATACAGTAAAGCCGTTGGATACTCGTCCAAACGACACCAAATCAGTTTCCATGCATGGAATTCAGTATCTCATATAACAATTGCAGTATTTCAGTAAAACAGTAAATAGCCATGAAGGAAATTACAAGGGGTGAGGGCGGTCAAGTACACCCTCACCTCAATCACTTCCAATAACCAATTAAGCCTTCAAGGCATCAAACACACATGGAACAAAGCCACATTATAACAAGTAAGTGAGTAGTATACTCACTAAGCAATTAAGTGCTATGTCATGCACTTCCGTCAGGGGAATGTCGTGAACCACCGTCACGCCCTAGAACACATAAGCAAGTACAATGAGACTCAATAACGAGTCATAAAGCAATGCCAATCACAACCCCAATAGGGTTTCATAAGCATATACAAGCATTATAGCAAACCAGAAATTCAAACAATGGCTTTAGCCTTGGCCCTGAAAATAAAACTGTTTTGTCCTTACTTTGCGGTAATGGCGTCAATTTCACTACGATTATCGGATGGGGGTGTAAGACCCACCGTTTCGAAACTATGAAACAGGGCTACAACAATGTAGAAGGTCACTCAATCTAGTTCCTAGCTTAACTAGGTCAAAAATGCCAAATACTAAACCAAAATGACCAAAACAGGTTTGCAAATCACACAAAACTGTAATTACTATAACTCAGTCTATATAGGTCCAAATGCCGAAATTCCAAAGGTATATGGTAGCTAAGACATCCAGCTACATTTCATCAGAAGACACAAACTTCAAAATCCAAACCAATTCCAGCCAAAATAGCCAAATACCAACGCAGTTTTCGCATTCTGTCCAAAGCAGAACAGCTACAGTATTTCCGACATAACTCACTCTACACTAAGCCAAATGGCTGAAATTTTACAGGCACCTCAAACTCATCAATACGTACAACTTTCATGTTTTGAGCAAAGTCCAATTCGGCCTCTAACCCTATGATCCAAAACCGGACAGAATTAGGGATTTATGAACCCTAACTTTCCATTTTTCCATCCAAATCCAAAATTGATTGCATTTATCAACAATTCACACCTACTAGAGTCATTTTAAACCATTACCATTCATCATACAAGGCCACAACATCAAGATCATATTAAACCAGAAAATTCATCATAAATTGGAAAATTCCACCAAATCACTCCAAATAAAGAAATAAATCACATATTCCATCACTCATGCCACCATTAAGCACAAAATAAGCATCATTAGAGGTAGTAGGGTGTTCAAGCATCACTTACCAAGAAATCAAGAGAGAGAGGGATGTTGGCCACCTTAGACCTTCAAACAAACTTCACTAAGACACTTACTAGCACTAGAAGGAAAGATTTTATGGAGTGGAACCTAGTGTAGGCTTTTGTTCTTGGAAGATTGAGTGAAATGGAAGCTTGAAAGTTGAAGAAATTTCCTTCCTTCTTGAGCTAGGAGGGCCGGCCAACATGGAGAAGAAAATGGTGATTTTTGGGCAATTTTGAGATATTTAATCCTTTGGTCAAAAAAGTCAAGAAAGTGAATAGTAATTCTTAAAGTGCAACCAATGAGAATGTGACACTTGTCACCTCATTAAATGCATTCCTATCCTTTCTTTCTTCTCTCACATCAATCATTTCACACACTCTACTTATCTATTAACACCCGATAAATTTTACACAGTATCCGGAATTTAACCTAATTGGCCGAATTTTTCCGAACTTTTCGCACTAATGGGTCCCACGTCCAATATACATTCTTAATTTTCTAAAACTCACAAATGCTAGAAAAAAATCAACTAAAAACTATAATTACGCATAAAATCTACCAGAAAAATATTTCTAAAGCAGAAAATGCAAAATTTATGCAATTAAGGGAACTAAAACCCTAGGAAAAATAATTAGGGTTTTACGGGTTCTCACACTCTCTCCCCCTTAAAAGAATTTCGTCCTCGAAATTCCTTATCATTGACTACTCCGGGATTAAATTGAGCTTTATACTTTGCTAACAAATCTGTGCCCCTTCACTGGCCAGGTTCAGTAAATTCTTACCTTCCACGTCCTCTAATGGGTCAAAGCCTTGATGTTGTTCTAAGGAGTACACCCGAGAGGACACTTTCGATCCATCCTTGTCTCCCTTCGACTGGTCAGGGTGGGTCGTCGTTGGTGGCAGAGTCCCTTGCCGCTCGCGCAGGCGAGCTGGACAGTTAGCAATTTGATGGTCAGCACTCCCACAGAGCAAGCATTTTCCTCCTTTCCTCCAGCAGTTATCCTCTGAGTGGTTTAATTTTCCGCAATACCCGCAGAGTCCGCGTGCTGTAGAAGCCGAGCCTCCTCTTGACGGCCTCTCCGGTGACACTCCCGGCATCCTTACTCCTCCCGTTCCTCGTCCAAACTTGGGAGGGGTACTTTCATCCCCCTACCCCGAACTACTTCCAGGAAATCCGCGTTTCTTAGCCTGGAAGTTTCGGACCTGCATTCGTGCACTTTCAACTCGTTGGGCTTTTTCCATTGCCTCGCTAAACGTAGTGATTTGAGCCGCCGCGAGGTCTTTCTGGATCTCAACGTTCAAAACCTGAATGAAGCGCCTAACCCATCGTTGCTCAGTCATGATTAGTTCAGGCTCAAACTTGGACAGGCGGGTAAATGGACTCTCATATTCCGCCACAGTCTGAGCCCCTTGCCGGAGCCGGATAAACTCATCCTCCTTCCTCTCCTGGACTAGAGGAGGGAAAAACTTGGCATTAAATTCTCGGATGAAGTTCACCCAAGTCCTAGGCATCTGCTCCCGCTCCCATTTCTGTCTAATTACGTTCCACCAGGAACGGGCTGCTCCCTCAAGTTGAAACAAGGCAAAAGTCACCTGCCGTTCGTTTGGGTAGTGTAGAGCGGCAAATATATCTACCATCTTCTCAAGCCATTTCTCAGCAACGTCAGGGTCGGGTCCCCCAACAAACTTCGGCGGGGAAAACTTTTGAAAACGTTCGAGAGCTCTATCCTCGCTCTCGATATGGTTACCGGGGTTTCCGGGATTAGGGTTTGGGTTCTGGCCCTGTTGTTGCACTACTTGTGCTAGTAAATTGGTCATTTGCTGCATAGCAGCAGCTATTTGAACAGTGGGGTCGGCTTGTGGTTCAGGATTGGGCCCACTAGAGGTTTCCCCCGTACCCCTAATCGGTGTGGGTTGTCTACCCCTGCGTCCACGGCCTCGACCACTTCGGGTGCCTTCCATTAATCTAAGTCAATCTAGGTCATCAAATAAATACACTGTTAAAGGGCACCTAACCCTTCCTTCCGTAGCACCAGACAGGAACAATGAAACAAAAATAAGCAACTCAAACATTTACTGCGAAGAGCATTTAAACACATAACACGTATACATAGATCACATAACCAGGTTAAACAATCATACGGAACGGTCAGTCAAGTACATATGAAGTCATTGCATGACACAATAGGGTCCTCAAAAGTACTTTGAACAACTAGGTCACAAGTGCAAAAGAACTCACGAAAAGCTTTTTTCCCTTCTAGGGTTTCGTCCATATATTTATATCTTAATCAAGGTCGATCACGCTTAACCACACCCAAACAAACCACACGAAGTTCCATAGAATCACCTTTCTAGTTCACCAAATCCTTTCTAACCTAGGCCTTCATATCTTTCGTATCCGGGCGCAAGAATCTCGTTTAAGATAATTCACATCTCGAGCCGGCCGGTCCCAAGAGTAAACCACCCTTGTTAAAGATTCCTACCCGACATACATACCTAACTTCCTCGAGTCCCATAATAATGATTCATACACTTATCACATGCCCGGTTCATAACTTACGCTCAAACGAGCACTTAGACATATTCATGAAATTAGGACCACAACACCACTTGGCCCAGTCTCACTCCGCGCAGAGACCACGCGACGTGGCTCTGATACCACTTGTAACAGCCCCACCTTCCCCTAAGGCGAACCAAAGGGGTTAGCGGACTGCCTGCCCAGCTCTCGCCAGGACTAACGGTACACTTTACGTCGTTCTATTACGTTCCGAAACATACCAAAGCGCGCAAACAAGTCAAAATCACTAAATAAAAAAAAATGAAAATCGAAGCCGGAATGAATAGTGCAGGACACGTCAGAATCCGGCCGGAATCTGGCCGCATTTTCGGCCGGATTCTCGGCCGGATACAAGACCGAGAGCAACTCATTTTTTTTTCAAAAACCCACTCAATCCGGCCGGCAATCCGGCCAAGATTTTGGCCGGATACCGGCCAGAGAGCAACTGGCCAGATTTCTTTTTTTTTTTCCAAGCAATCCGGCCTTCAATCCGGCCAGTTTCTGGCCGGATTCCTGGCCGGATTCGGCACTGTTCATCTTCGCCAAATTTTTTTTCCTTTTCCGTTTGAAAGTCGTGTCACTCCGAAATCCAACCAAACATCATCCAAACATAAATATACATTGAATTTCAACATTTACAATCATAGTGGCAGGCCAAAACCATTCATTAAGGAAGTACATATTCGGTTTGCCTATCAAAAGGAAATGAACCCGTTACACATTAGGGTTTCATTTCAAGAGCTATACAAAAGACATTTACATGCTCAACTTGGCAATTAACTATCCAATCCATTCCCAAAAGTAATTATATCCCTGTAAGGAAAACAAATAACACGGAATGAGCTAAAACCCAGTGAGCAACTACCACAATAACAGTTAAGATCACATAAGCATAACCATTCAATTCAAGTATGCAATTTCGAAGTAAAGCAAATCAGTGAAAGGATACGGTCGGCTCTCAAGAGCCCATTTCCACGCTTGCACTCTTGATCCAACCTCATTGACCCTCCATCAATGTTAAGAGTACCAAACCGTAGACCTCACTTTACTTCCATTCCTTCCACCCAACATACCCCAACCGGGGCCGCACTCCAATTCAGTAGCTTTTGGTAATACTCGAGTATACCGGAACCAAGAGTCTCATTACTACAAGGTTCCCCAGTACAGTCCCCGTGGCATGACAATTTTCACGACCAAGCCCTCGCCGGCTCGATCCAATTGACTACCGAACGGGGTTGAGCTCAATAATACAGTAAAGCCGTTGGATACTCGTCCAAACGACACCAAATCAGTTTCCATGCATGGAATTCAGTATCTCATATAACAATTGCAGTATTTCAGTAAAACAGTAAATAGCCATGAAGGAAATTACAAGGGGTGAGGGCGGTCAAGTACACCCTCACCTCAATCACTTCCAATAACCAATTAAGCCTTCAAGGCATCAAACACACATGGAACAAAGCCACATTATAACAAGTAAGTGAGTAGTATACTCACTAAGCAATTAAGTGCTATGTCATGCACTTCCGTCAGGGGAATGTCGTGAACCACCGTCACGCCCTAGAACACATAAGCAAGTACAATGAGACTCAATAACGAGTCATAAAGCAATGCCAATCACAACCCCAATAGGGTTTCATAAGCATATACAAGCATTATAGCAAACCAGAAATTCAAACAATGGCTTTAGCCTTGGCCCTGAAAATAAAACTGTTTTGTCCTTACTTTGCGGTAATGGCGTCAATTTCACTACGATTATCGGATGGGGGTGTAAGACCCACCGTTTCGAAGCTATGAAACAGGGCTACAATAATGTAGAAGGTCACTCAATCCAGTTCCTAGCTTAACTAGGTCAAAAATACCAAATACTAAACCAGAATGACCAAAACAGGTTTGCAAATCACACAAAACTGTAATTACTATAACTCAGTCTATATAGGTCCAAATGCCGAAATTCCAAAGGTATATGGTAGCTAAGACATCCAGCTACATTTCATCAGAAGACACAAACTTCAAAATCCAAACCAATTCCAGCCAAAATAGCCAAATACCAACGCAGTTTTCGCATTCTGTCCAAAGCAGAACAGCTACAGTATTTCCGACATAACTCACTCTACACTAAGCCAAATGGCTGAAATTTTACAGGCACCTCAAACTCATCAATACGTACAACTTTCATGTTTTGAGCAAAGTCCAATTCGGCCTCTAACCCTATGATCCAAAACCGGACAGAATTAGGGATTTATGAACCCTAACTTTCCATTTTTCCATCCAAATCCAAAATTGATTGCATTTATCAACAATTCACACCTACTAGAGTCATTTTAAACCATTACCATTCATCATACAAGGCCACAACATCAAGATCATATTAAACCAGAAAATTCATCATAAATTGGAAAATTCCACCAAATCACTCCAAATAAAGAAATAAATCACATATTCCATCACTCATGCCACCATTAAGCACAAAATAAGCATCATTAGAGGTAGTAGGGTGTTCAAGCATCACTTACCAAGAAATCAAGAGAGAGAGGGATGTTGGCCACCTTAGACCTTCAAACAAACTTCACTAAGACACTTACTAGCACTAGAAGGAAAGATTTTATGGAGTGGAACCTAGTGTAGGCTTTTGTTCTTGGAAGATTGAGTGAAATGGAAGCTTGAAAGTTGAAGAAATTTCCTTCCTTCTTGAGCTAGGAGGGCCGGCCAACATGGAGAAGAAAATGGTGATTTTTGGGCAATTTTGAGATATTTAATCCTTTGGTCAAAAAAGTCAAGAAAGTGAATAGTAATTCTTAAAGTGCAACCAATGAGAATGTGACACTTGTCACCTCATTAAATGCATTCCTATCCTTTCTTTCTTCTCTCACATCAATCATTTCACACACTCTACTTATCTATTAACACCCGATAAATTTTACACAGTATCCGGAATTTAACCTAATTGGCCGAATTTTTCCGAACTTTTCGCACTAGTGGGTCCCACGTCCAATATACATTCTTAATTTTCTAAAACTCACCAATGCTAGAAAAAAATCAACTAAAAACTATACTTACGCATAAAATCTACCAGAAAAATATTTCTAAACCAGAAAATGCAAAATTTATGCAATTAAGGGAACTAAAACCCTAGGAAAAATAATTAGGGTTTTACGGGTTCTCACACTCTCTCCCCCTTAAAAGAATTTCGTCCTCGAAATTCCTTATCATTGACTACTCCGGGATTAAATTGAGCTTTATACTTTGCTAACAAATCTGTGCCCCTTCACTGGCCAGGTTCAGTAAATTCTTACCTTCCACGTCCTCTAATGGGTCAAAGCCTTGATGTTGTTCTAAGGAGTACACCCGAGAGGACACTTTCGATCCATCCTTGTCTCCCTTCGACTGGTCAGGGTGGGTCGTGGTTGGTGGCAGAGTCCCTTGCCGCTCGCGCAGGCGAGCTGGACAGTTAGCAATTTGATGGTCAGCACTCCCACAGAGCAAGCATTTTCCTCCTTTCCTCCAGCAGTTATCCTCTGAGTGGTTTAATTTTCCGCAATACCCGCAGAGTCCGCGTGCTGTAGAAGCCGAGCCTCCTCTTGACGGCCTCTTCGGTGACACTCCCGGCATCCTTACTCCTCCCGTTCATCGTCCAAACTTGGGAGGGGTACTTTCATCCCCCTGCCCCGAACTACTTCCAGGAAATCCGCGTTTCTTAGCCTGGAAGTTTCGGACCTGCATTCGTGCACTTTCAACTCGTTGGGCTTTTTCCATTGCCTCGCTAAACGTAGTGATTTGAGCCGCCGCGAGGTCTTTCTGGATTTCAACGTTCAAACCCTGAATGAAGCGCCTAACCCGTCGTTGCTCAGTCATGATTAGTTCAGGCGCAAACTTGGACAGGCGGGTAAATGGACTCTCATATTCCGCCACAGTCTGAGCCCCTTGCCGGAGCCGGATAAACTCATCCTCCTTCCTCTCCTGGACTAGAGGAGGGGAAAACTTGG
Organism: Coffea arabica; assembly: GCF_036785885.1. Lineage (NCBI taxonomy): Eukaryota > Viridiplantae > Streptophyta > Magnoliopsida > Gentianales > Rubiaceae > Coffea > Coffea arabica. Next base: position 42,794,613 of record NC_092329.1, read on the forward strand.
CATTAAATTCTCGGATGAAGTTCACCCAAGTCCTAGGCATCTGCTCCCGCTCCCATTTCGGTCTAATTACGTTCCACCAGGAACGGGCTGCTCCCTCAAGTTGAAACACGGCAAAAGTCACCTGCCGTTCGTCTGGGTAGTGTAGAGCGGCAAATATATCTACCATCTTCTCAAGCCATTTCTCAGCAACGTCAGGGTCGGGTCCCCCAACAAACTTTGGCGGGGAAAACTTTTGAAAACGTTCGAGAGCTCTATCCTCGCTCTCGATATGGTTACCGGGGTTTCCGGGATTAGGGTTTGGGTTCTGGCCCTGTTGTTGCACTACTTGTGCTAGTAAATTGGTCATTTGCTGCATAGCAGCAGCTATTTGAACAGTGGGGTCGGCTTGTGGTTCAGGATTGGGCCCAGTAGAGGTTTCCCCCGTACCCCTAATCGGTGTGGGTTGTCTACCCCTGCGTCCACGGCCTCGACCACTTCGGGTGCCTTCCATTAATGTAAGTCAATCTAGGTCATCAAATAAATACACTGTTAAAGGGCACCTAACCCTTCCTTCCGTAGCACCAGACAGGAACAATGAAACAAGAATAAGCAACTCAAACATTTACTGCGAAGAGCATTTAAACACATAACACGTATACATAGATCACATAACCAGGTTAAACAATCATACGGAACGGTCAGTCAAGTACATATGAAGTCATTGCATGACACAATAGGGTCCTCAAAAGTACTTTGAACAACTAGGTCACAAGTGCAAAAGAACTCACGAAAAGCTTTTTTCCCTTCTAGGGTTTCGTCCATATTTTTATATCTTAATCAAGGTCGATCACGCTTAACCACACCCAAACAAACCACACGAAGTTCCATAGAATCACCTTTCTAGTTCACCAAATCCTTTCTAACCTAGGCCTTCATATCTTTCGTATCCGGGCGCAAGAATCTCGTTTAAGATAATTCACATCTCGAGCCGGCCGGTCCCAAGAGTAAACCATCCTTGTTAAAGATTCCTACCCGACATACATACCTAACTTCCTCGAGTCCCATAATAATGATTCATACACTTATCACATGCCCGGTTCATAACTTACGCTCAAACGAGCACTTAGACATATTCATGAAATTAGGACCACAACACCACTTGGCCCAGTCTCACTCCGCGCAGAGACCACGCGACGTGGCTCTGATACCACTTGTAACAGCCCCACCTTCCCCTAAGGCGAACCAAAGGGGTTAGCGGACTGCCTGCCCAGCTCTCGCCAGGACTAACAGTACACTTTACGTCGTTCTATTACGTTCCGAAACATACCAAAGCGCGCAAACAAGTCAAAATCACTAAATAAAAAAAAATGAAAATCGAAGCCGGAATGAATAGTGCAGGACACGTCAGAATCCGGCCGGAATCTGGCCGCATTTTCGGCCGGATACAAGACCGAGAGCAACTCAATTTTTTTTCAAAAACCCACTCAATCCGGCCGGCAATCCGGCCAAGATTCTGGCCGGATTGTCTAGCCGGATACCGGCCAGAGAGCAACTAGCCAGATTTCTTTTTTTTTTCCAAGCAATCCGGCCTTCAATCCGGCCAGTTTCTGGCCGGATTCCTGGCCGGATTCGACACTGTTCATCTTCGCCAAATTTTTTTTTCTTTTCCGTTTGAAAGTCGTGTCACTCCGAAATCCAACCAAACATCATCCAAACATAAATATACATTGAATTTCAACATTTACAATCATAGTGGCAGGCCAAAACCATTCATTAAGGAAGTACATATTCGGTTTGCCTATCAAAAGGAAATGAACCCGTTACACATTAGGGTTTCATTTCAAGAGCTATACAAAAGACATTTACATGCTCAACTTGGCAATTAACTGTCCAATCCATTCCCAAAAGTAATTATATCCCTGTAAGGAAAACAAATAACAGGGAATGAGCTAAAGCCCAGTGAGCAACTACCACAATAACAGTTAAGATCACATAAGCATAACCATTCAATTCAAGTATGCAATTTCGAAGTAAAGCAAATCAGTGAAAGGATACGGTCGGCTCTCAAGAGCCCATTTCCACGCTTGCACTCTTGATCCAACCTCATTGACCCTCCATCAATGTTAAGAGTACCAAACCGTAGACCTCACTTTACTTCCATTCCTTCCACCCAACATACCCCAACCGGGGCCGCACTCCAATTCAGTAGCTTTTGGTAATACTCGAGTATACCGGAACCAAGAGTCTCATTACTACAAGGTTCCCCAGTACAGTCCCCGTGGCATGACAATTTTCACGACCAAGCCCTCGCCGGCTCGATCCAATTGACTACCGAACGGGGTTGAGCTCAGTAATACAGTAAAGCCGTTGGATACTCGTCCAAACGACACCAAATCAGTTTCCATGCATGGAATTCAGTATCTCATATAACAATTGCAGTATTTCAGTAAAACAGTAAATAGCCATGAAGGAAATTACAAGGGGTGAGGGCGGTCAAGTACACCCTCACCTCAATCACTTCCAATAACCAATTAAGCCTTCAAGGCATCAAACACACATGGAACAAAGCCACATTATAACAAGTAAGTGAGTAGTATACTCACTAAGCAATTAAGTGCTATGTCATGCACTTCCGTCAGGGGAATGTCGTGAACCACCGTCACGCCCTAGAACACATGAGCAAGTACAATGAGACTCAATAACGAGTCATAAAGCAATGCCAATCACAACCCCAATAGGGTTTCATAAGCATATACAAGCATTATAGCAAACCAGAAATTCAAACAATGGCTTTAGCCTTGGCCCTGAAAATAAAACTCTTTTGTCCTTACTTTGCGGTAATGGCGTCAATTTCACTACGATTATCGGATGGGGGTGTAAGACCCACCGTTTCGAAGCTATGAAACAGGGCTACAACAATGTAGAAGGTCACTCAATCCAGTTCCTAGCTTAACTAGGTCAAAAATGCCAAATACTAAACCAGAATGACCAAAACAGGTTTGCAAATCACACAAAACTGTAATTACTATAACTCAGTCTATATAGGTCCAAATGCCGAAATTCCAAAGGTATATGGTAGCTAAGACATCCAGCTACATTTCATCAGAAGACACAAACTTCAAAATCCAAACCAATTCCAGCCAAAATAGCCAAATACCAACGCAGTTTTCGCATTCTGTCCAAAGCAGAACAGCTACAGTATTTCCGACATAACTCACTCTACACTAAGCCAAATGGCTGAAATTTTACAGGCACCTCAAACTCATCAATACGTACAACTTTCATGTTTTGAGCAAAGTCCAATTCGGCCTCTAACCCTATGATCCAAAACCGGACAGAATTAGGGATTTATGAACCCTAACTTTCCATTTTTCCATCCAAATCCAAAATTGATTGCATTTATCAACAATTCACACCTACTAGAGTCATTTTAAACCATTACCATTCATCATACAAGGCCACAACATCAAGATCATATTAAACCAGAAAATTCATCATAAATTGGAAAATTCCACCAAATCACTCCAAATAAAGAAATAAATCACATATTCCATCACTCATGCCACCATTAAGCACAAAATAAGCATCATTAGAGGTAGTAGGGTGTTCAAGCATCACTTACCAAGAAATCAAGAGAGAGAGGGATGTTGGCCACCTTAGACCTTCAAACAAACTTCACTAAGACACTTACTAGCACTAGAAGGAAAGATTTTATGGAGTGGAACCTAGTGTAGGCTTTTGTTCTTGGAAGATTGAGTGAAATGGAAGCTTGAAAGTTGAAGAAATTTCCTTCCTTCTTGAGCTAGGAGGGCCGGCCAACATGGAGAAGAAAATGGTGATTTTTGGGCAATTTTGAGATATTTAATCCTTTGGTCAAAAAAGTCAAGAAAGTGAATAGTAATTCTTAAAGTGCAACCAATGAGAATGTGACACTTGTCACCTCATTAAATGCATTCCTATCCTTTCTTTCTTCTCTCACATCAATCATTTCACACACTCTACTTATCTATTAACACCCGATAAATTTTACACAGTATCCGGAATTTAACCTAATTGGCCGAATTTTTCCGAACTTTTCGCACTAGTGGGTCCCACGTCCAATATACATTCTTAATTTTCTAAAACTCACCAATGCTAGAAAAAAATCAACTAAAAACTATAATTACGCATAAAATCTACCAGAAAAATATTTCTAAACCAGAAAATGCAAAATTTATGCAATTAAGGGAACTAAAACCCTAGGAAAAATAATTAGGGTTTTACGGGTTCTCACATAATTCGCCTTGAATCGGTTCCAAAGCGTCGTCCAACATCCTTTTGAATTTTGCCTCCAATGCCTCTGCCAATAGCTTCACATCAAATGGAAGGGCACTTGGTGGTGGATTGCCCCTTTCTCCTCCTTGCGACATATTTGAATAACCTGCAAACAAGTAAAACAAGAAACAAAGAGTGGTCCTCACCCACACCCTCACGTGTATACACTCTCGCTCGTGTATTCACTCAAGCTTGCCCTCAAATATTCCTCACAAAATTATTCTCAAGGCCTCCACTTGCTTCCCTTGAAGAAATTAGAAGAATTTCCTCAAAAGTCAACTAGCTTCAACCAAGAATCTACTTAAATGGGCGTGGCTAGGGTTGAAGTGAAGTAATGGAGACTAGAAAATGGAATAAACAAGGCTGGAATTTTTTTTTTTACGGGAAGAGTGGTAGTTGTATGACACAACAATAACCAAGTGACCGACGCTTAACACTGGAATTTGAAGCACTAAGCTGAGACTTTTAATGACTAGAAGAGACCAAACTAAGGACTGGATAACCGACTCAAGAACTACAACAATTGGACTCAAGACACTAGCCGAAGGATGTTGTAGCCGCTTGTTATTGTTGCACCAGATTTAGGAAATGTGGACAGTGAAGGTACTTGGATTAATTTCTGGAAATTTTTCCCCTTTCCTATCCCCACGAGGATTTGGTTGGCTGTCAACGAGATCTTGGACAGCTTGCTCAACTTCAGCAAACCCAATCCCAATTGGATTTGGAGTACGGTTTAATTGCGGGTCTGTGGCTGGTAAAGAGTCAACCGTTTGGAATTGTTTTAGACACCCCCAACTCCCAAATTTTGAAGGGTTTCAAAGGTAATTTTGTGGCTGATGGTTTCCTTTTTTTTTTTTTTTGTATACCTCAGCCAAGAATGCAAAATAAACTAGGGTTGCGGCCGGGAAATTTTGTTCTTTGGCAGCCCGGGTTGGTCCGAAATTTGGTTCCCAAACCCTCAACAAGCCCCAAGAGTTGTTCCGGAATTCAAGAACCGGAGTTCAGAATTCAAGGAACACAATTTTGATGAAGGTTTCTCTCTCACAATAGCCCAAGTCCCTCAATTTTTTGTTCAAGACAGTTTGGAGTTTCAAGGGTTCAAGAATCTCCACCCAAGCCTCAAGAAACTTCAAGATCGTATTGTAAACAACCAAGAATTCCAAGAAACTCAGATTTTGATACCAAAATCCAAGAACTTAATGAGATTAGTTGCTGCCTTCTTCGCTTCCTTTTTTTTTTTTGAATGCAAGCAACAACAAGGATCAGGTTGACGGCTAAATCTCCCAATGACACAAACAGATTCTCTTTGTTTGTTTGTCTTTTTTTTTTACTCAGATTGGACTCAATCACGAGAACAATAAGATAGCAAGTTGCTAAACAATTATCACGCACAAACAATGAGGAGACAATCGGACAGATTTATCAATGCAAGTGCGGCAAGACAGAAATTCCTAATGACTCAATATTTTATGTGCGACTTGGGACACGACTATCAACACTGGTTGATACTTTAAGTTGCTGGACACAAACGGTGGAAACAAAGACAGCAAGACACGAGCAGATTTCGTACAAGACTCAATAGAAATTAATAATAAACACGACAGGGACAGATTGCACAAGAGTTAATAGAAAACAGCAATAAGGATGCGACAAGTAAGACACCCGCGGTTGTTTTTTTTTTTTTTTGTTGGCTGGATTAACCGAATAAGAAACAAGAAAAGGCACAACTATGAATTGAAGACATGACACAAAGGCTGGAATTAAGAAGATATAACCTAGAAAACCATCAACTAACTCTGATGCCAACTGATGCAAATCCCTCCACGGCGGTGAAGTTCATCCTTGCGAATTCCCATGATCTTGACGGAAATTTTCCAGGTTTGGTTGGCGGAATTCCTTTCGACCCAATCTAACCCTCTAAGTTGTGAACACTCTTCATACGATCTCAACCCGTGACTTAACGAATTAGCGAACCAAGGAACTTTGGTAGGATGGCGCCACAAACAAGTTCGTTTCTTGTTTGATAAGCCAAGTTGAACCTCCTAGAAAGCTATCTAAGATGTTCAAGGGATGCTTGCAAGAAGCCAAGAGAATTCTCTCAATTTTATTAATGTATCGAAGTCTGATTGGTGTTGTAGGTTTGAAGCTTATTTATAGCTTCTTACAACTCAAACCCTAATGAAGCTTGGAAACTAGAAATCGGCCCAACCATGGCCCATCATGGCCGAATCTACTAACTAAATATGGACGGAAATAACAACTAAAATAAAGCAACTAATGACTAAAAATGGCAAGGACTACACATTTAAGTCACTTGCTTTGTTCTACCAATTGAGAACGGAAAACTGATGAACTTGGGACTTGATAGATCATATGACTTGAAATGCCTTGTGTTAAGGCTCTTGAACCTCTTGTTGGAGTAGAGTCACGTACTCCGAACCGTCTTCAAAGATCGAACTGCCTTCCTTGGCTTCTTGGACCACACGTAGTAAGGTATTTGATTGCTTCTTCATTCGCTTGGCACGGGCTCTAGTGATTGGTCCGGTTGGTATCACCACATCCTTGGTGATAGCTTGGATGGCCGCATCATGATGTCTCCATTTTTTTTTATATTTTATATATATTTTTTATTTTTTAACAAAAAACTTGTTTTTTTTATTTATTTTTATTTAAAAAAAAAACAAACCTGCAAAAAAAAAAGAGATAATACATGTTAAAATGTAAGAAAATAAATAACACATTAAATAGAAAAAATTCAAGAAAACATTAAAGATTGACAAAATTTTGGTGTCTACAGTGATGTTCTCCCATTTTCACTCAGGTATCTCCAAAGGTTGTAGAAGTTCTGATGGTTTCTGATATTCAGTTTTAACATGTTGACAAATCAAACAGGTTTGGACAAATTGAACAATCTCCTTCTTCATACTCTCCCACCAATACAAACTTTTCAAGTATTGGTACATTTTATTCCCTCCAGGGCGTACCGTAAACTTCGATCAGTGTGCCTCTGCTAAAATTTTCTTCTTAAGCTCTTCATCCTTTGGTACTACTATCCAATTCCGAAACCTCAATATGCCATTCATTCCCAAGTTAAAATCTGATTTTTTCCCTTTTTGACTTTCTCCACCTACTTTTGCACTTCAGAGTCCTTTTCCTGAGTCTCTTTAATACATTCCAACAAAGTGGAATCCACTACAATATTCTCAAGAATTACTTTCCTCTGTTCAAGTCTAAGATTCCAATAACTAACTTCTTCTAATAAGTGTAATTCCTTAATCATCAATCCGGCTACTTGCACTTGACGACTCAAAGCATCGGCCACTACATTGGCTTTCCCTAGATGGTATTTTATCGTGCAATCATAATCTTCCAAAAATTTTATCCACCTACGTTGTCTCAAATTTAGCTCCTTTGAGAAAACAAATACTTAAGACTCTTGTGGTCAGTAAAAATCTCAAATGTTACTCCATATAGGTAGTGGCTCCATTTCTTTAAAGCGAACACTACAGTCGCTAACTCCAATCATGAGTCGGGTAATTTCCTTCATGCGGTTTTAACTTCCTAAATGCATACGCTATCACTTTATCATTTTGCATTAATACACATCTCAAGCTTTCCTTGGAAGCATCTGTGTAGACCACAAAGCTATCTTTCTCATTCGGTGGAGCTAATACAAGCGCTCTTGTCAAATGTCTCTTTAACTCTTGGAAACTCTTTTCACACTTAGGACTCCATATAAACTTTCCATTTTTCTTGGTCAACTCAGTCACAGGTCCAGCAATTTTAGAAAAATTCTTGATAAATCTCCGGTAACACCCTGCTAACCGTATAAAACTTTAAACTTCAGTAGGATTTTCCGGTCGTTTCCACTTTGAAATAGGTTCAAATTTAGCTGGATCCACTTTAATCCCATCCTTAGAAATTATGTGACCCAATAATGTTACTTCCTTCAACCAAAACTCACACTTGCTAAACTTAGCATACAATTGATGTTCCCTCAGAGTTTGTAAAACAATTCTCAAGTGCTTCTCATGATCCTCTACATTTTTAGAGTATACCAAAATATCATCAATAAAGACCACCACAAATTGGTCCAGATAAGGCTTAAAGATCCTGTGCATTAAATCCATAAAAGTAGCAGGTGCATTGGTCAGTCCAAATGGCATTACTGCAAACTCAAAGTGTCCATACCTCAAGTTAAAAGCAGTCTTGGGTATATCTTTCTCCAAAATCCTCAATTGATAATAACCCTGTCTTAAATCCAACTTCGAGAATACTACCGCCCCTTGCAATTGGTCAAACAATTCATCAATATGGGGCAAAGGATACTTTATTCTTAATAGTGACATCATTCAAGCCTCGGTAATCTATGCACAACCTTAAACTCGCATTTTTCTTTTTAACAAACACCGGAACTCCCCACGATGAGTCACTTTCCTTTATAAAATCCCGTTCTAATAAATCCTGCAATTACAACTTCAACTCCTTTAGTTCAGCTGGAGCCATTTTATACGATGTCTTAGAGATAGGTGCTACTCTTGAAGTCACATCAATCTTAAAAGTTATTTTCCTTTTTGGGGGTAAAGACTCTAACTCTTCAGAAAAGACATCTGGGTACTCTTTCACTACAGGCATGTTCTCTAGTCTCACTTTATCACTAGGAGTGTTGATTAGAAAAACCAAGTATCCCTGATATCTCTTACTTAATATTTTCCTAACTCGAATTCCTGAGATAAGTGCAGATGAAGCTAATCTGCCTCTTGCATCCAGTTTCAAAGTCGCCTCTCCCGGAATGCACAATTCTGCCATTTTTGTCTGACAATTCAACTGGGCATTGTAACGGGTTTACCAGTCCATTCCTAGGATCACATCGTATCTCTTAATCGCTAAGCCTATCAAATCAGCCAGTAGTTTCCATTCTCCAACCAAGATCTCACAATCTCTGTTTATCAAGTTACCGATTAGACTTTGATCCCCAGTAGGTGTCCTAACCTCCAAGTCATAAGGTAATTTAATTGGTTTCAGATCTATTCTACTCATGAAATTAGGGTTTACAAAAGAATGTAATGTACCCGGATCAATTAAAACCTTAGCTAAACGGTGGAAAATAGGGATCGTATCTTCAACCACCTCAGTCGCATCGGGTATCTGTTGATGGTCCAGTGCATAAACCCTAACAGGTACCTTTGGTTGGTTTCCTCCAGCACTAGTCTGCTTAGAGTTTGACTTTTCTGGCCTTTGAGGGTTACATCCTATTTTTGGCGCCTTTGGACAACCCGTGACTTGATGTTCAGTGCTACCACAAAACATACATTTCTCAGATTTTTTCCAACAATCATTTTTGGAGTGGTTGGATTTACCACAGTAATCCTAAGTAACTTGAGAGGTCACTGCCGAACCACTAGAAGGCACTCCCTTCGCTCGAACCGGTCCATTATGACCTCCTTTGGATAAAGCTCCCCTTGAAGCTTCAGCGGTTCTCACTCCGCCCATTCCTCTTTCCATTTTGGAAAGCTGTGTACTCTTACTAGCCTGTCCAGAAGTATGACTACAAAAGTTTCTTTTCCTATTATGAAAGTTTCTAACTTGCATTCTTGCACTCTCGACCCTTTGCGCTTTTTCTAAAACCTCAGTGAATGTAGAGATTTGGGCTGCGGCCAAACCCTCCTAGATTTCTACATTAAGCCCTTATACAAACCGTCTTATTTTTTTTTCGCTCATTGATCACCAATTCAGGAGCATATTTAGAAAGTTTAGTAAACTTCCCTTCATACTCTGCTACACTAAGGGTTTCTTGTTTTAACTTGATGAATTCATCCTCCTGCTTCTCTTGGATTAACGGTGGAAGAAACTTTTCATTAAACTCCCTCGTGAAATTCTCTCAATTCCAAGGGGTTTGAACTCTCTCCCACTTTCCCCTTATCACGTCCCACCAAGCACGTGCCACTTTCTCAAATTAGAAAGCAGCAAAGTTCACTCATCTATCCTCGGTATAGCCTAAGGTGGCGAATATATTAGTCATCCTCTCTAACCAATTCTCTGCTACCTCAATATTAGGTTCACTAGTGAACTTAGGCGGGTTAAATTTCAGGAACCTCTCCAAGGCTCTATCTTCCCCTCTATCCTGTCCCCCAGTTTGGTTAAATGGTCCAGAACCCTGCCTTTCAACTAAACGTTCAAGAATATCAGTCATCCTATTAATGGCAATAGCCACTTGATTTTCCTCTACATTTTCTTGTCCCTGGGTCGGTCCAGTTGTCGATCCCTGGTCATTCCCACGAGGTTGGCCTATCTAGTTTCTCGCCCATGGTCTCAACCACTCCTTCGTCCTTCCATTATCCTAGTTGTGCTTAGTGCAAGAAATGAATCAATTACGTGGAAAATTCTTGAAACAGGGACCAATCATGAAAAACATTGGAAATAACAATAATTTACATTCATTAACACTTTCAAATCCATACAATTAGCAAGTCATGGGGGAGTACAAAAATATAGCACACAGGTGTCTCAAAAGTACTTTTAGTTACATACGACTAAAGTAAAGTCAAGTGCCTCAAAAGTAGGCCACACAGTCATACAAAATACAATGGCCTCAGCACTAATATCACCCCAGCTAATTTTAACTATATCAGTCAAAAAGGTCAATCACTCTGGATCTAGTCCATAGTAGAGCTACCAGGTGGAATCTCCTCCTCAGGATCCTCCTTCGGATCTGGACTCTGTATAATGTCCATTATCTCATCGACCAACCTACCAGTGTTTGCTAGGATCGCAGAAACCTGATCTCGGACCTCCTCACCTAAGCTAGTAAGTCGAGCCCTAGCCCTCTGGAGCTCCTCGTGAGTGACCTTAGCCGTAGCCACCTCGCCAGTTACTACCTCATCGAGCTCAGCAATCCTCTCACCCTGGGCACTAACCATCTGTCTCAACCCCTCCATATCCTCAAGTAAATCTCAATTGGTATTCACCAATTGACGACGCTCATCGTCTAGAGCTAGTACAAGATGGTTCGGGTAGGCATAGATCAACCTACACGAATATCAAGAATATCTAGTAGACGGCGAATAACGCACATGTGCTCCCCCACCTAGAGCTTGGTAGTAAATAGGTCTAGGAGACTCTACATGGCCATTAGCATGACCGTTACCATTAGCTGCAAGGGTCCCGTTCCCATTCTCCATCCCTGCAAAACAACCACACTAAGGCGAACCAACTGTGACGCCCCCACTTTTCCCTAAGACGAACCAAAGGGTATCCGCGGAACGCCTGTCCAACTTTTGCCAGGACTCAAAACAATTCAATTCACGCTTAACGATACATAACGATTAATATAAGCCAAATAAAGAAAAGTCGCTTCCATAATCAAATATCCAAGTCTTACACCACGAGTTCAAAATACATCAGCTATCCAATTCTCACATCCGGTATCTAAACGATACATCAATCCCTAAAATATACAACAGCCAAAATGTCTAATCATTTACGTTTGAAACCCTAATACAAAAGTACATCCAAAGGGGTTTCTCCAAATTTCACTCTATGTCCATTCCTGTTAAGGAAAAAAATCTACGGGGTGAGCAATTGCTCGAGAGGACAAGAAAATATACATGCAAGCACGTTGTTAAAAGTAACAATCCCATTTAACGAGTAAAACAATAATATTCAAGTAACTAACAATTCGAGTTAGAAAAGTAAACAGAAACAATTTAAGGATATAGGAGCTCTCAGGAGCTATTTTTCCACTTGCACGATCAAGAACCTCCACGAGTTGACACTCCGTCAATTGGGTAGGCTACAGTCCATAGAACTTCACTTATCATGTCCCCGTTCACCGTTACATACCCCTGTACCGGGCCCACCTGTCGTTTGTTTTTGTTTGAGGCGATACTGCTCGAGTATGCCAAACAAGACCTCTCAATAGGTTAAGCTTATGTTTTCTCATGGTTCACCAAGGAGCCCGACCAAAGCCATGCCGGCTCGAGTCCAAAGTTGGGCAGTGAGAATTGAGCGTCCCCCAATTAATATTTATGAGTTGAAGAGATTCACTCCAACGATGTATGCAGCCATAGCATATCATTTCATCCATTCAATCATTCAATATATTTCAATTATTCATTTCATTCATTCAATCATTCAATATATTTCAATCATTTATTTCATTCAATTCATTCACGATTCATTCAAATGAGAATGAGTGCGGTAAAGTACACACTCGACTCAGCATTTTCAAAATATTCGATTATCAATAACAATTAACACGTAACACGTATTTCATGCACTTGACACTCACCAATCAAAAATAAGGAAGTAGTGCCCACTTGAGGGTTCAGGCGTCCACCGTGAGATCCTCTTGAAGGTCCTCTTGAGTGCCTGAACAATTAATAATGAACTATTACACACTATCACTTAAAAATCCCTAATTATCCAGAAAGATTGCACACATGTACAATCTAGAAAAATATCATGAAATTGAGTCTTAATTACTCATAAATCGAGGTTCAAAAGTGGGGTTTAATAATACAAGGGAAAATCTGATTTTCATCTTGAAATCAAGTGTAAAACGGTCAAGCAATCTCGAAGGAAAATAGAGAGTGCTAAGGACTCAATTTCCTTTAAGTTCGGAAATTTTAGATTTGAGGTGCGATTTTTGAAAATCACATCTCACTCTCTGTAGGTCCAAAATTGGAAAACTTGGTACGTTGGAAACTACTTCCAAAGTACTAAAAATTCCTAGAAAACACTTTTCCATGATTCAAAATGGAAAACACTCAAAATTTTGCTCAAAGTTGCTGATTTGGACTCCCCGGACAGATTTGGGGTTGGTTTTTGGCAAAATTTGGAAATTCGGCAAAATTCACAGAATACGAACTAGCCTCTGAAATTTGGTACTCAATTAGAGTTACAATCAAATTTTAAAACACAACAAATGGAATAAGAATCGGAGGTTTGAGCGCCAAGATATAGCGGCTCAAAGTTGCTGAAAATTTCTCACTGAACAAGGGTTTTCCAGATTTGAAACATGAATTTTGAGACTTTGGTTAGGCATTGAAATGGACTTGGAATGGCACCAAATTTGGTAATATTAACCTACCCTATAAGAGCTATTTCTCTGTCAAATTTCATGCAAAAATTCGTATGGAAGGTCAGTTAACAAAGCCACTAAAGTTCCAAGAATTTCCAAGGCAAATCTGCCTTGTACTTCCGTTTTCCTTTTTCTAACTTTTGGCCAATGAAATCGACTCAAATTTGGTTCATTTATGAAGAAAAGGTCTAAGAAACATCCAAAAACATTTTATAGGTGATTGACACCAAAAGTTTCAAAATAACAAGTCCCAATTCAAAATAATCTATTGGCTAACCCAAAATTAGGGTTTTCTTTCTCTGATGCAGTTCTGTAATTCAGCCATAAATCACTCAATTCAACTTGGAATTGGGCGTGGTTGGTGGATTTGGAAACTAAATTCATAAGGCTACAATTTCACAGAAGAAAGCATTTTAAAATTCTGTCCATAACTAGCTCATATTCAAGCGAAACGTTGCAGCACACAACAGGTTTTCCAACACAGCAGAGAAACAGGACTGGTGAATTTGAAAGGCTGGTACGGTTCACTCAAGTAGAATCATGGGATGTATTTTATACCGTTAGAAAAATGAAAGTGTCTAGTTTCTAATGCCAAAAACATCACTCAATTTTGACATTGGAGCAAAGAGTTATGGTCATTGGAAATTTACTGCCAGAGTAACTCTGGACACGTTTTCCAGCCATGAAGAAATTTCGAAATCCAAACATTTACCCAACCAAATCAAGTGATTTTTGGTGGAAACTTTCCACACAACCTATACAACATATCTAAATCAAAATCAAATCAATTTAATCACAAAAAAAATTGCACCAAAGGTTTGACAAGAACAGGGCAGATTGAGCCCTTCTTCATGCATCACTTCCTTTGATTTTCTTTTCACTTTTTCCACTTATCTCTACTAGATTAACACTTAATCAATACAAATAACATCCAAACTCATCAAATCAGATCATCAAGTCCATTGTGGGATTTCATAGAGTTCACTCACATGATTTTCAACAATCTAAAGCTACCCACATGAAGCTACAATCTTCTAAGTATAATCTAACTTACTGTGACGGCCCCACCTCCCCCTAAGGCGAACCAGAGGGTTCGGCGGGTCGCCTGCCCAGCTCTCGCCGGGACTCAGTCGTTTTCTTTACATTCCTCAAATAAATTACAATATAAATCTCAAATATACATCCAAGTCTCCAATAATTACATGTCACAAATGCAGCGGAAACGAATTCCCAACTATACATAAAACGATTCCAAATCCAAACTGTACAAGATATAGGCCATCCAACCACGTGAATAAGTACTACAAGCCTTCCTTCGCCACGAGCCCTATGGAGGGGGAAAAATATTTTTGGGGTGAGTTAGAAGCTCAGCGAGTAACCAGAAAAATCAGTAATCAAATAGGTTTCACAATAGTTCATTTCAATGATGTCATATATCAATGATGTCATAAATCAAATGATAAGTCCAGAAACAACTACAACATTTGCAAAACAGTAAATATGGAGTATCAATAATTCAAGAAACATTTACAATGGAAAGCGATAGTAACATTCATGAAAAGATACGCTCGTTCTCCTGACATTTCCTCCTTCCTTCAAACTTTTGAAAAATGCATTTTCTTTTCTTTTATAAATAAACCCCTCGCTCATTTGGTCATTCATTTCATTCACCAGACTCCACCAACCTCCACCAACCTACAAAGGTAATACTCGAGTATACCAAACGTTCACCCAAGTCCCTAATCGCCCGACTGAGACCGTTTCTGGCTCGAGACGACCGGTAACAAGGGGCAATGGCCAGTTCAGCCCAAAAGGCTTACATCATGCGCAACTAGCATTTCAATAATTAAATCCTTGAAAATTGCATAGTTATTTAGGTCGAGTGCGATAAAGTACACACTCGCCTAGAAAGCTCGTTTTGGAAATCATTCAAAGCACTTAACACGTTATCAATCAATAATACAAGTCATGAAGTCAAGAAAATATAGCAAATAAAGAACACTCACATGCAAGCACGCATGATATGCAAGAAAACAGTTCAAAAGTAACTTTGGAAACAGTTTAAAGGTAAATAATGCAAGAAAACGGTACAAAAATAACTTTGGAAACAGTTCAAAAGTAAATAATGCAGGAAACGGTTCATAAATAACTTCAGAAATAGTTTGAGGTCACTCACCTCCATGGCTCAGAAATCATCCATCATATAACATTGCCTTGCTCAAATCCAAGTCTTAGATCACAAACTCAAAGCAATCAAACCCTTTAAAACTTCGAACAGCACTTCCCCTAAATTTGCTTATTTTTCCGGCCATCATGGCTTCATTATTTCCTCAGCCAGTTCCAAAGGTACACACACAACAACAAGTTCATCCAATAGCCATTCAGCAAGGTCCAAGTAGTACAAAGACAAGTCAAGCTAGGAAAAAGTCCGGAAATGAAAGTTAAGCACAAAACCAGAAAAATAGGTTTTGACGTCATTTTGCGGTAATGGTACAAAAGGCGCTACGATTGTCGGATGAAGATTCAAGACCCACCGTTTCGAAGATAAGAGATAGGGCTACAATATTACAGAAGGTCACTCAACCCAGTTTTGAGTGCAAACAGGTCAAAAATGCAAGATACTACATCAAAAACGTAAAACAGATTCACCAAAACGCATTCTAGCGGAAACATCATAACTCAGGCTCTACAAGTCCAAATCCAGAAATTCCAAAACCAGATGATAGCTAAGAAACAGGGCTAAAGTTCATCAGAAGACCCCAACAACCAATTCGGAAGCATTCCTGACCAAAACAACCAATTACAGAAGCAATTCCCAAATTCGGGTAAAACCAGGGCAGCAAGGGTAATTCCGTCTTTTCTCAAGCTACGCTACTCCGATTGACCTGAAATTTTGCAGGAACCTCTAAAATATCATTCCCTATAACTTTAATGAAGACCACTCAGTCCAGTTCTCATCCTAACTAGGTCAAAGTTTCCAAAACAACTCCAAATTTTCCAGTTCGAAATTCACTGCAGAAATCAACTAGCAGTCCTGCTTTATTCACTCATATCTCAGCACACACAACTCCAATTCAGGTAATTTTAAAGCCATTAGAAAGCTAAGATACAAGGGTATAATTCCTAAGAAGACATCAACAACCAAATCGGTAGTATTCCCAGTCAAACTACCCAATTACCAAAGCTGATTACTATTCTCGGATAGAAACAGGATAGCAGGGGTATTTCGGTCTTTTTGCAGGCTACCGAGCTCAGATTGAGCTGAAAATTTACAGGTAACTAGAAAACATCATTCTCTACAACTTTCATGTTTTGTGCTAAGGACAATTCGGCCTCTAACCGGGTCAAACAGAAACGGGCAGAATAGGGGTTAGTGAAAGCCTAATCTGGAATTCATGCATTCAAGTGCTAATCTTCCACAAAACAACATCTAAAACAACTAAAAACCACTAATAAGCAATTAATTGAAGTAAAGAGGATGTTCTTGGCAAAATACCTTAAAACCACAAGAAAGGTAGGAGCTTAGGCTTTGTCCTCCAAAAATCCTTCCATTCAAGTTCCTAATCTTCCTTAACTAGCACTTTGTATGGAGTAATTTGAGTTTCCAATGGTTGGAACTTAAGATTTGGCTTGGATTTGAAGTTGAAGATGAAACTTTTCCTCTCTTTCTTTCTCTCAAGTGTTCAGCCAAGAAGGAAGAAGAAATGGGATATTTTTGGTCAAATTTTGGTATTTAGTAAAGGTAAGAAAGTTAAGTCAAAGTCCAACTCCAATCGGGTCGCGACACCTAGCACATTTTAATTGTAACACTTATCCTTTTGTCTCTCCATCATTAACCATCTAAGCAACCTCTAATTATCTCTTAACATCCGATAAATTAAACCCAGTATCCAAAACTTAACCTAACTGGCCGAATTTTTCCGAACTTTTCGCACTAGCGGGTCCCACGTCCGATATACGCTCTTTATTTCTCAAAAACTAACCGATATTAGAAAAATCATTTTAAAACTATTTTTGCTCATAAACTTTATCTGGGGAATTTTTCTAATCAAGAAAATGTAGAAAAGGCGGGTGTTAAAAAAAATTAACCCTAGAAAATTAGAAAATTTCCGGGTTCTCAAACTCATTTTTTTTTTCGGGGCGTCATACTTACGAAAGCTAAGATTCAAGAGTTGGATTATTAGCTACCTCCTTAGATGATGAACTCAGAAATTTCGGTCCTTTGAGCTCCAAGAAAACCGTGAGAATGAAGATTGAGTGAGATGAGATGAAGAAATTTTTGCTCCTTCTTCCTTGGTGTTGCATGGCTGCTTAGAAAGAGAAAGGAGAGAGTTGTGGCTGATGGAAAAGCTTCTAGAGTAAGCTTGGTAGTTGGCTCTAAGGTGCACAAAAGTCAACTCTCCAATAGTGCGCGTACGCACGCATTTCGTGCCCATTTCCTCTCGGGTTTGTTTCACTTGTGCACTAAACCTCTAATGTACTTCCATTAACATTATTATTATTCACTCTTAATAGTCTAAAAATAAATGTCCAAAGTCTCTTAATTAATCGCACGCACGAAAACGTGTACTTCCGATTTGTGCAGGATAGAGTGAAATTTCTAAGAAATTCCCACAACGATAGTATTACTAACTAATACTTGAGTACTTAATATAAAAATAACTATTTTAAAACTAATGTATGAGTCTTCAACCTCCAAACGCGATCATTGTACCCTCAAATCGATTATTGCCTCCAAACGCGGACTATTCTTACTAGACAAGCTTCTAAAAATTAAATTTTGTAACAAGTCATTTTAAAAATATATGTAAGTCATAGTTCCATGTAATTGGGTTCAAAAGGGTTGGAATAAAATATTCGGAGCAAACAGACAATTAAATATTTAAATAAACTAGTAATAGGAATTTAAAATAGGTAAATTTGCGAGTCCTAACACTTTTGGTTGTTTTTGGAGCTAATATACAAGTCACAAGAAAGGTTTTTAAAGTCAACTTTGAATAGTGTCCAAATAGTGTCTTTCACTTAAGTTTCTTGCTATCAACCCTTAGCTTTTCTAACCTTCTTTTAACTCCAAAATTTTTTCTTAACTTCACTAATATCTTAACTTATATTCTTCTAGGGTTTTGGCTAAATTCACTAATAAGTCACGAAATCAACAATTTTCAAGAAATTAATCGCTCGAAAGTTAAAATAAGCAAGTAAGAGAAACTCATTTACCAATTAACAAGTAAATCACTTAATGAATGCAAATTTTACAAAATATAATTTGAATAGAAATGCAAATAGTTGGGAAGTGAGAAAATAATTTTTCTGCGTCATCACATTATCACAACAAAGGATTGATCAATCTAAGTTTTCAAATTCCTCCTTCAACAATTTACACATTAGGCTAGTCATTGCCTCTATTGAGTTTAGGGTCAAAAGTTGACGATCCTTCTCCTTTAGAAATGCTTAAGTTTCCCTGCAAAGGTGTTAGTAAAAAAAAAAAAAAGATTTTTCCTCATGTGCTCCCTAGAACCCTCGTGTATTACTCAAAGATATAACACTCTAATAGACTCACCTAGTAGTTCTCAAGGCCCTTGATCACTTCTCTTGAAGAAATCATATCTGCCAAGGTGATTCAATCAACTATCCGTAGAACTAACTAGAATGTGACTTGCAACTAGGGTTTAAAAGGAACTTAATTGACATAGACTAAGGATAGGATATAACCTAAGACTCAAATGACTCTAAGATTTGCTAGAAAAATGACACAAAGAAAAGGGAAAGAGTGAGACACCAATCAGGTTCCAATGGACTCATTGGGTAGATTCAAAGTGTTCTAGGAATTTGAAGGGCTTGAATTCATTGCACAACCCTTTCACTTCAAGATTTGATGATTGAAAACTTAATTTGCCCTAATCCAATTGGTATTTCGCCAAAAAAAGATGCAAAAAGGTAACTGATTTGCTATTTTCCAATTTCGATAAGGAAACTAAGGTATGCGGCTATTTCTTTAAGTTTTCCAGCCACAAATGGTTGAGTTTTTGTTTCCAATACATGTTCACCTGTTCTTCTTGAAGATTTGAGGATCAACAAGTCATTTCAATCAAATTTGAATCAAGAAGATGGTCAAATAGCTTGATCATTCAAAACTTTCCAAGAATTTCGAGAAATTGTTAGGGTTTATCAAGAACTTCAAGAGTTGACTCAAGAATTTCAAGTAAACCAAGAGTTTGATTTAAGCTTCAAAAAGCAATCAAGATAAACCTCAAATTTTCAAGAATCAAATTAGAGTTCCAAGTTTGTTTCAAGATTTTCAAAATTCAAAAAATTTGAGATCAAGAATTCAAGACACTCTAAAGATTGTTTCAAGATCTTCAAGAACTTCCAGAATTCAATCAAGAAAGATTCAGGAAACACAACTGGACAGCCAAGATTTTTTTTTCCGAACATTTTGGACAAAATTTTTTTTAAGGATGAACAATAACTTTAGATTAACAGTACCTTGGATGAACAGTGATGGTGAGCAGTCAATGAATAATAATGATAAACACTACTCGTGAACAGTAACATTTTTTTTTGGACAAAAGACAACACACAAGAAAGATGATACACAACTCACGAAGAAACCCTAGAAGAATGAAGTGACACAAAGAAGAAAAATTGACTCGAACAACAAAATAAAAGGAATATAACTTAATACCTTCAACTAGTTCTGATGCCAGTTTATACAAACTTCATCTGACCTGCTACATAACCCATAATACGACAAGTGCCAAGGATCTAAATTAATGGTACTCAAGTTTTGATTGTGGAATTAGGTAGAATGACACCACGATCACGAAGAGGCCAAAGAGAACTCTCTCTCAATCTTATTTGCTGGAAAATTGTCAAACCCTTACAAAGTAGAAGCAAGGCCATTTATAGCCAAAGGTCCTAAACTAGTCCAAATCTGAATCAGGCTTGGATTGCATCACTTATTGTAATTAAATAACTAATCTAATGGCACATATAGCTAGTATAACTGGCCAATTTTTTCCTAATAATCAATAATTGAGTAATTAAGCAAAATCTTAACAAATTGTATGAAAATAAAGAAAAATCCTAAAATTTATCCGAATCAAATCCATGCAAAGATCAGTAGTCAGATTCACGCTCGGATTGGATGCAAAGAGCGAACCAAGAATAGAAACAACATGAAATGCTTGAAGGGACTGGATCCATGACTCGATCTACGGATGAATCCAATAGATCCAAGCGCGAATCCATCAATTCTTCATTTCCTCGACCAGGATCAACATGCAAAATTAATTCCATGTTAGTCCAACACTTTCTAAGTATTTGTATGGTCCAAATTGGTCTTGAACGGCTCGATCCAATGCTTGAAGTGACTCTTTAACTTTCTTAGCTTTTGCATGAGTAAACGAATCTGTTGGAAGCTTCATCAGATCAGCACTTGAAGTCAGGGCAGCTTGATCAACCATATCAGTACCCGAAATCTTTCTAACACTTACTAAGTTATTACAAATGTTCATGGGGTTAATCTTTTATAAGTTGTATACAACAATATTTGGATATATGCAACTTAATTTGATTTTAAATTTGAACTTTAATTTTTATATATGTGGCATGCATCTAAACCCGTCAATGTCTACATTGATGGTGTATATAGGAAAGATTAATCCATCTTTATGATAGTGAGTTACCATAAAGTCTTAACATATAGGATTCTAGTTGTAGCATGAATACCCTAATTTTGAAAGTTGTAGACATATTATGTGACAGCCCCACCTCTCCCTAGGGCGTACCCCAGGGTTCGGCGGGCCGCCTGCCCAGCTCTCGCCGGGACTCAGTCGATCACTACAATCGTCAAATATATTACAATAAAAATCTCAAATATACATCACATGGTCCACCAATATACATCCAAGTCTCCAATAATTACATGTCACAAATGCAGCGGAAACTAATTTCCAACTATACATCAAATGATTCCAAATCCAAAACTGTACAATATATAGGCCATCAATTCACGTGAATAAGCACAACAAGTCCTGCCTTCGCCTTGAGCCCTGTGGAGGGGAATAAAATATTTTTGGGGTGAGCTAGAAGCTCAGCGAGTAACCAGAAAATCATTAATCAAATCGGTTTCACAATAGTTCATTTCAATGATGTCCTATAGCAATGATGTCATAAATTAAATGATAAATCCGGAAACAACTACATCATTTGCAAAACAGTAAATATGGATTATCAATAATTCAAGAAATATTTACAATGGAAAGCGATAGTAACATTCATGAAAGGATACATTCATTCTCCTGACATTTCCTCGCTCATTTGGTCATTCATTTCATTTCATTCACCCCGTCCCTGGCTTTTGGCCAGGCTCCACCAACCTACATAGGTAATACTCGAGTATACCAAACGTTCACCCAAGTTCCTAATCGCCTGACCGAGTCCGCTTCTGGCTCAAGACGACCGGTAACAAGGGGCAATGGCCAGTTCAGCCCAAAAGGCTTACATTCATGCACAAGTAACATTTCAATCAAAAATTTCACATTTATCGAGGTCGAATGCGATAAAGTACACACTCGCCTCGAAAACTCGTTTTGGAAATCATTATAAGCGCTTAACACGTTATCAACCAAAATACAAGTCATGAAGTCAAGAAATATAGCAAACAAGGCACACTCAAATGCCAGCACACATGATATGCAAGAAAACATTTCAAACGTAACTTTGGAAACAGTTCAAAAGTAAATAACGTAAGAAACGTTTCACAAGTACTTTGGAAATAGTTTAGGGTCACTCACCTCCATGGCTCAGAAATCATCCATCATATAACATTGCCTTGCTCAAATCCAAGTCTTAGATCACAAACTCAAAGCAATCAAACCCTTTAAAACTTCGGACAGCACTTCCCCTAAATTTGCTTACTTTCCCAGCCATCATGGCTTCATTATTTCCTCAGCCAGTTCCAAAGTCACACAAATAAGTTCATCCAATAGCCGTTCAGCAAGCTCCAAGTAGTACTAGCACAAGTCAAGCTAGGGAAAAGTCCGGAAATGAAAGTTAAGCTCAAAACCAGAAAAATAGTTTTGACGTCATTTTACGGTAATGGTACCAAAGGCGCTACGATTGTCGGATGAAGGTGAAAGACCCACTGTTTCGAAGCTAAGAGTCAGGGCTACAATATTACAGAAGGTCACTCAACCCAGTTTCGAGTGCAAACAGGTCAAAAAGGCAAGATACCACATCAAAAACGTAAAACAGATCCACCAAAACGCATTCTAGCGGAAACATCATAACTCAGGCTCTACAAGTCCAAATCCAGAAATTCCAAAGGCATATGGTAGCTAATACATCAAGCTACATTTCATCAGAAGACCTCAAAGGCCAAATCGTGCATTTTCATGATCGAAAATGGAAGACTACACGAAAACAAAAATCTGGGCGCGAAACAGGTTTCAAAAACAGTTAAGGGTATTTCGGTCATTTCACATGCTACAGTGGTCAGATCAAGCTGAAAATTTACAGGAAACTATTTTATAGCCTTGGATACAACTTTCATGTTTTGGCCAAAATCTAATTCGGTGAGAATCAGGGTGAAAGGTCACGGTCAAATTGAGTTAAAAGGCAACCCTGTTCGCAGCACCCCTTCCCAGACCAGTCTCAGTATTTCCGACTTTTCTCACTCCACACTACTCCAATTGACCTGAAATTTTACAGGCACCTTTAAAACATCAATACCTACAACTTTTATGTTTTAAGCCAAGGCCAATTCGGCCTCTAACCATGAGATACAAAACCGGACAGAATTGGGGATATAAAACCCTAACTTTCTCAAATTCCTTCCAAACCCAAAATTGGTTGCAATTACCAATCATTTACACCTACTAGAGTTATTAAACATCATTTCCAACCATCATGGACAGCCACAACATCATGATCAAATTAAACCAGAAAAATCATCAATAAATCAAAAACTTCACCAATTCATCTCAAACCAAGAAATAAACCACAAATTTCAGCACTTTAGCTCCCACTAGGCATAACTTAAGCTTCATTAAGTGTAGGAGGAAGTTCAATCACCACTCACCTTAACAATAGAAGAGAGAGAACAACTAGGCACCTTAACCTTCCAAATAACTCCACCAAGAGCTCCAATCTTCCTTAGCTAGCAAGTTTTATGGAGTGATTTGCAATTTAATCGGTTGGAACTCAAGATTTGAGCAAGAATTGAAGTTGAAGTTGAAGAAACTCTCTCTTGTTCTTTCCTCACCAAAAATTTCGGCCAAGACAATAAAAATGGAAGAAATTGGGTCAAAATTTGGTTTAGTAAAGGTTAAGACAAGTCCAAGTCAAAGTCAAGGTCCAATAGTTAGGTGACAAATGGTCCTCTAGGATTTTAATCTTATCCTTTTGTCTCTCCAAGATTAAACCATCTAAGTAACCTCTAATTATCTCTTAGCACCTTGTAAAATAATATCACTTAATACAAAATTCCAACAAGTTGTCAAAAATATAATGCATTTACCGCACTAGCGGGTCCCACGTCCAAAATACGCTTTTAATTTCTCAAAAACTAACCGATACTAGAAAAATCATTTTAAAACTATTTTTGCTCATAAACTTTATCTGGGAAATTTTTCTAATCAAGAAAATGTAGAAAAGGCGGGCGTTAAAAAAAATGAACCCTAGAAAATTAGAAAATTTTCGGGTTCTCAAACTCATTTTTTTCGGGGCGCCACATATTAAAACTCTCTCAATTCTTAATTTTTATCATTTGATATATTTAGAGATCGCCAAAGGTGAAAATACCTAAATATAAGGATAAAGAGATAAAATAATGACAGTCGGGAAACTTAGTAACTAAGAATTGCGTGCAACCTTTTTCTATTCTCCATAACACATGCGTCATGTATGTTATTATAGGCCAAGTAACAAGAAATTCATTAGGTCACGGTGTATTTTGTTGTGTGATGTGCGACCCTTTCAGAATCCACCTTTGCATATCTAGTCAATAAAGGAGCTATATTGGTTTCCTCAAAAGAAAAGGATCTATGTTGGAAAGGCTCTAGTTGTGATTGAGGAGGTTTACACATAGAAAGATGACAGTCATTATTCAAAGAGTGCAGCCTTCACTACGTTAATGCTTCTAGGAATCCAATGCTCAAAACAAACGAAGGAAGAGCACCATCCTAAGCATGTTAAAAAAAATATATCATATCCAGCAGCATTAACCATGAACATAAAAACAATTAATAAAGTTTGTTGCTAAGGAGATATTGATATAGTAGTTAAGGCCGAGATTTTCATATTTAGAGATTCTAAATTTAAATTCTTCTACTTTTTCCCCCTCCTTAAATCGCACCCTTTTTCTACTGAAAAAATAATAATAATAAAGTTTGTCAACAACAGAAAGCTGAAAAAAGAAAAGGTTTGACTTTCAAAATCAAACTTGCAGTCGAAAAACGAAAGCTAGATTGCAAAAACAGATGAAACCAAAGAAAAAAAAAACTAAAGTAGCCTATCTGGTCTAAAAAAAACGTATAAATTGCCACGTAGACCCCTCCCTGTGTTGGAAGCCTCGGCTTTAGTAGTATTTCGCTCGTTGAAGTGTCATTATTTGACAATACAAACGCTTGAATGAATTCAACATCATTCATCCCTGGATTATGCATTAATGAACTAACATCTTTAGTGCAATTTCAACTCCGTACAGGAGTATTCCCTTCCGTTTCTGCCACCCGCCGCTGATGCTGAAAAGATGGTGAAGTACTCAAGGGAGCCCGATAACCCTACCAAGTCCTGCAAAGCCAGGGGATCTGATCTCCGTGTTCATTTCAAGAACACAAGGGAAACAGCGCATGCCATCAGGAAGCTGCCTTTAGCGAAGGCTAAGAGGTACTTGGAGGATGTTTTGGCCCATAAGCAGGCGATTCCGTTTACACGTTTCGGTGGAGGTGTTGGGCGTACTGCTTAGGCCAAGAATAGGCATTCAAATGGACAGGGTCGCTGGCTTTGTTAAATCTGCTAGCTTCATTTTGGATTTGCTCAAGAATGCTGAAAGCAATGCAGAGGTGAAAGGCTTGGATGTGGATTCGCTTTTCATTTCTCACATTCAAGTGAATCAAGCACAGAAACAAAGACGCCGCACATATCGTGCCCATGGAAGAATAAACCCCTACATGTCTTCCCCCTGCCATATTGAGTTGATTTTGTCCGAGAAGGAAGTCTGTCAAAAAGGAGCCTGAATCACAGTTGGCCACCAGCAAATCTAGAAAGGCTTAAGCTATATGTAATGGTGCTTTCATTGGCAATGGCTTTAGTGGGTTCTACAAATTTTGAGGCATATTGTTACTTAATGCTATTGGAGGCTACAAGACAAGTTTTGCTGGTGTTTAAATTCAACAAGTTCATTCAAAGACATTCAAAGACATAGTTTGACTTGTAGAGACAGCTTTTTGTTCTTCATGATTATCGTCTTGCTTTTT
The DNA here is from genome assembly GCF_036785885.1 of Coffea arabica. Lineage (NCBI taxonomy): Eukaryota > Viridiplantae > Streptophyta > Magnoliopsida > Gentianales > Rubiaceae > Coffea > Coffea arabica. The sequence continues at coordinate 42,820,470 of NC_092329.1, forward strand.
TTGGGTTGGATGTTATGGTAGTGTTGGATTATTTATCAAAAAAAAAAAAGAAATTTCAACTCCGTGACTGTGCTAACAAAAAAAACAAAATCTACGCATTAGTATAACACAGATGTCTTACACTTGTTTGTTCAAGAAAAAAAATGAATTTTGTTTGAAATTCTCTTCTTTTACATCAATGTGGATTTGATATTTTCTTTCTATTTAATTAGAGCTTGGATTTGTAATGCCGTGTCATGTGTTCCTATTGCTTAGACCTATTAAACTTGGATCTGCTATAAATATTTAAACAATTAGACAGGTGACAGAGTAAAAGAAGGGTCGAAGCGGGAGCAAACAAGATTTCAAAGCCAAATCCATAAAAGCAATTTTTCATGCATGTATTTGAATAACGTTGACATTCTCATTTGTGTCTAATTCTTCTATTTATTTAACCCTTTGGCTTGCTACACACTGGTCAAAGTGAATTATTAGGTCTAAATGAGATTCAACAATTTCCCATGCTAGAAGACTAGCCAAATTATACAAAATCCACAAACAGAAACCATACTGCATGCATCAACAACGAAAATGATAACAAGATAGTAACCTCTCATACGACTATGTTCATCTTTCTTTCACCTGGAATCTTGAGTGTATATGTATGACTTGTCTGCGTGAAAATGTGGTTTGACTTCAACTGGCCGTTTACTGGACAAAACCATGCAAGTTGTAAAGCCGAATGTCTGTCTTATTCCAGGCCAAGCATAGTACTGCAGAAGGAATCATGGCAGCTGTTGTGGAAGATAGACTCCGAAGTATAGAGAATTGGGACTTTGAAGAGGGATTTTCTCTCAGGAGTTTTTGCTAGTTTTACATTATTTTTCTTTTTTTGTAAATTGTGGTGTTTTCTTTTTCTTTGATATAATTGAGGCTGGTGGAAGCTGTTTTTTCTGATCACGAGTACAAATTTTACAGTTTGTTATAAAAAGAAAAGGTTGTAGAGCCAAAAATTGATTTGACTGAAAACTGCTATGGCTTGTCAGATAAACATTTACAGAGCCAATTTGACATACTGGCCACCTTCATCTGGTAGAATCTTGATGAAGGTCGACAGAATGCCAAATTGTTTCTGCAACATGTTCTCTTAGAAACCAGAGTGTGTGTGTGAGAGAGAGAGGAATATGTCAAGCGTACTGCCTATTTCTTGGGTTCTAGATCAAGAAGGTGGCTTGACAAGAAAAGGAAAAAATGCACTTTTCAACCCTACGGTTTGGGGGTTGGACTAATTTGGCCCCCATTGTTTCAGCAATAAAACACATTTGATCCCTTAAATTTTGATTGTTGACCAATTTGGAGTAATTGTCTGTTAACCACTTAATTTGGAAGAAATAGAATGTATGAGAGAGGCACGCAACATTAGTAAAAAGACAAGGGCGACAAAAGTTATCAGACCCTCAATATTCATTGGATAAAATTATCAAAGTTTAAATATAGTGTGGATAAATGTGCTGAATGGTTGGAGGTAAAAAAATCATATGGAAGGTAAAATTAGTCGAGTCTGATGAGTTTTCTCTTCCCAAGCTCTTTGTACTAACTGTGCATTGCGCCTCACGCATTTTATTTCGTCCAAATTAAGTGATCAAACATCAATTTCTGCCAAGTTGAGTGATTAAACATCATGGTCAAAAATTGAAATTTAAGAAATGAAATTTCATTCTCCAGAAATAATGAGGATCAAATTAGTCCAACTCCCAAAGAATGGGCACGAAAAGTGCATTTTCCCACAAGGGAAACTGACTATAATAACCTGAGAAAATCTGAGACTGCCTGTATGATACCTTATACATTAGTACAAAATTCACACAGCGAAAATAACAATAAAATCTTACAAGTAATAAACAATAAGTAAGGCACGGAAAAAAATAAAATATTCTGTTTCAACTTATTAATTTCCCTCAACTACAAATTTAGGACTCCAAGTCCTTAAATAGAGAAACATAACCACAAATGCTATCCTAATTATAGTACAAAACATGGCTCAAATATTTTCTAAACCAACTGTGACACCAAACCAAATATAATTATCCAATAAAAATATAATTCTAAAACTACTAAATTTCTAAATATTGCTTGGTTTAAAATATGTCAACATTATATACATTTAACATTTTACAGAGTTTTACCACCTTGACTATTCAATGTCCTTTTAATCCAATTTTATTTATATTAATTGCTTGAATAAGACAAAGTAAAGAGATGGAATTACTAACCTATCCACTAATAGATACAAAACATAAGCCTTGTGCCAGTTTAATTTACAAAACAAAGTTTAAGTTGTACTCTTTTTTCCTCCAAACTTGAAGAGGTCTATCTTTTCCATGCGAGGAATAGTTGTAAAACTTTTGTTTCGCTAAAGGAGCAAGAAGGTACTAGAAGGGTGTTTTACAAATATAAGAGGTCAAGACAGCAATTGTAAGATAATTCTATAATTGTATTGCATTTTAAAGCACCACCTAGTTGAGAATAAAATGGGTGGAAAAATTAATTCAAGGAGAATTCAACTTGAGAAGAAATCTTAGAAGGGCAAGTGTACGACTCTAAGAGGCTTCTATCGCAAAGGCAGCTTGATTACTTAGACGAGAATTTTCAGGCAAATATGGGGTTATTAGGCGTGCATGGTGAGGTATGACTTTTTGCTTTTTTTGGTGCTGCTGTTATGAGCTGTGTTTGCTGTTGAGCTTTCATGGACATATTTTTCTTTACCTTTAAAATATCTCTTTTTGACTTGCTACTAAAGGAGTATACACACTGGACAGCAATTGTCCCCCACTCAATCCTTCGTTGGTCAACTGCTTCTCCAGTCAAATTTCAACCCTCTGCCTGTTATACGGGGGTATTTTCTTCCCCCGACTTACCATTAGATTTAATTCATAAAGTACTTTTCAACAGTGGAGTGCTTCTTGGTAAATATGCTATTTTGCTTGTTTTGATTTTGTAAAATTTTGTATCCACAACTATCTATAATTGCCGATATCATGCTTAATTTTTGGAAGTTTGTTGTCCTACGTAGTATTTCACAAATAAGTTGATATTAGGCCAAAGATTGTAGTTTAGAATGCTCTACTGTTGTATAGTGTCTCTCTGATATTAGTTTGGATATATTGTTCTTTCTCCTGGCTTTCAGTGGCTTAATGATCTAGAAACTGGGATAACGCTTACAGTGATTAGATTTTTTATCGCAAGTATCTTTTGTTAATCTGTCAGAGGAATCCATACTACTTGGGAATGCATTTTTACATGGAGTTTCCTAGTCGATAGCCTAGACACAAAACCTAAAGTCAAGAAGCCTAGGAGACTTTTCGTTATGTTCGAAAATCTGATATCATCCATGAAATAATGTGAAGCTGTGCCATCAGATCTCCCAAGCTTTGCAGTTGTGGAAAGTTGCAGACATTGCAAGGAAAGTTGTGGCTAGGATTTGCAAGGAAAGCTGTGCCATCAGATCTCCCAAGCTTTGCGTTGTGCTGCCTTAGTTCCTCAGCATTCGTGAATAAAAAGTGAAGCCACCACAAGTATTGAGGATGCATTTGTGGCATAGCCAAGATATTACAGCATTCTAATCATATCGTCTTGATTCATGGTCCATGAGATTGGTCGTGTGGCCAGTTGGTGCAGGCAATGGCCTTCTTACATTCCTAAGCTGGAAACTTTGTAATTGTTAGTGATTTTTCGAGCATTAGATTTTTCTTATCAAGATTTTACATGCTTGTAATGGTAAATATTAAGATGAATTTTGGAATGTAAACTGTCAATTTTTTTCCACCTAAGTTAATCCCCAAGAGAAATGACTAAGAATAGAGCATTATTATTTACATTATGAGTCTACAATCCAATGGGACACACTTCATTGGTAGGTAGATTAGTGGTGATGTTTTCTTATATAATTGGTTACTAAATATTTACCTTATGAGTTTTTGTAACCCTCGACCGAAGGTCACGGGCCGCTTTTATATGAGTGGCCCCCTACATGGATGAACAGGGTAGAAAAAGAATCGGGTAGAGGAGACCACTGTTAAAATTTGATTTCAAAATTGAAATTCAAAATTATCCTGTCTGGGCCCGATTGCTGACATGTGTCCCCGGCTTGACTGGCGAGGATCGCGACGTGTGACATGAGAAGAGTTGGAAAAATGCAACTGAAATCGGAGACTTGTAGCATTCCTTGCCCAACACGTCTATGTTCTAGAAGATTGCACGATATACTACATTTTGAACGACTATAAGTGGCTGAGTGCAGGAGTACATGTGCAGCATCAAAAAAAAATTGCAAACATGAGGGACATGGTAGGATGCTTCAGGGTCATGAGAGATTGTGGCATGGAGCACGTCGTGCTCTTGGGGATGTACTTCACTCTTCACATGGGGAGTCATAGATTCATTGCAAAATTGGATCGGGTGTTCAGGGCAGTTGAGAAAATGAAGGGGACCTGACGGAGTCAGGGGATGATGTGGAGGATTCGTGCTCTTCTAGGAGCAATTGAACCCAATGCTGACACGTGGACTTACTTCGGTGGAAGAAGTAGACCCCACACACATATGAAATATGGTGTGCAATGTAGGATGCTACGTAGTAGTTACGTATTTGTATGTAGATAAGGATTTAATGTAGCAATGCCACATGTAATCAATGCGTATTATTGAAATAAAATTATGTCAATCCATTTCATTTTGAAATAAAATGCGTACAAATTTAAAATCTGTTTCCTTGCAGTTAATCCAGACACGCGGCAAGGAATTACACGCTAATTCTAGACTAATCGGACTTATAACTCTGTTGTTACATAATTTGCACATGACAAGAGCCCTGACCCTATTATTGATTCTACTGGCATACACGTCCTTCAAGGACCAAGGAGTCCTGATTAGGAATCGTGTCCACATTTTGTTGAGGCGGAGCATCTGCAAAGGTTATAATTTGCCTGAATTGACACCGACCAAGTTGTTAGAGTGGCCTGGAACGTGGTGAAATGAAGGGGATCCTTCTTGAACTCCCAAAAATAACTTCCTTGTTGCATCAATACTAAGAACGTGATGTCTCTTATTGCATCCATTGCTGTGCAGCAGGCAGTAGCCACACGTGAACCTAATTCTCCTGGTTCGCCTCTTCTTCTTGGAAAGGTGATGCCTGATCTTGATTTCTGGGCGTAAATTGAGGCTATTCGAGGAAGTAGAATGTGACATTCTGCTTGGTCCAATTGGGGAGATCGTTGCGATCTGGTGCCCTTAAATAGTCATGGTAGGAGGAGTTGGGACTAGAATTGCAAAGTACGATTGTGAGAATTATGGATATTTAGAATTGAGGATCAATATGATTGGGCCTTCTGTTATTATGATACTGGATCTCGTGTGAGGCCCAAATACATTTTAATTAGCCCAGTGGATTGAGAAGTTGATAATATTTTCGATAAGAATGGATTGGACCTGATGTGAGGCCCAAATACCATTTAATTGGCCCACTAGATCAATAAGTTGATAACATTTTCGACAATAATGGATTGGGTCCGGAGTGAGACCCAAACATATTTTAATTGGTCCAGTGGATCAAGAAATTGATAACATTTTCATCGTGGATGTATTGGGCTTGGTGTGAGGTCCAGTTATCATTTGATTAGCCCATCTGATCAAGAAATTAGGAATTTGTTGGGTCTCAGTATAAGTGGCACACATAATGATAACCCTAATTCAATTTCCTCATCTTCCCTGACAAGCATAGTGGCACACAGCTCCTTTGATTTATCAGATGAGAATCTGCTCCAATCGAATAGACGAAAGCATCCATAATTCAGATAATCGTCCTCTCGTGATTTATAATTTGTGAGAATGGACAATTTATTTCGCACTTGGATATTGTGATTGAAGTTCCATTACAGATAGCATGAATAGGGGTCAAAGACTGTCAGAATATAATTCCCCTAACTTACCTGCAAATTGAAACAGGATGTGGAGAGGATTGGTATTTTCATTGAATTACTCCCGTGTCCTTGCACTTGATGAAGATGAGATGACGGGGAAGGAAGTGTATGTGTGTTTCTAGTGAAATCGTGGTGATTCAATTGAACGATGGCGTTGAGACACAGTTTGGAGCTCTACCTAGATGATGTTAGCCAACCTAACCTAATAACTTCACTCAACCCATTGCAAAGTATTTGTTGTATTGGGTAGATTAGGTAGACCTTTGAATTATTTTTTTATCCTACGTGGAAATTGTTGTACAATGGGCCCTTTAAGGCCCTTCTCCCGAGTGTCTTATAATATTGCAAAGATGCTTGGGGCGGACACGTGGATGGTCGGAAGGCCTCCACATGTCGTTCATCTGAAGGATGGACGGTCGGGATTTGATCTGGTGATGAGGAAAAAATTAAAATTCAAAATTTGAATTCAATTCAAATTTCCTTGGCCCGCAGAGTGGGTCCACCTTTCGGCATGTGGGTCGCTGTACCCTTTTGCAACGTGGCTGAAGGCTACGGGTCGCTTTTGTATGAGTGGCCCTCACACAAATGAACTTGGTAGAAAAAAAAATCGAGTAGAAGAGACCACTGTTGAAATTTGAATTCAAAATTTAACTTCAAAATTGAAATTCGAAATTATCCTGCCTGGGCCCTAATTGTTGACATGTGTCCCTTGTTTGATTGGCGAGGATCGCGACTCATGGCATGAGAAGAGTTGGATAAATGCAACTAAAATTGAAGACCTGCAACATTCCTTGCCCAACACGTCTATGTTCTAGAAGATTGTGTGATTGTGATAGCCCCACCTTCCCTTAGGGCATACCCCAAGGGTTTACAGATTGCCTGCCCAACTCTCGCCACAACTAACTAATCCAAAATTCTTAATAGGCACAAAAATGAACAACATAATTTCAAAACACCGCAACCCAAAGTTATACACAATATAGTCATTAATGATTCAAGTTTAAGATACAAGTCAGAGTATTCAATCTTATACAAATACATATGAGGTTTACTAATATAGAGGAGTTTAAACAAAATGCCTAAGGTCTAAAACTAACTCAACTCTTTCCCAAAATACCAGCCCAAGTTTTTGCCCCTAAAAGGCAAACAAGGATAACGGAATGAGCTTTCCCCCAATGAGATACCACAGAGACATGCAGTTAGCAATAAAATGGAAAGCAAAATCATATGTGAGTAATACTTTGAGAGATAAACAAGTACCACAAATTACAGAGTAAAAGGATATAGTTGGCTTTCAGGAGCCAAATTCCCAATCGTAGTAGCTTGATCCAAGCCCATTGACACTCTATCAATATTTAAAGAACCAATAATATTGTCGTAGACCTCCACTTTACACCAATCCCCATTCACCATCCATATCCCCTACCAAGCCCGAACACAAAACAGTGGGGGGTAATACTAGCTCTAGTATACCAAATTCCAAAATAAACAGTATTTAGAGATTCAGAGATAGATTCCCCATGGTCTGTCAATCTATCTCGACCAAGCCCTTGCTAGCTCGAGTCAATTAACTCACCAATGGGGTTTCAGCCCAAGTTCACAGAGTGGTTGATGGATAGTAAGTTCCAAACGACATTCAATTCAAGCACAAGTAACATACTTCAAATGAATAGCAGAAGTCAAACAATCAAGTGGGACCAAGTGTGATAAAGTACACACCCATCCAACCCAGAGTAAACCAACCATAGTCATATATTCATAAATTTCAGTCACATAGTGGTTCACATAAGCAATAAGTCATGCAGGTGGTACACTCACCAGTTCAAGCAGAGCAATGTTAAAAGTTCGTCCCCGGGTTATACTCGTGTTCACCAACAAACCCTAAAAACAATCAAGATAAAAGTATTATGGTCCAACCATCCCAAACTTAGGTGAACCAAGGAAAATCCAAGTAGATACTAGGGAAATTATTCAAAAATGGTTTTGGAGTGAAAAGAAAGCATTTGGACCCAAGAAACATGAGTAACCAACATTTCATTTATTTCTGAAAATTTCCAGCAGCAAAATAGTGAAAAAAAGGTAGTTCACCTTTATAAGTCATTAGATTCACTCCAATTCAGCACACTATTGTAGTTCAAGGTTTTAACAAGTGATGTGAGCAAGATTGAATCCAAAAGACCACCAAACAAAAGGATTTTAAGGCTAAAACAGCAAAGCAATCTAGGCTACCAACGTACTAGAATTTTTGAAAAGAAACAAGCACAATATGAGGTTTTCACCTTCCAAAACTCATGACTTCTACTCAAGTTCAACCCACAAGAATCTTATCAAGGATTTGGAATAAGATTTGGCCGAAACTCAACATGAAAAAGTTGAGGAAAAACAAGGTAAAATGCGTCACTATCAACTTGGCCAACAAGCAAAATTGCAGCCCTAAAAATTAGAGAAAATCACCAATGAAAACCCTCCATTTCATCTAAAATTCAACACATAAGTAAAGCTTAAAGTTTTACCAAGTATGTTAGGCAAATTTACCACAAAATCACTCCACAATCAAAGGAAACCAAGATGATTCCAAATCAGCCAGCATTTCCTTTGTTTCTTCCCTTAATTTTCTTCCGAATTCAACACTTAACTTCATGGCAAATCCACCTTAAACAAGACCTCAGGTTATAAGCTATAAGAGGTACTTATTCTAGGCCACAAAGCTAACCAAATTGGACATAAAACTAGCACTTATTCCATCATACCAAGGCTGAAAAATGTAAACCCTAAGCTGAAATTCATAACCACAAGTTGGAAATTTCTATAATGAAGCTAAAAGAGCATATAAAAGCTAGGAAAGCCACAAGGCAAGGCTAATAGGTCATAGCAAAGCAAAAATTAGCATATCAAAGTTGGAATTTCTCAATCAAAGCTGGAAATTTCGATTTACTACACAAACTATGAAATATTCCATAGAATCTACCATAATCAAGTTTTAAATCTATTCAAGTGCAAGATAAAAGAGAAAAGTTGGTTTCTAGACATAAATACCTTTAAACCCAATGAAGAAATGAAGAAATGCAACCAAGAGCTTCTTATCTTCCCAAATCTCTCCACAAAATCCCTTCTTCCTTCCTTAATACCATTGTCTATGGATTGGATTAAGATTTTAGGATGAACTCTCAAGGATTCAAACAAGGAATCAAATAGAAATTGGAGTTTCTTTTCTCCCTTTCCTTGCTAGAAAATTCAGCCAAGGAGAAGGAAGAAAATGAAGAGTTTTGCTTCAATTTTTCAAGATAAAACCAAGACTAGTCTTGGTCAAAGGGTGGTTGGATGGCTGACAAGTGTCGGCTTAGGGTTTAAAACTTATCTTCTTTGTCTTTCTTTTGTCTCTAATGGCTAATCTATATTATTTTCCTCTAATTACTCTTAGAACTTCTAATCACATAAACCCTCTTATAAAAATATCCGTTTATCCACTAAATTTAATACACACCTCACTATCCATAATGCACTGCGAACTTAACATGCACTTACTCATAGAAGAAAAATGATAAAAAATCTTGACTCACTTATAAAAATATTCAGGAAATTAAGGCAATAAAGTAAAGTAAGGAATATGTATTCAAAGAAATAAAATAAAATATAAAATAATTTTTGGGTCCTCATAGCGTTAGGCTGCGTTTTGAACAATTATAAGCGGTTGCGTGCAGGAGTGCGAGTGCAACATCAGAAAAACTGGCAAACATGAGGGACATGGCAAGATTCTTTAGGTCATGAGGGGCTACGGCATGAAGTACGCCGTGTTCCTGGGGATGTACTTCTCTCTTCGCATGGGAAGTAATAGATTCATCGCGGAATTGGACCGGCTGTTCAGGGTAGTCAAGGAGATAAAGGGGACCCTAACGAAGTCAGGGGATAATGCGGAGAATTCGTGCTCTTTTGGAAGCAATTGAACCCGGTGCTGACACTTGGACTTACTTAGGTGGAAGATGTGGATCCCACACACGGATGAAATACGGTGTGCAATGTAGGATACAACATAGTAGTTGCATATTTGTACATAGATAGGAATTTAATGTAGTAGTGACATGTGTAATCAATACGCATTATCGAAATAAAAATATGTTAATCCATTTCATCTTGAAATAAAATGCGTACAAAATTGAAATCTGCTTCCTTGCAGTTAATCTAGACATTTGGCAAGAAATTACATGCTAATTCTAGATTAATCGGATTTATAACTCCGTATTTACCTAATTGGCTAATGACAAGAGCCTTAACCCTATTATTGATTCTACTAGGATCCATGTCCTTCAAGGACTAGGAAGTCATGATCAGAAGCCATGCCCACATTTTGTTGAGGCGGAGCCTTCTGCAAATGTTGTAATTTGCCTGAATTGACACCGACCAAGTTGTCAGAGTGGCCTGAAACATAGTGAAATGGTGGGGATCCTTCCTGAACTCCCATGAATAACTTCCTTATTGCATTAATGCTGAGCATGTAGTGTCCCTTATTGCATCCATTGCTGTGCAGCAGACAACAGCCATACACGAACCTAATTCACCTGGTTCGCCTCTTCTTCTTGGATAGGTGGTGCCTAATCTTGATTTTTGGGGGCGAAAATGGGCTATTCGAGGAAGTAGAATGCAGCATTCTACTTGGTCCAGTTGAGGATATCATTGCGATATGGTGCACTCAAGTAGTCGTAATAGGAGGAGTTGGAACCAATATTGTAGAGTACGATTGTAAGAATTATGGATATTTAGAATTGAGGACCAATATGGTTTGGGTCTTTTGTTCTTATGATACTGGGCCTGGTGTGAGGCCCAGATACCATGGCCCATTGGATCAATGAATTGATAACAGTTTCGACAATACTAGATTGGATCTGGTGTGAGATCCAAACACATTTTAATTGGCCCAGTGGATTAAGAAGCTGATAACATTTTCGTCGTGGATGTGTTGGTCTTGGTGTGAGGCTCAGTTATCATTTGATTGGCCTATCTGATCAAGAAATTAAAAATATGTTGGGTCTTAATATAAGTGGCCCACACAATGATAACCCTAATTCGATTTCGTTATCTTCCCCGGCAAGCACAGTGGCACACAGCTCCTTTGATTTGTGAGATGAGAATCTACTACGATCGAATGGACAGAAGCATCCATAATTTAGACAATCGTCCTCTCGTGATTTATAATTTGTGAGAATGAATGATTTACTTCGCACTTGGATATTGTGATTGAAGCTCCATTATAGATAGCATGAATGGGGGTCAAAGGCCGTCGGAGTATAATTCCCCTAACTTACTTGCAAATTGAGGCAGGAAGTGGAGAGGGTTGGTATTTTTATTGAATTACTCCCACGTTCTTACACTTGATGAAGATGAGATGACGGGGAAGGAAGTGTGTGTGTGTTTCTGTGAAATCAGGGAGGGAGGAGAGGCGGGGTTGTGGCAGGAAAGGGGAGGGGAAGGGGAAGGAGAAGAAAGAAGGGTATGGGGGGAGGAGAAAGAGTGAGGGAAAAGTGGGAGAAGGAGGGAAAGGGTAGTGGGTAGTGGGTAGTGGTGGTGATAGATGAAAAAAGAAGATGGAGTGGATTTTACTTTTTTAATTTTTTTGTATATTTGGAGTTATTTTTAATATATTGTATGAATGTGGTATTTTTGAATTTTTTTTGTATTACTGTAGTATTGCATATAAAAAACTTGTTAAAAAATGGAGAATCCAAACAGAGTCGATTCCAACATTTCAACTCAAAAGGAGTGGTAAAAAGGGGGAAAAAGAAGGCAAACATCTAAATAAAACTTTCATGAATGTTATGATTTAAAGAAGACAAAATCGAGAAAAGGGAGAACTAACCATTCTTTTGGAAAAGAAAGTGGAGATAGTTCTTCATGTAATCTGAAATTAGAACAAATGCAATGATGAGAGTCAAGAAGGAAAAGAAGGGAAGGAAAAGAGAAGGAGATGGGAAGAAGGAGAGTTGCCCTACGTATTCTCCAACAATAGCAAAGATTGGGTATGTCAGGAAGAAAGCTAGATAGAGATCCAATGGTTGAGAATTGGAGGAACTTTAATATCTACAATCTAATGGTTTTAATTTAGCCAGCAAAAAAGATCATTGTCCTTTTAAGTAATTGACGGGTATTTTACATACGTACTAGTTAAAAAACCGAATTACACCCGTTCACTGCAAGTATACAGATCAACTAGTAGTTTAGGGTATATATCGGGTCGATCCCACAGGGAAGAGTGAACAATTACCGGTATTACTAAAGCTTCTCTATTATTTAGACTATCAATGAATTATAAGAAATTTAACCTACTGAAATTATACAAAATAACAAATAAATGCTCCTTAGGTTGTGGTATCCCTAACTACTCATGCAAGTGCTATATTTGGATCATTGAATACTACATCTAGGCTAGTTATGGTGTAATTTCCTTATGCATTTGAATCCTACTTTCGTAGTGAATCAATTATACTAATAACCAATCCATACCTATTCTCATGGTTATGAAATTAGCTACAAGTTCATTTCTTCAATGAAATTACATGAAATTAATCACCAAAACCCCATAGGTGCACCTCTACTCTCGTGAGTGTACTCCCCATGTTTAGCACTTATTGAACTAATGTTAAATCTCAATTTTCATTGTAGAAATAACACCTTAGATAATCACAATTAATGGTACCAGATTAATCATGATTTAAAGAACTAAAATGCTAAATAACTTGCTCAAATACTAGCAATCAAATAGCCAAATAATAAATACTAACAATCATAGGAAGTTCAACCAAACCCAAGGCATAAACTTTAGAGACACATAAATAACACAAAATCCAGAACTTGCATATTAACTAAATTTGGAATCAAGTACAAAAGATAAAGAGTTGGAAAGGAATGTAACCCATGTCACTTGAGCTCATCACCGTGCCTTCTTCATCTCCATCTTAATCCTAGTCTAGCAATATACAAGAATAGATGAACTACACTAGCTAAACTATCCTACACTAAGGAAATGAAAGAACTACATTTCTGCACTTCAAGTTCTCTCTCGTCTGTCCTTGTATCCCAGACCACCCAAAATGTCTCTGCATATAAACTGCTCAAGAGCTCCATTTTTCCAAGTCAAATTCCACATTTTGATTCCCAAATCTCAACTTTGTTAGGATAGTCAATAACAAATGTTTTTGACTTGAAAATAAGCCACCTTGTCTGCCATTTTGTCTTCTAAAGCATGTGCACCGAATTCCCTTGCATCTTATAGCTGGAAAGTGGTATGAACACAAGGGAAATGGCTGAGTCAAATTGCAGAATTTCGGCCAGAAAACGCTCCTACACAAAACGCGGTTACAAGTCACGTTTTGTGTACTCGCGTATTCACTTTGGCCTTACTTAATCTGCGATTTTCTCTATCATAAAGGCCGAACTGGCTTTTGTGTAAAACACAAAAGTTGTAGCCCTTTGAGTTATATTTCCAATGCTTCAAGAATCATCCAAATCTGAGCTTTGTAGCCTGAGATATAATCGAAATACTAAACACTGGTCGGAACTCTGTTTTCCACTTTGGACAGCTGAGTTGAATTTCGGTATTTCAACTTTTGGACTATGAAAACGGCTGAATTGGACTTTTATGTCTTCATACCAAATGTAGATCTCTTTCTTAGCTTTAAATTGGTGTAAAGATCACCTTAATCCGATCAGTGTAGCTCCAGATATAGTCAAAATACCAAAACGTGTCAGAGTTGTCAAACCTGACTTTTCTTGATTCAAATTGCATTTTTCCTTTTACACTTCATGTTTTATTTTCATCACTTTAATCCATCTTCAATCATCCAAATATCTTCCCAATGCACTTCATTTGATGATTGAATCATTAAACCTACAAAATATGAAGTTTTTACCATAAAAATCCATAAAATGCAATGTTTAGCCATTTTAACATAAAATGTAGTTTTTTACCAAAATCTTAGTTAATTATTTATAAAACTAAATAAAACACACCAAAACTAATTAATAAAACACACTAAAAATACGTAAAATAAACCCTTGTCAAATACCCCCACACTTGAATCATTGCTTGTCCTCAAGCAATAAAAAATACAAACCAACAATGATTCAAAAGTTGAAAATAAACATATGTAGCATTTCAACTTCATTTCCTCAAAACAAAGTAAATAACCATTATGCAATTATTCAATTAAGTTCAAGTACTCATAATATCAAGTAAAAGAGAGCCAATTATACCGTTATTATAACAAGTTTAATTCAATTTCTCATTCTTACTTAATTTCATACGCAAGTAACTCATATGGTCAATAATATACTTCCTAAACTCATGATCTTTTTTTATTCAAATTTAAAAAGGGATTTATTTATATAATATAGCTAAATATTACTTAAGTTGTGAAAGTATCTTTTTACGCGAGAATCGACATTTTTATATGAAGATCACCGGTTACTCAATGCTTCACATACTCAAGTTGTTTTGCATACTCTTAATTCAAATACCGTTTTACGCGAAAGTCGACATTTGTAGATGAAGACTCCCGGTTACTAAGTATGAGAATCATTGGAGTAGAATAAACCTTATTCAATTTTTTTTTTCTTTTTTCATTTTTTCTTTTCATTATTTTTCATTTTTCTCTCTTTTTTTTTTTTTTTAGTAAAAATAATAAACATTCCCTCAATTGATTAATCATGAGAGGAGTGTTGCAATTACTGACCATATTTATCACTTAACTTATAAAATCAAATGAAACGAAGAAATTTCATCAAATATGCAAAAAAATTTAAGCATAATTTTCTCCACTTTAAAAGATATACTTTCCTACAAATGCAAAAATTATAATCACATAATAGTCATTTCCAAGTTAAATGATAAAAGAAGTTTCCAAATCACATATATTTATCTCAAATGTAGAAGAAATTTGAACTACTAATGGTATGAAACTTGTTACCCCTTGGATAAAATTGAAAAAATTTGAAACTTTTTTTTTTTTGGGGCAAGTTTGCAATTTTGGACAAGATTTTAGAAAATTTTTGAATTCTAACACAAGTCCAATATTTGCAACTAATAAGTCAATCACATACAATGTATATAATCTCAATTCTCCCCCCACACTTAACATACACATTGTCCTCAATGTGTAAAAAGGAAAATCAAGATAAAGAAAAGTAATACTCCCCTATTGTTGCGATTGAATATGAAGCTTCAAAATCCATTGTCCGTGTATCTCCAACGCTTCATGAGTTCCATTGGATAACCATTAGTGATGTAATCCTAAAAATGAAAAATGAGAAACAAAAGTGATAACAAAGGTTTAATAAACAAAATAGTGATCCGTAACTTCAATCCTTTGTTTTCGTGATGTATCTATAAAAAAAATACATAATCAACTCAAGGTACAAGAAAATATATGAGGAAAAGAAGAAAAAAGAGAATCAAGGAAACTGCATTTTTTTGTTTAAAAAAAAATGCTCAGAAAATGTGGCTGAACAAAACGCGCCACTAAGCTGCGTTTTTGAAGTCGCGTTTCCTTCACCAATCTTGCAGGATTGAAAATGCGGTTCTTTGAGAAAACGCGACTTGGATGCGCGTTTTCTAAGCCGCGTTTTTTAGTTTGATCCAGGCTTGAAAACGCGACTGCCATCAAAACGCGACTTTAAGTCGCGTTTCAAGGCGCGTTTTCTGTTCTGCGGGTGCAGAATTGAAAACACGATTCTGTGAACACGCGACTCAGAGGCGCGTTTTCTTGAGAAACGCGTTTTTCTGCTGCGATTTTTAGCAGAAATTCAACTTTTAAAAATTTACAACTAATACCCCAATCTCTCAAAATGCATCATAAATCATTTGTTTGCTAAAATACTCAATGCATGCACATGTAAAATGATCAAAATATGCATTTTAACCCCTTCTAACAAATCAAAAACAACAATTACTCAAATTGATGGGTTGAGTTCCTTGATCAAATTTCGCCTTTTTCACCTCATTTGGTCACTTTTGCTTCCATTTCCAATACCTACAAATGAAAAATAACAAAATAACTCAAACACATACTTTAAACATAAAATCACCCCAAAATAATATAAACTTAAACAAACATTGGGTTGCCTCCCAATAAGCGCTTCTTTAAAGTCAATAGCTTGACTATTTCACCTTATTATTCAAGGAGGCTTAGTTAACGAATGATCCACCATTTTAGGCCGTGGTAGATAATTAAAAGGTGGCTTTATCGCGAAAGCCACATAATCTAATGATGTGAGAAATGAAAGTGACTTACATATTTCAAGTGTTTCATAAATATTACCTTGAATATGCACCACTTGAGAATTTACCAACGGGAATGCCATGTGAGTATCTTGGGTAGCAATACCCTTAGAACCTATACTTTCAATGCACTCCTCAAGAGGGATGAAAAATGGGTCATTAAAACTCACCTCTTGAGGTTCAAAATTAGTTCCAAAGATATTATCATGTGGAATGGACATTTGCTCATTGAAACACAATTGAGATTCATCATTTTCATCAAAATGCAATCCATTTTTACATACAACATTCCTACCATTCATGCTAGGATCATTTTGCAATTTATTAGACGAAATAACTTCACACAATGCACTCAATTGCTCATGTATTCTACCAAAGTGAGAAGCTAATTCATCTATTCTTTCCTCAATCCTATCAAAACGGTCGGAAGTTGCATTAGCTAATTTCTCTAAAGCTAACTCCCAAGATGGTTTAAAATCATTAGCTACTCTTTCTATTGCTAACTCCCAAGATGGTTTTGATTCATATTGGACACATTCAGGTTGGTAATCATAAAAATATGAATAATCACTATAAGTATATTGATTATCCCAACCATAAGCAGGAGAATTGCTCCAATTAGCACTATATTGATCACAACAGGGGTTGTAATGCTCTAATTCATCATAATAATCCACATTTTGTGCTTGCATACATGTATTAGTAGCATGATAACTTCCACACAAGTCACAAATCTCATGATAAGAATTAAAAGCATTAACATTCCTCCCTTGCTCAATTTCATGCATAATTGTGTCCATTTGAACTTGTAGCATCATAACATCAAATTTAGCCTTTAAGCACCTTAAACCATCTTCAAAATACATACATTCGGTAAATTCTTGGTTACCTCTGTTGAAGGAGCTTTGCACTTGGTAACCATTCATTTCCAAACTTCCACTTCTCAAGCATTGTCCTCCAAATTGACCTACCCTCCTCATTACCTAAAATTACTTTTAAACAATCTCAAAAGTAAGATTAGTTAAGAAGGATAGATTCCAAGACACAAACTAAAACAGAAAAAAAAATAAAAGTTGACTCAAAAAAATGACATAAAACACATAAGATACAGCAAAAACAACAAAAATAATAAAAATTGTCTAAATTAATAAAGTTGCTCTTCACACCGATATTGCCAAATCTTCCCCGGCAACGGCGCCAAAAACTTGACGGGTATTTTACATACGTACAAGTTAAAAAACCGAATTACACCCGTTCACTGCAAGTATACAGATCAACTAGTAGTTTAGGGTATATATCGGGTCGATCCCACAGGGAAGAGTGAACAATTACCGGTATTACTAAAGCTTCTCTATTATTTAGACTATCAATGAATTATAAGAAATTTAACCTACTGAAATTATACAAAATAACAAATAAATGCTCCTTAGGTTGTGGTATCCCTAACTACTCATGCGAGTGCTATATTTGGATCATTGAATACTACATCTAGGCTAGTTATGGTGTAATTTCCTTATGCATTTGAATCCTACTTTCGTAGTGAATCAATTATACTAATAACCAATCCATACCTATTCTCATGGTTATGAAATTAGCTACAAGTTCATTTCTTCAATGAAATTACATGAAATTAATCACCAAAACCCCATAGGTGCACCTCTACTCTCGTGAGTGTACTCCCCATGTTTAGCACTTATTGAACTAATGTTAAATCTCAATTTTCATTGTAGAAATAACACCTTAGATAATCACAATTAATGGTACCAGATTAATCATGATTTAAAGAACTAAAATGCTAAATAACTTGCTCAAATACTAGCAATCAAATAGCCAAATAATAAATACTAACAATCATAGGAAGTTCAACCAAACCCAAGGCATAAACTTTAGAGACACATAAATAACACAAAATCCAGAACTTGCATATTAACTAAATTTGGAATCAAGTACAAAAGATAAAGAGTTGGAAAGGAATGTAACCCATGTCACTTGAGCTCATCACCGTGCCTTCTTCATCTCCATCTTAATCCTAGTCTAGCAATATACAAGAATAGATGAACTACACTAGCTAAACTATCCTACACTAAGGAAATGAAAGAACTACATTTCTGCACTTCAAGTTCTCTCTCGTCTGTCCTTGTATCCCAGACCACCCAAAATGTCTCTGCATATAAACTGCTCAAGAGCTCCATTTTCCAAGTCAAATTCCACATTTTGATTCCCAAATCTCAACTTTGTTAGGATAGTCAATAACAAATGTTTTTGACTTGAAAATAAGCCACCTTGTCTGCCATTTTGTCTTCTGAAGCATGTGCACCGAATTCCCTTGCATCTTATAGCTGGAAATTGGTATGAACACAAGGGAAATGGCTGAGTCAAATTGCAGAATTTCGGCCAGAAAACGCGCCTACACAAAACGCGGTTACAAGTCACGTTTTGTGTACTCGCATATTCACTTTGGCCTTACTTAATCTGCGATTTTCTCTATCATAAAGGCCGAACTGGCTTTTGTGTAAAACACAAAAGTTGTAGCCCTTTGAGTTAGATTTCCAATGCTTCAAGAATCATCCAAATCTGAGCTTTGTAGCCTGAGATATAATCGAAATACTAAACACTGGTCGGAACTCTGTTTTCCACTTTGGACAGCTGAGTTGAATTTCGGTATTTCAACTTTTGGACTATGAAAACGGCTGAATTGGACTTTTATGTCTTCATACCAAATGTAGATCTCTTTCTTAGCTTTAAATTGGTGTAAAGATCACCTTAATCCGATCAGTGTAGCTCCAGATATAGTCAAAATACCAAAACGTGTCAGAGTTGTCAAACCTGACTTTTCTTGATTCAAATTGCATTTTTCCTTTTACACTTCATGTTTTATTTTCATCACTTTAATCCATCTTCAATCATCCAAATATCTTCCCAATGCACTTCATTTGATGATTGAATCATTAAACCTACAAAATATGAAGTTTTTACCATAAAAATCCATAAAATGCAATGTTTAGCCATTTTAACATAAAATGTAGTTTTTTACCAAAATCTTAGTTAATTATTTATAAAACTAAATAAAACACACCAAAACTAATTAATAAAACACACTAAAAATACGTAAAATAAACCCTTGTCAGTAATAATTTAGGCTTTTGAAATTTTTTTTGAAAAATAAAATGTGACCAAATGAATGTTTGTGAACTGTTAGTTTACCTTGATAGTAAGTTGCGTCAGCGTCTCTCCGAGGAAAAGATGGCTAAAATGGTCTCTAGATTGATTTTAAGAGTTAAAGTAAAAGATTCTGGAGGATTCGGATGAGGAAATGAACAGTGTAAAATTAGTCAAAATTTTCAAATTAATAAATTCACCACAAATTTCCTTCACCTGAAAACAATCGTACTACTTGTATTTCGTAACACTATTGCTATTAATTAAGAAAGATCTAATGGTCAGGAATGGGTAGATTAAACCTAAATAGTTATCTAACGGCTGAAAATTCGGGAAAAAAGTCATAGAAAAAGATACTTGTAGCAATATTGTGTGTCTAATTTACTCGTTGTTCATTACTTTTTAGTTGCTTTTAAATTCTCATTCATTTAAATTAAATTAAATAGAGCAAATGGAAGAAAATGTCACCAAACTATTATCGGTTATGTGTTTTTGTTATTAAACTTTTTTATTTAATTAAAAATGTCACTGAATTCTTCTTTTTTCTATCATTCTATCTAATTTTCAAGTTAAGATAGACGGAATGCTTAGTAGCTAATCTGGACTTCTAATTGTTTAGGGACAAATTGGTCTCCTCACCTCTAACACAATATGAAAAGGAAGGAAAGTAAATTGCAGCTACTCCACTTGAGTTCTCTGTAGACAAAGAAATTTTATTTAATTTATTTAGTCGAGATTTATTAAATTGATCTTGACTAAGTTAAATTAAATTATAGAAGTCCATTATGTTTTGGACCGTCGAATTGGGCCAATATTATTTGGGCTATTAAATCGAATTAAATCCATAATGTCCACTTAAGTTGGAGTGAATTAATTGATTTATTAATTCATAATGGACTATCTGGGTTGGCCCATTATTTAAGCCCAAGTTAAATGGGTTTCTTGGGTAACAAGTGATCCAAAAAGCAGGAAGATTCTAAGGGTTTTCTTCAAGACCTAGCCTACATATTTTGGCTATAAATAGAGGTCTTCCCCCAAGGCAATGACATAGAAAAATCCCTAACATTCGGAGAAACTCTGTCAAATTCCCTCAAGAGCTTTTTTCCTCAAATCCAAGTCCAAGTCAAGTCAAACAAATCCTCCTGCTGTCGGTGTTGAAGACTCGAAGTTCCAAGTGTTTGACGCCATCATTAAATCAATCGTTTTCTACGCCGAAATTGTAGGAAGCACCCTTTCGATTGGAGAACAAGTCTTTTCGGCCCTTCAATTGAAGCTATTCGAAGAAAAGAATCAGGGGATTAATTTCTTTGATTCAAGAATTTTCAGAGATTGTAACCCGCTTATTATTTGATTTGATAAATTTGATATTTGTGCAAGTTTTCTTGTCTTTTATTTCAGGCAACAAAATTTGTGCTTACAAATTTCTGGCACGCCCGGTGGGACTATCTCTGCCTCTCATCTCTTTTCTTCCAACAATTTACCAGTCTCAAAATTCAATGGAGTTCAAGAAGGTGGACTTTTCTCTCGAAGGTTTAGTTGCTGATGTCTCAACCACTCAAGAGACGCAGTATACTGCACCTCTGACAAGGAGTAAGGCCAAGAAGTTAGCAGAGAAGGCCAAGGCGAACGTTGTGACTGAAGAAGCAAACCTCAAGATGCTTCCCAATAAGAAAGGAGCCCATGATGAATCTATTGATAGCCCAAGTGATTCGGCTGCCTCTGTGGTGATGCCCGTCATGATGACTAACACCACTACTGTGGAAGATCAGATCTCGAATCTAGTCAAAATTGTCGAAGGGCTAGTAGTGCATGCTCAAAGTCAAGATGCTAAAATAGTCAAACTAATGGCTATGGTGGAAAATATAGGTGAAAGTAGCCTTAGTATGTCCAAACAGAAATCCAAAGTGTCAGATGAAGGTGACTCATCATCAAGGGAGAAGGGGAAAGAGGATGCGAAGTCACAAGCCACGAAGGAATTTTCAATCTCCCCTGATGGCACTATTCATGTTGATAATCTGAAGGAGTTTATCGAGGGTACAATCAAGGACAAGATTGGTGGAGGTACCAAGTCATATAATGGTTACACCAAACCTTACACCGCTAGAGTGGAAAGTTTGAAAATGCCTGTGGGGTATCAACCTCCAAAATTTCAACAATTTGATGGCAAGGGCAACCCTAAACAACATATAGCACACTTCGTGGAAACTTGTAACAATGCGGGCACTGATGGTGACTTGCTCGTTAAGCAGTTTGTTCGCTCGCTGAAGGGTAATGCCTTTGATTGGTACACGGATCTGGAGTCTGGAACCATTGACAGTTGGGAACAGCTAGAGCATGAATTCCTTAGTCGCTTCTATAGCACAAAGAGAACTGTCAGCATGACTGAACTCTCTAATACACGTCAATGGAAGAGTGAACCTGTCATTGATTTTATCGACCGTTGGAGGAATCTAAGCTTAAATTGCAAAGATCGTATTTCTGAATCTTCTGCGATCGAGATGTGCATTCAAGGTATGCACTGGGGACTTAGATACATCTTACAAGGTGTACAACCAGAAATATTTGATGAATTGTCCACAAAAGCCCATAAGTTGGAGATTAATCTTGATGGACAAGAACCGCCAGTTCCTGACCCTCACAAGGCCAAAGAGAGACAAGAAGCGAGGAAAGGGGGCAAGCCACCATTTAAGAATGAAAAGAAGGAGGCTATGGCTACAAGTGTAACGCCCTTTAAGGTTGTTCCCAAAACTGCCAGGAGAGAAGACAACAAGATCAATGCACATCAAGAACAAGGAAAGAGGAAACCAACTCTCAAGGAGATGCAGGATAAGGAGTACCCTTTTCTTGATTCTGATATCCCTGGTATGTTTGATGATCTGTTAAGTATAAACTTGATCACGCTTCCTGAGATGAAGCGACCCGATGAGGCTAGGAATACTGACGATCCAAATTACTGTAAGTATCACCGATTGGTTGGGCATCCCATTCAAAAATGCTTTGTCTTCAAAGACAAAGTAATGGAGTTGGCAAGACAAGGAAAAATTCTCCTTGAAGAAGACAAGGCGAGTGTGAATCAAACGTCCATTGGTTCCCTGCAGTCCATGGAGGATAAAAGGGTCATGGTGCCTGTATTGCCAATAATTCAATTTGGATCACTTGATCCTATAGAAATCAAACAAGAAGGTGCTCATTCAACTCTTCAGGAACATGTATATAAAGATGAAAAGGCGCTACAGCCTGATGTGGATGATGAAGGGTGGACTCTAGTCACGCGAAGAAGGAGGCGAAAGTCTTATCCATCCAATAAGGCGAGCAAGGTCTTAACAAGAAGTATGGTGACCTGGAAGGAAAAAGAGAAGGACGGGAAGAAAACTAATGACTGTCATAATCTTCAAGGAGGTCGAATCTTCAAGCAAAAGTCGCGAACTCCTATCACTTTAAAAGAATTTTTGCCAAAAGAATTCTTTGATGTTGATGTGGTCGCAAGTCACACAACGCGAGTAGATCATATCGAGAAACAAAAAGATAATGCTCGCGAATCTCTCTGTGAGATGGCCCGTGCGTCCATTGGCAATGAAGAAGGTCGTGTGCTTACCAGCAATGAAGAGGTGAATGTCACAAGTATCACTTTTACTAGTGAAGACTTGTTGCTTGGGTCAACACCGCATAACCGTCCTTTGTTTGTGACTGGTTATGCAAAGGAGCAAAAAGTGAATAGAATGTTGATAGATGGAGGTTCCGCAGTCAATATTCTCCCTTTAAAAACTCTGAAGGAGCTTGGTATCCCGGTTGATGAACTCTCCAATAGCCGACTGATGATTCAAGGCTTCAATCAAGGAGGGCAAAGAGCTCTTGGGTCACTAAATTTGGAAATAGTCATTGATGACATGACGTCCAGAGCACTGTTGTATGTGATAGATGCTAAAACAACATACAATGTATTGTTGGGAAGGCCCTGGATTCATGAAAATGGAGTTGTACCTTCAACTCTTCATCAATGCTTCAAGTACTGTCAAAACGGGGTGGCAAGAAGTGTGAAAGCTGATGATAATCCTTTCACTGAGGCGGAAGCATATATCGCAGATGCCAAATTTTACATCAAAAGGCACATTGCGAAGGATAAAACTGAACAACCTCTATCTGGGGATAAAATCCAGAACCCCGAATCTCCAAATGCAAAAGGGGAGAAAGTGATGACTTCGAAATCAAAAGAGGAAGTTCATGAAGAAACTGATGTTTCATTGCCAAACAATGAATCAGTTGTCTTTCGCTGCCCTCCCAAATCAAGAGTGGAACATGGACAGTCACCTGCAATTCAGCATGAAACTCTAAAAGATTTGACTCTTCCGATAGCTCATCTTGATACAAAAAGGGCGTCATCTTCTCAACTTAAAATGTCTAACTTTTTAAGCAAAAAATCTGAAGTTGAACAAGACGCCATACCAAAGTCAAGAACTAAAGAAGGTTTTGATCCTATCGCTTATAAGCTTCTCGCTAAGGCTGGATACGATCTCAAAGAATCTGCGGTGTTAAATGTTTTATCCCGTCAATCTACCAGTGACATGATTCATGGGTTGAATCCTACCCAAAAGATGTTGAAGGAAAAGGGATACGCCGTTGAAAATCCCAAATTTGGCCTTGGCTACTCCTCTCCTACACCAATCCGCATCAAGATCAATAGAGTTAGTAGCCAATATATTGCTGTAGAGGATGAGTCTTCTCAAATAGTTGGTAAATCTCAAGCTTTTCATGAAAAGGAGAATAAAATTCCACGGGTATCAGTTTTTAAGAGATTAGGACCACAAAAAAGACAAAAATCTCAAAACTCTCATAAGAGTAAAGGAAAAATGGCAAAGTCATTGCAAAATCTTGAAGAACCTTCTGATTGTTCTCATAAATTTGGTAGCATCATTCCTTCGAGAATGAGAAGATGCACAGACCTTGTAATAAAGTGTGGGACTGAATTGAGGGTCAGGGAGCATACCGTGGTGTACACAAGACCAAAAGAGGATGATGAAGAGAGTGTTGCTTCATGCAATCATATAACCATAATTGACGGTGACTCGCCTGAAGAAGAAGATGATGCTGAAGACGCTCCACCTGAATTGGAGGAAGGTGTTAAGGCTACGGTGGATGATCTAAAGGAGATCAATCTTGGTACTTCAGAGGACCCGCGTCCAATATACATAAGTGCTTCATTGAGTCCTGACGAAGAGAAGGCATATATTGAACTCTTGCGGGAATATCAAGATGTTTTTGCATGGACTTATAAAGAAATGCCGGGTTTAGATCCAAAAGTGGCCGTCCACCATTTGGCTGTTAAAAAGGGAGTTCGACCTGTGAAACAAGCACAACGGCGATTTAGACCTGATTTGATTCCGTTGATCGAAATGGAAGTCAATAAACTCATTGAAGCCGGGTTTATTCGTGAAGTTAAATATCCCACATGGATTTCGAGTATCGTGCCTGTGCGAAAGAAAAATGGACAAATCCGCATCTGCGTCGATTTCAGGGATGTTAACAATGCTTGTCCCAAAGATGACTTTCCTTTACCGATCACTGAACTCATGATTGATGCAACTACTGGGCATGAAGTTCTGTCATTTATGGATGGCTCTTCTGGATATAATCAAATTCGATTGGCACCGGAGGATGAGGAGCTCACTGCATTTCGTACTCCTAAGGGTATTTATTGTTATAAAGTGATGCCCTTTGGTCTCAAAAATGCTGGTGCCACATATCAAAGAGCAATGCAAAGTATCTTTGACGACATGCTTCATAAGAATATCGAGTGCTATGTGGATGATTTAGTTGTGAAATCAAAGAAAAGGAGTAATCACTTGGAGGATTTGAGACAAGTTTTCAATCGGTTGAGAAGGTATCAACTCAAAATGAACCCTCTCAA
The DNA here is from genome assembly GCF_036785885.1 of Coffea arabica. NCBI lineage: Eukaryota > Viridiplantae > Streptophyta > Magnoliopsida > Gentianales > Rubiaceae > Coffea > Coffea arabica. The sequence continues at coordinate 42,845,755 of NC_092329.1, forward strand.
GTGTGCATTTGGAGTCATGTCGGGGAAATTTCTTGGTTTTGTGGTTCGCCATCGAGGCATTGAAATTGATCAGGCCAAAATTGATGCTATATTGAGGATGCCTGAACCTCGTGACATTCATGAATTGAAAAGTCTTCAAGGGCGATTAGCTTATCTGAGGAGATTTATCTCAAATTTAGCAGGAAGGTGTCAACCATTTAGTCGCTTGATGAAAAAAGATGTGCCATTTCAATGGGATGAGACATGTAGTAATGCATTCAATAGCATTAAGTCTTATCTTATGAAAGCACCCGTGTTGGCTGCACCTATTCATGGAAAGCCATTACTCCTTTATATTGCTGCCCAAGAACGTTCGGTGGGGGCATTGCTCGCTCAAGAAAATAATGAAGGAAAGGAGGTTGCACTTTATTATTTAAGCAGAATGATGACCCCCAACGAACTGAATTACTCGCCAATTGAAAAGTTGTGTTTAGCCCTTATTTTTGCAATACAGAAGTTAAAGCACTACTTTCAAGCGCATAGTGTGAGGCTCATTTCCAAGGCGAATCCTATAAAATATGTGATGAGCAGGCCAGTGCTGTCTGACCGTCTAGCTAGATGGTATCTTCAGCTACAACAGTTTGAGATTATTTATGTGCCTCAGAAAGCTGTGAAAGGACAAGTTCTGGCAGATTTTCTTGCTGATCACCCTATACCTGCTGAATGGGAACTAAGTGATGACCTACCAGATGAGGATGTACTCCTTATTGAGATTCGTCCACCATGGAAGATGTATTTTGATGGTGCGGCTCATCGTCATGGAGCTGGAGCAGGGATTGTATTCATAACTCCTGATGGAGGGATATTGCTATACTCCTTTACTCTAAGTCAACATTGTTCAAACAATGTCGCTGAGTACCAAGCGCTCATACTCGGACTTGAAATAGCTGTCGACATGGAACAGTTGGACATTCAAATCTATGGTGATTCTCTATTGGTGGTCAACCAACTCTTGGGGAGTTATGAAGTCAAAAAGTCCGAGTTAATTCCGTATCACAAATATGCAACGCGACTTATGAAGCGGCTTGGAGGTGCAAGTATTAAGCATGTTCCTAGAAGAGAAAATAAGCAAGCTGATGCATTAGCTGTGCTAGCCTCTTCACTTGCCATGCCGGATCATGAGATACAAGTTCGTGTATGCCAAAAGTGGGTAGTCCCATCATTAATTGATGATGAAGGTATTGAAGGAGGCGACGCTCTTGTGGTCTCAACCTATGAAATTGACAAAGAAGATTGGAGACAACCCCTCGTTGATTATCTCAAGTATCAAAAATTACCTGAGGAGCAACGTAGGAGAACTGACATCCGTCGCCGTGCCCCTCGTTTTATCTTGTACAAGGACACACTGTACCGAAGATCATTTGAAGGTGTACTGTTGCGCTGTTTGAGCGAAGACGAGGCATATCGGGCGATACACGAGGCACATTCTGGAATATGTGGAGCTCACCAGTCTGGTCCCAAGTTGCATTTTCGGATTAAAAGGATGGGCTACTATTGGCCTACTATGGTCAAAGATTGCATAGAATATGCTCAAAGATGTCAAGCTTGCCAGTTTCATGCAAATTACATTCATCAACCACCTGAGCCGTTACACCCGACCGTTGCTTCTTGGCCTTTCGATGCTTGGGGTCTTGATGTTGTGGGGCCATTACCAAAGTCGTCCGGTCAACATTTATATATATTGGCTGCGACCGACTACTTTTCTAAATGGGCTGAAGCCATACCGCTCAAACAAGTTAGAAAAGAAGATGTGGTGAACTTTATTCGTGTGAATATTATTTACCGTTATGGAGTTCCCCGATACATTATAACTGATAACGGGAAATCCTTCTCCAATAGCTTGATGGATAAGTTGTGTGAGAAGTTTCATCTCAAACAACGCAAGTCATCCATGTATAATGCCCCCGCCAATGGTCTCGCCGAGGCATTCAACAAAACTTTGTGCAACTTGTTGAAGAAAGTGGTGGCCAAATCAAAGAAAGATTGGCACGAAAAGATAGGCGAATCTCTTTGGGCTTACCGCACCACATATCGAACTCCAACGCAAGCCACACCATATGCCTTAGTCTATGGCGTAGAAGCTGTTCTGCCCCTTGAGCAACAAATTCCTTCTTTGAGAATTGCTATCCAAGAAGGGCTCACGGAGGAAGAAAATGTTCGCCTGCGCCTTGAAGAATTGGAAGCCTTGGATGAAAAGAGATTGGAGGCCCAACAAAATTTGGAATGCTATCAAGCCCGTCTCTCTAGAGCTTTCAATAAGAAAGTCCGGCGTCGCTCCTTTCAAGTCGGGGACATGGTACTTGCTGTTCGAAGGCCAATAGTTATGACTCATCGCACTAAAGACAAATTCGTCTCTAAATGGGATGGGCCGTACATCGTCCGAGAAGTCTACACGAATGGCGGGTACAAATTGGTGGACAAAGATGGCGTAAAAGTTGGTCCTATAAATGGAAAATTCGTAAAGCTATACATGCCATAAAAAAAAAAAAGTGAAGTACTCCGCGACGCATGAGTCTAAACTGCCTGTTGCTCCAGACCCGCATGAGCTAAAACTGTGGATAACAACCACCAATAGTGTAGCACGTGGTTAAACTGCTGAAACACTCCACCAAATCTAAGGTGGTAAACAAAAAGATACTCCTGACCCGCAAGAGTTTAAACTGTGAACGGTAGGAACTACGTGTGACTTGATTCCCTTTTGGGATACGTAGGCAGCTTAGAGGACAACTTCTAAATTCAGTTACAACCCTATAAAACTAAAGTATTTGTCCGGATGATTCTTTTGACAAAAAAAAAAAAGAGAACGTTCATCTTTAAGACAATTCGAATTATTTTGTGACATATACTTGAAAGTGTATTATTCAGATTACCAAATTATTTGGATAATTATCTTTTCAAGTATGATCAAAATTATGCAAAGATAGAATTGTTCATACTATGGTTGATAGCCTAAAATGGTGACTATCGAAAGAGCAAGTAAAGACGAGGACGTCTGCAAGAATGTGATGAAAAGAAAAAAGTTTCATTATGAAGTGCTTGTACTCATAGCTGCACGCTTTGAGTAATTAACAAGAGATGAAATTTGAAACAAAATAAAAGATGACAACTATTCCTAGAATTCAAATGACGACAGCTCCTTTCGGTTGTTTTCAAGTAATGCTTGCATCTTGTCCAAAGTTTGACTCTCCTCAGCAAGTAGGGGCGGGAAATTCTCAATCTTTCGAACTTCGCTTTGTAAGTCGACCATCACGCCTTGCACTCGGGTAAGATCATCTTGTTCTTCTCGTAACAGTGAAAGCGTCTCCTTCCTGTGAGTGTCCAAGAACTCAAGTCGCTTCCTCAACTCTACTTCCTCGCGATCGATCTCCTTAAGCTTCAACATGTGTGTTGAGATCTTCTCCGCCTGTTGTCTCTCCTTACTCTGAGCGTCTCTAAGATGTTGGGTGGCCGTAGAAAGCAACTCATCATATGATTCAGTTGGAATTTTATTTGAAAGAGAAGATTTCACTGCAACGTAACGAACTGCATTTGCAAAGAAAGCCTTTAAAAGGCCTTGCAAATTTGAGATATCTGTGGCATTGAAGCTTTGCATTTCCTCCATGATCTCGTTGGCTTTCATTTCAAGAGCTGGCATGCGCTCCAAGGCTGTTTGAGATATCATCACCCTCAAATTATTCCACAACATTTGGATGTAGTCTCGGCGGCATGTTGAGATCACATTTTGGGGGCAAAATTCAGATACTCGAGGTGCCCTTGGCCACGATGGTGGATCAAAAACTTTGAGTTTCCTTTTGGCCGGTGGAGTCATATGCTCCGCCTTCTGTGCCATGATTTGCTGAGTCATATTTTCATCATCTACTGCCTTTTTGGAATTCTCACTAGCACCCTTTTGTTGGGTAGAACTGACTACTTGTTTGGCCAAAAGTTCAAATGCAGTAGGTCCTTCAACTGATACTTGACTTGGTTTTCCATCATCAATGAAAATCAAGTCTTGATCATCCAACTGTAGGAAAAAACGTTGTGAGACAAAGCATGAATATGAAATTAACAAGCAAATTTCGAATGCTAGATTAAAGAAGGCAAGGAGGGTCCTTACAATATTGGCACGGCTTATACCGGGCACGGATATATCTGGAATGTCTTTAAAAAGTTCTTTAGGATCTAAACCAATGTCATCCAAGGGGAGAGTCATTACCTTGGACTTCTTGCGCTTCCAATGCTGGTCCGTACTGGTGGATTGCTCATCATCCTCATTAAAAGGTTCGTTCCTCTTCTTCTCATGTGAATCGCAAGAATCATGATCAACAGCTTCCACAATGTTTGAAGGAAGATGAAATGAAGTACCCTTCGAAAATCCTTCATTAGGAGTAAGGTCCTCAGGGGAAGTAGTCTTGTTGTTTGAATTCGTCAAAATCTCCTTCTCGCTTCTCATAGTCTTTTGCTTCATCTCAAGACTATTGCCAACCTTGGAAGCATTGTTCAGATTTGCAAGTTCCTTCTCTTTCGACTTCTTCTGCTCCCCATTTGATTGGACACTCTTAATCAAAACATTACGCCCTTTGAGGAGATGATCATCATGCACCATAGCCCACCATGTTTGAAAGCCTGAAGATGTGTGTTTGCTAGCATTCAAGGGATAGCTAGAAAAAAGTACCTTTGACTCTGTTTTACTATGAATGGCAGTGCGCCAGAGTATTCTGCTCAAGTCATGACTTGTGGAACGAACATCTGCTCCGAGTTCCTGTGGAGGAACTTGATAAAATCCGAATTGTCGCGCAAATCTGATGGACTGTATGGCTCAACAAGGAAATCCCCTTCAGCATGCGAAACTAAGTAATTTGAGCAGGCGCTTACAAAATAACTTAGTTCGAGATTCGCTAATTTGCCATTGTCAATAAAAAGTTCATTGCGATTCTTCACAAGAGAAGTGATTCCCCAAGTTGCTTTGTCTCCCTGATGAATGAGGTCGCGAGCACTATTTTCATCAAAGTATCGTGCGCCACCCTCTCCAGAATAGTTGGCCATGGTAGGTCCAGGCATGGTATTTGGAGTCGAATAATGGGTAGAGAAATAACTCGCTAACCAAGCATATACGTAGTGCACCGGAAAAGCCGCACGTGCACACCCTGGGGTAGCTGAGTTTGAAATCTTGCCAAGCCCACGGTATGTATTTAGCAGGACAGGAACAGCAAGGCAAGTCTTACGACCGGCAGCCATCATACTAGCCATTTTGAAAGTAGATGGTCTAATATAATGGAGGTCCTCATCTGGTAAAGCAAAGACACAGAGCCAGCAAGATATAAATGCTGCAAGATAAGTCTCTTCCCGCAAGTGAAGTTTAACTCCGATGGTGTCAAATACGCCATTGTCTTGACTTGAAAATTTGCGTGGTTGTCCAATTTCGCCATCCGGATTTTGGGTCGCTTGAGCACGAGATGCCCTCTTTATCCTTCTCTGCTTTGGCTTTGAGTACCTGCTTTTGCCTTTAAACCAGAACTTAATCCATTGGGCAGCAGAAACTCCAGCCTTGTTGGATTCTCCATGTTGAAGATGATGTAAGGCTGCGAACAAATACTCACAACTTTGTGGAATATGCCTTAATTTCTTTCCATTTACTCCAGTCAACTCCTCCGCGCATGGAATTACCTCTTCATAGATACCCCCGATGATTGGAAGTCCTCCTAACTTGTGCAAGTCCCAAAGTGAGAGAAACAATTCCCCGACAGATGTATGCAAGGTATTGGTATCCGAACACCACGCCTCGCAGAATGCCCTAAGTACATGGGGATTCCTGTCATATGTGAAAAGTGAAGCATATAAGGCGTCAAACAAATAATTTTCACGGAGCACTTGTTTGCTTCTGCCGAGGACATCCTCCAACCACTCCCAGTAATTCTCGATGTAACCAAATGCACCATTGAGTCTCAAGGAAGGACCCCAGTGTGCATCTCCGTCTATGATCCGCCTGCCAAGGGTCTGAAAGGGAGTTGTCCTTGGCTCCTTACTGTGAATAAGGGATCTCAAGGAGTGGACTTTCGTGCCGTTATCCTGAGAAAGTTCAAGTGACCAGTCCTTCAATTCTGGGTACTGGTGAGAAGGCCACTTACCAGAGTAAGATCCTTGTATAGGGGGATGCACTAATAATTTCGTTCCTTTATCACCAGAGTCACCATCGCTGTCGGCGATAAGGAGATACTTTTCGTCTGAAGACGTGACTTCCTTGAAAATCACCATCGTATCAAGATCAACCTGCAGCGAAAGCAAGAAAAGGAAAATTTGGTTAAAATAGCAGGAGTGAAAGTAGTAAAAAGGCTTCTTGAATTTTGGGGAGTTTTCATTGAATTAGGTAATCGTGTCTCCTTCATGTACTCCTCAAGCCATAATAGGCTTTCGTGGGAGTTTGCGGTTGCACCTTCTTCAAATTTTGGCTGCGCCATCTCCTTTATGTACCCCTCAAGCCATAATAGGCTTTCGTGGGAGTTTGCGGTTGCACCTTCTTCAAATTTTGGCTGCGCCATCTCCTTCATGTACTCCTCAAGCCATAATAGGCTTTCGTGGGAGTTTGCGGTTGCGCCTTCTTCAAATTTTGGCTGCGCCATCTCCTTTATGTACTCCTCAAGCCATAATATGGCTCTCGTGGGAGTTTGCGGTTGCGCCTTCTTCAAATTTTGGTCGCGCCATCTCCTTCACGTACTCCTCAAGCCATAATATGGCTCTCGTGTGAGTTTGCGGTTGCGCCTTCTTCAAATTGTGTGTCCACCGTGCATGTTGTAACGAGGGATCCTTCCTTCGTGGCAAAAAAAAAAAAAAAAAAGTGGCATTGACAAGAAATAAAAGCCATAAGGTATGTGAATTACCTTAGCTTTTTGAACTCCAAGAGCTATGGTCCTAAAATTGTGGACACAATTGGAACGTCAATTTGCTTCAAACAAGCTATGCCAACGTCAGCTGAAAAAAAAAATTTCAGCCATAACTTTGTTTAAAAAAAAAAAAAAAAAAGAAGCGACGTGTGGCATGCAATGGCGGGACAAGTTCTTATGGTGGGCCATGCTTATCTTTAATATCAAGTACGGCATTATTTAGTCACCATGGTGGGTGATGTCCCTTCTTATCACACGAAGTAAAAAAAAAAAAATGGGAGGGAGAAAAATCATCAACGACAAATCTTGCCTTGCTTCGCAAGAACAAACATTCAAGAAAAAGACGTGGCGCGGGCATGCGTTGCTCTAGTCAGCTACCATCAACAAAATTGCATGCAAACTACTTGAATTGCAATTTGAATAAAGAAGCAGTATGGACCTGGCCGTGAATCAAGAAGGCCATGGTATGCAGCAATGGAAAGAAAACACGTGCACTTTGCATGCAAGAGAGTAATCAGATGCTTAAAGTTTCTTGGCCCCGAATTCAATTGTTAATCTATGCCCATTAAATTTCAAAAGAGCATTCAGATGTCAACGATTCGGGGACACTAATAAACCCGAGTTTGAAAATTTCAATCCTACAAGCATAGCAATCACTGATTATTTCATGAAAGTTTGCCCGTTCAATTTGAGATAACAAACCATCATCCAGTTTCACTGGGAGGCAAATTTTCAGTTTGGTTCATGACTTAATCCAGTGAGTTTTGATTCGATAAAGTGGGTTATCAATCCAGTCAGCAGCGACAAGTGCAAGAAAAAATTAAAATCCCAGCAATGACAAACGTGAGAAAATTGAATCTCTTAGCAAGAAAGTTTCCAGATGAGATTGTCAATTACCTGGTGTGAAGCTGACGGCTTGTAGTTCTTCAAGAAAGCTGGAAAATTTCGGTCTAAACGAAAGCTGGAAAACGGCACGAGCTAGAAGACTTCGCAAATTGTAATTCTCCAAGCAAGCTGAAAAAAAAAACCTCGCAAGTTGTGTTGTGCAGGTTGTGTCTCTTCATATAGAAGAAAGGAAATCAATATCTTATACAAGGTTGCTTGGAAAACTTTGGCAGTATTCAAATTAGGAAGCTATTAAGATTTGGAGGGTGCGCGTTGGCCGAGAAGCTCGTGCCTGCCACAAGTTCGTTTTAAGCGCTTTCTGGTTTTAATGCTTTGCCGGGTACGTGAGAAGCTTGGAAAGTGAGGCAATACATGCTTACTTGAGCAAATTGTCCAAAAGCTTTGTTGCCTAAAGATTCGTGACTAGCCTTTTGGAACATTTGGTATTCTAAGAGTCAACAAGGCTACCATCCGGGCAACAAATTTGTCTTTGGAAACTAACAAGGCGCTGCAATGATACAACTCCAATAGCTTGGATTTGATTTCCAAAAAGGGCTACGCTTAAAATATGAGGAAGTCCGTGCATGTGGTTGTTTATAGTAATTGGGATGTTAAACTTACTACTGATGCTTCATTCAAGATTTGGCAAGTTCTAGCTATTTTAGAAATCATGCGACTTGGAAATATAGGTCCAATAGCTAATTTAGAAGTTACATATTCACTTCAAAGGATTTATATTGGAGTTGGAAGGCTATTGGAATCTGCGAACCTACATTGTCTAATTGGTTTGGGCAATTCCCAAGTTGATGAACACTGATTGCGCGGCAAAGGCAATTGCCTAGCATTGTTTTTAGCAATTACCTTTTCTTAGCAACATTCGGATTGGATGTCTAATGGTTTGCCGTATCATGGAATATGGAAATGATTGAGAGTGGTACATTTCTAATTCTCTAGGAATCAATTGCAAATAAAAGGGAAAGTGGGCTCGTGATTCTTTAAAGCATTGAAGCCACGGCAGTATGATTCTATACATGAATCAATTGAAAGCTACAAGTTTCGGCAATGGTACCTCTTTAAATCAAGCTTAAGAAATCAATTCCAATTTGGAAGCTACAAGTTTCGGCAATGGTACCTCTTTAAATCAAGTTTAAGAAATCAATTCCAATTTGGAAGCTACAGGTTTCGGCAATGGCATTTCTTTAAATCAAGTTTTAGAAATCAATTCCAATTTGCTTGTGAATAGGATTCGACAGCCATCGATTTTGCTTCCTGGTTTGAAACCTCATGTAAGGTACCAATGGCCGGCTGGAATTTGCAAAGGCTGATTATAACAAGATCATGAACTTGGAAAGCTGCCAAATTCGAGTAACTTCCAATTAGCTGAGATGCGAATTGGAAATTATCTAGCAAGTCTGCCGCATCTAATTTTGAGTGCTGAAGTGTGAAGACATTTCCTAATCCTTGCACCACGTCTCGGCTCTCTAAGGTGGAAGTTTCATGATAAGTATTCCACCGAACAAAGTGATAGCCATGCTTTGATTATTAGATGTTGGGCGGTGCAATAGTCATAGAAGTTTCACGAGACTAATTGCAAGCAACAGATTCATTGTAATCACTTGGGTAATGATCCTACGCATTGCATTTTGGCGTAGACCACACGTGGTTCTTATTGCTCGTTACCAAATTGGCAAAGAAATCAGCTTCCTTTTATTAAAAAAAAAAAAAGAAAAAAAAGAAATGAAGTACTTCAAATCTCAATTTCAATCCTTGACAAGCAAGTCTCAATTGAGTCTTGAAGTGGGGGCATTTGTAGATAAAGAAATTTTATTTAATTTATTTAGTCGAGATTTATTAAATTGATCTTGACTAAGTTAAATTAAATTATAGAAGTCCATTATGTTTTGGACCGTCGAATTGGGCCAATATTATTTGGGCTATTAAATCAAATTAAATCCATAATGTCCACTTAAGTTGGAGTGAATTAATTGATTTATTAATTCATAATGGACTATCTGGGTTGGCCCATTATTTAAGCCCAAGTTAAATGGGTTTCTTGGGTAACAAGTGATCCAAAAAGCAGGAAGATTCTAAGGGTTTTCTTGAAGACCTAGCTTACATATTTTGGCTATAAATAGAGGTCTTCCCCCAAGGCAAAGACATAGAAAATCCCTAACATTCGGAGAAACTCTGTCAAATTCCCTCAAGAGCTTTTTTCCTCAAATCCAAGTCCAAGTCAAGTCAAACAAATCCTCCTGCTGTCGGTGTTGAAGACTCGAAGTTCCAAGTGTTTGACGCCATCATCAAATCAATCGTTTTCTACGCCGAAATTGTAGGAAGCACCCTTTCGATTGGAGAACAAGTCTTTTCGGCCCTTCAATTGAAGCTATTCGAAGAAAAGAATCAGGGGATTAATTTCTTTGATTCAAGAATTTTCAGAGATTGTAACCCGCTTATTATTTGATTTGATAAATTTGATATTTGTGCAAGTTTTCTTGTCTTTTATTTCAGGCAACAAAATTTGTGCTTACATTCTCAATCTCACATTCCCGGATAAATCTTCACTGCACAAGCAGAGTTGAGTTTCTCTACTTTTGGTGTGCATCTTTTTCCTTATCATCTACAAGTACATTTTTCTATCTGTATGCATGCATATATTTTAGCCTCAGGCATTAGTAAATATTGTGGGGTTTTCTTGATTTTAGCTAGTATGCTAAAAACAAATCGAGCTTTCGAGATCTGAAACTTGGCCTATGGCCAATTTTGGCATAAAGGTAGTAAAAGCTAATATGAATTTTTCTTGAATTGGATTTTTCAGTTGTCGAATGTTTTGAATTTAAACGTGCATGTTGAGAAGACTCTTCTATTTTGCATTTTTTCTAGTATTTGGCTGTTTTCTTGGTTTTTCTCCTCCTTTCTCCACACGCTCTCTTTTTCCCATCTCTCTCTCTTATTGAAAATTGGAGTCTTTTATGGTTGGAGGGTTGGTTAAAATTGGAGATGAAATTTGAGATAGGTATGGGGGGATTGATTTGGAATGATGAAGATAAAACTGTGGTCATTCCTGTTCTGCTTAATTCATTCGATCGCCATCAAATAATCATCGATTTGTTTGCTTGCTCACTCAACTTCGTTTTCGATCTTGCATCCTAAACCCAACAATTTGGCAATTCGATAGTACTAGAAAAAGGAGAAATTTTTTGCAGAGTTTGTGAACTTAGAAGTCCAAGATTCACCATCATTCTGTTATTGAGGAGTTATAAACTTGTTTAGACAAATTTGCCCCGGGAACCCTACGTGTGCATGTTGCATGATAGACTTTCCATCTACCTTAACTTCAAATTAGACCGAATGATAGAAAAGAAAAGAACTTAAGAGTTCAGTGACATTTTTTGCCAAAAAAAGTTTAATGGCAAAAACACATAACTAATAATAGTTTGGTGACATTTTCTTCCATTTGCTCTATCATTTATTTGTGGAATTTATTAGGTAAAAGTTTGTGCTTTAGTTTCCTTATTTTGTAGTTCCCTAAATACTAACCAACCTTCAGCTATCAGTGATGTCAATATAGTAGCCAAATTAATTATCGTTATCAATATAGGACCATTTGGCGGAAACTAACAAGTTTGTGAGCTGATATAAATAGCTTGTGTGCAAGTATGCAGCACTCCAACAGTTTACTGTCCTAAGTTTTCTGTTAGGAGGAGAAAATGTGGAGACTAAAGATCGCAAAAGGTTATAACAACCCTTATTTGTATAGCACCAATAATTTCGTCGAGATATGGGAATTCAACCCAAACGGTGGAAGTCCTGAAGAAAGAGAAGAATTTGAGAATGCACGTACCTAGTTTTGGAACAACCGCTGCCAAGTCAAGCCCTGTAGTGACCTTCTCTGGCGCATGTAGGTTTCCATCTCATCGCTCAAGAGCGTTCTATTTCCTCCTTGATTTTTAAAAAATTTTTCTAACAAATTTAGTACTCCATAAGTTTTTGTTTTGTCCTTTTAGGGTTTTTACCCTGCAGAGAAAAAGTGAAATTTAAAAAACGAGGAAAAGAAATGACTATTTGAGTCCAAAACCTATCATTCCTTGGATCTCAACCTTACATTAAATCAAGGCGACTCTGGCATTTTGTACTCTACTGAAGTCCTTGTACCAAGAGTTTAAGTATAGAGAAATTATATGTTTCGCCACTATTTCTTTCACCAATATATCACCTTAAATTCAACGTCAAGTGCATACGAGACACATGATATGTCATATTTTCAGTTGGTTTTATTATTTTAATAATTGGAGTTGTTACTGCAGTGATGAATGGTATTGTTTCACGGTGTACTTTAATGGATTCCAACTATTTGAAAGTTATAGGTCATGTCTATCATTATTTTGTATCCTTATCTCAGTATTTTCCATTTGTGGAAACTTTAACGAAATTTTTAAAATTCAGAGCTATACAAAATAAGGATTGAAAGACTTTGGCTACTTAGTTTTCTTATATTTATCATTATTGCAATATTTGAGGTATTTCCTCCCCCTGATTTGTAGATGCTTTGACAAAAATTTTAAATTTCAAGCCATACAAATTAAGGATTGAGAGAATTTATTATGTTTATAATTTCTATAATTACAGTGTCTATGATTCTACTAAAATCCTTTTAGTGTGATGTGTATGATTATCTCAACTCTTATGGAGGTTAGTTTGATATGCTAGAGAGCAAACTATGATTGTGCCTTAAATTCCTAATATCTCTTAACAAAGAAAAGAAGTAAGTATTTTGAGCTTGACTTGAACTACCGCCAACTTCAACATCGAATTTTTATTTGACTTGGCTTTGACATGTGTTAGATGTTATTCAATCTCTCATTTTAAAAACCAGCAGAATGGGTGAGGATTTTCCTCACTAATATAATCTAATACCCTATCATTTTACAATAAATTTGCGATAAACCCAACAATTTTCTTTTCACACATCAGGCTTTAATATCATTTTCTAAAAATTTTTAATAGTTTTTCAAAGAGAAGGGTTTGCCTTTTGATGTTATAATTTGTCATATTAAGTTTAACTAAATTTGGAAGTAACTACAGTGATGTTTCATCTTTACGCTTAATATCTCTATGTGGTTGTAACTAAATTTGGAAGTAATTATAGTGATGTTTCATTTTTGTAATGCGTTTCATTTTAGAAGTGAGGGCCAAAAAAATTTTTTTGCCAAAATATATGAGACAAAATAGGCCATTTTCCATAATTAATATTATATAGTACAATAATTTGGTTCTCTCTTTTCGACTTGACCTTCTGTGCTGCCATAAGACCACGATTAATTAGAATTAGAGAAGCTATCATTATAAAATAGAGTTCAAGCTTTGTTAATTGCTGGTGATTGTTCTCCTTTTATGGCAGTTTTTGCGCGAGAAGAATTTTAAGCAAAGCGTCCCTCAAGTGACTGTAGAGATGGCAAAGAAATTACCCACGAGATGGCAACTATTGCTGTACGCAGGGTTGTTCTCTTCTTCGCTGCCTTGCAGGCTAGTAATGGCCATTGGCCTGTAGAGAATGCTGGCCCTTTGTTCTTTGTTCCGCCTTTGGTGAGCCCTCTTGATCAAAGTCATTCCTAGAATGCTCTAAATCCAAACTAAATAAATTTTCATATTTTTTCTAACATTTTACTTGAACACAAAATGCAGGTGATGTGTTTATATATAACAGGCCATCTTAATTCAATTTTCCCAATAGAGTACTGGAAAGAAATTCTCTGGTATATCTATTGTCATCGGGTACATAGCTTTTTTTTTGGGTGGGGAGGGAGGAGGGAGGGGTTGGGAAGGGAAGGGCGGAGGTGTTGGGGAACAATGGACTAATTTTCGGTTCTAGTAATTACCAAAAATGCAAGAATGAAGATGGTGGCTGGGGATTGCATATTGAGGGTCACAACACAATGTTCTGCACAGCTCTGAGTTACATATGCATGAGGATTCTTGGTGAAGGACCTGATGGTGGCAGTCTAAACAATGCTTGCTCTAGAGCCAGGAAATTGATCCTTGACCTTGGCAGTGTGACCCTAATACCTTCCTGGGGAAAGACTTGGCTTTCTGTATGAGCTAGATGATCAATAATCTTACTGAATCACCAATAAGTATTTTCTAGTACATTTTCATGAAAAAAATGCTTGTTTTGAAACTAAAAAGCTTTGTGTACACCGTTTTATTGGTCGTAGATTCTTGGATTATTTGATTGGTATGGGACCAACCTGGCGCCTCCAGAATTTTGGATTCTTTGTGACAACCCCACCTTCCCTTAGGGTGTACCCCAAAGGTTAGCGGATTACCTACCCAACTCTCGTCAGAATTAACTAATCCAAAATTCATAGAAAGTACTAACACACGAATTGTATACAATAGTGTCACTTACGATTCAAACTTAAAGTACAAACCAAAATATTCAATCTTATACTAATACCGAGGAGCTTAAACAAAATGTCTAAAAGCTATAACTAGGTCAACTCTTCCCAAAAATCACGCTCCTAAAACTTCGCCTCCTGTAAGGAAAACAAAGGTGACAGAGTGAGTTTTCGCCCAATGAGGTGCCACAGGTCATGCAGTCGAAAATCACATAGTTAGAACTTTAATCTATCAAATATAAGCATCAAGTAAAGAAATCAGTAAATACCACAACCAATAAAGAGCGGTTCAAGTAAAAGGATACTGATGGCTCTCAAGAGCCAAATTCTCCGATCGTACTAGCTTGATCCAACCTCGTTGACATTCCGTCAACGTTTAAAGATGCAAAAACATTGATCGTAGATCTCCACTTTACACTAGTTTCCATCCACCAAACATACCTCTTACAGGGCCCGAACACCAAATAGAAACAGTGGTGGTAATACTCGAGCATACCAAATATCAGAAGAATCTAGTATTCAGTGAATCAGTGAAAGTTTCCTCATGGTTCATCAATCTACCTCGACCAAGCCCTTGTTAGCTCGATTCAATTAACTACCAATGATGTTTGAATTCAAATTCACAGTAAAGTCATCGAATATCGGGCACCAAACGACATCCAAGTCATGCACAAGTAATAGATTTCAAAGGAACAATAGACCTATCAAACAGTCAAGTAAAATCGAGTGTGAAAAAGTACACACTCGTCCAGTCCAGATTAAACCAAATCATAGTCATACAACTCATAAATTTCAATCACAAGCAGTTCATTTTAAGCAACAAGTCATGCAAGTGGTACACTCACCAGTTCAAGTAAAGCAGCGTCAAAAGTTCATCCCCGGGTTATGCCCTTGATCACCAACAAACCCTAAGAACAATCAAGATAAAAATATTATGGTTCAACCATCCAAAACTTAGGTGAACCAAGAAAAATCCAAGTAACTACTAAGGCAAAGATTTAAATATGGTTTTGGAGTGAAAAGAGGGCATTTGAACCCAAGGGACATAAGTAACCAAGGAGTTCCTCTTTCCAATTCATGGCTGGAAATTTCCAGCAGCAAAACAGTGAAGAAAAACAACCAATCTCGAGTTTAAAGTGGAAGAAATGCAACTAGGAAACATGCTAGAAGAAACCATTACTTTTCCTCTTGTTTTACACATGGTTTTGTCAAAATTTCAGCTTATACACCCCATCCAAGTGAACTCAAGCAATCATATGTAACCTAAGTCCAAACCAACCCAAAATCACCCCTCTAACATCGCTCATATCACAAGAAAGGAGGTAACAAAAATTTCAGCAGCACCTCCCCTTATTTTCCTTAACTTTTCCTTGCAAACTCAACACCTATATTCATAGCAATCCAACCTCAATCACAACCACAAGT
Organism: Coffea arabica; assembly: GCF_036785885.1. NCBI lineage: Eukaryota > Viridiplantae > Streptophyta > Magnoliopsida > Gentianales > Rubiaceae > Coffea > Coffea arabica. The sequence continues at coordinate 42,861,359 of NC_092329.1, forward strand.
TATAGGCTATAAAGGATACTTGTTTAAGACCACAAAACCACCCAAATTAGCCAATTACCTAGCTGAAACACAACTATAATAAAGCTGGAAAAATGGAAACCCTAAGCTGAAATTTACTACTACAAGCTGAAATTTCCTATAATGAAGCGAAAATAACATATAAAAGCTAGAAAATTCACATGGCAAAGCTACTAGATCATAACCAAGCTCAAATCAACATACCAAAGCTGAAATTTCTCACTCAAAGCTGGAATTTTCTAATCACCACACAAACCGTGAAATTTTCCATGAAATCTACCAAAATCAAGCCTTATATCCACTCATATGCAAGTAATAAAAGAAAAGATGGTTTCTTGATATAGTTACCTTGAAACCCTAGGAAGAAATGGAAACCAAGAGTTTCTTTCTCTCAAATCTCTCCACCAAAGTCCTTAATCCTTTCTAGATGTCACCTTTTATGGAGTAGTTTGCAAGGTTAAGATGAAAACTCAAGGATTCAAGCAAGATTGGAAGGTTGAAAATGAAGTTTTTCCTCTCTTTTCTCCCTCAAGAATCTCGGCTAGGAAGAGAAAGAATGAAGGGTTGTTTTGGTCAAATTTTTTTTATTAAAGGTTAAGAATTTGTCTTAGTCAAAGTCAAAGCTTCATGGCTTGGTTGACAAGTGGCACTCCTAGGTTAATCCTCATCCATTGTCTTTGTAACGACCCCACCTCCCCCTAAGGCGTACCAGAGGGTTCGGCGGGCCGCCTGCCCAGCTCTCGCCGGGACTCAGTCGTTCGCTACAGTCCTCAATTAAAAATTGAAATAAATCACTAGAATAAATAGGGCATTGATCCAAACTTAAAGCGGAACTTATATACATTGCCAACCCAAAAGAGAATATAAACATCAAATATACAAGGGTTCTCAATCCTTCATACGTCCAGCCCGTGCCAAGCACTAGGCGAGAACCACTACAAAAGAAACAAAAGAAACAAAACTAGATTGGCTAGTCTATCTCAAACTCACGTCCTCGCTCGCCTTCCCCTGTAAGGAAAACAAAACTAAAGGAATGAGCTAAAAGCCCAGTGAGGTTCCGAACACATAATCAGATAATCAATCCAATACATTAAACATGGAGTATCAATAATTCAAGAAACATTTACAATGGAAAGCGATAGTAACACATTCATTAAAAGGATACGGCTTACAAGGAGCAATTCGTTATTTCGTTCATTCGATCTCTTGACATTTCCCCTTATTCCTCCAATCATTTGAAAATGCATTTTTCGTTTATCAATAAACCCTCGTTCGTTCGTTCGTTCATTCATTCATTCATTCACCCCCGTCCTGGCTGTTGGCCAGTCTCCACCAACCTACAGGGTAATACTCGAGTATACCAAACGTTCACCCAAGTCCCTAATCGCCCGACCGAGTCCGCTTCTGGCTCGAGACGACCGGTAACAAGGGGCAATGGCCAATTCAACCCAAAAGGCTTACATTCATGCGCAAGTAACATTTCAATCATTAAATCCTTGAAAATTACACAGTTATTTAGGTCGAGTGCGATAAAGTACACACTCGCCTAGAAAACTCATTTTGGAAATCATTAAAAACAATTAACACATTAGCAAATGATAACAACAAGTCATAAAGTCAAATAAGGAACACTCACCTAGATATATAAAATAACGTGCAAAATATCCTTCCGGATATTACCCTTAATCACCAATGAAACCTAAGGTTGAACAAAAGAACATTATTATAGTTTATCGAGCAAAACATTTAAGGGAAACAAAGAAACCCGACTAATTAAGAGTAAAACGTGTAAAGATGACTTTCAGGTAAGAAGAGGGTTGTTTGAACCCAAGGATGAAAAATCATGTTTTATAATGGAAAACCGGTCATGGTATTGGCCAAACAAAAGTATACAAGTTCCAATAGAAACCTAGCCCTCGAGCGAAAATTTGGGCAGCATGCCCTTTGTGTTTACCTAATTTTCCAGCCATTTTGGCTTCATTATTTTTCCTCAACCACAACCCAACATCACACATAAGCAATTCAAGTCAAGAGCCGTTCCATAGGCTCACAATATCATAAGAATAAGAATTACAACAATCACAAGTGCAGAAATTCAACTTAGCACAAGACAGATTTGACGTACGTATGCGGAAATAACATATCTGAAGCTACGCTTATCGGATTGAGACAAAACCTATGCCGTTTCGAAACTAAGACACAGAGCTACAACATTCATGAAGGTCACTTAGTCCAGTCCCTAATGTAACTTAGTCAAATTCTCAAATTACTAAACCTGAAACCAATTCATCGGCTGTTTAAACGCAGAACACTGTAATGGACATATCTCAGAGTACACAAGTCCGAATCAGGTATTCTTAGAGGTATTTGAAAGCTAATTCAGAATAATACAACTTTCATGTTTTGGTAAAAAGCTAAATCAGAATGGATCCTAGTCGAAAAACGTGATAAACTGGACTTAACTGATCACACGGACTGCTTGGGAAATACTTAAAACAGTAAGGGTATTTTGGACTTTTCATGTCCTACGTTGCTCCGATTGAGCTGAACTTTTGTAGGAACCTATAAAATACCATTATATACAACTTTCCTTCTTTGACCTAAGGCCAATTCGGCCTCTAACATAGGGCTACAAAACCGGACAGAATAGAAGAATAATTTTCCAGAATTCTGAAATTTTCAGTTTCTAGTGGAATTTTCTCAAATTTCTGGTTCTAATCACCACCAAACAACCTTATATAACCTTAATTACAACATTTACAATCATACAACAAGTTTAGGCAGAGAGCTATGAAACCCTAGCTTGCTTATTCATCCCAAAATTCATAACAACCACTTGCATAATCATGAAATTAAGCCAAAACTTAAGCTAAAAATCATCTTAAACCCAAAATTTAAGCAACAAGGATCATGACCAGATTTGTACCTCTAAAGCAAGACTTGGATGAGTGATAGTTCACTCCCTTTGAAATTTCTTGGTTCCTCAAGCTTCCCAACTCACAACCTCCACTTTAATCGGTTTGGAATTGGAATTCCTCACTTAGTTGTAGCAAATCAAGAAGATGGAATGTTTTTTTTTTTCTTGCTCTCACTTTCTCACACTCTTTGGTTCGGCCAGCAGCAGAAATATGGAGAGGAAAGGTGAAAAAATTGGTTAAGTAAGAAGCCAAAGTGTCTTGGTCAAGATGCTCTTAGGTGGCGACACTTGTCGCCACCACCACCTTTCTTTTTTTCTCTTTCTTTTCCTTCTTTTCTAGCCACTAGTTTTGGTCAGCCTTAGCTGTAATATAAGAAGATATTTTGCTCAAGTATCAATGAACTTGTAGGGTAAGAAAGTGGTGGTCAAGTGGTGCGTTCAATCGGTAGTGCGCGGGACCCGCCGGTTCGCGCCGTTTTTCTTAAAAACTCACGTACTAGGGTTTTTACTTCCCATTCACTAACCTTATATCATTGCTACCAATCACATATTATTTCTCACTTAAAAGTCACTTTTAATCCTCAAATTTAATCCTTACTCTGTACCGAAAATTCATTAGGCGAAAAATCGCGAAAACCCTAATTTTGCTCCAAACTTGAAACCGAAGCGTAAAACCCTATTCTCTAGGTTTACTTACACTTATTGTGAAATAATTGGGTAGTGGGCTTTGACAAATAATAATTTTCAAATAAAAGGGTATTTTTGAGAAAAATACAAGAAATTTGCGAGTCCTCACATTCCAAATGCTAAAATATCTAACCAATCTCTAATTATCCCCTAACACCTTATAAAATAATATCCCTTTGTACAAAACTCCTCTTAATTTTCAAAAATTTAGTGCACACACCTCGCTAGTGGGTCTTACTTCCATAATGCACTATGAACTTTACATGAACTAACTTACAGAAGGAACATGATTAAAAAACTTGTCTCACTTATAAAAATATCTAGGAAATTAAGGCAATAAAATAAAGTAAAGAAAATATATTCAAAAAAATAAAATAAAATAAATTTTTTAGGGTCCTCACACTCTCTCCCCCTTAAAAGAATTTCGTCCTTGAAATTCTCACCTTGATTAACAAATAGTTCAGGGTATTTTTTTTGCATTTCCTCCTTCACTTCCTAGGTTGCCACTTCTACATCGTGATTTCTCCACAAGATCCTCACCAAGGGAATTTGCTTATTTCTTAATTCCTTAACTTTTCGGTCAAGCAGTTGCACAGGTTTTTCCTCATAGGTGAGAGACTCATCTATTTCAATTTCTTTTGGTTGTAAGATGTGAGTCGGATCAGGATGGTACTTCTTTAGCATCGAGATATGGAAGACATCATGAATCCTGGACAAACTCGATAGTAGTTCAGGTCGATATGCCGCATTTCCGACTCATTGAAGAATTTTGAAGGGTCCCACAAATCTTGGTTGAAGTTTCTTTCCTTTACCCGTCATGACACTTCGCAATGGAGTGACCTTAAGAAACATGAGATCTCCAATTTCGAATTCCAAATCCTTTTTTCGATTGTCTGCGTAACTCTTTTACCGACTTTAGGATGTTTGGAGTTTCTGACATATTAATTTGACCTTTTCATGTGCATCCTCTATCCATGGCACTGTCGTCGAGTCTAAAATCTTTCTTTCCCCTATTTCATCCCAGTAAACCGATGATCGGCACTTTCTTCCAAAGAGAGCTTCATATGGTGCCATTTGAATAAATGAATGATAGCTGTTATCATTGGCAAACTCCACCAACGTCATGTGCTGACCCCAACTACCTCCAAAATAAAAAATACACGTCCTTAACATATCTTCGAGGGTTTGAATGGTTTCTTTGGATTATCTATCTGTCTGAGGATGGTATGTGGTACTGAAGTTTAATTTGGTCCCTAAGGTTTCTTGCAACTTTTGCCAAAATCGAGACATGAATCGGGGATCCCTGTCTGAGACTATGCTTATTAGTACTCCATACAACCTCACAATCTCATCCATGTATAGCTAAGCCAACTTTTCCATGGAATATTTCATGTTCACTGGTAAGAAATGAGCCGATTTGGTCAACCAGTCAACGATTACCTAAACGGCATCATGGTCTCACTGCGTTCGTGGCAAACTTGAGACAAAGTCTATCGTAATGTATTCCCACTTCCATTTAGGTATCTCAAGAGGTTGTAACAAGGTTGAGGGTTTTTGATGTTCGACTTTAACTTGTTGATAGGTGAGACAGATTTGAACATACTGAGCAATTTCCTTCTCCATGTTATCCCACCAATATAACCCTCTTAAATCCTGATACATTTTACTACTACCCGGATGGACCGTATACTTAGACCGATGAGTTTCTTCCAAAATTTTTCTTTTCAACATTTCATCCTTCGGCACAACCACTCGGTTCTGATATTTCAAAATCTCCTCATGATTCAAATTGAAATCAGGCAATTCCCTTTATTGCACCTTTTCTGTTCACTTCTATACCGCATAATCTTTTTTCTGAGCTTCATTAATTCGATCTAGTAGGTGGATCTCACCGTAATATTTTCGAAAATCACCTTCTGGCATTCAAGGCGAGGATTCCACTCACTAACCTTTCTAACATATTCCATTTCTTAATCATTAATCCAGCCACTTGAGCCTTTCGACTTAGGGCATCCGCCACTACATTGGCTTTCCCAAGATGATAGTTAATAGTATAGTCATAATCTTTCAAAAATTTCATCCATCGACACTGCCTCATGTTTAGTTTTTTTTGAGAAAATAAATACTTAATACTCTTATAATCCATTTAGATCTCAAAAGTTACCCCATACAAATAATGTCTCCACTTTTTCATGGTAAAGACAACGGCTGGTAATTCCAAATTATGAGTTGGATAATTTTACTCGTGAGGTTTCAACTTCTGAGAGGTAAAGGCAATCACATTTCCATTTTACATCAATACACATCCCAATCCTTCTCTCGAGACATCAGTATATACAGTGAAACTGTCTTTTCCATTAGGTAGAGTTAAAACTGGTGCCATGGTTAATCTTTTTTTCAATTCTTAGAAACTAGTTTCACATCTAGCATCCCAAACAATGCTTCCATACTTTTTTGCCAGATCAGTTAAAGGATCGGCAAGTTTCAAAAAATTCTTAATGAATCGACGATAATATCCTGCCAGACCTAGGAAGCTACGAATCTCAATAGGATTTTTTGGCCGTTTCTAGGTAGCAACAGCTTCTACTTTGGTTGGATCTACTGCAATGCCATCTTTTGAAATCACATGCCCTAGAAAAGATATTTTCTCCAACTAAAACTCACATTTATTAAACTTAGCATATAATTGGTATTCTCTCGAGTTTGCAATACAATTCTCAAATGCTGCTCATGCTCCTCCTAAGTTTTAGAGTAAACGAGGATATCATCAATAAACACAACTATAAATCGATTCAAGTAGGGTTTGAAAATCCGATGCATCAAATCCATGAATGCTACAGGAGCATTGGTTAATGCAAAGGGCATTACTGCAAACTCAAAATGCCCATATTTAGAATTGAATGCAGTTTTTGGTATATCCTCTTTCCAATTCGCAATTGATAATACCCCTATCGGAGGTCTAGCTTAGAAAATGCCACCGTTCCTTGCAAATGGTCAAATAATTCATCAATATGTGGTAGAGGGTACTTATTCTTAATTGTCACACCATTCAAATCCCGGTAGTCTATACACAGCCTTAAACTTCTATTTTTCTTCTTAACAAAGAGTACCGGAGCTCCCCATGGAGATACACTTTCTCGAATAAACCCTCGCTCCAATAAATCTTGCAATTGTAACTTCAATTCTTTAAGTTCAGCGGATACCATCCAATATGGAGTTTTAGAGATAGGTGCTGTCCTGGGTAATAAATCTATCTTAAATTCTATCTCTCTCTTCGGAGGTAAGGTTATTAATTCATCAGGGAACACATTTGGATACTCTTTTACTATTAGTACATCTTCTACCTTCAACTTATCTGTTGGAGTGTTTATTCGAAAAGTTAGGTAACTCTGCGCTCCTTTACTTAACAATTTCCTAGTTCAAATGCCTGAAATAAGTGTAGATGAGGCTAACCTACCTCTCACATGTAGCATTAAGGTTGCCTCTTGCAATCTAGTTGAGCATCATATTGAGTTAACCAATCCATACCTAAGATGACGTCATACCTCTTAATGGCTAAGTTTATTAGATCCCCCAATAATTTCCGTTCTCCAACCCAAATTTCGCAATTCTTATAAACCATACTAGTGATCAAACGTTGGTCACCCGTAGATGTCCTAACTTCCAAATCATATGGTAATCTAGCAGGTTTCACATCAATTTCACATATAAAATTAGGGTTGACAAAGGAATGAGTAGCACCAGAATTTATTAAAATCTTATCTAAACGGTGGAACACAGAGATCGTATTTTCTATAACTTCAAATGAGTCAGGGACTTGATGTTGCTCTATTGCATACATCCAAACCGGCACTTTCAAACTGTTTCCTTCCACCTTTGCTTGTCCAGGGTTTGCCTTATTCGGCTACTAGGTCCTACTCCCTTCTCAAGGTGGAATTGGATAGTTGGCGATTTGATACTCGGCACTTCCACAGCGCAAATAATTTATCTCTTTCTGCCAACAACTTTCCTCCGTATGGTTCAGCTTCCTACAATAATCGTAGAAGACACAGGAAGCTGATATCGAACCTCCTTGTGAGACACCTCTTTGTTGTCCTCTCCCACCTTGACCTTCTCTTGACGGGGCTCCTCTTTGCGTCCCCAGAAGTCTTATTCCGCTATTTCCCCTTCCAAACTTAGGATGTATATTTTTATCAGCTTACCCAAGGTCGCTACTTGGCACATCTCGCTTCTTTGGTTGAAAAGTTCTAACTTGTAGCCTCACACTTTCAATCCATTGGGCGGCTTTCTCTACAGTGTCACTAAACGTATTGATTTGGACTACAGCTAAATCCTTCCGAATCTTGACATTTAGCCCTTGTACGAAGCACCTTATTCGCCTTTGCTCTGTTACTAGTAGCTCAGGGGCAAACTTAGATAGCCGGGTGAATTGACTTTCATACTCAACAATAGTTTGGGTTCCCTAGCGAAGTCTAATAAACTCGTCCTCCTTTTTCTCCTGAATCAAAGGTCGAAAATATTTTGTATTAAACCCCCTCATGGAATTTACAGAAGTCCTCAGGGTTTGGTCTCTTTCCCATTTCATTCATATCACATTCCACCAAGAACGAGTTGCTCCCTCTGTGACGGCCCCACCTTCCCCTAAGGCGTACCAAAGGGTTCGGCGGGTCGCCTGCCCAGCTCTCGCCGGGATTCAGTCGTTCCTTAATCAAATTCGGAATACAACCAAAGGAATAACATACAACAATCCAAAACTTAAGTGAAACTTATATATACATTACTATCTCAAAAGGAAGTACAACCATCAAAGGTACAAAGGTTCTCATTTCACCATACAACCAGCCCGTGCCAAACACTAGGGCGAGAACCATTACAAAAACAGAGAGTTAGACCAAGCTAGTCCATACTAAGCTCTCATCCTTGCGTGCCTTCCCCTGTTAAGGAAAACAAAACTAAAGGGATGAGCTAAGAGCTCAGTGAGGTTCCGAACACATAATCAAATAATCATTTCAATACATGAAACATGGAGTATCAATAATTCAAGAAACATTTACAATGGAAAGCGATAGTAACACATTCATTAAAAGGATACGGCTCACAAGGAGCAATTTGTTTGTTTGTTCGTTCTCCTGACATTTCCCCTTATTCCTCCAAATCGTTTAAAAATGCATTTTTGTAAGTAAAATCCCTCGTTTGTTCTTTCGTTCGTTCATTCACCCCCTTCCCAACCGTTGGCCAGGCTCCACCCATCCGGACGTTGTCGGACTACAAGGTAATACTTGAGTATACCGACGTTCACACCCAGGGTCACCATATCGCCCGACCAAATTCGCTTCTGGCTCGAGTCGATCGGTAACGAAGGGCAGGGTCCAGTTCAGCCAAAAAGGCTTACATTCATGCGCAACTAGTATTTCAACATTTAATCACCAAAAATTTCATGTTTATTTAGGTCGAGTGCGATAAAGTACACACTTACCTAGCAAAAGTTCATTTGAGAAATAATAGAAAACAATTAACATTTAATCAAATATTCACAAATAATCACATAGTCACAACAATCCACATAGTTATAGAAACAAAACGTATATAGAATACTCACCTATGTACGCAAAACAACTTGCAAAATATCCTTCCGGATATTATCCTTAGTCACCGAGAAAACCTAAAGTTAACGAGACAGAATATTACAGCTCATCCAGCACAAACAATTAGGTATTTAAAGTGAAACGAGGACATTTAGACCCGTAGACAAAATAATTAGGATTTCGTAGACCAAATGTAAAACCAAACTCAAAAGGATTATAAAATTTTCCAATGAAAACACTTGAACCAAAGACAAATCGAAATCCAACTAGATAGGCTAAGAAATACTATTTTCGGAAATCGCTTATATGGTTCAAAATCATCTCATATTCAAGTAGATTTTATAAACTAAAGGTCTTAATGAAATTCATGTAAAAAGAAGAACAAAGTACCCAAGAAAACCCTAAACCACTTCTCTTTATTTGGTAAGAGTAAGCAAACATTTGGAGTTTCCAATTGAAGAAGGACCATGTTTTAAGATGGAAAAATGGTCATAGTATTTGCCAAACGAAAATATACAAGTTCAAATAGAAAATTAGTCCTCGAACGAAAATTTGGGCAGCATGCCTTTTGTATTTACCCATTTTCCAGCCATTTATGGCTTCATTGTTTTCCTCAATCAATCCCAACATTACACACAACATAAACAGCCACTCAATATGCTCAAGACAATACAAGGACAAAAATTTAAGCTAACAACAAGTGTGGAAACGAAGTTTATAAAAGACAGTTTTGACGGATTTTTACGGAATGGGCACATCCGAGGCTACGCTTATCGGATTGAGGTACAACTTATACCATTTTGAAGCTAAGACAGGGGGCTACAAGGTTGAAGAAGGCCACTCAGTCCGGTTTGCAATGTATCTAGGTCAAATTTACCACAACAACTCCAGATTTTTCAATTCGAAGTTTACTATGGCAGTCCTGACTCATTCAGTTATATCTCAGAATATACAACTCCAATTCAAGTGATTTGAAAGCCATTTGAAAGCTAAGATACAAGGCTATAAGTCTTAAGAAGACATCAACAGCCAAATAAGTAGTATTCCTGGTCAAAACAACCAATTACAGAAGCTGATTAGTATGTTTGGATAGAAAAAGGGCAGCAGGGGTATTTCGGTCTTTTCATAGGCTACATTGCTCCGATTGAGTTGAAATTTTGCAAGATACTATAAAATATCATTCTCTACAACTTTCATGTTTTGTGTCAAGCCTAATTCGGCCTCTAACATAGGGCACTGAAACCGGACAGAACTGAAGCATAAGAAACCGATATATTGGAAATTTGCTCCATTCAAGGTATAACTCTCATTTTAAGCTTGAAACCAGCACTACAACCTCATATACAAGCTTATATATATCATATATCATCCATACAGCAAGTATAAGAAGAAAATCATTCAAACCCAAAGCTGAAATTTTACACTACAAAGCTGGAATTGACCAAATCTACTACTAAACCATGAGATCTACCCAACAAACCATAACATTCACTTGTAAACCATAAAGTAGTACAACCATGAACTAATACCTTCCTTACCTAGTATTGGAGAAGCACAACAGCCTCTAGTAAGCTTGAACCACCAAAACTCTCCACTCCAAGATGGCAATCCACCTTCCTAAGCAACTTCCATGGATTATTTGGTGAATCTATCGGTTAGTTTGCAAGATTGAGCAAGAAATCAAGATGGAATGAAGTGTTTCTTTCTCTCCTTTTCTCTCCTCACTCTCACGGCTAAATGTGCAGAAAATGAAGAAGAAATGCAGCCCAAGAAAAGATAAGAAAGCAAGAAAAAGGCTTGGTCAAAGTTTAACACATGTCACAATTTGATTGGTGGTCAAAATTTTCTTTTCTCTCTCTTGTTTTTTTGTCCAACTTTTTGGCTGCTTTATCAGATATTTTGGGGCTGATTTAACTCAATTAATAGCAAGGGTATTAAGGTAATAAAATGGTGTTCACATGGTGCACTCACTCGGTAACAAACGATGCACGTCGGTTCTACCCGTTTTTCCTTAACTCGCACGTACTAGGCTTTTTACTTATAATTTACTAACTTATTAATCTCACTTCTAATCTCATATTATTTCTCATCTAAAACTCACTCTTAATTACAAAATTTAGTACACAACCCTCCACACTTAATCACATTACCAAAATACATGAAAACTCTAATTTACCCGAACTATAAAACTAAGGGTAAAACTCTTAATTCTATTCTTTATTCCAACCCTTGAGGATGTAAATAAGTAGTGTAGCTATAATAAGGTAACGTATTTCAAATAAAAGGGAATTTTAAGAAAAAATGTGATGAATTTTACAATTCCATAGAATAAAATTAGGGTTTTGAGTCAAATATGAGGGATTTAAACACAACCTGTTAGTCACAAGTAAACTAGGGTTTTAAAGTACAAGTAGGGTTTCTAGTCTTTAAAATAAAACAATGTTTTAAAATAAAAATAAAATAAAGAAACCGTAATCTTTTCTTTGAGATTAAACAAAAATAGTATCCTAAAATCTAGGGTATCACACCCTCTAACTGGAAAATAGCAAAGGTCACCTGCCTATCCTCAGTATAATGCAATGCTACAAAAATATCAATCATTTTCTCTAGCCACCTTTCAGCCACATCAGGGTCAGATCCTCTAAGAAATTTTGTTGGGGAGAATTTTTGGAATCGTTCAAGGGATCTATCTTCCCCTTCCACATGATTCCTAGGGTTTTCAGGTTGGTTAACAGGGTTTTTGCCCTTGTCGCGCCCCATTTTTTGATAAGAAAAATAAATGGTTTAAAAAATGGATTTTGTTTTGTGGTTGGAAAATGAATTGTGATTTAAAAGAAAAATGGGTCTAAACGGGGTTTTGAGAATGCGACGATTTGACCCAAAATGTAGCTTAAAAAGGGTTTTTGAAATTAAAATCGGAGTCGCCACTTGGTAATGAGTTAAGGTGTACCAAGTCACCTAAAAAATGAATTTTTTAAGAAAAATGAGGAAAAAAATTAGTAAGAAACCCCTTTTAAACGACTCCTAGTCCACGTAAACCAAGGAAAAAGGTTCGGGAGTCACATTTGACAAAGGGGAAGGCAAGGATACAATCCAAGGCACCCCTTTGACCTAGCCAAGGCTAGTTGCGTGATTTAATCAAAGATTTTCTTGTTTTAACCAAAGAATTTATTACATTTGGATGTGCTACATGAAATGCAAAACCCTAGATTCTAGGATGTCTCTTGTAAGGTTTTTGGTTCCAACCACATGAATTGTGGCGGCCAATGAAAGAAAACCTTATAGAGGTCGATTAATGCAAATGATGATTCAAGTGCAAGTGTGCAAGTGTATAAAAAGGTGCATGTGTGAAATTGTACAAAATTCAAGTGTTTTTGTGTGCAAGTGTGTAAAAAAAGAATAATAGATATATAAGGTAAAGGGGAATTCCATTTGTGAGGTGAAAATGAGCACGTGATAGGAAAAATGTAGTGAGAAAGTATGGTTTGAGAAAAGTGAAAAAATGTGGTTAAAAGAGTATGTAGATGATAAAAATGAAAGTATGACCCTAGAGGAATGCAACAAGTCGGGTACGGGGGTTGACTCCTAACTTTTCGACTTCTATTTTCCCTTTGATATTAGAAGGCAAAACTAGCGTGCTAAGGCTATCGAGTAGCCACACTCGCTCGTTTTCCTTATCGGAAGGGGACTCTTCAAGCAAATGTACCCTAACTAGCATGAGATGCAAGTCCTAAAGTGAAGGGGAAGGGGTTTAAGGAACATACCAAATGATAAACTAAGGAAAAATGCGTGATATGTGGTGATCATGCACTTTATGAAAAAGGAAAAAAAACCTATTGGGTCTAGCATTGGACTAGCCCCTCCTATGAATTCCGACTAGCGTTGGACTAGTGGAAACGATAAAAGAAGCCACAACTAGCGTTGGACTAGTGTGGTGACGTACATTCATCCATTTCATTCATCCACACTATAAAAAGCGAGTAGACATGCGAATCACTTATAAACACGTAGCACATAACACTTAGCATGCTTGACTAGATGCAAGGACCTAATAAAGCGATTAAACACGTAACACGTAGGCATGCAACTAAGCTAATGAACCTATTACATTCACTAACTAAAACAAAAGGGGAAAGGGAAAATGGACCAAATTGCTTGCCACAGCCCTATCTATTACAAGCCAAGAGGTGTACACATACCCCATTAAAAGAATAACTTAATGAAAATAAAAAGTAAATGACATAAGTAAAAGGAAATAAAGAAAAGCTAGGAAAGCAAAGTAGACATGCAATTCACTTAGCACGTTGAGTCACATAGAAGAGACACAAAAGATAAAAAAGAAATTATACCTCCCTTGAAATGAAGCTCTAATGGAGTGAAATCAACTTATTTATCCTCCAAAATGAAAGAAATGGTCAAGGTACCAATTTATTAAGAAAAATTAAAGAAATGTGCAAAACAAAGCTCACTTGATCGTAAATCCCCTAAAGTTATGACTTAAGTGCAATTGATAAAGCATGGTAGTTAATTGAAGCAAAGCAAGCAATGAAGTTGTAAAATTAAAAGCTACCAAGGATCAAATTGAGAAAATCATTCAATTAATTGGGTCATAGTAGAACAAGGGGGGACTTGGGGGGTTGGAATGTAATTTTTCTGGAAAATATTCATGCAAGCTACGAAAACTGAAACAGCTTTTCTTACTTCTGCAAAACTCTCGGCAGTTGCTAAGAATTTTCTGCAACAAACTAGCTACCGGCTTCCATTTTTCAAGCAAGGATTTTAGCCTCAAAACACAACTTCGAAAAGAAATAAATTCAACCCAACATCACAACTTTGATCTAAGCAAAGAACCTACTAGAGCTTAGCACCTAAACATGCAAGCAAGAGCTCAGCATTGCGGGCTGCCTTGAGGAAGACAAAGGCGAAGAGAATCATCAAAGGACAAAACATGATCAAACTGTGGAACAAGTTCAGCAAACCAGCGGTGAAAAGGTTCATGAGTTCATGCCAAGTAATATGAAACAAACTTCTGCAACTATTTCCTATTAAGCTTTAATCAACCCAGAATGAAATTGCTGCACTTTGCTTGCAAGCTAACCCAGGTTTTCTGGTTCAAATACACAGCTTCGACTAGGATTAAGCAACTAACAACTTTAGATTAAGCAACCATGATCCAAGCGAACAAGCAACTCAGAAAAATATCATACTCAGTTCTAAAAAAAAACATGCATGCAATCCAAACAAGGGATAAGAAAACGGTTATTGCAGCTACGGTAGCGATTACCTGGGATCCAGACAATGAAACACGAGTCATACCCTCAGAATCTGAAGCTTATTCGAGAAGGCGATGGCAACCCAATCAGGCTGGGAAGAGGACCACTGTGGCTGCTCAATTTCGGCACCGGCAGTATAAGCGAGAATGGGGTCCAATCCGCCCTCAATAGGCTGGCCCATGGAAGAGAGATCCCAAATGATGGCCTGGGAGTCATCGTTAGCAGTGCAGATGTGGCACGAGCTGTGGGGAGTCCAAGCGATGGCGTTGACACTGGCCTGGTGCCGTTGCAGCTCCACGACCGGAAACGTGGGGAAGCGGATGTCCAGGACGACTACCTTAGCGCTGTCCATATCGATAGTAACCATGTACCGGGGGTCCTGTTCGTTCCAACCAAAGCGGACGAGCGGCGTATCAGGCTCGGAGCTCTCGTAGATAATGATGGAGTGCTCCTTGTCGCGGAGGTCGAAAACCCAAACGGAGCCGTCAGCGGAAATGGAGGCAAAGACGCCGACGCCGCCCCAAGCGATGTCATAGACCTCCTTGTCGTGGGCGATGAGCTGGGTGTCGACGGTCTCGCGGTCGATGTCCCAGATGGTGCAGGTGGTGTCGTTGCTAGAGGCGCCGATGCGCTTGGGCTTGGCCTCGTTCCAGTCGAAGGAGGTGAGGGGGTCGAAGAGCTCGCTGTTGCGGTTGTTGTTGAGCTGGAAGATTTCCAGACGGTCGGGATACCGCTCCATGAGACTGGCGAGGGCTAACCGGTATTTTTTTTTCTGCGGACGCTCCAGTTCATGGCGTATATATGCCACGGCGCCTCGTAGTTGCAGATCTCCGACCTTCGCTGCTGTTCGTCAGACCCACCTTGGGGAAATCGCTGTTAGCCCCCCAAACTCTCCCTGCACTCTCAGTTTTTTAGCCGTTCTCTCCTCTCAGTTTTTTTTTTTTTGCCGTCCCAGAAACCCTCCTTTTGATTTTTCAGCCGCCATTCTCTACATCCCCCAAAAATCTCTATTGCGGCTACCTTTTCTTTCTCTTTTTATACCAGACTTTCAACCCTAAAACCCCCAGCCACTTCCTCTGAAATTGCAGCTAAGGAGCTGCCCGAAGCCCCTTTCTGGCAAGCTGCAAAATATGCAGCTTGCATGCGCGACACACACTTTTTTTTTTT
The DNA here is from genome assembly GCF_036785885.1 of Coffea arabica. Taxonomy (NCBI): domain Eukaryota; kingdom Viridiplantae; phylum Streptophyta; class Magnoliopsida; order Gentianales; family Rubiaceae; genus Coffea; species Coffea arabica. The sequence continues at coordinate 42,877,006 of NC_092329.1, forward strand.
TTAAAACAAAATTGATAATAATAAAAATAAATAAATGACAAAAACAATTTAATTGACATTGGATGAAAAATAAACTAAAAACACTAAAGTGCAAATTTTCATTTTTCCATTTTTTTTATTATTTTTCAATTTTTTTATTATTTTTTCTTTTCATTTTTTTAAATAATGAAACTAAATCCAAAACAACTAAAACATATTTTTTTGAACACTTTTCTTTTTCCTTTGAGAAATTCTACTCTAAAATGGCGAAAATAACTAAAACTAAAAGTAAATAAAACTAATTGTGACAAATAAAAATAGAACAAATAAAAAACGAATAGTAAATAAATAAATAATAAAACATCAAAAATTTGGTGTCTACAGCCCTGACGGTACAATATTTGGGCTAAAAGATCTGTCATACATTGTATGGTTGTGACTACTTGTGTGTTGGGATCGGCCCCTAGCTTGCGATTCTATTCGGCTGCTGGTTCGCGATTACCCCCATCATTCAAGAGTTGTCTGGATCCACACCCACGGCCTTATCCACTACGTCTACCCTTCATCAATTTTTAACAAGTTTAGGATCGTAATACATATGTAAAAATTAAAATTTCATAGATACATGAGTAAAAAGTTCAAATATAAATAAGCCAAAAGTCAAGTATGTGACAGCCCCGCCTTACCCTAAGGCGAACCAAAGGGTTCGGCGGACCGCCTGCCCAGCTCTCGCCAGGACTAACGGAACAGATTAGAGCTAACTGTTTCATTCCGGAACTTACAAACGCGCGTAAACAAATCAAAATAATAAAATAACCCAAAATAAAATAAAATGAAATCCGGAGTCGGCCATGAATAGTAACCGACCCGTCAGAACCCAACCAAATACCAAGCAAACATTCACATCTTGAAACTTAGCATTTACATGCCCAAAGTGGCATACAAAAGTATTCAAAAGTGGATACATGTCTAGTTTGCCAAATCAAAAGGAAACAGTCCCCAAAAGTACATTTAGGATTTTAATACATGAGTTATACAAAAGATATGTTCAACTAGCTCAATTTGGCAGCCATTTGTCAAATCCAGACCAAAAGTGTTTATTTTCCTGTAAGGAAAACAAAAGGAACAGAAAGGGGTGAGCTTGCGCTCAATGAGGTACCAAACAGATAGCAATAAAATCATGGCATTTCACGTTTAGCAACTCAAGTACACATGCCAGATGTAAAGCAAAGGAACCAATGATTCAAATCAGAAGGATACGGGTGGCTCTCAGGAGCCAAATTTCCAGCGCAGTACTTGATCCAAACCGGTTGACTCTCCGTCAACGTATATAGAACCAACGCGTCCGTAGACCCCTCTTTACACCGAATTCCGTCCACCAAACACCCCTTTACTGGGCCCGCTCACCGTAACCGAACAGAAATGGTAATACTCGAATATACCGGAATCAAGGGTCTCAATATCCAGAGATCCCAAAACAGACTACCGTGGTTCGTTATCTAATCGTCCAGGCCCTTGCCGGCCCGACTCGAATAACTTAGCCATAGGATTTGAGCTCATAGGTCACAGAAAGGTCGTTGGTTACAAGTTTCCAAACGACGTCCGAACAGATACAGATTCAGATTGACACCAAAATTGGCATATGAACATACAAGAGAACGAGTGTGATAAAGTACACTCTCGTCTCAAACAAATTAAACAGATTGCAAAGCAGAAATCAAGTTAAACAACAATGGAGGGGAGTGGTACACTCACCGGCTCAACTTCAAAAGTTTTTACTTCAGATTGGCCTTAATTGCCAAGAAACCCTAAAATAACCAAAATAAACCAATTGAAGGTTTCACATCCATAATCGAGTAAACAAAATGCACATGAGGCTCGACTACTAGTCGTATGCCTCGCCAAATAATCACTAATGCAAGGGTACAAAACATGATTTTTGGGAACAAAAGATAGCATAAAGACCTAGGTTCAACAACCCAAAAGCCCTTTTTATTTCTACCAAAAGACAAATCCAACTTAAAAGAACCAAACGGCCTAGAAAATCGGGCAGCACTTCCCCTAAATTTCTTACTTTTCCAGCCATTAAGGCCTCATTATTTCCTCGAATCAGTCCCAACATCTCACACAAAATTCACCTCATTTCCAAAAGCCATTCACTAGGCTCAAAGTAAAAGTTAACTAGGAAATGACCGGAATAAAAGTAAGCCTTAAAACATACAAACAAGTACAATGAGACTCGATAACTAATCATAAATCAATGCCAAATATGACCCTAATAGGGTTCCATAAGCATATACAATCATTAGAGAAAACCAGAAAATTCGGAAATGCAATTAGCTTTGGCCCTGAAAAAACAGTTTTTGACTTCTTTTTGCGGTAATGGCACCAAATGCCTTATGATTATCGGATGAAGGTGTAAGACCCACCATTTCGAAGCTAAAAGACAGGGCTACAACATCACAGAAGGTCACTCAACCCATTTTTGAGTGAAAATAGGTCAAAAATGCAAGATACTACATCAAAACGTAAAACAGATTCACCAAAACGCATTCTAGGGGAAATATCATAACTCAGGCTCTACAAGTCCAAATCCAGAAATTCCAAAACCATTTGAAAGCTAAGAAACAGGGATAAATTTCATCAGCAGGCCTCAACAACTTATTCGGAAGCAATCCAGACCAAAACAACCAATTACAGAAGCAAATCCCAATTTCGGGTAAAACCAGAACAGCAATAGTAATTTCGACTTATCTCATTCTACACTACTCCAATTGACCTGAAATTTTGTAGGCACCTATAAAATATCATTCCCTACAACTTTCATGTTTTAAGCTAAGGTCAATTCGGCCTCTATCTATGACCTAAAATTTCAGACAGAATGAAGAACCAAGGAACCCTAATTTTCCAGATTTCTTCCAAAACAGAAATTACTTGCAATCTTCCACTTTTTCCACCTTCTAGAATCATTATATACCATTTCCAATCATCATATATAGCCACACAATCATGTTCATATTAAAACAGAAAAATCCCAAAAAATTACAAAAGTTCATCAATTCAACCAAAAATCACAATATAATCCATAAAGTGGCACCTTATACCACAACTAAGCATCAATTAAGCATCATTAGAGGGAGGAGAGTGGTACTTCATGACTTACCTTTAAAACAAGAGAGAGAGAGCTATGGGTCACCTTAACCTTCCAAATAACTTCACCAATCACCTCAAAATCACTAAGTGGAGAGGTTTTATGGAGTGATTTGAAATTGTATCGGTTTAATTTGAAGATTGGAGCAAGATTATGAGGTAGGAAGTTGGAGGATTTTGTTCTTCTCTTGAGCAAGAGGTTCGGCCACAAGCTTGTAAGAAATGGAAGATATTTGGTCAATTTTTGGTTTTATTTAGTAATTGGTAAAAGGTTGAATAGTAAGTCAAAACAAGATTTAATCATATGGTGACACATGTCACCTTCATTAATTGTATACCTAACTTTTTGTCTCTCTCACACCTATCCACTTGGCAACCTCTAAATATCTCATAACACCCGGTAAATTAAATCCAGTATCCAAAACTCAACCGAACTGGCCGAATTTTTCCGAACTTTTCGCACTAGTGGGTCCCACGTCCGGTATACGCTCTTAATTTCTCAAAAACTATTCGATACTAGAAAAATCATCTAAAAACTCTATTTACTCATAAAAATTATTTTCACAATTTTTCAAATCAATAAAAGGTGGAAAAACGTGCAATTAAAAGAAAAATAAAACTTAGTACTTTAAACAAAATTACGGGCTCTCACAAAGTACATTCAGCACAACCCTTTCATACATATTACACAGTAAAGGTCAGGCACAAGCAAAAACAATCCCAATAACACAAGTAGCAGCATCATATGAGAAGGAAGATGGAATGAGGACATACTGCAACAAGTTTTCAACCAAAATGATAGGGAGCTCATAGATAGCATGCCTCTCAGTGTGTTTAAAAGACAAGATAGATTTTTTTGGTGTTTTGCGAAATCTGGAATCTACACAGTCAAAACAGGTTATGCAAAGGCTGTGCAGGTAAGCAGTAAAGTAAAAAGAAGACAGAAGTAGGAGGAGGAAACAAGCTGGAAAATTAGGAAACATAGCATCTGGAAACAACTTTGGAACCTGAATTTAAAGCACAAACTTAAACACTTCATCTGGAAGTGCTTGCAGGATGAAATAGCTGTTAAAGAGGCTCTCTATAAAAGAACCGGTAAAGGGGACAATATCTGTACAATTTGCGGGGAAGAAATAGAAACAGTAGAACACATGTTTTTCAAATGCCCAAGAGCCCAAATAGTGTGGAAACTAGCATCGGTTAGATGGGAGGAGCTGAGAGATTTACAAAGCAATATGTGGAGATGGTGGGAGGCTGTAGCTTAGACAGGATCCAAGGAAAATGGGAGGGAGCATATCAACTTGACAGCAAACATCCTATGGCAGCTTTGGAAAGCAAGGAACAGGGTGGTGTTTGAACAGCAAAGAGGTGAAGCAAGAGATATAGTTCTGAGAGCACAACAAGAATGGCTCGAATTCGAAGAGGCGATGCAGCAGGAAGGAGCTACCAAACAGAAAGGAATGGCGTCAAGTCAGAAGGAACAGGTAAAAGTACTAGCATTAGAAGGAGTCGTACGAATCAACACAGATGCAGCTATCAATGCAAGGATGATCAGAACAGGAAAAGGAATAGTTGCAAGGCACTGGACAGGCAAGATTATAAGAGCAAAGGGAGTGGTAGAAAGAAAGAAAGGTGAAGCTCTAATGGAGGAAACATTAACCATTAGATTAGCTCTCCAAATGGCACATGAAGTAGGTTGGAGGAAGATAACTGTCCTATCAGATTGCAAGACTGCCACAAATTACATCAGATGCAACAATGTTCAGCATAGGATTCTAGCAACCATCCTAGAAGACATTGAGGATCTAACACTAGATTTTGATTACTGCACAATATCTTGGGTGCCTAGAACATCTAATATAGCGAGTCATAGGCTAGCACTTTTTGCATCAAAGCTAGTTAATGACATAGATTGGGTAAGTGACTTCCCAAATTGGCTGATAGAAGCAAATAGGATAGATGAAAGGGCTATAGCCCCCTTTTGTAATTAATCCTTGTATTATCAAGTGTTAATATATATAAAGATATTGTCGTTTGTTGAAAAAAAAATACCCCTCACATAGGGTCAAAACATGGCTCATACGAGCTCTAACCCAGTTCCCAATAGAGCTAGTAGATGTTTCATTTCTAGGACCATGGCTTACGTCAGCCAAATTTGCATCTACTACCTCTCCAAGTAGAGCCCTACATTCCTGCAAAAATACCCTCAGTTCGGTCTCCTACTTCTCTTAGTACCCTAGTGAGGCGTTCATTCACCACTTGCACCTGCTAGTGCATAGCATCCGTATGTTCTTGATCTTGACCAACGACCTCCTGCAACTCCTAGATCCTATCCCTTTGCATCTCCATAATCCCTCTCATTTTTTTCATCTCAATTTGGTCCCTAAAACTGGCACGCCTAAGTCTTCTCCTCTCATCTAGCGCTGCTAAGACCACATGATCGGAATAAGAGTAGTTCTGGCAACGATTACATCTCCTAGTCCGACTTACGATACTCCAACGTTGGATTGGTCCACCTGGCCTCTCCTCATAATCAATAATTCGAAGATGCCTCCGAGACGGCTCACTTCCACCCTCTCCACTAGTTCCATCCATGACCAACAAGGATAAGCACAGTTTATAACTTAGGTAAGTTTAATCATACTTAATTACACCCTAACACATCACACTAAAGTTTCTTAGAATCAAATTCTTATTTTACCCAGGTCATTTCTAACCTAGACTCTGATATCAACAGTGACAGCCGCACCTTCCCTTAGGGTGTACCCCAAAGGTTAGCGGACTACCTGCCCAACTCTCGCCAGGACTAACTAATCCAAAATTCATAGAAAGTACTAACACGTCCAGTTAACTTCCAATTATCAACCCAGAACTATATACAATGGTGTCACTAATAATTCAAACTTAAAGTACAAACCAAAGTATTTAATTTTATACAAATATATGTAAGGTTTACTAATACGGAGGATCTTAAACAAAATGTCTAAAAGCTATAACTAGGTCAACTCTTCCCAAAAATCACGCTCCTAAAACTTCGCCTCCTGTAAGGAAAACAAAGGTGACAGAGTGAGTTTTCGCCCAATGAGGTGCCACAGGTCATGCAGTCGAAAATCACATAGTTAGAACTTTAATCTATCAAATATAAGCATCAAGTAAAGAAATAAGTAAACACCACAACCAATACAGAGCGGTTCAAGTAAAAGGATACAGATGGCTCTCAATAGCCAAATTCCCTAGTTGCACTAGCTTGATCCAACCTCGTTGACACTCCATCAACGTTTACAGACGCACAAACATTGACCGTAAATCTCCACTTTAAACTGGTTTTCATCCACCAAACATACCCCTTACTGGGTCCGAACGCCAAACAAAATAGTAGTGGTAATACTCGAGCATACCAAATATCAGAAGAATCCAGTATTCAGTGAATCAGTGACAGTTTCCTCATGGTTCATCAATCTACCTCGACCATGCCCTTGCTAGCTCGATTCAATTAACTACCAATGAGGTTTGAGGTCACAGTAAAGTCATCAAATATCAGGCTCCAAACGACATCCAAGTCATGCACAAGTAATAGATTTCAAAGGAACAGTAGACCTATCAAACAGTCAAGTGAAATCGAGTGTGAAAAAGTACACATCCGTCCAATCCAGATTAAACCAAATCACAGTCATACAACTCATAAATTTCAGTCACAAGTAGTTCACTTTAAGCAACAAGTCATGCAAGTGGTACACTCACCAATTCAAGTAAAGCAACGTCAAAAGTCCATCCCCGGGTTATGCCCTTGATCACCATCAAACCCTAAGAACAACCAAGATAAAAATATTATAGTTCAACCATCCAAATCTTAGGTGAACCAAGAAAAATCCAAGTAACTACTAAGGCAAAGATTCAAATATGGTTTTCGAGTGAAAAGAGGGCATTTGAACCCAAGGGACATGAGTAACCAAGGAGTTCCTCTTTCCAATTCATGGCTAGAAATTTCCAGCAGCAAAACAGTGAAGAAAAACAACCAACCTCGAGTTTAAAGTGGAAGAAATGCAACTAGAAAACATGCTAGGAGAAACCATTACTTTTCCTCTTGTTTTACACATGGTTTTGTCAAATTTCAGCTTATACACCATCACCCAAGTGAACTCAAGAAATCATACGTAACTTAATTCCAAACCAACCCAAAATCACCCCTCTAACATCGCTCATATCACAAGAAAGTAGGTAACAAAAATTTCAGCAGCACCTCCCCTTATTTTCCTTAACTTTTCCTTCTAAACTCAACACCTATATTCATAGCAATCCAACCTCAATCATAACCACAAGTTATAGGCTAAAAAGGACACTTGTTTAAGACCACAAAACCACCCAAATTAGCCAATTACCTAGCTGAAACACGACTATAATAAAGCTGGAAAAATGGAAACCCTAAGCTGAAATTTACTACTACAAGCTGAAATTTCCTATAATGAAGCTAAAATAACATATAAAAGCTAGAAAATTCACATGGCAAAGCTACTAGATCATAGCCAAGCTTAAATCAACATACCAAAGCTGAGATTTCTCACTCAAAGCTGGAATTTTCCAATCACCACACAAACCATGAAATTTTCCATGAAATCTACCGAAATCAGGCCTTAAATCCACTCAGATGCAAGTAATAAAAGAAAAGATGGTTTCTTGATATGGTTACCTTGAAACCCTAAAAGAAATGGAAACCAAGAGCTTCTTTCTCCCAAATCTCTCCACCAAAGTTCTTAATCCTTCCTAGATGTCACCTTTTATGGAGTAGTTTGCAAGGTTAAGATGAAAACTCAAGGATTCAAGCAAGATTGGAAGATTGAAGGAGAAGTTTTTCCTCTCTTTTCTCCCTCAAGAATCTCGGTCAAGAAGAGAAAGAATGAAGGGTTGTTTTGGTCAAATTTTGTTTTTATTGAAGGCTAAGAATGGTTTTTGTCCAAGTCAAAGCTCCATGGCTTGGTTGACAAGTGGCACTCCAAGGTTAATCCTCATCTATTGGTCTTCCAAATGCTAAAATATCTAGCCAACCTCTAATATCCCTTAACACCTTATAAAATAATATCTCTTTGCACAAAACTCCTCTTAATCTTCAAAAAATTATCGCACACACCTCAATAGTGGGTCCTACTTCCATAATGCACTACGAACTTAACATATACTAACTTACAGAAGGAAAATAATTTAAAAACTTGACTCACTTAAAAAAATATCTAGGACATTAAGGCAATAAAGTAAAGTAAAGAAAATGTATTCAAAAAATAAAATAAAATAAAATAATTTTTTTCGGATCCTCACATTCTTCCATCTTTTCTTCCTGTGCATCCAGGTAAGCTAATTCTTGATGACTTCTTTCCATGCATTGTGGTTTGATTAAGAGGTGCAGTGGACATGGGAAATGAGGAGTTATGAATTCTGGTATAACAGCTTTTTTTCTTGTACTACTACATTCAGGGACGGAGCCAGAAATTTATTTTTGGGGGGGCTGAAGTGTATTAAAAATTTTTTTTTGTGACGAAATAAATATATTTAATAAGTAAAATTTAGAATCAATAATTATAAAAATAATAAAAACATATAATTATACATACCCAAAAATTTGTTATTGATTAACATTTGAAGTATTGGTAGTTGTTGCACTCGAATAACGAAGAGGAGGCAATTGCATTCTGCGAGTCTTCATCCGTTGAAAACGCTGCAATATTTGCTCATTTTCAATTGTTGCAAAAATATCCTTCTCGATGTATACAACCAGACAGTCATTCATCCACTCGTCTCCCATTTTGTTGCGCAAATCAGTCTTGACAATATTCATTGCAGAAAATACTCTTTCAACAGAAGCAGTCGCAACTGGTAGAACTAATGCCAACTGGATCAGACGATAAACCAATGGAAAAACTGTATTTTTACCAGTTTTAACCATTTGTTGAGCAAGACTTCCCAAATCTCCAACTTCTGAAAATTGAGGATCGCGTTGCACATTATAAATATAATTTCGAAGTTGAGACTCAAGATATAAATAATCGTTACTTGAGAAGTCTTCAGGATATAAATCAGCAAGACGGAGTAGTTTCTGCACATTGAATTGAGAGAAAGAACTTTTTGGATCAAGACATGCTATGCAAATAAGGGGGAAAAAAACATCGATGGCTGCTGTAAGATAATTTTTTCCCCCACAATAAATCTCCATGTAAAATATTTTATCTTGTTCTCCTGCTCCAGCTTAGCCTATTATTTAGCAAGCAGTAATAAATGACGTTGAAGAATTGAAGATTATTCATCTACCACTATGTAAAACAACAAATACCACTACATATGCAACCTGGAAATCTTACACAAAGACAAAGATAGACCCAATCTCAACAACCTCTGAGAAAGAAAGGGAGGAGCGAGGGAAAGTGGGATCGGGAAGAAGGAAGGGGAAGTCAGATTAAATACATAGAAACATGTTGTTAGAGGGAATACTGTTGGCTTAGAAAACATTCTTGTACATGCTGGCCGCCGGAATCCCCTATATATAGGGGGTTTTCCGGCGGCTTGGGGGGGGGGCTTAAGCCCCCACCAGCCCCCCCTTAAATCCGTGGCTGACTACATTACTACTTAATAAAACATGAGATCAAGAAATACAAAGTGAACATTAAACTCAAATTAGCACGGTTGGTAGAAGATTCAGATGTTCAAATAGTCAGCCCTCGACCCATGTTACAAGCAGCTCTACGAATCTAAATCTAGAATCGTGTCAATTGTCAGATTCACTTTAACACTAGTTACACTGAACAAATCGATAAACCTGATGACTTGATGATATCTTACATTTGGCATCCTAAAATTTCAATTATTATCTGTAACTTCTGTTCCTGAAACCACTTGTACTATAGTTTGGTTCAGTAATCATTCATATTCTACTTCTATTCTGTCTTGTGTGCAGCAAAAGTGTAGTGTTATTGCCGACTGATTTACATGCCAATGTCATATTTATATGGAAAAAGATTCGTAGGGCCAATCACACCCTTAATTTGGCAGTTGAGAGAAGAGTTGTATGCTGAACCGTATGATCAAATTAATTGGAGGAAAGTAAGACATATTTGTGCCAAAGTATAACTATAAGAGCAATAGTAAATTCTTTTCTTCTATTCCCTTTTTTTGAAATACTGTCAATGCTTCCATTTTAGCATACAAGTGATCTCTTAAATCTGTTTGTGCTAGAGGACCTCTATTACCCTCATCCCTGATCCAAGATTTGATATGGGACAGTCTCTACATTTTTGCAGAGCCTCTTCTGACTCGTTGGCCTTTTAATAAGCTGAGAGAGAGGGCTTTGCAAACTACCATGAAACATATACATTACGAAGATGAGAATAGTCGGTACATCACGATTGGATGTGTTGAGAAGGTGAGGAAGCAAATACTATAAAGAAATAGCTCCCAGATTATTATAACGCTGTCTCACCTTTCAGTTCCAGGTTAATGATTGCCTCGATATGCTTACACATGATTAAATTTCCTAGGTTTTATGCATGCTTGCATGTTGGGTTGAGGACCCCAATGGGGATTACTTCAAAAAACATCTTGCTAGGATTCCTGACTACATGTGGGTGGCACAAGACGGAATGAATATGCAGGTTGGCAACAAACTTGAATTATCCATTGGTTATTGTATATGTATTCTGTTGGTGCTTTTGCGTGCCCTGTGACGGGTTTTGCACTGCATCGATGTTATAATGACTTTGTTTCTTCCAGCATTAACCATTTCATTTGCAGAGGATCTAAATGCAGAGTTTTGGCGGTCAAGTGTGGGATACTTCCTTCGCCCTACAAGCATTACTTGCTGGTGGTCTAACAGAAGAAATAGGAGAAACTCTTCGAAAAGGACATGATTTTCTCAAGAAGTCTCAGGTTTCTGTTTTAAATAACGCAGACTTACTCAGAGTTGACTTGTATCCTGCGTTTAAAAATTTAATTTCTCATGTGGCCCTTAACTTGTTATAGGTGACGGATAATCCTTCCGGTAACTTTAGAAGAATGTATCGCCATATCTCTAAGGGTGCATGGACTTTTTCAGACCAAGATCATGGATGGCAAGTTTCTGATTGTACAGCTGAAGCATTAAAGGTATTTAGCTAAATCAAAAACCTCTTTGCAGTTGGAACCATTTAAATGAAATAAAGCTACTGCAGATTCTCGTCAAGCAGTCTTGACTTTTATTTGAATTATCAGTGTTGCCTCCTGTTTTCTACGTTGCCTCCTGAAATTGTTGGTGAAAAACTGGAGCCTGAAAGACTCTATGATGCTGTCAATATATTACTCTCCTTGCAGGTGACCACAATGCTATTTACTACTTTCCAGTAAATCCCTGGGTAAAATTGGATCTATTGCTTTGACTTCTATCAATTTGACAAGTTTTTTGCAAGTAAAAGTTATTTTGTTAAAAGCTGACATCTGAAAGGAGATATCTAGGGAATTTTTTTTTACTGGTTTTACCGATCCATTTGTTGCTGTCAATGATTCAATCTTGTAACGCACAATTGCAGAGTAAAAATGGTGGTTTACCAGCGTGGGAGCCTGTACGTGCAGATAACTGGCTACAGGTAGCTTCTCAATAAAAACAAAAAACACAATAGTGGTTTAAATAAGCATTTTAGGAGTGAATTGATTTCTTCTTTCTGTGTTTAGCTACACAGCTGCTCAATCCAACTGAAATCTTAGCCAACTGTGCTGTTGAGCATGAGTAAGATTCATCTGTTTCTCCAATTTTTTCCCTGCATATTCTGCATGTTTATTTTCGAACTCATGCATTCAGGATCTATAACTATGGATGCAGGTACGCTGTGTGCACTTCATCAGCCATCAATGCACTTGTTATGTTCCAACAATTATTCCCTGGACATCGTGAAAAAGAGAGAGAAAGTTTCATTGTCAGTGCTTCTAAATATCTTGAAAATGTACAGATGCCTGATGGTTCATGGTAAATGACTCTTCCAGGCTGGTAAACTGGAAATATTGCTTCATACCATTCCATTTATCCAACACACGAAGCATATTTACAGGTTTGGAGATTGGGGTGTGTGCTTCACATATGGCACCTGGTTTGCACTTGGAGGACTTGTAGCAGCAGGAAAGACCTATGACACATTGTAGCAGAGGAATGATGGTGGATGGGGAGAAAGCTATCGTTCATGCTCTGAAATGGTAATGCGTGTGACACTGTTAGCATGACACTAATAACAGAAAATTCATACTTGGCAAGTCTTTTAACTATATTTTCTCTCTGTCAAAAAAAAAAAAAAAAGAAATACATTCCTCTCGAAGGAGAACGATCAAATCTGGTTCACGCAGCCTGGGCATTGATGGGGCTTATTTACGACGGACAAGTAGGCTTCTTATCTAAGTTGGTTGAAGTTCCAACTAAAACTAGGGTCATCTTTCCATGATTACTTGTTATTTTTTCATTTTGCAGGCGGATAGAGACCCTAGGCCTCTCCACCATGCAGCGAAACTATTGTGAATTGTCAGATGGAAAATGGAGATTCCCACAACAGGTAAGGCTGAAAAGCACTACCATGTTTAGCATTCCATGAATTTTCCAAGCTTAGTTAGATACGCCACCAATATTGAGCACAAGAAAGAAAAATAACACATTGAGAACGGAGAATGTCATGGATAAATTTATGAGGAAATTGTGCAGGAGTACTTATGTATTGTTCATTTAACTTTAATCTTGCAGGAAATCACTGGAGCTTTCAAGAACAACTGCATGTTACACTATGCAACATACAGGAATATATTGCCATTGCGGGCTTTAGCAGAATACCGGAAAAGGGTTCCATTGCTTACCAATTGAGATTTATTCAAGTCATCATATCCTATATTGTTATTTCCATTCTGTAATCAGGGCAATGATATGTTCCCAAAAAATACGTTGCTGTATTGTTTGTTCTATTGACTCTTGAGGTATGACAATCTGCATTTATACCAACCTTATCAATAGAATTATCCTGTGTTACCATTTCAGTCTCAATTGGGCCTATAGAACCGACAAAACCTTCAGTTTAACAAATATTGAACACTTGACCTTCGAGCTCCTCGCTCAAAGTTCTCTAAGAACGAAAATAAATCCGATTAGTAAGTGATCTTAAGCTGATGGTTGTTAAAAATTCGCAACCAAAAAGGAACAAACGGAGCTAAATGCCTCAAAACATTGCACAATACATCTTTTGTGTAAGAAATCATACATGTAAGCACAAAGAAAATTTAAAAAAATTTTATTTCTTATTGTAGATCATCTCTGTTTAATTCCATGTGATTATGAAGTTAGTTTAAGAAAATTATCTTGAAATTTATAGAAAATCTCCTTAAACAACAAAGCTACTCATTCATGAAAAATAGTCGAAATATCTAATGCGGATTAAATCTAGTGATCACTTACATTCCTGTTACTTAGAGAACAATCTTTTGACACTTAGAAGGATTTTTGTATGCGGATTAATCTAATGGAACTTGATTTTTTTATCGAACACTCATATACTAATTTAAATGTCACATACTATAGTAGATGAAATCTACTACTTCTTATATAAAGAAGAAACATAGTATATGTTAGTCTATCGATATTAATAATGTCCTATTCGTTAATATTATGACTAGAGATATTTAAAAATAAGCCTTATTAATCATTGATTGAACCTCATATGTCATAACCTTTATAATTTAATTGATTAGGTTGAGGACTTTATCATTCAAATGTAAAATATATGCAATCGAAATTATAAAATTGTCATTCATTAATACATAAATATAAAAGTATATAAGAAATCCCTAAAGTCGATTAGTTTTAGGGTATACATTACAATTTGGTTATTAAACATTCTTTTTGGGTAAAAAGGCCACTCAATTCTTAAAAACGTAATTTATCCATCATCATTCTATTTGCTTTGAACATAATTAAAATTATATGTATATATTTTTTAAGGGTATAAAACAAAAAAAAAACCTCTTGTGGTAAGCCTAATATACACAAAAGCCCCTCCCCCATAGTTTAAAAACATACAACATAACACCTCATACTTTAAACTAAATTGTAAAGTTGATGGAATCTAGTAAAATTAACAGGGACGAACGAAATGACAAAAATATCCTAATATAATTAAGCAAAAGGTGGCTCGACAAAATCATTTGTTTTATTCTTTAGAGAGAGAGAATTGGGGGTTAAGGGGTAGAATAGGTATATTTGTTAAAATTTAGGTATAAAAGATTTGTTTTGAGGTTCCAGTACGTCATTTCTATTAATTTTAATAAATTTTGTCACTTTTACAATTTAGTTCAAAGTATGAGGTGTCGTTTTGTAAATTTTGAAATCATGGAGGGTTTTTCTTTATATTAGGTTTACCACAAGGGTTTTTTTGTTTTTTACCCATTTTTAATTGGCAAACCCTATTCTCAAGGGAGAATGCCACTCCTAAATTTTATTACTAAAAATATGCCATTTTATCTTCTAAAGGATTCTTGTATCATTTTGTTCTTATTTTATTTTAACCATTTGGATCGATCTTCTGAAGCGATAATTTTTTCCTAAGTTATATGTGGTAGAATCGTTATACCATAGATTTAGCCTATGTTTTTTTCTCTAATGTAATGAAATCATCTTGATGTGCTAAGTTTGTAATTTAACAGATTTTGTTTCAAGATTTGTTGATATTTTGGTTTTGTGAACAATTTGACAAGTTTAAGTAGTAAAGAGAGGGTATTTGAGGGTTAATCCTTATTAATGATTATTTTGCATGTGTTTTAATGTGTGTTTGAGATTGTCTAGGTACGTTTTTAATTATTTTTGAGTCAGTCAATCTACTAGGTTTTTAGTTGAGTTTTGCATTATGTGATTAAAGTAAAAAATTTGTATTTATATGGACTAAATTGTGTGGACTTCGTCAAGAGGGCCCTTTGTCCCTAAGCCTTTTTATTATTGGCGTGAAGCTTTTGTTGCAGCATAGGGCGAATGTACAGCTCATTGCGGGTTTTGCTCATAAAGCTTTTCCTGTCCGATATTTGGGGTGTTCGTTATTTCATGGGAGAAGTAAGAGGATTTATTTCATGGAAATGGTACAGGCGGTGATTAATAAAGTGGCATCATGAAGAAATCGTTTCCTCTCTATTGGGGGTAGGATTACTTTGATCAAACATGCTTTGGCAGGTATTCCTATCCATCTGCTGGCTGCGGCATGTCCCTTAAAGGGAGTTTTTTCAATGGTTGAGCGTGTAATGGCGAATTTTCTCTGGGGGGAGAGAGGGAAGATGGCCTTAAACATCATTGGATAAAGTGGCAGGATTTATGTTCTATGACAGCACAAGGGAGAATATGGGTTCAGTCAATGGCAGAGATTTTTACAGCATTTTCAATAGAATATGGTGGAGATTTCGGACAAGTGAGTGTTTATGGTCCGAATTCATGAAAGCCAAGTATTGTTGGTCGAACCATCCATGCATGGTAGGAGTAACTTGAACTAGCTCGCCTACCTAGCGACGATTGGTGCAAGTTAGGGATCTTGCAGAAATTCATATTTGTTGGTTGTAGCATTCAGGACAGTGTATTTTTTGGTTTGATAATTGGCTAAAGTCTGGCCCTCTATGTCAATGGTTAGATAGTAATTCGGATCACTTGGTCAAAGACTTTGTTATGAATGGACTATAGCCCTTGAGATTTCCGGTGGAATCGTCAAATGCTAGCCCAGTGGGTTCCGGACTATATAGCCTTTGAGATTTCGAGCAAGTCGACACCTTCCTCTGAGGGGACTGATTTTGTTATTTCGTGCTTAACAGAGTCTGGGAGGTTTTTGGTTGCATCTTCATATCAGGTGCTTCAGGCTGAGGAGCCGTCTTCGTTTATGTTCTTTAAGGTTTGGGATAGTGTGACAGCCTCACCTTCCCCTAAGGCAAACCAAAGGGTTCGGCGGACCGCCTGCCCAATTCTCGCTAGGACTCAGTCATACCTCAAATGAAACCGGAATAAAACCACAAGAACAAGCATAATAATAATCCAAAACTTAGAGCAAAACTTATATACATTTTTATCTCAAAAGGGAGTACAAACTCAAATACAAAGGTTTTCAATTCTTCATACATCTAGCCCGGGCCAAACGCTAGGGCGAGAATCATTACAAAATTCAAAGAACTAGACTAAGCTAGTCTATACAAGGCTCTCGTCCTTGCTCGCCTTCCCCTGTTAAGGAAAACAAAACTAAAGGTATGAGCTAAAAGTTTAGTGAGGTTCTGAACACATAATCAAACAATAAGGCCAATGCATTAACCATAGATAACCAATAATTCAAGAAACATTTACAATATAAAGCGATAAGAACATATTCATTAAAAGGATACGTGCTCATATGGAGCCATTCATTCATTCATTCTCCTTTCATTTCCTTATTCCTCCAATCATTTGAAAATGCATTTTTGTAAGTAAACCCTTCATTTACATTACCAATTGTTCATTCATTTCATTTCACCCTCTTCCAGACATTGGCCGGACTCCATCCGAAAACAAGGTAATACTCGAGTATACCAAACATTCACCCAGGGTCACCAAATCGCCCGACCGAGTCCGCTTCTAACTCGAGCCGATCGGTAATGAAGGGCAGAGCTCAGTTCAGCCAAAAGGCATACATTCATGCACAATTAACATGTAATCACTTAAACATCGAAAATTTCACATTTCATTTAGGTCGAGTGCGATAAAATACACACTCGCCAAGCAAAATTCATTTTTAACAAACATTTATCATTTAATCAAATATCCACAACAAATCATATAGTTAATGAAACATAACAAACAAAGAACACTCACCTATTTAAGCAAAATAACGTCCAAAATATTCTTCTGGATAACACCCTCAATCACCAAGGAAGCCTAATATAATCAAAAGAACACATTATGCTTCAACCATCAAAGGTTTAAGTGATTCAAAGAAAATCCGAAAACTTACTAGTACAATATATACATATGAATTTTAAAGTGAAAAGAGTACATTTAGATCAAAGAATATGAGTAACTAAGGATTTTCCAAACCAAACATAAAACTATACTCAAAAAGGTTTTTTAGAAAATTTCATCGGAAACGAATGAACAGTACCATGTCAGAATACGGCCGGATATGAAAAGACAGTTGTTCAAATTTTCGTAAAGCTCTTCGTTTGGTCCGAAACTAACTCATATGCAAAGAAATAACGTATAACAAGTGTTTTGAGTAAAATCATGTGAAAAGAAAAATAAACAAACCCTAAATTCACACCTAAAGCCTCACTTGATAAAATAGGTTTTGCGGGCGAGAAACCCTATGCAACTCTTCTTTGTTTCGAAAAGAAAATGAATAAATATTTGAAGTTCAAAACTTTACATTTGTAACTAAGTATCATGCTTAAAACGGTTGTCACATTCACCATGCGGAAAAATTCAAGTTCAAATGAAACCAAGCTCAAATAACACCATTAAGGTGGACCAAGTTATGTCCAAGCAAAGTAAGTCCAACGCATCACCAAATCACATTTCAAATCTCCCTTTTACTCACTCAAACTTCAAGCAAATAAACGAACAGCATTTTCCCTTAATTTCTTCACTTTCCATCCTACAATCAAACACCGAATCACATAACAATCAACCACAATTTCACATAGGCGATAAAATACACCTTTCGGCGTAACAACTACAACTGAAGTTACACTTATCGGATTGAAACAAATCTTATGGCGTTTCCAAGCCAAGACATATACCTACATTCCTTATGAAGACCTCCAAAG
The DNA here is from genome assembly GCF_036785885.1 of Coffea arabica. NCBI lineage: Eukaryota > Viridiplantae > Streptophyta > Magnoliopsida > Gentianales > Rubiaceae > Coffea > Coffea arabica. The sequence goes on from NC_092329.1 coordinate 42,894,934, forward strand.
CCAAATCATGCATTTTCAAGGTCAAAAATGGAAATCTCCACGAAAATAGAAAACTGTCTGTGAAACAGGGCTTATGGGCAGTCAAGGGTATTTTGGTTATTTCACAGGCTACAGTGCTCTGTTTGAGTTAAAATTTTACAGGAAGTTATAAAATATTATTTCCTACAACTTTCATGTTTTGAGCTAAGTCTAATTTGGCCTCCATCATGGCCGAATAATACTGGTCAAAATAGGGCAGAATTGAAATCTTCAAACTGAAATTTAACATAACTCTAGCTCAACCCATGAAATCTTCCACAAAACAACATCTATAACAACTATAAGCCACTAATTAACAATTAATTGAAGTAAAGAGGAAGTTCTTGGCAAAATACCTTGGAAACTTAAGAAAAATGGTAGCTTGGCTTTCCTCCTCCAAAACAACTCCACCAAAACCTTTAAACTTCCTAGTTGAGCACTTTATGGTGTAGTTTGTGATTTGGGTGGTTGAAACTCAGGATTTGAGCAAAAATTGAGGCAAGAAATGAAGAACTTTCCTCTCTTGTTTTGCTGCTCAAATGGGTCGGCCAAGGCCAAGAAAATGGAAGAAAATTGGGTCAAAAATTGGTTTTTAGTAAAGGTGAAAGTTAGGTCAAAGTCCACCTTACAATGGGTTTGTAACACTTGGCACTTTAAATGTTTAATGCTTATCTTCTCACTCCCAATTTTTAGTCTATTTAGTTAACCTATAATCATCTCCTAAGACCATATAAAATAATAACTTAGCACAAAAATTACTTAATCACCAAAATTTTATCGCACTAGCGGATCCCACGTCTATAATGCGTTTCAAATTTAACGTCCACTAACTTATACTAGGAAAATAATTTAAACTGTACTTGCTTATAAAAATACATAGAAACTTTAATATTTTAAAGGCAGTATAAAAATATAGGCAAAAATAAAATAATGCCAAGAAAATGTGAAAATTTTCGGGTTCTGACACACTTTCCCCCTTAAGAAATTTCATCCTTGAAATTTTTACCTTCCGTTGCCTCATATGACCTCAAAGCTTGTTGCTGGTCTACGGCATATACTTGTGCGGGTACTTTTGTTCGGTTTCTTCTTTCATTAGTTTGTTTCGATTTGGTTCCATTCAGTTGTTGAGTACTACACTCTCGTGACTGTTTCCTTGGGCAATTACTAACTTGATGGTCACCACTTCCACAGATCAAACACTTCCGCCCTTTCCTCCAACAATCGCTTTCGGTGTGATTTGCCTTTCCACAATATCTACAGACCAAGTGAGAAGCCACCCTTTGGCTTTCTTGAGAAATCTCCCCATGTCCGATTCGACTTCCTTTTGTAGACCTTTCATCTAACGCCCTAATGTTCATGGTGGGCGGGGTACAGGGTTCACTTTTTACACTTTAGAAGGTGCTATCGTTTCACTAAATTCCTCCAATACACTACTCGATGCACCCCTTTTTCGGGTTTGGGAGGCTTTTACCTGTGCCTTTGCATCCTCAATTCTTTGAGCTTTCTCAAGAGCCTCAGTAAAAGTATTCACTTGCACCGCCGCTAATGCCTCCTGGATTTCCAAATTTAATCCATGTATGAACCGTCTTACCCTTCGCCGTTCCGTGGCAACCAATTCAGAAGCAAACTTGGATAGTTTCATGAATTTTTTTTTCATATTTGGCCACACTTTGAGTTCCCTGGCGTAGCCCAATAAACTTCTCCTCTCTCTTCTCTTGGACTAAAGGGGGGAGGTACTTCTCGTTAAATTCTCTTATGAAATTCGCCCAGGTCCATGCAGTTTGTTCTCTTTCCCACTTTGCTTTAATAACATTCCACCACGCTCGGGCCAGTCCTTCAAAGTGGAACACCGCAAAGTTCACTTGTCTTTGCTCAATATAGTTCAAATCTGTGAAAATATTAATCATGGCCTCTAACCACTATTCAGCTGTGTCCGGATCAAGCCCTCCAACAAATTTCGGAGGTACAAATTTTTGAAACCTCTCAAGAGCTCTATCCTCACCTATCTCAGGATTCTAGGGTTGATTCACTGGCATTTGGTCTTGTTGATCTACCAGTCGTGCCAAGATATTTGTCATTTGTTGTATCGCTATTGCCATTTGGTCTCCAGCTTCGACCCTTGGTCCATGTTCTTGCACAAACTCAAATACAAAGGTTCTCAATTCTTCAAACATCCAGCTCGTGCCAAACGCTAGGGCGAGAACCATTACAAAATTCACAGAACTAGAATAAGCTAGTCTATACAAAGCTCTCGTCCTTGCTCGCCTTCCCCCGTTAAGGAAAACAAAACTAAAGGTATGAGCAAAAAACTCAGTGAGGTTCTGAACACATAATCAAACAATAAGGCCAATGCATTAACCATAGATAACCAATAATTTAAAAAACATTTACAATATAAAGCGATAAGAACACATTCATTAAAAGAATACGTGCTCACATGGAGCCATTCATTCATTCATTCTCCTTTCATTTCCTTATTTCTCCAATCATTTAAAAATGCATTTTTGCAAGTAAACCCTTCATTTACATTATCAATCGTTCATTCATTTCATTTCACCCCCTTCCAGAAGTTGGCTGGACTCCACCCGACAACAAGGTAATACTCGAGTATACCAAACATTCACCTAGAGTCACCAAATCGCCCGACCAAATCCACTTCTAGCTTGAGTCGATCGGTAACGAAGGGTAGGGTCCAGTTCAGCTAAAAGGCTTACAATCATGCACAACTAACATGTAATCACTTAAACATCGAAAATGTCACATTTCATTTTGGTCGAGTGCGATAAAATACACACTCGCCAAGCAAAATTCATTTTTAACAAACATTTATCATTTAATCAAATATCCACAACAAATCATATAGTTAATGAAACATAACAAACAAAGAACACTCACCTATTTACGCAAAATAACGTCCAAAATATCCTTCTGGATAATACCCTCAATCACCAAGGAAGCCTAATATAATCAAAAGAACACATTATGTTTCAACCATCAAAGGTTTAAGTGATTGAAAGAAAATCCGAATACTTACTAGTACAATATATACATATGAGTTTTAAAGTGAAAAGAGTACATTTAGATCAAAGGATATGAGTAACTAAGGATTTTCCAAACCAAACATAAAACTATACTCAAAAAGATTTTTTAGAAAATTTCATCGGAAACGAATAAACAGTGCCATGTCAGAAAACGGCCGGATATGAAAAGACAGTTGTTCAAAGTTTTGTAAAGCTCTTCGTTTGGTCCGAAACTAACTCATATGCAAAGAAATAACATATAACACGTGTTTTGAGTAAAATCATATGAAAAGTAAAATAAACAAACCCTAAATTCATACCTAAAGTCTCGCTTGATAAAATAGGTTTGTGGTCGAGAAACCCTATGCAACTCTTCTTTGTTTCAAAAAGAAAATATATAAATATTTGAAGTTCAAAACTTGACATTTGTAACTAAGTATCATGCTTAAAACGGTTGTCACATTCACCATGCGGAAAAGTACAAGTTCAAATGAAACCTAGCTCAAATCGCACCATTAAGGTGGACCTAGTTATGTCCAAGTAAAGTAAGTCCAATGCATCACCAAGTCACATTTCAAATCTCACTTTTACTCACTCAAACTTCAAGCAAATAAACGGACATCATTTCCCCTTAATTTCTTCACATTCCATCCTACAATCAAATACCAAATCACATAACAATCAACCACAATTTCACATAGGCGATAAAATACACCTTTCGGCATAACAACTACAACTGAAGTTACACTTATCGGATTGAAATGAATCTTATGGAGTTTCGAAACCAAGACATATACCTACATTCTTTATGAAGACCTCCAAAGCCAAATCATACATTTTCATGGTCAAAAATGGAAATCTCCACGAAAACAGAAAGCTGTCTGCGAAACAGGGCTTATGGGCAGTCAAGGGTATTTTGGTTATTTCATAGGATACAGTGCTCCGATTGAGTTAAAATTTTACAGGAAGCTATAAAATATTATTTCCTACAACTTTCATGTTTTGAGCTAAGTCTAATTTGGCCTCCATCATGGCCGAATAATACTGGTCAGAACAGGGCAGAATTGAAATCTTAAAACTGAAATTTAACATAACTCTAGCTCAACCCATGAAATCTTCCACAAAACAACATCTATAACAACTATAAGCCACTAATTAATAATTAATTGAAGTAAAGAGGAAGTTCTTGGCAAAATACCTTGGAAACTCAAGAAAAATGGTAACTTAGACTTTCCTCCCCCAAAACAACTCCACCAAAACCTTTAAGCCTCCTAGTTGAGCACTTGTATGGTGTAGTTTGTGATTTGAGTGGTTGAAACTCAAGATTTGAGCAAAAATTGAGGCTAGAAAATGAAGAACTTTCCTCTCTTTCTTTGTTCCTCAAATGGCTCGGCCAAGGCCAAGAAAAATGGAAGAAAATTGGGTCAAAATTTGGTTTTTAGTAAAGGTGAAAGTTAGGTCAAAGTTCACCTTCCAATGGGTTTGTAACACTTGGCACTTTGAATGTTTAATGCTTATCTTCTCACTCCCAATGGTTAGTCTATTTAGCTAACCTCCAATCATCTCCTAACACCATATAAAATAATAACACTTAGCACAAAAATCACTTAATCACCAAACTTTTATCGCACTAGCGGGTCCCACGTCTATAATGTGTTTCAAATTTAACGTCCACTAACTTATACTAGAAAAATGATTTAAAACTGTACTTGCTTATAACAATATATAGAAACTTTAATATTTTAAAGGCAAGTATAAAAATATAGGTAAAAATAAAATAATGCCCAGAAAATGTGAAAATTTTTGGGTTCTCACACTCTCTCCCCCTTAAGAAATTTCGTCCTCGAAATTTTTACCTTCCGTTGCCTCAGATGACCTCAAAGCTTGTTGCTGGTCTACGGCATATACTTGTGCGGGTACTTTTGTTCAGTTTTTTCTTTCATTAGTTTGTTTCAATTTGCTTCCATCTAGTTGTTGAGTACTACTCTCTCGTGACTGTTTCCTTGGGCAATTACTAACTTGATAGTCACCACTTCTACTGACCAAACACTTCCGCCCTTTCCTCCAACAATCGCTTTCGGTTTGTTTTGTCTTTCCACAGTATCTACAGACCAAGTGAGAAGCCACCCTTTGGCTTTCTTGAGAAATCTCCCCTTGTCCGATTCGACTTTCTTTTGTAGACCTTTCATCTAACGCCCCTAATATCCATGGTGGGCGGGGTACAGGATTCACTTTTTGCACTTTAGAAGGTGCTATCGTTTCAATAAATTCCTTCAATACACTACTCGATGCACCCTTTTTCTGGGTTTGGGAGGCTTTTACCTGTGCCTTTGCATCCTCAATTCTTTGAATTTTCTCAAGAGCCTCCGTAAAAGTTTCACTTGTACCTTCACTAATGCCTCCTGAATTTTCAAATTCAATCCCTGTATGAACCGTCTTACCCTTCGCCGTTCCGTGGCTACCAATTCAGAAGCAAACTTGGATAGTTTCGTGAATTTTGTTTCATATTCGGCCACACTTTGAGTTCCCTGTCCTAGCCCAATAAACTCCTCCTGTGACGCCCCCGCTTCTCCCAAGGGCGAACCCTAGGGTATCGGCGGAACGCCTGCCTAGCTCGCGCCAGGACTCGAAACACAAAACTAATAAAACTATATTAAACCAAAAGAGAACTGTTTATAATATATACAAGCACCAAAAGTTCTATTTACACCTTCAAAAGTATCGAGTCAAACCACTCTAATATACTATAACCACAACCAGCAAAAGATAGACCCTAAGGAGGGTCCTTATACAAACCACCAAAACAAAAACAAACATACTATATGTCCAACTATTACAATCAAACCTAACTATACTAGTGTACGAGCCAAAAGTCCCCGCGTCGGCCCCTGCTAAGGAAAACAAAAGGAAAGGGGTAAGCTATATGCTTAGTAAGTAAACAGGGGCGAAAGCATAAATTTCACGTAACAACAGTTACACAGTAAGAGTAAAGCAAAAGCAGAAAAATAACATCACATAATAAGGATACAGGTGGCTCCAAAGCCAATTCATGTGCCACGTATGATCTCCTGCCGACACTCCGTCGACTACAATTAATGGTCCGTAGAACTTCACTTGTACTCCCACCGTACACCTTATCACCATCTCTGGCCAGGCACCTCACAAACTTGCTCGAGCGAATGAAATTGAACTTGGTTCACAAGCTCGGGTCACAAACTTGGTCCACATAATCGGTGAACCGGATTAACAAACTTGGTGACCTCAAACCAGGTTGGACTGACTTCGACCAAGCCCTAACCGGCTCGAATAGTCCATCTAGGTCATGAGATCGGGCCCCAAACTCACAAACTTCACAAAATTTATTCAAAAGTCACCCCGAACCACAAGCTCAAGGGGTTTAGTTCCAAAATGATTCATATACATATGTCATGTACAAATATGTGCGCAAACTAGGGTTTAGGTCGAGTGCGATAAAGTACACCCTCGCCTAGGTACACTTTTCATACATATCGAAACACATAAGCAACTAACACGTAAGAGCGGCCTGAATACTTACTCAAAATACAAAAGTGGTACAAGAGCAAAATCACTTCGCGCGTGTTCGCTAGTAGTGGGCCCCACCGGCTCCACCTAGCTCACCACTGTCTGAAATAGAAGATTGCATCACATAATATCATAAACGGCTACTAATATGTCTAAAACAAGCAAAACGGCAAAATCGGCACATACGAGTGCGGAAACGGCACAGGGAAACGGGAATGGCGGCCTAGCCATTTTGCCGTCAAAATTGTTTTGAGCCTAATCGAAGTTATGAGTGTCAGATCAAGGTAAATGAGGTACCGTTGCGAAGCTAAGAGAAAATTATATAACTTTCATGAAGACCCCTAACTCCGGATCTGAACAGAGATGGGTCGAAAGTGCAGAAAACCGTTCCAGGAATTCACACTCCAATGTAACGGACAGGGTATGTTTGCTGGACTATAACTCCCAGCTCACAAATCCAAATCAGGAAATTACAAAGGTATTAGAAAGCTGAGACATAAGGCTAAAACTTTGATGTTTTGGCCAAGACCTGAATCCACTCAGAACAGAACGAAATTTGAGTGTCAAAGTACCCGTCAGAACTGTCCAGATTCAAAGGCAGTTCTGACGATTGATCTTGTTTGGATCATAACGGAAGTTACGGAACTCGGATTTCGACGTACTTTATACCGTTTCGAAGCCAAAACCAAGATCTATATTTCTTATGAAGGAGTCACCACCCAGATCGTACGGTATCAAAACCGAAAAAAGTCACGGACAGAAGCTAAACTAAAAACGCACAGAACCTGATGTTCAAAACAGGCTTGAGTATTTCATCTATAACTCATGATACCCTAATCCATTTGACCTGAAATTTTACAGAAATATTCAGGACTTAAGGGGCTACAATGTTGAAGAAGGCTACTTAGTCCAATTTCAAGTGTAACTACGTCAAAAATGTAACATACTACACCAGAATCGCAAAACAGGTTCACAAACCGTATTCTAGTACAAACATCATAAAACAGCCTACATAAGTCCAAATCCAGAAATTTCAAAGCCATACAAAATCTTAGAAACAGGGGTACATTTCATTAGAAGACCAGAACAACCAATTCTGAAGCAATTCCTGCCAAAACAACCAATTACAGGCGCAATTCTTACATTCGGGTAAAACCAGGATAGCAAGGGTAATTTCGACTTTTCTCATTCTAAGCTACTCCGATTGACCTGAAATTTTGTAGGTACCTCTAAAATGTCATTCCCTACAACTTTCATGTTTTAAGCTAAGGCCAATTCAGACTCTAACTAGGAGATACAAAACCGGACAGAATTGAAGGGTATGAAACCCTAGTCTTCCAAATTTCCCTCCAAACCAAAAAGTGCTTGCAATTAACAATCATTTACACCTACTAGCCTCATTTTAGGCCATTGCCAATCATCATACAAGGCCACACCATCAAATTCATAAATAAACAGAAAAATCACCAATAAATGGAAAACTTCACCACTTCATCCAAAATCAAGAAATAAACCACAAAATTCAACATTTTAACTACCACTAAGCACAAATTAAGCTTCATTAGGTGAAGGAGAAGGTTCATTCACTACTCACCTAGTAAAACAAGAGAGGGAGAGTTGCTTGTCACCTTAGCTTCCCCAAACACTTCACTAACACCTAATGAAGAGGTTTTATGGAGTAGAAACAAGTTTAAGTGATTGTTTTGGAGGATTTGAGCTAGATGGAAGCCAAAACTTTAAAGAGTTTTCTTTCTTCCTTTGCTAGAGAAGGCCAGCCAAGATGGAAAAGAAAAGAGTGAATTCTTGGTAATTTTTGAGATATTTTAACCAAATGGTAAGACAAGGAATAGTAGTCTTACTTAAGGACTAATCCAAGGATGACACTTGTCACCTTCATTAATGCAAGTCTATCACTTTGTTCCCTCTCACTCTAATCTATAAAGTATCCTCTAATTATCTCTTAGCACCCGATAAATTAAACCCAGTATCCGAAACTTAACCTAATCGGCCGAATTTTTCCGAACTTACCGCACTAGTGGGTCCCACGTCCGATATACGTTCTTAATTTCGCAAAAACTAACCGATACTAGAAAAATCATCTAAAATCTATATTTACTCATAAAAATTATCTGGGGAATTTTTCTAATAAAGAAAATGTGGAAAAGGGCAGGCGATAAATAAAACTCTACTTAAGCTTTCTACTATTGTAACACTAGAGGTTTGCCAATCCAGAGTTTGCCAACCATTTTCAAACTTGTTAAACCTCTGTAAACTATAACGAATCCTATTTTTTTCTTGTGCTAAAACACACACTAGAATACCGCATAAACTAGGGTTTTATCATAAGCAAAGTTAGGGTTTTCAATCTTAGCCGAGCTTAGGGTTTCTCCTTAGCCCTAAAACCTTAATTTAACCGTACAAAATAATGAATAACCCTAATATCAACTTACGAACGGACTGGGGCCTCACACCTCCTCTCTCTTTTCTTAGACTAAAGGGGGGAGGTACTTCTTGTTAAATTCTCTTATGAAATTTGCCTAGGTCCATGCAATCTGTTCTCTTTCCCACTTTGCTTTAATAACATTCCACCACGCTCGGGCCAGTCCTTCAAATTGAAACATCGCAATGTTCACTCGTCTTTGCTCAGTATAGTTCAAAACTGTGAAAATATTAATCATGGCCTCTAACCGCTGTTCAGCTGTGTCCGGATCAGTCCCTTCAACAAATTTCGGAGGTACAAATTTTTGAAACCTCTTAAGACCCTATCCTCGCCTATCTCAGGATTCTGGGGTTGATTCACTGGCATTTGGTCTTGTTGATCTACCAGTCGTGCCAAGATATTTGTCATTTGTTGTATCGCTGTTGCCATTTGGTCTCTGGCTTCGACCCTCGATCCATGTTCTTGTTCGGCTGATGTTTCCCTTTCTTCTCATGGTTCTTGGGTTCGCTTAGTTCCAAGACCACGTCTACGACTACGTCTCCCCTCCATTTTTTTTTCTCTTTTCTTTTCTTTTTCAAAAGGTAATGTAATAAATAAACGAAGTAAATTGACTAAAATAACAAGGTCTAACACACCAAATACGCAAAGAGGCATATACGCGACATAACACACCATATACACAAAGAGACATATCAAATTTGACAGATAAACAAAAGTAGCCAATATTACACATATAGGTATTAACATACCATAAACAAAAGTCATGTAGTAACAATACAAGGGCAAATGAAAAGAAAAGGCGATATGACGTCCCAGTTTCAGTTAAGATAACCCCGTCCGGTCTCTCACGTCACTTTCTATCCAAACTAGACGTCCGTTGACCTCTTGTACTCATTCTAGCCAAACAAAACCTGTTCATGTTTCCAAAATGCAAGTCTCAAGTACATAGTATCGCCTCAACTCTAGAGTACTCGGGCACGAGAATCCGAAATAAGATAATTCACATCTCGAGCTGGCCAGTCCCAAGAGTAAACTATCTACAATCGAAATTCCTACCTAACGTACCTATCTATGGTCCTCAGATACCATGTGAAAGATTTAAGGCCTATAACCTTTATGATTCATAGCTTATGCTCAAAAGAGCACTTAGCCTTTCATACTTATTCACCATTTGGCCCAAGCTCACTCCGCGCAGAGACCATGCAAAGCTGTGACAGCCCCACCTCTCCCTAAGGCGAACCAAAGGGTTCGGCGGACCGCCTGCCCAACTCTCGCCGGGACTCAGTCGTTCACTACATTGCTCAAACAGATTACAATATAAATCTCAAAGATTACATCAAATTCTCCAATAATTACATGTTATAAGCGAAGCAGAAACAATTCCCAACTATACATAAAAATGATTTCCAAATCCAAACTGTACAAGATATATGCCCTCCAGTCACGTGAATAATTACTACAAGCCTTCCTTCGCCACGAGCCCTGTGGAGGGGAATAAAATAGTTTTGGGGTGAGCTAAAAGCTCAGCGAGTAACCAGTAAAATCAGTAATCAAATCGGTTTCACAATAGTTCATTTCAATAATGTCATAAATCAAACGATAAGTCAAGAAACAATTACAACATTTACAAGAAACCATACATGAAAAGGATACGTTCGTTCGTTCATTCGTTCCTTCGTTTGTTCTCCTGTCATTCCCCTTTCCTTCATTCATTTGAAAATGCATTTTTCATTTATCAATAAAACCCTCGTTCGTTCGTTCGTTCATTCAACCTTTCCTGGACATTGACCAGGCTCCACCAACCTCCACCAACCTACTAAGTAATACTCGAGTATACCAAACGTTCACCTAGGTCACCATATCGCCCGACCGAGTCCGCTTCTGGCTCGAGTCGATCGGTAACAAGGGGCAGTGGCTAGTTCAGCCAAAAGGCTTACAATCATGCACAAGTAACATTTCAATCGTTCCATCTTTGAAAATTTCACATTTATCGAGGTCGAGTGCGATAAAGTACGCACTTGCCTAGAAAACTCATTTTGGAATTCATTGAAAGCACTTAACACGTTATCAAACAATAATACAAGTCATGAAGTCAAGAAAATACAACAAACAAGGAACACTCACATGCAAGCACGCATGATATGCAATCGAGTAAATAATGCAAGAAAACAGTTCAAAAGTAACTTTGGAAACAGTTTAGGGTCACTCACCTCCACGGCTCAGGAACCAACCATCATATATCATTGTCTTGCTCAAATCCAAGTCTTAGATTACAAACTCAATGCAATCAAGTCCTTTCAAAGTTCGGACAGCACTTCCACTAAATTTGCTTACTTTTCCAGCCGTCAAGGCTTCATTATTTCCTCAGCCAGTCCCAAAGGCACACAAATAAATTCATTCAATAACCATTCAATAAGCTCCAAGTAGTACGAGTACAATTCAAGCTAGGAAAAAGTCCGAAAATGAAAGTTAAGTTCTAAACCATAAAAAACAGTTTTTGACATCATTTTGCGGTTTCGTCACCATTGGCACTACAATTATCGGATGGAGGTACAAGATACACCGTTTCGAAGCTAAGAGATAGGGTTACAATGTTGAAGAAGGCCACTCGGTCCAGTTTCGAGTGTAGCCAGGTCCAAAATTCAATATATTACACCAGAACCGCAAAAACAGGTTCACAAACCGTATTCTGGTTCAAACATCATAAGTCAGGCTCCCTAAGTCCAAATCAAGTGATTCCAAAGCCATCCAAAAGCTAAGATACATGGCTACAATTCATCAGAAGACCTCAACAACCAATTCTGAAGTATTCCCAACCAAAATAACCAATTACAGATGCAATTATCAAATTCGGATAGAAACAGGGCAGCAGGGGTAATTCAGTCTTTTCACAAGATACGTTGCTCCGATTGACCTGAAATTTTGTAGGCATCTCTAAAATATCATTCCCTACAACTTTCATGTTTTAACCCAAGGCCAATTCGGCCTCTAACTATGAGGTACTGTGCGGGGCAGAATGTAAACAATTGAAACCCTAACTTTCCAAATTTCTTTCCAAAACAAAAATTTCTTGCAATTAACCACTTTTTCCACCTCTAGCTTCATTCTAAATCATTTCCAATCATCATTCATTGCCACAACATATGAATCATATTAAATCAGAAAAATCATCAATAATTATAAAATTTCACCAAATTCAACGAAAAATCAAGATATAATCCACAAAATTCCCTCTTAGGCTACCACAAATCATTACTTTGACATTATCAAGACCAAAGGAAGCATTCCCTAGCTACTCACCTTGAAATGCAAGAAAAGGGTCAACTTGGCACCTTAATCCTCCAAACAACTCCACTAATCACCTTAAACTAGCTTAGCAACTCACTTTTGTGGAGAAATTTGGAATTTAACCGGTAGGTTTGCAAGATTCAAGCTAGAAATGAAGGAAAATTGAAGAAACTCTCTCTCTCTTTCTCTCCTCCATGGCCGGCCAACAAGAAAGAAATAAGAAAAGATTTTTGGGTCAATTTTGTTATATGGTAAAGGTAAAGTTAAATAGTCAAAGTCAAGAGTGAATTGGATGGTGACACTTGTCACCTTTAGGTTTAAAACTTATCTTTTTGTCTCTCTCATACCAATCCATAATTATCTCTTAACACCTTGTAGAAAAATATCACTTAGCACAAAACTCCAACAAGTTGTCAAAAATATATTGCATTTACCGCACTTGCGGGTCTCACGTCCATAATACACTTCAAAATTAACGTGGACTAACTTGGATCAAGAAAATGATTTGAAAACTATATTTCCTTATAAAAATGTATAGAAAATTAATATATTGAAGAAAGCAAACTTATAGACAAGAAAACAAAATAATGTCGAGAAAATATATAAAAATTTTCAGTTTTTCACACTCATACTTTTCGGGGCGTTACAAAAGCAGGCTCTAATACCACCTGTGGCAGCTCCACCTTCCCCTAAGGGGAACCAAAGGGTTCGGCGAACTGCCTACCTGTGACAGCCCCACCTCCCCCTAAGGCGAACCAAAGGGTTCGGCGGGCTGCCTGCCCACCTCTCGCCGGGACTACGGATCCGAAACGAGCATAAACCCTACCGACCGCTCAAAAGAACTTCGAGAAGATAACATTCACTATCCGAAACCCAAACAAGCACAACAACTTTAGAGAATCCAAGAAAAGAACATTTCCAAACCCAATCAACTGAGGAACATGGCTAAACAATTTTTTATACACATGGTTACAAATTTACAATTTAAAAGGGAATTGTTTAGTCAAAATACATTTAAGATTTTCCAACCATCGAGGAGCCATACAAAAGAATACTAAACTAGCTCAACTCATGCTTCAAAATATCAGAGTCTCCAAAAGGTGGTTTCCTGTAAGGAAAACAAGGATAACAAAATGGGGTGAGGTAGAAGCTCAGTGAGGTACTAAAATAATAACAGTCAAGAACCAAGGAACTTCATGCTCAATTAATCACATAGGTGTATCAAATAAGGAGAGGAACCAAACAACTTAGATAAAAGGATACAGGTGGCTCTCAGGAGCCAAATTCTCCGTTGCAGTACTTGATCCAACTACGTTGACCATCCGTCAACTTTCAAATTAGGAAACCAGTCCAGTAGAACACCACTTTAATACCGAAACCCCGTTCACCAAACATACCCCTTACTGGGCCCGATCGCCAAACAGGAACAGGAATGGTAATACTCGAATATACCGGAATCAAGAGTTTCAATACTTAAAGATTCCATAAAAACAGGCACCCATGGATTGTCAATTTCCTCGACCAAGCCCTTGCATGGCTCGATTTAATTAACTCCCCATGAGGTTGAGCTCAGGTTTAACAGGATGATCAAGTTCAACAAGACGATCGTTGGACACACTTCCAAACGATCTCATAACAAGTTCAAATACATAACAAGTACAAGTAATAGATTCCAGTTTGTTCAGTACAGGCAAGAGAACGAGTGTGATAAAGTACACCCTCATCTCATACAAGATAAACAGTCAGGAAAGATATTCAAATAGCAAGTTGCAAGTACAGAAAACCAGTTTAGCAATAACTCAGGGGAGTGGTGTACTCACAGTTCAAATAAGGATAACTTCAAAAGTTCCCTTCCCAAGTGTGGCTTTAATCGTCGGCACCTCCTAGAACAATCAAGGCAAACACTTAAGACTTGACTCCAAGACCTAGTGTAGAATTCGCAAGTGAGACTCGGTTACGAGCCATATGCCTAGCCAAAAGAACCATTAATGCAAAGCAAAGAGGTGACCTCGGAGTAAAAGATAACAATTAGTCCTATAGGCATGAATAACCTCAAAACTCTACCTATACCAATTGACCAACTCCAAATTTGAAGTAGAAAATGAAAGTAAGGTCAATACTAGAAAAACAGGATTTTTCCAGTTTCGCGCAACCCTATATGAAAAATTATATCTCAAGTTTTGTAAGTCCAAAATTAGTAAAAGTTACACCGTTGGAAAATACATTCAAAGGGCTATAACTTGCCAGAAAACACCATGGTAAGATTCGGAACGCAAGTCAGTCGAATTCAAGCCGCAAGTTGCTGTTTTATCCAGTGGAAGACAGAACAGGTACAACATTTCAGTCAACTTTGAAAAATCACCATAAATGATACAGAGATAAATAAGGTCTGAAATTTACACAGTTTATAGCTCTATAAATCTAGTTTAAAACACAAGAAACGGAATACAATTCTGACATTCCTACATCAAGATATGGCAAATCTTCCAAGACTGGGCAGGAGCTCCTGCAACCATTTGGACAGCACTTCCCCTTGTCTTTCTTTACTTTTCCAACCAAACCTCAACACCCAATCACAAACTATCAAACACCTTCAATTAGAGCCACAATACCCTTCAACCCAACCAAATGGTAGCTCAACAAAGAAACCCTAGAAAAGTCCCAAGTATAAACCTTAAAACCAAAAGACAGTTTTGACGTCATTTAGCGGAATTAACACAACTAAAGCTATCATTGTCAGACTGGGGTGTAATTTACACTGTTTCGAAGCTAAGAGGAAGGGCTACAATGTTGAAGAATGACACTCTGTCCAGTTTGTAGTGGAACTAGGTCAAAAGTTCAGTACACTAAACCAGAACTGCAAAAACAGGTTAACAAACCGCATTCTGGTTAAACATCCATAATTCAGGCTACAAAAATCCAATTCAGGTGATTCCAAAGCCATCCAAAAGCTAAGAGTCCAGGCTACATTTCTTAAGAAGGCATCAAAACCCAAATCAGTAGTATTCCTGATCAAATTAGCCAATTACAGAAGCAATTATCAAGTTCGGGTAGAAACAGGGCAGCAGGGGTATTTCATTCTTTTCATAGGGTACATTGCTCCGATTGAGCTAAAATTTTGCAGGTATCTCTAAAATCTCATTCCCTACAACTTTCATGTTTTAACCCGAGGCTAATTCGGCCTCTAACCATGATGAACAGTGCCAGACAGAATGTAGGACATGAAACCCTTGCTTTCCAATTTTCCTTCCAAAACAGAAATTTCCTGCAATTAACCACTTTTTCCACCTTCTAACTTCCTTAAATATCATTTCCAATCATCATACATGAACACATAATAATAATCATATGAAAACAGAAAAATCATCAATAATTATAAAACTTGACCAATTCAACCAAAAATCAAGATATAATCCATAAAATTACATCTTAAACTACCACCAATCATGAATTAAACATCATTAGATGGAGGAGAGGGGTTCCTTCACTACTCACCTTAGCAACACAAGAGAGGGAGTAACTAATCACCTTAGCCTTGCAAACAACTCCTCTAAACACCTCACAACCACTCACTTAAGGGTTTTTATGGAACAAATGCAAGATTAAATGGTTAGTTTGTTGAATTTGAGCAAGATTGAAGCAAGACTTGGAGAGCTTTTTCCTTTCTTTTTGTTGAAGAGAGCCGGCCACTATGAGCTTGGAGATGAAGTGATTTTTGATCAATTTTTTGTTTATTTAGTAAAATGGTAAAAGAATCAATAGTAGTTAAAAAGTGAGAATTAATCTCTAAGTGACACTTGTCACTTTCATTAATGCATCTCTATCTCTTTGTTTCCTCTCACACCAATCCAAATAGCAACTTCTAATTATCCCATAACACCCAATAATTTAAATCCAGTATCCAAAACTTAAGCTAATTGGCCGAATTTTTCCGAACTTTCCGCACTAGCGGGTCCCACATCCGATATACGCTCTTAATTCCTCAAAAACTAACCAATACTAGAAAAATCATCCAAAAACTATATTTACCCATAAACATTATCTTGAAAATTTCCTAATAAAAAAAATGCAGAAAACAAGCTATTAAAGAGAATAGAACCTAGAAAATGAAAAAAAATTACGAGTTCTCACACTCTCTCCCCCTTAAAAGAATTTCGCCCTCGAAATTCCTTATCATCGCCTTTTCCGGGATACAAAATTTTACTACTTCCCTCTCACAATCAAATTGAGTATCGCACCTAGCTAACCAAACCGTATCCCTTCACTAACCAAGCTCATTGAATTCTTTCATGTAGTTTCCGTTCCTTCTCAAATTGAACTCAATATACCCCATTCTAGTGGTCAAACAGTAGAATACCAGAATCTTTACCTTCCACGTCTTCAAACGAGTTAGGGGCTTGATGTTGCTCTAGGGCATACACCCGAGTCGACACCTTTGGTCCATTCTTCTGCCCCTTCGACTGGTCAGGGTTGGTCATGGTTGTCTGTTGGCTCCTACTCCCTTCTCGCGATCGGCTTGGGCAATTTGCGATTTGATGATCTGCGCTCCCACAACGCAGACATTTTCTTCCTTTCTTCCAGCAGACATCCCCCGTGTGATTTGGCTTCCCGCAGTACCCGTAGACTGAGCCTCTCTGTGAGGCACCACTTGACATCCTCGGTAATTGTGCTCCCCCATTTCCCCTTCCAATCTTAGGAGGTGTACCCTTATTCGCTTGCTCTGAGGTACTTCCAGGAAATCCCCTTTTCTTAGCTTGAAAGTTTCTACCTTGAAATCTTGCGCTTTCCACCTGTTGAGTTTTCTCCACTGCGTCACTAAAGGTCTTGAGTTGGGCTACAGCCAGGTCTTTCTGGATCTCAACGTTTAATTCTTGGACAAAATGCCTTATCCTCCTTTGCTCAGTCACAATTAACTCGGGAGCAACCTTGGATAACCTGGTGTACTGGCTTTCATATTCGGCGACGGTTTGAGTTCCCTGGCGGAACCTAATAAACTCATCTTCTTTCTTTTCCTGGATCAGGGGTGGAAAATATTTCGTGTTGAACTCTCTCATGAAAGTCACCCACGTCCTTAGGGTTTGTTCTCTTTTCCATTTCAGTCTTATGATGTTCCACCAAGAACGGGCTGCTCCCTCCAGTTGGAAGACAGCAAATGTGACTTGTCGCTCATCGGTATAATGTAATGCAGCAAATATATCAATCATCTTCTCTAACTATCTCTCGGCCACGTCAGGGTCTGGTCCTCCTAGAAATTTCGGTGGTAAGAACTTCTGAAATAGTTCAAGGGCTTTATCCTCACTCTCGGTATGATTACCAGGATTTCCCGGCTAATGCATAGGATTTTGACCTTGATGTTCTACTACGTGTGCCAAAAGGTCGGTCATCCGTTGAATGGCTGAGGCCACTTGTATGTTCGGATCAATCCTGGATTCAGGGTTTGGTTCAGACGTAGTTCCCCTTGTATCACCTTCGGTCGTGGGTTGCCTACTTCCGCGACCACGACCACGTCCACTACGGGTGCCTTCCATATGGCTTAACCAGTCTAGGGTTGGACCACGACTACGGTATTAAAACCAAAGTGTGCAGGTGCAAGTGATAAAAGTAGGTAATATACATATATCACATCTAACACAGACAGATCACACAGTAGCAGTCAATTAGATACAAGCAAAAGGAACCATCATGAATATTGCTAACTAGACCAATGGTGCAAGACCAACCAACTAAAAGCTATCCCTCTCTAGGGTTCCAGGCACGATCTAGGAGAATAATACAATTTATATCTTAGGCAAGGCTAATCATCCGTAATGAAACCCTAACACATCACAAGACGTTCCATAGAATCAAATTTCTAGTCCACCCAAGTCATTTCTAACCTAGGCTCTTGTCCATTTAGTAGTCGGGCACAAGAATCCCGAAATAAGATAATTTCACAACTCGGGCTGGCCAGTCCCAAGAGTAATTCATCTACAATCGAGATTCTTACCTGACCTACAGATCTACTATGTCAAAGCACCATGATAAAGGTTTAAAACTTATAACACTTCACGATCAACAACTTATGCTCAAATAGCACTTAAACCTTCGTACATATTCACGGAATCGAAACCATAACACCACTTGGCCCAAGCTCACTCCGCACAGAGACCACGCGAAGCAGCTCTGATACCACCCGTGACAGCCCCATCTCCCCCTAAGGCGAACCAAAGGGTTCGACGGGCCGCCTGCCCACCTCTAGCCGGGACTACGGATCCGGAACGAGCATAAACCCTACCGACCGCTCAAAAGAACTTCGAGAAGATAACATTCACTATCCGAAACCCTAACAAGCACAACAACTTTAAATAACCCTAGAAAAGAACGTTTCCAAACCCAATCAACTGAGGAACATGGCTAAACATTTTTATATACACATGGTTACAAATTTACAATTCAAAAGGGAATTGTTTAGTCAAAATACGTTTAAGGTTTTCCAACTATCGAGAAGCCATACAAAAGAATACTAAACTAGCTCAACTCATGGTTCAAAATATCAGAGTTTCCAAAAGGTGGTTTCCTGTAAGGAAAACAAGGATAACAAAACGGGGTGAGCTAAAAGCTCAGTGAGGTACCAAAATAATAACAGTCAAGAACCAAGGAATTTCATGCTCAATTAATCACATAGGTGTATCAAATAAGGAAAGGAACCAAACAACTTAGATAAAAGGATACAAGTAGCTCTCAGGAGCCAAAGTCCCCGTTGCAGTACTTGATCCAACTACGTTGACCCTCCGTCAACTTTCAAATAAGAAAACCAGTCCAGAAGAACACCACTTTAACACCGAAACCCCGTTCACCAAACATACCCCTTACCGGGCCCGAACGCCAAACAGGAACAGGAATGGTAATACTCGAATATACCGGAATCAAGAGTCTCAATACTCAAAGATTCCATAAAAACAGGCACCCATGGATTGTCAATTTCCTCGACCAAGCCCTTGCATGGCTCGATTTAATTAACTCCCCATGAGGTTGAGTTCAGGTTTAACAGGATGATCAAGTTCAACAGGACGATCGTTGGACACACTTCCAAACGATCTCATAACAAGTTTAAGTACATAACAAGTACAAGTAATAGATTCCAGTTTGTTCAGTACAGGCAAGAGAACGAATGTGATAAAGTACACCCTCGTCTCATACAAGATAAACAGTCAGGAAAGATATTCAAATAGCAAGTTGCAAGTATAGAAAACCAGTTTAGCAATAACTCAGGGGAGTGGTGTACTCACAGTTCAAATAAGGATAACTTCAAAAGTTCCCTTCCAAGTTTGGCTTTAATCGTCGGCACCTCCTAGAACAATCAAGGCAAACACTTAAGACTTGACTCCAAGACCTAGTGTAGAATTCGCAAGTGAGACTCGGTTATGAGCCATATGCCTAGCCAAAAGAACCATTAATGCAAAGCAAAGAGGTGACGTCGGAATAAAAGATAACAATTAGTCCTATAGGCATGAATAACCTCAAAACTCTACCTATACCAATTGACCAACTCCAAATTTGAAGTAGAAAATGCAAGTAAGGCCAATACTAGAAAAATAGGATTTTTTCAGTTTCGCGCAGCCCTATATGAAAAATCATATCTCAAGTTTTGTAAGTCCAAAATTAGTAAAAGTTATACCGTTGGAAAATACATTCAAAGGGCTATAACTTGCCAGAAAACACCATGGTAAGATTCGGAACACAAGTCAGTCGAATTCAAGCCGCAAGTTGCTGCTTTATCCAATGGAAGACAGAACAGGTACAATATTTCAGTCAACTTTGAAAAATCACCATAAATGGTACAGAGATAAACAGGGTCTGAAATTTACGTAGTTTATAGCCCTATAAATCTAGTTTAAAACGCAACAAATGGAATACAATTCTGACATTCCTACATCAAGATATGGCAAATCTCCCGAGACTGGGCAGGAGCTCCTGCAACCATTTGGACAGCACTTCCCCTTGTCTTTCTTTACTTTTCCAACCAAACCTCAACACCCAATCACAAACAATCAAACACCTTCAATTAGAGCCACAATACCCTTCAACCCAACCAAATGGTAGCTCAACAAAGAAACCCTAGAAAAGTCCCAAGTATAAACCTTAAAACCAAAAGACAGTTTTGATGTCATTTAGCGGAATTAACACAACTGAAGTTATCATTGTCGGACTGGGGTGTAATTTACACTGTTTTAAAGCTAAGAGGAAGGGCTACAATGTTGAAGAAGGCCACTCAGTCCAGTTTGTAGTGCAACCAGGTCAAAAGTTCAGTACACTAAACCAGAACCGCAAAAACAGGTTAACAAACCGCATTCTGGTTAAACATCCATAATTCAGGCTACAAAAATCCAATTCAGGTGATTCCAAAGCCATCCAAAAGATAAGAGTCCAGGCTACATTTATTAAGAGGGCATCAAAACCCAAATCAGTAGTATTCCTGGTCAAATTAGCCAATTACAGAAGCAATTATCAAGTTCGGGTAGAAACAGGGCAGCAGGGGTATTTCAGTCTTTTCATAGGCTACATTGCTCCGATTGAGCTAAAATTTTGTAGGTATCTCTAAAATATCATTCCCTACAACTTTCATGTTTTAACCCAAGGCCAATTCGGCCTCTAACCATGATGAACAGTGCCAGGCAGAATGTAGGACATGAAACCCTAGCTTTCCAATTTTCCTTCCAAAACAGAAATTTCCTGTAATTAACCACTTTTTCCACCTTCTAGCTTCCTTAAATATCATTTCCAATCATCATACATGACCACATAATAATGATCATATGAAAACAGAAAAATCACCAATAATAATAAAACTTCACCAATTCAACCAAAAATCAAGATATAATCCATAAAATTACATCTTAAACTACCACCAATCATGAATTAAACATCATTAGATGGAGGAGAGGGGTTCCTTCACTACTCACCTTAGCAACACAAGAGAGGGAGCAACTAATCACCTTAGCCTTCCAAACTACTCCACTAAACACCTCACAACCACTCACTTAAGGGTTTTTATGGAACAAATGCAGGATTAAATGGTTAGTTTGTTGGATTTGAGCAAGATTGAAGCAAGACTTGGAGAGCTTTTTCCTTTCTTTTTGTTGAAGAGAGCCGGCCACTATGAGCTTGGAGATGAAGTGATTTTTGATCAATTTTTGGTTTATTTAGTAAAAAGGTAAAAGAATGAATAGTAGTCAAAAAGTGAGAATAAATCTCTAAGTGACACTTGTCACTTTCATTAATGCATCTCTATCTCTTTGTTTCCTCTCACACCAATCCAAATAGCAACCTCTAATTATCCCATAACACCCAGTAATTTAAACCCAGTATTCAAAATTTAACCTAGTTGACCGAATTTTTCCGAACTTTCCGCACTAGCGGGTCCCATGTCCGGTATACGCTCTTAATTCCTCAAAAACTAACCAATACTAGAAAAATCATTCAAAAACTATATTTACTCATAAACATTATTTAGAAAATTTCCTAATAAAAAAAATGCAGAAAACAAACCATTAAAGAGAATAGAACCTAGAAAATGAAAAAAAAATTACGGGTTCTCACACTGCCCTGTTCTCGCCGGGACTCAGTCATACCTCAAATGAAACCGGAATAAAACCACAAGAACAACCATAATAATAATCCAAAACTTAGAGCACAACTTATATACATTTCTATCTCAAAAGGGAGTACAAACTCAAATACAAAGGTTCTCAATTCTTCATACATCCAACCCGTGCCAAACGCTAGGGCGTGAACCATTACAAAATTCAAAAAACTAGACTAAGCTAGTCTATACAAAACTCTCGCCCTTCCTCGCCTTCCCCTGTTAAGGTAAACAAAACTAAAGGTATGACCTAAAATCTCAGTGAGGTTTCGAACACATAATCAAACAATAAGGCCAATGCATTAACCATAGATAACCAATAATTCAAGAAACATTTACAATATAAAGTGATAAGAACACATTCATTAAAAGGATACGTGCTCATATGGAGCCATTCATTCATTCATTCTCCTTTTATTTCCTTATTCCTCCAATCATTTGAAAATACATTTTTGTAAGTAAACCCTTCATTTACATTACCAATCGTTCATTCATTTCATTTAACCCCCTTCCGGATGTTGGCCGGACTCCACCCGACAACAAGGTAATACTCGAGTATACCAAACATTCACCTAAGGTCAGCAAATCACCCGACCAAGTCCGCTTCTGGCTCGAGTCGATCGGTAACGAAGGACAGGGGCCAGTTCAGCCAAAAGGCTTACATTCATGCACAACTAACATGTAATTACTTAAACATCGAAAATTTGACATTTCATTTAGGTCGAGTGCGATAAAGTACACACTCGCCTAGCAAAATTCATTTTTAACAAACATTTATCATTTAATCAAATATCCACAACAAATCATATAGTTAATGAAACATAACGACCAAAGAACACTCACCTATTTACACAAAATAACGTCCAAAATATCCTTCTGGATAATACCCTCAATCACCAAGGAAGCCTAATATAATCAAAAAAACACATTATGCTTCAACCATCGAAGGTTTAATTGATTTTAAAAAAATCCGAATACTTACTAGTACAATATATACATATGAGTTTTAAAGTGAAAAGAGTACATTTAGATCAAAGGATATGAGTAACTAAGGATTTTCCAAACCAAACATAAAACTATACTCAAAAAGGTTTTTTAGAAAATTTCATCGGAAACGAATGAACAGTGCCATGTTAGAATACGGCCGGATATGAAAAGACAGTTGTTCAAAACTTGACATTTGTAACTAAGTATCATGCTTAAAACGGTTGTCACATTCACCATGCGGAAAAGTATAAGTTCAAATGAAACCTAGCTCAAATCACACCATTAAGGTGGACCTAGTTATGTCCAAGTAAAGTAAGTCCAACGCATCACCAAATCACATTTCAAATCTCACTTTTACTCACTCAAACTTCAAGCAAATAAACGGACAGCATTTCCCCTTAATTTCTTCACTTTCCATCCTACAATCAAATACCAAATCACATAACAATCAACCACAATTTCACATAGGTGATAAAATACACCTTTCGGCATAACAACTACAACTGAAGTTACACTTATCGGATTGATACGAATCTTATGGAGTTTCAAAACCAAGACATATACCTACATTCCTTATGAAGACCTCCAAAGCCAAATCATGCATTTTCATGGTAAAAAATGGAAATCTCCACGAAAACAGAAAACTGTCTACGAAACAGGGCTTATGGGCAGTCAAAAGTATTTCGGTTATTTCAAAAGCTACAGTGCTCTGATTGAGCTGAAATTTTATAAGCCACTATAAAATATCATTTCCTACAACTTTCATGTTTTGAGCTAAGTCTAATTTGGCCTCTATCATGGCAGAATAATGCTGGTCAGAACAGGGCAGAATTGAAATCTTAAAACTGAAATTTAACATAACTCTAGCTCAACCCATGAAATCTTCCACAAAACAACATCTATAACAACTATAAGCCACTAATTAACAATTAATTGAAGTAAAGAGGAAGTTCTTGGCAAAATACCTTGGAAACTCAAGAAAAATGGTAGCTTAGACTTTCCTCCACCAAAACCTTTAAGCTTCCTAGTTGAGCACTTGTATGGTGTAGTTTGTGATTTGGGTGGTTGAAACTCAGGATTTGAGCAAAAATTGAGGCTAGAAAATGAAGAACTTTCCTCTCTTGTTTTGCTCCTCAAATGGGTCGGCCAAGGCCAAGAAAATGGAAGAAAATTGGGTCAAAAATTGGTTTTTAGTAAAGGTGAAAGTTAGGTCAAAGTCCACCTTCCAATGGGTTTGTAACACTTGGCACTTTAAATGTTTAATGCTTATCTTCTCACTCCCAATGGTTAGTCTATTTAGCTAACATCTAATCATCTCCTAACACCATATAAAATAATAACACTTAGCACAAAAATCATTTAATCACCAAAATTTTATCGCACTAGCGGGTACTACATCTATAATGCGTTTCAAATTTAACGTTCACTAACTTATACTAGGAAAATGATTTAAAGCTATACTTGCTTATAAAAATACATAGAAACTTTAATCTTTTAAAGGCAAGTATAAAAATGTAGGCAAAAATAAAATAATGCCTAGAAAATGTGAAAATTTTCGGATTCTCACAAATAGTCTTGTCCCTATAAAAATATCCTTTTTTATGGCGAGGCTTCTGCGGGATTGGTTGCCATTGGCAAACTCACTGTATAGATTTGGTATTCATGGACCATCAAAATGTTTTTGTTGCCAGCAGCCTCAAGTAGAGTCACTTGATCATGTGTTCTTTGAAGGAGATTTTGCTAGGCAGCTGTGGACCTTCTTTAGTAGTGTGGCTGGAATATATTATCGAGGGGTTGGCATTAGATCTCCATTGTCTGGGTGATGGTAGCAGTTAAGGCGAAATGGTGGTTTGGACCTCCTTTTTGGTATCTTAGCAAGCCTGATGTGTTGGCATATTGGAAGGCTCGAAATTTTGCTGTCTTTGAAGGGCGGTGCCTTCGCGTGCACATTGTGTATAATAGCATTCTAATGGATTTGGTGGCATTGGTGGATAAAACATTTCGGCAAGAGGTGATGCGTTATGTTTCATGGGAAACCCTATATTCTAGTGTTGCTGCTTGGGAAGCTCGTCTTTCTTATTGGTTAGGTGTTTGGGAGAGACCTCTGCAGGGCCAGTATAAGCTAAATACGGATAGTTTTCCTTAGGGAATCCGGATGCAAGTAGTGGTGGTGGAATTTTGAGAGATTCGAATGGCGCCTTCATTTTTGCCTTCTCTATCCCACTCGGGGTATTTACCAGTTTTCAAGCTGAGGTTAAAGCTCTTATTTTTGGGGTCGAGCAATGTTGTCAGCAAGGCTATTCTCATATTCATTTGGGGGTAGATTCACTTGTGCTAGTGAATGTTCTCCAAGATAAATATGACTGTCCTGGGTTTGTTAGGTCAGAAATAAGATGCTTTGAAGGAGAAGATAGGCTTGTCTGTGACAGTGGTCATTGCTATAGGGAAGTGAATCAGGTTGTGGATGCGTTGTCGAAGGTTGGGGCATAATCATCCTCGGTCACTGTTTATAATTCTTGCTCAGAGTTACCAAGGCTAGCGCGGGGTGCCTTTACTCTAGATAAAGCGGGAACTCCCTGTATTCATAGAAGAGTTAGCCGGTAGTATTCAATGTTGCTTTCATGTACTAACTAGAGGCAGGGTTTATGTCCCTCTCCTTTGTTATTTGTTCTTTATTTTAGACTCAAATAATATTTGGGGGTGGTGTCCCTCACTGTGTACGGAGTTAGCCAAAAAAAATTGATCAAGGATGATTGTGGTGAATGGTAGAAGATGATTGAAGCCTTTCTTTAATGATTTGAAATTGATTTCGAGTGAATATGAAGTGTAAAGGATAAAAGAATGAAGTACAACCAAGAGCCGAGGAGAAAATGCGCAAAAATGGAGAGATTTTGATCACAGCCAAACCTATGGCCTGTTGCAACCAGAAAATAGAATTTGCTCCATCAAGCACCGTATAGAAAATAAGCTAGGCCAACTGACATGGCGGTTACAGGTTTCCCTGACCACCTTAGGTCACTTTTCCTCTCTTTTTTCTCTACCTTTTTACAGCCTCCCACACACACATATACATGAGATTTTAGGGAATATTTTTGTGGCAGCTTGGAGGTGAGAAACATGTAATTTTCAGCTACAAATACCTAGTTCTTTAGATTAGTGTAGGATTTTTGTATTTTTACAACTAAAATTTGGGGGAAGGTTAAGATTCAAGAACAAGAAGATTTTCTTTTGTCACTTTGGCAAAAGAATTTCTTTCATCACTCTTTATTTCTTGTAACTTGAATTCATTGTTTAGTTAAAATAAAATAATTTTTTTTTCAATCATTTCATTATTTTTTGTTAAGTTTCACTTCTAGAGTATGGATAAACTTGCTATGCTTATTATGTGATATTTTCTTGGTTAACGGAGTTTATACTTTGTACAAGCTATCTAGTACTTT
The DNA here is from genome assembly GCF_036785885.1 of Coffea arabica. Taxonomy (NCBI): domain Eukaryota; kingdom Viridiplantae; phylum Streptophyta; class Magnoliopsida; order Gentianales; family Rubiaceae; genus Coffea; species Coffea arabica. Next base: position 42,921,292 of record NC_092329.1, read on the forward strand.
GGATATCTCAATCATGATTGGTTATCTAAAATTATTTAATGATGTAGAAAAAGTAAAAAAATTCAATATCAGTTCATGAATGTTCTAAACTTAGGGTATGCACTTACAAAAGTAGAGTTGCACCTTTTTTCTAAATTTCTCTATTTCTCTCGGTCTCTTTGTCTCTCTGTCTATCTCTCTGTCTATCTCTCTCTCTCTCTCTCTCTGTCTCTCATTTATTTTGTCCAACATGTGACTTGAGTATATACATTGATGACAATGTATGATTTAAATGTGTGGGAAAGGAATTTGAAATTTTTGAAAATTTCATTCTCGATGTTGAGACAAGTTGTGTTTTGGGTATTTTCAAATGTGGTTGTGTTTTTCTTTGTGTAATTGTGGATGACCTCATAACTTGAGAATCTTCGAAAATTTTCATCACTTGATTATGTTTGTTTTGATTCTAGGGAAAGTAAGCTTGTGCAAAAAGGGAAATTATGCCAAGTTTTCATGTTAAATGAAAGACATTGTTCATAGTTTCATTATGTAATGTTGTGTGATTAATATGGTTGATAAATGTAATCCTTTTCTTGCACTTATTCCTTCAATCTTTGTCTTGAATTAGACGGTGAAAAAAGATTAAGTGTCTTTCAAAAAAAGGGAAAAAATAAGAGAAAGAAAGCAAAGAGAATACAAAAATAGAAAAAAAAAAAGAGAGTAATTGTTTAGAGTGAATAGAATTTTGAATGTAATTGTTTAGACAATTTTTGAAGGTTGTATATTTTGGGAATGTTGATGTACTTCTGGTATCTTGTGATGTAAGACTTGAATGTTATTAAGGAAGCGACCTTTCTTGATATTTTTGACTTCTAGTATCGATTGATTATCCATAAGTTAAATTCGTCTCGTAGTGAGTCCTGGCGAGAGCTAGACAGGCGTCCCACCGATACCCTTTGGTTCGCCTTAGGGAAAAGTGGAGGCGTCACAGTTGGTATCAGAGCACTAGGTTTAGAGATCTATTTGGGAGATATATTAGAGACTTTACCCTAAAGAATAGGAATGAGATAACTTAGTTATATCTTAAGTGATATTTGAGCCAGTTAATGACTTTAAGTTTCTAACCTAGAAATTGTGGTTGTTTTGTAGGGATGGAGAATGGTAATGGAGGACACGCTGCTAATGGTAATGGTCATGCTAATGGCCATGTGGAGCCCCTTAGACCTATTTACTATTGAGCACTTGGTGGAGGATCTCGTGTGCGTTTCTGGCCTTCTTCTAGGTTTCTCCGATGTCTCTGTAGGGCGACACATGAGTACCCTAATGACCTAGTACTGTCCATTGACGATGAGCATCGTCAGTTGGTGAATACCAACAGAGCTTTACTTCAGGAGATTGAGGAGCTGAGCTTTATGGTGAACGCTTAGGGTGATAGGATTGCAGAGCAAGAGGGGATGGTATTGGATGAGCTGGCTAGGGCTGAGGCTGCTCGTGATGAGCTACAGAGGACTAGAGCTTGACTGGCTAGAGTAGTCGAGAAGGTTAAGGATCGGACTGCTGGGATATTGGCTGACACCACTATGCTGATAGATGAGGTGGTGGAGTTAGTCGAGAGCCCGATTCCTGAGGGCACTGAGGAGGATCCGGAGGAGAACCCTGAGGAGGAGGTTCTACCTAATAGTCCTGTTGAGGATTAGACTAGGAGTGATAGATCTTTTGACTTGTGCAGTTAGGATTAGCTGGCATGGTGCTAGTTCAAAGGCCATTGTATTTTGTTTGACTGTGTGGCCTACTTTTGAGGCATCTAAATCTACTTTTAACGTGCATGATTAATTGCACTTTTGTGGCACCTGTGTGCCATATTTTTGTAAATGCCCCATGACTTGCTAATTGTATGAACCTTAAAGTGTTAATATATGTTAGTTATCATTCTTTCCAATGAATTCATGTTGGCTCTTATTTTGAGTGTTTTCCTCGCGTAATTACTTTATTTCTTGCATTAGGCATAACTAGGATTATGGACGGCCGAAGGAATGGTAGAGGTCATGGGTGCGGGGCTAGGCAAACCCAACCTCAAAGGGATGATCAAAGATCGGCAACTGGGCCGACCCAAGAACAAGGAAATGTAGAGGGTAACCAAGTAGCTACTGCCATTAATCGGATGACCGATATCCCAGAACGATTAGTAGAGTGACAGGGTCCAGGGCCAATTAACCAACCCGGGACCTAGGATAGAGGGGATGATAGAACCTTGGAGAGATTTTTGAAATTTGCCCCACCTAAGTTTATTGGGGGACCTAATCTAGAGGTAGCGGAGAACTGGCTGGAACGAATGGCTAGTATTTTCACTGCCTTAGACTATACCGAAGAGAGGCGAGTGAACTTTATTGTCTTTCAGTTTGAGGACGTTGCCCGTGCTTGGTGGGACGTAATAAGGGGAAAGTGGGAAAGAGCGCAGACCCCTTGGACTTGGGAACACTTCATGAGGGAGTTCAATGAGAAGTTTCTTCCGCCTCTGATCCAAGAGAAGCGGGAGGACGAATTCATAAAGTTGAGACAAGGAACCTTTAGCGTGGCCAAGTATGAGGGGAAGTTCACTAAACTTTCTAAGTACGCTCCCGAATTGGTGATTAATGAGCGAAAAGGATAAGACGTTTTGTGAAAAGGCTTAATGTGGAGATCCAGGAAGGGTTGGCAGTAGCCCAAATCTCTACGTTCACTGAAACTCTGGAGAAAGCGCAGAGAGTTGAAAGCGCAAGGCTGCAAGTTAGGGACTTCCATACTAAGAAAAGAAACATTTCTAGCTATTCCTCTGAACAAGCTAGTAAAAGTGCCCCACCTTCCAAGATGGGAAGGGGAACGGGAGGAGTAAGGACCGTTGGAGCTCCAAGAGGAAATTTATCAAGAGGAGGTCGTAGTAGGCAAGGTCGAGCGAGAGGAACACCTTTTGGTGGTCAGACCGTGAGTCCTCAAGTTAATTGTGACTACTGTGGTAAACCCAATCATACGGAGAATGATTGTTATTCTCTTCCAATAATATTGCCAAAGTGGCTAAAAATAACATAAAATATCATTCAAATATAGCGTAAATTAGTAACGTATCAATTAAATGGCTCTTAAATTGTGTTTTGTAGGTATTAAGAGATTGAGGACCATTCGCAATAAAGATTAGAAGATGATTGGGTGACGTCATTAAAGATTTAAAGAAGATTCTCAACTTATGTGAAGTTTAAAGAAGGATGGTTGAAATGCCATCACAAAACATGAAAGAAAAAAACGCACAAAAAGGAGCTTGGAAGGAACCACTGCAGGCCAGAGCTTTGTTAGGACTGGCCACAGCAGTGGCTCGAACCAAAAATTGAACCTGAAGCAAAAAATCATCCTGTCTAGCGTCGGACAAGTACTGGTCAAGATCGGTTTCACCGTTGGCTGGTCAAGGTGGTTAGGGTTTCCCTAGCTACCTCACCCCTTTTTCCACCTCTTTTTCTTCATCATTTTACAGCCTCTTAGCCTCCCTATAGATACATACAGGAGTATAGGGATTTTATAGGAGAAATTTAGAGGCTTAGTTAGGTTATTTTCCTTAGCAAAAGCTCTAGTAGCTTTCATTACAGTGACCTACTCGTATTTACTTAACTTGGAAGGAAGTTAGAGGAAGAAGGACAAGGAGCTCTCAACTATTTTGGAATAAGAGTTTTTCAACCCTTTTTCTTTCACTAATTTTGTACTAAACTCTGTGTTTCATTTGAACCAAATGACGATTCTTTCTTCCCAGTATTTCCTGTCTAGCTAAACTTTAATTTGCTAGTGTTGATGTGGAATCACTTACATGGTGATTATGAATTGATTATGGTTGATTATTGATCTATCATGTATTTGTTGGTTCATGCATCTCTTGTTTTATATTTGTAATCACCTAATCATTAATTGCAAACCATCTTATCTATTGAATGATTCAACTAAGGTTGTGCCTCGATAAAAGATTGAAATGCATGAATCCTAGGAAGTAAGTAGGCTCACGAAACATGATAAGTGTCCATACCAAGTACCTCTTCTTGTGAGCCATTGCCACAATGATATAGTGGTTGTTTAGACATATTTTGTGCTTCCGTATTCACAATCCATTTAGAAAGAGTATGAGCAATCAAAACATGCATGCACATACAAATTTTTTTGGGAGCAAGGATAAGGTTTATCTTGCCGTGTTCAGTGCAATCATGAGTGAAGTGACCCATTTTCTAATAGTTGTAACACATTTTTCTTGGCTTTCTTGCATTTACGGCACTCGTTTTTTTTCCGTGTTTGGAGCAAATTTGTAGCTTTATCATTTCTTTCGCCCTTTCGTTGTCCATTACTCTTAAACTTACTATCGTTACACTGCCCAACTTGTGCAACCGAGCTGTAGTATGGTTGGCACCCACACGCTGTGCTTCGAATCTAAATGATGCAAAATGTCATGAAAATTTTGTATTGACTTATTGTAGGTAAGAGCCAGCATCACTTGGCCACAAGTAAGCTCAGGAATAGACCTTATCATTGCGAGAACCTATTGTTCATCGGTGAGTTCATTATCAGCTAGCCTTAGCTCTCTTGTCATGTCAAACATAGCCCTTATGTGTTCAGCCATGCTTTGGTGCAGCTCCAATTAATACTGGTTGAATTTAAAGAGGAGCGTATGCAGCATATTTCAACCTCAACTGGTCTCATATATCTCCAGCAGTTTGGAAGTTCTCAAACCCCCCAGTCACGTCACTCATGCATGTAGCTTAACATTGTAAAGCATGCAGTCCTGTCCTTCACAAAGCAAGTGTGGGAGGCTTTCTAATCACAACAATGTCGAGCAGTATTACTCACCTCAAGAGTGTCCTAACCGTTGTTAGGGTCTCAAGTGCTGCCTTCTTATTATTGAGATATTGAAAATTTCTGTGCCAGATACCACAGTGTTTGCTATCAAGATTTTCATCTTTAGTCAGAATAGTAAGGGTATTTTGGGAGGCCATTTCACTACAAAAGTCATTGCACAAGATTTAAATTGGCCATATATCTTTATGATTTATTATTAGGGATAATATTAGAAACCTCCCTTGAGGTTTCTCTTAATATCACTTGGCACCTCTAAGGTTTTAGAAATATCACTTACCGCCTCTAATAATTGTAAAAAGACTATATTAACCCTCATTTGACACACAATTGATAACATATCAAATAAAAGGAGTTCAAAAATTAAAAAAAAAATGAAAGCCACTTTCTTATTTTTCCCTTTTCTCCCTCATTCTCCCTTACTCATTTTTTTGATGACTATGCAATATTTTATTTATAAATCGAATTTGTTTATCTTTTACATTTTGTGATTGTGATAAAGTTGGCTATAATTTATTTGGTTATTTTGAGTTCATTTTTATAATGATTGGCATAAATTAATGATTCGAGTAAGGGTTAAGAAGATGTTGGAAAAATATAAATTCATAAGAAATCGATTTTGAGCATATAAAGTTAAATTGATGCAAGTGAATTTCTTTTCAAATATCTTTTTTATTTTTTAAATTTATATTTTTATGGGTTATAGCATTATGATGTGGTAATATTATAAGAGATTGTTTTTGAGGTGATGGTTTTCTTGAAATGAACAAAGTGGTTTAGGAATATTTTTATTTAGCAAGTGAAAGGGTAGTTTAGGGTTTTTAAAAATTTTGTTACACAAATAACAAAAGTAAGGGAGGTAAATGATATATTTAAAACCTTAGGGGTGCCAGGTGATATTAAGAGAAGGGAAGGTTTTTGATATTATCCCTTATTAGTAATCCGATTAGCTAATCATGTTTTGCTATAAATATATGGATAAAAATTTTGCCTTTTAAAGCTAATAATCATTTCCCAATAATTTTCAAAAAAATAATTACAAACTATTAAATATAAAATATCTCGTGTTAGTTCCAAAGACAAGCAAGTATAACAAAATGAATTGCAAATTGTACGGTATTGTGGTGTTGAACTAATTTTAATCAACAACTATCGTGCAAAAACACATCCTTTTGCAAGGCCTTGCGAAAATTAAAGCAAATGAAGCTACAACGTTTTGATACATTTCACATGCGTACTGCAACAATTCTAAATCAAATGAATATAAATATGGATGTCGCACCGTCATCGAATCATAAAATTATTTACATGCAATTATTATTCACAAAAAATACCAATCACACGTAATCATTAAGTGATTAAAAATATTGCAATTATTAAACAATCACGTATTGCTTAAAAATATTATTGTAACTAACCAAATCCTGTTAGCCATGATACATTACCAACCAGTCAAAAAAGGCCCACATCATAAAGTTGTTCCAAATGAAACATTGCCTTAGTTTTCCCACATTCAGTGATTTGCAAAAATAGCATACCCATGTGTAACAAGGCCAATAAATCAAGAAGCATCATTCAGATACACAAATGACAGCAACAGGTCAGAACAGGAGCCCACGAGTTAAATGCCCAAAAAGCTCCATATCCAATAAATGGGCCAATTATTTGTCTATTTTTATCAAGTGGTAGAAAGATGTAAACTGGCCCAATACACAATACATTCAGAAGCCCCAAATAAAGAAACATAGAATTCGGCTTATTGATTAGGCATATAATTCTAAGAGGTCTAAAAATAAGAAAGGTCAAAAGACCACAATTTATATGATAGTACTAGCCCATCAACAAAATCTCATCCATTTTTTTATTTTAGAAACATGCAGATATAGGAATTAAATTTAAAGGACAAAAAGGAGCGGTAATTTTGTAAATCTAAATACATAGAAAAGTTGGACACGACAAGAGTTTATATGCGTCATCCATAGGCTTGTCAACGGTCTAGGTCCTGAACGGCTATTTTTTTTCAGATACGGATTGAGATATAATTCCGTTATTTAGGTCCGGACCCTTACCCGTCTACTCTAACAAAAAAAGTAGGTCGAATACCGAATATAGGAATCTAATCAGTATTCGACTCAGATCCGTTTAAATAGATTAATAATTATAAAATTTAAATACTTCTTAATACAATAATACTTATTTTCCCAAATTATCAAACCCTAATATTCCATACAAAGTGCAAAATTTTGTCAGGTCTTGTTTCTGTCGGGTAGACCCGACCCAACCCATAACCAGTCAAACTTGATTCTGGGATTATAAGTACAAGACCTGTAGGGTAGACAGATTGAATCCAGAACAGGTATATTATAACGAGTCTGAGTCCAGAATGTTCAATTCCGACCCATACTCGACTTGTTGATAGGTTTAGTCAGCCATGCATCAAATAGAGAACCAGAAGCTCTACTATTTACGCACGCGCCACATCTTTCTATGGCGTGTGGCATCTAATGTGCTATTAGTAGCGTGCAATGACCGCGGTCATCACCGCCAGCCAAGGCACTTACAATTTGCATGCCGCCTTGCGAGCATCGTTTTCATTTCGGATCGCCACCAAAATGATCCATTTGACCTATTTTAGCCTTCAGTGCTCAAGACTCTTCTTAAATTGTGACTATGGATGAATATTAACCTATTCATCTTCCTCTTTTTTTATTTTTTAGAATGGACAATTTAAAAAATCTCCCCCTAAGGTTTCCGACAATTGCGGTCACCTCTCCCAAAAAATTTAAAAATTACACTTGTGTCCCTTAAAGTTATGAAAAAATTATGTTAACCTTCACTGACTTTATAAATTTTAAATGAAAATGAATTTAAAAGAGAAAAAAAGAAATTCTTTTTGGTAATACTTCTTTATTCAAATATTTTAATGTCATCTAATCTAGTATGTTATGCTTCATTTCCAATTTTTTTTACTAGAATTATAAATCATTTTACAAAAAATTGACCAACCAATTAGGGAGACATATGTTAAAATAAGTTTTATTCCAAAATTACTTAACCAAAAAATATATCCAAAGTACCAAAAAGAATGCTTTCAAAATATGGTTAAAATTTTCCTACAAAATAATAACTTGAAATTTTCACCTAATGAATGATTCTGATAAATGATTTTTTTAGTATTTATTTTGTTTTATATATCAATGTGGGGTAATATTGATATTCATTAGATTTTTTAAACTTAGGTCATCAATTGTCACCAAGACATACTTTTTAGGGGAGGTTTCCATAATTCTTCAAACCTCAAGGGAGGTGGCTGCAATTGTTAGAAAGTTCAAGGGAGCTTTATGAAATTATCCCTTTTTAGAATGTCCAGATTTATGTTTTTTCGACCCCAAACATTGAAAACAAAAATCTTTGTTATTTTAAGTCCCAATTATGTATATAATATGTAGTTGAAAAGTTCTTTGAATATAGTTTCAAATGATACCTATATCAACATATTTGAAATAGTTTAGTAGGCTTAAAAAATTAGCTTAAAATGATGGGTTTATCAAGCAAAAACACAAATTATGCCTTTTACATGAAACTCATAAACGCACACATGGACGATATGAAAGTGAAAATAGACATAAAGCAGGTTATCTCTTATGGTTTACTCGATTGAATTATCCGGATCCTGTATCATCTTACTTTACTACCTCTATACATGATAAATGCCACTACTGCTACTCATGAGCGCTAACGATTGCATCCCTCCTATAGCAACAATCATGCACCTCTCATCTAGTAGAAAGACTACTAGACTCTCCCACTAAAGTCTAAGTATCATGGTATGTATAGTAGTTCCCTATGGAAGAAGTAGAGAGAACAAAATATGTGGCAGAGAGAAAATATACAGATGTATGTTCTTTGTGTGTTCGATTATTGAAATCATACGTCATATATATTCACTTCGTATCAAAATTTTTGTCCTGCTTTCCATTTTAGGATGTTCCAAAATAGTTGTCCTATTTAACAAGTCAAAACTCTTTGTGGTCTCTTTTCTCAATATTGTCTCTACTTTTGATCCAATGCATGTTACATTCAAATTCAAATTTGAATTCTGAGAGGTAAGATTCGAAAGAAAAGTGTAAGCATTACAATCAAAATACTATTGATAAAAAAAGTTGGATTTCCAAAGTGTGACTAAAATTTTGGGATGAAGGGAGTAAAACTTATAGTTGAGAAAACAAGAAACTATTAGACAAATCTCTTAGGTAATTGTTCCTATCTCAGCTATGCTGTTTCCATTCTCACTTTGTGACAAGGAAAATGTATGGCTAAATTTGTATCCACCAAATACTTTTACTATATGGAGTGAATTATCAAAAGCATTTTTAAATAAATACTTTCCATCCAATAAAATGGCTAAACTTTGTATAGAAATCACATGTTTTAATCAACACGAAGGTGAGTTGTTATACGAAACTTGGGAAAGGTTCATGGACCTCCAAAGGAGATGTCCACACCATGGGCTCCTAGAGTGGTTGATTATTCGAACCTTCTATAATAGTCTTACCTTTCCAACTAATATCAATATAAATGACACTGCCGGTGGAGTACTAATGGGGAAGGCACTTGAGGAAGCATAAAAATTGATAGAAGAAATAGCCTCCAACAATTATTAATGGGCCAATATAAGAGGCGCCCATAAAAAAGTAGAGAGCATTATGGAAATGGATAGAGTAAACCTTCTTGATGTCAAAATTGATAACTTGGTGAGGTGTTTTAATAAACATGTTAATGATGGTTCATGTGGTACTTTTTATGCTAAAAACTGCTTGTTGTACTACATGTGGAGCACATCATGCTAATGGTAAGCGCTTATATGTGGAGCAAATATGACTTGCCAATAATGTCATTCGACAAATCCAAAATAATCTTTACTCAAATACCTACAATCCAGGTTGGAGAAATCATCTTAATCTAGGTTGGAGGGATAAAAATGGTCAAAACCATCCCATGAACCCACCCGATTTTCCACTACCTATTCAAGAGACAAAATCATCTTGGAACATAGTCATGGAAAAATTATCGAATGACATGAATAGCAAAATATAGAGAGTGGCTAGTGATACCAATAGCAAAATTGATAGACTTGTTAGTGTCACTGTGAACTAAATTAAGATGATGGAGATAAGACTATAACAAAAAACATGTATACGAATGTAGAAATTCAAGTTGGTTAAATTGCTAATGCAATTAACATGAGGAATATGGGAGAGTTACCTAGTAAAACAGAGCTAAATCCTAGAGAGAGTGTAAATACCATCACTCTTAAGAGTGGAAAATAATTAGAGGGTGTTGACTTTGGTACGAGTGAAAAGGATAGCATAGGTGGGGGAGAAGAGACACACAAAGACCAAAATTATCATAATTTAATTGATAATGATATGTTTTCTTCTCATATTTCTTCTAAGAACACTACTAACTCTATTCCTTTTTCTGGTAGGGTAAAGCAAAGCAAAAATGAGGAGTTTGAAAAATTTGCTCAAATTCTTTGACAAATTTGAATTAACATTCCTTTCATTGATGATATCTTACAAATTCCCTCTTATACTCATTTCTTGAAGAATATTATGTCAAGGAAAAGGAAGGTTGAAGATCATGAGATGATAAGACTCATAGAGAAGTGTTCAGCACATGTGCAAAATAAACTCCCACCAAAACTCAAACATCCAAGAAATTTTGATATACCTTGCACCATTGGACATCTTAACTTCTCTAATGGCTTGTGTGATTTAGATGTAAGTGTATCATTGATACCATTTTTTATTGCTTGGAGTTTTGATTTAAAGGAGATGAAGGATACTAACATTGCTCTTCAATTGGCGAGTAGGTTTATAAAGTGTTCAATTAGTAGGATAGAAAATGTCTTTATAAAGATGAAATCATTCATTATACTGGTATATTTTATTGTGTTAGATACGAAGCAAAAATATACACATGCCTATCATTTTCGATAGACCTTTTTTAACCATAGTCAGTACATCGATTAATGTTTAAGAAGGCCAATTAGTGTAGAGTCAATGGTGAACAATTAGTGTTTAATCTTAATGATAATAAAGATCTTGATTTATGGCATGGTAAGGTTATTAAGCCTAAGAAAGTTAATGTAGTACAAGAGTTGTATAAAGATGGCTTTCCTATTGATCCTCTTGATCTTGATGCTTATGACATACGTAATATCAGATATAAAGGAAAAGAGGCCACTATTAGTCATACTAAAGAAATTCCTAAAATCCAAGTAGATAAAGATAAGAAAACAAGTAGACTTTGGGATTGTTTTAAATCCTCATAAACATTGTGATAATGCTAATAATTTCTTGTCTAGTTATGAGAAGGATTTGGACTTAAGAAAGCTCAAAATATGGGGATGACAAGAGAAGTTTTAGCACTTAGGAAGGAACCAATTCCTTATCCCTTCCCACATGATTTCCAAAGATAATGATAATTGAGTCAACTGAACAACTATAAACAAAAGCTCTTAATGCGAGACAACCCAATATTTTGTGTTAATTTATTTCATTGAAGTGTGCTTTCATATTTGTTTTATATTTTGAAATGTGTTTGTTATGTCTGTTTCGTAGGCTTCAAGAAAGAAGGCAGAAATTGTCTTTGGAGGTCATTAAGGCAAAGGAAGATAAAAAACTCAACCCCTCATTTTGTATTTTAGTTGTTTTTGATCCATTATGAAGGGTTGAATTTTATGTTTAGGTCATTTTAAACTTGGGTAAAGTGTTGAATTAGGTAAAAAAACTGATCTAATGCACGTTTTGAAAAATGAGGAAAATGGATGCATAAAGTATAAAAGTGTTGAATTTCTGCACTTTTGCTGTAGAAATAGTAAATACGCAAGCAAAAATGTGACCTACGCTCCGTGTACTACGCCTATACCAAAATGGTTCATGTTTTTATTACTAAAAGAACAAAGAAGCAAATTCATGGGCTGCACCTCAAGGATCTGTCCGTGGACCCTACATTTTTTTCCTTTTAAATGGTTTTTGAATTTCACTTCCTTATTTCTTCTTCTTTCTTTTCCTCTCAAACCCAAATACACTCACACACTTCACTCAAACTCAATTTTCAAACATTTTTCTTACTTTGAATCACCATACAAATACCTCAAACATCTTTTAGAACAATTTTCACTGATCAAAATCACCGAAAAGCACTTCAATTTTTGGATTGAAGCTCTTGAGTCTAAGGTATTCAAATATGAAATTTGATTACTTAAGGGCCATGTTGGGTGTAATCTTTGAGTGGTTTTGCATCATTTGAATCACCAAGCATCACTCTACCAAGTGGAGTTAAACTTCTTCAACTTAATTTGGTAGTTTAAATTTTGTCATTTGAGCGTTTCTTGAATTTCTTGACAAATTTCAAATGATGAAAATGTGATGATATTTGTGAGTTCATTTATGCTCATTTTAGCATTTCTATGTATGTTTATGTAAGAAAATATGGGAATATGATTATCTACATAATGTTTCAATTTTGTGCATATTTCTATATTTTGATCAATGTAGAAATTAGTTTTGGAACATTGATAAGCATGATTGTATGATCTAAATAGTCGTAAAGTGCCTTGTTATTGATGATTAGAAGTAACATTTCATACATGTATCATTTGGGGGACAATTTGCATGTTGGAGGCTAGAAAATTGCTAGCTTAATTAGCTTGAGAAATGATGCATTTGCATTGATGTTTAGGTGTTATAATGGACCAACCTATTGCTTATTCTTCATATGGAACATGCTTGTATGATGAATGTTAAATATTTGAAGAATTGAGCAATTTGTGTGAACTTTAGGAGTTTAGGTTAAATATATGCATAGTGCATGTTTCTTGGCTTAAGTTTTGCTCGTAAATTGGTCTTGTTACAATATTGTGATGTTTATAAAGTGCCTAGTTATGTCTTACACTTGTTTTTCTAGGCATTTTGAGTGAAAATGTTTAAATGCTTATAAATTTGGGTTGCATGATTTGTACCTTAAGTAGTTTTTCATCTATTTTATATTGGTACAATAACAAGTCAAAGGCATGAAGTTACTTGCTAGAACTCTTCATGCCATTGCAATTTTTGCATTATTTGAACCTTAAGTAGTTTGTTTGCCATTTTCGCTTCTTAGGCTTTTATTACTACTGGTTATCATGCACCATTGTTACTCACTTGGCACGTCACCCCTCTGATCATGCACCATTGTTACTCTCTGCTGGTACAAGGTTGGATGGTAAGCCCCGTCCGTTTCGATTCATCAATGCTTGGGCGGATCGTGACGATTTCTTGGCGGTGGTAAGAGAGTCCCGACAACAAGAGTGCGGTGGGCCCCCGATGCATGTGCTCTGTTCTAAGTTACAGAGACTCAAGTGGCATCTTCAATTGTGGAACAAGGACTGTGTGGGGAATTTTTCGAACAATGTAGCAAAGGTAGAAGAGAAGGTTGGAAAGTTAGAGAGAAGATTAGAAGATGGGGGGTCGGAGGGGCTGCATGTGGAGTTACAGCAGGCCCAAGCGTCATTGAGATGTGCATTAGCCATGGAGGAGTCGCTGTGGAGGCAGCGAGCTCGGGTCAAATGGCTGACTTTAGGTGATTGTAATACTAAGTTTTTTCGTTCGGTGGGAAAGCAACAGCATATGAACTTGATTATTCATCGGATTCAGAAGCCTGATGGGAGATGGGTTAATGAGGATGCGCTCATTGGCGAGGAGGCGGTGCAGTATTTCTTATCCTTATTCTTATTGGAGGATGCCCCTGGGATGCGAGATGTGCCCGATATTATTCCCCGATTGGTATCTATGGAGGACAATGAGCGGTTGGAGGAGGTTCTGTGACGCCCCCACTTCTCTCTAAGGCGAACCAAAGGGTATCTGCGGGACGCCTACCCAGCTCTCGCCAGGACTCACGCAAAACATTCAAACTTGTTACTAATCTAAATGTCATAAGTACAACGACATAAATATAATGATGCGGAAGCGTTCAAGTTAACCATGATCATCCATTATTCACCCCGTACATCGGGTGTTCAAAATACAACCTTAAACCCAAATTTACCTCATGCCCAAGTACTACAATCCAATTACAAAAGTACAACCCAAAACCAGGAGTCATAGTCAAACAGATGACAGAAACCCTAAACAAAAGTACATCAGGAGGGTTTCTCCAATACGTCCCCGGATCCAGTCCTGTTAAGGAAAACAAATCTACAGGGTGAGCAAAACGCTCGTGAGGCCAAGAACACACATGCAAGCACATTGTTCAAATAACAATCTCAATTTACAAGTCAAGCAATCATATTTTCATAATTAACAATTTACTGAAAATATAACCAGAAACAATTCAAGGATACAAGAGCTCTCAGGAGCTATATTCCACTTGCACATTCAATAACCTCCACGAATTGACACTCCGTCAATCGAGTAGGTTTAGTCCGTAGAACTCCACTTAATCTGTCCCCTTTCACCTTACATACCCCTGTATCAGGCCCGCCTGTCATTTGTTTGTGGCGATACTACTCGAGTATGCCAAGCAAGACCTCTCATTAGGTCAAGCTTATATATCTCATGGCTCGCCAAGGTTCCCGACCAAGCCCATGCCGGCTCGAGTCCAAGGTCGGCCAATGAGATTTGGGCGTCCCCATGTGCACTTGTGTGTCGAGGAGATTCACTCCAACAACGTATGCAGCTATAGCATACCATTACATTTCATTCATTCAGTCAATACATTTCAATCATTCATTCAATGCATTTCAATCATTCATTCAATACATTTCAATCATTAAAATTTCATTTCTAATGAGAACGAGTGTGGTAAAGTACACACTCGACTCCACTTTCAAGATTTCCAATCATTAATAACAATTAAACATGTAACAAGTTTACATACACATGACACTCACCAAATATTAGGTGTAAGTAAGGTCAAGGAAAGTTCAAGCGTCCACCGTGGGATCCTCTTGAAGGTCCTCGTGTGCGCCTGAGCAAATAATAGTGAATTATCATTCATATCCCAATTATCGAGGAATAATTCGATCACTAGTATTAATCTAGGGAATTCCGTGAAAATGAACCTCAATTACTCGTAAATCAAGGTTCGAGTGGGGTTTGATAACATTCAAAAGTATTTAAGTCTTTATCTAGGAAATCGGGGATAAAACGTTTAGATAATATCAAAAGAATAAAGAGTTCTTGAAAAACTCTATTTACTTGAAAGTTGGAAAATTTCAGTTTTGTTATGAATCTTTGAAAAATCGTAACTCACTCGGAATAAGTCGAGAATTGGAAAACTTTATACCGTTGGAAACCTCTCAGAAAGTACTACAAGTTCCTAGAAGACACTTTTCCATGAATCGAAGTGGAAAGTGCTCAAAATTGAGCTTGAAGGTACTGACTCGGTTCACAAGGCAGAATTAAGTTGGATTTTGGCCAACTTTGAAAATTCGGCACGATTCACACGTTACGAATCGGCCCCTGAAATTTGTAACTCAATTAGAGTTGCAAGTGAGGTTTATAGCAGAGCAAGCGGATCAAGAATCGGAGTTTCGAGTACCGAAATACGGTAGCTCGAAGTTGGAGAAAATTCAAGACTGGAGAAGAATTTCCAGATTTGAACTTCCAATACTAGAAGTTTAGTTAGGTATCGAAACGAACTTGGATTAGTACCAAAATTGGTAGTATTTTACTCTTATATGAAGGGTATCTCTCTATCAAATTTTGTGGAAAAATACCTTCGGAAAGGTGGTTAACCAACCAACCAAAGTTTGGAAAAATTCTTAAGGCAATCTGCCTTTAATCCTTTTCTTCCCAAATCCAATCGTTTGGCTAAGAAAATCCTCCAATCATGGTTCATATGTGAAAGGAAAGTCCAAGGATCATTCATGGTACATTTGGTAGGTGTTTAACACCAAGAATTTCATTTAGTAAGACCACAACAAGTCTCATCTCAAATCTGTCCAAAACTAGGTTTTTCCAAAACAGAGCAGTGTTCTTGTTTTGATCACAATTCAGTCGACCTAACTTGGAATTGAGCATGGTTTATGGCGTTGGAAAATACATTCATAGGGTTAAATATTCACAGAAGGAAACATTCTGAAATTTGGCAAACAACCAGCTCGAAATTGAGCCTCAAGTTGCTGCCTCTACAAATCATTCCAGCAGGACAAAGAAACAGGACAGCTATCTTAAAACGAATGGTCCGGTTCCTACACATGGAATCAGACTACGCATTTTATACCGTTGGAAAGGTATAGATGTCTAGTTTCAAACGCCACCAACGGAACTCAATTTCAACGTCGGAGAACAAAGTTATGGTCAAAATGCTACCGCTGGACAGGGTTATCCGAAAACTGTTTTCCCGCTTGACTAGTTCACAAATAAATTCATTTGCCCATCCAAACGTTAATGTTTTCCAATGAAAATTTTTACACATCTAATACAACATATAAAAATCAGGTCCAAGCCATTAGATCATCAAAAATTGGCCTTATCATAGCCGAACAAAGCAGGGGCAGTTTCGGAAATTTTTGTCATGACCTCCACTTTGAGTTTCCAACAATAATACTCCAGAAATCTATCATTTTAACCACTAAACTACCATTAAATCCAACATTAAACCTCTTATCAGCAACAACCCAAGGGTGGGAATTCATAGAGCCCACTTCCAAATTTTCCAACAATATCAAGCCATCCATATACATACAATTGCTTAAAGATGCATTTCTACTATCATAAACCAAGTTTAAGGTGTTGGATGATGTTATACCTCCTTAGTGCTTTAGATCAGAAAATTTTGGTCCTCAAGAGGCTCCAAGAAACCGTGAAATGCAGCCCTTTAGTTAGCTAGATCCAACCTCCAAGTAGTTTGCTAGTTGGTCTACAAGTTTGGTGAAGATTGGTTGGAGTTTTGTGGTTGATTTGGTGAAGAAATTTTTGAAACAATGGAGTTAGAGAGGGATAAGGCTGGCTTGCTGTAGGAGAGAGAAGAAAGAGTGAAATTTTGATCAAGGTTAGCTTCCAAGAGAAGATTAAAATGAGTGGTGTAAATTCACTCCAAGGTCAACTCTCATTAGGGCTCGTTTCGTGCGTTTAGCGCTCGATTTTCTCTCGCGTTTGGTTCACTAGTGCACTAAACCTCTAATGCACTTATGTCCATATAAATATTATTCGCTCTTAATTGTCCCGAAATAAGGGTCTAAAGTCCCTCAAATAAAGTCGCGCGTGTGAAAACGCATACCGTCAATTTTAACGCTATAACGCGAAACCTCCGAGAAATTCTTGTAACGATAATACTATTAACTATCACTTAAGTATTTAAATCTAAAATTATCTATTTTAAACCGTTGTACATGTCTCAAATTTTTCCGGGCTAATTGTACTCTTTATTGGCAAAATTTTTCCAAACGCGTTTTCACCTTTTCTCTAAACAAGCTCCTAAGAAAAAATTTTTTGAAACGAGACACTTTAAAAAAATGTAACGAAACCATAATATCATGTACTTAGGTCTAATGAGGCTAGAAAATAATAATCGAATCAAATATTTGAATAAATAATTAAATAAGAAAAAAAATTAGGAGTTAAAAATAATAATTTTACGAGTCCTCATAGGTTCTGTCCTTGGAGGAAGTCCGGCACACAGTTTGTGAAATGGATGGGAATAGTGCTGCAGGTCCTGACGGTTTCTCCGGCCGATTTTTCTCTGCTGCTTGGGAGATAGTTGGTGTTGATGTATATAACGCTGTTCAGAGTTTCTTTTTCTGCTCTGAGCTTCCCAGGCGAATCACTGCTACGTCCATAGTGTTGCTACCCAAGGTGCAACAATCGAAGGATTTCTCACAGTTTCGCCCAATTAGTCTATGCAACTTTGTGAACAAAATCTTCTCAAAAATTCTGGCCCGCCGACTGGCTCCGATATTACCTAAGATTATCTCCCCGAATCAGAGCGGGTTTGTACGGGGTCGGTCCATTTCTGACAATTATCTTCTAGCATAGGAGGTCATTGCAGGCATTAAGCGGAAGGCACGCGGGGGTAATGTCGTGTTCAAGCTTGACATGATGAAAGCTTACGATAGGATGATGTGGCCTTTCTTGATAAAGGTCCTTCGCTCTTTTGGCTTTGGAAAACGCTGGATTGATATGGTCTGGCATGTTATCTCCAATGTTTGGTTTTTCATCATTGTAAATGGTTCTCTATGCGGTTTCTTTAAGTCAGCTCGGGGGCTCCGCCAGGGGGATCCTTTGTCGGCTGCTTTGTTCATCATCGAGGCGGAGGTGCTTTCTCTGTCTTTAAATCAGCTGGCGCATCGACGGGAGTTCCAAGGCTTCAGGGTCCCACGAGGCTGTCTGACTATTACCCATTTGGGGTATGCTGATGATGTGCTAATTTTCTCAAGTGCGACCGCCACTTCTCTCCGGCTGGTAATGAGGGTTTTAGATGATTAGGAGGCGTCGTCTGGCCAGCGGGTGAATAAATTGAAGAGCTGCTTCTTAGTTCATGCTAACTTGGGTAGGCCGAGGAGGATGGTGATCCAGCGGACTACGGCGTTCATGTGAGAACCCGTGGATTTTCTTATTTTCTAGACTTTGTTTTATTTAATTGCATACCTTTTCTATGTTTCTTTATTAGGAAAATTTTTGTTTTTAGATAATTTTTATGAGTAAATATAGTTTTAAAATTATTTTTCTAGCATTAATTAGTTTTTGAGAAATTATGAGCGTATACCGGTTGTAGGACCCACTAGTGCGGTAAGTTTGATAAAATTCGACCAATTAGGTTAAGTTGTGTATACCGAGTTTAATTTATCAGATGTTAAGAGATAATTAGAATTTACCTAGATGGATTATTATGGGAGAAACAAAAGGATAGCGATGTATTAATTGGAGTGACAAGTGTCACTTGGAGGTTAATTCTTAACTTAGTCAACTTTGACCAACTTTCTTGCTTTACCAATTTAAGTCAAAATTTCCAAAAAATCATCCTCATTTTAAAGCTTCCTTGGCCAAACCTCTTGCTTGAGAAAAGAAAGAAAAAGCTTCCAAGTTTCTTGCTCCAAGCTTGCCCAATCTCAAAAACTAACCGTTTAATCTTGAATTTTTTCCATAAAACCTCTTAGTTTAGTGCTTGTAAGGTGATTAGTGAAGTGGTTTGGAAGGCTAAAGTGCTAAGTGGTCTCCTTTCTTGAGTTGATAAGGTGAGTAACTAAGAAACCTCTCTTCTCTACCTAATGATGTTTAATTGATGGCTTGTGGTAGTTTAAGAGGTGCAATTGTGGATTACTTCATGATTTTAGTGAGATTGATGACATTTTCTATTTATTTATGATTTTTCTGTTTTAATATGATTCATGTGGTGTGGCCATGTATGATGATTGGAAATGATCTAGAATGAAGCCTTAATGGGTGAATGGTAGTTAATTGCAGAAAATTTCTGTTTTGGGAGGAAAATTGGAAAGTTACGGTTTCATTTTCCCTAATTCTGCCCGGCACTGTTAACCATAGTTAGAGGCCGAATTAGTTTTAGATTAAAACATGAAAGTTGTAGGGAATGATATTTTAGATTTGCCTGCTAAAGTTCAGGCCAATCGTAGTAGCGTACCTTGTGAAAAGACCGAAATACCCTTGTTGCCCTGTTTCTACCCGAACTTGAGAATTGCTTCTGTAGTTGGCTAATTTGATTGGGAAAATGACTGATTTGGTTGTTGTGATCTTCTGATGAAATGTAGCCTGATGTCTTAACTTTCGGATGGATTTGGAATCACATGATTTGGACTTAGGTAACCTGAATTACGGTTCGTTAACCAGAATGCGGTTTGTTAACCTGTCTTTACGGTTCTGGTTTAGTATATTGAATTTTTGACCTAGTTGCACTACAAACTAGACTGAGTGGCCTTCTTCAACATTGTAGCCTATCTCTTAGCTTCGAAACGGTGTATCTTGCACCTCCATCCGATAATCGTAGTGCCAATGGTGCCAAAACCGCTAAATGATGTCAAAAACTATTTTTTTTTTGTTTAGAACTTAACTTTCATTTCCGGTCATTTTCCTAGCTAAATCTTGTACTTGAATGACTATGAGCCTATTGAACAGCTTTTGTGATAAATTTATATTGCGTATGACTTTGGGGTTGATTGAGAAAAATAATGAAGCCATGATGGCTGGAAAAGTAAGCAAATTTAGGGGAAATGCTGTCCAAATTTCTAGGCCGTTTAGTCTCTTTAGGTTTGAGTTGCCTTTTGAAAGAAATGAAGGGCTTTTGGGTCATTCAAACCCTAGGTCCTCCCGTTACTTTTGTTTCCAAAAACATCATGTTTTGCACCCTTGCATTAGTAATTATTTGGCGAGACATACGACTAGTAGTCGAGCCTCACTTGTGCATTCTGTTTACTCGATTTTGGATTTGAAACCTTCAATTGTTTTACTTTGGTTCGTTTAGGGTTTCTTGGCGATTAAAGCCAGTTTGAAGTGAAACTTTTTGGAAGTATCCTTACTTGGACCGGTGAATGTACCACTCCCCTCACTTGTTGTTTAACTCGATTTCTGTACATGCAATCTGTGATATGAACGTCTGAACTATCTGTTTATTTTGTTTGAGACGAAGGTGTACTTTATCACACTCGTTCTCTTGGTTGTTCATATGCCAATTTTTGGTGCAAATCTGAATCTGTATCTGTATCTGTATCTGTCCTGATGTCGTTTGGAAGCTGGTATCCAACGACCATTCTGTGACCTCTGAACTCAACACCTGTGGCTAGTTACTCGAGTCGGGCCAGCAAGGACCTGGTTGATTAGATAACGAACCACGGTAGTCTGTTTTGGGATCTTTGGGTATTAAGACCTTTGATTCCGGTATACTCGAGTATTACCATTTCTGAACTGATTGGAGTTCGGGCCCGGTAGGGGTATGTGAGGTGGAAGGAATCGGAGAAAGTGGAGTCTACGGTATTGGTTACTTCTTTAATGTTGACGGAGTGTCAACTATTATTTCGATCAAGTTCGGTGAAGCAAATGGGAATTTGGCTCTTGAGAGCCGCCCATATCCTTTCTGTCTATGGTGTTTGTTCATTTCTTATTTGACTCGCATATGTGATTAATTGAATATGAAGTTCCACGTTTCTATTTGCTATTATTTTGGTACCTCATTGAGCGTAAGCTCACCCCCTTCCCGTTATCTTTGTTTTCCTTACAGGGAACCACTTTTGGGGCTAAGATGTTTTGAAGCACGAGTCGAGCAAGATTTAATATACTTTTGTAAAGCTCCTCGATAGTTGGAAAACCCTAAATGTATTTTGATCTAAGCATCTTCTTTTGTTCCGTAAATTACAAACGTATGTGTATAAGACTATTTACCCTGTTCATGTATCCCAGTTGGATTGGCAATGTTTTCCCGAGTTATATGACCACATCTGTATTCGTTTGGCCCCTGGTTGGATGGTGACGTGGCAACCACTATTCATGGTGGTTTAGATTTTAGTTTTGCCCTTTGGTGACTTTGAATCGTTTGAGCGCGCTATTTCCTTCCTGAACGTTTTCGATTTCATTTAACAGCTCGATAGTCCTGGCGAGAGCTGGGCAGGCAGTCTGCTGAACACTTTGGTTCGCCTTAGGGTAAGGTGGGGCTGTCACATGTGGTATCAGAGCCACTCCGGGTGGTCTCTGCGCGGAGAGAGCTTGGGTCAAGTGGTGTTATGGTCCTGCTTTCGTGAATGCGTTAAAAGGTATAAGTGCTCTTTTGAGCGTAAGCTGTGAACCGTGCATGTCATGAGTGTAAAGATCTTTATCATGGGACTTGAGGAAGTTAGGCATGTTTGTTGACTGGGAATCTTTAATATAGATGATTTACTCTTGGGACCGGCCGACACGAGCTTTGAATTATCGTAGATGGGATTCTTGCGCTCGAATACAAAAGAAATGAGTGCCTAGGTTAGAAAGGACTTCGACGAACTAGAAATGTGATTCGATGGAACTTTGCGCAGTTTGTTCGGGTATTGTTAAGCATGATCAACATTGATTAAGATATAAATGGTGTTGTTCTCGTAGATTAAGGACAGAGCCCTATGGGGGAAAAGCTTTTCGTTAGTTATTCTTGTACTTGTGACTTAGTTTGTCTATAGTACTTTTGGATGACCCCGCTGCTTTCATGGATTTTTCATATTTGTATCTAATTGATTGCTACTGTGTGGCTTGTTTGGTACAGTTATGTTATATATCTATGCTTTTGATCTGTGCGTAACTCTTGCTACTTGCTTTTGCCTATCTAGGTTTAATATTATATTCCCGTTTCGACCCTGGATTGATTTGACCAATGGAAGACACTCGTAGTGGACGGGGCTGTGGGCGTGGAATTAGGTAACCTACATCTGAGAGGGGCACTGGAGAAACCTCATATGGACCAAACCCTGAACCTAGGGTTGACCCCAACGTCCAAATAGCTGCTGCCATGCAGCAAATGACTGATTTGCTTGCCCAAGTAGTGCACCAACAGGGTCAAAACCCTAACTCCAACCCTGGGAACCCTGGTAATCACATAGAGGGCGAGGATAGAGCCCTTAAGAGATTTCAGAAGTTCTTCCCACCCAAATTTCTTGGAGGCCCTCATCCTGACGTGGCTGAGAAGTGGCTGGAGAAGTTGATCAATATTTTTGCTGCTTTACACTATACCGAGGAGAGACAGGTGACATTTGCTGTCTTTCAACTAGAGGGAGTCGCCCGTTCCTGGTGGAATGTCATTCGAATGAAATGGGAAGGAGAACAAACCCCAAAGACGTGGGTGAATTTTATGAGAGAATTTAACGCTAAGTTTTTCCCTCCTCTAATCCAAGAAAAGAAGGAAGATGAATTCATTCGGTTTCGCCAGGGAACTCAAACCGTAGCCAAGTATGAGAGTCAATTCACTCGATTGTCTAAGTTTGCGCCCGAACTGATCGTAACCGAACAAAGACGAATAAGACATTTTATTCAGGGACTAAATATTGAGATTCAAAAGGATTTGGCGGTAGCTCAACTTAATACCTTTAGTGATACTGTGGAGAAAGCCCAGCGGGTTGAAGATGCGAGGCTACACTTTAGAAACTTCCAAATCAAGAAAAGGGGCTTTCCTGGGAGCAGTTCAGAACAAGCGGATAAGAGTACAACCCTTAAAGTTGGAAAAGGAAATGGGGGAGTACGGCTACCGGAGGTGTCAGGTAGTGTCCCATAGGGGGGATCAGTCTTTGCTACTCGTGGTCCCTGTGAATATTGCGGAGGGCCAAATCATACGGAAGCAAATTGCTGGAAGAAAGAAGGAAAATGCTTAAGCTGTGGAAGCGCCGAACATCGGATTGCTAACTGTCCAGCTCGCTTGCGCGGGCGGAGAGGAACTCTGCCACCAACCACGACCAACCCTGACCCGTCAAAGGGGGACAAGAATGGATCGATAGTGTCATCTCGGGTGTACTCCTTAAAACAACATCAAGTCTCTGACCCATTAGAGGACGTGGAAGGTAAGAATCTGGTATTCCACCGTTTGCCCATTAGAATGGTGTATCAGAATTACAATTTGGGGAGGAAGAAGAAACCATACCAAAGAATGCAATGAACCTGGCCAGTGAAGGGGTACAGATCTGTTAGCTAAGTATAATGTTCAATTTAATCGTGAGAAGGAAGTTGTAAAATTTTTGTATTCCAGATAAGGCGATAATGAGGAATTTCGAGGACGAAATTCTTTTAAGGGGAAGAGAGTGTGAAAACCCGTGGTTTTCTTATTTTCTAGACTTTGTTTTATTTAATTGCATGCATTTTCTATGTTTCTTTATTAAGAAAATTTTTGTTTTTAGATAATTTTTATGAGTAAATATAGTTCTAAAATTATTTTTCTAGTATTAATTAGTTTTTGAGTAATTAAGAGCGTAAACCGGTTGTAGGACCCACTAGTGCGGTAAGTTTGATAAAATTCGGCCAATTAGGTTAAGTTGTGTATACCGAGTTTAATTTATCAGATATTAAGAGATAATTAGAAGTTACCTAGATGGATTATTATGGGAGAGACAAAAGGATAGAGATGTATTAATTGGAGTGAGAAGTGTCACTTGGAGGTTAATTCTTAACTTAGTCAACTTTGACCAACTTTCTTGCTTTACCAATTTAAGTCAAAATTTCCAAAAAATTATCCTCAGTTTAAAGCTTCCTTGGCCGAACCTCTTGCTTGAGAAAAGAAAGAAAAAGCTTCCAAGTTTCTTGCTCCAAGCTTGCCCAATCTCACAAACTAACCGTTTAATCTTGAATTTCTTCCATAAAACCTCTTAGTTTAGTACTTGTAAGGTGATTAGTGAAGTGGTTTCGAAGGCTAAAGTGCTAAGTGGTCTCCTTTCTTGAGTTGATAAGGTGAGTAACTAAGAAACCTCTCTTTTCTACCTAATGATGTTTAATTGATGGCTTATGGTAGTTTAAGAGGTGCAATTGTGGATTATTTCATGATTTTAGTGAGATTGATGACATTTTCTATTTATTTATGATTTTTCTGTTTTAATATGATTCATGTGGTGTGGCCATGTATGATGATTGGAAATGATCTAGAATGAAGCCTTAATGGGTGAATGGTAGTTAATTGCAGAAAATTTCTGTTTTGGGAGGAAAATTGGAAAGTTACGGTTTCATTTTCCCTAATTCTGCCCGGCACTGTTAACCATAGTTAGAGGCCGAATTAGTTTTAGATTAAAACATGAAAGTTGTAGGGAATGATATTTTAGATTTGCCTGCTAAAGTTCAGGCCAATCGTAGTAGCGTACCTTGTGAAAAGACCGAAATACCCTTGTTGCCCTGTTTCTACCCGAACTTGAGAATTGCTTCTGTAGTTGGCTAATTTGATTGGGAAAATGACTGATTTGGTTGTTGTGATCTTCTGATGAAATGTAGCCTGATGTCTTAACTTTCGGATGGATTTGGAATCACATGATTTGGACTTAGGTAACCTGAATTACGGTTCGTTAACCAGAATGCGGTTTGTTAACCTGTCTTTACGGTTCTGGTTTAGTATATTGAATTTTTGACCTAGTTGCACTACAAACTAGACTGAGTGGCCTTCTTCAACATTGTAGCCTATCTCTTAGCTTCGAAACGGTGTATCTTGCACCTCCATCCGATAATCATAGTGCCAATGGTGCCAAAACCGCTAAATGATGTCAAAAACTATTTTTTTTTTGTTTAGAACTTAACTTTCATTTCCGGTCATTTTCCTAGCTAAATCTTGTACTTGAATGACTATGAGCCTATTGAACAGCTTTTGTGATAAATTTATATTGCGTATGACTTTGGGGTTGATTGAGAAAAATAATGAAGCCATGATGGCTGGAAAAGTAAGCAAATTTAGGGGAAATGCTGTCCAAATTTCTAGGCCGTTTAGTCTCTTTAGGTTTGAGTTGCCTTTTGAAAGAAATGAAGGGCTTTTGGGTCATTCAAACCCTAGGTCCTCCCGTTACTTTTGTTTCCAAAAACATCATGTTTTGCACCCTTGCATTAGTAATTATTTGGCGAGACATACGACTAGTAGTCGAGCCTCACTTGTGCATTCTGTTTACTCGATTTTGGATTTGAAACCTTCAATTGTTTTACTTTGGTTCGTTTAGGGTTTCTTGGCGATTAAAGCCAGTTTGAAGTGAAACTTTTTGGAAGTATCCTTACTTGGACCGGTGAATGTACCACTCCCCTCACTTGTTGTTTAACTCGATTTCTGTACATGCAATCTGTGATATGAACGTCTGAACTATCTGTTTATTTTGTTTGAGACGAAGGTGTACTTTATCACACTCGTTCTCTTGGTTGTTCATATGCCAATTTTTGGTGCAAATCTGAATCTGTATCTGTATATGTATCTGTCCTGATGTCGTTTGGAAGCTGGTATCCAACGACCATTCTGTGACCTCTGAACTCAACACCTGTGGCTAGTTACTCGAGTCGGGCCAGCAAGGACCTGGTCGATTAGATAACGAACCACGGTAGTCTGTTTTGGGATCTTTGGGTATTGAGACCCTTGATTCCGATATACTCGAGTATTATCATTTCTGAACTGATTGGAGTTCGGGCCCGGTAGGGATATGTGAGGTGGAAGGAATCGGAGAAAGTGGAGTATACGGTATTGGTTACTTCTTTAATGTTGACGGAGTGTCAACTATTATTTCGATCAAGTTCGGTGAAGCAAATGGGAATTTAGCTCCTGAGAGCCGCCCGTATCCTTTCTGTCTATGGTGTTTGTTCATTTCTTATTTGACTCGCATATGTGATTAATTGAATATGAAGTTCCACGTTTCTATTTGCTATTATTTTGGTACCTCATTGAGCGTAAGCTCACCCCCTTCCCGTTATCTTTGTTTTCCTTACAGGGAACCACTTTTGGGGCTAAGATGTTTTGAAGCACGAGTCGAGAAAGATTTAATATACTTTTGTAAAGCTCCTCGATAATTGGAAAATCCTAAATGTATTTTGATCTAAGCATCTTCTTTTGTTCCGTAAATTATAAACGTATGTGTATAAGACTATTTACCCTGTTCATGTATCCTAGTTGGATTGGCAATGTTTTTCCGAGTTATATGGCCACATCTGTATTCGTTTGGCCCCTGGTTGGGTGGTGAAGTGGCAATCACTATTCATGGTGGTTTTGATTTTCGTTTTACCCTTTGGCGACTTTGAATCGTTTGAGAGCGCTATTTCCTTCCTGAACGTTTTCGATTTCATTTAAGTGATCGATAGTCTTGGCGAGAGTTGGGCAGACAGCCCGCTGAACCCTTTGGTTCGCCTTAGGGTAAAGTGGGGCCGTCACAGGTGGTATCAGAGCCACTTCGCGTGGTCTCTGCGCTGAGAGAGTTTGGACCAAGTGGTGTTATGGTCCTGCTTTCGTGAATGCATTAAAAGGTATAAGTGCTCTTTTGAGCGTAAGCTATGAACCGTGCATGTCATGAATGTAAAGATCTTTATCATGGGACTTGAGGAAGTTAGGTATGTTTGTCGAGTGGGAATCTTTAATATGGATGATTTACTCTTGGGACTGGCCGGCTCGAGTTGTGAATTATCGTAGATGGGATTCTTGCGCCCGAATACAAAAGAAATGAGAGCTTAGGTTAGAAAGGCCTCCGACGAACTAGAAATGTGATGCGATGGAACTTCGCGCAGTCTGTTTGGGTGTTGTTAAGCATGATCAACCTTGATTAAGATATAAATGGTGTTGTTCTCGTAGATTAAGGACGGAGCCCTATGGGGGAAAAGCTTTTCGTTAGTTATTTTTGTACTTGTGACCTAGTTTGTCTATAGTACTTTTGGATGACCCCGCTGCTTTCATGGATTTTTCATATTTGTATCTAATTGATTGCTACTGTGTAGCTTGTTTGGTACAGTAATGTTATATATGTATGCTTTTGATCTGTGCGTACCTCTTGCTACTTGCTTTTGCCTACCTATGTTTAATATTATATTCCTGTTTCGACCCTGGATTGATTAGACTAATGGAAGGCACTCGTAGTGGACGGGGCTGTGGGCGTGGAATTAGGCAACCTACATCTGAGAGGGGCACTGGAGAAACCTCATATGGACCAAATCCTGAATCTAGGGTTGACCCCAACGTCCAAATATCTGCTGCCATGCAGCAAATGACTGATTTGCTTGCCCAAGTGGTGCACCAACAGGGTCAAAACCCTAACCCCAATCCTGGGAACCCTGGTAATCACATAGAGGGCGAGGATAGAGCCCTTGAGAGATTTCAGAATTTCTTCCCACCCAAATTTCTTAGAGGCCCTGATCCTGACATGGCTGAGAAGTGGCTGGAGAAGATGATCAATATTTTTGCTGGTTTACACTATACCGAGGAGAGACAGGTGACATTTGCTGTCTTTCAACTAAAGGGAGCTGCCCGTTCCTAGTGGAATGTCATTCGAATGAAATGGGAAAGAGAACAAACTCCGAGGACGTGGGCGAATTTTATAAGAGAATTTAACGCCAAGTATTTCCCTCCTTTAATCCAAGAAAAGAAGGAAGATGAATTCATTCGGTTTCGCCAGGGAACTCAAACCGTAGCCGAGTATGAGAGTGAATTCACTCGATTGTCTAAGTTTGCGCCCGAACTGATCGTAACCGAACAAAAACGGATAAGACGTTTTATTCAGGGACTAAATGTTGAGATTCAAAAGGATTTGGCGGTAGCTCAACTTAATACCTTTAGTGATACTGTGCAGAAAGCCCAGCAGGTTGAAGATGCGAGGCTACAAATTAGAAACTTTCAAACCAAAAAAAGGGGCTTTCCTGGGAGCAGCTCAAAACAAGCGGATAAGAGTACAACCCTTAAAGTTGGAAAGGAAATGGGGGAGTACGGCTACCAGGGGTGTCAGGTGGTGTCCCACAGGGGGGATCAGTCTCTGCTACTCGTGGTCCCTGTGAATATTGCGGAGGGCCAAATCATACGGAAGCAAATTGCTGGAAGAAAGAAGGAAAATTCTTGCGCTGTGGAAGCGCCGAACATCGGATTGCTAACTGTCCAACTCGCTTGCGCGAGCGGAGAGGAACTCTGCCACCAACCACGACCAACCCTGACCCGTCAAAGGGGGACAAGAATGGATCGAAAGTGTCATCTCGGGTGTACTCCTTATAACAATATCAAGTTTCTGACCCATTAGAGGACGTGGAAGGTAAGATTCTGGTATTCCACCGTTTGCCCATTAGAATGGTGTATCAGAATTACAATTTGGGGAGGAAGAAGAAACTATACCAAAGAATGCAATGAACCTGGCCAATGAAGGTGTACAGATCTGTTAACTAAGTATGATGCTCAATTTAATCGTGAGAAGGAAGTAGTAAAATTTTTGTATTCCAGATAAGGCGATGATAAGGAATTTCGAGGACGAAATTCTTTTAAGGGGAAAAGAGTGTGAGAACCCGTGGATTTTCTTATTTTCTAGACTTTGTTTTATTTAATTGCATGCCTTTTCTATGTTTCTTTATTAGGAAAATTTTTGTTTTTGGATAATTTTTATGAGTAAATATAGTTCTAAAATTATTTTTCTAGTATTAATTAGTTTTTGAGAAATTAAGAGCGTATACCGGTTGTAGGACCCACTAGTGCGGTAAGTTTGATAAAATTCGGCCAATTAGGTTAAGTTGTGTATACCGAGTTTAATTTATTAGATGTTAAGAGATAATTAGAAGTTACCTAGATGGATTATTATGGGAGAGAAAAAAGAATAGAGATGTATTAATTGGAGTGACAAGTGTCACTTGGAGGTTAATTCTTAACTTAGTCAACTTTGACCAACTTTCTTGCTTTACCAATTTAAGTCAAAATTTCCAAAAAATCATCCTCATTTTAAAGCTTCCTTGGCCGAACCTCTTGCTTGAGAAAAGAAAGAAAAAGCTTCCAAGTTTCTTGCTCCAATCTTGCCCAATCTCAAAAACTAACCGTTTAATCTTGAATTTCTTCCATAAAACCTCTTAGTTTAGTGCTTGTAAGGTGATTAGTGAAGTGGTTTGGAAGGCTAAAGTGCTAAGTGGTCTCCTTTCTTGAGTTGATAAGATGAGTAACTAAGAAACCTCTCTTCTCTACCTAATGATGTTTAATTGATGGCTTGTGGTAGTTTAAGAGGTGCAATTGTGGATTACTTCATGATTTTAGTGAGATTGATGACATTTTCTATTTATTTATGATTTTTCTGTTTTAATATGATTCATGTGGTGTGGCCATGTATGATGATTGGAAATGATCTAGAATGAAGCCTTAGTGGGTGAATGGTAGTTAATTGCAGCAAATTTCTGTTTTGGAAGGAAAATTGGTAAGTTAAGGTTTCATTTTCCCTAATTCTACCCGACACTGTTCATTATAGTTAGAGGCTGAATTAGCCTTTCCTTTCTCCAAGCTAAAGTTGCTCTTCAAGTGGTATGTGAGTTGTGTGAAGATTTAGAGGTGAAATGGTGCAAGATTGTATGGAGTTTTCTTTCCTTCTTTTTCCTTGGGCTGCTGGCCAAAAAATGGCGTGAGATGAGAGAGGTTTGTGTGCTAAAACTTGGGGAGAAAAAATAGAATAGTAGTCATAAGTGTTGGGTAAAAAGTCAACTCTTTCGTACCACCGTCTTCTCTCTCGTTTGTTATACTAGTGCACTAATCCCTCAATGTAGTTCCTTTAACACTATAGTTATTCACTCTTAGTAGTTCAGTATAAGTTTCTTAAATCTCCACTTAATCGTTACGACTCGATTTACGTGAACTTCCGATTCACGCGCGATAAAGCGAAACTTAAGTGTAATTCACGCCACTAAAATATAATTAACTAACTCTAGGGTAGATAATGTATAAAATGACTGAATTAAGAATAAAAACTTGAGTCCTCAAATCTCCGAGATTATTGCACTCTCGGATCGAGTATTGTCTCGAAAAACGTATTTGTTATTTCTTACTAAACGAGCCGTAGAAAAATTAAATTCGCGAACGGAATGTTTGAAAAATATAAAAGAGACATTTTTGCATACAAATGGGTTTTAAAATGAATGAAATAAATTATTCGGAGTAAACGGGTGAATAAATATTTAATTAAACCATTAAAATAATATAAATATAAGAAAATAAAAATTTGGATCCTCACACATAGTCCCTCCTGGTTTGTTTATCATGAGTGAAGAAGGAAGTGGTAGTTTTACTCCATCCAGTCCTTTTCTTACTTTAGGTGATGGTCCAATTTCTCTTAGTCTACTATCGGATACATCTCTTTTCTTCGTTTGAAAGGTTATCAGTTGGAATTTTGTGCTCTCCACCCTTTGTGCTTTTTCAAGAACGTCATTGAATATTTCAATCTATGCTGCGGCAAGGGCAACTTGGATTTCTAAATTTAATTCTCGGATAAACTGCTTTATTCTCTTCCGCTCTGTAGCCACCAATTCTGGAGCATATTTAGATAATTTCGTGAATTGTGTTTCATACTCAGCCACACTCAAAGTTTCTTGACGAAGGTTTATAAAATCATCTTTTCTCTTTTCTTGGACTAGTGGAGGCAGAAATTTCTCATTAAACTCTCGTACAAGGTTTATCCAAGTTCTTGGAGTTTGATCTCTTTCCCACTTGTTACTTATAACATTCCACCAGGCTCTTGTTGTTCCTTCAAGTTAAAATACAGCAAAAGTGACTTGTCTTTCTTCTGTTTAGTCCAAGGCATCGAATATATTCCTTATATTTTCTAACCAATTTTCAGCCACTTATGG
Organism: Coffea arabica; assembly: GCF_036785885.1. Taxonomy (NCBI): domain Eukaryota; kingdom Viridiplantae; phylum Streptophyta; class Magnoliopsida; order Gentianales; family Rubiaceae; genus Coffea; species Coffea arabica. The sequence continues at coordinate 42,952,362 of NC_092329.1, forward strand.
GTCAAGTCCTCCAAAAAATTTGGGTGGGGAGAATTTCTGAAAAAGTTCCAAATCTCGATCCTTCCCTATCTCTTGGTTTCCACATTGGTTTCCTTGTCCAACCCCCTGTCCCTGTTGAGCTATTAAGAGTTCTAGTACATCCGTCATGCGAGTTAAAACTAATTTCATTTGGTCATCTGTGAGAACCTTGAAAAAAAATAGTAAATAAATATATACTTACATATATTCATACTTGTTGCTTGTACATTTTAGACTTTGAATAAATTTTATTATTGTTGGTTCTTAGATAAGTATGAAAAAATAAGTTTAAAGTCGCAAATAAGTTAATTGTGCAAAATATTAGATTATTTGAATTTTTGCCAAGTTAAGTTAATATTTCTTGACGTAGAGTGTTTTATTGCTTTAATATTAATTCCTTGAATTTCAATAGCTAATTTTAAGTGTTAATAACGTTAGCTGTTAACAGGAATCTAGAATTAAGACGAAATCGTTTTAAGTCAAAACTTTTTATAATTACACTTAGGACGTTGAATCTCGATAGTTTAATTTTTGCGAGACTAGTATGTTAGTAGGCTATCAATTTTCTTTTAGGGTGAAATCTTGGAGTTAGTTTACGAATGAGAGCTTAAGTGGAAGGGCGAACAAGTTGTTAAAAGACCGAAATAGCCTTTCTCCATCTCAAAATTTACCATGCAGCCATGGAACAATTCGTGAACAAGCTTCCATTCCAAACACTTCCAATTTCTGCCGGTTCCATTCTTCCACTTTTAATTCCAGCACCCACCATCACTAATGCCGACTCAGTCCACTTAAAACACTTCATTATATACTCTCCACTACCACGCTTTCTTATACCATTTCCAATCCACCACAACATCACACTTCCATTTTTTTTTCTGCCGCACGCCAAGAGTGAGTGAGAGTTGAGAGAAAGAGCGAGAAACTTGCCTTGCCTTGTTTCATTTCCAGCCGAAGGAGGAGTGGAGAAAATCTTCCTTGGCCTTGTTCCTTATCCAGCCGAGAACTAGAGAGGAGGCTAGAGTAAAACCAGAGTTCCGTGCCTTTTGCAGCCGAAAGAAACCATAATTTTCTGCTCCATTTCCAGCCGAGGAGAAAGCAAGAAGGTGAACTAATTTCCAGCTTGAGTTTGGGCAGAAAAATAAGGTAAAATGGCTAGAAACCACAACCTTTCTATATAGCTTAGTGGATTATGTTGCATGTATAGTTTGAGGCTAGATTGAGGTAGAACCAGGTGGTAGAAATTTGTTTCATCGCTGGAAATTTTTACCCGGTGGAAATTTGAACTAATTTAGAGCAAAGGCTGTTTCTTTCGATTTTCTTCCTCAAACAAGGATAAAAATACTTGAACTCCTGAAATATGTCTAGTACACTCGTTATTTGGTGTTGCAAGTGAATTTTATGGCCAGAAATTCGGTTGTATGGCTGGAAATTTTTATTGGAAGTTGTTTGACTGCTAAACCAATTTTCCAGCTTAACCGATGGAATTTTTTTTGGGAGTTGTATAGATATTTTGGTGTGAAATTGCTGGAAAGTGCTTGATTCTCACTTGGTTGTGTGTTTAGCTAACCAAACACTGGATGATTAAGTTTGCATGAGGTTAATTAGCCTTGACTAAGCAAGAAAGTTGTAGGAACACAAAATCTGCTTGCATGCAAACTAACCGAGTAGGATTGAATGAAATTTCTGGTTGGATGATAATTTTTTATGTTGTCCGCACTTGGTTTGGATCAAAATTGATAGATAGTTAATTATTTTGATCATGCATGATGCAAATATGAGTCGTGGATAGAGAAAAAAAAAAGAAAAAAAAGAGAAAGAAAAGAAATCTGAAATTTGCGGCCGAGAAAAGGGGTTGAACATTTGATTAGTTTTTCTTCGAATTTGTAGCTAAGATTTTCATATGGGATGTTTAAGATATGCTTGTAGCTTGCTAATCACCTTTTGCGTGTTGAGTTGAAGAAAAAAAAATTGAAGAAAACTAGGGACAAAAGTTCTATAAATAAACTACTATATTGGTGGAAATTGGATTTGGAGGCTGGCCGAATTAATTGAGGTTTTTGGGTGAGGTTATTTTCTGGAATTGTGTGTTACTTGTTTTGGTTTTGGTTGGATGGATTATGAGCTATATATTTGGTGTTTCAAGCAAATAAAAGATGGAGATTTAATGGATGTCTTGAATTGGCAATTGCTGGATTTTTCTTGATTGTCGAAACAAGAAAAGAAAATCTGAGTTCCTAAGTGTATTTGTGAGTAAGCTAACCGTGACTTTCTTTTATGTTTGAGTTAAAATTCTAGTTGACTTGTTGTAAGAAATATTTGTTTGATGCCAGGAGCTAATGATTGATGAAGCTCTTGGCCATTTGAGTAATTTTTGCAAGAGTTTAATTTTTGGTGAATTCGTTCAATTAGTTGGCTGAAATGTACTTGGAAGGTCCATGAATTGTGGTTGGGAATCGTGAAGTCCGTTTTGGTCTTTTGAATTCGAGTAGTTTTGATCAAACTTTATTGAAATATTTTATTTTAATATCAAGTTATAGAAATTGATTATAGTACGATAAAACTAAAATTTAAATGTCGGGATTTTTTTTAGAACCTTGCTAACTAGTTAATTCTTTTCTTTGCTTAAACTAGTTCTAGTATTTTTAAGAAATAATTGTATTAGCTTCCAAACTTTAAGTTTTTCATAAAATTATCCTTGGCTAGTTGTTTTAGAGGAAAATTGTTAAAAACATGAGATTTTAATACTTTTTAAAAAAAAAACTTAGAAAACTTGTTCGGCAAGCAAACTTGTTTGAATTAAATTGGTTTTAGTTGTACCTCTAGAAAGAAAAGTAGCTTTAAAGGAATCATACGAAATATTTTATTACTTTACCACCTTTAATTCTAAGAGATTTATTGATTTATTCCGAGAAAATAAATTAGTTTTATACCAGAAAATCTTCTGTATTTAAATCAAGAGTTTGTATAGTAAAACTTATAGTTTTTAAAACTTGGTTTTCTAGGGTTTAGCAAGGACGTGGACTTCGATTCCCAGCTTGACTTTTGAGCTTCATTTTTGGTGAGTGTCCGTGCTTGTTCTATGACTAAAGTGTTAAAGTGCTTTCTTGACTTGTTATGTGATAATTGGAAAGTAGTTTTCTTGAACCATCGAAGTGGCAGTGTATACTTTATCGCACTAGCCTTTCGAGTGGTGACTTGCTTGAAATGTTTTCTCGAATATCTTATAATTGTTGACTGGAGCGTGGACTCGTCAACTAATCTACCAGGCAGGGGAATGTACCACACCTTAGGGTGGGAGGGCCTCTTATCCTGACTTGGTAAAAGCGTGTTGTGACGTCGTTGGTTGAATCCCTCGACTAGTTTATAATTGTGACGTCGTTGGGTGAATCCCTCAACTAGTTTACAAAAAGGTATACTCGAATAATACCAAACTCTCTCGTGAGGTGTACGGGCCCGGTGGGAGTAAGTTGGTTGGAGTGTGTTAAGGAAAAAAATAATGAATCTACATGGACTTTAGATAATGAGAGTTGACGGAGGGTCAACTGCGGTTAATTTTGATCAAGTGCGTGGAAAATGGCTCCTGAGAGCCCTGTATCATACCCTGTGCTGTTATACGCTTTTCTACTTGCTAAATTTAAGCTTGAAGTTATTATTTACTGTTTGTGTTATATGATTGCATGTTTTGGGCACCACTGAGCTTTAGCTCACCACACGATATTTGTATTCCTTAACAGGTTTTGGCATTCGAGAGATTTGAAGTCTGCTTTTAGCTTTTGTAACTGTTGTGTTGAATTGACTATGTATCTTTTGTTTTGGGTTGTCACTTGAAGCTGGAAAAGTGCAAACCCTAAGTTTTGGCTTGTGTGAATTTATTTGACATTTATGAGTTTACTGTGGGGTTTGTAATGTATATTTGTAGTTTTGTGTTGAACTGGTCGGAGATGTATTTAAGAGTGAACGTTTAGATGTCCAATGGCAATGTTATCTCTGAAGTTAATGTGTTTTAGTATTCCGGTCGTTTAAAGGTTTGGCATGTTCGGATGACAAATTTTGTGTTGGTTTAAGTTATACGTGGAAAGGGTTTAGTCGGTTTTCTTGCGTGAGTCCTGGCCAGAGCTAGGCAGGCGACCCACCAACCCTCTGGTTCACCTTAGGGAGAAGTGGGGCCGCCACATTATCTCTTTCCCAAACCCTTGACTTGGCGTTTTGATCAGTAGCATAATCATTATCTATCCTTTAGTTTTGAGGTTGTTTGGGTTGATGTCCCTTTCGTTGTTCTCTAATTTCCATATTCACAGCTAATCTAGATGCACATACATAAACCCCACACTAAACCATAATCGAACTATATACACATACCAGCAACAATTCTAAAGAAAAATGAAATCACTTGCACAAATAACATAATCACCGTACAAGTTAAACACAACTAGAGTTCATCAGATCATAACACAAGTTACAATCAAGTAAAGTACATACCAAGTCAAGGTCAATAAATAAAAGTAAACATGTGATTAACAAAAGTATATGCATCTCCAAGACACAAACTCTTAAGTCCTATTCCCATAGTCCCATTACAAAAGATCAAAAGTAGTACTTCACTAGATTAATTGGAACTACATGATTCTCGTTAACATAGTCAACTTCATTCCCATACTAGGATCCTCTGGGTTACGATCTTCTCCACCTCTCTCTCTTAATTGTTGTGTCATCCTAGCCAAACGATTATTGATTTCTTTTAACTATTCATGTGAAATATCGATTCGTTCATATTCCCCACAAATGGAGATCTCAAGTCCTTAGCATTGCCTTCAACTCTTAAGTACTCGAATACAAGAATCTGAAATAAGATATTCACAACTCGAGCCGGCCGATCCCAAGAGTAAATCACCACATTTGAGATTTCTACCCAACATATAGATCTAATTATTCCGAAGTATCAAAATAAAGGATTTATATTTATCACATTTATGATTCACAGCTTACGCTCTAGAAAAGTACTTAAGTCTCTACTCATTTACATAATAAGGACCATAATACAACTTGACCCAAACTCACCCCGTGCAGAAACCACGCCAAGTGGCTCTGATACCACCTGTGACGCCCCCATTTCTCCCAAGGACGAACCAAAGGGTGTATCCGCGGAACGCCTGCCCAGATCTCGTTAGGACTCGATACAAGTCAAATTTAAACATAAGGGTACACGCTCAATATTAAAATTCAAATTAAGAAAAAATCTCTCCCTTAAATAAACTTCCAAGTTTTACATCACAAGTTATCAAAATTATCTCAATCTTCAAACTTAAATACAACCCAACAGAATATGTATTACAATCATCTGCCATAATACAACTTAAAATCTCTAAGAGAAAACAACTTAGTACTATTCGTGAGTATTCTCGGTCTAGTCAACCATGCTGTATACCACAAGATATACACGCCTGTACACCTACTGTGATGACCACACCTTTCCCGTAGGGCGTACCCAAGGGTTTGGTGGACCACCTGCTCAGATCTCACCAGGACTCACTCATTAACGTTTTCTTGAAATAGCCATTCAAGCCTCGAAATTAACATAAAAGTTTCATTTCCAACCAACAATTCAAACTTAATTTACAATCCAAAAGTAAAACATGGGATAACATTTCTAAAGATTCCAAATATATCTTATCTACAAAAGTACAAGTACAAGAGATTATATACACTAGTTCACAACTACTTGCTCCAACCTCCACTCCTGTAAGGAAAACAAACTAATGGGATGAGTTAAAAGTTCAGTGAGGTTCCCAAACAAGCAAACAAGCAGGTAAACACGAGAACATTTACACTTAGCACTTTGCACACTTGGCACAGTAATAAGCAGTCATTCACGAATCAATCATTCATTCATTAAAAGAATACGTGCTCACTTGGAGCCATTCATTCTAGTCATTCATTCATTCATTTGCCAACCATTTTTCTTATCCCTCCGACATTAAAAAACATTTGCAAGTGAAAACTTCTTCAGTATTCATGTCATTCATTCATGATTTCATTGCATTAAATTCACTGGCCAGTCTTTCGCCAGATTTTGTGGTAATACTCGAGTATACCAAACATTGTTCCAGGGTCACCAGCCATCCGATCGAGTCCGTTTTTGACTTGATTTGACTGGCAACGAAAGGCAAGGGCCCAATTCAGCCAAAGACTTACATCCATGTACAAAGTAACATTCAATCATTGAAAATTCACTTTCACTTGGGTCAAGTGTGATAAAGTACACACTAGTCCATTGAAAATCTTTTTAACAATCATTGGAAAACATTTAACATTCAAACAAACATTTCACATAGTCATTTAAACCACAATCATGCAAAGAACACTCACCAACGATTAGTGTTTAGCAAAACAAATTTCAGGCCTATCTCTTTGGCTGGATTCAAAATCTGCGATCAAATGTTGAATACAAAATACAATCAAATAGGGCTTTCAAATATCCAACCCTCACTTGTGAATATCACAAGGAGATCATGTGAATAGAACTTATATACATAGATTTCATAGCTTAGTGACCCCAGGCAAAATACATGCACACTTGCTTTTGTTTTAGAAAGAAAATGATCGAAACTTTTTAGTTTAAAACGTGACATACATGGCTAAAAATCATGTTTAAAATGGTCATTACTTTCACCTTGCAAAATATATAATTTTGGCAAAATTTCAGCTTACATATCACCTCCAAGGTTAACTCAAACATTCCTAAGCAAGTGAAGTCCAAATCGATTACAAATCACACCTCCATGTTCACTTTCACTCTCTTATCCTTCAAGAAATGAAATGGGCAGCAATTCCCCTGTTTTCCTTCAGTTTTTTTCCAATTTTTCAAGCTAAGCTTCATGGCAAAATAGCCCCAATCAACTCCACAACTCATAAGGAAAAAGGCGTTCTTACACTAGGCTACAAAACCAACTAATTTATACTTATCTCTAGCATATAACTATAATAAATCCATGATCCAAGTATGGGATGGAGTGCAAGTAATCGAGAAAGTTATGTTTAAAAACCAGAAAATGTTTCCAAGACCCTTCCAAACTTTTTGTCATTTCATAAGAAAATTCCAGTTTTGTAAGCTTTTTGAAAAGTCATAACTTGAGTTTCTAAGTGCAAAAATCATAAATCTTATACCGTTATAAAATAGACTCAAAATACTGCAACGCTCTAGAAGACACCTTCATAAAATTCAGTCCATAAATTAGTCAAATCTCGGCCTCAATTCACTACTCAACTAGGTGCAAAAACAGGGCAGTCTTGGATTTTCAGCCCACTTTGAAAATTTTCTGGTATTTATAGAAAGTGAACCAAACCATTAATTTTACACGGTTAAAAGAGCTATGAGTCTAGTTTCAAATGCAACAAACGAGACTCAATTCAGATTTTTTTACACCAAGATATGACAGATTTTCCAAACTGCTCAAAGTTTCCTGCGGGAAAAATTTTCAGCAGCACTTCCCCTTATTTTCCCCTAATTTCTAGCCATTTTCAAGCCTTCATTCCCACCACAAAATAGCCTCAAATCAAGCATATACATACCAGGCCATCAACTCACTAAATCAAGCATATACATAGCATATAACCATCACATACTCAAGTTGGAAAAATTAAACCCTAGGCTGGAATTTCACATCTAAAGCTGGAATATCCTATTTTGAAGTTAAAATTTCATACCAAAGCTACAAATCTTCATATCTAAACTTTCATATCCAAATCTAAGCTAGAAACTCCCAATTCATGGCTGGAAAATATAAATAAAAGCTGAAAAATTCCAACAACATCACAAATCCATGAAATCTGTAACAGCCCCACCTTCCCCTAAGGCGAACCAAAGGGGTTAGCGGACTGCCTGCCCAGCTCTCGCCAGAACTAACGGATCAGTTTACGTCGATCTAATACGGTCCAGAACATACCCACGCGCGCAACCAAGTCCAAATCACAAAATAAATAAAAATGAAAAACGCGCCGATGATGAACAATGCCGGACACATCAGAATCCGGAGTTCAACCATACATCAATCCAACATATACATACATTGAAATTTAATATGTACAACCAAATTGGCATGCCAAAACTAGTCATCATGGTTATACAAGTTCGGTTTGCCAATCAAAAGATGAACCCAATACACGTTAGGGTTTCATACAAAGAGCTATTCAAAATAGACATATACATGGCTCAATTTGGCAACCAACAAGTATGATCTTCCAAAATGATCATTTTCCTGTAAGGAAAACAAATGGAACGGAGTGAGCTAAAGCTCAGTGAGCAACTATCACATAATTAACAAGATCACTTAAGCATAACCGTTCATTTCAAGTATACAAATAAGAAGCAAAACCAATCGGTAAAAGGATATGGACGGCTCTCAAGAGCCCATTTCCACACTTACATTCTTGATCCAAACCCATTGACCCTCCGTCAATGTTAAAAGTACCAAACCGTAGACCTCACTTCACTTCCATTCCTTCCACCAAACATACCCCAACCGGGCCCGCACTCCAATCAGTAGCTTTTGGTAATACTCGAGTATACCGGAACCAAGAGTCTCATTACTACAAGGTTCCCCAGTACAGTCCCCGTGGCAGGTCAATTTTCACGACCAAGCCCTCGCCGGCTCGATTCAATTGACTACCTAACGGGGTTGAGCTCAGTGATATAGTAAGGTCGTTGGATATTCGTCCAAACGACACCAAATCAGTTTTCCATGACAGGAATTCAATATATCATATATCAAGTGCAATATTTCAGTAAAACGGTAAACAGTCATGAATGGAATCACAAGGGGGTGAGGGCGGTCAAGTACACCCTCACCTCAATCACTTCCAATAGCCAAATACGCCTTCAAGGCATCAATTCACATATAACAAAGCCACATTGTAACATTTAAGTGAGTAGTATACTCACCACTCAAGAAAGTGATGTTTCATGCACCGTCGTTAAACGAACGTCGTGCACCACCATTACTGTGACAGCCCCACCTCTCCCTAAGGCGAACCAAAGGGTTCGGCGGGCCGCCTGCCCAGGTCTCGCCGGGACTCAGTCGTTCACTACATTCCTCAAACAGATTACAATATAAATCTCAAAAATTACATCAAATTCTCCAATAATTACATGTTAAGCGAAGTGGAAACGATTCCCCAAACTATACATCAAATGATTCCAAATCCAAATTATACAAGATATATGCCATCCAGTCACGTGAACAAGTACTACAAGTCCTTCCTTCGCCACGAGCCCTGTGGAGGGGAATAAAATATTTTTGGGGTGAGTTAAAAGCTCAGCGAGTAACCAGTAAAATCAGAAATCAAATATATTTCACAATAATGCATTTCGATCATTTCGATGATGTCATGATTCAGAGATCAAATGTACATTTATTGCTCTCATGAGCCAGTGAAATCATTGCACTTGAACACCCAACGCTCAAATAGATCATTTAACATTAACATTGAGAGGGAGCCCCTTTTTGAGCTCCAGATAAACATGAACATGAACCATAAACAAGGTGGAGACGTTGGTGTCCAGCACTAGACTTTCCCAGAACTCATTGAAGCCAAATCATGTCATGAATCCACATGCAAGCACGCATGATATGCAATCGAATAAATAATGCAAGAAGCATTTCACAAGTACTTTGGAAATAGTTTAGGGTCACTCACCTCCACGGCTCAGAACCCATCCGTCATATACCATTATCTTGTCCGAATCAAAGCCCTAAAACCCAAAACAGATTTGATGTCATTAGCGGTTTTGGCACCATTGGCACTACGATTATCGGATGGAGTTGTAAGACCCACCGTTTTGAAACTAAGAGATAGGGTTACAATGTTACAGAAGGTCGCTCAGTCCAGTTCATAGTACAACTAGGTCAAAATTGACATATATGAAACCAGAATCTCACAAACAGGTTGGCTAACCGTACAATTGTTAAACAGCAATAATTCAGGCTACCGAAGTCCGATTGAAGTGTATCTTATGGTGTTTCGAAGCTAAAACACAACCCTACATTTCTTATGAAGACCTCCATGGCCAAATCATGCATTTTCATGATCAAAAATGGAAAACTACACAAAAAACAGAATTCTGGGCGCGAAACAGGTTTCATGGACAGTCAAGGGTATTTCGGTCATTTCAAATGCTACAGTGGTCGGTTCAAGCTGAAATTTTTCAGGCTACTAGATTATACCATTGGCTACAACTTTCATGTTTTGGCCAAAATCTAATTCGGTAAGTATCATGGTGAAAGGTCACGGTCAGATTGGGTGAAAAGACAACCCTGTTCGCTGAACTCCTATCTAGACCAGTTTGGGTATTTCCGAATTATCTCAGCATATACAACTCCAATTCAAGTGATTCCAAAGCCATTTGAAAGCTAAGAAACAAGGCTATAATTCCTAAGAAGACATCAACAACCAAATCGGTAGTATTCCCAGTCAAACTACCCAATTACCAAAGCTGATTACTATTCTCGAATAGAAACAGGATAGCAGGGGTATTTTGGTCTTTTCACAGGCTACCGAGCTCAGATTTAGCTGAAAATTTACAGGTAACTAGAAAACATCATTCTCTACAACTTTTACGTTTTGGGCTAAGGCCAATTCGGCCTCTAACCTGGTCAAACAGAAACGGGCAGAATAGGGGTTAGTGAAACCCTAATCTGGAATTCATGCATTCAAGTGCTAATCTTCCACAAAACAACATCTAAAACAACTAAAAACCACTAATAAGCAATTAATTGAAGTAAAGAGGATGTTCTTGGCAAAATACCTTAAAACCACAAGAAAGGTAGGAGCTTAGGCTTTGTCCTCCAAAAATCCTTCCATTCAAGTTCCTAATCTTCCTTAACTAGCACTTTGTATGGAGTAATTTGAGTTTCCAATGGTTGGAACTTAAGATTTGGCTTGGATTTGAAATTGAAGATGAAACTTTTCCTCTCTTTCTTTCTCTCAAGTGTTCAGCCAAGAAGGAAGAAGAAATGGGATATTTTTGGTCAAATTTTGGTATTTAGTAAAGGTAAAAAAGTTAAGTCAAAGTCCAACTCCAATCGGGTCGCGACACCTAGCACCTTTTAATTGTAACACTTATCCTTTTGTCTCTCCATCATTAACCATTTAAGCAACCTCTAATTATCTCTTAACATCCGGTAAATTAAACTCAGTATCCAAAACTTAACCTAACTGGCCGAATTTTTCCGAACTTTTCGCACTAGCGGGTCCCACGTCCGATATACGCTCTTTATTTCTCAAAAACTACCCAATACTAGAAAAATCATCTTAAAACTATATTTACTCATAAACTTTATCTGGGGAATTTTTCTAATAAAGAAAATGTAGAAAAGGCGGGCGATTAAATAAAATCAACCCTAGAAAATTAGAAAATTTTCAGGTTCTCGCACTCATACTTTTCGGGGCGTCACAATTACCTCCTAGAATAAGCAAACAAATACAATGAGACTCGATAACGAGTCATAAAGTAATGCCAATCGCCCCAATAGGGTTTCATATGCATAGACAAGTAGCATAGATAACCAGAAATTTCAGCAATGCACTAACTTGACCTTAACAAAAAAAACAGTTTTCGTCCTCCTTTTGCGGTAATGGCACAAAATACGCTATACTTATCGGATGAGGGTGTAAAACCCACCATCTCGAAGCTAAAAGATAGGGCTACAACAATGTAGAAGGCCACTCAGTCCAAATCCTAGCACAACTAGGTCAAAAATGCAGAATACCAAACCAGAACCGTAATTGCAGGTTTACAAATCACACTATGCTGTAATTAGTCCAACTCAGTCTATACAGGTCCAAATGCATTGATTCCAAAGGCATGCGGTAGCTAAGACATCCAGCTACATTTCATCAGAAGACACCAACATCCAAATCCAAAGCAATTCCAGTCAAAACAGACGAGTACAAGAGCAGTTCGCACATTCTGATCAACCCAGAACAGCAACAGTAAAATCGGCATATCTCACTCTACACTTCTCCAAATGACCTGAAATTTTACAAACACCTCAAACACATCCATACCTACAACTTTCATGTTTTAAGCAAAGGCCAATTCGGCCTCTAACCATATGATCCAAAACCGGACAGAAAAGGGGGTTATGAAACCCTAACTTTTCACATTTCAATCCAAACCCAAAATTGGTTGCAATTATCAATAATTCACACCTACTAGAGTCATTACCCCTCATTACCAACCATCATAAATAACCACAACATCATGATCACATTAAACCAGAAAAATCTCCAATAAATTGAAAACTTCACCAATTCATCTCAAACCAAGAAATAAACCACAAATATCATCACTTTAGCCACCACTAGGCACAAATTAAACATCATTAAGTATAGGAGGATAGTCAATCACCACTTACCAAGTAAACAAGAGAAAGAAAGTTGTAGAACACCTTAGCTTCTCCAAAAACCTTCACCAAAACACTCACTAGCACCAAATGGAGGGATTTTATGGAGTAGAAACTAGTTTAGGCAATTGTTTTTGGAAGATTGAGCCAAATGGAAGCTAAAATGGTGAAGAATTTCTTTCTTCTTTGCTCAAGGGAGAACCGGCCATGGAGGAGAAGAAAAGAGTGAATTTTATTGATTTTTTTGAGATATTTAACTTAATGGGAAAAAGTCAAAAAGGTGAATAGTGTTCCATAAAGTCCACCCAATGATATAGTGACACTTGGCACCTCTTTAAATGCAATCCTATCCTTCTTTCCCCCTCTCACATCAATCACTTCACATTCTCTACTTATCTCTTAACACCCGATAAATTTTACACAGTATCCGAAACTTAACCTTATTGGCCAAATTTTTCTGAACTTTTCGCACTAGTGGGTCCCACGTCCATAATCTCTCCGTAATTTTTCAAAAACTACCCAATGCTAGGAAAATCATCTAAAAACTATAATTACTCATAAAATCCACCAAGAAAATATTCCTAAGCCAGAAAATGCAGAAAACATGCAATTAAGGGGAAAAATCCTAGGAAAAAAATATTAGGAAATACGGGTTCTCACAAAATCAACCACAAAACTTCCATATTCAAGTCATATACCCAATAAATTGCAAGAATAGAAAGAGAAGCAAGTTCTTTAGCTTCATACCTTCAAACCTCCAAGGAAAAATACAAAAACAAGGGCTTTCTTCCTCAGGTAACTCCACCAAAAGCTTCTCTCCAAGCTTAGCTCAAGATTAATCAGTGTGGATTAGGGTTAGTGTTTGGATTTCTCATGGATTGAGCAAGGAATCAAGGCTAGAGGTTGGTTTATTTTCTTCTCCTCTCTAAATTCAGCTATCCCAAGATAAAAATGGAGTTTTGGTTGAAATGGAAGCTTAATGAAGATAAGAGGAAAGCTTAGTCTTGGTCAAATCTTAGTCAAACTTGGTAGACTTGTTGACAATTGGCAATAAAAGGAGAAATGTCTATCCCTTTGTCTCTCCTGTGTTTCTTATAGCTAATCTTTATTGTTTTTCTCTAATACTCTCTTAACACTTTTAATCAGATAATTCCTCTAGCACCACACCCGTTCTCATCCAACAAATACAACGCGCACATCTCACTAGTCGGTCAAATTACTATACTACTCTATGAAACTTAACGTGTACCAAAATATAAAAAGGGAAATGATAAAAATCTTAACCTAACCTCTAAAATCATTGTCAAATTAAGTCTAGCAAATAAGCAAGTAAAGTAAAATTAAAAGAAAATATAAATTAATTTTTCAAAAACAGGATAAAATTTAAAATAATTTTCGGTTCCTCACACCTGCCATTATAATAAATTACAAGGTGTCTTTAGGCAAAATTCAATGAAAAACATATAAAAGTTTTAAACAAGATTATTTCATACAATGACACAAAACAGAGGAAAAAATGATATTTATCAAAAAAAGATCTTTATTGAGTTTATGAAAAATGACTTAGAGACTCTAGATGAATCAGATACAAATTCGAATGGGCAGTCTGTGATGAGAAAAAATGCCACATTTAACTCCTTCTGACATCACCTTTCTGAAATTCAGTGTTGTCAAAAGAACAACAGTGCAAAGAGAAACCTAAATGAATATAGTCACCAGCTATTCAATAATTGATCTTCCACTTTCCATTCATGATTCTTTATACTCTAAAACCCTACCTCAGCGCCCTTTCGAGTTTTCACTAAGATTACCCCACCTATTTTTCTTTTTTTTTGTTTTTTCTCTTTCTTCCTTTTTTTTGTCTTTTCTTTTCGTTTTTCCTTCTTCTTTTTTTTTCTTCTTCCTTCTTTCTCCCTTTTCTTTTTCTTTTTTGAAAAGGCTCCCTTTCGAGTTTTCACCTAATGAACAATTTTAATAACAGCCTCTATCGATTCAGAAATATGTTTCAAAATTGATAGCATGAATGAGACAATCCTTTCCTTGCAATATTGGTGAATGTGTATTTACATTATTTGCCATTTGATTAAGAAATTTTTTTTCAAAATATTGCAAAAGATGGAGGCCATAATAAAAAAGATTAATACTGGAAAGCAGATCATAGAATGGGTTTGAGATAGTTTTGAAATCATATTTTTCAAAATTTGCCCCAGTGTAGGTTTGATAAAAACTAAAAAAAATTGCCCTAGTTTAAATCTAACTGGACTTATCTTTTTTTTTATTGCCCTTTTTTTGAAGTATGTACTTATTCTGAATGGATAAGCTAATCCTCCAATTTGTAATATAGTATTATTGTCCTTTTTTATTTGTGGTTGACCTTCAAATTTACAAGATTTTGACCTGCGTTTCTTTCTCGATCTCAGTCATAAACACCTGCACAAAAGGGATTTGCCAAAGTACGACACACACTTGAATTTTGACAAAAAATTTCTTACTTTATTCTGAAAAATGATGCAATTACTGCTCATGAAAGAAGCGGTCTTATCGAAGTTAAATTTTGAACAATAGATTTGAAGGTATATTACTTGACTCTTGGACGAAATCCCACAAATGTATTACAAAAATTTGCCTCAGTTTAAGCCTTTTAATTGCAAAACTTTTTGTTTGGATGACTTTCTATTTATTTGACAAAAACAAGAAAACTGTACTCATTACAAGAAAATTGGTCATTAGTGACAATCAGCTCTTGTCGCAGAAAAAAGAAAAGTCGTTGCTAATAACTTTTATTGACAACTATGCAATCGTCACTGAATGTCCATCGGTAAAAGTGACAGTGACAACCTTAAAAGTCGTCAATAAACAACATAGTTAAGTGATGACAATTCTTGTCACCAACTGACATAATTTTAGTGACGGCTCGGATTTTGTTGTCACTGTACGCTTGTGGTTTAGTGACAATATAAAGTTGTCATTCTAGTCACCTTTTAGTGACAACATGTGAATGGAGAAATCCGATTTATTAACAACGGCATACACATTTTCCATGCTAGAGTCAATCAACCTTTTGTTGTCAATAAAAACAACAAAGCTTGTCGATTAACAACAAAAATATTCATTACATTAGTAAATGCCAAAAATATCATATTAAACATTGAAATATGATGTTTAAGTTTAACAACACCCTACAAATACTTTGATAAGTAGTATGTAGCCCAAACATCACGTGAAAGTCAAGAGAGCTCTACGAAAGCAATCCAAGTCTTAAAGTAAATCTACTATCGAAAACACTTCATGCGCAAAAGATTATTTGGTCTCCATTGTTCTTCAATCAAGTAGTAATTGGTGATCCCTAAAAGGTTTGGATGAATAGTATATACCTGCAATCAAGTAGTATGATAATTAGTAGGTGACAAGTAAAACTTAAGGAAAAGAAAATTGAGGATTTGTCCAAAAAAAGTCATTTCTTTCAAGGTATCATCTGGATATTAGCTTAAGATGCAAAATATGATTAGAAAGTCAACAAAATTTTAGGTAGGCATATGTGAAGTGAAGTACAATAGACATGACGTTCCACTTGTTGGTTGACTAACCAAAAGATAATATAACACCAACTCTACTTATCATGCACTCTGGGCAGAGAAAGAAACTACCCTAGTTTTTTTTTTAACCTACCACAAAACTCAATTAAGAGACTAACTTAGTAAAGCCAAAAGCAAGGGCAGAAAACACCAAAATTCGGTAAAGACTCCAATTGACTTGAGAAATTCACTCGTATCAAAAGCAATGCACTGCCAATTATTAGTTTAGTAATAAATTCATTGAAAAATGAAAAAACATAATAATCAACAACTTTGAGCCTGGAATTTAGTTCTCTCTTAACAAAGGAAAACATATCTAGTGCATCTGCAGAAACAATTGACTAACCAAAAAACAGGAACCATTATTAGACTTGATAAAATTAAAGCCATCAATAAATTTCTTAAATCACCCCTTGCTACTGACTTCTAAATCACCTAGAAGTCGTACATTTCGTATGATTATAAAAGCTTCTTCTGCCATTTTTTTGAGAACAAAAAGTTGTTCCCTCATTCCAAAGATCAAAGGAGGAAAAGTAGTAGCAATAACTACGTAAAAATGTATCTTGTTGTGAAGGCAACTGAGTTTCTTGCAATCACTAGGGCTTCCATTGGTGACATAAAGATCACAAAGAAGGTAGTTGTCCAACCATTTCAAATATGCAAAATGATTGATGTAACACTAGTTAACTACACCCTTCAGGTCAATGCAATGAGTGCTGAGAAGTACCTTTCCTCTTTCCTATTGTCTTTACCATAGGTCCAAGAGTCGATGACCATGTGTGACGCCCCGAAAAAAAAATGAGTTTGAGAACCCGGAAATTTTGTAATTTTCTAGGGTTTATTTTTTTTAATCGCCCGTTTTTCTACATTTTCTTGATTAGAAAAATTCCCCAGATAAAGTTTATGAGCAAAAATAGTTTAAAAATGATTTTCCTAGTATTGGAGAGTTTTTAGAAAATTAAGAATATATAACGGACGTGGGACCCACAAGTGCGAAAAGTTCGGAAAAATTCGGCCAATTAGGTTAAATTCCGGATACTGTGTAAAATTTATCGGGTGTTAAGGGATAAGTAGAGGATGTGAATTGATTGATGTGAGAGGAAAAAGAAAAGATAAGATTGCATTTATGGAGGTGACAAGTGTCACCATTGTATTGGAAATAGCTTATGACTTACTATTCATTTTCTTGACTTTTTGACCAATTGCTTAAATATATTAAAAATCACACAAAATTCATTCTTGTCTTCAACCTCTTGGCTGATTCTCTCTCTAGCAAAGAAGGAAGAAAAAACCTCTTCAAAGTTTGGCAATTATCTAGCTCAAATCCTCCAAAACACTTGCTTGATCTAGTTTCTACTCCATAAAACCTCTTCTTTTAGTGATAGTGAGTTGTTTGGTGAAGTTGTTTGGAAGCTTAAGGTGACAAGTAGCTCTCCCTCTTGTTTTGCTAAGGTAAGTGGTGGATGAACACCTCTCCTTCCTCTAATGATGTTCAATTCATGATTAGTGGTGTTATAAGATGCAATTTCATGGATTATTTCTTGAGTTTGGTTGAATTGGTGAAGTTTTATTATTTTTGGGGATTTTTCTGTTTTCATAGGGATATGATTGGGTGGTCATGTATGATGATTGGAAATGATGTTTAATGACTCTAGGAGGTGGAAAAAGTGATTAAGTGCAATCAATTTCTGTTTTGGAAGAAATTTCAGAAAATTAGGTTTTGTAGTTCTTCATTCTGCCCGAATTTATTTCACCATGTTAGAGGCCGAATTGGACTTTGCTCAAAACATGAAAGTTGTAGGTATTGATGAGTTTGAAGTGCCTGTAAAATTTCAGGTCATTTGGATTAGTGTAGAGTGAGATATGCCGATTTTACTGTTGCTGTTCTGGGTTGATCAGAATGCGAAAACTGCACTTGTATTTGGCCATTTTGACTGGAATTGCTTTGGATTTAGGTGTTGGTGTCTTCTGATGAAATGTAGCTGGATGTCTTAGCTACCATATGCCTTTGGAATTTCAGCATTTGGACCTGTATAGACTGAGTTATAGTAATTACAGCATTATGTGATTTGTAAACCTGTTTTTGGTGTTTCCGGTTGAGTATTTGGCACATTTGACCTAGTTGTGCTAGGATTTGGACTGAGTGGCCTTCTACATTGTTGTAGACCTATCTCTTATCTTCGAAACGGTGGGTCTTGGACCTTCTTCCGCCAATCATAACGCCTTTGGTACCATTACCGCAAAATGACGTCAAAACTGTTTTTCTGGTTTTGAGCTTAAGTTTCATTTCCGGATTTTTTTTCCCCCTAGCTTGACTTGCACTAGTATTACTTGGAGCTTGCTGAATGGCTATGGATGAACTTGTTGTTGTGTGTGTACCTTTGGGACTGGCTGAGGAAATAATGAAGCCATGATGGCTGGAAAAGTTAGCAAATGTAGGGGAAGTGCTGTCCGAACTTTTAAAGGATTTGTTTGCATTGAGTTTGTGATCTAAGACTTGGGTTTGAGCAAGGCAATGATACATGATGGATGATTTCTGAGCCATTGAGGTGAGTGACCTCAAACTATTTCTGAAGTTCTTTATGAACCGTTTCCTGCATTATTTACTTTTAAACTGTTTCCAAAAGTTACTTTTGAACTGTTTTCTTGCATATCATGCGTACTTGCATATGAGTGTCCCTTGGTTGCTGTAATTCTTGACTTATTGGCTTGTCATTATTAATTGAAAATGTGTTAAGTACTTTCGATGATTGTTAAAACGAGTTTTCTAGGCGAGTGTGTACTTTATCGCACTCGACCTAAATAAATATGAATTTTCAATGATTAATGATTAAATGCTAGTTGCGCATGATGTAAGCCTTTTGGCTGAACTGGCCACTGCCCTTCGTTACCGATCGACTCGAGCCAGAAGCGGACTCGGTCGGGCGATATGGTGACCCTGGGTGAATTTGGTATACTCGAGTATTACCTTGTAGTCCGGCTACGTCCGGATGGGTGGAGTCCGGCCAACGTCGGATGGGTGGAGTCCGGTCAACGTCCGGAAAAGGGGATGAACGAATAAAAAGATGAACGAGGGTTTATTTATAAAAATGAAAATTTCAAATAATTGGAGGAATAAGGGGAAATGTCAGGGGAACGAACAAATGAATAGCTCCATGTGAGCGGTATCCTTTTAATGAATATGTTACTATCGCTTTCCATTGTAAATGTTTCTTGAATTATTGATTATTGATGGTTAATGTGTTGGCTTTGTTATGAAATTTCATGTTCGGAACCTTATTGAGATTTTAGCTCATTGAGCTTTGTGGAATTACCATGTGGTGTCATTTTCTGCTTTTGTTTTACTCTCACTGTGCAAATGTTGACCTGTAACAAAATTACATTTTTACCCCCGGTTACTTATTGAACTTCTAAAACATTACAATGATTTCACTGGCTCACGAGAGCAAAAATACGTACATCTGATTTCTGAACCATGACATCAATGAAATGAATTTTTGTGAAAACTATTTGATTACTGATTTTACTGGTTACTCACTGGGCTTTTAGCTCACCCCAAAAATGTTTTATTCCCCCCCACAGGGCTCAAGGCGAAGGAAGGGCTTGTTGTGCTTATTCACGTGACTGGATGGCTTATATCGTGTACAGTTTAAGTTTGGATCTATTTTATGTACGAGTTGGTCTTGTATAAATATTTGAAATTGATATGGATGTAAGTATACATTCCACGATTGGAATCAGTTTCCGCTGCATTTGTGACATGTAATTATTGGAGACTTGGATGTATGTTTGTGGACCATGTGATGTATATTTGAGATTTATATTGTAATTCATTTGAGGATTGTAGTGATCGACTGAGTCCCGGCGAGAGATGGGCAGGCGGCCCACCGAACCCTCTGGTTTGCCTTAGGGGGAGGTGGGGCCGTCACAGTTGGTATCAGAGCCTAGGCTTCAGATCTTTGTAGTGTATCCTAGGCTTGAAGTTTAGGATGCCGGACTGTGGGTTTGATTTGACTCTTGAGAGATTTGTGCGGGATGTCTTAACTTGATTGGTACAAGTGAGAATGTCGAGGACGACATTCTTTTAAGGAGGGGAGATTGTGACGCCCCGAAAAAAAAATGAGTTTGAGAACCCGGAAATTTTGTAATTTTCTAGGGTTTATTTTTTTTAATCGCCCGTTTTTCTACATTTTCTTGATTAGAAAAATTCCCCAGATAAAGTTTATGAGCAAAAATAGTTTAAAAATGATTTTCCTAGTATTGGAGAGTTTTTAGAAAATTAAGAATATATAACGGACGTGGGACCCACAAGTGCGAAAAGTTCGGAAAAATTCGGCCAATTAGGTTAAATTCCGGATACTGTGTAAAATTTATCGGGTGTTAAGGGATAAGTAGAGGATGTGAATTGATTGATGTGAGAGGAAAAAGAAAAGATAAGATTGCATTTATGGAGGTGACAAGTGTCACCATTGTATTGGAAATAGCTTATGACTTACTATTCATTTTCTTGACTTTTTGACCAATTGCTTAAATATATTAAAAATCACACAAAATTCATTCTTGTCTTCAACCTCTTGGCTGATTCTCTCTCTAGCAAAGAAGGAAGAAAAAACCTCTTCAAAGTTTGGCAATTATCTAGCTCAAATCCTCCAAAACACTTGCTTGATCTAGTTTCTACTCCATAAAACCTCTTCTTTTAGTGATAGTGAGTTGTTTGGTGAAGTTGTTTGGAAGCTTAAGGTGACAAGTAGCTCTCCCTCTTGTTTTGCTAAGGTAAGTGGTGGATGAACACCTCTCCTTCCTCTAATGATGTTCAATTCATGATTAGTGGTGTTATAAGATGCAATTTCATGGATTATTTCTTGAGTTTGGTTGAATTGGTGAAGTTTTATTATTTTTGGGGATTTTTCTGTTTTCATAGGGATATGATTGGGTGGTCATGTATGATGATTGGAAATGATGTTTAATGACTCTAGGAGGTGGAAAAAGTGATTAAGTGCAATCAATTTCTGTTTTGGAAGAAATTTCAGAAAATTAGGTTTTGTAGTTCTTCATTCTGCCCGAATTTATTTCACCATGTTAGAGGCCGAATTGGACTTTGCTCAAAACATGAAAGTTGTAGGTATTGATGAGTTTGAAGTGCCTGTAAAATTTCAGGTCATTTGGATTAGTGTAGAGTGAGATATGCCGATTTTACTGTTGCTGTTCTGGGTTGATCAGAATGCGAAAACTGCACTTGTATTTGGCCATTTTGACTGGAATTGCTTTGGATTTAGGTGTTGGTGTCTTCTGATGAAATGTAGCTGGATGTCTTAGCTACCATATGCCTTTGGAATTTCAGCATTTGGACCTGTATAGACTGAGTTATAGTAATTACAGCATTATGTGATTTGTAAACCTGTTTTTGGTGTTTCCGGTTGAGTATTTGGCACATTTGACCTAGTTGTGCTAGGATTTGGACTGAGTGGCCTTCTACATTGTTGTAGACCTATCTCTTATCTTCGAAACGGTGGGTCTTGGACCTTCTTCCGCCAATCATAACGCCTTTGGTACCATTACCGCAAAATGACGTCAAAACTGTTTTTCTGGTTTTGAGCTTAAGTTTCATTTCCGGATTTTTTTTCCCCCTAGCTTGACTTGCACTAGTATTACTTGGAGCTTGCTGAATGGCTATGGATGAACTTGTTGTTGTGTGTGTACCTTTGGGACTGGCTGAGGAAATAATGAAGCCATGATGGCTGGAAAAGTTAGCAAATGTAGGGGAAGTGCTGTCCGAACTTTTAAAGGATTTGTTTGCATTGAGTTTGTGATCTAAGACTTGGGTTTGAGCAAGGCAATGATACATGATGGATGATTTCTGAGCCATTGAGGTGAGTGACCTCAAACTATTTCTGAAGTTCTTTATGAACCGTTTCCTGCATTATTTACTTTTAAACTGTTTCCAAAAGTTACTTTTGAACTGTTTTCTTGCATATCATGCGTACTTGCATATGAGTGTCCCTTGGTTGCTGTAATTCTTGACTTATTGGCTTGTCATTATTAATTGAAAATGTGTTAAGTACTTTCGATGATTGTTAAAACGAGTTTTCTAGGCGAGTGTGTACTTTATCGCACTCGACCTAAATAAATATGAATTTTCAATGATTAATGATTAAATGCTAGTTGCGCATGATGTAAGCCTTTTGGCTGAACTGGCCACTGCCCTTCGTTACCGATCGACTCGAGCCAGAAGCGGACTCGGTCGGGCGATATGGTGACCCTGGGTGAATTTGGTATACTCGAGTATTACCTTGTAGTCCGGCTACGTCCGGATGGGTGGAGTCCGGCCAACGTCGGATGGGTGGAGTCCGGTCAACGTCCGGAAAAGGGGATGAACGAATAAAAAGATGAACGAGGGTTTATTTATAAAAATGAAAATTTCAAATAATTGGAGGAATAAGGGGAAATGTCAGGGGAACGAACAAATGAATAGCTCCATGTGAGCGGTATCCTTTTAATGAATATGTTACTATCGCTTTCCATTGTAAATGTTTCTTGAATTATTGATTATTGATGGTTAATGTGTTGGCTTTGTTATGAAATTTCATGTTCGGAACCTTATTGAGATTTTAGCTCATTGAGCTTTGTGGAATTACCATGTGGTGTCATTTTCTGCTTTTGTTTTACTCTCACTGTGCAAATGTTGACCTGTAACAAAATTACATTTTTACCCCCGGTTACTTATTGAACTTCTAAAACATTACAATGATTTCACTGGCTCACGAGAGCAAAAATACGTACATCTGATTTCTGAACCATGACATCAATGAAATGAATTTTTGTGAAAACTATTTGATTACTGATTTTACTGGTTACTCACTGGGCTTTTAGCTCACCCCAAAAATGTTTTATTCCCCCCCACAGGGCTCAAGGCGAAGGAAGGGCTTGTTGTGCTTATTCACGTGACTGGATGGCTTATATCGTGTACAGTTTAAGTTTGGATCTATTTTATGTACGAGTTGGTCTTGTATAAATATTTGAAATTGATATGGATGTAAGTATACATTCCACGATTGGAATCAGTTTCCGCTGCATTTGTGACATGTAATTATTGGAGACTTGGATGTATGTTTGTGGACCATGTGATGTATATTTGAGATTTATATTGTAATTCATTTGAGGATTGTAGTGATCGACTGAGTCCCGGCGAGAGATGGGCAGGCGGCCCACCGAACCCTCTGGTTTGCCTTAGGGGGAGGTGGGGCCGTCACAGTTGGTATCAGAGCCTAGGCTTCAGATCTTTGTAGTGTATCCTAGGCTTGAAGTTTAGGATGCCGGACTGTGGGTTTGATTTGACTCTTGAGAGATTTGTGCGGGATGTCTTAACTTGATTGGTACAAGTGAGAATGTCGAGGACGACATTCTTTTAAGGAGGGGAGATTGTGACGCCCCGAAAAAAAAATGAGTTTGAGAACCCGGAAATTTTGTAATTTTCTAGGGTTTATTTTTTTTAATCGCCCGTTTTTCTACATTTTCTTGATTAGAAAAATTCCCCAGATAAAGTTTATGAGCAAAAATAGTTTAAAAATGATTTTCCTAGTATTGGAGAGTTTTTAGAAAATTAAGAATATATAACGGACGTGGGACCCACAAGTGCGAAAAGTTCGGAAAAATTCGGCCAATTAGGTTAAATTCCGGATACTGTGTAAAATTTATCGGGTGTTAAGGGATAAGTAGAGGATGTGAATTGATTGATGTGAGAGGAAAAAGAAAAGATAAGATTGCATTTATGGAGGTGACAAGTGTCACCATTGTATTGGAAATAGCTTATGACTTACTATTCATTTTCTTGACTTTTTGACCAATTGCTTAAATATATTAAAAATCACACAAAATTCATTCTTGTCTTCAACCTCTTGGCTGATTCTCTCTCTAGCAAAGAAGGAAGAAAAAACCTCTTCAAAGTTTGGCAATTATCTAGCTCAAATCCTCCAAAACACTTGCTTGATCTAGTTTCTACTCCATAAAACCTCTTCTTTTAGTGATAGTGAGTTGTTTGGTGAAGTTGTTTGGAAGCTTAAGGTGACAAGTAGCTCTCCCTCTTGTTTTGCTAAGGTAAGTGGTGGATGAACACCTCTCCTTCCTCTAATGATGTTCAATTCATGATTAGTGGTGTTATAAGATGCAATTTCATGGATTATTTCTTGAGTTTGGTTGAATTGGTGAAGTTTTATTATTTTTGGGGATTTTTCTGTTTTCATAGGGATATGATTGGGTGGTCATGTATGATGATTGGAAATGATGTTTAATGACTCTAGGAGGTGGAAAAAGTGATTAAGTGCAATCAATTTCTGTTTTGGAAGAAATTTCAGAAAATTAGGTTTTGTAGTTCTTCATTCTGCCCGAATTTATTTCACCATGTTAGAGGCCGAATTGGACTTTGCTCAAAACATGAAAGTTGTAGGTATTGATGAGTTTGAAGTGCCTGTAAAATTTCAGGTCATTTGGATTAGTGTAGAGTGAGATATGCCGATTTTACTGTTGCTGTTCTGGGTTGATCAGAATGCGAAAACTGCACTTGTATTTGGCCATTTTGACTGGAATTGCTTTGGATTTAGGTGTTGGTGTCTTCTGATGAAATGTAGCTGGATGTCTTAGCTACCATATGCCTTTGGAATTTCAGCATTTGGACCTGTATAGACTGAGTTATAGTAATTACAGCATTATGTGATTTGTAAACCTGTTTTTGGTGTTTCCG
The DNA here is from genome assembly GCF_036785885.1 of Coffea arabica. NCBI lineage: Eukaryota > Viridiplantae > Streptophyta > Magnoliopsida > Gentianales > Rubiaceae > Coffea > Coffea arabica. The sequence goes on from NC_092329.1 coordinate 42,977,096, forward strand.
GTTGAGTATTTGGCACATTTGACCTAGTTGTGCTAGGATTTGGACTGAGTGGCCTTCTACATTGTTGTAGACCTATCTCTTATCTTCGAAACGGTGGGTCTTGGACCTTCTTCCGCCAATCATAACGCCTTTGGTACCATTACCGCAAAATGACGTCAAAACTGTTTTTCTGGTTTTGAGCTTAAGTTTCATTTCCGGATTTTTTTTCCCCCTAGCTTGACTTGCACTAGTATTACTTGGAGCTTGCTGAATGGCTATGGATGAACTTGTTGTTGTGTGTGTACCTTTGGGACTGGCTGAGGAAATAATGAAGCCATGATGGCTGGAAAAGTTAGCAAATGTAGGGGAAGTGCTGTCCGAACTTTTAAAGGATTTGTTTGCATTGAGTTTGTGATCTAAGACTTGGGTTTGAGCAAGGCAATGATACATGATGGATGATTTCTGAGCCATTGAGGTGAGTGACCTCAAACTATTTCTGAAGTTCTTTATGAACCGTTTCCTGCATTATTTACTTTTAAACTGTTTCCAAAAGTTACTTTTGAACTGTTTTCTTGCATATCATGCGTACTTGCATATGAGTGTCCCTTGGTTGCTGTAATTCTTGACTTATTGGCTTGTCATTATTAATTGAAAATGTGTTAAGTACTTTCGATGATTGTTAAAACGAGTTTTCTAGGCGAGTGTGTACTTTATCGCACTCGACCTAAATAAATATGAATTTTCAATGATTAATGATTAAATGCTAGTTGCGCATGATGTAAGCCTTTTGGCTGAACTGGCCACTGCCCTTCGTTACCGATCGACTCGAGCCAGAAGCGGACTCGGTCGGGCGATATGGTGACCCTGGGTGAATTTGGTATACTCGAGTATTACCTTGTAGTCCGGCTACGTCCGGATGGGTGGAGTCCGGCCAACGTCGGATGGGTGGAGTCCGGTCAACGTCCGGAAAAGGGGATGAACGAATAAAAAGATGAACGAGGGTTTATTTATAAAAATGAAATTTTCAAATAATTGGAGGAATAAGGGGAAATGTCAGGGGAACGAACAAATGAATAGCTCCATGTGAGCGGTATCCTTTTAATGAATATGTTACTATCGCTTTCCATTGTAAATGTTTCTTGAATTATTGATTATTGATGGTTAATGTGTTGGCTTTGTTATGAAATTTCATGTTCGGAACCTTATTGAGATTTTAGCTCATTGAGCTTTGTGGAATTACCATGTGGTGTCATTTTCTGCTTTTGTTTTACTCTCACTGTGCAAATGTTGACCTGTAACAAAATTACATTTTTACCCCCGGTTACTTATTGAACTTCTAAAACATTACAATGATTTCACTGGCTCACGAGAGCAAAAATACGTACATCTGATTTCTGAACCATGACATCAATGAAATGAATTTTTGTGAAAACTATTTGATTACTGATTTTACTGGTTACTCACTGGGCTTTTAGCTCACCCCAAAAATGTTTTATTCCCCCCCACAGGGCTCAAGGCGAAGGAAGGGCTTGTTGTGCTTATTCACGTGACTGGATGGCTTATATCGTGTACAGTTTAAGTTTTGATCTATTTTATGTACGAGTTGGTCTTGTATAAATATTTGAAATTGATATGGATGTAAGTATACATTCCACGATTGGAATCAGTTTCCGCTGCATTTGTGACATGTAATTATTGGAGACTTGGATGTATGTTTGTGGACCATGTGATGTATATTTGAGATTTATATTGTAATTCATTTGAGGATTGTAGTGATCGACTGAGTCCCGGCGAGAGATGGGCAGGCGGCCCACCGAACCCTCTGGTTTGCCTTAGGGGGAGGTGGGGCCGTCACAGTTGGTATCAGAGCCTAGGCTTCAGATCTTTGTAGTGTATCCTAGGCTTGAAGTTTAGGATGCCGGACTGTGGGTTTGATTTGACTCTTGAGAGATTTGTGCGGGATGTCTTAACTTGATTGGTACAAGTGAGAATGTCGAGGACGACATTCTTTTAAGGAGGGGAGATTGTGACGCCCCGAAAAAAAAATGAGTTTGAGAACCCGGAAATTTTGTAATTTTCTAGGGTTTATTTTTTTTAATCGCCCGTTTTTCTACATTTTCTTGATTAGAAAAATTCCCCAGATAAAGTTTATGAGCAAAAATAGTTTAAAAATGATTTTCCTAGTATTGGAGAGTTTTTAGAAAATTAAGAATATATAACGGACGTGGGACCCACAAGTGCGAAAAGTTCGGAAAAATTCGGCCAATTAGGTTAAATTCCGGATACTGTGTAAAATTTATCGGGTGTTAAGGGATAAGTAGAGGATGTGAATTGATTGATGTGAGAGGAAAAAGAAAAGATAAGATTGCATTTATGGAGGTGACAAGTGTCACCATTGTATTGGAAATAGCTTATGACTTACTATTCATTTTCTTGACTTTTTGACCAATTGCTTAAATATATTAAAAATCACACAAAATTCATTCTTGTCTTCAACCTCTTGGCTGATTCTCTCTCTAGCAAAGAAGGAAGAAAAAACCTCTTCAAAGTTTGGCAATTATCTAGCTCAAATCCTCCAAAACACTTGCTTGATCTAGTTTCTACTCCATAAAACCTCTTCTTTTAGTGATAGTGAGTTGTTTGGTGAAGTTGTTTGGAAGCTTAAGGTGACAAGTAGCTCTCCCTCTTGTTTTGCTAAGGTAAGTGGTGGATGAACACCTCTCCTTCCTCTAATGATGTTCAATTCATGATTAGTGGTGTTATAAGATGCAATTTCATGGATTATTTCTTGAGTTTGGTTGAATTGGTGAAGTTTTATTATTTTTGGGGATTTTTCTGTTTTCATAGGGATATGATTGGGTGGTCATGTATGATGATTGGAAATGATGTTTAATGACTCTAGGAGGTGGAAAAAGTGATTAAGTGCAATCAATTTCTGTTTTGGAAGAAATTTCAGAAAATTAGGTTTTGTAGTTCTTCATTCTGCCCGAATTTATTTCACCATGTTAGAGGCCGAATTGGACTTTGCTCAAAACATGAAAGTTGTAGGTATTGATGAGTTTGAAGTGCCTGTAAAATTTCAGGTCATTTGGATTAGTGTAGAGTGAGATATGCCGATTTTACTGTTGCTGTTCTGGGTTGATCAGAATGCGAAAACTGCACTTGTATTTGGCCATTTTGACTGGAATTGCTTTGGATTTAGGTGTTGGTGTCTTCTGATGAAATGTAGCTGGATGTCTTAGCTACCATATGCCTTTGGAATTTCAGCATTTGGACCTGTATAGACTGAGTTATAGTAATTACAGCATTATGTGATTTGTAAACCTGTTTTTGGTGTTTCCGGTTGAGTATTTGGCACATTTGACCTAGTTGTGCTAGGATTTGGACTGAGTGGCCTTCTACATTGTTGTAGACCTATCTCTTATCTTCGAAACGGTGGGTCTTGGACCTTCTTCCGCCAATCATAACGCCTTTGGTACCATTACCGCAAAATGACGTCAAAACTGTTTTTCTGGTTTTGAGCTTAAGTTTCATTTCCGGATTTTTTTTCCCCCTAGCTTGACTTGCACTAGTATTACTTGGAGCTTGCTGAATGGCTATGGATGAACTTGTTGTTGTGTGTGTACCTTTGGGACTGGCTGAGGAAATAATGAAGCCATGATGGCTGGAAAAGTTAGCAAATGTAGGGGAAGTGCTGTCCGAACTTTTAAAGGATTTGTTTGCATTGAGTTTGTGATCTAAGACTTGGGTTTGAGCAAGGCAATGATACATGATGGATGATTTCTGAGCCATTGAGGTGAGTGACCTCAAACTATTTCTGAAGTTCTTTATGAACCGTTTCCTGCATTATTTACTTTTAAACTGTTTCCAAAAGTTACTTTTGAACTGTTTTCTTGCATATCATGCGTACTTGCATATGAGTGTCCCTTGGTTGCTGTAATTCTTGACTTATTGGCTTGTCATTATTAATTGAAAATGTGTTAAGTACTTTCGATGATTGTTAAAACGAGTTTTCTAGGCGAGTGTGTACTTTATCGCACTCGACCTAAATAAATATGAATTTTCAATGATTAATGATTAAATGCTAGTTGCGCATGATGTAAGCCTTTTGGCTGAACTGGCCACTGCCCTTCGTTACCGATCGACTCGAGCCAGAAGCGGACTCGGTCGGGCGATATGGTGACCCTGGGTGAATTTGGTATACTCGAGTATTACCTTGTAGTCCGGCTACGTCCGGATGGGTGGAGTCCGGCCAACGTCGGATGGGTGGAGTCCGGTCAACGTCCGGAAAAGGGGATGAACGAATAAAAAGATGAACGAGGGTTTATTTATAAAAATGAAAATTTCAAATAATTGGAGGAATAAGGGGAAATGTCAGGGGAACGAACAAATGAATAGCTCCATGTGAGCGGTATCCTTTTAATGAATATGTTACTATCGCTTTCCATTGTAAATGTTTCTTGAATTATTGATTATTGATGGTTAATGTGTTGGCTTTGTTATGAAATTTCATGTTCGGAACCTTATTGAGATTTTAGCTCATTGAGCTTTGTGGAATTACCATGTGGTGTCATTTTCTGCTTTTGTTTTACTCTCACTGTGCAAATGTTGACCTGTAACAAAATTACATTTTTACCCCCGGTTACTTATTGAACTTCTAAAACATTACAATGATTTCACTGGCTCACGAGAGCAAAAATACGTACATCTGATTTCTGAACCATGACATCAATGAAATGAATTTTTGTGAAAACTATTTGATTACTGATTTTACTGGTTACTCACTGGGCTTTTAGCTCACCCCAAAAATGTTTTATTCCCCCCCACAGGGCTCAAGGCGAAGGAAGGGCTTGTTGTGCTTATTCACGTGACTGGATGGCTTATATCGTGTACAGTTTAAGTTTGGATCTATTTTATGTACGAGTTGGTCTTGTATAAATATTTGAAATTGATATGGATGTAAGTATACATTCCACGATTGGAATCAGTTTCCGCTGCATTTGTGACATGTAATTATTGGAGACTTGGATGTATGTTTGTGGACCATGTGATGTATATTTGAGATTTATATTGTAATTCATTTGAGGATTGTAGTGATCGACTGAGTCCCGGCGAGAGATGGGCAGGCGGCCCACCGAACCCTCTGGTTTGCCTTAGGGGGAGGTGGGGCCGTCACAGTTGGTATCAGAGCCTAGGCTTCAGATCTTTGTAGTGTATCCTAGGCTTGAAGTTTAGGATGCCGGACTGTGGGTTTGATTTGACTCTTGAGAGATTTGTGCGGGATGTCTTAACTTGATTGGTACAAGTGAGAATGTCGAGGACGACATTCTTTTAAGGAGGGGAGATTGTGACGCCCCGAAAAAAAAATGAGTTTGAGAACCCGGAAATTTTGTAATTTTCTAGGGTTTATTTTTTTTAATCGCCCGTTTTTCTACATTTTCTTGATTAGAAAAATTCCCCAGATAAAGTTTATGAGCAAAAATAGTTTAAAAATGATTTTCCTAGTATTGGAGAGTTTTTAGAAAATTAAGAATATATAACGGACGTGGGACCCACAAGTGCGAAAAGTTCGGAAAAATTCGGCCAATTAGGTTAAATTCCGGATACTGTGTAAAATTTATCGGGTGTTAAGGGATAAGTAGAGGATGTGAATTGATTGATGTGAGAGGAAAAAGAAAAGATAAGATTGCATTTATGGAGGTGACAAGTGTCACCATTGTATTGGAAATAGCTTATGACTTACTATTCATTTTCTTGACTTTTTGACCAATTGCTTAAATATATTAAAAATCACACAAAATTCATTCTTGTCTTCAACCTCTTGGCTGATTCTCTCTCTAGCAAAGAAGGAAGAAAAAACCTCTTCAAAGTTTGGCAATTATCTAGCTCAAATCCTCCAAAACACTTGCTTGATCTAGTTTCTACTCCATAAAACCTCTTCTTTTAGTGATAGTGAGTTGTTTGGTGAAGTTGTTTGGAAGCTTAAGGTGACAAGTAGCTCTCCCTCTTGTTTTGCTAAGGTAAGTGGTGGATGAACACCTCTCCTTCCTCTAATGATGTTCAATTCATGATTAGTGGTGTTATAAGATGCAATTTCATGGATTATTTCTTGAGTTTGGTTGAATTGGTGAAGTTTTATTATTTTTGGGGATTTTTCTGTTTTCATAGGGATATGATTGGGTGGTCATGTATGATGATTGGAAATGATGTTTAATGACTCTAGGAGGTGGAAAAAGTGATTAAGTGCAATCAATTTCTGTTTTGGAAGAAATTTCAGAAAATTAGGTTTTGTAGTTCTTCATTCTGCCCGAATTTATTTCACCATGTTAGAGGCCGAATTGGACTTTGCTCAAAACATGAAAGTTGTAGGTATTGATGAGTTTGAAGTGCCTGTAAAATTTCAGGTCATTTGGATTAGTGTAGAGTGAGATATGCCGATTTTACTGTTGCTGTTCTGGGTTGATCAGAATGCGAAAACTGCACTTGTATTTGGCCATTTTGACTGGAATTGCTTTGGATTTAGGTGTTGGTGTCTTCTGATGAAATGTAGCTGGATGTCTTAGCTACCATATGCCTTTGGAATTTCAGCATTTGGACCTGTATAGACTGAGTTATAGTAATTACAGCATTATGTGATTTGTAAACCTGTTTTTGGTGTTTCCGGTTGAGTATTTGGCACATTTGACCTAGTTGTGCTAGGATTTGGACTGAGTGGCCTTCTACATTGTTGTAGACCTATCTCTTATCTTCGAAACGGTGGGTCTTGGACCTTCTTCCGCCAATCATAACGCCTTTGGTACCATTACCGCAAAATGACGTCAAAACTGTTTTTCTGGTTTTGAGCTTAAGTTTCATTTCCGGATTTTTTTTCCCCCTAGCTTGACTTGCACTAGTATTACTTGGAGCTTGCTGAATGGCTATGGATGAACTTGTTGTTGTGTGTGTACCTTTGGGACTGGCTGAGGAAATAATGAAGCCATGATGGCTGGAAAAGTTAGCAAATGTAGGGGAAGTGCTGTCCGAACTTTTAAAGGATTTGTTTGCATTGAGTTTGTGATCTAAGACTTGGGTTTGAGCAAGGCAATGATACATGATGGATGATTTCTGAGCCATTGAGGTGAGTGACCTCAAACTATTTCTGAAGTTCTTTATGAACCGTTTCCTGCATTATTTACTTTTAAACTGTTTCCAAAAGTTACTTTTGAACTGTTTTCTTGCATATCATGCGTACTTGCATATGAGTGTCCCTTGGTTGCTGTAATTCTTGACTTATTGGCTTGTCATTATTAATTGAAAATGTGTTAAGTACTTTCGATGATTGTTAAAACGAGTTTTCTAGGCGAGTGTGTACTTTATCGCACTCGACCTAAATAAATATGAATTTTCAATGATTAATGATTAAATGCTAGTTGCGCATGATGTAAGCCTTTTGGCTGAACTGGCCACTGCCCTTCGTTACCGATCGACTCGAGCCAGAAGCGGACTCGGTCGGGCGATATGGTGACCCTGGGTGAATTTGGTATACTCGAGTATTACCTTGTAGTCCGGCTACGTCCGGATGGGTGGAGTCCGGCCAACGTCGGATGGGTGGAGTCCGGTCAACGTCCGGAAAAGGGGATGAACGAATAAAAAGATGAACGAGGGTTTATTTATAAAAATGAAATTTTCAAATAATTGGAGGAATAAGGGGAAATGTCAGGGGAACGAACAAATGAATAGCTCCATGTGAGCGGTATCCTTTTAATGAATATGTTACTATCGCTTTCCATTGTAAATGTTTCTTGAATTATTGATTATTGATGGTTAATGTGTTGGCTTTGTTATGAAATTTCATGTTCGGAACCTTATTGAGATTTTAGCTCATTGAGCTTTGTGGAATTACCATGTGGTGTCATTTTCTGCTTTTGTTTTACTCTCACTGTGCAAATGTTGACCTGTAACAAAATTACATTTTTACCCCCGGTTACTTATTGAACTTCTAAAACATTACAATGATTTCACTGGCTCACGAGAGCAAAAATACGTACATCTGATTTCTGAACCATGACATCAATGAAATGAATTTTTGTGAAAACTATTTGATTACTGATTTTACTGGTTACTCACTGGGCTTTTAGCTCACCCCAAAAATGTTTTATTCCCCCCCACAGGGCTCAAGGCGAAGGAAGGGCTTGTTGTGCTTATTCACGTGACTGGATGGCTTATATCGTGTACAGTTTAAGTTTTGATCTATTTTATGTACGAGTTGGTCTTGTATAAATATTTGAAATTGATATGGATGTAAGTATACATTCCACGATTGGAATCAGTTTCCGCTGCATTTGTGACATGTAATTATTGGAGACTTGGATGTATGTTTGTGGACCATGTGATGTATATTTGAGATTTATATTGTAATTCATTTGAGGATTGTAGTGATCGACTGAGTCCCGGCGAGAGATGGGCAGGCGGCCCACCGAACCCTCTGGTTTGCCTTAGGGGGAGGTGGGGCCGTCACAGTTGGTATCAGAGCCTAGGCTTCAGATCTTTGTAGTGTATCCTAGGCTTGAAGTTTAGGATGCCGGACTGTGGGTTTGATTTGACTCTTGAGAGATTTGTGCGGGATGTCTTAACTTGATTGGTACAAGTGAGAATGTCGAGGACGACATTCTTTTAAGGAGGGGAGATTGTGACGCCCCGAAAAAAAAATGAGTTTGAGAACCCGGAAATTTTGTAATTTTCTAGGGTTTATTTTTTTTAATCGCCCGTTTTTCTACATTTTCTTGATTAGAAAAATTCCCCAGATAAAGTTTATGAGCAAAAATAGTTTAAAAATGATTTTCCTAGTATTGGAGAGTTTTTAGAAAATTAAGAATATATAACGGACGTGGGACCCACAAGTGCGAAAAGTTCGGAAAAATTCGGCCAATTAGGTTAAATTCCGGATACTGTGTAAAATTTATCGGGTGTTAAGGGATAAGTAGAGGATGTGAATTGATTGATGTGAGAGGAAAAAGAAAAGATAAGATTGCATTTATGGAGGTGACAAGTGTCACCATTGTATTGGAAATAGCTTATGACTTACTATTCATTTTCTTGACTTTTTGACCAATTGCTTAAATATATTAAAAATCACACAAAATTCATTCTTGTCTTCAACCTCTTGGCTGATTCTCTCTCTAGCAAAGAAGGAAGAAAAAACCTCTTCAAAGTTTGGCAATTATCTAGCTCAAATCCTCCAAAACACTTGCTTGATCTAGTTTCTACTCCATAAAACCTCTTCTTTTAGTGATAGTGAGTTGTTTGGTGAAGTTGTTTGGAAGCTTAAGGTGACAAGTAGCTCTCCCTCTTGTTTTGCTAAGGTAAGTGGTGGATGAACACCTCTCCTTCCTCTAATGATGTTCAATTCATGATTAGTGGTGTTATAAGATGCAATTTCATGGATTATTTCTTGAGTTTGGTTGAATTGGTGAAGTTTTATTATTTTTGGGGATTTTTCTGTTTTCATAGGGATATGATTGGGTGGTCATGTATGATGATTGGAAATGATGTTTAATGACTCTAGGAGGTGGAAAAAGTGATTAAGTGCAATCAATTTCTGTTTTGGAAGAAATTTCAGAAAATTAGGTTTTGTAGTTCTTCATTCTGCCCGAATTTATTTCACCATGTTAGAGGCCGAATTGGACTTTGCTCAAAACATGAAAGTTGTAGGTATTGATGAGTTTGAAGTGCCTGTAAAATTTCAGGTCATTTGGATTAGTGTAGAGTGAGATATGCCGATTTTACTGTTGCTGTTCTGGGTTGATCAGAATGCGAAAACTGCACTTGTATTTGGCCATTTTGACTGGAATTGCTTTGGATTTAGGTGTTGGTGTCTTCTGATGAAATGTAGCTGGATGTCTTAGCTACCATATGCCTTTGGAATTTCAGCATTTGGACCTGTATAGACTGAGTTATAGTAATTACAGCATTATGTGATTTGTAAACCTGTTTTTGGTGTTTCCGGTTGAGTATTTGGCACATTTGACCTAGTTGTGCTAGGATTTGGACTGAGTGGCCTTCTACATTGTTGTAGACCTATCTCTTATCTTCGAAACGGTGGGTCTTGGACCTTCTTCCGCCAATCATAACGCCTTTGGTACCATTACCGCAAAATGACGTCAAAACTGTTTTTCTGGTTTTGAGCTTAAGTTTCATTTCCGGATTTTTTTTCCCCCTAGCTTGACTTGCACTAGTATTACTTGGAGCTTGCTGAATGGCTATGGATGAACTTGTTGTTGTGTGTGTACCTTTGGGACTGGCTGAGGAAATAATGAAGCCATGATGGCTGGAAAAGTTAGCAAATGTAGGGGAAGTGCTGTCCGAACTTTTAAAGGATTTGTTTGCATTGAGTTTGTGATCTAAGACTTGGGTTTGAGCAAGGCAATGATACATGATGGATGATTTCTGAGCCATTGAGGTGAGTGACCTCAAACTATTTCTGAAGTTCTTTATGAACCGTTTCCTGCATTATTTACTTTTAAACTGTTTCCAAAAGTTACTTTTGAACTGTTTTCTTGCATATCATGCGTACTTGCATATGAGTGTCCCTTGGTTGCTGTAATTCTTGACTTATTGGCTTGTCATTATTAATTGAAAATGTGTTAAGTACTTTCGATGATTGTTAAAACGAGTTTTCTAGGCGAGTGTGTACTTTATCGCACTCGACCTAAATAAATATGAATTTTCAATGATTAATGATTAAATGCTAGTTGCGCATGATGTAAGCCTTTTGGCTGAACTGGCCACTGCCCTTCGTTACCGATCGACTCGAGCCAGAAGCGGACTCGGTCGGGCGATATGGTGACCCTGGGTGAATTTGGTATACTCGAGTATTACCTTGTAGTCCGGCTACGTCCGGATGGGTGGAGTCCGGCCAACGTCGGATGGGTGGAGTCCGGTCAACGTCCGGAAAAGGGGATGAACGAATAAAAAGATGAACGAGGGTTTATTTATAAAAATGAAAATTTCAAATAATTGGAGGAATAAGGGGAAATGTCAGGGGAACGAACAAATGAATAGCTCCATGTGAGCGGTATCCTTTTAATGAATATGTTACTATCGCTTTCCATTGTAAATGTTTCTTGAATTATTGATTATTGATGGTTAATGTGTTGGCTTTGTTATGAAATTTCATGTTCGGAACCTTATTGAGATTTTAGCTCATTGAGCTTTGTGGAATTACCATGTGGTGTCATTTTCTGCTTTTGTTTTACTCTCACTGTGCAAATGTTGACCTGTAACAAAATTACATTTTTACCCCCGGTTACTTATTGAACTTCTAAAACATTACAATGATTTCACTGGCTCACGAGAGCAAAAATACGTACATCTGATTTCTGAACCATGACATCAATGAAATGAATTTTTGTGAAAACTATTTGATTACTGATTTTACTGGTTACTCACTGGGCTTTTAGCTCACCCCAAAAATGTTTTATTCCCCCCCACAGGGCTCAAGGCGAAGGAAGGGCTTGTTGTGCTTATTCACGTGACTGGATGGCTTATATCGTGTACAGTTTAAGTTTGGATCTATTTTATGTACGAGTTGGTCTTGTATAAATATTTGAAATTGATATGGATGTAAGTATACATTCCACGATTGGAATCAGTTTCCGCTGCATTTGTGACATGTAATTATTGGAGACTTGGATGTATGTTTGTGGACCATGTGATGTATATTTGAGATTTATATTGTAATTCATTTGAGGATTGTAGTGATCGACTGAGTCCCGGCGAGAGATGGGCAGGCGGCCCACCGAACCCTCTGGTTTGCCTTAGGGGGAGGTGGGGCCGTCACAGTTGGTATCAGAGCCTAGGCTTCAGATCTTTGTAGTGTATCCTAGGCTTGAAGTTTAGGATGCCGGACTGTGGGTTTGATTTGACTCTTGAGAGATTTGTGCGGGATGTCTTAACTTGATTGGTACAAGTGAGAATGTCGAGGACGACATTCTTTTAAGGAGGGGAGATTGTGACGCCCCGAAAAAAAAATGAGTTTGAGAACCCGGAAATTTTGTAATTTTCTAGGGTTTATTTTTTTTAATCGCCCGTTTTTCTACATTTTCTTGATTAGAAAAATTCCCCAGATAAAGTTTATGAGCAAAAATAGTTTAAAAATGATTTTCCTAGTATTGGAGAGTTTTTAGAAAATTAAGAATATATAACGGACGTGGGACCCACAAGTGCGAAAAGTTCGGAAAAATTCGGCCAATTAGGTTAAATTCCGGATACTGTGTAAAATTTATCGGGTGTTAAGGGATAAGTAGAGGATGTGAATTGATTGATGTGAGAGGAAAAAGAAAAGATAAGATTGCATTTATGGAGGTGACAAGTGTCACCATTGTATTGGAAATAGCTTATGACTTACTATTCATTTTCTTGACTTTTTGACCAATTGCTTAAATATATTAAAAATCACACAAAATTCATTCTTGTCTTCAACCTCTTGGCTGATTCTCTCTCTAGCAAAGAAGGAAGAAAAAACCTCTTCAAAGTTTGGCAATTATCTAGCTCAAATCCTCCAAAACACTTGCTTGATCTAGTTTCTACTCCATAAAACCTCTTCTTTTAGTGATAGTGAGTTGTTTGGTGAAGTTGTTTGGAAGCTTAAGGTGACAAGTAGCTCTCCCTCTTGTTTTGCTAAGGTAAGTGGTGGATGAACACCTCTCCTTCCTCTAATGATGTTCAATTCATGATTAGTGGTGTTATAAGATGCAATTTCATGGATTATTTCTTGAGTTTGGTTGAATTGGTGAAGTTTTATTATTTTTGGGGATTTTTCTGTTTTCATAGGGATATGATTGGGTGGTCATGTATGATGATTGGAAATGATGTTTAATGACTCTAGGAGGTGGAAAAAGTGATTAAGTGCAATCAATTTCTGTTTTGGAAGAAATTTCAGAAAATTAGGTTTTGTAGTTCTTCATTCTGCCCGAATTTATTTCACCATGTTAGAGGCCGAATTGGACTTTGCTCAAAACATGAAAGTTGTAGGTATTGATGAGTTTGAAGTGCCTGTAAAATTTCAGGTCATTTGGATTAGTGTAGAGTGAGATATGCCGATTTTACTGTTGCTGTTCTGGGTTGATCAGAATGCGAAAACTGCACTTGTATTTGGCCATTTTGACTGGAATTGCTTTGGATTTAGGTGTTGGTGTCTTCTGATGAAATGTAGCTGGATGTCTTAGCTACCATATGCCTTTGGAATTTCAGCATTTGGACCTGTATAGACTGAGTTATAGTAATTACAGCATTATGTGATTTGTAAACCTGTTTTTGGTGTTTCCGGTTGAGTATTTGGCACATTTGACCTAGTTGTGCTAGGATTTGGACTGAGTGGCCTTCTACATTGTTGTAGACCTATCTCTTATCTTCGAAACGGTGGGTCTTGGACCTTCTTCCGCCAATCATAACGCCTTTGGTACCATTACCGCAAAATGACGTCAAAACTGTTTTTCTGGTTTTGAGCTTAAGTTTCATTTCCGGATTTTTTTTCCCCCTAGCTTGACTTGCACTAGTATTACTTGGAGCTTGCTGAATGGCTATGTGGGCACTGCACTAAGAAAATCAGGAAAATTAACGAACACAAGAAAAAGAAAAGAGAAAAATAGTCAAGAAAAAAGAACTATTTTTTTATTCACTCAAATGAACTTGAGTTCTCTATATTAGATACAAGAGAGGGTGACCCCTATTTATAGGGGAGTATAGAAGAGTTCAAGGTACATCAACTAACTATAATTCTTATCAGAATAGTAATAAATTGTTATTATTTAAGGGATGAGATGAATGTGATAGATATCCATAATTATTTGATTATTTCATAATAATTTTCTTTTTATAACAGTTTGTTAGTGAAAAACTTTAGAAGCACTGAAGCACTTCCTTATTTTACAAGTAAATATAATCAAGATTCCTAAGTTGGCTAGAGCAATTTTATTTCATCAATGCAGTAAATTTTTACATTTCAATTTTGTTATTTGGTTGTACAAACCAATTCCTTAACGATGCACACTGTCCTTAGAAACATAAGTAATAATTATGTTTACATCATTTTAATATGGTTCGCTAGTGAAAAGTGAAATTAGAAATAGTGACACATTTTCTAATTTTAAAGGTATATTTATCTGAGTTGGCCAATATGTGAGAGCCCGTAAAACCCTAATTATTTTTCCTAGGGTTATTTCCCCTTTAATTGCATAACTTTGCATTTTCTGGCTTAGAAATATTTTTTGAGAGGATTTTATGAGCAATTATAGTTTTAAGATGATTTTTCTAGCATTGGCGAGTTTTTAGAAAATTAAGGATAAATAATGGACGTGGGACCCACTAGTGCGAAAAGTTCGGAAAAATTCGGCCAATAAGGTTAAGTTTCGGATACTGTTATAAATTTATCGGGTGTTAAGAGATAAGTAGTGTGTGTGAAGTGATTGATGTGAGAGAGAAAAGAAATGATAAGATTGCATTTAATGTAGTGCCACTTGTCACCATGTCATTAGTCTTACTTTAAGAGTTACTATTCACCTTTTGACATTTTTTGACTTTTGACCCAAATAAGTAAATATCTTCAAAAAATTCACCAAAAATTCTCTCATTTTCTTCCTCCATGGCCGGCCCTCCCTAAGCAAGAAGAAAGACAAAACTCTTCAATATTCTAGCCAACTCCAAGCTCAAATCAACTAAACCACTTGCTTAACTTAGTTTTTACTCCATAAATTTCTTCCTTCTAGTGCTAGCAAGTTGTTTGGTGAACTTTGTTTGAAGAGCAAAGGTGTCCTACATCCCTCTTTCTCTTGATTTCTTGGCAAGTGTTGCTTGAACACCCTACTACCTCTAATAATGGTCATATGATGCTTAGAAGTGGCATGAGTGTGTGAAAATGTGATTTATTTCTTGATTTGGCTTGTTATGGTGAAGTTTTTATTTTATTGGGAATTTTTCTGGTTTAATATGATCTTGATGTTGGGGGCTTGTATGATGAATTGTAATGGTTGGAAATGGCTCTAGTGGATGTCAAATGTGGTTAAATGCAACTAATTTTGGATTTGGATGGAAAATTGGAAAGTTAGGGTTCTTGAAGCCCCAATTCTGTCCGGTTTTAGATCACTATGTTAGAGGCCGAATTTGACTTTGCTCAAAACATGAAAGTTGTAGGTATTGATGAGGTTGATGTTCCTACAAAATTTCAGGTCATTTGGATTAATGTAGAATGAGTTATGACGAAATTACTGTAGCTGTTCTGCTTTGAGCAGAATGCGAAAACTGCGATAGTAATTGGCTATTTTGACTGGAATTGGTTTGGATTTTGGAGTTGGTGTCTTCTTATGAAATGTAGCTGAGTGTCTTAGCTAACATATGCCTTTGGAATTTCGGCATTTGGACTTGTAAGGACTGAGATATACCGATTACAGTTTTTTGTGTTTTGCGAACCTGTTTTAGGAATTCTGGGTTAGTATTTGGCATTTTCGACCTAGTTAAGCTAGGAACTGGATTGAGTGGTCTTCTACATTATTGTAGCCCTGTTCCATAGCTTCGAAACGGTGGGTCTTACACCCCCAACCGATATTCGTAATGAGAGTTGTGCCATTACCGCATAATGAGTGTAAAACAGTTTTCTATATGGGGGCCATGGCTAAGGCCATTTTCGAATTTCTGGTTTGCTATTATGCACACTTATGTATATGAAACCCTATTGGGGTTGTGTTTAGCGTTGCTATATGACTCGTTATCGAGTCTCATTGTATGTGTTATATGTTCTAGGGCTTGAAGGTAGTGCACGACGGCTTGGTGATCGTGGTACATGAAATACCACTTACTTACTTGGTGAGTATACTACTCACTTACTTGTTATAATGTGGCTTTGTGCTATGTGTATTTGATGCCTTGAAGGCTTATTTGGTTATTGGAAATGATTGAGGTGAGGGTGTACTTGATCGCCCTCACCCCTCATGACTTTATTCGTGGCTATTGATTGTTTTACTGAAATACTGCACTGGATATATGAAATACTGCATTCCATTCATGGAAACTAATTTGGTGTCGTTGGACGAGTATCCAATGGCTTTACTGCATTTATGAGCTCAACCCCGCATGGTAGTTAATTGGATCGAGCCGGCGAGGGCTTGGTCGTGAAAATTATCATGCCACGGGGACTGTACTGGGGAACCTTGTGGTAATGAGACCCTTGGTTCCGGTAAACTCGAGTATTACCAAAAATATTACTGAATGGAGTGCGGGCCCGGTTGGGGTATGATAGGTGGAAGGAATGGAAGTAAAGTGTAGTCTACGGTTTGGTACTTTTAACATTGACGGAGGGTCAATGGGGTTGGATCAAGATTACAAGCGTGGAATTGGGCTCTTGAGAGCCGACCGTATCCTTTTACTGTTTTGCTTCATTGCTTATTTGTGCACTTTAAATGAAGGTTCATTCTTATATGACTTTGATTGCTTATTGGGTGGTATACCACTGGGCTTTGGCTCATTCCGTGTTATTTGTTTTCCTTACAGGGATATAATTGCTTTTGAAAATGGACTGGATAGTCAATTGCCATACCGAGCTTGTAAATGTCTTTTGTATAGCTCTTGAAGTGAAACCCTAATGTATAACGGGTTCATTTCCTTTTGATAGGCAAATCGAATGTGTACTCCTTAATGAATAGTTTTGGCATGCCATTATGGTTGTAAATGTTGATTTCCGTTGTATATATATGCTTGGCTATGATTTAGATAAATTTCGGCTTCCGGTTTTTCTTTCGTTTTATTTTATTTCGTGTTTTGACTTGTTTGCGCGCGATGTTATGTTCCGGAACGTTTTAGATTGACGTAAACCGTACCGTTAGTCCTGGCGAGAGCTGGGCAGGCAGTCCGCTAACCCCTTTGGTTCGCCTTAGGGGAAGGTGGGGCTGTCACAGGTGGTATCAGAGCCTAGGTTTGAATTAGCCTGGGTGTAATAGAAGTGCTCGACTTGAGGGTTTTATTGATTATGGGTTTTAAGGTTATTCATGTTATTTATTCCTTTGCTATAGGATGGATGCCAGTGGTGACCCGAGTGACCGTCCGGCAGGAGATCGTCCTCATAGCACGTTGCCGCCGATTAAGTATCAACTTAGGCAGAAGGGGGCCGTGGTCCGTTCGAGCCCGGCCAGCCGCGTTCGACAGTGTGGGTGTCGTAGAAACTTTGCCTACCCAAATACACTAGTTTTATCGGTGGCAAAGGAACGCGAGGAGTTTGCTAAGGAAAATACTAAGCTGGAAGCTGTGGTTGCTGCGTTGGAAGCTGAGGTGACTCAGGCTAAGGCGACCAATGAGAAGCAAGCCTCGCGTATTAAAGAGCTAGAATATGACGTGCAAGAGGTCGAGGAAAGAGTTGATGATCTATGTGATCAGTTGAGAGATGCACGCGAGCGCGAGACTAAGCGAGCTCGTAAGGTCAGGGGTCGTGCTGAGGCGATCCTTAACCTATGCGACGACGGACTCGAGGAGTCTAGTGACGAGGCCTCGTATGCTGGGGCCGAGGCTGGGGAGGAGTCTACCCCATCGCCTGGGTCTCAGACCCCGGCGACTGATTAGGCCTTGATCTTAGAGGCTTCTTTTGGCTAGTGGTGGCTCTTGTGTGTACATAGGGATAGGGATAGAGCCTTAGCTAACCGTTTTGGATGTAGAGTTAGCTACGTGTAAATCTCTTTTGATAGGCCTATCCTCAGGTGGATCTTTTGTGTACGTACGTGCTTTGGCCTTACCTGACTGACTGCTTGTATATATGTTTGGCTCGTATATATGTGTGCTTTTGATCTTGTTTGAAATGCATCGTTATGTGCTAAGTGAAAGTTTATTTGCTACTTATATGCTTTGTTACTGCTTTGGTTTAGTAATCTTGCCTAGACCAAGTATATCTTATGGAAGGAACGCGAAGTGGTCGGGGACGTGGGCGCGGTATTAGGCAACCCACACCAGTTAGGGAAACGGGGGAAGCTTCTACTGGACCGAATCCTGAACCCCAAATAGACCCTAATGTGCAAATAGCTGCTGCTATGCAGCAAATGACCAACCTACTTGCACAAGTAGTGCAACAACAGGGCCAAAACCCAAACCCTAACCCCGGAAATCCTGGTAACCACGTTGAGAGCGAGGATAGAGCTCTTGAGCGTTTTCAAAAGTTTTCCCCACCAAAGTTTATTGGGGGACCCGACCCTGACGTCGCCGAGAAATGGCTGGAGAAAATGGTTGATATATTCGCGGCCCTACACTACCCGGACGAACGGCAGGTCACTTTTGCCGTGTTTCAACTTGAAGGGGCTGCCCGTTCCTGGTGGAACGTGATTAGACAAAAATGGGAGCGAGAGCAGACTCCGAGAACGTGGGTGAACTTCATCCGGGAATTTAATGCCAAGTTTTTCCCTCCTCTAGTTCAGGAGAGGAAGGAGGACGAGTTTATCCGGCTCCGGCAAGGGGCTCAGACGGTGGCGGAGTATGAGAGCCAGTTTACCCGCCTGTCCAAATTCGCGCCAGAGTTAATCATGACTGAGCAACGACGAGTGAGGCGCTTCATTCAGGGCTTGAACGTTGAGATCCAGAAGGACCTCGTGGCGGCTCAAATTATCACGTTTAGCGAGGCAATGGAAAAAGCCCAACGGGTTGAGAGTGCACGGCTTCAGGTCCGAAATTTCCAAGCCAAGAAGCGTGGCTTTCCTGGGAGTACTTCTGGACAGGGTGAGAAGAGCACTCCCTCCAAAATTGGACGAGGCATGGGTGGTGGTCGACAGTCCGGAGCAGGTAGAGGGACTCCGTTTAGGGGTGGACAAGCTGTGCGAGGACCGAGGGGAAACGTTCAGAGTGGCTCGGCTTCTGCACCTCGTGGTCCCTGTGGACACTGTGGGAAGACAAACCACACAGAGGACAATTGCTGGAGGAAATTGGGGAAATGTCTGCGGTGTGGAAGTGCAGACCATCAGCTGGCTACATGTCCGGTCCTGAAACAAGACGGAAAGGGGAGCCAACTACCGTCGAGGACCAATACTGGACCGGCCAAGGGAGACGGATCCAAACCAAAAGTGCCGGCTAGGGTATATTCCTTAGAGCCTCACCAGATCCCAGAGTCTTCCGAGGTGGTGGAAGGTACGATCCCTATTTTCCACCGCTTTGCCAAAGTTTTAATTGATCCTGGTGCCACTCATTCGTTTGTTAACCCTGATTTCATGTGTGGCATCGATATAAAACCTGCTAGCTTACCATATGACTTAGAGGTTAGTACACCTACGGGGAGTCAACGTTTGGTGACTAGTATGGTTTATAGGGATTGCGACGTATGGGTAGGTGAAAGGAGGTTTTTAGGAGACCTGATTAGCTTGTCCATTACAGGGTACGACGTGATTTTGGGAATGGACTGGTTAGCCAAATATAACGCCCAACTGGACTGTAAAACGAAAATAGTTGAATTTCGCATTCCTGGCGAGGCAACCTTAAGGTTAGATATAAGGGGTAGGTTAGCCTCATCTGCTCTCATTTCGGGCATTCGAGCTAGGAAATTGATAAGTAGAGGGGCGCAAGGATTTTTGGCCTTCTTAATTAATACCCCTACGGATAAGTTAAAAGTGGAAGACGTGGCCATAGTGAGGGAATTTCCGGATGTGTTTCCTGATGAGTTAGTGGCCTTACCTCCGGAAAGGGAGATAGAATTCCGAATAGATCTTTTACCTGGAACCGCACCTATCTCCAAAACCCCTTACCGAATGGCGCCTGCAGAACTTAAAGAGCTTAAGTTGCAATTACAAGACCTTTTGGAGCGGGGATTCATCCACGAGAGTGAGTCTCCTTGGGGAGCTCCTGTTCTATTCGTGAAGAAAAAGGATGGAACTTTGAGGATGTGTATTGACTATAGGGGGCTGAACAACATGACGATCAAGAATAAGTATCCACTGCCCCACATCGACGAGTTGTTTGACCAGCTGCAAGGAGCAGTGGTCTTCTCGAAGTTGGACCTCCGACAGGGATACTACCAGTTGTTGATTAGGAAGGAGGACATTCCGAAAACTGCTTTCAACTCGAGATACGGGCATTACGAGTTCGCCGTTATGCCCTTTGGATTGACTAATGCTCCCGCCGCCTTCATGGACCTAATGCATAGGGTTTTTAAACCCTATCTAGACCGGTTTGTCGTGGTGTTCATTGACGACATTTTGGTCTACTCTAAGTCACGTGAGGAGCATGAGGAACATTTGAGAGTGGTGTTGCAGACCTTGAGGGAACATCAGCTATACGCCAAGTTTAGCAAATGCGAGTTCTGGTTGGAGAAAGTGGCATTTCTAGGGCACGTGATCTCTCATGAAGGTATTTCGGTGGACCCGGCGAAGGTTGAGGCCGTGACAAATTGGAAGAGGCCAGAAACCCCCACGGAAATTCGTAGCTTTCTAGGGCTAGCTGGGTACTACCGAAGGTTCATTAAGGATTTTTTCAAACTGGCAGGACCTCTAACTGACTTGACAAAGAAACATGGCCAGTTTATCTGGAACGGCCGATGCGAAACGAGTTTTCAGGAATTAAAGAAAAGATTGACCATGGCTCCAGTACTGGTCTTGCCAAATGGAGTGGACGGGTTTGCAGTATATGCAGACGCGTCGCGAGAAGGATTGGGATGTGTTTTGATGCAGAACCGGAATGTGATTGCTTTTGCCTCTAGGAAATTGAAGCTTCACGAGCAGAACTATCCGACTCACGATCTAGAATTAGCTGCAGTTGTGTTTGCTTTGAAAAAGTGGAGGCATTACCTATATGGGGTGACCTTCGAAGTGTTTTCGGATCACAAGAGTCTTAGGTACCTCTTTTCCCAGAAGGAACTGAATATGAGACAACGGCGATGGATGGAATTTCTAGAGGACTACGATTGTACAATCAACTACCATCCGGGAAAGGCAAATGTAGTAGCGGATGCCTTGAGTCGTAAAGTGCAAGTAGCAGGGCTAATGATTAAGGAATGGGATTTACTAGAATTCGTGTGCGAGTGGAAACCCTGTCTTGGGAGCTATAAGGTGATATTTGGCAATATTAGGGTTACATCCACTCTACTGGAACATATAAAAGAGGCGCAAGGCGAGGATGTGATGGTTCGGAAGTGGAGAGAGAAATTGGAAAAGGGAGAAACTACGGACTTCAATTTAAGTCCTGAGGGTCTTCTGAAGTATCGGAATCGAATTGTAGTACCAAAGGACGAGTCATTGAAAGCAGAAATTCTAGAGGAAGCTCATCGGTCCAAGTATACAATCCATCCGGGTAGCAGCAAGATGTATCAAGACCTAAAAGGAACTTACTGGTGGGATAATATGAAGAGGGAAATCGTGCAGTACGTGCAGAAATGTCTCATTTGCCAGCAAGTGAAGGCGGAGCATCAAAAACCATCGGGTTTGTTACAACCCTTGGAGATACCCGAGTGGAAGTGGGAAAACATCACTATGGACTTCGTTTCAGGTTTACCAAGGACGCAAAGGGGACACGATGCCGTTTGGGTGATCGTTGATCGATTAACCAAATCGGCCCATTTCTTGCCGGTGAACATGAAGTACTCAATGGATCAGTTGGCCCGACTGTACATGGACGAAGTAGTAAGACTACACGGTGTTCCTGTGAGCATCGTTTCCGATCGGGATCCACGGTTTGTGTCGCGATTTTGGCAGAAGTTCCAAGAAACCCTGGGGACGAAACTCAACTTGAGCACTACTTATCATCCTCAGACGGATGGCCAGTCAGAACGGACAATTCAAACTCTCGAGGACATGCTGCGAACGTGCATCTTGGACTTTGGAGGCAGTTGGGGTCAGCACATGACCTTGGTGGAGTTCGCGTACAACAATAGCTTTCATTCGTCGATTCAAATGGCTCCGTACGAAGCTCTTTACGGACGCAAGTGTCGCTCACCGATTTACTGGGACGAAGTTGGTGAAAAGAAGGCACTGGACCCGACGACTATTCCATGGATGGAAGAGGCTCACGAGAAGGTCAAGTTGATAAGGCAACGGCTTCAAACCGCCCAGAGTCGCCAGAAGAGCTACGCGGATAACCGAAGGAAGGATTTAGAATTTGAAGTTGGAGATCAAGTATTTCTTAAGATCACACCCTTACGAAGTCTGACAACGGGGAAAGGAAAGAAGCTTCAACCACGGTACGTCGGACCCTACAAGATCCTTCAGAGGGTTGGAGCGGTCGCGTATCGATTGGAACTGCCATCCAGTCTATCTCGAATCCACGATGTATTTCACGTCTCGATGCTAAAGAAGTACCATCCTGACCCATCTCATGTTTTACAACCGGAGGATATCGAAGTAGATGAATCACTGGCCTACGAAGAGAAACCGGTTCAAGTACTCGATCGAAAGGTCAAAGAGCTCAGAAACAAGAAAATTCCGCTAGTGAAAGTGCTATGGAGAAACCACGGAGTGGAGGAAGCTACTTGGGAGATGGAAGAGGAAATGCGAAAGAAATACCCAAACCTTTTCGGGAATTAAGGTGAGAAATTTCGAGGACGAAATTCTTTTAAGGGGGGGAGAGTGTGAGAGCCCGTAAAACCCTAATTATTTTTCCTAGGGTTATTTCCCCTTTAATTCCATAACTTTGCATTTTCTGGCTTAGAAATATTTTTTGAGAGGATTTTATGAGCAATTATAGTTTTAAGATGATTTTTCTAGCATTGGCGAGTTTTTAGAAAATTAAGGATAAATAATGGACGTGGGACCCACTAGTGCGAAAAGTTCGGAAAAATTCGGCCAATAAGGTTAAGTTTCGGATACTGTTATAAATTTATCGGGTGTTAAGAGATAAGTAGTGTGTGTGAAGTGATTGATGTGAGAGAGAAAAGAAATGATAAGATTGCATTTAATGTAGTGCCACTTGTCACCATGTCATTAGTCTTACTTTAAGAGTTACTATTCACCTTTTGACATTTTTTGACTTTTGACCCAAATAAGTAAATATCTTCAAAAAATTCACCAAAAATTCTCTCATTTTCTTCCTCCATGGCCGGCCCTCCCTAAGCAAGAAGAAAGACAAAACTCTTCAATATTCTAGCCAACTCCAAGCTCAAATCAACTAAACCACTTGCTTAACTTAGTTTTTACTCCATAAATTTCTTCCTTCTAGTGCTAGCAAGTTGTTTGGTGAACTTTGTTTGAAGAGCAAAGGTGTCCTACATCCCTCTTTCTCTTGATTTCTTGGCAAGTGTTGCTTGAACACCCTACTACCTCTAATAATGGTCATATGATGCTTAGAAGTGGCATGAGTGTGTGAAAATGTGATTTATTTCTTGATTTGGCTTGTTATGGTGAAGTTTTTATTTTATTGGGAATTTTTCTGGTTTAATATGATCTTGATGTTGGGGGCTTGTATGATGAATTGTAATGGTTGGAAATGGCTCTAGTGGATGTCAAATGTGGTTAAATGCAACTAATTTTGGATTTGGATGGAAAATTGGAAAGTTAGGGTTCTTGAAGCCCCAATTCTGTCCGGTTTTAGATCACTATGTTAGAGGCCGAATTTGACTTTGCTCAAAACATGAAAGTTGTAGGTATTGATGAGGTTGATGTTCCTACAAAATTTCAGGTCATTTGGATTAATGTAGAATGAGTTATGACGAAATTACTGTAGCTGTTCTGCTTTGAGCAGAATGCGAAAACTGCGATAGTAATTGGCTATTTTGACTGGAATTGGTTTGGATTTTGGAGTTGGTGTCTTCTTATGAAATGTAGCTGAGTGTCTTAGCTAACATATGCCTTTGGAATTTCGGCATTTGGACTTGTAAGGACTGAGATATACCGATTACAGTTTTTTGTGTTTTGCGAACCTGTTTTAGGAATTCTGGGTTAGTATTTGGCATTTTCGACCTAGTTAAGCTAGGAACTGGATTGAGTGGTCTTCTACATTATTGTAGCCCTGTTCCATAGCTTCGAAACGGTGGGTCTTACACCCCCAACCGATATTCGTAATGAGAGTTGTGCCATTACCGCATAATGAGTGTAAAACAGTTTTCTATATGGGGGCCATGGCTAAGGCCATTTTCGAATTTCTGGTTTGCTATTATGCACACTTATGTATATGAAACCCTATTGGGGTTGTGTTTAGCGTTGCTATATGACTCGTTATCGAGTCTCATTGTATGTGTTATATGTTCTAGGGCTTGAAGGTAGTGCACGACGGCTTGGTGATCGTGGTACATGAAATACCACTTACTTACTTGGTGAGTATACTACTCACTTACTTGTTATAATGTGGCTTTGTGCTATGTGTATTTGATGCCTTGAAGGCTTATTTGGTTATTGGAAATGATTGAGGTGAGGGTGTACTTGATCGCCCTCACCCCTCATGACTTTATTCGTGGCTATTGATTGTTTTACTGAAATACTGCACTGGATATATGAAATACTGCATTCCATTCATGGAAACTAATTTGGTGTCGTTGGACGAGTATCCAATGGCTTTACTGCATTTATGAGCTCAACCCCGCATGGTAGTTAATTGGATCGAGCCGGCGAGGGCTTGGTCGTGAAAATTATCATGCCACGGGGACTGTACTGGGGAACCTTGTGGTAATGAGACCCTTGGTTCCGGTAAACTCGAGTATTACCAAAAATATTACTGAATGGAGTGCGGGCCCGGTTGGGGTATGATAGGTGGAAGGAATGGAAGTAAAGTGTAGTCTACGGTTTGGTACTTTTAACATTGACGGAGGGTCAATGGGGTTGGATCAAGATTACAAGCGTGGAATTGGGCTCTTGAGAGCCGACCGTATCCTTTTACTGTTTTGCTTCATTGCTTATTTGTGCACTTTAAATGAAGGTTCATTCTTATATGACTTTGATTGCTTATTGGGTGGTATACCACTGGGCTTTGGCTCATTCCGTGTTATTTGTTTTCCTTACAGGGATATAATTGCTTTTGAAAATGGACTGGATAGTCAATTGCCATACCGAGCTTGTAAATGTCTTTTGTATAGCTCTTGAAGTGAAACCCTAATGTATAACGGGTTCATTTCCTTTTGATAGGCAAATCGAATGTGTACTCCTTAATGAATAGTTTTGGCATGCCATTATGGTTGTAAATGTTGATTTCCATTGTATATATATGCTTGGCTATGGTTTAGATAAATTTCGGCTTCCGGTTTTTCTTTCGTTTTATTTTATTTCGTGTTTTGACTTGTTTGCGCGCGATGTTATGTTCCGGAACGTTTTAGATTGACGTAAACCGTACCGTTAGTCCTGGCGAGAGCTGGGCAGGCAGTCCGCTAACCCCTTTGGTTCGCCTTAGGGGAAGGTGGGGCTGTCACACAATAAAAAACCAATTTCTTAGTATTTACATTTTATATTAAACCATGATATTGTTCTGCAGTTCGAAGTATATATAGAACTACTTATGAAGGTATATTTTCTTTTGCCAAGAACAACTGATACAATGTTCTTCAATTATCCTCTAAAATTGATGGTTAGTGAAAAGCCTTTATATTGCCAAATAAAAGATTTTTCAGTTTTATTAGAATAGATAACTAAAAATATAAAGCCAAGTAAATACAGCAGACATAATTTTTACTTGTTTGTTAATTTGAAATTAAGTTTTAATGGCAAGAGGCTAGTTGTTCTCAAATCATAATTTTCTCTTCCATTTGTTGCAATTGAAATACCGAAATTAAGAAATGGAGTCCAAAAAAAAAAAAAAACTGAAGAAAGAAAGACATTTTTCTCTGATGTTATCTTGTATGGAACTACCATTACTGTTAATTGTTACTTATAGATCTAGCATCAAAGTAGGGCGGTGAAAAATCATTTCCCTTATTGTAGTAACGGGAATTACTAGATGAATCAGTTAGGCTCCTTTGGAAAAACTACACCGGTAAATCTCCTCTTCCGTTTCGACCAAAAAAAAAAAAAAAAACTCCTCTTCCGTGATTCTCTAAACACAGTGACTCTATCTCTCCATATTCATGTCTATTTTAATATTTTCTTTGAGTTGGGGCTAGTTATCTATGATTTTTTCTATTTTCTTATCAACATACTTTGTGATTTTTAAAGGATGTAAAAAGAAAATTGGATGTTTATTCAATTGTCAAGCACCTGACGGTGAGAAACGGAAATACGGGAAATAGAAAGCTCTTCTTCACGAAAGTTTGTTTTCAATTTTTTTGTTTAATTATCTGAATTTTCTTATCAACATACTTTGTGATTTTTAAAGGATGTAAAAAGCAAATTGGATCTTTATTCAGTTGTCATGCACCTGACATCGAGAAACGGAATAAACGGGAATAGAAAGCTCTTCTAAACCTTTCGCGTAAGTTTGTTTTCAATTTTCTGAATAATTTTGATGTTTTTGGTTCTATTTGTAAGGTATAGGAAAGATATGTTTTTTATCTAATTTTTTGGTGTTTCATTTTTCATTATACGTACTCTTGCTTTTTGCTATGGCTTGATTCTGTTATTTTTTTTTTGGGTTTGGTGAGCTCTCTCTTTCTATCCTTTTATGTTAGACGAGTATCTAGGTAGATGTTTATTTATTTTACTGTAATAATATGGTATTTTTGCTCAATTTTATGTAGAAAATTTAAGAATCATTTTATGGAGAGCAGGAGAAACATCTAAAGAACAACCTTATTGCTATTGTACATTCGTTTCCCTCATTTTTAGGAATTTTTGCTATTTGATTGCTGAAGTTTGCTACTCCTCTCCATGAATGTTTTGCCTATTTTGCTATCAAAAGTTTTTTTCCCCTTCCTTTTCATTCCAAGTCCAGGTCCGATACTGTAAGTTTTTTCTTCTTTTTGGTTATAAAGAAACAAAATATTTCCAATTTCCTTAAAATTTTTATTTACTCTGAAACTAGTCATTGGCTTATTTATTTAATTATTTGTGATTTCGGAGAAGCTCTGCCAAGGTTGACACGAGAAAGGCTGAATGTGTTCTTATTACAATGAAAGACCTATTTTGATTTAAATTTTAATCATGTTGTTGTAAGTTTGTAAGATTATTATTTGCTAATAAGCTGATAGAGCTAGAGTGTAGAAGAAAGAATCTGACAAGTGATTCTAAGCTGTGGAAGGGAAAATTTTGTAATGCACAACGACATAGCTTTGATAATCTCATACTGGAAGGATATCAACAGCAGAGTCCACGCTTTATTTCCTTTTTTGGTTTTTCCTTTTTTTAATTCAAATTAATGTTTTAATTGATCACCCTTTTGGCTTTAATTTACATTGGCATAGCACGAATAATCTTGTACTGCAGACTATTGCTAAATTGAAGGAATCCCACCGATTTACATATTCTATTAACCACACAATTTAGTGAGTGGCGCTTTTCCTCTTTGGGAAAAAAATAAATAAAGAAAGAAGGGCTTCATTTTTTGGGAATCTCATAGTTTAATTATCTGGAAATGAGGCAGGAAGATCTCCAGATAGCAGCTTGGTGAGAACCCAAATGAACTTTGGAGTAACTTCTCCTTTGCTGAGCTAGATGTGATTACACCGTACACGGTGGTAACAATAATGAAGAATACTGGTGGTTATCAAAAACCATTGTATAGTGGCATTTCTGATTCTCAAATCGTTATAAATTTTGAGGATGCTAAGGTGGTTTCAATCGAATAATTAAAAGTTGCACCTGAATATATCATGATCAAAACATTGGTGTTTCGTTGAGAATTTCTCTAACTTTATGGTTGTTGATCTTTGGTTGATTTTGTTGGAAAAAAAATCTCATGGAATTGTGCAAAGTGGCATCAGTTAAAGGATGATGATGTTGCTTTATGAGTCAGATTTTCTTTGGTTTCTGGAAGTTTTTCTTTTGGCAATTCCTAGTTTGTCATTGATGGCTGCCATTTTATGGTTTCATATTGGTGAGCCACGCAAGTAGGTTGTAGTCAGTTGTGTGTGTGTGTGTTTTTAGCAATTGCTTGCACAAGTTGTTCACCGTGTTTTCTTCAATCAATACTTGAAGTAAGGGTCCGTTTGTTTCAGGTGAAAATGTTTTCCAGGAAAATATTTTCCTAATTTCCCGTGTTTGGTTGCACAAAAGTTACTGAAAACATTTTCCTATGTAAAATATTTTCACTCATCTTATGGAAAACAACTTCCCTTCCAAACTTACTGAAGTTGTTTTCTGAAATGCATGCATCCCGCCTGTAATATGTTCCAAATTTACTGAAAACATCTTGTAGTATGTTCTTTTTTTTTTTTAGTGTAAACAGGAGGATTCGAACCCAAGACCTTTTCCTTACATTCTCTCCCCCGTACCACCCAACCCAACCCAACCCTCCCCCTAGTATATTCAAAATTAAAAAAAAAAAACTTCATCCTGCTCATTCTATGCTAGTAATTAATTATGTATAATAAGAACATTCTTTTCTAGAGAAACTTTCAGCAGTGAGAGTGCAAGATATATGTCACAATAAGCATTGCATGTGATTGATATTTGACACCAAGTGGCCAGCAATTTGTTTATTGCTTAAGGAGATATTTTTTATTCATATATACATTTCTCCAAGATTTTTTTAAAGTTAAACAATGAGATAAGTTTTCTTATTTTACATGGGAAGAAGTATGTAGTTATAATGTGTAGAAAGTAAAGATAGAGATAAAAGTGAAAATATTTCAAAAGTTAAACAAACACCAGAAAAATGAAGTAAGAAAATATTTTCAATAAACTAACCAAACACCTGAAAATGATGAAAGGGAAATGATTTTCATGGAAAATTATTTCCACGGAAAATATTTTCCCAAGGAAAACATTTTACTTCCAACCAAACAGACCCTAAATGATTTTCAATTGTCTTTTCAGTTTTTTTTTTTCTCATATAACCCAAAAGCTTTCCTGTTTTCCTTTCTAAATGCAGCCTCACTTTTTACCATGTGATCATCCTTTCTTTCTAAATCCGATCTTATTTCATGAAGCGAAAGGCTACATAACCTCTTTTAAATTTGTTCACTGATCCACTATGTTAGTGCCATTTTTTAAATATAGCGATCTTTTTTTTTCTCATTTTTATTTATTTACATATTATTGTTTTCATTTTCTCTTTTACTAATTGAAGAAAGAAGTTTCCTGCATGCTATCACAAACTTTGACCGCAAACAACCTGTTTTATCAACTTCTGGAAGCCTCTTACAGGGACTTCCAGACACTTTTGGATACGTTGGAGTTCCAGGAAAATGAGTTCATGAATTTTCAATTGAGGCGACTATTAATACCGGCATCATTTTTGAAGGGAAAAAAAAAGAGGAAACAGATAGTAGCGATAATGCGATCGTATCATAATTTATTACACGTTTCACAACTCTGAACTTTTTAGGTTCACCGTGTTGTCATTCGCGTTTCGTACTTCTCACGGATGTAAACAAAAGACAGATTGGAAAAGTAAGACATGAGAATTGATTAACTTTTCCAACTTCTTTGAACTTCCCTGCATACTTTAGCCCAATTCACTATCAATTTGAAAGATTTTAACTCCGTTTGAATTAGTTATTTTTGAAAATATTTTATTATAATAATATATATATATATTTTTAAATTGTAGATATATTTTTTATGTTGACAGAATTTTTAAAATATATTTTAAAATATCTTTTAAAATTAAAAGTTACCTTTTAAAACTACGTCAGAATCATAGTTGGACAGCTCAGGCTTGTTGACAAACCTGAAATTCTCTGGTAGTTAAGATAAAACTGACATGGAACCACTGACAGTTACAAAGACAAGTGGCATAAACTCAAGGGTGTATCGAGAAAACTTCATAACGGAAAGGGGGCCGGGTCCACTTGCGTGCTTGTTGGAACTTGATAAGTCAAGACTCCAATTGCCACATATAATAGGCTGTATGAATCATCTACGGCAGAGTTATGAACTGATGTATATGTATCATGGATTAAACGGTCCTCATCACTGTCGTATTCTTAGTTATTCCAAATCCCTTCAACCATGTGCAATTTTACTCCAATCAAATGTACCTGTTGGTCTTGGTCAATACCCTGGTTTGATTTGAATTAACAACCAGAACTAAGAGAGTTGAATATTAAGAGTTCCACTGTGATCAACTTCCTGAATTTTCTTTTTTTTTTTTCTTTGTTTGCTTCGTAGAAATGATAACTTCGTCCTTAAAATCTGCAGCGAGCAAATACATCAAATGAAACATGACATAAATACATATATATCTGAAAATCAATAATTACAATTGAGCTGAAAAATCAATTCAAATAAATAGATAACATCGAAGGTTGAGTATATCATCTTTCATCTAAATGAATCATTTTTAACCCAATAGGTCTATATATGTCTTTTAACAATTAGATGTAACTAAAAATTGGTTCAAGTTCAAAGAAAAATTTAAATCTAAAAATAATAAATGAAGAAATTATAGATTTATAAAATCTCAAATTTCTTATAAAGATTCAATAACTAAAAAGAAATAACTTAGGAGAAAATAAAACTCTCACTAGAATAATCTAAAAAAGAAGGAACTCTCATTATGAGATTCTAAGGGAGAAGAATTTCGCACTTGAAAATCCTAGAAAAGAACTTATTTAAACAAAGAAACCTAAAAGCTAGAGAGAGGATTCCTCTCCCAGGGGAAATACCATATTTTTCTGGTCTCTTTCCCATGAAAAAATTTGGAGGGGATTTTGATTAGATTAGTTCTAGAGAGAAGCAGAGAAGCACACGATACTAACTTCCAAGAAATTAAAAGCCCAAAAAAGCACATTGGATCAACTCCTTAAAATCTAAATTAAAACTTGAAGTGATCAATCACCTTAGGATTAATTTTTTTTTTAAAAAAAAAGCTATATTATGTGTCAAATTTTTAGGATTAAAAATTGAAGTGATCAATTTAAATTAACTTGTCTGATTAACTTTCATAATTCCAACAATTTTCTGAAGATTCATAAAAAAAAAAAAAAAAACTCAGCTTCAAAAACAAGTTATTTTGGCGTACTCAATTTGAAAATTTCAATGTTGCATAAATATCATTTACCTAATATAAGTGGAGCTGACAATTTCTTCCAACCATATAAAAATCACTCTGGGTTATTGTCGTGCATAAACAATATGTAACTTTAAAATTTCAAAATGTCACTTCAATAAAGTGGCTATTCTTTGTGCTGAAGGAAATATATTAAAAAAAATTAAATTATTAAGCCGGTGATGAGCTTCTTTTCGTTTCCGAGCTATTTGAATTGGACAAAATTAAATTTCTCGAGCCAAGGAAAATGAGAACCTTTACAAGACCAACTTCTTGCTCGTTCGACTTTGAAAATCACAGATTTCTTCGAAACTCACAGAATTCATTCCCTATAAAATGCATCCCCAACTCTCTGACAAACTAACCATTTGAGCACTTGAAGGAAGTCTGAAAAAACCTCCAAAATCGCCTCCCATGGATGTCAAAGTAGAAACTCCAGCATCTCCACCAACCAGCGGTGGCGATGCAAAAACTCCCCTTTTAGCCTCCCAAAAACCAGATTCAACCACCACTCCCCAAACCAATCAAAACACTTCAATCCGGCAAGCAATCTGTTCAACATTCAAGGGCACAGCCTACCTCGCTAGCCGTCTTCCTGCAGGAACAGTCCTTGCTTTTCGGCTCTTATCTCCAATACTTTCCAATCAAGGCGATTGCGACGTAGCTTTCAAAACCATGACAGCTGTTCTCTTGGCTCTGTGTGCGCTTTCGTGCTTCATTCTTAGCTTTACAGACAGTTTCAAGGATGGAAAGGGTAACGTTTTCTTCGGTTTTGCGACATTCAAGGGCTTCTATCCTATTGATAGAACTGTGACCATTTCCCCTGAAGAAGCTGCAAAGAAAAAGATAGGTCCATTGGATTTCTTGCATGGGTTTTTGTCACTGTTGGTTTTTGCGTCTATTGCACTTCTTGACAAAAATATTGTTGACTGCTTTTATCCCACGCCTTCAGTTGAAATCAAAGAGATCATTTCGGTGTTGCCTGTTGCAAATGGGGTGGTCTGCAGTATTTTATTTGTTGCATTTCCCACACAAAGGCATGGAATTGGCTTTGGTGCTGACCCAGATGGTGTCAAATCTTCGTAAACAAACAGATTGGCTTCGGGAAATTTGCCTAGATTATTGTTTTCCATTTCAATTATATCTCCAATTATTATTGTCAATATGTTTTTGAATGATGAATAAATGTTGCTCTCCACAATTGGAAAATATTGTATTCACCAATTTTTTCTTGATTCTTTTATAGTAAAATATAACCAAAACTACAAAAGTTTCTCACACTCTGGTCCAAATATTTTAAAGCTGTTATTCAAAGTTTATTGTGATAAATTCAATAAAGCCTTAATATCATAAGTCCCATATGACAAAAGAACAAGTACAGCTCGAAAGTAAACTTGTTGATCTTGGATTCTAATATTAACTCAAAATTTGTATGTCTTCTATCTTTAAAGAAATCGTTGAAGCTTGAAGGTAATTTTAGGGCAATGGATAACTACTAGTTTTTGCTTCATTCTTTATTCTTTTTCCCCCATCCTAGATAATGTCATTAAGTTGATATTTGATCTGCCGGATTATGTTTGTCAGGAGAAAAAGTCAATATGTTCCCAATAATCCTCCTCTAGTATTAGTTTCTTAGTGAAAAGAAAGCAAAGTTACTTATTTTAACGGACTTTCCTATGCTTTATAAAATTTTGCGTACTTAAATTGACAACATACGGAGAACAGAAAGTTAGTTAAGAATAAACTATTTATAAGTATTTGTTTTATTTGAGATACCTCGTAAGAAAATCCGAATTTCTTTTTGTTTTGTTTAGCTTTCAATTTCTTCACTACTCGTTGGTTTTATTTGTCTTCTCTTGAAACCAATAACTTGCATAGCCTGGAATAAAACATGGGCATAAGTTGCAACTCATAAATGAAATGGAAACTCGCACCATTCATCCTCACATATCGAGTCTGTAGAATTATAGTCCCTAGCATATTAAATGTGCTTCTGTTTTGTCCTCCGATGCCTTTTTAGGTCAATTTTGACTAAATGAGCCATGGACCCCTCACTTTAAAGGGGTAAATTGAAAAGTCACTTATTGCATTGATGCAAATATAAAGGATCAATTTATTCAATCAAAGCACTTGAAAATTTGGATTATATACCTGTGGCTACTCATTTACATATTAACGTAATGCCCAACCAAGTCAAATAATAAATGTCGAACTAATAAATACTCGTTTCGTCCCACTTTGATAGTTCTGATTCTTTTTTCACACAGTTTAATAAAAAGCAGTTAATTTTGTTGGAACAATCAATTTAAGTAGTCATTCTTCTAAAATACCCTCACATTAATTAGAGTACAACTTTATGGGAATTTGAATTGATGGTAAAAAAAGAATCAACTCTCATTAAATAGGGTAGGTTTATAATAACAACAACTTACATTGAATAAAGGTATTTTAGGAAAATTAAAATACAACTACATGTTTCAATTGAAAAGTGGACTACAATTTGGGACAGACGAAAAAGGAAATAAAAAGCAGTTAATTTTGTTGGAACAATCAATTTAGGTAGCCATTCTTCTAAAATACCCTCACATTAATTAGAGTACAACTTTATGGGAACTTGAATTGATGGTAAAAAAAGAATCAACTCTCATTAAATAGGGTAGGTTTATAATAACAACAACTTACATTGAATAAAGGTATTTTAGGAAAATTAAAATACAACTACATGTTTCAATTGAAAAGTGGACTACAATTTGGGACAGACGAAAACGGAAAACAGGACTATCAAAGTGGGACGGAGGGAGTATAAAATAGCCAGTTTAGATTTTAATACCTAAATGTCCTTTAAAAAAATCTAAATCCCTTAGCTTTCTCTCTTTCTGCTAACAAAAGTTATAAAAAAAATTTCCGCACCTAAATAAAAAAATTTGTAAAAACTTCAAATTCAAACAATAAAATCAAATTAACCAACTTGAAATTATAGATGCGGACAAATAAATCTATTTCAATGGTGGTGGAGCTTGGCTGAGTTCTCTTCTTCCTTCCAAGGAATTTTCAATTGCTTTGTGGGTGGTCGTGGTGGCAGTGGCGACAGCGGCATGAGAGGAGATGTAGGAGTGGAATTGGCCACAAGATTTTACAAGAAGATTTCAATTTAAAAATTAGGTCACGAGAAAAGGAATTTGGGGTGGATGCAGCAAAATCACAAGGTAAAGAAAAATTGTATTTAGCTGATTGGTACTCGAGAATCCAATAGGAGAATTCAATGGAGAATGTGAGGTAAAGGCGTTAAGCCCTCAATTGGGTGGTCCTCCAATTCCTTGCAAATCAAAAACCTCAGCCTTCCCTTATATTTTTTGTTTTTGTTTGTGGGATTTGAAATCATCCTGTGCTTCAGCCTCCATATATCTCTTCTCAACTCTCTATGGAACGGGAGAAAATATCTTGGTTTTGCTTGGAGGATCCGATGTGATTTCACCCTTTCTTGAGTATATCATGAAAAAAGGGAAAAAAAATAACTAAAATTAGGAAATCAGAATTTTATACACTGTTTGGTATTTAAGTCCAACTTAATGATGTGGCTAGTCTTTGTCCAAGGAATCAACCACTGGTCCTCTGCGTTTGGGTCAATCCAATAAGTGACTTGCTTACCCTTTAAATATAGAGCACATGATGGGTCAATGACTCGTTCCGACCAAAATTGACCGGAAAAGATATCAAAGGACAAGACGAGCAATTTTATATGCTAGAGATTAAAACTAATCGTTTTTATTTTGGATGACTACAATTTCACTTACACAATATGTAAGCAATGATTGGTGCAATTTTCTCTAAATGAAATGGTAAATGCGCAAAATTTTCAACTATGAACCCAAACAACCTTTCACGCCCAAGGCCAAAATTAGGCCTGGTAGATGGAAAAACAATTTTTGTGGGATACATGTGTTTTATAGCAAAAATGTTGTTTATAACAAAACGTTATATGTCTATACTACAAGTTCTCCTTGCCTTTGAATCATATATGTTACGTGCTAAAATCAATGTTTTGAAAATCGGATCCGACCGGCCGGTTCGATCGGTTGAACCGCGAACCGGCCATAGCATCGGTCCGATTCTATGCCATTGTTGACTTTGGCAGAAAATCGGTCAAAACCCAGTTGAACTATGAAAATCATCGAACCGGATTGAACCAGCGGTTTTCCGGTTTTCAACTTTCCCCTTTTTTTTTTTAAAGTTTTGCAAAATACAACTATCAAGATTCGAACTCAAGACCTTTGTAATAGAAGACTAATGTATTAACCGTTACACCATCACATCTTATTAGTTTTTTATATAACTTATTTATATAAAAAAAATATTCATTTTTCTTATAAAATCTCATTTTCTCATGGCTCTTTCTTTTTAATCTTCAACTCTCTTTCTCTCTCTCTCTCTCTCTCTCTCTCTATCCTCTTTTCTTTTATCACTCCTTTTTTAATCAAACCTCTTTATTTTTAATTTATTGATGTTTTCTTCCATCTTTTAATTTTGTTTTTGTCCATTAAATTGAAAAAAATTAAAAAAGAATTATTTTTCTTTAACCCAAATTATTTAATGCCACAACCACTCACTTTTATCTTATTTTTTGTTTCTTATCAAGTTTACATTTCTATTTTTGATTCTCTTGACTTCCTTCGAATTCCAAACTTCCTTTTTTAAATTGCAATCTCTAAATCCCAAAACGTAAATTAAAATTTAAGTTCACAATGTCTAAATTCTCATAGACGTGAATTTTGTATAATTTCAAAATATTGTGATATTTCTGGGTTGGATTTAGATATAATTAAAATTGAGATGAAATTTATTTGTTTTAACTTATAATTTTAAAAAATTATTTTAAAAAATCCAAGTTATTAAAAAATAGTAAACTTTTCATCATATAAAATATTAAATTAGTCCATTACATGTCTTATTTTGTGTATATATATATTTATATAAATTATTTTTTTAAAATTCATTGAACCAGGATTGAACAGGTCCGACCGGTTGAACCTCGACCCTTTCACTTTACCGGTTCAATTAACGGTCTGGTTTTTAAAACATTGGCTAAAATTACGTGCTATTATTTGACTAGCCGGTTGAAGCCATTTCCACAAATATGCCAGTTGCTGTGCTCGCTCATTCTCAGCATGATTTTCTCATAGGATTGTTGATGGGGTTGGATCAACTTGAGTTTTGACAAATAAAAAATCCAATGAGTCTAATCTTTAATTGGGTTGAGTTGAGTTTGAATCTAAATATTAGGTTCGATTTAAATCGTAACAGAGTTTGGTCCTTATTAGACTCAAATTTAATATAAGCCTAGCATGTTAATTTGTGCTCTATATCTATATATATACACACACACACATATATACAGACACACACACACACACACACACATATATATATATATACACATATACATATTCATATACATGCATACATACAAAATGCTAGTTGGAACTTTTTAGCCTAAGCCTCCATTGACCCTTCAACTTCTCATTCTATTCTTTTAGAGTTTTGAATTATTTAGTCATAACAAAATCTTTTAACATTTGAATGGATGCAACCATAATTATATTACGTAGATTTTGAAATTTATTACCTATCATATACCAGCCCTACTTAAATATACTAATCCTATCTAATATAAACA
Organism: Coffea arabica; assembly: GCF_036785885.1. Taxonomy (NCBI): domain Eukaryota; kingdom Viridiplantae; phylum Streptophyta; class Magnoliopsida; order Gentianales; family Rubiaceae; genus Coffea; species Coffea arabica. Next base: position 43,013,739 of record NC_092329.1, read on the forward strand.
TAAGATATCTATAATATACCACTTAAAATTAAAAACATATTTACAAATCTTGAAAGGAAACAACAAAACTTTAATGCAATAGCATTTTAATTTCAATTTAAATATGTAAATGCATCACTTAAACTTGGAAAGTTTCTATCTATCATATGGTATTGATAATCTTACCTGAGATAATTAATATACTTTTATCATATTTCCTTGGAAAAATTACAAATCTGACAATTACAACATGAATATTCTTATTTTACATTAAGGTAATTTCAATATGCAAATATTATGAAAAATAGAAACAATATAACATAAATGCTTACAATTTGATAGTTATGATTCACAATTCTCTTAGGAAATAAAGTACATTACATTAACGAATTTATCATTTTGCTCTTTACTTTTTTTATTACATTTCGTGATTCAAGAGTTTTGACATATCAATATCTATTCTTTGTATATAAGAAAAGAAATTTTCATACTAAAGATTCAAATGATACTCTGAACTCTCATTAATTTCCTAATTGAAATAAACTAATTATGATTTTCTCATATTCAATAATATGTCTTTCTTTTTAGTTTTTTCATTCAATGAATGTTTCAAATTTTGGTCCTAAGCTTTCATTATCACTTCACAAAATGAATAAAAATTAGAAATTACATCTAAAATATTTTTTCCCAAACAACTAATGTTCAATTTTATTAATCCGCTTAGTTGTGTATGTTCACACAATAAATGCTCCTCAACTATATGGCTTTGGCCAGAAATTTGTGATGCTGTACAGCTTTATCTCAGTCATGCAGGAAAAAGTCAGAAGACTAAGGAGAGAATGGAAGAGCCATCAGTATTGCCCAATCACACAAATGACTACTATTCATCTACATTAAATTGCAACTAATAAATGAGAGATATGTCATACTATGAATTGGTGGAGTTACGTAAATAACATCTATTCTATGGTTGATGTAATTTGAGGAGTCCTCGAGTTCGTGTTCACAGGAGAGAATGGACTTTGGCGTGCCATAGCCCGACAGGGAGGGAAGTGATGCATGACTAATCGAAGGGACTTCAAATATGTGAAGAAGAAAGCCGAAACAGGAAATTCATTATTTAATCCCTTAAATTTTTATTTATTCTTTTTTTACCCCACCTTTGTATTAATTCCAAATCTTGTTATCATCTGAAAATTCTCAATAAAACAGGGCTTTGATATTGATTTGGCATAGTGATCAAATCTGTAGCTTAATAAATTCTAAAACGAATTTTGTATCCCATCTATTGTGTTAGTCTACGCCTAAGACACTATTATGCTCTGTCAAGTATGAAAATCCAGCCAATGTATCGCTTTTTTTATATATAAATTTTGTGTGTGTACAATGACCATTTTTATTCAAGTAATATTTTACAGCGACGAACAAGTATGGATTTTCATTGAAATATCTAAAAGTTCCCAAAGTACTTATTGTATTAGTTAATGTGTGATTGGAAAATTTGAAAATGTATTTATCTCTTTATTTAGTTTATAAAAAACCAATAGAATATGTGCAATGAGTTCAGAATATTTTTAAATCCTTTATCTTGATATTGTTGTTGCAAAAGCACATTCGAGACATGAAAGGTAAAAAAATGTTTTTTCCAACATATCCTCATCAATCTCAATTTCACTACATAATTTAATTGAGAGGTAATTCTAAGCATGGTCGAATTATATTCACTAACAGTTTTGAAATCTTGCAATTGTAGGTGGAGCCAATCATATCTAACTTTTGAAAGAATGTCCAACTTCAGGTGGTCAAACATTTCTTTCAAATTAATCCAAAGGTCAATTGGATTCTTGACCGTAAGATATTCTATTTTTATTCCTTAATTAAGGTGATGACGGAGGAATATCATGACTTTGGCACAATCTTGGGTTGTTGCATCATTATCTTTAGCAATAGTTTTTTCTAGACCCATGAATTCAAGATGGATTTTTACATCCAAATCCATTGTCCATGATAAGTAGTTCTTTCCAAAAATATCAAGAGGTATAAATTCCTGTTTTATAATCTTAGCCATAACGACTATGAAATGAATTAAAAGCGAGAAATATTACTCAAAAATTTGCCAAAAATTGCCCAAAGAAGTGCCCAATGTTTGATCTAATATTGGTGGAACTTTGGTAGTCTTGTATTGATAACATGTTATAAAACTAATACTAATATGATGTAAAATATGTGTTATTTATATAGTGGGCACTGCACTAAGAAAATCAGGAAAATTAACGAACACAAGAAAAAGAAAAGAGAAAAATAGTCAAGAAAAAAGAACTATTTTTTTATTCACTCAAATGAACTTGAGTTCTCTATATTAGATACAAGAGAGGGTGACCCCTATTTATAGGGGAGTATAGAAGAGTTCAAGGTACATCAACTAACTATAATTCTTATCAGAATAGTAATAAATTGTTATTATTTAAGGGATGAGATGAATGTGATAGATATCCATAATTATTTGATTATTTCATAATAATTTTCTTTTTATAACAGTTTGTTAGTGAAAAACTTTAGAAGCACTGAAGCACTTCCTTATTTTACAAGTAAATATAATCAAGATTCCTAAGTTGGCTAGAGCAATTTTATTTCATCAATGCAGTAAATTTTTACATTTCAATTTTGTTATTTGGTTGTACAAACCAATTCCTTAACGATGCACACTGTCCTTAGAAACATAAGTAATAATTATGTTTACATCATTTTAATATGGTTCGCTAGTGAAAAGTGAAATTAGAAATAGTGACACATTTTCTAATTTTAAAGGTATATTTATCTGAGTTGGCCAATATGTGAGAGCCCGTAAAACCCTAATTATTTTTCCTAGGGTTATTTCCCCTTTAATTGCATAACTTTGCATTTTCTGGCTTAGAAATATTTTTTGAGAGGATTTTATGAGCAATTATAGTTTTAAGATGATTTTTCTAGCATTGGCGAGTTTTTAGAAAATTAAGGATAAATAATGGACGTGGGACCCACTAGTGCGAAAAGTTCGGAAAAATTCGGCCAATAAGGTTAAGTTTCGGATACTGTTATAAATTTATCGGGTGTTAAGAGATAAGTAGTGTGTGTGAAGTGATTGATGTGAGAGAGAAAAGAAATGATAAGATTGCATTTAATGTAGTGCCACTTGTCACCATGTCATTAGTCTTACTTTAAGAGTTACTATTCACCTTTTGACATTTTTTGACTTTTGACCCAAATAAGTAAATATCTTCAAAAAATTCACCAAAAATTCTCTCATTTTCTTCCTCCATGGCCGGCCCTCCCTAAGCAAGAAGAAAGACAAAACTCTTCAATATTCTAGCCAACTCCAAGCTCAAATCAACTAAACCACTTGCTTAACTTAGTTTTTACTCCATAAATTTCTTCCTTCTAGTGCTAGCAAGTTGTTTGGTGAACTTTGTTTGAAGAGCAAAGGTGTCCTACATCCCTCTTTCTCTTGATTTCTTGGCAAGTGTTGCTTGAACACCCTACTACCTCTAATAATGGTCATATGATGCTTAGAAGTGGCATGAGTGTGTGAAAATGTGATTTATTTCTTGATTTGGCTTGTTATGGTGAAGTTTTTATTTTATTGGGAATTTTTCTGGTTTAATATGATCTTGATGTTGGGGGCTTGTATGATGAATTGTAATGGTTGGAAATGGCTCTAGTGGATGTCAAATGTGGTTAAATGCAACTAATTTTGGATTTGGATGGAAAATTGGAAAGTTAGGGTTCTTGAAGCCCCAATTCTGTCCGGTTTTAGATCACTATGTTAGAGGCCGAATTTGACTTTGCTCAAAACATGAAAGTTGTAGGTATTGATGAGGTTGATGTTCCTACAAAATTTCAGGTCATTTGGATTAATGTAGAATGAGTTATGACGAAATTACTGTAGCTGTTCTGCTTTGAGCAGAATGCGAAAACTGCGATAGTAATTGGCTATTTTGACTGGAATTGGTTTGGATTTTGGAGTTGGTGTCTTCTTATGAAATGTAGCTGAGTGTCTTAGCTAACATATGCCTTTGGAATTTCGGCATTTGGACTTGTAAGGACTGAGATATACCGATTACAGTTTTTTGTGTTTTGCGAACCTGTTTTAGGAATTCTGGGTTAGTATTTGGCATTTTCGACCTAGTTAAGCTAGGAACTGGATTGAGTGGTCTTCTACATTATTGTAGCCCTGTTCCATAGCTTCGAAACGGTGGGTCTTACACCCCCAACCGATATTCGTAATGAGAGTTGTGCCATTACCGCATAATGAGTGTAAAACAGTTTTCTATATGGGGGCCATGGCTAAGGCCATTTTCGAATTTCTGGTTTGCTATTATGCACACTTATGTATATGAAACCCTATTGGGGTTGTGTTTAGCGTTGCTATATGACTCGTTATCGAGTCTCATTGTATGTGTTATATGTTCTAGGGCTTGAAGGTAGTGCACGACGGCTTGGTGATCGTGGTACATGAAATACCACTTACTTACTTGGTGAGTATACTACTCACTTACTTGTTATAATGTGGCTTTGTGCTATGTGTATTTGATGCCTTGAAGGCTTATTTGGTTATTGGAAATGATTGAGGTGAGGGTGTACTTGATCGCCCTCACCCCTCATGACTTTATTCGTGGCTATTGATTGTTTTACTGAAATACTGCACTGGATATATGAAATACTGCATTCCATTCATGGAAACTAATTTGGTGTCGTTGGACGAGTATCCAATGGCTTTACTGCATTTATGAGCTCAACCCCGCATGGTAGTTAATTGGATCGAGCCGGCGAGGGCTTGGTCGTGAAAATTATCATGCCACGGGGACTGTACTGGGGAACCTTGTGGTAATGAGACCCTTGGTTCCGGTAAACTCGAGTATTACCAAAAATATTACTGAATGGAGTGCGGGCCCGGTTGGGGTATGATAGGTGGAAGGAATGGAAGTAAAGTGTAGTCTACGGTTTGGTACTTTTAACATTGACGGAGGGTCAATGGGGTTGGATCAAGATTACAAGCGTGGAATTGGGCTCTTGAGAGCCGACCGTATCCTTTTACTGTTTTGCTTCATTGCTTATTTGTGCACTTTAAATGAAGGTTCATTCTTATATGACTTTGATTGCTTATTGGGTGGTATACCACTGGGCTTTGGCTCATTCCGTGTTATTTGTTTTCCTTACAGGGATATAATTGCTTTTGAAAATGGACTGGATAGTCAATTGCCATACCGAGCTTGTAAATGTCTTTTGTATAGCTCTTGAAGTGAAACCCTAATGTATAACGGGTTCATTTCCTTTTGATAGGCAAATCGAATGTGTACTCCTTAATGAATAGTTTTGGCATGCCATTATGGTTGTAAATGTTGATTTCCGTTGTATATATATGCTTGGCTATGATTTAGATAAATTTCGGCTTCCGGTTTTTCTTTCGTTTTATTTTATTTCGTGTTTTGACTTGTTTGCGCGCGATGTTATGTTCCGGAACGTTTTAGATTGACGTAAACCGTACCGTTAGTCCTGGCGAGAGCTGGGCAGGCAGTCCGCTAACCCCTTTGGTTCGCCTTAGGGGAAGGTGGGGCTGTCACAGGTGGTATCAGAGCCTAGGTTTGAATTAGCCTGGGTGTAATAGAAGTGCTCGACTTGAGGGTTTTATTGATTATGGGTTTTAAGGTTATTCATGTTATTTATTCCTTTGCTATAGGATGGATGCCAGTGGTGACCCGAGTGACCGTCCGGCAGGAGATCGTCCTCATAGCACGTTGCCGCCGATTAAGTATCAACTTAGGCAGAAGGGGGCCGTGGTCCGTTCGAGCCCGGCCAGCCGCGTTCGACAGTGTGGGTGTCGTAGAAACTTTGCCTACCCAAATACACTAGTTTTATCGGTGGCAAAGGAACGCGAGGAGTTTGCTAAGGAAAATACTAAGCTGGAAGCTGTGGTTGCTGCGTTGGAAGCTGAGGTGACTCAGGCTAAGGCGACCAATGAGAAGCAAGCCTCGCGTATTAAAGAGCTAGAATATGACGTGCAAGAGGTCGAGGAAAGAGTTGATGATCTATGTGATCAGTTGAGAGATGCACGCGAGCGCGAGACTAAGCGAGCTCGTAAGGTCAGGGGTCGTGCTGAGGCGATCCTTAACCTATGCGACGACGGACTCGAGGAGTCTAGTGACGAGGCCTCGTATGCTGGGGCCGAGGCTGGGGAGGAGTCTACCCCATCGCCTGGGTCTCAGACCCCGGCGACTGATTAGGCCTTGATCTTAGAGGCTTCTTTTGGCTAGTGGTGGCTCTTGTGTGTACATAGGGATAGGGATAGAGCCTTAGCTAACCGTTTTGGATGTAGAGTTAGCTACGTGTAAATCTCTTTTGATAGGCCTATCCTCAGGTGGATCTTTTGTGTACGTACGTGCTTTGGCCTTACCTGACTGACTGCTTGTATATATGTTTGGCTCGTATATATGTGTGCTTTTGATCTTGTTTGAAATGCATCGTTATGTGCTAAGTGAAAGTTTATTTGCTACTTATATGCTTTGTTACTGCTTTGGTTTAGTAATCTTGCCTAGACCAAGTATATCTTATGGAAGGAACGCGAAGTGGTCGGGGACGTGGGCGCGGTATTAGGCAACCCACACCAGTTAGGGAAACGGGGGAAGCTTCTACTGGACCGAATCCTGAACCCCAAATAGACCCTAATGTGCAAATAGCTGCTGCTATGCAGCAAATGACCAACCTACTTGCACAAGTAGTGCAACAACAGGGCCAAAACCCAAACCCTAACCCCGGAAATCCTGGTAACCACGTTGAGAGCGAGGATAGAGCTCTTGAGCGTTTTCAAAAGTTTTCCCCACCAAAGTTTATTGGGGGACCCGACCCTGACGTCGCCGAGAAATGGCTGGAGAAAATGGTTGATATATTCGCGGCCCTACACTACCCGGACGAACGGCAGGTCACTTTTGCCGTGTTTCAACTTGAAGGGGCTGCCCGTTCCTGGTGGAACGTGATTAGACAAAAATGGGAGCGAGAGCAGACTCCGAGAACGTGGGTGAACTTCATCCGGGAATTTAATGCCAAGTTTTTCCCTCCTCTAGTTCAGGAGAGGAAGGAGGACGAGTTTATCCGGCTCCGGCAAGGGGCTCAGACGGTGGCGGAGTATGAGAGCCAGTTTACCCGCCTGTCCAAATTCGCGCCAGAGTTAATCATGACTGAGCAACGACGAGTGAGGCGCTTCATTCAGGGCTTGAACGTTGAGATCCAGAAGGACCTCGTGGCGGCTCAAATTATCACGTTTAGCGAGGCAATGGAAAAAGCCCAACGGGTTGAGAGTGCACGGCTTCAGGTCCGAAATTTCCAAGCCAAGAAGCGTGGCTTTCCTGGGAGTACTTCTGGACAGGGTGAGAAGAGCACTCCCTCCAAAATTGGACGAGGCATGGGTGGTGGTCGACAGTCCGGAGCAGGTAGAGGGACTCCGTTTAGGGGTGGACAAGCTGTGCGAGGACCGAGGGGAAACGTTCAGAGTGGCTCGGCTTCTGCACCTCGTGGTCCCTGTGGACACTGTGGGAAGACAAACCACACAGAGGACAATTGCTGGAGGAAATTGGGGAAATGTCTGCGGTGTGGAAGTGCAGACCATCAGCTGGCTACATGTCCGGTCCTGAAACAAGACGGAAAGGGGAGCCAACTACCGTCGAGGACCAATACTGGACCGGCCAAGGGAGACGGATCCAAACCAAAAGTGCCGGCTAGGGTATATTCCTTAGAGCCTCACCAGATCCCAGAGTCTTCCGAGGTGGTGGAAGGTACGATCCCTATTTTCCACCGCTTTGCCAAAGTTTTAATTGATCCTGGTGCCACTCATTCGTTTGTTAACCCTGATTTCATGTGTGGCATCGATATAAAACCTGCTAGCTTACCATATGACTTAGAGGTTAGTACACCTACGGGGAGTCAACGTTTGGTGACTAGTATGGTTTATAGGGATTGCGACGTATGGGTAGGTGAAAGGAGGTTTTTAGGAGACCTGATTAGCTTGTCCATTACAGGGTACGACGTGATTTTGGGAATGGACTGGTTAGCCAAATATAACGCCCAACTGGACTGTAAAACGAAAATAGTTGAATTTCGCATTCCTGGCGAGGCAACCTTAAGGTTAGATATAAGGGGTAGGTTAGCCTCATCTGCTCTCATTTCGGGCATTCGAGCTAGGAAATTGATAAGTAGAGGGGCGCAAGGATTTTTGGCCTTCTTAATTAATACCCCTACGGATAAGTTAAAAGTGGAAGACGTGGCCATAGTGAGGGAATTTCCGGATGTGTTTCCTGATGAGTTAGTGGCCTTACCTCCGGAAAGGGAGATAGAATTCCGAATAGATCTTTTACCTGGAACCGCACCTATCTCCAAAACCCCTTACCGAATGGCGCCTGCAGAACTTAAAGAGCTTAAGTTGCAATTACAAGACCTTTTGGAGCGGGGATTCATCCACGAGAGTGAGTCTCCTTGGGGAGCTCCTGTTCTATTCGTGAAGAAAAAGGATGGAACTTTGAGGATGTGTATTGACTATAGGGGGCTGAACAACATGACGATCAAGAATAAGTATCCACTGCCCCACATCGACGAGTTGTTTGACCAGCTGCAAGGAGCAGTGGTCTTCTCGAAGTTGGACCTCCGACAGGGATACTACCAGTTGTTGATTAGGAAGGAGGACATTCCGAAAACTGCTTTCAACTCGAGATACGGGCATTACGAGTTCGCCGTTATGCCCTTTGGATTGACTAATGCTCCCGCCGCCTTCATGGACCTAATGCATAGGGTTTTTAAACCCTATCTAGACCGGTTTGTCGTGGTGTTCATTGACGACATTTTGGTCTACTCTAAGTCACGTGAGGAGCATGAGGAACATTTGAGAGTGGTGTTGCAGACCTTGAGGGAACATCAGCTATACGCCAAGTTTAGCAAATGCGAGTTCTGGTTGGAGAAAGTGGCATTTCTAGGGCACGTGATCTCTCATGAAGGTATTTCGGTGGACCCGGCGAAGGTTGAGGCCGTGACAAATTGGAAGAGGCCAGAAACCCCCACGGAAATTCGTAGCTTTCTAGGGCTAGCTGGGTACTACCGAAGGTTCATTAAGGATTTTTTCAAACTGGCAGGACCTCTAACTGACTTGACAAAGAAACATGGCCAGTTTATCTGGAACGGCCGATGCGAAACGAGTTTTCAGGAATTAAAGAAAAGATTGACCATGGCTCCAGTACTGGTCTTGCCAAATGGAGTGGACGGGTTTGCAGTATATGCAGACGCGTCGCGAGAAGGATTGGGATGTGTTTTGATGCAGAACCGGAATGTGATTGCTTTTGCCTCTAGGAAATTGAAGCTTCACGAGCAGAACTATCCGACTCACGATCTAGAATTAGCTGCAGTTGTGTTTGCTTTGAAAAAGTGGAGGCATTACCTATATGGGGTGACCTTCGAAGTGTTTTCGGATCACAAGAGTCTTAGGTACCTCTTTTCCCAGAAGGAACTGAATATGAGACAACGGCGATGGATGGAATTTCTAGAGGACTACGATTGTACAATCAACTACCATCCGGGAAAGGCAAATGTAGTAGCGGATGCCTTGAGTCGTAAAGTGCAAGTAGCAGGGCTAATGATTAAGGAATGGGATTTACTAGAATTCGTGTGCGAGTGGAAACCCTGTCTTGGGAGCTATAAGGTGATATTTGGCAATATTAGGGTTACATCCACTCTACTGGAACATATAAAAGAGGCGCAAGGCGAGGATGTGATGGTTCGGAAGTGGAGAGAGAAATTGGAAAAGGGAGAAACTACGGACTTCAATTTAAGTCCTGAGGGTCTTCTGAAGTATCGGAATCGAATTGTAGTACCAAAGGACGAGTCATTGAAAGCAGAAATTCTAGAGGAAGCTCATCGGTCCAAGTATACAATCCATCCGGGTAGCAGCAAGATGTATCAAGACCTAAAAGGAACTTACTGGTGGGATAATATGAAGAGGGAAATCGTGCAGTACGTGCAGAAATGTCTCATTTGCCAGCAAGTGAAGGCGGAGCATCAAAAACCATCGGGTTTGTTACAACCCTTGGAGATACCCGAGTGGAAGTGGGAAAACATCACTATGGACTTCGTTTCAGGTTTACCAAGGACGCAAAGGGGACACGATGCCGTTTGGGTGATCGTTGATCGATTAACCAAATCGGCCCATTTCTTGCCGGTGAACATGAAGTACTCAATGGATCAGTTGGCCCGACTGTACATGGACGAAGTAGTAAGACTACACGGTGTTCCTGTGAGCATCGTTTCCGATCGGGATCCACGGTTTGTGTCGCGATTTTGGCAGAAGTTCCAAGAAACCCTGGGGACGAAACTCAACTTGAGCACTACTTATCATCCTCAGACGGATGGCCAGTCAGAACGGACAATTCAAACTCTCGAGGACATGCTGCGAACGTGCATCTTGGACTTTGGAGGCAGTTGGGGTCAGCACATGACCTTGGTGGAGTTCGCGTACAACAATAGCTTTCATTCGTCGATTCAAATGGCTCCGTACGAAGCTCTTTACGGACGCAAGTGTCGCTCACCGATTTACTGGGACGAAGTTGGTGAAAAGAAGGCACTGGACCCGACGACTATTCCATGGATGGAAGAGGCTCACGAGAAGGTCAAGTTGATAAGGCAACGGCTTCAAACCGCCCAGAGTCGCCAGAAGAGCTACGCGGATAACCGAAGGAAGGATTTAGAATTTGAAGTTGGAGATCAAGTATTTCTTAAGATCACACCCTTACGAAGTCTGACAACGGGGAAAGGAAAGAAGCTTCAACCACGGTACGTCGGACCCTACAAGATCCTTCAGAGGGTTGGAGCGGTCGCGTATCGATTGGAACTGCCATCCAGTCTATCTCGAATCCACGATGTATTTCACGTCTCGATGCTAAAGAAGTACCATCCTGACCCATCTCATGTTTTACAACCGGAGGATATCGAAGTAGATGAATCACTGGCCTACGAAGAGAAACCGGTTCAAGTACTCGATCGAAAGGTCAAAGAGCTCAGAAACAAGAAAATTCCGCTAGTGAAAGTGCTATGGAGAAACCACGGAGTGGAGGAAGCTACTTGGGAGATGGAAGAGGAAATGCGAAAGAAATACCCAAACCTTTTCGGGAATTAAGGTGAGAAATTTCGAGGACGAAATTCTTTTAAGGGGGGGAGAGTGTGAGAGCCCGTAAAACCCTAATTATTTTTCCTAGGGTTATTTCCCCTTTAATTCCATAACTTTGCATTTTCTGGCTTAGAAATATTTTTTGAGAGGATTTTATGAGCAATTATAGTTTTAAGATGATTTTTCTAGCATTGGCGAGTTTTTAGAAAATTAAGGATAAATAATGGACGTGGGACCCACTAGTGCGAAAAGTTCGGAAAAATTCGGCCAATAAGGTTAAGTTTCGGATACTGTTATAAATTTATCGGGTGTTAAGAGATAAGTAGTGTGTGTGAAGTGATTGATGTGAGAGAGAAAAGAAATGATAAGATTGCATTTAATGTAGTGCCACTTGTCACCATGTCATTAGTCTTACTTTAAGAGTTACTATTCACCTTTTGACATTTTTTGACTTTTGACCCAAATAAGTAAATATCTTCAAAAAATTCACCAAAAATTCTCTCATTTTCTTCCTCCATGGCCGGCCCTCCCTAAGCAAGAAGAAAGACAAAACTCTTCAATATTCTAGCCAACTCCAAGCTCAAATCAACTAAACCACTTGCTTAACTTAGTTTTTACTCCATAAATTTCTTCCTTCTAGTGCTAGCAAGTTGTTTGGTGAACTTTGTTTGAAGAGCAAAGGTGTCCTACATCCCTCTTTCTCTTGATTTCTTGGCAAGTGTTGCTTGAACACCCTACTACCTCTAATAATGGTCATATGATGCTTAGAAGTGGCATGAGTGTGTGAAAATGTGATTTATTTCTTGATTTGGCTTGTTATGGTGAAGTTTTTATTTTATTGGGAATTTTTCTGGTTTAATATGATCTTGATGTTGGGGGCTTGTATGATGAATTGTAATGGTTGGAAATGGCTCTAGTGGATGTCAAATGTGGTTAAATGCAACTAATTTTGGATTTGGATGGAAAATTGGAAAGTTAGGGTTCTTGAAGCCCCAATTCTGTCCGGTTTTAGATCACTATGTTAGAGGCCGAATTTGACTTTGCTCAAAACATGAAAGTTGTAGGTATTGATGAGGTTGATGTTCCTACAAAATTTCAGGTCATTTGGATTAATGTAGAATGAGTTATGACGAAATTACTGTAGCTGTTCTGCTTTGAGCAGAATGCGAAAACTGCGATAGTAATTGGCTATTTTGACTGGAATTGGTTTGGATTTTGGAGTTGGTGTCTTCTTATGAAATGTAGCTGAGTGTCTTAGCTAACATATGCCTTTGGAATTTCGGCATTTGGACTTGTAAGGACTGAGATATACCGATTACAGTTTTTTGTGTTTTGCGAACCTGTTTTAGGAATTCTGGGTTAGTATTTGGCATTTTCGACCTAGTTAAGCTAGGAACTGGATTGAGTGGTCTTCTACATTATTGTAGCCCTGTTCCATAGCTTCGAAACGGTGGGTCTTACACCCCCAACCGATATTCGTAATGAGAGTTGTGCCATTACCGCATAATGAGTGTAAAACAGTTTTCTATATGGGGGCCATGGCTAAGGCCATTTTCGAATTTCTGGTTTGCTATTATGCACACTTATGTATATGAAACCCTATTGGGGTTGTGTTTAGCGTTGCTATATGACTCGTTATCGAGTCTCATTGTATGTGTTATATGTTCTAGGGCTTGAAGGTAGTGCACGACGGCTTGGTGATCGTGGTACATGAAATACCACTTACTTACTTGGTGAGTATACTACTCACTTACTTGTTATAATGTGGCTTTGTGCTATGTGTATTTGATGCCTTGAAGGCTTATTTGGTTATTGGAAATGATTGAGGTGAGGGTGTACTTGATCGCCCTCACCCCTCATGACTTTATTCGTGGCTATTGATTGTTTTACTGAAATACTGCACTGGATATATGAAATACTGCATTCCATTCATGGAAACTAATTTGGTGTCGTTGGACGAGTATCCAATGGCTTTACTGCATTTATGAGCTCAACCCCGCATGGTAGTTAATTGGATCGAGCCGGCGAGGGCTTGGTCGTGAAAATTATCATGCCACGGGGACTGTACTGGGGAACCTTGTGGTAATGAGACCCTTGGTTCCGGTAAACTCGAGTATTACCAAAAATATTACTGAATGGAGTGCGGGCCCGGTTGGGGTATGATAGGTGGAAGGAATGGAAGTAAAGTGTAGTCTACGGTTTGGTACTTTTAACATTGACGGAGGGTCAATGGGGTTGGATCAAGATTACAAGCGTGGAATTGGGCTCTTGAGAGCCGACCGTATCCTTTTACTGTTTTGCTTCATTGCTTATTTGTGCACTTTAAATGAAGGTTCATTCTTATATGACTTTGATTGCTTATTGGGTGGTATACCACTGGGCTTTGGCTCATTCCGTGTTATTTGTTTTCCTTACAGGGATATAATTGCTTTTGAAAATGGACTGGATAGTCAATTGCCATACCGAGCTTGTAAATGTCTTTTGTATAGCTCTTGAAGTGAAACCCTAATGTATAACGGGTTCATTTCCTTTTGATAGGCAAATCGAATGTGTACTCCTTAATGAATAGTTTTGGCATGCCATTATGGTTGTAAATGTTGATTTCCATTGTATATATATGCTTGGCTATGGTTTAGATAAATTTCGGCTTCCGGTTTTTCTTTCGTTTTATTTTATTTCGTGTTTTGACTTGTTTGCGCGCGATGTTATGTTCCGGAACGTTTTAGATTGACGTAAACCGTACCGTTAGTCCTGGCGAGAGCTGGGCAGGCAGTCCGCTAACCCCTTTGGTTCGCCTTAGGGGAAGGTGGGGCTGTCACACAATAAAAAACCAATTTCTTAGTATTTACATTTTATATTAAACCATGATATTGTTCTGCAGTTCGAAGTATATATAGAACTACTTATGAAGGTATATTTTCTTTTGCCAAGAACAACTGATACAATGTTCTTCAATTATCCTCTAAAATTGATGGTTAGTGAAAAGCCTTTATATTGCCAAATAAAAGATTTTTCAGTTTTATTAGAATAGATAACTAAAAATATAAAGCCAAGTAAATACAGCAGACATAATTTTTACTTGTTTGTTAATTTGAAATTAAGTTTTAATGGCAAGAGGCTAGTTGTTCTCAAATCATAATTTTCTCTTCCATTTGTTGCAATTGAAATACCGAAATTAAGAAATGGAGTCCAAAAAAAAAAAAAAACTGAAGAAAGAAAGACATTTTTCTCTGATGTTATCTTGTATGGAACTACCATTACTGTTAATTGTTACTTATAGATCTAGCATCAAAGTAGGGCGGTGAAAAATCATTTCCCTTATTGTAGTAACGGGAATTACTAGATGAATCAGTTAGGCTCCTTTGGAAAAACTACACCGGTAAATCTCCTCTTCCGTTTCGACCAAAAAAAAAAAAAAAAACTCCTCTTCCGTGATTCTCTAAACACAGTGACTCTATCTCTCCATATTCATGTCTATTTTAATATTTTCTTTGAGTTGGGGCTAGTTATCTATGATTTTTTCTATTTTCTTATCAACATACTTTGTGATTTTTAAAGGATGTAAAAAGAAAATTGGATGTTTATTCAATTGTCAAGCACCTGACGGTGAGAAACGGAAATACGGGAAATAGAAAGCTCTTCTTCACGAAAGTTTGTTTTCAATTTTTTTGTTTAATTATCTGAATTTTCTTATCAACATACTTTGTGATTTTTAAAGGATGTAAAAAGCAAATTGGATCTTTATTCAGTTGTCATGCACCTGACATCGAGAAACGGAATAAACGGGAATAGAAAGCTCTTCTAAACCTTTCGCGTAAGTTTGTTTTCAATTTTCTGAATAATTTTGATGTTTTTGGTTCTATTTGTAAGGTATAGGAAAGATATGTTTTTTATCTAATTTTTTGGTGTTTCATTTTTCATTATACGTACTCTTGCTTTTTGCTATGGCTTGATTCTGTTATTTTTTTTTTGGGTTTGGTGAGCTCTCTCTTTCTATCCTTTTATGTTAGACGAGTATCTAGGTAGATGTTTATTTATTTTACTGTAATAATATGGTATTTTTGCTCAATTTTATGTAGAAAATTTAAGAATCATTTTATGGAGAGCAGGAGAAACATCTAAAGAACAACCTTATTGCTATTGTACATTCGTTTCCCTCATTTTTAGGAATTTTTGCTATTTGATTGCTGAAGTTTGCTACTCCTCTCCATGAATGTTTTGCCTATTTTGCTATCAAAAGTTTTTTTCCCCTTCCTTTTCATTCCAAGTCCAGGTCCGATACTGTAAGTTTTTTCTTCTTTTTGGTTATAAAGAAACAAAATATTTCCAATTTCCTTAAAATTTTTATTTACTCTGAAACTAGTCATTGGCTTATTTATTTAATTATTTGTGATTTCGGAGAAGCTCTGCCAAGGTTGACACGAGAAAGGCTGAATGTGTTCTTATTACAATGAAAGACCTATTTTGATTTAAATTTTAATCATGTTGTTGTAAGTTTGTAAGATTATTATTTGCTAATAAGCTGATAGAGCTAGAGTGTAGAAGAAAGAATCTGACAAGTGATTCTAAGCTGTGGAAGGGAAAATTTTGTAATGCACAACGACATAGCTTTGATAATCTCATACTGGAAGGATATCAACAGCAGAGTCCACGCTTTATTTCCTTTTTTGGTTTTTCCTTTTTTTAATTCAAATTAATGTTTTAATTGATCACCCTTTTGGCTTTAATTTACATTGGCATAGCACGAATAATCTTGTACTGCAGACTATTGCTAAATTGAAGGAATCCCACCGATTTACATATTCTATTAACCACACAATTTAGTGAGTGGCGCTTTTCCTCTTTGGGAAAAAAATAAATAAAGAAAGAAGGGCTTCATTTTTTGGGAATCTCATAGTTTAATTATCTGGAAATGAGGCAGGAAGATCTCCAGATAGCAGCTTGGTGAGAACCCAAATGAACTTTGGAGTAACTTCTCCTTTGCTGAGCTAGATGTGATTACACCGTACACGGTGGTAACAATAATGAAGAATACTGGTGGTTATCAAAAACCATTGTATAGTGGCATTTCTGATTCTCAAATCGTTATAAATTTTGAGGATGCTAAGGTGGTTTCAATCGAATAATTAAAAGTTGCACCTGAATATATCATGATCAAAACATTGGTGTTTCGTTGAGAATTTCTCTAACTTTATGGTTGTTGATCTTTGGTTGATTTTGTTGGAAAAAAAATCTCATGGAATTGTGCAAAGTGGCATCAGTTAAAGGATGATGATGTTGCTTTATGAGTCAGATTTTCTTTGGTTTCTGGAAGTTTTTCTTTTGGCAATTCCTAGTTTGTCATTGATGGCTGCCATTTTATGGTTTCATATTGGTGAGCCACGCAAGTAGGTTGTAGTCAGTTGTGTGTGTGTGTGTTTTTAGCAATTGCTTGCACAAGTTGTTCACCGTGTTTTCTTCAATCAATACTTGAAGTAAGGGTCCGTTTGTTTCAGGTGAAAATGTTTTCCAGGAAAATATTTTCCTAATTTCCCGTGTTTGGTTGCACAAAAGTTACTGAAAACATTTTCCTATGTAAAATATTTTCACTCATCTTATGGAAAACAACTTCCCTTCCAAACTTACTGAAGTTGTTTTCTGAAATGCATGCATCCCGCCTGTAATATGTTCCAAATTTACTGAAAACATCTTGTAGTATGTTCTTTTTTTTTTTTAGTGTAAACAGGAGGATTCGAACCCAAGACCTTTTCCTTACATTCTCTCCCCCGTACCACCCAACCCAACCCAACCCTCCCCCTAGTATATTCAAAATTAAAAAAAAAAAACTTCATCCTGCTCATTCTATGCTAGTAATTAATTATGTATAATAAGAACATTCTTTTCTAGAGAAACTTTCAGCAGTGAGAGTGCAAGATATATGTCACAATAAGCATTGCATGTGATTGATATTTGACACCAAGTGGCCAGCAATTTGTTTATTGCTTAAGGAGATATTTTTTATTCATATATACATTTCTCCAAGATTTTTTTAAAGTTAAACAATGAGATAAGTTTTCTTATTTTACATGGGAAGAAGTATGTAGTTATAATGTGTAGAAAGTAAAGATAGAGATAAAAGTGAAAATATTTCAAAAGTTAAACAAACACCAGAAAAATGAAGTAAGAAAATATTTTCAATAAACTAACCAAACACCTGAAAATGATGAAAGGGAAATGATTTTCATGGAAAATTATTTCCACGGAAAATATTTTCCCAAGGAAAACATTTTACTTCCAACCAAACAGACCCTAAATGATTTTCAATTGTCTTTTCAGTTTTTTTTTTTCTCATATAACCCAAAAGCTTTCCTGTTTTCCTTTCTAAATGCAGCCTCACTTTTTACCATGTGATCATCCTTTCTTTCTAAATCCGATCTTATTTCATGAAGCGAAAGGCTACATAACCTCTTTTAAATTTGTTCACTGATCCACTATGTTAGTGCCATTTTTTAAATATAGCGATCTTTTTTTTTCTCATTTTTATTTATTTACATATTATTGTTTTCATTTTCTCTTTTACTAATTGAAGAAAGAAGTTTCCTGCATGCTATCACAAACTTTGACCGCAAACAACCTGTTTTATCAACTTCTGGAAGCCTCTTACAGGGACTTCCAGACACTTTTGGATACGTTGGAGTTCCAGGAAAATGAGTTCATGAATTTTCAATTGAGGCGACTATTAATACCGGCATCATTTTTGAAGGGAAAAAAAAAGAGGAAACAGATAGTAGCGATAATGCGATCGTATCATAATTTATTACACGTTTCACAACTCTGAACTTTTTAGGTTCACCGTGTTGTCATTCGCGTTTCGTACTTCTCACGGATGTAAACAAAAGACAGATTGGAAAAGTAAGACATGAGAATTGATTAACTTTTCCAACTTCTTTGAACTTCCCTGCATACTTTAGCCCAATTCACTATCAATTTGAAAGATTTTAACTCCGTTTGAATTAGTTATTTTTGAAAATATTTTATTATAATAATATATATATATATTTTTAAATTGTAGATATATTTTTTATGTTGACAGAATTTTTAAAATATATTTTAAAATATCTTTTAAAATTAAAAGTTACCTTTTAAAACTACGTCAGAATCATAGTTGGACAGCTCAGGCTTGTTGACAAACCTGAAATTCTCTGGTAGTTAAGATAAAACTGACATGGAACCACTGACAGTTACAAAGACAAGTGGCATAAACTCAAGGGTGTATCGAGAAAACTTCATAACGGAAAGGGGGCCGGGTCCACTTGCGTGCTTGTTGGAACTTGATAAGTCAAGACTCCAATTGCCACATATAATAGGCTGTATGAATCATCTACGGCAGAGTTATGAACTGATGTATATGTATCATGGATTAAACGGTCCTCATCACTGTCGTATTCTTAGTTATTCCAAATCCCTTCAACCATGTGCAATTTTACTCCAATCAAATGTACCTGTTGGTCTTGGTCAATACCCTGGTTTGATTTGAATTAACAACCAGAACTAAGAGAGTTGAATATTAAGAGTTCCACTGTGATCAACTTCCTGAATTTTCTTTTTTTTTTTTCTTTGTTTGCTTCGTAGAAATGATAACTTCGTCCTTAAAATCTGCAGCGAGCAAATACATCAAATGAAACATGACATAAATACATATATATCTGAAAATCAATAATTACAATTGAGCTGAAAAATCAATTCAAATAAATAGATAACATCGAAGGTTGAGTATATCATCTTTCATCTAAATGAATCATTTTTAACCCAATAGGTCTATATATGTCTTTTAACAATTAGATGTAACTAAAAATTGGTTCAAGTTCAAAGAAAAATTTAAATCTAAAAATAATAAATGAAGAAATTATAGATTTATAAAATCTCAAATTTCTTATAAAGATTCAATAACTAAAAAGAAATAACTTAGGAGAAAATAAAACTCTCACTAGAATAATCTAAAAAAGAAGGAACTCTCATTATGAGATTCTAAGGGAGAAGAATTTCGCACTTGAAAATCCTAGAAAAGAACTTATTTAAACAAAGAAACCTAAAAGCTAGAGAGAGGATTCCTCTCCCAGGGGAAATACCATATTTTTCTGGTCTCTTTCCCATGAAAAAATTTGGAGGGGATTTTGATTAGATTAGTTCTAGAGAGAAGCAGAGAAGCACACGATACTAACTTCCAAGAAATTAAAAGCCCAAAAAAGCACATTGGATCAACTCCTTAAAATCTAAATTAAAACTTGAAGTGATCAATCACCTTAGGATTAATTTTTTTTTTAAAAAAAAAGCTATATTATGTGTCAAATTTTTAGGATTAAAAATTGAAGTGATCAATTTAAATTAACTTGTCTGATTAACTTTCATAATTCCAACAATTTTCTGAAGATTCATAAAAAAAAAAAAAAAAACTCAGCTTCAAAAACAAGTTATTTTGGCGTACTCAATTTGAAAATTTCAATGTTGCATAAATATCATTTACCTAATATAAGTGGAGCTGACAATTTCTTCCAACCATATAAAAATCACTCTGGGTTATTGTCGTGCATAAACAATATGTAACTTTAAAATTTCAAAATGTCACTTCAATAAAGTGGCTATTCTTTGTGCTGAAGGAAATATATTAAAAAAAATTAAATTATTAAGCCGGTGATGAGCTTCTTTTCGTTTCCGAGCTATTTGAATTGGACAAAATTAAATTTCTCGAGCCAAGGAAAATGAGAACCTTTACAAGACCAACTTCTTGCTCGTTCGACTTTGAAAATCACAGATTTCTTCGAAACTCACAGAATTCATTCCCTATAAAATGCATCCCCAACTCTCTGACAAACTAACCATTTGAGCACTTGAAGGAAGTCTGAAAAAACCTCCAAAATCGCCTCCCATGGATGTCAAAGTAGAAACTCCAGCATCTCCACCAACCAGCGGTGGCGATGCAAAAACTCCCCTTTTAGCCTCCCAAAAACCAGATTCAACCACCACTCCCCAAACCAATCAAAACACTTCAATCCGGCAAGCAATCTGTTCAACATTCAAGGGCACAGCCTACCTCGCTAGCCGTCTTCCTGCAGGAACAGTCCTTGCTTTTCGGCTCTTATCTCCAATACTTTCCAATCAAGGCGATTGCGACGTAGCTTTCAAAACCATGACAGCTGTTCTCTTGGCTCTGTGTGCGCTTTCGTGCTTCATTCTTAGCTTTACAGACAGTTTCAAGGATGGAAAGGGTAACGTTTTCTTCGGTTTTGCGACATTCAAGGGCTTCTATCCTATTGATAGAACTGTGACCATTTCCCCTGAAGAAGCTGCAAAGAAAAAGATAGGTCCATTGGATTTCTTGCATGGGTTTTTGTCACTGTTGGTTTTTGCGTCTATTGCACTTCTTGACAAAAATATTGTTGACTGCTTTTAGCTACGTCCGGATGGGTGGAGTCCGGCCAACGTCGGATGGGTGGAGTCCGGTCAACGTCCGGAAAAGGGGATGAACGAATAAAAAGATGAACGAGGGTTTATTTATAAAAATGAAATTTTCAAATAATTGGAGGAATAAGGGGAAATGTCAGGGGAACGAACAAATGAATAGCTCCATGTGAGCGGTATCCTTTTAATGAATATGTTACTATCGCTTTCCATTGTAAATGTTTCTTGAATTATTGATTATTGATGGTTAATGTGTTGGCTTTGTTATGAAATTTCATGTTCGGAACCTTATTGAGATTTTAGCTCATTGAGCTTTGTGGAATTACCATGTGGTGTCATTTTCTGCTTTTGTTTTACTCTCACTGTGCAAATGTTGACCTGTAACAAAATTACATTTTTACCCCCGGTTACTTATTGAACTTCTAAAACATTACAATGATTTCACTGGCTCACGAGAGCAAAAATACGTACATCTGATTTCTGAACCATGACATCAATGAAATGAATTTTTGTGAAAACTATTTGATTACTGATTTTACTGGTTACTCACTGGGCTTTTAGCTCACCCCAAAAATGTTTTATTTCCCCCCCCACAGGGCTCAAGGCGAAGGAAGGGCTTGTTGTGCTTATTCACGTGACTGGATGGCTTATATCGTGTACAGTTTAAGTTTGGATCTATTTTATGTACGAGTTGGTCTTGTATAAATATTTGAAATTGATATGGATGTAAGTATACATTCCACGATTGGAATCAGTTTCCGCTGCATTTGTGACATGTAATTATTGGAGACTTGGATGTATGTTTGTGGACCATGTGATGTATATTTGAGATTTATATTGTAATTCATTTGAGGATTGTAGTGAACGACTGAGTCCCGGCGAGAGCTGGGCAGGCGGCCCGCCGAACCCTCTGGTTCGCCTCAGGGGGAGGTGGGGCCGTCACAGTTGGTATCAGAGCCTAGGCTTCAGATCTTTGTAGTGTATCCTAGGCTTGAAGTTTAGGATGCCGGACTGTGGGTTTGATTTGACTCTTGAGAGATTTGTGCGGGATGTCTTAACTTGATTGGTACAAGTGAGAATGTCGAGGACGACATTCTTTTAAGGAGGGGAGATTGTGACGCCCCGAAAAAAAAATGAGTTTGAGAACCCGGAAATTTTGTAATTTTCTAGGGTTTATTTTTTTTAATCGCCCGTTTTTCTACATTTTCTTGATTAGAAAAATTCCCCAGATAAAGTTTATGAGCAAAAATAGTTTAAAAATGATTTTCCTAGTATTGGAGAGTTTTTAGAAAATTAAGAATATATAACGGACGTGGGACCCACAAGTGCGAAAAGTTCGGAAAAATTCGGCCAATTAGGTTAAATTCCGGATACTGTGTAAAATTTATCGGGTGTTAAGGGATAAGTAGAGGATGTGAATTGATTGATGTGAGAGGAAAAAGAAAAGATAAGATTGCATTTATGGAGGTGACAAGTGTCACCATTGTATTGGAAATAGCTTATGACTTACTATTCATTTTCTTGACTTTTTGACCAATTGCTTAAATATATTAAAAATCACACAAAATTCATTCTTGTCTTCAACCTCTTGGCTGATTCTCTCTCTAGCAAAGAAGGAAGAAAAAACCTCTTCAAAGTTTGGCAATTATCTAGCTCAAATCCTCCAAAACACTTGCTTGATCTAGTTTCTACTCCATAAAACCTCTTCTTTTAGTGATAGTGAGTTGTTTGGTGAAGTTGTTTGGAAGCTTAAGGTGACAAGTCATATGCCTTTGGAATTTCAGCATTTGGACCTGTATAGACTGAGTTATAGTAATTACAGCATTATGTGATTTGTAAACCTGTTTTTGGTGTTTCCGGTTGAGTATTTGGCACATTTGACCTAGTTGTGCTAGGATTTGGACTGAGTGGCCTTCTACATTGTTGTAGACCTATCTCTTATCTTCGAAACGGTGGGTCTTGGACCTTCTTCCGCCAATCATAACGCCTTTGGTACCATTACCGCAAAATGACGTCAAAACTGTTTTTCTGGTTTTGAGCTTAAGTTTCATTTCCGGATTTTTTTTCCCCCTAGCTTGACTTGCACTAGTATTACTTGGAGCTTGCTGAATGGCTATGGATGAACTTGTTGTTGTGTGTGTACCTTTGGGACTGGCTGAGGAAATAATGAAGCCATGATGGCTGGAAAAGTTAGCAAATGTAGGGGAAGTGCTGTCCGAACTTTTAAAGGATTTGTTTGCATTGAGTTTGTGATCTAAGACTTGGGTTTGAGCAAGGCAATGATACATGATGGATGATTTCTGAGCCATTGAGGTGAGTGACCTCAAACTATTTCTGAAGTTCTTTATGAACCGTTTCCTGCATTATTTACTTTTAAACTGTTTCCAAAAGTTACTTTTGAACTGTTTTCTTGCATATCATGCGTACTTGCATATGAGTGTCCCTTGGTTGCTGTAATTCTTGACTTATTGGCTTGTCATTATTAATTGAAAATGTGTTAAGTACTTTCGATGATTGTTAAAACGAGTTTTCTAGGCGAGTGTGTACTTTATCGCACTCGACCTAAATAAATATGAATTTTCAATGATTAATGATTAAATGCTAGTTGCGCATGATGTAAGCCTTTTGGCTGAACTGGCCACTGCCCTTCGTTACCGATCGACTCGAGCCAGAAGCGGACTCGGTCGGGCGATATGGTGACCCTGGGTGAATTTGGTATACTCGAGTATTACCTTGTAGTCCGGCTACGTCCGGATGGGTGGAGTCCGGCCAACGTCGGATGGGTGGAGTCCGGTCAACGTCCGGAAAAGGGGATGAACGAATAAAAAGATGAACGAGGGTTTATTTATAAAAATGAAAATTTCAAATAATTGGAGGAATAAGGGGAAATGTCAGGGGAACGAACAAATGAATAGCTCCATGTGAGCGGTATCCTTTTAATGAATATGTTACTATCGCTTTCCATTGTAAATGTTTCTTGAATTATTGATTATTGATGGTTAATGTGTTGGCTTTGTTATGAAATTTCATGTTCGGAACCTTATTGAGATTTTAGCTCATTGAGCTTTGTGGAATTACCATGTGGTGTCATTTTCTGCTTTTGTTTTACTCTCACTGTGCAAATGTTGACCTGTAACAAAATTACATTTTTACCCCCGGTTACTTATTGAACTTCTAAAACATTACAATGATTTCACTGGCTCACGAGAGCAAAAATACGTACATCTGATTTCTGAACCATGACATCAATGAAATGAATTTTTGTGAAAACTATTTGATTACTGATTTTACTGGTTACTCACTGGGCTTTTAGCTCACCCCAAAAATGTTTTATTCCCCCCCACAGGGCTCAAGGCGAAGGAAGGGCTTGTTGTGCTTATTCACGTGACTGGATGGCTTATATCGTGTACAGTTTAAGTTTGGATCTATTTTATGTACGAGTTGGTCTTGTATAAATATTTGAAATTGATATGGATGTAAGTATACATTCCACGATTGGAATCAGTTTCCGCTGCATTTGTGACATGTAATTATTGGAGACTTGGATGTATGTTTGTGGACCATGTGATGTATATTTGAGATTTATATTGTAATTCATTTGAGGATTGTAGTGATCGACTGAGTCCCGGCGAGAGATGGGCAGGCGGCCCACCGAACCCTCTGGTTTGCCTTAGGGGGAGGTGGGGCCGTCACAGTTGGTATCAGAGCCTAGGCTTCAGATCTTTGTAGTGTATCCTAGGCTTGAAGTTTAGGATGCCGGACTGTGGGTTTGATTTGACTCTTGAGAGATTTGTGCGGGATGTCTTAACTTGATTGGTACAAGTGAGAATGTCGAGGACGACATTCTTTTAAGGAGGGGAGATTGTGACGCCCCGAAAAAAAAATGAGTTTGAGAACCCGGAAATTTTGTAATTTTCTAGGGTTTATTTTTTTTAATCGCCCGTTTTTCTACATTTTCTTGATTAGAAAAATTCCCCAGATAAAGTTTATGAGCAAAAATAGTTTAAAAATGATTTTCCTAGTATTGGAGAGTTTTTAGAAAATTAAGAATATATAACGGACGTGGGACCCACAAGTGCGAAAAGTTCGGAAAAATTCGGCCAATTAGGTTAAATTCCGGATACTGTGTAAAATTTATCGGGTGTTAAGGGATAAGTAGAGGATGTGAATTGATTGATGTGAGAGGAAAAAGAAAAGATAAGATTGCATTTATGGAGGTGACAAGTGTCACCATTGTATTGGAAATAGCTTATGACTTACTATTCATTTTCTTGACTTTTTGACCAATTGCTTAAATATATTAAAAATCACACAAAATTCATTCTTGTCTTCAACCTCTTGGCTGATTCTCTCTCTAGCAAAGAAGGAAGAAAAAACCTCTTCAAAGTTTGGCAATTATCTAGCTCAAATCCTCCAAAACACTTGCTTGATCTAGTTTCTACTCCATAAAACCTCTTCTTTTAGTGATAGTGAGTTGTTTGGTGAAGTTGTTTGGAAGCTTAAGGTGACAAGTAGCTCTCCCTCTTGTTTTGCTAAGGTAAGTGGTGGATGAACACCTCTCCTTCCTCTAATGATGTTCAATTCATGATTAGTGGTGTTATAAGATGCAATTTCATGGATTATTTCTTGAGTTTGGTTGAATTGGTGAAGTTTTATTATTTTTGGGGATTTTTCTGTTTTCATAGGGATATGATTGGGTGGTCATGTATGATGATTGGAAATGATGTTTAATGACTCTAGGAGGTGGAAAAAGTGATTAAGTGCAATCAATTTCTGTTTTGGAAGAAATTTCAGAAAATTAGGTTTTGTAGTTCTTCATTCTGCCCGAATTTATTTCACCATGTTAGAGGCCGAATTGGACTTTGCTCAAAACATGAAAGTTGTAGGTATTGATGAGTTTGAAGTGCCTGTAAAATTTCAGGTCATTTGGATTAGTGTAGAGTGAGATATGCCGATTTTACTGTTGCTGTTCTGGGTTGATCAGAATGCGAAAACTGCACTTGTATTTGGCCATTTTGACTGGAATTGCTTTGGATTTAGGTGTTGGTGTCTTCTGATGAAATGTAGCTGGATGTCTTAGCTACCATATGCCTTTGGAATTTCAGCATTTGGACCTGTATAGACTGAGTTATAGTAATTACAGCATTATGTGATTTGTAAACCTGTTTTTGGTGTTTCCGGTTGAGTATTTGGCACATTTGACCTAGTTGTGCTAGGATTTGGACTGAGTGGCCTTCTACATTGTTGTAGACCTATCTCTTATCTTCGAAACGGTGGGTCTTGGACCTTCTTCCGCCAATCATAACGCCTTTGGTACCATTACCGCAAAATGACGTCAAAACTGTTTTTCTGGTTTTGAGCTTAAGTTTCATTTCCGGATTTTTTTTCCCCCTAGCTTGACTTGCACTAGTATTACTTGGAGCTTGCTGAATGGCTATGGATGAACTTGTTGTTGTGTGTGTACCTTTGGGACTGGCTGAGGAAATAATGAAGCCATGATGGCTGGAAAAGTTAGCAAATGTAGGGGAAGTGCTGTCCGAACTTTTAAAGGATTTGTTTGCATTGAGTTTGTGATCTAAGACTTGGGTTTGAGCAAGGCAATGATACATGATGGATGATTTCTGAGCCATTGAGGTGAGTGACCTCAAACTATTTCTGAAGTTCTTTATGAACCGTTTCCTGCATTATTTACTTTTAAACTGTTTCCAAAAGTTACTTTTGAACTGTTTTCTTGCATATCATGCGTACTTGCATATGAGTGTCCCTTGGTTGCTGTAATTCTTGACTTATTGGCTTGTCATTATTAATTGAAAATGTGTTAAGTACTTTCGATGATTGTTAAAACGAGTTTTCTAGGCGAGTGTGTACTTTATCGCACTCGACCTAAATAAATATGAATTTTCAATGATTAATGATTAAATGCTAGTTGCGCATGATGTAAGCCTTTTGGCTGAACTGGCCACTGCCCTTCGTTACCGATCGACTCGAGCCAGAAGCGGACTCGGTCGGGCGATATGGTGACCCTGGGTGAATTTGGTATACTCGAGTATTACCTTGTAGTCCGGCTACGTCCGGATGGGTGGAGTCCGGCCAACGTCGGATGGGTGGAGTCCGGTCAACGTCCGGAAAAGGGGATGAACGAATAAAAAGATGAACGAGGGTTTATTTATAAAAATGAAATTTTCAAATAATTGGAGGAATAAGGGGAAATGTCAGGGGAACGAACAAATGAATAGCTCCATGTGAGCGGTATCCTTTTAATGAATATGTTACTATCGCTTTCCATTGTAAATGTTTCTTGAATTATTGATTATTGATGGTTAATGTGTTGGCTTTGTTATGAAATTTCATGTTCGGAACCTTATTGAGATTTTAGCTCATTGAGCTTTGTGGAATTACCATGTGGTGTCATTTTCTGCTTTTGTTTTACTCTCACTGTGCAAATGTTGACCTGTAACAAAATTACATTTTTACCCCCGGTTACTTATTGAACTTCTAAAACATTACAATGATTTCACTGGCTCACGAGAGCAAAAATACGTACATCTGATTTCTGAACCATGACATCAATGAAATGAATTTTTGTGAAAACTATTTGATTACTGATTTTACTGGTTACTCACTGGGCTTTTAGCTCACCCCAAAAATGTTTTATTCCCCCCCACAGGGCTCAAGGCGAAGGAAGGGCTTGTTGTGCTTATTCACGTGACTGGATGGCTTATATCGTGTACAGTTTAAGTTTTGATCTATTTTATGTACGAGTTGGTCTTGTATAAATATTTGAAATTGATATGGATGTAAGTATACATTCCACGATTGGAATCAGTTTCCGCTGCATTTGTGACATGTAATTATTGGAGACTTGGATGTATGTTTGTGGACCATGTGATGTATATTTGAGATTTATATTGTAATTCATTTGAGGATTGTAGTGATCGACTGAGTCCCGGCGAGAGATGGGCAGGCGGCCCACCGAACCCTCTGGTTTGCCTTAGGGGGAGGTGGGGCCGTCACAGTTGGTATCAGAGCCTAGGCTTCAGATCTTTGTAGTGTATCCTAGGCTTGAAGTTTAGGATGCCGGACTGTGGGTTTGATTTGACTCTTGAGAGATTTGTGCGGGATGTCTTAACTTGATTGGTACAAGTGAGAATGTCGAGGACGACATTCTTTTAAGGAGGGGAGATTGTGACGCCCCGAAAAAAAAATGAGTTTGAGAACCCGGAAATTTTGTAATTTTCTAGGGTTTATTTTTTTTAATCGCCCGTTTTTCTACATTTTCTTGATTAGAAAAATTCCCCAGATAAAGTTTATGAGCAAAAATAGTTTAAAAATGATTTTCCTAGTATTGGAGAGTTTTTAGAAAATTAAGAATATATAACGGACGTGGGACCCACAAGTGCGAAAAGTTCGGAAAAATTCGGCCAATTAGGTTAAATTCCGGATACTGTGTAAAATTTATCGGGTGTTAAGGGATAAGTAGAGGATGTGAATTGATTGATGTGAGAGGAAAAAGAAAAGATAAGATTGCATTTATGGAGGTGACAAGTGTCACCATTGTATTGGAAATAGCTTATGACTTACTATTCATTTTCTTGACTTTTTGACCAATTGCTTAAATATATTAAAAATCACACAAAATTCATTCTTGTCTTCAACCTCTTGGCTGATTCTCTCTCTAGCAAAGAAGGAAGAAAAAACCTCTTCAAAGTTTGGCAATTATCTAGCTCAAATCCTCCAAAACACTTGCTTGATCTAGTTTCTACTCCATAAAACCTCTTCTTTTAGTGATAGTGAGTTGTTTGGTGAAGTTGTTTGGAAGCTTAAGGTGACAAGTAGCTCTCCCTCTTGTTTTGCTAAGGTAAGTGGTGGATGAACACCTCTCCTTCCTCTAATGATGTTCAATTCATGATTAGTGGTGTTATAAGATGCAATTTCATGGATTATTTCTTGAGTTTGGTTGAATTGGTGAAGTTTTATTATTTTTGGGGATTTTTCTGTTTTCATAGGGATATGATTGGGTGGTCATGTATGATGATTGGAAATGATGTTTAATGACTCTAGGAGGTGGAAAAAGTGATTAAGTGCAATCAATTTCTGTTTTGGAAGAAATTTCAGAAAATTAGGTTTTGTAGTTCTTCATTCTGCCCGAATTTATTTCACCATGTTAGAGGCCGAATTGGACTTTGCTCAAAACATGAAAGTTGTAGGTATTGATGAGTTTGAAGTGCCTGTAAAATTTCAGGTCATTTGGATTAGTGTAGAGTGAGATATGCCGATTTTACTGTTGCTGTTCTGGGTTGATCAGAATGCGAAAACTGCACTTGTATTTGGCCATTTTGACTGGAATTGCTTTGGATTTAGGTGTTGGTGTCTTCTGATGAAATGTAGCTGGATGTCTTAGCTACCATATGCCTTTGGAATTTCAGCATTTGGACCTGTATAGACTGAGTTATAGTAATTACAGCATTATGTGATTTGTAAACCTGTTTTTGGTGTTTCCGGTTGAGTATTTGGCACATTTGACCTAGTTGTGCTAGGATTTGGACTGAGTGGCCTTCTACATTGTTGTAGACCTATCTCTTATCTTCGAAACGGTGGGTCTTGGACCTTCTTCCGCCAATCATAACGCCTTTGGTACCATTACCGCAAAATGACGTCAAAACTGTTTTTCTGGTTTTGAGCTTAAGTTTCATTTCCGGATTTTTTTTCCCCCTAGCTTGACTTGCACTAGTATTACTTGGAGCTTGCTGAATGGCTATGGATGAACTTGTTGTTGTGTGTGTACCTTTGGGACTGGCTGAGGAAATAATGAAGCCATGATGGCTGGAAAAGTTAGCAAATGTAGGGGAAGTGCTGTCCGAACTTTTAAAGGATTTGTTTGCATTGAGTTTGTGATCTAAGACTTGGGTTTGAGCAAGGCAATGATACATGATGGATGATTTCTGAGCCATTGAGGTGAGTGACCTCAAACTATTTCTGAAGTTCTTTATGAACCGTTTCCTGCATTATTTACTTTTAAACTGTTTCCAAAAGTTACTTTTGAACTGTTTTCTTGCATATCATGCGTACTTGCATATGAGTGTCCCTTGGTTGCTGTAATTCTTGACTTATTGGCTTGTCATTATTAATTGAAAATGTGTTAAGTACTTTCGATGATTGTTAAAACGAGTTTTCTAGGCGAGTGTGTACTTTATCGCACTCGACCTAAATAAATATGAATTTTCAATGATTAATGATTAAATGCTAGTTGCGCATGATGTAAGCCTTTTGGCTGAACTGGCCACTGCCCTTCGTTACCGATCGACTCGAGCCAGAAGCGGACTCGGTCGGGCGATATGGTGACCCTGGGTGAATTTGGTATACTCGAGTATTACCTTGTAGTCCGGCTACGTCCGGATGGGTGGAGTCCGGCCAACGTCGGATGGGTGGAGTCCGGTCAACGTCCGGAAAAGGGGATGAACGAATAAAAAGATGAACGAGGGTTTATTTATAAAAATGAAAATTTCAAATAATTGGAGGAATAAGGGGAAATGTCAGGGGAACGAACAAATGAATAGCTCCATGTGAGCGGTATCCTTTTAATGAATATGTTACTATCGCTTTCCATTGTAAATGTTTCTTGAATTATTGATTATTGATGGTTAATGTGTTGGCTTTGTTATGAAATTTCATGTTCGGAACCTTATTGAGATTTTAGCTCATTGAGCTTTGTGGAATTACCATGTGGTGTCATTTTCTGCTTTTGTTTTACTCTCACTGTGCAAATGTTGACCTGTAACAAAATTACATTTTTACCCCCGGTTACTTATTGAACTTCTAAAACATTACAATGATTTCACTGGCTCACGAGAGCAAAAATACGTACATCTGATTTCTGAACCATGACATCAATGAAATGAATTTTTGTGAAAACTATTTGATTACTGATTTTACTGGTTACTCACTGGGCTTTTAGCTCACCCCAAAAATGTTTTATTCCCCCCCACAGGGCTCAAGGCGAAGGAAGGGCTTGTTGTGCTTATTCACGTGACTGGATGGCTTATATCGTGTACAGTTTAAGTTTGGATCTATTTTATGTACGAGTTGGTCTTGTATAAATATTTGAAATTGATATGGATGTAAGTATACATTCCACGATTGGAATCAGTTTCCGCTGCATTTGTGACATGTAATTATTGGAGACTTGGATGTATGTTTGTGGACCATGTGATGTATATTTGAGATTTATATTGTAATTCATTTGAGGATTGTAGTGATCGACTGAGTCCCGGCGAGAGATGGGCAGGCGGCCCACCGAACCCTCTGGTTTGCCTTAGGGGGAGGTGGGGCCGTCACAGTTGGTATCAGAGCCTAGGCTTCAGATCTTTGTAGTGTATCCTAGGCTTGAAGTTTAGGATGCCGGACTGTGGGTTTGATTTGACTCTTGAGAGATTTGTGCGGGATGTCTTAACTTGATTGGTACAAGTGAGAATGTCGAGGACGACATTCTTTTAAGGAGGGGAGATTGTGACGCCCCGAAAAAAAAATGAGTTTGAGAACCCGGAAATTTTGTAATTTTCTAGGGTTTATTTTTTTTAATCGCCCGTTTTTCTACATTTTCTTGATTAGAAAAATTCCCCAGATAAAGTTTATGAGCAAAAATAGTTTAAAAATGATTTTCCTAGTATTGGAGAGTTTTTAGAAAATTAAGAATATATAACGGACGTGGGACCCACAAGTGCGAAAAGTTCGGAAAAATTCGGCCAATTAGGTTAAATTCCGGATACTGTGTAAAATTTATCGGGTGTTAAGGGATAAGTAGAGGATGTGAATTGATTGATGTGAGAGGAAAAAGAAAAGATAAGATTGCATTTATGGAGGTGACAAGTGTCACCATTGTATTGGAAATAGCTTATGACTTACTATTCATTTTCTTGACTTTTTGACCAATTGCTTAAATATATTAAAAATCACACAAAATTCATTCTTGTCTTCAACCTCTTGGCTGATTCTCTCTCTAGCAAAGAAGGAAGAAAAAACCTCTTCAAAGTTTGGCAATTATCTAGCTCAAATCCTCCAAAACACTTGCTTGATCTAGTTTCTACTCCATAAAACCTCTTCTTTTAGTGATAGTGAGTTGTTTGGTGAAGTTGTTTGGAAGCTTAAGGTGACAAGTAGCTCTCCCTCTTGTTTTGCTAAGGTAAGTGGTGGATGAACACCTCTCCTTCCTCTAATGATGTTCAATTCATGATTAGTGGTGTTATAAGATGCAATTTCATGGATTATTTCTTGAGTTTGGTTGAATTGGTGAAGTTTTATTATTTTTGGGGATTTTTCTGTTTTCATAGGGATATGATTGGGTGGTCATGTATGATGATTGGAAATGATGTTTAATGACTCTAGGAGGTGGAAAAAGTGATTAAGTGCAATCAATTTCTGTTTTGGAAGAAATTTCAGAAAATTAGGTTTTGTAGTTCTTCATTCTGCCCGAATTTATTTCACCATGTTAGAGGCCGAATTGGACTTTGCTCAAAACATGAAAGTTGTAGGTATTGATGAGTTTGAAGTGCCTGTAAAATTTCAGGTCATTTGGATTAGTGTAGAGTGAGATATGCCGATTTTACTGTTGCTGTTCTGGGTTGATCAGAATGCGAAAACTGCACTTGTATTTGGCCATTTTGACTGGAATTGCTTTGGATTTAGGTGTTGGTGTCTTCTGATGAAATGTAGCTGGATGTCTTAGCTACCATATGCCTTTGGAATTTCAGCATTTGGACCTGTATAGACTGAGTTATAGTAATTACAGCATTATGTGATTTGTAAACCTGTTTTTGGTGTTTCCGGTTGAGTATTTGGCACATTTGACCTAGTTGTGCTAGGATTTGGACTGAGTGGCCTTCTACATTGTTGTAGACCTATCTCTTATCTTCGAAACGGTGGGTCTTGGACCTTCTTCCGCCAATCATAACGCCTTTGGTACCATTACCGCAAAATGACGTCAAAACTGTTTTTCTGGTTTTGAGCTTAAGTTTCATTTCCGGATTTTTTTTCCCCCTAGCTTGACTTGCACTAGTATTACTTGGAGCTTGCTGAATGGCTATGGATGAACTTGTTGTTGTGTGTGTACCTTTGGGACTGGCTGAGGAAATAATGAAGCCATGATGGCTGGAAAAGTTAGCAAATGTAGGGGAAGTGCTGTCCGAACTTTTAAAGGATTTGTTTGCATTGAGTTTGTGATCTAAGACTTGGGTTTGAGCAAGGCAATGATACATGATGGATGATTTCTGAGCCATTGAGGTGAGTGACCTCAAACTATTTCTGAAGTTCTTTATGAACCGTTTCCTGCATTATTTACTTTTAAACTGTTTCCAAAAGTTACTTTTGAACTGTTTTCTTGCATATCATGCGTACTTGCATATGAGTGTCCCTTGGTTGCTGTAATTCTTGACTTATTGGCTTGTCATTATTAATTGAAAATGTGTTAAGTACTTTCGATGATTGTTAAAACGAGTTTTCTAGGCGAGTGTGTACTTTATCGCACTCGACCTAAATAAATATGAATTTTCAATGATTAATGATTAAATGCTAGTTGCGCATGATGTAAGCCTTTTGGCTGAACTGGCCACTGCCCTTCGTTACCGATCGACTCGAGCCAGAAGCGGACTCGGTCGGGCGATATGGTGACCCTGGGTGAATTTGGTATACTCGAGTATTACCTTGTAGTCCGGCTACGTCCGGATGGGTGGAGTCCGGCCAACGTCGGATGGGTGGAGTCCGGTCAACGTCCGGAAAAGGGGATGAACGAATAAAAAGATGAACGAGGGTTTATTTATAAAAATGAAATTTTCAAATAATTGGAGGAATAAGGGGAAATGTCAGGGGAACGAACAAATGAATAGCTCCATGTGAGCGGTATCCTTTTAATGAATATGTTACTATCGCTTTCCATTGTAAATGTTTCTTGAATTATTGATTATTGATGGTTAATGTGTTGGCTTTGTTATGAAATTTCATGTTCGGAACCTTATTGAGATTTTAGCTCATTGAGCTTTGTGGAATTACCATGTGGTGTCATTTTCTGCTTTTGTTTTACTCTCACTGTGCAAATGTTGACCTGTAACAAAATTACATTTTTACCCCCGGTTACTTATTGAACTTCTAAAACATTACAATGATTTCACTGGCTCACGAGAGCAAAAATACGTACATCTGATTTCTGAACCATGACATCAATGAAATGAATTTTTGTGAAAACTATTTGATTACTGATTTTACTGGTTACTCACTGGGCTTTTAGCTCACCCCAAAAATGTTTTATTCCCCCCCACAGGGCTCAAGGCGAAGGAAGGGCTTGTTGTGCTTATTCACGTGACTGGATGGCTTATATCGTGTACAGTTTAAGTTTTGATCTATTTTATGTACGAGTTGGTCTTGTATAAATATTTGAAATTGATATGGATGTAAGTATACATTCCACGATTGGAATCAGTTTCCGCTGCATTTGTGACATGTAATTATTGGAGACTTGGATGTATGTTTGTGGACCATGTGATGTATATTTGAGATTTATATTGTAATTCATTTGAGGATTGTAGTGATCGACTGAGTCCCGGCGAGAGATGGGCAGGCGGCCCACCGAACCCTCTGGTTTGCCTTAGGGGGAGGTGGGGCCGTCACAGTTGGTATCAGAGCCTAGGCTTCAGATCTTTGTAGTGTATCCTAGGCTTGAAGTTTAGGATGCCGGACTGTGGGTTTGATTTGACTCTTGAGAGATTTGTGCGGGATGTCTTAACTTGATTGGTACAAGTGAGAATGTCGAGGACGACATTCTTTTAAGGAGGGGAGATTGTGACGCCCCGAAAAAAAAATGAGTTTGAGAACCCGGAAATTTTGTAATTTTCTAGGGTTTATTTTTTTTAATCGCCCGTTTTTCTACATTTTCTTGATTAGAAAAATTCCCCAGATAAAGTTTATGAGCAAAAATAGTTTAAAAATGATTTTCCTAGTATTGGAGAGTTTTTAGAAAATTAAGAATATATAACGGACGTGGGACCCACAAGTGCGAAAAGTTCGGAAAAATTCGGCCAATTAGGTTAAATTCCGGATACTGTGTAAAATTTATCGGGTGTTAAGGGATAAGTAGAGGATGTGAATTGATTGATGTGAGAGGAAAAAGAAAAGATAAGATTGCATTTATGGAGGTGACAAGTGTCACCATTGTATTGGAAATAGCTTATGACTTACTATTCATTTTCTTGACTTTTTGACCAATTGCTTAAATATATTAAAAATCACACAAAATTCATTCTTGTCTTCAACCTCTTGGCTGATTCTCTCTCTAGCAAAGAAGGAAGAAAAAACCTCTTCAAAGTTTGGCAATTATCTAGCTCAAATCCTCCAAAACACTTGCTTGATCTAGTTTCTACTCCATAAAACCTCTTCTTTTAGTGATAGTGAGTTGTTTGGTGAAGTTGTTTGGAAGCTTAAGGTGACAAGTAGCTCTCCCTCTTGTTTTGCTAAGGTAAGTGGTGGATGAACACCTCTCCTTCCTCTAATGATGTTCAATTCATGATTAGTGGTGTTATAAGATGCAATTTCATGGATTATTTCTTGAGTTTGGTTGAATTGGTGAAGTTTTATTATTTTTGGGGATTTTTCTGTTTTCATAGGGATATGATTGGGTGGTCATGTATGATGATTGGAAATGATGTTTAATGACTCTAGGAGGTGGAAAAAGTGATTAAGTGCAATCAATTTCTGTTTTGGAAGAAATTTCAGAAAATTAGGTTTTGTAGTTCTTCATTCTGCCCGAATTTATTTCACCATGTTAGAGGCCGAATTGGACTTTGCTCAAAACATGAAAGTTGTAGGTATTGATGAGTTTGAAGTGCCTGTAAAATTTCAGGTCATTTGGATTAGTGTAGAGTGAGATATGCCGATTTTACTGTTGCTGTTCTGGGTTGATCAGAATGCGAAAACTGCACTTGTATTTGGCCATTTTGACTGGAATTGCTTTGGATTTAGGTGTTGGTGTCTTCTGATGAAATGTAGCTGGATGTCTTAGCTACCATATGCCTTTGGAATTTCAGCATTTGGACCTGTATAGACTGAGTTATAGTAATTACAGCATTATGTGATTTGTAAACCTGTTTTTGGTGTTTCCGGTTGAGTATTTGGCACATTTGACCTAGTTGTGCTAGGATTTGGACTGAGTGGCCTTCTACATTGTTGTAGACCTATCTCTTATCTTCGAAACGGTGGGTCTTGGACCTTCTTCCGCCAATCATAACGCCTTTGGTACCATTACCGCAAAATGACGTCAAAACTGTTTTTCTGGTTTTGAGCTTAAGTTTCATTTCCGGATTTTTTTTCCCCCTAGCTTGACTTGCACTAGTATTACTTGGAGCTTGCTGAATGGCTATGGATGAACTTGTTGTTGTGTGTGTACCTTTGGGACTGGCTGAGGAAATAATGAAGCCATGATGGCTGGAAAAGTTAGCAAATGTAGGGGAAGTGCTGTCCGAACTTTTAAAGGATTTGTTTGCATTGAGTTTGTGATCTAAGACTTGGGTTTGAGCAAGGCAATGATACATGATGGATGATTTCTGAGCCATTGAGGTGAGTGACCTCAAACTATTTCTGAAGTTCTTTATGAACCGTTTCCTGCATTATTTACTTTTAAACTGTTTCCAAAAGTTACTTTTGAACTGTTTTCTTGCATATCATGCGTACTTGCATATGAGTGTCCCTTGGTTGCTGTAATTCTTGACTTATTGGCTTGTCATTATTAATTGAAAATGTGTTAAGTACTTTCGATGATTGTTAAAACGAGTTTTCTAGGCGAGTGTGTACTTTATCGCACTCGACCTAAATAAATATGAATTTTCAATGATTAATGATTAAATGCTAGTTGCGCATGATGTAAGCCTTTTGGCTGAACTGGCCACTGCCCTTCGTTACCGATCGACTCGAGCCAGAAGCGGACTCGGTCGGGCGATATGGTGACCCTGGGTGAATTTGGTATACTCGAGTATTACCTTGTAGTCCGGCTACGTCCGGATGGGTGGAGTCCGGCCAACGTCGGATGGGTGGAGTCCGGTCAACGTCCGGAAAAGGGGATGAACGAATAAAAAGATGAACGAGGGTTTATTTATAAAAATGAAAATTTCAAATAATTGGAGGAATAAGGGGAAATGTCAGGGGAACGAACAAATGAATAGCTCCATGTGAGCGGTATCCTTTTAATGAATATGTTACTATCGCTTTCCATTGTAAATGTTTCTTGAATTATTGATTATTGATGGTTAATGTGTTGGCTTTGTTATGAAATTTCATGTTCGGAACCTTATTGAGATTTTAGCTCATTGAGCTTTGTGGAATTACCATGTGGTGTCATTTTCTGCTTTTGTTTTACTCTCACTGTGCAAATGTTGACCTGTAACAAAATTACATTTTTACCCCCGGTTACTTATTGAACTTCTAAAACATTACAATGATTTCACTGGCTCACGAGAGCAAAAATACGTACATCTGATTTCTGAACCATGACATCAATGAAATGAATTTTTGTGAAAACTATTTGATTACTGATTTTACTGGTTACTCACTGGGCTTTTAGCTCACCCCAAAAATGTTTTATTCCCCCCCACAGGGCTCAAGGCGAAGGAAGGGCTTGTTGTGCTTATTCACGTGACTGGATGGCTTATATCGTGTACAGTTTAAGTTTGGATCTATTTTATGTACGAGTTGGTCTTGTATAAATATTTGAAATTGATATGGATGTAAGTATACATTCCACGATTGGAATCAGTTTCCGCTGCATTTGTGACATGTAATTATTGGAGACTTGGATGTATGTTTGTGGACCATGTGATGTATATTTGAGATTTATATTGTAATTCATTTGAGGATTGTAGTGATCGACTGAGTCCCGGCGAGAGATGGGCAGGCGGCCCACCGAACCCTCTGGTTTGCCTTAGGGGGAGGTGGGGCCGTCACAGTTGGTATCAGAGCCTAGGCTTCAGATCTTTGTAGTGTATCCTAGGCTTGAAGTTTAGGATGCCGGACTGTGGGTTTGATTTGACTCTTGAGAGATTTGTGCGGGATGTCTTAACTTGATTGGTACAAGTGAGAATGTCGAGGACGACATTCTTTTAAGGAGGGGAGATTGTGACGCCCCGAAAAAAAAATGAGTTTGAGAACCCGGAAATTTTGTAATTTTCTAGGGTTTATTTTTTTTAATCGCCCGTTTTTCTACATTTTCTTGATTAGAAAAATTCCCCAGATAAAGTTTATGAGCAAAAATAGTTTAAAAATGATTTTCCTAGTATTGGAGAGTTTTTAGAAAATTAAGAATATATAACGGACGTGGGACCCACAAGTGCGAAAAGTTCGGAAAAATTCGGCCAATTAGGTTAAATTCCGGATACTGTGTAAAATTTATCGGGTGTTAAGGGATAAGTAGAGGATGTGAATTGATTGATGTGAGAGGAAAAAGAAAAGATAAGATTGCATTTATGGAGGTGACAAGTGTCACCATTGTATTGGAAATAGCTTATGACTTACTATTCATTTTCTTGACTTTTTGACCAATTGCTTAAATATATTAAAAATCACACAAAATTCATTCTTGTCTTCAACCTCTTGGCTGATTCTCTCTCTAGCAAAGAAGGAAGAAAAAACCTCTTCAAAGTTTGGCAATTATCTAGCTCAAATCCTCCAAAACACTTGCTTGATCTAGTTTCTACTCCATAAAACCTCTTCTTTTAGTGATAGTGAGTTGTTTGGTGAAGTTGTTTGGAAGCTTAAGGTGACAAGTAGCTCTCCCTCTTGTTTTGCTAAGGTAAGTGGTGGATGAACACCTCTCCTTCCTCTAATGATGTTCAATTCATGATTAGTGGTGTTATAAGATGCAATTTCATGGATTATTTCTTGAGTTTGGTTGAATTGGTGAAGTTTTATTATTTTTGGGGATTTTTCTGTTTTCATAGGGATATGATTGGGTGGTCATGTATGATGATTGGAAATGATGTTTAATGACTCTAGGAGGTGGAAAAAGTGATTAAGTGCAATCAATTTCTGTTTTGGAAGAAATTTCAGAAAATTAGGTTTTGTAGTTCTTCATTCTGCCCGAATTTATTTCACCATGTTAGAGGCCGAATTGGACTTTGCTCAAAACATGAAAGTTGTAGGTATTGATGAGTTTGAAGTGCCTGTAAAATTTCAGGTCATTTGGATTAGTGTAGAGTGAGATATGCCGATTTTACTGTTGCTGTTCTGGGTTGATCAGAATGCGAAAACTGCACTTGTATTTGGCCATTTTGACTGGAATTGCTTTGGATTTAGGTGTTGGTGTCTTCTGATGAAATGTAGCTGGATGTCTTAGCTACCATATGCCTTTGGAATTTCAGCATTTGGACCTGTATAGACTGAGTTATAGTAATTACAGCATTATGTGATTTGTAAACCTGTTTTTGGTGTTTCCGGTTGAGTATTTGGCACATTTGACCTAGTTGTGCTAGGATTTGGACTGAGTGGCCTTCTACATTGTTGTAGACCTATCTCTTATCTTCGAAACGGTGGGTCTTGGACCTTCTTCCGCCAATCATAACGCCTTTGGTACCATTACCGCAAAATGACGTCAAAACTGTTTTTCTGGTTTTGAGCTTAAGTTTCATTTCCGGATTTTTTTTCCCCCTAGCTTGACTTGCACTAGTATTACTTGGAGCTTGCTGAATGGCTATGGATGAACTTGTTGTTGTGTGTGTACCTTTGGGACTGGCTGAGGAAATAATGAAGCCATGATGGCTGGAAAAGTTAGCAAATGTAGGGGAAGTGCTGTCCGAACTTTTAAAGGATTTGTTTGCATTGAGTTTGTGATCTAAGACTTGGGTTTGAGCAAGGCAATGATACATGATGGATGATTTCTGAGCCATTGAGGTGAGTGACCTCAAACTATTTCTGAAGTTCTTTATGAACCGTTTCCTGCATTATTTACTTTTAAACTGTTTCCAAAAGTTACTTTTGAACTGTTTTCTTGCATATCATGCGTACTTGCATATGAGTGTCCCTTGGTTGCTGTAATTCTTGACTTATTGGCTTGTCATTATTAATTGAAAATGTGTTAAGTACTTTCGATGATTGTTAAAACGAGTTTTCTAGGCGAGTGTGTACTTTATCGCACTCGACCTAAATAAATATGAATTTTCAATGATTAATGATTAAATGCTAGTTGCGCATGATGTAAGCCTTTTGGCTGAACTGGCCACTGCCCTTCGTTACCGATCGACTCGAGCCAGAAGCGGACTCGGTCGGGCGATATGGTGACCCTGGGTGAATTTGGTATACTCGAGTATTACCTTGTAGTCCGGCTACGTCCGGATGGGTGGAGTCCGGCCAACGTCGGATGGGTGGAGTCCGGTCAACGTCCGGAAAAGGGGATGAACGAATAAAAAGATGAACGAGGGTTTATTTATAAAAATGAAATTTTCAAATAATTGGAGGAATAAGGGGAAATGTCAGGGGAACGAACAAATGAATAGCTCCATGTGAGCGGTATCCTTTTAATGAATATGTTACTATCGCTTTCCATTGTAAATGTTTCTTGAATTATTGATTATTGATGGTTAATGTGTTGGCTTTGTTATGAAATTTCATGTTCGGAACCTTATTGAGATTTTAGCTCATTGAGCTTTGTGGAATTACCATGTGGTGTCATTTTCTGCTTTTGTTTTACTCTCACTGTGCAAATGTTGACCTGTAACAAAATTACATTTTTACCCCCGGTTACTTATTGAACTTCTAAAACATTACAATGATTTCACTGGCTCACGAGAGCAAAAATACGTACATCTGATTTCTGAACCATGACATCAATGAAATGAATTTTTGTGAAAACTATTTGATTACTGATTTTACTGGTTACTCACTGGGCTTTTAGCTCACCCCAAAAATGTTTTATTCCCCCCCACAGGGCTCAAGGCGAAGGAAGGGCTTGTTGTGCTTATTCACGTGACTGGATGGCTTATATCGTGTACAGTTTAAGTTTTGATCTATTTTATGTACGAGTTGGTCTTGTATAAATATTTGAAATTGATATGGATGTAAGTATACATTCCACGATTGGAATCAGTTTCCGCTGCATTTGTGACATGTAATTATTGGAGACTTGGATGTATGTTTGTGGACCATGTGATGTATATTTGAGATTTATATTGTAATTCATTTGAGGATTGTAGTGATCGACTGAGTCCCGGCGAGAGATGGGCAGGCGGCCCACCGAACCCTCTGGTTTGCCTTAGGGGGAGGTGGGGCCGTCACAGTTGGTATCAGAGCCTAGGCTTCAGATCTTTGTAGTGTATCCTAGGCTTGAAGTTTAGGATGCCGGACTGTGGGTTTGATTTGACTCTTGAGAGATTTGTGCGGGATGTCTTAACTTGATTGGTACAAGTGAGAATGTCGAGGACGACATTCTTTTAAGGAGGGGAGATTGTGACGCCCCGAAAAAAAAATGAGTTTGAGAACCCGGAAATTTTGTAATTTTCTAGGGTTTATTTTTTTTAATCGCCCGTTTTTCTACATTTTCTTGATTAGAAAAATTCCCCAGATAAAGTTTATGAGCAAAAATAGTTTAAAAATGATTTTCCTAGTATTGGAGAGTTTTTAGAAAATTAAGAATATATAACGGACGTGGGACCCACAAGTGCGAAAAGTTCGGAAAAATTCGGCCAATTAGGTTAAATTCCGGATACTGTGTAAAATTTATCGGGTGTTAAGGGATAAGTAGAGGATGTGAATTGATTGATGTGAGAGGAAAAAGAAAAGATAAGATTGCATTTATGGAGGTGACAAGTGTCACCATTGTATTGGAAATAGCTTATGACTTACTATTCATTTTCTTGACTTTTTGACCAATTGCTTAAATATATTAAAAATCACACAAAATTCATTCTTGTCTTCAACCTCTTGGCTGATTCTCTCTCTAGCAAAGAAGGAAGAAAAAACCTCTTCAAAGTTTGGCAATTATCTAGCTCAAATCCTCCAAAACACTTGCTTGATCTAGTTTCTACTCCATAAAACCTCTTCTTTTAGTGATAGTGAGTTGTTTGGTGAAGTTGTTTGGAAGCTTAAGGTGACAAGTAGCTCTCCCTCTTGTTTTGCTAAGGTAAGTGGTGGATGAACACCTCTCCTTCCTCTAATGATGTTCAATTCATGATTAGTGGTGTTATAAGATGCAATTTCATGGATTATTTCTTGAGTTTGGTTGAATTGGTGAAGTTTTATTATTTTTGGGGATTTTTCTGTTTTCATAGGGATATGATTGGGTGGTCATGTATGATGATTGGAAATGATGTTTAATGACTCTAGGAGGTGGAAAAAGTGATTAAGTGCAATCAATTTCTGTTTTGGAAGAAATTTCAGAAAATTAGGTTTTGTAGTTCTTCATTCTGCCCGAATTTATTTCACCATGTTAGAGGCCGAATTGGACTTTGCTCAAAACATGAAAGTTGTAGGTATTGATGAGTTTGAAGTGCCTGTAAAATTTCAGGTCATTTGGATTAGTGTAGAGTGAGATATGCCGATTTTACTGTTGCTGTTCTGGGTTGATCAGAATGCGAAAACTGCACTTGTATTTGGCCATTTTGACTGGAATTGCTTTGGATTTAGGTGTTGGTGTCTTCTGATGAAATGTAGCTGGATGTCTTAGCTACCATATGCCTTTGGAATTTCAGCATTTGGACCTGTATAGACTGAGTTATAGTAATTACAGCATTATGTGATTTGTAAACCTGTTTTTGGTGTTTCCGGTTGAGTATTTGGCACATTTGACCTAGTTGTGCTAGGATTTGGACTGAGTGGCCTTCTACATTGTTGTAGACCTATCTCTTATCTTCGAAACGGTGGGTCTTGGACCTTCTTCCGCCAATCATAACGCCTTTGGTACCATTACCGCAAAATGACGTCAAAACTGTTTTTCTGGTTTTGAGCTTAAGTTTCATTTCCGGATTTTTTTTCCCCCTAGCTTGACTTGCACTAGTATTACTTGGAGCTTGCTGAATGGCTATGGATGAACTTGTTGTTGTGTGTGTACCTTTGGGACTGGCTGAGGAAATAATGAAGCCATGATGGCTGGAAAAGTTAGCAAATGTAGGGGAAGTGCTGTCCGAACTTTTAAAGGATTTGTTTGCATTGAGTTTGTGATCTAAGACTTGGGTTTGAGCAAGGCAATGATACATGATGGATGATTTCTGAGCCATTGAGGTGAGTGACCTCAAACTATTTCTGAAGTT
Source organism: Coffea arabica (assembly GCF_036785885.1). Classification (NCBI taxonomy): domain Eukaryota; kingdom Viridiplantae; phylum Streptophyta; class Magnoliopsida; order Gentianales; family Rubiaceae; genus Coffea; species Coffea arabica. The sequence continues at coordinate 43,056,600 of NC_092329.1, forward strand.
CTTTATGAACCGTTTCCTGCATTATTTACTTTTAAACTGTTTCCAAAAGTTACTTTTGAACTGTTTTCTTGCATATCATGCGTACTTGCATATGAGTGTCCCTTGGTTGCTGTAATTCTTGACTTATTGGCTTGTCATTATTAATTGAAAATGTGTTAAGTACTTTCGATGATTGTTAAAACGAGTTTTCTAGGCGAGTGTGTACTTTATCGCACTCGACCTAAATAAATATGAATTTTCAATGATTAATGATTAAATGCTAGTTGCGCATGATGTAAGCCTTTTGGCTGAACTGGCCACTGCCCTTCGTTACCGATCGACTCGAGCCAGAAGCGGACTCGGTCGGGCGATATGGTGACCCTGGGTGAATTTGGTATACTCGAGTATTACCTTGTAGTCCGGCTACGTCCGGATGGGTGGAGTCCGGCCAACGTCGGATGGGTGGAGTCCGGTCAACGTCCGGAAAAGGGGATGAACGAATAAAAAGATGAACGAGGGTTTATTTATAAAAATGAAAATTTCAAATAATTGGAGGAATAAGGGGAAATGTCAGGGGAACGAACAAATGAATAGCTCCATGTGAGCGGTATCCTTTTAATGAATATGTTACTATCGCTTTCCATTGTAAATGTTTCTTGAATTATTGATTATTGATGGTTAATGTGTTGGCTTTGTTATGAAATTTCATGTTCGGAACCTTATTGAGATTTTAGCTCATTGAGCTTTGTGGAATTACCATGTGGTGTCATTTTCTGCTTTTGTTTTACTCTCACTGTGCAAATGTTGACCTGTAACAAAATTACATTTTTACCCCCGGTTACTTATTGAACTTCTAAAACATTACAATGATTTCACTGGCTCACGAGAGCAAAAATACGTACATCTGATTTCTGAACCATGACATCAATGAAATGAATTTTTGTGAAAACTATTTGATTACTGATTTTACTGGTTACTCACTGGGCTTTTAGCTCACCCCAAAAATGTTTTATTCCCCCCCACAGGGCTCAAGGCGAAGGAAGGGCTTGTTGTGCTTATTCACGTGACTGGATGGCTTATATCGTGTACAGTTTAAGTTTGGATCTATTTTATGTACGAGTTGGTCTTGTATAAATATTTGAAATTGATATGGATGTAAGTATACATTCCACGATTGGAATCAGTTTCCGCTGCATTTGTGACATGTAATTATTGGAGACTTGGATGTATGTTTGTGGACCATGTGATGTATATTTGAGATTTATATTGTAATTCATTTGAGGATTGTAGTGATCGACTGAGTCCCGGCGAGAGATGGGCAGGCGGCCCACCGAACCCTCTGGTTTGCCTTAGGGGGAGGTGGGGCCGTCACAGTTGGTATCAGAGCCTAGGCTTCAGATCTTTGTAGTGTATCCTAGGCTTGAAGTTTAGGATGCCGGACTGTGGGTTTGATTTGACTCTTGAGAGATTTGTGCGGGATGTCTTAACTTGATTGGTACAAGTGAGAATGTCGAGGACGACATTCTTTTAAGGAGGGGAGATTGTGACGCCCCGAAAAAAAAATGAGTTTGAGAACCCGGAAATTTTGTAATTTTCTAGGGTTTATTTTTTTTAATCGCCCGTTTTTCTACATTTTCTTGATTAGAAAAATTCCCCAGATAAAGTTTATGAGCAAAAATAGTTTAAAAATGATTTTCCTAGTATTGGAGAGTTTTTAGAAAATTAAGAATATATAACGGACGTGGGACCCACAAGTGCGAAAAGTTCGGAAAAATTCGGCCAATTAGGTTAAATTCCGGATACTGTGTAAAATTTATCGGGTGTTAAGGGATAAGTAGAGGATGTGAATTGATTGATGTGAGAGGAAAAAGAAAAGATAAGATTGCATTTATGGAGGTGACAAGTGTCACCATTGTATTGGAAATAGCTTATGACTTACTATTCATTTTCTTGACTTTTTGACCAATTGCTTAAATATATTAAAAATCACACAAAATTCATTCTTGTCTTCAACCTCTTGGCTGATTCTCTCTCTAGCAAAGAAGGAAGAAAAAACCTCTTCAAAGTTTGGCAATTATCTAGCTCAAATCCTCCAAAACACTTGCTTGATCTAGTTTCTACTCCATAAAACCTCTTCTTTTAGTGATAGTGAGTTGTTTGGTGAAGTTGTTTGGAAGCTTAAGGTGACAAGTAGCTCTCCCTCTTGTTTTGCTAAGGTAAGTGGTGGATGAACACCTCTCCTTCCTCTAATGATGTTCAATTCATGATTAGTGGTGTTATAAGATGCAATTTCATGGATTATTTCTTGAGTTTGGTTGAATTGGTGAAGTTTTATTATTTTTGGGGATTTTTCTGTTTTCATAGGGATATGATTGGGTGGTCATGTATGATGATTGGAAATGATGTTTAATGACTCTAGGAGGTGGAAAAAGTGATTAAGTGCAATCAATTTCTGTTTTGGAAGAAATTTCAGAAAATTAGGTTTTGTAGTTCTTCATTCTGCCCGAATTTATTTCACCATGTTAGAGGCCGAATTGGACTTTGCTCAAAACATGAAAGTTGTAGGTATTGATGAGTTTGAAGTGCCTGTAAAATTTCAGGTCATTTGGATTAGTGTAGAGTGAGATATGCCGATTTTACTGTTGCTGTTCTGGGTTGATCAGAATGCGAAAACTGCACTTGTATTTGGCCATTTTGACTGGAATTGCTTTGGATTTAGGTGTTGGTGTCTTCTGATGAAATGTAGCTGGATGTCTTAGCTACCATATGCCTTTGGAATTTCAGCATTTGGACCTGTATAGACTGAGTTATAGTAATTACAGCATTATGTGATTTGTAAACCTGTTTTTGGTGTTTCCGGTTGAGTATTTGGCACATTTGACCTAGTTGTGCTAGGATTTGGACTGAGTGGCCTTCTACATTGTTGTAGACCTATCTCTTATCTTCGAAACGGTGGGTCTTGGACCTTCTTCCGCCAATCATAACGCCTTTGGTACCATTACCGCAAAATGACGTCAAAACTGTTTTTCTGGTTTTGAGCTTAAGTTTCATTTCCGGATTTTTTTTCCCCCTAGCTTGACTTGCACTAGTATTACTTGGAGCTTGCTGAATGGCTATGGATGAACTTGTTGTTGTGTGTGTACCTTTGGGACTGGCTGAGGAAATAATGAAGCCATGATGGCTGGAAAAGTTAGCAAATGTAGGGGAAGTGCTGTCCGAACTTTTAAAGGATTTGTTTGCATTGAGTTTGTGATCTAAGACTTGGGTTTGAGCAAGGCAATGATACATGATGGATGATTTCTGAGCCATTGAGGTGAGTGACCTCAAACTATTTCTGAAGTTCTTTATGAACCGTTTCCTGCATTATTTACTTTTAAACTGTTTCCAAAAGTTACTTTTGAACTGTTTTCTTGCATATCATGCGTACTTGCATATGAGTGTCCCTTGGTTGCTGTAATTCTTGACTTATTGGCTTGTCATTATTAATTGAAAATGTGTTAAGTACTTTCGATGATTGTTAAAACGAGTTTTCTAGGCGAGTGTGTACTTTATCGCACTCGACCTAAATAAATATGAATTTTCAATGATTAATGATTAAATGCTAGTTGCGCATGATGTAAGCCTTTTGGCTGAACTGGCCACTGCCCTTCGTTACCGATCGACTCGAGCCAGAAGCGGACTCGGTCGGGCGATATGGTGACCCTGGGTGAATTTGGTATACTCGAGTATTACCTTGTAGTCCGGCTACGTCCGGATGGGTGGAGTCCGGCCAACGTCGGATGGGTGGAGTCCGGTCAACGTCCGGAAAAGGGGATGAACGAATAAAAAGATGAACGAGGGTTTATTTATAAAAATGAAATTTTCAAATAATTGGAGGAATAAGGGGAAATGTCAGGGGAACGAACAAATGAATAGCTCCATGTGAGCGGTATCCTTTTAATGAATATGTTACTATCGCTTTCCATTGTAAATGTTTCTTGAATTATTGATTATTGATGGTTAATGTGTTGGCTTTGTTATGAAATTTCATGTTCGGAACCTTATTGAGATTTTAGCTCATTGAGCTTTGTGGAATTACCATGTGGTGTCATTTTCTGCTTTTGTTTTACTCTCACTGTGCAAATGTTGACCTGTAACAAAATTACATTTTTACCCCCGGTTACTTATTGAACTTCTAAAACATTACAATGATTTCACTGGCTCACGAGAGCAAAAATACGTACATCTGATTTCTGAACCATGACATCAATGAAATGAATTTTTGTGAAAACTATTTGATTACTGATTTTACTGGTTACTCACTGGGCTTTTAGCTCACCCCAAAAATGTTTTATTCCCCCCCACAGGGCTCAAGGCGAAGGAAGGGCTTGTTGTGCTTATTCACGTGACTGGATGGCTTATATCGTGTACAGTTTAAGTTTGGATCTATTTTATGTACGAGTTGGTCTTGTATAAATATTTGAAATTGATATGGATGTAAGTATACATTCCACGATTGGAATCAGTTTCCGCTGCATTTGTGACATGTAATTATTGGAGACTTGGATGTATGTTTGTGGACCATGTGATGTATATTTGAGATTTATATTGTAATTCATTTGAGGATTGTAGTGATCGACTGAGTCCCGGCGAGAGATGGGCAGGCGGCCCACCGAACCCTCTGGTTTGCCTTAGGGGGAGGTGGGGCCGTCACAGTTGGTATCAGAGCCTAGGCTTCAGATCTTTGTAGTGTATCCTAGGCTTGAAGTTTAGGATGCCGGACTGTGGGTTTGATTTGACTCTTGAGAGATTTGTGCGGGATGTCTTAACTTGATTGGTACAAGTGAGAATGTCGAGGACGACATTCTTTTAAGGAGGGGAGATTGTGACGCCCCGAAAAAAAAATGAGTTTGAGAACCCGGAAATTTTGTAATTTTCTAGGGTTTATTTTTTTTAATCGCCCGTTTTTCTACATTTTCTTGATTAGAAAAATTCCCCAGATAAAGTTTATGAGCAAAAATAGTTTAAAAATGATTTTCCTAGTATTGGAGAGTTTTTAGAAAATTAAGAATATATAACGGACGTGGGACCCACAAGTGCGAAAAGTTCGGAAAAATTCGGCCAATTAGGTTAAATTCCGGATACTGTGTAAAATTTATCGGGTGTTAAGGGATAAGTAGAGGATGTGAATTGATTGATGTGAGAGGAAAAAGAAAAGATAAGATTGCATTTATGGAGGTGACAAGTGTCACCATTGTATTGGAAATAGCTTATGACTTACTATTCATTTTCTTGACTTTTTGACCAATTGCTTAAATATATTAAAAATCACACAAAATTCATTCTTGTCTTCAACCTCTTGGCTGATTCTCTCTCTAGCAAAGAAGGAAGAAAAAACCTCTTCAAAGTTTGGCAATTATCTAGCTCAAATCCTCCAAAACACTTGCTTGATCTAGTTTCTACTCCATAAAACCTCTTCTTTTAGTGATAGTGAGTTGTTTGGTGAAGTTGTTTGGAAGCTTAAGGTGACAAGTAGCTCTCCCTCTTGTTTTGCTAAGGTAAGTGGTGGATGAACACCTCTCCTTCCTCTAATGATGTTCAATTCATGATTAGTGGTGTTATAAGATGCAATTTCATGGATTATTTCTTGAGTTTGGTTGAATTGGTGAAGTTTTATTATTTTTGGGGATTTTTCTGTTTTCATAGGGATATGATTGGGTGGTCATGTATGATGATTGGAAATGATGTTTAATGACTCTAGGAGGTGGAAAAAGTGATTAAGTGCAATCAATTTCTGTTTTGGAAGAAATTTCAGAAAATTAGGTTTTGTAGTTCTTCATTCTGCCCGAATTTATTTCACCATGTTAGAGGCCGAATTGGACTTTGCTCAAAACATGAAAGTTGTAGGTATTGATGAGTTTGAAGTGCCTGTAAAATTTCAGGTCATTTGGATTAGTGTAGAGTGAGATATGCCGATTTTACTGTTGCTGTTCTGGGTTGATCAGAATGCGAAAACTGCACTTGTATTTGGCCATTTTGACTGGAATTGCTTTGGATTTAGGTGTTGGTGTCTTCTGATGAAATGTAGCTGGATGTCTTAGCTACCATATGCCTTTGGAATTTCAGCATTTGGACCTGTATAGACTGAGTTATAGTAATTACAGCATTATGTGATTTGTAAACCTGTTTTTGGTGTTTCCGGTTGAGTATTTGGCACATTTGACCTAGTTGTGCTAGGATTTGGACTGAGTGGCCTTCTACATTGTTGTAGACCTATCTCTTATCTTTGAAACGGTGGGTCTTGGACCTTCTTCCGCCAATCATAACGCCTTTGGTACCATTACCGCAAAATGACGTCAAAACTGTTTTTCTGGTTTTGAGCTTAAGTTTCATTTCCGGATTTTTTTTCCCCCTAGCTTGACTTGCACTAGTATTACTTGGAGCTTGCTGAATGGCTATGGATGAACTTGTTGTTGTGTGTGTACCTTTGGGACTGGCTGAGGAAATAATGAAGCCATGATGGCTGGAAAAGTTAGCAAATGTAGGGGAAGTGCTGTCCGAACTTTTAAAGGATTTGTTTGCATTGAGTTTGTGATCTAAGACTTGGGTTTGAGCAAGGCAATGATACATGATGGATGATTTCTGAGCCATTGAGGTGAGTGACCTCAAACTATTTCTGAAGTTCTTTATGAACCGTTTCCTGCATTATTTACTTTTAAACTGTTTCCAAAAGTTACTTTTGAACTGTTTTCTTGCATATCATGCGTACTTGCATATGAGTGTCCCTTGGTTGCTGTAATTCTTGACTTATTGGCTTGTCATTATTAATTGAAAATGTGTTAAGTACTTTCGATGATTGTTAAAACGAGTTTTCTAGGCGAGTGTGTACTTTATCGCACTCGACCTAAATAAATATGAATTTTCAATGATTAATGATTAAATGCTAGTTGCGCATGATGTAAGCCTTTTGGCTGAACTGGCCACTGCCCTTCGTTACCGATCGACTCGAGCCAGAAGCGGACTCGGTCGGGCGATATGGTGACCCTGGGTGAATTTGGTATACTCGAGTATTACCTTGTAGTCCGGCTACGTCCGGATGGGTGGAGTCCGGCCAACGTCGGATGGGTGGAGTCCGGTCAACGTCCGGAAAAGGGGATGAACGAATAAAAAGATGAACGAGGGTTTATTTATAAAAATGAAATTTTCAAATAATTGGAGGAATAAGGGGAAATGTCAGGGGAACGAACAAATGAATAGCTCCATGTGAGCGGTATCCTTTTAATGAATATGTTACTATCGCTTTCCATTGTAAATGTTTCTTGAATTATTGATTATTGATGGTTAATGTGTTGGCTTTGTTATGAAATTTCATGTTCGGAACCTTATTGAGATTTTAGCTCATTGAGCTTTGTGGAATTACCATGTGGTGTCATTTTCTGCTTTTGTTTTATTCTCACTGTGCAAATGTTGACCTGTAACAAAATTACATTTTTACCCCCGGTTACTTATTGAACTTCTAAAACATTACAATGATTTCACTGGCTCACGAGAGCAAAAATACGTACATCTGATTTCTGAACCATGACATCAATGAAATGAATTTTTGTGAAAACTATTTGATTACTGATTTTACTGGTTACTCACTGGGCTTTTAGCTCACCCCAAAAATGTTTTATTTCCCCCCCCCACAGGGCTCAAGGCGAAGGAAGGGCTTGTTGTGCTTATTCACGTGACTGGATGGCTTATATCGTGTACAGTTTAAGTTTGGATCTATTTTATGTACGAGTTGGTCTTGTATAAATATTTGAAATTGGTATGGATGTAAGTATACATTCCACGATTGGAATCAGTTTCCGCTGCATTTGTGACATGTAATTATTGGAGACTTGGATGTATGTTTGTGGACCATGTGATGTATATTTGAGATTTATATTGTAATTCATTTGAGGATTGTAGTGATCGACTGAGTCCCGGCGAGAGCTGGGCAGGCGGCCCACCGAACCCTCTGGTTTGCCTTAGGGGGAGGTGGGGCCGTCACAGTTGGTATCAGAGCCTAGGCTTCAGATCTTTGTAGTGTATCCTAGGCTTGAAGTTTAGGATGCCGGACTGTGGGTTTGATTTGACTCTTGAGAGATTTGTGCGGGATGTCTTAACTTGATTGGTACAAGTGAGAATGTCGAGGACGACATTCTTTTAAGGAGGGGAGATTGTGACGCCCCGAAAAAAAAATGAGTTTGAGAACCCGGAAATTTTGTAATTTTCTAGGGTTTATTTTTTTTAATCGCCCGTTTTTCTACATTTTCTTGATTAGAAAAATTCCCCAGATAAAGTTTATGAGCAAAAATAGTTTAAAAATGATTTTCCTAGTATTGGAGAGTTTTTAGAAAATTAAGAATATATAACGGACGTGGGACCCACAAGTGCGAAAAGTTCGGAAAAATTCGGCCAATTAGGTTAAATTCCGGATACTGTGTAAAATTTATCGGGTGTTAAGGGATAAGTAGAGGATGTGAATTGATTGATGTGAGAGGAAAAAGAAAAGATAAGATTGCATTTATGGAGGTGACAAGTGTCACCATTGTATTGGAAATAGCTTATGACTTACTATTCATTTTCTCGACTTTTTGACCAATTGCTTAAATATATTAAAAATCACACAAAATTCATTCTTGTCTTCAACCTCTTGGCTGATTCTCTCTCTAGCAAAGAAGGAAGAAAAAACCTCTTCAAAGTTTGGCAATTATCTAGCTCAAATCCTCCAAAACACTTGCTTGATCTAGTTTCTACTCCATAAAACCTCTTCTTTTAGTGATAGTGAGTTGTTTGGTGAAGTTGTTTGGAAGCTTAAGGTGACAAGTAGCTCTCCCTCTTGTTTTGCTAAGGTAAGTGGTGGATGAACACCTCTCCTTCCTCTAATGATGTTCAATTCATGATTAGTGGTGTTATAAGATGCAATTTCATGGATTATTTCTTGAGTTTGGTTGAATTGGTGAAGTTTTATTATTTTTGGGGATTTTTCTGTTTTCATAGGGATATGATTGGGTGGTTATGTATGATGATTGGAAATGATGTTTAATGACTCTAGGAGGTGGAAAAAGTGATTAAGTGCAATCAATTTCTGTTTTGGAAGAAATTTCAGAAAATTAGGTTTTGTAGTTCTTCATTCTGCCCGAATTTATTTCACCATGTTAGAGGCCGAATTGGACTTTGCTCAAAACATGAAAGTTGTAGTTATTGATGAGTTTGAAGTGCCTGTAAAATTTCAGGTCATTTGGATTAGTGTAGAGTGAGATATGCCGATTTTACTGTTGCTGTTCTGGGTTGATCAGAATGCGAAAACTGCACCTGTATTTGGCCATTTTGACTGGAATTGCTTTGGATTTAGGTGTTGGTGTCTTCTGATGAAATGTAGCTGGATGTCTTAGCTACCATATGCCTTTGGAATTTCAGCATTTGGACCTGTATAGACTGAGTTATAGTAATTACAGCATTATGTGATTTGTAAACCTGTTTTTGGTGTTTCCGGTTGAGTATTTGGCACATTTGACCTAGTTGTGCTAGGATTTGGACTGAGTGGCCTTCTACATTGTTGTAGACCTATCTCTTATCTTCGAAACGGTGGGTCTTGGACCTTCTTCCGCCAATCATAACGCCTTTGGTACCATTACCGTAAAATGACGTCAAAACTGTTTTTCTGGTTTTGAGCTTAAGTTTCATTTCCGGATTTTTTTCCCCCTAGCTTGACTTGCACTAGTATTACTTGGAGCTTGCTGAATGGCTATGGATGAACTTGTTGTTGTGTGTGTACCTTTGGGACTGGCTGAGGAAATAATGAAGCCATGATGGCTGGAAAAGTTAGCAAATGTAGGGGAAGTGCTGTCCGAACTTTTAAAGGATTTGTTTGCATTGAGTTTGTGATCTAAGACTTGGGTTTGAGCAAGGCAATGATACATGATGGATGATTTCTGAGCCATTGAGGTGAGTGACCTCAAACTATTTCTGAAGTTCTTTATGAACCGTTTCCTGCATTATTTACTTTTAAACTGTTTCCAAAAGTTACTTTTGAACTGTTTCCTTGCATATCATGCGTACTTGCATATGAGTGTCCCTTGGTTGCTGTAATTCTTGACTTATTGGCTTGTCATTATTAATTGAAAATGTGTTAAGTACTTTCGATGATTGTTAAAACGAGTTTTCTAGGCGAGTGTGTATTTTATCGCACTCGACCTAAATAAATATGAATTTTCAATGATTAATGATTAAATGCTAGTTGCGCATGATGTAAGCCTTTTGGCTGAACTGGCCACTGCCCTTCGTTACCGATCGACTCGAGCCAGAAGCGGACTCGGTCGGGCGATATGGTGACCCTGGGTGAATTTGGTATACTCGAGTATTACCTTGTAGTCCGGCTACGTCCGGATGGGTGGAGTCCGGCCAACGTCGGATGGGTGGAGTCCGGTCAACGTCCGGAAAAGGGGATGAACGAATAAAAAGATGAACGAGGGTTTATTTATAAAAATGAAATTTTCAAATAATTGGAGGAATAAGGGGAAATGTCAGGGGAACGAACAAATGAATAGCTCCATGTGAGCGGTATCCTTTTAATGAATATGTTACTATCGCTTTCCATTGTAAATGTTTCTTGAATTATTGATTATTGATGGTTAATGTGTTGGCTTTGTTATGAAATTTCATGTTCGGAACCTTATTGAGATTTTAGCTCATTGAGCTTTGTGGAATTACCATGTGGTGTCATTTTCTGCTTTTGTTTTACTCTCACTGTGCAAATGTTGACCTGTAACAAAATTACATTTTTACCCCCGGTTACTTATTGAACTTCTAAAACATTACAATGATTTCACTGGCTCACGAGAGCAAAAATACGTACATCTGATTTCTGAACCATGACATCAATGAAATGAATTTTTGTGAAAACTATTTGATTACTGATTTTACTGGTTACTCACTGGGCTTTTAGCTCACCCCAAAAATGTTTTATTCCCCCCCACAGGGCTCAAGGCGAAGGAAGGGCTTGTTGTGCTTATTCACGTGACTGGATGGCTTATATCGTGTACAGTTTAAGTTTGGATCTATTTTATGTACGAGTTGGTCTTGTATAAATATTTGAAATTGATATGGATGTAAGTATACATTCCACGATTGGAATCAGTTTCCGCTGCATTTGTGACATGTAATTATTGGAGACTTGGATGTATGTTTGTGGACCATGTGATGTATATTTGAGATTTATATTGTAATTCATTTGAGGATTGTAGTGATCGACTGAGTCCCGGCGAGAGCTGGGCAGGCGGCCCACCGAACCCTCTGGTTCGCCTTAGGGGGAGGTGGGGCTGTCACACCATGAAAGCCTCGTCAAGTATGCAAAACTGTTGTCCGATCACAAGAGTGATTCCCAGAATGTTAAGGAGTTTGTTCAAGGTATCATCGAGGAAGAAGTGCATGTTATTGCTGCTGCTATGACCATGGAAGAGATCTTCTAAGGCACAAAAGATTTCAAGAGGGAAGTTCTTGAGAAGGTCCAACTTGAGCTCAACCAATTTGGATTTTTGATCTATAATTCCAACATTAAGCAACTAGTTGATGTTCAAGGGCACGAGTATTTCTCACACCTTGGGCAAAAAACTGAAATGGAGGCAGCAAATCAGGCAAAAGTTGATGTTGCTGAGGCAAAGATGAGGAGAGGGATCGGTGCTAAGGAAAGGGCAGGACTAACACTTCAAAATGTTGCGAAGATTGATGTTGAGACAAAAGATACTGTCCATACAAAGGGAAGGTGAGGGGAAGAAATAGGAGATCAAGGTGAAATCCGAAGTGCAAATTTATGAGAATCAAAGGGTAGCTGAAGTTGCTGAAGCAAATGCTGAACTCAATACGAAGAAGTCCAAGTGGGCTGAGCAAGCAAAGATGGCAGAAGTGGAGGCTCAAAAAGTAGTTGCTATTTGGAAGGCAGAATTGCAAAAGGAAGTTGAGAGGATGAATGCGTTGGCCAAGATTGAGCTGCTAAAGGTTGAAGAACTCAACCAGGCTACTATTGATTATGAGATTAAGGTTCAAGAGACAAATTCAAAGCTCTACAAGAAGCAAAGGAAGCAGAGGCAGTGTTGTACCAGCAAGCTAAAGCTGCAGAGGCTCAAAGAGTGGGAGCACAAGTTGAATGTTATGCAAGGCAGAAAGCTATAGATGCAGAACTCTGTGCAAAATGTAAAGAAGCTGAAGGACTAAAGGTTCTTGCAAGACACAAGGAGTCTATATCAGCACTCTGTTGAACTCAGTAGGTGGAAACTACCATGCTCTGAGAGATTATCTGATGATCAATAGAGGCATGTTCAAAGACATTGCCAAAATTAATGCTGAAGCTATTAAAGGACCGCAACCAAAGATCAACATTTGGTCAATTGGTAGCGGACGAGCCTTAGATGGAGCTAGAACTGAAAATGCAGCCATCAAAGAGATAGCATCTATTTATCAGTAAATAATATTATTTCCCATCAGTAAATAAATCTCTAAGTATCATGTTTCCTTGTTGAAGTATTGGAAGAGTACCTATGGAACAAACCAGCGAAGTACACAATTCCATAACTAGCTAACTAGATTCGAGCACCCTAGAAACTATAGTTAACTCAGTACATAAACCAATGGAAGAAAAACCTTTCGTCCTCATTTTTTTCTCTAAGTACATAACAATCATCCCACAAGGTAACCTTATCCTATAATTTGGGCAAATCAAACTAACATACTTAATAACCTGATTTTCCAAGAACAAACCAACAAAGTTCTACTTAATAACCTAATTTTCCAAGGGGTATTAGAATTTTCCACAGCAAACCACCCAAATATGAAAAGATGTGTAGCATCATGACCAGTCAACCTTATAACTTTTAGAAAGATTGACTAGCCATGATGTTACACTGGAGACACCAAAAGCAACATGTCCAATTGACTAGATTATAAACAATTCTATTGTATCCGAGAATACATGTAACTCAAACATCCAAAAAGTTGGGCAGAAATTTCAGCCAAAGGAATTAGGGCAAGACAATTGGGGGAAATTAGCGAGAAAAAAGGGGTAATTACACAATCAGAAAGTTGGGAAAATTAGGGAATAAATTGTGAGAAAAATCACCATCTGAATTAGGCGAGATGAGGTATGTGAATGGATAACTCAACAATTTGCGAAAAAGAAGGTGATTTCACCCATAACTCAAATAATACCCAAAAAAGTTGGGCACAAATTTTTGCCAAAGGAATTAGGACAGCAACATTGGGGAAAATTAGGGAGAAAAAAAGGAGAGGCATGAGAGAACCTACCTTTTGTTGCAAAGAGTTGATGAAGAAAGGTTCATGTTTAGCACCCAAGAGGCACTCTTGAATCAATGGAAAGTGAATCCTTGTTTTCTATTTCTTTTCTATGGAGTGTGAAAGAAAGAGGTAGAGAGAGAGAGAGAGAGAGAGAGAGAGAGAGAGAGAGAGAGAGCAAGTTCGAGAAAGGAGTGGAGCGAGAGCTTTTCTATTCTCAACAAAAGAATAGTTTTCCTAATTGACCCGCACTATATTTTTTAATTTTTTTTTGAACAAACAAAAACAGGCCTAATTGACTCCCTATTAGTCATCCAGTACTAGAATATCTATCAAGTTTTCAGATTTAATTTTGAAGTATAATTTTTAAAAAAGAAAATTTTTCTAGCAAGAGTGGGTTGGATCTAAGAAGTGGGGAAGGCAAAAAGGGATTTGAATTCAAAACTTGTAATTTCTAGAACTTCAACCTTAGAGTATAATTACTAGTTGAAGTTGTGAGAACCCTCATTTTAAAGTGCAATTTCCCCAAACTACATGCCTTGCATCAAGATTTAAACCACCTCTTATATGCCTAGCATTATATTTTACAATGTGTTACAACAAATCCCTTGTATTGACCCTCCCTTGAAAACACAATTCTCTTATTTACATGCCTTATTATAAGATCTAAACCATTTATTACATACCCTTACAATACATTTTCTATATACTATAATAATTTCCATGCATAACATTCCATTTTATTTTACTTGGAGTAAAATATTTTCTTGAGTTAGTTTAAGTTAATGCACCACTTGAATTTGTCCAAGTCTTCTTGTTTTAAGTAGTAGAGATTTTTTTTGTGAGGGATTAGAGATGTTTAACAATTATTGGTACATTTGGAAAGTTAAGAAGACCATTAGTCAAAGGGTAAGAAAGGTTAGGCTATTAATGAAGCCATGTGGCAAAACCTTGACCATGAGCTTGATGACTAAGGATTAAGGGACAAAATAAAAGCTAAACAAACCTTTTTTTTCCCTTAGAGTGGCGAACCCTTAGCCAAGAGAGAGAGAGAGAGAGCTCCATAAACAAGGTTTTCTTACCTAAACAAATCAAGGGCAAAATCCAAAAGAGAGAAATTTAGGGTTTGTAAACAAACTCTCTTTGGTTCTAATGGTGAATCAAACCTTGAAGCCTCTACTTTGGTGGATTTCTTGGTGATTTCAGCACCTTGCAAGTAAGGTAAGTACTCTTTAAAATGTGTTAGATCATCTATTATAAGCTCTAATCATGAATTTCAAGTTGTTGTGGTTGGAATTGGAAGTTAACCCCTTGAATTAAACAAGTAGTGGATGGATTGTTATTATGCACACCAAGTGTTTGATGAAATGTCCAGCCCTTATTCATGTGTATTTATGAAGTATTGATATGTTTTAAAGCCCTATTTAGTTAGATTTAATACTTGATATGTGCAAAAGGTGAAAATAATGAGAAGAGTGAAAGTTGGAAAATTTCAAGTGTGCAGACCGAAATTTAGGGGTTGCTGTCCGGTTTTTGCCTTGATGTTTCATGCATATTTTGGCTACAAAAGTGAGTGATATATGTTGGGTTATGTGTGTGTAGGTTATCTACAAAAAATTAGCCAATTTGGTTGAGTAAATTTTGAGTTACAAGCAAAGGAACAAAACTGGACAAGGTCCAGAATTTTCTGTCCAGCAATCTTGTAAAGGCCATAACGTTTTACTCACTGATCGGATTTGAGTGCCATTTGCGGCATTTGAAAGTAGACGCTTAGAGTTTTAAAATGGTACCAAGCTCATTTTCTGGTTTGCCTTGAGCGATCCGTGGCGAGTCGTGGAAGTTGGCTGCCTGGGCGGTACTGTTCATCCGTGGCAGTCCAGAAATTTCATTTGGTTTCTTAATTTGGAGCCACTTATGTTGGGATTTTGGTAATGGTTTCTTCTAGACAAATTTAGCCTTATAAACCTAGTTTCCAACACAACTAACGAAACCTAATTCCGACTCTCCTACAATGAGCGGTGACCATTTTCCCGAGACTGGCCGGCCGACACTGTTCAAACCGAAAATGAAACCTTTGAATTTAAATGAAACCTTTCCTTACCAAGCAATCATATGAACACTAAACATGTATTTTCATGAACTTTTACTATACTTTGGACCTCATTTACATGAAGGATTAAGTAGCTTACCTTAGTTACTTAGCTTCTTCATGAACCTGTAATTTAGTGAGAGACGAATCTTATTGTTATCGTTTTCATTCGTTGCCCTAGGATCGGGAAACGGAGGTGACTGTAACTGAATCAATTGAAGTTGATAATGACTTTTGTTTGACAGGTGAGTGTTCCACGACCTGCTACTTGTTATGTGGGATACTTGTATATGTGAAAACCTTGATGTGCTATTGACTGAGCCAAACACTGTTTTAATTAAAGTTGGAGGCGAGTGTGTACTTTATCACACTCGACCTTCTTTGATTTCCACTAAGGCTTTATATATTGTTACACTGTGATGTGAAATTTTATTTGTGACTGTGAATGAGTTGTTAGGGTGATATCCCTTCAACTACTGTTGCTGTTTGGGTACCCAACCTCATAGGTGAGTTGGTTGTATCGAGCCAGCAAGGGTTTGGTCGAGAATGCCGATAAACCTTGAGGACTGTTTATTGTTCACTGAAACCGGTATACTCGAGTATTACCAAACTACTGTTATGAAGTGTGGGCCCGGTAGGGGATTGATTGGTGGACGGAGACTGGTGAAAATGGTGTCCTACGGACCCTTTTATACTGTGCATACAAATGTTGTCGGAGTGTCAACAGGAGGTAGTTATGATCAAGCTCAAGTGGATTTTTGGCTTTTGAAAGCCACCCGTATCCTTGAATCGAACTGTGATTAAACTGTTATCCTACTGTGTGATATTTATTTGATTATTTTTGTGCTCTTATTTGGCTATGTGCTTACTTGTTTTACTTGGAACCTCACTGAGCTTTAGCTCACCCCATTCCCTTTGTTTTCCTTAACAGATCGGAGATGGATTTGATCAAGAGATTTCTTAGCTTTACATTGTTTTGGACTGGTATTTGAGATTCTAACATTTTGCTTAAGTAGACCTTACTTTTGACTCCTGTAAGCTTAAACCTGTAAGTTCGACTCATGTTATGTAAGTTTATGTGTGGAGTGGTAAGTTGACATTTGGCTATATGTATACTAAGCTTTTGGATTGTTGGTGAAGTGATTATGCTTTATTTAGGGTTACGCTCCAAACAATGGACGATATATCCTCTGCTTCATTTGAGTTATTAGTACTTTGATCGACTGAACCCCGGCGAGAGTTGGGCAGGCGGTCCGCCGAACCCTTTGGTTCGCCCTAGGGGGAGGTGGGGTTTGAAAGAAAAATTATTTGCGCAGCGGAATGAGCAAACAGTTTTGTTTTGTTCTTCTTGCTTGAAGTTGCAATTTGATTCAGGCCTTGATATTTCAAAACAAATAAGTACTTACTTGTTCAGACGAATATGCGATGCCTGATGTAGATGTTTGAATTCCAGCAATAAGCCTTCCACACGTCAGGCCTCTAGTTCGTCCACACAGACTCAAACTAATAGGTAACAGAATTTTGGAGTTTTGTTTCGGTGGTGAAGAAACAACAATGTTGCTTTCTTTCTTTTCCAAAATAATCGTGATTGTTTTTCACCCTAGTAGACCCCTTAACAACTCTTTGTCAATAAGGCTTATTTATACAGTTGTTTTGATTAGATCAATATCTTATATCATCTTGATCAAATCATAACAACCAATTCATATTTTTTATTCTTATCTTGATCAAATAAAAAACAGAATACAATTATTTAATTCATGTTTTAGTTTTGATCACATCAAAATATAAACACAATTAATATAATTATATTAACTATTATTTTCATCTTTATAATATTTGAGTCATACTCAAATACCAACTCCAAATTCCGTCTAGCTTGGGTTTCAAGATGTGCTAGCATCCTTATCAAAGTCTAAACCCATTCTAATCAACTTCCCTATTAGTTCAAATCCTTTTGTGTGTGACTATCTAGGTCCATTACCCAGTTAGCAATGTAATAAACGTTAGCCTATTAACGTTAGTTAGAACATTTCTAACACTTGAGAAGTTCTCCAAACATACCTCAAGTTAACATAGTTCATGAGTGATGCCTAGCAGCATATCATGACACCCAACCGGTGATGAAAAGATTGGAATCCTTTTATGTGAACCTTGACTGCAATTGTTTTGCATAAAAATCCTTCTATTACTATATCCCTATTGAGTTCAGTTTAGTAATAATGTCAAACTCTAAAACTCAATCGTATGACTTAATCTATCAAATTACTTGACTATAAAATTGATCATCCACATGAATCAATTTGTCTTGGCCAAGAACTCCTTTAGTCAAGATTGATAGATTTCATAAGATATCAAACCATTCATGATGGAATAATAGATCCCATTTTGCATAAACACTTGGCTCCATGCATAACTAATTAGAGGTACCATATGCCAATACTCATCCGTGATTAGAACAAGTATTTTCTGCATTGATAGACTTTAACCACCCATGAATGAGCCAACCGTGTCATCTCAGGTCTGAGGATCACATGCACCCTTGCAATCAATAATGAATCATTGCCATTAATAAGCTAATGATTCATTATTTAAATTAGTCAGTGTTCAAGCCGACTTGTCACACAAGTGCCTCTCATATTTGTTCTAGTATCACATACTTAATGGTATGAGACTCTGTAACATCCCGAATATTAGGAGGTTGTTTGTGAAGAAAATATTAAAGTGTATTTCTTTGGGTTGATTTAAAACCTTATTTTGGTTTAAAAGACTAGAAACCCTAATATTGTAGCCAAAAACCCTAGTTTACTTGTGACTAACCGATTTT
Organism: Coffea arabica; assembly: GCF_036785885.1. NCBI lineage: Eukaryota > Viridiplantae > Streptophyta > Magnoliopsida > Gentianales > Rubiaceae > Coffea > Coffea arabica. The sequence goes on from NC_092329.1 coordinate 43,074,791, forward strand.
CCTAAATCTCTCCTATTTTAATTGAAACCCTAATTTTAATTACTGGAATTGGAAAATTCCTCACGTTTTCTTAAAAATTTCCTTTTATTTGAAAATTATTATTTATTAAAGCCCTTCTACCCAATTGTTCAACAATAAGTGCAGATGAACCTAGAAAATAGGGTTTTCCGCTTCGGTTTCAAGATTTGAGCAAAATTAGGGTTTCGCAATTTTTCCGCCGGATGAATTTTCGGTACTGGCCGAGGATCAATTTGATGATTAAAAGTGACTTTTAAGTGAGAAATAATATGTGATTAGTAGCAATGATATAAGGTTAGTGAATGGGAAGTAAAAACCCTAATACGTGTGTTTTTAAGAAAAACGGCGCGAACCGGCGGGTCCCGCGCACTACCGATTGAACGCACCACTTGACCACCACTTTCTTGCCATACAAGTTTATCATTAATGGAGCAAAATATCTTCCCCCTCTTAGCTCTCCTATTGGCCGAAATTTAGTGGTTAAAATGCAAGGAAAGAAAGAGAAAATTTTGTGGTTGTAATTCAACCAAGTGTTAGACAAACTTGTGGCTAGAATTACTTCTTATCTTTCCAACCTTCTTATAAGACCAACACTTAGCTTCATTCCTCTTCATTTTGCTGCTGAAGAACCGTGAGTGAGAGAGAGGAAAAACAAGAGAGCAAACCTTCCATTTCATCTTCAAATCCAACAACTTAGTGAGAAAATAAACAAAATAAACCGATTAAACTTGTTCTTGAGTGACTAGCTAGTGAGTTGTGGTGTGATTCTTGAAGGGGAGAGCTTGTGCTACTCTTAGTGACCTCTACTCAAGGTAAGAGAGATTATCTCTCCAAGTTTTGCTTTTAATTTGGTTAAATTAAGATGGGCAACTTGATTTTAGGGTGAGATTATGGATGATTAGCATGTTTTAGTGGTTTTCCCCAATTTATTTGATGAACTAGGGTTCCTGATTTTCTGCTCAAGTTGATGTATGATGCATGAATGTTGCAATTAAAGTTATATAAGGTTGTTTAGTGGTGATTGGAACCAGAAATTTGAGGAAACTACACTTAGAGCTAAAAATTCCAGATTTCTGGAAAATTTCCCAAGCATTCTGTCCGAAATTGTATCTGTATGTTAGAGGCCGAATTGCCTTTGGTCAAAGAAGGAAAGTTGTAGAGAATGGTGTTTTATAGGTGCCTATAAAATTTCAACTCAATCGGAGCAATGTAGGTCATGAAAAGTCCAAAATACCCTTACTGTTTTAAGTTTTTCCTCAGCAGTCTGTTTCTTCCGTTTGTCCAGTTTATTACGTTTTTTCACTAGATTCCGTACTGATTTAGCTTTTTACAAAAACATGAAAGTTGTAGTATTCTGACTTAGCTTTCAAATGCCTCTAAGAACACCTGATTCGGACTTTTGTACTCTGAGATATGACCATTACAGGGTAATGCGGTTATATAGCCGACGAATTGGTTTCTGGTTTAGTAATTTGAGGATTTGACTAAGCTACATTAGGAACTGGACTAAGTGACCTTCATAAACATTGCAGCCCTATATCTTAGCTTTGAAACGGCATAGGTTACACCTCAATCCAATAAGCGTAGCCTCGGATATGTTATTTCCGCATTCGTACGTCAAATCTGTCTTGTGCTAAGTTGAATTTCTGCACTTGTCATTGTTGTGATTCTTGTTATTATGATATTGTGAGCCTATGGAACGGCTCTGGACATGAATTGTTGACATATGTGATGTTGGGTTGTGGTTGAGAAAAATAATGAAGCCTAAATGGCTGGAAAATTAGGTAAACACAAAGGGCATGCTGCCCGAATTTACGCTCGAGGACTATATAAATACACTTGCGACTTGGGTCGAATTGATATGAATAGTACTTGAACCATCTAGGGTACTTGAGTATTTTTGTTTCGGGGTATATAAGGAAGGACTTGGCCGAACTTGTACCCTTGAGAAATGAAATAATGATTGCTCGAAGTATGTTTTCCTTGTATTTTCCACTCGCATGACGATTTCAAGTATAAAAGTTACAAAGTTTTACCGTTTAAAAAGTGAGCAAGTGTTTCACGACTACGATCCAAGTGAATTCCAATTTCTTGAATTTTATTGAACGAAACGTTTAAGTTTCGAATCTAAGTCATGTTTCAAAGTTCTCAAACTGAGTTTTATCGCAGATTTGGACTCCGAACCCGGAGTATAACCTGAAAGTGACCAGTAAAGGCACTATATCTTTTGGTGAGTGCTTTCAAATACCGAATTGAACTTGATACTTGAACTTGATACGTGACCAAGCTGATTACATGTTATATACGTGAATTGTAAGGGCAAGAGTGTACTTTATCGCACTTGCCCTTACGTGATATACTTGTTTATTGTTGCAATTGACTTGATATACTTGTTTATGATGCGCGCACTTCCTGGAATTCCAGAAACCCTGTAGCGAGTTACTCTAGTCGAGCCGGCAAGGGCTTGGTCGATTGGGTAACGAACCCTGGGTCTCTTGTATTGTCGAGTGGAGTGATATCTCCTCGACTAATCGGTATACTCGAGTATTACCACCCGTGTTTATTGAGGATTTTGGGCCCAATAGGGGGTGTGAATGGTGGACGGAGAGTCGTGTAAGTGGTGTTCTACTGGATTGGTTACTTACTTGAAAGTTGACGGAGTGTCAACTACTACGTGATCAAGCTCCTGATGATGAATGGGAACTTGTCTCCTGAGAGCCATCCGTATCCTTATACTTTGGGGTGATTATTGTTTATTGGATTATTGTTTCTTTTGAAAAACTTCTACACTCGCTCATTTTAAGATTGTTACTTGACGTGTTATTGCTCACATTTATGAACTCTTCATGCTCGTTACTTTGCTATATCAAAAACTTGTACTTATAAATAATGGTCAATTTGCTATTTGGAACCTCACTGGGCTTTTAGCTCATTCCACTCCATTTGTTTTCCTTTCAGGGGTACGAGCGAGGTGTGAGTTATGTAAAGTCTAGCATAGACTAGTTGTTTGATTTTTGACTTGTACTCGCGCTATTCCTCGGATGGAACATGTTGTACTTGGATTGTATTCGTTTTGAACTAGTTTGGTGTATTGAGACTTTGTACCTCGATTTCTATCAATGTAAATTATAAGCTTGAATTGGGAATGTTATTGATGGTTCATGGATGTGTGTACATGACTCGTTTGAGATAGGGAGTGAGTCCTGGCGAGAGCTGGGCAGGCGGTCTGCCGAACCCTTTGGTACGCCTTAGGGGGAGGTGGGGTCGTCACAGACTCGCCATTCTATTATCATTAATATCTCATATTAATCATAGAAAATAAATATGAGACTAATCTTCTGGATTAAACTTGCCCAATTATAATCCTATGATTAGGAACAATTTAATATTATTTGTACCATGTTTTTCCGTCACTCATATTCTCATCACATGAGAATGGAACCTTAACAAATAATAATGGACAACATTCAATCAATTCTAAACCAAGAATAATTGAATCAAGAAGTGCCATTTTATTTTAATCAAGACAATAATTATTAATGCTCTAGGGCATACTGCTAACAGTCTCCCACTTGCACTAGAGCCATTCAATACAATATTTGAGTCCCATCTTCTCAAGATGGTGATCTAACTGTCGTTGTGTCATGGCCTTAGTAAGCGGATCAGCTACATTACCAGCTGAAGCTATCTTGTGCACGGTGACATCACCTCTTCCGACTATCTCTTGGATAATATGGAAACGACGCTCAATATGTTTGGACTTCTAGTGAGACCTCGGTTCCTTAGCCTGAGCTATTGCACCATTATTGTCACAGTAGAGAGGTACCGGCAATTCAATGGTAGGAACCACTCCTAGTTCTGTGACGAACTTTCTCATCCAAACAGCTTCCTTTGCTGCATTTGATGCAGCAATATACTCAGCTTCCGTAGAAGAATCAGCAGTCATATCTTGTTTGGAACTTTTCCAACTCACTGCTCCTCCATTACAGAGAAAAATGAACCCAGAGATAGATTTTCTATCATCTACATCTGATTGAAAATCAGAATCTGTAAAACCATCTAGTCTTAAATCACCTCCTCCATAAGTCAAGATCATATCTTTAGTCCTTCTTAAGTACTTAAAGATTGCCTTGACTGCAACCCAGTGTTCTAAACCTGGATTAGACTGAAACCTACTAGTAATGCTAACAGCGTAAGCTATGTCTGGTCTTGTACACAACATTGCATACATTAGACTTCCAATTGCCGAAGCATATGGTATCTTAGCCATTCTTTCTCTATCTTCAGATGTCTGAGGTGACATCTTTTTCGATAGGTGAATGCCATGTCTAGCAGGTAACAGTCCTTTCTTTGATTCAAGCATATTGAATTTTTTCAATATCTTGTTTATATAAAGACTCTGGGATAACCCTATAGTTCTTTTCGCTCTATCTCTATAGAGACGAATTCCTAGAATAAAGGTCGCTTCTCCCAAATCCTTCATAGAGAAGGTGTTTGACAACCATAATTTTACAGAACTAAGCATCCCTATGTCATTGCCCAATAATAAGATGTCATCAACATACAAAATTAGGAAAGTGACTGCATTCCCACTGACCTTTTTGTAAACACACGGTTCATCCTCATTTCTAATGAAGCCAAACGTTTTGATTGCATCATCAAATCGGATATTGCAATTCCTCGAAGCTTGCTTAAGACCATAGATAGATCTCTTAAGCTTGCACACTTTATGTTGCTCACCCTTAGATACAAAACCTTTGGGCTGATCCATATAAACGTTTTCCTCAATGTAACCATTAAGAAAAGCTGTCTTGACGTCCATCTGCCAGATTTCATAATCAAGGTACGCTGCTATGGCTAATAAAATCCTAATGGATTTGAGCATGGCTACAGGCGAGAAAGTCTCCTTATAGTCAATTCCCTGCCTTTGGCGATACCCTTTCGCCACTAGCCTAGCTTTGAAGGTTTCGACCTTGCCATCAGAACCAATCTTTCTCTTATAGACCCATTTGTTCCCTATAGGTACTATACTTTCGGGTGGCTCCACAAGTTCCCAGACTTGGTTTGTGACGCCCCACATCTCCCTAAGGCGGACCAAAGGGTATCCGCGGATGCCTGCCCAGCTCACGCCAGGACTCAAGCAATTCCATTCAATTTCAAACCGAACTAAACACTTCGATGAGAGTAACATGAATACAATAATGCGGAAGCGTTCAAGCTTAATAAGTCACTTAATGTATAACCAGTACATCGGATAATCATGAAACGACTTAAATTCAAAGTACACATCAGGGCCCCAAACTTTTCAAGTTTACAATTTCCAAAAGTACAACCCAAATCAGGGCCTAGTCAAAATTTATAACAGGAGTCTTAACAAAATTACAACGGATGGTTCCTTCATATTTCTCCAAGATTCGGTCCTGTTAAGGAAAACAAAACTATAGGGTGAGCTAAACGCTCGTGAGGCCAAGAACACACAAGCAAGCACTTAGTCAAATAACAAATCCAAATTTAATAAATAAAGCCATGTCTTTTCAATAATCAATCATTCAAACAGGAAAAGTAATCAGAAACAATTCAAGGATATAGTAGCTCTCAGGAGCTAAGTTCCACTCGATCTGCCGATATCATTCGTATACCTTCCCGCATTGACCCTCCTGTCAACCGGGTCGGTATTTCCATTTCCGTAGATCACCACTTACTTTCCTCCGTCCACCGTACACCCCAAGGGCCCACAAGTCTATTATTGGGCGATACTCTACGAGTATGCCAAGCAAGACCTCTTATTAGGTCGAGCTTATGTGTATCTCATGGCTCGCCCCAGTCCCCGACCAAGCCCATTACCGGCTCGAGTCTAAGGTTGGCCTATGAGTTTGGGCGTCCCCCATTCATTTGAAGGTCGAGGAGGTTCACTCCAACGACACAAGCATTCATGACATAACATTGCATTTCATTCATTCATTCAATACATTCCATTCATTCATTTGAAATTAGAACGAGTGCGATAAAGTACGCACCCGCCCTTATTTTTAAAACTTTCAACAAATACCACAATCAAACAAGTATCAAAATTCACACACTTGACACTCACCGAGCAATTCAATAAGAATTATTTTTTGGGAGTTCAAGTGTCCGCGGTGAGATCCTCTTGAAGGTCTCCTTGCGCGCCTGGCAATTTAATAGCGAATAATCATACAATTAACCCACTTATTGTGACGACCCCACCTCCCCCTAAGGCGTACCAAAGGGTTCGGCGGATCGCCTGCCCAGCTCTCGCCAGGACTCACTCACTATGGAACTCGAATCATGTATATACATCCATAGACAATAGATGCTCAAGTAAAAGATAAGAAACTTCTACACACCAGAAGTCTTCAAAGTTTTTACCATTCAAGTACAACCATCGAATATACAAGGGTTCTCATTCCTCATACAACCAGCCCGTGCCAAGCACTAGGGCGAGAACCATTACAAGGCCAAAGAACTAGATCAACTAGACTATACCGAACGCTCGTCCTTGCTCGCCTTCCCCTGCTAAGGAAAACAATTGACGTGGTATGAGCTAAAAAGCCCAGTGAGGTTCTATATATATAAACAAGTAATTAAACAAGGAACAGTAGTCATGTAATAACAATTAATCCAGAAAACATGTCCAATATAAAGCAATGATAATGCATTCATTAAAAGGATACAGGCTCCCAAGGAGCTCTTTGTTCGTTCGTTCGTTCCCCTGACATTTCCCCTTATTCCTCCAATTATTTGAAAATTTCCTTTTTGAGAAGTAAAACCCTCGTGCCTGCGTTCGTTCATTCATCCCTTTCCGGACTCCACCCATCCGGACGTTGGCCGGACTCCACCTACCCGGACATGGCCGGTCTACAAGGTAATACTCGAGTATACCAAATTCACCCAGGTTCCTAATCGCTCGACCGAGTCCGCTTCTGGCTCGAGACGATCGGTAACAAGGGCAAGGGCCCAGTTCAGCCAAAAGGCTTACATTCATGCGCAACTAGTATTTCAACATTTAATCACCGAAAATTTCATATTTATTTAGGTCGAGTGCGATAAAGTACACACTCACCTAGCAAAAGTTCATTTTAAAAATCATAGAAAACAAGTAACATGTAATCAAATAGTCACAAATAACCACATAGATCCAACAATCCACATAGTCATAGGAACAAAACGTATATAGAACACTCACCTATTTACGCACAACAACGTGCAAAATATCCTTCCGGATATTATCTTTAGTCACCGAGAAAACCTAAGATTAAATGAAAAGAATATTACCACTCATTTGTCACAACCAATTAGGTGCAATCAAAGAGACTCGTCGCATGATGAGTAGAACGTATAAAAAGACTTTAAAGTGGAACGTGGACATTTGGACTCGTGGATAAAAATAACTAGGGTTTCATAGACCACACATAAAACCAACTCAAAAGGGTTATAAAATTTTCTAATGGAAACACTTGAACTAAAGACAAATCAAAATCCAACTAGATAGACTAGGAAATACCATTTTCGGAATCGTTTATGTGGTTGAAACTTATCTTATATTCAAGTAGATATTATAGACTAATTGTTTTAATGAAATTCATGAAAAAGAGAGGACAAAATACTCAAGAAAATCCTAAACTACTCCTCTTTATTTGGTAAGAGTAAGTAAACATTTGGAGTTTCCAATTGAAGAAGGATCATGTTTTTAAGATGGAAAAACGGTCATAGTATTTTACAAGTTCAAATAAACCTTAGCTTTCGGGCGAAAATTTGGGCAGCATGCCCTTTGTGTTTACCTAATTTTCCAGCCATTTTGGCTTCATTATTTTTCCTCAACCACAACCCAACATCACACATAAGCAATTCAAGTCAAGAGCCGTTCCATAGGCTCACAATATCATAAGAATAAGAAATACAGAAATAACAAGTGCAGAAATTCAATTTAGCAAAAGACAGATTTGATGTATGAAAGCGGAAATAACTTATCCGAGGCTACGCTTATCGGATTAAGACGCAACTTATGCCGTTTCGAAGCTAAGACACAGGGCTACAATGTTCATGAAGGTCACTTAGTCCATTTTCTAATTTAACTTGGTCAAATTATCAAATTACTAAACCAGAAATCAATTCGTCGGCTGTTCAAATGCATTACACTGTAATGGACATATCTCAGAGTACACAAGTCCGAATCAGGTTTTCTTAGAGGCATTTGAAAGATAATTCAGAATACTACAACTTTCATGTTTTGGCAAAAAGCTAAATCAGAATGAATACTAGTCAAAAAGCGTGATAAACTGGACTTAACTGATGAAACGGACTGCTGGGAAATTTTTAAAACAGTGAGGGTATTTTGGACTTTTCACATCCTACGTTGCTCCGATTGAGCTGAAATTATATAGACACCTATAAAATACCATTCTATACAACTTTCCTTCTTTGACCTAAGGCCAATTCGGCCTATAAGATAAGGCTACAAAACCGGACAGAAGTGAAACATGAAATTCCAGAAATCTGGAATTCTTATAATCAATTGCTAACTTCTTTGTTTTTGGCTTGCTTCACCATCTTAACTTCCCATATTAAACTTTAAACATCAAAGCCCCAAATTTTAAGCACTAGAAAAATCATAGGAAAGCTGAAAAATATTCCAATAAAATGGAAAATCATGACCCAAGCCTCTATTTCACCACATACCTCAATAATTCAACCATATGTGACATATTTAGCAACTAATCGTGAATTTAATCGGAGAGTCAAGGTTCCAGCATGTATACCTTTCCAAGGAGACTAGAAACAAGTGTTCAAGGCCTTTGTTCCTCAAGGAAATTACACCGGTAGGTAGCCTTTGTGCTAGATAACAACTTAATCGGAGTAGATTTGCGCGAATAGAAGAAACTTTTCAAGATTTGGAGAAGAAATGAAGGAGAATGAGATGAACTCTCTTTGTCTCTCTCTCTCTCTCTTATTTCGGCCAAGATGCAGAATTAATGAAGGAAATTAAGCTAAGCTTGTGTTATAAGAAGGTTGGAAAGCTAAGGATTAATTCTAGCCACAAGTTTGGCTAACACTTGGACTAATCTTGACCACAAATTTTTCTCTCTCTTGTTGCATTTCTAACCTCTAATTTTCGGCCAATAGGAGGGCTAAGAGGGGGAAGATATTTTGCTCCATTAACGATAAACTTGTATGGCAAGAAAGTGGTGATCAAGTGGTGGTTCAATCGGTAGTGCGCGGGACCCGCCGGTTCGCGCCGTTTTTCTTAAAACTCACGTACTAGGGTTTTTACTTTCCATTTACTAACCTTATCTCATGGCTACTACTCACATATTATTTCTCATTTAAAAGTCACTTTTAATCATCAAATTGATCCTCGGCCAGTACCGAAAATTCATCCGGCGGAAAAATCGAAAAACCCTAATTTTGCTCAAGTCATGAAACCGAAGCGGAAAACCCTATTTTCTAGGTTCATCTGCACTTATAGTTGAACAATTAGATAGTAGAGGTTTAATAAATAATAATTTTCAAATAAAAGGCATTTTTGAGGAAAAAATGTAGAAAATTTGCGGGTCCTCACACCCTCTCCCCCTTAAAAGAATTTCGACCTCGAAATTCCAACTCGCACTAATCAGATCAAAAATAGTTCTCAAAAGTTGATCATGTACTAAGAATCATTTCAATCTCACCACAAGAATCTTTTGGGTTACAATATTTTCCAGACTCAGCTAAGATGACCCCGTCCGGTCTCTCACGTCACTTCCTAGTCACTAGATGTCCGTAGATTTCTTATATTCATTTTAGTCGGACAAAGCCTGTTCATGTTCCAAAATACAAGTCTCAAGTACCTAGTAGCTAGCATCGCCTCAACTCTGAAGTACTCGGGCACGAGAATCCAAAGTAGGTAATTCACAACTCGAGCCGGCCGGTCCCAAGAGTAAATCACCACATTCGAGATTCCTACCCAACATACATATCAAATTTCCTCCAATTATTAAGATAAAGGTTATACAACTTATAACATTCATGATTCACAACTTACATTTCTAGAAGGGCACTTAAGTCTTTACTCAATCACATAGTAAGGACCATAACACCACTTGGCCCTATCTTGCTCCTTTGTAGAGACCACGTGAAGTGACTCTAAATTACATCGCTATAAGCAATCATTTAACTTTCAAGCCGGTCCCACAGTTTGGTATCCTAAACATCAGCCTAGGATAAACTACAAAGATTTGAAGCCTAAGCTCCGATACCACCTGTGACGACCCCACCTCCCCCTAAGGCGTACCAAAGGGTTCGGCGGATCGCCTGCCCAGCTCTCGCCAGGACTCACTCACTATGGAACTCGAATCATGTATATACATCCATAGACAATAGATGCTCAAGTAAAAGATAAGAAACTTCTACACACCAGAAGTCTTCAAAGTTTTTACCATTCAAGTACAACCATCGAATATACAAGGGTTCTCATTCCTCATACAACCAGCCCGTGCCAAGCACTAGGGCGAGAACCATTACAAGGCCAAAGAACTAGATCAACTAGACTATACCGAACGCTCGTCCTTGCTCGCCTTCCCCTGCTAAGGAAAACAATTGACGTGGTATGAGCTAAAAAGCCCAGTGAGGTTCTATATATATAAACAAGTAATTAAACAAGGAACAGTAGTCATGTAATAACAATTAATCCAGAAAACATGTCCAATATAAAGCAATGATAATGCATTCATTAAAAGGATACGGGCTCCCAAGGAGCTCTTTGTTCGTTCGTTCGTTCCCCTGACATTTCCCCTTATTCCTCCAATTATTTGAAAATTTCCTTTTTGAGAAGTAAAACCCTCGTGCCTGCGTTCGTTCATTCATCCCTTTCCGGACTCCACCCATCCGGACGTTGGCCGGACTCCACCTACCCGGACATGGCCGGTCTACAAGGTAATACTCGAGTATACCAAATTCACCCAGGTTCCTAATCGCTCGACCAAGTCCGCTTCTGGCTCGAGACGATCGGTAACAAGGGCAAGGGCCCAGTTCAGCCAAAAGGCTTACATTCATGCGCAACTAGTATTTCAACATTTAATCACCGAAAATTTCATATTTATTTAGGTCGAGTGCGATAAAGTACACGCACACCTAGCAAAAGTTCATTTTAAAAATCATAGAAAACAAGTAACATGTAATCAAATAGTCACAAATAACCACATAGATCCAACAATCCACATAGTCATAGGAACAAAACGTATATAGAACACTCACCTATTTACGCACAACAACGTGCAAAATATCCTTCCGGATATTATCTTTAGTCACCGAGAAAACCTAAGATTAAATGAAAAGAATATTACCACTCATTTGTCACAACCAATTAGGTGCAATCAAAGAGACTCGTCGCATGATGAGTAGAACGTATAAAAAGACTTTAAAGTGGAACGTGGACATTTGGACTCGTGGATAAAAATAACTAGGGTTTCATAGACCACACATAAAACCAACTCAAAAGGGTTATAAAATTTTCTAATGGAAACACTTGAACTAAAGACAAATCAAAATCCAACTAGATAGACTAGGAAATACCATTTTCGGAATCGTTTATGTGGTTGAAACTTATCTTATATTCAAGTAGATATTATAGACTAATTGTTTTAATGAAATTCATGAAAAAGAGAGGACAAAATACTCAAGAAAATCCTAAACTACTCCTCTTTATTTGGTAAGAGTAAGTAAACATTTGGAGTTTCCAATTGAAGAAGGATCATGTTTTTAAGATGGAAAAACGGTCATAGTATTTTACAAGTTCAAATAAACCTTAGCTTTCGGGCGAAAATTTGGGCAGCATGCCCTTTGTGTTTACCTAATTTTCCAGCCATTTTGGCTTCATTATTTTTCCTCAACCACAACCCAACATCACACATAAGCAATTCAAGTCAAGAGCCGTTCCATAGGCTCACAATATCATAAGAATAAGAAATACAGAAATAACAAGTGCAGAAATTCAATTTAGCAAAAGACAGATTTGACGTATGAAAGCGGAAATAACTTATCCGAGGCTACGCTTATTGGATTAAGACGCAACTTATGCCGTTTCGAAGATAAGACACAGGGCTACAATGTTCATGAAGGTCACTTAGTCCATTTTCTAATTTAACTTGGTCAAATTATCAAATTACTAAACCAGAAATCAATTCGTCGGCTGTTCAAATGCATTACACTGTAATGGACATATCTCAGAGTACACAAGTCCGAATCAGGTTTTCTTAGAGGCATTTGAAAGATAATTCAGAATACTACAACTTTCATGTTTTGGCAAAAAGCTAAATCAGAATGAATACTAGTCAAAAAACGTGATAAACTGGACTTAACTGATGAAACGGACTGCTGGGAAATTTTTAAAATAGTGAGGGTATTTTGGACTTTTCACATCCTACGTTGCTCCGATTGAGCTGAAATTATATAGGCACCTATAAAATACCATTCTCTACAACTTTCCTTCTTTGACCTAAGGCCAATTCGGCCTCTAAGATAAGGCTACAAAACCGGACAGAAGTGAAACATGAAATTCCAGAAATCTGGAATTCTTATAATCAATTGCTAACTTCTTTGTTTTTGGCTTGCTTCACCATCTTAACTTCCCATATTAAACTTTAAACATCAAAGCCCCAAATTTTAAGCACTAGAAAAATCATAGGAAAGCTGAAAAATATTCCAATAAAATGGAAAATCATGACCCAAGCCTCTATTTCACCACATACCTCAATAATTCAACCATATGTGACATATTTAGCAACTAATCGTGAATTTAATTGGAGAGTCAAGGTTCCAGCATGTATACCTTTCCAAGGAGACTAGAAACAAGTGTTCAAGGCCTTTGTTCCTCAAGAAAATTACACCGGTAGGTAGCCTTTGTGCTAGATAACAACTTAATCGGAGTAGATTTGCGCGAATAGAAGAAACTTTTCAAGATTTGGAGAAGAAATGAAGGAGAATGAGATGAACTCTCTTTGTCTCTCTCTCTCTCTCTCTTATTTCGGCCAAGATGCAGAATTAATGAAGGAAATTAAGCTAAGCTTGTGTTATAAGAAGGTTGGAAAGCTAAGGATTAATTCTAGCCACAAGTTTGGCTAACACTTGGACTAATCTTGACCACAAATTTTTCTCTCTCTTGTTGCATTTCTAACCTCTAATTTTCGGCCAATAGGAGGGCTAAGAGGGGGAAGATATTTTGCTCCATTAATGATAAACTTGTATGGCAAGAAAGTGGTGATCAAGTGGTGGTTCAATCGGTAGTCCGTGGGACCCGCCGGTTCGCGCCGTTTTTCTTAAAACTCACGTACTAGGGTTTTTACTTTCCATTTACTAACCTTATCTCATGGCTACTACTCACATATTATTTCTCATTTAAAAGTCACTTTTAATCATCAAATTGATCCTCGGCCAGTACCGAAAATTCATCCGGCGGAAAAATCGAAAAACCCTAATTTTGCTCAAGTCATGAAACCGAAGCGGAAAACCCTATTTTCTAGGTTCATCTGCACTTATAGTTGAACAATTAGATAGTAGAGGTTTAATAAATAATAATTTTCAAATAAAAGGCATTTTTGAGGAAAAAATGTAGAAAATTTGCGGGTCCTCACACTTATCAAGAAGATTGTACATTAGTACAATATAAGGATTATTTCGCAAAAAGGAACCTCAATTACACGTAAATCGAGGTTCAACTTGCCTTTTATTATGTACAATAATATTTGAGTTTTTATCTTGAAAATCGTAAGCAAAACGTTTAAGAATATCAAAAGAACAAAGAGTTTTTGAAAAACTCTATTTCTTTGGAATTGGAAAATTTTTCAGTTTTATGATGAATCTTTGAAAAATCATAACTCGCTCGGTATAAGTTGAGAATTGGAAAACTTTATACCGTTGGAAACCTCTTAGAGAGTACTATAAGTTCCTAGAAGACACTTTTCCATGAATCGAAGTGAAAAGTGGTCAAAAATGAGCTTGAAGACGCAGGGTTGGTTTTCATGGCAGAATTAAGTTGGATTTCGGCCAACTTTGGAAATTCGGCACGATTCACACGTTGCAAACCGGCCTCTGAAATTTTCAGCTCAATTAGTGTTGCAAGTGAAGTTTATAACAAAACAAGCGGATCAAGAATCGGAGTTTCGAGTACCGAGATACGGTAGTTCAAAGTTGAGCAAATTCAAGACTGGATGAGAATTTTCCAGATTTGAACCTCTAACTTTAGTAATTTAATTGGGTATCGAAACGAACTCGAATTGGTACCAAAATTGGCAGTATTCCAATACTATATGGAAAGTATCTCTCTATCAAATTTCGAGGAAAAATACCTTCGGCAAGGTAGTTAATTAGCCCACCAAAGTTCAAGAAAAATCCTAAGGCAATCTGCCTTTGACTTGCATTTCCCAATTTCCAATCGTCTAACCAAGAAAGTTATCCAACCATGGTTCATTTGTGAAATAAGGGTCTAAGATACACCCATAATATCTTTGGTAAGTGTTTAATATCAAAAACATCAACTAACAAGTTCACTCCAAGATTTGGTTCCAAACCAGTCCAAACATTAGGGTTTTCCAAAACAGAGCAGTCCACTTGTTTCAGTCACAAATCAGTCAATATAGCTCGAAATTGAGCATGGCTTATGCCGTTGGAAAATACATTCATAGGAATAAAATATCACAGAAGAAATCATTTCCAAATTCGGCACCCAACTGGTTCAAATTCGGGCATCAAGTTGCTGCCTGACCACTTCATTCCAGACGAACAGAGCAACAGGACAGCGAACTTGAAACATTTGGTTCGGGTTGCTCACAAAGAATCAGAACGTGCATTTTATACCAAATTAAATCTAGGAATGTCTAGTTTCAAACGCCACCGACGGCACATGATTTCGACATCCGAGGACAGAGTTATAGTCAAAATACTACTGCTGGTCGGAGTCATACGCGAATCAGTTTCCAGATTTGCTGGTTTCTAAAAAAAATTCATTTGCCCATTCAAACCTCGTTATTTTTCAATGAAATTTTCCACACCTCTAATACATCATATAAGCATCGAGTTCAAGCCATTAGTTCATTAAAAACTGGCCTTAAAATGGCCGAATAAAACAGGGGTAGAATCGGAAGTTTTTGCTTCTTGCACCCAATGAAGTTCCTACTAATTACCCACCACTAATGCATCATTATAATCACTAAACCAACAATATAATCACCATTAATTATCACATCAGCAACAACAACCCAAGTGTGGGAATTCCAAGAGCCCACAATCACATTTTTACACCATAATCAAGTAACTAAGTGCATGCATGAGCTTAATCTTGCCATATAATCTCCAAAAGATAAGAATCCATGGGTTGATCATTACCTACTCCTTTGGTTTGCAAGGTCAGAATTTTCGGCCCTCTTGAAGCTCCAAG
Source organism: Coffea arabica (assembly GCF_036785885.1). Lineage (NCBI taxonomy): Eukaryota > Viridiplantae > Streptophyta > Magnoliopsida > Gentianales > Rubiaceae > Coffea > Coffea arabica. Next base: position 43,090,236 of record NC_092329.1, read on the forward strand.
AAACCGTGAAAGCTCCCCTCTTCCTTAGCTAGATATAGTCTCCAAGTGGTTTGCTAAGTGGTCTCCAAGTTTGGTGTGATTTGGATGAATTTTGGTGCATGGATTGAAGATGAAAAATGAAGAACAATGGAGAGCTCTTCTCCTTTCTTGTTGCACGGCCAAATGAAGTGAGGAGAGAGAAGGTGTTGGTTCAATTGTGGCTTCCTAAGTAAGATTCATTGTGTGGTGCAAAACCCATCTCAAAGTCAACTTGAAATAGTGCAATTAGGATGCGTTTGGACTCGATTTTTCTCGCGCGTTTGGTTCGCTAGTGCACTAAACCTCCAATGCATATATATTCATGTAAATATTATTCACTCTTAATTGTCCCGAAATAAGGGTCTAAAGTCCCTCAAATGAAGTCGCGCGTGTGAAAACGCGTACCGTCAATTTTACCGCTATAACGCGAAACTTTCGAAAAATTCTTATAACGATTGCACTACTAACTATCACTTGAATATTTATTCATAAAATTACCTATTTTAGGACCATAGTACAAGTCTCCAATATTCCAAGCTTATTGTGCTACTACGCGGATAAAATCTCCAAGCACTATTCACTATTTTTACGAAACGCGCTCTAGGAAATTAATTTTTGAAACGAATCATTTTAAAAATATAACGAAGTTACATTACCATGTATTTAGGTCTAATAAGACTAGAAAATATTCCTTGGAAATAAAACCCAATTAAATAATTTATTAAGCCATAAATTAGGCATAAAATAATAGTTTTTATGAGTCTTCACATGGTTTGTGTACATCGAATCCATTTCAGATTTCATAGCTTCTAGCCATTTTGAAGAATCTATATCAGATATAGCTTCTTCGTAAGTAGTAGGATCATCTGTATGATCAGTGTCTCCATGTATGAATAATTCTTGCATATTCTCATGGAGATACCCGTACCTTTGAGTAGGAAGAGACACTCTACTAGATCGTCGAGGCTCTTGTGTTGTGACATTATTATCAATGGACATTGGCTCTTTACCAAGCACATCATTCTTTTCCTGATCATTTTGTTGCTCACGTGAAATTTCATCAAGCTCTATCCTCCTTCCCGCACCACCTTCTTGAATAAATTCTTTTTCAAGAAAGGTAGCATCTCTACTGATGACAACAATTTGTTCATCTAGAAGATAAAATTGATATCCAATACAATCCTTTGGATATCCAATAAAATGACCTTTGACAGATCTTGATTCCAACTTGTCTGTCTTTAGTTTCCTGATATGAGCAGGACAACCAAAAATTTTAACATGATTAAGGCTTGGCTTTCTTCTAGTCCACATCTCATAAGGAGTGGTAGGGACAGACTTAGATGGTACTCTATTGAGTATATAACATGCTGTAAGAAGTGCATAATTCCAAAATGAAATAGGGATATCAGTATAGCTCATCATGGAACGAACCATGTCCATATAGGTACGGTTCCTCCTTTCAGATACGCCATTCAATTGTGGCATTCTTGGAGGAGTAAGTTGAGAAATAATACCTTGATCTTTAAGGTATTCTCTGAAACCAGTGTCTAAGTATTCATCTCCTCAATCTGATCGGAGAGTTTTAATACTCTTACCAAGCTGATTTTCTACTTCAGCCTTGAACTCTTTGAATTTTTCAAAGCATTCATGCTTGTACTTCATTAAGTACACATAACCATACCGAGAGTAATCGTCAGTAAAAGTTATGAAATAAATAAATCCACCTCTAGCCACTTTGGTAAATGGCCCACATACATCACTATGTATGATTTCTAGAATATCATTGGCTCTTATACTTTGTCCCGCAAAAGGCAACCGAGTCATTTTGCCTTGAATACAAGGTTCACAAGTTGGATAAGGTTCAGAACCCATGGGTTTTAGTAATCCCATTTTCTCCATCTTTGAAATTCTGTCTCCCGCGATGTGACCCAGTCTAAGATGCCAAAGATGTTTTTGATTGAGGTTAAATTTAGTCACGACGTTTAAATTTTCAAAATTAGTTCCATCTTTATCATCAGACATGTGGTATAAACCATTTTTCTTGTACGCCAAACCAATACAATCATTATTGTAATAAATCCTACAAATATTACCTTTGAATAAAAATTCATATCCTACATCAGTCAAAACCGAAATAGAAATAATATTCGTAAAGGTGTTTGGCAGACATAAAACATTATTTAGAAATAAAACATGTCCTGAAGATAAAGCTAAAGAAGTAGATCCTATAGCAGTAGCGGCAACTGTTGCTCCATTTCCAATCTTTAGGATCACCTCGTCCTTCCCAAGGACTCTACTTTTGGTTAGTTCCTGCAAAGATGCACAAACATGATATGATGCACCTGAGTCAAGAACCCAAGAAGTAGTATGAGAGCTAACTGTACACAGAGGATTGAGGAAACATGAAATGGTTCTACCTTCATTTGTCTTTCCTTTTCCCTTGTCCTTTATCGACTCAAGGTACTTAGAACAATTCCTCTTCCAATGTCCTTCCATTTGGCAGTGGAAACATTTTGCACCAACCTTGAAGTTGCCCTTCTTTTTAGAGACACCTCCTGTAGGCTTAGGATGAGAAGACTTAATTGATTTCTTCTTCTTCTTTTTGGACTCTCCAGAAGAAGAAGCAATCATTAAAGCCGCTTCCTTTCCGTTTCCTTTCATTGTAGACTGAGCAGTAACAAGATGGTTATGAAGTTCTGAAAGTGATACCTCAATCTTGTTCAAGTGAAAATTTACAATGAATTGGGCAAAGGAATCTGGTAGAGACTGCAAAATCAAGTCTGTCTGAAGGTTAGCATCCATGGAAAAACCCAAGTTTTCAAGATGCTCAATCATATTGATAATCTTGAGAACATGAACTGACACATCAGCTCCTTCAGTCAGACGAGTTCTAAACAACTCCTTAGATATCTCATATCTGGCAGTTCTGGATTGTTCATGTAGACACCAAATTTTTAGCGTAATTTCATTTACTATTTATTTCTTAGTTTTATTTGTCGTGTTAAGTTTTATTCACTTTTTAGTTTTTTAGTTTTTTAGTTTTTATTTTTAAGTTTCTAACATAAAATTTGAAAATAAAAAAAAAGAAAAAAGAAAAAAGAGAAAAACGAGAAAAAACGATGAAGATGGAAAATGAAAAAAAGGGAAAATTGGATTTGCATTTTGTTGTTTCTAATGTTAATTAAATTGTTTTTGTTTTTAATTTTTATTATTTTCAATTTTGTTATTTAAGTTTTTAAAAAAAAAAGGGAGAAGAGAAGATACGCGGCATGCAAGCTGCATAGTGTCGCAGCTTGCAAAGGATGGCTTGGTCAGCCCCTTGGCTGCAAATTTGGGAAAGATGGCTGAGGTTTTAGGGTTGAGTGTCCCATATAAAAAGAAAGGCAGCCGCAAGGGAGAGTTGAGGGGGGGGGAGAGTGAAGGTAACAGCGAGGGTTTAAGATAGAAAAACATCAAAGGGATTTGGATGACGGCTGGGGTTGCAGGAGAGAAAAGAAAGAAACAGAGGAGTCGGCACGAGAGAGAGCGAAAAGGGGGGCAAGTTTACGGCTAAAGAAAGAAAATAGAGTGAGGAAGGGACGGCTGGATGTCTGAGAGGAAGAGATATTGGAAAGTAGAGAGAGATAGAGTTTCTGGGCAGAAAGAAATAATGAGAGGAAAAGGGAACTTTCGGTAGCAGCAAGAGAGAATTCCAGCGGCGGCGGAGGGACGAAGCTTCCACTTTCTCTCCATCTTTCATCCGAATTCAAATTCAAAACTTCAGGAAGCTGCAGCAGCCATTGAAGTCGAGACTCCATCACCACTGCCATCACCGCAGCCCCAAAGCTCACAGGCGCACCTTCGAAGATCCGGCAGATCCATCTGAGCCTTTTTCCTGGGTCATCTCACGTTTCATTTCGTCATTAGGGTAATATTCTTATCTCTTTCCAGTTAGATATCCTTAGATTTGAGTTTCTGCTGCAACAAGATTGAATCTTTCAACTTGTTGCAGCCGCATGGACAGTTTTGTCTCTCTTTGGCTGCTGGTTTTTGTTTTAGTTGTTTGAAGTGTTGGGATTGCTGGTTATTTGATGGAGCATCATGTGCATGCTTGCCGTGGATTCCTTCCTTTACATCTTTCCTGCATTTTTCATAGTTGTCGCACTTTGCAAATATTGGATAAGCGTAGAATAATTTCTGCTGCAACAAGCTTGTCGTTTTCTGGTTTGTTACAACATTTCTGAAAAAGCTTCGGTCTTTTGGGTTGCTGAAGTGGCTGGAATGGTTTGTTTCCCATTTGGATTTTCTTGCTTGTTGTTCGATGCTATCTCTTGCGCGTGCTTGCTGCAATTTGGAAGTAGTAGATGGAATTTTATGCTCATTAACAGTAGTTCTAGGTGCAGTTTCATTCAATATGTGCATCCTGTCTCCTTTAACTTTTGGCGTCGGATGATGGGAGGGTGATTGAAGTGGTTTCTTCTTTTGCAAGAGTTTGTCAAACCAGAATTTCAAAACAAGTTGAGTCCTAGCATTTCTTCTGATTCTTTCTCCCACGGTTTGTCATGTTAAGTCCTGTGGATTGATATCAACCTGTGTTTATAATCTTTTTGATGAGAGTTCATGGACAAAATCATTAGCTTCCCTTCACGAACAGTTTTCTGCATTGTTTCGTTGCTTGGTTTTTCTGCTGCAATTTTGGTTTGAAGTTGAGCAAATGGTCAGGTCCCTTTATTGCATTTTTGTGTTCGGAAGATTGTTGGAACTTTTCCTCTCCCTGGTTTCATGTGCTTGCATTTTAAATGCATTAAATCATCTTCTGATTTCTGGTATGAAGAGTTGCTAAAAATCCTCACCATTGCCTACTGCGTTTGGTGCCTGCCTTTTGTTATGCCTGCTGCCGCAAACCTTTGTTCCTGTTTGTTCATTTGGCTCAAGTAGCTATTACTTGCGTTTCGGAGGAGTTTTGTTAATTGCTTAAAACCCTGTTTGAGATTGTTTCGGCTTGCATTGGTTGTCTGAGATCTGTCTTGTGATTGAATGGTGAGTCATGATATAAGTTTGCTGCCACTTAGCTACTTCGGCTTTGTTTAAGTTTTTCTTTTGGCTGCAAGATTTGGTTTGTAGAAATAGAGGTTCTTTTGGCTGCATGATCTTGTGTTAAGATTCAGGTCTTGCATTATCTAGTTACACTAATGGCTTAATATTTGTCTGGGACATGAGCTTGAAAAAATGCAGCAGGTTTCACCTTCGGTTTGCTGAAATTTTTTTGATTGTTTGAACTACTTATTTGAAGTGATTTTGAGAGGTGATTAACATGGTTGAGTGGAGCCGATTCCAAGTTCTGCATGAATTGTATGTTTTGCCGAAAGTTTGCTTGGGGTTGCTGAAGTTTGTGCATGCTGGCCATAGCAGAAATGGCTGAAGGAATGGTTTCAGTTTTTTTTGGCCGAAAATTGCTGACTGCATGCATGCAAATGTATTCCAAAATTACATTTTGACCCTTTGGCTTCTAACTCATGCTGCTATGACCCAATCAATTGAATAAACTTCTCAATTTGGCCCTTGGTAGTTTTAATTTTACAGCTTCATTGCTTGTTGGCTTCAATTAACTACTATGCTTTGTTTCAATTGCACTTAAGTCATAACTTTAGGGGCTTTACGATCAAGTGAGCTTTGTTTTGCACATTTTTTTAATTTTTCTTAATTAAAGTGGTACCTTGACCTCTTTATTGTTTTGAAGCCATTTTTTCTTTCATGTGGACACCATTCCAAGGGAGGTATAATTTTTTTTATCCTTTTTTGTCTCTCCTATGTGATCCAACGTGCTAAGTGAGAATTGCATGTCTAATTTGCTTTCCTTACCTTTCTTTAATTCCTTTATTTCATTTACTCTTGCTTTTTATTAAGTCATTCTTTTATTTATGGGGTATGTGTACACCTCTTGGCTTGTAATAGATAGGGCTTGGAAAGCACTTGATGAAGACCTATTGAAAATGTGTGCCTAGCTAGCAAATGTAATAGGTTCATTAGCTTGATTGCTTGCTTTTGTTGCTATGTGTTAATTTGCTTTATTAGGTTCTTGCATCTAGTCGAGCATGCTAAGTGTTATGTGCTACGTGTTTATGAGTGTTTGGCGTGTCTACTTGCTTTCTATAGCCATGGATGAATGTGATGGATGAATGTACGTCACCACACTAGCCCAATGCTAGTTGTGGCTCATTATTTCGTTAGGAATTCATAGAAAGGGCTAGTCCAACGCTAGACCCAATAGGCCATTCCCCTTTCGTGAGTCCATACTTGCATGTTTCACTTCATTTCATGCATTTTTCCTAGTTTATATCATTTGGCATGCTACTCGAACCCCTTTTCCCCTCATTTTAGGATTTTTGCACCTCATGCTAGTTATAGGGTACATTTGCTTGAAGAGTCCCCTTTCGATAAGGGAAACGAGCGAGTGTGGCTACAAAATAGTCTTAGCACGCTAGTTCTCCCTTCTAATCAAAAGGAAAAATTAAAGTCACAAAGTTAGGACTCCCCGTTCCCGTCTTGATGCATTCCTATAGGATTCCTGCATTCTACTCATTCACTATCACATACACTTCTACTTTATATTCTAACCCTTTTTCCACATTGTCACTTCACACTACTTTAAATTTTGCACGTTTTCACTCAACTACTTACACTTTATAATATCACTCGCACACATGCACTTTATGTTATCTCACATACATTTTAACATTATTACTTTACTCACCTTATCTTGTACATCCATTTGCACACTTCCACTTACACACTCTTGTTTTTTATTACTTTTTCACTTCACACAAACTCACATTTTCACATGGCATGCATTCATTTCACTCATTTTTACGTCATTTAGGATTATGTGTGACCTCTCCAAAGGATCATCATTGGGCTTCACAATTAATGTGATTGGCACCACTCAAGTTTTGGAGAGAAATTTTACCCCCCAATACCCCTAGGTCTAGGGTTTGCATTCATGTAGTACATCCAAATGTAATAAATTCTTTGGTTAAAACAAGAAAATCTTTGATTAAATCACGCAACTAGCCTTCGCTAGGTCAAAGGGGTGCCTTGGATTGTATCCTTGCCTTCCCCTTCGTCAAATGTGACTCTCGAATCTTTTTCGTTGGTTTACGTAGACTAGGAGTCGTTTAAAAGGGGTTTCTTACTACTTTTTCCTATTTTTCTTTAAAAATTCATTTTTAGGTGACTTGGTACACCTTAACTCATTACCAAGTGGCGACTCTGATTTTTTATTTCAAAAAACCCTTTTTAAACTATAATTTTGGGTCAAATCGTCGCATTCTCAAAACCCCCATTGAGGCCCACTTTTCTTTTAAATCAAAATTCATTTTCCAACCAAAAATCGAATCAAAAAATACATTTTTTTTAAACCATTTATTTATTTATCAAAAAATGAGACGCGACAGTTCACCATACAATTCTTGTAGGTGAAGCAAAATATCTTTTGCAGTCCCCATCTTTTCATGCTGCCTTTGCAATTCATTGTTCATAGACGCTAGCATGTAGCACCTAGTTTGCATGTCATCCTCCTCCCACTTTCTAAAAGTGGTTTGTTGCGGCTCAGTCGCCCCTTCAGGCAAGGGATTAGGAACTGGAGTCTCTAAAATATACCCAATTTTTTCGGAATTAAGAACAATTCTTAGATTCCTCAGCCAATCAGTGAAATTGGGCGCAGTGAGTGTATTTTTTCTAGGATAGTTGAGAGAGGGTTCATGGGTGCCATAATATCCAAATATTAGAAACTGCAGAAAATAACAAAATTGATTAGCAATTATCCTGATAGATCCAATTTGTTTTTGGCCTTTAAAACAAACTGGTCCTCCCACTAAATTTTTTCGAATGTCATACTTCCAAAATGATAAACAGAAATCTTTATTGAAAAGATCTCTAGTGGGAGATGGGATTCTTATAAAATATTCAATATACCTCAGGTGATTCCTATATTGGTATAATAATATTTTGTAAGTGACAACTCTTTGTCAATACATCTCATGTATACCCCAACCGAGACTTGGCTCCTAATACTTAAGACCTCAGGCGTATCCAATCTTGGCCCATCATATTAGTTAAATTAAATCCACTAGACAGTAGGCAAGATAATTTGAATATCAATTACCTCAGGTGTTTCCTATCTTGATAATTAATATATTATCCTACCCACAACATCACATGCTTTATAAAATCTACAAGAATATCCCTTACATATTTATACTATCCCTATGTGTCCATAGCCAATAGTACAAATTGTAAAATATTCTTTAGATCTTAATCCAGTGGAAAGCCATGATACAATATCAAAAACAGGTGGGTTTTCTTTCATTAATATCTTTTGATGAACACGCATCACATATATATATCAAAAGCAAATAAATAAACTCAGATAATCATGGTTAATTAAATGAATAATTACAACCCAACAAAACAACTGAATTAGTCTTCCTGAGCCCATGATTATCCTTCATGCCATATATCAAAAAATGAAAATTAAATATTTCATATTAAATAAGGCATGCTAACATTTATCGAAACTATTCCATTTAATGATAATCGTTTAATTTCATTGCCTTTCAAAATTAAATTACTAACATTTAGGAAATCAATTTTGTTTCAATAATTAAGATTCTTAACATTTTAAGAATACTTATTTACTAGAAGGAAACCTTTTGAAATGTAATCTTAACCCATTTAAGATAAGCCCAAAACTGAAACAATATGAAGCCTTTGTGGCATCATGCAAAGGTGCTGCACATTGTCGTTTAGTTTCTTTTCCTTTCTTTCTCGTTTAAACAATTTTCCAATGAAACCAATATAATCAATCGCAAACTCGAAGCAAGGTGGCTCTGATACCACTGAAAGAAAAATTATTTGCGCAGCGGAATGAGCAAACAGTTTTGTTTTGTTCTTCTTGCTTGAAGTTGCAATTTGATTCAGGCCTTGATATTTCAAAACAAATAAGTACTTACTTGTTCAGACGAATATGCGATGCCTGATGTAGATGTTTGAATTCCAGCAATAAGCCTTCCACACGTCAGGCCTCTAGTTCGTCCACACAGACTCAAACTAATAGGTAACAGAATTTTGGAGTTTTGTTTCGGTGGTGAAGAAACAACAATGTTGCTTTCTTTCTTTTCCAAAACAATCGTGATTGTTTTTCACCCTAGTAGACCCCTTAACAACTCTTTGTCAATAAGGCTTATTTATACAGTTGTTTTGATTAGATCAATATCTTATATCATCTTGATCAAATCATAACAACCAATTCATATTTTTTATTCTTATCTTGATCAAATAAAAAACAGAATACAATTATTTAATTCATGTTTTAGTTTTGATCACATCAAAATATAAACACAATTAATATAATTATATTAACTATTATTTTCATCTTTATAATATTTGAGTCATACTCAAATACCAACTCCAAATTCCGTCTAGCTTGGGTTTCAAGATGTGCTAGCATCCTTATCAAAGTCTAAACCCATTCTAATCAACTTCCCTATTAGTTCAAATCCTTTTGTGTGTGACTATCTAGATCCATTACCCAGTTAGCAATGTAATAAACGTTAGCCTATTAACGTTAGTTAGAACATTTCTAACACTTGAGAAGTTCTCCAAACATACCTCAAGTTAACATAGTTCATGAGTGATGCCTAGCAGCATATCATGACACCCAACCGGTGATGAAAAGATTGGAATCCTTTTATGTGAACCTTGACTGCAATTGTTTTGCATAAAAATCCTTCTATTACTATATCCCTATTGAGTTCAGTTTAGTAATAATGTCAAACTCTAAAACTCAATCGTATGACTTAATCTATCAAATTACTTGACTATAAAATTGATCATCCACATGAATCAATTTGTCTTGGCCAAGAACTCCTTTAGTTAAGATTGATAGATTTCATAAGATATCAAACCATTCATGATGGAATAATAGATCCCATTTTGCATAAACACTTGGCTCCATGCATAACTAATTAGAGGTACCATATGCCAATACTCATCCGTGATTAGAACAAGTATTTTCTGCATTGATAGACTTTAACCACCCATGAATGAGCCAACCGTGTCATCTCAGGTCTGAGGATCACTTGCACCATTGCAATCAATAATGAATCATTGCCATTAATAAGCTAATGATTCATTATTTAAATTAGTCAGTGTTCAAGCCGACTTGTCACACAAGTGCCTCTCATATTTGTTCTAGTATCACATACTTAATGGTATGAGACTCGCCATTCTATTATCATTAATATCTCATATTAATCATAGAAAATAAATATGAGACTAATCTTCTGGATTAAACTTGCCCAATTAATAATCCTATGATTAGGAACAATTTAATATTATTTGTACCAAGTTTTTCCGTCACTCATATTCTCATCACATGAGAATGGAACCTTAACAAATAATAATGGACAACATTCAATCAATTCTAAACCAAGAATAATTGAATCAAGAAGTGCCATTTTATTTTAATCAAGACAATAATTATTAATGCTCTAGGGCATACTGCTAACAGGGGGCTGTCACAGAAGTCCTTTGCTGAAGTCCTTCAGGATCAGCCGTCGTTGTCGCCGTGCAAGATCAGACCTCTCTCTCAGTTCCAAGGGGAGCCAGCAATTCTGTTCTCGGAGGAGGATATTGCTAAGATGGCTGCGCCCTTGAAGTTCGCCATCGTTGGGAAGTTTTCTCATGGGCGGCCAAGCCTTGATGCTATGCGCAAATCCTTCTCAACAACTGGATTCCAGTCCAGTTTCAGCATCGGCCTTCTGGACCAGCGGCATGTCCTCATCCGCTTTGAGATGGAGGAAGACTACCTGCGGTGTTGGATGAAAGGCCTCTAAAACATTGCTGATTTCCCCATGCGCGTTTTCAAGTGGGCTCCTGACTTTCAGCTTGCCAGTGAATCCTCCCACGCACCTGTATGGATTGCTTTGGAACAATTGCCTGTTCACTTCTTCAACAAGGTTGCGCTGTTCTCCATTGCTAGTGCAATTGGCAGCCCTCTGAAGGTCGATTCGGCGACGGCAACCTTGGCCCGTCCCAATGTGGCTCCCATCTATGTTGATTTGGATGTCTCCAGGGACCTGCCTGGGCGCGTTTGGATTGCAGCAGGCAGCCATGGTTTCTGGCAGAAGGTAACTTACGAGAACTTGCCGTCTTATTGCTCCGTTTGCCATCGACAGGGTCACCCTTCCTCAGGTTGTTGGCGTGGCAAGCGGGCGCAAGCCTGTCCAGCAATTACCGCTGGCCTAGTAGCAAAGGGGGATGCCATGGCTGGGCAACCTGACCAGCGACAGCGTGCTACTGAGCCCAGGGTAGGCGGGCACTGCCAGGAGGAGGTGAGGGCTACCATCACCCACACACAGGCTTCACATGCCGCTATCAGGCAGCAAAGCCCTGAGATGGGTGCCACACCAGAGTTGGGGCTTCTGTGTACTGATGCGCAGCGCAAGTGGGGCGAGCTGGAGGCGACAATTGCCCAAACAGTGGCCTAAAGGGCAGTGCTGCAGCAGCAAGAGCCCGAGGCTGCATTATGGAAAGTTACTGACATCCTACCAGCCTTGGGTGGTATTTGTGACGATACGCAGCTCAAGATAAATGAGCAAGAGAAGACGTTGGCCCATGGATCCCTCTCTGATGGAGAGGACGTGCCAGGAGCAGCTGCGCTTGATAGAGAAACTTTGGTTCACTCCCTCAAGCAATTTAGCACTGCCTTGAGGCCGAGGCTGCCCCAACCAGGGGTTGATCGCGATGAGGAGGGTTTTACCATGGTGCTTTCACGGAAGACGAGGAAGAGGCGGGCCTATGTTCTGCTGCCCCGACAGATTCTAACACGGCAAGCTTCTAGGGCCATCGAGGTACCGCATCACCCTCTCATTAATGCATAATATGCTCATTTGGAACAGTCGGGGAGCGGCAAACACCGCTTCTGTCCGTCGCTTGCGAGCGTTAATCCAACTTCATAAAATTGTTGTTTTAGTACTCTTGGAGCCTCTTGCCGAGGCATCTAATATAGAAGTTTTGCGCGCAAAGTTATCTTTCGATTTTTGCTTATTTAATTCATCGAATAAGATCTGGATGCTCTGGCGATCTGGTTTTCATTTTACTGTGTTATATAATTCGGAGCAACTTCTCCATGTTATGGCGGGGCATGACAACTGGACCGAGACTGTTAATGCATCATTTATATATGCCAAGTGTACCAGGGCCGAAAGGCAGACCTTATGGTCCAAATTAAGCTCTATCACGAGATCGATCACACGGCCGTGGTTAGTGGGAGGGGATTTTAACGTTATCAGTACACTGGTTGAATACACGGGTAGGGCTCCTCAAGGTCTTGGGGCAATCTCTGATTTTAACATAGTCATTTCTAACTGCCGCCTACAAGAACTGCCTTTCACCGGCAGCTCCTATACATGGTCCGGTATTAGAGCAGGGACTCGAATCTGGAAGCGACTGGACAGGACGCTAGTCAACCAACAGTGGCTAGACTTCTTGCCGAATACTTCTGTTCAGCACCTCAACCGTACCAGCTCCGACCACTCGCCATTGTTAGTGAGCATGCGGCCTGCCAGTGCCAGTGTACCAAAACCATTCAAATTTCAAACATTTTGGATTTCGAACCCCGGGTTAATATCAACGGTACACAGTAACTGGGAGCTGCCGACACAAGGGTATGGTATGTACCGTTTGGCGTTCATGCTAAAGAGGTTGAAAACATGGCTAAGGCACTGGAGCAAACACCAATTTGGAGATATATTTCAAGCTGCTCGACAACACGAGATTGAAGTTCAGCAAAAGGAGGTCCTATATGAAGCCAATCCAACGGAAGAGGCGAGGGAGGCCCTTCACTGCGCACAAGGCCGTCGACTGCAAAGCTTACGCGTTCAAGAGGAATACTGGTGCCAAAAGACGCGTCTCCGATGGTTGAAGGATGGTGACTATAACGCACAATTCTTCCATGCCTCTGACCGGGAGAAAAGAACGAAGCTTGCAATTCACTGCATTAAAGATGGGGAGGGGGCATGGGTTGACGATGAGGAACAAATTGCGCGTGAGGCAGTTGATTTTTTTCAACGGCTCTTAACAGCCGAAGAAGTGGGGGGGATAGACGATTTGCTAATCGATGTCCCTGAGCTTGTTACCGTAGACCAGAATGTGGAATTGCTAAGGGAGGTAACAATGGAGGAGGTAAAAAGGGTTGTTTTCGAGCTCGACAAGGATAGTGCTCCAGGTACGGATGGCTACACAGGCGCCTTCTTCAGACACTGCTGGGATATTGTGGTGTTTGATGTTTGGGCAGCGGCTAGAGACTTTATGGCTGGCACACCGATCCCGAAAGGCATTGCTAGTACACTGATTGTTTTGCTTCCAAAGAAGCCTAACCCATCTACGTTTGCAGATTTTCGTCCCATTAGCTTATGCACCTTCGTCAGCAAGATTTTTACGAAGGTGTTAGCTAATAGATTGCGGGCCATCCTTCCAAGCATTATTTCTCAGGAACAATCCGCTTTCTGTCCAGGCCGGGATATAGCCGAAAATGTCCTCCTAGCACAAGAACTGGTGGCATCCATCAATCGGAAGGCTCGAGGTCACAATTGCATTTTCAAATTAGATATGATGAAGGCCTTCGACAGAGTGTCCTGGGGATTTCTGCGGCGGCTCCTCCAAAAATTTGGTTTCGATTATATATTTATTTCGCTCGTTTTGAATAATCGCTCTCAAAGCTGGTTTTCTGTCTTGGTAAATGGCAGGTCGAGGGGTTTTTTTCAGGCATCACGCGGGATCAAGCAAGGTGACCCCCTGTCCCCTCTTCTGTTTATTTTGGCATCTGAGGCTCTTAGTAGGGGTTTAAATGCACTGGTGGCAGGTGGTAGTGTCGCTCCTTATGCAATGCCGAGAGGCTGCACTAGTATCACACACTTGGCTTTCGCGGACGATATTGTCATATTTGCTCGTGGAGATAGGAGATCAGTGGCCAATCTGCTCCGTTTCTTAACGCTCTATTAGAATGGAGCGGGGCAATGGGTCAATGTGCAAAAGAGTTTCTTTATAGTGTCAAAGCGGTGTGGCACTGGCCAAATTCACCAAATCCAGTATCTAATAGGGTTCAAGCATGGCTCCTTTCCTTTTTCTTATTTGGGGTGCAACCTCTACGCTGGTCGTCGGAAAAGGGAGTTCTTCCACTTTTTGATTTAGAAGTTTGTTGCTAAGTTGGCGGGTTGGCAGAAGAAGCTTCTCACACAAGGAGGTCGCTCGATCCTAATTAAGCATGTTTTGTCCGCCATTCCCTTGCATGTCCTGGCGGTCATGGATCCTCCCAAAGCGGTGATCCAAAGCCTAGAACGGCTAATGGCCGGCTTCTTTTGGGGCCAGTCGGAGTTCGGGCCAAAACACCACTGGTGCTCCTGGAAGCACTTGTGCTACCCCACAGCTGAGGACGGGCTTGGGCTACGTTGCTTTGAGAACATACAGGGGGCTTTTAGCTGTAAACTGTGGTGGCGGTATTGCAATTCCACATCCCTATGGGCCGATTTCATGAGATCCAGATATAGTATGCACATCGGGGCGCAGCAGGTAGGATCCAGAGTCTGGAGACGAATGCTGGCTGTTCGCGACACGGTGGACCAATTCACGCAGGTTACAGAGTTAGATGACACAGTTCGGCGAGCCTGGGTCCTTACAACCTCCGGAGAGTTTACCGTCTCCTCGGCATGGGATGCTATTCGGCCTCAGCGGGCGTACCTTGGTTCAAGGAGGTGTATATGGGATTGTTGGCACCCTTGCAAAATTTCCATTTTCATGTGGAAGCTGCTCAATAACTACTTGCCTTTCCCTGAAGCATTGCGTAGGTTTGGCTTCCAACTCCCTTCCAAAGGTCAGTTCTGCCCACCGAAGAGTCTCAAGATCACATCTTGTCCGATTGCTCGCTTGCAACAGAGGTGCGGAATTTCTTCTCCAGGGTCCTTCAAATACCTATTCAGCCTTCCAATGGTGTCGTCTGCCGTTTGCAGCAATGGTGGCTTTACAAATCTCAAAGTACCGCTCGGGGTGAATTTTGTAGGGTACTGCCATCACTCATCAGTTGGGGACTGTGGAAGGCTAGGAACGTGGCAATGTACGAGGGTGTTAGGTTGACGTCAACACAGGTTTGTCAGAATATACAGGTTTTGCTACTCAGCATTTCCCAGTCCCACCCTTTCGTCCAGATGGCGCACGACGACAAGGAGTTGGTGCAATCGGGGTTGTTGCTTAGCAAGGCACGGAGGAGACAGAGGCTCCCGCGCAGGATCACATGGGTCATGCCGCCAAGCGGGTGTGTGAAGCTCAATATTGATGGCTCGTCCCTAGGAAATCCCGGACCGTCAGGAGCTGGAGGGGTGCTACGTGATTCAGATGGTACCATCCTCAGCGGTTTCTCAATGTTTTTGGGAGCAATGACAAATATGGAAGCAGAGGCCTTGGCGCTGCTAGAGGGCATATGCATCTCTGCTGCATTTCCCTGTTTGCACGTCGAAATGGATTCTCAAGTCTTGGTGCACATGGTCACTGGCAATGGAAGCGTTCCTTGGAAACTATGGAATACTATCTCGCGCATCAAAACCATAGCCCTAGGCCGGCAGATTATTTTTACTCACACCTATAGGGAAGCAAACGCAGTTGCGGATGCCCTTGCAAATCTAGCAAGTTCCACGCATACTTGTCAGAGATTTTCTCCTTCTCAAATCCCGGAATATATAAAGGGGTTAGCCCGCCTAGATAAGTTACAGATGCCTTATGTACGTTTGGCATAGGTTGCGTAGTGCTGTTATGTTACTGGCAGATTGTCAGCCTCGCCCACCGCAAACTTTTGGATTTCTAAATAAATTTTGGAGTGGCGCCCCCCCCATATACGGGGTTAGCCAAAAAAAATAGCATTTTTTGCGAAAATTTTTCATGATGGGTGGTAAGTTTTTGTTAAATTAATACAAGTGGCAAAAGTATTTCTGTTCATGTTCTAATAGTTCATATTGCTATTAAAACTATATATTAGTTTCCGAAATTACAAATCTAATGCAACACATCACTACACCTTAATCTTTTTCACATAAGTTTGTTTAGAATTGTATTTATTTTATATCTCACTCGTATCTGATTAATTTGGACGAAGGAAAATTGTATTGTTTTTAGCTCATAGTAATGTACATTTTAGTTATTTTATACTGTTAATTCTTAACAACATGTTAATTGTCATGCATGTTATTTTAGTTATTTTAGTTATTTTATTTCTGATGACTCATGCATGTTAATTGTCAATTTTGCATATAGTAGTAGTACTAATTTGTAAGGGAAACATGCATTACCTTGGATCTTTTGTAAATCAACATTCATTTTGCAAGTTCTAATAATTAATGCCCAATAGTCCTTATTTTGTTAATCAATTTATAAGTTAAACTAATTTAAACATCATAAAAATAACTGTATCCAATATTTGTAATGTATGCAATAAGTATTGAATAGTCAAATGAATAAGATAAGAAAAATATTTATTTTTAAAAGAATTTATTTAATTGGATTCAAGACAAAACTTCATACTTAAATCATCACCTTAAAATAACCAAAAAAATGTATAAATACACCAATACAATAAATTATTTCACTCACTTCCCAATTTGGAAACTCTTGCTTATGTCGAGTTAAATTTAACTAATAAGTTTATTCAATTGTATTTCTATGACTAGTTTAATGAAACTTATTAAATTGCCAAATTAAGAAAATTAACTTAATTATAAGGCTCGTAATCATACGACAATGAAATAATATCATTAGACAAAAGATCAAGAGAAATTGTGAGTGAAAAGTATGAAATTTAAGACAATTCGATGATGACTAATTTTGTCACTATCTACAACACATTGCTATAGTGACAACTTAGAGTTGTTAGTGCCGAGGGTACACGAATATAGCCATGACAAGGCAAAGTTGTCAAAGAAAAGACATAGAAAATAGTGACAACTTAGTTGTCACTGTTGTTTTCCCTAATTGTTCTCGCGCTTTTCAAAGTCAACTGGTGGGAATTAGTTATCGAAAACAATCCACAGTTGTCCCTGATGACTAAACTCCCACAAGGCAGTTGTGACGACTTGCAATGTTGTGACTAAAGGATCCCAATCAGTGATGACTTTTATGATGTCACTATGAAATGTTGTCACTAATGACCAATTTTCTTGCAGTGTTTTATAATGACGATAGTATGTTGTCACTGATAAACATCATTGACAATCCAGAAAAGTCGTCATAGAATACTACTACCAATAGTGATGAGGTTTAGCACATTGTCACTATTGTATTCTCCCATGTTCCAAGTGTTTGTTTGCAGGAATACACTTGTGACAACATATTGAAGTTGTCACTAACTAGTTGGATCAATCAGACAATTAAGATGAGGTGGGATGTCATGAGTAAAGTCTCACCTTTTTTGATGACTTTCTATCGTCACTAAAAAAAGTCGTCATTGAAGACCAATTTTCTTGTAGTGACTTTCTAAAATTTGGAAAATAATCACATGTTAACATGCAATGTGCATTGATGTACAGTAGAAATTATATTCTTCAAATGAAAAAGAAACTAAGCTAAGAAAAATATCATGCCTAATGTTGATCTTGATCCCTATATTTTGATGTTTACAAAACAAATGGATGATACTAATATTTCTTCAAGATATATTTTCAGTTATGAAGTTATTTGATTCCATGATCAAGTACAATTGAAAGATGACAAAGTATGCTGAAACAGTCGGACGCTCAAGATGTCAGGATCGGACGTCCGATAATCATTGCACAACTTCGGACGCATGCTTCGGACGTCCGATAGGATCCTTCGAAGTCGATGAAACTATCGGACCTATCGGGCGCTGAATATGTCTCTACCGGACGTCCGATAGAAACAAGATAATTTCTCAAATCTGTTTGTTTGCTGTCGGACGCATAAAGAGCTTGCACCGGACGTCCGAAAGAATTGAAGAAAATCTCTGAAACTCACTGCCTGCTGTCGGACGCATAAAACAGGGCTATCGGACGTCCGACACTCCAACGGCTAGTTGACTCTTCAGCTACTTTCTATCCGTTGGAAGCTTTAATGAGGCTCTTTCTTGGTCCTATATAAATAGTGGTTGATCAGATATTTCATATAACTTTGGCACACTGAAGATACAAAAGATCTAGAGAGATTTTAGTGAGAAAATACTCCAAAAAGAATATTTGTAGTCTTAGTGGTGTGAGGTTCATTGTAAGTTTTTCATTTGTGAGTGAATCTTTCATGAGTGTAGCTCTGTGAGGGTTGTCCTGAGGGATAGTAAAACGTCCTGGCTTGACCGAGTGCTGCTTGGGGCAAGGAGGAGGTGAACCTTCCTTTGTACACAAGAGTGATTGTAATTCATCAACTTGAAGTAGCTTGTTTCAATTAATCTACAAGCTCAAGAGGAGTTGGGTAATTAATTGGTTTGCAATCCTTTCCTTTTTATTTACTTACTGTTTCGTTTATTATCTTTACATTGGTTGTTTTGGGCCTTACAATTGGTATCAGAACTTGGTCTCCTAGAGATTAAGCTCAATCGGCTTTGGAGTAAAGATGACAACCAATAATGCTATGTTTTTTGAAGGACATTCTGTTATTAGACCACCTGTGTTTAATGGGTCAAATTATATGAGTTGGAAAGAAAGAATGATTATCTTTTTACAATCTATTGATATCGAATTGTGGTTTATTATTAGTGAAGGTTCATATGATGCCTCTCTTATAGATGAAAATACTCATGCATCTAGACCGAAAACAAGAAGTGAACTGACTGCTGTGGATAGAGCTCATCTCACCTTAAATGCAAATGCCATGAATGTGTTATATTGTGCATTAGACTCAAATGAATCTATTAGAGTCAAGGGGTGCAAGTCAGCTAAAGAAATTTGGGACAAACTGAAAGAAATTCATGAAGGTAGTGAGAATGTTAGAGAACAAAAGAAGTCCATTCTAGTTACAAAGTATGAATCTTTCAAGATGGAATCTCATGAAAATGTTGATCAAATGTATTGTAGATTCAATGAGCTCATTAAAGATTTAGAGGTGCTGGAAAAAGAATATTCTCTTGGTGAGAAAAATAGAAAAATCCTGAATGCCTTGTCCAATGATTGGGAAAATAAAGTGACTGCTATTGAGGAGGCTAGAGATTTGAATACTATGCCTATTGAATCTCTTATTAATTCTCTTACCTCTTATGAGCTGAAACTTAAGACTAAGGTGCAAGAGGAAGAGGATGCAAAAGTGCGAAAGAATATTGCTCTAAAAGCCTCACAAGATGAAGATGATTCTGCCTCCCTAGATGAAGAAGATGTGGAAAGTGATGACAATGATATCGCTCTCATCACAAGAAGTTTCAAACGAATATTCAACAAGAGGAGATTCAGAAATGGTGGACCTAGCAATTCATTCCCAAATCAGTTCAACAACTCGAGAAACAAAGGGAAGCTAGAGTTCAACAAAAAGCAAACTGATCAGTGCTTTGAATGCGGCCAACCTGGACACTATGCAAGTGACTGTCCAGTGATGAAGAAGAAAGAAGGAAGAAAACCAAGAATAAACAAATTTCAATTCACATGGAATGAATGCAATTCCGATGGAGAATTTGAAGAGGAAGATCAATCTGCTCAATTGGCTTTCATGACCATTGGAGATGATGAGGTAACATCTTCTAGCTCTCAATTTGAAAGTGATGATGAAGATGATGATGATCTTGAATCTTTCATTATAAAATTGCATGATAGTTTGAAAGAATATTATGTTAGAAACAAGGAGTTAAAACAGAAAATTAGTTTTTTGCTTCGAGATAATGCAAATCTTTTTCAACAAAACAAAAAGTTGAAAGCTGAAAATGATTACTTCAAAAAAAGTGAGACTGCTTTACACTTGGATCTTGATAGAAAAACAAGTTTTTGTGAAATGTTCAAAAGGGAACAAGATGATTTGAAAAGAAGAATGGATGATTTAAATGAATTGCTTCAACATAAAAAACAGGACTGTTTTCAAAGTAATAAATCAAAACCTCATTTTAAGATAAATTCTGCTGCAAATGAGTTTGCTTTCCATAGGAGAAGACAAGTAAAATTTATTAAACCTGTTCATATAAATAATTCCCTGATTATGTGTAATTTCTGTTGTCAAAAAGGTCACATGAAAAGTGATTGCTATGTGAGAAAAACTATAAAAAAAGGCATGAAATGCATGTGGATAGTTAGACATGATGCTAATTTTAACAAGTAGGAGTTTTTGTCTAATCATTGCAGTGATTCTTGTTCAGAATATTTTTTCTTTTGATACTTTGATCTGAGTTTTCGCTGATATCTTTGAATACTACTGAATCTATATGATGTCAAAAAGAGAGATAAAAGAATAATGCTGATCTCATGATGATTTGCTGTTATTGCTGTCATTTCTCTATTTTTTCTTGGAATATTGAATTCTCTGTTATTGTTGCTGGATTATAGCAGTTGATTTTTACTCTTATAATGACAAAAAGGGGGAGAAATGGATGCAATGTGTAAGGGGGAGTTATTCTGAGATTATGAGTTTGGCTCTTAAAAGTTTTGGTTGCAATGATTGAGGGGGAGCTTATACTTATTTTTGTTTCTTTCTATCCATTGTTTTGTCATCATCAAAAAGGGGAGATTGTTGATCTTGATCCCTATCTTTTGATGTTTACAAAACAAATGGATGATACTAATATTTCTTCAAGATATATTTTCAGTTATGAAGTTATTTGATTCCATGATCAAGTACAATTGAAAGATGACAAAGTATGCTGAAACTGTCGGACGCTCAAGATGTCAGGATCGGACGTCCGATAATCATTGCACAACTTCGGACGCATGCTTCGGACGTCCGATAGGATCCTTCGAAGTCGACGAAACTATCGGACCTATCGGGCGCTGAATATGTCTCTACCGGACGTCCGATAGAAACAAGATAATTTCTCAAATCTGTTTGTTTGCTGTCGGACGCATAAAGAACTTGCACCGGACGTCCGAAAGAATTGAAGAAAATCTCTGAAACTCACTGCCTGCTGTCGGACGCATAAAACAGGGCTATCGGACGTCCGACACTCCAACGGCTAGTTGACTCTTCAGCTACTTTCTATCCGTTGGAAGCTTTAATGAGGCTCTTTCTTGGTCCTATATAAATAGCGGTTGATCAGATATTTCATATAACTTTGGCACACTGAAGATACAAAAGATCTAGAGAGATTTTAGTGAGAAAATACTCCAAAAAGAATATTTGTAGTCTTAGTGGTGTGAGGTTCATTGTAAGCTTTTCATTTGTGAGTGAATCTTTCATGAGTGTAGCTCTGTGAGGGTTGTCCTGAGGGATAGTAAAACGTCCTGACTTGACCGAGTGCTGCTTGGGGCAAGGAGGAGGTGAACCTTCCTTTGTACACAAGAGTGATTGTAATTCATCAACTTGAAATAGCTTGTTTCAATTAATCTACAAGCTCAAGAGGAGTTGGGTAGTTAATTGGTTTGCAATCCTTTCCTTTTTATTTACTTACTGTTTCGTTTATGATCTTTGCATTGGTTGTTTTGGGCCTTACACCTAACTCATGTAGAAGATTTCATGATGAACCTTTCAGAACATGATCAAATTGCAATAGATTCCTTCATCACTTAGGATCAGTGTTTAGGAAAAAGGATCACCCTTTCTCGTTGGCTCATCTTTCAAGACCAATCAAATGGGTATTGTTCCCAATTTTCACGTGGCTAAGAGAAATGATATTTAAAAATGATATGTCAAGATATGTCTTGCTTTTATGACCAAATTGCATCTAACCCATTCAATATCACAGTTTGGTGAAAGCAAATAGTTTTCCATCCTTATTTCTTATGAAACCTCAATTAACATATAAACTCTATAAACTTGTAATATATGGGTAGAAGAGATAGCTAAATATATGGAAACAAGTTATGACCTTGTGATTACGAGTGATTGGTAGATCCTTTAGAGGCATGATCCTTACTTCAAGTTGTCATGAAAGATAAGTCAGCAATGGGCTTTATGAACTTGTAATGTGACGGGAAAATGATAGTTAAAAGAAATAAGATTTCCAATGGTGCCGCACTTAAGATCACATTCCTTCCAAAATTGCCTCAGTTTTGGGTTCAAAGACCTTAGACTCCATTTTGACTTTTATCATCAATCACTAGAGGGATTTTGATATTTAGTTTTTCCCCTTTTTTTTCTTTTCTTTTTCACAACACTTTCTTTTTCCTTTTTTTTCTTTGCTTTTTCTTTTTTTTTTGGCCAATGCTAAAGCCTCAATATCAATGATAGAATAAAAAATTCCCTAACTTTTAGGAGATAGATGCTCTTTTTTTTAATGCTTCATGTCTCTTCCAAAAAATTTAGCATCTTTACTATTATTGAAAATTCTCAAATCTCCTTCCCAGTGTGGGGTGCGATCGTAAGTGTTTTTGAAATGAACTATCAATTTAAACTCAAATGAGGATACAAAGGGTAAATAGTGTTTAGATAGTAGAAAAGATGGCTAAAACATCATTCTCACGTTACATGACAACCAAAGTAAAGTATAACTCATTAGGAGAATCTATTTCCTTTGGATATTTGAAATTTTTTCCAATTGTAGGGTTGTGATCATTAAGGTTCTTATTTGAAACGAAATTGTACTTTTGATGGCTCAAATAGGAGAACAAACGATAAAATCTATATAGATAGAGAAACAAACACATAAATTATCATCCCATATTTTAAAACAAATAAGAGTAATGACCATTTTTGCTTTCAACTAAATGTAGATTGAATCTGGTTAGACACATTGGGTTTTTCCAAAGTAAAAATTGCCTCACTTTAAAGTTTGTCAATTATGGTGACTGATTCTGGAGGTTTGATAGAATTGGAGAAAATATGAATAACAAAAATGAAAGAAAAAAAGTATCGTTGTTGGTCTTTTAAGATTAACTATCAAATTTGAGTGACCTCTTTTGATTTCGATCGCTCTCATCGAATAGTCTGGACTACAAATCTAGTGCATGCAAAGATTTTACAAAGCTAAACATACACTTGTAGTTTCATGCAAGAGATTAGGCATCTCAACTTATTCTTGTTTCTTAAAATCCATCACGAAATCTCCCAATGAGCAAATAAAGAAAGAAATGTACATTAATATATACAAAATAATAATTGTTTAAATGAAAAAATTTAGGGATAATTGTAGAAACCTCCCCTGAGGTTTTTGATACTAGCACTCACCTCCCTTGTGGTTTAGAAAATAGTACTTACCACCCTTGAACTTAAGGTTTGTGTTGCAAATTTAGTCCATGCTAGAAAAGTTACCATTAAAAAAATTTTTTAAGGAGTGAAATGAGAAATTTGTACTAGATGCTGCTTGCCAAGTTTATTAACAGAAAAATGATAAAATATGAAAAGCTATTAAGAATTAGCAAAATTCAAGGGGTATAAGTGCAATTGAATGAAGTTTACCAACAATACATGAAGCAACGGTGGATACTAACGGCTAATTAAATGACTTTATATTCAAGTTTTTGCAGCAAAATTTATAAAAAATACATGTCACTTTTAAAACCCTCTATTAGTAATATAAATAGCTATTTGTAGAGATAACACAACTGCTTATATTGTCAACACCAATTATATACAAAAAAAAAATATCGCTGAACAATCAGCTAATTAACAGCATATTTAAGCATCACTAAAAGTTACTGAGTATGAGATAAGCCTAATTACATGTAATTAGAAGTGCATACTAATAAGATAAAGTTATGTTTAATAAATGAAAACTACAATAAGTGCATTAGAATCACGTACTTAAACTGTTGCTGCTGCTACTATGTCCGAATTATAGGGTTATAACTGTATTAATCGAAAAAGATGTAACAACTTGAAAAGTAGTAGTAGGCTAAAGTAGAGGAGGTTTTGGAATAGAAATAACTTGAGCAGATATATTTGTGCAAGTTCTCTTTATACTTACTTTAGTAGAAGTTCGAAAATTGCTTACTGGTCTTCCTCTCTGTAGTTGTATTAAATTAGACTTAAATTGACTGATTTGAAGAACATAATATAGAAACATGTACGCGGTTTTCTCCCCTCAATTGGCACCATTCCTTAGTCTTGCTTACAATGGCTAATGACTCACAGGTAATCTAGTTTAATTAGTCACTCAATTTGTTGACAAAAATAATTTTTCTTTTCTAAAATTCTTTCATTAAGTTCTGCAATTAGTTAGGGTATAAAAGTAAAATCATACAATTTATTATTAGGGTCCAATTTCCTCCTAGGGGAGGTTAGTGCAATTTTAGAAATTATAAGGGAGGTGAGTTCTAGTGTTAGAAACCTCAGGGGAGGTTTCTGCAATTATCCCAAAATTTTATTATTACAAATGTTTGAAACAAAATTTTTGCTCAAATATAATACAAATGAGAAAAAAAATCTCTAAAGAACACACTTTCACACATATACACACGCTTTCTATCTCCTTTCTTTTAAGACAAAATGTGTTAAAAACAACAAATCAAGATTTTTTTTACGAGCAACTATATCATGAAATCTCTTAGATACTTTAGACTAGCACTTCCAGATAGATTCTCCATATTTTTACATTGTAGGATCTGCCCAAAAATCAATAATACTTCTATTTTTTTAAACTTTATCAAACCAACATTGTTGTCAATTATGAGAAAATCATTTTGCTTTACTAAAATATCTTTTATGAATGCAGGGGAGGGGGAGAAAAGAAAAAGAAAAAGAAAAATACCTAGAATGACAAGGGTTGATATGCATGTCTTATGGGGAGCCCTTTTATACTAAGGGTTGACCTAGTATGAAAAATGCAGTTCCTTATGGTAGGCACCATACAATACTTGATGGATCTAATCATTTTACTGACATTCAACTGAAAAACAATTTGAAAATTTGACTAATTCCAATGGCAGGAGATATCTTACCTAATAAGATGAGGACAAAGTTCGAATGGATTAATCACTTTGATTGACACATAAAAGACAATTTAGTATGAAAGAGTCTACTCTTGAAAGGATTGCGATGTCTTAACTAGTTTCTTCAATAAAGCATGGATCAAAACCCTAAAAAAAAAAAAGAATAAATCGGTCAAATGGATTGAATGGAATTGATGGTTTATTCAAAAATCGATTAGATTACCCGTCCATTTGTAGTTTCAAATTTCACAATTTTCATTGCAATGCATTAGTCTATGAGTCTTCTAAAATTAAAATTTGGTCTCCATGTATTTATTATCTTAACAATGAAGAATCATCTATGAATTTCTTCAACTTAGTGTCCTTTACGCAAGGGATTTACCAATTTTGACAAAATGGCCAAAAAGTGAATATTAGAGACTTATATTCTAATACGCAACATCTGCTCCATCATCTTCAATGGCATCATCATGGAAAGGATCGGATCTTACCTTACCTCGTGCACTACCCCTTTGGATGATATAAAAAATATAAACATGCAAATCTCATTGGATTATATATCTGAGACAAAAGGATAGTTTATTAGTAATATGGGATTCCTTAAGTGACATTCCCCCTATGATTAATGCATGATGATAATTTATTAAAGCAAATAAATATGCAACACAATAATTGAAACATGACCTAAATGTACCCCATTTAGATGTTGGGGTAAGCCTAAAAATGACATGCACTATATACATAGTATTAATACAAGAAATTGAAATTTAAACGTGTAATAATCTATTTATAAAATGTAGTCTGGCCTAAATGAGTATCATGTCAAGACTCTTATTTTTAGGGCTTATGAATGCAAGATAAAAGAAGAAAACAATGGTTAGTTTATTTGATAAACAACAAATAATACACTAGAGCAACAAAATGATACAAAAAATATAAGGTAAAGAAAGAGGAATTGAATCCCTTCTCTAGTCTCTAGTGTTCTTAATAGAGTAAGATAGACTCTATCCTAAAAGATTTCTAATATGGATGCATGAGGTTGAGTTCATTAATGCATCTAGACTCGACAATATTTCAAGTCCCCAAACCTTTAGACAAAAGGGTAAATGGTCATCAATCCCAAGACCTCTAGTTGGTGGCTCAACTAATCTCCCAAACATTGTTACGTGCATGTCGTGCCACTGCCACATCTCCAAATGGATCGATCCTAATTCTAATAGGGAGGATTGGTGTGATAACTACTAAAAGAAAAATAAATGGTTATATAAAAAGAATAACGTATGCACGTATGAAGTATTCCTTTGAAAGGAGGGATTTATTAAACACATATGAAGACTCTAGAGTAATATCACCTCCCACCCCAAAATGGCGCGATACGAATAAGTAAATACAACAAATCATTCATTATATATGCGAATAACGGGGGACAAATATGCATTTGAGATGCAAGAAACCCTAGAAAATTAAAAAAAATGCAACCTAAATATCCAAATGTGATATATAAAAAGGTTAGAAATGGAAAAAGGTCAACTAAACCAAGTGCTTGGACTTACTAGAAGGTCTCCAATTGAGTCGCCAAACTATCATGCCCCTTTTTTGGCATAAAAGAGAAAGTGTTAAAAACATTTTTTTGATTTTTTTTAGAAAATAAAGAAAATTGGCCTAAAATGGGATTTAAAATATGTGACGGTTTGGACTCAAAATAATAGTTTAAAAAGGATTTTTAGAAAAAGATAGTCATCGCTTGACAATGACTTTAGGTGTACCAAATCACTCAAAAAAATGTTTTAAAAATAAAAACAAATAAAACCCTTTTTAGACAACTCCAAATCTTTGAATACGAGAGAAAAGAGTTTGAGCGTCATGGTTAAAGAAAGAGAAGGCAAAAATTTTGATTTAAGGCACCCTTTCAATTTAGTTAAGGCTAGTTGCAAGATTTAGTCAAAAAGTTTTCTAATTTAACCTATAAAACTTATCACATTTAAATGCTTCTATATGGATATAAACCTAGACCTAGGGCGTATCGAGAAGGATGAAATGTCTTTTCAAGGTTTAATTGGTGCAAATGACATTAATTGTGAACCCCAAGAATGATCTCTAGAGGAGGTCACAAATATACAAAAGATGAGATTCGACAAAAATAAAATTATGCTATACAGACAAATATACATGTCCTGGATAGAAAATTATGCAACATAATGGGTGCGGGGTGTGACGACTTGAAAATTTGCTTCTATTTTCTTATAATTCTCTCTTATTTTGAATAAATTATTTTATAATTCCTTTTCTACTCATTTTATTCCCTCAATAATTATAATAAATAATAGAATTAAGAGTTTTACTTTTAGTTTTATAGTTAGAGCAAATTAGGGTTTTTACGCATTTTAGTCGTGTGACCACTTGGTGAGATGTGTGTACTAAATTTGATGGATAAGAGCAAATATTAAGTAGGAGGAAGTTGTGACAGCCCCACCTCCCCCTAAGGCGAACCAGAGGGTTCGGCGGACCGCCTGCCCAGCTCTCGCCGAGACTCAGTCGTTCACTTCAGTCCTCAATTAAAATTGAAATAAAACACAGGAATAAGTATAACGACAATCCAAAACTTAACGCAAAACTTATGTACATTAGAGTACAAACATCGAATATACAAAGGTTCTCAATTCTTCATACATCCAACCCGTGCCAAGCACTAGAGCGAGAACCATTACAAAAGAAAACCAAGAAACTAGTCTAGGCTAGTCTATCCAAAACTCCCGTCCTGGCTCGCCTTCCCTGTTAAGGAAAACAAAACCAAAGGGATGAGTTAAAAGCTCAGTGAGGTTCCGAACACATAACCAAACAATCAATCCAATACATTAAACATAGAGTATCAATAATTCAAGAAACATTTACAATGGAAAGCGATAATAACACATTCATTAAAAGGATACGGGCTCACAGGGAGCCATGCTTTCGTTCGTTCATTCGTTCTCCTGACATTTCCCCTTATTCCTCCAATTGTTTGAAAATGCATTTTTGTAAGTAAAACTCTCGTTCGTTCGTTCGTTTCATTTCATTCACCCCCTCCTGGACGTTGGCCAGGCTCCACCAACCTACAAGGTAATACTCGAGTATACCAATGTTCACACCCAGGGTTACCATATCGCCCGACCGAGTCTGCTTCTGGCTCGAGTCGATCGGTAACGAAGGGCAGGGCCCAGTTCAGTCAAACGGCTTACATTCATGCACAACTAGCATTTAATCATTTAATCATTGAAAATTTCACATTTATTTAGGTCGAGTGCGATAAAGTACACACTCGCCTAGAAAACTTGTTTTAACAATCATTGAAAGCACTTAACACATTATCAATCAATAATAACAAGCCAATAAGTCAAGGAAATATAACAAACAAGGAACACTCACTTATATACGCAAAACAACGTGCAAAATATCCTTCCGGATATTATCTTTAGTCACCAAGAAAACCTAAGATTAAACAAGAAAGAATATTACAGCTCATCTAACACAAACAATTAGGTGAAATCAAAGAACTCGACAATTGATGAGTAGAACGTATAAAAGACTTTAAAGTGAAACGAGGACATTTGGACCCGTGGACAAAAATAATTAGGGTTTCATAGTCGAAACGTAAAACCCAACTCAAAAGGGTTATAAAATTTTTCAATGGAAACACTTGAACCAAAGACAAGTCGGAATCCAACTAGATAGGCTAAGAAATACTATTTTCGAGATCATTTATATAGTTCAAAATCATCTCATATTCAAGTAGATATTATAGACTAAATGTCTGAATGAAATTCATGTAAAAGGGAGGACAAAATACCCAAGAAAACCCTAAACCACTCCTTATTATTTGGTAAGTGTAAGTAAACATTTGGAGTTTCCAATTGAAGAAGGATCATGTTTTAAGATGGAAAATGGTCATAGTATTTGCCAAACGAAAATATACAAATTCAAATAGAAACTTAGCCCTCGAGCGAAAATTTGGTCAGCACGCCCTTTGTATTTACCTATTTTTCCAACCATTTATGGCTTCATTGTTTTTCTCAATCAATCCCAAAGTCACACACAATATCATCTCATTTCAATAGCCATTCCATAGGCTCAAAGTCATATAAGTACAAAAATCAAGCTAACAACATGTGCAGAAATGAAGTTTAACAAAAGACAGATTTGACGGGTTTTACGTAACGGACACATCCGAAGCTATGCTTATCGGATTGGGATGTAATTTATACCGTTTCGAAGCCAAGACAGAGGGCTACAATTTTGATGAATACCACTTAGTCCAAATTCTAGTGTAACCTAGTCAAATTCCCAATTCCCAGAACCAAGTTCCAACTAATCAGCTAATTAACTGTACTACCTTTAAATGGCCATATCTCAGGTTACCGAAGTCCGTTTAAGGCGTTGTTGGAGGCGTTGAAAAGCTAAGACAAAGGCCTACAACTTTTATGTTTTATGCTAAGGCTAGTTCGACCTCTAACAAGGTGAAATAGAACCGGGCAGAAGCAGGGCAGGTTATCATCCAAGCTGGAATTCATGCATTCAAGTGCTAATCTTCCACAAAACAACATCTAAAGCAACTAAAAACCACTAATAAGCAATTAATTGAAGCAAAGAGGATGTTCTTGGTAAAATACCTTAAAACCACAAGAAAGGTAGGAGCTTAATCTTTCCTCCTCCAAAACAACTCCACCAACACCTTTAACCTACCCTAATGATCACTTGTATGGTGTGGTTTGTTATTTGGTTGGTTGAAACTCAAGATTTGAGCAAATTTGGAAGCTAGAAATTGAAGAGCTCTCTCTTGTTTTCCTCCTCAAGAGGTTCAGCCAAGACACAAGAAAAATGAGTGAAAATTGAGTCAAAATTGATTTTAGGAAAGTTAAGAAGGTCTTGGTCAAATCCAACATCCAATGGGTTTGTGACACTTGGCACCTTGCTTGCTTAAGCTTATCTCTTTGTCTCTCTAATACTAATCCATATAGGTAACTTTGTGAGAACCCGTAAATTTTCGTATTTTCTAGGATTTTATTTTATTTAATCGCACATTTTTCTGTAATTTCTTTATTAGAAAATTTTCTAACTCGTTTTATGAGTAAATAGGGTTTTTAAAACATTTTTATAGTATAATTGAGTTCATGAGATTTTTGGAGCGTATATCGGGCGTGGGACCCGCTAGTGTGGTAAATTCGGCCAACTAGGTTAAGTTTAGTATACCGGGTTTATTTTACCAGGTGTTAAGAGATAAGTAGAGGTTCCCAAATGGATTGGTGTGAGAGAGACAATAGGATAAGTATGCATTAATAAGGGCGACAAGTGTCACCTTGTGATGGAATCTTAAGTTTTGACCACTATTCATAACTTTACCATTTAATCAAAATTAGCCAAAAATCATCTTCATTCTTTCCCCTCTTGGCTGAATTACTCTAGGGAGAAAAGGAAAAAAATCTTCAACTTTCTTCATCTCAAATCTTGCTCAATCATCCAATCTAACCGAATAAACTTGAGTTTCCTCCATAAAACTCCTTAGTTTAGTGGTATTAAGGTTGGTAGTGAAGTGGTTTGGAAGGCTAAGGTACCAAGTTGCTTCTTTTCTTGGGTTTGCAAGGTAAGTGACCAAGGAACCTTTCCTTTAATCTTGTTAATGTTCAATTGATGGCTTATGAGAGTTAAATAGATGGTTTTAGGTGTTGTTTCATGCCTTGTGGTGGAAATTGGTGAATTTTCATATTTATTCATGATTTTCTGTTTTCATATGATTAATATTGTGTGGTCATGGATGATGGTCTAGTATGGGTTAGAATGAAGCCTTGGTATGATAATTGTAATGATTAGTGGAAAATTTCTTGTTTGAAGCAAAAATTTCCAGAATTAGGGTTTCTATTAGGCCTGTTCTGCCCAGTACTGTTACCCCTAGTTAGAGGCCGAATTGGCCTTAGCACAAAACATGAAAGTTGTAGAGAATGATGTTTTATAGTTTCCTACAAAATTTCAGCTCACGTATCCTATGAAAAGACCAAAATACCCCTGCTGCCCTGTTTCTATCCAAACATGCTAATCAGCTTCTGTAATTGGTTGTTGTGACCAGGAATACTACTGATTTGGTTGTCGATGTCTTCTTAAGACTTAAAACCTTGTATCTTAGATTTCAAATGGCTTTGGAATCACTTGAATTGGAGTTGTATATGCTGAGATATGACTGAATGAATTAGGACTGCCACAGTAAACTTTGAATTGGAAAATCTGGAGTTGTTTTGGTAAATTTGACCTAGTTAGGGTGAGAACTGGACTGAGTGGTCTCATGAAAGTTATAACTCTCTATCTTAACTTCGAAACGGTGTAAATTTCACCCCAATCCAATAAGTGTAGCTCCAGTTGTGTCCGTTCCACTAAATGACATCAAAACTGTCTTTTGGTTCTAGGGTTTATAATTGGGGCTTTTCTAGGGTTTCTTTGTTGAGCTACCATTTGGTTGTTTTGAAGGGTATTCTGGCTCTAATTAAAGGTGTTTGATAAATTGTGATTGGGTGTTGAGGTTTGGTTAGAAAGTAAAGAAAGACAAGGGGAAATGCTGTCAAAATTTTCGTGGAGCTTCTGCACAGTCTCGGAAAATTTGCTATATTTTGATGTAGGAATGTCAGAATTGAGTTCCGTTTGTTGCATTTTAAACTAGATTCATAGGGCTATAAACCAGGTAAATTTCAGACCCTGTTTCTATCTGTGCAATTTATGGTGATTCTTCAAATTTGAATGAAATATTGTACCTGTTCTGTCTTCCACCGGATAAAGCAGCAACTTGCGACTTGAATTTGACTGACTTGCGTTCCGAATCTTACAATGGTGTTCTCTGGAAAGTTATAGGCCTTTGAATGTATTTTCCAATGGTATAACTTTTACTAATTTTGGACTTACAAAACTTGAGATATAATTTTTCATATAGGGTTGTACGAAACTGGAAAATCCTGTTTTCCTAGTATCGACTTTACTTTCATTTTCTACTTCAAATTTGGAGTTGGTCAGTCATTGTAGGTAGGGCTTTGAGGTTGTTCATGCCTTTAAGACTAATTGTTACCTTTTCACTCCGAGGTCACCTCTTTGCTTTGCATTAATGGCTCTTTTGACTAGGCATATGGCTCGTAACCGAATCTCACTTGCGAATTCCATACTAGGTCTTGGAGTCGAGTCTTAAGTGTTTGCCTTGATTGTTTTAGGAGGTGCCGATGATAAAAGCCACACTTGGGAAGGAAACTTTTGAAGTTATCCTTATTTGAACTGGTGAGTGTACCACCCCCTTGCATTGTTGCTATTTGAGTTATCTGTACTTGAAATCTATGACATGAATAACTATGAATCTTGTTTAGTTCATTGAGACGAGGGTGTACTTTATCACACTCGTTCTCTTGCCTGTGTTGTACCAACTGAAATCTATTACTTGTACTTGTTATGAACTTGAGCTTGTTACTTGCACTTGTTATAATGTCGTTTGGAAATGTGTCCAACGACCTCCTTGTTAAACCTGAGCTAAACCTCATGGGGAGTTAATTAAATCGAGCCATGCAAGGGCTTGGTCGAGGAAATTGACAATCCGTGGGTGCCTGTTTTTATGGAATCTTTGAGTATTGAGACTCTTGATTCCGGTATACTCGAGTATTACCATTCCTGTTTCTATTTGGCGTTCAGGCCCGGTAAGGGGGTATGATTGGTGAACGGGATTTGGCGATAAAGTGGTGTTCTACTGGACTGGTTTCCTTATTTGAAAGTTGACGGAGGGTCAACGTAGTCGGATCAAGCACTGCAACGGGGAATTTGGCTCCTGAGAGATACCTGTATCCTTTTATTTAAATTTTTTTGTTCCTCTCATTATTTGGTACACCTATGTGATTAATTGAGCATGAAGTTCCTTGGTTTTTGACTGTTATTATTTTGGTACCTCATTGAGCTCCTAACTCACCCCGTTTCGTTATCCTTGTTTTCCTTACAGGAAACCACCTTTTGGAGACTCTGATATTTTGAAGCATGAGTTGAGCTAATTTTAGTATTCTTTTCTATAGGTCCTCGATGGTTGGAAAACCTTAAATGTATTTTAACTAAACAATTCCCTTTTGAATTGTAAATTTGCAACTATGTGTATATAAAAGTGTTTAACCATGTTCCTAAGTTGATTGGGTTTGGAAATGTTCTTTTCTAAGGTTATCTAAAGTTGTTGTGCTTGATTGGGTTTCGAATAGTGAATGTTATCTTCTCGAAGTTCTTTTGAGCGGTTGGTAGGGTTTACGCTCGTTCCGGATCCGTAGTCCCGGCGAGAGCTGGGCAGGCGGTCTGCCGAACCCTTTGGTTCGCCTTAGGGGGAGGTGGGGCTGTCACAAATTTCTAATTATCTCTTAGCACCTTGTAAAATAATATCACTTAACCAAACTCCAACAAGTTGTCAAAAATATATCACATTTACCGCACTAGCAGGTCCCACGTCAATAATACACTTGAAATTAACATACACTAACTCATATTAGGAAGATGATTTTAAAATTGTACTTACTTGTAAAAATGCATAGAAAATTTAATATTTTCAAGGAAAGTATAAAATATAGTCAAAGAAATAAAATAATGCTGAGAAAATGTGAAAATTTTTGGGTCCTCACAAAGTGTGTGATTAGAAGTGCTAATAATAAATTAGTGAATCATAAATTAAAACACAAATACGAGAGAGTTAAGGAAAATAGGCTTGAACCGACATTCACCGTTTGCTACCGATCGAATATACCACTTGACCACTATTTTCTTGCCCTAATTCTATTGGTTTTATTTCAGCTAATCAGCCCCTAATTAACCCCTAAAGCAGCCGAAAATCTTGACCAAAGAAAAGGGAAAAAGAAAGCAAATCTTGAGGGACAAGTGGCGACCATCCAAGAGGGTTTGACCAAGATATTTTCCTTCCTTCTTATCTTCGATTTTTGGCTCACTTTCTTCCTCATTTCTTCATGTTGGCTGAAAATAAAGAGAGGGAAAAGAGAGAAGGAAACTTACCATTCCAACCTTAATTTTAGCTTTGTTTGAATTGAATCACAACAACCAAACCGATTAAACTTGCATCTTGGTGCTTAGGAAGCTAGGAGTGGCGAAAGTTTTGGAAGAACTAGCTTGGTTCCTCACTTTCAAGAAGGTTTGGTAAGGTATAAGTCTAAAACTTCCTTTTATCTTTCTTAATCTTGCTAACCATGCTATAGAAGCTTTGAATCTTGGACTATTATGGATGATTTTCTAGTTTGGGTTGTTTATTGAAAATTTCAACTAGGGTTTGCTATTTTAGCCTTGATTTATGTTGTTCAACTGTCTTATGTTGGTATGGAGCTTGGATATGGAATTTGTGAGGTGATTAGTGGCATGATTATGACTTTTTAGTATTAAAAGATGAATTTCCAGCTTTGATGAGAAAATTTCAGATTTGGTAGTGTTTGAATATTTGCAAGAAATAAGTTATATTTGGATGGTTTTTAGCCTAGATAAAGAGCTATCTTGATATGCTTACTTGTGGTGTTTGAATTGGGTTGATTTGAGAAAAAACATGAAGCCTTAAATGGCTCAAAAATTGGACAAATACAAAGGGTATGCTGCCCAAATTTTCATTCGAGGGATAAGTGAGTGAACTTGGAACTTGAACGGTGATTCAGGGATGAATTGGACTTCAGTTGTCTAGGGTATTCAAGTTTCCTTTAGTAGAAGTACATAAACTGATTTTTTACCAAAATTTATATACTTTTAAAGGTGAAGTAGCGACCACTTTAAATACGATTTCCTAACTTTTTTAACACCAAGTTGCGAACTTATAAGTGTGAGGACCCAAAAAATTTTCTTATTTTAATCTCATATTGTTGGCTTATTTAAATAATTAATTACCCATTTTCTCCAAATAATTTATTTCAACCCTTTTTGAATCATTTACATGGAACTATGACTTGCATATATTTTTAAAATGTCCCATTAATAAATTTAATTTTCGGAAGCCATTTAGTGAGATTTAGTGAATATGTGTTTGGAGGCAATATTCGATTTGAGAGTACAGTGACCTTGGAGATTTGAGAACTAAAGCGTTAGTCTTAAAATAGGTATTTTTATGTTTAATTACCCTAGTATTGGTAAGTTATATTATCGTTACAAGAATTTCTTAGAAATTGCGCTTTATTGCGCGCGAGTCTGAAGTTCGCGTTTTCACGCACGTGACTAATTGAAGGACTTTAGAAATTATTTTTAAACTACTAAGAGTGAATAATTATATTATTAAAGGAATTATATTTGGAGGTTTAGTGCACAAGTGAAATAAAATCCGAGAGGAAACGGACATGAAACGCACGTGTGCGTACACTATTCAAAGTTGACTTTTGCTCAAATTTGAACCACGAACCACCAAGCTTCTCCAAGAAGCTTTAGAAATCAGAACACACTCTCACTCCTCTCATTCGTGTTCGACCAAAGCTTCCAAGGGAAGAAGAAGGAGAGCCTTGGAGATTCACTTGGACTAGGAAGGAAGCATCATCTCATGGTTTGTCTTGAGGTCTTAGAGGTGCAAAATTTCTGATTTTACTCAAAGGAAGAGGAGGTAATCATCCAACCATCTAATCTTGGATTTAGTGGGTTGATCTTTGCTAGGAAGCTTGTAGCTTCATTGTTATTGTTGTTGTTGGGTTTAAATGGTTGGAGTGGGCTCTATGAAATCCTACCTTGATGATATAGAACTCATATGATGATCATAAGTGTTGTTTGTGTTAATTATGTGATAAACAAGATGAGATTTGTTGGAAAAGTGAAAGGAAAACCAAAGGGATTGCATAGGAAGCTTAGCCGAAAATCTGCTCTGTTTTTCTTGAAGCTTTGGTTCGAATTTTTGATGCTCAAATGATCTTGAATCTGATGTAGATATGTTGTATAGGATGTGTGGGAAGTTTCTACCAAAAATCATTTGATTTGGTTGCGTAAAAGTTGGAATTTCAAAAATCTTCAAATCTGAAAAAACACTATCCAGGTGTGCTGGATAGAGCAACTTTGAACGATCATAACTCTCTATTCAGACGTCGAAATCAATTTCCGTTTGTGGCATTTGAAACTAAACATCCGTAATTTTCTAAAGTTGTGTCATGTACCTTCTAATTCGAAGTGAGTCATCTGTAGTGATTGATCAAAGTCGGCTGCCCAGTTCTGTCAGTCCAACCGAGAGGAAACTAGAGCTACAACTTGTGGCTCTATTTTCTCTTATTTGAAAACTGAATTTCAAAATAACTTCTTCTGATGAATTGTAGTTTGTTGAATCTAATTTCCAACGCCACTAACCATGCTCAATTTTAGGCTGAATTGAGTGAGATAAGTCCAATTCCCGAACTGTACCAAATCTGGAAAACCCTAATTTTGGCTAACTGAACGGCCTAGCTTGACTTGGGACTTGTTGTTTTGAAAATTCTGATATCAATCACATACAAAATGTATATTAGATATTTCTTAGACCTTTGTTTCACAAATAAGCCAGAATTGAGTTGATTTCATTGGGCAAAATGTTTGAAAAAAAAAGGAAGCAAGAAGACAGATTTGTCTTGGGAATTCCTTAAATTTTGGTAGTTTAGTTAACTACCTTCCCGTTCCAATTTTCAAATGAAATTTGATAGAGGAGTAGTCATCATATGGAAGTTAAATTGCACCAATTTTGGTTTCAATCTAAGACCATTTCGATATACAAATGATGTCCCAAATTTGGTTTTCAAATCTGGAAAACATTTCCTTTTCTCTTGGCCGAATGGTCAAATCTGATTTGGGAAGTTATATTTTGAAAACCTTAATGTCAATTACCTCTAAATTGCTTATTGGATGTTTATGGAACATTGGTTTCGACGCTTGAATTAATTGAGGTTGATTGTGCAGAACAAAGCTTTTAAAAGGAAGGAAACGTGAGAAGGCAGATTAGCCTTGGAACATTTCTCGAACTTTAGTTGTTTTAATGACTGCCTTCCCGTGGGAGTTTTTCCATATTGTTCACACATGGAAGATTTAGCATACCAAGTTTGGTGTATTTCCAATGCCAAATCTATGGCCAAATGATACTTCAAAGATAGCCTTTCAAACTTGGGAAAATGATAGAACCGTTTATAAAATGCGACCAACTTTGAACTGACCCAAAACTCCGATTTTTGTTCTGCTTATTGTGTTTGAAATCTTGTTTAGAACTCTTATCGTAGCATGAATTTTAGAGGCTAGTTCACTTTTTGTGAATTTTGCCGAATTTTCAAAGTTTACCAAAAAAATAAGACTAAAACTGTCTTGTAGTGCAAATTAGCCATTTTAAGCTGAAATTTGAGTATCTTCCATTTAGAATCTTGGAAAAGTGTCTTCTAGGAACTTTTAGTAATTTGGAACTAGTTTCCAAAGGTATCATGTTTTCCAATTTTGGACCTACGGAGTGTAACATATGGTTTTTCAAAAATTGCTCCTCAAAACTGAAAATTTTGAACTTGAAGGGAATTGAGTTTTTAGAAACTCTTCATTACCCTTCGATATTAAATGACTGGTTTAGACTTGATTTCTTGAGAGAAAACAGTTTTTTCTTGTATTATTAAACCCCACTTTTGAGTCTCGATTTATGAGTAATTAAGACTATTTTTCATAATATTTTCTTAAATTGTACAAGTGTACAATCTCCTTTGTTAACTAAGGGTTATAAGCAATAGCGTATGATAGTTAATTATTATTTGCTCAAACACTCAAGGAGACCTTCAAGAGAATCTCATAGTGGACGCCTAAAACCCTCACTTGGATACTACTTCCTTGTTTTTAATTGGTGAGTGTCAAGTGCATGTTTTGTTGCAATTATGTGAATTGCTCCTTATAGACTGAATAATTTATAACTACTGAGTCGAGTGTGTAATTTATCGCACTTGTTCTCATTTAAATGAATTGAAATTTAATTGCCTGAATTAAATTGAATTACCTGAACTGAATTATATGCTATCGCTGCATATGTCGTTGGAGTGAATCTCCTCGACCCATAATTGAACTGTATACATGTCATTGGGGTGAATCTCCTCGATACACAACTGAACTGGGGGATGCCCAAACTCATCGGCCGACCTTGCGACTCGAGCCGGCAAGGGCTTGGTCAGGAAGTTTGGTGAGTCATGAGAAAAATAAGAGCTTGATCTATCGGAGAGATCACGCTTGGCCTACTCGAGTAGTAGCGCCTTTATAGATGTTCAGGCCCGGTGCGGTGTATGGTGGACAGACCTATGAAGAAAGTAGAGTTCTACGGACTTAAAATACGTACCCGGTGGACAGTGTGTTATCGCAGGAAGGTATTCGATCGAGGTTCGGCAAAGCAAGTGGAACTTAGCTCCTGAGAGCTCCTATATTCTTGAATTGTTTCTGTTTATTTTTCTCACCAAATTGTTATTTATTTGAATACTACCGTTTTATTTGCTAAATTGCGGTTGCTACTTGGATTACGTGCTTACATGTTTGTTTCTTGACCTCACTGAGTATTGGCTTACCTCATTAGTTTGTTTTCCTTAACAGGTTGAAATTGGAAGATTTTGGAAAAGCCGACTAGGTTATACTTTTGATTGGAATCTTGGTAGTAAATATTTAGTCGACTTTTAATGGTTGTATTTTGGGACTTGAGGTATCTTTTGAGAACATGATGTAAGATTTGGATATTCAGTTCAAGGAAGCGACTTCTCTTCATTTTAGACTTGTATTATTTGATATGAATCATTAAGTTTGAATTGAATTGTCTTGAGTCTTGGCGAGAGTTGGGCAGGCGTCCCGCGGATACCCTTGGGTTCGCCCTTAGGATAAGTGGAGGCGTCACAGTTGGTATCAGAGCTAGGTTTTAGATCTCTATAGTGTATCCTAGGCTTGAAGTTTAGGATGCCGGACTGTGGGACTGGTTTAAAAGTTAGGTGACCGCTTGTAGGGGTTGAAATTTGAGCCTAGGTTTGAATTAATGGGCAAGTAGGAGTCTCGATCTTGTAAGAGATATGTGGGATAGTACAAAATGATAGGATCTAGTTTATTTAGTATACTTGGATCCATCTAAGCTTTTAACTTTAATTGTAATTTATGGAAAGTAACGATGGTATTGAGCCGTCTCGGGGACGCCTTCCGGTGGTCCGTTATCGAGAAAGGCCTAGGAGAAATTCATTGAAGATATAATCCAACTCGCTGAATTAGGACCCCATGTAATTGCCAGAGGACTTACTCGTACCTAAATAACGGAGTGTTAACGGTGGTTGATGACTGGAGATGACTATCCGAGGAAACTAAGGTAGTTCGAGAGGATAATCGAGAATTGAGGGAATGATGACCAAGTGTGTTACCTTGGTTGAACAAGTGGTGATGACAAGGTACTTAATGAGGGAAAATGAAGGAGAAAACTCCTAGTGCTAGAAATGAAAATGATCCTATGGAAGTAGCAGAGACTTTTGACTCCGCCAATCACTAAACTAGTGATTTAAACTATTTTAATAATTTTTGTCAAGGATAGGCAGGATGGAACTTGTTCAAAGGCCATTGTACTTGTTTAACCGTACTATCTAACTTTTGAAGCAATTGAACGTTACTTATGATACACTTGACTTTATTGCTTTATGACTTTAAATCTATGATTGAGTTGTGCACATTTATGATTATTTCGGTGTCTTCTCTTATTATTATTTTTGTTTTGCATGATCAAAGTGTTATTTTCAAACTTCATTTATGCGCACTCATTTTATGTTATGCTTTTATAAATGTTAAATTTATGAGCAGCCAAAGAAGTGAAAATGGATCGAGGGCGAGGGGTTAAGTAACCCCAAGCTCAAGGAGGTGATTAGGGAACTATTGTTGGACCAAACCAAAACCCTAGAAATGAAGGGGACAACCAAGTAGATCCTGCTATTAACTA
This sequence comes from Coffea arabica, assembly GCF_036785885.1. NCBI lineage: Eukaryota > Viridiplantae > Streptophyta > Magnoliopsida > Gentianales > Rubiaceae > Coffea > Coffea arabica. The sequence continues at coordinate 43,130,205 of NC_092329.1, forward strand.
TATGATTGATATTTTAGCACGGTTGGTTGAGCAACAAAGTGCTAAACCAATCAACCAGCCTAAGAGCCAAGAGTGGTGTGAGGTTAGAACGATTCTTGAAGTTCGCCCATCTAAGTTTCATGGAGAATCTAACCTCGAAATAGTAGAATTGATTTGAGGGGATGAAATAAGACACTAGTGAAAGCAAGAGGTTAGGGTTTCTTCTCAAGCAACTTTGTAAGTAAATATTGGAAAGTGAATTAGGGTGTGGAACTTTTAAGAAATAGGATCTCCGTATTTCGTTATGTTTACAAGTAATGATAGTAATCTTGTAGAGACTCAAGAGCTCGTCCATATTAAGCAGAGAACAGATAAGATTTATAAGTTGGAGTAACCTATAAGTCAAATAATGAAAGAGTGACATGGCCAGAGATTCCATTGTGAGTAGCTACTTATTTTCATGCCTTGATTTGCCTGGCAGGCTAGCAGTTGACTTAATCCAACCAGTAGGATGACAAATGTGGAAGAGATGCATAAGGAAATGGACATTCTTCGGAACGAGCTAGAATTTCAAAAGAAATTGGCTGACTACTGGGAAGGACGGTGGAAACAAGAATATACAGATAAAACTGAGTTGCTACGCCAAAACGTAGAACTGGAGAAGAAATACAAAGGAAATCTTCAAATTGGTCAAGTTGTCACTTCTCACGTAACTTGTGGATACTTGCTTGAGTTTGATTGACCTGTACTTGTACTTTACTTTTAAATGTTGAGCGATAGCATATACCGCACTCAATCCGAGTAGGAGGTGCCTCTCATCCCGTCTCACTACTTTTATCCGCACCCTATTGGTTAGTCAGTTGAATCGAGCCAGTAAGAGTTTGGTCGAGGAGACTGGCAAACCATAGGTACTGTTTACTGTTTATTATATAATCCTTTGGATATGGTCCACTGGATTCGGTATACTCGAGTATTACCATCACTCTTATTTTAAAGTTCGAGCCCGGTAGGGGGTTGATTAGTGAATGGAATTTGGTGAAAGTGGAGATCTACGGTCATGATTTTGCTTCTTTAAACGTTGACGGAGTGTCAACAGGTTCAGATTGAGTAATGCAATGGGAATTTGGCTCTTTAGAGCCATCTGTATCCTTATACTTTGAAATGATTGTTACTTGTAGTGTTATTGTTTCTATTATGAACTTTTACACTCGCTCATTTTGATATTTCAAGTTTTATATAATGACCAACTTGTTACTTGGGTCTGCATGAAGTTTTGAAATCTCACTGAGTTTTGGCTCACCCTATTAGTTTTGTTTTCCTTACAGGGAAATCAAGCACGGGCATGACACTTGTGAGGACCCGAATGTTATTTTCCTACTTTTATTTTATTTTTCTAGCTTATTTAATTATTTGCTTACCCGTTTATTCCGAATAATTTATTTCATTCATTTTAAATCCATTTGCATGGAACAATGTCTCATTTATATTTTTGAAACGTTTCGATAGCAAATTTAATTTTTCTACGGCTCATCTAGTGAGAAATAACGATTACATGTTTTTTGAGGAAACATTCAATCCGAGAGTATATTAATCTTGAAGAATTAAGAATGACCATTAGTAGATTAAGAAAGTTAATTGAGGGATTAGATATGAGTGAGTTAATTTAAGCTCAATTAGGAGCACTAATTGCTCACTAATCGGTTGTTGACTTTTGGGCACCAAGAATACCTTTATGTCAATCCTTTTTATACACCATCACATCACCCAACTACCACCCAAAACCTTTCTTCTTCCCCTTGCTTTGGCCGATCCCCCTCCCCTCATTTCCTACAAGAAAATTTCAGCTCCTTGTCCTCCATTCTTGCTCCATAAAAGCTCTCCAAATTTGCTTCTTGTCTTGATTTTTCATACAAGCTTGAAAGAGGACTTGAACAAGGAAGAAACCTTGGTGATTTAAGAACTTAAACCCTAGTGCTTAGTTTTGATTTTGGCAGCAAGGTAATCATCCAAGAAACCCTCAACTTTTTCCTCTCAAGTTCTAGTAGTAATTTAGTCTAGCTAATTAGTTGTTGGGTTGTTGATGGATTCACAAGAACCTTGACATTAGACAGTGGACTTGAAGTGGCTTTGTAGGTAGAGACCTTGAGAATTTTGTATGTTTAATTGCTTGTTTGTTACTTGTTTTGATGAGATATGGTTTAGTTTTAGTTGGAAAGTTAGAAGATGAGAAATGTATGTTGTCCGAATTTTGGCTTGTTGAAACCCTCATGTAAATTTCAAATTTTGTTATTGTTTTGGTGCTATAATGTTTGTTATATAATGGTGTTGTTGTGTGTTAAACATCTTCCAAATAGCTTTACAATTGGTTGAGTTAAAATGGGTTTAAGTGAGGAAGAAATCTGGAAAATTTTCTGATCACGAGCCCTGATCATTGCTCACGTTTTGGGTCATAACTTTTTGTCTGGGAGTTGAAATTGAGTACCGTTTGTGGCATCCGAAACTAGATTCCGAGAGATTTTCGTCGGTATAAAAAGCGCCTCCTAACTCATTTCCTATGAATCATAAATAACCTCCAAAATGACTGAATTTCCTCACTGCTTTCATCGGAGAAACAGTCATAGCTGCAATTTGTATCTCAATTTTACCTATCTTGTAAAATGAATTTTATGACAGTTCCTTCCAGTGAATTGTAGCATTTTAAATATAGTTTTCAACGCCATAAACTACACTAAATTTCGAGTTGTGTAGTTCTATATATGATCAGATTTTGAAACTCTGTCAAGTACGTCAGAACAGGAAATTTCGTAAAATAGGTCCTAAAAATTAGTTTTCTTAGAACTGTTGTACCTTGGTATAGAAAGGTCCAAATTGAGTTCTGTCGGTTGCATTTGAACCTAAGATTGGAGTTTTAATTGTGATATAAATTTCAAGGACTGGTTCCACTTCTATGAATTTTGCCGAATTTCCAAACTTACTAAAATTGCAAGTTTGCTTTGCTCTATCATGTCTAGAATAGTGACTTTGAGCTAAAATTTGAATGATTTTGGATTGGAGTCTGAAAAAAGTGTCTTCTAGAGAGTTTTAGTGCTTTGAGTCTAGTATAAAGTTTCTAATTTTTGGACTTTTAGAACTCGAGATACGATTTTTCCAAGTAGTATCGTACCAAACTAAAAATTTTTTGATTTTAAACAAAGCACTCTTAACCTTCCCTTGAGATTGTTGGTCCGTTTTAGGACTAATTTCATGGTTGGACACAAGGTTCCTTTAGAACTTTAAACCTTCGTTTTGAATCTAGGTGTCAAAGGATTAAACCTCTCTTAATACGTTTTCTTGGTTGTTCAACTTCCTTGGTTCATGGCACCTCATTTTCTACTTGAAAAATGAACTTCAACCCTAGTTTTATGCCCTCGATTTCCATGAGTTTGAGCTTTTAAAAAGGAGCATTTTGACTAGAGTAAACTTTGGAGAATTTCACTAGTTTTATACTTGAACCTTGGAACCTTAACCTTGACATTTACTTTGAAAATGAGTAGAGTTTTGGACGAGTTTGGACTTCCTTAGGTTGAAAAATATAAACGCTCTTTATATTCCAAAGTTCGGACATGAGATTTGAAGTTTTGGGAGACGAAAATCATTTACCCCTTTTTCTCGATTTTTGTGTCGAATGTGAAAATAGTATTTTCTCTTGGATTGAAATTTACTTATCATGACTTGAATCAAAGGCAACCTTCGAGCTCTCTTTAAGCATTAGTCTAATGTTTTAGCAAGAAACGTTTCTTTAACTTGGCTCGAACTTGTGACTTGGAGAGTAGGTAGCGAGAAAATTTCTTTCTTTTTAACCTTGGTCGAGCACTTAGGTAATTATAATTGTACATGTCTCAGGTGATCACGAGGACGCCGAAGAGCTCGTCTAACTTCTCGTTTCACTCTTGTTTTGCCCTTAACTTGTGGTGAGTGTCAAGTGCATGACTTGTTGTACAATACTTGGATCACTTCTTGTTGATTATGTGAATTAAATTTGTCGACGCGAGTGTGTACTTTGTCTCACTCGTCCTCTCTTGTTTGACTTGATAATTGACTTGCTTGTACTCACAATTATACTCGTGCTTGTACGTGATTGGCGTCGATTTCAGCATTATCTCATCAATCACTCATACTCGTGGGGGGCGCCCAAATTTCATTGGCTAATCTTGTAACTCGAATAAGCATGGGCTTGGTCCAGAAGCTTGGTGAATCGTGGGAAATCATAAAGTTTGATCTTTTGAGATCTTGCTTGGCATACTCGAGTAGTATTGCCCTTTGGTGCGTGTTTGGTTCCAGATCCGAGAGGGTGAAATGGTGGATGGAGGAAGTAAGTGGAGTTCTACAAACTAGTGTATTTACTCAGTTGATGGAGTGTCACCACTTGGAAGTGTTGGATCAAGCCTTGTGAAAGCAATGGGGATTTAGCTCCTGAGAGCTCCCGTATCCTTTATTGAATGTGTTTTGCTTTCTTTTGTGAGTTACATGAATATTATGATTACCTTCTTGTATAAGCTTTATTGCTAGTTGTACTTATTTGTTTACCTGTTTTTCTCGACCTCACTGAGCATTAGTTAACCCCCTTAAGTTTGTTTTCCCTAGCAGGAACTTGAAGTGGAAAGATTTTGGAGCAGCTAGCTTTGATTGTCTTTTGGTCCAATTGTGGATATAAATGACTTAGTTAACTTTTGGTGGTTGTATTTTTGGGAAAATTTGATGAAACTTTTGGAAATATTATAATGTAGAATAGGATGACTTTTGAAGGAAACGACTGTTCTTTATATTAGTTTTCTTACTGGTTGTTTAGTTCTAAATTATAAATCTTGGCTTGTACCGAGTCCTAACGAGAGATAGGCAGGCGGCCCGCCGAAAGGTTAGGGTTCGTCCTAAAGAGAAGTGGGGTCGTCGCAGGTGGTATCAGAGCTTTAGGCTTCAGTTCTTGTAGTGTATCTTAGGCTTGAACTTCAGGATGCCGGACTGTGGGAATAACTTGAATATTACATGAACTGGAGAGCCTACTGTATTCTAGTGGTTAAAGAGAATTAGTACTTGAGAGTTTCTTATATGGCATTGGTGGAAATAAAACTGAGGAGTTATGTCGCGTTATATCAAAAGGAAACATTATGTGAGAGATTAGTAGTGAAAGATTAAATGAGATTCGAATCATCTTTATACTTGTAGGAATGAAAGGAATCGGTGAAAATAGTGGTATTATGTGACAGGCCCACCTTCCCCTAAGGCGAACCAAAGGGTTTAGCGAACTGCCTGCCCAACTCTCGTCGGGACTCAGTCATTCACTCAAACAAATCCGAAATAAAACCACCAGAATTCATATGGCAAAATCGAAAATTTAAAATGAAACTTATATACATTGCTATCTCAAAAGGAAGTACAAACGTTGAATATACAAAGGTTCTCGATTCACCAAACAACAAGCCCGTGCCAAGCACTAGGGCGAGAACGATTACAAAAGAAAAAAACCCAAGGGCTAGGCCCAGCTAGTCTATACAGGCTCTCGTCCTTGCTCGCCTTCCCCTGTTAAGGAAAACAAAACTAACGGGGTGAGCTATAAGCTCAGTGAGGTTCCGAACATATAGGCAACAAGAAGTTCCATGCATTCATTACATGTTACCAATAATTCAAAATACAAATACAAAAGAAAGCGATAAACACATTCATGAAAAGGATACGTGCTCACAAGGAGCCATTCGTTCATTCGTTCGTTCATCCATTCTCCTTTCGTTCCCTTATACCTTCAATCATTTGAAAATGCATTTTTTTATAAGTAAGTAAAACCCTCATTCATTCATTCGTTCATTCATTCATTCACCCCCTTCCCGGATATTGTCCAGGCTCCACCAGACTTCAAGGTAATACTCGAGTATACCAAAACGTTCACCTAGGTCACCAAATCATCCGACCGAGTCCGCTTCTGGCTCGAGTCGACCGGTAACAACGGGCAGTGGCCAATTCAGCCCACAGGCTTACATTCATGCACAAATAATATTTCAAATCGTTCAATCATTGAAAATGTCACAACCATTTAGGTCGAGTGCGATAAAGTACACACTCGCCTAGAAAACTCGTTTTGGCAATCATTGAAAGCATGTAACATGTCATCAATCGTTCACATATGTCATATAGTCAACAAACATAACAACAAGAACACTCACCAAGCAAGCAAGTGATATTTCATACACCTCCGCCTAAAGAGTGCCTTGGACCACCGTCACGCCCTAACCATTCAAATAAGCACAATAAGACTCGTTAACAAGTCATAAACCAATTCCAAATACCATCATAATAGGTTCCACTAGAAAGTATAAGCATTAGAGTAAACCAGGAAAATCCGGAAATGGAATTGAACTTCAATTCAAAAAAATAGTTTTTGACGTCATTATGCGGTTTTAGCACCAACGGTACTACGATTATCGGATGGAAGTGTAAGGCCCACCGTTTCGAAACTAAGAGACAGGGCTACAACATCACAGAAGGTCCCTCAACCCAGTTTTGAGTGCAAACAGGTCACAAATGCAAGATACTACGTCAAAAATGTAAAACAGATTCACCAAAACGCATTCTAGCGGAAACCTCATAACTCAGGCTCTCCAAGTCCAAATCCAGAAATTCAAAAACCAGCTGAAAGCTAAGAAACAAGGATAAATTTCATCAGAAGGTCTCAACAACCAATTCGGAAGCAATTCCAGCCAAAACAACCAATTATAGGCGCAATTCTTACATTCGGGTAAAACCAAAATAGCAATAGTAATTTCGACTTTTCTCATTCTATACTACTTTGATTGACCTGAAATTTTGTAGGCACCTCTAAAATGTCATTCCCTACAACTTTCATGTTTTAAACCAAGGCCAATTCGGCCTCTAACTAGGAGCTAAAAATTCGGGCAGAATGCCCCCTCAAGAACCCTAATTTTCTGAAATTTCTTCCAAACCAGAAATTGGTTGCAATTAATCACTTTTCCCACCTCCTAGAGTCATTATATACCATTTCCAATCATCATAGCTAGCCACACAATCATGCTTATAGTAAAACAGAAAAATCCCCAAAAATAATAAAACTTCATCACTACAACCACAAATCAAGAATTAATCCATAAACTTGCATCTCATACTACCACTAAGCATGATTTAAGCATCAATTAAGGGAGTAGGGTGGTTCTTCACAACTTACCTTAAAACAAGAGAGAGAGAGCTATTGGTCACCTTAACTTTCCAAAAAACTTCACACAACAACTCACCAACACCTCCTTAAGCGGTTTTATGGAGCAAAATCAAGGTTGGATGGTTGGTTTTGATGATTTGGAACAAGATTGAAGTGTTTTCTTCCTTGTGCTTGGAGTAAGAGAGAGAGAAAGAGAGCAAGAGAGGGCCGGCTACCATGGAGGATATTTTGATGATTTTTGGGTCATTTTTGGTTTATTTAAGTCAAATGGTAAGACCATGAATAGTGGTCTTAAGGTAAGTCCACTCAAATGGTGATACTTGTCACCTTATTTAATGACTTGCCTAACTTTTTGTCTCTCATACACCTATCCACTTGGTACCTCTAAATATCTCATAACACCCGGTAAATTAATTCCAGTATCCAAAACTTAACCTAGTTGGCCGAATTTTTCCGAACTTTTCGCACTAGTGGGTCCCACGTTCGGTATACACTCTTAATTTCTCAAAATCTATTCGATACTAGAAAAATCATTTAAAAACTATATTTACTCAATAAAATTATCTGGGGAATTTTCTAAGAAAGAACATGTAGAAAAGGCGGGCGATTAATAAAAGAAACCATAGAAGCTTAGAAAATTTTCGGGTTCTCGCACTCATTCTTTCGGGGCGTCACAACCTCCCCTCCTTAAACGAATTTCGCCCTCGAAATTTCTCACCTTAACTCACGAAAAGTTCAGGATACTTCTTTTGCATTTTCTCTTTTCCACACTCACGCGCCGCGTTCATCCGTACTTCCAGCTAACATATATCTCTACAATCTCACATAAAAACACTTAATGCACACAATCCCATGTTCATATGAGTGAAATAAAACCTTCCTTCGAGATAAGTAGCAATTCTTTTGATTCATGAAAAGGGAAAGTGAAAGTAGATAAAATACTAGGAAATTGTGAAAGTTGTAGGGTCCTCACACTCTCCCCTCCTTAAGAACTTTCGTCCTCGAAATTTACCTTCAATTGCTTCAGACGAGTCCAGAACTGTTTGGCTGCCTAGTGCATATGCCTTTGCCGGCACACTCATTCGGTTTCTTTTTTCATTTGCCTATTTTGATTGAGCCCCCTCCAATTGCGGAGTACTACTTCCACGTGACTGTCTTCTCGGACAGCTACTAACTTGGTGTTCACTACTTCCGCAAATCAAACATTTCCGTCCTTTCCGCCAACAATCATTTTCAGTGTGATTGGCTTTTCCGCAGTAGCCACAAGTCAAATGAGAAGTCATCTTTTGGTTTTCTTGGAAAATTCCTCCATGTCCTACTTGGCTCCCTTTTGTAGACCTCTCATCTACCGCCCCTAAGGTCCATGGTGGCCGGAACAACTGGTGCACTTTCGGCACTTTAGAAGGTGCCACCAATTCACTAGGTTCCTCATTCATACTACTAGGTGTACCTCTTTTCCGGGTTTGGGAGGCCTTTACCTGTGCCTTTGCCTCCTCAATTCTTTGAGCTTTTTCAAGCGCCTCTGTGAAGGTATTCACTTGCGCCGCCGCTAACGCCTCCTGGATGTCCAAATTTAATCCCTGTATGAACCGTCTTACTCTTCGCCGTTCAGTGGCTACCAGTTCAGAAGCAAACTTGGATAATCTTGTAAATTTTGTTTCATATTCGGCCATATTTAACGTTCCCTGACGTAACCCAATAAACTCCTCCTCCCTCCTTTCTTGGACTAAAGGTGGGAGGTACTTCTCGTTAAATTCTCTTATGAAGTTCGCCCATGTCCAGATAGTCTGTTCTCTTTCCCACTTTGCTCTAATTACGTTCCACCATGATCGGGCCGGTCCCTCAAATTGAAATACTGCAAAGTTCACTTGCCTCTGCTCAGTGTAGTTTAAGGCTGTGAAGATATTAACCATGGTTTCTATCCATTGTTCAGCTACTTCTGGATCGGACCCGCCAAGGAATTTTGGAAGAGCAAACTTCTGAAACCTTTCAAGAGCCTTATCTTCGCCCATCTCAGGGTTCCGGGGTTGGCTTACGGGTATTTGGCCTTGTTGATCCACTAATCTTGCCAAGATATCCGTCATTTGTTGCATTGCCGCCGCCATTTGATCTCCGGTTGCAACTCTCGGTCCTTGTTCTTGCTCGGCTGACGTTTTCCTTTCTGCTCTTGGTTCTGGGGTTCGTTTAGTTCCACTGCCACGACCTTGTCCTCGACTACGTCTTCCCTCCATACTATTTTCCTCTCTCTTTTCTTTTCTTTTCCAAAAGGTAATTAAGTGAATATGCGCAGTAAGATGATGAAAGTAACTAACTTCTAGCACACTAATTACGCAAATAAGCATATTCACATATAACATATCATACACCCAAGAAAACACATCACTTTAGGCAAGCAGCCAAAAGCAAGCAAGTAATCAAAAGCAGTCAATATTACACGGGTATATATTAACATATCACAATCAAAAATTATGGGGTAGCAATACAAAGGCAAATCAGAAGAGAAGGTGGTATATCGTCCCAGTTAAAATAACCCCGTTCGATCTCTCACGTCACTTTCTAATCAAGCCAGATATCCGTCGACCTCTTATATTCATTCTAGTCGGACAAAGCCTGTTCATGGTCCCAAAATATAAATCTCATATACTTAACATCACCTTAACTCTGGAGTACTCGGGCACGAGAATCCGAAATAAGATAATTCACTTCTCGAGCTGGCCAATCCCAAGAGTAAACTATCTACAATCGAAATTCCTCCCTGACATACCTATGTATTGGCCTCACGTATCACAAGAAAGATTTAAGGCCTATACTGTGAGGACTCTTAAAAACTATTATTTTATGCCTAATTTATGGGTTAATAAATTATTTAATTAGATTTTATTTCCAAAGAATATTTTCTAGTCCTATTAGACCTAAATACATGGTAATATAATTTCGTTCTATTTTTAAAATGATTCGTTTCAAAAATTAATTACCTGGAGCGCGTTTAGTAAAAATAGTGAATAGTGCTTGGAGATTTTATCCGCGTAGTAGCACAATAAACTTGGAATATTGGAGACTTATACAATGGTCCTAAAATAGGTAATCTTATGAATAAATACTCAAGTGATAGTTAATAGTGCAATCGTTATAAGAATTTATCGGAAGTTTCGCGTTATAACGTTAAATTTGACGGTACGCGTTTTCACACGCGCGACTTCGTTTGAGGGACTTTAGACCATTATTTCAGGACAATTAAGAGTGAATAATACTTACATGAATATTAACGTATTGGAGGTTTAGTGCACTAGTGAACCAAACGCGCGAGAAAAATCGAGTCGTAATCGCACCAAACGGCCCCTAATGAGAGTTGACTTTTGGGTGAATTTCCACCACTTATTTCACCTTCTCTTGGAAGCTAAAGGAAATCAGATTTCTCTCCATCTTCTCTCTCCTCATTGCCGACCAGCTCTCTTCTCTCTCTAACTCATTTGCTTCAAAATTTCTGCTCACAAATCTCACTCAAAACCACCCCAAATCATCTCCAAATTCAACCAAACTTGCACCACACCTAGCTTGACACTTGAGGATCATTTTGAGCTGCAAACAAGGGCTGGAAATCACGGTTTTTCTGGAGCAATAGAGGGCCGAAAATTCTGCTGAACATCAACCCAAAGTAAGTGATGATCCACTCTTGGAAACTTGAAGTTTGGAAGCTATCTTACCTTGTTAAGTTCATGCATGCATTTGGTTAGCTTGTGTATGGTGTAAAAATGTGATTGTGGGCTCTTTGAATTCCCACACTTGGGTTGTTGTTGCTGATTTGATGATTGATGGTGGTTATATTGTTGGTTTAGTGGTTAAAATGATGCATTAGTGGTGGGTAATTAGTAGAAACTTCATTGGGTGTAAGAAGCAAAAACTTCCGATTTTGCCCCTGCCATGTTCGGCCATTTTGAGGCCAATTTTTAATGGTCTAACAGCTTAAATTGGATTTTTATAGGATGTATTAGATGTGTGAAAAATTTCATTGGAAAATATTGAGGTTTGATTGAGCTAATGAATTTTTTTAAGAAACTAGCAAATCTGGAAAACTGTTCGCGTATGACTCTGACCAGTGGTAGTAATTCGGCTATAACTCTGTCCTCGGATGTCGAAATCATGTGCCGTTGGTGGTGTTTGAAACTAGACATTCCTGGATTTAATTTGGTATATAATGCACGTTCTGATTCTTTGTGAGCAAGCCGAACCAAATGTTTTAAGTTCGCTGTCCTGTTGCTCTGTTCATCTGGAATGAAGTGTTCAGGTAGCAACTTGATGCCCGATTTTGAACCAGATGGTGCCGAATTTGGAAATGATTTCTTCTGTGATATTTTAGTCCTATGAATGTATTTTCCAACGCCATAAACCATACCTCATTCCGAGTTAAATTGACTGAGTTGTGACTGAAACAAGTGGACTGCTCTGTTTTGGAAAAACCCTAATGTTGGACTGGTTTGAAACAAGATCTTGGAGTGAACTTGTTAATTGATGTTCTTGATACTAAACACTTACCAAAGGCATTATGGATGTTTCTTAGGCCTTTATTTCACAAATGAACCATGATTGGATAGTTTGCTTGATTAAACGTTTTGGAAATGGGTAATGAAAGTCTCAAGGCAGATTGCCTTATAATTTTCCTGAACTTTGGTTGACTAATTAACTATCTTACCGAAGGTATTTTTCCCTGAAATTTGATAGAGCGGTACCTTTCATATGGGAGTAAAATACTGCCAATTTTGGTACCAATCCAAGTTCGTTTCGATACCCAATTAAATTGCTAAAGTTGGAGGTTCAAATCTGGAAATTCTTCTCCGGTCTTGAATTTCCCCAACTTCGGACTACCGTATCTCGGTACTCGAAACTCCGATCCTTGATCCGCTTGTTTTGTTATAAACCTCACTTGTAACACTAATTGAGCTGAAAATTTCAGAGGCCAGTTTGCAACGTGTGAATCGTGCCGAATTTCTAAAGTTGGCCGAAATCCAACTTAATTCTGCCATGAAAACCAACCCTGCGTCTTCAAGCTCATTTTTGACCACTTTTCACTTCGATTCATGGAAAAGTGTCTTCTAAGAACTTATAGTACTTTCTAAGAGGTTTCCAACGGTGTAAAGTTTTCCAATTCTCGACTTATGCCGAGCGAGTTACGATTTTTCAAAGATTCATAATAAAACTGAAAATTTTCCAATTTCAAAGAAATAGAGTTTTTCAAGAACTCTTTATTCTTTTGATATTCTTAAACGTTTTGCTCGCGATTTTCATGATAAAAACTCAAATAATATTGTACATAACAAAAGGCAAGTTGAACCTCGATTTACGTGTAATTGAGGTTCCTTTTGCGAAATAATCTTTAGATTGTACTAGTGTACAATCTTCTTGATAAGTGAGTTAATTGTGTGATTATCCACTGTTAATTGCCAGGCGCACAAGGAGACCTTCAAGAGGATCTCACCGTGGACACTTGAACTCCCAGAAAATAATCCTTATTGAATTGCTCGGTGAGTGTCAAGTGTGTGAAATTTGATACTTGCTTATTTGTGGTAATTGTTGGAAGTTTTAAGAATAAGGACGGGTGCGTACTTTATCGCACTCGTTCTAATTTCAAATGAATGAATGAAATGTATTGAATGAATGAATGAAATGAAATGTTATGTCATGAATGCATGTGTCGTTGGAGTGAACCTCCTCGACTTTCTAATGAATGGGGGACGCCCAAACTCATAGGCCGACCTTGGACTCGAGCCGGCAATGGGCTTGGTAGGGGACTGGGGCGAGCCATGAGATATATATAAGCTCGACCTAATGAGAGGTCCTGCTTGGCATACTCGTAGAGTATCAGCTTATAATAGACTTGTGGACCCTTGGGGTGTACGGTGGACGGAGGGAAGTAAGTGGTGATCTACGGAAATGGAAATCCGACCCGGTTGACAGGAGGGTCAACGCAGGAAAGTATACGCATGACATCGGCAGAGCAAGTGGAACTTAGCTCCTGAGAGCTACTATATCCTTGAATTGTTTCTGATTACTTTTCCTACTTGAATGGTCGATTATTGAAATAACATGGTTTATTTATTAAATTTTGGGATTGTTATTTGACAAAGTGCTTGCATGTGTGTTCTTGGCCTCACGAGCGTTTAGCTCACCCTATAGTTTTGTTTTCCTTAACAGGACCGAATCTTGGAGAAATATGGAGAAACCATCCGTTGTACTTTTGTTAAGACTCCTGTTATATATTTTGACTAGGCCCTGGTTTGGGTTGTACTTTTGGAAATTGTAAACTTGAAAAGGTTGGGCCCTGACGTGTACTTTGAATTTAAGTCGTTTTATGATTACCCGATGTACTGGTTATACATTAAGTGACTTGTTAAGCTTGAACGCTTCCGCATTATTGTATTCATGTTGCTCTCATCGAAGTGTTTAGTTCGGTTTTAAATTGAATGGAATTGCTTGAGTCCTGGCGAGAGCTGGGCAGGCGTCCGCGGATACCCTTTGGTCCGTCTTAGGGAGATGTGGGGCGCCACATATACTATTCACAATTCATAGCTTATGCTCAAACGAGCACTTAGTCCTTTATACTTGCTTATCACTTAGTCCAGGCTTACTCCGCGCAGAGACCACGCGAAGTGACTCTGATACCAACTGTGACAGCTCCACCTTCCCCTAAGGCGAACCAAAGGGTTTAGCGGACTGCCTGCCCAGCTCTCGCCGGGACTCAGTCATTCACTCAAACAAATCCGAAATAAAACCACCAGAATTCATATGGCAAAATCGAAAATTTAAAATGAAACTTATATACATTGCTATCTCAAAAGGAAGTACAAACGTTGAATATACAAAGGTTCTCGATTCACCAAACAACAAGCCCGTGCCAAACATTAGGGCGAGAACGATTACAAAAGAAAAAAACCCAAGGGCTAGGCCCAGCTAGTCTATACAGGCTCTCGTCCTTGCTCGCCTTCCCCTGTTAAGGAAAACAAAACTAACGGGGTGAGCTATAAGCTCAGTGAGGTTCCGAACATATAGGCAACAAGAAGTTCCATGCATTCATTACATGTTACCAATAATTCAAAATACAAATACAAAAGAAAGCGATAAACACATTCATGAAAAGGATACGTGCTCACAAGGAGCCATTCGTTCATTCGTTCGTTCATCCATTCTCCTTTCGTTCCCTTATACCTTCAATCATTTGAAAATGCATTTTTTTATAAGTAAGTAAAACCCTCATTCATTCATTCGTTCATTCATTCATTCACCCCCTTCCCGGATATTGTCCAGGCTCCACCAGACTTCAAGGTAATACTCGAGTATACCAAAACGTTCACCCAGGTCACCAAATCACCCGACCGAGTCCGCTTCTGGCTCGAGTCGACCGGTAACAAGGGGCAGTGGCCAATTCAGTCCACAGGCTTACATTCATGCACAAATAATATTTCAAATCGTTCAATCATTGAAAATGTCACAACCATTTAGGTCGAGTGCGATAAAATACACACTCGCCTAGAAAACTCATTTTGGCAATCATTGAAAGCATGTAACATGTCATCAATCGTTCACATATGTCATATAGTCAAGAAACATAACAACAAGAACACTCACCAAGCAAGCAAGTGATATTTCATACACCTCCGCCTAAAGAGTGCCTTGGACCACCGTCACGTCCTAACTGTGACGCCCCGAAAAGTATGAGTATGAGAATCCGAAAATTTTTTTTTTATATATTTTCTTGACATTATTTTGTTTTCTTGTCTATAAGTTTGTTTTCTTCAATATATTAATTTTCTATACATTTTTATAAGGAAACATAGTTTTCAAATCATTTTCTTGATCCAAGTTAGTCCACGTTAAGTTTGAAGTGTATTATGGACGTGGGACCCGCTAGTGCGGTAAATGTGGTATATTTTTAACAACTCATTGGAGTTAATTGTAAAGATTAAAAGAAGTTTGGGCCATAGTGTGACTTTTGGTTAAGCACAAATTGCTAGACTTCCTAAAGGTTCCATGAAGTTCCTAAGTTTAATTGTGATTGGCTAAACAAAAAGGTGTTGGACTTTGACCAAGTGACTTAGTTAATATCTTCTTAGCAAGACCAAAGGCCAAAACAACAAGGAGAATTTCAGCCAGCTCTAGGAAGAAAAGAGGGGAGAAAAACCAAGAGAAAATAAGAGAAAGAACAAGAAAAAATTCTGGTTTTGTGCAACCCATCCAACAAGCTTGGGAGTTAGAGCAAAAGAAAGCTAATGAACTTGGTTCTTGAAGTGCAGCCTTGTAAACCCACCTTTGGAAGGTAAAGCAGCCTTGAACTCTTGTAAAAGCTTATAGCAATTGGGTAGAAATGTTGTTTTTGATGTTGTAAGATGCTAATAAGGGTTAATGATGGTTTATATATCACTTTTGTGGGTTTGTGTGGAAGATTTGGTGATTTCTATGGTTGTTGAGAAAATTCCAGAATTGAGATTTCTTATGGTTCAGTTCTGCCCGTTTATGTTTGACCATGTTAGAGGCCAAATTGGCCTTAGTACAAAACATGAAAGTTATAGATAATAATGTTTTCTAGTTACCTGTAAATTTTCAACTCAATCTGAGCTCGGTATCCTGTGAAAAGACCGAAATACCCCTGCTACCCTGTTTCTATCCGAAACTGATAATCAGCTTTGGTAATTGGTTAGTTTGACTGGGAATACTACTGATTTAGTTGTTGATGTCTTCTTAAGCATTCTAGAACTGTATCTTAGCTTTCAAATGGCATTGGAATTACCTGAATTGGAGTTGTGTGTGCTGAGATATGAGTGAATAAAGCAGGACCGCTAGTTGATTTCCGCAGTGAATTTCGAACTGGAAAATCTGGAGTTGTTTTGGAAAATTTGACCTAGTTAGGGTGAGAACTGGACTGAGTGGTCTTCATGAAAGTTATAGGGAATGATATTTTAGAGGTGCCTGCAAAATTTCAGGTCAATCGGAGTAGCATAGCTTGAGAAAAGTCGAAATTACTATTGCTGTTCTGGTTTTACCCGAATGTAAGAATTGTGCCTGTAATTGGTTGTTTTGGTCAGGATTGCTTCCGAATTATTTGTTGAGGCCTTCTGATGAAATTTATCCCTGTTTCTTAGCTATCAGCTGGTTTTGGAATTTCTGGATTTGGACTTGGAGAGCCTGAGTTATGATGTTTCCGCTAGAATGCGTTCTGTGAATCTGTTTTTGTGATTCTGGTGTCTTTTCTTGCATTTTTGACCTGGTTACACTCGAAACTGGGTTGAGTAACCTTCTGTAATATTGTAGCCCTATCTCTTAGCTTCGAAACGGTGGGTCTTTCACCTTCATCCGACAATCGTAGTGCCTTTGGTGCCATTACCGCAAAAGTATGTCAAAAGCTATTTTTCTGGTTTTGAGCTTAACTTTCATTTCCAGACTTTTTCCTAACTTGACTTGTCTTTGTACTACTTGGAACTTGCTGAATGGCTATTGGATGAACTTGTTGTTGTGTGTGTACCTTTGGGACTGGCTGAGGAAATAATGAAGCCATGATGGCTGGAAAAGTTAGCAAATTCAGGGGAAATGCTGTCCGAACTTTGAAGGGACTTGTTTGCATTGAATTTGTGATCTAAGACTTGGATTTGAGCAAGGCAATGTTATATGATGGATGATTTCTGAGCCGTGGAGGTGAGTGACCCTAAACTGTTTCCAAAGTTACTTATGAACCGTTTCTTGCACTATTTACTTGATTGCATATCATGAGTGCTTGCATGTGGCCCATGACATATTTTGACTTAAATGAGTACTTGGAATTCGTGTGCTGAACACCAACGTCTCCACCTCTGTGTACTGTTCATCTGGAGCAAATGGCTCCCCCTCTGACTGTTTACTGTTAAATGTTTGTTTGGAGCGTTGGGCGTTTAAGTACAACGATTTCACTGGCTCACGAGAGCAATAAATGTACATTTGATCTTAGAATCATGACATCACTGAAATGAACGACTGTGAAACTGATTTGCTTACCAATTTTATTGGTTACTCGCTGAGCTTTTAGCTCACCCCCAAAACTATTTTATTCCCCTCCATAGGGCTCGTGGCGAAGGAATGACTTGTAGTACTTGTTCACGTGACTGGATGACATGTAATTATTGAAGACTTGGATGTATAGTTTGGGGAATCGTTTCCGCTTTGCTTATAACATGTAATTATTGGAGAATTTGATGTAATTTTTGAGATTTATATTGTAATCTGTTTGAGGAATGTAGTGAACGACTGAGTCCCGGCGAGAGTTGGGCAGGCGGCCCGCCGAACCCTCTGGTTCGCCCTAGGGAGAGGTGGGGCCGTCACACTAACCATTCAAATAAGCACAATAAGACTCGTTAACAAGTCATAAACCAATTCCAAATACCATCATAATAGGTTCCACTAGAAAGTATAAGCATTAGAGTAAACCAGGAAAATCCGGAAATGGAATTGAACTTCAATTCAAAAAAATAGTTTTTGACGTCATTATGCGGTTTTATCACCAACGGCACTACGATTATCGAATGGAAGTGTAAGACCCACCGTTTCGAAGCTAAGAGACAGGGCTATAACATCACAGAAGGTTCCTCAACCCAGTTTTGAGTGCAAACAGGTCAAAAATGCAAGATACTACGTCCAAAACGTAAAACAGATTCACCAAAACGCATTCTAGCGGAAACCTCATAACTCAGGCTCTCCAAGTCCAAATCCAGAAATTCCAAAACCAGCTGAAAGCTAAGAAACAAGGATAAATTTCATCAGAAGGTCTCAACAACCAATTCGGAAGCAATTCCAGCCAAAACAACCAATTACAGGCGCAATTCTTACATTCGGGTAAAACCAGAATAGCAATAGTAATTTCGCCTTTTCTCATTCTATACTACTTTGATTGACCTGAAATTTTGTAGGCACCTCTAAAATGTCATTCCCTACAACTTTCATGTTTTAAGCCAAGGCTAATTCGGCTTCTAACTAGGAGCTAAAAATTCGGGCAGAATGCTCCCTCAAGAACCCTAATTTTCTGAAATTTCTTCCAAACCAGAAATTGGTTGCAATTAATCACTTTTCCCACCTCCTAGAGTCATTATATACCATTTCCAATCATCATAGCTAGCCACACAATCATGCTTATATTAAAACAGAAAAATCCCCAAAAATAATAAAACTTCATCACTACAACCACAAATCAAGAATTAATCCATAAACTTGCATCTCATACTACCACTAAGCATGATTTAAGCATCAATTAAGGGAGTAGGGTGGTTCTTCACAACTTACCTTAAAACAAGAGAGAGAGAGCTATTGGTCACCTTAACTTTCCAAAAAACTTCACACAACAACTCACCAACACCTCCTTAAGCGGTTTTATGGAGCAAAATCAAGGTTGGATGGTTGGTTTTGATGATTTGGAACAAGATTGAAGTGTTTTCTTCCTTGTGCTTGGAGTAAGAGAGAGAGAAAGAGAGCAAGAGAGGGCCGGCTACCATGGAGGATATTTTGATGATTTTTGGGTCATTTTTGGTTTATTTAAGTCAAATGGTAAGACCATGAATAGTGGTCTTAAGGTAAGTCCACTCAAATGGTGACACTTGTCACCTTATTTAATGACTTGCCTAACTTTTTGTCTCTCATACACCTATCCACTTGGTACCTCTAAATATCTCATAACACCCGGTAAATTAATTCCAATATCCAAAACTTAACCTAGTTGGCCGAATTTTTCCGAACTTTTCGCACTAGTGGGTCCCACGTTCGGTATACACTCTTAATTTCTCAAAATCTATTCGATACTAGAAAAATCATTTAAAAACTATATTTACTCAATAAAATTATCTGGAAAATTTTCTAAGAAAGAACATGTAGAAAAGGCGGGCGATTAATAAAAAAAATCCTAGAAATTTAGAAAATTTTCGGGTTCTGTCACTCATTCTTTCGGGGCGTCACATATTAGCTATCAGAGATAAGAAATCAAAATTTGCTAGTTAATTCCACATATAATGGTTTTGAACCAAAACAAAATAATTTTCAAGGGAATAAAATGCATTTTCCACTTGTTTATCTACTGCAAAAACTTTGGCTTTGAAAAAATATATATATTTATTTATTTACTCTTATGAGCGTCATTCTAAAAATTTTATATCCTTCTCTTAAACTTCAAATATTTTGATTTTGTTATAAAGCTATATATTCTCTTTGTGGAGAGGAATGAACCCAACAGCCTTATTATTTTTTATGTAAGGTTTTAATTTATCGGAGTAAGTGATTAGAGGATAATCGAGGGCTGAGAGCAACTGAGGATGCCCTGACTGTTAAAATTCAAGAACTGGAGACGGGTGTACTTGAGGAGCGGAAAAAGGCTGAGGCTCTTCGTGAACAGTTTCAGAAGGCTAAGAACCGACTTGCTAGGATAGTACATGAAATTAGAGATCGGACTGAGGGGATGATGGTTGAATGTGTTACTTTAGTCGAACAAGTGGTGGATGACAAGATACTTGACGAGGAAAATAAGGAAGAAACTCCTAGTGCTGAAGATGAAGATGATCCTACCGAAGTAGCAAAGACTTCTAACTCCGCCAATCACTAAGCTAGTGATTTAGTCTACCTTAGCAGTTTTATCTAGGATAGTTGGGGTGATACTTGTTCAAAGGCCAATTCATTTTGCTTAACTGTACTACCTATCTTTTGAATCACTGGAACGTTACTTATGATGTACTTGATTTTGTTGCTCTATGACTTCTATTATATGTTATGGGTTGTGCATATTTGCAATTATTTTGGTGTCTCCCCTATTTATTGTTCGTTTTGCATGATTAAAGTGTCATTTTTAAACTTTGCTTATGCATATTTATTGTGACGCCCCGAAAACTAGGAGTATGAGAAACCGAAAATTTTTATATATTTTCTCGACATTATTTTGTTTTCTTGTCTCTAAGTTTGTTTTCTTCAATATATTAATTTTTTATACATTTCTATAAGGAAATATAGTTTCCAAATCATTTTCTTGATCCAAGTTAGTCCACGTTAATTTTGAAGTGCGTTTTGAACGTGGGACCCGCAAGTGCGGTAAATGCATTATATTTTTGACAACTTGTTAGAATTTTGTATTAAGTGATATTATTTTACAAGGTGTTAAGATATTTGTATTGGAGAGACAAAAAGATAAGTTTTAAACCTAAAGGTGACAAGTGTCACCATCTAATTACTCTTGACTTTGACCATTTGACTTTACCTTTACCTTTACCAAATAAATATCAAAAATTGACCAAAATAAGCTCTTATTTCAAGCTCTCTTGGCCGACTTTCTTGCTCAAAGAAAGGAAGAAAACTCTCCACAATTTTGGTCTCCAATCTTGCTCAATCTCTCAAATCAACCGTTTAATCTTGCATTTGTTCCATAAAACTTCTTCTATTAGTGTTTGTGAGTTGTTTGGTGGAGTTATTTGGAAGGTTAAGGTGCCTAGTTGTTCTCTCTCTTCTATTGCTAAGGTGAGTTGTGAGGAACCACTCTCCTTCCTTAATTGATGCTTAAATCATGATTAGTGGTGGTATAAGGTGCAACTTTATGGATTATATTGTGATTTTTGGTTGAGTTGGTGAAGTTTTATAATTATTGGGGATTTTTCTGTTTTAATATGAAAATGATTGTGTGGCTATATATGATGATTGGAAATGATGTTTAAGGACTCTATGAGGTGGAACAAGTGGTTAATTGCAAACAATTTCTGTTTTGGAAGAAATCTTGGAAAGTTAGGGTTTGATGTTCTTCATTCTGCCCGAATTTTTAGCTCATAGATAGAGGCCGAATTGGTATTGGTTTAAAACATGAAAGTTGTAGGGAATGACATTTTAAAGGTTTCTACAAAATTTCATCTCAATCGGAGTAGTGTGGAATGAGAAAAGTCGACATTACTATTGCTGTTCTGGTTTTACCCGAATGTAAGAATTGCGCCTGTAATTGGTTGTTTTGGCTGGAATTGCTTCCGAATTGGTTGTTGAGGCCTTCTAATGAAATTTAGCCCTGTTTCTTAGCTTTCAGGTGATTTTGGAATTTCTGGATTTGGACTTGGATAGCCTAATTTATGATGTTTCCGCTAGAATACGTTCTGTGAATCTGTTTTTCCGGTTCTGGTATAGTTTCTTGCATTTTTGACCTGGTTACACTCGAAACTGGGTTGAGTGACCGTCTGTAATATTGTAGCCCTGTCTCTTAGCTTCGAAACGGTGGGTCTTGCACCTTCATCCGACAATCGTAACGCCTTTGGTACCATTGCCGTAAAATGACGTCAAAACTGTTTTTCTGGTTTTGAGCTTAACTTTCATTTCCGAACTTTTCCCTAGCTTGAATTGTACTCGTATTACTTGGAGCTTGCTGAATGGCTATTGGATGAACTTGTTGTTGTGTGTGTACCTTTGGGACTGGCTGAAGATATAATGAAGCCATGATGGTTGGGAAAGTAAGCAAATTTAGGGGAAGTGCTGTCCGAAGTTTTAAAGGGTTTGATTGCTTTGAGTTTGTGATCTAAGACTTGGATTTGAGCAAGGCAATGTTATATGATGGATGATTTCTGAGCCATGGAAGTGAGTGACGTCAAACTATTTCTGAAGTTATTTATGAACCGTTTCCTGCATTATTTACTTTTGAACTGTTTCCAAAGTTACTTTTGTACCGTTTTCTTGCATTATTTACCTTTAAACTGTTTCCAAAGTTACTTTTGAACTGTTTTCTTGCATATCATGCGTGCTTGCATATGAGTGTTCCTTATTTGCTATATTTTCTTGACTTCATGACTTGTATTATTGATTGATAACGTGTTAAGTGTTTTGAATGATTTCCAAAACGAGCTTTCTAGGCGAGTGTGTACTTAATCGCACTCGACCTAAATAACTGTGCAATTTTCAAGGATTTAATTATTGAAATGCTAGTTGCTCATGATGTAAGCCTTTTAGGCTGAACTGGCCATTGCCCCTTGTTACCGGTCGTCTCGAGCCTGAAACGGTCTCGGTCGGGCGATTAGGGACTTGGGTGAACGTTTGGTATACTCGAGTATTACCTTTGTAGGTTGGTGGAGGTTGGTGGAGTCTGGTGAATGAAATGAATGACCAAATGAGCGAGGCATTTATTTATAAAAGAAACGAAAATGCATTTTTCAAAAGTTTGAAGGAAGGAGGAAATGTCAGGAGAACGAACGTATCTTTTTCATGAATGTTACTATCGCTTTCCTGTGTAAATGTTTCTTGAATTATTGATACTCCATATTTACTGTTTTACAAATGTTGTAGTTGTTTCTGGACTTATCATTTGTTTTATGACATCATTGATATATGACATCATTGAAATGAACTATTGTGAAACCGATTTGATTACTGATTTTTCTGGTTACTCGCTGAGCTTTTAGCTCATCCCAAAACTATTTTATTCCCCTCCACAGGGCTCGTGGTGAAGGAAGGCTTGTTGTGATTTTATTGTTATAGAATTCCTCTTGTATAAGAATTGGGATCATGGATCAGAGTGGCGCAGTGGAAGCGTGGACGCTTCGCTTTTGATATGAAAATGTTGGAACATTTGAGTTATATTTGAGATTTATCTTTTATTTATTTGAGGACTGTAGTGAACGACTGAGTCCCGGTGAGAGTTGGGCAGGCGGTCCGCCGAACCCTGGGGTACGCCCTAGGGGGAGGTGGGGCCGTCACATTTATCTTATGTCTATGCCTTTAGAAATTACTAAAACTATCAACGGCCGAAAAAGTGGGGTTAAGCAACCCCAAACTCATGCAGATGATCAAGGATCGGCAATTGGACCGAACCAAGGGTAAATAAACGAAGGGGATAACCAAATAGCTACTGCTACTAACCGTATGACAGATATCTTAGAACGATTAGCAGAGCGTCAACGTCCAGGACCTGTTAACCAACCTGGGGCTCAGGAGAGAGGAGAGTATAGAGTCTTAGAGATATTTTTAAAGTTTACACCGCCCAAGTTTCTTGGAGGGCCTGACCCAGAAATAGCAGAGAATTGGTTTGGAGAGAATGACTAATATCTTTGCCGCCTTAGATTATATTGAAGAGAGGCGAGTGAACTTCGCTGCCTTCCAACTTGAGGGAGCGGCACGTGCTTGGTAGAATGTGATTAGGGGGAAATGGGAAAGAGCACTGACTCCCTAGACCTGAAAAAATTTTGTGAGAGAGTTTAATGAGAAGTATCTTCCGCCCATGATTCAAGAAAAGAGATAGGATGATTTCATAAAGTTGAGATAGGGGACTTCTAGTGTGACTGACCATTAAGAGCTATTCACTAAACTTTCTAGGCTTGCTCTGAAGTTAGTGGCCATTGAGAGGAGAAAGATAAGGCGATTCATACAAGGGCTAAATGTAGAGATTCAGGAGGAGTTAGTGATAGCCCAAATTTCTACTTTCATTGAGTGATACGAATCTCGTTGGTGAGAAGATTCGCGACCCAAGATCATTTGTTGGATTTGACTTCGAACGCAAGGAACGGTAGCAGCGGAAACCCTACGACCCCTCTAATCCCCGTGACTACGAACTTGTTGATATTATCTCAACCCGTAACCAAACGAATTAGTGAACCTCAGGCAAGTGTAGAAGGCGCCACAATTCAAGTGCGATTCTTGAGTTGATAAGCCGAACAAGAACACTAGAGTATAACTCTAAGTTGTTCAAGGTTTGCTTGAAAGCTATGGAGAAAACTCTCTCAATATTTTTATCATAAAAGTGTCTCTCTTAAATTATCAAAACTTGGCTATTTATAGCCTTACAAAGAAGCAAACCTAATCTAAGTTGGAAACAATGCAAGTTTCCTTATTCGATTTGACAACTAAACTAATGACTCGCTAATCATAGCTAGGGCTAAATAATGGACAGCTTATAATCGACCCAATGAAGGCTTTAAGCTGGCCCAACATAACCCAATAAAAGCTAATTAACCAACTTAAGCAATAGTGAGCCTAGACTCTATAAATCGGATCCAACTCAACATGAGGTCTTGGACCGAACTTATTCCTACCAAATAAAATAGAAATCTGAAAAATAAACTACTAAACTATTACTAAAAGATTCATTCTCTTGCAGCCCGAAACATGGCCTATAAGCGGCCCATATTTCGTATCATTCCCCTCCTCTTGAAAAAGATTTGTCCTCAAATCGTGGTTGGAAATGAATGGTACTAATAAGAGTTGGCAGGATGAAATCTCAAATCTCCACATATTGGCTCTCTTAGAATGAATGATACCTGCATACATCATGATTATTATAATTTGGTGCACATGTCTCTTGGTCAGCTTGAAAATGCTCACAATCAGCCATGGAAAACTCAAGGCTTTACTCCAATGACTCCTCGAAGATAACACATATAGCTTCGGTTCCATGATGCAAGGTAAAATGTATGGTACATTGGCAGCAAGCTCACATCTTCTTGGATCCTCCATAATGCAACTGACAAACTGAAGAACACTTTGAACACGATCGACTTCATTAGATTGATCATCATTTGGGACACTTGTTGCAAAATGGTAAGGAGGCAAAGGACAAAATTCAAGTGCAAGGACTCCCTTTGAAACTTCATTACTCCTCCCAACAAGCAAAGCAGGCTCATGGGTGAAGTTGTATATCAATGGATAGTAAAGAGATACAACACTTAAGATGCAAACACCATGAAAAGTTTGACATTCGCCAATGGATATAGGGATAGAACATGCCATGATCAACTCAATCTCTCCTTGCTTAACCTGTATAAAAGAAGAAAAGCTAAACATAACAAAGGTAAGTTCGTTAGAAAAATAAGCCCTCGCATTGTTTCCCAAAGTCAGCGCACTTTTTCCCTTGTCTTCCTTCTCAACTAGCTCAAGACAACTAACTTGTGTAGATAGGACTTCAAGGTTTTCAATCTCAAGTTCATTGCTAGCATTCGTAGATATTGAAGTCATTGCTAGCATTCGTAGATATTTCTTCAATCAATGGTGGACTAGAAGGAACATCTTTACCACCATTGGTTGACACATGAGTAAGTTGCTCAAAATATGAATTCAGCACTTGGCGAATTTCTCCCATCATAGAGTCAAAGAATTCTTTATTCCGGCTTCGGAAATCAGCCTTTGATTCACGAGCCTTTGATTCAATTCGAGAATTCATGACTCGATTCTCACAACACTCCTTAGATGATGCTCGTTTGCTTGATGAAGACCTTGGCTTAGATGCTCGACGCAAACTCCTTTGCTCCTCCTCATACTCATTACAAGTACGCTTATATCTTTCATATACGCACAAGGCACGAAAATGATCCATTTCCTCCTGAAGTGGATGAAACTCATGTTGTGAATACTCGGAGATTGAACACGTGGAACTAGAGTACTTGGGAGTAGTTCGCTTGGAACCCCTCCTCTTAAGAGGCTCGTTCTCGAAGAATTCGTGATGATATGAATGAGATGCAACTCCACGAGGCATGGTTAAGTGACCTGCAAAAGTGGTTAGTAGAGAAGAGAAATTTCTCACAACACACAAGCTCACGTGGATGCGCTCGTCACTCGTGTTTGCACTCTAATTTTCCTCAAGTATTCCTCACAAATTTGTCCTCAAGGCCCCGCTTGCTTCCCTTGAAGAAATTAGAAGAATTTCCCCAAGAAGTCAACTAGCTTCGCACAAGACCCACTAATATGTGGTTCGATCAGCTTTGGAGTGAAGTAAACGAGGCTGGAAAATGGAATAAATAATGCTGAAAATTTGCGGGAAGAGTGCTTAGATGATTGACTCAAGAAGTACTAGTTGAATGACACAATAATGAACAATTGTCCGATACTTAAAACTGGAAATTTGAGACACAAAACCTGGTCCTTAAGACGGATGTTTATAACTGGAATTTCATTTTACCACTGCCTTGGGTTCGGCTGGGGTTTTTATGGACAATTGGTTTTGTGTGGAATGCTGAAGAATGGGTCGGTTAGCCCTTGATAGTAATTGACAATGGGGCACAAGGTGTTGTAGCCAAAGAGGGAAATAAGTGCTAGTGGGCGGTGGCCTTGCTTAGGAAACTGGTTTGTAGTGCTAGTGGCGGTGGTGATTGGTTTGTAGTGCGGCTGGCTGGGGCTGTTTGGGGCCTGTTACTGTGCAGAGATGCGGTTGAAATTTCAAGGTATCAATATGGGTAGGTGGGGGCTACAAATCAGGGAGCAATAAGAATGGAAACCCCTTTGGATTTAGAAATCAATCAGGATTGAAAGTCCTCCAGCGGCTGTTTCTCTCTACTTTTTTTTTTTGGTTTCCTTTTTCTTTTTTTTTTCTTTTCCTTTCTTGTGCGGCTTCCTGAACTTCCCAAGTATGTTTTGGTATTCCACTTGCAAGAAACTATTTATCTCAATTCATATCTTTTGATGATTACAAAACAATTGGATGTTTCTAACACCTTTTGTAGAGATCCTTTTCAGAAATAAACCAAACAGGTCTGTGGATTTAAAGCAGAAAAAGAAGATCAAAAAAGAATGAAGTCTGCTGAGGATGATGTCGGACACACAAAAGGAGAGTATCGGACGTCCGACATTCTTTGAGTATCTTCGGACGAGTAAAGAACTCAGACTCGGACGTCCGAAGAAGACAAGCCAGGAGTTACTCGATTACTGATCAGGTTTGGACGCTCAACACCTGTGTATCGGACGTCCGACAAATGTTGCTGCTCTTCGGACGCAACACTCTGAACGTATCGACTGTCCGAAGGAATTGAAGAAGAAAGTCCAAGTATTCATCCTACCCTCGGACGCATGATCGGACGTCCTAAGGGACTCAAGAAAACTTTCAGAACTCATTGATCTCGTTCGGACGCATAAAAACCAAACATCGGACGTCCGACTGCACCAATGGCTAGTTGACTCTTCAGTTGCCTTCTACCCGTTGACAGCATTAATTGAGGAACTCTCTGGTCTCCTATAAAAAGAACAAAGTCAACCACCTCAAGATAACTTTGTACATCAAACCTACATCAGATTGTGAGTGATTCGTGTGCTAGAATACTCAAAAGGAACATTTGTACTCCTTGCTTGTGCAATCTTCGTGCAGTTTTTCAAGTGTGACATAGTTTCTTCAATAGTGTAGCATAGTGAGGGTTTGCGAGTGTTTGTAAAACTTCCTTGCTTGACCAAGTGTGGTTTGGGGCAAGAAGGAAGTGATCCCTTCCTTGTACACAAAAGATTGGTTGCAAGTCTGTTCAACTTGAAGTAACTTGGTTTATAAAAGTGGTGTTCAAACCTCAGTTGTGTTTGAAGCCTGGTTTGTTTCTTTACTTTCATTTACTACTTTTCTACATAAACTGTTCTTCTCTCCATCTCACGAATACCTGTGCTCTTGTGTTATCTTGTTCATTGGGAGGTATTTGAGAAAAGAAAGGCTGTCTATGAAAAAAGTAGAATATATCTTAGCAGGTTTTTTGAAAGCCTAATTCACCCCCCCTCTTAGGTTGTCTTCGATCCTTACTATTGGTATCAGAGCTTGGTCTCCTAGAGATTAAGCTCAAGCGGCTTGGAGTAAGATGACAACCAGTCATGCTATGTTTGTTGAGGGGCAATCTGTTACTAGGCCTCCCATATTTACTGGTTCCAATTACGTTAGTTGGAAACAAAGAATGATTATCTTCTTGCAATCCATTGATATTGAGCTGTGGTTTATTGTGAATGAAGGACCGCATGATGCTAACTTTCTTGATGCAGAAACAGGTTTGTTGCGGCCAAAAATGAGAGATGAGATGAATGCTCAAGATAGAACCAATCTCACATTGAATGCCAAAGTCATGAATGTTCTTTATAGTGCCTTAGACTCAAATGAGTCAATTAGAGTAAAAGAGTGTAAATCTGCCAAAAAAATGTGGGATAAATTAAGAGAAATTCATGAGGGTAGTGACAACGTAAGAGAACAGAAAAAGTCCATTCTGGTCACCAAGTATGAATCTTTTAAGATGGAGTCTCATGAGAACATCGACAAAATGTATTGTAGATTTAATGATTCGATCAAGGATTTAGAGGTGCTTGAGAAGGAGTACTCTCTAGGTGAAAAGAACAGAAAAATTCTGAATGCTCTATCAAAGGATTGGGAAAGTAAAGTGACTGCCATAGAGGAAGCCAAGGATCTAAATTCCTTATCCATTGAATCTCTGATTAACTCTCTAACCTCTTACGAACTGAAACTTAAATCTAAGTTGCAGGAAGAAGAAGACACAAAAGGAAGGAAGAGTATTGCTCTGAAAGCTTCACAAGATGAAGATGAAACAGGCTCACTAGATGAAAATGACTTGGAAGGTGATGACAGTGATATTGCACTCATCACAAGAGGCTTCAAAAGATTTCTCAATAAGAGAAAATTCAGGAAAGGCGGATCCAGCAATTCCTTCCAGAATCAGACTAATGACTTCAGGAATAGAGGGAAACTAGAATTCAACAAGAAGTAGAACGATAAATGTTTTGAATGTGGCCAACCTGGACATTATGCAAATGAGTGTCCAATGAAGAAAAAGAAGGAAAACAAGATTGAACGAAAACCAAAGTTCAACAATTTCCAAATTACCTGGAATGATTGCAACTCAGAAGGTGAAGTTGAAGAAGAAGAGGAATCTGCTCAAGTGGCTTTCATGGCTATTGGAGATGAAGAGGTAACACAATGCAATTCTCAAACCAATAGTGATAGTGAATCTGATGATGATGTTAATTCTTTTCTAGAAAAAATGCATAACAGCTTGAAAGAATCATATGTTAAAAACAAAGAATTGAAGCAAAAAATCAGCTTTCTAATACAAGACAATGCAAATCTTTTTCGACAAAACAAATGTCTTAAGCATGAAAATGATAACCTGAAAAGGACTGAAACTGATGTGCTTGCTAAACTTTACAAAAAGAAAAATTACTGTGACTTACTCAAAAGTGAGCAATGCAGCTTAAGAAAAAGGATGGATGTTTTATGTAAATTGTTACATCATGTGAAACAGAATCATCTTCGAAAGAATGACACTATACCTTATGTTAATACTCATCAAATAAGACTGAACCAAAATACAAATGAGTTTGCTATCCACAGAAGAAGGCAAGTCAGATTCATTAAACCTGTTCATTTGATTGATTCAATGTCAGTATGCAACTTTTGTTGTCAATCTGGTCACATGTATAGCAACTGTCATGTTAAGAAAAACATGAGGAATGGCATGAGATGCATGTGGATAGTCAAACATAAGACTAACTCTCAAGGACCCAATATGTAAAGGGTACCAAATATTATCTTGTGGGTTTGTGTGAAGGTGAACCAGGATTACATTGCTAAAGAATCAAAATGGTTCATTGATAGTGGATGTTCAAGACATATGACTGGTGATGCATCACAATTCATTAAACTCAAGCAAAAAGCAAGTGGAAAGGTAACATTTGGAGATAATAATAAAGCCAAGACTGTTGGTATTGGCGATGTTGGTAAGAATGATCAAACTTTTATCCACAATGTTCTTCTTGTTGACAATTTGAGTTACAATCTGTCAAGTGTTAGCCAATTGTGTGATAGGAATCTGTTTGTATTGTTCAAAAAACTTGAATGCCTCATATTTGACTCAAAGTTCAACATTATTTTCAAAGGAAAAAGAGTTAATGATGTCTATGTAGTGTTTCTTGAAAAAATTGATTCCTCATATCTCAAATGTCTCAAAGTAGCAAATGAGGACCCATGGTTGTGGCATAGAAGGTTGTGTCACTTCAATATGGATTTGCTGAAAGAAATTTCTAAAAAGAAACTTGTTAGAGGTCTTCCAAAAATTAGATTTGAAAAAGACAGAATTTGTGATGCTTGCCAATTTGGAAAACAAGTCAAGGTTTCTTTTAAACCTAAAAAATGTGTTTCTACTTCAAAACCACTTGAACTTCTGCACCTTGATCTGTTTGGTCCTACACAGACTGCAAGCCTTGGTGGTAAGAGATATTATTTTGTGATTGTTGATGACTACTCTCGATATACTTGGGTAATATTCCTTGCTCATAATGATGATGCCTTTAAGAATTTTACCTCATTATTTGCTAAAGTACAAAATCTGCTTGGCTTGAAAATTGTTAGGATTAGAAGTGATAATGGGACAGAATTCAAGTTCTGTGATTTTCCAGAATTTTGTGATCATAATGGTATTACTCATGAATTCTCTATTGCTAGAGTCCCTCAACAAAATGGAGTTGTAGAAAAAAAAATAGAACTCTCCAAGAGGATGCTAGAACCATGCTTAGTGAATGCAATTTACCAAAATATTTTTGGGCTGAAGCCATAAACACAGCCTATTATACCATGAATAGAGTTCTTCTAAGACCAATTTTGAATAAAACTTCCTATGAGCTCATGTATGACAAAAAGCCTGTTGTCGGCTACTTCAAAGTATTTGGTTGTAAATGTTTCATTTTGAATATCAAGAAACATTTTGGAAAGTTTGACAAGAAATCTGATGAGGGAATTTTCTTGGGTTATTATGAAAACAAAAGAGGTTTCAGAGTTTATAATCGTAGAACATTGATTATAGAGGAGGCTATACACATTACTTTTGATGAATCTAATGGTGACATTTCTATGAGTTGTGGTGAAGATGATGACACAGGTGTTCAAGAAGGACTAAAGAAGCTAGCAATCAATGACCATGACTCTGCCTCACCAGAAACTGATTCAAAAGATAATGATGCTCAGGTCAGTCCAGCTGAAGAAGTGAATAATAGAGATACCACTACTCCTAATGATCTTCCAAGAGCCTGGAAATTTGCTCATAATCATCCCAGGGAGCTTATAATTGGTGATCCTTCTGAAAAGGTCAGGACTCGTTCCTCTAGACACCTGGTAGATAATCTTACTTTTGTATCACATATTGAACTTAAAAATGTTGTTGATGCTTTGAATGATGAGCACTGGATTTTAGCTATGGAAGAAGAGTTAATCCAATTTGAAAGAAACAAAGTTTGGACTCTGGTTGCCAGACCACAAGGCCATCCTATCATTGGCACTAAATGGGTTTTTAGAAACAAATTGAATGATAAAGGGGAGATTGTTAGAAATAAGGCTAGACTGGTGCCTAAGGGATACACTCAAGAAGAGGGAATAGACTTTGATGAGTCTTTTGCACCAGTAGCCAGGCTGGAATCCATAAGAATGTTTTTAGCATTTGCATGTTTCAAGAATTTTAAATTATTTCAAATGGATGTTAAGAGTGCCTTCTTAAATGGATTTATAGATCAAGAAGTCTATGTTGACCAACCTCCTGGTTTTGAAAATGAATCTTATCCAGATCACATGTTTAAACTCTCAAAAGCTTTATATGGATTAAAGTAAGCTCCTAGAGCATGGTATAAACGTCTGAGTGGATTTCTGATTGAAAATGGTTTTAAAAAAGTCATTGTAGACACTACACTTTTTACAAAACAAAACTCACAAGATCTTTTGATTGTGCAAATATATGTGGATGATATCATATTTGGTGCTACTAATGAAAAATTGTGCAAGGACTTTTCCATCATCATGCAAAAAGAATTTGAAATGAGCATGATGGGAGAACTGAACTTCTTCCTTGGACTCCAAGTGATTCAAACCCAAGATGGAACGTTTATAAATCAAACAAAATACACCAAGGAGTTGCTGAAAAAATTTGGAATGGAGGATTCAAAACCTGTTGGGACACCTATGTGCACATCTACCAAACTAGACAAAGATGAAGAAGGTACAAAAGTTGAGGAGAAGAAGTACAGAGGTATGATTGGAAGTTTACTTTATTTAACTGCTAGTAGGCCTGACATCATGTTTGCTGTGTGTTTATGTGCTCAATTTCAATCCTGTCCAAAGGAATCACACTTGAATGCAGTAAAAAGAATCTTGAGATATCTTAAAGGAACCTTAAATTTTGGCTTGTGGTATCCAAAATATCATGAACTTCCTTTGTGTGGATTCTCTGATGCTGACTTTGGTGGTTGTAAAATAGATAGAAAAAGTACTACTGGTATATGCAACTTTCTTGGAAATTGTTTGGTCTCTTGGTTTAGTAAAAAATAAAATGCTATCTCACTGTCCACTACTGAATCTGAATATGTTGCTGCTGGTGCTTGCTGTGCTCAATTGTTATGGATGAAAAACACATTGAATGACTTCGGTTTAGTATATGAATGTGTACCCATGTACTGTGACAACACTAGTGCAATTAATCTAACAAAAAATCCCATTCAACACTCTAGGACTAAGCACATTGATATAAAGCATCATTTCATTCGCGATCTAGTCTCAAAGGGGGTAATCCGTGTTGAGTTTGTTTGTTCTAAAGAACAGATCGCTGATATCCTCACAAAAGCTCTTCCGCCAGATCAATTTGTGTCTTTGAGGACTAAATTGAGTGTTTCAGAAAAAATGTTCTGAGTCTTATTTCTAGTCAATCTTTATCGGACGTCCGATGAATTAGAACGGACGTCCGACAGTGTTCTTCATCCAATGTCCAGAA
This sequence comes from Coffea arabica, assembly GCF_036785885.1. Classification (NCBI taxonomy): domain Eukaryota; kingdom Viridiplantae; phylum Streptophyta; class Magnoliopsida; order Gentianales; family Rubiaceae; genus Coffea; species Coffea arabica. The sequence goes on from NC_092329.1 coordinate 43,162,884, forward strand.
AAACCTTGGTTCGGACGGTTGTGTCGGACGCATCACTTCGTTCGGACGTCCGACACTCAAAAATGTGTCCTATAAGGCAGTTACCCACTCTTCTCAATTCATTTTCCTTCATAAGTCTCGGACGCGACCTTTCAGTTTCTCTAAAATTTGAAATTCAAATTCCTCTCTCCTCAAACCAAGTTCCGAGAAATTGACTCAACCAACTCTATTACACCTCTCTTGCTCATTAACCACTCATAAAAGGCACTCCTAACACCCAACTACCCCAAAATTCCCAATTTACATACGAAACCCTAACCTCATATAACCCTCTCCTTGCGGCATCATAGTGCACTCTTGTTGGCTCTTACTGTTTTTTTTCCTTTTATACACAACATTCTGCATTAAAAATCATATCCACATTGCATCATGGTTAGAATGAGGGGAGGATCTACTAGTGTCGGACGGTTTTTTAAGCTTAGAGATGAAGACATTGAAATTGTTGATCCACCTCCTGTGGCACCTAAAAAGAAGAAAGTGACTCGTGGTGGCAAAGTGAAGCAGACTGCCCAAAGAAAATTAGTTACTCCAACTCCTGAATCATCTGATGAACAAATGGAAGGGCAGATCTCTGAAGGGAACATTGCTGGTGGAAATGAGGAACCAGAGCAGGCTACCCAAGGTGATGAAACTGTCACAAGGTCTTCTAGTAAAAGAAAAAAGGACTGCAAAGGGGAAGAGAACTCCCCAATCCAAGAAAAAACAATCTGTTGATCCCTCTATTGATCAGCAGAATGAAGAAAACATTACTGAGAGTCAGCCAACACCTGAACCCTCCATCAGGAAGTCTTCAAGGACAAGGACTGAGACTCAAAATGTTGGTGCATCTGCCACTCAAACCTCTAAAGGGACACGTTCTGTGAAGAATCCAGTATCTCAGCCTGCACCTGAACCCGTTCCTCTACCAAAGTTCATCGATGATGAAGCCAGAGACAGATTTGAGTTAGTCTCTCAAAAAGGGTTCATCACCCAAAGGCTCATCATTTCTTTTGAATTTCGTAAGCTTGATCTTGAACCTGTCATCAAACTCTTTGAATTCCAGAAATGGACTCATCTTTTGACCATTCCTAATATTTTTTATCCTGACATGCTTTATCAATTTTTTGCTAATCTTAGAAAGGGTACATCACACACTGAACTCATCTCTAGGGTCAACTCTGTAGACATCATGTTAACTCCTGACATTGTGAATTCTATTCTGAAAACTAGTATTGAACTTGGTTTTAAGGGAAAAATTGCAAATTTCTTTTCGTATGAGGAATTCCCTTCTGCCTATCATCATTTTTACAATGCTAAATTCATGACTTATTTTCAAACCAAATTCAACACCCCTGCTGAGGCAAGATTGGATGATCTCAGTCCTTAGAATCTGATCATCTTCACCATCATTTCGAATCTGTTGGTGCCAACTGATGGCCACAGAACATATGCAAACAAATGGAACTTTATCTTTTCTACTGCTTTGTTGAAAAAATCTGCATTGACTTTGGATTTGTAATGTGCAAATTTCTGCTCAAAATCAGCACTGATAGTCGTACGAAACTTTCCTATGGCAGATTTCTGACCCCCATTTTTGCTCATTTCGACATACCCTTTTCTGGCAAATCTCCAAAAGACAGTGCTTCATCAGTTTTCTCCAAAACTTATTTTGAAAGAAAGAACCTAAAATTTTTTGATGGTCATTGGTGCTACAAGGAGACTGTGGCCGAGTCTAGAAAAAAAAATTTGCATGAAACCCCTGCCACTCCTAGAACTCCCCATGATCAATCAGGCTATGTTTCTCCTTTCACCATTCATCCTAGAAAGTCTGCTAGTAAGTCCTTCTCTTCCAACTCTGAGGTCATCTCCTTGTTTGAAGACCTCAAACAGCATGTTATGCTTCTTGAAGATGATCTCATGATGACCATGACCTCTGCCTAACAATCCTCTTTCCTTGAAAAAAGGAATCTTCTTGTGCCCCCTATACCTGAGACAAATGAGACTGCTCATCAGAAAGAACCAAGATCTGAGCCCACAAGGCCAACTACTGGTAATGAGACCACACCAGCTTCCAGTTCTCAGCCCAAGGATAAAGGCAAGGCTCCAGTAATTGAGGAAGCATTTGAAGATGATGATGAAGAAACTGAGGAAGAAGAGGACCCTAAACAGTACCGTCTGATCAGGAGGAGGCCTGGATCATCTAAAATCACCATTTAGGCACTACTAGGTCACTGCACCTAAACCTAGGACTATAGTTCATCTTTTGCATTGCACTTTTGTACTAAATGTTGAACACCTGGTCTGTACAACTGGATATTTTCTACTATTTATGAATGTTTTAACTCAGTGCTTGTTATGAATGCTTTGAATGGATGTTATGATTGGTTATATGTTTTTGAAATCTGTTCAATGAATGAATGTTTCTGTTTAACATCTGCTACATGATTGAGTCTAAACTGTGCTGTACATTGTAAATGAATACACTGATAATGTTTCTGATGGGACGTACTGCTGGTTCCAAAACTGACACTCAATCTTGTGATGACAAAAAGGGGGAGAATTGGAATTGGATTTGGTTTAACACTGATAGTATAGAGTATCTAGTTAGGGGGAGACAGTCTCAGGGGGAGTTGAGCTGGATCAGCACTGATGATGTGGATTACGTTTCTTCCTATATACTACTCATGCACTTCGTTAGGGGGAGCTGTTATATTTTGTACTCTATCCAATTGTTTTGTCATCGCCAAAAAGGGGGAGATTGTTTATCTCAATTCATATCTTTTGATGATTACAAAACAATTGGATGTTTCTAACACCTTTTGTAGAGATCCTTTTCAGAAATAAACCAAACAGGTCTGTGGATTTAAAGCAGAAAAAGAAGATCAAAAAAGAATGAAGTCTGCTGAGGATGATGTCGGACGCACAAAAGGAGAGTATCGGACGTCCGACATTCTTTGAGTATTTTCGGATGAGTAAAGAACTCAGACTCGGACGTCCGAAGAAGACAAGCCAGGAGTTACTCGATTACTGATCAGGTTCGGACGCTCAACACCTGTGTATCGGACGTCCGACAAATGTTGCTGCTCTTCGGACGCAACACTCTGGACGCATCGGCCGTCCGAAGGAATTGAAGAAGAAAGTCCAAGTATTCATCCTACCCTCGGACGCATGATCGGACGTCCTAAGGGACTCAAGAAAACTTCCAGAACTCATTGATCTCGTTCGGACGCATAAAAACCAAACATCGGACGTCCGACAGCACCAACGGCTAGTTGACTCTTCAGTTGCCTTCTACCCGTTGACAGCATTAATTGAGAAACTCTCTGGTCTCCTATAAAAAGAACAAAATCAACCACCTCAAGATAACGTTGTACATCAAGCCTACATCAGATTGTGAGTGATTCGTGTGCTAGAATACTCAAAAGGAACATTTGTACTCCTTGCTTGTGCAATCTTCGTGCAGTTTTTCAAGTGTGACATAGCTTCTTCAATAGTGTAGCATAGTGAGGGTTTGCGAGTGTTTGTAAAACTTCCTTGCTTGACCAAGTGTGGTTTGGGGCAAGAAGGAAGTGATCCCTTCCTTGTACACAAAAGATTGGTTGCAAGTCTGTTCAACTTGAAGTAACTTGGTATATAAAAGTGGTGTTCAAACTTCGGTTGTGTTTGAAGCCTGGTTTGTTTCTTTACTTTCATTTACTGCTTTTCTACATAAACTGTTCTTCTCTCCATCTCACGAATACCTATGCTCTTGTGTTATCTTGTTCATTGGGAGGTATTTGAGAAAAGAAAGGCTGTCTGTGAAAAAAGTACAATATATCTTAGCAGGTTTTTTGAAAACCTAATTCACCCCCCTCTTAGGTTGTCTTCGATCCTTACAGAAACAACACAGACTATCAAGGTGTGAAGGCAAATCAGGTTCGGCAGTCAAGCAAAAAAGAATTCCAGCAACTTGGCTTCAAGGTACGCGACTGCTTTCCTCTTTTTTTTTTTTTTTTTTGTATACAGTCCAAACACACAAGACCCCACACGAATTAAACTACAAACTGGACAGAAACTAGAGCCATCTAGTGACTGAAATTTCTGGACAGATTGACGTACAGCACAACGCCAAAAGGAAAATCCTAGTTGCGGCAAGAAGGGAAGAAGACCCTAGTTGCGGCTGTTGTATTTTTTTATTGTTTTTCTTTTGGTGGCTGTTTTGCACACCCAGAATGACTCTGCAACACAACGTAAGGATTATGATCTGGGCAAACAACAGCAAGAGACAGTAAAACAGATTGCATGCAATACCAAGACACAAAGAGTACGATGGGGAGCAAAAGAAACCTAGCGGCTGTTCTATGTTTTTTTTTTGTTTGAAACTAACGAGACAGACACGAATTAAAACATGAAAAGAGGGATAAACGATGTTACCAACAAGCTAGCTCTGATGCCAGCTGATACGAATCTCGTTGGTAAGAAGATTCGCGACCCAAGATCACTTGTTGGATTTGACTTCGAACGCAAGGAACGGTAGCAGCGGAAACCCTACGACCCCTCTAATCCCCGTGACTACGAACTTGTTGATATTATCTCAACCCGTAACCAAACGAATTAGTGAACCTCAGGCAAGTGTAGAAGGTGCCACAATTCAAGTGCGATTCTTGAGTTGATAAGCCGAACAAGAACACTAGAGTATAACTCTAAATTGTTCAAGGTTTGCTCGAAAGCTATGGAGAAAACTCTCTCAATATTTTTATCATAAAAGTGTCTCCCTTAAATTATCAAAACTTGGCTATTTATAGCCTTACAAAGAAGCAAACCTAATCTAAGTTGGAAACAATGCAAGTTTCCTTATTCGATTTGACAACTAAACTAATGACTCGCTAATCATAGCTAGGGCTAAATAATGGACAGCTTATAATCGACCCAATGAAGGCTTTAAGCTGGCCCAACATAACCCAATAAAAGCTAATTAACCAACTTAAGTAATAGTGAGCCTAGACTCTATAAATCGGATCCAACTCAACATGAGGTCTTGGACCGAACTTATTCCTACCAAATAAAAATAGAAATCTGAAAAATAAACTACTAAACTATTACTAAAAGATTCATTCTCTTGCAGCCCGAAACATGGCCTATAAGCGGCCCATATTTCGTATCATTGAGACTTTAGAGAAAGTACAGCGAGTTGAGAGTGCAAAGTTACAAGTTAGGAATTTTCGTGCAAAGAAAAGAAGCGCTCCTAGTAACCCTCCTGGACAAGCGGATAAGGATGCTCCACTTTCTGAAAAAGAAAGAGGAACGGGAGGAGTAGAGATATCTAGTACACCAAGAGAGACTCTATCAAGAGGAGGCCACAGTGGACGAGATCAATCGAGAGGGACACCTCCAAGTGGTTAGGGTGTAGCTCCTCAAGTTGTTTGTGGTTATTGTAGGAAGTCTAACCATACAGAGAATGTGTGCTGGATGAAATCGAAAAAGTGTTCATATTGTGGCAGCATTGAGCATCAGATTTTGAAATGTCCAATTATACCGAAGGACGGAGGTAGTACTCAACGGCCAGACAAGTCAGCATCTAAACAATCTAGTACTAGAGGAAGTCGACCGAAGGTGCCGGCTAGGGTTTATACATTAGACTATCATCAGGTTCCCGATTCCACTAAGATCATTGAAGTTACGATTCCTATTTACAATTGCTTAGCAAAGGTTTTAATTGACCCTGGTGCGATACATTCTTTTATCAACTCTAAATTCATGAGTGGGGTAGACGTGAGGCGATTAAGTTGCCCTATACTTGGAAGTTAAAACGCATACTGGAAATCGAAGTTTGATTGTTAATTTGGTGTATAGAAATTGTGAGATATGGGTTGGAGAGCAAAAATTATTGGCCGATTTGATAAGCCTAGATATTAAGAGGTCTGATGTTATCTTAGATATGGATTGGTTAGTTCACTATCATATTCAGTTGAATTGTATGACGAAAACGGTAGAGTTGTAATTCTAGGGGTAGCACCTATCTCTAAGGCGCTGTGTAGAATGGCTCCAGTCGAATTAAAAGAATTGAGAAAGAAGTAAATCCATTTGGTAAAAGTTTTATAGAGAAATCATGGAATAGAGGAAGCGACTTAGGAATTAGAAGAGAAGATTCGAAATAAGTACCCAGAATTGTTCCTAAATCAATGTATGAATTCGAGAACGAAATTCTTTTAGGGGGGGAAGGATGTTAGGACCTGAATTTTATTTCCTTACTTTTATTTTTTTTTTCTGGCTTATTTAACTATTTGTTTACCCGTTTACTCTGAATAGTTTATTTCATTCATTTTCAATCCATTCGCATGGAACAATGTCTCATTTATATTTTTAAAACTTTCGTTAGCAAATTTAATTTTTCTACGGCTCGTCTAGCGAGAAATAATGATTACACATTTTTTGAAAAAAATTTGATTCGAGAGTATATTAATCTTGGAGAATTAAGAATGACCATTAGTAGACTAAGAAAATTAATTGAGAGATTAGATGTGAGTGAGTTAAGTTAAGCTCAATTAGGAGCACTAATTGCTGACTAATTGGTTGTTGACTTTTGGGCACCAAAAATACCTTTATGTCAATCCTTTTTACACACCATCACATCACCCAACTACCACCCAAAACTATTCTTCTTCCCCTTGCTTTGGCCGATCCCCCTCCCTCATTTCCTACAAGAAAATTTCAACTCCTCGTCCTCCATAAAAGCTCTCCAAATTTGCTTCTTGTCTTGATTTTTCATACAAGCTTGGAAGAGAACTTGAACAAGGAAGAAACCTTGGTGATTTAAGAGCTCAAACCCTAGTGCTTAGTCTTCATTTTGGCAGCAAGGTAATCATCCAAGAAACCCTCAACTTTTTCCACTCAAGTTCTAGTAGTAATTTAGTCTAGCTAATTAGTTGTTGGGTTGTTGATGGGTTCACAAGTACCTTAACATTAGGTAGTGGACTTGAGGTGGTTTTGTCGGTAGAGACCTTGAGGATTTTGTATGTTTAATTGCTTGTTTGTTACTTGTTTTGATGAGATATGGTTTAGTTTTAGTTGGAAAGTTGGAAAAGAAATCTAGAAGATGAGAGATGTATGCTGTCCAAATTTTGGCTTATTGAAACCCTCATGTAAATTTTGAATTTTCATGTTGTTTTGGTGCTATAATATTTGTTATATGATGGTGTTATTGTGTGTTAAATATCTTCCAAAAAGCTTTACAATTGGTTGAGTTAAAGTGGGTTTAAGTGAGAAAGAAATCTGGAAAATTTTCTGATCAAGAGCCCTGACCAGTGCTCACATTTTGGATCATAACTTTTTGTTTGGGAGTTGAAATTGAGTGTCGTTTATGGCATCTGAAAATAGATTCTGAGAGCTTTCCGTCGGTATAAAATGCGCCTCTAACTCATTTCCTATGAATCATAGATAACCACCAAAATGACTGAATTTCCTCACTGCTTTTATCGGAGAAACAGTCATAACTGCAATTTGTATCTCAATTTTACCTATCTTGTAAAATGAATTTTATGACAGTTCCTTCTAGTGAATTGTAGAATTTTGAATCTAGTTTTTAACGCCATAAACTAGGCTAAATTTGAATTGTGTAGCTCTAGATATGATCAGATTTTGAAACTGTGTCAAGTACGTCAGAACAGGAAATTTCATAAAACAGGTCCTAAAAATCGGTTTTCTTAGAACTGTTGTAATTTGGTGTAGAAAGGTCGAAATTGAGTTCTGTCGGTTGAATTTGAACCTAGGTTTGGAATTTTAATTGTGATATAAATTTCAAGGGTTGGTTCCCCTTCTATGAATTTTACCGAATTTCCAAACTTATTGAAATTGCAAGTCAGCGTTGCTCTATCCTATCTAGAACAGCGATTTTAAACTAAAATTTGAATGATTTTGGGTTGGAGTTCGAGAAAAGTGTCTTCTAGAGAGTTTTAGTGTTTTGAGTCTAGTTTCCAACGGTATAAAGTTTCTAATTTTTGGACATCCTGAACTCGAGATACGATTTTTCCAAATAATGTCACACCAAACTGAAAATTTTCTGATTTTAAACAAAGTACTCTCTTAAGCACTCTTAACCTTCCTTTGAGATTGTTGGTCCATTTTAGGACGAATTTCATGGTTGGACACAAGGTTCCTTTAGAACTTTAAACTTTCGTTTTGAATCTTGGTTTCAAACGATTAAATCTCTCTTAATACGTTTTCTTAGTTGTTCAACTTCCTTGGTTAATGGCACCTCATTTTCTACTTGAAAAATGAACTTCAACCCCTAGTTTTATGCCCTCGATTTCCATGAGTTTGAACTTTTAAAAGGGAGCGCTTTGACTAGAGTGAACCTTGGAGAATTTCACCAGTTTTATACTTGAACCTTGGAACCTTAACCTTGACATTTGCTTTGAAAGTGAGTGGAGTTTTGGATGAGTTTGGACTTCCTTAGTTTGAAAAATATGAACGCTCTTTATATTCTAAAGTTTGGACATGAGATTTGAAGTTTTGGGAGATGAAAACCATTTACCCATTTTCCTCGATTTTCGTGTCAAAAGTGAAAATGATATTTTCTCTTGGATTGAGATTTACTTATCATGACATGAATCAAAGGTGACTTTCGAGCTCTCTTTGAGCATTATTTTAATGTTTGAGCCAAAAAAGTTTCTTTAACTTGGCTCGAACATGTGACTTGGAGAGTGGGTAGCGAAAAAATGTCTTTTTTTTTAACCTTGGCCGAGCATTTAGGTAATTATGATTGTATATATCTCACGTGGTCACGAGGACGCCGAAGAGCTCGTCTGACTTCTCGTTTCACTCTTGTTTTGCCCTTGACTTGGGGTGAGTATCAAGTACACGACTTGTTGTACAATACTTGGATCACTTCTTGTTGAATATGTGAATTAAATTTGTCGAGGCGAGTGTGTACTTTTTCTCACTCGTCCTCTCTTGTTTGACTTGATAATTGACTTGCTTGTACTCACAATTATACTCGTGCTTGTGCGTGATTTGGAATCGATTTGAGCATTGTCTCATCGACCACTGATACTCGTGGGGGTGCCCAAATTTCATTGGCTAACCTTGTAATTCGAGCCAGCATGGACTTGGTCCAGAAGCTTGGTGAACTGTGGGAAATCATAAAACTTGATCTTTTGAAATCTTGCTTGGCATACTCGAGTAGTATTGCCCTTTGGTGCGTGTTTGGTTCCAGATCCAAGAGGGTGAAATGGTGGATGGAGGAAGTAAGTGAGGTTCTACAAACTGATGTATTTACTCGCTTGATGGAGTGTCATCACTTGGAAGTGTTGGATCAAACCTTGTCAAAGCAATGGGGATTTAGCTCCTGAGAGCTACCGTATCCATTATTGAATGTGTTTTGCTTTCCTTTGTGAGTTACATGAATTTTATGATTACCTTCTTATATATACTTTATTGCTAGTTGTACTTATTTGTTTACCTGTTTTTCTTGGTCTCACTGAGCATTAGCTCACCCCCTTAAGTTTGTTTTTATTAGCAAAAACTTGAAGTGGAAAGATTTTGGGGAAGCTGGCTTTGATTATCTTATGGTCCAATTGTGGATATAAATGAGTTAGTTAACTTTTGGTGATTGTATTTTTGGAAAAATTTGATGAAACTTTTGGAAATATTATGATGTAGAATAGGGTGACTATTGAAGGAAGCAACTGTTCTTTATATTAGTTTTCTTACTGGTTGTTCAGTTCTAAATTTTAAATCTTGGCTTACACCGAATCCTGACGAGAGCTAAGCAGGCAGCCTGCCGAAATGCTAGGGTTCGCACTACGGAGAAGTTGGGTCGTTACAGGTGGTATCAGAGTTTTAAATTTCAGATCTTGTAGTGTATCTTAGGATTGAAGTATAGGATGCCGGACTATGGGATTAACTTGAATATTACATGAACTGGAGAACCTACTGTGTTCTAGTGGTTAAAGAGAATTAGTACTTGAGAATTTCTTATATGGCATTGGTGGAAACAAAACTGGGGAGTTATGTGGTGTTATATCGAAAGGAAATATTATGTGAGAGATTAGTAGTGAAAGCTTGAATGAGATTCGAATCATCTTTATACTTGTAGGAATGAAAGGAATCGGTGCAAATAGTGATATTAGCTATCACAGATAAGAAATCAAAATTTGCTAGTTAATTCCACATATGATGGTTTTGAACCAAAACAAAAGAATTTTCAAAGGAATAAAATGCATTTTCCACTTATTTATCTATTAGAAAAACTTCCGCTTTGAAAAAATATATATATATATTTATTTACTCTTATGAGCATCATTCTGAGAATTTTATATCCTTCTCTTAAATTTCAAACATTTTGATTTCATTATAAAGTTATATATTCTCTTTGTGGAAAGGAATGAACCCAAGAGCCTTATTATATTTGATGTAAGGTTTTAATTTATCGGAGTAAGTGATTAGAGGATAATCGAGGGCTGAGGCCACTGAGGATGCCTAGACTGTTAGAATTCAAGAACTGGAGACGGGTGTACTTGAGGAGCGGAAAAAAGCTTAAGCTCTTCGTGAGCAGTTTCAGAAGGCTAAGAACCGACTTGTTAGGATAGTACACGAACTTAGAAATCGGACTGAGGGGATGATGGTTGAATGTGTTACTTTGGTCGAACAAGTGGTGGATAGCAAGATACTTGACGAGGAAAATAAGGAAGAAACTCCTAGTGCTGAAGATGAAGATGATCCTACCGAAGTTGCAAAGACTTCTAACTCCGCCAATCACTAAACTAGCAATTTAGTCTACCTTAGCAGTTTTTATCTAGGATAGTTGGGGTGGTGCTTGTTCAAAAGCCATTGTATTTTGCTTAACAGTGCAGCCTATCTTTTAAAGCACTTGACATTAATTACGATGTGCTTGATTTTGTTGCTCTATGACTTCTATTATATGTTAAGGGTTGTGCATATTTGCAATTATTTTGGTGTCTCCCCTATTTATTTTTCGTTTTGCATGATTAAAGTGTCATTTTTAAACTTCACTTATGTATATTTATCTTACATCTATGCCTTTAGAAATTACTAAAACTATCGATGGCTGAAAAAGTGGGGTTAGACAACCCCAAACTCATGGAGATGATCAAGAATCGACAACTGGATCGAACCAAGGGCAAATGAACGAAGGGGATAACCAAATAGCTACTGCTATTAGCCGTATGACAGATATCTTAGAACGATTAGTAGAACATCAAGGTCCAGGACCTGTTAACCAACCTAGGGCTCAGAAGAGAGGAGAGTATAGAGTCTTGGAGAGATTTTTAAAGTTTACACCGCCCAAGTTTCTTGGAGGGCTTGACTCAGAAATAGCGGAGAATTGGTTGGAGAGAATGACTAATATCTTTGCCACCTTAGATTATACTGTAGAGAGACGAGTGAACTTTGCTACCTTCCAATTTGAGGGAGCAGCACATGCTTGGTAGAATGTGATTAGGAAAAATGGGAAAGAGCACTGACTCCCTGGATCTGGAAAATTTTTTTGAGAGAGTTTAATGAGAAGTATCTTCCGCCCATGATTCAAGAAAAGAGGGAAGATGATTTCATAAAATTGAGACAGAGGACTTCTAGTGTGACTGACTATGAAGAGTGATTCACTAAGCTTTCGAGGTTTGCTCCGGAGTTAGTGGCCACTGAGAGGAGAAGGATAAGGCGATTCGTACAAGGGCTAAATGTGGGATTCAAGAGGGGTTAGCGGCAGCCCAAATTTCTACTTTCACACTAAGGATTTAGAGAAAGTACAGCGAGTTGAGAGTGCAAAGTTACAAGTTAGGAATTTTCGTTCAAAGAAAAGAGGCGCTCCTAGTAACCCTCCTGGACAAGCGGATAAGGATGCTCCACTTTCTAAAAAGGAAAGAAGAATAGGAGGAGTAGAGATATCTAGTACACCAAGAGGGACTCTATCAGGAGAAGGCCACAGTGGACGAGGTCAATCGAGAGGGACACCTCCAAGTGGTCCGGCTGTAGCTTCTCAAATTGTTTGTGGTTATTGTAGGAAGCCTAACCATAAAGAGAATTAGTGCTGGAAGAAATCGAAAAAGTGTTTGTATTGTGACAGCATTGAGAATCAGATTTTGAAATGTCCAATTATACCAAAGGAGGGAGGTAGTACTCAACGGCCAGACAAGTCAGCATCTAAACAATCTAGTGCTGGAGGAAATCGACTGAAGGTGCCGGCTAGGGTTTATGCATTAGACTATCATCAGGTTCCCGATTCCACTAAGATCGTTAAAGTTACGATTCCTATTTACCATCGCTTAGCAAATGTTTTAATTGACTCTGGTGCAACACATTCTTTCACAAACCCAAAATTCATGAGTGGGGTAGATGTGAGGCAATTAAGTTGCCTTATACTTGGAAGTTAAAACACATACTGGAGATCGAAGTTTGATTGTTAATTTGGTGCATAGAAAATGTGAGATATGGGTTGGAGAGCGAAAATTATTGGCTGATTTGATAAGCCTAGATATTAAGAGGTCTGATGTTATCCTAGGTATGGATTGGTTAGTTCGCTACCATGTTCAGTTGAATTGTAAGATGAAAACGGTAGAGTTGTGATTGTAGGGGTAGCATATATCTCTAAGGCACTGTGTAAAATGGTTCCAGCCGAATTGAACGAATTGAGGAATAAGTAAATCCCTTTTGTAAAAGTTTTATGGAAAAATCATAGAATAGAAGAAGCAACTTAGGTAGTAGAAGAGGAGATTCGAAAGAAGTACCCAAAATTGTTCCTTAATCAATGTACGAATTTCGAGAATGAAATTCTTTTATGGGGGGAAGGATGTGAGGATCTGAATTTTATTTCCTTATTTTTATTTTATTTTTCTGGCTTATTTAACTATTTGTTTACCCGTTTATTTCGAATAATTTTTTTTCATTCATTTTAAATCCATTTGCATGAAACAATGTCTCATTTATATTTTTAAAATGTTTCGTTAGCAAATTTAATTTTTTTACGGCTCGTCTAGCAAGAAATAACGATTACACGTTTTTCGAAAAAAAATTTGATCCGAGAGTATATTAATCTTGAAGAATTAAGAATGATCATTAGTAGACTAAGAAAATTAATTGAAAAATTAGATGTGAGTGAGTTAAGTTAAGCTCAATTAGGTGCACTAATTGCTTACTAATCGGTTGTTGACTTTTGAGCACCAAGAATACCTTTATATCAATTCTTCTTACACACCATCACATCACCCAACTACCACCCAAAACCTTTCTTCTTCCCCTTGCTTTGGCCGATCCCCCTTCTCTTATTTCGTACAAGAAAATTTCAGCTCCTTGTCCTCCATTCTTGCTCTATAAAAGCTCTCCAAATTTGCTTCTTGTCTTGGTTTTTCATACAAGTTTGGAAGAGGACTTGAACAAGGAAGAAACCTTGGTGATTTAAGAGCTCAAACCCCAATGTTTAGTCTTCATTTTGGCAGCACAGTAATCATCCAAGAAACCCTCAATTTTTTCCTCTCAAGTTCTAATAGTAATTTAGTCTAACTAATTAGTTGTTGGGTTGTTGATGGGTTCACAAGTACCATAACATTAGGTAGTGGACTTGAGGTGATTTTGTAGGTAGAGGCCTTGAGAATTTTGTATGTTTAATTGCTTGTTTGTTACTTATTTTTATGGGATATGGTTTAGTTTTAGTTGGAAAGTTGGAAAAGAAAGCTAGAAGATGAGAGATGTATGCTGTCTGAATTTTGGCTTGTTGAAACCCTCATGTAAATTTCAAATTTTGTTGTTGTTTTGGTGCTATAATGTTTGTTATATGATGGTGTTGTTGTGTGTTAAATATCTTCCAAATAGCTTTACAATTGGTTGAGTTAAAGTAGGTTTAAGTGTGGAAGAAATCTGAAAAATTTTTTGATCAGGAGCCCTAACTAGTGCTCACATTTTGGGTCATAACTTTTTGTCTGGGAGTTGAAATTGAGTTCCGTTTATGGCATCCGAAACTAGATTCTGAGAGCTAGAAAGCGCCTCCTAACTCATTTCCTATGAACCGTAGATAACCACCAAAATGACTGAATTTCCTCACTGCTTTCATCGGAGAAACAGTCATAACTGCAATTTGTATCTCAATTTTACCTATATTGTAAAATGAATTTTATGACAGTTCCTTCTAGTGAATAGTAGCATTTTGAATCTAATTTTCAACTCCATAAACCACACTAAATTTCAAGTTGTGTAGCTCTAGATATGATCAGATTTTGAAACTCTGTAAGAAATTTCGTAAAACAAGTCCTAAAAATTAGTTTTCTTAGAACTATTGTAGCTTGGTGTAGAATGGTCCAAATTGAGTTCTGTCAATTGCACTTGAACCTAGGTTTGGAGTTTTAATTGTGATATAAATTTCAAGGGCTGGTTGCACTTCTATGAATTTTGCCGAATTTCCAAACTTACTGAAATTGCAAGTCTGCTTTGCTCTATCCTGTCTAGAGCAGTGACTTTGAACTAAAATTTGAATGATTTTATATTGGAGTCAGAGAAAAGTGTCTTCTAGAGAGTTTTAGTACTTTGAGTCTAGTTTCCAAAGGTATAAAGTTTCTAATTTTTGGACTTCCGGAACTCGAGTTACGATTTTTCCAAATAGTGTCGCACTAAGCTGAAAATATTCTGATTTCAAAAAAAGTACTCTCTTAAGTACTCTTAACCTTCCTTTGAGATTGTTGGTCCGTTTTAGAACTAATTTCATGGTTGGACATAAGGTTCCTTTAGAACTTTAAACTATCGTTTTGAATCTTGGTTTCAAAGGATTAAACCTCTCTTATTACGTTTTCTTGGTTGTTTAACTTCCTTGGTCCATGGCACCTCATTTTATACTTGAAAAATGAAATTCAACCCCTAGTTTTATGCTCTCGATTTCCATGAGTTTGAATTTTTAAAAGGTAGCATTTTGACTAGAGTAAACCTTGGAAAATTTCACTAGTTTTATACTTGAACCTTGGAACCTTAACCTTGACATTTACTTTGAAAATGAGTGGAGTTTTGGACGAGTTTGGACTTCCTTAGTATGAAAAATATGAACGCTCTTTATATTCTAAAGTTCGGACATGAGATTTGAAGTTTTGGGAGATGAAAATCGGTGAGGACTCGTAAAATTTACTTATTTAATCTCCTATTTCTAGCTTATTTAATTATTTATTTGGTCTTTTACTCCGAATATTATTTTCTAAGCTCTTGAGACCTAATTACATGGAAATATAGTTTCATTATATTTTTAAAATGACTTGTTTCAAAAATTAATTTCCGAAAGCCCGATAAGTGAAATAGTGCACGTGCATTTGGAACGATAGCCGATTTGAGGATACACTGAGCTCAGAAAAATTGGAGATACGTGCCTTAGTCTTAAAATAGGAATTTTAATGTTTAAATACTCAAGTGATAGTTATTAGTACTATCGTTATAAGAATTTCTCGGAAGTTTCGCGTTATTGCGCTTAAATTGGAGATACGCGTTTTCACACGCGCAATTTAAATTGAGGAACTTTAGACCCTTATTTTGGGACAATTAAGAGTGAATAATATTTATATGAATATAAATGCATTAGAAGTTTAGTACACTAGTGAAACAAACGCGAGAGGAATCGAGCACAAAACGCGCGCGTGCGCGCACTTTTTGCGGTTGACTTTTGTGCACCCAATCCTTAGTCATTAAGCTTCCTTTGGAAGCCTCATTTCAGACCACACTCTCTCTCTTGCTCCCTCATTTGGCCGGCTAACAAAGGAGAAAAACAACTCAAATTCCATCCAAATTTCTTCACCAAATCTTCTCCATTTCACTTCAAATTTCAACCACTCTTAGCTAATTACTTGGAGATTACATCAAGCTAAGAAAGAGGGCTGCTATCCACGGTTTTCTTGAGCATCTAGGGGGCCGAAATTCTGTCCTAGTTCATCAAGAGAGGTAGTGGACGATCAACTCCTTGAATCTTAGCTTACGGAAGCTCTATTACACGTATAAACTCTTGCATGCATGTGGGTGGTCTTGTTTATGGTGGATTTGTGTTGTGTGGGCTCTATGAACTCCCACTTTTGATGGAAGGACTGATTTGATGTTGGATGATGAAATTAATGGTGGTTTAGTGCTTATATTAGTAGATTAATGTTGTATTGTTGGTAGAAAATCAAAGGAGGTGCTTGGAGCAAAAGTGACCGTTTTACCCCTGCCTTGGCCGACCATTTTCGTGCCAGATTTTGAGATTCTAATGAATTGATTATGTTGTTTATCTGTTATTGTAAGTGTGTACAAAATTTCATTGAAAAATAACATGATTTGGTTGGTCAAATGAGTTGATTTCCAAAGTTAGCAAAACTGGAAAATGAATCCCGTATTGCCCAGGCAGTCATTTTGTAACGGCCATAACTCTTTGTTCCGATGTCGAAATTGAGTGCCGTTTGCGGCATTGGAAACTAGACATTCCTAGCTTTCCATCGGTACCAATTTCACATTCTGGTTCCACTTGAGTGAGCCACACCATTCGATTGAATATCACTGTCCTGTTTCGTTGCTCTCCAGGAGACAGGACAGAAATTGCTTCTTGATGCTCAAAAACGAGCTATTTGTGAATGAAATTTGAGAATGGTTTCTTCTGAGAAAATTCAGCTTTAGAAGAGAGCTTTCCAACGCCATCAACCACGCCCAATTCCAAGTTGAATGGAGTGAGTTGTGGCCAAAGTTTGAAACTGCTACAGTGATAGAATTTTCCACTTGGACAGATTTGTAACTAACAATGATTTGGGACTTGTTGTTTTGGAAACTTTGATGTCCGACATCTACCAAACTTTAGATTAGATGTTCCTTGGACTTTTTTTCACAAATAAACCAGATTTGGGTTGGTTGCTTTGGACAAAATGTTTAAAAAGGAAAGAAGAGCTAGAAGACAGTTTTACCTTGGGAAATTTCCTGAACTTTGATGGTTTAGTTAACTACCTTCCCGTGTGAATTTTCAAATGAAATTTGATAGAAGAGTAATCCTCATATGGAGGTTTAATTGTACAAAATTTGGTAATATTCTAAGACTATTTTGATATGCAAATGATGTCACAAAATTCGCTCATCGAATCTGGAAAACTTTTCGTTTTCTCTTAGCCAAATGGTCAAATCTGATTTGGAGAGTTTTATTTCTAGAATTTGGATGTCAATGGTCTTTAAATTGTTCAGTGGATGTTTATGAACTCTTGGTTTCAATAATGGAGAGATTTGGAACTGATTTCATGGTACAAAAAGTTTGTAAACGAAAGAAAAGTGAGAAGGTAGTTTAGCCTTGAAACTCTTCATAAACTTTGGTTGTTTTAATGACTACCTTACCGTGAGAGTTTTTGTACGAAACTTAGTAGAAATGTTGTTCACACATGGAAGATTTAGTGTACCAAGTTTGATGTATTTCTAATGCCAACTTGATGACCAAATGATATTTCAAATCTAGTTTTAAACCTGGAAAATAGCCCAACAGTCTTAACTTTTTCAGCAACTTGGAGGTACTATATCTTGGTGCTCGAAACTCCGTTTCTCGTTCCGCTTGTTTTGTTATACTCTTGGATTGCAACACTAATTGATTTCCAAATTTCAAAGGTTAGTTCAAAACAAGTGAATTTTGCCGAATTTCTAAAGTTGGCCAAAAACCAACTTAAATCTGCCTTGGTAATTCAAGTTACCAACTTTGAGCTAAAATTTGAGTGCCTTTCACTGACATTCGTGGAAAAGTGTCTTCTAAGAACTTTTAGTACTTTGAAAGAGGATTCCAACAGTACCAAGTTTTCCAATTTTGGACTTGTGGAGAGTGAAATATGATTTTTCAAATATTGCTTGTTAAATCTGGAATTTTCTAACTTAAAGGAAACTAAGGGTTTCAAACCCTCCATTTTCCTTCAATATCATTTGATCGTTTTACATTTGATTTCAAAGATGGAAATCAGATTTGTCTTGTATTTTAAAACCACTTTTGAACCTCGAGTTACACGAACTCTTAGACTCGTCTCTGCGTTAATTTCTTAGATTGTACTAGTGTACAATTTTCCTCGATAATTAGAATGATTTTGAGTGGTAGTTGATTATTGTTTGCTCAGGCACTCGAGGGAATCTCCCAGAGGAACTCGGAGTGGACACCTAAGACGCTTGTTTAAGAACTACTCGCTTGTTTTGACTAGGTGAGTGTTCCATATAGGAATACGTAATCGAATAAGTCTATGACACGCTTATGTCATGATTATTAAGTGTTAAGTGCTATATGTTAAGTATTTGCCACACTCATGCACATTTGAATAATGTATACTTGAATTACTCGACATGAAACACCTGAAGTAGGTATATTTGAACTATTCGATATGAAATGCTTAAAGAGCATACTTATGTGATTACTTGAAATACTAGATATGAAATGTTTGGAGAGCATATTTACATGATGTGTTTAAATGATTAATTATGCTATGGAAGCATAAGTCGGTTGGAGTAAATCTCCTCGACTCTTACGTGGTGAAAGTGAAAAACGGCCAATGGCGGCCTATTGAAATGACATATGTCTACCAATTAACCGTAATTACTACCGTTAACCGTTTACCGTTTACCGTTAACCGTGTTTACTTACCGTTTTCTAATCTATTTGGTTACTTGCTTACTTGGTTATCTGCTTACGTGATCACCAACTTACTTGGTTACTTGACCACCTGATTACTTGATTATCATGAATCACATGTTATATGAAGCTGTCCATCATTATTAGGCGAGTGTGTACTTTACCTCACTCGACCTACTCAAATGATGAATTTTACCTTTTGTCGAATTACTTGGTTACCTGTGCATGTTGTAAGCTCTAAGCTGAACTTGGGCCCTGCCCTTGGTTACTGACCTACTCGAGCCAGGACTGGGCTCGGTCGGGTAGGTTGGAACCCTGGGCCACCGTTTCGGTATACTCGAGTATTACCACTGGAGGGATAAGGCGATGGCCAGACCGTACCGTGGGGATCAGAAGTCATAAGGTGCAGATGACCGACAGAGTTCCACTGGAACACCGTATCCTACCGTATATGTTTACCTTGTATCATGATAATTGTTTCATGCTAAAATGTCAACATGAAATCCTGAACTATGCCTGAGATATGCTCCATACCTGTTACCTGACCAATGTACTTATATCATGATACCTGTCTCATGATAAATGTCTCATACCATGATAAATGTCTCAAATTACTCGTACAATGATTATCACCTCATGATAACACGCCATTGTGTAACATTGAACCACGCATATGATATGCCCAACTTACTTGATTTATTTGAACTGTTAGAGTGTATTGGAACCTCACTGGGCTGTGTAGCTCATCCCACGTTGTGGTTTTCTTTTACAGGGTTCGAGACCAAGGGTGCTCGTGAGTAGTACTAGATTGTTTTCTTTTGAAAACTTTAAGTTATATTATAACGGATGGCTATTGTACCCTTTTCCGTTGGGTTGTATTTAAGCTTGGAAGCTGCATAATTGTAAGTGTGAGATATTTGGAGTACTTTAATTATGTATTGAAGTTACTTAAAGTATTTCGAGCTTTTGAATGATGGATTGTAGTGAGTCCTGGCGAGAGCTGGGCAGGCGTCCCGCGGATACCCTTTGGTTCGCCTTAGGGAGAAGTGGGGGCGTCACAATTGGTATCAGAGCTTAGGCTTCAGATTTTGTAGTGTATCCTAGGCTTAAATGTTTAGGATGCCGGACTGTGGGACTATTCTGAAAGTTAAATGATTGCTTGTAATGATGAAATTTAGAGCCACTTCACGTGGTCTCTACAGAGGAGTAAGATAGGGCCAAGTGGTGTTATGGTCCTTACTATGTGATTGAGTAAAGACTTAAGTGCCCTTCTAGAAATGTAAGCTGTGAATCATGAATGTTATAGGTTGTAAAACCTTTATCTTGATAATTGGAGGGAATTTGATATGTATGTTGGGTAGGAATCTCGAATGTGGTGATTTACTCTTGGGACCGGCCGGCTCGAGATGTGAATTATCCTATTTTGGATTCTTGAACCCGAGTACTTGGGAGTGGAAAGCAACCATAGGGACTTTATATCTCCATTTGTGGGGAATAAGAATGAATCGATATTTCATGTGAATGGTTACAGGAAACCAATAATTGTTTGGTTAAGATGGTACAATAATTAAGAGTGGAAGATGGAAAATATCGTAACCCAAAAGATCCTTGTGTTGGGATTGAAATCGAGCATGTTAGGGAACGAGAATCGTCTAGTTCCAATTAATCTAGTGAATCTCTACTAGTGATCTTTCATAGTGAGACGATGGGAGTAGAACTTAAGAGTTTGCGCCTTGGAGATGAATGTACTTGTGATAATCACTTGTTTATTTTTGTTATTGACTTTGACTTGGCATGAACTTTACTTGGCCATAATTTGTGTTATGATTTAATGAACTCTAGTTTGTGTTTACTTGCATAGTGATAATGTTATTTGTGAAAGTGTCTTCATCCTCTTTAAATGTTGCTACTGGTATATGAGTGTAGTTCAATTTTAACTAAGTGTGAGGGTTATGCATGTGCGTATAGATTAGTTGTGGACATGGAAACTAGAGGACAACGAAAGGGACGTCAACCTAGACAACCCCGAAATGAAAGAGTAGCTAATGGGTCCGATATCGATCAAAACGTTGAGCTAAGTGCTGGGAGAGGAAATGACCAGATAGGACAAGTTTTAACTCGCATGACGGATATCCTAGAGCTCTTGGTAGCTCAACAAGGTCAAGGTGTTGGACAAGGAAACCAACGTGGAAACCAAGAGATAGGGGAGGATCGAGCTTTAGAGCGGTTTCAGAAATTCTCTCCGCCCAAGTTTGCTGGAGGGCCTGATCCAGAGGTGGCTGAGAATTGGTTAGAAAATATAAGAAATATATTCGATGCCTTGGATTACACAGAGGAGAGACAAGTCACATTTGCTGTATTTCAACTTGAAGGAGCAGCCCGAGCATGGTGGAATGTTATAAGAAACAAGTGGGAAAGAGATCAAACTCCGAGAATTTGGATAAACTTCGTGCGTGAATTTAATGAGAAATTTCTTCCTCCACTTGTCCAAGAAAAGAGAGAAGATGATTTTATAAAGCTTCGTCAAGGAACTTTAAGCGTAGCTGAGTATGAAACACGCTTTACGAAGTTATCTATATATGCCCCAGAATTGGTGGCTACTGAACGGAAGAGAATAAGACGGTTCATCCAAGGATTAATTTTAGAGATCCAAGATGCCCTTGCCGCAGCACAGGTTGAAACATTTAGTGACGCTCTCGAAAAAGCGCAAAGGGTAGAAAGCACAAAATCTCAACTGAGAGCTTTTCAAACAAGGAAAAGAGATGCATCTGACAGTACACTAGGAAAAAATGGACCACCACCCAAAGTTAGAAAAGAAGTGGATGAAGTAGGACTGTTACTTCCTGCACCACTCATGATAAAGGAACCAAAAGGAACTATGTCACGAGGGACTTCAGTAGGACAAACACGATCAAAGAAAACCTCGCAAGCAAATCAGGTCACAACACCTCGTCCGACTTGTGGATATTGTGGAAGGACGAATCACACTGAAGAAAACTGTTGGCTAAAGGGACGAAAGTGTATGGGATGTGGGAGTACCAATCATAAAGTTCATGACTGTCCAAGGAGGTATCCACGAGAAACTACTGCTCAACAAGGAAATGGAACTGTTCCTCGACAAGTCAATGGAAGGAGAAACCGACCAATGGCATCTGAAAGAACGCATGACATGAACACACCACACGGTTCAGAGTTGTCTGAGATTACAGAAGGTATGAATTTCGAGGACGAAATTCTTTTAAGGAGGGGAGGTTGTGAGGACTCGTAAAATTTACTTATTTAATCTCCTATTTCTAGCTTATTTAATTATTTATTTGGTCTTTTACTCCGAATATTATTTTCTAAGCTCTTGAGACCTAATTACATGGAAATATAGTTTCATTATATTTTTAAAATGACTTGTTTCAAAAATTAATTTCCGAAAGCCCGATAAGTGAAATAGTGCACGTGCATTTGGAACGATAGCCGATTTGAGGATACACTGAGCTCAGAAAAATTGGAGATACGTGCCTTAGTCTTAAAATAGGAATTTTAATGTTTAAATACTCAAGTGATAGTTATTAGTACTATCGTTATAAGAATTTCTCGGAAGTTTCGCGTTATTGCGCTTAAATTGGAGATACGCGTTTTCACACGCGCAATTTAAATTGAGGAACTTTAGACCCTTATTTTGGGACAATTAAGAGTGAATAATATTTATATGAATATAAATGCATTAGAAGTTTAGTACACTAGTGAAACAAACGCGAGAGGAATCGAGCACAAAACGCGCGCGTGCGCGCACTTTTTGCGGTTGACTTTTGTGCACCCAATCCTTAGTCATTAAGCTTCCTTTGGAAGCCTCATTTCAGACCACACTCTCTCTCTTGCTCCCTCATTTGGCCGGCTAACAAAGGAGAAAAACAACTCAAATTCCATCCAAATTTCTTCACCAAATCTTCTCCATTTCACTTCAAATTTCAACCACTCTTAGCTAATTACTTGGAGATTACATCAAGCTAAGAAAGAGGGCTGCTATCCACGGTTTTCTTGAGCATCTAGGGGGCCGAAATTCTGTCCTAGTTCATCAAGAGAGGTAATGGACGATCAACTCCTTGAATCTTAGCTTACGGAAGCTCTATTACACGTATAAACTCTTGCATGCATGTGGGTGGTCTTGTTTATGGTGGATTTGTGTTGTGTGGGCTCTATGAACTCCCACTTTTGATGGAAGGACTGATTTGATGTTGGATGATGAAATTAATGGTGGTTTAGTGCTTATATTAGTAGATTAATGTTGTATTGTTGGTAGAAAATCAAAGGAGGTGCTTGGAGCAAAAGTGACCGTTTTACCCCTGCCTTGTCCGACCATTTTCGTGCCAGATTTTGAGATTCTAATGAATTGATTATGTTGTTTATCTGTTATTGTAAGTGTGTACAAAATGTCATTGAAAAATAACATGATTTGGTTGGTCAAATGAGTTGATTTCCAAAGTTAGCAAAACTGGAAAATGAATCCCGTATTGCCCAGGCAGTCATTTTGTAACGGCCATAACTCTTTGTTCCGATGTCGAAATCGAGTGCCGTTTGCGGCATTGGAAACTAGACATTCCTAGCTTTCCATCGGTACCAATTTCACATTCTGGTTCCACTTGAGTGAGCCACACCATTCGATTGAATATCACTGTCCTGTTTCGTTGCTCTCCAGGAGACAGGACAGAAATTGCTTCTTGATGCTCAAAAACGAGCTATTTGTGAATGAAATTTGAAAATGGTTTCTTCTGAGAAAATTCAGCTTTAGAAGAGAGCTTTCCAACGCCATCAACCACGCCCAATTCCAAGTTGAATGGAGTGAGTTGTGGCCAAAGTTTGAAACTGCTACAGTGATAGAATTTTCCACTTGGACAGATTTGTAACTAACAATGATTTGGGACTTGTTGTTTTGGAAACTTTGATGTCCGACATCTACCAAACTTTAGATTAGATGTTCCTTGGACTTTGTTTCACAAATAAACCAGATTTGGGTTGGTTGCTTTGGACAAAATGTTTAAAAAGGAAAGAAGAGCTAGAAGACAGTTTTACCTTGGGAAATTTCCTGAACTTTGATGGTTTAGTTAACTACCTTCCCGTGTGAATTTTCAAATGAAATTTGATAGAAGAGTAATCCTCATATGGAGGTTTAATTGTACAAAATTTGGTAATATTCTAAGACTATTTTGATATGCAAATGATGTCACAAAATTCGCTCATCGAATCTGGAAAACTTTTCGTTTTCTCTTAGCCAAATGGTCAAATCTGATTTGGAGAGTTTTATTTCTAGAATTTGGATGTCAATGGTCTTTAAATTGCTCAGTGGATGTTTATGAACTCTTGGTTTCAATAATGGAGAGATTTGGAACTGATTTCATGGTACAAAAAGTTTGTAAACGAAAGAAAAGTGAGAAGGTAGTTTAGCCTTGAAACTCTTCATAAACTTTGGTTGTTTTAATGACTACCTTACCGTGAGAGTTTTTGTACGAAACTTAGTAGAAATGTTGTTCACACATGGAAGATTTAGTGTACCAAGTTTGATGTATTTCTAATGCCAACTTGATGACCAAATGATATTTCAAATCTAGTTTTAAACCTGGAAAATAGCCCAACAGTCTTAACTTTTTCAGCAACTTGGAGGTACTATATCTTGGTGCTCGAAACTCCGTTTCTCGTTCCGCTTGTTTTGTTATACTCTTGGATTGCAACACTAATTGATTTCCAAATTTCAAAGGTTAGTTCAAAACAAGTGAATTTTGCCGAATTTCTAAAGTTGGCCAAAAACCAACTTAAATCTGCCTTGGTAATTCAAGTTACCAACTTTGAGCTAAAATTTGAGTGCCTTTCACTGACATTCGTGGAAAAGTGTCTTCTAAGAACTTTTAGTACTTTGAAAGAGGATTCCAACAGTACCAAGTTTTCCAATTTTGGACTTGTGGAGAGTGAAATATGATTTTTCAAATATTGCTTGTTAAATCTGGAATTTTCTAACTTAAAGGAAACTAAGGGTTTCAAACCCTCCATTTTCCTTCAATATCATTTGATCGTTTTACATTTGATTTCAAAGATGGAAATCAGATTTGTCTTGTATTTTAAAACCACTTTTGAACCTCGAGTTACACGAACTCTTAGACTCGTCTCTGCGTTAATTTCTTAGATTGTACTAGTGTACAATTTTCCTCGATAATTAGAATGATTTTGAGTGGTAGTTGATTATTGTTTGCTCAGGCACTCGAGGGAATCTCCCAGAGGAACTCGGAGCGGACACCTAAGACGCTTGTTTAAGAACTACTCGCTTGTTTTGACTAGGTGAGTGTTCCATATAGGAATACGTAATCGAATAAGTCTATGACACGCTTATGTCATGATTATTAAGTGTTAAGTGCTATATGTTAAGTATTTGCCACACTCATGCACATTTGAATAATGTATACTTGAATTACTCGACATGAAACACCTGAAGTAGGTATATTTGAACTATTCGATATGAAATGCTTAAAGAGCATACTTATGTGATTACTTGAAATACTAGATATGAAATGTTTGGAGAGCATATTTACATGATGTGTTTAAATGATTAATTATGCTATGGAAGCATAAGTCGGTTGGAGTAAATCTCCTCGACTCTTACGTGGTGAAAGTGAAAAACGGCCAATGGCGGCCTATTGAAATGACATATGTCTACCAATTAACCGTAATTACTACCGTTAACCGTTTACCGTTTACCGTTAACCGTGTTTACTTACCGTTTTCTAATCTATTTGGTTACTTGCTTACTTGGTTATCTGCTTACGTGATCACCAACTTACTTGGTTACTTGACCACCTGATTACTTGATTATCATGAATCACATGTTATATGAAGCTGTCCATCATTATTAGGCGAGTGTGTACTTTACCTCACTCGACCTACTCAAATGATGAATTTTACCTTTTGTCGAATTACTTGGTTACCTGTGCATGTTGTAAGCTCTAAGCTGAACTTGGGCCCTGCCCTTGGTTACTGACCTACTCGAGCCAGGACTGGGCTCGGTCGGGTAGGTTGGAACCCTGGGCCACCGTTTCGGTATACTCGAGTATTACCACTGGAGGGATAAGGCGATGGCCAGACCGTACCGTGGGGATCAGAAGTCATAAGGTGCAGATGACCGACAGAGTTCCACTGGAACACCGTATCCTACCGTATATGTTTACCTTGTATCATGATAATTGTTTCATGCTAAAATGTCAACATGAAATCCTGAACTATGCCTGAGATATGCTCCATACCTGTTACCTGACCAATGTACTTATATCATGATACCTGTCTCATGATAAATGTCTCATACCATGATAAATGTCTCAAATTACTCGTACAATGATTATCACCTCATGATAACACGCCATTGTGTAACATTGAACCACGCATATGATATGTCCAACTTACTTGATTTATTTGAACTGTTAGAGTGTATTGGAACCTCACTGGGCTGTGTAGCTCATCCCACGTTGTGGTTTTCTTTTACAGGGTTCGAGACCAAGGGTGCTCGTGAGTAGTACTAGATTGTTTTCTTTTGAAAACTTTAAGTTATATTATAACGGATGGCTATTGTACCCTTTTCCGTTGGGTTGTATTTAAGCTTGGAAGCTGCATAATTGTAAGTGTGAGATATTTGGAGTACTTTAATTATGTATTGAAGTTACTTAAAGTATTTCGAGCTTTTGAATGATGGATTGTAGTGAGTCCTGGCGAGAGCTGGGCAGGCGTCCCGCGGATACCCTTTGGTTCGCCTTAGGGAGAAGTGGGGGCGTCACAATATCATTTACCCCTTTTCCTTGATTTTCGTGCTGAAAGTGAAAATGGTATTTTCTCTTGGGTTGAGATTCACTTATCACAACTTGAATCAAAGGTGACCTTCGGGCTTTCTTTGAGCATTATTTTAATGTTTTAGCTAGAAATGTTTCTTTAACTTGGCTCGAACTTGTGACTTGGAGAATGGGTAGCGAGAAAATGTCTTTCTTTTTAACCTTACTCGAGCTCTTAGGTAATTATGATTGTACATGTTTCAGGTGGTCACGAGGATGCCGAAGAGCTCGTCTGACTTCTCGCTTCACTCTTGTTTTGCCCTTGACTTGTGGTGAGTGTCAAGTGCATAACTTGTTGTACAATACTTGGATCACTTCTTGTTGATTATGTGAATTAAATTTGTCGAGGCGAGTGTGTACTTTATCTCACTCGTTCTCTCTTGTTTGACTTGATAATTGACTTGCTTGTACTCACAATTATACTAGTGCTTGTGCGTGACTTGGCGTCGATTTGAGCATTATCTCATCGACCACTCATACTCGTGGGGGGCGCCCAAATTTCATTGGCTAATCTTGTAACTCGAGCCAGCATGAGCTTGGTCCAGAAGTTTGGTGAACTGTAGGAAATCATAAAGTTTAATCTTTTGAGATCTTGCTTGGCATACTTGAGTAGTATTGCCCTTTCGTGCATTTTTGTTTCTGGATCCGAGCTGTCGCGCCTCATTTTTTATAAGAAAAATAAATGGTTTAAAAAAAGTGAATTTTGATTTAAAAAAGAAAATGAAGAAAAGTATGGGTCTAATGGGACATGAAAATACGACGATTTGACCCAAGATATAGTTTAAAAGGGTTTATTGAATGAAAAATGGAGTCGCCACTTGGTATAGAGTTAAGGTGTACCAAGTCACCTAAAAATGAAAATTTAAAAGAAAAAATGGAAAAAAACCCTTTTAAACGACTCCAAACCTACGTAAACCAACGAAAAAGGTTCGGGAGTCACATTTGACGAAGGGGAAGGCAAGGATAAAAATCCAAGGCACCCCTTCGACCTAGCCAAGGCTAGTTGCGTGATTTAGTCAAAGATTTTCTTGTTTTAACCAAAGAATTATCACATTTGGATGTACTATATGAATGCAACCCTAGACCTAGGGGGGAATCGAGGGATTTAAATTTCCCTTCAAAACTCGAATGGTGCCAGTCACATTAATTATGACGCCCAATAATGACTCTTTGGAGAGGTCACGAATTATGTAAAAATATGAGACTCTAAGAAGAGGAAAAGGATAAAATAATTATAGAAATATACATGTCTTAAAGGAATGCATCATGTTGGGTACGGGGGACTTATACTCGTGACTTTCAATGTTCCCTTTAATAGAGGGAATACGAGCGTGCTAAGACTAGAGAAGCCAAACTCGTCCATATCCCATATCCAAGGGGTTTTCCTTAAACTAATCAAGCAAATGCATTACCCTAATCTTATTTCTAGAATGAAATGCAATTCTAATGTCATGTATCATACATAGGGGTATATATATAGGGAAATTAGGGATAAGGGATATACGTATAAGGGGAATATCATATAAAATGATAAAAGGCCCTAGAAAGTGAAAGATATGCATGAAATGAAGTGATTTTATCATGCAATCATGATCTAACGTGCGAAGGGCTCCTAAGGGTTAGCGTTGGACTAACCCACATCTACGCTCTCTCACAAGCATTGGACTTGCAAGAGCTCGAGGGTAAGACCATGACTAGCGTTGGACTAGCCACGGTTTCGTGCATTTGCATCCATCATACATACACAAGTAAATGTGCATAATTAAAGCGAGTAGGCATGTGAGCACGTAATTCATATAACACATAACACATAAGCATGCATATCTAGATACCAAACCCTAAGAAAGCAATTAAACACATAGCACATACGCATGCAAATCACACAAAGACAAAACAAAGAAACCCTAACTATTGCATTAGGAGGAGGAAGCCTAATACAATCTAAAAGGGGAAACGGAATAAAATAAATAAAATAATAACCTAGCTATTACAACTTTGGCATTCAAGTGTCTTTCAAATGATCAAAATTGAAAATAACTATACAAAACTAAAACAAATAAAGTGGATAAATAAGTGAATAAATAAAATGAAAACATTCAAAAGGCATGCAATTAAGCACATAGTGCACATAGGGTCAAATAAAGTGGAAATAGGGGATAGAGTGTACCTCCCTTGAGTTGGAGCCATAATGGAGTGAAATCACTTATTTATCCTCCAAAATAAAAGAAAAGGTCAAGGTACCAATTTATTTGGAAAAATTAAAGAAAATAGGCAAACACAAGCTCACTTGGACACAAAGTTCATAAATTCATGCATTAAGTGCACTCTAAACAAAACATGGTAATTAATTGAAGCAAACAAGCAATTGAGTTGAAAAATTGAAGCTGCCAAGGACCAAATTGAGGACATTATTCAATTGGTTGGGTCATAGTAAAACAAAGGGGGGCTTGAGGGGTTAAAGGGTGTCGCGCCCCACTTTTTGATAATGGTGTGAGAGTAGTGAAAGTAGTGTGTGTGAACGTGTATAGAAGGGAAAGCAAAAACCGTGGGATTGTAAAATGCGACGGTTTTGGTCAAGTAAAGTTCAAAAAGGGTTTTTATGTATGAAAAATGGAGTCGCCACTTGGTATAGAGTTAGGGTGTACCAAGTCACCCAAAAATGATTTTTTTGTTTTTTTTGAATGAAAAAGTAAATAAACCCTTTAAAAAACTTTTTAGGTCTACGTAACCAAAGTAAGGGATCGGGGGTCACATTTGGTAAGGGAGAAGGCAAAGGCGGAGCCTAAGGCACTCCCTTACCCTAGCCAAAGCTAGTTGCGTGAATTAGCCCCACTTTTCCTAATTATTCTACCCAAGGTATGTATCGCGTGTTGGATATGACTATATGAATGCAAAAACCTAGACCTAGGGGGACATGGGGAAAATTTCTCTTCAAAGGTTGAGTGGTGCCAATCACATTAATTGTGAAGCCCAATAATGATCCTTTGGAGAGGTCACACATAATCCTAAATGACGTAAAATGAGTGGAATGCATGCCATGTGAAAATGTGAGTTTGTGTGAAGTGAAAAAAGTAATAAAAATAATAGGATGTAAGCGGAGGTGTGCAAATGTATTTACAAGGTAAGGTGAGTAAAGAATGATGATGTGAAAATAACACAAAGTGCATGTGTGCGAGTGATATGGTATAAAGTGTGAGTAGTTAAGTGAAAAACCTCCAAAAGTAGTGTGAAGTGAGAATGTGGAAAAAGGGATAGAATATAAAGTAGGAGTGTATGTGATAGTAAAAAAAAATGCATGAACCCTAGAGGAATGCATCAAAACGGGAACGGGGACTCCTAACTTTATGACTTTAATTTTCCCTTGGATTAGAAGGAAGAACTAGCGTGCTAAGGCTATTTTGTAGCCAAACTCGCTCGTTTTCCTTATCGAAAGGGGACTCTTCAAGCAAATGTACCCTATAACTAGCATGAGGTGCAAAAATCCTAAAATGAGGGGAAAAGGGGTTCGAGGAGCATGCCAAATGATAAAACTAGAAAAATGCATGACATGTAGTGAACGTGTAAATATGCACTAACAAAAGGGGGATGGCCTATTGGGTCTAGCATTGGACTAGCCCTTTCTATGAATGAGCCACAACTAGCGTTGGACTAGTGTGGTGACGTACATTCATCCATCACATTCATCTATGGCTATAGAAAGCAAGTAGACATGCCAAACACTCATAAACACATAGCACATAACACTTAGCATGCTCGACTAGATGCAAGAGCCTAATAAAGCAAATTAACACATAGCAACAAAAGCAAGCAATCAAACTAATAAACCTATTACATTTGCTAGCTAGGCACATGTCTTCAATAGGTCTTCATCAAATGCTCTCCAAGCCCTATCTATTACAAGCCAAGAGGTGTACACATACCCCATAATGAATAACTTAAATAAAAAGCAAAAAGTAAATAAAATAAAAGTAAGGAATTAAGGAAAGGCAAGGAAAGCGAAGTAGACATGCATATTCACATAACACGTAGGAGCACGTAGGAAAAATAAAATCAAGGAGATAGAGGTTACCTCCCTTGAGTTGTGAAATGAAGAGAATATTAGCTTCAAAACAATAAAAGGGTCAAGGCACCACTTTAATCAAAAAAAAAAAAAGAATCACAAGAGACAAAAGTAAACATGAAATTGAATCAATTAAATCATGTAGACAACCTACATTCAAGAAGTCGAAAGAAGAAAGGACTTGATTGCACAAATTAACAAAGTTTGGAGGTCAAAATTAAAGAAAAATAGAGTTCAGGGACCTATTTGCAATTAATTAAGGACCGAATTGAAAGAAGTTGAAAATATCCAGGGCCACAATACAGCTAAGGAGAAATTCAGGGGCTGATTTGCAAAAATATTTTCTGGTTTCCTAATGGACCAAACCATTGGGCCATTTCCTTTATTTGTTTGGGCCAAAGCTTCCCAGCTCAATGGAAATTCAGAACAAAAAGGGAAGGGGCCATTTTATTTGTTCGTCTGGGCCGAACCCTTCCTAACCCAACCGAAAACCCAAGCAAAAACAGATGGGCTAGTTTAACTATTTTGGCCCAAAATTAGCCAACCAAACAGATGGGTCATGATTCTCTGGCCCAAACCAAAACCCAAAAATAAATTGAACCCTCTTACACAAACTCAGCCAAATATCATTAGCCAAACATAAGTTTAGGCCCAACAAGATAACAAATCAACTAAAATTATTTAAGCCACAATTATGACCTAAAAACAAGAATTAATCTACCCCAAAAGACTACTTAAAAAGATTAAAGATGAGTAATATCTAAAATGATGAAATAAATTCAACTCTTCCATTTTTGGGGTTCAAAAACAATTCATATGAGGACTTATCTGAAGGATTGATAAAAGCTTTGAGGTCGAATTGTGAAGTTTTAAAACTTTGGGGTTAGATTACCAAGAAGCAGAATGGAAGGGCCACAATTACGATTGCAGACCAACGGTCTTCTTCTCAAACATCAATTCGCCATTTTTGTTCTTATAACCAGAGCAAATCCGAAAAGAAACAGTTTTAATTCTGGCCCTTTATAATCAACACGAAAGTCACACAAATTCAATTCGAGTCCATTCAATCCCGAAACGTGAGAAATAGAGAAATGGAAGACAACAATTCAGCAAAGTTTCTTAAGCGTAAGGACGCGAATCGGCCAACTCAAACGGTTTCTCCGCACGAAAATGTAAACAAGGCATCCTCCAATAAGAATTTTCAGCTCAGGCATTTCGTCGAACAGATTAGGGGTATTAGAAAATTCATTGATTCTTTGATGCATTTAAACTATAATTGTCCCAGAAATTTGTCAGAGACTCAGAAATTCCAGTCCAATCAACATACAAAGCACGTGTATTCGAACAACCAACATGAAATTGAGACAACATGCTCACGGCATACCCCGGCAAACATACTCTAAAAACTTTCTGTCCGTTTGAATGAAGACTGAACTGCAAAGGAGAAAACTAACTTACAATGGCCTCTCAATGAGCTTCGCTGGCGGTGACGGTGGGTTCTGGTGGTGGTGGCTCCGGTTCTCGAGCAGGCGGCTGGTGGCGATAGCGGACAGCAGCGGCAGCAAACGCGAACTGGTGGATTCCGTTCGGCAATCTCTTTTTCCAGATTTCTTTCTTCCTCGCTCAGACCCCTTTTCTTCCCCTCTGTTTTTCAGCCTTTCTTTGGTTCTGTTTTTCTTTTTGCTCTGTTCCTCGAGCCCCCAAACCCCTCTCGGCCTTCCTCGGCCTTTCTGTTTCAGCCGTAGCTCCTTCCCCATTTCTTCCGCTGCCTTGCCCTGTTTTTGCCCTCTGTTTCTTTTCTTTTTCTATTTTGCTCCGCCCCCAAACCCAGACGTTACAATCCTCTTCCCCCTGTTTCCTCTTTCACCCCCTTTTTTCCCTTCGCAGCCGTCCGCCTCTGTTTTTCTGGTTGTCCGTTCCTCCTTGTTCTCAGCCCCTCTGTTTTCCCCTTGCGTTTTTGCTTTCTTTCCTCCTCTATCCCGTCAGTCGCCACCCTCTTCATTTTACTCTGTTTTTGGTTTCCGTTGCCTAACCCGCCGCCTCCTACTGCCTTTCTTTTCCCTCTATTTTTCTTTGTTTTGCCCAAGCCTTTGCCCTCCTTGCTCTGCTTTTTCTTTTGTTTTCTTTTGTTTTGGCCGAATCCCCTTCCTTCTCTGTTCCTTCTTTTCGTTTTCCTGTTTTCCTTCCTGCTCTCAGAACTCCCTCTCCGGTTTCTTTCTTTTGCTTTTCAGAAGACCTCCTTTGATGCTTGCGGCTCTTTGGCCTCTTAAAGGCCCCTCCAAAGACTAAACCTAATATCAAGGGCCAAGATCTCAAACCCCAAAATAGACTTATGTGTTTTATTCTTTGTCCTTTGATTGACTTTTCCCTTTTTCTTCTTCTTCTTTCTCTTTTTTTTTTAATAATAATTTTTCATCATTTTTTTCATTTTTAATTTTAAATAATGAAACTAAATCTAAAACAACTAAAACATATTTTTTTTGAACACTTTTCTTTTTCC
Source organism: Coffea arabica (assembly GCF_036785885.1). NCBI lineage: Eukaryota > Viridiplantae > Streptophyta > Magnoliopsida > Gentianales > Rubiaceae > Coffea > Coffea arabica. The sequence continues at coordinate 43,195,883 of NC_092329.1, forward strand.
TTTGAGAAATTCTATGCTAAAATGGCTAAAATAACTAAAACTAAAAAGTAAATAAAACTAATTGTGACAAATAAAAATAAAAATAAAAATAGAACAAATAAAAAATGAATATTAAATAAATAAATAATAAAGCACCAAAAATTTGGTGTCTACAGTTTGCCCCTCTTTTTCTGAGTTTTGAAAAAACTTGAGACAAAGAATTAGACACCAAATACTTACCTGTGTTATTTGGCTGCATTAAACTTGAACGACTGACACTCTAGAAATGAGGATTGACCCCTTTTGACAAAAATTTTTGAAATGGGACTGACCCAAACAAGAAATCGAAACCGAAAATTTAATCGGGACTGACCCGAGACAGGAATTTAAACGGGACTGACCCGAACAAGAATTTAAAACGGGACTGACCCGAACAGAATTTAAATGGGACTGACCCGAACAGGAATTAAACGGGACTGACCCGAACAGAAATTTAAACGGGACTGACCCGAACAGGAATTAAATGGGACTGACCCGAACAGAATTTAAAACGGGACTGACCCAAACAGAAATTTAAAACGGGACTTACCCGAACAAGAATTTAAAACGGGACTGACCCGAACAGAAATTTAAACGGGACTGACCCGAACAGAATTTAAAATCAGATGAATTGAAGTGAGATGGAGTGTTGTTGGGATTGACCCATGTTTATTGGTGATGCAAATGAAAGAAGTGAAATGAAGTGTTAATGGGACTGACCCATATTTGTTAGTGATGCAAATGAAATGCTCACTAGTGGGACTGACCCACGGCTAGTGACGATACCAAAGGAAGGGCTCACTAGTGGGACTGACCCACGGCTAGCGGCAGAAGAAATGCTCACTAGTGGGACTGACCCACGACTAGTGGCTAACGAAAAGAAATGCTCACTAGTGGGACTGACTCACGGCTAGTGGCGAACGAATGAAAATGCTCACTAGTGGGACTGACCCACGGCTAGTGGCGATACGAATGAAAATGCTCACTAGTGGGACTGACCCACGGCTAGTGGCAGAATAAAAGAAAATGCTCACTAGTGGGACTGACTCACGGCTAGTGGCGAACGAATGAAAATGCTCACTAGTGGGACTGACCCACGGCTAGTGGCGATACGAATGAAAATGCTCACTAGTGGGACTGACCCACGGCTAGTGGCGATACGAATGAAAATGCTCACTAGTGGGACTGACCCACGGCTAGTGGCAGGATAAAAGGAAATGCTCACTAGTGGGACTGACCCACAGCTAGTGGCAGTGAAAATGAAATGCTTACTGGCAGGACAAACCCAGCTCCAATGAAAATAAAATGCTTACTGGCGGGACAAACCCAACTCCAATAGCAATGAAAATGAAATGCTTACTGGCGGGACAAACCCAGCTCCAATAGCAATGAAAATGAAATGCTTACTGGCGGGACAAACCCAGCTCCAGTAAATGAAATGCTTTGACAATCGGACAGTGGGATCAAATCCGAGCCTGCCGTGATGAACTTGATTTGATTTTTGACTTTGATTTTTTGATTTTTTTTGATTTTTTGATTTTTATTTTTCCTGACTGAGAGAGACTTGTCGAAATAATTTGCCTCAGTGTGATGAATTGGTCAATGGGATTAAACCCGAGCCTACCCAATGAAATATTGGCGGCACGAAAGCTAGGCCCAACGGGATGTTGTGAAGTTGGCGGCACAAAATCCAGGCCCAACGTGAACTTGTGAATGTTGGCGGCACAAAATCCAGCACAAAATCCAGGCCCAACGTGAACTTTGTGAAGTTGGCGGCACCAAATCCAGGCCCAACGTGAACTTGTGAATGTTGGCGGCACAAAATCCAGGCCCAACTTGATCTTTGAAATGTTGGCGGCACGAAACTCAGGCCCAACTTGACTTTTGGAATGTTGGCGGCACAAAGTCCAGGCCCAACGTGATTTTTGTGAAGTTGGCGGTACAAATCCAGGCCCAACTTGAACTTTGGAATGTTGGCGGCACGAAACTCAGGCCCAACTTGACTTTTGGAATGTTGGCGGCATAAAATCCAGACCCAACGTGATTTTTGTGAAGTTGGCGGCACGAAATCCAGGCCCAACGGGATATTTGGAATGTTGGCGGCACGAAATCCAGGCCCAACGTGATCCTTGGAATGTTGGCGGCACGAAATCCAGGCCCAACGGGATATTTGGAATGTTGGCGGCACGAAATTCAGGCCCAACTTGATATTTGTGATGTTAGCGGCACGAAATCCAGGCCCAACGGGATATTTGGAATGTTGGCGGCACCAAGTGCAGGCCCAACTTGATATTTGTGATGTTGGCGGCACGAAATCCAAACCCAACGGGATATTGTGAACAAGAAATTGAATTTAATTTGTCAAGAAACAAGCAATTAAATTTGATTTTTCAAGAAACAAGAATTTGAACTTGATTTTTGACTTTTGAATTTTTTTAAATTTTTCTGATTTTTCGAGAGAATATTTTTCAAAATAATTTGCCCCAGTATAGGGCCCTTTTCCTTTCTTTCTTCTCTTTTTTCGGCATCGGCCTTCCACATCACCAAATGCTCTTTCGTCGATTTCAACTATGAATACCTGCACAGGGGGGTTACCAAAATATGACATGCACTCAAATTACCATGAAAAGAGCAGCGTGATTGATTTGAAAAATGCATTATTTGATTCTTTGAACGAAATCCTCAATTGGACTACAAAAATATTTGCCCCTGTGTGGGCTTATTCTCAAAAAATTGCCCTAGTATGGGTCATTTAATTGCAAAAACTTGTTTGGATGACTTTCCATTTGTTTAAACACTATAAGAACTATGTTTCCTAAAAGAAAATTTCATGATGAATTTCTTGAAATAATACCAAATTACAGAAGATTTCTTCCTCACTTTTAGCATCTGTGTTTTGGGTAATGGGTCACCATTTCCAGTTGGCTCATCTTCAGGACCAATCAAGTGACTTTATTTCTGATTTTGAAGTGGCTAAGGAAAATGAGAGGTCGGGATTTGTCTTATTTTTGTTGTGCCCAAAATTGTATGTAATCCCTTCAATACCACATCTTAGTGAAAGCAAATAGGTTGTCACCCTTATTTCTTAAGAAAACGTAGTCCACATATGAGCTTTATAGGCTTGCAACCATATGGATAACGATAGCTAAACCTGTGAAAACTGGTTATACCCCCATGATCACAAATAATTGATGGATTTCTTACGAGCATAATCCTCACTTTGGATTGTCATGAAGGAATAAGTCAACGATGGACTTTGTTAGCTTGTAATGTAGTTTGAAAACGATAGTTAAAGAATAAATCTTTCGAGGACATTGCACCGAAGATTGCATTTTTTCAAAATTGCCCCTATTTTGAACTCAAAAGATTTCAGACTTTGTTTAGATTTTCTCATCATTCCCCAGGGATTTCAGAGTCGATTTTTTTTCTTTTTTTCTTTTTTTTTTCTTTTTTTTTTCTACTTTTCTTGCTTTGTTTTTTCGCTTTCTTTTCTTTTTTTTCGACCTGGTGAGTTTTCTCATGGTGAGTAGCGTCAACCCCGTACCCGAGCAATTCAGAAATACAGCTAAAATTTTTTGGCATCAGAAATTTTCTTGACAGGGCCATTGCAAAGAACAGAAGTCAGGGCTTTTGGTTTTTGTAATGGGGTCTGGTGGGGTGTTTAGAAAAGTTAAGGCTTGAAGGCAAATTTCAAGAGTGGTTTAAGTAATCTGAGATCGCATTGTTGTGCCAACCCTATTTTAGGGTTAAATCAGAGTTTGCCCCAGAGTTTATGCTCAATTGAGGCTTTTTCTCTTTCATTTTCTTTCGATTTTTTGATTTTTCGACCTTCTGCCATTCTTTTGAAATTTGACAAAATTTGCCCCAGTTTATTTTTTGTACTGAGGTTCTCTTTTCTCTTTTCCTTTTGATTTTGTGGCTTTGTCACTTTTCACTTCTTGAAACTTTTCCCTTTTCAACTCAAACTTGCCCCAGTGTGGGGTTTGCGATTCTCAGGGGTTGCCAAATGAAATACTTTATTCTGAAGGTTCAAAAGGGAAAACTGGGGATAGAACGTTTGATTGGAAAAGAAGAGGGCCTGACTTGTATTCCGTTCCTTACTATAACTCTGAAAGGAAACTTTCATTAATGGAAAATTTCTTGCATGTATCTGAATTAACTTACTGAGGAAGACCCTTGTAAATCCATATCTGTGAAACATAGGCGGTCCGTGCGGACAAAACTCTTCCTTTTCTTTTCTTTTCTTTTTCTTTTTTTTCAAAATTGAAACCCAAGTGGAAATTTGTCCAATTCGTGATTCCCTCTTTATTCTAGCATTTTGCTTTTCCCTTTTTTTGGAAAATTCTCCAATCTCCCTCCCCAATGCGGGGTGCGATCATAAATGCTTTGAAAAGAACCTCCAATTTTGGCTCAAATGAGGATGCAAGGGATAAATAGTGTTTAGGTTGTAGAAACGATGGCCAAAGTATCATTCTTACACCTCATGACAACCAAAGTAACGAAATGGTCATTGAAAATCCATTCCCTTTTTTATATTTGAAAATTTTCCAATATAGGGTAGTGATCATTAGGGCTCTTATTTGAAACGAAATTATTCTTTTAAAGGCTCAAATGGGAGAGCAAATGATAAAATCTGTATAGGTAGAGAAATGAATGCTCAAAGTATCATTCCAAATTTTCAAAATAAACAAGAATATGTACATTTTTGCTTTCACTTAGATGTGAATTGACCCGGGTTAAACCAATGGGCATTTTTCTAAGCAAAGTCCGCTCCAATTTGCCATTTATCAATCAATATGACTGATTTTATTTTGGGCCAATAGAAGTGGGCAAAAATATGAATTGTACAGTGAAAGAGAAAAGGTATCTCATTGGGCCTTTTGAGTGACCTCTTTCAATCTTGAGCACTCTTATTGTGTAGCTCAGATCACCAATTTAGTGTACACAAGGATTTTAGAAAACATACACTTGCGAATTTTCAGGCTGGAGGTTGAAAACAAATCCCAATTTAGTCTTATTTCTTAAAATTCATTATGAAATCTCCAATGAGCTCAAAAAAGAATGAAATGTACACGAGTATTATACAAAACAAATAATTGTCTGAACAAAAGCTTCATTATTGCCAATGTTTGAAAAAATTTTAAAAGTAATACATATGAAAAACATTCTAAGGAACTTCTTTACACATGTATACACACTTTTCCCTCTTAACAGCCCCCTTCTCCCTTTGAGCAATGAAATCTCTGAAATGTTTTACACGAGCGCCTTCAGATGAAATTTCGAATTCACATTGTAGGGTCTGCCTAAGAATCAAGTAATACTTGTAATTTTCAAACTTTATCAGATCAAAATTATTATCAGATATAGAAATGTATTTTCCCTTTATTGAAATATTGTTTTGAATGCAGGGGGAGGGGAAAAACAAAAGAAAAATACCCTGAGTTAGAAATCAAGATTATAAAATCGGCATGCATGTCCTATGGGGGAGCCCTTTTATGCCAAGGGTAGGCCTAGCATGAAAATGCAATCCTCCAGAGTAGGCACCATACCATACCTGATGAATCCGATCAACTCATTGAGTGAAAAATGATTTGAAAAAAACTTGGCCAATTGGATTGACGAGAGACACTTGTCAAAAGGAGGTCAACGTCCGAATGGATTGATCACTTTTGATTGATACAAGAATTTGCAAAAACGCACGGGTTTGACCTTGACGAACTTCCTATCGAAGAGATTGGAATTTGTTGACCAAATTTTTCAGTGAAGCACGGGTCAAAACCCCAACTGATCAAATGGCTGGATACAATGGATGGTTTTCTCAAAAATCGACTAAGTTTCTCAATTTGAAATTGACATTGAAACCCTGATTAGTCAAATGGGTTGAATGAAATTGACAATTTATTTAAAATCGACCGGATTACCCTAAAAAGGGAAACGGGTCAAATGAATTGAGTGAAATTTAAAAACTTACTCAAAATTGACCGGATCATCCTAAAAAAGGAACTTGATCAAATGAAATTGAGAATTTTATTCAAAATGGACCGGATCATCCTAAAAAATGAAATAGGTTAAATGAATTGAATGAAATCGAGAATTTATTCAAAATTGACCAGATCGCCCTAAAAGGGTAAATTGGTCAAATGAATCAGACGAAATTGATGATTTATCAAAAATCGACAAAATTGCCCTAACTAATCAAATAAATTGAATGAAATTGGTGTTTTATTCAAAAATCGACTAGATTACCCTAAAATGGATAAACTAGTCAAATGAATTCAAAAATCGACTAGGTTGCCCTAAAAATGAACAAATTGATAAAATGGACTGGATGAAATTGAGGAATCAAATGATCCAATGGACTGAATGGCTTGATGCATTAGTCTATGAGCCTTCTAAAATCAAATTTTGACCTCAATTTATTTATCGTCTCATCAGTGAGGAAATATTGGTGAATGTTCCAATTAATGTCCTTTTTACAAGGGGTTTTTACCAACTTTGATAAAATGACCAAAAAGTGATTATTAGACGCTCATATTCCAAAATCGCTCTTATGAAGACGATCGGATCCTACCTTACCTTGTGCACTACCCCTTTGGATGGTACAAAATGTAAACGTGCAAGTCTCTTTGGACTAAGTATCCGAGACACAAGGTGGTTTATTCCTGACACGGGATCCCCTAAATGGCATTCCCTTTCTAGGGTTTAATGCATGATGCCATTTATTAAAGCGATGTAAATATGGGACAAATATGGCCTAAAGGCCATGAATAATGCATCGGGGGGGAAAAGGTCTAAAATGAAATGTATTCATTGAAAATTAAGTGTAATAACTGAAATTTAAACATGTGAGTTATCTAGTGGGTAAGTCACTAAAAGAGAGCCAAAGAGGCCTCTTATTTGCTAAGGCACATGAATGCAAGCCAAGAAAATAAAAGAAGGGTTAGTGCAATTGATAGTACACATAACATATTGGGAGCAATTAAGAAAAGAAATACAACAAAAGCAAGTAAAAGGTGTGGAACCCCTTCCCTGTGCCTAATGTGCTTAAAAGAGGGTGAGGCTGACTCTAACCTAGGAAAATTCTAACATGGATGCATGAGGCTGGGGTTCACTAATGCGACTAGACCCGATAAGGTTTAAAAGGTCCCCAAGCCTTCAGACCCAAAGGCCAAGGGTCATCACTCCCAAGGCCTTCGATCGGTGGCTCGAGTGATCCCTTAGGTAGCGCTATGGGCGCAGTGCACACCATCCGCCTACCCAAGGCGATCGATCCTAATCCTACAAGGCGGTGTGGGAAACGCCCACGAAAATAAAAATAAAATGGGATAACAATAAATAAACGTGCACGTATGAAGTGCTCCCTATTTTGAGGGAAAGGGTTGAGAACCAACGCGAGGCTCTAAAGGTGATACACCCCCCCCCAAATGCAATGCAAGCGCGAGATAAGTAAGTAAAATATACATCCAAACAACCAATCATACATTCGTGAGCGAGGAGGTAGTTTGATGCGTATGTGAGACAAAAGGTCCCAAAAATGGAAGATGCAACCCTAATATCCACAAGCCATGCATAAAAAGGGTAGAAAAAGGAAAAGAATGACTAAATCAAATGCTCGGACCCACTTAGGAATTCCCCAGTGGAGTCGCCAAGTTGTCGCGCCCCACTTTTTGATAATGGTGTGAGAGTAGTGAAAGTAGTGTGTGTGAACGTGTATAGAAGTGAAAGCAAAGACCGTGGGATTGTAAAATGCGACGGTTTTGGTCAAGTAAAGTTCAAAAAGGGTTTTTATGTATGAAAAATGGAGTCGCCACTTGGTATAGAGTTAGGGTGTACCAAGTCACCCAAAAATGATTTTTTTGTTTTTTTTGAATGAAAAAGTAAATAAACCCTTTAAAAAACTTTTTAGATCTACGTAACCAAAGTAAGGGATCGGGGGTCACATTTGGTATGGGAGAAGGCAAAGGCGGAGCCTAAGGCACTCCCTTACCCTAGCCAAAGCTAGTTGCGTGAATTAGCCCCACTTTTCCTAATTATTCTACCCAAGGTATGTATCGCGTGTTGGATATGACTATATGAATGCAAAAACCTAGACCTAGGGGGACATGGGGGAAATTTCTCTTCAAAGGTTGAGTGGTGCCAATCACATTTGTCGCGCCCCACTTTTTTTATTGGTTTTTTTTTTTCTTTTTTTTCTTTTTTTTTTCTTTTTTTTTTCTTGAGGTACCCTTGTGGGTTTTCACCTAATGAAACAATGGAAGAGCTCAACCATAGTCAACTCAGGAATGTAAGTTGAAGATTGCTGGCATCAGTAAAATGCGCTTCCCTTATAGACTTAATCGAAGGCATTATGGACATCACGTGCCAGTTGATTAGCAAAATCCCTAATAGAAATTCAGCAAGTGACGAAAGCCAGGACTTTGGGCTTTTGTAATGAGGTCAGGTGGGGTGTTTTTCAAGAAAAGTTGAGGCTTGAAAGCAGGCTGATGAAAGGTGTGAAATAAACTGAGATTGCATCATTTTGAAATTATATCTAATTTTTGAACGAAACCGAAGAAAATTTGCCCCAGCTTGATTGGATTTTTCTTTCTTTGTATTTTTTTCATTGCATTTTTTTTCTTTTTTTTCTTTTTTTTTTTTTTAAATTTTTTGATTTTTCCCAGTGTGGGGTTTTCTTTTTTTCCATATCTCTTTCAAAGATACATTTGCCCCAGTATGGGGTTTTCTTTCCTTTCTGATCATTTTTCAAAATGAATTCGCCCAAGTGTGGGGTTTGCAATTCTCAGGGGCTGCCAAACGAAAATTATTGTTCTGATAGCTCAAAGGGGATGACTAGGGATGAAATGTTTTGATTGAAAAGGAAGATGGCCTGACTTTTGCCTCGCCCCTTGCATGATTTCCTAAAAGAAACTTTGCATAATCAAATAAAGAACATCTTACACATGTCCAAGTTGATAAATTAAGGGAATGTCTGTCCTTCCATCTCTCCTTTGAACACCCAATAAACTTTGTCAATTTGAAGCAAATTTGCCTTCGACTTCGTCTTTCATCGCTTTGGCACTTTGTTTCCTTTTCAGAAGATCGGTGGTGGATCCTTTTGTTATGAACATAGGTCATGCGTTTTGACAACGTTGGTCATGGCACATAGCATTCAACTGCTTTTCATCAATCAGAATCAATCGTTAATGACACTGCTTTAACAAATCAGCTTCCAACCTGGCCGAAAAGGGATTTTCTCAAATGAAATGATTTTTCAACGAAGGGATTTCGCAAATGAAAGGATTTTTCAATGAAGGGATTTTTCAATGAAGGGATTCTCAATGAAGGCATTCTCAATGAAGGAATTTCTCAATGAAAGCTTTCCCAAGGAAGGAATTTCTCAATGAGGGCTTTTTAATGGAGGAATTTTCAATGAAGGGCTTTATCAAATTCTAGAACAGTGATATTCAAAGAGTCAAATAACTTCACCTTTGGCCATTTCAAAGAATTAACAAAAACCAGAACAATAAACAAATAAACAAATAATCAAATTGTGCATTTCATGAAACTCCAAATCAAAGCGGAAACAAAACAAAACTCAATTGCAAAAGACGCTTTCATTAAGCTATGCACATATGCAAGAAAAGTTTTCATGAATTTTAGCAAATGACAACCCCTAGACTTATCAAAATTCCCTTCGAGAGGGAAGATAGTCAGCCATTCAAATTGTGCAGAGCTCTTTCAAGACCTTCAAATTTCATCATTGGAGGTGGATGCCTCAAAGGTGTCCTTGTGTTTAGGAAAAGGATTTGTTTTTATATTTGGTCCTTGTTCTTCCCTCCTTTTCAAAATTATGTCTCCGGCCTCAATCATGTCTTGGATTTTGTGTTTAAGTACCCAACAATTGGTAGTAGAATGCCCAGGAGCTCCAGAATGATAAGCACAAAAAGATTGAGGATTATAATCAGGGGGAACTCCTTTAGTATAGACTTTAGGAGGTATTGTACCAATTTTCCCCGCGGCCTTGAGCTGCTCATATAGTTGATCGAGGGGCCGACCTAGATTGGTAAAAGTTCTATATCGGGCCGGGTCTTGGGTGCCAGCGGTCTGTTGATAGTTGTAGTTATGGCTGACGGGTAAGGTGGGTCTTGGATGATAAGGAGAGCGAGGTCTAGTTTGAAAGCTATGTGGAGAAATATGAAATGGTGTCATAGGTGTGTTTGGGTAATTTGGTCGAGGTCGAGGGTGGTTACCAGTGGTATGGTGCACAGGTTGAAAGTGTGATTGGTACGGGTAACGGGGTGAATAGGTGGAGTTCTGTCGGTATCTCAGTTGGGGAGCAGGGCCTCGATTCGAGACAAATGAAGCCTCCTCTTCTCTCCTTTTGAATGGGGATTTCTTGTTACCGCTGCCTTGATTTTGCATCGCTTCCAATTGCGATTTCAGAGCCGACACGTTAATAATCTTTCCTGCCCTTATAAACTCATCATATTCTTCTAATTTATTAACGATCTCGGCAAAGGAACACCCAGTCATTCGAAAAATTTCTTCAAAGTATGGCGGATCATGTGCCTTAATGAAGGTGCGTATGATTTCATCCTCGGTCATTGGTGGCTCGACTTTTGCAGCTATTGTCCTCCATCTCTTAGCATAGGTCTTGTGATCCTCGGAGGGTTTTCTTTTTGTTCCTTCCAGTGTAGTCCGTGTTGGAGCTAGCTCACAATTATACTCGTATTGCCTTACAAAAGCGTTGGACAAGTCAAGCCAAGTCTTCGCTTCTTCGGGTTTCAGCTTGGAATACCAGTCGAGCGCATCCCCCTCCAGACTTTCTGGGAATAGCCTCAAAGGCAGATTTTCATCATCTATTGGCCTACCCAACTTGTTGGCGAACAATCGGAGGTGCGTCTTGGGATTGCCCGTCCCATCATATTTGTTAAACTTCGGGGTTTTGAACCCTTCAGGCAATTGCACATTTGGGAAAAGGCAAAGTTCATCGTAATCCAGGACTCCTTGCTTGTTCAACCCCTGACTCTTCCTTATAAACTCATCAAAACGGTCGAGGCGTTTAAGCAGCTTTATATCAACGGGAGCAGAGGATTCCCCCATTTTCGGCTTGTTTTGAATGGTATGGTCTGGCAAGAAAGGCTCAGCTGTATCGTGATAAAAGGTATGCGGCTTAGGAGGTATATCCGAAGTGATTTGGGGTTGTGGGCCTTGCATGTGAGCAGGGAAAAATGAAGGATCAGGAGGGTAAGTGTATGGCAAATGTATGGTGGGATATGTGAAAGTTCCTTCGGTTGGAATAGGGAAAGATGGAGCAACAGTGGCTTGAATCGAAGGTATGACAAATGGCTCTGGCCCAGGCTGCCTGCCGGGCACGGGCTCGGGTTGAACTCCACTGCTGATAAGCTTATCGATTAATTTCCTCTGGGCCGCCATCTCAGTGGTCATCTCACCGAACTTAGTGAGCATCTCAGTCAACTGAACCCCCAAACTCATGGTCTCGGGTTGAGCGGTAGTAGCAGACCTATCTGATTGTTCCGGTTGTGAACTCATGTTTACACGACTCCTTTGAGCTTGGCTACGGGATGATGGGGCTTCGACAAGAAGCTATGTTTAAATATTACCTGAGAATTTTGAAAGGAATTGCCTTTAGATTCAACCCTCGCTTAGTTATTCCGAAGAAAATAAAGAAAAGGAAAAGAAAAAGGCAAGAGTTAGTAGATATCCAGAAAATTCGGATGCATGTCCTATGGGGGAACCCTTTTTGTGCCAAGGGTAAGCCTAGCATGAAAATGCAATCCTCTGAGGTAGGCACTATACCATACCTGATGGATCTGATCAACTCATTGAGTGAAAAATAATTTTGAAAAATTGGTCAACTGGAGTGACGAGAGATATGTGTCAAAATGAGGTCAACGTCCGAATAGATTGATCACTTTTTGATCGAAAAACGCAAGGGTTTGACTTTGACGAACTTCCTATCGAAGAGATTGGAATTCGTTGACAAAATTTTCTCGGTGAAGCACGGGACAACTGATCAAATGTCTGGATGGTTTTCTCAAAAACCGACTAAGTTTCCCAATTTGAAATTGACATTGAAACCCTAATTGGTCAAATGGGTTGAGTGAAATTGACAATTTATTTAAAAATCGAGCGGATTACCCTAAAAAGGGAAACGGGTCAAATGAATTGAATGAAATTTAATTTATCCAAAATTAATCAGATCACCCTAAAAGGGTAAATTGATCAAATAGATTAAACGAAACTTGATTTATTCAAAATCGGCTTGGTTGCCCTAAAAATGGGTAAATTGGCCAAATGAATGAAATTGAATTAGTGATTTATTCAAAAATCGGCCGAATAACCCTAAAAGAGTAAATTGGTCAAATGAATTGACGATTTATTCAAAATCGACCAGGTGACCCTAAAAAGGGTAAATTGGTCAAATGACCCTGAAAAGGGTAATTTGATCAAATGAATTGATGATTTATTCAAAATCGACCGGATGACCCTAAAAAGGGTAAATTGGTCAAATGACCCTAAAAAGGGTAAATTGGTCAAATGAATTGACGATTTATTCAAAATCGACCAGGTGACCCTAAAAAGGGTAAATTGGTCAAATGAATTGATGATTTATTGAAAATTGATCGGATAACCCTAAAAAGGGTAAATTAGTCAAATGAATTGAATGGAATTGATGTATTGAAATATGGGTTGAATTGTCTACCCATTGGTAGTTTCAAAATTCTATTGCGATGCATTAGCATATGAGCCTTCTAAAATCAAATTTTGGCCTTGATTTATTTATCGTCTCAATAGGAGAAATTATTTGTGAATTTCTTCAAATTAATGTCCTTTGCGCAAGGGAATTTTACCAATTTTGATAAAATGGCCAAAAAGTGATTATTAGATGCTCATATTCCAAGGATCGCTTTATGAAAATGATCGGATCCCACCTTACCTTGTGCACTACCCCTTTGGATGGTACAGGAAATGTAAACGTGCAAGTCTCATTGGATTATGTATCCGAGACACAGGGCGGTTTATACCTAGCACGGGATCCCCTAAATGGCATTCCCTTCTAAGGTGGATGCATGATGCCAGTTTATTTAAATCAGGAAAATATGCAACTCGAAATGAAACGTGACCTAAGGAACCCTTTATCTGCCAGGGTAGGCCTAAAATGGCATGGCATTATTATTTGATGAAATATGTCACAATTTTAAACATGCGATAGCCTATCTATAAGGGTAGGCCCTAAAAGAAGTCATGCCAGACCTCCTATTTCCTAACGTTTGTGAATGCAAAGGCAAAAGACAAGGAAAGTTAGTTCAACACATAACACGTTGGACAATTAAAGGATATAAAAAGCAGGAAACATAAATAAGGAAAAAGGGTGGGATCCCTCCCCTCGTGAAAGGTGTCCCTAATAGGGTAAGGCAGACTCTACCCTAGGTGAAACTATATGGATGCATGAGGTTGGGGTTCGCTAATGCATCTATACTCAATAAGCTCAGGCCCCCAAGCCTTCAGACTCGTGGCCAAGGGTCATCACTCCCAAGGCCCTTTGTCGGTGGCTCGAGCGATTCCCCAAACACCGCTACGCACACGTCGTGTTACGGCTGCATGTTTGAGTGAATCTATAAAAATCCTCAACCTTCGACTAAAAACTAAAGGCTATTAACCCAAAGTTTAAAGCTGAAGATCGAGTGACCCATTGGATCGTGCTACGCACACGTCGTGCCACGATCACACGTCCAAGTGGGTCTCCTAATCCTACTAGGGTGGAGTGGCGTGACAAGCCACTAAAAAGAAAATAAAGAGGGATGAATAATAAAGCGTATGCGCGTATGATAGTGCACGTTTTGGAGGGGAGGGATCGAGAACCAATGCGAGGCTCTAGGGTATATCCCCCACCCAAATGCAATGCAAAGCGCGAGATAAAACAAGTACAACATACATCCAATCAACCAATCATACATACGCAAGTGAGGGAATAGTTTGATACGCGCGCGAGGCAAAAGGCCCTAAAATGGAAAATGTAACCCTAATAACCAAATGCTATACATAAAAAGGGTAGAAAAAGGAAAACAATAGCTAAATCGAATGCTTGGACCCACTTAGGAAATCCCCAGTGGAGTCGCCAACTGTCGCGCCCCACTTTTTTGGTAAAAAATAAATACTTGGTTTTGTGAATTTATTGATTTTGAAAAAATGAATTTTTTGATGAAAAAATATGGGTCTAAATGGGACTTTTGAAAATGCGACGATTTGACCCAAAAAAATAGTTTAAAAAGGGTTTTTATATAAAAAATGGAGTCGCCACTTGGTATAGAATTAGGGTGTACCAAGTCACCCAAAAAATTGAATTGTTTAAAGTAAAATAGGAAAAAGTAAGAAACCCTTTTTAAACGACTCCTAGTCCACGTAAAACAAAGACAAAGGTTCGGGAGTCACATTTGACGAAGGGGAAGGCAAGGATAAAAATCCAAGGCACCCCTTCGACCTAACCAAGGCTAGTTGCGTGATTTAACCCTTATTTTCCTCATTTTTTCTACCCAAGGTATGTATGCAAATTGGATATGACTAATGGATGAGAAATGCAATCTTAAGTCTAAGAAATGTCTCTGATGAGGCTTTTGATCCCATTCACATGAATTGTGAAGGTCAATAAGGAAAGACCTCATAGAAAAACATGAATGATGCAAATGAGGACTCAAATAAGAGTGTAAGTGTGCAAGGTGTAGAAAAGTGCATGTGTGCAATTTGAGAAAAAGTGTTTGTGTGCAAATGGATGAAAATATAAGTGTTAGTGTGCAAATGGATGAAAATATAAATATATAGGTATAAATGGGTGCAAAGGGTGAGGTAGAAAGTAAAGAAGGAAAAGAAGTGTGTGAATATGGCATGTGAATTACAATATATAATTAGTGAGGAAAATAATGAAAAAATGATATGAAAGTGCATGATCCTAGAGGGATGCATCAGGTCCGGTACGGGATGACCTCTAATTTCGTGGTCTCAATTTTCCCTTTGATTAGAAGGGAGAACTAGCGTGCTAAGGCTATTTTGAAGCCACACTCGCTCGTTTCCCTTACCCAAGGGGTTTCTCAGGCAAATGGACTCTATAACTAGCATGAAATGCAAAGGCCTAAAATGAAAGGGAAAAGGTTAGAGGGACATGCCAAATGCCATAAAAACTAAAAAAATGCATGAAATGTAGTGGAGCATGCGAATGTGAACTAGCGAGGAGGGTCCCTAAGAGTCTAGCGTTGAACTAGCCCATTCTACGAATTCCGACTAGCGTTGGACTAGTGGAAACGTACATTCATCCATCACATTCATTCATGGCCATGGAAAGCGAGTAGACATGCCAAACACTCGTAAACACATAGCACATAACACATAGCATGCTCGACTAGATGCAAGGCCCTAATAAAGCAAATTAACACGTATCACGTAAGCATGCAAGACAAATAAGACAATTAAAGCCTTAACTATTACATTTGCTAGCTAGGCACACGTCTTCGATAGGTCTTCATTGAATGCTCCTCCAAGCCCTATCTATTACATTAGGGAGACTACGATCTAAAAAGGGGAAAAAGGAATAAAATAATTAAATCCTTAACTATTACAAGCCAAGAGGTGTACACATACCCCATAAAGCATAACTTAAATAAAATAAAATAAATAAAAAAACGAGAGTAAATGACATAAATAAAAGAAATTAAGAAAAAACTAGTAAACAAGTAGACATGCATATTCACATAACACGTAGGAGCACGTAGGGTCAAATAAAGTGCAAATGAGGGATAGAGTGTACCTCCCTTGCAATGATAAGCAAATGAAGGAAAAATGGCTTCAAAACAATAAAGGGGTCAAGGCACCAATTTAAAAGTAAAATATAAGCAAAATCACCAAAGCCTTCCTAATTGCAACGTAAATGCAATCAAAGAATGCATAATTTCCAAGAAAGTAAAAACTATTGGTCAAACTTTTAAGATGGAAAAACTATCAAGGCCCCAATTGCAAAATTGACCAATCATTCAAGCTCAATTAACACATTTTGGGAAGTTCACGGGTCCATAAGTAACGAAAAGGACAAGCAATGGTTAAAATGCAATTATTCTAGGACCTATTTGCAAGAAAACTAGAACATGCTTAGGCTTTTGTGGAACATGGAGAAGCTTGAGGGATTAAATTGATTAATCTTTTCAATTGCTTGGGCCATAGTGCAACCAAAGCAAACTTAAGGGGTCAAAGTGAAATTTTAGAAAGATGATTTCATGCAATCTCATGCAAGCAAACGTAAGAAACTTCATCCTGCAACAATCATTCTTGCCGAAAATTTTCTGCAACTCAAAACACCACTTGCTACTTTCATTTCCGCAAAACATGTGTCAACCTCAACACAAACTTGATCACAAATCTTTCAACCAAACATCAAGAAAAACATTACAAACAACTTCAACATTCAATCAAACCAAAACATAACAGAAAAATCATGCAAATATCATGAAGAAAAATTCTGCAATTATTCTCTTATGCCTTGAAGCTTAACAACCTCGCATGACAGATTTAAAAGAAACTTTCAGACCGAATCCCAAACTCAAGTTCCTACTAACTTATCATGCATGCAAAAAACCAGAATGAAGAAGATTTTCATGCAAATAAGAATGCAAACCAAGCTCTCGGCAATAAAAGGATTCAGCATCTGAGGAAATTTTCTGCAACAAACTAGTTACTAACCTTCACTTTTCAAGCACCATTAAACAGCTTCAAACATATATTTTAACCAAAGTTCTCTTAATCAAACTTCCCAACACTTTAAACCAAACAATCGAAGCATGAACTTGACATTCAAATCAACAAAGATAGAGGAAGAAAACAGGCAAACATGGAAAAAACTTCATGCAAAGCTAACGGATGCAATGGATACAACTACAACCACAAAATTTACTACACTCTCCATGTTCAAATGCCGAATTTTAAGCACAACTTGGATTGTACATTCTCCAATCCAAACAACTTCATTTGGACCAAACAACCAGAAAACTTAGCCACTTTATTTAAACAAAACAGAAAAACTTAGCAGGACATCAATGGTTCTATACTTCAGTAAGCAATGCTCTTGAACTTCAGTATTTGCATGGCATATGCATTCAAACATCTCAAATCAAAAAACCTGTTTCAAAATCCTATCATGCGTACAAAGGGATGACCGAATCAGAAACAACAAGGACCTTCACGCAAGCCAAAAAATGAGGACAAGACTCTCAGCCAAAGGAAAAAAAAAAATGCAGCAACCAAAAGGTCTTTGGCAATTTTAGCAACACCGACAATAAACATTGTTGCAACCATCAAAAGGCTTCAGCCCTGCTACCTCATTTCCAGCCCCAAAAGAAAACTATGAAAAATAGTTCATTATACAAAAACTTCACCTAAACTCTAAACAAAACCAGAATTATTCTAACGTAGGAAAACAGAAAAAAGAGAAGAGAGGAAGCCTGGTCTATCACAGGTAAAGGAAGGAATGGCTCTTGCCGTGTCTTTCCTTTTGGGCAACGAGGGAAACAACGTATTCATGACATCTTAAACCAGCACCAAGTCATCACAGAACACCAAGAACAGAACACAGTTAATTAATCTCATGCAGGGCTTAATCATCCAGCATTTAGTTAGCTAAACACACAACCCAATGAGAATCAAACACTTTCCAGCAAATCTCATTCTAAAATACCTATACAACTCCCAAAACAACTCCATCGGCTAAGCTGGAAAAGTGTTTAGCAGTCCAACAACTTCTAATAAAAAAAAATTCCAGCCATGTAATCAGATTCCTGGCCATAAGGTTCACATGCAACACCAAATAAAAAGGTTATCTATCAAATTGGATCCTCAATTAAGCTCAGATTATCACATGGAGTCAGAATTAAAATTACATGTCCCAAATTAGTTCATCGGCAGAGACATTTAGCCAAAACAGAATTTCTGCATGCTTCATAACATCATCCGAATGCACAATTTAACATGCATAGTCTTAATCATCACAATTTCATTCGGCTAAGTACACTTAGGTGCTCAGATTGTCCTAGAAAAACAGAAATACAGCTGCATTCTCTCATCAGTTTCTCGGCAGCAACACTTAGCCAAAACAGAAATTTCCTAATGGCTTGATTTCTATCCACCGACTGTACAAGCCTCACATGCAACTCGCATATAGTTTCCTCCACTAATAATCAACCTAAAAAGTCCAGAAATTACCTCACAGCAAGCTAAGCTCTTGCACAGAAATTCTGAAAATTTTCTCCCTCTCGGCTCTCTTCTTCCGCGGGGTTTGCTGGTTCTGGTTTGATGAGTTGCGGCTGGAAATGGTGAAATGCAGCTTGGTTGAGGTTGCAGCTGGTGGTTGTTGGTCTGAGGTTGACGAAGAAGGTGATGGTTCCCTGGTCTCTTCCCTCAGCTTACGGCAGAACAGAGACAGCAAAAGAAATTGCAGTTCGGCCTCTCCCTCTCTCTCGGTCGATACTCCAAGGAAGCTACTCACTCACAGCTCACGGCAGTAAAGGAAATGGACGTGTGGAGCTGGGAATGAAGCTAAGTCCTCACTTTTTTTCTCTTTCGGTCGTTAACTCCAAAGTAGCTAGTCACTCACGGCTCCAGGCAGAAAAGCCAATGGAATATGAAGATATTGTGGTGATTAGAACACCCCCCCCAAGAGAGTGTGTGGTAATGTAATGTATATAGGGTGATCTGGTGAGTGGAGTTGGTCGGCAATAGCAAATGGAAAATGCTGGAATGAGAAGTGGAAAAATGGATTCGGCAGAAATGGAATTGTGATTTTTTATTTTTTTATTTTTTTTATTTTTATTTTTTTGAAATTAATTAAATAAAACTGATAATAAAGATAGATAACAAACAACAAAAACAACAAAAAAATAATTTAATTAACATTGGATAGAAACTAAATAAACTAGAATCAACAAAGCACAATTTTCCGTTTTTTCCATCAATTTCCTCCTTTTTTTTTCACAAATTTTACGTTAAAACTTAAAACTAAAACTAAAACTAAAACGTGAACAAAATTAATATGACAAATAATTAGCAAATAAAAGACAAATAAAAAGGTAACAACTAAAATGCAGACAATCTAAAACAAAATCATGAATTAGATGCAACATACAAATTATTTAAAAATTTGGTGTCTACAACATTAATTGTGAAGCCCAATAATGATCCTTTGGAGAGGTCACACATAATCCTAAATGACGTAAAATGAGTGGAATGCATGCCATGTGAAAATGTGAGTTTGTGTGAAGTGAAAAAAGTAATAAAAATAATAGGATGTAAGCGGAGGTGTGCAAATGTATTTACAAGGTAAGGTGAGTAAAGAATGATGATGTGAAAATAACACAAAGTGCATGTGTGCGAGTGATATGGTATAAAGTGTGAGTAGTTAAGTGAAAAACGTCCAAAAGTAGTGTGAAGTGAGAATGTGGAAAAAGGGATAGAATATAAAGTAGGAGTGTATGTGATAGTAAAAAAAAATGCATGAACCCTAGAGGAATGCATCAAAACGGGAACGGGGACTCCTAATTTTATGACTTTAATTTTCCCTTGGATTAGAAGGAAGAACTAGCGTGCTAAGGCTATTTTGTAGCCAAACTCGCTCGTTTTCCTTATCGAAAGGGGACTCTTCAAGCAAATGTACCCTATAACTAGCATGAGGTGCAAAAATCCTAAAATGAGGGGAAAAGGGGTTCGAGGAGCATGCCAAATGATAAAACTAGAAAAATGCATGACATGTAGTGAACGTGTAAATATGCACTAACAAAAGGGGGATGGCCTATTGGGTCTAGCATTGGACTAGCCCTTTCTATGAATGAGCCACAACTAGCGTTGGACTAGTGTGGTGACGTACATTCATCCATCACATTCATCTATGGCTATAGAAAGCAAGTAGACATGCCAAACACTCATAAACACATAGCACATAACACTTAGCATGCTCGACTAGATGCAAGAGCCTAATAAAGCAAATTAACACATAGCAACAAAAGCAAGCAATCAAACTAATAAACCTATTACATTTGCTAGCTAGGCACATGTCTTCAATAGGTCTTCATCAAATGCTCTCCAAGCCCTATCTATTACAAGCCAAGAGGTGTACACATACCCCATAATGAATAACTTAAATAAAAAGCAAAAAGTAAATAAAATAAAAGTAAGGAATTAAGGAAAGGCAAGGAAAGCGAAGTAGACATGCATATTCACATAACACGTAGGAGCACGTAGGAAAAATAAAATCAAGGAGATAGAGGTTACCTCCCTTGAGTTGTGAAATGAAGAGAATATTAGCTTCAAAACAATAAAAGGGTCAAGGCACCACTTTAATAAAAAAAAAAAGAATCACAAGAGACAAAAGTAAACATGAAATTGAATCAATTAAATCATGTAGACAACCTACATTCAAGAAGTCGAAAGAAGAAAGGACTTGATTGCACAAATTAACAAAGTTTGGAGGTCAAAATTAAAGAAAAATAAAGTTCAGGGACCTATTTGCAATTAATTAAGGACCGAATTGAAAGAAGTTGAAAATATCCAGGGCCACAATACAGCTAAGGAGAAATTCAGGGGCTGATTTGCAAAAACGTTTTCTGGTTTCCTAATGGACCAAACCATTGGGCCATTTCCTTTATTTGTTTGGGCCAAAGCTTCCCAGCTCAATGGAAATTCAGAACAAAAAGGGAAGGGGCCATTTTATTTGTTCGTCTGGGCCGAACCCTTCCTAACCCAACCGAAAACCCAAACAAAAACAGATGGGCTAATTTAACTATTTTGGCCCAAAATTAGCCAACCAAACAGATGGGTCATGATTCTCTGGGCCAAACCAAACCCAAAAATAAATTGAACCCTCTTACACAAACTCAGCCAAATATTATTAGCCAAACATAAGTTTAGGCCCAACAAGATAACAAATCAACTAAAATTATTTAAGCCACAATTATGACCTAAAAACAAGAATTAATCTACCCCAAAAGACTACTTAAAAAGATTAAAGATGAGTAATATCTAAAAGGATGAAATAAATTCAACTCTTCCATTTTTGGGGTTCAAAAACAATTCATATGAGGACTTATCTGAAGGATTGATAAAAGCTTTGAGGTCGAATTGTGAAGTTTTAAAACTTTGGGGTTAGATTACCAAGAAGCAGAATGGAAGGGCCACAATTACGATTGCAGACCAACGGTCTTCTTCTCAAACATCAATTCGCCATTTTTGTTCTTATAACCAGAGCAAATCCGAAAAGAAACAGTTTTAATTCTGGCCCTTTATAATCAACACGAAAGTCACACAAATTCAATTCGAGTCCATTCAATCCCGAAACGTGAGAAATAGAGAAATGGAAGACAACAATTCAGCAAAGTTTCTTAAGCATAAGGACGCGAATCGGCCAACTCAAACGGTTTCTCCACACGAAAATGTAAACAAGGCATCCTCCAATAAGAATTTTCAGCTCAGGCATTTCGTCGAACAGATTAGGGGTATTAGAAAATTCATTGATTCTTTGATGCATTTAAACTATAATTGACCCAGAAATTTGTCAGAGACTCAGAAATTCCAGTCCAATCAACATACAAAGCACATGTATTAGAACAACCAACATGAAATTGAGACAACATGCTCACGGCATACCCCGACAAACATACTCTAAAAACTTTCTGTCCGTTTGAATGAAGACTGAACTGAAAAGGAGAAAACTAACTTACAATGGCCTCTCAATGAGCTTCGCTGGTGGTGACGGTGGGTTCTGGTGGTGGTGGCTCCGGTTCTCGAGCAGGCGGCTGGTGGCGATAGCGGACAGCAGCGGCAGCAGATGCGAACTGGTGGATTCCGTTCGGCAATCTCTTTTTCCAGATTTCTTTCTTCCTCGCTCAGACCCCTTTTCTTCCCCTCTGTTTTTCAGCCTTTCTTTGGTTCTATTTTTCTTTTTGCTCTGTTCCTCGAGCCCCCAAACCCCTCTCGGCCTTCCTTGGCCTTTCTGTTTCAGCCGTAGCTCCTTCCCCATTTCTTCCGCTGCCTTGCCCTGTTTTTGCCCCCTGTTTCTTTTCTTTTTCTGTTTTGCTCCCCCCTCAAACCCAGACGTTGCAATCCTCTTCCCCCTGTTTCCTCTTTCACCCCCTTTTTTCCCTTCGCATCCGTCCGCCTCTGTTTTTCTGGTTGTCCGTTCCTCCTTGTTCTCAGCCCCTCTGTTTTCCCCTTGCGTTTTTGCTTTCTTTCCTCCTCTATCCCGTCAGTCGCCACCCTCTTCGTTTTACTCTGTTTTTGGTTTCCGTTGCCTAACCCGCCGCCTCCTACTGCCTTTCTTTTCCCTCTGTTTTTCTCTGTTCTGCCCAAGCCTTTGCCCTCCTTGCTCTGCTTTTTCTTTTGTTTTCTTTTGTTTTTGCCAAATCCCCTTCCTTCTCTGTTCCTTCTTTTCGTTTTCCTGTTTTACTTCCTGCTCTCAGACCTCCCTCTTCGGTTTCTTTCTTTTGCTTTTCAGAAGACCTCCTTTGATGCTTGCGGCTCTTTGGCCTCTTAAAGGCCCTCCAAAGACTAAACCTAATATCAAGGGCCAAGATCTCAAACCCCAAAATAGACTTATGTGTCTTATTCTTTGTCCTTTGATTGACTTTTCCCTTTTTCTTCTTCTTCTTTCTCTTTTTTTTTTATAATAATTTTTCATCATTTTTTTTCATTTTTAATTTTAAATAATGAAACTAAATCTAAAACAACTAAAACATATTTTTTTTGAACACTTTTCTTTTTCCTTTGAGAAATTCTACGCTAAAATGGCTAAAATAACTAAAAGTAAAAAGTAAATAAAACTAATTGTGACAAATAAAAATAAAAATAAAAATAGAACAAATAAAAAATGAATATTAAATAAATAAATAATAAAGCACCAAAAATTTGGTGTCTACAAAGGGCAATTGGTTTTTGAAGTTTTCATGCATGTTACGAAGGAAGCTGCTACTGGAGCTATTCTTTCCTTCCGCAATGTTCCAACCGTGGTTTTTTGCACACCAATTTCAGATTCAAATGCACTTTTTAATCAAGACTTGCTCAACCAAACGTCAAAGCGTTAATCTAAATCATAAGGCCACTAAAATTTAACATCTAAACATGCAAAAGGAACCTCAGAATAGGATCACTAAACTTCAGCTGAAGCAACCTAACGTTTCAAAAAATGTGAATTGGCTTGGCAGTAGCAGATTTTCCATGATTGCAGCCTGAGGCTATATCGCAAATTACTACTCTAAATTACAGGCAGGCACGGGCATGGCATCATTATCACACAGCAAGCCAAAACAAAAGAAAATATAAGCTCAGCCAGAATTTCAGCAATCGAAAGAAAAGAAAAAGATCCTTCCACGCTGCCGCAACAAGCTAAAGACCCCAATCTGTCAACACTACTGTGACAAACAAGGAGTTCCAATCTTGTTGCAGCCAACAAGGAACGCAATGAGACAGCCACAGGTGCGCATGAACACACGAGATAAAGAAACATGGACATAGCAAGCATTGAAAAAAAACATTTTTCTGCAATCTTTCAACCGCAGCTCTTGCTACTTCAAAAAAATGAATACATAAAACTCACACAAACTTCCCCTCATGCAATTTCAGGGCATTAATTCGAGTCCATACAAAGGAAAAGACAACAAACAACCTGGTCAAATGAGTAACCGCTGCAGCAAAACAAAGAAAAGGAAGCTGACATGCCTGAACTGCTGCAACAAGCCGAAAGATTCAATCTTGTTGCAGCAAACTCTTTCAAGCAGACTCCAAAGATTCTAACAAATTCAAACTACGTAAAATAGGGACCAAAGATACAGCCCTTCCAACAAGATTGCCAAGCATCAGCTTGGCTCTTCAACTCACGGACAAAATAGGCAAGCTTTTGAACAAAATAAATGAGAGAAAGGAATGGGAAAACAAAAAGAGACCAGTCATGAACAACTAAATGACGTTCAGTTCTAGCTAAAATGCAAATTTTAAATGTCTTAAAGGAACACAAACCGCATGGGCTAGATGCAAGACCCATAACTGAGCAAGAACCCAGATTTCATACGAAATGGCAATAGACAAAAAAGGTTGAAAGCTACCTGTTCACTGCTTTTGGAGTTGAAGCTTCCGCCTGGGTTTGATGACAAGATCGGCTGTCGGCTCTGACTGAATTTTCAGCCATGGGTCTCCTCTTTCCCGTGCTCAGCCTTCCCTTTTTCCTCTCAGACTTTTTAACAGTCCTTCCTAGGTTCCCTCAGATTCTTACCCTCAGCCGCCAGCCTCTCGAACTCTCCTCTCTTTCTTCCGCCGTCACCCTTTTTCCTTTCAGCCATCCCCTCTCTCGGATTTCTTGCTTACCTCCGCCGCCACTAGCCTTTTGTTTCTTAGCCGCTATCCTTTTCTTTGAACGTAGCTCCCCTGCCGTCCTCTCATTTCCCTTTCTATTTTCACTCGTCCCAACTCTCAGCCCTCACCCCCCAGCTGTCAGCCCTCAGATTTTACTCCCTACTCTCACTCAGCCGTCATAAGCCTCTTCCATTTCTTGCCGTCTTCCTTCCCTTTTATAGGGGAACCATAACCCCTAAACCCTCACCTCAAAAGTGAGGATGAAGGGTTGATTCCCACCAAAATTTCCAGCCATCCGATCCAGAAAAATCTCCCATGAAAAATGACCATTTTATGCCGCTGCATGTGCGGCTTCTTTTCCTTTTTTTTTAAATCACTTAATTAAACAATAATACAAAAAATGACAATTTAAACGTAAATAAAATGTACAAACTAGCAACAAAAAGATGAAACAAAAACTAAGATTTTCCTGTATTTTTCTTTCTCTTTTTTCCGATTAATAAACAGTAAAAGGAAATAAACATATTTTTATGAATGATTTTCTCTTTTGACAAATTTTAAAAGTCTTAAAATAAACAGCTAAAAGGGAGAAAACAAATACAAAATAAAAATAAGAATAATAGATAATAATAATCTAAAATGCTATACAAGTGCTAAAAGTCTAAAACCAAAATCATGAAATTAACAAAAAAAATAGATAAGAATTATTACTAAAACAAAAAAAAACAAAAAATAAAAATAGAATGAAAATTATTCAAAAATTTGGTGTCTACACGAGAGAGTGAAATGGTGAATGGAGGAAGTAAGTGGGGTTCTACAAACTGGTGTATTTACTTGGTTGATGGAGTGTCATCACTTGGAAGTGTTGGATCAAGCCTTGTCAAAGCAATGGGGATTTAGCTCCTGAGAGCTTCCGTATCCTTTATTGTATGTGTTTTGCTTTCTTTTGTGAGTTACATGAATTTTATGATTACCCTTTTGTATAAGTTTTATTGCTTGTTGTACTTATTTGTTTATTGTTTTTCTTGGCCTCACTGAGTATTAGCTCACCCCCTTAAGTTTGTTTTTGTTAGCAGGAACTTGAAGTGGAAAGGTTTTGGAGAAACTAGTTTTGATTGTCTTTTGGTCTAATTGTGGATGTAAATGAGTTAGTTAACTTTTGGTGGTTGTATTTTTGGGAAAATTTGATGAAACTTTTGGAAATATTATGATGTAGAATAGGATGACTGTTGAAGGAAGCGACTGTTCTTTATATTAATTTTTTTACTGGTTGTTTAGTTCTAAATTATAAATCTTGGCTTGTACCGAGTCCTGGCAAGAGTTAGACAGGTTCGCCCGCCGTAAGGCTAGGGTTCGCCCAAGGAGAAGT
The DNA here is from genome assembly GCF_036785885.1 of Coffea arabica. Taxonomy (NCBI): domain Eukaryota; kingdom Viridiplantae; phylum Streptophyta; class Magnoliopsida; order Gentianales; family Rubiaceae; genus Coffea; species Coffea arabica. The sequence continues at coordinate 43,221,642 of NC_092329.1, forward strand.
GGAGTCGTCACAGGTGATATCAGAGCTTTAGGCTTCAGATCTTGTAGTGTATTTTAGACTTGAAATTTAGGATGCCGGATTGTGGGATTAATTGAATATTACATGAACTAGAGAACCTATTGTGTTCTAGTGGTTAAAGAGAATTAGTACTTGAGAATTTCTTATATGGCATTGGTGGAAACAAAACTGAGGAGTTATGTGGTGTTATATAGAAAGGAGACATTATGTGAGAGATTAGTAGTGAAAGATTGATTGAGATTCGAATCATCTTTATACTTGTAGGAATAAAAGGAATCAGTGCAAATAGTGGTATTAGCTATCAGAGATAACCAATCAAAATTTGCTAGTTAATTCCACATATATATATATTTACTCGTATGAGCGTTATTCTGAAAATTTTATGTCCTTCTCTTAAACTTCAAACATTTTGATTTCGTTATAAAGCTATATATTCTTTTTGTGGAGAGGAATGAACCCAAGAGCCTTATTATATTTGATGTGCAAGGTTTGAATTTATCGGAGTAAGTGATTAGAGGATAATCGAAGGCTGAGGGCAACTGAGGATGCCCTGACTGTTAGAATTCAGGAACTGGAGACGGGTGTACTTGAGAAGCAAAAAAAGGCTGAGGCTCTCCGTGAGCAGTTCCAGGAGGCTAAAAACTAACTTGCTAGGATAGTACACGAACTTAGAGATCGGACTGAGGGGATGATGGTTGAGTGTGTTACTGTGACGCCCCGAAAAAAAAATGAGTGTGAGAACCCGTAAAAACCCTAATCTTTTCCGAGGGTTTTATTTCCTTTAATAGCATGTTTTCTGCATTTCCTGGCTTAGGAAATTTTCCTGAGGAATTTTTATGAGTAATTATAGTTTTTAGATGATTTTTCTAGCCTTGGAGAGTTTTTGGAAAATTAAGAATATATAATGGACGTGGGACCCACTAGTGCGAAAAGTTCGGAAAATTCGGCCAATTAGGTTAAATTCCGGATACTGTGTGAAATTTATCGGGTGTTAAGAGATAAGTAGAGGATGTGAAGTGATTGATGTGAGAGGAAAAAGAAAGATAAGGATGCATTTATGGGGGTGACAAGTGTCACCATGACATTGGTTGGATTTTATGATTTACTATTCACTATTTTGACCTTTTGACTAATTGAGTAAATATCTTCAAAAATTGCCCAAAAATCACCATTTCTTCACCTTGGATGGCCGGCCCTCTTGTGCTAAGAAAGGAAGAGAACTTCATCAATTTTCAAGCTTCCATTTGCTTCAATCTTCCAAAACAAATGCCTAAACTAGATTCCACTCCATAAAATTCCTCCCTTGGGTGCTAGTAAGTAGTTTAGTGAAGTTTTTTGGAAGAGCTAAGGTGTCCAACATCTTCCCCTCTCTTGTTTACTTGGTAAGTGAAGCTTAAACTTCCACCTACACCTATTGATGCTTAAGATATGATTAGTAGTGATTAAAGTGCTGAAATTTCTGGTTTTATCTTGGTTTGAAGTGATTTGGTGAAGTTTTGATTTTATTGATGATTTTTCTGGTTTAATTGGATTATGGTGTTGTGGTTGTTTATGATGATTGATAATGAGGGGTTATGACTCTAGTGGATGGAAATGATTGATATTTGCAACCAATTTTGGATTTGGAATAAATTTTGGAAAGTTAGGGTTCATGAAGCTACATTCTGCCCGAATTTATTGCACCATGTTAGAGGCCAAATTGGCCTTGACTTAAAACATGAAAGTTGTAGGTATTGATGTGTTTGAAGTGCCTGAAAAATTTCAGGTCATTTGGACTAGTGTAGAGTGAGATATGTCGATTTTACTGTTGCTGATTTGGGTTGCTCAGAATGCGAAAACTGCACTTGTAATTGGCCATTTTGACTGGAATGGCTTTGGATTTGGATGTTGGTGTCTTCTGATGAAATGTAGCGGGATGTCTTAGCTTCCATATGCCTTTGGAATCAATGCATTTGGACCTGTACAGACCGAGTTATACCAATTACAGCATTGTGTGATTTGTGAACCTGTTTTAGTGGTTCTGGTTTGGTATTTTTGGCATATTTGACCTAGTTGTGCTAGGAACTGGACTGAGTGACCTTCTACATTGTTGTAGCCCTGGTTCTTAGCTTCGAAACGGTGGGTCTTACACCCCCATCCGATAATCATAGTGAAATTGACACCATTACCGCAAAATGACGTCAAAACTGTTTTTCTGGTTTTGAGCTTAACCTTCATTTCCGGACTTTTTCCTAGCTTGACTTGTACTAGTACTACTTGGAGTTTACTGAATGGATATTAGATGAACTTATTTGTGTGACTTTGGGACTGGCTGAAGTAATAATGAAGCCATGATGGCTGGAAAAGTAAGCAAATTTAGGGGAAGTGCTATCCGAAGTTTTAAAGGACTTGTTTGCATTGAGTTTGTGATCTAAGACTTGGATTTGAGCAAGGCAATGTTATGTGATGGATGATTTCTGAGCCGTGGAGGTGAGTAACCTCAAACTACTTCTAAAGTTATTTATGAACCGTTTCTTACATTATTTACTTTTGAACTATTTTCAAAGTTACTTTTGAAATGTTTTCTTGCATATCATGCGTGCTGGCATGTGAGTGTGCCTTGTTTGCTATATTTCTTGACTTCATGACTTGTATTTTGGTTGATAACGTGTTAAGCGCTTATAATGATTTCCAAAACGAGTTTTCGAGGCGAGTGTGTACTTTATCGCACTCGACCTCGATAAATGTGAAATTTTCGATTGAAATGTTACTTGCGCATGAATGTAAGCCTTTTGGGCTGAACTGGCAATTGCCCCTTGTTACTGGTCGTCTTGAGCCAGAAGCGGACTCGGTCAGGCGATTAGGAACTTGGGTGAACGTTTGGTATACTCGAGTATTACCTATGTAGGTTGGTGGAGCCTAGCCAAAAGCCAGGGACGGGGTGAATGAAATGAAATAAATGATCAAATGAGCGAGGGAATGTCAGGAGAATGAATGTATCCTTTCATGAATGTTACTATCGCTTTCCATTGTAAATGTTTCTTGAATTATTGATAATCCATATTTACTGTTTTGCAAATGATGTAGTTGTTTCCGGATTTATCATTAATTTATGACATCATTAATTTATGACATCATTGAAAAGAAATATTGTTAAACCGATTTGATTACTGATTTTCTGGTTACTCGCTGAGCTTCTAGCTCACCCCAAAAATGTTTTATTTCCCCCCCCACAGGGCTCAAGGCGAAGAAAAGCTTGGAGTGCTTATTCACGTGACTGGATGGCTTATATCGTGTACAGTTTAAGTTTGGATCTATTTTATGTACGAGTTGGTCTTGTATAAATATTTGAAATTGATATGGATGTAAGTATACGTTCCACGATTGGAATCAGTTTCCGCTGCATTTGTAATATGTAATCATTGGAGGATTTGATGTAATTTTGAGATTTATATTGTAATTGGGTTGAGAACTGTAGTGAGCGACTGAGTCCCGGCGAGAGCTGGGCAGGCGGTCCGCCGAACCCTCTGGTTCGCCTTAGGGGGAGGTGGGGCCGTTACAGTTACTTTGGTCGAACAAGTGGTGGATGGCAAGATACTTGACGAGAAAAATAAGGAAGAAACTCCTAGTGCTGAAGATGAAGATGATCCTACCAAAGTAGCAAAGACTTCTGGCTCTGACAGTCACTAAGCTAGTGATTTAGTCTACCTTAGTAGTTTTTATCTAGAATAGTTGGGGTGGTGCTTGTTCAAAAACCATTGTATTTTGCTTAACTGTGCTACCTATCTTTTGAAGCACTTGAACGTTACTTATGATGTGCTTGATTTTGTTGATCTATGATTTCTATTATATGTTAAGGGTTGTGCGTATTTGCAATTATTTTGGTGTCTCCCCTATTTATTTTTCATTTTGCATGATTAAAGTGTCATTTTTAAACTTTGCTTATGCATATTTATCTTCTGTCTATGCCTTTAGAAATAACTAAAACTATGGATGGTCAAAAAAGTGGGTTAGGCAACCCCAAACTCATGGAGATGATCAAGGATCTGCAACTGGACCGAACCAAGAGCAAATAAACGAAGGGGATAACCAAGTAGCTACTGCTATTAACCATATGACAGATATCTTAGAACGATTAGTAGAGCGTCAAGGTCCAAGACCTGTTAACCAACCTGGGGCTCAGGAGAGAGGAGAGTATAGAGTCTTAGAGAGATTTTTAAAGTTTATACCGCCCAAGTTTCTTGTAGGGCCTGACCTAGAAATAGAGAAGAATTGGTTGGAGAGAATGACTAATATCTTTGCCACCTTAGATTATACTGAAGAGAGGCGAGTGAACTTCATTGTCTCCCAATTTGAGGGAGCGGCACGTGCTTGGTAGAATATGATTACGGGGAAATGGGAAAGAGCACTGACTCCTTGGACCTGGGAAAATTTTGTGAGAGAGTTTATTGAGAAGTATCTTCCGCCCACGATTCAAGAAAAGAGGGAGGATGATTTTATAAAGTTAAGACAAGGGACTTCTTGTGTGGCTGACCATGAAGAGCGATTCACTAAGATTTCTAGGTTTGCTCCGAAGTTAGTGGCCACTGAAAGGAGAAGGATAAGGCGATTCGTACAAGGGTTAAATATGGAGATTCAGGAAGGGTTAGCGGCAACCCAAATTTCTACTTTCATTGAGGCTTTAGAAAAAGTACAGCGAGTTGAGTGTGAAAAGTTACAAGTTAGGGATTTTCGTGCAAAGAAAAGAGACGATTCTAGTAACCCTCCTGGACAAGCAGATAAAGATGCTCCACTTTCTAAAAAGAAAAGAGGAACAGGAGGAGTAGAGATATCTAGTACACCAAAAGGGACTCTATCAAGAGGAGGCCACAGTGGACGAGGTCAATCGAGAGGAACACCTCCAAGTGGTCAGGTTGTAGCTCCTTAAGTTGTTTGTGGTTATTGTAGGAAGCCTAACTATACTGAGAATGAGTGTTGGAAGAAATCAAAAAAGTGTTTGTATTGTAGCAGCATTGAGCATCAGATTTTGAATTGTCTAATTATACCAAACAAGGGAGGTAGTACTCAACGGCCAGACAAGTCAGCATCTAAACAATCTAGTGCTGGAGGAAGTCGACCGAATGTGCCGGCTAGGGTTTATGCATTAGACTATCAGCAGGTTTCTGATTCCACTAAGATCGTTGAAGGTACGATTCCTATTTACCATCGCTTAGCAAATATTTTAATTGATCCTAGTGCGACACATTCTTTTACAAAGCCTAAATTCATGAGTGGGGTAGACGTGAGGCCGATTAAGTTACCCTATACTTAAAAGTTAAAACGCATACTGGAGATCGAAGTTTGATTGTTAATTTGGTGTATAGAAATTATGAGATATGAGTTGGAGAGTGAAAATTGTTGGCCGATTTGATAAGCCTAGATATTAAGAGGTCTGATGTTATTCTAGATATGGATTTGTTAGTTTACTACCATACTCAGTTTAATTGTAAGACGAAAACGGTAGAGCTGTGATTCCAGGGGCAGCACCTATCTCTAAGGCACTGTGTAGAATGGCTCCAGCCGAATTGAAAGAACTGAGTAAGCGATTTAGGAAGTAGAAGAGGAGATTCGAAAGAAATACCCAGAATTGTTCATAAATCAAGGTATGAATTTCGAGAACAAAATTCTTTTAAAAGGGGAAGGATGTGAGGACCTGAATTTTATTTCCTTACTTTTATTTTATTTTTCTGGCTTATTTAACTATTTGTTTACCTGTTTACTCCGAATAATTTATTTCATTCATTTTAAATGCATTTGCATGGAACAATGTCTCATTTATATTTTTAAAATATTTCGTTAGCAAATTTAATTTTTCTACGGCTCGTCTAGCGAGAAATCATGATTACACATTTTTCGAGAAAAAATTCGATTCGAGAGTATATTAATTTTGGAGAATTAAGAATGATCATTAGTAGACTAAGAAAGTTAATTGAGGAATTAGATGTGAGTGAGTTAAGTTAAGCTCAATTAGGAGCACTAATTGCTCACTAATCGGTTGTTGATTTTTGGGCACCAAGAATACCTTTATGTCAATCCTTCTTACACACCATCACATCACCCAACTACCACCCAAAACCTTTCTTCTTCCCCTTGCTTTGGCCGATCCCCCTCCCCTCATTTCCTACAAGAAAATTTCAGCTCCTTGTCCTTCATTCTTGCTCCATAAAAGCTCTCCAAATTTGCTTCTTGTCTTGGTTTTCATACAAGCTTAGAAGAGGACTTGAACAAGGAAGAAACCTTGGTGATTTAAGAGCTCAAACCCTAGTGTTTAGTCTTCATTTTGGCTGCAAGGTAATCATCCAAGAAACCCTCAACTTTTTCCTCTCAAGTTCTAGTAGTAATTTATTCTAGCTAATTGGTTGTTGGGTTGTTGATGGGTTCACAACTACCTTAACATTAAGTAGTGGACTTGAGGATTTTGTATGTTTAATTGCTTGTTTGTTACTTGTTTTGATGAGATATGGTTTAGTTTTAGTTGGAAAATTGGAAAAGAAATCTAGAAGATGAGAGATGTATGCTGTCCGAATTTTGGCTTGTTGAAACCCTCATGTAAATTTTAAATTTTGTTGTTGTTTTGGTGCTATAATGTTAGTTATATGATGGTGTTGTTGTGTGTCAAATATCTTTCAAAAAGCTTTACAACTGGTTGAGTTAAAATATGTGACGACCCCACCTCCCCCTAAGGCGTACCAGAGGGTTCGGCGGACCGCCTGCCCAACTCTCGCCAAGACTCACTCACTCGAATCACGTGCACACAACCATGAATCATAGATAACATTCACAATTCAAGCTTATAATTTACATTGATCGGAATCAGGGTACAAAGTCTCGATATACTTAAACTAGTTCAAAACGTATACAATCCAAATACAAAACATTCTATTCGAGGAATAGCGCGAGTACAAGTCAAAAGTCGAAAGTTAAAACAACTAGACTACGCTAGTCTTTACATGTCTCATGTCTTGCTCGTATCCCCTGTAAGGAAAACAAATAGCGTGGTATGAGCTAAAAGCCCAGTGAGGTTCCAAATAGCAAATTGACCATTATTTATAAGTACAAGTTTTCGATATGGCAAAGTAACGAGCATGAAGAGTTCATAAACGTGAGCAATAACACGTCAAATAGAAATCTCAAAATGAGCGAGTGTAAAAGTTTTTCAAAATCAACAATAATCCCAATAAGCAATAATCATTCCAAAGCATAAGGATACGGATGGCTCTCAGGAGCCAACTCCCCATTTCATCATCAGGAGCTTGATCACGTAATAGTTGACACTCCGTCAACTTTCAAGTAAAGGAACCAATCTAGTAGAGCACCACTTACACGACTCTCCGTCCACCATTCACACCCCCTACTGGGCCCAAAATCCTCAATAAACACGGGTAGTAATACTCGAGTATACCGGATTGCCGAGGAGATAACACTCCACTCGACCTTACTAGTGACCCAGGGTTTGTTATCTAATCGACCAGGCCCTTGCCGGCTCGACTCGATTAACTAGCCACAGGATTTCTGGAATTCCAGGAAGTGCGCGCATCATAAACAAGTATGTCAAGTCAATTGCAACAATAAACAAGTACATATCATGTAAGGGCAAGTGCGATAAAGTACACTCTTGCCCTAACAATTCACGCATGTAGCATGTAATCATATTGGTCACGTATCAAGTACAAGTATCAAGCTCAATTCAGTATTTGAAAGCACTCACCAAAAGATATAGTGCCTTTACTGGTCACTTTCAGGTTATACTCCGGGTTCGGAGTCCAAATCTGCGATAAAACTCAGTTTGAGAACTTTGAAACATGACTAGAATTCGAAACTTATACGTTTCGTTCAATAAGAATCAATAAATGGAAATTCACTTGGAGAGTACTCATGAAATACTTGCTCACTTTTTCAATGATAAAACTTTGTAACATTTATACTTGAAATTGTCATGCGAGTCGAAAGTACAAGGAAAACGTACTTCGAGCCATCATTATTTCATTTCTCAAGGGTACAAGTTCGGCCAAGTGCTAACATATAACCCTCGATAAACAAGTAGCAAAGGTCCTTGATAGTTCAAGTGATAATCACTTTTAACCGTTACTCAAGTTGCAAGTATAGTTTTCTAGTCCTCGAGCGTAAATTTGGGCAGCATGCCCTTTGTGTTTACCTAATTTTCCAGCCATTTAGGCTTCATTATTTTCCTCAGCCAAATCCCAAAGTCACACATATCAGCAATTCAAGTCAAAAGCCGTTCCATAGGCTCACAACATCATAGGAATAAGAATCACAATAATAACAAGTGCAGAAATACACTCTAGCAAAAGACAGATTTGACATGTGGATGTGGAAATAACATATCTGAGGCTACGCTTATCAGATTGAGGCACAACCTATGCCGTTTCGAAGCTAAGACACAGGGCTACAATGTTCATGAAGGTTACTTAGTCCAGTTCCTAATGTAACTTAGTCAAATCCTCAAATTACAGAACCGAAATTCAACTCGTCGGCTATTTAACCGCATTACACTGTAATGGTCATATCTCAGAGTACAAAAGTCCGATTCAGGTGTTCTTAGAGGCATTTGAAAGCTAAGTCAGAATAATACAACTTTCATGTTTTGGTAAAAGCTAAATCAGTACGGATCCTAGTGAAAAAACATGATAAACTGAACAAACTGATGAAACGGACTGCTGGGGAAAAACTTAAAACAGTAAGGGTATTTTGGACTTTTCACTACCTACGTCTCTCCGATTGAGCTGAAATTTTGTAGGTACCTATGAAATACCATTCTCTACAACTTTCATGTTTTGAGATAAGGCTAATTTGGCCTCTAACATAGGGCTACAAAACCAAACAGAAAATTGGGGAAAAATTTCCAGATTCTGGAATTTTTTGTTTCTAATGGAACTTTCTCAAATTTCTTGTCCTAATTACTACCAAAGCCCCTTTTTATAACCTTATTTACAGCATGTATGCATCATACACCAAGTTGGGCAGCAAGTCCTCAAACCCTAGTTCATATAATCAAAAGGGGAAAACCTCCAAAACATGATAGCATCCATGATTCCACCACAAATTTGAGTTACCAAGCTAATTTACACAAGATTAAAGGTAAGAATCAGGAAAATCAGCATCCTCACCTCCAAAACCAGGCTTGAATGGGTGAACCTTCACCCCCTTTGAAATTTCTTAGTTCCTCAAGCTTCCCAACTCACACTAAGCACTTTAATCGGTTTAGATTTGGATTTCTAACTTGGGTTGAAGCAAATCAAGAAGGAAATTTGTTGCTCTTGCTCTTCTTTTCTCTCTCCCTTGTCTCGGCTCTTAGCAAGAAAAAACGAGGAAGACTTAGCTAAGTTTGGAAGATAAGAAGGTAAGAGGATTAAGTTTAGTTTAAGTCACAAATTGGCCAACACTTGGCACTACCACATCCACACAAATTGTTTTCTTCTTTCCTTGCATTTTTAGTCAATATTTTCGGTCAACAATAGCTGGTAGTGAGAGGATATTTTGCTCAAATATCAATGAGCTTGTAGGGTATGAAAGTGGTGGTCAAGTGGTGCATTCAATCGGTAATGCGCGGGACCCGTCGGTTCGCGCCGTTTTTCTTAAAAACTCACGTACTAGGGTTTTTACTTCCTATTCTCTAACCTTATATCATTGCTCCTAATCACATATTATTTCTCACTTGAAAATCACTTCTAATCATCAAATTTGATCCTTGGTCCGTACCGAAAATTGATCCGGCGAAAAATCGCGAAAACCCTAATTTTGCTCAAATCTTGAAACCGAAGTGTAAAACCCTATTTCCAGGTTCATCTGCACTTATTGTTGAACAATTGGGTAGTAGGGCCTTAATAAATAATAATTTTTCAAATAAAAGGCATTTTTGAGGAAAAATGTAGGAAATTTGCGGGTCCTCACAAAATAGGCTTTAAGTGAGGAAGAAATCTGGAAAATTTTCTGATCAGGAGCCCTGACCAGTGCTCACGATTTGGGTCATATTTTTTTGTCTAGGTGTTAAAATCGAGTGCTATTTGTGGCATCCGAAACTAGACTCCGAAAGTTTTCTGTCGATATAAAAAGTACCTCCTAACTTGTTTCTTATGAACCGTAGTGAACCTGCAAAAATGATTGAATTTCTTCACTACTTTCATTCGAGAAACAGTCATAGTTGCAGTTTGTAGCTCAATTTTACCTTTCTTGTAAAACAAATTTTATGATAGTTCCTTCTAGTGAATTGTATCATTTTGAATCTAGTTTTCAACTCCACAAAAATACACTAAATTTCGAGTTGTGTAGCTCTAGATATGATCACATTTTGAAACTCTGTCAAGTACATCAGAACTGGAAATTTCGTAAAACAGGTCCTAAAAATCAGTTTTTTTAGAACTATTGTATCTTGGTGTAGAAAGGTCCAAATTTAGTTCCATTAATTGCACTTGAACCTAGGTTTGGAGTTTTAATTGAGATATAAATTTCAAGGGCTGGTTCCACTTCTATGAATTTTGCCAAATTTCCAAACTTACTAAAATTGCAAGTCCGTTTTGCTTTGTCCTTTCTAGAATAGTGAATTTGAGCTAAAATTTGAATGATTTTGGATTAGAGTATGAGAAAAGTGTCTTCTAGAGAGTTTTAGTGCTTTGAGTCTAGTTTCCAATGGTATAAAGTTTCTAATTTTTTGACTTCCAAAACTCGAGATACGATTTTTTCAAGTAGTGTCACACCAAGTTGGAAATTTTATAATTTTAAACAAAGTACTCTCTTAAGCACTCTTAACCTTTCTTTGAGTTTGTTGGTCCGTTCTAGGACTAATTTCAAGGTTGGACACAAGGTTCCTTTAGAACTGTAAACCTTCATTTCGAATCTTGGTTTCAAAGGATTAAACCTCTCTTAATACGTTTTCTTAGTTGTTCAACTTCCTTGGTTAATGGCACCTCATTTTCTACTTGAAAAATGAACTTCAACCCCTAGTTTTATGCCCTCAATTTCCATGAGTTTGAACTTTTAAAAGGGAGTGTTTTTTACTAGAGTGAACCTTGGAGAATTTCATTAGTTTTATACTTGAACTTTGGAACCTTAACCTTGACATTTACTTTGAAAATGAGTAGAGTTTTGGACGAGTTTGGACATCACTAGTTTCAAAAATATGAACGCTCTTTATATTCTAAAGTTTGGACATGAGATTTGAAGTTTTGGGAGATGAAAATCATTTACCCCTTTTCCTCAATTGTTGTGCCGAAAGTGAAAATGGTATTTTCTCTTGGATTGAGATTTACTTATCACGACTTGAATCAACGGCGACCTTCGAGCTCTCTTTGAGCATTATTTTAATGTTTTAGTTAGAAAAGTTTCTTTAACTTAACTCGAACTTGTGACTTGGAGAGTGGGTAGTGAGAAAATGTATTTCTTTTTAACCTTGGTTGAGCACTTAGATAATTATGATTGTACATGTCTCAGGTGGTCACGAGGACGCCGAAGAGCTCGTCTGACTTCTCGCTTCACTCTTGTTTTTCCTTGACTTGTGGTGAGTATCAAGTGCATGACTTGTTGTATAATACTTGGATCACTTCTTGTTGATTATGTGAATTAAATTTGTCGAAACGAGTGTGTACTTTATCTCACTCGTCCTCTCTTGTTTGACTTGATAATTGACTTGCTTGCACTCACAATTATACTCGTGCTTGTGCGTGACTTGGCGTCGATTTGAGCATTGTCTTATCGACCACTCATACTCATGGGGGACGCCCAAATCCCATTGGTTAACCTTGTAACTCGAGCCGGCATGGGTTTGGTCGAGAAGGTTGGTGAACCGTGGGAAATCATAAAGTTTGATCTTTTGAGATCTTGCTTGACATACTCGAGTAGTATTGCCCTTTCATGCATGTTTGGTTCCGGATCCGAGAGGGTGCAATGGTGGATGGAGGAAGCAAGTGGGGTTCTACAAACTGGTGTATTTACTCGACTGACGGAATGTCACCACTTGTAAGTGTTGGATCAAGCCTTGTCAAAGCAATGGGGATTTAACTCCCGAGAGCTCCCGTATCTTTTATTGAATGTGTTTTGCTTTCTTTTGTGAGTTTTATGAATATTATGATTAGCTTCTTGTATAAGCTTTACTGCTAGTTGCACTTATTTGTTTGTCTGTTTTTCTTGGCCTCACTGAGCATTAGCTCACCCCTTTAAGTTTCTTTTCCTTAGCAGGAACTTGAAGTGAAAAGATATTAGAGAAATTGGTTTTGATTGTCTTTTGGTCCAATTGTGGATGTAAATGACTTAGTTAACTTTTGGTGGTTGTATTTTTAGTGAAATTTGATGTAAATTTTGGAAATATTATGATGTAGAATAAGATGATTATTGAAGGAATCAATTATTCTTTATATTAGTTTTCTTACTAGTTGTTTAGTTCAAAGTTATAAATCTTGGCTTGTACCGAGTCTTGGCGAGAGCTAGGCAGGCTAGCGTAGTCTAGTTTTTGAATTTTGTGTTTATACTCACGTTAGTGCTTGATTAGGGTTGGAAGATAGCTAGAACTTGAATCTCTTGTTATATTTGGATATGTATGAATGGTTGAGGTAGAAATGAATGTAAATGTACTTTCTAAACTTGGGAACTGTTGTTTCCTTTACTTTCGAAGTTGTAACTTATTTTCTTGAAATTAGTGAGTGAATCCTGGCGAGAACTGGGCAGGCGGTCCGCTAAATTTTGGGGTACGCATTAGGGAGAGGTAGGGTGTGACGGCCCCACTCGCCCTAAGGCGAACCAAAGAGTTCTCACACTCATCCTTTCGGGGCGTTGCAAACTCCCCTCCTTAAAAGAATGTCATCCTCGACATTCCATCTTGTACCAATCAAGTCGAGACATCCCGCAAGAATCACTAATATTTCAAACCAAACCCACAGTCCGGCATCCTAAACTTCAAGCCTAGGATACACTACAGGAATCTTAAGCCTAATCTCTGATACCAACTGTGACTGCCCCACCTCACCCTAAGGTAAACCAAAGGGTTCTCACACTCATCCTTTCGGGGCGTCACGTGGGGTCGTCACAGGTAGTATCAGAGCTCTTTTGAATTCATGTCGGGAGAGGGTTCTCGGACTGTGAGAATTGACCTGTAAGTGTGGAATGAATCTCTGTTATTGAGGAAAATTAGATATGTTTGTTGGTTAGGAATCTCAAAAATGGTTGATTTCCTCTTGGGACTAGGCCAACTCGAGTGGTGAATCATCATATTTTCGGATTCTTGCAGCCAAGTACCAGCGAGTGATACCTTTAGGTTAAGTTGATATCTCGAGTAACATTGGGATAAGTCTGGATGGTGAAACCCAAGGTACGGGAATGCGAATAGTCTGGACTTGGGAGATATTGAAGATATTAGTGAGATTTGGGACCCTTATTATTCAAGTGTACATACCTAGTTGTACTTTTTCAAATTTTGATTAAGTGTAGTGCTTGAGCAATACCTAGGGTTAATGTCCCATAGGGTTTGTGACTTGTTATGATATGTATATAAAGAGAGTGTTTTATTTTAAATGTGTTATATTTTTTTCATTTTATGATTTAGAAATACTTTTATCGAGTTTTATATCTACTTTTAAACATTGGAAAAGAAGCATGAAGGGTAGGTGAAATCAGGGACATGGGACTAGTCGAGGACGCGGTTCTAATCATGGACGTGGGGCTAAACGAGTACAAGAATCGAGAGAAGAGAAAGGTGTAACGGTTAAACCACAACCTTGACCTCGAGCCGAATGAGGGGATCAAGTGGCAATGGCAATATAGTAAATGACTAATATTTTTGCTCGGTTGGTAGAGAAGCAGGGTCAATCCCCTGTCAATCAGCCTAGAGAACCTGAAATAGGAGAAGATAGGGCCCTAAAGCGGTTCCAAAAGTTTTCTCCTCTCAAGTTTCTTAGAGGGTCAGATCTTGAGATAGTCGAGAGATGGATGGAAGCAATGATCAACATTTTCGCCGCCTTAAAAAATACGGAAGAAAGATAGGTGAATTTTATGGTATTTCAATTTGAGGGACCAGCCAGAATTTGGTGGAATGTAATTAGGACTAAGTGGGAGAGAGAAAGACAACATGGACCTGGTTGAACTTTGTGCTAGAGTTTAATGAGAAATATCTTCTACCAATAGTTCAGGAGAAAAGGGAGGACGGTTTTATTAGGCTATGTCAAGAAGGCTTATGTGTATCTGAGTATGAGATTTAGTTCACCAAATTATCAAAATTTGCTCCTGAATTGATAGCCACGGAGCAAAGGAGGGTGAGGCTGTTTGTGCAAGGGTTGAACGTAGAGATACAAGAGGCTTTGGCGGCAGCACAAATTAGTACATTCACCGAGGTTCTTGAGAAAGTCTAGAGGATAGAAATCGCAAGGGCTCAAGTGAAAGCTTTTCATGTAAGAAAGAAAGGTGCATCTAGTGGAGACCAAGGGCAAGAACAAGTTGATCTAGGTATACCACCCTCTAAGGTGGGTTGAGGAGCTGGTGGTGAGAGAATTTTGGGGACATCTAAGGGAGTTACTCCGAGAGGAGCCCCAAGTGGAGAGGACAACTGAGAGGTGATCAAACCTCAATCCATCACTTATCTTGTGGATATTGTGGAAAGACCAATTATGCTGCGGATAATTGTTGGCGAAAGGCACGGAAATGTTTATGGTGTGGTGGTGCTGAGTACCAGATTGCAACCTGTCCCCTCATGTCAAACCCTAAACAACCAAATCTAGGAGGAAATAGATCCAGAGTGCCTGCCAGAGTATATACCTTAAACCACCAACTAGTGCTTAACCCATCTAAAGTGGTAGAAGGTACGATTCATGTTTTTCATTGTCTGGCTAAAATTTTGGCTAATGATGAGATTTGGGAGTTAGAGACAGACATGCAGGACAAAATACCCCGAGTTATTTACGAATAAATGTATGAATTTTGAGGTTGAAATTCTTTTAAGGGGGAGAGAGTGTGACGACTTGAAAATTTGCTTATATTTTCTTATAATTCCCTCTTAGTTTGAATAAATTATTTTATAATTCCTTTACTACTCATTTTATTCCCTCAATAGTTATAATAAATTATAGAATTGAGAGTTTTACTTTTAGTTTCATAGTTAGAGCAAATTAGAGTTTTTGCGCATTTTGATAGTGTGATTACTTCGTGAGATATGTGTACCAAATTTAATAGATAAGAGTAAGTATTAAATAAGAGGAAGTGCATGATTAGAAGTGCTAATAATAAGTTAGTGAATCATAAATTAAAACACAAGTACGAGAGAGTTAAGGAAAATAGGCTTGAACCAACGTTCACCGTTTGCTACCGATCGAATACACCACTTGACCACTACTTTTCTAACACCTCCGGCCAATATTATCCCATAGTTAGCTGCCCCATGGGCCCGTGGGCTTTGTTCCTAGCAGTGTTGCACAATACAACAAGCTAATGTCTTACCAAAACGTCTCAGTCAGGTGGGGGACACCACAACAGGTTATTAAAGCAACCCAGGACTTCCTCCCTAGCTGATGTGGGATCATTACAATCCATCCCCCTTAAGGGACCCAGCATCCTCGCCAGCACACTGAGGTCGGTCGGCTCTGATACCAACTATAACACCTCTGGCCGATTGATGCGGATACGGGTGTGCAATAAATAACTTCAACCTTGGGTCAAGGATCCTTTGATCAACATTGGTGGTCCGATGACAAGATCAAGATCCAAGAAGGTGAAGGAAGCTTTACGAGCCTTGATCATTCACCATACAAGCAAGGAGCAAGCTAAGTTTGAAGATTTGATGGACCATGAAGTTACCTTGTTCACTTGTACGTTTGAAGTGAAAGAATGATCTCATACTTGTTAGCTTATTTGGTAGTTGTTTTAAGACTGTCTAATTTAGTAGTTGTTAGTCATTGAGTATTTTATTACTTATTGGGCCTTATCGGGAAGCCTTAAAGAGCTGGCTCTTTATGCAGACCGAATTCTTATTCCAGGTTTATGTGGGCCGGATTTGCCCTAGTTTTAGCCTATAAAAGGCACCTATTGTACGAGTGAGAGGGAGATGATCGTTACAACCAGAAATCGTGAGGAATTTTCCTTCAAGTTCTTAATCGAACTTACTCTTGAATTCTTGAGTTCATAGCTTAGGATTCAAATCAGGCTTTATCGATTAGTTTGTTCCCTAATCGTGGTGTCTCTTCATCCATCATTATTTGCTTAAGGTTGCTGATTGCCTTTGTGTGTCAGAGGTCTTGAGTCCATGAGAACAATCGAGTTCAATTTTCATTGGGAGAAAAGATCCAACTCTGACAATTATAAGGTTGGGAGGGTCTAGGAGGGTCTTCCCCTAGGGTTGCCTTATCAGTTGGTAATCAGAGCATCAGGTTAATTCTCTTTTAATTGAAATTGTTCATATCTTGTTCGTTTGTGTCTTTTGTCCAAAAAAAAAAAATACTGTACCGATTACTGTTCATCGTTACTGTACCGAATACTGTTCATCATACTGTAGCATACTGTTCACGTTACTGTTCATCCGAGTAAAAAAAAAATCTGTTTGGGTGTTGTCTTTTTGTGTTTTTCTATCCAAATTTCTTTCTTGGGCTTGTTATATTTGTGTTTGGGTTGTTAGGGTTTAAAGACAAAAAAAAAAAAGAAGTCACGTACCTTATATTATTTTAGTGTCCAAGTTGCTAGAGTATTGCTGGAATTTTCTTTTGAGTATTGCTGAAATTCTGTTTTGCCTATTTCTTGAGTATTGGTTGTTATTCTTGCAAACCCTAGACACCACAACATAATTTGGGGAAGTTCTTGAGCTCCTTGAACAAAATTCTTGAAGTTTTTGAACCACCAAGTCTTGTTTTGAAAGTTCCTGAACAATAAATCAAGAACTAGGGCCTTCTTGAAATTTGCATAACCTTTCATCCGTTTTTTCTTGAACTTGTTGGTGTGACCTGAATTTGTGTTCCTTGAAGAGCCAAAGCAAAAAAAAAAAAAAAAGGAGAACAAAAAAAAAGGAAGAAGAGAAGGAATCGGCTCTCACACAAAGGAAATCAAGTTTCCCAAATCTTGAGTTCCCAATTCTTGATTGGTTTCCAAATCTTGATTAGTCTCCAAATCTTGATTGGTTTTCCAAAAAAAAAAAAATTGAGTCTCCAAGTCTTGATTGGTTTCCAATTCTTGAGTTTCCAATCTTAATTGAATTTCAACAACCCCAAACTACCTAACCAGACCCCAAGCACTCCAAATCAGTTTCCAAAGCCAAACCCAAACTACCATAAACACTTTAGCCAAACCGCCTTTGAATTCTTGAGTTTCTAAAATCGGTTGAGCTAGTTTTTGCTAACTGATTGTAGACACCAAATTTTTTAAATATTTTTTATCCTAATTTTATTTTTATTTTTTAGTAATAATTGTTATCTATTATTTTAATTCCATAATTTTAGTTCTTAAACTTTTAACATTTGTAGAGCATTTCAGTATTTTTAGATTATCATTATCTATTATCTATTATTTTAGTTTTTTTTAGTTTTGCATTCATTTTTACCCTTTTAGTTGTTTATTTTTATTGTAAGACTTTTTAGCATAAAATTTGTCAAAAAGAGAAAATTATTCATTAAAATAAGTTTTATTTCTTTTTATTGTTTATTAATCGGAAAAAAAGGGAAAAAATCATTAATCAAGCACAAGAAAAATTTTAGTTTTTGTTTTATCTTTCGTTACTAGTTTTGTACATTTTATCTAAGTTTAAACTATCATTTTGTATTGCTATTTAATTAACTTGAAAAAAAAAAAGGAAAAGAGAGCCGCACATGCAGCGGCATGAAGATCATTTTCAGGGGAGATATTGCTGAGGGATCGGATGGTTGGGGGATAACTTAGAGACAAACCCTTCATCCTCACCTTTGAGGTGAGAGTTTAGGGTTATAGGCCCATATAAAAGGTAAAAGAGAAACGGCAAAGGGGAGGATTTTATGACGGCTGAAGTGAGAGTAGGGAAAAAATCTGGGAGAGTCTGGACGGCTGGTGGAGTAAGAAAAAAAAAAACAAGAGATCAAGAGAGCATCGAGTGACGGCTGAAAAAGAGGAAACAGAGTGGTGGAGAAAGCTTGGGAGAAACCAGAAAGAGAGGAAGAAGAGTCTCGGGCTGAGAGGAAGAGAAACCCATTGGAGGAAACCGGGGAGGGAAGAGAAAAGAAAGGAGAGATTTTTGGGAGAAAAAATGCGGAGAGCAAAAGAGAGGTGGTGGAGAGAACGGAGACAGTCTTCAGAAATCAGACCTAAAGCTCGGAGCTTCAAAGCCCTCTGTCAAAGCTTGCGACCTGGGTTCGGTGAATCTTGCTCATCCGAGCATACCCACGGTGATTTAACTCCAAAGGCAGCAAAAGAGGTAGTCTTAAACCCTGCTCTTGTCTATTTCTTCTAAACGCTAGAACGTGGGCTTCTTGTTTGTTAGCATGACTAGTATCTGGGTCATCAGAATGCATTGTTTGTCTGCAGAATGCATTGTTTGTTAGCATAACTTCAGTAGTTGTGTTTTGAACTTGTTTGATTGGGAATTCATGAACTAAAAGCTATCAGCTTTTGCGTTTTCTTTCCTTCATGAAAAATGAAATGGGTTGATCCATGGGTTTCCTTCTTTAATGATCTCTAATGCTCCAAGTTGTTTGTTTGCTTCGGGTCAGACGAAAACTCAGAAATTTGTAAAAAGGTCATGAATGAATCTGGGCAAGCTTTTCCCCAGTTCAGATTTTTCTTTCCTTTTGTATGTTTGTTATTACATCTTGATGATAAACTTGGGAGTTCGATCCTTGTTAAGAATTTTACTGTCGTGTGAGATTAGTTAAGATGTCAAAACTTCAGGATATGGCTAGAGTTGCATGTTTTCTCCAGATTTTTATGCTTAAATCCATGGTTTTTACATTTGAAATGTAGGAGGAATGATTGATGATTCTGTCGCCCGGGTTCAATTTGAGTTTGGTTTAGATTTGTGCATAAAATTTTGCTGAAAAAGGGTCGAAGCTCTCCGCAGCAGTGCGAACAGATTTTTTTTTTTTTCTCTTGGGTTGCAAGTTTCCTGGGTTCCTGATAAGCTGCATTCATTATCATGCTTTGCCACAAGTTTCACTCTTTCTTTTGCTGCATTTTATGCCCGGCTGTTTCAGTTAGATCTTATGGGGGCTAGATGATTATGCTTGGGGATGTTAACGACAATGATTTGAAGCTTGGCATTTTGGTTTGAATGTTAGATTAGTAGAGTTTGTTGAGTATTGGTATGTGAACATATCTAAGTTGAGGTAGAAAAATGTAAAAAGCTGCTGTGTTTATCCTTTGGTATCTGCTGTTTTTTTCTCCCTGGCAGCCCTTTGAGTGAGTTTAATCATCTATTTTGCTAGTTAAATCTTGTGCCTAAATGATTAATGACGAGGCTGCATGTTTTGATCGGAATCTATGAATGCTTTAGTGCGAACTTGATATGAGTTGCGGCTGAAAAAAGTTGCAGCAGAAATGGTAGAAGATAGCTTCAGCTTTGGCCGAAAGCTTTCAATTGCATGCATGCAAATCTTTCAAAAATTGCGTTCCAACCTCATATTTTTGCTCCTCATGCTACAAAGGCCCATTTATGTTCTAATGCCTTGCAATTATGTCCTAAAATAATTTCAATTTGAACCATTACTTGACCCTTTCTTTGCTCTTGGACCCTTGAAGTTCCCAAAATGTTTTAATTGGGCTTGAATGATTGGTTAATGTTTGCAATTGGGTCCTTAGTAGTTTTCTATTTTTAGAAATTTGATTCATAGTTTACTTTTCTTTGAAATTATGAATTATTTGGTTTCATTAAAGTCGCAATTAGGGAAGAATTTGGTGGTTTGTTAGTACCCCTTTTGAAGTTTCTAAGGTGTTCTGAGTTTCCTTTTTGCCTTTTATTCTACTTATCTCTAAAGTGGTGCATTAATCCCTTACTTTGATGGTTTTAGCCCAAGTTATCTCTTTCTTTGGTGACTCTATCCCAAGTTAAGTTTTGTTCACTTTACTAACATCACAAACGGGGAGGTATAACTTTTTTTATCCTTTTTTTGTCTCTCCTCTATGTGATCCAACGTGCTAAGTGAGAATTGCATGTCTACTTTGCTTTCTTTGCCTTTCTTTATTTCCCTTCATTTATCTCTTTTACTTTTGCTTTTATTAAGTTATTCTTTCATGGGGTATGTGTACACCTCTTGGCTTGTAATAGATAGGGGTTGGAGAGCACTTTTATTCATTTTTCCTCTTCCCCATTTGTTTTAGTTAGCAAATGTAATAGGTTCATTAGCTTGATTGCTTGCTTTTGTTGCTATGTGTTAATTTGCTTTATTAGATTCTTGCATTTAGTCGAGCATGCTAAGTATTATGTACTACGTGTTTATAGGTGATTGGCATGTCTACTTGCTTTCTATAGTCATAGATGAATGTGATGGATGAAGGCGTCACCGTGGCTAGTCCAACGCTGGTCATGATTTTTCCCCTCGAGCTCTCGCAAGTCTAATGCTTGTGAGAAAATTTTAGAAAATGGCTAGTCCAATGCTAGACCCAATAGGCCGTCCCCTCTCGTTGGTACATACTTGCATGTCTCACTACATTTCATACCTTTTTCTTAGTTTTCTAGCATTTGGCATGCTTCTCCAATCCTTTCCCCTTCATCTTAGGTTTTTGCATCCTCATGCTAGTTATAGGGTACATTTGCTTAAGAGTCCCCTTTCGGTAAGGGAAACGAGCGAGTGTGGCTACAAAATAGCCTTAGCACGCTAATTCTTTTTTCTAATCAAAGGGAAAATTAAAATCGTGAAGTTAGGAGTCATTCCCGTACCCGACTTGATGCATTCCTCTAGGTTCATACACTCTCATTTTTATCATATCACTTCCTCACCTTCTTTATCCACATTCTCTCACTACTTATATTTTTTCTCAATTCACATGCCATGTTTGCACATTTTTCTTCTTTCCCTATCACTTATTATTTTCTACCTCACAAATTGTACCCAGTTGCACTTATATGCATTTACTACTATTATACCATATTTTCATCCACTTGCACATAAACACCTTTATTTTCTCAATTGGCACACATGCACTTTTCTTACATTTGCACACTTGCACTTACATTTGTATTTTTATTTTATTTTATTTTACATTATTCTTACATTTTCACACTTGCATTCATATTTGGGTCTTTATTTGCATTACCCATGACCTCTATGAGAGTTTTCCTTACTGGCCATCACAATTCATGTGATTGGGACCAAAAAGCCTCATAAGAGACATTTTAGATTTAGGATTGCATTTTTCTTTTTTTCGCATCCATTAGTCATATCCAACATGCAACACATACTTTGGGTAGAAGAATTAGGAAAAGAAGGGTTAAGTCACGCAACTAGCTTTGGTTAGGGTAAGGGAGTGCCTTAGGCTTTGCCTTTGCCTTCTCCCTTATCAAATGTGACCCCCGATCCCTTTCTTTGGTTACGTAGATCTAAAAATTCTTTAAAAAGGGTTTGTTTGCTTTTTTTTCCAAAAAAAAAAAAATCACTTTTTGGGTGACTTGGTACACCCTAACTCTATGCCAAGTGCCGATTCCTTTTCTATCTAAAACCCTTTGTTTGGCCAAACCGTCGCATTTCACAATCCCACGGCCTTTTATTTTCACTTTCACACACGTTCACATACATATCCCATACACTACTTTCACACCTCAAAAAGTGGGGCGCGACAGCTTGGCGACTCCACTGGGGAGCTCCTAAGTGGGTCCAAACATTTGATTTAGCCATTCTTTTCCGTTTTCTACCCTTGTTATGAGTAGCATTTGTATATTAGGGTTGCATTTTCCATTTTAGGACCTTTTGCCTCGCGCGTGTATCAAACTACTCCCTCACTCACGTATGTATGATTGGTTGCTTGGATGTATGTTTTACTTGTTTTATCTCGCACTTTGCATTGCATTTGGGGGGTGTGTGTCACCTTTAGAGCATCGCGTTGGGTCTCAACCCTTTCCCTCAAAATAGGGAACACTTCATACGTGCACGTTTATTTACTGTTATCCCAATTTATTTTATTTTCGTGAGTTCTTTCCCACACCACCTTGTAGGACTAGGAATGGTTTCTCTAGGTATGTGGATGGTGTGCTCTGCGCCCATAGCAGTACCTAGGGGATCGCTCGAGCCACCGACCGAGGGTCTTGGGATTGATGACCCATTCCCTTAGGTCTGAAGGCTTGAGGACCTTTTTAAACCTTATCGAGTCTAGTTGCATTAGTGAGCCCCAGTCTCATGCATCCATGTTAGAGTTTTCCTAGGTTAGAGTCAACCTCACCCTTATTAAGCACATTAGGCACGAGGGAAGGGGTTTCACCCCTTTTACATGTTTTTATTGTATTTCTTTTCTTAATTGCTCCCAATATGTTATGTGTACTATCAATTGCACTAACCATTTCGTTATTTTTTTTTTGCTTGCATTCATGTGCCTTAGCAATAAGAGGCCTCTTTGGCTCTCTTTTAGTGACTTACCCGCTAGATAACTCACATGTTTAAATTTCAGTTATTACACTTAATTTTCAATAAGTACATTTCATTCTTAGACCTTTTCCCCTCGATGCATTATTTATGTCCTTTAGGTTATATTTGTCACATATTTACATCGCCTTAATAAATGGCATCATGCATTAAACCTTAGAAGGAACGCCATTTAGGCAATTCCATGTTAGGGATAAGCCAACTCTATAATCCCATGGGTATTTAACCCTATTTTTGGGATCTGCACGTTTACCCTTTTTGCAAAAATAACCTAAGGGGTAAAATCTCAAGGTAACGGTATCTAAGTGAATTCCCCATCCAGATGACGCAGTGTCGAATACTCAACCAAGTCCCCCGAGAGCTGAATCAGTGGAAGAATAACCTATCTTATGAGATTGGAGGGTTATTCCAATATGTGGGGCATCTACCAAGCCTTGTCGACATAATACCCAACGTGTCTGCTATCCAAGCATTGATCAATTATTGGGATCCGAATGCCTCAGTTTTCCGGTTTGGAATGTGCGAACTCACCCCAACCCTAGAACAGTTAGAGGGATTGTTGCAAGTACTGGGAAAAGGTAGTCCTATGATATACCCGAGTGGGGGAACGAGAGAGCAGTTTTACAGATTTTTGGGATTGAGGAACAATAGCTTAGACCAACACCCCGACGCTAGATCTTGTCCACTGAGGTTTTTATATGACCGATTTGGGGAAAAGGAGTCCTTTGAATGCCATCAGATCTATTTCTTTATAACAATGGGGCAATGGAAAGAGAAGCGTGTACAAGCTTTTGGTTTGGTTTTGATCAACTTATTGCTATTCCCTTAAAAGCATGGAAAGGTGACATTTGCAACAATCAACATGATTCAAAATCTTTTTTTAGGAATTCGTGGAACGACACCAACTTTGATACCCATTGTCATAGCAGACATCTTCTCAGCCCTTACTAATTGCTAAAGGAAAGGGGGTTTCTTCTATGCTTCAAATTTAATACTTCAAATATGGATCATGAAACATTTGGCGAAGAGATCACTTAACCCTCTGGGTTCTTGTCTCTTAGTTGAGAATTGGATTGATTCACATCGAGAGAGAGTCAGCCGCTACTACCGCGTGATGTTGTCAAGCCAGTTTATTGAGGAGTTCAACAATTTGACACCAGAAAAAGTGCAGTGGGTTCTAGATTGGACCAGAGTTAGAGACCCAACTTTTAGGACTACTCAACATGACTTCATCTCTCTAGTTGGAGTTAATGGTCTAGTCGCCTATATTCCACAAAGGGTTATGAGACAGTTTGGATACCCGCAAAGCATTCCTATGGTACAAGGGGTTGAAAATCTCAGATTGGGTATGGTGACCGAGAGTCGAAGCATGGTATTAGAGGCTTGGAAAAATTTGCAAGGTCTTGAAAATTTGCAGTTGGAATTGGTAAACAAGATGGCACCTGCAGTTATGCCTGGGGTACAATGAATGGATCAAACAAAAGGTGGAACATGATAGGGCAAGGCAACAATCAGTATCAGCCAGTCCCGAAGAACAAATGGAGAAGCTAAGGAAAGAATTAGAGAAATCTCAATCCCAGCTTATAATGGCCAACAGAGTTTTAGAAGATACCCAAGTGCAGTTGAGGAGGGAGAAGAAGAATAATGAGAAACTAGAGGAAGCCATAGACGCCC
The DNA here is from genome assembly GCF_036785885.1 of Coffea arabica. NCBI lineage: Eukaryota > Viridiplantae > Streptophyta > Magnoliopsida > Gentianales > Rubiaceae > Coffea > Coffea arabica. Next base: position 43,245,869 of record NC_092329.1, read on the forward strand.
TTGATAGGATTAGGGAAGGAGCTCGTAAGCTCAGTTTAGGGAGTTCTAGAGAGTCACAAAGTACAAGTCTCTTGAGACCTAGGGATTTTGTAAACATGGTTACTAAGACCATTGACGAGATTGTAAAGAAAGATTGAACTCTTCCACATTTTATGAGAAACTTTCCATTTCAAAGTTCTAAATTCACTTACAGGTTTGGAAATGGGATTTTACCCCGAAGGCTTGCATCATGCTAGGCCTACCCTTGGCACAAAAAGGGTCCACCCATAGGACATGCATCTGAATTGTTTGAACAATTACTAACTCATGTCTTTTTCTTTTTCTCTTTTGAATAAGTTACAGAAATCTAGTAACGATTAGTTTATCTAAAGATGTCTTTTGCATCCTCAGGTAAAGTTTCAAAATAGCTTCTCGGAAAAGTCCCATTATTACGCGATCCCGAAATAAAGCCCAAAGGAATCGTGTAGACATGAGTACTCAGCCAAAATCGTCTGATAAGACCGCTGCAACTACCCAGCCGGAAGCCACAAGTCTCGGAGTTCAGTTGACTGAATTACTCACCAAATTTGGGGAAATGGCGTCTGAGATGGCCGCCCAAAAGAAATTGATCGACGAGCTCATTAGTAGAGGAGTGCAGCCCGAGCCTGCGCTCGTCAAACAACTGGAATCCGAACCATTTGCCATTCCTCTAATTCAATCCACTTTTGAGGGAGTTTTTAACCCGCAGTATACTTATACTCAAAATCCTCCGTTCTATCCTCCCTATGGGCAAGGATTTCAGCCTCAAGGTGGTCCAAATATGCCTCTGGATCCACAAGTTTTTTATCAGACTACCGCAGAGCCTGTTGTGCCAGAGCACACTATTCAAACCAAGCCAGAAGTGGGAGAGTCGTCTGCCCCGGTGGATATGAAGCTACTTAAGCGGTTGGATCGTTTCGATGAGTTCATCAGGAAAAGCCAAGGTTTAAGCAAACAAGGGATGTTAGACTACGATGATCTGTGCTTGTTTCCAAATGTACAACTGCCCGTAGGGTTCAAGACCCCGAAGTTCAATAAATATGATGGTACAGGCAACCCTAAGACACACTTGCGTTTGTTTGCCAACAAGTTGGGCAGACCAGTGGATGACGAAAACTTGCCATTAAGGTTATTTCCAGAGAGTCTAGAAGGAGACGCCCTCGATTGGTATTCCAACTTAAAGCCAGAGGAGGTGAAGACTTGGCTTGATCTATCCAACGCCTTTATCAGACAATACGAATATAACTGCGAGCTAGCACCGACCAAACTACTTTGGAAGGCACAAAGAGGCGACCATCTGAAGATCATAAGACATACGCCAAAAGATGGAGAAAGATGGCTGCCAAGGTTGAGCCTCCGATGATCGAAGATGAAATTGTTCGCACTTTCATAAAGGCGCATGATCCTCCACACTTTGAAGAAATCTTCCGTATGACCGGATGTTCATTTGCTGCGATTGTGAATAAACTCGAAGAGTATGATGATTTTGTGAGATCCGGAAAAATTGTTAACGTCTCTGCCTTAAAATCACAAGTAGAAGCTTTGCAAGGGCAAGGGAGCAGTGGAAAGAAGTCGCAGTTTAAAAAGAAAGAGGGGGATGCAACTTTTATCTGGAACCAGAACCCTTCACCCAAACCCCGTTACCAACACAATCTGAACTACCAATCACATTACCCTTATTATTCAAACCCGCACCATGTATATACTACCAATATCCACCACCCTCGACCTCGCCCAAGCTATCCTAACCCACCTTTAACTCCTTTTCAAATTTCTCAACCAAATTCACCCTAAAACTGACCTCGCCCTCCATATAACCCAAGATTTCCTCCCCCAAATAGACCTGTTTATAGCCATCCTCAACCTCCTGAACCTTCCAACCAAGCCCGTAGCAGTACATTTACCGATTTAGGTAGGCCTCTAGACCAATTGTATGACCAGTTAAAGGCCGCTGGAAAAATTGGTGTGGTACCCCCTCCGACCTATCCATATGGCATATTCACTGGGTATAACCCGCAAGCCGTCTGTGCTTATCATTCAGGGGCACCCGGACATTCAACTGTTGATTGCAAGGCTCTTAAGCATAGAATTCAAGATATGATTGAAGTTGGAGAGATTGTAATCAGGAAAAGGGAGGCACAAGGGCCGAATATAAATAGGAACCCCTTGCCGGAACATACTAATACCATTGGGGTCATTCTGGACGACGCAGAGTATGAGGAGCAAGTCCAAAAATTGGCAAGGGAAGCTGAGGTGTTTGGGGTCACAGACCAACCATTTGTAATAGAGGTGCCATTTAAGGAAGATAAAAGGCCTTTTATTTTGGATTTCACTCCAGCTGAGAGCGAGGCTTTGGAGCCAGTGGTCATCGAATTCCCAGAGCAGGAGCCTGTTCTAAGTTTACAGCGAGTGCCATGGAACTACGATGAACCTATCATACAAATTGGAAAAAAGTCAGTTGCCAAAGAAGAGGTGTCAGTGGTCACTAGATCAGGGAGAATTGCAAGTCCGTTTGGAGCTACCGTTCCGATTCAAACAAATAATCCCGAGCTGCCCGCTAAACCAAAAATTACTAGGAAGGAAGCCTTGGATTTTCTTAAAAGGCTTCAAAGAAGTGAATATAATGTAGTTGAGAAGCTAAGCAAGTCGCCCGCCCAAATATCCATGTTGGATCTGCTCTTTTCTTCAGATATGCATAGGGATGCGTTGCTCGAAGTGTTGACTAAATCTCAAATCCCTAAGGACATTTCGGTTGTTAATTTCTCATATATAGTTGGGAGTGTGTTATTTACAAAACAAATCACTTTCTCTGATGTTGAATTACGGGCAGAAGGCATTGGACATAGCAAAGCTCTGTACATAGCTGTGAGGTGCAACGGAAAAATGTTGCCAAAGGTGTTGATTGAAAATGGATCTGCGCTTAATATCTGTCCTTGGAGTACCTTGGAAAAGCTAGGGTTGCAAGATATCAAACTAAGGCCTTCAGGGACCATAGTTAGAGGTTTTGATGGAGCACAAAGAGAACTTATAGGAGAAGTGGATTTAATAGTCGAGATGGGGCCCGCACAGTTTCAAATAGCCTGCCAAGTTATGCACTTTCCTAGTATTTACAATATTTTGCTTGGAAGGCCGTGGATTCATAAGTCCGGAGCTGTGCCTTTTTCATTGCATCAATCGTTGAAATTCATAGTAAATGACAAATTGATAACTATCTTTGCCGAGGAGGATTGCCTCGTAATTGCTGATTCTGGGTCCGAAGAAGATGGTAGCCGAAACGCCACAGTGACCCCTCATAGCACAGCTGATATCGTCTCCATAAGTTGGATAACAAAAGAGAAACGAGCTCTGTCAAAGGCCAGTGTCATGATGGCTAAGGAAATGATCCGCGGAGGATATGATTTGACAAAGGGCTGGGACGTGATCTACAAGGAATTCTGAAACCAGTGGAAATTGTGGAGAAAAAGGATTCATTCGGTTTGGGTTTTCGACTGACCGCTAAAGACATCAAAGAAATGAAGGAACGCAAGAAAGCAGAGAAAGAAGGCAGGCAAAAGGCCTTTGATATTCCACCATTGCATTATACTTTTTCACGATCAACCGAGGTGATCAAGTCAGAAATTAACCCAATTGACGAAATCGAAACTAGTTTGGCCCAATTGTTCGTTGGGGCAACATTTGAAGACAGTTTCCCAGATGAGGCCGAGTTTCCCGACATCTCTGAAGGATCAATTTCCAATTGGACAGCCAAGTTTCTGCCTATTCAGAAGGAGTTTCGGTAAAACTAAAGGGGTTTGTCATTCATGCGAATTCATGAAAATACTTCTGCATCTGTAAATAGCTAATGAAAGCATCTTTATCTTTGACTAAAATTTGCACATGTAAATATTGTTTCCGCTTGCTATCTTTTGTTTTCGTTTTCAATCAAAAGTTTTATGAAAATGCACAAGTGGTTCTTGTCATGTTGTTTTGTTTATTCGTTTGTCATATTGCTTATTCATTTGTTTGTTGTATGTTTGTTTGCTTATTATCCCACATTTCGTTAATTCTTTCAGATGGCCAAAAATAAAACTATTTGACCCTTTGGATATCACTATTCTGGAATTCAATAATGACAATCTCTATATCACTCACGACTTGGAGGTCTGGGAATCTGAGCTTCAAAGCGAGAGTGATAATGAGGAGGTATTCGATTCTTTTGCAAAGAACTTTGAACAATATGAGGAGAAACCAAAACCGAACCTGAAAGAAACAGAAAAGGTTAACATTGGCACTAAAGATGAAGTTAAGGAGGTGCAAATTAGTATTCATTTGAATGAGAGGCAGAAAAAGGAGATGCTTGAATTCTTGACTGTGTTCCAGGATGTATTTGCATGGTCCTATGATGATATGACTGGTATTTCAACTGAAGTGGTAGTGCATAAGTTGCCCACAAACCCTACTTTTCCACCCGTAAAGCAAAAACTCCGAACATTCAAATCAGATATGAGCCTCAAAATAAAAGAGCAAATTGAAAAACAGCTCAAAACCAACATTATCATTGTTTCCCATTACCCTATTTGGCTTTCGAATCCAGTCCCTGTTCCAAAAAAGAATGGAGAGGTGCGAGTTTATGTTGATTATAGAGACCTCAATAAGGCCAGTCCTAAAGATGATTTTCCTTTGCCAAATATTCACATTCTCCTGGACAATACCGCTGGGCATGAGATTGAATCTTTTTGTGATTGCTTCGTTGGATACCACCAGATTTTGATGGCAGAAGAGGATAGGAAGAAGACTACTTTTATCACCCCTTGGGGCACATTTTGCTATCGAGTGATGCCCTTTGGTTTAAAGAATATCGGAGCTACGTATCAAAGGACCATGACCACCCTGTTTTATGATATGATCCACCGGGAGATGGAGGTCTACGTGGATGACATCATAATCAAATCTAAAAGGGCAGGAACCATTTGGTTGATTTGAAGAAGCTGTTCGAAAGGTTGCGAAAGTATAATTTGAAACTAAATCCTGCAAAGTACGCCTTTGGGGCACTAGCTGGTAAATTGTTGGGCTTCATTGTTAGTAAAAGAGGCATAGAGATAGATCCAGTGAAAATCAAAACAATTCGAGATATGCCAGTGCCGAAAACTCAGAAGGACGTGAAAAGTTTCTTAGGAAAGATCAATTTTATTGGGAGATTCATTGCCCAACTAACTGCCACATGCGAGCCGTTGTTCAAATTGTTGAGAAAGAATGTGCCATTGTATTGGAGTGAAGAATGCCAACAAGCTTTTGATAAGATCAAAGATTATTTGTTACATCCGCCAGTCTTGGTGCCACCCAAGTCGGGTTGACCATTAATCATGTACCTATCTGTGCGTGAAGAAGCAGTTGGTTGTGTACTCGGGCAGCATGATGACTCCAGAAGGAAGGAGCAAGCCATTTACTATCTAAGCAAAAAGTTCACGCAGTATGAGGCTAATTATTCATTCATTGAGAAAAGCTGCTGTGCATTGGCCTGGGCAGCTCAAAAGCTGAGACACTACCTGTTGAGCCATACCACTTATCTTATTTCCCGATCTGATCCTTTGAAGTATTTCTTGGAGAAGCCGATGCTAACTGGACGTCTGGCTAAATGGCAGATAATTCTCTCAGAGTTCGATATTATTTTCACTTCACAAAAGGCTGTCAAGGGGCAAGCTATAGCGGATCATTTGGCAGAAAATCCAAAGGATGATGATTATCAACCACTTTATACTTATTTCCCTGATGAGAGAGTCTTATTTATAGGCGCCACAGACGATATAAGTGAGCAAAGCCCTGAATGGAGGCTTTTCTTCGATGGAGTTTCGAATTCTCTCGGAGCTGGAATTGGAGCTGTTTTGGTTTCACCCGAAGGGAAGCACTACCCTGCCGCTGCCAAATTGTAATTTGCTTCCACAAACAACATGGCTGAATATGAAACCCGCATTTTTGGTCTCAAAATGGCTTTAGAAATGGAAATCAAAGAGTTGATAGCTTTCAGTGATTCAGATTTGCTCGTGCACCAAACCTTGAAGCAGTGGATAACCAAAGATTCAAAAATTCTGCCCTACCATTGTAGTCTGCTCATTCTGGCCAAGCAATTTCAAAATTTGGAGTTCAGACATCTCCCGCGAGCCCGAAACGCATTTGCTGATGCTTTGGCCACCTTAACTTCTATGATCCAGTATCCAGATAAATTGAGGATCGAACCAATCCAGATTCAACTTCAAGACAAGCCTGCCCACTGTTGGGTTGTAGACAAGTCCTCTGACAATATTCCTTGGTATAATGATATTAAGGAGTTTCTCAAAACTGGGTCTTACCCTCTGCATGTTAGTACAAAGGACAGGAGTTTTCTGCGTAGAATGGCTGCAAAATTTTTCTTAAGTGGAGAAGTTTTGTACAAAAGAACCTCAGATTTGAACCTTTTAAAGTGCATTGATGAAAACGAAACTCAATATATGATGAAAGAAGTGCATAGTGGCGTTTGTGGACCTCACATGAATGGCCATTTGCTAGTAAAGAAAATCATGAGAACCGGATATTTCTGGCTTACTATGGAGCGTGATTGTATAGATTTTGTCCGAAGATGTATAAAATGTCAAATGCACGGTGACGTTATACGCGCTCCACCCACTGAATTGCATAGCATGACCGCCCCATGGCCCTGTTCAATGTGGGGTATGGACGTGATTGGTACAATTGATCCTCCCGCTTCAAATGGACATCGATTTATATTGGTGGCAATTGAGTACTTTACTAAATGGGTTGAAGCGGAGTCATTCAAACATGTAACAAAAAAGGTAGTTGCCAATTTCTTGAGAGATCACATCATCTGTCGCTTTGGAGTACCCGAAACGCTTATTACAGACAATGCCAAGAATCTGAACAATGACATGGTAGATGGACTATGCGAGCAGTTCAAGATCAGACATCGCAACTCTGCCATTTATAGGCCTCAGATGAATGGTGCTGTAGAAGCCGCAAACAAGAATTTGAAGAAGATTATCCGGAAAATGACTGAAAGGCATCGCGATTGGCATGAAAAGTTGCCTTATGCATTAATGGCGTACCGGACTTCTATCCGGACATCGACTGGGGCAACACCATATTCATTCATGTATGGAATGGAAGCTGTATTACCAGCTGAAGTTGAAATTTCTTCGCTACGAATCCTCAAGGAAGCTAAATTGGAGGAGGCTGATTGGATGAAGCAGCGCCATGAGCAATTGACTTTGATCGATGAAAAGCGGCTCAATTATATCTGTCATGGTCAGTGCTATCAGAAACGTGTGGCCCGGACTTACAACAAAAAAGTCCATCGGCGTGCATTCGAAGAAGGTGACAAAGGTCTAAAGTGGATTTTGTCAATGCAAGATGAAGCTAAAGGCAAATTTGCTCCAAATTGGCAATGGCCGTTCATTGTCCAAAAGGTATTACCTGGCGGAGCACTTATTTTTGCAGAAATGGATGGACGAACATTCCCTCAACCCATCAACTCAGACATGTGCAAGAAGTTTTTCATTTGATCATGCAAATTTTCTTTAGAAATTCATGCAAATGGCGAAATGTAAGTCAGGCCATCTTCTTTTACACTTAAAACATTTTATATCTACTTGTCCCCTTTGAGCCATCAGAATTGACAAATTTTCGCTTGATAACCCCTGAGAATTGCAAACCCCACACTAGGACAAATTTATTTTGAAAGAGAGATGATCAAAAAGAAAAGAGAACCCCACACTAGGGCAAATTTAATTTTTTTAAAAAAAAATGCAAAAGTGAGGAAAATACAATGAAGAAAATGCAAAGAGAGAAAATTCGATCAAACTGAGGCAAATTTTCCTCAGTTTCGTTCAAAATTGAAGACAATTTCAAAGTAGTGCAATCTCAAGTCATTTCACACCTCGCATCAAAATTTGCTTTCAAGCCTCAACTTTTCTTGAAAAACACCCCACCTAACCTCATTACAAAGCCCAAAGTCCTGGCTTTTGTCACTTGTGGTATTTCTATTAGGAAATTTGTTAATCAACTGGCAAGTGATGTTCATAATGTGTTCGCCTAATCTCACAAGGAAAGTGCATTTTACTGATGCCAGAAATCTTTAACTCATATTTCTGAGTCGATCATGGTCGAGATATTTCATTGTTCTTTAGGTGAAAACCTGAAAGGGCGTCTCGAAAAAAAAAGAAAAAGAAAAAAAAGAAAAAGAAAAGAAAAAAAAACAGAAAAGACAAAACAAAAACAAAAAAAAAAGGGTGGGGGCAACCTTGGTGAAAACCCGAAAGGGCGCCAAGCCAGGTTTTCTCAACAGACGAGCACGAGAAGGAACAGCTGGTGACCTGGTTCATTTAGACTTTTTCTCATGTTTGTGATACTTCTGCCAGAATCGAATTCCTAAGCAAATATATCCAAAGTCTTGAATATGATATTCGTTGGCCAAATTTGTATTTTTCTTTACAAATATTCTTTTGCAAAATGTATCTTTATAAACCTCTTGGTTTCTCTCGATTATTTGCATTCGACTGCTTGTGGTTGTCTGCATTCTTTTGCATGCTCATCTTTGCCTGACATAGGAAATCATCTTGCATATATCATTGATTTTTATATGACAAATTTTTCATGCATCATTCTTTCACCATTGGATTCGAATGGATGATAAACCCTAAGGTTTGTGCAAGGATAGGGGATTCAATCATCTATTAAAATGAGTAAAATGCAACAAAACTGCTACATAGATTTGGTGACGTAGTAAATACGTACTTTATCAGTCTCAAGAATTGAAAGGTTTCAAAATTACAAGTTCGACTAAGCCAGACGCCGCAGAACAGAGGCAAAAGCATCACAAGACTCATGTTTACACGATTCTCAAGGCAAACCGGATCAAATGATTGTGGCAAGCACAGTTATTAAACCCGGCCCGGCCCGGCGGTCGGACCGGTCAAACCGGTGGCCCAGTCATGAAACCGGGCTGGTTTTCTAGTTGGATCGGAGTTGCAAAGAACCCGCCTTGACCCGTTCGACCCGGACGGTTTAACCATAGAACCGCTAGAACCAGCGGTTATTGATAAACCCGGTGGGTTTTGGTAATTTTTTTGAAGTTACCGTTTTATCCAATTTTTTTATTTAGACCATTCATACTACATGGGCATTATCGTCTTTTTAGCCAAATAAAAGAGAAAATCAGAAAAATTGAAGAATGAAGAGGGAATCGGGCATTTGGCCGTCATTGGGGATTTAGGCATTAGGGATTGTTTTCTTCTTTGTTTCTCTGAGAAGCGAGAACAAATGGAGAACTTTTTAAGCATTTAGGCATTCGGCCATTGTTTTGTCGGCACTGGCAGGTTTGAACAATTTTTCTTTCGGCACTGGCAGGTTTGAACAATTTGTCGGCACTGGCCATTGTTTTGTCGGCACTGGAACTTGGAAGTTCGAAGTTCTTCAAGGAAGCCGCCGCTGCTACTGAAGCTGCCGTTGCCGTTGCCATTGCTACTGAAGCTGCCGCTGCCGTTGCTACTGAAGCTGCCGTGGCCACCGAAGCTCCAGGTACTCAAAGCTACCACTACCGCTGCTACTGAAGCTGCCGTTGCCGTTGCCGTTGCTACTGAAGCTGCCGCTGCCGTTGCTACTGAAGTTGTCGCGGCCACCGAAGCTCCAGGTACTCGAAGCTACCACTACCGCTGCTACTGAAGCTGCCGCTGCCACCGAAGCTGCCGCTTCCAGGAAGCTTTGTTCCTCTCAATCCTCTTGTGGAGTTTGACGGTCTCTCTCCCTATTCTCTTAAGGAGTTAAGTCTCTCCGAATTCTCTGACCGCAGGTAATATTTTGTTTCTTGACTTTCTTCTTTCTTTTTGGATGATTATTTATTTCTTCTTCCTCTGCATCGAACTTCAACATGTGTAGTTACATAAATTTCCAGTGCCATTTAATACCCTTTGCTTCTGAGAATTTAATTTCAACATGGTTAAATTCATTACCTGTATTTAATCACTTGCCTCGAACCTGTCATTGATATATTAGTTCAAAATGTAGATATTGTTGCCAGTGTCTTTTTAAGGTTTCAAATTGTCAAATCAAATTTAGATTCATTCACTGATGAGCTACAAACAACCTTGGAGCAATTCTATGATGCTCTGTAATTGCCAACTATGAAGAATTAAATCAGTAAGGGTAGAGCAAAAACACATTTGGGATAAAATATTCTTCTTGAATATTCACAGCACGAGAATCAGTTGAGGAAGGCTTTATATTTTGCCAGTTCTTGCGGTACAATAGCCGTAACAAAAAATGGAGTTACCCCTGCCCTTCCAACAATTGAAGCTATCCTGCAACTTCTAACCAAGGTCACTGCATGAATAGAATATTATACAATTAGTGATTCTTATCTTGTTTCTTCTACGTAGTTTGACTTGTATAAAGTAATTTGGTTCCACTACTCCAGCTATTATAAGTCCCTCTTTATCTACTTTTCATAAACAATGATCGGCACTTCACCTGTCGTAAAACACGGTCTTATTTTCACGTGAGCAAGTTTCTAGTAGTTTAATTGCATCATTGAACTTAACCTGTAGCTAATTTTTTAAAATAAAAGATATGTTTTATTATTTTTCAGATATTTCATATTTGTAATGGACTCTATTGGAGAAACACCGTCTCAAACACCAAGTACAGAACCAACACCTAGTACATCAAATTCTCAAAATCAACCTCTAACAAGGGGAAAGACGGACCCTGCATGGTCCCATTGTAGAGAAGATTCTGTGTCCAACAAAAAAGTTAAGTGCTTGGTATGTATTCATTGTGGAAAAAGAATTCGAGGAGGTGGTATCAATCGATTCAAGCAGCACCTTGCAGGCGTAAAAGGAGAGACAGCACCTTGTCCGAAGGTTGATGAACAGATCAGATTTGAAATGCTAGAAAACTTGAAAGCTGTGGAAAGTAAGAAAAGAAGCTTGAAAGAATGCTCAAGGGGAAGTGATTTATATGGTCAAGATCTAAGACAACATGAAGAGGAGGTATACATGCAAGATGCAGAAGATATTCAAGAGATTCAACCACCTCCTACTACTGAAGTTTCAAAAGGAAAAAAAGTTCTTCAACAGCACAAAAAAGGAAAAACAATAGGAATTTTTTTTATGCCAAGAGCTACTCCAGGAGGTCAACCATCCATCAAAAGTGTGATGCAAAGCAAAGAAGCTAAAGAGAAGGTTGACATGGCAGTTGCGAAGTGGATGATTGATGCTTCCATCCCCTTCAATGTAGCAAACTCTGCATATTATCAAACAATGTTTGATGCTGCTTGTTCTTTTGGAGCTGGTTACAAAGCGCCTAATTTCTATGACTTGCGTGGCTATTTGTTGACAAAAAATGTTGAGCAAGTTAAGAATTTTGTTAATAGCTTTCGTACAACTTGGAAAGAAATCGGATGTACTATTATGGCTGATGGATGGACTGACCAACAAAGGAGAACTCTCATCAACTTTCTAGCTTATTGCCCTAGAGGAACTGTTTTTTTAAAATCAGTTGATGCCTCGGATGCTTCTAAGACTGCAGAGATGTTGTACAAGCTGTTTAGAGAAGTGGTTTTATTTGTTGGGGTGCAAAATGTGGTACACTTCGTCACTGACAATGCTGCCAATTATGTTGCTGCTGGAAGATTATTAGAAAGGGAATTTCCAACACTTTATTGGTCTCCATGTGCTGCTCATTGTCTAAATTTGATGCTACATGATATGGGCAAGTTAGATGAGGTTAGTAAAGTGGTTGGACATGCTTCAAAAATAACAAAATACATTTATAATCATTGTTATCCATTGCATTTGATGAGAAAACACACTGGTGGAAGAGAAATTATTCGGCCTGCTCCTACACGTTTTGCTACTAATTTCATTGCATTGCAAAGTATTTTAGTGCAAAAAGATGCTTTAAGAGCTATGGTGACTTCAAAAGAATGGACTCTATCAGCATGTGCTAAGGAGAGTAAAGCAAAAAAATTTGTGGATCTTGTGCTAGATTCTATATTTTGGAAAGAATGTGCTATAATAGTTCAATTAACTGAGCCTCTTGTTCGAGTTCTAAGAATTGTTGATAGTGATGAAAGGCCTGCTATGGGATACTTGTATGCTGCCATGCATAGAGCCAGAGAAGAGCTTTTGAGAAGATTCACAAGAAAAAAGAAAGCAGTTGATCCTTACTTAAGAATAATTGATTCAAGATGGGATAGTCAACTTCACAAAAATCTTCATGCTGCCGGTTATTGGCTCAATCCTGCTTATCAATATAATTCTCTTGATTTGGAAAAGCACAGGCATGCAACATCAGGACTTTTGGATGTGATTGAGAGATATTCTTATGCAAATCCTGATTTGATGAGTAATTTGACCGGAGAGATGAGATTATTTCGTAAAGCTGAAGGTGATTTTGGTAGAGTCTCTGCTATACGAGATCGTGATGTCATGCTTCAAGGTACCCAAAAATTAACTTCATTTTTATTGATGATTTGATTTTAATTGTAAAATATTATAATCTGACTTTTTTCCTTTATTTATTGCAATAGATGAATGGTGGACATGTTATGGTAGCACTGCACCTAATTTGCAAAAACTAGCTATATGTGTTCTAAGCCAAACTTGCAGTGCTTCTGGCTATGAAAGAAATTGGAGTTTATTTGAGCATATCCACTCAAAGAAGAGAAATAGATTGGAGCATCAAAGACTAAATGATTTGGTTTATGTACACTACAATTTAAGACTACAACAAAGGTAAACTACATTTTGCAATCAGATTTTTGTTTTAATATGATGACATTTGTTATTTAACTAGTTTTAATGTTTTGTATTATTAGAAATGCAAGGGGTAGAAATTATGATCCTATTGATTTTGAGGACTTCAGCGTCAATGAAACTTGGATTTTGGATGATGAACCTTCACACTTAACTCCAGTTGAATTAGAAAGCTTTAGGAATGAAATAGCTACATTTGCTATCAACCGACAAAGTGGTGAGTTATTCTATTTGAGCCATATGTTTGCTTATTCTTTGTTTTTCGTTTTTGGCTAAATATTATCCAACTATAGTGAATGATTCATTGATTTTTGTACTTATGTAGATGAAACTCTAAATTTGGATGATTTGGACACCTGAGATGAAGATGAGACCAATAATGAAGAGAATGTTGAAAGAAATGATCTTAATGTGGGCTATGATGTAAATGAACTTGGTGGTACTAAATTTGGCAGAAGTTGGGAACCATGGGCATGAATAATAGATGGAGTGAACTACTCAAGTGATAATTGTGGTGTTGTTTATGTTCATGACTTTATGTTTGGTTGTATTGAATTGGTCGTTTATGACTTATGTTTCATGGTTTGATACTTATATTTATGTGTGTGAAATGAATTATGAACTATGAACAGGTTATAACTTGTTGAGATTTAAGAATTTCTGTACTTATATTATAATTTACATGTTTATTTAATTATATTATATATATTTTTTATTATATATTGTGACCCAACGGTTCAACCAGTGACCCACCGGTTGAACCACTGACCCGTCAACCCGGTCCTCTTGCCGGGTTGATGTCCGAGTTGGTTTTAATAACTATGGTGGCAAGTCCATTATTTCTTCTTTTCTTGCAGGAACGTTGCGTTTACAAACGAAAACAACCACTCTCCTTTTCGCACCTAAATCGATGTCAGAAAAATCTCCCCAGTAAGCAAAGACGGAGTGATAATGTTATTGGCAAAGCTTGATCATAAGAAACAACATCAGCTATCGCTTCAGCTACAGAGATCAAATCTCCCTCTTGGTACAAAAGTTTGAACTACTCCCAGGTAAAAACTCAATTTATTGTTTAAATCTCCCCAGTGAAGTCCCATTTTAAATTCCTGTTCGGATCAGTCTCGTTTTAAATTTCTTGTTCGGGTCAGTCCCATTTTAAATTCTTGTTCGGGTCAATCCCATTTTAAATTCCTGTTCGGGTCAGTCCCGTTTTAAAATTCCTGTTCGGGTCAGTCCCATTTTAAATTCCTGTTCGGGTCAGTCCCATTTTAAATTTCTTGTTCGGGTCAATCCTGTTTTAAATTCCTTGTTCGGGTCAGTCCCGTTTTAAATTCCTTTTCGGGTCAGTCCCGTTTTAAAATTCCTGTTCGAGACAATCCCGTTTTAAATTCCTTGTTCGGGTCAGTCCCGTTTTAAATTCCTTTTCGGGTCAGTCCCGTTTTAAAATTCCTGTTCGAGACAATCCCGTTTTAAATTCCTTGTTCAGGTCAGTCCCGTTTTAAATTCCTCTTCGGGTCAATCCCGTTTTAAAATTTCTGTTCGGGTCAGTCCCGTTTTAAATTCCTGTTCGGGTCAGTCCCCTTTTAAATTTCTTGTTCGGATCAGTCCCGTTTTAAATTTCCTGTTCGGGTCAGTCCCGTTTTAAATTCCTTGTTCGGGTCAGTCCCGTTTTAAAATTCCTGTTCGGGTCAGTCCCGTTTTAAATTCCTGTTCGGGTCAGTCCCGATTTAAATTTCATGTTGAGGTCAGTCCTCGCTTCAATAACGACAGTCACTCGAGTAGCTGTAGCCGAATAACACAGGTAAGTATTTGGTGTCTATTTCTTTGTCTCAAGTTTTTTCAAAACTCAGACAAAGAGGGGCAAACTGTAGATACCAAATTTTTTAAATATTTTTTATCCTAATTTTATTTTTATTTTTTAGTAATAATTGTTATCTATTATTTTAATTCCATAATTTTAGTTCTTAAACTTTTAACATTTGTAGAGCATTTCAGTATTTTTAGATTATCATTATCTATTATCTATTTTTTTAGTTTTTTTTAGTTTTGCATTCATTTTTACCCTTTTAGGTGTTTATTTTTATTGTAAGACTTTTTAGCATAAAATTTGTCAAAAAGAGAAAATTATTCATGAAAATAAGTTTTATTTCTTTTTATTGTTTATTAATCGGAAAAAAAGGGGAAAATCATTAATCAAGCACAAGAAAAATTTTAGTTTTTGTTTTATCTTTCGTTACTAGTTTTGTACATTTTATCTAAGTTTAAATTATCATTTTGTATTGCTATTTAATTAACTTAAAAAAAAAAGGAAAAGTGAGCCGCACATGCAGCGGCATGAAGATCATTTTGAGGGGAGATATTGTGAGAACCCTGAAAATGGATATATAAGCTAGTGCATATTTCAATTGCATTTCTTTTATTCCTTAATAATTTCTAGCATTACTGTTGCTTGTTCGCAATTAAGTACGTAAAAATAGGTTTATGTGAAAAATAATATATTTTTCCTACCTTATGAAATTTCTTGGTTTTGTTAGACTAAATTAATATCTTTAGGGTTAGATTAATTTTTCACCTTAACATAAAATGTTAGAATACTTAAATTCCTTTATGCTAAATTAATGATACTTGAGTCGATAGCCTTACTATCTTAAAATAAATTATTTAAATTCCAATGATTAATTCCAATTAGTTGCTAATGTTAAATGTTAATAAGAATTTCCGCATTAAGATAAAAACCAATGAATTTTAGATAAACATGATACTAATATACTCAACATACTTCAGGCGTGAAAATTTCGATAAATATATTCTTATCTTACTTTGTTTTCACAATAAGTGCGTAAAAATAATTTTTATGTGCAAATTGACACCCTTGGATTAAATTACTATTTCACTTGAGTTTATATTACTAAATCGATAAATTTCGAATTAGACTAACTCTAATTCTTGAGAAATAATAATTGGAAATTCTAATAGCTAATTTAATCGCTAAATAATGTAGGAATTACTAGGAACCTTAATATTAAAGTTTAATCGATAAATATTCGATAAAAATGGTTTAGGTATATTATGGTATTATTAGGTGTTCAAATCACGCTTGGGGATAATTTTTGGAATTAAGTTGGAATTGAGAAATTAAGTTGAGGTTAGGGAGTAAAGTGAAAAGACTAAAATGCCCTTACATTTCCATGCAAACCAAACAAATCCTCTGACCGCAAATTCCAATCACCGCAACTATCGGCCAATCACATTTTATCCAATTCGATACGCAACCGATTCGCACACACGCAACCTCTGCTCCTAATACCGCGGCACCTTATACCATTCGCTCTATTTCACATCTCAAACCACAAATTCACTTCCTCTGCACGAACTCACCGAAAACCATTTCCTTTCCTTCTTAATACCGAGATACCGCCTCTTCACTATCTCATTTCCTCTGCACAATTTCACCGCAGCCATCACACTCCCTCTCCACAATCATCACCTCATCTCTTCCACTGCCTTAGACCGAGAGTATACGAGAGAGAGAGTTACCTGGTGAGCTGCATCCGAGAGCATGGGAGGAGGGAACGTGAGCTGCAGAAATTTTCTGGTTCTGCCGTAAGTTGGAGTGAAACTAGGGAGAAATTTTCAGTGAAGCTTCACCATTCTGAACCTCCATCTCCACCAACTCCAACCAACCGAACTCAAATCCACCAGCTGCAACCAATTCTCAGCCGCAAATCAGGAACCAGGACAACCGACCTGCACTTGAAGCCGAGAGCAAGGAAAGAAAATTCTGGAATTTTCGTGTGTGAGCCTAGCTTATATCTGAGGTAATTTCTGGACTAATTAGGTTGATTACTAGTATAGGAAGCTATATCAGAGCTTGCATGTATGGATTGCTCAGTCGGTTGTTGAAATCAAACCTTTAGAAAATTTCTGTTTTGATGAAATGTTGCTGCCGAGAAACTGAAGTGACAATGCAGCTCCATTTTTGTTTTTTCGTGGCAATCTGAACACCTAAGTGTCATTAGCTGAGTGAAAACTTGAAGATTAAGACCATGCATGCTGATTTGTGCATTCGGATGATGTTGATAAAGCAGACAAAAATTCTGTTTTGGCTAGAGGTTTCTGCCGAGGAGCTAGCTTGAAATTGTAGTTTTATTTCTGACTCCCTGCAACAATCTGAGTTTGATTAAGTGTTTAACTAATCAAAAACAAGAAGTTTAAGTCATCTAAGAACTTGCATGTGGAGGTTAGGCATCCGGATGAGATTTTTAAGAAAAGAATTTCTGTTATGCGTAAATTATGAAGCTGCCGAGAGATTAACTTGATTAGTGCAGCTTGATTTGGTTTAATTTTGTTGTTTGAGCTTATAACCATAATTAGTTAGTTAATAACAAGTTAATTATGCTCTGCATATAGTTAATTAGTTAGTTTAAACCAGAAAAATGAAATCAAAGTGCAATCTGCTCATGCATGTTCATCCGAGCCAAGTTGGAAAATTTTTAGAAAATTTTGATGTTAAAGGTTGTTGTTTGAACTCGATTTCTGAACTGGAAATGTTTATTTTCTAGCTAAGTGATTGCATGAGGAAGTTGAGAGTTTAATAGCATGTTTTAACCCAGAAAATAAAATGAAAACAGAACGTCTCTTCATGCATGTTCATCCGTGGCTGATGGACAGATTTCTGGATTTTTCTGGATGATTTTAGTTGCTGAATGAATCTGGTTTTGAAGTGGAAACTTTTAATAGCTAGCTAAGTGTTTACATGCTGAATTTGAGTACCTAACACCATGTTTAAACCAAGGGAAAATTTGATCTAAAGTATATTAGTTGCTGGAATTTCTTATGTGATAGTCAAAGGTTGAGTTGGAATCTCAGCTTGGTTTTTAAATTTTTCCTTGAAACATGATGGATGGAAATGACTGGGAATGTGTTGTTTTGGAGTTCTATAAGAAATGTATGGATGGTTGAATAAAAACATTTTGGTGTTAAAGGAGAAAAAGGAGTTTTTCACAAGTGGAAAATGAAATTTCAGATTTTCGGATGTCCCTGACCAGTCTCAGTAAAATGTTTATATCTTGGTGTAGGAAAATCCGTTTAAGGTACCGTCAGTGGCATTTGAAACTAGAATCATAGGCCTTTGTTCTATAGAAATTTCATATTTTTCCTCCATGTGTACTGCTGTCTGTGAATCCTCAAAGTAGACTGTTTTGTATGAATGTCCTGTTTCTTCGTGAAATTGAATTTAGATTTGGATCGAGCTTTTAGCTTACTTGTGGTTTAAATTCTTGATTGAATTGTGGTTGGAAGTGATTGATGTTGTCAAGGGCTAATGATTGATGAAGCCCTTGGCCATTTGAATGATTTTATAAGTATTACTGAGTGATGAAATTTAATTGCTGGAATTTTTTGGAGGCCTTACCTTCATTTTTATTTAGTTGAGTTGAGCTGGCTAAAACCAAGTGCTAATGATTGACGAAGCCTTGGTCATTCATTTTATTTTTATCAGAAATGCATCTGTTGAAATTTAGGGCTAATGATTGAAGAAGCCCTAGTGATTTGCTATGTGATTTTGCCATGTCGCTAAATTTGATCCATAATATGATTTCAAAACGGAATCGGAGCTGTGGAAGTCGTTTCGACCTTGCGAACTCGAGTAACTGTGATCAAACTAATCAAAAATATTTTCCAACTAGTATTAGATTATAAAACTCAATATCTGTGTTTTGCCTAAATTTTCCAACCCGATAATTTCTTTTAGCTCAAACTAGCCTTGATAGCTATAGTAAATAAATTCTCTAGTTTTTGAAAACCCTAAGTCTTATTTAATTCCTTTTCTTTCTTTAAGTTTTGCACTTGGATAGTTGTCGGTAGGAAAAGTTCCAAAATACGAGTTTTAATAATTTTTAGTGAAAAGCATAGAAACTTGCTCGGCAAGAAACCTTATTTTAGGTAAAATAGTTTTAGTAATAATTTTTGCAAGAACCATAGCTTTAAAGAAATGTTCAATGTAACTTCCTAACGTGGATTTTAAGAGGTTTGTCGACTTATTTCAAGAAAATAATACTAGTTACCCTTTTATAAGGAAAAGTATCTCAAGGAAAACTATAAGAAACATTTCTTCTACTTTTATCAAGTTTCAACCTAAGGAGACTCTTGATTTTTCTAAGGGAAAGTAAACTAGTAGTATATTAGATATACCTCGATGTCTATAAGCTTAAAAACTGAGTAGAAACTTATAGTTTTAAAATTTGGTTTTTAGGATATTGCGAGGACGCGAAATTCGATTCCCAACTTGATATCTGAACTCCACTGTTGGTGAGTGTCCCTGCTTGTTCTATGCTTACTTAGTTAAAGTGCTTTCTTGACTCGATATGTGATAATTTGCAAAACTAGTTTTTGATCCATCGAAGTGAGCTATGTGTACTTAATCGCACTAGCCGTTCGAGTGGTGACTTGTGCAAAATATTTTTCTCATGAATCCTTGAATCTAAATGTAGTTGCGTCGTTGGGTGAATCCCTCGACTTCTGAATCCAACTACCATGAATCTAAATGTAGTTACGTCGTTGGGTGAATCCCTCGACGCATGAATCTAACTACAATAATGTCATTGGGTGAATCCCTCGACCAATCATCTACGGGTATATCTCGAGTATACTGCGTCCTTAGTCGGTGAGCGGGCCCGGGACAGGGGTATGAATGGTGACGGGTTAGGTATCAAAATAAGACGCTCTACATGGATTATAGGTAGTGAGTGTTGACGGGGGGTCAACTACGATAAATGGTGATCAAGCGAGGAAAATGGCTCCTGAGAGCCCCTGCATCCTACCTTGTGCTGTTATACGCTTTCCTAACTGTTTAAATTTTGCTAAGTTATTAACCGCTGTTTGATATTATGTGATTGCATGTTTTGGGGCACCACTGAGCTTTAGCTCACCCCACGTTTATTGTTTTCCTTAACAGGTTCTGGAAATTGAAAGCTGGGGTACTTATTTATGTTTTCCTTTTGAAATGTATTCGAATACTATGACTTATTTTGGGCTGTAATACGTTGATTGGGATGATGTACTTTCCTTTTGGATTGCCACTTGAAGTTGAAAAATGTGTAAACCCTAATTTGATTGCTTGGCTTGTAAGTATGTATTAGGGATTTATGTATTTATCTATCAGGATTGGTACGACTTTATACCTTGGTACGTAGCACGTGGGACGTTTAAAAGCCTCAATTGGCTATTTATATCACTGCTATCTCTGAAGTTAATGTGGTTTTAGTGATGATATTATTCGGGGAAATTTGTTTTGTAATAGATTAGGTTATTATTCGAAAGGATTTGGGTTAAAATGCTTGCGTGAGTCCTGGCGAGAGTTGGGCAGACGGCCCGCCAACCCTTTGGTTCGCCTTAGGGGGAAGTGGGGTCACCACAGATATTGCTGAGGTGTAACGACCCCACCTCCCCCTAAGGCGTACCAGAGGGTTCGGCGGGCCGCCTGCCCAGCTCTCGCCGAGACTCAGTCGTTCTTTAATCAAATCCAGAACAAATCACAAGAATAAATAGGACAGCAATCCAAACTTAAAGGGGAACTTATATACATTGCTATCTCAAAAGGAAGTACAACCATCAAATGTACAAAGGTTCTCACTTCACCATACAACTAGCCAGTGCCAAGCACTAGGGCGAGAACCATTACAAAAGAAACAAAAGACCCAGACTAGGCTAGTCTATGCTCTCATCCTGCTCGCCGTCCCCTGTTAAGGAAAACAAAACTAAAGGGGTGAGCTAAAAGCTCAGTGAGGTTCCAAACAGATAATCAAACAATGAAACAATCAATTCAATACATTAAACATGGAGTATCAATAATTCAAGAAACATTTACAATGGAAAGCAATAGTAACATTCATTAAAAGGATACGGCTCACAAGGAGCAATTCGTTCATTCGTTCTCCTGACATTTCCCCTTATTCCTCCAATCATTTGAAAATGCATTTTTCGTTTATCAATAAACCCTCGTTCGTTCGTTCGTTCGTTCATTCATTCATTCACGCCCGTCCTGGCCGTTGGCCAGTCTCCACCAACCTACAGGGTAATACTCGAGTATACCAAACGTTCACCCAAATCCCTAATCGCCCGACCGAGTCCGCTTCTGGCTCGAGACGACCGGTAACAAGGGGCAATGGCCAGTTCAGCCCAAAAGGCTTACATTCATGCGCAAGTAACATTTCAATCATTAAATCCTTGAAAATTGCACAGTTATTTAGGTCGAGTGCGATAAAGTACACACTCGCCTAGAAAGCTCGTTTTGGAAATCATTAAAAGCAATTAACACATTAGCAAATGATAACAACAAGCCATAAAGTCAAATAAGGAACACTCACCTAGATATGCAAAATAACGTGCAAAATATCCTTCCGGATATTACCCTTAGTCACCAATGAAACCTAAGGTTGAACAAGAGAACATATTACAGTTTATCGAGCAGAACAATTAAGGGAAACAAAGAAACCCGACTAATTAGGAGTAAAACGTGTAAAGATGACTTTCAAATAAGAAGAGAGTTGTTTGAACCCCAGGATGAAAAATCATGTTTTAAAATGGAAAACCGGTCATGGTATTGGCCAAACAAAAGTATACAAGTTCAAATAGAAACCTAGCCCTCGAGCGAAAATTTGGGCAGCACGCCCTTTGTGTTTACCTAATTTTCCAGCCATTTTGGCTTCATTATTTTTCCTCAACCACAACCCAACATCACACATAAGCAATTCAAGTCAAGAGCCGTTCCATAGGCTCACAATATCATAAGAATAAGAATTACAACAATCACAAGTGCAGAAATTCAACTTAGCACAAGATAGATTTGACGTACGAATGCGGAAATAACATATCCGGAGCTACGCTTATTGGATTGAGACAAAACCTATGCCGTTTCGAAGATAAGATACAGAGATACAACATTCATGAAGGTCACTTAGTCCAGTTCCTAATGTAACTTAGTCAAATTCTCAAATTACTAAACCAGAAACCAATTCGTCGGCTGTTTAAACGTAGAACACTGTAATGGACATATCTCAGAGTACACAAGTCCGAATCAGGTGTTCTTAGAGGCATTTGAAATCTAATTCAGAATACTACAACTTTCATGTTTTGGCAAAAAGCTAAATCAGAATGGATCCTAGTCGAAAAATGTGATAAACTAGACTTAACTGATCACACGGACTGCTTGGGAAATACTTAAAACAGTAAGGGTATTTTGGACTTTTCACGTCCTACGTTGCTCCGATTGAGCTGAAATTTTGTAGGAACCTATAAAATACCATTATCTACAACTTTCCTTCTTTGATCTAAGGCCAATTCGGCCTCTAACATAGGGATTCAAATTCGGACAGAATGTTGGGAAAAATTTCCAGATTCTGGAATTTCTAGTTTTTAGTGGAACTTTCCTTAATTTCTTGGTCTAATCACTACCAAAGCCTCTCTTATAACCTTAATTTCAACATATATACTTCATACAACAAATTGGGTAGAAATTCATCAAGCCCTAGTTCATCATATAAATTGGGGAAAACTTCCAAAACAAGATAATATCCATGATTCCACCACAAAATCAAGTTGCTAAGCTTAATTTAACAAGATTGAAAGTAAAACATGGAGAGATAAGCTTTCTTACCTTGACTAGAGTTCACTAAGAGTAGCCCAAGCTTTCTCTTTCAAAAATCACACCACAAGTCACTAACTAATCACTCAAGGACAAGTTTAATCGGTTTGTTTTGTTTGATTTCTCACTTGGTTGTTGGATTGAAGATGAAATGGAATGTTTTCCCTTGTTGTTTTTCTTCTTGCTCCTCTCGGCCACCAGCAACAAAATGAAGAAGAAAGTTGCTAAGTTTTGGTGTTTAAATAGATGGTCTTGGTCTTAATTAAGAAGCTCTATGGTGGCGACAAGTGTCGCCACCACCACCTTTCTTTTTTTCTCTTTCTTTCCTTGTCATTTTAGCCACTAATTTTCGGTCAACCTTGCTGCCAAGAGAGAAGATATTTTGCTCAAGTTCAATAAATTTGTTTGGTGAGAAAAATGGTGGTCAAGTGGTGCGTTCAATCGGTAGTGCGCGGGACTCGCCGGTTCGCGCCGTTTTTCTTAAAAACTCACGTACTAGGGTTTTTACTTCCCATTCACTAACCTTATATCATTGCTACCAATCACATATTATTTCTCACTTAAAAGTCACTTTTAATTCTCAAATTTAATCCTTACTCTGAACCGAAAATTCATCCGGCGAAAAATCGCGAAAACCCTAATTTTGCTCCAAACTTGAAATCGAACCGTAAAACCCTATTTTCTAGGTTTACTTACACTTATTGTGAAATAATTGGGTAGTGGGCTTTGATAAATAATAATTTTCAAATAAAAGGGTATTTTTGAGAAAAATATAAGAAATTTGCGAGTCCTCACATGAGGGATCGGATGGCTGGGGGATAAGTTAGAGACAAACCCTTCATCCTCACCTTTGAGGTTAGGGTTTAGGGTTATAGGCCCATATAAAAGGTAAAAGAGAAACGGCAAAGGGGAGGATTTTATGACGGCTGAAGTGAGAGTAGGGAAAAAATCTAGGAGAGTCTGGACGGCTGGTGGAGTAAGAAAAAAAAACAAGAGATCAAGAGAGCATCTAGTGACGGCTGAAAAAGAGGAAACAGAGTGGTGGAGAAAGCTTGGGAGAAACCAGAAAGAGAGGAGGAAGAATCTCGGGCTGAGAGGAAGAGAAACCCGTTGGAGGAAACCGGGGAGGGAAGAGAAAAAGAAAGGAGAGATTTTTGGGAGAAAAAACGCGGAGAGCAAAAGAGAGGTGGTGGAGAGAAAGGAGACAGATTTCAGAAATCAGACCTAAAGCTCGGAGCTTCAAAGCCCTCTGTCAAAGCTTGCGACCTGGGTTCGGTGAATCTTGCTCATCCGAGCATACCCACAGTGATTTAACTCCAAAAGCAGCAAAAGAGGTAGTCTTAAACCCTGCTCTTGTCTAGTTCTTCTAAATGCTGGAACGTGGGCTTCTTGTTTGTTAGCATGACTAGTATCTGGGTCATCAGAATGCATTGTTTGTCTGCAGAATGCATTGTTTGTTAGCATAACTTCAGTAGTCGTGTTTTGAACTTGTTTGATTGGGAATTCATGAACTAAAAGCTATCAACTTTTGCGTTTTCTTTTCTTCATGAAAAATGAAATGGGTTGATCCATGGGTTTCCTTCTTTAATGATCTCTAATCCTCCAAGTTGTTTGTTTGCTTCGGGTCAGACGAAAACTCAGAAATTTGTAAAAAGGTCATGAATGAATCTGGGCAAGCTTTTCCCCAGTTCAGATTTTTCTTTCCTTTTGTATGTTTGTTATTACATCTTGATGATAAACTTGGGGGTTCGATCCTTGTTAAGAATTTTGCTGTCGTGTGAGATTAGTTAAGATGTCAAAACTTCAGGATATGGCTAGAGTTGCATGTTTTCTCTGGATTTTTATGCTTAAATCCAAGGTTTTTACATTTGAAAGGTAGGAGGAATGATTGATGATTCTGTCGCCCGGGTTCAATTTGAGTTTGGTTTAGATTTGTGCATAAAATTTTGCTGAAAAAGGGTCGAAGCTCTCCGCAGCAGTGCGAACAGATTTTTTTTTTTTTTCTCTTGGGTTGCAAGTTTCTTGGGTTCCTGATAAGCTGCATTCATTATCATGCTTTGCCACAAGTTTCACTCTTTCTTTTGCTGCATTTTATGCCCGGCTGTTTCAGTTAGATCTTATGGGGGCTAGATGATTATGCTTGGGGATGTTAACGACAATGATTTGAAGCTTGGAATTTTGGTTTGAATGTTAGATTAGTAGAGTTTGTTGAGTATTGGTATGTGAACATATCTAAGTTGAGGTAGAAAAATGTAAAAAGCTGCTGTGTTTATCCTTTGGTATCTGCTGTTTTTTTCTCCCTGGCAGCCCTTTGAGTGAGTTTAATCATCTATTTTGCTAGTTAAATCTTGTGCCTAAATGATTAATGACGAGGCTGCATGTTTTGATCGGAATCTATGAATGCTTTGGTGAAAACTTGATATGAGTTGCGGCTGCAAAAAGTTGCAGCAGAAATGGTAGAAGATAGCTTCAGCTTTGGCCGAAAGCTTTCAATTGCATGCATGCAAATCTTTCAAAAATTGCGTTCCAACCTCATATTTTTCCTCCTCATGCTACAAAGGCCCATTTATGTTCTAATGTCTTGCAATTATGTCCTAAAGTAATTTCAATTTGAACCATTACTTGACCCTTTCTTTGCTCTTGGACCCTTGAAGTTCCCAAAATGTTTTAATTGGGCTTGAATGATTGGTTAACGTTTGCAATTGGGTCCTTAGTAGTTTTCTATTTTTAGAAATTTGATTCATAGTTTACTTTTCTTGGAAATTATGAATTATTTGGTTTCATTTAAGTTGCAATTAGGGAAGAATTTGGTGGTTTGTTAGTACCCCTTTTGAAGTTTCTAAGGTGTTCTGAGTTTCCTTTTTGCCTTTTATTCTACTTATCTCTAAAGTGGTGCATTAATCCCTTACTTTGATGGTTTTAGCCCAAGTTATCTCTTTCTTTGGTGACTCTAACCCAAGTTAAGTCTTGTTCACTTTACTAACATCACAAATGGGGAGGTATAACTTCTTTTATCCTTTTTTTGTCTCTCCTCTATGTGATCCAACGTGCTAAGTGAGAATTGCATGTCTACTTTGCTTTCTTTGCCTTTCCTTATTTCCCTTCATTTATCTCTTTTACTTTTGCTTTTATTAAGTTATTCTTTGATGGGGTATGTGTACACCTCTTGGCTTGTAATAGATAGGGCTTGGAGAGCATTTTTATTCATTTTTCCTCTTCCCCATTTGTTTTAGTTAGCAAATGTAATAGGTTCATTAGCTTGATTGCTTGCTTTTGTTGCTATGTGTTAATTTCCTTTATTAAGTTCTTGTATTTAGTCGAGCATGCTAAGTGTTATGTGCTACGTGTTTATAGGTGATTGGCATGTCAACTTGCTTTCTATAGTCATAGATGAATGTGATGGATGAAGGCGTCACCGTGGCTAGTCCAACGCTGGTCATGATTTTTCCCCTCGAGCTCTCGCAAGTCCAATACTTGTGAGAGAATTTTAGAAAAGGGCTAGTGCAATGCTAGACCCAATAGGCCGTCCCCTCTCGTTGGTACATACTTGCATATCTCACTACATTTCATACATTTTTCTTAGTTTTCTAGCATTTGGCATGCTTCTCCAATCCTTCCCCCTAAATCTTAGGTTTTTGTATCCTCATGCTAGTTATAAGGTATATTTGCTTGAGAGTCCCCTTTCGGTAAGGGAAACGAGCGAGTGTGGCTACAAAATAGCCTTAGTGTAACGACCCCACCTCCCCCTAAGGCGTACCAGAGGGTTCGGCGGGCCGCCTGCCCAGCTCTCGCCGGGACTCAGTCGTTCTTTAATCAAATCCAGAACAAATCACAAGAATAAATAGGGCAGCAATCCAAATTTAAAGTGGAACTTATATACATTGCTATCTCAAAAGGAAGTACAACCATCAAATGTACAAAGGTTCTCACTTCACCATACAACTAGCCCGTGCCAAGCACTAGGGCGAGAACCATTACAAAAGAAACAAAAGACCTAGACTAGGCTAGTCTAGGCTCTCATCCTGCTCGCCGTCCCCTGTTAAGGAAAACAAAACTAAAGGGGTGAGCTAAAAGCTCAGTGAGGTTCCAAACAGATAATCAAACAATCAATTCAATACATTAAACATGGAGTATCAATAATTCAAGAAATATTTACAATGGAAAGCAATAGTAACATTCATTAAAAGGATACGGCTCACAAGGAGCAATTCGTTCATTCGTTCATTCGTTCTCCTGACATTTCCCCTTATTCCTCCAATCATTTGAAAATGCATTTTTTCGTTTATCAATAAACCCTCGTTCGTTCGTTCGTTCATTCATTCATTCATTCACCCCCGTCATGGCCGTTGGCCAGTGTCCACCAACCTACAGGGTAATACTCGAGTATACCAAACGTTCACCCAAGTCCCTAATCGCCCGACCGAGTCCGCTTCTGGCTCGAGACGACCGGTAACAAGGGGCAATGGCCAGTTCAGCCCAAAAGGCTTACATTCATGCGCAAGTAACATTTCAATCATTAAATCCTTGAAAATTACACAGTTATTTAGGTCGAGTGCGATAAAGTACACACTCGCCTAGAAAACTCGTTTTGGAAATCATTAAAAGCAATTAACACATTAGCAAATGATAACAACAAGCCATAAAGTCAAATAAGGAACACTCACCTAGATATACAAAATAACGTGCAAAATATCCTTCCGGATATTACCCTTAGTCACCAATGAAACCTAAGGTTGAACAAGAGAACATATTACAGTTTATCGAGCAAAACATTTAAGGGAAACAAAGAAACCCGACTAATTAGGAGTAAACCGGGTAAAGATGACTTTCAAGTAAGAAGAGGGTGGTTTGAACCCCAGGATGAACAATCATGTTTTAAAATGGAAAACCGGTCATGGTATTGGCCAAACAAAAGTATACAAGTTCAAATAGAAACCTAGCCCTCGAGCGAAAATTTGGGCAGCACGCCCTTTGTGTTTACCTAATTTTCCAGCCATTTTGGCTTCATTATTTTTCCTCAACCACAACCCAACATCACACATAAGAAATTCAAGTCAAGAGCCGTTCCATAGGCTCACAATATCATAAGAATAAGAATTACAACAATCACAAGTGCAGAAATTCAACTTAGCACAAGACAGATTTGACGTACGAATGCGGAAATAACATATCCGAAGCTACGCTTATCGGATTGAGATGAAACCTATGCCGTTTCGAAGCTAAGACACAGAGCTACAATATTCATGAAGGTCACTTAGTCCAGTTCCTAATGTAACTTAGTCAAATTCTCAAATTACTAAACCAGAAACCAATTCGTCGGCTGTTTAAATGCAGAACACTGTAATGGACATATCTCAGAGTACACAAGTCCAAATCAGGTGTTCTTAGAGGCATTTGAAAGCTAATTTAGAATACTACAACTTTCATGTTTTCGAAAAAAGCTAAATCAGAATGGATCCTAGTCGAAAAACGTGATAAACTAGACTTAACTGATCACACGGACTGCTTGGGAAATACTTAAAATAGTAAGGGTATTTTGGACTTTTCATGTCCTACGTTGCTCCGATTGAGCTGAAATTTTGTAGGCACCTATAAAATACCATTCTCTACAACCTTTCTTCTTTGACCTAAGGCCAAATCGGCCTCTAATATAGGGCTACAAAACCGGACAGAATAGAAGAACAATTTTCCAGAATTCTGAAATTTTCAGTTTCTAGTGGAATTTTCTCAAATTTCTGGTTCTAATCACCACCAAACAACCTTATATAACCTTAATTACAACATTTACAATCATACAACAAGTTTAGGCAGAGAGCTATGAAACTCTAGCTTGCTTATTCATCCCAAAATTCATCACAACCACTTGCATAATCATGAAATTAAGCCAAAACTTAAGCTAAAAATCATCTTAAACCCAAAATTTAAGCAACAAGGATCATGACCAGATTTGTACCTCTAAAGGAAGACTTGGATGAGTGATAGTTCACTCCCTTTGAAATTTCTTGGTTCCTCAAGCTTCCCAACTCACAACCTCCACTTTAATCGGTTTGGAATTGGAATTCCTCACTTAGTTGTAGCAAATCAAGAAGATGGAATGTTTTTTTTCTTGCTCTCACATTCTCACACTCTTTGGTTCAGCCAGCAGCAGAAATATGGAGAGGAAAGGTGAAAAAATTGGTTAAGTAAGATGCCAAAGTGTCTTGGTCAAGATGCTCTTAGGTGGCGACACTTGTCGCCACCACCACCTTTCTTTTTTTTCTCTTTCCTTTCCTTCTTTTCTAGCCACTAGTTTTGGTCAGCCTTAGCTGTAATATAAGAAGATATTTTGCTCAAGTATCAATGAACTTGTAGGGTAAGAAAGTGGTGGTCAAGTGGTGCGTTCAATCGGTAGTGCGCGGGACCCGCCGGTTCGTGCCGTTTTTCTTAAAAACTCACGTACTAGGGTTTTTACTTCCCATTCACTAACCTTATATCATTGCTACCAATCACATATTATTTCTCACTTAAAAGTCACTTTTAATCCTCAAATTTAATCCTTACTCTGTACCGAAAATTCATCCGGCGAAAAAATCGCGAAAACCCTAATTTTGCTCCAAACTTGAAACCGAAGCGTAAAACCCTATTTTCTAGGTTTACTTACACTTATTGTGAAATAATTGGGTAGTGGGCTTTGATAAATAATAATTTTCAAATAAAAGGGTATTTTTGAGAAAAATACAAGAAATTTGCGAGTCCTCACATTCTCTCCCCCTTAAAAAAATTTTGTCCTCGAAATTTTACCTTCAGTTGCCTCAGACGAGTCTGGAACTTGTCGGTTGTCTAAAGCATAAACCTTTGCCGGTCTGCTAGTTCGTTTCCCTCCTTCATTCACTTGTGATTTAGCTCCATCCAGTTGCAGAGTATTGCTTTCACGTGACTGTCTCCTCGGACAGTTGCTAACTTGATGATCGCCACTTCCGCAGATTAAACATTTCCGCCCCTTTCTCCAACAATCGCTTTCGACATGATTTGCCTTTCCACAGTACCCACAGACCACGTGAGAAGCCATCTTTTGGCTTTCTTGAAAACTTTTCCCAAATCTGATTTGGCTTTCTTTTGTAGATCCTTCACCTATCGCCCCTAATGTCCATGGTGGGTGGGACAAAAAGTTCACTTTTTGCACTTTGGAAGGGACTCTCGCTTCACTTAATTCCTCCGCTACACTACTCGATGCACTCCTTTTCTGGGTCTGGGAAGCTTTTATCTGTGCCTTTGCAGTCTCGATTCTTTGAGCTTTCTCAAGGGCCTCCGTAAACGTATTCACTTGTACTGCCGCTAATGCTTCTTGGAGTTCCAAATTTAATCCCTGTATAAACCGTCTTACTCTTCGCCGCTCTGTGGCCACCAATTCAGAAGCAAACTTGGATAGTTTCGTAAATTTTGTTTCATATTCGGCCACACTTAGAGTTCCCTGGCGTAGTCCAATAAACTCTTCTTCTCTCCTCTCTTGAACTAAAGGAGGGAGGTATTTCTCGTTAAATTCCCTTATGAAATTCGTCCATGTCCATACAGTCTGTTCTCTTTCCCATTTTGCTTTAATAACATTCCACCACGCTCGGGCCGATCCTTCAAATTGGAACACCGCAAAGTTTACTTGTCTTTGCTCGGTGTAGTTCAAGATGGTGAAAATATTAATCATGGCCTCTAACCATTGTTCGGCTATATCCGGATTAGATCCTCCAAGAAATTTCGGAGGAGTAAACTTCTGAAACCTCTCAAGAGCCTTATCTTCTCCGATTTCAGGGTTTCGGGGTTGATTCACGGCCATTTGGCCTTGTTGATCCACCAGTCTTGCCAAGATATCTGTCATTTGTTGCATCACCGTTGCCATTTGGTCTTCGGCTTCAACCCTCGTTCCTTGCTCTTGTGCAGATGTTGTTTCTCTTTCCTCTCTTGGCTCTTGAGCTCGTTCATTCCCACGTCCACGTCCACGTCCACGTCCACGTCCACGGCTACGTCTCCCGTCCATATATATGTTTTCCCTCTCTTTTCTTTTCCCCCAAAAGGTAATTTAGTAAATAAACACGATAAGGTTACTAAAGTAACTATTGAGGGCACCAAATATTCAAATAAACATATACCCACATAACACGCCATACCAAGATGACGGATAAGCAAATACACAAATACATATCAAGTTGGACAGATAACCATGTACATACAGGTATACTAACGTCATGTAGTAACAATATACAGGTAAATCAAAAGGAAAAGGTGAAGTCGTCCCAGTATCAGCCCGTCCGGTCTCTCACGTCACTTACTATCCAAACTAGATGTCCCTGATCTCTTCTGCTCATTCTAGTCAGACAAAGCCTGTTCATGTTCCCAAAATGTAAGTCTCAAGTATTTAGCAGCACCTCAACTATAGAGTACTCAGGCACGAGAATCCGAAATAAGATAATTCACATCTCGAGCTGCAGTCCCAAGAGTAAACTATCTACAATCGGAATTCCTACCTGACATACCTATCTATGGTCCTCAGATACCATTAGAAAGATTTAAGGCCTATAACATTCGCAATTCATAGCTTCACTTAGTCCCTCATACTTATTCAACACTTAGTCCAGGGTCACTCCACGTAGAAACCACGCGAAGCAACTATAAATTTTATCCCTCAATCGCTTAACTTTCAAGTCCAATCAAATCCCACAGTCCGGTATCCTAATCTTTAATCTAGGATACACTATAGAGATCTGAAGCCTAAGCTCTGATACCACTTGTAACGACCCCATCTCCCCCTAAGGCGTACCAGAGGGTTCGGCGGGCCGCCTGCCCAGCTCTCGCCGGGATTCAGTCGTTCTTTAATCAAATCCAGAACAAATCACAAGAATAAATAGGGCAGCAATTCAAATTTAAAGTGGAACTTATATACATTGCTATCTCAAAAGGAAGTACAACCATCAAATGTACAAAGGTTCTCACTTCACCATACAACTAGCCCGTGCCAAGCACTAGGGCGAGAACCATTACAAAAGAAACAAAAGACCTAGACTAGGCTAGTCTAGGCTCTTATCCTGCTCGCCGTCCCCTGTTAAGGAAAACAAAACTAAAGGGGTGAGCTAAAAGCTCAGTGAGGTTCCAAACAGATAATCAAACAATCAATTCAATACATTAAACATGGAGTATCAATAATTCAAGAAATATTTACAATGGAAAGCAATAGTAACATTCATTAAAAGGATACGGCTCACAAGGAGCAATTCGTTCATTCGTTCATTCGTTCTCCTGACATTTCCCCTTATTCCTCCAATCATTTGAAAATGCATTTTTTCGTTTATCAATAAACCCTCGTTCGTTCGTTCGTTCGTTCATTCATTCATTCATTCACCCCCGTCATGGCCGTTGGCCAGTGTCCACCAACCTACAGGGTAATACTCGAGTATACCAAACGTTCACCCAAGTCCCTAATCGCCCGACCGAGTCCGCTTCTGGCTCGAGACGACCGGTAACAAGGGGCAATGGCCAGTTCAGCCCAAAAGGCTTACATTCATGCGCAAGTAACATTTCAATCATTAAATCCTTGAAAATTACACAGTTATTTAGGTCGAGTGCGATAAAGTACACACTCGCCTAGAAAACTCGTTTTGGAAATCATTAAAAGCAATTAACACATTAGCAAATGATAACAACAAGCCATAAAGTCAAATAAGGAACACTCACCTAGATATACAAAATAACGTGCAAAATATCCTTCCGGATATTACCCTTAGTCACCAATGAAACCTAAGGTTGAACAAGAGAACATATTACAGTTTATCGAGCAAAACATTTAAGGGAAACAAAGAAACCCGACTAATTAGGAGTAAACCGGGTAAAGATGACTTTCAAGTAAGAAGAGGGTTGTTTGAACCCCAGGATGAACAATCCTGTTTTAAAATGGAAAACCGGTCATGGTATTGGCCAAACAAAAGTATACAAGTTCAAATAGAAACCTAGCCCTCGAGCGAAAATTTGGGCAGCACGCCCTTTGTGTTTACCTAATTTTCCAGCCATTTTGGCTTCATTATTTTTCCTCAACCACAACCCAACATCACACATAAGAAATTCAAGTCAAGAGCCGTTCCATAGGCTCACAATATCATAAGAATAAGAATTACAACAATCACAAGTGCAGAAATTCAACTTAGCACAAGACATATTTGACGTACGAATGCGGAAATAACATATCCGAAGCTACGCTTATCGGATTGAGATGAAACCTATGCCGTTTCGAAGCTAAGACACAGAGCTACAATATTCATGAAGGTCACTTAGTCCAGTTCCTAATGTAACTTAGTCAAATTCTCAAATTACTAAACCAGAAACCAATTCGTCGGCTGTTTAAATGTAGAACACTGTAATGGACATATCTCAGAGTACACAAGTCCAAATCAGGTGTTCTTAGAGGCATTTGAAAGCTAATTCAGAATACTACAACTTTCATGTTTTGGAAAAAAGCTAAATCAGAATGGATCCTAGTCGAAAAACGTGATAAACTAGACTTAACTGATCACACGGACTGCTTGGGAAATACTTAAAATAGTAAGGGTATTTTGGACTTTTCATGTCCTACGTTGCTCCGATTGAGCTGAAATTTTGTAGGAACGTATAAAATACCATTATCTACAACCTTTCTTCTTTGACCTAAGGCCAAATCGGCCTCTAATATAGGGCTACAAAACCGGACAGAATAGAAGAACAATTTTCCAGAATTCTGAAATTTTCAGTTTCTAGTGGAATTTTCTCAAATTTCTGGTTCTAATCACCACCAAACAACCTTATATAACCTTAATTACAACATTTACAATCATACAATAAGTTTAGGCAGAGAGCTATGAAACTCTAGCTTGCTTATTCATCCCAAAATTCATCACAACCACTTGCATAATCATGAAATTAAGCCAAAACTTAAGCTAAAAATCATCTTAAACCCAAAATTTAAGCAACAAGGATCATGACCAGATTTGTACCTCTAAAGGAAGACTTGGATGAGTGATAGTTCACTCCCTTTGAAATTTCTTGGTTCCTCAAGCTTCCCAACTCACAACCTCCACTTTAATCGGTTTGGAATTGGAATTCCTCACTTAGTTGTAGCAAATCAAGAAGATGGAATGTTTTTTTTCTTGCTCTCACATTCTCACACTCTTTGGTTCAGCCAGCAGCAGAAATATGGAGAGGAAAGGTGAAAAAATTGGTTAAGTAAGATGCCAAAGTGTCTTGGTCAAGATGCTCTTAGGTGGCGACACTTGTCGCCACCACCACCTTTCTTTTTTTTCTCTTTCCTTTCCTTCTTTTCTAGCCACTAGTTTTGGTCAGCCTTAGCTGTAATATAAGAAGATATTTTGCTCAAGTATCAATGAACTTGTAGGGTAAGAAAGTGGTGGTCAAGTGGTGCGTTCAATCGGTAGTGCGCGGGACCCGCCGGTTCGTGCCGTTTTTCTTAAAAACTCACGTACTAGGGTTTTTACTTCCCATTCACTAACCTTATATCATTGCTACCAATCACATATTATTTCTCACTTAAAAGTCACTTTTAATCCTCAAATTTAATCCTTACTCTGTACCGAAAATTCATCCGGCGAAAAAATCGCGAAAACCCTAATTTTGCTCCAAACTTGAAACCGAAGCGTAAAACCCTATTTTCTAGGTTTACTTACACTTATTGTGAAATAATTGGGTAGTGGGCTTTGATAAATAATAATTTTCAAATAAAAGGGTATTTTTGAGAAAAATACAAGAAATTTGCGAGTCCTCACACTTAGCACGCTAGTTCTTCTTTCTAATCAAAGGGAAAATTAAAATCGTGAAGTTATGAGTCATTCCCATACCCGACTTGATGCATTCCTCTAGGTTCATACACTCTCATTTTTATCATATCATTTCCTCACCTTCTTTATCCACATTCTCTCACTACTTATATTTTTTCTCAATTCACATGCCATGTTTGCACATTTTTCTTCTTTCCCTATCACTTATTTATTTTCTACCTCACAAATTGCACCCAGTTGCACTTAGATGCATTTACTACTATTACACCATATTTTCATCCACTTGCACACAAACACCTTTATTTTCTCAATTGGCACACATGCACTTTTCTTACATTTGCACACATGCACTTTTCTTACATTTGCACACTTGCACTTACATTTGTATTTGTATTGTTATTTTATTTTACATTCTTCTTACATTTTCACACTTGCACTCATATTTGGGTCTTCATTTGCATTATCCGTGACCTCTATGAGAGTTTTCCTTGCTGGCCATCACAATTCATGTGATTGGGACCAAAAATCCTCATAAGAGACATTTTAGATTTAAGATTGCATTTTTCTTTTTTTTCGCATCCATTAGTCATATCCAACATGCAACACATACTTTGGGTAGAAAAATTAGGAAAAGAAGGGTTAAGTCATGCAACTAGCTTTGGCTAGGGTAAGGGAGTGCCTTAGGCTTTGCCTTTGCTTTCTCCCTTATCAAATGTGACCCCCGATCCCTTTCTTTGGTTACGTAGACCTAAAAATTCTTTTAAAATGGTTTGTTTACTTTTCTTTCCAAAAAAAAAATCACTTTTTGGGTGATTTGGTACACCCTAACTCTATACCAAGTGGGGACTCCTTTTCTATCTAAAACCCTTTGTTTGGCCAAACCGTCGCATTTCACAATCTCACAGCCTTTTATTTTCATTTTCACACACGTTCACATACATATCCCACATACTACTTTCACACCTCAAAAAGTGGGGCGCGACACTGATTTGACTGAAATTTGAGGACTGGTTCTTGCGTTATTTGAACACCCTAAAAGCACCACTTACCATCCAAAATACTGACCAGAAACTCAGCAAAAACAGTAGCTCAAAAAAAAGTTCTAGTTTCGGGTAGAGTTTTTCTAAGATTTGCAAAATTCTGCTTTGTGTCTTGTTACTTGCCTATAGGGTAATTAATTCTGAAATTTTTGAGAGTTTGAGTTGTTTTAAGAATTTCGAGAAGGAAATTGAGAGTGAGTGCGTTTCCTTGAGTGATACACGAGTGCTTGCAAGGTAAACTAGGATACACTTGTTTTGCAGGTTGGACAATATGTCTCAAGAGGGAAACATGCCTGAGCCGTCTGAGACTGACATGTCACTCAAACTGGTGCTCCAAGCTCTTCAAAAACAAGCGGAGAGACATGAAGTTGTGATGACACAAATATCCGACAGATTGGCTGCCATTGAGATGCGAGGTACCGGAGATACATACAATAGGGTTTCGAGTGTTCAGAGTGCTGATCATGATGCGGATGATGAGGGATATCATTCTAACACCTCCTTTCGATCAAGGAAAAGCCAAAGGGGAGCGAGGGAAGGTCGAGACCGATCTAGGAGAATCGATGACAATCTTGGTTCCATCAAGACCAATATGCCTACCTTTCATGGGAAAAGTGATCCTGAATCTTACTTGGATTGGGTTAGGCGAGTTGAGCAAGTGTTTGAAGTCCACAATTACTCTGAAGAGAAAAAGGTGAAACTTGCAACTATTGAATTTCAAGATTATGCATCTATTTGGTGGAAGCAAGTATGTGCCACAAGGAGGAGAAATAGGGAACAACCAATTAACACTTGGACTGAAATGAAGCAAGTGATGAGGAAACGATTTGTACCCTTCCATTATACTACGGACTTGTACAATCGGCTCCAACGAGAGAATGAATCTCTGAAGAGGAGGGGTTCCATGCAATCTACCTCTTTAAAGCCGGTTTATGCAAGAGGTGATAAGAAGGCTCATTCAACATTTTCTAAGACTAAACTTAGAGTTGAACCACCTCATGCGGAGTCGTTTTGGGAGACATATCAACGTATTCTACACCAAAAACAAATGGAGTCAAATGGATGCTATCAAAGTGATTTTTCTAAGAAGGAGATAGCTTACCCTATTCCCAACAAAGGATTATCTCATCCTATTGAACCATTTGTTGAGGTGGTTGATAATGAGAAAACAATCAAGGGCGTTAAGCTAGATAAAGAGATGGCAAAATCTGATGAAATGAGTGGTAAAAAGGAAGAAAAAAGAGAAAGTGAGCCGATTTTGAGCAAAAATGTGAGGACTTATCATTTTTCTAACGAACTTACCTTTGATTTATTTAGTGTTTCTTTTTTTTTTTTTTGACGAAACGATAAGATTTTTCATTGACTAAAGGTAAATATACATATGCGAGCAACGGCTCGAGAGACTTAACAACAAGTGCTCAATTGCACTGAGGAAAATACCATTCCTCATCCACAACAATGCCTAAGGCATAAGAACTTAAACTTTTACATACTGTCATAGGATTTTCCTTTGCTACCTCAAAGGAGCACATACGAAACATTTTCTGTAATTCGGTAATATCATCAGTCAGAGTTGTTAGACAACTGTCTCGAGAGCTCGGATTCCTTAACTGCCTTAATAACTCTTTGTTCTGGAGCAGAATTTTGATTTTGTCCCAGTGCTGCTCCAAAGCTTTACACAAGACCAGTTTAACTGCTGCAGCATCGTCAAGAAGCTTGATTCCTAGAGACCTCTCACGTAGTGCCCATTCTGCAACCCTTGTTTGCTGAAGGGTCTCAGCTATAACTCCAATTCCCATTGACAATTGCCTTTGTCGACTAGTTGACACCACTTGTAGAACTATGGACTCCTCATCCTCAATTTCCTGATTGTGCTTTGACTGAGTAGAAATTGTTTCTCCTGTGCTCATTCTGTCCTTGGCTTTCCTTATCTCCTCATGCTCTATCCACTCCTTCTGAGCCTTGTTTATTGTCCTCACTGGATGGTTTCTGCTTTGGCCTTCAAAGAGTTGTTTGTTTCTTTCCTTCCACACT
This sequence comes from Coffea arabica, assembly GCF_036785885.1. NCBI lineage: Eukaryota > Viridiplantae > Streptophyta > Magnoliopsida > Gentianales > Rubiaceae > Coffea > Coffea arabica. Next base: position 43,283,172 of record NC_092329.1, read on the forward strand.
TGTCACAAAATGTTTGCCGTCAGTCCAATATGTTGTATTCCATCTGGTCTTGCCTTTGCCTCTGATATCTTGCACCACCAACGTTTAAAATCTCCTTGCTGATCTCTTACTCCATCCCATTGAATTGGGGCCATCTTCCATACGTCTGAAGTGTTTGGACAGCTTAAGAGGAGGTGTTCCACTGTCTCCTGGTGCTCCCCACAGGCTCTACAAAACGGATCACCCATTCCTATCCTTCTAAAAATTGCTTCTCTAACTGGCAAAGCCCCTGTAATGCACTTCCAAATAAATAGTTTAATCTTATGCTTTATGTTTAACTTCCAAAGGGTATTCCACATCTGCCTTCAAAGAGCTTTATGCTTTAGTATTTCTTCATTTGTGCAGATTAAGCAAAGTCAAGTGAAGTTAGTCATGCTATGCTCCATTCCAAAGTTACTTGTACAATTCACTAGCTTCCATGGAGTTTGTCTTTTAGGAATTGAATCTATTTGGAATCATCTCATGGAACAATTTCAATTCAAATCTGTCAATACCAAAAGGGAATCAAGTCAAATCCACCATGAAGGGAGAATTCCAATTTTTGACTCTCATTTGCTACCTATGGTTCATTCATCATCTTTACATTCTTTTGAGTATAATTTCCATCCTAACACTTGTATTTCTTATGCAGATATTGAAGGAAAGTGTAAAAGGCTAGCAATGCCTTCTCAAGTTGAATCAATTGGTGGAAGGAATAATGAAGTGGCAAAGGGAGTATTCACATTTAAAACTTGTTCTATATCTTCTTACCATTTAGTTGATGATGTACCATTACTTCTTTACCCAATTTCTAATTTGTTTCAAGTTAAAGGTTATTTTGTTTTTGTAGGTTGTAAAGTTGTCCAAAATTTTCCAGTTTTGATTAAAGACTTACAACCTGATTTCGTGCTTATTCCAACTAAAGGTGGTGATCTTTCATGCTTATTCACACAGCCAAAAGCTGGTGGCCAAGTGCTCAATGTCAACTTCAACTTGTATTAGTTCGAGTAACCCTCATGAAGTGGACTTCAATTGTTTGCTACCTTATATGTTGGAAGATGAGAAATTGTGTGTCACGCAAGATCCCAAAGCTGTCCTCCACGAGTTGTTTAGTGGCTCATCCATGCAACAAGTTGCTCCCAATTTATCCATACAAGATGATTCAAATCAATGTCAACTAGTGCTGGATTTTACACCTTTGCACAATCAAGGTGTCAATGTGAAGATTCATGCCCAAAGGCTAATTAGAGAGTTTTGGATTGCCACTTGGGATTTTCACATGCCTTACACAAGCTCTTTCCTACCTTGGTGCATGTCCTTGTTTGAGAGCTTCCCGAAGATGACCAAACGACATGCAACATGGCTCGTAGTCATTCATCTATTTCCAACATTGCTGTCTTTTAAGCGCACCATCGATTTGTGGACAAATCACTTTCAAGAGGAGACTTTGAAGATTCGAGGACGAATCTTTTCGAGGAAAAAGGGAATGATGCGGATACGGGTGTGCAATAAATAACTTTAGCCTTGGATCAAGGATCCTTTGATCAACATTGGTGGTCCAATGACAAGATCAAGTTCCAAGAAGGTGAAGGAAGCTTTACGAGCCTTGATCATGCACCATACAAGCAAGGAGCAAGCTAAGTTTGAAGATTTGATGGACCATGAAATTACCTTGTTCACTTGTACGTTTAAAGTGAAAGAATGATCTCATACTTGTTAGCTTAGTTGGTAGTTGTTTTAAGACTGCCTAATTTAGTAGTTGTTAGTCATTGAGCATTTTATTATTATTGGGCCTTATCAGGAAGCATTAAAGAGCTGGCTCTTTATGCAGACCGAATTCCTATTCCAGGTTTATGTCGGCCGGATTTACCCTAGTTTTAGCCTATAAAAGGCACCTATTGTACTAGTGAGAGGGAGATGGTCGTTACAATCAGAAATCGTGAGGAATTTTCCTTCAAGTTCTTAATCGAACTTACTCTTGAATTCTTGAGTTCATAGCTTAGGATTCAAATCAGACTTTATCGATTAGTTTGTTCCCTAATCGTGGTGTCTCTTCATCCATCATTATTTGCTTAAGGTTGCTGATTGCCTTTGTGTGTCAGAGGTCTTGAGTCCATGAGAACAATCGAGTTCAATTTTCATTGAGAGAAAATATCCAACTCTGATAATTACAAGGTTGGGAGGGTCTAGGAGGGTCTTCCCCTAGGGTTGCCTTATCACCGATATTGTCCCACAGTTAACTGTCCCGTGGGGCAGTGGGTTTTGTTCCTGGCGGTGTTGGACAACACAACAGGCTAATGCCTCACCAAAAGGCCTCAGTTGGGTGGGGCATACCACAACAGGTTATTAAAGCAGCCCAGAACTTCCTCCCTAGCCGATGTGGGATCATTACAACTTTCTTGCCCTAATCCTCTTTGCTTTATTTCAGCTAATCAGCCCCTAATTAACCCCTAAAGTAGCCGAAAATCTTGACCAAAGAAAAGGGAAAAAGAAAGCAAATCTTGAGCTACAAGTGGCGACCATTCAAGAAAGTTTGACCAAGATATTTTCCTTCCTTCTCGTCTTCCATTTTTGGCTCACATTCTTCCTCATTTCTTCATGTTGGCTGAAAATAAAGAGAGGGAAAAGAGAGAAGAAAACTTACCATTCCAACCTTGATTTTAGCCTTGTTTGAGTTGAATCACAAAAACCAAACCAATTAAACTTGCATCTTGGTGCTTAGGAAGCTAGGAGTAGTGAAAGTTTTGGAAGAAGTAACTTGGTTTCTCATTTTCAAGAAGGTTTGGTAAGGTATAAGTCTAAAACTTTCTTTTATCTTTCATAATGTTGCTAACCATGCTATAGAAGTTTTGAATCTTGGACTATTATGGATGATTTTCTAGTTTTGGATTGTTTAATGAAAATTTCAGCTAGGGTTTGCCATTTTACCCTTGATTTATGTTGTTCAATTGTCTTATGTTGGTATGGAGCTTGGATATGAAATTTATGAGGTGATTAGTAGCATGATTGTGACTTTTTAGCATTAAAAGATGAATTTTCATCTTTAATTTGATGAGAAAATTTCAGATTTGGTAGTGGTTGAATATTTGCAAGAAATAAGTTATATTTGGATGGTTTTTAGCCTAGATAAAGAGCTATTTTGATATGCTTACTTGTGGTGTTTGAATTGGGTTTGTGACAGCCCCACTTTCCCCTAGGGTGAACCAAAGGGTTTAGCAGACTGCCTGCCCAACTCTCGTCAGGACTACGAAGCTAACCACACTCAAGCTACCCATTCCGAATGAAATTTCAGCGCTTGAACGCTTCGACGATCGCGAAAACGAAAAAAAAATTGAAAACGAGCTGCAGATGAACAGTGACTGCCACATCACTATCCGGACGGATTTAGTGAACAGCAACCTCTAAAATTTCTATTTTTTCCCCACGTCCAACTTTCGTACACAACCAGACCACAACCGATACATGTACACTTTATCCAACACTCATGAAAATACATTACTAAAGAAAATAGTTCACGTATACAAGAGAAAACACTTTTATAACTCCACATTCATAAACTTTACAAATCAAAAGGGGAAAACTTGGAATCAAAATACATTTAGGGTTTTCAACTTCCAAGGAGCTATACAAAAGAACAAATGAATGTCTAACTAGCTCTACTCGCTTCTCAAAACATGGTTCCAAAAGTTGTTCCTATAAGGAAAACAAATAATGGGAACGGGGTGAGTTAAAAGCTCAGTGAGGTACCAAAAGTATAAACAGTCATAAATCATAAGATTTCTCTTTTAAGGCACATATATACGTCAAATAAAGGAAATGAATGAACACCACGAATCAAAGAATACAGGCGGCTCTCGGGAGCCAAATCCCCATTACAATACTTGATCCAACTACGTTGACCCTCCGTCAACTTTCAAATAAAGGAACCAGTCCAATAGAATACCACTTTAACGCCAAATCCTGTCCACCAATCATACCCCCTCACCAGGCCCGAACCCAAACAAGAACATGAATGGTAATACTCGAGTATACCGAAAATTTAGAGTCTCCAATACCCTAAAATTTCCCAAGAACCGGCAACCATGGATTGTCAATTTTCCTTGACCAAGCTCTTGCTGGCTCAATTCATTTGACTCCCCATGAGATTGAGCTCAAATTTAACAAAAAGGTCATTGGATACACTTCCAAACGACATCACAGTAGGCACAAGTAACAAGTTCAAGTATACAGAGGTAACAAGTTACACAAACCAGAGAACGAGTGTGATAAAGTACACTCTCGTCTCGTACAAGATAAGTAGGCATTCAAGTAACAAGGTACAAGTGCAAATAACCAGTTTAACAATAATTCAGGGGAGTAGTACACTCACCAGTTCAAGTACAAATACTTCAAAAATTTTCACCCAAAGTAGGGCTTTCATCACCGAGAAACCCTAGAATAACCAAAGAAAAGCAATTATAGTTCCCACAGTCACGAATCCAGTAAACAGAATGCATAAATGAGCCTCGACTACAAGTCATATGCCTCTCCGAGTTAACTACTAGTACAAGGAGATAAAGCGCCTTTTTAGAGAAAAAAATAATGGGTGGTCCTAAGAAAAACAGGATTTTCCAGGTTTGCACATCTCCATTTGAAAAATCATATCTCATGATTCCTAAGTTCAAAATTGATAAAAATTTATACCATCGGAAAGCAGACTCAAAGAGGTACAATTTCTCAGAAGACACATTTATAAGATTCAAATCACAAGCTAGTCAAATTCAAGCCTCAAATTGTTGTTTTGTCCAGTAAAAGACAGAACAGGTATACAATTTCAGTTAACTTTGAAAAATCATCATAAATCACCCAGACCGAACCAGAGTCTGAAATTTTCACAGTTAATAACTCTATGAATCTAGTTTAAAACACAATAAACGGAACTCAATTCTGATATTCCTACAACAAGATATAGTAAATTTCCCAAAACTGCTCAACGGGCCCTGCGAAAATTTCAGCAACACTTTCTTTTGTTTTCCTTTACTTTTCCAATCTAACATCCACCCAATCTCATCCTAATTCAGCCACAAATTCACATACAAATCATAAACCATTAAATACCCCTTCATATATCACCAAGTGAGAGCTCCAAAACCAACCACAAACAAGGCCAATTTAGAAACCCTAAATCTGAAATTTCAATCACAAGCTGGAAATTCTTTTAGTCAACTAAAACTAGCATATAAAAGCTCAATAATATACATCACAAAGCTATCAATCCATGGTCAAGCATCAAGCTTCATAATAGGGCAGAAAATTTGCTAATAAAACTGAAAATTTTCATAACACCATCTCAAGCCATCATTTTCCCATAAAACTACCTATTTAACAACTTTAAACCACCAAGATACAATTATTAGAAGTAAAAGAGATTTTCTTAGAAAATTACTTTATAAATACTAGAAAGATGGTAGCTCCACACTTTTCCCTCAAAAATAACTCCACAAAACCCCTTAAACTTCCTTAGAGATTTACTTTTATGGATTAATTTGCAAGACCCATGGTTGAAACTCAAGATTAGAGCAAGAAAGAAAGATGAAAATAAAATGTTTCACTCTTGTTTTTCTCTCAAGAGTTGCCAACCAAGAAGAGGAAAAGTGAAGAAAAATTGAGGTCAAAATTAGTTTTAATAAAGTGAAGAAAAATGGGTCAAAATCCAACTTCCAATGGATTCATGACACTTAGCACCTTTTATGTTTAATCTCATCCTCTTAACCTCCAATGGTAATTGACCTAGACAATCTCTAATTATCTCTTATCATCATGTATAATAATATCCCCTTATGTAAATTCTACTTTTTATCGAAATCTAACGCACGTAACGCTCTAGCGGGTCCCACATACCTTATACACTACTAATATCACATAAACTAACTTATTTTATAAAAATAATTAAAAAATTATATTTTCTTATAAAAATACCTGGTAAAAGAGTATAATAAGGTAAAATAAAAGGAAAATTGCATATGACGAAATAAAATAAAAGAATGTAAAATAAGAAAATTTTACGGGTTCTCACAAGGTTGATTTGAGGAAAAACATGAAGCATTAAATGGCTGAAAAATTGGACAAATACAAAGGGTATGCTGCTCAAATTTTCATTCGAGAGATAAGTGAGTGAACTTGGAACTTGAGCGGTGATTCAGGGATGAATTGGACTTTGGTTGTCTAGGGTATTCAATTTTCCTTTAGTAGAAGTATATAAGCTGAATTTTTGCAAAACTCATATATTTTTAAAGGTAAACTAGCGACCACTTTAAATACGATTTCCTAGTTTTTTTAACACCAAGTTGAAAACTTATAAGTGTTTGACGCTTCTTTATCGAAACCAAAAGAGCGAGCATAATTTTTCTAGAGTTTGATAAGTTAAATGAATACTACTTCAACGAGTTTCATTTATTTGATTTTCTTTAAGCGAAATTCCTATATTTTGAACCCTAATTGATTTCAAACTGTTGAATGGTATTTTATCGCAGATTTGGACTCCAACAGAGTTGAACTATAGTGTAGTTTTGAAAAGCAATAACTCATTGGTGAGTATTTTCCAATGCATGATTGAACTTGATCTTTGAATAAAATAATTTGCTAATGCGATTGAATAATACTTGGCTTGTTTGGATGAGGCGAGAGTGTACTTTATCGCGCTCATCCTCCCTTTCTTGAATGATCTCATACTTGTTTGAACTTGATTAACCTGTACGTGTATTGGTGCTTGTATTTGACTTGTAAGTGCTGAGCGGTAGCATATACCACACTCAATTCGAGTGGGAGGTGTCTCTCATCCTGTCTCACTACTTTTATCCTCACCCTATTGGTTAGTCAGTCGAATCGAGCCACTAAGGGCTTGGTCAAGGAGACTGGCGAACCATAAGTACTGTTTATTGTTTATTGTTTATTGTATAATCTTTTGGATATGGTCCACTAGATTCGGTATACTCAAGTATTACCATCACTCTTATTTTGAAGTTCGGGCCCGCTAGGGGGTTTATTGGTGGATGAAATTCGGTATAAAGTAGAGATCTACGGTCATGATTTTGCTTCTTTAAATGTTGACGGAGTGTCAACGGGTTCAGATCAAGTAATGCAACGGAATTTGGCTCTTGAGAGCCACTTGTATCCTTATACTTTGAAATGATTATTACTTATAGTGTTATTGTTTCTTTTATAAACTTTTACACTCGCTCATTTTGATATTTCAAGTTTTACATAATGACCAACTTGTTACTTGGGTTTGCATGAAGTTTTGGAACCTCATTGAGTTTTAGCTCACCCTACTAGTTTTGTTTTCCTTACAGGGAAATCAAGCGCGGGCATGAGACTGGTACAAGCTAGCGTAGTCTAGTTTTTGGATTTTGTGTTTGTACTCACGTTAGTGCTTGATTAGGGTTGGAAGTTAGTTAGAACTTGAATCTCTTGTTATATTCGGATATGTATGAATGGTTGAGGTAGAAATGAATGTAAATGTACTTTCTAAGCTTGGGAATTGTCGTTTCCTTTACTTTTGAAATTGTAACTTATTTTCTTGAAATTAGTGAGTGAGTCCTGGCAAGAGTTGGGCAGGCGGTCCGCTAAATCTTGGGGTACGCCCTAAAGAGAGATAGGGTCGTCATAGGTGGTATCAGAGCTCTTTTGATCTCATACCGGGAGAGAGTTCTTGGACTGTGAGAATTAACTTGTAAGTGTGGAATGAATCTCTATTATTGAGGAAAATTAGATATGTTTGTTGGGTAGGAATCTCAAAAGTGGTTGATTTCCTCTTCGGACTGGCCAGCTCGAGTGGTGAATCATCACATTTTCAGATTCTTGTAGCCGAGTACCAACGAGTGATACCTTTAGACTATGTTGATATCCTGAGTAACATTGGGATAAGTCTGGATGGTGAAAATCAAGGCACGGGGAATGCGAATAGTCTGGACTTGGGAGATATTGAAGATATTAGTGAGATTTGGGACCCTTATTATTCAAGTGTACATACTTGGTCGTACTTCTTCGAATTTTGATTAAGTGTAGTGCTTGAGCAATACCTGGGGTTAATGTCCCATAGGGTTTGTGACTTGTTATGATATGTATATAAAGAGAGTGTTTTATTTTAAATGTGTTCCATTTTCTTCATTTTATGATTTGGAATTGCTTTTATCGAGATTTATAGCTACTTTCTTTTGCTTATATCTATATCGTCTATTTTTCAAAAGAGGCATGGAGGGCAGGCGAAATCAGGGACGTCGGATTAGTCGACGACGTGGTTCTAATCGTAGACGTGGGGCTAAACGAGTACAAGAACAAGTACAAGAGCAGAGAGAAGAGAGAGGTGCAACGGTTGAGCCACAACCTGGACCCCGAGCCGAATGAGGGGATCAGGTGGCAACGGTAATACAGCAAATGGCTAATATTCTTGCTCGGTTGGTAGAGCAGCAGGGTCAAGTCCCTGTCAATCAGCCTAGGGACCTTGAAATAGGGGAAGATAGGGCCCTAGAGCTATTTCAAAAGTTTTCTCCTCCCAAATTCTTGGAGGGTCAGGTCCTGAGGTAGCCGAGAGATGGCTGGAAGCAATGATCAACATTTTCGCCACTTTGAATTATACAGAGGAAAGGCAGGTGAATTTTACAGTATTTCAATTTGAGGGACCAGCCAGAACTTGGTGGAATGTATTTAGGGCCAAGTGGGGATGAAAAGGACAGCATGGACCTGGTTGAATTTTGTACGAGAGTTTAATGAGAAATATCTTCTACCAATAGTCCAGGAGAAAAGAGAGGACGATTTCATTAGACTACGTCAAGGAGGCTTAAGTATATCTGAGTGTGGACTCAGTTCATCAAATTATCAAAATTTGCTCCTGAATTGATAGCTACGGGGCAAAGGAGGGTGAGGCGGTTTGTGCAAGGGTAGAACGTAGAGATACAAGAGGCTTTGGCGGCGGCACAAATTAATACATTCACTGAGATTCTTGAGAAATCCAAGAGGATAGAAATCGCAAGGGCTCAAGTGAAGCCTTTTCATGCAAGAAAGAAATGTGCGTCTAGTGGAAACCAAGGGCAAGAACAATGCGATCTAGGTATGCCAACCTCTAAGGTGGATTGAGGAGCTGGTGGTGAGAGAATTTCAGGGACATCTAAGGGAGTTACTCCTCGAGGAGCCCCAGGTGGAGGAGGACAACTGAGAGGTGTCTCACAAGGAGATCAAACATCAATCCCTCACTTATCTTGTGGATATTGTGGAAAGACCAATCATGCTGCGGATAATTGTTGGCAAAAGGCACGGAAATATTTATGGTGTGGTAGTGTTAAGCACCAGATTGCAACCTGTCCCCTCAATTAAAACCCTAAACAACCAAATCTAGGCGAGAATAGATCCAGAGTGCCTGCCAGAGTATGTACCTTAAACCACCAGCCAGTGCTTAACCCATCTGAAATGGTAGAAGGTACGATTCATGTTTTTCATTGTCTGGCTAAAATTTTGGCTAATGATGAGATCTGGGAGTTAGAGACAAACATGTAGGACAAAATACCCTGAGTTATTTACAAAAAAAATGTATGAATTTCGAGGTCGAAATTCTTTTAAGGGGAAGAGAGTGTAATGACTTGAAAATTTGCTTATATTTTTTTATAATTCCTTCTTATTTTGAAAAAATTATTTTATAGTTCCTTTACTACTCATTTTATTCCCTCAATAGTTATAATAAATAATAGAATTAAGAGTTTTACTTTTAGATTTATAGTTAGAGCAAATTAGGGTTTTTGCGCATTTTGGTAGTGTGATCACTTGGTGAGATGTGTGTACTAAATTTGGTGGATAAGAGCAAGTATTAAATAAGAGGAAGTGTGTAATTAGAAGTACTAATAATAAGTTAGTAAATCATAAGTTAGCATACAAGTACGAGAGAATTAAGGAATATAGGCTTGAACCAACATGCAGCATTTGCTACCGATCGAATACACCACTTGACCACTACTTTCTTGCCCTAATCCTCTTGGTTTTATTTCAGCTAATCAGCCCCTAAAGCTGCCGAAAATATTGACCAAAGGAAAGGGAAAAAGAAAGCAAATCTTGAGTTACAAGTGGTGACCATCCAAGAGGGTTTAACCAAGATATTTTCCTTCCTTCTTATCTTCCATTTTTGGCTCACTTTCTTCCTCATTTCTTCATGTTGGCTGAAAATAAAGAGAGGGAAAAGAGAGAAGAAAACTTGCCATTCCAACCTTGATTTTAGCCTTGTTTGAGTTGAATCACAAAAACCAAACCGATTAAACTTGCATCTTGGTGCTTAGGAAGCTAGGAGTGGTGAAAGTTTTGGAAGAACTAGCTTGGTTCCTCACTTTCAAGAAGGTTTGGTAAGGTATAAGTCTAAAATTTTCTTTTATCTTTCTTAATCTTGCTAACCATGCTATAGAAGCTTTGAATCTTGGACTATTATGGATGCTTTTCTAGTTTTGGGTTGTTTAATAAAAATTTCAGCTAGGGTTTGCTATTTTAGCCTTTATTTAGGTTGTTCAACTATCTTATGTTGGTATGGAGCTTGGATATGGAATTTGTGAGGTGATTAGTGGCATGATTGTGACTTTTTAGCATTAAAAGATGAATTTCCAGCTTTGATGAGAAAATTTCAGATTTGGTAGTGGTTGAATATTTGCTAGAAATAAGTTATATTTGGATGGTTTTTAGTCTAGATAAAGAGCTATCTTGATATGCTTACTTGTGGTGTTTGAATTTGGTTGATTTGAGGGAAAACATAAAGCCTTAAATGACTGGAAAATTGGACAAATACAAAAGGCATGCTGCCCAAATTTTCATTCGAGGGATAAGTGAGTGAACTCGGAACTTGAGCGGTGATTCGGGGATGAATTAGACTTCGGTTGTCCAAGGTATTCAAGTTTCCTTTAGTAGAGGTATATAAGATGAATTTTTGCCAAAACTCATATACTTTTAAAGGTGACGTAGCGATCACTTTAAATACGATTTCCTATTTTTTTTAGCACCAAGTTGCAAACTTATAAATGTTCCATGCTTCTTTATCAAAGCCAAAAGAGCGAGTATGATTTTTCTAGAGTTTGATAAGTGAAATGAATACTACTTCAACGAGTTTCATTTATTTGATTTTCTTTAAGCGAAATTCCTATATTTTGAACCCTAATTGATTTCAAACTGTTGAATGGTATTTTATCGCAGATTTGGACTCCAACAAAGGAGTTGAACTATAGCATAGTTTTGAAAAACAATAACTCATTGGTGAGTGTTTTCCAATGCATGATTGAACTTGATCTTTGAATGAAATGATTTGCTAATGCGATTGAATAATACTTGGCTTGTTTGGATGAGGCGAGGGTGTACTTTATCGCGCTCATCCTCCCTTTCTTGAATGATCTCATACTTGCTTGAACTTGATTGACCTGTACTTGTATTGGTGCTTGTACTTGACTTGTAAGTGTTGAGCAGTAGCATGTACCACACTCAATTCGAGTGGGAGGTCTCTCTCATCCCGTCACACAACTTTTATCCTCACCCTATTGATTAGTTAGTCGAATCGAGCCAGTAAGGACTTGGTCGAGGAGACTGGCGAACCATAGGTACTGTTTATTAATTATTGTTTATTATATAATCCTTTGGATATAGTCCACTAGATTTGGTATACTCGAATATTACCATCACTCTTATGTTCAAGTTCGGGCCCAGTAGGGGGTTGATTGGTGGATGAAATTTGGTGTAAGGTGGAGATCTACAATCATGGTTTTGCTTCTTTAAACGTTGGCGGAGTGTCAACGGGTTCAGATCAAGTAATGCAACGGGAATTTGGCTCTTGAGAGCCATCTATATCCTTATACTTTGAAATGATTGTTGCTTGTAGTGTTATTGTTTCTTTTATGAACCTTTATACTCGCTCATTTTGATATTTCAAGTTTTACATAATGACCAACTTGTTACTTGGGTCTGCATGAAGTTTTGGAACCTCACTGAGTTTTGGCTCACCCTATTAGTTTTGTTTTCCTTACAGGAAAATCAAGCGCGAGCATGAGACTAGTACAGGCTGACGTAGTCTAGTTTTTGAATTTTGTGTTTGTACTCACGTTAGTGGTTGATTAGGGTTGGAAGTTAGCTAGAACTTAAATATCTTGTTATATTGGGATTGTATGAATGGTTGAGGTAGAAATGAATGTAAATGTACTTTCTAAACTTGGGAACTGTCGTTTCCTTTACTTTCGAAGTTGTAACTTATTTTCTTGAAATTAGTAAGTGAGTCCTGGCGAGAGCTGGGCATGCAGTCCGCTAAACCCTGGGGTACGCCCTAGGGAGAGGTGGGGTCGTCACATGGGGAGCTAAAATTCGTAACACAATTTTCCTTCTTATAGAGGGGTAATAGCGTGTTAAGACTAAAAAGGCGATATTCACGCATTTTTCATATTCGAAGGGTGATTTTTCTAATTTAATCAAGCAAATGAACTAAATGATCTAAATGAAATACAAGTCTAAATGATATGATTTGCGCACAAAAGGGCATAAAAGAATATATCATGCAAACGAAAATAACCTAAAACAAAAAAAAAGCATGAAATGCAATAAATGTCACACCAAATCATGAATCTTTTGTGTCAATGGTCTAAAGGGTCTAACATTGGACTAGCTTATTTTTACAAGTTCTCATTAGTGTTGGACTAATGAGAAATCAGGGAGAAAAGCCACAACTAGCATTGGACTAGTGTGGTGACGGCATGCACTCATTATAAACAAATAAAGCATATAGAGTATAATTAAAACAAATAAACACATAAAACACATAGAGCATATAGAGCGCATGGCACATAGGTATTATATCTAGATGCAAAAACCCTAAAAAGGCGAATAAACCACATAAGCACATAAACACACAAGCACATAAGATCTAACAATTACATTGGAAACCCTAACTACAATCTAAAAGGGGAAATACAAGTTAACAAACCTATCTAGTACATTTATCTAGCTAATTATATTTCTTACAAAAGGATAAAACCTATCTATTACAATTTGGGCATTTAAAATGTCTTTCAAATAAGCATTGAAATTAAATAATAAATAAAAGCTAAAAATGAGTAAACAAAAGAAAAAAATAAAATACATAAAACATGCGAGCACACATAAAAAATATATAGGAGCACATAAAAAGAATTTAAAGAATAATAAAGGGTACCTCTATTAAAATAGTGGTTATATGATGTAGAATTTGCCCTATTTATATTCCAAAAATAACAAAATGGTCAAGACACCAATTTAATTGACAATTTTAAAAGAGAATGTAAACATATACTAAATTCCACTTATTATTTGTGAAAACCGTAAATAAACATAAAACAATCAAAATTTACAAATTAAATGCATTTAAATAAAGCAAAATTAAAAATTAAAAGAAGAAGCAATTGTAATTGAGAAATAATAAAAAAAATTAAGGATCTAATTGCAAAAATTATGAAGTTTGAGGGTTAAATTATAATTTTTAGAAAGATTAGGGGTCAAAATTAAATAAAAATAAAATTTTGGGGATCAAAATATAATTATATTAAGGACCCAAGTGAAAGAATCCAAAAATTTAGAGTTACAATAAAATTACTCAAACGATCAGAGGTTAGATTGCAAAGTTCGTTTCTGATTTCATAAAAACCATGTTGGTCCATTTCTTAAGCATTTGGGCCATCATCTTAGCCCAAGAGAAATAAGCAAATCCATCTTTACTAAAAGCAGCAGGCCAATCCAACCATTCTATAGATACATACCCAATAAAAACATTGGGCTGGAGTCTTAAAACCCATGTTACAAATACAAACAAATAATAAAAAAATAAAATACTAGCCCATTAAATCAAAACCATTTGTATAAGTTTCTAAAAATATATATATAATTAAAAATCAAAACTTAACAAATTTATTCAATCCCCAGTTATACTTAAAGACCAGAATTAATTCACTTAACATGCATAAAACATATGAAAAAAGTGATTCATACTTTAAAGGGAAGGAATTCAATCATTTTTCACAAATTTGGGTCTTAGTGTAATTATACAAAAATTGGGGGGCGTAAAAGTGCAAATTCTCTAGGCCTTGACGAAACTCAAATCAGCTCGACCAGTCTGAATGTTCATCATATAGCAGCCAACCGAAAGGAGAAGAAATAAGCGTGCACTGCTAATGGAGAAATAATTCTTGCCAAGCTATTTATATATTTAAACCCCAAAAAAACAAAACCAAAAGAGACGCAAGTACTACAGCTCATATCTTTCCACATTTATGAGTAAAGAAGGAAAATCACTTTTGTTCAGAGATTCCAAACAAAAATCAAGAAACATGGCTTTGGTTTATAAGCTACAAAACTTGCAAAAGAAGGCAAACATCCGTGGATAATGGCTTTCATGTCAACTTCTTAATATTGTCACCATCCTTGTTAAACAAGAATACAAGATTCATCAGACCCAGCAATAATCATGAAACGGGCACAGCAAAATCATGGACCATGAAACCGGGTCAAAAGGCAAAAATCTAAAAAGTTCGTGTTTAATGGATTCAATCTTGCATGCAAATTGGAACAAAAAAGGGAAGATACAAAGAGTTACCTTTACTGCTTATAGAGTCGAAACGAACACAAAAAATTCTAGGAAGAGCGTGCGAATCTCAAAAAAGAAGAAGATCCAGTCGACTTTCAAGGGTTGGGAATGCAGCAAATTCAGGCCTTGATTCAAAGGTGTTGCAGCACTTTTTTCTGAAAACTTTCAACACAAGTTTTTATTCCCAAATATTCTAGATAGTGTAGAAGAAAAATATCCTCAAAAGGAGCCCTAATGAGTTCGGAATAGGGTGAAGAACAGGGCTGGTTCGTCAGCCCTGTTTTCGTTTCTTCAGAAATTTTTTTTTTTAAGAGGCTAGATTGGGTTTCGATTTGATGGGTTTCTAAAGGTTATCAGCAAAAATATTCAACATGAAAGTTATTTCCCTCTGTCTAACGAAAATGCAGAAAAAAGGATCACTCAAATCCAATCTAAAATGAAGGAGAAAAACCCATTTGAACTAGGCTTTTCCAGCCTTTTCCAGAAAATTTTGGTTGCTTTTTGCCATTTTCCAAACTCTCTCGCCACTCTAAAGACCCTCTCTTAACCTTTTAAATTTAATAAAACTGATTAAAACCCTAAGAACAATGGCTTAGATGGAGTGTGGGTTTAGGTGGCTATTTTTTGTTCATTTGATCTTTTGAAAGCTGCAGCTTCATGGATTTGTGATGGTGAGGTATCCCAAGTACTTGCTAGACTTGGAGGAAAAGAAAACAAGAAGCAAAAACGGATCAAAATTGTTCAAACAAATTCCAGCTGGCTTGTGTACCATTTGCTGGTTTCGTTGCTGGAAAACAAGATGGAAAACTGATGAAGCTGCAGCAATTTTTTTTTTTTTTTAAGAAAATAGAAATAGGCCAATGGGCCTTGTCTTGTTTTCATCTTTTCCAGATTTTTGTTGGGGTTTTGCCTTGGGCTTTCGTTTGGAATTTGGCTAGATATTGGTTGGGTTTTTTTGTTAGAATTTACTTGGGTTTGAAACAAAAGAAAATCTGTACTTTTTTTCTTTTTTTCATTTTCTATTCTCCTTTTTCCTACAAAATAACACAAAAATAAAAAGATTACATAATCAATAATATAAAATAAAAATACAATAAAAATTAACAAAATTTTTTGAATCAATAATATAAAATAAAAATACAATAAAAATTAACAAAATTTTTTGAAAAAAAATTTGGCGTCTAAACTAACAAAATAATTTAGTGATTTGGACTAGTATAAGTGTATAATTTAGTGACATTAGTCACAATTTGCTCTACTATATAACCGTCCTTGTAAACTGTTTGTTCACTTTGATAGCAAGCTGCACCAGTGTCCCTTCGGGGAAAAGATGGCTGAAAAAGTCTCCAGATTTTAAGAGTTAAAGTAAAAGATTTTGGAGGACTTTGATGAGGAAATGTACAGTGTATAATTAGTCCAACTTATCAAATTATTAAATTCACTACAAATATCCTTCACCCAAAAACAATTGTACTATTTGTTTTTCGTATAACTATTCTATTAAGAAAGATCTAACACTCAGGAATGGATAGATTAAACCCAAATAGTTATCTAATGGACAATTTTGTAACAGTTGATCTGATGGCCATAAATTAGACAATATATTAAAAAATTAAAAGTCCATACGGTCAAGCAAAATGTCTTGCAGTGAAAATCTTCTATCTTAACTCATATAGCAGATCTTTTCTCTTGACCCATCAAGGTAGAAGTAGGAAAATAAAAAATAAGAGAAAAACTATAGTTTCTCAAAAGAGAGTTATGCCATATGTCAAAAATTCGGAGTGTTACCGTGAACTCTCATGCCCTCCTATGTAATAGGTAGAAATTAATCAATATCCAAGGGTTAAAAGGCTTTCATTAATTTGTAAAACTTGATCTTATGATCATAAATTTGACAACATATAAAAACAGTAGAAGTTCATACAATTAAACAAAATGATCTGCAGTGGATGTCTTCTGTCTTAATCCATATAGCAGATTTTTTGTCATGACCCATCAATGTAGAAGTGGAAAAATAAAAAATGGAAGAAAAATCATAATTTTCTCAAAGGAGAGTTATGCCACATGTCAAAAAATGGGAGTGCCACAATAAAATTTTATTCTTTAACAAATCAAACTACATTTGCATTTACAATTGCTGGATTGTCACTTTGATTTTAAATTCTCATTAATTTGAGGTTAGATATTGCATTTGAGGTTGCGGATTGGCCATTTAATTTTCATAGAAATAGAGAATATATGTATATGTGTCTAATTTATTTGATTTTTATCCTTCTATCCCTCGCCACATTCTTTTCACTCCTAACTGTGAGTGACAAAATTCGAATTCCAAATTTAATAGTGAAAAGAATTCTAAAAGCCCTCCCCTTCTGTCAGGTGTATCTAATTTAAATTATTCATTAAATTTTAACTAAATACACTACACTTGCATTTAGAAATGTTGAACTACATTTTTTAATTTTGAATTCTCATTCATTTAAATTAAATTAAATAATAGGACTACAACTGCATTTGGAAGTGTTGTAATTTTTATTCCAAAAATAATAATTTATTTATTCTATGTCAAATCAAACTACATTTGCATTACAGTTGCTGGATTCTTCCTGTGATTTTAAATTCTCATCTATTTAAATAATAGGACTGCGCTTGTATTTGAGGTTACATACTGGCCATTTAATTTTTACATAAAACTTTCAACCAAATTGTCCCCGTGGCACTTGAGCTCCCAAAACAAAGCATGCAGAAAAATGAAGTTTGGATTGTAAATTGTTTATCAAAATTTATTTACTTGTATCATCAACACATTTTTCATCAATCTTTTTATTTCATATACATCACATCAAAAAAATGCTACAATATTTTTTTAAAAAAATTATCCCAAATAATTTAGTATCCAAATACACTCGCCTTCCCGTTCCAGTGTACCACGTGGCAATAAGGGAAGGAACTACAGTAAAGTACAATTTTTTTATCTTATGGTTAGACTAGAGGTACCTCCATCGTCTTACACAGTCTAAGCCCCCTAGTAATTTAGTTGAACTCATAGAACCAAATCTTTTTTTAACATAATAAACAGAAATACTGGAGAGAATTTGAGCATGAGAACAATTAAAATTTACTGTAAAGAAAAACTCCATCTATAAAATTAACTCTTCTAAATTAAGGAGGCAACAAATATATCTATCTAATTCATCACTAAAATCTTGAGATTAATGAAGGAAGGCATTAAACCAAGTGCATGGTTGAGTGCAATTGAGAAGGAAGAAAGTTGATTTTTCTGTTCAACTCTAAGAAAGGATTTATAGAGGAACGGGAAAAGAGATTTTAACCGATTACATAATGGAGCCATTTAAATATAAGAGCTGGTTAGCTATTATTCCAACATAATTAATCAGTATCCAAGGATTAAAAGTTTTTCATTAATTTGTAAAACATTATCTTATGGTCATAAATTAGACAACATATAAAAATAATAGAGGTCCATACGGTCAAGCAAAATGACTTACCGTGGAAATCTTCTATCTTAACTCATATAGCAGATCTTTTGTCTTGACCCATCAAGGTAGAAGTAGTGAAATAAAAAATAAAAGAAAAACCATGGCTTTCTCAAAAGAGAGTTATGCCACATGTCAAAAAATGGGAGTGTTATAGTAAACTCTCATGTCTTCTTATGTAATAGTTAGAAATTAATCAATATCCTAGGGCTAAAAGTTTTTCATTAATTTGTAAAACTTGATCTTATGGTCATAAATTCGACAACATATAAAAATAGTAAAAGTTCATATGATTAAACAAAATGACCTACAGTGGATGTCTTCTATCTTAACCCATACAGTAGATTTTTTGTCTTGACATAACCATCAAGGTAGAAGTGGAAAATTAAAAAAAATGGAAGAAAAACCATTAGTTTTCTCAAAAGAGAGGTATGCCATGTGTCAAAAAATGGGACTAGTACAATAAACTCCCATATCTTTTTATAGAACTAGAATTTTTCTCATGCCTTAGCATAGTCTTTCTTATTTGTTGTGAATTTATACAAATATGAATAATTTAAATACAAAAACTAACAATAATTCTACACATTCATTCATATTAACTTAAAAAATTAATGTATTCTAAATGTTCAATTATTTTCTAATTTCTAAAAATTTGTTTGCATACTCTTATTATAATATGATACTATACATCAAATAATATATCGCATATTAAAAACTTAGTAGATATTCTTTTCGATAAAAATTATTTTAGATAATTTAAATTTTTATAATGGCCATAAATCTAGACTTCTAGAGTTATATTTAATTAAGTAGAAAAGATCCCGCAATCCATTTTTCTTCACCAATAAATATTCAGTTTCCAACAATATTGATAAATCTGTTGGTGTAACAATTAATCCTCTTTTTTACACTAAGTTAATTCAAAATTAAGGGAAGGGATGATGCGCAATTTCAATACTAATCAACGATATGGCGGTTCAAGGAAATAATTTATGGGATATGTAAGATTTCAATAATTGTGATTTGAAAAGGATTTTACTATAATTTTATATAATAATTGGATAGAAAATAGAAATCATTAAGATAAGATTAGTTATTTTTTAAACTTATTCTAAAATTATGGAGAATTTTTGTGCATATAATGTAATCCAACTAGGATTCAATATCGGTGAAATCCAAGTGATTCATAAACCATTAATTCTCTTCAATTAAACATGCCATGTAGGAGTGAGAAACAACTTTAATTAAAATAACTACTTTCATAAACATATATATACATATACATATATATATAAACTTAGTATATACATATATATGTATAAATATATATGTGTGTATATATATTCATATATAGATATGTATACATATGTATATATGTATACATCAATATATATATACGTATATATACCCTGTCACACCACGAGGCGCCATTGGCGAGTCGGGTTGTTTGGGAATGCAGCCCTAATCGGGCAGTAAATTCCGTCCAAGGCTAAATACTGGAGAGAGATCGATAGCAAATAAGTACTGTAAGGGAAAGATGAAAAGGACTTTGAAAAAAGAGTCAAAGAGTATTTGAAATTATCGGGCGGGAAGCAGATGGGGGCCGCCGATGCACCCCCGTCAGATGTGGAATGGCGCCAGCGTGGATTGGGGCAGCGGCCAAAGCCTAGGCAGTAGATATGCTCGTGGAGATGTCGTTGCCTCGATCATGGTGGGGCAGTGCCTGCCGTCGGCGTGATTTGGCATCTACACGCTCCCGGTGCTAGCTTGCGGGCATCTCGGCCCGTCTTGAAACACGGACCAAGGAGTCTGACATTTGTGCGAGTCAGTGGGTGAGTAAACCCTTAAGGCATAAAGAAGCTGATTGGTGGGATCCCCCACATATATACATACATATATATACATACATACATATATACATACATATATGTATATATATGTATGTATACATATATACATACATATATATGTGGAGACAGATTATAAATTGCTAATGTGCTGTACCGTGATTCCAATAAGAAAGAATAACATGATCTTAAACACCAAATTCGAGTGATTTAGCCTTCAAAAGTTTACAAATGTTTACATTCTATAAAATTAGGCCACCTACTAAAACACTAAGTGAGAGACTTTCATTGTTGTCAAATCTAATCACAAATCGAACTTCTTTCAAGTAAAACACCATTCAGACTCGGTTTAGGTATCTTGTAGTCTTCACTCCTGTTGTTGATTGCTAGTTTATTTAGGAAGTTGGGAAAAACATACATTAAAAGTAAAAAACCAGAACTATTTGGCATGCGAAATATTAGGAGTGGGAAAACATATTCCTAAAAGTGTTTTATGACTCCTTCCAAAGAATATTTCACTTTTTCTCTTCCCTGAAAAATTGTCCGATTTGCTTAATCCTTCACATTACAAAACATTACTGGTAATGTTATTCAACTGGTTTTTGTTCATTAATTACCTTGGTAGCTCCCCAATCATGAGAGAAAGTTTTTGTTCTTTTTTTTTTGGGACATTTTAAGAGGGGAGGAGATAGAAAATAAGACAAACAAAAACTGATTTTGACAATCAACCATCAAAACATCTGAGAAATTGAGTTATAATTTAGGAAAAGGATTGTAACTTTAGAAATGTTGGGGTGTTCAGAAAATGGTTGGCGTGTCAATTAAAGTACATTACCCTCCAATCATCATAACACAACGGGATGCATCATGACTTGGTGTGTTCAGAAAATGGTAAGTTACCATTTAATTGACACTGTGGCAGCTTGATGGAGAATATACTTTATGCTGTTAGAAATGCTGCGTGTTATTGATTTTGTGAGGTTTTCAGCTTGATCATGTGCTATAAATAAGACAATTTATCAGCTTTGACAAAAAATCATGTCCATTACTGCCCTTTGTCGAAATTTGTTGCTTTGCAAACAATGAGAGTAGAGCCTCGAGACTCGAGACCAAAGGCTTTCACAAGAATAAAGCATGTTAGCTTCATAGTATTATTTCGGGCCTTGTTTTATAATAAAGCATGTCCAGCTTAATTTGCTGATTTATAATAGGCTACAGTTAGAAATCAGGGCCTTGTTTGGCAAGCAAGTTTTTGGCCAAGTTTATCTGCTACAAGTTTTTTAACAACTTTAACTACGATAATCTCAAAAAACTTTTCAAAATTTTTAAACTATACATTTCAAAATATCCAAAAATTTATACACTTCAAAAATTTTTTCTACAATCTCTACAGTAAGTTACAATAAAGTTTTACACAAAATCCAAAAAATTTACTTGCCAAACGGGCCCAGTTTTGAAAACTTACAGTTATTCTTTAATTACTATCATTCAATATGATAATTGTGACCTTGAGCGCAGTGCTGCTTGGTAATTTTCTCCTTATAAATGAGGATAGTGCTATGGTACCAAATCAGTATTCAAACTTACTATTTTCATAGCACAATTTACCCAATAATCAAAATACCTTACTGCTTTCTCATCTAATGTTACTGTTTTTCAATTAAATCTCTGATGGGTCAGGTCTCATACGATTAATTGAGAATTTAAAATGAGAACTAGGCCTCTTTGGACGGGTAAAAGGGTCAAGTCTTGGAATAAACAATGAGAATTACCCGAAAAAAAGTTTGACAGGGTTTATTAGGAGTTTTGCTGTAACTAACCTAGCAACATATAGCTGCTGCTAAGTTTCCTTTGATCCTCCCTTCCTTTTCCTTTCACCAACTCTTGCACTATCTTTTCGACTAACTATTCCCTCTAAATTCAGAAAGAGCAAGGCCGGCTGCTTAGCCAATATCCGGGCAAATCATATTTTAAGGTAACTATTTTTATCTTATTTAATTTCTAACAATTAGTTGTCTTGAGTTTCTGTGCTTTTGTTCTGGGCTCTTGCCATCTCATTTTGCATCTCATGTTCTGCCTTTATCTAAGCTTGTGCCTTTAGCTAAGAGTTTTTAAGGTTTTTCTATTATGGAAATTTAAAATTCACTCTTTGGAATAAAAAGCCAATCCTTTTCTTTTTCTTTTACAACATTTGATTTGCTTTCTCTTGAAGCAATTTCTTGGTTGTAGTGTCTTGAATTTGGAGAATGGGTTGTCGGGCTCCGAGTATTTGAACATTTTACACCGAAGATAAGTTGCTGGCACAACCTCCGTCTCTAACGGTCTGTGACGAGTCGATCCTCAAACCCGATAGGAAGGGGTTAGGGAATTGAAGATGGCGGTTGGACAAGAGGAGGAACGACATTAGAGAATTGGGGGTTTAGGGGATGGTGCGGGGCTTCTGGACATTTTTTAAAATTTTTATAATGTTGGTTTAGGAGGAGATTTCATGGGATTTTTGGTAAAATTAAGTAAAGAAATGGTAAGTTTCAATGAAAAAATGGTAAAATTTGGTACTGAAGAAGTAATTTTTATGACAATTATAACTTACAATTTTTATTGCTAAACTTACCGCATTTCCACTTTGTATTACATTTCAAGTTTTTAAATACCAGAAACCTAAATGGACAGTAGCAGAAGCGTCGCTAAAAGTGCCCATCTATGGTGTGGGATCCACTAATGACCAGCTGCACAAGTATTTTAATGTAAAATAATGACAAGTCATGGTAACTTATCATTACGGAAGTATTTTCCCATAAATGACCCTAACAATATAATTGGAAATATCAAATATCATCTATATTATGTTACATTACGCAGTCGCATGGCCAACTAGGAAGTTAAAACAAAACATCCACTAATCGAGTTTGATAGATGAGAACAAAAAATATGTATATGTTACAGGAATAATTTTAACAAATTTTGCATCCGACAGAGAAAGTTTTAGCTCCATGGAAGGCAAAGCTACTAATAATACAAACCAATTTTGAGTAGTCAAATTCTTAATATCATCCATAAGAGTCAAATCCGGATTTCTACACAGTCAAAAACTATCCTCAATTCATTCTTCTTCTGAACCAGATGTTTTAATTTTCTCAAATTGTAGCTAAAAGACGTCAAAAAATATCTTTCCATTTGATTCTCAACAATAGGGGCAAAATCTTCAGCTTCTCCATCTGTATTTGTTAGCATTGATTTCTTTTTAATTGCCAACTTCAACAGATAGAATGGTGGCTTGAAATTTGTTGTTAACATGAAAAATATATGGTGGAAGAGGTGGTAAGCGAATAATGTCAATGTGTCCAAATGTTTAAACCAATTTTCAGGGTTTTTTTTTTTTTTTTTTGCATACCATCTCCAATTTATATTATTCATTAATTTAAAGGATATTTAATGTGAGTTTGGCCAAACTGGAATAAAAATCAGAACCCGAATGTCTTTGTCAGTCAAGAATGCGTCACATATTTGTGAGCCTTATCTAGTTGAGGTTAGACTCAAAACAATGATTTTCATATCTGTTAAGTTGGGACATATCAAAATCATCCAATTCTTAAAACCCAATTAACAGCCCTAAATGCTGTCAACTCTTGCGAAGTTGGTGAGGTTCCCTTAGCTTTAATGCTTGAATACACGAAGGCGTATCTAGAAGACTGAAATGTACTCTTACATTAAATAGAAACTTCCAAAGCTACATTATTTAGAAGAATTATGCTAATGTTTGTCTATACTGACAATATAGACTTTTGGCAATCAAAGGAATTTCATCACATGTTTAGTTGGGTTTGTATCCACATCTTTATTTTGACTGCATTGTCTGTTTGAGGGAAGCTCCGAAAATCTATTTAGTTTAGATGGCAACAGACCCTGCCGACATTTTTCTAATGCCATTTACTCCACTCGAGTAGTGGGTAAATATACTTGTGTTTAAATTCGAGCACATTGACTTCTTCAAAGTTAGGTTCGAGATTGAACTTAATTTATCTTACTCAAGTTGCTCAAGTCAAGGTCAAGCTCCATCAAATTGATGCTTGAATACACGAAGGCGTATCTAGAAGACTGAAATGCACTCTTACATTAAATAGAAACTTCCAAAGCTACATTATTTAGAAGAATTATGCTAATGTTTGTCTATACTAACAATATAAACTTTTGGCAATCAAAGGAATTTCATCACATGTTTAGTTGGGTTTGTATCCACATCTTTATTTTGACTGCATTGTCTGTTTGAGGGAAGCTTCCGAAAATTTATTTAGTTTAGATAGCAACAGACCCTGCCGACATTTTTCTAATGCCATTTACTCCACTTTTTAAATGCATGGACTAGGACTACTATCCAGTCAAGTTCAAACTCGAGTAGTGGGTAAAAGTACTTGTGTTTAAATTCGAGCACATTGAGTTCTTTAAAGTTAAGTTCGAGATTGAACTTAGTTTATCTTACTCAAGTTGCTCAAGTCAAGGTCAAGCTCCATCAAATTGAGCTCAATTGAATTTTTAAACTTGATTTTTTAGTAAATTTCATAATTTTACAATAATGAATTAGAATTATTTTATAAACAAACTACTTGATAAGGTTAGACAAGCACTCAAGTTTTAACTTTTTCTACTTAAATTCGACTCAATTATCTTATCAACTAACTTGAATCTGACTCGAACTTTGTTAATGTCGAGTTCAAATCTAACCTTTGATCGAGCTACTCACGAGGCTGAGCCGAGTAGCTTGATTAATTTATACCCATAGCATGGACACTTGTTTTCAGTGTGTGAATGCCAAATTCATTGTTTTGAATTGGAACCGTCTCAGTCTATATGAAATTATCATGGGTGAATCTGTTGAAACAACTTTTTTTCTTTTGCCAAGAATGGGAAATTTTGAAGTGCAAGGTTTGAATTTTTTTTTTTCTTTTTCAACTGCATGGAAGAAGTTGGGCTAAAGTTTGACACTTTTTCTATTATCGAAATATCTTTTGTTCATGAAATCTACACTAATAGTAGAAAATACACATATTATAAAAATTGAAATAACATATATGAGTCTATAGATACACCAAATTTGAAAAAATTACAAATGTTACATTATAAATTTCCAACCTATTTGAAATGATGTCAATCTCTTTGAATCCAATGAATGCCCTATTAATACAAGTCAAAAGGAGATGGAAGGATAAAGTATACCGAGTCTTCGACAAAAGAGTGTACACGTAGTTCGGTGACGTCATCTTGGACAAAGGAACCTGTTCGGGTGTGCACGTCTTCTTCTGTTGTTTAATTGTTTCAAATTCATATATCAAATTGAAACCTGACAAATAGATTCAAAATTTTCAGATGTGACAAACCGATCTGAAAAGATTGAGATTTGACAAAGAAAAAATAATAAATTAATAGAAAGCTCTTATTAAAAGTCTAGAAGAAAAGAAATTCTTATTAGAAAAACTTTAGGAGAAAAGAAATCTCTCACTAAGAAATCTTAGATGAAAACAATTCTCTCATTAGAAATTCTAGAAGAGATTTTATTATCTACAAATACAAAAAAAAAATAACTGGGGAAGGAATTGCAAATGGCCTCCCTCCTCCCATGGAGGAAGTAGTGGTTATTTTGTTTAAAAAGAGTGAAGGAAGAGGAGGGCGGCTGCAGAGTTGTCTACCCGTAAAGTTTGAGACTTCTTGTAATCTGTTATGCTTTGTTCAATTTTATTTCTTTGCAACTACTTAAATATTCCCGGGCTAGTGTCCTCATTATTTCGTTTTTGCAAATAAGGATACATAAGTTTATAAAATTACTCCCAAATAATAGTTTTTGGATAATTTTTTGTATTATTCTTTAAACACGTTTTTCACAAAAATTGCTATAATACATAAATCAAAAAATTCAACGTTATCTTCAATCTAAGTGGGCCAAATGTTTTATTATTTGGTGTTTTATTATTTGGCAATACTATTCCATACAAGCATTCCAAATAATTATTCTAAAAACAAAATAATGCGAATCCGAACCATATCATTCACATTAAATCAAAGCATACAAGACTATAATAAAGTTTAAAGTGGACAGGACTGATGAACCCAACCTTTGATTCTCTCTCATCTCCGTACCAAATCTTATCCTCTTCCATCCAATTGATAATGACCAAGAAAATTTTAAGCACCCAGTGTATTGGTTTATCACAAGTATGCATCTCCAGCACACTGGTTAATATATATTTACAAGTGCTAGTTGTGATATCAGAACATTGTTTCATTAATTTGCTATAAAATTACTCTCCAGCATACATCCTCTTCAATTCCCTCAACACACCCCTAAATTTATGCCACCTGTTTTACCAAATATCAATGGTTAAAATTGCATTAGCTTAACTATGTTGTCTAATCTCAGCTAAATCGCTCAAAAGTTTCCTCCGCTAACTTCCGTTAGCACACAAAAGGAACTGATGCATGACCTTGTTATTCTATTGCCAAATCTGTGGATAACAATTGTCAGAAGTCCTATTCAATTTTTATCTATCTATTTTTGTTTTTCTATTAATTTTTGTTGGTTTTTATTTTCTTTGCCTCCAAACAAAAAATGGTGCGCTTCACCCCATTATGACGTGAAATCCATTCCAACTTTAACTCAATTTTATTTTTTTCAAAAAGGATGTCTCTCGATCACTATTGGAAATTTAGAGTAATTCTTACCAATTTCCTTGATAAAATAATGTACTCTTGAGAAGTTACTTTCTTCACGGCCTCAACTAAACCATGTTTGTTAACAAATGTTAATTTAGTTAATAAAGATGAGTCACTTTCTTATAACACTACAAGAATTTTGGTCATCAGTGATAACTACTTTTCGTCACAAAAAATCAAAAAGTCGTCATTGATGACCATTATTGACAACATTTCGGTTGTTGCAGGGTCGTCACTGAATCTCCGTCGGTAAAAGTATACAGTGACAACTTTAAAGTTGTCAGTAAATAGAAGTTTTTTTATGACAATCTATGTCGTCAGTAAAAGATGAAAGTATACAGTGACGACCTTAGAGTCGTCAGTGAATGAAACTTTTTTATGACAACATATGTCATCAATAAAAGCTATAAATCTAGTGACGACATCTTCTCTTGTCAGTGATGCATGAAGAAATGGTAGTGAAGGCATAGGGGAATTAGTGACAACATTGTTGTCAATAAACCCCTGATCAACTGTGGCAACAATCCCTTATCAATAGACAGTTTTGATTGAGTGACAATAACAATTGTCAATAAAGACATCCTGCCTAGAAAAATACTACTCATTTTCAACACCTTACACATGATTTTCCTACTACAATAATATCTAAAAAATAAAAACATCAGCAATGTTTAATAAATAACAAACGTAGGCACCCGTTACAATAGAAAATGCCAGAATAACATATTATATATTCAAATGTCATAAATAAGTGCAACATCATAGTACAAATAGTTTCATAAGTTTCAATAGAACAAATACTACTCATATAAGTCAAGGCTGCACTAAAAAACATATTCCAAGTCCCAAAACATTTTGTGAGAACCCGTAATTTTCTCATTTTTCTAGGGTTTATTTTCTTTTAATGGCTTGTTTTTTGCATTTTCCTTATTAGGAAAATGTTTTCAATAAATTTTATGAGTAAATATAGTTTTTAGATGATTTTTCTAGTATCGGTTAGTTTTTGAGAAATTAAGAATGTATACCGGGATGTGGGACCCGCTAGTGCGGAAAGTTCGGAAAAATTCGGCCAACTAGGTTAAGTTTTGGATATTGGGTTTAAATTATCGGGTGTTATGAGATAATTAGAGGTTGCTATATGGATTGATGTGAAAGAAAACAAAGAGATATAGATGCATTTAATGAGGTGACAAGTGTCACCATATGATTGGTTTTACTTTTTGGACTACTATTCACCTTTTACCATTTAACCAAATAAATCAAAAAATTACCAAAAATTCACCATTTTCTCCTTTATCTTGGCCGCCCACTTCAAGCAAAGAAAGAAAGAAAACTCTTCAAATTCTTGCCTCCATCTTGCTCAAATTCAACTAATCAACCACTTAATCTTGCTTTTGTTCCATAGAAACCTTTAAGTGAGTGATTGTGAGGTGTTTGGTGGAGTTGTTTGGAAAGCTAAGGTGACAAATTGCTCTCTCTCTTGTTTTACTAAGGTGAGTAGTGAAGAAACCCCTCTCCTCCACCTAATGATGTTTAATTTGTGACTTGAGGTAGTTGAAGTGATGATTTTTGGTGGAATTGGTGAAGTTTTACATTTATGGGTGATTTTTCTGTTTTAATATGATTGTTATGGCGTGGCTATGTATGATGATTGGAAATGATCTAGAATGAAGCTAGTTGGTGTGAATGGTAGTTAATTGCAGAAAATTTCTGGTTTGGAAGAAAAATTGAAAAGTTAGGGTTTCATTGTCTTACATTCTGCTCGGCACTGTACCTCATAGTTAGAGGCCAAACTGGCCTTGGGTTAAAACATGAAAGTTGTATAGAATGATATTTTAGAGATGCCTACAAAAGTTTAGGTCAATCGGAGCAACGTAACTTGTGAAAAGACTGAATTACCCCTGCTGCCCTGTTTCTACCCGAATTTGATAATTGCGTCTGTGATTGGTTAATTTGAGTGGGAATGCTTCTGATTTGGTTGTTGATGTCTTCTGATGAATTATAGCCTTGTATCTTAGCTTTTGGATGGCTTTGGAATCACCTGATTTGGACTTAGGTAGCCTGACTTATGATGTTTGAACCAGAATGCGGTTTGTGAACCTGTTCTGGTCTAGTATATCGCATATTTGACCTGGTTACACTCAAAACTGGACTGAGTGACCTTCTGTAACTTTGTAGCCCTATCTCTTAGCTTCGAAATGGTGTATCGTACACCTCCATCCGATAATCGTAGTGCCAATGGTGCCAAAACCACATAATGACATCAAAAACTGGTTTTTTTCTAGCTTAGTGCTTAATGCCATTTCCGGATTTTCCTGGTTTACTCTAGTGTTTATATATTCTCGTGGAACCTTATTTTGGTGGTATGTGGACTTGGTTATGAATTGTAATCGAGTCTTATTATGCTTATTTGAATGTTTTAGGACGTGACGGTGGTACAAGACGCTCTTAGCCGGAAGTGCATGAAATATCATTTGCTTGAGTGGTGAGTGTACTACTCACTTGTTTGTTTACAATGTGGCTTTGCTATATGTGAATGTGATGCCTTGAAGGCTTATTTGGCTATTGAATTTGATTAAGGTGAGGGTGTATTTGATCGTCCTCACCCCCTTTGATATTATTACTGACTGTCTACTGTTTCACTGTGATACTGGATATGTACATGGAAAAACTGATTTTTGGTGTCGTTTGGACGAGTATCCAATGACCTTTACTATAGTACTGAGCTCAACCCCATTGGTAATCGATTGAATCGAGCCGGCGAGAGCGTGGTCGTGAAAGTCGATGAGCCATGGGGACTATTATATGGAATCTTGTAGTAGCGAGACTCTTGATTCCGGTATACTCGAGTATTACCAAATTTCTATTGTTTGGAGTTCGGGCCCGGTAGGGGTATGTTGGGTGGAAGGAATGGAAGTAAAGTGGAGCCTACGGTTGGTTACTTTGTAAACATTGACGGAGGGTCAATGAAGTTCGATCAAGTATACGAGCGAGAAAAGGGGCTCTTGAGAGCCGTCCGTATCCTTTTACCATCTTGTTAATGTGTGATCTTGGTTTATTTCTTTTGACCGTTTTATGCCTATATGACTTGGTTGTTTGAGTGATAGTATACCATTGGGTGTATGCTCACTCTGTTCCTTTTGTTTTCCTTACAGGAAAATAAATACTTTTGGGCTGGATTTGATAGTCGGTTGCCGAATCGAGCTAGTTGTACATATCTTTTGTATAACTCATTGATTGAAACCCTAAATGTACTTTTGGGTCCGATTTCTCTTTTGATTTGGCAAACCGTATATGTATAAACTTATGGGATAATTTTGTATGCCATTTTGGTTTGTAAATGCTGAATTTCAAGATGCGTGATGTTTGGCCGGATTTTGACGTGTCGGTTACTATTCATGATCGACTCCGGTTTCATTTTTTTATTTTGATTTTGACGTGTTTACGCGCGTTGTATGTTCCGGAACGTATTAGATCGCTCTAAACTGCATCGTTAGTCTTGGTGAGAGTTGGGCAGGCAGTCCGCTAACCCCTTTGGTTCGCCTTAGGGGAAGGTGGGGCTGTCACAGGTGGAATCAGAGCTTAGGTTTGAATTGGCCTGGGTGTGATAGAAATGCTCGACTTGAGGGTTCTTTTGATTGTGTCCTTTAAGTTTTCATGTTATTTCTTTTTTGGTGTAGGATGGACAGTCATGGTAAGCCTAGTAGTCCCCTGGCTGGAGAGCTACCCTGTGGCGGGCTTCCGCCGATTAAGTACCAGATTAGGCCAAAGGGGGCCGTCGTTCGTTGGAGCCCGGCCAACCGTCTCCGACAATGCGAGTGTCGCCACACGTATGCCTATCCTAACGCATTAGTATTGGCCGTGGCGGAGGAGCGTAAGGAATTAGCTCAAGATAACGCTAGGTTGGAGGCCGAGGTGACCCAGCTTAGGGCGGCCAATAAGAAACAGGCCGAGCGCATTAAGGGGATGGAGTACGATGTACTTGAGGTTGAGGATCGAGTGGATGACCTGTGCACCCAACTTAGGGAAACCCGTGAGCGCGAGACTAAGCGAGCGCGAAAGGTGAAGGTTCGAGCCGCATCGATCCTGAACCTCTGCGCCGACGTGGTCGAGGGCGTGAGTGATGAGGACTCATGTGCGGGGCCTGAGGCTGGAGTTGGATCCACCCTGTCGGGTGGATCCACAAACCCTGAGGTTGGAGTTGGATCCACCCCGTCGGGTGGATCTACTAGCCCGTCGACGGACTAGGTCATGACGCTTAGTGTCTTTTGGGATAGTTTTGTTTTGTATATAGGCGGTTAGGGGAAAGAGCCTTAGCTAATCGTTTTGTACGTCTAGATTAGCTACGTGTATATTTCTTTTGTTGAGACCATTCCCTTGGGGATTGTCAATGTGTGTACTTGGCTTGACTGTACTTGACCTGACTGGTTGTTGATATGTGTGTTGTGTGCCTTTTTTGGAATGTATATATATGTTTGTAAAAGTTTTTGGATTTTACTTACATGCATTGTTATTATATTGGTTTAGTACATTTGCCTAGACCAAATAAAGTTCATGGAAGGTACACGGAGCAGACGGGGACGTGGGCGCGGAAATAGACAACCCACACCGGACAGGGGTACTGGGGAAACCTCTTCTGGACCTAATCCTGACCCCAACGGGCAAATCGCCGCCGCTATGTAGCAAATGACCAACTTGCTAGCACAAGTGGTGCAGCAACAGGGCCAAAACCCACACCCTAATGTTGGAAACCCTGGCAACCACATCGAGAGCGAAGACAGAGCTCTCGAACAATTTCAAAAGTTTGCTCCACCCAAGTTTATTAGGGGACCCAATCCGGATGTCGCCGAAAGGTGGCTTGAGAAGATGGTCGATATTTTTGCGGCTTTGCACTACACTGACGAACGGCAGGTGACTTTTGCCGTTTTCCAACTAGAGGGGGCGGCCCGTTCCTGGTGGAACGTAATACGGCAAAAATGGGAACGGGAACCAACGCCCAGGACTTGGGTAAATTTCATAAGGGAATTCAACGCGAAGTTTTCCCTCCTCTAGTTCAGGAGAGGAAAGAAGACGAGTTCATCCGACTCCGCGAAGGGGCTCAATTTGTGGCGGAATACGAGAGTCAATTTACCCATCTGTCCAAATTTGTGCCTGAGCTAATCATGACCGAACAACGGTGAATCAGACGCTTTATCCAGGGTTTGAATGTTGAAATCCAAAAGGACCTCGCGGTGGCTCAAATCAATGCTTTTAGCGAGGTCGTGGAGAAGGCCCAACGGGTAGAGAGTGCGAGGTTGCAAGTCCGGAACTTCCAGGCAAAGAAACGTGGCTTTTCTGGGAATAGCTCAGGACAGGGTGAGAAGAGTACCCCCTCCAAGTTTGGATGAGGAATGGGAGGTGGATGACAGTCGGGTTCAAGCAGAGGGACTCCGTTTAGGGGTGGTCAAGCTGGGCGAGGGCAAAGAGGAAATTTTCAGGGAGGCTCAGTTTCAGCACCTCGCGGTCCCTGTGGACATTGTGGGAAGCCAAACCACACAGAAGATAACTGCTGGAGAAAGGAGGGCAAATGTCTGCGATGTGGAAGCGCAGACCACCAGTTGGCCACTTGCCCGAACCTAAAACGAGACGAAAAGGGGAGCCAACCACCGCCAAGGACCAATGCTGGACCAGCTAAGGGAGATGGGTCCAAACCTAAGGTGCCAGCTAGAATGTATTCCTTAGAGCCCCATCAGGTCCCAGATTCCTCAGAGGTCGTAGAAGGTACGATCCCTATTTTTCACCGTTTTGCCAAAGTTTTAATTGATGCTGGTGCCACTCATTCCTTTGTTAACCCTGATTTCATATGTGGCATCGATATAAAACCTGCTAGTTTACCATACGACCTCAAAGTTAGTACACCTATAGGGAATCAACGTTTGATTACTAGTATGGTTTATAGGGATTGTGAAGTGTGGGTAGGAGAGAAGAGATTGTCAGGGGACTTGATAAGCTTGGTCATTAAGGAGTATGATGTGATCTTGGGTATGGACTGGCTAGCCAAGTATAATGCCCAACTGGATTGTAAAACGAAAGTGGTAGAATTCCGCACTCCTGGTGAGGCAACCTTAAGGTTGGACATAAGGGGTAGGCTAGCCTCATCTGGTTTGATTTCGGGCATTAGGGCTAGAAAACTGCTAAGTAGAGAGGCGCAAGGATTTTTAGCTTTTTTGATTAACACCCCTACGGATAAGTTAAAGGTGGAGGACGTGGCCATAGTAAAGAAATTTTCGGATGTATTCCCTGATGAGTTAGTAGCTCTACCTCCGGAAAGAGAGATAGAATTCAAGATAGACCTGCTACCTGGAACCTCACCTATCTCCAAAACACCATACCGAATGGCTCCCGTGGAGCTCAAGGAGCTAAAGTTGCAATTGCAAGACCTTCTGGAGCGGGGATTCATTCAAGAGAGTGGATCTCCTTGAGGAGCTCCTGTCCTATTTGTGAAAAAAAAGGACGGAAGTTTGCGGATGTGTATCGACTACCGGGACCCGAACAACGTCACGATTAAGAATAAATATCTACTGCTCCACATTGATGAGTTGTTCGACCAGCTGCGAGGAGCAGTGGTCTTCTCAAAACCGGACCTCCGGTAAGGATACTACCAGTTATTGATTAGGAGGGAGGACATTCCGAAAACTGCCTTCAACTCGAGATATGGACATTTCGAGTTTGCAGTTATGCCCTTCGGACTGACCAATGCTCCTGCTGCCTTCATGGACCTTATGTATAGGATTTTTAAGCCCTATTTAGACCGATTTGTCGTTGTTTTTATTGATGACATCTTGGTCTACTCCGAAACTCGCGAGGAGCATGAGCAGCATTTGAGGGTGGTGTTGCAGACCCTAAGGGAGCATCAGTTGTACGCCAAGTTTAGTAAGTGCGAGTTTTGGTTGGAGAAAATCGCTTTCCTAAGGCACGTAATCTCCCACGAAAGCATCTTGGTTGACCCGGCGAAAGTAGAGGCAGTGACTAATTAGAAGAGGCCAGAAAATCCCACCGAGATCCGCAGTTTTCTAGGGTTGGCTAGATATTACCGGCGTTTCATCAAGAACTTTTCCAAACTGGCCGGTCCCCTAACCGATTTGACAAAGAAACATGGTCGGTTCATTTGGAATGCCCGAAGTGAGACAAGTTTTCAAGAGCTAAAGAAAAGATTGACCATGGCTCCAATTCTAGTCTTACCTAACGGAGGTGATGGGTTTGTCGTGTATACCGATACGTCAAGGGAAGGTCTAGGGTGTGTACTGATGTAGAATCGGAATGTGATATCTTTTGCCTCGAGAAAATTAAAACCTCACGAGCAGAACTACCCAACCCACGATCTGGAGTTAGCTGCAGTTGTTTTTGCTCTAAAGAAATGGAGACACTACCTATATGGGGTTACCTTTGAGGTTTACTCGGACCACAAGAGTCTTAGGTACCTCTTCTCCCAGAAGGAATTGAACATGAGACAACGGCGGTGGATGGAATTTCTGGAAGATTACGACTGCACAATTAACTACCATCCGGGAAAGGCAAACGTGGTAGCCGATGCCTTAAGTCGTAAGGTTCACGTAGCAGGATTGATGATCAAAGAGTGGAATTTATTAGAATCCGTATGTGAGTGGAAACCCTGTCTTGGGAGTCATAAGGTGAGTTTTAGCAATGTTAAAGTAACCTCCACTCTACTGGAACGCATTAAAGAGGCGCAAAAAGAAGATTTGATGGTAAGAAAGTGGGGAGAGAAAGTGGAGAAAGGAGAAACAACAGATTTCAATTTTAATCTTGAGGGTATTTTAAAATACCGGAACCGAATAGTGGTGCCGAAGGATAAATCATTGAAAACTGAGATTCTAGAGGAAACTCATCGGTCCAAGTATACTATCCATTCGGGTAGCAGTAAGATGTATCAAGACCTAAAAGGAACATATTGGTGGGACTAGGGCTGCAAACGAATCGAGCCGCTCGCGAGCCGCTCGCGAGCGGCTCGAGTCGAGCTCGAGTCGAGCTCGAGATTAATCGAGCTCGAGTCGAGCTCGAGCCAGCTCGAGTCAAACTCGAGCTCAGAATATTAAGCTCGTTAGCTCGCGAGCCGGCTCGCGAGCTTGAGTATATATATTTATATATATTTTTTATTTTTATTTAATAATAAAATTACGTATATTATATATAAATATATTTTAATTTTTTATTTTCATAGTGAAATTACCTATATATCCTTAATATTTTATTATTTATTCAGAAAAAAATATTAATTTTTTATTTTTTTAAAAATAAAATAATTTTTTTTTATTTTTTTCGAGCTCGAGCTCGAGCTCGAAAATTGCCAGCTCGTCGAGCTCGAGCTCGAGCTCGAGCTTGGTAAAATTTAATCGAGGCTCGACTCGATTAGTTCAAAACTCGACTCGACAATATGAAGAAGGAAATCACTTTGTACGTGCAAAAATGTCTCGTTTGCCAACAGGTGAAAGCAAAGCATAAAAAATCATCCGGCTTGTTACAACCCCTTGAGATACCCGAATGGAAGTGGGAAAACATCACCATGGATTTCGTTTCAGGTTTGCCACGGACGCAAAGAGGGCACGATGCCGTTTGGGTGATCGTCGATTGATTAATCAAATCGGTCCATTTCTTGCCAGTAAACATGAAGTACTCCATGGACAAGTTGACCCAACTATACATGGACGAGATTGTAAGGCTACCCGGCGTTCCTGTGAGCATCGTTTCCGATATAGATCCCCGGTTCGTATCTCGATTTTGGCAGAAGTTCCAAGAAACCCTAGGGACTAAACTCAACTTGAGCACGACCTATCATTCTCAGACGGATGGACAATCGGAGCGGACGATCCAAACTCTCGAGGACATGCTACGGACTTGCATTCTGGATTTTGGAGGCAACTGGGATCAACACATGACCTTAGTAGAGTTTGCGTACAACAACAGCTACCATTCGTCGATTCAAATAGCTTCATACGAGGCACTATATGGACGAAAATGCTGGTCACCGATCTACTGGGATGAAATTGGTGAGAGAAAGGCGCTAGATCTAACAACTATTCCATGGATGGAAGAAGCTCGAGAAAAGGTCAAGTTGATACGGCAACGACTCCAAATAGCTCAAAACCGACAGAAGAGTTACGTTGACAATCGAAGAAAGGACTTGGAGTTCGCAGTTGGAGACCATGTGTTTCTCAAGGTCACACCCTTACGGAGCGTCACAACAGGCAAAGGGAAGAAACTCCAACCGAGGTTCGTTGGACCCTACAAGATCCTCCAGAGGGTAGGAGAGGTAGCATATCGATTAGAGCTGCCGTCCAGTCTCTATCGAATTCACAACGTCTTCCACGTCTCGATGCTCAAGAAGTACTATCCCGACCCATCCCATATCTTACAACCAGGGGAGATCAACGTAGACGAATCGCTTGCTTATGAAGAGAAACCTGTCCAAGTACTTGACCGGAAAGTCAAAGAACTAAGAAACAAGCAGATTCCGTTGGTTAAGATACTGTGGAGAAACCATGGGGTAGAAGAAGCTACCTGGGAAGTGGAAGAAGAGATGCAAAAGAAATATTCTGAACTTTTCGTGAGTTAAGGTGAGAACTTTCGAGGGCGAAATTCTTTTAAGGGGGAGAGAGTGTGAGAACCCGTAATTTTCTCATTTTTCTAGGGTTTATTTTCTTTTAATGGCTTGTTTTCTACATTTTCCTTATTAGGAAAATTTTTTCAATAAATTTTATGAGTAAATATAGTTTTTAGATGATTTTTCTAGTATCGGTTAGTTTTTGAGAAATTAAGAGCGTATACCGGATGTGGGACCCGCTAGTGCAGAAAGTTCGGAAAAATTCGGCCAACTAGATTAAGTTTTGGATACTGAGTTTAAATTACCGGGTGTTATGAGATAATTAGAGGTTGCTATATGGATTGATGTGAAAGGAAACAAAGAGATATAGATGCATTTAATGAGGTGACAAGTGTTACCATATAATTGGTTTTACTTTTTAGACTACTATTCACCTTTTACCATTTGACCAAATAAATAAAAAAACTACCAAAAATTCACCATTTTCTCCTTCATCTTGGCCGGCCACTTCAAGCAAAGAAAGAAAGAAAACTCTTCAAATTCTTGCCTCCATCTTGCTCAAATTCAACTAATCAACCACTTAATCTTGCTTTTGTTCCATAGAAACCTTTAACTGAGTGATTGTGAGGTGTTTGGTGGAGTTGTTTGGAAAGCTAAGGTGACAAGTTGCTCTGTCTCTTGTTTTACTAAGGTGAGTAGTGAAGAAACCCCTCTCCTCCACCTAATGATGTTTAATTTGTGACTTGAGGTAGTTGAAGTGATGATTTTTGGTGGAATTGGTGAAGTTTTATATTTATGGGTGATTTTTCTGTTTTAATATGATTGATATGGCGTGGCTATGTATGATGATTGGAAATGATCTAGAATGAAGCTAGTTGGTGTGAATGGTAGTTAATTGCAGAAAATTTCTGGTTTGGAAGAAAAATTGAAAAGTTAGGGTTTCATTGTCTTACATTCTGCCCGGCACTGTACCTCATAGTTAGAGGCCAAACTGGCCTTGGGTTAAAACATGAAAGTTGTATAGAATGATATTTTAGAGATGCCTGCAAAATTTCAGGTCAATCGGAGCAACGTAACTCGTGAAAAGACTGAATTACCCCTGCTGCCCTGTTTCTACCCGAATTTGATAATTGCGTCTGTGATTGGTTAATTTGAGTGGGAATGCTTCTGATTTGGTTGTTGATGTCTTCTGATGAATTATATCCTTGTATCTTAGCTTTTGGATGGCTTTGGAATCACCTGATTTGGACTTAGGTAGCCTGACTTATGATGTTTGAACCAGAATGCGGTTTGTGAACCTGTTCTGGTCTAGTATATCGCATATTTGACCTAGTTACACTCAAAACTGGACTGAGTGACCTTCTGTAACTTTGTAGCCCTATCTCTTAGCTTCGAAATAGTGTATCTTACACCTCCATCCGATAATCGTAGTGTCAATGGTGCCAAAACCGTATAATGACATCAAAAACTGATTTTTTTCTAGCTTAGTGCTTAATGCCATTTCCGGATTTTCCTGGTTTACTCTAGTGTTTATATATTCTCGTGGAACCTTATTTTGATGGTATGTGGACTTGGTTATGAATTGTAATCGAGTCTTATTATGCTTATTTGAATGTTTTAGGACGTGACGGTGGTACAAGACGCTCTTAAGCGGAAGTGCATGAAATATCATTTGCTTGAGTGGTGAGTGTACTACTCACTTGTTTGTTTACAATGTGGCTTTGCTATATGTGAATGTGATGCCTTGAAGGTTTATTTGGCTATTGAATTTGATTAAGGTGAGGGTGTACTTGATCGCCCTCACCCCCTTTGATATTATTACTGACTGTCTACTGTTTCACTGTGATACTGGATATGTACATGGGAAAACTGATTTTTGGTGTCGTTTGGACGAGTATCCAATGACCTTTACTGTACTACTGAGCTCAACCCCATTGGTAATCGATTGAGTCGAGCCGGCGAGAGCGTGGTCGTGAAAGTCGATAAGCCATGGGGACTGTTATTTGGAATCTTGTAGTAGTGAGACTCTTGATTCCGATATACTCGAGTATCACCAAATTTCTACTATTTGGAGTTCGGGCCCGGTAGAGGTATGTTGGGTGGAAGGAATGGAAGTAAAGTGGAGCCTACGGTTGGTTACTTTGTAAATATTGACGGAGGGTCAATGAAGTTCGATCAAGTATATGAGCGAGAAAAGGGGCTCTAGAGAGCCGTCCGTATCCTTTTACCATCTTGTTAATGTGTGATCTTGGTTTATTTCTTTTGACCACTTTATGCCTATATGACTTGGTTGCTTGAGTGATAGTATACCGCTGGGCGTAAGCTCACTCTGTTCCTTTTGTTTTCCTTACAGGAAAATAAATACTTTTGGACTGAATTTGATAGTCGGTTTCCGAATCGAGCTAGTTGTACATATCTTTTGTATAGCTCATTGATTGAAACCCTAAATGTACTTTTGGGTCCGATTTCTCTTTTGATTTGGCAAACCGTATATGTATAAACTTATGGGATAATTTTGTATGCCATTTTGGTTTGTAAATGCTGAATTTCAAGATGCGTGATGTTTGGCCGGATTTTGACGTGTCGGTTGCTATTCACGACCGACTCCGGTTTCTTTTTTTTATTATTTTGATTTTGACGTGTTTACGCGCGTTGTATATTCCG
This sequence comes from Coffea arabica, assembly GCF_036785885.1. NCBI lineage: Eukaryota > Viridiplantae > Streptophyta > Magnoliopsida > Gentianales > Rubiaceae > Coffea > Coffea arabica. The sequence continues at coordinate 43,322,097 of NC_092329.1, forward strand.
GAACGTATTAGATCGCTCTAAACTGCACTGTTAGTACTGGCGAGAGTTGGGCAGGCAGTCCGCTAACCGCTTTGGTTCGCCTTAGATGAAGGTGGGGTTGTCACATATTTCCTGCGCTTTCGAAACATTTTCTAAGCTTAAGACAGCACTATAACCACAGTTTTTGAGCCGACATGTAAGCCGTACTGCTAATCTTCTTCGAAACCTCCAAAATGAGCAATATATCTGCAATAAAGTAGTAAAGTTATTAGTAGATGATAAAAAAATTTAAAACAAGAAAAATTAGTTAAGGAGTCACTAAAAAATAAAGTGAATCATTGGTTTAAGCCTCATCTAGATAGAGACTGTATAAATAGTAGAAAAAGAGACATTATATGGACAGTTTGGAAAAAAAGTTTTCCTTTGCTTTTATCTGCTGGGGCAAATTGTAATCTGCAGGTTGTTTTTGTATTTCTTGCATAAAGCTTTATAAGATCTAACTTATGTGGCACTGTGGAATGAAGCAGCATAATGTACTAAAAGTTCTGTAATAGCCCAACGTGCATGTTAGGCTTAATGCCAATGAATAAATGTATACAATGAATAAATGTACATCTTTGAATATCAAATCTCAAATAAGTCAGTAACTAATATGTAAAATTATGACTCCTTGTTTGACATAATAAGGAAATAAAAATACAACATAATAAGGATGAAATCTGAATTTATTATGTTCTGGATTGTAAGTGTTATGTTACACCATTAAATGGTGCATAGAAGACCTTGAAAGCAAGCTGCTTTTGCCATAATGGGCTTCCGCAAGTAGTGGATTCTTAAAAATTACTTTCCAAAAGCTTGCTTGTTATCAAAATGCCCGTACTCTTTCCAGGAAGCACTTTCAAATGGATTACAGAGCACCCCCACTGTGCCCACCACTACATTAAAGTCTACTAGAGGATGGAAGTTTAATAACATTCAATAAGAGCCAAGGATTATATGGACAGAATTATTCCACTTCTTTGTTTTAATATTCAGATGCCAAAGGACAACAATATTGCAATTCAGGTGACAAAAGCAAAACAGTCTCTAATTGCTAAATAAACAACAAAAGTAACAAGCATTCACTAATCTGATACCACTGTAATGAATGCAGCAATTGCAGCAGAAATAGAGTGATAAGGGGGAGAGAAACTAGACTTGAGGAAGAAGAAAGAGAGATATTATTTAAAATGATTGTTCCATGTTGCCCAATCCAGATTTCTGCATTCTTATACAGCTCAAGAATAACAAAATAACTACTTGATTGTTGACTTAGCATAATAGTCTAACTAACAAGGAAGATTCCCTCTAACTACTTGAAGGAAATACATTTCGCATATGCTATACTGGTATTCTTCAAGTGAAATACTATACTGGAAATACATTAATTCTTCAAGTTGAAACTGACAATCCACTGCAAAGAGACCAAACAGTACTATACTGGTATTAAAGGCTAGACGGACACAAATTAATGGAAGAGGAGAAGATGGAGAAGGGGAGAGTACGTGTAACAGGTGGAACTGGATTTTTGGCATCATGGTTGATCAAAAGGCTTCTTGAAGATGGTTATTCTATCAACGCTACAATTAGGTCCTCTTCAGGTTCATGTTTGCTAATTTACTAGTAATTAGTTCTCTACTTGAATTACTTTACCATTTCCGTCTGCAACTTTACATATCATCAGAACAACAGTTTTTGGCAACTAAGTAGGAGCTAATTTCAGAAACGAAGGGTCTAAGATAGAACAGCAAATTGTCCGCACCATATTTTTAACAAGAAATCAGAAGCTTTGGTCAGCAGAGACAAAGGGAATGAAGAAGACAGTGCCATGATAAAATTCAACAAGGAAAGAAAGGATTTTCCAGAGTAAAGGCGCTAATTAGGAGCCATCAAAGTTTCCGTCTGAGCTTTAAAGCCTAAATGTAGAGGCTAGACACTAAGATCAAATTGTAGATGGTAAAGTGGCTCATGTTCCAGTGTTTCCTTGTTTCCATAGAATGGTTTTGAGCTTGCTCTTTAGAACCCAGTCATCAGTTATTTGGGTTATTTTTCCCACTTATTAAAGATCCTTCAGAATTCGAAACTGAAAAAAAAGTATCATCTAGACAATAACTAAATAAGAGCAAAGTAAGAGATAAAGCACATAGAACTTGAGAACTCAAGAAACACTTCTTTTATTTTTACTATGATATTAAAAACTCAAGAAACAATTGCAGAAAAACCATTGCAGAAGCGCAGGACAGCCATGCGCACTACTAAACAACATGGATAAGTAAGGAACCTCAACAAACTCCATACACCAATTCTTTCCAAAACTACTGGACACTTATGAATGACAGTTTATATGATTTTTTAAAGGGAAAATTGTTGCCCGGTAGTTTGCTAAGGATGCAGAACAAAACCAACGCATAGGTTGATAACCTATTTCCCATTTCCTCTGCCACATCACCAATGAGGTATTTAAAGAAGCGAAGGAAAATCCTAACAGTTAAAATGGCTACAAGTCCTAACCAGCAGACTGGCATCTCAGTACATGCTAATGAAAACACAATGCGACAGTACATTCATTATCAAAGAACAGACGTTAATCAGCTCAACAAACTGTTAGGCCCGTAAACAACCAATGAGACAAACATAAACAATGGAAAGATCACAAATATAACAGTAAGTAAATAAAAAGGAAAGGATTGCAAACCAATTAACTACCCAACTCCTCTTGAGCTTGTAGATTAATTGAAACAAGCTACTTCAAGTTGATGAATTACAATCACTCTTGTGTACAAAGGAAGGTTCACCTCCTCCTTGCCCCAAGCAGCACTCGGTCAAGCCAGGACGTTTTACTATCCCTCAGGACAACCCTCACAGAGCTACACTCATGAAAGATTCACTCACAAATGAAAAGCTTACAATGAACCTCACACCACTAAAACTACAAATATTCTTTTTGGAGTATTTTCTCACTAAAATCTCTCTAGATCTTTTGTATCTTCAGTGTGCCAAAGTTGTTTGAAGTGTCTGACCAACCACTATTTATATAGGACCAAGAAAGTGCCTCATTAATGCTTCCAACGGATAGAAAGTAGCTGAACAGTCAACTAGCCGTTGGTAGTGTCGGACGTCCGATAGCTCTGTTTTATGCGTCCGACAGCAGACAGAGAGTTTAAGACTTTTTCTTCAATTCTTTCGGACGTCCGATAGGCTGGTTTTCTGCGTCCGAAGGTATGATGTAGAACTGGAAATTTTTCTTCAATTCCTTAGGACGTCTGATAGGCTGGTTTTCTGCGTCCGAAGATACTCAATGGTTGTCGGACGTCCGATGCAGTCTTTTTGAGCGTCCGACAGCTTCAGCATACTTTGTCTTCTTCCAATTGCACTTGTTCATGGAATCAAATAATTTCATAACTGAAAATATATCTTGAAAAAATATTAGTATCATCCATTTGTTTTGTAAACATCAAAAGATAGGGATCAAGATCAACAATCTCCCCCTTTTTGATGATGACAAAACAATGGATGTAAAGAAACAAAAATAAGTATAAGCTTCCCCTCAATCATTGCAACCAAAACTTTTAAGAGCCAAACTCATAATCTCATAATAACTCCCCCTTACACATTGCATCCATCTCTCCCCCTTTTTGTCATCATAAGATGAGAGTAATAACCAGCAACCATAATCCAACAACAATAACAGAAAATTCAATATTTCAAACAAAAACAGAGAAATGATAGCAGAATTCAGCAATACCAACATACCAACTTATCACAGAGAAATTAGCAAATCATCGTTAGATCAGAATAGTTCTTTTCTCTCCCTTTTTGACATCATATAGATTCAGTAGTATTAAAAAATATCAGCGAAAACTCAAATCAAAATATCAGAAATATCAAAAGAAGAATATTGTGAACAAGAATCACTGCAATGATTAACAAAATCTCCTACTTGTTAAAGTTAGCATCATGTCTAACTATTCACATGTATTTCATGCCTTTTTTTATATTCTTTCTCACATAGCAATCACTTTTCATGTGATCTTTTTGACAACAGAAATTACACATAATCAGGGAATTATTTATATGAACAGGTTTAATAAATCTTACTTGTCTTCTCCTATGGACAACAAACTCATTTGCAGCAAAATTTATCTTGAAATGAGGTTTTGATTTATTACTTTGAAAACAGTCCTATTTTTTATGTTGAAGCAACTCATTTAAATCATCCATTCTTCTTTTCAAATCATCTTGTTTCCTTTTGAACATTTCACAAAAACTTGTTTTTCTATCAAGATCCAAGTGTAAAGCAGTCTCATTTTTTCTGAAGTAATCATTTTCAGTTTTCAACTTTTTGTTTTGTTGAAAAAGATTTGCATTATCTCGAAGCAAAAAACTAATTTTCTGTTTTAACTCCTTGTTTCTAACATAAGATTCTTTCAAATTATCATGCAATTTTATAATGAAAGATTCAAGATCATCATCATTTTTATCATCACTTTCAAATTGAGAGTTAGAAGATGTTACCTCATCATCTCCAATGGCCATGAAAGCCAATTGAGCAGATTGATCTTCCTCTTCAATTTCACCATCGGAATTGCATTCATTCCATGTGAATTGAAATTTGTTTATTCTTGGTTTTCTTCCTTCTTTCTTCTTCATCACTGGACAGTCACTTGCATAGTGTCCAGGTTGGCCGCATTCAAAGCACTGATCAGTTTGCTTTTTGTTGAACTCTAGCTTCCCTTTGTTTCTCGAGTTGTTGAACTGATTTGGGAATGAATTGCTAGGTCCACCATTTCTGAATCTCCTCTTGTTGAGTATTCGTTTGAAACTTCTTGTGATGAGAGCGATATCATTGTCATCACCTTCCACATCTTTTTCATCTAGGGTGGCAGAATTATCTTCATCTTGTGAGGCTTTTAGAGCAATATACTTTCGCACTTTTGCATCCTCTTCCTCTTGCACCTTAGTCTTAAATTTCAGCTCATAAGAGGTAAGAGAATTAATAAGAGATTCAATAGGCATAGTATTCAAATCTCTAGCCTCCTCAATAGCAGTCACTTTATTTTCCCAATCATTAGACAAGGCATTCAGGATTTTTCTATTTTTCTCACCAAGAGAATATTCTTTTTCCAGCACCTCTAAATCTTTAATGAGATCATTGAATCTACAATACATTTGATCAACATTTTCATGAGGTTCCATCTTGAAAGATTCATACTTTGTAACTAGAATGGACTTCTTTTGTTCTCTAACATTCTCACTACCTTCATGAATTTCTTTCAGTTTGTCCCAAATTTCTTTAGCTGATTTGCAACCCTTGACTCTAATAGATTCATTTGAGTCTAATGCACAATATAACACATTCATGGTTTTTACATTTAAGGTGAGATGAGCTCTATCCACAGCAGTCAGTTCACTTCTTGTTTTCGGTTTAGATGCATGAGTATTTTCATCTATAAGAGAGGCATCATATGGACCTTCACTAATAATAAACCACAATTCGATATCAATAGATTGCAAAAAGATAATCATTCTTTCTTTCCAACTCATATAATTTGACCCATTAAACACAGGTGGTCAAATAACAGAATGTCCTTCAAAAAACATAGCATTATTGGTTGTCATTTTTACTCCAAAGCCGATTGAGTTTAATTTCTAGGAGACCAAGCTCTGATACCAATTGTTAGGCCCGTAAACAACCAATGAGACAAACATAAACAATGGAAAGATCACAAATATAACAGTAAGTAAATAAAAAGAAAAGGATTGCAAACCAATTAACTACCCAACTCCTCTTGAGATTGTAGATTAATTGAAACAAACTACTTCAAGTTGATGAATTACAATCACTCTTGTGTACAAAGGAAGGTTCACCTCCTCCTTGCCCCAAGCAGCACTCGGTCAAGCCAGGACGTTTTACTATCCCTCAGGACAACCCTCACAGAGCTACATGATAAGTGACTAATTTACGTAATAATTGTATGATATTTTATATTATTTTTAGTCACTTTGGGTATATTATTGGAAGAAAATGATTCATTTTGGCTATAATTGGTGAAAAATGCTTTTAAGTGGTTAAATGAGGTTTTTATCACTTTTTACTTGGATTTTGTGTATTTTGACAGTTTTGACACATTTTCGTATTTCGGCTATAGCTTGAGTTACAATGATCGGATTGAGATGATTCTTGAACCAATTTGAAGATAAGAGATAGATCTACAACTTTGGTGAAGACATCTAAATCCAGTTTGAAGGTTTTCCAGGTCAAAAAGCCGAAGTACAGAGTCAATTGCTATTGGTCAAAACTGGAACAAGGCATGGAGCAGGCAAGGGTATTTCAGTCATATCTCAGCCTACACAGATCCAAATGAGGTGATTCTTGATGCATTGGAAAGCTAACTCAAAAGTCTACAACTTTCGTGTTTTAGACATGAGCTGGTTCAGCCTCTAACATCAAGAAAAGATCGGTTGAAATTGGGCAAAAAAACAGAGCAAGCGATCCACACTCGGATCCACTATTCATCCGAACCCTCGGCTGATTCTGGGTTAATGGAACCGAGCTCGGATCTATACGGATCCGAGGCACTGTAGCACCTCGGATCACTGTAGCAGCCCAGATTTACTGTAGCAATCCGGCCGGAATTTGGCCGGATTTATGGCCGGATTCCTGGCCGGATTGTGGTCAGAGAAGTCTGCTTTTTACGCGGAAAACTCAATTTCACCTCCACCAACTCACATGCGATGCTATACATGTGAGAAACATTCCCAGCTGTAAAAGGGAGATGTAATCCTCATTTCTTGACCACCTTTCATCATTAAAGAGCAAAATTCATTGCAACAAAAAGAGAATGGAGTTCATAGCAGAAAAGAAGAGAAGAGAGACATACGGAAGAAGCTTGGAGTCTGCAGAAATGTAGCTCTTTCATCTTCCTAGTGTTAGTTTAGCTTAGTATAGAGTAGGATAGTTCATCCATTCTTGTTATTAGCTAGATGAAGAAGAAGATGGAGGATGAAGAAGGCAAGGAAGAAAGCTCATGTGACAAGGGTTGTATTCCTTCCAAATCTTTATCTTTTGTACTTGATTCCAAGTTTAGTTAATATACAAGTTCTGGATTTTGTGTTTAATATGTGTATCTAAAGTTTAAGCCTTGGGTTTGGTTGAACTTTCTATGATTGTTAGTGTTTATTATTTGGTTATTTGATTGCTATGATTTGAGAAAGTTATTTAGCACTTTGGCTTCTTAAATCATGATTAATCTGGTACCATTGATTGTGATTATCTAAGGTGTTGTTTCTGCAATGAAAATTGAGATTTAACACTAGTTCAAGAGGTGCTAAACATAGGGAGTACACTCACGAAAGTAGAGGTGCACTTATGTGGTTTTTAGTGATTCATTTCATGTAATTTCATTGAAGAAATGAACTTGTAGCTAATTTCATAACCATGAAAATAGGTATGGATTAGTTATGAGTATAGTTGATTCACTACGAAAGTAGGTTTCACATGTTTAAGGAAATTACACTATAACTAGCTTAGATGTAGTACTCAATGATCTAAATATAGCACTTGCATGAGTAGTTAGGGATACCACAACCTAAGGAGCTTTTATTTGTTATTTTGTATAATTTCAGTAGGTTAAATTTGTTATAATTCATTGATAGTCTAAATAATAGAGAAGCTTTAATAATACCGGTAATTGTTCACTCTTCCCTGTGGGATCGACCCGATATATACCCTAAACTACTAGTTGATCTGTATACTTGCAGTGAACGGGTGTAATTCAGTTTTTTAACTTGCATGTATGTAAAAATACCCGTCAAGTTTTTGGCGCCGTTGCCGGGGAAGATTTGGCAATATCGGTGTGAAGAGCAACTTTATTAGTTTAGACATAATATTAGTTATAATGTGAATGTTATTTTCTGTTATTTTTGTATTTTATGTGTATGTGTTTCATTACCTATTTTTCTTACTAATTTTGATTTTGAGGTTGTTTAAAAGCAATTTTAGGTAATGAGAAGGGTAGGTCAATTTGGAGGACAATGCTTGAGAAGTGAAAGATTGGAAATGGATGGTTACCAAGTGCAAAGCTCCTTCAATAGAGGTAACCAAGAATTTACTGAATGTATGTCTTTTGAAGATGGTTTAAGGTGCTTAAAGACTAAATTTGATGTTATGATGTTGCAAGTTCAAATGGACGCAATTATGCATGAAATTGAGCAAAGGAGGAATGCTAATGCTTTTATTTCTTATCATGTGATTTGTGACTTGTGTGGAAGTTATCATGCTACTAATACATGTATGCAAGTACAAAATGTGGATTATTATGATGAATTAGAGCATTACAATCCCTGTTTTGATCAATATAGTGCTAATTGGAGCAATTCTCCTGCTTATGGTTGGGATAATCAATTTACTTATAGTAATTCTTCACATTTTTATGATTACCAACCTGAATGTGTCCAATATGAACCAAAACCATCTTGGGAGTTGGCAATTGAAATGGTAGCTAATGATTCTAAGCCATCTTGGGAGTTAGCTTTAGAAAAATTAGCTAATGCAACTTCCGACCGTTTTGATAGGGTTGAAGAAAGAATAGATGAACTGACTTCTCACTTTAGTAGAATACAAGAGAAATTACACGCATTGTGTGAAGTTATTTCTTCTAATGATGTGCAAAATGATCCTAGCATGAATGGTGGGAATGTTGTATGTGAAAATGGGTTGCATTTTGATGAAAATGATGAATCTCAAGAGTGTTTTAATGAGCAAATATCCATTTCACATGATAATATCTTTGGAACTAACTTTGAACCTCAAGAGGTGAGTTTTAATGACTCATTTTTCACCCCTCTTGAGGAGTGCATTGAAAGTATAGGTTCTAAAGGTATTTCTGCTCAAGATACTCTCATGGCATTCCCTTTGGTAAGTTCTCAAGTGGTGCATATTCAAGGTAATATCTATGAGCCACTTGGGATAGGTAAGTCACTTCCATTTCTCACATCATTAGATCATGTGGCTTTTGCTATAAAGTCACCATTTAATGATCCACCACGACCAAAAATGGTGGATTATTCGCTAACAAAGCCTCCTTGAAAAAATGAGGAGAAATAGTCAAGCTATTGACTTTAAAGAAGCGCTTATTGGGAGGCAACCCAATGTTTGTTTAAGTTCATGTTATTTTGGAGTGATTTTATGTTTAAAGTATGAGTTTGAGTTATTTTGTTATTTTTCATTTGTAGGTTTTGGAAAAAGATGCAAAAGTGACCAAATGAGGTGAAAAGGGCGAAGTTTGATCAAAGATCTCAATACCTCAAATTCAGAAATTATGATTTTTGATGCATTAAAGAGGTGGCAATGGCAAGAGTTCATGCAAATGATCTCAATTGCAAAGGGTGCAATAAGTGAACTCTCCATTCTTTCTCAAATACGGTTGGAAATTCATCACATTGCTATGGATTTGGATCGTGCAAGTCACAAGGGGAGTATTTTCTTTTACTCTTTATTTATTTTCCTTTTCTCACATTGAGGACAATGTGAAATTTAAGTGTGGGGGAGGAAAATACTGGACTTGTATTTACTTGCCATGTGATGATATTTTGTAGATCTAAATGTTTAGAAATGTTAGAATTGTGTTTGAAATGCTTGCCATGTGGATAATTTATTAGAAAATAGGTTTGTTGGCAGGGAATTTTCATCCATTTATAAGGAGAAACTCTATAAAAAATTTTCTAAAATCTTTTCCAATATTTCACTATGGCCCAAAAGTTCTTCAAATTTTTGCATTTTCATTTAAAAAGGGCTAATTTGTTCCAACTTTAAGTGTTTAATTCTTCCAATTGTTGAAACTTTATGTGTATTTTGGAAGTTTAGTGCTTGTTTAACTTGGAAATAGTTATTATGCACTTAGAATTTTTACATTTTAGAAAGTATATTCGGTAAAGTGAGGAAAATTATGCCTATAATTTTACATGTTTAATGAGATTTCTTCTCTTTACTTAATTTTGCAAGTGATTGATATAGTCGATAAAGGTTATATTCCTCCTTTGATTATTCCTATATATTTTCTAAGAGGGAATATCTATTTATTGTCCTTTATTTCTGAAAAAGAAAAAAAAAGTAGAAAAAAAAGAAAAAAAAAGAGAAAAGAAAAGAAAGTAAATAAAAAGAGTTCTACTCCAATGATTCTCGTACCGAGTAACCGGGGGTTGGCATCTACAAATGTCGACATTCGCGTAAAAAGGTACTTGAATTAAGAGTATGCATAGCAACTTGAATAAGTGAAATGTTGAGTAACCGGGGATCTTCACCTAAAAGTGTCGATTTTCGCGTAAAAAGGCATTTTCACTATTTAAGTAAAAATTAGTATGAATAAATCCCTCTTAGTTATAGAATTTTGAGAAGAAGATGATTATAGGAGGAGGAAAGCTATAAATTGACTATGTGATTTGCTTATTTGTAAAATTAAGTTAGGGTAAGAGATTAAGTTTAACTTGTTGAATTTAGGGTATAATTATCTTTCCTTTACTTGATATTATGAGTATTTAGTGTAAATTGAATAATTGTATAATGATTATTTTCCAAGTCTTGAGGAATTAAATTGGACAAAGTGCATATATTGTTTCACCTCTTGAATCATTGCATTTGATTATGTGTGAATTGCTTGAGGACAAGCAATGATTTAAGTGCGGGGGAGTTTGATAAGTGACTAATTTACGTAATAATTGTATGATATTTTATATTATTTTTAGTCACTTTGGGTATATTATTGGAAGAAAATGATTCATTTTGGCTATAATTGGTGAAAAATGCTTTTAAGTGGTTAAATGAGGTTTTTATCACTTTTTACTTGGATTTTGTGTATTTTGACAGTTTTGACACATTTTCGTATTTCGGCTATAGCTTGAGTTACAATGATCGGATTGAGATGATTCTTGAACCAATTTGAAGATAAGAGATAGATCTACAACTTTGGTGAAGACATCTAAATCCAGTTTGAAGGTTTTCCAGGTCAAAAAGCCGAAGTACAGAGTCAATTGCTATTGGTCAAAACTGGAACAAGGCATGGAGCAGGCAAGGGTATTTCAGTCATATCTCAGCCTACACAGATCCAAATGAGGTGATTCTTGATGCATTGGAAAGCTAACTCAAAAGTCTACAACTTTCGTGTTTTAGACATGAGCTGGTTCAGCCTCTAACATCAAGAAACGATCGGTTGAAATTGGGCAAAAAAACAGAGCAAGCGATCCACACTCGGATCCACTATTCATCCGAACCCTCGGCTGATTCTGGGTTAATGGAACCGAGCTCGGATCTATACGGATCCGAGGCACTGTAGCACCTCGGATCACTGTAGCAGCCCAGATTTACTGTAGCAATCCGGCCGGAATTTGGCCGGATTTATGGCCGGATTCCTGGCCGGATTGTGGTCAGAGAAGTCTGCTTTTTACGCGGAAAACTCAATTTCACCTCCACCAACTCACATGCGATGCTATACATGTGAGAAACATTCCCAGCTGTAAAAGGGAGATGTAATCCTCATTTCTTGACCACCTTTCATCATTAAAGAGCAAAATTCATTGCAACAAAAAGAGAATGGAGTTCATAGCAGAAAAGAAGAGAAGAGAGACATACGGAAGAAGCTTGGAGTCTGCAGAAATGTAGCTCTTTCATCTTCCTAGTGTTAGTTTAGCTTAGTATAGAGTAGGATAGTTCATCCATTCTTGTTATTAGCTAGATGAAGAAGAAGATGGAGGATGAAGAAGGCAAGGAAGAAAGCTCATGTGACAAGGGTTGTATTCCTTCCAAATCTTTATCTTTTGTACTTGATTCCAAGTTTAGTTAATATACAAGTTCTGGATTTTGTGTTTAATATGTGTATCTAAAGTTTAAGCCTTGGGTTTGGTTGAACTTTCTATGATTGTTAGTGTTTATTATTTGGTTATTTGATTGCTATGATTTGAGAAAGTTATTTAGCACTTTGGCTTCTTAAATCATGATTAATCTGGTACCATTGATTGTGATTATCTAAGGTGTTGTTTCTGCAATGAAAATTGAGATTTAACACTAGTTCAAGAGGTGCTAAACATAGGGAGTACACTCACGAAAGTAGAGGTGCACTTATGTGGTTTTTAGTGATTCATTTCATGTAATTTCATTGAAGAAATGAACTTGTAGCTAATTTCATAACCATGAAAATAGGTATGGATTAGTTATGAGTATAGTTGATTCACTACGAAAGTAGGTTTCACATGTTTAAGGAAATTACACTATAACTAGCTTAGATGTAGTACTCAATGATCTAAATATAGCACTTGCATGAGTAGTTAGGGATACCACAACCTAAGGAGCTTTTATTTGTTATTTTGTATAATTTCAGTAGGTTAAATTTGTTATAATTCATTGATAGTCTAAATAATAGAGAAGCTTTAATAATACCGGTAATTGTTCACTCTTCCCTGTGGGATCGACCCGATATATACCCTAAACTACTAGTTGATCTGTATACTTGCAGTGAACGGGTGTAATTCTGTTTTTTAACTTGCATGTATGTAAAAATACCCGTCACTACACTCATGAAAGATTCACTCTCAAATGAAAAGCTTACAATGAACCTCACACCACTAAGACTACAAATATTCTTTTTGGAGTATTTTCTCACTAAAATCTCTCTAGATCTTTTGTATCTTCAGTGTGCCAAAGTTGTTTGAAGTGTCTGACCAACCACTATTTATATAGGACCAAGAAAGTGCCTCATTAATGCTTCCAACGGATAGAAAGTAGCTGAACAGTCAACTAGCCGTTGGCAGTGTCGGACGTCCGATAGCTCTGTTTTATGCGTCCGACAGCAGACAGAGAGTTTAAGACTTTTTCTTCAATTCTTTCGCACGTCCGATAGGCTGGTTTTCTGCGTCCGAAGGTATGATGTAGAACTGGAAATTTTTCTTCAATTCCTTAGGACGTCCGATAGGCTGGTTTTCTGCGTTCGAAGATACTCAATGGTTGTCGGACGTCCGATGCAGTCTTTTTGAGCGTCCGACAGCTTCAGTATACTTTGTCTTCTTCCAATTGCACTTGTTCATAGAATCAAATAATTTCATAACTGAAAATATATCTTGAAGAAATATTAGTATCATCCATTTGTTTTGTAAACATCAAAAGATAGGGATCAAGATCAACACAAACCCATTGGACAGACTTCAATGATGCTTAAAAGAAAAAATCAACAGGGAAATGGTGAATGAGAGGGCATACTATTTCCAGTTGGGAGGGAGCTTCTTGGTCTTTTTGTAGTAACGAGCGAGGCGGTGAATCCTGCGCTCCACCAGAATCAATCTGAACTTCGAATCCTTGTCCTTCCTGTTCCTCTCCAAATGCTTCCTAATTGCGATGGCCTTCTTGATCAGATGGTATAGATCCTCTGGAATCTCAGGTGCAAACCCTACCCTCCGAACCAGAAAAAATCACTAATATTGTTATAAAAAATTTAAACAAAATAATGCGAATGCAATAAGAAAAATGATATTGAATTGGCGGTCTTTGAGATAGTTGGCGCAGAATGTGGGAATTTTTTCTCACTATGGACGGCAACACCAAGCTTTTGGCCTAATGCACAATAATTTGCAATACTGCATACGAAATAAAACACACCTTCCTCCATCAATGCAACACTTGCCGGGCCATCCCAGAAAACCTTAAAGGGATTGTCTGCACTGCAACTCTCGTACTCTCTTCTTGACACTTCCATCACATTATGAAGCCCTGAATCAAAGTCAAAATCTGCATAACCCCAAAAAAAAGAAAAACAAAAACAAAAAAAGCCGCATATCAGTGCCAAGATTAAAGTGTTGTAACCTAAAATTGAAATGATTGATTCTCGAATCTCAATCTGTACAAGTGACAAGTCATTGCATTTACAAAGAGTGTCTCCTGTCTGGAAAAAGTGGGAAGAAGACCAGTTAGTATAGAAGTCATTGGTTGTGGAGATGGACCAAAAGGAGTCTCCCACAATGTATTCTAGGCCAAAAGACTGAATCAACAGTGAAGGAAGAATGATGAATGCTGGTGAAATTAAAAGGCGGGTAGGCATTTTTCGATCTTGGATAAGAATTAAATATACCGTGAGCCTTGAGGATCCCAAATTCCCACTCCACCTAGCACCACTTAACCCACTATTTCTCTCACCAGCAGCTACTCATAGAAACATCATACACCCAATTCCACTCCCTCCATCACTATCCAATTATTGGGGAAAAAATTTAGGGCAAATTAATTGGGAAAAAAATTAGGGAAACAAGGTTTGCAAATTAGTGCAAACCCTGCCCTCCGAACCAGAAAAACTCCTTCCTGAGCCTCTGGACATTGCTGGAGTCGTCGACCTTGTAGAACTAGAGGACGACAGCCTTGGCCTTCTTCTTCTTGGGCTTGGTGTAGGGTTTTCTTCTTGCGCTTCCTGGAGCCACCACGGAGGCAGAGGAAGAGGTGTATGGTCGACTCCTTCTGGCTCCTTCCAGATGTTGTAGTCGGCTAGGGTACCACCGTCCTCCAGCTCCTTGCCGACGATGATGAGGCTCTGCTGGTCCGACTGCTGCCTCCGCTGCTGCTCGGGAATCGGGAAACGAATAAAGGGGGTTGGGAATAATGGGGTTGATTGAGGGATTGAGTGTGTGAGGAGTACAGATGGCATCTGGATGTGGGGACTGGTCGACTGGGGAGTAAGAGTGGTTGCTTTTCTTAGTGTATGGTACCCGCGCCATTTTTTTCATTTTTAGTTTAAACAAATTTCGGGTATTGGTCAATCAAGACAATTCAAGTCAATTTTAGGTTCAATTTTTATTTAAATTTACTAATGTATTTCTAATCACTACTTAACATATTTATTAAAAAATTATAATGGATGAAAAATTTTTGCTAAATTCAAAGAACTGGTAAATGTTCTCTTTCTCAAGTTATAATAGTTTATATAGTTGTTCTAACTAGAAACTTTCATTAATTTTTTCCAGTTAAAAACGTATTATTATTTGAGTAACTATGAATAGTTTAATAAATCATCAAATTTAAAAAAATTAAATTAATATTGAGGCTCACAATTAAATAAATGGATTAGAGATTTTTCAAGTTAGTGATGATACTATGTTGTCACTAACTATGCTATAGTTTTACTGATAAAAATTGGTCGTCAATAAATATAAACAGTGACAACAATAAAAAGTTGTCAAAGAAAGAGGTAGAATTACTGACAACTTTTATCAAGTTGTCACTATCGTAAAACTCGCACCTTCCAAGTCCCATGGCGCGAAGTAGTTTTGTGACGACAATTAAGGGTTGTCACTGAAAACTTAGCTGCTTGGAGTCAATAGTGACAACCTTCATTGTCGTGACTAAATAACCTCATTTTGTGACGACTTTTTGTTATCACTAGAAAATGTTGTCACTAATGACCTTTTTTCTTGTAGTGTTACAAAAGATCATATATTAAATTCTAGTGTTATTGATATTTAATCTTCTAGGGGCATTAACTCCCCCCAACAGAAAGGATTTGTTAGGGGGCGGAATATAACGAAATATTATATGCTGGCCCAAGAAGTGATGTCGGGTATTGGCAAAACCTCTAGAGGGGGTAATGTCACGTTAAAGTTGGACATGTCTAAGGTATACGATAAGGTGTCATGGCTTCATATTATTCATGTGTTGCGAAGGTTTGGATTTGGAGAGCAATCCATAGACAGGGTATGGCGGTTGCTTTCTAATGTGTGGTTCTCAATCATTATCAACGGTGCCTCACATGGTTTTGTTAAGTCGGCTAGGGGCTCGTCAGGGAGACCCGTTGTCGCCAGCATTATTTGTCATAGGAGCTGAGGTGCTGTCGAGAGGTCTAAATAACCTTGCGTTACAATCAGCATTCGTAGGGTTTAGAGTTCCACACGGTTGCCCTCCTATCACTCACTTGGCTTTTGCTGATGATGTAATTATATTTACGAATGGCTCATCCATTTCACTGCAGCCCATTATGCAGGTGTTGGAATTGTATCATAAGTCTTCAAGTTAGCTAGTTAACGCTCAAAAGAGTGGCTTTTTGGTTCATCTGTCAATGACACCGTCTCGACGAAGGATGATTGAGTGGTCACGAAGTTTGCCAGGCAATCCTTTCCAGTTCGCTACTTGGGATTCCCATTGTTCTTAGGCAGGTGTAGGTCGTCGTATTTTGAGGAAGTGAGCCAAACTATTCTGGGAAGGGTGTTGTCTTGGAAGTCAAAGCTTCTCTCACCAAGCGGGAAAATGTGACAGCCCCACCTTCCCCTAAGGCGAACCAAAGGGGTTAGCGGACTGCCAGGACTAACGGTTCAGTTTACGTCGATCTATTACGTTCCGAAACTTACCATTGCGCGCAAACAAGTCAAAATCACAAAATAAAAAAATGAAAATCAAAGCCGAAATTTATCCAAACCACGGCCAAGCATATCTATACATTGGAAATCAACATTTACAAGCCAAACGGCAAACCAAGATATTCGTCTAGTTTATACATGTACCAAAAGCCATTTAGACACCACACATTGGTGGAAACAAACACTTAGGGTTTTTACCCTCAAGGAGCTATTCAAAATACATGTACAAGAGCTCAACTTGTCATCCAACTATCACAATCTTTCCAAAAGTTTCATTTTCCTGTAAGGAAAACAAATGACACGGAATGAGTTAAAGCCCAGTGAGCAACTATCACAATAGCAGTTAAGATCACATAAGCATAACTATTCAATTCAAGTATGCAATTCCGAAATAAAGCAAATTAGTGAAAGGATACGGTCGGCTCTCAAGAGCCCATTTCCTCGCTTATATTCTTGATCCATCCTCATTGACCCTCCGTCAATGTTAAAAGAATAACCAACCGTAGACAACTCTTTACTTCCATTCCTTCCACCCAACATACCCCAACCGGGCCCGCACTCCATTCAGTCATTTTGGTAATACTCGAGTTTACCGGAACCGAGAGTCTCATTACTACAAGGTTCCTCAGTACAGTCCCCGTGGCATGACAATTTTCACGACCAAGCCCTCGCCGGCTCGATCCAATTGACTACCAAACGGGGTTGAGCTCAGTAATACAGTAAGGCCGTTGGACAATCGTCCAAACGACACCAATTCAGTTTCCATGAATGGAATTCAATGTACCATATAACCAGTGCAGTATTACAGTAATACGGTAAATAGCCATGAATGAAATCACAAGGGGTGAGGGCGGTCAAGTACACCCTCACCTCAATCACTTCCAATAATCAATTAAGCCTTCAAGGTATCAAATACACATAGAGCAAAGCCATATTATAACAAGTAAGTGAGTAGTATACTCACCAACCAAGTAAGTGGTATTCATGCACCACGATCACCAAGCCGTCGTGCACTACCTTCACGCCCTAGAATCATGCAAACAAATGCAATGAGACTCGATAACGAGTCATATAGCCATGCCAATTACAACTCCAATAGGGTTTTATAAACATATACAAGCATGATAGCAAACCAGAAATTAAGAAAGGGCTTTAACTTAGGCCTTGAGAAGAAAACTGGATTTGACCTCATAATGCGGTAATGGCACAACTCTCACTACAATTATCAGATGGGGGTGTAAGACCCACCATTTTGAAGCCAAGAAACAGAGCTACAACAATGTAGAAGGTCACTCAATCCAGTTCCTAACACAACTAGGTCAAATATGCAAAATACTATACCAGAATTCCCAAAATAGGTTTGCAAATCACACAAAACTGTAATTACTATAACTCAGTCTATACAAGTCCAAATGCCAAAATTCCAAAGGCATATGTTAGCTAAGACATCCAGCTACATTTCATCAGAAGACACCAACTTCAAAATCCAAACCAATTCCAGTCAAACCAAACGATTACAAGATCAGTTTTCACATTCTGAGCAACCCTGGACAGCAACAGTAAAAACGACATAACTCACTCTACACAAATCCAAATGACCTGAAATTTTGCAGGCACTTCAAACTCATCAATACCTACAACTTTCATGTTTTGAGCAAAGTCCAATTCGGCCTCTAACTCTATGATCTAAAACCGGACAGAATTAGGGAATTATGAACCCTAACTTTCCATTTTTCCATCCAAATCCAAAATTGATTGCATTTATCAAAAATTCACACCTACTAGAGTCATTTTAAACCATGACCATTCATCATACAAGGCCACAACATCCCATTCATATTAAACCAGAAAATTCATCATAAAATGGAAAACTTCACCAAAACTCTTCAAATCAAGAAATAAATCACATATTCCATCACTCAAGCTACTTCTAAGCATAACATAAACATCATTAGGTGTAGTAGAGTGTTCTAGCATCACTTACCAAGTAACAAGAGAGATAGGGATTGTAGACACCTTGGCTCTTCAAAACAACTTCACTAGACCACTCACTATCACTAAAAGGAAAGATTTTATGGAGTAAAATGGATGTAAGCTAATGTTTTTGGGTGATTTGCACCAAGTAGAAGCTTGAAAGTTGATGGAGTTCTCTTCCTTTTGGAGCTTGAGAGGGCCGGCTATGGTGAAGAAAGAATGAGGAAATTTTAATGAATTTTGAAGATATTTAACCTTTGGTCAAAAAAGTCAAAAATGTGAATAGTAAATCATAAAGTCCAACCAACCACCAAGTGACACATGGCACTCCATTAATGCATGTCAATCCTTTTCTTTTCCTCTCACATCAATCATATCACACACTCTACTTATCTCGTAACACCCGATAAAGTTTACACAGTATCCAAAACTTAACCTTATTGGCCGAATTTTTCCGAACTTTTCGCACTAGTGGGTCCCACGTCCAATATATATTCTTAATTTTCTAAAAATTCTCCAATACTAGAAAAATCATTTAAAAACTATAATTACTCATAAAATTCACCAGGAAAATATTCCTAAGCCAGAAAATGCAGAAAACATGCAATTAAGGGGAAAATAAACCCTAGGAAAATAATTAGGATTTTACGGGTTCTCACAGAAAATAATCCTGATTAAACATGCCTTAGCATCTATTCCCGTACATTTACTGTCGGTTGCAGTGTTGACTAGCTCGGTATTCACAATGATAGAAAAGGTTTGTGCAAATTTCTTGTGGGGATCAATGGCTGAAAAATCAATGTTCCATTGGATACAATGGCCTCAGTTGTGCTACCCAGTGGAAGAGGGTGGCACAGGATTTCGAAGACTTAGGGATATTTACAAAGCCTTTTCATGTAAGTTATGGTGGAGATTTCGGACTAGGTCTTCGCTTTGGGCAACATATCTGCAAGCCAACTATTGTCAAGTGACATTGAGTTTATCTGCTACGGATATTTGGAGACGAATGTTGAATGTTAGTCGGCAAGTGGAGTTGTCAATGTTAGGGCAGGTTAATGAGGGATCCTGTCACTTCTGGTATGACAATTGGTTTAGTAGTAGTGCTTTATTTCTCAGATTGATAGTCATCCCGGATCTCACCTTTAAGGACTTTATCACAAATGGGGAATGGGATGTACAGCTGTTGTCTCGAGCCTTACCAAAAGGGATTATCCCTTCAATCTTACAACAATCGATTCCTGAAGATGGTCGTGCAGATAAGGTTGGTTGGATGCCGATGACATCTGGGAAATTTACATTAGCTTTGGCTTTTTGTGAGGTTCATCAAGCCAGCAACACTTCTGGTATTCTATCACATGTCTGGCACCCTCGAATTCCATTAAAGGTGTCCTTTTTCATGCTAGATTATTGATGGGAAGGTTGCCGTTGGCGGATACGCTATGTCAGCTTGGTTTTCAAATGCCTTCGAAATGTCTTTATTGTCAGAATCCATCCTGTGAATCTATTGAACATGTGTTTTCTATGGAACAAGCTGCCATGGAGGTCTAGGGATATTTTGGTAGTGTGTGTGGAGTAACCTATATAGGGTCCCTACTGCGAGTTCGAACAAGTGCGTGGTGGTTTTTTGAGCAGAAATCGGAGAGGAAGCATTTTTTGTTTACAATTCTCCCTAGTCTCATTTGCTGGCATATTTGGAAGGCTAGAAATAAAGCCATTTTTTAAGGCAAACCAATGCAATGGGTAGCCATTTCTCAAGCCATTTTCAGGGAGGTGAAAATGATGGTAGAGATTCATTTTAAGGGCAAAGTTGGGGTACATACATTTCAGCAGTTATATGATTGGTCCTCTCGACCAACGCCACTTTTGGATTTAAATTGGTACGTTGGATAGTGACGGAGGTTGGGGTGCTAACGCTGAATATGGATGGGTGCTCAAAGGGCAACCTAGGAACGGGCGGTGGTGGTGGAGTCTTGCGTGATTCATTAGGAAGTCCTCTATTTGCATTCTCGACTTTTCTTGGGAAAGCCTCCGGTTTATGTGCGGAGACTCTAACCCTTTTTATTGGGCTTATTGGGCTTCACGTGTGTGCTCAGAGGGGGTTTGGCAATGTGTGTGTCCAATTAGATTCCTTGGTTTTAGTGGGGATTCTTCAGAGGCAATTTCAGTGTCCTTGGCACATCCGAAGGAAGGTTTGGCAGATTTGGCAGTTGCTGGGTGATTCTTCTCGGGTGGTTCATTGCTACAGGGAGGCGAACAAAGTTGCTGATATCTTATCTAATGTGGGAGTTACTCACCCTGAACAGCAGGTTAGGGTTTACGAACACATACGTTTGCTTGCACAGTTGGCTCGTGGTGAAATTCGGCTAGATAGATTAGGAATGCCTTCAGTTAGGAAGTCAAAGATCGTATAGTTTTTGTGTTCTGTTCTCAAAATGCGACTTGTGGTAAGGCCTTGATCACTATTGTAATTTCAATTCTAATAAATAAAATACGGGGTGGCACCCATCCCCGTGTACCGGGTTAGCCGTTTAAAAAAAAAAGAAGTTATTTTCTGTTCCTAAATCACAAAACAGTGCTATGTGATTTAATATAAAAGAACAGCAATGGGAAGGTAATCTTTTGGTATCCGAGAGTAATAGTTAGAAGTGGCAAAATGGATTCATATCCACCAATCCATCCATATAAATCAACCTTAAATGGATTTGAATGATCCATATAAATTTAATGGTTTTAAATGGATAACCATTTAAATCCAATTATGTTGGTGGAATTAAATGGATTATCCATGTCATCCATATACATCTATTTAACTTAAAAAACAGTCAACATAGATAGGATTGACTAGGAGCTAATTAGTGTTTACAAATCTTTTTGGGTGGATTTTCTTATTTTTTGTTTTCATTAGTTGCGTGAATCAGAGCTAAACCGTATTGCTCATGCAATCTAATAACTGGACACGTCACTTGTACGTGTAACAAGCATTAGTGGGCCCAGTTACCAAAGAGACCCACTTATTTGGGCAAGATCTGTGTTAAGGTGAAATAGGATGAGATTATACAATGTTGCACCTTCCAATTAGATGATATTTCTTCTTGGGAAGATCCAATCAAGTGACTTAGCGACATGTGATGCAACGTACGGCTATTGATGGGTTTTGGTGGGTCCAGTTAAAATAATTTTTATTTTTTTAATTCTTTTATTTATAAAAAGAATTTTTTTAACGAGTGCCCCGCAACATTGGTTAAGATACATAAATGACACCTTTTTTTTTTTTTAATAAGTGGAAGGTTTTGAATCCAAATCTTCATACTTACAATCCCTCTCCCCTTATTACCCAACCCAACTATCCAAAAAAAAAAGACACCTAATTTACTAAGTAATATAAGGTAGCTTGTATATCAATGGTATAATAAGGAGTTTTATACATTTTTAGGTACTACGTGCACATGTGATGAAAATATTTTACTTGTCAAATAATATAAAATTTCTTATTAGAACTCCACTTTTATTCAAGGCATCCCTCTTGAACAGGAGTGCAAAAAATTGGAAACGTAAACTTCTTTTCACTGTAAAACCGTATTCAATTCATCCAAAAGTTATAAAAATGTAGCCAAGTTCTTAATTGTTCATTATTTTACAAAATGATACTTAAAGTAATGATGAAAGGTTAAATTGACCACAATAGTTAAATTTTCTTGGAACTAAACTAATTTTATGAAGAACTAAAATAGAGTAGTAGTACAAGCATTTGTTATTACCAAAAGGTTTTAGGTGATTTAATGATAGAACTTTGGGGATCTTAAAAAAACATTTGGATAAAAAACATTTGGTTCTTAAATTTAGGATTTGGGAGAGTAAATGGATAAATGGATGGATCATGGTTTACACTATCCATTTAAATGACATCCATTTAGATCCATTTATTAAATGGTTTTAATTGGATTGAATCAATTTGATCTACTATCCATTTAACTAAAACCATTTATCAACCATATATCCATTTTGCCACTGCTAGTAATAGTCTTAATTATTTGAACCTATAAAACCGAGGAATATTTTGCCACTATAAATGTTTAGCACAAACCACCTTGTATCAAATATTAAATTGACACAGTTTATATCAATGTCTTAGTAAAAGGAAATTTGTTGTTATACTGAGAATGGCTTCTTGACTGTGCATTATCTTCCATCAAGGAAATTAGCAAGAACTATTATAACAACCTCTATGATGTGGTTTGTGAGAACTTGCAAATTCCTTACATATTTCTTGAAAATTTCCTTTTATTTGAAAATTATTTGAAAATTATTATTCTATACCATATTGCTACTTAATTACCCTAGAAAAAGTGCCCAAAGTCATAGGAAATTAGGGTTTTCCTATTCGTTTTCAATTCAAGGTGAAATAAGAATTTTTGTGTATCCGTCGTATAATTATCCGGTACGGAGCGAGGATCAAATTTGGTGCTTAAGAGTGACTTTTGGATGAGGAAATATTATATGATTAGAAGTGATAATAATAAGTTAGTGATTAGAAGTTAAAAACCCAAGTATATGTGATTTAAGGACAAACGGCTTGGACCGACGGGTGTCGCGCGCTACCGATTTAACCACCACTTGATCACCACTTTCTTGCCATACAAGCTTATCACTAATTGAGCAAAATATCTTCCCTCTCATGGTTATCTCTTGACCAAAATATGTGGCCAAAATGCAAGGAGAAGAAAGAGAAATTTTTGTGGTTGTAATTAAGCCAAGTGTTGGCCAAACTTGTGGCTTAGATTAATCCTGATCTCTTGTCTTCTTAACTCCCTAAGAACAGCCTTTCTTCTTCATTTTTTCTGCTCCATAGCCGAGACAAGAGAGAAAGAGAAAGACAAAGAGAGTTCATCTTGTTCTTCTCCAAATCTTAAAAAGTTTCTTCTATTCGCGCAAATCTACTCCGATTAAGTTGTTATCTAGCACAAGGGCTACCTACCGGTGTAATTTTCTTGAGGAACAAAGGCCTTAAACACTTGTTTCCAGTCTCCTTGGAAAGGTATACATGCTAGAACCTTGACTCTCCGATTAAATTCGTGATTAGTTGCTAAATATGTCACATATGGTTGAATTATTGATGTATGTGGTGAAATAGAGGCTTGGATCATGATTTTCCATTTTTATTGGAATTTTTACAGCTTTCCTATAATTTTTCTAGTGCTTAAAAAATTGGGGCTTTGATGTTTATAATCTGATATGGGAAGTTAAGGTAGTGAAGCAAGCCAAAAATAAGGAAATTAGCAATTGATTGCAAGAATCCCAGATTTCTGGAAAATTTCAGTTCAGTTCTGCCCGGTTTTAGTACTCATAGTTAAAGGCCGAATTAGGCTTGGTCTAAAACATGAAAGTTTTAGAGAATGATATTTTATAGGTGACTACAAAATTTCAGTCCAATCGGAGTAACGTAGACTGAGAAAAGGGCAAAATACGCTTGCTGCCCTAGGATGCATTCCAGTGACCCGTGTTCGACAATTCATCCAGTTAATCATGTTTGTTCACTATGATCCATACTGATTTAGCCAATGGCCAAAACATGAAAGTTTTAGTATTCTGTCTTAGCTTTTAAACGCCTCTAAGAATACCTTAATCGGACCTTGGTAACCTGAGATATAGCCATTTAAAGGTAGTGCAGTTAATTAGCCGACTAGTTGGATTTTGGTTCTGTAAATTGGGAATTTGACAAGGTTGCATTGGAAACTGGACTAAGTGATCGTCATGAAAATTGTAGCCCTATGTCTTAGTTTTGAAACGGCATAAGATTCATCCCAATCCGATAAGCGTAGCCTCGGATGTGTTCTTTCCACAACCACACGTCAAATCTGTCTTTTGCTAGATTGCATTTCCGCACTTGTTATTAGTTTAATTTTTGCTCTTATATTGTTTTGAGCCTATGGAATGGCTATTGACTTGAATCTATGATATATATGACTTTGGGATTGGTTGAGGAAAAATAATGAAGCCATAAATGGCTGGAAAATAGGTAAACACAAAGGGCGTGCTGCCCAAATTTTCGCTTAAGAGCTAAGTTTCTATTTGAACTTATATATTTTCGATTGGCAAATCCTATGACTGTTTTTCCATCTTAAAACATGATCCTTCTTCAATTCGAAACTCCAAATATTTACTTACTCTTACCCAAATAAAGAGGAGTGGTTTAGGGTTTTTCTTGGGTATTTTGTCCTCCCTTTTACATGAATTTCGTTAAGGCATTTAGTCTATAATATCTACTTGAATATGAGATGATTTTGAATCATATAAACGATTCCGAAAATAGTATTTCTTAGTCTATCTAGTTGGATTCCGACTTGTCGTTAGTTCAAGGATTTCCATTGAAAAATTTTATAACCCTTTTGAATTTGGTTTCTCGCTTGGATTACAAAACCCTAATTATTTCTGACCACAGATTCAAATACCCTCTTTTCACTTAAGAATCATCTTTATACGTCCTACTAGTAATTAGTCGGACTTCCTTTAATTTTACCTAGCTGATTTACTAGATAACTTGTAATATGTTCTCTTGCTTAATTTTAGGTTTCATTGGTGATTGAGGAATTGGACGTTATTTTGCTTGTATAGGTGAGTGTTCCTTGTTTGTTATATTCTCTTTGACTTCATGACTTGTTATTGTTTGATAATGTGTGAAGTGTTTCCAATGATTTCCAAAACGAATTTTCTAGGCGAGCGTGTACTTTATCGCGTTCGACCTAAATGAAACGTGAAATTTTCAACGATTTAATGATTGAAACATTACTTGTGCATGAATGTAAGCCTTTTTGGGCTGAACCGACCACTGCCCCTTGTTACCGGTCGACTCGAGCCAGAAGCGGACTCGGTCGGGCGATTTGGTGACCTGGGTGAACGTTTTGGTATACTTGAGTATTACCTTGAAGTCTGGTGGAGCCTAGCCAATGTCCGGGAAGGGGGTGAATGAAATGAATGAACGAATGAATGAATGAGGGGTTTTATTGACAAAAATGCATTTTCAAATGATTGAAGGTATAAGGGAATTAAAGGAGAATGAATGAATGGCTCCTTGAGAGCACGTATCCTTTTAATGATTGTATTTATCGCTTTGTATTGTAAATGTTTTCTTGAATTATGGGTTAATGTATTGGGTTTATTACTTGTATATGTGTTCGGAACCTCACTGAGCTTTCAAGCTCATCCCTTTAGTTTTGTTTTCCTTAACAGGGGACGGCGAGTAGGATGAGAGCATAGACTAGCCAGTTTAGTTCTGTTGTAATGGTTCTCGCCCTAGTGCTTGGCACGGGCTGAACGTATGAAGGATTGAGAACCTTTATATATTCGATGGTTATACTCTCTTTTGGGATGGCAATGTATATATATAAGTTCCGCTTTAAGTTTTGGATAGTTGCCTATTTATTCTTGTGGTTTTATTCCGATTTTAATTGAGAACTGAAGTGATCGACTGAGTCCTGGCGAGAGTTGGGCAGGCGACCCGCCGAACCTTGGGGTACGCCCTAGGGGGAGGTGGGGCCGTCACATGGTTAATTAGCAAAAGCTTTTGAAACATTGAAATTTCCCCTATTTTACGAGTACAAATGACTTAAATTAGTATTTTGCTAAATGGAAATTACTTTTTAAGAAGATTAGATTACACAATGTACAATTACGCTATTTTTCAGAGTAAATTCTGTCCATATGATACATTATCTTTTAAAAAAAATTGGTATCAGCTACCAAACATGATTGCTTAGTGATATTTTTTGACGTGATGAAACATTTGTTAAAGAACTTTTTTTTCTTTTTTTACATGATGAAACATTCACTGCTTTTATCATTATAGATATTAACAATTACTAAGTTGCCAGTGATAAATAATTTCTTTTTTAGTGTCCACATTTCATATTAAGTGGTATCATAGTTTTTTTTTATTTTTTTAGTATAAACTTACTTTTTATGGTACGTTATACTTTACTAAGGAAAACTCATGAAAAGAAGGGAAATTTGTTTGAACTATTATAGTTTTTATTATAAAACTAATACTAATGTAATGTAAGATTTGTGTTGTTTATATAGTGGGCATTATGGTAAGAAAATCAAGAAAACTAATGAACTGAAGAAAAAGAAAAGAGAAAAATAAACAAGAAATAAGAAATATTCTTTTATTCACTCATATGAACTTGAGTTCTCTATATCAGATACAAGAGAGGATGACTCCTATTTATATGGGAGTACAAAAGAGTTCAAAATACATCAACTGACTACAATTCTTATGAAGATAGTGATAAATTGTTAATATTTAAGGGATGAGATGAATGCAATAGACATATAATTATGAATAAATTTTATATACACTGTCAATGTATACATTGTCATAGTTGGATGGATGATACATGAGCAAATTTTGAATTTCAAATTCAAATTTTGTACATGTGTCATCTATTTAATGGTGATAGTACATACACTGATAGTGTATATAAGATTAATTCTATAATTATTTGATTATTTTATAACACTCACTCTTGGATGTGTATTACACAAAGAATATGTCATGTTAAAACTTACTAGAAAAAGCTCAGTAGGAAAAAATTTCTAGTGAAGAACAAAAGAGTACACTATCCTGCATTTTAATTTCTACCCCTAGTCCAAACATCAGCAGAGATCTTTTAACTGATACATTCCAATACTTTTCACTAATTTCTGAAGCATCATAGTTGGCAATGTCTTGGTAAATAAATCTGCTAGATTATTGCTAGATTGGATTTGTTTCACATCAATTTCATATGTTTTTTTTGGAGATTATGAGTAAAAATGAATTTTGGTGAAATATGTTTCGTCCTATTTTCTTTAATATATCCTTCTTCCAATTGATTAATACAAGATGTATTAGTGTCATACAATGTAATTCAAGGATTTTCCTTTTCGGATAGTGCTATGGTATCGATATTGTTAGGTGACTTAATATAAAATAATAGTAGTTGACCTGAACATCCGATTTTCTTTTCTTTTGTCACAGTTCATAGCTTTTTGCATCCTTTTTTTCTGAATTAAATAATACATCCAAAGGTACATGTAACTTTTCCAACTAAATTGGTAAGATTGTCTTGTAAAATAGTAAGTTTTAAGTACTTAACAAATTTACTTTTTTAATATTGAATCTTACCATTTATATAATGAATTTTACTATATTTTTGGTCAAACTTACTCACTTTAGCAATAGGTAAGTTTTTGAGGTAAATTAGTAAGTTTGTCCAACGGAGTAGCAAATTTCAAAAATTACATTTTTATTAGTAAAACTTACTATTTATCTAACAAAACTTACTATTATTTTGATTAAACTTACTAGTTTAGTTGTACGTAAGTTTTTCAAGTAAAACAGTAAGTTTGTGCAATAAAAAGTAAATTTCAAAAATTACCTTTTTATTTGCCAAATTTACCATTTATCTGCAAAACTTACTACTGATCTCATTAGACTTACTAATCTAGTTGTATGTAAGTTTGTCAGGTAAAATGGTGAGTTTGGACAATAAAGTAGTAAGTTTTAGTCAACCATATAAGTTACCTTTTTAATGCACAAACTTTCTAGTTGTCTTCCAAAACTTACCATAATTGTAAAGAATTTACTAACCTAGCTTTAAGTAAGTTTCACAAATATATTGGTAAGTTTGTGCAATGAAATAGTAATTTTGTAAAACTTACTAATTTACCATTTAATTTGTAAACCTTACCATTTTTAACAAAACTTACCATTATTTGAATTAAACTTACTAATTATAGTTGTTGTAACTTTCTTAAGTGAAATAGAAGTTTGTGAAATAAAGTAGTAAGCTTGGACAATTCACCAATTTAACATTTTATTTGTAAAACTTACCATTTTTTAACAAAAACTTACCAATATTTCAATTAAACTTACTAATTATAATTGTTGTAACTTTCTCAAGTAAAATGGTAAGTTTGTGAAATAAAGTAGAAAGTTTGAACAATTCACCTATTTACCATTTTATTTGCAAAACTTACTATTTTTCAACAAAAATTTACTATTATTTGAATTAGACTTACTAATTATAAGGGTTAATTCCACTTTGTCCCCCCAAACTTTGGACGATTATCCACTTCAGTCCCTAAATTTCAAAATGGGACACTTAACTCCCTAAACTTATAAATACTTCCCAATTAAGGAAAATTGTTGACAGAATCCTGAATGCCGTTGGTGGTCGAAGTGTCCCATTTTATAAGTTTAGGGATTTAAGTGTCCCATTTTATAAGTTTAGGGACTTAAGTGTCCCAATTTATAAGTTTTAGGGATTTAAATGTCCCATTTTGAAGTTTAAAAATTGAAGTGGGTAATCGTCCAATATAAAGTAGTGAGCTTCGTTGGAGAAGTAGTAACACTCGGTATTTAAAGAGTAAATTTCATATCAACTTATAACTTACCAATTTTATTACCAAAATTGCCATATTACCACCTGATGTTCCTTTGAATATTGGAAACGTAAATGAACAGTAGTGCAATTGTCACTAAATATATCAATCTTGGATGTGGGGACCACTGTTAAGTGGTTGTACCAGTATTTTAATGTAAAATATTCACAAGTTATGGTAACAATCGGCACTGTAGCATTACCACTATTTTTCTGAATATAATGGGTCATTTATCTTAACCAAATACATTCTCAATCGACCTCATGTATTGCTATTATTTCAGTATGATTTGAAAAGAGGTAGGTATAGATTGTTTTGTAAATCTCCATGAAATCGCTGTACTAATATATATAAATAAATAGCCAGTTTGAAACTTTACTTTATGTGGGTTAGATAAATATCTAACATCTGTATAACCAAATAATTTAGGTCAAGAGTTATATGAGTAATATAACCCAAGATCAATTATTCTTTAGGGATAGTAAAAAATATGTTTTATACCATTCCAATATCGTCTAGTAAGAGAGAAACTAAATCTTACTAATACATTCACAGAAAATTATATATTCAATCTTATACAATTAGTAAGATATATTAGGGCACCAATTATAGTAAAATATAGTACTTCAGAACCAAGGATCTCTTCATCTTTCTCTTTGGAACTAGAGGGATCTTTAACATGATCAAGTAATCGAACAACCATTGGGGTACTTAATGAATGTACTTTGGCTATATAAAACTGCTTTAATATCTTCTAAGTATAAATAGTTTGGTGAACAAAAATCCTATTTTTCAAATATTCAATTTGTAAACCAAGGCAAAATCTGGTCTTTCCAAAATCTTTGATTTCAAATTCTTTCTACAAATATCCACTACCTTTTGAATTTCTTCAAGAGTTCCAATTAAATTCAAATCATCAACATGTACAACAATAATTACAAAAATTGATACATTTTTTTTATAAAAATACATGTGTATATTGGCCCATTTGTATAGCCTTTCTCACACAAACATTAACAAAAAACGGTTTTACTACATACATCCAAATTAGTTAAATTCATACAAAGATCTTTGTAATTTGATAAAATACATTTGTTTAGGATTTGATTTACATGCTTCAAGCATATTAAATCCTTCAGAATTTTTTGTATAGACATCATCATGTGACGCCCCCACTTCTCCCAAAGGCGAACCAAAGGGTATTTGCGGGATGCCTGCCCAACTCTCGCCAGGACTCACGCAAAACATTCGAACTTGTTACTAATCTAAATGTCATAAGTACAACAACATAAATATAATGATGCGGAAGCGTTCAAGTTAACCATGGTCATCCATTATCCAACCCGTACATCAGGTGTTCAAAATACAACCTTAAACCCAAATTTACCTCATGCCCAAGTACTACATTCCAATTACAAAAGTACAACCCAAAACCTGGAGTCATAGTCAAAATGATGATAGAAACCCTAAACAAAAGTACATTAAGAGGGTTTCTCCAATACGTCCCCGGATCCAGTCCTGTTAAGGAAAACAAATCTACAGGGTGAGCAAAACGCTCGTGAGGCCAAGAACACACATGCAAGCACATTGCTCAAATAACAATCTCAATTTACAAGTCAAGCAATCATATTTTCGTAATTAACAATTTACTGGAAATATAACCAGAAACAATTCAAGGATACTAGAGCTCTCAGGAGTTATATTCCACTTGCACATTCAATAACCTCCACGAATTGACACTCCGTCAATCGGGTAGGTTTAGTCCGTAGAACTCCACTTAACCTGTCCCCTTTCACCTTACATACCCCTGTATCGGGCCCGCCTGTCATTTGTTTGTGGCGATACTACTCGAGTATGCCAAGCAAGACCTCTCATTAGGTCAAGCTTATATATCTCATGGCTTGCCAAGGTTCCCGACCAAACCCATGCCGGCTCGAGTCCAAGGTCGGCCAATGAGATTTGGGCGTCCCCATGTGCACTTGTGTGTCGAGGAGATTCACTCCAACGACGTATGCAGCTTTAGCATACCATTACATTTCATTCATTCATTCAATGCATTTCAATCATTCATTCAATGCATTTCAATCATTCATTCAATATATTTCAATCATTCATTCAATATATTTCAATCATTAAAATTTCATTTCTAATGAGAACGAGTGTGGTAAAGTACACACTCGACTCCACTTTCAAGATTTTCAATCATTAATAACAATTAAACATGTAACAAGTTTACATACACCTGACACTCACCAAGTATTAGGTGTAAGTAAGGTCAAGGAAAGTTTAAGTGTCCACCGTGGGATCCTCTTGAAGGTCCTCGTGTGCGCCTGGGCAAATAATAGTGAATTATCATTCATATCCCAATTATCGAGAAATAATTCATTCACTAGTATTAATTTAGGAAATTCCGTGAAAATGAACCTCAATTACTCGTAAATCGAGATTCGAGTGGGGTTTGATAACATTCAAAAGTATTTAAGTCTTTATCTAGGAAATCGGGGATAAAACGTGTAGATAATATCAAAAGAATAAAGAGTTCTTGAAAAACTCTATTTCCTTGAAAGTTGGAAATTTTCAGTTTTATTATGAATCTTTGAAAAATCGTAACTCACTCGGCATAAGTCGAGAATTGGAAAACTTTATAGCGTTGGAAACCTCTTAGAAAGTACTACAAGTTCCTAGAAGACACTTTTCCATAAATCGAAGTGAAAAGTGCTCAAAAATGAGCTTGAAAGTACTGACTCGGTTCACAAGGCAGAATTAAGTTGGATTTTGGGCCAACTTTGAAAATTCGGCATGATTCACACGTTGCGAATCGGCCCCTGAAATTTGTAATTCAATTAGAGTTGCAAGTGAGGTTTATAACAGAGCAAGCGGATCAAGAATCGGAGTTTCGAGTACCGAAATACGGTAACTCGAAGTTGGAGAAAATTCAAGACTGGAGAAGAATTTCCAGATTTGAACTTCCAATACTAGAACTTTAGTTAGGTATCGAAACGAACTTGGATTGGTACCAAAATTGGCAGTATTTTACTCTTATATGAAGGGTATCTCTATCAAATTTCGTGGAAAAATACCTTCGGAAAGGCGGTTAACCAACCAACCAAAGTTTGGAAAAATTCTTAAGGCAATCTGCCTTTAATCCTTTTCTTCCCAAATCCAATTGTTTGGCTAAGAAAATCCTCCAATCATGGTTCATATGTGAAAGGAAAGTCTAAGGATCATTCATGGTACATTTGGTAGGTGTTTAACACCAAGAATTTCATTTAGTAAGACCACAACAAGTCTCATCTCAAATCTGTCCAAAACTAGGTTTTTCCAAAACAGAGCAGTGTTCTTGTTTTGATCACAATTCAGTCGACCTAACTCAGAATTGAGCATGGTTTATGGTGTTGGAAAATACATTCATAGGGCTAAAAATTCACAGAAGGAAACTTTCTGAAATTTGGCAAACAACCAGCTCGAAATTGAGCCCCAAGTTGCTACCTCTACAAATCATTCCTGCAGGACAGAGAAACAGGACAGCTATCTTAAAATGAATGGTCCGACTCCTACATATGGAATCAGACTACGCATTTTATACCGTTGGAAAGGTATGGATGTCTAGTTTCAAATGCCATCAACGATACTCAATTTCAACTTCGGAGGACAAAGTTATGGTCAAAATACTACCGCTGGATAGGGTTATCCGGAAACAGTTTTCCAGCTTGACTAGTTCACAAATAAATTCATTTGCCCATCCAAACGTTAATGTTTTCCAATGAAAATTTTTACACATCTAATACAACATATAAACATCAGGTTCAATCCATTAGATCATCAAAAATTGGGCTTATCATGGCCGAACAAAGCAGGGGCAGTTTCAGAAATTTTTGTCATCACCTCCACTTTGAGTTTCCAACAATAATACTCCATAAATCTATCATTTTAACCACTAAACTACCATTAAATCCAACATTAAACCTCTTATCAGCAACAACCCAAGAGTGGGAATTCATAGAGCCCACTTTTCAAATTCCAACAATATCAAGTCATCCATATACATGCAATTGCTTAGAGATGCACTTCTACTACCATAAACCAAGCTTAAGGTGTTGGATGATGTCATACCTCCTTAGTGCTTTAGATCAGAAACTTTCGGTCCTCAAAAGGCTCCAAGAAACCGTGAAATGCAGCCTTTTCGTTAGTTAGGTCCAACCTCCAAGTAGTTTGCTAGTTGGTCTACAAATTTGGTGAAAATTGGTTGGAGTTTTGTGGTTGATTTGGTGAAGAAATTTTTTGAAACAATGGAGTTAGAGAGGGAGAAGGCTGGCCGGCTGTAGGAGAGAGAAGAAAGAGTGAAATTTGATCAAGGTTAGCTTCCAAGAGAAGATTAAAATGAGTGGTGTAAATTCACTCCAAGGTCAACTCTCATTAGGGCTCGTTTGGTGCGTTTAGGGCTCGATTTTTTTCTCGCGTTTGGTTCACTAGTGCATTAAACCTCTAATGCACTTATGTCCATATAAATATTATTCGCTCTTAATTGTCCCGAAATAAGGGTCTAAAGTCCCTCAAATAAAGTCGCGCGTGTGAAAACGCATACCGTCAATTTTAACCCTATAACGCGAAACCTCCGAGAAATTCTTGTAACGATAATACTATTAACTATCACTTAAGTATTTAAATCTAAAATTACCTATTTTAAAACCATTGTACATGTCTCAAATTTTTCCGGGCTAATTGTACTCTTAATTGGCAAAAATTTCCAAACGCGTTTTCACCTTTTCACTAAACAAGCTCCTAAGAAATAATTTTTGAAACGAGACACTTTAAAAATATAACGAAACTATAAAACCATGTACTTAAGTCTAATGAAACTAGAAAATAATAATCGAAACAAATATTTGAATAAATAATAAAATGAGCAAAAATTAGGAGTCGAAAAATAATAATTTTACGAGTTCTCACACATCATCTAATGTCCCATATAAAAAAGCAGTAACTACATCCATTAGACACATATCAAGTTTTTTAGTGTATCTAAACTCACAAGATACCTAAATGTAATTGCATCCATTACTGGTGAATATGTCTCATCTGTAAGGATAGAAGACAACCTAAAAAGGGGTGAATTAGCTTGATTAAAAACCTAATTAAGTTATGGGCACTTTTTAGTTCAATATGAAATTTACCCTCTTTTCTAAGTGACCACACAATGGAGCAGTTGATGAGAAAGTACAAGTGCTTGTGAGTAGATGAGATAAACAATTTAAAAATCACAAACGTAACAATAAGTAAATAAAAAGGAAAGAATTGCAAACCAATTAACTACCCATCTCCTCTTGAGTTTGTAGATTAATTCAAACAAACTTCTTCAAGTTGATGAATTACAATCACTCTTGTGTACAAAGGAAGGTTCACCTCCTCCTTATCCCGAACTCCACTCGATCAAGTTAGGAAGTTTTACTATCCCTCAGGACAACTCTCGCAGAGTTACACTCATGAAGTATTCATCCACAAATGAAAATCTTACAATGAATCTCACACCAATAAAACTACAAATCTTCCTTGGAGAGTATTTTCTCATTAAAATCATTCTAGATCTTTTGTATCTTTAGTGTGCAAAAGTTGTTTGAAAATTCTAACCATACTCTATTTATAGGAGACCAAGAAAGTGTTTCATTAATGCTTCCAATGGATAGAAAATAGCTGAACATTCAACTAGTCGTTGGAGTATCGGACGTCTGGTTGGAGTATCGGACGTCCGGTGCTACCCAAGCATGCGTCCGACAGCAGGCAATGAGTTTGTAAAATATTTTTCAATTCTATCGGACATCCGGTATTATCTTTGTGAGCCTTCGACAGGTTTCGTCGAGTTTGAACGATCCTATCGGACGTCCGATGCTTGAGTCCGAAGTTGGGCAATGATTATCGAACGTCCGATCCAAGCGTCCGACAGCTTTCAACAGCCTTTGTCCCTTTCAATTGCACTTGATCTTTGAACCTGATTTGCTTCATAACTGAAAATATTTCTTGAAAAATATTAGAATTATCCATTATTTTGTAAAAATCAAAAACTAGGGACCAGAGTCAATATTTTCCCCCTTTTTGATGATGACAAAACAATTGATAGAAGAAAAAAAAAGGTTTTGCATATGAGTGTAAACTCCCCCTCACTCATTGCATCAAAAAATTTTATAAGCTCAGAACAACTCACCCTTTCACATAGCATCCATTTCTCCTTCTTTTTGTCATCATAAAACTTCAGTAATATTCAAAAATATCAAGAAAAACTCAATTCAAAATATCAGAAACATAAAAAAAATTATAAAAAAATATTATGAACAAAAATCTCATCAATCTTATCAATATCTCCTACTTGTTAGAGTTAACACCATGTCTAACTATCCACATGCATTTCATGCCTCTACTCATGTTCCTTCTCACATAACAATCACTTTTCATGTGATCTTTTTAACAACAAAAATTGCACATAACTAAAGAGTTATTTGCATAAACAGATTTAATAAATCTCACTTGTTTTCTCTTATAAACAGCAAAATCATTTACACCAGAATTTAACTTCTTCTCATGAGTGCCAAGATGAGTTTTTGATTTATTACCTTGAAAACAGTCATGTTTTTTATATTGGAACAACTCATTTAAATTATCTATTCTTCTTTTCAAATCACCTTATTTCTTTTTGAACATTTCACAAAGTCTTGTTTTTCTTTCAAACTCAAAGTGTAAAACAGTCTCACTCTTTTTTAAGAAATCACTTTCAGTTTTCAGTTTTTTATTTTCTTGAAAAAGACGTGCATTGTCCTGAAGAAAAAAATTAATTTTATGTTTTAATTCCTTGTTGCTATCATAAAATTCTTTCAAACTATCATGCAATTTTATAATAAAAGATTCAAGATCATCATCAGTTTCATCATCACTTTCAAATAAAGAGTTAGAAGATGTTACCTCATCATCTCCAATAGCCATAAAAGCCAATTGAGCAAATTCTTCTTCTTCTTCAATTTCACCATCGAAATTGCACTCATTCCATATGAATTGAAAGTTGTTGAATCTTGATTTTCTTCCTTCTTTCTTCTTCACTATTGGACACTCACCCACGTAGTGTTCAGGTTGATCGTATTCAAAGCATTTATCAGTTTACTTTTTATTGTACTCTTGCTTCCTTTTGTTTCTTGTGTTGCTGAATTGATTTGGGAATGAGTTGTTGTTTTCTCCTTTTCTGAACCTTCGTTTGTTGAGAATTCTCTTAAAAGTTTTTGCGATAAGAGCTAGATCACTGTCATCAACTACCGCATCTTCTTCATTTAGGGAGGCAAAATTATTTTCATCTTGAGATGTCTTTAGAGCAATGCTCCTTCTTACTTTCGCATCCTCTTCGTCTTGCACTTTGGACTTAAGTTTCAACTTATAAGAGGTTAGAAAATTAATAAGAGATTCAATAGACAAGGAATTTAGATCTCTAGCTTCTTCAATGGCAGTCATTTTACTCTCCCAATCCTTGGATAAGGCATTCAGAATTTTTCTATTTTTTCTCATCTAGAGAGTATTCCTTTTCCAGTACCTCTAAGTTCTTAATGAGATCATTGAATCTACAATATTCTTATCAATGTTTTCATGAGATTCCATTTTGAACGATTCATACTTGGTAATCAGAATAGACTTTTTTTTGTTCTCTCACATTCTCACTTCCTTCATGAATTTCTCTAAGTTTGTCCCAAATTTCTTTAGCGGACTTACAACCCTTGATTCTAATAGATTAATTTGAGTCTAAAGTACAATATAACACATTCATGACTTTTGCTTTTAATGTGAGATGAGTTCTATCCACAGCAGTCAGTTCACTTCTTATTTTTTGTCTAAATCTATGAGTATTTTCATCTATAAGAGATGTATCATATGGAAGTTCACTAATAATAAATCACAATTCAATGTCAATGATTGCAAAAAAAATAATCATTCTTTCTTTTCAACTCACATAATTTGACCCATTAAACATAGGTGGTCTAATGACAGAATGTTCTTAAAAAAATATAGCATTATTAGTTGTCATTTTTACTCCTAAACCGATTGAGTTTAATTTCTAGAAGACCAAGCTCTGATACCAATTGTAAGGATTGAAGACAACCTAAAAAGGGGTGAATTAGGTTGATTAAAAACCTAATCAAGTTATGGGCACTTTTTA
The DNA here is from genome assembly GCF_036785885.1 of Coffea arabica. Lineage (NCBI taxonomy): Eukaryota > Viridiplantae > Streptophyta > Magnoliopsida > Gentianales > Rubiaceae > Coffea > Coffea arabica. Next base: position 43,359,079 of record NC_092329.1, read on the forward strand.
GTTCAATATGAAATTTACCCTCTTTTCTAGGTGACCACACAATTGAGCAGTTGATGAGAAAGCACAAGTGCTTGTGAGTAGAAGAGATAAACAATTTAAAAATCACAAACGTAACAATAAGTAAATAAAAAGGAAAGAATTACAAACTAATTAACTACCCAACTCCTCTTGAGTTTGTAGATTAATTCAAACAAATTTCTTCAATTTGATGAATTACAATCACTCTTGTGTACAAAAGAAGGTTCACCTCCTCCTTGTCCCGAACTTCACTCGATCAAACTAAGAAGTTTTACTATCCCTCAGGACAACCCTCACAGAGTTACACTCATGAAGTATTCACTCACAAATGAAAAGCTTACAATGAATCTCACACCACTAAAACTACAAATCTTCCTTAGAGAGTATTTTCTCACTAAAATCACTCTAGATCTTTTGTATTTTCAGTGTGCAAAAGTTGTTTGAAAATTCTGACCATGCTCTATTTATAGGAGACCAAGAAAGTGCTTCATTAATGCTTCCAACGAATAGAAAGTAGCTGAACAGTCAACTAGCCGTTAGAGTATCGGACGTCCGGTACTACCCAAGCATGCGTCCGACAGCAGGCAGTGAATTTGCAAAATATTTTTCAATTCTATCGGACGTCCGGTATTGTCTTTGTGAGCGTCTGACAGGTTTCGTCGAGTTTGAACGATCCTATCGGACGTCCGATGCTTGCGTCCGAAGTTGCGCAATGATTATTGGACGTCCGATCCAAAAGTCCGACAGCTTTCAACAGCCTTTTGTCCCTTTCAATTGCACTTGATCTTTGAACCTGATTTGCTTCATAACTGAAAATATTTATTGAAAAGATATTAGAATTGTCCATTATTTTGTAAACATCAAAAAGTAGGGACCAAGGTCAACATCACCATAATCAAGTCTAGGTCTTTATGAAAATCCTTGAACTACGTGTCTTGTTTTATATCTTATAATTTCATTTTTTTCATTTTCTTTTTTCACAAAGACCCATTTATATCCAACTAATTTTACATCTTCTGGTATTTGGAGTATAGGTCTAATAACTTTTTGTTTAGTCAGTGAATTCAATTTAGATTGGATCGTATCTTTTCATTTTAGCCAATCATTTCTACACCGCGATTCATCAACCAATCTAGATTTATGATTCTTATGTTCTGCTATAATATCAAGTGCTATATTATATGAAAATATATCATTAATAGATATTTCTCTTTGATTCTAACTTTTTCACGTATTGAAAAAATTTATTGAATTTTTTATAATTTCAATCTTCTCAAGAATATATTTTTCAAGGATTAGTTCTTTGTGAGCGACATCTTTAGGATTAGTTCTTTTGTGAGCAACTCTCTTTAATTTAGCACTACCATTTATCATAATAACATTTGTTTCTCCCATTTCTAAATTGGAGAAGTACTCTTTATTTTTGAAAATAGCATAGGTAGTAGCACTATTAATGAGACAAATATTATTGGCACTGTTACTTGATCCCAAGTATTTGGCATCCATTTCTTTTTCACAAAATGATTAAAAAATGACAAATAAAATGAACATTAACAAGTGAATGAATTTCATATTACATTATAAGATGCAAAAATATCAAAATAACAAAATTTTAAATAATATAGGGAATTAACATAATTATATTGCATCATCAAAGAAATTAGTGATACGGTATAAATTATACTCCCTCCGTCCCAAATTTAAAGTCGTTTCTTGGGACTGCAACTTTTTATGTACAGTGGACTATTATTGGCAACCGATACTTTACTTCCAAATTTACCCTACTGGAATTACATTAGTCAACTAAAGTTTGTGTTTTTCAAATAGTCATAATTCTGTGGGTCCCACCTCAATCAAATGCATCTCTTCATACGTTAAGGACACGCATCAATAGTGGCCTTATAAACTGGGAGTTGTCCTGCACACTCTTCGAACTTCTCTAAATGGGAATAAATGGTGGGTTATATTAAATTTCTTGGGACATTTTTACATGTGCACAACAAGGGTAAGAATGGAACTTTGGAAAGGAAAAATTTTAGCATGACTCTAATTTTGGGACAATGAAAAAGGTGAAACATGACATTAACAATGGGACGGAGGGAGTAGTACTTTTATATGTGTAAATTGTTAGTTAATTATGATATTTGAGGATTACTTCGAATGGAAATTGCTTAATTTTAGTTATTGATGGTTTTTGTAGGTAAAAGTCATGTTCAATGAGGAAGTGGACCAAAAACTCAGAAGAGGAATTATATAAGGTCTCATCTAAGCCGCCTGATCACTTCTTCCACTCGTGGATTCATATTTTAGGTGAAATGGCACAGCTTGAGTGAAAAGGACAAAGATAAAAGCCTGTGGAGAGCAATCTTGCTGAATTCCAAAAAATACAATGTTATGTACGCCAGTGGCATTGAAATGATGATGGGAACTATGTTTTATTATTCCATTTAGGGATAATTTCAGAAAGGGAGGTTTCTGATAATTTCACTCGACTCCCCTCAAGTTTAAAAAATTACACTTACCACTCGACATAGTAAAATACTTATAATGCCCTCCACTTAATAGACAATTTTAAATTTAAGGCAATAAATTTACAAAATCTAAAAAAAATCTATTTTTCTGTCTCTTGTCTATTTTCTAGTTAACAAAATCTCTTTTATTATCTTCAGTTTTGTGGATATCAGTAAATTAAAATTAGAAAATCTACAAAAGGAGTAGATTATGTGTCAAACTAGAAGGAAATGAAGAGACTCGCAGTGATAGAGAAATAAATAATGAAATTGATGATTGAAATAGATAAAAGAACTAAGATGTAGAATTTGTCATATTTTGTTTGTTGTTAAGAAAAACTTTTATAAAATGTCAATAATTACATAATGATTTCTTTCATTGGATTAGAATTTTTTTGTTATGATGTTATTGTGGAGGTAGGTAGAATTTATTCTTTACTTTTGAGATATTAATATTTTTAAAACCATATGAGAGTTATAATGATGGTTCTAGGTCAAATTAGCTTATATTGAAAATGTATTTGAGCATTGATATTTATGTTGAGGGTATAAAATTGGTTGTCAATAGGGTTTTGTGTGTGTTTTTTTTATCATGGCAAGTATTAATACTATATATGCAATTTGGGATTTTTGAATGACTATTTGATTTTAGAACTTATACTTGGATGGTTGTTAGGGATTTGACTTATTGATTTATGCAAAGTGTGAAAGAAAATGATTGAATATACTATATTTTTCTTTCTTAGTTTTGTACAAAAGGACAATTTAGGATTTTTGAAAGAAAATCTAAGTTCTTAGACCTATATTGTTACTAAATAGTAAAAATAGGGAAGGTATATGTAATTTTAAAAACTTGAGGAGAGCTCTTTGTAATTGTGAGAAACCTTAGGGGAGGTTTGTGAAATTATCCCTTCCGTTTAAGGGAGCATAAGAATTGTGGGTCACAACCAGGATGTCTTCGCGGGACTTCATCGGGAAATCACGCAGGGCTTGTCTTCTTCAGGTTTAAGAAGTGTATTCCTTTTGGAATTCAACTAAGATTTTAAAAAACTATAGATAGGAGTACTTAGGATGTTTTCAAGGGAGAAAATATTTGCCTAAATTTTAGTTCTAGATTTTTCTTTGAAAATATAAGAATCAAAATTGGAGATCAAGGTATGAGATTTAGAGTTTCATTAGTTGGGAAATTCTACACTCTTTATTCTAAGTCTTATATTTTTCAACATTGAATTTTTATTTATTCTTACAATTATGATGATCTAATTTGTATCTAGGGTTAGGGTTTCGTAAAGGAGTTTTGATTATTTATCTTAGTCAAAATTTTGACTTTTGTCTTGATTTAATTACATGTTTATGATTGGCCATTATAGATATGCTCTTAGGGTTTGTATTGAATTGAAAGGGATGTACAACCACGCATTAGACAGATATATATATATATATATATTCAATCTAATCGCGAGAGTAGATAAAGATTTGTATGATGTAATTAAATCACCTAAGAATTTAAAGAGTTCAATTAAATATTTATGTTCCCTAGAAAGACGTGGTATTTAATTGGCCACAATTTAGAATTATCAAGAGACAATCTAAGGTACTTGCGTGTGATACATTCTTGACTTGTTAAGAAAACAACTAGATAAATAATTCATATTCAAAATCAAAATTTGAAACCCTAGTCTTTTGCCAATTGTTTCTCACCTCTACCTTATTTAATTTGATTATTTTATTTTATTTCTTGGTTAGAAATTACAATCCCTTTTACTTTGAATTTTACTATCCTTAATAATAATTAAATTAGGAAAAATTTAATTTTTCCTTATGGGTTTAACCTCTAGAATATTCCAGATAATATTATTATTACAATTGGCCCAATGCGTTTGTAAGAATTGGTCGATCAAGTTTTTAGTGCCGTTACTGGGGAATGCGTTTAATTTTTCTACTTTAGTTATTTTTATTTTTATTTTAGTTCTTCACTTTTATGTTTGATTTTATTATTCAAGTCCTTGATTTATGACCCGATCTAAAAAAGATGAATTGAAGTTTGACCTGAAAATTGAAAAGACTGTCTGGGAGTTGAAGAAACAAAGTTTGTTGCAAAAATAGACTTTGCAGCAATTTTCTTTTGGTATCAATATCGCCATTGAATTGACTAAGTGGTAATTCAAATGAAGAAAAGATAGCAGAGGAAAATTGAGCTAATGGTAACAATCAACAGTAGGTGGTACAACCACCCGCCAAAGTTTGTTTGAGGGATATCTAATGCCCTGTAATAGTAGCATCCACTCATTGCATTTACCTAGGTGATGAAGCGCGAAATTATGAGTTCAAGACTATTCACTTAAACATGCCATTTGCCTTCCATGGCTTGACCAATAAGGATCTGCTCTCCTTCATTCGGGAATTCTATTAGGTGCAGACTTTTCCATTGAATGGCACTTCAGAGGATGATCTATGAATGAGATGCTTCCGATATTATCTCAATGATCATGCAAAACCTTGGCTTTTTCACTTATTAGAAGGATCTTTGAGGATATGGGAAGATGTGCATAACATCTTCATGACAAATTATTACTCACCTCAAAAGACCATTGACTTGAGGAACAAGATTTGTACTTTCTTCAAAATGGAAGGTGAGTCAACTCATGAAGCCTGGGAACATTTTAAGTTACTACTCCCTGAGTGTCATCACTATCAATATTTTTTGGCATTGCAAATGCAACGTTTCTACAATGGGTTGTCAATGGCAACTCAGAATATGGTGGATGAAGAGTCTGTCGAGGAGCATGACTTGAATAGAACACCAAACGGGCGTAATTTGCAGTAAGCCGAACAACAGGACTATTTCTGTATTGTGAATTCGATGCTCAAGTTAGTCAAAGAATAAGAATATAGAGAGTAGAATAAATATATTGTATGGTGCACCTTCTATTGATTCAACCCACCACTATTTATAAGGTTTCTCATGATAAGTTATTAAGGTGCCCAAAGCAACCCTCTTACTCTTAATAGTTATCCTATTCAAAAGTATGAGTCCTACTAGGTCACTGGAGGTAAATCACTCCTTAGACTCAAGTTCTAGTCTTATCTTGAAAACTAAACTATCCCAAACCAACATAGTTGCTACTTCAGTTTAGCTCAGGAATGGAGTCCAAATGGGGGCACCATAGCCCTAGCACGTGTTCATAGGGGATTGCTTCCTCTACGCTAGCCCTCCCGAGACCGGATTCATCAAATGATCGAATGAAGCTGGTCTTAATTTTAGGGTGTGTTAGTTCGGATACTCATCATTACTCCTGACGTTTCGGACACTCATCACCTCAATCGTCACCTCCATCATTAATAACTATCATTTAGCTTAACTTCAAAATTTTTTCATCTTCCCGCTCTAGTGGTCCCTATAAATAGGGTTCACTGTTTGTCATTTTCACCATATCCTTCTCTTTTCATTAGATCTTCCTTTTTAGTCTGTTCGCTCTCTCCACTTCCGTCAATTCGGCTTCTTTTAGTGAAGTTATCTTGTCCGAGTTGTCTTTTCACCATTACTAGTAAGTTCTATTCTCTTCACCTTTTATGTCTTCTTCCGAGCAGTCTGATATTACTACCTGAACTCCTAGACATAGGGTAGTTCAACTTCCTATATCAGTAGAAGTCCTTTCTTCCTCCTGCCCGTCCTCTAGTTCTTCTAACTCTAAGTTTAACCTAACTCCTACCCATACTCCTATTCAAGTCATGAGCTCCCCTGAACATATTCCCCAAACTGCTCCTGGGACTCCTATTCGGTAGATTATGCCCCAAGCCACGAGAGAGGCTCTTGTCAAAGAAGCTTCTTCCATTCCCTCAAGAGCTTCTTCTATTCCCTCTTCTTCACAAGGGATTGATTTTGGTATAATCAATTATATTACTCCTATCTTAGATCAGGAGCAGATCGATCAACTGGTGAGGTCGCATTCGATCCTTGCCCAGTTTGAAGCTTGAGCTGCCTATCCGGCGGAAGTCACCTACCGACCTCTTCTTAGATATGTGGCAGTGTATGAGGACTAGTTCATAGCTGACATTCGCCTTCCTATCCCCTCATTCCTTTTTGAAATTCTAAGGCATTCAAATAACTCAGGTCATCCCCAATGCAGTTTGTTCAATCCTTGGCTTCTTTATCTTTTGCCAAATTTTAAAAATCCCTTACTCTTTGGACCTGTTTCCCTCTTGTTTTCACTCTTATTTTCTACGCTAGTTTTACTTCGCTCACCGAAGTGAGAGAAAGCACTAGACCCATGAACTATTTGTTGGAGCTTCATCTTCCATTAAAGTGTGGAAAGCTCAACTCTTTCTTGTGAAGAATCTGGGTTTTCCTCCATTAGTATGGAAGGAAGAGACACAAGTCTTTGATGCCTTTCCATCACCCTTCCCTGAGGCCGAGCTGAACCATTTGCCTATCTTTAGACGTTAAGTTGAACATGAAGGAGTTCTCTTCTGCTCAACTTAATGCTACTAGGCTCATCCACTCAGACTTCTTAGATTCTTCTAATAAGACGAGCTCTCTCTTCGGAAGAGTTGAATACCTGTACTGCTTGTTTCCATTCTATTCTTTTCATACTTTCGTTTTTATTCATTTTATCATTCTCACTTGGTTACTCCTCCTACAATGAAGAAGTCTTCCAAGCTGCTTTCTCTACTCAGAGCTACCAGTTTGGCTCCAATGTCTACTCCTGTCACTCCTACCACTTTTGCTCTTATTCAGCCATCAAATTCTTCTCAACCAGCTTAGGTTAGGGAGGCGGGAAAGAATAAGGGTAAGAAGTCTATAGCCAAGAAGTCCCGCATAGATAGAGAGGCTTCATCTTCACCTGTTCGGGAACAAATACCCAGCTCTACTTGTAACGACCCCACCTCCCCCTAAGGCGTACCAGAGGGTTCGGCGGGCAGCCTGCCCAACTCTCGCCAGGACTCAGTCGTTTGCTACAGTCCTCAATTAAAAATTGAAATAAATCACAAGAATAAATAGGGCATTGATCCGAACTTAAACCGGAACTTATTAACATTGACAACCCAAAAGAGAATATAAACATTAAATATACAAGGGTTCTCAATCCTTCATACGTCCAACCCGTGCCAAGCACTAGGCGAGAACCACTACAAAAGAAACAAAAGAAACAAAACTAGATTGGCTAGTCTATCTCAAGCTCACGTCCTCGCTTGCCTTCCCCTGTAAGGAAAACAAAACTAAAGGAATGAGCTAAAAGCCCAGTGAGGTTCCGAACACATAATCAGATAATCAATCCAATACATTAAACATGGAGTATCAATAATTCAAGAAACATTTACAATGGAAAGCGATAGTAACACATTCATTAAAAGGATACGGCTCACAAGGAGCAATTCGTTATTTCGTTCATTCGTCCTCCTGACATTTCCCCTTATTCCTCCAATCATTTGAAAATGCATTTTTCGTTTATCAATAAACCCTCGTTCGTTCGTTCGTTCATTCATTCACCCCCGTCCTGGCCGTTGGCCAGTCTCCACCAACCTACAGGGTAATACTCGAGTATACCAAACGTTCACCCAAGTCCCTAATCACCCGACCGAGTCCGCTTCTGGCTCGAGACGACCGGTAACAAGGGGCAATGGCCAGTTCAGCCCAAAAGACTTACATTCATGCGCAAGTAACATTTCAATCATTAAATCCTTGAAAATTGCACAGTTATTTAGGTCGAGTGCGATAAAGTACACACTCGCCTAAAAAGCTCGTTTTGGAAACCATTAAAAACACTTAACACATTAGCAAATGATAACAACAAGCCATAGAATCAAATAAGGAACACTCACCTAGAAATGCAAAATATCGTGCAAAATATCCTTCCGGATATTACCCTTAATCACCAATGAAACCTAAGGTTGAACAAGAGAACATTATTATAGTTTATCGAGCAAAACATTTAAGGGAAACAAAGAAACCCGACTAATTAAGAGTAAAACGTGTAAAGATGACTTTCAGGTAAGAAGAGGGTTGTTTGAACCCAAGGATGAAAAATCATGTTTTAAAATGGAAAACTGGTCATGGTATTGGCCTAACAAAAGTATACAAGTTCAAATAGAAACCTAGCCCTCGGGCGAAAATTTGGGCAGCACGCCCTTTGTGTTTACCTAATTTTCCATCCATTTTGGCTTCATTATTTTTCCTCAACCACAGCCCAACATCACACATAAGCAATTCAAGTCAAGATCCGTTCCATAGGCTCACAATATCATAAGAATAAGAATTACAACAATCACAAGTGCAGACATTCAACTTAGCACAAGACAGATTTGACGTACGAATGCGTAAATAACATATCCAAAGCTACGCTTATCGGATTGAGACGAAACCTATGCCGTTTCGAAGCTAAGACACAGAGCTACAACATTCATGAAGGTCACTTAGTCCAGTTCCTAATGTAACTTAGTCAAATTCTCAAATTACTAAACCAGAACCCAATTCATCGGCTGTTGAAACGCAGAACACTGTAATGGACATAACTCAGAGTACACAAGTCCGAATCAGGTGTTCTTAGAGGCATTCGAAAGCTAATTCAGAATGCTACAACTTTCATGTTTTGGTAAAACACTAAATCAGAATGGATCCTAGTCAAAAAACGGGATAAACTGGACTTAACTGATCACACGGACTGCTTAGGAAATACTTAAAACAGTAAGGGTATTTTGGACTTTTCACATCCTACGTTCCTCCGATTGAGCTGAAATTTTGTAGGAACCTATAAAATACCATTCTCTACAACTTTCCTTCTTTGACCTAAGGCCAATTTGGCCTCTAGCATAGGGATTCAAATTCGGACAGAATGTTGGGAAAACATTTCCAGATTCTGGAATTCCTAGTTTTTAGTGGAACTTTCCTTAATTTCTTGGTCTAATCACTACCAAAGCCTCTCTTATAACCTTAATTTCAACATATATACTTCATACAACTAATTGGGCAGAAATTCATCGAGCCCTAGTTCATCATATAAATTGGGGAAAACTTCCAAAACAAGATAATATCCATGATTCCACCACAAAATCAAGTTGCTAAGCTTAATTTAACAAGATTGAAAGTAAAACTTGGAGAGATAAGCTTTCTTACCTTGACTAGAGTTCACTAAGAGTAGCCCAATCTTTCTCTTTTAAAAATCACACCACAAGTCACTAACTAATCACTCAAGGACAAGTTTAATCGGTTTGTTTTGTTTGATTTCTCACTTGGTTGATCAAACTCAAGATGAAATGGTTGTTTTTGTTGTTTTTCTTGCTCTCCCTTTTCTCTCTTTCTCTCAGCTGTGATGGTGCAGAAATGAAGAGTTTTGGAGTTGGTTTTAGGGATAAATATGATGGAAATTCATTAGTCAACCAACCAAGGAAAGTCTACCACTTGTTGCTTCAAGATTGGTTCTTAATTTTTTTCTTTTTCCTTGTTGTTTTTGGTCAAAAATTTCGGCCAGCTTGCTCAGCTTTATAGCTGATGTTTGGCTCTAATATTAAAGATATTAAGTATATAAAAAATGATGGTCAAGTGGTGCGTTCAAACGGTAGTGCGCGGGACCCGCCGGTTCGCGCCGTTTTTCTTAAAAACTCACGTACTAGGGTTTTTACTTCCCATTCACTAACCTTATATCATTGCCACTAGTCACATATTATTTCTCACTTAAAAGTCACTTTTAATCCCCAAATTAATTCTTACTCTGTACCGAAAATTCATCCGGCGGAAAATCGCGAAAACCCTAATTTCGCTCCAAACTTGAAACCGAAGCGTAAAACCCTATTTTCTAGGTTTATCTACACTTAATGTGAAATATTTGGGTAGTGGCCTTTGATAAATACTAATTTTCAAATAAAAGGATATTTTTGAGGAAAAATACAATGAATTTGTGAGTCCTCACATTCTCTCCCCCTTAAAAAATTTCGTCCTCGAAATTTTACCTTCAGTTGCCTCAGACGAGTCCGGAACTTGTCGGTTGTCTAAAGCATAAACCTTTGCCGGTCCGCTAGTTCGTTTCCCTCCTTCATTCACTTGTGATTTAGCTCCATCCAGTTGCAGAGTATTGCTTTCACGTGACTGTCTCCTCGGACAGTTGCTAACTTGATGATCGCCACTTCCGCAGATTAAACATTTCCGCCCCTTTCTCCAACAATCGCTTTCGACATGATTTGCCTTTCCACAGTACCCACAGACCACGTGAGAAGCCATCTTTTGGCTTTCTTGAAAACTTTTCCCAAATCTGATTTGGCTTTCTTTTGTAGATCCTTCACCTATCGCCCCTAATGTCCATGGTGGGTGGGATAAAAAGTTCACTTTTTGCACTTTGGAGGGGACTCTCGCTTCACTTAATTCCTCCGCTACACTACTCGATGCACTCCTTTTCTGGGTCTGGGAAGCTTTTATCTGTGCCTTTGCAGTCTCGATTCTTTGAGCTTTCTCAAGGGCCTCCGTAAACGTATTCACTTGTACTGCCGCTAATGCTTCTTGGAGTTCCAAATTTAATCCCTGTATAAACCGTCTTACTCTTCGCCGCTCTGTGGCCACCAATTCAGAAGCAAACTTGGATAGTTTCGTAAATTTTGTTTCATATTCGGCCACACTTAGCGTTCCCTGGCGTAGTCCAATAAACTCTTCCTCTCTCCTCTCTTGAACTAAAGGAGGGAGGTATTTCTCGTTAAATTCCCTTATGAAATTCGTCCATGTCCATACGGTCTGTTCTCTTTCCCATTTTGCTTTAATAACGTTCCACCACGCTCGGGCCGATCCTTCAAATTGGAACACCGCAAAGTTTACTTGTCTTTGCTCGGTGTAGTTCAAGACGGTGAAAATATTAATCATGGCCTCTAACCATTGTTCGGCTATATCCGGATCAGATCCTCCAAGGAATTTCGGAGGAGTAAATTTCGGAAACCGCTCAAGAGCCTTATCTTCTCCGATTTCAGGGTTCCGGGGTTGATTCACGGCCATTTGGCCTTGTTGATCCACCAGTCTTGCCAAGATATCTGTCATTTGTTGCATTACCGTTGCCATTTGGTCTTCGGCTTCAACCCTCATTCCTTGCTCTTGTGCAGCTGTTGTTTCTCTTTCCTCTCTTGGCTCTTGAGCCCGTTCATTCCCACGGCCACGTCCACGTCCACGGCTGCGTCTCCCGTCCATATATATGTTTTCCCTCTCTTTTCTTTTCCCCCAAAAGGTAATTTAGTAAATAAACACGATAAGGTTACTAAAGTAACTATTGAGGGCACCAAATATTCAAATAAACATATACCCACATAACACGCCATACCAAAAAGACGGATAAGCAAATACACAAATACATATCAAGTTGGACAGATAACCATATACATACAGGTATACTAACGTCATGTAGTAACAATATACAGGTAAATCAAAAGGAAAAGGTGAAGTCGCCCCAGTATCAGCCCGTCTGGTCTCTCACGTCATTTACTATCCAAACTAGACGTCCTTGACCTCTTGTGCTCATTCTAGTCAGACAAAGCCTGTTCATATTCCCAAAATACAAGTCTCAAGTATTTAGCAGCACCTCAACTATAGAGTACTCAGGCACGAGAATCCGAAAGAAGATAATTCACATCTCGAGCTGCAGTCTCAAGAGTAAACTATCTACAATCGGAATTCCTACCTGACATACCTATCTATGGTCTTCAGATACCATGAGAAAGATTTAAGGCCTATAACATTCGCAATTCATAGCTTCACTTAGTCCCTCATACTTTTTCACCACTTAATCCAGGGTCACTCCACGTAGAAACCACGCGAAGCAGCTATAAGTTTTATCCCTCAATCGCTTAACTTTCAAGTCCAATCAAATCCCACAGCCCGGTATCCTAATCTTTAATCTAGGATACACTACAGAGATCTGAAGCCTAAGCTCTGATACCACTTGTAACGACCCCACCTCCCCCTAAGGCGTACCAGAGGGTTCGGCGGGCAGCCTGCCCAGCTCTCGCCAGGACTCAGTCGTTTGCTACAGTCCTCAATTAAAAATTGAAATAAATCACAAGAATAAATAGGGCATTGATCCGAACTTAAAGCGGAACTTATTAACATTGACAACCCAAAAGAGAATATAAACATCAAATATACAAGGGTTCTCAATCCTTCATACGTCCAACCCGTGCCAAGCACTAGGCGAGAACCACTACAAAAGAAACAAAAGAAACAAAACTAGATTGGCTAGTCTATCTCAAGCTCACGTCCTCGCTTGCCTTCCCCTGTAAGGAAAACAAAACTAAAGGAATGAGCTAAAAGCCCAGTGAGGTTCCGAACACATAATCAGATAATCAATCCAATACATTAAACATGGAGTATCAATAATTCAAGAAACATTTACAATGGAAAGCGATAGTAACACATTCATTAAAAGGATACGGCTCACAAGGAGCAATTCGTTATTTCGTTCATTCGTCCTCCTGACATTTTCCCTTATTCCTCCAATCATTTGAAAATGCATTTTTCGTTTATCAATAAACCCTCGTTCGTTCGTTCGTTCATTCATTCATTCATTCACCCTCGTCCTGGCCGTTGGCCAGTCTCCACCAACCTACAGGGTAATACTCGAGTATACCAAATGTTCACCCAAGTCCCTAATCGCCCGACCGAGTCCGCTTCTGGCTCGAGACGACCGGTAACAAGGGGCAATGGCCAGTTCAGCCCAAAAGGCTTACATTCATGCGCAAGTAACATTTCAATCATTAAATCCTTGAAAATTGCACAGTTATTTAGGTCGAGTGCGATAAAGTACACACTCGCCTAAAAAGCTCGTTTTGGAAACCATTAAAAACACTTAACACATTAGCAAATGATAACAACAAGCCATAGAATCAAATAAGGAACACTCACCTAGAAATGCAAAATATCGTGCAAAATATCCTTCCGGATATTACCCTTAATCACCAATGAAACCTAAGGTTGAACAAGAGAACATTATTATAGTTTATCGAGCAAAACATTTAAGGGAAACAAAGAAACCCGACTAATTAAGAGTAAAACGTGTAAAGATGACTTTCAGGTAAGAAGAGGGTTGTTTGAACCCAAGGATGAAAAATCATGTTTTAAAATGGAAAACTGGTCATGGTATTGGCCTAACAAAAGTATACAAGTTCAAATAGAAACCTAGCCCTCGGACGAAAATTTGGGCAGCACGCCCTTTGTGTTTACCTAATTTTCCAGCCATTTTGGCTTCATTATTTTTCCTCAACCACAGCCCAACATCACACATAAGCAATTCAAGTCAAGATCCGTTCCATAGGCTCACAATATCATAAGAATAAGAATTACAACAATCACAAGTGCAGACATTCAACTTAGCACAAGACAGATTTGACGTACGAATGCGTAAATAACATATCCGAAGCTACGCTTATCGGATTGAGACGAAACCTATGCCGTTTCGAAGCTAAGACACAGAGCTACAACATTCATGAAGGTCACTTAGTCCAGTTCCTAATGTAACTTAGTCAAATTCTCAAATTACTAAACCAGAACCCAATTCGTCGGCTGTTGAAACGCAGAACACTGTAATGGACATAACTCAGAGTACACAAGTCCGAATCAGGTGTTCTTAGAGGCATTCGAAAGCTAATTCAGAATGCTACAACTTTCATGTTTTGGTAAAACACTAAATCAGAATGGATCCTAGTCAAAAAACGGGATAAACTGGACTTAACTGATCACACGGACTGCTTAGGAAATACTTAAAACAGTAAGGGTATTTTGGACTTTTCACATCCTACGTTCCTCCGATTGAGCTGAAATTTTGTAGGCACCCATAAAATACCATTCTCTACAACTTTCCTTCTTTGACCTAAGGCCAATTCGGCCTCTAGAATAGGGATTCAAATTCGGACAGAATGTTGGGAAAACATTTCCAGATTCTGGAATTCCTAGTTTTTAGTGGAACTTTCCTTAATTTCTTGGTCTAATCACTACCAAAGCCTCTCTTATAACCTTAATTTCAACATATATACTTCATACAACTAATTGGGCAGAAATTCATCGAGCCCTAGTTCATCATATAAATTGGGGAAAACTTCCAAAACAAGATAATATCCATGATTCCACCACAAAATCAAGTTGCTAAGCTTAATTTAACAAGATTGAAAGTAAAACTTGGAGAGATAAGCTTTCTTACCTTGACTAGAGTTCACTAAGAGTAGCCCAAGCTTTCTCTTTTAAAAATCACACCACAAGTCACTAACTAATCACTCAAGGACAAGTTTAATCGGTTTGTTTTGTTTGATTTCTCACTTGGTTGATCAAACTCAAGATGAAATGGTTGTTTTTCTTGTTTTTCTTGCTCTCCCTTTTCTCTCTTTCTCTCAGCTGTGATGGTGCAGAAATGAAGAGCTTTGGAGTTGGTTTTAGGGATAAATATGATGGAAATTCATTAGTCAACCAACCAAGGAAAGTCTACCACTTGTTGCTTCAAGATTGGTTCTTAATTTTTTTCTTTTTCCTTGTTGTTTTTGGTCAAAAATTTCGGCCAGCTTGCTCAGCTTTATAGCTGATGTTTGGCTCTAATATTAAAGAGATTAAGTATATAAAAAATGATGGTCAAGTGGTGCGTTCAAACGGTAGTGCGCGGGACCCGCCGGTTCGCGCCGTTTTTCTTAAAAACTCACGTACTAGGGTTTTTACTTCCCATTCACTAACCTTATATCATTGCCACTAGTCACATATTATTTCTCACTTAAAAGTCACTTTTAATCCCCAAATTAATTCTTACTCTGTACCAAAAATTCATCCGGCGGAAAATCGCGAAAACCCTAATTTCGCTCCAAACTTGAAACCGAAGCGTAAAACCCTATTTTCTAGGTTTATCTACACTTAATGTGAAATATTTGGGTAGTGGCCTTTGATAAATACTAATTTTCAAATAAAAGGGTATTTTTGAGGAAAAATACAATGAATTTGTGAGTCCTCACACTACTACTTAGATGTTGGGGCATTACGGTGTCAACACAGTGAAAGAACAAGCCCAAACTGAGCCCCTGCCTCACATGTGGCAGTATCTGAGCATAGTTTCTTATGATGAGAGGACTACTCCGATCACTCACTGCCACCCCATGCACTTCTACCCTCCATGAAACTTATCTATCAATGACCGAGCTCAATACCCCAAGGTAGCTCAGAAATTACTTCAAAGTGCCATCTTGCCTGGCGATTACAACTTCATCAAGGTGGCCTTCCATTCCAGTTTTCTGCGACATTACTATGCTGTGACAGCTTAGGTCGGTCATAGTCTTCTAATCTTCTATTCTATCTTTTGCTTCTTTCTTATTGCATTCTCATGTTGGCTACTTCATTGTTAGGCGAACTTGGCAAGAGCCAAATTGGTCAAGAGATTCGAGGACATGATTCCTGCTCTAGCCAATACACTGGAGGCGAAAAATGCCTTGTTCGATCTGCTGGACGCCTCCTCCTAGGAAGTTGAGGCCCTCAAGAAGCAACTATCCCAAACTCACACAAATCTTGAATTGGAGAGGAAGAAGGCTTCTACTCTGTCTGCTCAGCTAGAAGCTGAATAGAAAAGATTGGCCAAACTCGAAGCCAAGCATGCCACTACTCTCGAGGAGAGCCAAAAGTTGCGATTGAAGAACTTTCTAAAGTCTCAAGATTTTCTTGCCAACCTCATCATCTTTAACACTCCAATCATTCAACATGGCTATTCTTCAGTTTTGGAAGAGGTTCAACCCCTAAACCTTCTTGGATTTGATATTAGAAACTTTTTCAATTACAACCTCCAAAACATATAAGTTGGCCGACCTGGTCACAGACCCTGTCTTTCTATCAACACTTCAAAGGAGAAGAATTGGGAAAGTGTAGTGCTAGGGAAAGTGTAGTGCTAGGGCCTTTTAGGATTCTGATGTATCCATTGCTTCTCTTGTAATCTAACTTTTGTTGGAAATGTTATTCCAAATTTCTTTTAACACTTGGTCTCTTTTTTATTTGCAAGCATACTAAGCTTTTATTCTTGATAAGAGAAATTACAATGCCACAGGTTAGAACAAACATAAAAGAAACTAATCTAGCCAAACATAATGAAAACTTAAGCCGATCAAAGAAAAATCCTTACGTTTGAACTATGTCAAGTGCAAGGTACTTCTTCTCCACCGAAATAAGTTAACTTGCAATATCCAGCACGATTAGCTTCCTTCACAACATATGGTCCTTCTCAATTCGGATCTAGTTTATTCGTTCCTATGACTCAACTTATAGAATTCTTCCTTAGAACAAAATCACCTGCCTTGAAATAAAGATGTCTAACATTAACATTGTAATATTGAGCTATTCGCCCTTGGTACCTAGCTATCCTTATTGACGCTTCTTCTCTCTTCTATTTGAACTTATCTAGGTTGAGTTTCAATTCTTCCTCATTGATCTGAACTATAAAATTTTGTACTTTGGGCGAAGGTGATCCAATTTTTGCATGGATCACTGCTTGCGCTCCATAAGTTAAGGCAAATGGAGTTTCCTGAGTAGCAGTTCAGGGTGTATTCCGATATGCCCACAGTATCCTGGGTAGTTCGTCTAACCATCTTGTCCGAGCAACTTCTATTCGAATCTTCAACCCATGTAAAATTATTTTATTGGCATTCTCAACTTGTCCATTGGTTTAGAGGTGCCCGAAGTAAAATGCTGCTAGATTCCCAACTCTTTGCACCAATTTTGGAAGGAATTTTCGACGAACTATCGACTATTATTGGAGACTAGAACTTGAGGAATGTCAAATCTACAGACTATATTTTTTCAAAAGAACTTCTATATTGACTTACCACTAATAGTGTTAATAGGCTTAGTTTCAATCCACTTAGTGAAATAGATGATGGCAACCACTAAATGTCCATAGCCCCTTAGAACTCAAGGGAGCGCCCCAAGCAGGTCTATTGCCTATTTAGCGAAAGGTTAGGGATTTTGCATGGATATCATCTCTTGGGTAGAAGCATGCCGAATAAAGGCATGGAGCTGGCATTCCCTACATTTCCTTACTAGTTTTGTCAAATCCGAAAGGATGGTTGGCCAGTAGTAACCCATCAACATCACCTTTTTTTCCATGATTTTTGGGCCGATATGATTTCCAGAAATTTTCTCATGTATTTTCCTCTTCAGGTATGATGCATTCCAGCCACGGACTCAGGTATGACTTTCGATACAATATTCCATTAGACAGAACATACTTTCCTGACTTGAGTTGGAGTTTGTTGGACTCCTTTTTGTTTGGGGGAGTTCTCTACTAGATAGGTACCTGATAATAGGATCTATCCATGAGTTTGTTATCTCGATCATGGCCATTTCTTATTGTTCATATGCCCTTCTTTTTATCACTTCCACCAAGACTTCTTTGTTCAAGGGCATGAATGAAATGGATGCTAATTTGGATAGGGCATACAGAGGACTTTTACACCTCGAGATCTATTCAATATCGACCGTACTGAATAGACTCTTCATTTTGTGCACCTTGTTCGCGTATTTTTTCATTAGTTCCTTCTTGGCTTCATATGTCCCCAAGAGTTGATTTACTATCAATTGTGAATCACTGTAGACCTTTAACGATGTGGCTTCCATCTTTCAAGCTATCTCCATCCTCGTAATTAGGGTTTCATACTCGGACTCATTATTGGACGCCCTAAAATCAAACCTTAAAGCATAGGCCAATTCCTCTCCTGTGGGGCTATTGGGAAGTAAACTAACACCATAACCCTCCTTACTGGATGTTCCATCTACATAAAACATCCACATCAAGGTGGTCTGACCAGATTTATCATTTTTCGCCTGCTCTTCTAAGGTCTAAGGGAAACTCCCTCTACTATAAAATCAACCAAAGCCCGTGCTTTCATGGCTGTTTAGAATTGAGACCTGATGTCATACTTGGATAATTCGACGACCTATTTAACCATTCTCCTTGATATGTCCGGCTTAGATAGAATTTTCTTCAATGGCTGATCAATTACCACCATTACAGGGTGAGTTTGGAAATCGGACCTAAGCTTCTTAGCTGCACAGATGATAGCCAAGACATATTTCTCCATTGCCGAATACTAAACTTTCACCCCTTGCAATGCCTTGCTCACATAATACAGTGATTTTTGAATTTGCTCTTCTTTTTTTATTAACACTGCACTACTGGCTTCCTCCTCCGCAGATAGACATACGAACAGTGTTTCACCTTGTTTAGAAGAGGTCAGTGTGTGAGAATCCGAAATTTTTTTTTACTGGTTTATCTATTTATTTATTTATTCATTTGCCCCAATTAAATTATTTCACTCATTTTAATTGCATTTGCATTGTACATTGTCTCATTTTTTTTAAAAACATGTTTGCTCATAAACTTAATTTTTTTGTCACCCAACTAGTAAAAAAATTTGAGAAATCACGTTTTTTGAGATAATATTTGGTCTGAGAGTGCAGTGGTCTCGGAGAGTTAAGGATGATCAATTGTAGATTAAGAAAAGTTAATTGAGTGATTCGAGATGAGTGATTTGAGTTAAACTCAATTAGGAGCATTAATGGACCATTATTCAAATGTTGACTTTTGCACCAAAAGTTAGCTTTATGTCATATCTCTCTTTCACCATTTCACTTCACAAACATCACTCAATAACCATACTCTCTTTCTCTCCCCTTCCTAAGAAAAATTTCATCTTCTTTCTCTTAATCTTGCTCCCAACCTTACTCACACCTTGGGTCATCTTCAAACTTGGTAGAAGACTTGGTGGAAGGAAGATTCTTGGAGGTTTGGTGCTTGATTTCTTGAGGTCTTGCTTGCTATCCTTGGAAGAAGATAAGCCCTCCAAGCTCCAATCTTTCTTTCATCCATTAACTAAATTTTAGTTATATACACTTGGGGTTGTTGAAGGGTTCTATGAACCTTGACATTAGGTAACATGCCTTGGGAATTTTCTTGCTTTCTTGACTTGCTCTTAGGAAGATGCCTTGAAGGTTGATATGCTTGATTTGGTAGGATGATCATGTGATATGGCATGGATTCTTGGCTTGCTTGACGGCTTAATTTTACCTCTTTACTAACTTGCAAGATTAGGGTTTTTGTTAGTTAATGTTGACTTGCTTGGTTGGTGGTTTTGGTGGCATGAAAAGTGAGTTATAATGCTTGAATCTTGGTGAAAAAATTTTAGTTTGGCACCTTCCTTGTTGACCGAAAAATGCAAAAGAAATTTCAGTTTTGTAATGCCACTAGTTGGCCAAATTTTGAGGCTAAAAATTTTCAATTTTGAGCCCTACCCTTTGGACGAAAATGGTGCTGAAATTTCTGGTTTGGTGAAGCCTCCTTGGTTGAGATTTTAAGCTGAAAATTTTCAGTTTTTGAGCCATTATTTTGGTTGGAAATGATAAATAAAATTTCAGGTTTTAAAGCCTCTTGTTAGCCGAGACTTTGAGGACCAAATTTCAGGTTTTAGAACTTCATTGTAACTCCAACCATGTATAAAAATTTCTGATTTTAAAAGTCCCAATTTAGCTCCAAACTTGGAGCTGTTTTGAGGCCATACTCGTGGCTGAAAATTTCAGTTTTTAGAGCCACTTCTTGAGCTAAAATTCTGCTAAAACAATGGCATTAGATGCACCTTGATTGGAGAAATTAACCTAGCTTTAAATGAAAGGAAAAGAGAAAGGTTCCATAAGTAGGTTGCTGGAATTTCGTGTTTCAGGTTTCAAAAATAGTTTTTGAAAAATTATTGTATCTTGGTGTAGAAAAATCCAAATTGTGCTCCATTTGTTGCGTTTGAAACTAGATTTGAAGTTCTTTCAGTAGCATAAATTTCAGGGGCTAGTTCGATTCCTATTAATTTTGATAAATTTTCAAAATTCACTGAAATTCAAGACTGTTTTGCCCTGTTTTTGCTAAAGTAGCAATTTGGAACTAAATTTTGATTGGTTTCTGATTTGAATCTGATAGAAGTGTCTTCTAGAGAGTTTTAGTCTATTGAGTCTATTTTCCAACAGTACACGATTTATGATTTTGGATTTATGGAACTCAATTTATGATTTTCCAAAGAACATTACCAAAACTGAAAATTTTTTATAAAGTGACAAAAGTTCAAAAGTGGTTTGGAAACATTTTCTGGGTTTAAGCCTAAACTTTTTGATTATTTGCACCCCATTTCATACTTGGAAAGTGGATTTCACCGAGCACAAGAGATTTTTTTTGACTTGGATCGGAAAGCTTGATTGTTTGGAAGTTGGCTAAGTTTCAAGCGAAACTAGTTTGTTTCCTTTGGCTCCGAAATAAGATTTTTCACCTCCTAGTCATATGCCCTCGATTTCCGTAAAAATGAACCATAAATTAAGCGTTGCACTCCTCTTTTAAAATCCAAAGTTCTTGCCACGCCTTGACTTGAAAATGGAACTTTTGAGCCCTCTATGAGTATTATTTCAGTGTTTAAGTGAGAAAGTTTTTTTTTAATTTGACTTGATCGTGAGGCTCTTAAGTGTGGGTAGCAAGGGAATTTTTTTTAATTAACCTTGGTCAAATACCTAGGTAACCGTAATTGTGCATGTCTCAGGTGATCACGTGAACATCGAAGAGCTCGTTTGGCCTCTTTCCTTTGCTATCGCTTTGCTCTTGATTTTGGTGAATGTCAAGTGCATAATTTGTGTTGTTTTGGTTGAAATAGTACTTGTACAAGTGCTATGTGATTCTTGTAAATTGAAAACTTGCCGAGGCGAAGGTGTAGTTTATTGTTCTCGTCCTCTCCCTCTTAAATACTCACTACTTGTTATTTGAATTTGTGTGACTTGTACTCGTACTCGAACATGCTTTTAATTCGTGAGCACTGAGCAGCAGCAAGTATTACACCCTGTTCGGGTGAGACGTGCCTCTCATCCCGATTCAGTATTATGATCGATTCTGGTCCATTAGAGTGTTATCTCATAGACCAATAATACTTGTGGAGACATCCCAACCCATTGGCTAACCTTGTAACTCAAGCCAGCAAGGGCTTGGTCGAGAAGTTTGGTGAACCTTGACAAATTTATAGTTTGATCTTTTGAAATCTTGATTGGCATACCGAATAGTATTGCCACCTTGTACTTGTTTAGTTTCGGATCCGAGAGGATGATATGGTGGATGGAGGACGTAAGTGAAATTCTACGGACATATTGCTACTTGAGTTGACGGAGGGTCAACCAAAACTGACTTGAACAGGCTGTGACATAGGAATAGCTCTTGAGAGCTCCTGTATCCTTTTTACTTGTGTTTTACTTCTTACTTGCTCATTTATATGAAATTCATGTTAAGTCACTTTTAAGTGTGTTATTTGATTTGATTCGTGCTACTTGCTTATTTGTTTGATTTTCTTGGTTTCACTGAGCGTTGGCTCACCCTAAATTGTTATTCCTTAACAAGTTTTGGAAGTGAAAGTTGAGAAACTCTAGACTAGCGGTTTTTGGTTGAAGTTAGTAAATCTTTTGTATGATATTTACAACAATTGAAGTGTAAACTTTGTTATATTTGGGATTTTAGCTTGTATATTCGAAGTATTCTTTTAATCCTAAGTCGATGATTGACTTGTGGATCTCTATTAAGTTAGAATGAGTGCGTGAGTCTTGATGAGAATTGGCCAAACGCCCCGTTGATACCCTAGGGAGAGGTGGGGAAATCATAGTTGGTTTCAGAACTCTAGGTTTGAAATACCTGGAATAGTGTTAGGAATTTTGAATCATGAACTTTTGGTCATAGAAATTCATGATAAATCTTAAGTTAGATCTTTGAGTGGCACCAGTGATTTTAAGGATCTAATCTTGAGTCTCGTGGGTTGTTTGTAGGAAATGGACAGTGACAGCAACAGTGATAAGATCGAAGGACCTCCCCAAGTGATTTGATTTTGGATGGTCGGTGGCGGACCCCTCTTAGGTGGTCACCCGCCAGGCCGGTTAGGACATGATGAGGGCTACCATGGAGGTCTAAACTGCCAGGATTCAGGAGTTGGAGACTAGGGTCCTCGAGGAGCGTCAGAGGACTGACGCCTCCTCCTACACTCAGCTTCAGGCAATCGATGGACGTCTTATTCGGATTGTAGTGGGGGTAAGAGACCATGTGGATTGTATTCTAGCGGAGTGTGGGACCATGACCGATCACATAGAAGAGGCCATGGGTGGATGAGGATCTGGGGATGCTACCCTTAGTGATGAGGAGGAGATAGAGCCCATGGAGGCGGAGCCCGAGGACGATCCTTCTGAGGATGTGGGGTCTACTAGTTCGGTCCACTTAAACTAGTGATTTTCTGATATTTTGATTTTAGTTGGATTTAGAACGGCTAATTCTCGCCTTGAGGCATTTTGTATTTTGTTGTCTGTACCCTTATATTTTGAAGCACTTGGATGCCTATGTTCTGTACTTGACATTATTGATTTGTTTTATGAACTTTTGACTTGTAACATGACTTTTAGTTTATGTAAAGAATTATGCTTTCATTTCAAGTGTTCTTGCAACTTGCATATGTTTTTAAATTTTTATGCTTATTTACATTCTTTTAATTATGCGTTTAGACTCTTGCTAAAAATGGATTAGCGAGGACGTAGACGGGGTCGTGGACGTGAGTTTTGGGAACCCGCATTCTCGAGAGAGATGAGGGATCAACGACTGGTCCGTACCAAAACCCTAGGGATGAAGGGGGTCCAAATGGCTACAGCCCTTAATCTATAACTGATGTCCTTAAGCGTCTAGCTGAGCGCCAAGACCCTGAGCCAGTCAACCTGCCTAGAAACCACGAGAGGGGTGAGAATAAAGCCCTAGAGCGTTTCCTAAGGTTCGGCCCACCTAAATTTCAAGGAGAATCTGACACCAAAATGGTAGAAAATTGGTTTGAGAGAATGCAGAGATCTTTGCCGCCCTAGATTATGCCGAGGAGAGGCAGGTGAACTTTGTCATCTTCCAATTCGAGGGAGCGGCGCGCTCATGGTAGAATGTTATTAGGGCGAAATGGGAGAAAAAACAAACCCCTTGGACTTGGACAAACTTTGAGAGGGAGTTTAATGCCAAGTTCCTCCCACCATTGATACAAGAAAAGAGGGAGGACGACTTTATTAGGTTGAAACAAGGGTTGCTAAGTGTGGCCGAGTATGAGGAACGATTCACCAAACTTTTTGAATTTACCCATGAGCTAGTGATCACAGAGCGCAAAAGGATAAGGAGATTCATTTAAGGGTTAAATGTAGAAATCCAAGAGTCTCTAGCAGTAGCCTAGATCACCACTTTTACGGATGCCTTTGATAAGGCACAAAGGGTGAAAAATGTTAAGTCCCAATCCAAAGCCTTTCATACTAGAAAGAGGAGTAACCCAAGCAATGTCCTTGTACCGTCCGAGAGGTCTACCCAATCCCTTAAGATGGGAAGAGGGGCTGGAGGGGTGAGGATATCCAAAAAATCAAGAGGAGCTCTATAAAAGGAAGCCCCGCCAAAAAGAAATCAGAGTGGGCGAGATCAGCCGAAAGGAAATCCTCAAGCTAGTCAGGCCGTGACTCCTCATGTGGCTTGTGGATGTTGTGGCAAGCCTAACCAGACTGAGGCTAAGTGCTGGAGAAAGCAAGGAAAGTGTCTGCCCTGCGGTAGTGCCAAATATCAGATCTCAAGTTTCCCTAATGCCTATAAGAAAGGAAAGAATACTCAGCAGCTTGCTAGGTCCGTTTCAAAGCAGTCGAGTACCGGAGAGAGCCAACCAAAAGTGCCAGGTAGGGTTTATGCCTTAAACAACCAGCAAATCCCTAATTCGACTGAAGTGGTGGAAGGTACGATCCCCTTTTTTCATCGCCTAACTAGAGTTTTAATTGATCCCCGGGCAATCCATTCATTCGTAAATCCTAACTTTATGAATGGTATAGATATAAAGTGTGATTTCTTATCTTTTGATTTGAAAGTTAAGACTCCTACTGGGGACCAGTGCCTAATTGCTAGTGAGATCTATAGAAATTGTGAGATTTGGGTTGGTGAGAGGAAATTGTTGGCAGACCTAGTGAACCTAGCAATTAAGGGATATGATGTGATATTTGGGATGGATTGATTGGTTCGATACCGTGCTCAATTGGATTATAAAATAAAATTAGTAGAATTGCGTATCCCGGGAGAAGCAACTTTGAAATTAGATGTGAATGGTAGACTAGTATCGTCTATTCTAATTTCGAAAATTCGAATTAGAAAATTGTTGAGTAATGAGACTAAAGGATATCTAGCCTTTCTTATAAATACACCTGGGGATAAGGTGAAATTGGAAAACGTGCCAGTAGTGAAGAAATTTTCTAATGTCTTTTCCAAGAAATTAGAGACATTGGCTCCGGAGAGAGAAATAGTGTTTAAGATTGATGTAGTTCCGGGGATAGCACCTATCTCTAAGACGCCTTATAGGATGGCTCTAATTGAATTAAAAGAATTGAAATTGCAGCATCAAGATTTATTAAAAAAAAGCTTTATTAGAGAAAATGATTCACCGTGGGGAGCCCCGGTGCTCTTTGTTAAAAAGAAAGATGAAAGTTTAAAGGTATGTATAGACTATTGAGACTTGAACGATGTGACCATTAAGAACAAATACCCTTTGCCTCACATAGATGAGTTATTTGATCAACTGCAAGGAGCCGTGGTATTTTTCAAGTTGGATTTCAGGTAGAGCTATTATCAGTTGAGAATCCTAGAAGCGGATGTGCCTAAGACAGCTTTCAATTCGAGATATGGGCACTTTGAATTTGTAATTATGTCTTTTGGATTAACTAATGCGCCAGCTGCATTTATAGACTTGATGCATCGGGTCTTTAAGTCGAATTTGGATCAATTTGTGATAGTATTCAAAGATGACATACTGGTGTACTCTAAGTCTCGAAAAGATCATGAACAGCACCTGAGCATAGTATTGCAAATCTTGAGAGAGCATCAACTTTTTGCTAAATTCAATTAGTGTGAGTTTTGATTGGAAGAAATAGCCTTTCTAGATTATATAATCTCTAATGAAGGGATTACTATAGATGCAGTTAAGGTAGAAGCCGTTTCTAAGCGGAAACAACCAGGAAATCCTACTGAAATTCAGAGTTTCTTAGGGTTAGCGGGGTATTATTGCCGATTTATCAAGGACTTTTCTAAAATCATGAAACCCCTAACTGAGTTGACTAAGAAGTATGACAAGTTCATATGGGATCTTAAATGCGAGAAAGGATTTTAGGAGTTAAAGAAGTGTTTAACCGAAGTACCTAAATTAGCATTGTTGAATGGAGTAGATGATTTCATACTTTATACAGATGCTTCAAAGGATGGTTTGGGATGTGTATTAATGAAAAAGGGAAAAGTAATTGCTTATGCCTCTCGTAAGTTGAAACCTCATGAGCAGAATTACCCGACCCATGACTTGGAGTTAGCAGCAGTGGTGTTTGCTTTGAAAAAGTGGAGACATTATCTGTATGGGGTGACTTTCGAGATTTTCACCAATCATAAGAGTCTTAAGTATTTATTTTTCCAGAAAGAGTTGAATATGAGGCAACGTGGATGGGTGGAACTTTTGAAAGATTATGACTGTACGGTTAACTACCACCCTGAAAAAGTTAATGTAGTGGCTGATGCCGTAAGTCATAAGGTATAAGTGGCCAGCCTAATGGTGAGAATGGTACATGCCAGAGAAAGTTAGCGTTTAGAACCCGTGTCTTGAACCACAGAGGGTGATTTTTGGGAATATCACCGTGAAATCTATTTTTTTATATCAAATCAAAGAAACTCAAAAAGGTGACCCTAAGGTGCAAAAACGGATTGAAAATTTTCAAAAAGAAAAAAAGTCTGACTTCAATTTAGGGACCAATGGAGTGTTAAAATTTGGAAATCGCCTAGTGGTGCCAAAAGATGAAGGAAAGAAGAAAATTTTGGACGAAACTCACCGTTCCAAGTATACGGTGCATCTTGGAGGTAATAAAATGTACTAGGACTTGAAGAGCCTCTATTGGTGGGAATATATGAAAAGAGAAATTGCCCAATTTGTTCGGACCTGTCTTACTTGCCGACAAGTTAAGACCGAGCATCAAAAGCCGTCTGGGTTATTACAGTCTTTGAAGATACCTGAATGGAAATAAGAGAATATCACTATGGATTTCGTATCAGGGTTATCAAGGATTCAGAGAGGTCACGACGCTATTTGGGTAATAGTGAATCGATTGACCAAATCTACTCACTTTTTGTTGATTAGTATTAAGTATTCATTGAAAAAATTAGCTAAATTGTAATTGGACGAAATTATAAGGTTGCATGAGATACCGGTGAGTATAGTATCAGATCGGAACCCTAGGTTTGTGTCTCAATTTTGGCAAAAGATGCAACAAATCCTAGGAACTATGCTGAATTTTACTACCACCTACCACCCATAGACAGATGGACAATTGGAAAGAACAATCCAAACTCTAGAAGACATGTTGAGGTCTTGTACTTTGGATTTTGTAGAAAATTGGAGTCAGTACCTTACGTTGGTGGAATTTGCTTATAACAACAGTTTTCATTTCTCAATACAAATGGCTCCTTACGAATCCTTTTATGGTCAAAAGTGTCGGTCTCTGATTCATTGGGGCGAAATCGGAGAAAAGAAGATTTTGAACCCGATTACTGTGTCTTGGATTGAGAAAGCCTTTGAGAAGGTGAAGTTGATACGTCAAAGGATCCGAACGACTCAAAGCCACCAAAAGAGCTATGCGGATAATCGGAGGAAAGATTTGGAATTTGAACTTGGAGATAAGGCATTCCTTAATATTACACCTTTGAAATCAAGTCTAATGGCGGGAAAAAGAAAGAATTTGCAACCGAGATTTGTAGGGTCCAATAAGGTTATCCAGCACGTAGGGAACGTGACTTACAAGTTGGAATTACCTTTGAACTTATCCAGAATTCATGATGTCTTCCATATCTCCATGCTGAAGAAATATCATCCCGACCCGTCCCATGTGTTACGATCGGAAAAAATGGATATTGATGAGAATTTGTCATATGAGGAAATGCCGGTAAAACTCTTAGATCAAAAAGCGAAAGAGTTAGGACACAAGCAAATCCCTCTAGTGAAGGTCTTATGGAGAAATCATGGAATCGAGAAAGTAACTTGGAAAGTTGAAGAGAAGATCCGGAAGAAGTATCCAGAGTTATTTGTAAATCAAGGTATGAATTTCAAGAACGAAATCCTTTTAAAGGGGGAAGGATGTGAGGATCTAAAATTTTCTTTTACTAGCTTATCTATTTATTTATTTATTCATTTGCCCTAATTAAATTATTTCACTCATATTAATTGCATCTGCATTGTACATTGTCTCATTTTTTTTAAAAACCCGTTTGCTCGTAAATTTGATTTTTCTGTTGCCCAATTAGGAAAAAAATTTGAGAAAGCACACTTTTCGAGACAATGTTTGGTCTGAGAGTGCAGTGGTCTCGGAGAGTTAAGGATGATAAATTGTAGACTAAGAAAAGTTAATTGAGAGATTAGAGATGAGTGATTTGAGTTAAACTCAATTAGGAGCATTAATAGATCACTATTCAAATATTGACTTTAACACCAAAAGTTAGCTTTATGTCACATCTCTGTTTCACCATTTCGCTTCACAAACATCACTCAACAACCACACTTTCTTCCTCTCCCCTTGGCCGAACCTCTCCCCCTCCCTTTGCCAAGAAAAATTTCATCTTCTTCCTCTCAATCCTGCTCACTAATCTTGCTCCCAACCATGCCCACACCTTGGATCATCTTCAAACTTGGTGGAAGATTTGGTGGAGGGAAGATTCTTGGAGGTTTAGTGTTCAGTTTCTTGAGGTCTTACTTGATATCCTTGGAAGAAGGTAACCCTTCCAAGTTCCAATCTTTCTTTCATCCATTAGCTAAATTTTAGCTACATACACTTGAGGTTGTTGAAGGGTTCTATGAACCTTGACATTAGGTAGCATGCCTTGAGGATTTTCTTTCTTTCTTGACTTGCTCTTAGGAAGATGCCTTGAGGGATAATATGCTTGATTTGGTTGGATGATCATGTGATATAGCATGGATTCTTGGCTTGCTTGATGACTTAATTTTACCTCTTTACTAGCTTGCAAGATTAGGGTTTTTGTTGGTTAATATTGACTTGCTTGATTGGTGGTTTTGGTGGCATGACAAGTGAGTTATAATACTTGAATCTTGGTGGAAAATTTTAGTTTGGCACCTTTCTTGTTGACCAAAAAATGCAAGAGAAATTTCAGTTTTGCAAAGCCACTAGTTGGCCGAATTTTGAGACTAAAAAATTTCAGTTTTGAGCCCCCCTCTTTGGGCGAAAATGGTGCTGAAAGTTTCTAGTTTGGTGAAAGCTCCTTGGCCGAGATTTTAAGCTAAAAATTTTCAGTTTTTGAGCCATTATTTTGGTTGGAAATGATAGCTAAAATTTAAGTTTTAAAGCCTCTTGTTGGTCGAGACTTTGAGGACCAAATTTCAGGTTTTAGAACTTCATTGTAACTCCAACCATGTACAAAAATTTCTGGTCTTAAAAGTCCCAACTTGGCTTCAAACTTGGAGATCAAAAATTCTGGTTTTGAGGCCATACCCGTGGCCGAAAGTTTGAGTAGAAATTTCAGTTTTTAGAGGCTCTTCTTGAGCTAAAATCTTGCTAAAACAATGGCCTTAAATGCACCTTGATCGGAGCAATTAACCTGGCTTTAAACGAAAGGAAAAGAGAAAGGTTTCACAAGTAGGTTGTTGGAATTTCGTGTTTCAGGTTTCAAAAACCAGCTTTTGAAAAACTATTGTATCTTCGTTTAGAAAAAGCCAAATTGAATTCTGTTTGTTGCGTTTGAAACTAGACTTGATGTTCTTTCAGTGGTGTAAATTTTAGGGGCTAGTTCGATACCTATCAATTTTGATAAATTTTCTGAAATTCAAGACTGTTTTGCCCTATTTTTGCAGAAGCAGCAATTTGGAATTAACATTTGACTGGTTTCTAATTTGAATCTGGTAGAAGTGTCTTCAGAGAGTTCATTGAGTCTATTTTTCAACGGTATAAGATTTGTGATTTTTGGACTTATGGAACTCAAGTTATAATTTTTCAAAAAACGTTGCCAAAACTGAGATTTTCCTTATAAAGTGACAAAAGCTCAAAAGTGGTTTGGAAACATTTTTCTGGGTTTGAGCCTAACCTTTTTGATTATTTCCACCCCATTTCATGCTTGGGAAGTGGATTTCACTGAGCACATGAGATTTTTTTTTGACTTGGATAGGAAAGCTTGATTGTTTGGAAGTTGGCCAAGCTTCAAGCGAAACCAGTTTGTTTCCTTTGGCTCCGAAATAAGATTTTTCATCTTCTAGTCTTATGCCTTCGATTTCCGTAAAAACAAACCATAAATTAAGCATTGTACTCCTCTTTTGAAATCGAAAGTTCTTGCCATGTCTTGACTCGAAAATGGAACTTTTGAGACTTCTTTGAGTATTATTTTAGTGTTTAAATGAGAAAGTTTCTCTTTTAATTTGACTTAAGCTTGAGACTCCTGAGTGTGGATAGCAAGGAAATTTTTTTTTAATTAGCCTTGATCGAATATCTAAGTAATCGTGATTATGTATGTTTCAGGTGATCACGTGGACACCAAAGAGCTCGTTTGATCTCCTGCTTTTGCTCTCGCTTTGCTCTTGATTTTGATGAGTGTCAAGTATATGCTTCATGTTGCTTTGGTTGAAATGATATTTATACAAGTGCTATGTGATTCTTGTGAATTGTAAACTTGCCGAGGCGAGGGTGTGCTTTATTGCCCTCGTTCTCTCCCTCTTGAATAGTCGCTACTTGTTGTATGAATTTGTGTGATTTGTCCTTGTACTCGAACATGCTTTTAACTCGTGAGCAATAAGCGGCAGCATGTACCACACCCTGTTCGGGTGAGAGGTGCCTCTCATTTCGACTCAATACTATGATCGATTCTAGTTAATTGGAGCGTTGTCTCATCGACCAATTATACTTGTGGAGACGCTCCAACCCATTGGCTAACCTCGTAACTCGAGTCGGCAAGGGTTTGATCAAGAAGCTTGGTAAACCTTGAAAAATTTATTGTTTGAACTTTTGAGATCTTACTTGGCATACTTGAATAGTATTGTCACATCATGCTTGTTTGGTTCCGGATCCTAGAGGGTAATATGGTGGATGGAGGAAGTAAGTGGAGCTCTACGGACATGTTGCTACTTGAGTTGATGGAAGGTCAACCAAAGCTGATTTGAACCGGCAGTGACGTTGGAATAGCTCCTGAAAGCTCCTGTATCCTTTCTACTTGTGTTTTACTTCCTACTTGTTCACTTATATGATATTCATGTTAAGTCGCTTTTAAGTGTACTATTTGATTTGAATCGTGCTATTTGTTTGTTTGCTTGATT
Organism: Coffea arabica; assembly: GCF_036785885.1. NCBI lineage: Eukaryota > Viridiplantae > Streptophyta > Magnoliopsida > Gentianales > Rubiaceae > Coffea > Coffea arabica. The sequence continues at coordinate 43,389,972 of NC_092329.1, forward strand.
TTCTTGGCCTCACTGAGCATTGGCTCACCCTAAGTTGTTATTCCTTAACACGTTTTGGAAGTGGAAGTTGGGAAACTCTAGACTAGCAATTTTTGGTTGAAACTAGTAAACCTTTTGTATGATATTTGAGACAATTGAAGTGTAAACTTTGTTATATTTGGGATTTTGGATTATATATTCGAAATATTCTTTTTATCCTAAGTCGATGATTGACTTGTGGATCTCTATTACATTAAAATAATTACATGAGTCTTGACGAGAGCTGGGTAGGCACCCTGCTGATACCCTAGGGAGAGGTGGGGGCATCACATAGTGTTGACAGTTCGGCAATATGTGCTTTTATCTTGTCAAAGGCTTTCTAATACTCAGGAATCCATTCAAAATTTGGTCCTTTCTTCAAAACTCAGAAGAAGGGGGAACCCCGAACAACAAATCTTGATAAGAATTTATTTAGGGCAGCCATCCTTCCAATTAATCGTTGTACTTCCTTGACATTCTTTCGTGGCATCATTTCCATAATAGTTTTAACCTCATAGGGATTGGCTTTGATTCCTTCTTTGGATATCATATACTCAACGAATTTTTTCGACCTATCCCTTGCCTATGCTTTAAGGTTTGATTTTACGAAATCCAATAATGAGTCAGAGTATCAAGGCTTGATTATGGGGATAGAGATAGCTCAGAGTACGTTCAATGTTGGTTGCCCCAAAATCATATTGTAAGAGGACGCTTCCTTCACTGCTGCAAAGTTCACAAGGATAGTTCAGCATTTGGGCGTTGTTCCAACAGTTACCATGAGAGTTATTATTCCCTCAGGCTTGATCGGCGGTCTTGCAAATCCAATCAGTGGAGTTCAAATAGGAATTAGCTATTTTTCTTTCAACTGCAGGTCTTTGAATGATTTATAATACAACATATCAATGGCACTCCTATTATTTATGTATACTTTCTTTACCTTGTAATTACAAGTTTTCACCTCCATAACAATGGCTTTATGATTGTTCGAGGCTAGAGGCACTGCATCCTTATGACCATATACTGTTTTTTCATAGACCTTTAGCTGCTTACTCGAATTATTCCTATTCGGAGGAGGTTGATTGTTGCATCGAGATGTGTGACTATCCTCTCCGATAGGTCATTCCGCTATGGTGTTGATCACTCCTACAAGGTTCTGCGCTTCGGTTTGGGAGTTCAGTTTCCTAGTTGTGATATTGATCTCACTGATAATTCTTATCCTCTTGCTTGTACTCTATTCATCTCTGTTCATTTCAATCTTTTTTGACAAATTGCCTTAAAATGCCCTCGCTTTATTAAATCTTCAATATCCTTCTTTATTAAATTGCCTCAAATGCCCTCGCTTTATTAAATCTTCAATATCCTTCTTCAAATCCCGACAATCTTCGGTATCATGTCCTATATCCCTCTAATAGGCGTTCGATAGATTATGGTTCCTTTGGTTCTTATTCCCGAATAACCTCTTTGGAGGGTGTGATAGACCCTCGGCCTCCATAACAGCAAGTATCTGAGCTCAGTAGATAGTGAGAGGAGTCCACCCCCTCTCATCTTCAGGGGTTCGAGCCTTTGACAACTGATCAAAGATTCTTCTTCTCGATTGGCTCTCTCGTGTATCGATCGGGTCGATATTTCTTTTTCGTCTTTCATCTCTTTGTTTCTCCTATTTGCTCTCCAAGTGATTGGCCTCCTCCACGTTGGCCATCTCATGTGCTCAGTCCAGCATTTCCCAAATAGACTTGGGAGGTTTTTCCACAAATTCCGTATACAGCTTTTGTAGTCGCAACTCATTGATGAAGGTTGCCATCACTACCTTATCATCTTGATATCTTATTTAGAGAGATTCATCATTGAATCAAACCATGTACTCCCTTAGTGATTCTTCTGGCCTTTGCCAAACTGCCATTAAATGAGTAGTTTTTTGAAAAATGGCCGAGATGAGACAAACTGAGTGGCGAATAACCACTGCCTAAAAGACCGTATTGACCTAGGAGGCGGTTCTTGGAACCATAAGCACACCCTTTCCTCTAGAAACATAGAAAAGATTTTACACCAAATTGCGTCAGCAGCAGTCTATAGGCATATGTGAGTCAAGAACGTGAACAAATGATCCTTTGGATTTGTGGTTGCATAATATGGTTTTATATTTGGTATCTTAAATTTGGCAGGTAATGGATAGTTTTCAATATCCGATATAAAAGGAGAAGATGCATAATTGTCCTCTTTCGGATTTAACAATCAGTCCAACTCATCTTGGACTGGATACTTTCCATGCATGGAAGAATACTCTCTCCTAGGAATCCCTTGAGAGGACTCAAAATGATCCATTTGAAAGTTCCTATAGGAGGATTCAGGAACCCCCATCTGGTCATGAGAGGGTCTAGTACGTATCCTCTTTCTTCGAGGGTGCAAATTTTTTGATCCAAAATCGGATGAACCTTCTCCTGCCTTTTCCTAGGTTCTAGAGTCCCGTTCATGGCGATTCCCATCTTTGTCCCTCATGTGCTTTACTATAGCTTCAAAGGTGGGTAGGTTTTCACCTACCACCTGCACCAACTGTTCCGAAGGAATTTGAGAGATCTCCTTTTGATTTTTACCATGAATTTGCCCATGGTAAGGGTTCTGCTGGTTACTCAGCTCATCTCCTCCTAAACCCTCAGCATTCTTTTTAGATCGGGTTCTCGACATGTCGCTAAGAAAAAGTGTTCCCACAAACGGTGTCAATTGAAACCCAAAGAGTACGACCCGAGCAAAACGTTGGATGGGTGTAACCGAGCGAATCTGTAATGAGTCGAACAACAGGATTATCTCCCTATTGTGACTCCGATGCTCAAATCAATCAAAGAATGAGAATATAGAGGGCAGAATAAGTATATTGTATGATGTATCTTTTCTTGATTCAACCCACCACTATTTATAAGGTTTCTCATGATAAGTTATAAAGGTGCCTAGAGCTACCCAAAAACTAAGCTATTCCAAACCAAGATAGGTACTACTTCAATTCAACTTGCGTTGTAACTCCGATGCTCAAGTCAGTCAAAGAATGAGAATATAGAGAACAGAATAAGTATACTGTATGATGTATCTTCTCTTGATTCAACCCATCACAATTTATAAGGTTTCTCATGATAAGCTATGAAAGTGCCCAGAGTTACTCGAAAACTAAGCTATTCCAAACCAAGATAGGTGCTACTTCAGTTCAGCTTGGGAATGGAGTCCGAACAGGGCACCATGGCCCTGACACATGTCCGTAGGGGATTCCTCCCCCTACAGTGGACATAGTAGTTGGAGGGTATATTTGACTGGACTTTATGAGTTGTTATCTAGTCACTTTCAACAAAAGCTATCTTAGGCAAGAAAGTGGGAGTCCATGAAGTTAGTGCTACAAAAGATTTGGCTTCACAATCAAATGTAATAGATGCAACTGCTCTTAAATTAAGAAGCTCAACCTAGGGAGCATGTACTTATAATCATATGTATAAGCATACTACTACTGGCTGTTACAATAGAGAGCCTCCTGCCAAGGTGAAAGATGTCAATTTTGCAGGAGTATATGGTGGGCAGAATTTGTAGCCAAGGAATAACCCTTTCTCTAGTATGAGTAATGAAGGGTGAAGGAATCGCCCTGATCTTTCTTGGATAAATCAAGGAGTTAGTCTTTTAGGACCACCTGGGTTCCAAAATATGAAGTAGACTTCTCAATATCCTCCTTCACCTGCTCAAGAAAAAAAAGCCAAGTATTGAAGAGACAATGTTGCAATACATGTAGAAGATGGATCAAATGGCTGGATTTCGACAAGCTTTCATTTAGAACCTTGAGAAACAAGTAGGCTAATTGGCTAAAGCATTGACTGAAAGGGAGTAGGGGAGATTGTTCAAGTATATGGGGTAAACCCAAAGGAAGCTTTTATGGCGATATCCCTTCGATCACAGAAAGTGTTGGATGATCCCATTATTAAAGCAAAGGAGGTACCTAAGAAGAGAGATGGGATAAATAACGAAAGTGAAAAAATTGGGGATAAAATGCATGGTTGGGCAATGAGGTTCAAAGTGAGAAGCAACAAGTTAAGGAGCCCGAGGTTAAAACTTATGTGCCTCCCATTCCATTCCCTCAATGATTGAAGAAGAAAGAGAATGAGGGATGTTATCAAAAGTTTATGGAAATGTTAAAGAAGCTACAAGTCAATATCCTATTTGCAAAGCCATTGCAAATATGCTTACCTATGCAAAATTCCTTAAGGAGATCATATCAAATAAGCAAAAATTCGAGGAATTTGCAACCATCCCCTTGACTGAGAAGTGTAATGCAGTGCTTCAAAATCATCTTCTAATTAAGATGAAAGATCTAGAGAGTTTTATTGTGCCTTGTCATTTTGAGAATACTTTCATTGATGAACATTTATGTGACCTCGGATCTAGTGTGAATTTAATGCCTTAATCAATTTTTAGAAAATTAATGTTTATCGAGCTTAATCCTAGCATGATGATTCTACAACTTGTTGATCATTCGATGCGATATCCACTAGGGTTAATAGAAGATATGCTCATTAAAGTTGGGAAATTTTATTTTCTTACGGATTTTCTTGTCTTGGATATGGAAGAGGATACTAGCATGCCTATAATTTTAAGTAGGCCATTCTTGGTTACTGGAGGGGCTGTAATTAATGTGCCAAAAAGAAAATTGACTTTGAGTGTGGGCAATAAAAAGAAAAATTCAATGTTTTTCATGCTTTACAATGTCCATTTTTTTTATAAATCTTATAGTCAAGTTGATTCAATTGATACCACTAGTGCTATAGTAGTTGAAAAGGAATGTTTTAAAGATCCAGTGAATCCTATAATTGCATTAAATTTAGATTTTATAGATGATAACATTGTATTAGTTCATTGTGCCACAAAACCATTTCTGCCTCATTTGAGTCATGATCTATTTCTTATGAATCTCTCATCTTCTTTAAGTGTTGTAGAAGTACCAAGGGTGACACGGGAGTGCGGTCTTGATAAGACTGATTATGGTGGATCTCAAACTCACACAATAGCGATAATGAAATTATTTGAGACGTTTTATCCACCGTGATTCCATCTAGCCTTGTTTAAGTGAAGATATTAAATTTAGCACTTATCGAGAGGCAACCCAACTTTCTTTTTTATTTCATTTAATATTTTTCTCTTATTTTTGGGATTAGTGGTGGTATGTATTTCTATAGAATTTTATTGCTTTCTAGTTTGGATTAATTATTGGTGTGCTCAAATCCTATTTGTAGTGTTCTCTAATTTTTCTATTTTGGTAGGATGGTTTCTCGAGTTTGACTTCTGGGATGGTAGCTGGTAATTCTCTCTCGCCCTGCTTTGTTTTGGCACTTCATTTGTTATTAGCAAAGTTTCATTTTCATCTCTTTTCTTACTATTATTTCTTTTATCCCTAACATTGAGAATAATGTTGTCTTAAGGGGGTGATAAAAGGTTGAAGTAAACTTTTTGGTGAAAATTTTTAATTTTCTTATTTTATTCCCTGAAAGGCAATGGCTTATATTTTGAGTATTATTATTGATTAAGGCTTATATATATATATATATATATGAATATGTTTGTGTTAAATGGTATTCTTTTAGAACACTTCTTTGGTGAATGTTTGGTTTTTCGAAACTTTTTTAATTTTTGGCTAACTTTTTGAAACATTATAAATATTTTTCTAACATTTTTTTTGTGAACTTGGTGTGATTACTAATCTTAGTTCTCCATACCATTGGGATATGAAATAGGCATTTGTGTTCTTATTTTTGCTTTTAAACTTATTTTATTAAGTTTTACTGTCCGTTGGTGGAAAAAATGCACTTTTCATCCCTATTATTTGAGGCGTTGGACAATTTTGTCCCTAAAGTTTCAGTCAAACCACATTTCATCCTCGTAGTTTTGTAATTTTGACCAATTTCATTTCTAAAGTTTTATGCAAACACATTTCATCCTCATAACTTCATAAATTTGATTAATTAAGGACAATTGATGAATTGTTGAGCAATTCGAATGGAATGTCATCACTTGATCATAGCATGCCTATTAATAAAATACAAAAAACATTGGATCAACAAAAACCTCAAAAAACATTTTTTAATTCGCTTTCTTATTTAAAATAAAAACTAAGAAAATTTTCAGCCACCGTTACTCTTGTCTTAATCACAAATTGAACAAAAAGATTGAGAGAAAACGAAGTCATGGAGAAGAAACAACCCCATGATAGCCAATTGGAGAAAATTTTCAAACTATCCCATTGCAACCATTGGAGAAAAATATTAACGTGAACAAAGAATTGTTTGGATTGTCATTTATCTGCAAAATTTTTTTTGTTGCATCATGTACATGTTTTTCAAATTGTCTATCTATCATCTGATCTATTTTTTCACACATACATCATATCACAAATTAAAAAAAAATCTCTTATCTGAACACACTCATTATTATTTATGTAATTTAATCAATGATTAAATTAAATATTAGCAATACAATTATCAACAGGACATGCTAGTCATATGATGATATTCAGTTCAGACTGGTTAACAATCATTCAATTATCCTCAATTGTTCAAATTTATGAAACTATATGGATAATTGTGATTGCATGAAACTCTAGGGATGAAATTGGTCGAAATTACAAAATTGCAAGGATGAAATGTATTTTGACTAAAACTTTAGGGACGAAATTGGCTAACACCCAAAACACTGGGGATGAAAAGTGCATTTTTTCCATCTGCTGGTTATCATTTCCTAGTAACCGAGCACCTTCATTGAATAAATGTTGTCTTTTGCATCAAACAATGGCAATAGCTATGAATATGTGATTCTTAAGTGGTGAAAGCTGAGTAACTAGACTCTTTCATTTGGGAGATGTTGGAATTCGCATCAAAAAGTTTGAACGGCTGAGAATTAAATACATTCCCCTTATTAAATGTGAAAAAATTCAAGTGTGGAGGAATTTACAAAAAAAAAAAAAGAAAATATGTGGCTTATAATACTAGCCATATCCAAGTTTGAGATTTTGCTTAATGGTTGGATTTTTGTGGGGAAATGCTTGTTAATATTTTATATCCTCAGTTAAGTCAGTCGAAATTGAATGAGTTGATGATGTTAAAAGTTAATTGGAATAGTGACTCTTTAGTTTTCACTATTGACACTTGGCAGTAGTTTGGAATTGTTGCTTTTACAATAATAGTCTTGGAATATGGCCTTTGTTTGTGTTTAATTAGATTTTATTCTTGTGTTTGGGAAAAGCACGGGTTAAGTGTGGGAGAGTTTAATAGGGTATAAATAATAATATTTTTATGTGTAAATTGTAAGTTAATTATAATATTTGAGGATTACTCCAAATGAAAATCACCTAATTTGAGTTATTGATCGTTCTTGTAGGTTAAAGTCGTGTTCAATGAGGAAATGGACCAAAATCCTGGGGAGGAATTATATGAGGTCTCATCTAAGCCTCCTGATCACTTCCTGCACTTGTGGCTTCATATTTTAGGTGGAAATGGCATTGCTTGAGCTAAAAGGAAAGAGATGAAAGTCTCGTGGAGAGAATCTTGCTGAATTCCAAACTTACAATGCTTAGTGTGTCAGTGGCATTGAAATGAGGGTAGTAGCTAAGTTGTATTATTTCAATCCAGGGAGCATGAGAATTGTGGGACACAACCAGGATTTGTTAAGAGAAACGCAAGAATAGTGGAGAAAAGAATCATGCATGTCTGGACCCGGAGTTAAGTCAGGTCATAAGACAGGACTTCTTCTGGAAATCAAGAATTCTGAAGTTAAGAATGTTCAGCGTGGGAGTTGTCACCGGTCTTGGCATCGGACTTCATCTGGAAATCACGCAGGGCTTGTTTTCTTCAGTTTTAAGAAGCCTATTTCTTTTTAAATTCAACCAAAACATTAGAAAACAATAAATTCGAGAACTTAGGGCATTTTTAAGGAAGAAAATATTTGTCCAAACATCATTTCTAGGTTTTTCTTTGAAGATTCAAGCTCAAAATTGGAGATCAAGGCATGGGATTTTGAGTTTCATCAATTGGGATTTTTCAACATTGAATTATTATTTATTCTTACAATTATGATTAACTGATTTATATCTAGAGTTAAGATTTTGTAAAGGAGTTTTGATTATTTATTTTTGTTAAATTTTTTACTTTGCCTTAATTTATTTATCTTGATTTAATTACATATTTATGATTGGCCATCATAGACATATTCTTAAGGTTTGTATTGAATTGAAAAGGATATACAATCATGCACTAGATAAACAAACATATTTAAATTAATCACGAGCGTAGGTTAGAATTTATATATGACTTAATTTGTGACAGCCCCACCTCACCCTAAGGCGAACCAAAGGGTTCGGCGGACCGCCTGAGAGCCGGGACTACGAATCCGGAACAGACGAAGACCCTACCAAATGCCCCAAAGAACTTTGAGACATAAACATTTAGAACCCAATTGAGCCAATCTAGAAGATGCAATAACTCTTTGGTACAACGTTCCCACGAAAGCAAAGCAAAATGGAAGGACCGCTACCACGTCACCAGCCAACCAAGTACAAGTAAACTTTGTTTGCCATGAAAGAAAGTACATTCTCGAATACATATGTCACCTAAACATGAGGGAACACTTTAAAATATGCATATTAGTAAGTTTACAAATCCAAAAGGAAACATTGTATTAAGATACATTTAGGGTCTCCAAATTGTCGAGGAGCTATATCCAAAAGAACAAAAGAATTCTAACTAACTCAACTCATTCTTCAAAACATTGAAGTTCCAAAAGATGGTTCCCTATAAGGAAAACAACGATAATGGAACGGGGTGAGCTAAAAGTTCGATGAGGTACCAACAGTACAAACAGTAGAATCAGTAGAATTCATGAGAAAGCACTTTGGAGGCACATATTCACATCAAATACGAGAAATGAATGGACATCACAATGTAAACGATACAGGTGGCTCTCAGGAGCCAAATCCCCGTTGCCATACTTGATCCAGCCTCATTGACTCTCCGTCAACATTCAAATACAAGAACCAGTCCCGTAGAACACCACTTTAACGTCAAAACCCGTTCACCTAACATACCCCCTACCGGGCCCGAACGCCAAACAGGAACAGGAATGGTAATACTCGAGTATACCGGAAATCCAGAGTCTCCAATACCCATAGATTCCCCAAGAACAGGTACCCATGGATTGTCAATTTCTTCGACCAAGCCCTTGCTGACTTGATTCAATTAACTCCCCATGAGGTTGAGCTTAGGTTTAACAGGAAGGTCGTTGGATACACTTCCAAATGACATCACAACAAGTGCAAGTAACAAGTTCGAGTACATAACAAGTACAAGTAATAGATTCTAGTTCGTTCAGTACAGGCAAGAGAACGAGTGTGATAAAGTACACCCTCGTCTCAGACAAGATAAACAGTCAGGAAAGACATTCAAATAGCAATTTGCAAGTACAGAAAACCAGTTTAGCAATAATTCAGGGGAGTGGTGTACTCACCAGTTCAAGTACAGATACTTCAAAAGTTTTCATGCCAAAGTGGCTTTAATCGCCAAGAAACCCTAAAAGAACCAAAGTAAACAATTGAAAGTTTCACATCCAAAATCGAGTAAACAGAATGCACAGGTAAGACTCGACTACTAGTCGTATGCCTCGCCAAATAATTACTAATGCAAGGGTGTAAAACATGATTTTTGAGAACGAAAAGGTAACATGAAGACTTAGGGCTCAAACAACCCAAAAGCCCTTCAATTCTACCAAAAGGCAACTCAAACTTAAAGGAACCAAACGGCCTAGAAAATTGGACAGCATTCCTCCTAAATTTGCTTACTTTTCTGGCCATCAAGGCTTCCTTTTTTCCTCAATCAATCCCAAAGTCACACACAAAATAATTTCATTTCAATAGCCGTTCAATAGGCTCCAAGCAGTACAAGTACAAATTCAAGCTAGGGAAAAGTCCGGAAAGGAAAACAGGTTTGACGTTGTTTTGCGTAATGGACACAACTGAGGCTAAGCTTATCGGATTGGAATGCAATTTATACCGTTTTGAAGCTAAGACAAAGGCCTACAACTTTAATGCAGACCACTCAGCCCAGTTCGTAGTGTAGCTAGGTCAAATGTGCAATATACAAAACCAGAATCTCACAAACAGGTTGGCTAACTGCACAATAGTTAGACATCAATAACTCAGGCTACCGAAGTCTGATTGAGGTGTATCTTATGGCGTTTCGAAGCCAAGATATATATATACATTTCTTATGAAGACCTCCAAAGCCAAATCATGCATTTTCATGGTCAAAAATGGAAATTTCCACGAAAATAGAAATCTGGGCGCGAAACAGGGTGCATGGGCAGCTAAGGGTATTTCGGTCATTTCACATGCTACCGTGCTCAGATCGAACTGAAATTTTGCAAGAAGCTATTCCACACCATTTTCTACAACTTTCATGTTTTAATCTAAGCCTGATTCGGCTTCTAACTTGCCCAAATAAATCCGGTCAGAACAGGGCAAATGTAAACCCTAAACCTGGAATTTGCTCACCGAACCAGAAATTTTCTACAACCAAACATATCCAACATATACCAACTCCATTTTACACCATAATAGGCTATCATACCATGAGTAACCATAAATTACTATATAAAACAGAAAAATCCTCAATTAATAGAAAAATTAGACAACTCAACCATAACTTATGGAATAACCCACAAAATGACATGCTTCACCACTAAAACCCTTAATTGATCATTATTATCATGAAAGGGAAGATATCTAGACAACTCACCTTTGCAACTCCAAGAAACAAGATGGCTAGAGCTTGTTCTTCACAAATGGCTCCACTAAAGGCCTTAAACTAGCTTATCAACTCACTTTTGTGGAGGAATTTGGAATTTAAACGGTAGGTTTGCAAGATTCAAGTAAGAAAGGTAGGAAAATTGAAGAAGCTTTCTCTCTTCTTTTCTCTCTAGTTGCTCAGCCAAGAAGCTTAGAAATGAAGATGGTTTTTGGTCAAAATTATTTTAGTAAAGGTGAAGAAAGACTAGTCAAATGTCCACCACCCAATGAAAATACAACATGTGGCTGTCTCAAGCATCTCATTTCTTTTGTCTTCCAAGACTTAATTAACTAGCTAACCTCTAATTGTCTCCTAGCACCTTGTAAAATAATATCACTTAATACAAAATCCCAACAAATTGTCAAAAATATATCGCATTTACCGCACTAGCGGGTCCCACGTCCATAATACACTGCAAAATTGACCCGAACTAACTTATACAAGAAAAATGTTTTAAAAAAACTATATTCACTTATAAAATGTCTAGAAAATTAAGGTAGTAAAATAAAATAAGGAAAATGCATGAAAAGGAACAGAATTAAAGGGTATAAATTAAGAAAAATTTTACGGGTCCTCACACTCTCTCCTCCTTAAAGAAATTTCGTCCTCGAAATTTTCCTCATACCACAATCTATCTAGAGGGTTATCGCAATCATACTATGACAAAAATGCCATGCTATGCAAATAAGTGAAGACATCAAAAGTTTCCCCTTTCCGAACCACAGGCGCAAGTTCCACTTAATGTCGAGGCTAAAAGATAATAAAAGATACTGTCAAATCACCACTATTTAATATTACTCATCAAAATATCCAGTACTAGGTCCACTACTTTTATCAGAAACATACTTACTACATAGAGGTTGCATACACATTGGTCTATAAATACCATTATTTCAGCTAACACATCACTACTTGCCGACTTTAACTATTAAAGCAGTTTCACCATCCCAAAATTCATTTGTTCCGAGCAGTTCCTCACTTGGTGTCCCAGTTGGCTGCATCTAAAGCAGGCACCAATTTTTACATAACATATTCCCATATGACTTTTGTTACACGTTTCACACTTAGCAGCCACACATTTCTTCTTGAAGGATCCAATCTTTTTCTTATTTCTCCCATTATCCCTCATAGCACCTCCATTTTCATCCATCTCTTACATTTCCCTTTGTGGTCGCGAGCATTTCCTTCACCTTTCTCATCTTTATTACTAGGAAGGTCCTGAGAGACCATTTGACCAGACGAAGGCACTAAGTCAAACCTACTTCATACCTCTTCCGTAATCTCTTCGTATTTCTTTTTCAGCTCTATGTTCTTGTGCAGTAACTTAATTTTCTCCGAATACTCTTGTTTCCATTGCCCTTCCCAGTGCTAAGCTAATCTCTTCTGGAACTCTACTTCCTTTCGAAGAATCTCTATCTCCTTATACATATCACCTAAATGTGTCATCTTACCGATTCGCTCGAACTCAAGTGATGGCCTACCAGGCAAATTAGAGAATTAAAATAAGTAACAAAGTACACTTGGGAGATTAACCATATAACTGTTAAGTTCTCTCCCTCCCAATCCAACCACGGAAAATTAAACTTAGAAGCATACAGGTATAGAGGCCAAATCCTTTCTCTCAGATTTCCATACCTAATTCCAAACTCTCGATCTCGACATAATAATAATCAAGTTTGGTCCATACTTTGATATCAAAGGATAAATATCAAGAAAATATAGGCAAGGTTCGTTTATAGAGAGCCAAGCTACGGTTATCGAATCTCACAAGAGGGGTAGAAAATACCTCTATGGTCGTAGCTAGACTAACTCAAAGTCAAGTAATCACTTATCAAGTCCTCACAGTCATAGTAAAAGGGAATAGGTTTTAGGTGCGAATTCCCTTACAATCGACCCACCCTCTAGAAAACCCGAGCCAGACTAGTACAAGAGTAGTCCATGATAACACTCTCATATCAAACCCCCTCGACCAGTCTAATTACTAAGTCCAATGTAAAATCTTCCGTGCCTTGGCCTTTGCCATCCAGACATACCTCAAATTCAATCAAGATACAGACTCTTATATCGCGCTCTCCACTATTCGGTACTCAAGTACAAGAATCCACAATAAGATAATTCACAACTCGAGCAGGCCGGTACCAAGAGTAAATCAGCCATATTATAGATTCCTACCCGACATACATATCTATCTTCCTCAAGTTCCATGATAAAGATTTTTACACTTATAACATGCACGGTTCATAGCTTATGCTCAAACGAGCACTTAGACACATTCACGAAATCAGGACCAGAACATCACTTGGCCCAAGTTCACTCCGCGCAGAGACCACGCGAAGCGGCTCTGATACCACCTGTGACAGCCCCACCTCACCCTAAGGCAAACTAAAGGGTTCGGCGGACCGCCTGTCCGACTCTCGCCGGGACTACGAATCCGGAACAGACAAAGACCCTACCAAACGCTCCAAAGAACTTTGAGACATAAACATTTAGAACCCAATTGAGCCAATCTAGAAGATGCAATAATTCTTTGGTACAACGTTCCCACGAAAGCAAAGCAAAATGGAAGGACCGCTACCACGTCACAAGCCAACCAAATACAAGTAAACTTTGTTTGCCATGAAAGAAAGTACATCCTCGAATACATATGTCACCTAAACATGAGGGAACACTTTAAAATATGCATATTAGTAAGTTTACAAATCCAAAAGGAAACATTGTATTAAGATACATTTAGGGTCTCCAAATTGTTGATGAGCAATATCCAAAAGAACAAAAGAATTTCTAATTAACTCAACTCATTCTTCAAAACATTGAAATTCCAAAAGATGGTTCCCTGTAAGGAAAACAAGGATAACGGAACGGGGTGAGCTAAAAGCTCAATGGGGTACCAACAGTATACACGGTAGAATCAGTAGAATTCATGAGAAAGCACTTTGGAGGCACACATTCACATCAAATACGAGAAATGAATGGACATCACAATGTAAAGGATACAGGTGGCCCTCAGGAGACAAATCCCCATTGCCATACTTGATCCAGCCTCGTTGACTCTCCGTTAACGTTCAAATACAAGAACCAGTCCCGTAGAACACCACTTTAACGCCAAAACCCCGTTCACCTAACATACCCCTTACCGGGCCCGAACGCCAAACAGGAACAGGAGTGGTAATACTCGAGTATACCAAAAATCCAGAGTCTCCAATACCCATAGATTCCCCAGGAACAGGTACCCATGGATTGTCAATTTCTTCGACCAATCCCTTGCTGGCTCGATTCAATTAACTCCCCATGAGGTTGAGCTCAGGTTTAACAGGAAGGTTGTTGGATACACTTCCAAACGACATCATAACAAGTGCAAGTAACAAATTCGAGTACATAACAAGTACAAGTAATAGATCCCAGTTCATTCAGTACAGGCAAGAGAACGAGTGTGATAAAGTACACCCTCGTCTCAGACAAGATAAACAGTCAGGAAAGACATTCAAATAGCAATTTGCAAGTACAGAAAACCAGTTTAGCAATAATTCAGGGGAGTGATGCACTCACCAGTTCAAGTACAGATACTTCAAAAGTTTTCACGTCAAAGTGGCTTTAATCGCCAAGAAACCCTAAAAGAACCAAAGTAAAACAATTGAAAGTTCCACATCCAAAATCGAGTAAACAGAATGCACAAGTAAGGCTCGACTACTAGTCGTATGCCTCGCCAAATAATTACTAATGCACGGGTACAAAACACAATTTTTGGGAACGAAAAGATAACATGAAGACCTAGGGTTCAAACAACCCAAAAGCCCTTCAATTCTACCAAAAGGCAACTCAAACTTAAAGGAACCAAACGGCCTAGAAAATTGGACAGCATTCCTCCTAAATTGGCTTACTTTTCCAGCCATCAAGGCTTCCTTTTTTCCTCAATCAATCCCAAAGTCACACACAAAATAATTTTATTTCAATAGCCGTTCAATAGGCTCCAAGTAGTACAAGTACAAATTCAAGCTAGGGAAAAGTCCGGAAAGGAAAACAGGTTTGACGTTGTTTTGCGTAACGGACACAACTGAGGCTAAGCTTATCGGATTGGAATGCAATTTATACCGTTTTGAAGCTAAGACAAAGGCCTACAACTTTAGTGAAGATCACTCAGCCCTGTTCATAGTGTAGCTAGGTCAAATGTGCAATATACAAAACCAGAATCTTACAAACAGGTTGGCTAACTGCACTATAGTTAGACGTCAATAACTCAGGCTACCGAAGTCTGATTGAGGGGTATCTTATGGCGTTTTGAAGCCAAGACATATACTTACATTTCTTATGAAGACCTCCAAAGCCAAATCCTGCATTTTCATGGTCAAAAATGGAAATTTCCACGAAAATAGAAATCTGGGCGCGAAACAGGGTGCATGGGCAGCTAAGGGTATTTCGGTCATTTCACATGCTACCGTGCTCAGATCGAACTGAAATTTTGCAAGAAGCTATTCCACACCATTTTCTACAACTTTCATGTTTTAATCTAAGCCTGATTCGGCTTCTAACTTGCCCAAATAAATCCGGTCAGAACAGGGCAAATGTAAACCCTAAACCTGGAATTTGCTCACCGAACCAGAAATTTTCTACAACCAAACATATCCAACATATACCAACTCCATTTTACACCATAATAGGCTATCATACCATGAGTAACCATAAATTACTATATAAAACAGAAAAATCCTCAATTAATAGAAAAATTAGACAACTCAACCATAACTTATGGAATAACCCACAAAATGACATGCTTCACCACTAAAACCCTTAATTGATCATTATTATCATGAAAGGGAAGATATCTAGACAACTCACCTTTGCAACTCCAAGAAACAAGATGGCTAGATCTTGTTCTTCATAAATGGCTCCACTAAAGGGCTTAAACTAGTTTATCAACTCACTTTTGTGGAGGAATTTGGAATTTAAACAGTAGGTTTGCAAGATTCAAGCAAGAAAGGTAGGAAAATTGAAAAAGCTTTCTCTCTTCTTTTCCCTCTAGTTGCTCAGCCAAGAAGCTTAGAAATGAAGATGGTTTTTGGTCAAAATTGTTTTAGTAAAGGTGAAGAAAGACTGTGATACCCCAACTTTCAGGATCATCTTTTGTTTACTCTCAAAGAGAAAATTACAGTTTCTTTAGTTTATTTTTATTAAAAAAAACAAAATTTTGTTTTAAAGAAAAATACTAAAGTGTATTTCTTTGGGTTTGATTTAAAACCTTATTTTATTTTAAAAGACTAGAAACCCTGAGATTTTAATCAAAAATCCTAATTTACTTGTGACTAACCTGTTTTCTTAAATCTCTCATATTTTAATTGAAACCCTAATTTTAATCACTGGAATTGTAAAATCCCTCATGTTTCTCTTAAAACTTCCTTTTATTTGGAACTTATGATTTTATAATAGCCCTGCCACCCAATCACCCCACAATAAGTGCAAATGAATATGAAAATAAAGGTTTTTCTTTTTTCGTTTTAAGTTAGCGCGAATTAGGGTTTTCACGTTTTCCGTAGTATGACTATTCGGTATCGAGTGAAGATCGAATTTGATAGCTAAGAGTGATTTTTGAATGAGAAAATATTATATGATTAGAAGTGATAATAATAAGATAGTGATTAGAAGGAAAAAGAAACCCTAGTATACGCGTTTTAAGAAAATCGGCCCGAACCGACGGGTATCGATCACTACCGATTGAACCCACCACTTGACCACCACTTCCTTACCACCACACACCCTTGATATTTTTACAAAATATCCCCCCCTCATACTCATCCTCTTGCCCAAAATTGTGGCTCAAAATGTAAGGGAGAGAGAGAAAAATTCATGTCTTTGGTGGTGACAAGTGTCACCACCCTATGGTCCCTTAGTTGATATTTTTTTTCCTTGCCTTCTTATCACCTTGGAGCTGTCTTTCTTCTTCATTTTTCTGCTATCTTGGCTGAGAGAGAGAGAGAGAGAAAAAAACCCAAGGGAGAGCTGCCTAATCCATCTTGAATTTGGATCATCCAAGTGAGGAAACTAAAAACTAAACCGATTAAAACCTTCCTAGAGTGTTTAGCTAGTGGTGTGTTGGTGAAATTTTGGAAGGAAAAGCTAGGGCTGCTCTTGGTAGTCATTTTAACAAGGTAATAATGCTATTTTCCCCATTTCTTACTCTTAATCTTGTTTAACTTGGCATAGCACCATAGATTTGTGGTGGATGATAGCTATTATCATGTTTTGGGTGGATATAGTGTATGTTTTCTTGAGTTACATGAGTTAGAGTTTGAGGTTTTTGCTGCCTATACTTGTTGTATGGAGGTATATGTTGTATCTAAATTTATATAAGTGATGGTGGTAGTGATTGAAGCAAGAAATGAAGAAAGTTTCCTTTGAATCCCAAAATTCCAGATTTCTGGAAAATTTCAGTACTGTTCTGTCCGGTTTCTTTGCCCTAGGTTAGAGGCCGAATTAGGCTTGGCATAAATCATAAAAGTTGTATAGAATGATATTTTATAGGTGCCTACAAAACTTCAGCTCAATCGAAGCAACGTAGCCTGTGAAAAGACCAAATTACCCTCACTGTTTTAGGATGTTTCTAGTGTTCCGTTTTAGTCAATTCATCCCGTTTATCATGTTTATTCACTAGGATCCGTGCTGATTTAGCCATTTCCCAAAACATGAAAGTTTTTGTACTCTGTCTTAGCTTTTCAAAGCATCCAAGAACACCTTAAACGAATCTTGGTAGCCTGAGATATGACCATTCTAGTGCAGTGCGGATAATTAGCCGTATAGTTGGAAGTTGGCTCTGTAATTTGGGAATTTGACCAGGTTACACTGGAAATTTGACTAAGGGACCTTCATGAAAGTTGTAGGACTTTGGCTTAGCTTCGAAACGATATAAGTTACACTTTAATCCGATAAGTGTAGTATCAGTTGTGTCATTTCCGCAAAAATCCATCAAATCTGTCTTTCACTAAAGCTTATTTCCGTACTTGTTATTAACTTGAATTTTGTCCTTGTATTGTCTTGAGCTTATTGGACGGCTATTGAAGTTAGATTGTTGTGTGTGTACCTTTGGGTTTGAATGAAAAAAATAATGAAGTGAAAATGGCTGGAAATAGGAAAATACAAAGGGCATGCTGCCCAAATTTACGCTCGAGGACCAGAAAACTATACTTATACTTTGTACTAGAAGTTATTCGGATTTTCTTTGGTTCACTTAAACTTTGGAGGGGTTTAACTGTAATATTTTCTCTTGGCTATTATTAGGGTTTCTTGGCGATTGAGAGTGTTATCCGGGAGGATACTTTGGACATTATTTTGCTTAAATAGGTGAGTATTCTATATACGTTTTGTTTCTATGACTATGAGAATTGTTGTGACTATGTGATTATTTGTGAATATTTGATTAAATGTTAATTGTTTTCTATGATTTCTAAAATGAACTTTTGCTAGGTGAGTGTGTACTTTATCGCACTCGACCTAAATAAATATGGAATTTTCGGTGATTAAATGTTGAAATACTAGTTGCGCATGAATGTAAGCCTTTTTGGCTGAACTGGGCCCTTGCCCTTGTTACCGATCGACTCGAGCCAGAAGCGGACTCGGTCGGGCGATATGGTGACTTGGGTGAACATTTGGTATACTCGAGTATTACCTTGTAGTCCGGCTAACGTCCGGATGGGTGGAGTCCGGTCAACGTCCGGATGGGGGGGAAAGCCTGGTCAATGTCCCGGAGGAGGTGAATGATAATGAACAAACGAACATAAAAAATGAGGGGTTTTACTTACAAAGATGCATTTTTTTATAATTGGAGAAATAAGGGAATGAATAGGGAACAAATGAACGAATTGCTCCTTGTGAGCCTGTATCCTTTTAATGAATGTATTATCATTGCTTTATATTGGACATGTTTTCTGGATTATTTGTTCTTACATGATTAATGTCCTTGTTCAATTACTTGCTTTTGTATATAGAATCTCACTGAGCTTTTAGCTCACCCCTTTAGTTTTATTTTCCTTAGCAGGGAAAGGCGAGCAAGGACGAGAGCCCGTATAGACTAGCTTGGTCTAGCTCTTTGTTTTTGTAATGGTTCTCGCCCTAGTGCTTGGCACGGGCTGGTTGTATGGTGAAGTGAGAACCTTTGTACATTCGATGGTTGTACTTCCTTTTGAGATAGCAATGTATATAAGTTTCGCTTTAAGCTTTCGAATTTTGCTATAATTATTCTTGTGGTTTTATTTCGGATTTGTTTGAGTGAACGACTGAGTCCCGGCGAGAGCTGGACAGGCGACCCGCCGAACCCTGGGGTACGCCCTAGGGGGAGGTGGGGCCGTCACAGGTGGTATCAGAGCTTAGACTTCAGATTCCTGTAGTGTATCCTAGGCTTGAAGTTTAGGATGCCGGACTGTGGGATTCAATTTGATTTGAAAGTTAAGCGATTGAGGGATAAAATCCATAGCTGCTTCGCGTGGTCTCTGCGCGGAGTGAGCCTGGACTGAGTGATGAACAAGTATGAAGGACTAAGTGCTCGTTCGAGCATAAGCTATGAACCCTGAAGTGTTATAGGTCTTAAATCTTTCTCATGGTATCTAAGGATCATAGATAGGTATGTTTGGTAGGAATTTCGATTTATAGATGGTTTACTCTTGGGACTGGCCAACTTGAGATGTGAACTGTTTTATTTCGGATTCTCGTGCCCGAGTACTCTGGAGTTGAGGCGATGCTAGCTACTAGGTACTTGAGACTTGTATTTTGGAACATGAACAGGCTTTGTCTGGCTAGAATGAGTACTAGAGGTCAACGGATGTATAGTTGGGATAGAAAGTGACGTGAGAGACCGGACGGGGTCATCTTAGCGGAGTGTGGGATGACAAGTTGCGTTTTCTTTCGTTTCGCCCTTGCATTATTCCTACATGTTATTTACTTGTGGTATCTTAATACCTACATATATAGTATCTGTTGCACTTGACTTTGTCCAATTTGAAATATCTCTTGGTGTATATGGTGTATCATATTGTGTATATGTCTCCCTGTGTATTTGGTGTGTTATATCTTGTTGTTTTAGTCAATTTACTGTGTTACATACTAAATCACCTTTTTGAAAAAAATGTCGAGGACGACATTCTTTGAAGGAGGGGAGATTGTGATACCCCAACTTTCAGAATCATCTTTTGTTTAGTATCAAAGAGGAAATTACGGTTTCTTTAGTTTATTTTTATTAAAAAAAAACAAAATTTTGTTTTAAAGAAAAATACTAAAGTGTATTTCTTTGGATTTGATTTAAAACCTTATTTTATTTTAAAAGACTAGAAACCCTGAGATTTTAATCAAAAACCCTAATTTACTTGTGACTAACCTGTTTTCTTAAATCTCTCATATTTTAATTGAAACCCTAATTTTAATCACTGGAATTGTAAATCCCTCATGTTTCTCTTAAAACTTCCTTTTATTTGGAACTTATGATTTTATAATAGCCCTACCACCCAATCACCCCACAATAAGTGCAAATGAATATGAAAATAAAGGTTTTTCTTTTTTCGTTTTAAATTAGCGCGAATTAGGATTTTCACGTTTTCCATAGTATGACTATTCGGTACCGAGTGAGGATCGAATTTGATAGCTAAGAGGGATTTTTGGATGAGAAAATATTATATGATTAGAAGTGATAGTAATAAAATAGTGATTAGAAGGAAAAAGAAACCCTAGTATACGCGTTTTAAGAAAATCGGCCCGAACCGACGGATATCGATCACTATCGATTGAACCCACCACTTGACCATCACTTCCTTACCACCACACACCCTTGATATTTTTGTAAAATATCCCCCCCTCATACTCATCCTCTTGGCCGAAATTGTGGCTAAAAATGTAAGGGAGAGAGAGAAAAATTCATGGCTTTGGTGGTGACAAGTGTCACCACCCTATGGTCCCTTAATTGATATTTTTTTTCCTTGCCTTCTTATCACCTTGGAGCTGTCTTTCTTCTTCATTTTTCTGCTATCTTGGTTGAGAGAGAGAGAGAAACCCAAGGGAGAGCTGCCTAATCCATCTTGAATTTGGATCATCCAAGTGAGGAAACAATAAACTAAACCGATTAAAACCTTCCTTGAGTGTTTAGCTAGTGGTGTGTTGGTGAAATTTTGGAAGGAAAAGCTAGGGCTGCTCTTGGTAGTCATTTTAACAAGGTAATAATGCTGTTTTACCCATTTCTTACTCTTAATCTTGTTTAACTTGGCATAGCACCATAGATTTGTGGTGGATGATAGCTATTATCATGTTTTGGGTGGATATAGTGTATGTTTTCTTGAGTTACATGAGTTAGAGTTTGAGGTTTTTGCTGTCTATACTTGTTGTATGGAGGTATATGTTGTATTTAAGTTTATATAAGTGATGGTGGTAGTGTTCGAAGCAAGAAATGAAGAAAGTTTCCTTTGAATCCCAAAATTCCAGATTTCTAGAAAATTTCAGTACTGTTCTGTCCGGTTTCTTTGCCCTAGGTTAGAGGCCGAATTAAGCTTGGCATAAAACATCAAAGTTGTAGAGAATGATATTTTATAGGTGCCTAGCAACGTAACCTGTGAAAAAACCAAATTACCCTCACTATTTTAGGATGTTTCCAGTGTTCCGTTTTAGTCAGTTCATCCAGTTTATCATGTTTATTCACTAGGATCCGTGCTGATTTAGCCATTTCCCAAAACATGAAAGTTTTTTTACTCTGTATTAGCTTTTCAAAGCATCCAAGAACACCTTAAATGGACCTTGGTAGCCTGAGATATGACCATTCTAGTGCAGTGCGGATAATTAGCCGTATAGTTGGAAGTTGGCTCTGTAATTTGGGAATTTCACCAGGTTACACTGGAAATTTGACTAAATGACCTTCATGAAAGTTGTAGGACTTCGTCTTAGCTTTGAAACGGTATAAATTGAACTTCAATCCGATAAGCGTAGTATCGGCTGTGTCATTTCCGTAAAAACCCATCAAATCTGTCATTTACTAAAGCTTATTTCCGCACTTGTTATTAACTTGAATTTTGTCCTTGTATTGTCTTGAGCTTATTGGATGGCTATTGAAGTTAGATTGTTGTGTGTGTACCTTTGGGTTTGAATGAGAAAAATAATGAAGCCAAAATGGCTGGAAATAGGAAAATACAAAGGGCATGCTGCCCAAATTTACGCTCGAGGACCAGAAAACTATACTTATACTTTGTACTAGAAGTTATTCGGATTTTCTTTGGTTCCCTTAACCTTTGGAGGGGTTTAACTGTAATATTTTCTCTTGGCTATTATTAGGGTTTCTTGGCGATTGAGAGTGTTATCCGGGAGGATACTTTGGACATTATTTTGCTTAAATAGGTGAGTATTCTATATACGTTTTGTTTCTATGACTATGAGAATTGTTGTGACTATGTGATTATTTGTGAATATTTGATTAAATGTTAATTGTTTTCTATGATTTCTAAAATGAACTTTTGCTAGGTGAGTGTGTACTTTATCGCACTCGACCTAAATAAATATGGAATTTTCAGTGATTAAATGTTGAAATACTAGTTGAGCATGAATGTAAGCCTTTATGGCTGAACTGGACCCTTGCCCTTGTTACCGATCGACTCGAGCCAGAAGCGGATTCGGTCGGGCGATATGGTGACCTGGGTGAACATTTGGTATACTCGAGTATTACCTTGTAGTCCGGCTAACGTCCGGATGGGTGGAGTCCGGTCAACCTCCGAATGGGGGGGAAAGCCTGGCCAATGTCCAGGAGGAGGTGAATGAGAATGAACAAACGAACATAAAAAATGAGGGGTTTTACTTACAAAGATGCATTTTTTTATAATTAGAGGAATAAGGGAATGAATAGGGAACAAACGAATGAATTGCTCCTTGTGAGCCTGTATCCTTTTAATGAATGTATTATCATTGCTTTATATTGGACATGTTTTCTGGATTATTTGTTCTTACATGATTAATGTCCTTGTTCAATTACTTGCTTTTGTATATAGAATCTCACTGAACTTTTAGCTCATCCCTTTAGATTTGTTTTTCTTAGCAGGGAAAGGCGAGCAAGGACGAGAGCCCGTATAGACTAGCTTGGTCTAGCTCTTTGTTTTTATAATGGTTCTCGCCCTAGTGCTTGGCACGGGCTGGTTGTATGGTGAAGTGAGAACCTTTGTACATTCGATGGTTGTACTTCCTTTTGAGATAGCAATGTATATAAGTTTCGCTTTAAGCTTTCGAATTTTGCTATAATTATTCTTGTGGTTTTATTTCGGATTTGTTTGAGTGAACGACTGAGTCCAGGCGAGAGCTGGACAGGCGACCCGCCGAACCCTGGGGTATGCCCTAGGGGAGGTGGGGCCGTCACAAAGACTAGTCAAATGTCCACCACCCAATGAAAATGCAACATGTGGCTGTCTCAAGCATCTCATTTCTTTTGTCTTCCAAGACTTAATTAACTAGCTAACCTCTAATTGTCTCCTAACACCTTGTAAAATAATATCACTTAATACATAACCCCAACAAATTGTCAAAAATATATCGCATTTACCGTACTAGCGGGTCCCACGTCCATAATACACTTCAAAATTGACCCGAACTAACTTATACTAGAAAAATATTTTAAAAAAACTATATTCACTTATAAAATGTCTAGAAAATTAAGGTAGTAAAATAAAATAAGAAAAATGCATGAAAAGGAACAGAATTAAAGGGTATAAATTAAGAAAAATTTTACGGGTCCTCACACTCTCTCCTCCTTAAAGAAATTTCGTCCTCGAAATTTTCCACATACCACAATCTATTTAGAGGGTTATCGCAATAATACTATGACTAAAACGCCATGCTAAGCAAATAAGTAAAGACATCAAAAGTTTCCCCTTTCCGAACCACAGGCGCAAGTTCCACTTAATATTGAGGCTAAAAGATAATAAAAGATACTGTCAAATCACCACTATTTAATATTACTCATCAAAATTTTCAATACTAGGTCCACTACTTTTATCGGAAACATACTTACTACATAGAGGTTGCATACACATTGGTCTATAAATACCATTATTTCAGCTAACACATCACTACTTGCCGACTTTAACTATTACAGCAGCTTCACCATCCCAAAATTCATTTGTTCCGGGCAGTTCCTCACTTGGTGTCCCAGTTGGTCGCATCTAAAGCAAGCACCAATTTTCATATAACATATTCCCATATGACTTTTGCTACATGTTTCACACTTAGCAGCCACACATTTCTTCTTGAATGATCCATTTTTTTTTCTTCTTTCTCCCCTTATCCCTCATAGCAACTCCATTTCCATCCATCTCTTTACGTTTCCCTTTGTGGTCGCGAGCATTTCCTTCACCTCTCTCATCTTTATTACTAGAAAGGTCCTGAGAGGTCATTTGACCAGACGAAGGCACTAAGTCAAACCTATTTCGTACCTCTTCCGGAATCCCTTTGTATTTCTTTTTTAGCTCTATGTTCTTGTGCAGTAGCTCAATTTTCTCCGAATACTCTTGTTTCCATATCCCTTCCCAGTGCTCAGCTAATCTCTTCTGGAACTCTACTTCCTTTCAAAGAATCTCTATCTCCTTATACATATCAGCTAAATATGTCATCTTACCGATTCGCTCGAACTCAAGTTATGGCCTACCAGGCAAATTAGAGAATTAAAATAAGTAACAAAGTACACTTGGGAGATTAACCATATAACTGTTAAGTTCTCTCCCACCCAATCCAACCACGGAAAATTAAACTTAGAAGCATACAGGTATAGAGGCCAAATCCTTTCTCTCAGATTTCCATACATAATTCCAAACTCTCGATCTCGACATAATAATAATCAAGTCTGGTCCATACTTTGATATCAAGGCATAAATATCAAGAAAATATAGGCAAGGTTCGTTTATAGAAAGCCAAGCTACGGTTATCGAATCTCACAAGAGGGGTAGAAAATACCTCTATGGTTGTAGCTAGACTAACTCAAAGTCAAGTAATCACTTATCAAGTCCTCACGGTCATAGTAAAAGAGAATAGGTTTTAGGTGCGAATTCCCTTACAATCTACCCACCCTCTAGAAAACCCGAGCCAGACTAGTACAAGAGTAGTCCATGATAACACTCTCATATCAAACCCCCTCGACCAGTCTAATTACTAAGTCCAATGTAAAATCTTCCGTGCCTTGGCCTTTGCCATTCAGACATACCTCAAATTCAATCAAGAGACAGACTCTTATATCGCGCTCTCCACTATTCGGTACTCAAGTACAAGAATCCACAATAAGATAATTCACAATTCGAACCGGCCGGTCCCAAGAGTAAATCTGTCATATTATAGATTCCTACCCGACATACATATCTATCTTCTTCAAGTTCCATGATAAAGATTTTTACACTTATAACATGCACAGTTCATAGCTTATGCTCAAACGAGCACTTAGACACATTCACGAAATCAGGACCAGAACATCACTTGGCCCAAGCTCACTCCGTGCAAAGACCACGCGAAGCGGCTCTGATACCACCTGTGACAGCCCCACCTCACCCTAAGGCGAACCAAAGGGTTCGGCGGACCGCCTGCCCGGCTCTCGCCGGGACTACGAATCCGGAACAGACGAAGACCCTACCAAACGCTCCAAAGAACTTTGAGACATAAACATTTAGAACCCAATTGAGCCAATCTAGAAGATGCAATAACTCTTTGGTACAACGTTCCCACGAAAGCAAAGCGAAATGGAAGGACCGCTACCACGTCACAAGCCAACCAAGTACAAGTAAACTTTGTTTGCCATGAAAGAAAATACATTCTCGAATACATATGTCACCTAAACATGAGGGAACACTTTAAAATATGCATATTAGTAAGTTTACAAATCCAAAAGGAAACATTGTATTAAGATACATTTAGGATCTCCAAATTGTCGAGGAGCTATATCCAAAAGAACAAAAGAATTTCTAACTAACTCAACTCATTCTTCAAAACATTGAAGTTCCAAAAGATGGTTCCCTGTAAGGAAAACAAGGATAACGGAACGGAGTGAGCTAAAAGCTCAATGAGGTACCAACAGTATAAACAGTAGAATCAGTAGAATTCATGAGAAAGCACTTTGGAGGCACATATTCATATCAAATACGAGAAATGAATGGATATCACAATGTAAAGGATACAGGTGGCTCTCAGGAGACAAATCCCCGTTGCCATGCTTGATCCAGTCTTGTTGACTCTCTGTCAACATTCAAATACAAGAACCAGTCCCGTAGAACACCACTTTAACGCCAAAACCCCGTTCACCTAACATACCCCTTACCGGGCCCGAACGCGAAACAGGAACAGGAATGGTAATACTCGAGTATAC
The DNA here is from genome assembly GCF_036785885.1 of Coffea arabica. NCBI lineage: Eukaryota > Viridiplantae > Streptophyta > Magnoliopsida > Gentianales > Rubiaceae > Coffea > Coffea arabica. The sequence continues at coordinate 43,416,186 of NC_092329.1, forward strand.
CGGAAATCCAGAGTCTACAATACCCACAGATTTCTCAGGAATATGTGCCCATGGATTGTCAATTTCTTCGACCAAGCCCTTGCTGGCTCGATTCAATTAACTCCCCATGAGGTTGTGCTCAGGTTTAACAGGAAGGTCGTTGGATACACTTCCAAACGACATCATAACAAGTGCAAGTAACAAGTTCGAGTACATAACATGTACAAGTAATAGATTCCAATTCATTCAGTATAGGCAAGAGAACGAGTGTGGTAAAGTACACCCTCGTCTCAGACAAGATAACACAGTCATGAAACACATTCAAATAGCAATTTGCAAGTACAGAAAACCAGTTTAGCAATAATTCAGGAGAGTGGTGCACTCATCAGTTCAAGTACAGATACTTCAAAAGTTTTCACGCCAAAGTGGCTTTAATCGCCGAGAAACCCTGTTCAAGTACAGATACTTCAAAAGTTTTCACGCCAAAGTGGTTTTAATCGCCAAGAAACCCTAAAAGAACCAAAGTAAAACAATTGAAGGTTCCACATCCAAAATCGAGTAAACAGAATGCACAAGTGAGGCTCGACTACTAGTCGTATGCCTCGCCAAATAATTACTAATGCAAGGGTGCAAAACATGATTTTTGGGAATGAAAAGGTAACATGAAGACCATGGGCTCAAACAACCCAAAAGCCCTTCAATTCTACCAAAGGCAACTCAAACTTAAAGGAACCAAACGTCCTAGAAAATTGGACAGCATTTGATAAGGCAACCCTAGGGGAAGACCCTCCTAGAACCTCCCAACCTTGTAATTATCAGAGTTGGACCTTTTCTCCCAATGGAAATTGAACTCGATTGTTCTCATGAACTCAAGACCTCTGACACACAAAGGCAATCAGCAACCTTAAGCAAATAATGATGGATGAAGAGACACCACGATTAGGGAACAAGCTAATCGATAAAGTCAGATTTGAATCCTAAGCCATGTACTCAAGAATTCAAGAGTAAGTTCGATTAAGAACTTGAAGGAAAATTCCTCACGATTTCTGGTTGTAAAATATTCTCTCTCTCACTCATACAATAGATGCCTTTTATAGGCTAAAACTAGGGCAAATTCCGGCCCAAATAAACCTGGAATAGAATTTCGGTCCGCATAAAGAGCCAGCTCTTTAAGGCTTCCCGATAAGGCCCAATAAGTAATAAAATACTCAACGACTAACAACTACTAAACTAGGCAGTCTTAAAGCAACTACCAACTAAGCTAACAAGTATGAGATCATTCTTTCACTTCAAACGTACAAGTGAACAAGGTAACTTCATGGTCCATCAAATCTTCAAACTTAGCTTACTCCTTGCTTGTATGGTGAATGATCAAGGCTCGTAAAGCTTTCTTCACCTTCTTGGATCTTAGCTTACTCCTTGCTTGTATGGTGAATGATCAAGGCTCGTAAAGCTTCCTTCACCTTCTTGGATCTTGATCTTGTCATCGGACCACCAATGTTGATTAAAGGATCCTTGACCCAAGGCTGAAGTTATTTATTGCACACCCGTATCCGTATCATTCCCTCTTTCCTCGAAAAGATTCGTCCTCGAATCTTCAAAGTCTCCTCTTGAAAGTGATTTGTCCACAAATCGATGGTGCGCTTAAAGGACAGCAATGTTGGAAATAGATGAATGACTACGAGCCATGTTGCATGTCGTTTGGTCAGCTTCGGGAAGCTCTCAAACAAGGACATGCGCCAAGATAGGAAAGAGCTTGTGTAAGGCGTGTGAAAATCCCAAGTGGCAATCCAAAACTCTCTAATTAGCCTTTGGTCATGAATCTTCACATTGACACCTTGATTGTGCAAAGGTGTAAAATCCAGCACTAGTTGATATTGATTTGAATCATCTTGCATGGATAAATTGAAAGCAAGTTGTTGCACGGATGAGGCACTAAACAACTCGTGGAGGACAGCTTTGGGATCTTGCGTGACACACAATTTCTCATCTTCCAACATATAAGGTAGCAAACAATTGAAGTCCACTTCATGAGGATTACTCGAACTAGCACAAGTTGAAGTTGACAAATTGAACACTTGGCCACCAGCTTTTGGCTGTGTGAATAAGCATGAAAGATCACCACCTTTAGTTGGAATAAGCACAAAATCAGGTTGTAAGTCTTTAATCAAAACTGAAAAATTTTGGACAGCTTTACAACCTACAAAAACAAAATAACCTTCAACCTGAAACAAATTAGAAATTGGATAAAGAAGTAATGGTACATCATCAACTAAATGGTAAGAAGGTAGAGAACAAGGTTTAAGTGTGAATACTCCCTTTGCCACTTCATTATTCCTTCCACCAATTGATTCAACTTGAGAAGACATTGCTAGTCTTTTACACTTTCCTTCAAAATCTGAATAAGAAATACAAGTGTTAGGATGGAAATTATACTCAAAAGAAGGTAAAGATGATGAATGAGCCATAGGTAGTAAATGAGAGTCAAAGTTTGGAATTCTCCCTTCATGGTTGGTTTGAATTGATTCCCCTTTGGTATGGACAGATTTGAATTGAAATTGTTCCATGGGGTGATCCCAAATAGATTTAATTCCTAAAAGACAAACTCCATGGAAACTAGTGAATTGCACAAGTGACTTTGGAATGGAGCATGGCATGACTAACTTCACTTGACTTTGCTTAATCTGCACAAATGAAGAAACACTAAATAAAGCAAAGGTAAGTTCGTTAGAAAAACAATAAGCCCTCACATTTTTGCTCAAAATCGTCTCACTTCCTCTATTTTCTTTCTTTTTACCACTCATCTCATTAGATTTTTCCATCTCTTTATCTAGTTTAATGCCCTCGATTGTTTTCTCATTATCAACCTCCTCAACAAATGGTTCGATAGGATGAGATACTCCTTTGTTGGGAATAGGGTCAGCTATCTCCTTCTTAGAAAACTCACTTTGATAGCATCCATTTGACTCCATTTGTTTTTGGTGTAGAATACGTTGATATGTCTCCCAAAATGACTCCGCATGAGGTGGTTCAACTCTAGGTTTAGTCGTAGAAAATGTTGAATGAACTTTCTTATCACCTCTTGCATAAACCGGCTTTAAAGAGGTAGATTGCATGGAACCCCTCCTCTTGAGAGATTCGTTCTCTTGTTGGAGCCGATTGTACAAGTCCGTAGTATAATGGGAGGGTACAAATCGTTTCCTCATCACTTGCTTCATTTCAGTCCAAGTGTTAATCGGTTGTTCCCTATTTCTCCTCCTTGTGGCACATACTTGCTCCCACCAAATAGATGCATAATCTTGAAATTCAATAGCTGCAAGTTTCATCTTTTTCTCTTCAGAGTAATTGTGGACTTCAAACACTTGCTCGACTCGCCTAACCCAATCCAAGTAAGCTTCAAGATCATTTTTCCCATGAAAGGTAGGCATCTTAGTCTTGATGGAACCAAGATTGTCATCGGTTCTCCTAGGTCGGTCTCGGCCTTCCCTCGCTTCCCTGTGGCTTTTCCTTGATCGAAAGGAGATGTTAGAATGATAACCCTCATCATCCGCATCATGATCAGCACTCTGAACACTCAAAACCCTATTGTATGTATCTCCGGTACCTCGCATCGCAATGGCAGCCAACCGGTCGGATAATTGTGTCATCACCAATTCATGTCTCTCCGTTTGTTTTTGAAGAGTTTGGAGCACCAGTTTGAGTGACACGTCGGTCTCAGACGGCTCAGGCATGTTCCCCCCTTGAGACATATTGTCAAACCTGCAAAACAAGTGTATCCTAGTCTACCTTGCAAAGCACTCGTGTATCACTCAAGGAAACACACTCACTCTCAATTTTCCTTCTCAAAGTTCTTAAAGCAACTCAAACTCTCAAAAATTCCAGAATTAATTACCCTATAAGCAAGTACTAAGACACAAAGCAGAATTTTGTAAATCCTAGAAACACTACCCGAAGCTAGAACCTTTTTTTTTTTTAAGCGGCTGTTTTTGCTGAGTTTCTGGCCAGTATTTGGATGGTAAATGGTGTTTGTGGCGGTTTAGGTTTGGTTTTGGAAACTGATTTGGGGGTGTTTGGGGCTGGTTAGGTAGTTTGGGGTCGTTGGAATTCAATCAACATTGGAACTCAAGAGTTAGAAACCAATCAAGATTAGGAAACTCAAGTTTTGGGAAGTCAACCAAGATTTGGAGACTAATCAAGATTTGGAAACCCACCAAGAATTGGAAACTCACGATTTTTTTTTTTTTGGAAACTTGATTTCCTTTGCATGAGAGCCAATTTCTTCTCTTCTTCCTTTTTTTTTTCTCTTTCATTTTTTTTTCTTCTTTTTTTTCGGCTCTTCAAGGAATACAAATTCAGATCACATCAACAAGTTCAAGAAAACGGATGAAAGGTTATGCAAATTTCAAGAAGGCCCTGGTTCTTGATTTTTTGTTCAAGAATTTTCAAAACACGACTTGGTGGTCCAAGAACTTCAAGAATTTGTTCAAGAAGCTCAAGAACTTCCCCAAATTACGTTGTGGTGTTTAGGGTTTGCAAGAACAACAACCAATACTCAAGAAATAGGCAAAACAGAATTTCAGCAATACTCAAAAAGAAAAATTTCAGCAATACTCTAGCAACTTGGATACTAAAAAACAATATAAGGTACGTGACTCTGTTTTTTTTTTTTCTTTAAACCCCAACAACCCGAACAAAAGTATAACAGACTCAAAACAAAAGTTGGACAGAAAACACAAAAAGACAATACCCAAGCAGTTTTTTTTTTCTCGGATGAACAGTAACGTGAACAGTACGCTACAGTAACGATGAACAGTAATCGCTACAATTTTTTTTTTTTTGACAAAAGACACAAACTAATAAGATATGAACAACTTCAATTGAAAGAGAATTAACCTGATGCTCTGATTACCAACTGATAAGGCAACCCTAGGGGAAGACCCTCCTAGAACCTCCCAACCTTGTAATTATCAGAGTTGGACCTTTTCTCCCAATGGAAATTGAACTCGATTGTTCTCATGAACTCAAGACCTCTGACACACAAAGGCAATCAGCAACCTTAAGCAAATAATGTTGGATGAAGAGACACCACGATTAGGGAACAAGCTAATCGATAAAGTCAGATTTGAATCCTAAGCCATGTACTCAAGAATTCAAGAGTAAGTTCGATTAAGAACTTGAAGGAAAATTCCTCACGATTTCTGGTTGTAAAATATTCTCTCTCTCACTCATACAATAGGTGCCTTTTATAGGCTAAAACTAGGGCAAATTTCGGCCCAAATAAACCTGGAATAGAATTTCGGTCCGCATAAAGAGCCAGCTCTTTAAGGCTTCCCGATAAGGCCCAATAAGTAATAAAATACTCAACGACTAACAACTACTAAACTAGGCAGTCTTAAAGCAACTACCAACTAAGCTAACAAGTATGAGATCATTCTTTCACTTCAAACATACAAGTGAACAAGGTAACTTCATGGTCCATCAAATCTTCAAACTTAGCTTACTCCTTGCTTGTATGGTGAATTATCAAGGCTCGTAAAGCTTCCTTCACCTTCTTGGATCTTAGCTTACTCCTTGCTTGTATGGTGAATGATCAAGGCTCGTAAAGCTTCCTTCACCTTCTTGGATCTTGATCTTGTCATCGGACCACCAATGTTGATTAAAGGATCCTTGACCCAAGGCTGAAGTTATTTATTGCACACCCGTATCCGTATCAGCATTCCTCCTAAATTTGCTTACTTTTCCAGCAATCAAGGCTTCCTTTTTTTCTCAATCAATCCCAAAATCACACACAAAATAATTTCATTTCAATAGTCGTTCAATAGGTTCCAAGTAGTACAAGTACAAATTCAAGCTAGGGAAAAGTCTGGAAAGGAAAACAGGTTTGACGTTGTTTTGCGTAACGGACACAACTGAGGTTACGCTTATCAGATTGGAATGCAATTTATACCATTTTGAAGCTAAGACAAAGGCTTACAACTTTAATGAAGACCACTCAGTCGTGTTCATAGTGTAGCTAGGTCAAATGTGCAATATACAAAACCAAAATCTCACAAACAGGTTGGCTAACTGCACTATGGTTAGACGTCAATAACTCAGGCTACCGAAGTCTGATTGAGGTGTATCTTGTGACAGCCCCACTTTCCCCTAAGGCGAACCAAAGGGTTCGGCGGACTGCCTGCCCAGCTCTCGCCGGGACTCAGTCGATCACTTCAAGCAACCATAAGAATATCTAATCACGATCCAACTTAAAACAAAATGTATATACAATAATATCTCAAGAAAAAGTACAACCGTCAAATATACAGAGGTTCTCAAATCACCATACAACCAGCCCGTGCCAAGCACTAGGGCGAGAACCATGACAAAAGAAAACCAAGGGCTAGACCTAGCTAGTCTATACCGGCTCTCGTCCTTGCTCGCCTTCCCCTGTTAAGGGAAACAAACTAAAGGGGTGAGCTATAAGCTCAGTGAGGTTCCGAACACATAGGCAACAAGAAGTTCAATGCATTCATTACATGTTACCAATAATTCAAATACAAAAGAAAGCGATAAACACCTTCATTAAAAGGATACGTGCTCACAAGGAGCCATTCGTTCATTCATGTATTCTCCTTTCGTTCCCTTATACCTTCAATCATTTGAAATTGCATTTGTATATAAGTAAAACCCTCATTCATTCATTCGTTCATTCATTCATTCACCAGGCTCCACCAACCTCCACCAACCTACAAGGTAATACTCGAGTATACCAAACATTCACCCAGGTCCCTAATCGCCCGACCGAGTCCGCTTCTGGTTCGATACGACCGGTGACAAGGGGCAGTGGCCAGTTCAGCCAAAAGGCTTACATTCATGCACAAATAACATTTCAATCATTCAATCATTGAAAATTTCACAATCGTTTAGGTCGAGTGCGATAAAGTACACACTTGCCTAGAAAACTCGTTTTAACAATCATTGAAAGCATATAACATGTTATCAATCATTCATACCAGCCATATAATCGTGAAACATATCAAACAGGGAACACTCACCTATACACGCAAAATAACGTCCACTTCTCAATCACCAATGAAACCTAAAAGTAAACAAAGAACACATTACAATCCATCTAACATGATTTGGATGAAATCAAGGATTACCCGACTACTCGCGAGTAAACGTATAAAATGACTTTTAAAGTGTCAATAGAGTATATGGATCCGTGGATGGAAATTACTAGGGTTTATAAACCAACCGTGAAACCAAACTCAAAAGGTTATGAAATTTTTGGCAGAAAACACTTTAACCAACGACAAATCGAAATCCAATAAGGTAAGCTAAGAAGTATTGTTTTCGGAATCGTTTATGTAGCTCAAAATCAATAGACTATATGCTTTGATGAAAATCATGAAAAGGTGGCAAAACTATCTCACTTTCACTCTTAAAACTTCACTTAAAAGTTATTCACTTGTGGCCGAGAGAACCCTAGGTCAACCTCTATATTTTGGTAAACAGTAAGTAAACGTTTGGAATTTCAACCCAAAGAGGTATTAGGTTTTAGAATGGTAAGATGATCATTTTATTTGCCAAGCGGAAATATACAGTTTCAAATAGAAATTTAGCCCTCGGCCACCTTTTGAAAGAGCCGGTAACGTTTTCAGTAAATACGTCCAATTCGTCACAAAATACATTCGCAAAATCACTGTAACTTACTCACATTACAAGAAGATAAACGGACGGCATGTCCCTTGTGTTTACCTATTTTCCAGCCATTAATGGCTTCATTATTTTCCTCAAAACAGTCCCAACATCTCATATAGAATAATCTCATGTCCAAAAGCCATTCACTAGGCTTAAAGTCATATAAATATAAAAATCAAGCTAGAAACATTTTCGGATAAAAATAGTTTTTGACACCATTTTGCGGTTTTGGCACCATTGGCGCTACGATTATCGGATGAAGGTGCAAGACACACCGTTTCGAACCTAACAGATAGGGCTACAATGTTGAACAAGGCCACTCAGTCCAGTTTGTAGTGCAACTAGGTCAAAATTGACATATATGAAACCAGAATCTCACAAATAGGTTGGCTAACCGCATAATTGTTAAACAGCAATAATTCAGGCTACCGAAGTCCGATTGAAGTGTATCTTATGGTGTTTCAAAGCTAAAACACAACCCTACATTTCTTATGAAGACCTCCATGGCCAAATCATGCATTTTCATAATAAAAAATGGAAAACTACACAAAGACAGAATTCTGGGCGCGAAACAGGTTTCATGGACAGTCAAGGATATTTCGGTCATTTCACATGCTACAGTGGTAGGATCAAGGTGAAATTTTGCAGGCTACTATTTCATACCATTGGGTACAACTTTCATGTTTTGGCCAAAATCTAATTCGATAAGGATCATGGTGAAAAGTCACGGTCAGATTGGGTGAAAAGACAACCCTGTTCGCTGAACTCCTACCTAGACCAGTCTGGGTATTTCCGAATTATCTCAGCATATACAACTCCAATTCAAGTGATTCCAAAGCAATTTGAAAGCTAAGATACAAGGTTATAATTCTTAAGAAGACATCAACAACCAAATCGGTAGTATTCCCAGTCAAACTACCCAATTACCAAAGCTGATTACTATTCTCGGATAGAAACAGGGTAGCAGGGGTATTTCGGTCTTTTCACAGGCTACCGAGCTCTGATTGAGCTGAAAATTTACAGGTAACTAGAAAACATCATTCTCTACAACTTTTATGTTTTGTACTAAGGCCAATTCGGCCTCTAACCTGGTCAAACAGAAACGGGCAGAATTGAGGAAATGAAACCCTAACTGGAAATTTTTGCATTCAAGTCAGAAATTTTCCACTAAAACATCTCTTTAGCTATCACAAGTCATTAATTTAACATAATCAAGAACAAAGGAAGGATGGCTAGACATGATACCTTCAAATATCAAGAAAGGTGATGACTTAGGAATTTTTCTTCCAAAACAACTCCACTAGAAGCTTTAATCCTCCTTAAAAAGTAACTTTGATGGAGTAATCTTAACTTTTAATGGTTAGAAATCAAGATTGGAGCAAGGGATTGAAGTACAAGATGAAGGATTTCCTCTCTTTTCTCTCCTCAAAATTTCAGCCAACAAGGTGAAAAATGAAGAAACATTTGGTCAAAATGGATGTTTAGTAAAGTTAAGAAAAGTTAGTCAAAGTCCCCATCCAATGGTTTCATGACACTTGTCCCTCTCATTAATGTCATGCCTAACTTTTTTTGTCTTTCTCACACCTATCCACTTGATGTAGACACCAAATTTTTGGTGTAATTTCATTTACTTTTTATTTTCAGTTTTTTATTTTAGTTTTATTCACTTTTTAGTTTTTAGTTTTTTTTTAGTTTAATTTTTATTCTTAGCGTAGAATTTCTAGAAAAAAAAAAGAAAAAAGAAGGAAAAATATTCAAGAAATATGTTGAGTTGTTTTAATACAATGTTTTCTTAAAGAAAAAGAAAAAAAGTGAAAAATGATGAAAAATGAAAAATGAAAGAAAAAGATTGAAAATGGCAATTTTGTTGTTTTAGTTTGTTTATTCTGATGTATTTGTAATTAAAATTGTTTTTTTTATTATTATTTAGTTTTACTTTTATTTTTGTTAAATTATTAAGTTAAAAAAAAAAGGATTTGCGGCATGCAAGCTACGTTTTGTCGTAGCTTGCAAGGAAAGGCTGGGCAGCCCCTTGGCTGCAAATTATAGAAGAAAGGACTGAGTTTTAGGGTTGAGGAGTCCCATATAAATAGAAAAAAAGAGCATCAGCCGCAAGGGGGGGAGAGGTTTTTGGAAGAGCAAGAAAAAAAAACAGCGGCTAAGGAAGTGAAGAAAAGGGAGAAACCGAGAAAAATCTGAAAGGGAAGAGGACAGAAGCAGAGCATGGAGGGACGGCTGGAAATCTGAAAAAAGGGAAAGGAAAAGATCTAGTGACGGTTGGAAAGGGGCAACCGAGAGAGCCGAGAGTGAAGGGAGCTTAGGGCAGCGGAAGGAAGGAAACTAAGGGAGAACCCAGGAGAGCCCGCAAAACTCCATAACCACCGCCCACGAACCTCCAACCACCAGTCCGCATCTGCTGCTTCTACTGCCGTGGACTTCACCACCACACTTCACTCCAAAGCCCACTGGCGCAACCTCCATCGCAGCCACCCACAACCGCAACCTTTCTTCTCCAGTGTAACCAACAAGTGGCCAACGGTTTGCCGAAGAACCGGAGCCACCATCGCTACTGGAACTGACCATCATCCTCTTCATCGAAGGAAAATATCATTATTGTAAGTAGTGTCCTCTTTTGAATTCCAGAATCTCTTAAAACGCAGACCTTTGAAGCTGTCCCAGCATGTATGAGTGTGGTTGGAATTTGTGAACCTAAATTTGTTAGTTTTCGTGTTTCTTTTCTGTCATAAAGAATGAAACGGATGTCATCTGTGGTTGATTTTTTTTATGGCTCAAAGATGCTGTCTTTCGCTGTTATTGTGTATGATGAGGCCTGAAATTTAGTTGGTATTGATTGTATTTCGTTCCTAGGCTTTAGTTTAGTAGCAAGATCCCAGCTTTACCTAGTCTGTCCGTTTGAAATACTAGATATGTTGCAAAATAGAGTGGCCTGCTCCATGTTCTTTTTGAATCTGTCCTGGCTTGTGCAAATGTTGGAGTCTTGTTCTGGTTGCTGCTGAAACTTTTAATGTGATAGAAATCCTATCTATGAGATCGCTGTGATCTAAAACAACAATCAGTAGCAACGCAGGCCTGCTGTCTTTCGTGGTGCTGTCTGCATTTTTCTTGTTCCTGTTCGTTTAGTTGCTTAAATAGCTGTCTTCTTACGACTCTGTGGAGTCTTGCTCAAGAGCACGTTTGAGAGATTTTGATTTGCTTTACTATGAATCAAGACTTCCAATGCTGTTTTTCTTTTCATAATGCCAATCCAGCATGAGTGTTATTTGGTTAAGTAACTTCCCCTGGGTAAATTCAGAACGGGTGGAGATCTTTTAAATGAATCAGATTCTGCAAACCTTCGCCTTGTTGGTTTTATCCCCTTGTACGTATGATAATGCATGGAGATGATGAGTTTTAATAAAAATTTGGGGTGGGATCTTTGTTTGAGGCAGTCGTGTAAAGTTTTGTGGAAGTTCATGGCTGTTGGTCTTTGTTAGATAATTTCCGGATTTTTGCAGAATATAGTAAATTCATTTGGCTGTATGATCTTGTGCTAGACTCCAAATCTTATGTTATCTAGTTGAAATGATGGCTGAACATTAGAGTTACATGAAAAAGGCTTCATTCAAGCAAGATCAAGTGTTTTGTTTTGGTGTGAAATGCGGGTGCCGCTGCTATGTTTTATAATAGAAGATAGAATTGCATGAAAGCTTCAAGTTGCAGAAATTCTTCTTCTACGTAGATTGCATGCATGAAAATCTTTCAAAAATTGCATTCCAACCCCCCAAGTCTCTCCTTGTTCCACTAGGACCCAATCAATTAAATAATTTCATCAATTTAGTCCTTGGTAATTTTAATTTACGCAACTTCATTGCTTGTTTGATTCAATTAACTACCATGCTTTGTTTCAATTGCGCTTAAGTCATGATTTTAGGGACTTTATGATCAAGTGAGTTTTGTTTTGCACATTTCTTTTAATTTTTCTTAAATAAAGTGGTACCTTGACCTTTTTATTGTTTTGAAGCCATTTTTACTTCATTTGATTACCATCGAGGGAGAGGTATAATTTCTTTTATCTTTTTTTGTCTCTCCTATGTGAACCAACGTGCTACGTGAGAAATACATATCTACTTTGCTTTCCTAGCCTTTCTTTAATTTCTTTAATTTATGTCATTTACTTTTGCTTTTTATTTAAGTTATTCTTTATGGGGTATGTGTACACCTCTTGGCTTGTAATAGTTAGGGATTTAATTATTTTATTCCTTTTCCCCCTTTTAGATTGTAGTAGGGTCTCCCTAATGTAATAGATAGGGCTTGGAGGAGCATTCAATGAAGACCTATCGAAGTCATGTGCCTAGCTAGCAAATGTAATAGTTAGAGCTTTAATTGTCTTATGTGTCTTGCATGCTTAGTTACTACGTGTTAATTTGCTTTGTTAGGGCCTTGCATCTAGTCGAGCATGCTAAATGTTATGTGCTATGTGTTTATAAGTGTTTGGCATGTCTACTCGCTTTCCATAGCCTGAATGAATGTGATGGATGAATGTACGTTTCCACTAGTCCAACGCTAGTCGGAAGTCATAGAATGGGCTAGTCCAACGCTAGACCCTTAGGGATTTCCCCTCGTTAGTACATGTTTGCATGTTCATTACATGTCATGCATTCTTTTTAGTTTTATCATTTTGCATGCCCCCCGAACCCCTTTTCCCTCCATTTTAGGATTTTTGCATTTCATGCTAGTTATAGGGTTCATTTGCTTGAGAGTCCCCTTAAATATGGGATATAGACGAGTGTGGCTTTTTCTAAGCCTTAGCACGCTTGTATTCCCTCTATAAAAGGGCAAATTGAGTCACGATTTAGGTCTCCCCGTACCCAATATGCATGAATTCCCTAGGCTCATGCATTTTTTAATCCACTCTACTATTTTATACCCTCATCACACTTTCATTTTTCCTCCCATTTTGCACACGTACACCTTTATGTTTCTTCACTTGCACACAAACACTTTTATCATCACTTGCACACATGCACTTCATATTATCATTGCACATACCGTACCTTGCCCACTCACGTGCACATTTTCATTTACATATTTATTGTTTTTATTACTTTTTCAAACTCATGTCCTCACATTGCATACATGCATTCCATTCATTTGCATCCCACTCGCATTATTCGTGACCTCTCCAAAGGATCATTATTGGGCTTCACAATTAATGTGATTGGCACCACTCAACCATTGAAGAGAAATTTCCCCCATCTCCCCCTAGGTCTAGGGTTTGCATTCATGTAGTACATCCAAATGTAATAAATTCTTTGGTTAAAACAAGAAAATCTTTGATTGAATCACGCAACTAGCCTTGGCTAGGTCGAAGGGGTGCCTTGGATTTTTATCCTTGCCTTCCCCTTCGTCAAATGTGACTCCCGAACCTTTTTCGCTGGTTTATGTGGACTAGGAGTCGTTTAAAAGGGGTTTCTTACTAATTTTTCCTATTTTTTCTTTAAAAATTCATTTTTAGGTGACTTGGTACACCTTAACTCATTACCAAGTGGCGACTCCAATTTTTTATTTCAAAAACCCTTTTTAAACTATAATTTTGGGTCAAATCGTCGCATTCTCAAACCCCCATTTAGACCCATTTTTCTTTTAAATCACAATTCATTTTCCAATCACAAATGCATTTTTAAACCATTTTATTTATTTATCAAAAAATGGGGCGCGACACTTGGTACCTCTAAATATCTCATAACACCCGATAAATTAAACCCAGTATCCAAAACTTAACCTAACTGGCCGAAATTTTCCGAATTTTGCGCACTAGTGGGTCCCACGTCCGATATACGCTCTTAATTTCTCAAAAACTAACCGATACTAGAAAAATTATTTAAAAACTATATTTACTCATAAATTGATCTAGAAAAATTTTCTAATAAAGAAAATGCAGAAAACGTGAAATTAAGAAAAGTACGGGTCCTCACATATCTTGTGGCGTTTCGAAGCCAAGACATATACCTACATTTCTTATGAAGACCTCCAAAGCCAAATCATGCATTTTCATGGTCAAAAATGGAAATTTCCCCAAAAATAGAAATCTGGGCGCGAAACAGGGTGCATGGGCAGCTAAGGGTATTTCGGTCATTTCACATGCTACCGTGCTCAGATATAGCTGAAATTTTGCAAGAAGCTATTTAACACCATTTTCTACAACTTTCATGTTTTAATCTAAGCCTGATTCAGCGTCTAACATGCCCAAATAAATCCGGTCAGAACAGGGCAAATGTAAACCCTAAACCTGGAATTTGCTCACCAAACCAAAAATTTTCTACAACCAAACATATCCTACATATACCAACTCCATTTTACACCATAATAGGCTATCATACCATGAGTAACCATAAAATACTATATAAAACAGAAAAATCCTCAATTAATAGAAAAATTAGACAACTCAACCATAACTTATGGAATAACCCACAAAATGACATACTTCACCACTAAAACCCTTAATTGATCATTATTATCATGAAAGGGAAGATATCTAGACAACTCACCTTTGCAACTCCAAGAAACAAGATGGCTAGAGCTTGTTCTTCACAAATGGCTCCACTAAAGGCCTTAAACTACCTTATCAACTCACTTTTGTGGAGGAATTTGGAATTTAAACGGTAGGTTTGCAAGATTCAAGCAAGAAAGGTAGGAAAATTGAAGACGCTTTCTCTCTTCTTTTCTCTCTAGTTGCTCAGCCAAGAAGCTTAGAAATGAAGATGGTTTTTGATCAAAATTGTTTTAGTAAAGGTAAAGAAAGACTAGTCAAATGTCCACCACCCAATGAAAATGTAACATGTGGCTCTCTCAAGCATCTCATTTCTTTTGTCTTCCAAGACTTAATTAACTAGCTAACCTCTAATTGTCTCCTAGCACCTTGTAAAATAATATAACTTAATACAAAACCCCAACAAGTTGTCAAAAATATATCGCATTTACCGTACTAGCGGGTCCCACGTCCATAATACACTTCAAAATTGACCCGACCTAACTTATACTAGAAAAATGTTTTAAAAAAACTATATTCACTTATAAAATGTCTAGAAAATTAAGGTAGTAAAATAAAATAAGGAAAATGCATGAAAAGAAACAGAATTAAAGGGTATAAATTAAGAAAAAATTTTCGGGTCCTCACATAATTAAATCATTTAAGATCTTAAAGGATTTAATTAAATACTTATGATCTCGTGACAGATGTGAGATTTAATTGGGCACAACTTAGATGTATCGAGAGATAATCTAAGGTACTTGCATGTGATTTGTTCTCATCTTACTAAGAAAATAACTAGATAAATAATTCAAATTTCAGATCAAAATCCGAAATGTTAGTCTTTTGCCAATTGTTTCCTCACCTCTATATTATTTGATTTGATTAGTTATTTTATTTCTTAGGTAATAATTACAATCCTTTTTACTTTGAATTTTACTATTCTTCATAATAATTAAAGTGAGAAAAACTAACTCATCCTTGGAACACTTTAGGTGATTTTATTACTATGATCTAAGGTACTTGCATGTGATATGTTCTTGACTTGCATGTGGGGCTTAATTGGGTGCAACTTAGATATATCGAGAGGTTTAGATATATCGAGAGATAATATAAGTTACTTGCATGTGATATATTCTTAATTTATTAAGAAAATAACTGGATAAATAATTCAAAATTTGTATCAAAATGTGAAACCTTAGTCTTTTGCCAATTGTTTTCTTACCTCTATATTATTTGATTTGATTATTTATTTTATTTCTAAGTTAGAAATTACAACCCTTTTTACATTGAATTTTACTATTCTTCATAATAATTAAAGTAAGAAAAATTAAGTCATCCCTGTGGATTCGATCCCTGGAACAATAAATACCCATGTGACCCACGTGATATAGTGTCAGGTAGAGACCCAACCCTTGTAGGTACAAGTACAAGTACAAGAACATAAATGAAATCCTCTTTGCCTCAAAATGCAGTGCCACAATTTAAAGATGTATTCGAAGAGATTAAATGGGAGAAATTACATGGTATGGTTCCCCGACCACATCAAATGCTTTTTATTCGTTCAAGTACAACATGCAATGACGACAAAAATGAAGAAGAAGATGATGATTCACAACGCCAAAAAGACAAAGATCAAGACCAGAACCTAGTTCAAGAGCAATTTACGCAAGTGATTTCAAAGAAATCGAGAAAACAACTTTCAAAAAAAGGTAAAACAATGCAAACACGTCAAGATGTAAACCAAATTCCCATGCTCACTCGCAGTCACACAAATGTGCGACATCCTCATATGGATGATTTCTTTTGATTGATCTGTTATGTCTTTAGAATTCCTTCATATGTGCATTTTATTTTATTTTTTTTATCATTACATGTTTCTTTTCCTTTAACAGAGGTCAGGTTTGGCCCCCCTCTAAATCGCTGTATTTTTTTCGATTATAAATAAATTAAGGAATGGCATTCCTATTAAATTAAAAAAAAATTGTCTCGACATCTTTGTTTTCATTCTCAATGATGCTCAGTAGAGGTCAACAAGGCTACTTTCCCTAAATTACCATTGCCATTTCTTGCGAAGGGTCAACTGGTGAAACTAGCGTCAGCTTTGGGCCGTTTCTTGAAAATGGATGCTACGACTAGAGACATGCGCAGGCCCTCTGTAGCAAGAGTATTGGTAGAGGTTGATATTTCTGCACCCCCTGCTCAATATATCTAGATAAGTGATGACGAATTTGGGTTTGACAGCGAGTTGAATTCGAGCAATGGCCATCATATTGTTCGTTCCATGGAAGGGTAGGCCACTCGAATGTTGATTGTTCCTAGAAAAACCTGACCTTGAAGCCCCCACTGACATTTAGACAAAATACAAAACAATGAGGGACCCGGACAAAGGGTTGTCCCGAATTTATGTATAGAAAACTAACCAAACAAGGGGAAGGGTAAGGAGATTGTGGTCGCAGAGAACTGCATGAAGCTACCTACTGTTGATCCGGAGAGTCTAGGAGCAGCGAGTATGTCAGTCGCAGAGGTTGGGGAGACGCCAAAAGAGTTGGAGTTGATGGAGGTGGTACTGTCGACAAGGAGTGAGGCGATGCAAGGACAGACACATAGGGAGAAGGTGGGGCCATCAACTTTGACAAAGGCTACCCAGCCATCAGCTGCGGGGGTGCGACAGACTGAAGGACCTACTACAGAGGCTGGGTTGGAACGGGTTTGTATACCACTAACGGCGAAGGGTACCTTGGTGCCTGCAGCAACCTAGGGACATGAGGAGGTTATGGCAGGGATTTCCATTGTTTCTCCAGCATCAAAGGATCCCATACTGCAGCCGAAATAGTGGTTGTTGGTCCATAAGGGGAACCAGCAGATTGAGAGTGCTACAGCTAAGCCCGCATTGTCCTTGAATATGGTGAGTGTGTCCAACTCCTTTGCAGCATTGGTGAGCCGAGAGGGTGCATTGGATCGGGTCATGTTTAATCAATCAGGCAGAAGTCATTCGGCGTGTAGTCCTTCCCCTCCTCCATTGCGGTGTGAGAAATCAAGGTGTAGGAGAAAATCGTTGGAGCGTGTCGAATGAGGGAGGGATTTAGTGCAGAATCTACGATTCTTTCAAGCTTCATTGGAGCGACAGTTACATATGACAAAATTGGTGGATGTAAATCTCCCCCGTGGGGCTGTCATTGACTCCAAGGATGTCGAGTAACTCAATCACCTGAGGAAAAAAACGGGATGACCTACCAATTACAATAAGAAGCTGCAACAGTTTCTAGCACAAGTTCATTCTTCTTTCAGGTCTCAATGATTAACCCGATTAATATCTTGGTATGGAATGTATGGGGTGCCTCTAGAGCTGCCTCACAACGTTTTCTTCATAAAATGTGTTCCCAACATGCGGTGCAGATGTTGGTGTTGCCGGAACTGATGACTGATGTTGCGCAGCTAGACGTTATTACTTGTAGACTCCAATTTCCTAATTCTCAAGCTTTCTTGGATGGGAAGATTTGGATCTTCCAGAGTGACAATTCATTAATCACTTTTAATGAGAGCAGGGATCAACTGGTCCATATGGAAGTGACTTGGGTGGAGTTTAACTTTAAGTTTTCAGCAGCATATGCAAAGTGTATGAGAGTGGGTCGGAGGGACCTTTGGAGAGCAATGGAGAAGATTCATGATGAATTGGAGGGTCCATGGATGGTTGCAGGGGATTTTAATGTGATTTCCAAAGCTGCTAAAAGGTCGAGGGGCCTCTCCAAATTTATGGAACATGGAGGAGTTGAATGAAGTGGTGTTCAATTGCAAATTGTCGGTGGTAGACTTTGATGGCCTAGCATTTACCTGGACAAATGGTACAGTGTGGCAATGCTTAGACAAGGCTTTGGTGAATGAGGCTTGGGTAGAGATGTTCAGGGTAATGAAGGTCTCTCACTTACTACGAGAACAGTTAGATCATGCCCCTTTTTTAATTAAATGTGGTCATGAACCGGCTTGTGGTTTGGCGTTTAGGTTTTTAAATGTATGGAGAAAGCATCCCAATTTTTTGGATGTGGTTGAAGAGGTTTGGCAGACTCCCGCTAATGAGGGTAGAATGCTTGGCTTCCATAGGAGGTTAATGAATACTAAGGCGAAGCTTAGAAGCTGGAATGCGCAGGTGTTTAGAAATGTTTTTCAAAACTTGAGAGAGGCAAAGAAGATTCTACAGCTGAGGGAGCAGGAGTTTGACTTGATGAGGGATGCGGCTTTGAGAGCCACATTATGAGAGGTTAGAGCTCGCCATACACGGGCTTTGGCTTTGGAGTGTGAGTATTGGAAGTAAAAGTCAGCTATAAGATGGATCCAAATAGGGGATGCAAATACTAAGTACTTTCATTCTATGGTGAAACAACAAAGGAGTATGAATTTTATTGCTAGAGCTAGAGGGGAGAACGGCCAATGGATAGAGGATGAGAAGGGGATAAAGAGCTTGGCAACTCAATATTTTGATAAATTATTCACTTGAGAGCGGGACGGTAGATCCGCACCGGAGATGGGCGGAACCTTGCCTTCGTGAGCTAAGAAGAAAATGAGTTGTTGTAAAGGATGCCAATGTTGGAGGAGCTGAAGGATGTGGTCTTCTCGATGCCAACGGACAGTGCTTTTGAGTCGGATGGGTTTAGAGTCGGCTTTTACCAAGGGTATTGGGATGTCATTCATGACGATTTGCTGCTCGCCATCCAAGACTTCTTTAAGGGAGCTCAACAACCGAGGGGCTTCTCTAGTGCCATGTTAATTCATATCTCGAAGGTCGCTGGGGCATCCCAATAGAGGGAATTTTGACCTATTAGCCTCTGCAATGTCAGGTCTAAAATTTTCTCAAAAATTTTGGCTAATTGACTTAACCCCCTGCTTCCCAAGCTAATCTCTCCTTGGCAGTCTGGCTTCGTTCCAGGTTGGGGTATAACTGACAACATCCTTTTGGCACAAAATTGACATTGGATTTAGATAGAAGATTGGGTAACCCAAATTTAATGTTGAAGTTAGACATGGGAAAGCATACGATAGGGTGGAGTGGAACTTCTTAATTTTTATGATGAGATGGTTTGGCTTTGCATAGTGGGTGATAGACCTAGTTTTTAGAACGAGCTGATACGACCCACTATGAATGGCATGAACTCGTATCCCACGAACACCCGGACCTAGACAAAGAAATCAAGTTGAAGCAAAACCCTTGACCCTTCTAAACCACAAAACTATGAACTAAGATGAATTATTGACCCACAACCTAATAATTTAGCGAACCAAAACTGTAGGTAAAAGAATGCCACAATCAAGGTGTGTACTTGATTGATAAGTTCGAATTGAATAACTCAAGAAAACTCTCAAGTATTCAAAAGAAGCTCTCTTGGACAAGAGAAAGTCAATAAACTCACAAATTCTGATATTTTCTCATTAGCCCAAAAACGTTTTGAAAGACTAGGCTATTTATAGCCTGACATGGACTCAAAAACCTATGTGCTTTGGAATTGTTTAGAAATCCTAATGTGATTTGGAATCACTTATTTTCCTAAAACTATCAACTAGAAATTCAGCTCACTTGAGAGACTAAGTTGGCCAAATTTAGTTACATAAATAAACTAATTCAAATAGCAAATAAATCAGCACTTAAATCCTTGCTATCACTATTTTAATCAAAAGGCACAACTACTAAGGAAATAACTTAACTAAACTAATTTGCTTCTAACTCTTCATGTGTTTGAATGGGGATTTGGATTTTCATGTTCTCATCATTCCTCTCCTCTTAAAAGCAATTTGCCTACAAATTGAAGCACGAAAGATGACAAGAGTTACATGCCTTCGAGTCAATCTTATTATGATGACTACAAATTCATCCAATGCAAAAACCACTTGCTAAGTTGGAAAACAACCCTTGTTGAACCTTGAATCTCACGAACCAATTTCAATGTATACTCAACTTGATTGCTTGTGGTCATGAGGTAAGGATCCTCAAAGTAGTGTGACGTGTATCCCATGAAACCGAACTTATGCTCGAATACACTTGCAAGACACCACGGTAGCTTTGGTGAAGTTGGAGCTTCACGTGGACTAAGGCAAGATGACAATTGTAGTGGCAATGATCATTGAGAACTGATTCTTTAAATGAATCCTTGGTACACGACCAGCCCCAAATTTGGAATGTTCCCTTCAAGATGAGCTCGAATTAACTCTCCATTGCTATGGACAGATTTGAGTTGACATTGTTCCATGAATTGATACTAAAGGGATTTAACTCCTAGAAGACAAACTCCATGGAAACTTGTAAGGTGTACAATTGACTTTGGAATGGAACACATCAAGATCAACTCTAACTGACTTTGCTTGATCTACATAAAAGAAGAAACACTAAACAAAGCAAAGGTAAGTTCGTTAGGAAAACAATAAGTCCTCATATTTTTGCTCAAAATCACCCCCCACTTCCTCTCTTTTCTTCCTTTTTAACTAGCTCATGACAACTAACTTATGTAGATGGAACTTCAAGGTTTTCAAACTCAAGTTCATTGCTAGCATTCACATAAACTTCTTCAAATAATGGCGGACTAGAAGGAACATCTCCTTTATTACCATCGGTTGACACATGATTAAATTGCTCAAAGTATGAATTTAGCACTTGGCTAATTTTCTCCTTTATAGAATCAACCTAGTTTTTAATCCAACTACAGAATCATCCTTTGGTTCATGAGGCTTTGACTCAATCCGAGAATTCTTAGGCTCCATGGCTCGATTGTCACGACACTCCTTAGATGAATCTCATTTGCTTGATGACCTCGACTTAGATGCTCGACGCAAACTTCTTTGCCCCTTCTCATACTTATCACAAGTACGCTTATATCTTTCCTATACACACAAAGCATGCAAATGATCCATTTCCTCCCAAAGTGAATGAAACTCATATTGTGAATGCGACATTCTCGAAGAAGTTTTGGAACTAGAGTGATCAAAGTATATCTTGTTCGTGTCAAAGTAAGTTTCCTTTGTTTCAAATCTAGTCTTTGTTCTTGGCAGTAATATGCTAGGGTTGTTTTCCAAATTAGCAAGTGGTTTTTGCATTGGATGAAATTTGTAGTCATCAAAACAAGATTGATTCAAAGGCATGTAACTCTTCTTGTTGTCATTCGTGTTTCAATTTGTGGGCAAATTACTTTTAAGAGGAAGCGAATGATGAGAACATGAAGATCCAAATCTCCATTCAAACACACGAAGAGTTAGAAGCAAATTAATTTAGTTAAATTATTCCCTTAGTAGTTGTGTTGTTTGATTAAAATAGCGATAGCAAGGGTTTATGTAAAACCCACGTTTTTTGGCACCTGTTTTATTATTTTGTTTTTTCAATTAATTAAAAAGGTAAAATTTCTATGGGTAAAAGAAAAAAAATAACTATAAGATGGGATAAGAGTTCATAATAAACTAAAACCCTTATCTAAACCACCTACTTGTGGGTAGTGCTAGGGTTTAGGATTTTATCGAAACCATAGAAAGAAAAATAACACATCCCTACCTTTCTTTCGTCTGTCTCCCCTAGAGCAAGAGCCGTCAAAGAGTAGAGAAAGAGAAGCAGGCGTCACCGTCAACCGATCAGATGACTAGACACCTAAACCTGTAAGTCCCAAATTCATGTAAAACTTCTCTTTTAAATTCTAGTAGTTGCATTAATTGTCCTAGAGATTTTACGGATATGTATTATTGTTATACATATGTAGATATATATGTTTCTATTAGAGATTTAGGAGGATTCATATTTGGATTAGTAGAAATAGGGTGTTAGATTTTAACCTTTGGATGAATAGGTTGCCCAAATTTGTTGAAAAAAAAAAAAGACGCCGCTGCTCTGTTTTGGATAGGCGTTGCTTCTGGAAAAACAAAAGTGGGAGCCGCCATCACTGCGCGGCAGAGAAAGGAATTGCAAAGGTTGGCCCAAGACTAGAAAAAAAAGGAGATGATGTCGCCAGCACTTGCTGGCGACAATAGGCATAGGATATGGCTGGTCTTTTCAGCCAACCAATGAAAGGTTTCTAGTAGGGCTGCAAACGAGTCGAGCCGAATCGAGTTTTGAGTTAATCGAACCAAGTCTCGACTAAATTTTACCAAACTCGAGCTCGACGAGCCGGCAATTTTCGAGCTCGAGCTTGACTCGAATCAAGTCGAGCCGAGCTCGAGTTCGAAAAAAATAAAAAATAAATATTTTATTTTTAAAAAAATAAATAAAATAATATTTTTTCTAAATAAATAATAAAATATTAAGGATATATACGTAATTTTACTATGAAAATAAAAAATAAAATATATATAATATACGTAATTTTATTATTAAATAATATATATATATATATACTCAAACTCACGAGCCGGCTCGCGAGCTAACGAGCTTAATATTCTTAACTCAAGTTCGAGCTCGAGTTTGACTCGAGTCGACTCGAGCTTGACTCGAGCCGCTCGCGAGCCGAGCGGCTCGCGAGCGGCTCGATTCGTTTGCAGCCCTAGTTTCTAGCAACCATGATCAAACAAATGGTTGGCCTTTTTGGCCAACCATGGGTCCAACCCGAGGAAGAAAAAAAAGAAAAGGGACAATTTAGATGTGGACCAAAATATAATATAAAATTAGTAAATTTTTAATAAATAAATTTTAAATATAACTAGTCCACTTTTATAGTTTATCGTGGGTATTAAAATTCAGAACCCAATTTAAAGTAATTGTTAGAATTGAAGGGTTAGTCATGTAAAATTATAGTTAATTAATTACATCTAAGATGCTTAAATGGAAATCTAAAACATCTTAATCTAGCCTTATTAAGTCAATGTAGACAATGTAAGATAAGTTCTAAATTGTTAAATAAAATGCTTAAAATCATAATAATGATAATAATAATAATAATAATAATAATACTAATAATAATAATAATAGTAATAATACTAATACTAATAATAATAATAATAGTGCTGACGATAACATTAATAATAATAATAATAGTAAATAATAATTAATAAAACAACGGTAGTAAGAATAATAACAATATGGACATGGAGGAAATAAATTAAGGATATAAATGAAAATAAAAATAAAAATACGAGTGGAACAAACTAAGACAATAACTATAATAAGTCAATATATATGTACATGTATACATAAATAATAATAACACCTACACACGCATAAAAGTAGAAATATAGTGAAAGGTAATAATAACTAATTAACAAATATATATAAGTGGTAATAAAATAAAGTAGTGACGACAAGGATGATAATATTAATAATGAATAATGAATTATAAATATGTATAGTAAGATAATAGTCAAGATAATAAACATGATTATGAATAATTATTTTCTTTTAAATTAAGAAACTTCACAAAAAGGAGAACTTTCCAAATTAAGAAACCTTCGAAAGATAGAAACTTTCCGATTTAGGAAACTTTCCAAAATAGAAATCGTCCAATTTAGGAAAATACTGTTAGGGTTCATATAATAGTCTAGACATGAATCTTCGACTTACTCAGAGTTTGTATATTTATGCATCTATAGGAAGTAACAACTAATTAGGAAACCTATGCATTTGATAGGTACGGTACAAGGACCTACGGTAGTTCCACTCGAGCAGCCAAATAAAGGTAGGTGGTACTTACCCTTCTAAAATTTCAAAGGTGCAAAATGAAATTTTTGTCAATCATATTTTGTTGTGTTGACTTGAAATGTATTTGATTAAGTGCTTTACTTGGATATTTATGAAAGTTATGTTTTTACTATATGAAAATGGACCATGTGACTTATTTGAAATGTTTTGATATGCTATTATATACCAAACGAGCTGAACCTTTTATGAAATCAAAGATCTATGTATGTGACATGTGAAATGAATTTTTGACAAGTAAAACTCAAAACAGTCATGGAATAGACTGTAGAGGTTATAATCCTATCTAATTATCATGGTAGTTTGGTATAAAGTCTGGTCGATTAACAAAGTCATGGTAGCCTGGTATAGAGTCCGGCCGATTGACAAGGTCATGGTAGCCTGATATAAAGTTCGGCTGATTGACCCATTTATGAAATGAGACCAATCGGTAGTCGCGAAATCTATTGGTCGCCCACTTAGAAGGGGTTTAATCTCTAGGTTGAGTACTCAGTAGCCGGTCATTACATATACTTGTTATGAGCTGATCTAAAATGATTTATGAGTTGATCTGAAATGATTTATGAATGGATATGAAACGACTTTATGATTTTCCCTGTATAGTTATTATTACGATGCTTTTAAGCTGTTTTGTCACTCACTACTAGTGATGATTTTGCAAATAACGTTACTTTCATGATTATGGATGTGAATGATGTGCAAATGATTTGATTTATATATGTATATGTATCTGTAAAGTTATGAGTGCATGGTCCAACAGAGGAGTAGATATTACCTACTGAGCGATGTGTCGCTCAACCC
This sequence comes from Coffea arabica, assembly GCF_036785885.1. Lineage (NCBI taxonomy): Eukaryota > Viridiplantae > Streptophyta > Magnoliopsida > Gentianales > Rubiaceae > Coffea > Coffea arabica. The sequence goes on from NC_092329.1 coordinate 43,440,833, forward strand.
ACTTTTTACCATCTTTGCAGATTTCGAAGAGTATGAGTTGGTTTACGTACAAGACCCTGAGAACGACTTTTATTAGCTTTAAATGAATAGAAGTTGGCAGGCTAGTACTTCTAGTTATTAGTTTATTTACATCCATTTTCTGTTGTTTCAATCAGCGAATAATTGTACGAACTTATCAGATATTCGTAGACTACCTTTTATAGGTATTTGTACGGCACTTTATTTAGTGATATTATTTGGCACTTTTAAAGTTTAGTCTGGGCTTGAGAATACGGCGGATATCACGTGACGAGCGCGTGTGGGCTCGAGGCGTGACAGTTTAAGTGTTGATTTATTTGCTGTTTTAATTAGTTTATTTATGTAACTAAATTCAGCCATCTTAGTCTCTCAAGTGAGCCAAATTTCTAGTTGCTAGGTTTAGGAAAATAAGTGATTCCAAATCACATTAGGATTTCCAGACAATTCCAAACGACATTAGGGTTTTGAGTCCATGTAAGGCTATAAATAGCCTAGTCCTTCCAAATGTTTTTAGCGAATCAGAAAATTACAGAATTTAGTGAGTTTTATTCACTTTCTCTTGTCCAAGAGAGTTTTTTTTGAGTTATTCACATTGAACTTATCAATCAAGTATCCACCTTGGTTGTGGCGTTCTTCTACCAACAACATTGGTTCACTAAATCATTCGATTGTGGATTGAGATTGAATTCAAGGTTCATAAATCTTAAGGTTTAAGCGGGTCAAGTGTTATTCCACACCCCAACTTGATTTCTTCTTCTAGGTCCAGGACTTGGTAGGATACGAGTTCATACTCTCAAGCGGGTCCATATCATGCAGTCCAACAATTGCTTCTCAGTTCTGATTAATGGATCTCCTTTGGGCTATTTCAAATCTTCTAGAGGACTGCATCAAAGGGATCCTCTCTCACCGGCTTTGTTTTTGTTGGTGGCTAAATTCTTAGGGCATAGGCTGCAAAATTTATCCGGCCAGGGGGTGGACAGATGTTTTGTGTCAGCTGGATCTCGGGTACACTACTTGGCCTTCATAGACGATATTTTAATTTTTGCTCGATACTCAAGTGATTGTCTAGAGGTGCTGGCCAGCTTATTTGCGCGTTACCAGTCTTATTTCGGCCAGAGGATTAATGTCAATAAGAGTTCATTCCTTATCTCGAAGTGGGCATCGGAGGAACAATGCGCAATGGTGGTTTCAAAGCTTGGCTTCAAGCTTCCAGCGATAGGGGTTTCCCTTCACCTATCTGGGAGCACCCATTTCCACGGGTCGAGCTACTTGTCTCTTGTTTGATTCCATTGTCGCTAAGTTGCGGGAAAGGTTGATTCATTGGAGTGTTCGGTTACTGTCCCCTGGGGGTAAGTTGGTGCTTCTTAGACATGTGCTTAGTTCAATCCCTATGTATTTATTGCAGGTGTTGTAGCATCCAAAGGCTGTATTTGTCAGGTTGGGAAAAATTTGTAACTCTTTCTTGTGGGATAAGTCGGTTGAGGTCAAGAGTATTCATTGGAGGGCATGGGAGAAACTTTGTTACCCTTATTAGGAGGGAGGGCTAGGGCTTTAGTCCTTTGAAGATATGAGTGCAGCATTTGCCTGCAAGCTGTGGTGGAAATTGAGGAAAAAGGATTCTATTTGGGCGGAGTATATGTATGATAAATACATTTGAGGGAGTCATCCCTCTAGAGTTCTAGTGCAGAGGCTGCCATTGTCTTGGAGACGACTGTAGAATGTTAGGGCAAGGACGAAACGTCAGATTCGATGGTGTGTTGGGAGAGGGTTTGTTGACTTTTGGTACGATCGATGGCTCTTGGACTCACCACTAGCAGATGCTATTTCACTGATCAATCCCCCTCATCTGTTGGTGGAGGAGTTTTATGGTGAAGGAGGTTGGAAAATAGATAGGTTGAAGGAGTGGGTGCTTGACTAGGTGGTCCAACTGATTCAAGAAGTCCACATTTACCCGGAACAAGAGGACTACGTGGTTTGGCTGGGCTCGACGACAGGTGACGTTTCGATTAAAGCTGCTTGGAACTCGTTGCGATGTCAGGAAACATCTCAAGTTGATTGATTGGTTTGGAACGGACTCGTCCTGTTAAAAATATCACTCTTTGTGTGGCGATAGTGCAGAATCTGATTCCCTTGGAGGTGACTCTCAAGAAATTTTGAATACTGATTGTGTCATGGTGTCTGTGCTGTCGACTGTAGGAAGAAACGTGGAGACATTTGTTCATTACGGGTTCAATAACACGGACTCATTTTTAGAAGAGATTTGGTATTATTGAGTCTATGTTCTCGTCTATCTCATCTCTGCTACTCTCCTGGTTTTACTCTAGGTCGGTGGGGGAGGTTAAACACATTAGGGTGGTGGTTCCGGTGCTCTGCTTTGGTGTCTGTGGAAAGCAAGGAATAATGGTCGGTTTGAGGGCATGAGGTTTGAGGTGGTAGTGTCACCTTTATGGTTAAACAATTGATAGGGTAGTTGGGCAAGGCAAAAGTGTTCTCGGTCACATATTTTAGGGGCGATGTTGAGGATCCATGAGCGGAGTTTAGCATCCTGCCCCATTTGGAGAAGATGTTGTGTGGCGGCCCCACCCAACTTCTTTAAATTGAATACTAATGCGAGTGTGGTTCAGGGGCGAGCATCCGGGGGTGCATTCTTAGAGATTCAGATGGTCGATTGGTTTTCACTTTTTACAAGGAATTCGGCGACAAGGAGGTCCTGATTGTAGAGAGTGTGACGCCCCGAAAAAAAAGAGTGTGAGAACCCGTAAAAACCCTAATATTTTCCTAGGGTTTTAGTTCCTTTAATTGCATAATTTTTGCATTTCTGGCTTACAAATATTATCTGGGTGGATTTTATGAGCAATTATAGTTTTAAGATGATTTTTCTAGCATTGGTGAGTTTTTAGAAAATTAAGAATAAATATTGGACGTGGGACCCACTAGTGCGAAAAGTTCGGAAAAATTCGGCCAATAAGGTTAAGTTTCGGATACTGTTAAAAGTTTATCGGGTATTAAGAGATAAGTAGGGTGTGTGAAGTGATTGATGTGAGAGAGAAAAGAATGATAAGGATGCATTTAATAGAGTGACACATGTCACTTTCTTATTGGTTGAACTTTTAAGAATTACTATTCATTGTCTTGACTTATTTGACCAAGGGATTAAATATCCAAAATTCACCAAAAAATCACCATTTTTCTCTCCTTGTTGGCCGGCCACCTTGAGCAAGAAAGGAAGGAGATTTCTTCAATTTTCAAGCTTCTACTTGGTGCAAATCAACCAAAAACATTTGCTTCCATCCATTTCACTCCATAAAATCCTATCTTCTAGTGTTAGTGAGTGTAGAGGTGAACTTTGTTTGAAGGATTAAGGTGCCCAACATCCTCCTCTCTCTTGGTTCTTGGTAAGTGAAGCTTGAAACACCTTACTACCTCTAATGATACTTATTTTGTGCTTAATGGGGGCATGAGAGAAGGAATATATGATTTGTTTCTTGATTTGGTTTGTTTTGGTGAAGTTTTCCATTTTATGATGATTTTTCTGGTTTAATTGGATTATGATGGTGTGGTTGTTGGTGATGATTGGCAATGGACTAAAATGACTCTAGTGTGTGTGAAAGGTGGATAAATGCAACCAATTTTGGATTTGGTGTGAAAACTGAAAAGTTAGGGTTCTTAAATCCCCAATTCTGTCCGGTTTTGGATCATAGGGTTAGAGGCCGAATTTGACTTTGCTCAAAACATGAAAGTTGTAGGTATTGATATGATTGAGATGCCTGCAAAATTTCAGGTCATTTGGATTAATGTAGAATGAGTTATGACGAAATTACTGTAGCTGTTCTGCTTCGATCAGAATGCGAAAACTGCGATAGTAATTGGCCATTTTGACTGGAATTGGTTTGGATTTTGGAGTTGGTGTATTCTGATGAAATGTAGCTGGATGGCTTAGCTAACTTATGCCTTTGGAATTTCGGCATTTGGACTTGTATGGACTGAGATATACCGATTACAGTTTTATGTGATTTGCAAACCTGTTTTGGTAATTCTGGTATAGTATTTGGCATTTTCGACCTAGTTAAGCTAGGAACTGGATTGAGTGACCTTCTACATTGTTGTAGCCCTGTTTCATAGCTTCTAAACGGTGGGTCTTACACCCCCAACCGATAATTGTAGTGAGAGTTGTGCCATTACCGCATTATGACGTCAAAACTGTTTTTCTGGTTTTGAGCTTAACCTTCATTTCCGGACTTTTCCCTAGCTTGACTTGTCTTTGTACTACTTGGAGCTTGCTGAATGGATATTAGATGAACTTATTTGTGTGACTTTGGGACTGGCTGGAGTAATAATGAAGCCATGATGGCTGGAAAAGTTAGCAAATGTAGGGGAAGTGCTGTCCGAACTTTGAAGGGACTTGTTTGCAGAGGGTTTGTGATCTAAGGCTTGGAGTTGAGCAAGGCAATGATACATGATGGATGGTTTCTGAGCCGTGGAGGTGAGTGACCCTAAACTGTTTCCAAAATTACTTATGAACCGTTTGTTGCACTATTTACTTGATTGCATATCATGAGTGCTTGCATGTGGCCCATGACATGTTTTGGCTTAAATGAGTGCTTGGAATTCGTGTGCTGAACACCAACGTCTCCACCTCTGTGTACTGTTCATCTGGAGCAAATGGCTCCCCCACTGACTGTTTACTGTTTAATGTTTGTTTGGAGCGTTGGGTGTTTAAGTACAACGATTTCGCTGGCTCACGAGAGTAATAAATGTACCTTTGATCTTGAAATCATGACATCACTGAAATGAACGACTGTGAAACTGAATTGATTACTGATTTTAATGGTTACTCGCTGAGCTTCTAACTCACCCCAAAAATGTTTTATTTCCCCCCCACAGGGCTCAAGGCGAAGAAAAGCTTGGAGTGCTTATTCACGTGACTGGATGGCTTATATCGTGTACAGTTTAAATTTGGATTTATTTTATGTACGAGTTGGGCTTGTATCAATATTTGGAATTGAAACGGATGTTAAGTATACATCCCACGATTGGAATTAGTTTCCGCTGCATTTGTGATATGTAATTATTGGAGAATTTGATGTAATTTTGAGAGTTATATTGTAATATATTTGAGGATTGTAGTGAACGACTGAGTCCCGGTGAGAGCTGGGCAGGCGGCCCGCCGAACCCTCTGGTTCGCCTTAGGGGGAGGTGGGGCCGTCACAGAGAGTCTGGCATTGCTTCATGGTCTTCAACTGTGTCATGAGCGACAAATCCAGAGGATGCTGGTGGAAGTTGATTCAGAAGAGTTGGTTCAGTTGATCCATTCAGGGGAGTTTGTCGAAATGGCCTTTATGTAACACCCTACGTGACATAAGGTACTTGTTAGCCTCATTGTCCTCGTCGGTGTCACACATTTTTCGAGAGGCCAACTCTGCATCTGATAGGCTGGCAAATTTGCGGTTACCGTCTGACTTGCTCTGCATGTCTCCTCAGCAACTTCTTGATAGGGTGAGGGCATCTATACTGTTTGACTCAAGTAGTTCTCGTCGGTGCGCCGGTAGTATGTCTTAGAATACCCTTTTCGTTTGTGCTCTAGATAGCTGTGAGATTGTAGTACTCTCAGTGTAACCTTCACATTCGGGTTATGAATAAAATATGGTGTTCCCAAAGTACTTATTGTATTAGTTAATGTGTGATTGGAAAATTTGAAAATGTATTTATCTCTTTATTTAGTTTATAAAAAACCAATAGAATATGTGCAATGAGTTCAGAATATTTTTAAATCCTTTATCTTGATATTGTTGTTGCAAAAGCACATTCGAGACATGAAAGGTAAAAAAATGTTTTTTCCAACATATCCTCATCAATCTCAATTTCACTACATAATTTAATTGAGAGGTAATTCTAAGCATGGTCGAATTATATTCACTAACAGTTTTGAAATCTTGCAATTGTAGGTGGAGCCAATCATATCTAACTTTTGAAAGAATGTCCAACTTCAGGTGGTCAAACATTTCTTTCAAATTAATCCAAAGGTCAATTGGATTCTTGACCGTAAGATATTCTATTTTTATTCCTTAATTAAGGTGATGACGGAGGAATATCATGACTTTGGCACAATCTTGGGTTGTTGCATCATTATCTTTAGCAATAGTTTTTTCTAGACCCATGAATTCAAGATGGATTTTTACATCCAAATCCATTGTCCATGATAAGTAGTTCTTTCCAAAAATATCAAGAGGTATAAATTCCTGTTTTATAATCTTAGCCATAACGACTATGAAATGAATTAAAAGCGAGAAATATTACTCAAAAATTTGCCAAAAATTGCCCAAAGAAGTGCCCAATGTTTGATCTAATATTGGTGGAACTTTGGTAGTCTTGTATTGATAACATGTTATAAAACTAATACTAATATGATGTAAAATATGTGTTATTTATATAGTGGGCACTGCACTAAGAAAATCAGGAAAATTAACGAACACAAGAAAAAGAAAAGAGAAAAATAGTCAAGAAAAAAGAACTATTTTTTTATTCACTCAAATGAACTTGAGTTCTCTATATTAGATACAAGAGAGGGTGACCCCTATTTATAGGGGAGTATAGAAGAGTTCAAGGTACATCAACTAACTATAATTCTTATCAGAATAGTAATAAATTGTTATTATTTAAGGGATGAGATGAATGTGATAGATATCCATAATTATTTGATTATTTCATAATAATTTTCTTTTTATAACAGTTTGTTAGTGAAAAACTTTAGAAGCACTGAAGCACTTCCTTATTTTACAAGTAAATATAATCAAGATTCCTAAGTTGGCTAGAGCAATTTTATTTCATCAATGCAGTAAATTTTTACATTTCAATTTTGTTATTTGGTTGTACAAACCAATTCCTTAACGATGCACACTGTCCTTAGAAACATAAGTAATAATTATGTTTACATCATTTTAATATGGTTCGCTAGTGAAAAGTGAAATTAGAAATAGTGACACATTTTCTAATTTTAAAGGTATATTTATCTGAGTTGGCCAATATGTGAGAGCCCGTAAAACCCTAATTATTTTTCCTAGGGTTATTTCCCCTTTAATTGCATAACTTTGCATTTTCTGGCTTAGAAATATTTTTTGAGAGGATTTTATGAGCAATTATAGTTTTAAGATGATTTTTCTAGCATTGGCGAGTTTTTAGAAAATTAAGGATAAATAATGGACGTGGGACCCACTAGTGCGAAAAGTTCGGAAAAATTCGGCCAATAAGGTTAAGTTTCGGATACTGTTATAAATTTATCGGGTGTTAAGAGATAAGTAGTGTGTGTGAAGTGATTGATGTGAGAGAGAAAAGAAATGATAAGATTGCATTTAATGTAGTGCCACTTGTCACCATGTCATTAGTCTTACTTTAAGAGTTACTATTCACCTTTTGACATTTTTTGACTTTTGACCCAAATAAGTAAATATCTTCAAAAAATTCACCAAAAATTCTCTCATTTTCTTCCTCCATGGCCGGCCCTCCCTAAGCAAGAAGAAAGACAAAACTCTTCAATATTCTAGCCAACTCCAAGCTCAAATCAACTAAACCACTTGCTTAACTTAGTTTTTACTCCATAAATTTCTTCCTTCTAGTGCTAGCAAGTTGTTTGGTGAACTTTGTTTGAAGAGCAAAGGTGTCCTACATCCCTCTTTCTCTTGATTTCTTGGCAAGTGTTGCTTGAACACCCTACTACCTCTAATAATGGTCATATGATGCTTAGAAGTGGCATGAGTGTGTGAAAATGTGATTTATTTCTTGATTTGGCTTGTTATGGTGAAGTTTTTATTTTATTGGGAATTTTTCTGGTTTAATATGATCTTGATGTTGGGGGCTTGTATGATGAATTGTAATGGTTGGAAATGGCTCTAGTGGATGTCAAATGTGGTTAAATGCAACTAATTTTGGATTTGGATGGAAAATTGGAAAGTTAGGGTTCTTGAAGCCCCAATTCTGTCCGGTTTTAGATCACTATGTTAGAGGCCGAATTTGACTTTGCTCAAAACATGAAAGTTGTAGGTATTGATGAGGTTGATGTTCCTACAAAATTTCAGGTCATTTGGATTAATGTAGAATGAGTTATGACGAAATTACTGTAGCTGTTCTGCTTTGAGCAGAATGCGAAAACTGCGATAGTAATTGGCTATTTTGACTGGAATTGGTTTGGATTTTGGAGTTGGTGTCTTCTTATGAAATGTAGCTGAGTGTCTTAGCTAACATATGCCTTTGGAATTTCGGCATTTGGACTTGTAAGGACTGAGATATACCGATTACAGTTTTTTGTGTTTTGCGAACCTGTTTTAGGAATTCTGGGTTAGTATTTGGCATTTTCGACCTAGTTAAGCTAGGAACTGGATTGAGTGGTCTTCTACATTATTGTAGCCCTGTTCCATAGCTTCGAAACGGTGGGTCTTACACCCCCAACCGATATTCGTAATGAGAGTTGTGCCATTACCGCATAATGAGTGTAAAACAGTTTTCTATATGGGGGCCATGGCTAAGGCCATTTTCGAATTTCTGGTTTGCTATTATGCACACTTATGTATATGAAACCCTATTGGGGTTGTGTTTAGCGTTGCTATATGACTCGTTATCGAGTCTCATTGTATGTGTTATATGTTCTAGGGCTTGAAGGTAGTGCACGACGGCTTGGTGATCGTGGTACATGAAATACCACTTACTTACTTGGTGAGTATACTACTCACTTACTTGTTATAATGTGGCTTTGTGCTATGTGTATTTGATGCCTTGAAGGCTTATTTGGTTATTGGAAATGATTGAGGTGAGGGTGTACTTGATCGCCCTCACCCCTCATGACTTTATTCGTGGCTATTGATTGTTTTACTGAAATACTGCACTGGATATATGAAATACTGCATTCCATTCATGGAAACTAATTTGGTGTCGTTGGACGAGTATCCAATGGCTTTACTGCATTTATGAGCTCAACCCCGCATGGTAGTTAATTGGATCGAGCCGGCGAGGGCTTGGTCGTGAAAATTATCATGCCACGGGGACTGTACTGGGGAACCTTGTGGTAATGAGACCCTTGGTTCCGGTAAACTCGAGTATTACCAAAAATATTACTGAATGGAGTGCGGGCCCGGTTGGGGTATGATAGGTGGAAGGAATGGAAGTAAAGTGTAGTCTACGGTTTGGTACTTTTAACATTGACGGAGGGTCAATGGGGTTGGATCAAGATTACAAGCGTGGAATTGGGCTCTTGAGAGCCGACCGTATCCTTTTACTGTTTTGCTTCATTGCTTATTTGTGCACTTTAAATGAAGGTTCATTCTTATATGACTTTGATTGCTTATTGGGTGGTATACCACTGGGCTTTGGCTCATTCCGTGTTATTTGTTTTCCTTACAGGGATATAATTGCTTTTGAAAATGGACTGGATAGTCAATTGCCATACCGAGCTTGTAAATGTCTTTTGTATAGCTCTTGAAGTGAAACCCTAATGTATAACGGGTTCATTTCCTTTTGATAGGCAAATCGAATGTGTACTCCTTAATGAATAGTTTTGGCATGCCATTATGGTTGTAAATGTTGATTTCCGTTGTATATATATGCTTGGCTATGATTTAGATAAATTTCGGCTTCCGGTTTTTCTTTCGTTTTATTTTATTTCGTGTTTTGACTTGTTTGCGCGCGATGTTATGTTCCGGAACGTTTTAGATTGACGTAAACCGTACCGTTAGTCCTGGCGAGAGCTGGGCAGGCAGTCCGCTAACCCCTTTGGTTCGCCTTAGGGGAAGGTGGGGCTGTCACAGGTGGTATCAGAGCCTAGGTTTGAATTAGCCTGGGTGTAATAGAAGTGCTCGACTTGAGGGTTTTATTGATTATGGGTTTTAAGGTTATTCATGTTATTTATTCCTTTGCTATAGGATGGATGCCAGTGGTGACCCGAGTGACCGTCCGGCAGGAGATCGTCCTCATAGCACGTTGCCGCCGATTAAGTATCAACTTAGGCAGAAGGGGGCCGTGGTCCGTTCGAGCCCGGCCAGCCGCGTTCGACAGTGTGGGTGTCGTAGAAACTTTGCCTACCCAAATACACTAGTTTTATCGGTGGCAAAGGAACGCGAGGAGTTTGCTAAGGAAAATACTAAGCTGGAAGCTGTGGTTGCTGCGTTGGAAGCTGAGGTGACTCAGGCTAAGGCGACCAATGAGAAGCAAGCCTCGCGTATTAAAGAGCTAGAATATGACGTGCAAGAGGTCGAGGAAAGAGTTGATGATCTATGTGATCAGTTGAGAGATGCACGCGAGCGCGAGACTAAGCGAGCTCGTAAGGTCAGGGGTCGTGCTGAGGCGATCCTTAACCTATGCGACGACGGACTCGAGGAGTCTAGTGACGAGGCCTCGTATGCTGGGGCCGAGGCTGGGGAGGAGTCTACCCCATCGCCTGGGTCTCAGACCCCGGCGACTGATTAGGCCTTGATCTTAGAGGCTTCTTTTGGCTAGTGGTGGCTCTTGTGTGTACATAGGGATAGGGATAGAGCCTTAGCTAACCGTTTTGGATGTAGAGTTAGCTACGTGTAAATCTCTTTTGATAGGCCTATCCTCAGGTGGATCTTTTGTGTACGTACGTGCTTTGGCCTTACCTGACTGACTGCTTGTATATATGTTTGGCTCGTATATATGTGTGCTTTTGATCTTGTTTGAAATGCATCGTTATGTGCTAAGTGAAAGTTTATTTGCTACTTATATGCTTTGTTACTGCTTTGGTTTAGTAATCTTGCCTAGACCAAGTATATCTTATGGAAGGAACGCGAAGTGGTCGGGGACGTGGGCGCGGTATTAGGCAACCCACACCAGTTAGGGAAACGGGGGAAGCTTCTACTGGACCGAATCCTGAACCCCAAATAGACCCTAATGTGCAAATAGCTGCTGCTATGCAGCAAATGACCAACCTACTTGCACAAGTAGTGCAACAACAGGGCCAAAACCCAAACCCTAACCCCGGAAATCCTGGTAACCACGTTGAGAGCGAGGATAGAGCTCTTGAGCGTTTTCAAAAGTTTTCCCCACCAAAGTTTATTGGGGGACCCGACCCTGACGTCGCCGAGAAATGGCTGGAGAAAATGGTTGATATATTCGCGGCCCTACACTACCCGGACGAACGGCAGGTCACTTTTGCCGTGTTTCAACTTGAAGGGGCTGCCCGTTCCTGGTGGAACGTGATTAGACAAAAATGGGAGCGAGAGCAGACTCCGAGAACGTGGGTGAACTTCATCCGGGAATTTAATGCCAAGTTTTTCCCTCCTCTAGTTCAGGAGAGGAAGGAGGACGAGTTTATCCGGCTCCGGCAAGGGGCTCAGACGGTGGCGGAGTATGAGAGCCAGTTTACCCGCCTGTCCAAATTCGCGCCAGAGTTAATCATGACTGAGCAACGACGAGTGAGGCGCTTCATTCAGGGCTTGAACGTTGAGATCCAGAAGGACCTCGTGGCGGCTCAAATTATCACGTTTAGCGAGGCAATGGAAAAAGCCCAACGGGTTGAGAGTGCACGGCTTCAGGTCCGAAATTTCCAAGCCAAGAAGCGTGGCTTTCCTGGGAGTACTTCTGGACAGGGTGAGAAGAGCACTCCCTCCAAAATTGGACGAGGCATGGGTGGTGGTCGACAGTCCGGAGCAGGTAGAGGGACTCCGTTTAGGGGTGGACAAGCTGTGCGAGGACCGAGGGGAAACGTTCAGAGTGGCTCGGCTTCTGCACCTCGTGGTCCCTGTGGACACTGTGGGAAGACAAACCACACAGAGGACAATTGCTGGAGGAAATTGGGGAAATGTCTGCGGTGTGGAAGTGCAGACCATCAGCTGGCTACATGTCCGGTCCTGAAACAAGACGGAAAGGGGAGCCAACTACCGTCGAGGACCAATACTGGACCGGCCAAGGGAGACGGATCCAAACCAAAAGTGCCGGCTAGGGTATATTCCTTAGAGCCTCACCAGATCCCAGAGTCTTCCGAGGTGGTGGAAGGTACGATCCCTATTTTCCACCGCTTTGCCAAAGTTTTAATTGATCCTGGTGCCACTCATTCGTTTGTTAACCCTGATTTCATGTGTGGCATCGATATAAAACCTGCTAGCTTACCATATGACTTAGAGGTTAGTACACCTACGGGGAGTCAACGTTTGGTGACTAGTATGGTTTATAGGGATTGCGACGTATGGGTAGGTGAAAGGAGGTTTTTAGGAGACCTGATTAGCTTGTCCATTACAGGGTACGACGTGATTTTGGGAATGGACTGGTTAGCCAAATATAACGCCCAACTGGACTGTAAAACGAAAATAGTTGAATTTCGCATTCCTGGCGAGGCAACCTTAAGGTTAGATATAAGGGGTAGGTTAGCCTCATCTGCTCTCATTTCGGGCATTCGAGCTAGGAAATTGATAAGTAGAGGGGCGCAAGGATTTTTGGCCTTCTTAATTAATACCCCTACGGATAAGTTAAAAGTGGAAGACGTGGCCATAGTGAGGGAATTTCCGGATGTGTTTCCTGATGAGTTAGTGGCCTTACCTCCGGAAAGGGAGATAGAATTCCGAATAGATCTTTTACCTGGAACCGCACCTATCTCCAAAACCCCTTACCGAATGGCGCCTGCAGAACTTAAAGAGCTTAAGTTGCAATTACAAGACCTTTTGGAGCGGGGATTCATCCACGAGAGTGAGTCTCCTTGGGGAGCTCCTGTTCTATTCGTGAAGAAAAAGGATGGAACTTTGAGGATGTGTATTGACTATAGGGGGCTGAACAACATGACGATCAAGAATAAGTATCCACTGCCCCACATCGACGAGTTGTTTGACCAGCTGCAAGGAGCAGTGGTCTTCTCGAAGTTGGACCTCCGACAGGGATACTACCAGTTGTTGATTAGGAAGGAGGACATTCCGAAAACTGCTTTCAACTCGAGATACGGGCATTACGAGTTCGCCGTTATGCCCTTTGGATTGACTAATGCTCCCGCCGCCTTCATGGACCTAATGCATAGGGTTTTTAAACCCTATCTAGACCGGTTTGTCGTGGTGTTCATTGACGACATTTTGGTCTACTCTAAGTCACGTGAGGAGCATGAGGAACATTTGAGAGTGGTGTTGCAGACCTTGAGGGAACATCAGCTATACGCCAAGTTTAGCAAATGCGAGTTCTGGTTGGAGAAAGTGGCATTTCTAGGGCACGTGATCTCTCATGAAGGTATTTCGGTGGACCCGGCGAAGGTTGAGGCCGTGACAAATTGGAAGAGGCCAGAAACCCCCACGGAAATTCGTAGCTTTCTAGGGCTAGCTGGGTACTACCGAAGGTTCATTAAGGATTTTTTCAAACTGGCAGGACCTCTAACTGACTTGACAAAGAAACATGGCCAGTTTATCTGGAACGGCCGATGCGAAACGAGTTTTCAGGAATTAAAGAAAAGATTGACCATGGCTCCAGTACTGGTCTTGCCAAATGGAGTGGACGGGTTTGCAGTATATGCAGACGCGTCGCGAGAAGGATTGGGATGTGTTTTGATGCAGAACCGGAATGTGATTGCTTTTGCCTCTAGGAAATTGAAGCTTCACGAGCAGAACTATCCGACTCACGATCTAGAATTAGCTGCAGTTGTGTTTGCTTTGAAAAAGTGGAGGCATTACCTATATGGGGTGACCTTCGAAGTGTTTTCGGATCACAAGAGTCTTAGGTACCTCTTTTCCCAGAAGGAACTGAATATGAGACAACGGCGATGGATGGAATTTCTAGAGGACTACGATTGTACAATCAACTACCATCCGGGAAAGGCAAATGTAGTAGCGGATGCCTTGAGTCGTAAAGTGCAAGTAGCAGGGCTAATGATTAAGGAATGGGATTTACTAGAATTCGTGTGCGAGTGGAAACCCTGTCTTGGGAGCTATAAGGTGATATTTGGCAATATTAGGGTTACATCCACTCTACTGGAACATATAAAAGAGGCGCAAGGCGAGGATGTGATGGTTCGGAAGTGGAGAGAGAAATTGGAAAAGGGAGAAACTACGGACTTCAATTTAAGTCCTGAGGGTCTTCTGAAGTATCGGAATCGAATTGTAGTACCAAAGGACGAGTCATTGAAAGCAGAAATTCTAGAGGAAGCTCATCGGTCCAAGTATACAATCCATCCGGGTAGCAGCAAGATGTATCAAGACCTAAAAGGAACTTACTGGTGGGATAATATGAAGAGGGAAATCGTGCAGTACGTGCAGAAATGTCTCATTTGCCAGCAAGTGAAGGCGGAGCATCAAAAACCATCGGGTTTGTTACAACCCTTGGAGATACCCGAGTGGAAGTGGGAAAACATCACTATGGACTTCGTTTCAGGTTTACCAAGGACGCAAAGGGGACACGATGCCGTTTGGGTGATCGTTGATCGATTAACCAAATCGGCCCATTTCTTGCCGGTGAACATGAAGTACTCAATGGATCAGTTGGCCCGACTGTACATGGACGAAGTAGTAAGACTACACGGTGTTCCTGTGAGCATCGTTTCCGATCGGGATCCACGGTTTGTGTCGCGATTTTGGCAGAAGTTCCAAGAAACCCTGGGGACGAAACTCAACTTGAGCACTACTTATCATCCTCAGACGGATGGCCAGTCAGAACGGACAATTCAAACTCTCGAGGACATGCTGCGAACGTGCATCTTGGACTTTGGAGGCAGTTGGGGTCAGCACATGACCTTGGTGGAGTTCGCGTACAACAATAGCTTTCATTCGTCGATTCAAATGGCTCCGTACGAAGCTCTTTACGGACGCAAGTGTCGCTCACCGATTTACTGGGACGAAGTTGGTGAAAAGAAGGCACTGGACCCGACGACTATTCCATGGATGGAAGAGGCTCACGAGAAGGTCAAGTTGATAAGGCAACGGCTTCAAACCGCCCAGAGTCGCCAGAAGAGCTACGCGGATAACCGAAGGAAGGATTTAGAATTTGAAGTTGGAGATCAAGTATTTCTTAAGATCACACCCTTACGAAGTCTGACAACGGGGAAAGGAAAGAAGCTTCAACCACGGTACGTCGGACCCTACAAGATCCTTCAGAGGGTTGGAGCGGTCGCGTATCGATTGGAACTGCCATCCAGTCTATCTCGAATCCACGATGTATTTCACGTCTCGATGCTAAAGAAGTACCATCCTGACCCATCTCATGTTTTACAACCGGAGGATATCGAAGTAGATGAATCACTGGCCTACGAAGAGAAACCGGTTCAAGTACTCGATCGAAAGGTCAAAGAGCTCAGAAACAAGAAAATTCCGCTAGTGAAAGTGCTATGGAGAAACCACGGAGTGGAGGAAGCTACTTGGGAGATGGAAGAGGAAATGCGAAAGAAATACCCAAACCTTTTCGGGAATTAAGGTGAGAAATTTCGAGGACGAAATTCTTTTAAGGGGGGGAGAGTGTGAGAGCCCGTAAAACCCTAATTATTTTTCCTAGGGTTATTTCCCCTTTAATTCCATAACTTTGCATTTTCTGGCTTAGAAATATTTTTTGAGAGGATTTTATGAGCAATTATAGTTTTAAGATGATTTTTCTAGCATTGGCGAGTTTTTAGAAAATTAAGGATAAATAATGGACGTGGGACCCACTAGTGCGAAAAGTTCGGAAAAATTCGGCCAATAAGGTTAAGTTTCGGATACTGTTATAAATTTATCGGGTGTTAAGAGATAAGTAGTGTGTGTGAAGTGATTGATGTGAGAGAGAAAAGAAATGATAAGATTGCATTTAATGTAGTGCCACTTGTCACCATGTCATTAGTCTTACTTTAAGAGTTACTATTCACCTTTTGACATTTTTTGACTTTTGACCCAAATAAGTAAATATCTTCAAAAAATTCACCAAAAATTCTCTCATTTTCTTCCTCCATGGCCGGCCCTCCCTAAGCAAGAAGAAAGACAAAACTCTTCAATATTCTAGCCAACTCCAAGCTCAAATCAACTAAACCACTTGCTTAACTTAGTTTTTACTCCATAAATTTCTTCCTTCTAGTGCTAGCAAGTTGTTTGGTGAACTTTGTTTGAAGAGCAAAGGTGTCCTACATCCCTCTTTCTCTTGATTTCTTGGCAAGTGTTGCTTGAACACCCTACTACCTCTAATAATGGTCATATGATGCTTAGAAGTGGCATGAGTGTGTGAAAATGTGATTTATTTCTTGATTTGGCTTGTTATGGTGAAGTTTTTATTTTATTGGGAATTTTTCTGGTTTAATATGATCTTGATGTTGGGGGCTTGTATGATGAATTGTAATGGTTGGAAATGGCTCTAGTGGATGTCAAATGTGGTTAAATGCAACTAATTTTGGATTTGGATGGAAAATTGGAAAGTTAGGGTTCTTGAAGCCCCAATTCTGTCCGGTTTTAGATCACTATGTTAGAGGCCGAATTTGACTTTGCTCAAAACATGAAAGTTGTAGGTATTGATGAGGTTGATGTTCCTACAAAATTTCAGGTCATTTGGATTAATGTAGAATGAGTTATGACGAAATTACTGTAGCTGTTCTGCTTTGAGCAGAATGCGAAAACTGCGATAGTAATTGGCTATTTTGACTGGAATTGGTTTGGATTTTGGAGTTGGTGTCTTCTTATGAAATGTAGCTGAGTGTCTTAGCTAACATATGCCTTTGGAATTTCGGCATTTGGACTTGTAAGGACTGAGATATACCGATTACAGTTTTTTGTGTTTTGCGAACCTGTTTTAGGAATTCTGGGTTAGTATTTGGCATTTTCGACCTAGTTAAGCTAGGAACTGGATTGAGTGGTCTTCTACATTATTGTAGCCCTGTTCCATAGCTTCGAAACGGTGGGTCTTACACCCCCAACCGATATTCGTAATGAGAGTTGTGCCATTACCGCATAATGAGTGTAAAACAGTTTTCTATATGGGGGCCATGGCTAAGGCCATTTTCGAATTTCTGGTTTGCTATTATGCACACTTATGTATATGAAACCCTATTGGGGTTGTGTTTAGCGTTGCTATATGACTCGTTATCTTGCTTATTTGTGCACTTTAAATGAAGGTTCATTCTTATATGACTTTGATTGCTTATTGGGTGGTATACCACTGGGCTTTGGCTCATTCCGTGTTATTTGTTTTCCTTACAGGGATATAATTGCTTTTGAAAATGGACTGGATAGTCAATTGCCATACCGAGCTTGTAAATGTCTTTTGTATAGCTCTTGAAGTGAAACCCTAATGTATAACGGGTTCATTTCCTTTTGATAGGCAAATCGAATGTGTACTCCTTAATGAATAGTTTTGGCATGCCATTATGGTTGTAAATGTTGATTTCCATTGTATATATATGCTTGGCTATGGTTTAGATAAATTTCGGCTTCCGGTTTTTCTTTCGTTTTATTTTATTTCGTGTTTTGACTTGTTTGCGCGCGATGTTATGTTCCGGAACGTTTTAGATTGACGTAAACCGTACCGTTAGTCCTGGCGAGAGCTGGGCAGGCAGTCCGCTAACCCCTTTGGTTCGCCTTAGGGGAAGGTGGGGCTGTCACACAATAAAAAACCAATTTCTTAGTATTTACATTTTATATTAAACCATGATATTGTTCTGCAGTTCGAAGTATATATAGAACTACTTATGAAGGTATATTTTCTTTTGCCAAGAACAACTGATACAATGTTCTTCAATTATCCTCTAAAATTGATGGTTAGTGAAAAGCCTTTATATTGCCAAATAAAAGATTTTTCAGTTTTATTAGAATAGATAACTAAAAATATAAAGCCAAGTAAATACAGCAGACATAATTTTTACTTGTTTGTTAATTTGAAATTAAGTTTTAATGGCAAGAGGCTAGTTGTTCTCAAATCATAATTTTCTCTTCCATTTGTTGCAATTGAAATACCGAAATTAAGAAATGGAGTCCAAAAAAAAAAAAAAACTGAAGAAAGAAAGACATTTTTCTCTGATGTTATCTTGTATGGAACTACCATTACTGTTAATTGTTACTTATAGATCTAGCATCAAAGTAGGGCGGTGAAAAATCATTTCCCTTATTGTAGTAACGGGAATTACTAGATGAATCAGTTAGGCTCCTTTGGAAAAACTACACCGGTAAATCTCCTCTTCCGTTTCGACCAAAAAAAAAAAAAAAAACTCCTCTTCCGTGATTCTCTAAACACAGTGACTCTATCTCTCCATATTCATGTCTATTTTAATATTTTCTTTGAGTTGGGGCTAGTTATCTATGATTTTTTCTATTTTCTTATCAACATACTTTGTGATTTTTAAAGGATGTAAAAAGAAAATTGGATGTTTATTCAATTGTCAAGCACCTGACGGTGAGAAACGGAAATACGGGAAATAGAAAGCTCTTCTTCACGAAAGTTTGTTTTCAATTTTTTTGTTTAATTATCTGAATTTTCTTATCAACATACTTTGTGATTTTTAAAGGATGTAAAAAGCAAATTGGATCTTTATTCAGTTGTCATGCACCTGACATCGAGAAACGGAATAAACGGGAATAGAAAGCTCTTCTAAACCTTTCGCGTAAGTTTGTTTTCAATTTTCTGAATAATTTTGATGTTTTTGGTTCTATTTGTAAGGTATAGGAAAGATATGTTTTTTATCTAATTTTTTGGTGTTTCATTTTTCATTATACGTACTCTTGCTTTTTGCTATGGCTTGATTCTGTTATTTTTTTTTTGGGTTTGGTGAGCTCTCTCTTTCTATCCTTTTATGTTAGACGAGTATCTAGGTAGATGTTTATTTATTTTACTGTAATAATATGGTATTTTTGCTCAATTTTATGTAGAAAATTTAAGAATCATTTTATGGAGAGCAGGAGAAACATCTAAAGAACAACCTTATTGCTATTGTACATTCGTTTCCCTCATTTTTAGGAATTTTTGCTATTTGATTGCTGAAGTTTGCTACTCCTCTCCATGAATGTTTTGCCTATTTTGCTATCAAAAGTTTTTTTCCCCTTCCTTTTCATTCCAAGTCCAGGTCCGATACTGTAAGTTTTTTCTTCTTTTTGGTTATAAAGAAACAAAATTTCCCTTCCACAGCTTAGAATCACTTGTCAATTCTTTCTTCTACACTCTAGCTCTAGTCAGCTTATTATCATATTAGATAGGAGTCTGACAAAGGCTTGACAACGAACGATGATTATAATTTAAATCAAACATTCAGGGCTTGAACGTTGAGATCCAGAAGGACCTCGTGGCGGCTCAAATTATCACGTTTAGCGAGGCAATGGAAAAAGCCCAACGGGTTGAGAGTGCACGGCTTCAGGTCCGAAATTTCCAAGCCAAGAAGCGTGGCTTTCCTGGGAGTACTTCTGGACAGGGTGAGAAGAGCACTCCCTCCAAAATTGGACGAGGCATGGGTGGTGGTCGACAGTCCGGAGCAGGTAGAGGGACTCCGTTTAGGGGTGGACAAGCTGTGCGAGGACCGAGGGGAAACGTTCAGAGTGGCTCGGCTTCTGCACCTCGTGGTCCCTGTGGACACTGTGGGAAGACAAACCACACAGAGGACAATTGCTGGAGGAAATTGGGGAAATGTCTGCGGTGTGGAAGTGCAGACCATCAGCTGGCTACATGTCCGGTCCTGAAACAAGACGGAAAGGGGAGCCAACTACCGTCGAGGACCAATACTGGACCGGCCAAGGGAGACGGATCCAAACCAAAAGTGCCGGCTAGGGTATATTCCTTAGAGCCTCACCAGATCCCAGAGTCTTCCGAGGTGGTGGAAGGTACGATCCCTATTTTCCACCGCTTTGCCAAAGTTTTAATTGATCCTGGTGCCACTCATTCGTTTGTTAACCCTGATTTCATGTGTGGCATCGATATAAAACCTGCTAGCTTACCATATGACTTAGAGGTTAGTACACCTACGGGGAGTCAACGTTTGGTGACTAGTATGGTTTATAGGGATTGCGACGTATGGGTAGGTGAAAGGAGGTTTTTAGGAGACCTGATTAGCTTGTCCATTACAGGGTACGACGTGATTTTGGGAATGGACTGGTTAGCCAAATATAACAAGACCTTTTGGAGCGGGGATTCATCCACGAGAGTGAGTCTCCTTGGGGAGCTCCTGTTCTATTCGTGAAGAAAAAGGATGGAACTTTGAGGATGTGTATTGACTATAGGGGGCTGAACAACATGACGATCAAGAATAAGTATCCACTGCCCCACATCGACGAGTTGTTTGACCAGCTGCAAGGAGCAGTGGTCTTCTCGAAGTTGGACCTCCGACAGGGATACTACCAGTTGTTGATTAGGAAGGAGGACATTCCGAAAACTGCTTTCAACTCGAGATACGGGCATTACGAGTTCGCCGTTATGCCCTTTGGATTGACTAATGCTCCCGCCGCCTTCATGGACCTAATGCATAGGGTTTTTAAACCCTATCTAGACCGGTTTGTCGTGGTGTTCATTGACGACATTTTGGTCTACTCTAAGTCACGTGAGGAGCATGAGGAACATTTGAGAGTGGTGTTGCAGACCTTGAGGGAACATCAGCTATACGCCAAGTTTAGCAAATGCGAGTTCTGGTTGGAGAAAGTGGCATTTCTAGGGCACGTGATCTCTCATGAAGGTATTTCGGTGGACCCGGCGAAGGTTGAGGCCGTGACAAATTGGAAGAGGCCAGAAACCCCCACGGAAATTCGTAGCTTTCTAGGGCTAGCTGGGTACTACCGAAGGTTCATTAAGGATTTTTTCAAACTGGCAGGACCTCTAACTGACTTGACAAAGAAACATGGCCAGTTTATCTGGAACGGCCGATGCGAAACGAGTTTTCAGGAATTAAAGAAAAGATTGACCATGGCTCCAGTACTGGTCTTGCCAAATGGAGTGGACGGGTTTGCAGTATATGCAGACGCGTCGCGAGAAGGATTGGGATGTGTTTTGATGCAGAACCGGAATGTGATTGCTTTTGCCTCTAGGAAATTGAAGCTTCACGAGCAGAACTATCCGACTCACGATCTAGAATTAGCTGCAGTTGTGTTTGCTTTGAAAAAGTGGAGGCATTACCTATATGGGGTGACCTTCGAAGTGTTTTCGGATCACAAGAGTCTTAGGTACCTCTTTTCCCAGAAGGAACTGAATATGAGACAACGGCGATGGATGGAATTTCTAGAGGACTACGATTGTACAATCAACTACCATCCGGGAAAGGCAAATGTAGTAGCGGATGCCTTGAGTCGTAAAGTGCAAGTAGCAGGGCTAATGATTAAGGAATGGGATTTACTAGAATTCGTGTGCGAGTGGAAACCCTGTCTTGGGAGCTATAAGGTGATATTTGGCAATATTAGGGTTACATCCACTCTACTGGAACATATAAAAGAGGCGCAAGGCGAGGATGTGATGGTTCGGAAGTGGAGAGAGAAATTGGAAAAGGGAGAAACTACGGACTTCAATTTAAGTCCTGAGGGTCTTCTGAAGTATCGGAATCGAATTGTAGTACCAAAGGACGAGTCATTGAAAGCAGAAATTCTAGAGGAAGCTCATCGGTCCAAGTATACAATCCATCCGGGTAGCAGCAAGATGTATCAAGACCTAAAAGGAACTTACTGGTGGGATAATATGAAGAGGGAAATCGTGCAGTACGTGCAGAAATGTCTCATTTGCCAGCAAGTGAAGGCGGAGCATCAAAAACCATCGGGTTTGTTACAACCCTTGGAGATACCCGAGTGGAAGTGGGAAAACATCACTATGGACTTCGTTTCAGGTTTACCAAGGACGCAAAGGGGACACGATGCCGTTTGGGTGATCGTTGATCGATTAACCAAATCGGCCCATTTCTTGCCGGTGAACATGAAGTACTCAATGGATCAGTTGGCCCGACTGTACATGGACGAAGTAGTAAGACTACACGGTGTTCCTGTGAGCATCGTTTCCGATCGGGATCCACGGTTTGTGTCGCGATTTTGGCAGAAGTTCCAAGAAACCCTGGGGACGAAACTCAACTTGAGCACTACTTATCATCCTCAGACGGATGGCCAGTCAGAACGGACAATTCAAACTCTCGAGGACATGCTGCGAACGTGCATCTTGGACTTTGGAGGCAGTTGGGGTCAGCACATGACCTTGGTGGAGTTCGCGTACAACAATAGCTTTCATTCGTCGATTCAAATGGCTCCGTACGAAGCTCTTTACGGACGCAAGTGTCGCTCACCGATTTACTGGGACGAAGTTGGTGAAAAGAAGGCACTGGACCCGACGACTATTCCATGGATGGAAGAGGCTCACGAGAAGGTCAAGTTGATAAGGCAACGGCTTCAAACCGCCCAGAGTCGCCAGAAGAGCTACGCGGATAACCGAAGGAAGGATTTAGAATTTGAAGTTGGAGATCAAGTATTTCTTAAGATCACACCCTTACGAAGTCTGACAACGGGGAAAGGAAAGAAGCTTCAACCACGGTACGTCGGACCCTACAAGATCCTTCAGAGGGTTGGAGCGGTCGCGTATCGATTGGAACTGCCATCCAGTCTATCTCGAATCCACGATGTATTTCACGTCTCGATGCTAAAGAAGTACCATCCTGACCCATCTCATGTTTTACAACCGGAGGATATCGAAGTAGATGAATCACTGGCCTACGAAGAGAAACCGGTTCAAGTACTCGATCGAAAGGTCAAAGAGCTCAGAAACAAGAAAATTCCGCTAGTGAAAGTGCTATGGAGAAACCACGGAGTGGAGGAAGCTACTTGGGAGATGGAAGAGGAAATGCGAAAGAAATACCCAAACCTTTTCGGGAATTAAGGTGAGAAATTTCGAGGACGAAATTCTTTTAAGGGGGGGAGAGTGTGAGAGCCCGTAAAACCCTAATTATTTTTCCTAGGGTTATTTCCCCTTTAATTCCATAACTTTGCATTTTCTGGCTTAGAAATATTTTTTGAGAGGATTTTATGAGCAATTATAGTTTTAAGATGATTTTTCTAGCATTGGCGAGTTTTTAGAAAATTAAGGATAAATAATGGACGTGGGACCCACTAGTGCGAAAAGTTCGGAAAAATTCGGCCAATAAGGTTAAGTTTCGGATACTGTTATAAATTTATCGGGTGTTAAGAGATAAGTAGTGTGTGTGAAGTGATTGATGTGAGAGAGAAAAGAAATGATAAGATTGCATTTAATGTAGTGCCACTTGTCACCATGTCATTAGTCTTACTTTAAGAGTTACTATTCACCTTTTGACATTTTTTGACTTTTGACCCAAATAAGTAAATATCTTCAAAAAATTCACCAAAAATTCTCTCATTTTCTTCCTCCATGGCCGGCCCTCCCTAAGCAAGAAGAAAGACAAAACTCTTCAATATTCTAGCCAACTCCAAGCTCAAATCAACTAAACCACTTGCTTAACTTAGTTTTTACTCCATAAATTTCTTCCTTCTAGTGCTAGCAAGTTGTTTGGTGAACTTTGTTTGAAGAGCAAAGGTGTCCTACATCCCTCTTTCTCTTGATTTCTTGGCAAGTGTTGCTTGAACACCCTACTACCTCTAATAATGGTCATATGATGCTTAGAAGTGGCATGAGTGTGTGAAAATGTGATTTATTTCTTGATTTGGCTTGTTATGGTGAAGTTTTTATTTTATTGGGAATTTTTCTGGTTTAATATGATCTTGATGTTGGGGGCTTGTATGATGAATTGTAATGGTTGGAAATGGCTCTAGTGGATGTCAAATGTGGTTAAATGCAACTAATTTTGGATTTGGATGGAAAATTGGAAAGTTAGGGTTCTTGAAGCCCCAATTCTGTCCGGTTTTAGATCACTATGTTAGAGGCCGAATTTGACTTTGCTCAAAACATGAAAGTTGTAGGTATTGATGAGGTTGATGTTCCTACAAAATTTCAGGTCATTTGGATTAATGTAGAATGAGTTATGACGAAATTACTGTAGCTGTTCTGCTTTGAGCAGAATGCGAAAACTGCGATAGTAATTGGCTATTTTGACTGGAATTGGTTTGGATTTTGGAGTTGGTGTCTTCTTATGAAATGTAGCTGAGTGTCTTAGCTAACATATGCCTTTGGAATTTCGGCATTTGGACTTGTAAGGACTGAGATATACCGATTACAGTTTTTTGTGTTTTGCGAACCTGTTTTAGGAATTCTGGGTTAGTATTTGGCATTTTCGACCTAGTTAAGCTAGGAACTGGATTGAGTGGTCTTCTACATTATTGTAGCCCTGTTCCATAGCTTCGAAACGGTGGGTCTTACACCCCCAACCGATATTCGTAATGAGAGTTGTGCCATTACCGCATAATGAGTGTAAAACAGTTTTCTATATGGGGGCCATGGCTAAGGCCATTTTCGAATTTCTGGTTTGCTATTATGCACACTTATGTATATGAAACCCTATTGGGGTTGTGTTTAGCGTTGCTATATGACTCGTTATCGAGTCTCATTGTATGTGTTATATGTTCTAGGGCTTGAAGGTAGTGCACGACGGCTTGGTGATCGTGGTACATGAAATACCACTTACTTACTTGGTGAGTATACTACTCACTTACTTGTTATAATGTGGCTTTGTGCTATGTGTATTTGATGCCTTGAAGGCTTATTTGGTTATTGGAAATGATTGAGGTGAGGGTGTACTTGATCGCCCTCACCCCTCATGACTTTATTCGTGGCTATTGATTGTTTTACTGAAATACTGCACTGGATATATGAAATACTGCATTCCATTCATGGAAACTAATTTGGTGTCGTTGGACGAGTATCCAATGGCTTTACTGCATTTATGAGCTCAACCCCGCATGGTAGTTAATTGGATCGAGCCGGCGAGGGCTTGGTCGTGAAAATTATCATGCCACGGGGACTGTACTGGGGAACCTTGTGGTAATGAGACCCTTGGTTCCGGTAAACTCGAGTATTACCAAAAATATTACTGAATGGAGTGCGGGCCCGGTTGGGGTATGATAGGTGGAAGGAATGGAAGTAAAGTGTAGTCTACGGTTTGGTACTTTTAACATTGACGGAGGGTCAATGGGGTTGGATCAAGATTACAAGCGTGGAATTGGGCTCTTGAGAGCCGACCGTATCCTTTTACTGTTTTGCTTCATTGCTTATTTGTGCACTTTAAATGAAGGTTCATTCTTATATGACTTTGATTGCTTATTGGGTGGTATACCACTGGGCTTTGGCTCATTCCGTGTTATTTGTTTTCCTTACAGGGATATAATTGCTTTTGAAAATGGACTGGATAGTCAATTGCCATACCGAGCTTGTAAATGTCTTTTGTATAGCTCTTGAAGTGAAACCCTAATGTATAACGGGTTCATTTCCTTTTGATAGGCAAATCGAATGTGTACTCCTTAATGAATAGTTTTGGCATGCCATTATGGTTGTAAATGTTGATTTCCATTGTATATATATGCTTGGCTATGGTTTAGATAAATTTCGGCTTCCGGTTTTTCTTTCGTTTTATTTTATTTCGTGTTTTGACTTGTTTGCGCGCGATGTTATGTTCCGGAACGTTTTAGATTGACGTAAACCGTACCGTTAGTCCTGGCGAGAGCTGGGCAGGCAGTCCGCTAACCCCTTTGGTTCGCCTTAGGGGAAGGTGGGGCTGTCACACAATAAAAAACCAATTTCTTAGTATTTACATTTTATATTAAACCATGATATTGTTCTGCAGTTCGAAGTATATATAGAACTACTTATGAAGGTATATTTTCTTTTGCCAAGAACAACTGATACAATGTTCTTCAATTATCCTCTAAAATTGATGGTTAGTGAAAAGCCTTTATATTGCCAAATAAAAGATTTTTCAGTTTTATTAGAATAGATAACTAAAAATATAAAGCCAAGTAAATACAGCAGACATAATTTTTACTTGTTTGTTAATTTGAAATTAAGTTTTAATGGCAAGAGGCTAGTTGTTCTCAAATCATAATTTTCTCTTCCATTTGTTGCAATTGAAATACCGAAATTAAGAAATGGAGTCCAAAAAAAAAAAAAAACTGAAGAAAGAAAGACATTTTTCTCTGATGTTATCTTGTATGGAACTACCATTACTGTTAATTGTTACTTATAGATCTAGCATCAAAGTAGGGCGGTGAAAAATCATTTCCCTTATTGTAGTAACGGGAATTACTAGATGAATCAGTTAGGCTCCTTTGGAAAAACTACACCGGTAAATCTCCTCTTCCGTTTCGACCAAAAAAAAAAAAAAAAACTCCTCTTCCGTGATTCTCTAAACACAGTGACTCTATCTCTCCATATTCATGTCTATTTTAATATTTTCTTTGAGTTGGGGCTAGTTATCTATGATTTTTTCTATTTTCTTATCAACATACTTTGTGATTTTTAAAGGATGTAAAAAGAAAATTGGATGTTTATTCAATTGTCAAGCACCTGACGGTGAGAAACGGAAATACGGGAAATAGAAAGCTCTTCTTCACGAAAGTTTGTTTTCAATTTTTTTGTTTAATTATCTGAATTTTCTTATCAACATACTTTGTGATTTTTAAAGGATGTAAAAAGCAAATTGGATCTTTATTCAGTTGTCATGCACCTGACATCGAGAAACGGAATAAACGGGAATAGAAAGCTCTTCTAAACCTTTCGCGTAAGTTTGTTTTCAATTTTCTGAATAATTTTGATGTTTTTGGTTCTATTTGTAAGGTATAGGAAAGATATGTTTTTTATCTAATTTTTTGGTGTTTCATTTTTCATTATACGTACTCTTGCTTTTTGCTATGGCTTGATTCTGTTATTTTTTTTTTGGGTTTGGTGAGCTCTCTCTTTCTATCCTTTTATGTTAGACGAGTATCTAGGTAGATGTTTATTTATTTTACTGTAATAATATGGTATTTTTGCTCAATTTTATGTAGAAAATTTAAGAATCATTTTATGGAGAGCAGGAGAAACATCTAAAGAACAACCTTATTGCTATTGTACATTCGTTTCCCTCATTTTTAGGAATTTTTGCTATTTGATTGCTGAAGTTTGCTACTCCTCTCCATGAATGTTTTGCCTATTTTGCTATCAAAAGTTTTTTTCCCCTTCCTTTTCATTCCAAGTCCAGGTCCGATACTGTAAGTTTTTTCTTCTTTTTGGTTATAAAGAAACAAAATATTTCCAATTTCCTTAAAATTTTTATTTACTCTGAAACTAGTCATTGGCTTATTTATTTAATTATTTGTGATTTCGGAGAAGCTCTGCCAAGGTTGACACGAGAAAGGCTGAATGTGTTCTTATTACAATGAAAGACCTATTTTGATTTAAATTTTAATCATGTTGTTGTAAGTTTGTAAGATTATTATTTGCTAATAAGCTGATAGAGCTAGAGTGTAGAAGAAAGAATCTGACAAGTGATTCTAAGCTGTGGAAGGGAAAATTTTGTAATGCACAACGACATAGCTTTGATAATCTCATACTGGAAGGATATCAACAGCAGAGTCCACGCTTTATTTCCTTTTTTGGTTTTTCCTTTTTTTAATTCAAATTAATGTTTTAATTGATCACCCTTTTGGCTTTAATTTACATTGGCATAGCACGAATAATCTTGTACTGCAGACTATTGCTAAATTGAAGGAATCCCACCGATTTACATATTCTATTAACCACACAATTTAGTGAGTGGCGCTTTTCCTCTTTGGGAAAAAAATAAATAAAGAAAGAAGGGCTTCATTTTTTGGGAATCTCATAGTTTAATTATCTGGAAATGAGGCAGGAAGATCTCCAGATAGCAGCTTGGTGAGAACCCAAATGAACTTTGGAGTAACTTCTCCTTTGCTGAGCTAGATGTGATTACACCGTACACGGTGGTAACAATAATGAAGAATACTGGTGGTTATCAAAAACCATTGTATAGTGGCATTTCTGATTCTCAAATCGTTATAAATTTTGAGGATGCTAAGGTGGTTTCAATCGAATAATTAAAAGTTGCACCTGAATATATCATGATCAAAACATTGGTGTTTCGTTGAGAATTTCTCTAACTTTATGGTTGTTGATCTTTGGTTGATTTTGTTGGAAAAAAAATCTCATGGAATTGTGCAAAGTGGCATCAGTTAAAGGATGATGATGTTGCTTTATGAGTCAGATTTTCTTTGGTTTCTGGAAGTTTTTCTTTTGGCAATTCCTAGTTTGTCATTGATGGCTGCCATTTTATGGTTTCATATTGGTGAGCCACGCAAGTAGGTTGTAGTCAGTTGTGTGTGTGTGTGTTTTTAGCAATTGCTTGCACAAGTTGTTCACCGTGTTTTCTTCAATCAATACTTGAAGTAAGGGTCCGTTTGTTTCAGGTGAAAATGTTTTCCAGGAAAATATTTTCCTAATTTCCCGTGTTTGGTTGCACAAAAGTTACTGAAAACATTTTCCTATGTAAAATATTTTCACTCATCTTATGGAAAACAACTTCCCTTCCAAACTTACTGAAGTTGTTTTCTGAAATGCATGCATCCCGCCTGTAATATGTTCCAAATTTACTGAAAACATCTTGTAGTATGTTCTTTTTTTTTTTTAGTGTAAACAGGAGGATTCGAACCCAAGACCTTTTCCTTACATTCTCTCCCCCGTACCACCCAACCCAACCCAACCCTCCCCCTAGTATATTCAAAATTAAAAAAAAAAAACTTCATCCTGCTCATTCTATGCTAGTAATTAATTATGTATAATAAGAACATTCTTTTCTAGAGAAACTTTCAGCAGTGAGAGTGCAAGATATATGTCACAATAAGCATTGCATGTGATTGATATTTGACACCAAGTGGCCAGCAATTTGTTTATTGCTTAAGGAGATATTTTTTATTCATATATACATTTCTCCAAGATTTTTTTAAAGTTAAACAATGAGATAAGTTTTCTTATTTTACATGGGAAGAAGTATGTAGTTATAATGTGTAGAAAGTAAAGATAGAGATAAAAGTGAAAATATTTCAAAAGTTAAACAAACACCAGAAAAATGAAGTAAGAAAATATTTTCAATAAACTAACCAAACACCTGAAAATGATGAAAGGGAAATGATTTTCATGGAAAATTATTTCCACGGAAAATATTTTCCCAAGGAAAACATTTTACTTCCAACCAAACAGACCCTAAATGATTTTCAATTGTCTTTTCAGTTTTTTTTTTTCTCATATAACCCAAAAGCTTTCCTGTTTTCCTTTCTAAATGCAGCCTCACTTTTTACCATGTGATCATCCTTTCTTTCTAAATCCGATCTTATTTCATGAAGCGAAAGGCTACATAACCTCTTTTAAATTTGTTCACTGATCCACTATGTTAGTGCCATTTTTTAAATATAGCGATCTTTTTTTTTCTCATTTTTATTTATTTACATATTATTGTTTTCATTTTCTCTTTTACTAATTGAAGAAAGAAGTTTCCTGCATGCTATCACAAACTTTGACCGCAAACAACCTGTTTTATCAACTTCTGGAAGCCTCTTACAGGGACTTCCAGACACTTTTGGATACGTTGGAGTTCCAGGAAAATGAGTTCATGAATTTTCAATTGAGGCGACTATTAATACCGGCATCATTTTTGAAGGGAAAAAAAAAGAGGAAACAGATAGTAGCGATAATGCGATCGTATCATAATTTATTACACGTTTCACAACTCTGAACTTTTTAGGTTCACCGTGTTGTCATTCGCGTTTCGTACTTCTCACGGATGTAAACAAAAGACAGATTGGAAAAGTAAGACATGAGAATTGATTAACTTTTCCAACTTCTTTGAACTTCCCTGCATACTTTAGCCCAATTCACTATCAATTTGAAAGATTTTAACTCCGTTTGAATTAGTTATTTTTGAAAATATTTTATTATAATAATATATATATATATTTTTAAATTGTAGATATATTTTTTATGTTGACAGAATTTTTAAAATATATTTTAAAATATCTTTTAAAATTAAAAGTTACCTTTTAAAACTACGTCAGAATCATAGTTGGACAGCTCAGGCTTGTTGACAAACCTGAAATTCTCTGGTAGTTAAGATAAAACTGACATGGAACCACTGACAGTTACAAAGACAAGTGGCATAAACTCAAGGGTGTATCGAGAAAACTTCATAACGGAAAGGGGGCCGGGTCCACTTGCGTGCTTGTTGGAACTTGATAAGTCAAGACTCCAATTGCCACATATAATAGGCTGTATGAATCATCTACGGCAGAGTTATGAACTGATGTATATGTATCATGGATTAAACGGTCCTCATCACTGTCGTATTCTTAGTTATTCCAAATCCCTTCAACCATGTGCAATTTTACTCCAATCAAATGTACCTGTTGGTCTTGGTCAATACCCTGGTTTGATTTGAATTAACAACCAGAACTAAGAGAGTTGAATATTAAGAGTTCCACTGTGATCAACTTCCTGAATTTTCTTTTTTTTTTTTCTTTGTTTGCTTCGTAGAAATGATAACTTCGTCCTTAAAATCTGCAGCGAGCAAATACATCAAATGAAACATGACATAAATACATATATATCTGAAAATCAATAATTACAATTGAGCTGAAAAATCAATTCAAATAAATAGATAACATCGAAGGTTGAGTATATCATCTTTCATCTAAATGAATCATTTTTAACCCAATAGGTCTATATATGTCTTTTAACAATTAGATGTAACTAAAAATTGGTTCAAGTTCAAAGAAAAATTTAAATCTAAAAATAATAAATGAAGAAATTATAGATTTATAAAATCTCAAATTTCTTATAAAGATTCAATAACTAAAAAGAAATAACTTAGGAGAAAATAAAACTCTCACTAGAATAATCTAAAAAAGAAGGAACTCTCATTATGAGATTCTAAGGGAGAAGAATTTCGCACTTGAAAATCCTAGAAAAGAACTTATTTAAACAAAGAAACCTAAAAGCTAGAGAGAGGATTCCTCTCCCAGGGGAAATACCATATTTTTCTGGTCTCTTTCCCATGAAAAAATTTGGAGGGGATTTTGATTAGATTAGTTCTAGAGAGAAGCAGAGAAGCACACGATACTAACTTCCAAGAAATTAAAAGCCCAAAAAAGCACATTGGATCAACTCCTTAAAATCTAAATTAAAACTTGAAGTGATCAATCACCTTAGGATTAATTTTTTTTTTAAAAAAAAAGCTATATTATGTGTCAAATTTTTAGGATTAAAAATTGAAGTGATCAATTTAAATTAACTTGTCTGATTAACTTTCATAATTCCAACAATTTTCTGAAGATTCATAAAAAAAAAAAAAAAAACTCAGCTTCAAAAACAAGTTATTTTGGCGTACTCAATTTGAAAATTTCAATGTTGCATAAATATCATTTACCTAATATAAGTGGAGCTGACAATTTCTTCCAACCATATAAAAATCACTCTGGGTTATTGTCGTGCATAAACAATATGTAACTTTAAAATTTCAAAATGTCACTTCAATAAAGTGGCTATTCTTTGTGCTGAAGGAAATATATTAAAAAAAATTAAATTATTAAGCCGGTGATGAGCTTCTTTTCGTTTCCGAGCTATTTGAATTGGACAAAATTAAATTTCTCGAGCCAAGGAAAATGAGAACCTTTACAAGACCAACTTCTTGCTCGTTCGACTTTGAAAATCACAGATTTCTTCGAAACTCACAGAATTCATTCCCTATAAAATGCATCCCCAACTCTCTGACAAACTAACCATTTGAGCACTTGAAGGAAGTCTGAAAAAACCTCCAAAATCGCCTCCCATGGATGTCAAAGTAGAAACTCCAGCATCTCCACCAACCAGCGGTGGCGATGCAAAAACTCCCCTTTTAGCCTCCCAAAAACCAGATTCAACCACCACTCCCCAAACCAATCAAAACACTTCAATCCGGCAAGCAATCTGTTCAACATTCAAGGGCACAGCCTACCTCGCTAGCCGTCTTCCTGCAGGAACAGTCCTTGCTTTTCGGCTCTTATCTCCAATACTTTCCAATCAAGGCGATTGCGACGTAGCTTTCAAAACCATGACAGCTGTTCTCTTGGCTCTGTGTGCGCTTTCGTGCTTCATTCTTAGCTTTACAGACAGTTTCAAGGATGGAAAGGGTAACGTTTTCTTCGGTTTTGCGACATTCAAGGGCTTCTATCCTATTGATAGAACTGTGACCATTTCCCCTGAAGAAGCTGCAAAGAAAAAGATAGGTCCATTGGATTTCTTGCATGGGTTTTTGTCACTGTTGGTTTTTGCGTCTATTGCACTTCTTGACAAAAATATTGTTGACTGCTTTTATCCCACGCCTTCAGTTGAAATCAAAGAGATCATTTCGGTGTTGCCTGTTGCAAATGGGGTGGTCTGCAGTATTTTATTTGTTGCATTTCCCACACAAAGGCATGGAATTGGCTTTGGTGCTGACCCAGATGGTGTCAAATCTTCGTAAACAAACAGATTGGCTTCGGGAAATTTGCCTAGATTATTGTTTTCCATTTCAATTATATCTCCAATTATTATTGTCAATATGTTTTTGAATGATGAATAAATGTTGCTCTCCACAATTGGAAAATATTGTATTCACCAATTTTTTCTTGATTCTTTTATAGTAAAATATAACCAAAACTACAAAAGTTTCTCACACTCTGGTCCAAATATTTTAAAGCTGTTATTCAAAGTTTATTGTGATAAATTCAATAAAGCCTTAATATCATAAGTCCCATATGACAAAAGAACAAGTACAGCTCGAAAGTAAACTTGTTGATCTTGGATTCTAATATTAACTCAAAATTTGTATGTCTTCTATCTTTAAAGAAATCGTTGAAGCTTGAAGGTAATTTTAGGGCAATGGATAACTACTAGTTTTTGCTTCATTCTTTATTCTTTTTCCCCCATCCTAGATAATGTCATTAAGTTGATATTTGATCTGCCGGATTATGTTTGTCAGGAGAAAAAGTCAATATGTTCCCAATAATCCTCCTCTAGTATTAGTTTCTTAGTGAAAAGAAAGCAAAGTTACTTATTTTAACGGACTTTCCTATGCTTTATAAAATTTTGCGTACTTAAATTGACAACATACGGAGAACAGAAAGTTAGTTAAGAATAAACTATTTATAAGTATTTGTTTTATTTGAGATACCTCGTAAGAAAATCCGAATTTCTTTTTGTTTTGTTTAGCTTTCAATTTCTTCACTACTCGTTGGTTTTATTTGTCTTCTCTTGAAACCAATAACTTGCATAGCCTGGAATAAAACATGGGCATAAGTTGCAACTCATAAATGAAATGGAAACTCGCACCATTCATCCTCACATATCGAGTCTGTAGAATTATAGTCCCTAGCATATTAAATGTGCTTCTGTTTTGTCCTCCGATGCCTTTTTAGGTCAATTTTGACTAAATGAGCCATGGACCCCTCACTTTAAAGGGGTAAATTGAAAAGTCACTTATTGCATTGATGCAAATATAAAGGATCAATTTATTCAATCAAAGCACTTGAAAATTTGGATTATATACCTGTGGCTACTCATTTACATATTAACGTAATGCCCAACCAAGTCAAATAATAAATGTCGAACTAATAAATACTCGTTTCGTCCCACTTTGATAGTTCTGATTCTTTTTTCACACAGTTTAATAAAAAGCAGTTAATTTTGTTGGAACAATCAATTTAAGTAGTCATTCTTCTAAAATACCCTCACATTAATTAGAGTACAACTTTATGGGAATTTGAATTGATGGTAAAAAAAGAATCAACTCTCATTAAATAGGGTAGGTTTATAATAACAACAACTTACATTGAATAAAGGTATTTTAGGAAAATTAAAATACAACTACATGTTTCAATTGAAAAGTGGACTACAATTTGGGACAGACGAAAAAGGAAATAAAAAGCAGTTAATTTTGTTGGAACAATCAATTTAGGTAGCCATTCTTCTAAAATACCCTCACATTAATTAGAGTACAACTTTATGGGAACTTGAATTGATGGTAAAAAAAGAATCAACTCTCATTAAATAGGGTAGGTTTATAATAACAACAACTTACATTGAATAAAGGTATTTTAGGAAAATTAAAATACAACTACATGTTTCAATTGAAAAGTGGACTACAATTTGGGACAGACGAAAACGGAAAACAGGACTATCAAAGTGGGACGGAGGGAGTATAAAATAGCCAGTTTAGATTTTAATACCTAAATGTCCTTTAAAAAAATCTAAATCCCTTAGCTTTCTCTCTTTCTGCTAACAAAAGTTATAAAAAAAATTTCCGCACCTAAATAAAAAAATTTGTAAAAACTTCAAATTCAAACAATAAAATCAAATTAACCAACTTGAAATTATAGATGCGGACAAATAAATCTATTTCAATGGTGGTGGAGCTTGGCTGAGTTCTCTTCTTCCTTCCAAGGAATTTTCAATTGCTTTGTGGGTGGTCGTGGTGGCAGTGGCGACAGCGGCATGAGAGGAGATGTAGGAGTGGAATTGGCCACAAGATTTTACAAGAAGATTTCAATTTAAAAATTAGGTCACGAGAAAAGGAATTTGGGGTGGATGCAGCAAAATCACAAGGTAAAGAAAAATTGTATTTAGCTGATTGGTACTCGAGAATCCAATAGGAGAATTCAATGGAGAATGTGAGGTAAAGGCGTTAAGCCCTCAATTGGGTGGTCCTCCAATTCCTTGCAAATCAAAAACCTCAGCCTTCCCTTATATTTTTTGTTTTTGTTTGTGGGATTTGAAATCATCCTGTGCTTCAGCCTCCATATATCTCTTCTCAACTCTCTATGGAACGGGAGAAAATATCTTGGTTTTGCTTGGAGGATCCGATGTGATTTCACCCTTTCTTGAGTATATCATGAAAAAAGGGAAAAAAAATAACTAAAATTAGGAAATCAGAATTTTATACACTGTTTGGTATTTAAGTCCAACTTAATGATGTGGCTAGTCTTTGTCCAAGGAATCAACCACTGGTCCTCTGCGTTTGGGTCAATCCAATAAGTGACTTGCTTACCCTTTAAATATAGAGCACATGATGGGTCAATGACTCGTTCCGACCAAAATTGACCGGAAAAGATATCAAAGGACAAGACGAGCAATTTTATATGCTAGAGATTAAAACTAATCGTTTTTATTTTGGATGACTACAATTTCACTTACACAATATGTAAGCAATGATTGGTGCAATTTTCTCTAAATGAAATGGTAAATGCGCAAAATTTTCAACTATGAACCCAAACAACCTTTCACGCCCAAGGCCAAAATTAGGCCTGGTAGATGGAAAAACAATTTTTGTGGGATACATGTGTTTTATAGCAAAAATGTTGTTTATAACAAAACGTTATATGTCTATACTACAAGTTCTCCTTGCCTTTGAATCATATATGTTACGTGCTAAAATCAATGTTTTGAAAATCGGATCCGACCGGCCGGTTCGATCGGTTGAACCGCGAACCGGCCATAGCATCGGTCCGATTCTATGCCATTGTTGACTTTGGCAGAAAATCGGTCAAAACCCAGTTGAACTATGAAAATCATCGAACCGGATTGAACCAGCGGTTTTCCGGTTTTCAACTTTCCCCTTTTTTTTTTTAAAGTTTTGCAAAATACAACTATCAAGATTCGAACTCAAGACCTTTGTAATAGAAGACTAATGTATTAACCGTTACACCATCACATCTTATTAGTTTTTTATATAACTTATTTATATAAAAAAAATATTCATTTTTCTTATAAAATCTCATTTTCTCATGGCTCTTTCTTTTTAATCTTCAACTCTCTTTCTCTCTCTCTCTCTCTCTCTCTCTCTATCCTCTTTTCTTTTATCACTCCTTTTTTAATCAAACCTCTTTATTTTTAATTTATTGATGTTTTCTTCCATCTTTTAATTTTGTTTTTGTCCATTAAATTGAAAAAAATTAAAAAAGAATTATTTTTCTTTAACCCAAATTATTTAATGCCACAACCACTCACTTTTATCTTATTTTTTGTTTCTTATCAAGTTTACATTTCTATTTTTGATTCTCTTGACTTCCTTCGAATTCCAAACTTCCTTTTTTAAATTGCAATCTCTAAATCCCAAAACGTAAATTAAAATTTAAGTTCACAATGTCTAAATTCTCATAGACGTGAATTTTGTATAATTTCAAAATATTGTGATATTTCTGGGTTGGATTTAGATATAATTAAAATTGAGATGAAATTTATTTGTTTTAACTTATAATTTTAAAAAATTATTTTAAAAAATCCAAGTTATTAAAAAATAGTAAACTTTTCATCATATAAAATATTAAATTAGTCCATTACATGTCTTATTTTGTGTATATATATATTTATATAAATTATTTTTTTAAAATTCATTGAACCAGGATTGAACAGGTCCGACCGGTTGAACCTCGACCCTTTCACTTTACCGGTTCAATTAACGGTCTGGTTTTTAAAACATTGGCTAAAATTACGTGCTATTATTTGACTAGCCGGTTGAAGCCATTTCCACAAATATGCCAGTTGCTGTGCTCGCTCATTCTCAGCATGATTTTCTCATAGGATTGTTGATGGGGTTGGATCAACTTGAGTTTTGACAAATAAAAAATCCAATGAGTCTAATCTTTAATTGGGTTGAGTTGAGTTTGAATCTAAATATTAGGTTCGATTTAAATCGTAACAGAGTTTGGTCCTTATTAGACTCAAATTTAATATAAGCCTAGCATGTTAATTTGTGCTCTATATCTATATATATACACACACACACATATATACAGACACACACACACACACACACACATATATATATATATACACATATACATATTCATATACATGCATACATACAAAATGCTAGTTGGAACTTTTTAGCCTAAGCCTCCATTGACCCTTCAACTTCTCATTCTATTCTTTTAGAGTTTTGAATTATTTAGTCATAACAAAATCTTTTAACATTTGAATGGATGCAACCATAATTATATTACGTAGATTTTGAAATTTATTACCTATCATATACCAGCCCTACTTAAATATACTAATCCTATCTAATATAAACATAAGATATCTATAATATACCACTTAAAATTAAAAACATATTTACAAATCTTGAAAGGAAACAACAAAACTTTAATGCAATAGCATTTTAATTTCAATTTAAATATGTAAATGCATCACTTAAACTTGGAAAGTTTCTATCTATCATATGGTATTGATAATCTTACCTGAGATAATTAATATACTTTTATCATATTTCCTTGGAAAAATTACAAATCTGACAATTACAACATGAATATTCTTATTTTACATTAAGGTAATTTCAATATGCAAATATTATGAAAAATAGAAACAATATAACATAAATGCTTACAATTTGATAGTTATGATTCACAATTCTCTTAGGAAATAAAGTACATTACATTAACGAATTTATCATTTTGCTCTTTACTTTTTTTATTACATTTCGTGATTCAAGAGTTTTGACATATCAATATCTATTCTTTGTATATAAGAAAAGAAATTTTCATACTAAAGATTCAAATGATACTCTGAACTCTCATTAATTTCCTAATTGAAATAAACTAATTATGATTTTCTCATATTCAATAATATGTCTTTCTTTTTAGTTTTTTCATTCAATGAATGTTTCAAATTTTGGTCCTAAGCTTTCATTATCACTTCACAAAATGAATAAAAATTAGAAATTACATCTAAAATATTTTTTCCCAAACAACTAATGTTCAATTTTATTAATCCGCTTAGTTGTGTATGTTCACACAATAAATGCTCCTCAACTATATGGCTTTGGCCAGAAATTTGTGATGCTGTACAGCTTTATCTCAGTCATGCAGGAAAAAGTCAGAAGACTAAGGAGAGAATGGAAGAGCCATCAGTATTGCCCAATCACACAAATGACTACTATTCATCTACATTAAATTGCAACTAATAAATGAGAGATATGTCATACTATGAATTGGTGGAGTTACGTAAATAACATCTATTCTATGGTTGATGTAATTTGAGGAGTCCTCGAGTTCGTGTTCACAGGAGAGAATGGACTTTGGCGTGCCATAGCCCGACAGGGAGGGAAGTGATGCATGACTAATCGAAGGGACTTCAAATATGTGAAGAAGAAAGCCGAAACAGGAAATTCATTATTTAATCCCTTAAATTTTTATTTATTCTTTTTTTACCCCACCTTTGTATTAATTCCAAATCTTGTTATCATCTGAAAATTCTCAATAAAACAGGGCTTTGATATTGATTTGGCATAGTGATCAAATCTGTAGCTTAATAAATTCTAAAACGAATTTTGTATCCCATCTATTGTGTTAGTCTACGCCTAAGACACTATTATGCTCTGTCAAGTATGAAAATCCAGCCAATGTATCGCTTTTTTTATATATAAATTTTGTGTGTGTACAATGACCATTTTTATTCAAGTAATATTTTACAGCGACGAACAAGTATGGATTTTCATTGAAATATCTAAAACAATTCTTTTCTATTATCAAATAAACAACGTTTAATAACTAGAAATTAAATTTCAAAATTAAACTCAAACCGAAAACCTATTTCTAGACAAAACTACACAGTTTGATGATGCCCATTCTCGGGAATAATGCAATTTAATTATTTAACCACATAATACATTATAAGTCTTGGTCATTATGCAAGAGACAAAATTGATTGCCCCTCAACTGTTCAGAACAATCACTTTGTACTGATCAATAACTTTAGACAGAAAATCAACTCAATTGTGCAGGAAACGCTAGAAAATTAAGGATGGCTCAACCCCACGTATGCAAGAATAATGTTGGTGAGGTTCAGAAATCAAGAAACCAGAAAATAAGCACTATCAATACTATCGAGCAATCGACATGACTCGTTAATTTGCAATCAAAAGATGAGAGATGTATGTGGAAATTATACAAATAGAACAGTTCAAATTATGACTTAGTGAATATACTTAGTAAAATCTTCCATTAGTTTGGAATAATCTTCAATTTCCTATTATTTTACTGTTTTTTTTTTCTTTTTGGGGCAATAAAGATTGTTTCTATATACCTCCTAAAAAAAAATACTCTCGTTTCAATTTATTCTTCTCAAATAGAGGCAAAAATATGTTTAGACTAACATGTTTGGGAAAACTTTCCTTTACACTTTCCCACTTCCAACTGTCATGCATGAGATTCAAATTTTGAATCTGGCAGCAGGAAAAACTCTAAAGATCCTTTCATTTTTTGTTGACAAAACTAAAGGCACAAGATAGCTACTAATTTTAGATAAATGATGTTAAAGTAAACCTCTCGTTTTTTTTTTTTTTTTGGCTTGTTACAGTTTTTCATGTTATGCTGTTGTCTTACGGTACTTGCAGCTATTAAATATGTGTTTACAAATACTACTTCTATGCAGAGAATTTGTCTAATTAGGTAACCATGTTATTTAACAAACGCATTGGCAAAAGGTTGCTTGTATAGTTCAAGATTCATAACTAAAGAAATAGTTAGCACTTCGAGAAGCAAAGAAAGGTAGGGAATAGGAACCATCACACCAAAGTCTTCAAATTTTGTGTTTTTTCCCTTTCAAATTTGGAAAGATTTTAAACACTTTACTTACAAATTAAACCTTATGTTCGTACAAAAATTTTTATAAACTTTCATGTTGATTCGAATGTTATAAATATATGAAGTCCAACTCTCCAAAATAATTTTAATTATCCTAACGTTGATTTGGAAGCTTTGAAAATTTTTTAATGCAAATTAATTGCTAGCAAAATCTCATGATGAAACGGGTGTTGGCATTTCCAGATTCATTGCAATTCACAGCATCTTCTTTTATGGAAAAGTGTTGGGTTTAGTAGTAAGGTGGAAGGAATTATAAAAAGGGAATCCTGAATTCAAAGACCTCCCACTTACAAAAAAGAAATTAAACAAAAAAAAAAGGCATCTTCTCTTAGCCGTGGTGGGAATTTTAGTACGATCTAAGGACCGGTCAAAACTAAATCCAAGGTTCAAGGATGATCCGAAATGATGAGTTTTAACATTTTGAAGTTGAACAGGATGCCAGCAAAAGGCCTCCATCGAATTTTGAAAGGTAAAACGAAAAACCTATAAGTAGTACACATGATTGAAACTTTTCTAGGTAAAAGTTCTTTGTCACCTTCAAATTCGGCTTTGTTTGGAAAGCAATTTTTATATTTTCCGTGAATACATTCTTAATCACTTTTTTTTTACCTCTTTTACATCAAATAGTTATAGTATATTTGAGAGGAGTTTTGGTTAGGTATCAAACCAAAAGAGCAAGTCATAAGTCTTTGGACCATTAAATATTTAGTGCTCTTTAAACTCTTTTGTATTTTCAGTTTTAGGTGCTTTTTGACCTTAGGAATTATTTCCTAGGTTTTGTATTATCGCTTTTGTACTCCTTTTCTGTTAAATAAATCTGCTACCCCTTCGCCCGTGGATATAGGTCAATTTGACCGAACCACGTAAAATTCTGTTTCTCTTTGTTCGATTTATTTGTTATGTTATTGTCATTATTGAGCTACTAAAAATCCTATTATTCTCGTTGGTTGATTTCTTGGGACCAAAACTTACACAAGTTAATGCAAAAATTGAGTTGTCGAAATAATGTTGTTGAGCAATGCTTTGCTAGTTTCTTGGATTGAGTAAATTCAGACTGAAGATGCATCAGCATTTTCCATCCACTTAGTAGGTTTATCTATATGACTAAATTGGCGGGCATCTAGAACATCAAGGTGTAAATTAAAAAGAAATTCATTTAGGTTTAGAATAATGCTACAGATTTTTTCATTCGAGCAAAGTAGTAAGAATAGGTATGCTTTATATATATATATATATATATATATAGTAATCAGTTAACAAGACAGTAAGTCTCCTTTTGTATACATAGCAGCGAGTCAACTTGGCTTTGCTTATTATAGTCCTTTCAGTTTCTCTGCAGCTGTGACAGCCCTACCTTCCCCTAGGACGTACCCTAAGAGTTAGCAAACTGTCTGCCCAACTCTCGCCAGAACTACTAAGCCGAAAACACACAAGCTACAACATTCCGAATGATATTACAGCGCTCAAACACTTCGCCGACCACGAATAATGAAGAACGAAAATGAAACTGAAAATGAACAGTAACTGCCACATCACAATCCAGCCGGTTTCTGGCCGGATTGGAGGCAGTAGTTCAACCCAAATTTTCAAATTCCCAAATTCAGCCAAGAACTGGCCGGATACTTAGCTAGATTCCGTGAACAGTTCCTGCCAAAAAAAAAAAATTTCCTTCTTTCCTTTTCAAATGCCGCGCTCGCCCGATCGCCAACGGTTACAAGGAACACTCACCAACGCCATAGAAGCGTAACATCTCAAATGAATACACTCAATAGATAAGGTTAAACACTTATACATGTATTTACATCAAAGTTTTGAACGAATTAACTAAGTACAAGCCAAAGTATTCATACTACACAAAATACAAATTAGGGTTTCGGTTGCAAAAGAGCTTCACAAAATAACATATACACTAGCTCGACCTCTTTCTTCCCAAAACCATGATTTCAAAGTTTGTCCCTTGTAAGGAAAACAAAGATTTCACTAGAATCATGGAACGTCATGTTCAATTTGTCACATATGCATATCAAATAGGGAAATAAACAAACACATATATTAGATAGAAAGGATACAGGTGGCTCTCGGGAGTCCAAAATTCCCATTGCAGTACTTGATCCAAACCCGTTGACTCTCAGTCAACGTATAAGGAACAATCATGTCCGTAGACCCCACTTTATACCAAATTCCGTCTACCAAACATACCCCTTGTCGGGCCCGAACACCTCAACAGAAACAGAAGTGGTAATACTCGAGTATACCGGAAATCCAGAGTCTCCAATACCCAAAAATTTCCTAGAAACAGACTACCGTGGTTCGTTATCTAATCGATCAGGCCCTTGTTGGCTCGACTCGAGTAACAAACCATAGGATTTGAACTCAGAGGTCACAGGATAGTCGTTGGACTCAACCCTCCAAACGACAACAGATTTAGCACAAATAACAGAGTCAATTGTACACAGTAAATAGGCATACAAATACGAGAATTAGTGTAATAAAGTACACCCTCGTCTCAAACAAAATAAACAGATAGTACAGTCATTCAAATCACAAATTGCATGTACAGAAACCCAGATTAGCAACAAATGAGGGGAGTGGTACACTCACCAGTTCAAGCATAGATACTTCAAAAGTTTTCACCCAAAGTGACTTTAATCGCCAAGAAACCCTAAAATAACCAAGGTAAAACAATTATGGTTCCACAACCACAACCAAGTAAATAGAATACATAAATGAAGCTCGACTACAAGTCGGGTGCCTTTCCAAGTTAAAACTAGTACAAAAGAAGAAAATGTGATTTTTGAGCAAAAGGATAACAGTTGGTGCTAGGGTTAGAAACAACCACAAAACCCCTCATTCTACCACAATGCAACTCAAACTTAAAGGAACCAAATGACCTAGAAAATTGGACAGCATTTCCCCTTAAATTCCTTTACTTTCCACCCTACAAGCTGATAAGTGACTAATTTACATTTTAATTGTATGATATTTTATATTATTTTTAGTCATTTTGGGTATATTATTGGAAAAAATAAATTATTTTGGCTATAATTAGTGAAAAATGCTTTTAAGTGGTTAAATGAGGTTTTTATCACTTTTTACTTGGATTTTGTGCATTTTGACAGTTTTGACACATTTTGTATTTTGGCCATAACTTGAGTTCCAATGATCGGATTGAGATGATTCTTAAACTAATTTGAAGATAAGAGATAGATCTACAACTTTGGTGAAGACATCCGAATCCAGTTTGAAGGTTTTCTAAGTCAAAAAGCCGAATTACAGTAGCTAATTTCTATTGGTCGAAGCTAAAACAGGGCAGTGAGTAGTCAAGGGTATTTCGGTCATTTCTCAGCCTACATAGATCAAAATAAGATGGTTCTTGATGCATTGGAAAGCTAACTCAAAGGGCTACAAGTTTTATGTTTTGGTCAAGAGCTAAATCAGCTGTTATCATCAAGAAAAGTTCAGCTGAAGTTGACGCAAAATCGGAGTAGAGTTGAAAATTGAACAAAAGTGCACAAAACGTCACTGTACCAATCCGGCCGGAAATTGGCCGGATTTTTGGCCGGATTGTGGTCAGAGAAGTCTGTTCTTTACGCGGAAAACTCAATTTCACCTCCACTAAGTCACATGTGATGCTAGACATATGAGAAACATTCCCAACTGTAAAAGGGAGGTGTAAACCTCACTTCTTGACTAACTTTCAACTTTTATAGCCAAAGCTTGCAAGATTGAAGGGAGAATAGAGAGAGATACGGGAGAAAGCTTGGACTGCAAAAATGTAGCTCTGCCATTCTTCTTAGTGTAGGATAGTTTAACTAGTAGTTCATCCATTCTTGTATATTAACTAGATTATGATGAAAATGGAGATGAAGAAGGAGGAGTTGAAGCTCATGTGACAAGGGTTATCTCTTTTCCAACACTTTATCTTTTGTATTGGATTTTAAGTTTAGTTGATATGCAAGTTCTGGATTTTCTGTTCAATATGTGTCTCTAAAGTTTATGCCTTGGGTTTGGTTGAACTTTCTATAATTGTTAGTGTTTATTATTTGGTTATTTCATTGCTATGATTTGAGCAAGTTATTTAGCACTTTGGCTCTTTAAATCATGATTAATCAGGTACCGTTGATTGTGATTATCTAATGTGTTGTTTTTGCAATGAAAATTGAGATTTAACACTAGTTCAAGAAGTGTTAAACATAGGGAGTACACTCACGAAAGTAGAGGTGAATCTATGTGATTTTTAGTGATTCATTTCATATAATTTCACTGAAAAAATGAACTTATAGCTAATTTCATAACCATAAGAATAGGTATGGATTAGTTATAAGTATAATTGATTCACTACGAAAGTAGGATTAAAATGCATAAGGAAATTATACCATAACTAGCCTAGATGTAGTACTCAATGATCCAAATATAGCACTTGCATGAGTAGTTAGGGATACCACAACCTAAGGAGCTTTTATTTGTATTTTGTATAATTTCAGTAAGTTAAATTTGTTATAATTCATTGATAGTCTAAATAATAGAGAAGATTTAGTAATACCGGTAATTGCAATCTTCCCTGTGGGATCGACTCGATATATACCCTTAACTACTAGTTGACCTGTATACTTGCAGTGAACGGGTGTAATTCGGTTTTTTAACTTGTACGTATATGTAAAATACTCGTCAAGTTTTTGGCGCCGCTGCCGGGGAAGATTTGGCAATATGGGTGTGAAGAGTAACTTTATTAGTTTAGACATTTTATTAGTTATAGTGTGAATGATATTTTCTGTTATTTTAGTGTTTTATGAGTGTATGTATTTTATCACCTATTCTTCTTACTAATCTTGCTCTTAAGTTGTTTAAAAGCAATTTTAGGTGATGAGGAGGATAGATCAATTTGGAGGACAATGCTTGAGAAGTGGAAGATTGGTAATGGATGGTTACCAAGTGCAAAGCTCCTTCCATAAAGGTAACCAAGAATTTACTGAACGTATGTCTTTTGAAAATGGTTTAAGGTGCTTAAAGGCTAAATTTGATGTTATGATGCTACAAGTTCAAATGGACACAATTATGCATGAAATTGAGAAAGGAAGGAATGTTAATGCTTTTAATTCTTATCATGTGATTTGTGACTTGTGTGGAGGTTATCATGCTACTAATACATGTATGCAAGTACAAAATATGGATTATTATGATGAATTAGAGTAT
This sequence comes from Coffea arabica, assembly GCF_036785885.1. Classification (NCBI taxonomy): domain Eukaryota; kingdom Viridiplantae; phylum Streptophyta; class Magnoliopsida; order Gentianales; family Rubiaceae; genus Coffea; species Coffea arabica. The sequence goes on from NC_092329.1 coordinate 43,485,505, forward strand.
TACAATCCTTGTTTTGATCGATATAGTGCTAATTAGAGCAATTCTCCTGCTTATGGTTGGGATAATCAATGTACATATAGTGATTATTAATATTTTTATGATTACCAACCTGAAAGTGTCCAATATGAATCAAAACCATCTTGGGAGTTGGCAATAGAAAAGTTAGCTAATGCACCTCTATCTTAGGAGTTAGAAAGTGAACCATTAGCTAATGATTGTAATGCATCTTGGGAGCTAGCTGTAAAGAAATTTTCTAATCAATTTGATTTAACAATAGAAAAACTAGCAAATGCAACGTCCAACCGTTTTGATAGGATTGAGGAAAGAATAGATGAATTAGCTTCTCACTTTGGTAGAATAGATGACCAATTATATGCATTGTGTGAAGTTATTTCCTCCAATGATATGCAAAATGGCCCTATTATGAATGGTGGGAATGTTGTATGTGACAATGGATTAAATTTTGATCAAAATGATGAATCTAACTTGTGTTTCAATGAGGAAATGTCAATTTCACAGGATATATAGTACCCTTGGAGCTAACATTAAACCGCAAGAGGTGAGCCTTAATGACTCATTTTTCACCCCTTTTGAGGAAAATGTTAATTGTATAGGTTCTAAAGGTATTATAGCCCAAGAAAACTATGTAGATATTCCTTTGGTGAGTGCTCAAGTGGTGTATGTTCAAGGTAATATCTACGATTCACTTGAGTTAGGTAAGTCACTTCCATTTCTCACATCATTAGAACATGTGACTTTTACTATAGAGTCACCTTTTAATGATCCAACACGGCCTAAAATGGTAGATTATTCATTAACTAAGCCTCCTTGAAAAATGGGGTGATATAGTCAAGCTAATGACTATAACGAAGCGCTAGTTGGAAGGCAACCCAACGATTTCTTGTTTTTAGTAAGTTTAAGTTGTTTAATTAGTGTTTTTGTGTGTTTTATAGGTGGCAATGGCAATGGTATATGCAAATGGCTTCAAGTGCAAAAGAACTTATAAGGAAGCAAAAAGGGAGTTTTCTTGTTCATTTGATCCAATTCATGCAATTAAAGTGCTTTATACTTGTGAGGACCCGTAACATTCCTTATATTTTTCTTAAAAATGCCCTTTTATTTGAAAATTATTCATTTATTATAGCCCTACTACTCAATCACCTCACAATAAGTGCAAATGAACCTAAAAAGTAGGGTTTCACGTTTCGATTTCAAGTTAGCCGAATTAGGGTTTTCACGTTTTTTCGTAGTATGATTATTCTGTATGGAGTGAGGATCAAATTTGGTAGGTAAGAGTGACTTTTGGATGAGGAAATATTATATGATTAGAAGTGATAATAATAAATTAGTGAGTAGAAATTAAAAACCCTAGAATACGCGGTTTAAGAAAAATCGGCTCAAACCGACGGGTATCGATCACTACCGATTGAACACACCACTTGACCATCACTTCCCTACCACCACATACTCTTGATATTTGTGCAAAATATTCTCATCCTCAGCCATATAGCCGAAAATTGTGGCCCAAAATGCAAGGAAAAGAAAGCAAAACTTGGATGGTTTTGGTGGTAACAAGTGTCGGCCATCTATGGCCCTTGACCAACCATTTTGTCTTGCCTTCTTATCTCTCATTTCAGCTCATTTTTCCTCATTTTCTTTCTGCTTTGGCTGAGAGCAAGGAGAGGCAAGAGAGTGAAGAGAGTTTCAATCTTCTACCTTGAATCCAACCTTTTGAGTGCAACCAAGAAAAACTAAACCTATTAATTACTAGTTTGGAAGCTTGGGAAGTTTAAGGAACCAAAAATTTCAAGGAGAGGTAAAGGATCATCCTAGCAAGATCTTGTCTTGAGGTATAATGGCTGATCAACCTTTCTTTCTCCATTAATCATGATTAAGTTGGGTATTAATGTTAGTATTGTGCTTGTGATGCTTGTTTCAAATGGTTTTGATGATTAGATGGATGATTTTTGAGTTAGGATTCTTGTGAGTTAGGTGTCATATGATGTATATATTGGTATATAATCTTGTAAAGGAGAAAGTAGTAGTAGCTAAAAATGTGAATTATAGCTTGAATATAGCAAAATTCCAGATTTTTGGAAATTGTAGCTTCAGTTCTGCCCGATTCTATTTCTCTATGTTAGAGACCGAATTAGACTTAGCACAAAACATAAAAGTTGTAGAGAACAATATTTTATCATTGTCTACAAAATTTCAGCTCAATCGGAGCAATGTAGCCTGTGAAAAGATGAAAATACCCTGACTGCCATAGGAGTAAAGTCAGTGGACAGTTTTGACAATACACTAAGTTGGTTGCATTTGTTCACCTTGATACGTACTGAACTAGATTTTAGTCAAAACATTAAAATTTTAGTATTTTGTCTTATCTTTTCAACGCCTCTAAGAGCGTCTTAAACGGACTTTGGTAGCCTGAGATATGGCTATTTGAAGGTAGTACGGTTAACTAGCCGGTTAGTTGGAATTTGGTTCTGTGAATTGGGAATTTGACTGGGTTACACTGGAATTTGGACTAAGTGATTTTCATCAAAATTGTAGCCCTTTATCTTAGCTTCGAAATGGTATAAATTTCACCCCAATCTGATAAGCGTAGCTTTAGTTTTGTCCGTTATGCAAAATCCTGTCAAATCTGTCTTTTGCTAAACCTCATTTCCGCACATGTCGTTAGCTTGATTTTGTACTTGTATTACCTTGAGCCTATTGAATGGCTATTGAAATGAGATTGTTTTGTGTGTAACTTTGGGTTTGATTGAGGAAAAGAATGAAGCCATAAATGGCTGGAAAATAGGAAAATACAAAGGGCGTGTTGCCCAAATTTACGCTCAAGGGCTAGGTAGCCATACTTGCAACTTGAGTAAGGGTTAAGAGCGATTACCACTTGAACTATCTAGGATATTTGCATCTTCTTTTATTGAGGTATATCAGTGAGGATTTGGCCGAACTTGTACCCTTGAGAAATAAAATAATGACTGCTCAGAGTATGTTTTCCTTGTACTCTCGACTCAAATGGCATTTCCAAGTATAAATGTTACAAAGTTATATAGTTTGGAAAGCGAGCGAGTGTTTCACAAATATTCTCCAAGTGAATTTCTATTTCTTGATTCTTATTGAACGAAACGTCTAAGTTTCGAATCTTAGTCATGTTTCAAAGTTCTCAAACTGAGTTTTATCGCAGATTTGGACTCCAAACCCGGAGTACAACCTGAAAGTGACCAGTAAAGACACTATATCTTTTGGTGAGTGCTTTCAAATATCGAATTGAACTTGATACTTGTATTTGATACGTGATCAATGTGATTACATGTTATATACGTGAATTGTTAGGGCGAGAGTGCACTTTATCGCACTTGCCCTCATGTGATATATACTTGTTTATTGTTGCAATTGATTTGATATACTTGTTTATGATGTGCGCACTTTCTGGAATTCCAGAAACTCTGTGGCGAGTTACTCAAGTCGAGCCGACAAGGGCTTGGTCGATTGGGCAACGAACCCTGGGTCTCTTACTTTGTCAAGTGGAGTGATATCTCCTCGACTAATCGGTATACTCGAGTATTACCACCCGTGTTTATTGAGGATTTTGGGCCCAGTAGGGGGTGTGAATGGTGGACGGAGAGTAGTGTAAGTGGTGCTCTACTGGATTGGTTACTTACTTGAAGACTGACGGAGTGTCAACTATCACTTGATCAAGCTCTGGTAATGCACTGGGAAATTAGCTCCTAAGAGCCTACTTGATCAAGCTTTGGTAATGCACTGGGAAATTGGCTCCTGAGAGCCTTCCGTATCCTTATACTTTGGAATGATTATTGCTTATTGGATTATTGATTCTTCTGAAAAACTTTTACACTCGTTCACTTTGAGATTTGCTACTTGAAGTATTATTGTTCACTCTTATGAACTTTTGATGCCATTAACTTGCTACGTTGATATTCGTACTTTTAAAATGGTCAATTTGTTATTTGGAACCTCACTGGGCTTTTAGCTCATTCCACGCCATTTGTTTTCCTTACAGGGGGTACGAGCGAGGCATGAGACATGTACAGACTAGCGTAGCCTAGTTGTTTTTGACTTTGGACTTGTACTCGTGCTATCACTCGATTAGGATGATTTGCACTTGGATTGTATACACTTTAAACCAATTTGGGTATATAGAGGCTTTGTATTTTGAATGTGCATCGATGTAAATTGTAAGTTTGAATTGCGACGTTATTTATTATCTATGGATGTATGCACATGATACAAGTGAGTGAGTCCTGGCGAGAGTTGGGCAGGCGGTCCGCTAAACCCTGGGGTACGCCCTACGGGGAGGTGGGGCCATCACAATACTAAAGTTATATTAATGTATGATTTCATGTTTTGAGTTTTGGCATGTTCATTCTAGAAATTTAGGTGAAAAGGAGAATTAATGACCTTTTTAAGTTTAAATTCATGGTTAAGGTGTTATTAACACTTAATTAGGTTATTTGGGAGTAGCAGTGCATTTGTTTAATTGTTTCCTCTAATGGGACTTATATGCTTCAATTTGAGAAAAATGAAAAGAGCATTTGTGGTTGAGAGTCAAGTGTAATTCTTACTTATGGTGTCAATTGTTAATTATTATATAAGTTGATAAGATTGTCTAATTAAAGATAAAGGGGTAAAAGTGAATGAGTTTTCATTATCTTTACTTAGCAATGTACCTATTAAATGAAGTGAATGTTTAATTATTGAATTTAGGTACAATGGCTTGCACTAAGAAAGTCGGTGTAAAATCTCCTCCCCCTAATAGGAGAGGAGAAGCTTCGACGTCTAGACTACCGCGCATGAAAAGAAAAGCAAGTCGATGTCTAGTGCTTGAGGACGAGCCATCATCCAGAGAGGAGACTCAACTACAAGAGAAACAAGAGGAACAAGAGGCACAAGGGGAATGTTATTCTTGATTTTGATGATCACAAAAGCACTTTGAAATGTTTATCTAATTCTCTCCAAACATAAAAGTTTTGCTTTTTAGAGAATCAGCTACAAAGGAATCAAGGATAGAAAATCAACCAAAAGAAGAAGCAAAAACAGGGTACTCATATCGGAAGTCCAAAAGGAATCTGTCGGACGTCCGAAAGGATGAAAAACATCAAGAAGGAAACTCTGTCGGACGCTTGTAAAGAAGCATCGGACGTCCAAAAGGATCGGACGCATGCTTCGGACGCACATCGATCTCATCGGACGTCCTAAAAATTCCACAAAGTGTTGATGACTCTCTGTCGACGATCGGACGCTGATGCTGTCAGAGATAATATCCCATTGGACGTCCGAACGACAACTTGGCTGATTTTCGGACGATGGGATCGGACGATGATTAATCTTTTGGACGTCCGATGGGCCCAACGGCTAGCTGACTCTTCATCTGCCTACTATCCGTTGGAAGCATTATTGAAGCCAATTTTTGGTCCCCTTTAAATACAAACGTTTCTGAACCAGTGAGAGACTTTTGCACACTTTGTTTACAAGATCTCAAGAGATATTTTAGTTAGAAAATAGTCTCCCAAGCAAGATTTATTCTCCAAGTGGTGTGAATTTCTTGTAAGCACTTCTCTTGTGTTTGAAATTTTCAATAGTGTAGCTTTGTTGAGAGTTATTTGAGTGATAGTAAAACTTCCTAACTTGACTAAGTGAGGCTTGGGGCAAGGAGGAAGTGATCCTCCATTGTACATTGAGTTGATTTTGTTCTTCAAAGAGAAGGTGCTAATCTTTGTGATTGGTTTTTAAGTTTGAGGAAAGCTTGGTAGACAATCGGTTTGATACTCTATCTTATTCTTTTTGTTTAATAAAATTCTCATTACTTATATACTCTCTTATTTCTGATCAACATTGTTCTCTTCTTTAAATTTACTTGGTTGATCACTACTAGAAAAGAAGGTAAATTTTTATTAAAGAAAAAGTGCATAAACTCAATTAAGGTTTTTTTTAATCAACCTAATTCACCCCCCTCTTAGGTTGTCTTTGGGCCTTACAATTGGCATCAGAATTTGGTCTCCTAGAGATTAAGCTCAATCGGCTTGGAGTAAAGATGACAACCAATCATGCCATGTTTGTTGAGGGACAATCTGTCACCAGACCTCCCATGTTTACTGGTTCCAATTATGTTAGTTGGAAAGAAAGAATGATTATTGTAGACACCAAATTTTTGGTTTTGAATTCTATTTATTTTATTAGTTTAATTTTAGATTTATTTGTTTCAATTTTAGGTTTATTTTGATTGTTTCCTATTTCATGTCTTTTATTGTATTTTAATTAGTTTGTGAGCATTTGTTTTAATTAATTTTTTTTAAAAAAAGGGATACACGACATGCAAGCTGCGTTTTTTCGCAGCTTGCAAAGAGGGGCTCGGGCAGCCCTTGGCTGCAATTTTTGGGAGAGAATGCTGATGATTCCAGGTGGCTAGACACTTGGCTAAAAGGAGGGCCGTGGAATGAAGGGTTTAGAAGTGGCATTTGGCAGCAGCCGACAGAGAGAAAAAATCTGGAGGGGATAGAGAGAAAGGGAACGGAAGGAAGAAAAGGTGAAAAACAGCGGACGAAAAAAAGAGAGCGAGAGGGAGCTGGGGGTGACGGCTAGAAACCAGGAAGAAAGGAGAGAAAGGCTAGGAAAAACCGTGAGCTTGAGAGAGGAAAAGAAAGGAAGATTGCTACGGGGAGGTTGACAGCTGAAAAACAAGAACCGAGAGTTTGGGATAGAGGACAGAGAGCAAGGCTAGGAAGGGAGGCAGCGGAGAGAACCAGAAAACTGAGAAAAGCTGTGAGAGGAGATTGAGGGAGGTTATCGACTGAGAGAAAGTGAGCGAGAATGGGTGAGTGGAAACGGGGGAGTAATTTTTCCTGCTAAGGAAACTGAAGGAAGAGAGCCCAGAAGCAGGAAAGATAGGATCTTTGGGTTTAACAAAGGCCCCTTTGTCGATCATTTCAGCCCTTGTTCGGCACTTGAAAGGGATAATGGAGTAAGAGGAAACTGGGGTTTGGATAGGGTTTGAAAGGAGAGAGCTAGCAAATATGTGGGAGGAGAGAAAGAGACGGCTGGGAAAAGAAACGAAACAAAAGGGGTTCGGCTGTGAAAGAAGTAAGAGGCCAGAATCTCAAGCCCGCGCTTTCTTCACCAAAAGTCTGCAAAAAATTCATCCTTTTCAATCTCTGGTGAGGCCTCTTCAATCTCTTGCGAAGGCCTGCTGCAGATTCAAGTCCGAAGGTGGTGAAGAGGTAATCTTTGATCTTTTCCCTGTTGCTTCCCTCTATCTTTCCTTCCGTCCATTCTTTGCCCAAGGATCTGTTTCCTATTTTTATCAGAGTTGATAGCTTAATCAGGCTTCTTAGTTTAGGTTTTGGTTGCTTTATTTTCTGGAAATCTGAGTCAGAGTTAGCATGCTTTTCCAGATCGTTTTGCCGCAATTTTGAGTTTGAAAGCTTTGTTAGATCTTTCCCTCTCCCTTTGTTTCAAGTCTATGCATTTCGGGATTGAATGAATGAGGATGTGCTTGAATCATTTGTGTAAACATGTTTCGGTTGGTTGAAATGGTAAGAGCATATGTTTCGTCTGAGTTTCTTCGCTGTCAATTATGTATTGTTCTTGCTTTCTTGGACTTGGACCATCTCGGTTGGAGTACGTTGGGGGGTAGGCAGCCATGCATTGGGTACTTGCTTTCCAATTTGGATTTGATGTTTAGAAAAGCTGAAATGCTTATTCATAGACATTAGCTTGGGGTCCATTTGCTAGTTTGAAGTGCTCAGTCTTGATGGTCTTTACTGAAGTTCCTGGACTGGTTAGAGCTTTCCTTTGGGTTGTTTGATCGTGTTCTCATGCTTTTGCTGGCTGCAATTCATAGCAGCAGAATGCTGCACGACAGTAGGCTGCGACAAGGCATTTGTTGTAGCAGCAATTTTGTCAAACGCATTGTTTAGATGGATTAAATCTGGGTTTGCTTTGTTTCATGGGTTTTGTCATTGCCGTTTGCTTGATTTTTTTATTTGCGTATGTCCTCAATGCTATAGCTGGAGGTTGTAGTTATATATCCAGATTTGCATGCCTTCTATCCGATTCTTGAAGTTTTAAGTTTACAAGCTTCATGGTGCAAAGTGGGAAGATTGTGTGATAGTTGTGTGTGGATTTGGTTACATTTGAAAACGGTTTTTGTGAAGTACCGAGTTGCAGAAAGCTCCTTCCTGTTTTGTTCTTTGCATGAAATTATCCCATCTTTCAGTAATTTCCTTTTATGTTTTGTTTGCTTGGATGTCAAATTTCGTATTGCGTGTTGTTTAATGGCAAGTTGGAAAGCTGGATGATGGATCTGAATTCGGTGCTTGAGGCTGAAACAAGAATACAGTAGTTCATTTGTTTTTTGCAGAAGCTCTCTTCACATCAATTTGCATGCATGGATTTTCTTTCAAAAGTTGCACTTTGACCCTCCAAATCTCTCTTTGTTTCACTATGGCCCAAATAATTGGAAAAATCGATCAAATTGACCCCTCAAATTTCTTTAGTTTTTTGCAATTAAGTCAGTGCTTGCTCTAATTTTACGTGGGTTGATCACCTTCCTTTTAAATGCTTTGGATTGATTCAATTTCATGCTTAGTCTCGTTTCATGTGATTATTTTTCTCAATTAAAGTGGTACCCTGACCTTTTTATTGTTTTGAAGCCATTTTTCTTTCATTTGGACACCATTTCAAAGGAGGTAGAACTTTTTTTTATCTTTTTTGTCTCTCCCCTATGTGATCCAACGTGCTAAGTGCGAATTGCATGTCTACTTTTCTTTCCTTGCCTTTCCTTAATTCCTTTCATTTATTTCATTTCCTTTTGATTTTATTAAGTTATTCTTTTATTGGGTATGTGTACACCTCTTGGCTTGTAATAGATAGGGCTTGGAAAGCACTTGATGAAAACCTATTGAAGACGTGTGCCTAGCTAGCAAATGTAATAGGTTCATTAGCTTGATTGCTTGCTTTTGTTGCTATGTGTTAATTTGCTTTATTAGGCTCTTGCATCTAGTCGAGCATGCTAAGTGTTATGTGCTACGTGTTTATAGGTGATTTGCATGTCTACTTGCTTTCTATAATCGTAGATGAACGTGATGGATGGATGTACGTAACCACACTAGTCCAATGCTAGTTGTGGCTCATTATTCCGTTAGGAATTCATAGAAAGGGCTAGTCCAACGCTAGACCCAATAGGCCGTCCCCCTTTCATTAGTGCATACTTGTATGTTCACTACATTTCGTGCATTTTTCTTAGTTTTTATCATTTGGCATGCTCCTCCAATCCTTTTCCCCTCATTTTAGACTTTTTGCATCCTCATGCTAGTTATAGGGTACATTTGCTTGAGAGTCCCCTTTCGATAAGGGAAACGAGCGAGTTTGGCTATAAAATAGCCTTAGCACGCTAGTTCTTCCTTCTAATCCAAGGGAAAATAAAAGTCGTAAAGTTAGGAGTCCTTCTCGTGCCCGACCTGATGCACTCCCTTAGGGTCATACACTTGCATTCTTTTTATATCACATCCACACTCTTTTAGCCACATTTTCTCACTACTTAGACTTTTTCTCAATCTACACTTTCTCACCACTTTCTTCCTATCACTTATTTATTTTTCTATCTCACAAATGGCACCCAATTGCACTTATATGTATCTACTATCCTATTTTCATTCATTTGCACACAAAAACACCTTTATTTTCTCACACTTGCACACTTGCACTTAAGTCCTCACTTGAATTAATCACGACTTCCTTGAGAGCTTTCCTTATTGGCCACCACAATTCATGTAGTTGGGACCTAAAAGCCTCATGAGAAACATTTTAGATTTAGGATTGCATTTTTCTTTCCTTTTCGCATCCATTAGTCATATCCAACATGCGATACATATCTTGGGTAGAATAATTAGGAAAAGTGGGGTTAAGTCACGCAAGTAGCTTTGGCTAGGGGAAGGGAGTGCCTTAAGCTCCGCCTTTGCCTTCTCCCTTACCAAATGTGACCCCCGATCCCTGTTTTCGGTTACGTAGACCTAAAAGTTCTTTAAAAGGGTTTGCTTACTTTTTCTTTCAAAAAACAAAACAAAAATCATTTTTGGGTGACTTGGTACACCCTAACTTTATACCAAATGGCGACTCCATTTATTCATTCAGAATCCTTTTTGAACTTTATTTGGCCAAACCGTCGCATTTCACAATCCCACGGCCTTTATTTTCACTTTCACACGTTCACACACATATCTCACACACACACACACCAATATCAAAAAGTGGGGCGCGACACTTGGCGACTCCACTGGGGATTTCCTAAGTGGGTCCAAGCATTTGACTTAGCCATTCGTTTCCTTTTTCTACCCTTTTTATGCATGGCATGTGGATATTAGGGTTGCATCTTCCATTTTTAGGACCTTTTGTCTCACGTACGCATCAAACTACTTTCTCGCTCACGAATGTATGATTGGTTGTTTGGATGTATGTTTTACTTACTTATCTCGCGCTTTGCATTGCATTTGGGGGGGTATGTCACCTTTAGAGCCTCGCGTGGTTCTCAACCCTTTCCCTCAAAATAGGGAACACTTCATACGTGCACGTTTACTTATTGTTATCCCATTTTATTTTATTTTTCGTGGGCGCTATCCCACACCGCCTTGTAGGATTAGGATTGATTGCCTTGGGTAGGCGGATGGTGTGCACTGCGCCCATAGCGCTACCTAAGGGATCACTCGAGCCACCGATCGAAGGCCTTGGGAGTGATGACCCTTGGCCTTTGGGTCTGAAGGCTTGGGGACCTTTTAAACCTTATCGAGTCTAGTCGCATTAGTGAACCCCAATCTCATGCATCCATGTTAGAATTTTCCTAGGTTAGAGTCAGCCTCACCCTCTTTTAAGCACATTAGGCACGAGGGAAGGGGTTCCACCCCTTTTACTTGCTTTTATTGTATTTCTTTTCTTAATTGCTCCCAATATGTTATGTGTACTATCAATTGCACTAACCATTCTTTTGTTTTCTTGGCTTGCATTCATGTGTTTTAGCAATAAGAGGCCTTTTTGGCACTCTTTTAGTGACTTACTCACTAGATATCTCACATGTTTAAATTTCAGTTATTACACTTAATTCAATAAGTACATTTCATTTTAGACCTTTTCCCCCCCGATGCATTATTTATGTCCCTTAGGTCATATTTGTCACATATTTACATCGCTTTAATAAACTGGCATCATGCATAAACCCTAGAAGGGAATGCCATTTAGGGGATCCCGTGTTAGGAATAAGCCACATTGTGTCTCGGATACTTAATCCAAGGAGACTTGCACGTTTACATTTTGTACCATCCAAAGGGGTAGTGCACAAGGTAAGGTAAGATCTAATCATTTTCATAGAGCAATCTTTGGAATATGAGCGTCTAACAATCACTTTTTGGCCAAATTGGTAAAAATCCCTTGCAAAAAAGACATTAATTGGAACATTCACCAATATTTCCTCACTGATGAGACGATAAATAAACTAAGGCCAAAATTTGATTTTAGAAGGCTCATAGACTAATGCATCAAGCCATTCAGTCCATTGGATCATTTGATTCCTCAATTTCATCCAATCCATTTTATCAATTTGTTCATTTTTAGGGCAACCTAGTCGATTTTGAATTCATTTGACTAGTTTATCCATTTTAGGGCAATCTAGTCGATTTTTGAATAAGATCACCAATTTCATTCAATTCATTTGATTAGTTTACCCATGCTTAGGTCAACTCAATCGATTTTGAATAAATTCAAATCATCAGATTCGTTCAATTTCATTTGACCAAGTTTACCCTTTTAGGGTGATCTAATCAATTTTGAATAAATCATCCGATCCATTTGACCAGTTTACCTATTTTTAGGGTGATTCGGTCAATTTTGAATAAATCATCCTTTCACTCGATCGGTTTGATCAATTGATTTCATTCAATTCATTGGATTAGTTTAATTCATTTTTAGGGTTATCTATTCATTTTTGAATAAATAATCAAATTTCATTCAATGCATTTGACCATTTTACCCCTTTTGACACATCATGTGTTAATCAAAACAAGCAATCCATTCGGACATTGTCCTCATTTCAAGACAAGTGTCTCTTCTCACTCCAATTGGCCAATTTTTTCAAATCATTTTCTTACTCAATCAGTTGATCGGATTCATCAGGTATGGTATGGTGCCTACCCTAGAGGATTGCATTTTCATGCTAGGCCTACCCTTGGCATAAAAAGGGTTCCCCCATAGGGCATGCATACCGATTTTATAGTCTTGATTACTAACCCTGGGTATTTTTCTTTTGTTTTCCCCCTCCCCTACATTCATAACAATTTCATAAAACGTGAAAACGTGAAATAAAGTGTGAAAACAATTCTGATCTGATAAAATTTGAAAATTACATGATTCTTGGGCAGGCCCTGCAATGTGAATTTGAAAATTCATCTGAAAACGCTTGTGTAAAATATTTAAGAGATTTCTTTGCTCAAAGGGAGAAGGGGGCTATTAAGAGGGAAAGTGTGTATACATGTGTAAAGGAGTTCCTTAGAATGTTTTTCATATGTATTGCTCTTTAAATTTTTCAAACATTGACAATAATGAAGCTTTTGTTCAGACAATTACTTGGTTTGTATAATACTCGTGTACATTTCGTCCTTTATTGAGCTCATTAAGAGATTTCATGATAAATTTTAAGAAATAAGACCGAATTGAGAGTTTTTTCAACCTCCAGCCTGAAAATTCGCAAGTGTATGCTTTCTAAAATCCTTGTGTACACTAAATTGGTGATCCGAGCTACACAATAAGAGTGCTCAAAATTAAAAGAGGTCACTCAGAAGGCCCCATGAGATATCTTTTCTCCTTTACTTAACCCCAAAATAAAATCAGTCACATTGATTGATAAATTGCAAATTGGAGCGAACTTTGCTTAGAAAAATGCCCATTGGTTTAACCAGATTCAATTCACATCTAAGTGAAAGCAAAAATGTGCATTATTCTTGTTTGTTTTGAAAATTTGGAATGATACTTTGAGCATTCGTTTCTCTACCTATACACATTTTATCATTTGCTCTCCCATTAGAGCCTTTGAAAGAATAATTTCGTTTCAAATAAGAGCCCTAATGATCACTACCCTATATTGGAAAATTTTCAAATATGAAAAAGGGGAATGAATTTTCAATGACCATTTCGTTACTTTGGTTGTCATGAGGGGTAAGAATGATACTTTGGCCGCCGTTTCTACAACCTAAACACTGATCATCCCTTGCATCCTCATTTGAGCTAAAATTGGTGGTTCTTTTCAAAGCACTTACGATCGTACCCCGCATTGGGGAGGGAGATTGCAGAATTTTTCCAAAAAAAGGGGAAAAGCAAAATGCTAGAATAAGGAAGGAACCGCAAATTAGGGAAATTTGATTCCACTTAGGTTCCAATTTTTGAAAAAAAAAGAAAGAAAAGAAAAAAAGAAAAGGAAGAGATTTGTCCGCACGGACCGCCTATGTTTCACAGATATGGATGAACAAGGGTCTTCCTCAGTCAGTTAATTTAGATACATGCCAGAAATTTCCCATTAATGAAAGTTTCCTTTCAGAGTTATTGTAAGGAACAGAATAAAAGTCAGGCCCTCTTCTTTTCCGATCAAACATTCTATCCCTAGTTATCCCTTTTGAGCCTTCAGAATAAAATACTTCATTTGGCAACCCCTGAGAATCGCAAACCCCACACTGGGGCAAGTTTGAGTTAGAAAAGAAAAAGTTTCAAGAAGTGAAAAGTGATAATGCAACAAAATCAAAAGCAAAAGAAGAAAAGAGAACCTCAGTTCAAAAATAAATTGGGGCAAATTTTGTGAAAGTTCAAAAAATGGCAGAAGGCCGAAAAATCGAAAGAAAATGAAAGAGAAAAAGCCTCAATTGAGCACAAGCTCTGGCAAATTCTGATTTAACCCTAAATAGGGTTGGCGTAACAATGCGATCTCAGATTCTTCAAACCACTTTTGAAATCCGCTTTCGAGTCTTAACTTTTCTAAGCACCCCACCTGACCCCATTACAAAAGCCGAAAGTCCTGACTTCTGTTCTTTGCAATGGCCCTGTCAAGAAAATTTCTGATGCCGGAAAATTTTAGCTGTATTTCTGAATTGCTTGGGTATGGGGTTGACGCTACTCACTATGTGAAAACCCACCAAGTTGAGGGAAATGAAAAAGAGGCAAAAAGTAAAGCAAGAAAAGTAAATGCAAGAAATGCAGAAAATTCGACGCTGAAGTCCCTGGTGAATGATAAGAACAATACAAACAAATTCTGAGATCTTTGAGTTCAGAATAGGGGCAATTTTGGAAAAATGTGATCTTCGGTGCAATGTCCTTGAAAGACTTATCCTTCAACTATCGTTTCAAACCACATTACAAGCTAATAAAGTCCATCGTTGACTTATTCCTTCATGACAATCCAAAGTGAGGATTATGCTCGTAAGGAATCCATTAATCATTTATGATCATAAGGATATAACCAGTTTTCGCATGTTTAGCTATCGTTTCTACCCCTCTGTTGCAAGCATACAAAACCTATATGTTGACTAAGTTTTCTTAAGAAATAGGGGTGACAAACTATTTGCTTTCACTAAGATGTGGTATTGAAGGGATTACACACCATTTGGGCACAAAAATAAGACAAATTTTGACCTCCCATTTCCTTCAGCCACTTCCAAATCAAAAATAAAGTCACTTGATTGGTCCTGAAAGATGAGCCAATAAGAAATGGTGACCCATTACCAAAAGCAGTGATGCTAAAGTGGGGAAGAAATCTTTCATAATTTGGCATTATTTTGAGAAATTCATCATGAAATTTGCTATATGAGTTTAAGCAAGACATTCAATTTTCTTCACATGATATGTTAGGAAAAGCAATTGCTTACTTTGTTCAAATAATTGGAGAGTCATTCAAACAAATTTTTTGCAATTAAATAGGCCCACATTGGGGCAAATTTTCATTTGAGAGATTTTGCAAAATAGCCCACACTGGGGCAAAATTTTTTTGTAATACATTTGAAGATGTCAAACCAATCACGCTGCTCTTTTCAAATATGAAATTCAAGTGCATGTCATACTTTGGTAAAGCCCTCTGTGCAAGTATTTATGGCCGAAATCGACGAAAAATATTTTGGTGATATGGAAGGTCGATGCCGAAAAGAGAAGCAAGAAGAAAAGGGAAAAATAGACCCGACACTGGGGCAAAATTTTTATTTGCAAGATTTCCCAAAATAAACCCACACTTGGGCAAATTTTTTATAGTCCATTTGAGGATTTCGTCAAAGAGCCAAGTATCCATGGTTGAAATCGACGAAGGAGCGTAAGTCAAAATCTTACGAATCAAGGCCTCAAGGAGGAGCAACCATGCCGTAAGGCAAATCAATTGATCAGTTTAATAATTGGTAGAAACTGGGGCAAATTATTTTGAAAGATTCTCTCAAAAAAAAATCAGAAAGGTCAAAAATAAAAAAAATCAAAGTTTAATTTCTTGTTTCTTGACAAATCAAGTTCAATTTCTTGTTCACAAGATCCTGTTGGGCCTGGATTTCGTGCCGCCAACATTCCAAACATCACGTTGGACCTGAATTTCGTGCCGCCAACTTCACAAGTTCACGTTGGGCCTGAACTTCGTGCCGCCAACTTCCCAAACATCCCGTTGGGTCTGGATTTCGTGCCGCCAACATCCCATTGGGCAGGCTTGGGTTTAATCCCACTGACCAATTCATCACACTGGGGCAAATTTTTAGATAATTTTTCAAACAAGTCTTATACAGTTCTTCATTTTACATTTTCATTTTCACAGCCACTGAAGCGTGGGTTTGTCCCGCCAGTAGGCGTTTCATTTACATCGCTACTGGAGCGTGGGTTTGTTCCGCCAGTAAGCACTTCATTTAAATTTCTGTCTCGGGTCAATCCCGATTTTAAATTTCTGTCTCGGGTCAGTCCCGATTTTAAATTTTGTTCGGGTCAATCCCATGATTTAAGTTTTATTCGGCCCAGTCCCATGATTTTAAATTTTATTCGGGTCAGTCCCATAATTTTAATTTTGTTCGGGTCAGTTCCATGATTTTAAATTTTGTTCGGGTCAGTCTTATGATTTAAGTTTTATTCGGGGCAGTCCCATGATTTTAAACTTTATTCGGGTCAGTCCCATGATTTTAAATCTCTTGTTCGGACCAATCCCATGATTTTAAATTTTATTCGGGTCAGTCCCATGATTTTAATTTTGTTCGGGTCATTCCCATGATTTAAGTTTTATTCAGGCCAGTCCCATGATTTAAGTTTTATTCGGACCAGTCCCATGATTTTAAACTTTATTCGGGTCAGTCCCATGATTTTAATTTTGTTCGGGTCAGTCTCATGATTTTAAATTTTGTTCGGGTCAGTCCCATGATTTAAGTTTTATTCGGGCCAGTCCCATGATTTTAAACTTTATTCGGGTCAGTCCCATGATTTTAAATCTCTTGTTCGGACCAGTCCCATGATTTTAAATTTTATTCGGGTCAGTCCCATGATTTTAATTTTGTTCGGGTCAGTCCCATGATTTAAGTTTTATTCAGGCCAGTCCCATGATTTAAGTTTTATTCGGGCCAGTCCCATGATTTTAAACTTTATTCGGGTCAGTCCCATGATTTAAGTTTTATTCGGGCCAGTCCCATGATTTTAAACTTTATTCGGGTCAGTCCCATGATTTTAAATCTCTTGTTCGGACCAGTCCCATGATTTTAAGTTTATTCGGGTCAGTCCCATGATTTTATGTTTATTCGGGTTAGTCCCATAATTTTAAATTTTATTCGGGTCAGTCCCATGATTTTAAATTTATTCGGGTCAGTCCCATGAGTTTAAGTTTATTCGGGTCAGTCCCATGATTTTATGTTTATTCGGGTCAGTCCCCATCGTTCGAGTCATTCATAGCCAAATAACACAGGTAAGTATTTGGTGTCTATTTCTTTGTCTCAAGTTTTTTCAAAACTCAAACAAAGAGGGGCAAACTGTAGACACCAAATTTTTGGTTTTGAATTCTATTTATTTTATTAGTTTAATTTTAGATTTATTTGTTTCAATTTTAGGTTTATTTTGGTTGTTTCCTGTTTCATGTCTTTTATTGTATTTTAATTAATTTGTGAGCATTTGTTTTAATTAATTTTTTTTTTTTAAAAAAGGGATACGCGACATGCAAGCTGCGTTTTTTCGCAGCTTGCAAAGAGGGGCTCGGGCAGCCCTTGGCTGCAATTTTTGGGAGAGAAAGCTGATGATTCCAGGTGGCTAGACACCTGGCTAAAAGGAGGGCCGTGGGATGAAGGGTTTAGAGGTGGCATTTGGCAGCAGCCGACAGAGAGAAAAAATCTAGAGGGGATAGAGAGAAAGGGAACGGAAGGAAGAAAAGGTGAAAAACAGCGGATGAAAAAAAGAGAGCGAGAGGGAGCTGGGGGTGACGGCTAGAAACCAGGAAGAAAGGAGAAGAAAGGAGAGAAAGGCTAGGAAAAACCGTGAGCTTGAGAGAGGAAAAGAAAGGAAGATTGCTACGGGAAGGTTGACGGCTGAAAAACAAGAACCGAGAGTTTGGGATAGAGGACAGAGAGCAAGGCTAGGAAGGGAGGCGGCGGAGAGAACCAGAAAACTGAGAAAAGCTGTGAGAGGAGATTGAGGGAGGTTATCGGCTGAGAGAAAGTGAGCGAGAAAGGGTGAGTGGAAACGGGGGAGTAATTTTTCCTGCTAAGGAAACTGAAGGAAGAGAGCCCAGAAGCAGGAAAGATAGGATCTTTGGGTTCAACAAAGGCCCTTTTGTCGATCATTTTAGCCCTTGTTCGGCACTTGAAAGGGATAATGGAGTAAGAGGAAACTGGGGTTTGGATAGGGTTTGAAAGGAGAGAGCTAGCAAATAGGAGGGAGGGGAGAAAGAGACGGCTGGGAAAAGAAACGAAACAAAAGGGGTTCGGCTGTGAAAGAAGTAAGAGGCCAGAATCTCAAACCCGCGCTTTCTTCACCAAAAGTCTGCAAAAAATTCATCTTTTTCAATCTCTGGTGAGGCCTCTTCAATCTCTTGCGAAGGCCTGCTGCAGATTCAAGTCCGAAGGTGGTGAAGAGGTAATCTTTGATCTTTTCCCTGTTGCTTCCCTCTATCTTTCCTTCCATCCATTCTTTGCCCAAGGATCTGTTTCCTATTTTTATCAGAGTTGATAGCTTAATCAGGCCTCTTAGTTTAGGTTTTGGTTGCTTTATTTTCTGGAAATCTGAGTCAGAGTTAGCATGCTTTTCCAGATCGTTTTGCTGCAATTTTGAGTTCGAAAGCTTTGTTAGATCTTTCCCTCTCCCTTTGTTTCAAGTCTATGCATTTCGGGATTGAATGAATGAGGATGTGCTTGAATCATTTGTGTAAACATGTTTCGGTTGGTTGAAATGGTATGAGCATATGTTTCGTCTGAGTTTCTTTGCTGTCAATTATGTATTGTTCTTGCTTTCTTGGACTTGGACCATCTCGGTTGGGGTACGTTGGGGGGTAGGCAGCCATGCGTTGGGTACTTGCTTTCCAATTTGGATTTGATGTTTGGAAAAGCTGAAATGCTTATTCATAGACATTAGCTTGGGGTCCATTTGCTAGTTTGAAGTGCTCAGTCTTGATGGTCTTTACTGAAGTTCCTGGACTGGTTAGAGCTTTCCTTTGGGTTGTTTGATCGTGTTCTCATGCTTTTGCTGGCTGCAATTCATAGCAGCAGAATGCTGCACGACAGTAGGCTGCGACAAGGCATTTGTTGTAGCAGCAATTTTGTCAAACGCATTGTTTAGATGGATTAAATCTGGGTTTGCTTTGTTTCATGGGTTTTGTCATTGCCGTTTGCTTGATTTTTTTATTTGCGTATGTCCTCAATGCTATAGCTGGAGGTTGTAGTTATATATCCAGATTTGCATGCCTTCTATCCGATTCTTGAAGTTTTAAGTTTACAAGCTTCATGGTGCAAAGTGGGAAGATTGTGTGATAGTTGTGTTTGGATTTGGTTACATTTGAAAACGGTTTTTGTGAAGTGCCGAGTTGCAGAAAGCTCCTTCCTGTTTTGTTCTTTGCATGAAATTATCCTGTCTTTCAGTAATTTCCTTTTATGTTTTGTTTGCTTGGTTGTCAAATTTCGTATTGCGTGTTGTTTAATGGCAAGTTGGAAAGCTGGATGATGGATCTGAATTCGGTGCTTGAGGCTGAAACAAGAATACAGTAGTTCATTTGTTTTTTGCAGAAGCTCTCTTCACGTCAATTTGCATGCATGGATTTTCTTTCAAAAGTTGCACTTTGACCCTCCAAATCTCTCTTTGTTTCACTATGGCCCAAATAATTGGAAAAACCGATCAAATTGACCCCTCAAATTTCTTTAGTTTTTTGCAATTAAGTCATTGCTTGCTCTAATTTTACGTGGGTTGATCACCTTCCTTTTAAATGCTTTGGATTGATTCAATTTCATGCTTAGTCTCGTTTCATGTGATTATTTTTCTCAATTAAAGTGGTACCCTGACCTTTTTATTGTTTTGAAGCCATTTTTCTTTCATTTGGACACCATTTCAAAGGAGGTATAACTTTTTTTTTTATCTTTTTTGTCTCTCCCCTATGTGATCCAACGTGCTAAGTGAGAATTGCATGTCTACTTTCCTTGCCTTTCCTTAATTCCTTTCATTTATTTCATTTCCTTTTGATTTTATTAAGTTATTCTTTTATGGGGTATGTGTACACCTCTTGGCTTGTAATAGATAGGGCTTGGAAAGCACTTGATGAAGACCTATTGAAGACGTGTGCCTAGCTAGCAAATGTAATAGGTTCATTAGCTTGATTGCTTGCTTTTGTTGCTATGTGTTAATTTGCTTTATTAGGCTCTTGCATCTAGTCGAGCATGCTAAGTGTTATGTGCTACGTGTTTATAGGTGATTTGCATGTCTACTTGCTTTCTATAATCGTAGATGAACGTGATGGATGGATGTACGTAACCACACTAGTCCAATACTAGTTGTGGCTCATTATTCCGTTAGGAATTCATAGAAAGGGCTAGTCCAACGCTAGACCCAATAGGCTGTCCCCCTTTCATTAGTGCATACTTGCATGTTCACTACATTTCGTGCATTTTTCTTAGTTTTTATCATTTGGCATGCTCCTCCAATCCTTTTCCCCTCATTTTAGACTTTTTGCATCCTCATGCTAGTTATAGGGTACATTTGCTTGAGAGTTCCCTTTCGATAAGGGAAACGAGCGAGTTTGGCTACAAAATAGCCTTAGCACGCTAGTTCTTCCTTCTAATCGAAGGGAAAATAAAAGTCGTAAAGTTAGGAGTCCTTCCCGTGCCCGACCTGATGCACTCCCTTAGGGTCATACACTTGCATTCTTTTTATATCACATCCACACTCTTTTAGCCACATTTTCTCACTACTTAGACTTTTTCTCAATCTACACTTTCTCACCACTTTCTTCCTATCACTTATTTATTTTTCTATCTCACAAATGGCACCCAATTGCACTTATATGTATCTACTATCCTATTTTCATTCATTTGCACATAAAACACCTTTATTTTCTCACACTTACACACTTGCAATTAAGTCCTCACTTGCATTAATCACGACTTCCTTGAGAACTTTCCTTATTGACCACCACAATTCATGTGGTTGGGACCTAAAAGCCTCATGAGAAACATTTTAGATTTAGGATTGCATTTTCCTTTCCTTTTCGCATCCATTAGTCATATCCAACATGCGATACATATCTTGGGTAGAATAATTAGGAAAAGTGGGGTTAAGTCACGCAACTAGCTTTGGCTAGGGGAAGGGAGTGCCTTAGGCTCCGCCTTTGCCTTCTCCCTTACCAAATGTGACCCCCGATCCCTTTTTTCGGTTACGTAAATCTAAAAGTTCTTTAAAAGGGTTTGCTTACTTTTTCTTTCAAAAAACAAAATAAAAATCATTTTTGGGTGACTTGGTACATCCTAACTTTATACCAAGTGGCGACTCCATTTATTCATCCAGAACCCTTTTTGAACTTTATTTGGCCAAACCGTCGCATTTCACAATCCCACGGCCTTTATTTTCACTTTCACACGTTCACACACATATCTCACACACACACACCAATATCAAAAAGTGGGGCGCGACACTTATTTTTTTGCAATCCATTGATATTGAGCTATGGTTTATTGTAAATGAAGGACCGCATGATGCTAACATTCTTGATGCAGATACAGGTTTGTTTCGGCCAAAAACAAGAGCTGAGATGAATGCTCAAGATAGAACTAATCTCACATTAAATGCCAATACCATGAATGTTCTTTATAGTGCCTTAGACTCAAATGAATCAATTAGAGTAAAAGGATGTAAATCTGTCAAGGAAATGTGGGATAAGCTAAGAGAAATTCATGAGGGTAGTGACAACGTGAGAGAACAGAAAAAGTCTATCTTGGTCACTAAGTATGAATCATTTAGAATATAACCTCTTGAGGATATTGACAAAATGTACTGCAGGTTCAATGACTTGATCAAAGATCTCGCGGTGTTGGGCAAAGAGTATACCTTGGGTGAGAAAAACAGAAAAATTCTCAATGCATTGGGCAAAGAATAGGAAAGTAAAGTGACTGCAATAGAGGAGGCTAAGGATTTGAATTCTGTATCTATTGAATCTCTCATTAACTCACTAACCTCCTATGAGTTGAAGTTGAAAACTAAAGTGTAGGAGGAAGAGGACACGAGAGCAAAGAGAAACATAGCTCTAAAGGTAGCTCAAGGTGAAGATGATCCAGTTCAGTTGGATGATGATGACTCGGATGGTGATGACAATGATCTTGCTCTCATCACGAAAAGCTTCAAGAGAATCTTGAATAAAAGAATGTTTAGAAGAGGAGGACCTAGCAATCAATTCCAGAATCAGCCTTCAAACGCAATGTACAAAGGAAAACAAGAATTCAACAAGAAACAGTTGGACAAATGCTACGAATGTGGACAGCCTGGACACTACGCAAACGAATGCTCCCTAAAGAAAAAGAAAGATGGAAAAGCTGATCGAAAGCCAAGGCTCAACAACTTCCAAATTACATGGAATGAATGTAACTCTGAAGGCGAAATTGAAGAAGAAGAAGAATCAGCTCAAATGGCCTTCATGGCTATCGGGGATAATGAGGTAACTTCCATTCACTCTCAATCTGAAAGTGAAGATGAAGATGATGATGATCTTGAATCTTTTGTTGAAAAATTGCCTTGAAGGAATCTTATGATAAAAACAAGCAGCTAAAACAGAAAATTATTTTTCTCATTCAAGAAAATGCAAGATTTTTTCACCAAAATAAACAACTAAAGGCTGACAATGAGTGCCTTGTAAGAGCCGGTTGTGATGTTCAAAATGAATTTGATAGAAAGACAAATGTTTGTGAAATGCTAAAGAAAAGACATTATGATTTGAATAAAAGGATGGACTATTTGGATGAGATTTTAAAAGCTAGAAAGCAAGATTATCTCAAAAAGAACATGTCATCCACCTTTCTTACTGCTCATGGAAGAACATTTGCTCACAACAAAAATGCACATGGTTTTACAACATATAGAAGGAGTGGATTGAGATTTATCAAACCATTACATGCTAAAGACTCTTCCATCTTGTGTAGTTTTTGTTGTCAAAGAGGGCATTTGAAAGGAGATTGTTATGTTAAAAGAAATCTGAACAAAGGAGGGAAATGCATGTGGGTAGTTAGGCACAATGCTAACTATTGAGGATCCAAAAGTTAAAGGGTACCAAACACTCTCTCTTTTCAGGAAAAAGGCTCAAACAAGTCAAAATGGTTCATTGACAGTGGCTGTTCAAGGCATATGACCGGTGATCCTTCGTTGTTCATAAAGCTAAAATCAAAATCAAGTGGAAAGGTGACATTTGGTGATGACGTGAAAACTAAGACAATTGGAATAGGTGATGTTGGTAAGGATGGTGAAACTTTTGTTCATAATGTGCTCTTAGTTGATAACTTAGGTTATAACTTGCTTAGTGTTAGTCAATTATGTGATAAAGACTTGTATGTGTTGTTCAAAAAACATAAATGCATTGTACTTGACTCTAAATATAATGTTGTGTTCAAAGGTAAGAGGTTTAACGATATTTATATTGTTATTCTTGATAAACTTGATTCGTCTAACTTCAAATGTCTTAAAGTTTTAAATGAAGATCTTTGGTTGTGGCATAGGAGACTTTGTCATTTTAACATGGATTTACTAGAGGAAATTTCGAAAAAGGAGTTGGTTAGAGGCTTGCCAAAAATCAGTTTTGAAAAGGACAAAATTTGTGATGCATGTCAATTTGGGAAGCAAACAAAAATTTCCTTTAAACCAAAGAAGTGTGTATCAACTTCTAAACCTTTGGAACTCTTGCATCTTGATTTATTTGGTCCCACTCAAATCACTCGCTTGGGAGGTAAGAAATATTGTTTTGTAATTGTTGATGATTATTCTAAATATACTTGGGTGATATTCCTTGCTCATAAAGATGATACCTTCAAGAATTTTACTTCATTGTTTGCTAAAGTGCAAAATCTGCTTGGTTTAAAAATTGTTAGGATTAGAAGTGATAATGGGACGGAATTCAAGTTTTGTGATTTTCCAGAATTTTGTGATCATAATGGCATAACACATGAGTTTTCTATTGCAAGGACTCCACAGCAAAATGGTGTTGTAGAAAGGAAAAACAGGACACTCCAAGAGGCTGCTAGAACTATGTTGATGAATGTAGTTTGCCAAAATATCTTTGGTCTGAAGCGGTAAACACCGCATGTTATGTGATGAATAGAATCCTCTTGAGACCTATTTTGAATAAAACATCTTATGAACTGATTTTTGATAAGAAACCTACGATTGGATATTTCAAAATTTTTGGTTGTAAATGTTTTATTTTGAATTTAAAGGAACATCTTGGTAAGTTTGATAAAAAATCTGATGAAGGAATATTTTTGGGGTATTGTGAGAATAAAAGAGGATATAGAGTCTTTAATAGAAGAACTCTTGTGATAGAAGAAACAATTCACATAACATTTGATGAAACTAATGATGATAATTCCGAAAGTTCGGGTGAGGATGATGATGTAGGTGTCCGTGAAGGAATGGAAAAACTAACAATTGGAGATGAAGGAAACTCTAAACCAGCAGCAAAGGAAATGGAGGATGGAGCTCATGATGATCAAGAAAAGGAAGATGAAGACAAGAATGATGATTCATTCAAAGACCTTCCCAATGCTTGGAAATTTAGCCAAAATCATCCAAGATAGCTTATAATTGGTGATCCATCCGAGAAGGTAAAGACTCGTTCCTCATCTAAGAAATTGATAGATAATTTTGCTCTAGTCTCTCTTTTTGAACCCAAAAATATCAATGATACTTTAAAGGATGAAAACTGGATTTTGGCAATGCAAGAGGAACTTAATCAATTTGAGAGAAATAAAGTTTGGACACCTGTTGATAGACCTCAAAATCAACCTATCATTGGCACGAAGTGGATATTTAGAAATAAGTTGGATGATAAAGGTGTAGTCGTAAGAAATAAAGCCAGATTAGTTGCTAAAGGATATGCACAAGAAGAAGGAATTGATTTTGATGAAACATTTGCTCCCGTAACTAGATTAGAGTCAATTAGAATGCTTCTTGCTTTTGCTTGTTTCAAAGGTTTCAAATTGTTTCAAATGAATGTTAAAAGTGCTTAAATGGTTTTATTGATCAAGAAGTATATGTGGATCAACCCCCCAGTTTTGAAAATACAAAATTTTCAAGTCATGTGTTTAAACTATCAAAAGCATTATATGGTTTAAAACAGGCTCCAAGAGCTTGGTATGAAAGATTGAGTGGTTTCTTGATTGAAAATGGTTTCAAAAGAGGTATTGTGGACACCACTCTTTTTACTAAGCATGTGTTAAATGATCTTCTTATTGTGCAAATATATGTTGATGATATTATTTTTGGTGCTACTAATGAGTATCTATGCAAGGATTTTTCCACCATTATGCAAAGTGAATTTGAAATGAGTATGATGAGAAAATTAAATTTCTTCCTTGGACTTCAAATACATCAAGCCCTAGAGGGAATTTTTATAAATCAAGCAAAATACACCAAGGAGTTGCTGAAAAGATTTGGCATGGAGGACTCAAAACAAGTTGGAACTCCAATGTGCACTTCTACAAAACTTGACAAAGATGAAGAAGGTAAACTTGTGGATGAAAAGCACTATAGAGGTATGATTGGAAGCCTACTCTATTTAACCGCAAGTAGACCTGATATTATGTTTGCTGTTTGCTTGTGTGCTAGATTTCAATCTTGTCCAAAAGAGTCACATTTGAACGCAGTTAAAAGGATTTTTAGGTATTTGAAAGGTACACTAGACTATGGTCTTTGGTATGCTAGATCTTGTGAATCTGCTCTATATGGATATTCGGATGCGGATTTTGGTGGTTGTCGTGTGGACAGAAAAAGTACTAGTGGAACTTGTCACTTTCTTGGCAATTGCTTAGTTTCTTGGTTTAGCAAAAAACAAAATGCAATCTCTTTGTCTACAACCGAAGCGGAATATATTGCCGCTAGTGCATGTTGTGCTCAATTTTTATAGATGAAACATACCTTGAATGATTTTGGATTGTTATATGACTGCATGCCTATATTCTGTGATAATACTAGTGCTATCAATTTGACCAAAAATCCAATTCAGCATTCTAGGACAAAACATATAGATATAAAGCACCACTTTATTCGCGATCTTGTTCAAAAAGGTGAAATTTGTGTGAATTATGTTTGCTCTAAAGATCAAATTGCTGATATTTTTACAAAAGATTTGCCATTGGATCAATTCATTCATCTAAAATCAAAATTAGGGATAATCGAAAAATCATCTTAAAATTTTTTTTTCTCTGTTCAAAGCTTTCGGACGTCCTAAAGCAGATGAACGGACGTCCGATAATGTTCTTCAGCTATTTTCCCAAAATGCACCTGTTCGGACGAAACTGTCGGACGCACGACTTCGTTCGGCTGTCCGACAGTGCAACGGTACTCTTTTTAAAGTAACTTCTCCCTCATTTGCTTCAGACTCCTCTTCCTCTCTTCCCTCTCGGACGAAAAACTCTATCTCCTTGTGCTCTCAATTCATGCTATTCTGAAGCACTCATTCCAAAATTGACTCAACCAAAATATTTTCCTGATTATTGCGAGTTGATTCTTCTGATTTTTTCACCAAATCTCATCACATTTCGAGAGTTCCCAAATTTCCCTCAAAACCCTACTTTCTCATAACCGCTCCGCTCAATCATCTTTAAGGCTTCGTTAACCCAAAATTCTTGTGTGATGCACTCCCATACCACTGTATGCATCATTCACATCCCACATCTCACACATTTAAGACAATGATGAATCGAAGAGGAGGAAAAGTCCCTGCCGGACGCAAGCACACACTTAGGGATGAAGATGTGGATTCTCCTAGGGTCATAAGATCATCCAAACGCTTCAAAAGGGGAGCAGTAAAGACTCAAACTTCCCGGCCTTCCGCTCAACCTGAATCCGGACAAGGAACTCCATCTCAACAGCCTTCCCAATCAACCCCCGTCTCTCCATTCTTTGATGCTGCTGCCAAAGAAAAATATTCCTTGATAACCCAGAAAGGTTTCATTCCTCAACGAACCATCAATCTTTCTGAATTCCGCAAGATTGGTTTAGAGTCAATTCTTAATCTCTTTGAATTCCAGAAATGGTCACATATCATTTCCATGCCTAATGTTTATTACCCTAAAATGCTGTATCAATTCTTTGCCAATCTTAGGAAAGGCACTGATTACACTGAAATTATGTCCAGGGTAAATGGGGTAGACTTAGTATTTGATCCTGAAACTGTGAATGCCATCTTAAATACTACTATTGAACGTGGATGCAAAAGTAAAATTGCCAATTTCTTCTCTTATGAAGAGCATCCTACTGCTGATAATCACTTTGATAATGCTAAAATGCTAACCTATTTTCGAAACAAATTTTCTGCCCTTGCTGATGCGAAATTAAATGACCTTACTCCTGTGAATCTTATTGTTTTCTCAATCATTTCAAATCTGCTTGTGCCTACTGACGGTCATAGAATAGATGCAAATAAAATGGAGCTGTATCTGTTTTATTGTTTTCGAGAAAAAATTCGCATTGACTTTGGCTTTGTCATGTGCAAGTTTTTACTTCGCTATACCACTGATTCTCGTAGAAAACTGTCCTATGGAAAATTCCTTCAAAAGGTTTTTGAATTTTACAAAGTACCTATCCTTGGTGTTTGTCCCAAAGATACATTTTCCTCTGCCTTCACTAAGGCTTATTTTGAGCGCAAAAATCTTGTCTTTAGGGATAATTTGTGGGCGTATAAGGGGGCCACTTCTAATGAACCTAGATCTAAGGCTGCACATGATCCACTTCACACTCCATCCTCTGTTGCACCAACCTCTATTCATCCTAGGAAGACTGCCACTAAGGCATCTTCTTCTTCAAATTCTGAGGTGGTTGAACTCCTTCGAGACCTTAAGCAACATGTTCTGCTTCTTGAACATGGTCTCATGCTCACCATGTCATCCCAGCAGCAGGCTGACTTCCTAGATAAAAAGAGTCTTCTTTTTTTCCCACCTGTGGTTGAGGAAGTCCCTCCTGACAAGGAGCCACGCTCCAATGATCCAAGTTCATCAGCCCCTGTTCGATCAATGAGTCATGCTCCTATCGACCCCACTTCTACTCCAGTGGCACCACATGATCTTTCCACATCTGATAAAGGCAAGAAACCAGTTGATGGAGTTGTTGAAGATGATGAAGACACTGAGGAGGAGGATCTCTCTCAATATCAGCTTACTCGAAGAACGCCTGGATTCTCTTAGCTTATCATCTAGGATCACTAGTCCTATTAGGATCATTTGCATTCTGTTTGACTGTTTTTATTTGCTGAATGTTAGATAGTTGCCTCGAACTCTTTTGAATTCTGGTGCTTGGTGTCATTTGGTGCTCTTAATGTCCAAAACTGGACATATGTTTGTAATGTTTGTGAATGATTGAATCTTTACATTTTGTTTGTGAATGGCTGTGAATAACTGTGTAAGATCATTTTGCTCTGAATGGTTAGATATATTACATTTTGAATTTTGTGACGACAAAAAGGGGGAGAGATGGCGTAGATATGAATACGGATAATATGGATAATAAGTAGCCAAGTGAGGGGGAGTTCTACGATTGAGGGGGAGCAATTTTTTTTGTTTGTTGTTGTTGTTGTTCTTCAATTGAGTGAGAAAGGGGGAGCCTATTTGAAGTCATCAAATTTCATTTCAAACTTTTGTTTTGTCATCATCAAAAAGAGGGAGAATGTTATTCTTGATTCTGATGATCACAAAAGCACTTTGAAATGTTTATCTAATTCTCTCCAAACATAAAAGTTTTGCTTTTTAGAGAATTAGGTACAAAGGAATCAATGATAGAAAATCAACCATAAGAAGAAGCAAAAACAGGGTACTCATACCGGACGTCCAAAAGGATGAAGAACATCAAGAAGGAAACTCTGTCGGACGCTTGTAAGGAAGCATCGGACGTCCAAAAGGATCGGACGCATGCTTTGGACGCACATCGATCTCATCGGACGTCCTAAAAATTCCACAAAGTGTTGATGACTCTCTATCGACGATCGGACGCTGATGCTGTCAGACGATAATATCCCATAGGACGTCCGAACGACAACTTGGCTGATTTTCGGACGATGGGATCGGACGATGATTAATCTTTCGGACGTCCGACGGGCCCAACGGTTAGCTGACTCTTCATCTGCCTACTATCCGTTGGAAGCATTATTGAAGCCAATTTTTGGTCCCCTTTAAATATAAACGTTTCTGAACCAGTGAGGGACTTTTGCACACTTTGTTTACAAGATTTCAAGAGATATTTTAGTTAGAAAATAGTCTCCCAAACAAGATTTGTTCTCCAAGTGGTGTCAATTTCTTGTAAGCACTTCTCTTGTGTTTGAAATTTTCAATAGTGTAGCTTTGTTGAGGGTTATTTGAGTGATAGTAAAACTTCCTAGCTTGACTAAGTGAGGCTTGGGGCAAGGAGGAAGTGATCCCTCCATTGTACATTGAGTTGATTTTGTTCTTCAAAGAGAAGGTGCTCATCTTTGTGATTGGTCTTCAAGTTTGAGGAAAACTTGATAGACAATCGGTTTGATACTCTATCTTATTCTTTTTGTTTAATAAAATTCTCATTGCTTATATACTCTCTTATTTCTGATCAACATTGTTCTCTTCTTTAAATTTACTTGGTTGATCACTACTAGAAAAGAAGGTAAATTTTTATTAAAGAAAAAGTGCATAAACTCAATTAAGGTTTTTTTTAATCAACCTAATTCACCCCCCTCTTAGGTTGTCTTTGGGCCTTAAAGGGAACAAGAGGAGGAAACCCCATATGATAAGTCGCGCTTCACCTCCGCCGAAAATGAAGCCTGGTACAATGTGAGGAGGGAAGCTAAGGTATTGGTGGAGAAAGATGTCACTCCGGATGTTGAGGAGGTCTACCATCTTAAGGCTTCCTTTGCCAAATTGGGATGGAAAAACTTCTTTAACATCCCAAATTTCTATTATAAAAAGCTTGTCCGAGAATTCTATGCGAATGTGGAGAACAAGAAAGTTTTTCACTATGACACGGAAGTGATTACCAGTACAGTGCAAGGGAGAAAAGTTCAAGCCCATAGAGTTGATTTGGAGCTCTATTTTCATGTTTCGGATGTGGGGTATAAGGTAGATTTGAAGAAAGTTTTCAAACCCAGTGATTTGGACTCCTGGAACATGCTAGAGGCACTTGTATGCTTGAGGGTTGAGTACAAGGCTACTCGGAAGATTGGGCGATATTCAGTATTGACTTCATCATTTCCGGAATCGCAACGTCTTCTAATTTACCTGTTTGCCTCCAACATTATTCCGAGGACAAGTGGAACCAATGAAGTGCGCACAAGTGATATCTATTTCTTGGATAAAATGGAGCATGACTTACAAAACATCCAAGGCATTCCATTGGGAAGCATTATCACCAACCACATGTGGCCTGTGGTTCGCAGTAACGACATCAAACATGCTTTCCCATATCCTCGGTTTTTGACCTTTGAGTTTCAAAGGGTTGGAGTGAATTTTTCTAATGCTATCCCTACGGGTCTCAAGAAGAAGGATGTCTTTACACTGGATTTTTGCAGGTTTATTTTGAAGAGTAAAGACATAGGTGGTCTCTCGACTCAAGGAGGTGCTCAAGAAGACATTTGGCACGAGGAGGAAGCTGAAATTGAACGAATTGAAGAAATTCAAGGAGTTGAGACAACTACCCCACCGGTCTCAACTGAGCCGTCTTCCTCACGTCGTCCAACCTCACCTCAAGACACTCGGTCGTTTCTCAAGAAGATAATGGATAAGCTGCTTTGCATCGAGACTGAGGTGAAGAAAAGTTGACAAGAGAACAAACGGAACTCCGAGCGTCTTCGTCACATTGAGGTCAAGCTTGGTATTAAAGATCCTCCGACTCCACCCTCTTCACCTGACCAAGTGACTACTTGAGGGAGTGCTCGTCATCACTTGACATTGCCGCTGGCTTTTATTTTATTTTCCGTAGTGCTTGTGTTGTTTACTTTTTAGTAGTTTTTCTTTTTTTTTTGTGTGAACTAATCCCAGTGATCTTCATCTCTATTATGGTTTTAATGATTTCAGACTTCTTAAGGTTGGAAATTCATCACTTGGCCATGGATTTGGATAGCGCAAGTTCATATGAGTAGTATTTTCTTTAGTCTTTTTTTATTTTCCTTTTCTCACATTGAGGACAATGTGACGTTTAAGTGTGGGGGAGGAAATATTTGAATTTGCATTTTAAATGTTATGTGATGATATTTTGTGAACATAAATGCTTAGAAATGTTGGAATTGTGCATAGAAATAATGCCATGTGGATAATTTGACTGAAATTGGGTTTGTTGGCAGGGAGTTTTCATCCATTTATAAGGAGAAACTCTGTAAAAATTTTTCTAAAATCTTTTTCAATATTTCACTATGGCCCAAAAGTTCTTCAAATTTTTGCATTTTCATTCAAAAAGGGCTAATTTGTTCCAACCTTAAGTGTTTGATTCTTCCAATTGTTGAAACTTTATGTGTATTTTGGAAGATTTAGTTCTCATTTAACTTGGAAATGATTATTATGCAATTACGATTTTTGCATTTTAGAAAGTATATTTGGTAAAGTGAAGAAAATTATACTTATAATTTTACATGTTTAATGAAATTTCTTCTCTTTACTTAATTTTGCAAGTAAGTGGTTGATATAGTCAATAAAAGCTATACTCCTCCTTTAATTTAATCTTCTATGAGGAAAATCTATTTATTTTTTTATTAAAAAAAGAAAGAAATAAAATAAATAAAATAAAAATTATTCTATTCCAATGATTTTTGTACCGAGTAACCGGGGGTTGGTATCTACAAATGTCAATTTTCACGTTAAAAAGGACTTGAATTAAGAGTATGCATAGCAATTTAAATAAGTGAAATGTTGAGTAATCGAGAATCTTCACCTAAAAGTGTCGATTTTCGCGTCAAAAGGCATTTTCACTATTTAAATAAAATCAAATAAGAATAAGTCCCTCTTAGTTGTATAATTTTGGAAAAAAAGATGATTATAGGAAGAGAAAAGCTATAAATTGACTATGTAATTTGCTTACTTGTGAAATTAGATTAGGGTGACAGATTAAGTTTAACTTGTTGAATTTAGAGCATAATTATCTTTCCTTTATTTGATATTATGAGTATTTAGTGTAAATTAAATAATTGTTTAATGATTATTTTCCAAGTCATGAGGAATTAAATTTGACAAAAATGCATATATTGTTTCACCTCTTGAATCATTGTAGTTGATTTTGTGTGGATTGTTTAAGGACAAGCAAATGATTTAAGTGTGGGGGAATTTGATAAGTGACTAATTTACGTTTTAATTGTATGACATTTTATATTATTTTTAGTCACTTTGGGCATATCATTGGAAGAAAATAAATTATTTTGGCTATAATTGGTGAAAAATGCTTCTAAGTGGTTAAATAAGGTTTTTATCACTTTTTACTTAGATTTTGTGCATTTTGACAATTCTGACACATTTTCGTATTTTGGCTATAATTTGAGCTACAATGATCAGATTGAGATGATTTTTAACCAATTTTAAGATAAGAGATAGATCTACAACTTTGGTGAAGATATCTAAATCTAGTTTGAAGGTTTTCTAGATCAAAAAGCTGAATTACAGTAGCTAATTTCTATTGGTCGAAGCTGAAATAGGGCAGTGAGCAGTCAAGGGTATTTCGGTCATTTCTCAGCCTACACAGATCCAAATGAGGTGATTCTTGATTCATTGGAAAGGTAGCTCAAAGGACTATAAGTGTTGGTCAAGAGCTAAATCAGCTTTTATCATTAAGAAAAGTTCAGTTGAAATTGACGCAAAATCGGAGCAGAGCTGAAAATTGAACAAAAGTGCACAAAACGTCACTGTAGCAATTCGGCCGGAACTTGGCTGGATTTCTGGCCGGATTGTGGTCAGAGAAGTCTACTCTTTATGCGGAAAACTCAATTTTACCTCCACTAAGTCACATGTGATGCTAGACATGTGAGAAATATTTCCAACTGTAAAAGGGAGGTGTAAACCTCACTTCTTGACTAACTTTCACCTTTTATAGCCAAAACTTGCAAGATTGAAGGGAGAATAGAGAGAGACACGGGAGAAAGCTTGGACTGCAAAAATGTAACTCTGCCATTCTTCTTAGTGTAGGATAGTTTAGCTAGTAGTTCATTCATTCTCGTATATTAGCTAGATTATGATGAAAATAGAAATGAAGAAGGAGGAGTTGAAGCTCATGTGACAAGGGTTATCTCTTTTCCAACTCTTTATCTTTTGTATTGGATTCTAAGTTTAGTTGATATGCAAATTCTGGATTTTGTATTCAATATGTGTCTCTAAAGTTTATGCCTTGGGTTTGGTTAAACTTTCTATAATTGTTAGTGTTTATTATTTGGTTATTTGATTGCTATGATTTGAGCAAGTTATTTAGCACTTTGGCTCTTTAAATCATGATTAATCTGGTACCATTGATTGTGATTATCTAAGGTGTTGTTTCTGCAATGAACATTGAGATTTAACACTAGTTCAAGAAGTGCTAAACATGGGGAGTACACTCACGAAAGTAGAGGTGCACCAATGTGGTTTTTAGTGATTCATTTCATGTAATTTCACTGAAGAAATGAACTTGTAGCTAATTTCATAACAATAAGAATAGGTATGGATTAGTTATAAGTATAATTGATTCACTACGAAAGTAAGATTCAAATGCATAAGAAAATTACACCATAACTGACCTAGATGTAGTATTCAATGATCCAAATATAGCACTTGCAAGAGTAGTTAGGAATACCACAATTTAAGGAGTTTTTATTTGTTATTTTGTATAATTTCAGTAGGTTAAATTTGTTATAATTCATTGATAGTCTAAATAATAGAGAAGAGTTAATAATACCGGTAATTGCAATCTTCCCTATAGGATCGACTCGATATATATCCTTAACTACTAGTTGACTTGTATACTTGCAGTGAATAGGTGTAATTCGATTTTTTAACTTGTACGTATATGTAAAATACCCGTCAGAAGCATCACCAATCTCAACTCAAATCAACCCCAATTTTACATACAAATCATGGGCTATAAAACACACCTTTCAGCATGATAACCACAACTGAAGCTACACTTATCAGATTAAGATGAATCTTATTGCGTTTCAAAGCCAAGACATATACCTACATTTCTTATGAAGATCTCCAAAGCCAAATCATGCATTTTCATGGTCAAAAATTGAAATCTCCGAGAAAACAGAAACCTGTCTGTGAAACAAGGCTTGTGGGTAGTCAAGGGTGTTTCGATCATTTCAAAAGCTACAGTGCTCAGATTGAGCTGAAAATTTGTAGCCGGCTATTAACACCATTTACTACAATTTTCATGTTTTGACCTAAACTTGATTCGGCCTCTAATATGGACGAACATACAGTGCAAAAAAGGGCAGATTGGAAACCCTAAAACTAAAATTTATGCACCCTAGCTGAAATTTCTTTAGACAACCAAAATTAGCATACCAAAGCTTCATTTTACACAATATAAAGCTATCATTCTATGACCAACCATTACTCATCATATGTGGGCAGAAAAATCACTATAAAAACTGAAATTTAACTTAACTCTAGCTCAAACTATGAATCTTCCACAAAATAGCATTTTTAACAACTATAATCCATCAATTTGCAATTATTAAGAGTAAAAGGAAATTTCTAGGTAATTTACCTTGGAACTATAGGAAAGATGATAGTTTAGGGTTTCTTCTTCAAGAATCACTCCACCAAGACCTTTATTCTTCCTTTGATAACACTTTTATGGAAGGGTTTGCGATTTAATCGGTTGGAACTCAAGATTTGGATAGGAAATTGAAGAACAAAGTGAAGTCTCTCTCTTGGTTTTTCCTGCCTCTTTGCTCAGCCAAGACAAGGGAAAATGGAAGAAAAATTGGGTCAAAATTGGTGTTTTAGTAAAAGTGAAGAAAAGTGGTCAAAGTCCTACTCCAATCGGGTCGCAACACTTGGCACCTTTTAGGGTTTAAACTTATCTTCTTTCTCCCAGTGGTTAATCTTTCTAACTAACCTCTAACTGTCTTCTAGCATATTGTATAATAATATTTCTTTATACGAAACTTCAATTAATCATCAAAAATTTATGGCACTTTGCGCACTAACGGGTCCTACGTCCATAATACATTTCAAACTTATCATGACTAACTTATACTAGGAAAATGATTTAAAACCTATACTCACTTATAAAAATCTTTGAAAATTTAATATAGTAAAATAAAATAAAGAAAATGCATGCAATAATAAAATAAAATAAACTAATTAACCTAAGGGAATTTTACGGGTCCTCACACTCTCTCCCATTAAAGAAATTTCGTTCTCGACACGGGATATATAAAAATCTAAGGTAACCAGCAAATCGTACCTTCTACGTTCTCAGATGAGTCAGGGACCTGATGGTGCTCTAGGGAATATACCCGAGCCGGTACTTTCGTTCCAATTCCTTCTCCCTTTGACTGTCCAGAGTTGGTCTTGGTTGGTTGTTGGGTCCCTTTCCCTTCGCGCAGTCGAGCTGGACAGTTAGCAATCCGATGATCAGCACTCCCACAGCGCAGGCATTTTCCCTCTTTCTTCTAACATTTTCTTCTGTGTGATTTGGCCTTCCGCAATATCCACAGGGACCACGAGTAGCAGAGACCGATCCTCTCCGTGAGACACCACTCGACACCCTCGATTGTCATACTTCCCCGTTTTCTTTTCCAATCTTAGGGGGTGTACTCTTATCTTCTTGTTTCGAACTACTCCCAGGAAAGCCCCCTTTTTTTTGTTTGGAAGTTTCTCACCTGTAACCTTGCATTTTCAACCCGCTGCACTTTCTCCACAGTATCACTAAAGGCACTAAGTTGGGCTACAGTCAAGTCCTTTTGAATCTCAACATTTAATCCCTGGACAAAACGCCTTATCCATCTTTGTTCGGTTACAGTAAGTTCGAGTGCAAACTTAGATAACCGAGTAAATTGACTCTCATACTCGGCTATGGTCTGAGTTCCTTGACGAAACTGAATGAATTCATTTTCCTTCTTTTCTTGGATTAGAAGAGGGAAAAACTTGGCGTTAAATTCTCTCATAAAATTCGCCCACATTCTCGGTGTTTATTCTCTTTCTCTTTTCAGTCTTATGATATTCTACCAAGAACGGGCTGCTCCCTCCAACTGGAAGACAGCAAAAGTGACTTGTCTCTCCTCCGTATAGTGTAAAACCGCAAATATGTCTATCATCATCTCCAACCACCTTTCGCCCACATCTGGATCGGGTTCTCTAAGAAATTTTGGTGGGGAGAACTTTTGAAACCTTTCGAGAGCTCTATCCTCGCCCTCTACATTGTTACTAGGATTTCCAAGTTGAGGATTAGGGTTTTGGCCCTAGTGTTCCACTACATGGGCTAGCAGATCGGTCATACGCTGGATAGCTGTGGCTACTTGAGCATTTAGGTCAACCCTAGGTTTAGGTATTAGTTCCCAGTTACTTCTTTTATTCGAGAGTTACTTACATCCGCGCCCACGACAACGTTCACTACAAGTACCCTCCATTGGTCTAATCAATCTAGGGTCGAAGCGTGAATATAACATTAAAAATAATTATATGCATAAGCAAGTAACAAGAGGTACTGATAGAGCAATTATTGGGCACATTTTTCACTGTTATTCTGTCCTAATTTTAGCTACTTATGGTGCTAAGAATTGAGATTTTGCTCATATTTGATATTTTTGTGAATTGTAGGTGGTTGGTGTAAAAGACGATCTCCCGAGGCCAATTTCCAGATGACTTTTTATTTCAGAGCGTAACACACGCCAGAAACTGTGAGAAGATGCCTAAAACACGGACCCCGCGGGATTAGTAGACAAAAAGTGAAAAAAATTAGGAAACCAAAAAGGGCTTGTGGGCCTTGGAGTTGCATGGGATTAAAATCCTTTTCCAAAGTAGAAGTAGAAGAAGACGTTTCCTTCTTTCTTTTTGGCGGCTAACGTGAGTGAATTGCTAAAAGCCAGATTCACGTGGGATTGATGAGACTAGCTTTAGTTTCCTTTTCCCATCTGTCAGGCATCTTGTCTTTCTTTTGACTTTTCCTCCTTAGCCGATTTTTGAAAGGAGAAAACATTAGCAAAGCTCCGATTGTTTTATTTTCGCACAGCTGGTTCTCCATTAATGGAGAACTAGCTTCTAAATTCCAGTCAAGGGACAACTGAAGATTTGGTTCGGCAATTACTATGAGATCAAAATTATTTTAATTGTTTCCTTCATTTATTAGTATTTATATGTTTTCTGCTTTTAATTGTTGTTATATGTGAGAACCCGTAATCTTTCCATTTTCTAGGTTTTATTATATTTCCAGGTTTTCTTATTTTCAATGGTTTGTTTTCTGCACTTTCTGTATCCGGAAAATTTTCTAGATAATTTTTATGAGTAAATATAAGTTTTAGATGATTTTTCTAGCATTGGTGAGTTTTTAGAAAATTAAGAATAAATAGTGGACGTGGGACCCACTAGTGCGAAAAGTTCGGAAAAATTCGGCCAATAAGGTTAAGTTTCGGATACTGTGAAAAATTTATCGGGTGTTAAGAGATAAGTAGTGGGTGTGAAGTGATTGATGTGAGAGAGAAAAGAAAGATAGGAATGCATTTAATGAGGTGACAAGTGTCACATTCTCATTGGTTGGACTTTAAGAATTACTATTCACTTTCTTGACTTTTTTGACCAAAGGATTAAATATCAAAAAAATGCACAAAAATTGCCATTTTCTTACCTCTTATGGCCGGCCCTCTCTCAAGCTCAAGAAGGAAGAATTTCATCAACTCTCAAGCTTCCATATGGTTCAATCCACCAAAATAAATTGCCTATACTAGATTCTACTCCATATTATCCTTCCATTAGGTGTTAGTAAGTTGATTAGTGAAGTTTGTTTGAAGGTCTAAGGTGGCCAATATCTTCCTCTCTCTTGTTTCTTGGTAAGTGAAGCTTGAAACACCCTACTACCTTTAATGATGGTTATATGATGCTTAGAAGTGGCATGAGTGTGTGAAAATGTGATTTATTTCTTGATTTGAAGAGTTTTGGTGAAGTTTTTATTTTATTGGGATTTTTTCTGGTTTAATATGATCTTGATGTTGGGGGCTTGTATGATGAATTGTAATGGTTGGAAATGACTCTAGTGAGTGTGAATTGTGGTTAAATGCAATCAATTTTGGATTTGGTGTGAAATTTGAAAAGTTAGGGTTCTTGAACCCCAATTCTGTCCGGTTTTAGATCACTGAGTTAGAGGCCGAATTAGACTTTGTTCAAAACATGAACGTTGTTGGTATTGATGTGATGGAGATGTCTGTAAAATTTCAGGTCATTTGGATTAATGTAGAATGAGTTATGACGAAATTACTGTAGCTGTTCTGCTTTGGACAGAATGCAAAAACTGCGATAGTAATTGGCCATTTTGACTGGAATTGGTTTGGATTCTGGAGTTGGTGTCTTCTGATGAAATGTAGCTGAGTGTCTTAGCTAATATATGCCTTTGGAATTTCGGCATTTGGACTTGTATGGACTGAGATATACCGATTACAGTTTTCTGTGTTTTGCAAACCTGTTTTGGTAATTCTGGTATAGTATTTGGAATTTTCGAACTAGTTAAGCTAGGAACTGGATTGAGTGACCTTCTACATTGTTGTAGCCCTGTTTCATAGCTTCGAAACGGTGGGTCTTACACCCCCATCCGATAATCGTAGTGAAATTGACGCCATTACCGCATTAGGAGGTCAAAACTGTTTTTATTGTTGGAACAAATGAGTTACATTTCCTGATTTTCTGGTTTGCTTTAATGCTTATTTATGCATATGAAACCTTACTGGGGTTGTGGTTGGCATGGCTATATGACTCGTTATCGAGTCTCTTTTGGGGCTTGCTTTCATTTCGGTTGTTTCCTAGCTAAGTTTTGTACTTGTACTACTTTGAGCCTAGTGAACGGCTTTTGGGAAATGAGATGAATTTTGTGTGAGATGTTGGGACTGACTTGAGGATATAATGAAGCCTTAATGGCTGGAAAAGTAAGAAATTTAGGGGAAGTGCTGCCCGATTTTCTAGGCCGTTTGGTTCCTTTAAGTTGGATTTGGCTTTTGGTAGAATGAAAGGCTTTTGGGTTGTTTGCGCCTAGGACTTCATGCTACCTTTTCGTTTCAAGAAAATCATGTTTTTGCACCCTTGCATTAGTATGTCTCACTTGTGCATTCCGTTTATTCGATTTTAGATATGAAACCTTCAATTGGTTTATTTTGATTATTTTAGGGTTTCTTGGCGATTAAGGCCAATCTGAAGTGAAACTTTTGAAGTTGAATCGGTGAGTGTACCACTGCCTGCTACCCTTTATGTGAAATATCTGAATATCTGAATACTTAACTTATGACTATTGAAGCCAAGTACTGCTTTGATAAAGTGGAGGCGATGGTGTACTTTATCACACTCGTTCTCTGGTCTGTTCATATTCCAATTCTGAACGTCTATCTGAATCTGCTATCTGTATCTGTATCTGAAACTGTACTGAATCTGTTATCTGTATCTGAAATTATATCTGTTCTGACGTCGTTTGGAAGCTTGTGTCCAACGACCTTTCTGTGACTTATGAGCTCAAATCCTGTGGCTAAGTTATTCAAGTCGGGCCGGCAAGGGCCTGGACGATTAGATAATGAACCACGGTAGTCTGTTCGGGGATCTTTGGGTATTGAGACCCTTGGGTTCCGGTATACTCGAGTATTACCATTTCTGTTACTGATACGGTGAGCGGGCCCGGTAAAGGGGTGTTTGGTGGACGGAATTTGGAGTGAAGAGGGGTCTACGGACGCTTTGGTTCTATATACGTTGACGGAGGGTCAACCGGTCTGGATCAAGTACTGAGCTGGAAATTTGGCTCCTGAGAGCCACCCGTATCCTTCTGATTTGAATCAGTGGTTCCGTTGCTTTATATCTGGCATGTGTATCTGATTTGTTAAACATGAAATGCCATGATTTTATTGCTATCTGTTTGGTACCTCATTGAGCGCAAGCTCACCCCTTTCTGTTCCCTTTTGTTTTCCTTACAGGAAAATAATCATTTTTGGGAGCTCATACGTGTTGGTTGCCAAATTGAGCCATGTATATGTCTATTTTGAATAGCTCATCTCATGAAACCCTAATGTGTATTGGGTTCATCTTCTGAATGGCAAACCGAATATGTGTATACCATATGTATAGTTTTGACATGCCAAGTGTGGTTGTAAATGTTGAATTGCTATGTATTACTGTTTGGTGGGTTCTCGGTTTCCCCTATTCCAGGCACTATTCATCGTTTTCCTTTTGCTTATTATTTTGTTATTTTGGTTCTTGTGGCTTGTCCGAGCGCACTTTTGCATTTCCGAAACGTTTTAGAACGCGTGTAACCGCTCCGTAGTCCTGGCGAGAGCTGGGCAGGCAGTCCGCTAACCCCTTTGGTTCGCCTTAGGGGAAGGTGGGGCTGTTAC
The DNA here is from genome assembly GCF_036785885.1 of Coffea arabica. Lineage (NCBI taxonomy): Eukaryota > Viridiplantae > Streptophyta > Magnoliopsida > Gentianales > Rubiaceae > Coffea > Coffea arabica. Next base: position 43,525,727 of record NC_092329.1, read on the forward strand.
ATTATAACTATCGTGTATGATTGAATAGGTGCACAATATTTAATTATTCACGTAAGTTATTTGCTAATTGGGGGTAGTTGAATCCGTAATTGTTCGATTATCTCCATCCTAGTAGCAACTGGCGTAATTGGGTTTATGTCAGGGAAACATACAATCTAATTTAAACAAACCCTCGTAGCGTGTTTATTAGTTAGGATTGGGCCTTTCTAGTTATTAATACAATCTATAAATTAAATCATACGGTCGTACCAATGGTTGTTTTCAGATTAGAGAAATAGTTAACGGTCGTACCTTAACTATCGAGAAATTAAGGAAGGGTTGGTTGTTTATCGCGTGCATGACAACTATAACTAATATATTAATAAATGGTGGAATTATCTGTGAATCGATGATCAGTGCATGAACCATTTCTGAAGTGTACCATTGGCTAGAGTTCTCCCAATTATTTCTTTTAATTAATTATTTTTCGCATTTAATTTACTTAGTTAGCATTTAATCCTGAAAACCCCCATTTGTCTTGACTCGAAAAGAAACAAATTTCTCCCCAGTCTCTGAGGAGACGACCCTGCTTGCCACTGTCTACTAGTTAGTGAATTCAGTTAAACAATTAATTCTGGTATATCGGATTAACCAAACTCTTCGGAAACAGGGTGAATCAAGTAAACCATTGCACACCTAGGGTCCCTGCTGCAGTACTAGAATTGATTATTGACTGCTTCAAGTGGTAGTTAGATTTTATTTATTATTATTGCACAGGTTCGGCACCTGTCAGATACACACAGATCACAAGCATATATACATAACACAACTTTATTATCAAACAAATCACACGGTAACAGTCAGTCAGATACGAGCAAAAAGAAATTTCATGAAAGTGTACAAAAGCAACTAACGAAAAGCTTTCCCCCTCTAGGGTTCCGTGCATAATCTGCGAGATTAACACAATTTATATCTTAATCAAAATTAATCATACTTAATAACACCCAAACAAATCACACGAAATTCCATAGAATTACATTTCTAGTTCGCCCAAGTCCTTTCTAACTTAGGCTCTTATCTATTTAGTAGCCGGGTACAAGAATTTCAAATAAGATAATTCACAACTCGTGCCGGCCAGTCCCAAGCATAAATCACCCATATTAAAGATTCCTACTCGACATACATATCTATCTTCCTCAAGTTCTATGATAAAGATTTTTACACTTATAACATGCACGGTTCATAACTAACACCCCAAAAGAGCACTTAATCCCTTAAACACATTCACAAAAGCAAGACCATAACACCCCTTTGCCCAATCTCACTCAGCGCAGAAACCACGCGGAACGGCTCTAATACCAACTGTGACATCCCTACCTTCCCCTAGGGCGTACCCTAAAGGTTAGCGAACTGCCTGTCCAATTCTCGCCGGAACTACTAAACCGAACACACACAAGTTATAACATTCTGAATGATATTACAGCGCTCAAACACTTCGATGACCGCGAATAACGAAAAACGAAAACGAAACTGAAAATGAACAGTAACCCCCACGTCACAATCCAGTGGAGGCAGTAGCTCAACCCAAATTTTCAAATTCCCCTGCAAATCCGGCCAGTTATCCAACCAAGAAATGGCCGGATACTCGGCTGGATTCTGTGAGCAGTTCCTGCCAAAATTTTTTTTTTTTCCTTCTTTCCTTTTCAAATGCCGCGCTCGCCCGATCGCCAACGGTTACAAGGAACACTCACCAACGCCATAGAAGCATAACATTTCAAATGAATACACTCAATAGATAAGGTTAAGCACTTATACATGTATTTACATCGAAGTTTTGAACGAATTAACTAAGTACAAGCCAAAGTATTCATACTACACAAAATACAAATTAGAGTTTCGGTTGCAAAAGAGTTTCACAAAATAACATATACACTAGCTCAACCTTTTTCTTCCCAAAACCATGATTTCAAAGTTTGTCCCCTGTAAGGAAAACAAAGATAATGGGAAGAAGGTGAACTTATGCTCAATGAGGTACCAAAACAATAGCAATCAAGAATCATGGAACTTCATGTTCAATTTGTCACATGTGCATATCAAATAGGGAAATAAACAAACACCTTAGATAGAAAGGATACAGGTGGCTCTCGAGAGCTCAAAATTTCCATTGCAGTACTTGATCCAAACCCGTTGACGTATAAGGAACAATCATGTTCATAGACCCCACTTTACACCAAATTCCATCCACCAAACATACCCCTTACCGGACCCGAACACCTCAACAGAAACAGAAGTGGTAATACTCGAGTATACCGGAAATCCAGAGTCTCCAATACCCAAAGATTTCCTAGAAACAGACTACCATGGTTTGTTATCTAATCGACCAGATCCTTGCCGGCTCGACTCGAGTAACTAACCATAGGATTTGAGCTCAGAGGTCACAGAATGGTCATTCGACTCAACCCTTCAAACGACAACAGATTTAGCACAGATAACAGAGTCAATTGTACACAGTAAATAGGCATACAAATACGAGAACGAGTGTGATAAAGTACATCCTTGTCTCAAACAAAATGAACAGATAGTACAGTCATTCAAATCACAGATTGCATGTACAGAAACCCAGTTTAGCAACAAATGAGGGGTGTGGTACACTCACCAGTTCAAGCATAGATACTTCAAAAGTTTTCACCCAAAGTGGATTTAATCACCAAGAAACCCTAAAATAACCAAGGTAAAACAATTATGGTTCCACAGCCACAACCAAGTAAATAGAATACATAAATGAAGCTCGACTACAAGTCGGGTGCCTTTCTAAGTTAAAACTAGTACAAAAGAAGAAAATGTGACTTTTGAGCAAACGGATAACAGTTGGTGCTAGGGTTACAAACAACCCCAAAACCCCTCATTCTACCACAGTGCAACTTAAACTTAAAGAAACCAAATGGCCTAGAAAATTGGACAGAATTTCCCCTTAAATTCCTTTACTTTCCACCCTACAAGCATCACCAATCTCAACTCAAATCAACCTCAATTTTACATACAAATCATGGGTTATAAAACACACCTTTCAGCATGATAACCACAACTGAAGCTACACTTATCGGATTGAGACAAATCTTATGGCGTTTTGGAGCCAAGACATATACCTACATTTCTTATGAAGACCTCCAAAGCCAAATCATGCATTTTCATGGTCAAAAATCGAAATCTCAGAGAAAACAAAAAACTGTCCGTGAAACAAGGCTTGTGAGCAGTCAAGGGTATTTCGGTCATTTAACAAGCTACAGTACTCAGATTGAACTAAAAATTTGTAGGCAGCTAATTAACACCATTTACTACAACTTTCATGTTTTGACCTAAGCCTCATTCAGCCTCTAACATGGACAAACATACAGTGCAAAAACAGGGCAGATTGGAAACCCTAAAACTGAAATTTATGCACCCTAGCTGAAATTTCTTTAGACAACCAAAACTAGCATACCAAAGCTTCATTTTACACAATATAAAGCTATCATTCTATGACCAACCATTACTCATCACATGTGGGCAGAAAAATCACCATAAAAACTGAAATTTAACTTAACTCTAGCTCGAACCATGAAATCTTCCACAAAATAGCATTTTTAACAACTATAATCTACTCATTTGCAATTATTAAGAGTAAAAGAAAATTTCTAGGTAATTTACCTTGGAACTATAGGAAAGATGATAGTTTAGGGCTTCTTCTTCAAGAATCACTCCACCAAGACCTTTATTCCTCCTTAGATAACACTTTTATGGAAGGGTTTGCGATTTAATCGGTTAGAACTCAAGATTTGGACAAGAAATTGAAGAACAAAGTGAAGTCGCTCTCTTGGTTTTTCCTGCCTCTTTGCTCGGCCAAGACAAGGGAAAATGGAAGAAAAATTGGGTCAAAATTGGTGTTTTAGTAAAGGTGAAGAAAAGTGGTCAAAGTCCTACTCCAATCGGATCGCAACACTTGGCACCTTTTAGGGTTTAAACTTATCTTCTTTCTCCCAATGGTTAATCTATCTAACTAACCTCTAATTATCTCCTAACATCTTGTATAGTAATATTCCTTTATACAAAACTTCAGTTAATCGTAAAAAATTTATCGCACTTAGCGCACCAACGGGTCTTACGTCCATAATGCACTTCAAACTTATCATGAACTAACTTATAGTAAGAAAATGATTTAAAACCTATACTCACTTATAAAAATCTTTAAAAATTTAATATAGTAAAGTAAAATAAAGAAAATGCATGCGATGATAAAATAAAATAAACTAATATAACCTAAGGGAATTTTACGGGTCCTCATAGCTGCATTGGGAAATGATAAGCACAAGAATAAAATTAAATTAAACACCTAATGCATCTTAAATAGGTCGCAGATTCATTGCAATTCAAGGCATGCTTTCTTAACCTTGGTGAATATCATAGTGGGATCCAAGGGCCAATTAGGAATAACTCCTAAAGAGTAAAGATTATAAAAATTGATCAAGTTTAACATTTGGAAGTTAAACGGGATAACAACAAAATTTCAAAGGCTTTCGTGATTTCCTTTTCCTTCTTTCAGGATTGTATGTACTGGAGCAGCTTAAATTTCTCAAATGTCTCATGGGTATTTTTAATAGGTAAGCCTTGATTAGAGATTGAAAATGTCTCATGGTTTCTCACCACGTGCATCAGCTTTTAGTCACCTTCCATCACTGTCGTAGTCATTGAATGCTTAGTTTTATGATCATAATTCCACAACTCGTTTTGTCAAATTCTTGGGTTTTTTATAATGTCTTGTTTCCTTTGGTTTTCGTAGATTTAGTGTGCCATGGATTGACGCCATAACAATTTTTTAAAGGCATCAATTGCAGTATCTGCAAGGAGTACGAAATCTTTCATACTTTTGAGGAAGTGTATATAAATAACAAGAATTTTCTTTAGTAACAAATAATATACTAGCCATTCCTACTATTAGTTTTTTTTTTTTTTATTTGTTAAGTGTAAGTAGGAGGACTCGAAGCCGAGACCTCTCACTTATATTCCCTCCCCCCGTACCACCCAACTCAACCCTCCCCCCAGTTAAATATTACGCTTTTGTGATAAAGTGTATGGCAATATTTCTGGAGAAAGCTGAAGTTTAATCTATGCTTGAATGTAAACAGCCAGAACATCAGTGGTTAAAACTCACATGTAAGAATAGTATCTGTCCGTAAACTAAAGACATCTGCATTGTTTCACATTTAGATGTAAAATAATATCAATAGTTTATACAACTAATTGTAACACAACCAAAATTTGACTATGAATCTAGTGTATCCAGGAGATCAAAAAGTTTGAGATTACGGGTACCTGTAGACAATGAGTAGTGAAATCAATTTTTGGGGTATATGTCCTAAGCCATTCCTATGCTCCATGTCAATATTGAAGCTCAAGTCATATTGAGGCAAGATCAGTGCGGAGAGATAAAATAGAAACCGCAATTAAAATGAAGTATAGGATTGAAAGATAAACTAAACTACTCGACATTCGAATTGGGTTTTGTTTGGTAAGATCTCATTCAAATTTAGCTCGCCGACTAATCAAATCAAATTTGAATAACATTCAAACTCGTCGTTCAACCTCGGTTTGATAAATAAATAAATCAAATTTGAACAAAATTTTAAACTCGTTAAAATAATCAAACAAGTTTAAATATTAAGGTGTTCGATTTGATTAGACTTATTTATATCCTTAATGAAGTACAGACTGGTTAGTGGTATTATTTTTTTATGGAAATGACTTAAGGACTTAGCTGCAGGAAAACATTGCAACGGAATTCTAAGAATAAAATGGAAGCGAAAATTTTCCACTATTATATGCAATTTCAAAGCGGAAGGGGCGATACGGTGCAATTGTGGTCTAAATAATTTGGAATTCTTATTTGGGCTGTAAATCTGTTTTTTGGGCTACCTTTGTTAAGACCGATCTTGGGCTGCATTTGTTAAACAAAATGTTGATGCTAGGGTAGGGGGCTTTGCCCAGATTTAAATACATCACCTTTATCATTTTTGATAGTAATACTTCACCAACGATGTACTCCCTCTGTCCCATTGAAACTGTCACGCTTTCTATTTTGGTCTGTCCCAAAATGTTGTCACATACCTAAAATGCAAATGAATTTTTCGCCTTCTTCTAATTGTACCTTTCTGACACTACCTTTAAATATGTGGGTCCGGCATAAATTGTCAAAAGAACAAGACACGCTTTGAAGTGTGTGGCTGATGCTAGCCAATGTTTACTAGCGCGTGCAGTGCAAAATAAGCAAAAAGTTAGTGTAGTTTTAATAATGTAGTGGGCCCAAAGTGTTGACTAGTTTGCATAAACCATTTGAATAACTTCATCCGCACCACTATAGGCAAAATTTGGACAGCTTGGCGGGGATAATTTAGGAATTACAGACAGCTATCTTTTCTTCTTGTCTACTATTGAAAAATATTTCAATTCCCGAAAAGTGACAAACTTTTCAGGACGGAGGGAGTAGTATATTAATTGCAAAATCAAATTTCAACTAAATCATAATTAGTATCACAAACATCAACTTAGATAATAATTTTTTAAATAATGAGTAGCATATAACACAATAGTGATATATTGACATATGTACAAATGTGGTCTCTTAACAACTAAATATGTAAGTATATCAGTTGTACTTCTGTTATGTGGAGTTTAGCATTATCCAAACTCGACATATGATGAATCCAAACCTAGCCCAATTCCTTAATTTCTTGGGCCAAGGAGGTTAAGTTCCACCCAATCCCACTGTACGTGATGAAATTTCAAATCTGTAAAACGACAAGAAAAATACACGACAAATAGGTAATATATAAATTTAGGAAAATATGTAGGTACAATCTCTGAAGTTTTCTCGAACTTGTAGAGAGTTTCCCTCGATTCGCCTCCTCGAACACCAATTCAAGGGCTTCACAGCTTGTTCTTGGATCCACCACCGATTCCTTCAAATCTTGAGATGGAAGATTTGAAGAACTTGGAAGATATTTGAAGATTCAAGTCTTGATATATAGCAGACTTGGAGAGTTTGAAGATCCAGACCTTTGTAACTTGGAACTTCAATACTTGAATGTATGAGACGCCTCTTCGTGTGTGTCTCTATCCCCTTGATTTGGTTGAGAGACTCCTATTTATAGCTGAGCAAGAGGTAGAGGTTGAAGACTCGTGTACCACTTTACTTGTCTTGCAAGGCGCACAGTCATATTAGGACTATGTTAGTCAAATATTATCTCTTCATTTTATATTTATTAATAAAGAGATAAGTAATTCCTCGATTGGGCAAACTTATGGGAACACATGACATGGCGCCGTTTGACTGGCCAAGCTATTGTAGTATATAAGAAATATATGTGGATTAAACAACTCTAAATATTATCTCTTTAACACGAAATAAATATTTAGATATTTATCCAAAAATTTCCGAGTCACGTAGATATGATTTGGTTGGTGGAGACATCCTCGCAATTTCAATTGATTGGAACGTCCCAACTTGACACGTGGCAAAATATAATTGGTCATTTAATAACCAATTTTTCCAGATGTACATGGCATATGGCAATATCCAATTGGATAAAAATAAGCCATAAAAATAATTTATAAACCAATAGTAATTTTTGGAATTTAATTAAAATTCCATTGTCTACCCCCACCATTTTGACAATCTAGCTTGATTTTTTCACTAAACAAAAATTTTAAATATGAAGAAATGACATGTGACGTCCTTATCAGCATGACTATAGATTAGGAATAAGTTTTTAAAAATTTTTTTTTAACTTTTCTTATTTGTAGATGATGAGAAATTATCTGTAAAGTAGTATTATCACCAAAAGATACAACATACGAAATGATATAATCCACAAAATATGACAAATGCCTAGATCGGCTTGACGATGTCAATATAATTCACAAACCTATGAACATGCTCTTGGTAATGTAATCGCTGAAAGCAATGATCCGTAATTGAGTAAAAGATTAGTCCTTAATTAACATTTTATTCTGCAACTGCATATTTAAGATTAATTTTATGTATGCGCTAATAAGAGAAAGGAAATGTTTTGATTAATTTTATCATTCAGTACATGAATTCAAGAAATACTACGAAAAGGATTACAGCCCCGTAACCACTCATGAAGCATAATGAGTGATCAAATTCCATTTCTACTTGACCTCATCTTGTTGAGATTTCTCCAAGCCCGTAGCCAATACAAGATTATTACCCAACCAGAAGCTAGGAGAGTTGGGAAAACTACAAATCTCAAAGAGAACGTGCACCTTTAAGACGTCCTTGAATGGAGGGCACTTATGTACTGAAGCTTGATCTTTTTCAGCGCAACAAGAACATCTTGTATGTTGCTTCTCTCTCTTGGAGATTCCATCGTGCAGTCCAGAGCCACTTTCATGATTGAGGCTATACAGCTTAGCTTTTCAACAAAGTATTCATCACTTTCCTTCAGCAAATTTGCATCGATGACATGGGCTAATTCATCAGGTATTGAATCAGTCACCCAACTCTTCAAGCTCAAGTTTTCGCCAAACATTTCACTATTAGGTTTTGTTCTTGTGAAGACTTCCATCATCATAATTCCAAAACTGTAGGTATCGCATTTTCTTGATACTAATCCTTCCAATCCATACTCTGCAAGACATATATAAAATTCATCTATGTTCTTAAATTGGTTGTAATTTTTGATATTTGGAATTTGCAACAGCAAACAATTGAGGAAATATTACTTTAGTCGTATGAGAAAATTTTTCACCTGGTGCGAGATAGCCAAGTGTGGCCAGTGTTTCGGTGTATGTGATGCTGTTCTCCTCACCCAACAACTTTGTAAGGCCAAAATCACTTAGATGGGCAACTATGTCTTGATCCAGCAGGACATTACTCGGTTTCAAATCACAGTGAATTACTGGAGTTGAATACTCACAATGGAGATATTGCAATGCACATGCAACATCAATCAATATGTCTAATCTCTGCATCAGATCCAGAAAATAGTTATGCGAATACAACCACTTCTCAAGACTCCCATTGGGCATGAACTCAAGCACTAATGCCTTAAACTCAGGGTTAGAGCAACTGGTGATGACTCCTGTCAGGTTTCTGTGGCGAAGATTGCGCAGTACTTCACATTCTACATCAAAACTCTTGAATGCTCCTTCGGCATGTAAATTGAAAACTTTAGCAGCCACGACCCTTCCATTATCAAGAGTACCTCTATAAACAGATCCAAAGCTTCCAGTTCCCAGCAAATTGCTTTCATTGTACCCATTAGTTGCCTTTAGAAGTTCGAAATATGAAATTCGTTCTGGCATTGCAACTAACGATAAATTTGCTAGACCGGAAACTGTATCTTTCTTTCGATATCTTAGGTAAACAAATCCAAAGGACAAGGCTCCCGCTGCTATTATCACCCCCAGTAGAATAAAAATTGTTCGATGCAACTTTTTTGTTCTCAATTTGTGAGCTGAATTATTTGGACATGGGGGCACATGAAACCTTTGAGCACCACAGAGGGCTTGATTTGAAGTGAAGGATGCTGCAGTGAAGTTTATAAAAGGCCCTTTGGAAGGAACTTCACCTATTAAATTGTTAAAAGAGACATTGAAATGTCTAAGATACCGAAGGTTCTCCATTGACATTGGAACTGATCCAGAGAGAAAGTTATGCGATAGATCCAATGACTCCAAGCTTAACATCTTACCAATCGATTCTGGGATTGATCCTTCCAATCTATTATGTGCTAAAGAAAGATTTTTCAGGTTCTGCATCTCTCCAATTGAGTCAGGAATGCCACCTGAGAGCTGATTGATTGACAAATCTACCCAATTTGCCATCTTCATATTCGTAATTGCTTGCGGCAGAGATCCACTCAGCAAATTTGAGGAGAGGTCAAGCTCCAAGAGATCTTTTAGGTTCCATATTTCTACAGGTGGGGTAGAATTTAGTCTATTGTGACTTAGGTTAAGATTCCTTAGGGAAGTAAAATTTCCCATGCACTTTGGTATTGAGCCCATAATTTGATTTTGTCCAAGATCTATTGTAGCCAAGTTATAGAGAGCACAAAGAAACTCTAGGGGCACTTTGCTTAGTTTGTTCACACTAAGATCCATTCCTTGAAGCATATGTAAATCTTTTATCCTAGCTGGCAACGACCCATTTAGCTCATTGTTGGATAGATCTAACTGGATCAAACTACTAAAGTTTCCAATTCCATTAGGAATGCTACCCTTGATTTTACAATCTGATGCAGATAACATTTAAAGGGAAGTTGAAAGATTACTGACCGAGTTTGGAATGATCCCATTCAATGGATTGTCACTGAAGACCAATATTGACAAATATTGGCATTTTGTCAATGAAGTGATGAAGCTCAACTCTTGAGATGATGAATCTCTCGTTAAATTGTTGTTGGATAGATTCAACAGTTCCAGGAGACTTAGGTCCCCCAGGGAAGTAGGAATTGGACCTGTGAACTTGTTAGAACCAAAATCTACTCTACGAAGTTTAGAAGAATTTGAGATTGAGGTAGGTAATACTCCAGAGAAGGAATTAATGCCGAGGTAAAGCTCTTCTAGATTGGGAAGCCTATAACCGAATGTGGATGGAAGATTGCTTGAAAGTTGATTTTGTGTAAGTGACATAATAATCAGTTTTGAGAGGTTGAAGATCTCTATTGGTATGGAACCAGTTAAGCTATTGAATTCCATGTTGACATGTTGGAGAAAGTAGCAGTTTCCAATCTCTCGTGGTATTACACCTGCCAAAATAATCTTGAGCATATACATTAAAATATATAAGTCTCTATATTCTGTAAGTTTTGTAAATAAATTGGCATACCTGCTAACTTGTTTGATCTGAAATCTAGTGTGTTCATCAAAGTTGAGTTACCAATTTCTTTTGGAATTTCACCTACAAAATGTGGATGCAATAAAAATTAACAAGTTGAGATCTTTGATGGACGTTTTGAATTAAATGAGAAAATTGATAGGCCAATAGCAAAAAATTGGCCACAGCCTGGCACCCTTGACATTTTGAAATTGGCTTGTTTCGAAATCAAATTAAAAAGACATCTTAAAGTAAATGCATGTAAAGTTAACTAAATTTTTCAAAACCTTTTTCACTATTCTATAGTATCCTAAGAAAATACGAATATGTTTTGGCCATTAACTTGTCCATCAGGACCATATTATCTGCTGCATGTATTCATGGTTTTCCTAGCTGTAAAGGAACAGAAAAATCTGAAAATCTTTGGTAACAATTCTTTCCTCGAGGCAGTATTCTGAAAATTTGTTCAGCGGAAACAAACTGTAACTCTAAATTTTTCTTGTATTTTTTGCCTTTTCAATTGGGAATATGGAAAGATAAAAGTAAGGTTTTATTTGAGAATACAATTAAGTACTTAAATTTCATGGGTTCAGGCCTCAACATATCCATAGGTGTGTGATGTCAAAAAATAGAACATTTTAATTAATTAAGTGCCTCTAAATTCTCTAAATAAAATATATTTAAAAAAATAAGCGAGAAGCTGTTCACTTACCATTTAATGCAAATGCAAGATTTATTACTTTGTTACATATCTACAAACATTGACATATGAGCAAAAATAAACTATTGAAAATTGTGCTAAAGTTTGTTTTTTCTCAAATAAATTTATTTTCCCAAACACATTTTTTATAATATGATTTTATTTTAATATGTGGTTCTTTTTTCTATTTTTTAATATCTTATTTTCAATGAAATTAAATTATACATATTATAAATAAAGTATAACATTTTAACATCATCATTAATGAATAAATCAACATAATAACAAAATTATGAAATATATGAAATTTGGTATTAAGTTGTTTACAATTATCTAACAGGCATACTGTATTCAGTATTCAGATTTAGATAATGAGTTGTACCATGATACATAACATTTGGTAACTTAATGGATTCATATTTCAAATTTTAAATTTCACATTTATATTTATCAAACTCACTCTAAATATTGTGCAAGATATGTGCTATTTTTGTTAGAACAAACCAACTTCTAGATCTAGATCTGCACAAATTCACTACAACATAAAACAATTCATTTAATTTGGCTTTGTCCATGTATGGTAAAAGAATTAGCAAGGATCCTACCTTCTAAATAGTTGATACCCAAGTATAGCTCCTCAAGCTTCTTCAGTCCTCCAATTTCTTTTGGTATGGAACCTCCAAATTTATTGATAGACAAAGACAGCACCTGAAGTTCTGAACACTGGGCTAAAGCACTTGATGGTAATTGACCATTTAACTTGTTCATTGATAGGTCAAGGATACTCAGTCCAGGAAGACGGTAACACATGTCACTTGGAAGAACTCCGGATAGGCCATTATCCATAAGGTGAATGATTTGCAGCGAGGAAATATTGAAAATCCCCGTGGGAATGTTTCCTTGCAGAGGGTTGAACGAAAGATATATAGTCTCTAGCTTTGACAAGTTAGAGATGGAAGATGGGATACGACTAGTGAAACTATTGTTTCTAAGATTCAAGTGACGAAGTTTACGAAATGAACCAATCCACCAGGGTAACTCTCCTTTGAGATTGTTGATGCCCAAATTAAGTACTTTTAATCGGCGCAAACGAGCAATTTCATGCGGCATCTCTCCGTGGAAATTGTTGTTTCTCATGTCAAGCGAAACAAGAAATGATAGGTTCCCCAATTGTGGGGGTAAGGTGCCGGTAAGATTCATGTTTGAAATACTTAAGCCGGTCACTCTGAGATGCCGAAAGCCGCAGGTCACTCCAATCCATTCACACACAGAAGATCTGACAGACCAGTTGTTTGCCAAGATTTGGTGAGGGTCAAATGAGATGTGAGATCTCAAGGCAAGAAGAGATGACTGATCAGTGGTAATATTGGTCGGGAGCATGGCTAAGGAAGCTGAAAGAAAACACAGCAACACAAATCCAAAAGGGGAGAGGTTGTGAAGTTTCTCCATGGCTAATGTTTGCTACCTGATGGGTGAGGAGTCGCATCATATATAGTCTCAGTAATATGGGTTTGGTAATTTTTTGACAGGGATGTAATTGTCATGCTGATTAGAATTTCTTTGACTGCTATTCTAGGGAATTGTACAGTCAATTTATGACTATATATCCATGTCACTATTTGCTTTATGTAAAGAGTAGAATTTAGTTTCATAAAAGCTATAATTCTTCCGCAGGTTTGAGAAAAGATTTTGAGATAAATTTTCTCTGAGTTTTTAATATGCGAGCTGTATGACATAAGCTTATTAAATATTTTACTTCTGCATTCACATAATATTGATTTCTCATGTCAAAGTCTAATCATAAAGTTGGACCTTCTATTTTATGATTGATGTAATTTGAGGACCCTTGAGTTGCCATAGCCCGAAAGAGAGGGAAGTGATGCATGGCTAATCTAAGGGGCTTCAAATGTATGAAGGAGAAAGCAAAAATAGGAAATTCATTATTTAATCCCTTAAATTTTTATTTATTCTTTTTTTACCCCACCTTTGTATTAATTCCAAATCTTGTTATCATCTCAAAATTCTAACTTAAATAGGGTTTTGATATTGATTTAGCATATTGATCAAATTTGTAGCTTAATAAATTCTAAAACCAATTTTGTATGTGGGTGTGTGTGTGTGTGTATATATATATATATATATATATATATATATATATATATATATATATATATATATTAGATACATATATATGGTTTGTGTACGATGACCATTTTTATTCAAGTAATATTTTACAGAGACGAACAAGCATGGATTTTCATTGAAATGTCTAAAACAATTCTTTTCTGTTCTCAAATAAACAAAGTTTAATAACTAGAAATTAAATTGTAAAATTAAACTCAAACCCAAAACCTATTTCTAGACAAAACTACATAGTTCGATGATGCGCATTCTTGGGAATAATGCAACTTAATTATTTAACCACATAATACATTATAAGTCTTGGTCATTATACCAGAGACAAAATTGATTTTTCAGCAGTCTAAATTACTAGAAATCACACGACAAAGTTAGATTAACACAACAAGAGACAAAATTGATTGCCCCTCAACTATTCTGAACAATGACTTTGTACTGATCAACGACTTTAGATAGAAAATCAACTCAATTGTGCAGGAAACGCTAGAAAATTAAGGATGGCTCAACACCACGTATGCAAGAATAATGCTAGAGAGGTTCAGAAATCAAGAAACCAGAAAATAAGCACTATCAATACTATCGAGCAATCGACATGACTCGTTAATTTGCAATCAAAAGATGAGAGATGTATGCGGAAATTATACAAATAGAACAGTTCAAATTATGACTTAGTGAATTTACTTAAGTAAAATCTTCCATTAGTTTGAAATAATCTTCAATTTCCTAGTACTTTATTGTTTTTTTTTTCTTTCTGGGGCAATAAAGATTGTCTCTATATACCTCCTAAAAAAATTACTCTCGTCTCAATTTATTCTTAATAGGTGTCAAGGTTGTACAATAATAAATACTTGCTCAAATAACATATAAATTTTGTATACAGTGGTAAGTAGAGTCGAATCCATAGGGATTGGGGAAATTTGTTTCTCCTTGAGTTCAAAGTATGGGGATTTTATAAAAATATAAAAATAAATAATTAACTAAATCAAAGCAATGCATGAAAATAAATATGAATGAATCAATAATAGATACGACTCTAGTCAAAGGTACAACTTTTCAGACACGGTCCATTCAACTAATCATCAATGTAAAGATAATTCAATTACTCATTAATAGATTGGTTATAGTTACCATACGCGATAAACAACTAATTTTTCCTTACTTTTTCGATAGTCAAGGTACGACCGTTAATTATTTTCCTAACAAAAAAATAATCCTTGGTGCGATCGTAGGATTTAATTTTTCGATTGCATGAAGAATTAGAAAGTCCAAGCCTAACCAATAAACACGCTACGAGGGTTTGTTTAATTTAGATCATACATTTCTCTAACATGTGACCAATCACACTAGTTGCCATTGGTATTAACCAATTAAACAATTATGGATTTAATCAGTTAATTTGGCAGTAGATTATTAGGTTAATTCGAATATCGGACTCTTGATATTCAAATAACAAAACAATCATAAGAAATTAAATCAGAAAACGTATGAATAGCAATGAACAAAATAAATAATTAAAAATAATTCAATCTCACAGATATTTGGAACCGCGTCTTTAAGTTAACCCTTTACTAGAAGAAAGAACTTAGTTGCGCATGGCCAATTGAAGCAATTCACACGATTTTTCCAAAGCCAGCCACATAAGTCTTTGATAAAAGAAAAACTAAAGAAAACTAAAGACCAACGAAAAGCCAAGCGCCCGCCCCCTCCTCTTATTTTTTCTGCACTACGAAGTACTAGTCAAACGTAGGAGTGGCAATTTCCGACATGACCTGAAAACACGACACGAACCTAACACGAAATTAATGAGTTTGAGTTGAGATTTCAAGGGTTCGGGTCGAACCCGATGAACCGAAAAGAAAACAAGTTGATTTCGGGTCAATATGAC
Source organism: Coffea arabica (assembly GCF_036785885.1). Lineage (NCBI taxonomy): Eukaryota > Viridiplantae > Streptophyta > Magnoliopsida > Gentianales > Rubiaceae > Coffea > Coffea arabica. The sequence continues at coordinate 43,541,303 of NC_092329.1, forward strand.
CCGTTTACGAATTAAAAATAATTTAATAAATATAAAAATTATTTTATCTAACTAAACTAAGTTATTTCTTTTTTTTTCAAAAGGCATTAATTATTTAATCCTAAATGAATTTATTTAACTTGTGTGAAGTTGAAATTATTAAATTTGGATAAATAATATATTATATTATTTTTTACTTTTATACTGATTTAATTTAATTTATATTTGGTTTGAGATAAACACTTTTATGGTGTTTAATTTATTTTAGATTTGGTTTGGGATTATTTATTTAAATTTTTATTACTTGATTATGTAATTAATTTTGTGAGAAATTGATTTTATTAGAAATTATAGCGGTAAATTAATAAATTAAAATTAAGTTTCGGGTCATTTCAGGTTGACCCACCAACCTGAAATTTTTTGGTTCGTGTCAGGTTCGGATCAGTGGGTTTTCTGTTATACATGGGTCTCAACCCGACCCGCCAACCCAAATTTGACCTGATTGCCACCTCTAGTCAAATGGGAGCCGGACTTTTCTCCTCCTAAATTCTAGTTCAAAACGAATTCTACCTCTTAATTGAAAAAGAAAAACTTCCCAAGATAATGTGAATTGTTTCCTAAAAAATAAAATAACTATTAAAGAAATTCTCTCAATCTTCAACCCCGCACTCGCTTGGACTTGGACTCGGATTTGGAAACTACTACGCGCGAATCCCGAATCATCTAGTCTTGGCAGCAATTTAATGAAATATATCCTTTTTATTCCTTTTTTTTTTTTTGCTCCACCTCCCTATAATAAGCACCAAAGACCAAATATAAGTAGAATCCATCATTTAAAATAATATTTGACTACAATCAAGGGGAAAATAATCATAAATTGAATAGTAATTTTGCACCCTATCAATTCTTCTCAAATACAGGCAACAATATGTTTAAACTAACATGTTTAGGAAAGCATTCATTTACATTTTTTCACATGGAGTAACACAACACAATTAACCGATACTTACAAAAGCATTTAGCAATAGAGTTTTTTTTTTGGTACATAGTAATAGAGTTCTTTTTCTTTTTCCTTATAATATTACAAGTAATCAAATGGTTACATCAAGACAAACATATTATAGCTCAGCAGCTTGACAAAATGATTCCAAATGGTGGGACAAATAATAACATAAAATTAAGACTATACTTTCATTTAGTAACTTTTGATTACAAAACCACCTTTTTTTTTAACCGTTAAATCAAGGTATCATTGACTTTATTGTTGAACACTAAAAGTAGTACTTTTGCTTCACACATGTCAATACGCTGAGTACAAAAGTACAATAATCTAAAAAGTTATGCTAGCAAACATTGGATCAGGGGTAGGAACGGTTGCAAGCGAAGGTTATGCGCATTTTGTATACGGCGTACCTCTGTTTGTACATGATATAACTTACTTTTAATAACATGCAATTTTAAAATAAAATTTTGTAAATCCCACACATGTTGTTAAAAACGAAATACAAGATGAAATCTGGATCGTATAAATTTTTTTGGCCAAATCTTGGCCGTGAATTGCTCAGGAACGATCCGCCTGATGACCGTCCCTGCCCCAAATCCGGCAAACTTTACTATTTATGATGATTGACAGAACGAAGAAATTGATAACAAAGTAGAAAGTCTTTGGTATAGCATTATTGAGCAATTTTTAAAAAAGAAAATGTAATTCTCTTAGGAGATTGGTTTGTCTTTAGCACAATTTTTTGCCATTGTTACATATAATCACCTGCCAATTTTGTGGTTTAGCATATTGATCAAACCTGTAAAATACTTTGTTCTATAGCCAAATATGTGTCATCACTCTGCCATGTCTAAAGCACTATTGTATTCTTTAAAAAATGAAAATCCTATCAAACTTGCCATATATAATTATTTTTTTGAGGTTCAATAAAACTACGACCCTGTCACATTTTTCTGCAGGGTAATATTTTCTGGCGACAAACAAATTAAGTATTTTTATTGGAACCTCTAAACCAAATAGTTTATACTCTCATGTTTGATCCCTTGTCTAAAAGAGCGAAAGCGAGCTAGAATCTGCTCTTGGGACTTGGGCGATCAGTTGAATTGCTACTATAAACAAGTTCTTACCGTCCGATGATGACATGTGCATTTTCGTTTCATGAATCTTTCCCCGTTTTACTCCTGAATATAATCCTTCAATTTCTTTTCGAATTTTAATTTTGGACAATAGTATTTTAATTATCTTGACATTCTGGTAGATTACGAAAATTAAACCGTCCAAGTTTATACCTCCATGCTCTTCAACTTCTCATTTGAACCAACAAAATGAAAATGCTAAGCCTTATTTGGATTATGATTTTTTGTAAAAAAAAAAATTTATTTTTTCGTGAACACATTTTCTGCCTTTGATAACGTTCATTCGTGGTAGTAGTGCAATATAACTAGTTAACCACATAATATATATGACAAATACCAATCCTAACATGAATTCTACAAATTAATGCGGATGCTTTGAACAAGGAAATAAGTGTGGTTTTTTCGGCAATCAAGGACGAGGCCTTCATTCTTTATTGTTCGAGCACGTGGGAAGACTGGAGAAACACCTCCAAGAAACTATAGTAGATGTTCCTCAACTCTTTGACCAAAAAATTTGCGATGCTGTATAGCTTTGTCCCAGTCGTGCAGGAAACGCTGGAAAATTAAGGATGCCTTAGCCCCGAAGGTGGGGCACTGACAATCATCCAAAACAATGTAACACTTTTTAAATAAGTTGTAAGTTGTAACTATATCTTAACTACTTGTACATGCTTACAACAAAAGTATAATATTATGTTGCTATTCATATGAGTTTCGTATATAATAATTATGCGTCTATTATGAAGTTTTATAAGTAATTTGTATATAAATATAAGATGTTCAAAAAGTATTACATCGTCATAAACGATTATCATTGACAACCGTCTATGCCTCAAGTCCGCCCTTAGCTCCACATATGCAAGAACCACTGGTAATGTCCAACCATGCACATAATAAGTGAAAGATATGCTGGAAATTATACAAATAGAAGCAGTCACACTATGAATTAGTGAAGTAACGTAAATAACATCTTTTATTAGTTTCAAAAACCTGCAAGTTCTCGGTTGTTTAATCTTATTTTCTTTTGGGCGGTAAAGAGTTTGTTTCTCTGTAACTGTTGACCAAACAAGTAGTTTACTTCTGACTATGATGTTGGATGATGGCTTTGAAACTTGAAAGGAATAAATGAACAGAGATTTACTACACTTTGTGGCAAGTTTGGATTGGGGGCCAAACTTGACCCTCTTCGAATGGGCGTAACATACATTTTACTGACGTTGTGCTTACATAGCTTTTGTATATGGCAATTAACGGTTAACTTTGGCCGCAAAAAATCTTTTCATTTTTTGTTGACAAAACTAAAAGCAAAAGATAGCTATTAATTTTAGGTAGATGATGGTAAAGTTAAGATCAGTTTTTGCTTGATACAGTTTTTCATGTTATTCTGTTGTACCTGTTAACTCTCTGTTTACAGATACAACTACTATGCAGAGAATTTGCCTAAATAAAGTAACAATGTTATTTTAGGAAAACATTGGCAAAATGGTTGTTTCTATAGTTCAAGAGTCATAAATAAAGAATTAGTTCCTAACTTGAAACGTTTGAAGAAGATTATTAAGTTACATTCCATACAATTGGTAGTTGTTGTTGAACCTAAGACAAGTGTGCAGAACATCACGGCCATTAGAATGAAGTTGGGGATGGACTGGGGCATGGCTAATCAAGGGGGGACTGTTTGGTTGTTTTACCGCTCTATGTTTACTTGTGCTTGTATAGGGGAGTCTCCCCAACACTTAACAGTCCAAGTCCAGTCCCATTTACTTCCTTTTCCCGTGATTTTGTCTGGTATTCATGCTAAGTGTACGGCTCAAGAGAGAGAGGTTTTGTGGGGTGACTTATTAACGGATAAGCCGGTTTCGGCTCCGTGTTTTATGGTGGGGGATTTTAATGTGATTACCAGTGAGAGGAAGAAAAGGGGAGGGTTGCCTTTCAGAGCCTTGGAGGGCATGGATTTCTTGCAGTTTATGGTAGAGGCAGGGGTGGTTGATGTGGGTTTCTCGGGTTCGAGGTTTACCTGGTGTAACAATCGCTCAGGTACAGCACGGATGTGGAAACGTCTGGATAGGTTGTTGGTAAATGGGGTGGCTCTGGAGCTACGGCACCAGGTCACGATTCAACATTTGGGGTGGGATCCGTTGGATCCTTTTGCTCCTCATCCGAAGGCCGTTCCTGCCACACCTCGGCGGACACCACTCCATCCTCCCCATGCTGCCCATCACCCAAATCGCCACTGCCCAAGGCAGCCCAATCCCCCACGCGTGGCACCACCACCATGATCCCCGTACCTTGCTTTCCCATCACCGCCGCTGGCGGTGTAGCAGCCCGACACCACCCATGGGTGCTGGACTGCTCTCCCCCGCCTGCGGTCTTGCTAGCTGGCACCTGCTCCCCCTACTGCTGTGCCTTAGCTGCCTCTTGCGGCTGAAGCAACCCAGAGCCCTCTACCTCGCTATCCTCGCGGCTGTCCTTCTCCTCCAGATGACCCTCCGCCGCCGCGATAGCTGGACAGGACATCCGCCGGCACTACCACACCTGGAGGCAAGTGCGCGACCACACCTGGAAGGGCTGTGCCCCCATCAGCAAAGGCCACCACAGACGGTACAACCCCACAACCCCCCCTGCCCAACCTCTGTAGTGCCATCGCACTCTCCCACCATACCCTTTCCTCCCGCACATTCGGCCGCCAGGTTCACCCTCTGCTGGTACACTTGTTTCACCCTCGGAATCTCTCCCTTTTATGGCTCTGTTCTCAATCCAGGGTTCTTGATTCTGCACTCCTCCTCACCATGGCCCTGATGAAAGCAATGCCCGCAACATCTGGGTAGTTGCTCTAGCGCCAAAGGCTACCAATTAGTTAGTACTTCAAGAAGCAAAGAAAGGTAAACCTTGAATGAGGACGAAAATGGGGGCTAGGAACCACTACTCCAAAGTCTTCCAAATTTATGTTTTTCTCCCTTTGAAATTTGGAAAGGTTTTAAACACTTTACTTACAAATTAAACCTTATGTCCGTGCAAAAAATTTTAGAAACTTTCATCTTGATTCGAATATTATAAATATATGAAGTCCAACTCTGCAAAATAATTTATTTTTATCCCATCGATGATTTGGAAGTTCTAAAAATTCTTTAATGCAAATTAATCAGCGAACAAAATCTCATGATCAAACGGGTGGGAATTTTAGTAGGATCTAAGGGCCAGTTAAAACTAAATTGCCAAGGTTCAAGGATGATCCATATTGATGAGTTTTAACATTTTGAAGTTGAACAGGATACAAACAAAAGGCCTCCAGGTAAATTTCTAAGTTGAGCAGTCTCGAAGAGGACATAATTTCTAACGATAAGGAAGAACTAATAAGTAGTAGACATGAATGAAACTTTTCCAGGACAAAGTTATTTGTCACCTTCAAATACTAAAGGTCTTGATGATTATGCAAGAAACTAAAGTTACGGTTCCTCGAATATTCTGAACTACAACTTTGTATAGAAATTTGTGATATAGAACTTCATCTCATCGTGCAGGAAATGCTAGAAAATCAATCCACTAATGGAAGAATAATCGAATTTGTGGTTAATAAAGTTGGTGATATCACGAAAGAAAAAGCCAATACAATCAGTACTACCAAGATTTGTGTGCAAATCACCTTAATAGATGAAGTCACATAATGAATTAGTGAATTTACCTAAATAGCATCTTCTATGAATGGTTAGCAACAAGTGCCCATTTCGTTGGATAAACTGTTTATTAATTTGAAAAACTAGGTGGGGAATGCCTGTGCATCGCGCGGCTGTTTGGTGCACATGGTTGAAAAGAATTTTTTAAGCGTCTGTGGTGAGCAATTAAATAAAGATAAAATAAGATAACAACACATATTAAGTAATATTAAGGAAATATAGCTTCTGCTGAAAACCATTATAAAATGCTGAATGTAAAGGCTAAAAACATAACACAGGCTTGGAGGTCGAAATGGGGACAACTGAAAAATGTGAAGGAGGAAAAATTGAAAGAGCCATAACTGATGTTTAGATAATAACTCAGCAGTATATCCACGTTATTGGCCGTTTAATTGGGATGTAAATAGCATTTTATTACCGGTAGAGAAGTTGTTTCAAATGGCTGAGCTTATAATTATGAGTGTTGATATAATTATGAATGTTTCAGACAATTGAAATAGAGTTATATTGCAATTACTGAGGTTATAATTACGTGGCTCTATTTACATAATAACCCCATTTTGGTAATTGCACAAAAACACAACTTATATGAATTGGACCAAATGCACAAATGATTGTCAAATAGGCCCACATTCTACAAATACCCAGATGTGTCTATAAATACAAGATTTAAATGTACAAACTGTGACGACCCCACCGCACCCAGAGGCGTACCAAAGGGTTTGGCAGACCGCCTGCCTGACTCGCGCCAGGACTCGAAAACGAAAAGTAAATAAAAGAGACTAAATATCAAAAGATACTATTTACAATCATACCCCTTCAAAAGTACCATCTACAATATGTACATCTTTAGAAGGGACATTCCAGTCCACTACATCACACAAAAATGAGAATTAAAACCAAAAGTGGGCCTTAAGCAGCATCCTAACCCTAACTATGAGAATCAAGAAAAAACATCCTAGAAAGTCCAACTAGTATAATTACAAAGGTCAATTCTAGGGATATAACTCTCGTGAAGTGTGATCCCAACGTACGGCCCCTGTTAAGGAATTAACAAAGAAAAACGGGTAAGCTTAAAGCTTAGCAAGCAAGCAGGGGCAAAATGGTAATTTTGCATCAAGTTAGACATTTATGCCACTAAGATATCAAAATAACAGCAACATTAACAATAAAAGCAAAAGTAACAAAACAATGCAAGGATACGGATTGGCTCCAAAGCCAAGTCATCCACCATGCATGATCACCTGTCGACCCCCCGTCGACCACAAGAAAAGGTCCGTAGAACTCCACTTTCTTCCTCCGACCACCTAACACCCACTCTGGCTAGTATCCACACACACACACAAATGGCTCGAGCTTCGAATCATATTCGAATTGTATTCACGAAGTTGGTAATCTTAAGGATAGTTTGGACTAACTTCGACCAAACCCTAACTGGCTCGAATAGTCCGTCTAGTCCTTTAGATCGGGCCCCCACATAGCTTCACATCACACACACACACACAAATAACCACCCCGAGCCACATGCTCCAGGGTTTCAGTCCCAATACAGTTCATATGTCATAATTCATATCAATTGCAAGTACAGATTAGGGTTTAGGTCGAGTGAAATAAAGTACACACTCGCCTAAGCACCCTTATATCACATACAATTCACATTGGTGACATTTAACACATAACACATAAACACCGTTACTTACGTAGAGTCCAAAGGTAGACAAAAAACGGCACTTGGTCAAACTCGACTGTCAGTGGGTCCCACCATCTCCGTTCACCTCGTCACCGTCTGTGATAGAAGATTGAGTCATAACATAGTTCAAACAAATATCACAATGCATACAAACAAGCAAAACAGCAAAAGCGACCCATGCGGGCGCGCGGAAACGGAAAACGGAAACGGAAACGTGTCCGTTTTGGAGTCAAAAACTGTTTTGAACACAATGTAGGCTATGAGTGTCGGATCGAGATGTTTGAGGTACCTTTTCGAAGCTAAGGAAAGGAGCTACAATTTTCCTGAAGACACCTCAACCCAGTTCTGAACTGAAACAAGTCAAAAGTATAAAACAAAGTGCTAGAAGTTCGCAATTTGGGTGGCGGACAGGGTCTAGTGGAAGGACCATAACTCACAGCTCACAGCCGAATCAAGAAATTCCAAAGGCATTGGAAAGCTAAGACATAAGGCTAAAACTTTTATGTTCTGGCCAAGACCTGGATCAACTCAGAACAGAACGAAAACTGAGTGCCAAAGTACCTGTCAGAACTGTCCAGTGTTCAAGGCAGTTCTGACACACGATCTTATTTTGGCCATAACTGGAGCTATGAAGCTCAGATTTGGATGCACTTTATACCGTTTTGAATCTAAAACAAAGCTCTACATTTCTTATGAAGAAATCAACACCCAGTTCCATCGTTATCCATGCAAACTGAGCATGGACAGAGGCTAATTCACGAAACGTAACTAAACCAGAATATAAAAGCTGAGTGAGGGTTTTGACTATAACTCAGCCTACACACCTCCGTGTGACCTGAAATTTTGTAGGCACAGAAAGGACTCCAAAATCTACAACTTTCCTGTTTTGGGCAAGCCCTGAATCCATGTTGAACATACAGAAAAAAAATGAAGCCAAAACCGGAGGTCTGGGCTGCCCTGCTTTTGGATTTGAACAGTTTCGCGTGCCACGAATGCATGGTCCGTTTCTATGAGTAATATGCAAGTTTTCTAACCAATTGCCTACCAAATACACACCCTTAAATCAATCCTATGTAGCCTTCTAGTGATCCGAAATTGTACCAACAAATTCCCTAAAACTAACCAAACACTAACTACCCTTTCTAACCTAACTTCATATGTACCCATTAACTTAATCTAACCATTAGTGCATCAAACCCTGACCAAGCTAACCCTTAACCAAGCTTATACTCCTTGCTTTAGCCTAGGGTTTCTTAACCCAAATCAGTTTTTACCACTCACTCACCAAACAAATGAAGCCAATCATCAAACACAACCACTACAAGTTCAATAACACAAGCTTAGAGCTAACTAAAATGTTTAGCATGAAACCCTAATTAGGGTTCATATGGCCAAACATCAAGGCCCCAAATTCCACCAAATCAATCCATAAAAACAAGTGGGAAACATAAAAGGCACCATAATTAATCACAACTAACATCCTTGACCACAATAACCACTAGTTCATGAATCATTAACCAATTTAAACCTTCAACTAGACTTTCTTACCTCAAGATAACGTATGTATGGCTGCTAATGACCTTAAGTCAACTCCAAGGTGGATTCTTTATGCCTCAAGATGAAGATTTATGGAAGAATTTTGGTTGAACTTTGCAAACTTTCCCTTGGTTTTTCTTCTTCTCCCTCACGGCTCACTCTCTCTCTCACTCTCTTGTTTTGCTTTGTTTTGTCTTACTAATGACTTGGTCATGACTCTTGTGACTAATATGTGGTGCAAGACCACTTAGGAAAAATATTTCTTATGGCTAACCAATCACACAAAAGTACCTTATTTGCTTCTTAGCCCTTGCACTTCAACTTAGCTTTTGTTCCACTCTTGCTCTTAAACCTTTCCTTTCCTATCAATGTACTCCATAGGTTGTAAACTTAATCTAGTCCCAACTAATTAATCTTCCTAGTTTCTCCACTAATCACCCTACCAACTTAATCACCTATATTTAACCATGTATTAACATACACAAATGCAATTAATGCACACACTTTATACCATGGATGAAATTAGAGGTCAAAACCCAACTTAGGGTTTTGGAAGGTTCCGATTAGGGTTTTGTCAAAAACGAATATGTAAGGAAATCAAATAAATCTTAAAACTTCCTTTGCAACATAAATAAACCCTCATTCACATATTAACAAAATTAAGGACGAACCGGGGTCTCACAACCTCCCCCTCTTACGACAATTTCGTCCTCGAAATTATTACCTTAATTCCCGAACAGAGCGGGGTACTTTTTCTGCATGTCATCTTCCACCTCCCAGGTGGCCTCCTCCACATCATGATTTCGCCATAAGATCTTCACCAAAGGAATCTGCTTATTCCTTAACTCCTTTACCTTTCGATCCGAAATTTGTACCGGTTGCTCTTCATAGGTGAGGGTCTCATCTAACTCGACGTCCTCTGTGTGTAGGATGTGTGCGGGATCTGGATGATACTTCTTCAATAACAAGACATGAAAGACATTGTGAATTCGAGACATACTAGCTGGTAACTCCAACTGATACGCCATTGTCCCGACGCGCCGTTGAATCTTATACGGTCCTATATATCGAGGCTTCAATTTCTTCCCCATCTTAGCCGTAATCGTTCCTCGGAGTGGTGTTACCTTGACAAATACCATGTCTCCCTCTTCGAACTCCAGATCCTTTCTTCGGTAATCGGCATAACTTTTCTGCCGACTCTGAGCCGTCTGTATCCTCTGGCGGATAATTTTAACTTTCTCTATTGCTTCTTCGATCCATGGCACCATAGTCGAATCCAAGACCTTTCTTTCGCCAACTTCATCCCAAAAGATCGGAGAGCGACACTTACGTCCATATAGCGCTTCATACGGTGCCATCTGTATGGAGGAGTGGTAACTATTATTGTATGCGAATTCTATTAATGTGAGGTGTTGGCTCCAATTTCCCCCAAAATCCATTACACATGATCGGAGCATATCCTCAAGAGTTTGTATCGTTCGCTCCGATTGCCCATCTGTCTGAGGATGGTAGGCTGTACTTAGCTTGAGTTTAGAGCCTAAAGCCTCTTGCATCCTTTGCCAGAACCGTGATACGAATCGTGGATCTCAATCCGAAACTATGCTCACGGGTACGCCATGTAATCATATAATTTCGTCCATATACAGTTGAACTAGTTTCTCTAGGGTGTACTTCATGTTCACGGTTAGGAAATGAGCTGATTTGGTCAAGTGGTCTACAATTATCCAAATGGCATCATGCCCCTTTTGTGTTCGCAGTAAACCGGATACGAAATCCATAATAATCTACTCCCATTTCCACTCCGGTACTTCTAACGGTTGGAGTAAACCTGAGGGTTTTTGGTGCTCAGCCTTTATTTACTGATAGGTTAGACATGTTTGCACAAACTGAGCGATTTCCTTTTTCATGCCATCCCACCAGTATAAACTCTTCAAATCATGGTACATTTTCATCGTACCAGGATGTACTGTGTATCACAAGCGGTGAGCTTTTTCCAACAGCTCTTTCTTGATATTCGTATCTTGCGGTATAACCAATCTATTTCTATACCTTAACATCTCATCCGAATCCACATTAAAATCGGGTATCATCCCTTTCTTGACTTTTTCCTTCCACTTCTGTACTTGGGGGTCCTCCTTCTGAGCCTCTTTTATCTTAGGCAATAGCGTGGAAGTCACCGTAATATTGCTAAACAGCATTTTGTGTGACTTGAGTTGAGGATTCCAATTCCCAACTTCTTCTAGTAGCTCCCACTCTTTTACCTGTAGACTTGAAACCTGGGCTTTCCGGTTGAGGGCATCAGCTACTACATTAGCCTTACCGAGATGGTATTTAATAGTGCAGTCATAGTCCTCTAAGAATTCCATCCACCTACGCTGCCTCAAATTCAGCTCTTTCTGCGAAAATAAATACTTGAGACTCTTATGGTCGGTGAAAACCTCAAAGGTTACCCCATATAAATAATGTCGCCACTTTTGAAGAGCAACTACCACCGCAGCTAATTCCAAGTCGTGAGTCGGATAATTTTGCTCATGGGGTTTCAATTTTCGGGATGCATAGGCTATCACTTGTCCATTTTGCATAAGTACACATCCCAAACCCATCTGAGACGCATCCGTATATACCACAAAGCTTTCTTTCCCATTGGGCAAAGTAAGAATCGATGCAGAAGTTAATCGCCCTTTTAGCTCTTGAAAACTAGTCTCGCACTTCGAAGTCCAGATAAATTGATTGTGAATTTTAGTCAAGTCCGTCAGAGGTCCAGCTATCTTTGAAAAGTCCTTTATGAAGCGGCGATAATATCCTGCAAACCCTAAGAAACTTCTAACTTCAGTTGGGCTCTCTGGCCGTTTCCATTCTGTGACGGCTTTCACCTTAGCGGGGTCCACCGCTATACCATCTCTTGAAATCACGTGTCCAAGGAAAGACACCTTGTCCAGCCAGAATTCACACTTACTAAATTTAGCATATAATTGGTGCTCCTTAAGAGTCTGTAGCACTAACCTCAAGTGCCGTTCATGATCTTCACGAGTCTTCGAGTAGATCAGAATATCATCAATAAATACCACAACAAATTGGTCTATGTAAGGTTTGAAGACTCGGTGCATTAAGTCCATAAATGCGGCTGGAGCATTTGTCAATCCAAAGGGTATGACTGCAAATTCAAAATGCCCGTACCGCGAATTAAACGCGGTCTTAGGGATATCCTCCTTCCGGATCCTTAGTTGGTAATATCCTTGTCGAAGATCCAGCTTAGAAAATACAATTGCACCCTGCAGTTGGTCAAATAACTCATCAATCAGTAGTAGGGGATATTTGTTCTTAATCATGAGATTATTTAGTCCCCGATAATCGATGCACATCCGTAATCCTTCATCTTTTTTCTTTACAAATAGTACCGGAGCTCCCCAAGGAGATTCACTTTCCTGAATAAATCCTCGATCCAATAATTCCTGCAACTGTATTTTCAATTCCTTCAGTTCCGCAGGAGCCATGCGGTAAGGGGTTTTCGATATTGGTTCCGCCCCTGGGTGCAGATCAATCTTAAATTTGATTTCTCTTTCCGGCGGTAGTGAGATCAACTCTTTGGGAAACATCTCAAGATACTCACACACCACCGGCACATTTTTTCCACTTTTAATTGCTCTCTTGGGGTATTAATCAACATGGCCAAAAACCCTCAAGCACCATTACTTAGCAATTTCTGGGCCCGAATCCCAGAAATAAGAGTGGTAGAGGCTAACTTTTCTCGTACATCTAATTGCAATGTAGGCCCACCCGGTATATGCAAGTCAACCTTTTTCGTACTGCAATCTAGGCGTGCATGATACTTAGCTAACCAATCCATACCTAATATAAGATCGTACCTTTTAAGAGCTAACTCTATTAAATCTACCGATAACTTTCGTTCCCCTATCCACACGTCACAGCTTTTGTACATCGTATTGGTAAGGATGCTCTTATTGGTAATAGGAGTCTTTATTTCCAAATCATATGGCAGCTTTTCTACTTTAATATCTATATGTGCCATAAATGCAGGACTCACAAAAGAATGGGTAGCACTAGAATCTATTAACACCCTTGCGGTACACAGAAATATAGAAAGCGTACCTTCGATGACTGCCGAAGGGTCAGTCACCTCCTGATGGCCCATAGCATAAACCCGCGCAAGTACTTTCGGTCGATTCCCTGCTGCATTTACTGGTTTTGGCGTAGTCCTTTCTGCCCGTGAAGTGCTTTCTTCAGTCTGCATATTTGGGCATTGTGCAATCAGGTGCTCTGTACTGCCACACTTAAAGCATTTCCTAACTGCACTATTTTTCCAGCAATTATCCGTAGTATGATTGCCTCCGAAAAATCACAGGTCAGTCTCGTCCCTGTAGTCGCCCCTCCTCTGTGGCCACCTCTTTGGGGCCCTCGCCCCGCTTGTCCCCTTCCGGCACTTCCCTGGTTTGAAATCCCCGCCGGTCGTGGACCTCCTGCACCCCTACATATTTTAATGGGCGGCTCGTTCCTTGAGCTTTGTCCGACACTAAAGTTTCCGATGCCCGGCTGCCTTCTCTTTCTATAATAGCCTTACTACTCAATTACCCCACAATAAGTGCAAATGAACCTAAAAAGTAAGGTTTCACGTTTCGATTTTAAGTTAGTATGAATTAGGGTTTTCACGTTTTTCCGTAGTATGATTATTTGGTACGGAGTGAGGATCGAATTTGGTAGGTAAGAGTGACTTTTGGATGAGAAAATATTAAATGATTAGAAGTGATAATAATAAGTTAGTGATTAGAAGTTAAAAACCCTAGTATACGCGATTTAAGAAAAATCGGTTCAAACCAACGGGTATCGATCACTACCGATTGAACCCACCACTAGACCACTACTTCCTTACCACCACATACCCTTGATATTTTTGCAAAATATCCCCCCCTCATCCTCAACCACATGGCCAAAAATTGTGGCCATGAAACTTGGAAGGAAAAGAAAGAGAAACTTGGAAGGCTTAGGTGGTGACAAGTGTCAATCACCTATAGTTTCTTGACCAAGCCAAGTCTCACCTTCTTATCTTCCATTTGAGTTCATCTTACCTCATTTTCTTCCTGTTTTGGCCGAGTGCAAGGAGGAGCAAGAGAGTGAAGAAAGTTCAATCTTCTACCTTGAATCCAACCTCTTGAGTGCAGCCAACAAAAATTAAACCGATTAATCACTAGTTGAAAGCTTGGGAAGCTTAAGGAACCAAGAATTTCAAGGAGAGGTGAAGGATCAACCTAGCAAACTCTTGTCTTGAGGTATAATGGCTGATCAACCATTCTTTTTCCATTAATCATGATTAAATTAGGTATTAATGTTGGTATTGTGTTTGTAATGCTTGTTTCAAATGATTTTGATGATTAGATGGATGATTTTTGAGTTAGGATTTCTTGTGGGTTAGGAGTTGTATGATGCATATATGTGGTGTATGATCTTGTAAAGGTGATAGTAGTGGTAGTTTCAAGGTAAAAATGAGAAGTATAGCTTGAATATAGCAAAATTCTAGATTTCTGGAAATTGTGACTTCAGTTCTGTCCAATTCCATTGCATCATATTAGAGGCCGAATTAGGCTTAGAACAAAATATAAAAGTTGTATAGAATAACATTTTATAGTTTTCTACAAAATTTCAGCTCAATCAGAGCAACGTAGAATATGAAAAGATGAAAATACCCTGACTGCCATAGGAATAAAATTAGTGGATAGTTTGACAGTACATGAAGTTGGTTGCGTTTGTTCACCTTGATACATACTGAACTAGCTTTTACTCAAAACATTAAAGTTTTAGCCCAATGTTTCAGCTTTCCAACGCAATTGAAAACACCTCAATCGTACTTTGGTAGCCTGAGTTATTATCGTTTACGCATAATACGGTTAACTAGCCCAAATGTGAGATTTTGGTTCTGTAATCCGGACTTTTGACCTAGATACACTATGAACTGGGCTGAGTAGTCTTCATCAAAGTTGTATCACTCTATCTTAGCTTCGAAACGGTATAAATTTCACCCTACTCGAATAAGTGTAGCTTCAGTTGTGTCCGATACGCTAAGTGACGTCAAATCTGCCTTTGATTTTAGGCCTTCAACTTCATTTCCGGTCAATTTTTCTAGTTTGGTTTGGTAATCATATGACATTGAGCCTATTGAACGGCTATTTATGTTGTGTGTAATGTTGGGACTGATTGAAGAAAAGAATGAAGTCATAAATGGCTGGAAAATAGGAAAATACAAAGGGCGCGCTGCCCAAATTTACGCTCAAGGGTTAGGTAGACATACTTGCAACTTGAATAAGGGTTAAGAGTGACTACTACTTGAACCATCTAGGATATTTGTGTCTTCTTTTATCAAGGTATATCAGTGAGAATTTGGCCGAACTTGTACCCTTGGAAAATAAAATAATGACTGCTCGGAGTATGTTTTCCTTGTACTTTCAACTCAAATGGCATTTCCAAATATAAATGTTACAAATTTATATAGTTTGAAAAGCGAGCGAGTGTTTCACGAATATTCTCCAAGTGAATTTCAATTTCTTGATTCTTATTGAACGAAACGTCTAAGTTTCGAACCTTAGTCGATTTTCAAAGTTCTTAAACTGAGTTTTATCGCAGATTTGGACTCCAAACCCGAAGTACAACCTGAAAGTAACTAGTAAAGGCACTATATCTTTTGGTGAGTGCTTCCAAATACCTGATTGAACTGAATACTTGTTTTCAATACTTGACCAATGTGATTTAATGATATGTAATTTGTTGATCAGGCAAGAGTGTACTTTATCGCACTTGCCCTAATATGATATATACTTGTTTATTGTTGCAATTGATTTGATATACTTGTACTTGAATTGTAAGTGCGGAGCGGCAGTATGTACCACACTCAATCCGAGTGGAGGTGCCTCTCATTCCCATCTCCGTAATTTTATTTTAATTCAGTCGATTGGAGTGTTATCTCATCGACTTTTGGGGACCCCAAACCTACTGGCTAGTAAATCGAATCGAGCCGGCAAGGGTTTGGTCGATTAGATAACTAACCATGGGTAGTTAGTGATGTCGAGTGGAGTGTTATCTTCTCGACTAATCGGTATACTCGAGTATTACCACCCGTGTTTATTGAGGATTTTGGGCCCAATAGGGGGTGTGAATGGAGGACGGAGAGTAGTTTAAGTGGTGCTTTACTGGATTGGTTACTTATTTGAAGGTTGACGGAGTGTCAACTATGCATGATCAAGCTCTGGCGATGCAATGGGAATTTGGTTCCTGAGAGCCATCCGTATTCTTATACTTTGGAATGATTGTTGTTTATTGGATTATTGTTTCTTCTGAAAACTTTTATACTCGCTCACTTTGAGATTTGCTAGTTGAAGTATTATTGTTCACTTTTATGAACTTTTGATGCTCATTACTTTCCTACGTGATATTCGTACTTTCAAAATGGTCAATTTGTTATTTGGAGCCTCACTGTGCCTTTAGCTCATTCCACGCCATTTGTTTTCCTTACAGGGGGTACGAGCGAGGCGTGAGACGTGTACAGGCTAGCGTAGTCTAGTTATTTTGAGTTTTGAATTTGTACTCGCGCCATATCTCGACTAGGGTTGATTGTACTCGAATGTAAACACTTTGAAGTTTTCTTAGTGTGTAGAAACTTTGTATCTGGATTTGAGTATCAATGTATATATTAAGTTGGAGTGGATGTGTTATTTATTATGTATGAATGTATGCACGTGATACGAGTGAGTGAGTCCTGGCGAGAGCTGGGCAGGCGGTCCGCCGAACCCTTTGGTTCGCCTTAGGGAAAGGTGGGGCTGTCACAGATGGTATTAGAGCTCTTATTGAACTCGTGCCGAGAGAAGGTTCTCGGACTGTGGGGATTGGCTTGTTAAGTATGAAACAAAGATCTATTGTTGGGGATCTTAGCTATGTATGTTGGATAGGAATCTCTAATACGGGTGATTTACTCTTGGGACCGACTTGCTCTAGTTGTGAATTACCTTATTGTGGATTCTTGTACCTGAATACCCAGGAGTGTTATCATGGACGAATCGAGTAATAGTCTGGCTAGGGTTCTTATAGGGGATGCTTAGGTTGTAGTATATGTCGAGAAAGTCTCACTGAAGACCGATTTCTTTCTTCTACCCTTGGTTATGCTCCCTTGATGTCTAATATTTTAAGATATTGCCCTAATTATATTCTACTTTTCCGTCCGTTTCATTTGATCTACCGTGGTTGGATTGGGAGTTAAGTAACTTAACAGTTATATGGTTAGATTGTCACTTGTGCTCAGTTACTTACTCTGATCCATTGATCTGCCTGGCAGGCTATCATTTTAGTCCCAGTGAATCCGTGAGATGGCACATTTGGATGATATATATAAGGAACTCGAGATTCTCCGAAATGAAATAGAGGTCCAAAAGAGACTAGCCGAGTATTGGGAAGGGCGATGGAAACACGAATATTCGGAGAAAATTGAGCTATTGTACGAGAACACATAATTGAAAAGGCAATAGGAAGGGATCCCTGAAGAGGTTTTAGCAATGACACAAAGTAAAACTTTTAAGAAAGATTCGGAAAAAACCCAAAGGATAAAAATTGCAGGGCCACAAGTGAAGGGCTTCCATGCAAAGAAAAGAGGTGCACCTAGTGAAAATCAAAGTCAATAACAAGGTGAACGATGTAGGCCACCCTTTAAGATAGGTTAAGGAGCTAGTGGTGTGAAAATTTTGGGGACATCTAAAGAAGATACTCCGAGAGGAGACCCAGATGGAGGACAGTGACTGAAAATTGTCTCACAAGGAGATCAAACCTCAACCCTCCACTTATCGTTTGGCTATTGTGGAAAAATCAACCATACTAAGGAGAGTTGTTGGAAAAGAGGGGGAGAATGCCTGCGATGTGGCAGCACCAAGCATTGGATCGCTAATTGTCCGGTCCTATTACGAGACAAGAAAAGGACTCGGCAATCGACCACGACCAACCCTGGACCGTCGAAGAGGGAAGAGAGCGTAAAAGGTACGATTCGTGATTTCTTTTGTTTAACTAAGTTTTAGCTATAGTGAGACTTCAGAGCTAGAAACGGATATACAAGGAAAATACCCTACGTTATTTCAGAGTGCATGTATGAATTTCGAGGACGAAATTCTTTGAAGGAGGAGAGATTGTGATACCCCAACTTTTAGGATCATCTTTTGTTTAGTCTCAAAGACGATATTACGGTTTTTTTAGTTTATTTTTATATTAAACCCTTATTTTGTTCTAAAGAAGAAACTAAAGTTATTTCTTTGGGTTTAATTTAAAATCTTGTTTTGTTTTAAAAGACTAGAAATCCTAAAAGTCTAATCAAAACCCTAGTTCACTTGTGACTGACCGTTTTCTCAAATTTCTCATATTTCAATCGAAACCCAAAATTCAATTTATGGAATTGTAAAACCCTCACGTTTTTCTTAAAAATACCCTTTTATTTGGAAATTATTAATTTATAATAGCCTTACTACTCAATCACCCCACAATAAGTGCAAATGAGCCTAGAAAGTAAGGTTTCACGTTTCGATTTTAAGTTAGCACGAATTAGGGTTTCCACGTTTTTCTGTAGTATGATTATTCGGTATGGAGTGAGGATCGAATTTGGTAAGTAAGAGTGACTTTTGGATGAGAAAATATTAAATGATTAGAAGTGATAATAATAAGTTAGTGATTAGAAGTTAAAAACCCTAGTATACGCGATTTAAGAAAAATCGGCTCAAACCAACGGGTATCGATCACTATCGATTGAACCCACCACTTGACCACCACTTCCTTACCACCACACACCCTTGATATTTTTACAAAATATCCCCCCCTTATCCTCAACAACATGACCGCAAATTGTGGCCAAAATGCAAGGAAAAGAAAGAGAAACTTGGAAGGCTTTGGTGGTGACAAGTGTCAATCACCTATGGTTTCTTGACCAAGCCAAGTCCCACCTTCTTATCTTCCATTTGAGTTCATCTTTCCTCATTTTCTTCCTGTTTTGGCCGAGAGCAAGGAGGAGCAAGAGAGTGAAGAAAGTTCAATCTTCTACCTTGAATCCAACCTCTTGAGTGCAACCAAGAAAAATTAAACCGATTAATCACTAGTTGAAAGCTTGGGAAGCTTAAGGAACCAAGAATTTCAAGGAGAGGTGAAGGATCATCCTAGCAAACTCTTGTCTTGAGGTATAATGGCTGATCAACCATTCTTTCTCCATTAATCATGATTAAATTGGGTATTAATGTTGGTATTGTGTTTGTGATGTTTGTTTCAAGTGATTTTGATGATTAGATGGATGATTTTTGAGTTAGGATTTCTTGTGGGTTCGGTGTTGTATGATGCATTTATGTGGTATATGATCTTGTAAAGGTGATAGTAGTGGTAGTTTCAAGGTAAAAATGAGAAGTATAGCTTGAATATAGCAAAATTCCAGATTTCTGGAAATTGTGACTTCAGTTCTGTCTGATTCCATTGCATCATGTTAGAGGACGAATTAGGCTTAGAAAAAAACATGAAAGTTGTATAGAATGACATTTTATAGTTTCCTACAAAATTTCAGCTCAATCAGAGCAACGTCGCCTGTGAAAAGATGAAAATACCCTGACTGCCCTAGGAGTAAAATCAGTGGATAGTTTGACAGTACACGAAGTTGGTTGCGTTTGTTCACCTTGATCTGTACTGAACTAGCTTTTACACAAAACATGAAAGTTTTATCCCAATGTTTCAGCTTTCCAACGCAATTGAAAACACCTCAATCGTACTTTGGTAGCCTGAGTTATTATCGTTTACGCATAATACGGTTAACTAGCCCAAATGTGAGATTTTAGTTTTATAATCCAGGCTTTTGACCTAGATACACTATGAACTAGGCTGAGTAGTCTTCATCAAAATTGTAGCACTCTGTCTTAGCTTCAAAATGGTATACATTTCACCCTACTCTGATAAGCGTAGCTTCGGTTGTGTCCGATACGCTAAGTGACATCAAATCTGCCTTTGATTTTACGCCTTCAACTTCATTTC
This sequence comes from Coffea arabica, assembly GCF_036785885.1. NCBI lineage: Eukaryota > Viridiplantae > Streptophyta > Magnoliopsida > Gentianales > Rubiaceae > Coffea > Coffea arabica. Next base: position 43,561,361 of record NC_092329.1, read on the forward strand.
CGGTCAATTTTTGTAGCTTGGTTTGATAATCATATGACATTGAGCCTATTGAACGACTATTTATGTTATGTGTAATGTTGGGATTGATTGAGGAAAAGAATGAAACCATAAATGGTTGGAAAATAGGAAAATATAAAGGGCGTGCTGCCCAAATTTACGCTCAAGGGCTAGGTAGACATACTTGCAACTTGAGTAAGGGTTAAGAGTGACTACTACTTGAACCATCTAGGATATTTGTGTCTTCTTTTATCGAGGTATGTCAGTGAGGACTTGTGTCTTCTTTTATCGAGGTATATCAGTGAGGATTTGGCCGAACTTGTACCCTTGGGAAATAAAATAATGACTGCTCGGAGTTTGTTTTCCTTGTACTTTTGACTCAAATGGCATTTCCAAGTATAAATGTTACAAAGTTATATAGTTTGAAAAATGAGCGAGTGTTTCACGAATATTCTCCAAGTAAATTTCAATTTCTTAATTCTTATTGAACGAAACGTCTAAGTTTCGAACCTTTGTCGATTTTCAAAGTTCTTAAACTGAGTTTTATCGCGGATTTGGACTCCAAACCCAGAGTACAACCTGAAAGTGACCAGTAAAGGCACTATATCTTTTGGTGAATGCTTCCAAATACCTGATTGAACTGGATACCTGTTTTCAATACTTGACTAATGTGATTTAATGATATGTAATTTGTTGATCGGGCAAGAGTGTACTTTATCGCACTTGCCCTAATATGATATATACTTGTGTATTGTTGCAATTGATTTGACAAACTTGTACTTGAGTTGTTAGTGCGGAGCGGTAGTATGTACCACTCTCAATCTGAGTGGGAAGTGCCTCTAATTCCCGTCTCCGTACTTTTATTTTAACTCGGTCGATTGGAGTGTTATCCATCGACTTTTAGGGACCTCAAACCCCACTGGCTAGTTAATCGAGTCGAGCCGGCAAGGACTTGGTCGATTAGATAACGAACCATGGGTAGTTAGTGATGTCGAGTGGAGTGTTATCTCCTCGTCTAATCGGTATTCTCGAGTATTACCATCCGTGTTTATTGAGGATTTTCGGCCCGGTAGGGGGTGTGAATGGTGGACGGGGAGTAGTGTAAGTGGTGCTTTACTAGATTGGTTACTTATTTGAAGGTTGACGGAGTGTCAACTATACTTTATCAAGCTCTGGCGATGCAATGGGTTTTTGGCTCCTGATAGCCATCCGCATCCTTATACTTTGGAATGATTATTGTTTATTGGATTAATATTTCTTCTGAAAACTTTTATACTCGCTCACTTTGACATTTACTACTTGAAGTATTATTGTTCATTTTTATGAACTTTTGATGCTCATTAATTTGCTATGTGATATTCGTACTTTTAAAATGGTCAATTTATTATTTGGAGCCTCACTGGGCCTTTAGCTCATTCCACGCCATTTGTTTTCCTTACAGGGGGTACGAGCAAGGCGTGAGACGTGTACAGGCTAGCGTAGTCTAGTTATTTTGAGTTTTGAATTTGTACTCGCGCCATATCTCGACTAGGGTTGATTGTACTCGAATGTAAACACTTTGAAGTTTTCTTAGTGTGTAGAAACTTTGTATTTGGATTTGAGCATCAATGTATATATTAAGTTGGAGTGGATGTGTTGTTTATCATCTATAGATGTATGCACGTGATACGAGTGAGTGAGTCCTGGCGAGAGTTGGGCAGGCGATCTGCCGAACCCTTTGGTTCGCCTTAGGGAAAGGTTGGGCTGTCACAGATGGTATTAGAGCTCTTATTGAGCTCGTGCCGGGAGAAGGTTCTCGGACTGTGGGGATTGGCTTGTTAAGTATGAAACAAAGATCTATTGTTGGGGATCTTAGCTATGTATGCTGGATAGGAATCTCTAATACGGGTGATTTACTCTTGGGACCGGCCTGCTCAAGTTGTGAATTACCTTATTGTGGATTCTTGCACCTGAATACCCAGGAGTGTTATCAAGGACGAATCGAGTAATAGTCTAGCTAGGGTTCTTATAGGGGATGATTAGGTTGTAGTATATGTCGAGAAAGTCTCACTGAAGACCGATTTCTTTCTTCTACCCTTGGTTATGCTCCCTTGATGTCTAGTATTTTAAGATATTGCCGTAATTATATTCTACTTTTCCGTCCGTTTCATTTGATCTACCGTGGTTGGATTGGGAGTTAAGGAACTTAACAGTTATATGGTTAGATTGTCACTTGTGCTCAGTTACTTACTCTGATCCGTTGATCTGCCTGTCAAGCTATCATTTGAGTCCAAGTGAATCCGTGAGATGGTACATTTGGATGATATATGTAAGGAACTCGAGATTCTCCGAAATGAAATAGAGGTCCAAAAGAGACTAGTCGAGTATTGGGAAGGGCGATTGAAACACGAATATTCGGAAAAAATTGAGCTATTGCACGAGAACACAGAATTGAAAAGGCAATACGAAGGGATCCCTGAAGAGGTTTTAGCAATGGCACAAAGTAAAACTTTTAAGAAGGATCCGGAAAAAGCCCAAAGGATAGAAATTGCAAGGGCACAAGGGAAGGGCTTCCATACAAAGTAAAGAGGTGCACATAGTGAAAATCAAAGTCAAGAACAAGGTGAACGATGTAGGCCACCCTTTAAGGTAGGTCGAGGAGCTAGTGGTGTGAAAATTTTGGGGACATCTAAAGAAGATACTCCGAGAGGAGCCCCAAGTGGAGGACAGCGACTGAAAGCTGTCTCACAAGGAGATCAAACCTCAACCCTCCACTTATCGTGTGGCTATTGTGAAAAAATCAACCATACTAAGGAGAGTTGTTGGAAAAGAGGGGGAGGATGCCTGCAATGTGGGAGCACCAAGCATTGGATTGGTAATTGTCCGGTCCTATTACGGGACAAGAAAAGGACCCGGCAATCGACCACGATCAACCCTGGACTGTCGAAGGGGGAAGAGAACGTAGAAGGTACGATTCGTGATTTCTATTGTTTAACTAAGTTTTCGCTATAGTGAAACTTGAGAGCTAGAAACGGATATACAAGGAAAATACCCTACGTTGTTTCAGAATGCATGTATGAATTTCGAGGACGAAATTCTTTGAAGGAGGGGAGATTGTGATACCCCAACTTTTAGGATTATCTTTTGTTTAGTCTCAAAGAGGATATTACGGTTTCTTTAGTTTATTTTTATTTTAAACCCTTATTTTGTTCTAAAGAAGAAATTAAAGTTATTTCTTTGGCTTTGATTTAAAACCTTGTTTTGTTTTAAAAGACTAGAAACCCTAAAAGTCTAATCAAAACCCTAGTTTCACTTGTGACTGACCGTTTTTTCTCAAATTTCTCATATTTCAACCGAAACCCTAAATTTAATTTATGGAATTGTAAAACCCTCACATTTTTTTTAAAAATACCCTTTTATTTGGAAATTATTAATTTATAATAGCCTTACTACTCAATCACCCCAAAATAAGTGCAAATGAACCTAGAAAGTAAGGTTTCACGTTTCGATTTAAGTTAGCACGAATTAGGGTTTTCATGTTTTTTCGTAGTATGATTATTTGGTACGGAGTGAGGATCAAATTAGATAGGTAAGAGTGACTTTTGGATGAGGAAATATTAAATGATTAGAAGTGATAATAATAAGTTAGTGATTAGAAATTAAAAACCCTAGTATACGCGATTGAAGAAAAATCAGCTCAAACCAACGGGTATCGATCACTACCGATTGAACCCACCATTTGACCACCACTTCCTTACCACCACATACCCTTGATATTTTTGCAAAATATCCCCCCCTCATCCTCAGCCACATGGCCAAAAATTATGGCCAAAATGCAAGGAAAAGAAAGAGAAATTTGGAAGGCTTTGGTGGTGACAAGTGTCAATCACCTATGGTTTCTTGACCAAGCCAAGTCTCACCTTCTTATCTTCCATTTGAGTTTATCGTTCCTCATTTTCTTCCTATTTTGGCCGAGAACTAGGAGGAGCAAGAAAGTGAAGAAAGTTCAATCTTCTACCTTGAATCCAACCTTCTTGAGTGCAACCAAGAAAAATTAAACCGATTAATCACTAGTTGGAAGCTTGGGAAGCTTAAGGAACCAAGAATTTCAAGGAGAGGTGAAGGATCATCCTAGCAAACTCTTGTCTTGAGGTATAATGGCTGATCAACCATTCTTTCTCCATTAATCATGATTAAATTGTGTATTAATGTTGGTATTGTGTTTGTGATGCTTGTTTCAAGTGATTTTGAGGATTAGATGGATGATTTTTGAGTTAGGGTTTCTTGTGGGTTGGGTGTTGTATGATGCATATATGTGGTATATGATCTTGTAAAGGTGATAGTAGTGGTAGTTTCAAGGTAAAAATGAGAAATATAGCTTGAATATAGCAAAATTCCAGATTTCTGGAAATTGTGACTTCAGTTCTGCCTGATTCCATTTCATCATGTTAGTGGCTGAATTAGGCTTAGCACAAAATATGAAAGTTGTAGAGAATGACATTTTATGTTGCCTACAAAATTTCAGAAAATTTCAGCTCAATCGGAGCAATGTAGCCTGTGAAAAGACGAAAATACCCTGACTGCCCTAGGAGTAAAATCAGTGGATAGTTTGACAGTACATGAAGTTGGTTGCGTTTGTTTACCTTGATGCATACTGATCTAGTTTTTACTCAAAACATGAAAGTTTTAGTCCTATGTTTCAGCTTTCCAACGCAACTGAAAACACCTCAATCGGACTTTAGTAGCCTGAGTTATTATCGTTTACGCATAATACGGTTAACTAGCCCGAATGTGAGATTTTGGTTCTGTAATCCATACTTTTGACCTAGATACACTATGAACTGGGCTGAGTAGTGTTCATCAAAGTTGTAGCACTCTATCTTAGCTTCAAAACGGTAAAAATTTCACCCTACTCTGAGAAGCGTAGCTTCGGTTGTGTCGGATACGCTAAGTGACATCAAATCTTCCGTTGATTTTAGGCCTTCAACTTCATTTCCGGTCAATTTTTCTAGCTTGGTTTGGTAATCATATGACATTGAGCCTATTGAATGGCAATTTATGTTGTGTGTAATGTTGGGACTAATTGAGAAAAAGAATGAAACCATAAATGGCTGGAAAATAGGAAAATACAAAGGGCGTGCTGCCCAAATTTACGCTCAAGAGCTAAGTAGACATACTTGCAACTTGAGTAAGGGTTAAGAGTGACTAGTACTTGAACCATCTAGGATATTTGTGTCTTCTTTTATTGAGGAATATCAGTGAGGACTTGTGTCTTCTTTTATCGATGTATATCAGTGAGGATTCGGCCGAACTTGTACCGTTGGGAAATAAAATAATGACTGCTCGGAGTATGTTTTCCATGTACTTTCGACTCAAATGGCATTTCCAAGTATAAATGTTACAAAGTTATATAGTTTAAAAAGCGAGCGCGTGTTTCACGAATATTCTCCAAGTGAATTTTAATTTCTTGATTCTTATTGAACGAAACGTCTAAGTTTCGAACCTTAGTCGATTTTCAAAGTTCTTAAACTGAGTTTTATCGCAGATTTGGACTCCAAACCCAGAGTACAACCTGAAAGTGACCAGTAAAGGCACTATATCTTTTGGTGAGTGCTTTCAAATACCTGATTGAACTGGATACTTGTTTTCAATACTTGACCAATGTAATTTAATGATATGTAATTTGTTGATCGGGCAAGAGTGTACTTTATCGCACTTGCTCAAATATGATATATACTTGTTTATTATTGCAATTGATTTGATATACTTGTACTTGAATTGTAAGTACGGAGCGGCAATATGTACCACACTCAATCCAAGTGGGAAGTGCCTCTCATTCCCGTCTCCGTACTTTTATTTTAATTCAGTCGATTGGAGTGTTATCTCATCGACTTTTGGGGACCCCGAACCCCACTGGCTAGTTAATCGAGTCGAGCCGGTAAGGGTTTGGTCAATTAGATAACGAAGCATGGGTAGTTAGTGATGTCGAGTGGAGTGTTATCTCCTCGACTAATCGGTATACTCGAGTATTACCACCCGTATTTATTGAGGATTTTGGGCCCAATAGGGGGTGTGAATGGTGGACGGAGAATAGTGTAAGTGGTGCTTTACTGGATTGGTTACTTATTTGAAGGTTGACGGAGTGTCAACTATGCTTGATCAGGCTCTGGCCATGCAATGGGAATTTGGTTCCTGAGAGCCATCCGTATCTTTATACTTTGGAATGATTATTGTTTCTTCTGAAAACTTTTATACTCGCTCACTTTGAGATTTGCTACTTGAAGTATTATTGTTCACTTTTATGAATTTTTGATGCTCATTACTTTGCTACGTGATATTCGTACTTTTAAAATGGTCAATTTGTTATTTGGAACCTCACTAGGCCTTTAGGTCATTCCACGCCATTTGTTTTCCTTACAGGGGGTACGAGCGAGGCGTGAGACGTGTACAGGCTAGCGTAGTCTAGTTATTTTGAGTTTTGAATTTGTACTCGCGCCATATCTCGACTAGGGTTGATTATACTCGAATGTAAACACTTTTGTGACAGCCCCACCTTCCCCTAAGGCGAACCAAAGGGGTTAGCGGACTGCCTGCCCAACTCTTGCCAGGCCTAACGGTGCAGATTAGAGCGATCTATTGCGTTCCGGAACTTATAACGCGCGTAAACAAGTCAAAATGGCAAAATAACCCAAAATACAAAAAAATGAAATCCGGAGTCGGCCATGAATAGTAACCGACCCGTCAGAACCCAATCAAGCATCAAAATACATATACAACATAACATTTAGCATTTACAAGTCAAAATGGCATACAAAAGTGATACAAAAGTTACTACATGTATGGTTTGCCAAAATCAAAAGTGAAACGGCCCTAAAGGTACATTTAGGGTTTCGATTCATAAGCTATACAAAAGAGACATTCATTTAGCTCATTCGGCAACCAACTAGCAAGAATCATTCCAAAAGTAGTCATATGCCTGTAAGGAAAACAAAAGGAACGGTGTGAGCTAATTGCCCAGTGAGATACTATCACTTAAGCAACCAAGTTCATGTACTCATACAGCTTTTCATTTCAATTCGCCAAAAGTAAACAAAGGCACACATTAATGGTGGTGATAAAAGAATACAGGTGGCTCTCAAGAGCTCTTTTTCCTTGTTTGCATTCTTGATCGCATTTCATTGACTCTTCGTCAATGTTCAAAAGTAACCAACCGTAGATTTCACTTTACTTCCATCCCTTCCACCTAACATTCCCCTACCGGGCCCGAACTCCAAACACTTGCACTGTGGTATTACTCGAGTATACCGGAATCGAGAGTCTCTCATACTACAAGATTCTATATAACATTTCCCCAAGGATCATTAATTGGCACGACCAAGCCCTCGCCGGCTCGATTCAATCAACTACCAATGGGGTTGAGCTCAATGGTAACAATTGTAGTCGTTGGATACTTGTCCAATCGACACCAAGTCAAGAACTTTCATTTCATGTAACATTCCAATAACATGATAAACAATAAGTGAGAGTGATAAAGTACGCTCTCATTTCAATCAATTAACATTCATAACATCAAGTTCAAGTATCAAAACCATATATTAACACACAAGTGAGTAGTACACTCACCAAGCTTGCAAATGGTGTTTCATGCACTTCCGTCAAAAGAACGTCGTGAACCACCGTCACGCCCTAAAACATGCAAACAAGTACAATGAGACTCGATAACGAGTCATAAACCAATGCCCAATACGACCCCAATAAGGTTCCATAAACATATACAAGCATTAGAGGAAACCAGAAAATCCGAAAATGGATTTAGCTTTGCCCTGAAAAAAATAGTTTTTTGACCTCATTTTGCGGTAATGGCACCAAAGGCACTACGATTATCGGATGAAGGTGCAAGACCCACCGTTTCGAAGCTAAGAAACAGGGATACAATATTACAGAAGGTCATTCAGCCCAGTTCCAAGTGCAAACAGGTCAAAAATGCAAGATACTACACTAGAACTGCAAAAACAGATTCACAAACCACATTCTGCTGTAAACAGCATAACTCAGCCTACTTAAGTCCAAATCTAGAAATTCCAAAGCCATCCGAAAGCTTAGAAACATCGATACATTTCATCAGAAGACCTCAACAACAAATTCCAAAGCAATGCCAACCAAAACACCCAATTACAGGCGCAATTCTTACATTCGAGTAAAACCAGGACAGCAAGGGTAATTTCGACTTTTCTCAGGCTACGCTACTCCGATTGTCCTGAAATTTTGTAGGCACCTCTCAAATAGCATTCCCTACAACTTTCATGTTTTAAACCAAGGCCAATTCGGCGTCTAACTATGAGCTACAAAATCGGGCAGAATGTTCCCAATAAAACCCTAACTTTCTAAAATTTCTTCCAAACCAGAAATTGGTTGCAATTAATCACTTTTTTCACCTCCTAGAGTCATTAAACATCATTTTCAATCATCATAGATAGCCACACAATCATGTTCATATTAAAACAGAAAAATCACCAATAAATATAAAACTTCACTAATTCAACCACAAATCAAGATGTAATCCACAATATTGCATCTTATACCACCACTAATCATGATTTAAGCATCATTAGAGGAAGGAGAGTGGTTCTTCACGACTCACCTTAGAAACAAGAGAGAGAGAGAGCAACTGGTCCTCTTAGCTTTCCAAATAACTCCACACAACACCTCACTAACACTCACTTAAGATTTTCTTTGGAACAAAAGCAAGATTAAATGGTTGTTTTGTTGATTTGGAGCAAGATGGAATCAAGAACTTGGAGAGTTTCTTCCTTTCTTTTTGAGAGAGAGGGCCGGCCAAGATGAAGAGCAAAATGGTGAAATTTTTGGTTAATTTTGTTATTTATTTGGTCAAATAGAAAAGGTGAATAGTGGTCTTATGTAAGAAGCAATCCTATGGTGACACTTGTCACCTCATTTAATGACTTGCCTAACTTTTGTCTCTCTTATACCAATCCACTTAGCATCCTCTACTTATCTCTTAACACCCGTGTCGCGCCCCATTTTTTGAATAAATAAATAAATGGTTTAAAAAATGTATTTTTTGTGATTGGAAAATGAATTGTGATTTAAAAGAAAAAATGGGTCTAAATGGAGGGTTGAGAATGCGACGATTTGACCCAAAATTATAGTTTAAAAAGGGTTTTTGAAATAAAAATTGGAGTCGCCACTTGGTAATGAGTTAAGGTGTACCAAGTCACCAAAAAATGAATTTTTTAAAGAAAAAATAGGAAAAAGTAGTAAGAAACCCCTTTTAAACGACTCCTAGTCCACGTAGACCAAAGAAAAAGGCTCGGGAGTCAAATTTGACAAAGGGGAAGGCAAGGATAAAATCCAAGGCACCCCTTTGACCTAACCAAGGCTAGTTGCATGATTTAATCAATGATTTTCTTGTTTTAACCAAAGAATTTATTACATTTGGATGCACTACATGAATGCAAACCCTAGACCTAGGGGTATTGGGGGAAATTTCTCTTCAAAGGTTGAGTGGTGCCAATCACATTAATTGTGAAGCCCAATAACGATCCTTTGAAGAAGTCACGAATAATGCGAGTGGGATGCAAATGAATGGAATGCATGTATGCAATGTGAGGACATGAGTTTGAAAAAGTAATAAAAAACAATAAATATGTAAATGAAAATGTGCACGTGAGTGGGCAAGGTACGGTATGTGAAATGATAATATGAAGTGCATGTGTGCAAGTGATGATAAAAGTGTTCGTGTGCAAATGAAGAAACATAAAGGTGCACGTGTGCAAAATGGGAAGAAAAATGAAAGTGTGATGAGGGTATAAAATGGTAGAGTGGATTTAAAAATGCATGAGCCTAAGAAATTCATGCATATTGGTTACGGGGAGACCTAAATCGTGACTCAATTTGCCCTTTTATAGAGGGAATACAAGCGTGCTAAGGCTTAGAAAAAGCCACACTCGTCTATATCCCATATTTAAGGGGACTCTCAAGCAAATGAACCCTATAACTAGTATGAAATGCAAAAATCCTAAAATGAAGGGAAAAGGGTTTCGAGGAGCATGCAAAATGATAAAACTAAAAGAATGCATGACATGTAATGAACATGCAAACATGTACTAACGAGGGGAAATCCCTAAGGGTCTAGCGTTGGACTAGCCCATTCTATGAATTCCGACTAGCGTTGGACTAGTGGAAACGTACATTCATCCATCACATTCATTCATGGCAATGGAAAGCGAGTAGACATGCCAAACACTCATAAACACATAGCACATAACATTTAGCATGCTCGACTAGATGCAAGGCCCTAACAAAGCAAATTAACACGTAGCAACTAAGCATGCAAGACACATAAGACAATTAAAGCCCTAACTATTACATTTGCTAGCTAGGCACATGACTTCGATAGGTCTTCATTGAATGCTCCTCCAAGCCCTATCTATTACATTAGGGAGACCCTACTACAATCTAAAAGGGGGAAAAGGAATAAAATAATTAAATCCCTAACTATTACAAGCCAAGAGGTGTACACATACCCCATAAAGAATAATTTAAATAAAAAGCAAAAGTAAATGACATAAATAAAAGAAATTAAAGAAAGGCTAGGAAAGCAAAGTAGACATGTATTTCTCACGTAGCACGTTGGATCACATAGAAGACACAAAAAGGGATAAAAGAAATTATACCGCCCCCTTTGAATGGTGTCCAAATGAAAGAAAAATGGCTTCAAAACAATAAAAAGGTCACGGTACCTCAAATAGTAAAGTATAACAAAGTCACCAAATCTCTCCTAATTGCAATTTAAATGAAATCAAATAATACATAGTTTCCAATAAAGGGATCCACCAAAGACCCAATTGCAAGCATTTATCAACCATTTAAAGCCAATTGAAACATTTTAGAAACTTTGAAAGTCAAAGAGCAAAAAAAAGGCCAAAGCCCATTTATTTCAGAAAATTCAAGAAATTAGGCGAACACAAGCTCATTTGATCATAAAGTTCACAAATTCATGCATTAAGTACCACCTAAACAAATGAAAGCAAACGAGCAATCGAATTGCAAAGTTGAGGCTGCCAAGGACTCAATTGCGAATGCTAACCAAGCACTCAAACCTAATCAAACACTTTTAGGAACTTCAAGGGTCCATAGGCAAAGAAAAGGGCAAGTAATAGTTCAGATTGCAAATACTTTAGGACTCAATTGCAAGAAATTAAAACATAATTGGGCCACAGTGCAACAAAGGGAGACTTGGGGGATTAAAATGTGATATTCAGAAGTTACTTTCATGCAAAACATGCAGCTACGTATGGTTTAAGCTTCTGCAACTAGAACAATGAAACATGCTTCCTTTTTGTTTCAAAGCTTGCTGCAATTTTATTTTTTTGCAAGTAGGCATCAACTTCAACAATAATTTTGATCAAAACTTTTCAACCCAAACATCCAAAGCTAATCTAAGTATCATAACACACAATTTCAGAATTCAAACAAACCCAAATATAGAAGAAAACTGATGCCAAGTTCTGGAAAAACATTCATGCAACAACGGTTTGGCAACATAAAGTTCATTTTCCAGCAAAATGTTCGACCATAGCTCCAGTAATTCAGACTTTAAACATACAAACTCAACACCAAACCTCCTATTTCCTTTCCCTCAACACAAGATTGAACATGAAAACTGAAGTGCCAAACTCAACTAGTAACTAAGGGAAAAGAAACGCGGCAGAGAAGAGAAAGAAAAAATGCAGCAGCTTTCCCTTGCTGCGTTTTTCCTTTGAAGTACATGACTCCTAGATATTTGGCAATTTCAGCAATATCATACCATGAGTTTTCGGACTCAACAGTACATCAAAAATGATCTGCATTCATGCTAATTTCTGACCCAAACAAACCAGAAACAAGTTGCCAATATCAAAAACATTTCTGCATTTTCTAATTGCAACATTGCCGCGACTTCAAGAAACTTTCGGCCAACCAGATTCATGCCAAGCCTTGATTCATTTCTAATCCAACATGGCTACCACTTAATGAGATTCCCGGAAGACTTCCATGCAAGTTCATGCAAAGCTTACGGGAAATCTGTTTCTGCAACTAGAGTGAATGCCGGCTGCATTTTTATCTTTAACCATAAATTTCAGAAACTAGCTCAAACTTTGAATTAAACAACACAACACACAATTTTGACATTCAAACCAGTAAAACGCAGAAAGAAATGATGCAAAATCAAGGAAATATTCATGCCAAGCAACGTAACATGCTGCAACAAAAATTTCAGCAAGATATGAAGCTTTCAGCAATTTGAAATTCATTTTCCAGCAAGCATTTGATCCTTGTCCAAATATTTCAGCCCCCCAACATGCAAATGAACTCTACTTCAAAACGTGATTCTACCTCATGGCATATGTGCACACGGTATCCCAATCACATGGCAAACAAATCACACACTTCAACAATGCAAAAACTTCAGCCAACCGAAAGTGCAAGGCTGCTGCATTTTCATTTCCAAACTCAAAGGCCTTCTCGAATGAACTAGCCATGGAAATGTCATTTCCTTTTCAAAGTTAACAACTTGGCCACTAAAGCACAACTTGGGGACAAAATAAAACAAAGACAAACAGATTTGGCACCCTAACAAGGCTTATCATGTAACACAACAATAAAAGGCCGCAGCTTTACAACTAACGGTAAGGAGATGTGTGAGAACCCTGAAAATAGACATATAAATATCAGTGCATATTTTATTTGCATTTTAATTCTTTAATAAATTTTAGCACGAAGTCCAATTGTTTTTAAATAAGTATGTAGAATTAAACGTTATGTGCAAAATAAAAGAATTGTGCTAAACTACTAAACTTCTTAGTTTTGTTACATTAACTCCATATTTCGATGGTAAACTATTTCATTGATCTAATAATTAATTTCTTTGAGTTCTAGTGTTGTAATTAATTGTTTTGAAATAAAAGTGTAGAGATAATTTTTAAGTAATAAATAATATAATTGTGCCAATATTTAATTATTCGGTTTTGCTATATTAAATTAATATTTCTTGAGTTAGATTAATTTATCGCCTTAAAATAAAATACTAAAATACTTAGTTTTCTTAATGTTGAAAATTAATGTTACCTGAGCAGATTAAGTATATAAAATTTCTTGAATTCCTATAACTAATTCTAAATTAGTGAATAACGTTAAATACTAATAAGAATGTTCACTATAAGACAAAGCCTATAAATTTTAGATAAACATGATACAAGTATACTAAACATAAATTAAGGTGTGAAAAATTCGATAATTAAAACCTTGCAAGATTAGCATATTATTAGGCCATCAAATCACACTTGGGGACAATTGTTGAAAATTAAGATAGAATTGAGATTTACGAAGAGGTTAGGGGGCAAAGTGAAAGGACCAAAATGCCTTCGCAATTCACCAAATCCCCACTGCACCACAACCATCACTATGCACGGCCAAACAATTCCTTTTGCAGCTTTCCATTACCGCCCCAATTGGTCAATCCCAATCTCACCATTTCCATACGTAAACCATCTCCACACTCCACCAATTCTGGCCTCAAACATCTCCTAAACCGGCACCACACACTTTCCTCTTCCTTGCACATGCCAAGATACAATTCCCAGTCCTCTGCACAAACAAGACCTCGGATAGCAGCCTAGCACCGCATCAACTGACCAATAGAAACTTCATCCAACTCTACACTCAACCACCTCCAAAACCACGGCACCTCTTCTGTCCTCTCCACTTCACATATCAGACCACAACATTTCATTTCCACAAACACATTTCTTCCCTACCTTGATACCATCGACAAGAAGAAGCCGAGAGCTGGAGTGAAACCAGGGAGAAAATTCCGAGAGAGTTGCACCGTCTGCACCTCCATTTGCACCCAACTTCACGACTGCAACATCACCATCTTCGTTGAACCAACGTACCTGTGCGTGAGGACAAGAGCCGAGAGAGAGGGACAGACTCTAGCTTCCTTGACGTACGAGTGAACCTTGAGTGAGGTAAATTTTCTGGAATGAAAATAGTTTATCAGAGGTAGATTAAGCTAGCCATAGTCTTGCATGTGTTAATTTGTGCCATCGGAAGTTGAAATCAAAGCTGTGGAAAATTCTGTTTCGGCTAGATGGTTTTGCCGAGGAGCTGAGCTGATAGTGCAGCTTTATTTCTGTTTTTCTGGGACAATCTGAGCACCTAAGTGTACTTAGCTGAATGAAAACTGGATGATTAAGACCATGCATGTTGATTGTGCTTTCGGATGATAATGGTAAAGCTTAAGAAAATTCTGTTTTAAGAGGAAAATGTCTTAGCCGAGAAGATGATTGGAAGTGCAGCTTTAATGTGTTTTTCTGAAGTGATTTGAGCCTGAAATGGTGATTAATTAACTGGAACTTGGATGATTATTGTGATTAGGGCCTTGCATGATCATTTTTTTTATAGTTGGATGATGAAATCAAATTGTTAGAAATTCTGTTTTGGAAGTAATGGTCCTGCCGTGAGTTTGTTTGGAAGTAATGCATCTTGATTTGGTTTAATTTTGTTGTTTTGAGCCTATAATCATATTTAGCTAGCTAATGACAAGAAATTTTAGCTTTGCATGTAGTTAATTAGTTGAGCTAGAACTGAAAATAAAAATAAGATGCAACCGGATTTTGTGCAGCTCAAACCGAGGCTAGCTGGAGATTTTTCTTGGAAATTCGATGATTTGGGTTATGATTCAAACCTAAATTTTTAACTAGAAATGTTACTCAGTCAATTAAGTATCCGTATGCCGAATTTGAGTATTTAAATCCCTGAATAAGCCAAGGAAGAATTTTATACAAGATAAATGGTTGCTGGAAAATTTAGCTAACCAAATGATTGAGCTGAAAATATTGAAGTGTTTCCGGATTTCACTAGTTGATATAATTTCTGGATTTGGGTTAGATGAGTACAATTGTAGTTTGAATCTGGATTGGATTTGGAAACCTTTACTAGCTAGCTACGTGTTTGCATGTCCTAATAGAGTACCAAAAAAAAAAAAAAACTCTGTTTTAACCAAAGAAAATCCTGTTTTAGAACCATTGTTATTGCTGGAATTTCTTTGTGAACTGCCGTGAACTTGAACCTGGAAATTTTGAAGATTTTAACAATGGTTTAATTTTCAACTCCTGATCTGGAAATGTGCATTGTTTTGCTAAGAAATTTCATGAGGAAGTTGAGAGATTAAAAACATATTTTAACTCAGAAAAACAAAATGAAAACGGAACATCTCATCATGTATGATCATCCGTGACTGATGGACAAAATTTCTGGTTTTTCTGGATGATTTTAGTTGCCGAAAATTTATTCTTGAAAATAATGGAAAATGTTGATGTAATGTCTGTGACCGATCCTATTGTGATATTGGAAGTGAATTGTTGAAATTTATTTTTTTCTTGAGAAAACAATGTGTTAGAATTGTTGACAGTGGGCTCTATGAATTCCCACCTTTGAACTATTGGTCAATCTATTGGAAAACTGTTGATAGTGGGCTCTATGAATTCCCACTTGAATAGATGATTGAATTGCTGAAGTTGATTAGAAATCTATGCTACCATTTTTGTAAAACGGTGAGTTGATATAAGTACTGATTACCATGTGCTAAGTATCGACGAAGCCTTGGCAAATTTTCCTGCTTGTGCTTAGACATAATTTTATCGGAACTCAGGGTTAATGATTGGCAAAGCCCTAGTGATATGACTATTTAAAATCCCGACTGTACAATATGATAAAATGTGATTTTTGGATTGGAATCGAAAACGTGAGCAGTCGTACCGACCTTATGAACCCAAGCAAACGCTTGAACAAGTAAATGGAAAGACTATTTTTCTCTAAAGTCTTGAATGGTACCGATTTAACACCGTACTACCAAACACTGTATCTACTATTTTGCCCGAAAAACTTAGACAACATAATTTTTACTCCTGGAGTTAGATCAGCCTTATTAACTTGGAAAAAAAATGATTCTCCCAGACTCAAAACCTAAATTCTTGTTGTAAATCCCTTCCTTCCTTATAAATCGTTTAAGGCTAGTCGGAACTAAGGAAAATTTAAAAAGGTGAAACTCGATCACTTTAGTTTTAAACGTAGAAACCTGCTCGGCAAGAAAAACCTTATTTTAGCAACATTTTTCAATAGACCTTACCCTAAAGCCTTAGCAAAGATTTTTGTAGGCACAACCACTCCAATGAACTTTTTCCAAGGTATACTTTTAGCCTTGATAGTAAATATCTTGCCGACTTATTTTAAGAAAATAATAATAGTATTTTCTTCGAGGAAAAGTATTCCAGGAATATTATAAGAAATAATGTACGGTTCTCACAAGCTCGATTCCAAGTAAAATATTTTGAGAAAAAGTAAACTAGCAACATGCTAGAAAACTCTACATGTGCAAGCCAAAAGTTCCAATAGAAAACTTATGGCTTAAATTCTGATATTCTAGGATTTTACGAGGACGCGGAACTCGATCCTCAATCCAATATCTGAACTTCACTCGTGGTGAGTGTCCCTGCTTGTTTTATGCCTATGTGGTTAAGTGCTTTATCAATTCGCTATGTGATAATTGTCAAAATACAATAAATGATTTTGATCCATCGAAGTGAGCAGTGTGTACTTTATCGCACTAGCCGTTCGAGTGGTGATGTGTGTGAAATATTTACTATGAATCTAAATGTAGTTACGTTGTTGGGTGAATCCCTCGACGCATGAATCTGACTACTATGAATCTAAATGTAGTTACGTTGTTGGGTGAATCCCTCGACGCATGAATCTGACTACTATGAATCTAAATGTAGTTACGTTGTTGGGTGAATCCCTCGACGCATGAATCAAACTACAATTACGTCGTTGGGTGAATCCCTCGACAAATTTATTACGGGTATATCTCGAGTATACTGCGTCGGTAGATGAAGTTGGGCCCAAAGCGGAGGTATGAATGGTGACGGGCTAGGATTAAAATAAGTGGATCTACATGGACTATAAGTAGTGAAAGTTGACGGAGGGTCAACTACGAGGGTATCTGATCAAGCGAGGAGAATGGCTCCCGAGAGCCCCTGTATCCTACCTTGTGCTGTTATATGCTTTCCTAACTGTTTAAATCTGTTCAGTTATTGATCGCTGTTTGAAATTACGTGATTGTATGTTTTGGGGCACCACTGAGCTTTAGCTCACCCCACGTTTATTGTTTTCCTTAACAGGTTCTGGAAACTGAAAGCTGGAAGCTTACTTATGTTTTCCTTTTTGGATTGTATTTGAATATTATAACTTAACATATGGGTTGTAATGTGTTATTTGAGATAATGCACTTTTCCTTTGGATTGCCACTTGAAGTTGGAAAATGTGTAACCTTAATTCGATTACTTGGCTTGTAAGTTGTATTATGGATTTATGCATTTTATCTATCCGATTGGTGATGACTTTGTTCTTTGGTAAGTAGCACGTCGGACGTTTAAGGGCCTCGATTAGTGATTTATCATTGTTATCTCCGAAGATATTGTGGCTTTAAGGAAGAACTTATTTGGGAAAAATCGTTTTGTAATAGATTAGGTTGTTATGCTGATAGATTTGGGTTAGATTGCTCGCGTGAGTCCTGGCGAGAGCTGGGCAGACGGCCCGCCAACCCTTTGGTTCGCCTCAGGGGGAAGTGGGGTCGCCACAAGATGACTACTGCAACCAGATTTTTCCATACGCATCGACTCAAAGCCTAGATAAACATCAAGTAAAGTAAATCCTTAACTCTCATAGGCAAGAGTTATTAACAGAGATTGTCTACAGGACAGGGTTAAAAGAACCTTACAATGATATGTCGGTAGAGTTAGCGATGGCAAAAAGAAAGCTTGGGCTTGGACTGAAACCACCAAACGTCCGTAGCTCCCTCTTGTTCTTTTGGTTTGACCAGAAATCGCAGCTTTTGCCCAGCCGCCACCCCTCTCGGCAGTTGTTACCAAAGAAAAACCTCCTCCTTCTTCTTATTTTTCTGGTTGCTCTATGCAGTCCCTCACTCTCACTCCCCTCTCTCTAATCTCAGCCTTTTGTGTTTTTCTTTTGCCGTCCTCAGAAACTCTCTTTTCCAGCCCTTCAAACCTAGCCGCCGACCCCAGATTCTACTCCACACTCTCAGCCCGTCACCTTTTACTCCCCGTATGCTCTCTGCCCTCTCTAGTTTTTCTTTTCTTAGCCGTCATCCAAACTCTCCCCGTATCCCGCACTCTTGGTTTCTTAGCCAACCCTCTTGCTTTTCTCCTCTGTTTTTCTCTCTTTCCCTCCGATCCTCCCCCTTTCACAGCCAAACCTCTCTTCCTTTTAACCGTCAATCTCACCCCTTCTCTCTCTATCCCTTTGCGGCTGCTGTCCTTTTTCTTTTTATATCAGACGTCCAACCCTAAATCCTCAACCACTCTTCTATATTTGTAGCCAAGGAGCCGCCTAGTCCTTTGTTTGCAAGCTGCGGCAATACGCAGCTTCATGCCGCGTTTCTGTTTTTTTTTTTTTTTTTGAGATTAATTAAAACAATATTGATAATAATAAAAATAACAAAATAATTTAATTAACCTTGGATAAAACAAATAAACTAGAAACAACAAAGTATAAAATCCAATTCTTTTTTCATTTTCCATTTTCATCATTTTTTCATTTTTTCCAAGAAAGCAATGAATAAAACAAAATGACTAAAACATATTTTTTTGAATGTTTTCTTTTTCCTTTTCTTCTTTTCTTTTTTTTTTCTAGAAACTCTACGCTAAACTTAAAAACTTAAAAAAAACTAAAACTAAAAACTAAAAACTAGAAAAGTGAATAAAACTAATATGACAAATAAAAATAAATAGCAAATGAAATAGGCAAACTAAAAGGACAAAATGAATAAAACTAAAATAAAATAACAACTAAAAATGCAAAACAAACAATAATGAACTAAAATGCAAACAATCTAAATCAAAAATCATGAAAAAGAGGCAACATACAAATTATTTAAAATTTGGTGTCTACAACCCGGTAAATTAATTCTAGTATCCAAAACTTAATCTAGTTGGCCGAATTTTTCTGAACTTTTCGCCCTAGTGGGTCCCACATCCGGTATACACTCTTAATTTCTCAAAACCTATTCGATACTAGAAAAATCATCCAAAAACTATATCTGCTCATAAAAATTATCTAGAAAATTTTCCCACTAAAGAAAATGCAGAAAACAAGCCATTAAATAAATAAAACCCTAGAAAATGGAAAAAGTACGGGTTCTCACAACTTTGAAGTTTTCTTAGTGTGTAGAAATTTTGTATCTGGATTTGAGCATCAATGTATATATTAAGTTGGAGTGGATGTGTTATTTATTATCTATAGATGTATGCACGTGATACGAGTGAGTGAGTTTTGGCGAGAACTGTAGGGCACGGGGAAGGAGAGACGGGAATTGTAGGGCAGTTTGTTGCGAGACAAGCCTTCTCAGGGGCCGTGGATGGTGGGAGGCTATTTTAATGTGGTGGTGGAGGTAGGGGAGAAAAAGGGTGGAATGGTTTTCTGCTTGTCTAAGGCTGTCAATTTCTTGAAGTTCGTGTCTTCTACAGAACTCTTTGATGCTGGTTTTTTTGGTTCTTCCTACACGTGGTATAATAATCGTTTGGGCCATGTGCGAATTTGGAAGCAGCTAGACCGGCTCTTAATCAATAACCCATGCTTTGACGCCAGGTTGATGATCTTGGTTTCTCATCTAGCTAGGGATCTGTCCGATCACTCTCCCCTCTTGCTGTCTGTTGCTACACGGGTTGATGGGAAATCACGGTCGTTCCGGTTTATAAATGTGTGGACCTCTCACGCTGGTTTTAGAGATGTCAAGACGGCCTCCTGGCAACAAGGGTGTGTCGGCTCTCCTATTCACATAGTCTGCACTAAATTGGCCCGCTTAAAGACGGATATTAAGGTGTGAAAAAACAATGTTTCGAAGATATTTTTGCAAACACGCGGAAGGCTGAGGAGGCCATCCTTGCCGTGGAAGGGCAAGTGGAGGAGGATGCTTCAGGTGAAGCGCAGGGGGCATTGGAGCGGGCCACTGCAGAGTGGCGGCGGTGTCTATTGGTAGAGGAACGTTACTGAAAGCAGAAAGCGAAAGTTCGTTGGCTTGACTTGGGCGATAAAAATACAAAATTTTTCCATGCAGTTGTCAAGCAAAGGCGGTTACAATCAGTAATTCATCGAATTCAAGATGGGCACGGTAATTGGTTGACAGCGGAGGATGACATCGGTGCCGAGTCGGTTCGATATTTCTCTACGCTCTTTTCAGCTGAGCCTACCTCGTCCTGGGATTTGTCGTTTGCTATCCCGCTGTTTCTGCAACGAAAATTGAGATTTAACACTGGTTCAAGAAGTGCAAAACATAGGGAGTACACTCACGAAAGTAGATGTGCACCTATGTGGTTTTAAGTGATTCATTTCATGTAATTTCACTGAAGAAATGAACTTGTAGCTAATTTCATAACCATGAGAATATGTATGGATTAGTTATGAGTATAATTGATTCACTACGAAAGTAAGTTTCATATGCATGAGAAAATTATACCATAACTAACCTAGATTGTGAGAACCCCGAAAATTTATACAAGCCCTAGTGCATATTTCATTTGCATTTCTTTTAATTCTTTAATAAATTTTAGCATTACTTTCTCTTGTTTGCAGATAAGTACGTAAAAACAATTTTATGTGAAAAATAATATAATTTTTCTAAGTTATGAAATTTCTTGGTTTTGCTTGACTAAAGTTATACATCTGGAGTCAGAATAATTTATCGCCTTACCATAAAATGTTAAAGTTTTTAGTTTCCATTACGATAAATTGAAGTCCTGCAAGATTGGTAGATAATCAAGCTTTTAAATCACTCTTGGGGATAATTTTTGGAATTAAGTTAGAATTAAGGTTTTAAGTGATCATTAGAAGGAAAAGTGAAAAGTCTAAATTACCCCTCACTATATTCCAAATTACCATGCAACACAAGAACCAATTTCCGGACAACATCATTCCTCACCACTCTTTCGGCCAATGCACAACTTCACCATCTCAACACTCAATCCTCACAAACACTCAACCTCCCTCTCAAAACCGCGGCATCCATCCTTCTTCCTCTTCATTTCTGTATCACAAACCACCACCGCAGTCCACCTTCACCCGTGAGTATCGACAGAGAGAGAGAGAGTGAGCGGGAGAGTGAGCAGCAGCTTCATCCGAGAGCTGCAATCCGTGAGCTGCAGCGACTCTACTGCTGTCCGTAAGTCTGAGGAAGGAAAGGAAAAGCTGTGCGTAAGTCCCACCCATTCTGTACTTCCATTTCTACCAGCTGCAATCAATCTTCCAGCCACAACAACCACCAGCTCCACCGTCTGCCACAGCCAAGCGAACCAACACCCTAGTCGCGTGCGAGCCAAGAGCGAGAAAAAAAAATTTCAGTTCCCTTGTGCGTAAGCTAAGTCTGCTGTTGAGGTAAATTTCGGATCTAGAACACCTGATTAGAGGTTGATTGAGCTAATTAGGAGCATGCATGTTGAATTTATGCGTTGGATGATGATCTAGAAAAGAAAAGAAACCTGATGTGCGCTGAATGTGGGTTTGCCGAGACTGTTTTGGATTAATGGCGAGCTAATCTGTGTAACTCTGGATAATCTGAGTTTGCATTGTTGATTAAGTAACTAATCACTAACTAATTAAATTGTTTAAAGATTTGCATGTTGACCTTAGACCATCGGATGATGAATTTAGGGAAGAAGAAAAAATTTCTGATGTGTGCACATTTGGACTGCCGAGACTGATTAAGAAATGCTATGCTTAATTTGTTTAATTTCGACAATCTGAGGTTATAATCCTAATTATCCAAGTGAAGATAAAATGTTTAAGGACATGCATGTTGAGTTATGCGATTGGACGATGGAATTAGGAACTTGGGAAAATTCTGTTTTGATGAAATGGAACTACCGTGAGCTTAAATTGGAAATGTAGTTCCTAATCTTCTACATTGTGATGATCTGAGTTGATACCTATGTTTATCTAGCTAACAACATGATGTTTGAGGCTTGCATGAGGCTAAGTAGTTCGGCTAACCAAGAAAATAAAATGAAAACAGAAAATTGTTTCATGCATGATCATCTGAGACTAGTTGATATAATTTCTGGATTTTAGTGATGTTTGCAGTTGGTAACTAAATCTGATGTTGAGCTGGAAATGTTAACTGTCTAGCCAAGTAATTGCATGCTGAACTTGAGAGTTTAATAGCATTTTTAGCCGAGGAAATGTTGGATTTATGAACACTGAAGTGCTGGAATTTTTAATGACCGAGAGGTTGAGCAGAAATTCTTCAATTGGTTTCTGGAATTTTTTTTCCTTGGAGTATAATGGTTTTGAAATGCATGAAAAATGTGTATTTTAAGTTGTGTAAGTTGTTTAGCTATGAAACATTTGATATTTTGGAGGATTTAATCAAAAATGTTGAAGTGTAGATCTGGAAAATTTTCAAGCGTGTTGATAGAGATAGTAAAGGAATTTTCCGGATTTCTTTTGGCGAATTTCAGTTCCAAAACTGCTGTTTCAAGCTGTAAAATATTTTATGCCCATTGATTTCACTTTAAGAAATATTAAGAGGGTTATGCATGTATACCTTGGGATAACAATTTGATTATACTATGGTTAAAATGTTGAGATGGAATTCTTGATAGTTTGGAATAACAATTGCTGGAAAATGTTTAAGTTATCCTTGTTTCTGAACAATAAAAGTTTGGTTGAAATGTTGGCTATATTGTTATAAGAAATAATTGTTGGATGCTAAGGGCTAATGATTGATGAAGCCCTTGGCCATTTGAATGATTTTATACAAGTGTTAAAGTGTGATGAAATTAACTGCTAGAATTGGTTGGAGGCTTTATATTTATTTTGCTTCGACTGTGATGTGATATGAACTTGCCAAAACCAAGAGCTAATGATTGACGAAGCCTTGGTCATTTATTCCATTTCGATCAGAAGTGAATCTATTGAAAACCCAGGGCTAATGATTGACGAAGCCCTAGGGATTTTCTATTAAAATGTGATTTTGATTTACTGGCAAATTTGAACCATAATGTGATTTCGAAATGGGATCGAAATTGTGAAAGTCGTTTCGACCCTGTGAACTCGAGCAATTTTGATCAAGCTAATCAAAAATATTTTTACGCTAGTATTAAACGATAAAATTCAGTAATTAGTATTTTGCCCTAAATCTTGCCAACCGACAATTTTCCTTTAGCTTAAACTAGCCTTGATAGTTATAGAAAATAATTTTTCTAGCTTTTAAAACCCTAAGTCTTGTTTCATTTCCTTTCCTTTCTTTAAGACCTGTCCCTTGCTAGTTTTCTAGAGGAAATTTCCAAAATACGAGATTTTAGCGATTTTAACTAAACGTATAGAAAACTTGTTCGGCAAGAAACATTATTTCACGTAAAATTTATTTAGTAACACTTTTACAAGAAAAGTAATATTAAAGAAACTTTACAAAGTATTTTACTAGTTTTAATACTACATGGTTTGTTGAATTATTCCAAGAAAATAAACTAGCTATACTAAGAATAATTTTTCCTACATAATCCTAGAACTAGTATAGCCCACTTATAGTTAAAATTTGGTATTTTAGGATTTAGCGAGGACGCAGATTTTGATTCCCAGCTTGATCAGTAACTTCACTCTTGGTGAGTGTCCCTGCTTGTTCTATTCCTACCTGATTTAAGTGCTTTCTTGACTTGATATGTGATAATAGCAAAAATGGTTTCTGATCCATCGAAGTGAGCAGTGTGTACTTTATCGCACTAGCCTTTCGAGTTGTGACTTGCGTGAAACATTTTTTTTTCGTGAATCTAAATGTAGTTGCGTCGTTGGGTGAATCCCTCGACTCGTGAATCCAACTGCAGTAACGTCGTTGGGTGAATCCCTCGACTAATTTCCTGAGGGTATACTCAAGTATACTGCTCCCAATTTTCTAAGGGTATATCTCGAGTATACTGCTTCCTTTATCTTGTCGTGCGGGCCCGGAGCTGGGGTATGTCTGGTGGCCGGAGTAAGAAAAATAAGAGAATCTACATGGACCGCAAGTAGTGAGAGTTGACGGAGGGTCAACTACGATAACTTTTGATCAAGCGAGGCAAATGGCTCCTGAGAGCCCCTGTATCCTACCTTGTGCTGTTATACGCTTTTCTAGTTGTTTACTTCAGTTGAAATCAATACGTGTTAGTTGTTTTATTTAATTGCATGTTTTGGGGCACCACTGAGCTTTAGCTCACCCCACGTTTATTTGTTTTCCTTGACAGGTTCTGGCGATTGAAAGCCTTAGAACGTGTCTGTGTTTATTTTTGAATATAAGTGAATACTATGACTTCTTTTGTGGGTTGTATTATGTTCCAGACTTGAATGATGTACCTCTTATTTTGGAATTGCCACTTGAAGCTGGAAAATGTGTAAACCCTAATTCGAGCGTTTGGCTTGTAAGTTTGTATTAGTGATGTATGTAATTATCTATCCGGAATTGTACGACTTTATACCTTGGTAGGTAGCACGTGGGATGTTTAAGAGCCGTCGATTGGCTATTTTAAATTACTGCTATCTCTGAAGTAAATGTGGATTTAGTAACTGTCTATTTCGGCAGAATCGTTATGGAATGAATGAGGTCATTCTTCTAAAGGATCTAGGTTAGTGTGCTTGCGTGAGTCCTGGCGAGAGTTGGGCAGACGACCCGCCAACCCTCTGGTTCGCCTTAGGGGGAAGTGGGGTCGCCACATAGATAGTAGTATTCAATTATCCAAATATAGCACTTGCATGAGTAGTTAGGGATACCACAGCCTAAAGAGCTTTCATTTGTTATTTTCTTGCATAAGTTCAGTAGGTTTTACTTGTTATAATTCATTGATAGTCTGAATAATAGAGAAACTTTAACAGTGCCGGTAATTGCAATCTTCCTTATGGGATCGACCCTTAATACCTTATACTCGCTCACGATTCATATACTTGCGATAAATCGCCTATGGGGTAGGTATGAGTTTATAAATGTAAAACTTGATTAGGATGAATTTAATGTTATATGTATACCCTACGCCCGTCAAGTTTTTGGCGCCACTGCCGAGGAAGATTTGGCAATATTGGTGTGAAGAGCAACTTTATTGGTTTAGACATTTTATTAGTTATAGTGTGAATGTTATTTTCTATAATTTTAGTGTTTTATGTGTGTGTGTGTTTTATCACCTATTTTTCTTACTAATCTTGCTATTAAGTTGTTTAAAAGCAATTTTAGGTGATGAGAAGGAAAGATCAATTTGGAGAACAATGCTTGAGAAATGGAAGTTTGGCAATGGATGGTTACCAAATGCAAAGCTCTTTCAACAGAGGTAACCAAGAATTTACTGAATGTATGTCTTTTGAAGATGGTTTAAGATACTTAAAGAATAAATTTGATGTTATGATGTTACAAGTTCAAATGGACACAATTATGCATGAAATTAAGTAAGGGAGGAATGTCAATGCTTTTAATTCTTATCATGTGATTTGTGACTTGTGTGGAAGTTATCATGCTACTAATACATGTATGCAAGCACAAAATGTAGATTATTATGATGAATTAGAGCATTATAATCCCTGTTTTGATCGATATAGTGCTAATTGGAGTAATTCTCCTGCTTATGGTTGGGATAATCAATGTACTTATAGTGATTATTCATATTTTTATGATTACCAACCTAAAAGTGTCCAATATGAATCAAAACCATCTTGGGAATTGGCAATAGAGAAGTTAGCTAATGCACCTCTACCTTGGGAATTAGAAAGTGAACCATTAACTAATGATTCTAATGCATCTTGGGAGCTAGCTGTAGAAAATTTTTCTAATCAATTTGATTTAGCAATAGAAAAACTAGCAAATGCAACTTCCGACCGTTTTGATAGGATTGAGAAAAGAATAGATGAAGTAGCTTCTCACTTTGGTAGAATACATGAGCAATTGAATGCATTGTGTGAAATTATTTCCTCGAATGATATGCAAAATGGCCCTATTATGAATGGTGGGAATGTTGTATGTGACAATGGATTAAATTTTGATCAAAATGATGCATCTAACTTGTGTTTCAATGAAGAAATGTCCATTTCACATGATAATATCTTTGGAGCTAACTTTGAATCTCAAGAGGTGAGCTTTAATGACTCATTTTTCACCCCTCTTGAGGAGTGTATTAAAAATACAGTTTTAAAGGTATTCCTGCCCAAGATACTCTCATGGCATTTCCTTTGGTGAAGTTTCAAGTGGTACATATTCAATGTAATATCTATGAAACACTTGGAATAGGTAAGTCACTTTCATTTCTCACATCATTAGAACATGTGACTTTTGTTATAAAGTCACCTTTTAATGATCCACCACGTCCTTTAATGGTGGATTATTCATTAACTAAAACTCCTTGATAATGAGGTGATATAGTCAAACTAATGACTATAAAGAAGCGCTTGTTGGGAGGCAATCCAATGATTTCTTGTTTTTAGTAAGTTTTAGTTATTTAACCAGTGTTTTTGTGTGTTTTGTAGGTGGTAATGGCAAGGGTTCATGCAAATGATTTCAATTGCAAAGTGTCTATATTGAGGCAAAAAGGGAGTTTTCATGTTCATTTGCTGCATTTCATGCATTTAAAGTGTTTCATGTTAAAGTTATATTCATGCATGATCATGTATTTTCAAGTGTATTTGGGTTAGAAAGACACATTTTCAATATTAAACTTGGATTTTATTCAAAGGACATGAAAGTAGGTGGAATGTGAAAGGTTGGCCAAGCAAATTTGGAGGAAAAACTGCAGAAAATAGCTTTTTCTGTAGCAAATCCGGCCAAATATTGGCCGGATTAAAGGCCGGATAGTCAGGGGAGAAAGAAAATTTTTTTCGGGCTCACTAGCCAAAATCCGGCCGAATTGTAATAAAAAACAAAAAAACCACTGTAGCAAATCCCGCCAATAATCCCTCCAATTTCTAGCCGGATTATGAACAGTAACCAGCGTAAGATGAATCCGTTTCACAGATTCCTCTCAATTTTTCTCCCTTCTTTTTCAACCCAACTCACATACTAACACCTCAAACACACACCACTCACTAAAACACCATTTTTCACCATTTAATCTTCAAATAACCTTCACCAAATCACTTTCTCCCATCCTCTAAAGTGAATTTCATAGTTCATATTCTTTCAAAAACAACTTTAAAGTAGTTTCAAGCTTACCATTAGTTAGGGTTCTACCTTCTTGAAATCACTCAATTGAGGTCAAATTAGAGTAAGTTTCTTGGGGATTTTCACATCATATTCATCACTTAACATCACCAAACCAATTTGAGGTAACAATTCTTCACCTAACTTTGTTAGTTGAATTTTGTCATGATTGAATATTTTCTATTTTTAGGCAATTTTTATATGTGAAGTTAGGTGTATTTATTTGAGTTTATTGATGCTATTGGTGATTGTTAGTGATAAATAAATTTTGTAATTTGCATTTATTGTATTTATTTGGTGAATTATTGCTTGTTTATGATTAATTTGGCTTGGTAACAAAGTTGCACATTAAGTAACCAAATGTAGCATTTTAATTAGTTTAGTGGGAGTTTTTGATATTCATGTGAGTAATTTAGATTACCTAATGAATTAAAAGGTGCTTGATTGAATAATTTCTTGAATTCTTAGGTAATTTTAAAAGAAGAGGTGAATTGAAGATGGCCTTAATTGATGAAATTCATAAATGCACTTACAATTTTTGTGGTTCAATAGTTTTTAGTATTTGATGAATTCCCACGAAGGTCATTTATATTTTGGTTTGGTGTGTTTGCCTCCATTTTGAGATTACTTTTGTACTTGAGGGGATTTGGTCATTGATAACAAAATGTATTAATGGAACTTACTTTGTTCGTAATGGTGGATTTATTGTGTGAAATTAGTTTTCCTTTGCTTTGGATACTGTTAGGCCCGAAAATAACCATATTTTTCAGGCGATCACACAATGGAGCAGTTGATGAGAAAGCACAAGTGCTTGTGAGTAGAAGAGATAAACAAAGTACAGATTTCAAATGTAACAATAAGTAAATAAAAAGGAAAGAATAGCAAACCAATTAACTACCCAACTCCTCTTGAGCTTGTAGGTTAATTCAAACAAACTACTTCAAGTTGATGAATTACAATCACTCTTGTGTACAAAGGAAGGTTCACCTCCTCCTTGCCCCGAACTCCATTCGGTCAAGCCAGAACGTTTTACTATCCCTCAGGACAACCCTCACAGAACTACACTCATGAAGTATTCACTCACAAATGAAAAGCTTACAATGAACCTCACACCACTAAGATTACAAATCTTTTTTGAAGAGTATTTTCTCACCAAAATCACTCTAAATCTTTTGTATTTTCAGTGTGCAAAAGTTGTTTGAAGTATCTGACCAACCACTATTTATATAGGATCAAGAAAGTGCCTCATTAATGTTTCCAATAGATAGAAAGTAACTGAAGAGTCAACTAGCCGTTGGAGTGTCGGACGTCCGATAGCCTTGTTTTATGCGTCTGACAGCAGGCAGTGAGTTTAAGAGATTTTCTTCAATTCTTTCGGACGTCCGGTGCAAGCTTTTTGTGCGTCCGACAGCAAACAAAGAGATTTGAAAAATTATCTTGTTTCTAGCGGACGTCCGATAGAGACATATACAGCGTCCGATAGTTTTGTCGACTTCGAAGGATCCTATCGCACGTCCGAAGCATGCGTCCGAAGTTGTGCAATAATTATCGAATGTCCGGTACTGTCTTCTTAAGCGTCCGACAAGTTCAGCATACTCTGTCTTTTTCAAATGTGCTTAATATTTGAACCTGATTTGTTTCATTTCTGAAAAAGCCTTTGAGGAGATGTTAGCAACATCCATTTGTTTTTTAATCATCAAAAGCTAGGGATCAAGGTCAACATCCTCCCCCTTTTTGATGATGACAAAACAATGGATGGAAGAAAGAAAAAAATTGAGCATATAAGCATAAGCTCCCCCTCACACAATGCATCTAAACTTATGAATTCAGAATAACTCCCCCTTACACATAGCATCCATATCTCCCCCTTTTTGTCATCATAAGGTGAGAGTAAAAATCTCATACCGTAATCCAGCAACAATAACAGGGAATCCAACATTCCAAACAAAAACAGAGAAATGATACCAGAAATCAGCAATCACCAATATACCAACATATCACAGAGAGTTTAACAAATCAAATCATCATTCAATCAGAATTATTCTTTTTTTTCTCCCTTTTTGACATCATATAAATTCAGTAATATTCAAAAACATCAAGAAAAAACTCAGTTCTAAGCATCAGAAACATCAAAAAAGAATTACAGAAAAGCATTATGAACAAGAATCTCATCAATCTTACCAATATCTCCTACTTGTTAGAGTTAGCATCATGTCTAACTATCCACATGCATTTCATGCCTTTTTTATATTCTTTCTCACATAACAATCACTTTTCATGTGACTTTTTTGACAACAGAAATTACACATAATCAAGGAGTTATTCACATGAACGGGTTTAATAAATCTTACTTGTCTTCTCTTATAAATAGCAAATTCGTTAGAATTAGAATTCAACCTATTCTTTTGAAAACAGACTTGTTTCTTGTGTTTAAGCAACTCATTTAGACCATCCATTCTTCTTTTCAAATCACCTTGTTCCTTTTTGAACAATTTACAAAACTTTGTTTTTCTATCAAGTTCAAAGTGTAAAGCAGTCTCACTCTTTTTGAAATTATTATTTTCAGCTTTCAACTTTTTATTTTGTTGAAAAAGATTTGCATTATCTCGAAGCAAAAAACTAATTTTCTGTTTTAACTCCTTGTTTCTAGCATAGGATTCTTTCAAACTATCATGCAATTTTATAATTAAAGATTCAAGATCATCATCAATTTCATCATCACTTTCAAATTGAGAGTTACAAGATGTTCATCATCTCCAATGGCCATAAAAGCCAATTGAGCAGATTCTTCATCCTCTTCAATTTCACCATCGGAGTTGCACTCATTCCATGTGAATTGAAATTTGTTGAATCTTGGTTTTCTTTCTTCTTTCTTCTTCATCACTGGACACTCAATTGCATAGTGTCTAGGTTGTCCGCATTCAAAGCACTTATCAGTTTACTTTTTGTTGAACTCTAACTTTCCTTTGTTTCTCAAGTTGTTGGACTGATTCGGGAAAGAGTTGCTAAGTCTACCTTTTCTGAATCTCCTCTTGTTGAGTATTCTTTTGAAGCCTCGTGTGATGAGTGCAATATCACTATCATAACCTTCCATGTCATCTTTACTCATGGAGGCTGTATCATCTTCATCTTGTGAAGCCTTTAGAGCAATATTCTTTCTCACTTTTGTGTTTTCTTCTTCCTGCACCTTGGACTTGAGTTTTAGCTCATAAGAAGTCAGTGAATTAATGAGAGATTCAATAGGCAAGGTATTTAGATCTTTGGCTTCCTTAATGGCAGTTACTTTACTCCCCCAATCCTTCGATAAAGCATTCAGAATTTTTCTCACCTAGAGAGTATTCCTTTTCCAATACCTCCAAATCCTTAATAAGGTCATTGAATCTACAATATATCTCATCAATATTTTTATGAGGTTGCATCTTAAAAGATTCATACTTTGTAACTAGAATGGACTTTTTTTGTTCTCTAACATTCTCACTACCTTCATGAATTTCTCTCAGTTTATCCCAAATTTTCTTGGCTGACTTGCAGCCTTTGACTCTAATAGATTCATTTGAGTCTAAAGCACAATATAACACATTCATGATTTTTGCATTTAATGTGAGATGAGTTCTATCCGCAGCAGTCAGTTCACTTCTTATTTTTCGTCTAGATCTCTGAGTATTTTCATCTATAAGAGAGGCATCATATGGACCTTCACTAATAATAAACCATAATTCAATATCAATAGATTGCAAAAAAATAATCATTCTTTCTTTCCAACTCACACAATTTGACCCATTAAACATAGGTGGTCTAATGACAGAATGTCCTTCAAAAAACATAGCATTGTTGGTTGTCATCTTTACTCCAAAGCCGATTGAGCTTAATTTCTAGGAGACCAAGCTCTGATACTAATTGTTAGGCCCGAAAATAACCCTCTTTTCTAGGCGACCACACAATGGAGCAGTCGATGAGAAAGCACAAGTGCTTGTGAGTAGAAGAGATAAACAAAGTACATATTTCAAACGTAACAATAAGTAAATAAAAAGGAAAGAATAACAAACCAATTAACTACCCAACTCCTCTTGAACTTGTAGGTTAATTCAAACAAGCTATTTCAAGTTGATGAATTACAATCACTCTTGTGTACAAAGGAAGGTTCACCTCCTCCTTGCCCCGAACTCCACTCGATCAAGCCAGGACGTTTTACTATCCCTCAGGATAACCCTCACAGAGCTACACTCATGAAGTATTCACTCACAAATGAAAAGTTTACAATGAACCTCACACCACTAAAACTACAAATCTTTTTTGAAGAGTATTTTCTCACTAAAATCACTCTAGATCTTTTGTATCTTCAGTGTACAAAAGTTGTTTGAAGTATCTGACCAACCACTATTTATATAGGATCAAGAAAGTGCCTCATTAATGTTTTCAACGGATAGAAAGTAGCTGAAGAGTCAACTAGCCGTTGGAGTGTCGGACGTCCGATAGCCCTGTTTTATGCGTCCGACAGCAGGCAGCGAGTTTAAGAGATTTTTTTCAATTCTTTCGGACGTCAGGTGCAAGCTTTTTGTGCATCCGACAGCAAACAAAGAGATTTGAGAAATTATCTTGTTTCTATCGGACGTCTGGTAGAGACATATTCAGCGTCCGATAGTTTTGTTGACTTCGAAGGATCCTATTGGACGTCCGAAGTTGTGCAATAATTATCGGACATCCGATACTATCTTCTTGAGCGTCCGACAGGTTCAGCATACTCTGTCTTTTTCAAATGTGATTAATCTTTGAACCTGATTTGTTTCATTTCTGAAAAAGCCTTTGAGGAGATGTTAGCAACATCCATTTGTTTTGTAATCATCAAAAGTTAGGGACCAAGGTCAACAGATACTAATGCATATATTTGATTAGCAAAGATTAACTCATTTCATGTTTTTATCCCTTGAACATTGTATGGTTCCACATGCTTGCTCATTTTTCCTTTTTCCTTGAATTGCATGTTTTTGTTGATTGCAACCTTTTATTTTTAAGAAGTTGATTTGTTTTGATTTTGTCTTTTTCCAGGGTGCAATAATTAAACTCTCCATTCTTTCCCAAATAAGGTTGGATCACTTGGCCATGGATTTGGACTGCGCAAGTTCATATGAGTATTATTTTTTTTACTCTTTATTTATTTTTCTTTTCTCACATTGATGACAATGTGAAGCTTAAGTGTGGGGAGGAAATATTTGAACTTGCAAATACTTTCTATGTGATGATATTTTGTGGATTTAAATGTTTAGAAATATTGGAATTGTGTTTGAATTATTTGCCATGTGGATAATTTGCCTGAAATTGGGTTTGTTGGTAGGGAGTTTTCATCCATTTATGAGGAGAAACTCGGTAAAAAATTTTCTAAAATCTTTTTCAATATTTCACTATGGCCCAAAAGTTCTTCAAATTTTTGCATTTTCATTCAAAAAGGGCTAATTTGTTCCAACTTTAAATGTTTAAATTCTTCCAATTGTTGAAAGTTTATGTGTATTTTGGAAGATTTAGTCCTCATTTAACTTGGAAATGATTATTATGCAATTATGATTTTTTGCATTTTAGAAAGTATATTTGGTAAAATGAGAAAAATTATGCCTATAATTTTACATATTTAACGAGATTTCTTCTCTTTACTTAATTTTGCAAGTAAGTGATTGATATAGTCAAAAAAGGTTATACTTCTCCTTTGATTATTTTTATATAATTTTCTATGAGCGAAAAATCTATTTATTGTCTTATAAAAAAAGAAAAAAAAAAGTAAATAAAAATTGTTCTACTCCAATGATTCTCGTACCGAGTAACCGGGGGTTGACATCTACAAATGTCGACATTCGCGTAAAATGGTATTTAAATTAAGGGTATGCATAGCAACTTGAATAAATGAAATGTTAAGTACCGAAGATCTTCACCTAAAAGTGTCGATTTTTGCGTCAAAAGGCATTTTCACTATTTAAGTAAAATTAGTGTGAATAAATCTCTCTTAGTTGTAAAATAATAATAAAAAAAAAGGATGATTATAGGAGAAGAAATGCTATAAATTGACTATATGATTTGTTTATTTGTGAAATTAGGTTAGGGTGAGAGATTAAGTTTAACTTGTTAAATTAGGGTATAATTATTTTTCCTTTACTTGATATTATGAGTATTTAGTGTAATTTGAACAATTGTATAATGATTATTTTCCAAGTCTTGATTAATTAAATTTGATAAAAGTACATATATTGTTTTACTTCTTGAATCATTATAACTGATTATGTATGGATTGCTTGAGGACAAGCAATGATTTATGTATGGGAGAGTTTGATAAGTGACTAATTTACGTTTTAATTGTATGACATTTTATATTATTTTTAGTCACTTTGGGTTATATTACTGGAAGAAAATGAATCATTTTGGCTATAATTGGTGAAAAATGCTTTTAAGTAATTAAATGACGTTTTTATCACTTTTTACTTAGATTTTGTGCATTTTGACAGTTTTGACATATTTTCATATTTTAGCTATAACGTGAGTTACAATAATCGGATTGAGATGATTCTTAAACCAATTTGAAGATAAGAGATAGATCTACAACTTTGGTGAAGACATTTGAATCCAGTTTGAAGGTTTTCTAGGTCAAAAAGCCAAGTTACAGTAGCTAATCTCTATTGGTCGAAACTGAAATAGGGCAGTGAGCAGTCAAGGGTATTTTTATCATTTCTCAGCCTACACTAATCCAAATGAGGTGATTCTTATGCATTGGAAAGCCAACTCAAAGGACTATAAGTTTTATGTTTTGGTCAAGAGCTAAATCAGCTTTTATCATCAAGAAAGGTTCAGTTGAAGTTGATGCAAAATCGGAGCAGAGCTGGAAATTGCACAAAAGTGAACCAAAATGTCACTGTAGCAATCCGGCCGGAACTTGGCCGGATTTGTGGCTGGATTGTGGTCAGCGAAGGCTGCTCTTTACGTGGAAAGCTTATTTTTACCTCCAACAAGTCACATGCAATGCCAGACATGTAAGAACTACTTTGCAGCTGTAAAAGGGTGGTGTAGGCCTCATTTTCTTGAGTTCTTTCATCTTTATATAGCCAAAACTTGCAAGATTGAAGGAAGAGAGAGAATCATACGGGGAGAAGCTTGGAGTCTGCAAAAATGTAGTTCTTCCAATTTTCCTGAGTGTAAGATAGTAGTTTAGACAGTTCATCCAATCTTGTTTATTCGCTAGGCAAAGATGAAGATGGAGGATGAAGAAGGCAAGGAGATGAACTCATGTGACAAGTGTTACATTCCTTCGAAAATCTTTATCTTTTGTACTTGATTCCAAGTTTAGTTAATATACAAGTTCTGGATTTTGTGTTTAATATGTATCTTTAAAGTTTATGCCTTGGGTTTGGTTGAACTTTCTATGATTGCTAGTGTTTATTATTTGGCTATTTGATGCCATTATTTTGAGTAAATTATTTAGCACTTTAGCTCTTTAAATCATGATTAATCTGGTACCATTAATTGTGATTATCTACGGTGTTGTTTCTGCAATGAAAATTGAGATTTAACATTGGTTCAAGAAGTGCTAAACATAGGGAGTACACTCACGAAAGTAGAGGCACACCTATGTGGTTTTAAGTGATTCATTTCATGTAATTTCACTGAAGAAATGAACTTGTAGCTAATTTTATAACCATAAGAATAGGTATGGATTAGTTATGAGTATAATTGATTCACTACAAAAGTAGGTTTCATATGCATGAGAAAATTATACCATAACTAGCCTAGATAGTACTATTCAATGCTCCAAATATAGCATTTGCATGAGTAGTTAGGGGTACCACAACTTAAGGAGCTTTCATTTGTTATTTTCTTGCATAAGTTCAGTAGGTTTTACTTGTTATAATTCATTGATAGTCTAAATAATAGAGAAACTTTAGTAGTGCTGGTAATTGCAATCTTCCTTGTGGAATCGACCCTTAATACCCTATACTCGCTCACGATTCGTATACTTGCGATAAATCGCGTGTGGGGTATTTAGGAGTTTATAAATATAAAACTTGATTAGAATGAGTTTAATGTTATATGTATACCCTACGCCCGTCAAGTTGTTTACTTCTGACTATGATGTTGGATGTTGGCTTTGAAACTTGAAAGGAATACATGAACAGAGATTTACTCCACTTTGTGGCATGTTTAGATTGGTGGCCAAACTTGAGCCTTCTTCGAATGGGCCTAACATACATTTTACTGACGCTGTGCTTGCATAGCTTTTGAATATGGCAATTAACAGTTATCTTTGGTCGCAAAAAGTTTTTTCATTTTTTTGTTGACAAAACTAAAGCCAAAGATATCTATTAATATTAGGTAGATGATGGTAAAGTTAAGATCAGTTTTGCTTGATACAGTTTTCCATGTTATTCTGTTTTACTTGTTAACTCTCTGTTTACAGATACAACTTTTATGCAGAGAATTTGCCTAAATAAAGTAACAATTGGGTGTGTTTGGATAACTCTTTATCTCCTTCAACGCCACTAACTCGACTTCTCTCTCCTAAAGTGAGAGCCCTTTTTCTGTCTCTTGGGAATCGTGAGTCTCTCTTTCATGAGCATTCAAACCTTCTAAAATTCAACATGCTCCAAATCCTCCTGACATTATATCTGTCTGACCTTGAGTGAGCATTTAAGATCATAAATATGCAGATTTGTAAACACATTAAAGGATAGCTTTATATTTTCAGAACGAACAGCAACAAACATCTAGTTTCAGCTCTTAGTTGTACTTAGTAGGAAAAAAAAGGGAGAGAGAGAAAGCTACAGTAGTAGGAGGCAACCCTTTAACTCCAGGAGGATTCCGGCCCTCAGTCATAAGCTGGTGACAGGCAACTTCGAAGAAAAGATCCTTGTTTCCTAGACTTAAGTGTTAAGTAGCTGCATTTTCTTTCTAATCTTGACTAATATTTTTTAGATGCAGTAGGGTAGCTCAACTCTCTTCCTTTTCATTTTCTTGTT
Organism: Coffea arabica; assembly: GCF_036785885.1. Classification (NCBI taxonomy): domain Eukaryota; kingdom Viridiplantae; phylum Streptophyta; class Magnoliopsida; order Gentianales; family Rubiaceae; genus Coffea; species Coffea arabica. The sequence goes on from NC_092329.1 coordinate 43,597,610, forward strand.
TTCGCTGGTTTTATTTTGTCTGGTGGTGGGGTTTCCCCTTCTCTGTTCTGTGTTAGCTAAAATCAAGTAATGGGAGATAAGTGTGGTATACCCTGTAAATCTCTAGTAGACAATGGCAGAGGAACTGACAGAAATCTTGCAGAAATTTGCACTTTCAACCAAAGAAATGGGAGGTACAGCTCTAGACTTGGGGGATGCTAATAATGGGATAATAGAGTGCCAAACTGGTCTAGTGGGGAAAATACGTAGAGAGAAAGTTGTTAACTTTGTGAGAGTCAAGAACTTTATGACTATAGCGTGGGGATACCAAAGGAAATGAAGGCTCTGGAGCTAGGGCCAAATTTGTTTTAGTTCATCCTGCCGAGAGAGGAAGAAAGATTAAGGGTACTGGAAGGAGGACCTTAGATTATTGATAATCAAATTTTGGTTCTAAGCAGTTGGTTTGCAAGGATAGAGGAGGACAATACAGCTTTTAACATTGCTCCTCTATGGATCCAAGTGTGGAACTTGCCTATACATTGGATTTCAAAGGAAACAGGGAATAAGATAGGATCCATGTTTAGTCAAGTTAACGAAGACATAATCCCTCAAACTAGAGGAAAGGAGAGTAGGCATATTAAAATTATGGTGAAGACAGACATCTCACAGCCTCTAATGAGGGGTGCAATGATTCAACTGAATGGAGCTCCAAGGTGGATAAGTTTTAAGTATGAGCGCTGCCCAAATTTCTGTTATAGCTGTGGAAGAATTGGACACAGTGAGAGGACTTGCAAAATAGAAATGATAGTGGGAAGAGGTCAATTGAAAAACCAATATGGTCCTTGGATGAGAGCGAGGAGTGGAAGGAGTTCACCACAAAAAACACAGCCTCAGAAAAATTACATAGATGATAGGACACATTGGACCTTTAAAAATGGTGAACTAATACCCAAAACTGTTGGGAGGAAGGAGGTCAACCAGATGGAGGAACAACCCGATGTGCCTAGCCAAGAGAATAGGATACACAAAGATAACTCCACTTTGCAGATGGGCGTTGAGAAAGTAACAAGGGAGACAGACGTTCAGGGGTTGGGGGTGAATAGACCATCACTGGCCATTGGAAGAAAAACAACAATGCAGGACAAACCCAGTTTGAACAACCAAATGGTTTTAGAAAGGAACGTAGGAGCAGAAACAAGCCAAATGGCACACCAAAAGCCCCATCTAGAAAAGGATCGACCAATACACAATCATGATAAGGAAATGCATATAAGCATTGTGAACACCCCAGAGCCGCTGAACAGCAAGGAAAGACAGGAAACTGGGGAAGGAGGGGAACATCAACATGTAGAAGAGAGCATGCAAGTTGATGAAAATCTAGCTGACATGATCACGGTGGCATCACTAAGGAAAACAAGGAGGATGAACAAGATCATTAAGCCACCAGTGAAAAATAGACAGCCACTGAAAAAAAGGAATGGACAGGCTAGCACTTCAGGACAAAATGGAAAAAGAAATTCAGTTTAAAGGATAAAGACATGGCTGATGTTGCTGAGGAAGAACACTCTGGCAAGAAAAATAAGTTGACAGAGGTAATGATATGGGAGGCAGAGCTAGAAGTAAGGGCAGAGGCCAGCATAAACTGGCCTCTAAAGGCAATATAAAGGTACTAGTGTGGAATTGCCAAGGTGCAGGAAGCCCCTTGACAATTCCCCAGTTGAAGAAGGCTAATAACCTCCTCTCCCCCAACTTAATTTTTTTTATGTGAAACTAAAAATAAGGCTGAGTATATGGAGAAAGTTAAAAAGAGGCTGCATTTTGAAGGATGCTATGTAGTAGAAGCAATGAAAAGATCTGGAGGGATGTCATTACTATAGCATGATGATATTAAGATAAAGATGATTCAGCACACCTCTTTTACAATTGAAGTGCAGATTCAAGATACAGAAGCACAAATAGACTAGTGGTTTATTGGCATATATGCTAATTGTTGGGAGCAAATGAGGAAACAACAGTGGAAAGTAATAAGAGAAAGAAAAAAACTTTGAAGTGACAGATGGATTATAGCAGGAGATTTCAACGACATTTTGACAAATGAAGAGAAATGGGATGGGCAGCAAGAGAGGATTGGTCTTTCGCTGACTTCAGAAAATGACTTGGTTGACATAGGATTTGAAGGACATCCATGGACATGGAATAATAACTGGGAGAATAAAGGAGAAGTGAGACAAAGACTAGATAGGTCCTTGGGTAGCCAAAGTTGGTCTCAAACTTTTCAAAGGTCTAAGTGCACACATGTAGTAAACTTTGGGTTTGACCACAGTATGTTGCTAATTGATTCCAACCCAAGCACTCAGAGAAGGAAAAAAAGGTTTTTTTTTTATAAAAGATAGTTACAACAGGAGGAAATACATCAAGTGATTCAGAATGCATGGAATAAGGAACAAGCAGGCTCAAGAATGTGCAACGTGACAAAGAAGATAGCTAATTGTAGAGTAGAATTACTCAGATGGAGGAATAAATTTCAGGACAATGCTAAGCTGAAAATCTCAAGCATCAAAAAGCAACTAGAAGAGGTGAAAAGAGATAGGGGGATGAATGGAAAGGACAAGAAGACAGATCTTAAAAGTCAATTGAAGCAAGCATACACAGAGGAAGAATTGTATTGGAGTCAAAGAGGCAAGATGTAAATGGCTAAAAGATGGGGACAAAAACACAATTTTTTCATGCCAATGTTAGAAAGAGAAGAAAAAAAAAATAGAATGCAAAACATACAGAGAGATGATGGATCTTGGGCCATGAGTGAAGAGGAGTTGGGTGCAGAAATGGCAAGATATTATCAACAATTATTCAACAGTACAGAGGTGTCGCGCCCCACTTTTTGAATGTGGTGTGAAAGTAGTGTGTGACATATGTATGTGAACGTGTGTGAAAGTGAAAAGAAAAGGCCGTGGGATTGAAATGCGACGGTTTGGCCAAATAAAGTTCAAAAAGGATTTTTTAAATGAAAAATGGAGTCGCCACTTGGTATAGAGTTAGGGTATACCAAGTCACCCAAAAAATGATTTTTTGATTTTGAACAAAAAAGTAAATAAACCCTTTTAAAGAACTTTTAGGTCTTCGTAACCAAAGAAAGGGATCGGGGGTCACATTTGATAAGGGAGAAGGCAAAGGCAACGCCTAAGGCACTCCCTTACCCTAGCCAAAGCTAGTTGCGTGACTTAGCCCCACTTTTCCTAATTATTCTACCCAAGGTATGTATCGCATGTTGGATATGACTAATGGATGCAAAAAGGAAAGAAAAATGCAATCCTAAACCTAAAATGTTTCTCATGAGGCTTTTAGGTCCCAACCACATGAATTGTGGTGGCCAATAAGGAAAGCTCTCATAGAAGTCGTGATTAATGCAAGTGAGGACTCAAGTGTAAGTGTGCAAGTGTGAGAAAATAAAGGTGTTTGTGTGCGTGCAAATGAATGAAAATAGGATAGTAGATACATATAAGTGCAATTGGGTGCCATTTGTAAGATAGAAAATAAATAAGTGATAGGAAGAAAGTGGTGAGAAAGTGTAGATTGAGAAAAAGTCTAAGTAGTGAGAAAATGTGGCTAAAAGAGTGTGGATGTGATATAAAAAGAATGCAAGTGTATGACCTTAAGGGAATGCATCAGGTCGGGCACGGGAAGGACTCCTAACTTTACGACTTTGATTTTCCCTTGGATTAGAAGGAAGAACTAGCGTGCTAAGGCAATTTTGTAGCCAAACTCGCTCGTTTCCCTTATCGAAAGGGGACTCTCAAACAAATGTACCCTATAACTAGCATGAAGATGCAAAAACCTAGAATGAAGGGAAAAGGTTTGGAGGAGCATGCCAAATGCTAGAAAACTAAGAAAAATGCATGGAATGTAGTGAGGCATACAAGTATGCACTAATGAAAGGGAAATCCCTAAGGGTCTATGTGACGACCCCACCTCCCCCTAAGGCGTACCAGAGGGTTCGACGGACCGCCTGCCCAACTCTCGCCAGGACTCACTCACTCGTATCACGTGCAGACATCCATAGACCATAAATAACATCGCAATTCAAGCTTATAATTTACATTGATAGGAATCGAGGTACAAAGTCTCAATACACCAAACTAGTTCAAAACGTATACAATCTAAGTACAACATGTTCCATTCGAGGAATAGCGCGAGTATAAGTCAAAAGTCAAAATAACTAGTCTATGCTAGACTTTACATATCTCACGCCTCGCTCGTACCCCTGAAAGGAAAACAAATGGAGTGGAATGAGCTAAAAGCCCAGTAAGGTTCCAAATAGCAAATTGACCATTATTTATAAGTACAAGTTTTCGATATAGCAAAGTAACGAGCATGAAGAATTCATAAATGTGAGCAATAACACGTCAAGTAGCAATCTCAAAATGAGCGAGTATAGAAGTTTTTCAAAAGAAACAATAATCACTCCAAAGTATAAGGATACGGATGGCTCTCAGGAGCCAAATTCCCATTTCATTACCAGAAGCTTGATCACGTAGTAGTTGACACTCCGTCAACTTTCAAGTAAGTAACCAATCCAGTAGAACACCACTTACACGACTCTCCGTCCACCGTTCAAACCCCCAACTAGGCCCAAAATCCTCAAGAAACACGGGTGGTAATACTCGAGTATACCGATTGGTCGAGGAGATATCACTCCACTCGACAAAACAAGAGACCCAGGGTTTGTTACCCAATCGACCAAGCCCTTGCCGGCTCGACTTAAGTAACTCGCCACAGAGTTTCTGAAATTCCAGGAAGTGCGCGCATCATAACAAGTATGTCAAGTCAATTGCAACAATAAACAAGTATATATCATGTAAGGGCAAGTGCGATAAAGTACACTCTTGCCTTAACAATTCACGCATGTGGCATGTAATCATATTGGTCACGTCTCAAGTACAAGTATCAAGTTCAATTCAGTATTTGAAAGCACTCACCAAAAGATATAGTGCCTTTACTGGTCACTTTCAGGTTATACTCCGGGTTCGGAGTCCAAATCTGCGATAAAACTCAGTTTGAGAACTTTGAAACATGACTAGAATTCGAAACTTATACGTTTCATTCAATAAGAATCAATAAATGGAAATTCACTTGGAGAATACTCGTGAAATACTCGCTCGCTTTTCAAATGATAAAACTTTGTAACATTTATACTTGAAATTGTCATGCGAGTCGAAAGTACAAAGAAAACGTACTTCGAGCAATCATTATTTCATTTCTCAAGGATACAAGTTCGGCCAAGTCCTTACTTATATACCTCGGAACAAGAAGACTTAAGTACTCTAGACGGTTCAAGTAACAATCACTCTTAACCCTTACTCAAGTTGCAAGTATAGTTCTCTAGTCTTCGAGCGTAAATTTGGGCAGCATGCCCTTTGTGTTTACCTAATTTCTGGCCATTTAGGCTTCATTATTTTTCCTCAACCACAACCCAAAGTCACACATATCATAATTCAAGTCAAAAGCCGTTCCATAGGCTCATCATATCATAAGAATAAGAATCACAATAATAACAAGTGCAGAAATACAATCTAGCACAAGACAGATTTGATGTGTGGATGCGGAAATAATATATCCAAGGCTACGCTTATCGGATTGAGGCACAACTTATGCCGTTTCGAAGCTAAGACACAGGGCTACAATGTTCATGAAGGTCATGTAGTCCAGTTTCCAATGCAACTTAGTCAAATCCTCAATTTACAGAACTAAAATCTAACTCGTCGGCTGTCTAACCGCATTGTACTATAATGGTCATATCTCAGGTTACAAAAGTCCGATTCAGGTGTTCTTAGAGGCGTTTGAAAGATAAGACAGGAGACTAAAACTTTTATGTTTTGGTAAAAGACTAAAACTGAACGGATTACAGTGAATAATCACCCCCAAACAGACTAACTGTCCTCGCGGAACTCTGGTTTATACCCTAGAACAGCAAGGGTATTTTCATCTTTTTACAAGCTACATTACTCCGATTGAGCTGAAATTTTGTAGGCACCTATAAAATACCATTCTATACAACTTTTATGTTTTGACCTAAGGCCAATTCGGCCTCTAACATAGGGCTACCAAACCGGACAGAAAAGAGGGAAAATTTTCCAGATTCTGGAATTTTCAATTTTCAATGCAACCTTCCTTGATTTCTTACTTCCAACACTACCAAAACCCCTTATATAACCTTAATTACAACATATATTAACCATACACCAAGTTAGGCAGCAAATCATCAAACCCTAGTTCATATAACCAAAAGGGGAAAACCCCCAAAACATGATAGCATCCATTATTCACCACCAAATTTGAGTTGCTAAGCTAATTTACACAAGATTCAAAAGATCAAAGACCATGATCAGATTTCATACCTCAAAGACAAGCTTGGATGAGTGATAATCAACCTCCTTGGAAAATTTCTGGTTCCTCTAGCTTCCCAACTCACAATTAGCACTTTGATCGGTTTGGAAATTTGATTTTCTCACTTGGTTTGGCTAAGATTCAAGAAGAAAGAATTTTTCTTTTGCTCTCCCTTTCTCTCTCTCTTTTGGTCGACCAGCAGCAGAAATAATGAAGGGAAAGTGCAAAAAATTGGTTTAAGAAGGTTAGTTGCTCACTTGGCCAAGAAACTCTAGGATGGCGACAAGTGTCACCACCTCCACCTTTCATTTTTCTCTTTCTTTCCTTGCTATTTCTAGCCTCTAATTTTCGGTCAAACAAGCTGACAATTAAGAGGATATTTTGCTCAAATATCAATAAACTTGTATGGTAAGAAAGTGGTGGTCAATTGGTGCGTTTAATCGGTAATGCGCGGGACCCGCCGGTTAACGCTGTTTTTCTTAAAAACACACGTACTAGGGTTTTTACTTCCTATTCACTAACCTTATCTCATTGCTCCTAATCACATATTATTTCTCACTTAAAAGTCACTTTTAATCACCAAATTGATTCTTGGTCAGTACCGAAAATTCATCCGGCGAAAAATCGCGAAAACCCTAATTTGCCCCAATCTTGAAAACGAAAAGTGAAACCCTACTTTCTAGGCTCATTTGCACTTATTATGGAATAATTGGATAGTAGGGCTTTAATAAATAATAATTCCCAAATAAAAGGAAATTTTTTAAGAAAACGTGAGGAATTTTCCAATTCCAGTGATTAAAATTAGGGTTTCAATTAAAATGTGAGAGATTTAAGAAAACCGGTTAGTCATAAGTAAACTAGGGTTTTTGACTAAAATATTAGGGTTTCTAGTCTTTTAAAACAAAATAAGGTTTTAAATCAAATCCGAAGAAATATACTTTAATATTTTCTTCACAAACAACCTCCTAATATTCGGGATGTTACAGTTTAGCGTTGGACTAACCCATATCTATGAATTCCTACTAGCGTTGGACTAGTGGAAAACGGGACCATGAGCTACAACTAGCGTTGGACTAGTGTGGTGTCGTGCATTCATCCATCACATTCATCTATGACTATAGAAAGCAAGTAGACATGCCAATCACCTATAAGCACGTAGCACATAACACTTAGCATGCTCGACTAAATGCAAGAGCCTAATAAAGCAAATTAACACGTAGCAACAAAAGCAAGCAATCAAGCTAATGAACCTATTACATTTGCTAACTAAAACAAAAGGGGAAGGGAAAAAATGGACAAAATGCTCTCCAAGCCCTATCTATTACAAGCCAAGAGGTGTACACATACCCCATAAAGAATAACTTAAATAAAAAGCAAAAGTAAAATGAAATAAATGAAAGGAATTAAGGAAAGGCAAGGGAAACAAGTAGACATGCAATTCTCACTTAACACGTTGGATCACATAGGGGAGACAAAAAGGGATAAAAGAAGTTATACCTCCCTTGAGTTGATGCCCAAATGAAAGAAAAATGGCTTCAAAACAATAAAAAGGTCAAGGTACCACTTTAATTGAGAAAAATTAAAAGAAATGCGCAAATACAAAGCTCACTTGATCGTAAAGCCCCTAAAGTCATGACTTAAGTGCAATTGAAACAAAGCATAGTAGTCAATTGAAGCAAACAAGCAATGAAGTTGTAAAACTAAAACTACCAAGGATCAAATTGAAGAGATTATTCAATTGGTTGGGTCATAGTGGAGCAAGGGGAGACTTGAGGGGGTTAAAAGGAAATTTTGAAGAATTATGCAAAGCTGCGATGGATTTCTTTCCTTTGTAACTTTAGAAACTTTCTGCATATATGCTTCTTATGAAATCCATTCCAGACGTAGGTAACGAAACCCAAACAAACAGCAATCTTCTCAAGCCGAAACAAACCTTATGCATCCTCATGCACCCCTCAAAGATTTCTATCCCAAATTATGTACAAAAGAAACCAAAAGAACATTCGTGAACCTCTACAGGTTTCTGGGTTTCATGTCAAACTGAGGGAACCAAGATCCAAACAAGCATCAAACTTTTTTCTAGCAATCAAAACCCAGGAATTCAACATCCAAACATGCGAGGAAAATCAGAATGGGAACCAACAATTCTCACTGCGCAAAACCCATGACATGGAAGGCGCAGAAAAATGAAAAAAAACGGATGGCTGATGAAAGAAAACTAGGAATCTACACATGCTGAGATTTTAATCAAGAGAGAAAAGAGCTTACTGTTGCGTCACAATTTGGTTTGAACGTGTAGGATCCTCCAACGATCGAACGGATGAGAGGAAGAAACTTCCCTTGAGCAGATCCAAAAAAAAACTGGAGCTTTCGAGCTTCTTAGTTTGAGCCGCGATTTAGACACCTTCCTGGTATCATTTCCAGAAAGATCCTTGAACAAAAATTCTTCCTCTCATGTTGTGGATATCCCAGATCGCCCAAACTGCCCCACTGCCTTAAACCCGTACTCTCAGCGACAAGTGCCACGGCGGTGGGAAGAAAACAGCACCAGCAACGGCGGCGTCTCCACCTCAGCCAATGTTTGACGATGAGATTCTCGATACTCCTTTGTTGCTCTCCTCTCAAGCTCTCATTTTTCTGGCTTTTCCTACCTCAGCCCCCGTTCCTCTCACGCTGTTGTGCCTCTCCTCTATATCAGACTTCGGTCGCCAACTTCATCCTCGGACTCCTGCTCTCAGCCCTCGGTTTTTGATTCCTTCCTCTCTTTCTCGGTTCACTTCCCCCGCAGCCTCTCTTTAGCTTTCAGCCGCTACCCTCCCTAACTCTCTCGGTCTCTCCCCTTTCTGATGCAGCCGCCATCTCCCTCACTCTTTCTAATTTCTGGTTCCCCTTTTCCTTTGTTTCTCTCTCGCTCAGTTTCTTTCTTTTCGTTGTTGTTTTTCTATTTTTTCTTTTTGCTAGACAGCCGCTGCCTTCTCTCCTTCTTATCTCTATCCGCCGCCCCCCTCTTGTTCTCATCCTTTTCTTTTTATATCAGAGAAAAACCAACCCTAAACCCTCAACCATCCTCTCTATATTTGCAGCCAAGGGCTGCCCGAACCTTTCTTTGCAAGCTGCGAAAAAAAATGCAGCTTGCTGTCGCGTATTCCTTTTTTTTTTTGAGATTAATTAAAACAAAAATGATAATAAAAAGAAATAACAAAAATAATTTAATTAACATTGGATAAAAATAAATAAACTAGAAACAACAAAGTGCAATTTCCATTTTCCTTTCTTTTTTTTTATTTTCCATTTTTCATCGTTTTTCTCTTTTTTAAATGAACTAACCAATCAATAAACAAAAATAATAAAATAAAAAATAAATTGAGTAAAATTGACTAAAAATAGATAAATAAAGCCAACTAAAACAAAAATTGCTATTTTTTCTTTTTTTTATGAATTAAAATAAGAGACATGAAACAGGAATCAACTAAAAAATCTAAAATTGAAACAAATAAATCTAAAATTAAACTAATTAAATAAATAAAATTCGAAACAAAAAATTTGGTGTCTACAAGAGGTAGATTATCTAAATGAGATTTTGGAGGGTATACCACAATCAATCTCTCGGAAAATGAATGCAAAGCTAACTAGGAAAGTGGAGGAGGGGGAAATAAAAAAAGCAGTTTTATCTAGGAATCCAAACAAAGCCCCAGGCATTGATGGTATGAGCCCTCTTTTTCTCCAAAAATTTTGGTACATCATAAAAGACGACATCATTAGAGCCATTCAAAGCTTCTTCCACATAGGTCATATGTCTAAATCCCTTAACCACACGGTAATTTCTCTTATCCCTAAAATTGAAAACCCCACCACTCTACAGCCCTTTAAACCTATTAGTCTTTGCAAAGTAGTGTTTAAAATCATCTCAAAATTCTTGCAAATAGACTCAAAGAGGTGCTGGATGCTTGCATAAGAAAGAACCAGGCTGCCTTTGTACCTGGTAGGTAGATTTTAGACAATGTTATCATTTCTCATGAATTTCTGCACTACTTAAAAAACAAAAGGCAAGGAAACAATGGATATTTTGCTTTGAAGTTAGATATGTCTAAAGCTTATGACAGGGTAGAGTGGAGATTTCTGGAGGAAATAATGAAAGAATGGGGTTCTGTGACAAACAGACCACCTGGATTATGAGCTGCATCAAAACAGTTACCTATTCTTTTAACGTGAATGGCGAGGTAAGAGAATATGTGATCCCAGAGAAAGGAATCGGACAAGGATATCCTCTATCTCCATACCTTTTTTTTATTTGCTCTGAAGGCTTTACTAACTTGACTAAGAAAGCGGAAGGAGAAAGGAAGATCGCAGGAATGAAAATATGCAAAGAAGGACTAGCAATCACCCATCTATTCTTTACAAATAATGCTATCATTTTCAGCAAAACAGACCCTGAAGAAGCAGAAGCACTGATGGAAATTTTGAAACAGTATGAGAGAGATTCTGGCCAGATGATAAATTTAGAGAAATTTTCAGTTTTTTTCAGCAAGAACATCTCTCAGCAACAACAAAGAGAAGTATACAGGAAATTTGGCAACATCCAGAGGGTAAATCAAGAAAAATATCTAGGATTACCCATGGTTATAACAAGATCTAAGAGACAGGTGTTTAGCTTTATCAAGGAAAAATGTGAGAAAAAGATGCAACACTGGAAAAATAAACTTTTGAGTGCGGCAGGAAAAGAAGTTCCCCTCAAGGCATTAACCATGGCTATGCCTACATATGCCATGTCATACTTCAAACTACCAGTTCAACTGTGCAGAGAACTAAGCAGCCTGATGGCCAATTGCTGGTAAGGAGAGGAACAAGGGAAGAGGAAAATGCACTGGTGCTCCTGGTAAAGAATCACAATGGACAGAAAGAAGGGGGGATTAGGTTTTAAGGATTTGCTGAACTTGAACAAGGCATTATTAGGGAAACAAATCTGGAGCCTGATAACAAGGCTCAATTCCTGAGTAAGCAAAGTTTTGAAAACAAAGTACTTCCCTAAACCAACAATTTTCAACTGCGAAGTTGCACCAAAATGCTTCATGGATTTGGCAAAGCATAATGGTAGTCAGGGAGGATGTGCTAAGAGGACTAAAAAGGAAAATAGGAAATAGAAGGAGTACAAAAATTTGGGATGACAACTGGATACCAGAGATCCCCTAAGGAAGGCTTGTTTCAACTAGGCCTCAAAACTGTCAATTGCAAAATATGGTAGACCTGATCCAAAACTACAAATGGAAAAGAGCCTTGGTTTTCAAACTATTCAAGGAAGAGGAGGCCACAATGATACTCAAGATACCAATCAATTAACAGTTTGAGATCCAAACATCCATTCTCCATGCAAGTTAGGCCCAAAATGCAGTAAAAGGTCATAAGAAAACAAGTTTGACAAGTGTAAGAAAGTTGAGCAAAAGAAAAATCTCATTCAAGTTCAGAGTAGTCTTCGCGGGTAAAACAGTCGTACCCGCGCAGACTCGGGAAAATGGCCATATCTCACAATAGAAAAGTCGGAATCATATATCATTAGCTGCGTTGGAAACTAGACTCAAAGGGCTTTCCAACGGTACCAAATACAACCTCTAGTTCCTCTCCTATCAGTACCAGTGATTCGGGGAAATTTGCTAATTTTTCAGTTCTAATAAGCTTAGAACCCTAACAAAGTCGCTCTATTTCTTCTTCCCAACTTCACTTGTTTTGGCTCAAATTCATCCAATTCACTCTTCTAGGGTTCACACACATGGAAGCAAGTTATCTAGCACCATTTGAGCTCAAAATACAACACACATGATGATCAAGTGAACCAAAACAGTCTAGCCAATAAAAAGAATCAAAACAGTCCACTAGTTGCATAAAAACAACCACTTTACTTGCTTCATTTCCATTTCAACTCACACCAAACCTTAAACCAGTGTTTAGCCAAGTTCCTTAGGCTTAATTAAAGTGCAAAGAACCACAAAAATCAAGGAGAAACCTCCCCTTCAAATCCGATCAGCCAAGAGAAAGGAAAACAGTCCACTAGTTCACTTGTAACTCCAACTTCCACCTCTCCTTATAGCCAACTCAAACAACATTCCAAGTGGTATCCTTAACTTTACAAGGATTCAAAACATGTTAATACATAAAAAAAAAACTATAAACAAAGATTGAACAATTAATCAAACACATGGCATGCTAACCAACCAACCCTACTACCACTTGTTTAGTTCAAAAAATTTCACCACAAATATCATCCATACAACTCCTAATTTGCCATCAAAGCTTTAAATGCTTGATATAACACCATAAAACCAAGAGTTAAGAATCATATAGCTCTCTTGTATGAAGCTTGAATCACGAAAAACAACCACCAAAACCAAAGCTCCAAGCTTGAAACACACATTAGGGTTGAAGATAGTTCACTCACTAACTCAAGTTCTTTCTCTTTTGATTTTTGCTCAAGATCAAGCTAGGGTTTTAAAAACAAGAAGATGGAGTTTCTCTCTTCCCTTGGAAGCTTCAAGGTGTCCAGCCATAGAGGAGGAAAATGGAGCCAAGTTTGGTTTAATTTTCCTCTAATTCTTTGGTCAAAAAGGTTGAATGGCTAGGGTTTTGCCACTTGTCTCAATCTTGGCCATTCTCTCTCTAATCTTTGCCAAATCATGTTTCTATCCTCCAAATATTTCCAATATCTAACTAGCACCCCTAAACTATCATATAAAGTCCCAACCACAATAAGAAAGATATTTGGTCATAATATATGAGGTAAAATAAAATAATGCCAAGTCAAGGAAATGTTTCAATTCATATGAAAGCAATGAAATGCAATGCAAGGGAAATGTTATGATACATGTAGAATGCAATGCAAGGACATGTTATAAGTGATTTAGTCTTAGGGCAATGCAAGTGATTTTTGGAGAATTTATATTTTAAAGTGAGGGTTCTCACACATTAAATCCCAAGTTTGATTGGTGATTCAATGCATTTAGATTATCATAACTAATGGCTAGTTAATTATGATTAGATAAACAAAAGTACTAAATAATTTGTTCAAAATAAGAGCATCAAATAACCAAGGATATTTCACAAATAATCATAGAAAGATCATCCATAACTCTAAGTATAAACTTTAGAAACACATAATGAATATATAATCCAAACTTGTATGATGACCAAATTTAGAATCAATTACAAAAGATAAAGAGTTGGGAAGGAAGAAAAAACCTTGTCACATGAGTTCCCTGCTTGCCTTCTTCATCTTCTAACTTCTTCGTTGTTTAGCTTTACACAAGAAAGGATGAACTAACTAAACCTAATTTATCCTACATTAACCTAAACTAAAGAGTTAAGAAACTAGTTAAGTTCTACATTTTGTGGTGTTGTTCTTTGATAAGAATATATTTTACATATTTTTAGTGTGCTTTATTAATTAGTTTTGGTGTGTTTTATTTAATTTTATAGCTAATAAACTAAGTTTCTAGTGAAAATATGTATTTTGTGGTTAAAGTGGTGAAAATTATATTTTTATGGATTTTTACGATAAAAACTTCATATTTTGTAGGTTTAATAATTCAATCATCAAATGGAGTGTATTGAGAAGATATTTGGATGATTGATGATAGATTAAAGTGATAAAAATAGAATATGAAGTGTGAAACAATAAATGCAATTAAGGTCAAAAGAATGCAAGAAAAATTCAACTTTGGCAGCTGTTGGTATTTTGGCTATATCTTGAACTACATACATTGGATTGGGATGATTCTTAAACTATTTTGAAACTAAAAGACGTATATAAATTTGGTTTGAAAATATCAGAGTCCAATTTAGCCGTTTTCTCAGTCAAAAGGTCGAAATACCAAAGTTCAATACTGCTGTCCAAAGTTGAAAATAGAGATCTGATCAGGCTTTGGTATTTTGATCATATCTCAGTCTACAAAGCTCCGATTTGGATGATTCTTGAAATATTGTAAAGCTAATTCAAAGGGCTATAACTTTTGTGTTTTACACAAAAGATAATTCGGCCTCAACCATAGAGGAAATCACAGTTGAAATGAGAAAAAAAAAAGCACAGAGTTGAAAACGCGAGTCATCAAAACGTGGCTTGAAGCCGCGTTTTGTCAAGTCACATTTTGTAGCCGAAATTCTGCAATCTGGCCAGCCATTTCTCTTATATTCATACTACTTTTCAGCTATATTTGGTAAGAGAATTCGGCTGCACATGCTTCTGATGCATAAAGGAGGAAAATATGGTTTATTATCAAGTAAAAAACGATTGTTTTTTACTTTCTTAACAAATTGAGATTTGAGAATGTAAGGATCGAAGACAACCTAAGATGGGGGGTGAATTAGGTTTTTCAAAAAACCAGCTAAGATATAGGTCACTTTTCTTCAAAGCCTACATCGTTTTTTACTTTCTTAACAAATTGAGATTTGAGAATGTAAGGATCGAAAACAACTTAAGATGGGGGGTGAATTAGGTTTTTCAAAAAACCAGCTAAGATATAGGTCACTTTTCTTCAAAGCCTACCTTTCTTTTCTCAAAGATCACCCAATGGATCAGATTACAAGACAGCACAGGTATTCGTAAGATAAAGAGGAGAACAGTTTATATAGAAAAGCTGTAAACGAAAATAGAGAAGCAAACCGGGCTTCAAACTCAACTGGAGTTCGAACGGCATTATTATATACCAGGTTACTTCAAGTTGAACAAGCTTGCAACCAATATCCTGTGTACAAGGGAAGGATCACTTCCTTCTTGCCCCAAATCTCACTTGGTCAAGCAAGGAAGTTTTACAAACACTAGAAAACCCTCACAAAGCTACACTATTGAAGAAGCTGTGTCACACTTGAAAAACGACAAGAAAATTGCATAAGCTAAGAATACAAATGTTCTTTTTGGAGTATTCTAACACTTGAATCACTCACGATCTGATGTAGACTTGATGTATAAAGTTGTCCTAAGGTGGTTGACTTTGTTCTTTTTATAGGAGACCAGAAAATTCTTCAATTAATGCTGTCAACGGGTAGAAGGCAACTGAAGAGTCAACTAGCCGTTGGTGCTGTCGGACGTCCGATAGTCAGTTTTTATGCGTCCGAACGAGATCAATGAGTTCTGGAAATTTTCTTGAATCTCTTAGGACGTCCGATCCCCTATCACCATGCATCCGAGGGTAAGATGCATACTTGGAATTTCCTCTTCAATTCCTTCGGACGGCCGATGGGTCCAATTGTGTTGCGTCCGAAGTGCAGCAACGCTTGTCGGACGTCCGATACTTAGGTGTTGAGCGTCCGATCGTGATCAGTAATCGTAGAAGCCCTGGCTTGTCTTCTTCAGACGTCCGAGTCTGAGTTCTTCACACGTCTGAAGATACTCAAAGGATGTCGGACGTCCGATACTTTCCTTTTGTGCGTCCGACATCTTCCCCAGCACTTTTCATCCTTTTTTATCTTCTTTTTTGCTTTAAGTCCACAGACCTGTTTAGTGTCATTTCTGAAAATGGGCTCTACAAAAAATATTAGTAACATCCATTTGTTTTGTAATCATCAAAAGATATGAATTGAGATAAACAATCTCCCCCTTTTTGATGATGACAAAACATTTGGTTAGAGCAAAAATATACGAACTGGAATATAACAACTCCCCCTAACGAAGTGCATGAGTGTTCAGGAAGAAACGCAATCTACACCATCAGTATCAGTGCTAATCTAATGCAAACTCAACTCCCCCTGAAACTGACTCCCCCTAACTAGTTACTCTATACCATCAGTGTTAATCCAATTCTCCCCCTTTTTGTCATCACAAAAGTGAGTGTTAGTTTTGATATCAGCAGTATCAGATAGCATCAGTACGATCCATCAGAAATATTAGCAAAAACACGCAATTTGATAACACAGATTTTTCAGTCAGATAATATCAACAAAATCCATTCATGTTCAGTACAAATTTGAATCAACAGAAACATTCATAACAAACACCTTCATTCAACAGATTCCAACCATTCATAACAAACATTCATAACAGTAAAAAGTATCCAGTTGTACAAACCAGGTGTACAACTTAGTACATAGCATACGGAAAGTTTTACAATGCAAAAGATGAACTATAGTCCTAGATTAAGGTGCAGTGATCTAGTAGTGCCTAAATGGTGATTTTAGATGATCCAAGCCTCCTCCTTGCCAGACGAAACTGTTCAGGGTCCTCTTCTTCCTCAGTTTCTTCATCATCATCTTCATATGCTTCCTCAGTTGCTGAAGCCTTGCCTTTATCCTTGGGCTGAGAACTGGAAGCTGGTGTGGTCTCGGTACCAATAGTTGGCCCTGTGGGCTCAGGTCTTGGCTCATTTGGTATTGGAGGGACAAGAAGGTTTCTTTTTTCAATGAAGGAGGATTGTTGGGCAGGGTCATGGTCATCATGAGACCATCTTCAATAAGCAAGACATGCTGTTTGAGGTCTTCAAGTAAAGAGATGACTTCAGAATTGGATGCGAAGGACTTGCTGGCAGACTTTCTAGGATGAATAGTGAAAGGAGAAACAAAGTCTGACTGATCACGAGGAGTCCTAGGAGTGACAGGGGTTTCATGAAAATTTTTCCTTCTAGACTCAGCCACAGTCTCCTTATAGCACCAATGGCCATCAAAAAATTTTAAGTTCTTTCGTTCAAAGTAAGCTTTTGAGAAAATTGATGAAGCACTGTTTTTGGGAGATTTTCCAGTAAAAGATATTTCAAAATGGGCAAAGATAGGGGTTAGAAATCTGCCATAAGAGAGCTTCCTACGACTGTCAGTGCTAATTTTGAGCAGAAATGTGACAGCCCCACCTCCCCCTAGGGCGTACCCTAGGGTTCGGCGGACCGCCTGCCCAGCTCTCGCAGGGACTCAATCATTCACTACATTCCTCAAACAGATTACAATATAAATTTCAAAAATTACATCAAATTCTCCAATAATTACATGTTATAAGCGAAGCGGAAACGATTCCCAACTATACATCAATTGATTCCAAATCCAAACTGTACAAGATATAAGCCATCCAGTCACGTGAATAAGTACTACAAGTCCTTCCTTCGCCTTGAGCCCTGTGGAGGGGAATAAAATAGTTTTGGGGTGAGTTAAAAGTTCAACGAATAACCAGTAAAATCAGTAATCAAATCGGTTTCACAATAGTTCATTTCAATGATGTCATAAATCAAACGATAAGTCAAGAAACAATTACGACATTTACAAGAAACCATACATGAAAAGGATACGTTCGTTCGTTTATTCGTTCCTTCGTTCGTTCTCCTGTCATTCTCCTTTCCTTCATTCATTTGAAAATGCATTTTTCATTTATCAATAAAACCCTCGTTCGTTCGTTTGTTCATTCAACCTTTCCTGGACATTGACCAGGCTCCACCAACCTCCACCAACCTACAAGGTAATACTCGAGTATACCAAACGTTCACCCAGGTCACCATATCGCCCGACCGAGTCCGCTTCTGGCTCGAGTCGATCGGTAACAAGGGGCAGTGGCCAGTTCAGCCAAAAGGCTTACATTCATGCACAAGTAACATTTCAATTGTTCCATCTTTGAAAATTTCACATTTATCGAGGTCGATGCGATAAAGTACACACTCGCCTAGAAAACTCATTTTGAAAATCATTGAAAGTACTTAACATGTTATCCAACAATAATACAAGTCATGAAGTCAAGAAAATACAACAAACAAGGAACACTCACATGCAAGCACGCATGATATGCAATCGAGTAAATAATGCAAGAAAACAGTTCAAAAGTAACTTTGGAAACAGTTTAGGGTCACTCACCTCCACGGCTCAGGAACCAACCATCATATATCATTGTCTTGCTCAAATCCAAGTTTTAGATTACAAACTCAATGCAATCAAGTCCTTTCAAAGTTCGAATAGCACTTCCACTAAATTTGCTTACTTTTCCAGCCGTCAAGGCTTCATTATTTCCTCAGCCAGTCCCAAAGTCACACAAATAAGTTCATTCAATAACCGTTCAATAAGCTCCAAGTAGTACGAGTACAATTCAAGCTAGGAAAAAGTCCGGAAATGAAAGTTAAGTTCTAAACCATAAAAACAGTTTTTGACATCATTTTGCGGTTTCGGTACCATTAGCACTACAATTATCGGATGGAGGTGCAAGATACACCGTTTCGAAGCTAAGAGATAGGGTTACAATGTTGAAGAAGGCCACTTAGTCCAGTTTCGAGTGTAACCAGGTCCAAAATTCAATATACTACACCAGAACCGCAAAAACAGGTTCACAAACCGCATTCTGATTCAAACATCATAAGTCAGGCTCTCTAAGTCCAAATCAAATGATTCCAAAGCCATCTGAAAGCTACGATACACAGATACAATTCTTCAGAAGACCTCAACAACCAATTTCGAAGTATTCCCAACCAAAATAATCAATTACAGACGCAATTATCAAATTCAGATAGAAACAGGGCAGCAGGGGTAATTCAGTCTTTTCACAAGTTACGTTGCTCCGATTGACCTGAAATTTTGTAGGAATCTTTAAAATATCATTCCCTACAACTTTTATGTTTTAACCCAAGGCCAATTCGGCCTCTAACTATGAGGTACTGTGCTGGGCAGAATGTAAATAATTGAAATCAACTTTCTAAATTTCTTTCCAAAACAGAAATTTCTTGCAATTAACCACTTTTTCCACCTTCTAGCTTCATTCTAGATCATTTCCAATCATCATACATAGCCACAACATATGAATCATATTAAATCAGAAAAATCATCAATAATTATAAAACTTCACCAAATTCAACCAAAATCAAGATATAATCCACAAAATTCCCTCTTAGGCTACCACAAATCATTACTTTGACATTATCAAGACCAAAGGAAGCATTCCCTAGTTACTCACCTTGAAATGCAAGAAAAGGATCAACTTGGCACCTTAATCCTCCAAACAACTCCACTAATCACCTTAAACTAGCTTAGCAACTCACTTTTGTGGATAAATTTGGAATTTAACCAGTAGGTTTGCAAGATTCAAGCTAGAAATGAAGGAAAATAGAAGAAACTCTCTCTCTCTTTCTCTCCTCCATGGCCGGCCAACAAGAAAGAAATAAGAAGAGATTTTTGGGTCAATTTTGTTATATGGTAAAGGTAAAGTTAAATAGTCAAAGTCAAGAGTGAATTGGATGGTGACACTTGTCACCTTTAGGTTTAAAACTTATCTTTTTGTCTCTCTCATATCAATCCATAATTATCTCTTAACACCTTGTAGAAAAATATCACTTAGCACAAAACTCCAACAAGTTGTCAAAATATATTGCATTTACCGCACTTGCGGGTCCCACGTCCATAATACACTTCAAAATTAACGTGGACTAACTTGGATCAAGAAAATGATTTGAAAACTATATTTCCTTATAAAAATGTATATAAAATTAATATATTGAAGAAAATAAACTTATAGACAATAAAACAAAATAATGTCGAGAAAATATATAAAAATTTTCGGTTTCTCACACTCATACTTTTCGGGGCGTCACAAGAAACTTGCACATTACAAATTCAAAATCAATGCGGATTTTTTCAACAAAGCAGTAGAAGAGATAGAGTTCCATTTTGTTTGCATCTGTTCTGTGGCCATCAGTTGGCACCAACAGATTTGAAATGATGGTAAAGATGATCAGATTCTGAGGACTAAGATCATCCAATCTTGCCTCAGCAGGAGTATTGAATTTGGTTTGAAAATAGGTCATGAGTTTAGCATTGTAAAAATGATGGTAAGCAGAAGAAAATTTCTCATACGAAAAGAAATTTACAATTTTTCCTTTGAAACCAGGTTCAATACTAGTTTTCAGAATGGAATTCACAATGTCAGGAGTTAACGTGATGTCTACAGAGTTGACCCTAAAGATGAGTTCAGTGTGTGATTTACCCTTTCTAAGATTAGCAAATAATTGATAAAGCATGTCAGGGTAAAAGACATTAGGAATGGTCAGAAGATGAGTCCATTTCTGAAATTCAAACGTTTAATAACGGGTTCAAGATCAAGCTTACGAAATTCATAGGGAAGGATGAGCCTTTGGGTAATAAACCCTTTTTGAGAGACTAACTCAAATCTGTCTCTGGCTTCATCATCAATGAATTTTGGAAGAGAAGTGGGTTCTTCTACTGGCTGAGAAACAGGAGCCTTTCCGGAACGTTTCCTGTTTGAGGTTTGTGTGGCAGATGCCCCAACATTTTGAGCCTCAGTCCTTGTCCTTGGAGACTTCCTGGTGGAGGGTTCAGGTGTTTGCTGACTCTCAGTAATATTTCCTTCATTCTGCTGATCAATAGAGGGATCAGCAAACTATTTTTTCTTGGATTGGGGAGTGCTTTTCCTCTTTGCAGTCCTCTTTCTCTTACCAGACGACCTTGTGACAGTTTCATCACCCTGGGTAGCCTGCTCTGGTTCCTCATTTCCACCAACAATGTTCCCTTCAGAGTTCTGCCCTTCCATCTGCTCATCAGATGATTCAGCAGTTTGAGTAACCAATTTTCTTTGGGCAGTTTGCTTCACTTTACCACCACGGGTCACAATCTTCTTTTTAGGTGTCTCAGGAGGTGGTTCCACAATGTCAATGTCTTCATCCCTAAGCCTAAAGGACCGTCCGGCACTAGTAGATCCTCCTCTGATCCTAACCATGATGCAAAGTGGATATGATTTTTGATGCAGAATGTGGTGTATAGAGGAGAAATGCAGTATAAGCCAACTAGAATGCACTAAAATGCCGCAAGGAGAGATTTATGTGAAGTTAGGGTTTCACATGTAAATTGGGTGCTTTGGGACAGTTGGGGGTTAGGAGTGATTTTTATGAGTGGTTAATGAGCAATAGAGGTGTAATGGAGTTGGTTGAGTCAATTTCTTGGAACTTGGTTTGATGAGAGAGGAATTTGAATTTCAAATATGAGAGGAAACTGAAAGGTTGCGTCCGAGACTTACGGAAGAAAATGAACTGAGAAGGATGGGTAACTGCCTTATAGGGCTCAATTTTTGACTGTCGGACGGCCGAACGAAGTGAAGTGTCCGACACAACCATCCGAACCAGGGTTTTTCTGAAACTGGACGAAGAACACTGTTGGACGTCCGTTCCAATTCATCGGACGTCCGATAAAGATTGACAAAACTTAGAATATTTTTTCTGAAACGCCCAGTTTTGTTCTCAAGAACACAAATTGATCCAGCGGAAGATCTTTTGTGAGGATATCAGCGATCTGCTCTTTAGAACAAACAAACTCAACACAGATTACCCCCTTGGAGACAAGATCACGAATGAAATGATGCTTTATATCAATGTGCTTAGTCCTAGAGTGTTGAATGGGATTTTTTGTTAGATTAATTGCGCTAGTGTTGTCACAGTACATGGGTACACATTCATATACCAAACCAAAATCATTCAATGTGTTTTTCATCCATAACAATTGAGCATAGCAAGCACCAGCAGCAACATATTCAGATTCAGTAGTGGACAATGAGATAGCATTTTGTTTTTTACTAAACCAAGAGACCAAGCAATTTTCAAGAAAATTGCATATACCAGTAGTACTTTTTCTATCTATTTTACAACCACCAAAGTCAGCATCAGAGAATCCACATAAAGGAAGTTCATGACATTTTGGATACCACAAGCCAAAGTTTAAGGTTCCTTTAAAATATCTCAAAATTCTTTTTACCGCATTCAAGTGTGATTCCTTTGGACAGGATTGAAATCGAGTACATAAGCATACAGCAAACATGATGTCAGGCCTACTAGCAGTTAAATAAAGTAAGCTTCCAATCATACCTCTATACTTCTTTTCCTCAACTTTTGTACCTTCTTCATCTTTGTCAAGTTTGGTAGATGTACACATAGGTGTTCCAACAGGCTTTGAGTCCTCCATTCCGAATCTTTTCAGCAACTCCTTGGTGTATTTTGTTTGATTTATAAATGTTCCATCTTGGGTTTGAATCACTTGGAGTCCAAGGAAGAAGTTCAGTTCTCCCATCATACTCATTTCAAATTCTTTTTGCATGATGATGGAAAAGTTCTTGCACAAGCTCTCATTAGTAGCCCCAAATATGATATCATCCACATATATTTGCACAATTAAAAGATCTCGTGAGCTTTGTTTTGTGAAAAGTGTAGTATCTACAATGCCCCTTTTTAAACCATTTTCAATCAAAAATTCACTCAGACGTTCATACCATGCTCTAGGAGCTTGCTTTAGTCCGTATAAAGCTTTTGAGAGTTTAAAAACATGATCTGAATAAGATTCATTTTAAAAACCAGGAGGTTGGTCAACATAAACTTCTTGATCTATAAAACCATTTAAGAAAACACTCTTAACATCCATCTGAAATAATTTAAAATTCTTGAAACATGCAAATGCTAGAAACATTCTTATGGACTCCAGCCTAGCTATAGGAGCAAAGGACTCATCAAAGTCTATTCCCTCTTCTTGAGTGTATCCCTTAGCCACCAGTCTGGCCTTATTTCTAACAACCTCCCCTTTATCATTCATTTTGTTTCTAAAAACCCACTTTGTGCCAATGATAGGATGATCTTGTGGTCTAACAACCAGGATCCAAACCTTGTTTCTTTCAAATTGGATTAACTATTCTTCCATAGCTAAAATCCAGTGCTCATCATTTAATGCATCAACAACATTTTTAGGTTCAATATGTGATACTAAAGCAAGATTATCTACTAGGTGTCTAAAGGAACGAGTTCTGACCTTTTCAGATGGATCACCAATTATAAGCTCCCTAGGATGGTTATGAACAAATTTCCAGGTCCTTGGAAGATCATTAGGAGTAGTGGTATTTCTGTCATTCACTTCTCCAGCTGGACTATCCTGAGTATCAGCATCCTTTAAATCCATTTCTGGTGAAGCAGAGTCATGATTATTGATTGCTAGCTTCTTTAGTTCTTCTTGAACACCTGTATCATCATCTTCACCACAGCTCATAGAAATGTCACCATTAGATTCATCAAACGTAATGTGTATCGCCCCCTCTATAATCAGTGTTCTACGATTATAAACTCTGAACCCTCTTTTGTTTTCACAATATCCCAAGAAGATTCACTCATCAGATTTCTTGTCAAACTTTCCAAGATGTTCCTTGATATTCAAAATGAAATATTTACAACCAAATACTTTAAAATAACCAACAACAGGTTTTTTGTCAAACATGAGCTCATAGGAGGTTTTGTTCAAAATTGGTCTTAGGAGAACTCTGTTCATGGTATAACACGCTGTGTTTATGGCTTCAGCCCAAAAATATTTTGGTAAATTGCATTCACTAAGCATGGTTCTAGCAGCCTCTTGGAGAGTTCTATTTTTTCTTTCTACAACTCCATTTTGTTGGGGGACTCTAGCAATAGAGAATTCATGAGCAATGCCATTATGATCACAAAATTCTGGAAAGCCACAGAACTTGAATTCTGTTCCATTATCACTTCTAATCCTAACAATTTTCAAGCCAAGCAGATTTTGCACTTTAGCAAACAATGAAGTAAAATTCTTACTGTAGACACCAAATTTTTGGTGTAATTTCATGTATTTTTTATTTTTAGTTTTTTATTTGTAGTGTTAGTTTTATTTGTTTTTTTAGTTTTAAATTTCTATTTTTATTTTTATTTTTAAGTTTTTATCCTAGATTTTCTTGAAAAAGAAAAAAAAGGAAAAAAGGAAAAATTCAAAAAAATATGCTTTAGTCGTTTTTTATTTAAATTCAATGTTTTCTTGAAAGAAAAATGAAAAAAAGAAAGAAATGCAAAATGAAGAAAAAGAAAAAAAGGAAAAAATGGAAAGTTGCATTTTTTGTTATTTCTAGTTTATTTTTACCCAGTGTTAATTAAGTTGTTTTCGTTATTATTATTGTTTTATTATTATCATTTTTGTTTAATTAGTTTCAAAAAAAATAAAAAATAAAAAAATATACCGCAGCATGCACGCTGCAATTTTTTGCAGCGTGCAAAGCCAATCACAGAGAACAGCCACGGATGGCTGGATGGCAAGGGAAGGACAAGCCCTTCATCCTCACCATTGGGGGTGAGGGTTTAGGAGATTGGGAAGTGGGTATAAAAGGTAAGAGAAGGCATCAGCCGAAAAAGAGGGAGTTTTTGGTTGACGGCTAAAAAATCAGAGAGAGCCGAGAGAGTTTTCTAGGAGGAGAGAAGGGTGACGAGAGGAGGATTCTGGGAAGGAAAGAAAGATAGAAGGGACGGTTAAAAGAGAGTTGAGAGGAGCAAAGTAACGGCGGCAGAAAAATTGGGGAAAAGAGAAGAGAGTAAAGTTGTCGGCTGGCATTTCAAAAGAACAAACATGTGGGGATTGAGAGTGGGGCTAGAAGGATTGAGAGTCAAAGGGGAAGGAGCTTCGGCCAAAGCAAAGACAAGAGCTGCGGCTGAGAGGGAAAACAGAGGAAAAAAAACGAGCTAGAGAGAACTGAAAACAGAAAGGAAAAAGCTGTGAGAGGATTGAGGGAGAATCGTAAGTGACGGCAAAACAAAAAAAGAAAATCAGGAAGAAAGTGATAGAGAGAGGCTCTCGGTTGGAAAAAAGAGAGAACAAAAAGAAAAAACAAAGCAAGAGGGCGGCTAGGTTGAGAAGAGAGGAGGGAGTTTCGTCGGCAAAAAGAAAAACCACGGAGCAGCTGGAAAGGAAAGAATGGAGGGGCCGACTGAAAGGAAGAAAAACAGAGGCAGAGGAGAGCAAGAACCGGAATCACCATTGCCAAATTGATCACCACCTCAACCGCTGCCACCACTCTCTCGTCACCTTCTGTCCTCAAAATTCCCTCCAATTTCCCTAAACAACTCCTCCATAAAACCCCTCACTTCCCATTCTGTTCTTCCCTTTTTCCAACAAAAGCTCTCTCTGCCACCGCCCTGGAACACACACAGTTCCACGATACAAAGTGTTTCAATGGCAACGTCATTTGAAGACGACTCAACGGGTCAACCCAAGGACGATTCCCTCAAATCCACAGCTCCTGCCCGCACCGAACCTGACAAAGACAACGACAACGACAACGATATCCAGGAAGAGGGCGATGACGGGGAAAAATGAGAAGAATCACGACTGAGAAAGGGAAACAGAGCAAAGAAGACAACCGGAACCGCTGCCATCCCGTCGGAATCTGCCGTCGCTGTCGCTCGAGCCAAAGCATTGTAAGTTGACCTTATTTTGCTGTTTTTTTCCCTTCTTTGAATTCCAGTTCCTCCCCAAGCTTTGAGCATGTCTGCTGTGGCTGTGTTCTTGCAATGGTCCCGCCGATTGTTCAAGACTTTTTTAGCATGCGTATGTTTTATGTATTGATTGGACTATAATTTCTTCTTGTTATGATAGTTTTGGGCCGGTTGTAACATGAATTGAACAGAGATTTGTTGGAATTTTTTCATGCCCATTCGTTGTTTGTTAAAATGCCTAATTGAAATTTCTGATTCAAAGATGTTTGTCTGTATTTCCGTGTGAGGAAACTGGTCAAGTCGCCCAATTCCTTTTCTCACGTTTGAGAATTTTCGATGCTTTGCTGCCTTATAATTTCTGCTATTCCTTTCGTTTCCATCGTATGAATTTGAATTAAGGTTGGGAGGGGAAATTCTTGCGGGTGTCATTGTCTCGATTACGAATGATTGGAATTGAAGCTAATTTTTTATGTTGCCGATCGAAAGAAAGTTGAAATGTTAATGGTGCTTGGACCGTTTGGGGAAGATGATTATTTGACTAGATTTATAATTTTAGCCCCGAAGTTTGTCCTTTCTCTGTGATTTATTCCCCAAAGTTTTAAGACTTTATAATTGGACCCCAAATCTTTCATAATTCTTTCAATCAAGTCCCTGTTGTTATTGCATTGGAACCCCTCAAGTCACCCCTTTGTTCTGATATGACCTGGAAAATTGGAAAAAGTGAACTCGTTTCTTCCTTTTAAATCTTAATCATCTTTTAATATGCATAAGTAGTCTTTTAGATTGATTATTCCTTGTCTTTTAAATCATAATTGTGGCTTGATAATCTTTTTTTTGGGGATTTTATTATGTTGGGTTTAATCAAACAAGTGATTTGGGTTAAGAGGTTATGTGGTGTTTGGGTCTAAGAAAGTGGTTTAGTTTATTTTTGTTTGGGTTTTTGGCTTGGGCCAGAAGATCAAGACCCATTTGTTTGGTTGGCTAATTTTGGGCCAAAATAGTGGACTGGCTCATTCCTTTTGCTTTAAGTTTTGACTGGGCTAGGAGGGTCTCAGGCCCAAACCAATAAGAAATGGCCCCATGACCTGGTCCATTAAGAAACCAGAGAATGCATTTGCAGATCAGTCCCTGTACTTTTCTTTAATTTCACTGTGGCCCTGGATATTTTCAATTACTTTCAATTCGATCCTTACTTTAATTGCAAATAAGTCCTTGAACTTTATTTTTCTTTAATTTTGGCCCCAAAATTTTGCCAATCTTTGCAATCAACTCCTTTCTTCTCTTGACTTCTTAAATGTGGGTTGTTGACATGATTTAATTGATTCAAATTCATGTTTATTTTTATCCTTTGTGATTATTTGTCAAATAAATTGGTGCCTTGACCCTTTTTATTGTTTTGAAGCTAATATCTCATTTACTCGATTTCCATTGCAAGGGAGGTAACTTCTATATTCTTGAGTTATTTTTCCTACGTGCTCCTACGTGTTATGTGAATATACATGTCTACTTTGCTTTCCTAGCCTTTCTTTAATTTCTTTTATTTATGTCATTTACTTCTGCTTTTTATTTAAGTTATTCTTTATGGGGTATGTGTACACCTCTTGACTTGTAATATATAGGGATTTAATTATTTTATTCCTTTTCCCCCTTTTAGATTGTAGTAGGGTCTCCCTAATGTAATAGATAGGGTTTGGAGGAGCATTCAATGAAGACCTATCGAAATCATGTGCCTAGCTAGCAAATGTAATAGTTAGGGCTTTAATTGTCTTATGTGTTTTGCATGCTTAGTTTCTACGTGTTAATTTGCTTTGTTAGGGCCTTGCATCTAGTCGAGCATGCTAAATGTTATGTGCTATGTGTTTATAAGTGTTTGGCATGTCTACTCGCTTTCCATAGCCTGAATGAATGTGATGGATGAATGTACGTTTCCACTAGTCCAACGCTAGTCGGAATTCATCGAATGGGCTAGTCCAACGCTAGACCCTTAGGGATTTCCCCTCGTTAGTACATGTTTGCATGTTCATTACATGTCATGCATTCTTTTTAGTTTTATCATTTTGCATGCCCCTCGAACCCCTTTTCCTTCCATTTTAGGATTTTTACATTTCATGCCAGTTATAGGGTACATTTGCTTGAGAGTCTCCTTAAATATGGGATATAGACGAGTGTGGCTTTTTCTAAGCCTTAGCACGCTTGTATTCCCTCTATAAAAGGGCAAATTGAGTCACGATTTAGGTCTCCCCGTACCCAATATGCATGAATTCCCTAGGCTCATGCATTTTTAAATCCACTCTACTATTTTATACCCTCATTACACTTTCATTTTTCCTCCCATTTTGCACA
The DNA here is from genome assembly GCF_036785885.1 of Coffea arabica. NCBI lineage: Eukaryota > Viridiplantae > Streptophyta > Magnoliopsida > Gentianales > Rubiaceae > Coffea > Coffea arabica. Next base: position 43,625,512 of record NC_092329.1, read on the forward strand.
CGTGCACCTTTATGTTTCTTCACTTGCACACGAACACTTTTATCATCACTTGCACACATGCACTTCATATTATCATTTCACATACCGTACCTTGCCCACTCACGTGCACATTTTCATTTACATATTTATTGTCTTTTATTACTTTTTCAAACTCAAATCCTCACATTGCAACATGCATTCCATTCATTTGCATCCCACTCGCATTATTCGTGACTTCTTCAAATGATTGTTATTGGGCTTCACAATTAATGTGATTGGCACCACTCAACCTTTGAAGGGAAATTTCCCCCAATCCCCCTAGGTCTAGGGTTTGCATTCATGTAGTGCATCCAAATGTAATAAATTCTTTGATTAAAACAAGAAAATCTTTGATTAAATCATGCAACTAGCCTTGGCTAGGTCAAAGGGGTGCCTTGGATTTTATCCTTGCCTTCCCCTTTGTCAAATGTGACTCCCGAACCTTTTTCTTTGGTTTACGTGGATTAGGAGTCGTTTAAAAGGGGTTTCTTACTACTTTTCCCTATTTTTCTATAAAAATCCATTTTTGGGTGACTTGGTACACCTTAACTCATTACCAAGTGGCGACTCCGTATTTTGTTTCAAAAAACTCTTTTTAAACTATAATTTTGGGTCAAATCGTCGCATTCTCAAACCCCTTTTAGACCCATTTTTCTTTTAAATCACAATTCATTTTTCAATCACAAATTGAATCACAAAAATACATTTTTTAAAACCATTTATTTATTTCATCAAAAAATGGGGCGCGACAGTTGGCGACTCCACTGGGGATATTCGAGAGTCCGAGCAAATTTGATTTAATCAACCTTTTTCTTCTTTTAATCTTTTCATATATCACATTTGGGTGTTTAGGGTTGCATTTTTTTCTCTTTTAGGATTTTGCATTTCACGCATCCCAAACTACTCCCTCGCTCATGAATGAATGATTGGTTGATTGGATGTATGTTTATATCGCGCTTGCATTGCATTTGGGGGGGTGTGTGTCACCTTTAGAGCCTCGCATGGTTCTCAACCCCTTCCCTCAAAATAGGGAACACTTCATACGTGCACGTTTACTTATCGTTATCCCATTTTATTTTATTTTTCGTGGGCGCTATCCCACACCGCCTTGTAGATTAGGATTGATTGCCTTGGGTAGGCGGATGGTGTGCATTGCGCCCATAGCGCTACCTAAGGGATCACTCGAACCACCGATCGAAGGCCTTGGGAGTGATGACCCTTTGCCTTTAGGTCTGAAGGCTTGGGAGCCGAAGCCTTATCGAGTCTAGATGCATTAGTGAACCCCAACCTCATGCATCCATATTAGAATTGCCTAGGGTAGAGTCGACCTTATCCTGAACTAGGGACATTAGGCACGAGGGAAGGGGTTCCACCCCTTTTACTTGCTTTATTGTATTTCTTTTTCTTAATTGCTCCCAATATGTTATGTGTATTATCAATTGCACTAACCATCCTTCTGTTTTCTTGGCTTGCATTCATGTGCCTTAGCAATACGAGGCCTCTTTGGCACTCTTTTAGTGACTTACCCACTAGATAGCTCACATGTTTAAACTTCAGTCATTACACTTAATTTTCAATAAATACATTTCATTTTAGACCTTTTCCCCCAGATGCATTATTTATGCCCTTTAGGCCATATTTGTCACATATTTACATTGCTTTAATAAACTAGCATCATGCATAAACCCTAGAAAGGGAATGCCATTTAGGGGATCCCGTGTTAGGGATAAGCCACCTTGTGTCTCGGATACTTAATCCAAAGAGACTTGCACGTTTACATTTTGTACCATCCAAAGGGGTAGTGCACAAGGTAAGGTAGGATCCGATCGTCTTCATAAGAGCAATTTTTGGAATATGAGCGTCTAATAATCACTTTTTGGCCATTTTATCAAAGTTGGTAAAAATCCCTTGCGCAAATGACATTAATTTGAAGAAATTCACAAATAATTCCTCCTATTGAGACGATAAATAAATTGAGGCCAAAATTTGATTTTTAAAAGGTCATAGACTAATGTACCTCAATAATTTTGAAATAAACAATGGCTGGACAATTCAATCGATCCATTTCGCCAATATCGTCAATTCATTTGACCAATTTACCCTTTTTAGGGTCATCCGGTCGATTTTGAATAAATCGTCAATTCATTTGACCAATTTACCCTTTTTTAGGGTCATCCGGCCGATTTTTGAATAAATCACTAATTCAATTTCATTCATTTGGCCAATTTACCCATTTTTAGGGCAACCGAGCCGATTTTGAATAAATCAAGTTTCGTTCAATCTATTTGATCAATTTACCCTTTTTAGGGTGATCTGATTAATTTTGGATAAGTTAAATTTCATTCAATTCATTTGACCTGTTTCCCTTTTTAGGATAATTCGGTCGATTTTTAATAAATTGTCAATTTCATTTGACCAATTAGGATTTCAATGTCGAATTTCAAATAGGGAAACCTAGTCGATTTTGGAAAAACCATCCATTGCATTTGATTAGTTGGGATTTTTGGACCCGTGCTTCACTGAGAAAACTTGGTCAACGAATTCCAATCTCTTCGATAGGAAATTCGTCAAGGTCAAACCCGTGCGTTTTTGTAAATTCTTGTATCGATTACAAATGATCAATCCATTCGAATGTTGACCTCATTTTGACGAATGTCTCTCGTCACTCCAATTGACCAAATTTTTCAAAATTATTTTTCACTTAAATAAGTTGATCAGATCCATCAGGTATAGTATAGTGCCTACCTCAGAGGATTGCATCCTCATGCTAGGCCTACCCTTGGCACAAAAAGGGTTCCCCCATAGGACATGCATCCGAATTACTTTAATTGTTACTAACTCCTGTCTTTTCCTTTTCCTTTTTCTTTTCTTTTTTACAGCAGTCAATCAAGAAGGGTATCTAATAAGGGTTGTCTTACATTCTCAGGTAGTATATAGCTACTAGGAAAAGCCCCATTATCACCCGATCACGTAGTCGAGCTTCAAGAGATAGTGTAAACATGAGTACCCGTCCAGAATCATTTGATAGGCCCGCAACCACATCGCTGACTGACTCGGCAAATCTGGGAGCTCAACTGAGCGAAGTTCTAAACCAATTTAATGAGCTGAGCGTTGAAATGATGGCCCAACGGTGCGTAATTGATCAATTGGTAGCTGGTGGTGCTAGCGGTGAACAACATGAGCCCTTACCTCCTGGCCAATCTAAAACTCAACCCATATTTTTACCTTATACTCAAACCTCTGTTCCTTCACAATTCATAAACCCCCCTGAGGAAGCCTTTACTTATCCCACTCATGGCCCACAGCCTACTTACGTATCTCACATCCAAATTAACCCTTCTCATGCCCAAATTCCCCAGAATTATCCGCCAATCACTATGAGAATGCCATTTGAACCTCAAGGACCACATTATTACTCCACCGCTGAGCCATTCACCTTAGATACCGCCGCCCAAGGAAAGGCTGAAGCTGGGGAGTCATCCGCACCGGTTGATAAGAATTTGCTAAAAAGATTGGATCGGTTTGAGGAGTTCATAAGGAAAAACCAAGGTCTGAGCAAACAAGGAGGTCTAGACTACAACGATCTGTGCCTATTTCCGGATATGCAATTGCCAATGGGTTTCAAAGCGCCGAAATTTAGCAAGTACGATGGAACTGGCAATCCCAAAACACACCTTCGGATGTTCGCAAACAAACTTGGAAAGCCGATAGATGATGAGAATTTACCTGTACGTTTATTTCCCGAGAGCCTAGAAGGCGACGCGTTGGATTGGTATTCCAATTTGAAGCCTGAGGATATGAGATCTTGGATGGATTTGTCAACTGCTTTTATGAGGCAGTACGAATACAATTGCGAGCTCGCTCCAACGAGGGCCACACTTGAGGGGACTAAAAGAAAACCATCTGAGGACCACAAGACGTACGCGAAGAGATGGAGGAAATTGGCCGCCAAGGTGGAGCCTCCTATGACTGAAAATGAGATTGTTCGCACGTTCATCAAAGCTCATGACCCGCCTTACTTTGAGGAAATTTTTCGAATGACCGGGTGTTCCTTTGCCGAAATTGTCAATAAATTGGAAGAATTTGATGAGTTTGTGAAGGCCGGAAAAATTGTAAATGTGTCAACATTAAAGATGCAACTAGAGGCTCTGCAAGGCCAGAATGACAGTGGGAAAAAATCCCAATCTAAGGGAAAAGAAGAGGAAACTGCTTTTGTTGGGGATCAGGGCCCCTCGGCCAGACCTAGATTTTCAAACCGCCTTGCTTATTCGTCACCCTATCCATACTACCCAAACTCCCGTCCTATCCACCATACTACCATTAACCATTCTCGACCTCGACCAAATTATCCAAATGTACTCATACCACCCTTTCAAAATCCTCAACCAAATTTCCAAACTAGACCTCGCCCTCCTTTTAGCCCAAGACCTATTCCACCCCCTAGCCCAAATTACTACTACCAACAAACCAGTGACACCCAAAATTCAACGCCATATCGAACCTTCACCAATCTAGGTCGATCTATTGACCAATTATATGAGCAATTGAAAGCTGCCGGAAAAATTGGCGTTATACCTCCTAAGATCTATTCTAAGCGCTTTCCATCTGACTATGACCCTCAAACAGTCTGCGCTTATCATTCTGGAGCTCCCGGGCATTCCACCAATGATTGTCGGGCATTGAAACATAAAATTCAGGATATGATCGAAGTCGAAGAAATAGTGCTAAAGAAAAAAGGTGAACAAGGACCGAGCATAAATACAAATCCCTTTCCCGAGCACAAGGACGTCTTTGAGGCATCCAACCCCAATGAAGAAATCTGAAAATCCTGGAAATGGCTGAATTAGTGAGGTTCCTTTTGAAGGGAAGTTCTGATAAATTTGGGGAGTTGTTTTTGTTAAAACAAATGAAAATCGTTCATACATGTGTCTTTTGTTTAAATATGTTTTTTGTAAATAGTTTTCAATCAAGTGACTGCTAAAGACACGTTCCATGATATTAAGTCTGGTTTTTCAATAAAATGTACAGTCTTATATATTGTGACTTACACATTCTTTTCAGATGGCCCAGAATAAAATCGTCTGACCCTTTGGATATCACTGTTCAGAAATTTGATGGCAGTGATCTCATAAATGTGAATGTGAATTTCAAAAATGAGATGAGTGGGGAAGAGGCATCCGAAAATGTTTCAAAGAAGCCCGAATGGAATAAAAGAAGTCCAAGCCGAATCGGGATCAAGATTAGGAATAAGAAACAGTTGAACACAGTCCATCGTGATCAATTTGATCAAGAGGATTGGTCTGTGATTACCACTAAAGGGTCAAATCATGACCATTCAGACGAGAAGACAAAGCATTAAGGTGATTTTTATCAGTACAAAATGAAGCCAAAAGGAGAGTTTGCCGCAAATTGTTGAGGTGCTCTTATTATCAAAAGGTATCGCCTGGTGGAGCATTTTGTTCCCTCAGCCAATCAATTCGGAGATATGTAAGAAATTTTCATCTGATAAACGAAAGTTTTCTTTTAGAGTTAATGCGAAGAACGGAATGAAAGTCAGGCCCTCTTCTTTTCCCATTAAGATATTATATCCGTAGTTATCCCTTTTGAGCCTTCAGAATAAAATACTTCATTTGGCAACCCCTGAGAGTCGCAAACCCCACACTGGGGCAAGTTGGAGTTGAACAGAAAAGAAAAGTCCCAAGAAATGAAAAGCGATACAGCAACAAAATCCAAAGAAAAAGCCTCAATTGAGCATAAATTGGGGCAAATTTTGTAAAAAATTCAAAAGAACGGCAGAAGGCCGAAAAATCAAAAGAAGAAAGAAAATGGAAAAGAAAAGGCTCAATTGAGCATAAATTGGGGCAAAATTTCAAAAGATGGATGAAAAATGAAAGAACAAAGAATTTAGACTGGGGCAAGTTTTGGTTTCACCCTAAAATAGGGTTAACATGAAAATGCGATCTCAGATCATTTGAACTACTTTTTGAAGTCTGCCTTCAAGCCTTAACATTTCCTAGCACCTCACCAGACCCCGTTACAAAAGCCAAAAAGTCCTGGCTTCCGTTCTTGGCATTACCTCTCTTAAGGAAATTTTCTAAGTCACATGACAAATGATGTCAATACGCCTTCACTCATATTGTAAGGGAAGGGGTTGTCGCATTAATGCCATTATTTAAACACATTTTTTTGAGTTGATAAAGGTTGTTGGCAAGATTTGTTCATCAGGTGAAAATCCGAAAAGGGGACCTTTGAAAAGAAAAGGAGAAGAGAAAAAAAAAGAAGAAAAAAAAAAGAAGAAAAAAGAAGTGGGAATAGCCTTGGTGAAAACCTAGAAGGACGCTAAGGTAGAGTTTCATGAGAAAAGTGAGGTTGGAATTAGAAAGCTGGTGATTCGATTCATTTGGGATTCCTCCTCGCATTATGATTTTTTCTATTGCCGACATTGAACTCAGGGCAGATGATATCTAAAGGGTCAAGCGTGGCATTTTGTTTGAAGTCGGAATACTTTGGTTTTTCAAGCATAAGTTGTCAAATTATAGATTCATTTCTTTCCCTTCAATAAATGATTGTTTTCATGTTACAAAAATTCTTGTCATTTTGTTGTGTAAATAGACTATTCTTTCATCAGTTTCATGATCTTATTTATCTCTTTAGTCTCATCGGCTGGCAATCCCCCCTGATTTATCGAAAATCCCTGGATACCAAGGGCCTTATTAACATTGGAAGTCAAGGGAATTTAATCAGATCACAGAGCAAAGTTGAGTTTTCGAAGTATCAAGGGGGAAAACATCAAAGTACTCATGTTTACACATTTCTTGAAGGAGGAATTGATCGAATGGTGGTGGCATTATTTGTTTTTTTTCTTTTGCAGATTCATACGCATTTCAAAGGACGAAACTGGGGCAACTTTTTGAATTGAGAAATGTCGCCCAAGAATTTTTATATGACTGAGGGGTTCGGACCAAAGAAGAAGTGAATCAAAGTTTTAAGGAGGAGCAACCGTGCCATAATGCAAATCAAGTGATCAGTTGCACAATAATCGGTGAAGACTGGGGCAAAATTATTTCTTGAAAAGTTAAAAAAAAAAATTTCAATCAATCAATCAAAAATTAGGTTTAACTTCTTATTTCTTGAAGAAATCAATTTCAAATCTCAACCTTTTAAATTCTTGTTGTCTTTTTTTGGCGAAATTTCAGCGTCTGCCGCACACCCTCCTATCCCCATTGTCGTGACAATCACACTCAATTTCTTGACCAACTGAATGGTAGGATTGGGTTTTATTCCAAACATCCCAAATATCAAGTTGGGCCTGGATTTTGTGCCGCCAATTTCCCAAATATCAAGTTGGGCCTGAATTTCGTGCCGCCAACATTCCAAAGATCAAGTTGGGCCTGCATTTTGTGCCGTCAACTTCCCAAACATCACTACGTTGGGCCTGGATTTTGTGCCGCCAATTTCCCAAATATCAAGTTGGGCCTGGATTTCGTGCCGCCAACATTCCAAAGATCAAGTTGGGCCTGGATTTTGTGCCGTCAACTTCCCAAACATCACTACGTTGGGCCTGGATTTTGTGCCGCCAATTTCCCAAATATCAAGTTGGGCCTGGATTTCGTGCCGCCAACATTCCAAAGATCAAGTTGGGCCTGGATTTTGTGCCGCCAACTTCCCAAACATCACTACGTTGGGTCTGAATTTTGTGCCGCCAATTTCCCAAATATCAAGTTGGGCCTGGATTTCGTGCCGCCAACATTCCAAAGATCAAGTTGGGTCTGGATTTTGTGCCGCCAACCTTACAAAAAATCACGTTGGGCCTGGATTTTGTGCCGCCAACTTCACTTTATCACGTTGGGCCTGGATTTCGTGCCGCCAACATCTCACAGATCTCGTTGGGCCTGGATTTCGTGCCGCCAACATTCCAAACATCAAGTTGGGCCTGGATTTTGTACCGCCAACATTCCAAACATCACGTTGGGCCTGGATTTCGTGCCGCCAACTTCACAAGATCACGTTGGGCCTGGATTTCGTGCCGCCAACATTTCATTGGGCAGGCTCGGGTTTAATCCCACTGACCAATTCATCACACTGGGGCAAATTATTTCGAAAAGTCTCTCTCAAAAAAAAAAATCAAATCAAATCAAAAAATCAAAAAATCAAAAATCAAAAAATCAAAGGCAAAAATCAAATCAAGTTCACCTCGGCAGGCTCGGGTTTGATCCCACTGTCCGATTGTCAAAAACATTTTATTGCTATTGGTGCTGGGTTTGTCCCGACAGTAATCATTTCATTTTCATTGCTGCTGGAGCGGGAGGTTAGTCCCGCCAGTAAGCATTTCTTTTGGCATCGTCACAAACATGGGTCAGTCCCATTAACACTTCATTTCACTTCTTTCATTTGCATCACCAAGAAACATGGGTCAATCCCACCAACACTCCATCTCACTTCAATTCATTTGATTTTAATTCTGTTCGGGTCTATCCCGTTTTAAATTTCTTGTTCAGGTCTAGCCCGTTTTAAAATTCCTGTTCGGGTCTATCCCGTTTTAAATTTCATGTTCGGGTCTACCCCGTTTTAAATTCCTGTTCGGGTCTATCCCGTTTTAAACTTCTAGTTCGGGTCTATCCCGTTTTAAATTCCTGTTCGAGTCAGTCCTGTTTTAAACTTCCAGTTCGGGTCTATCCCGTTTTAAATTTCTCGTCCGAGTCAGTCTCATTAAAAGGAGTCAGTCCTCATGTCAAATAACAGCAGTCGTTCGAACCCAGGTAAGTATTTGGTGTCTACTTCTTTGTCTCAAGTTTTTTCAAAACTCAAACAAAGAGGGGCAAACTGTAGACACCAAATTTTTGGTGTAATTTCATGTATTTTTTATTTTTAGTTTTTTATTTGTAGTCTTAGTTTTATTTGTTTTTTTTAGTTTTTAATTTCTAGTTTTATTTTTATTTTTAAGTTTTTATCCTAGATTTTCTTGAAAAAGAAAAAAAAGGAAAAATTCAAAAAATATGCTTTAGTCGTTTTTTATTTAAATTCAATGTTTTCTTGAAAGAAAAATGAAAAAAAGAAAGAAATGCAAAATGAAGAAAAAGAAAAAAAGGAAAAAATGGAAAGTTGCATTTTTTGTTATTTCTAGTTTATTTTTACCCAGTGTTAATTAAGTTGTTTTCGTTATTATTATTGTTTTATTATTATCATTTTTGTTTAATTAGTTTCAAAAAAAAATAAAAATAAAAATAAAAAATAAAAAAATATACCGCAGCATGCACGCTGCAATTTTTTGCAGCGTGCAAAGCCAATCACAGAGGACAGCCACGGATGGCTGGATGGCAAGGGAAGGACAAGCCCTTCATCCTCACCATTGGGGTGAGGGTTTAGGAGATTGGGAAGTGGGTATAAAAGGTAAGAGAAGGCATCAGCCGAAAAAGAGGGAATTTTTGGTTGACGGCTAAAAAACCAGAGAGAGCCGAGAGAGTTTTCTAGGAGGAGAGAAGGGTGACGAGAGGAGGATTCTGGGAAGGAAAGAAAGATAGAAGGGACGGTTAAAAGAGGGTTGAGAGGAGCAAAGTAACGGCGGCAGAAAAATTGGGGAAAAGAGAAGAGAGTAAAGTTGTCGGCTAGCATTTCAAAAGAACAAACCTGTGGGGATTGAGAGTGGGGCTAGAAGGATTGAGAGTCAAAGGGGAAGGAGCTTCGGCCAAAGCAAAGACAAGAGCTGCGGCTGAGAGGGAAAACAGAGGAAAAAAAACGAGCTAGAGAGAACTGAAAACAGAAAGGAAAAAGCTGTGAGAGGATTGAGGGAGAATCGTAAGTGACGGCAAAACAAAAAAAGAAAACCAGGAAGAAAGTGATAGAGAGAGGCTCTCGGTTGGAAAAAAGAGAGAACAAAAAGAAAAAACAAAGCAAGAGGGCGGCTAGGTTGAGAAGAGAGGAGGGAGTTTCGTCGGCAAAAAGAAAAACCACGGAGCAGCTGGAAAGGAAAGAATGGAGGGGCCGACTGAAAGGAAGAAAAACAGAGGCAGAGGAGAGCAAGAACCGGAATCACCATTGCCAAATTGATCACCACCTCAACCGCTGCCACCACTCTCTCGTCACCTTCTGTCCTCAAAATTCCCTCCAATTTCCCTAAACAACTCCTCCATAAAACCCCTCACTTCCCATTCTGTTCTTCCCTTTTTCCAACAAAAGCTCTCTCTGCCACCGCCCTGGAACACACACAGTTCCACGATACAAAGTGTTTCAATGGCAACGTCATTTGAAGACGACTCAACGGGTCAACCCAAGGACGATTCCCTCAAATCCACAGCTCCTGTCCGCACCGGACCTGACAAAGACAACGACAACGACAACGATATCCAGGAAGAGGGCGATGACGGGGAAAAATGAGAAGAATCGCGATTGAGAAAGGGAAACAGAGCAAAGAAGACAACCGGAACCGCTGCCATCCCGTCGGAATCTGCCGTCGCTGTCGCTCGAGCCAAAGCATTGTAAGTTGACCTTATTTTGCTGTTTTTTTTCCCTTCTTTGAATTCCAGTTCCTCCTCAAGCTTTGAGCATGTCTGCTGTGGCTGTGTTCTTGCAATGGTCCCGCCGATTGTTCAAGACTTTTTTAGCATGCGTATGTTTTATGTATTGATTGGACTATAATTTCTTCTTGTTATGATAGTTTTGGGCCGGTTGTAACATGAATTGAATAGAGATTTGTTGGAATTTTTTCATGCCCATTCGTTGTTTGTTAAAATGCCTGATTGAAATTTCTGATTCAAAGATGTTTGTCTGTATTTCCGTGTGAGGAAACTGGTCAAGTCGCCCAATTCCTTTTCTCACGTTTGAGAATTTTCGATGCTTTGCTGCCTTATAATTTCTGCTATTCCTTTCGTTTCCATCGTATGAATTTGAATTAAGGTTGGGAGGGGAAATTCTTGCGGGTGTCATTGTCTCGATTACGAATGATTGGAATTGAAGCTAATTTTTTATGTTGCCGATCGAAAGAAAGTTGAAATGTTAATGGTGCTTGGACCGTTTGGGGAAGATGATTATTTGACTAGATTTATAATTTTAGCCCCGAAGTTTGCCCTTTCTCTGTGATTTATTCCCCAAAGTTTTAAGACTTTATAATTGGACCCCAAATCTTTCATAATTCTTTCAATCAAGTCCCTGTTGTTATTGCATTGGAACCCCTCAAGTCACCCCTTTGTTCTGATATGACCTGGAAAATTGGAAAAAGTGAACTCGTTTCTTCCTTTTAAATCTTAATCATCTTTTAATATGCATAAGTAGTCTTTTAGATTGATTATTCCTTGTCTTTTAAATCATAATTGTGGCTTGATAATCTTTTTTTTGGGGATTTTATTATGTTGGGTTTAATCAAACAAGTGATTTGGGTTAAGAGGTTATGTGGTGTTTGGGTCTAAGAAAGTGGTTTAGTTTATTTTTGTTTGGGTTTTTGGCTTGGGCCAGAAGATCAAGGCCCATTTGTTTGGTTGGCTAATTTTGGGCCAAAATAGTGGACTGGCTCATTCCTTTTGCTTTAAGTTTTGACTGGGCTAGGAGGGTCTCAGGCCCAAACCAATAAGAAATGGCCCCATGGCCTGGTCCATTAAGAAACCAGAGAATGCATTTGCAGATCAGTCCCTGTATTTTTCTTTAATTTCACTGTGGCCCTGGATATTTTCAACTACTTTCAATTCGGTCCTTACTTTAATTGCAAATAAGTCCTTGAACTTTATTTTTCTTTAATTTTAGCCCCAAAATTTTGCCAATCTTTGCAATCAAGTGCTTTCTTCTCTTGACTTCTTAAATGTGGGTTGTTGACATGATTTAATTGATTCAAATTCATGTTTATTTTTATCCTTTGTGATTATTTGTCAAATAAATTGGTGCCTTGACCCTTTTTATTGTTTTGAAGCTAATATCTCATTTACTCGATTTCCATTGCAAGGGAGGTAACTTCTATATTCTTGAGTTATTTTTCCTACGTGCTCCTACGTGTTATGTGAATATACATGTCTACTTTGCTTTCCTAGCCTTTCTTTAATTTCTTTTATTTATGTCATTTACTTCTGCTTTTTATTTAAGTTATTCTTTATGGGGTATGTGTACACCTCTTGGCTTGTAATATATAGGGATTTAATTATTTTATTCCTTTTCCCCCTTTTAGATTGTAGTAGGGTCTCCCTAATGTAATAGATAGGGTTTGGAGGAGCATTCAATGAAGACCTATCGAAATCATGTGCCTAGCTAGCAAATGTAATAGTTAGGGCTTTAATTGTCTTATGTGTTTTGCATGCTTAGTTTCTACGTGTTAATTTGTTTTGTTAGGGCCTTGCATCTAGTCGAGCATTTTAAATGTTATGTGCTATGTGTTTATAAGTGTTTGGCATGTCTACTCGCTTTCCATAGCCTGAATGAATGTGATGGATGAATGTACATTTCCACTAGTCCAACGCTAGTCGGAATTCATAGAATGGGTTAGTCCAACGCTAGACCCTTAGGGATTTCCCCTCGTTAGTACATGTTTGCATGTTCATTACATGTCATGCATTCTTTTTAGTTTTATCATTTTGCATGCCCCTCGAACCCCTTTTCCTTCCATTTTAGGATTTTTACATTTCATGCTAGTTATAGGGTACATTTGCTTGAGAGTCCCCTTAAATATGGGATATAGACGAGTGTGGCTTTTTCTAAGCCTTAGCACGCTTGTATTCCCTCTATAAAAGGGCAAATTGAGTCACGATTTAGGTCTCCCCGTACCCAATATGCATGAATTCCCTAGCCTCATGCATTTTTAAATCCACTCTACCATTTTATACCCTCATTACACTTTCATTTTTCCTCCCATTTTGCACACGTGCACCTTTATGTTTCTTCACTTGCACACGAACACTTTTATCATCACTTGCACACATGCACTTCATATTATCATTTCACATACCGTACCTTCCCCACTCACGTGCACATTTTCATTTACATATTTATTGTCTTTTATTACTTTTTCAAACTCAAATCCTCACATTGCAACATGCATTCCATTTATTTGCATCCCACTCGCATTATTCGTGACTTCTTCAAAGGATTGTTATTGGGCTTCATAATTAATGTGATTGGCACCACTCAACCTTTGAAGGGAAATTTCCCCCAATCCCCCTAGATCTAGGGTTTGCATTCATGTAGTGCATCCAAATGTAATAAATTCTTTGATTAAAACAAGAAAATCTTTGATTAAATCATGCAACTAGCCTTGGCTAGGTCAAAGGGGTGCCTTGGATTTTATCCTTACCTTCCCCTTTGTCAAATGTGACTCCCGAACCTTTTTCTTTGGTTTACGTGGATTAGGAGTCGTTTAAAAGGGGTTTCTTACTACTTTTCCCTATTTTTCTTTAAAAATTCATTTTTGGGTGACTTGGTACACCTTAACTCATTACCAAGTGACGACTCCGTATTTTGTTTCAAAAAATCCTTTTTAAACTATAATTTTGGGTCAAATCGTCGTATTCTCAAACCCCCATTTAGACCCATTTTTCTTTTAAATCACAATTCATTTTTCAATCACAAATTGAATCACAAAAATACATTTTTTAAAACCATTTATTTATTTCATCAAAAAATGGGGCGCGACACTTACAGGCATCATCTTTATGAGCAAGAAATATCACCCAAGTATATCTAGAGTAATCATCAACAATCACAAAACAATATCTCTTACCACCAAGGCTTGTAGTTTGTGTAGGACCAAACAGGTCAAGGTGTAAAAGTTCAAGTGGTTTTGAAATAGAAATACATTTCTTGGGTTTGAATGATACTTTGACTTGTTTTCCAAATTGGCAAGCATCACATATCCGGTCCTTTTCAAATCTGATTTTTGGGAGACCTCTAACAATGTCCTTTTTAGAGATTTTCTTTAGCAAATCCATGTTGAAGTGACACAGTCTTCTATGCCATAACCATGGGTCCTCATCTGCAACTTTGAGACATTTGAGATAGGAGGAATCACTTTTTTCAAGAACAACTACATAGACATTATTAACCCTTTTTCCTTTGAAAACAATGTTGAACTTTGAGTCAAATATGAGACATTCAAGCTTTTTGAACAATACAAACAGATTCCTATCACACAGTTGGCTAACACTTAATAAATTGTAGCTCAGATTGTCAACGAGAAGAATATTGTGGATAGAGGTTTGACCATTCTTACCAACATCAGCAATACCAATAGTTTTGGCTTTGTTATCATCTCCAAACGTTACCTTTCCACTTGCTTTTTGCTTGAGTTTAATGAATTGTGATGCATCACCAGTCATATATCTTGAACATCCACTATCAATGAACCATTTTGATTCTTTAGCAATATTTTTCTGGTTCACCTACACACAAACCCACAAGATAATACTTGGTACCCTTCACATGTTGGGTCCTTGAGAGTTAGTCTTATGTCTAACTATCCACGTGCATCTCATGTCATTTCTCAAGTTTTTCTTAACATAACAGTTGCTATTCATGTGACCAAATTGACAACAAAAGTTGCATACTGACATTGGATCAATCAAATGAACAGGTTTAATGAATCTGACTTGCCTTCTCCTGTGGATAGCAAACTCATTTGCATTTTGATTCAGTCTTATTTGATGAGTATTAACATAAGGTTCAGTGTCATTCTTTTGAAAACGGTTCTGTTTCATATGATGTAACAATTGACATAAATCATCCATCCTTTTTCTTAAGCTACAATTCTCACTTCTGAGTATGTCACAGAAATTTTTCTTTTTGTAAAGTTCAGCAAACACATCAGTTTCAGTCATTTTCAGGTTCTCATTTTCATGCTTAAGACACTTGTTTTGTCGAAAAAGATTTGCATTGTCTTGTATTAGAAAGCTAATTTTCTGCTTTAGTTCCTTGTTTTTAACATAGGATTCTTTCAAGCTGTTATGCATTTTTTCTAGAAAAGAATTAACATCATCATCAGATTCACTATCACTATCGGTTTGAGAGTTGCATTGTGTTACCTCTTCATCTCCAATGGTCATGAAAGCCACTTGAGCAGATTTCTCTTCTTCCTCAACTTCACCTTCAGAGTTGCAATCATTCCAAATGATCTGGAAATTGTTGAACTTTGGTTTTCGTTCAATCTTGTTCTCCTTCTTTTTCTTCATTGAACACTCATTTGCATAGTGTCCTGGTTGGCCACATTCGAAACACTTATCAGTCAACTTCTTGTTAAACTCCAGTTTCCCTCTGTTTCTGAAGTCATTAGACTGATTTGGAAAGGAATTGCTGGTTCCGCCTTTTCTGAATTTTCTCTTGTTGAGAAATATTTTGAAACCTCTTGTATTTAGAGAAGTTAGAGAGTTAATCAGAGATTCAATGGATAAAGTATTTAGATCCTTGACTTCCTCAATGACAGTCACTTTGCTTTCCCAGTCCTTTGATAGAGTATTCAGAATTTTTCTGTTCTTTTCACCTAGAGAGTACTTCTTCTCAAGTACCTCTAAATTCTTGATCAGATCATTGAATCTACAGTACATTTTGTCAATATTTTCATGAGGCTCCATCTTAAAAGATTCATACTTAGTGATCAGAATGGATTTCTTTTGCTCTCTCACATTCTCGCTTCTCTCATGGATCTCTCTAAATTTATCCCAAATTTCTTTTGCAGATCTGCAGCCTTTGACTCTAATAGACTCATTTGAGTCTAATGCACTGTATAGAACGTTCATAGTCTTGGCATTTAGAGTGAGATGAGTTCTATCTTCAGCAGTCAGTTCACTTCTGGCCTTTTGTCTTGGCTCATAAGTAGTTTCATCAATAATAGTTGCGTCATATGGATTTTCACTAACAATAAACCACAACTCAATATCAATAGATTGTAAGAATATAATCATCATTTCCTTCCAACTCACATAGTTTGATCCATTGAATATAGGAGGTCTAGTAACAGATTGTCCCTCAAAGAACATGGCATTGTTGGTTGTCATATCTACTCCCAAGCCGATTGAGTTTAATCTTTAGGAGACCAAACTCTGATACCAATTGTAAGGATCGAAGACAACCTAAGAGGGGGGGTGAATTAGGTTTTTCAAAAAACCAGCTAAGATATAGGTCACTTTTCTTCAAAACCTACCTTTCTTTTCTCAAAGATCACCCAATGGATTAGATTACAAGACAGCACTCGTGCATTGTTCGCCTTATTGAGCTATGATTCTTGAATCTCTAAATATACTTTCAAATTAACTCAAAACAAGTTTAGTCAAGAGAAATAGGTGACACGATATATACACAAAAACACACAAACATAAGACTCGACAAACACATAAGAAAACAAGACACAACAAATACAAGAAAACAAATAAAATGTCTAAACTAATAAAATTATTTTTTGCATCGATATTGAATCAAATCTTCCCCGACAACAGTGTCAAAAATTTGATGAGATTTTTTCCTATACTCTAAATTTTATAAACATAAATATCCCATTTTCTACAAGTATACAAATTGCTTATCGGCTATAGGGCATATTAGGAATCAATCCCACCAGAACAAGTGAACAGTTGCCTATATTATTCAAACTTCTTTATTATTTAGACAATCACAAGTGCAAGGAATTAAATCTACACTACAAATATGTAATAAAATGAAGCAAAATAACAATAAAAACGATCCTAAAATCATAAAATTCCTAACTATTCTTACAAGTGAAATTACCTGTTAATTGAGTGTTATTACCTTCGTTAAGTTATGGTATAATTTTCAAATGTATGTGATACCTGGTATTGCCAGTGTACTAACCATACTTGCAACTAATCTCTACCTACTTTTGTGATCATAAAACTAGCCACGAATTCATTAGATTTTATGAAATTACATGGTATAAAGACACAAATGTGCATCTCTACTTTCATGAGTATATGTAAGGCCCAAATACAACCTAAGAGGGGGGGTGAATTAGGTTGATTAAAATCTTAATCAAATTTATGCACTTTTTCTTTAATAAAAATTTACCTTCTTTTCTAGTAATGATCAATCAAGTAGATTAGAAGAAGAGAGCAATATTGATCAGAAAAACAAGTATAGATAAGCAATGAGAATTTTATTAAACAAAAAGTAAGATAGAATATCAAACCGATTGTCTACCAAGCTTTCCTCAAACTTGATGACCAATCACTAGGTTGAGCAACTTTTCTTTGATAAAAGATGTTCAACTAGATGTACAATGGAGGGAGCACTTCCTCCTTGCCCTAAGCCTCACTTAGTCAAGCTAAGAAGTTTTACAATCACTCAGATAACCCTCAACAAAGCTACACTAATGAAACTTTCAACCACAAAAGAAATGCTCACAAGAAATTCACACCACTTGGAGAACAAATCTAGCTTTGGAGACTATTTTCTAGCTAAAATATCTCTTGAGAACTTGTAAACAAAGTGTGCAAAAGTTTGTTCTTGGTTCAGAACAGTTTGTATTTAAAGGGAACCAAAAATGGGTTTCATCAATGCTTCCAACGGATAGAAGGCAGATGAAGAGTCAGCTAGCCATTGGGGCTGTCGGACGTCCGACGAACAAATCATCGTCCGAACCTTTTGTCCGAAAACAGCCAAGTTGCAGTTCGGACGTCCAATGTTTTTTTTTCGTCCGACAGCATCAGCGTCCGATCATCGTCAGAGAGTTGGCAAGTCTTCTTGGAATTTTTCGGACGTCCGATGCGGTTGATGTGCGTCCGATACTTCCGGACGTCCGATGCTTCCATATGAGCGTCCGACAGAGCTTTCTTCTTGATGTTCTTTATCCTTTCGGACGTCCGACAAATTCCTTTCGGACGTCCGACATGAGTGTCCTGTTTTTGCTTCTTCTTTTGGTTGATTTTCATTTCATGACATATTCGTACCTGATTCTTTGATAGGCAAAAATACTTATATTTGAAGAAAGTTAGATAAACATTTCAAAGTACTTTGTGATCATCAAAACCAAGAATAACATTCTCCCCCTTTTTTATGATGACAAAACAAAAGTTTGAAATGAGATTTGATGATTGCAATATAAGCTCCCCCTTTCTCAATTGACAAAAACTCCCCCTTACTTAGTGGATCATAGAGCAAAAATTTTGAAACACTCCCCCTCACTTGGCTACCCAACCGAATTAATCAATTATCCAAAAACATAACAATTAAACAGCCAACATCCAACATTTTACCAATTCAATCCATCAGCCATTCCAATTTCAATTAAATCATCAATCAATCCAAACCAGTCCTCTCCCCCTTTTTGTCATCACAAAAGGGTAATCAATCACATCCATCACATCCACAAAAACATTCATCAATCATATCACGGAGAACCAATAACAAAAAAACATTCATCACATCCACACATTCATCATTCAAAATATTTAAACATCTATCCACATATTCATAACCATTACAGCCATAATCTTAAAAAAAACTAGAAGAACACAACACTAGAAAACATGAACATAACATTTTCATATCCATTGTTGAATATCACAAACACTAGAAAACATGAAATAGACAAACAAAATGCAAATGTCCTAAATGATGAACTATGTGGATCCAGGTATTTTTCGAGAGAGCTGATATTGGGAGAGGTCCTCCTCTTCAGTTTCTTCATCTTCTTCAACAGCTTCTTCAATTGGTGCCTTGCCTTTATCTGATGTGGAAGGGCCATGAGGAGTCACAGGAGTTGATGAGTTCGGGTATGGAATTGATGAACTTGGATCAGTGGGGCGTGACTCTTTGCCATGTGAAACTTCCTCAACCATAGGTGGGGGAAAAAGAAGGTTCTTTTTGTCTAGGAAGGCTGATTGTTGCTCAGAGAACATGGTGAGCATTAGACCATGTTCCAGAAGAAAAACATGCTGTTTGAGCTCACGAAGGAGCTCAATCACTTCATCATTGGAGGAGGAAGATGCCTTAGTGGCAGACTTCCTGGGATGAATGGGAGTGAGTGCAACAAATGAAAGATCATGTGCAGCCTTAGACCTATGTTCACTAGATGATGCCCCCTTATAAGCCCATAGATTATCCTTAAAGACAAGATTTTTCCTTTCAAAATATCCTTTGGTAAAGGCATAAGAAGATGCTTCTTTGGGACAAACACCTAGAATTGGAACTTTGTAAAACTCAAAAATCTTTTGAAGAAACTTTCCATAAGATAATTTTCTGCGAGAATCAATGGCATAGCGAAATAAAAACTTGCACATGACAAAACCAAAATCAATACAAATTTTTTCTCGAAAACAGTAAAAGAGATACAACTCCATTTTGTTTGCATCAGTTCTATGGCCATCAGTAGGCACAAGCAGGTTTGAAATGATTGAAAAGGCAATTAGATTCACAGGGGCAAGATCATTCAGTTTAGCATCAGCAGGGGAGGAAAAACTTCTTTTAAAATAAGTCAACATTTTAGCCCCATCAAAGTGATTATCAGCAGTAGGGTGCTCTTCATAGGACAAGAAATTTGTAATTTTATCCTTGCATCCCCATTCAATAGTAGTATTTAAAATGTTATTCACAGTTTCAAAATCAAAGACTAAGTCTACCCCATTAACCCTGGACATGATCTCAGTTTCGTCAGTGCCTTTCCTAAGATTGGCAAAGAATTGATACAGCATTTCAAGGTAATAAACATTGGGCATAGAAATGAGATGTGACCATTTCTGGAAAGCAAACAGACTCAGAATGGATTCTAAACCTATGTGACGAAATTCAGAAGAGTTTACAGTGCGTTGAGGGATGACACCTTTCTGGGATATCCAGGAGTGTTTGTCTTTTGCAGCATCATCAAAGAATGTAGGGAGTGGGGTTGATTTTGGAGGCGGTTGAGATGAGATTCCCTGTCCAGATTCAGGCAGAGGGGTGGGTTGTGGTGTAGGCCGTGATATTTGACCCTTTATAGCTCCTCTTTTGAAGCGTTTTGATGAACGTTTGACCGTAGGAAGATCATCATCCTCATCCCTGAGTGGATGCTTGCGTCCGGCAGTAACCTTCCCTCCTCTTAGATTCACCATTGTGCAAAATGTGTGGACTGAAGGATGCAAATGATGCACACAGTAGTATGGAAGTGAATTTCACAGGAATTTTGGGACAAAAAGCCTTGAGCAAGATTTGACAGAGCGGTTATGAGAAAATAGGGTTTTGAGGGAAATTTGAGAATTTGCGAAATGTTATGCGATTCGGTGAAATGATCAGGAAAAATGAATCGCAATCGATCAGGAAAAGTTTTGTTTGAGTCAATTTGGGAATGAGAACATCAGAGTGGTATGAATTTGAGAGTGAGAGATGAGAGAGTTTTCGTCCGAGAGAAAATAGAAGAAGAGTTTGAAGCAAATGAGGAAGAAAGTTGCTTTAAAAAGTTTACCGTTGCACTGTCGGACGGCCGAATGAAGTCGTGCATCCGACAGTTTCGTCCGAACAGGTGCATTCTGGACAGTAGCTGAAGAACATCATCGGACGTCCGTTCATCTTCTTTCGGACGTCCGAAGGCTATGAAAAATTTAAGATGATTTTTCGATTATCCCTAATTTTGATCTTAAATGAATGAACTGATCTAATGGCAAAGATTTTGTAAAAATATCAGCAAATTGATCTTTAAAACAAACATAATTAACACAAATTTCACCTTTTTAAACAAGATCACGAATAAAGTGGTGCTTTATATCTATATGTTTTGTCCTAGAATGCTGAATAGGATTTTTGGTCAAATTTATAGCACTAGTATTATCACAGAATATAGGCATGCAGTCATATAACAATCCAAAATCATTCAAGGTATGCTTCATCCATAAAAGTTGAGCACAACATGCACTAGCGGCAATATATTCCGCTTCGGTTGTAGACAAAGAGATTGCATTTTACTTTTTGCTAAACCAAGAAACTAAGCAATTACCAAGAAAGTGACAAATTCCACTAATACTTTTTCTGTCCACACGACAACCACCAAAATCCGCATCCGAATATCCATATAGAGCAAATTCACTAGATCTAGCATACCAAAGACCATAGTCTAATGTACCTTTCAAATACCTAAAAATTCTTTTAACAGCATTTAAATGTGATTCTTTTGGACAAGATTGAAATCTAGCACACAAGCAAACAGCAAACATAATATCAGGTCTACTTGCGGTTAAATAGAGTAGGCTTCCGATCATACCTCTATAGTGCTTTTCATCCACATGATTACCTTCTTCATCTTTATCAAGTTTTGTAGAAGTGCACATTGGAGTTCCAACTTGCTTTGAGTCCTTCATGCCAAACCTTTTCAGCAATTCCTTGGTATATTTTGCTTGATTTATAAAAATTCCCTCAAGAGCTTGATGTATTTGAAGTCCAAGGAAGAAATTTAATTCTCCCATCATACTCATTTCAAATTCACTTTGCATAGTGGTGGAAAAATCCTTGCATAGATACTCATTAGTAGCACCAAAAATAATATCATCTACATATATTTGCACAATAAGAAGATCATTTAACACTTGCTTAGTAAAAAGTGTGGTGTCCACAATACCTCTTTTGAAACCATTTTCAAACAAGAAACCACTTAATCTTTCATACCAAGCTCTTGGAGCCTGTTTTAAACCATATAATGCTTTAGATAGTTTAAACACATGATTTGGAAATTTTGTATTTTCAAAACTGGGGGGTTGATCCACATATACTTCTTGATCAATAAAACCATTTAAAAAGGCACTTTTAACATCCATTTGAAACAATTTGAAACCTTTGAAGCAAGCAAAAGCAAGAAGCATTCTAATAGCTTCTAATCTAGCTACGGGAGTAAATGTTTCATCAAAATCAATTCCTTCTTCTTGTGCATATCCTTTAGCAACTAATCTGGCTTTATTTCTTACAACAACACCTTTATCATCCAACTTATTTCTGAATATCCATTTCATGCCAATGATAGGTTGATTTTGAGATCTAACAACAAGTGTCCAAACCTTATTTCTCTCAAATTGATTAAGTTCCTCTTGCATTGCTAAAATCCAGTTTTCATCCTTTAAAGCATCATTGATATTTTTGGATTCAAAAAGAGAAACTAAAGCAAAATTGTCTATCAATTTTCTAGATGAGGAACGAGTGTTTACCTTCTCGGATGGATCACCAATTATAAGTTCTTTTGGATGATTTTGGCTGAATTTCCAAGCCTTGGGAAGATCTTTGAATGGATCATCATTTTTGTCCTCATCTTCCCTTTCTTGATCTTCATGAGCATCATTCTCCATTTCCTTTGCTTCTGGTTCAGAATTTCCTCCATCTCCAATTTTTAGCTTTTCCATTCCTTCACGAACACCTACATCATCATCTTCACACGAACTTTTGGAATTATCATCATTAGTTTCATCAAATGTTATGTGTATGGCTTCCTCTATCACAAGAGTTCTTCTATTAAAAACTCTATATCCTCTTTTGTTCTCACAATATCCCAAAAATATTCCTTCATCAGATTTTTTCTCAAACTTACCAAGATGTTTCTTTAAATTTAAAATAAAACATTTACAACCAAAGACTTTGAAATATCCAACCGTAGGTTTCTTATCAAAAATCAGTTCATAAGATGTTTTATTCAAAATGGGTCTTAAAAGGATTCTATTCATCACATAACATGCAGTGTTTACCGCTTCAACCCAAAAGTATTTTGGCAAACTACATTCACTTAACATAGTTCTAGCAGCCTCTTGTAGTGTCCTATTTTTCCTTTCTACAACACCATTTTGTTGTGGAGTTCTTGCAATTGAAAACTCATGTGTTATGCCATTATGATCACAAAATTCTGGAAAACCACAATACTTGAATTCCGTTCCATTATCACTTCTAATTCTAACAATTTTCAAACCAAGCAGATTTTGCACTTTAGCAAACAATGAAGTGAAATTCTTGAAGGCATCATCCTTATGAGTAAGAAATATCATCCAAGTAAATCTAGAATAATCATCCACAATTACAAATCAGTATTTCTTACCTCCCAATCTAGTGATTTGAGTGGTACCAAATAAGTCAGGATGCAAGAGTTCTAAAGGTTTAGAAGTTGATACACACTTTTTTGGTTTAAAAGAAACTTTTGTTTGCTTTCCAAATTGGCATGCATCACAGATTTTATCCTTTTCAAAACTGATTTTTGGCAAGCCTCTAACCAGCTCCTTTTTTGAAATTTCCTTTAGTAAATCCATGTTAAAATGACAAAGTCTCATATGCCACAACCAAGGATCTTCATTTGAAGCTTTAAGACATTTGAAACTAGATGAATCAATTTATCAAGAACCACAATATATATGTCGTTAAACCTCTTACCTTTGAACACAACATTATATTTGGAATCAAGCACAATGCATTCATGCTTTTTAAACAACACATTCAAGTCTTTATCACACAATTGACTAACACTAAGCAAGTTATAACCTAAGTTATCAACTAAGAGCACATTATGAACAAAAGTTTCACCATCCTTACCAACATCACCTATTCCAATTGTCTTAGCTTTCACATCATCTCCAAACGTCACCTTTCCACTTGACTTTGATTTTAGTTTTATGAACAGAGAGGGATCACCGGTCATATGCCTTGAGCAGCCACTATCAATAAATCATTTGGACTTGTTTGAGCCTTTTTCCTGAAAAGAGAAAGTGTTTGGTACCCTTTTTAATTTTTGGGTCCACAATAGTTAGCATTGTGTCTAACTAACCACATGCATCTCATTCTTTTGTTCAGATTTCTTTTCACATAGCAATCTCCTTTCAAATGCCCTTTTTGACAACAAAAACCACACATAATGGAAGAGTCCTTAACATGTAATGGTTTGACATATCTCAATCCACTTCTTCTATATGTTGTGAAACCATGTGCATTTTTGAAATGTGCTAATGTTCTTTGATGAGCAGTATGAAAAGTAGATGACATGTTCTTTTTGAGAAAATCTTGCTTTCTTGCTTTCAAAGTCTCATCCAAGTTGTCCATTTTTTTCTTCAAATCACTATGTCTTTCCTTCAGCATTTCACAAATACTTGTCATTTTATCAAGCTCATTTTGAACATCAAATCCGGCTCTTACAAGACATTCATTGTCAGTCTTTAGTTGTTTATTTTGTTTAAGAAGACTTGCATTTTCATGAATGAGAAAAGCAATTTTCTGTTTGAGCTGCTTGTTTTTATCATAAGATTCTTTCAAGGCATTATGCAGTTTTTTAACAAAGGATTCAAGATTATCATCTTCTTCATCATCACTTTCAGATTGAGAGTGTATGGAAGTTACCTCATTATTTCCAATAGCCATAAAGGCCATTTGAGCTGATTCTTCCTCTTCTTCAACTTTCCCTTCGAAGTTACATTCATTCCAAGTAATCTGGAAGTTGTTGAATCTTGGCTTTCGATCAGCTTTTCCATCTTTCATTTTCTTCATGGGACATTCGTTTGCATAGTGTCTAGGTTATCCACATTCATAGCATTTGTCCACTTGCTTCTTGTTGAATTCTTGTTTTCCTTTGTTCCTTGCATTTGGTGAATAATTTTGAAATTGATTGCTAGGTCCTCCCCTTCTAAACTTCCTTTTATTCAAGATTCTCTTGAAGCCTCTTGTGATGAGAGCAAGATCATTATCATCACCATCCGAGTCTTCATCATCCAAGTGAGTTGGATCATCATCACCTTGAGTAGTCTTTAGAGCAATGTTTCTCTTTGCTCTAGCATCCTCTTCCTCCTGCACTTTGGATTTCAATTTCAACTCATAAGAGGTTAGTGAGTTAATGAGAGATTCAATAGGCACAAAATTTAAATCCTTATCCTCCTCTATTGCAGTTACTTTATTTTCCCATTTTTTGCCCAATGCATTGAGAATTTTCCTATTCTTCTCTCCCAAGGTGTACTCTTTGCCCAACACCTCGAAATTTTTGATCAAGTCATTGAACCTGCAATACATTTTGTCAATATCCTCAAGAGGTTCAATTTTAAATGATTCATACTTTGTGACCAAGATAGCCTTTTTCTGTTCTCTCACGTTGTCACCACCCTCATGGATTTCTCTTAGCTTATCCCACATTTCTTTGGCCGATTTACAGCCTTTTACTCTAATTGATTCATTTGAATCTAAGCCACTATAAAGAACGTTCATGGCCTTGGCATTCAATGTGAGGTTAGTCCTATCTTGAGCATTCATTTCAGCTCTCGTTTTTGGCTGAAGCAAACCTGTATCTGCATCAAGAAAGTTAGCTTCATGCGGTCCTTCACTCACAATAAACCATAACTTAATATCAATAGATTGCAAAAAGATAATCATCCTTTCTTTCCAACTAACATAATTGGAGCCACTGAACATGGGAGGCCTAGTAACAGATTGTCCCTCAACAAACATAGCATGACTGGTTGTCATCTTTACTCCAAGCCGCTTGAGCTTAATCTCTAGGAGACCAAGCTCTGATACCAATTGTAAGGCCCAAAGACAACCTAAGAGGGGGGGTGAATTAGGTTGATTAAAATCTTAATCAAATTTATGCACTTTTTCTTTAATAAAAATTTACCTTCTTTTCTAATAATGATCAACCAAGTAGATTAGAAGAAGAGAGCAATATTGATCAAAAAAACAAGTATAGATAAGTAATGAGAATTTTATTAAACAAAAAGTAAGATAGAATATCAAACCGATTGTCTACCAAGCTTTCCTCAAACTTGAAGACCAATCACTAGGTTGAGCAACTTCTCTTTGATGAAAGATGTTCAACTAGATGTACAATGGAGGGAGCACTTCCTCCTTGCCCTAAGCCTCACTTAGTCAAGCTAAGAAGTTTTATAATCACTCAGATAACCCTCAACAAAGCTACACTAATGAAACTTTCAACTACAAAAGAAATGCTCACAAGAAATTCACACCACTTGGAGAACAAATCTAGCTTTGGAGACTATTTTCTAGCTAAAATATCTCTTGAGAACTTGTAAACAAAGTGTGCAAAAGTTTGTTCTTGGTTCAGAACAGTTTGTATTTAAAGGGAACCAAAAATGGGTTTCATCAATGCATCCAACGGATAGAAGGCAGATGAAGAGTCAGCTAGCCATTGGGGCTGTCGGACGTCCGACAAACAAATCATCGTCCGAACCTTTCGTCCGAAAACAGCCAAGTTGCAGTTCGGACGTCCAATGCGTTTTTATCGTCCGACAGCATCAGCGTCCGATCGTCGTCAGAGAGTTGGCAAGTCTTCTTGGAATTTTTCGGACGTCCGATGCGGTTGATGTGCGTCCGAGGCTTGCGTCCGATGCTTCCGGACGTCCGATGCTTCCATATGAGCATCCGACAGAGCTTTCTTCTTGATCTTTATCCTTTCAGACGTCCGACATGAGTGTCCTGTTTTTGCTTCTTCTTTTGGTTGATTTTCATTTCATGACACATTCGTACCTGATTCTTTGATAGGCAAAAACACTTATATTTGAAAAAAGTTAGATAAACATTTCAAAGTACTTTGTGATCATCAAAACCAAGAATAACAGTATACTACTTAGGTTTAGCACTTTCTTAAATTAGAATTAAATCCCAATTTTCATTGGTGATTCGATATCTTTAGATAATCACAACTAATGGCTAGTTAATCATGATTAGATAAACAAAAGTGCTAAACAACTTGTTCAAAATAATAACCAAGTAAACTTCACAAATAATCATAGAAATTTTATTCATAATTATAGGTATAAACTTTAGAAACACATAATGAACATATAATCCAAACTTGTATAATAACCAAACTTAAAATAAATTATAGAAGATAAAGTGTTGGGAAGGAAGAAAAACCCTTGCCACAAAAGATCCCTCCGTGCCTTCTTCATCTTCCAAATTCTTCCTTCTTTAGTTTTACATAAGAAAGGATGAATTAACTAAATCTAAGTTGTCTTACATTAATCTAAACTAAAGAACTAACAAACTAACTAAGTTCTACATTTTGTGAGATTGTTCTTCCACATTCCCAAAGTTCCTTTGACTCTTGCAACCAATTTGTCGAGAAATTTCTAATTTTGTGGTGATTTTTAAAAAAATTCTACAAAAGGGGCGATTGTGGCGTGGGATTCCGTTGGGGGGTCTTCGCATTCCACGAATGCGAGCTCTGTTGAGCTCGCATTTCACAAATGCGAGCTCTGTTGAGAGCTCGCATTCGTGAAATGCGAGCTCAATAAGTTGAGCTCGCATTTCGCAAATGCGAGCTCAACTTATTGAGCTCCCATTTCATTCGCGAGCTCAAAGACACTATGTATAATTAAATATTTTGGTTTTTTTTGGGAGCGACAGAATTTTTTCAAGAAAATAGTAAGTGCTAAGTGCGAGGTCCTAAATGTTTTTTTAAAAAATTTTTCAAATAGCTCGCATTTGATAAGTTTGACCTCCAAAAATTGTATTTAATTTTTGTGTTAGATTTCGCATTTATAAGTATGACTTTTAGAAAAATAAATTCAAACTTGGTAGAAAAAAAAATTTAAAATGAAATTTACGAGCTCTAAAAAAATGTACAATTAAATGTACTAACTTTTGATCCCTTTTTATGAAATAAATTTATTTATCAAATTCTAATTTTCCTTTGTTATTAATGAATCGTATTTATTTGTTGACACCCATGAATATTAGTTATAAAAATGTAATAATTAATAGTCATTAATATCTATAACAATTTTTTTATTGTAATTTTAGAATTTTCATAACGCAATGCTATTTAAAAAAATTATATAAATCTTGCGTTTTTTACTGTTTACAATTGATGCGAATGTAGATATTTTTAGATGAAAATCACCGGTTACTCAACATTTTACATACTGAAGTTGCTTTTCATACTCTTAATTTAAGTATCGTTTTACGCGAAAGTCGACATTTGTAGATGAAAACTTCCGGTTACTAAGTACAAAAACATTTGGAGTAGAATAACCCTTTTTTATTTTGGTGTATATATACTAAAATTCCCTCTAAGAATAATCATGAGAAAAGTATGACACTTATTGACCATATTAATTTCTTAACTTATAAAATAAGATAAAAAAAAAAGAATTTTCATCAAATGTGCAAAATGTAGGCATAATTTTGTCCACTTTACTAGATATACTTTCCTATAGATGTAAAAATTATAATCACATAAAAATCATTTCCCAAAATTGAATGAGAAAAGAAGTTTCAAAACTATATATATTTATTTCAAAAGGATAAGTGAAAAAAATTTATTTATTTATTATGGTTAATAACATATATATGTATAAGGTTTTGGAAAAATTTTGACAGAGTGTCCCCTTAAAGTGGACTAAAACTCCCTGCCAGCAACCACAAGAAATACAATTTAAGCACAACAATTATATGAAACACAACTAAAACCACAAGTACCACACATATTTCTCCCCCCACACTTAAATTACACATTGTCCTCAATGTGTAGGGAAGAAATGAAACAAAAGAAGAAAAGAAAAGAAAGAAGTTTCCGCCAAGTCAATGGTTGAGATCCTTATCAGCCACTATTCACGAACCACTGCCCAAATACAAGTGCCTACCAAATAAAAAACAGAAAAAATAAAATGAAGTTAAAAAGCTTAAGTTCCACAAGTTAAGATAATTAGGCAAGCAAATCCACCAAATAAAGCTAGCTTCTGCAGTGCGCCATGTCAGTCATCCCCCTCGGCATCATTGTCATCCTCTGCATCACGATTGGGTGGTGGATGAATGCCCAAATGATCTTCAATTCGGCTTAGACGATTCCTAACGTCAGCTAACTGGAAAGCAAAGTTATCGATATGGTCAAAGAGTCGCTGCCAATTAGTCTGCGGTGGAGGAGGAGGTGGTGCTGCAGTAGATGGTCCAACTTCATCCCGACCATGTCTAGCCTTCTGCCTCCGCTCCTGAACAGGGCCTGGAATGCCAATACCAAGGCGGCGAAGAGTAGTGATAGTCATCTCAGCCCGTGGTGGAACAATCTCCCGCCGCATTCCTTCCAACTGGACCTCAAAACGCCGGAAGATTAAAGTCAGTAGACGAGGAAATGATAGTTTGAAACTAGTTGTCTTACGCCTCGCCGTAGACCTAATGTGGCTGATGATGATGTTAGGCAATGAAATTCGAGCATATGGAGATGTCCGGTTATGGAACATGTAATCCAAAAAATAGATATCGCTCTTGCGGACCTCCGTGTGGCCCGTCTTCTTTGGGATGACATTGTGAGCCATCATATAAATGATAAGACGATGACGAGGTTCGAACACATTCGCCACTATGGTCTCCTTCCTTGTAGATCGAAAAGGTTGGTACTCAAGACCAAACCTAGCCATGGCCAACGAGGGATCCCACCTCCTATTCGGGGGAACAAACCCCTTCTTCAAATCTACCGGACGTCCGTCATCCATACACCCCAAAATAGCGGCCAAATCTTGACGTGACAAGGTGATTCGTCTTCCACGCACCCAGGACTCAACTATTTCTCCACTATGGCGCGCCTTACTTTCAATGTTGGCATAAAACTCACGCACCAAGTCGGGGTAGTAATAGTTTGGTAGGACTAGAATCGGAGCCCATCCTAGCTGAGCAAAAGAATCTGAGATGTTGTACATCAACTCAACTGGTGGACTGACGTGCATCTCGAACAAAAACTCCAAATTAGCACGCGCCTCATGCCACTCCTGATTCCGGCGAGTGTTGAACCTAGCACTGTCATATACCGAATTTTCCGCTCCACGGGAGGTGCCCTCACCAGGTCGACGGTTAACTGGTGGAGGAGAAGGTGAATTCTCCTCCTCAGTCACCTCCATCTCCTCATTAACTTCCCTCTCCTCACTACTAGAGGATGAAGTTATCACACGCCTTCCCCTTCCCCTTGGCATAGTACCTAAAAGAAAATGTTGCAATTAACCACATGTATTCTCACACAATTCACAAATAGGGAGTGAATATCCTAAAACGATCCAAATAATCTCCAATTTGTCCCTTCAAGTGATAATTCGTCGATTAAGAAATGTAAAGGTCCGAACAAGACGACCCATAATTCCAGCCAAAAAGAGCTCAAAATGACCAATAAAAACAAGATATGGAATAATTGTAACCCAATTTGTGAAAATAGCAACAAGTATGATTATAAATATTTAGAATTAACAATAATAATATGCTTTTAGGTATGATCATGTTTAGGCAAAAATTAAACCAATTAAGAAACCGAATCAACCAAATTACTCACTATACACAATGCACATGCTAAAATATCATCAACTAACCATTCTTAACCATAATTAATTATCACCAATAGCTCAAAAACATCCTAAATCCAGTTTTCAATTTCCCCCAAATATAGCAATTGTAAATTTTAAATCACTACGAAACCAATAAATTGCTACATTAAAACATATAAACATGCTTAAACAATCTTAACAAGCATGAATAAAATAAAAAATAGCCATAAATATCATCAAATTTTCGAAATTAAAAGATGTCAGATAGCTCAGGATAAAAAATATGACTTTCTAAAATCAAAAGATTTGATGAAGAAACTTACCTCAATCACGTAGAATGAAGTTTGGTGATACTAAAAATGTCAAAAGCCCTATGAAACAACCTCCAATTGACCTCCAATTGAAGAAATTAGAGTTTAAGAACCCTAACTTTGAATCCCTCAAAAACCTGATTTTAGGTGTTTAGCTTGAATTTTAATCGGTTAAAAAGGGTGTATGAAGCTCAAAAGGTGTTGGGTTGATGATTTCTAGCAAGATTATGAAGTAAAAATGAAGATTTGTGAGTTGGGTAGAAAGGGAGAGGAAAAACGCGTCTGCAATTTCATGAGAGGAAGAAGAAAATGAACCGAAATCGCGTTTTTTGGAAGCTATATCTGGACACAGAAAACGCGACTTCTGGAAAACGCGCATTCGAATCGCGTTTCAAAAATCGCGTTTTGTTTACAAATCTTGCGGGAATGAAAACGCGACTTATGGAAAACGCGCCTTCGAATCGCGTTTCAAAAGTCGCGTTTTGTTTACAAATCTTGCGGGAATGAAAACGCGACTGCTGGAAAACGCGCCTTCGAATCGCGTTTCATAAGTCGCGTGTTTTGCACAAATCTTGCGGGAATGAAAACGCGACTGCTGGAAAACGCGCCTTCGAATCGCGTTTCTTAGCGCGTTTTCTTCATTGTCGTTGCAGAATTTGATACGCGTTTTGATGAAAACACGCCTTAGAAGCGCGTTTTCATGCTTGGTGCGTTTTGTTCTGCAATTTTTTGTGCAGAAAATTCAGTTTGCAAAATTACCATTGGTACCCCAATCACTCAAAATGCATCATAGATCATTCGTTTCGAAAATTTATCAATGTGCGCACTTGTCAAATGATAAAAACATGCATTTTACCCCTTTTAGATGGATGAACTACACCTTTAACGCAAATGAAGGGGTTAAGTGGATTGATTACAGTTCGCATTTTTTAACCTCAAATGGTCATTCTTGCCACCAATTGCCAACTCTATACCACAAAAATTTCAAATTAACTAAAACGCTTATGAAACCCACAAAAGCACACCAAATTAACATAAGGTACTAAAACATGAGTTATTCGTGAAATTTCACAATATATACAAAATGTCACCAAAAAAGATGTGGATCCATATGTTAGGTTATTTATACAATAACGATAGTCAAAAGCATGCCATCAATGCTGCCCAAGTTTTCCATGAGTACCACATGTTGTTGGTTTCGGTATTCTTCGACTTCGACGTGGTTGGTTTGGCACTACTGTATGGCCTTGAGTAATATGTGCCAACAGTGTAGCTTGGTGAATTTGAGCGCTTGTACCTTCACCTCCTTGACATTGCCCAGAAGTATGCTGATGTGAGTCCCTATCGGGCGTAAACTCTGGGAAAGTCATAGGGGATACAGAATGTCCAATCGATACACCTCTCTCGTGCATGATTTCTGTCTGAGGTGTGAGAACAGTAGATGCGCCAGCTTGGTCCTCAGTAGCAATCGAACCTCCATGGAATTCAGTTTGTATGGCGGGATCTGGTGATCGGAGTCTACGACGTCGTCCACCGCCATGCTGACTTCTGCGGGTATTTCTAGGAGCTCGCTGCACACGACACGGATCAGCATATAGCGGAATTTCCTGTGGTACGTGTGGAGGGCGAAATGCAAGTCGGCGTGACTCTCCTACATGATGCAAAGATGTGGATGCAAAGTCGCCTAACTCTTGAAAATATCTACTGTGTTGTTCATCACTAACTGCAAGAGAGTCCTGTGCCATGAAATACATGCGAGACATGGCATCGCTCTCGACAAACAAACAAATCGGGGATAAGAAGGAGATACTGTGGTAAGAAACAGTTAAAAAAGCGAGCAAACTCAAAGTGACGAAATTAAAACTGTTGGGCTGGAAATAAACTTACAAGATATTGTGCCCTAGCGCTATCCCCCTGAAAACCCACTGGGAAAGCGGGAAATCGACTTGGATTTGAAATATAAATCACCGTCCGCTCCCGATACCACTGAACATACTCATCCGATGGATATGTAGTATCTTCAATTATAGTGCCATCTTGTACATGCACACGTCGATCAGTCCAAATATCAATGTAGTGTCCATGCGTGGTGCTCCAGTCTTGATTCGCCCTACCACGACGATCCAGAGAATGTAGAGCTGCCTGATTATCTGTCAGCCTCATATCAGGCAGTGACTGATGAAACCCAAATTGCCGCATAACCCGATGAGGGAGGTGCGGCTCAACCACATCCCAGCAAATAAGATACGTTACGGACCTCCAAATGTCCGCACCTGCAGTACAATACGCAGGAAGAGAAGCGAGAACGTCCTCTGAATAGGGCTGCCATACGAACTGAAAAAAATACAATATCATACTTGTTTCATTTTTTCCTTTGTATAATAATAAAACATTTCAATAAGCACTTTGGACACAACATATCAAAAAAGTGCTAGTCGATTGGGTATCGAACAAATTTTTGAATTTATGAAACAAAATTCGACAGAGTCTCCCCTATAATTGGAGGTTAACTCCCTGCCAACAAACTCAATTTCCATTCAAAATTTGCACTCATACAACTTGTGCTTTCAGTTGACAAGCACTATTATGACAAGACGACTGGCACAACTTATCACATTCATTAATATAGTCAAGACATATGTACAATACCTCTTCAGGACGCAGGCCTGTCAACTGATCTCGGAAAGCAGGCACAACATGCCTAACAACTCTGTGTACGTCCAAGTCATTATTCCACCTATATTTAATAAAATAGGAACCTGTTTAGAACAAATTTATGTTGTTTGCAATACAAGTGTCACCAAAAAAGTAGTATCGGCGAATTTATGTTTGCATCACCTAGCTCCATATGGACCAGGGTAATGCTCCAACGGCGCGATTCGGTCCGGACGCATGGTTGGTATATGTTCCCAAATCCAGAGCTGTTAGAAAATTAGAATCAAAGTTAAAATTGCACTTGTTAATATGACCAAATCACAAAACATATTATTATTGGACGGGTATCGAAACTACCTGTAACAAAACTAATGGACCGGCAATAGCCGATTTGGCAGGATTCGTAGCATCACAAAGTGACCGATAAAGAGTCGCCAAACACGCACTACCCCAACTATATTGCCCAACAGTTTCCAAGTCCCGCAGTAATGGAAGATACAACAAAGGGACTTTGTTGCCGGACTTATCGGACAATAAATGTCCACCTAATATCAGTAAGAGGTAGATGCGCGCACGCTGCCTACATTCGACATCTGAAGCATCGGGTGGCAATTCTGTGTCTAAAGCTCTTGCTAAACATCCCAATTTTAGTCTCTGTCCATCAAAGTATCCAACTGCAGGAGAAAATCCAATGAGCTCCTCACAAATGGCTCCCCACTCCTGAATGCTGCGGTATGTGTCTATCCCTGTAACCGGTGGACCATCGATGTGCAACCCCCACAACACCTCTACATCCTGCAATGTCACGGTGGCCTCTCCAACCGGTAAATGAAATGTATGCGTCTCGGGCCGCCATCTCTCGACCAAACTTGTGATCAAAGAATGATCAACCATCTGATATCCACTCTCAAGCACCCCCTCAAATCCAGCCAAGGCAATATAACGACAAACCCGATCAGGAATAGGCGTATGCTCCCAAAATCCTCTGTCACACCGCCTGACATCTAACTGATTGCCCTCAATATGTCCGTAAAAAATAGAATGTGCCCGGTGTGGAGTTCCCGCCGATATAATGTCGTGCACGTATGGTCCTGGATGTAGGCCGGGAGGGACAGGAGTGTCGGCCATAGTGTCAACTGAATATCTGCATCGATTAAATATTGGTAATTACGTATAGTACTTTCCAATAGTTTGTGTATACAATTTTGACCGAACAATCGCGTCGCAAGACTTTTTTTTATCGGGGAAAATGTTGACCATATATCCCTTATAAATCGACAAAAACTCCATGGCAATCAGTTATATTTTTTGCAGAAAATTCGTTATCCCTCTATGTATTCATATACTGCAATTATCTATTTGTAGTCATATGTCAAAAGTTTTACAGAAAATTTGACTAAAATCTCCCCTATAAAGCGGCCATAACTCCCTGTCAATCAAACATCAAAATACCATACCACGCAAATGCACGAGCATTAACACATATAACACACCATCCGAGGATTCCTGGACACAAATATGTCAACAGGCGTATGGAAAGGGGATGTAGCTATAAATGATAAAACTGTTGGATCACATCAAGAACAAATGAACTAGCACCCTACGTCTAGCTGGATCACATCAAGACCTATAATTCGGACAATTTCTCCTATTGTGACCCGTCTGATGACAATTTCGACATCTTCTTGGTTCGTCTGGATCCCTCTCATCCATCTCATTCCGAATTCTGCTAGCTCGAACCCGCCCTGCCCGACGTGCAACAAACTTACTCCTGTCTGCATGCAACTCCCATCCAGGATGGAGCCAAGTATCTTGATGCGGCAGTGGGTTAAACTTCCCTGAATACTGCACGGCCCACCTCGTGGTGGTAAATTGCTGATCCACAAGCAACCCCGGATTGTCACCTCTATTCCTGCACACCGCCAAAGCGTGTGAACAAGGAAGCCTGTAATGCTGCCACTTACCACAAGAGCACGCCTTATCAAAAAACCTGACGGTTTGCGTATTGCCTCCTTTACCATCGACACGTCGGCCTGTGATAACCTTGTATACGCCCGATGGACCATCGAATTCAACGACTCTGTGGGCGCCCGCCTTCTTCTCAGCATTCCTAAACCGACGCCATATCTTTGGGGGAAAAGGATTGCGACAGTGTGAGGCATCTTCCCTTCTCGTCTGGAATAACGCAACTGTCCGATGGAATGTCATGTCAATGCATGCACGAATTGGCAAATGGCGCGCCCCGCGCAAGACATTATTATAACTTTCGGATATGTTGGTAGTTAGAATACCCCAACGATGGCCATCGTCGTGTGTTAGGCACCACTTTTCTGGACTAATGGCAGACAGATAATTCCAAACATCTGGAAACATGCTTCGTAACTCTCTTCTAAACATCCGCCACTTGCGCAATTGTCTTGCCCGTCCCATTGCCCAACACAACTTTCTAAGGTGTAAACCTTTGAAGTGTGTCATCAAATTACTCCTAACATGTCGCAGGCAAAACCTATGGTAGGCCAAAGGTTCGGCCCAATAGTCAAAGTGTGTCATGGTATAGATTATACCATTGTGGCGATCGGAAATGACACAAACAGGATGGCGATCAAGTGCCACATTATATCTTAATTGTTCCATGAACCACGACCAACTGGAAATCGTCTCCTCATCAACTATGGCATAAGCAAGTGGCAGAACCTGGTTGTTCGCATCTTGAGTGACTGCAACAAGGAGTTTGCCTTTGTATTCACCACGCAAATGAGTGCCATCAACACAAATAACTGGCCTGCACATGTGGAATGCTTCAATAGCCGGTCCAAAGGCCCAGAATACATACTTAAAAGTCT
Organism: Coffea arabica; assembly: GCF_036785885.1. NCBI lineage: Eukaryota > Viridiplantae > Streptophyta > Magnoliopsida > Gentianales > Rubiaceae > Coffea > Coffea arabica. Next base: position 43,661,491 of record NC_092329.1, read on the forward strand.
TAATTCGATCCGAACTATCCGAATGATGCGACCACTCCACCACGGTGCCTGAATTGGATTGAGACATGGCATCGAGATACTGTGGTAGTTCGGCAAAATTCTGTTCCCAAGATCCAAACACAAGCTCAATTGCTTTACGTCTGGCATACCAGGCTTTTTTGTAAGACACATCAACCTTCAAGTTCTCTTTAACGAAACTTAGTATGTTCTTTACCTTTAATCCAGGATCATCTTCAATGGTACGGAGTATGTGCCTTGAAATAACGGAAGCCGTCAGGCTTGTAGTGTTATTTCTAATCATGTCGCCTAAACAGTTATGGTCATTGACCCATTTTGTAATTTGCCACATTCCATGAGTCCTTTTCTTTACGGCTCTAACACACCAGTCGCATGGTGGATACGACGGCGCGGTTGAAGTGGAACGAGTTCTTTCAATTGATGATTTGCATTTAGCAAACCATGTGTTACTCTTACTCTCAATAACTCTGAACTCCCTATTGTGATTGATGGACCACATCCTAACTGCCCGGCTGAGCTGCTCCTTACTCTCAAACCTCATATGCAGACGTATATTATTATTCTCCTCGCTGAATGTAACAATACGCTCCAATCCATCATCCTCTTCGATATCAGCATCATCTATGCTCCCAAGATCGGAGAAAAATGTCATTCCTCTTGGAACATAACTGGAGTTGCCAGCTGTGCTGTTACGTCTGATATCTCCGCATTCTGTGTTGGCAACCCGATACCCAACAAAGGGTTGTTGGGTATCGAAGTTTACTCTTAAACCGCCACCTTCATGCTCATCATCCGAGTCACTACCAGACACATCTTCCGACTCCGACTCTTGAACTTCTTCTGCATCAACTTCCGGATCATCTTCAGCTGAACTTCGACAACCTTGCCCAGGATTAGTCTCGAAATACTGTGGAGAAATATGGCATGATGGCCCTGGATCTCCAAAACTTGGAATCGAATCCAGGCCATGAAAATATTCCTGGGAACCCATGGACCCTGATGTGAGCCTTGGTTCTAATAAATCCATAGATCGATCATCATGCATATAGTGAGATGCCGATGAAGTCTCTGGAATGACTGAACTAGAACCGAAGTTAAACTTTGTTGGATCCATGAATGCATGTACAAGCGACATCATTGGACCAACATTAGCTATTGGTCCACTGAATACGCTATTAACTACAGGCATTTGAACGATTCCTTCCTTCTCGATATAAATCTCCGCCATGTATGAAACTCTTTCGATCCAAAGATCGTACATTACATCAAGAGTTTCATCATCCACCACTGCCGAAACAGTATATTTGGAACTCTCCAACGGCTGACGAAGAAACAATTTCAGCTTAAACATCCCTTTATCGACCCCCATATAGTGATAAATCCTGTCAACCAATTCCCCGTATCCAATTCTATGCCTCAAAGTGAATGTCCGGTTGGAAGTACGAGGCAAATAACAAACAAAGTCACCCTCGTAATGTATTTCTCCTCCCCAGTATAGGTTTACCCGGAGAGGTCTGTCTACAGACATCTCTGTAAAATGAATCCCTATTTTGGGGACAATAAATTAGAATTAGTAGTCCAAGAGTCCAAACAAATGAAAGAGGGTGGACTCTAGGTCGAAATTGGCACTATTAAATAGACTCATTTCGATTCCAGATGTTTATCGAAAAATTAAAAACAAGTATGAAATATGCTATAAATAACGATATGAATAGCCTAAAACTCCCAAACAAATTTTTAAAAAATTTGGATACCGAATCTCCCCTAAAAATTTGGATAAATCTCTCTTTTTGACCAATCCACAAAATAGACTATAACTCCCTGACAACCAATCCAAATAGGGAGTAGTATGAAGTTGTAATGCCACCAATTGCCACACTACATATTATCAAGAGACCCTATAATTTTCAAAATACAAGTATAAGAAAAGTAAGGGAAGTTATATGTATTTGGCCTCCACAGTGACACCGCATAACAAGATCCACATTCACAATGATGTGATATTCTACCAATAGACCTGACAAAATTAATGTTTTTAACTATAGTAGATTTTGCCAGTTTTTTAGGATTATAGATATTGCCAATTACAAAAAATACTACAAAGTTGGTCATTGACTTTAAATCCGTCAATTCGCCTTAAAAGAAATCCGTATTTCATAGTCTAACGCCCTTTTCTATTCAAAGAAAATTTAACAAACTATACTATTTGAATTCGACGGCAAAGCAAAAATAGTTGTAATATAAAATAAGTTACGTAACTACTTGTATCAAATCCGAATGTAGCAAACTTCTGTGGGTTAAATTCTAGAGGTACCAAACACAACCTCCGAAGCTTGTATCCCAACCTTGTTGTATCACGATGAAGAAATAATTTACAACCAAAAATCATTTAAATATATAGAAGTTGCAACATGTATTTGTAATAGACATTTGACCTCACAAAGAAAGATCTCCAAAAATTTCGACAGAGTCTCCCCTATAAATGGGCTAAAACTCCCTGTCAAACAATCCACATTACTGTCATTTCAAATTGCACAAGACGTATTAAAGTACTTTAAATCCATCAATTCGCCTTCAAATAAATCCGTATTTCATATTCTAACGCCCTTTTCTACTAAAAGAAAATTTAACAAACTATACTATTTCAATTCGACGGCAAAGATCCAATAGTTGTAATATAAAATAAATTACCTAATGACTTGTATCAAATTCGAATGTATCCAACTTCTGTGGCTTGGATTCTAGAGGTACCAAACACAACCTCCCAAGCTTGTATCCCAACCTTGTTGTACCTAGATGAAGACATAATTTATAACCAAAAATCACTTACAAATATAGAAGTTGCAACATGTATTTGTAATAGTCAATTGCCCTCACAAAGAAATATCTACAAAAATTTCGACAGAGTCTCCCATATAAATGGGCTAAAACTCACTGTCAAACAATCCAAATATCCATGAAATTGAAAAACTCCAATCTATAAACTACATACTATCAATAAAATTTCTAAACTCCAATTGCAAAACATATAATGTCCAATGTAGATAGTGATTCGACCAAAAATAACTGCTACGAAATAGAATTTAAAAACAAAAACTGAAAAGTGGGTACTTGGCACCCAAATTTGGTACATAACCCTTGCCCCCACATTGAGTATTAGAGACTTTGTCTACTATGTGCTTAGCATTCTAGACAATTATTTTGTACATAAAAATAGTCATAGATGATTAATTATTATTATTTTAAATTACACAAGACATATTATTTTGGTGTATAATTATTGTAATTATTATCATTTCAAATTATACAGGGCGTTTTAAAGTACTAATTATTGTAAATGGCTTTGATAACTACATTAGTGAAAAATAAGTATGTGTCAAATATATTTATATACACTTGTTAAAGTACGACAATTGTGTCTAAATGTATATAAAAATTAATTAAATGGCATGCTAAGACTATTAAAGCAATGGAAATGCATCCAACAGAACTTCAAAAAACGCGCATCAAATTTTGAGTCACGCTAACATATATTGTAATTTTAGCAAATTTTATTTTTCCATTTTAGTTCAAGGCCCTTATTTTTCTAAAATCTTCTCTTGCTTTTCATACTCTAATGTACGATTTACGCATAGCTGTCCTAGAGAAATTCGTTTCTCATTTGCATCAGTGGGTTAATTCCCTTAATTAGAACCCATTTTCTATTTTAAATGGAACTTGCCCCTTTTTTCCTGGGTTTTTGTTTTATCTTCTCCAACACAAAAAAATAGACTTTTTTTAAAACGTTATTTCAAGTTCGTCCAATGTTAGAACATTTAGTCATTTCCTATGCCTTATCGGAAAAAGAAAATGAACAACAACCCGTTCGTAGTACCACTACCTCTCTATCCGCCGTAGATAATAAAATGAGACTACAACCCACATCAAATTTAGAGTTAGATGTACAGAAAAGAAATTTATCCTAAATTTCTTTCTAATTTTAAAAAATTTTAAAAAGTAGTTGAAACCATTAAATGGACTTTTTCCTTAAAAAAACGGTTTTAGCTTTAAACTATTTTGCAATATTTGTCAAAAAAACTACTTCCTTATTTTTTGACAAAAGTGTCTACACGGGCACAATTACCTCAACCTAAACTGAATTGGAAACAGCAAAATTGCAAGAATTCAAACAATGTAACGTGTATCAACAAATCCACCACAAAAACTAAAAAAATAAGCACAACCCACATCAAATTTAAACCCAAATTTCACAACAAATCTGAACTTGCCTTTGGATTCAAATATTCAAGTATTAATTAAACTTAAAATGTGAGGCATTGCAAATGGAAAGAGCTCACTGTTTGGCACTTGAAGTGGGAAGTGGGACGGCAATGCTGGCAAATGTTGAGTACGGCAATGGGGCGGCAGTGGGTGGGCAAAGTCGCAAATGGGTCGGCAATCTGTGGGTGCAGAAGCTCCGATAATCGGCTGCAATCTTGATGCCTTGCTTCAGCGAGGCAGAAACTTCTGATTTGCGTGGCAGAAACTTCAGATTTGCGTGGCTTCCGGCGGAGCAAAACAGAGATGGTGGCGCCGTTCCTCCTATTTTTGCCGTCCGGCGTTAATAGCAGCACAAAATAGGACACATGGTGGCCAGCTCTTTGGATGCTCCGATGTGCAGAACCCAACTCACTTTTTTTCAATTGATTTGGCAGCTATGGCGGGAGTTTGCTGGCCGGCTCCGTTTTGCTGTGAACAACTGAGTAGCAATTGTTTTGACTGAGGGAATTGTTTTGACTGAGGGGAAATGTTTGTGGTCACTGCCTTACTGAGCTCGCGGGAAGCACAAGTGAGCTCGCATTCGCGAAATGCGAGCTCAAGTGAGCTCGCATTTCGCGAATGCGAAGACCCTATTTCAAGAACAAAACTCAAAAACCACCCCACTTGTAGAATACTTTTTTTTTTTCGCCATAAACTAAGAATTCTCCCGCAGGAGGTCTCGTTAGCTTTCTGTGGAGTACGATCATCTTCCAAGCTCACGGGTTCCACATATTTGGTGTTAAGATCTTCAAGGTAACCCTTTCTTTCCATTTTCCTTCATCTACACACACTCAGATTTACATGCTACGGTGTTGGGTTTCTGGTTTCATGGTTCTGTATTTTCTTCCTTCGGTGTTTTCTTTTTCATGCGTTGTTGGCTCAGATCTTTGCCCTATCCCATTGCATCTGGGTCTTGTGTTATTGTGGATCATGAGACCCTTTTTGTGTAGAAACTATCCCATGTTTCTTTTAGTTGGCAACAAACCCATTCCATTTGTAAAAAGCTTCATGAACGAATCTGGTTTTGCAAGCTTTTCCTCCAACCCAGATTTTCTTTCTTTTGTGTGTCTAGTATTGCATCTGGATGATGAGTTTAGGGGTTTTCTATAAGTTTTATCTGATGAATCTGTGGGGCGTTGATGTTTATGGTTGGTTTTCATGTGTTTGAGCAAGCACCTCAGAAAATGGCATGAGGTTTCGGGCAAATCTGTTCTGATGTTTCCTTGATCGCTGCTCTGCCTTTTTCTTGTTGTTTGTGTAATTTTCGTGTTGGGTTTCAATGCTAAATGGAGTAATGGCAAGCTTTGTTGTTTGCTTGGAGATTGATTCATCTGATCTAGATCTACACGTTTGATAATGAAATCAAAAAATGGGTGGAAAGCCTTTTGAATGAACCTGGTTTGCTGTTAATCTTGTACTTGGGTTATGTTAACAATGGCGATTTGGAGATTTCTGTGAGTTTAGTTGACAAATAATGAGTTTTGTTGGATTCTTTTCGTATGAAATCTTCATGGGTTTGAGCTGCAAATTTGCAGCAGAAAATTGCAGAAGGAAACCTGTGAACGAACTCGTAAATTACCAATTTTTTCATCTTAGATTTCCTTTGTTTGCATCTTGTGTTTGATGAGGGTTTGTGGAGTCTGATGGGTGGTGGGTTTGAAGCATTGTTTCAAATTTTTTGTAAGCTGCCTGGTAACTAAACAGCAAGAAGCTTCGGATAAACTCGTGTTCTGATGTTTCACTGGTGTTTGTTCCTTCCCTTTTTGTTGCTTGCGTAACTTTGGTGTTAAGATCTTCAAGTAAGAGGTGTAAGTGGTGCATTTTGCTGACTTGAAAATTGATTGTCAATAAACCCGGAAAAGAATTGTAGAAAGAAACAAGAAATTTGAATGACATCTAAAGGTCTTGATGCTTCCTGAATCTTTGCTTGTTGTTGATCCCGGATCCCACGACTCAAGTCGTTGGGGCTGTCTTTTGTTATCCGAGTCTTATGTGTTGGTTTTCATTACTTGTGTTCTTTCCTATTCTACACGTTCCTATCTCAGAAACTTTGTTGGCCAAAAAACTGGGTAGATTAGTTGATACTTGGATCATTATACAAGAGGGTGGGGATTGTTTTTTGTCTAGAATGGCATGCAGTGGTTTCATCCTTTCCCTTTGTTGTGCATAGAGACATGAATGTTGAGTAGCATAGCTGTAAGTTGTGGAAAACTTGAGGAATATGGGATTGCAGAAATTTTCTTTTCGGTTGCAGGAAGAAGAAGGTTTTTCGAAGCATGCATGGAAATATTATCAAAAATCGCCCTTCAACCCCTTAGTTTCTATCTAAGGCTATTATGGCCCATAAAATTGGAAATTTAGTCAATCTTGACCTTTTAAAATGTTAATTTCTTTGATAAGGTTTAATTTATTTTCTTTTGGGTTGATTTTAGTGAATTTTTATGATGATTTTTGAAGGTTTAACAATTGTTAATAGATCTATAACTTGATTTGGATTTCAGTGGAATTTTGAATAATTTGTCGTTTAATTATGATAAATAGGTTACCATTCATCTTTTGTGAAGTTTTAGCATTTGATTTTGATAGGTCTCATCTTAAGCCATCAATTTTAGTATTTTATTTTAGACCCTTAAAACCTTTTAATTATTTTAATTAGGTCCTTGTTTGCTTTAATTTCTTGCACATGGATGGTTTGTTTTATGTAAATACTTTAATTGATTCCACTTCATGTTTTATTTTCATTTCGTGTTTATTTTCATGTGATTATTTGTTAATTAAAGTGATGCCTTGACCTTTTCTTTGTTTTGGAGGGTAAATAAGAAAATTGTATTTCATTAGACAACCAATTCAAGAGAGATACACTCTACTCCTTTATTTTGATTTTATTTGACCATATGTGTTCCTATGTGATTTTATGTGTGTAATTGCATGCTTTTGAATATTTTCTTTATTTTATTTTATTTATTCATTCATTTTATTGGTTTTAATCTTGTATATTCATTTTTACTTAATTTTGGTTATTTAAGAGGCATTAAATGCCAAAATTGTAATAGTTAGGTTATTATTTTATTTTATTTAATTCTTTCCCCCCTTTAGATTGTAGTTAGGGCCCCAAGTGTAATAGTTAGGGTTGTTTTATTTGCTTGGTATGTTTCACATGCTTGTGTGTTATTTGTTACTCGCTTTCTTAGGGTCTTGCATCTAGATATCATATTTATGTGCTATGTGTTTATGTGATCTTATGTGTTTACTTGCTTTATTATGTTTTTTATTAGTTTAGTTATAATCAATGTGTGTCGTCGCTAGTTGTGGCCCCTTTTCCGATTCCACACTAGTCCAGCGCTAGTTGTGGTTCCTTTTTTCGATTTCTCACTAGTCCAATGGTAGTGAGAAAAATAGAGACATGGGCTAATTTAAATCTAGACCCTTAGGGACCATCCACGTATTAGATCATGTTTGTGTGACAATCACTACATTTTCACGCATATTTTCCCCTTTTTAGGGTTTTTTATCACTTCGCATGGCATCCCCCCTTTATGTATATCTCTTGTCCCATATTTCCTTTATATATATCCTTATCCCATATTTTCCTATATATGTATATCCCTTGCCCCTATGTGTGAAAACATGACATTAGACTTGCATTTCATATAAGAAAATTAGAGATAGGTTAGTACATTTGCTTGATTAGATTAGGGAAATAACCACTCGAATATGGAATATGGACGAGTTTGGCTTTCTAACCTTAACACGCTAGTATTCCCTCTATTAAAGGGAACATTGAAGTCATGAGTATTAGCCCCCCGCACTCGTTATGATGCATTCCTCTAGGTCATGTATATTTGTATAATTATTATTTTTCTTTTCTTTTCTTTTCTTAGAGTTTCATATTTTGCACATTCGTGACCTCTTCAAATAATTACTTTTGGTCATCGTAATCAATGCGATTTGCACCAACTAAAATTCGAAGAGACATGTTGACCCCGATACATTAGGTCTAGGGTTTGCATTCATATAGTGACTTCCAAATGTGATAAATTTTTAGGTTAAAATAAGAAAATTATTGACTAAATCACGCAACTAGCCTTGGTTAGGTTGAAAGGGTGTCTTGGATTTTATCCTTGCTTTCCCTTTCTTCAACCGTGACTCCTAACCCCTTTTCTCTGATTTTCGAAAACTTGGAGTTGTTTAAAAAGGTTTTTCTCTATTTTTGTTTCTTTAAAAAAATTCATTTTAGGTGGCTTGGTACACCTTAATTCAATGCCAAGTGACGACTCCTATTTTTTCATTAAAAATCCTTTTTAAACTATTATTTTTGGGTCAAAACCGTCGTACTTTTAAGCCCCATTTAGACCCATTTTTCTTTATTCATTTTTCTAAAATATCAAAAACTCATTTTCAACTCACAAAATTAAATCAAAATCCATTTCTATAAACGCGTTATTTTTTATTAAAAATGGGGCGCGACAACATGCTTTTTTCCAATGTTGATACAAGTTTGTGTACAGTTTTCACTATCATCCAAGGTAATCCATGTCCCCATGCATCTTTTCTTGTAGATCCCATGCCATCATACAATGCTCTCATTTCGTCTGGATATTCTAATAGCTTGGATTGAAATTGTTTTGCATCTAGGTTATTTTGTAATATGAAACACAATAATACGCTATAAGTATTTTTTATTACCTGATTAAATCTAACTACATAATTTGAGAGATATACCTTGATGTATTCCTTTCATTTCTCTAAGTTCCAATTTATCGCTTTTGATATGGGATTGTTGTGAACATTTCCTATATTTTCCTATATTTCATTTTTAGGTAATCCCATTGTTTTTGAAATTTATATTCCTCTCCTTCTTCAGTATAATCCTTTCCCGTGCTTCTTTTTTCAAATTACTTTCACTGAAGTTAATTCTTTGTAGCAACTTCTTCCAAGCACAAATCCAGAAACCATTTAAGTAAAACTGAATCTTCTTTCTAGCTAATTTTACTACTATCACTAGGCTTTTTCCCTACACACATAATATATAATCTTCAACGTGCACTACTTGTGAAAATGAAAAAAAAAAAAAAAAAAAAAGATATATGCATGCTCGGATGAGGAAACAAATAGAAATAGCTGCAAGGCTCTTGTTAAGCTGCAAAACAATTATGCCAAAAAAGGCAAACAACTTCCCCAAGCCAGGAATGAGAAACACAAGAACTAGAGTTCTTCATGTCATGCCATATTTTCCATCCAGAAATGTTAATCTTTTTTCCCAAATACATTTTTGTTTCTTTTGTAAAATGTAATAGTGAAAGCTTATGGTGAATAAATATAATGCAACAATAACAAAGATACTGGGGAAAAAATCTAGAAAGAAGATTTTAGAAAACAAAAAGACGAAAAATGGATATCTTACATGCATCGACCTTCCATTTGGAAGGAAGGATTTATGTAACGTTGCTTTTTACATATGACTAATGATGACCATAGTGTTTCTTTGATAATATTGATTAAAGGATTTGAAATAGTCAAGATTCTTTAGATGAACTATCCATTTGTGATCTTTTGGCCCATGAGAAATGTATAGAAGCATAAAAGTAGTAGTAATTATCTAGCTAATTTCCAAAGTAGTAGCTCAACCCATGAAATTAGAAGGGCATTAACTTTAGATTAACACGAGAATATATTTGCAATGGTTTTTATGTAGCCAAAGAGATCATACATACTGATACATTAGCATTAAATAATAAACAAAAATAACAACCACAGTACAATTCCCATTTTAATATAACTGAAATAACAAAAACGTCTAAATATGATGAAGTGAGGTTTCATACAGTGTCAGGCATTTTTTGAAAACATTAATACACCTAATTAACAATGTAATGAAACTTGCCTAAAGTGGTCTTCAATTGTTGATGGCTGATGAAAAAGTTTATAGGATACTAAATTGTAGAAATGTAGAATTAGGAAAGAGATAAAGAGAGGTTGTTGTGAATGGACAGAGTTAGTATTTATTGTAGAGTTTAAGTTGTTTCTATTTTGGATAGTTAAAAAGATTGAATTTGGTTTATATATATATATATATATATATATATATATATATATATGTATATAATTTGTATAAGTATCTCACATAACTTTGTTCAACGTAATTTTGAAAGTTTGGATAACTAAAGAGATTATGCTAAATAAGAGTCTTTAAAAATTGTACACATAAGTGATAAGTAAATAATAGTATTATTTGTTAAACACACCTCAAGCTCTAAATACATTACAAACCTTCTAGAAGACTTAAACTAGTGAATAGTATATAGTATAGATGTAGATATAGAATGGTTACTGCAATTTTGAATTTGAAAACTACCGATTTAGAGTTTGGAAATCAAGTAGTAGTAATGTAGAAAGCACCTTGTCTGCTAATTATATATACACTAGTTTTTCAGGCCCTGACGCCATGCGTCAGATAGCCTGGATTGGTTTTCTTGCTGCTGTGGTATATTTTTTGTTGGCGGTGTGTGTGTGTCAGCGTGTGCGTGTGTGTGTGTGTTTTTTTTTTTTTGACATAGTTAACAAGTGGTTGGTTTGGTTGTACTGTGAAGCATGACTGGGTATCAATTTTTTTTTTTTGGGGAAGGGGGCTTTAGCTATCACTTCTTGCCTTCTTGGTACAAGCGTAAGATGCGTGCTAAGGTAATATGAATTTACCTAACCCAATGATATAATGTGCAATGTATTACGAAAAATATCATTTAAATATATTATATCAATGTGCACCAAAATTTGCTTAAACTTGTGATATAATGTAAACTTTCTACACCAAAATTTAGCCCAGCAGAATGAGAGATTTGCATGTTTATGTTTAAAACTAAACCATAAATATCACATAGCAATAAAATGGGAACAGTTTATAACAGCTATAGCAACCTTTTGTTTAAAAAATGCTCATCCTGCTCAGATAGGGAAAGTGATAGCTTGGTTAAAAATGTAAGTAGATATGCTTTAGGCACATATGGTGATGAGGAATGGAACAATCCTTGGTGATCTAACACTTTTGTATTGCCTTTTAGAAGCCTTTGCTCAACAAATGTAAAGCTTTAAATCATTAATACAATTCCTACCATTTCTGAAAAAATATATATACATAACAGCAATAGTGAGCTAGCATATACCATATTAATCTTGTACACAAAACTGAAGCAAAAGTACACAGCAATTATAATAGTATAGCCAACCAATTCATTTAGGTTCAAAATAAACGCTAATGACTCCTGAGAATTTTCTCAATCCATCCAGCGTAATTACACGAGCCTTTGGTGACGTTGAGTATGTAATCCAACTGAACTTTTGCATCCTCTCTGTATTCACAAACAAAAACATAAAATATCATTGACCAAATAATCTTTTGTTACAGTTTACAAAAAAAAAATATCATCAGGAAGCATAAGTATACATCTTATGTGAATCAATCAGTTGACCACAGAACAAGATGGAGGAAATTAAGAATGTAGCAGCCACTTAATGTCTCATAGCACAAGAATGTGGCAAACATGGATAGGGGGGTGTCAAAGCAATTTCTTATGAGGGACATGTAGACTACTCTGGCATCCACTACAGACGAAAAAAGTTTTGAAAGAGCAAAGCATGCACATTATCCTGTAGAATTGAAAGAGCTGAGAGATGAACAGACATTCAAGCTGAATGTAGTACCTTGTCAAAATAAGGCTGAAACTTGCCTCTGCAGAAATTAGATAGTGTCCACGTGGCATTTTGCAACAATGATAGTTTGCATGCTCATTTAGCTGAGCCAGCAAAGGACCTAGAGCTCCATGACCAGGAACAAGATCACCGCATTTTGGGGAATCACCAACCACATTTCACGGAGCCCATACAAGCCTAATGTAGTTAAAAGAAAATTAAGGAATAAGAGATAAATAACAACAAAATTCAATTATATCATGCAACATTCAAAATCCAGAAAGCAATGCAAGGTATTGAACATGATTCCAAACACCAGAAGAGGAAATTTCTTTATCATTCGTCAAAGATATACCTGTTCACGGACATCATCGCTGGCCATGAAAGCCAGTCCAAAACAAAACCCAGCTATTGCCATGAAAGCTTGGAAATCCAGCAGCAGGAACCTCAGAAAATCTATATATTGAGAAGATAAAATGACAAAAATTAACAAAGAAGAAAGAATGAATTCAACGCTCCCATATCTGTCCTTGTGACTTGAACTTGTATTCAATAGCAAACCATGACAATCCCCTGTCAACAGTAGGCGCAAGTGCTAAAGCCCAGTATAATAGGCACCAGGCGGAGTTTCATTATTGCTACCTCAAAAGTGCCACAGAAAATTCTGCCAGACTGAACAAACAAGAACTGCAAGTGCACGCTAAATGCTATGCAGTAATACGAGATAAAAGCTATTGGAGATCAGTTTTGAAATGCTATCAAGCCAGTGTCACGGTAAAATGACACAATCTACTTTTCAATTACCATCACAGCTAGAAAAGCTTTTCACTTGCTTCAGTACACCATCAGAGAGGAATCATCTCATGATAATGTAGCCTAACCAACTTTATAACCTAAACAAACATAACGTTCAAACACTTCACTCCTTCAACATGGAAAAGGTTGAGACAGTAGAGTATTAGTTGATTTAAGAAAAAAAAATTTGCAGTTTTATTTTGAAAGTAAATTAAATTCAGTGCACTGAGAAAGGATAAAACGTATATAACTAAAAATAAAACAAAAAATGTTAGAACATCTAGCCACTCAATTACATTCCATGTTTGTCTTTTGGTTTGGAGCCTTTTCTGTGAACAAGTATTCAGGTAACACAAGAAGGCAGGTAGGAATTCCCAAGGACGGCCCCCTTTCAAAATTTCTCTTTCAAATCATCCCCAATTTTCTTTCTTATCTTTGTGTCTTGCCAATATTTATCCAGCTAGGGATTGCTAGCAGCCAGAAAGAATTAACAAAAGAGTGGAATACAAAATAAAAATGCTGTAGTTAAGCTTTGAAGTTTTAACATATCATGCAAACCAATGAGACATTTAAATGAGCATGGTCCGGATAAGATTCAAGACATAAGTGCCAAATTGTTAGCACATTCTTCTTTGCCATTCCTTGTGCAAGAGTTTCTCTATTTTTAACTTTTTGTTAGTCGGCAAGTTTGTCTGCTGGGATGTGTGTGTGTGTTAGAGAGAGAGAGAGAGAGATTAAATGATAAAGCCGCTATGATAGGGGGAAGAACTAAATTTGGAAGCTCACCACCCTGCTCGGATAAGCTTAGTAACTTGGCTACCAGCCCACACCATAGCCAATATCTTAAAGAAATCTGCAAACAAGAAGATAGTCATAAAATCTACATGGTAAGCAGAAAAAAAAAACTTTGAAAAGAAAAAAAAAAAGCTACTTTCCTAAGCAATAACCAGCTGACTACTTAAAACTCTTAAGGATGTGAGTAACGTCCTGAACTACATGGTTAAAAGTAAACAAACACATAATTCAATTAAAATAGCAATACTCTCAAATCCACCATAGTATTCAATAATTGCTTTCCAAGGACCATTATTACATGTGCATAAACCTCAGAAACAGTTAGGGAGCGACAGATGTCACCCCTCAGCAGCTGCAACATAACCCATTCTCTCAGGTGCAGGGGCGACATAAAGCCTGCAAACAAGTTGAACTCAATGCACTTAATAAAAAATAAGTCGCATCTTGCAGATGTAAATAATACATGCCATGTACTGAACAATGTGGCGCTCAGAAGATGCGGGTTAAGAATAGATTCTGAACTGGACAAGGTTCAAGACATTGCAATTTTATCATTTTTCATATGGGAATTAGGAAAACCATTTCTGTTACACCTATGCACCGATGCACAAACTTATTCGCAATTCATCCGCTTCTTCCTAGACTCAATTATCTGCAATTTAGTAGAAAATTCAATAGGAAAACAAGGAAAGGAAAAAACACTGGTCAGAGAAAGCTAAGAAGAAGAATGAGGAACGGGAAAAACACACCTGGTAAAGAAGGCGAAGAAAAGAACGAGAGGAAAATTCTCTATTTTGTATTTAACTACTATGAGAATAACTGGCAATCATTTGCATTTCCTTCTTCTTCTTCTTTTTTTTTTTTTTTTAAATGAGTTTAAAGATAAGAAGAAGGATTATCCAGCTATCCATTAAATTACAATTAAATACAAACCTTTTGAGAATTGTGGTCTCTCTATGAAATCTAATATGTCGAACTATAGGACCACAACAAAAAGCCAGAGTCCCAAGAATGGAATCGATTAGCAGTCCTCTAAAAAATTAAGGTGATTGTTCACATAAATCACCATTAATTAACTGCGACAACAGTAAAGTTTGAAACACAAGTACAAGAATTCCAAGAAAAATCTGGAAGCCAAATATATAAGGAAACCAGAAATTGAATACCATCTATCAATTGCTTGCGATTTTGACATACTATAGGTCGAAGCCTCGTGTATTTTTCATCCAAGTATAGACATAATCTGCAAGTACCACAAAAACTTTGAGGAAAAAAAACATACGAAAAAGTGGCAAAGGTTTAAAAGAATATCTCAGTGAATAAGGTCTCTGAATTCCAAATCTTTTCAGAAATAAGGTCAATAAGTAGTTTCCTCCAAAAAACCAGTGAGATAGAAAGCTGTGAATACGAGCTAATCGGTTTGATGGATAATCGAATAATCAGAGGGGAGGGGAATGGGTGGCCTATGAAACGAGCAAAATTAACGCCCCACTCCCTACTTCTGGCCTTGTATATCAATGGAGCGACGATATTGCCCTGAACCTCTTCTTCGAATGTCCCCTTGTAAAAGCCACTGGAGTTGCTAAAAAGTACTCTATAACCGGTCCATGTGTACTGTAGCCAAACCAACTCACGCTTTTTTTTGGACACCTGGTAAAGAAAGCCACGCGGACAGCAGCCACCGCCCACTCACTAGTGGAACCAAAGCAACTACAAACAAGAGGCCCACGCGGACAGAGCAAAAAGGGCCAATAGCAAAGTTACAATGCAAGAGAGCCAGCGGACAAAAGCAAAATACCAGCAGAGCCACCACCATCCATCAACAAAAGACCAAAACGCCCCTCAAGCTTGCACAAATCACGACATAACCGGTCCACCAGGCACTGTTCACAAACGATTCGTGCTTTATATATGTAAGATTTATAAGTTATAAATTACTAATATTTACTTGATATTATATAGATATATAAAATAACAATAAGTAAAAAACTAAAAGAAAAAATTCGACAGAACCCTATACTAACACACCTAAACAAGTTAATGAGTATGATTTAGGTTGAATCCATTTGATATAGATTGAAACCCATTAAATTTAGCTAGACTCAAACCTAACTCAAACCCTTATTGATCTGAAAAAGTAAATTCAAACCCGAACCATCATGGGTTTGGGTATCTAATGGATATTTGTGGATATTTTTCTAGACATACAATGAAAAACCTAAAGTAAAATATGTGAGAACCCGAAAATTTTCTTATTTTTATCTTATTTTACTGGCTTATTTAATTATTTATTCACCCATTTTCTTTGAATAATTTATTTTAGCCATTTTAAATCCATTTACATGAAACAATGCCTTACTTATGTTTTTAAAACGTTTCGTTAGTAAAATTTATTTTTCGGAGGCTTGTTTAGTAAGGAATAACGAGTACACATTTTGGAGGTAAAATTCGATTTGAGAGTGAAATAATCTTGGAGAATTAAGAATGATCAATAGTGGACTAAGAAAAGTTAATTAAGAAATTAGATGTGAGTGAGTTAAAATTTAAGCTTATACCGTGCGCGCATCGAAAGTTTCCCGAAAGTCGCACCTGTACAGACTAATTGGAGATTTGAAGAATTAATACTTGTGTGAGGACTCATGTTTTTATTTCAAAAATAGTTATTTTTAGGATTATTTACCCTAGTATTAGTGAGTTATATTAGCGTTACAAGAATTTCTCTTAAGTTTCGCTTTATCGCGCGCAAATTGGAAGTTCGCGTTTTCCGCGTCAAATCAACCCAATGGAGATTTAAAATATTAATACTAGACTACTAAGAGTGAATAATTATAATGTTAAAGGAAGTACATTAGAGGTTTAGTGTACAAATGAAACAAACTCGAGAGAAAACGGACACGACACGCGCGCGCGCGAGTACTATTCGTAGTTGACTTTTGCTCAAACTTTTAACCACAAACACTCAAGCTTCTCCAAGAAGCTTCATTCATCAGCTCTCTCCCTCTCCATAGCCAGCCAACACTCCAAGGGAACAAGAAGGAAAACTCTTCACCATTTCACTTCAATTCTTGCTCCAAATCCTCTACAAATTACCATCCAATCTCAAAATCATTTGGAGATTCACTTAAGCTAGGAGATAGGCATCATCTCACTGTTTTTCTTGGGGCTTTAGAGGTGCAAAAATTTCTGGTTTCTCTCAAGGATTAGGAGGTTTAATCTTGACTATGAAGCTTGTAACTTCATTATTGATGTTGCTATTTGAATTGGAATGGTTGATGTGGGCTCTATGAAATCCCATATTGGTTGTATGGGCTGATGTAATAATATAATGCTTGATTTGGGTTGTTTAAGTGTTGTTTAAGATAATTATGGATAGAGAATCGAAGGAAAGTTGAAGGAAAATTTCGTAGGAAAGCTGACTGAAATCTGCCCTATTTTTGCCGTGGCTTTAGTTCGAATTTTTGTTGCTCAAATGACTTTAAAACTAATGTAGATATGTTGTGTATGGTGTGTAGAAAGTTTCTACAAAAAATCATTTGGATTGGTTGGATAAAAATTGAATTTTGGCAAGAACAAATCTGGAAAATTTGTGTAGCAGTGTTCTTTGAACGAACATATCTCTCTATTCGGAAGTCGGAATTGAGTGCCGTCAGTGGCATTCAAAACTAGACATCCGTAGTTTTCTAACGGTTATAATGCACCTTCTAATTTGAACTGAGTCATCTATAGTGATTGAACAGAATCGGCTGCCCTGTTCTGTTAACCTATCCGAGAGAAAGGTAGAAACCGCATTTTGTGGCTCTATTTTCTCTCACTTATAAATTGATTTTGAAAATGATTTGTCTTGTGAAATATATATTTATGATTCTAGTTTCCAATGCCACCAACCAGTCTCAATTCCAAATTGTATTGAGTGAGATATGGTTTCATTTCCAAACTGCGACAAATCTGGAAAACCCTTCTTTTTGCTGGATGACTAGTTTAGTTGTTTGTGAGATGTTTTATTTGAAATTTTGATGTCAACCAACTATCCATTGCTTATGAAATGTTTCTTGGACCTTGGTTTCACAAATGAACCAAAATGGGACTGATTTCATGATGCAAAGTGTTTAAAAAGGGAAATAAAACAAGAAGACAGATTTGTCTTGGAAATTTCTTGAACTTTGGTAGTTTTGTTAACTACCTTCCCGTATGATTTTTTACATGAAATTTGATAGAGGAGTGGTCCTCATATGGAAGTTGAATTACACCAATTTTGGTGTCATTCTAAGACCATTTCGATACACAAATGAGGTCCCAAAGTTTACTTTCAAATCTAGAAAATTCACTATTTATAAGTGAAAATTTTCCAACTTTGAGCTACTATATCTTGACAGTCAAAACTCCAAATCTAATTCCATTTTTGCATTTGAAACTCTGTTTGAAATTATCATTGTGTTACAAATTTCAGAAGCTAGTTCACTTTCTGTGAATTTTGCCGAATTTCCAAAGTTTGCCAAAAAAATAAGACTAAAACTGTCATGTATGCTTATATCAGCCAATTTGAGTTGAAATTTGAATGTCTTCTGTTTAGAATCTTGGAAAGGTGTCTTCTAGAAAATTTTAGTATTTTGAACCAAGATTCCAACAGTATAAATTTTTCCAATTTTGGACCTATTGAGTGCAAGTTCTGATTTTTCTAAATTTGTCATGCAAAACTGAAATTTTCCAATTCGATGGGAAATGAGTTTTTGGAAACTCTTCCCTATCTTTTGAAGTTGATTGACCATTTTAAACTTGATTTCATGGAAGAAATCAGTTTTTCCTTTTGTGTTATTAAACCCCACTTTTGAGCTCGATTTACGAGTAATTAACGTTCTCTTTCATGACATTTTTCTTAGTATTGTACAAGTGTACAATCTTCCTTGTTAACAAGGGGTTTATACGTAATAGTATGTGATAGGCAATTATTATTTGCTCAGGCGCTCAAGGGAACCTTCAAGAGGATCTCGAAGCGGACGCCTAAATACTTGTTTGAGCACTTACTCCCTTACTTTGATTGGTGAGTGTCAAGTGCATGTTATATGGTTAAATACGTGAATTATTTTGCATCAATTATGTGAAATTGGAAATTTTGAATCGAATGTGTACTTTATCGCACTCATTCTCTTTCAAATGAAAATTTTATTCGAATTTGGATATGTGCATCATACTTGAAACCATCGATTGGAGTGTTGTCTCATCGACTTATATTCTTATGATTCGTATTCGTAATTCGTATTTGTGGTTCGCATTTGGAATCGTCGAATGGAGCGCTGCTCATCGACTTATATTTGTATTCATATTCGGAGGACGCCCAAACTCATAGGCTAACCTTGTAACTCGAGCCAGCATGGGCCTGGTTGAGAAACTTGGTGAACCATGAGATTATTCGTAAAGCTTGATCTATTTGAGAGATCTCGCTTGGCATACTCGAGTAGTATCACCTTCTAAATGATGAGCGGGCCCGGAATAGGGGTGTAACGGTGAACGGGATTCGTGAAGTAAAGTGGAGTTCTACGGACTAAAAATACCTACCCGGATGATGGAGTGTCATCACGTAGAGGTATATGATCGAGACCCGGCGAAGCAAGTGAAAATTAGCTCTTGAGAGCTCCCGTACTTAACAAGTGTGTTATATTATAAATTGTGAATTACTTGAACTTTCTGACTTTAATTCTTATACATATGTTATCGTTACTTGTTACTTGAACTATGTGGTCGCATGTGCATGTTTTTTTTTTTCTTGGCCTCACGAGCATCCGCTCATACCGTTAGATTTGTTTTCCTTAACAGGAGCTGAATTGGAAGGAATTATGGAGAAACCTACTTGATGGCTCTTTTGACTAGAATTTTGGGAATGTACTTGACTAGACATCTTTTGAAAGTTGTATATTTTGGAAAAGTTGATATACTTTGAAACTTGTGATGTAAGATTGAATATCTATGTATGGAAGCGACTTATTTTCTCTACTTCGACTTGAATATTTAATTGTTGTCCCTTTAAGTTTGAATTGGTATTAGTTCTGGCGAGAATTGGGTAGGCGTCCCGCCGATACCCTTGGGTTCGCCCTTGGAAAAAGTGGGGACGTCATAAAATATGTTAAAAATATATAGACATAAAGAGTTATAATATAAATACCATCTAATTTTTATTTTCAAATAATAAAATCAACATTCAAGAAACTCGAAGAAAGAACTATTATCAGCTACTTCTATTTAAGTGGTGTTTTCTTAGGTTAAGAGCATAGTATCCTTTAATCTAAAAGTCATGAAGTGTTACTGCAATCAATCCAATCTAATAAGCAATATTAGATGAGTTTATAAATTTACTAATATATATATATATATATATATATATATATATATATATATATATATGGTTAAACATAGAAACCCCCCATGAACTATTATATTAGTTGCATTTTACACACTAAAGTAATTTAATAAGTACTTTACACCATTGGTCAACTAAAAAATAACATGAAAATTAATTTCATCCAGGTAATTGATGAAATGACCATTTTATCCTTCACCAAAAATTTAAGCAGCAAAAACAACATTTTGGTGGGAAAGATTACTACTTTAAATAGACCAATTTTCACTTTATAACCAAAAGTCTAATTGTTAACATTTAAAAAAGTTATATTGCTTCACTTTGAATGAGAATTAAGACTATTGAGGTGTAAGGGAGGACAAAATATGGAAATATTGAGCAACTACTATTGCAATTTTTAAGAGGTCATAATTTTATTCAACACATCATAATCCATAACTTCATATAATCAGCAAAATTTCACTTGAAATCTTCACAAGAATAAAACTGGATGGAACCAAAAAAAATTTCATATGAATTTAGCACAATAATTGCAACAAAGATTCAATACGTAACCAAAATTAAAACTCACATATTAGTAAACAAAATAGTAAAAAAATATTGGACATAGAAGTTTTGATAAAACACCTAAGTTACTTACTTTTCCTTGATAACAATCTTTTCTTAGCTAGGTTAACTTGAAATATGTAGTAACATAGGGTTGCTGGGATTCTTTAATTGAGTCTATTCCTTTTCTTTTTTTTTTCCTACTTCTTTTGTTTTAATTGTCATTGAAAGTGATCAAATATTTTATTATTATATGTTTTCAATTAGAATCTTATTATGACATGAAAATTAATCCATTTAAAGTGACAATTTTCTACGAAAATATATTTTTGTCACTTATAAGCTTTTAATAGAGGATAAATTAGTCATTTCATCAATTATTCGAATGGAGCTAATTTTCTTATCATTTTCTAGTTGACTAAAGGTGTAAAGTGTCCATTCAAATAGTTTAGGGTGCAAAGTGCAATAGTATAATAGTTCAAGGGGGTTTTCTGCATCTATTTATATATATACTCAAACCCATAACTTTCTTATAAGGTTTGGGTTTGGGTTTGATAAATTAAATATAAATTCTACCTAAGTATATTGGATATGGGTTGGATTTGAGTAAGATCTAACCCATTGACATATGCTTAAACACACCCATAACCTCTCGCTCATCTCATGACTCTCCCTTTCTCTATTCCTCGCTCATCTAACTAGTTGCCGCTGCCATTGCCTTACTATCTCCATAATCTCCATTAATCTTAATATCTAGCCACTCGCATTCTCGTAAGGTCATGGTCCTCCTTAGGGGTGTTAAAAAGAACTGAAAAAGTGGGTAATCGAGAAAATCGAATTAATTCAAATCAAAAAATAGGGTAACCAACTTCTAATGTTTAAAATTTTTAGGTTACTCGAACCTACTTGAAAAATTAGGTTAGAATATGATTTTCAATTTACAAAAATTGTGGTTATCGGAACTTACCCACATGTGTAAGGTTAGTTAAGATAAACAATATCCAAATCTCAACCATAATTATTTAGTCATTTACTAATAATTTAATTTACGAGCCCCATGCCATTATATATTTTATTTTTCACAACCTATAAATTTGTATATTTAACCGTATCTTTCATTTACTTTTTCCATTTCCTACATTCGTTACGACTAATTTATTTATTCTACTACTCTTTTTTTTTATCTTTCTTCAAAATTTCTTTTCCTTTCTCATAAATTCTATCCATTACACCACTCTACTTTTTTATTTTTAATTTTTTAGAGCTTACATATTAGGTTGTGAAGCAGTCTATCATCCTTAATAAAAAATTGAGTTAATAGTTTTCAAGAAGTAGAAAAGACAAAAGCAAATGTTTAAAATATTTTATGTTTTAATTATCTATTTTTCTTTGATTTTCTATTTTGTTGGTAGTTTTTTGGAGCTATTGGATTAAACACTCTTATTAATTTTTTTTTCAACTAATCCCATACACGGAGATGGACGCCACCCCAACTTTTATTCAAATAAAAAACAAGAGTTACAAAAATTTTAAATGAAAATGATCAATACCGCGGCCTAGCCTATCCTCATCTTCCTAATAGAAGGCATTCCTAGTTTATCTAGTCGGATTTTCCTGCATGCCAATTGGAAACACACTATTGTATTTAAACAACTATTGTATTTTTTTTTGTTAATCTAATTTATTTTTCTTTTTCTCTTACAAGTAAAAAAGGGTTAGGTTACCCTATATACCTAATCCTATCTTAGAAGTAAACCAGTCAGTCATTAACCGATTGAATAAGGTTAGGGTATGAAATGCAATTTTAACCGCTACCTGTGATTAAAGTTAGCGAAATTGCAAATGGACTAAATTATCCAATCCATGAACACTGTAGTCCTCCTTAGTCTTAAACCTCTTACAGTTGTTGATTGCAACGAAAATTGTTGTATGGTTTTTGAAATTCTTGTAGTGGTTATTGGTTAGCGTTCTTGTAGGGTTGAAATCTTGAATGGTTTTGGCAAAGTCACGTTCCTCACTCCTCATAATCTGAACTTTAAGCTTCAGTTTGTTTTTCTAAATTAATTAGGTGAAAGCTGTTAAATATCACATTCTGAATTCATTTCGAGGTGAAATTGAAATTGAACTTCTCAAATTTGAAAGCAAAAAAGGTCAAAATATTCTATAATCAAATTACTGATTTCTTCACTCGATTTCAATACTCACCCCTAGTGTGGACAATATTAGAAGCAAGATTCTCGGACAGTTTCAAGAAGATTTAACTTCACCGAATGCTAGCATCCAAGATGCAGCTGTAGCAATGCGTCTCGCACTTATCAAAGCAGCTCAGCTCGGTTGGCAAAGGATCAAAGTCATAAATGGCAATAAACAACTTATTGGCCTGCTGAAAACTGGGAAGGGAAACAACCCGAATATAGCTACGTTGGTGGAAGACATACTTGCTCTTGCAAATCTGTTTCACGTGTGCTTTTTTGAAGAAGGAAAATCTACTAATATGGCTCTATGTAAAATAATTAGTTTTTATGCTTTAAGCATAGTTATGGACGAGGAGAGATTTGTTGTATCTCCTTAGTGTCATTGTACACTTTGTATAGGCAGTTGAGCCGTTGCTCAAATATTGTAAAGTCTTGGTTGTTATAAAATCCATCTATCGTTTCCGGAAAAAAAAAGAAAGAATGCTAGCATCTTTAGAAAATTATTTATATCTGAGGCGTCCTTCATAAACTCTCTTTAATTGCATGTAAGTAATCAAAGTTTATCCTTTCATAAGAAACAAAATTTTTTAATTTTTTTTAACGCATGCATGTTTGTTTCGTTACCCTAGCGAGAATTTTTTCCACGCCTTTGATTTCGTTGTGAGTGTTTTTTCTTTGTTCTTTGTCAAATTTGTATTTTTATGTGTCAGATGGGAACTTTTCTTATCCTATTTAAAGTAATTTCAATTTAGGTCCGACCGTTAAGACATGTATCCTTTGGGTTACAGAGATTAGTTGAAGTTGAAGAACAATGATTTAGAGATACAAGGGTGCCATTTTAGCTGATTTTTCAGCTTGGAAGGAATTCCTTCCATGAATCTGATGCATGCATATTTTCCCATTTGATGCAATTTATTGAATCAACAAAGTGGTGATTTTTTTTGTTTTAAAGCAACGAAGTGGTGATTGTTACTTATCAGAAAAATCAAACGTAATTTATCCAATATCAAATTTATTAAAAGAGATAGATACAATAAGACGAATGGTTTAAATGAGAGTTGAATATATAAATGGGTAAAAACCAACTTAATAACTTGCAGATCAATCTCACCAATCTCATCAACTAACACTCTGCCCCTGAACATTTCGAATTTTTTTTTTTTTTTTTAGGAGTGTCCCGCAGGGAGTGGACCCTGTAGACTATTCCCCACCCTCCACAACTTGCTGGCAGCAAGGTTCGAACCAGGGACCTAAGGCTCCATTTTCAGCAACCTTAACCGCCAGACCAAGTCCCGGAGGCTCCTGAACATTTGGAATGGTAATACTTTACAACATTGTAAATATTATTTGTAATTTAATTTTCATCATCCCATGTGATTATTTTTGTTCCCAAATTACTCTCAGCCTTTCTAGTTTCTTAACAATCAACTTTTAGATGGTTACAGTTACGTGTTACGTATTCAGAATTAGGATATTAATTTGATCTGCTAGTTCACTGTACCAGAGCAAAAGGAAAATAAAAAATAAGCAATCGACTAAGAAACCTTCAAAGAGAATCACACATACTAATAAATTATCAAACCGTTACGCTCCCCAACTTGGATAAATTTAAATTTGTCGAGCGAATTAATTAAAATGAGAACGGTGTAGAACAGCAACTTGTTCCTCGTGATATTGAAACTATAAGACTTTCGTTTCCTATAAATACATCCGTCATGAACTCTCCAAGAAACAAACCATTTTAAGCACTCAAAGCAAGTCTCTGAGAAACCTCCAAAATCATCCCCAATGGATATCAAAGTAGAAATTCCTGCACCTCAATCAACCAACAATGGTGATGCGAAAACTCCCCTTTTAGCCTCACAAAAATCACCTTCAACCACCACTCCCCAAACCGATCAAAATTCTTTGATCGCACAAGCTATTAGTTCAACATTCAAGGGCACAGCCTACCTAGCTTGTCGTCTCCCTACAGGAACAGTCCTTGCTTTTCAACTCTTATCTCCTATACTCTCCAACCAAGGCGTTTGCGACGTAGCTTTCAAAACCATGACAGCCATTCTATTGTCTCTGTGTGCAGTTTCATGTTTTATCCTTAGCTTCACAGACAGTTTCAAGGATGAAAAGGGAAAAGTTTTCTTTGGTTTCGCAACGTTCAAGGGCTTCTATCCCATTGATAGAACGGTGACTATTTCCCCTGCAGAAGCTGCAAAGAAAAAGATCGGTCCATTTGATTTCTTGCAAGCCTTTTTGTCGATGTTAGTTTTCGCGACCATTGCACTTCTTGATAAGAATATTGTAGACTGCTTTTATGCCACGCCTTCAGTTGAAATCAAAGAGGTCCTTTCGGTATTACCTGTTGCAAACGGGGTGGTTTGCAGTATGCTGTTTGTTGCATTTCCTACTCAGAGGCATGGAATTGGCTTTGGTGTTGACAAAACAAGCATTACATCTTAGTAAACAAATAGATCCTTTCCTATTATTTCGAACAAGTCCCAGTTTTTTGTTTTTCCCACATGATGCATGAATGTTGCTTTCCAGTAACTTGAAATAGTTGTATTCACCAATGTTATCTCTTGATTCTTTAATAGTGCAGTATTTCCAGAATTGCACAACTTTCACACAAGTCAAACCGCTCATATCTCAATTACAAGGCTGTTACTCATTTTTAATTATTATTTGTAAACCTGTACTCAAATTTTATTGTGATAAATTGAACAAAACCCCATACTTACCTGGCAATACCGTATGAAAAAAGGAGAATTACAGGTTGAAAGAAACCTTGTTCCAGGGTCAACACAAAATTTGAACAGCTAGTGTCAATAAGGAATTTAGTTGAAGTTGAAGGCCATTTCAAGGTAATGTATCACCAATATTTTATTGCTCCCCGTTTTATATTTTTTTCTTTTCCAAAACTAGATAATGTCAACTTGATCTTTGTTCAGTTGGAATATATTTGGTAGGAGAAAAGGTCAAAACATTCCAAATAATCGTCCTCTACTTTTTTTTTTTTATTTTGGTTAGTGTTTTTAACTCAAAAGCAAAGAAAGTTACTTATTTTGTTTGAGTTTCCTATAAATTTTGTATCTTTGGAAATCACAAGATGTGGAAAAGAAAAAGTTAGTTAACCACTACGTATAAGTATTTGTTTCCTTTGTGAAAACTGGTCAGAAAAATTGATTTTCTTAACTTCCTTTTTAATGTTTTCAATTATGTCACTACTCTTTGACTTTAACCCTTTTTCTTTTCTTTTCAAACCAATCACATATTCTCAACTTGCAACTTGCGGAGCCTAGCATAAGCACAAACAACCTGTAAGGATTTACTTTCTTTGAGAAAGCTGGTAAGAAAAATTGTTTTTCTTTTCCTTATTATTACTCTCAATAATGTCTCTACCCTTTGACTTTAATTTTTTTTTCCCTTTTCAAACCAATCCCATGATCTCAACTTGCAACTTGCAGAGCCTAATAAGCCGGGAACCAATTATAACTTGGAAATGAAACTCTAAATGTACAAATTCATCAACTCTGAATGCGAAACAACCTTGAGTAGCAAATTACATGATATATATGTAAACATGTATAAAGATAGGACTAATCCTGCTTTGCACCCCCGAATTTATAAGAATTTCTCACTTTACATCTTAAACTCTCAATTTCAAACACTTTATACCTTAAATATTCAAGTTTGTCCCATTTAAATCCAATCAATAACAATGTTAACAAAATTAATGAGATAAAAGATGTTGCAAATTAATGATGATGTATCATTTTATGCTAGCTACGATCCCTAGATTCCTTTTGACTGATTTCAGTACATTACATTAATTTGTGTGATCCTAGTCACAAATAATATTAGCAAAATTAATGAAATAAAAAATGATGCAAATTAATGATAATATATCATTCTATTCTAGTTACAATACCTAGACACTTTTTAGACCAATTTCAACCAATTATCATTGATTTGTAGAGTTCTCATGTCATTAGTTTTACTGATGTTGTCATTGATTTTAAAAAATAATGTTGTCATTGATTGGATTTATATGCAATAAATTTAAAAGTTTAAGATGTAAAGTGTCCAAAATTAAGAATTTAGCATCCAAAATTGAAGTTTACGGGGCAAAGTAAAAAGGTGATACAACTTTGAAGGTGCAAAGTGGAGTTAGTCCATAAGGATATTGTCCATGTTAAACCTTTTGTATTTCCGTGCCCATGAATCATATAATGCGTTAAAATTACTTCAAAGGATTTGATTAGACAAGGTTGTTTATATTTTAACAAAAATGCCAGTTGGCGAAAGGAGACAAATAACTTTGAGGGTGTACAAAATGACGGTGGAAGTAATGCGTCTCTGGAGTAGGTATCAATAATGCGTCTCTGGATCTTTGTTCATCCTACGCCGTAAATATTTTGGAGTTTGTAGAAAAAACTTGGTGATTTAATATACTACCATCAACCAAAATATGTCTATGATTAATTAAATGAAGGGGTGCAGGAATAGCCGAGGCCATACTCAACCCAAAGAAGATGTTCAAACGCATTTCATGTAATT
Source organism: Coffea arabica (assembly GCF_036785885.1). Taxonomy (NCBI): domain Eukaryota; kingdom Viridiplantae; phylum Streptophyta; class Magnoliopsida; order Gentianales; family Rubiaceae; genus Coffea; species Coffea arabica. The sequence goes on from NC_092329.1 coordinate 43,688,731, forward strand.
TTAATAACTCTTGGTCTGTTGACCCTGATATACATATTGTTCATACTTAATTAACTTTAAGAGAATTGGTGCCTAAGTGCAATCATTCATGAAAGAAAGAACCCAATAAGTAGGGGTAGGCAAGGCCAATATGTCACGGTGAGGCATTTGATTGATCCACCTACACTCTATGAGTCAGTCATTTTTCAATTCTTATTCGTTTTGTATATCATCAATACTTGATGAGGATTAGATTATTAGAATTATTAGGTAACTTTTACCCTTTATTTTAAAATATAAAGGAACGCTACACATTAATTTCATTTTGTATTTCACGCGTTCTTCTAAGAATCAACACATGTATTATGTAAAAAAAGTCTCATGCCTGCAAACAGCATCAAAAAAGAAAAAACAAATATAGCCATCCAAAACCAAAAAAACTACACAGAAATTGATTATCCAATCTCTAACACAACTAAAAAAATATTTTCAAATTGTTCCTTAATTTTCAATGTTACTAGCAAACGCTTATGATCCAAGCATGAAATTTTAATCTTAGGTGTAATTAATTCAATAAGATAAAAAAAAAGTACACAAAGAAAATAAAAACTTGATACGACTTACACTTTTTTTTATATATTCTAGATCAACTAAAGTTTCTTCGAAAAAAATAAGAGCGTAACCTTTACGAATAAAACTTCTAAACAAATCATAGGCTCTCATAATTGGGATTTAATTTGATCAAATGAAATTAATTAATTATCTTTGAAATTAGTACTTGTGTATATAAATAAATAAATTACTCTATATATATGTATATATATATATATATATATATATATTTGCATGTATGCAAGTCGAGACGGGTACCCATGAATTTTCAAACTTTTCACCCCTGCATATAAGCGGGTACGTGACCCTTTTCTAACTTAGGGTCCGTTTGTTTCGGGTGAAAATATTTTCCTATTTTCCCTAATTTCCCCTGTTTGGTTGCACAAAAGTTACTGAAAACATTTTCCTATGTAAAATATTTTCACTCATCTTATGGAAAACAACTTCCCTTCCAAACTTACTGAAGTTGTTTTCCGAAATGCATGCATTCTGCCTGTAGTATGTTCTAAACTTACTGAAAACATCTTGTAGTATGTTTTTTTTTTTTTAGTATAAACAGGAACACTCGAACCCAATACCTCTTCCTTACACTCCCTCCCCCGTACCACCCAAGCCAACCCAACCCTCCCCCTAGTATATTCAAAATAATAAAAAAAAAGACCTCATCCTGCTCATCCTATACTAGTAATTAATTATGTATAATAGGGACATTCTTTTCTAGAAAAACTTCCAGCAGTGAGAGTGCAAGATATATGTCACAATAAGCATTGCATGTGATTGATATTTGACACTAAATGGCCAGCAATTTGTTTATTGCTTAATGAGATATTTTTTATTCATATATACATTTCTCCAAGATTTTTTAAAGTTAAACAATGAGATAAATTTTTTTATTTTGCATGGGAAGAAGTATGTAGTTATAATGTGTAGAAAGTAAAGATAGAGATAAAAGTGAAAATATTTTAAAAGTTAAACAAACACCAAAAAAATGAAGTAAGAAAATATTTTCAATAAGCTAACCAAACACCTGAAAATGATAAAAGGAAAATGATTTTCATGGAAAATTACTTCCACGGAAAATATTTTTTCAAAGAAAACATTTTACTTCCAACCAAACAGACCCTTAGTGAAAAAATGCAGATTGGTACCATAATTTCGAAAAGGATTGGACCTGAATTTGCAAGTCAACGCGTATTTTTGCCACGCCATCCCCAAGGCCGCCATTAACTAGCGTGTAAACTATGATTCATTGAATGAGTAAAACTTGGATGTACACATTCTCTCTATACTAGGGGTGGCAATTTTCGATACGACTTGAAAACACGATACGAAACTAACACGAAATTAATGGGTTTGGGTTGAGGTTTCGGAAATTCGGGTCAGAATCGGGTTGAACTCGATGAACCCGAAAAGAAAACAGGTCGATTTCGGGTCAACCCGTTGTGACCTGATATGACCCGATATGACCCGTTTACGAATTAAAAATAATTTAATAAACATAAAAATAATTTTATCTAACTAAACTAAGTTATTCTTTTTTTCAAAGGCATTAATTACTTAATCCTAAATGAATTTATTTAATTTGTGTGAAGTTGAAATTATTATATTTGGACAAATAATATATTATATTATTTTTTACTTTTATACTGTTTTAATTTATTTTATATTTTGTTTGGGATAAAACACTTTTACGGTGTTTAATTTATTTTAGATTTGGTTTGGAATTATTTATTTAAAATTTTATTACTTGATTATGTAATTAGTTTTGTGAGAAATTAATTTTATTAGAAATTACAGTGATAAATTAATAAATTAAAATTAAGTTTCGGGTCATTTCGGGTCAACCCGCCAACCCGTCAACCTGAAAATTTTGGGTTCGGGTCAGTATACCTGACCCGTCACGGGTTGGCGGGTCGGGTTCGGGGCAACATATTTTCTGACGGATCGGATCAGACCCAACCCGCCAACCTGATTTGGACCCGAATTGTCACCCCTACTCTATACGTCACCACGAGTGAAAGAGGGACACCCTTGGGCCACAAACAAAAAACCAGTCTTAGACAAAGGCTTCATCACTATGTCAGCATTTGTTATTGCGTATTGATTAATTGAACAAGAAGATAGTGAGACTAATTTTATCTAACAATATGGTAACCTGGCTCCATATGCTTTCTACGTGCATAAAATGAAATAGGATTAACGGGCCCAATGCAGGTGCGTCAATTGGCAATGTCAGCACAGTTAGACAATCCCAAGCATAACCCATTTACATTTTGGATGTGTAGACCCAAGCTAGGCTCATTAAAGCTTATGAACCCCAGGGTCATAGACAGCTTACCAGATTTATATTGGGCTTTGGGCACAGATTAGGTTAGCCCAACTTCTTCATGGTTCGTAAAATTTGTATGTGAATTCCGTTATTTATTGATTAACCAAGCAAATTCTATAATTTTGCACTTTAGTTTAAGTTTCATACAATGACACGTGTATGTCTATATATACATATCTTTATGGACTTGTAAATCAAAATAGAATTGTATATTTTAACAAAAAAAATCCTACACCAATGTTGATTTATAATAATATTCTCGTTATTACCTTGCATACATACACATACTATGATATTAGTGAATAACATGTACACACAAATAAAAGATAAAACATATATAAATATATTTTTTGGTAAAGCTGTCTGCAAGTGTCTTAATTGGGCCAAGCTTAGGTTAGCTTGGCATGGCACAAGCTCGACTGAATTTGAAGTACTGCCTAAATTTTAAGCCCAAGTTCGTCTCGAGCCGGTTTTCATACTAGCCTTAGCCCTATTCTGGCAAGTTAAACAAGCCAACTCTATATTTATCCAACCCAATCAACAATCTTAAAGAAATACAGCTCCAGCATTGTCAACCCAAAGCATAGATGGCAAAGGAAATTTGACCCAAAGCTCAAAAAGGCATTGCCAAACCTAAGAAAGTTTGGAGTAGTTTTATCCAGAAGTCTTGTACCCCCATTTCGTAAACTAGGCAATTCCTGCCATGCATTGCACAGTAATAGAAGATTTCTACCCACCTATCTGTACAAAAAGTATACGCCATTTCACTATAGTTGTTATGTGGATGTTAGTAAATATAATTTTCAAAATGAAAAAGTTGAGGAAAAATATTATTAGCATTCCATCAAAAGTTAATGTGCAACATTTCTATAATAGTACAACTAGTGGATATTTCTTTTGTGTGGTATAATGTAAATAAGCATAACTTTATGATAAAAACCAAAGGATTAGTAGTATACAATAGTAAAATGTGGAAATTAAAATTTAGATACTTGCAAAAGTGCAATTTATAACAAAATAAAGCTAAAGAGATGATGATTGCATTGTTAAGCTAGCAATGAATCCATTACATTGATAAGTTAGTATCTAGTCCGTTACTGGCAAAAGACGCAAGATAGCCTTAACAAGCCAAGCACAAAAAAAAAAAAACTTCATATGGTATATAATAAGACGTAAAAAAATAGAACAAACATAACTTATACAAAATTTGTAGGCTCTGACTAAGAGAGGCCTAAGGGGAGGAGGGAATAAAATAGGTCAAATATCAATAGACAAGAATATTACTAATCTCAAAAGTACTACAGTCAAATAGCTGACTGCTAAATATAGCATGAAACAAGCATTGACTTTTCTAGGAGGCTAAGTTATAATGAACCATAAATATACTTGAATGAAAGACCAAAATATAGAAACACTTTGTAAAGAGAAAAGAATGAATGATAGTTCTATGTTTCTAAAAGTAAATAGAAGAAAGCATAGACTAACTTGCTACTCAAAGATGGTCAAGTCATTCAACTCCAAGTGCACAAGAAAGTATGATTAGATTGGATCCAAGTACAAAGTAAAGAGCAGCAAGTCAAAATTAAAAGGTTAATATCCAATCACCATCTAAATTATTTGAAACATTAATAACCAATAATTGCTAAATATAACCTAAAACATGGGGAAACTGTAGCCAGTTAAATCTTAAATAGGCATATAATATACACCAATTAACAAAACAAAATTTATGAAAAAAAAATAAGTAGGAGAATTTGAGGCAAGATAAAACAAATAGAAAAAGGAAAAGGAAAGACACAAAAAAGGCATAACAAGCATGGCAGCAAAAAATTAATAGCCTTCACACAGCATATAAAATGTAAAAGATAGCACAAACATACCTTATACAGAATTTGTAGTCCTTCCAAGAGAGAGGGTTGAAAGGTAAAAAGGCCATAGGTCAAACACGAATAGACAAAAATATTCTTATTCTCCAAAGTACTACTAAATACAACAAGATCAAGCATTGACTTCTCCAAACAGGCTAAGTTTAACCAATCATAAGTACACCGAATATCAGGAGATAGAAACACTTTCCATAGAGAATAGAATGAAACAGCAAGGAGCATAAATCAATTTGCTAAGCAAACATAGACATATAGCTCCAAGTACATAAGAAAGTATGGCAAAAAAATGCAGGTGTACTCATTAACAACCCCAGGAAAAACTTTAATAATGTCAAGGAAAAGAATGACACGGAAAAGAATGACACACAAACTCATGCACATAAAATGTAAAATATGAAAAAAAATGATAAAACCATGGACACAATAATAAAGAAGTAAACAAGAGCAGAACAAGAATAGGTTATAAAGGGGAAGATGGGAAAAATTCCAAAGATGGAAAATTACTGGGCGGTTTAAAAGAGAAGCAAACAACCATGACTGTTTCGATACTATGAGCAGAGAGCCATTTTTTTTTTTTTAGATTAGTAAAACTAACAAAAGACAAGAATAATGGAGGACTAGTAGAGAGTTTCAGTTCTGAGAGCAAAAACAAGATCCAAACAAGAGGAAAAAGGGAAAAATGGAAGAGAGGAACCTCAATTACCTATGGCACATAAACTAACTCTTGAGGTATAGTAGCCTTCATTAATTAAATAGTATACCATTCATGCAAAGAGATGAAAGGTTAGTCCTGAAAATTCGGTATCAGCCTTAACATGACTTCAATATCATATTACACATATAACCTATTCATGAGTAAATTCTAAGGAGGCAAGGTAGAAAGAGTTTCAAAAAAGTGTTCATCCTAGAGCAATTGGATGAATTCCAAACCACAAATAGCATCATACACTCAAAAAAACTCTGAACAAAGTTTTGACAGTGAGAATTTGGCGGTGAAAAGGTATGAAGAGTGAAGGTGTAATTAGTTGCAATTGGATGGAGTTGCAAGAAACAATTAATCAATGGATTGATGTTCAAACATTGTTAACCGAGTACATTAAAGAAAGGCGCAATAACCCCTCTATTTTTGGCCTTGGCAGCCGGTTATAAGTCTAGAATTTAAGATTGTCCAAAGGAAATAAAATAGTACACTTTGACCTTCTCTTTCACTACAAGAAAATTGGTCATCAGTGACAACTTTTCTCTGTGACGAAAAAAAGTTGTCACAAAAGTGGATCCTTTATTGACGACTTTCTAACTCGTCACAAACCTCTAATGGGAGCCAACTCATTTGTGACGACTTAGAAAAGTCGTCACTAGTAAATTCCCGCCAAGATTTAGTAAGAGCGCGGGAGTGTTTAGAACACACAATAGTGACGACATTAAGAATATCATCACTATTGCTTCGCCTATTTACGGATGACTTTTTGTTGTCGTCACTGATCACTAAAAAAAAAAGTTATTAGTGACAACATTTTGTAGTGATGACAATAAGTCGTCACAAAAGGAGATTCTTTAGTTGCGACACCTCAAGTTGTCACAATTGCATCAAAGCAACTAAATGTTTAGTGACGACCCGTTATTTTCGTCACAAACTACACTGCAAGAAATATGGTCATTAGTGACAACATTTTTTAGTAACGACAAAAGTCGTCACCAAACGTGGTTGTTTAGTGACGACAAGGAAAGTTGTCATAATTGCTCAAAGCAACTAAGTCTTCAGTGACGACCTTGAAAAACGTTGTCACTAAAATGATTTATATAGTGACAACTTCTAATATCGTCACTGTCACTCTACCGATTCGGATTTAGTGACAAGAATTAATCGTCACTGTTTAAAGTACTTATTTCTAAGTCACTTTCATTAATTCTACTGTACTACCCTAACTTTTGCGATTTAGCCCCAAATGTTGTAAAAAATTCCATTAATTCCATTATGATACCTTAACATTTACAATTTAGCCCCATATGTAGTACACCAATTTCTTTAATTCTATTATTACTCCCTAACTTTTGTAATTTGGCCCCATATGTAATTCACCAATTTCATTAATTCTACTATGGCACTCTAACTTTTGCAATTTAACCCCCATATGTAATACACCAATTTTATTATTTCTATTATGGTACCCTAGCTTTTACAATTTAGCCCCTATTTTTTTATTAGGAAATTGCGAATGGTATCTTGATAAACTATGCATAAATATTTTATAATTTTCTCAAACTTAAGTAATAATTTGTTATAAACTCTAAAGATATATCTTTCATTACAATAGTTATAAGGCAGACAGGTCTTTTTATCAACGGAATAAGAAATTTATGCCAGATTTATCCTTTGTACTACATGCCAAGTAGTATTAGCAAAGGAATAACAAAGTACTACAAAGTAATTAACAAAATAGCCTTCAGGGAGTGTAGTTTATGGGCAAATGAGCATTGTCTATTCAAAGTACCAACTTTTTATGGGCATTTTACTCTCAAACATATAATTTATGATAAATTTATAAATGTTTGTAAGTAAAATTCAAAAAGTGTTACACCGATTTCTTACAAAACGAAAACTGGCAGGTTATCTTTTCAACATAAATTAAATTTTTTTTAAAAAAGAAATGGCTCATAAAGTACCAACTCTTTGTGGGTTTCCTCCATTACATGAACAAATATTCTGCTCTTTATGGGCATTTCACTCTGAATCATTTAATTTATGTTAAATACATAAATGTTTGTAAGTAAAATTCAAAAAGTGTTGCACTAATATTTTTATGAAAGGGAAACTGGTAGGTTTTGTATTTAACATAAATTAAATATATGAAAGCAAAAAAAAAAAGAAATTACCCATAAATCTATGTCTTGCAAATCTATACTAGTAAAATAGTTTCAAACAAAATTAAACATTAAAATAAACTGTAATTTATACACATTAAAATATCTGTAATTTATACACATTTTGCAACTACTACTTTGTGTTTTCTCTGTAATGAATTTTTTAACTATTGAGAACTTAAGTTTTGTCTTGCAAATCTATACTAGTACAATAGTTGTAAACATTAAACATTAAAATAAATGTTTGAAAAAGAACAAAAGTACATTTATCACTTGCAGTAATGTAACAAAATTTTCTCAACCATTATCAATATTTTCACAAAAGTATTAAAAACTAGCAATTGACAATATTAAAAACTAGCAATTTAATTAGTGACGACTTTTCTTGTCATTATAATCTTGAATAAATTAGTGATAACATTATGTCATCACTAAATTTTCTTTGATTTTGACTTAACAATAATGTCTTATTAATAGCATTTGATTATTTTTAATGAAAGTCTGTTATAATCATAGAATTTGACTTTCATTATTTTCAATTAATGATGTGCTTTAGTGCTACAATTATAAAAAATTGCAAGGCTAAAATATTTGCAAATTATAAAAGTATATTTTCACTTATATGTAATTAACAAATTTTGCCACCTATATTGATGAAAATTTGTGTTTTTGTACTAAAAAATAAAGAATAATACTATAGCAATAAAATCTATGCTTCAAACCAAATTAAAAATAAAAAAAACCATGATGATTGGTCTCAAATATTGGGAAAATGATTATTTTTATTGAAACTATGTTATAACCATATAATTTGAGTTTAATTATTTTCAATTACATGATGTTCTTTAGTGCTGCAATTATAAGAAATTAGTATAAAATATTAGCAAATTATAAAAGTACATTTTCAATTATATGAAATTAACAAATTTTGCCACCTATGTTGATGAAAATTTTTATTTTTTGCTAAAAAATAAAGAATAATACTATAGCATTAAAATCTATGGTTCAAACCATATTACAAATCCAGAAAAAAACATGATTTTTGGTATCAAATGGAGGGAAAATGAGTGAAGTCAAAATTTTGATCAAATCATAATGAAAGTGCCGCGCAACAAAAATAATATCCAAAGCAAAGCAAAGACCAAAGCAGCAGAACACATTCTGAAAACAAAAGCAACGGAACACTTGGTCTGAGTTAAAGCAACGGAACACTTGAACAACACAAACTTTCACCGAGCTGAAACAAACAAGCTTCTGCACTGAGCACAAAACAGAGCTTCCGCACGGCACCTGATACTTTCACCCACACAACAAATCCGTTCTCTGGCTTCTCACTAGCATCACCATGGCTGTCCAGTATTAAAGGGCAAGGTTTTCATTGGAAAGGTTCATTTTTCTCTCTCCTATACATTTTCCCCAATTTTTTCAAATCCCTAAAAGCTCAAAAACTATAGCCCGTCTAGTAAAGAGTAATCAATACTAAGAAGATGAAAGAATATTTATCTGATTCCATGGCATCCAGATAAATGGTTTCCATTGGTCAGTTTGCTGCACTGTACCACTAGGGGCCGGTATGCAGTAACCTAACCAAGTACCAAAGCATATCACAGATCACTGTAGTCCAAGCATGGATAGAGAGAGAAAAAGAAAGAGAAGGGGAAAGCATCGATTGTATCACGGAAAGGTAAAGACATTGCTTGGGGAAAGCATGGACTTGGTAGAGGTGCGCAGGCAAAACGCTGCAGAGAAGCATAGTGTCACACACACACACGGATACAATACAATAGCTAGCCTCTTCTGCCTTTCGGAAGATAGGATGGATAGATAGATGGGAGAACTAAGCAGCTGAGTTTGGCTAAGCCTCAACTCAATTTCAACTCAAAAGGCACAAGAGGACAAGTGCGCCACTGTGGAGCTACCTTCTAGCTCCCTCTCTTTCTTTTTCACCTTACCGTTTACTTTAACAGTTGATTCGTTTACCAAACAGGGGCAACTCGCCTATGCTGTTTTGTTACTCGTTAAACCGGGATCAAGACTCCATTTTTAACGACTAATGGAATCTAGAACCTGGGATTATGGGAGAAAACATGGTGAGGGAGAGCATCATATCAAATCTAATGAAGAATCATGAGGCTACATAAGGCTGTTAGTGTCAATTGGGAGTGTCATAAACAAAAAAGAGAGGAGAGTACGTGAGAGAACTGGCAAAGATAAGAAATATATAGAAAGGGGCAATAATGACGGGGGAGGGATGGGACCAAGTGGCAGGGCGTGGGAGAGGACGAACATGACTAAAGACGCTTTTTTGGCCATCAAGAAAAATATGGTACTGTTTAACCTTTCTTTACTCAGGGCGAAAAAAAGACACCCATCCATCCATCCTAGCTTAATTTTACTGCTCTTATGGATTTGATATTATATGAAAATCGGATACAATTATTCATTAATTTTTTAGTTTCTAAAATAAAATGGAAAAGAAAAAGATAAAACTATAGAAATAAACTGTTGCCATCATGTTGTGTACTTGAATCTTCACACGAAGCTGTAAAATGGGAAAAGAAAGATAATAATGGTGGATAAGCTGAATATGCAGCTATCCCTCCTCCACTCGTGCTCTGTTCTATTCACAGCGCAAAAGTCCTGGAATCAATTGGTACCAGTACCACACCCGGCTTCTGCTGAAAAAGGGATAGCAAACAACAGTTGTTTAGCCTCATTGTTTGCTTTAGGTTGGAGTGGCAGATTAGTTTTTCTTTATTATGAGCAATCAGTACGAGATATCTATCAATCGTAATTAGAACCGAGCTCCCCACTGTTTGGTCTTCATACCGTTGGGGATCTTGTGTTCCATTTCCAGTACATTTCAAGGAACTGCAATACATAATTAGAGCCGCTGACCCATTATAATTAGCAGAATTATTAGTGAGTACACCTTTTAAATTGATGAATTTGCCTATTGATGTGAAATGCCAATATGACTAGGTGCTACAAAAGGTAGCAAGATGTGGAAGTCCATTTAATGAAACCATTCTCAGTAATGACTTCTGAAAAAATAACAAGAATTTTTTGGTTAATTCTAGAATGTTTTAGTTCTTACATGACCAACAAAGGTGAATCTTGGTGTTTTTTAGCAATACATTACATACAACATTTCCAGAATGCATGATGCTTTTTTTTTGGGTCAAAAGTCAACTTCATATATGTAACACAGTATCATTCAATGTCTGATGCTGGATATTGGAAAGATATGTATCAAACATTTCAAACTGGAGGAGCTACTTGTTCATCTTATTATGCCAAAAAAAAAATTCTCCAGATATACTTTTCTGGTTGTATCTCAAGGTTCAGGGTGGGAAAAATGGCATTTAAAATAGAAAACAAAAGAAAGAAAACATAACTCTAGTAAGTTGACTGTGTGAGTTATTTTACATCTGAACATGTGAATAAATTTCTGCTGCGAATCAGTTTCCTAGCCTTAAATGAACCGACACATGAGATAGATGAAAATATCTTCTAGAAATTATTATTGCTTCAATCAAACTCACATACTTTAATCTCTCGCTCTCTCTCGCTCTCTCTCTCTAGAATTAAATCTGAAGACTTAATTCCTACCACTAATTATACAAGACATTAGTGGCTTACCATATAATTGGGGATATTCTTGATAAACAGGGTTGGTGACAAAAGCACTGGACGTTTTCTCCCAGTTGCATTTTAGACCAGATATAAGGAGGTTCTTGTAAAGGCACATACTGCTGCATCTGGAGCGGTGCTAAGATTGCAAATAGCTCCTGTTCTTGGTAGGAAAAGGAAACCAATTGAGTGGCCTGAGTTTCAGGTACTGTTCCTTCTTACCATTATTCAGGCTTGAAATTTGTGCTTTACTCTTCTATTATTTCTGCGTTGGGCATCTTCCCTTTACAAATATATGATGCCTGCTCCTATGTTTTTTGAACATGTAGTGTGCTGTTAGCTAGCAAAATCAGCCTATGAAATTGATTATTCATGTTATGGCTTTATCTTTTGTTTGCCAAACTTTTGCATGTATACTGTGGCTGCAGATTCTATTTAGTTTGTTGCCTTACTAATGCATTTGTACTTGAGATGGTTGATTTTTGCTAAAAATGTGTTGTACACCTTGGATCCCATTGTTGGTATTTGAGGAGTTTAAATTTAGTTCATATTCCATTGCATTTGTTTTCTATATAATGTGGCGGTCATATTCTTTATGGTAGGATAAAGGGCTGCAACAATATGGATAGGAGTTGGATGTCTATTAAGAACTACCTAGACCCCAAGTTGCTGTTTTTGATAATAGCATTTTTTGCGGCTGATGTGACCTATTTTTGGGTAACTTGTGGTCACTGTGGACTATTTTTTGGTAATAGCTGGTAATAGCATTTTTTGGGGCTGATGTTATGCATCATTGTGGACTATTTTTTGTTATAGTTGTGTAGTTTATGGTTATGGTTATGGCTGATATGTAGTTTTTGGTAACTTGTGATCACTGTGGACTGTTTTTTGGTAATAGCTAGTAATAGCATTTTTTGGGGCTGATGTTATGCATCATGTAATAGCATTTTTTGGGGCTGATGTTATGCATCATTGTGGACTATTTTTTGTTATAGTTGTGTAGTTTATGGTTATGGTTATGGCTGATCTGTAGTTTTTGGTAACTTGTGGTCACTGTGGACTGTTTTTTGATAATAGCTGGTAATAGCATTTTTTGGGGCTGATGTTATGCATCATTGTGGATTGTTTTTTGTTATGGTTGTGTAGTTTATGGTAATGGTTATGGCTGATGTGTAGTTTTTGGTAACTTGTAGTCATTGTGGACTGTTTTTGGTAATAGCTGGTAATAACATTTTTTGGGGCTGATGTTATCCATCATTGTGGACTATTTTTTGTTATGATTGTGTAGTTTATGGTTATGGTTATGGGGCTGATGGTTGTGTAATAACATTTTTTGGGGCTGATGTTATGCATCATTGTTATCTGAACTTATTCTTTGGGAAATATCTAGGTATCATGTATATAGTGCTGTTAGTTTATCAATAGAGAGGTAAAAATCTGATTGTTTATCTGCAATAGTATATTATTTCCAAGTACAAGCGACAGACCATGCATGGATAGCAATCTTCTTTTTGCCTATGTAGTGACTTGAAAGAAATGAATATAATACAAAGGGGGCGTTTGTGAACTTTGATTGGTTTCACCTGTTTAGATGGTCTTCACTTTCACATTGTGAGGCAAATAGCTCATTCTTTTTGCACAGTTTAATCCTACAGAGGCATTGTTTCCTTCATGATTTATGAAGCATAAACTCCTAAAATCAAAGAGGGCTAGTACCTCCTGTATTCACACCTCGTACAATAAGTTGCTTTCTGTGTTTTAATATATAAACAACCAAAAGCATAAAGATTAAACAATAATTATTGTGGGAGTCCAATTTAATTGTTCAATAAGTTGAGCTATTTAAAGAAGAAGAAAGAAAATTAAAAAAAAAACTGTTTTAGAGAGCTCTTTAGTTGAGCTTATGCAGTGTTGTATTTGTATAGATTGGGCTGTGATTTCTAACTTCTTGCTGGTGTTGTAATATGTGGGCCCAAAGTATATGAGGTTCTTAATGAATTGTAATTTTTGTCTTAATAATCTAAGTCTCATTACTTGTTCTTTATTATTGTATTCCTCCCCTTACCTACTTCTTTTACTCTTTTATAACAGATAAATGCTATTCATACTAGATTTTGGAAGATATCTATGGTTATGGTTGAAGAATGTTGAAGACAAAATTGCCTTTTGCTCATGGAGTGGTTCATTTAGATGTTCTTCAATTTCTTAAACTGTGATTGCTTTTGTAAATGTACCTTATGTACAAGTGATATTTTGGACAAATGTTATTTTTGTAGGCATTAGTTGGGTAATGTACACTTGAATTTGGCATTTGAGAATGCTATATTATTACCATGTAATCTAATGCAAATACTTTTGGTTATCAATCGTTCATGTTTATTTGTATGGTTTGTTTAAAATCAATGATTTAGCAATGATTACAGGCCAAATTATGACTATTAAGCTATTGAGAAATTATCTAATGATAAAAAAAAGTTGTCACAAAATAAAAAATAAAAACTCCTTGTCACAACAGAGACTGTCACTAAATCTAAGCTACATTTGTGACAACAATTGTTGTCAGTAAAATAGTTATATACAATGGCTTTCGGTGCTTTTTAGTGACGACCTTAAGTAGAGCATTTTTAACAAAAGGTCAATTCGTCAATAAAACACTTCCGGATTGTTGTCACTAATGACAACTATTTAGTGACGACATTTCAGGTCGTCACTAAATAGTTGTCATTAGTGACGACAATCTGGAAGTGTTTTATTGACGACTTGATCTTTTGTCAAAAATGCTCTACTTAAAGTCGTCACTAATGACAACTATTTAGTGACGACATTTTAGGTCGTCACTGTTTACTTTTACCGACGGGGATTTAGTGACGACTTTGTGACGATCAAAAAGTCGTCAATAAAAGGTATTTGTGACGATATTTGTATGTTCTGTGATGACTTTGTGTTGTCACTGATGAACAATTTTCTTGTAGTGTTTGTCGACATGGAAGATCTATTTACACAAGGCAAAGATATAGTTAAATGGGATAGCAAAAGAGCGCGTTTACAAAAGAAGTGTGCTTTGATAACCACAATATAAAAGGCACGTGCAAGAGAGCATTCCAGGATGACAAAAGTTGATGACAAAAGTTGAAGAGTCTCAAGGTTCTGTTGTCTATACATTAAGAAAAATTACTTGCATGTATTGAATCGAAAAACTTTTTGCACACAATGGAAGCCAAAGTTACTATAGCACTAACGATTACCCTTTTGCCAATCCTTGATGAGCCATAGTTTTATAACGTGGAATATAAAAAATAACTCCATAATCAAAGAGTCATCTATAAAAGATATGAGTAACTAGCAAATTAGCTATTTTTCCTTATAGATTTTACCACTTTGTTAATTTTCCTACAGCATATAGCCATAGAAATTGTTGATCAACTACAATTTCCAAAAGCTTAGCACCTAAATAGAATAAAATAAAATTCTAATTGGTGTACCAAAAATATAAATCCAAAAATATAAATAATCAAGAGTTCATATTCAATGAAACTAAACTAAAAGGACACTCATAGTGACAATTTATGAACATAATTCAGAGATGGCAATCAAACAACAATCACCAAATTAAAGGTAATAAATGAATTCATCATATGATAAAACCAAAATTTATGTTCTAAAGTTTACTTTCACATTAAACCAATTACAGTCCTTACTGTTGCTATTGAAGGTATATAACACAGTGATTAATGTCAACAAGTAACAAAGAACCTCTCACTTATACTTAAAATTTGAATCCACAAATAAAAAAATAAGCCAATCAAAAATTTTTATAAGGTTTTAAAGTAACATAGCAGCGCAGCCGTGTAGACAAGTAAAATGCTGCGAAAGGGAAAAAATAAATAAAATAAAGTAAAATAAAATAAATTAAAAGCATAATGACCATAGTCATTTTCATCTAATGAAGTGAAAATTGGTAAATCTTGCTAATTGTTTGATACATATTTTGGTCATCAGGGTTTTATACTACATATTCTAATCCCGAGTCTTCACAACCAATATTGTGTCTCAATTTTGTCTCTATTCATAAAACATCCCAACTTTTTCTTACTCTTTCCATGTTACAACTCCATATACAGCAAATTTAAAAAAATAAGTCAAGCCATACTTCCTTTCTTTGTTAGGGACAAGGCAAGAGAGGCAGGGGTCAAAATCAATAATATAGACTCACACAATATCTTTAAAAATGAAGAACTATATTACAATTCATAAAGAAATTCTGTCCAAAAGAAAGCATGAATACTCTTTTGAGCATATATTGTAGTACCACAAAGAATCTAAAAATTACTAAAAGTTTTCCAACTTAAAATTTACTTATGGATCAAATTTGACATTATGTTGCAAGTAGAGAAGTACCCTACAAAACTTCATCCTTATACATCTACAACAAATATCAAGATACATAGGGAAGTAATCAAAAAAAAGGAAAAAGAAAAAAGTTTCATGGTAAGAGCCGTGATACAGAAACTAGTCGAAGCGTAGCAAAAATATAGAAAAAATAAAACATATGCAATATGCAAAACTTCTTAATCATCTTAAGATCGAAAAGATCTAAGGTATAAAGAAACAGATATGGAGCACAAACAAGAAGATGAAAAGATACTCCTAAATGGTGAGAAATAAAGAGAGAGACAAATGGTTAGATGGAGAGAGAAGAAGAGACAAATGCTTCCCTCGAGCCTTGATTAATGGGATGATGCAGACTTTTGGTTTCTTAAAATTCTATTCCAAATTATGATTTGAATGAGATCCAAAAAAAGTAATGTGCTACTCACATAAGAAAAGGAGGATGACCAAACTTGAGCCCCTTCCTATGCCACGTCAGTAGACGACCAAATTTTCAATAGGTCTCTAGCCACTTTTATTCATATGTTAATAAGTGTGGAATAGCCTTTTGAGTTTATTGCTTACGTTAAATCTAGCAAACAAGATAAGATATAAATATATATATACACACACACACACACATACATATACATACATACATAAAATGTTTCCATCCTTTATTGAGATCTAGTCACATAGTTGCTTAAAAGGTCTCCAATATGATATACTATTATTATTTTATACAAGATCTCTTTAATTCATATTTAAGGTAAATTTAAATCTTTGCATGGGTTTATTGTAGTAAATCCTGTGGTGTGAGTTACAATATACCTTTTAATTTAATTTTTGTGCCACTTAAGTTATTCTATTAGTGTCCCTAAGATCCAACTTACATTAAACTTAATTGTAAGGTTTCTTATTAACTTTCAAGCCCTCACCCTTAGTCTTTTCCCTTGCAAGTCTTGAAGTCACTCATGAACTAAAAAAAAAAAAAAATCTTCTATTAGTTCACATCCACATTTGATTGTGAAATGATGTTTGAATGTTGAATATTCCCCTGCTAACTTTTGGCATTAGATAAAATTTACCGTCATAAACTATCATTGATTTTGTTTTTCTTTTTTTGCTCTTCTTTTTCTTTTTTATTTTTTTAGTTCTCTTCCTTTATCTTTTTTTTAATCTCATTGTCCAATTCCCTCTTGCCACTTCCAAACTATCATATTATAACCAATAATTTTTCAATCAAATGCTCTAATTTTATACATGTACTTAAATATTCTAATTTTTAGACACGTGCTTGGTGACATAAACCATGAATTAACAGTAAAGTACAACAAAACTAATACAACATTTTGTGATTAATTATTATTAATAAAAATTAACAAATACAAATACACAACAAACTAAAAAGAATGAGTCATAAAAACTTTAAACTACTTGGACAAATTTATAGCAATTAATGCTTGTGATTAATTAATTATTAATAGTAATAAGTTCATTAGCTTGTTAAGACAAAAAGAGGACAACAAGAGAATGGAAAGGAAAAATAGAAAGAAAGAGAGGGAAAAGAAATGAAATGAAGAAGAAAAGGAAAAAAATAAATAAATAAATAGAAGAAGTAAAAATGTAAAGGCCATTTTGTTGGAAAAAATTTAAACTACTTACAAAGTTCTTTTGAGAGGGGCTATAAAGTGGCACTAGAATGATAATTTATGGGATTAAATTGCAAATAACACCAACCTCTTCCACTGACATTTTTGAGAAAAAGATCTGAATCTCCTTACTAAGAGTACTTTTGCCTTCTAATTGCTAAATGAAATATTTTCTTTCACTAAGCAGTTAGCAAATAACATGTATATACAAGCTATGATATTAGCAAAAAACATGCATACATAAATATACTTTGATATTAGCAAATAACATCTTACATATATAAGAGCATCCAAGACCTTGATGAACATTGAATCTTTTGTCCACTTTTCTGCAATTTTGTGATCTTTGGAGGGTGTTTTCAGTATTTTGCTTGGTTAAATAGGGGGTTTTTGGTTAGATTGGTTTATGATTAGGAAAGTTTGTGAAGATAGTATGAAAAATTTGTCTCACTTTGAACGGTGCTTTGCTACCTATTTGATGTGGAGCTTAGTGAAAGTTGCCTAACTTTTATCAAAAATAGAGAACCACGTTGACATTAAGTTGATGTATATGTTCATGAGATGGCTTTATGTTGTATTGCTCCACCACAATCACTAAAGTTTTGATGTTCTCTTACAAAGTTTCTTGACTTCTCTTCTTCCTCATCTTGTTTCACCATTTTCAACATCCTCTCGCATTGCAAGTTCCCTAAGAAGTAGCTTATTAAAATCATTTAGGTTCAAGTGGAAGCTAGAGAGGAGAGAAAGCAGAGTGGTGGTTAAGTGTAAAGGTTAGGTGCTATGGTTGAAAAGGGTTGTTTGGACAACTTTGTATTCTACTTCTGATGGGTTTGTATTTGAGTGTGGCCTGGTTTGTGAAGTTTGGAGATTGTATATGGTTATCGAAAGTTGATAACTTTAAAAAATTGCATAAAAGCTGCCTACTGGACTTAATTGTTTAGAGTCTTTATAACCACAAGGATGTTTTTCTTCAAGAATTTGTGAGGTGATGTTATCTAAATTTTTCCATTTCTATTATCATAGCATTTGGAGCTCTATCATATGTAGGTTCTTAAAAAATCAATATTTGGTTATTTGTGATATGCTTTGCTATTCAATGTCTCATGCTTGGAGATAAAGTGAATGCAAAGTTAGTATTTTTGCTTTAATTTTCTTATTTATGCATCACTACTGGCAATTTGCTTTTGAAGTCGTATCATTGTTCTTCAAATTTTTTTTAGTTGAGTTGATTTGAATTTTTCTTTCTCACAGCAATGCAAGTGATGCCCTTGACAAGTTGAGGTTTTTAAGTATGATTGAGTTTGGTCTTCTTAGGGATGCTAGTGACCTAGAAATTCACAACAAACCTGATCCTAACAATGGGGCCATCACTATAAGTTAATGATGGTTAGAAATTATTTATTTTATTAATTTGTATTCAAGTCAATTGAAATGTTCACCAAAGTTTTCTCCTATTTAGGGGAAAGTGGAATTGGGATGACCAAAAATGAGCTTACAGACTATCTTGAAACTATTGTCTAGAATTGTACTTCCAAGTTATTGAAAGCTCTTAAGGTACTTGGAAGTATTTGTTCAAATTAGATGTTTTGGCATTCCAATGTAATAATGTGTGTAAATTATCTTGTTCAATCTAAAATTTGTACTCTCTCTTATTATCAAGAAAATGAGGATGTTGGAGTGGACAACAATTGAATTGGTCAATTGAAATTGGTTTCTATGTTGCATTTTTGGTAGCTGAAAAGATATAGTATCTTTTGTCTCATTTAGTTCTAGTCAATTCCAAGTTTATAGATTGGCTTCTTTAATTTGTTTCTTGTCCTCACATAACTTTTATGTGTTTATAATTTGTGTCATCAGGTGGTAGTTGTCGGAATTTTAGTCTGGACTACATGACTACAAGTAATGTTCTAATATTTATCAATTCTCTCACTAATGTTCTAATATTTATCAATTGTCTCACTAGCTTATATGGGATAAATAAATACGTAAATAGATTTATATTGATAGTTATAGAGTTTTGAGGATAAACAATTAGAGAAAGTAGGGAGTCCTATATTCATTGTATGTAGATGTATTATCTAATAATTATTGTGATACTTTATTGATAATTATAGTGATTATTAAGTTGTATCTTATCACAAATAAAGTATGATCTATCTAAAGACTACTAGAGTCTATCATTATCCTATGATAGGAGGGATTATAGACTATAATATCCCAAGGTCTCCTGATCCCTCTTAACACTTTGATATACATTGTTTTACCTATCACAAAATAATATAACAAAAGAATTAGGTGAGAGAAGACTAGATAAGTTTAGGTTTATAGATTACAACCTTGGTGATTGAAAGTTTGGTGATTAAAGGTTGTGTAGTTCTTCCCGAAGAATGTCTTCGATGTCTTAGGGTATGTCAGTCTGACATTTGCTACTAAATTTGATTTACAAACCATACCAATGATTCTACTCTTAAGTCTAACAATTGGTATTAGAGCAAGGATTAATGTTTATGATTTGTAAATTGGTTTATATGAACATCAACTATTGGTATTATTGATGCTATTTTATAGAACCAATCTTACACAATGTGGATGTCATTGATACATGAATTTTGTTTTACCATATATACTTCAAATTATTTAATTAGTGTCATTGTGCCATAATCTTGTTAGTTAAGAGAACAATCACAAGTTTGTTAATGGCTTTTAACCTATTGAAGATGAAATTGAGATGGTTAAAAATTTACTAAAGGTTAATAGTATCCTGGCATTTTGGAGGTTTAATGTGTTTTGGTATCCAAAATGTGTGTATGTTAGTAAGAATCTTCTTATTAACATTCGGTGGTATATGTACTTTTAACTTCTGTTGTGTACATGTTTTGAATTCATTAATTTGTTATATCATATTCTAGTTCAAGACCATTATATAAGTTTGACTAGTTATATATTAAAATTTACACACACAGCTATTAACATGCAAGGTTCAAATTTATGTTATTGCTTTTGAACTATGGGTAAATTCACAACTTAAGATTGTGAATTGTTAAACATATGTATTTTAATCACTATAAATCTTTTATATGTTTTATTATATTAAAGATAATGATTATGATGGAACTATGTTCTATAAATGTATTCAAGGTTTTAGGCATTGCATGAACACTTGTGTTATTAGTTTATTACACTCATCCCTATTATGGCCTTTAATGGTATTTGCGTTATTATTAATTTGGGACTTGTGTAATTTATTGACAACTGATTTGTCTAGACTAAACTTATATTGTGAATTTAAACACCAGATTTAATAATCAAACTCATGATAAAATCCTAGTGTATTGAAAAATGATTATAAGTCTTATTTATGTTCCATCATTAAAAGGGATTATGTTTATGCAATATTTTAGAAACATATAATGGAATTAAGTAATATTCCTAAATAACTTAATGGTATGGATATGACTATATTTGAGTCATTTCTGGTGCAATTTATCATCAACTCTTTTCATCCACAATTTGTTCCTTTCAAAATTAATTATAATACTCAAAAAGTTAAGTGAAATGTTTCTCAACTTATCTCTATGTGTCACAAAGAGGAAGAGACATTGAAAAGGGAAGGATTGCAGACTCAAACTGTGCATATAATATCACAACGTCATAATGCAAATAGACCTAAAAAAAGTAAAAGGAAAAATCATACATCCAATCATAAAGATTTTGGTGGGCAATGCCATTTGTACAAGAAGAAGGGACATATGTAGAAAGATTGTGTGAAATGCAAGACACGGTTTCAAAAGAAAGTAATTTTTTTTCATTTGTTTCTTCTGAAACCAATTTGGTTGATTTCTTTCTAATATTTAATAGTTTGACTATGATGCAACTATTCGCATTTCTAATAATATGCGGAGATACCTTACAACCTACCAAGGGAAAAGAATACTAGTAGAGAACAAGATGGGAATAAAAGTTAAAACCATTGGAATCTGTTGACTTGTTCTACATTCTGGCATTTTATTAGATCTTTCAAATACTTGTTATATTCCTAATTTTTTAGATATTTGATTTCCTTGTCTCCTCTTGATTTAGATGGTTATAAATTTTAGCTTGGGGACCATTTTTTTATGTCTAAAAATAATAGTGAGTGTGTTTGGATAGTAGATTATTTGGAATAATTATTTGTTGACTTTTTGAAATGTAGGGGTGAAAGATAATCGTTTGGACAGCATGAATATATTTCAAATAGGTGTTTGGATAACCTAACAATTATTTAGTGCAATAGGAAACTCATTCCATCCCATCACACGGACATTTACTGTTGCAAATAAAATAAACATTCAATCATGGTAAAAGCCAGTCATAGCAATACAAACCACGCTGCTTTACGGATATTACATGGAACATCCTAAGCTTATCTAGGATTATCCATTGTCTAATGGACACACCATAGTGGGATAGTTGTTTATTCATACACAATCTAAATTTGCTTGGCAACCATTTTATTTTTTCAAACACAAATATAACTTAATGCCCCTGATGAAACGCAGTTTACTAGTAGGTAGGTCCGAGTTACACTCCTCACTGTCTAGCGCCTTCTCCTACATTGCATGCCATACATTTCAATTGCAATCGCATCCTGCCTAGCCTTCCAAACCATAATCTTAGCTCGGGATGCATTCAATGGCTAAATGTTTGCCCTCTCAACGCCCCTATTGGTGTTCTAATCCAACATTACCCTCCTCGTATAGTTGAAAGTGGGCATCGCCTGGTTGATGTAAGCGAAGAAAGTTGTCCAATGCACAGCAAGCTATAACGACACTAAGTTGAGTCGTCATGTAAAAATTTGGAACCGGTCCCTTTAAAAATTTAAATTTGTTCTTCAACACTCCAAAGGTTCGTTCAATGACATTTCTAAGCTCCGAGTGGCGCATATTAAATAAAGCTTTTTCTGGACCACCCGTGCTGCATTCTTATATGGCGGTAAGAATCCTGGAACATTCTTATATACAGCATCTACAAGGTAGTATTTACCTTAAATGTAGACAGTTAGGTGTCAGTTTCCAATGACTGTAGAATTTTTAAGCAAAAGTTATAGTACTTTAAATGTTTAAATATTTTACTATAATACTAGTACTTCAAAAAAATAGTATTTAAATAAGTACTTCAAAAAACTTGTGGCTTTAAAGCATTTTGAATTCTAAAACAGAAACCCATCTCGAAGCAAAAGTTATAGTACTTTAAATGTACTATTGTTTGACTGTAGTACTTTAAATGTTTAAAATACTTCAAAAAAATAGTACTTAAATTAGTACTATCAAACTATATACTTTAACGTACTTTCAAGTACTTTAACAGCAATTTTTCTAAGCGTACTTTACAAAACATTTTACATTGAGGAGGCATTGGGAAGTTTGATGGGTGTGACAGAGCACATCCAACACTCGGGCATCATGTGCACCTCCCTCTCACCCAGCATATATGTACGTGAATCACATGTCGAAATCACAAACTACCAGAAGATTTTGCGACCTGAGGCCGAGCACGCAGGAATGTGAGTGCCATCGATGGCTCCCACTGCATCCTGCATTTTCCAACTATTAAAATTACATTTGCTCTCTTATAATGGCTTGTGTTCGGATAAAAGAACTTGCAAATATTTGCTTATTATTTTGGCAGACATGGCTTAACCTTGAACCACAAGAAGTATTTTGTCGAATTTCCGATTCTTGAATGTACCTAATCGTAGTCAAACAGGTGAATTATTTGAGAAGCAAACATACAAAGACCGCGCAGAACTTTCCTTGCATTTCGGTTAATTGTCTCTATTGATCCATTGAAACGCTCTGCCAAAACTCACTGGTGGGCACTATGACTTACCAAAAACCAAAGTCATGGCCAGTGCTTCTTCGATTTCGACTCGTTTTTTTATAGTTTTGAGGTACATAATTATTGTACTTCAGTATGTAACAAAGTAGGAGGAAATTGTCAACCAAAATATGACAATTCTCGATTATTCGTTTGTAGTGACTATTGATCAAGTCTTCAACCCATTGGCGCCCTGACAATGAGCCATCATGGTGTGGAATTTTGAGTTTCGGTCCTCTGTACCTTTCTACGTCTAGATGTAAAAGTATCAACTCTGCTGCAAGTGCAACTAGCAAGTCGTCCTCCTCATCGTCAGATGTTAGGTCATTGCTTAAGCTATAAGTGCCACTACTGTATTCATCACAATCCATATCCTCTACAATAAGTGCACAACAAGAGAGTTTTTCGTACAATTTTTCAAGAAAGAAAATAAAATGTCAACCAAACCTTGAACTCACCTACTTGGCTTTCTCCTTCGATGAATCGGAGCCTTGTCCAAGAGGCAGTCCTCCTTAACTCTTTCCCCTAAAGCACAATAATTCTGTGCTTTGAAACATATGCAAGGACACTATAATATAGAGCTCTAAGGAGCAGATATTTTTTTGGGGCACGGGCGCACTGTTTCCTTCTACTCGGGTCCTTGTTGACAGGGGCCACCACCTTAGAAATGCAAGTCCCAACTTGTTTTCGCAATGTCATCCTTCAAACATTGGATTCCATTAGTTGTTCCCTATGCCACAACTGAGCACTGTCAAACTTGAGCACTGTGCCTGGCTGCAACTGATAAAATGACTCGTATTTTCAAAAAAGTTGATGAGTCCTTATATGTTAGATGCACTCTTGAGGCTAACATCACACAATAGAGACATGACTATATTTCCACAATGCACTACCGGTTTGATGCCATTTAAACAATTCCAATTAATGTATTATGAACAATTGCACCCGATGTAATGCTATTCTAACAAAAAAGTATTCGAACGTTTTTGCTAATTCAGTTGTGGGATAACTTTGTGGCCTTGCCAATTTAAAAACAAGCAATCATGGCCATGGGTTGTTGCGACCAATTTCACAATTGCACCTGCACCATTAGTTATTTCAAACGTAGAACGAAAAACCTTCCTCTAAATAAAGTCACACACCAATGCCACCCATTTGTAAAACTAGATAATTCCCACAAATAAGTTTCTACGAAGAAGTAAAGAACTAGTATCGAACACTCAACCAACCGCCCCGATTCGAGTAGACCAAATGCTACAATTAAGAATTAAGTCAAGAAGCAACCAAGAGGTAGTTCAAGTAAAGTTCAGCATAGGAATTGAATTTTGAAAATTACAAAGCAAATTGACACAAGTCCAATTTCGGCAGGTATGGACAAACACTCTTCGGCCTTTTCCTCCAACTCCTTATCCACATATACGCACACTCTGGGTATGCCACTACCAAACTCTTCCATAATGAGTTCAATATAATCATAGCGCTTGGTTTCATCAAAGCGTACGAATGCAATTCTTTGTCTCCCATTTTTTTTCGAGCAAAGTACATGGAAGCTTTCAACTTAACCGATTTTGGAAGTTGCATGTGCTTCATGATGTCCTACACTACCGGTACACTGTACTTTGCTTCCTCTTCGTACCTATTGTGCTTTGTCTCCATGGAAGCGGTGGTGATGCGAAAGATTTTGCTGATTACATCATTTAATCTTTCCCTATCACTAGACAATCTTGTTGATTTAGCATCTCTAGATCCCTCACGATCACTAGTAGTGCCAAGACTTGAGGCGGGAGGCTTTCCAGGGGCCATTCTTGGTACCGGAGGTACGTAGTATACATACTCTCCTTCCCAAGGGTAATGGTGGTAGCCAGGGGCCGCTGAAATTGAGATTGGAGCCTTTCCTTTGCTCTTTTGTAGCATTCCAATAAGTGGCCGCCGTTGTTCATCCTCGGGGACCAGTTGACTTGCGGACTGGGCATAGTTGCCTATTGTAGTTTTTTTCAAAGTTGTTTGAGTATAAATATCATTTAGGAAGCAGCTTCCGGGAGTTTTGAAGTTTTTGTAGTCTTTGTTTACCTTAAAATTGAAGACCTATAAGTTAGTTAATGGCCAACCAATAAATGTCAAACACTTAGGAGGAATGTACATCGATGTAATATCGAATAATGGGCTAGAAACTGGTCATTTTGCAGCTTCAGACATTACAAAAATGGCTGGAATAAAAATAAGTATTGGAAAGCATACACGTTTATTTGAACAACTTTAGTAAAAGCAATTGAGGATGTATTTCATGTTGAGCAAGTACGATATACAAATGAAGGCTGAGCAGGGAGAAAGGAATGCAAACATATGCTCGCATACCGCTTCCATTTGGGCCCAGTGCTCATCGCTGGCCATGAAACAGTTACTTTCTTCATCTCAACCAATCCCAGTCTCGGGTTTAGAAGGCAAACCACGACGATTGGAAAACACATTCCATTTCTTCTTGAACCTCTACAATCTTGACTGGCACTGGCCTCTGGTGACTTGTATTTCAAAATGTTCCCTCAAATATACGGCCAGCATATTGTAATTCTAGTCATTTGTCTTGTGATTGTCCCATTTTTTGTTTGCTTCCAATCAACATATGTGGTGATGAAGTTGAAATCCATGGTAGAAGTCCGTTGCAATTTCTCATTCATTTGCCGCATATAAGAGCAGAAATTTGGCCATTGTTATGCACATCGGCATGTAAATGTCACTAGTTTGAACCCAAAAAAAAAAACAGAATATCATAAAAGTTCTCAGTGCTTTACATGCTGATTGTAGTTGTCTATATACAGTTAGTAGTTATTTGAACCACTGGATGAGTTGGAAGAGCAATAGGATGTGCAGCTAGTAGGAGAGGCTTCAAATCGCAAAATTTGTTTAGTAATACACCATGAATGAATATATGACACTGATAAAGGTTAGAGGGATTTACAAAGGGAGTCAATTTTGCACTTAGCTATGTTCATGGGTTGAATGACTAATGCATTGCAAGCCAAACAAGTGTAGATTCAACAAATACAACGGAGTTTAAAATACCTATAAGGAAAACAGGTGCAACAGTGCTACCACAAATAACTTGAGAAGTACTAATTACTGGACTCTAGAACCAGTTAAGATAACAATTTTTGTAATATCAACATTGCATATCCGTCTTTTGAACAAAGTCACACACCAATAGCTGTTCAAGCTTAAGAATGTATAGAACAAAGGAAGATTATTTTTAAATCCATGGACAACTTTTTTGTTATGAGTGTAAGCACAAATGGATGAATAAAGTGTTACACATATTGGAACAGTCATATAATTAAGTAAACAAATGCGTGACTTAGTGCTTTTTCAATTTCAGTTAAGTTAGGAATTTTAACTTAAATGTACAGGGACAAATATATAAATCTGAAATATTTTTTTTAAAAAATTGTATGATAGTGCTATTACCAAACCAATAGATAATTGTTGCATCTATATTTTCAGCCCTATAAATGTAATTTATGAGTTTGTCGTCTCTTAATTTGTGCTTAAAATTATAGCATACTAAGCGCAAATAAGAGTGAAATTACAAACAGTCATGGTCATCCCAATCACATCCATTTACAGTTTAAATAATTACCACTACAGAGTAGCCTTCAATTTATAAAAAATTTAGACAAGCAAACAAACCCTGGTTCTGGAGATAAAAAACAGAGCAGCAATATACAACTTATAATCATGTCTTAATAACTGTGCAAAAATGGAATATAGTGTGCAATTCATACAATTGACCAACTCAATACAACCATACCGCAACAAAAGATAGAGGTATTAGTGGATTGCTATAGGTTTGCCAAGAATACATCATCAAAATAATAACACATAACAACTCTTTCATGGACCATTGGGTTGGCATTAGTTGGATAAAAAGTTAAATTCCAGTGAAGCTAAAAAAATTCCTCTTGGCAGGTGTAGAAGGGGAAGACATGTTGACAACGGAAAAATTAAAATTGAAAGAACAAGGAAATACCTTGGATGTCACCAAAATTTGTCACTGATAAACTCTTATTTACCTCTGTAGATTAGCCTGGAGTCACGGATGAAGGCAGCACGATTTCTAACTCATCAATAGTTTGCCGTGAATCCTACAAATAAGTTGTTCGTTCGACACCATGCCCTTGCCTAGGCCCCAATGGGATGAGATGTAGATCTGGTTTGTGATTATTTGGTGGAGAGAGACGAGGAAATTTGAAGAGTAAAAGCGAAGGTCGGGTGGTTGGCTAACATGAGTAAAGCCTTGTGCAGCTTTGTCGACTTAAACAAAGGGCAGACAGAAAAGGACAAAATTAACAGCTAGTAATTTTGAGCCGTTCATCTAATATGTACGTGGAATGAAACTACACCATGCTACTTGCGTGGAAAGAGTAGAGATAAAATTAGCCCAAAATACATTTGCTGTTCTATTTAACCTATCCAAACAGGTATAGGTGCATTATCACTAATAAATTCAAATTTTAGCCGGCCAAACGTACTCAGTTTTATTTTTGGTGGATTTTTAGTTGATGGATTGTATAAAATAAATCTCGATCCTACTTTTTCACAATCCCTTTCCCTGCTTATGAATATTAATGTTTGTACCAAAAGCAGTCAGAATAATAAAATTTCATCATTGCTGTGGCATAAACGTTTAAGTCATATATCTAAAGATCGGCTTGAGCGGCTTGTAAAAGATGAAATTTTACCAACTGTTGATTTTATAAATTTAGGTACTTATATAGATTGCATTAAGGGCAAGCAAACTAAAAGTACCATGAAAAAAGCCACTACAAGTTTAGGGTTGTTTGAAGAGATACATACAGATATTTATGGGTCCTTTCTTCATTGTATAAGTGGTGAAAAAAACTTTACCACCCTTATTGATAATTTTTGACGTTCTGACTATCTTTATCTAATTAAGGAAAATTTTGATGCATTGTATATGTTTCAAAATTTTAAGGTAGAGGCTGAAAATCAATTAGATACGGAAATAAAAGTTATAAGATTTGATAGGGATGGTGAGTATTATCGTAAATATGATGAAACTGATTATAGTTTAGGACCATTTGTTAGATTTCTTCATAATAATAAAATTATTGCTCAATATACTATACCTTGGATGCCACAGTAGAATGGTGTAGCTTAAAGGCATAATCGAATCTTACTAGGTATGGCTCAAAACATGGTTAGTGACACAACTCTTTCTAAACTTTTGTACAACGAAACCCTTAGGACTACCATGTATATTTTGAAATCCCTTATGAACTATGGCTTGGTAGGAAACTGATTTTAAATCATGTATATGTTGGGGTTGTTCAACTAAAGCAAAAAGATATATAATCCATATGAAAGAAAATTGGATCCAAAGACCATTAGTTGTTATTTTATTGGTGATCTAGAAAGGTCTAAAGGTTATCAATTCTATTGTCCTAATCATTATAATAGAATAATGAAATTGAATAATGATAGATTTCTTGAAAATGAGAATTTTAGTAAGAGTGTGATAAAAAGGATTTGGAGTCAATTCTAGAATCAAAGGAAATTTTTAAAACATCACATCCTGACGACAATAACGATGCCATTATTTTCACATATACATGATCTAATGATCACCAGATTCTATAGAATTCAAATATAACAAAAACCAATGCAGTTTCATATGACTATTTTAGTGTATCTACAAGTTGGCATAGATTAATATCTATTGACCTTTTTACAAGCCATATGTAGTAGTGCATCAAATGAATATAAGGATGTTATGGAAAATGAAATGGCACCTATGCAGGCTAATTAAGATTGAAAACTGGATGAATTGCCTAAGGGTGTCATACCTATTCAATGTAAATAGATATTTAAAACCAAACAAGACTCAAAAGATAATATTAACCATTACAAAGACTGATCAATAGCCAAAGGGTTCACTCAAAGAGAAGGTATAGACTATAATGAAACATTCTTTCCAATATCCCAAAAAGGATTTGTTACTTCACTATAATTTAGAGCTACATCAAATGGACATAAAAATGACATTCTTGAATGAAAATCTAAATGAAATTGGAAGGGTTTGAGGAGGAAGGTAAAGAATAGTTAGTATGTAAGTTCAAAAGATCCATATATAGACTTAAATAGGTATCCTGCCAATGGTATCTTAAGTTTCATGATACCATTACATTCTTTGAATTTCAAGAAAATAAACTTGATAGTTGTGTATATCTAAAAGTTAGTAGGAGCAAATTCATATTTTTGATCTTGTATATTGATGATGTACTGCTTGATACTAATGCATTAAGTTTATTATGTGAAACTAAAAGGTTTCTTTTTGAGAACTTTGAAATGAAAGATATTAGGATGCATCTTTTGTATTTGGCAGTGATAGCAGCATAGATAGATCTCAGAAAATTCTTGGCTTATCTCAAAAATCTTATATAACAAAAGTTCTTGAAAGGTTCCAAATACAAACCTATTGAACAACCCCATACCCCAATATTAAGGGTGATAATTTGAGTCAAATTTAGTGTTCTCAAAATGATATTGAGAGAAGTGAAATGGAAGCAGTACCATATGTCTTGGCTGTAGGAAGCTTATTGTATGCTCAAATTTGTATGTACCTTGCTATAAGTTTGTAGTTGGAATGCTTGAAAAATTTTAAAATAATCTAGGATCTGATCATTGGCTTGTAGCTAAAAAAGTGTTGCAACATCTTTAAGGTATCAAAGATTTAATACTTACCTATAAGCACAGTGATCAGTTTGAAATTGTTGGGTACTAGGATTCGAATTTTATAGGATATGTTAATAGTATGAAATCTACTTCTGGATAAGTTTTGATACTTTTCGGTAGAGTTGTATGATGGAAAAGTGTGAAATAAATTATAATTTCTTCTTTCACAATAGAAGCAAACTTTATAACTTGTCATGAGGCTACATCTCAAGCCATTTGATTGTGAAATTTTATTTAAGAATTTTAGACTGTGAATTTTATATCCTGGCCTACTATGACATATTATGATAAATCTACAGCTATATTTTTCTCAAAAAATAACAAGTGCTCTAGTAAATTTAAAGACATTGAATTGAAATTTCATGTTGTTCAAGAAAAAATTCAATAATTAATCAACATCCTCATGTTGTATCATGTATTTTTCTGTATTTTATGTGGTCCTGTATTGGGCACATTTTAAATTTTCAAAAATTAGGCAGAATAGAATATATATATATACACCATTAATGAACATTCTTGTTGTAGTTCTTCATTTCTTCTTCAATTAATTAATCAACATCTACCTATTAAAATTGTGATATATGGAAGGGGACATGTTTGTCAATTGACATATCATTGCCATAATCTATTTTGATAATAGTGTTGGATAAATATATTTTTTGTTGTGACCACTTATTTTGTTTACTGATTTTGTACTATCATAATTTACGTGGTCATTTATCCAAAGGGGAGAATGTTGGAATATTATCGTGTCCTACATGACCACAGATAGTGTTCCAAAATTTATTAATTATCTCATTAATTTATATGAGATAAATAATTACATAAATAGATTTATATTGGTAGTTACAGAAGCCTGAGAGTAGACAATTAGAGAAAATAGGAAGTCCCATATTCGTTTTATGTGGGCGTATTATTTGATAATTATTATTGTACTTTATCTAATAATTATAGTAATTATTAATCTATATCATATCATTATGTTTAACAAACAAAGGATGATATATTTGAAAAATATTAGAGTCTATAATTATTCCAAAATGGGAGGGATTACAAGCTCTATAAATATCCTATAGGTTCTTAGTCCTTCTCACCACTCTGATATACGTTGTTTTATCCATCACAAAATAACATAATAGGAGAGTTAGGTAAGAAAAGACTAGATAGTTTCAAGTTTATAGATTAACTTTGGTGGTTAGTGGCTTGGTGATTAAAGGCTATGCAGTTCTTCCTAAAGAATATATTCGATGTCTCAAGGTATGTCAATCTAACATTTGCTCCTAAATTTGATTTATAAATAATGCCAGCGATCCTACTCTTAAGTCTAACAGTAGTCTCCACAAAAAGCCCTAGGTGATAGTATCATGATACATGGGCAGGCCAACAATGGCTCGAGTAATCGAGGAGTTGAGGATCACGTGCACGCCCTAAGTGGACCCATTACTAGGGCTCGCGCAAAGAAACTTCGTGAGCAACTCAATGTACTTATTCAGGCCATACACAAGTCTTTTGAAGGACTCATACACTCAAGTGAAGGTGGTCGCGGTCCGATAATGAGCATTGAAACTACACCTGAGGATTAGGGTTTTTGCCAAACCCTAATTTTCGTTTTAGCATCATAGTTAGTTATTTCCACATTAGTTGATTAGATTGAATAACTGGCTAAGTGCATATTGTACGTAGAATCGCCAAGGGTAGGATTGCTAATTTACTCATTATTATTTGCTAGAGTGGGCTGCCTAGGAAGGAAAGCCCACGTGAGGCCCAACCCGTCGGGGGCCCATATCCACTGCACCCTTAGTCCATTTTCTTACTAGATTAGGTTTTTGACTTGTAGCCTATATAAGGCACCATATTACATCATTAAAGAGTAGACACTTTTATCATACAAAATCTAGTGTGAGAATTTTCTCCATAGCTTTCGAGCAACCCTTGAACAACTTAGAGTTTTACTCGAGTGTTCTTGTTTGGCTTATCAATTCAAGAACCACACTTGAATTGTGGCGCCTTCTACACTTGCCTGAGGTTCGCTAATTCGTTTGATTACGGGTTGAGATAATATCAACAAGTTCGTAGCCATGGGGATTAGAGGGGTTGTAGGGTTTCCACTACTACCGTTGCTTGCGTTCGAAGTCAAATCCAACAAGTGATCTTGGGTCGCGAATCTTCTCACCAACGAGATTGATATCAGCTGACATCAGAGCTAGCTTGTTGGTAACATCGTTTATCCCTCTTTTGTGTCTTAATTCGTGCCTTAATTCGTATCTGTCTCGGTAGCGCAAAAAAAAAAAAAAAATTTTTGTGCACGTTACATTCTGGCCGCGAGTTCCTGGCATCGAGTTTCCTTTGTTTTCAAGTCTGGTCGTCATTGTTTGTTTCTGTTTTGTTGTCGCCTTCAATTTCTGGAATTCCTAGGAGTCACTTGTGTGGTGTCTGGGTCATTTGTGTGTTCCATCGTTGTTAACAAAAAGAAAAAGAAAAAAAACCGCTGGTGTCTTAGTTGTCGCATCCTTATTGCTGTTTTCTATTGACTCGTGGGCAATCTGTCTGTGTCTTGTTTATTGTTAATTCTATTGAGTCTTGTGCGAAATCTGTTCGTGTCTTGCTGTCTTTGTTTCCACCGTTTGTGTCCAGCAAATTGAGGTGTCAGTTAGTGTTGATCATTGTGCCAAAGACGCGCAACAAAGCATTGAGTCGTTCAAATTTCAGTCTTGCCGCACTTAACATTATCTTTTGCATGGCCCAATCTGACCGAATTGTCTCTTAATTGTTGTGCCTGTCTCTTGTTCAACATCTTGTTGTTGTCGTCAGTAAGTCCCAACCTGAGTTAAAAAAAAAAACAAAACAAAACAAAACAGAAGCAATACTAGAAGGGGAAAAAAAAATTACAGCCGCAGGGACTTCCTCTTGTTTCTTCATAGCTTGTCTTGTGGTATTGTGCGCAAATCTGTCCAGAAATTTCGCTCACTAGTTGGCTCTAGTTTCTGTCCAGCTTCTGGTTTAATGCGTGTGGGGTCTTGTGTTGTTTGAGTCATGTCCAAACAACCCAAACAAAAAAAAAATGAGAGGGGGGTCAGTAGCTAATCTTTCTCCTTGTTTGTTCCGCTGCTGTCCGCAATTTCCAGGCTGTGTGCTTCGTGTCTTGCATTCGTTTCAGATTTGTGTCACCACGTTTTGTGCCTGGCTATTGTTTATTGTTGTCCGGACTCTTTGTCTTTGCTGATTATCGTGTCTTGCCCAGAAAACAGAAGGGAAAGAAAAAAAAAGGGGAAAGAGAGTCACATACCTTATTGTGTCGTTGCTGGAATTTACTTTGTGGGGGCTGCCGAACCTGATTTGCTTGAACCTTGAGCTTTTGTGTTGTGCCTTGCAATCTTGGATACCAAAATAGATTTTGGGCAATTCTTGAGCTCCCTGGACGAAAGCCTTGATGCTCTTGGATCAACCAAGACTGATGTGTTGATTTTGATCGAGGGCTTTTGAAACTTGGGAAGGAAACTTATTTCTTTCTTGGCAATCTTGTACCTTGAACCAGAAAAAAAAAAGAAAAAAACAAATCAATCAATTCCTTGGGACTGAATCTGAGTTCTTGAGACATAGATTAGAGAGCTGCAACAAAAAAAAAAAAAAGAAACAAGAGACAAGCTTGGCTCCAAGTCTCCTAGTTCGGATACAAGTCCCGCTCTCAAAACGCCTCTACTCCTAACACCTTTTGGATTGAGGACAGCCAAGGAAATTCAGAAATCAAGCCCAAGCCTTCCTAACTACCCTCAACCTTACCACATCAGACATTAACCAGCCGCACCACACCTTGAATCCTAAACCGCCACCCTACAAATCAGTTCCTAAACAAAAACCACCGCCCACTAGCACTTGTTTCCCACTTTGGCTACAGCACCTTGTGCCCCGTTGTCAGTTACTATCAAGGGCCAACCGACCCCTTCTTGAGCACCCCACATAGAACCAACACCTCTTAAAACCCCCAGCGTAAGCCAAGGCAGTAGTAACACGAGGTGCCAGCACGCAAGAGTCAAAAATGTCTTGTCTAGGCTTCGTAAAGGTCAGCCCTGAGTCGTTTATTGAGTCCATGTAAGTCTTGAGTCACTTAGTGAGTCTTTCATTTTCTCTCATTCGACTGCTAAGCATTTGGTGACCTTGGTTGGTAAGCTGACCAAGAACTCCAGCAAGGCAAAATAAATAATTTCCTTGTCGGTTAGAGCCTTGAGCGTCATTCTTAATTTTTTTGTAGCTTTGTGTCAAGTCTTTTCCCAATTTTTATTCTTGAATATATTCTACCACTCCATTCTTAGTGTCTTAATTTTGTTTTCCAAGAAAATCTCCACTCTTACGAACCTCAAATTCTAGAGTGAACTTGATTTTTAAGCTAATTTTGAGCACTTGAGGAATTCTAATTTCTTCAAGGTTGTGCAAGGGGCTGTGAGAAATTGTGGTGAGCTCATTAGAGTGATCTGAGTGACTATACACGAGTGTGAGAGTATACACTTAGGGAGTGAAGTGAAAAAAAAGGAAAGGGAGACAAACGTGTCTTTCCCCTTTTTTCCCTTTCTTTGCTACTAACCCTTGCAGGTACACTTGAGACTTCATGTCTAGTGGCAACGAAGGAGCATCTCGTCCTATGGATTTTGAACAAATGATGGAGCAAATGGAGAGGCGCTTCCAACGCATGCTAGAACCCATTCAAGATGAGTTGCTGCAGCTCCGGGCGTCTGGAACACCAAAGACGTCTAGGTCCACGCGAAGGTGAAAGGCCGTGGAAGAATCCGATAGTTCCAACAATGATGACGATGACGGAGAACCTCGCGTTCGCCCAAGGCAAAGGAGCCAACCTGGACCTACTGATGTGTTCAAGGGAATCAAGATGCAAATCCCTGAATTCAAAGGACGGTCCGATCCCGAGGTCTTTCTCGAATGGTTATCCAAGATCGAAATGGTCTTTTCTTGCCAAAATTACATCGAGGTGCAAAAGGTGCAATTGGCAACCATGAAATTCACTGAATACGCTGTGATTTGGTGCGACCAAATCAAGAAGTCTAGAAGGAGAAATGGGATCCCTGAACTCGTTCCATGGCCCGAGTTTCGAGCCATGATGCGCACCCGCTTTGTGCCTGGACATTACACTAGGGATTTGTACCACCGACTACAAACTTTAGTCCAAGGCAACCGGAGTGTGGATGAGTACCACAAAGAGATGGAGATCCTGATGCTTAGAGCAGATGTACAAGAGGACCCCGAAACCACCATGGCCAGGTTCTTGAACGGGTTAAGACCCGATATTGCTGAACGAGTGGAGCTCCAACACTACATGGAGTTGCATGAGCTTGTCGACAAGGCCATTAAGGTCGAGCAAAGGCTCAAGAGGAGGGGTACTAGTCGATCGAATTTCAGCAATACCACCTACCCTACCAACCGGCCATTCTAACCATGAAATGATTCTCGGTCTTCATCAAATGCGCCTACACCCAAGCCAAGATTTGAGGGAGGTAAGGGGGGCAATTCTAGTGTTAGTAAACCAACCACTTCTACTCCAAAATTTGAGGAGCCTAAGGCACAAACTAGAGCTCGTGATACTCGATGCTTCAAATGCCAAGGTAGAGGCCATATTGCTAGTCAATGTCCCAATCATAGGACTATGGTTATGATGCAAAATGGCGAGATCGTGAGCGAGGACGAAGCCGAGTACAAAGGCATGCCACCCCTTGAAGGAGGTAGCTAGTGATGGTGAGTCACCAAATGAAGAGGAGTTTAGTGCACCCGAGGGTCACTTTGGGACCGCCTTGGTTGCAAGGAGAGCATTAACTGCACGTGTTAAGGAGGACGAGCTTCAACGGGAGAACATCTTCTACACTAGATGTTTCGTCAATCAAGCACTTTGTAGTGTGATTATTGATAGTGGGAACTGTACAAATGTAGTTAGTTCACTCATGGTGGACAACTTGAAACTGCCTACGAGGGATCACCCACGCCCCTACAAACTCCAATAGCTCAATAATTCTAGGGAGGTTCGAATAACCAAACAGGTTCTTGTATCCTTCCAAATTCATAAATACTCTGATGAAGTATTATGTGATGTTGTACCTATGCAGGCTAGTCACATTATACTAGGTAGGCCGTGGCAGTTTGACAGGCAGGTAACTTTTGATGGTGTGACTAACAAGTATAGCTTCTTGTACAATAGTAAGAAAGTCACCCTAGCTCCCCTTTCCCCAAAACAAGTGCACGAGAACCAATTGAAATTGCAACAAGAGTTTGAGAAGTATAGTGCAAAAGGGAAAGAAAATGAGAGAGCCGAGGCAAAAAAAGAGGGGAAAAAGGCTATAGATAACTCGGCAAGTGAGATAAAAATCGAGGGAAAACAAATGCTCCTGATAAAAGCCAAGAAAGTGAAGAAGTTACTGAGAGATGAGTAGCCACTTCTTATGCTTGTTAGCAAGGAAGTAGCCCTGAATGTGCATGAACTTGATACTGATATACCTCTCGAGGTTAAGTCTCTTTTACAGGAGTACACTGATGTCTTCCCCGAGGACGTGCCAAGTGGATTGCCACCACTTAGGGGCATTGAGCATCAAATTGACTTCATCCCTGGAGCTTCATTGCCAAATCGCCCAGCATACAAGAGCAACCTGGAGGAGACTAAAGAGTTGCAAAGGCAAGTGGATGAGTTGCTTGGCAAAGGATGGGCACATGAGAGTTTAAACCCGTGTGCTGTTCCAGTCATTCTAGTGCCCAAGAAAGATGGTACGTGGAGAATGTGTACCGATTGCAGAGCCGTAAATGCCATCACGGTAAAGTATCACCACCATATACCTCGCTTAGATGACATGCTTGATGAGTTACATGGGGTTGTGTTCTTTACCAAAATTGATCTCAAAAGTGGGTACCATCAAATTAGGATTAAGGAGGGGGATGAAGGGAAAACTACCTTCAAAACTAAGTATGGCTTGTATGAGTGGTTAGTGATGTCTTTTGGGCTAACTAATGCACCTAGTACCTTCATGAGATTAATGAATCATGTTCTGCGTCCGTTCTTAGGAAAATTTGTGGTAGTTTACTTTGACGATATCCTAATTTATAGCAAATCTTATGATGAAGACCTAGAGTATATTAGGGCTGTTATGAATGTACTTCGAAGAGAGAAGCTCTATGCCAAACTCAAGAAGTGCAATTTTTGCACTAACGAGCTTGTGTTCCTAGGGTTTGTTATAAGTGCGCAGGGAATGAAGGTGGATGATCAAAAGGTGAAAGCTATTCAAGAGTGACCAACACCAAGGTCTGTAGGTGACGTTCGAAGCTTCCATGGCCTTGCGGGTTTCTATAGGAGATTCGTGAGGGACTTTAGCACTATTGCTGCACCCTTGACCGAGTTGATCAAGAAGAATGAGAACTTCCATTGGGGAGATTCTCAAGAACAAGTCTTTCGCGCTTTAAAGCACAAACTCACATATGCACCTGTACTTGCTTCACCTGACTTTTCTAAAACATTTGAAATTGATTGTGATGCTTCAGGTATTGGAGTTGGAGCTGTGTTGAACCAAGGAGGAAGACCTATTGCCTACTTTAGTGAGAAACTCAATGGGGCTGCACTGAACTACTCAACTTATGATAAAGAGTTGTACGCCCTCATTCGAGCACTACAAGTTTGGCAATGCTACTTAAGGCCTAAGAAATTCGTGATACACACTGATTATGAGTCCCTTAAATACCTTAAGGCCCAGCACACCTTGAGCAACAAGCATGCAAGGTGGATCACATTCGTGGAGTCCTTTCCGTACGTGATTAAATACAAGGCTGGTAAGTCTAATGTGGTTGCGGATGCACTCTCACGAAGTTACTCTCTACTCACTTCCTTAGATGCTAAGTTGTTAGAGTTTGAGCTTATTAAAGACATCTATGCACAAGATAGTGATTTCGGTGAACTTTACCTTTCTTGCAAACATACTGGGTAAGGTAAATTCTTCATTTCCGATGGTTACTTGTTTTATGCCAATCGGCTTTGCATTCCACATGGATCCATCCGCGAACTTTTGGTACGAGAATCCCATTCGGATGGCCTTATGGGACATTTTGGGGTTGATAAGACTCTTGCCATGCTGCAGGAGCACTTCTATTGGCCGCACATGAGGAGAGATGTTGCACGGGTGGTGAAGCGATGCTTAGCTTGTAAGAAGCTAAATCCAAGGTACACCCGTATGGCCTTTACACCCCGTTACCTATTTCTAGTGCAATATGGGTTGACATTTCTATGAATTTTATACTTGGTTTGTCTAGATCCAAGTATGGCCATGACTCCATTTATGTGGTTGTTGATAGATTCTCTAAAATGGCACATTTCATTGCTTGTCATAAAACGGATGATGCATCTCATATTGCTAATTTGTTCTTTAAAGAGATTGTGAGATTGCATGGCATTCCTAGGACCATTGTATCTGATAGAGATGTTAAATTCCTGAGCTATTTTTGGAAGACACTCTGGTCTAAATTAGGCACCAAATTGCTATTCTCTACTGCTAGCCACCCCCAAACTGATGGTCAAACCGATGTGGTAAATCGTACATTAGGTACCTTGTTGCGTGCCATCATCAAAAGGAACTTGAAATCTTGGGAAGAGTGTTTACCTCATGTTGAGTTTGCTTATAATAGGGCTATCCATTCTACTACCGATTTCTCTCCATTCGAGTGTGTTTATGGTTTTAATCCGCTAACACCACTTGATCTAGTGCCATTACCTAGTAATGAGCGTGCGCATTTGGATGGTAAGAAACGTGCAGAGTTTGTTAAGCAACTGTATGAGAAAGTCAGGGTCAACATTGAGAGGAGAACTGCTCAATATGTGAAGCAAGCCAACAAAGGGCGCCAAAAGTTGATTTTCAAACCCGAGAATTGGGTGTGGTTGCACATGCGCAAGGAACGATTCCCTGTTCAAAGGAGAAATAAATTACACCCACGTGGTGATGGACCGTTTCAGGTGTTGGAGCGCATCAATGACAACGCCTACAAACTTGACCTTCCTGGTGAGTATGGAATTAGTGCTACATTTAATGTCTCTGACTTAGCTCATTTTGATGCAG
Organism: Coffea arabica; assembly: GCF_036785885.1. Classification (NCBI taxonomy): domain Eukaryota; kingdom Viridiplantae; phylum Streptophyta; class Magnoliopsida; order Gentianales; family Rubiaceae; genus Coffea; species Coffea arabica. Next base: position 43,727,741 of record NC_092329.1, read on the forward strand.
ATGATGTGTTTGATTTGAGGACAAATCCTTCTCAAGATGAGGGGAATGATAGCATCATGGTACGTGGGCAGGTCAACAATGGCTCGAATAATCGAGGAGCTGAGGATCACGTGCACGTTCCAAGTGGACCCATTACTAGGGCTCGCGCAAAGAAACTTCGTGAGCAACTTAATGTACTTATTCAGGCCATACACAAGTTCTTTGAAGGATTCATACACTCAAGTGAAGGTGGTCGCGGTCCGATAATGAGCATTGAAGCTACACCTGAGGATTAGGATTTTTGCCAAACCCTAATTTCCGTTTTAGCATCATAGTTAGTTATTTCCACATTAGTTGATTAGATTGAATAATTGGCTAAGTGCATATTGCACGTAGAATCACCAAGGGTAGGATTGCTAATTTACTCATTATTATTTGCTAGAGTGGGCTGCCTAGGAAGGAAAGCGCATGTGAGGCCCAACCCGTCGGGGGCCCATATCTACTGCACCCTTAGTCCATTTTTTTACTAGATTAGGTTTTTGACTTGTAGCCTATATAAGGCACCATATTACATCATTAAAGGGTAGACACTTTTATCAAAAAAAATCTAGTGTGAGAATTTTCTCCATAGCTTTCGAGCAATCCTTGAACAACTTAGAGTTTTACTCGAGTGTTCTTGTTTGACTTATCAATTCAAGAACCATACTTGAATTGTGGCGCCTTCTACACTTGCCTGAGGTTCGCTAATTCGTTTGATTACGGGTTGAGATAATATCAACAAGTTCGTAGCCATGGGGATTAGAGGGGTCGTAGGGTTTCCACTGCTACTGTTGCTTGCGTTCGAAGTCAAATCCAACAAGTGATCTTGGGTCGCGAATCTTCTCACCAACGAGATTCGTATCACTAGGTGGGATAAGCAATATGTTTGGGATGCTGTGGTTGATAGTAGTTCATAGGTGATTATAGATATACCTGATCCAAAAAACCTCTTACTTCGAGGAACACAAATCAGACTTTATCTAAGGGTACTCATGCTCTTTTATTTTTCAATCATATAAATGGTTTTTGTATCTTAAACTTTCATTCATATGCTTTGGGAAAGAAGATAGGAAGTTCAATTAGTTATTTCTCCTATGTCTTGTGAATGCTTATGTTGGTAGGCAATCAATTCTACTCTATAATTTCAATGTATAAACAATTAAAATAAGATGCGTATAACATCAACGACAATCTGAAAAGATTTTTGTTATTGTAAGAGGATGATAAGTATGACTTTTGAGTCAACCAGGGTCCAGAATTTGATGAAGAACTATTCACAGTCCATTTTCTTCTCTATCTATGTTTGGCTAGAGAAATCAAGAACTATTGAGATACGGACTTTTTCTTTTAAATTTGTTTTCCCTGAAAAGAATAAATCCTCTCTCTCTCTCTCTCTCTCTCTCTCTTCCTCTCTCACATACATACACACACCCCCGTCATAAGTTGATATTGTTACTGCAACATGTTTTTAGATTTCTACCTATATTATTTCATTTTTTTAAATAAAGTAATTCCATTAACTCATCTCATGGTACACAATACCATGAATTTTAGTTTCTTCAGATTTTTATCTGGTGGGACTTTACGTAACCTAGGGTTTTGCTAGATCAAAACCATGGCTGCCCTTCAGCCGTCTGCTGGAGGCCAATTACCTTCATCTCCAACCTTTCAACGAAAATCTTTTTCAAAGTTATTTTCGTCCCAATCATCTTAGCCTATCCTATCAATTAAAACTGCGACTTCAACACATAAAAGATGCAATAGATATTCTATCGCATCCCTATAGAAGTAGGAATATTTTCTAAGAGTAGGCCAAAAATGAAGGAGCTTAGGAAATTCTTTCTATCATTGGATTTAAAGGAGTCAGTGTCTATGGGTTTGTTGGATTCAAGGCATATTCTTATTAGTCTCCATAACGAAGTGGACTTTCACTGTATTTGGTCTCGAAATATCTGGTATATTTTGGGTTTTCCTATGAGAGTTTTCAAGTGGCAAAGAGGTTTCAGTTGCTCCTGTTTGGTTCCAATTGCCGAAGCTTCCGCTACACTATTTCAATAAGAAGGTTCTCTTTCAAATAGTCTCTATGTTGGGAGCTCTGTTATTCGTAGATGCTGCTACTTTGACTACTTTGCATCCAAGTGTAGAGAGGGTATGTGTAGAAATTGATCTGCTTAAGCCGAGGCCTTCTAGACTTTGGATTGGGAATGGTAGTCATGAAAGTTTCTGGCAATATCTTGTCCCAGAAAACATGCCCAAATTCTGATATCATTGTTTTAGACAAGGACATGGAGAGGCCGAATGTCATGTTTTAAATCCAGAGCTTCGGGTACCTAAGGGGGAAGAAAGGCAGCTAGTTTTACAGAATATGCGCACAGAGTACAGGCCAAAGAATCAAGAAAGGGTAATGAAGGTGGGAGTTCGGCCAGTCCTTCTGGGGTTGTTGTGATAGCTATGACAGGATAGAACTTGATAAAAGCAATGACTGCGAGTTCTGGTGTGGCACTGCAAACGGTTCTGCCATCTAATGTTTCAGGGGTTGCAGAAGCAACACAAGAGGTTTTGCCTACCCAGCGGCAGCTTGGTGATATGTTGCAATTTGGTACAAGCAAGGTTCAAACCTTTTAGACACCCATCACGCGAAGTTTAATGACATGCATCATGTGAGGACCCGAAAATTATTTCATCTTTTTTTCTATTTCTTTGAATACATTTTCTTTACTTTGCTTTATTGCCTTAATTTCTTAGATATTTTTATAAGTGAGTTAAGATTTTTAAACATTTTCTCCTATAAGTTAGTGTATGTTAAGTTCGTAATACATTATAGAAGTGGGAACCACTAGTGAGTTGCGTAATAAATTTAGTGGACAAAATGGATATTTTTTAAGAGGGTTTATGTGGTTAGAATTCCTAAGAGTGGATTAGAGTAAAACAATATAGATTACTCATTAGAGACAAAGGAATGACAAAAAGATAAGTTCAAACCCTAAGTCGACAAGTGTCGGACATCTAGCCATCCTTTGACTAAGACAACTTGTGGTCTTATCTTGGAAAATTGGGCAAGAATTCCTTCATTCTTTCTTTCCTCTTGGCCGAACCTTCATGAGAGAAAGGGAGCCGAGAGAAAACCAATTTCTAGTCTTGAATCCTTGCCTTTTTAGTGAACAGACAAGATAGAAACCAAAATCACTCCATAAAACTTTGAAATCCAACTTGGAAGGAAGCTCTTGGTGAAGTCTTGGGAGAGAGAAAGATTTGCAACCCTCTTGATTGGCTTGTTATCTAAGGGGTTCAAGGTATCAAGCTAAGCAACCTTCTTTTCACTCTTATCTTGCCTTTTGTTGGATATATGACTTGATTATGGTGGATTCTAGGGAAAATTTCATGATATGTGTGGTGATTGGAAAAATTCCAGCTTTGAAAGAGAAATTTCAGCCTTGAAATGTTGATTTTAGCTATGTTAAGTACTTGTTGTCTTGCCATGGAGTTTCTCTAGCTTTTGTGTGCACTTGTGACTTCATTGTATGAACTTTTAGCTTTAGTATATAAATTTCAGCTTAGGGTTACATTTTTTTCCAACTTTGATATGGTTATGATTGAGATAGATAATGGTCTATTTTGGGTAGCTTTTGTGGCCTTAAACAAGTGTACTTTATAGCCTATAACTTGTGATTGTGATTGAGGTTGGATTGCTACGAATATAAGTGCTGAATTTGGAAAGGAAAGTTAAGAAATCAAGGGGAAATGCTGTCCGATTGGGAATCATCTTGGTTTCCTTTGATTGTGGAGTGAATGTGTGGCAAATTTGCCTAAGATACTAGGTAAACCTTTAAACTTTACTTATGTGTTGAATTTGAGATGAAATGGAGGGTTTTCATTGGTACTTTTCTCTAATTTGCTGGCTACAGTTGTTGCTTGTTGGCCGTGTGGATAGTGATGTATTTTACCTTATTTTTCTTCAACCTTTTTATGATAAGTTTTGGCCAAAACCTGTTCCAAACATTGGTTGGGACTTTTGTGTGTTAAACTTGAATAAAAGCTGTGAAATTTGGAAAGTGAAAGCCTCATGATTTTGCTTGCTCCATTGTTGAAATTTCTGGTAGGTAGGGCAGCCTTGTACCATGCTATCTTTTAGCTTTAAAACCCTTAGTTTGATAATCTTTTGGACACAATCTTGCTCATTTCACTTGCTAAACCTTGAACAACTATGATGTGTTAAATTGGAGTGAATATCATAACTAAAAGAGGTGCACTACCTTGTTTTTCTTCATTGTTTTGTTGCTGGAAATTTCCCCACGAAACTCTGGGCAGTTTTGGAAAATTGGTTATAACTTCATGTAGAAAAGTTGAAATTAAGTTCTGTTTGTTGCGTTTGAAACTAAATTCAGATTACTTTCTATCGTGAAAATTTCAGAATTTTTGTCAATTCCTATGAATATCTGTGATTTTTCAAACTTGACTGAATTTTCACACCTGTTTTGTTTTTCTACCGGATGAAGTAGTAACTTGAGACTAGAATTTGACTGAATTGTGGTCAGAATCTTACAAATATGTCTTCTAGAAATTGTAATCCTTTGAGTCTATTCTCCAAGTGTATAAAGTTTATAAATTTTGGACTTAAGAAACTTGAGATATGATTTTTCAAATAGCATCGCTCAAAACTGAAAAAAATTCTGTTCTTCAAAAGCTGTTAGTGCTTTCATTTCCAACTTCAAGTAGGAGTGGTAGAACCATATTGAGCTTGGTTTTATGATTGGAGTTGAGATAACTTGGTTGGTATGGAAGTGTTTTCCTTTGAATATAGTAGCTTGGAGTAGTGGATCTCATGGCATTTTACATACTTGATTTTAAGACTTGAAGGTGAGGCCGAAAGTGCTCCTTAGGCAAATACTTAAGGTTGTTGCCGTGGTGAGTGTTCCAATCGCATGTTCCATGCTTATTGCTGCTAGAAATTTGCTAGACTTGATTTAACATTTCATAGGCGAGTGTGTACTTTATCGCGCTTGACCTAATTTGACTAAACACTTGATATTGCATTCATGTATGTCCAAATAATTTGATTTGCATGTGACCTGTATCTTGAATTGGAATACTTGAAATACTTGAAAATGTGACATGCTAGGCATTACTTGTGACTTGGCCATGGCTAGGTGAGTGTGTCCTTATTCGCACTCTATCTCCATGAGATTGAAATAATTGATCCTGCGTACGGAGTTGCATGTCTATGTGCATGGTTGTAGACCGGCTGCATTCCTCTTGCAGCGGTTGAACTAAGCCCTTGGACCTTTACCCGATATGTTGGGTAAGTGAAAACTTGGGTTACTCATGCGTATGCGTGAATGTAGGTTGGTAACGGCTGAACTGAGCCCTCGTTGAACCTCTTTCTTGAGACCAGTTTCAGAGCAGTCGGGTAAGCCTGGCAACCTTGGGTAAAGGACAAAGTTCCTAATCTGTTTACTCTTGATTGAAATTCGTGACCTGAACTCTGATATTTCTAAATACAGAGCGTTAAGTGATAACTAACGTCTTCAATCATTACCTGCGTGAGTGTTGGATAACAACAACGACTCCACTCCTGAATACTTAAATACTTGGGGCTCTAAATAATATCTTGAATATCTGAATATCTGGGGCTATAGCCCAACCCAAGGCTAGTTGGTCGAATCGAGCTGATAAGGGGTTGGTCGAGGAGATCGACGAACCTTGGGTACTTCTTTGACGTTCGGGCCCAGTAAGGGAATGATCAGTGGACGGAGATTGACATTTAGTGGTGATCTATGGACATTATAATTTCCTGGTTGACAGAGAGTCAACAGACCTCGGACAAGCTACTGTGGAACCTGTTCCTGAGAGCGAACTATATCTTTTGACATGAACGTGTTCTTTATCGTATACTTTTACATGATCTATATGATTACCTGCATTACGATACACTATGCCATGATCAATATGAGCATGACTAGTTTTCTGATATCCTGTGAATGATATCATGCCTGCTAGTTTACTTGCCTGTTTTCGTGGAACGTCACTAGGCTTTTAACTCATTCCATGAATTTGTTTTCCTTACAAGAATGAGAATGTAAGAGTGGAAATTGGAAAAGGCCTAGATTTCATCTAAGTTTGTTAGTTGCTTATGTGAGCACTCCATCTAGCTGGCTTGTTTGGTTTGATTTTTGCAAGTTTGACTCCTTGGCTATATTTATAGATTGTGTGGGTATTGGAGGTCCATGAGTGTACACATTGAAGGTTGTAATTGATATCGCTTTTATTATTGAGGTTATTATTTATAAATTTTATGATGCGTGACTAAGGTCTGGTGAGAGTTGGACAGGCGGTCCACCAAACCCTTGGGTACGCCTTAGGGGAAGATGGGGTTATCACAGGTGATATCAGAGCTGTTTCATGTGGTCTCGGTGTGGGGTGAGCTTGGGTCAAGTTGTGAGGACTTGCAAAAACTCTTCATATTTCCTTAAAAAAATTCCCTTTTATTTTGAATTAATTACTTTATAATAACTTTACTACTCATTTACTCCCTCAATAGTTGGAATAAAGAATAGAATTAAGAGTTTTCCCTTTACTTTTATAGTTAGGGTAAATTAGAGTTTTTGCGCATTTTGGTAATGTGATCACTTGGTGAGGTGTGTGTACTAAATTTGGTGGATAAGCAAGAGTATTAGGTAAGAAAAAAATATGTGATTAGAAGTGTTAATAATAAATGAGCGAAAACACAAGTACGCGAGAGTTGAGGAAAAAATGTTTGAACTGACGTGCACCGTTTGCTACCGATTGAATATACCATTTGAACACTACTTTATTACCTTAATCCCATTATTTTTAATTGAGCTAATTAGCCCTTAATTAACCCTTAAGTGGCCAAAATTCTTGACCAAAGGAAGAGAGAGAAAAGAGAATATTTTGAGATTTAACCATGAAGCGACACTTGGCGGAAATCCAACCAACTTTGACTAAACAAATTTCCTTCCTTCTTATCTTCAAATTTGCTTCATTTCTCCTTCATTTCTTTTCTTGTTGGCCGAGAGTGAGGAGAGAAAAAAGAGAGGAGAAAGTTTGCAACTCCAACCTTGAATCCATCTTTATTTGAGTGAAATCTCAAAAACTAAACCGATTAAACTTACTTTTTGGTATTTGAAAAGCTTGGTGTGGTGAAATTTTGGAAGGGAGTGATTTGTTTTTCACTTGCAAGAAGCTTTTGGGAAGGTATAAGGCCTAAACTTTCTTTTCTTTTGTTTAATCTTGCTAAGTTTAATATAGGAGCTTTTAATCTTGGCTTGCTATGGTTGATTATTTAGTTTTGATGGAGTAGTGGCATGTTTAGGTAGGGTTTGCATCTTTTCAGTTTTGATTAGTGTTTTTTAACTAGTAAATGATGTTATTGAGGTGGGAAATGGAACTTGTGAAGTGATTTTGGGTTTGAGTGTAACTTTGTTAGAGTAAAAGTTGAATTCCAGCATTTGGTAGTGATTCTGCCCTGTTTTTGGAGCCAATCTGACCTGCATATTCGTCCATGATAAAGGCCAAGTCAGTTCTTTCTTAAAACATGAAAGTTGTAGGGAGTTGAGTTAGCTTTCTACCTGTAAAATTTCAGCTCAATTGGAGCACTGTAGAATGTAAAATGACTGAAATACCCTTGACTGCCCAAGTGCCCTGTTTAACCGACAACTTTTTATTTTCTCTGAGATGTCAAATTTTGACCCTGAAAATGCACGAACTGGGTGTTGATGTCTTCATAGGAAATGTAGGTCTATGTCTTACCTTCGAAACGCCATAAAATTTACCTTGATCCGATAGACCTAGCTTCAGTTATGACCAAAACACCAAACAATGACAAATCTGCCACTTAGACATTCTTCTTTAATACTAGTTTTCAGCTTTGGTCTTGGAGGTTTCATTGTTAGAATTGACTTATATTTGGATGATATTGAGCCTAATTGAAGAGCTATTGTGTTAAGATTGCTTATGTATTGAATTTGGGCTGAGTTGAGAAAAAAATGAAGCCATAAATCACTAAAAAATAGTGAAATACAAAGGGCATACTGCCCAAATTTTCGCTCAAAGGTTAGGCAAGTGAACTTGAGACTTGAGCGACGATTTGAAGTCAAAATGAACTTGGATTGTCTATGGTAGTCAAGTTACCGTTAGTAGAGGTATATGAGCTAAATTTGGCCAAAACTCATACCCTTTAAAAGGTGAATGCGACCAATAGAAATACGTTTTTCTCGTCTTTTAGACTCAAATGCGAATTTCAAAGTTTTAATTGATTCTTTAGCAACACCAAAAGAGCGAGCATGAATTTTCTAGAGTTTGATAAGTAACATGAATACTACCTAAATGAGTTTCAGTTACTTGATTTTTTTTAAGCGAAACTCTGAAGTTTCGAAGCCTAATTGATTTCAAACTCTTTAATGATGTTTTATCACAGATTTGGACTCCAAACAAGGAGTTATACCTGACCGTGATCCTAAGAAGCACTAAATCTTTGGTGAGTGCTTCCAAATACCTAATTGAACTTGACACTTGTTTTAAATGCTTGACCAACGTGGTCGAATGATACTTAATTGGTTTGGTCGGGCAAGAGTGTACTTTATCGCACTTGCCCTAATGTGATATATTCTTGTTCATTGGTTGCAATTAACTTGATATACATGTGTTTGATTCGTATCTTGTCTGGAATTCCAAAAACCCTATGGCTAGTTAATCGAGTCTAGCGGGCAAGAGCCTGATTGATTAGATAATGAACCCTGATTCTCTAGTTTTGTCGAGTGGAATAATATCTCCTCGACTAATTGGTATACTCGAGTATTACCACACGTGTTTATTTGAACGTTCGGACCCGGTAAGGAGGTTGAATGGTGGACGGAGATTGTGTTAAGTGGGGCACTACTGGACTAATTACTTTATTTGAAATTTGACGGAGTGTCAACTACTTTTTGATCAAGCTATGGCAGAGCTATTTTATAATAGCGGCCGTATCCTTTTACTTGACATGTTCATTATCCAGTGATTGGCATTACGAAGTGTTATTACTCATTTTTTTGACTTGATATGCTCACTACTTTGCTATTTTGATACTTTCACTTTTAATTAATGGTCAACTTGCTATTTGGAACCTCACTGAATTTCAACTCATTCTATTAGATTTATTTTTCTTATAGAGGGTACGAGCGAGGTGTGAAACTGGTACAAGTTAGCATAGTCTAGTTTTTAAAAATTTTGCGATTGTCCTCGAACTATCCAGTGATTGGTATTACGAAGTGTTATTACTCATTTTCTTGACTCGATATGCTCGCTACTTTGCTATTTTGATACTTTCACTTTTAATTAATGGTCAACTTGCTATTTGGAATCTCACTGAATTTCAGCTCATTCTATTAGATTCGTTTTCCTTATAGGGGGTACGAGCGAGGCGTGAGACTGGTACAAGCTAGCATAGCCTAGTTTTTGGAAATTTTGTGATTGTACTCGCACTAGTCGCTCAATTAGGTTGAATGTACTTAGAACTTCAATCTTTTGATATAATTGGACCTGTATAAGCATTGGAGCTGAATTTAAACATTAATGTATGTTCCAATGTTGGGATTGTTGCTTTATTTCCTTTCTATGGTTGTAAGTTATTTTCTTGAGGTGCGTGAGAGTGAGTCCTGGTGAGAGTTGGGCAACCGGTCTGCTAAACCCTAGGGTACGACTTAGGGGGAGATGGGGTCATCACACAAGTAGTGTTATGGTCCCAATTATGTAAATAAGTATAAAGGATTAAGTGCTCTTCTTAGATGTAAGTTGTGAATCATGAAAGTTATAGGTGTAAAACCTTTATCATGATACTTCAGGAAAATAGACACGTATGTTAGGTAGGAATTTTAAACTTGGTTGATTTTCCCTTGGGAGCGTACGACCTGAGACGTGAATTCTCCTAGTTTCAGATTCTTGTACCCGAGTACCAAAAGTGAAGAACACTAGAATAAGGGTCGATATCTCGGTTGCACTTGAGATAAATTTGGATGGCAAAAGACAAAACGTGAAAGATTCTAATATTGAACTTGAGATTGAATTGATCAAGGAGAGTGGATCAATAAGTGTCGTCATGGACTAATCTCATGCATGTCTGGTTAGGGTTTCTATAGATGATGGCTAGCTTTGCAGTCATCGTGAATGTTTAAGATGCTAGTATTGTAACTTGTTTCATTTCTCATGTACCTATATATTCTTGTTCTGTGTTTTCTTGATTTTGTTGCGATTTGATTACGGTTACATATGTATTTCTTTTAATTTCTTACTTGACTACCATTTTCTATTTCCTACCCTTCTATGATACCCTATAGGAACTTGGTTTTAATGTATATTTCTCTAGTTTTGGATTATGTATGGGATTTTGGGGACAAAAACTTGAGTTCTATACTTATATACGAATTTTGGCAGAATTTGGATGAACGTCTTGATGGGGGATGGTACAGAACACTAGTGAGAGTAAGAGGTTATGGATTCTTCTTGAGCAACTTTGTAAGTGAGTAATGGAGAGTGAGTTAGGGTGTGAAACTTTTATTTTAAGGAATTTGATTCCGTATTTTGTTATATGTATAAGTGATGATAGTAATCTTTGTGGGAAGACACAAGAACTCGTCTATCTCAAGTAGAGAATAGTTAAGATTTATATTTCTTTGGTAACCTGTAAGCAAAAGAACGGAAGAGTAATATGGCCAGAGTTTCCAATTGTAAATAGTTACTCATTTTGATCCTTTGATTTGCCTGCGGGCTATCATTTGATTTAAGTAAATCATTGAGATGACAAATTTGGGAGATATGCATAAGGAAATAGACATTCTTCGAAAGGAGGTAGAATTTCAAAAGAAATTGGCTGACTGCTAGGAAAGACGATGGAAACAATAATATGCGGAGAAAATTGAGTTGCTACACAAGAACGTGGAACTGGAAAAGAAATACAGAGGGATCCCGAAAAAGATGCGTAACTACTAAGTGTGAAACTTGTAACAAAATTCATACTAGAATATGTTATTTGAAAACTGGTGCATGTCTTAGATGCGGCCAACTTAAACATCAAGTGAGGAACTGTCCAAGACAAATGAATCCTTATCCATGGTGAAACTGCTGTAATAATTAAAGTTAGTAATTAGTGATGTTTTGGCTAAAATAGTTGTATTTATTGGACTATGTGTTATGCAAATTTTATGTAGCAAGTTGTATCTTTGTTAGAAACAGTGAACTTGGTGCCTGATGTTTCGATTAATGATATTACACATCTGTGTTTGGTTGGAATTAAACCCCTATTTGTGATTCAATTTCTACACCTGTTCTTGGATTTGAACAAGAATTCTTTATTTGTGGTTAATAATGAAGGAAGGCAGTTCGATTAGAGGAGATAGTATGTTGCCAGTGTACTGTGTTTGATTTCAAGATCTAGCAGAAGTAGTAACCAAGTTTTGTAATTATTATATTACCCTGCACACATTTGACATCTTTGTTAAACTTTCTTAGCATATTAACGTAACATTTACGTGGTAAGATTTTCTCTCTAAATAAGTTTATGGTAGTACTATGAGTAAGAGAAAGTCACTTGAAAATTGGAGGAAAATCCTGCAGCATTAAGTTTATGCAAGCAAAGGTGAGAATTTCAAGGACGGAATTCTTTTAAGGGGGAGAGAGTTTGAGGACTCAAAAATTATTTCATCTTTTCTTTTATTTCTTTGAATACACTTTCTTTACTTTGCTTTATTGTCTTAATTTTCTAGATATTTTTATAAGTGAGCTAAGATTTTTAAATATTTTCTCCTATAAGTTATTGTATGTTAAGTTCATAATGCATAATAGAAGTGGGACCCACTAGTGAATTGCGTAAAAAATTTAGTGGACAAAAATGTATATTTTTCTCAGAGGGTTTATGTGGTTAGAATTATTGAGAGTGAATTAGAAGAAAACAATATAGATTACTCATTAGAGACAAAAGAAAGACAAAAGGATAAGTTTAAACCCTAAGCCGACAAGTGTCGGACATCTAGCAATCCTTTGACGAAGACAATTTTTGATTTTATCTTGGAAAATTGGACAAAAATTCCTTCATTCTTTCTTTTCTCTTGCCGAACCTTCATGAAAGAAAGGGAGAGGAGAGAAAACCAATTTCTAGTCTTGAATCCTTGCCTTTTTAGTGAACAAACAAGATTGAAACCAAAATCACTCCATAAAACTTTGAATCCAACTTGAAGGGAAGCTCTTGGTGAAGTCTTGGGAGAAAGAAAGTTTTGCAACCCTCTTGATTGGCTTGTTATCCAAGGGGTTGAAGGTATCAAGCTAAGCAACCTTCTTTTCACTCTTATCTTGCCTTTTGTTGGATATATGACTTGATTATGGTGGATTCTAGGGAAAACTTCATGATATATGTGGTGATTGGAAAAATTTCCAGCTTCGAGAGAGAATTTCAGCCTTGAAATGTTGATTTTAGCTATGTTATGTCCTTGTTGTCTTGCCTTGGAGTTTCTCTAGCTTTTGTGTGCACTTGTGACTTCATTATATGAACTTTTGGATTTAATATATAAATTTCAGCTTAGAGTTGCATTTTTTCCAGCTTTGATATGGTTATGGTTGAGCTAGATAATGGTCTATTTTGGGTAGCTTTTGTGGCCTTAAACAAGTGTAATTTATAGCCTATAACTTGTGGTTGTGATTGAGGTTGGATTGCTACGAATATAAGTGTTGAATTTGGAAAGGAAAGTTAAGAAATCAAGGAGAAATGTTGTCTGATTGGGAATCATCTTGGTTTCCTTTGATTGTGGAGTGAATTTGTGGCAAATTTGTCTAAGATACTGGGTAAACCTTTAAACTTTACTTATGTGTTGAATTTGAGATGAAATGGAGGGTTTTCATTGGTACTTTTCTCTAATTTGCTGGCTACAGTTGTTGCTTGTTGGCCGTGTGGATAGTGATGTATTTTACCTTGTTTTTCTTCAACTTTTTTTGATAAATTTTGGCCAAAACCTGTTTCAAACATTGATTGGGACTTTTGTGTGTTAAACTTGAATAAAAGCTGTGAATTTTGGAAGCTGAAAGCCTCATGATTTTGCTTGTTCCATTGTTGAAATTTCTAGTAGGCAGGGCAGCCTTGTACCTTGATATCTTTTAGCCTTAAAACCCTTAATTTGGTAATCTTTTGGACACAATCCTGCTCATTTCACTTGCTAAAACCTTGAACAACTATGGTGTGTTGAATTGGAGTGAATATCATAACCAAAAGAGGTGCACTACCTTGTTTTTCTTCATTGTTTTGCTGCTAGAAATTTTCCCGGGAAGCTCTGTGCAGTTTTGGAAAATTGGTTATAACTTCATGTAGAAACGTTAAAATTAAGTTCCGTTTGTTGCGTTTGAAACTAAATTCAGATTACTTTTTACCATGAAAATTTCAGAAATTTTCTCAATTCCTATGATATCTGTGATTTTTCAAAGTTGACTGAATTTTCACACCTGTTCTGTTTTTCTACCAGATGAAGCAACAACTTGAGACTAGAATTTGATTGAATTGTGGTCAGAATCTTACAAATATGTCTGTTAGGAAATTGTAATCCTTTGAGTCTATTCTCCAAGGGTATAAAGTTTATAAATTTTGGACTTAAGAAACTTGAGATATGATTTTTCAAATAGCATCGCTCAAAACTGAAAAAAATCTGTTCTTCAAAAGCTGTTCTTGCTTTCATTTCCAACTTCAAGTAGGAGTGGTAGAACCATATTGAGCTTGGTTTTATGATTGGAGTTGAGATAACTTGGTTGGTTTGTATGTTTTTTCATTTGAATATGGTAGTTTAGAATAGTGGATCTCATGGCATTTTACATACTTGATTTTAGGACTTAAAGGTGAGGCCGGAAGTGCTCCTGAGGCAAACACTTAAGCTTGTTGCCGTGGTGAGTGTTCCGACTGCATGTTCCATGCTCATTGTTATTAGAAATTTGCTAGACTTGATTTGACATTTCGTAGGCAAGTGTGTATTTTATTGCACTTGACCTAATTTGGCTAAACACTTGATATTGCATTCATGTATGTCCAAGTAACTTGATTTGTATGTGACCTGTATCTTGACTTGGAATACTTGAAAATATGACATGCTCGGCATTACTTGCGACTTGGCCATGGCTAGGCAAGTGTGTCCTTATTCGCACTCGATCTCCATGAACTTAAAATAATTGATCCTGCATGCAGACTTGCATGTTTGTGTGCATGATTGTAGACCGGCTACATTCCTCTTGCAGCAGTTGAATTGTAGACGGGCTGCATTCCTCTTGCAGTAGTTGAACTAGGCCCTTGGACCCTTATTCGAGACGTCGGATAAGTGAAAATTTGAGTTACTCATGCGTATGCATGAATGTAGGTCGGTAATGGCTGAACTGAGTCCTCGTTGGAGCTCTTGCTTGAGAATAGCCTCAGAGTGGTCGGGTAAGTCGGGCAACCTTGGGTAAAGGACAAAGTTCCTAACCTGTTTACTCTTGACTGGAATTCATGATCTGAACTTTGATATTTCTGAATACGGTGCGTTAAGTGATAACTAACGTCTCCACTCCTGAATACTTGAATACTTGTGGCTCTAAGCCATATCTTGAATATCTGAATGTCTGGGGCTATAACCCCAACCCTGAATTAGTTGGTTGAATCGAGCCGACAAGGGCTTGATTGAGGAGATCGACGAACCTTGGGAACTTCTTTGACGTTCGGGCCCAGTAGGGGGATGATCAGTGGACGGAGATTGATGTTTGGCTATATTTATGGATTGTGTGAGCATTGGAGGTCCATGAGTGTACACATTAAAGGTTGTAATTGATATCGCTTTTATTATTGAGCTTATTATTTATAAATTTCACGATGCATGACTGAATCCTGACGAGAGTTGTGCAGGCGGTCTGCCAAACCCTTGAATACGCCCTAGGAGAAGATGGACTATCACACATTAGGTGAGGTGGCTCCGACAATGGTTTTACCAGTCAGTCCAGAGATGTAGATAAAGTCGGGTTCAGGTAGAGACATTTTTTTAGTAGATATAATAAAAGGTGTTCAGGAGCGAATTGGTAATTTGTCTCCCCGTGATAAATCAACAATACAGCATGTTAGGAGGGTGGCTTTACAATGGAAACATTAAATTTTGATCCAGTAGCTGATGTTGAGTTGATTGTGGATCAGGGAAAGGATGTAGATGGATTTCAAGCTGTTACCCAAGCCAAATAGTGTGGCATTCGAGTTAAATTCCCTTCAGATCAAATCTTACGCTCTATGTCATCTTCTTCAAATAATTCTTTTTCTATTTTGTGTGATGATTAAGATGCTATTTTGGAATATTAGGGGTGTTTCTCGTGCCCTCAATTTAAAGAGACTTAGAAAGCTTATTAAATTATACTCACTGCAATTGGTGGCGATCTGTGAACCTAAAGCTGATTTAGAGAGAATTGATAGCATTAGATTAAAGTTGGGTATGGATTGTTGCATTGCAAATCAGTGGGGATCCCTATGGATTTTTTTATTAGTATTCTTTTAGGTGTCAAATGGTTGGAAAATCCATTCAACACTTTAGTCCATATGCAATTTTTTTTCCTAAGGATCGTGTGCTTCTCTGTGGTTTACGCTAAATGTACAGTTTAGGAGAGGGAGAATTTATGGGCTGATTTCTTGTTGGACAATCCAACTGATATGTCTTTGGTTCATCGTTGGTGATTTTAATGTAATTGTGAGTGTAGAAGAAAAAAGAGGAGGCATGCTTTTTGATCTAATGAAGGAACTGATTTTCTCAATTTTATGTCCTTGGTGGGTGTCTGTGATGCGGGATTCTCTAGCTCGAGGCTTACATGGTGTAATAATAGATAGGGTCGAACTTAGGTATAGAAACGTCTCAATAGGCTTTTGCTAAATTCCATTACTACTTGTATGGAGAGCAATATTTTGGCACAATACTTGGGTAGGGACCCCTCAGATCACTCTCCCCTTTTATTGTTGGCATCAACTAGATTGGATGATAAATCGAAGCCTTTTCATTTTTTAATGTTTGGGCCTTCAAAGAAGGCCTTTTGGACGTGATTAAGGACAGTTGGTCGGAACCTTGTTCTGGTTAGCCATTGCATATCTTGTCCGACAAGTTACATCTTGTTAAACAAGCCATCTGGACATGGTCAAAAAATTCTTTTAAGGACATTTTTGCGTCAGTTCCGAACACAAAGCAGGAAGTGATAGAGGCTGAGATTGAATATAATATGTACTCGATGGATCATCCTCTAGTTAGGCTGCATGAAGTACGTGCCAAACTTAGGAGAACTTTGGTTATTGAGGAGTTTTGGAGACAGAAGGCACGAGTTAAATGGCTGGCTGATGGAGATTGGAATACAAGTTATTTTCATGCAATTGTAGCAGAGAGTAGGAAACAAGCTATTATTCATCAAATTCGAAAGGATAATAGTGAATGGGTGGAATTGGAGTCTCAAATCTATAGTGAAGCAGTGTCTTTTTTCCAAGAGCTTTTCACGGCAGAATTTGCTTCTCCATCATATGATATGCTGTAGGTGATCCCGAGGATAGTTAATGACCAAGATAATTTGATGCTAACAAAGATCCCTTCATTGGAAGAGGTAGAGAGTGTCATCTTCTAGAAAAGGTGAGGACAATGCAATAGGTCCAAATGAAAACAAGGGAAAATTTATCACATTCGCATGGGAGGTTATTGTTGGAAATGTCCACGCAACAATAGTTAGTTTCTTCTATGGAGCAAAGTTGCCAAGGAGCATTTCTGCTACTTCTATTGTCCTGATTCCAAAGGTGCAGTGCTCCAAGACTTCACGTAATATCAGCCAATAAGTTTGTGTAACTTCTATTAATAAGGTAATTTTTCAAAGTTTTGTCAGATTGGTTGGCTAAGATTCTTCCACATATTATCTCATGCAACAGAGTGGGTTTGTTCAAGAAAGACAGATTTCGGATAACTTTTGGTTAGCCTAGGAGTTGTTGTCTAATATTCGAAAATTGAACTATGGAGGTGACGTGGTGATAAAGCTGGATATGATGAAAGCGTATGATAGAATCTCCTGGTGTTTTATTATGCAAGTCCTTCGTAGATTTAGTTTTAGTGAAACGTGGATTGATATGATTTGGAAATTAATCTCGAATGTCTGATTTTCAATAATTATAAATGGACACCCCTAGGGTTTCTTTAAGTCCTCATTGGGTCTGAGGCAAGGTGATCCAATTTCCCCTGCTTTATTTGTTATTGGGGCAGAAGTACTAGCTAGATCACTGAATGAGTTGCTAATGCAGCGAAGATTTAATCCTTTCAAAGTTCCATTCAGTTGCCCAGTTATTACTCGTTTATTCTATGTTGATGATGTGGTGATTTTCACTAGTGAACTGAAGAAATCCTTGCAGTTGTTGATAGAGTGTTTTAAATGATTATTGTGCAGTCTCAAGTTAGAAGATTAACCAGCAGAAGAGCTACTTTTTGGTGCATCCTAGCTTACCATCTCAGCTTTAGGTGTTGATAGGTCAAATAACTGGCTTCCAAAGAAGGGTGTTTCCAATCAAGTATCTTGGGCACCTATTATATATTGGCAGAAGGAAGAAGGCATTTTATGCTGACATATGTACTTCCGTTGCCAATAGAGTTCTGTCTTGGAAGCAATGGATTTTATCATCTAAGCGCAAAATTTTGTTAATCAAGAGTATGTTAGCATCAATGCCGATACACTTGTGGGCAGTGACATCACCTCTAAAAAGGGTTTTTGGGGATTTGGAGAAACTTTTTGCAGACTTTTTGTGGAGTTCATCTGAATTTGGTTCTGGATTTCATTGGCTAAAATGGAGTGACTTTAGTCGTCCTTATACCAAGGGAGGGAAGTGTTCGTAGCATTCAAGATGTTTTTGATGCTTTGTTTGTTAAGCTCTAGTGGAACCTTAGGCAGAAACGTTTGCTTTGGGCACAATTTATGTCATCAAATACTGTGGGGGCTCACATCCTTGTCTTGTGGAGAAAGGTCCTATGCATTCTTATATTTGGCATAGGTTGCGATCGGTGCAAGGTGTAGTGGAGGAGCATGTTGTTGAATTGTACGAGAAGGGTCGATGGATTTTTGGCATGACAATTGGGTGGGAGCAGGTGCATTATGTCATAAAGTTGAGATATTTCATGAGCATCTAGTGGCAGATTTTGTGTTGGATGGAGGATGGAATGGTAGGATGATTCATGAATTTTTGGAGCCGGGATAGCTCAGCAAGTTTTGAGAATGGTGCCTCCATCATGTCAAGGCTCTGACCACATGGTGTGGATGCTGAATAATAATGGCGTGTTTTCAGTTGCGTCGACTTACAAGCTCATGAGAAGGTCTTCTAACTTTTCTCAGTTTAATTCATGTGTCTAGTATGGAAATCTTCCGATTAAAGTTTCTTTCTTCATGTTGCGGTTATTGTCTTTTAAACTTCCTCTCATGCAGCACTTGCGAAGGTTTGGAGTACAAGGTCCATCTAAGTGTGTTTGCTGCCAGAATCTTCCTTGTGAGGAGGAGGTTAATCATGTTTTTTGCACTAGTGAGTTGGCTCGACAAATTTGGGAATTTTTTGAGTTATACGATGATGAGGTTTCTTCGGTGTGCACAGTTCGTCATATGATTTTAAGATGGTGGTTGCGGCCATCAAAAACTAAGTATTTGACTTATGCTTATCGCATTCTCCCATCGTTAATCTGTTGGGAGCTGTGGAAGGTAAGGAATAGTATGGTTTTTGAGGGAAGGAGGGTTGGGTATGAGAGGATTGCGAGACAAATTTTTCAGCAATTGTGTGAGTTGTTTCATACACAATTTCCAGATTTGAAAGGTCTATTATTTCTTGGCAAGATTTTTATTCTTTCTTGATTGGTCAGCCGCAGAAAGTCGTAGTCGTTCTAGTTAGATGGGTGGTCCGATGATGGGTTATAAACTAAATTCAGATGGGTGTTCTAAAGGTAACCTAGGCTCAAGTGGTGGGGGTGGTTTGCTACGCGATGTGCAAGGGAACTTCATCTTTGTTTACTCGTGTTTCTTTGGCCAATTGACAAGTTTTCATGCAGAGATTAAGTCTTTGCTTTTGGAGTTCAGCAATGCCTATCTCGTGGATATTATGATTTGCACATTGAAACTGATTCTCTTGTTTTGATAAAGATGATTCAGGGGTGCTTTGCTTGCCTGTGGAGATTGTAACAAGACCTAGATGAGTTGATGAAGTACCAGAATCATTTTTGGATTATCACACACTGTTACAGGGATGCGAACGAGCCAGCTGATAAACTTGCCAACGTAGGGGCTATACTAGAGATGGATTGTATTTTTGATACTTTTGCGGTTCTACCTGCTATGGTTCGTGGTGAAATCAGGCTGGATAGATTAGGATTTCCTAATTTTCGTACAAGAACTCGATGATTTTTTATATTGTTTATGATTTCCTGTACCTTCAGGTTTATTAATAAAATAGATTTTTGATTAAAAAAACCTTTTCTATGAAAACATATAAAATTGGCTGCCACCTAAAAATGATGGCACTAGCCACGCCTATTTAAAATGATAGTAAATTTTAAGTATTTCCTTAGTCTGTGAATTATGAGATGTACATCATTATTTTTTAGAATATTTTTAATAATTTTGGAAACTTTTGCTGAGTGGGCCATCATGTGGAATTTAGCATATGAAATGATAATTATAACTTAGTTAATATTTGAAAATTTTAAAATATAGATCTCAAAATATTCAAAAACACACAAAAATATTTTCTTTCTTTCCTTTTTTTTCTTCCTCTCCCACCTCAACCCACCACCATCTCTGTCACCAGTAGTCGGCATCGATGTCGTCAACTGCTCTTTTTTCTCCTTTCCTCTCTCTCTCTCCTTCTCCTCCTTCTGTGACAATCCCATCTCTTGGTAGGGCGAATCTTAGGGTATCAGCGGACTGCCTGCCCAGCTCTCGCTAGGGTTCGGTCGATCAAAGAACTAGCAACTCAATAAAACTAATGAAATATCTTCAAAACAAAGTGTGCAAACCCCTAATGGAAACATAATCGCCACGCCAACTTTCCAAACTTAGAATATAGAGTTAAATGTCAAACTTACCACTCCACACTTATTTTACATAACATACGTCGAACTTATAAATTCAAACTTACAAGAGTCAAAAGTAAGGTCTTCTAAACAAAAGGTTACAATCCAAAGTACAAGTTCAAAGCAAAAGATAAAGCTATGAAAGTTCTTGATCAAAAGTCCATCCTCGATCTGTTAAGGAAAACAAAAGGAGTGGGGTGAGTTAAAACTCAGTGAAGTTCCAAATAAACATGTAAGCACATAGTCAATTAAAGGCGTAATATAAACAAGTAACTACCATATTGTACTATAACGATTAAATCACAGTTCAATTCAAGGATATGGGTGGCTTTCAAAAGCCAAATCCATTTGAACTTGATCATGACAAGAATCCGTTGACTCTCCATCAACGTTTGCGTTTAAAGAATGTAATGTCCGTAGAACACCACTTACTCTAATTTTCATCCACCAGTCAACCCCCTTACGGGGCCCGAACACCACAAACAGTAATTAGGTAATACTCGAGTATACCGAATCTAGATTCAGTAAACAATCTTTAGGGTTTATCGGTTTTCTCGATCAAACCCTTGCTGGCTCGATACAAACGACTCACCTATGAGGTTGGGTACCGAAACAGTCACAGTAGTTTATGGGATATCAGCCAAACATGTGACGCCCTCATTTCTCCTTAGGGTGAACTCAAGAGTATCAGCGGGATGCCTGCCCAACTCTCGCCAGGAGTCGATACAATTTCAATTCAAAATTCAAGAATAATAACTAATAATAAAAGTCGAAGTAAAGAAAAGAAGTCGCTTCTATACATAAGTGTTCAATCTTACATCACAAGTTTCAAAATACATCAACTTTCTCAAAATATACAACTTCCAAAAGTCGTTTAATCAAATACATTCAAAACCCTAATCAAAAGACCATCGAGTCGGCATCTCCCCAATTCTTTCCATTTCAACTCATGTTAAGGAAAACAAATCTAATGGGATAAGCTAACGCTCAGTGAGGCCAAGAAAACATGCAAGCACATAATTCAAGTAGCAATAACATTTATACGAGAAATAATGCTATAACATTCAAGTAGTTCACAAAATAAGACAAAGTACACTTGATAAGGATACGGGAGCTCTCAGGAGTTAGGTTCCACTTGCTTTGTCAAGTCTCGAGAATATACCTTCACGTGATGACACTCCGTCACTCGGGTAGGTATATTTTGTTCGTAGAACTCCACTTTACTTCACAAATCCCATTCACGGTTACACTCCCTGTTCCGGGCCTGCTCATCATATAAAAAGGTGATTCTACTCGAGTATGCCAAGCGAGATCTTTTAAATAGATCAAGCTTACGAATATTCTCATGGTTCACCAAGCTTCTCGATCAAGCCTATGCCGGCTCGAGTCACAGGGTTAGCCTATGAGTTTGGGCGTCCCCCGAATACGAATACGAATATGAATATAAGTCGATGAGCAACGCTTCAATCGATGATTCCAAATACGAATCACATATATGAATCACAAATACGAATCACATCCACATCACTTCGCACAAGTCAAATATGGATTCACATAGCAAAATTCGAATATAATTTCATTTGAAAGAGAACGAGTGCGGTAAAGTACACACTCATCTCTAAAATTCCAAATTCACATAACGGATAAGAAGCAAGTCAAGTACTTAACAACAAATTCATGCACTTGACACTCACCAAGTCAAAAGTGAGTAAACAAGCAAATATGCTTTTAGATGTCCGCTCCGAGATTCTCTTGAAGATTCTCTTGAGCACCTAAAGAAATAATGATTTTCTATTATTTACAACCATGCATCAACCAAGGATGAACGTACACTTGTTTAGAACAAAGACAAGGTCTCAAAAGTGAACTTTAATCGCTCAAAATCAAGATTCGAAAGTGAGGATGCAAAGTTTCAAGAGAAACTTGCCTCTCCCGTGAAAGCGGGTTTAAAACGGTTTATCAATATCGAGGGAGGGTGACAAGTTCTCAAAATTTCATTTCCTAAGAACTTATGAAGTTTCAACTTTGCATGATAACTTGGAAAAATCGAATCTTGAGTTTGACATGTCTAAAAATGAAAAAATTTACACCGTTGAAAACTAGGTTCAAAGTACTAAAAGTCCCTAGAAGATACTTTTCCAAGATTCTAAACGGAAAGCATTCATTTTTTCAGTTCAAAGTTGCGGATTGAACAAGCAAGACAGAATCAGTCTTGATTTTTGGCAATCTTTGAAAATTTGGTCAAAATTCACAGAAAGTGAACCAGCTTTTGAATTTGTAACAAAATAAGAGTTTCAAACAAGGTTTCAAACACAACAAACTGAATTAAATTCGGAGTTTTGAGCAACAAGATATCACAACCTAAAGTCGGTTAATTTCACTACTGCAACACTGAATTTCCAGATTTGAAAAGCCATCTTTGGAACATCATTTGGATATCGAAATGGTTTTAAAATTACACCAAATTTGGTATACTTGATCTTCCATATGAGGACTAATTCTCTATCAAATTTTCCGCAAAAAATACCACGAAAAGGCAGTTAACAATATGGCCAAAGTTCATGAAATTTTCAAAGCTAATCTGCCAACCATAGTTATCTTTCTTTTTCAAACATTTTGTTCAATGAAATCAACCCCAAACTACTTCATTTTTGAAATCAAGATTCCATAAACATCTGATGAGCAATGGATGGGTGATTGACACCAAAATTTTTGAAATATAACCTTTCAAAATAGATTTGACCATTCGGCCAACAAGAAAGGAAAGATTTCCAGTTTTCCAGTTTTGTTGCACCTTCGAAATCAGATCACAACTCACTCAATACAAGTTCAAATTAAGAATCGTTTAGGGTGTTGTAAACTAAGTTCAAAATGCTACATTTTATCAGAAAGGATCGTTTCCAAAATCAGTTCACAAGTGAGAGAAAATATAGCCACAAGATGCAGCTTCTCCATTCCTCTTGGACAGAGAGTCACAACAGGACAGTCAACTTTGTTGAATCACTACGGTTCATTCAGTCCGAACTAGCAGGTGATTTTTATACCGTTAGAAAGCTATGAATGTCTAGTTTCAAATGCCACAAATTTCACTCCATTTTGACTTTTGCACAAAGAGATATGTTCAGGCAAAGAAGTATTGTTCGACTGTCCTGAACACCATTTCCAGTTTTCTTCTTTTTTCGAAAACCCTAGTTTTGAGCAACCAATCAAATGAATTTTGGAAGACATTTTGTACACACAATATACAACATATATCCATCAATTTCACAGTCAACAAGTATCAAAAATTTCTATTAAAATAGAGAAACATGACCAGAAATTTTCGGCTAGCTCAAATCCCACCAATTCCTTCGGTTTCTCTTCATTTTCTAACCATAATCCTCTCATATAACACATGAACACAAAATCAAGAATTTTAATCCTCAATTCAACTACCTGTGATCCACCTCAAGGCCGATAACCTAAAGATTAAACCGAGAAATGAAATTCCTCAAGTCCTCTAGCTTATTTCTTGCTTAGGGTTTCAAACCCATGCAAAACCAACCATGATTTCCTGAAGGAAATGGAAAGATTGGTAGGGTTCAAGGGTTACTTCTAACTCTAGATGAGTAATCAGATTTTCCACCTCCTCCAAAAAGCTCCACTAGGTGATGTCTTTCTCCAAGCTAGAGTGATTCTCCAAGAACAAGAAGATTGGATGAAATTTTTCTAGCAAAATGGAAGCTTGAAATGAAGTGTTTTCTTCTTCCTTTTCCTTCGCTGGTTTTGGCTGACCAAAGAGAGAAAGAGAGAGTGTTTTGTAGGCATGAATCTTGTCTTGGAAGCTTTAAGAAATTGTGGCCAAGAAGCTTTGAAAAAGTCAACTTCAAATAGTGTCGTGCGCGGGTTTCGTACCACCATTTTCTCTCTTGTTTGTTGCACTTGTACACTGAACCTCCAATATAATTCCTTTAACACTATAATTATTCACTCTTACTAGTTTAATATAAATTTATTAAATCTCCACTTAGCCACGCGGCACGATTTTCGAGAAACTTTTGACGCGCGTGTGATAAAGCGAATTTTAAAAGAAATTCATGCAACTAAAATATAATTAACTAATAATAGGGTAAATAATTATAAAAATGACTATTTTAAGAATAAAAACCTGAGTCCTTACAAAACAACTCATATATAGTCAAATATAGGTAAGACTCGAGTATACCGGATCCAGATTCAATAAACAGTTCTCAGGGTTTATCGGCCTTCTCGACCAAACCATTGCTGGCTCGATACAACCGACTCACCTATGAGGTTAGGTACCCAAACAGTCACAGTAGTTGATGGGATATCACCCAAACAACTCATATACAGTCAAATATAGAGAAATCATATCTCATGATAGCAGTATACAGAGTTTCAGTGAACTCAAAGGAGGTCGAGTGTGATAAAGTACATGTTGGCCTCAAATTTGTCAAAATAATTGTAACAGGTAACAGGTAATGGAACACTCACCTGTCAAGCAATGCAGTGATCAAACATCAAGTCCTTTGGTTACGATCACCTCCATTTCCCAATCCTAAGGTAACGAGTGAAATCGTTAACAATATAGGTTCATTTCCAACCCAAATGTGAGCTCATTAGGTGACCAAGTGAGTGGTTAAATCTACTCAATTCACCATACAAGTTAGGCCCAAAATGCAGTAAAAGGTCATAAGAAAACAAGTTTGACAAGTGCAATAAAGTTGGGCAAAAGAAAATTCTCATTCAAGTTCAAAGTCTACTTCGTGGGTAAAATAGTTGTGCCAGCTCAGTCTAAGAAAAATGGCCATATCTCATTGTAGGAAGGTTGAAATCAGGTGCCGTTAGTGACGTTGGAAACTAGACTCATAGGCCTTTCCAACGGTATCAAATTCACACTCTAGTTTATCTTCTATCAATACCAGTGATCCAGGGAAATCGGCTGATTTTCCAATTCTGATCAGCCCTAAAACCCTAGCAAAGTTACACTAGTTCTTGTTGCTAACTTCATTTGTTTTTGTTCAAATTCATCCAAATCAATCTCCTAGGGTTCATATACAGGGGAGCAAGTTAACTAGTACCATTGGAGCTCAAAATGCAACACACATAATTGATTAAAAGAGCCAAAACAGTCTAGTCAACCAAAGGAATCAAAACAGTCCACTACTTGCTCAAAACCACCACTTTAATTGCTTCATTTCGATCTCAACTCACACATAAACTTAACCAATGTTTAGCCAAGATTCTTAGGCTTAATTAGGGTGCAAATGAACCACAAAATCAAGGAGAAACCTCCCCTTCCAAAACCAGTCAGCCAAGGGAAAGGAGAACAGTCCACTAGTTCACTTGTTTCACCAACTTTCATCCTTTCATGAAGACTAAATTATACATCATATCAAGTGTTATCCTTAACTCAAAAAGGATCTAAAACATGTTAATTCATCAAGTAAACCATAAACAAAACTTTAACAATTAATCAAACACATGGTAGGCTAAACAACCAACCCTACTACCACTTATTTAGTTCAAGAAATTTAACCACAAGTAACATCCATACAACTCCTAGTTTACCATCAAAGCTTTAAATACTTGATATAACACCATAAAACCAAGAGTTAAGGATCATATACCTCTTTTGTAACAAACTTGAATCACCCAAAACAACCACCAAACCAAAAGCTCCAAATTTGAAATCACACACTAGGGTTGAAGGTTGATCACTCAACTAACTCAAGTCCTTCACATTTGATTTTTGATCAAGATCAATGTAAGAACCCGTAAATTCCCTAATAATTTTTCTAGGGTTTTTCCCCTTTAATGGCTTGTTTTCTGCATTTTTTTGCTTAGGAAAATTTTCCTTGTGAATTTTATGAGTAATTATAGTTTTTAGATGATTTTTCTAGTATTGGAGAGTTTTTGAAAAATTAAGAGTATATAATGGACGTGGGACCCACTAGTGCGAAAAGTTCGAAAAAATTCGGCCAATTAGGTTAAATTCCGGATACTGTGTGAAATTTATCGGGTGTTAAGAGATAAGTAGATGTTGAGATGTGATTGATGTGAGAGGGAATAAACGGATAGAGTTGCATTTATGAAGGTGACAAGTGTCACCTTGTGAGTGGTGGCACTTGTAGACAACTATTCATGGCTTTTTACCTTTTGACTAATTGGTTAAATATCTCACAAATTAACCAAAATTCACTCTTTTCTTACCTCCTTGTGGCCGGCCCTCTCTCTAGCAAAGAAGGAAGGAAAACCTCTTCAAAGTTTGGCAATTATCTAGCTCAATCTTCCAAAACCAATCACATAAACTAGTTTCTACTCCATAAAATCCCTCCCTTTGGTGCTAGTAAGTGTTTTTGTGGAAGTGTTCAAGGAAGCTAAGGTGTTCTACAACTCCTTTTCTCTTGTTTACTAGGTAAGTGGTGCTTGAACTTCCTCCTACACCTAATGATGCTTAATTTGTGCCTAGTGGTGGCTAAAGTGCTGAAATTTGTGGTTTATTTCTTGGTTTGAGATGAATTGGTGAAGTTTTTATTTTATTGATGAATTTTCTGGTTTAATGTGATCATGATGTTATGGTTATTTATGATGGTTGGTAATGAGGGGTAATGACTCTAGTAGGTGTAAATAATTGGTAATTGCAACCAATTTTGGGTTTGGAAGGAATTTGAGGAAGTTAGGGTTTCATAACCCCCTTTTCTGTCCGGTTTTGTATCATATGGTTAGAGGCCGAATTGACCTTTGCTTAAAACATGAAATTTGTAGGTATTGATGTGTTTGAGGTGCCTGTAAAACTTTAGGTCATTTGGAGTAGTGTAGAGTGAGATATATCGATTTTACTGTTGCTGTTCTGGGTTGATCAGAATGTACGAACTGCGCTTGTAATCGTCTGTTTTGACTGGAATTACTTTGGATTTGGATGTTGGTGTCTTCTGATGAAATGTATCTGGATGTCTTGGTTACCGCATGCCTTTGGAATCAATACATTTGGATCTGTATAGACTGAGTTGGACTAATTACAGCATAGTGTGATTTGTAAACCTGCAATTACGGTTCTGGTTTGGTATTCTGCATTTTTGACCTAGTTGTGCTAGGATTTGGACTGAGTGGCCTTCTACATTGTTGTAGCCCTGTCTTTTAGCTTCGAGATGGTGGGTTTTACACCCTCATCCGATAAGCGTAGCGCATTTTGTGCCATTACCGCATAAGGAGGCCAAAACTGTTTTGTTGTTAGGGCTAATATAGTTACATTTCTTGATTTTCTGGTTTGCTATCATGCTTATATATGCATATGAAATCCTATTAGGGTTGTGATTGGCATGGCTTTATGACTCGTTATCGAGTCTCATGGTATTTGTTTACGTGTTCTAGGGCGTGACGTTAGTGCACGACGTACTTTGGACGGTGGTGCATGAAACCTCACCTACGTGAGTGGTGAGTGCACTACTCACTTGAATGCTTACAATGTAGCTTTGCTATATGTGATTGTGATGCCTTGAAGGCTTATTTGGATATTGGAATTGATTAAGGTAAGGGTGTACTTGACCGCCCTCACCCCTTTTGATAGTATTACTGATTATTTACCGTTTCACTGTATTACTAAACTTGATATATGAGTTATTGAATTCCATTTCATGGAAACCTGATTTGGTGTCGTTTGGACGAATATCCAACGGCCTTACTGTATTACTGAGCTCAACCCCGTCGGTAGTCACTTGAATCGAGCCGGCGAGGGCTTGGTCGTGAAAATTGACGTGCCACGGGGACTGTACTGGGGAATCTTGTAGTAATGAGACTCTCGATTCCGGTAAACTCGAGTATTACCAAAAGTTACTGATTGGAGTGCGGGCCCGGTTGGGGTATGTTGGGTGGAAGGAATGGAAGTAAAGTGGGGTCTACGGTTTGGTACTTTTAACATTGACGGAGGGTCAATGAGGTTGGATCAAGAATATAAGCGAGGAAATGGGCTCTTGAGAGCCGTCCGTATCCTTTCACTGATTTGATTTACTTCTTATTTGCATACTTGAACTGAACGGTTACGCTTATGTGATTTTTGATGCTTATATAGTAGTAACTCACTGGGTTTAAGCTCATTCCGTTCCATTTGTTTTCCTTACAGGAAAATGACCACTTTTGGAAAGGTTATACTTGTTGGTTGTCAAGTTGAGCTTATGTAAATGTCTTTTGAATACCTCTTTGAATGAAACCCTAATGTGTATTGGGTTCATTTTCTTTTGATTGGCAAACCGAACCTGTATATCCATGATGAATCATTTTGATATGCTGTTTTGGCTTGTAAATGTTACATTCCAATGTATATATGTTTGGTTGATATTTGGTTGGATTTCGGATTAACTCATATTTCAAACGGCAAAGGAAAATTTTGGCTACTCTCGGCCTAGTATCCGGATTCTGACGTGGCCGGTACTGTTCATCATCGGCTTCGATTTTCATTTTTTTTATTTTGTGATTTTGACTTGGTTGCGCGCATTGGTAAGTTCCGGAACGTATTAGATTGACGTAAACTGATCCGTAGTCCTGACGAGAGCTGGGCAGGCATTCCGCCAACCCCTTTGGTTCGCCTTAGGGGAAGGTGGGGCTGTCACAGTTGGTATCAGAGCCAGGATCGCGTGGTCTCTGCGCGGAGTGAGACTGGGCCAAGTGGTGTTGTGGTCCTAATTTGATGAATATGTCTAAGTGCTCGTTTGAGCATAAGTTATGAACCGGGCATGTGATAAGTGTACGAATCATTATCATGGGACTCGAGGAAGTTAGGTATGTATGTCGGGTAGGAATCTTTAATAAGGATGGTTTACTCTTGGGACCGGCCGGCTCGATTTGTGAATTATCTTAGATGGAATTCTTGCGCCCGGATACGAAAGATATGAGGGCCTAGGTTAGAAAGGATTTGGTGAACTAGAAAGGCCATTCCTCGGTGGATCGTCTATGTTTGTACTTAACTTAACTGGCTGTATATATGTGTGTGGCTTAATTTTGACCGGCTTGTATATATATGTTTTGATCTTGTTTGGAATGTATAAATGTGTGTTATCATAAAAGTTTTGAGTGTTACTTACATGCATCGTGCTTATTTTGGTTTAGTATTATTTCCTAGACCAAGTAAAACTCATGGAGGGTACACGGAGTGGTCGGGGACGTAGGCGCAGAACTAGACAACCCACACCGGTTAGGAGTACGGGGGAAACCTCTACTGGACCCAATCTGGAACCGCAAGTAAACCCTAATGTGCAAATAGCTGCTGCTATGCAGCAAATGATGGACTTGCTGGCACAAGTGGTGCAGCAACAGGGCCAAAACCCAAACCCTAACCCTGGAAACCTTGGTAACCATATCGAGGGCGAAGACAGAGCTCTTGAATGATTCCAAAAGTTTGCTCCGCCAAAGTTTGTTGGGGGACCCGACCCAGACGTTGCCGAAAGATGGTTTGAAAAGATGGTGGATATATTTGCAGCCCTACACTACCCTGACGAACGGCAGGTGACTTTTGTCGTGTTCCAGCTTGAGGGGGCAGCTCGTTCCTGGTGGAACGTAATCCGACAGAAATGGGAAAGGGAGCAGACACCCAAGACTTGGGTGAACTTCATCCGAGAGTTTAATGCAAAGTTTTTCCCTCCTCTAGTCCAGGAGAGGAAGGAGGACGAGTTCATTCGACTCCGCCAAGGAGCTCGAACTGTGGCGGAATATGAGAGCCAATTCACCCGCCTATCCAAATTTGCGCCCGAACTCATCATGACCGAGCAACGAAGAATACGGCGATTTGTCCAGGGCCTGAACGTAGAAATCCAAAAGGACCTCGCGGCGGCCCAAATTAACGCCTTCAGCGAAGCAGTAGAGAAGGCACAACGAGTAGAGAATGCTAGGCTCCAGGCGAAAAAGAGAGGATTTCCTGGAAATAGTTCGGGGCAGGGGGATGAAAGTACCCCTCCCAAGTTTGGGCGGGAAACGGGAGGAGTAAGGATGCCGGGAGTGTCACAAGAGAGCCCGTCAAGAGGAGGCTCGGCTTCTGCAGCACGCGGACCTTGCGGGTATTGCGGAAAATTAAACCACTCGGAGGACAATTGCTGGAAGAAAGGAGGAAAATGCTTGCGCTGTGGAAGTGCCGAACATCAGATTGCTAACTGTCCAACTCGCCTGCTTGAGCGGAGAGGGACTCTGCCACCAACCACGACCAACCCTGACCAGTCGAACTGGGACAAGGATGGATCGAAAGTGTCCTCTCGGGTGTACTCCTTAGAATAACATCAAGTTTTTGACCCATTAGAGGACGTGGAAGGTAAGAATTTAATGAACCTGGCCAGTGAAAGGGTACAGATCTGTTAGCTAAATATGATGCTCAATTTAGTCAGGAGAAGGAAGTACTAAAATTTTTGTAACCCGGAGTAGCCAATGATAAGGAATTTGGAGGACGAAATTCTTTTAAGGGGGAGAGAGTGTGAGAACCCGTAAATTCCCTAATAATTTTCCTAGGGTTTTTCCCCTTTAATGGCTTGTTTTCTGCATTTTCTGGCTTAGAAAAATTTTCCTGGTGAATTTTATGAGTAATTATAATTTTTAGATGATTTTTCTAGTATTGGAGAGTTTTTGAAAAATTAAGAGTATATAATGGACGTGGGACCCACTAGTGCGAAAAGTTCGGAAAAATTTGGCCAATTAGGTTAAATTCCGGATACTGTGTGAAATTTATCGGGTGTTAAGAGATAAGTAGATGTTGAGATGTGATTGATGTGAGAGGGAATAAAAGGATAGAGTTGCATTTATGAAGGTGACAAGTGTCACCTTGTGAGTGGTGGCACTTGTAGACAACTATTCATGGCTTTTGACCTTTTGACTAATTGGTTAAATATCTCACAAATTAACCAAAATTCACTCTTTTCTTACCTCCTTGTGGCCGGCCCTCTCTCTAGCAAAGAAGGAAGGAAAACCTCTTCAAAGTTTGGCAATTATCTAGCTCAATCTTCCAAAACCAATCACATAAACTAGTTTCTACTCCATAAAATCCCTCCCTTTGGTGCTAGTAAGTGTTTTTGTGGAAGTGTTCAAGGAAGCTAAGGTGTTCTACAACTCCTTTTCTCTTGTTTACTAGGTAAGTGGTGCTTGAACTTCCTCCTACACCTAATGATACTTAATTTGTGCCTAGTGGTGGCTAAAGTGCTGAAATTTGTGGTTTATTTCTTGGTTTGAGATGAATTGGTGAAGTTTTTATTTTATTGATGAATTTTCTGGTTTAATGTGATCATGATGTTGTGGTTATTTATGATGGTTGGTAATGAGGGGTAATGACTCTAGTAGGTGTAAATGATTGGTAATTGCAACCAATTTTGGGTTTGGAAGGAATTTGAGGAAATTAGGGTTTCATAACCCCCTTTTCTGTCAGGTTTTGTATCATATGGTTAAAGGCCGAATTGGCCTTTGCTTAAAACATGAAAGTTGTAGGTATTGATGTGTTTGAGGTGCCTGTAAAACTTTAGCTCATTTGGAGTAGTGTAGAGTGAGATATATCGATTTTACTGTTGCTATTCTGGGTTGATCAGAATGTACGAACTGCGCTTGTAATCGTCTGTTTTGACTGGAATTGCTTTGGATTTGGATGTTGGTGTCTTCTGATGAAATGTATCTGGATGTCTTGGTTACCGCATGCCTTTGGAATCAATGCATTTGGACCTGTATAGACTGAGTTGGACTAATTACAGCATAGTGTGATTTGTAAACCTGCAATTACGGTTCCGGTTTGGTATTCTGCATTTTTGACCTAGTTGTGCTAGGATTTGGACTGAGTGTCCTTCTACATTGTTGTAGCCCTGTCTTTTAGCTTCGATATGGTGGATTTTACACCCTCATCCGATAAGCGTAGCGCATTTTGTGCCATTACCGCATAAGGAGGCCAAAACTGTTTTGTTGTTAGGGCTAATATAGTTACATTTCTTGATTTTCTGGTTTGCTATCATGCTTATATATGCATATGAAACCCTATTAGGGTTGTGATTGGCATGGCTTTATAACTCGTTATCGAGTCTCATGGTATTTGTTTACGTGTTCTAGGGCGTGACGTTAGTGCACGACGTACTTTGGACGGTGGTGCATGAAACCTCACCTACGTGAGTGGTGAGTGCATTACTCACTTGAATGCTTACAATGTAGCTTTGTTATATGTGATTGTGATGCCTTGAAGGCTTATTTGGATATTGGAATTGATTAAGGTAAGGGTGTACTTGACCGCCCTCACCCCTTTTGATAGTATTACTGATTGTTTACCGTTTCACTGTATTACTAAACTTGATATATGAGTTATTGAATTCCATTTCATGGAAACCTGATTTGGTGTCGTTTGGACGAATATCCAACGGCCTTACTGTATTACTGAGCTCAACCCCGTCGGTAGTCACTTGAATCGAGCCGGCGAGGGCTTGGTCGTGAAAATTGACGTGCCACGGGGACTGTACTGGGGAATCTTGTAGTAATGAGACTCTCGATTCCGGTAAACTCGAGTATTACCAAAAGTTACTGATTGGAGTGCGGGCCCGGTTGGGGTATGTTGGGTGGAAGGAATGGAAGTAAAGTGAGGTCTACGGTTTGGTACTTTTAACATTGACGGAGGGTCAATGAGGTTGGATCAAGAATATAAGCGAGGAAATGGGCTCTTGAGAGCCGTCCGTATCCTTTCACTGATTTGATTTACTTCTTATTTGCATACTTGAACTGAACGGTTACGCTTATGTGATTTTTGATGCTTATGTGGTAGTAACTCACTGGGCTTAAGCTCATTCCGTTCCATTTGTTTTCCTTACAGGAAAATGACCACTTTTGGAAAGGTTATACTTGTTGGTTGTCAAGTTGAGCTTATGTAAATGTCTTTTGAATAGCTCTTTGAATGAAACCCTAATGTGTATTGGGTTCATTTTCTTTTGATTGGCAAACCGAACCTGTATATCCATGATGAATCATTTTAATATGCTGTTTTGGCTTGTAAATGTTACATTCCAATGTATATATGTTTGGTTGATATTTGGTTGGATTTCGGATTAACTCATATTTCAAACGGCAAAGGAAAATTTTGGCTACTCTCGGCCTAGTATTCGGATTCTGACGTGGCCGGTACTGTTCATCATCGGCTTCGATTTTCATTTTTTTTATTTTGTGATTTTGACTTGGTTGCGCGCATTGGTAAGTTCCGGAACGTATTAGATTGACGTAAACTGATCCGTAGTCCTGGCGAGAGCTGGGCAGGCAGTCCGCCAACCCCTTTGGTTCGCCTTAGGGGAAGGTGGGGCTGTCACAATCAAACTAGGGTTAGAAAGTATAAAAATAGAGTTTTCTTTGCTTCTTTTGGAAGCTAAGGAGGTTCGGCCATAAGGAGGAAATAAGGGAGCCAATATGGCTTAAATTTCCTCTAATTCTTTGGTCAAATAAGTTGGATGGTTGGGGTTTTGCTACATGGCTCAATCTTGGCCATTCTCTCTCTAATCTTTGCCAAATCATGTTTCTATCCTCCAAATGTTTCCATTGTCTTACTAACACCCCTAAACTATCATATAAAGTCCCAACCACAATAAAAGGAATATTTGGTCATAGAGTATGTGGTGAAATAAAATAATACCAAGTCAAGGAAATGTTTTAATTTAAATAAAAGATAATGAAATGCAATACAAGGGAATTATTATAATGCATGTAGAATGCAATGCAAGGATAGATTTTAAGTGATTTAATTATAGGGTAAGGCAAGTGATTCAGGAAAAATTTTGTTTTTAAGTGAGGGTTCTCACACCTTCTCCCCTCTCCCCCGCCACCTTCTAGCCCTTCCCTCTCTCGACCACCCTCCCCCTCCCCCCAATGCGATCTGGGTCATGCGACCAAAGCTGATCGCATAACCAGATCTAGTCACGTGACCAAGGATGCACCGGGGCGAGAGAGAGAGTGGCCGGGGAAGGGAGGGGAAGAGGTGGCAGGGGAGAGCGGAGAATGAGAGGAGAGGAAGGGAGAGAGAGAAAAAAGAAAAAAAGAGGGACTACCCTCCGTTGGTGACTGGTGGCCGAGGGGGAGGGAGGGAAGAGAGGAAAGGAAAGAAAACAAAAAAGAAAAAAAAAGGAAAAGAAGAGGGAAAAAAAGAAAGTTTTTTTGTTTTGTTAAAAAGGAAAGTTTTTACACACCTCAAAATTTTTTTTTACAAATTCTACAATAAGTTATAGTAAAGTTTTAGATAATCATCTAAAAAACTCATTTACCAAATGAGGCCTAAGTTTAAATTTTAGTTTCAATATTTGGTGAAAATAATGTCATATTTTGACTTTAAAAAGTGAAAATTTTTCTTCTAAAGTGACATCTATGCATAATTTAAAATAGGTCCTGGAATATGTAATCTACTAATTTTTAAGGGGCATGTAGATAGAGAAAGGAGCTTTATAAACTCTAGAGGTGAAATATTGATAAAATGGAAAAAAAAGTAAAAGATTTTTTAGTTGTGGCTAATGGCAAGTACAAATATGGTGCATTTTTTAAAAAAATATTCAAGTATTTTACCCTACTATAATCATTTGTCAATCTTTAGGTTTGGGGAGGAATGGATTGCCCAACCTCGTGTATGTAGCTCCCCTAGATTCAGACTATTCTAAAATTGAATATTATATATATTTTACCATCATTTTTTTGTACTGTTATGTTCATATTCTTTATTGAGAATCTAGTCATACAGCTGCTTATCCTTCACTTAGGAGAAAGTTCATATTTAAGGTAAATTTAAATATTTAGATGGGTTAATTGCAGTGAATCATGTGGTGTGAGTTGGAATTTACCTTTTAATCTTATTTTTTGTGCCACTTTGAATTCTTCTATATGTGAACTTAAGATCCAACTTACCTTAAACATAAGTGTAAGGTTCTTTATTTAACTTTCAAATCCTCACCCTTAGTCTTTCTCCTTACAAGTTCTTCAGTCACTCATGAACTCATAATAATAATAATAATAATAATAATAAAATTCTTCTATTAGTCCACATATACATTTTGATACAAATCTGCCCAAAGGTATGAACTCGTATCCCACACGGCCCGAATCTAGACGAAGAAATCAAGTTAATTGTGGAATAACACTTGACCCTTCTAAACCCTAAGATTGCGAACCTTGAATTGAATTTTAACCCACAATCGAATGATTTAGTGAACCAATGTTGTTGGTAGAAGAACGCCACAACCAAGGTGTGTACTTGATTGATAAGTTCTAATTGAATAACTTAAGAAATCTCTCAAATATTCAAGAAGGGCTCTCTTGGAGCAACAGAAAAGTGATCACTCACATATTTTTAGAAAATTCTCAATAATAATAAACATTGGAAAGACTAGGCTATTTATAGCCTTACAATGACTCAAACCCTAATGTGATTTGGACTAAAAATCCAACTAACATTTGGCCTCTTTGAAGACTAATCTGGCAAAATATTAACTCTATAATTAAACCACTAAAACAGCAACTAAATTGACAATTAAACCCTTCACTTGACACTACCAATAAACAAAATCACTTACTAACAAAACAACTAACTAAACTAAATTGCTTCTACTCTTTATGAATGACAACAAGTTGTAGTAAAATAACACCACTAATTCAATTTGGAATAATCTTTATAGATTTGGAAGGGAGCCGATTCTTTATGTTTGTATCATTTCCCTTGTGCTTAGAGAACAGCAACGTTGGGAATAGATGAAGGATCACGAGCCAAGCTATATGCCTTTGGTCAGCCTCGGTTGCTTTCAAACAAAGACATTCGCCAAGACAGGAACCAGCTTGTGTATAACTTGTGGAAATTCCAAGTTGCACTTCAAAGCTCTCTTGTCAGCCTTTGGTCATGGATTTGCACATTGGGACTTTGATTGTGCAAAGGTGTAAAACCCATCACTAGTTGACATTGATTTGGATCATCTCACATGGACAAAATGGGAGTGTGACGGCCCCACTTCTCCCTAAGACGAACCAGAGGGTTGGCGGGCCGTCTGCCTAGCTCTCGCCAAGACTCACGCAAGCAATCTAACCCAAATCCTTGCGAAGAATATCCTAAACTATTACAATATCGCTTTCCTCCAAAATGGTCAATAACCAAACCACATTAACTTCAGAGATAATAGCATTTCAATATAGCCAATCGTCGACTCTTAAGAACCTTACGCGTTACAACCCAAGTCTAAAGTCATACCATCCCAAACATACAAGTTCATACAACACAAGTACGAACATACAAGCCGAATATCTGAATCAGGGATTTCACCTTTCCAGCTTCAAGTGGCAATCCAAAGCATTAAGTACACCTAGCTTAACGTATCTCCAATCCGATACATGACATAAGTAACATTAGACATTACAAATCGCAAAGCGAAGTTATAGTATTCATTTACATCCATAAGAAAATCTAAGTAAATTGTAAACCTCTCAATTTCCAGAACCTGTCAAGGAAAACAAATATACACGGTGAGCCAATAGCTCATGAGGCCAAGAAAACACACATGCACGCACGTTGTCCAAGTAGAACAATAAGGTTCAAGTAATTTACAATTCAAGCAAGGCAAGTAAACAGAAACAATTCAAGGATATAGGAGCTCTCAGGAGCTATTTTCCACTTGCTTTGCCACGACTTGATCCGAAACCCCCTCACGATGACCCTCCGTTATCCGGGTGGGTATTATATCGGTAGAAACTTTACTTATTACTCCCTCTGGCCAACATTCCACCCTCTCGGATCCGTAACCAAACACGCACGAAAAGGGCGATACTCGTTGAGTATGCCGAACGAGACCTCAAGAGATCAAGTTTTGATTTTTGAACACGCACGAAAAGGGTGATACTCCACGAGTATACCGAACAAGATCTCAAAAGATCAAGTTATGTTTTGTTGTTCCCTTGGCTTATCAAGCTTCTCGACCAAGCCCATGCCGGCTCGAGTTGCAAGATTGGCTAAGAGAATTTGGGCGTCCCCATAAGTCGAGGAGTTTCACTCCACCCGACAACACATCACGCACGACATGCATGGCAAGCATAACACGCACGACAACACGACATGTACACGAAAACGGGTATATTTTAGCCGACGAGGTTCACTCAAATCGACTTCGAAAACCAAGTTAATACAAGTAAAGTTCAAATAAAGGAGAGCGAGTGCGATAAAGTACACACTCGTCTCATCAAGTGATATTCACGTATATAAGCAGGTAAACCAAGTATACACGACAAGTCATGCACTTGACACTCACAATTCAAGAGTAATTGAGCGAGAGAATCATTAGTTGTCCCCTCCGGGATTTTCTTCAAGACTAGCTTGAGCACCTGAAGCAATTGACAAGTATTTTTCACTCATAATCACGCATTAATCAAGGAAGGAGTTACACTCATCCAGACTTGTCACTACCTCAAATCAAGAAGCTTAGCCACTAAAAAAAAAATAAAGGTTCAAAAGTGAGGTTTTATTAACACAAGAAAAAAAATAATTTCCTTCATGGAATCAAGTTTAAAGTGACCAATTATCATTAAAAAGGAATAACGGTTTTCAAAATTTCATTTTCTAAGAAATCGGCAAATTTCAGCTTTGCACGTCAAACTTAGAAAAATCAAATCTTGTACTCAGTAGGTCCAAAATTGGAAAACTTGGTACCATTGGAAACTACTTCCAGAGTATTAAAAGTTCCCAGAAGACACTTTTTCACAAGTGTAAGTGAAAGGCACTCAAATTTTTGACTCAAAGTTGGTAACTTGAATTACCAAAATAGATTTAAGTTGGTTTTTGGCCAACTTTGGAAATTCGGTAAAATTCACTTGTTTGGAACTAGCTTTTGAAATTTGGTACTCTTTTAGAGTTGCAATCCAAGAGTATAACAAAATGAAACGGAATGAGAAATGGAGTTTTGAATATTAAGATATGGCAACTCAAAGTTACCAAGATTCCCTTGTGAAACATGGGTTTTTCAAGCTCGAGTCATGAACTTTGGTAATTTATTTGACCCATGAAACGGTTCTCGGAATAACATCATAAGTGGCAGTATAAAACTACCATATAAGGGTTGTCCCTCTACCAAATTTCATAGGAAAATATACACGGGAAGTCACTTAACAAAATCACTCAAGTTTCCAAAATTTTAAGGCAAAGCTGCCTTGTATGTGAAAATTTCCTTTTCTAAACTTTTGACCAAGGAAAATCCTCTAAACATGGTTCATTTGCATAGAAAAGGTTTAAGGGTCATCCCAGAACAACATTTGTGGTGATTAACACCAAGAGATTTAATTCGCAAGTCTACACCGAGCCTTGCATCAAATCTGTCCAAAAATCAGGGTTTTCAAGGACAGAGCAGGTTTCCTATTTTGATCATAGATCACTCAAATTAACTAGGAATTTCGCATGGTTTATGGCGTTGGAAAACACATTCATAGAGCTATAATTTCACAGAAGAAATTACTTTGAAATTCGGCACACAACTAGCTCGAATTCGAGCCACAAGTTGCAGCCTCATCATTTTGTTCTTGTAAAACAGAGAAACAGGACAGCCAACTTAAAATGGTTGGTTCGGCTCACACACATGGAACCAGAATGTGCATTTTATACCGTCGGAAAGGTTGGGATGTCTAGTTTCAAATGCCACTGATGGCACTTAATTTCGACATCGGAGCACAGATTTATAGCCGAAATACGGAAGCTGGTCAGAGTATTACGGAAACAATTCCAGATTTACTAGCTTTGTGAAATCATTTTATTTGACCAACCAAATCTCAATATTTTTCAATGAAACTTTGTACACCACATATTTAACATATAAACATAATATACGAGTCATGAAACCCTCAAAATTCTACAAAAAGAGGTCCGATTAAAACAGGGCAAAACTGAACATTTTTGAACTATGCCTCACTTGAAGTCTAGACTAGCTAGGTATCTTCAATCTACTTATTTAAACACTAAACTAGCATTATATTCATCATCAATCATTTCATCAACCATCAATTCAAGGGTGTGAGTTCATAGAGCCCACCATCAAAATTTTCCAACGTGAAATAAAACGAATAACATGTAATTTTAGCAAATGGATCCACCACAGCAAATCTGTCATCGGCTAAACAAAATTTCCAGCAACTAAAGTGGTCCTAACACCGAACTTCCTTGATTAAATCAGTGGATTATGTACTCAAATCCAACATGCAGATGCTTGACCAACTGATTAACATTTCTAGCTCAAAATTAAGTTCAAACACGGCTATAATTATCTCCAAAATTCGAGAAATTTTCCAGCTATCCTCGGATGATCATGCATGCAGCAGATTTATATTTCATTTTATTTTCTGATTTAAACCCATTAATTAACTACATGCAGAGCTTAATTATCTTGTTATTAACTAGTTAATCATGATGCTAAGCTCAAAACAACAAAATTAAACCAAATAAAGCTGCATTATTCAAGTCAAGTTCTCGGCAGTCCAAACTTGCGCACATAACAGAATTTCTTTTCCTAAACCACTCATCCGGATGCTTAAAAACAACATGCATGTTCCTAGATGGCTTAATCTA
Organism: Coffea arabica; assembly: GCF_036785885.1. Taxonomy (NCBI): domain Eukaryota; kingdom Viridiplantae; phylum Streptophyta; class Magnoliopsida; order Gentianales; family Rubiaceae; genus Coffea; species Coffea arabica. Next base: position 43,767,413 of record NC_092329.1, read on the forward strand.
CTTGTTTTTGATTGGTTAAACACATAATTAAGCTCAGATTGTCACAAGTAAATGAATCAAGAGCTGCATTATCAATTCCTCTCTCGGCCGAAACATTTTTCTTCCAAACAGATTTTCCTTTTCTTCCTCATTTCATCATCCGAGCATATAATCCTCACATGCAAGTCCATAGCTTGCTCATTCAACCTCTGATTAACCATTTTCAGTCCAGAAAATTTACCTCACCCAAGGCTCACTTGCGCGTCAAGGAAGCTGAAGTTTTTTCCTCTCTCGGCCTCGCGTACAGGTTTGGTTCTGGTTGAAGCTGCAGCTGGAACTGATGAAATGCAGCTTGATTGAAGTTGAAAATGACCACAGCTAGGAGAGGGAAGGGTGTAGGATCGGTTGTTCTCACGCGGTGGTCTCCTGGTTTCTTCCCTCAGCTCGCGGACAGAACAGAAAATTTTTGCAGCTCGCGGTTTCTCCTCTTTTCTTTCCTCTTCGATACTCACGAGGTAAGTCTCTCTCTCTCGTTTGTTCTTGGTCCGAAACAGAATGGAGTTGTGGAGTGGAGTTGCGGTTTTGAGGGAGGTTGAGTGTATGGGAGGAGAAAGGAAATGTATCCGGCAGTAAATGGAAATGGTATGCGGCAGAAATGGAAGTGTTGATTCTCTTGTGATTGGCCGAATGGTGAGGTGATTGTGATGTTGTCCGAGAAATTTGTTTTGTGGCTGCATGATAATTTGTGAGGTAGTGGAGGGTAGTTTAGTCATTTCACTTGTCCTCTTAACCTCCACTTAAGTCCTTGATTCTAACTTAATTCCAAAAATTATCCCCAATTGTGATTTGGAACGCCTAATCATACACTAATCTTACAAGACTTTAATTATCGAAATTTTCACGCCTTAAGTATGTTTAGTATACTAGTATCATGTTTATCTAAAATTCATTGGTTTTCATCTTAACTCGAAAATTCCTATTAGCACTTAACGTTATTAACTATTTAAGTTAATTATTGAAATTCGAATAATTTATATCAAGGTAGAAGAATTAATCCGCTCAAGCAATATTAATTTAGCATAATGGAAACTAAGTACTTTAATATTTTATGTTGAGGCGATAAAATTATCCTAACTCCAGAGGTATTAATTTAGTCTAGCAAAACCAAGAAATTTTCACAACTTAGAAAAATTATATTATTTTCAGGGTTCCCACAGGGAGCAACTTATTGCATGGATGAGGCACTAAACAACTCGTGAAGGACAGCTTTGGAATTTTGCGTGACACACAAGTTCTCATCTTTTAACATATGAGTCAGCAAACAATTGAATTCCCCTTCATGAGGGTTACTCGAACTGGCACAAAATGAAGTTGACAAATTGAACACTTGGCCACCAACTTTTGGACGTGTGAATAAGCATGAAAGATCACCACTTTAGCTGGAATAAGCACTAAATCTAGTTGCAAGTTTTTCATCAAAGCTAAAAAATTTTGGATAGCTTTACAACCTACGAGAATAAAATAACCTTCAACTTGAAACAAATCAGAAATTGGATAAAGAAGCAAAGGAACATCATTAGCTAAATGGAAAGAAGGTATAGAACAAGATTTAAATGCGAAAAATCCTTTTGACACTTCATCATTCGTTCCACAAATTGATTCAACTTGAGGAAGCATTGCTGGCTTTTTACACTTTCCTTCAAAATCTGCATAAGAAATACATGTGTTAGGATGGAAATTATGCTCAAAAGAAGGTAAAGATGATGAATGAACCATAGGTAGCAAATGAGAATCAAAATCTAGAATTCCCCCTTCATGGTGAGGTTGAATTAATTCCCCATTGGTATGGACAGATTTGAATTGAAATTGTTCAATGAAGTGATCCCAAATAGATTTAACTCCTAAAAGACAAACTCCATGGAAACTAATGAATTGTACAAGTGACTTTGGAATGGAACATGGCATGACTAACTTCACTTGACGTTGCTTAATTTTCACAAAAGAAGAAACACTAAACAAAGGAAAGGTAAGCTGGTTAGGAAAGCAATAAGATCGCACATTCTCACTCAAAAGTAGCTCACTTGATTTTGCACTCAATTCATCAAAATTTCCCATCTCTTTTTCTAGCTCAATGCCCTCGATTGTTTCCTCATTAGCAACCTCCTCAACAAATGGTTCAATAGGATGAGATACTCCTTTGTTAGGAGTAGACTCGGCTACCTCCTCATTAAAAGACTCACTTTGATGGCATCTATTTGACTCCATTTGTTTTTTGTGTAGAAGATGTTGATATGTCTCCCAAAATGACTCCTCATGAGATGGTTCAACTCTAGGTTTAGGCCTAGGAGATGTTGAATGAACCTTCTTATCACCTCTTGTATAAATCGGCTTTAAAGAGGTAGATTGCATGGAATCCCTCCCCTTGAGAGATTCATTCTCACGCTTAGGTTTATGTTTGTATTCCCTCAACCTTTGTTCCCAATCTTCAAACTCGGTGTCCACATTTGAATCACTAAACTCATTTAAAGGTTGTTTCCCTCTAGATTTCTTAGGGGAACTCTTTGATGAATCCAAATGATCCATTCGCTCATGTAGGGATTCAATGTTAAGGTCGAACCTCCTTTGAAATTCTACCCACATAGCATCCATTTTTAGTGCAAGTTGGGCAATGGTAACCTCATTTTCATTCGCCATGTTTAAACCTGCAAAACAACAAACAAGTGAATAGGAAAACACCTCACTCACGTGTTTCACTCATGCTCGTGTATCACTCAAGTGTATTTTAACACTCTAGTGATCTCACCAATCACTTCTCAAGTCTCTTGATTGCCTCTCTTGAAGAAATCAGAATTTTCTGAAAGAGATTCAATCAAACTTTCACCAAGCTTCACCAAGAATGTAGCGATTATGGGCTGGAGTTTCTGGAGGGTAGTAGCTGATATATATTGACTTGAAAAGGACTAAAAACGAGCTAGAAATTGACCAGGTTTGGCCGCTAGACTCAATATTTGGAAACTTTTGGACCTTGACTAGTGACTCAAATTAGGAAACTAGGAAATTAAGTGGAAGCCAAGACTGATTTGGACTACCTTTGTGACCCTTTAGATGCTATTTATAACCTGGAATGACACCTTAAGACACAATTTAGGTGGCTGGACAGATTACACAAACGACCAAAACAAAAACAAGGGAACGACAGAAATTTTGGAAGCCTAGAAGTTACTCTACCTGAAGTGCTCCTTGGCTGGTGTTTTGGAAGTTTAATCAAGGTTCTTGGGTTTGTTTTTTGGAAAGTAGCTGCTGATTTGAGAAGGTTTTCACGTGTGCAAGGATTTGACAAATTTGAATTTGGTAGTTGAGTGTGACTAGGAATTGTTTTCAATCCCAAGTCTACTTGGTTTCCCAAAATCAGATTGCTTTCTTGTTTTTACTTCAAGATTGATCCGAATGTGTTTCTTTCTTTTCTTGCGTTTCTTCTTTATTTTTTTCCACACAAAACAGATTTGTCCTTTTTTTTCACTTTAGATCAAGGCTCAAAGAACCAGATTCGGTCTCAAGTTATGCACAAGATTAGTCTCAACTTCCTTTGTTCAAGAACAAGAACTAAGGTTTGTCCAAGGTTCAAGATTTGATCAACTTTGATTTCAAGAATTCAAGAACCCTAGATTGTCAACCCAAGACTTCAAGATTTGTCCAAGAAATTCCAGAAATTCAATCATGAAACTTCAAGACTTTGGTGTACTTCCAAGAAACAAGAGAACCAACCACTTATGATTCAAGAAACACAAAATCCAAGTTGTCAAGAAAACCCTAGATTAAATCTCAGATTTTCCAAGAAAAACAAAGACCAAAAAATTTTTTTTGGATGAACAGTAATGGTGAATAGTAAGCTATAGTAGCGATGAACAATATCAATTTTTTTTACTCTACTCGATTTCAAGACTCAAGAACAAAATCACAAGAACCAACAAGATCAAAACACAATGTAAATAGATTTGGAAGTTCAGGCAGCAAGCAACAAGACACAAAACAACAAGGAAAACCACGAAATCCTAGTGACTCTAAGAGTGTAAGACACGACCAGAATTTATAACAAGAAAAACTTACTTGACACGAACAAGATATACATGAATTCGTCAACTAGCTCTAATTACCAAGCTGATACGAACCCTCGAAGGTGTGAACTCGTATCCCACACGGCTCGGATCTAGACAAAGAAATCAAGTTTGCGAAATAACACTTAACCCTTCTAAATCCTTAGATTGCGAAGCTCAAATTGAATCTCAACCCACAATCGAATGATTTAGTGAACCAATGTTGTTGGTAGAAGAATGCTACAACCAAAGTGTGTACTTGATTGATAAGTTCTAATTGAATAACTTAAGAAAACTCTCAAGTATTCAAGAGGGGCTCTCTTGGAGCAAAAGAAAAGTGATAACTCACATATTTTTGAAAATTCTCAATAATAATAAACATTGGAAAGACTAGGCTATTTGTAACCTTACAATGACTCAAACCCTAAAGTGATTTGGACTAAAAATCCAACTAAGATTCAGCCTCTTTGAGGACTAATCTGGCCGAATATTAACTCTATAATTAAACCATAAAACAGCAACTAAATTGACAATTAAACCCTTCACTTGACACTACCAATAAGCGACATCACTTACTAACAAAACAACTAACTAAACTAACTTGTTTCTACTCTTTATGAATGACAACAAGTTGTAGTGAAGTAACACCACCAATTCAGCTTGAAATAATCTTTATAGATTTGGAAGGGAGCCGGTTCTTCATGTTTGCATCACATTTGGTTGTGAAATGATATCTGAATCTTGAAAACCGCCCCTACTACCTTTTGGCTTTAGGTGAAATTTATTCTCGTAAACTATAGTTGTTTTTCATTTATTTTTTTCTCTTCTTACTCTTTTTATTTCTTTATCTCTCTTCTTTTATCTATTTCTTAATCTTCATTGTCCAACTCTCTTTGGCCACTTCCAAGCTATTATAGTATCACCAATAATTGATCAATCAGAAGCTCTAGTTTTATACATGTATCTAAATAATCTAAGTTTTAGATGTGTGGTTTGTGACATAAATTACGAACTAACAAGAACCTACGACAAAAGTAACACAAGATTGCATGATTAATTATTAGTAATGAAAATTAACAAAAAAAAATATACAACAAATCAAAAGAATGAGTCAAATAAACTTTAAAATGCTAGATTCCTAATACAATAAATAAACATTGTTTGTATAAAATAATTTTTATTTTAAAATTAAAATACTTGAATAAAATTGTAACAATTAATGCTTCTGATTAATTAACTATTAATACTAATATATTCCTTAGTTGTGTAAGAGAGAAAGAGAACAACAATAAAAAAAGAAATAAAGAATGAGAGAGAAAGGAAATGAAATGAAGAAGAAGGGAGAAAAAAGAAAATGAGTACAAAGTGTAAAAATCAAAAGGCAATTTTATTGGAAAGGGTTTAAATGACTTATAAAATTCATTTGAGAGGAGCCGTAAAGTGCAACAACAATGATAATTCAAGGGATCAAATTACAATTAACACCAACTCCTTTCGTGGGTATATTCAAAAAAAAAAAAGAATTGAATCTCCTTCCCAAGGGTATTACACTTGGATAGACTACATTTTCAAAGACCTAATGGCTCAAATTGTGCTACATCATTTCACCAAGTGGTATGGCACAATCTGAGATATTAGGTTTGAAAACTGATTCTACCCAAGTTTTGGCCATATTTGCCTTCTAATTGCTAAATGAAATATTTTCTTTTCACTAAGCGGTTAGTGAAGCCAGTTAAGCTACGGAGATGTGGTGTGCTACAATTGATACCAAACATTGAGTAAACTACAATTGATACCAAATGTTGGCGGTGAGGGGGGAATACTACAATTACCCCTCTTTAGATAGATAGATGATTTCTTGATTCTATCAAAATTATCAAGATTTCAGTTTGGATCGATCCACCTCATTATGTACTCTCATAGTGGTGGAGCTAGGACATCATGATGAGATGGTGCAATGGTCAATTTTAGTATAAATCATGCTCTTAAATTTATATAAGAAATACACTATGTACTTTGATTTGAGTGGCCAAATCCTTTTTCCCCATTAATGTGTCGTCAATGTTTAATTTAGAATAAGTTCAAAATTTTTGTTAGAGGAGGTAATCAATAAAAAAATATTTATAAAAATCAATAAAAAAATCTTATTTTCTAGGGTTCCAATGTATAATGAGGAAATATATAGATGTTCAGAGGATAATCTATGTATAGAAAGAAATTTTTTAAAATCTAGGGGGAGTAATGCAACTAAAGAAGAAAATTTTATAAAATTTAGGGGGTGAAAATATAATACAAACTTAAAAAATTTTAAAAAGTTTTAAGATCAATATATAATTTTATCAAATTTGAGAGAGGAGGGGCAATTGCCCACCCTCAAAGTGGCTCCGCCGCTGTACCCTCCACCACTTAGCTAGGGAACAACACATCCATGTGATCATAAGGATTCCGTTTACATGCAATTTCTAGGGCATATATATAGGACATCCCTTATATTTTTGTGAAAAACTCTTGAGCTCCCTCGTAGTTTCTCAGATAAACATCACTTCACTTGTATAAAAAAAAAAATTGCAATTGTAATTCTTACCATTTGGACACTTTACCAAAATATTCCCCAAAGTTTTACCGATGACATTTTTTATTGCTAAAGTTTTCAATTTTTATCATAGTGCTCCCCAGAACTTGAACGAAATAAATTTGGAATAAAATTTTCTCAAATTTGAACATAAAAAGACAATTCTAAAAGAACTTGGCAAATTGCTGCAACAATAAAATAAAAGACTTAGGATCATCCAAGGTTCACTTTTCATTGTTGTCAAAAAAAAAATTCAAGTTTTGAAGAAAAAATTGGAAATTGGAAGTTCAACTTCTATCAGAATGGAAATGAGAACTAGCTGAAGATTGATTTATAATGGAACTTGAAGATATCAAATTATATTCATTATTTTGATTGGGGTCTACGAGACTTTCATATGACTATCACCGTTAGCAATTACCCATAGTCTTTCAATTGTTCATTGCGTTTTGAAATTGGAAGTATCACCGACCAAATTCTACTAATTGCCCATTTGTTGGCAAAAAATGAAAAGCATTGTCGACTAGATCACTTTTCACTAAAACATCAGCAATAATTGTAGTGGGGTACCAAAACCTCAAAAACTAGGATGGTTAATCAAACTTTGCCCCCACCGAACAAATGGGTTAGCCGTACTATATCACCCTCAATTTTAGGTATATACTCTTTACCCCGTCAAGTTATTAGAGTTAGCGATTTTTAATGGAGAGGTATGATGTCCTCTTTTTATGTGGCTGGAATACCCTTGCAGGGTAAAGTGCATAACATAAATTTCTATGATAATATAAAGTCTAACCGCATAGAAACAACGGATAATTGCAAAAACCTCCTTTGAGGCTTCTAATAGTTGCACTCACCTCTTTGAGGTTTTGAAAATAGCACTAACCTCCCCTAAATTTAAGGTTTTGATAGCAGATTCAGCCTATGTCAAAGAAAATACCATTACAAAAATCTTTTGAGAAGTGAGATAATAATTTTGTTCCATTTGTACCCTTTTTGTATCTTGTGAGGTTGTGATAGTAAAACATGGAAATAGTTAGTGAAACTGAAGAGGATATAATGGCAAAGAGAGCAAGTGTAGTAGCAATAACTAGAAGAAGTAATGAACACACGTTCAAAAATCTGAGGTTCTAAAGCATATAAAGTGTACAATCAGCTCCAAAAACTCTCCTTTACTAAAGAAACATTTTGTAATAAGTTGAAATGACAAAGGATTGCTTACTTATTGTTTTCTAATTGCCGCAAATTTTTTAACAAAAAAAATTCTTAGACTTTGCCTTGATTAATACTTTCTTTCTCATTCCGTTTCATGAATGCGTAAGATAAAGTGAGTTCAATCAAAACCACCAGAACTTATTCTCATATGGAGTTTTGTCCGGAGGTTTCTTTCCCCTACTTTTTTTTTTGCTTCTGCTTCTCTTCTATGTAAATAATATACAACTTGGATTGTTCTCTCAAGTATTGTTAATGACAAAATAACGTCATATTAGAGTATCAATTGGTGCCATTTTGTGGCAATTGACGTTTTGTAAGTGCACTTATAGTGTCTAATCAGGCAAGAAATAACTGTTAATCTTGTTTAATTAGTTATCCTGAACTTGTTTATTGCCCTAATTTTTTTTGCCCCAAACTTGTTTACTAACAACCTTAAACTCTAAGGATATATAAGTAAATTCACCCTATCCTACGTCAGTTATAGGCCCCAAATTCTTGTTGGGGGAGGATAGTGCTTTTTCAAAACCTCAGAGGTGGTGAGTGCAACTGTCACAAACCTTAGGGGAGGTTTCTGCAATTATCCCTAGAAACAATAAGGGGTATAGTGCAATTAATCTACCATTTTCAACATTTCAATTTAATAAATATGAACCAATTGTACAGTTATAATGTTATTTATAATGCTTCAAGCCAATTTACATTTTGATAGTACAAATTCTCATAGATTTGTGTGAAATAAATTTCATAGAATTCTACTACAACAACATCATTTTATTAAAAAAAATTATGAATCTTATTTTTATAATTCTACTTTTTAGATATAACTAGTACTGGTTGCCTTTGTTAACTTTTGTTCACAATAATTTGTAATAACCTCATTTACCATAATGTCTTTTGAAATTTTTAATGTTAGCCTTCAAAGAACAACTTAGGCTCCGTTTGATAACACTGAATCTGAATACTGAAATAATTAATTTGCTGAAATTTAAGTACTGAAAAGAGATATATGAATGTCTGAATCTTAATGCTGAATCTATTTATACTATTTGATAAATAATCATAACTTAATGCTTAATAAGCTAAATTGTACAATTTTGCCCTTCTATCTTTTAATCCAAAAAAGGAAATAGAACCTATGATTTAATTAGCTTAAAATTGTTAGGTATGAAAAAGACAATATTTATTTTTAAATCAAATTAATATAAAAGAAGAAATATATTATGCAAAACATTAAAAGAAACATTACAATCCAATAATTCATATAACATCTAAATTCGACCTAAAAAATTTGGAAATGATTGTTTGAATAGAGAATATCATATTGTTTTGTTTAATTAGATAAGGATTTTGAATAGAGAATATTAGGTTATTTAATTAGATAAGGATTTTGAATGTAATTAACAAACAGTGATAGATTTGGTAGATAAGATAAAGTAGTTGAAGTAAATCTCTTGATTCTTATCAAATTAAGCATTCAGTTACGATTCTTGTGCTGAAAAAAATACATACAAATTCAGCACCACTTAATAAGTTCAGCAGGTGAATTTTTATTTATCAAACACCCAAAACCTCTTAATGTCTGAATGAATTTAGTTTCAGCACTTTTTTATGTTGTCAAACAGACACTTAGAATAGAGTTGTATAGGATATTAACAAACTTGGTTTCAACAAAATGTTATAGGCAAAGTTTTATCACCAAATATTTGGCTTCACATTTTGCTAAAATTCATGTTCCAAAAGAGAATATCGAATGAGATATAAACAAAAAATGTGGTTTTATTTGTGTTAAAAGACATGGTTTTGCTTTTAATACTTGGAATATTTACTGCAAAGTAAGAAAAAATGTACTTATTAAAGCAAAACATTTAACCAAATAACAAAAATTGCCTTCGCGCAACTAATAATATCTTCTATGATGAATTACAATTATTTTAAAAGTACGTAAGAGTTTTGATATTTAAAATCTTTGAGGATGTTGTATACCTAATTTTGTAAAGTGTGATTACCTTCAAACCATGGAGGGTGGGAAGGAGGAATATGATGATCAACTCTAAGGATATCAAAGTCATTTACTACTTTTTTTACAGCGTTATTTTTGTTAACATCTGATTGGTCAACTGGAAGGGAGGGCAAAGATGTAATTTCGAAGTTGAGGGTCATACAATATGGCTACCCCATATGTTTAGAGGGCCAAAGTGTGACTAACCCAAATTAGAAATGCTTGGCATGGTACCTAAAGCTTGAGAGCCAAAACTGGCAATTCTCCTCTCTAGAGTTTTATTTCAAATTTTAAATTCTACCACTTCCCCAAATCTGATCCAAAAGACAAGGACATTTCAATACTTTTCATCGAAATCTATATCCCTAGGATAGCTAGCATGAAACAAAATTGAAAACCATCAAACCATAACAATAATAGCTAGAAACATTAAAGAACATGTAGCGTGATTCATTGATTTGTGTGAAACAAGTATACATCCATCCTTTTCTCTCTAATTATCAGCAATATTTCCGTGTCTCGAGGCAATCTTCAATGCATATCAAAAAACCCAACTGGCCAGATGTGATGTTCTTGAATCTTGACCATTACTAGTCTAATTTGAATCCAACCCGTGTGCTATATGAGGAATGCTGTTAAGTGTTCGTCCACAAATTTTGCAGGAAATCAAAATGAGTTGAAAAGAGTACGCACTTGTTGGAAGTCTACTTGAGCCTACCCCACAATAAATACTCAATGTCGATTCTACCGTGAATTCCATGTGATTAAGTAACCATCCACAATACAATACAACTAGAGAGGTAGTAAAAAATATTGGAATTTGGTGTCCTATGGTTGGCAACTGGTTGGCAACGAAATAGACACCATCATTGACATTTCTAATAGCTTTTAAGGCTTTGGCATAAAGAAATGGTTCAAGTGCTTGACTGTATTTCCTTTTGATGATAATGTTGATGATGGCCCTCCATTAATGCATTTACTTCAGAATTCGACTATTAGAAAGAGATTATCTGCGTCAAGAAAAACTCCTTGGTTGAGTGGGAAAAAAGAAAGAGAAACTGGTCGACCCCTTCCACGTATTTTGTCACCCCATCATTGACTACTAAACACATGTAAATCCAGATTTCAACTAATTTATTTAATGTTTTGCAAATATATCGATTAGGATTAAAATTTGCATGAAGAATTATGCATAGAAATTTGAAATGGATAAATTTTATATACACCGATAATGTATATACTATCACTGTTAGATTCATGACACATGTACAAAAGTTGAATTTCAAATTCAAATTTTGTATAATTGTCAGTCATCCAAGACTGACAATATATACACTGTCAGTGTAGGAAAGATTAATCCATTTGAAAGAGTAATTGTGAAAAAGAATGAATAACATGCCTGTATGAAGTTTAATAAGTCCGACCAAATTTCTGGTCTCCAAAAGCAAACCCTGGTAGGGGTCGAATTTCATAAATAAGTTTGTGTACCACAAATAATTAGCACAAGCACGGCTTGTGGGGGATCTGATAAATGTACAAATTTCATCGATAGAATCAAAATAAATATTAAGCATATAAGTGCCATAGAATTATTGAACATGGATTATAAGACTTATTAGTACACGAATAAATTATTCATGTTGCTAATTTGTTTCTGCCATCTAAATACATTTTTAGGTAAATGAAACATTATCATTGCGACAAACCAACAAGTACAGCACAGAAACATGTGATAGAAAAGGTGTCCAACATTATAAGATACTCCCTTCGTCCCACTTTGATAGTTCTGAATTCCTTTTTCATCTGTCCTAAATTGTAGTCTACTTTCCAATTGAAAAATGTAGTTGTATTTTAATTTTCCCAAAAATACCCTTATTCAATGTAAGTTGTTGTTACTATAAACCTACCCCATTTAATGAGAGTTGATTCTTTTTTTACCATCAATTCAAATTCCCATAAAATTGTACCTTATTTAATGTGAGGGTATTTTAGAAAAATAGCAATCTAAATTTATTTTTCCAACAAAGTTAACTATTTTTTCTTAAACTGTGTGAAAAAAGAAACAGAACTATCAAAGTGAGACGAAGGGGGTACTAAACATATGGCTTCAGTTGTCTGAAAACGGTGTATGCATCGCAAAATGTACCAAAAAGATATGGTTAGACGGGAACATTATGAAATACTTATGGACACCATAATTACGATACCTTTCCTTACAATATTTGAGCAGGTTGGTATGTACCATTATGGCACCATATATGACCGAATATTTAAGTATTGAGGTGGCCAGCACTGTCCCCCTATTAACAAGCCTTGTGTTGGAAATGTTCAATACCTTGTCCAACATTTGGCCGCACCTCATTTATGTGTAGAGCGTCTATTGAAAATGATGGCTACCTCCACCTGCAGCTAGCCTTTGAACTGGCAATGTACTTGTGTATTCTTCTCACGCAGCAATGCAGCATCATGTTTGGCAACATGGTTCTATGTTGCCGGAGGAATGTCTAGTTCACCGACTTAGTCACACTTTGGGAAACTACATTTAATTGGTTTTTTTTTAACACATAAAATTAATACATAGAGCCCATTTGGATTGCAAGTTTATAGAGTTTATATATATATATATATATATATATATTGTAATGATGTGCTGTATGTAAAGTAAAATAATAATTGAAAAATGTGTTGAGAGATTTTTTTTGAAAAAACTCGCAATTAATTTTGTGAAACATATTCCTTGATCTTTCCAAGAAAATGTCATGAAGTTCAAAATAATTGGATGCCCTTTTATCATGCATTTGCCTCTAATTCTAAATTTGGCTTTGATATAAATGTGATGGGAAATTGGGAATCTCTCAACATTTGAATATTTTTCTAAGAAACATAAATGATAGGCTACCTGTCAGGCTATCTTTGTATTCAGAATTATGTAATTATTTTTGAATACAATTATGGCTCTTCATTTAGAACTCTGCACATAAGATGTGCATAAGTAAAACAGTGCATGTAAATAACTTTTATTGTTTCGGAGTCATGGCAAAATTTATTTTCAGAGTTGAGGCACACTACTATTTCCTAGCATAAAAGTACTACATTTCGCGTCATATTGAATTAAGTATTATGGATAAATGAAAATTCACTCTATTTAAACATCAGTAGTTATTTTTTTTCTGGCCGAAAGGAGGTTATGAGTATCTATTGCTGCTCTTTGTAATCATCAGCTTGTATATGTAGCTATATCTATGAGTTCATTTTCATATGGTTTAATTACATCTACCTCCTCTAAGGTTTGGCCAAATTACAAAATCCACCCTGTGATTTGGTCAAATTACAGTCAAACACCTTGAATGACAAAAATGTATCAAATGCCCCCTCACATTAATTGCTTGTAGAAATGATGCTTGCATCAGGAATATATATATATATATTTTTTTTTGAAAGCCCCAAAATACCCTTTGCAAATTAAGTTGATCATATTTACCTCCGTTGAAGTTTGTTCAAATCATATTACCTCCCCTAAAGTTTCTCCAAATACTAAAATTAACCCTATAGTTGGTCAAAAATTAGTCCAATGCCTTGAATAGCCAAAGACACACTAATATAGAATCAAGAATAAAAATTTAATATATTATGGATAAAATATCATAAAAGTGTAGCTAAGTGATATTATCACCAAATTACATATCTAAATGTACTAGATGATTGTTTTATAGAAAAAGTGAATTGAAAGAGTGTGGTAGTTGCTGAAACAAGCCACGGGCAATAGGGAGGTGGGAGGGAGGGGTGGAGAGGATTCCTCAATTTTCTCTTTAATTTTTCATTTCTTAGTAATTAGAAATTTTTTAATTTTAATTTGGAATTCAATCTTTCTTGGATCACATTAAGCAAATTTCTAATGAGTAAATGGCTATTCAAATGGTTAAATTACTTTATAGTCAAACCATAGTGTTTTTTCTATAATTTGAACAAACTTGAAGAGAGGTAGAAGTACTTTTTGAAAAGGGCAATTTTGTCATTTCATTACTTCTGTCAGTTGAATTTTGATGCTATCACAAACACGAGGGTTACTGTAATTGGTCAAACTATGGGGTTTGTTTGGTAATATGCTCAAACCTTAGGAGAGGTAGATGTAATTAACCCTTTTAATATTTGCTCGTGACTATTGCATCACATTTATTAGTTATACTCTCATGAACTTTTGAAGTTTTACAAAGCCTTTCAATTTGCACTCATTAACACATTTTAATATTGTAAAAGGGGATTTTTCTAATGAGTACCATAGACTCGTTAAGATATCAAAATTATACGTGATTTATTATGTAAATGCATGCACTTATGTTTATTACTTTCCACATTTAGATACTTTCCTAAATTAATTTCACTGTTATGGAAAAATAACACTTGAAACTATTTTAATGAGTGCTCCAGGACATGGCGCTGATTAGCCAAACCCTTTAAAATATTGTAGGCGGCCATCTTTATTACAATTTTTATATCATGACAGCAACGTATAGTAAACCTCTATATAAATCAATCACGTCTGTCAAATAACAATTTTTCTTGGTTCTGACTCGAAGCTAATGAGTTAAATTAATAACTTTAATAAAATAATAAGGTAATAATTTTTTGAAAAATCTTACATAACCCTTTGATCCCATTCATATCATAAATTAATAATTTGCTATAATTACATATCATATTTTCCTAAAATATGAGCCAATAAAGTTTTGGACTTGAATTCTTATATTGCAATAAGAAATTATGAAGAATAATTGATGTTTTGAATGTTTCCTTCCACATAGCATACCCCAGAGCTACTATATGATCCTTAGCTTCATCAGTTCTATACGTACATTGAAGACATTAACAAAACTAAATTATACTTGCAAAAAATTATATTTTTATAAAATAAAATAAAACTTTAGTTGATTAAGTAAGTGTTTTTTTTGAATTGTAAGTACACCACGATAAATTAATTAATTAATTAATTTATCGATTAATTAATATGTCTTTAAATTAATAGAATTTGTATGGTTCCAAGATTATTAATTTATAGAGATTTTACTCTATACATTCATTAACTACACAAAGAATCCATCCATAGCTTATTCTTTAGAAATAAATCACCATTTAATTACAAGGAGGAAGGGTAATTATTAACATAAGAAGATTTGGGGAGAGATAAGATTATGCAAATTAATGTGATTTGGAATGATATTAAAATTGTAATGTAGTACAAATACCTTTGCTTGTAAGTGGGTTAATTCTACTTTGTACTTTTCAACTATGTTCAAATTTTGACTTTGATCCTTAAATTTTAAAATGAGATTTTACACTTAAATAAAATTGTTGATGGAAGTGGAACAATTTTACACTTAAGTGGGACAAAATTTTTGTCTTGGAGACTAAAGTGGAACCAATTTTATACTTTAGGGATTAAAGTAAGATCAAGTACAATTTTCTATTTTAGAGTTTAAAGACCAAAAAAGAAGTCCCGGTATTTTTAAGGATACAGAGTGGAATTAACCCCTCGTAGGCTGTGACTTTAAATAACATGCTTTATTTGGGGATCTATTAGAAATCCTTGTACTATATAAGAATGACTTTAGGGCAAAGGTAGTCTTTGGATATTAATGGCAAGGGTGGGGCTATTTTGGGAATGTGAGAGTGTTTGAAGTGCAATTGGAGTATTGAATACGAGTCATTATAACTAATTTGGTTTTGTTCTAATTACTTAGACATTCTTTCAAACATTTAAAGTTAGGGATAAGTTGATATGTGATAGTGTTCGATATCTGATTGAACATTGGGCACAACTAAATTCAGCTTGTGTTTTAGTGGAATTACATGAAGGCCTTTCTAATTATTTAATTGTATTAACATCCAAATCTCTTAATTTCCTAGGTCTTTCTTATCAGTTATTTGCAAACTTATGATATATAAATGTTAAGACACAATTAATTGATGCTAATTAGTAGAGAAGTTTGGTTTCTTGGCTATTACCATAGTAACCCCCATCTATTTAAATTCATTTCATTTATTTACAACTTTGTTCCACTACAATCATGCAGCCTATTGAATTCGGATGTTGCTACATTAGTTACACCTCCTCCTCATTTTGCAACACCTTTCTCAATAGGTATGTTTTCTTTAGCCAATCTACTTTTTGGCTATAAGAAATTTGTAATCTTGCAAGTTGCATGTGAAATAATTTTTTTAGTATTTTAATTCAATTATTCATATTAGATAGGCTTGATAAGGAGGAGATCACATATGTTAATTATTATTTGTGGTTTAAAATAAGTTTATCATCATAAATTTTCCCATTTACAGATTGCATCTACTTCTTTTGTTGTTTTAACTATTAGTTATAGTAATTTTCAAATCGTTTGCTACTTTATTGACGATTCCATTTAGGCAATTTTTCACTTCATTTGATTTGCCAATATGCTTAATTATTTACTTAAAACTATTTGGCTGTAAATCTAAAGTATGTACTTCATTACTTTTAATTGTTTTCTTGAATTGAATGGATTAAGATGGTTTAGTACCTTTTTGAGGCAATATTCCTCTAAATTAGCGTGTTAGTTGTTGTATGTCATTACAACTAGCTCAAAAACTGATATTTTGTTATTGTAACCCCCTATCAAGAAGGAGATACTTTGCTATATATTCTAAATCATACAATAAATCATAATTGATTGATTGGTCAATGTGTAGGCCTTGTGATAATATGTCCTTAAAATCAATATAAATTCAAGAATTTGGCTTGCAAGAACCGAAATTCCACTAGCGATGATTTTTTCAAGTATGCTAATTGTTCAAATCTCACTTATATGACAAGATAATGTGGTGTATTGCCCTCATATCAAGGTCAAATTCAAACTAAACAACATATTTTAATATCCCTAAAGTGCATGAGCAGATATAAATAGGTCTTTTATTCTACTAGGTTAGACACAAAGTGGTTAATCGTATCTTATAATTATGTTTCATTGCATATTATATTTTTGACTCAATATGTAACTTATGATTTTTTTGTTTAATATCACATAATAAAATTTTCATACTTCAATTCTTATAGTACAAAATACCAAATAATAATTATTAACTAGTTTTAATTACAGGCACTAAACTCTTGCAAGTCACGCGGGCTTTTCCCCCCAATACAAACTATTAAAGTAGGCCAGCATCTTATAAACCTTACACAAGCTATAATGTACAATTTGCTGTTTAAGGTCCTTGAACTTTTATGAAAAGTTATACTCTACCGTCCACTGTCAAAATTTCCTATATGGCCATCACATTTTGTTTGGCAAATCCAAATCGTAAATTGGCATCGATTAGAAAATTGATATTTAGGTGAATCCTTTATCCTATTTCACAATTACCTCCTAGGAGTTCCCTTAAATAAGTATAATCCTCGAGACCTTGGATTGAGAAATTAGATCACTTATAAGTTTCTTTGAAATGACTTTGGCGCACAATCTTATTAGTTTGACACTAATGAATTACATTTACAACATATTAAAAAGAAATTAGATTTAGTGACTTTGGTATATCTAATAATGATTTCATAGACAATTGACTTTGGTAAATCTAAAAAGAAATTAGATTTAGTGACTTTGGTATATCTAATATTATATTATCCGTACATTTCTTAGACAATTAGTGGGAATCTTTAATAATGATAGTATTGGTTCTTATGGCAATAATTTCAAGTGAATGCTATAAGAGCGCATTTTTAGCACAAGAAGATAATAAAAGGGTTCTCTTTAAATAAGCATAGTGGTTTTCTTTGAAAATCTTGTGATTTAGTTGTTTATTAAAGGAAATTATGTTTTAAATGTACCATGTGTTTTATTAAGTAACTAATGAGAACAACTATGTTTTCAAAATGTAAATGTTTTGAGAAAAATAATAATTGTATTTTGAGATAGTGAAATCCAATTTTTAATAGTCAAGATATTTATATATTTGTCCAAAAACAATTTTAGTTAATCTGTAGTGATTTTCTCCTAGTAGAAAATAGTTAGTTTTTGTGTCAAATATTATAGTTAGTGTTACAAAACAATTAGGTAAGACTGATTCTAGAAGATAGGAAAATTCAAGTGCAAGTTGGTTTCTTTGTTTTCTTTGATAGCTGATTTCTTAAAAAACAAAAGAGAAAAGAGAATAATTTTCTCATGAAAGGAAGGAAATTTGGACAAGTGAAGGAAATCCAAAGCGAAAAGGGAAAAGAATGAGGAAGTAAGAGACTTAGAGTTGGATGGTAAGTAGAAGGAAGGAAAAGGAAACTATCTTCTTAAAGGATTTGGTAATTTGTGTCTTGCCTTGATATCTATAAATACCCTTAGGTTTGAAGCTTGAAAACTTTTATTCTCTTTTGAAAATCAGAAATTTTGTGTGAATGAGAGAAAGAGGGAGGTTTGGCTGAAGTTAGGGAGAAAGAGTTAAGAGCAATAAGGTGTTCAAGAAGGAGAAAGGAAGGAAAACAAGAAAGCTATTTGAGGTTCCGTTCTCGGGCCTTGTACACATCGCCCATCGCATTATGAGAGGGGGCAAAGTTGGCCATGCCTGAAGTCCTTACCTTAACCGCAAGGAGGGGTTCTCTAGTCTTCTTATAATTTAAGAATTTGAAATTTATTGTTTTGGATTTAGAATAACCCTTAATCATTATGCTCTTGTCCTAGGAAATTCATTCAAAGACTTTTATAAACACTAAACAAGAAGAATCTATGAAGTTTGTATCAAGAAAATAAAACTAGGGTTTCACTATATGCGGTAACAAATTTCTAGAATTTATTGAAAACCCTAGAGTTATCCGATTTGCATGCAATCTTTTAGAATTATGAGATTATATATATATACTATATGCATATTAAATTTCAAGTAAAAATATGAAGTCTTGGTGGGTCAGATTTTTATATCTCGTTGTAAATCTGGTCTAGTTTGACAGTTTTGCATGGGAGTCATGTTTTGACTAAGGAACTCATTCTAAACCTACAATTTTTCAAGAGAACATGACAAGAATATTTTGGATATGTTCACATTTTAGTATATCATCATTTTCCAATTTTTCAAATGTCTTTAACATATTTCCTAAAATTAAAAATATAGTTTCCTATTCTATCCAAACCTGTGACGGATTTTGGTAACTATGGTTTTGGTGGTTAAATTAACGTGTTTTTGGAAAATTTTTGTGAGATATGGACCATGAACTGAAATTATTATAGATATATTTTGAATCCAAAATTATTCAGAATTTAAAATTGAATTTAAGGCCTGTTTCTAAATGGTTTTCATTGCAAGTCATGTCTGGAAATCTGTTTTGACAGTCTGGTTTAATGTCATATTTCAAAAAATCAACTTGATAGGAAACTCAGGTTTGAATGAAACTTGATTTGTTTGAAAATAGGTTCTGACTAATATATATGTGTATCAATTCTAGATGTCAAATGTATTTCTACAAGCCACGGTGATCTTGCAAATATGGTATGAAATAAAGTCCTATATCTAGTTGTTGTCTGCAATTGATGACTATTTTTGGAAAAGGAAACTCATTTATTTGAAAAAGTTGTCTTTACAAGAATTGTAAGATTTTGAGTCTAGTTTCTGATCGTTCTCTAGTTTTTGAAGTTAGTTTGTAAATCATAAGATATGGTCATTTTACTAGAATTTGGTCAATCTGAAAATTTCTTTGTGTAAAGCAAAAGTGGTATAGGGACATGGAAATTTTACCAATGCTTTTGAAAAACAAACCGGACCGGCCGGTTTCAATCGGTTAGATAGTGAACCAGCCAAGTCTCCGATCCGGTTCATTATTAGTGTCGATTTATCATCAAACCCAGTCAAAACAGCAAAAAACCGGTTGGACCATTCAACCCATCTTGAATTGTGAACCGCGGATTTTTCATTTTTCCCATCTTTTTTTGAAATGAATCTAAAGTTTTAAATATAAAACTTATCTGTTGAATTTCTAAAAGAGTAATGAAACTCTCTCTATTTCTCACCCTCAAACTCAAAAATCACCGTTTTCTTTTGTAGTTCTATTAGATTTTGTTTAATTTCAGAATATGGTTGTGGTTAGTGTAGGATTTAAAATTTTTTCCTAGTAGGTACAATTGACATGAATTTATTTATTTGAATTTAAAATTTTAAAAATTTATTTGTGTTTAAAAATATTTAACTTTTTATCAAGTGATGCCTTAAATTGGTCCATGAGATAATCTTATTCTATGTACAAGTGTGTGTGTGTGTGTATATGTGTGAGGACTTGAAAATTCACCTATATTTTTCTTATAATTCTCTTTCATTTTGAATAAGTTAATTTATAATTTCTTTACTACTAATTTATTCCCTCATTAGTTGTAATAAATAATAGAATCGAAAGTTTTATTTTTACTTTTATAGTTAGAGTAAATTAGGGTTTTTGTGCACTTTGGTCGTGTGATCACTTGGTGAGGTATGTGTACTAAATTTGATGGATAAGAGTGAGTATTAGGTAAGAGGAAGTATGTGATTAGAAGTGCTAATAATAAGTTAGTGAATCATAAATTTAAAACAAAAGTACGAAGGAGTTAAGGGAAATAGGCTTGAACCGACGTGCGCCGTTTGTTACCGGTTAAGTACACTGCTTGACCAATATTTTCTTACCTTAATCTCCTTGATTTTATTTCATTTAATTCTCCCTAATTTGACCCTAAGACCAGCTGAAATTGTTGACCCAAAAACAAGAGGAAAGAAACAAAAAGCAAGAGGAAAATTGGTGGTGACAAGTGTTGGCAATCCAAGCATGTTTGACCAAGACCATTTTCTTTCTTCTTATCTTCTTCTTGGCCAAATTTTTTTCATTTCTTTCTTCATGGTGGGCGAACCTTGAGAGGAGAAAAATAGAGAGAGAGCTTCAATTTCCATCTTGATTCTTGCCTTGTTTGAGTTGAAATTACAACTTGGTTCTTCAAACAAGGCAAGAATCAAGATGGAAATTGAAACTTGGTTCTTCAATTTCTTGCCTTGTTTGCCTAGGAGGCTTGGAGTGGAGAGTTTCTTTGGAGAAATAGCTTGGTTCTTCACTACTCAAGAGGTTTTGAAGGTATAAGTTCAACAACTTCCTTTCTCTTTCCCATTCTTGCAAAATATGGTATAGATGATTTGAATCTTGGAATATTATGGATGCTACTCTAGGTTTGGTGCAGATTAGTGAAATTTCAGATAGGGTTTACAATTTTCAGCCTTGATTTATGTTGTTTAACTATAATATGTTGGTTTTGAGATTGGATTTGGACTTGTGAGGTGATTAGTAGCCTTATTGTGACTTTTTAGTTTTAAAAGAGGAAATTCCAGCTTTCTTAAGAATTCTCCAGCTTTGCTATTGGATGATTATTTGCTAGAAATGAGTTACGATTTGGATGTGTTTTAGCCTAGATTAAGAACTATCTTTATATTCTTACTTGTGGTGATTGAGTTGGGCTGATTTGAGAAGAAAGTGAAGCCTTGAAAATTGCTGAAAAATTAGGTGAAAACAAAAGAAATGCTGCCTGTTTTTCCTCTCGAGGGATAAGTGAGCGAAAGCGGAATTAGGGATGTGACTTGTGAGCGATTTGGGACTTAGTTATGTAGGGATACTTAAGTGACCTTGTGGGTGACTTATAAATGAAAATTTTGCTTAAACGTGTATATTTTTCAAAGACAAAGTAACGACCACTTTGAACGTGATTTTCTCATTTCTTATACCAAGTTACGAACTTATAAGTTTTAATCGCTTCTTTATTAAAACCAAAAGAGCAAGCATGAATTTTCTAGGGTTTGATAAGTAAAATGAATACTACTTAAACGAGTTTCATTTACTTGATTTTTTTTAAGCGAAACTCCAATATTTTGAAACTCTAGTTGATTGCAAATTGTTATACTATATTTTATCGCAGATTTGGACTCCAGCCAGGGAGTTGAACCTAAGCTTGGATTTGGAAAGCAATAACTCATTGGTGAGTGTTTCCAAACGCATGTTTGAACTTATTACTTGAATGAATTGCTTGGTTAACATGATTGGACGGTACTTAACTTGTTTGATAGGACAAGGGTGTACTTTATCGCGCTTGCCTTAATGTGACTTATTACTGTACAAATAGTTTGATATATATATATATATATATATATATATATATATATATATATATATATATATATGCGCATGACTTGAATACTGTCTGGGACCCTAACCCTATTGGCTAGTCAGTCGAATCGAGCTAGTGAGGGTTTTGGTCGAGGAGATTGCCGAACCATAGGTACTATTTATTGTTTATCGTTTATTGTTTATTGTGTAATCCTTTGGATATGGTCTACTAGATTCGGTATACTCGAGTATTACCATCACTATTAATTTGAA
This sequence comes from Coffea arabica, assembly GCF_036785885.1. Classification (NCBI taxonomy): domain Eukaryota; kingdom Viridiplantae; phylum Streptophyta; class Magnoliopsida; order Gentianales; family Rubiaceae; genus Coffea; species Coffea arabica. Next base: position 43,789,660 of record NC_092329.1, read on the forward strand.
GTTCGAGCCCGGTAGGGGGTTGATTGATGGATGGAGTTTGGAGTTAAGTAGTGATCTACTGGACTGGTTACTATACTTGAAAGTTGATGAAGTGTCAACTACTACTTGGTGACGCTACGGCGAAGTTAACTTGCAAAAGCTATTGTATCCTTTTACCTGAAATTGTTGGATATCTAATGATTTGCTATTTGAAGTGTTATTGCTTATTTTTATGAACTCTTATACACGTTACTTTGATATTCCAAGTTTTTACAATAGATAGTTTGCTACTTGGGTTTGCATGAGTTTTGAAACCTCACTGAGTTTTGGTTCACTCTATTAGTTTTGTTTTCTTACAAGGGATACGAGTGTGGGCATGGGGCTGGTATAGGCTAGCGTCGTCTAGTTTTTGACTTTTGTGAATTGTACTTGTGACAACCCCACCTCCCTCTAAAGCGTACCCAAGGGTTTGGCAAATCGCCTGCCCAGATCTCGCCAGGACTCAGTCACAAGCTAGCTAGACATCTATGAAGTACTCACGCGAGCAACTAACAAAACCTAAACAAAGTCTGTGTCTTCTCCACTCTGTGAGAACCCTAGAATTTTCAGATTTTCTTAGTCTATTGTTTATTCTCATTTTTCCCCTTAAGTTAAAATTTGTTTACTAATCGTTTTAAACAAAGGAAGGTTTGTTGTTATGTATATTTGTGTGTGAGATACGTATATATGTGTATGTGTTAGAAGTATGGTTGAGCGTGGCAATCGAACTTGGAAAAGAGGAAAAATTTTGCGAAAAGACTGAAGGGCCAAATCCGGCCGGGAATCCAACCAGTTCTTGGCCGGATTGATGGCCAGATTGTTGAGGGTTTTTGAAAAAAATATTGATTTTGCTACTGCCTTGAATTCGGCCGGATTCTGATGTGGCACAGGCGGCCACCAACTTTGACCGCCTGTTTTCTCCTCTTTTTATACTGTTTTGCTACCAAAATATCTTCATTTTGCTTCATGTTCAACCGAGGCTTTGAGAGAAGAAAGAAAAACTCTTCAATTTCTAGTTTCAATTTTCACTCATAACTTGAGATTTCACCGATAGAATTTTAATTTACTCCGTACAAGTGCTAGCCAGGGTGGACTAGAGGTCTTGGTAGAGTTATTTTTGGAAAAGAAACCCTAAGTTTCTACCTTTGTTGAACTCATAAGGTGAGTTGTTAAGAAAATTCTCTTTTGGTGCCAATATTGGTTAATTATTGGTTTGTAAAGGTTAATCATGCTATATTGTGGGTGATTTCATGGTTTTAAGTCAAGTTGGTTCAATTTCTAATTTATTGGGTATTGTTCTGATTTTATATGAAAGTCATGGATTGGCTTTGATTTGATAGCTCTAAATGGTGTTAAATGGAACCATTATACGTTAATTTCGTTTGATTGCGAAAAATTTCCGCTTGTGGTGTGAATTTCCGATTTTAGGGTTTCATTTTGGGGTCTTTCTTATGGTTGGCTTTTGAACTCCTAATTAGCTTTGATTGAAGGGTTTTGTGGCCTAATTGGATGTGTTTTATTGTTTATGAGTTGTATGTATGATTGTGGTTATATTGTTATGCGAATGGGTTTTGTTTGTAGGTTGGAAAATACAGAAAATAAGGGGAAATGCTGTCCATTTCTTTTCTTGTGAATTGAGTGAGTTAAAGTGGTTTGGAAAAATGTGTTTTGTGTCAAGTTGAATGTATTTCCTTGAAAATTGCATCGGTTCTTTCAAAAGGTGTTCGAGGGCTAAGTTTGTATTTGAACTTGTATACATATCCGTTTGGCAAATAATGTGACCGTTTTACCATTTTAAGACATGATACCTCTTCCGTTTGAACTTCAAAGGTTTCCTTATGCCCTTCCCAAAATAAAGAGGTATGAGTTAAGGTTTTCGACCACAAGTGAATTGTTTTTAAGTGAGGTTTTAGGGGTGGAAGTTAAAGTATTTTGTCCTCATTTTCACATGATTTTCATCAAGGCACTGGTCGTATAATGCCTACGTGAATATGAGTTGATTTTGAACTACCTAAACGCTCCCGAAAACAATATTTCTTCACCTATCTAGTTAGATTCCGACTTATCTTGGTTCAAGTGTTTTCCGCCGGAAATTTTATAACCATTTTGAGTTTGGTTTTGTACTTGGTTTATGAAACCCTAGTTATTTCCGTCTACCGGTCCAAATGCCCCGTTTCACTTTAAAGTCATTTTATACGTTCTACTCATCATTTATTGGGTTTCTTCGGTTTCACCTAATTGATTGTGCCATATTCTTTCTCGTTTAATCCTAGATTTTTTTGGTGACTAAAGGTAATATCCGGAAGGATATTTTGCACGTTGTTTTGCGTACATAGGTAAGTGTTCCTTGTTTGTTATATTCTCCTTGACTTCATGACTTGTTGTTGTTGTTTGATAATGTGTTAAGTGTTTTCAAGAATTTTCAAAACGAGTTTTCTAGGCGAGCGCGTACTTTATCGCACTCGACCTAAATGAATGTAAAATTTTCAATGATTTAATGATTGAAACATTAGTTGCGCATGATGTAAGCCTTTTAGCTGAACTGGGCCCTGCCTTTCGTTACCGATCGACTCGAGCCAGAAGCGGATTCGGTCGGGCGATATGGTGACCTTAGGTGAATTTGGTATACTCAAGTATTACCTTGTAAGTTGGTGGAGCCTGGCCAACGTCCAGGAGGGTGTGAATGAAACGAACGAACGAGCGAGGGTTTTACTTACAAAAAATTTCATTTTCAAATGATTGGAGGAATAAGGGGAACGACAGGAGAACGAACGAACGAACGAATAAATGGCTCCCTGTGAGCCCGTATCATTTTAATGAATGTTATTATTGCTTTATATTGTCATGTTTCTTGCATTACTTGCTATTTATGGTTAATACATTAGCTTTATTGTTTGATTATGTGTTCGGAACCTCACTGAGTTTTTAGCTCACCCTTTTAGTGGTTTTCCTTAACAGGGAAAGGCGGCAAGGACGAGAGCTCTGTATAGACTAGCTTGGTCTAGTTCTTTGATTTTGTAATGGTTCTCGCCCTAGTGCTTAGCATGGGCTGGTTGTATGGTGAATTGAGAACCTTTGTATATTCGATGGTTGTACTCCCTTTTGAGATAGTAATGTATATAAGTTTTGCGTTAAGTTATGGATTGTCGTTATATTTATTCCTGTGATTTATTTTGATTTTAATTGAGGACTGAAGTGAACGAATGAGTCCCGGCGAGAGCTGGGCAGGCGATCCGCCGAACCCTCTGGTTCGCCTTAGGGGGAGGTGGGGCTGTCACAGTTGGTATCAGAGCCTGCTTCGCGTGGTCTCTGCGCGGAGTGAGCCTGGACTGAGTGGTGACTAGGTATGAAGGATTAAGTACTCGTTCGAGCATAAGCTATGAATTGCGAATGTTATAGGCCTTAAATCTTTTTCGTAGTATCTAAGGATTATAGATAGGTACGTCGGGTAGAAATTTCGATTGTAGATAGTTTACTCTTGGGACTGGCCAGCTCGAGATGTGAATTGTCTTATTTCGGATTCTTGTGCCCGAGTACTCCAAAGTTGAGGTGGCATTAAGTACTTGAAAATTGCATTTTGGGAACATGAACAGGCTTTGTCTGGCTAGAAGGAGCACAAGAGGTCAATGGATATCTAGTTTGGATAGTAAGTGACGTGAGAGACTGGACGGGGTTATTCAACTGAAACTAGGACAATATCTCATTTTCTTTTGATTTGCCCTTACATTGTTATGACATGACATTAGTTTGAGTATTTGTGTATATGATTATCTGTCTAATTTGATAGGTATGTGCGTATTTGACAATTTGTCTTCTTGATATATGGTGTGCTGTGTGTGTATATGTCTATTGGTGTATTTGGTACGTTGGAATTGGTTATCTTAGTCAATTTACTTCATTCATCCATTAAAGTACCCTTTTGAAAAGAAAAGAAAGAGAGCGGAAAAAATATGTATATAGAGGGAAGACGTAGTCGTGGACATGGTCGTGGCCGTAGAGTTAAGTGGGGCCAAGAATCAAGAGAAAGGGAAACAGCAGCTGAACAAGGACAAGGACCGAGAGTGTTACTTGTACTTAGGAACTTATTATGATCCATTGATTTGCCTGGCAGGCTATAATTCGAGTTTCAACGACTCCGTGAAATGGCACATTGGGTTGATATGTATAAGGAAATTGCGGTTCTTCGAGACGAAATAGAGGTCCAAAGGAGACTAGCAGAGTACTGGGAAGAGCGATGGAAGCACGAGTATTCTGAGAAAATTGAGCTCTTGCACAAGAACCTAGAGCTAAAAAGGAAATACGAAGGGGTTTTCGAGGAAGCCTTAGCAATGGCACAAAGCACTACTTCTATGGGCGTTCCGGAGAAAACTCAGAGGACAGAAATGGCAAGACCACAGGTGAAGATCTCCCATGCAAAGAAAAGAGATGCATCTCTTGAGAATCAAAGGCCAGAACAGGGTAAGCGAGGTAACATGATCATAGAGATTTACAAATCAATTTCAAAATAGACAACTTTTCCAAAATAAATGAGTTTCTTTTTTAGAAAATAGCCATCAATCGTAGACAACAACTAGACACAAGACTGATTCCATAGCAAGTTTACAAAATTACCATAATTTATAGAAATACATTTAAACTCTAGAATTGATCTGTATATACTAGATAAAACCTAGTTTCAAACAACCCAATTTTCATTTATCATGTTCTTTGATTTTTCAAAATATAACATCAAACCAGACTGTCAAAACAAATCTCCAAACTTGACTTGCAATGAAAACCATTTAGAACCAAACCTTAAATTCACTTTTAAATACTAAATAATTCTGAATTCAAAATATATCAATAATACTTTATTTCAAAGTCTATATCTCACAAAAACTTTCCAAAAGCACATTAATTTAACCACTAAAAATTTACCAAATATGTTTCAGGTTTGGACAGATTAGGAAACTATCTTTTTAATTTTAAGAAACATGTTAAAAATGTTTCCAAAATTGGAAAATGATGATGTACTAAAACATGAGATACGCAAAATATTCTTTTCATGTTTTCTTTGAAAAATTCCAGGTTTTAAATGAGTTCCTCAGTCAAAACATGACTCACATTCAAAATTATCAAACTAGACCAGATTTACAACGAGATATAGAAACCTAACCTAGACTTTGAATTTTCAATTGAAATTTATATAGATATAGTACACATAAAATCTCATAATTTTGCAAATTTCATGCAAATCAAAACAAACTCTAAGGCTTCCAATAAATTCTAGAAAATCATGACTGTATGCAATGAAACCTTAGTTTTAGTTTTTTTTTTTATCAAAACTTCATAGATTCTTGTTCTTTGGTGTTTATTAAACTCTTTAAATGAATTTCTATAGATTCTTCTTGTTTGGTGTTTATTAAACTCTTTAAATGAATTTTCTACAACAAGATAATAATACTCAAGGGTTCTTCCAATTTCAAATATAAATTACAAATTCTTGAATTACTAAAAAGGCTAGAAAATACCTCAATAGCTTTCTGGTTTTCCTTCCTTTCTTCTTCTTGAACATCTTGTTGCTCCAACTCTTTCTCCTTATCTTCAACTAAACCTCCCTTGCTCTTTCCCTCACTTGACTTTTCAAAGTTTCAAAGAGAGTAAAACATTTAAAGATCTAAACCTTAGTGATATTTATAAATATCAAGGCAAGACATTAGTTATCAAATCCTTTAGGAGGATGATTTCCTATTTCTTCCCTTCTTCTACTTACCAACCGACCGTAATCCTCTTGCTTCCTATTTTTTTCCCTTTTCACTTCATATTTCCCTTACTTGTCTACATTTCCTTTTCCTTTTCATCAGAAAAATTTTCTCCTTTTTTTTAAGGGATCAATTGTCCAAGAAAACAAAGAAACTAACTTGCACTTAAATTTTCCTTTCTTCTTGAATCATTATTTCCTAAATATTTTGTAGTACTAACTATAGTATTTGACACAAAAACTAATTCTCTTTTGTTAGGAGAAAATCATTGCACATAAGATAAAATTATTTTTGAATAAATACATAAATATCTTAACTAGTAAAAATTAGATTTTATTATCACAAAATACAATGATTATTTTTCTCAAACATTTATAATATGAAAACGTAGGTTTTCTCATCAATTACTTAATAAAACAACAAATTACTTTTAAATACATTTTCCTTTAATGAACAAATAAATCACAAGATTTTCAAAGAAAATCACTAGACTTATTGCAAGAAAACCCTTTTATTATCTTATTACACTAAAAATGCACTCTTATAGCAATCACTTGAAATTATAACCATAAGAACCATTACTATCATTATTAAAGATGCCCACTAATTGTCTAAGGAAAGTATAGGGCATTATATTCTTGCCCCTTACAAAATGTTTCGTCCTCAAAACCCACCTATCTTAATTGAATAAACGTGGGTAATTCTTCTTTACTTTTTTAAATTCCCATGTAGCTTCTTTTTCATCATGATTTGACCATTGTATTTCTATAAAGGAAATCATCTTGTTCCTTAAAACTTGCTCTTTATGATCAACGTATTCTTATAAACTATTTTTTTAAGTCAAATTAGGATCAATTACTTCCAAAGGTTGATCTTCTAGTACACCTTTGATCAATCACATACTTGCTTAGTTGTTACATATGAAAAGTATTGTGCACTCTTGACAACGTAGGTTGAAAATATCAATCACCAAGGAGCTCGCCTCACAATGTCATTGCCCGCGTGGCGATAGGCTGCCAGCCCGTTGCTCAGCCATGGAAATGGCCTCATCCTCCAACTGCCCATCGGAAACCATTTCCTCCTCTCCTTCAACCGCTGACCCAGGTCCAACGCCATCCATTCCATCCGCAGCCGATGGTACTTGCTGGAGAGGAAACCCGCTCTCGCGCAAAGGATCCAACGTAGCATGGCCTGCTGCCGTCCCTTCCTCAGTTGCTGCAAGCACCATGCTGGTAACAATAGGCGGCCGCTGCTGCTCTCCTCCCAAGCCCATGGCCTGCGACATCGCCAAATCCCCTGCTATTGGCTGACCCTCCCTACCCTCTAAGACCCCCTCGGCAGCAGTAGAATCATGATCAGGATACGTTGGTTTGGCCTGGAGCAGTGGCTGTCCGGTCCCCTCCGTGGAGAAGTCAGCTGCTCCCAAGCGCCCCTCCGCATCACTCCCGCCTTCCACTAGTGCCGCCGTCGCTGAAGGATTCAACACTTTAACACCCACCACCTCGGGTTGCAATTTTGGACGGAACTCCCAAGGTTGCTTAACGGCCTGCTCATTGCTAGATGCAACTATATCCCTATCTCCTACCTCCGTCTCACGGCGTTCAGGGTGTTTCACTCGGCAATCCGTTTCCTCGTGACCTTGCCGAAAACAAAACATGCAGTATTGCAGCAGCTTCTCTGGAACCAGTGGCTGCCAAAACCCATCGTCCTCCCCAGACCCAACGGCCACCCAGACTCGGCTCGACAGCGGCTTCACCAGATCGACCTCCACGCAGACGCGTGCTACACTCGGACGAGAAAGCGATCTCGTTGCTGCATCCATGAAGAGAGGACGCCCCAACGGCGAGACAACGTGGAATAAACATTCCTTGTGGAAAAGATGCAGTGGGAGTTTTGGCAGGGAAAACCACACTGGAACAATCGACGGTTCTTTGTCGACATGGAAAAAAGTTGTCCACTTAAAGACCCGCATTGGAAATCCCAAAACGTACCAGATATGTCGCCCCCATAGTCTATGGAAATCGTGTTCTGCATTCAGCCGGATGATAACATGGCGGTGGTCTAACAACCTCACAGAGAACTCAGCCTTTAGGTCTAATGTCTTGAAAAATTTCCGGATGTCTTCCATGGCTAGCCGTCCCCTTGAGAACTTGCCAACCAAAGCCCATTGAAAAGGCGGCGCCGCCTTTGCCAGATTTGCCGAAGAAAACACAATTGCAGGTTCACCTCGTTTCGTCGTCATATCCACATGCACGTTCAACGCAGTCGGCTCCCTTGACGAGAAAAGTGAGGAAAAGGACTTTGCTTGGAACGAAGGTACTAAGGCTGAAGAGTGCCCTTCAGCAGGAGGCTGAAGGGCCGCCATGGCCGCCCGTGCGACCCAACACTTGCTGCAAAACCCTAGCACAATGAGACCCTAGCGAGAGAGAAACCTAATAATCTTGGTGATGAAAGCTTCATATATCTGTTTATTCAACAGGTTCAGGAGAAGGCGAATGATAAGGATAATGTTCAGCTAGTTGTTAAGTCAAAGCGTAAGGGTGTTCGCTCTTGGGCTCCTACTGATCTTTCTCTATGCTCAAAGGCCAAGGTGTGCTCTAACTCCTTCTCTGCATTATCTGATGATTAATTTTTTATTCTGGAATATTCGGAGTATCTCGCGTACTCCAAATTTTTGTAGGTTAAAAAGGTTAATTTCTGAGTTTTCGATTCAATTGGTGGCTATCTGTGACCCTAAGGTTTCGGCGTGTGATATCCAAATGATATGTGCTCGTCTCAAGATGGATAGTTGGGTGATTAATAGGGAGGGGTCTATCTAGGCGTTCTATCAAAATAGTTTCCAATGTTCTCCTGTTGGGGAATCTCTACAACACCTATCCCTTAAACTCTCGTCCTAGGTGCCGTCGGTTCCCGTTTATTTGTCCTTTGTCCATGCAAGGTGTACTGAGCAGGAGCGAGTTTCGTTGTGGTCAGCGTTGTTAGCGGATAAATCGAGGGATGAGCCATGGTTGGTGGTGGGGGATTTTAACACCATTATTAGTGCGGAAGAGAAGGGGTGGGTTGCCTTTTCGGGTGGATGAAGGTGTGGAACTGAGTTCTTTTATGTCCACGGCTGGGGTGTTTGATGCAGGATTTTCAGGGTCATGCTTCACATGGTGTAACAATAGGGGTGGTCATGCACGAATTTGGAAGCGGCTAGATAAACTGCTGTGTAGCCCGACTACGGCTCTGAGGGGGGTGAATTTTGAAGTTCGGCATCTAGGCAGAGAACCTTCCGATCATGCCCCCCTCTTGTTGTCAGCTCTGACTAGACTTGACAACAAGCCGAGACCTTTTTGTTTCTTAAATGTTTGGACTCTGAAAGTAGAGTTGTTAGATGTCATTCGGGTGAGTTGGGCAAGCGCTTGCCATGGACGCCCATTGCAGCAGTTGGCGGCTAAATTACGGCTCACTAAACATGCAATCCAACAGTGGTCGCGGGAGCATTTTGGCAATATATTTGATGCAGTGAAGCAGGCTGAAGAGGCAGTAATGGCGGCGGAGGCTGCACTTGATAGTGACCTATCACAACAACAATGGTTAGCACTCCAGGAGGCAAGGGCGGTTTTGAAGAATTCTTTGGTCAAGGAGGAAGCATATTGGAGGCAGAAAGCAAGAATCAAGTGGCTGCAGGACGGAGATAAGAACTCAAGGTTCTTTCATGCGGTGGTGGCGGAGAACATGCTAAATCGGTTATACATCGGGTTCGGAGTAGAACGGGGGAGTGGTTGACTGATGAAGCTCACATCTCGACGGAGGCGATGGATTATTTCACATCCTTATTTTCGGCCGAAGATTGTCCGGGGTCATGGAGCACTTTGGAGGTCATTCCCAATATTATTTCAAGGGAATAGAATGCTGAGCTAGAGCGCCTTCCCTCGTTGGAGGAGATAAAAGAGGTGGTGTTCGCAATGGATGGGGAGAGTGCGGCAGGCCCTGATGGATTCACAGGTAAGTTCTTTACCTTTGCATGGGACGTAGTGGGGCATGATGTTTTTGAAACTGTCGTTAGCTTCTTCTGTGGTCACGAGTTGCCGAGAAGCGTTACGTCGACTTCGATTGTACAACTTCCGAAGGTGTCTTCGCCCCAAGACATTAGTCAGTTTCGACCCATAAGCCTTTGCAACTTTGTGAATAAGGTTATTTCAAAAACCTTGGCAACTCATTTGTCTAAATTGCTACCAAGTATTATCTCTCCTCAGCAGAGTGGATTTGTTAAGGACAGGCAAAATTTTGATAATTTTCTATTGGCTCAGGAGTTGGTGTCGGATATTCACCGAAAGAATAGAGGGGGAAATGTTGTTTTCAAACTCGATATGACCAAAGCCTATGATAGAGTCTCTTGGCCGTTTTTACTTCAAGTGTTGAGGAGGTTTGGGTTTGGCAAGATCTGGATTGATATGATTTGGAGACTCATTTCGAATGTGTGGTTTTCAATAATAGTTAATGGGACACCTCAGGGGTTCTTCAAATCTAGTCGTGGTTTAAGGCAAGGGGATCCGATTTCACCGGCTCACTTTGTGATTGGTGCGGAAGTTCTTTCTCGTCTGTTGAACACCTTGGGTAGCTATCGGGGCTTTACGCCTTTCAGAGTTCCAAGGGGTTGCCCGTCCGTTACTCATCTTGCATATGCAGATGATATTATTGTCTTCTCTAGTGGTTTGCGGCAATCTGTGCGGTTGGTGATGAAGGCGCTGGACGCTTATGCTTCAGTGTCAGGGCAACAAGTGAACCAGCAGAAGAGCTGTGTCTTGGCTCATGCCAATTTTCCTGGGAGCAGGAAACGGTCTATTGCGGAGCTGACTGGGTTTCAGGCGAGGGAGTTTCCGGTCAAATATCTGGGTTGTCCTCTATATGTAGGGCGGAGGAGGAGATGCTATTTTGCAGGGATTTGTGCCTCGATCACGAGTAAGGTGCTGTCATGGAAAGGGAGGCTACTCTCGCATGGTGGTAAATTAACTTTAATCAAGAGCGTGTTGTCTTCTATGTCGCTTCACACACTCGCTGCTGCGACCCCTCCCAAGTCGATCCTTAGAGGGATGGAGCGAATTTTTGTTGATTTTCTATGGAGCTCCTCAAAGGGTGGGCCACGCTTCCATTAGATTAGGTGGGACCAGTTGTGCAACTCGTATGCAAGGGGAGGTGCTGGCTTGAGATCCCTTGGGCACGTGTTTGATGCCTTTTCAATGAGATTGTGGTTGCACTTCCGGCTACGGCAATCGTTGTGGGCTGAGTTCATGCATTGTAAATATTGCCCCAATATTCATCCCTGCTTTGCTGATACTTCTCCCGGAGATTCTTGGACTTGGAAGAGAATGGTGGCTATCCAGGGCGTAGCGGGGCAACACATCCACTGGGTTTTGGCTAGGGGTAGCGTGAGCTTCTGGCATGATAATTGGTTGGGGACGGGGACATTATGCCAGGAAGTGGATACTTTTCAGGAATACGCGGTATCTGATTTTGTTGAACATGGTTGTTGGAATGTACAATGGTAAAGCATGGTGGCGCCTAGCGGATGGGTAGGGAGGATTTTGGGAGTCGTGCCTCCTTTGCTGGCCCAGGCGGATACCATGGTGTGGGCCCCTAGTATCTCTGGTGGCTTCTCTTTAGCATCTGCCTATTGGATAGCTCGAGAGGGTGGAAACAACTCCTGGCTCTACTCACAGCTTTGGCTTCAAGAGTTGCCGATAAAGATTTCTTTTTTCATGTTGAGATTGTTAGGGTCCCGTTTGCCGGTGATGGACAGGTTGCATAAACTTGGTATACTTGGCCCCTCTCGTTGTGGTTGTTGTCTACACCCATGTCAAGAGTCTTCTGATCATATTTTCTGTACCGGAGAGGCAGCAAAGACGATTTGGGGCTATTTCGAAGGGGTGGTTGGAGGGTTTTAGGAGTCCTGTACGGTGCGCCACAAGTTAGTTAGCTGGTGGTTCAAGCCTACTCGGAACCCGTACCTCCAGTATCTTTTCCGTTTATTGTCATCTTTGATCTATTGGCATTTGTGGAAGATGCGGAATTCGTTTGTTTTTTATGATCATCTATGGCCTATGTCGCAGGTGTGTGTGGCAATTTTTGGGGATCTCAGGGATATGTTCCTCCTTAAATTTAAACGTCTTGTTATCTCTGATCATGATTGGTCGGGTTTTTACGGGACGGTGGCTGGCCTGTAGAGGGTTGTCAGGACCTTGGTTGTGCGGTGGAGCTGCCTAGCTCACAATGTCGTCAAACTGAACTCGGATGGTTGCTCTCGGGGAAACCCGGGGGTGAGTGGAGGTGGGGGGGTGCTTCGGTGCTCGGAAGGAAGGTTTATCTTGGGGTACTCGTGTTTCTTTGGGGAGATGATGAGTTTACAGGCCGAATTGAAGGCATTGATTTTTGGTGTTAGGCTGGCTATTGATCGTGGGTACTCTGAGTTACATTTAGAAACTGACTCCTTAGTTCTGGTTCAGATCCTTCAAGGGAAGACTCGGTGCCCATGGCGGTTGCAAGGAGACTTACAAGAACTTTTAAAAGTCAACAGTTTCATTAGAGAGGTGTCACACTGCTTTCGAGAAGTGAATAAACCGGCTGACCGCCTTGCAAACATTGGAGCGGACTTAGGGAAGATTCTAACTTATGGCTCTCTGCGTGATTTGCCTCGCTTGGTGAGGGAGGGGTGACTTTGCTCTTGATTAGATGGGTGTCCCAAGTTTGCGTAGACTAAGCGCTTTCGGTTTCTTGACATGTATGCCATCCTTTCATGAAATAAAGTAATTTTATTTTTTTAAAAAAAGTGTTTTTTAAAAAAATATATATATACAAAGTATTATGATTGAAATAGAAGAACTTGTTCTTATTTTTTGAACAAATATTTCTTTATCACATGCTTCTTCGATTGCAATAATATTTCTTCTTTGACCAAAAAAAAAGACAACGTAGGTGGAAAAACCAATCTATACACCAAATCACTACCTCTCTCCAATATTGCATTTGGTCCAATAAATCCATAATTTAGCTTTCCACTCTTATGAAACATCATCACACTCTTAATAGTGATATATGAAGATATATTTTATCTCTCTTCTCAAATATTTTATGAAACCTCATTGTCTATATGAATTAGTGTAACTCTTATTATGATCCTAACCTACCTTAAGTCTTTCCTAAATAATTTTAACTTTCTCAGCTGCTTATTGTACCAATTTGGCACCAATGAATAATTTTTCACCAACTTCATCCCAATACAATGGTAACCTATACTTCTTTCCATATAAAACCTCAAACGAGGCTACTCCTATACTATTATGATAATTTTTATTATAGGAAAACTCTATCAACTTAGCCAATTTATCCGAATTCCTTTTAAAATCCAAAGCATAAGCTTTCAACATATCTTCTACGGTTTATATAGTATGCTCAAGTTGTCCATTAGTTTGTGGATGAAAAGCAGTACTCACCCATATATCTGTTTCCATTGCTTGTTGATAAGCAATCTAAAATCTAGAAGTAAACTTGGGATCACAATCCGATAGTCTACTCACTAGCACTTCATGAAGATAGTCACATTTTTCATAAAAATTTCTACCAACTTCTCCAGAGATGTTGTACTTCATAGGTGGAAAAGTGTGAATTTTGTCAATCTATCTACTATAACCTATATAGTGCCATCCCTAAATTTAGTCTTGAGTAATCCTACCACAAAGTCCATAGTAATGTACTTCTATTTCTAGTATGGGATCAATAAACTAGCTAGATAGTGATATTTAGCTTTTACTTCTTGACAAATAGGACACTTAGCCATAAATCCAGAAGCAACATTTTCATACCTTTCCACCAAAAATTTCTTTTGAGATCTTTGTACATCTTATTGCTTCCAAAATGGATGGAATACTTGTTATTATGTGCCTCTTCCATCACTTCATTTCTCAATTTCTCATTACTAGGTATGCAAAGCCTTCACGTCATTCTTAGACTTACATCACTATGTACACTTAAAATCCAAAGGTGGCTTTTCTCTTAACTCCACAACCTTAGCATTACCTTTTGCAGTTCATTAATATGGTCTAGCAATGCAAGTCACACTATTAATGCAGACAAGACCCCCTTATCGTATCTACTATTTCTAAATTCAATTCATCAAATTTCTTTCTCAAAGTAGAGATCGTAGTAGCCATAATTTTTCCACTCAATGTATCATCTACCTTGTTAGTCTTGTCTGAATGATAACTTATTATGAGATCATAGTCTTTGATCAACTGTAACCATCTTCATTGCCGCATGTTCAACTTCTTTTGAGTGAACAAACACTTTAAACTCTTATGATCCATAAACACTAATAATGCTCATCGTACAAGTAATGCCTCCAAAGTTTTAATGCCAAAACTACCGTAGCTAGTTCCAAGTCATAGATAGGATAGTTGCTTATATAGTTTCAACTGCTCTGATGCATAGCCAATCATTCATCCTTGCATGAAAACACAGCCTAATCTATTTTTAAAAGCATCACTATATATAACAAAATCACTTTTACTAGATGGTAATATCAAACAGGGCCCAATATTAACCTTTCTTTAGGTTCTTGGAAACTTTTTTCATTCAGGTGTCTACTCAAACTTAATTCTCTTTTCAATTAACCTATTAAATTGAATATGTGAGGCCCCAGCCCGTTCGTAAGTTGATATTAAGGTTTTAGGGCTAAGGAGAAACCCTAAACTCGGCTAAGATTGAAAACCCTGACTGTGCTTATGATAAAACCCTAGTTTATGCGGTATTCTAGTGTCTGTTTTAGCACAAGAAAAAAAAAGGATTCGTTATAGTTTACAGAGGTTTAACAAGTTTGAAAATGGTTGGCAAACTCTGGATTAGCAAACCTCTAGTGTTACTATAACATCCCGATTATTAGGAGGTTGTTTGTGAAGAAAATATTAAAGTATATTTCTTCGGGTTTGATTTAAAACCTTATTTTGTTTTAAAAGACTAGAAACCCCAATATTTTAGTCAAAAACCCTAGTTTACTTGTGATTAACCGGTTTTCTTAAATCTCTCACATTTTAATTGAAACCCTAATTTTAATCACTGGAATTGGAAAATTCCTCACGTTTTCTTAAAAATTTCCTTTTATTTGGAAATTATTATTTATTAAAGCCCTACTATCCAATTATTCCATAATAAGTGCAAATGAGCCTAAAAAGTAGGGTTTCACTCTTCGTTTTCAAGATTGGGCAAATTAGGGTTTTCGTGATTTTCCACCGGATGAATTTTCGGTACTGACCAAGGATCAATTTGGTGATTAAAAGTGACTCGTAAGTGATAAATAATATGTGATTAGGAGCAATGAGATGAGGTTAGTGAATAGGAAGTAAAAATCCTAGTACGTGTGTTTTTAAGAAAAACGGCGCGAACCGGCGGGACCCGCGCATTACCGATTGAACGCACCAATTGACCACCACTTTCTTACCATATAAGTTTATTGATATTTGAGCAAAATATCTCCTCTCTCATGATGACTTCTTGACCAAAAATTTGTGGCCAAAATGCAAGGAGAAGAAAGAGAAATTCTTGTGGTTGTAATTAAACCAAGTGTTGGCCAAACTTGTGGCTTAGATTACTCCTAATCTCTTGTCTTCTTAACTACTCAAGAACAGCCTTTCTTCTTCATTTTTCTGCCCCATAACCGAAATTAGAGAGAGAGAGAAAGACAAAGAGAGTTCATCTTGTTCTTCTCCAAATCTTGAAAAGTTTCTTCTATTCGCGCAAATCTACTCCGATTAAGTTGTTATCTAGCACAAAGGCTACCTACCGGTGTAATTTTCTTGAGGAGCAAAGGCCTTGAACACTTGTTTCTAGTTTCCTTGGAAAGGTATACATGCTAGAACCTTGATTCTTCGATTAAATGCGTGATTAGTTGCTAAATATGTCACATATGGTTGAATTATTGATGTATGTGGTGAAATAGAGGCTTGGATCATGATTTTCCATTTTATTGGAATTTTTACAGTTTCCCTATGATTCTTCTAGTGCTTACAATTTGGGGCTTTGATGTTTAAAGTTTAATATGGGAAGTTAAGATGGTGAAGCAAGCCAAAAATAAAGAAATTAGCATTTGATTTCAAGAATTTCCAGATTTCAGGAACTTGAAAATTCAGTTCTGCCCGTTTCTGTATCACCTAGTTAGAGGCCGAATTTGGCTTGGCATAAAACATGAAAGTTGTAGAGAATGATGTTTTTTAGTTGCCTGTAAATTTTCAGCCCAATCTGAGCTCGGTAGCCTGAGAAAAGATGGAATTACCCTTGCTGCCCTGTTTCTACCCGAACATGTTAATCAGCCTTTGTAATTGGTTATTTTGGCTGGGAATACTTCCGAATTTGTGGTTGAGGTCTTCTGATGAATTATAGCCTTGTATCTTAGCTTTCAAATGGCTTTGGAATCACTTGAATTGGAGTTGTATATGCTGCGATAAGTCGGAAATACCTAGACTGGTCCAGGAAAGGGTTCTGCGAACAGGGTTGCCTTTTTACCCAGTTTGACTGTGACTTTTGACCATGATCCTTACTGAATTCGATTTGGTCCAAAACATGAAAGTTGTAATCAATGGTATAAAATAGTTGCCTGTAAAATTTCAGCTTGATCCGACCACTGTAGCATGTGAAATGACCGAAATACCCTTGACTGTTTTTGAAACCTGTTTCGCGCCCAGATTTCTGTTTTCGTGTAGTCTTCCATTTTCGATCATGAAAATGCACGATTTGGCCTTTGAGGTCTTCTGATGAAATGTAGCTTGATGTATTAGCTACCATATGCCTTTGGAATTTCTGGATTTGGACTTGTAGAGCCTGAGTTATGATGTTTCCGCTAGAATGCGTTTTGGTGAATCTGTTTTACGTTTTTGATATAGTATCTTGCCTTTTCGACCTATTTGCACTCGAAACTGGGTTGAGTGACCTTCTGCAATATTGTAGCCCTGTCTCTTAGCTTCGAAACGGTGTGTCTTGCACCTTCATCCGACAATCGTAGCATATTTGGTACCATTACCGCAAAATGACGTCAAAAGCTATTTTTTCTGGTTTTGAGCTTAACTTTCATTTCCAGACTTTTTCCTAGCTTGACTTGTCTTTGTACTACTTGGAGCTTGCTGAATGGCTATTGGATGAACTTGTTGTTGTGTGTGTACCTTTGGGACTGGCTGAGGAAATAATGAAGCCATGATGGCTGGAAAAGTTAGCAAATTCAGGGGAAATGCTGTCCGAACTTTTAAAGGACTTGTTTGCATTGAGTTTGTGATCTAAGACTTGGATTTGAGCAAGGCAATGATACATGATGGATGGTTTCTGAGCCGTGGAGGTGAGTGACCTCAAACTACTTCTAAAGTTATTTATGAACCGTTTCTTACATTATTTACTTTTGAACTGTTTCCAAAGTTACTTTTGAAATGTTTTCTTGCATATCATGTGTGCTGGCATTTGAGTGTGCCTTGTTTGCTATGTTTCTTGACTTCATGACTTGTATTTTGGTTGATAACGTGTTAAGCGCTTATAATGATTTCCAAAACGAGTTTTCGAGGCGAGTGTGTACTTTATCGCACTCGACCTAAATAGCTGTGCAATTTTCAAGGATTTAATTATTGAAATGCTAGTTGCGCATGATGTAAGCCTTTTGGGCTGAACTGGCCATTGCCCCTTGTTACCGGTCGTCTTGAGCCAGAAGCGGACTCGGTCAGGCGATTAGGAACTTGGGTGAACGTTTGGTATACTCGAGTATTACCTATGTAGGTTGGTGGAGCCTGGCCAAAAGCCAGGGACGGGGTGAATGAAATAAAATGAATGACCAAATGAGCGAGGAAATGTCAGGAGAATGAATGTATCCTTTCATGAATGTTATTATCGCTTTCCATTGTAAATGTTTCTTGAATTATTGATAATCCATATTTACTGTTTTGCAAATGTTGTAGTTGTTTCCGGATTTATCATTGCTATATGACATCATTGAAATGAACTATTGTGAAACCGATTTGATTACTGATTTTAATGGTTACTCGTTGACCTTCTAACTCACCCCAAAAAATATTTTATTTCCCCCCCCAGGGCTCAAGGCGAAGAAAAGCTTGGAGTGCTTATTCACGTGACTGGATGGCTTATATCGTGTACAGTTTAAGTTTGGATCTATTTTATGTACGAGTTGGTCTTGTATAAATATTTGAAATTGATATGGATGTAAGTATACGTTCCACGATTGGAATCAGTTTCCGCTGCATTTGTGATATGTAATCATTGGAGAATTTGATGTAATTTTGAGATTTATATTGTAATTGGGTTGAGGACTGTAGTGTGCGACTGAGTCCCGGCGAGAGTTGGGCAGGCGGTCCGCCGAACCCTCTGGTTCGCCTTAGGGGAAGGTGGGGCCGTCACAGTTACAATATTAGAAAGCTTAAGTGGAGTTTTATTTATCGCCCGCCTTTTTCCACATTTTCTTTATTAGAAAAATTCCCAGGATAATTTTTATGAGTAAATATGGGTTTTAGATGATTTTTCTAGTATCGGTTAGTTTTTGAGAAATTAAGAACGTATATCGGACGTGGGACCCACTAGTGCGATAAGTTCGGAAAAATTCGGCCGATTAGGTTAAGTTTCGGATACTGGGTTTAATTTATCGGGTGCTAAGAGATAATTAGAGGATACTTTATGGATTAGAGTGAGAGGGAACAAAGTGATAAACTTGCATTAATGGAGGTGACAAGTGTCACCCTTGGATTAGTCCTTAAGTAAGACTGCTATTCATTGTCTTACCATTGACTAAATAAATCATAAAAATCACCAAAAATTCCTCATTTCTTCTCTAAGCTTGGCCAAACCTCTCTCTCAAGAAAGGAGAAAGAAAACCTCTTCAACTTCTTGATTCTCTCTTGCTCAAATCCAAGAATACAACCACTTAACCTTGTTTTTGTTCCAAAGAAATCATTAAGTGAGTGATAGTGAGTTGTGTGGTGAAGTTGTTTGGAAGCTTAAGGTGCTAAGTGGTCTCTCTTCTTTGGTTCTAAGGTGAGTGACTATGGAACCCCTCTCTTCTATCTAAAGATGCTTAATTAATGACTTGTGGTTGTTATAAGTGTGATTTGGTGGACTATTTCTTGATTTTAGTTAAGATTGATGAAGTATTCTATTTATTTGGGATTTTTACTGGTTGCATATGATTAATATTATGTGGCTATGTATGATGATTGGAAATGATTGAGAATGAAGCTAGTTGGTGTGAATGGTAGTTAATTGCAAGAAATTTCTGTTTTGGAAGAGAAATTGGGAATTAGGGTTTCATTGTTCTTCAATTCTGTCCGGTTTTGTATCTCCTAGTTAGAGGCCGAATTGGTCTTGGCTTAAAACATGAAAGTTGTAGGGAATGACATTTTAGAGGTGCCTACAAAATTTCAGGTCAATCGGAGTAGCGTAGAATGATAAAAGATGGATTTATCCTTGCTGTCCTGTTTCTACCCGAACCTGAGAACTGCGATTGTAATTGGTTATTTTGGTTTGGAATGCTTCAGAATTGGGTGTTCTGGTCTTCTAATGAAATGTAGCCCTGTTTCTAAGCTTTCATATGGCTTTGGAATTTCTGGATTTGGACTTATGTAGACTGTTTTATGATGTTTGTACTAGAATACGGTTTGTGAACCTGTTTTGCGATTCTGGTGTAGTATGTGACATTGTTGACGCAGTTACACTCGAAATTGGACTGAGTGGCCTTCTTCAACATTGTAGACCCTTAAGTCCTGAATATGCCTGTAAAATTTCAGGTCAAACGGATTAGGGTATCATGAGTTATAGATGAAATACTCAAGCCTGTTTTGAACATCAGGTTCTGTGCGTTTTTAGTTTAGCTTCTGCCCGTGACTTTTCGGTTTTGATACCGTACGATATGGGTGGTGAATCCTTCATACGAAATGTAGATCTTGGTTTTGGCTTCGAAACGGTGTAAAGTGCGTCGAAATCCAAGTTCCGTAGCTTCTGTTATGACCCAAACAAGATCGATCGTCAGAACTGCCTTGTATCTGGACAGTTCTGACGGGTATTTTGACACTCAATTTTTGTTCTGTTCTGAGTGGATTCAGGTCTTGGCCAAAACATCAAAGTTTTAGTTTTAGGTCTCAGCTTTCTAATGCCTTTGGAATTTCCTGATTTGGATTTGTGAGCTGGGAGTTATGGTCCAGCAAACAACCCTGTTCGTCACCCTAAGACGTAAATTTCTGGTATTGTTTTCTACAATTTTGACCTGCTTCCATTCAGATCTAGATTAAAGTTTCTTCAGGAGATTTGTAGCTCTTTCTCATAGCTTCAAAACAGTATCTCGGTGACTTTGATCCGACTTTCCTAGCCTAATCTTTGATCAAAACGGTTTGAGATGGCAGATTTGGCCGTTTCCTTTTGCCGTTCCGCGCACTTGCATGTGCCAATTTTGCCGTTTCCGTACTTGCGTGTGTCGGCTTTTGCCGTTTTGCTTGTTTTAGATATATTAGTAGCCGTTTATGATATTATGTGACGCAATCTTCTATTTCAGACAGTGGTAAGCTAGGCGGCGCCGGTGGGGCCCACTACTAGCGAACACGCGCGAAGTGATTTTGCTCTTGTACCACTTTTGTATTTTGAGTAAGTATTCAGGCCGCTCTTATGTGTTAGTTGCTTATGTGTTTCGACATGTATGAAGAGGGTATTTAGGCGAGGGTGTACTTTATCGCACTCGCTCTAAACCCGAATTTACGCACATATTTGTACATGACATATGTATGTGAATTATTTTTGAACTAAACCCCTTGAGCTTGTGGCTCGGGGTGATTTTGAATAATTTTGTGAAGTTTGTGAGTTTGGGGCGAGCTCTTGACCTAGATGGACTATTCGAGCCAGTTAGGGTTTGGTCGAAGTCAGTCCAACCTGGTTAGAGGTCACCAAGTTTGTGAATCCGGTTCACCGAGTATGTGGACCAAGTTTGTGACCCGAGCTTGTGACTCAAGCTCAAGTTTGTGATTTCGTTCGCCCGGGCAAGTTTGTGAGATGACTGGCCAGTGAGGGTGATAAGGTGTCGGTGGGTGTACAAGTGAAGTTCTACGGACCATTAAGTGTATCGACGGAGTGTCGGCAGGAAATCACGCATGGCATATGAATTGGCTTTGGAGCCACCTGTATCCTTATTATGTGATGTTACTTTTCTGCTTTTGCTTTACTCTTACTATGTCACTGTTGTTACGTGAAATTTACGCTTTTGCCCCTGTTTACTTACTAAGCATATAGTTTACCCCATTCCTTTTGTTTTCCTTAGCAGGGGCCGACGCGGGGACTTTTGGCACACACACTAGCATAGTTAGATTTGATTGTAATAGTTGGACTTATAGTATGTTTGTTTTTGTTTTAGTTTTGGTGGTTTGTATAAGGACCCTCCTTAGGGTCTACATTTTGGTTTTGGTGGTAATTATAAGGATGTAATAGTGTGAGCAGGTACTTTTGGAGAATATAATTATAACTCTTTTGGGATTGTATCTAGAACTCTTTTGAATTTTTTGGCTTTTATTGTTTTAAATTTTGAGTCCTGGCGCGAGTTAGGCAGGCGGCCGCCAATACCCTTGGGTTCGCCCTTGGGAGAAGTGGGGTCGTCACAGAATAGCTATGGTAGCAAATCCTTTCACAAATTTTCTATAGTAACCAACAAGACCTAAGAACTTCTTACTTCAATCACACCTATAGGTCTCAGCCATATCATAATAGTTTCAACCTTCTTAGGATCCATGGATATATCTTGTTTCGATATTACATGTTCTAAGAAAATCACAATTTTCAATCAAAATTCATATTTGCCAAACTTAACATACAATTTCTTTTTCCCTAGAATGTGTAAAGCTTCTTTCAAGTGCTCTTTGACAGCCTTTTTACTTGGAGAATAAACTAATATGTCATCAATGAATACTATTATAAACATATTTAATTGAGGTCTAAAAACTCTATTGATTAGATTAAAAAATAGTAGGTGTATTAATTAATCCAAAAGGCATGATTAAAATCTTATAATGCCCATATCTCATTCTAAAAGCACCTTTAGGTATATTTTCAGCCTTGATCTTACGCTGATATTAACTAAACTTTATGTCAATCTTTGAAAAGACCTTCATACCTCTTAACTGATCGAATAGATCATCAATTTTAGGAAGCAGATACTTATTCTTAATAGTGATTTTATTCAATTCCATATGATCAATGCACAATCTTAGTGAGCCATCCTTCTTCTTTATAAACAATAAAGGTGCTATCCAAGGTGATACACTTGTCTGAATAAATTTTTTATCCAACAACTCTTGTAATTGGTCTTTTAGTTCCTTTAATTCAACTAGGGCCATTCTATAAGCGGCCTTCAAAATTTGCATTGCATCAGGCACTAAATTAATTTTGAAATCAATCCCCCCATCAGGAGGTAATCTAGGAAAATCATCAGGAAATATGTTGGAAAGTTCTTTTATTATGAAAATCTTATCCAATGATGGTACTTCCTTTGTACTATCAAATCACCTAACAAAAGTATCCACTAGCTCCTTTCCTTAAAGCTCTAATAGCTTTCATAGTAGATAAGTCATACTTTCTTGGCTTACTCTTATCTCTTTCAACATTTCCTTGGTTTACAAATTCCTCTTCTCTATGCTTCACAAATTTCACTCTTTTGTATTTACAATCATCTTAGGCAAAATTTTTAGCTAACCAATCATAGCAAAAATCATATCAAAGTAACTCATACTAAATTGTACTAGATTAGTACTAAATTTCTTGCCATTAATAGCAATCTTGTAACCATTACACCTTGAATGAGAGATTAAAATTCAATCACTAGGTGCAAAAACATAATAAGGGCTATCTAACCA
Source organism: Coffea arabica (assembly GCF_036785885.1). Classification (NCBI taxonomy): domain Eukaryota; kingdom Viridiplantae; phylum Streptophyta; class Magnoliopsida; order Gentianales; family Rubiaceae; genus Coffea; species Coffea arabica. The sequence goes on from NC_092329.1 coordinate 43,812,323, forward strand.
CTCAAGTATCATATCAAATAACTTGGTAAATTTCTTATAAATAAAGAAATAGGATGCATCACAATCAAATAACACAGAGGCGGGTACAAAATTAATAGAGAGCATACATGTAACCACATCCTCAATCCCTTCCATGTCCACATTAGTCATAGCGTGAATCTTTGCATTAGTTCTAGGCCTAACTTCACCAACCTTTGCTTTCTTAGGCACATTTCTAGGTGGCTTTGGGAAATCTTTAACATGATGACTAACTTGTTCACAATTAAAACAAACCCTAGTCCATCAATGACATTCACTAAGATGTCAATGATAGCATTAGCACACTCAAGAATTGTAGGGTTATTTGCCCTAGCAATGCTCCTTTTAACCCTACTCAAACCAGATATACTGGTAGCATTCACTCTGGTTTATTAACCAACCTAAACATTCCTTTCATGCTTTGGTTACTTGAGCTTCCACCAAATTCAAAAGGTCTAGGATGTTTAGCCTTCTCTGCTTTCTTAACTCGAGCTATTGCAGCCTTAGACTTTAAACTAGTTTCATACATAGCACTATAGTTAGGTGTAGCTATATTCACTATCTCTGCTTACACTTTACTTTGCCAACCATTCTTGTATCTCAGCATCTTTAATGATTTATTAGCTATAATAGTAGGGGAAATTATACCTAACATAGTGAACTTATAAGTACAATTCACAACAGACATACCAATACACTGCATCTTAATACTAGATGGGAAGAAATGTGCTATAAATTGATCCTTAAAGTGTATCCAAGAAACAGGAAGAGTAACGGTTGGCCACACTACAGTCCACCACTTACTAACATCTCTAACTAAGAACGGCTTAATCATTCAACAAAGTAAAGTTACTTTCAACTTCTTCTATCCATTTCTCAACCTTGTTATGCTTCAACAAAAGTTAGTGTATGAAACTTTTTCATTTGGTAAACATGAGTAACAATCAAACCTTAAGCATTGGCATTACTTTGCTGATTAAGGTTTCCTTGCAAGTTAGCTTCCAAGTTGTCTTAATTTTGTACAATGTAACTAATTGGTTATGGTTTGAACTAACTTAGATGGCCTAGTACTACAAATATTAATTCATCATTTAGTAAATCAAACACAACTTACTAATTAATCAAGAAAGGAAGCAATGATATTCTTGTTCACATATTAATGATATTCATAATACTAACTATTAAATGTTTAAGCTTGCAACTTTTCCCTATCCAACTAATACTAGTAAACTTGACCACTTGTGTGACGACCCTACCTCCCCCTAGGGCGTACCCCAAGTTTTGGCAGACCGCCTGCCCAACTCTCATCAGGACTCAGTCACAATTCAAGAAAACTTACAAATAGAACCTCAAAATAAATTGATACTAATTACAACCATCATTATAATTACACCCATGGACCTCCAATGTCCACCCAGTCTATAATACAGTCAAAGAGTCGAACTTGCCAAAATCAAACCAAACAAGTCAACTAAACACCTATACAGTGCTCACACGAGCAACTCACAAACTTAGAAGAATTCGAACCTTTCCTCAATTCAACCTCTCATGTTCTCATCGTTGTAAGGAAAACAAATGGCGTGGAATGAGCTAAAATCCCAGTGAGGTTCCAAATAGCAAGTTGACAATTATTTCAGAGTGCAAGTATCAAAGTAGTAAAGTAGTGAGTATAAGAGTTCATAAAAGTGAGCAATAACACTTCAAGTAGCAAATATCAAAATGAGCGAGTGTAAAGTTTTTTTTTAAAGAAACAATAACCCGATAAGTAATAATTATTTCAAAGTATAAGGATACGGATGGCTCTCAAGAGTCAAGTTCCCGTTGCTTCACCAGAGCTTGATCAAGTAGTAGTTGACACTCCGTCAACTTTCAAGTAAAGTAACTAGTCCAGTAGAGCACCACTTAGCTATAATCTCCGTCCACCATCCAAACTCCCTACCGGCCCAAAATCCTCAATAAACATGGGTGGTAACACTCGAGTATACAGATTAGTCGAGGAGGTATCATTCCACTCGACAAAACAAGAGACTCAGGGTTCATTATCCAATCGACCAAACCCTTGCTAGCTCGACTCGAGTAACTAGCCACAGGGTTTCTAGAATTCCAAAGAGTGCGCACATCATACACAAGTGTATCAAGTCAATTGCAACAATAAACAAGTATATATCACATTAGAGCAAGTGCGATAAAGTACACCCTTGTCCGACCAAACCAATCAAATATCAAGTATTTAAATCAAGTATCATGTTCAATCATGTACTTGGAAACACTCACCAAAGCTTTAGTACTTGTCAAACACACGCTCAGGTACAACTCCTTGATTGGAGTCCAAATCTGCGATAAAATATCATTTAAGAGTTTAAAATCCAATAGGGTTCGAAACATAGAAGTTTCGCTTCAAGAAAATCAAATAAATGAAACTTGTTTAAGTAGTAGTCATACGACCTCTCAAACTCTCAAAAATTCATGCTCACTCTTTTAGTTTCGATAAAGAAGTGATTCATACTTTGGAAGTCACACTTGATATGAAAAATCGAGAAAATCGTATGTTTAAGGGTCACTACTTTCACTTGTTAAAGGGTACGAGTTTCAGCAAAATTTCAGCTTATATACCTTTATGAAAGAAAACTCGAATACCCTAGGCAATCCAAGTCCAATTCGACCTCAAATCATTGCTCAAGTCGCGAGTACATAGAGCTGTTAACGAGCCGAGTCGAGCTCGAGCATGTGATAATCGAGCTCGACTCGAACCCCTAATCGAGCCAGCTCGAGCTCGCTCGATTAGTAATTCGAGCTTCACAAACTATTCGAGATCGACTCGATATGTTCGCTAGAAAACTCGAGCTCGAGCTCGAACTCGAGTTTAAAATTGAGTCGAGCTTATCGAGCTCGAGCTCGAGCTTGTCGAGCCTGTAGAATATCAAATACACAATAAAAATGACGCTAATACCCCTACTATTCGAGCAGTTTCAAGTTCGAACTCGAGCCTATCGAGCCTGTAGAATATCAAATATACAATGAAATTACATTAATACCCCTACTATTCGAGCCTGTCGAGCTTAAACGAGTCGAGTTATGCTCGGCTCGTCTATTAAACGAGCATCAAGTTGAACTCGAGCTCGGCTCGTTTCTTTCAATAAACGAGCCGAGTCGAGCCCTTATCGAGCCGGGTCGAGCTCGGCTCGCGAGCTACCCGGTTCGATTAACAGCTCTACGAGTACATACGCCTAACTCTCGAGTGAAATTTTGGGCAGCACGCCCTTTGTATTTAGTTATTTTTCAGCCATTTATGGCTTCATTATTTTCCTCAACTCAGTCCAAATTCAACACATAAACAATCTTAACACAATAGTTTTTCAATTAGGCTTAATATCTGTAAGGCCCAAAGACAATCTAAGAGGGGGGTAAATTAGGTTGATTAAAATTTTAATCAAATTTACACACTTTTTTTTAATAAAAATTTAGCTTCTTTTCTAGTAATGATCAACCAAGTAGATTAGAAGAAGAGAGCAATGTTGATTAGAAAAATAAGTATAGATAAGTAATGAGAATTTTATTAAACAAAAAGAATAAGATAGAATATCAAACCGATTGTCTACCAAGCTTTCCTCAAACTTGAAGACCAATCACTAGGTTGAGCAACTTCTCTTTGATGAAAGATGATCAACTAGATGTACAATGGAGGGAGCACTTCCTCCTTGCCCTAAGCCCCACTTAGTCAAGTTAAGAAGTTTTACAATCACTCAGATAACCCTCAACAAAGCTACACTAATGAAACTTTCAACCACAAGAGAAATGCTCACAAGAAATTCACACCACTTGGAGAACAAATCTAGCTTTGGAGACTATTTTTTAGCTAAAATATCTCTTGAGATCTTGTAAACAAAGTGTGCAAAAGTCCCTTCTTGGTTCAGAACAGTTTGTTTTTAAAGGGGACCAAAAAATGGGCTTCATTAATGCTTCCAACGGATAGAAGGCAGATGAAGAGTCAGCTAGCCGTTGGGACTGTCGGATGTCCGACGGCCAAATCATCGTCCGAACCTATCGTCCGAAAATAGCCAAGTTGTAGTTCGGACGTCCGATGCGTTTTTATCGTCCAACAGCATCAGCGTTCGATCGTCGTCAGAGAGTTGGCAAGTCTTCTTGGAATTTTTCGGACGTCCGACGCGGTTGATGTGCGTCCGAGGCGTGCGTCCGATCCTTCTAGACATCCGACGCTTCCTTATGAGCGTTCGACAGAGCTTCTTTCTTGATGTTCTTTATCCTTTCGGACGTCCGATAGATTCCTTCGGACGTCTGACATGAGTGTCCTATTTTTGCTTTTTCTTTTGATTGATTTTCATTTCTTGACATATTCGTACATGATTCTTTGATAGGCAAAAAACACTTATATTTGAAGAGAGTTAGATAAACATTTCAAAGTACTTTGTGATCATCGAAACCAAGAATAACATTCTCCCCCTTTTTGATGATAACAAAACAATGGTTTGAAATGAGATTTGATGATTGCAATATAAGCTCCCCCTTTCTCAATTGACAAAAACTCCCCCTTACTTAGTGGATCATAGAGCAAAAATTTGAAAAACTTCTCCTAACTTGGCTACCCTACCGAATTAATCAATTATCCAAAAACATAACAATTAAGCAGCCAACATCCAATATTTTACCAATTCAATCCATCAGGCCAATTCAATTTCAATTAAATCACCAATCAATCCAATCCAGTCCTCTCCCCCTTTTTGTCATCACAAAAGGCCAATCAATCACATATATCACGGAGAACTAATAACAAAAATATTTATCACATCCACACATTCATCATTCAAAATACGTAAACATCCATCCACATATCCATAACCATTACAGCCATAATCATCCATCAAAAAGTACTAAACGAACACAACATAAACATAAGCATTACATCTACATATCCATTGTTAAACACCACAAACACTAGAAACACATGAAATAGTCAAACAAAATGCAAATGACCCTATGTGATCCTAAATGGTGAACTAGGTGGATCCAGGTGTCTTTCGAGAAAGCTGATATTGGGAGAGGTCCTCCTCTTCAGTTTCTTCAGCATCTTCAGCAGTTTCTTCTGTGAGAGCCCGTAATTTTGTTTAAAGTACTAAGTTTTATTTTTCTTTTAATTACACGTTTTTCCACATTTTATTGATTTGAAAAATTGTGAAAATAATTTTTATGAGTAAATAGAGTTTTTAGATGATTTTTCTAGTATCGAATAGTTTTTGAGAAATTAAGAACGTATACCGGACGAGGGACCCACTAGTACGAAAAGTTCGGAAAAATTCGGCCAGTTCGGTTGAGTTTTGGATACTGGATTTAATTTATCGGGTGTTATGAGATATTTAGAGGTTGCCAAGTGGATAGGTGTGAGAGAGACAAAAAGTTAGGTATACAATTAATGAAGGTGACATGTGTCACCATATGATTAAATCTTGTTTTGACTTATTATTCAACCTTTTACCAATTATTAAATAAAACGAAAAATTGACCAAATATCTTTCATTTCTTACAAGCTTGTGGCCGAACCTCTTGCTCAAGAGAAGAACAAAATCCTTCAACTTCCTACCTCATAATCTTGCTCCAATCTTCAAATTAAACCGATACAATTTCAAATCACTCCATAAAACCTCTCCACTTAGTGATTTTGAGGTGATTGGTGAAGTTATTTGGAAGGTTAAGATGACCCATAGCTCTCTCTCTCTTGTTTTAAAGGTAAGTCATGAAGTACCACTCTCCTCCCTCTAATGATGCTTAATTGATGCTTAGTGGTGGTATAAGGTGCCACTTTATGGATTATATTGTGATTTTTGGTTGAATTGATGAACTTTTGTAATTTTTGGGGTTTTTTCTGTTTTAATATGAACATGATTGTGTGGCTATATATGATGATTGAAAATGGTATATAATGATTCTAGAAGGTGGAAAAAGTGGAAGATTGCAAGTAATTTCTGTTTTGGAAGAAATCTGGAAAATTAGGGTTCCTTGGTTCTTCATTCTGTCCGAAATTTTAGGTCATAGATAGAGGCTAAATTGGCCTTAACTCAAAACATGAAAGTTGTAGGGAATGATATTTTATAGGTGTCTACAAAATTTCAGGTCAATCGGAGTAGTGTAGAATGAGATAAGTCGAAGTTACTATTGCTGTTCTGGTTTTACCCGAAATTGGGATTTGCTTCTGTAATTGGTTGTTTTGGTCTGGATTGCTTCTGAATAAGTTGTTGAGGCCTTCTGATGAAATTTAGCCCTATTTCTTAGCTTTCAACTGGTTTTAGAATTTCTGGATTTGGACTTGTAGAGCCTGAGTTATTATATTTCCGCTAGAATACGTTTTGGTGAATCTGTTTTACGTTTTGATGTAGTATCTTGCATTTTTGACCTGTTTACACTCAAAACTGGGTTGAGTGACCTTCTGTGATGTTGTAGCCCTGTCTTTTAGCTTCGAAATTGTGAGTCTTACACCTTCATCCGATAATCATAGGGCATTTGGTGCCATTATCGCAAAAAGAAGTCAAAAACTGTTTTTTCAGGGCCAAAACTAATTGCATTTTCGAATTTTCTGGTTTTCTCTAATGATTGTATATGCTTATGGAACCCTATTAGGGTCATATTTGGCATTGATTTATGATTAGTTATCGAGTCTCATTGTATTTGTTTGTATGTTTTAAGGCTTACTTTTATTCCGGTCATTTCCTAGTTAACTTTTACTTTGAGCCTAGTGAATGGCTTTTGGAAATGAGGTGAATTTTGTGTGAGATGTTGGGACTGATTCGAGAAAGTAATGAGGCCTTAATGGCTGGAAAAGTAAGAAATTTAGGGGAACTGCTGCCCGATTTTCTAGGCCGTTTGGTTCTTTTAAGTTGGATTTGCCTTTTGGTAGAAATAAAAAGGGCTTTTGGGTTGTTGAACCTAGGTCTTTATGCTATCTTTTTGTTCCCAAAAATCATGTTTTGTACCCTTGCATTAGTGATTATTTGGCGAGGCATACGACTAGTAGTCGAGGCTCATGTGCATTTTGTTTACTCGATTATGGATGTGAAACCTTCAATTGGTTTATTTTGGTTATTTTAGGATTTCTTGGCGATTAAGGCCAATCTGAAGTAAAAACTTTTGAAGTTGAGCCGGTGAGTGTACCACTCCCCTCCATTGCTGTTTAACTTGATTTCTGCTCTGCAATCTGTTTAATTTGTTTGAGACGAGGGTGTACTTTATCACACTCGTTCTCTTGTCTGTTCATATGCCAATTTTGGTGTCAATCTGAATCTGTATCTGTATCTGATATCTGTATCTGTATCTGTATCTGTATCTGTTCGGACGTCGTTTGGAAACTTGTAACCAACGACCTTTCTGTGACTTATGAGCTCAAATCCTGTGGCTAAGTTATTCGAGTCGGGCCGGCAAGGGTCTGGACGAGTAGATAACGAACCACGGTAGTCTGTTTTGGGATCTCTGGGTATTGAGACCCTTGATTCCGGTATACTCGAGTATTACCATTTCTGTTCGGTTATAGTGAGCGGGCCCGGTAAGGGGGTGTTTGGTGGACGGAATTCGGTGTAAAGAGGGGTCTACGGACGCGTTGGTTCTATATACGTTGACGGAGAGTCAACCGGTTTGGATCAAGTACTGCGCTGGAAATTTGGCTCCTGAGAGCCACCCATATCCTTCTGATTTGAATCATTGATTCCTTTGCTTTACATCTGGCATGTGTACTTGAGTTGCTAAACGTGAAATGCCATGATTTTATTGCTATCTGTTTGGTACCTCATTGAGCGCAAGCTCACCCCTTTCTGTTCCTTTTGTTTTCCTTACAGGAAAATAAACACTTTTGGTCTGGATTTGACAAATGGCTGCCAAATTGAGCTAGTTGAACATATTTTTTGTATAGCTCATGTATTAAAATCCTAAATGTACTTTTGGGGACTGTTTCCTTTTGATTTGGCAAACTAGACATGTATCCACTTTTGAATACTTTTGTATGCCACTTTGGGCTTGTAAATGCTAAGTTTCAAGATGTGAATGTTTGCATGGTATTTGGTTGGGTTCTGACGGGTCGGTTACTATTCATGGCCGACTCCGGATTTCATTTTATTTTATTTTGGATTATTTTACTATTTTGATTTGTTTACGCGTGTCTATAAGTTCTGGAATGAAACAGATAGCTCTAATCTGTTCCGTTAGTCCTGGCGAGAGTTGGACAGGCGGTCCGCCCAACCCTTTGGTTCGCCTTAGGGTAAGGCGGGGCTGTCACATCTTCAACTGGTGCCTTGCCTTTATCTGATGTGGAAGGGCCATGAGGAGTCACGGGAGTTGATGAGCTCGGGTCTGGAATTGATGAACTTGGATCAGTGGGGCGTGGCTCTTTGCCATGGGAAACTTCCTCAACCACAGGTGGGGGAAAAAGAAGGTTCTTTTTGTCTAGGTAGGCTGTTTGTTGCTCAGAGAACATGGTGAGCATTAGACCATGTTCCAGAAGAAGAACATGTTGTTTGAATTCACGAAGGAGCTCAATCACTTCATCATTGGAGGAGGAAGATGCCTTAGTGGCAGACTTCCTGGGATGAATGGGAGTGAGTGCAACAGATGAAGGAGTGTGTAGTGGATCATGTGCAGCCTTAGACCTAGGTTCACTAGATGATGCCCCCTTATAAGCCCATAGATTATCCTTAAAAACAAGATTTTTCCTTTCAAAATATCCTTTGGTAAAGGCATAAGAAGATGTTTCTTTGGGACAAACACCTAGAATTGGTACTTTGTAAAACTCAAAAATCTTTCGAAGAAATTTTCCATAAGATAATTTTCTGCGAGAATCAGTGACATAGCGAAGTAAAAACTTGCACATGACAAAACCAAAATCAATACGAATCTTTTCTCGAAAACAGTAAAAGAGATACAACTCCATTTTGTTTGCATATGTTCTATGGCCATCAGTAGGCACAAGCAGGTTTGAAATGATTGAAAACGCAATTAGATTCACAGGGGCAAGATCATTCAGTTTAGCATCAGCAGGGGCAGAAAAACTTCTTTTAAAATAAGTCAACATCTTAGCCCCATCAAAATGATTATCAGCAGTAGGATGCTCTTCATAGGAAAAGAAATTTACAATTTTACTCTTACATCCAGGTTCAATAGTAGTTTTTAAAATATCATTCACAATTTCAGAATCAAAGACTAAGTTTATCCCATTAACCCTGGACATAATCTCAGTTTGGTCAGTGCCTTTCCTAAGATTGGCAAAGAATTGAAACAGCATTTCAGGATAATAGACATTAGGCATAGAAATGAGATGTGACCATTTCTGGAAAGCAAACAGACTCAGAATGGATTCTAAACCTATTTGGCGAAATTTAGAAGAATTTACGGTGCGTTGAGGGATGACACCTTTCTGGGATATCCAAGAGTGTTTGTCTTTTGCAGCATCATCAAAGAATGTAGGGACTGTGGTTGATTTTGGAGGCGGTTGAGATGAGGTTCCCTGTCCAGATTCAGGCTGAGGGGTGGGTTGTGATGTAGGCTGTGACATTTGACCCTTTACAGCTCCCCTCTTGACGTGTTTGGATGATCGTTTGACCGTAGGAACATCATCATCCTCATCCCTGAGTGGATGCTTGTGTCCGGCAGTGACCTTCCCTCCTCTTAGATTCACCATTGTGTGAAATATGTGGAATGAAGGATGCAAATGATGCACACAGTAGTATGGAAGTGAATCACACAGAAATTTTGGGACAAAAAGGCCTTGAAGAAGATTGGACAGAGCGGTTATGAGAAAATAGGGTTTTGAGTGAAATTTGAGAATTTGTGAAATGTTATGCGATTCGATGAAATGATCAGGAGAAATGAATCGCAATCGATCAGAAAAAGTTTTGATTGAGTCAATTTGGGAATGAGAGCTTCAGAACGGTACGAATTTGAGAGTGAGAAACGAGAGAGTTTTCGTCCGAGAGGAAATAGAAGAAGAAGAGTTTGAAGCAAATGAGGAAGAAAATTACTTTAAAAAGTGAACCGTTGCACTGTCGGACGGTCGAACGCAGTCGTGCGTCCGACGGTTTCGTCCGAACAGATGTTTTCTGGGAAAATAGCTGAAGAACATTATCGAACGTCCGTTCATCTTCTTTCGGACGTCCGAAGGCTTTGAAAAATTTTAAGATGATTTTTCGATTATCCCTAATTTTGATCTTAGATGAGTGAACTGATCTAATGGCAAAGCTTTTGTAAAAATATCAGCAAATTGATCTTTAGAACAAACATAATTTACACATACTTCACCTTTTTGAACAAGATCGCGAATAAAGTGGTACTTTATATCTATATGCTTTGTTCTAGAATGTTGAATTGGATTTTTGGTCAAATTGATAACACTAGTATTATCACAGAATATAGGCATGCAGTCATATGACAATCCAAAATCATTCAAGGTATGCTTCATCTATAAAAGTTGAGCACAACATGCACTAGCGGCAATATATTCCACTTCGGTTGTAGACAAAAAGATTGCATTTTGTTTCTTGCTAAACCAAGAGACTAAGCAATTACCAAGAAAGTGACAAGTTCCACTAGTACTCTTTCTATCCACACGACAACCTCCAAAATCAGCATCCGAATATCCATATAGTGCAAACTCACTAGATCTAGCATACCAAAGACCATAGTCTAATGTACCTTTCAAATACCTAAAAATCCTTTTAACAGCATTCAAATGTGATTCTTTTGGACAAGATTGAAATCTAGCACACAAGCAAACAGCAAACATAATATCGGGTCTACTTGCGGCTAAATAAAGTAAGCTTCCAATCATACCTCTATAGTGCTTTTCATCCACATGTTTACCTTCTTCATCTTTGTCAAGTTTTGTTGAAGTGCACATTGGAGTTCCAACTTGCTTTGAGTCCTCCATGCCAAATCTTTTCAGCAATTTCTTAGTGTATTTTGCTTGATTTATGAAAATGCCCTCTATGGCTTGATGTATTTGAAGTCCAAGGAAGAAATTTAATTCTCCCATCATACTCATTTCAAATTCACTTTGCATAATGGTGGAAAAATCCTTGCATAGATGCTTATTAGTAGCACCAAAAATAATATCGTCTACATATATTTGCACAATAAGGAGTTCATTTAGCACTTGTTTAGTAAACAGTGTGGTGTCCACAACTTCTCTTTTGAAATTATTTTCAATCAAGAAACCACTCAATCTTTCATACCAAGCTCTTGGAGCTTGTTTTAGCCCATACAATGCTTTTGAGAGTTTAAACACATGATTTGGAAATTTTGAATTTTCAAAATCGGGGGGTTGATCCACATATACTTCTTGATCAATAAAACCATTTAAGAAGGCACTTTTAACATTCATTTGAAACAGTTTAAAACCCTTGAAGCAAGCAAAAGCGAGAAGCATTCTAATTGATTCTAATCTAGCTACGGGAGCAAATGTTTCATCAAAATCAATTCCTCTTCTTGAGCATACCCTTTTGCAACTAATCTAGATTTATTTCTTACAACTACACCTTTATCATCCAACTTATTTCTAAATACCCACTTAGTGCCAATGATAGGGTGATTTTGAGGTCTATCAACTAGTGTCCAAACCTCATTTCTTTCAAATTGATTGAGTTCCTCTTGCATTGCCAAAATCCAGTTTTCATCCTTTAAGGCATCATTGATATTTTTAGGTTCAAAAAGAGAAATTAAAGCAAAATTGTCTATCAATTTCTTAGATGAGGAACGAGTATTTACCTTCTCGGATGGATTACCAATTATAAGTTCTTTTGGATGATTTTGACTAAATTTCTAAGCCTTGGGAAGATCTTTGAATGAATCATCATTTTTGTCCTCATCTTCCCTTTCTTGATCTTCATGAGCTTAATTCTCCATTTCCTTTGCTTCCGGTTTAGAGTTTCCTCCATCTCCAATTTTTAGCTTTTCCATTCCTTCACGAACACCTACATCATCATCCTCACACGAACTTTTGGAATTATCATCATTAGTTTCATCAAATGTTATGTGTATGGCTTCTTCTATCACAAGAGTCCTTCTATTAAAGACTCTATATCCTCTTTTGTTCTCACAATATCTCAAAAATATTCCTTCATCAGATTTTTTCTCAAACTTACCAAAATGTTCCTTTAAATTTAAAATAAAACATTTACAACCAAAGACTTTGAAATATCCAACCGTATGTTTCTTATCAAAAATCAGTTCATAAGATGTTTTATTCAAAATGGGTTTCAAAAGGATTCTATTCATCACATAACATGCAGTGTTTACCGCTTCAACCCAAAGGTATTTTGGCAAACTACATTCACTTAACATAGTTCTAGCAGTCTCTTGTAGTGTCCTATTTTTCCTTTCTACAACACCATTTTGTTGTGGAGTTCTTGCAATAGAAAACTCATGTGTTATGCCATTATGATCACAAAATTCTGAAAAACCACAATACTTGAATTCCGTTCCATTATCACTTCTAATCCTAACAATTTTTAAACCAAGTAGATTTTGCACTTTAGCAAACAATGAAGTGAAATTCTTGAAGGCATCATCCTTATGAGCAAGAAATATCACCCAAGTATATCTAGAATAATCATCCACAATCACAAAGCAGTATTTCTTACCTCCCAAGCTAGTGATTTGAGTAGGACAAAATAAGTCAAGATGCAAGAGTTCTAAAGGTTTAGAAGTTGATACACACTTCTTTGGTTTAAAAGAAACTTTTGTTTGCTTTCCAAATTGACATGCATCACAAATTTTATCCTTTTCAAAACTGATTTTTGGCAAGCCTCTAACCAGCTCCTTTTTCAAAATTTCCTTTAGTAAATCCATGTTAAAATGACAAAGTCTCCTATGCCACAACCAAGGATCTTCATTTGAAGCTTTAAGACATTTGAAGGTAGATGAATCAATTTTATCAAGAACCACAATATATATGTCGTTAAACCTCTTACCTTTGAACACAACATTATATTTGGAATCAAGCATAATGCATTCATGCTTTTTAAATAACACATTCAAGTCTTTATCACACAATTGACTAATACTAAACAAGTTATAACCTAAGTTATCAACTAAGAGCACATTATGAACAAAAGTTTCACTATCCTTACCAACATCACCTATTCCAATTGTCTTAGCTTTCACATCATCACCAAATGTCACCTTTCCACTTGATTTTGATTTTAGCTTTATGAACAAAGAGGGATCACCGGTCATATGCCTTGAGCAGCCACTATCAATAAACCATTTGGATTTGTTTGAGCCTTTTTCCTGAAAAGAGAAAGTGTTTGGTACCCTTTTTAATTTTTGGGTCCACAATAGTTAGCATTGTGTCTAACTAACCACATGCATCTCATCCATTTGTTCAGATTTTTTTTCACATAGCAATCTCCTTTCAAATGCCCTTTTTGACAACAAAAGTCACACATAATGGAAGAGTCCTTAACATGTAATGGTTTGACATATCTCAATCCACTTCTTCTATATGTTGTGAAACCATGTGCATTTTTGTTGTGTGCTAATGTTCTTTGATGAGCAGTAAGAAAGGTAGATGACATGTTCTTTTTGAGAAAATCTTGCTTTCTTGCTTTCAAAGTCTCATCCAAGTTGTCCATTCTTTTCTTCAAATCACCATGTCTTTCCTTCAGCATTTCACAAATACTTGTCTTTCTATCAAGCTCATTTTGAACATCAAATCCGGCTCTTATAAGACATTCATTGTCAGTTTTTAGTTGTTTATTTTGTTGAAGAAAACTTGCATTTTCATGAATGAGAAAAGTAATTTTCTGTTTTAGCTGCTTGTTTTTATCATAAGATTCCTTCAAGGTATTATGCAGTTTTTCAACAAAGGATTCAAGATCATCATCTTCTTCATCATCACTTTCAGATTGAGAGTGTATGGAAGTTACCTCATTATCTCCAATAGCCATGAAGGCCATTTGAGCTGATTCTTCCTCTTCTTCAACTTCCCTTTCGGAGTTGCATTCATTCCAAGTAATTTGGAAGTTGTTGAATCTTGACTTTCGATCAGTTTTCCCATCTTTCATTTTCTTCATGGGGCATTCGTTTGCATAGTGTCCAGGCTGTCCACATTCATAGCATTTGTCCACTTGCTTCTTGTTGAATTCTTGTTTTCCTTTGTTCCTTGCATTTGATGAATAATTCTGAAATTGATTGCTAGGTCCTCCCCTTCTAAACTTCCTTTTATTCAAGATTCTCTTGAAACCTCTTGTGATGAGAGCAAGATCATTATCATCACCATCCGAGTCTTCATCATCCAAGTGAGCTGGATCATCTTCACCTTGAGTAGTCTTTAGAGCAATGTTTCTCTTTGCTCTAACATCCTCTTCCTCCTGCACTTTAGATTTCAATTTCAACTCATAAGAGGTTAGTGAGTTAATGAGAGATTCAATAGGCACAGAATTTAAATCCTTAGTCTCCTATATTGCAGTCACTTTATTTTCCCATTCTTTATCCAATGCATTGAGAATTTTCCTGTTCTTCTCTCCCAAGGTGTACTTTTTGCCCAACACCTCGAGATCTTTGATCAAGTCATTGAACCTGCAATACATTTTGTCAATATTCTCAAGAGGTTCAATTTTAAATGATTCATACTTTGTGACCAAGATAGCCTTTTTCTGTTCTCTCACGTTGTCACCACCCTCATGGATTTCTCTTAACTTATCCCACATTTCTTTAGCTGATTTACAGCCTTTTACTCTAATTGATTCATTTGAATCTAAGACACTATAAAGAACATTCATGGCTTTGGCATTCAATGTGAGATTAGTCCTATCTTGAGCATTCATTTCAACTCTCGTTTTTGGCCGATGCAAACCTGTATCTGCATCAAGAAAGTTAGCTTCATGCGGTCCTTCACTCACAATAAACCATAGCTCAATATCAATAGATTGCAAAAAGATAATCATCCTTTCTTTCCAACTAACATAATTGGAGCCACTAAATATGGGAGGCCTAGTAACAGATTGCCCCTCAACAAACATAGCATGACTGGTTGTCATCTTTACTCCAAGCCGCTTGAGCTTAATCTCTAGGAGACCAAGCTCTGATACCAATTGTAAGGCCCAAAGACAACCTAAGAGGGGGGTGAATTAGGTTGATTAAAATCTTAATCAAATTTATGCACTTTTTCTTTAATAAACATTTACCTTCTTTTCTAGTAATGATCAACCAAGTAGATTAGAAGAAGAGAGCAATGTTGATTAGAAAAATAAGTATAGATAAGTAATGAGAATTTTATTAAACAAAAAGAATAAGATAGAATATCAAACCGATTGTCTACCAAGCTTTCCTCAAACTTGAAGACCAATCACTAGGTTGAGCAACTTCTCTTTGATGAAAGATGATCAACTAGATGTACAATGGAGAGAGCACTTCCTCCTTGCCCTAAGCCCCACTTAGTCAAGTTAAGAAGTTTTACAATCACTCAGATAACCCTCAACAAAGCTACACTAATGAAACTTTCAACCACAAGAGAAATGCTCACAAGAAATTCACACCACTTGGAGAACAAATCTAGCTTTGGAGACTATTTTTTAGCTAAAATATCTCTTGAGATCTTGTAAACAAAGTGTGCAAAAGTCCCTTCTTGGTTCAGAACAGTTTGTTTTTAAAGGGGACCAAAAATGGGCATATCATCCAAATACAAGTCAATTCTAGCAATGAAACCACCAAGACCAAAACTGGAAACTAGTATTAAAGAAGAATGTCTAAGTGGCAAATTTGTCATATTTCGGAATTTTGGTTATAACTAAAGCTACACTTATCGGATTGGGGCAAAATTTATGGCGTTTCGAAGCTAAGACATAGACCTACATTTCCTATGAAGACATCAACATCCATTTCTTGCATTTCTAGGGTTAAAAATTGAAATCTTAGAGAAAATAGAAAGCTGCCTGTGAAACAGGGCTTTTGGGCAGTCAGGAGTATTTTAGTCATTTCATAAGATATAGTACTCCGATTGAGCTACAATTTCGTAGCTAGATAGTTAACTCAATTCCCTACAACTTTCATGTTTTGAGCAAGAACTGATTTGGCCTTTGTCATGGGCGAATATGCAGGTCAGATTGGTTCCAAAAACAGGGTAGAATCTCTACCAAATGCTGGAATTCAACTTTTACTCTAACAAAGTTATACTCAAGCCCAAAATCACTTCACAAGTTTCATTTCCAACCTAAATAACATCATTTACTAGTTAAACAATACTAATCAAAATTGAAAAGATGCAAACCCTTGCTAAACATGCCACTACTCCATCAAAACTAAACAAGTAACCATAGCAAACCAAGAATATCAAGCTTTTATCCCAAATTTAACAAGATTAAGCAAGAGAAAGGGAAAGTCAAGCCTTATACCTTCCAAAAGCTACTTGCAAGTGAAAATCAAACCGCTCTCTTCCAAAAATTTCACCACACCAAGCTTTCCAAACATCAAAAGGTAAGTTTAATCGGTTTAGTTTTTGAGATTTCAACTCAACAAGGAAGAATCAAGGTTGGAGTTGAAGTTGTTTTTCTCTCTTTTTCCCTCTCTTAGTTTCGGCCAACATGAAGCAAAAATGAAGGAATTGAGCCAAAAAGAAAGATAAAAAGGTATGAAATTTGTTTAGTCAAATTTTATTAAATTTCCAACAAGTGTCACACTTTGATTTAAGGTCAATTTTTTTCTTTTCTCTCTTATATTTTAGTCCAAAAATTTGGCTGGTAAAAGGAGATATTTAGGGCTGATTTTGCTCAATTAATAACAAGGAGATTAAGGTAATAAGGTGGTGTTCAAGTGGTGCAATCAATCGGTACCAAACGGTGCACGTCAGTTCAAACCTATTTTCCTTAACTCGCGCGTACTAGTGTTTTTACTTATGATTCACTAATTTATTATTAGAACTCCTAATCACACACTTTCTCTTATCTAAAACTCACTCTTAACCACCAAATTTAGTACACATACCTCACCAAGTGATCACACTATCAAACTGCACCAAAAACACACCAAAAACCTTAGTATGCACAAAAAACCCTAACTTATGTCATTCCTTTAGAAAAATCATAACTTGAGTTATAAATGTCAAACATTCATACAACTTGGCCTGTTAAAACCTAGACTTCAAACACTAATGATCTTTAGAAGACACCTCAAAGAAATTTAGCTCATAAGTTAGTCCAAATTGAGCCATAAGCTACTACAACATTCCTATGTTTACTTGTGCAGGGCAGAATTTTCAGTCAACTTTGCCAATTTTCTGGAATTTATAGAGATTGAATCAAACTCTGAATTTTCCACTGTAGGAAGCTCTATGAGTCTAGTTTCAAACGCAATAAACGAACTCAATTCTGACTTTCCTATACGAAGTTATAGCCAATTTCCCAAAGCTGCGCAGAGCCTCCTGTGAAAATTTCTAGATTTTCTAGCAACTTGAAATTATGAAACTTTTCTTAACAAAATTCACTCATTTGACTCAAATTCAACCACTAAAACAACCAACAGTCTATGGCAAGTAAGTTCAAATAAGAACTACAAAGACAGGTAAAATTTCGGGGTCTCACAACTTGGACTCAAAGTCGACATAATCATTGACTTTCGCTACTATGACTTCCTTAACATATTCGTTCGGCTCATCTTTTATGTCCTCATCTAACTCATTGTCATTACTATCAACCTCATGTCCTTGATTCCCAACTTCTTCAGCAAGTAGGATGTGTGAGGACTCAAAAATTTTTTTATTTATTGAATATTACAAGTTTACTTAAATATTTATTTACTCATTTTCTTTGAATTATTTATTTCAACCATTTAAAATCCATTTATATGGAACAACGCCTCTTTTATATTTTCTAAAGCATTTTGTTGGAAAATTCACTTTTCGAAATTTATTTAATTTGAAACAATGAGTGCACGTCTTTTGAGGCTATACTTGAATCAGGAGTGTATTAATATTGGAGAGTTAAAAATGATCAATGGTAGATTAAGAAAGGTTAATTGAGGAATTAATACTCGACTCATGTAAAGACTCACAAATTTATCTATTTTAACTCTAAATTCTAGCTCATTTAATTATTTACTTGGTCATTTACTCCGAATATTATTTTCTAACCTCTTGAGATCTAATTACATTGATCTATGACTTACTTATATTTTTAGAGTGGTTCGCTTCGAAATTTAATTTCTGAAGACTCGTTAAGTGAAAATAGTGAATACGCGATTGGAGTAAATAATTGAATCGAGGATAGAATAAGTTTGGAAAATTGGAGACTTATATATTAGTCTCAAAATAGGTATTTTATGTTTGAGTATTCAAGTGATAGTTATTAGAATCATCGTTATAAGAATTTCTTGGAGATTTTACTTTATCGCGCTTAAATTGGAAATACGCGTTCTCACACGCGTGATTTAATTGAGGGACTTTAGACCCTTATTTTGGGGCAAGTAAGAGTGAATAATATTTATATGAATATAAGTGCATTAGAGATTTAGTGCACTAGTGAAATAAACTCGAGAGGAATCGAGCACAAAAAGCGCGCGTACGCGCACTATTTACGGTTGATTTTGTGCACCTAATACTTAACCATTAAGCTACCTTCAAGAAGCAAGTTCCATCAGATTTTGCCCTCTCTCTTCTCTCTCCTAACAGCCGAACAAGAAGAAGAAAAACAGCTCAAGAGTTCTTCAAATTCCTTCATTTGGAGTATTATACTGATAGAGGGATACCCTTTATATAGGAGTATTATGCTGCGAAATTTTGTACCAATCTAAGTCCATTTCGATACCTAACTAAAGTCCCAAAGTCGGAAACTCAAATCTGGAAATTTGTTCAGCAGTTTCGAATTTTTCCAAATTTTGAGCTGTCATATCTCGGTGCTCGAAACTCCTTTTCTTGTTCTGCTTGTTTTGTTGTAAACTTGGATTACAACACTATTAGAGTTGCAAATTTCAAAGGTTAGTTTCAATCAAGTAAATTTTGCCGAATTTTCAAAGTTGGCTAAGAATCAACTTAAATCTGCCTTATGAACCAAAACAGCGACTTTGAGCTCATTTTTGAATGTTTTCCATTTGGAATCTTAGAAAAGTATATTCTAAGAACTTTTAGTACTTTCAAAGAGGTTTTCAACGGCACAAAGTTTTCCAATTTTTGACATGTAGAATGTGAGATACGATTTTTCAAAGTATCGTATCAAACCTGAAGTTTTTCCAAATTCCAAGGGAAGGGAGTTTTCAAGTACTCCTTATTCCTTCAATATTTCTTGAACGTTTTATACCTGATTTCCCAAAATGAAAACTCGATTACCCGTGTACTTTAAGAAACTCCATTTAAATCTCGATTTACTAGTAATTGAGGTTCGTTTTCATGAAATTTTCTTAGATTGTACTAGTGTACAATCTTCCTTGATAATTGGGATATATGAGTGATACTTCACTATTATTTGCTCAGGCGCACACGAGGACCCTCAAGAGGATCCCACGGTGAACGCTTAAATTTCGGTTGAAACTACTTACTACTTGGTGAGTGTCAAGTGCATGTTTACTTGAACTCTTATGAACTTGATACATACTTGTCTTGCTTAATCTACCTGATTTTGATAAAATGGAGTCGAGTGTGTACTTTATCGCACTCGTACTCATTTGAAATAATTGATTCATGCTTGGCTTGACTTGCTAGACTTACATATCCTGAATTACATGCTTGGACCTATCAAATACTTGTATACATGACTTGGTATGCTATGAATGCATACGTCGTTGGAGTGAATCTCCTCGACATTTACATGTACATGGGGGACGCCCAAACTCATAGGCCGACCTTGGAACTCAAATCAGCATGGGTTTGGTCGGGAGCTTCGGTGAGTCATGAGATTCACATGATAACCTTGATCTATTGAAAGATCTTGCTTGGCGTACTCGTGGAGTATCGCCTTATAAATGTCGTGCGGGCCCGGAGCGGTGTACGGTGGACGGATAGAAAGTAAGTGGAGTTCTACGGATTGGAAATACCGACCCGGTTGACGGAGTGTCACCGTGGGGAGGTATACGAATGTCATCAACACAGCAAGTGGAACTTAACTCCTGAGAGCTACTATATCCTTGAATTGTTTCTGTTTAATTTCACTGGCTTTATTAATTACTTGTAATTATCTCTTAAACTATTATTTGGGACTGTTATCTGATCTATGTGCTTGCATGTGTATTCTTGACCTCACGAGCGTTTTGCTCACCCTATAGATTTATTTTCCTTAACAGGAATAGACATGGAATGAACTTGGAGAAACCCCTTTGATGCACTTCTGGCTTAGGGTTTCTAATGTAATTTGGGTTAGATCTCTTATTGGTTGTACTCTTGGAAACTTTATGTATGATTTGGATATTTGATGTACCCAGATGTGGTATATTTTGGGTATTGATGTAACTTTTGGGAATTTCATGTAAGGGTGGATAAACATTATATATATTGTTAAATTTGGAAGTTTTCCGCACTTTCCTATTTATCCAGTGCTGTCAAATAGTTTTTGCATTAAGTTTGAATGGAAACTGCTTGAGTCCTGGCGAGGGCTGGGCAGGCATTCGGCGGATACCCTTTGGTTCGCCTTAGGGAGAAGTGGGGCGTCACAGTTGGTATCAGAGTTTAGGCTTTAGATTTCTGTAGTGTATCTTAGGCTTGAAGTTTAGGATGCTGGACTGTGGAACTGATTGAAAAGTTAAGTAACCACTAGTGGGAATGAAAATTAGAACCTAGTTTGAATTAATGGACGATTGTGGTTCTCGATCTTGTAAGGGACATGTGAGATAGTATGAGATGATCAAATTCACTATATTTAGTACATTTGGTCCCATTTAAACTTTTAATTTTAATTGTAAGTTACGGAAGGTAACGGTAGCATTGAACCGTCTTAGGGACGCATTATGGTGACCATGGTCGTGAAGGTCTAGGGAGGGCTCGTTGGAGGTATAATCCAACTCGCCGAACTAGGACTTTATTTGATTTCCAAAAGACTTACTCGTGCCCAAATAATGGAGTGTTTATAGTAGCCGATCATCGGAAGTGGCTATTCGAGGAAAATATGGTGATTCGAGGGGATAATCGAGATTTGAGGGCAATTGCGGATGTCTAGACTACTAGAAATTCCTGAAGTGGAGATTGAGATGCTTAAGGAGCAAGGAAGACAATGGCTCCTTGTGAGAAGCTTTAAACAGTTAAGAATCGACTTGTTAGGGTAGTGTCTGAAATTAAAGACAGGATGGATAAGTCGATGGTTGGGTGTATTGCCTTGATTGAACAAGTAGAGAATGACAAGATATTCGATAAGGGACATTAGATTAAAACTCCTAGTGCTGGAAATGAAAATGATCCTACGGAGGTAATTAAGACTTTTGATTCCGCCAATCACTAAGCTAGTGATTTAAACTATTTTAAAAGTTTTTGCCAAAAATAGACGGGGTGGTGCTCGCTTAAAGGCCATTACATTTTGTATCTTGTTTTACTATGTTTTCTATCTTTTGAGACAATTAAACGTTATTCATGGCATGCTTGGCTTTACTGCTTCATGACTGCTTCATGATTGGGTTGTACCCATTTACGATTATTTTGGTGTCTTCCCTTTTGTTCTTGTATTTGTTTGGCGTGATAAAGGTATCACTTTTCAAACTCCGTTTATGTGCACTCACTTTATGTCATGCCTTTAGACATGTTAAATTTATGGGTGGTCAAAAGAGTGAAAAAGGATCGAGGGCGAGGGGTTAAGCAACCCCAAACTCAAGAGGACGATTATAGAGCGACTGCTGGATTGAACCAAAACCCTAGAAATGAAGGAAAATAATCGCGTAGTTATTACTATTAACCAGATGATTGATGCCCTAGCACGATTAGTGGAGCACTAAAGGCCCAAACCAATCAACCAACCTAAGAACCAAGAAATGTGTGAGGAATTGAACAATTCTTGAAGTTCATCCATCTAAACTCATGGAAAACCTAATCTCGAAATAGTGAGATTGATTTGAGAGGATACAATAAGGCACTAGTGAGAATAAGAGGTTAGGATCTCTTCTCGAATGATCTTGTAGATAAGTATTGAAGAGTGAACTAACACATGGAATCTTTAAATTAAGGAATAAAGTCCCCTTACCTTGTTGAGATTGTAATTACTGATAGTAATCTCATGGAGACTTAAGAGCTCGCCCGTGTTAAGTAGAGAATGGTTAAGGTTTGTATTTTGATATAACCTATAAGCAAAAGAATGAAAGAGTACTATGGCTCGGGCTTCCATTATGAATAGCTACTTATTCTGATCCTTTGATCTACTTGACAAACTAGCATTTGACTTAAGTCAACTGGTAAGATGACAACCTTGGAAGAAATGCGTAAGGAAATGGATATTCTTCGAAATGAGGTAGAATTTCAAAGAAAATTGGCTGACTACTGGAAAGGACGGTGGGAACAAGAATATACAGAGAAAACTGAGTTGCTATGTCAGAACGTAGAACTGGAGAAGAAACACAAGGGAATTCTCAATCTAGTCAGGCTGTCACTTCTCATGTAACTTGTGGATACTGTGGCAAGATTAACCACACTGAAGCCGGGTGCTGGAGAAAGCAAGGAAAATGTTTTAAGTGCGGTAGTGCCGAGCATAAGCTTTCAAATTGCCCTGGTATCCCTAACAAAAAGAGGAAATACTCAGCAGCCAGCTAGGTCCGCTACTAAGCAATCAAGTGCTAGATGGAAGTATTTAGTACTAATGGTTATGAAGGGGGTTCTAGTAGTGAAAGTTTTACGAGTGAGGATGTTTTTGACTACACTCGAGGGATAGGGATTGTAGTTTACCCTGGACTAGATTAGCACTTTTGGAAATTTAATCTTTTAAAAAAAAAGGGAGGGGAAAGTCTTTTGTTGTTTGTATCTTGACAATTTGACACGTTTTGTTATAATCTTGTTATTTCCCTTTTTCCTCTTGGGAAGATTTGATAAACATATTCCAACTTGATGTAATTACTATGATCTTGTATAAAATGTGAAAAGTTATCTTGCTTTTAATCGATTGCATAGCTTATATGTGCGGTTGTACTTTGTCCTACACCTCTAGATTGATAATAAGACATGAACGATAATAGACATGGTCGAGATTATACTTGAGAGCATAGGCAAACTTGAGGTCATGGAGATAACCAGGGATCGGGACCGAATTGAGAACTTAATTTTGAAGTGGGATCCAATGTTTGAGCACCAATTCGAGATATTAAAATTGGGAGATTGAGTTGGTGAAGGGAAATATTTGATAGGTTCAATAAGCCCAACAAATAAGAATTGGATATCATACTTGGAATGGAAACTGGAGGCTATATATATATAGCTTATCGAGACTTGAACGATGTGACTACTGAGCACAAATACTTCGTAGCCTCACATAAGCGAGAATTTTGATCAATGACAAGGAGTCGTGATATTATTTAAGTTGAATTTAAAGTAGAGCTAGTATCAGTTGAGGATCCTAGAAACTGATGTGTTTAAAATCCCTTCTAATTCAAGATAGGGACACTTTGAACTTTCAATTACGTCATTGGGTTGACCAATGCACTTGTAGCAATTATGACCTAAATGCATTGGAGTTTTAAATCGTAATTGGATTAATCTGTGGTGGCATTTATTGATGATATATCGGTATACTTTAAAGTTTGAGAAGGTCATGAAAGATATTTGGTGATGTTTTACAAAATTCAAGAATGCACCAACTTTCGTTAAGTTCGACAAATATGAGTTCTATTGGAAGGAAATAGCCTTTCTAGGTTATACAATATCTAAGGAAGGAATTGTTGTTGATTCAACTACAGTGGAAGTTGTTTAAGAGGAAACGACTAGAAGATCCTACCGAAATTTGGAGTCCTTGGAGGTAGTCGAACCTTTCCTTTGGTTTGAACAAGGAATTTTTTAAGAGTGCAAGACTTGGCAAGTTATTTGGGATTGTAAATATGAGAAAGAATTTTAAAAAGTGAAAAGTGTTTAGCCGATGCACCTGTGTTAGTCTTACCGAGTGGAGGAAGTAGTTTTATGATTTATATAGATGCTTCAAAGTATGATTTAGAATGTATATTAATAATACATGAGAAGGTGATTATATATGCCTCTAGAGAGTTAAATATCACGAGAGAAAGTAGCCAACTTATGATTTTGAGTTAGTGGCTATAAAATTCGCATTAAAGAAGTAGAGACATTTCCTATATAAGGTAGACATGAAAACAATTAAGCTGCCATATGACTTGGAAGATTAAAACGCATATTGGAGATCAAAATTTGATTGTTAATTGGGTGGATAGAAAGTATGAGATACGAATTGGAAAGTGTAAGTTAGTGATTAATCTGCTAAGCCTGACTATTGAGAGGTGTGATATTTTTTTCTAAGTATGAATTTCGAGGACGAAATTCCTTTTAAGGAGGGGAGGATGTGAGGACTCGAAAATTTTCTTATTTATTGAATATTACAAGTTTACTTAAATATTTATTTACTCATTTTCGTCGAATTATTTATTTCGACCATTTGAAATCCATTTATATGGAACAACGCCCCTTTTATATTTTCTAAAGCGTTTTGATGGAAAATTCACTTTTCGAAATTCATTTAATTTGGAACAATGAGTGCACGTCTTTCGAGGCTATACTTGAATCGGGAGTGTATTAATATTGGAAAGTTAAGAATGATCAATGGTAGATTAAGAAAGGTTAATTGAGGAATTAATACTCGACTCATGTAAAGACTCACAAATTTATCTATTTTAACTCCAAATTCTAGCTCATTTAATTATTTATTTGGTCATTTACTCCGAATATTATTTTCTAATCTCTTGAGACCTAATTACATTGATCTATGACTTACTTATATTTTTAGAGTGGCTAGCTTCAAAATTTAATTTCTGAAGGCTCGTTAAGTGAAAATAGTGAATACGCGATTGGAGTAAATAATTGAATCGAGAATACAATAAGCTTGGAAAATTGGAAACTTATACATTAGTCTCAAAATAGGTATTTTATGTTTGAGTATTCAAGTGATAGTTATTAGTATCATCGTTATAAGAATTTCTTGGAGGGGTAAGTAAGAGTGAATAATATTTATATAAATATAAGTGCATTAGAGATTTGGTGCACTAGTGAAATAAACTCGAGAGGAATCGAGCACTAAAAGCGCGCGTACGCGCACTATTTGCGGTTGACTTTGTGCACCTAATACTTAACCATTAAGCTACCTTCAAGAAGCAAGTTCCATCAGATTTTGCCCTCTCTCTTCTCTCTCCTAACAGCCGAACAAGAAGAAGAAAAGCAGCTCAAGAGTTCTTCAAATTCCTTCATCAAATCTTCATCAAACTTCCTCCAATTCACTTCAAATTTCACCCACACTTAGTTTAACACTTGGAGAGTTCATCTAGCTACAAAAACAAGGAGCTTTCCATGGTTTTCTTGGGCTGATAGAGGACCAAAAATTCTGTTTGGTTCATCAACCAAAGTAAGTAATGATCAAACCTTCTAGTTTTGATTTATGGAAGTTCAAGTACACCTTTAAGCTCTTGTATTCATGTGGGTGGCTTGTTATTGTTGGAAAATTGTGAAGGTGGGCTCTATGAATTTCCACTCTTAGGTTGATGGCTGATGTAATGATTGATGATGGATTTAACGTTGGTTTAGTGGTCAAAATGGTAGATTAATGGTGTATTATTAGTATAAACTTCAAGGAATGCATGGCTGAAAAATTTCCAATTCTGCCCCTGCTTGATCGTGCACCTTTTTGCGAAATTCTGAGGTTTTGATGGCTTGTATATGATGTTTATATGTTGTATAGATGGTGTATAAAGTTTCATTGAAAAATATTGAGGTTTGGTTGGTCAAATGGATTAATTTCGTGAAGCTAGTAAATCTGGAAAACTGTTCCCGTAATGCTCAGACAGTCTACTTGTTTCATCCATAACTCTGTACTCCGATGTCGAAATCAAGTGCCGTCAGTGGCATTTGAAACTAGATATTTCCATCTTTCCAACGGTATGCAATTCAACCCCTAGTTCCACCCGAATAGCCCATACCAACCATTTTAAGATGACTGTCTTGTTTCTCTGTTTTCCTGAAACGAAGTACAGAGACTGCAACTCGAGGCTCGAATTTGAGCTAGTTGTGTGCCGAATTTCAAAATTATTTCTTCTGTAAAATTTTATTTTTATGAATGTAGTTTCCAACTCCACCAACCATGCTTAATTCTGAGTTGAATTGAGTGATTTGTGATCAAAATACGAAACTTGCCCTGTTCTTGAAAACCCTAAAATTTGGGCAAAATAGATGTTAGATTTGGTGTAGACTTGCCAATTGATTTTCTTGGAGTTAAAAAACTTACCAAATGTACCATGAATATTCCTTAGGCTTTGTCTACACAAACAAACCAAGTTTGAAGGATTTTCTGGGCCAAATGTTGGAAATGAAGAACGAAAAAGCTCAAGGCAGTTCTGCCTTAGGATTTTTCAAAACTTTGATTGTTTGGTTGACTACCTTCTCGAAGGTATTTTTCCATGAATTTTGATAGAGTGATACCCTTTATATAGGAGTATTATACTGCCAAATTTTGTACCAATCCAAGTCCATTTCGATACCTAACTAAAGTCCCAAAGTCGGAAACTCAAATCCAGAAATTTGTTCAGCAGTTTCGAATTTTCCCAAATTTTGAGCTGTCGTATCTCGGTGCTCGAAACTCCATTTCTTGTTCCACTTGTTTTTTTGTAAACTTAGATTACAACACTATTAGAGTTACAAATTTCAAAGGCTAGTTTCAATCAAGTGAATTTTGCCAAATTTTCAAAGTTGGCCAAGAACCAACTTAAATTTGCCTTATGAACCAAAACAGCGACTTTGAACTCATTTTTGAAAGTTTTCTAATTGGAATCTTAGAAAAGTATATTCTAAGAACTTTTAGTACTTTCAAAGAGGTTTCCAATGGCACCAAGTTTTCCAATTTTTGACATGTAGAATGTGAGATACGATTTTTCAAAGTATCGTATCAAAACTGATGTTTTTCCAAATTCCAAGGGAAGGGAGTTTTCAAGTACTCCTTATTCCTTCAATATTTCTTGAACGTTTTATACCTGATTTCCCAAAATGAAAACTCGATTACCCGTGTACTTTAAGAAACTCCATTTAAATCTCGATTTACGAGTAATTAAGGTTCATTTTCATGAAATTTCCTTAGATTGTACTAGTGTACAATTTTCCTTAATAATTGGGATATATGAGTGATACTTCACTATTATTTGCTCAGGCGCACACGAGGACCCTCAAGAGGATCCCACGGTGAACGCTTAAATTTCGGTCGAGACCACTTACTACTTGGTGAGTGTCAAGTGCATGTTTACTTGAACTCCTGTGAACTTGATACATGCTTGTCTTGCTTAATCTACCTGGTTTTGATAAAATGGAGTCGAGTATGTACTTTATCACACTCGTACTCATTTGAAATAATTGATTCATGCTTAGCCTGGCTTGCTAGACTTACATATCCTGAATTACATGCTTGGACCTGTCAAATACTTGTATACATGACTTGGTATGCTATGAGTGCATACGTCGTTGGAGTGAATTTTCTCGACATTTACATGTACATGGGGGACGCCCAAACTCATAGGCCGACCTTGGAACTCGAGCCGGCATGGGCTTGGTCGGGAACCTCGGTGAGCCATGAGATTCACATGATATGCTTGATCTATTGAGAGATTTTGCTTGGCATACTCGTGGAGTATCGCCTTATAAATGTCGTGCGGACCCGGAGCGGTGTACGGTGGACGGATGGGAAGTTAGTGGAGTTCTACGGATTGAAAATATTGACTCGGTTGACGGAGTGTCACCGCGAGGAGGTATACGAATGTCATCGACACAGCAAGTGGAACTTAGCTCCTGAGAGCTACTATATCCTTGAATTGTTTCTGTTTAATTTCATTGGCTTTATTAATTACTTGTAATTATCTCTTAAACTGTTATTTGGGACTGTTATCTGATCTACGTGCTTGCATGTGTGTTCTTGGCCTCACGAGCGTTTTGCTCATCCTGTAGATTTGTTTTCCTTAACAGGAATGGACATGGAATGAACTTGGAGAAACCCCTTTGATGCACTTCTGGCTTAGGGTCTCTAATGTGATTTGCGCTAGATCTCTTATTGGTTGTACTCTTGGAAATTTTATGTATGATTTGGATAATTGATGTACCCAGATGTGGTATATTTTGGGTATTGATGTAACTTTTGGGAATTTCATGTAAGGGTGGATAAACGTTATATATATTGTTAAGTTTGGAAGTTTTCCGCACTTTCTTATTTATCCAGTGCTGTCGAATAGTTTTGCATTAAGCTTGAACAGAAACTGCTTGAGTCCTGGCGAGAGTTGAGCAGGCGTCCCGCGGATACCCTCTGGTTCGCCTTAGGGAGAAGTGGGGCATCACAAGATGCATTGCAAGATCACATGCAACATTTCCTTAATAGCTCAAAGTCAATTGTCTTGAGCAAAATCAATTTCTAGTTCATCCTTCAACTCCTTGATCTCTTTTTCCAAGGATTGGTCGAGTTGCTTGATAGCCTCGCAACAAGATTTTTTCCAATATTCCATCTCTTTTTCCACCATTCTCAATTTATGTTACAATTCCCTGTTCTCCGTTTTTATGGCAAATAGTGAAACCTTAATTTTAGTTTCTTGATCAAAACTTCATAGATTCTTCTTATTTGGTGTTTATAAAATGCTTTAAATGAATTTTTGAGGAATAGATCATACTACTCAATAGTACATCTAGTTCAAAACTTTAAATCACAAATTCTTAAATTACCAAGAGGACTAGATAATGCTTCAACTAGCTCTCTAGATTCCCTCTTTCTTGAACACCATGATGTTGTAAATAGTTATGTATTTCAAAAGATTTTTGTCCAGCAATAGAAAATCAAAAAGACTTCCAATCATTTTATAATATTTAACTTCTTATTGGGCTTGTGGTGCGTTAAGAACTAATGTGGGTTTACGTGCACAAGAACAAAGGTGAGTTGGACCAATTCAGTGCAAATTAGTGGATTTGCCCCCCTGCGTGTGGGTAAGCGCAGTTCAGTTTTGTCTTAATTCATTTTGTTAAAAATTTATCTTACCTGAATGGATAGGGTTTTGACCTATTACAAAGGATAAAGTAACATTATCTGCAACAAATTTTTCCTAAGTGTTCTTATTCCTATGGATAAAATTTCGTCTACAATGAACATTAGCAAAAAATTAGACCAACAACTAGCAAAAAATCAAGATTGCAACAGCGATTTTTCTAAAGCAACATTTCTTTTTGGTTACTAACATCTTATCTTTTCTTTCTAACTTTTCTTTCCTGTGGCCTATGAATAGCAAGTTTTCCTACTTCACTAGTGGCAAACATACTACCTTCATCTCTCTCCCAATTCTCTCTTTTTGCTTTTCTCCACTTTTTCTTTTCCTATCCTCTACTAGTTTAATATATTTGTCATTCTTGTTCCCTCTTATTAACAAGAGAAAGGTTTGTTTAATATTAGGGAAATATTTCAATAACCTGAAATAGCTTTTTAGGTCAGTGCTATTGAATACGACTTAAATTCTATCCATTTCATTCTATTCAATCTAGGAAACTATGTCATCCGATGATGTTAATGCATCACAGCCATCATCTACGTCAGTAGCAGTCAAGTTGCCATTTGCTAAGCCTTATCTAAACGTCTCCAAATTTGAAGTTTTTGCTACTAAAACTTCAAAAGGTGACGAGAACATGTACACTCTCTGCTACATCCATGGAATCGCCTATGCACCAACTAATGCTCAATTTGCTGCAACTGCGGATGTCAAGACACAAGAGTCACGGCAATATGCCAATAAGGTATATCGATATACTATTTTACAAACACTTTCTAATAAGTTATTTGATCTATCCTCTAGCTACAAGGAAACCAAAACTATTTGGAAAGCTCTGATAAAAAAGTTTAGTATTGGAAACACAACCAAACAAAAATTTGTCGTAGGAAAGTATTACCAGTGGCAAATGACTGACGACAAGGAAATGAAAATTCAAATCATGGAGTACCAAATGTTACTCAAGAATTTGAAAAGTGAAGACATTAGTTTGTTTGAAAAATTTGCTACAGGCATGCTAATTGAAAAGCTACCCAAATCATGGATTGACTATAAAAATAACCTAAAGTACGAGCAAAAGAATTACACCATTAAGGAACTGATGAAACACATCCTCATTGAAAATTTCAATAGGAAGAAGTTAAGAGTTGCCAAAACCAAGGAGATGACTCTCAAAACTAACCTAGTCCAAAGCAACAATTAGAGGTACGATAACAAGTTCCAAAGTCACAAGTCCAATAATCCCAACTTTAAGAAAAAAGAGGCAATTGTTTCATTTGTGGAAAATCAGGACACCATGTTACCCAATGTAGGTACATAAAGAAAGGTAACAAAGCAAAAAGCAAATGTTAATCATCCTAAGATTAATTTAACCGAAAGAGATGAAAAAATTACTGCAGTCATCTCTTAAGTGAGCATTGTAGCTAATATGAAAGAATGAATGGTAGACTCCGAGGCTACTCACACATATATGCAAAGTGAGAAACATTTACCTCCTATACTCCAGCAGGGGATGATAAAAATGTGGCCTATTTTGGATATTCACAAACTGCTAAAGTTTTGGGTAAGAGTAAAGTGCTCTTGAAACTCACTTTAGGAAAAACTTTTGCCCATAATGATGTGCTGCATGTGTCAAAAATTTGGGCAAATCTAGTTTTTGTAGCGTTGGTAGACAAATTTGAGGTAAAAGTGTTATTCAAATCTAACAAAACCAAATGATACAGAAGCATAATCCCAAAAGAAAAGCCACACGAACAATTTCCTAAATCTGATTCTAATATTCAAAAGAACGAGGAATCTCTTAATTTTATTGGAAAATCCAACAAAAGTTTTGATAAAATGCTGATAAATGACTATTAAGAATGACCTAGGGTTGGGTTATTTATAGGCTACAATATTGATGAACAAAAGAAAGGAAATAAAAGAAAATGTGGAAATAAAATGTAACATCGAGTCATATGTCGGACTCAAGGATTGGCACCCCAATTAGCAAAGCCTTTGCAAACCTAACAAAAGCTAGAATATGATAGGCCTTGTGATGAATCTTATGTTGGGTGCCCGACTTGGCTAGATTCAGTGAACCCATACCATATGAGTCCCTCCCACATGAGAAGAACTTGACCTCGAGTTCCAAGAAAAATTGCAACATATAAGAAACAAATGCCCCAACAATCCTCTCATTAAACTTGTAAGGTTGCCACACCATCACAAACTGAAGTTTTGTAGGCAATTGCAACTTAGTTTGGATGATTCCGAGCATTGTAGAAATTGTGTCATTCACCAAGGTCAAAATGAGCTTGCAGTGGACCTCTCAGACAACACGAATTTCTACACTGTTGGGACTTAACTGCAATACTGGTGATATCATCCCCACATCTTTGTCAATATATATGGCATCAAATTTCATGTCTTTATGTTTCTTTGTATCAGCAAATGACTCACGCTCTACTAACACAATAGTCAACAATTTATTAGTAATAGAATAGTTAGATTTAAGCTGGAATCCAAATTTCAAAGGCAATAATGTGATCTTCGACCATCCTTGACAAAACTGTTAATATTATCCCTCCCACTCAGACTCACATCCATGTAATACTGCCAAGGCCTCCTAAGTAATACATGGCATGCCTCCATGTCAATCACATCACAAACTATCTGATCTTTATAGAATTTGCCTATTGACAAAGGTACTTCACACCTGTCAATCACTTTCATGGGATCTACACGTTTTATCCAACCCACCATATATGGCTCTAGATGTATCTCCATATGTAGTTTCAACAATTTTACTAAAGAGTTAGAAATAATATTCTGACAACTCCTACTATCAATAATTAAATCAACAATATAGTCGAAAATTGTGCATTCGGTTCTAAAGAGTGATCACATTGAGTTGTCATCTCCTTAGCATGCTTCATTTTATGCACCACATAGGCAGGCTAAACATAGTCATCATCTTCGCCATCTGGATCACAAATATATTCCTCTTCATCATACGGCTCCTATAAATCTCAAGTGCGCTTAGCCAAGTTAATTTATCTCTAAGGCTTATGACAATTATTTGACGTATACCTAGACTACCTACACCTCCAACAATGGTCACCCTGATGTTTGGCATATAGGTTATTTGGCTGGTTATTTCCTTGGGGAGGTATCGGATTGGTATTCTGACATCTAGGGACACCTTGGTTTTCAACCATAGTTCTTTTGTCATCCCTATAACCTCCACATCATGGCTCTAGTGCTGGCCATGGCTCCTCTTTATTAGGAGATTCTAAGATGAGTCTTTTCTAAGATAAGTGCTTTGATTGCTAGTAACCGTGAGATTGGATTTATAGCTCTTAATGAATCCATATTCATTTAGGATGGCGTATTTAAAGCAATATACATTTGGTGAATTCACCTATATGGGAGTGGAGTGGAGCCGCTCCTATAAGAATTTTTGGCCGAATCTTTAGAACTCTCAAGAATAACCAGGTAGGCGCACGGCATAAATGTTCAAAATCGCATTGAATATCAACTTCTATGTTGCATTGTGATTAATAAAATCTCTATCATACATCAAGAGTTGTTGGTTCGTAAAAATTTATATTTTACCAATAATTCAATAGGTCATGTTTTGTCAATTCAAGTTTGGTTCATTGTCCAAAAGACACCAAACAAATTGCATTGAGTCCAAACAAATCCAGTAGATGTTTTATACTTTTGTCCAAAATCTTTGAAATAGGAAGGAGATTGTTATAAATAGTTATGTATTTCAAAAAATTTTGTCTGACATTAGAAAACTAAAGAAACTTCCAATCATTTTATAATGCTTAACTTGTTATTAGGCTTGTAGTGAGTTAAGAACTAGTGTGAGTTCACATGCACAAGAGGAAAGTTGAGTTGGGTCAATCCAGTGCAAACTTGTGGATTTCCCCCCTCCTGCACATGGGTTAAGCACAACCCAGTGTCATTTTATTTCATTTTATTTTTGTAAGAATTTATCTTACCTAAATGGATAAAGTATTGACTCTTTCCAAAGGATAAAGTAACTTTATTTGCAATAAATTTTTTTCTAAATGTTTGTCTTCCAATGGATAAAATTTTATCTTCAATGAACATTACCAAAAAAATCAAACCAAAACTATCAAAAAATTAGAACTGTAATGGCAATTTTTTAAAGCAATGTTTCATTTTGGTTACTAAGCATTTATCTTTTCTTTCTAATGTTTCTTTCTTGTCACCAATATATAGCAGGCTTCCTTGCTTTACCAATGGCAGATACACTACCTTCATTTCTCTCCAAATTATCTCTTTCTCCTTTTCTCCACTCTTTCTATTCCCCCCCCCTCTATTGGTTTATTATAGTTGTTGTTCCCATTCCCTCGTATAAACAAGAGAAAGGCTTGTTCAATCATGGAAAAATATTTCAATATCTTGAAATAGTTTTTCAGAATAGTGCAATTTAGCATAACTCAAGCTTCAACCCATTTCATTCTACTTTATCATTATTTCGTTAATATTGTTCGGATTATTTACAACACTTGATGCTCCAACATTTCCTTTCTAAATCCAACTGAACCTTCTTCTCTCTTACTCTCACTCAAATTTGCTAAGTTCTCAAGTAGAAAAAAGGTCTCAAGTTTCAAGTATTTGGGATATTTATAGATATCAAAGAAAGGGACAAGTTTTCAAATTAATCCTTTAAAAAGATGGTTTCCTTTTCCTTCCATTCTTCCACTTACCAGCTAACCCTAAGTCCCTTTTTTTCCCTTTTCCATTGTGGATTTTCCTTTTTCAGCACATGTTTCAATTTCCTTTTCTTATTCATTAGAAAATCCTAATTATTTTTTTTTTCATTTTTAAGAAATCAACTATCCAAGAGAATAAAGAATTTGACTTGTGCCTAGACTTCTATTCTTCTAGAATCATCCTTTCCTAATTGTTTTGTAACACACTAACTATGATATTTAATACACAATAATTCTTTTGTTGCTCAGAAAATCGTCACACATTAAATAAAATTATTTTAGAACAAATTCATGAATACCTCGACTAATAAAAATCAGTTTTTCACTATCTCAAAGTGCAAGATTATTTGAAAGCATAGGTTTTTTCATTAATTACTTAATAAAATGCATATTACATTTAAAGCACATTTTTCTTTAAAAGTAATTACCTCAGAATTTGTGTTAAAAAAGTATGGCATTGGAGTTAGAAGTTATGCTCCTATTAGATCAATGTAAACATGCTTATTAGGCAATAAGGAGGTACAATTTGAATGTTATAAAATGCTTGTGCAAAAATAAAGCTGTACCATGAAAGATTCAGGAGGACACTATGGAAGATGTGAAATTGCCCGAATTAATTTATCTTCCATAAAAACATGTGGCCACACTGAGTCCATGACGTTAACAAGAGGTGCCAATTGAGAGATGATGAGGTTTTTACTTCACACTAAATTTTAAAAATCTAAAATCATATTTTCTATAAGTATACAAATCGTTTATCGAGTATAGGGGATATTAGGTGATTTTTCACAAGTATACGAGTATTAAGAGTCGAACCCACAAAGAAGATGGACAATTACTGGTATAAACTAAAGTTTCTCTATTATTTAAACTGTCAACAAATTAAAACAAATAAACTAAACTATAAATGGTTAGACAAATACAAGTAAAACTCCTTGGGAAATAGAATCCCAACCTATTCATGCTAGTACAACTCCCTAATCAAATGGGAGTACCAAAATCTCGTCTAAGTTATGGCATAATTGTTGATCTTAATCCCTGTCTTTTGATGTTTATAAAACAAATGGATAGTACTAATATCTCCTTAAAGATTCTTTCAGTTATGAAGCAAATCAAATTCAAAAATCAAGTGCAATTGAAAGAAACAAAGTTTGCTGAAAGCTGTCGAATGCTTGTGAAGACAGGATCGGACGTCCGATAATCATTGCACAACTTCGAACGCATGAAGAACTTCATCACCGTACGTCCGAAGGAAATAAGACATTCTCCCTAACTCACTGATCTCAATCGGACGCAAGCATCGGACGTCCGATAGGATCTTTCAAACTCGACGAAAACTGTCAGACGCTCACAAAGACAATACCAAACGTCTGATAGAATTGAGATATTCCTTCTAACTCATTATTTGCTCTCGGACGCAAGCACTGGACGTCCGATAAAATTAAAGAATTTCTCTCAAACTCACTGCCTACTGTCGGATGCGAAATTCAGACGAATCGAACGTCTGATACCCCAACGGCTAGTTGACTGTTCAGCTACTCTCTATCCGTTGGAAGTATTAATGAAGCACTTGTTTGGTCTTGTATAAATAGTGCACGATCAGAAATTTTAAATAACTTTTGTACACTCAAAATACAAAAGATATAAAGTAGTTTTAATGAGAAAACACTTTTCAAGAAAGATTTGTAGTCTTGATGGTATGAAATTCATTATAAGATTTTCATTTGTGAGTGAATATTTCAATAGTATAACTCGGTGAGGGTTGTTTTGAGGGATAATAAAACTTCTTAATTTGACCGAGTGGAGCTTGGAGCAAGGAGGATGTGAACTTTCCTTTATACACAAGATTGGTTGTATTTCATCAACTTGAAAAATCTTGTTTGAATTGATCTACAAGTTCAAGAGAAGCTTGGTAGTCAATTGATTTGCAATTCTTCCCTTCTTATTTACTTATTGGTATCTTGTAATCTTTAAATTGCTTATATTTTCTATTTCTCTCAAGTGATTTTGTTCATTCATTGATTGATTCATCGTGTGATCATTTAGAAAAGAGGGTAAATTTCATATTTAACCCAAAAGTGCCCATAATCTGATTAGTTTCTTAATTCACCTAATTCACCCCCTTCTTAGGTTGTTTTCGATCCTTACAATTGGTATCAGAACTTGGTCTCCTAGAGATTAAGCTCAATCGGCTTAGAAGTAAAAATGATAACCAACAATGCCATGTTTTTTTAAGGACAATCTATGATTAGACCTTCTATGTTTAATGGGTCAAATTATGTGAGTTAGAAAAAAATAATGATTATCATTTTGCAATCGATTGATATTGAATTGTGGTTTGTTGTTAGTGAAGGTCCATATGATGTCTCTGTTATAGACGAAAATACTCATAGATCTAAACCAAAACAAGAAATGAACTGACTGCTGAGGATAGAGCTCATTTCACCTTAAATGCAAAAGTTATGAATGTGTTGTATAGTGCTTTAGACTCAAAAGAAGTATTGCTCTAAAAGCATCTCAAGATGAAAATGATTCTGTTTCATTGGATGGAGAAGATTTTGATGTTGATGACAATGATCTTGTTCTCATCACACAAAGTTTCAAGAGAATTCTCAACAAAAAGATATTTAGAAGAGGAGGATCTAGCAATTCAGATTCTAATCAATTCAACAATGTAAGAAACAAAGGAAAGCATGAGACCAACAAAAGGCAAGGTGACAAATGCTATGAATGTGGCCAACTTGGACACTACATGAGTGAGTGTCCAATGAAGAAGAGGAAAGGTGAAAGAAAATTAAGATTTAACAACTTCCAATTCACATGGAATGAGTGCAATTCTGATGGTGAAATTGAAGAGGAAGAAAAATATGCTCAATTAGCTTTCTTGGTCATTGGAGATAATGAGGTAACAACTTCTAACCCTCAATTTGAAAGTGATGATGAAACTAATGATGATCTTGTATCTTTCATTGAAAAATTGCGTGATAATTTGAAAGATTCTTATATTAGAAATAAGGAATTAAAACACAAAATTAGTTTTTTTTCTTCATGATAATACACCATTTTTCAAGAAAACAAGAAACTGAAAACTGAAAATGTTCCTGAAAAAAATGAAATTGATTTACAAAATAAGTTTGATAGAAAAATAAAACTTTGTGAAATGTTCAAAAAGGAACAAAGTGATTTGAAAAGAAGAATGGATAATTTAAATGAGTTGCTCTAACATAAAAAATAAAACTGCTTTCAAGAAAATGGAACAAAGACTCATTTTGTCACTCATGAGAAGAAGTTAAATTCTGGTGCAAATGATTTTGTAAGATTTATTAAACCTGTTTATTCAAATATTTTTGTTGTTAAAAAGGTCATATGAAAATTAATTGTTATGTGAGAAAAAATATGAGAAGAGACATAAAATACATGTGAAGTTAGAAAAATGATGATAACTCTCAAAGACCCAAATCTCTTGATTGAAAATGGTTTTAAAAAATGGATAGTTTTTTGGTTGAGAATGTTTAAAAAAGGGGTATTGTAGATACCACTCTTTTCTCTAAACAATATTCAAATGATCTTCTATTTTTACATATATATGTGGATGATATTATCTTTGGTGCTACTAATGAGTGTTTATGCAAGAATTTTTTTCACTATTATGCTAAATGAGTTTGAGATGAATATTATGGGAGTTTGAATTTCTTTCTTGGGATCTGAGTGCTTCAAACTGAAGAAGGTACAAAAATTGATGAGAAGAAATGCAGAGGTATGATCGTTATAAGTATTTTGTAATGCTTTTGATATCTTTGATGTTCTGAACTAAGTTTCCTTTCATGGTTTTTAAATGACTAATGAATGTTGGTTGATATGAATGTTTGTCTCATTGATGTTCATTAATATTTTTGGTATCTTTTGATGTTATCCTTTTGCTATTGGATGATGATGGTTGCCATTACTATTTTTTTTTTTTTTTGGCAATTACTCTCTACTTTTATGATGACAAAAAGGGGGAGAAATTACAAAATAGATGCTAGTTTGGGATGGTATGAGTAAGGGGGAGTTTATTTGATAATATTATATGATACTACTTAATGGTTTTGGATACTATGAGTAAGGGGAGTTTCTACTCATTTTCCTTCCTTCCATCCATTGTTTTGTCATCATCAAAAAGGAGGAGAATGTTGATCTTGATCCCTATCTTTTGATGCATACAAAATAAATGGATAGTACTAATATCTCCTAAAAAATCCTTTCAATTATAAAGCAAATCAGATTCAAAGATCAAGTGCAATTGAAAGAAACAAAGTTTACTGAAAGCTGTCAGATGCTTGTGAAGATAGGATTGAACGTCCGATAATCATTGCGCAACTTCAGACGCATGAAGAACTCCATCACCGGACGTCCAAAGGAAATAAGATATTCTCCCTAACTCACTGACCTCGATCGGACGCAAGCATCAGACGTCCGATAGGATCCTTCAAACTCAACGAAAGCTGTCGGACGCCCATAAAGACAATATCGGACGTTCGATAGAATTGAGATATTTCTTCTAACTCATTATTTGCTTTTGGACGCAAGCACCGGACATTTGATAGAATTAAAGAATTTCTCTCAAACTCACTGCCTACTGTCAGATGCGAAATTCAGACGGATCGAACGTCCGATACCGCAACGGCTAGTTGACTGTTCA
The DNA here is from genome assembly GCF_036785885.1 of Coffea arabica. NCBI lineage: Eukaryota > Viridiplantae > Streptophyta > Magnoliopsida > Gentianales > Rubiaceae > Coffea > Coffea arabica. Next base: position 43,850,903 of record NC_092329.1, read on the forward strand.
GCTATTTTCTATCTGTTGGAAGCATTAATGAAGCACTTTCTTGGTCTTGTATAAATAGTGCATGATCAAAAATTTCAAATAACTTTTGTACACTCAAAATACAAAAGATATAGAATAGTTTTAGTGAGAAAACACTTTTCAAGGAAGATTTGTAGTCTTGGTGGTGTGAAGTTTATTGTAAACTTTTCATTTGTGAATGAATACTTCAATAGTGTAGCTCTGTGAGGGTTGTCCTGAAGGATAGTAAAACTTTCTAACTTGACCGAGTGAAGTTTGGGGCAAGAAGGAAGTGAACCTTCCTTTGTACATAAGATTAGTTGTATTTCATCAACTTGAAAAAACTTGTTTGAATTGATCTACAAGATCAAGAGGAGCTTGGTAGTCAATTGGTTTGCAATTCTTCCCTTCTTATTTACTTATTGTTATCTTGTGATTTTTAAATTGCTTATATCTTGTACTTCTCTCAAGTGATTTTATTTATTCATTGATTAATTCATTGTGTGATTACTTAGAAAAGAGGGTAAATTTCATATTTAACCAAAAAGTACCCATAATCTGATTAGTTTCTTAATTCACCTAATTCACCCCCTCTTAGATTGTCTTCGATCCTTACAGCAATTTCATAATATACGTGATATCCACTTTCGTCGGTGTACCAACTATACCTATAATTAATTCATGCCTACTTTTTGTGGTTATGAAATCAACTATAATTTCCTTAACTTCTATGAAATTATATGGAACAAAGCCACAAAAGTCACAAAGGTATACCTCTACTTTCGTGAGTGTACTCCCTAGATTTAACACTTCTATGAACTAGTGTCAAATTCTAATTTTCATTGCAAATCTAACATCTTGAGATGGTCATAATCAATGGCCAGTTAATCATAAGCATCATAGATAGTTTAACCAAATACCCAAGGTATAAATTTTAAATAACATTACTAATATAAAATCCAAATCTTGCATTAACAAATTTAGAATTCAATACAAAGATAAAGATATGGAAAGAAAAAAATCCTTGTCACTAAAACTTCTTGAGCCTTTCCTTCTTCATCTCCCTTGGCCTCATTTGTTAAGGGTTTGTGTCTTGCCTCAACCCTTTGGTTGTTTTTCTTCTTCTCCAAACTTTCTCTCTTCTCTCAAGCTAACTAAAACTCAAAACTCTCAAGCTAGAAGAACTAGGTAGTATATATATTTTATCTTGCATTATTAGATCTCAAATGTCAAAAAGAGAAGTTCCTAGAACCCCAAAAGTCTGGTACAAGTTGTCCCCTTTTGTCTTGTCCAAGATATAAAAAAGAGACAAAAATCATGCAAGTTGGCAACTTACAGCTGCCATAAATCCCTCGAATCAATCTCTCAAGGAATTTTCCCAAAAATTGTGCAGAGCAAATGATTCTTTGCAAAACGAGATTCTGTCCACAATCCCTGGCAAAATCACAACTAATTTATTTATCAACTCAAGGTACAAATTAGTGACAGAAAATGGAAAACTTATATCATTTAACCTTACAAATTGACTCAAAAACACTATGAAACACATTCAAAATATCGTAAATTTAGCCATTATCCACTCCTCTACACTTGAATCATTGCTTGTTCTCAAGCAATATCGACAATTACACAACCAATGATCCAAGTGCCTAACCAAATAATATGTTTTTTTTCAAATTCAAATCTCATAACTGAGTAATCAACCATTATGCAATTATTCAAATTCCTCTAAATACTCATAATATCTAGTAAATGAGAAACAATTATATTCGAATTTAGCCATGTTCAATTCAATCTCTCACCTTAACCTAATTCCACAAATAAGCAACTCATACAATCAAAAGATAGTTAATACTCTCCTACCACAATCTTTTCCTCAAAACTTAAGTTTAAAGAGGAAATTATTAATACAAACTATCAACAAATACTTAAGTTATGAAAGCGTCTTGTTACACAAAAATCGACACTTTTAGGTGAACATCCCTAGTTACTCAACACTCACATACTCAAGTCACTCAACTACTCTTAATTCAAGTACTTTTTTATGCAAAAGTCAACATTTTTAAATGAAAATTTTCAGTTATTTAGTCTAAGAATCATTGGAGTAAAACTCTTATTCCACTCACTCTTTCTCTCTCTCTCTCTCTTTTTTTCTTTTTTTCTTTTTTTTTTTGAAGATATGCCAACCCTCTTAAAGCAATATATATATATATAGAGAGAGAGAGAGAGATAGAGAGAGTAACAAGAGTATCACTTAATTGATTGTATCAATCACTTAATTGTAGATTTAAGTAAAAGGGAAATCTCATTAAACATGCAAATATAAGTATAATTCTCTCAACCTTACCCAATATACTTTTGGAAATGTAAAAATTCTAATCACATAATAACTAGTTCCAAGTCACATGAAAAATGAATTGTTCAAAAGCAGATTCCAAAATCTAACAAGTAAGGGAGTTAATTTCTTGAAATTTATATTTTGTTGACTTTTCTCAAATTTTTTTGGGCCATAGTGAAATTTTGAAAAAAATTTAACAGAGATTCCCCTTATAACTGGATAAAACTCCCTGCAAGCAAACCCAAATTTGAAAAAAAATTCCACAAGGCAAAATTTCCAAAATATATTCCAACATTTTCAATACAATTTCTGTGAGACCCCGATTGCCCTAAATTGTGATTTTATGTGAAAATAATAAGTTTTAGTGTGATTTTTATTCCAAATAATCCGAAAATCCCTAATTGGGAATTTGAGAAACCCTAATTGCTCAAAAATTGAAAATTTTTAAGCGAAACCCTAGATAGCCATTTCTATTGCAATTGCATGTTTGAATGTGTATTAGACATGTGTAGGTATGTGTTTGTATAAATTGATATAGGGTTAAGTGGGTTTATAAGGATAGAAAACCCTAAACGAGGAGAAACCCTAGTTAACCCTTGGTTTAAAGTGTTTAAGTTAGTTTATACTCTAATTTTGGCCTTGACATAAAAGTGGTTATTTAGTTGATTTTAAGTGTGATAAAGATTGATTTAGAATAGGTAAGTAAGGTTTAAGGGTGATTAGTGCAATTGCTAAGTGAGATTAGGACATTTGGATTAAGCTAAGATTAAGTCCTATGGAGTAAAATGATAGAAAATGAAAGTTATTAGGGCAAGAGTGGAGGATTTGGCAAGACAAGGTTGGAAGGACTTAAAGGCAATTCCTATGCTATTTTGTGATTGGTTGATGTAGGAAAATATATTTAGTTGTTGGATGGGTTTGTCTTATAACCTTTAAGTCATAAGACATAAGAAACCATAAGTGTGATAAGCCAAAACAACAAGAGAAAGAAAGAGAGAGTGAGCCGTGAGAGAGACAAGAGAAAAGGAAAAGAAACTTTGCAAAGTTCTTGCACTTGGAGCTTTCATCTTTGGTCTTGAAGCTTGCTAGGAGCATCTTGGAGCTTGGTGGAGGTTGTCCTACTCTTGTACTGTGACGGCCCCACCTCCCCCTAGGACGTACCCCAGGGTTCGACGAGTCGCCTGCCCAACTCTCGCCGGGACTCAGTCGTTCACTACAATCCTCAAATGAATTACAAGAATAAATCTCAAATATTACAATGTAAATCTCCAATATACATCAAATTCTCCAAAAATTACATATCAAAAGCGTAGCGGAAACAATTCCCAACTATACATAAAAGGATTCCAACATCCAAATTGTACAAGATATACGCCATCCAGACACGTGCACAAGTACTACAAGTCCTTCCTTCGCCTTGAGCCCTGTGGAGGGGAATAAAATATTTTTGGGGTGAGCTAGAAGCTCAGCGAGTAACCGGTAAAATCAGTAATCAAATCGGTTTAACAATAGTTTATTTCAATGATGTCATATATCAATGATGTCATAAATCAAAGGATAAGTCCAGAAACAACTACAACATTTGCAAAACAGTAAATATGGAGTATCAATAATTCAAGAAACATTTACAATGGAAAGCGATAGTAACATTCATGAAAAGATACGTTCGTTCTCCTGACATTTCCCCCTTCCTTCAAACTTTGAAAAATGCATTTTCTTTTCTTTTATAAGTAAACCCCTCGCTCATTTGGTCATTCATTTCATTCACCAGACTCCACCAACCTCCACCAACCTACAAAGGTAATACTCGAGTATACCAAACGTTCACCCAAGTCCCTAATCGCCCGACCGAGACCGTTTCTGGCTCGAGACGACCGGTAACAAGGGGCAATGGCCAGTTCAGCCCAAAAGGCTTACATCATGCGCAACTAGCATTTCAATAATTAAATCCTTGAAAATTGCACAGTTATTTAGGTCGAGTGCGATAAAGTACACACTCGCCTAGAAAGCTCGTTTTGAAAATCATTCAAAGCACTTAACACGTTATCAATCAATAATAGAAGTCATGAAGTCAAGAAAATACAACCAATAAGGAACTAATGCAATCGAGTAAATAATATGCAATCGAGTAAATAATGCAAGAAAACAGTTCATAAGTAGCTTTGGAAATAGTTTGGGGTCACTCACCTCCATGGCTCAGAAATCATCCATCATATAACATTGCCTTGCTCAAATCCAAGTCTTAGATCACAAACTCAAAGCAATCAAACCCTTTAAAACTTCGGACAGCACTTCCCCTAAATTTGCTTACTTTCCCAGCCATCATGGCTTCATTATTTCTTCAGCCAGTCCCAAAGGTACACACACAACAACAAGTTTATCCAATAGCCATTCATCAAGCTCCAAGTAGTACTAGTACAAGTCAAGGTAGGGAAAAGTTCGAAAATGAAAGTTAAGCTCAAAACCAGAAAAATAGCTTTTGACATCCTTTTGCGGTAATGGCACCAAAGGCACTACGATTGTCATATGAAGGTGCAAGATACACCGTTTCGAAACTAAGAGATAGGGCTACAATATTTTAGAAGGTCACTCAACCCAGTTTCGAGTGTAACAAGGTCAAAAATGCAAGATACTACACCAAAATCACAAAAACAGATTCACAGAATGCATTCTAGCGGAAACATCATAAATCAGTCTACCTAAGTCCAACTCCAGAAATTCCAAAACCAGCTGAAAGCTAAGAAACAGGGCTACATTTCATCAGAAGACCTCAACAACCAATTCGGAAGCATTCCTGACCAAAACAACCAATTACAGAAGCAATTCCCAAATTCGGGTAAAACCAGGACAGCAAGGGTAATTTTGACTTTTATCAAGCTAAGCTACTCCAATTGACCTGAAATTTTGTAGGCACCTCTAAAATGTCATTCCCTACAACTTTCATGTTTTAAGCCAAGGCCAATTCGGCCTCTATCTATGAGCTACAAATTCGGGCAGAATGAAGAACATCAAACCCTAACTTTCCAAGATTTCTTCCAAAACAGAAATTGTTTGCAATTAACCACTTTTTCCACCTCATAGAGTCCTTAAACATCATTTCCAATCATCATATATAGCCACACAATCATGTTCATATTAAAACAGAAAAATCCCCAATAATTATAAAACTTCACCAAGTCAACTACAACTCAAGATATAATCCATCAAACCATCTCTTTAGCCATCACAAGTTACTAATTAGCATAATCAAGAACAAAGAAAGGATTGCTAGACATGAACCTTGAAATATCAAGAAAGTTGATAGCTTAGTCCTTTGCCTTCTCTAATCACTCCACCACTACCTTCAATCTTCCTAAACAAGTGACTTTTGTGGAGGAATTTGAAAGTTTAACGGTTGATTCACAAGATTGAGCAAGAAATGGAGTTGGAGTTGAAGGCTTTCTTCTTGTATTTTTGCTCCAAGAGGTTCGGCCAAGACAAGCTTAAAATGGAGAGAAATTGGTCAATTTTTGAGGTTTAGTAAAGGTGATGCAAATTAGTCAAAGTCCAACTTTGAATAAGAAGGTGACACATGTCACCTTTTTGGTTTAAAACTTATCTTTTTGTCTCTCCAATACAAATATCTTAACACTTTGTAAAATAATATCACTTAATACAAAATTCCAACAAATTGTCAAAAATATAATGCATTTACCGCACTTGCGGGTCCCACGTTCAAAATACGCTCTTAATTTCTCAAAAACTAACCGATACTAGCAAAATCATTTTAAAACTATCCTTGCTCATAAACTTTATCTGGGGAATTTTTCTAATCAAGAAAATTTAGAAAATGCGGGCGATTAAAAAAAAATAAACCCTAGAAAAATAGAAAATTTCTGGGTTCTCAAACTCATTTTTTTTTTCGGGGCGTCACATGTACTACATCTTAGTTGGTGGTAAGAAACTCGTCTTGAAAGTTGCTTGGAGGATGAAGGCTTGTAGCCTTTGAAATTGTTGGTTCTTGTTGTGTTATGTTATGGTGAATTCATGTTGTTTGGCTTGCATTTGGAGTGGTTTTATGGTTTAATTTTGCTCAAATTGGATGTCTTGAATTTCAGCCAAGATAAGACAAATTAGGGTTTCTATGGTTTATGCTAGATTAATGCTTTGGTGGTGAAATTGAGCTTGTAAATGACTTGCTTAAGTTGTTAGTTTTGTTTGTTGGGTAAGGTATGATGATGTCCGAAATTTGGGTAAGGAACCCTAGGTTGAGGGGCTGATGTTTTGGGTTTGATTAGGGCTTAAATGATTATGCCTTGGTTAGATATGATTATCTTTGGTTAGAGATGTTAATGAATGTAGAACTTGCCTTTTGGTTAGAAAAGGTTAGGGTTTAGGGGCTGTTTTCATGAGGTATTTCGGGAGTCTTGTTAGGGCAATTAGGAAGTGCTTTATATGTGTTAGAATGGTGAAGCCATGGCTTAGAATCTTGTGGGTGTGGTGCGAATTCGTTTCACGTGATTGCGCGCGTTAGCCCAGCAAAACAGCAAACCAGGATAGTTTACAACTGGAACTTTGGCTTCAAATTTGACAAGGTTACAAGCTGATCGGCCTCGTGACCAAAACACCAAACTTATAGCTCTATATCACAGTTTTCCAACGCCTTTGGAATTTCATGGATCGGATTTATAAAACCTGAGATATAGCCAATCAAACAGGGCCTGTCCGCGAAAATGACCTTAATCTGTCCGAACCTGTTTTGGTCTAGATGACCTATTTACGTTTGGATTCAGGTTTTCCAGCCTTCATGAAAGTTGTTCATCTTGGAATGAACTTTCTAGCTGTCAAGTTTCAGATCAATTGGATATGTGTAGCATATAAAATGGCCAGCACCCCTGAAACTGACCATTTGACCTTGGACAGCTTTCGTGACCCAATTTGTTTGGTTCGTTTGGTACTGAAGATCCCAGTTTCAGTTCTTGAGGTCTTCACAAAACTTATAGTGTATCCTCTTAGCTTCGAAATGGCATCTCATACGCCTTAAACCGACACTTGTAGCCCAACTTATGATCAAAATGAAAAGAGGTAGCAAATCTGCCATTTCCGCACTAACGGCCGTTTCCGTTTCCGTCTGTCATTTCCGCGCGTGCGCACATGTTGTTTTTGCTGTTTTGCTTATGATTTGCTATTTGATAACCATTTATGGTCTAATGTGACGCAATCATCTATTGCAGACAGCGACGAGCTGGAGGCAGCTGCTAGGGCCTACTAGCGGAGTGGATGACGCTTTTGCTTAGTTGTAGCTCTTTTGTACTTTTGTAAGTATCTAGGGCTATGTGTCTAAGTCAACGCCCTTATGTGTTATGCTTTGAATGAAAGGGACTTTAGACGAGGGTATACTTTATCACACTCGACCTAAACCCTAAAATGTACCTGTACTTGTACTTGATATGTGTAAATAGCATGTTGTTGGGATTGAACCCTAGAGCTTGTAGCTCGGGGTTACATTTGTGATATGTGTGACATGTGATATGTGTGGGGCCCGATCTCAGGACCTAGTTGGACTATTCGAGCCGACAGGGGCTTGGTCGAAGCTAGTCTAACTGAGACTTGAGATCATCAGATTAACTAAGGATGTGAATTGGTTTGTGAACCAAATATGTGAACCTGTGTGCATGAACCAACCCTGCCCGAGCTATTATGTGTGTGCGGGTGACTGGCCAGTGTGGGTGCTAAGGTGGACGGCGGGTTGACAAGTGGGGCTCTACGGACCATAATTTGCGGTCGACGGAGTGTTGGCAGGTGGTCAATCATGACAAACGACTTGGCTTTGAAGCCAATCTGTATCCTACATTTGTGTTATTATTTTGCTTTTAACTTGGCACTATGTGATTTTAATTGCTCCTACCATGTGAAATTTATGTTTTTACCCCTACGTACTTACTAAACGTTTAGCTTACCCCTTCCATTTGTTTTCCTTACAGGGATCGACGCGGGGACCACATTTGGACGTTCGACTAGTTTAGTTAGGTTTAATACCTTTCTTTGGACAATTGAAATGTGTGTAATAGTAATAGTAATACGTGTTCGGACCCACCTTAGGGTCCACCTTATGGTTATAGTTGTGGTGATAGCATGAAACAGTAGGCCGGACTTCTACTTTTGAATTGTACATAGAACACTTTTGCTGCTGTATATGATGTACATAGTGAACTTTTGGGCATGTATATAATGTGTATAGTAACCGTTTGGGTGTGAATAGTTGTTATTAGTTTTTGATTTCGAGTTCTGGCGCGAGCTAGGCAGACGGCCTGCTAAGCCCTTTGATACGCCTCTGGGTACGGTAGGATCATCACAGGTGGTATCAGAGCGCCTAGATTAGAGGATTTGGGCAATTGGGACATATGTAATAAGCATTAGGGTTACGTGATTCTTTTAAGATTGAATGATCTATTTTAAGCTGAAATGCCATCGAACTGACCAGATAATGATAAAATTTTGTAGGGATGGAGCCTGATGAGCCTAGTGGATCCGGATCAGGACCGCGCCCTCCGAGCACTGGGGGTCCGGTTAATCAGGTATTGCGCCGACGAGTGCTGCGATTCCAGAGGAGGGGGCGGGGGGCCCTATGTGATGTACTCACCGTTTGGCCAACTGAATTGGCCATTTGAGTGCAGGCATACTTTTGGCTACTCGGATGAGGTGGTTCTAGCTGTTGATGATGAGCGCCGTCGCCTGGCTAAGGCGAACGAGTGTTTGGGCTGTTTGTTAGCGGAGGCCAGACACGTAGGCCATGGGCAGGCCATGCGCATTAGGGAGACTGAGCAGAGCCTGAGAGAGGAGGAGGAGAGGACTGATGCCTTTCGTCAGCAGCTTCACGAGACACAGCAGCACTTTCTAGCGATGAAGAGGTAGATGAGAGAGCGCGTTCGTGGGATCATGCTAGATTACGAGGCTCTCTTAGACATGATTGCTGAGACATCGCCTCGTGCTATCGGCCCGGAGCCGATGGACTAGGTCGACACCTTAGGATCGGTTAGGGACAGGGGCCCTAGGGGAGGCGTGTAGGGCCGCTTTGGAATTTTTGTTTACTCCTCTGCTACTCGTTTGGATTTTGTTATGTGGTGGATTTGGTCAGATTTTGGAGCCGTAGTGCTCTTGTATGTATTGGGTTTTGAACCGACCGGATGTCGGTTAACTTGTATATAGTGTTGGCGTGCTTTGTAAATGAATTGTATATGTGCAGTATGACCTTTTTGAGGTTATCTTTTGTGTGTTTCTTGTATTTCTTGTTATGTTTCGATTTCTTTATTTCGCTTATATCCGCAGTACTAAATACACACATTATTTCAATTATAGACCTTTTTGAATTTAAATGGACGCCGGTGGTCGAGGTAGAGATAGGGGGCGTGGACGAGGCCCGGAGGGAGAGAATGAGAACGAACCCGACCAAGTAGTTGGATGGCTGATTTATTGGAGAGAATGGTAAACCAACAAGGTCAGGGGCAGGGTCAACATGCTGGGAACCCTGGGGATAACGCGGGGAATAATGATAGAGAGAACCGTGCGCTAGAACGGTTCCACAAGTTTGCCCCTCCTAAATTTGTAGGTGGACCAAACCCTGACATAGCCGAAGGTTGGTTAGACTGTATGCTAGATATCTTTGCCGCACTTGGATATACAGAGGAGCGGCAAATTTCTTTTGCAGTTTTTCAGTTTGAGTGAGCCGCCCGAGTTTGGTGGAATGTAATCAAGGCCAAGTGGGAGCGGGAACAGACTCCTTGGACCTGGGTCAACTTCACCCAGGAATTTAATGAAAAATATTTGCCACCGATAGTACAAGAGAAGCGGGAAGATGAATTTATCCGCCTGCGCCAAGGGACATCAAGTGTGGCTGAGTATGAGACTCAGTTTACCAAACTGTCCCGTTTTGCTCCGGATTTGGTACTTACGGAGCAAAAACGAATTTGCCGCTTTATTCAGGGATTGAATGTGGAACTTCAGGAGGCATTAGCGGCCGCCCAGGTGGATACATTTAGCCAGGCGCTAGAGAAGTCGCAGAGGATAGAAGCAGCCAGGGGTCAAGTCAAAGCTTTCCATGATCGTAAACAAAGACAACCAAGCTCGAGTACCTACACCCCTGGACAGAGCTCGAAGAACGAGCCACCCACCAAGTTGGGTAGAGGAGCAGGAGGTCCGCGGCCAGCAGGAACCCCAGGCCGAGGAAATTTTGGGCGAGGTCCGGCAGGGCAAGGGCCCTAGAGAGGTGGTCAGCGCGGAGGACCCAATGTAGGACCCAGGTTGACCTGCGGCTTTTGTGGGGGCAATCACACCTCCGATAATTGTTGGAAGCAGAGTTCGGTGCGAAAGTGCTTCAAGTGTGGCAGTACGGAGCACTTGATTGCTCAATGCCCTAACCTGCAGCAAGAAGGAACCAGTACCCCTCAGTCAACAGGAACTGCGTCCAAGCCAGCCAACGCAGGGGGAAATCAACCTAAAGTGCCAGCCAGGGTGTATGCTATGGGTCAACAAGAGGTGACTGAACCTTCGGCAGTCATCGAAGGTACGCTTTCTCTTTTTCGGCGTACCGCGAATGTTTTAATTGACCCTGGTGCCACGCACTCCTTTGTTAATCCTGCATTCATGGCTCATATCGATGTTAAAGCTGAAAAGTTACCGTATGACCTAGAAATCAAGACCCCTATCACAAATAAAAGTTTACTTGCCAATATGGTCTACAAGCGGTGCGAGGTATGGATTGGGGAACGAAAATTATTGGTGGATTTAACAGAATTGGCTCTTAAGGGGTATGATGTCATACTAGGTATGGACTGGTTAGCCAAATACTATGCGCAGTTAGATTGCCGCACTAAGAAAGTTGATTTTCATATACCGGGTGAACCCACACTCCAACTTGATGTTCGAGGAAAGTTAATCTTAGCCACTCTTATTTCTGGGATTAAGGCTAGGAAGTTGCTAAGTAAAAGGGCCCGAGGGTATTTGGCAGTGTTAATTAACACTCCGCAAGAGCAGTTAAAAGTTGAAAATGTTCCAGTAGTATGCGAATTTCCTGAACTCTTCCCTGAAGAATTAACGTCACTACCTCCAAAAAGGGACATAGAATTTAAGATTGATTTGCATCCCGGAGCAGAACCGATTTCGAAAACCCCCTACCGAATGGCTCCTGCAGAACTTAAGGAGCTAAAGACTCAATTGCAGGAACTGTTAGACCGGAGATTTATACAGGAGAGCCAATCACCTTGGGGAGCCCCGGTATTATTTGTTAAGAAGAAAGATGGAGGATTACGGATGTGCATAGATTATCGGGGGCTGAATAATTTGACTATTAAGAATAAATATCCCTTGCCTCTTATTGATGAATTGTTTGATCAACTGCAAGGTGCAGTTGTTTATTCGAAGTTAGATCTACAGTAGGGATACTACTAATTGAGCATACGTAAGGAGGACATACCTAAGACCGCCTTTAATTCGTGGTATGGGCATTTTGAGTTTACAGTGATGCCCTTTGGGTTGACTAATGCTCCAACCGCATTTATGGACTTGATGCATCGAGTCTTCAAACCGTATCTAGACCAATTTGTGGTAGTTTTCATCGACTACATTTTGGTCTACTCTAAGACTCGAGATGATCATTAGCAACATTTGAGGTTAGTACTGCAGACCCTTAAGGACCATCAGTTGTATGCTAAATTCAGTAAGTGTGAGTTTTGGCTGGAGAATGTATCCTTTTTAGGCCATGTGATCTCGAAAGATGGGATAGCGGTGGACCCCGCTAAGGTAAGAGCGGTAACAGAATGGAAGAGACCAGAAAGCCCGACTGAAGTTAGAAGCTTCTTAGGGCTCACAGGATATTAAGGATTTTTCTAAGATAGCTGGCCCACTAACGGATTTAACAAGAATTCACAATCAATTTATTTGGACTCCGAAGTGCAAAGCCAGTTTTCAAGAGTTAAAAGAACGATTAACTTCCGCCCCAATTTTAACACTGCCTAATGGAAAAGACAGTTTTGTGGTATATACGAATGCATCTAAGATGGGTTTAGGCTGCGTACTTATGCAAAATGGACAGGTGATAGCGTACGCATCCCGAAAGTTAAAACCTCATGAGCAGAATTACCCCACCCACGATTTGGAATTAGCGGCTGTAGGTATTGCTCTACAAAAGTGGCATCATTACCTCTACGGGGCAACTTTTGAGGTGTTCACCGACCATAAGAGCCTGAAGTATTTATTTTCGCAAAAGGAGTTGAATTTGAGACAGCGTCAGTGGATGGAATTTCTAGAGGATTATGACTGCACCATAAAGTATCATCCGGGTAAAGCAAACGTGGTAGCAGACGCGCTTACTCGAAATGTTCAGGTATCAAGTTTGCAGATAAAAGAGTGGGAGGTACTAGAGAAAACTGGGGAATGGAATCCTCAACTTAAGCCGCAAGGAGTGCTTTTTAGCAATATAATAGTTACTTCTATTCTACTCCCTCCGATAAAAGAAGCACAAAAGGAGGACACATAGGTGCAGAAGTGGAAAGAGAAAACCGAACAAGGAACGATACCTGACTTCAACGTGAACTCGGATGGGATTTTGCGGTACCGTAACCGGTTTGTTATACCGCAGGACCAGGAACTGAAACGAGAAATATTGGGAGAAGCACATAGGTCAAGGTACACAGTACATCCTGGTACGACCAAGATGTACCAGGATTTGAAGAAGTTGTACTGGTGGGAAGGCATGAAAAGAGAAATAGGCCAATTTGTTCAAACGTGCCTAACCTATCAGCAGATAAAGGCGGAGCACCAAAAGCCTTCTGGTTTGCTCCAATCATTAGAAGTGCCAGAGTGGAAGTGGGAAAACATTACTATGGACTTTGTTTCAGGGCTACCAAGAACCCAAAAAGGACATAATGCTATATGGGTAATAGTAGACCGTCTAACTAAGTCAGCCCATTTCCTACCCTTGAACATGAAATATTCCTTAGAGAAACTAGCTCAACTATTCATGGACGAAATTGTACGCCTACATGGAGTACCAGTGAGTATAGTTTCGGATAGAGGCCCTTGTTTTGTGTCACGGTTCTGGCAAAAGATGCAGGAAGCTTTAGGCTCGAAACTAACCTTGAGTACAGCCTACCACCCTCAGACAGACGGACAGTCGGAGCGGACAATACAAACGCTTGAGGATATGCTCCGATCGTGTGTTTTGGATCTGGGAGGAAGTTGGAGCCAACATCTTACTTTGATAGAGTTTGCTTACAACAACAGCTATCACTCCTCTATACGAATGGCACCGTATGAAACTCTTTATGGACGCAAGTGCCGCTCACCGATCTTCTAGGATGAAGTAGGTGAGAGGAAGGTTCTAGATGCTACCGCAATGCCATGGATAGAAGAAGTGGTGGAAAAGGTCAAAATTATTCGCCAAAGGATACTAACAGCTCAAAGCCGACAGAAAAGTTATGCCGACCATCGAAGAAAGGATCTTGAGTTCAAAGTAGGGGATATGGTGTTTCTAAAGGTTACGCCACTAAGGGGAACTATTGCGGCCAGGAAAGGGAAAAAATTGAAACCAAGATATATAGGGCCGTATAAGATTCAACAACGGATCGGAACGGTAGCGTATCTGTTGGAATTGCCAGCCAGCATGTCTCGAATTCATAATGTTTTCTACGTCTCACTATTGAAGAAGTACCATCCAGATCCCACCCATATTTTGCATACTGAGAATGTAGAGCTAGACGAATCCCTCACCTACGAGGAACAACCAGTACAGATTTTGGACCGCAAGGTGAAGGAATTGAGGAATAAGCAAATTCCTTCGGTGAAAGTTTTACGAAGAAATCACGATGTAGAAGAGGCCACATGGGAAATAGAGGAAGAACTGCAGAAGAAATATCCTACCTTGTTTGTCCATAAAGGTAATAAATTCGAGGACGAAATTGTTTTTTAAGAGGGGGAGGTTGTGAGACCCCGATTGCCCTAAATTGTGATTTTATGTGAAAATAATAAGTTTTAGTGTGATTTTTATTCCAAATAATCCGAAAATCCCTAATTGGGAATTTGAGAAACCCTAATTGCTCAAAAATTGAAAATTTTTAAATGAAACCCTAGATAGCCATTTCTATTGTAATTGCATGTTTGAATGTGTATTAGACATGTGTAGGTATGTGTTTGTATAAATTGATATAGGGTTAAGTGGGTTTATTAGAAAACCCTAAACGAGGAGAAACCCTAGTTAACCCTTGGTTTAAAGTGTTTAAGTTAGTTTATACTCTAATTTTGGCCTTGACATAAAAGTGGTTATTTGGTTGATTTTAAGTGTGATAAAGATTGATTTAGAATAGGTAAGTAAGGTTTAAGGGTGATTAGTGCAATTTCTAAATGAGATTAGGACATTTGGATTAAGCTAAGATTAAGTCCCATGGAGTAAAATGATAGAAAATGAAAGTTATTAGGGCAAGAGTGGAGGATTTGGCAAGACAAGGTTGCAAGGACTTAAAGGCAATTCCTATGCTATTTTGTGATTGGTTGATGTAGGAAAATATCTTTAGTTGTTAGATGGGTTTGTCTTATAACCCTTAAGTCATAAGACATAAGGAACCATAAGTGTGATAAGCCAAAACAACAAGAGAAAGAAAGAGAGAGTGAGCCGTGAGAGAGACAAGAGAAAAGAAGAAGAAACTTTGCAAAGTTCTTGCAAATGGAGCTTTCATCTTTGGTCTTGAAGGTTGCTAGGAGCATCTTGGAGTTTGGTGGAGGTTGTCCTACTCTTGTACTACATCTTAGTTGGTGGTAAGAAACTCCTCTTGAAAGTTGCTTGGAGGATGAAGGCTTATAGCCTTTGAAATTGTTGGTTCTTGTTGTGTTATGTTATGGTGAATTCATGTTGTTTGGCTTGCATTTGGAGTGGTTTTATGGTTTAATTTTGCTCAAATTGGATGTCTTGAATTTCAGCCAAGATAAGACAAATTAGGGTTTCTATGGTTTATGTTAGATTAATGCTTTGGTGGTGAAATTGAGCTTGTAAATGACTTGCTTAAGTTGTTAGTTTTGTTTGTTGGGTAAGGTATGATGATGTCTGAAATTTGGGTAAGGAACCCTAGGTTGAGGGGCTGATGTTTTGGGTTTGATTAGGGCTTAAATGATTATGCCTTGGTTAGATATGATTAGCTTTGGTTAGAGATGTTAATGAATGTAGAACTTGCCTTTTGGTTAGAAAAGGTTAGGGTTTAGGGGCTGTTTTCATGAGGTATTTCGGGAGTCTTGTTAGGGCAATTAGGGATTGCTTTATATGTGTTAGAATGGTGAAGCCATGGCTTAGAATCTTGTGGGTGTGGTGCGAATTCGTTTCACGTGATTGCGCGCGTTAGCCCAGCAAAACAGCAAACCAGGATAGTTTACAACTGGAACTTTGGCTTCAAATTACCACGTTACAAGCTAATCGGGCTCATGACCAAAACACCAAACTTATAGCACTATATCAGAGCTTTCCAACGCCTTTGGAATTTCATGAATCGGATTTATAAAACCTGAGATATAGCCAATCAAACAGGGCCTGTCCGCGAAAATGACCTTAATCTGTCCGAACCTGTTTTGGTCTAGATGACCTATTTACATTTGGATTCAGGTTTTCCAGCCTTCATGAAAGTTGTTCATCTTGGAATGAACTTTCTAGCTGTCAAGTTTCAGATCAATTGGATATGTGTAGCATATAAAATGGCCAGCACCCCTGAAACTGACCATTTGACCTTGGACAGCTTTCGTGACCCAATTTGTTTGGTTCATTTGGTACTGAAGATCCCAGTTTCAGTTCTTGAGGTCTTCACAAAAGTTATAGTGTATCCTCTTAGCTTCAAAACGGCGCCTCATACGCCTTAAACCGACACTTGTAGCCCAACTTATGATCAAAATGAAACGAGGTAGCAAATCTGCCATTTCCGCACTAACGGCCGTTTCCGTTTCCGTCTGTCGTTTCCGCGCCCGCACGTGTCATTTTTGCCGTTTTGCTTATGATTTTCTATTTGATAACCATTTATGGTCTAATGTGATGCAATCATCTATTGCTGACAACGACGAGCTAGATGCGGCTGCTGGGGCCCACTAGCGGAGTGGACGACGCTTTTGCTTAGTTGTAGCTCTTTTGTACTTTTGTAAGTATCTAGGGCTATGTGTCTAAGTCAACGCCCTTATGTGTTATGCTTTGAATGAAAGGGACTTTAGGCGAGGGTATACTTTATCACACTCAACCTAAACCCTAAAATGTACCTGTACTTGTACTTGATGTGTAAATAGCATGCTGTTAGGATTGAACCCTAGAGCTTGTAGCTCGAGGTGACATTTGTGATATTTGTGACATGTGATATGTGTGGGGCTCGATCTCAGGACCTAGTTGGACTATTCGAGCCGGCAAGGGCTTGGTCGGAGCTAGTCTAACTGGGACTTGAGATCATCAGGTTAACTAAGGATGTAAATTGGTTTGTGAACCAAATATGTAAACCTGTGTGCATGAACCAACCCTGCTCGAGCTATTATGTGTGTGCGGGTGACTGGCCAGTGTGGGTACTAAGGTGGACAACGGGTTGACAAGTGGGGCTCTACGGACCATAATTTGCAGTCGACGGAGTGTCGGCAGGTGGTCAATCATGACAAACGACTTGGCTTTGAAGCCAATCTGTATCCTACATCTGTGTTATTATTTTGCTTTTAACTTGGCACTATGTGACTTTAATTGCTCCTACCATGTGAAATTTACGTTTTTACCCCTACGTACTTACTAAACGTTTAGCTTACCCCTTCCCTTTGTTTTCCTTATAGGGATCGACGCGGGGACCACATTTGGACGTTCGACTAGTTTAGTTAGGTTTAATACCTTTCTTTGGACAATTGAAATGTGTGTAATAGTAATAGTGATACGTGTTCGGACCCACCTTAGGGTCCACCTTATGGTTATAGTTGTGGTGATAGCATGAAGCAGTAGGCCGGACTTCTACTTTTGAATTGTACATAGAACACTTTTGCTGCTATATATGATGTACATAGTGAACTTTTGGGCATGTATATAATGTGTATAGTAACCGTTTGGGTGTGAATAGTTGTTATTAGTTTTTGATTTCGAGTCCTGGCGCGAGCTAGGCAGACGGCCTGCTAAGCCCTTTGGTACGCCTCTGGGTACGGTAGGTGTGGCGGCCCCACTTCTCCCTAAGGCGAACCAAAGGGTTGGCGGGTCGCCTGCCTAACTCTCGCCAGGACTCACGCGAGCAAACCGACCAAAAATCCACGTATAACTTAAAATCAAAACACTATTCGTCATCCGGACATACCAACCTCTTAAACGACTGAAATACTATCACACATTAACTTCAGAGATAACATTACCAATGAACATCCAACCGTTCACTCTTAAATACAACTCGGACCAGATCACCACAAAATTTCAAAAGATACAATACAAACCACACAGTAAGTTTAAAAGCTCAGATAAATTCATACAAGCCAAATCTTAGGGTTTGTACTTTTCCAGCTTCAAGTGACAACCCAAAACAAAGGTTCAACAACGATTCGAAACAACATCTACAACAGCTAAAAGCAGACTTCAAAACATCCGAATGTCGAAACCTGTTAAGGAAAACAAATATCGTGTGGTGAGCTAAAACTCAGTGGTGCCCAAAACAAGCAATCATATAAACAACTAGCAAATAATAGTTCCAAGCTTAAATTCACAAGTAGGAAAGCGTATAACAGCACAAGGTAGGATACAGGGGCTCTCAGGAGCCATTTTTCCCGCACTTGATCAAAATGAACCGCAGTTGACCCTCTGTCAACTCTCACTATCTAAAGTCCATGTAGATTCATTATTTTTTTCCTTAACACGCTCCAACCAACTTACTTCCCTCTACCGGGCCCGAACGCCACACGAGAGAGTTTGGTATTACTCGAGTATACCTTAGGGACTGGTCGAGGAATTCATCCAACGACGTTGCGTCCAACACGAGGTTAGCAGGGACTGGTCGAGTGATTCACCCAACGACGTTGCGTCCGACACGAGGTTACCAGGTCAGGATCCCCTGCCTGGTAGATTAGTTGACGAGTCCATGCTCCTGTCAACAGTTGCAAGATATTCGAGAAAACATTTCAAGTAAGTCACCACTCGAAAGACTAGTGCGATAAAGTACACACTGCCTCTTCGATGGTTCAGGAAAATCACTTTCCAATTATCACATAACAAGTCAAGAAAGCACTTTAACACGTTTATCATGGAACAAGCAAGACACTCACCAAAAGTGAAGCTCAAAAGTCAAGTTGGGAATCGAAGTCCGCGTCCTCGCTAAACCCTAGAAATCCAAGTTTTAAAAACTATAAGTTTTACTAAACAAACTCTTGGTTTATAAAAGATTATCTTATATAAAACTAATTTATTTCCTCGAAACAAATCAGTAAATCTCTTAGAATTAAGGCTAGTAAATGAATAAAATGTTTCGTGTGGTTTCTTTAAAGGTATTTCCCTTCTAGAGGGGCAAACTAGAACCAAATTAATTCAACAAGTTTTCTTGCCGAACAAGTTTGCTATGTCTTTTATTTGAAATTATTCAAATCTAGTGTTTTTAATAAATTTCCTCTAAAACAACTAGTCAAGGATAATTTTATGAAAAACTTTAAAGTTTGGAAATTAATGCAATTATTCCTTAAAGGTAATAAAACTAGTTTAAGTAAAGAAAAGCATTAACTAGTCGGCAAGGTTTTAAAAGTCCTGATATTTAAATTTTAATATTACGTACTATACTATATATATATATAGCTTGCTATTAAGGCAAAATATTTCCACAAGGCTTGATTTAAGGGTATTTGAATTCAAAAGATTAAAATGGACTTTACGATTCCAATTCATTTGCACATTGTCTTCCAAGTTGCCAACATAGCTAAAACCAGATTTCAAGCATCCATTTCACTAGGGTTTCGTCAATCATTAGCCCTAGGTTTCAACAGGTTCATTTCTAATCAAGATTGAACAAAAATAAGTCCAAAGCATCAAACAATTCCATCAAGGTTCTCATTTTTGTAAAATTACTCAAATGACCAAGAGCTTCATCAATCATTAGCTCTTGACGACAAACAATCATTCTTACAACAATCAACCAGAAATTTAACTCAAAACAAAGAGGAAAGTCACGGCTAACTTAACTCTTCACTAACTCTAGAAATTCAGATTTTAGTTAGCTAGATACACATCTAAACTCAGATTACCACAATAGCCTTTCACTGGCTCAATGTCATTCACATACAAGACAATTTTAGCATGTAAGCTTCACTTGGAAATTCAGAAATGGTGGCTAAAAGCTAAGTACAAGTCTTGACCGCTTTAATTAAGGTAACTTGTTAAAAGAGTAAAACTTTGAAGAAATAAGAGATACATTAGCGAGAGCAATTCAATAAGGATATATTTGATGTCAAGGAAGTGAAAAAATCAAGGTGAGAGGTTGGAAGTAGGCCGTCTGAGGTTTTAAAGTCAAGAAGCCCGTTTCTATGCTTCAGGAATCTACGTAGATGAATAGTAGCATTAAAGTTTAAAAATTCGCAACTCGAGTTCCACAAATCAAACAATGATGAAAATTATACTGTTGTAAAATAGATTTTTAGTACTATCACATCCCAGAAGACACTTTTCAGAGATTCAAATCACAAATGGGCCAAATATTCGATCCAAGTCAAAAATTCATTTCCCTGAAGAAACAGGACATTCAAGCAGGACAGCCTACTTTGAAGAGTCACGGACAGCAGTAAACATGGAGGAAAAATATGAAATTTTTACAGAACAAAGGTCCATGATTCTAGTTTCAAATGCCATTGACGGCACCTCAATCGGATTTTCCTACACCAAGATATAAGTATTTTACTGAGACTGGTCAGTGAAATCCGAAAATCTGGAAACTCATTTTTCACTTGTGAAAAACTCCTTTTTCTCTTTTAAAACCACAAGACTTTTATTCAAACCATCTGTATATTTAAGTATGACATTCATACCAGCAATTTTAACATGATTTTAAGCATCAAATTTCAACAGAAACCAACGAAATATACATGTATACCAAGTTTAAAGTCTTGTAAGATGTTTAGACTAAGATTAAATCATTTTCTATCCAATATTCAAGGATTAAGGCAAATGAACTCTTCATTTCACACTTAAATCTAACATGCATGTTAAGACTGAAGTATCATGTAATGTATTGAACCTCGATATACAAGTTTGGAACCAAAATTCATAGAGGAAAACTAGAAAATTCTTTCTTTCCCTCTCTCCGCCATCCCAATAGATTTGCAGCAACATTACCTCAAGGTTTTCAACAAAGTTCCATCTTTTACTTGGTTAAAACACTCAGCACTCAGTATACACTCTGTCCTACCTAAACTAAAACAAATAACATGTAATTTGAGCAAATAATCCCAACAAAAGCAACAATTAATTCTGTCCTCAGCTAAATGCAACTTCCAGCAGTTCGGCAGTTAAGTACAAGACTGTTTCCCTCAATTTCTTCATTTTTCTCACCCCCAACTTAACACGCAGAGAGTAATTATCACACTACAGAGTTTTTAAGTAGCAATATGAAATTTACTGCCAAGAATTTGAAGAGAAAAGCTAAACCAAACTCTACTTCCTCTCTCAGCCATGTTGGATGAGTTCTAGCAGCAGTCAGCCTTTAAGACAAGAAAATTCCCCAATAAACTCCTCATTTTAGACTTAAATCTTGCATGCATGTTAAGACCAATGTATTATACAATATATTACAGCTTAATATAAAATTTCAGGACCAAAATTCATAAGGACAGATGGAACTTCTTCATTTCCCCTACTCGGATGAAGCTAAAACAAATTACAGCAGGTTTCTTTCAATAGTTTCAGCTCAAAGTTCCAACCGTTCACAAGTTCTACAGCTAAACCTTTTATAAGAACCTAAGGTACACATATTGCATGCATTTCTTACAATATTTTCCATTTTATACTGATAACAGGCTGCAACTCAAGCAAACAGCTCTCGGTTCCTTCAATGTTCTGTCCAATAACTTATTCATCTTCTATGCAGAAATTTCCTTGGTTAAGAACTCATTTTCCTTACTAAATTTTAACATGAAGCTTAAGTATCGTACATATTAGTTGAGTAAGAGTTTATTACAGAGTTTTACCTCTTTTTTTTCTGTAAAAATATCAGCTAGAAAATGCGGACAGCTTACTTCCTCTCTCTCGGCTCCTCAAGGAGATCGCACCAGGTTTTTCTTCTTTCTCCCCTCGATACAGCTAGTATGAACACCAAGAAACCACAATCTCTTCCTCACTCTCAACTCTCTTTTGTGTGTGGAAATGAGAAGAGAAAAATGGTTTACTCTCTACCTTACTCTCTCGGTTGTAGCTGGAAAACACAAAGAAACCAGAAATGCTCTTCCTCTTGCTCTCTCGGACAAGGATAGTTTTGGAGTGAAGAAGAAAGAAAATGGCTTATATTTCTCTTTTCCCTCTCGGCTTCAAGACAATAGAAAGGCAGCTGGTTGCATGGTAATTTTTCAAGTATTGAGGCTATAAAGGTCTTTTAACATTAAAGTATTTATTTGCTAAGGAGTTGGAATCATATCATCTTCAAATATTGCCACAAACTTCACCTTATTAATTGGTGTATCCCTATAAGGATTTTCTTACTCTAATTTAGGGTATTTTTATATATTCAATTTATACCAAGTCAATTAAGCATGTAAATTAATTGGTTATATGATATATGCAATACCTTTGATAATATATGAAAATAAAATATAAAAAACACTTGGGTCCTCATTCGTAACCTAACTCCAAGATTTTACCCCAAATGAAGTTCGATAACCTACTAGCATACTAGTCTCGCAAAAATTAAATTATCGAGATTCAACGTCCTAAGTATGATTATAAGGGGTTTTGGCCTAAGTCGTTTTTATCTTAGTTCTAGATTCCCGTTGACACTTAACGTTATTAACACGTAGAATTAGCTATCGGAATTCAAATGATTTATTTTAAGACTATGAAATAATCTACCTCAAGAGATGTTAATTTAACTTAACAAAACCAAGTAATTTAATATTTTAGCACAATTGTATTACTTGTAACCTAAGAATTGTTTTCACGTACTTAGTTAAGAACAAGTAGAAATACAGCTAGAATTTATTTAATAATCAAGAATGCCAATGCAATATGCCTAGATGTATATATGTATGTAGTCATCATTTTTTTCGAGGTTCTCACAGTGGGGCCGTCACAATTTCAGTCAACAATCATCATCACATAGTCACAAAAAAATTAAACCTATTCCCGTAAACCTATTTCCCTCCCTCACACTTAAAATTCACATTGTCCTCAATGTGAAAGATAGGAAAACAATAAAGGCGAAAGCAATACTCCCCTATATAAGCAAGTAAAGTTCAAAACCATGTGATGAAATTTACCCTACCGTTCCAGCAGCCATACGAAGAAGAACGAAATTCAACTAAAGTGAGAAGTATTCGTTCAAGTAAAACAATCTAAGAAAATATGAAAAACACACTAGAAGCAACATCAAGTTTCATGGCAAAATGCAATAACAAAAGATCAAAATCAAGAAAGGGCTTGGTGCACTTTTCCCCCATGAATTGTTTCATCTCCATGAAAAGGTTGTCGTGAAGTTGGAGCTTGGATCCTAAGGTGCCTTTCCACTTGTGCCTCCTCCTCTTATTGTTCATGTTGCTTCTTTTCTCCATCGGATGATATCAATATTTGCTTCATAACAACTTTAATTGAAGAATATAAAGTATTAAAGCATCAATTCAAAGTTGTCAAGAAAATTTCAAAAATTAAGAGAAACACATTTCCCAAAAGAAAATCATCACCAAATGGCATAAATAACTCCATAATATGCATTATATTCTCAAAACATCATAATCAAGGCAAACTTATGAGCTCAAAAAAATATTTTAAAATTTATATTTATCGTTATGCCTTAACTTCTCAATTCATAATGAGCTTCATATATTGAAATATAAGCACTTATACATCATAAAAAAAATGCTATATAAAGTCAACAATAAACATAATGAAGTTAAACAAATTCCTCATGAAAATTGCCTATTTATCAAAGAATTCAAGAAATGGTATTTTTCTTAATTCCTCACATTGCATCAATTTCAACCAAAATAGGCAAATTAACATGCTTATAGAAGTTAAATGAGTTCAACTAAACATCAAAAACAACAAAATTCACCAAAAATACTCCAAGAAATTCATCCAAAAATTCAAGAAAATTCAACTATGGTGAAATTTAAATGAGTCAAATAAAGTCAAGAAACTTACTTAGGACTTGAAAAGTGATGAAATGTAAAGCAAATGATGCACGAAGCCCCAAAAGTTTAGTTCAAATGACCTCCAAATTGAAAGAAGTGAAGTTCTAAAATCCTAATATTCTTGACTCAAATCTTCAAAAGTTGATGTGTTTGATGATGTTTGATGTTTGAATGCTGTTCACAAGATATTTTTGAGTCATTTTGTGATGATTTTGAGGGATTTAAATGGTGCAAAATGAAGATTTGATGAAATGGGTGTGTGAGTTTATGGTTGTGTGTAAGAGAAGAAAAAGAAAATGAAGGAAAAAATTTGTTTTTGCTTCTGAACACTGCTGCCCTATTGAAACCCTGGCAGAATCCCTTGAGGGTTTCTCCAAGGGATTATGGTCAAAATCTCCAATTCAGTTTACTTCACTTAACACTTAATAAAATTACTTCAAACCTACTTCCTTAAACACCAACACCTTAAATTTAACCTCTAAAATTACAAACTCACCTCATTTAACATATTTGTGTGTTCAAAACACACATATACATGCATTATAAATTAGAATTAACATCAAATGTTCAAAATGCATGCAATGTCTAAAATGCATAGTATAAACATGAAACTCCCTTTATGCCTTTTTTTTTCAACCCCAATGCGGGGGGAAGGGCGTTGCCCCTCCTACATTTTTAGAATAATGTTTGACAATGTGCTAGCGAAGACAAAAAACAAGGAGTACTCACTCCCTTACATGGGTCAACTACACATAGGGAAATGCTCGACAATCCAGACTAATAATTGACCGAATGGTTCCTGGCAATTGGCGAGACTCCACCCAAAGGCAGCCTTGCCCTAGCTTTAAGGCTGCCAAAGCATCAGCTGCAGCATTTGTTTCTAGATAAGCACGTTGTAATTGTCAGATAACTGATCAAGAATCCTTCTCAACTCGCGTACCACATTACACAATGGCTACTTAGCTAGCGCGTTGGTCATGACCAGCTGCACAAGGGTAGCCGAGTCCACTTCTACCTATACGTGGTTAAGCTGTCGTTGGAGACAAAGCCGCAACCCATGCAAAAGTGAGAGACCCTCTGCCATCAACATATCACATTCTCTAAATTCCTTATAGTATGTAAAAATCATTTCCCGTCATCCCCCTCATACTAGCCCCCCGCCAAAAGCTTGTCCATTGAGAACGCTCACATCAGAGTTCAATTTATAAGCCCCTACTGGAAGAGCCTCCCAGGCCAACAGGATAGGTCAAATCCACGAGATCCTTTTGCCCCCACCTCGAGCCCAAATGCAATCCTGGTCTCCCCGAAAATGCTCGTTCTTGAATAACCCCGCAGCCACCATTAAATCCAGGTGGGCATCAGTTTGGAAGATAATGGATTGCAGTGCCATACTAGCTCCCTGGAATTTAGCCTCATTTCATGACCTCTAAATATACCTACAGTTAAGGAACGAGACTACCAGTCTGATGTGCTCTTTTACTCCTGTGGGGATATCCAATACCCATAAAAATAACATTGATGATAGCGATACCCAACTATGCGTGCGTAGTGACTCCAAACTGCTCGAGCAGTTGTGCACTGAACAAGAAGATAATCCACTGATTCCTGGCTTGCCCCGCAACCCACACATTTTGAAGGCAAAATCATACCTTTACTTTGTAACGCACTATCAGTGGGCAAAAAACCATGCCTCGCCCTCCAGATAAAGAATGACACCTTTAGCGGCATGAGAGGACTTCATGTTAAGGAGTCTATGGCAGACACATTTCGCCTCTGCCGTACCACCTCCCATGCTGAGGAGATGGAGAAGGCTCCTGAGATAGAGGGCAACCATACCATGCTGTCTTCACAGTACGAATAATACCTCATTTGCATGATCATAGCCGCAATGTGAGATGGAACAGATTGCTGAAAAAGACCTTGATTCCATCCATCTGGGGTTAAGAAGTCCGAGACCAAATGATTAGATGGATCAGTCACATTTAGCAAATGTGCCAGAGAGTCCTCTGCATACCACCTATCTAACTAGAAGTGGATGTTCCTCTTCCCTAGACACCAAAAAATGTGCCGCTCAGCAATCTCACGAATTGCCTCTAGAGGTCGCCAAATTGGTGTTGGATATGGCATGTTTACCATCGATGGGTGGGTGTTTTGGATGTACTTAGCGTGCATATAAGAAGCCCAGGTTGACTTATGTCGGCGGAGGCCCCACCATAGTTTGCAAGAAAAAGCCTGCACCAAATCTTCAAACGATCTGACACCAATTCCCCCTTCCGACTTCGGATAACACAAATTTTTCCATGTACACCAATGTATATGCTACTCCAGAACATTACGATCCCAAAGAAAGCCATTGCAGATCCGTCCTAGCATAAGGATAACCGCCTTAGGAGGGTGTAACACCTATAACCGGTACAAAGGAATCGTCGATAAAACATGGCAAAGTAGGATGAGTTTTCCCCCTGTTGATAGTAATCTTGAGCTCCAATGTTGCAGGCGTGATCTCAGTTTCTCTAAGATGCCATCAAAATGTATCACCCGCAACCTCTCTCTATCAATGGGCACACCAAAGTAGATGAAGGGTAACGACTACTACCAGAACCCTAGAATCGATTGAATACCTTGGATTTGCTCCACGTTTACTCGTGGCGACACAATGAAAGAACTTTTCGAGATATTGATCTTTTGGCCAAAGACCGCTTGGTACTCATCAAAGAAATCCCAGATAGCCTGCAACGCATCCTGCGAGCAATGAGAGAAAATTAATATATCATCAGCGAATGCTAAGTACGAAACCCGAATGCCTGCATTCACAAAATATCATCGTTCTGCATAAACAAACCCTCCAAGCCCCTTCCCAAAAATTCTGCTATCAGAACAAAGTGAGCTGGGGAGAGAGGATCCCCTTGGCGAACCCTTCTCGAGGATCAAAAGAAACCTATCGGCTCGCTATTGATAAGAATAGAAAACCAATTGTTTGCCACTATCCTAAAAAACAAGTCCACATTTGCCTCCATGAAACCAAAACTCCGTAGCATGTGCAACATAAAAGATGTGAGAACCCCAAAAATTATCTTTATTTATCTTATTTCTTTGAGCACATTTTTTACTTTACTTGCATTACCCTAAGATTAAATCACTTAAAACATTTTCTATATTGCATTGCATTTGATTGTTTTTACTTGAATTGTAACATTTCCTTGACTTGGTATTTTTTTTATATATATCTCAATAGATACACTTTGACCAAATGTCCTTTTATTTGTGGTTGAAACTTTATATGATAGTTTAGAGGTATTAAATAGACATTGGAACATTTGGAGTGTAGAAACTTCATTAGTCAAAAATTAAGGGAAGAAAGGGCCAAGATTGGGCCATGTGGCAAAACCCTAACCATCCATCTTGTTTGACCAAAGGATTAGAGAAATTTTAAACCAACTTTGCTTCATTTTATCCTCCATATAGCCAGCCATCTTGAAGCTTCCAAGGGAAGGAAGAAAACTCCATCTTCTTGCTTTTAAAACCCTAGTTTGATTTTGAGCAAAAATCATAAGAGAAGAAACTTGAGTTAGTGAGTCATTTACTTGCAACCCTAGAGTGTGTTTCAAGCCTAGAGCTTTGGTTTTGGTGGTTTGTTTTGGTGCTTCAAGCTTCACATAAGAGAGGTATGTGAACCTTAAATCCTAACTTTCTTGTGTTATATCATGTGTTTGAAGATTTGATAGCAAACTAGGAGTCACATAGATATTGTTTGTGGTTAAAATTCTTGAACTAAACAAGTGGTAGTAGGGTTAGTTGTTTTGCATACCATGTGTTTGATGAATTACTTGAGCTTTATTCATAGCTTTGCTTCATGTATTAACATGTTTTTGGACCTTTTTTGAGTTAAGGATAATGCTTGGTTTGATGTTTAAGTTAACTACAATGTAAGGATGAACGTTGGTGATATAAGTGAACTTGTGGACTGTTTTCCTTTTCTCTTGGCTGACCAGTTTTGTAAGGGAGATTTTTCATTGATTTTGTGGTTCATTTGCACCTTAATTAAACCTATGAAACTTGGCTAAACATTGGTTTAAGGTTTGGTGTGAGTTAAAATGGAAATGAAGCAAGCAAAGTGGTTGTTTGGACAACTACTGGATTGTTTTGATTTCTTTGGTTGGCTAGACTGTTTTGGCTCTTTTAATTAATTATGTTTGTTGCATTTTGATCTCCAATGGTACTAAGTAACTTGATTCCCTGTATATGAACCCTAGGAGATTGAATTGGAATAATTTGAGCCAAAACAAGTGAAGTTAGCAACAAGAACTAGAGTAACCTTGTTAGGGTTTTGGAGCTGATCAGAACTGAAAAATTAGCCACCTTCTCCGAATCACTGGTACTGATAATAGACGAACTAGAGTGTACATTTGGTACATTTGGAAAACCCTTTAAGTCAAGTTTACAACGCCGCTAACAGCACCTAATTCCAACATTTCTACAGAGAGATATGGCCGTTTTTCTAAGACTGCGCGGGCACAACTGTTTTACCTTCGAAGACTACTTTGAACTTAAATGAGATTTTCCTTTTGCTCCACTTTCTTGCACTTGTCAAACTTGTTTTCTTATAACCTTTAACTGCATTTTGGGCCTAACTTCCAAGGTGAATTGAGTAGATCTAGCCACTCACTTGGTCATCCAATGAACTTACATTTGGGTTGGAAAATGAACCAAGAATGTTAACGACTTTCACTCATAGCCCTAGGATTTGAGAAACGGAGGTGATGGTTATATGCTATATATATGCTTCATTTAATGAGTTATTGGCCTAGTATGTATATGCTTGATTTGAGGCTATTTTGTGATAAGAATGAAACCTTGGATTGGGTGGAAAAAAATTGGCAAATACAAAGGAAGTGCTGCTGAAAATTTGTCAGTAGGGAACCTTGGGCAGTCTTACGAAATCTATTATATCTTGGTGTAGAAAAGTCAGAATTGAGTTCCGTTTATTGTATTTGAAACTAGATTCATAGCACTTTCTATCGTGCAAATTCATAACTTTTCTCAATTTCTATGAATATCTGTGATTTTTCAAAGTTGACTAATTTGCCATACCTGTTCTGTCTTTTGACTAGATGATGCAACAACTTGAAGTTGGAATTTGACAAACTTGTGGACTGAATCTTACAAATGTGTCTTCTACAAAATTGTAATCCTTTGAGTCTATTTTCCGAAAGTTTAAAATTTATAAATTTTTGACTTAAGAAACTTGAGATATGATTTTTCAAATAATATTGTACAAAAACTGAAAAATTCTGTTCTCTTCGAACCCGTTTTACTTTCATTTCCCACTTTAAGGTTGGAGTTGATAAATCATTTTGGATATGGTTTGAGTGGAATTGAGGTTTAAGTGAAAGGAAATGAAGTTTTAGGAATCTTAATTTCTTCATATATTTTGGCTTTGTATTGCTAGCCTTTTTATATAATATGTGACCACAGGACTCGAGACAGTTCAAGAGGACGAACCAAGGTTAAAGTGAAGGGTGGCAATTGATTGGTGAGTGTTCCAAATACATGAAAATATTTACGTGGAATGTCTCCTTTTTTGAATAACATGTTTACTTGGTTAAAGTAATTGCTCTTGAATTGATAACCTTTGGGACGAGAATGTACTTTATCATACTCGATCCTTTGTAGTTCATTTCGTGATATTGATATAAAATGAAATGCTTTGCTTGTACTTGACTTATTGGTCACTTTGGTGGTTATTCCACTGACTTACCTATTACATGCTCATTGTTGTTAGACAATGCTAGGTATTTGATTTCTTGTTTCATAGGCAAGTGTGTACTTTATTGCACTTGACCTAACTCGACTAAATTTGTGAGATTTTGTTAAAACATGTGTTAGCCATTTTGTTACAACTGAAAAGTGGCCAGAATCCGACCAAATATTGGCCGGATATGTGGCCGAATTTGCTGAAGAAATTTCTGATTTTTGTAGTTTTCTCCAGTTTTTCTTATTTGATCAAGTTTTTGTAACCATTCGATTTTCAACTGTTTGGACTTGAAATACTTGAAACATTGATATGTTGAACTTATTTGTGACTTGAACCTGTTTAGGTGAGTGTGCTCTTATGTACACTTAATTGACCCGACTTGACTAAAAACTTGATATCTCCTTCACGCATGAACAAGTAACTTGATTTGTATATGACTTGTATATTGACTTAAAATACTTGGAATACTTGAGAATATGAATTGCTGGACATTACTTGTGATTTGATTCTGACTAGGCGAGTGTGTCCTTTTCGCGCTCGGCCTTCCCTTCTTGAACGATCTCGTACTCGCTTACACTTGATTGATCTATACTTGTGTTGGTGCTTGTGCTTGACTTGTAAGTGTTGAGCGATAGCATGTATCACACTCTATTTGAGTGGGAGGTGCCTCTCATCCCGTGTCAGTATTTTTATTCTAATTAAGTCGATTGGAGAGTTATCTCGTCGGCACTGGTGCTGAGCGGTAGCATGTACCACACTCCATCCGAGTGGGAGATGCCTCTCTTCCCGTCTCGGTACCTCTATCCTGTTTTGTCGAGTGGAGTGTTATCTTCTCGACTAATTAGTATGCTCGAATATTACCAACACTGTTTATTACTGAATATGGAGCGTTAAGTGACAATTAACGTTTCCAATCTTTTACTGTATGAGTGTTGGATAACAGCCAACGACTCCATTCCTGATTACTGAATACTTGGGACTATAAGCCATATCCTGAATTACTATATATTTGGGACTATAAGTCTAACCCCAGGGCTAGTTAGTCGAATCGAGTCAGAAAGGGTTTGGTCAAGTAGATTGACAAACCTTGGGTACTTCTTTGAAGTTCGGCCCCGGTAAGGGGTATGTTTGGTGGACGAAAATTGGTGTAAAGTGGTGATCTACGGATGTTATGCTTTAGTGGTTGACGGAGAGTTAATGGACCTTGATCAACCTACAATGGAATTTGCTCCTGAGAGCGACTTATGTCCTTTGCCATGAATGTGTTCTTTACTGTACACTTTTGCATGATCTATTTAGTTATTTGCTTAACCATATACTAGGTCGTGATTTATTTGAGTTTGACTTGTTTCTTGATATTCGGTGTATGGTCTTGCCTGTAATATTACCTGCTTGTTTTCTTGAAACCTCACTGGGATTCCAGCTCATTCCACGCAAATTTATTTTCCTTACAGGGATGAGATCATAAGAGGTTGAATTAAGGAAAGTCTCGATTTCTTCTAAGATTGTTAGTTGCTCGAGCGCGTACTTCATAGATATCTAGCCAACTTGTTTGGTTCGATTTTTGTATGTCTGATTCTTTGATTGTATTTATAGGTCGTGTGGATGTTGGTGGATCATGAGTGGGTATGTGAAAGGTTGTAATAATTATTTTTTTTATTGAGGGTTTTATTTGAAAGTTTTCATGAATTATGACTGAGTCCTGGCAAGAGTTAGGCAGACGGTCTGTCAAACCCTTGGGTACACCCTAGGGGGAGGTGGAACTGTCACAAAAGGCCACTACACCCTATCATAGACCTTCTCCATGTCCAACTTCAATATCAAATTTGGGTGCTTTAATCTTCTGTCCAGCTCCTCTGTCAGTTCTTGCACCAACAAGATATTGTCTGTGATACTTCGACCAGGTACAAACCCTATTTTTCAAGTAGATACCAGCCTAGGCAATAGCATATTGAACCGAGTAGATAGGATTTTTTATATCACCTTCGAGCTCGTGTTACACAAACTGATCGGCCGAAACTCCCTCTAAGAGATGGCCCCCTCCACCTTTGGCAACAAAACAATTAGTGTACTAGTGTACCCTTGTGGTAGTTGCGCACCTCTGAAAAAGCCCCTAACAGCCTCTAGCAAGTCTTCACAGATTATATCCCAACACGCGTGATAGAATCCCGCTCCGAAACCGTTCGGTTCTGGGGCGATATCTACCAAAATGGAGAAGACAACCTATTTCAATTTCTCCAACATTAGCAGCTGGTGCAAGGAAGCATTATCCTCTTGTCCCACTTGCAAGAGCTAAAAGTCAATCCATGGATAGCGTCGCCCCTCACGCTCAACCATAAAAAGATTAGAGAAAAAAGAAACGGTCGACTCCCAAATAAGGGAATTTGTATCAAGCCATACCCCCGACTCTTCCTTAATACACCCAATAAAATTGGAGCCTCACCATTGCCTCACTTGTGCATGGAAAAAGGCTGTATTTGCGTCGCCTTCCTTTGCCCATTTGATAGCGGACTTTTGTCTCCAATATTCACACTCTACAGTCAGAGCTCGTGTATAAACAGCATGGGCCTCCTTAAATTGCACCATTGAGGCCTCAGCTGGACAAAGGTTGTATTGCTCCTGCTTCATCCGCATGTCAAGTTTCGTGTCATGCACTTTCTGAAAAATATCCCCAAACTTCTCTTTATTCCATCTGGATAAAGCTTTCCTAGTTAACATCAGTTTCTTGAAGAAAACCCCTAACCCCGAGCCTTGTACCGGCTGCTGCCAAGCTGTCCTAACTTCGTTCAAAAATGTATTATTCCTAACCCACACGTTCAAGTATCGGAAGCCCCCACGCGCTGTTATACTCAGACCGCACTTGACCAGCATGGGAGCATGATTCGATCTCTCTCTAGCCAAATGTGAGACATGGGTCCTCTCATAGGCTTCGTCCCATTCCCTATTAGCCAGAACTCGATCTAGTCGCTGCCACATAGTCCCGTTTGTCCATGTGAAAGGAGAGCCATCAAAATGTACAGATGTCAGGCCACACTCCGAGATCGCCATGTTGAATTCCTCCATATTCCTCATATTTTCTGGAGCCCCGCCTACTCGCTCACTGGTATTGGCAACCACGTTAAAATCCCCTCCTAGTAGCCATGGGCCGTGTTGGCCCTCCCCAATCATTTTCATGGCTTGCCATAGCGGTCGCCTTGCCACTCTCGTACACTTGGCATAAATGGCATACACATAACTGGAAATCCTGGAGAAAACATTAGGTGCATATGGACCAACTGTTCTCCCCACTCATGGAATGATATGGATACAAAATTGCTCCAAAGCACCCAAATTTTCCCCTCCAAAAATACCCGGTTGTGTTCAAAATTTAAGAAACGGCCTATATTCATTAATTGTTCCCCTGACGTCATTGTTTCTATCAATACCAAAAGTTTGATGAAATTCCAAACACAGATGTCCTTTAGGTATCTTTGCGTTTCCCATTGGAAAATTCCCAATATATTCCAAAACAATATGTTAATTAGACTTATCATGAATAATTAGAGCAGTCTGAGTTTGACAGTTAAAGGCCTGCACCTTCTTCAAGATGTTTGGCGGCTGGCCCTTGCTTTTTGAGACCTTGTTCAGCAAAAAAAAATGTCCTTTGAATCAATCACCCAGCATGAGGGAGATCCCTGTCCTAGAACTGTCGTACACCAGTTTTTGCATCCAGTGCCTCCTTAAAGGCTTGAAACTGCTGAAACAGAACCCAACTACTGGGTACTCTCTTCACTGAATGACGTCTCGATCTCTGCTGCATGGTTTGAGTCCGCAGTGGAGAAAGTGATCGGCTTCTATATGGAGTCTTCGACTTGGTGCCTGCATTAGCTCGTGACAGACCTGAACTCAACTGTCCAACGTCGTGTTAGGTAACACCCCGCAACACCTCGTGCCCTGCGATGCCGCCTAGTACAACTGAGTTGCAAGGGTTCACCGTTATCATCACCATGTTCATCTATTCCTCTGGTTCCGGTGGTGGTGGTTTGGTTGAAGACGACTCCAGGACCTTCTCCTTTCCCTTTGAGGCATCGCGTGCTTCACCTTGTATCTCCCCCCCAACACAGGCCCTTCTTGCACCTCCCGCATTATCCCCTTCTCAGATGGTACAGTCTCGGTCTTGGGAACAAAAACCTGTTTGAGAGCCGACGCTGGTTTCAAGACTTTTGTTGGGTGCATTCCGGGATGTTTCTTGAAACATTGATCCTGGGTATGACCTAGTCATTCACAGAAGTGACAAAAGTCAGGCCACATCTCATATTCCACCTTCTACCACATTCCCTTTGCTTCCTCTCCAATCCAAAGACATTGAGCAGGAGCCTTAGCCACATCGATTTCCACCAAAACCCTTACCATTGATGGCCTCTGCAAGTCCAAGGTTGCTGTATCCACCCGTAATGGATGGCCCAGCAAGGAAGCAATTTTATGAAGATATTTCATGTTAAACAGCGGCAGTGGCAGCTTATGAAAGCAAACCCAAATAGGCACTATAGAGGACTCATGATTCGCCTTGAAGTCCATGGTCCATTTAGAAAGCTGCACTGCCGAGTTGTGCACAAACTATGTTCGTCTGATGAATAGTCCAGTGTAATCTTTCTCTAACATTGGCCGGAGGAGAATATGATTATTGTCCAACAACCCAACAGGGTAGTCCCCCTTCAGCCCCGGTGCTACTATCAACTTCTTGATGGCCGCCATTGGGAGTTAACGATACGCAAACCTCCTCACCAAACAATTCCGGTAGGGTCGAGACAATTCCATTAATTCAGCCCGGGAGATCAACAGCGTGGGCTCCCCACGAAATGAAGATACGACCTTGTAGTCGGGCAAATCGCTACCGCCCGCTGTGACAGCCGGTCCTTCCATTAACGCAGCCGTGAAGGACTTCATCCCTAGGGGTTGCGGCGCTGTCCCAACCTCCTGAGCAGGCGTTCAATGGCCGGCCATTGCCGGCGACAAGAGACAAAACCCTAGGACTTCACACTTGTTATTGAGTACTCCCTTTATGCCTTGTCCAAGAGGAAAAGTGCAATTTTGACCATATTCAAGACCTTATTGATGTTGTGACCTATAAAATACATAAAGGCATATATTAAACTTAAAAAAAACATGAGAAAGATACTACACACTAGAGAAAACACTAAACCATTGGGTTGCTTCCCAACAAGCATTTTGGTTAAAACAGTTAAGTTTGACTTTATTCCCTCCTTATCAAGGAGGTTTTATTAAAGAGTAGTCTACCAATTCAGGTCATGGTAAATCTACAAAGGGTGGCTCTACCTCATGAGCCTTATAAACATATGATTTGAGAGTCGAAGTTGACTTACTAATTTCAAGTGCTTGCTAGATATTACCTTGCATTTGCAACATTTGAGAGTTTATTAAAGGATCCTCCGCATGGCTTTCTTGGGCAATAATATTTTTAGAACCTACACTTTCAACACTCTCTTCAAAAGGGGTTAAATATGAGTCCTTAATGCTTGTCTCTTGAAATTCAGAGTTAGTTTCAAAAATATAATTATGTGAAATGGACATCTCCTCATCAAAACACAAAATAGATTCATCATTTTATCAAAATACAATCCACTTTTACATACAACATTCCCACCATTCACAATAGGGTCTATTTGCATATCACTATTTGAAATAACTTCATACAAACCATGTAATTGGTCATGTATTCTTTCAAAATGTGAAGATAATTCCTCTATTCTTCCT
The DNA here is from genome assembly GCF_036785885.1 of Coffea arabica. NCBI lineage: Eukaryota > Viridiplantae > Streptophyta > Magnoliopsida > Gentianales > Rubiaceae > Coffea > Coffea arabica. Next base: position 43,886,068 of record NC_092329.1, read on the forward strand.
TCCACCCTATCAAAACTATTGAAAATTGTATTAGTTAGCCTTTCTGTATCTAAATTCACTTGATTAGCAAATTTTTCTATAGCAATCTCCCATTCATTCTTTTTCTCTTCTATGGCTAACTCCTAAGACGAAGGTGCCAAGATGACTTAGACTTATATTGGACATTGGGGTTGGTAATCATAAAACTATAGAGAATCATTATAAGCACCTTGATTATCCCAGCCATGGTCAGAAGAATGACAACAATTAGGGCCATATTTATCAAAATAAGAATTGTAATGCCCAAATTTATCACATTGATCCACATGTTGTGCTTGTACACATTGATAAGTAGCATGGTAGCCTCCACACAAGTCACAAACTGCATGATTGGAAATCAAAACATTAACACTCCTATATTGCTCAATCAAATGTATCAAATTGTTCAACTTAGCACTTAGCATAATATAATCAAATTTAGCATTTAAACTTCTCAATCCATCATTAAAAGACATACCTGCAGCTCTTCCTTGGTTACCACCACTATATATTGCACATTGAGGAAACTGTGGATTATAGATCCAACTTCCTTCTCTTAAACATTGTCCGCCAATTTGATCTATTCTTCTCATATTCTAAAAATACTTTTAAACAACTTAAGAACAAGATTAATCAAGAAGAATAGATGATAAAACATATACACAAACTAAACACAAAAATAAAAGACAATAACATATAAGACTCACAAGATTTAACACACAAAAGCAGCTAGACTCGACAAACTCACAAAAAAACTATATTTAGACAAAACATCAAACACAATGCATGCAATAAATATAACTAAAATGTCTAAATTAATAAAGTTGCTTTTCATGCCGATATTGTGACAAATCTTCCTTGGCAACGGTGCCAAAAACTTGACAAGCGTGAGGTATGCATATAATTATTAAACTCAATCCATAGTCAAGTTTTACATTTATAAATTTCTAAATATTCCACACGAGATTTTTCGCAAGTATACGGGTCATAAATGAGTATAGGGTATTAAGGATCGAACCCACAAGGAAGACGAACAACTACTGGCGCAACTAAAACTTACCTTTATTTAGACTGTCAACAAATTAAAAGAAATAAACTAAGTTATAAATGGATAGACAAATACCAATAAAAGCTCCTTGGATAATGGAACCCCTACCTATTCATGCTAGCGCAACTCCCTAACCAAATGAGTACCAAAATCTCAACTAAGTTATAGCGTAAATTCATAATATACGTGATACTCGCTTTCGCCGGTGTACCAACTATACCTATAGTTAATTCATACCTACTTTCATGGTATGAAATTAAGTACAAATTCATTAACTTTTATGAAATTACATGGAACAAAGTCACATAAGTCACAAAGGTGTACTTCTACTTCCGTGAGTGTACTCCCTAAATTTAATACTTCTATGAATTAGTGTCAAATTTCAATTCTCATTGCAAATCTAACACCTTGAGATAATCATAATCAATGACCAGTTAATCATGATTATAAAAGAAAAAATGCTAAATAACTCAAACAAGATAATAACATCAATGAGCCAAGCAATCAACACATAGCATTCATAGATAGTTCAACTAAATACCCAACGTATAAATTTAAAATAATACCACTAACATAAAATCTAAATCTTACATTAACAAACTTAGAGTTCAATACAAAGATAAAGATGTGGAAAGAAGAAAACCCTTGTCACTAGAGTTTCTCGAGCCTCTCTTCCTTCATCTCCCTTGGCCTCATTTGTTAAGGGCTTGTGTCTTGTCCTTTCACTTTGATTGTCTTTCTTTTTCTCTAAACTCTCTCTTCTCTCAAGCTAATTAGAACTCAAAACTCTTAAACTAGAAGAACTAGGTAGTATATATTCTTGGTCTTGCATATTGGAGCCAAAATGTCAAAAAGAGAAGCTTCTAGAACCCCAAAAAGTTGGTACAAGTTGTCTCTTTTTGTCTTGTCCAAGATGGAAAAAGAAACAAAAATATGCAAGTTGGAAACTTGCAACTGCCATGAATCCCTCAGACCAATCTCTCGAGGGATTCTCCCAAGGATTGTGCAAAGTAAGTGATTCTCTGTGAAACGAGATTCTGCCCACAATCCCTGGCAGAATCCACAAAGAATCCCTCAAGGGATTCTCTCTTTTTTTTTTTTTTTTTTTTTTGCTTTTCATCCTTGACTTGCACCATTTCTTTTAGCCATTGTTGTGACTTACCAAGCTTCTAATCCTCGCTCATTCAACTTCCAATTGAGTTTGATCATTTTACCTACAAAACAGAGAGATTTTGCAAGCAAAATAACACAATTACAACTAATTCATTTATCAACTCAAGGTGCAAATTAGTGACAAAAAAGAAACAACTTATATCATTTAACTTTACAAATTGACTCAAAAACACTATGAAACACATTAAAAAATATCACAAATTTAGCCATTATCAGATCTCACGGGGAAAATTGTCAATTATTGGCAATATTTGAATTTCTTTATTATTTAGACTATCTCAAATAAAGCACACAAATCTATACTATTATCATGCAAGTAATAAAAATGACAAGAAAGAGATTCCAAGGGTCATGGTATTCTTAACTACTCTTGCTAGTGAAAATTACCGGTTAATTGAGTTTATTATCGTGGCTAAGTCATGGGTAATTTCCTAATGTTTGTGATACTCATTTTTGCCAGTGTGCCAACCATACCTATAACTATGCCTCACCTATATTTTGTGATGAAAAAATCAACTATATATTCATTAAATTCTATGAAATTACAAGATTAAATCCTCAAAAGTAATTCCCTATTTCGTGAGAATACTCCTTAAGTTCAACAATTCCTTGAACTGGTGTTAAATCACAACTTTCATTGGTGATACAAAACCATTAGATAATCATAATTAGTGATTAGTCAATCATGATTGAAATACCAAAAGTGCTAAATAACATACTCAAAAAATAACTCACCTGACCATGAAAACCTCACATAACAATCATAGGTAATTTATCCATCCCCTAGGTATAGAAACTAGTTAAACATGAAAAAAATGAAAACAAACACCAAACTTGTATTAACACTAAACATGAGAATTAAATATAAGAAGTAAAGAGTTAATGAGATTAAACCTTTATCACTTGAGAGGATCAACCTCTTCACCTTCAATCCTCAATCATGTCTAACTAGTACCAAGATTGGATAAAAACTATACTAATCCTACACTAGACTGATGAACTAAGAAGTTCTAGTGAAAGACTACATTTGTGTAGTTTCTCTATCCTCTAAAGTTATACAAAAATGTGTCTTGAAGGGTCTAATTATAGAATATTAAAGCTCTAATTAATCATGTTAAAGCTAGTGCAAACTGGTTCTTGGAATTACCAAAAGTTGATTCTTGAAGTTATCATGATCTCCTAAGGCAGTTCCCACCAAATTTGATCAGAAAAATGGACCAAATAGGTTGTAGAGCAAGTTGTAGAGTCAAAATCAGGGATCCACAAGGTGGAAATGCTAGGTAGGCTTGCGTTTTTGGTCGCGTATCCTGTGTTTTGCAAGTTTGACACTTTTTTTTATAAATCTTCAACATTGCTCTATTTTTGCATCAAATGCAACTACAAATTTTATGATGATGGAAGCTGAACTAGATCTTCCACAAAACATAAAAGTTGTAGCCCTTTGAGTATCTTTTTAATGCATCAAGAATCATGTCATTTGGATCTCTGCATACTAAGAAATGATGGAAAAAACACCTAACTAGTCAAAACCCTATTTTAGCTTTTTGTAGTGGAAATATATGATTGTATTTTCACTTTTTGATCATGAAAACTTATGAACTGAATTCATATAAAATATAGCCCTATGTTTTGCTTTAAAAAAGAATCATCTCAATCTAATATTTGTAACTCATGTTATAGCCAAAATACCAGAAGGTGTCAAAGCTGTCAAATTTTTCTTCTTTTGAACTTGATTTAATTTCATCTTTTGAACATGTTACACTTCATGTTCACTTTAAATCACTTCAAATAATCAAGAATCATCCAAATATCTTCTCGCTTAACTCCATCTGGTGTTTGAATCATTAAATCCTATAAAAACATAAAGTTTAAAAAACTTAAATCCATAGAAATGCAATTTTTCATACTTAGACCATAAAAAGTAAAATTCACTATAAACTTAACTATTTAGCTTTACAAAGAACTATAACACACAAAAAACTAAGTAATAAAACACATTTAAAACATGCAAACTACACACTTATCGAGAGACCATGCATTTTATAAGCTAAATTTTTTTATATTAGTCATTTTTTTGTTTATCTATGTCAAGCTCTCCAACCGGTGCTAGACTTGGGTGAATATAACAAAAAAAGGATAAAGAACAATCCCTTAATTTCTTCATTTCTTTCTTCTTTTTTCTTTCTTTTGTGCATTGTTATCTATTTTCCTTATACCTTTCTCTTCCTCCATTGTCTACAAACTTTACACTATCATTCCTCTATTTCCTCCAAATTATCTACATTCACCCTCTTGACTTTCTTTTATGGCATATTTCTTTCCATTTTTTCTTTCTTTTGTTTTTGGAACTTCTTCGTGATGCATTTTTCTAACTTCCCATTTTGTCAGTTTGTTGATTTGTTTTATTTTCTTTCAACTCTCATGTTTCCATGCTCACTTTACCACTATATGTTCTCATGCACACACTTATTTGTTGCAACTCAAGGGAATATTCCTTTCAATTATTTTCTTTACTACATTGAGGACAATATTAAATTTAACTATGACGAGATGTTTGGTGATGGTATTGTATTGTATTTCTTGCATTGGTGTTTTTTTTGTTCGTTTAGTTCATATATGATGAAAGTTGTTGTGTTTAGATAAAATTGATAATCATGTTTGGTGTTTGATAGCATGGTGTGATGATACATTTGCAATCTTTAGTTAATTGATGCAATTAATGAATCTAGTGTGGAATTAGCCTTGTCATAGACATTAGTCTTGTAAGGTTTTAGGTTTAAAGATTGAACTTTAATTGTCAATCTAGTTTTCTTTCTTGTGTGTATTCGTTCCTAGATTTGTTCCCTAGAACTTGCTTAGTGTTTTCTTAGATTTAGCTGGAATTTATATGCATGAATGTGGACCATCTTTGTCTATTCAATTTGACTTGAGCAAAAAATCAGTTGACCCCTTGCATTAAACTTCTGGAGAGCCCATTGAGCTAAATAACCCTTTTTTTTTTAATTTGCCCCATTGTTTATATGACGCCCCCACTTCTTCCAAGGGCAAACCCAAGGGTATCAGCGGAACGTCTGCCCAACTCTCGCCAAGACTTGATACAATTTCAATTCAAACTTAAGGATAAATAACCGAATAATAAAAGTCGAAGATATAAAGAAAAGTCGCTTCCTTAAAATATTTAATCTTACATCACAAGTTACCAAAAGTACATCAACATTCCCCAAAATATACAACCTCCAAAAGTTGTCTAAACAATTATATTCAAAATCCTAATCAAAAGTCCATCAAATTGGCTTCTCCAATTCTTTCCATTTCGGCTCCTGTTAAGGAAAACAAAACTAATGGGATAAGCTAACGCTCAGTGAGGCCAAGACAAACATGTAAACACATAGTTCAAGTAACAATAGCACTTAAGCGGGAAATAAAGTTATAACATTCAAGCAATTCATAATTTAAAATAGACACACACTCAATAAGGATACAGGATCTCTCCGGAGTTAGGTTCCACTTGCTTCACCAAGACTCGATCAAATACTTCCCTGTGATGACACTCCGTCAACCGAGTCGCTATTAAGTCCGTAGAACTCCACTTTCTTCACAATTCCTTTCACCGTTACAACCCCCAGTCCCAGGTCCGCTCTTCTATAAAAGGTACTACTTCTCGAGTAGGCCAAGCGAGATCTCTTAATAGATCAAGTTTACAATTATCTCATGGTTCACCAAGCTTCTCGACCAAGCCCTTGCTGGCTCGAGTCGCAAGGTCGGCCAATTGAGATTTGGGCGTCCCCCAGTTACCGTTATGAGTCGATGAGATGCACTCCAATCGACCAATACTGTTATAGGCCGATGAGATTCACTTTAATCGGCATTCAGTCAATCACATACAATTCAATTATGAGCAGTTCAGTTATACAATCAGCTAAAAGAGAACGAGTGCGATAATGTACACACTCGACTCAACAGTTTTGAATCATTCAATCCATAAGAAGCAATTCACGTAAGTTGCAACTATTCATGCACTCGACACTCACCAAGTCAAAAAGTGAGTAAGTGAGCCAGTAAGCTTTGTCTGCTCCGAGATTCTCTTGAAGATCCTCTTGAGCGCCTGAGCAAATAACGAGTCATTTTCACTCACAACCATGCATTAATCAAGAAAGAATGTACATTTGTTTAGATTAGGTCAATGCCTTAAAAGAGAACCTTAATCTCTCGAAAATCGATATTCAAAAGTGAGGAGTCAAAGTCCCAAGAGAGACTTGCCTCTTCCATGGAATCGAATTTAAAACAGTCCATCGATATCAAGATAAGGTGATGAGTCTTCAAAAACTCATTACATAAGAAATCGGAAAAATTTCAGCTTTAAGTGACAAATTAGGAAAAATCAAATCTTGAGTTTGGCATGTCCAAAAATGGAAAACTCTATACCGTCGGAAACTAGGTTCGAAGCACTAAGGGTTCCTAGAAGAACTTTTCCAAGATTCTAAACGGAAAGCATTCATTTTTCAGCTCAAAGTTTCAGTTCCAAGAAGACAGGCTTGAACCAGTCTTGGTTTTCCAAAAATCTTTGGAAATTCGGCATAATTCACATAAAGTGAATCAGCGCTTGAAATTTGTAACACAATAAGAGTTCCAAACAAGGTTTGAAACACGAGAAACAAAACTAAATTCGGAGTTTTGAGCGTCAAGATATTGTAGTTTAAAGTCAGCTGACTTTTGTACACTGATAAAAAATTTCCAGATTCGAAGAGCCACTTTTGGGGCGTTATTTGGATATTGAAATTGTATTGAAATTACACCAAATTTGGTACACTTAAACTTATATATATGGACTACCTCTCTGTCAAATTATATACAAAAACGCACCTGAAAAGGCAGTTAACAAAATGACTAAAGTTCGTGAAATTTTCAAAGCAAATCTGCCAAGCCACTCTTTCTTTCATTCCAAAGGTTTTGTCTAATGAAATCAATCCCAATTCACTCCATTTTTTAAACTAAGCGTCCATAAACATTCAATGAGCAATTTATGGTCAATTGACATAAAAATATTTGAAACAAAGCATCCCAAAGTAAACCTGACCATTCGGCTAGCAAGAAGGGAAAAACTTTCCAATTTCTAGCTTTGTTGCACTTTCAAAATCAAACCACATCATACTCAATTAAAACTCAAATTGGGAATGGTTGGTGGCATTGGAAACTAGGTTCAAAATTCTATATTTTATCAGAAAGAGTTATTTCTAAAATCAGTTCACAAGTGAGAGAAAATAGAGCCATAAGACGCAACCTCTCCATTCCTCTCGGACAGAGAGTCACAACAGGACAGTCAATTTTGTTGAACTACTACACTTTACTCAGTTCGAACTAGTGGGTAATTTTTATACCGTTAGAAAGCTATGAATGTCTATTTTCAAATGGCACAAATAGCACTCAATTTTGACATTTTTACAAAGAGATATGTTCAAGCAAAGAAGTACTGTTCGGCTGTCCTGAACACCATTTCCAGATTTCTTTCTTTTTCAAAAACCCTAGTTTTGAGCAAACAAATCAAATGATTTTTGGAAGACACTTTGTACACACAATATACAACATATATCTATCAATTTCATAGTCAAATTTTGAAATGCAAGCAAGATAACAACAGGATAGTTTCGACCAGCTCACTAACCAAGATTTTTTCAACTTTCTCTCCATTATCTAACCATAAATCTCTTATATAACACATAAACACAACAATCAAGCATTTTAATCCTCAAGTCAGCTACCTATAATCCACCTCAAGACCGCTAGCCTAGAGATTAAAGCAAGAAATGAAATTTCTCAAGTCCTCTAACTTATTTCTTGCTTAGGGTTGCAAACCCATGCAAACTAAGTTTCATTCTTGAAGAAATTAGAAAGATTGAAGAAGGTGAAGGGGTTACCTCTTGAACCCTAGATGATACCATAATTTTTTCACCACAAAACCTCTAAGAAATTCCACAAGATGATGCCTTTCTCCAAGTTAAAACTAATCTCCAAGTAATATGTGATTTGGGTGAAGATTTGTGAGGGAAATGGAACAAGATTTGGAGCAAAAGTGAACAAGACTTGTCTTGAAAGTTTGAAGAAATTGTGGCCAAAAGCCTTACAAAAGTGAACTTTGAATAGGGTTCGAATAGTGTCCCGCACTACCACTTTTCTCTGTTGTTTGTTTCACTTGTACACTAATTCTCAAATGTAATTTCTTTAACACTGTATTTACTCACTCTTATGAGTCTAGTATAATTTTCTCAAATCTCTACTTAATCGTTCCTACGTGCAATAAGGGAACTTTCTACTCGCGCATGATAAGGCGAAATTTACGAGCAATTCATGTAACGATAATATAATTAACTAATAGTAGGGTAAATAATTATAAAAATAATTATTTTAAAAATAAAAACATGAGTCCTCACATCCTCTCCCCCTTAAGAGAATTTCGTCCACGAAATTCATATCTTGATTTGGGAATAGATCTGGATATTTTTTTCGAATTTTTTTTCTACATCCCATGTTGCTTCCTCTAGTTCGTGGTTTCTCCAAAAAAACTTTTACCAAAGGGATTCGCTTATTCCTCAGTTCTTTCACCTTACGATCTTGAAGTTTTATTGGTTTCTCCTCGACATTTTTCGGTTGTAGAACATGAGACGGATCTGGATGATATTTCTTGAGCATGGACACGTGAAAAATGTTATGGATTCGAGATAAACTTGGTGGCAATTCCAACTTCTAAGCCATATTTCCTACACGTTGAAGAATCTTATATGGTCCTACAAATTTCGGTTGTAACTTCTTTCCTTTTTCTGCCATCAGACTCGCTTTCAGAAGAGTAATCTTAAGAAAAACTTGGTCTCCAACCACAAATTCTAAATCCTTCTTTCGATTATCTGCATAACTCTTCTGACGATTCTGTGCAGTTTGAATCCTCTGGCGTATTAACTTTATTTTTTCTCGCGCCTCCTCTATCCAACGCACTGCAGTTGGGTCAAAAATTTTTCTTTCACCTACTTCATCCCAACAAATCGGAGACCTACACTTCCGGCTATAAAGAGTTTCATATGGAGTCATTTGAATAGATGAATGAAAACTATTATTATAGGCAAATTCCACTAAAGTCAAATACTTACTCCAACTCTCTCCAAAATAAAAAATACAGGTTCTCAACATGTTCTCGTGAGTCTGAATTGTCCTTTCAGATTGTCCATTGGTCTGGGGATGGTAAGTAGTACTAAAATTCAGTTTGGTTCCTAACATTTTTTGTATCTTTTGCTAGAACCGCGAAACAAACCTAGGGTCTCGATTGGACACAATACTTACTGGTATACCATGTAATCTTATAATTTCATCCAAATACAATTTAGCTAACTTTTCTAATGAGCACTTCATACTAATCGGCAAAAAATGAGCCGATTTGATCAATCTATCCACTATTACTCAAACGGCGTTATGATCTCTTTGTGTCCTAGGTAATCCAGATACAAAATTCATAGTGAAATTTTTCCACTTCCACTCGGGTACCTCTAAAGGTTGTAATAGACCAGACGATTTCTGATGTTCGGTTTTAACCTGCTGGTAATTCAAACAAGTTTGGATGAATCGAGCAATTTCCTTTTTCATGTTCTCCTACCAATATAAATTCTTCAAGTCCTGGTATATTTTATTCCCTTCAGGGTGTACCGTGTACTTAGATCGATGTGTTTCTTCCAAAATTTCCTTCTTAACCCTTTCGTCCTTTGGCACTACTATAAGATTATGAAACCTTAATAAACCATTCATTTCCAGATTAAAATCTGACTTTTCTCCCTTTTTGACTTTTTCCAATCACTTTTGTACTTCAAGATCCTTTTCCTGAGTTTTCTTGATACGTTCTAACAAAGTGGATTTCACGATAATATTTCCAAGAATTACTTTTCTCAGTTGCAAACGAAGATTTCAATAACTAACCTCTTCCAACAGGTACAATTCTTTAATCATTAATCCTGTCACTTGCACTTGACGACTTAAAGCATCAGCCACTATATTGGCTTTTTCTAAATGATACTGTATCGTGCAATCATAGTCTTCCAAGAATTTCATCCACATACGTTGTCTCAAATTCAGCTCGTTTTGAGAAAACAAATACTTAAGACTCTTGTGGTCCGTGAAAACTTCAAATATCACCCCATATTGGTAATGTCTCCATTTCTTCAATGCAAATACTACAGCCGCTAGCTCCAAATCATGAATTGGGTAATTTCTCCCATGAAGTTTTAACTTTCTAGAGGCATACGCTATCACTTTATCATTTTGCATCAATACATATCCCAAACCTTCTTTGGAAGCATCTGTATATACTGCAAAACTATCCTTTCCATTAGGTAAATCTAATACAGGTGCTCTCGTCAACCGTCTGTTTAACTCCTGAAAACTCTCTTCACACTTCGGACTCCATATAAATTTCTCACTTTTCTTAGTCAATTCAGTCATGAGTCCAGCAATTTTAAAAAAATCTTTGATAAACCTCCGATAATACCCTGCTAACCCTATAAAATTTCAAATTTCAGTAGGATTTTCCGGTTACTTCCATTTCGTAATTGCTTCAACTTTGGCTGGATCCACCTTAATCCCGTTCTTGAAAATTATATGACCTAAAAATATCACTTCTTTCAACCAAAAGTCACATTTGCTAAACTTAGCCTACAACTGATGTTCCCTCAAAGTTTGTAAAACAATTCTCAAATGTTTCTCGTGATTCTCCAAGGTTTTAGAGTACACCAGTATATCATCAATAAGTACTACCACAAACTGATCTAGATAAGGTTTAAAGATTCTATGCATCAAATCCATAAAAATCGCAGGTACATTAGTCAATCCAAAAGGCATTACTGCGAACTCGAAATATCCACACGTCGAGTTAAAGGTAGTTTTAGGTATATCTTTTTTCAAAATTCTCAATTGATAATAATCTTGTCTGAGGTCCAACTTTGAGAATACTATCGCCCCTTGCAATTGGTCAAACAATTTATCGATGTGGGGCAAAGGGTACTTATTTTTAATAGCAACATCGTTCAAACCTCGGTAATCTATACACAAGCTTAAACTCCCATCTTTCTTTTTAACAAACAAGATTAGGGCTCCCTACGGTGAATCATTTTCCTTTACAAAGTCTCACTCTAGTAAATCCTGCAACTGCAATTTCAACTATTTCAATTCAGTTGGAGCCATTCTATACGACGTCTTAGATATAGGTGCGATCCCCGGAGTCATATCAATCTTAAAAGTTATCTCTCTTTTCGGAGGCAAAGATTCTAGTTCTTCAGGAGAAACATCTGAATACTCCTTTACTACAAACATATCTTTCAATCTCACTTTATCACTAGAAGTAATTATAAGAAAAACTAAATATCCTTGAGCTCCCTTATTCAACATTTTTCTAACTCGAATTCCTGAAATAAGAGCAGATGAGGCTAATTTACCCCTTACATCCAATTTTAGGGTTGCCTCTCCTAGAATGCACAACTCTACCATTTTCGTCTTACAATTCAACTGAGCATTGTAGCGAGTTAACCAATCCATTCCTAAGATAACATCACACCCCTTAATCGCTAAGTCCATCAAATCGGCCAGTAATTTTCGTTCTCCGACCCATATCTTGCAATTTCTATACACCAAGTTAGCAAGTAAACTTTGATCCCCAGTAGGTGTTCTAACCTCCAAATTATAAGGTAACTTAATTGGCTTCACGTCTATTCCATTCATAAAGTTTAGATTTACAAAAGAATGCATTGCACCTGCATCAATTAAAACCTTAGCTAAATGGTGAAAAATATGGATCATACCTTCGACCATCTCAGTAGCATCGGAAATCTGCTGATAATCCAATGCGTAAAATCTAGCAGGTACCTTTGGTTGACTTCCTCTAGCACTAGTTTGCTTAGATGCTGATTTTTCTGGCCTTTGAGTGCTATCTCCTACCTTCGGCTTACTTGAACAACTCGCGAGTTGGTGCTCGACACTGCCACAGTACAAGCACTTCTTCGACTTTCTCCAACAATCATTGTCCGAGTGATTTGACTTACCACAATAACCACAACTAACCTAAGGAGTTACGGCTGGACCACTAGAAGGTATTCCTCTCGATTGATCTTGTCCACTACGACCTCCTCTTGATAAAACCTCTCTTGGAGCTCCTGCAATTCTTACTCCTCTCATTTCTCTTCCCATCTTGGAAGGTGGGGTACTTTTACTTGCCTCTCCAGAAGTATAACTAGAAATGTTCCTTTTCTTAGTGTGAAAATCCCTAACTTGCAACCTTGCGTTCTCAACTCTCTGCGCTTTCTCCAGAGTTTCAGCAAACGTAGAGATTTGGGCTACTGTCAACCCTTCCTGGATCTCCACATTGAATCCTTGTACAAAGCGTCTTATTCTTTTCCGCTCATTAACCACCAACTCTGGAGCGTACTTAGAAATCTTAGTGAACTTCCCCTCATAATCAGCCACGCTAAGAGTTTCCTGCCTTAACTTTATAAATTCGTCCTCCTGCTTCTCTTGAATCAGAGGCGGAAGAAACTTCTCATTAAATTCTCTCGTGAAGTTTTTCCAAGTCCAAGAGGTTTGCGTTCTTTTTCACTTTCCCTTATCACGTCCCGCCAACACTTGCAACGCCTTCAAACTGAAAGGCAGGAAAGTTCACTCGCCTCTCTTCGATATAGTCTAAGGCAGTGAAAATATTAGTCATCTTCTCCAGTCAGTTCTCCGCTAATTCGGGATCAGATCCTCCAATAAATTTAGGTAGAGCAAACTTCAAAAATCTCTCCAAAACCCTATCCTCACCTCTATCTTGGGCCCCGAGTTGGTTAATTGGCCCTAGACTGTGAGAACCCGAAATGTTCACATTTTTCTAGGCATTATTTTATTTCTTGCTCCCCTTTCTAAATGAAAACTTTTCACTGTATATATATGAGCATATGTTTGTGTATGTCCATCGTATTTGTGTGAAATTATCAATCTATGTGTTGGAAGTACGGATAAGCGCGACATGTGAACTAGGAGAAGGAGAAAATTTTTGGGAAAGAATTTGGTACCAAATCCGGCCGCATATCCGGCCAGTTCTTGGCCGGATTGCTGGCCGGATTATTGATGGATTTTGAAAGAAAAAAAAATTTTCTCTACTACCTTGAATCCTGCAAGGAAATCCGGCCGGATTGTGACGTAGCACAGGCGGCAGCCAGGTTTGACTGGCTGTTTTTTTCATTCTTATCTAGCTTTTTGGCTAAAATATCTTCCATTTCTTACTCCTTCTTGGCCATGCATCATAGAGAGAAAAGAGAGAAAGTTCTTCATTTTTCTAGCTTCAATTTTTGCTCAAATCTTGATATTTCACCGTTAGTTTTTCAATCTACTCCATACAAGTGTGTACTTAGGGGTTTTAAAGCTTTTGGTGGAGTGATTTTTGAAAGGGAAGCTCTAAATTGCTAGCTTTCTTGAGTTTGAGGTAAGTTGGATAAAAAATTTCTCTCTTGCTTTAATAATGGCATATTAGTGGCTTTGGTAGCTAAATATATGGATTTGTGGTAGGTTTTATGGTTGAAAGTGGAGTTTTGATGGATTTTTTATTTATTGGTGATTTTCCTGATTATTATATGATAATCATTGTTTAGTCATGGATTGATGGCTTGTTATAGTGTAAAATGGAGCTTGTATATGTTGGATATGATTGGTTACGGAAAATTTTCGCTTGTGGGGTTAAAGTTTAGATTAGGGTTTCTAATGTAGGGTTTTGTTGTGATTAATTATGGAGTTATCTAATGGTTGTATGTGAAGGGTATTGTGACCCTAATTAAGAGTGTTTAATAGCTTACGATTTGCATGTGTAATGATGGTTGCATTGAGATGTGATTGGTGATATGTTGTAGGATGGAAATGAAGAATTTAGAGGGAAATGCTGTCTGGTTATTTTCTTGTAATTTGAGTACGTTAGAGTGGATTTGAAAATGTGATTTTTGTGTCGAGTTGGACGTACTTCAGTGAGAACTACATCGGGTCTCTCGAAGGGTGTTCGAAGAGTTACATTTCTATTTGAACTTATATATTTTTGCTTGGTGAATATCATGACCGTTTACCATTTTAACACATGATACCTCTTCAGTTTGAAACTTCAAATTTTTACTTACTTCTTACCAAAATAAAGAGGTATGAATTAGGATTTTCTCGACCACGAGAAAACTATTTTCAAGTGAGGTTTTAAGTGTGAAATTAGGGTATTTTGTCCTCCTTTTTACATGATTTTCATCAAGATATTTGTTATATAATATCTACTTGAATATATGTTGATTTCAAGCCACATAAACGATTCAGAAAATATTTCTTTAGCCTATCTAGTTGGATTATGATTTGTCTTTGGTCCAAGTATTTCCCGTTGGAATTTTCTACAACCCTTTTGAGTTTAGTTTTGTGTTTAATTTGTGAAACCCTTAGTTATTCCTATTCTCAGATCCAAATGCCCTCTTTTCATTTTCAAAATCATCTTTATACGTTCTACTCGTAGTTAGTCGGATTTTCTGCGATTTCACCTAATTGTTTTGCTAGATGAACTGTAATATTCTCTCTCGCTTAATCTTAGGTTTCATCGGTGACTGAGAGTTATCCAAAAGGATATTTTGGACGTTATTTTGCGTAAATAGGTGAGTGTTCCTTGTTTGTTATATTTCCATTGACTATTTGGCTTGTTGTGGATGTTGATAATGTGTTAAGTGCTCTCATGATTGCCAAAACGAGTTTTATTAGGCGAGTGTGTACTTTACCGCACTCGACCTAAAGGAATGTGAAATTTTCAATGATTCAATGATTTAAACGTTACTTGTGCATGAATGTAAGCTTTCTGGCTGAACTGGACCCTGCCCTTCAATACCGATCGACTCAAATTAGAAGCGGATTCGGTTGGGCGATTTGGTGACTTTGGGTGAATGTTTGGTATACTCAAGTATTATCTTGTTGTCGGGTGGAGTCTGGCCAATGTCTGGAAGGGGGTGAAAAGAAATGAATGAACGAGTGGTAATGTAAATGAAGGGTTTTTACTTACGAAAGAAAATTGCATTTTCAAATGATTGGAGGAATAAGGAAATGAAAGGAGAATGAATGAATGAATGGCTCCATGTGAACCCGTATCCTTTTAATGAATGTGTTATTATCATTTTATATTGTAAATGTTTCTTGAATTATTGGTTATCTAGGGTTAATGCATTGGATTTATTGTTTGATTATGTGTTTGGAACTTCGCAGAGGTTTTAGCTCATTCCTTTAGTTTTGTTTTCCTTAACCGGGGAAGGCGAGTAAGGACGAGAGATCTGTATAGACTAGCCTAGTCTAGTTTCTTGAATTTTTGTAATGGTTCTCGCCGTAGCGTTTGGCACGGGTTGGATGTATGCAGAATTGAGAACCTTTGTATATTTGAGTTTATACTCCCTTTTGAGATAGAAATGTGTATAAGTTTTGCTTTAAGTTTTAGATTGTTATTATGCTTGTCCTTGTGGTTTTATTCCGATTTTACTTGAGGTATGACTGAGTCCCGGCGAGAGTTGGGCAGGCGGTCCGACGAACCCTTTGGTTCGTCTTAGGGGAAGATGGCTCTGCTAATCATTCTAGGATATCAGTCATCTGATTAATGACAGTAACCACTTGGTTACCCTCTACATTTTCTTGTCCTTGGGTCGGTCCAGTTGTCGATCCCTGATCATCTCCTTGAGGTTGGATTTGTCTAGTCACACGCCCACGACCTCTACCACTCCTTCGCCCGTCCATAATCCTAGTTATGCCTAATGCAAGAAATAAAATAATTACTCGAGAAAATACTAAAAGAATAAGAGCTGACATGAAAACATTGGAAATAGCAATAATTAACCTATATTAACACTTTAAAATTCATATAATTAGCAAGTCACGGTGCATTTATAAAAATATAGCACACAAGTGCCATAAAAGTACTTTTAGTCATGCATGACAAAAGTGGATTTAAGTTCCTCAAAAGTAGACCACATAGTGAAGTAAATTATAATGGCTTTTGAACTAGCACCACCCCAACTAATCCTAACTACACCAGTCAAAAGATTTATCACTCCTAGTCTAATTCTCAGCAAGACTATCAGGCGGAACCTCCCTCTTAGAGTCCTCCTCCGGATCCTCCTCGAAAGGCTCCTCCTCAGTGCCCTCCAGAACCAGACTCTACACAACATCCATCACCTCATCGATCAACATGGTAGTTTTTATCAAGATTCCAAAAGCCCGATCCCGGATCTCCTCGCCTATCCTAGTCAATCGAGCTCTAGCCCTCTGAACTCATCACGAACGGGTTCAGCCCTAACCATCTCTTCCACTACCGTCCTCTATAGCTCTGCAATCCTATCACCCTGAGAGTTCACCATAAGGCTCAGCTCCTCAACCTCCTGGAGTAAAGCTCTGTTTGTATTCATCAACTGACGACGCTCATTGTCAATGGACAGTACGAGATTATTAGGGTAAGCATGTGTCACCCTACAGGGACATCGGGGAAACCTAGAAGAAGGAGAGTAACGCACACGAGCTCCTCCACCCAGTGCTCGATAGTAAATAGGTCTAAGAGACTCCACGTGGCCATTAATACGACCATTACCATTAGCAGCGTGTCCTCCATTACCATTCTCCATCCCAACAAAACAATCACAATTTTCGGGTTATAACTTAAAGTCACTAACTCACTCAAACATTACTTAGGGTATAACTAAATATCTCATTCCTAGTCTCGAGGGTAAAGCCTCTAATATATCTCCCAAATAGATTTCTAAACCTAGTGCCCTGATATCAACTGTGACGCCTCCACTTCTCCCAAGGGCGAACCCAATGGTATCGGCGAGACGCCTACCCAACTCTCCCTATGACTCGATATAATTCCAATTCAAACTTAAAGATAAATAACCGATTAAAAAAAGTCGAAGATATAAAGAAAAGTCGCTTCCTTAAAATATTTAATCTTACATCACAAGTTACCAAAAGTACATCAACATTCCCCAAAATATACAACCTCTAAAAGTTATCTAAACAATTACATTCAAAATCCTAATCAAAAGTCTATCAAGTTGGCTTCTCCAATTTTTTCCATTTCGGCTCCTGTTAAGGAAAACGAAACTAATGGAATGAGCTAACGCTCAGTGAGGCCAAGAGAAACATGCAAACACATAGTTCAAGTAGCAATAGCACTTAAGCGAGAAATAAAGCGGTAACATTCAAACAATTCATAATTTAAAATAGACACACTCAATAAGGATACAGGAGCTCTCAGGAGCTAGGTTTCACTTGCTTCGCCAAAGTTCGATCAAATACTTCCTCGCGATGACACTCTATCAACTGGGTCGGTATTATGTCCGTAGAACTCCATTTTCTTCACAATTCCCGTTCACCGTTACAACCCCCAGTCCCGAGCCCGTTCTTCTATAAAAGGTACTACTTATCGAGTAAACCAAACGAGGTCTCTTAATAGATCAAAATTACAATTATCTCATGATTCACTGAGCTTTAAGTGACAAATTTGGAAAAATTGAAAAATTTTCTTAATAGATTCACTGATCTCTTAATAGATTCATTGATCTATTAATCGAAAAACTTGGAAATCTCATGATTCACTGATCTCTTAATAGATTTCTCATGATTCATAAGAAATCGAAAAAATTTCAGCTTTAAGTGACAAACTTGGAAAAATCAAATCTTAACTTTGGCATGTCCAAAATTGGAAAACTCTATACCGTCGGAAACTAGGTTCGAAGTATTAAAAGTTTCTAGAAGACACTTTTCCAAGATTCTAAACAGAAGGCATTCATTTTTCAGCTCAAAATTTCAGTTCCAAAAATACAGGTTTGAACCAGTCTTGGTTTTCCAGCAATCTTTGGAAATTCGGTATAATTCACATAAAATGAATCAGCCCTTGAAATTCGTAATACAATAAGAGTTCCAAACAAGCTTTGAAACAAAAAAAGGAACTAAATTCGGAGTTTTGAACGTCAAGATATAGTAGCTTAAAGTCGGCTGACTTTTGTACACTAATAAAAAATTTTCAGATTTGAAGAGCCACCTTTGGGCCATTATTTGAGTATCGAAATAGTATTGAAATTACATCAAATTTGGTACACTTAAACTTCTATATGTGGACTACCTCTCTATCAAATTATAGGCAAAAACTCACTTGGGAAGGCAGTTAACAAAATGACTGAAGTTCGTGAAATTTTCAAAGCAAATCTGCCAAACCACTCTTTCTTTCATTCCAAAGGTTTTTGTCTAGTGAAATTAATCTCAATTCACTCCATTTTTGAAACCAAGGGTCCAAAAGCATTCAATGAGCAATTGATGGTCAATTGACATCAAAATTTTTGAAACAAAGCATCCCAAAGCAAACCTGACCATTCGGCTAGCAAGAAGGGAAAAACTTTCCAGTTTCTAGCTTTGTTGCACTTTCAAAATCAGACCACATCTTACTCAATTCAAACTCAAATTGGGAATGGTTGGTGGTGTTGGAAACTAGGTTCAAAATGCTAAATTTTATTTGAAATAGTCATTCCCAAAATCAGTTCACAAGTGAGAGAAAATAGAGCCACAAAACGCAGCTTCTCCATTCCTCTCGGATAGAGAGTCACAACAGGACAGTCAACTTTGTTGAATCACTACGGTTCACTCAGTTCGAACTAGTAGGTTGTTTTTATACTGTTAGAAAGCTATGAATGTATAATTTCAAATTCCAAAAACAGCACTCAATTTTGACTTTTGTACAAAGAGATATGTTCAAGCAAAGTAGTATTGTTTGGCTGTCCTGAACACCATTTTCAGATTTCTTTCTTTTTCGAAAACCCTAGTTTTGAGCAACCAAATCAAATGATTTTTGGAAGACACTTTGTACACACAATATACAACATATATCCATCAATTTTATAGTCAAATAACCAATAAAAGTTTGAAATGCAAGCAAGATAACAACAGGACAGTTTCGGCCAGCTCACTAACCAAGATTTTTCCAACTTTCTCTCCATTATTTAACCATAAATCTCTTATATAACACATAAACACAACAATCAAGCATTTTAATCCTCAAGTCAGCTACCTATAATCCACCGCAAGACCGCTAGGCTAGAGATTAAAGCAAGAAATGAAATTTCTCAAGTCCTATAACTTATTTCTTGCTTAGGGTTGTAAACCCATGCAAACTAAGTTTCATTCTTGAAGAAATTAGAAAGATTGAAGAAGGTGAAGTGTTACCTCTTGAACCCTAGATGATACCAGAATTTTTTTACCACAAAACCTCCAAGAAATTCCACAAGATGATGCCTTTCTCCCAGCTAAAATTAATCTCCAAGTAGTATGTGATTTGGGTGAAGATTTGTGAGGGAAATGGAACAAGATTTGGAGCAAGATGAAGAATCTTTCTTCCTTCCTTTTCCTTTGCTATTTCGGTCGACCAAAGAGAGGAGAGAGAGAGTGGTTTGAGTTGTGTGAATCTTGTCTTGGAAGCTTGAAGAAATTGTGGCCAAAAGCTTTGCAAAAGTCAACTTTGAATAGGATTCGAATAGTGTCCCGTACTACCACTTTTCTCTATTGTTTGTTTCACTTGTACACTAATTCTCAAATATAATGTAAGGCCCAAAGACAACCTAAGAGGGGGGTGAATTAGGTTGTCTAAAAAATCTTAATTGAGTTTATGCACTTTTTCTTTAATAAAAATTTACCTTCCTTTCTAGTAGTGATCAACCAAGTAAATTTAAAGAAGAGAACAATGCTGATCAGAAATAAGAGAGTATATAAGCAATGAGAATTTTATTAAACAAAAAGAATAAGATAGAGTATCAAACCGATTGTCAACCAAGCTTTCCTCAAACTTGAAAACCAATCACAAAGATGAGCACCTTCTCTTTGAAGAACAAAATCAACTCAATGTACAATGGAGGGATCACTTCCTCCTTGCCCCAAGCCTCACTTAGTCAAGTTAGGAAGTTTTACTATCACTCAGATAACCCTCAACAAATCTACACTATTGAAAATTTCAAACACAAGAGAAGTGCTTACAAGAAATTCACACCACTTGGAGAACAAATCTTGCTTGGGAGACTATTTCCTAACTAAAATATCTCTTGAGATCTTGTAAACAAAGTATGCAAAAGTCCCTCACTGGTTCAGAATCATTTGTATTTAAAGGGGACAAAAAATGGGTTTCAATAATGCTTTCAACGGATAGTATGCAGATGAAGAGTCAGCTAGCCGTTGGGGCCGTCGGACGTCCGACAGATTAATCACCGTCCGATCCCATCGTCCGAAAATCAGCCAAATTATCGTTCGGAAGTCCGATGGGATATTATCGTCCGACAGCATCTGCGTCCGAACGTCGTCAGAGAGTCATCAAAACTTTGTAAAATTTCTCGGACGTCCGATACGATCGATGTGCGTCCGAAGCGTGCGTCCAATCCTCCCGGACGTCCGATGCTTCATTACGAGCGTCCGACAGAGTTTTCTTTTTGATGTTCTTCATTCTTTCGGACGTCCGACAGCTTCCTTTAGGACGTCCGACATGAGTGCCTGTTTTTGCTTCTTCTTTTGGTTGATTTTCTTTTCTTGACACCTTTGTACCTGATTCTCTTAAAATCAAAACACTTATATTTGAAGAGAATTAGATAAACATTTCAAAGTGTTTTGTGATCATCAAAATCAAGAATAATATTCTCCCCATTTTTTATGATGACAAAACAATGGTTTGAAATGAAATTTGATGATTACAAATAGGCTCCCCCTTTCTTAGTCAATCGTAGAACAAAAACTTAAAAACTCCCCATCACTTGGCTACTCCACAGATTTAGAACAAAAACTTAAAAACTCCCCCTCACTTGGCTACTCCACAGATTTATTTAAAACAGTTTATCCCCGACATTTTACCAACTGTCCAGCCATATCCATTCTCCCCCTTTTTGTCATCACAAAAGTCAAAAAGCAGTAACATGAACAAGAACTGAACGTTCATAACAAAAGTTTTGAACTAAACATTCATAACAAGAACTAAACATTCATAACATTCATAACATTACATCCACATGTTCAGTTTTGAACATTACAAGCACCAGAATTAAAGAAACAACAAAAAAATCCGAGGCAACCATCTAATATCCAGCAAATAGAAAACAGTCAGACAGAATGCAAATGACCCTAATAGAACTAGTGATCCTAAATGGTAAACTAAGTGGACCCAGGGGTCCTTCGAGTGAGCAGGTACTGAGAGAGATCCTCCTCCTCAGTGTCTTCATCATTTTCAGCATTTTCACCAACTGGTTTCTTGCCTTTGTCAGATGTGGAAGGATCATGAGGTGCCACGGGAGTAGAGGTGAGGTCAATGGGAGCAGGACTCATAGAGTGAATAGGAGCTGATGAACTGGGATCAGTAGAGCGCGACTCTTTGCCATGAGAAACTTTCTCAACCACAGGTGGGGGAAAGAGAAGATTCTTTTTATCCGGGAAGTTTGCTTGTTGCTTGGATGACATGGTGAGCATGAAACCATGTTCAAGAAGTAGAACATGTTGTTTAAAATCTCGAAGGAGTTCAACCACTTCAGAATTTGAAGAATGAGATGCCTTAGTGGCAGTCTTCCTAGGATGAATAGAAGTCAGTGATGGAGTGTGAAAGGGATCATGTGCAGCCTTAGATTTAGATTCATTAGACGTGTCCCCCTTATAAGCCCACATATTATCCACAAAGACAAGATTTTTTACTCAAAATAAGCTTTAGTAAAGGTAGAAGAAGACGTTTCTTTAGGACAAACACCAAGGATGGGTACTTTGTAAAACTCAAAAATTTTCTGAAGGAATTTGCCATAGGATAGTTTTCTACGAGAATCAGTGGCATAGCGAAGTAAAAACTTGCACATGACAAAACCAAAGTCAATGCGAATTTTTTCTCGAAAACAATAAAAAAGATACAGCTCCATTTTATTGGCATCTGTCCTATGACCATCGGTAGGCACAAGCAAATTTGAAATGATTGAGAAAGCAATGAGATTCACAGGAGTAAGGTCATTTAGTTTTGCATCAGCAGGGGCAGAAAACTTCTTTTTAAAATAAGACACCATCTTAGCACCATCAAAGTGATTATCAGCAGTGGGATGCTCTTCATAAGAAAAGAAATTTATAATTTTACTTTTTCATCCACGTTCAATAGCAATATTTAAAACAACATTCACAATCTCAGAATCAAACACTAAGTCTACCCCATTTACCCTGGACATAATTTCAGTGTGGTCAGTGCCTTTCCTAAGATTGGCAAAGAATTGATATAGCATTTCAGGGTAATAAACGTTAGGCATGGAAATGATATGTGACCATTTCTGGAATTCAAAGAGGCGCAGAATGGACTCTAAACCTATCTTGCGAAATTCAAAGTGATTTATGGTACGTTGAGGAATAAAACCTTTCTGGGATATCCAGGAGTGTTTTTCTTTGGCAGCAGCATCAAAGAATAGGGAGACTGTGGTTGATTGGGAGGGCAGTTGAGATGTAGTCCCTAGTCCAGATTCAGGCTGAGAGGAAGGCTGTGAAGTTTGAGCCATTTCTGCTCCCTTTTTGATGCGTTTGGAAGATCTTTTGGCCCTAGGAGAATCAGTATCCTCATCCCTGAGTGTGTGTTTGCGTCCGGCAAGCACTTTTCCTCCTCTTAAATTCATCATTGTATGAAATGCGTGAGATGTATGATGCTAATGATGCACACAGTAGTATGGGAGCGAATCTCACAAGAATTTTGGAATAAACGAGCCTTTAAGATGATTGATCAGAGTGGTTATGGGAAAATAGAGTTTTGAGGGAAATTTGGGAACTGTCGAAATGTGATGATATTTGGTAAAAAAATCAGGAAGATGAACTCGCAATGATCAGGAAAAGTTTTTTGTTGAGTCAATTTTAGACTAGGTGCTTCAGAAAAGCATGAATTGATAATGAAAGGTGAGACAGCTTTCGTCCGAGAGAGAAGAGAAGAAGAAGGGTCTGAAGCAAATGAGGAGGGAAGTTACTTTAAAAAGTGTACCGTTGCACTGTCGGACGGCCGAACGAAGTCGTGCGTCAGACAGTTTCGTCCGAACAAGTGCTTTCTGGGAAAATAGCTGAAGAACATTATCGGACGTCCGCTCATCTGCTTTCGGACGTCCGAAGGCTTTGAAAAATTTTTAAGATGATTTTTTGATTATCCCTAATTTTGATCTTAGATGAATGAATTGATCCAACGGCAAAACTTTTGTAAAAATATCAGCAATCTGATCTTTAGAACAAACATAATTCACACAAACTTCACCTTTTTGAACAAGATCGCGAATAAAGTGGTGCTTTATATCTATATGTTTTGTCTTAGAATGCTGAATTGAATTTTTGATCAAATTGATAGCACTAGTATTATCACAGAATATAGGCATGCAGTCATATAACAATCCAAAATCATTCAAGGTATGTTTCATCCATAAAAGTTGAGCACAACATGTACTAGCGGCAATATATTCCGCTTCAGTTGTAGACAAAGAGATTGCATTTTGTTTTTTGCTAAACCAAGAAACTAAGCAATTACCAAGAAAGTGACAAGTTCCACTAGTACTTTTTCTGTCCACACGACAACCACCAAAATCCGCATCCGAATATCCATATAGAGTAAATTCACAAGATCTAGCATACCAAAGACCATAGTCTAATGTACCTTTCAAACACCTAAAAATCCTTTTAACAGCGTTCAAATGTGATTCTTTTGGACAAGATTGAAATCTAGCACACAAGCAAACAGCAAACATAATATCAGGTCTGCTTGCGGTTAAATAGAGTAGGCTTCCAATCATACCTCTATAGTGCTTTTCATCCACATGATTACCTTCTTCATCTTTGTCAAGGTTTGTAGAAGTATACATTGGAGTTCCAACTTGCTTTGAATCCTCCATGCCAAACCTTTTCAGCAATTTCATGGTGTATTTTGCTTGATTTATAAAAATTCCCTTTAGAGCTTGATGTATTTGAAGTCCAAGGAAGAAATTTAATTCTCCCATCATACTCATTTCAAATTCACCTTGCATAATGGTGGAAAAATCCTTGCATAGATACTCATTAGTAGTACAAAAAATAATATCATCTACATATATTTGCACAATAAGAAGATCATTTAACACTTGCTTAGTAAAAAGTGTGGTGTCCACAATACCTCTTTTGAAACCATTTTCAATCAAAAAACCACTCAATCTTTCATACCAAACTCTTGGAGTCTGTTTTAAACCATATAATGCTTTTGACAGTTTAAACACATGACTTGAAAATTTTATATTTTCAAAACCGGGGGGTTGATCCACATATACATCTTGATCAATAAAACCATTTAAGAAGGCACTTTTAACATCCATTTGAAACCTTTGAAGCAAGCAAAAGCAAGAAGCATTCTAATCGATTCTAATCTAGCTACGGGAGCAAATGTTTCATCAAAATCAATTCTTTCTTCTTGTGCATATCCTTTAGCAACTAATCTGGTTTTATTTCTTACAACTACACCTTTATCATCCAACTTATTTCTAAATATCCATTTCGTTCCAATGATAGGTTGATTTTGAGGTCTATCAACAAGTGTCCAAACCTTATTTCTCTAAAATTGATTAAGTTCCTCTTGCATTGCCAAAATTCAGTTTTCATCCTTTAAAGCATCATTGATATTTTTGGGTTCAAAAATAGAGACTAAAGCAAAATTGTCTATCAATTTCTTAGATGAGGAACGAGTCTTTAACTTCTCGGAAGGATCACCAATTATAAGCTCTCTTGGATGATTTTGGCTAAATTTCCAAGCATTGGGAAGGTCTTTGAATGAATCATCATTCTTGTCTTCATCTTCCTTTTCTTGATCATCATGAGTTTCATCCTCCATTTCCTTTGCTGCTGGTTTAGAGTTTCCTTCATCTCCAATTGTTAGTTTTTCCATTCCTTTACGAACACCTACATCATCATTCTCACACGAACTTTTGGAATTATCATCATTAGTTTCATCAAATGTTATGTGTATAGTTTCTTCTATCACAAGAGTTCTTCTATTAAAGACACTATATCCTCTTTTGTTCTCACAATACCCCAAAAATATTCCTTCATCAGATTTTTTGTCAAACTTACCAAGATGTTCCTTTAAATTCAAAATAAAACATTTACAACCAAAAATTTTGAAATATCCAACCGTAGGTTTCTTATCACAAATCAGTTCATAAGATGTTTTATTCAAAATAGGTCTCAAGAGGATTCTATTCATCACATAACATGCGGTGTTTACCGCTTCAACCCAAAGATATTTTGGCAAACTACATTCATTCAACATAATTCTAGCAGTCTCTTGGAGTGTCCTATTTTTCCTTTCTACAACACCGTTTTGCTGTGGAGTCCTTACAATAGAAAACTCATGAGTCATGCCATTATGATCACAAAATTCTGGAAAATCACAAAGCTTGAATTCCGTTCCATTATCACTTCCAATCTTAACAATTTTTAAACCAAGTAGATTTTGTACTTTAGCAAACAGTGAAGTAAAATTCTTGAATGCATCATCTTTATGAGCAAGAAATATCACCCAAATATATCTAGAATAATCATCAACAATTACAAAACAATATCTCTTACCCCCCAAGCTAGTAATTTGAGTAGGACCAAATAAATCAAGATGCAAGAGTTCCACAGGTTTAGAAGTTGATACACACTTCTTTGGTTTAAAGGAAATTTTTGTTTCCTTCCCAAATTGACATGCATCACAAATTTTGTCCTTTTCAAAACTGAATTTTGGCAAGTCTCTAACCAACTCATTTTTCAAAATTTCTTTTAGTAAATTCATGTTAAAATGACAAAGTCTCCTATGCCACAACCAAGAATCTTCATTTGAAACTTTAAGACATTGGAAGTTAGATGAATCAAGTTTATCAAGAACAACAATATAAATATCGTTAAACCTCTTACCTTTGAACACAACATTATATTTAGAGTCAAGTACAATGCATTCATGTTTTTTGAACAACACATTCAAGTCTTTATCACATAATTGACTAACACTAAGCAAGTTATAACCTAAGTTATCAACTAAGAGCACATTATGGACAAAAGTTTCACCATCCTTACCAATATCACCTATTCCAATTGTCTTAGCTTTCACGTCATCACCAAATGTCACATTTTCACTTGATTTTGATTTTAGCTTTATGAACAATGAAGGATCACCGGTCATATGCCTTGAACAGCCACTGTCAATGAACCATTTTGACTTGTTTGAGCCTTTTCCCTGAAAAGAGAGAGTGTTTGGTACCCTTTAACTTTTGGGTTCTCAATAGTTAGCATTGTGTCTAACTACCCATATGCATTTCCCTCCTTTGTTCAGATTTCTTTTCACATAACAATCTCCTTTCAAATGCCCTTTTTGATAACAAAAACTACACACAATGGAAGAGTCTTTAGTATGTAATGGTTTGATAAATCTCAATCCACTCCTTTTATATGTTGTGAAACTATGTGCATTTTTGTTGAGTGCTAATGTTCTTTTATGAGCAATAAGAGAGGTGGTTGACATGTTCTTTTTGAGATAATCTTGTTTTCTAGCTTTTAAGATCTCATCCAAATTGTCCATCCTTTTATTCAAATCACCATGTCTTTCCTTTAGCTTTTCACAAATACTTGTCTTTCTATTAAGTTCATTTTGAACATCACATCTGGCTCTTACAAGACACTCATTGTCAATCTTTAGTTGTTTATTTTGGTGAAAAAGTCTTGCATTTTCTTGAATGAGAAAAATAATTTTCTGTTTTAGCTGCTTGTTTTTATCATAAGATTCCTTCAAGGCATTATGCAATTTTTCAACAAAGGATTCAAGATCTTCATCATCACTATCAGGTTGAGAGTGTATGGAAGTTACCTCATTATCTCCAATAGCCATGAAGGTCATTTGAGCTGATTCTTCTTCTTCTTCAACTTCGCCTTCGAAGTTGCATTCATTCCATGTAATCTGGAAGTTGTTGAACCTTGGTTTTCGATCAGCTTTTCCATCTTTCTTTTTCTTTAGAGAGCATTCGTTTGCGTAGTGTCCAGGCTGTACATACTCGTAACATTTGTCCAATTGTTTCTTGTTGAATTCTTGTTTTCCCTTGTTCCTTGCGTTTGAAAACTGATTTTGGAATTGATTGCTAGGTCCTCCCCTTCTAAACTTCCTTTTATTCAAGATTCTTTTGAAACTTTTTGTGATGAGAGTAAGATCATTGTCATCACCATCCGAGTCTTCATCATCCAACAGAGCTGAATCATCATCACCTTGGGTTGCCTTTAGAGCTATGTTTCTTTTTGCTCTCGCGTCCTCTTCCTCCTGCACTTTAGTTTTCAACTTCAACTCATAGGAGGTTAGTGAATTAATGAGAGATTCAATAGGCACAGAATTCAAATCCTTAGCATCCTCTATTGCAGTCACTTTACTTTCCCATTCTTTGCCCAATGCATTAAGAATTTTCCTGTTTTTCTCTCCCAAAGTGTATTCTTTGCCCAACACCTCGAGATCTTTGATCAAATCATTGAACCTGCAATACATTTTGTCAATATCCTTAAGGGGTTCTATTTTAAATGATTCATACTTTGTGATCAAGATAGACTTTTTCTATTCTCTCACGTTATCACTACCCTCATGAATTTCTCTTACTTATCCCACATTTCTTTGGCAGATTTACATCCTTTTACTCTAATGGATTCATTTGAATCTAAGGCACTATAAAGAACATTCATGGCTTTGGCATTCAATGTGAGATTGGTTTTATCTTGAGCATTCAACTCAACTCTTATTTTTGGCCGAAACAAACCTGTATCTGCATCAAGAATGTTAGCATCATGCGGTCCTTCATTCACAATAAACCATAGCTCAATATCAATGGATTGCAAAAAGATAATCATTCTTTCTTTCCAACTAGCATAATTAGAACCAGTAAACATGGGAGACCTAGTGACAGATTACCCCTCAACAAACATGGCATGATTGGTTGTCATCTTTACTCCAAGCCGCTTGAGCTTAATCTCTAGGAGACCAAGCTCTGATACCAATTGTAAGGCCCAAAGACAACCTAAGAGGGGAGTGAATTAGGTTGTCTAAAAAACCTTAATTGAGTTTATGCACTTTTTCTTTAATAAAAATTTACCTTCTTTTCTAGTAGTGATCAACCAAGTAAATTTAAAGAAGAGAACAATGTTGATCAGAAATAAGAGAGTATATAAGTAATGAGAATTTTATTAAACAAAAAGAATAAGATAGAGTATCAAACCGATTGTCTACTAAGCTTTCCTCAAACTTGAAGACCAATCACAAAGATGAGCACCTTCTCTTTGAAGAACAAAATCAACTCAATGTACAATGGAGGGATCACTTCCTCCTTGCCTCAAGCCTCACTTAGTCAAGTTAGGAAGTTTTACTATCATTCAGATAACCCTCAACAAAGCTACACTATTGAAAATTTCAAACACAAGAGAAGTGCTTACAAGAAATTCACACCACTTGGAGAACAAATCTTACTTGGGAGACTATTTTCTAACTAAAATATCTCTTGAGATCTTGTAAACAAAGTGTGCAAAAATCCCTCACTGGTTCAGAATCGTTTGTATTTAAAGGGGACCAAAAATAGGTTTCAATAATGCTTCCAACAGATAGTAGGCAGATGAAGAGTCAGCTAGCCGTTGGGGCCGTGGGACGTCTGACAGATTAATCACCGTCCGATCCCATCGTCCGAAAATTAGTCAAGTTGTCGTTCGGACGTCCGATGGGATATTATCGTCTGACAGCATCTGCGTCCGAACGTCGTCAGAGAGTCATCAAAACTTTGCAAAATTTCTCGGACGTCCGATGTGATCGATGTGCGTCCGAAGCGTGCGTCCGATCCTCCCGGACGTCCGATGCTTCCTTACGAGCATCCGACAGAGTTTCCTTCTTGATGTTATTCATTCTTTCGGACGTCCGACAGCTTCCTTTAGGACGCCCGACATGAGTGCCATGTTTTTGCTTCTTCTTTTGGTTGATTTTCTTTCCTTGACACCTTTGTACCTGATTCTCTTAAAAGCAAAACACTTATATTTGAAGAGAATTAGATAAACATTTCAAAGTGTTTTGTGATCATCAAAATCAAGAATAATATTCTCCCCATTTTTTATGATGACAAAACAATGGTTTGAAATGAAATTTGATGATTACAAATAGGCTCCCCCTTTCTTAGTCAATCGTAGAACAAAAACTTAAAAACTCCCCATCACTTGGCTACTCCACAGATTTAGAACAAAAACTTAAAAACTCCCCCTCACTTGGCTACTCCACAGATTTATTTAAAACAGTTTATCCCCGACATTTTACCAACTGTCCAGCCATATCCATTCTCCCCCTTTTTGTCATCACAAAAGTCAAAAAGCAGTAACATGAACAAGAACTGAACGTTCATAACAAAAGTTTTGAACTAAACATTCATAACAAGAACTAAACATTCATAACATTCATAACATTACATCCACATGTTCAGTTTTGAACATTACAAGCACCAGAATTAAAGAAACAACAAAAAAATCCGAGGCAACCATCTAATATCCAGCAAATAGAAAACAGTCAGACAGAATGCAAATGACCCTAATAGAACTAGTGATCCTAAATGGTAAACTAAGTGGACCCAGGGGTCCTTCGAGTGAGCAGGTACTGAGAGAGATCCTCCTCCTCAGTGTCTTCATCATTTTCAGCATTTTCACCAACTGGTTTCTTGCCTTTGTCAGATGTGGAAGGATCATGAGGTGCCACGGGAGTAGAGGTGAGGTCAATGGGAGCAGGACTCATAGAGTGAATAGGAGCTGATGAACTGGGATCAGTAGAGCGCGACTCTTTGCCATGAGAAACTTTCTCAACCACAGGTGGGGGAAAGAGAAGATTCTTTTTATCCGGGAAGTTTGCTTGTTGCTTGGATGACATGGTGAGCATGAAACCATGTTCAAGAAGTAGAACATGTTGTTTAAAATCTCGAAGGAGTTCAACCACTTCAGAATTTGAAGAATGAGATGCCTTAGTGGCAGTCTTCCTAGGATGAATAGAAGTCAGTGATGGAGTGTGAAAGGGATCATGTGCAGCCTTAGATTTAGATTCATTAGACGTGTCCCCCTTATAAGCCCACATATTATCCACAAAGACAAGATTTTTTACTCAAAATAAGCTTTAGTAAAGGTAGAAGAAGACGTTTCTTTAGGACAAACACCAAGGATGGGTACTTTGTAAAACTCAAAAATTTTCTGAAGGAATTTGCCATAGGATAGTTTTCTACGAGAATCAGTGGCATAGCGAAGTAAAAACTTGCACATGACAAAACCAAAGTCAATGCGAATTTTTTCTCGAAAACAATAAAAAAGATACAGCTCCATTTTATTGGCATCTGTCCTATGACCATCGGTAGGCACAAGCAAATTTGAAATGATTGAGAAAGCAATGAGATTCACAGGAGTAAGGTCATTTAGTTTTGCATCAGCAGGGGCAGAAAACTTCTTTTTAAAATAAGACACCATCTTAGCACCATCAAAGTGATTATCAGCAGTGGGATGCTCTTCATAAGAAAAGAAATTTATAATTTTACTTTTTCATCCACGTTCAATAGCAATATTTAAAACAACATTCACAATCTCAGAATCAAACACTAAGTCTACCCCATTTACCCTGGACATAATTTCAGTGTGGTCAGTGCCTTTCCTAAGATTGGCAAAGAATTGATATAGCATTTCAGGGTAATAAACGTTAGGCATGGAAATGATATGTGACCATTTCTGGAATTCAAAGAGGCGCAGAATGGACTCTAAACCTATCTTGTGAAATTCAGAGTGATTTATGGTACGTTGAGGAATAAAACCTTTCTGGGATATCCAGGAGTGTTTTTCTTTGGCAGCAGCATCAAAGAATAGGGAGACTGTGGTTGATTGGGAGGGCAGTTGAGATGTAGTCCCTAGTCCAGATTCAGGCTGAGAGGAAGGCTGTGAAGTTTGAGCCATTTCTGCTCCCTTTTTGATGCGTTTGGAAGATCTTTTGGCCCTAGGAGAATCAGTATCCTCATCCCTGAGTGTGTGTTTGCGTCCGGCAAGCACTTTTCCTCCTCTTAAATTCATCATTGTATGAAATGCGTGAGATGTATGATGCTAATGATGCACACAGTAGTATGGGAGCGAATCTCACAAGAATTTTGGAATAAACGAGCCTTTAAGATGATTGATCAGAGTGGTTATGGGAAAATAGAGTTTTGAGGGAAATTTGGGAACTGTCGAAATGTGATGATATTTGGTAAAAAAATCAGGAAGATGAACTCGCAATGATCAGGAAAAGTTTTTTGTTGAGTCAATTTTAGACTAGGTGCTTCAGAAAAGCATGAATTGATAATGAAAGGTGAGACAGCTTTCGTCCGAGAGAGAAGAGAAGAAGAAGGGTCTGAAGCAAATGAGGAGGGAAGTTACTTTAAAAAGTGTACCGTTGCACTGTCGGACGGCCGAACGAAGTCGTGCGTCAGACAGTTTCGTCCGAACAAGTGCTTTCTGGGAAAATAGCTGAAGAACATTATCGGACGTCCGCTCATCTGCTTTCGGACGTCCGAAGGCTTTGAAAAATTTTTAAGATGATTTTTTGATTATCCCTAATTTTGATCTTAGATGAATGAATTGATCCAACGGCAAAACTTTTGTAAAAATATCAGCAATCTGATCTTTAGAACAAACATAATTCACACAAACTTCACCTTTTTGAACAAGATCGCGAATAAAGTGGTGCTTTATATCTATATGTTTTGTCTTAGAATGCTGAATTGAATTTTTGATCAAATTGATAGCACTAGTATTATCACAGAATATAGGCATGCAGTCATATAACAATCCAAAATCATTCAAGGTATGTTTCATCCATAAAAGTTGAGCACAACATGTACTAGCGGCAATATATTCCGCTTCAGTTGTAGACAAAGAGATTGCATTTTGTTTTTTGCTAAACCAAGAAACTAAGCAATTACCAAGAAAGTGACAAGTTCCACTAGTACTTTTTCTGTCCACACGACAACCACCAAAATCCGCATCCGAATATCCATATAGAGTAAATTCACAAGATCTAGCATACCAAAGACCATAGTCTAATGTACCTTTCAAACACCTAAAAATCCTTTTAACAGCGTTCAAATGTGATTCTTTTGGACAAGATTGAAATCTAGCACACAAGCAAACAGCAAACATAATATCAGGTCTGCTTGCGGTTAAATAGAGTAGGCTTCCAATCATACCTCTATAGTGCTTTTCATCCACATGATTACCTTCTTCATCTTTGTCAAGGTTTGTAGAAGTGTACATTGGAGTTCCAACTTGCTTTGAATCCTCCATGCCAAACCTTTTCAGCAATTTCATGGTGTATTTTGCTTGATTTATAAAAATTCCCTTTAGAGCTTGATGTATTTGAAGTCCAAGGAAGAAATTTAATTCTCCCATCATACTCATTTCAAATTCACCTTGCATAATGGTGGAAAAATCCTTGCATAGATACTCATTAGTAGTACAAAAAATAATATCATCTACATATATTTGCACAATAAGAAGATCATTTAACACTTGCTTAGTAAAAAGTGTGGTGTCCACAATACCTCTTTTGAAACCATTTTCAATCAAAAAACCACTCAATCTTTCATACCAAACTCTTGGAGTCTGTTTTAAACCATATAATGCTTTTGACAGTTTAAACACATGACTTGAAAATTTTATATTTTCAAAACCGGGGGGTTGATCCACATATACATCTTGATCAATAAAACCATTTAAGAAGGCACTTTTAACATCCATTTGAAACCTTTGAAGCAAGCAAAAGCAAGAAGCATTCTAATCGATTCTAATCTAGCTACGGGAGCAAATGTTTCATCAAAATCAATTCTTTCTTCTTGTGCATATCCTTTAGCAACTAATCTGGTTTTATTTCTTACAACTACACCTTTATCATCCAACTTATTTCTAAATATCCATTTCGTTCCAATGATAGGTTGATTTTGAGGTCTATCAACAAGTGTCCAAACCTTATTTCTCTAAAATTGATTAAGTTCCTCTTGCATTGCCAAAATTCAGTTTTCATCCTTTAAAGCATCATTGATATTTTTGGGTTCAAAAATAGAGACTAAAGCAAAATTGTCTATCAATTTCTTAGATGAGGAACGAGTCTTTAACTTCTCGGAAGGATCACCAATTATAAGCTCTCTTGGATGATTTTGGCTAAATTTCCAAGCATTGGGAAGGTCTTTGAATGAATCATCATTCTTGTCTTCATCTTCCTTTTCTTGATCATCATGAGTTTCATCCTCCATTTCCTTTGCTGCTGGTTTAGAGTTTCCTTCATCTCCAATTGTTAGTTTTTCCATTCCTTTACGAACACCTACATCATCATTCTCACACGAACTTTTGGAATTATCATCATTAGTTTCATCAAATGTTATGTGTATAGTTTCTTCTATCACAAGAGTTCTTCTATTAAAGACACTATATCCTCTTTTGTTCTCACAATACCCCAAAAATATTCCTTCATCAGATTTTTTGTCAAACTTACCAAGATGTTCCTTTAAATTCAAAATAAAACATTTACAACCAAAAATTTTGAAATATCCAACCGTAGGTTTCTTATCACAAATCAGTTCATAAGATGTTTTATTCAAAATAGGTCTCAAGAGGATTCTATTCATCACATAACATGCGGTGTTTACCGCTTCAACCCAAAGATATTTTGGCAAACTACATTCATTCAACATAATTCTAGCAGTCTCTTGGAGTGTCCTATTTTTCCTTTCTACAACACCGTTTTGCTGTGGAGTCCTTACAATAGAAAACTCATGAGTCATGCCATTATGATCACAAAATTCTGGAAAATCACAAAGCTTGAATTCCGTTCCATTATCACTTCCAATCTTAACAATTTTTAAACCAAGTAGATTTTGTACTTTAGCAAACAGTGAAGTAAAATTCTTGAATGCATCATCTTTATGAGCAAGAAATATCACCCAAATATATCTAGAATAATCATCAACAATTACAAAACAATATCTCTTACCCCCCAAGCTAGTAATTTGAGTAGGACCAAATAAATCAAGATGCAAGAGTTCCACAGGTTTAGAAGTTGATACACACTTCTTTGGTTTAAAGGAAATTTTTGTTTCCTTCCCAAATTGACATGCATCACAAATTTTGTCCTTTTCAAAACTGAATTTTGGCAAGTCTCTAACCAACTCATTTTTCAAAATTTCTTTTAGTAAATTCATGTTAAAATGACAAAGTCTCCTATGCCACAACCAAGAATCTTCATTTGAAACTTTAAGACATTGGAAGTTAGATGAATCAAGTTTATCAAGAACAACAATATAAATATCGTTAAACCTCTTACCTTTGAACACAACATTATATTTAGAGTCAAGTACAATGCATTCATGTTTTTTGAACAACACATTCAAGTCTTTATCACATAATTGACTAACACTAAGCAAGTTATAACCTAAGTTATCAACTAAGAGCACATTATGGACAAAAGTTTCACCATCCTTACCAATATCACCTATTCCAATTGTCTTAGCTTTCACGTCATCACCAAATGTCACATTTTCACTTGATTTTGATTTTAGCTTTATGAACAATGAAGGATCACCGGTCATATGCCTTGAACAGCCACTGTCAATGAACCATTTTGACTTGTTTGAGCCTTTTCCCTGAAAAGAGAGAGTGTTTGGTACCCTTTAACTTTTGGGTTCTCAATAGTTAGCATTGTGTCTAACTACCCATATGCATTTCCCTCCTTTGTTCAGATTTCTTTTCACATAACAATCTCCTTTCAAATGCCCTTTTTGATAACAAAAACTACACACAATGGAAGAGTCTTTAGTATGTAATGGTTTGATAAATCTCAATCCACTCCTTTTATATGTTGTGAAACTATGTGCATTTTTGTTGAGTGCTAATGTTCTTTTATGAGCAATAAGAGAGGTGGTTGACATGTTCTTTTTGAGATAATCTTGTTTTCTAGCTTTTAAGATCTCATCCAAATTGTCCATCCTTTTATTCAAATCACCATGTCTTTCCTTTAGCTTTTCACAAATACTTGTCTTTCTATTAAGTTCATTTTGAACATCACATCTGGCTCTTACAAGACACTCATTGTCAATCTTTAGTTGTTTATTTTGGTGAAAAAGTCTTGCATTTTCTTGAATGAGAAAAATAATTTTCTGTTTTAGCTGCTTGTTTTTATCATAAGATTCCTTCAAGGCATTATGCAATTTTTCAACAAAGGATTCAAGATCTTCATCATCACTATCAGGTTGAGAGTGTATGGAAGTTACCTCATTATCTCCAATAGCCATGAAGGTCATTTGAGCTGATTCTTCTTCTTCTTCAACTTCGCCTTCGAAGTTGCATTCATTCCATGTAATCTGGAAGTTGTTGAACCTTGGTTTTCGATCAGCTTTTCCATCTTTCTTTTTCTTTAGAGAGCATTCGTTTGCGTAGTGTCCAGGCTGTACATACTCGTAACATTTGTCCAATTGTTTCTTGTTGAATTCTTGTTTTCCCTTGTTCCTTGCGTTTGAAAACTGATTTTGGAATTGATTGCTAGGTCCTCCCCTTCTAAACTTCCTTTTATTCAAGATTCTTTTGAAACTTTTTGTGATGAGAGTAAGATCATTGTCATCACCATCCGAGTCTTCATCATCCAACAGAGCTGAATCATCATCACCTTGGGTTGCCTTTAGAGCTATGTTTCTTTTTGCTCTCGCGTCCTCTTCCCCCTGCACTTTAGTTTTCAACTTCAACTCATAGGAGGTTAGTGAATTAATGAGAGATTCAATAGGCACAGAATTCAAATCCTTAGCATCCTCTATTGCAGTCACTTTACTTTCCCATTCTTTGCCCAATGCATTAAGAATTTTCCTGTTTTTCTCTCCCAAAGTGTATTCTTTGCCCAACACCTCGAGATCTTTGATCAAATCATTGAACCTGCAATACATTTTGTCAATATCCTTAAGGGGTTCTATTTTAAATGATTCATACTTTGTGATCAAGATAGACTTTTTCTATTCTCTCACGTTATCACTACCCTCATGAATTTCTCTTACTTATCCCACATTTCTTTGGCAGATTTACATCCTTTTACTCTAATGGATTCATTTGAATCTAAGGCACTATAAAGAACATTCATGGCTTTGGCATTCAATGTGAGATTGGTTTTATCTTGAGCATTCAACTCAACTCTTATTTTTGGCCGAAACAAACCTGTATCTGCATCAAGAATGTTAGCATCATGCGGTCCTTCATTCACAATAAACCATAGCTCAATATCAATGGATTGCAAAAAGATAATCATTCTTTCTTTCCAACTAACATAATTAGAACCAGTAAACATGGGAGACCTAGTGACAGATTACCCCTCAACAAACATGGCATGATTGGTTGTCATCTTTACTCCAAGCCGCTTGAGCTTAATCTCTAGGAGACCAAGCTCTGATACCAATTGTAAGGCCCAAAGACAACCTAAGAGGGGAGTGAATTAGGTTGTCTAAAAAACCTTAATTGAGTTTATGCACTTTTTCTTTAATAAAAATTTACCTTCTTTTCTAGTAGTGATCAACCAAGTAAATTTAAAGAAGAGAACAATGTTGATCAGAAATAAGAGAGTATATAAGTAATGAGAATTTTATTAAACAAAAAGAATAAGATAGAGTATCAAACCGATTGTCTACTAAGCTTTCCTCAAACTTGAAGACCAATCACAAAGATGAGCACCTTCTCTTTGAAGAACAAAATCAACTCAATGTACAATGGAGGGATCACTTCCTCCTTGCCTCAAGCCTCACTTAGTCAAGTTAGGAAGTTTTACTATCATTCAGATAACCCTCAACAAAGCTACACTATTGAAAATTTCAAACACAAGAGAAGTGCTTACAAGAAATTCACACCACTTGGAGAACAAATCTTACTTGGGAGACTATTTCCTAACTAAAATATCTCTTGAGATCTTGTAAACAAAGTGTGCAAAAATCCCTCACTGGTTCAGAATCGTTTGTATTTAAAGGGGACCAAAAATAGGTTTCAATAATGCTTCCAACAGATAGTAGGCAGATGAAGAGTCAGCTAGCCGTTGGGGCCGTGGGACGTCTGACAGATTAATCACCGTCCGATCCCATCGTCCGAAAATTAGTCAAGTTGTCGTTCGGACGTCCGATGGGATATTATCGTCTGACAGCATCTGCGTCCGAACGTCGTCAGAGAGTCATCAAAACTTTGTAAAATTTCTCGGACGTCCGATGTGATCGATGTGCGTCCGAAGCGTGCGTCCGATCCTCCCGGACGTCCGATGCTTCCTTACGAGCATCCGACAGAGTTTCCTTCTTGATGTTATTCATTCTTTCGGACGTCCGACAGCTTCCTTTAGGACGCCCGACATGAGTGCCATGTTTTTGCTTCTTCTTTTGGTTGATTTTCTTTCCTTTACACCTTTGTACCTGATTCTCTTAAAAGCAAAACACTTATATTTGAAGAGAATTAGATAAACATTTCAAAGTGTTTTGTGATCATCAAAATCAAGAATAACATATAATTCCTTTAACACTTTTTTTACTCACTCTTAGGAGTCTAGTATAATTTTCTCAAATCTCCACTTAATCGTTCTTATGCGCAATAAGCGAACTTTCTACTCGCACGCGATTAGGCGAAATTTACGAGCAATTCATGTAACGATAATATAATTAACTAATACTAGGGTAAATAATTATAAAAATAATTATTTTAAGAATAAAAACATGAGTCCTCATAGTTTACCATTGATTTACCTTAAATTCTTAACTATCTTACCTCTAACTTAGTCTTGTTACAATTAGAAATCCAAAACCTTATGATTCATGTTGTTCATGTATTGGGATGATAAAGGGTTAGACTTTTTGAAAGCTTATAGTAGTACACTCTATGGAATGAATTTGATTGACACACCGCCTCCTCATATGTACTTATACATGTAATTAAGCGAGTGAGATTATCCCATAGGATCCATCACATACGGTGGTTTTGTCCTTGGAACAATTTGTTATCTTGAGAGATCCCTAATTATTTAATATGTCATTAAAACTATTTTGTCCTTGGATCGATTTGTTATGTTGAGAGATCCCTGATTATTTAATATATCATTAAAACTATGTTATTATGCTTGCTAAATTGATTGTCTCTTGGGGATACGATATTTAGGGATGAGTGAGTCAGTTGATTGGGTATTTGCTTCTTATATTTCTTAGTTTGAGTTTGCTTGAGGACTTGCAAAGAATAGGTGGGGGAATTTGATGCTTTTTAATTGTTATATATTAATGTTCCCTTAACATTAGTCTCTTTGGATTTTTATTATTAAAAGTGCTATATAAGGTATATATTATGATTAGATAGGCTAAAAATGAGTTGAAAGGATTAGAAGAAAAATTCCAAGTTCAACGAAACGGGAGATAACAAGCGCCAGATGTTGAGCCAGATATGTTGCCAGTTCAAGCGTGAAGTTAAGCATAATTGAGATTGTAGATAATGAGAACCAAACTTGAGATCAAATTTTGAGACTAACATCAAGAATTTCCTAATCTTTTATCGGCATTTTATCACTTAAGGATAAACATATCGAACTCAAATCAATGCTCCAGATACAAGGAGACCAAGATTAAAGGTTAGGATTTATTATTGATTAATATAAATAGAGGTGCTTAGCTTTAGGTTTAGGGGATCGACTGACACTATTTTCTCTCTCAATTATCTTTTCTTTTCTTCACAACAAAAGAATGATAGTTAGCATTTTTCTCTCAGTCATGTTTGGCAAAATAGTTTTCTCTTGTTAATAAGCATTGAAACTATGAAGATTTCTTAGTGAAGTTGATTTAAGGATTTCCATTTTAATAAAATGTTGGATTTTCTCCATATTACTTTGTAGTGGGTTTTATAATTTTCTCTACAACAAGTACTGCTTATCGAGTCAACTAAGACTCTTTTGCTAGAATGTTGCTAGAATTAGTATTGACAAACTTTATTCGTAGTAGCAATTGCTGGTTATATTAATAGACAAGTTGTCATCTTAATTGTCAAGGGATAATCTAACCTAATGAAATTCAACCTTGCTGGTAGGTGATTTTGGACTTTAATTTCAATCTATTCTCATGAGGTTAATGCAATCTTTGTCATTAGTTTAAATGTCTGTGCTTTGAATAAATTGGTGAATTAGGGTTTTATGATAGTGCTATCTCTTAATGAAATCATTATAGGAGAAAAAGATGGATTAGCTTTAATGTTAATCACTTGAATTGATCTTGCAAGAAAACCAGAAATTCTAATATTAAGCAATCAAACAATTGGCATGGTAGAGAAGTCTTAATAACTATACCTATTTTTCTGTTAGTCAAATATCAAGTTTTGTTGTTTGGCTTTACATTTTCTTATGGGTAAAAAACAAAAAAGCCCCTTGTGATAAATCTAATACACAGATAAGCCCCCCATGGTTTCAAAATATACAACACGACCCCTCATGCTTTAAACTAAATTGTAAAGGTGACGGAATCCGTTAAACTTAACGGAAATGGACAAAATGACCAAAATGTCCTGATAATTAACCAAAATGTCCTGATATAATTAAGCAAAAGACAGCTCAAAAAATCATTTGTTTTATTTTCTAAATAGAGAAAATTGAGCGTTAAGGGGTAGAACAGGTATATTTGATAAACATTAGGTATAAAAGTTTTTTTAAGGTTCCAATAAGTCATTTCCGTTAAGTTTAACGGATTTCGTCACCTTTACAATTTAGTTCAAAGCATGAGGTATCGTGTTGTATATTTTGAAACCATAGGAGGCTTTTCTGTGTATTAAGCTTACCACAGGGGGCTTTTTTGTTTTTTTACCCTTTTCTTATTCTATTAATTTTTTTATTTCAATTAGTATAAATTTCCCAATCCCCTGCTTGGTCAAAACGTATGGATAAAGTCAATTTATCCCAATCTTCGAGGGATCGACCTCTACTCATTGCTTTCTATTGTTAATTTATACAGTAAATTAATTTGGTGCA
Organism: Coffea arabica; assembly: GCF_036785885.1. Classification (NCBI taxonomy): domain Eukaryota; kingdom Viridiplantae; phylum Streptophyta; class Magnoliopsida; order Gentianales; family Rubiaceae; genus Coffea; species Coffea arabica. The sequence goes on from NC_092329.1 coordinate 43,926,435, forward strand.
TTTAGCATGCATCAATAGGTGAAGCCCTCTAATTAACTATTCTCATCACTTGGGTGGTCATGCTGCATTATTTAAAGCCAATCTTGATTTGTATGAATAAATTAATTGATTAGTTGAATTAATGATAAGTTAAAATTATTTACTTTATCCAATTCATATCTATTAAGATTTTAAACTTATTTTCAATGTACATGAGAATCTAATGGGTCACATACATTTAAGAAATTCATTAGTTACATTAAAAAAATTTACTAGCCATTTGGTTAGGGGTGGATAAGGGATCCTCAATGGAAATGTTCATTAATGATAGTCATTGTCAATATTTGGTACACTACTATGACAATCAATCTATGGGCTTGTTTGGCACATGAGGTTTTTCCGTGAGTTTTTCTTCTACAAACTTTTTAACAAATTTAACTATTGTAACCTCAAAAAATTCTCCAAAATTTTTAAAATACACACCTCATGTGATAACCCCACCTCACCCTAAGGTGAACCAAAAGATTCAGCGAGCCGTCTGCCCAACTCTCGCCAGAACTACGGAGTCGAATTACACAAACCCGATATAGCACACAAACGAATCCCCAAGAGAACAATCATTCGAAGACTACTAAGTTGAGAAAAATGAGTTCTACCTCGTAAGGTACCATGGTACTTCTATTAAACGCCTCAACGGAAACGAAAATGAAGACGAAAAGGCAAATGGAAAGCGGACACATCACAATCCGACCAAGATATGGCCGGATTTCCGACCGGATCGCTGGCCGGATATGAGACAGTGAGTAACCCAAAACTTTTCCAAAACTCCTGCTAATCCAGCCAGATATCCGGCCTAGAACTGGCCGGATACACGGCCGGATTTGGTGAATAGTTCCCGCCATAATTTCTTTGCTTGCTCAAATGCCGCGCTCGTCCGATCGTCCAATGGTTACAAGTAGTATCTCAACAAACGCAAAGGTACCATCTCAAATGAATACACTTAATGTACGTGATAAAATACTTACATATATACATTGAAAACTTTACAATTAAAAGCGTGATACTTAATTCAAAGACAATTAGGGTTTTGATTACACAAGAGCTAACAAAAGAACGTTTACATTAGCTCAACCCTTTTCTCAAAATCACGGTTCAAAGTGTGGTTCCTTGTAAGGAAAACAAAGATAACGAGGAGGAGGTGAACTTAGGCTTAATGAAGTACCAAACACATAGCAATAAAATCATGGCATTTCACGTTTAACTAATCAGATACACATGCTAGATATAAGGTAAAGCAGTGAGACACAGTGATTCAAATAAAAAGGATACAAGTGGCTCTCAGGAGCCAGATTTCCGTTGCAGTACTTGATCCAAATCCATTAACTCTCCGTCAACGTATATAGAACCAACATGTCCGTAGACCCCACTTTACACCAAAATCCCGTTCACCAAACATACCTCTTATCGGGCCCGAACACCTCAACAGAAATAGAAGTGGTAATACTCAAGTATACCGGAATTAAGGGTCTCAATACCCAAAGATTCCTAGAAACAGACTACCATGGTTCGTTATCTAATCGACTTGGTCCTTGTCGGCTCGACTCGAGTAACTAGCCACAGGTTTTAAGCTCAGAGGTCACAGACTTGTACAGAGAGCAGATACAGATAACAGATACAGAGAGCAAATACAGACGTATACAGTGTACAGGAAACAAAGTAAACATCCAAGAGAAACGAGAGTGATAAAATACAACCTCGTTTCATACAGAGTATACAGAAGCCACGGATAGCCAGATAAGCAACAAATTAGGGAAGTGGTACACTCACCAGTTCAAGTAAAAAAAATTCAAACGTTCCCTCCCGAAGTATTTCCTAGATCACCAGCACGTCCTAAAATGATCAAAGTAAAACAATTATGGTTCTTATGGAAATGACATTCACAAATGGAACTCAACTATGAATCGTATGTCAAACCCAATGAACTACGAATGCAAGGGTGCAAAAGCGTGATATTGGAACAAAAGGTAACGAGAGGACCTAGGGATTGAATGATCCAAAAGCCCTTCATTTCTACCACAAAAGCAACTCAAACTTAAAGGAACCAAACGGCCTAGAAAATTGGACAGTATTTCCCCCTAAATTTCTTTACTTTCCCAGCCATTTTGGCTTCATTTTTCCTCAAATCAACCCCAATGTCACACACAAAATAATATCATTTCAATAGCCGTTCAATAGACTCAATGTCGTGCAAGTACAAAATCAAGATAGGAAAATGTCCGGAAATGAAGTTTAAGCCATAAAACAAAAGACAGATTTGACGTCGTTTAGCGTATTGGACACAACCGAAGCTACGCTTATCGAATTGGTGTACAATTTATACCATTTTGAAGCTAAGATAAAGGGCTACAACTTTGATGAAGACCACTCAGTCCAGTTCGTAGTGTAACCAGATCAAAATTTTAAATTACAGAACCAAAATTTCACGATCAGGCTAGTTAACCGCATGATGCTTCAATGACAATAACTCAGGCTACTGAAGTCTAATTGAGACGTTTTTAGGGCCATTGGAAAGCTAAGACATAGCACTAAAACTTTAGTGTTTTGGCCAAATCCTAATTCAGTATGGATCAGAGTGAACAGATGCGGTTAAATTGGTGAAATGTCAACACTGTCCACAGAGCTCTACCTATGGCAGTCAGGGGTATTTTTTGTCTTTTCACAGGCTACAGTACTCAGATTGAGCTGAAATTTTATAGGTAGCTATAAAACATTATTTCCTACAACTTTTATGTTTTAATCTAAGGCTGATTCGGCCTTCATCAGGGGCAAACAGAACCGGGCAGAACAGATCAAATCAAATAAACACTTATCAAGTCCTCACAGTCATAGCAAAAGAAAACAGGTCTTAGGTGTGAATTCCTCAATGTACCCTACAATCTAGTCACCCTCTAGAAAACCCTAGCCAGACTAGTATGAGATTAGTCCATGCTAACACTTCTAGATCCAACCCCCTCAACCAGTCTAATTACAAGGTCCAATATAAAGATCTTCCGTGCCTTGTTCTTGGCCATCAAAACTTACCTCAAATTCAATCAAGATACAAAACCTTATTCTAGTGCTCTCCACCCTTTGGTACTCATGTCCAACAATCTAAAATAAGATAATTCACAACTCGAGTCGGCCGGTCCCAAGAGTAAATCATATATATTAAAGATTCCTACCCGACATACATACATATAGATCTTCCTCAAGTACCATGATAATGATTTTGTACACTTATAACATGCATGGTCATAGCTTATGCGCAAAAGAGCACATATACTTTTAGACACATTCAGGAAATTAGGACCATAACATCACTTGGCCCAAGCTCACTCGGCGCAAAGACCACACGAAGCAGCTCTGATACCACCTGTGACAGCCCCACCTTACCCTAAGGCGAATCAAAGGGTTCGGCCGACCACCTGCCCAGCTCTCGTCAGGACTACGGAGTTGAATCACACAAACCCGATATAGCGCACAAACGAATCCCCAAGAGAACAATCATTCGAAAACTACTAAGTTGAGAAACATAAGTTCTACCCTGTAAGGTACCATGGTACTTCGATTAAACGCCTCAACGGAAACGAAAATAAAGACGAAAAGGCAAATGGAAAGCAGACACATCACAATCCAGCCAAGATATGGCCGAATTTCCGGCCGAATCGCTGACCGGATATGAGAGGTGAGTAACCCAAAAATTTTTCAAAACCCCTGCTAATTTGACCAGATATCCGGCCAAGAACTGGCTGGATACACGGCCGGATTTGGTGAATAGTTCCTGCCAGAATTTCTTTCCTTGCTCAAATGCCGCGCTCGTCCGATCGTGCGCTCGTTCGATCGTCCAATGGCTGGAAGTAGCATCTCAACAAACGCAAAGGTACCATCTCAAATGAATACACTTAATATACGTGATAAAACACTTACATACATATATTGAAAACTTTATAATTAAAAGTGTAATACTTAATTCAAAGACAATTAGTGTTTTGATTACACAAGAGCTAACAAAAGAACGTTTACACTAGCTCAACCCTTTTCTCAAAATCACGGTTCAAAGTGTAGTTCCCTGTAAGGAAAACAAAAATAAGAGGAGGGGGTGAGCTTACGCTCAATAAAGTACCAAACATATAGCAATAAAATCATGGCATTTCATATTTAACTAATCAGATACACATGCTAGATATAAGGTAAATCAGTTAGACACAGTGATTCAAATATGAAGGATACAGGTGGCTCTCAGGAGCCAGATTTCTGTTGCAGTACTTGATCCAAACCCATTGACCCCCCGTCAATGTATATAGAACCAACATGTCCGTAGACCCCACTTTACGCCAAAATCCCGTTCACCAAACATATCCCTTACCGGACCCGAACACCTCAACAGAAACATAAGTGGTAAAACTCGAGTATACCGGAATCAAGGGTCTCAATACCCAAAAATTCCTAGAAACAGACTACCATGGTTCGTTATCTAATCGACCTGACCCTCGCCGGCTCGACTCGAGCAACTAGCCACAGGTTTTGAATTCAGAGGTCACAGACTTATACAGAGAACAGATACAAATAACAGATACAGAGAGCAAATACAGACGTATACAGTGTGCAGGAAACAAAGTAAACAGTCGAGAGAAACGAGAGTGATATACAGAAGTCACGGATAGCCAGATAAGCAACAAATTAGAAAAGTGGTACACTCACCAGTTCAAGTAAAACAAATTCAAACGTTTCCCCCCCCCCGAAGTACTTCCTAGATCACCAGCACGTCCTAAATGATCAAAGTAAAACAATTATGGTTCCTATGGAAACGACATTCACAAATGGAACTCAACTATGAATCGTATGCCTAACCTAATAAACTACGAATGCAAGGGTGCAAAAGCGTGATATTGGAACGAGAGGTAACGAGAGGACCTAGGGCTTGAATGACCCAAAAGCCCTTCATTTCTACCACAAAGACAACTCAAACTTAAAGGAACCAAATGGCCTAGAAAATTGGACAGTATTTCCCCCTAAATTTCTTTACTTTCCCAGCCATTATGGCTTCATTTTTCCTCAAATCAACCCCAATGTCACACACAAAATAATCTCATTTCAATAGCCGTTCAATAGACTCAATGTCGTGCAAGTACAAAATCAAGATAGGAAAATGTCCGGAAATGAAGTTTAAGTCATAAAATAAAAGACAGATTTGACGTCGCTTAACGTATCGGACACAACCAAAACTACGCTTATCGAATTGGTGTACAATTATACCATTTTGAAGCTAAGATAAAGGGCTACAACTTTGATGAAGACCACTCAGTCCAGTTCGTAGTGTAACCAGATCAAAATTTTAAATTACAGAACCAAAATTTCACGATCAGGCTAGTTAACCGCATGATGTTTCAATGACAATAACTCAGGCTACTGAAGTCTAATTGAGACGTTTTTAGGGCCACTGGAAAGCTAAGACATAGCACTACAACTTTAGTGTTTTGGCCAAATCCTAATTCAGTATGGATCAGAGTGAACAGATGCGGTTAAATTGGTGAAATGTCAACACTGTCCACAGAGCTCTACCTATGGCAGTCAGGGGTATTTTTTGTCTTTTCACAGGCTACAGTACTCAGATTGAGCTGAAATTTTATAGGTAGCTATAAAACATTATTTCTTACAACTTTCATAATGCTGATTCGGCTTCCATCATGGCCAAACAAAACCGGGCAGAACAGGATAAGATGAAACCCTATACTGGAATTTATAGACTCTAGCTGAAATTTCTTTAGGCAATCAAAACTAACATACCAAAGCTTCATTTCATACCATATTAAGCTATCATTCCATGTCCCAACAATAATCGTCATATAAAATCAGAAAAATTACCAAAAATTCTATAATTTGTCAAACTCTACTTTAAACCCTAAAATCTTCCACAAAATAATCTATTTAGCCACTACCACCCACTAATCAATCATTATGAAAGCAAAGAGGGAACTTTCTTAGCAACTTACCTCAAAAACTCAAGAAAGCTAGCAATTTAGGTCTTCTCTTTCCAAAACAACTCCACCAATCTCCTTAATCCTCCCTAACAAGAAGTTTCTATGGAGTAATTTGAAATTCTAATGGTTGGAACTTAAGATTTGGCTTGGATTTGAAGTTGAAGAAGAAACTTTTCCTCTCTTTCTTTCTCTCAAGTGTTTGGCCAATAAGGAAGAAGAAATGAGATATTTTTGGTCAAATTTTTGGTATTTAATAAAGGTAAGAAAGTTAGGTCAAAGTCCAACTCCAATCGGGTCGCGACACCTAGCACCTTTTAATGTTATTCTTATCCTTTTGTCTCCCAATACAAATTAATCTAGTTAACCTCCAATTATCTCCTACTACCTGGTAAAATAACATTTCTTAATATAAAATTTCAATTAATCGTCACAAATTTATCGCACTCAGCGCACTAGTGGGTCCTACATCTATAACACACTTCACACTTATCATGAACTAACTTATTTTATGAAAATGATTTAAAACCTATACTCACTTATAAAAATTTCTGAAAAATCAATATCATAGTGTATAGTGAAGAAAATGCATGAGAGAAATAACATAAAATAATATAAAATTAGGAAAATTTACGGGTCCTCACACTTCAACTACCCAAAAACAAACAAAAAATTTTCCTTTCTTAAGTTATAATAAAATTTTATACAAACACTCAAAAAACTCGCCATCCAAACAAATCCTATGATAATGGAAGACCTAAAAGTGTGTATTCCCCATCCCTGACCAAATTGGGCACGTTTACTCCACTAACACCATAAAATACTCCAAAGCAATATCTCTTATTTTTCTTTTGTCTCTTGTCTCTCCATTCTTCCATCTCTCTTCTCTCTCACCTCTCATCAGTTGTCTCTCTTATTCCTCCATCGTTCTTGCAAAAGCTTCAAACCCAGTCTCATAGCCCGAAGCTCTAGTTGTCAAATTCTCCAAGAGACTAGTTTACTTCTTATATTCAAAACTCAATAGCCAGGAATATGTTGAGCAAATTTAATCAAAGAAAAGTAGGGCCGCTTTTCAAAATCAGCATCAAAAGCTTCAAACCTTAACGGGATATGTTCTAGAAGAACAATCAGGTCAAGTTTACTCCACTAGCCCTTTGTTTACGAAGCAACAATCATGAAAAGAAGAATAGATGAGTTGACTGGTGAATGCTTGTTTGGTCATCAGTGGTTCAATTGTAGCCAAGATTTGAAAAACTTTCAAGGTTAATGATTAGATATTTTTATTGGAGGTTGGGTTTTCTTAATATACATTGAATTTTAAAGTGGGATTCTTGAGTGTGTTGGGTTCTTCATAGATTATTTGCAGATGGGATGCTGTGACATTGAGGAAGAATGAAATGTTGTGAAAGAAAAAAGAAAAGAAATATTTAGAGATTAAAAAAATGGAAAAAAAAAGAAGAAAAACCAAAATGGATTCTCATTGAAGAGATAAACCAAACAAGTGAAAAGAAATACCAAAAATCCATTGTCATTGAGGGGGTTTTTGATAGTGATTATCTTTATCATTCCCAAGTAACAACCAAACAGGTGGTTAAATAGGACTTGAATAATAAGGTTGTATAATTTATAGTTTCATTTGTAAGATAAAATAAACTTGAAGGACTTATGGTATAAATAAGATCAAGTCTTCTAAATCAAAAATTGTATTAGAAGATGGAAACTAAATCTAAATACAAATAGGTTGTCCAAATCCTATATAGATTTAGGTAACTTAGTTTTTTTATAAATACTCTCATAACTTAAATTACCAAGACTAATGGAACATCAATTGAGTTGTATGAGATTTGATGAAAATCAACAGTAGAAAACAGGAAAACTCAATTAAAAAGGAAAAGAAAAACTTGTCTCTTTTATTCCTTTCTACTGAATTAGGGTTTAAGAAACTTTTGGTTTTTTCATCATTTCTTCCTACAACTTATGTATTTAGATCTTAGCAGAAAAAGAACACTTATTTAGCTTAACCAATTTCTACTTATAAAGATTCTAATTAAGCAATTGATGTGGATTACCATTAAAGGTTAGAGGCTAGACATTTGGACAGTTTCAAGAGGATTATTAAGGATTTCTCACATATCCTTGATTCAGTATATAAAGAGATCTACTATCATGTTTGAGGTATTCTATATAAACTAGTTCTTTATGATATGGAATAAAATAATCTACTAAAGGAAACAAAATTTTTAAATTGTTACTATACTTACTTGTATGATTCCTTACAAATCTGCACTTACGAGCCTACTAGATTCAAGATAATTGACCTTAGAAACATAATATTTTTCAAAATATAATTATGACTTTTTTTATTGGCAAACCCCATACACGGGGTAAGATGCTATTCCAAAATTTTATTGATAATTAGAAGTAAAGGAGAGGGACATAGATCTTACCTCCAAAGACATTCACTTGCAAAACGTGTAACTATAGAATCATTTTTTTTAATACAATAAAATGAAGGATCACCAAGTCTATCTACTCTTAATTCTTTTTTAATAGTCCAAGATAGGTCACCTTCTGCAAAATACAATTGTGTAGTAGCATCCAAACAACCTACATTTGCCAGCCATCTGCCACTTTGTTAGCTTCTGAAGACTTGGGTTAATTAATTTTTAGCTTTGATAACTAACAAGTCAAAATGATAATTTGAATGATTTTGACTAATGCATTTCAGTGAGAAATTTGCTAGAGTAGGTACTTAAATATATCAAAGAAAGGAAAGGGTGAAACAAGAAAGAACACAAGTTATTACTCTCTGTTAGATGCAATTTTGGGCATAGATTGGTTTGATTGCATATCCAAAGCACAACAAGATAAATTTATGTGAACTTTGAACGCAACTTTTAATGCATCCTAATATGATCGGCCATCTAAACAACTAAAGAAAATGTCATCTCTGATGATCGGACGAATGATCAGATGCACGCCTTGATTGTCAGCCATCCAAAAAAAATTGATAAAGTTTGGAATGCTCTATCCTCACATCTGACGCACTCTCAAATGAAGAAGCATTTCTGATAGCCATCCAAACATCCCACATAAAATCCTTCTTAGCTTGATCGAACGTATGTCAAACAGTGAATGTTCGACACCTCTAATGGCTAGTTTCTCCTACATTAAATGTTTGACCATTGGAGGGGCACTTTGAACTAATTTTTGGACTCGTAGATATACCATAAAGTCTAAAGCATTAAAGGACTTTTGCCTATATATACTACAAGTTTTGTAAGAGTGGTTTTAAAGAAAATACTGGTGTGTAAGTGTACTTGTACTTGTACTCCTTGTGAGGTTGCAAAGTATAAGTGTTCTTCATTGGTTGGATGGACATTCAATTATAACTTAGAAAGAGGTAACTATGGAAAACCCATTGACTCAATTAGAGTAGGGAAATTTAGTGTAATCAAAGGGTGAGCCCTTCTTTGCACAAGTTGGTTGCTTCACCAATATTGGAAGAAACTCTTAGTGGATTAAATTCCAAACTTGAAGAAACTTGGGTGTGGACGTAGGCACCGAGGAGGATGGTCAAACTACTATAAGTTGGTTTGCCTATATTTTCTTTTATTTGTTTTCTTTCCATTTAATTATCTTGTGTATTCTAATTGCTCCATCTTTACTTGCTTTCTCTTAGTTTAAATGTGTGTTCACTTAGGTCAATTTGGTTAGTAAATTGGATGAAATTTTGCCATATTTTGATTAGTTTTTAATAACTTAATGCACCACTCATATTAGGCTGCTTTGGGACCTTGCAATTGGCATTAGAGTTTGGTCTTCTAGAGATTAAATTATCAGTTTAGGAATATAAATAGCAACCAATAATGCATTATTTTTAGAGGGTTAATCCATCACTAAGCCTCCTATGTTTAATGGTGTGAATTATATTAGTTGAAAAGAGCATATGAAAATAATTTTACAATCAATTGACATAGAATTATGGTACATTATTAAGAGGGTTCTTATGAAGTCATTATCTTAAATATGAATTTGGATAGATTTAGACCTAAAACTAGAAGTGAATTAAGTGTTCAAGATAAGACTAGTTTCATTTTGAATACCAAGACTATGAATGCTTTGTATAATACTCTAGATGCAATGAATATATTAGAGTTAAAAGTTGTAAGTCAACTAAAGAAATATGGAATAAATTGAAAGAAATTTATGAAAGTAGTGATGATATTAGAGAATAAAAGAAAACTTTGCTTGTCACCAAAAATGAATCTTTCAAAATGAAACCACATGAAAATATTGACAAGTTGTTTTATAGATTTAATGATATCAATAAAGATCTTGAGACTCTTGGTAAGGAATATTCTTCAGGAGAAAGGACTAGAAAAATTTTGAATACTTTGCCTAAGGAATAGGAAACCAAAACTACCACCATAGAAGAAGTAAAAAAAATTTGAATTCCATGCCTATTAAATCTCTTTCAATCCACTAATCTCTTACGACTAGAAACTAAAATAGAAAATGCAACATGAGAAAAAAGTTACAGGCAAAAGAAGTATTCCACTCAAGACTTCTCAAGAAGAAGATGATCTATTCTCCCTTGATGTTGAAGATGAAGAGATAGATGAAAATTTCCTAACCCTTATTACTAAAGAAGCCAAAAGATATCTTATCAATAAGAGAAGATTTAAAAGAGGAGAATCAATCAACAACAAGACGTAAGGAGATAAATGCTATGAATGTGATTAACTAGGACATTACATGAATGAGTGTCCAATGAAAAAGAAGAAAGAAACAAAAGGAGATAGAAAACAAAACGTTAACAACTTCCAAATCATTTGGAATGATTGCAGTTAGGATGATAAAGTTGAATAAGAGATTGAAACGGCTCAAATGGTATTTGTGGTTTTTAAGATATGAAGATATATCAACTAACTCGCTCTCTAATGATGAAAATGGTAATAGTGATGATGATATGGAAGCATTTATGCTTGAATTTCATGATACTTTACGAGAATTGTATTTTAAAATAAGGCGTTGAAAATCAAAAGAAATAAGTAATCCTTAGTCACTCGAAAGGGTTTTATCACTCAAAGATCTGTTAGTATTTCGGGTTTTAGAAAATATAATCTTCAATGGAACATTAACCAGTTTAAATTCAAAAATAGTCTCATTTGCTTCATTTTTACCATATTGTCTAAATTGAAACGGTCTTTCAATTCTATGCCAATATATCAAGGAGAATCCAATACCAATGTTATTTCTTGAGTTAACAATGTTGGCATTCATCTTACTCCTTCTCTAATTAATCATATCTTCAATACAAAAAATAAGGAGTCTTGTAGGAGCAAAGTTGCAAAATTTTTTCTTATGAAGAAGTTCCTACTTTTGCCAATCATTATGATTTGGCTAAATTGTTTTCATATATTCAAAATACTTTTGAAACTCCTAGTGAAGCTAATCTTAATGAACTTGATCCATTACATCTAATTCTTCTGACAATGATTAGAAATCTTTTGGTTCCTACTAGTGATCATAGGATGGATGCCAATAAAATGAAACTTTATCTATTCTATTGCTTCATGGAAAAAATACAAATTGATTTTAGTTTTATCATGTGTCATTTAATGAAACAATTGGCATCGATACTCGTAGAAAATTATCTTTTGCAATATTTTTTATTTTGATGTTCAATCATTTTAATATTCCTCCTATTGATGAGCCTCTCAAGGAAAAAACCACTCATTTCTTCACCAAAAACTATTTTGAGCACAAAAACATTTGATTTGATGAAAATGCACGAGTCATTTTAGAATGTTATAGGGAATTTGTTCCATTCGAGCGGCACTCTAAACAAGTTCATGACTCAAGTCCTCTCCAAAATTGCTCTAAACGAGCTCGAGTCAAGTCTCAACCATCTTCTTCTTGTCACATTGATCCTAGTATTTCTCCTCAAACTTCTTCTTTGGATCAAGTGGTAACCCTTTTGATGGAGTTAAAGCAATACATGCTTCTTCTTGAGTATGGACTTCACATGATAATGACTCCAGATCAACAAACACAATTCTTGAACATGATGAAACTCATGTTTAGTGTTCCATAAGTTGAGGATCAACAAGAAGCCACTCCTCTTCACGACCAATAAATCAATGGTTCATCTACTCAAGCAGAGCATTAAGAGGAACCATAGGCGCCTCTCTAAAATCCGAGTCCATCCACTCAAATTCAATGAGCAGAGATTGCTAGTGATGATGAGGACACCGAGAATGATACATTTGAGCAGGTTCAGTGACCTTACTCTCACCAACCCTTATTTTAGGATTTTTAGGAGTAGTTAAGCTCATTTCATGCATTAGTATCATTTAGGATACATTGTCCATGATATTTTATGACATCTCCTTGTACAAAACTCATTTTGTGATTCTTATGATGACTATTTTTGCATATGGTTTAATTTATGATGAATGTTGTACTCCTCTGGTCCTTGCCATATCTTTCTATGTTTTTCTTTGTATTGTGATTAAATTGTTAGCAAGTGTAATTCGGCCTTCTATAGGGGATACTCTACCCAAATTTTTAGGAAAGTTCTACTCTTAGCTACTTTTTGAACTGACAATTAAAAAAAAGAAATAAAACAGTGCTAAATGATGTTCGTTGATTGTGATGTGATGTTCTTTAATTGTCAAACCTAGAAATACTTTATCTAAGGGAGAGTTTGCTTATATATATGCCATGAAATCAGCGGGAACTTGCTTTAAGTACACATGATCAAAGAAATCATCATTTTATTTGTTATCATCAAAAACAAGGAGATTGAAAACTTAACTTGATCATTTTTGGTTTTGATGACTAACAAGTCAAAATGATGATTTGGATAATTTAGACTAATACTTTTCAGTGAGAAATTTGCTAGAACAGGTACTCACAACATCAAAGAAAGGAACGGGTGAAAACAAGAAGGAACACAAGTTGTTGTTGTTTGTCAAACGTAGCTTCGGACGTAGAATGGTTTGATCGGATGTTCGAAGCACAACAAGATAAACTTGCGTATACTTCAGACACAACTTTGGACACATGCTAATATGATTTGCCCGAACAACTGAAGACAATGAGTGCTTTTGGCCTAGTAGCTTATTCATTCATTAGTCATAAATCACAGAAACCTGTTTGGACAGCCTAAATTATACAGCGGTGGTAGCTTTAGGGAAATATATCAACACCTTTCCACGTATGACTACCGGTGGGCTGGTTTGCTTCCACGAACTCATTAATTCAACGGTTGTGATTGGTTGTCCTTTAAATTAGTCTTTTGCTGTCAGCAAGTAATGAATGGAGTAAGAAAGGTAAACAATGCTTTATTCAATAACCAATCACTTGATATTAAACTTTGTTGTGCAAAACTCCTATTCTCTATCTTCTTCTTTCCAAGCGCAACAATTTGACCAGATCTGCACGTTGCACTATACCGATCTAGTTGTTAAACTGCCGGAGGATGTTGAGCTTTGTGGAAGCTGGACGGCTAATCACTGAGGAGTTGTTTTTGCAACCTAAATCCTCAATTCGTGTCTAATGTACAAAGGGCACGCATGAGGTTTATCGGAGACATATTTCAGCAACATCAATCCACTATTGAAAACCGTGTTTCAATTTCATTTTTCCCTGTTCAACATGTCTTCGCTTTCTACACTCCACGTATCGGAATTTATTTTGCCGAGCAAGAATGTAATTTTGTATGTTAGTGAACGCAACCCATTGGTCTAGATTTACTACTGCTTGTTTCTCTTGTGATGATTTATTCCACCCAAACCTACACCAATCCACTTCTACTACGGGCTTTAAGTTTTATATGACTATGTTCTGAGTCTGTCATTTAATGGAACTGCACAGTCTTCCACAATTTACATAATTGTTTCCATTTGATTATTACCAACTAAAGTTGCTTCATTTGTCATGTCTAGTACTAGGTTTTGTTGGTTGACTCCATTTTTTTAAGACTAGTCTATGTGACTAGAATCATTTAAATTGAACATCATTCTCATCGGCATGTATTGGACAACTGAAATTTGACTCTGTTTAAGTTTTGTATGCTATACTTTTAAACTCTAAAAAATAGATTAGCCTCAACTATGTTTTTAGATATTAAAAGATACGGTATTGGGATAGAGAGTTTGCCATATGAAATGTATAATTTTTGTTCCCCAATCAAATGTTATCCCTTTCTGACCATTGAAAATTCACTTAGGTGTTTTTTGTTGTCATTTTACTTTCCCACCACTACATTCGAAAGCTTGGAGTGTTCTAAGAAACTTGTCTGATATGCTGCTGGAATTGAATGTAAGTAATCTTCAATTTCTTATTCTTATTTCTTATTATGCTAGAAAATTCTTATTTCAGCCTTGATCCATATGTGTAATTATGCTTGTTCACATGAAAAACTTCTTATTATGGCAGTAATCATTTAGTAAATTAACCGAAGGACTGCCCTGCCTTGGCACTCCTACACTCCTGCACCTGTTGTATGCAGTAGGCATTGGAAATAACCAATTTCGTACTGTTGGCCTGGCATGCATCCATCATTCAACCCATGAATGCTGCTAAGCGTAAAATCAACTCCCTCTGTAAGTCTAAAATCATATTTACGACTCTCCTATGTTCGCGCATGGCCGGATAGTAAATATATTTTTGTCTTTTGTAGCCTCTCTTGTTAGTTGCACTTCGAATTGCTTTGTCCAGCCATCCTTCGCTTCAAATAACTACTAATGGTGTTTGGACATGTACAACCACCAAGTTAGGCTTTTACTACATTTGACTAGTTCTACATATCGATGTTCATAATGGAGACCATTGTTCGGCTCTTATATGTAGGAAATGGCCAAAAAGTTGCATTGGACTCCGACCATGGACTTCAACTTCATCACCACGTATGTGGATTGTAAGAGAACACAACAATGGGAAGCCACAAGAACAATGACCAGAATTATGAGAGGTTGGCTACGTATTTGAGGGAACATTTTACGATGCAAGTCACAGGGGGCCAGTGCCAGTAAGAATGTATAGATTTAAGAAGAAATGGAATGTGTTTTCCACCCTTCGTGGTTTGTCGTCTAAACCCGAGACCGGGATTGGTTGGGACGAAGAAAGTAACTATTCATGGCTAGCAACGAGTACTGGCAGCAAATGAAAGGGGTATGTTGTTGTCTATTTTCATGTCAATGAAAGTTACTCAGTCTCCATGACTTTTAGCATACTTTTAAGGCTTCCTCTACATGCTTTGTATCAAGAACTTAAATACTGTTCATCTTAAAAAAGCTTAGTTTGTATAGACAACTGAAATTTCGGCCACAAAATATGCGATTTAGCATAAACTTAAATATCATTTTGGTCTAGCCTTTTTGCATTATTTTCACGTACATAATAGAAACACTTCCTATATTTAGCAGCCACCAAATAACTACCATTCTTGTCTTCGACTACAGGTCAACAATGACTACAAGGATTTCAAAATACCTGGCAACTGCTAACTTTATGATATTTATACCGAAACAACTTTGGAAAAATATGCCACATACATGTATGCCCAGTCCGCAAGTCAACTGGTCCCAGATGATGCATAACGGCAGCCAATTGTAGGAATAAGTCAAAAGAGCAAAGGAAAGGCTCTTGCCTCAACTTCGGCCACTCTTGGACATATACTACATACCTCCACTACCTGGAGCGGCACCAACAAAGCGTCCCACCTCATCTCTTGGCACAAGGGGTGATCGTGAGGGCTCCAAAGGTGCTAAATCGATAAGATCCTCTAGAAATAGGAAAAGGCTAGATGATGCTATTAGCAAAATCTCTCGATTCACCATCGTTTCCGTGGAGACAAAGCACAGTAGGCATGAAGAGGCAGCAAAGTATAGTGTACTAGTTGTTCAGGACATCGTAAAAAGTATGGACTTGCCGCAAACAGTAGCTATCATGTACTTTGCCCGAGACAACAATAAGGGTCAATGAATAGCATTCGTATGCTACGATGAAGCGGAGCATTATATCTACATTGATATAATTATGGAGGAGTTTGGAATTGCAAAGCCCCCATAATGTCCTTCTCCTGAATTTACCATTGAATAATGCATTTTAATATCAAACTAGACTGAATTTGTTTAAGTTGACATTCATGGCATGGTTTGAGGCAGCATTTGGGAAATTGTACTACTAATTGCATGTTTTAGCATATCCCTGGTTGAGATAGGGTTTGGTTTTAAAGTTGATTGGAGTTGGTTGACCAGGTGAAATGTCATCATGGAAAAAAACTAGAATTGTTTTAAATTATCTAATTGTTTTAGTGGCTTTGTCATAGGTTAGTGTGTTGAGTGACCCATTTGAGGTCAACAATGATTTATGCGACAATGTTTAAATGGATTTGTTTAAAAGTCATTGCCCAATTGTTATGAAATGGTTGCTTGGTTTTGTTTCAATTCATGGCCTTCCATCGTGAATTTTGTCTTTGAAGCAAGGGTGTTTTAGTTCACAAGAGCCAACTACATGAAATAAATTTGTTTGTCCCAATGCTTCCTCCCGTGGACTGACAAACGAAGATGGACAACGAATTACTTAAAAAACACCTATTAAATTGAAATAATTGGAATACAAATGGTTGCTGCTGCTTGTGATGATTATGGACTGAAGTTAAATAAAATAAAGCATGTATGTCATAGGATAAATGTATTGGGACTACATAGGCATTCTGCACTCAGATTCCTACATGATGTGAAATTTAGCCAGTACTAGGGAATCCCTCTGACGTAGGTTCTAATAATTCATAGAAAAAACTACAATCCAACCTATATGAATCCCCAAAAGATTTTGGCATCCAAACTTTTGTAGCCATATAAGAGAGCTCTATCCTTCCGGTTTAAGAGACAAGTCCAATCAAATTGTGAGGTGCAACAAATGTTCATCTAAGCATTGCAATAGTATGCGACTATTCAAATTAATCTGTGTAACATCGTGTCATATATGTATTCTTTTGCATGAATACATGGAATCCAATGTCCACAGGACGACTTTGCGAGAACAAGTTAACACTCCACGTATGCCAACTTTTGAGACTCACAAAGGCCAGGCGCATGTGCACGAGAGCCATATTATAGTGTCAAATAATCCCCCACATGAGCGCTCTATATTCTAGTGTCGCATGGTTCATTTCCACAACAAGAAAAAAACCTACATTAGGGGGCTTATGATGGAATGCTTGGTTAGGACAAGGGGACACAATCAATTCTACAAAAGAAAATTTGAAAGCAGATGAGTACAAGTACTTTACAATTCTATTTTTTTCCATGAAATACGAGCATCTTTCTTTCTTTTCTTTGAATTATACAATGAATATGGAATGCGACGACAACATCAGTGGCATGCATAGCTCAACCAGGAACCTGGCATCTGACGATGACGAGGATGAATTGATAGTTGCACTTGGGGCGGAGTTAATACTTCTACATTCGGAGGCAGAAAAATACGAGGGTTTTAGGCTCAAAATTCCTCACCATGACGGCTCATTGTCAGGTCAACAATGGGTAGAAGAGTTGATCAATGGACACTACAAATGAATATTCGAGAATTGTCGTATTTTGATTGATAATTTCCTCCTGCTTTGTGACATACTAAAGCAAAATAATTTTGTACCTCAAAACTAACAAAAATGAGTCAAAATCGAAGAGGCACTAGCCATGGCACTGGTAATGGCTTGCCATAGTGCCCGCCAATGAGTGTTGGTTGAGCGTTTCAATAGATTAATGGAGACTATTATTCGAAATGTTAGGAAAGTTTTATAGGGTCTGTGTATGTTTGCTTCCATAATAATTCGCCCGTATGACCATGATCAAGTGCATCAAGAATGATAACTCAACAAAATATTTTCCGTGGTTCAAGATTAAAACATTAAAGGACAAAATCTTTAATTGATGATGCAATTTATTGTGTCAAAAAAGCAATTCAATTAATAAGAGCATAAAATAATGTTAGTCCTTGGACGATGCAGGATACAGTGGGAGCATTGGATGGAACTCACATTCTTACGTGCCCGCCACAAGGCCACCAAATGGCGTACACAAATCGTCATGGGTTTCAGTCACAAAATCTTCTGGCAATTCACAACTTTGATATGCGATTCACATACATATATGAAGGGTGGGAGGGAATTGCACATGATGCCCGAGTTTTAGATGATGCTCTATCACATCTGTCGGACTTCCTGATACTACGCCAAAGCATATACTTGTCTTACACTTATATTTGTTAGCCAAATTTGTTTATTCCGTTTATGCTAGTGTACAACATCATTGGGAATTGTCGCACCTCCTTCCTGTATATTTTAGGAAAATATTACCTTGTCGATGCTGCATACAAGATGTTCCTGGCTTCTTACCGCTGTATAAGAATGCAGGACGAGGGGTCCAGAAAAAGCTTTGTTCAATACACGTCACTCAGAGTTTAGAAATATCATTGAACGAACATTTGAAGTGTTGAAGAACAGATTTAAATTTTAAAGGGACCGGCTCCAAATTTTTATATAACAACCCAAGTAAGTGTTGTGATAGATTGTATAACTTTCTTCGCTTGAACCAAGCTAGGCGATGCCCACTTTCAATTGTACGAGGAGATAAACGATGGAATAGACCAACAGGAAGGTGGTTTTGGGGGGGGCAAACATTCAGCCGTTGAATGCAACCTGAGCTAAGGTCATGATGTGAGAACCCGTAAATTCCTCTTAATAATTCTCCTAGGGTTTATCCCCTTTAATGGCATGTTTTCTGTATTTTCTGGCTTAGGAAAAAATTTTCCTGGTGAATATTATGAGTAATTATGTTTTTAGATGATTTTTCTAGTATTGGAGAGTTTTTGAAAAATTAAGAGTATATAATGGACGTGGGACCCACTAGTGCGAAAAGTTCGGAAAAATTTGGCCAATTAGGTTAAATTCCGGATACTGTGTGAAATATATCGGGTGTTAAGAGATAAGTAGAGGATGTGAAATGATTGATATGAGAGGAAAAAAAAAAGATAAGATTGCATTAATGGAGTGACAAGTGTCACCATTTTAT
This sequence comes from Coffea arabica, assembly GCF_036785885.1. Classification (NCBI taxonomy): domain Eukaryota; kingdom Viridiplantae; phylum Streptophyta; class Magnoliopsida; order Gentianales; family Rubiaceae; genus Coffea; species Coffea arabica. The sequence goes on from NC_092329.1 coordinate 43,945,519, forward strand.
TGGATATGACTTGGTGACAACTATTCATTTTTTTTTACCTTTTGACCAAATTGGTTAAATATCTTAAAATTAACCAAAATTCACTCATTTCTTATCTCCTTGTGGCCGGCCCTCTTGAGCTAAGAAAGGAAGAAAAAACTCTTCAAAATCTTGGCAACTATCTAGCTCAAATCATCCAAACCAAGTGCTTGATCTTGTTTTTACTCCATAAAATCCCTCCATTTGGTGCTAGTGAGTGATTTGGTGAAGTTTTTTGGAGAAGCTAAGGTGTCCTACAACTCTCCCTCTCTTGTTTACTAGGTGAGTGGTATATGAACTTTCTCCTACACCTAATGATGCTTAATTTGTGCCTAGTGGTGGCTAAAGTGCTGAAATTTGTGGTTTATTTCTTGGTTTGAGATGAATTGGTGAAGCTTTTATTTTATTGATGAATTTTCTGGTTTAATGTGATCATGATGTTGTGGTTGTTTATGATGATTGGTAATTGCAACCAATTTTGGGTTTGGAAGGAATTTGAGGAAGTTAGGGTTTCATAACCCCCTTTTCTGTCCGGTTTTGTATCATATGGTTAGAGGTTGAATTAGCCTTTCCTTAAAACATGAAAGTTGTAGGTATTGACGTGTTTGAGGTGCCTGTAAAATTTCAGGTCATTTGGAGTAGTGTAGAGTGAGATATGTCAATTTTACTGTTGCTGTTCTGGGTTGATCAGAATGTGCGAACTGCGTCTGAAATGGGTTGTTTTGGCTGGGATTGTTTCGGATTTTGTTGTTGGTGTCTTCTGATGAAATGTATCTTGATGTCCTAGCTATCATATGCCTTTGGAATTTCTACATTTGGACTTGTATAGACTGAGTTGTACTGATTACAGCATAGTGTGATTTGTAAACCTGCAATTACGGTTCTGGTTTGGTATTCTGCATATTTGACCTAGTTGTGCTAGGATTTGGACTGAGTGGTCTTCTACATTGTTGTAGCCCTGTTTTTTAGCTTCGAGATGGTGGGTCTTACACCCTCATCCGATAAGCGTAGTGCAATTTGTGCCATTACCGCATAATGAAGGCAGAACTGTTTTTGTTGTTATGGCCAAGATGGCTACATTTCCTGATTTTCTGGTTTGCTATAATGCTTATATATGCATATGAAACCTTATTGGGGTCATATTTGGCATGGATTTATGATTAGTTATCGAGTCTCATTGTACTTGTTTACATGTTTTAAGGCTTACTCTTATTCCGGTCATTTCCTAGCTAACTTTTGTACTTGTACTACTTCGAGCCTAGGGAACGGCTTTTGGTAAATGAGATGACTTTTGTGTGAAATGTTGGAACTGATTTGAGGAAATAATGAAGCCTTAATGGCTGGAAAAGTAAGAATTTTAGGGGAGGTGCTGCCCGATTTTCTAGGCCGTTTGGTTCTTTTAAGTTGGATTTGCCTTTTGGTGGAAATGAAAGGCTTTTGGGTTGTTTGCGCCTAAGTCTTCATGTTACCTTTTCGTTTCCAAGAAAATCATGTTTTCCACCCTTGCATTAGTATTTCTTTGGCAAGGCGTACGACGTGTAGTCGAGCCTCATGTGCATTGTGTTTACTCGATTACGGATGTGAAACCTTCAATTGGTTTATTTTGGTTATTTTAGGGTTTCTTGGCGATTAAGGCCAATCTGAAGTAAAAACTTTTGAAGTTGAGCCGATGAGTGTACCACTCCCCTCCATTGCTGTTTAACTTGATTTCTGCTCTGCAATCTGTTTATTTGTTTGAGACGAGGGTGTACTTTATCACACTCGCTCTCTTGTCTGTTCATATGCCAATTTACTATGCAAAATTTGAATCTGTTATCTGTGTCTGCATCTGTTCGAATTTCTATGACCTATGAGCTCAGTCCTGTGGCTAAGTTATTCGAGTCGGGCCGGCAAGGGCCTGGACGATTAGATAACGAACCACGGTAGTCTGTTCGGGGATTTTGGGTATTGAGACCCTTGATTCCGGGTATACTCGAGTATTACCATTTTGTTCGTTTGAGGTGAGCGGGCCCGGTAAAGGAGGTGTTTGATGGACCGAATTCGGTGTTAAGAGGGGTCTACGGACGCATTGGTTCTATATACGTTGACGGAGAGTCAACCGGTTTGGATCAAGTACTGCGCTGGAAATTTGGCTCCTGAAAGCCACCCGTATCCTTCTGATTTGAATCATTGGTTCCTTTGCTTTACATCTGACATGTGTATCTGATTTGTTAAATGTGAAATGCCATGATTTTAGTGCTATCTGTTTGGTACCTCATTGAGCGCAAGCTCACCCCTTTCTGTTCCTTTTGTTTTCCTTACAGGAAAATAAACCCTTTTGGTCTGGATTTGACAAATGGCTGCCAAATTGAGCTAGTTGAACATATCTTTTGTATAGCTCATGTATTAAAACCCTAAGTGTACTTTTGGGGCGTTTTCTCTTTTGATTTGGCAAACCGTGTATATGTATTAACTTTTGAAAGCTTTTGTATGTCATTTTGATTTGTAAACGCTAAAGTTCAGATGTGAATGTTTGTTAGCTATTTCGGTTGGGTTCTGACGGGTCGGTTACTATTCATGGCCGACTCCGGATTTCATTTTTTTATTTTGGGTTGTTTTACCATTTTGACTTGTTTACGCTCGTTTGTAAGTTCCGGATCGCTATAGATAGTTCTAGTCTGCATCGTTAGTCCTGGCGAGAGTTGGGCAGTCGACCCGCCAAACCCTCTGGTTCGCCTTAGAGGGAGGTGGGGCCGTCACACATGACTTGGAAGGCAAGGCAGGATGTGATTGCTACTGAAATGTATGGAGCGCAATATAGGAGAAGGCGCTAGGCATTGAGGAGTGATGATTTAATGAGCTATTGTTGTCTATGTTGAAATTTCATTACGTTATGGATGTGTCATTGAAAAAGGCGAAACTGTCTGCCAAGCATGTATATGTAGGTTTAGTATGAATAATCGAGTTATTTTAGTGTATTGTATGTAGTAAGTAGATAATCTTGGGTGTAGCATGGATCTTCCATTCAATTAAAGCCTATCTTTCATATCTCGTATTGCTATAATTGGGTTTTAGACACAGCTGAATGCTAACATCAAAGGGCGACTGTGCATTTGACTGGATCGAACAAGTCAAATGTTTGACTAAATAATTGTTTTCTTGTACAAACACCTATTTCGAATATATCCATGTTGTCCAAACAATTATCTTGCATAATTTCAATTGAAAAAGTCAACAAATAATTCATAGATAAATTATCCCAAATAATTTACTATCCAAACGCACTCAATGTCATCTCTGATGATTGGATTGATGATCAAATGCACACCTTGACTATATGCCGTTCGAAAAATTCTTGACAAAGTTTGGAACTTTTTGTCCTTGTGTCAAACACACTCTCAAATAAAGAAGCACCTCTGTTGGCCGTTTGAACATCTAATGAAAAATCCTTCTCAATTTGATTGGATGCACATATCCAACGATGCTCAAATGACAGGACATCCAACACCTCTAATGGCTAATTTCTTCAACTTTAAATGCTCAACCGTTGAAGGGCATTTTGAACCAATTTTAGACTCCTAAATATATTATAAAGTCTGAAGCATTAAAGGACTTTTGTCTACATAGACTACAAGTTTTGTAAGAGTTATTTTGAGAAAAACTACTTTTGTGTGTGAGTATACTTGTACTATTTGTGAAATTGAAAAGTGTAAGAAGTCTTCATTGGTTGAGCAAGTATTCAGTTACAATTTAGAGAGAGTTAACTAGGGAAATTATAAAACCCTTTGGCTCAACTAGAGTTAAGAAACTTAGGGTACGTTTGATAAAACTAAAATTTGAAAACTAAAATTTGAAAACTAAAATCTAAAGTTTGAAATCTGAATCTATTAAATTATCGAATTGTTAAGTATTAAATCTGTTATATTGGAGTGTATATCATATTCAATGATAATTGAATAATTTATCACTTATTGTTTATAGCAAAGTTTACTAAGAAAATACTGTACCTTTTAATTAATTCATATGTTCTATTTTTTATTATCAAATGCATCTAAAAACTTGAAGGTCTGAATCCATTAAATTTAAATACTGAATTGGGTTATCAAACGGAGCATTAGTGTGAGCTAAAGGTGAGCCCTTTTTTGTACAAATTAGTTTGCTCCATCAGCAATGGAAGAACCTCTTAGCAAATTGAATTCGAAGCTTGAAGAAACTTGGGACTGGACGTAGGCACTAAGAAAGGTTGGTCGAACCACGATAAATTGGTTTGTCTATCTTTTCCTTTGTTTGCTTTTTTTCATTTAATTTTATGTGATTTAATTGCTTCATCTTTACTTGCTTTCTCTTCACTTAAGTGTGTGTTCATTTATATTAATTTTGTTAGTAAAATTGGATGAAAATTTGCCATAATATAATTAGTTTTTAATCAACCTAATTCACTCCCTCCCTATGTTAACTTGCTTTGGGACCTACAGCTTCTCAACAATATGATACGGAATCAAAATAAGAACAAAATTTTAAGATATTCAATCTCTGTATGAATTGACCACGGATGAACAAAACCTCTTGAATCACCCAAACCAAAATGAGAGAGTCAAATTGAATATGGATTTTAGAATAATCCTGTGACAAGGCAAGTTAACTCCTGATTGTAGAGCATTCGCTTCTGTTTGAACACTAGACGCCACATCAAAGTAGCAAGAGAAAGCCCAAAAAAAATTACCATCCACATCTCGCAAAACTCAATTAGCAACACTAATTCTTGGGTTACCTTTGGAACACCCATCAGAATTCAATTTAACAATATCATTTGAAAGTTGCTTCCAATATACAACCTCCAAAACCTGAACCTTTTGAAGAGTATAAATAAATAGAAAAAATACTAGCCATGATGAACAATCAACAACCAGCCGCTTGACCAAAAGAGAAAAACTGTCACAAAAATCGGGAAAAATAAAGGAGCAAATGGACGTGTACTCTATTTCATTCACTGTAATTATTGGAAAAATATAATTATAGTTTATATCTCTTCTCACAACTTTATCTTTTTAAAAAAAGTTCAAATATTTTTGCTTATGGTTCTATTCCTTTTAGCAATAATATCTTTTTTAATAAATTCATATAATCTTTTTTATCAATATGGATTAACTTTACTTTGTGTTAAAAAAATCCTTAGTGTGATTTTAATTTTTACTGCAATAGATTTATTAATATTATCGGGAACTGATTAATTGTTGATGAGAGAGTGAGTTGTTGAATCTTTTGTATTTAGTTGATTACCAATATGCAGTTCTAGTTTAATGGTCATTATAACAACGCTTAATTTTCTTTAAAGAGTATGTATCAATTTTTTTGGTATGCAAAGTAGTATCTTATTTTACTAATCTAGTATAGTAAAAATATGTAAAGAAATTCTCAAAAATGAAATGGTAGTTTTTTTAACCCCAAAATAAACTTTTTTATTGCTCAACGAAACAAGAAGCAAAACTACAAAGAGTTCATGGAAGCAATCCCAGATTCTAAGGCACTAGGAGTACTACCCCTGTGCAAACTGCACACGTACAGAAGAAAACTCCCTCGAATCAAGTTGAATAGCAACTCTAATGGCTCCAGGCAACTACTGAAGAGAAGTACAAAACAGATCTAAAGAGGATCGCAGTGCCGCCAACTTATCCAAGGAGGTATTCGCTTCTCTAAAGATGTGAGTGGCTGATGAGGAAAGGTCCCACAACAAAGCACGAATTCTTTTGAGCACATTGCAAAATGGCCACTTAGATATGACACTGCAATTTATCAATCTTACCAAGCTTTCCAAGTCCACTTCAACGAGCAAGTTGCCCACCATCCTGTTTCTACAAATATGAAGCCCATGTAGCAACAATAAACTCTTGACCAACAGCACATCCGCTTCTCCAAACTCCTTGTGATAGGCAAAAAGCAAACGGCCCTCATGATCCCCAAGCAACCCTCCTCCATAACCATGCCCTTGTAACACACTTGCATCAGTATTGAGTTTGATGAAAGAACTTACTAGCAACCTCCATGCCACGAAACAAACACCGTACCCTCCACGACGATTGCCTAACGAACCTAGCCCAAGAGTCGCTATAGTTACCCTTGAAACTGGATTTGGGGAATACCTTAGCCCTTCCCAATTGATCCACAAACTGATCCACCATAACAATGACTTGCTGCGCATCAAACCGAGCACCTTGAAACTGAGCCTTGTTCTGTGCCTTCCATAAAACCCATAACACTAGCAATGGCAGAGCAGCCCTAATATGATCTATGGACGTAAAAGAAGATGAATAAACCCAAGATAAGATCGTAGCAGAGATTGAAGTAGCCCTGACCTCCAAAATACCAAAACTGTGATTATAGTGATTCCACACCTCCTGAGCCACTGGACCCATGAGAAATAGGTGAAGCACGGATTCTTCGTGAGCACCATACCATAACAAGCACACCGGGAAACTAGATTGAAGCCAAACTTTTTAAGGTTTAACTCTACAGGCAAAACTCCCACACAACTTTCTAGGAGATAAAAGAAACTTTTAACGGAACTAGCTTATCCAAATAACCGTGTCAATTGTAGATCTATTCCGCCGCCGTCGTAGAGCCTCTCATGCGGAATTGACCATGAAGTCCCCAGAGGGGGAATCAAGCCAGACCATGCAATCTTCTTGGTCCTGATACAGCTGGATGCCTTGAATCTCAACTACAACGTCCATCGGCAACCATGCTTTCAAACACTCTACATTCCAACCATTTTCTTTATAGAATTCAGCCAGCAAAATGTGAGGGGGATCACGTATGGGAACCACGTCAGCTAGGGGTGTATGGCAAAGCCACGGATCATACCAAAAGTCAACAAAGCTCTTACCAAGGCACCACCATATTTTACTATCAACCAAGCTACAGATTCCTTGTAATCTCCTCCAAGATAGTGGAGGTCTATTAACCTAGGCTATTAGCGGGTGAGAGCCATTAATATACTTGACATGCATGAATTCTGCCCATATCGAATCTTTCTTCTACAACCGCCACCATAACTTACAAGTAAAAGACACGGACATATCTTCAAAAGACCGAAATCCAAGACCTCCCTCCTCCACTAGATAGCAAACTCTCTCCCACGACATCCAATGGATGCCCTTAGTCTCAGCAGATTTATCCCATAAAAATGAGTAACAAATTTTGACTAATCGCTAGAAAATTGCCTTGGGAGGATGCAAACTTGTAACAAGTACATCGGCACAGAGGAGAGAACATGCCTCAACAAGACCAATTTTCCACCAACTGATAATAACTTGGCACTCCAATGAAATAGTTTATCCCTCATTTTAGCAAGAATCGAATCAAATAGGACACACGTGGATTTACCCATGGCAACAGGAGCCCCCAAGTAAGTGAAAGTTAAAAACTGCCATTGAAATTGTAGTTTCGAAACCACCAGAGCCACCTGCCTATCTGTAGCTTTGTTCCAAATCAAAAACGAACTTTTACGAGCATTGATCCGCTAACCAGGATATTCCTGATATAGGCCAGAAAACCCAACTAGCGCATCCAAACAGTCCTCCGAGCACCTGGCAAAAATCAGTATGTCATCCGCAAAGGCAAGATACGAAATTCTGGAGCCCGCCGTAACGTAAAATCTACTCTCCTTCTGTAAAAAAAAGATGCAACAAATCCCGACCCAGAAACTCTGATACCAGCAAAAACAATGCAGGAGAGAGTGGATCACCTTGGCAAACCCCTCTGGAAGATTTAAAAAACTCAGCTGGTACCCCATTAATTAATACTAAAAATTAGTTATTAGACACTATCTTAAAAATAAGATCCACCACCCAGTCATGGAACCCAAATTGGCGCAACATAAATAACAAAAAAGCTCTATTCCACCCTATTATACGCATTTTCCATTTCTACTTTCAACATTAAATTTGGGTTTCCCAATCTCTGATCCAATTCCCAGGCCATTTTCTGCACTAATAAAATATTATCACAAATCCCTCTGCCAAAAACAAAACCCGACTGGCAAGGCACCATTAACTTGGGCAACAAAGAGTTTAACCGATTAGTCAAAATTTTTGAGAGAATTTTGGAGCTGACATTACATAGGCTTATCGATCTAAATTCTTTCCAAGAAAACGCCCCTGGTACCTTTGGAATCAAAACAATAACTGAACTCGTGAACCCTTGGGTTACTGTGCCCCATGAAAAAAATCATGTACAGCTTGCAGTAGGTCCTCACAGATAGTATCCCAACATTCTTGGTAAAAGCCTACCCCAAATCCATCCGACCCAGGAGCAGTCTCCCATGATAACGAGCACACCACCTCTTTCAACTCCTTAAATATGGGTAATTTCTCCAAGAACTGATTATCCTCTTGCCGTAAACTAGGCAAAGAAAATTCCAACTACGGAAACACTTGACTTACCCGATTAGACCTGAACAATTTCTTATAAAAGCTAACAGCCAACTCTTTAATCTATTCTCCATCTTCAAGCCATTCTTCATCCTCATCTTTTATTCTAGCAATAAAGCTCCTACTCCGCCGTTGATTAACAACCAAATGGAAAAATTTTGAGTTTGTGTCACCCTCTTTAATCACTTAATTGCACATTTTTGCCTCCAGAATTCACACTTCCTTGACAAAGCTCTAGCATGGACCGCCTGCACCTCCACCAGTCTTGCCCTGGCATCTACCATGCGACATTGATCATACTCCACCTTCGTCAGCCGAAGGAGCTCCTCCGCCTCTCTCACAGCCGAAAAAATGTTACCAAACACTCGTACACTCCATTCCCGGAGTCTTCCCTTGGTATTCATCAACTTACAAAAAAACCAGCCATCCCATCAATATGGACTGGCACCTGCCAAGCTTCCCTAACCACTGCTAAAAACTTAGGATGTTTCAGCCAGACGTTGAGAAAGCGAAATGACGAACCTCTGTTCCCCGGATTCCCACACTTAATCAACAAGGGGACATGATCTAACCGACCTCGTAGGAAATGGGACACCATGGTTCAAGTAAACAAGTCTGACTAGTCTCCATTCACCAAGGCCCGATCCAACTGTTGCCACACTTGTCCATTAGTCCATGTAAAGGGTGACCCATCAAAGCCAACTACAGATAGATTGCATTGGAATACCGCTTCATTGAACTCCTCCATATTACGTGGATTTGGGGGAGCCCCACCCGATCTTTCTTCTACCTTGGATACAACATTAAAGTCCCCTACCACCATCCAAGGGCTAGAAAATTGAGTATGTACCTCTCACAACTCCCGCCTCCCTACCATCATACACTTGGCATACACGGCAGACAGATGAAAAGCACCAAACACGTGAGAAACTACAGCCACCTCGTCCCTCCATAACACCCAGATTTTATTTCCTAAGAAAGATTGGCACTTAGAAAACCGAAGCATTCGGCCAATTGAATTCAACTAATCCGCATCTGTCATGGGCTCAAGTACCACTAAAATCCTCACATTATTTTTTTAGAATAAATTAAATAAAAGTTTTTGAGAGTTTGATCAGGAAACACCTCGTATATTCCAAACAAGGATGTTAATAGCACTAATCATTGGTATGTAAAGAGGACTTAGCTTGTGAAAGGAATTGTTGCATCCGTTTGGCATAATTAATTTGTCGACCCGATCTCCTGGAAAAATTATTTAGCAACTCCACATCCTTGGAATCCATCATTGCACCTCGCGGCAACTGACTATCAATTACAGCCGGCCTCATCAGACATTGCTCCAGTGTGAAACATTTCATGAGCCCTCTCCATCATATCCATAGACTTCCTGCGACGTGCTGGTCTCGCCCGTGGAGAACATGGTGCAGAAACTCCAACAGATCGACTACCACCTAGAGCTTTCTACCCCTAATCCATCCTATCTGCCACCTACTCCAAAGCCGCAAAGGAGTTGGAAACCAAAATAGGATCAGTCTCCAAAGTTGCCTCCACCTCCCTATGCCTCGTGTGTGACGCCCCGAAAGAATGAGTACGCGGACCCGAAATTTTTTTTTAAGTTTCTAGGGTTTGTTTTATTGATCGCCCGCCTTTTCGACATTCTCTTTATTAGAAAATTCTCCAGATAATTTTTATGAGTAAATATAGTTTTTAAGATGATTTTTCTAGTATCGGTTAGTTTTTCAGAAATTAAGAGCGTATATGGACGTGGGACCCGCTAGTGCGGTAAATGCATTATATTTTTGACAACTTGTTGGAATTTTGTATTAAGTGATATTATTTTACAAGGTGCTAAGAGATAATTAGAGGTTACTTAGATGGTTTAATCTTGGAGAGACAAAAGGAAAAGATTAAAATCCTAGAGGACCATTTGTCACCTAACTATTGGACCTTGACTTTGACTTGGACTTGTCTTAACCTTTACTAAACCAAATTTTGACCCAATTTCTTCCATTTTTATTGTTTTGGCCGAAATTTTTGGTGAGGAAAGAACAAGAGAGAGTTTCTTCAACTTCAACTTCAATTCTTGCTCAAATCTTGAGTTCCAACCGATTAAATTGCAAATCACTCCATAAAACTTGCTAGCTAAGGAAGATTGAAGCTCTTGATGGAGTTATTTGGAAGGTTAAGGTGCCTAGTTGTTCTCTCTCTTCTATTGTTAAGGTGAGTGGTGATTGAACTTCCTCCTACACTTAATGAAGCTTAAGTTATGCCTAGTGGGAGCTAAAGTGCTGAAATTTGTGGTTTATTTCTTGGTTTGAGATGAATTGGTGAAGTTTTTGATTTATTGATGATTTTTCTGGTTTAATTTGATCATGATGTTGTGGCTGTCCATGATGGTTGGAAATGATGTTTAATAACTCTAGTAGGTGTAAATGATTGGTAATTGCAACCAATTTTGGGTTTGGAAGGAATTTGAGAAAGTTAGGGTTTTATATCCCCAATTCTGTCCGGTTTTGTATCTCATGGTTAGAGGCCGAATTGGCCTTGGCTTAAAACATGAAAGTTGTAGGTATTGATGTTTTAAAGGTGCCTGTAAAATTTCAGGTCAATTGGAGTAGTGTGCAGTGAGAAAAGTCGGAAATACTGAGACTGGTCTGGGAAGGGGTGCTGCGAACAGGGTTGCCTTTTCACTCAATTTGACCGTGACCTTTCACCCTGATTCTCACCGAATTAGATTTTGACCAAAACATGAAAGTTGTAGCCAAGGCTATAAACTAGTTGCCTGTAAATTTTCAGCTTGATCCGACCACTGTAGCATGTGAAATGACCGAAATACCCTTGACTGTTTTTGAAACCTGTTTCGCGCCCAGATTTCTGTTTTCGTGTAGTCTTCCATTTTCGATCATGAAAATGCACGACTTGGCCTTTGAGGTCTTCTGATGAAATGTAGCTTGATGTATTAGCTACCATATGCCTTTGGAATTTCTGGATTTAGACTTGTAGAGCCTGAGTTATGATGTTTCCGCTAGAATACGTTTTGGTGAATCTGTTTTACGTTTTTGACATAGTATCTTGCCTTTTTGACTTGTTTGCACTCGAAACTGGGTTGAGTGACCTTCTGTAATATTGTAGCCCTGTCTCTTAGTTTCGAAACGGTGGGTCTTGCACCTTCATCCGACAATCGTAGCGCATTTGGTACCATTACCGCAAAATGACGTCAAAAGCTATTTTTTTCTGGTTTTGAACTTAACCTTCATTTCCGAATTTTTCCTAGTTTGACTTGTCTTTGTACTACTTGGAGCTTGCTGAATGGCTATTGGATGAACTTGTTGTTGTGTGTGTACCTTTGGGACTGGCTGAAGAAATAATGAAGTCATGACGGCTGGAAAAGTAAGCAAATTTAGGGGAAGTGCTGTCCGAACTTTTAAAGGATTTGTTTGCATTGAGTTTGTGATCTAAGACTTGGATTTGAGCAAGGCAGTTATATTTGATGGATGGGTTCTGAGCCGTGGAGGTGAGTGACCTCAAACTACTTCTAAAGTTATTTATGAACCGTTTCTTACATTATTTACTTTTGAACTGTTTCCAAAGTCACTTTTGAAATGTTTTCTTGCATATCATGTGTGCTGGCATTTGAGTGTGCCTTGTTTGCTATATTTCTTGACTTCATGACTTGTATTTTGGTTGATAACGTGTTAAGCGCTTATAATGATTTCCAAAACGAGTTTTCGAGGCGAGTGTGTACTTTATCGCACTAGACCTCGATAAATGTGAAATTTTCGATTGAAATGTTACTTGCGCATGAATGTAAGCCTTTTGGGTTGAACTGGCCATTGCCCCTTGTTACCGGTCGTCTTGAGCCAGAAGCGGACTCGGTCAGGCGATTAGGAACTTGGGTGAACGTTTGGTATACTCGAGTATTACCTATGTAGGTTGGTGGAGCCTGGCCAAAAGCCAGGGACGGGGTGAATGAAATGAAATGAGTGACCAAATGAGCGAGAAAACGTCAGGAGAATGAATATATCCTTTCATGAATGTTACTATCGCTTTCCATTGTAAATGTTTCTTGAATTATTGATAATCCATATTTACTGTTTTGCAAATGATGTAGTTGTTTCCGGATTTATCATTTAATTTATGACATCATTGCTATATGACATCATTGAAATGAACTATTGTGAAACCGATTTGATTAATGATTTTCTGGTTACTCGCTGAGCTTTTAGCTCACCCCAAAAACTATTTTATTCCCCTCCACAGGGCTCGTGGCGAAGGAAGGACTTGTAGTACTTGTGCACGTGTATGGATGGCCTAAACTTTGTACAATTTTGGATTTGGAATTATTTTATGTATATTTGGGATTAGTTTCCGCTGCATTTGTGACATGTAATTATTGGAGACGGATGTGTATTTGTGGACCATTTGATGTATACTTCAGATTTATATTGTAATCTGTTTGAGGAATGTAGTGAACGACTGAGTCCCGGCGAGAGTTGGGCAGGCGACCCGCCGAATCCTGGGGTACACCCTAGGGAGAGGTGGGGCCATCACATCGTGTCCCGTGTAGGAACCAAATCTAAAATTTGGCAACGCACCTTTGCATCCAACTTTCTCCTCCCCCCCCCAGTTCTGATTTCTTCGAGCTTTCCCCAAGTCTATGCTCATTACCGTGTGCCATTGCAGTGTCCCAAACATTTGAGCTTTTTTAGTCCCACAGATTTGCACAGCTGAGTCTGAAAGATGATGATTCTGTCCATGCTCCAGCAATCTATCCTTCCCTGTCAATGCTTGAGATGTTGCCCCAACTACAGCAACATGAGCATCTGTAAAGACCTGACCATCCACCTAAACAGTAGCCTGAGGGTTACCCCCCCCCAACCCCACGTCCTCTTTTCTAGACACTGTAGCCTTTGGCACATATACCTGTGTCACAACTCTCGAATTTTGCACTTTTTCGTGGTTTAACTTCAACTCCGAATTCTTCCTGAAACATTCACTCTCCAAGTGCCCAAGCTTGTTACAAATATTGCAAAAGGCAGGCCAATCCTCATACTCTACACGTTGCCATTGACCGAACTCCTCATCCCCAATCCATAGATGTTTGATAGGGGGTTTTGCAATATCCAATTCAACTAGCAGCCGCGCAACAGATGGCCTCTTCAAGGAAGCAGTAGCCGAATCAACTTGCAAAGGCCGTCCAATGAACGACCCAAGCTTGAGCAATAGCTTTTTGTCAAAAAATGGCAAAGGCAATCTTGGAACATTACCCAAACTAGTGCAATGGAAACCTCCTTATTCATGTTGAAATCGAGGGTCCATTTAGAAACTGTCATGGGGAATTTTGTATAAACCATGTTCTATGCACGAATAATCACGTATAATCCTCCTCTAGAGTTGGGTGAATAAGAATGTGATGAGAGTCTAACCAACCAAACATGCACCCTTCAAACCGACAGAGACAAAAAATTTTCGAATGATTTCCATTGGTGGTCGATTGAAAGGAAAATGTCCAACCAAAACATTCTTATATGGTGCAGCTAACAACAACATATCCTGCTTTGAGAGCACCAATGCTTGCTCCCTACGATGCGAACCCAAACAACCAATCTCTGGAGCTACTGAGGCATTGCTTTCTCCCGCCACAATCGATGCAAAAGACCTCCCCGAGAATCCTAGAGGGCTACTAGGGATGGAATCTAGCGGCCAAGCAGCCGCCATGGAAGAAATGTTATCTAAGAAAACCCTAAGAATTCAAAATACCATAAGAAACCTTTATTTGAGTGTTTGGATCCTATGAATTGCTTGTAAGGAGCTTTGAGAGAAGGAGATTGAAATATATCATTGCAGCACTGAAAAGCAATTGGCTGATATTTTCACAAAGATGTTGAGGACTGAGACTTTTATGAAATTGAAGAAAATTTTGGGTATGTCCAGATTTGAGGAGTTTTGAAACGGTAGTTAAACATTTAGAACACATTATTTTTTAAAATTAATATTAATGAATGTCTATTAATTGTTATCAATTTTTTATTTGATTTGTTCATTGTTGCACAAGCTCACAAATAAAAAAATATATATATAACCATGCTAAGGTATAGGTTAAACACTAGTTTACATTATTTTATACTTAGTCATAAAAGAATTAGAATATAGTATCTAGGAGATAAAATTGAATTTCAAATTAAAAAAGAGATAGAGTTGCAGATAACAATTACATTGCCAAAAAGAAAAAAAGAAACAACTATCATTGGCAGAAAAACTATGAATCTTATATGGTGTTTATGTATAATTTCTGTGTGCTTATGTTTTGTCGTGGTAAATTGCCAAACCATAGTGTAGATATCATCAGAAGAAGAGGTACATTTGAATTTAGTCATTTTTTGCTGGTGATGATACGGGACAAGAGGTGGTGAAATTGCCACTTTTTTCTTGCAGTATTGCCTTTTTCTTAATTGGTTTTCATTCACCCAGAAAAGGTAGTCAAAGATGGTGGTCAGCGACTGTAAATTTGTAATTGGTATTGCTGGTGACTGCCCTAGGTTCCAAATGGTGAAGGAAGCAACAATTGCAAAAATTTGAGGGCAAGGTATAAAAGGGCAAGAAATTTAAAAATTTATAAAAAAGTAAAATGGAAAAAATGGAAAAAAAAATTGAAAACAACGTCCAAGATCACATTAAAACAAGTTGAATTGCACTAAACCCCAAAATAACTTTGGGCAATTAACTGTTTCAATAAGTACTTCCATACCCCCCCCCAAAATTAACATTTCTTGAGCAAAAATTTCTTTCCTATATTCAAATATTATTTGTTCCTATACTTTTCTTTCTGCTATTCCTTGTCTTTTTCTTTATCATTTTTCTTTTTTTGTTTTACTCCTCCCTTTTCAATCTTCACCAATAATCTGACTTTCTAACTTCTATTACATTGGGTGTATATGTTTGGCAGTGTTTTCCATTATCTTCCTCTCTAGGTTGTGTAAATTTTACATTCCTTTATGTTTACTATTTTGTCTTCAATTGCACAATGCAAAACATGCAAATTAAAAATGTATCTAATCCAACTTTATAGAGCTGCTTTGGATTAGGATTTTAGATAAACACATGTACTCTAAAATCACTTAAGGTGGTATAACTAGTAAGTTTTGCAAGATTTTAGTACTTATTACTATTAGATTACTGGGGTAAAGGACAAAAAGAATAGTGAGTTGACTCTCGTGAACATTTGTGAATAAATATATCAATGACTAGTTTGAATTAAATCCACTAGTTCCAGATCGAAATCAATTAAAATTATTTAGATCAGACCAGACCAAGGCTTCAATGGGTTTTAGAAAGAAGACCCAGTGGAATATCCATCTACTAGAAGGCTAGCCTAATAGCTTTCCAAGCATACATAACAAGCGCAAAATTGCTCAAGTGAATTTATCAATAACTTATCAGCCTTGCATAAGGCGGTCCCATACTCAGTGGCACTGTCTCAGTCCATGCATAGAGATTGTTTTTAATAACAATTGTATTAAAGCAGAGGGTTGCCCCAATAACTTTTAGGTGTACAACACGAGCCCAAAATGCTTGATCTAACTTTTTTAGCAATCCACAACTTTGAATACTATTAACCAATCTATATTCGTGTAGTCTTTTGATATGGAATATTGGATGTGACATCCAAATCGAGACCCAAGGATCTGGTTAATCAATGGGTATCCATAGACATTTCCATAATATGCTATCAAAAATAGCAGTTCAACAATTATGTATAATAGATTGAGTTCTATTTTGAATCTTACTCCATGACAGATCAGACATGCAGTATTCTTAGCCTTTGAAGATAAATGCAACAAAAGAAGTGTTATTCGTGATTATCTCATAGGAAATGTTTGCATTGATCAAGCATGTAAGAAGCTTGAATTAGAGATCAAAGGTTCATGTATAGATTGCAAGAAGAAAAAAAAGGTCTAAAAAGTTCAAAAGTTACAGATAAAGTTCAAAGAAGGACCAAGTGGAAATTTTTCAAAAAGAAAAAAAAAGTTTAGTGCAAAGAAAAAAGGAGATAGGTGTTTTATCCGCAACAAGAGGGGCCATTATGCATCAAAATGTCCACAAAATCAGAAGGGAGTAAATTTAATTTATGATGTTCAATTTGAATAACAAACTCCTACTCATGATGAATTAGAATACGTTTTCTCAGAGGAAAACAAGCCAACTGACAAAACTATTCTTGCTTTGCAGGTACCTGATGATATTCCTAAACAATTTCTTTCGGACCTGATGATAAAGACTCACATCCTTGGATCTTCCATTCATGGTAAGGATTTGGTTGTTGGTTTGATAGTTATGAGAAAAATAAATTCTTGATGAAACCTCAGGGTATTCAATCAAGAAAATTTTTTAAGAACTATACAAAGACCCAAAACCTATACCTCCAAATTCCCATTCCAGATCAAGAAAAAATTGATGTCTTCAAAGCCAAGATTATTGAACAATCTTGTGCAAATAATCACATTGATTTTCTAAAAAAATGTGATCATCATCTTTGGCAAAACAAAGATTTTTTCATTAGCCTTCCTTTCAAGAAAAATGAAGAAATAAATCCCACCAAAGCCAGTCATGCTGGAATGAATCCTAAACATTCCAAACTTGCTCAGAAAGAGTACTTAGAGCTTATTGAATTTGACCTCATTGAGATTTCTGATTCTCAATGAGCTTGTCAAGCTTTTTATGTAAATAAAAAAATCTAAACAAGTCAGAGGTAAAATGAGGCTTGTCATCAATTATCAACCCTTAAATCATATCTTAGCCGATGACAAATTCCCTATTCCAAATAGGAGCACTCTATTCTCTCAATTTGCCAATGCAAAATGGTTTTCAAAATTTGATTTAAAATCAGGGTTTTGGCAATTAGGTATCTATGTTGAGGATAGACAAAAAACAGGTTTTTGTATTCCCAATCATCATTATCAAGGAAGGTTATGTCTTTTGATTTAAAAACTACTCCTTCCTTGTTTCAAAAAGCAATTATTAGAATTTTCGAACCTATCCTTAATATAGCTTTAATATTTATTGATGATATTTTACTATTTTCAGAGTCTTTTGAAGAACATATTAAACTTTTGTATAAATTTTCTGAGATTGTAAATGTATATGGTATTATGCTTTTAGAAAAGAAAATGACCATGTGTCAACAAAAAATAAGTTTTCTTGAAATGAAAATTGCTGAGGGTACTAGTATTCCTGAGCAACATATTGGTGATTCTATTCAGAATTTTCCTAAAGAAAATCTTTCCAAAAAAACAAGTTCAATAGTTCTTAGGAATTGTGAACTATGTTCGAAACTTCACTCCCCAAGTCTCAAAGTTGATTCATCCTCTCACCAAGTTGCTAAGGAAAAACCCACCTCCATGGGGAACTTCTCAAACTCAAGCAGTAAAAAGTCTGAAAAAGACTCTTACTGAGCTTCCTACCCTTCATATTCCTTCAACTGAACATCTTGTGCTTCAAACTGATGCCAGTGATAAGGTTTGGGGAGCAGTTTTTATTGAAAAAGTTTCTCCTGGAAACAGAAGATGTTGTGGTTTTGCTAGTGGAAGGTTTAAACCTTCTGAAATGCACTACCATTCTTATTTCAAAGAAATTCTTGCAGTTAAGCATGGAATTGAGAAATTTGTGTTTTACCTTAGACCATGCCATTTCAAAATTGAGATGGATATGAGTTAGTTTCCGAAAATGCTCAATTTCAAGCAAAGGATGATTCCAAATTCTCAATTACTCAGGTAATCAAATCAGTTTTCTCAGTTTTCCTATTCTGTTCATCATATCAAAGGGAAAAATAATATTATTGCTGATTTCTTCTCAAAGAATCCCCCTTCATCAGCAATGATGTTTTCCTATATCCCTCCCTCTGATTTGCACCCTCCTGAAATCTTTGATATTCCTCAACCTTGGGAGAAGGAAAATGTAGAAATGATAGAACAAACCATGAATTAACTGTTTTCAGAGAATATGGTGGTTCTATTCTCAATCCATTTGGAATCAATCCAGAGTATCTGTTTGCTCGTGTTTATTGTACAAACCCTGAGTTTTCCTCTACCTCTTTTATGGGTAATGTAGTATCTCTATCAACAGTACCATATACTGATGGAATTTCAAAGTGCATTCTTTTCACAAATAAAAGACTGGCTCAAAATCTTCAAAATTTCTGCTATGGTTCAAACCCAAAGAATGGTGGAACAGTCTATTTTCTTCATACAATAGATATATGGTGCTACATTTTTACAGACCAGTAAATATCCACAGACGGAAAATTTGGATCCTACCATTCTGCTTAGTTTACAAATATTTGCCATGTTCAATCCAAGAAGATGAGGTGAATTATTCTGAGGCTCAAAGATACATTTTCCAAGCAAATGGTGTAATTCCTCCTGAAATTTGGCTAGGAGAATATGATCTTGGAATTATGGATCATCTCATCCACATTGGTCAGCAGTCCAAAAAATAAGGAAAAAATATGAAGAAATTATAAATGCTGATTTTATGCAAGATTTTCCGCCAGATGAAAATATTGCTTCTTCCTCAAGAAGAAGACAAGTCAAAAGTGAAAGTCAAAGAGAAGCCAACAAAATAAAAAATGGAAGAGCCTACCATTCTGCTCAGTTTACAGATATTTGCCATGTTCAATCCAAGAAAATGAGGTGAATTATTCTAAGGATCAAAGATACATTTTCCAAGCAAATGGTGTAATTCCTCTAGAAATTTGGCCAGGAGAATATGGATCATGGAATTATGGATCATCTCATCCACATTTGTCAGCAGTCCAAAAAACAAGGAAAGAATATGAAGAAATGATAAATGCTTATTTTATGCAGGATTCTCAGCCAGATGAAAATACTGCTTCTTCCTCAAGAAGAAGACGAGTCAGAAGTGAGTCAAAGTGAAGCCAACAAAAGAAGAAATAGAAGAGCCCATGAAGACTGGATCGAAAGGATGAATATTACAGATCCAGACAGTACTCTTTCAGATACCCCAGATTCCTCAGACTTATGGGAAAAAATGTGTGTTTTGATTACTGTATTTTCAATAATGATCAAGTGTGCCGAATGACCAATTGTAAATTTGATTGAAGTTTGTAAGGGTCAATTTACTATACAAATAATAAAGGTCAGGTTACTATGCAATTAGTAAATGCTAAGTTACTATGCAAATAGTAAGGGTTAGGTTACTATGTACCTCTAATTTTTTTGAAGAGTCGTTTTGTCTCTCTATAAGTAGGAGCTTCTATAGATAGATGAAGCATCCGAAAATGAGAGAAAGTGTCTGTAAAAAAGAGATTGAAATAAAAATCTCTTCCTGTGTGTTTCTACAATGTTCTAAATAATTTTCTTATCAAATTTCTATCCAATCCTGAAGATGAATTCATAGTACTCTGAATTATTTTTAGGATTCTTCTTTTCTTCTTCTCGAACATTCTGTTCTTCCACTTTTTCTTTTCCTTTTTCTAGTCTTCTGGCCTCAGATTTGGCTGCTGCTTCTTCCCTTCTCCGTTTCAAGATTTGTTCTCTTGCCCACTTTGAATAATTCTTATCTGGCCTTTCTTCTTCAACATCATGTTGAAAATAAACTGGAGTTGGTGAAATTGGTAAAGAACCAAAATAGTATGGTGAAGGCATTTCTCGTAATGGTTTAGCACCAAATATAAAGACAATGCCTATTTTTTGTTCTGGTTTTGGCTGTGAAGAAAACTGTCCAGTTGTTTTCAAACTCTCAATCTGTCTTGTCAGAAATGCAATGTCTTTCTCTTTTTGCTCTTTAAGTTCTGAAATAGAAAGACCTATCATAGAAATCTTCCTGTGCACTTCTTCCAATCTTTTTCCAACACTTTAATCATTCCTAAGACTTCTAAGCTTAGAGTCCTAGTTTCCATGGCACATTTTCCCAGCTTTGAAGAGACCTAGGAAACTTTCTCATGGATAGAAGTACTTTGTTTTGACAAGGAGTATTTTCAAACTGCTAGTTTAGAACTTCTTCAGTTTTACTAGAAGGAAGTGTTTGGCCACTAGGAAGGATAGTGGGATGAGCATTTGGGATTTTAGCCGAATGGCTAGCATGATCTTTTACAAATGATTGTTCTAGTGAGGGAAAATCAGCAGGACTGAACATACAAACCTGTGGAGTTTGTGGGAGTGGTTCAGGAATTTGGCAAGGTTTAATGCTCGAGTTCTCTTTTTCAAGGATTTCCAAACATTCTTGGTAATAAGGATGAAACTTCTTCTTAATCCTAACCATTTTTGGCATCCACTCATTAGGAATCGTATGCCCATCAAATTTACTTCTTAAAGAAGTATATGGGACTTCTTTTCTAGTTCTAGGTCTTGATTCTTAGTAGGATGACAACTTGGCTTCTTTTTAGAAGACTTCCTCTTTATACACCTGTTACAAAAACAGACATTAAAATAAATATGACCTGAATATGGATCTTGAAAATGATAAATAGGCTTTGCATCAGAACTAAAACCATATTGAAGGTCAATTAAAGACTCCCTGGGTTTTGACCACAGTTTCGGATCATCCATTGGAACTTGAATCATAGAAATCCAAGGAATTTCTTTCTTTAAATGTGAATGATCAAACCGAATCTCAATAGATCCATCAACTTTATCTACCATCTTTGAGTCAGATGACTCAATAAGAAGACTTGCTGCCCGAAGAATTTTTTCATAGTCAGTAATCCAAGTTTCTAGAAGTAATTGGATTAGATCTGTTCTTGAGATATATCTGGGAACATGAGTACATGTTGCAGAGTGTTGTTCATCGACTCTTATCAATAGAGCTACTTCACCACCTAGTAGAGTTAAATCAAGAGCATGATTTGTACTCTATATGTCATTTGGTAGTGTAAAGTTGCAGCAATCGAGTCTGGAATCTATTCATCACCATAAATCTGCACTTGTACTTTTAAAGCATCTAGCAGATGTGGTTCAGATCATGACATATTAAAATTCGGAAACAAAGTAACAAACATAGGTCCAGCATTTAAAGTAGCTTCAATAGTAGCTATACACGCATGCTGATATTTTACAAATCCACTATCTACTAAAGCTAATCTAGCCACAATTGGTAATCCTTTTCTGCCATGAAAAGATAATAAAAATCTAATAGCACCAAAATGGATATGAGTATAACCTTGTTGTTTCCATTGATTTGGAAAATCATGTGGAATATGCAAAGTTATAAACTGTTCCTTACCTGTTACTAGGATGTGATACTGATCCAACTTGGAAGATTGAACATACTCTTTTACTCCTTTGGGACGATGCTTAATTAGAGATTTTATAGCATCAAAATGAGAAGTATTTAATCTTGAAAACGAAGAGTATGGATCCAACAAAGGTAGAGATGTAGGATTTACCTGTTCTGGTTCAATAGAAACTTCATACAAATAATCTAATTTTTTTGAACTAGATCTGGGTGAACTTAAATTACTTGAATTTATGATTTAAATTCTAGTACTGGAGCAGTGACTCGAGATGTGCAATGGGTTACTTGATTCACCCGGTCTCCCAAGAGTTTGCTTAATCTGATATACCAGAATTTATCTCAAAAATTCTTTGCCACAATCTATTAATATAAACTTGACATTCAACTATAAATCTACTAAATTTTGGATATCCTAAATCTAAAAAGTACTGGATTTTACTTTCATAAATATTTATTCTAGCTAAAGCTTCGGACTTATCTAAATTATCAAACCAAAATTGAGGGCAATATTTCCAAATATTGACAAACGTATTTTGATAATGAAACCTAGGAATATTATTACTTCTATTCATCTAAAAATGGAAAATTATCAATTTTTTTACTGGAAAACTATCAAATTTCTTACCAACCTCAAGTGTTTAATATGGCTCTGATACCATCTTCAGGTTCTTCTAAAGAAGCTCTTTTTAATTTACATTATTTTACATGCATACTGGTAATTTTGAGACAACACAAAACACAAATTTATACATTGTTTATGTGTATTTATGTGGATGCCCATCAATACATATGGGGTCCTGTAACCTGAATTTTGCTTATGAAAACTAATCATTAAAAGTCATTTATACAAAATATTAAAATATTGGGTGTGTTTGGAAAGGAATTATTTTTTTAAAAAAAAAGTCTCCTATCCAAACACACATTAGTAGTTTCAAACTACATTTGAGAGAAATTACTTTTGAGCAAAAAAATAATATAGATCCACCTAAAAAAACACAACATAAAACCTAGTTACATTAGATCTGTTGATTGATATGTGATGTGTGAGTTGTGATTTATGTGTGTCTACATATACACAAGTCTAGGTTGGATTTAAGTAACAATGTGATTGTCTATATGTACATGAGTCTAGGTTTGATTTAGGTGACATGTGAAGCATTTGCATCTATTTGAAATTATGATCAACAGAGAAAGGGAACTAGAAAGGTGTGGGGAAGAAAAAAATGGAAAAGAAAGAAAATAATAGAAAGAAAATGAGCAAAGAAAATTGAAGAGTTAAAAAAAGTGATTTTAGGGAATAATCCATTTAGCTTTTTAGGATATTCAAGTCTAGAAACATTAAATATTGGGTAAAGAGCTCATTTAAAATGGTAAGGGGGCGAACAGGCTACTCAACCAAAAGTTTATGGGGGTTTAGAGAAATTAACCCTTAAATATAGTTTTTATCCGATAAAGTATTTAGAGAGCTCCTAAACTATTTCAATTGTCAAGTTTTGATTTTTCATCTATTTTAAGTCTCAAATTAATCCATGACAATAAAAAGGGTCAAATTTTGATCCTTTAGTCCATTTTTACCATTAGATCCACCAAATTTTACCGTTAGATTCATCGACATTAACGACAAGATGAAGGAAAGGATCAAATTTGGATTTTTTTTTATTATTGAAGTGCCAATATGAGACTTAAAATAGATGATGATCTAAAAGTTAATGATTGGAATAGTATATGTGCTCCTTAGGTAGTTCATCCTCTCTGGTTTTGACTTAATCTATTCTGCTGTAGTGTGACTATTTTTCTTTTTTCACCAAGGTCAACACATTAGATATTGAAAGGATAATTCTATATTGAGCGATATATGAGTTAAACTACAGACACAAATTAAAATATGACCTATTTTCTTAATTTTAGGTATTTCTTGATTTGTGTTTATTGCTTAGAAATGTAGTAATTTTCAGTTACTCTAGGTACATGACTCATATTGAAAATGCTTGATACTATAAGATTAATCACAAAACAGAGCAGCTGCCCTCCTGCACCTCCTAGAGCTACATGGAAATTTAACCTCCCATTTTACATCATTAACAGGATCACTAAAATATGATTCTGATACGAAACTCTAACCGAAATGCAAAGAAAGGCTCCAATGGGTTCTCAATGTATTAAACAATGTGTCGAAGTTAAGTACCAACCAGAATTGGCATTATATTTCCTCTATTATGAGATGATATCTCCATGGTCCCTGAGTAGGGGTGGGCACGGGTCGGGTACCCGCCCCTAACATGATTTGGCTGACCCGACCCTAATATATCGGATCAGCCATTTTGCGACCCTAACCCGCTCCTAATATTTTCGGGTACCCGAATAGCGGGTACCCGAAAAAAAGGGGCGGGTCATAGGGTACCCGCCCCTAAAAAAAACTATTTTTCAATAAAAAATTTTTATTTTCTACTTAATATCAACATGTTTTTCAATAAAAAAAACATGCTTTTCCAATTAATATTTGTAGAGATATTGTAATTAAAGTCCATACATTACCATTCTCACACATTTCATCCAATAATCAAATTGATCTCATAAATTTAGTACATATTAGAATATCTAATAGACAAAACGAAGTTTCATAATAATTTTGAGTACATCACCATTTTCACACATTTCATACTTCTACAACACAACAAACACAAGGATAATAAGTATTTGGTAACTTCCCCAAGGATATTATGGTACAAGACCGCATCTCAAATAAGTCAATTGTGAAATCAAGTTCGGAAAAGAATTGAATAGAACTAATTATTTTTGAAAAAAATATAACCAAAATAATGTTAAAAATCTTCCCCAACTTCTTTACATCTTTGGAATAGACCTTATGGTATTAAGGTGATGAAAAAGAAAAATAAATTTCTTACACTAAATAAAAGAGACAAATTAAAGAGATATAATTGCAAATGAATGACACAAATATTTTAATTATCTAGCTAACAGAAAATTGAAACTCCAAACAAAAATTTTTGATTGAATTGATGCAAGATTTGCAGGAAAGATCGATGGAGGTAGAATAAAAATAAAAAAGATGAAAGGGATGAACAATTTTTATAACAGAGTTTCACAAATTTTTTTTTTCATTTTATTCATGTTTCACCGAGAATATTCGCTTTCTTCAAAAAAAATGAGAAGAGTAGATCATATAGGATTAGAATATGAGGCTGCGAGCCACTTCACTTGCACTTAGAATTAAAAATTATAAAATTATAAAATGATCCCTACTTTTTTAATATTTATAAAATATACCTTGCGGGTCGGGTACCCGCGGGTTTTTATTTTTCTGATCCGTATCCGTACCCGATTTTTCGGGTACCCGACCCTCATCTGCCCCGCTAAAAAAAATCGGATCGGGTATCCTATTTTTCGGATCGGATCGGATCGGGTTCATCGGGTTTTCGGATCGGCGGGTTTTTTTGCCCACCCCTATCCCTGAGGATTTCAATCAAACTGTTATCCACATGACCTGTCACACCAAACTATACAATCTTCTAATTTCAAACGCAAAAACCCCTGGCTGAGACAGATCCAAAAATGGATGACTATTATTGATTCAATCCCAAGCAATGGTCGAAAAGGATATTTGAGTGAGATTTGAAGACAAATGCACAATTAGAGATCATATGTTGTTCATGAATTGTCTCTGTCCGCACAAGCATCCGTAGTTTTCATGTTGGTCCTGTTCCACAAGAGGCAAATGCAATTGAAAAATGACGTAGAAAACAGGAAGGAGGTAAATAGCAACTTTCTTAATCTCTTAAATATGATACGAATCTCTCTCTCTCTCTCTCTCTCTCTCTCTGGTAGCATTGCTATACTAAGCGAAACATCAACACCAGATTCCAAATTGAATAGTATGGTCTATGATTAACTTTATCCACAGAAGAGAGGAAAAATAGGGGATTGTTATAAAGTGGAACATCTTTCTCTTTATCTTTATCACTTAATTCACTTACTTGTAATCATATTTTATATTTTTCCTTTTTTAATCAAAATTTTCTCTCGTGCAATAAATAGGAACAATTTTAATTTATCATGATGTTGGTTGAATTGTATTATCATTTTGTGTGTTTCTGTATTGGAATATAGATAGTGGTTCAAAGCAGACCCTACAAGCACTGCCTTGTCTACTTCAATAATTAGAGGATTTAATAACCGAAAACAAAGTACAAAAGTGCAGAACTTGTTACAGTTTTAATGTAAAAGGACTCTTTTAGTTATTTAATACTTTTATCAATTCCAAATATACTCATTTTGTCTTAAATTGGATGGGCAATTCTCACCATAACCAAGGTTTTGGGGAAAAGTGACTGCAGATTTGCAACTTATGGCGAGAGTTCTACCTGCAAAAATTTCTAATTTTACCATTGCCAAATTTACTGTGTAATGATTCCTTAAGAGTTCGAGAATTTCAGCATACAATACGAATGCTAAAACAAAAAATAGCAACCAGACAACATTATGAATTCATAAGGAACATGCTAACTTAATTTTTGTTCTTGTCTTGAGTACTTGAAAATTTGTTTTGTTAAAGGTGGGGAGAAGCATGTTTTCTATTGCAACTCTCTTTCTGTTGATTCATTGTTTGCCTAGGTTGATTGAAGTTTTGCTTTCTTTAACATTTTGATTCAGTAAATCTGGCAAAAAATTAAAGCCAATGCAAAATAAGAATAAAAATTTTGGATATCTATATAGGTTTCTTATATGCATGTCGATCTTAACAGTGAAAGAGGCACAAATCGAGAATTTCACAAGGCGGTTAATGGATCTCCCACCACTTAATGTTGGTGTGGTACATATTTATTGTTTGTGAAAACAATTTAAAAAGTTGACGTTTGCCTGTAGCCACTTCTAGTTTTTCAAAGGCCTTCCCTCAAGGGAGACTACGGTGTTTCTCCCTCCCATGAATCTTGTTTCTTGTTGTTTTGTTCTTCTAATAGAATCTCTCCTAAATTTTCTTAGTAAGAGTTTTTTGTTTCTTCTAGAGATTTATAATGAGAATTTTCTGTTCTTCTAGTGATTCCTATGGAGATTTTGTGTTTTTTTTTTCTTTTTTATTTATTTCAAATCTGGTTATAAGATCTGAAATTATTTTTTTTTTTGGAATTTGGATCTATTTTACAGATTTCATTATCACTATTGGAGTTTTAAATCACTAATTAGTAGATCAGGCAAATGCAACATACATAAAAGGGAGTTGCAATGATCTATTTGTTAGAAGAAAATTTTGAAGTTTCTTGTATTTTTCAGACCTGTTCATAATTTTTTGGATCTATCGTATCTTTTGAATTGCAGATCTGTAATTTCTAATGCATGTTTAACCTACCATTAGAGCAGTGATATAGATCAGATCGTGCTAAACGATCTTCAACAATTTATTAATAAAATTTGCTTTTTATCAAAAAAAAAACGTTTGGAATGTATCCAATGCACATTTTTGTGCATGTATATTTGTTTTTTTGAAATATAAATTAGCGTCTCAGAATATACATCAATTATTTTGGGCGAGTCCTAAATCCTGTATGATGCGCATGGGCTCAAAATTTAGAGTAAGATCTAGTAAAAGCACATTCATTGCTATTTGGTTATATTGGACATTATATATATGCCTTTTAAGAGGGGATACATAGCTAAAAATGTTACAGATAAAATGTAATCTGATGGAAAGCGAAACAGTTATAGTCGTAAATCAACAACAATATGCCAAACTGTTTTACTTTCAAGTTGTTTGAAATTCACTTTTTGTCGGTTGATTTTGCAGACACCAGATCCATTTCTTATATTGTCCAATGTCCCATTAGGGTTTCTTGTGGTTTTAAAACTTAGCCCACATTGGCCGTTCTAGCCGATCACATTCTTGACTGATCTACTGTTTGGCCTTGTAAGGCCTTCAATCCCAGGATGATGAAACATTGCATTGACCAAACTAAACCGCCCAGCAACCGTTAAACTATTGAACCAGAACGGTTGTAAGTGAACCGACCGCTGGTTCATTACTCTTGACGTAATTATGGCCAAAATTTCTAAATTTGGTCAAATCTTCACATTTAGATGACCATGTGCATTTAATTACAACAACTACCAAGCCAATCTTATTTTTAATATATATCTCATAATAAATACTCCATACTATTCTTATTATATATCGTTTACACTCTCTCATTCTATTCTTTTTACACCCAAACAAGTAATTTATATATTCACTTATTTATCTCTCTAAGTTTTTATCAAAAAAATATGTGTACATATGTGTCATGTCATTTTTGAATTGTTAGAATAATTTTTTTGGTCCTTCTATTTTGTTTTTTTAATCATTTCTTAATTTATATATTTAATATGTATATAATATTTGTTAAATAGTTATGCCGTCACGAGTCAATTATAATTCAATTCAACGACCCATGATCCAAGTAAGGTCAATGAACCGGTTGGGTTTCAAAATATTGGGATTTCCTTTGCTGTTTTAATAATATCTAAGAAATCGGGAGAGATATAAAAATGAACCAACATATTTTGAGGAATCAAAAGTGTAAATGTGAATATCTTGGGTGTAAATCATTTACACCTTGACAGTCAAACTGACTGTTTCCATGAAGAAAATTACATCAGTAACATAAATTTTGAAGCTAATCAGCTGGTTCAACCGGTTAAATGGACAATTAAGGTTGATGTTTGGTCCAAATTAATCAAATAAACCTAGCCATTGACCCTGTCAAATCGCATAAAAACTTGAAAAAGTTTTTAAATTTTTTTCATCTTTGTGCATACTTTTTTTGTTATTTTAAAGTTAAATTTAATTAAGACATATATAACATTAGGGTAACTTCATCAGATTTTTTTATTTTTAGGTCCAACTCAATCGAGCAAATTTATAATTATTTTCACCAAATTATTGCAATAATATCAACATGATGATTTCCTATATCTCTTACAGTCATTCACAGCAGCAATTTTCAAGATATTGCATTGTAGTCACACTTAACTCTACCCCATATTCTTGTACTGCCAATTGTCCAAAAGTTTGATGGATAGATTTCCAATTTGACAAGAAAAAGGAAATGAAGATCCAATATAGTGCACTTTTTATGTAAAAAGGATCTAATGAACAATGGCGTAACGAAAGTGCAAGCGAAAACTGATTGCGAAAATGATCGCCGCCTAACTCATTATAGTATCTGGTAAAAAGTTCAATTTCTAGACATGGCTACTCATCAAGACACCTTACCTTTAATTTTTCAAATAATAAACATTGAAAGTAAGCCAAAAGTTTCAAACCACAAGAAAATAGGGCTAATGCTACTTGGATGTGGGATATATAGGCATTCCAAGTGGACTAATTTTTAAGATTCTGATACATTGACGTTCCATTTTTGATATTGAGAAGGAAAAGGTGGAGATATATAGGCACATATTTTTCGCATATTTAAGTGTACAAAATTGTAATGTGGGATGATCTACTGAGTTCAAGTTGTAAACTGTCCAAAATAAAATTTTCAAATGTAGTTTGAAGTCAACTCATAACTTTAGGGTGCAAAGTGCGTTTAAAAAAACTAGGGATGCAAAAATGAGAATTTTGGTAACATCAAGGATGCAAAGAGGAATTATTCCATGAAATTATGACTCTAGAGGGACTCCACGAAAATATATTGTTTGATTTCAACAGAAAAACTATCATAAATCCGCCCATATGAGGTGTTTGGTTATGCCTCTCTAAGAAGTTTTGCTAAAAATATGATATCCATTTAGATAGTGTGTTTTTTTTTTTTATGTTTGTATAAAATTTTACTGTAAATTAGTAACTTACAGTAAAATTTTTTGTTGCAATAAAATTTTTACAAAAACCTTTTATGTATTTAAAGGTATTTGAAGGATATTTGAAAATTTCTGTCTGTTCCACATGCCATCCACAACGTACATTACAAATGAAAAAGTGAGCATGAAATTTAGGACAGCTAGTTTTTTTTTTTTGTCGGTAACGGTAGATGTCTTATAACCTAATCTAGCCTAATCTAGAGGGAAGGGGTAAGGGGAGATAGTCAACTAAGACCAACCACATATTGTGGCAAATATGAAGGAGGCAGGGTAGAATCCCTTACCTCCAGCATCACCAAAGAGGGTGACTGCTAGTTAATTACTATGCACTTTCCTAGCAAACTATTTGGAATTGAAATCTTGTCCTTTTGTTGGATGTAAAACCGACCAAAACAAATGAAAGCCAGACATGTACATGTAAATTCCAAAACCTTCACCCTTCTCCAGCCCATAAACAGAACCGAATTTCTTCCAACTAAGATGTTAAAGTTTATCAAGGTTTGTCGCTTTTGAGAAAAAATGTAGTTTGTTTACCATTTTAGTTTCTCAGTTTATGGTCAAGATGGCTAACCAATGCCTGCTCTTTTGTAAAGAGGAACTTTATGTCATTATCTTAACTAACTAAACAGTAGCCTTGCCTCCAAAGGTTTGCCCAAATGAATAACTACGTGAATAATAGGCTAATGATTTTGGAATTTCAGAATAAACTTCAGGCAATCTATGATTACTTTATAATGATCAAAATGACAAAAAGACCCACATGACGTCTTAATGCTACAACATTCCCCTTATAGTCAATGTATACTGTAAATCGTTTAATTATTTGTAAGTTATCTTTATACACACACAAAAATATAAGTGTGTAATTTAATGGTGCATGCTTTCTTAGTGTTACACTTGAAGTATGTAATTGAAGTAATAAAAGAAGCTTTATTGGTTAAAAAACTACAAATTCTTCATATTCTACACAAGACATGTATTAGAGTAGTTTGTGCTTTTGAAAGAAATGTAAAATGTGATTAAAAACTACTCTTTTGTAAATTAATTGACAATGATAATCATGATTGTAATTTTAGAATATAATACATATAACAATGTGTGGCAATAGATGCTGGATTAATACAACATAGAATTATAGATGATCATTTTTTTTATAAAATTCAAATTTCGTTAACTAGATTGTTAAAAATCGTCTAGCACAATTTGATTTATATCACAGAAATATGCACTAATGGTAAGTTAAACATGCACTAGAAGTAACAAATATGAAATTTAATAGATACAAAGATCTAAAAAAATTGTAAATAGATCTAAAAGATACAAGAAATTTTAAAAAGTTTTCTAATAAGATAAAGCACTGCAACTCCCTTTTATACATATTGCAGTCATCAAATCTACTAAATAACTGTTTTAAAGTCCAATAGTGATGATAAGATCTGTCATGATACACACAAAATGCAAAAAATTTTCAAATCTGATAACAAGATCTGAAATAAATTCAAATTTAACAACAAATTAAGGAAAAAAAACTAAACAAAAATCGCATTAGGAACCCCTAGGAGAACTAAACAAAAACACTTCTCACTAGAAAGTAGAAACACCTAGAAAATTTAGAAAACTCTCATTAAGAAATTTTAAAAGAGATTTTATTAAAAAAAATAAAAATGGAACCCATTCCTGCCAGAAGGAAGGACTATTGAAAACAGGAGAGGAAGTATAACCTCCCAAAAAGAAAGGCTTAGTGAGAAGAGGAGAACAAGTAGAGAGCAATTGGAGATGTTGGAGAAGAGGAGGAGAAGGTAATAAACTAATTGACAGTAGAATTATAGATGACTATAGTTGTAACCAATGTTGAATGGATTGTTAGCCAAAATTCTGAGCAGTGCACGGAGTCTTCTGCGCAACTCGCGCACCGTTGTCTGACGTCGGTATCCATTAAATTTGGCAGGTCTTTCGTCTTGGATTCAAAAAAGAAATTCTTTGTAAAACCGAATTGTTGAAATCATCAGTTATTTACAACAAATAACTTTTGATTTTAAACATGCACTGAGAGTATGAGTTTGGGAGTCCATCATGAATTGACGAGAGCGTCAAATCCGTCACACTTATTACAGGAAAATGATATTAACACTTCTAAAAAAGTCTTTAATACTTCATCCTTTCTTTAAAAGTTTAAAAGGAGAATGCAGTGTTAGAAGTTTTTTTAGGAGTGACAACAACATGTGGCTTACTATAATGGTGGACAGAATTATTTTTCAAAGTTTACGGCTAACTTTCAGTTATGTGCAGCTAATTTATTAATTATTCATAGTGGACTTATATTTTTGTCCTTTCAACTACCATTTCAACAAGAACCAAACATGCTAAGGACATGTAGCTGATTAGAATTCAACAAGAAGCAATGGTTCAGGTACAACCCATTAAACTTGTAGTGATTTTGCATGACAAAGAAGGGGTACTTGTTTTTCTCTGCCTTAATTTGTTTGTCGATGGTAGCTTTCCAGTGGGAGACAAAAGGTCCAGGACCAGCTAGCCTAGGTGGAGAAATTCTCATCTCAGGTTTTCTATGTTTTACTACTGGTTTGTTTGGATTGACCATTATTTCCCGAATTTTATTTGCTTACATCATCATTACAATTTTCAATACATTTTTTTATCTTTCCAATTACTTTTTTATCTCACATACATTACGTCAAAAAAAGTGTTGCAGTAAAAATATCCCAAATACCTTACAATCCAAACGATTAATATCTACTTCAAACAAGGTTAGAGGGCAACTAGTGTCTAACCACACATTGACGTTAAAATCTGAAAGAATAGTAAAAGTGCCCCTTACAATAATGCTTAAAATCCTATGATTTCTTCCTCAATGGTTGATAAATTATTCTCATTTTTGAGAATTTTTTTTATTATTTAAGAACTTTGAAAGACTAAATAAAGGAGGAAAATTGGTGATATTGTAAATGATAATTTATTGTAGTTAAGGTAGATATTGGAAGAAAAGTTAGTACAATTTGTAAAGCTTACGGAAAAAATTTCTGTGAAACTCAAAAAAAGACACCATCAATTATTCTAAAAAATGTGAGGCCCCTCTTTCAAAGTTTACTTATTGAGTGAGGAAAAAAAATGAACTATTGGAGAAAAAATTACTTTCTCATGTTCCATCAAAGCAAGAAAGAAAAAAGAGAATATTGGATTCTGACTAGAAATTCATAATTAAATTTTAGCATCAATTAGATTAGATAGGTGCAATCTCAAGTAGTAATTTATAAATTTAATTTCATTCCAACGAAAACATTTGAACTCATTTCTTTCTTTTCTGGATTTCTTTTTGCACAATATCCAGAGTGATTACAATAGTATCTTTTCAGTTATGTATGGTCAAATCTGCAAACCTTCACAAGATTCAATTGGCTTTCCAATTTACTAAAGAGGAAAGAAAATTGACCATACTTTCCAAGAAATGTAGAACAAATCCAAAACTTTTTCAGTCATAAAATCTATTCTATTACATGGCAGTGCCTTCCAGGGCTTCTACTGAATTTGTGTGCTAAGACCTGCAAAATCTCATTCCACACGCAAAATAACGAATCAGAGAATAACTCAGAACCCAAGTGCCATAATGTCCTAATACAAAATAGTCCAACAACAGCTCATTGCTGCACAAAAAGTTGATGAGAACAAAAGTAGACTACATACCAATTTTGTTAAGTCTGCATCTTTCCCAAAGATTTCATTAAAAATGGCTGCA
The DNA here is from genome assembly GCF_036785885.1 of Coffea arabica. Taxonomy (NCBI): domain Eukaryota; kingdom Viridiplantae; phylum Streptophyta; class Magnoliopsida; order Gentianales; family Rubiaceae; genus Coffea; species Coffea arabica. The sequence continues at coordinate 43,978,798 of NC_092329.1, forward strand.
CAAAATATACACACAAAATCTATGCAGCCTGCAGAGACGGCTACTCCTGCTGCTTCAGTCACAACTAAATCCTATATCCTTCTTTTACATCAATTTATGGTACGGTAAAAATATACCTAACATGTTATTGTCCAAGAGTATAAGTTCGGTGAATGATCAAATCCGGTACTTAGTGAAAATCAATTATGGAGTGTTACCTAAGCAAATGCAAATGATAATGCCACAGCCTATATTTTATTTCTACAGCAAGTTTATATTGAAATGACAAAACTACCCATCCTAAATTCAAATTTGGACTTGAGAAGAGCAATTTTGGCTTTTTGCGCAAAAATGGCTGTGGAACTAAAAAAATTGACTGTGATAGTAACAGCGCCTCTAAGCAAAGCACGTTAAGAAAATACCGAATTTGACTAATTTGGTATCTACAAGTCTGCCTTTATTCAAGAATGTAAAAACACGACCGTAAATATATAGAGAGGGGGGTATTAAGTTTGTAGTTATTTATATGTTCGATGTATTTATATCAGTGTTTATTTTTTTGAGCTTTTAGTAAAGTCCGACTTTGGTCTATTAAAAGTAGATTAGAACCTAAGAACTCTAAATCCTGAGGCCAATTATGTTTTAAGGCAACATATTAACATTTCATAATTTATCAAATATGTATTAGATAAGAACAAATGTTGTATTAGTAGTTCTTGAAAAAGATTAATAATGCTCTAACCCTACTATAATGTTTGATTTTACAATTTAGGAGCAATATGCTCTTCTACATGTCTTGACCCTTCTGTCTTTTCACCTGTCTGTTTTACTCGTTCTTGCAGCATATTAAGAAGGTTGGGATTCTTTTGCAAACAATTACTGGGCTTCTTTTTTTTTATGTTTTTTGGAAAGTGACATTGGTATATTATATATTTTGAATCGATAGGAAAGCAAATGTACAATTACTGTTCAAAAAACTAACAAAATATACATAAAAAAAAAACTCACTAACTAGCAGAAAAATAGAAATGGTTGATCATTCAAAATTATCCATCTTATATATAATTGAGCGATATCTTCAACTAGCCTAACATGGACTTCCCACAAGAGTTGATTGACTTTCTTTTTACGTGTAATTTTTAGTTAATCTAGCATTTTTTTCAAACACATCACATGCTCGGTCATGGAGGATTCTTGCAATGGACTATGAGAGTCCAACATGGGAACCATTTTTTTACAGGTGTGGGACTTGATAGTCAATGATTAATAGATTTTCAGATTAATAAATTTTCATATCCATTGTCATTTTCCCATGTTAATTTTTTGGTATCTCATGCTTTGACAATGATCATCTTAGAATAGTCATTTTCTCATGTTAATTTTGGTATTTCGTGCTTTGTTCACTTTCTATTGCTGTACACCACTAATGAGTGTCAAACAATTGTTCTACAGTATGATCTAACAACTCCTACATGGAAAGAAGACAAAGATTAAAAGGACGAATATATCATCTTAAGACTTGCACGTTTTTGTAGACACAATTGACAAATCATACAAGAAAATTCACAGAGCATATAATTTCTTGCATGCTTTTCAAATGGTTAAAGACAAACATAGACAGAATCAAAGAAAATTAATTTTGTGGGAGTGAATTTTAACATATCTAAACTAATGTACATACTATATAACATGAAATCTTTTGAAAAAAAATACGTAACACGAAACATCCTCAAACTTTTACGAGAGCAAAAACCTAGACTGGTAAAGAATATTTTAAAATTTTTATTTTTTAAGGGAGGAAAATCTAATTTTCTAAAACTTGGGAGCCCCTTACCCTCCCTCGTCTAGCTCGGTATATGTAGACAAACTAAGAGAAGAATTAAAAGAAAAAAATAAAAAGTTTTTTTTTCATTTCTCTTTTTTCAGGACAAGTTTATTGTGCAAAAGTATATGCATTTGAAGAAGAGTTTTTCATTTTTGGGGGAGGGATGGGTTGGGTGGTACGGGGGAGGGAATGTAAGTAAGAGGTCTCGAGTTCGAGTCCTCCTGCTTACACTTAAAAAAAAAAAAAAAAAAAAAAAAAAGAAGAAGAAGAGTTTTCATGGTGGATCCATCACTTGTATCATAATGTTCTTAGCCTATGTTTTTGGGACACAGGATAAAATATATAATGTTAATAACATCTACCACTCCAGAAGTTTAACCAAGTTATCAAATAAATGATGTGATTTGACCAAATTATAGTAGCTCCTTACGAGTAACATTATCCATACGTAAATAACAGTAGTAGAGAAATGACAAAATTGCCTTTTATAAAAAAAAAAACTACATTCACCCCCTCAAGGTTTGTCCAAATTAATAAAAGACCCTATAATTTGACCAAAATTCAATTTAAGATTTTAATGACCAACCATTAATTGAAAAAAAAATCCTTAATGTGATCCAATAAAAGATGAAACTCAAACTAAAAGGAAAAAAATTCAATTACTAACTTTTATGAAATGAAAACTAAAAAAAACTAGAAAACCTCTTACTTTCTCTTCTCTTTTTTCTATCGCTCATTTCAGCTGCCACTATACTCTCCTGACCTAGTTTTCCTATATCAATTATTCATTTCACTTAAATGTAAAATCTAGAGTGTGATAATAATTTTTAGCTAGACTATATGACCTTGTAGCCATAATATGACATTAAATTTTTATCCCTAATTTTAGATGAGTATATTTGTTGGATTTTTATTGCAAATTTCTAAATGGGTGTCTTTCTCCATAAATTTTAAAATTTAATGCTTAAAGGTGGATTTAAAATTAAAGGTTTATTTGCTTCTTTGGAAAAAAAGTTTGACTTTTTTCAAAATTACATGAAAATGGTTTTTTTTATAATAGAATATAATAATGGTGGCTAAAGAAACTACACAAACGAGTAAAACATTATTGTTAATGATGTCATATGACTACAGATTTCACTACACTTTAACCGATACAAAGACAAAATAATGGTGAAAGCATAAATAATTAATGGAAATTTTTATTCAATTTATAGTGGAAAATGTTCATTCGATAAAAGTTTGGCCATTTGAAGCATTGGACTGAATTTGATAACTATAAAGTCCTTTTTGTCATTTGGACAAAACTCAAGGGAGTAAATGTGATTTGGACGAACTTCAGGGGAAGTAATTGTAATCAACTTAATCTACAAAAGGGTATGTTTGAACTCTTAGACGTATATTTTGCTATTGTAAGCATCATTTGTAATTGCAATTAAGGTTAAGAGGGTATTCCTTTAGCCCAAAAAAAAAGGCAATGGGAGCATTTGTTAAATATTTTGCCATCGAAGGGTTTGACTATAACTTGACCAAACAACAGGGTTCGTTTGATAATTTGGTCAAATCTCAAAGAAGATAGATAAAATTACTCAAAAAATATATATTAAAGGTTGCACAATCAAAACATGACAACCTCATTATCTTCCCTACTAAGTTGCACATGAGTGGAATCTGGTTCACGAAATCCTCGCACGATTTAAATTCTTGCCACGTAGCATGTGAGATGAATCTTCAGACTGCCGGCCAGCACAAGCATACAAAGGTAGACTCCCACGGGAAAGCAGGCATCATCCCTTGCGTAATCATGACGATTGAATTAGCTTTAACGTAATTTCCTTTCCTATATATTCAGCGAAGATTAGAGACCATTTAACAACCAAAGAACAAAAGATAAAAGATATTGGCGACCCCAAAAGAAGCTTGTGAAACTGCACCCTTACAGTTGTTATTGTTTAAAATGACGTAAATACCCATAAACTAGATTTTCTAACAATTTAAAATGTCAAAATGATCGTCAGACATAGTTTAATGATCATTTTATATTACTTTTATTGAGACCTCTACAGGTCAAAAGTCTAAATTTGAAAGAAAAAAAATACAACATTGTTTTGCAAAAATCAACCTAAAAAATAATGAACAAACCCGCAAAGTAATAGACAACTCCAACTACAAAGCCTAGTGTTGTACTTAAGAATCAGTAAATAATTCATACTCACATGGTATTCTTAAAATCATCGTTATTATGAAGGATTAATCTTTTATATACTAACAATATATACACTTTCACCATTGGATATATGATACATAATTTGAACTTGAATTTAAAATCCAAATTTTGCGTATATATCGTACATTTAACCATGAAAGTATATACACTATCGATGTATATAATATTTACTCTATTATAAATTGCTTCTATTATTAGTTATGCGATAATTTAAGATTAATTTAAATGCAAGGAAAACTAAGTGAATTAAAGAGACAAAGTAGAGAAAGTTATCAATGAATGCTTGAAGGGACAATTACGTCTTCTAAAATATCAATTGCCAAAACAAAATGTATTGCGTCATTTCATTGAGCAAAAAAGGGAGCAGTTTCAAGAGTGTTTTTTTTTTTTTTATTAAGTGAAAATATCAATTGCCAAAACAAAATGTAGAACTCTATTTTATAGACCCATTTCCTATCCCCTATTATTTCAGGGGAAATCAATGTAGAATCACTTTGAATTATCTCGTCTTTTACCTATTTTGCGGGACAATATAATTTGTCTCTTCATCCTTTTTTTTTTGTTTTTTGCTAAAATAAATAGTAATTATTGAGGCTGGAACCAAAAATTTCACATTGAGAGGACAAATTTTAATACATCTAAACCTAAGTATGTAAAATAAAATAATTTTAATTCTTTGTGGGGGCAAAAGCTTAAGTTTTTAAACAACAATTTTTTTAATTTTCAAATTTTTATGGGAGGCAAATCAAATTTTCTAAAACTAGGGGAACCCTTCCCCTCCCCAAATCCCCCGAGGTCCAGCCTTGGTAACTATGATTAGAGTAAAAAACTAGCAGGTGCTTGAGGCTTGTGGGCATGTAATATACAATTGATCTTGCTATTTCTTTTTCTGGTATCCCTTTTGAGGTTGAATAATTCATGTCCCTGGTACCTCTTAATGACGATTGTGCAATTTTTAATGCATGATAGAAGGTGGATTTTGCTTAAAGACCATATCTGCCAGCCTTTCCAAATTATTCTAAAAAACTTTACGTTGCATTTTAAAAGAATTAACTATCTCTATCAAATCCTCATTAAAATAGATTTTGACCCTTTTAAAATAATCAACTATCTCCACCAAATCCTAATTAAAATAGATTCTAACCCAAAATTTTCCCAAAATTATGTACTACTTGCACCAACATGTAACTCAAAAATCCCAGCTCCACAGCTTGTTAATTTATCCTCTTCCTCCATTTGGATTGCTATTTTTTGAAATTATTGCAGAAAAATTTATCAGATATGATGTATATGAGATAAAAAGATGATTAGAAAATGTGTCAAGGAAATATTTCAAAAAAAAAAATTTCCACGAAAACTTACCATCAAAACGAGACCTAAAATGACTTTGCTATAGTACCATGTCTTCACCCACAAAATCCTTATGAGTGAGTAAATGCTTGAGTAAATTTCTGCAGTGAATTAATGACAGACATTACTTTCATCCTATTTGCTGCTGTTTCTCCTCTTTGATGCAATCAAGCATTTTGGATGAATGTGCACTTGCAGCTTTTGTTAGTTCACATTGTAATTAATATCTAACAGCTCCATGAACAACGCAACATTAATTTCGGCATGTCATGGAACACGAAAATTAGCAGCCATTCATTAATATTGTGAATGAATGAAGGCTGCAAATTATGTGAGCCTGTACCTAACAGCAGAAAGCCATCAAATATTTCGCCGCTGCATATAGTTTGCTCTTCTCTACCAAAAACAGAAAGAAATCTAGCGGCTTGATTGAAACTTGAAAGCAAGTCGAAATCGAAGCAATACAATAACTGCATGGAAAATGTTAATCGCACTCGATTTTGTGTTAATCGTACTTCATTATTTATTTTATCATATAGTGTAGTGCATGAAAATCATATAATAAAAATGATAGTGGGAGTGTGATAAACAAAAAGTGGACTCCTATTAATATTTCCCTAACTTCGTTTCCTAACTTCCAAAAAAAAAAAAAAGAAGCCACCTTTTGTAGATCATATCTTTATGGGAAAATTGAGGAAAATATTAATAGTAAGATTTATTGTTTGTGAAAAAGATGTAAGTTTGAGGAAATTCGAAAATGGAGAACCAATTCACTTGTAACCATTAGGTCATGTGTTCGAGTCATTAAAAGGATAAGTGGAGAACTACTATTAATTCTTTTTTTTTTAAAGATATTGTTTATGAATTGTTTATCTTTTAATCAATGCTATAGGGAAACAAAGCACGAAATTATCCTCACGTGTACATACAAGCCATATGTGCAAATCAGACTGTACATGTATGCGCATATATCAATTCAAATATGAACTATTTGGATGCAACATTTATTCACCAAGGTGAAATTTGAATTCGATATACTCAACCAAAGCCCCATAAAAAGACTGATGACCATATATGGATAATTTATGTCAATAACTCTCCAAAAATTTTTAATCCATAATTATGTAGGTAAGCGTTAATATGGTCCCAAAATTCAACAGTAACGCACTCACGTGGCAAGTGCAAGATAAGCAATATTTTGGAAGAATTTTCTTGTTTGGAGAACCAAGGTCGCTATGTGTCAGAAAAATTCCACTATCAAATTGTCAAGTAGTTGATACACTTGATGGAGAAAAAGAAAACTTCCACCAAAACGCCATATAATGCTTAATTTTTTGTTCGTTGAATGCCAAACATGAAGGACCCATTCACTTATCTGACCGGATGTGATAAATATTGCATTATGTGACATAACTTGACCATCTAATGTCTTCTTTGTTCCTAATGGCCTAAATTGGAGAAAATACATATTTAGAACGTAAGAACTGATTATCCAAAATCAAAATCTATAATATGTTAAAATAATCAATCAAAAACAAGTCCTCTATCCATCCATATGCAAGTTTATCGTTTAATCCTCCTACTTTAAGACCATGTTTAAACTTTAAACAATAGTGAGTTAGGTACATTTGATAATTTTGAAATATGAAATCTGAAATATGAAATCTGAAATATGAATACGTTAAGTTATTAAATTGTCAAATACCGAAATTTCAATATTTGAGCATATAGTGATAAGTGAACAGTTTATCACTTGATTTTTGGAGTAGTTGTGTCTAAACAATTCAGAACCATTTTATTAATTAAAATATTCTATTTTTTATTATCTAAGAGGTCTAATTTTGTTAAGATCTGAATTCATTAGATTTAAGTGTTAAATTAGGTTATCAAATAGTAGACTAAGGGTATGTTTGATAAAATTGAAATATATAATTTGAAGTTCTAAATCCATTCAGTAATCGAATTGTTAAGTACTAAATCTAATTACATTTGAGTTTATAATTACATTAAATGCAATAGCTTGTTACTTATATATTTTGGAATAAGTTCTGGCTAGAAAATTCAATGTCATTTAATTAATTCAAATATTCTATTTTTTTATTATTAACTGCGTCTGAATATATTAAAATTTGAACTTATTAAATTTAAGTGCTGAATTAGGTTATCAAAAAGCGCCTAAAATTCTTAAAGGAATTGATTTTCTACCGTCTAAATTTCGAAAATCAATTTGGCAACATTGTTCCAAGCCAATCAAGTTATGCAATATATTAATTTTGATTAATGCTTAACATCGTTGAGTTACATCCAAATTGGCTGCTATTGCATAATTTAATTCCTTGTCGTGCAAGCACGATTAAAATAAACTGGCATTTGGCTGTAAAATTCTTCAATTCTTTCTGTTTTGTTTTTGTAGAATTGGGACCAATTATAGATGAAATATTATTATAAAAATATAAACAAACAATATGTGTCAGAAAAATATTATTTATTTAAAGAAAAAGAATAATGCCCAACATTTGAAACTGTTGTATTACTGCACAAGTTAAAAGGAAAAGTTCAGAAAAGTAGAATCTCTTGATAATAGTTAAACGAGATTTGCTGGAACAGCAATTAACTCTAGAGTATATATAGCATTGAGGGATTGCAAGTTTCAATGTACTAATATTCGGCTGTTGCAGTTTAACCAAAGGCTTGATTAAATTCACTAATTATTAGTGTATGTCTTCTAGTTGGTAAGCCGCTCTGGATTTATTTAATTCGCTTTATTTCAAGGATTATGGGAAATCACGCGTCTTATTTAGTTATTCTCATAGGGATAGCCGTATTGGCAATATCTTAATAACAGCTGTAGTTGACATATCTATATATATTTCTTTATTATCCTGTCATGTCATAATTAGGACCTCAAGGTCCCCACCATTCCTGACTTCCCAATGTTATGGCTCCAAACCCTACAATTACCAATTTCAATTGTATGATAGAATATGTATGTTAATATAATCGATATAAATATTAACACTGAAAATAACAGGATTTTTTTTTGAAAAAACAAATTTCATTAACAAATTGCTGAAATAACAAGAGTTCTAATATTATATATATACTGACAGCAAATACACTACACTGTTATAGTTAGATGCATGACACTGTGACAAAATTTGAATTTATACAATAAATTTGATCTTTACTTTAAAGTTATATCTCGCAATAATTTTCATATATTTCAAATTAAATTTATTTGAGTTATTAATCCCATGGTGTAATTTGATTTTACAATTGTAGATAATCTCAACCCGAGCATCTCAATGTTGTCTCGGGTTTGATTCTTGTTGTCAAGAGTTTGCCTTTAATTGATTGTTTAAGGTGACACGAGTTTTCACGAAAAAGCATGGTGCTAATTTTGCGAGCTTGACTAATTCATTTGATAAACAAATTTAAGATGAATCCAAAGCGTTTTGCCTTTATTTAGTGTTGGATCATTGAGAGGAGAAAAAGAATTGAGGAAAAGTAATGTTGATTTTAAGAAAGAAACTTCATCCTTTTGCTTTTTTTTTTTTTTTGGGGAATTTAATTTACATATACAATGAATAACAAATAAATCTTATCAGTTGTGAAACATTATGCCTTGCCTTTATGCATTTTCATTTATTGCATAAAGAACAAAAACTTTGAGTGTGTTTGAATTGAAGATTATTTGGAATAATTTTTTTAAAAAATTATTGCAACATTTTTTTGATGTGATGTATGTGAGATAAAAAAATATTTGAAAAATATATTGGTAATACAAGTAAATAAATTTTTGTAAATAATTCACTATCCCATTTCCATTATTTCGTTTTGACAATTACAGTGAATGCAAATTCATACTGCAAATAGGACTATAGCCTAAAATACCATCGACCTTTAACTTGTTTTTTGGCTGTGATTAAACATGAGATGATTAACTTCACAATCAATTGGGAATGACAATTGTTCCCCAAAAAATTGAAAGACAAATTCGTATGTCCAAGTCTATAAATGAGTTAAATTTCATTGGATCCCTAATTTTGCACTAAAAGAGATTGTCAAGGTCAGTTGACTAATGACTAGGCTTTCCTAAGTAGGAAGCAGAGAAAATTGAAATGTATGTAGGGTCTATAAATACAAATACACAAGTACACAGCATGCCTGAATCCTGATATTGCCATGGCTATGCACAGAGGGTGATATAGACCGATGCTCAAGGATCTGAGCTAACAGACACAAGAAGATCCCATAAAAAGAGAACAAGGTCAAAAAGAGGGCACACACTGTGTAGGAACCCTCAGAGGCCCCACCAAGGCTCTGAGGACTTTGACCCCCTTATGGCACAAAAGCCACACAAAACCCAAGGACAAGAACTGGACTGACCTCTTTGCCCTCCCTACTTCTCTGGAATAACATACTTGATGGGACTTTTACCCATATGGGAAGATGAAAAAATAATTTGGACAGGAGAGTTTTAACATTTTTTTTTTTTATATTTTGGGTCAATGGTCTCTGTCCTGCCATCTGCATTTCTTGATTTGCTTTGGCATGCAAACTTTAGTCACCGCTCAGTTTTCTTTAAAAGAAGTAAATTTGGACCAGTTTCTTATTGCATATTATTTTAGTAATTACGTTTCAAAAATAATACTACTAGTTAGCATAGAAAAAGATGAAAAACACAGTGTGGAAAAAGAGGAAGGTTAACAAAGTGGGCTAGATCAAGAAACACCAGCGCATCTTTCCCTATAGCTTTCTCTCCTTTTCATGTGTGTTTATAACTCTCCCTCTGCCCCAATGCCCTTCTTTCCCTGCAACAAAAGGAAAAGTAAATGACCCCTCATCTCTCTCATGTCTCCACACACCAGAGGGGCTGAGAGTGAGAGATAAAGACGCCCCATTTATGCACAATACAGAGAGAGAGAGAGAGAGAGAGAGAGAGAGTTCATATAGGCCCACCAAGCGAAAATTACTTGTTGGGAACTTTTCTCACAAAAAATTTCATAATTTCATAATAATCTATCCAACTTTTTTCCTATGAGCTGCTGTACACTTCATTATTGAAAAAAGCCCCTCCCATATTTTTGAATCTTCTCTCTGGGAAACACTTGCTCGGTTCCCTATACCTATCTTTCAAATCTTCACATTCCTTGGCTACCACAAAATCCTCTAAAAGAAAAAAAAAAAAAGATATTCATAAACCAATTCCACTCCCCACCAAAATGTACAAGTACCTCTACTCCAGTAGTGGCTGTTCCACAAAATTCAGCCACAGCAAAACCCCATATCGCATCACTGCCAAATCCCAAAGGACCCCATATACAGGCAATGACTCGAGGTCGAATGTTTTCCCGCCACCGGCCCGGAGGCTGCATCATTTCCAGCTATAGGTCCCCATGGCAAGGATCTCAGATTCAACGAAGAATCTTTTCCAAGTGAACAGACTCGAATTCCACCATAGCATTCTTCAGTTCAGTAGAATCACCTATCTTCCACGAATATTCTCCCAATGAAATCTCGAAATCTCTTGGAATAAAGCTTTGGATCAACAGCCGAGATCGATGTAGGATCAACTTGCAAGGATTTGTATGCATGCTCTAGCTTCTTGCTGATGTCATAGTCCTGTAAAATATCTATGACTCCAAAGTATAATACTATTTCATAGATTTCACTGCTGCGAGAACCAGGAGTGTACTGATCAAAATCACTCCTCCGATTAACTCGCTCTGCTCTAGCAGGCATGTTGGCCCCCAATCGGATCAACGGTTTCCTGGTAATGAATATGTAAAAATGAGATCAAACCACCCACTAAAACGAAAGCTTTAAGGAACTAGTTCAAGCAATAAGCCATCAAAGAATGTGCATCACCATTCACCTAGAGTTTTTAGCTCTCGTATACACCTTGAAGATGTTATACCAGAAAGTTTTTAATTCCCTAGCATCATCCAGAATCATTGAAACTTTATAGCATAAAAATATTTACACCATCAATTTTAGTGAATTTCAACGAGGCAGATTCCAAAGAATTAATGTAAACTTCTCGCTCAACAGTTGTTCATTTGATCCCACATTAACTTCTATACCAATCATATTCTGCCTAGATTAGCGGTTATTAAGGCGTTGGCAACTGTTTGCTGTATTAACATCTAGACTGTTAATTCATAGGAGGCAAAAATTGCTAAATCAAGGCTCATTCTTATCCAGGAAAGCAATAACAAGACCATCCTCCAGACATGCCCCACAAACAACTGTTGTCTACTGTGAACTAACTGCAACTGCATAGCCAACAACCAGAGTCCCCCTTCAATGATTCCAACCACCACGCTCAAATTTAATGAAAGACAAATTATTCTAGAACTTAATGGTCAAATAAGAATTTCAAGCGTCAATCATGAGCTAGCTCCCAGCAATGTAATGGTAGAAAATATTAGCTTTCACAATTAAAAGGGTTCGGTATAAGAAGACTTTTACAGAAGGGCAGAAGCCATAAAACAGAATAGACGAAAAATGCTTTGTCCATTAAATGTATCTATTCCCTTACAACTTGTTAAACTGGAAGTCCAAACTGCTAAGAAAGGTAAAGAGCCAAAAAACTCACCGCCCAGCAAGGACGCGATCCATGTCTTGCAGCTCTGCCTCAAGGAAGCGACAGCCACGCATAAACTTCTCAGTTTGATACGAATCACTATTCCCTGAAAAGTCCAACACATGATTTCAATATTCTTAATGTCCCACAAATTGATTATTAGTGAATGACTTGTGGGTGGCATGACAAACTACCTGTCCGCAAGACAAAAGGTGACAAACCCATCTTATCACCTGTATTATCATCACGGAAGTGAATACCAACCAAAAGACTGTAATCCATGATTCTCTCAGCTTCCAAGAACTCACAATCTCGCTCTATTTGTCTGTAGAGAGAGAGGTTATCAGATACATGCTTTAAAAATTGAAGGGAAATATAAAGCTCAGTAACCCAGAAGGGAAATGTAACTGACTTGATTAGCTCGTGGTACCAATTTTGCTGTAGCCGAAACACAAAGTTCAGGTCAAGGTCCTTGAGCGTTGTAGTTTCATCAATCTCCCCCTCTGGCTTGTCTGTAATGCGGCCATGGGATGATCCTTTGAGGTCAAATCGTCTGTGTATTCGGTATTCCGAGCAGACCAAATTGCCCATCACAATGAAACGCGTCTAGTAGAACAAAGTTGCAGGAAATTAGACATGCATTTAAATTAAGAGATGCAACCATAGTTCAAGAATGACAATTTTAAACATCCATGCGTACCTTTACACCGCCTACTGGTTTGACACAATGAACTCCATAAAACTTTGCTACGAGGGAATTCTCATAGCGGCAAACATGCTTGTAATAACTAGGAAGCATCCTAATCAGTACCTGACAAGCAGATTACCAGGACCTCAATCACCATTTGTATTTGACCATGCCTTAATCAGCAAGCCTAACTAGAAAATTTTCCTGACTTAAATAAGTGTCTTTGGAGGCAAAACAATGGTTAAACAATTCCATAAATTTGCTATTAACGTGATCCTTCTTCACCTCCGTCCTGTAATTCAGTATGATAAAAGTCAATGAGGTAGGTAACTAACCTTGACTTCACATTTCTTGACTGTTTTTATCATAAATCTGTCATCCTGGGTCAGGTAAAAGAAGCTTCCACTCTTTCCAGGAGATGAGAGCTCTCTTAGAGCATGATTTCCACATATGGCCAGCATGTAATCAGCAGGATCCACTTGGAATAGCTGCCTCAAATGCCTGAAATCCAAACAAGCCAGTGACCAAATTCAGAACCATTTCAGAAATTTGATTGGCAATGAATTTCTTCAAGATTTAAAAAGCTATGCTAAAACGAAGAAACACAAAATCTCACAAGATTAGAGAAACAATGAAACAAATAAAGTTTTTAAGTGAAATAACACCTGAAGACCATGGGACAATAATCCTTCCACCGGAACTCCACTGATTGATGGGGTGGTGTATTCTTTGACCCTTCTGGAGGAAACCTAGTCCAAAACTTCTCGTTGGGATCAAAATCACTCTGCTTTAGTTCCCTTATTCTCAAGGCATCTTTCCCTACCGAATGCCTACAGCAACGAATCATACAAAGTAAGGTGAAGAAATTTGGCAAAAAAAACAAAATTAAGCATTCCAACAATGAACTAAAGATATGAAAAACTTACCGAATACCCAACTGGAGATTGAGCATCAAATCATAGTTCTTATGCCCTTTGGAAATGGTCAGCCCTGGCTTCTTCACTTCCCCACTGAAACAACAAGGATTCCTCCGAAACTGCTTAAGCCCATCTCGATGATCCAACACCATACCATCCCCGTATATCATAGAAGCCTCCACATTATCAATAATATCACAAGTAATATCCCCAGCCTCACCATCCGATTCCCAAATGCAAATCCTCGGAAAGTTCCTTTCCGTCAAGCTCCCTCTTCCTCCGTCCACCGACGACCTCTTCTTTCCCGTCATTGCCACCACCATCCCACCAAAATTCTCATCCATCATCAAAGGTGCCGATAGTTTCGTGCTGAACAACCCTCCAAACCCCTCCATGTTCCCCTTCCCGAAACTACAACCATTTCCTTGTCCATTATTCCCACTATTGTTGTGTGCAGGGTAAAAAGTACCATTGAGGACCTGATTTCCTTGGTTCTTAGAATCTTTTGTCCAGCAACCAATGTAGCAACTTCCATCAGGCCAGGTGAAAACTCCATGGCCTTTAGGAACACCATTTTCCCAATTTCCATCATATCTGTTCCCATTATTAGCCCAAACCAATACTCCTCTCCCATTAATAACGCCATTCTTCCATTCTCCGATATACTCATTTCCATTCCTCCAAACATATCTCCCCTGTCCATCCTGCAAATTCTTCTTCCAATACCCTTCATAATAGTCCCCATTACAGTAATGCTTCACACCATAGCCATGTTTTCGATCCGCAGACCAAGACCCTCGATACATATCCCCATCGGGTCCAATAAAAGTCCCAGTTCCTTCCATTCTACCGGACTTAAATTCCCCTTCGAAAGTCGCCCCAGATGGCCATGAAAACTTGCCTTTTCCCGATGCTTTCCCTCTCTTCCACTCTCCTTCATACATGCATCCGTCTGTCCACAAATACTTGCCCGATCCGTGCGGAGAATTCCCTGAAAAACTCCCTATATACAGATCCCCATTAGGAAGATGCTTCTCTATACTACTCCAGCTGGCGCTGTTGTTGCTCCCCTCTGAGCTACCTCCCCCACCACCTCCCCCACCCCCTCCACTGCTGCTGCACGTGGCACCGCCGGCTATGCTGGTCGTCGTAGGAGTAACCCTTCTGGTAGTCGCCTGAGATTTGCTCCGAGGTATAAGAATCACTGACTTAGCCGTCGTGGTGGACTCCACAAACCTCTCTTCTTCTCCTTGCTGAAAAATTTCCTCTGATTTCTTCTTCTTGTTTGTGGGTATTCCATCCAGCGTTGTGGGTTTTGTACACAGCAAAGATTCAGGCATTTTTCTTGCAAATTTTTCTCCAAATATATATGACAAAAAAAACAGATAATTTATAGCCGGAATAAATGACGAAGAAGACGAAGATAAACTAGAAATGATAGAGCCAGAGCTGTAGAGCCCAGCTGCCCAACAAGCATTATTTCCGACGTCTTCTGTTTTTTTTTTACTCTTTTTCTCTCTTTATCTGATGAGTAGATGCGTTGCGGTGGTGCTGAGGCGTTGTAGTGTTGTGTGTATATGTGTGAATAGTGCAATAAATGTGTGCCTTTTCGCTTTTGGGCTTATATTTACTCTCTCTCGTGTTGTGCGAGAACAGGTGAGAATCCTCCCAACGATAAAGCAAAGAGTAAAGAGAAACTGTACTAGTAGGACCTTTGTTTTATTGGTGCACTAAAGATTTCACTCGTTTTCTTGAAAGATTTGTGCACAAACACATCATATTGGGTTTGATCTAGTTGTAATTAGAGTAATTAAAGGATGAGATAATGTTAATGGAATCGAAGAAGTTGTAAGAGGTGTTTGAAGAAAATGTTGGATAAACGAAATCTCATGTTTAATATTCCCTCCGTCCTACTTTAATAGTCCGTTTCTTTTTTCACACAATTTAAGAAAAATAAATTTAGATTGCTATTTTTCTAAAATAATCTCACATTAAATATGGTACAACTTTACGGGAACTTGAATTGATGATAAAAAAAGAATCAACTCTCATCAAATGAGGTAGGTTATAGTAACAACTATTTACATTAAATAAAGGTATTTTAAGAAAATTAAAATACAACTATATTTTTTAATTGAAAAGTGGATTATATTTTGGGACAGATGAAAAAAGAATACAGGACTATTAAAGTGGGACAGAGGGAGTAAGTTAATTAAATGTAATCAAAGAAATTGTAAGAGGTGTTTGGAGACAATATTGGACAAACGAAATCTCGTGTTTAATAAATTGGTTAAATGTATATCACATGTCGGGAATGTGAGAAGGTACAAGAAGCGTGCAATTTAGATTGAAAGGGTATTAGATCTAGAGTGAAAAATCACGTATTAGCTAATTCAAGAATGCAAAAATTAAGAAAAATGTAAAGAGTTAGACAATGGCCTGTATGTTATAACTGCAATTAATTTCCAACCCGAAATATAAAGTAAAGGAACTAATCAAGAAATGGGATTTAGTGTGTAACTTGTTTGGATTGTAGTTTTTGAGAGAAAAAAACAGATGAATTTTCAGATTCAATACATTCCTTTATTCTCAATTCCACGTACTTAACAATTTCAAATAGAAAAAAAAAATGTTACAGTAAAATGGAAGCTTTTAGGAATACCAAATAAAGGATGGGATAGAAATAGAACGAGATGAGTCGGCAATTGATTTTGATGGATTTTGCATTTAGCATTATGGAATTGGAGATCGGTTGTGCATAGAATTCTTTTGCGGCCAAGGTAAACATACCAAGACAAGAACAGTTTACAGGTGTACGATCAGCAATACTATGTTATGACGAATATACCCTTCGACGGTGACTACAATTTTTTTCTCTCTGGTTTCATCGTGGCGTGGCGGAATCGTCGATGCCTAGGAATGGGAAGAAAGACATCACAAGGACGAGGGAATCGGAATTATGATGAAAGCGTCGTTTTGGAGTGTAATTACCATTATGGCCTCATTGTTTGAAACTTAATTACTCGGCTGCCCTTCATTCTTTGGTGTGTGGAATAATTCAACCCTGGGCCAGCCGTCCAATGGTTGACCATTGTATTTCAATTTTTTTTACTACTATTAGAAAATTAGATTAAATTTTACAACTCCAATTATGGATGCAAGTCTTAGTTACAATTCCCACAATTCTAGGAATTTGTTGATTAAATGTACTACCTAATTGAAAAATATTAAAGAGTGCAGTAGTTCATGTTTTATTCTCAAATTCCTGTAATGTGATTTGTGAGATCCAAGAATTCATTACCCTATAAAATGAACAATTACGCTACATTTATTTATCAACAACATTACTACCTTGAAAACCAAAAAACTTTACTATGTTTTTCAAATGCCTTTTGTATTAATAATAATTCATTTTATTAAATTATTCGCAAACGAGCACACGACAATGGGAGGCATTAAGGTCAAAAAACGTTAGTACTTGTTTGCCATTAAACTTAGAAATTTCAGAAAATATACATCAACTGATGGACTGCCAACCTATACACAAAATCAAGGTTTTATTGGAGTGGATTGTGACCTATTAGCATCAAAAATGCCGCAATATCTCTAAATAAACAAATGTATATGAGGTCTAAGCATGTGTTGTATTATATAGAGAACCTGAAATTTTATTGGTTAGTAAGCTAATTTGGGATTAGAGATTAAGATAATGAATGAGACCTGGTACGTGATCCCAATGCTGGGAGATAGGCAAATTTTGTCCAAGTGCCATCTATCAGCCAACCAAGTCAATGCAAGAATAATGTTTTGTTAGCTCCAAGAAAAATACTAAGTTAATAATAATTCTACAATTGAGACCGGTAATCAAAGATTTCCCAAAGTTCTTTTTAGGCATCCTACCAACAAGAATACTTGGCATACAATTTTATCTTTATCTAAGCTTTGGAAATGGTGGTGCATTATGAATCATAAAGGCATATGGACCCGTAGGGTTTGGTTGTGGTGGTCCACTAACTTAACGTTCCATATTCATTTAGTGGGTTGCCCTGTGAGAAAATAGAATGGAACACCATGATGCCTTTGAAGTTCTCACGCCTTAGCCGAATTGCCCAAACTGGAATTTGTGATAAGAGGCTGACGTGCCTGTAATTGTCATTTTCATCTTCAGTATAATGTCTTTGTCTCTAGTGCAGCTCCTCCTCTAAAATGGGTGCATAGACAATAGGAAATGGGAGCTCTCGTGTTCTCATTCGGCACAGTTGGGTAAACTAATAGATTTCAGTATAAATTGGTATTTTTTTTTAATATAAATATGAATTACAATTAATTGATATAAATCTCATGATTATACTAAAAATATATTAGTTTACACCAAAATTGTGTCAGTTTACACAATTAAACGGAACTGGATAAAACCTTAATTGAAGAGACCCTAGATTCTAAATAATACATGCCAGGAATTATTGGAAAATATTAGGGATAATAGCAGAAACCTTCCTTGAGGTTTCTCTTAATATCACCTGGCACCACTAAGGTTTTAAAAATATCACTTACCTCCCTTATTTTTATCATTCGTGTAACAAAATCTTCAAAACCCTAAACTACCCTTTTACTTGCTAAATAAAAATATTCCTAAACCACTTTGTTTGCTTCAAAAAAACCATCATCTAAAAAATAATTTTTAGTAGTACTACGACATCATAATATTATAGCCCATAAAAATAAAATTTTAAAAATAACAAAGATATTTGTAAAGAAATACACTTGCACCAATTTAACTCTATATACTCAAAAATCAATTTCTTATGAACTTTATATTTTTTTTTCTAACTTTTTCTCAACACATGCCCAAGCCTTTAAATTGTACTGATTACTATAAAAATCAATTCAAAATAAGCAAATAAATCATACCCCACTTTATCACAATCACAAAAAATAAAAGATAAACAAATTTTAATTTATTATAATTGATAAATAAAATATTGCATAGGCATTTTAAAAAATGAGTAAGAGTGAATGTTGAAAGAAAGGGAAAGAGAAGAAAGTAACTTTCATTTCTTTTTTTTTTTAATAATTTTTTAGTTCCATTTATTTGATATGTGAATTATGTATCAAATGAAGGTTAATATAATCTTTTTATAATTAGTAGGGGAGGTAAGTGATATTTTTAAAATTTCAGAGGTGTCAAGTGAGATCGGGAGAAATCTCAAGAGAGGTTTGCAATATTATCCCAAAATATTATTCATTTTAACAAACCTGCACGCACATTAGGTTGCTTCTTAATTGCTGTGTAAAGAGGGTGAGGACCCGTACAAGTACTCCCTACAACTAGGAAAATAGCTTATTTAGCCCCTCAACTTTTAATTGCTCAAAAGTTTCATTTTGCTAATTTAACGTTTAAAGTTCGACTCTTTAATTGATTTAATTCTTCTCGCCAAAGTCTAGCCGACTAGATCTACACAAACAAAAGGGGCAATACTAGAGACTGAGTGGCTCAACTTGGCTTAACCGTCATCTTCTCCAATTATTCAGCATAGGTTGTTTTAACGAATAATTGATATTATGGGATTGGAGGCACCACAAATTATTAGTCCAAGGAGATAGCAGTTTGCATCAACTGTATGATGTAACAATAGTGGAGGAAAAATATGTGATCTTCTTGCCTGTTGTGCACAATGATGTAGACAGGATCCTATAAGGAATGGACAATTATAAGTTGTAAATTCTAGATATAATGTAGCAGAATGAAGATACATTTTCATTGAACTTTGTGGATGTCCCACAAGTTTATATTATTCTCATGGATTTGCAATATAAATACACTATATATATTAAGGGGACACCAATACTTAATTTGGAGCTACATTACTTTTGTCAATGGCTATCATTATAAATGTTTTATTTTTGAGGGGTCAATACAAAAAAAAGGAGAAACTTTCACAAAGTCTTAGAAAAATTTAAATGTAGAAAAATTTTATAGGGAGGTGGAGGCAATACAACTAAAGAAAGAAATTTTATAAAATTCAAGAGGTGTAAATGTAGTGCAAATTAAAAATATTTAAAAAGTTTAAAGCCTATTATATAATTTTAGCAAACATGAGGGGAGGAGGAGGGACAAAGCGGAAGGGAGAAATGCCCACCCTTAAAGCTATGTGGTTCCACTCCTAATTGTGCACCTAAGATTGAGTATTAATTGAAATATCTACTATTAATGTACACATGCCTACAAATTTGGATGAATTGTTTAATATATTAACTGTGAAGGAAAAATTGCATCTACTAACATACACACGCACAAAAGTGTTGCATTTTCTTTACCTTTATGCACAGCAAAATGAGAATGTATTCATGTCTTTACAACTGAGTCTAAATCATTTTTGTGATATATTAATTGGTGGAGATGTGCACACATATTATTTAGATATGTAGAATGCTAAAGAAAATACTTTGCATTCTTTATTTTATGTTTGTATGCACAATTGAATTTTTCTATATCGTTAAGATATCTAACATTTGATATGAACTCTTTGAATTGATCATCAATTATGCCCCAAATCCCCTTATGCTAGTTAGTGATTTGAAGCATTCAAATCATTGAATAAACAAGAGAATGGTCAATTTTATTTGATGGGCATTTTTTATTCTCAAAATTGCACCTCTGCTAGTAGGTAAAAATATAGTTTAACCCTCTAATTAACTCTAGCACTTATGGCGCTAACTGGACTAGGGTTATCGGCTAGAAACTAGGAACCAGTCATGGCGGCTTTACAGCCACCTAACCAGCCGTCTAGAAGTGGTGGTTTGGCACCGCCAAAGAGCTTTGCAGTGGCTGTGGCTTTAGCATCTATCTCTGCTACAGACCCCTGCGCTGATGTAGGGATTGTTTCGTCATTTCGGGGAGAATCGGCTCTGCAGATGTCTCATGAGGACATGTTAGGCTTGGCCAAACCTTTTCACAATGCCTTGGTGGGCTGATTCCCCTTTAGCCGCCCGCCCATGGAAGTTATCCGTAAGTTCATCACTGCTGCATTAGGGGTTAAGAGGTAATTGTTCTGTTGGCCTTCTTGATCCAAATCACGCGTTAACATGTCCTTTGCTCAAGGAAGACTATACGCAGCTATTTGTTTGGAGGACCTAGTATGTTCAAAGTTCGCCCATGCCGGTATCGAAGTGGACATTAGACTTCAAGGCAAACCAAGGAGTTTCCATTGCTCCAATGTGGGTGAATTTTCCAGATTAACCTCTTCCTTTTTTATATAAGTCACAGTTGTCAAAGCTGGCTTCTATGCTTGGTCGTCTGCTGAGGATTGATAGGGCTTCGTGTGACCTGCGAAGACCTTCAGTGGCTCGAGTTCTAGTGGAAGTTGATATTTCCAAGACACCGATCAGGAGGATTTGTATAGGTGAAGAATTATGGGTTTTGGTAGCTTGTTAGTTTTGAGAATTGGCCTGTCTTCTGCTCATTCTGCAACAAGTTTGGGTATGAGAAAGGTGACTATTTCAAGAAGAATCCTTCACTCTGTCCTTCACAAGTGCCAAGGGCTATTGCTCCGTCGGCGGCAGCTGGTGCCTCTAAAGGCAGGACAATCTACATACCAAAGCATCAAGATGTAAGGGAGAAACAACCTCCACATCAACCGACTACAGAGCGGGGGGATACTGCAGATAATGGTAAGTGAATAATTTGGCAGGAGTTTAGTTGCAGTGTCTCTCCCACAACACTTGATGCGCGACCTGTGGGGGTTGATTTTAATGAGCCTGAGGAGGAGGATCACCAGTTGCGAAACCCTATTTTGGTTGGGCAAGCAGATGTACCTTCTTCCTCCACGGGGCTTGATATGCGAACTGCTGAGCAAACCGGGCCTGTCGCGACAGTGGAGGAGTCTCTACAGGACCAGTGGAGGGAGATGCCTCCAGCTTCTATAGCAGTTGAGGAGAAGGAGAGGGGTTTGGTGCAACCAGTACATTTGGATAACAGGTTCACGGCCTTGACGTTTATGGAGGAGAACGATGATTTGACGGGAGTTTTTGCTCAGGTCATTTCTCCATCATCATCCTCTCGTCGTCACTTGAAGAGGTCGCAGTTGGAGCGTAGGATGTCGGTTGGGAGCTTAAGGGAGATCAAAGTGTTATTGAATGGCTTGCTACAATTTCACAATGGGTTGGAGCAGCATTGTCAGTCCTTCATAGATAATGACTGTCCTCAGTCAGCTTTGTTAGATGAAGTAGATAAGGAATTACTAAGTGGTCTGAATCTTGATTCTCAAGGTGTCGAGAAAGTGGCAAGGAAGGTTAGCAGCCAAAAGGTACAAAGAAACAGGTTGCACAGTCATCTCAAGTTTCATATTTTTTGAGGTCTCATGTTAAACCCGTTTAGGTTTATTATTTGGAATATTGAGCTTCATGGTCGGATTCTCTTAAATATTTGCACAAGATCTGTGTTCATAATGCAATTTTGTTAGTTATTTTGCTAGAGCCAATGTCAGATATTAGCAAGGTAAAGGTAGTTCGGTGTCGATTATGTCTTGATCATGGTTCTTCCTTTTTAAATAGTAAGGTGTGGTTTTTATGGAGTAGTGTCTACAAATTCAACTTCATCGAGCTGGAGGAGCAGGTTGTGCATGCATGCCTCTCTTTTCAATCTGGCAGCGTTCTATATTTGTCCGCGGTGTATGCTAAATGGTCGAGAGTAGGTAGGTTCCCCCTCTAGAAGGCCCTTGAGGATCTTACTATGAGAATGCTTGACTCGTAGATTGTAACTGGAGATTTTGATGTGGTATTGATAGCGGAAGAAAGGTGTGAGGACTTGCTGGTAAATGTCACCAATATGGAGAAGTTTAACTCTTTTATGTTCACTTGTGGTATTTCCACTGTCGACTTTGATGGTAGCCTATTCACTTGGATGAATGGCTCGATCTGGTAGCGATTGGATAGAGAGTTAGTGAATTCTACTTGGGCGGGCGCGTATGCGCTCACTAAGGTCTTTCATCTTCATCGGGGTAGGTTAGACCATTCTCCGCTTCTAATTCGGGTGGGTAAGGCTTCACTTTTGGTTCCTGCCTTAAGATATCTTAACATATGGCATAAACACCTTTCCTTTCATGGACTTGGTTTCGACGGCGTGGAGAGACTCTGTGTCAAGAGTTGGAATGGCCCATTTCTACTCGAAATTGGTAGCCACTCGGGCAAAGTTAAGAATTTGAAGTAAGCAAGTTTTTGAAAATATTTTTTTTTTCAAGTTAAGATGGCAAAGGACCTATATAAGTAGTGAGAGGTGGAGTTCGACTCACTGTGCAATGAATCTTGCAAATTATGCCTCAATGAGGCCCAAACTGTGTATTTGAGGGAGTTGTCGGTGAAGGAGGAGTTTTGGCATCAAAAGACAGCTATTAAATGGCTCAAAGAGGGTGATGCCAATACTTCCTTTTTTTAATCGATGGTGAAACAAATGAGAAATTCTAACTATATCTCACAGATCAAGGACGAGACCATGGGATGGCTGTGTGCAGAGGACGATATAAAGAATTCGGTGGTGGATTTTTTTTTTTTAGCTTTGTTTAAGTCTGAAGGACATGTTACGCCTCTTGTGCTCCCGTTCTCAATGCCAAGGGTGGAGCCTATAGATGATGCTATGCTATGTTTTGCTTGATTATGTTTACTATCTTGTGAAACAATTGAATGTTACTCATGAGACACTTGATTTTATTATTTCATAATTTCAAATCTATGATTGGATTGTACACATTTGTGATTATTTCGGTGTCTTCTCTTTTTATTCTTGTATTTGTTTGGCATGGTTAAAGTGTCACTTTCAAACTTCGTATATGTGCACTCGTTTCATGGCATGCTTTTGTGAATGTTAAAATTAAGAACGGCCAAAGAAGTAAAAAGGGGCCGAGGGCAAGGGGTTAAGAAACCCCAAACTCAAGGGGAATAATTAGTACCCATGGCTATGAAAGGATCCTAGTAGTGAAAATTCTATGTGTGAGGATGACTTTGACTCTACTCGAGGGATAGAGTCTGTACTTTTACTTTAGTCTACACTAACACCTTTGGAGGTTCTGATCTTTTGAAAAAGAGAAAAGTCTTTTGTTATTTTTGTATCTTGGCAACTTGACACGTTGTGGTATAATCTTATTTGTTTTTCTTTTTCTTTTAAAATGATTTGATAAATTTATCCCGATTTGATGCAACTATTACGATTTTCCATGACATATGGAGATGTACCTTGCTTTTGATTGATTGATTGGTTTATATGTATAGATACACTTTATCCTACACCTTTAGATTGATAATAAGACATGAACAGTAGTAGACGTGATCGAGATTGTACGTAAGAGGGTAGGCAAACTTGAGATCTTGGAGATGAACAGGGATCATGACCAAATCGAGAACTTGGTGTTGAAGTTGGGACCCAATGTTTGATTGCCAATTTGATATATTAAGATTGTGAGACTTGGGTTAGTGAAAGGGAATATTTGATAGATTTGATGAGTTTAACGATTGAGGGATCAGATATCATATTTGGAATGGAAACTTGAGGTTATATATAGATTATCGAGACTTGAACGATGTGATCATTAAGAGCAAATACTCCATTGTCTCACATAGCCGAGGATTTTGATCAATGGCCAGAAGCAGTGAATAAGGAATTTAAAATAGAGTTACGACTAATTGGGAATCCTAGGAACTGATGTGCTTAAGACCGTTTCCGATTCAAGATAGGGACGTTTGAAGTTGCAGTTATGCCCTTTGAGTTGACTAATGCACTAGCAGCAATTATGACCTAAATGCATCAGGGTTTTAAATCGTAATTGGATTAATCTGTGGTGGCATTCATTGATGGTATATCGGTATATTTTAAAGTATGAGAAGAGCATGAAAAACACCTGATGATAGTTTTGCAAACTCCGAGAAAAAAAAATGCCAGCTTTTGTTAAGTTCAATAAACGTGAGTTCGATTGAAAGAAATAGCCTTTCTAGATCATACAATATCTAAGAAAGGAATTGTTATTGACTCAGGTAAAGTAGAAACTGTTTAAGAGGAAATGACTAGAAAATTCTATTGACATTTGGAATTCTTAGAGATAGCTGAATGTTATCTTTGGTTTATCAAGGATTTTTCTAAGAGTGTAAGACTTAGCAAGTGACTTGGGATTCTAAATGTGAGGAAGGTTTTTGAAAGTGAAAAATGTTTAATCGATGCACTTGTGTTAGCCCTACAAAACGGAGGAGACAATTCTGTGATTCTTACAGATGCTTTAAAGGATGGTTAGAATATATGAATAATACATGATGAGGTGATTGTGTATAACTTTGGGAGGTTAAAATACCACGAGAGGAAGTAGTCGACTCATGATTGGAACTTAGTGGCTATAATATTTGCATTAAAGAGGTGGAGACATTACTTATATGAGATAGATAAGAGATCGATTATGTTGCCCTATGACCTGGAAATTAAAATATCTAATGAGAAAAATCAATGTTTGATTACTAGTTGAATGAATAGAAATTGTGCAATATGGGTTGGAAAAATGTAAGTTAGTGATTGATCTGGTAGACTTAACTATTACGAGAATGATATTGTTCTAAGTGTGAATTTCGAGGACGAAATTCCTTTTAAGGAGGGGAGGATGTGAGGACTCGAAAATTTTCTTATTTATCAAATATTACAAGTTTACTTAAATATTTATTTACTCATTTTCTCCGAATTATTTATTTCGACCATTTAAAATCCATTTATATGGAACAACGCCTCTTTTATAT
Source organism: Coffea arabica (assembly GCF_036785885.1). NCBI lineage: Eukaryota > Viridiplantae > Streptophyta > Magnoliopsida > Gentianales > Rubiaceae > Coffea > Coffea arabica. Next base: position 44,004,139 of record NC_092329.1, read on the forward strand.
TTTTAAAGCGTTTTGTTGAAAAAATTTACTTTTCGAAAACTCGTTTAGTTCGGAACAACGAGTACACGTTTTTCGAAACTATATTTGAATTGAGAGTTTATTAATTTTGAAGACATAAGAATGATCAATAGTAGATTAAGAAAAATTACTTGGAGATTTGAAGAATTAAAACTCGACTTATGTGAGGACTTGTAAAATTTCCTATTTTAAACCCCTATTACTAGCTTATTTCAATATTTAATTGCCCGTTTGCCTCGAATATTTTATTTTGACCTCTTTATACTCAATTACAAGAAACTATGATTTATTTATATTTTTAAACTGACTCGTTTCAAAATTTAATTTTTGAAAGCTCGTAAAGTGAGAATAGTGAATACGCGATTGGAAATAATAATCGATTCGAGAATACAATAATCTTGAAAAATTGGAGACTTGTACATTAGTGTTAAAATAGATATTTTTATATTTAAGTACTCAACTATTAGTTAGTGATACTATCGTTATAAGAATTTCTTGAAAATTTCACTTTATCGCGCACAAATCGAAAGTACGTGTTTTTATGCGCGCGATTAATTGAGGGACTTAAGACCTTTACTTTAGACTATTAAGAGTGAATAATAATAGTATGAATGGAAGTGCATTAAAGGTTTAGTGCACAAATGAAACAAACCCGAGAGGAAACAAGCACGAAACACGCGCGTTCGCACACTATCCTTAGTTGACTTTTGGGGCATTTTTGGCCGCACATTCTTAAACTTCTCATGGACGCATCACACCAGATCAAAACCCTTCTTTTCTCACCTCAAATGCACGGCTGGAACTCTCATTTTCACACCAAAATAGCCGGCCATCAAGAACAAAAATGAACCAAGAAACTCTTCCATTTTCTTCATCAAATCTTGTTTCAATCCTTCACCAAATCACCTCAAAATTTAACCGCACTTTGCTAAGTACTTGGTGATTATCTTAAGCCACCAAAGGAGCTTCAAATCCATAGTTTTTGTGAGCTCTAAGAGGACCGAAGTTTCTGTTTAAATCATCAACAAAAGTAGGTAACGATCAACTCTCAAATTCTTGTTTTATGGAAGTAGTAATGCACATATAAGCTATTGGTATGCATGTGGGTAGTCTTATTTATGGTGGATTCTTGTTGTGTGGGCTCTATGAACTCCCACTTTTGATGGAAAGACTGATTTGATGATTGATGATGAAATTAATGGTGGTTTAGTGCTTACATTAGTGGATTAATGTTGTATTGTTGGTAGAAAATCAAAGGAGGTGCTTGGAGCAAAAGTGACCGTTTTACCCCTATCTTGTTCGACCATTTTTGTGCAAAATTTTGAGATTCTAATGACTTTTTTATGTTGTTTACATGTTATATTAGTTGTGTAAAAAGTTGCATTAAAAAATAACTTGATTTGGTCACCCAAATGTTGGATTTACGAAAGTTTAGAAATCTGGAAATTTATCCCGTATTCACCCAGGTAGTGTATTTGTTTTGGCTATATCTTTTTACTCCGATGTCGAAATTGAGTACCGTTTATGGCACTGGAAACTAGACATTCCCAGCTTTCTATTGGTATAAAATGCACATTCTGATTCCACTTGAGCAAGCCAAACCATTCGTTTGAAATCCACTGTCCTGTTTCATTGCTTCCTGGAAGGCAGCACATGAGTTGCAATTTGATGCTCACGAATGAGTTGGTTATGGACAGATTTTGAAAATGGTTTCTTCTGAGAAACTATAGCCTTATGAGTCTATTTTCTAAAGCCACAAACCACGCTCAATTCTGAGTTGAATTGAGTGATTTATGATTGAAATTCAAAACTAACTTTGTGAGCGAAAACAGTGTTTTGGACAGATTTGAAACTAACTACGGTTTGGGACTTGTTATCCAAAGTTTCTTATTGTAAATCATCTATCGAATGTACCTTGAACATATTTTGGACATTTCCTACTGGAATGAACCATGTTCGAGATGTCCTTTGATCAAATGTTTGGAAACGGCAAAACGGAAGTTCAAAGGCAACTTAGCCTTAAAATTTCTTGTGATTTCAACGGTTTTGTTAACCCACTTTTTGTACTTATTTCTTCATGAAATTTGGTAGAGGAATAACCCTTATATGGTAGTATTATATTGCTAATTTTGGTGTTATTCCGAGGCCGTTTCATTGCTCAACTAAACTTCCAAAGTTCGTGACTTGATTTTGGAAAACCCTTGTTTAACAAGGAAATTTGGGTAACTTTGAGCTACCATATCTTGGTGTTCGAAACTTTAATTCTCATTCTGCTTATTTTGTTTTAAACCTGGATTATAACTCTAATAGAGTTCCAAATTTTAGAGGCTAGCTCGAATTGTATGAATTTTGCCAAATTTTCAAACTTTGTCGAAAATCAACCCAAATCTGTCTTGACTTTCTAAAACAGCAACTTTGGGCTAAATTTTGAATATTTTTCAATTAGAATCATGGAAAAGTGTTTTCTAGGAAGTTTTAGTACTTTGGAAGTAGTTTCCAATAGCACCAAGTTTTCTAATTTTGGACTTGTAGAGAATGAGATACGATTTTTCAAAATATGGGTGACAAATCTGAAATTTCCGAACTTAAAAGAAATTGAGAGTTGCGAACTCTCTATTTTCCTTCGATATTGCTAAACTGTTTTACACTTAATTTCAAAGATGAAAATCAGATTTCACTTGTGTTTTAAAACTTCACTTTTGAGTCTTGATTTACGAGTAATTAAGGCTCATTTCCGTGAAATTTCTTAGATTGTACAAGTGTGCAATCTTCCTCGATAATTAGGGGTTTGAAGCGATAGTGTGTAATAGACAATTACTATTTGCTCAGGTACTCAAGGAGACCTTCAACAGGATCTCGAGGGGAACACCTAAAGGCCCATTTACGCACTTACTCCCTTGTTTCGATTGGTAAGTGTCAAGTGCATGAATTTGTTGCTAAAATGGTTAACTGTTTCTTATCCGTTATGTGCATTTCAAATTTTGAGACGAGTGTGTACTTTACCACACTCGTTCTCTTTCAAATGAAATTATATTCGAATTTTTGCTATGTGAATTCATATCCGACTTGTACATGGTAATGTGGATGTGATTCGTATTTGTGATTCGTATATGTGATCCGTATTTGTGATTCCTATTTGGAATCGTCGATTTGAGCGTTGCTATCGACTTATATTCGTATTCATATTTGTATTCGTATTCGTATTCGGAGGACGTCCAAACTTGTTGGCTAACTTTGCGAATCGAGCCAGTATGGGCTTGGTTGATAAGCTTAGCAAACCATGAGATATTCGTAGAGTATGATCTATTGGAAAGATCTTGCTCGGCATTACTCGTGCAGTATTGCCATGATATACTCGAGTATTATCAAAAATTTGATGAGCGGGCCCGGTAAGGGCGTGTGACGGTGACGGGATTCGAAAAAAAGTGGTGTATCTACGGATTTGATACTTATATGGTTGACGGAGTGTCAACGTGAGATGTGATCAAAACTTCAACTCGACTACGTGAAATTTAGCTCCTGAGAGCTACAGTATCCTTGAATTGTTTCTGTTTATTTTTCCTATTCGAAATGTGAATTATTCGAACTTTATAGCTTTACTTACTATGTAATTTGTGGCTACTTGGATTATGTGTTTGCATGTGCGTTTCTTGCCCTCAATGAGTATTGGCTCATCCCATTAGTTTGTTTTCCTTAACAGGTTGGATTGGAAGATTTTAGAAAAATCGACTAGATTATACCTTTGATTGGAATTTGGGTTGTAAATGTTTAGTCGACTTTTAATGGTTATATTTTGGGACTTGATGTATCTTTTGTAAACATGATGTAAGATTTGAATATTTAGTTAAGGAAGCGACTTTCCTTCATTTTGACTTGTAGTATTTGGTATGTATCGTTAAGTTCGATTTGAATTGTCTTGAGTCCTGGCAAGAGTTGGGCAGGCGTCCCGCCGATACCCTTGGGTTCGCCCTTGGGAGAAGTGGGGGCGTCACAGAGGAGGCGTCTCAATGGAAGGATTTTAGACCGATTAGTCTATGTAATGTCTGTTCGAAAATTATTTCTAAAGTTTTGGCTAATAATTTGGGGAAACTGCTACCCCAAGCTAATTTCTCCTTAGCAGATTGATTTCGTTCTAGGGAAAGGTATTATGGACAACGTGTTACTGGCTCAGGAGTTAGTGTTAGATTTGAATAGGTGCCTGTCCATCCCAAATTTAATTCTTAAACTTGACATGGAGAAAGCGTATGACAGAGCCGAGTGGTCGTTCCTGCTATTCATGCTTCGTGGTTTTGGGTTTTCGGAAGGAGTGGTAGACCTGTTATTCAAAACTTTCTCTTCCTTGTTTTCTATTCTTGTTAATGGTCAACCAATAGGTTTTTTTAAATTGAGTAGAAGGGTTCGTCAAGATAGGGTGATCCCCTACCACCCGGCTTTTTTCTTTTTGTGACTGAGTTTTTGGGTCGAGATATTTAGGAACTAGGTCAGACCCATATCGTCTCTACTGGAGTGAAGGTACCTTACCTGGCCTTTGCCAATAATATGATAATTTTTACTCGCTGCTCGGATTCTTGCCTGGTGGCTTTGCGGGATTTCTTATTGTTTTACCAAAAACATTCGGGACAGAAAGTAAACGTGAGTAAGTGCGTTTCTGGGGTTTTCAAGAATGTCTTCGGAGCAAACCAGTTTAGTTGAATCGGTTTTAGGCTTTTCTAAACAGTCGTTTTCGATGAAATATTTAGGGATTTCTTTGGTTCTTGGTCAATTAGGTATGACGCTTTTAAATGGCCACCTAGCAAAATTCTGTGTTTGGTTATTTCACTGAAATTTGAAGTTACTAATCATCAGTGGCAGGATTATTCTGCTTATGCATGTGCTTGGTTTGCTCCCTCTGTATATGTTACAAGCCGTTTGCCCCCTAAAGCCTGTCTTGGTCGTTCTGGGTAGGATATATAATTTTTTCTTGTGGGACTCAAACGTGGAAATGAAGTGTTTACATTGGGCAGCTTGAAAAAAGTTATGCTCGGTTCAAGAAGATGTTTTGAGAGTTTGGTCCTTTTCTGATATTGCTTGGGCCTTCGCGTGCAATTCGTGGTGGAGTCTATGTAAAAAGGAGTCAAGTCAAGCGAATTTTATGCATGCAAAATATATTAAGAATCGTCACCCCTCTTTGGTGATGATTGATCATTCTCCAGCCTCCTGGCGGCGTCTGCTTGATGTTAGGGAGTTTGTGGAGTTGCGCATTCGATGGAGTCTAGGTAAGGGCATGGTTGATTTCTAACATGATATTTGATATGGTCAAGTGTCATTGGCAACAGAGTTGGGAGTGTACAATCCCCCGCATTTTCTGATAAGGGAATTCTATACCAATCATGGTTGGAATGTGTCTCGGCTCAAGCAATGGGTTCCGAGCCTCATTGTGCAGCACATTACTCAGGTCCAGTTTTATCTAGATCAAGATGATTTCTAGGTAAGGGCATGGTTAATTTCTAACATGATATTTGATATGGTCAAGTGTCATTGGCAATAAAGTTGGGAGTGTACAATCCCGCGCATTTTCTGATAGGGGAATTCTATATCAGTCATGGTTGAAACATGTCTCGGCTCAAGCAATGGGTTTCGAGCCTCATTGTGCAGCACATCACTCAGGTCCAATTTTATCTAGATCAAGATGATTTCATGGTCTGGCTTCCATCCCACACAAGAAATTTTATGGTAGCTTTAGCATGGGGGAAAATTTGTCAGAAGTGAAAATTCTTAATAGATCAATATGTGTGGAGTTCGTTAGTTCCGTTAAAGATCTCATTTTTTGTGTGGCAACTCTTGAGAAGGTGGCTTCTGCTTGATGGTATTCTACAGAGGAAGGGCCTAGCATTGGACTCTATGTGTAATTGCTGCAGATCGGCACCAGAATCTGCAAGTCATCTTTTTCTCCATGGTCCAGTGGCAAGGGGTGTACGGCAGCATTTTTCCGAAATATTTGGGATGCTTCCCGGCAATGTTTCTAGTGTTTCTTCTCTGTTAAGCCATTGGTTCCTCTCCCACCCCAAAGTGTCAGTCTCACATATATGAGTCTTGATTCCTTTGTTGATTCTGTGATTTTTATGGAAGGGCAGGAATTCAGCCCAGTTTCAGCCGTGCTCCTTCACCCCAAATCGGTGATCTTTCATATTGAGAACTATATTAGTCAAATGGAGAAAGTAGGTTTGTTTACATCAAGTTACTCTTTTGGTGATAAAGATTGTCTGTGGGTGGGGTTTGGGAGGGCGCGGCGGCGAAGGCTGCGTATCGAGCTTGGGATGGCTCAAATTAAACTCTGATGCAAGTGTGGCGGACGACTCAATAGCTGGAGAAGGATTGCTGTGCAATCCTCAAGGACAAATGGTTTTTTGCGTGCTATAAGGAATTCGGGGACTTGGATGTGTTGTCAGCTGAAGCTGCTTCACTACTTGCAGGATTACGTTTCTACGATGATAAGGGCTTTAGCTTGTTAGTTGTGGAATCGGAATCTCAGGTTCTTGTTGAGTTGGTTCACTCTGAGGCGTTGTCTAACGGCCATTTTGCAACACTCTGCGTGAGATCCGACATTTCCTTAACAAGCTCAGCGGGTCATTGAGTCATTTGTATAGAAAAACAAATGCGGTAACTGATACTTTGGCTTCCTTGAACTTGGGAAATAAAAAATATTAGGAGACATTGACAGTTCTTCCTGCTAAGGTTCAAGCGTTGGTGCACTCTACTTGTCTTCAAATACCCATAGTTAGGATGGAGTTAACGTGACAATTGTTCTTAGCTCTTTGTTATATTTCTTTTCTGATGTTTTTTTTTCTTAGCTCTTTCTTTTTTTATATCAAAAATTATAATTATGAAAATGTATAATGATAAAAACCATTATTTATATAAGTCCAACTTATTTTAGATTAAATAGTCTAATTTCTAAACTAGGAAAGGGTCCTATAAAATTCATACCTCACACATCAAATAATTCTACCTCTATGAAATTGGTTAAGGGCATTCCATTCTTCATAGAGATGTTGTCAGCTCTTTGACATGTATCCCTAGCATCTCGATATATGGAAGGCCAATACAATGCTGATCGCCAAACTTTAGCTATCATTTTGGATGTACTAAATTGTCCACCAATTTCTAAATCATGGCAACGACACAAAATGCTACTCACATCTTTCTTGGAAATACATCGTCTAATCATTCTATCTACGCAATGCTTGTAAAGTAATGGCTCTTTCCAAAAATAGTTTTTGGCATTATGGAAAAACTTCTTCCTTTGGTGATATGTTAAATACTTTGAAATCACTCCACTTGCCAAGTAGTTTGCAATGTCGGTGTACCGTGGTGACTTGCTGAGAACCAACAGGAATTCATCAGGGAAACTCTTTTTAACGAGAATTTGATCTTCGTTTGGGATATATTCAAAGTATGACAAGTGATATACCACCAAGTTTTTCAATCCCTTTTTATCTTTGATCTCTAAATCAATTCTTGCAATAACCAAATCCAATATATTAGTTGAGATTGGGCATCCTTCTTACTCAATAAACATTTAAGAGCTATGTGGTTGGTATAAATAATGACTTTAGATTCTACTAAGTAGGATCTAAATTTGTCTAATGCAAATATAATTGCAAGAAATTGTTTTCTCCATTGTTGTATAGTTGATTTGGGCCCTGTTGAGTGTCCCACTGCATAGTAAATCACGTGTATTCTCCCCCTATGTTTTTGCCTAAGAACTACCCTCATAGTGAAGTCACTAGCATCGCACTTTAATTCAAATGACAAACTCCAATCTGGCGATGCTATAATTGGTGTGAACTGAACTCCTTTTCAACCTGTTGAAAGTAAGCAAGCAATTATCATCAAAGTTAAAAGAGATATCCTTAACAAGTAAATCACATAATGGCTTAATTATTTTGAAGAAATCTTTGATGAATCATTGGTAAAATCCCACGTATCCAGGAAAATTCCAGATTTCCATTATATTGTTGGGTGGAGGCATCCTCTTAACAACTCCAATCTTCACCTTATCTATTTCAATTCCCTTACATAAGATTTTATGCCCTAGGACAATTCCTTCTCGTATAATGAAATGACATTTTTTTTCAATTGAGGACCAAATTATCTTCTCGCAACTGCAAGATCAAATCCAAATTAGTCAAATAATTGTCAAAAGTTGAACTAAAGACAGAAAAGTTATTCATAAATATTTTTATTATTTTCTCAATGTATTCTGAGAAAATGGCCATCATGCAGCGCTGAAATTTGCTTGGAGCATTATACAAGCCAAAAGGCATCTGTCTAAATGCAAACATACCATATGGATATGTAAAAGTGGTCTTTTCTTGATCTTCCAGAGCAATCACAATCTAATTATAACTTAAAAATCCATCAAGAAAGCTTTAAAATTCATAACTAGTCAATTTCTCCAAAATTTGATCAAGAAAAGATTATGAAAAGTGGTTCTTCCTCATGGCAGAATTTAATTTTCTATAATCTATGCACACCCTCCATCATACCATAATTCTAGAGGGAATCATCTCATTATTTTTACCTTAAACTATAGTGATTTCACCTTTTTTAGGCATTACATATATCAACCTTATCCGTACACTGTCAAAAATAGAAAAAATTATACCTACGTCAAGGCATTTAAGAATCTCTAATGTTACCACCTCCTTTATGTTTGGGTTTGTCCTTCATTATGTTTCCACTACCAATTTGCAATCTTTCATTAGGATCTGATGCATATAAATAGTGGGGCTAATTCCCTTAATGTTAGAGATAGTCCATCCTACTACTCTTAGATGCTTCCTTACAACGCGCAAAAGTTTCTCATCACTTAGATCTGTATTCATAATAAATGATAATGTATCATGATTACCAATAAATGTATATCTAAGATGAGTAAGCAATGGTTTGAACTCAAGTTTTAAAACTTTCTCGTAGAAAGGTGGTTGATGTCCTTTGTTTTGCTCTAATCTTTCATACATCTTTTCTTATACGAGACTTGGATATCTAAATACTGGATCATCTCTTGCACATCTTCAAAACCTTTCTTATTAATACTTGGATCACTTAAACAAAATTCAAGAGTATCATAGTTAGTTTTAGCATGCTAAAACTCTTGAGTTAATTACTCAATCACACAAATAGCATTGACATGATCAGTGACGGAATGGTATATTTCCATATCACTCAAGTTGAACTCCACCTCCTCACCTCCAATTTGGAATTTAAACTTGGCATGTTTCATATCAATTATTGTACTTGTAATCACCAAAAATGACTTACCAAAAGTAATCGATATATTTACATCTTCTTCCATATTCAACGCTAAATGCATAGAAATAATAAAATTTTGAACCATAATCAAAACATTTTTCAATACTCCCATTGGATACCTAATGAAACTATCGGTAAGTTGCAAAATGATGTTAGGCTACGTTTGGTTCTACAGAATTAGAATTGAATTAGAATTGAAATTCTATAGAATTGGAATTCTATGAATTGGAATTCCAAATCATTTCAATTCTTTCGTTTGGGAAATGTATAGAATTGATACGGAATTTATTTGAAATTCCAAATTCTTTGTTTGTATGAGAGAAGAATTCATTAGGAATTAGAATTGTTTTCATGAAACATTTGCTTACATAAAATTTTTCTTTTTTTTTCTTTTTTATATAATAATTTCTTTTTTTCTTACATTTAGCTAATTTTTACTAAAGATTTAAAAGAAAGAACCAATTTGTGCCTTTAATAATTTATTTTTTCCCACTCTCATATCAATTTCTTTGGTGAACATTTCCAGATGGTATAGATATTGGCATCCAACCAAAATTGGACCTCACCCCCTTAAAAGTAAATCCCCAATGACAGTAGCATATTTCTTAAAACATGGTAGAATATTGGACAGTGAATTAGTCACTAATTAACTCAAATAGTACGTTTGTAAAACAATTTAATTAACATTCTCAACAAATAAATTCAGTTTACTTGACAGACAAAGGAAACAATCTCAATTACTTTCCAGAAGCAACAAAAAAGGAAGACCCCAAAGCATACAGCTCTGCTCCCCAACTAAAGACCCTACAGCAAGCTCCATGGTATGACACATCCAGCACTTAGAATGCTGGTCCATAAGTCAATACCTTAAGTACCTAGATATGAAGAACATCAGATATTGGTGAATACCATGGATAATGCAAACAAATTTCAGCATCTCAACAGCAAGCTACGTCTCACACAAGTAGGTTTATTCTTCCAAAGGCACAGGACTGACTGACAAATAAAGATCTCAGACATTCTTAGCAGAGTTTATGAATTCAACTAAGCAGGACGGCGAAAATCAATCAAGAACTTTTCCTATTTGTTCCATATGTTCTTCATTTTCTTAAAAATAAATGACAAGAAAATGACAAAAGAACTCATCAGAATTTAAAAAGTCATGGATACACGATGGAGTAGTAACAACTTTTACTTGCTCTACTTGGGCTTCCAGCAATCAGCTCAACTTCTTCTACAAAAACAACTTCAACTGGAGATTACCCAAAAAAAAATCAATTACCAATGTGCATCAATAGCCAATCCTTTTTTAAGTCATCTCCGAGACCAGAAAAAGTGTCATACTTTGTCCTGTCATTCATAAGTAAGTCAATACCCTTCAACAATTGAAATCTATCCAATTCAATTTTAGATAACTCGTCTTCCACCATTTTTGTTGTAACTTTTGAGCATTCTGAATTTAAGTACTTATCCAGTGAATCTGCCATTCGTCCCAACACTTTGTAAAGTACTTGAGAGCTCGTTAGTTTTCTCTTTGTGCCACGATCATTTGTTGAAGATGAAGCTTTTGATTTTGACCGTTGTCGAGCTAGCAGTGCATTCATAACTTCATCTTCTAAAGATCGTGAATCAGTCTCAAATGATTCCTCTACATTAGCAGACTCTTCAACTTCAGTTTCAACATTAGCCTCAAAAACAGTTTGGGCACCCTCTCCATTTGCACGATCTTGTGAAAACAGTGTACAGATATCCTCCCAATTTTCAACCACAATTTTTTTTCTATAAGGAAGAATTTTTGGATTCTCACTTACTCGAGCATTCCATACATCCTCATCACGAACATCAATTCTACCTCTAGAGTAGTCCCATATTATCGCAGACCCAGAGTTACATGACTGGAGCAGTGGGTATAGGATGTCATAGTGTTTCTCCCATGTCTTGAAACGAGATAAAATATTAGCCTTTGTCACAGATATATTGAGCTTATCGAATAAAGCATTCATTACTACGGTGTAGGCTGCTGTCTTCCATGCACATTTACCATCCAATTTGTTTCCTTGGTTCATTTGGTCAATAAAACAGGTGCCCATTACACGATCCATTTCAGGAGTCCAAGTGAAATACCCTTTGCCTTTCCCTTTTGACTGAGATGTTGCTTCAGATGCCATATCTAAGGCAAATATGCACCAGAAAAACATCACAATGTCATGTTCTTAAAAATAGATTCAACAGCCACTGCATTATAGAACTAAAAGTGAGAGGCAAATATGCACCAGAAAAATCCATACATATGTTAAATGAAGAACTTATGATGACTTATTTGGACGGAACCTTTTTGCAAAAGCAATTTGGAGATGTTGCTAAGATCATCACTTATGTGCACAAAATAGTTTGGAGATGTCCTAAACTTATTCTGGTGACTTAAAGCTTCTACTGGTAAGGATTTTCCAGCACACTGCAACAAAAGAAAGAAACAGAAAAGTCCCGACAAAGCTTTCTTTCTAGAAACAAGACTACATTGTGGAGCCTCCGGTTCCAATTTCTGTCACCAATCAAACTGGAAGTCAGTAATGACCCCTGTATTTTGAATTCCATATCCATTCAAGCAGTAGTATGATGTCGTTCATTTTCCCCCAAAAAGAGACCATATATATCAAAGAGCTCAAGTGAACATCGACAGAAAGAGAGATTACTAAATCACTCAAAATGCAGAAGACAAAGGATAAGTCAGTAGAAAGTGGATTTAAGTGCTCAAAGCATGCCAAACATCCAAGCTGCAGGCAAAAATCAAATTTTCACTTAATGACCTTCATGCATATGTGAATTAACAACTTCAAAGAAGTCTCAAGCACCAGTTAAAACATAAAAGACCTTGGTAATTGCTGGTAAAACTATTTTAGCATACATCTATATATCAAGGTTCTCCAAATTCACTACATTATCTAACATGTACAATAAACGATAACAGTAATCTATGCGTCCTCAGCATCACTCATGCTTGGACGAGTATCAATATAGAATTCTGAGTCCAAACCATCCATGATCCTTCCTCTGTTTACCAACATGTAGATGTACCGGCTTTGTCAAATTGGGCACCAAATTTGACAACATTGTGGAGCCTCCGGTTCCAATTTCTTTCCTTTAATGTTTAAATGGTTGAGGGAGTAATGACAAAATTTCAGTAACCTAATGCCAATTCCTAAAAGTACATGGTAAACTGAATCTGATTTTTTGTATTTTCCACACCTTCTTCCTATCTTCCATTTTGGACCCAAAGCATTTGGTTCGATGTAAGTTTTTAAGTTTATATATGTGACCATGTAACATAAGAAGTTCTCAACAAAATTTTTGATGAGGTATGCCTCCCTTACAGAATGAAATCATAAAACAGTCTAGTCTAAATGTTAGAAAATACTCTTGTTGCAGGCAGCATAAAAGTGATTTGATCAGTTTCTGGACCAATTTCCTTCTTCTTTTTCTTCCAAGTAAGATAAAATACTAATCTACTCCTCCTCTTACACTCTGTGCATCCAAGTAAGTTATGAAAAACCTAGCGAAGGGCAAACTTACCACCGAAACCATGCACTAATAAACTAAACTTTATGAATGGCAGAGGCAAACATCAAGGCAAGACTCGAGCCATTGAAATCATGCAAGGCCATCAAAAACAAAAATGCCATCCCAGGGACTTCCACCCCATCCAAATTACCAAAGCAGGTAGTAAGTACTGAAGTAAGGTGAGAGGGCCGATTCACTGGTACGATCTGAGAGACATCAAATCACTGGCCATCAGAGCACGAAAGGGGCATAGCCGTTAGAGTCAAAGAAATTCAGAATTCAATATTCAATGCTGCAAAGTTAAAAATCGAAGGCAAAGGAGAGCTTTTAGTTGTTACCTTCCGGACTGAAGAACCCAGTTCGGAGCAGTCTTGCGATTGCTGAAGTGATGGGTAGATGCGTGGCAGAGCGATGCCGGAGACGGTGGTGGAAGAGACAAAATGTTAGGGTGGCGGTGAAGGGGATGACGCACAGAAGAAGCACTTGCGGTTGAGGAAAAGTGACTAATTAGATCGCGAGAGAGGGCTGCTCAAATAGTTGACCCGATTTTAATTTTTTACCCATTAGGATCCGCGTACTAACCCGAATAGGAGGTGAAATTATGGAATTGGAATTGTAATTCTTAGGTCCTACCAAAGAATTGAATTTGTGGAATTGATGGCTCGTAGAATTCAAATTGAATTCTAATTCTCTGGCATTGCCGGTGTCCAAACTAAAGAATTGGAATTGGAACCCCAATTCCAATTCTAAACCCCAATTCTATGGGGAACCAAACGAACCCTTAGTATATTTAAACTCACTTAACCCCAATTGTCTTGCTAAGATACAGTTGCATCAAGGTTACATAATGTTTTAGAAAATTCAATACTACAAACTATGCAAGGGATAGAAAAACTACCCGGATCCTTTAATTTAGATGGCAATTTATTTTGATTAATAGCACTGCATTCTTCTATCAATGCTATAGTTTCATAATCCTCTAACTTCCTTTTGCTCGTCATGATCTCCTTGAGAGAATTTTCATAGGAGGGAATCTACAAAATGGAATGTTAATATGTAATTAATGGAAAACATTGTATAAGGTTTTCAAATTCTTTATCATTCTTGGCTTTCTTCAATTTTTAGGAAAAGTCACTAGTGGTGGTATAGGAATAGTCTCGAATAGTGAAGTTTCATGAAATTTCTCTTTCATTATGCCTATTTCGTCTTTGCCTTCCCCTACACTCTCACCTCTAGCATTAACTTCTTCATTCTTACTCTCTTTCTCCTTCTCAACAATAGGAGAGTCACTTATTTGCCAATCACTTCTAAGAGTTATTGTTTTGACATGCTTCTTCGGGTTTGTTTTGATTTTGCTAGGTAACTCTCCTAGATTCCTAGAATGCAAGGCTCTAGCTAGTCGACTTATTTGGACCTTAACGTTTCTATACATTATAGTAAGTTGGTCCAATCTTCCCTTAATCCTCTCAAATTTTTCAGAAATTGCACTAACCCACCTATCAATTTTGTCCTTTAAAGTATTAGCTAGTTTCTCTATAGTAAACTCCCAAGTAGGTTTAATCTCCATATCCATAGGTCTAGGTTGAAAACATGGTGAATTTTGCGGCCGTTGTTGGTTCGCTTGGTCATTCCATCTAAAATTTGGATAATTTTTCCATTCTAGATTGTATATGTTCAAGTAAGGATTGTTTTGTGGAAGCTAATTATAATTGCTAACAAATTGCATCTGTTCATTTGCACAACTGAAATCATCATGATTTTCTCCACACACACATTACAATAAGCTACATTAGTATGTAAACTCAAATTATAACCAACATTAGTCACACGTGCATTCAATATCTTTATCACATTATCCATTTTGGCATTCAACAAATTGAGACTATTAAGTTCAAACATACCTGTCACTTTTCTAGTATTACCTCTCTTATTAGCCTATTAATAATTATTTTTGCCCATTTTTTCAATTAATTCATGGGATTGGTCAATTGATTTACCCATCAATACTGCTCTGACTGCAGCATCCACATGAGTTTTTATAGTGAAGTTCAATCTATTATAGAATATCTGCACAATGAATCAAAAAGACTGTGATGTGGACATTTTTGTTGTAACACCCTAAATTGCTCCCATGCTTCATACAAAGATTCTTCCTCTTACGGATAAAAACTAATTATATTTATACTTAACTTAGCAGTATTTGTTGGTGAAAAATATTTGTTTAAGAATGAACGAGACAAATCAGTTCAACTAGTAAAAGTATTAGGTGGATGCTGTGAGAACTTGAAAATTCACCTATATTTTTTCTTACAATTCTCTTTTATTCTGAATAAGTTAATTTATAAATTCTTTACTACTAATTTACTCCCTCAATAGTTGCAATAAATAATAGAATCGAGAGTTTTACTTTTACTTTATAGTTAGAGTAAACTAGGATTATTGTACATTTTGGTAGTGGGATCAGTTGGTGAGGTGTGTGTACTAAAATTGGTGGATAAGAGCGAGTTTTAAAAAAGAAAAAGTGTGTGATTAGAAGTGCTAAAAATAAGTTAGTGCATCATAAGTTAAAACAAAAATATAAGAGAGTTAAAGAAGTAGGCTTGAACCGACGAGCGCCGTTTATTACCGGTTGAGTACACCACTTGACCAATACTTTCTTATCTTAATCTTCTTGATTTTATTTCATTTAATCCTCCCTAAATTAAACCTAAAGCCAGCCAAAATTATTAACTAAGAAAAGGATAGAAAAGAAAAAAAAGAGGAAAAACTTGGTCTTGCCAAGTGTCAATGATCCAAGACAACTTTCTTTCTTTTTATCTTTCTTTTGGACCAATTTTGCTTCATTTCTTTCTTGGCTTGGCCGAACCCTTGGAGAGGAAAAGAAAGGAGAAAAACTTCCATTTTCACCTTTATTCTTGGCTTGTTTAAGTTAGAATCACAAAACTAAACCGAACAAACTAGCAATAAGGAAGCAAGGAAACTTGTAACGGAGAGTTTTTGGAGAGGAAGTCTTGGTTCTTCACTTTTTTCAAGGTGTTGAAGGTATAAAATGAACAACTTTCTTTCTCTTTCTTATTCTTGCAAGTTATGGTGAAAATGACTTGAAACTTGAAATTTTATGGATGATAATCTAGATTTGGGAAAGATTAGTGAAATTTCAGCCTAGAGTTATGATTTTCAACCTTAATTTATGTTATTTATCCATAATATGTTGGTATTGAGTTTGGCTATGGACTTGTGAGGTGATTGGTAACTTTATTGTGACTTTTTAGCTTTAAAATAGGAAATTTCAGCTTTATTATAGATTTTCCAGCTTTGCTATTGTGATGTATATATGCTAGAAGTGAGATTTAATTGGATGATTTTATGGTTAGTATGAGAACCGAATTTACCTCATTACTTGTAGTGTTGATTTGGGCTGATTTGAGAAGAAAATATAACCTTGAAAATGGATGAAAAATTAGGGAAACACAAAGGAAGCACTGTCTGTTTTATTTCTTGAAGTTCAAGCGATTGAAATCGGAACTTGAGCGGTGATTCTTGGTTGAACTGAATTTAGAATTGTTTAGGATATTTGAATTTTCCTTAGTAGGGATGTATAAGCTGAAATTTTTTACCAAAATCTAAATATTTTATAAGGAGAAAGTAAGGACTACTTTAAACACGATTTTCTAGTTTCTTATACCAAGTTGTGAATTTAAAAGTTTTAAACACTTTTTTATCAAAACCAAAAGAGCGAGCATGAATTTTCTAGGGTTTGATAAGTAAAATGAGTAATACTCAAATGAGTTTTATTTACTTAGTTTTCTTTACGAGAAACTCCTATATTTTGAAATCCTAATTGATTGCAAACTATTAAACAGTATTTTATTGCAGATTTAGACTCCAACCAAGGAATTGAACCTTGGTTTTGGAAAGCAATAAATCATTGGTGAGTATTTTCAAGTGCATGTTTACTTATTATTTGAATTGTAAGGATCGAAAACAACCAAGTGAAAGAGATAAATAATGTAAAGATCACAAACATAACAATAAAAAAATAAAAAAGGAAAGAATTGCAAATCAATTAAATACCCAACTCCTCTTGAGCTTGTAGATAAATTCAAATAAGCTTCTTCAAATTGATGAATCACAATCACTCTTGTGTACAACAAAAGGATCACCTCCTCCTTGCCCCGAACTCCACTCGATCAAGTTAGGATGTTTTACTATTCCTCAGGACAACCTCACAGAGGTGCACTCATGAAGTATTCACTCACAAATGAAAAGATTACAATGAATCTCACACCACTAAGACAACAAATCTTCCTTTAAGAGTATTTTCTCACTAAAATCACTCTAGATCTTTTGTATTTTCAGTGTGTCAAAATTATTTGAAATATCTGACCAATCACTATTTATATAAGATCAAGAAAGTGCTTCATTAATGCTTCCAACGGATAAAAAGTAGCTGAACAGTCAACTAGCCGTTGCAGTATCGGACGTCCGGTACTCCTGTTTTTTGCGTCCGACAGCAGGCAGCGAGTTTGAAAAATTTACTTCAATTCTATCGGACGTCCAGTGCAAGCTCTTTGTGGGTCCGACAGCAAACAAAGAGATTTGAGAAATCATCTTGTTTCTATCGGACATCTGGTGGAGACATATTCAGCGTCCGATGGTTTCGTCGACTTCGAAAGATCCTATCGGACGTCCGAAGCATGCGTCCGAAGTTGTGCAATGATTATCGGACGCCCGATCCAAGCGTCCGACAGCTTTCAACAGTCTTTGTCCCTTTCAATTGCACTTGATTTTTGAATCTGATTTGCTTTACAACTGAAAATATTTCTCGAAAAGATATTAGAATTATCCATTGTTTTGTAAACATCAAAAGATAGGGACCAAGGTCAACATTCTCTCCTATTTTGATGATGACAAAATAATGAATGGAAGAAAGAAAAAATTTTGCATATGAGTATAAACTCCCCCTCACTTAATGCATCAAAAAATTTTATAAATTCATAACAACTCCCCCTTTTACATAGCATCTATTTCTCCCCCTTTTTGTCATTATAAAACTCCAATAATATTCAAAAATATCAAGGAAAAACTCAGTTCAAAATATCATAAACATCAAAAGAAAATTATAAAAAACAAGATTCATGTCATTGAACATCAATCATGCATTGAACAAGAATCTCATCAATCTTATCATATCTACTATTTGTTAGAGTTAGTATCATGTCTAATTATCTACATGCATTTCATGCATCTTCTTATGTTTTTCCTCACATAACAATCACTTTTCATGTGACTTTTTTGACAATAAAAATTACACATAACTAAAGAGTTATTCACATGAACGGGTTTAATAAATCTGACTTGCCTTTTCCTATGGATAGCAAACTCATTTGCATTTTGATTTAGTCTTATCTGATGAGTGCCAAAATGAGATTTTGATTTATTACTTTGAAAACAGTCTTATTTTTTATATTGGAGCAACTCATTTAAATTATCAATTTTTCTTTTCAAATCACTTTGTTCCTTTTTGAATATTTCACAAAATTTTATTTTTCTATCAAACTCAAAGTGTAAAACAGTCTCACTATTTTTGAAGTAATCATTTTCAGCTTTCAACTTTTTATTTTGTTGAAAAAGATTTGCATTATTTCGAAACAAAAAACTAATTTTCTGTTTTAACTCTTTGTTTCTAGCATAGAATTCTTTTAAACTATCATGTAATTTTATAATGAAAGATTCAAGATCATCATCAGTTTCATCATCACTTTCAAATTGAGAGTTACAAGTTGTTACCTCATTATCTACAATGGCCATGAAAGTCAATTGAGTAGATTCCTCTTTCTCTTCACTTTCATCATCGGAGTTGCACTCATTCCATGTGAATTGAAAGTTGTTGAATCTTGATTTTCTTTCTTCTTTCTTGTTCATCATTGGACACTCACTTGCGTAGTGTCCAGATTGGCCGCATTCAAATCATTTGTCACCTTACTTTTTGTTGGTCTCATATCTTCCTTTGTTTCTTGCATTGTTGAATTGATTAGAATTTAAATTGCTAGGTCCTCCTCTTCTAAATCTCTTTTTGTTGAGAATTCTCTTTAAATTTCTTGTGATGAGAGCAAGATCACTGTCATCAATTTTCGCATCTTCTTCATCTAGGGAGGCAGAATCATGCTCATCTTGAAATGCCTTTAGAGCAATGCTCCTTCTTACTTTCGCATCCTTTTCCTCTTGTACTTTGGACTTAAGTTTCAACTCATAAGAGATTAGAGAATTAATAAGAGATTCAATAGGCATAGTATTCAAATCTTTAGCCTCCTCAATAGCAGTCACTTTATTTTCCCAATCTTTAGACAGAGCATTCAAGATTTTCTGTTTTTCTCTCCCAAAGTATATTCTTTTTCTAGAACCTCTAAACCTTTAATAAGATCATTGAATCTACAATACATTTGATCAATGTTTTCATGAGATTTCATCTTAAAAGATTCATACTTTGTAATTAGAATGGACTTCTTTTGTTCTCTAACATTCTCACCGCCTTCATGAATTTCTCTCAATTTATCCCAAATTTCCTTAGCTGACTTGCAATTTTTGACTCTAATAGATTTATTTGAGTCTAAAGTATAATATAACACATTTATGACTTTAGCATTTAAGGTGAGATGAGGTCTATCCATAGTAGTCAGTTCATTTCTTGTTTTTGGTCTAGATCTATGAGTATTTTCATCTATAAGAGAGGCATCATATGGATCTTCAATAATAATAAACCACAATTCAATGTCAATAAATTGTAAAAAAATAATCATTCTTTCTTTCCAACTCACATAATTTGACCCATTAAACATCGGTGGTCTAATGACAGAATGTCCTTCAAAAAATATAGCATTATTGGCTGTCATTTTTACTCTCAAGCCGATTGAACTTAATCTCTAGGAGACCAAGCGCTGATACCAATTGTAAGGATCGAACACAACCAAGTGGAAGAGATAAACAATGTAAAAATCACAAACGTAACAATAAGAAAATAAAAAAGGAAAGAATTGCAAACCAATTAACTACCCAACTCCTCTTGAGTTTGTAGATAAATTTAAATAAATTTCTTCAAATTGATGAATCACAATCACTCTTGTGTACAAAGGAATGTTCACTTTCTCCTTGCCCCGAACTCCACTTAGTCAAGTTAGGACGTTTTACTATCCCTCAAAATAACCTCACAGAGCTACACTCATGAAGTATTCACTCACAAATGAAAAGTTTACAATGAATCTCACACCACTAAGACTACAAATCTTCCTTTAAAAGTATTTTCTCACTAAAATCACTCTAGATCTTTTGTATCTTCAATGTGTCAAAATTATTTGAAGTGTCTGACCAATCACTATTTATATAGGATCAAAAAAGTATCTCATTAATGCTTCCAACGAATAGAAATTAGATGAACAGTCAACTAGCCGTTGAGTATCGGATGTCCGGTACTTCTGTTTTTTGCGTCCGACAGCAGTCAGTGAGTTTGAGAAATTTTCTTCAATTCAATCGGACGTCCGGTGCAAGCTCTTTGTGCTTCCGACAGCAAACAAATAGATTTGAGAAATCATCTTGTTTCTATCGGACGTCTGGTGGAGACATATTCAGCGTCCGATGGTTTCGTTGACTTCGAAGGATCCTATCAGACGTCCGAAGTTGTGCAATGATTATCGGACGTCCGATCCAAGCGTCCGACAGCTGTCAACAGTCTTTGTCCCTTTCAATTGCATTTGATTTTTGAATCTGATTTGCTTTACAACTGAAAATATTTCTTGAAAAAATATTAGAATTATCCAGTTTTGTAAACATCAAAAGATAAGGACCAAGGTCAACATTCTCTCCTATTTTGATGATGACAAAACAATGAATGGAAGAAAAAAAAAATTTTGCATATGAGTATAAACTCCCCCTCACTCAATGCATCAAAATATTTTATAAACTCAGAACAACTCCCCCTTTCACATAGCATCTATTTCTCCCCCTTTTTGTCATTATAAAACTTCAATAATATTCAAAAATATCAAGGAAAAATCAGTTCAAAATATCATAAACATCAAAAGAATATTATAAAAAACAAGAATCATGTCATTGAACATCAATCATGCATTGAACAAGAATCTCATCAATCTTATCATATCTACTATTTGTTAGAGTTAGTATCATGTCTAACTATCCACATGCATTTCATGCCTCTTCTTATATTTTTCCTCACATAACAATCACTTTTCATGTGACCTTTTTGACAACAAAAATTACACTTAACCAAAGAGTTATTCACATGAACGGGTTTAATAAATTTGACTTGTCTTTTCCTATGGATAGCAAATTCATTTACATTTTGATTCAGTCTTATCTGATGCCAAAATGAGATTTTGATTTATTATTTTAAAAACAGTCTTATTTTTTATATTGGAGTAACTCATTTAAATTATCCATTCTTCTTTTCAAACCACTTTGTTTCTTTTTGAACATTTCACAAATTTTTATTTTTCTATCAAACTCAAAGTGTAAAACAGTCTCACTGTTTTTTGAAGTAATCATTTTCAACTTTCAACTTTTTATTTTGTTAAAAAAGATTTGCATTATCTCGAAACTAAAAACTAATTTTCTGTTTTAACATCTTGTTTCTAGCATAGGATTCTTTCAAATTATCATGTAATTTTATAATGAAAGATTCAAGATCATCATCAATTTCATCATCACTTTCAAATTGAGAGTTACAAGTTGTTATCTCATCATCTCCAATGACCATGAAAGTCAATTGATCAGATTCTTCTTTCTCTTCATTTTCACCATCGGAGTTGCACTTATTTCATGTGAATTGAAAGTTGTTGAATCTTGATTTTCTTCCTTCTTTCTTCTTCATCATTGGACACTCACTTGCGTAGTGTCCAGGTTGATCGCATTCAAAATATTTGTCACCTTGCTTTTTATTGGTCTCATATCTTCCTTTATTTCTTGCATTGTTGAATTAATTAGAATTTGAATTGCTAGGTCCTACTCTTCTAAATTTCTTTTTGTTGAGAATCCTCTTGAAATTTCTTGTAATGAGAGCAAGATCACTGTCATCAATTTCCGCATCTTCTTCATCTAGGGAGGCAGAATCATGCTCATCTTGAAATGCCTTTAGAGCAATGCTCCTTCTTACTTTCGTATCCTCTTTCTCTTGTACTTTGGATTTAAGTTTCAACTCATAAGAGGTTAGAGAATTAATAAGAGATTCAATAGACATAGTATTCAAATCTTTAGCATCCTCAATAGCAGTCACTTTATTTTCCCAATCTTTAGACAGTGCATTCAAGATTTTCTGTTTTTCTCTCCTAAAGTATATTCTTTTTCCAGAATCTCTAAATCTTTAATAAGATCATTGAATCTACAATACATTTGATCAATATTTTCATGAGCTTCCATCTTAAAGGATTCATACTTTGTAACTAGAATTAATTTCTTTTGTTCTCTAACATTCTCACCGCCTTCATGAATTTCTCTCAATTTATCCCAAATTTCCTTGGATGACTTGCAGCTTTTGACTCTAATAGATTCATTTGAATCTAAAGTACAATATAACACATTTATGACTTTAGCATTTAAGATGATATGAGCTCTATCCATAGCAGTCAGTTCAATTCTTGTTTTTGGTCTAGATCTATTAGTATTTTCATCTATAAGAGAGGCATCATATGGATCTTCACTAATAATAAACCACAATTCAATGTCAATAGATTGCAAAAAGATAATCATTCATTCTTTCCAACTCACATAATTTGACCCATTAAACATCGGTGGTCTAATGACAGAATGTGCTTAAAAAAATATAGCATTATTGGTTATCATTTTTACTCCCAAGTTTATTGAGATTAATCTCTAAGAGACCAAACTCTGATACCAATTGTAAGGATCGAAGACAACCAAGTGGAAGAGATAAACAATGTAAAGATCACAAACGTAACAATAAGAAAATAAAAAAGGAAAGAATTGCAAACCAATTAAATACCCAACTCCTCTTGAGCTTGTAGATAAATTCAAATAAGATTCTTCAAATTGATGAATCACAATCACTCTTGTGTACAAAGAAAGGATCACCTCCTCCTTGCCCCGAATCCACTCGGTCAAGTTAGGACGTTTTATTATCCCTCAAGACAACCTCACAGAGCTACACTCATGAAGTATTCACTCACAAATGAAAAGATTACAATGAATCTCACACCACTAAGACAACAAATCTTCCTTTAAGAGTATTTTCTCACTAAAATCACTCTAGATCTTTTATATTTTCTGTGTGTCAAAGTTATTTGAAGTATCTGACCAATCACTATTTATATAGGATCAAGAAAGTATTTCATTAATGCTTCCAACGGATAGAAAGTAGTTGAACAGTCAACTAGCCGTTGCAGTATCGGACGTCCGGTACTCCTGTTTTTTGCGTCCAACAGCAGGCAGTGAGTTTGAGAAATTTTTTTCAATTCTATCGGATGTCCGGTGCAAGCTCTTCGTGGGTCCGACAGCAAATAAAGAGATTTGAGAAATCATCTTGTTTCTATCGGACGTCTGGTGGAGACATATTCAGCGTCCGATAGTTTCGTCGACTTCGAAGGATCCTATCGGACGTCCGAAGCATACGTCCGAAGTTGTGCAATGATTATCGGACGTCCGATCCAAGCGTCCGACAGCTGTCAACAGTCTTTGTCCCTTTCAATTGCATTTGATTTTTGAATCTGATTTGCTTTACAACTGAAAATATTTCTTGAAAAAATATTAGAATTATCCATTGTTTTATAAACATCAAAAGCTAGGGACCAAGGTCAACATGAATGAATTGCTTTGTTAATGTGCATGGACGGTATTTAACTTGTTTGATAGGGTAAGGGTGTACTTTATCGGGTGTACTTTATCGCATTGGCTCTAATGTGACTTGTTACTATGCACTGGTTGCAATTGGCTTGATATATATATATGTGTGTGTGTGTGTGTGTATGACTTGAATAATATATGAAATTTCAAAAATCATGTGGCTAATTAATCGAGTCGAGCCGATAAGGGGTTGGTCAATAAGATAACGAACCCTGGGTCTACTGCTTTATCGAGTGGAGTGTTATCTTCTTGACTAATTGATATACTTGAGTATTACCACCACTGTTATATTGGAGTTCGGGTCCGGTAGGGGGTTTGAATGATGGATGGAGATTGGAGTTAAGTGGTGCACTACTGGACTGATTACTCTACTTGAAAGTTGACAGACTGTCAACTACTATTTGGTGAAACTGTGACGGAGTTAACTCGCAAGAGCTACTGCATCTTTTTACCTGGAGATATTGGATATTTAATGATTTGCTCTTTGAAGTGTTATTGCTCATTTTAATAAACTCTTATACTCGCTACTTTGATATTTCAAATTTTATGTGGTGATCAACTTGCTACTTTATTTTTGCATGATGTTTGGAACCTCACTGAGTTTTGACTCACCCTATTAATTTTATTTTTCTTACAGGGGGTACGAGTGTGGGCGTGACGCTAGTACATGCTAGTGTCATCTAGTTTTTGAATTGTTGCGATTATGCTCCGCTAGTGCTCGATAAGGGTTGAAAATTATTTGAAACTTAAATCTTTTGTTATATTTGAAAATGTTTGAACGATTGAGACAGACTTGAACATAAATGTACATTCTAAGTTTGGAACTGTTGTTTCATTTCCTTTTGAAATTATAACTTGTTTTCCTGAAATCGAGAGTAAGTGAGTCCTGGCGAGAATTGGACAGATGGTTTGTTAAACCCTGGGATATGTTTTAGGGGGAGGTGGAGTCATCACAGGTGGTATCAGAGTTTAAATTTGAATTTGTCCGGGTGAATTGAATGACTTGTACTTGATATCGCTTATGTATAAATGTCTAAGTGTGAAACTCTAAAGAATAGGTGGTTAACTTAGGTTTTCTTGTTTAAATTATTTATTCTTGTGATGTTACTTGTACTGTAAGCAATGGAAGGAAATGGCTAGAACGAGAGTGCCGAACGACCTCAGCGAATGCTTAGATATCAGGAGCATCCAGGAAGGCCGGTACTTAGGTGGGCTCCAGGATGTAGGGTCCGACATTGTGACTATTCGCGTACCTATTTATACCCCGATAGGGTAGTTCTTGCTATAGCAAATGAGAGGGAAAGGTTGGCTAATGCCAATCGTTGAGGTCAGACGGAGATTGAACATTTGCAAGCTGTGCTAAAAATGCAAGAGGATAGGATCCAAGAGATTGAGACTTCTATTCTCGAGGAGCAGGAGCCAACTAATACCTTAAGAGATCAAGTTCAAGAGGCGAATGGTCGCCTTGTTCAAATAGTAAGAGAAGTAAGGGATCGATAATATCTTAACCGAGTGTGGAGTACTTTTGGAGAAAGTAGTACAGGTGAATTTGGTTGGAGAAGGTCAAGAAAACATAGCTCCTAGTGACCCTGAGGAGGATCCCGAGAAGGAGCCAGCCTCACCTGAGAAGGTAGTGGAGTCAGCTGGATCAGTGACGAACTAAGTTAGAGATTTAGGGTTTTAAGGGTTGAGCGAGATAGTTAGGATATAGTAGGGAATAATTGGGGTGACACATCATCTTTTATTTTATTTTTGATATTGATGTGTTAAGGTTGATATACATAGTGCCTGCTTTTATTCTATATCCTTTGGTTGTTATAAATTCTTGACTTTACTAGGTTGGCATGTGCAGTACTTTATGATTTGATATGTGACTTGTTATGATATGTATATAAATAGAGTGTCTTTATTTTAAATGTGTTCTATTGTTTTCGTTTTATAATTTGGAACTATTTTTATTGAGTTTTATAACTATTTTATTTTGCTTATACCTATATAGTCTATTTTTCAAAAGAGGCATAGAAGGTAGACGGAATCAGAGACGCTTGACTAGTCAAGGAACTGGCTCTAGCTATGAACGTGGGGGTAGACAGGTACAAGAACCAAGAGAAGAGAGAGATGCGACGGCCAAGCAACAACCTGTACCTTAGGCCGAATGAGGGGATCAGGTAGCGACAGCAATCCAGCTGATGACTAATATTTTAGCTCGATTGATAGAGTAATAGGGTCAAACCCTTGTTAATCAGTCTAAGGACCCTGAAATAGGGGTAGATAGGGCCCTAGACCGGTTCCAAAAATTTTCTCTTCTGAAATTTCTTGGAGGATCAGACCCTGAAATAGCAGAGAGATGGCTAGAAACGATGATTAATATTTTTGCCTCCTTGAATTATACGGAGGAAAGGCAGGTGAACTTTGTCGTATTCCAATTTGAGAGACCAGTCAGAGCCTGGTAAAATATAATTAGGGCTAAGTGGGAGAAAGTACAGACAGTATGAACTTGATTGAACTTTGTGAAATATCTCCCACCCCTAATCCAGGAGAAAAGAGAAGACGATTTCATTAACCTACGTCAGGGAGCCTTAAGTGTATCTGAGAATGAAACTCAATTCATTAAGTTATCCAAATTTGCTCATGAATTGATAGTTACAGAGCAAATGAGAGTGAGACGGTTTGTACAAGGATTAAAAGTTGAAATATAGGAGGTCTTGGCGGTGACACAAATTAATACCTTCACGAAGGTTTTTGAGAAAGTCTAGAGGATAGAAATTGTTAAGGCATAGGTGAAGGTTTTTCATACAAAAAAGAAGGGTACGCCTAGTGGAAGTTAGGGACAGGGACAAGGTGATCGAGGTATACCACCCTCTAAAGTGGGTCGAGGAACTGGCAGTGAAAAAATTTCGAGGGCATCTAGAGGAGTTACTCCGAGGGGAGCCCCAAGTGAAAGCGGACAGGCGAGAAGTGCCTCACAAGGAGACCAGACATCAGCCCCTCAATTGTTTTGTGGGTACTGCGAAAAATCCAATCATACTGAAAATAATTGTTGACGGAAAGCATGAAAGTGTTTACGGTGTGGAAGCACCGAGCACCAAATCGCTACCTATCCACTTATCAGTGATACCCAGTAAGCCGATAGGTCAAATTCTAAACCGACCACCATAGAAGGGACCAGACCAAGGGTGTTAACTCGAGTGTACGCCTTGGACCAACAGTCAGTACCTGAGCCATCGGAGGCAGTGGAAGGTACGACCCCTGTTTTTCATCGTTTGGCCAAAATTTTGATAGACCCTGGTGCAACACATTCTTTTGTCAACCCTACTTTTATGTGTGAAATTGATGTGAAGGCCGAAAGACTACCATATGATTTAGAAGTGATAACACCTATGGGTAACCAATCTCTATTAGCTAACGAGGTGTACAGAAACTGTGATATTTAGGTTGGTGAGTAAAAATTGATAGTCGACCTTATTAGTCTGATCATTAAGGGGTATGACGTTATTATAGAAATGAATTGGTTAGTTCATTATCATACTCGGATAGATTGCCGAACAAAAATGGTCGAATTTTATATACCCAATGAGGCAACCCTAAAACTAGATGTAAGGAGTATTTTAGTCTCATCTACCCTTATTTCGAGAATTAGGGTTAGAAAACTGATAATAATGGGGCACATGAGTATCTAGCCTTTCTAGTTAATACTCTAGGAGAAATGGTTAAACTCAAGAATATGCCGGTGATAAGTGAATATCCAAATGTATTTCCAGAGGAATTGGTATCATTGCTTCCCGAGAGAGAGATCAATTTTAAGATTGATCTAACACCTGGAACCACTACTATATCAAAAACTCCTTCTTGGATGGCGTCCACTAAAGTTGAGGAAGTGAAATTACAATTGCAAGATTTGCTAGAATGGGGATTTATACATGAGAGTGAGTCACTTTGGGGTGCTCCGGTGCTTTTTATTAAGAAGAAGGATGGAAACTTAAGATTATGTATTGATTACCGAGGGTTGAATGTAGTGACCATTAAGAATAAATATTCTTTGCCCCACATTGACGAGTTATTTGACTAGCTACAAGGGGTTGTGGTGTTTTCTAACTTAGATGTCAAATAAGAATATTATCAATTAAGAATTAGGAAGGAGGACGTGCCAAAAACTGCCTTTGATACTCGATATGGGTATCACAAGTTTGCAGTGATGTCTTTTGGATTAACCAATGCCCCAACAGCATTTATGAATTTAATGCATCGGGGTGTTTAAACCCTATTTGAATTAATTTGTGGTGGTGTTTATTGATGATATCCTAGTGTATTCTAAGGCAAAAGAGGAGCACAAGTATCACTTGAGAATAGTATTGCAAACCTTAAGAGAGCACCTGTTGTTTGCCAAGTTTAGCAAGTGCGAGTTCTGATTGGAGAAAGTGTTATTTCTAGATCATATAATCTCAAAAGACGGACTTACTGTGGATCCGATTAAAATAGAAACTGTTGCCAAGTGGAAACGGTCGGAGAATCCTACTGAGATTCGTAGTTTCTTGGGTCTAGTGGGGTATTACTGTCGGTTTATAAAGAATTTTTCAAGAATTACGAGACCCGTAACGAATTTGACAAAGAAGCAAGAAAAATATATTTGGGACACTAAATGTGAAATTAGTTTCTAAGAGTTTAATAAGCAATTGACTATGGTACTAGTGTTGGTTTTGCCAAATGGGAAGGATAACTATACGGTATATATAGATGTTTCGAGAAAAGGATTGGGATATGTTTTAATGCAAATAAGAATGTAATTGCCTATTCTTCTCGGAAGTTAAAATCTCATTAGCAGAATTATCTAACCAATGATTTAGAACTCGCAGCCGTTGTATTTGCTTTAAAGAAATGGCGGCATTATTTGTATGGGGTGACTTTTGAAGTATATATGGACCATAAGAGTTTTAAGTATTTATTCTCCCATAAAGAACTAAATCTGAGACAACACCGATGGATGGAGTTCTTAAAAGATTACGATTGTACCATTAATTATCATCTGAGAAAGGCTAATGTTGTAACAGATGTTTTAAGTCGAAAGGCTCAACTAGCAAGTTTAATGGTGAAAGAGTGGAACCTGTGAGGACTCGCAAATTCCTTGTATTTTTCCTCAAAAATACCCTTTTATTTGAAAATTAGTATTTATCAAAGGCCACTACCCAAATATTTCACATTAAGTGTAGATAAACCTAGAAAATAGGGTTTTACGCTTCGGTTTCAAGTTTGGAGCGAAATTAGGGTTTTCGCGATTTTCCGCCGGATGAATTTTCGGTACAGAGTAAGGATTAATTTGGGGATTAAAAGTGAATTTTAAG
The DNA here is from genome assembly GCF_036785885.1 of Coffea arabica. Taxonomy (NCBI): domain Eukaryota; kingdom Viridiplantae; phylum Streptophyta; class Magnoliopsida; order Gentianales; family Rubiaceae; genus Coffea; species Coffea arabica. The sequence continues at coordinate 44,033,217 of NC_092329.1, forward strand.
TGAGAAATAATATGTGACTAGTGGCAATGATATAAGGTTAGTGAATGGGAAGTAAAAACCCTAGTACGTGAGTTTTTAAGAAAAACGGCGCGAACCGGCGGGTCCCGCGCACTACCGATTGAACGCACTGCTTGACCACCATTTTTTCCTTACCAAACAAATTTATTGAACTTGAGCAAAATATCTTCTCTCTTGGCAACAAGCTTGACCGAATGTGAGGCTAGGAAATAACAAGAGAAAGAGAAAAGAAAGAAAGGTGGTGGTGGCGACACTTGTCGCCACCTTAAGGCTTCTTGACCCAAGACAATTATCATCCATTTAAGCACCAAAATTCAGCATTTTACCCCTTATTTCTGCTGCTGCTGGCCGAGAGAGAGAAGAGGGAAAACACCAAAGGAAAACATTTCATTTCATCTTCAATCCAACAACTTAGGAAGAAATCAAACAAAATAAACCGATTAAACTTGTTCTTGAGTGACTAGTTAGTGAGTTGTGGTGAGTTTTTGAAGGAGAAAACTTGGGCTACTCTTAGTGACCTCTAGTCAAGGTAAGAGAGCTTATCTCTCCAAGTTTTACTTTCAATCTTGTGAAATTAAGCTTAGCAACTTGATTTTGTGGTGGAATCATGGATGATTATCATGTTTTAGTAGTTTTCCCCCTTTTATTTCATGAACTAGGGTTTGGGGAAATTCTGCCCAATTTGTTGTATGATGCTTATATGTTGCAATTGAAGTGTTATAAGGTGTTGTGGTAAGGATTAGACCAAGAAATTAAGGAAAGTTGCACTAGAAACTCAAAATTTCAGAATTTGGAAAATTTCCCCAACTTTTTGTCCGAATTTATATCTGTATGTTAGAGGTCGATTTGGCCTTAGGTCAAAGAAGACAAGTTGTAGAGAATATCATTTTATAGGTGCCTACAAATGTTCAGCTCAATCGGAGCAACGTAGGACGTGAAAAGTCCAAAATACCCTTACTGTTTTAAGTATTTCCTAAGCAGTCCGTGTGATCAGTTAAGTCCAGTTTATCCCATTTTTTTGACTAGGATCCATTCTGATTTAGTGTTTTACCAAAACATGAAAGTTGTAGCATTCTGAATTAGCTTTCAAATGCCTCTAAGAACACCTGATTCGGACTTGTGTACTCTGAGTTATGTCCATTACAGTGTTCTGCATTTAAACAGCCGACGAATTGGTTTCTGGTTTAGTAATTCGAGAATTTGACCAAGTTACATTAGAAACTGGATTAAGTGACCTTCATAAACATTGTAGCCCTGAGTCTTAGCTTCGAAACGGCATAGTTTGCGTCTTAATCCGATAAGCGTAGCCTCAGATAAATTATTTTCGCTTTCATACGTCAAATCTGTCTTTTGCTAAATTGAATTTCTGCACTTGTTATTACTGTATTTCTTATTCTTATGATATTGTGAGCCTATGGAACGACTCTTGACTTGAATTGCTTATGTGTGATGTTGGGTTGTGGTTGAGGAAAAATAATGAAGCCAAAATGGCTGGAAAATTAGGTAAACACAAAGGGCGAGCTGCCCAAATTTTCGCCCGAGGGCTAGGTTTCTATTTGAACTTGTATACTTTTGTTAGGCCAATACCATGACCGGTTTTCCATTTTAAAACATGATTTTTCATCCTTGGGTTCAAACAACTCTCTTCTTACTTGAAAGTCATCTTTACACGTTTTACTCTTAATTAGTCGGGTTTCTTTGTTTTCCTTAAATGTTTTGCTCGATAAACTATAATAATGTTCTCTTGTTCAACCTTAGGTTTCATTGGTGATTAAGGGTAATATCCGGAAGGATATTTTGCACGATATTTTGCATTTCTAGGTGAGTGTTCCTTATTTGATTCTATGGCTTGTTGTTATCATTTGCTAATGTGTTAAGTGCTTTTAATGATTTCCAAAACGAGCTTTCTAGGCGAGTGTGTACTTTATCACACTCGACCTAAATAACTGTGCAATTTTCAAGGATTTAATGATTGAAATGTTACTTGCGCATGAATGTAAGCCTTTTGGGCTGAACTGGACATTGCCCCTTGTTACCGGTCGTCTCGAGCCAGAAGCGGACTCGGTCGGGCGATTAGGGATTTGGGTGAACGTTTGGTATACTCGAGTATTACCCTGTAGGTTGGTGGAGACTGGCCAACGGCCAGGACGGGGGTGAATGAATGAATGAATGAACGAACGAACGAACGAGGGTTTATTGATAAACGAAAAATGCATTTTCAAATGATTGGAGGAATAAGGGGAAATGTCAGGAGAACGAATGAACGAAATAACGAATTGCTCCTTGTGAGCCATATCCTTTTAATGAATGTGTTACTATCGCTTTCCATTGTAAATGTTTCTTGAATTATTGATACTCCATGTTTAATGTATTGGATTGATTATCTGATTATGTGTTCGGAACCTCACGGGACTTTTAGCTCATTTCTTTAGTTTTGTTTTCCTTACAGGGGAATGCGAGCGAGGACGTGAGCTTGAGATAGACTAGCCAATCAAGTTTTGTTTCTTTTGTTTCTTTTGTAGTGGTTCTCGCCTAGTGCTTGGCACGGGCTGGACGTATGAAGGATTGAGAACCCTTGTATATTTGATGTTTATATTCTCTTTTGGGTTGGCAATGTATATAAGTTCCGCTTTAAGTTTGGATCAATGCCCTATTTATTCTAGTGATTTATTTCAATTTTAAATTGAGGACTGGAGCGAACGACTGAGTCCCGGCGAGAGCTGGGCAGGCGGCCCGCCGAACTCTCTGGTACGCCTTAGGGGGAGGTGGGGTCGTTACAGAACCTGTTAGAAGAAATTAGTGAATGGAACTCTCGTCCTGAGCCACAGTACAAAAGTGGATAGAATTAAGAAGGGTCAAAAGAAAAAACCAACAGTACAAAAGTGGATGTAGAGGTGAAGAAAGGAGAATTACCCGATTTTAACCTAAGTCCCGATGGAATTCTAAGGTTTCGAAATCGCGTTGTTATACCGAAGGATGAGAAATTGAAACGGAACATTTTGGAATAATCTCACCGGTTTAGATACACTGTACATCCAACTAGTGGTAAGATATATTAGCATCTCAAAAATTTGTATTGGTGGGACAATATGAAATCGGAGATTACTCAATTTGTTCAAAAGTGCCTTATGCGTGAACAAGTGAATGTTGAGCATAAAAAATCGCCAGGTTTGTTACAATCTTTAGAGATACCTGAATGGAAATGGAAGCACATAATGATGAATTTTATAACTAGGTTACCACGAATTCAAATGGGTTATGATGCGATTTGGGTGATAGTGGATGATTGACTAAGACCGCACATTTTTTACCCATTAACATGAAATATTCTTTGAACAAACTTGCCAAACTTTATATGGATAAAATTGTGAGATTACATGGGGTGCCAGTGAGCATAGTATCGGATAGATACCTTCGATTTGTGTCTCGATTTTGATAGAAGTTGCAAAAGGCCCTAGGAACTAAATTGAACTATAGCACGGCCTATCATTCTCAAACAGATGGACAATTGGAAAGAACCATTCAAACTCTAGAAAATATGTTAAGAGTATGTATCATGGATTTTGGAGAGAGCTGGAACCAGTACCTGACGTTAGTCGAGTTTGCGTATAACAACAGTTACCACTCTTTTATTCAAATGGCACCATATAAAGCACTTTACGGACAAAAATACCGATCACCGATCCATTGGGATGAAGTAGGAGAGAGAAAGGTTATAGACTCGGCAATAATATCATGGATTGAGGAGACCTACGAAAAGGTAAAAATGATACATCAGAGACTTCAAACGGCCCAAAGTCAACAAAAGAACTATACCAACCATTGGAGAAAGGATTTGAAATTTGAGGTAAGAGATAAGGTATTTCTTAATGTTACACCATTGAAAGGAAAGATCAAGGCGAGAAAAGGAAAGAAGTTACAATTAAGATACATAGGACCTTTCAATATACTCCAATGGGTAAGAAAGGTGGCTTATCGACTAGAGTTGCCGGCCAACTTATCTCGAATCCATGATATTTTTCACGTTTCCTTACTTAAGAAATATCATTCGGACCCAACTCATATTTTGCCGCCAGAGGATTTTTGCCGCTAGGTGGCTTACGAGTCTTTGACCTATGAGAAATGACCTATTCGAGTACTAGATCGAAAAGTGAAAGATTTGAGGAATGAACAAATTCCATTGATTAAGCTTCTGTGGAAACACCATGAGGTAAAAGAAGTAACCTGGGAGTTAGAGACGGACATGCAAGAGAAATACTTTGAACTATTTGCAAATAAAATTATGAATTTCGAGGTCGAAATTCTTTTAAGAGGGAGAGAGTGTGAGAACTTGAAAATTGACCTATATTTGTTCTTACAATCCTCTTTTATTCTGAATAATTTAATTTATAAATTCTTTTCTACTAATTTACTCCCTCAATAGTTGAAATAAATAATAGAATCGAGAGTTTTACTTTTACTTTTATTGGTAGAGTAAACTAGGGTTTTTGTGCATTTTGGTAGTGGAATCAGATTGTGAGGTATGTGTACTAAAATTGGTGGATAAGAGCGAGTTTTAAATAAGAGGAAGTGTGTGATTAGAAGTGCTAAAAATAAGTTAGTGAATCATAATTTAAAACAAAAGTACAAGAGATTTAAGGAAATTAGCTTGAACCAACATACGCTGTTTGTTATCAGTTGAGTACACCATTTGACCAATACTTTCTTGCCCTAACTCTTTGATTTTATTTCATTTAATCCTCCCTAAATTAACCCTAAAGCCAGCCAAACCAAGAAAAGGAAAGAAAAGAAAAAAAGAGAGGAAAAACTTGGTCTAGCCAAATGTCAATGATCCAAGACAAGTTGACCAAGACAACTTTTTTCCTTTTTATCTTTCTTTTGGACCAATTTTGCTTCATTTCTTTCTTGGCTTGGCCGAACCATTGGAGAGGAAAAGAGAGGAGAAAAACTTCCATTTTCACCTTTATTCTTGCCTTGTTTAAGTTAGAATTACAAAACTAAACTTAACAAACTAGCACTAAGGAAACATGGAAGTTTGTAACGGAGAGTTTTTGGAAAGGAAGCCTTGGTTCTTCACTTTCTTCAAGGGGTTGAAGGTATAAGATAAACAACTTCCTTTCTCTTTCTTATTCTTGCAAGTTATGGTGAAAATGACTCGAAACTTAGAATTTTATGGATGATATTCTAGATTTAGGGAAGATTGGTGAAATTTCAGCCCAGGGTTATGATTTTTCAGCCTTGATTTATGTTATTTATGCATAATATGTTGGTATTGGGCTTGACTATGGACTTGTGAGGTGATTGGTAGCTTTATTGTGACTTTTGGGCTTTAAAATAAGAAATTTCAGCTTTATTATAGAATTTTCAGCTTTGCTATTGTGATTCATATATGCTAGAAGTGAGCTTTAATTGGATGATTTTTTGCCAATAATGAGAACCAAATTTACCTCACTAATTGTGGTGTTGATTTGGGCTGATTTGAGAAGAAAATATAGCTTTGAAAATAGCTGAAAAATTAGGAAAACACAAAGGAAGTGCTGTCCGTTTTATTTCTTGAAGTTCAAGCGAGTGAAATCGGAACTTGAGCGGTGATTCTTGATTGAATTGAATTTAGAATTGTTTAGGATATTTGAGTTTTCCTTAGGAGGGATGTATAAGCTAAAATTTTTACCAAAACCTAAATATTTTATAAGGAGAAAGTAGCGACCACTTTAAACACGATTTCCTAGTTTCTTATACCAAGTTATGAATTTAAAAGTTTTAAATGCTTTTTTATCGAAACCAAAAAAGCGAGCATGAATTTTCTACGGTTTGATAAGTGAAATGAGTAATACTCAAATGAGTTCTATTTACTTGATTTTCTTTACGCGAAACTCCTATATTTTGAAACCCTAATTGATTCCAAACTGTTAAACAATACTTTATCGCAGATTTGGATTCTAACCAGAGAGTTAAACCTGAGATTGGTTTTGGAAAGCAATAAATCATTGGTGAGTGTTTCCAAGTGCATGTTTGAACTTATTACTCGAATGAATTGCTTTGTTAATGTGCTTAGACGATACTTAACTTGTTTGATAGGGTAAGAATGTACTTTATCGCACTTGCCCTAATGTGACTTATTACTGTACACTGGTTGCAATTAATTTGATATATATATGTGTGTGTGTGTGTGTGTGTGTATGACTTGGGTACTGCCTGGAATTCCAAAAACCATGTGGCTAGTTAAACGAATCGAGTCGGCATGAGCCTGGTCGATAAGATAACAAACCCTAGGTCTACTGTTTTGTCGAGTGTAGTATTATCTTCTCGACTAATTGGTATGCTCAAGTATTACCATCACTATTATATTGGAGTTCGGGCCTAGTAGGGAGTTTGAATGATGGATGGAGATTGGAGTTAAGTGATACACTACTTGACTAGTTACTCTATTTGAAAGTTGACGGAATGTCAACTACTACTTGGTGAAGCTGTGGCAGAGTTAACTCACAAGAGCTACTGTATCCTTTTACCTGGAGATGTTGGATATCTAATGATTTGTTCTTTGAAGTGTTATTGCTCATTTTCATGAACTCTTATATTCACAATTTTGATATTTCAAGTTTTATATGGTGGTCAACTTGCTACTTGAATTTTGCATGATGTTTGAAACCTCACTGAGTTTTGGCTCACCCTATTAGTTTTGTTTTCCTTACAGGAGTACGAGTGTGGGCATGAGGCTGGTATAGGCTAGCGTCGTCTAGTTTTTAAATTTTTACGATTGTACTTGCATTAGTGCTCGATTAAGATTGAAAATTATCTGGAACTTAAATCTTTTTTTATATTTGGGAATATTATGAATGATTGAGACAAACTTGAACATAAATGTACATTCTAAATTTGAAACTATTGTTTTATTTCCTTTTGAAGCTATAACTTGTGTTCTTGAAGTCGAGAGTGAGTGAGTCCTGACGAGAGTTAGGCAGACGGTTCACTAAACCCTAGGATACTCCCTAGGGAGAGGTGGGGTCGTCACAAATGCAAATTCAACCAAACCTTAGTTTCGTCCCTCAATAAAAATGGAAACAATCTCAGTCGAATTGCATATTCACCAACACCATTCAACTTAATAGTGTTGCAAATTTCAAGGAAAGTGGCTAAATGAATGTTAGGGTGTTTAGTAGTCTTACCTCCGAATTGAGATTGCTGTATCATTTGTATTTATATTGGTCTAATCTCGGAGTTATTAACATTTACCATGGGTCGTGTGATGTTTTTTTGCAAACCATTGCTTCCCAGTAATACAAAATCTCTCAATACTCTTCTATTAGTCTCTTTTACCATTTGATCTATTAGGGGAAGTTCAATATAGAGTGTCTCTCGTTGTTAATCTTTCATGTTCTCTTGTAGTGCACGCCTTCTTATCTCTTCAAAATCCTCTCAATTTTTGGGTCTAATGGTATAATTGTCCATAAGATTAAGTGCATACACTATCAATATCCAAAAAAAATCAAAAGAAATTCTATCTAACGTAAATGTAGTCACTTCAATAAAAACAATCTTTAATATCAAAAGTTATACACAAAATCTCATTATAATCAAAGTCTAGATTAATAAAGATCATTTGATCCTAATATTACTGTGATCCCTAGCAAATGGTACTAAAAACTTGATGAGATTTATCCGCACCGTTATTTTATTCAATAACTTCCTTGTTTGTTGGAAGTATACAAGTCATTATGCAGTACTAGGAAGTTAAGGTCGATCTCTCGAGAAGCAGTTACAACTATTAGAACTTTATCCTATTTTATTATCTAGACAATCAACAATAATGAAGAATAAAAGTTACTACAGACACTAATACATAACAGTTAAAAGTAGATGGATGAACTCAACTAGCAGACAAGTTCTAGGGTATGGAATCAACCAAGTGTCCTCGATAACAATTCAACTGAATAATAAATGCTACGCTACTTGTCTTACTAATGGCTCATTCATATATGGTATTCTAAACTTGCTTTCACGAAAGATCAAATGTCACCTATACATACATTTTTCTACTTTCATGGTGAAATAATAATCATAGTACCATTAAACTCAGTAATGCACTAAAACCCACCTACTTTCAACACTAATTCGTATGCTAAGATCCTAAATTTCATCTAAGTCGATTCCATCATTATCTACTAATTTTCATTGATAAATAACAACTAAAATAATTTATAAATGGTGATCAAGCATTCACAAATGTTCAACCAAATTTAGATGATCTAGCAAGTACAAAGAGGTAACATTCATCTATTCATTCAAACCAAGATACAAAAATAAAAAACATCATCAGCCCCTATAACAAATATATTATCTAGACATGAAGAGTAAATTGGTAACATGTATTTTGGGAGAAAACATCTAACTACAGTATTATGAGTGATCAACTAGTATTTATAGTAATACAAACCTAACAAACTATTTATAAGAATACCCTTACTAACTTTTAACACTCTCCCTTAAGTTGGAGCATATATATCATAAGCGTCCAACTTGTTACAAATGTATTTCATCCTAAAGCTTTCTAAACTCTTAGTAAACAAATCAACCAATTGATCTACAAACAGAACATGAGATGTCTTGATGACTCCATCAATCAATTTCTCTCGAATGAAATGACAATCAATTTCAATATGTTTTGTTTTTTCAGGAAACATTGGGTTAGACGCAATACGAATAGTAGCTTGATTATTACACACTAAATTCATAGGCTATTTATACTCAAATTCAATTTTAAGTAACATGCTTTTCATCCAAATCAACTCACACAAAGCGTAAGTCATAGCGTGATATTCAGATTCTGCACTTGCCTTGGAGATAATTGTTTGCTTTTTATTCTTTTACAATACTAAATTACCACCAACAAATACACAATATCTTCTGGTCGATCTTTGATCTGAGGCAGAATCAGTCCAATCTGCATCATCGTACCCTTCAATATCAGTGTATCTATGATTTTGATACAACACCTCTTTTCTAGGAGCACTCTTAAGATACCTAAAAATTTATGTAATAGTATCCCAATAACTGGTACGAGGGGTTTTAAGAAATTGACTTATGACCCTCACTACAAATGAAATGTCCAAAATTAATTTACCCATAGTGAGATATTACCCAGAATCACCTAGTAATGCATCTTGATCTTCTACTAATTTCACATTAGAATTCAAAGGAGTATCCACATGTCGACAATTTAACATTCCAATATTACTCAGCATATTGAATGCATATTTTCTTTAACATAAATAAATTAAGTATTTAAATCGAGCCATTTCAATACTCAGAAAATATTGTAAGTAATCTAAATCCTTTGTTTGAAAGTTTGCCTGCAGATTGGATTTAAACTTCTGAATCCCCACAATATCATCACCTATAATTACATTATCATCCACATAAATAACTAATAAAATTTTGCTAATATTAGAATGTCAATAAAACACAGAGTAACCTACTCCACATTTTGTTAGTTCGAACTCCATGATAGCACTATTAAATCGACCAAACCAAATTCTAGGAAACTGTTTTAATCCATCTAAGAATTTTTTCAAATGACAAACCAACGGCAAAATTTTTTCCTAAACAATAAATCCAGGAGGTTGTTCTATATATACCTCTTTTTCCAAATCTCCATGTGAAAACACATTTTTCACATCCAACTGATGCAATGGCCAATTATAAGTTGCTACCAAAGAGATAAGAAGACGAATAGAGGTAATCTTTACAACATGAGAAAATGTCTCTAAGTAGTCTACTTCAGACACCTGAATATATCTTTTAACTACCAGACGAGCCTTCAATATATCAATAGAACCATTAGACTGTACTTTTATAGTATATACCCATTTACAACCAATAACAGGCTTACCAGAAGAAAGAGTGATAAGATTCCAAGTACCATTTTCTTCCAAAGCAAACATCTCTTCTTGCATAGCTAATCTCCAATTAGAATGATTAAAAGCATGGGCCATAGATTTAAAAATGGATACAGAATCAAGTGAAACAACAAAAGAAAAATATGACGGAGAGATACAAGAATAAGAAACAAAATTAAAAATAGGATGAGGAGTACAGTGTCTCTTACCTTTATGTAAAACAATAAGAAAATCTAACTCATAAGAGGACGTCATACATAGACTTGAAAATTGAAAGTTAATTGGTGAAGCGCGTGGTGTATCAAGAGCTTTCTCAACTACGAAATAACGAGAATAAATTTGAAAATTAAAACGAGATAACTGAATTGTGAAATCTGGTGGATTGTATAAATCAGGTAATAAAGATGAAGGGATTGGTAAAATAGGAGAAGAAAAAGAGAAATATTATTATAATTCAATAGGCATACCTTGTTTCATAAAATAAGGAGTGGAGTCAAATAAAATAATATCAACACAAGTAAAAAATCCAGTTAAATCTTGACTGTAACATCTATATCCTTTTTGCGTTCGTGCATATTTTAAGAAAATACACTTAATAGCACAAAAATCTAATTTATCCACTTCAGGTGCAAGCTGATGAACAAAACATACATATCCAAAAATACGAGAAGGTAATTTAAATACAAGTTCATGAGAAAAAAGAATGGAGTGAGGTAATTGACCACCAAAAATATTAGATGGCATACGATTAATTAAATAACATACAGTTAAAACTACATCACTTCAAAATTATTTAGGCACATTCATGTGCAACAAAAGTTTTTGAGTAATTTTGACTAAATATCCAATTTTTCTTTCAGCAACTCCATTCTATTGTAAAGTGTAGGGATAAAAGGACTAATGAATAATACCGAATTGAACCATAAAAGTATTAAAAGGAGTGAAAAAATATTCTTTTGTATTATTACTGTAAAGTATATGTATAGGTACACCAAATTGATTCTTTATTTTTGTAACAAATGCACAAAAAAATGGAATATAGTTCTGAACGGTCTTTCATTAAATAAAGTCATGTAACTCAGGAATAGTCATCAACAAGGATTACAAATATTTAAAATCTAACTTTAAAGTGATACAACTAGGATTCCAAACATCAAAATGAACTAATAAAAAGGGTTTAGAAACCCGTTTATTGACTCTTGAGGCAAAAGAAATACAATGATACTTTCCTAATAGATAAGACTCACATTCTAATGAAAACAACTGACTCAAAATAGGAGCCAACTTCTTCAATTTTGTAGAGACGGATGACCCAAACGACAATAAATTTCAAAAGGAAAAACAGAAGCGGGACACAATCGGATCATTGAAGTTAAGAAAATAAAAACCATTATGCTCATACCCTCCACCAATTACCAATTGTGTGAGGACCCGAAATTCTTTTTTACTGGATTATCTATTTATTTATTTATTCATTTGCTCCAATTAATTTATTTTATTCATTTTAATTGCATCTGCATGGTACATTGTCTCATTTCATATTTTTAACACATTTGTCCTAAAATTTAATTTTTCTATCGCCTAATTATTGAAAATTTGAGAAAATATGTTTTTCGAGATAATATTTGGTCTGTGAGTGCAGTGGTCTTGGAGAGTTAAGGATGATCAATTGTAGACTAAGAAAAATTAATTGAGGAATTAGAGGTGAGTGACTTGAGTTAAACTCAATTAGGAGTATTAATGAACCACTATTCACATGCTGACTTTTGTACCATAAAAAGTGACTTTATGTCACTTCTTTCTTTCACCTTTTCACATCACACAAAACTCACTCTTTCTTTCTCTCCTCATGGCCGAACCTCCCTCTCCCTTTGGCCAAGAAAATTTTCATCTTCTTCCTTTCCATTTTGCTAACTAAACTTGCTCCCAACCTTGCTCACACCTTGGATCATCTTCAAACTTGGTAGAAGATTTGGTGGAGGGAAGATTCTTAGAAGTTTAGTACTTGGTTTCTTGAGACTTACTGCCCTTGGAGGAAGATAACCTCTCCAAACTCCAATTTTTCTACCATCCTTTAGCTAATTTTTAGTTAGATAAAATTGGGGTTGTTGAAGGGTTTTATGAACCTTGACATTAGGTAGCATACTTTGAGGATATTCTTGCCTTCTTGACTTGTTCTTAGGAAGACACCTTGAGGAGAATTATTAGGTAGTGGACTTGAGGATTTCTTATATGTTGGTTGTTGTTATGGTGAATTCTAGCTTGACAGTTTAGGAGGAGAAATTGGAAAGAAAGAAGGAAGGCTACTGTCTGAATTTTATTGGAGTGTTTCCCCCGTTTTAATTCCAAAATTTGTGGTTAAATTAATGCAAAAATGCTTGTTACACGTTGAGTTATATGTGTACAAATTATCTTCCAAAAATCACATCATTTGAATGAGTTAAAGTTAAACTTATAGGAGAAGAACAAATTTGAAAATTTTAAAGCAGGGCAGCCAACCAGTGTTCACTAAACAGAACGTAATTTTTTGTACAGGAATTGAAATCAAGTGCCGTTTATGGCATGTGAAACTAGACTCCGAGAGTTTTCTAATGGTATAAAGTACAGATGCTAATTCATTGTCTATGAGTAACAGTGAACTAGAAAAGTTGGCTGTTTTCTCTTACTATTTTAATTGCGACACAAGAACAGCTGTAGTTTGTAACTCGATTTCACTCCCCTTACAAAATGAATTTGAAGATAGTTTCTTCTAGTCATTTTTAATATTTTGAATCTAGTTTTCAACGCCATAAACCATGTTAATTTTGGACTAATGTAGCCTTAGTTATGACCTGAATTAGAAACTGCATCGGGTGTTCCAAAGCTGAAATTTCGTGTTTCAGGTTTCAAAAACCAGCTTTCGAAAAACTGTTATATCTTGGTGTAAAAAAATTCAAATTGAGTTCCGTTTATTGTCTTTGAAACTTGACATGGAGTTCTTTCAACGGTATAAATTTAGGGACTAGTTTGATCTCTATGAATTTTGATGAATTTTTAAAATTCACTGAAATTCAAGACTGTTTTGCCCTATTTTTACTGAAGCAGCAATTTGGAACTAAAATTCGACTGGTTTTTTATTTGAATCTAATATAAGTGTCTTCTAGAGAATTTTAGTTCATTGAGTCTATTTTCCAACGGTATAATATTTGTAATTTTTGGATTTATGGGACTCAAGTCATGATTTTTCAAAAAATGTTACAAAAATTGAAATTTTCCTTATAAAGAGGCAAAAGCTTAAAAGTGGTTTGAAAACATTTTCTAGGTTTCAAGCCTAAATTTCTTGATTATTTGCACCCCTTTCATAATTAAGAAATGGATTTTACCGAGCACATGAGATTTCTCTTGACTAGGATCGGAAAGCTTGATTGTTTGGAAGTTGGCCAAGCTTCAAGCGAAACTAGTTTGTTTCCTTTGGTTTCGAAATAAGATTTTTTACCTCCTAGTCTTATGCCCTCGGTTTTCATGAAAATGAACCATAAATTGAGCATTTAGTTAGATTAATTCTTGAAAAATTTCACTAGTTTCATATTTGAAACTTGGAGCTTTTAGCTCCAATATTTGCTATGAAATAAGTGACGCTTTTAATGGATTTTGACTTCATAAGTTTAGAAAACGTGAATGCTCACTTATATTCTAAAACTTGGGCATAGGATTAGAAGTTTTAAAATATGAAAATATTTTATTTCCTTTCATCAATTTTTGTGCCAAAAATTAAATGTTGTACTCCTCTTTTAAAATCGAAAGTCCTTGCTACGACTTGATTCGAAAATGACTTTTGAGTCCTCCTTGAGTATTTCAGTGGTTAAGTGAGAAAGTTTTTCTTTTAAGTTGACCTAAACTTGAGGTTCTTGAGTGAGGGTAGCAAGGGGATTTTGTTTTCTCTTGTTAGCCTTGGTCAAATACCTAGGAAACTGTGATTGTGCATGTATCAGATGATCACGTGGACACCGAGGAACTTGTTTGACCACTTGCTTTTGCTCCTATTTTTGCTCTTGACTTTGGTAAGTGTCAAGTGCATGTGTCAAGTGCATGCTTCATGTTGGTTTGATTGAAATGATACTTGTGCAAGTGCTATGTGATTCCTATGATTTGTAAACTTGTCGAGGCGAGAGTGTACCTTATTGCTCTCGTTCTTTCCCTCTTGAATAATTGCTACTTGTTATATGAATGTGTGTGACTTGCACTTGTACTCAAATATGCTATTAACTCGTGAGCACTGAGCGGCTACATGTATCACACCCTATTCGGGTGGGAGGTGCCTCTCATCCCGACTTAGTGCTATGATCGATTCTAAGTCGATTGGAGCATTGTCTCATCGATCAATTGTACTTGTGGAGACGCCCCAACTCATTGGCTAATCTTGTAATTCAAACCGGCAAGCGTTTGGTCGAGAAGTTTGGTGAACCATAGGAAATTTTATAGCGTGATCTTTTGGCATCTTGTTTGGCATATTCGAATAGTATTGCCATCTTGTACTTGTTTGGTTCCGGATCCAAGAGAGTGATATGGTAGGTGGAGGAAGTAAGCAGATCTCTACGGATATGTTGCTACTTGAGTTGACGGAGGGTCAACCAAAGATAGCTTGAACCGGCCGAGACGTGGGAATAGCTCCTGAGAGCTCTTGTATCCTTTCTACTTGTGTTTTACTTCCTACTTGCTCACTTATATGAAATTCATGTTAAGTAGCTTTTAAGTGTGCTAATTGATGTAGTTCGTGCTACTTGCTTGATTTTCTTAGCCTCACTGAGCGTTAGCTCACCCTAAGTTGTTATTCTTTAACAGGTTTTGGAAGTGAAAATTGAGAACTCTAGACTAGTGGTTTTTGGTTGAAACTAGTAATCATTTTGTATGACATTTGAGATAATTGAAGTGTAAACTTTGTTATATTTGGGGTCATGGATTGTAATTGTAAATGGTAGCCTTAGAAGATTTTGGCTTGTATATTCAAAATATTCCTTTAATCCTAAGTTTTTGGTTGACTTGTGGATCTCTATTAAACTTGAATGAGTGCGTGAGTTCTGACGAGAGTTGGATAGGCGCCCCGTTGATACCCTAGGGGTCACTCTAGGGAGAGGTGGGGGCATCACAAATCGTCCTCTTTGTTTTCAAATCTTGAATAACAATAAAATCAAAAGAAAAAGTAACTGAATATTATAAAAATTTAGTAAGTTTGCTAACAGACATTAAATTAAAAGACAAATTGGGTACGTAAAGAATAGAAGACAACGGAAAAGATGGGTTAATTTTTACAGTATCTAGTTCTTGAACTTTAGTTGTAGATCCATCAGTTAAAATAATATAAGGAAAGAAAATAGACTCTTGAATATTAGAAAAATTTTTAGAGGTACCTGACATATGATCAGTAGTCTGGATCAATAACCTATGAGTCAGAATTAGTAAATGTGGAGAGACAAGTCATAACATTACCTTTTTATGTTAAAGAAGTGTAAGGAAGAGATGCGTGATTTATAATTTGGTACTGCAAGAATTTAACATAATCTTTCTCTAATATGGTAAAAGTTTTCTGGGACCATTGTGTTAAAAAATATGATTTAATTTGATCAGTGGTAACCGCATTAGCAAACTGAGAAGGTTTTCCAACTAAATCTCAATAAGTATCATGAGTGTGATTTTTCAAACCACAATGAGTGCACTCACAGATACCTCGACCTCCATGACCCCCACGACTTCCTCTACTTCTTCCTCTATGAGAGCCACGTCCAAAACTAAGTTGCTCACGTTCAGGACTAAGTTACTCTATCCAATTATTATTAGCAACTAAAATAGACTTATCATTAATTAGAGCACTATCACCCTATATCCTTAGATGTAGAACGTAAGACATGAGCATACACCTGTGCAAATGATGGTAATTGTTCACCTGTTAAAATTTGATATTTAATTGGTTCAAATTCTAGATTAAGGCTAATCAAGAATTTGAGTACAAACATTTGTTCTCTTTGCCTTTATATAACTGTAATATTACTTGAGAGAGGTATTACAACATTTAATTCTTTTGAAATTTGCTTGAAATCAGTGAAGTATTCAGTTACTATTTTGTTATCTTGTTGCAACTGAAAATACTCGAAAGAAATAGCATATATCTATGAAAGATTATTGCAATATAACAATCAGACATAATTCCAAATTTCTTTTGTTGTCTCACAATAAGAATACATGTAAGCAATTCGTGGTTTCATAAAATTTCATAGTACTCCAAAAATTTGGACATCCGTTGAACCCATATTAGTCTCTTGTTATCCTCCGTAGGAGAATCATCCGAGATGTCGTTACTTTCCTAAACCTGTTAGATAAATTTCGCTATTGATAATTAGAGGTATCCAACTTTCAATTTGTGATTTGAGGTGTCAATATTATCATACATTAGTGGACGCCAGGACATTTTTTGATGAACTTTCATCCATAACGAATAGTACTTCAAATAAAAAATAATCAAAATTCGTGATGCACAATACCCTGGAACAATAACGTGTGAACAATACGCAATGAACAGTATCACGTAAACAGGACTTTTGCTAAATGTTTAACCCTAACCCTGAGACTTTAACTCTAATACCATGATAACATATATTTTGGGAGAAAAATGTCTAACAACTGTATTATGAGTGACTAACTAATATTTATAGAAGTACAAATCTAACAAATTATTTACAAGAATATCTTTACTAATTTATCATTTACAAGAGAACTTATATTCTATTAACATAAATAAATAAAACTGAGATCTTTAACAAATCTCAACATAAATCCAATGAAATAAAGAGAAAGGGAGAAGCGAATATTTATTTGATTGAAAGAACAAGGATCTCCAAGCTCTAATTTCTCCTTTGTCTTCAAAATGCCAAGTTGCATCAAGATTTTTGCTAAGAGTCCTACTCTAGAGAGAGAGAGAAAGAGAAAATAAGTTCTAGTTTAAGAAACTACTTTCTACTTTTTCTTCTATCCTTCTTAATGACCTAACAAAAGTTCAAATCTCTTCTTCAAGAAGTTTCCTCCCAAAAAGTCTTCATATCTCTTTTCTTTTCATCATTAGATTTTAATATGACATAAAGTTGTAAAAAGATGACAAAATTTCATAGTTTAGATCCAAAATATAACTATCAAACCATCACAAAGTAAAGGGTTGAAAAGTTGGCTGCAAGTTGCGTAATTTGAAAAATTTTTCTATTCAAATATCTGATGCAGTATGCGATTCGACTTCTTCCATCCGACACCATATATTGCTAAACACTCTTTTCTTTTAAATTTTCTAACAAATATCCGATGCAATATTTGACTTGACTTCTTCTATCTAATACATATATTCTCTCCGAGACCAACTATCCGGTGCCGTATATCTTGCCTTCCTGCCATAATAAATTTAATCAATAAATCTACCTACTTTCACACAATTTTTCACATGGTACTTTCTGCATCAACTAGTTATCACCTAATTATCAAAATAGCCATTCTCATCATTATTTTAAGTCAAATTCCATCAAAATATATATAGAATATTAGGCAAATATTTACTTATAACTTATGCACAACATTTTTAGCTCCAATTTTAAGGAGTATAGAATTGAGTCAATGATCTAACTAATATTTTGGCATTACCTTCTTGCTTAACTCTAGACAATGCAATATATACTTCCTATCAAAACACTCAAATGCTATATTTGCTGGAATAAGATTAGTTTTAAAATCTCTATAAATCAAGCCCTTCAGTTCTATTAGTGTTTCTAGTTAACATAACTGGATGATTTTTTTTTTAAATTTCAATTCATAAGGTGGGAACCCTTTTGATATAAGAGTATTGAAAAAATCTTAGTTTTCTAATACATGCGAGTAATCTATGAGTTTATCAAAACTTAAGTATGCCTTTTCATCATCTGAAAATTTTTTAAATCAAGTTCTCATTAATTTTATGAACAAAATCATTGTTTGTTGGCAAGATTGCACGATTCATAGTATTTTTTTTGGATTAATACAAGAAGTATGGATCGATAGAAATACCATTTTAGTTAGCTACTCTATTGATGAAGCCTCATCAGTGTAAGAAATATTCACTTCTGAAGGAAAAGTGATTTCATTGAATTCATTTGTTGGCTCACTTTTTTCACCAACCCTTAGAAGAAAAGTTGAAAATTATGGATCGAATTCGCATATTTTTTTTCAAACTTGATCTTTTTCAAATGTTGCCATAGAGGCAATATGACAAAACTTGCATTGATAATGTCTTTCTTTTGGCCTTTAATTATAATCGATAGTATTTTACTAAAAATCTCCTTCAAAAATTATGATTTCCTCCCGAAGAGGTCATTGCTTATTATAATGTTTTTGAACAAGTCATTGAATCTTTCGATTGCTATCTTTTATCTATTATTATTTCATCCTATGTAATAAGTTTAGCATCTCGAATTAGTTGAGCTATGACTATTTGTTTTTCAATGTTGTAAATCTTTGAGTTATCATTTTGGAATGGTATCTTGAATATACAACGTGCAGCACGACTGACTGATAGTATGAAAGCTACAATGCTAGAAGTCGTTGTTGTTAAAGTTATTTGCCATTTTAATTAGATGGTTGCTAACAATGCTTTATATGAAAAATTTTTCCTGTACCTCTCGAGCCATTGACAAAAAAAGCATATGGAATATTATTTTTGAACACAGGTAATACTACTTGATATGCCGATAGTTGATTATGGTTTAGTTGTTCGATTATCAATCATTAGAAATAATAATGGAAGTGTTTGGATAGGACATTTTTGAATTTTTCCAAAAAATATGTGAAATAGGTATTTGGATAACATACAAGTAGTCTCAAATAATCACAAAGTACATCCCTACCAAAAAAAACTCCTATGTGGCTATTATTTGGAAACCAAACATCTGATACGTCACATGTACCTCATGTGGAAATGACTAGGCAAACCTATTTTCACTTCTTCTTGACCGTGAAAGCAACACTACAGCTTCTTATAATTGCATGTGACCACACTAACTAGAGTTCCATTTTTGTACCGTTGCACTATTACCATATGAGTAAAGTAAATCTAAAGTTGCTCCTATCTTTAGAGAATTTATTCCACCTTTCCTCCTGCACTTTCAATAATTTCATCTTCTCTAACCAACAATTGCAAAATCTATTCAACAATTGCAACTTGAGGCTATTGCTACCAACATCCACTGAAGGAATTGATTCCTCTACCACGAAGTGATAGTGTATTGATTCCCCGTGTGAGTAGCGATTCACTGGTAAGTACTATAAAGATATGACCTTGGATTTAGATTTAAAAATACACAAGAAATGGTCGACAAGGAGGGTGACTGATCAAAACTAGTCCAAGCTTTCATCGCTTATAGCCGGTCTCTGATTTGTTGGGCCATGGTAAGAGATGGAGCTAGTTATAAACAAATATTCCTCTATTCGCTTACTCTAAACATGAACAATTAGGTGTGAGGTAGTTAGTAATTACCCTTGTTCAAGTTTTATTGCCCTTACAATTTGCACAATTTGATTGCAGTAGTGTCTTTTTAGAACGAAATCAATCACAATTGCTGCAAATTTGGGTAACTCCAAATACATGAAATGTTGAACCTCGATCTTCTTAGGGTTTGATTTGGGAATTCTCCCTGTTATATGCATTTATTGTTGAATCTGGTATCAGGAATCTATATTCATGGTAGTCTATTTGTTTCTCTTTATTTTCTTATTCATCATCATCTTCCACGGATTTAATTGCTTGGATAAGTTGTTTTCATATTCTTGTAAGGCATGCTGACTTTTGTTAATAATTTGGCTCTGAAATTATATAAAATTGACATTTAGTTGGGATAAATTGTAACTTAAATGCACCTTATTATTAGATTATTAGGGCAATATGACAAACCTGCAAATCACCCATTCGAACAGTTTCTATTATAGGACTTTAAACTTTGTTGACTTGGTGAGGCAATGAGAATACTTGTAGCTTATAAGGCTTCCGATAAACAACATAGGATTTTTTTTGTCAAACAACATTGGATGTGTTTTTATTATTTTTTTTCAAACAACATAGATCTTAAAATAGTTGCCATTGATATAGAGGTTGATCAATTTAATTAGTGTTCTAGTCTATTGCATGTTTTGTGAAGTAGGGCTGTAGTTAGACAACCATTTCGCAAATCGCTAGGCAAGAGTTTTGTTTGACTTCCAACTTTTATAAATTCACTTGTGTCTAAATATAGAGACTAAGCTTACAGGACCTGTTTTTGTCTTTCCTAATATTTATCATTTCACTTTTATGAACTTTTTATGCCCATCCATCTCTCTTGGATTTCGTCTAATTTTTTTTATAACCTGAACTGTGAAGTTATAAGTCTGAACAAACAGAAATGTTCATGCCCACGAGGAAAAGGAAGAAACAAAGTTCAAGTATTGGTAAAACACCCCCATTATCCCGAAAATGGTTCTAACACATTCTGTTGGTTAAACTCAAGTAATAACTAAAATATTGGCTACAATTTGCATTATTGTGCAGAATTCCCTTCCAGCCCTGCTTCTTCTTTCAGTGCCCATTTCGTGTGCGACTCTAATGACTTTCACGTCAATCTACTAAACTATTTTGAGGTGAGATTTAAAAAGGCTTTATTTAGGAACTTGGTGATTGTGTATACAACATGTTGCTATTATTTCAAGTACTCGTTTATTCGTCCATAGATGTCTGACAAAAAAATTGGCTAAACTGGGAGAAGGATCTTTATGTGTGCACCTATATAGAATGGCAGAAAAATGGGAAATGAGAGTCAACCCATAGCACATTGGCAAACTTCAATATGTTGGCCAATTACTTGGCCCAAGAATGTGGCACCAGTTGCACTAGAAATCAACGCCAGTCCAAGCACTATTGAATGGTGGAGAAATTGAGGTTGTTTACTCATCTTTGAGAAATTCTGCCAAGCTAGAGACTAGGATAGGGTGGGATGCCGAGTGTAAATGTTTTTTAACAGGAGCAGATTAGTTGGCTTATTTATACCAGATACACGACTCTTAACACTATATATGCTGCACTTGTACGTTGATTATAGTTACTGTAGGACTTGGATAGCATTATGGTATAATTAAAATTTTACTTTGTGATTGTTTGTATACAATTGACATGTGCCATAGTTAAGAAGAGAATAACGCGTGTTCTGCATTTTGTTTTAGCCATTCATTCATTACAAATGCCTGATCTAGAAGATAGAATATGTCTCGTTTTGCTGGTATGAAGCTCCTTGTTGTTTGCAACTTTTATTTTTCTATTATAATTTAGTTGTGGAGAAGTAAGCCACATATTGTCACAGTCCCAATCCTTTTTACTAATTTATGGCTTCGTGTATCTGCAAACTATCTACACTTATTGGTTAGGAGTGCTATAGAATCTTTAATTTTTTTGTTGAAGTTAAAAAAAAAAAGACTACTACTTGTTGAGGTTGTAATAGTATGGAACTATAATTAATTTTCTAATTATTTTTTCTAATTTATTTTATATAGTGCCTGTTATATTTGTGTGTCCATTATTTTGTTAATTTTCTTGTGTTCAACCACATATACTAGACTTAGATCCATAGTGATAATCACTTTTGCTAATCATTATGGGACTTTGGTTGCTACTTGCTTTCATGTTACAACTTATTAGATTACATATAGAATATGAACCTCACAGCTTTTTCTGCCAATTAGATAAACAAGCACTATCTAAACTTTCAATATCTAAATAGCGCTAATTTGGTGATGCAATAGGATGAGATGATGGACGGCATACATGCCACTGGCAATCGAGCTCAGTCTTCGGCCCAACCCCTACCCCAATATATGCCTCCCCAAGTATGGCGACATAGGGGAGAATGTATGACAGAGGGAAAGACGTGACTCCAAGCTCTGTTATTGACCCTTCTTACCACTTTCTTTCATTTGACAATGATGGTAGCCTTATTCCAAGAGATCCGGACAAGCGTCTAATGTCCAGTGGTGCCTACAGTTCTAGATGGAGAGAACCAGAGGTTCGAAGTCTGGAAGGTCGGGTTTGGATAACTACCAATAGACACTAAGCAATTTCAACATATTCTTCTGCTTTGTTTCAAGCGAAAGAGAGGCAAAGGAGAAATATTCAATAGAAGTAGCCAAAAAAGTTGTGAAGAGCTTGAATTTGGAGAAGTGACTACACATATTTCTATTGAAAGATGTTGACCTTGGTCCCTAACTTTTGATGTTTACAAAACAATAGATAATTCTAATATCTCTTCAACAAAAATTTTCAGTTGTGAAGCAAATCAGATTCAAAAATCAAGTGTAATTGAAAGGGACAAATAGGGGTGGCAATCGGATCGAATTCGGGTTGGCGGGTAGGGTTGAGATCCAAATATAACAAAAAACCCGCTGACCCGAACCTGACCCGCCAACTCGAAACGGGTCAGGATACCTGACACAAACCCGAAAATTTCGGGTTGACGGGTTGACCCGAAATGACCCAAAATTTAATTTTAATTTATTAATTTATCACCGTAATTTCTAATAAAATCAAATTTTCTCAAAATTAATTACATCATCAAGTAATAAAAATTTAAATAAATAATTTTAAATCAAATCTAAAATAAATCAAACACCGTAAAAGTATTTTATCCCAAACTAAATATAAAATAAATAAAAACAGCATAAAAGTAAAAAATGACATAATATATTATTTGTCCAAATATAATAATTCCAACTTCACACAAGTTAAATAAATTCATTTAGAATTAAGTAATTAATGCCTTTGAAAAAAAAGAATGATTTAGTTTAGTTAGATAAAATAATTTTTATGTTTATTAAATTATTTTTAATTCGTAAACAGGTCACATCGGATCATATCAGGTCACCACGGATTAAACCCGAAATTGACCTGTTTTCTTTTTGGGTTCATCGAGTTCGATCCGATTCTGATACGAACCCCCGAAACCTCAATCCAAACCCATTAATTTTGTGTTAGATTCGTGTCGTGTTTTCGAATCGTGTCAGAAATTGCCACCCCTAGGGGCAAAAACTGTTGAAAGCTGTCGGACGCTTGGATCGGACGTTCGATAATCATTGCGCAACTTCAGACGCATAAAGAACTCCACCACCGAACGTCCGAAGGAAATAAGACATTCCCCATGGCTCACTGACCTTGATCGGATGCAAGCATCGGGCGTCCGATAGGATCCCTTAAAGTCGACAAAATCATCAGACGCTGAATATGTCTCTACCGAACGTTTGATAGAAACAAGATGATTTCTCAAATCTCTTTGTTTGTTGTCGGACGCACAAAGAGCTTGCATCAGACGTCCGATAGAATTAAAGAAATTTTCTCAAACTCACTGCCTACTGTCGGATGCAAAAAAAAGGAGTACCGGACGTCCGATACTCCAACGGCTAGTTGACTGTTCAACTACTTTCTATCCGTTGGAAGCATTAATGATGCACTTTATTGGTCTCCTATAAATAGAGTATGGTTAGAATCTTCAAACAACTTTTGCACACTGAAGATACAAAAGATCTAGAGTGATTTTAGTGAAAAAATACTCTCCAAGGAAGATTTGTAGTCTTAGTGGTGTGAGATTCATTGTAAGCTTTTCATTTGTGAGTGAATACTTCATGAGTGTAGATCTGTGAGGGTTGTCCTGAGGGATAGTAAAACTTTTTAATTTGACCGAGTGGAGTTCAGGGCAAGGAAGAGGTGAACCTTCCTTTGTACACAAGAGTGATTGTAATTCATCAATTTGAAAAAGCTTGTTTGAATTAATTTACAAGTTCAAGAGGTGTTGGGTAGTTAATTGATTTGCAATTCTTTCCTTTTTATTTACTTATTTTTACATTTGTGATCTTTACATTGTTTATCTCTTCCACTTGGTTGTCTTCGATCCTTACAATTGGTATCAGAGTTTGGTCTTCTTGAGATTAAACTCAATCGGTTTAGGAGTAATAATGACAACCAATAATGTCATATTTTTTGAAGGATATTCTATCATTAGACCACCTATGTTTAATGGGTCAAATTATGTAAGTTGGAAAGAAAGAATGATTATCTTTTTGCAATCAATTGATATTGAATTGTGGTTTATTATTAGTGAAGGTCCATATGATACATCTCTTATAGATGAAAATAGGGCAAAAAACCTGGGCGGCCATTAAACTTTTCTCAAGATCATGTTTTGGCCATCGAATTATTTTTTGTCAATAATTGACCACTAAATTACTTAATCAGTGAACCCGTGCCCATTTCATCGGTAATGGCTCTTAATTTTTGAAATTAACATTTCACGTGGCAAATCACTGGGGCAATTTTGTCCATCAATCCACTGACTGTTCACTTACCATCTCTGAAAATTATAAAAGAGGACGCAGAGATAACAGGGAAAGAGGGATGGAAAACCTTTATGCAGATTCCGTCAGCCACTTTTGTTCTAACAAAATCAGCGAAAGCAGTTGTTCCGCTCGACAAACAGAGTTCATAGAGATGTATGGGCCTTAAGGGACTAGGTCCAAGAACCAGAATTAGCCACTCAACTTGTGGAATCTGAGGGATCAAGAGCTAAAGAGCAGTCTTGAAATTAGAGACAGTTGATTAGTTTTTCCAGTCTTCTGATACCCTGCTTCACCTCTCACTTTCTGGAAACGTGCTTTCTCCTTAAGGCTGCCTTCATCTTAGCTTGCGAAGCTAGTACTATTTCCTAGGATTCCATAATTAAATTTTTTTTTTAAAAAACATCGTTGGGTTTTCAGAGGAAAATGAATAATGACAAGCACAAAAGTAGGGCTCTGCTCACCAAATCCTTGTACTCCTCTGCAATTCGTCAAATTCGAGGCTAATATCCTGCAAAACACTATGGAGAGAAAGTAAAAACGAATGCATTAGTTGGGGATTGTATAATTTGAAAAAAAAATTTTGGCAGAATCTTTAACTGTCAACGGGAAAGGGGGGAAAAGGAAAAAGAAAAAAAAAAGAGCAGATAAGGCTAGTGTGCAAACGAAGGGATTTGATGGTGCATATAGCGGACGAAGGCGAGAATGTCGGTGACGACGTGGAAAATGACAGAGCTGTTGAGGGAGTCTGATGCTGTGTCGATGTCGGTAAACTCTGAAGTGTTATCTCTGCGTCCTCTTTTAGCTCCTAAAGTGCAGACCACAAATCTTCTTGCTGGGTTCCAATTTGTCCATGAGGTCTTCACCATTGTTGTTAATCAGCAGGAGCATCTAGGTATGGGTTTAAGAGAGCGTCTCGACATTCGTTGGCTTCTTCGATTTCTCACACAGAATTTAGGGCTGAAAATTGAGTCCCTATTTTTCCCTCCACAAGACCAGACACTTCAGTTGGCTTCCATCGCTTTTTTTCTTTTCTGTTGATGCCATTAAGGTAAGTAAAGGGTCAGTGGATTGACGGACAAAATTGCCCCTGTGGTTTGCCACGTGGAATGCCAATTTCAGAAATTAAGAGCCATTACCGACGAAATGGGCACGGGTTCACTGATTAAGTAATTTAGTGATCAATTATTGACAAAAAATAGTTCGATGGCCAAAACATGATCTTGAGAAAAGTTTAATGGCCGCCCAGGTTTTTTGCCCATGAAAATACTCATAGATCTAGATCAAAAACAAAAAGTGAACTGACTACTGTAGATAGAACTCATCTCACTTTAAATGTAAAAGTCATGAATGTGTTATATTGTGTTTTAGACTCAAATGAATCTATTAGAGTCAAGAGTTGTAAATTCGCTAAAGAAATTTGGGACAAATTTAGAGAAATCCATGAAGGAAGTGAGAATGTGAGAGAACAAAAGAAGTCTATTTTGATTACCAAGTATGAATTGTTCAAGATGGAACCTCATGAAAACATTGATGAGATGGACTGTAGATTCAATGACCTCATTAAAGACTTAAAGGTGCTTGAAAAGGATTAGTCTCTAAGTGAGAAAAATAGAAAAATTCTGAATGCTTTATCCAATGAATGGGAGAGCAAAGTGACTGCCATTGAGGAATCTAAAGATCTAAATACCTTACCCATTGAATCTCTTATTAATTTTTTAACCTCTTATGAGCTGAAACTCAAGTCCAAAGTGCAAGAAGAAAAAGATACAAAGGTGAGAAAGAGTATTGCTCTAAAAGCCTCACAAGATGAAGATGATTCAGCCTCCTTAAATGAAAATGACATGGAAGGTGATAACAGTGATATTGCACTCATCACGAAAAGCTTCAAAAGAATATTCAATAAGAGGAGATTCAGAAAAGATGGACCCAGCAATTCATTCCCAAATCAGTTCAACAATCTGAGAAAAAAAGAGAAGTTAGAGCTCAACAAAAAATAAACTGATAAGTGTTTTGAATACGGCCAACTTGGACACTACGCAAGTGAGTGTCCAATGAAGAAAATGAACGGTGAAAAAAATCAAGATTCAACAACTTCCAGTTCACATGAAATGGATGCAACTCCAATGGTGAAATTAAAGAGGAAGATGAATCTGCTCAATTGACTTTTATGGCCATTAGAGATCATGAGGTAACATTTTCTAACTCTCAATTTGAAAATGATGATGAAACTGATGATGATCTTGAATCTTTCATTATAAAATTGCATGATAGTTTGAAAGAATTTTATGCTAGAAATAAGAAATTAAAACATAAAATTAGCTTTTTTTTTCAAGACAATGCACGTCTTTTTGAAGAAAACAAAAAACTGAAAACTGAAAGTGATTTCTTAAAAAAGAGTGAGACTGTTTTACACTTTGAGTTTGATAGAAAAACAAGACTTTGTGAAATGTTCAAAAAAGAACATGGTGATTTGAAAAAAAGAATGGATAATTTAAATGAATTGCTTCAACATAAAAAAATAAGACTGTTTTCAAAATAATAAATCAAAACCTCATTTTGGCACTTATGAGAAGAAGATAAATTCTGTTACAAATAAATTTGCTATTTATAAGAGAAGACAAGTAAGATTTATTAAACCTGTTCATGTAAATAACTCTTTGATTATGTGTAATTTTTGTTGTCAAAAAGGTCATATAAAAAGTGATTGTTATGTGAGAAAAAATATGAGAAGAGGCATGAAATACATGTGAATAGTTAGACATGATGCTAACTCTAACAAGTAGGAGATATTGATAAGACTGATGAGATTCTTGTTCATAATATTATTTTATAATTTTCTTTTGATGTTTCTGATATTTTGAACTGAGTTTTTATTGATATTTTTGAATATTATTGAAGTTTTATGATGACAAAAAGGAGAGAAATGGATACTATGTGAAAGGGGCAGTTGTTCTGAGTTTATAAAATTTTTTGATTCAATGAGTGAGGGGGAGTTTATACTCATATACAAAATCTTTTTCTTTCTTCCATCCATTGTTTTGTCATCATCAAAAAAGGGGAGAAATAAATGGATGCTATGTGAAAGGGGGAATTGTTCTGAGTTTATAAAATTTTTGGATGCAATGAGTGAGAGGGAGTTTATACTCATATGCGAAATATTTTTCTTTCTTTCATCCATTGTTTTGTCATCATCAAAAAGCGGGAGAATGTTGACTTTGGTCCCTAACTTTTGAAGTTTACAAAACAATGGATAATTCTAATATCTCTTCAAGAAATATTTTCAGTTGTGAAGCAAATCAGATTCAAAAATCAAATGTAATTAAAAGGGACAAAGACTGTTGAAAGCTGTCGGACGCTTGGATCGGATGTCCGATAATCATTGCGCAACTTCAAATGCATGAGGAACTCCACCACCGAACGTCCGAAGGAAATAAGGCATTCCCCCTGACTCACTGACCTTGATCGGACGCAAGTATCAGACGTCCAATAGGATCCTTTAAAGTCGACGAAACCATCGAACGCTGAATATGTCTCCATCAGACGTCCGATAGAAACAAGATGATTTCTCAAATCTCTTTGTTTGTTGTCGGACGCACAAAGAGCTTGCACCGGAGTCCGATAGAATTAAAAAAATTTTTCAAACTCACTGCCTGCTGTCGAACGCAAAAAATAGGAATACCGGACGTCCAATACTCCAATAGCTGGTTGACTGTTCAGCTACTTTCTATCCATTGAAAGTATTAATGATGCACTTTGTTGGTCTCCTATAAATAGAGTATGATCAGAATCTTCAAACAACTTTTGCACACTGAAGATACAAAAGATCTAGAGTGATTTTAGTGAAAAAATACTCTCCAAGGAAGATTTGTAGTCTTAGTGGTGTGAGATTCATTGTAAACTTTTCGTTTGTGAGTGAATACTTCATGAGTGTAGTTCTGTGAGAGTTGTCCTGAGAGATAGTAAAACTTTCTAATTTGACCGAGTGGAGTTCGGAGCAAGGAGAAGGTGAACCTTCCTTTGTACACAAGAGTGATTGTAATTCATCAACTTGAAGAAGTTTGTTTGAATTAATCTACAAGTTCAAGAGGAGTTGGGTAGTTAATTGGTTTGCAATTCTTTCCTTTTTATTTACTTATTATTACGTTTGTGATCTTTACATTATTTATCTCTTCCACTTGGTTGTTTTCGATCCTTACAAAAGAGTTGTTAGATGAAGAGTTCAGAGCTTTGTTCCTTAGCTTCAGTGACAGTGAGCAGATAACATGGATTGAAATGTTCATTATCCTGAAAATAGAGGTGAAGTAAGGCAATTCAAAATTCTTAACTTATACAATTAGATTACTGTTATGATCCAACACTTTTATAATTTATGTTTATCAACTTGTATTAATGTTATGGCCATTCCTGGTACTTGATGTTCAGATTTTGCTTCGATTTACCATGGCCAAATTAGCAAATGTATGAGGCAACTGTAGTAGATGCCCCCATTTTCAACTGATTTATTCATTATTTAAATATATTAGTAGTGTTGGTTTTTTTACTGTCTTTATTTTCAGACATGACACATTAGACCCTTCAACGTTTGTTGATGTATAGTTGCTAATTTTATGTAAACACCAATTTGGTGTTTGATGTAGTAATACACCTATCATTTGTCGATCATTTTTGTACAAGAATCATCATGTTTCAAAATCAAACCGTCGAACTTGTGGAAATAAGAGTAAAAACATTAGTAAGGCTAAAGTTATATGCAGAATCCTGAAGTTTGTGGACATATTCAATATCTTGAATGACGAAAATTGGACGATCAATTTTGCTGAGAGGTGAATAGCAAAACCATGACCTATTTCACCAATAGTTAAACAAAAAAGGCCAAACTAAATAAATTAGCGGAGGCATTAGTACATTTTAAGTAGTTTCGTTGCTTGCTAGACATTAGAGCTTATTGGTCTTGTCAATAAAACATGTACATTGAATTAGGAACTATCATCATATGACAAAAGTTGCTGTTCCCTTTGTCTTTAGCTTAGGTGACATACATACATTTTAGCTATTGTTCACCAAATCTTGGGATAATGTGTCCACTTGGGTGCGACATTTTAAGTGATTTTGAGGTAATGCAAGGAAAGCAAGGTGAGCCATTGCATAGCCATCGATCCACAGCACTACGTTTCAATAATACAGGCAAACGGTCACGTTTCACTGATTTGGTGTTCCATTTGCTTCTGTTTACCTCTACACGAGTACAACAATTCAAGAATCTCCTATATGTGAATAACTCCAATGGCTACTTTGTCAACTTTAACACATCAAAAGCCGAGCTTTTTTCCCACAAAAAACTTGCACCCTCCCTTTAAAATGCAGCAGAGTAGAGACGAGTTATACATTCAAGTTTCACTTGAGGTCCCAAACGTAGGAATAATTAGTCCACCCAATAGTTGTTGCATTATAGGCAATTTTATCTGTTAGCTACTGCGAACTTTCTTCCAAGTTTCACATGGCCAACTTCATCCTAAATTAGAGTTCATCTTGTAACTCAAATTCTGAATAATGATGATGAGGCAATTCTAAATGCTGTAGCAATGCTGCTATTTGCACCAGAAACGGAACAATATGATGGACCTCTTATCAAAGTGCCTTGTCGCACCAAAGATATGCCAGATTGGAAGTGGGTGCAGGAGCTAATAACAGGTTATCCTCTACGTATATTGGAGAATTGTCAAATAATAGTTGACAATTTCATGAGGCTTTGTGAAAATATTGTGCAAAATAACTACATTCCACAAAATCCCTATAAGTATATGTCAATCGAGGAGTTACTGGCCATGACTCTAGTTATGTTGAGTCATAGCACGTGCACTCAAGTTGTGGTTGAGAGATTTCAACATTGGACGGAAACCATCCACAGAAATGTGGCTGAAGTATTTTTGGGGCTATGTAGATTTCCACAAAGGATTATTCGACCAACACAAATAGATGGTATGCATCCACAAATAAGATATAGTACCATGTATTATCCTTGGTTCAAGGTTAGAAATGGCCAAAATTTCTTCCATGTTTTATCTTGAGAAGTTTTTTATATAATTAGTTGTTGTGAAGCTAATTTTGGTGTAGTATTTGCTGTTTCCTAATATTCAAAAAATATATAAACTTTGACCCCCTTAGTAAGGAGTAGGAACTTAGCAATTTGTAAGAAAGACTAATTAAATCTGTTACTGTAATCAAATCTGTAAACTATCTACATTTTTTAAGTCTTTCAAATTTTATTCGACTGACTATCAAATATTTTATAAAATACAGGACGCCATTGGTGCTAGGGATGGCACTCATATATCTACTTCGATTCCTACAACAGAGCAAATGACATACACTAATAGGTATGAGATACAATTGCAAAATATTTTAGCTATATGTGACCATAATATGCGATTTGTTTATGTGTATGTCAGATGGGAGGATAGCGCACACAATGCTTGAGTGATAGAAGTGCACTGAGAATGCACACCAACTTTCCAGTTCCGCCCCCAGATTCGATCCACGAATATTATCTCAAGTATTTAATATCAACATGCACATATTTTTGTATTTCGAGGAGCATAGAGTTAAAAAGGTCATCGTATTTCCTATAATTTATGTAAGTAAGTACTACCTTGTGAACGGGGCATATAAGATGGTATTGGGATTCTTAGCACCATTCAAGGGAGGACGTGATACATAAATTGAACAAGGACGTGGGTTAGGGCAAGGTCTGAAGAAGCTAATCAATTCCTACCACTCTTAGCTTTGTAATGTAGTTGAACACATTTTCAGTGTTTTGAAGCAACGATTCGCTTGTTTGAAGGGGCCACTTCCATATTCATATATGCAAAAATAGATCAACGTAGTGATTGCATGTTGTGCATTACACGATATCTTAAGAAAAAATCAACGTTCGAATGATTACTTCATGCAGTATGAACAAGAGGATATACACGTCCAAGGCGAAGGTGGCGCTGGTCCATGCCCACTGATACAACCGTTGGCTGTGTCCCCGTAGGAGATAGAAGTTTGGAAGACAATGAGAGAAAAAATTGCTAATCAAATGCATGCCACATCACGTAGGCGGAGGCAGTAAACCAAATATTGACTTTAATGTCAATATAGTTCCGGGTAATAACTATGGCAGTTCTACGCCTTTTACATTGAAAGAGGAAAACATGGACGGCAGTTTCAATGGGTTTAATAACTTCTCTTGTTTTTGACGTATCCCAGGAGGTAGTTTAGTAGTAGGAAATCTTTAATGTTAGAACAAACAGAGATGCAATTTACTTCTTACAATGCACCAAATTTTGAGCATTAAGACATTATTTTAGTGTACAGGGATCTTATATGGTGCACTTTGAAGAGGAAGTAACTGTTGTACTAGTGGTGTAGCAATAAATGTAATAGACGGCTGGAAGGAATTCTGTGTAGTTATGGACAAGTATTAAGGTATTGAACAACTCTACTGCTACGGTGGATCATAGACTCCACCCATATAAGTTTACGGATACAATAAAAGAATTATTTGGCTACCAAGACTGCTTCTATAATCAACTACGTTAGTTTGAAACAAATCCTAACTATGACTTGTCAATAACAATCGGCGTCAGTTGCTGTTTTTTCGCAAACTAACAGGATGCTCTCTCCTTCGTGCATAGGATGTTGTGGTAACCATTGAGCTCCCACCAACTAAAGCTGTAATGCCAAGGTCTGGTACCCGCAGTTATGTGGCTTTTTAGATTTGTCAGGAGAAAACTTGCCATGGTTTTGAATAACAAATATAGAACAAATGAATTGGAAGGCTGATGAAGTACTGCATGAGATAGTGGGGAAAGGCTAATGGAAATAAGTTAAAAATGAATCCATCTAATACACCCACATGGAAGAGTTCACAGGGAAATACGTGATCTTGTGAGCAACCTTTTATTTGCAATCCAAACCAGTTTTTTGTTATCTGAAATGTAGGTTGATTTGGTAAATATTATGTGAAATAATATTCCAAATAATTGATATCCAAACACTACCAATATTTTTTTCTGCTTCAATTTTTTTTATAAGTATGTCATAGTATATCACTTAAAGAAGTATATTCATCAAATGGAAACCTTTGAGAATTTTTCCTAGAACTTTTAAATGTTTATCTAAAATTTGAAGCACTTTAATCTGAATTGCGTGCTTAGAAAGTGATTCATGATGACAAATATCTCCTAACATGTAGTCATCAAATTTTACCCAGAGTTCTTGTGAATTTTTTGGATTGCAGTGAACTAATAGTACAACAAATAATTGTTGAAGTGATGCTAGCATTTGGTAAACAACTACTCCTTTAAAACATTGTTCTATCGTATATTCATTTTGTAATCATCTAACTTGTTTGCTATTTCTCGAAATATTGCACATAGG
Organism: Coffea arabica; assembly: GCF_036785885.1. Taxonomy (NCBI): domain Eukaryota; kingdom Viridiplantae; phylum Streptophyta; class Magnoliopsida; order Gentianales; family Rubiaceae; genus Coffea; species Coffea arabica. The sequence goes on from NC_092329.1 coordinate 44,065,943, forward strand.
TATCCATTTATTAATTTAAGATAATTAAAGCTAGTTGGCTTTCTTATATGAATAACCAACATTCATAGGTAGTATGTTTCACCTTTAGATGGATGCATAACTCATATACGGCCAACAGTTTCTTTATACTATTTTCTTTGCTACTGCCTATCTTACTTGCTTCAGGTAAAATGCTTCAAAAATTCAACATATAGGCAACTAAGATATTTTGCACGGTATAAACTATAAGCTATATGTTAATTAGTTAACATGCTTTTGGACAAAATTGAATTTTGGATAGTAGTGTGAAAAGATGCATTTGCTGGAAATGAGACTGATTGCTGATTTTTTAGATGAACTTGCAAAGTGATTACATATGGGTGTATCTGATTGAGATCAAATCTATATATACGCCACATTGTCTCAAGTAGAGATACCCATCTTGTTGCTATGAAGTTCCTAATCTCATCCGCAATGCTACCCACTTGGCTTCCTGTCAATTCGTGCCCTTTATGCATATATTTATAAATATACTTGATAATTTAAACTCTTGAAAAAATTTCTATATTTAGATGGAAATTAAAATTTGCTAACATATAAGGATTTTATGGTACGACCCATCTATTATCAAGATCATGAGTACGAAACTGAACAGTTTGAAGGTTGTTTTGGCGCTAGTATACTAGATATAAGACGTTGCTATGTCTTGTTGTTGCAACAAATTCCTTTGGATAGGCGTCCTTACAACCAACAGCTCTATTTGGATTGGCTTATTTTTGAAAAACTAGTTTTTCAAATACAATGCTACAATAATATAGTAAACAATTATTCCAAAAACATCTCATCCATACAATAGATTAAAAACAAATACACAAAAAAGTTAAAAAAAATAAATTCTATAACATCTTTCACCTATCACCATTATCCACTACCACCCCCACCAACCATTGCTACCACCGCCTTCCTCGTCCTCCCCCTTTTTCCTTCTCCCTCTCCTTCCCTCTTTCTCTTCCCTCTCCTTTCTCCTCCTCTCTTCCCCTTCCCTCTTCCTCCTATCCTCCCCTCCCTCCTGATCTATCCTCAACCACCATTATCCACCACCACCCCACCCACCATTGCCACCATCCCCTTCCTCGTCCTCCCCCTTTTTCCTTGTCCCTCTCCTTCCCTCTTCCTCCTCCCTCTCCTTTCTTCTCCTCTCTTCCCATTCTGTCTTCCTTTTACCCCCTCCCCCCGATCTATCCTCGATCAGATCGAGACTTTTGGTTGAGACTAACTAATATTTTTTTTGCATACATGAAGAATCCAGATTCATGGCACCACAAGATCCATGCATCATATGTTTAACTACTAATTTATCATAATATGAATGAAGTTTTGGATTAAGTAACTCTATTGAGACAATCTTGTCATATGCTTCAGGTGAAAATATTTTAGAACTCTGTTTTAGGACGATCAAGAAATGTGTATGGGGGTGACCTCTTTTTTGGAACTCAATAAGATAAATGTATGTTGTAACCTGACCAAAGATAGTCATTTTAAATAATTCATCCTTTAAGACTTCAACATTTAATCGGGATGCCCTTGAAATAAAATTTGATGAACTTCCAACATTTTTAGTTAATAAAAACTCTTCCTTGATTCCAGGCTGTATTGATTGTAAATCATTGTTAGCAAAATATCTAGTTTACCATAACATTAAATTAATGGCATTGCATCCATGTATCGATGTCTCATATCTCGTATTTCTCCAATAAATGACAATGGGAGGATTATGCACTTCCTAACATTCGAAAATAATGCCTCACCGCAAGATAAACTATCAAATATACCTTAGTATATATCAATTTGAAGACGATATTATCGATCTTAATTTCTATGGAACTCCAAATTGCAAGTGTCTACCAACATGAAGCAATAAAGATTGATTACTCTCTCTAATCTTTAGTTTGTAGTAGTAGTATTCCTTATATGATATAGTGGGCCCTTTTTTTTCTTCTTGTTGGATGATGCTGCAAAAATAGTAATGATATAGAGAAGAAGTAATAAAGTACTAATAATAAAATAAATAATATGATTTATCTTAACATTAAAATTTAAATCATATAGTAGTTTACCTCATCCTTAGCATTGATAACACCATCAGCAACTATAGTATTAGTGAGAGCAATGACTGTTTAACATTTCCAATTATTCACTGAAAAGGGTATCATACCATTTGTTTAGACAATGTCAATGCTAGGATGCCAATTGGATTCAACATTAGCAAATATGAGTGGATACTAGAGTGACTCATAATGTGAGAAATAGTGTTTAACAATTTGACTCTTTCCATTCTTGTTATAGACCTAAATATATTTTGAGTTAACCAATGTTGAAACATGAGATTCAGTCTATATAGTGCCTACTTGTGATATCATTAGTTTATTGAAAATCTTTTGATCCATATGAGAATTGGATTTAAGCACAATTTTGTGGTTGTCAATATTTGATAAATCTTGTAATCCACAGGAAACAATAGAGTGCAGATTAATTTTTGGCAGTTTCTCTAATTTTTCGATTAAGCTTTCTCTGAATCAGTTTGAGATAGACATTCAATTCACTGTCTCATGGTTAATGTCATAAAAATATAGTTGCAAATTGGTGGCTTTTTCTCTATCATGAGGTATAAGTGGATTGATACATTGATACATCTGCCTTTTAATTCAAAAGTAATATATCCCATAATATACATTTGTTAAGAATTTTTCGCAATGCATTTCTATAGAAGTAAATGCAAACATGTTATTATAGCTTCTAATGCATTTTCGAAATTCAATGGTTTCTTTAGAAGTATCTAGATATAATTCTCTCGATATTTTCATTGACATTAGATAAATCTCACCGTATAAGCAATAAAAAGAAGGTCACTCATGGTGAAATTGCTTTACACCATAGTGTATACAATTGGATGCATCGAACAACATTGTAAGTCTAGTAGCAATAGCATTGAACAAATCAACAGGACCATTGTTCTTCTTCTTTTGTCATTTTGTGAGTGCAAATTCAAATTTTAGTTAGGCAAATAACTTGCAGTGTATAGTATGAAAAATATTTTCCTTATACATTATATACAACAAGAGAGGCAAATCAATAGAATATTGTAAGTTATTATCATTACAAATTTTTTTTCTCCTCTTTATAATTAAGTACATATAATTTAAAGGAAAAAAATTAATAAATTATAATATACATTGATAATGATAAAAAAAATAGAATGCCAACATACTATGTAAATACATAGAAGTAATAGAAATATAATATATATATATATAATATCCAGGAAGTGCTAGCAATATAAGATAAACATTGATCAAAATTATATATTTGATTGTGGAGTACAACCATTCCTAGTAGAATCGGAAGTAAGCCCTTACATGGTAGAACTATCTGAATTCTAGAAAGGAGTTGAGGGAATAGGCAATGTTTTAAAACTTGGACCATTAATTGAACCGGTAAAGTGATCGGGTCGAGATTTAACCGATCAGACCAGTTCAATTCCGGTTCAATAATTATATATTTATATATATAGATGCACACACCTGTGCACAAGCTAAGATATTCCACAAATATCACATGATAAAAAGTTACATATTTCCAAACACACGTAAATGTTTAGAACTATAAATTTAACCAAATAAATTCATCTCAATTATACCTATCATTATAAAAATTTTATACCCTTCACAAACCATCTAACATGCAATAATTTTCTGTTATAGAATATATAGATCACTCAAATATTTGCATATAAGAAAATTCTTAATTACTAACTTGGTGCGCAATTCTTCTAATCTCTACTCTTGTTCGTGTGTGTCCACCACATATTATGGACTTAAAAATGTTCATCAAACCAAAAAAACTGGTTTAGTGGTTTTGTGCATTTGCGTGGTGATATTCATGATCTATCAATTGTAGGATGCACAAGTAATTGGTTCACTGAAGACTGTAATTTAATTTAACATCTATGCTAGAATTGTACTCCATCAACTTATACCAAATATTTGTACGAATTATATAATTGGATACCAACTTGAGTATGCCCTTTTGTTGCTAGCATGCCTCAGGGCCAAAACCAAGGCATGTCTCTGTCAGGTTGGATCATTTGCTACTATACACTGCCAGACCACCCAAATGATAAAACTTTTAAAAAAAAAAAAAAAGATAAAGAGTCAACAAACAAGTAGAGCTGAGATGTGAGAAAGTCGTCTACCAAATCAAAACGCTACACTACTACAAACCTGATTCCGATTCTGCAGGAAACAAAGTGCAAAAACGTTTGTTTGCTTTTGACGCCAAAATTCAAAGAGAGAGTTTTGGGACTGGAGAGTGGCAAAAGCGACATGCAGAATAAAAAAACCTCTAAACAAAGGACCCAAAAGTCTCAGAAAGAAAACATCACCAGCTAGGGAACTAATTAGAATCTAATTAATAGCAAGGTCAAACAACTGTCAGCTATATAATCATGTCATTACAACATTTAATAAAATGCGTCCCTCTCAAGCAATTCATCAAACTACTGGAGAGCCAACTTGAGACAACCACATTTCACTAAATAAATGTAATGCTTCTGGCCAGAGACCTAACAAAGACATCGTTAATTGTTGAAGTTCCACAAGAAATAGAGTAAAAGTGAAATTTTTTTCTCTGAACTTTATATAACAACAGTGGATATATTTTAAAATCAACTCAAAATATTTAATTTAACCCATAATTCTAAGTTAAATAGGAAAAATAGACCATAAAAAGCATATACGCATCAAGTAACCAACCAAGAGCAAAAAAAAAAGGAAAGAAAAGGTAAACTAACCTGATAAATTGGTAATAGCTTGAAATTTTGGAGCCTAACTAAGTCGTGTGCTTCAACTTTTGCAAGAACAATTAGTGCTTCAACTTTTGAAATGAAAACAAAGAAAATTGGAGTCTTTGGAGATTGAAGAAGAGAATTGAAATTGGGACTTTTGTCTTGAGAGTTGACTGAAAGAAGGAAACCAGAGAGAGCTAGAGAGGATGTAATAGTAATATTTGCTATTTGGAGAGAAAACTCTTTGGCTTAGGGTTGTACATAGTAGTTAACCGAAATAAGGAAATCAAATGTTTTAAAATAAAAAATCACGATTCTTTTATACGATTTGAAGGGATTTTTCCAGTTTTGACCGGTTCTTGTGTCAAGTCAAACTAAGATATGAACCGGATCGGAGCTATAGCCGGTTTGTATTTCGACCGGTCCGGTCCGATTTTTAAAACATTGGGAATAGGAAGTATTTTTTGTTCATGTTGAAGTTCATAAACTGCTAAATCTGTTGCAGAGATAGTTGTCTCCATACTTTGGTTGCAACCCAACTAATTCGAATTATCATCTCCAAAGCATTTCTTTCTTGATCAAGTGTTATGATGTAGAGAGCATACGGTACAAAGAAGTATTAGCTTTGATGAGTGCTCTTTTTCCACTAGAATATTCACCACTACTATTTGATTGATTCTTATCGCACAAATGCTGAGCAAGTCTATAGTTACAATGCAGAACATCCTAGTTTCTCCCATAAGATGTAAGAGTAAAATTACTTTATTCAAAACGTGTTAAACTTGGAACAAGGCCTTCATCAATAGAGGAGCTAAATACGCTGGAACATCAACAAGATCTGCCTGATATGATGTAGATGCTATGTAATCTTTGAAATTGTTTTAAAAAAGATCTCTAATAGAAAATTTTGGGACAATACAAAACATAAGAGTGCTACTACTAGACATGGCACAATTCATAAATGTGCTAGGAAAAAGATGAGTAGATTCATGAATACTAAATTCAATTAAGGTAACAGTACAAATATCTAGACTGGTTTTAGCTTTTTTCCTAAATTTTACCACAACATGTCTCTCACAATGCCGACAATTTCTCTCAGCACATCTTTCCTCAAAGGTTGCATACTTTCAATTGGTTGGCATTGTAGATATAATACAATGAGGACAAATAAAAACTAATTGGCAAAAGTATTATTCTATTGCATTATCGTTGTCCGAAATACTAGTATACAAAATTCATAGTAGAACTTTTCACTTTTAATCTCTCTATAAAAACCATTACAAGACAACTATGGATATAAACACTAGTCACCAAAGTAGAACAAAAAGGACAACAATGCACTACATATTATCAAGTATCCATCCCACAGCATTTATCCGAATAACAAAACATACCATACTTCTTTCAAAAATTAAAATACACTCGAAAGGAAAAATAAAGTTCAACTGCTATTAAATGCATAGTTATATAGAGAATTATTAATTAGTCTACAATTATAGAAGATTAGCTCTTATACGTAATAGGTGGCAAAGTTGTAACAATGTTCTAGCAAACACTGCACTAATACAATTGAAAAAAAAATGATGACTATAATAAAACAGAGTATGTGCATACTAGAATCGAAACTCAAATATATGATACCCAATTCCCCTCATATAGTCTTATTGTATAAAGAAAAAAAAGATTATCCTAACTACCAAGAATTACATGCAAGATACAAAAGATGAAAATAATGATCAAAATCCATTGAAGGCCACATGCAAAATGAAGAAGATCAAAATAATCACCAAAATCAAAATCGAAGAAAGATAAATAAATAATCGTATAAACAGAAAAACTTTTATCCCAAGCACGGAGAACTACATGCAAGATAAAAATGATCAAAACGACTCTAAGGGCACAAAAAATCAAAATTCAATGATACGACGGTAGAAAATTGAACCAATTGTAAATCAAATAGAGCCTAAAAACAAGAACACAACAACAAACAAAAAAGAAAGCACTATTTTTAGAAACTATAGAGAAAACATGCAAAGGAAATTTGAGAAAAAAGAAATCCTTAACAAAAATAGTCCATCCGTAGAATCAAGAGCAACAAATCTGAAATGAAGGTAAAGTAAGAGCAAAACAGGAGCAAGAAAGCAAAACTTCACTAGTAGCATGCTAACATTCAAATACTAATGTAGATGGAAAAAGGAAGATTTCCTGGACAAGTAAACTCATGGATTTCTTGCAAATCATTTAGCCACCAACTATATTGTTGATAAAAGTAAAGTTTAATTTCATTTAAATTCCCATAGAAAACCTCATCAATGATGGATATTCAAAGAAGATCAATCAAATAGTTGAGAGGAGGACAGAACATTCCTCACTAATGTTTCAATACATTTATTATAATTAAGGCACGTATTTATTTCACCTATCCACTCTTATTATTGTTTATTCCATGGGAGTCAAGGAAAAATAATAGAAAAGCCACCAAATTGAGCAAAACTATAGAAAGAGGATACGAGAAATTGACTATAGCATGAAAAATAATCCTCTAGCTACTAAGAGGTGGATAGAACATTCCCCACTAATGTTTCAATGCATCTGGTGTAGTTAAGGTACGTATTAAATTCACCGATCCACTCTTATTGTTGTTTCTTTTATGGGAGCCAAGGCAAAATAACAAAAAAGCGCCAAATTGAGCAAAGCTACAAAAAATAGGGGATGAAACGTGGACTATGGCTTGAACAATAATCCTCTAGTTGCTTTTATATATTTAAGATAAGAGACAAACAATGTTCTGAACATGACACTTGTACAAATGATGATCATAATTTTCTTCTACCTACAACCTAAGAAAGTGTATCTATGCAGTATTAAAATTCTAAATATCTATGTAGTGTTAAAGTTCTTTTAACTGAAGGGTATCAATTATATATTGTGCTTGAAAACATATTTTTTCTTGATATGCAGTATTAAAATTCTAAATATCTATGTAGTGTTAAAGTTCTTTTAACTGACGGGTATCAATTATATATTATACTTGAAAACATATTTTTTCTTGATAGTAAATGTTTTAGGAATCAAATCTAGAATCTATTGACACTTGCACAATCATTATAAAACTACTATAGAAGTAGAGTACTTGATTTAGTTAAAAACTTTTCTGATTCTTAAAAAATATAGTCAAGAGAAAAATTGGGTCTACCATTTCCTAGAAAGTCATTTTTTGATTAATTTTTTGCTGATTAATTAATGGTTATATGACTTTGCTATGCATATTTCCACTTGCCCTGTATTACCATCTTTACTAATTCTTCCATGGCTTGTGTTATAGAATTGGTGCATTAGTATCCAAATTATGATTCTATTTATTTTTAAATTTTATCTTTGCAATCATCACCTTATGGTGATAGATATTTTAATATAAAGGTTTGGGTTAATATCTGGACTCTTGACTAATACATTAATTCATAAATTTTCATCAAAATTAGAGTATCCATATATTTGTTTTTTCCTTCTTTTTCACTCATTTTTTTATGCACTACATAGCACATGCTAAATTGGAGTACAATTTGTAATGTGCAAGTGAAAGGAATTCAAATCAATATATGGGTAAAAATTGCCCTAAAATTACGATATTATGGATTGTTCACTGTATTAAATTTGCTCTACATACATACATACATACATCACACACACACACACACACACACACACATAATTTCTTAATAGTGATGACCACACCTAGGATAATGTATGTTGCTTATATTTTTTTCGTTTTTTAATCATCACCATGTTGATGGATGCATTTACTCCTGCTTATCTCTAATTTTGCATGGTTATATTAATCACTTCTTTCTAGTGCGTGTATTAGAGTGCTTAGTAGTATACGTGTTTTGAAACACTTCCTAAATTGTTGATTAGCCATCTAGTTTTTTTTCTGTGTTTAGTGTAGGTGGAAAGTTTTGAACTCGGGACCTCTCAATTATACTCCTCTCAAAACATCCAATCTATCCCTCCCCCCTCCCCTGATTAGCCATCTATTTGATTTAGTAAAAAGTTGCATCTTGAATTTAGACTTGCAGTTTACTTCCCCTTTGGTTGGTAAAACTATGTCTTGAATAGGTAGAGGTCAAAACTATTCTAATCTACATTTTATACTTTTGACATTGTTGAGCTTATGTGTATCTGTGCGAGAGAGAGAGAGATAGATAAGGTTGGACAATTTCTTTGATGCCTAATTGAGAAGAACTCCAACAATATACAGAAGAAAAGAATACCAATCCCAAAAGAAACTAAAAGAAATATGTTTTAAAAAATTAACAAAAGTATGAATTAACATCAATATCCAAACATTTAGAAACATAAATGATTTTGGTTAGGAAATAGGCAAACAATCAGTTTCATAAGATAGAAATACCAAAATTTCCAATATTTATAGGAACAATAATCTCTAAAAGATCATATGTGATGCCCCCACATCTCCCTAAGGCAAACCAAAGGGTATCCGCGGGACGCCTGCCCAGCACTCGCCAGGACTCAAGCAATTCCATTCAATTTAAAACCAAACCGAACATTTCGAAGAGAGTAACATGAATACAAATAATGCGGAAGCATTCAAACTTAACAAGTCACTTAATATGTAACCAGTATATCGGGTAATCATAATACGACTTAAATTCTAAATACACGTCAGGGCCCAAATTTTTATATTTCAATTCCAAAAGTACAACCCAAACCAGGGTCTAGCCAAAATATAGTAGGAATCCTAAACAAAAGTACAACGAAGGGTTTCTCCATACTTCTCCGAGATTCGGCCCTGTTAAGGAAAACAAAGCTATAGGGTGAGCGAAACGCTCGTGAGACCAAGAACACACATGCAAGCACATTGTTCAAATAGCAATCCCAAATTTATTGCATAAAACCGTGATATTTCAATAATCAACCATTCGAGCAGGAAAAGTAATCAGAAACAATTCAAGGATATAGTAGCTCTCAGGAACTAAGTTCCACTCGTTCTGCCGATGTCATTCGTATACCTTCTCGCGTTAACCCTCCTGTCAATCGGGTCGGTATTTCCATTTCCGTAGATCACCACTTACTTCCCTCCGTCCACCGTACACCTCAAGGGCCCACAAGTCATTTATAAGGCGATACTCTACGAGTATGCCAAGCAAGACCTCTCATTAGGTCGAGCTTATATATCTCATGGCTCGCCCAGATTCCCGACCAAACCCATTGCCGACTCGAGTCCAAGGACTGCTTATGAGTTTGGGCGTCCCCCATTCATTTGAAAATCGAGAAGATTCACTCCAACGACGTATGTAATCATAACATACCATTGCATTTCATTCATTCATTCAATACATTTCAATCATTCATTTGAAATTAGAACGAGTGTGATAAAGTACACACCCGCCCTTATTTTTAAAATTTTCAACAATTACCACAAATAAGCAAGTATCAAGGATTCACACACTTGACACTCACCGAGCAATTCAATAAGAATTATTTTCTGAAAGTTCAAGGGTCCACTGTAAGATCCTCTTGAAGGTCTCCTTGTGCGCCTGGAAATTAATAGTGGATAATCACTCAAACAACCCAATTATCAAGGAAGATTGTACACTAGTACAATCTAAAGAATATTTCACAAAATGAACCTCAATTACTCGTAAATCGAGATTCAACTTGCCTTTTATTAAGTACAATATTATTTGAGTTTTCCTCATGAAAATCGAGGGCAAAACGTTTGAATAATACTAAGAGAATTAAGAGTTTTGGAAAAACTCCTTTGCCTTGAAAATTGAGAAATTTCAGTTTTATCTTAAATCTTTGAAAATTCGTATCTCTCTCGATATAAGCTCAAAATTAGAAAACTTTATACCGTTGGAAACCTTTTGGAAAGTGTTAAAAGTTCTTAGAAAACACTTTTCCATGAATCTAAGTGGAAAGTACTCAAAAATGAGCTTGAAATCGCTGTTCCAGAATGTTCAGGATTGAGCTGGGGTTGGTTTTTCGCTAACTTTGAAAATTTGGCAGAATTCACTCGTTGCACACTAGCCCTTGAAATTTATAACTCAATTAGAGGTGCAAGTAAGGTTTAGGGCAGAATAAGCGGATTGAGAATCGGAGTTTCGAGCACCGAGATACGGTAGCTCAAAGTTAGGAAAATTCAAGTCTGGTGAACAATTTCCAGATTTGAGTTTTCAAAATTGGAATCTTAGCTAAGAGTCAAAACGAACTTGGATTGGTATAAAATTTTGCAGTATGTTACTCCTATATGAAAGGTACCGCTCTATGAAATTTCAGGGAAAAATACCTTCGGAAAGATAGTTAATTAGTCATCCAAAGTTCAGGAAAATTTCTAAGGCAATCTACCTTTTGACTTTCATTTCCCAATTCAAATCGTTTAACCAAGAAAACTATCCAACCATGGTTCATTTGTGAAATAAAGGTCTAAGATACATCCATGACACCTTTGGTAAGTGTTTAGCATCAAGAACTTCAATTAATAATATCACTCCCAAGTTTTGTCCCAAACCAGTCCAAGTATTACGTTTTTTCCAAAACCGGGCAGTCCTCTTGTTTTGGTCACAATTCAGTCAATTTAACTCCGAATGGAGCATGGTTTATGTTGTTGAAAAATACATTCATAGGGCTATAATATCTCAGAAGGAATCATTACAAAATTTGGCACTTAACTAGTTCAAAATCGGGCATCAATTTGCTGCCTTATCACTTCATTCCAGTTGAACAGAGCAACAGGACAGCGATCTTAAAACGTTTGGTTCGGCTCACTCACAAAGAATCAGAACATGCATTTTATTTCAAATTAAAGCCTGGAATGTCTAGTTTCCAATGCCACCGACGGCACATGATTTCGACATCCGAGGACGGAGTTATGGCCGAAAAACCACCGCTGGTCAGAGCCATACGGGAACAGTTTCCAGATTTGCTAGTTTCACAAAAAAAATTCATTTGCCCAACCAAACCTCAATATTTTCCAATGAAATTTTTCACACATCTAATACGTCATATAAACATCAGATTCAAGCCATTAGATCATTTAAAATTGATCTTAAAATGGCCGAACAAGGCAGGGGCAAAATCGGAAACTTTTGCTTCTTGCACCCAATGAAGTTTCTATCAATTACACACCATTAATCCATCATTTTAACCACTAAACCAACAATATATCCACTATCAATCATCAAATCAGCAACAACCCAAGAGTGGGAGTTCATAGAGCCCACTTTTACATTTTTCCAACAATATCAAGTCATCTACTTACATGCAAGTACTTAGAGCTGCATATCTACTACTATAAATCAAGTTTAAGGTGATGGATCATGTTATACCTTCTTAATGTACTAGATCAGAATTTTTGGCCCTCAAAATGCTCCAAGAAACTGTGATTTCTAGCACCCTTTTGCAGCTCAAAATGATCTCCTAGTGTTAAGTTAAGTATGGTGCAAGTTTGGTTGAATTTGGAGATGTTTTGGTGGTGGTTTGAGTAAGAAATTTTTGAACAATGGAGTTAGAGAGGGAGGGAGAGCTGGTCGGCAGTCTTGGGTAGAGGAGAGAGTGTGTGATCAGATTTCTAAACTTCCAAGAGAAGACATTAACTTGTGGCCTCAAATCACCCATTAGCCAACTCACATTAGGGTGCGTTTGGCGCGATTAGGGCTCGATTTTCTCGCGCGTTTGGTTCACTAGTGCACTAAACCTCCAATGCATTTATATTCATGTAAATATTATTCACTCTTAATTGTCCCGAAATAAGGGTCTAATGTCACTCAAATAAAGTCGCGCGTGTGAAAACGCGTACCGTCAATTTTAACGCTATAACGCGAAACTTCCGAGAAATTCTTATAACGATTGTACGACTAACTATCACTTGAGTATTTATTCATGAGATTACCTATTTTAGGACCATAGTACAAGTCTCCAATATTCCAAGCTTATTGTGCTCCTACACGGATAAAATCTCCAAGCACTATTCACTATTTTTACTAAACGCGCTCCAGGAAATTAATTTTTGAAACGAGTCATTTTAAAAATATAACGAAATTATATTACCATGTATTTAGGTCTAATAAGATTAGAAAATATTCCTCGTGGCAAAAATTCAATTAAATAATTTATTAAGCCATAAAATAGGGTTAAAAATAATAGTTTTTACGAATCCTCACATCCTCTCCCCCTTAAGAAAATTTCGTCCTCGAAATTTACATTGGTTGATGAACAAGTTTGGATACTTCTCTCTGATTGTCTCTTCAACTTCCCATGTTGCTTCTTCTACTCCGTGGTTCTTCCATATAACTTTCACTAGTGGTATCTGCTTGTTCCTCAATTCCTTCACTTTTCGATCCAGAAGTTTTACCGGTCTCTCCTCATAGGTCAGGGTTTCATCGATCTCAACACTCTCCAGTTGTAAAACATGAGAAGGGTTTGGATGATACTTCTTAAGCATGGACACATGGAACACGTTATAAATTCGAGATAAGTTTGGCGGTAATTCCAGCATATAGATTACATTCCAAACTCGTTGAATAATCTTATAAGGCCCTACAAACCTTGGTTGTAGTTTCTTCCCTTTTCCGGACATCAACCTTGCTTTTAAAGGCGTAATCTTGAGAAATACCATATCTCCAACAGTGAACTCCAAATCCTTTCTCCGATTGTCGGCGTACCTTTTTTGTCTACTCTGAGCGGTTTGAATCCTTTGTCGTACTAATTTTACTTTTTCATTAGCCTCCTCAATCCAAGATACGGTAGTCAGGTCTAAAATTTTTCGTTCACCTACTTCATCACAACAAATTGGGGATCTACACTTCCGACCATAAAGTGCTTCGTATGGAGCCATTTGAATAGAAGAGTAGAAACTATTGTTATAGGCAAATTTCACTAAAGTCAAAAACTTACTCCAACTCTCTCCAAAATCCAGTACACAAGTCCTTAACATGTCCTCAAGGGTCTGAATTGTTCTTTCAGATTGTCCATCAGTCTGAGGATGATAGGTGGTACTAAAGTTTAATTTAGTCCCCAACGCTTCTTGCATCTTTTGCCAAAACCTCGAAACAAATCTTGGATCCCTATCTGACACAATACTCACAGGTATACCATGTAGTCTAATGATCTCATCCAAGTACAACCTGGCCAGCTTCTCTAACGGATATTTCATGTTAATCGGTAGAAAATGAGCCGATTTAGTCAATCTATCCACTATCACCCAAATGGCATCATGGCCTCCCTGTGTTCTTGGTAAGTCTGATATAAAATCCATGGTAATATTTTTCCATTTCCACACAGGTATTTCTAGAGGTTGCAAAAGTCCTGATGGTTTTTGATGCTCGGCTTTAACCTGTTGACAAACCAAGCATGTCTGAACAAATTGGACGATTTCTTTCTTCATATTCTCCTACCAATATAGACTTTTCAAGTTTTGGTACATTTTATTCCCTCCAGGGTGTACTGTAAACTTCGATCGGTGTGCTTCCTCCAAAACTTCCTTCTTAAGTGTTTCGTCTTTTGGTACTACCATTTGATTTCGAAATCTCAATATTCCATCTGATCCCAAATTGAAATCCGTCTGGTCTCCCATCTTAGCTTTCTCCACCAATTTTTGCACTTCAGGGTCCTTTTCCTGAGATTCCTTAATGCGTTTCAATAAAGTGGAGGTTATTACAATGTTTCCCAAAATTACTTTCCTTGGTTCTAATCGAGGATTCCAATACCTAACTTCCTCCAACAATTGAAATTCCTTAACCATCAATCCAGCCATTTGTACCTGACGGCTCAAAGCATCGGCCACTACATTGGCCTTCCCAGGATGGTACTTAATCGTACAATCATAATCTTCCAGAAATTCCATCCATCTACGTTTCCTCAAATTCAGCTCATTCTGAGAAAATAAGTACTTAAAGCTTTTGTGATCTGTAAAAATCTCAAATGTTACTCCGTATAAATAGTGTCTCCATTTCTTCAAAGCAAAGATCACAGCCGCTAACTCCAAATCATGAGTCGGATAATTTCCTTCATGCGGTTTCAATTTCCTAGGGGCATACGCTATCACTTTATCATTTTGCATCAAAACACTTCCCAAACCTTCCTTAGAAGCATATGTGTAAACCACAAAACTATCCTGTCCATTAGGTAGAGCTAGAACAGGAGCTCTAGTCAATTGTCTTTTCAACTCCTGAAAACTTCCTTCACACTTAGGACTCCATATAAATTTTCCATTTTTCTTGGTCAACTCAGTCATAGGCCCAGCAATTTTTGAAAAATCCTGGATGAATCTCCGGTAATACCCTGCCAATTCTATAAAACTCCGAACTTTCGTTGGATTTTCCGGTCGTTTCCATTTCGAAACAGCTTCAACTTTAGTTGGGTCCACTTTAATCCCATCCTTAGAAATTATATGCCCTAGGAAAGTCACTTCTTTTAGCCAGAATTCACACTTGCTAAACTTAGCATATAACTGATGTTCCCTCAAGATTTGTAAAACAATTCTCAAATGTTTTTCATGATCCTTCATATTCTTAGAATACACCAAAATATCATCATTGAAGATCACCACAAATTGATCCAAGTAAGGCTTAAAAACCCTATGCATTAAATCCATGAAAGCGGCAGGTGCATTGGTTAACCCAAAAGGCATCACTGCAAACTCGAAGTGCCCATACCTCGAGTTAAAAGCAGTCTTAGGTATGTTCTTCTCCAAAATTCTCAATTGATAGTAACCCTGCCTTAGATCCAATTTTGAAAATACTACCGCCCCTTGTAATTGGTCAAACAGTTCATCAATGTGGGGTAGCGGATATTTATTCTTAATCGTAACATCATTTAAGCCTCGATAATCTACACATAACCTCAAACTCCCATCTTTCTTCTTTACAAATAAAATTGGGGCTTCCCACGGGGAATCACTCTCTCGTATAAAACCCCGTTCCAACAAATCCTGTAATTGTAACTTCAACTCCTTCAATTCAGCTGGAGCCATCCTATATGGTGTTCTTGAGATAGGTGCTGTTCCCGGAGCTACATCAATTTTAAAAACTATTTCCCGTTCCGGGGGTAGAGACTCCAATTCTTCAGGAAAAACATCGAAAAATTCTTTCACTACCGGTGTGTCCTCCAGATTCACCTTATTACTATGGGTATTAATAAGAAAAGCCAAATATTCTTGATCTCCCTTATTTAACAATTTTCTAGTCCGGATTCCTGAAATAAGTGCAGACGAATCTAACTTACCCCTCACATCCAATTTCAGGGTGGTCTCCCCTGGAATACACGATTCTATAATTTTCGTCCTACAATTCAGTTGGGCATTATAACGGGCTAACCAATCCATCCCTAGGATCACATCATATCCTTTAATCGCTAGACCTATCAAATCGGCCAGCAATTTTCTTTCCTTCACGCAGATTTCACTATTCTTATACACCAGATTAGCAATTAGACTTTTGCCCCCAGTGGGTGTTTTAACCTCCAAGTCATAAGGTAATTTAATTGGTTTCAAGTCTATTTCACTCATGAAATCAGGGTTTACAAAAGAGTGTGTTGCACCCGGATCAATTAAAACCCTAACTAAGCGGTGAAAGATTGGAAAGCAGAAAGTTCACTCGCCTATTTTCAGTGTAATTTAGAGCGGCGAATATATTGATCATCCTCTCTAACCAATTCTCTGCTATTTCGGGGTCAGGTTCACCCATAAACCTAGGCGGGTTAAACTTTAAGAATCTTTCTAGGGCTCTATTCTCTCCTCTATCCTGACCCCCAGGTTGGTTAAATGGTCCAGGACCCTGTCTCTCCGCTAGACGTTCTAGGATATCAGTCATCCTATTGATGGCAGTAGCCACTTGGTTACCCTCAATGTTTTCCTGTCCCTGGGTCGGTCCAGTTGCCGATCCCTGGTCATTCCCCTGAGGTTGGGCCTGTCTAGACGCTCGCCCACGGTCTCGACCACTCCTTAATCCTTCCATTAGTCTAAATGTGCCTAGTGCAAGAAATAGATTAATTTAAACAGAAAAGAAGAAATATATCAAAATGAGAACCAACCAAGAAAGTATTGAAATTGATAATAATTTACATTCATAAACATGTCAAGTTCATACAATTAGCAAGTTAGGGACAATTCACAAAAATATAGCACACAGGTGCTCAAAAGTATACTTTTAGTCACAGAAGACTAAAGTAAGAACAAGTGCCCAAAAGTAGGCCACACAAGCATGCAAAATACAATGGTTTCAGCACTCGCGTTACCCTAACTAGTCCTAGCTGTACCAGTCAAAAGTCAAAAGGGGTCAACTACTAAGATCCTAGTCCACAGCAGGGCTATCAAGAGGAACCTCCTCCTCAGCATCAGGAATCACCTCAGTAGCGTCCTCAACCAATCTAGTAGTATCAGCCAGGATCTCGAAAGCCCGGTTACGGACATCCCGTCCTACCCTAGTGAGTCGAGCCCTAGTATCCCGAAGCTCCTCATTAACCACTGCAGATGTGACTACCTCACCCTCAATCACCTCCTCGAGTTCGGCAATCCGCTCACCTTGAGCGCTAACCATCTGCCTAAGCTCGTCTACCTCAGCCTGTAGATCGCAGTTGGCATCCACCAACTGACGACGCTCGTCGTCCAGAGCAAGCACTAGATGGTTCGGGTAGGCGAAAGTCAACCTACACGAACATCGAGGGTATCTATCATATGGTGAGTAGCGTACTCGATGTCCTCCCGCTAGAGCTCGGTAGAAGATAATCCTAAGAGAATCATAATGACCATTCACATGGTCATTCCCGTTAGCTGTCGGGGCTCCATTTCCGTCATCCATCCCTGCAAAATAATAATACTTTTCAGGTTAGAAACTTAAATCACTACCTAGTTCCATTATCCTGCAATGCATGCCTAACTTAATCGTTGGTTCATCCCAATTGTCACTTGAGGTAGGACTAACTTAGTTGCTAGCTCGCCTCAAGTATCACTTAGGGTATGATTAAGTCATCCCATATCGAGTCTTAAAGGTAGAGTATCTAATATGTCTCCCATATAGACCTCTAACCTAGTGCTCTGATACCAACTGTAACGCCCCCATATCTCCCTAAGGCGAACCAAAGGGTATCCGCGGGACGCCTGCCCAACTCTCGCCAGGACTCAAGCAATTCCATTCAATTTAAAATCAAACCGAACATTTCGAAGAGAGCAACATGAATACAAATAATGCGGAAGCATTCAAACTTAACAAGTCACTTAACATATAACCAGTATATCGGGTAATCATAATACGACTTAAATTCTAAATACACGTCAGGGCCCAAATTTTTACATTTCAATTCCAAAAGTACAACCCAAACCAGGGTCTAGCCAAAATATAGTAGGAATCCTAAACAAAAGTACAACGAAGGGTTTCTCCATACTTCTCCGAGATTCGGCCCTGTTAAGGAAAACAAAACTATAGGGTGAGCGAAACGCTCGTGAGACCAAGAACACACATGCAAGCACATTGTTCAAATAGCAATCCCAAATTTATTGCATAAAACCGTGATATTTCAATAATCAACCATTCGAGCAGGAAAAGTAATCAGAAACAATTCAAAGATATAGTAGCTCTCAGGAGCTAAGTTCCACTCGCTCTGCCGATGTCATTCGTATACCTTCCCGCGTTGACCCTCCTGTCAATCGGGTCGGTATTTCCATTTCCGTAGATCACCACTTACTTTCCTCCGTCCACCGTACACCTCAAGGGCCCACAAGTCATTTATAAGGCGATACTCCACGAGTATGCCAAGCAAGACCTCTCATTAGGTCGAGCTTATATATCTCATGGCTCGCCCAGATTCCTGACCAAACCCATTGCCGGCTCGAGTCCAAGAACTGCCTATGAGTTTGGGCATTCCCCATTCATTTGAAAATCGAAGAGATTCACTCCAACGACGTATGTAATCATAACATACCATTGCATTTCATTCATTCATTCAATACATTTCAATCATTCATTTGAAATTAGAACGAGTGTGATAAAGTACACACCCGCCCTTATTTTTAAAATTTCCAACAATTACCACAAATAAGCAAGTATCAAGGATTCACACACTTGACACTCACCGAGCAATTCAATAAGAATTATTTTCTGAAAGTTCAAGGGTCCACTGTAAGATCCTCTTGAAGGTCTCCTTGTGCGCCTGACAATTAATAGTGGATAATCACTCAAATAACCCAATTATCAAGGAAGATTGTACACTAGTACAATCTAAAGAATATTTCACAAAAAGAACCTCAATTACTCGTAAATCGAGATTCAACTTGCCTTTTATTAAGTACAATATTATTTGAGTTTTTATCATGAAAATCGAGGGCAAAACGTTTGAATAATACTAAGAGAATTAAGAGTTTTGGAAAAACTCCTTTGCCTTGAAAATTGAGAAATTTCAGTTTTATCTTAAATCTTTGAAAATTCGTATCTCTCTCGATATAAGCCCAAAAATTGGAAAACTTTATACCGTTGGAAACCTTTTGGAAAGTGTTAAAAGTTCTTAGAAGACACTTTTCCATGAATCTAAGTGGAAAGTACTCAAAAATGATCTTGAAATCGCTGTTCCAGAATGTTCAGGATTGAGTTGGGGTTGGTTTTTCGCTAACTTTGAAAATTTGGCAGAATTCACTCGTTGCACACTAACCCTTGAAATTTATAACTCAATTAGAGGTGCAAGTAAGGTTTAGGTCAGAACAAGCGGATTGAGAATCGGAGTTTCGAGCACCGAGATACGGTAGCTCAAAGTTAGGAAAATTCAAGTTTGGTGAACAATTTTCAGATTTGAGTTTTCAAAATTGGAATCTTAGCTAAGAGTCAAAACGAACTTGGATTGGTATAAAATTTTGCAGTATGTTACTCCTGTATGAAAGGTACCGCTCTATGAAATTTCAGGGAAAAATACCTTCGGAAAGATAGTTAATTAGTCATCCAAAGTTCAGGAAAATTTCTAAGGCAATCTGCCTTTTGACTTTCATTTCCCAATTCAAATCGTTTAACCAAGAAAACTATCCAACCATGGTTCATTTGTGAAATAAAGGTCTAAGATACATCCATGATACCTTTGGTAAGTGTTTAGCATCAAGAACTTCAATTAATAATATCACTCCCAAGTTTTGTCCCAAACCAGTCCAAGTATTACGTTTTTTCCAAAACCGGGCAGTCCTCTTGTTTTGGTCACAACTCAGTCAATTTAACTCCGAATGGGGCATGGTTTATGTTGTTGAAAAATACATTCATAGGCTATAATATCTCAGAAGGAATCATTTCAAAATTTGGCACTTAACTAGTTCAAAATCGGGCATCAATTTGCTGCCTTATCACTTCATTCCAGTTGAACATAGCAACAGGACAGCGATCTTAAAACATTTGGTTCGGCTCACTCACAAAGAATCAGAATGTACATTTTATTTCAAATTAAAACCTGGAATGTCTAGTTTCCAACGCCACCGACGGCACATGATTTCGACATCCGATGACGGAGTTATGGCCGAAACACCACCGCTGGTCAGAGCCATACGGGAACAGTTTCCAGATTTGCTAGTTTCACAAAAGAAATTCATTTGCCCAACCAAACCTCAATATTTTCCAATGAAATTTTTCACACATCTAATACGTCATATAAACATCAGATTCAAGCCATTAAATCATTTAAAATTGGTCTTAAAATGGCCGAACAAGGCAGGGGCAAAATTGAAAACTTTTGCTTCTTGCACCCAATGAAGTTTCTATCAATTACACACCATTAATCCATCATGTTAACCACTAAACCAACAATATATCCACTATCAATCATCAAATCAGCAACAACCCAAGAGTTGGAGTTCATAGAGCCCACTTTTACATTTTTCCAACAATATCAAGTCATCTACTTACATGCAAGTACTTAGAGCTGCATATCTACTACTATAAATCAAGTTTAAGGTGATGGATCATGTTATACCTTCTTAATGTACTAGATCAGAATTTTTGGCCCTCAAAATGCTCCAAGAAACCGTGATTTCCAGCACCCTTTTGCAGCTCAAAATGATCTCCTAGTGTTAAGCTAAGTATGGTGCAAGTTTGGTTGAATTTGGAGATGTTTTGGTGGTGGTTTGAGTAAGAAATTTTTGGATCAATGGAGTTAGAGAGGGTGGGAGAGCTGGTCGGCAGTCCTGGGTAGAGGAGAGAGAGTGTGATCAGATTTCTAAGCTTCCAGGAGAGGACATTAACTTGTGGCCTCAAATCACCCATTAGTCAACTCACATTAGGGTGCGTTTGGCGTGATTAGGGCTCGATTTTCTCGCGCGTTTGGTTCACTAGTGCACTAAACCTCCAATGCATTTATATTCATGTAAATATTATTCACTCTTAATTGTCCCGAAATAAGGGTCTAATGTCCCTCAAATAAAGTCGCGCGTGTGAAAACGCGTACTGTCAATTTTAACGCTATAACGCGAAACTTCCGAGAAATTCTTATAACGATTGTACTACTAACTATCACTTGAGTATTTATTCATGAGATTACCTATTTTAGGACCATAGTACAAGTGTCCAATATTCCAAGTTTATTGTGCTCCTACACGGATAAAATCTCCAAGCACTATTCACTATTTTTACTAAACGCGCTCCAGGAAATTAACTTTTGAAACGAGTCAGTTTAAAAGTATAACGAAGTTATATTACCATGTATTTAGGTCTAATAAGACTAGAAAATATTCCTCGTGGCTAAAATCCAATTAAATAATTTATTAAGCCATAAATTAGGCTTAAAAATAATAGTTTTTACGAGCCCTCACATCATATGTACTAATTGCCAAAGACTACAAATCAAATTCCAAGTATCAGTCAACACGAAGATTACTAAGATCAATATCAGTAAGGATAAGTATATATATTTATTTTCATATATTACCAATTTCATAGCAATAGGGATAGTAATCATATGCACATTTTGTTTTTTAAAGTTCTTGTCAAGAAGAGAGTATTTATAGATTCAAATAACTAAGTGCCTGTCCAACTTACAAAGAAGAATAGTAGCTTATAAGATATATATATATATATATATATATATATGTATAACATATATAAGTAAATATCCAATAATATAATCTAAGCCTAATTTAAAGCATTTAGTTATGATTTCAATGATAGCAACTATGATGTTAACATCAAACCCATTGATCTAGAATCAAAATTTTAGTGTAAATCAATTATTTATGAATATTAGTTGCATTCATTAATAATCTCAATTAATACCTAGGATAGCCCCTTAGGCCAAATGAGTTAATGTTCCACAACATATTTATATTTCAGCTTTAGAGTTACAAATTTGCAACTCCGAATATGAATGAATATTGCGCCTAAAAAGATTTGAAACCTAGTCCATCCATTGACCTGCAAAAAATAATGGGTCCGCGATCAATGGTTTGATCGTTGGTCCAACTGTTATTGACTCATGATGTCATAATTTTTTTATAAATATTAATTATTATTTTTGATTATGTAAATTATGAAAAAGATAATTAGAAAATAAGAAAGAATGACAACAAAGAAAAATGTACTAGCTATTTAAAAGAAGGCATCAAATACATGTATATGTATTTTTTAGAAAAAGTTAAGAGAGATAAATAAATATATGTAAGTAAATTATTTGGATGTAAAAAAGAATTGAAAGAAAGAATATATATATATAGAGTGTTTGGTACGAGATAAGTTGAGATAAGATTGTATTAGTGGTAGTTGTAATTAAATGTCAACCATCATTTAATATGATTCATGAAAATTTTAAATTTTGGCATCAATTGCATTAAAGGTAATGAACCAACTGGCTCAAATAAAAGTAATCTGATTTTTCGAGTTAACAGTTCAACCAATCGATTTAACTGGTTCAAGAAAATTTTAGTTCAATTTGAGTTTGAATGCCTATTTGGATTGGATAGCAAACTGGTTGATGGTTCAACCTGTTGGATCAATAGGTTTGGACTAGACTTTAAAACCGTGGCACCTTATGCCCCTAAAATTTATTCTTTCTTTCACCATCTCATAAAGAGGGCTCATTTCCCTCAACTTCTCAACCTACTGCAACATTAGTTACACAATCCTATCAAATTCTTCTTTAATATTAAGCCTCCTAATAGTATATGTAATCGATGTATGTACCATAAGCACTCCCACTTGATAGAGACAACTCTTTCAAACCCTAACACCAAAATTTCTCAAAAAGAAACTAAATGACATATTAGAGTTACTATTTATCCTAGATAAAAAGATATTAATTAAAAAATAAGATTTTATTCACAACCAGAATGAAAAATTTCCACCCAAAAGGCTTTATAAAGCCCGATATCTAAGATTGAGGAGAATTTGTTTTGTTATAGAATATTTTGAGCAAACTAGCCATTTGAACAATTAGCTGATTGTAAAAGACACTGAAAATATTGGGTTTTTTTTTTGTTGATGATTGAAAAATGTACTGTTTCAAGCTAAAGATTGAATATAGACATAATGAATAACTTAAAGGAATCTTTTAAATTTGAAAATTATCAAATCTGTAAGAGTTTAATGAGAACGTCAGATTTGATATTGACTTTTACAAAATGAAAGTTTAACTTTGGAAAGAAATCAATTGAGATCTTTCATAAAAGAACAAACTTTGATTTGTTTGGAATATCATTTGAACGACACGAAGAAATTTTGAAAGATACTCATATAGAAATTTAGAAAACTCGTATAGAATTATTTTTTGATTCAACAAAACAAAATTAATTCTCTCACATGTTTATATTGATACTATGTTTACTAAATTGTTGATATTTTTTTTTAACGTGCTCTAATATAATTTTCATCACAATTCTTCCATTTGAAAATTACTTGGATTGAAGAAACTTAACAAATTTATCCAGAGAGAACAATTCCTAGTAGCAAACCTTTTAAATTCAACCGCAGCGACCCTAAAACAATAAACTGCACATAGAGGAAAAGTATAGGCCATAATAGAACCATGTACCTATTTTTTTTTTTGGTTGATAGGAGGGCTTTAGACCCATTACATAGCAACTAATCTAGGCGTAGTAACACCTACTACATCATATGCCAACCACTTCCTCAACTCTGTAGGAGGAAATGCTAGCTCTTGGACTCCCGCCTCCAGATTCAAAGCACTCTTAGCTAAACAGTCCGCACTCAAGTTACCCTCCCTCCATTGATGAGTTAACTCACATTGCCATTGCCTATCCCCTAAGCTCTGGATTCGATTGACTTGTACCAGAAGGGGGCTCTCCGTTGGCGCTTTGTCAATAGTCTCTAAACTCACTTTAGAGTCCGTCTCAAGGACCACTCTCTTGAACCCTTGTCCCATGCTATCTTCATTCCAAACCAAATAGCCCATAGTTCAGCTTCAACAATGGTCCTATGTCCTAAATTTGCCTAAAATCCGCAAATCCACATTCCATACTCATCTCTTAATAGCCCTCCAACCCATGCAATACCATCCCTGGAGCTAACCGCCCCGTCCACATTAACCTTTATCCAACCTTTCCCCAACTTACTCCACCCAATGTTTAGAAGTTGCCTGTCCTTGCTCCTAGTTTCCCTTTCTAGTGCTAGTTGATTAGCTTCCAACACCGCAACAACAATTTGCTCTAGTGTGTCGATTTTACTACTGTCATTCATGATGTCAAAACTATTCCAGCCTCCCCATATTAAATATACAGCCTGTTGGAACACTACCCGCCAGTCCAGATGATCCCATCTGCCTAGATCCCTTCTTTTCAGGTTCCAATCTAACCACTCCTCGGCACACTTATTGTTAAATGTCTCCCAATAATTCGGATGAACTAGGCTGAACCATATCTTCCGAGCCCAGGGACAATCCCTTAGTGCATGGAGCTGTGTTTCTGGATCCTGCCCACACAATTTACAATAACTTACCTCCTGCAGGTGCTTTCGCTTCTTTTCTGCATTAGTTAAGAGCCGTTGGTGTCTAGCTAACCGCAATAGGAACTGCCATGTACCCGATCCTCTTTGCTTCCAAATTTGAGTCCATCCATGTTGGTCAGCCCGTATTTCTGCATTACATTCTAGCTGATATGCCGATCTTGTTGAAAACACCCCTCTAGGATCTGGAATCCACACTAGCAAGTCCTTGTCAGGGCCTTCCTCCGTTAACTGGACTTCCAATAGCTTACGTAACAATTGGTTAGACAAGAAAGGTTTCAGCGCATCCATATTCCATCCCTCCCCAATAACCCAGTACTCTTTAACTTTCTTGTGCAGCTCACCCATCGGAATTGTTACTGCACTCATGTCCATTAACGGCCTTTCTAACAACCATGCATCCTTCCAAAAGCTAACATCCACTCCATTGACCACTGTCCACCTCACTCCTTTCCTCACCACCTTCTGTCCCTCCTCGATACTCCGCCTGACAAAGGATTTCCTCCCATTCCCTCTCGAGTCCTTGTACTTGCTGCTCGGGACCTTTACCCACAACGACTCCTTCTGGTGCAGAGCTCTCCAGCTCAACTTGGCAAGTATTGCCCTATTGGTTTCCCTCATTTTCCGTATCCCAAGTCCTCCTTCTGTTTTATCCCTTGTCACAGTATCCCAGCTCACATGATGGATTTTCCTGCGTTCTGTAGAATCACCCCACAAAAAATCCCTTACACACCTCTCTACTTGATTTAGCACCGAGCAGGGTAACATAGCTATCTGCATCGAATACACCGGAATTGCGGATAGTATAGCCTTGATTAGCGTTACCCTACCAGTAAAGGATAGCACCTTCTTTTGCCAGCCTGCTAGACGTTTTTTATTTGGTCCACAACTGGTTGAAAGGTACTCTTCGTCACTCTCCCATGCAGAAGAGGCACACCCAAGTATTTCCCGAAATCATCCGTGACTTCTATCCCAAACTTCCCCTTTATCAACATCTTCCTATTCCAAGATACATTGCTAGAGTAGAATATCTTTGTTTTGCTAACATTAACTTTTTGCCCCGACATCTTGCAAAAATTGCCCAACGTTCTCCCCACTACCTCTGCTTGTTCCACACTTGCCTCTGCAAACAACAATAAATCATCTGCAAAACTTAAATAAGCTACTCCTGGGCCACTTCGCATTACTTTAACTGGCCTCCAATCCTTTATTTCTACCACTTCCTTGATCATATGACCCATCCTCTCGATACACAAAACAAACAAATACGGTGATAATGGGTCACCTTGTCGAGTCCCTCTCGTTGGTTTAAAAGGTTCTAACTTCTCTCCATTCCACAGGACTTGCATGGCACTTACTTGCACACATTTCATAATCAGTTCATTAAGCCTCTCCGGAAATCCTACAAGCCTCAAAGTCTGATGTATAAAGCTCCATCGCAATCTATCATAAGCCTTCTCCAAGTCCACCTTTATTACCATTCCTCCCTTTTTTCCCCTCCACTTGCTCATTATGTGTAGTATCTCCTGAGCTATAATAATATTATCGGCTGCTTGTCTGCCCGGAATGAAGCTACATTGATTCTGCTCAACTAGCTCAGAAATCAATGGCCGAATCCTGTCAACTATAATTTTCGTTACCACCTTATAGGAAACATTACATAACGAGATGGGTCTGAATTGGGAGACCATTTCTAGAAATTCTACTTTTGGCATTAAAGAGATGAGTGTGTTGTTGACATTCTCCGGCATTACCCTCCCTTCAAACACCTCCTATACAAATTTAACCATTTGGCCCTTTACTAACGTCCAGTGCTTTTGATAGAACCCCGTATTTACTCCATCCGGCCCTGGTGACTTATTAGGATTCATGTTGAAAAGCGCTTGTTTGATCTCATACTCACACACTTGTCTCCCCAGTGCTTCCAGCCTCCTATTCTCCAATTTAGGAAATAAATCGATTATGGGATATCCTCCAGTTTCTCCCACCCCCTCCTCCTGATAGAGGTTACGAAAATAATCACGCACCATCCCCTGTAAAATCTCTGGATCATCATGCCACGTACCATTATCATCCCGCAAACTAGTAATTTGATTCTTTCTTCTTCTAACGATTGTGGACATATGAAAAAACTTTGTATTCCGATCTCCCCCCTGCAACCATTCTATCCTAGACCTTTGTCTCCAATATATTTCCTCTTGTTCTAAAATTTGATTATACTCATCCAACAGCTTCACCTCTAACTTTTCCAGCTTGCGCGAATACCGAATGCACAAAATTTTTTGAACGCCTTACAATCTCGCTTTACATCTCTTTTTCCGGTGAAAAATATTCCCAAAGACTAATAAATTCCATTCCTTAAGTCGCATTCTTAATGTGAAGACTCGTAAAAATTATTATTTTATGCCTAATTTATGGCTTAATAAATTATTTAATTGGATTTTATTTCCAAGGAATATTTTCTAGTCTTATTAGACCTAAATACATGGTAATGTAACTTCGTTATATTTTTAAAATGATTCGTTTCAAAAATTAATTTCCTAGAGCGCGTTTCGTAAAAATAATAAATAGTGCTTGGAGATTTTATCCGCGTAGTAGCACAATAAGCTTGGAATATTGGAGACTTGTACTATGGTCCTAAAATAGGTAATTTTATGAATAAATATTCAAGTGATAGTTAGTAGTGCAATCGTTATAAGAATTTTTCGAAAGTTTCGCGTTGTAGCGGTAAAATTGACGGTACGCGTTTTCACACGCGCGACTTCATTTGAGGGACTTTAGACCCTTATTTCGGGACAATTAAGAGTGAATAATATTTACATGAATATATATGCATTGGAGGTTTAGTGCATTAGCGAACCAAACGCGCGAGAAAAATCGAGTCCAAACGCATCCTAATTGCACTATTTCAAGTTGACTTTGAGATGGGTTTTGCACCACACAATGAATCTTACTTAGGAAGCCACAATTGAACCAACACCTTCTCTCTCCTCACTTCATTTGGCCGTGCAACAAGAAAGGAGAAGAGCTCTCCATTGTTCTTCATTTTTCATCTTCAATCCATGCACCAAAATTCATCCAAATCACACCAAACTTGGAGACCACTTAGCAAACCACTTGGAGACTATATCTAGCTAAGGAAGAGGGGAGCTTTCACGGTTTCTTGGAGCTTCAAGAGGGCCGAAAATTCTGACCTTGCAAACCAAAGGAGTAGGTAATGATCAACCCATGGATTCTTATCTTTTGGAGATTATATGGCAAGATTAAGCTCATGCATGCACTTAGTTACTTGATTATGGTGTAAAAATGTGATTGTGGGCTCTTGGAATTCCCACACTTGGGTTGTTGTTGCTGATATGATAATTAATGGTGATTATATTGTTGGTTTAGTGATTATAATGATGCATTAGTGGTCGGTAATTAGTAGGAACTTCATTGGGTGCAAGAAGCAAAAACTTCCGATTTTACCCCTGTTTTATTCGGCCATTTTAAGGCCAGTTTTTAATGAACTAATGGCTTGAACTGGATGCTTATATGATGTATTAGAGGTGAAGAAAATTTCATTGAAAAATAACGAGGTTTGAATGGGCAAATGAATTTTTTTTAGAAACCAGCAAATCTGGAAACTGATTCGCGTATGACTCCGACCAGCAGTAGTATTTTGGCTATAACTCTGTCCTCGGATGTCGAAATCTTGTGCCGTCGGTGGAGTTTGAAACTAGACATTCCTAGATTTAATTTGGTATAAAATGCACGTTCTGATTCTTTGTGAGCAAGCCGAACCAAATGTTTTAAGTTCGCTGTCCTGTGGCTCTGTTCGTCTGGAATGAAGTGGTCAGGCAGCAACTTGATGCCCGAATTTGAACCCGTTGGGTGCCGAATTTGGAAATGATTTCTTCTGTGATATTTTAGCCCTATGAATGTATTTTCCAACGGCATAAGCCATGCTCGATTTCGAGCTATATTGACTGATTTGTGACTGAAACAAGTGGACTGCTCTGTTTTGGAAAACCCTAATGTTTGGACTGGTTTGGAACCAAATCTTGGAGTGAACTTGTTAGTTGATGTTTTTGATATTAAACACTTACCAAAGATATTATGGGTGTATCTTAGACCCTTATTTCACAAATGAACCATGGTTGGATAACTTTCTTGGTTAGACGATTGGAAATTGGGAAATGCAAGTCAAAGGCAGATTGCCTTAGGATTTTTCTTGAACTTTGGTGGGCTAATTAACTACCTTGCCGAAGGTATTTTTTCTCGAAATTCGATAGAGAGATACTTTCCATATAGTATTGAAATACTACCAATTTTGGTGCCAATTCAAGTTCGTTTCGATACCCAATTGAATTACTAAAGTTAGAGGTTCAAATCTGGAAATTTTTCTCCAGTCTTGAATTTGCCCAACTTTGAGCTACCGTATCTCGGTGCTCGAAACTCCGATTTTTGATCCGCTTGTTTTGTCATACACCTCACTTGCAACCCTAATTGAGCTGCAAATTTCAGAGGCCGGTTTGCAACGTGTGAATCGTGCCGAATTTTCAAAGTTGGCCGAAATCCAACTTAATTCTGCCATGAAAACCGACCCTGCGTCTTCAAGCTCATTTTTGACCACTTTTCACTTCGATTCATGGAAAAGTGTCTTCTAGGAACTTATAGTACTCTCTAAGAGGTTTCCAACGGTATAAAGTTTTCCAATTCTCGACTTATACCGAGCGAGTTATGATTTTTCAAAGATTCATCATAAAACTGAAAAATTTTTCAATTCCAAAGAAATAGAGTTTTTCAAAAACTCTTTGTTCTTTTGATGTTCTTAAACGTTTTGCTTACGATTTTCAAGATAAAAACTCAAATATTATTGTACATAATAAAAAGCAAGTTGAACCTCGATTTACGTGTAATTGAGGTTCCTTTTTGCGAAATAATCCTTAGATTGTACTAATGTACAATCTTCTTGATAAGTGGGTTAATTGTATGATTATTCGCTATTAAATTGCCAGGCGCGCAAGGAGACCTTCAAGAGGATCTCACCGCGGACACTTGAACTCCCAGAAAATAATTCTTATTGAATTGCTCGGTGAGTGTCAAGTGTGTGAATTTTGATACTTGTTTAATTGTGGTATTTGTTGAAAGTTTTAAAAATAAGGGCGGGTGCGTACTTTATCGCACTCGTTCTAATTTCAAATGAATGAATGTAATGTATTGAATGAATGAATGAAATGCAATGTTATGTCATGAATGCTTGTGTCGTTGGAGTGAACCTCCTCGACCTTCAAATGAATGGGGGACGCCCAAACTCATAGGCCAACCTTAGACTCGAGCCGGTAATGGGCTTGGTCGGGGACTGGGGCGAGCCATGAGATACACATAAGCTCGACCTAATAAGAGATCTTGCTTGGCATACTCGTAGAGTATCGCCCAATAATAGACTTGTGGGCCCTTGGGGTGTACGGTGGACGGAGGAAAGTAAGTGGTGATCTACGGAAATGGAAATACCGACCCGGTTGACAGGAGGGTCAATGCGGGAAGGTATACGAATGACAACGGCAGATCGAGTGGAACTTAGCTCCTGAGAGCTACTATATCCTTGAATTGTTTCTGATTACCTTTCATGTTTGATTGATTGATTATTGAAAAGACATGGCTTTATTTATTAAATTTGGGATTGTTATTTGACTAAGTGCTTGCATGTGTGTTCTTGGCCTCACGAGCTTTAGCTCACCCTATAGTTTTGTTTTCCTTAACAGGACCGACTTTTGGAGAGATATGGAGAAACCATCCGTTGTAATTTTGTTAAGACTCCTGTTATAAATTTTGACTAGGCCCTGGTTTGGGTTGTACTTTTGGAAATTGTAAACTTGAAAAGTTTTGGGCCCTGATGTGTACTTTGAATTTAAGTCGTTTCATGATTACCCGATGTACTGGTTATACATTAAGTGACTTATTAAGCTTAAACGCTTCCGCATTATTGTATTCATGTTACTCTCATCGAAGTGTTTAGTTCGGTTTGAAATTGAATGGAATTGCTTGAGTCCTGGCGTGAGCTGGGCAGGCGTCCGCGGATACCCTTTGGTCCGCCTTAAGGAGATGTGGGGCGCCACAGTTGGTATCAGAGCACTAGGTTAGAGGTCTATATGGGAGACATATTAGATACTCTACCTTTAAGACTCGATATGGGATGACTTAATCCTACCCTAAGTGATACTTGAGGCGAGCTAGCAACTAAGTTAGTCCTACCTCAGGTGACGAATGGGATGAACCAACGATTGAGATAGGCATGCATTGCAGGATATTGGAACTGAGTAGTGATTTAAGTTTCTAACCTGAAAAATATTATTATTGTTATTATTTTGCAGGGATGGCTGATGGAAACGGAGCCCCGGCAGCTAACGGGAATGGCCATACGAATGGTCATTACGAGTCTCTTAGGACTATCTTCTACCCAGCTCTAGCGGGAGGAGATCGAGTTCGCTACTCACCTTACAATAGATACCCTCGATGTTCGTGTAGGTTGACTTTCGCCTACCCGAACCACTTGGTGCTTGCTTTGGACGACGAGCGTCGTCAGTTGGTGGATGCCAACCGCGATCTACATGCTGAGGTAGACGCGCTTAGGCAGATGGTTAGCGCTCAGGGTGAGCGGATTGCCGAGCTTGAGGAGGTGCTAGAGGGTGAGGTAGCCACATCTGCAGTGGTTAATGAGGAGCTTCGGGATACTAGGGCTCGACTCATTAGGTTAGGACGGGATGTCCGTACTCGGGCTTTCGAGATTCTGGCTGATGCGACTAGTTTGGTTGAGGACGCTGCTGAGGTGATTCCTGAGGAGGAGGAGGAGGATCCCGAGGAGGAGGTTCCTCCTGATAGCCCTGCTATGAACTAGGATCTTGGTCGTTGACCCCTTTTGACTTTTGACTGGTACAGTTAGGACTAGTTAGGGTGACGCGAGTGCTGAGGCCATTGTATTTTGCATGCTTGTGTGGCCTACTTTTGGGCACTTGTTCTTACTTTAGTCTTCTGTGACTAAAAGTATACTTTTGAGCACCTGTGTGCTATATTTTGTGAATTGTCCCTAACTTGCTAATTGTACAAACTTGACATGCTTATGAATGTAAATTATTGTTAATTTCAATGCTTTCTTGGTTAGTTCTAAATTCGATATAATTCTTGTTTTCTGCTTAAATTAATTTATTTCTTGCACTAGGCACGTCTAGACTAATGGAAGGATTAAGAAGTGGTCGAGGCCGTGGGCGAACGTCTAGACAGGCCCAACCTCAGGGGGATGACCAGGGATCGGCAACTGGACCGACCCAGGGACAGGAAAACGTTGAGGGTAACCAAGTGGCTACTGCCATCAATAGGATGACTGATATCCTAGAACGTCTAGCGGAGAGACAGGGTCCTGGACCATTTAACCAACCTGGAGGCCAGGATAGGGAAGAGGATAGAGCCCTGGAAAGATTCCTAAAATTTAACCCGCCTAAGTTTATGGGTGAACCTGACCCCGAAGTAGCGGAGAATTGGCTAGAGAGGATGACCAATATATTCGCCGCACTAGACTACACTGAGGATAGGCGAGTGAACTTTGCTGCTTTCCAATTTGAGGGAGTGGCCCGCGCTTGGTGGGATTTGATAAAAGGAAAATGGGAAAGAGCTCAAACCCCTTGGACTTGGGAGAATTTCACAAGGGAGTTTAATGAAAAGTTTCTCCCGCCCTTAATTCAAGAGAAGAGGGAGGACGAATTTATTAAGTTGAAACAAGGAACCCTTACTGTAACAGAGTATGAAGGGAAGTTCACTAAACTTTCCAAATACGCTCCTGAGTTAGTAGCCGATGAACGGAGGAGGATTAGAAGGTTCATACAGGGACTTAATGTGAAACTTCAGGAGGGCCAGGCTGCAGCCCAAATCTCTACTTTTACTGAGGCTTTAGAGAAAGCGCAAAGGGTTGAGAATGCAAGATCTCAAGTGAGGGATTTTCATAATAGAAAAAGGAATTTTCCTAGTCGCACTACTGGGCAGACCAGTAAGTTCGTACACCCTTCTAAAAAGGGAAAAGGAGAAGGAGGAACGAGAACTACTGGAGCTTCTAGGGGAGTTATATCGAGGGGAGGTCGTAGCGGGACGACTCAAGCTAGGGGAACACCATCTGTTGGATCGACTGTGACCCCTCAAGTTACTTGTGGGTATTGTGGTAAACCCAACCACTCTGAGGATGACTGCTGGAGAAAGTTGGGAAAATGCTTACTGTGTGGGAGCACTGAGCATCAGATTGCAAATTGTCCGAAATCGTCAAAGACAGGGGGAAACCTGCAGAGACCTGAAAAATCGACCTCTAAGCAGACCAGTGCCGGAGGGAGTCGACCGAAAGTACCGGTTAGGGTCTTCGCGTTGGACTATCCACAAGCTTCAGAGGCGACCGAAGTGGTCGAAGGTACAATTCCAATCTTTCACCGCCTAACTAGGGTTTTAATTGATCCGGGTGCAACGCACTCTTTTGTACACCCTGATTTCATGAGTGGAATAGACTTGAAGCCAATTAAGTTACCATATGACTTAGAGGTTAAAACACCCACTGGGGACAAAAGTCTAATTGCTAATCTGGTGTATAAGAATAGTGAAATTTGCGTGAAGGAAAGAAAATTGCTGGCCGATTTGATAGGCTTAGCGATTAAAGGATATGATGTGATCCTAGGGATGGATTGGTTAGCCCGTTATAATGCTCAGTTAAATTGTAGGACGAAAATTGTAGAATTGTGTATTCCAAGAGAAGCAACCTTGGAATTGGATGTGAGGGGTAAGTTAGACTCGTCTGCACTTATTTCGGGAATTCGGGCTAGAAAGTTGTTAAGTAAAGGAGTTCAAGGGTATTTGACTTTTCTTATTAATACCCCTAGCGATAAGGTGAATCTGGAGGACACACCGGTAGTAAAAGAATTTTCTGATGTGTTTCCTGAAGAATTGGAGTCTCTACCCCCGGAACGGGAAATAACTTTTAAAATTGATTTAACTCCGGGAACAGCACCTATATCAAGGACACCATACAGGATGGCTCCAGCTGAGTTGAAGAAGTTGAAGTTACAATTACAGGATTTGTTGGAACGGGGTTTTATTCGAGAGAGTGATTCCCCGTGGGGAGCCCCAGTTTTGTTTGTAAAGAAGAAAGATGGGAGTTTGAGGTTATGTATAGATTATCGAGGCTTAAATGATGCTACGGTTAAGAATAAATACCCATTACCCCACATTGATGAACTGTTTGACCAACTGCAAGGGGCGGTAGTATTTTCAAAGTTGGATCTAAGGCAAGGTTACTATCAATTGAGGATTTTGGAGAAGGACATACCTAAGACTGCTTTTAACTCGAGGTATGGGCACTTCGAGTTTGCAGTAATGCCTTTTGGGTTAACTAATGCACCTGCCGCTTTCATGGATTTAATGCATAGGGTTTTTAAGCCTTACTTGGATCAATTTGTGGTGATCTTCATTGATGACATTTTGGTGTATTCTAAGAATGTGAAAGATCATGAAAAACATTTGAGAATTGTTTTACAAATCTTGAGGGAACATTGGTTATATGCTAAGTTTAGCAAGTGTGAATTCTGGCTAAAAGAAGTGACTTTCCTAGGGCATATAATTTCTAAGGATGGGATTAAAGTGGATCCAGCTAAAGTGGAAGCTGTTTCGAAATGGAAACGACCGGAAAACCCAACGGAAGTTCGGAGTTTTATAGGATTGGCAGGGTATTACCGGAGATTCATCCAGGATTTTTCGAAAATTGCTGGACCTATGACTGAGCTGACCAAGAAAAATGGAAAATTTATATGGAGTCCTAAGTGTGAAGGAAGTTTTCAGGAGTTGAAAAGGCGATTGACTAGAGCGCCTGTTCTAACTCTACCAAATGGATATGATAGTTTTGTGGTTTACACAGATGCATCTAAGGAAGGTTTGGGATGTGTTCTGATGCAAAAGGATAAAGTGATAGCTTATGCCTCTAGAAAATTGAAGCCGCATGAAGGAAACTATCCGACCCATGATTTGGAGT
The DNA here is from genome assembly GCF_036785885.1 of Coffea arabica. Taxonomy (NCBI): domain Eukaryota; kingdom Viridiplantae; phylum Streptophyta; class Magnoliopsida; order Gentianales; family Rubiaceae; genus Coffea; species Coffea arabica. Next base: position 44,100,735 of record NC_092329.1, read on the forward strand.
TAGCGGCTGTGGTCTTTGCTTTGAAGAAATGGAGACACTATTTATACGGAGTGACATTTGAGGTTTTTATAGATCACAAAAGTCTTAAGTACTTATTTTCTCAGAAGGACCTGAATTTGAGGCAACGCAGATGGATGGAATTTCTGGAAGATTATGACTGCATTATTAAGTACCATCCTGGGAAGACCAATGTAGTGGCCGATACTTTGAGCCGTCAGGTACAAATGACTGGATTGATGGTTAAGGAATTTCGATTGTTGGAGGAAGTTAGCTATTGGAATCCTCGATTAGAACCAAGGAAAGTAATTTTTGGGAATATTGTGATAACCTCCACTTTATTGGGACGTATTAAGGAATCTCAGGAAAAGGACGCTGAAATGCAAAAGTTGGTGGAGAAAGTCAAGATGGGAGACCAGACCGATTTCACTTTGGGATCAGATGGAATATTGAGATTTCGAAATCGGGTGGTTATACCAAAGAATGAAGGGCTTAGAAAAGAAATTTTAGAAGAGGCACACCGATCAAATTTTACAGTACATCCAGGAGGGAATAAAATGTACCAAGACTTGAAGAGTCTATATTGGTGGAAAAATATGAAGAAGGAAATTGCCCAATTCGTTCAGACATGCTTGGTTTGTCAACAGGTTAAAGCCAAACATCAGAAACCATCTGGGCTTTTGCAACCTCTAGAAATACTTGAGTGGAAATGGAAAAATATTACCATGGATTTTGTATCAGGCTTACCAAGGACACAGAGAGGCCATGATGCCATTTGGGTGATAGTAGATAGATTAACTAAGTCAGCTCATTTTCTACCGATAAACATGAAGTATCCATTGGAGAAGTTGGCCAGGTTATACTTGGATGAGATCATCAGACTACATGGTATACCTGTGAGTATTGTGTCGGATAGGGATCCAAGATTTGTTTCGAGATTTTGGCAAAAGATGCAAGAAGTGTTGGGGACTAAGTTGAACTTTAGTACCACCTATCATCCTCAGACTGATGGACAATCTGAAAGAACAATTCAAACTCTTGAGGACATGTTGAGGACTTGTGTACTGGATTTTGGAGAGAATTGGAGTAAGTTTTTGACTTTAGTGGAATTTGCTTATAACAATAGTTTCCACTCTTCTATTCAAATGGCTCCATACGAAGCACTTTATGGTCGGAAGTGTAGGTCCCCAATTTGTTGGGATGAAATAGGTGAACGGAAAATCTTAGACACGACTACTGTATCATGGATTGAGGAGGCTAATGAAAAGGTGAATTTGGTACGGCAAAGAATTCAAACCGCTCAGAGTAGACAAAAGAGTTATGCCGACAATCGGAGGAAGGATTTGGAGTTCACTGTTGGAGATATGGTATTTCTCAAGATTACGCCTTTAAAAGCAAGTTTGATGTCCGGAAAAGAGAAGAAACTACAATCAAGGTTTGTAGGGTCTTATAAGATTATTCAGCAAGTTGGGAATGTAGCCTATAAGCTGGAATTACCACCGAGTTTATCTCGTATTCATAACGTGTTTCATGTGTCCATGCTTAAGAAGTATCATCCAAACCCCTCTCATGTTTTACAACCGGAGAATATTGAGATCGATGAAACCCTGACCTATGAGGAGAGACCGGTAAAACTTCTGGATCGAAAAGTGAAGGAATTAAGGAACAAGCAGATACCACTAGTGAAAGTTCTATGGAAGAACCATGGAGTAGAGGAAGCAACATGGGAAGTTGAAGAGACAATCAGAGAGAAGTATCCAAACTTGTTCATCAACCAAGGTAAATTTCGAGGACGAAATTTTCTTAAGGAGGAGAGGATGTGAAGACTCGTAAAAACTATTATTTTATGCCTAATTTATGGCTTAATAAATTATTTAATTGGGTTTTATTTCCAAGAAATATTTTCTAGTCTTATTAGACCTAAATACATGGTAATGTAACTTCGTTATATTTTTAAAATGATTCATTTCAAAAATTAATTTCCTAGAGCGCGTTTCGTAAAAATAGTGAATAGTGCTTGGAGATTTTATCCGCGTAGTAGCACAATAAGCTTGGAATATTGGAGACTTGTACTATGGTCCTAAAATAGGTAATTTTATGAATAAATATTCAAGTAATAGTTAGTAGTGCAATCGTTATAAGAATTTTTCGAAAGTGTCGCGTTGTAGCGGTAAAATTGACGGTACGCGTTTTCACACGCGCGACTTCATTTGAGGGACTTTAGACCCTTATTTCGGGACAATTAAGAGTGAATAATATTTACATGAATATATATGCATTGGAGGTTTAGTGCACTAGCGAACCAAACGCGCGAGAAAAATCGAGTCCAAACGCATCCTAATTGCACTATTTCAAGTTGACTTTGAGATGGGTTTTGCACCACACAATGAATCTTACTTAGGAAGCCACAATTGAACCAACACCTTCTCTCTCCTCACTTCATTTGGCCGTGCAACAAGAAAGGAGAAGAGCTCTCCATTGTTCTTCATTTTTCATCTTCAATCCATGCACCAAAATTCATCCAAATCACACCAAACTTGGAGACCACTTAGCAAACCACTTGGAGACTATATCTAGCTAAGGAAGAGGGGAGCTTTCACGGTTTCTTGGAGCTTCAAGAGGGCCGAAAATTCTGACCTTGCAAACCAAAGGAGTAGGTAATGATCAACCCATGGATTCTTATCTTTTGGAGATTATATGGTAAGATTAAGCTCATGCATGCACTTAGTTACTTGATTATGATGTAAAAATGTGATTGTGGGCTCTTGGAATTCCCACACTTGGGTTGTTGTTGCTGATGTGATAATTAATGGTGATTATATTATTGGTTTAGTGATTATAATGATGCATTAGTGGTGGGTAATTAGTAGGAACTTCATTGGGTGCAAGAAGCAAAAACTTCCGATTTTACCCCTGTTTTATTCGGCCATTTTAAGGCCAGTTTTTAATGAACTAATGACTTGAACTAATGACTTGAATGGGCAAATGAATTTTTTTTAGAAACCAGCAAATCTGGAAACTGATTCGCGTATGACTCCGACCAGCAGTAGTATTTTGGCTATAACTCTGTCCTCGGATGTCGAAATCTTGTGCCGTCGGTGGCGTTTGAAACTAGACATTCCTAGCTTTAATTTGGTATAAAATGCACGTTCTGATTCTTTGTGAGCAAGCCGAACCAAATGTTTTAAGTTCGCTGTCCTGTGGCTCTGTTCGTCTGGAATGAAGTGGTCAGGCAGCAACTTGATGCCCGAATTTGAACCCGTTGGGTGCCGAATTTGGAAATGATTTCTTCTGTGATATTTTAGCCCTATGAATGTATTTTCCAACGGCGTAAGCCATGCTCGATTTCGAGCTATATTGACTGATTTGTGACTGAAACAAGTGGACTGCTCTGTTTTGGAAAACCCTAATGTTTGGACTGGTTTGGAACCAAATCTTGGAGTGAACTTGTTAGTTGATGTTTTTGATATTAAACACTTACCAAAGATATTATGGGTGTATCTTAGACCCTTATTTCACAAATGAACCATGGTTGGATAACTTTCTTGGTTAGACGATTGGAAATTGGGAAATGCAAGTCAAAGGCAGATTGCCTTAGGATTTTTCTTGAACTTTGGTGGGCTAATTAACTACCTTGCCGAAGGTATTTTTCCTCGAAATTCGATAGAGAGATACTTTCCATATAGTATTGAAATACTGCCAATTTTGGTGCCAATTCAAGTTCGTTTCGATACCCAATTGAATTACTAAAGTTAGAGGTTCAAATCTGGAAATTTTTCTCCAGTCTTGAATTTGCCCAACTTTGAGCTACCGTATCTCAGTGCTCGAAACTCCGATTCTTGATCCGCTTGTTTTTTCATACACCTCACTTGCAACCCTAATTGAGCTGCAAATTTCAGAGGCCGGTTTGCAACGTGTGAATCGTGCCGAATTTTCAAAGTTGGCCGAAATCCAACTTAATTCTGCCATGAAAACCGACCCTGCGTCTTCAAGCTCATTTTTGACCACTTTTCACTTCGATTCATGGAAAAGTGTCTTCTAGGAACTTATAGTACTCTCTAAGAGGTTTCCAACGGTATAAAGTTTTCCAATTCTCGACTTATACCGAGTGAGTTATGATTTTTCAAAGATTCATCATAAAACTGAAAAATTTTCCAATTCCAAAGAAATAGAGTTTTTCAAAAACTCTTTGTTCTTTTGATGTTCTTAAACGTTTTGCTTACGATTTTCAAGATAAAAACTCAAATATTATTGTACATAATAAAAGGCAAGTTGAACCTCGATTTATGTGTAATTGAGGTTCCTTTTTGCGAAATAATCCTTAGATTGTACTAATGTACAATCTTCTTGATAAGTGGGTTAATTGTATGATTATTCGCTATTAAATTGCCAGGCGCGCAAGGAGACCTTCAAGAGGATCTCACCGCGGACACTTGAACTCCCAGAAAATAATTCTTATTGAATTGCTCGGTGAGTGTCAAGTGTGTGAATTTTGATACTTGTTTAATTGTGGTATTTGTTGAAAGTTTTAAAAATAAGGGCGGGTGCGTAATTTATCGCACTCGTTCTAATTTCAAATGAATGAATGGAATGTATTGAATGAATGAATGAAATGCAATGTTATGTCATGAATGCTTGTGTCGTTGGAGTGAACCTCCTCGACCTTCAAATGAATGGGGGACGCCCAAACTCATAGGCCAACCTTAGACTCGAGCCGGTAATGGGCTTGGTCGGGGACTGGGGCGAGCCATGAGATACACATAAGCTCGACCTAATAAGAGGTCTTGCTTGGCATACTCGTAGAGTATCGCCCAATAATAGACTTGTGGGCCCTTGGGGTGTACGGTGGACGGAGGAAAGTAAGTGGTGATCTACGGAAATGGAAATACCGACCCGGTTGACAGGAGGGTCAATGCGGGAAAGTATACGAATGACAACGGCAGATCGAGTGGAACTTAGCTCCTGAGAGCTACTATATCCTTGAATTGTTTCTGATTACCTTTCATGTTTGATTGATTGATTATTGAAAAGACATGGCTTTATTTATTAAATTTGGGATTGTTATTTGACTAAGTGCTTGCATGTGTGTTCTTGGCCTCACGAGCGTTAGCTCACCCTATAGTTTTGTTTTCCTTAACAGGACCGACTTTTGGAGAGATATGGAGAAACCATCCGTTGTAATTTTGTTAAGACTCCTGTTATAAATTTTGACTAGACCCTGGTTTGGGTTGTACTTTTGGAAATTGTAAACTTGAAAAGTTTTGGGCCCTGATGTGTACTTTGAATTTAAGTCGTTTCATGATTACCTGATGTACTGGTTATACATTAAGTGACTTATTAAGCTTAAACGCTTCCGCATTATTGTATTCATGTTACTCTCATCGAAGTGTTTAGTTCGGTTTGAAATTGAATGGAATTGCTTGAGTCCTGGCGTGAGTTGGGCAGGCGTCCGCGGATACCCTTTGGTCCGCCTTAGGGAGATATGGGGCGCCACACTTAACATCTGCAGCTTCCCTTCTAATGTCTCCTCGTTACCTTGCCAAGCCTCCGCAACTACCCTTTCATATTCCGGATGCGCAGACCAAGCTTGTTCCAGTCTGAAAGGTTTTTCCCCATTAGTTCTTCGTGAGACTCCCTCCAGGCAAACCTGCAATGGATGATGGTCTGAATGAGTACGGACCATATGCTTAACCATTGCCTCCTGAAATTGCGCTCTCCACAAATTATTGCATAACGCCCTGTCCAGCCGTTTCCTAACACTCCCAATCCCCTTCATACAGTTACTCCAAGTAAGTGAGGGACCACTATAGTCCATATCCATTAAACCACCTTGCAAAAGTAACTAAGCAAGACTTGATTGACTTGCTCTTCCTAGCGGTTGGCCACCCTGTTTCTCTTCTGAACTAATCACCTCATTAAAATCCCCTACTACCATCCATGGAAAGTTAATAGATTTATCTATATTTGAAAAATACTACCATAGATATCTTCTTGTAGGTGGATCTGGTGACGCGTATACTGCTGATAACATCCACTCCTCCCTCCTCACTCCTTTGACTAGCATATGAATAACTTGTCTACTCCTGGTTATTACTTCTACTGCCCATTTGTGCTTGTTCCATAGCACCCAAATACCACCTGAAAATCCACATTATGTACCTATTTTGGTGTTAGGGTTTGAAAGAGTTGTCTCTATCAAGTGGGAGTGCTTATGGTACATACATCGATTACATATACTATTAGGAGGCTTAATATTAAAGAAGAATTTGATAGGATTGTGTAACTAATGTTGTGGTAGGTTGAGAAGTTGAGGGAAATGAGCCCTCTTTATGAGATGGTGAAAGAAAGAATAAATTTTAGTGGCATTAGGTGCCACGGTTTTAAAGTCTAGTCCAAACCTATTGATCCAACAGGTTGAACCATCAACCAGTTTGCTATCCAATCCAGATAGGCATTCAAACCCAAATTGAACTAAAATTTTCTTGAACCAGTTAAATCGACTGGTTGAACTGTTAACTCGAAAAATCAGATTACTTTTATTTGAGCCAATTGGTTCATTACCTTTAATGCAATTGATGCCAAATTTTAAAATTTTCATGAATCATATTAAATGATGGTTGACATTTAATTACAACTACCACTAATACAATCTTATCTCAACTTATCTCGTACCAAACACTCTATATATATATATATATATATATATATATATATATATATTCTTTCTTTCAATTCTTTTTTACATCCAAATAATTTACTTACATATATTTATTTAACTCTCTTAACTTTTTCTAAAAAATACATATACATGTATTTGATGCCTTTTTTTAAATAGATAGTACATTTTTTTTTTTTGTCATTCTTTCTTATTTTCTAATTATCTTTTTCATAATTTACATAATCAAAAATAATAATTAATATTTATAAAAAAATTATGACATCATGAGTCAATAACAGTTGGACCAACGATCAAACCATTGAGCGGACCCATTATTTTTTGCAGGTCAATGGATGGACTAGGTTTCAAATCTTTTTAGGCGCAATATTCATTCATATTCGGAGTTGCAAATTTGTAACTCTAAAGCTGAAATATAAATATGTTGTGGAACATTAACTCATTTGGCCTAAGGGGCTATCCTAGGTATTAATTGAGATTATTAATGAATGCAACTAATATTCATAAATAATTGATTTACACTAAAATTTTGATTCTAGATCAATGGGTTTGATGTTAACATCATAGTTGCTATCATTGAAATCATAACTAAATGCTTTAAATTAGGCTTAGATTATATTATTGGATATTTACTTATATATGTTATACATATATATATATATATATCTTATAAGCTACTATTCTTCTTTGTAAGTTGGACAGGCACTTAGTTATTTGAATCTATAAATACTCTCTTCTTGACAAGAACTTTAAAAAACAAAATGTGCATATGATTACTATCCCTATTGCTATGAAATTGGTAATATATGAAAATAAATATATATACTTATCCTTACTGATATTGATCTTAGTAATCTTCGTGTTGACTGATACTTGGAATTTGATTTGTAGTCTTTGGCAATTAGTACATATGATCTTTTAGAGATTATTGTTCCTATAAATATTGGAAATTTTGGTATTTCTATCTTATGAAACTGATTGTTTGCCTATTTCCTAACCAAAATCATTTATGTTTCTAAATGTTTGGATATTGATGTTAATTCATACTTTTGTTAATTTTTTAAAACATATTTCTTTTAGTTTCTTTTGGGATTGGTATTCTTTTCTTCTGTATATTGTTGGAGTTCTTCTCAATTAGGCATCAAAGAAATTGTCCAACCTTATCTATCTCTCTCTCTCTCGCACAGATACACATAAGCTCAACAATGTCAAAAGTATAAAATGTAGATTAGAATAGTTTTGACCTCTACCTATTCAAGACATAGTTTTACCAACCAAAGGGGAAGTAAACTGCAAGTCTAAATTCAAGATGCAACTTTTTACTAAATCAAATAGATGGCTAATCAGGGGAGGGGGGAGGGATAGATTGGATGTTTTGAGAGGAGTATAATTGAGAGATCTCAAGTTCAAAACTTTCCACCTACACTAAACACAGAAAAAAAAAATTAGATGGCTAATCAACAATTTAGGAAGTGTTTCAAAACACGTATACTACTGCCCATTTGGCTTATTGTTAGTAACAGCTCTATTCAACTATCAAACTTTCTCTCTTGCTAATTTTTTTCTTTTTTCTTTAATCATTTAGTTTAATTCATCCTTTTTTTATTTTTATTTTTTCTTTTTTTAACATTAAATCACCCAAATTTTTTCTTGCTTTTTACTAGTTTGTCCATATGTATTACATATTCTGATAATTGACAAGAAAGATTGTATCTCTACCTTAATTCTATCATAAATAGTTTGCACAGTTGCCACGCATCTTCTTTTATCTGAGTATTTGTTAAAGATATTCCAACTCATAATGGTAGCATCTCATGATTTCTACAAATTATTATGTGGCTAACTTGATTAAGAAGACATAAATGATTTTAATTCTTTATTGTGATCAATAGCATGTTTCTTAGTGACGATAACAACCTTAAGATGACAAATTAAAATAGAGTACTTGTCTTTCGCTGTAACATGTAAATCATGTCAACTTCTAGAAAAGATAATTAAGTTTATAAGGAAACCATAGATGTCTTGTTTGTATAGCTCTTTTATATTTGCAAATGAATATGTGCGTAAACTATCTATGATAGAATTGTCATGCTTTAGAAAAATAATGCAGAAAAAATGAGGAAAAGAAATTGACTCAAATGTCATCAATTTTCCAAAGAAATTACTAGGACCTTAAGATATCTACAGCTTGTCTGTTTTGTTTGGACTAAAAATTAAAGTCAAACTTTACAATGTGGTTAACCACGCAAATTAGGTAAGATACAATACTCCAACTATAGAAGAAGAGATTGAAAAGGGTTAATTCATTTAGGACCCGTTTGGAGTTGTGGTAACTTATTAAAAAATATTTCATCTAATAAAATTTTGAGTAAATTTTATATACACTATCAGTGTATACACTATCGTGGTTGGATGGATGATACATGAGCAAATTTTAAATTTCAAATTCAAATTGTGCATATGTGTCATATATCTAACGATGATAGTGTATACACTGACAGTATATATAAGATTCATCTTAAAAGGACTCCTTTAACTTTGGAAACTCTCTATTGGAAAAGTGCCATTAGTTGGAGAAGTTCTCTCATCTTTCTTTTGTGGCTGGACAACTGCTTGGATACTACGCTTCTTGGGCTTGGCCTTTATTTGTGTGTGTCATATATCTAATAGTAATAGTGTATACACTGACAGTATATATAAGATTAATCCAAAAATTTTAATAAAAGCACTCTTTTCAGTATATTGTTTGGATATATAGTTCAATAAGTACTTATTGTATTGGATAATGCGTAATTTAAAAATTATTAAATGTATTTATCTTTTTATTTAGTTCATAATATAGGATAAAATGATTAAATTTAATGATTTATTTTTTACATAACAAAAACTATTCTAAAAGCACCAAATTCTAGTTTTTGCTAAAAGTGCTTTTAACTTTAAAAGTTCTACTCCTAATTTTATGGATGATGTTCACCAAATGCCGCAAAAGTAATTTTTTACTAAAAGTATTGTAACTCCAAACAGGCCCTTAATAACTTCCCATAAAACTCATAAAACATAGTGACAAAATTAATATTAAAGATTATACCAAGGATAATATAAATTGCAGTTTGGATGAATTGAAAATTGGGAACATATTGTATAAAAACTACCAAAATAAATTGTTTTAAAGGTAATAAAGTTACAATACTTGTTGGGTTGTTAAAGAACTATGACTGCAAACTCAATTCATCATTAGTAAACGCATTAAACATGGTAATGCATTCGTGTAAAGATACTTAGGAAAGCATTTTGGGAATATCTAGCACCTCTTGTCTCCCACGTCATTTAATATCAAAGACATTTTTTATTGAGCTATTAATCGGTGCATAAATGATAAAGATCCCAAAGCAACTCGAGGACAATGAGATGAAGCACACAGCATATTATAAGGCTAAATTTCACTTTGGACTCTTAAATTATGGACGTACTCCTATTTTATTCCTTTAAACTTCAATTTTGGACACTTTACACTGTCTAAAGTATGAAATCCATTCTGCTTTAGTATTTAAATTTTAATTTAGGACACTTTATCTCCTAAAGTATGAAATACATCGAAAACATTTGTCAAAATTACCATAATTATAAGGAAGCAACCAACATATTATATGGTTAAATTTCACTTTGGACTCTTAAGTTATGGACGTACACTTATTTTAGTCCTTAAACTTCAATTTTGGATGCTTTACTGTCTAAAGTATGAAATCCATTCTACTTAGTATTTAAATTTTAATTTTGGACACTTTATCTCCTAAAGTATGAAATACATCTCACACATTTGTCAAATTAATATAATTGTAGGCAAATGTTGCTCAAACTTTGTGGACTATAGTGGGATGAATTTAATACTTTAAGAAGCATCCAAAATTAAAGTTTAAAGACTAAAGTGGGTAAGATTTCATATTTTAAAAGGTAAAATATACAAAATTAAAGTTTAAAGACGAAAGCAGAAGTGCATCAATAGTTTATTGGTCAAAAGTGTAATTTAGCTAGTTAATAATGTTAACAATAGAGGGTGAAAGATAAATCAAACTATACAATAATTGACTTGGGTTTAGCTAAGTAAGCGTCCATTTGAAACTCATATACACTTGAGTGCTTTTATTAAAATATATATAAGACTTATATAAGACTTGACTAGCATAAAATTTGAAACTTATATATATATATATATATATATATATATATATATATATATTAAAAAAAGCAAACTACTCAATTTTAGATAAATAAAAGCTCATCATTCGAATTTAGTTTTAGAAATGAACAAGCCAAATTGAAAATATATAAAAAAAAATGAAAATTAGAGAGTCAACTATTAGGTTCACATCCCCAATTAGAAACTCGTATACTCTCGAGACATGGCCACGATTCCATTTAAATTGGAAATCACACCAAATCAAACAGGACTGGTAGACCTGGTAATTATGCTCAAAACCCAATAACCCACCCAACTCACCCATTAATTTGAGAGGTTAGGTTGGGTAAGTTGGGTATTGGGTCAATTTTGGGTTGGGTAATAAAAACTCACATATATTTTGGGCGGTTTAGATATTTATGTTGGACACCCATTACCCAACTTAAGTAAAAAAACAAATAAACAAATTACAAGGGATGGGATATGGGATACAGAAGCATTTCATTATACATGAAACAACATGAGACATGAGGCAAAGCAGGGCCTCCATGTATGGATACTTAACAAAATTATATGAGCTACTTAACTATAATACTTTTTTTGGGGGGGGAGGGTTGGGTTGGGTGGTACGGGGGGAGGGAGTGTAAGCAAGAGGTCTCGGGTTCGAGTCCTCCCGCTTACAAAAAAAAAAAAAAACTATAATACTTTTTTGCATACGTCCACGTTTTATTATTTTCCTATATTCAGAGCATTCCACTCCTTTTACTTCCATAGTATTTTCGCTACTTCTTCTTTTGTCATGCAATCAAATATAAGCCCATTTGGATTGTTATTTTTTGAAAATTTTATAAAAAAATATACTGTAACAATTTAATATATATAATAACAAAATAATTAAAAAAATGCATTCAATAAAACATAAAAAATTTTTGGGAAAAAATAACAATCTGAGAAAGTTTGCAGACGCCATATCATGTGTGCCTTTCCCATTTCTTGTTGTATTAGTATGCCATTCCCATTCTCAGTTTTGATAGACCGGCCCAGAGTTGGACATTAAAGAGATCTTAATTGATCAAGGCAACTACCCTTGCTTTCATAACACGATCCCTTCTTCATTTTTCTACAAAAAACTCACTACGCTAAATCCATTTCTGACACCACTAACCCACGCCAAAACCTTATCTCCTCCCATATCATACATGTGTATTTTAGTGTGTTTATATGTGTAAAAATAAAGTATTTCAAAAGAGCTTAAAAAGTGAGTGTGCGTTTGTATCTGTGAGTGTTTTAGTGTGTGAAAATATATTTATCTATGTGAAAATGTGTTTATGTGTGTGCAATTTTTTTTTTGTATATGAAAATATATTTGAGAGAGTTTATGTATCCAAATCTATTAATTAATATATTAGGTCATATTTAATTATTAGGTCATATTTGGGTCATGGGTTTGAGATGACCCAATATGACCCAACCCAAAATTAACCAAATTTAAAGTTGAATGGGTTGGGTGTAACCCATTTAAATGAAAACCCAATATTAACCCGCCCAAAACCTGTCCAACCCGCCCAATTGCCAGGTATACGGACTAGAATTGGAACCAAGAATCAGGAATTGAAACCGGAAAAGGAACAATAGGTTAAAGGTTTTGGTTTTGGTTCCTAAAAATAGAACTACAACAAGAACCACCTATTCCAATATGGTTTAGAACAATCCCAATATTTTTTTAAAAAAATAAGCTATAGAATAGTTTACAAACATATGAGAAGAGAACATCCTCAAGTAATTGGTGATTGAATAATTGAAACATTTGTCTGCATCCCATTTCAATTTCAATGAGAAAGTCATGCATCTTTTCTTTTAGTTAAAATGGTTATTAACATTTAATAGTGTGATTATTTTTCATAAAATTTGTATAATATTTTCTTTTCCTTATTTAGTAGTAATAAAATCAAAATCTTGTTTTTCTTCTATATTTATTTTTTCACCCTCTCTTTATTCTAAATCTATTGTCATATTACTTTCGCATCAAAATTTATGACAAAAAGTAAGTGTAATAAGGAGTCAGAACCGGTACCGTAACTGTAACCTAATTGAAACTAGTGGTTACGGAATCATTACCGGAACCGTTCCATAAGGTGCAGTTTTGATTTCATCTTCCTACGGAATCAGAACCGAGGGTTGGTTCTAAAAACGTAACCATGCTATTTTAGTCATTTAGTGCAATTTACTAACGTTCAAGCTAACCCTTCCGTTTACCATTAGTCAAAAGGGACAAAGTGATGATTAAACTTTTGCATGGGCAAAGTGAGACAAGTTCCATACTATAGGGGGTAAAGGGTAATTGATCCTAAAGCTTAAGGATCGAACAAAATCTACTTTAGTAATCATTAAAACCTAAGGCCCAATGCTTGGGCATCGTTTAATTGATCAATATAGGAGAATTTATAACAGGCGCTTTCTTGTATGAGGTATCGAAAACTACATTGGTTAGTTTCCAATCCTTTTAGATTTACAGATTGATCATGTCCATTGTTAACTAATTATAAACAAGAGGGAAAGATACCCCCATAGTAACCAATGTTTTCTTACCTTTTTGGGCTGCCATATTTTCTTCTCATCTCTTGTATCTTTACATATAGACGTAAATGACCTTAGACTTGATGGAATAAAAAAATGGACAGATTTTTCAATAACATGATACCAATTTAGAAATCCAATGAATACTTGAACTTGACACCTATCTACCTAACCAAAAACTCCCTATCATAATAATGCATTAAACTTTGACTCTTGAAGCTTAGATGTTATCGTCCTTTATTACCAACGTGTTTGTCACCATCACAAACACATCGGATATCAAAAAACAAGAATTATTCTTTCATATATTCTATACTAATACTTAGTTTGATTTTTATTCTTGTAGCTTTATCATGACGTGCTCTCTTACAATCCTCAACATTATTTTCCCATTTGAAAATTGCTTACATTCAACAAATTTCAAATTGACACTTAAACACAATTAGTTAATTACATCATGACCTCATTAGACTGCATAAATTAGTGGCTTTACATCCAAGTGTTCTAACATGATCGCTCATTCATTAATCTAAGCCAAGATAATTATGCACAACATTACAAAATAAAATTATTCAAACTTGGAGGATAAGATATTTTCGCTTGATTAATTATAAAAATATTAGGTGCAGCCAAAACCTTTTTTTTCTTTAATTTCTTGAAAACTGCCAAACCTCCATTTTCATAGTAAAAGAACTGAGATAATTAGGGTGCAGCCAAACACTCGCCTTTACAGTTGGAGGAAGAGCACTGAGTTGGCAATTTTGTGGGTCCAATCCACCTTTGCATCCGATGTCGTTTTTTCAGCTATTGTTCACATGCCACCTGTCCGACATTGCTGGTAAAAGAGCAAACTAGTCGGGCCCTCCACGTGGCATGCAGAGAATAAGTCCACACAAAATCGGTGATCCACGCTTAATTAGTCAAATTATTTTAAAAAAAGTGATAAAATCGTTTTTTTTTTCTTTTCTAGATGATAAGTAGAGTTAAAAAAAAAATTGATTTGGTCAACCGAATGCAAATGATTGGCTACTTTGTGAATTCTTTTGGTGGGATAGACATTTTTTGTTTCTTGGAAGGCTTTTATGTTTAGCCTAAACTTCGCTTTTTATTTCGTCCTGTGCATGAAAACTATAAACAATTATCAACAATTAAAAATTTTTAAATAAAGTAATAATTTAGATATTAAAATTTTAGTGCCGTGCTAGGGATTTGAAGAATTGAATTTAACAAACAATAAATATTGGATAACATCAATTAAATTTATTAAGGATTAAAATAATTCAATAACCTTAAAATGACACATGTCAGAATTTTAGAAACCTTTTAGAATGCCTCAATGGGTGATGCAAAGTGAATAAATTTTGCTCTTTTTTCATTATCAAGAATTAATCAAGAAAATGTCATTTGGAAAATTAAAAAAAAAATTGAGAGGGGAAAAAAAGGCTGGAATCTATGTTTTGATATTCTCCGTGTAAAAGATATAAACAAAGGAACTCGTTTACCGTGTGAAGAAGGCTTCAAAGAACCAAATTGAGAAAAATGACATGCAAAAATGGTTGCTAAGCTGAAACTTTCTTCCCTCCTTAAAGAACAAGAAAATAAAAAGATCGAGAATATTATACAAATGGATCTCTCTTTTAAGCTTGTTAGAACAAAACATGTCTCTTCAACTTTGTTTATTGCTCAAATCATCCTTTTTACCTGCATTTGCTATTAAAACATATTAAGATTTAGAATTAAATAAAAAATCTGTCGCCCTAATACTAAACATATTGGGATCACATTCGTAATTACTATAGCAATTATGCCAACCTACTGTTCATCAAAATTATTTGATTAGCCAAGAAGCAGCCATTAAAATGCAACTAAACAAAGTTTAGACGTTAAAAAGATGAAAAACTCTCCAATTAAAGGTGGGCCTAGGATGGCCATTGGGCCACTACTGGACACTTAGCCATTAGCTCTTCTTCATTTCAAATATCTCCATGGGAAAAATGTACAACAGCGAATGCTACTTTTGAAGTTTTTACAGAAAATAGTACTGTAACATTTGATGTCTGTAAGGTTAAAAAAGATAATTAAAAATATGTTAAAAAAAATATTCTCACAAATTTTTTTTTTATAAAAATGACAATTCAAACAAGGTCTAAAACTTTCCCTTCTTTTTTTTAATGCAAAAGGATACTAGATATACATGAGTAAAACTTTCCCTTCAGAATCCGTTATAAAATTAACCATTTCTTTAGTACAACACAAGAAATGTGGAAACAGCATGCTGCATCAACAATCATAATCAAGCCCAACTTTGAAATATTTACTAGCTAAACTAATAATCCCCAATAAGAATTTATTATTATTAATTTTTACAGGCTCAATTTCAGAGTCTTGACTAATACAACTAGCTAGGTGGCTCCAAATGTAGCAATTGTCTTGGTCAACTGCCTTCATGGACCTGAAGCATATCAGAAATTGAGGTTCAAAGCATACAGCACCATAACTAGCCCAAGTGGAACAACAAACAGTATGCAGTATTATCATCTGCTAACTGAATCGAACAAGACTACTTAAATGTTTATGCAAAAAAAAATTTTGTTTAAGCAATGGAACATATTGAATCTTGGATAAGACTTCTGTAAATTTCATCTAGAAAGACGCAGCTTACTATATATATATGTGTGTGTTAAGGGAAAAATGAAATTTAAGAAACGATAATGGGAGAAGAAAGGATATGAACCTAATGTTGGGTGGTTGTTTATATCAATCTTTTAGTGAAAATCATCACCTATTAAATCCAAAATTTTTATGGTGATTATTAAGAAATAAATTAACAGTAAAATTGCGGAAGCATACCTAGATTCACGTTGACAATCTGGTACTTGAATCCCTAGAGATTTTGGTCTGGTACTTGAATCCAAGTGAACACGTTTTTGCTATTCTCATGAGAGAATTCTTTAATTTCTCTCTGGTATTTTTCCTGATTATAAGATATCAAGAAAGAGCTATTTTGTGGTACTAAAAAATACGATAATAAGGTATTACGTATGACCTGAGGACCATAACCCTATTTATAGATAACTTTGGATTCCTATTTCAACTCATCATAGAAATAAAAATTACCCTTTAGCATATTAAAGGTCATATCCTATTAGATACATTAAAATCCAAGCCATAATTGATCACTTTAATTAAACTTAATCTTATTTGACTGTCTGTAGCACATAATTATTCACATATAAATCCAACGTTTGATTAAGGATTCAACACCTAAGACTTCTAAGTTCCAAGTTTAGCTCTATATTCTTGCTTATGAAGTAGAAAAGTATATGAATAATGTAGAAGCAAAAAAATGCTACCAAGAACGAACTTATTCAACTGATAATCGTAATCAATTCCATATCTCTCATTTTTAATCTCCATTTTTTTTAATTATATAAGTATCTTCTAAAGTTTTTTTTCCCTTAAAAAAGAACGCTACAGGTGTTTTTTTCCCCCACAATGCCCATGTCAGCGAATGATACAAAAATAACATCCAAAGTGATCATCCAATCTACAATCTTGAGGTGACATAAAGCAAACCTTAGGTCATTTGCATGTTGAATTTATGTTAATGTTCGAACATTCTCTTATCTTCTTAACTCATTGATTTCCATAGATTGTACATTTGCCTCTAGAATACAAAAAAAAAAAAAAAAGTACGCCGGAATGAAAACGTTATCATCCCTTTAATTATTCTCTCCTAGGAATCCCAGAATTTCCTCATGTGTAAAAGAAATGAAAGAAATATATACACAGTTTCATTGTATTGTGTGCCAATGGCATACAAATTGGTAGTTTCAAAATATTAATCCTTTTAATCAACATATAATCAGAGACGGATGCAGGATATTAATTTAGGAGGGCGAATGATCAAAACAATGAGAAATAAAAAAATTATCAAAACAAATTATGCACATTAAACTAAAACTAAAGTTTTAAAACCAAAGTTTAATCGATGATAACTAAATGCGAAATATTTTTAGTAATAAGAGACAAAATAAAAAGAAAAGGATGAAAATTAACTCATGGACCAAAATCATATAAACATTAACTAAATTCAATAAATAGATATTAACTGAGATAATTAGGGTGCAGCAAAAACCTCTTTTATTTAATTTCTTGAAAACTGCCAAAGCTTCATTTTCTTAGGGTGCAGCCAAACAGTCGCTTTTATGGTTGGAGGAAAGGCACTGAGTTGGCAACTTTGTGGGTCCCATCAACCTTTGCATCCGATGTCGTTTTTGCATCCATTGTTCAGATGCCACCTTTCCGACAAAGCTGGTAAAAGAGCAAACTAGTCGGGCCCTCCACGTGGCATGCAGAGAATCAGTCCACACAAAATCGGTGATCCACGCTTAATTATTCAAATTATTCAAAAAAATCGTGATAACATAGTTTTTTTTTTCTTTTTCTAGATGATAAGTAGAGTAAAATAAAATTGATTTGGTCAATCGAATGCAAAAGATTGGCTACTTCGTGAATTCTTTTGGTGGGATTGACATTTTTTGTTTCTCGAACAGCATTTATATTTAGGCTAAAATTCGCTTTATATTCTGTGCTATGCATGAAAACTATAAAGGATTATGAATAATTAAAAGTTTTTAAATAAAGTAATAAGTTAGATATTTAAATTTTAGTGCCATGCTAGGGATTTGAAGATTTGAATTTAAGAAACAATAAATATTGGATAGCATAAAAAAAGTTCTAAAATAGTTTTTTTTTCTTTTCTAGATGATAAGCAGAGTGAAATAAAATTGATTTGGCCAACTTAATGGAAAAGATTGGCTACTTTGTGAATTCTTTGGTGGGATTTAGTCTTAAACTTGCTTCATATCTCACGCTATACATGGGAATTACAGATGATTAAGAATAATTTAAAATTTTTAAATAAAGTAATGACTTAGACATTTAAATTTTTATTCCGTGTTATGTTGGGATTTGAAGACTTGAATTTAACAAACAATAACCATTGAATAACATTAATTAAATTTATTAAATATAAAATAATTCAATAACCTTAGAAAATTACACGTGAAAATATTAGAAACCTTCTAGAAAGCCTCATATATATATATATATATATATATATATATATATATATATATATGCACAGTGAACAAAATTGTGCACTTTTTTCTTTATGAAGAATTAGTCAAGAAAATGCTATTTGGAGAATTAAAAAAATTGAGAGGGGACAAAAAAAAAAAAAAAGGAAGCTAGAATCTGTGTTTTGATATTCTCCTCAAAGAAAGTGTAAAAGATATAATCAAAGGAACCCTTTTACCATGTGAAGAGGGCTTCAAAGAACCAATTTGAGAACAATGGCATGCAGAAATGATTGCTTTAAAAAATTTTAATCACACAAGTGCATCTTAAAAGTAAAAAAAAAAAAAAAAACAGAGAGAAAACAAGTGAATTAAGCTGAAACTTTCTTCCCTCATTAAACAAAAAGGAAAATAAAAAGATCGAGAATAACAAATGGACGTCTCTTTTAAGCTTGTTTGAAGAAAACAAATATGTCTCTTCAACTTTTGATATTGCTCAAACAGCCTTTTATCTGCAGTTGCTATTAAAACAGATAAAGATTTAGAGTTGAATAAATATTTTGTCGCCCCAATGCTAAACATATTGGGATCACATTGGTAATTACTGCCGGTAGTTCTGTTCTGAAATAATTATTCTAACCTATTGTTCATCAAAATTCTTTGATTAGCAGAGAAGCAACTGTTAAACTGCAGGCAAACAAAGTTTAGAAATTAAAAACAAGAAATCTCTTCAGTTAAAGGTAAGCCTAGGATGCCCATTGGGCCCCTATACGACACTCAACCACTAGCTCTTCTTCTTTCGAATATCTGTTTGAAAAAAATGTACACAGAAAAATGTAGTATGATAATTTGATGTAAATAAAACAAAAAAAAATGATTGAAAAATGTGTTAAAAAATATTCTCACAATTTTTCTATAAAGACAGGCAATCCAAACAGGGTCTAAAACTTTCCTTCCAGAAGTCAGTATCAAATTAATCATTTCTTTAGTACACAACACAAAGTGTGGAAAGAGCATACTGCATTAGCAACCATAATCAAGTCCAACCTTGAAAGATTTACCAGCTAAACTAATAATCCCTGATAAATTTTATTCATTTTGCAGGCTCGGTTTCAGAATCTTGACTAATACAACTAGCTAGGTGGCTCCAAACGTAGCAATTGTTCTAAACTGCATTCATGGGCCTGGAGAATTTGAGATACTACGGTTCAAAGCACAAAGTATCAATAACTAGCCCAACTGGAACAACAAACAGTTCAGAACATTATCATGTGTAAACTGAAAGGAACGAGACTTCTTAAATATTTATGTAATTTTTTTTTAGCAATGAAACCTTTTGAATCTTAAATAAGATGACTTTAAATTTTATCTAGAAAGATGCAAGTTATATGTGTTTGTGTGTGTATTTATGCATATATATTTTTTAAAAAAAAATTTGTAAAGGAATGGTGGGATTTAAGAAACAAGGAGGGGGAAAGAGAGGATTTGAATCCAAACCTCTAAATTCTAAGTTTATTTCTATGTTCCTGCCTGCCTACAAAGTAGAAACTTGTATGAATAATTTAGAAGCAAAATAATACTACCAAGGACGAAGTTATTCAATTAATAATCGTAATCAATTCCGTATCTCTAATTTTTAATCTCCATTTTTTTCTTTTATTTATATAGGTATCTTCTAAAGATTTTTTTTTTCCTTAAAAAAGAATACTGCAGGTTTTTTTTTTTTTTATTTGGTTCACAATGGCTATGTCACCAAATGATATAAGAATGACATCCAAAATGATCGTCCAATGTACAATTGGGCTTCTTGAGGTGACATAAAAATAAACTTTAGATCATTTTGCATGTTGAATTTATGTTAACGTTGGGACATTCTGTTATCTTCTGATCTCATTGACTCCCATAGATTGGGCATTGTCCGTAGAATAAAAGAAAAGTAAGCCAGAAAGGAAACGTCATCACCCCTTTTATTCCCACCCCAGAATCCCAGAATTTCCTCTCGTGTAAAAGAAATCTGCATACAGTTTTATACTAGTACTGTGTGCCAAATACCTTCATGCTTATGAAGGTTACGTCAGACTATCCTTTATATGACACAAATTGGTAGTTTCAAAATATCAATCATTTTAATGAACATTGTACAAGTGTTCAAGTTATGATCTGTTAGGCTACTTTTTAGTCTAGTTTTCTTTTGTGCGGGGAGTGATTAATTTTAATTTTTTTGATTTAGTAAGAATTGTGGTTAAGTTACTACGTAACTGAAGAGTTTAGGGTTTACATCGAATATTTGTTCTTAGAATTTTATTGGAGAACAAATAAGGTACCGTATAAATAGATTAATTGACGTTCTGTCAAATGACATGAGAGGAACTCTTCTAATGAGGAACCACATTTAGTCCTATATGTGAAGAGTGTTCCTTTTCGAGGGAAGTAAGTATTTTGTTAACTGACGAGTTTAAAGGGTACATTGTCAAATAATGTACCCCCAATAAATTGGTAATTTGCATATGCGAAATGACAAAAAATAAAAGTGAAAAGCCATGTATTTTGATGCATGGTGCAATAGTTGGACTTGGAATTCAAGTTGTAATCTTTACATAATATGGTTTTCTGCATGAGGTGAGAATGCTCTTGATAAGTGATAAATTTCGTACAAGGATTAGACTTCAATTACTATTTCAATTTTTTTAAGAGTTTTTTTTTTCTCTCATAATAACGAACCGAATTTTCTCTTTAGATTTGGTTATTAAGCAGTACTAGCTACACTTATAAGTCATTCATTTTTCTGTGCTATTTCTTGTTTTTCATGTAATTATATTCTCAAAAGGATTTATCTCTTCTGCCACTAAGTCCCAACACGATCCTTGAAAACAAGATTTTCCCAGAGAACCTCGTCAGTTGGAAGTCAGCTTTTCCTTTCCATTTTGGTATTTCCAAAATAGATGGGATAGTTAGGATCTGGATGATGCTGTTCTTTCTCTTACATATATCTTCACAGCATGAGAGATTCCAAGTTTGTCAAGTCCGTCAAATATGTGTCATATATCTCAAATCTCAACAGCATTTTGTACTGCTACTGCTAAAGGATGGGGATGAAGAGATTAAACAGCTTTCCCCATTCTCATTGCGTCATCCTATGCAGAGGGTCTTTTTTTTTTTTTTTTTTTTTTTTTTGACAGAAGGGCCTTAATTCCCCAAACAAACAATTCTATATATCCTTTGCGAAATATTCAAACATTTTCATCTATGTTTATAAATGGATATGATATAGAGACCAAAAGCTGTACTATCGAATTTGTTTTGAGGGGATAAAAGAAAAAAAAAAGGTTAATGATTTGGTTGTACTTTCTTTGTAATGAAAAAATTTGAGAGAAATTATTGTGAGATTTCTATGCTTATATATGCTAAAAGTTGAGAGACCTTTTCACCACCTTTCTTTGGGCCTTGTCTGGAATTTTGCCTTAATACGTGGAAAAGCTTTTTTGGGGGCAAACTGATCTTCTATAGATGTTTTAATTTTTTTTGGGTCTTAAATTGATAATTAAATCATAAGCGTCACATTATGTGCATTTTTATCCTAGTCCATTCATTAATTCCATCAACAGAAGGCCCCATATCAAATTAAATCACCCGTTTTTTGGCGATTCTCTCCATTTGCTTCATTTTCTAAATACCCATCTCTGAACCCAAAAGGTGGCATAATGATTTGAAGTAAGTATATGCGTGAAGCAAAAGGTTGAAAATGCCTTGAAGCAGATAAACACGTTATGTTTATGAACCTAAATTAATGGAGCTGAAGAATTAAATTGGACATGAGGCGCTAGATATGACATATATGATAGTTTGATGATGAACATGTCACCAAAAAAAAAAAAAAAAAAATTCAATGACCAAAGTGACACTTATAAAAGCTGAATGATTTTATCCTAATAGGAAAAGGTAAGTCTTTTTCTCTTTTTTTTTCCCCTTTTTTTGGACAAACCTTGTACACAAGGAGGGACGTCACCCCAAATTTTATTAAGTATCAACTAAAAAAGTAGGAAGACATAGCCTTACCTCTTTCAAGTAGAAAGTAAATAAATGAGTACCGCCACTCCTTTGCCAATTCTGAAAACCCAAATTTTGGGGAAAAGGTAAGTCATAAGTGCATGGCACATCTATACGTTATAGTTTATTGTTATTTAAATAGAACAACTTAAACTTAACCTACTTTAAGCCTGAAAAGGAAATAACAATTTGTTTTTGTTAATAAAAGGAAGTGAAAAGAAAATGGTGGTTCAAGTGGTTAAAAGCTACCAAAAGTTCCTAAGTGGTTTGTTAAATATCTAAATATGTATTATTCAAATTTGCAATGAAAAAAAAGTTGCAATGCAGGGGACTAATTAGTTATGCTGCAAAATTGAAGGACTAAATTGGTGAAAATTTAAAACACAATGAGCTTAATTAGTTTTGCAGAATTTCAAGAAACAAAATTGGTCTACACCCAAACGATAAGGTACTAAATTGGTAATAATCTCATGCACCATTTTAGCAAAACTACAAAACACAGACGCAAACTATAGTGTAAGGGACTAATGGCTATGTAAATGTAAGAGCCTAAATCAGTTTTGTCACAAACTTGAGGACTAAATTCATATAATTTCATAATGAGAAGATGGTGTAAATTTACTAATATACTTGGTGTAAATTAACCTAATTCCTTTTTTCTCACACCCAATAATGTGATGGCTAATTTCTTAGATTATACGTAAAAAAAAAAAAAACAATCCGCCAAATGTATCTCTGACAGGGTGCATTTCTCAAACTATAGCGGCCGTGTTGACTCAGCACGGCCGCATAATAAATTAAATTTTTTTTGAAAAAGTCAGCAAAGTCAAAAAGTTCATGGCAATCTTTTTGTCAGCTGCGGACGTGCCCAGTCAGCACGTCCGCGCCTGACACTGCTGTCATGGCAATCTTTTTGGTCAGTTGCGGACTTGCCCAGTCAGCACGTTCGCGCCTAAAGTTGTTAAATTAAGTCTAGTTTCTAAAATTGTTAAATTAAAATCCTAAACTTATTAAATTTACTAAAACCCCTAATTATACCTGAAAAGTCAGAATTAATTTACAAAAATACACATTAACATCATAAAGAAAGGCCAGGACTCCAAAACGAACTTCGTATGCCTTAAAAGAAACATACAAAATCACGTAATTCATAATTTATATCCAATTATATTGCACAACAAAAATCCTAAAATCTTTTCAAGTTTCAATTTCAATTTTTACATTTGAACTGAATATTTGCAGTATTATTTGATGAATATTCTCCTAGTACTTCTTTTACATTTATGCATTACTAGAGAGGATATTTCATTATATATTGAGTTGTCATAAATTTCTTTAATCGGATTCATATTCAATATCTACTAAAATGTAATTGGTTTGAAAATTTGAACATAGCACATTATACCCATTTAGTTTTTTTGCAAAAAATTTTATAGTAAACGATAACACGATTTGAGTGATAGAAATAAATTAAAAGATAGCTTATTCCCTTGTTTTGAGGAATTGCATATAATGAAATATTATATATTATATAAATATTTATATAATGAAATATACAATAAATATTACAAATTGAAATATTATATAAACACCATATTTATAATATTATAATATTTATAATTAATATTAATGTATATTATATATATATTAAGTATTTATTTATACATATTATAAATATTTTATTTTATTTAAAAATATTTTTATATATTTATAATGTATTTATATAAATATTATATATTATATAAATTATATATAATATAATATAAATTATATATTATATATATTATACATTTATATAAATGTACATTTATACATAATATATATTAATGTATATTTATAATATACATTTATATTATGTATTATATATTATATAATACATTTATACATTTATATTAATATACATAATATTAATTTTACATTTATACATAATATTAATATATATTTATAATATATTAATTTATACATTTATATAATATTCATTTATAATTTATACATTTAGAGTAATATACACTTATACATTTATAAATACATTTATATTATGTATTATATATTATATAATACATTTATACATTTATATTAATATACATAATATTAATTTTACATTTATACATAATATTAATATATATTTATAATATATTAATTTATAAATTTATATAATATTCATTTATAATTTATACATTTAGAGTAATATACACTTATACATTTATAAATATATTTATATTATGTATTATATACATTTAGAGTAATATACACTTATAGAGGAATTGCTAATTTCTTAGATTATAGGTAAAAAAAATATAATATTTATATAAAAATATTTATATATTTATATAAAAATATATAAATGTATTATATTATATTTAATACATAATATAAATATATTTATAAATGTATAAGTGTATATTACTCTAAATGTATAAATTATAAATGAATATTATATAAATGTATAAATTAATATATTATAAATATATATTAATATTATGTATAAATGTAAAATTAATATTATGTATATTAATATAAATGTATAAATGTATAATATAATATATAATACATAATATAAATGTATATTATAAATATACATTAATATATATTATGTATAAATGTACAATTATATAAATGTATAATATATATAATATATAATTTATATTATATTATATATAATATATAATATTTATATAAATACATTATAAATATATAAAAATATTTTTTAAATAAAATAAAATATTTATAATATGTATAAATAAATATTTAATATATATATAATATACATTAATATTAATTATAAATATTATAATATTATAAATATGGTGTTTATATAATATTTCAATTTGTAATATTTATTGTATATTTCATTATATAAATATTTATATAATATATAATATTTCATTATATGCAATTCCTCAAAACAAGGGAATAAGCTATCTTTTAATTTATTTCTATCACTCAAATCGTGTTATCGTTTACTATAAAATTTTTTGCAAAAAAATTAAATGGGTATAATGTGCTATGTTCAAATTTTCAAACCAATTACATTTTAGTAGATATTGAATATGAATCCGATTAAAGAAATTTATGACAACTCAATATATAATGAAATATCCTCTCTAGTAATGCATAAATGTAAAAGAAGTACTAGGAGAATATTCATCAAATAATACTGCAAATATTCAGTTCAAATGTAAAAATTGAAATTGAAACTTGAAAAGATTTTAGGATTTTTGCTGTGCAATATAATTGGATATAAATTATGAATTACGTGATTTTGTATGTTTCTTTTAAGGCATACGAAGTTCGTTTTGGAGTCCTGGCCTTTCTTTATGATGTTAATGTGTATTTTTGTAAATTAATTCTGACTTTTCAGGTATAATTAGGGGTTTTAGTAAATTTAATAAGTTTAGGATTTTAATTTAACAATTTTAGAAACTAGACTTAATTTAACAACTTTAGGCGCGAACGTGCTGACTGGGCACGTCCGCAGCTGACCAAAAAGATTGCCATGACAGCAGTGTCAGGCGCGGACGTGCTAATTGGGCACATCCGCAACTGACAAAAAGACTGCCATGAACTTTTTGATTTTGCTGACTTTTTCAAAAAAAAAAAATTTAATTTATTATGCAGCACGACCGCTATAGTTTGAGAAATACACCCTGTCAGAGATACATTTGACGGATTTTTTTTTTTTTTTTACATATAATCTAAGAAATTAGCCTAATGTGATCATCTTTGTCTTTAGCATTTTTTTTTTCTTTTTTCCATTTTAATTTTCACTATATTTTTGAGGGACCCTGCTTTCATTTACAGTTAGTGGGATACCTTGGCCAGCGATACACTGGATCCGATCAGCCAATCTTCTGTTGCAATTGTTTCTCATGATCATATATTCCCCTTCTCCATGAAAGAAACAAAACAAGAAGGGCACTGGAATTTATTTTATTTATTTATTTATATTTTTTTAGGGTGGTGTTTTGGTAGATGAGAAGCACCTATATAGGCTAGAAGTTACCACTCTTACTAGTGGTAGGAAATTGAACTATACATCTCAAATTACAAACAGTACACATAAGTTTCCCATACGGATCACATGAAGAAACCTGCATATAAGGCGCCAAGAAATTACTGGAACCTTCAAGGACATGAGATGAATGAACCAGCCACTATCTTTCTACAACATAAGTTAACAAGCAGGTTAGAAAACGTTACAGCCTATGTTGATTTCACTGATGATCTGCAAAATTTGCCTCCAAATTTATGATCTTAAATCTCAAATATCACAGAGTTGTATCTCTTCAAAGTTTGCCAACTGTCTCTGAAGCTGCAAACAAAGGTTTGACACGCCAGAGAGCAACTTGTGTATTTCGTCATGCGATATTGATGACTCTGATGTTGCAGATGGTCTAGGATCCTTTAGCAATTGTTGAAGTTGAGAAAACAGCATGAATGATTGAGGATCATTTTGGCACGACTTACCAATTAGCTGAAGCAATTTACAGCTCTGGTCCATAGGTGCTGATACTTGAGGTGGGACGGGGGGAACTAGAAAAGGGTGTTGAAGCAATTGAGGAATTCTCCATCTTTGATTCCGGTCCCAGGCAAGGCATTTTTTCATAATATCCAAAAGCCAAGGATTTTGAACTGGTTCATATGCAATTTCATGGTTTGGATCTGTTATAACTTTGAACTTTGCCCAAAATGTTTTGTATTCAGAAAAAGGTGTTCTTCCATAAACCATTTGGTAAAGGATGCACCCAAGAGACCAGATATCAGATGGGCGACCACATTTAATGGTGTTCCCGTTTGCATCCGTCTCATTGCACATAAAGGCCTCTGGAGACATGTAACTAAGAGTACCAACCTGCAAAAGTACAATTACAGGGAGTATTAGAAAGTGCTAAATCGTTTGCTACCAAATGCACATGCATGGATCGACTCCAAAATAAGTTCTTGCACTTTCTACTGGGGGTTATAGATAATCTATCCTTAGCATATTGATGTACTGCCAAATGTCTGTCGACAAGAGAGAGGCATATCCAATTCAAAGAACATTCAGATTTCCACTCTGAAAAAATTTCAGTTTGTAAAAAGAAAAGGAGATGTAGTAACCTGCGAATCCCGTTGAATGTTGGTTGTGTCACTCATAATGGCTTTTGCTATGCCAAAATCAATCAATTTAAGAGAACCACTAACGAGAAGAAAATTAGCTGGCTTCAAGTCTGAGTGCACAATTCGCTCCTCATGTATAGTGTTGACAGCCAAAAGTATTTGCTGCAGCATATTTAAAATGATCACATATTAAGAATTGCTGAATATTAAATATGGTTGCTTGGACTAAAACTTCACATGCGTCGTTGAAGCCACACTGCTCTTGCAGCACCTCATTCAATACAACACTTTCATTGAAAATAAGCAAAGAAATTCAGTAAGCTTCAATCAAACATACAAAATTGTTGCAATTTCAAAATATTAAAAGCTCAAAGAAATCCTACATATTCCAATTTCAAAACATCCCACATGATGCAAATATCTTGGGAAGTATAAGACCAGAAGCAGCAATGGTACATACAAAGTCACGACTTGCTATAAAACTTCTTCCCAAGCCATATAATCAATTCCCTTGCACACAGTGCTTAAGTTACTTTAGGCAATGGCAGGGTATAGACTCAAATAAATTTCAGCGAGACTCAATAATCCACTGGATGAAATCTTGCAATCTGACCTATCAGAGATCCATGTTCTTTGTTGCTATAGATTTGAATAGGAAAAATTGCAGGATCTATGCACTGAAGGGAAACATTCCAAGATCTTGCGCACTGAACAAGATTATGTGGGACAAGTATGTTAAAGAATCCAAAAGCAACCAAGGGGTAGAGTGGAACACATGATGGAATAACAAGAAACTGCAACTTGTTAATCATATATTGCACATATTTATCTAAGCTATAACTCAAACTCAAAATATGGGGAACTCTATCCTAGAATGACCTGATAGCAACTGATTCAAGTCTAACAACCTTAAATGAACATAGTTTGTGTCAAGATTTAGAGGCTTAATACAGTAGAAACAGAAGGTTGACCAGTTGTTGCTCGAAACTCTCTAAAATGGTCCAACCCCTTCTGTCCAGTTTTCTGGTTAAATTTACCCATTAACCTAGCATATCCAACAAACATGGAATTCTCACAGTGGCCAAATATGTTATTTCTAATTGAGATGAGTTTCTAATTTCAGACAGCATGTGCATAATCTATATTGACCAAATCAAGTTGAAACATTTGCTCGTAGGGCTTAGTGTCTACAAAAGTAGCATTATTCTTCGCGTTTCTTAAAAGAAACAGAAGCTTTGATAGAAATATGATCAGGAGTACTTTGAATGCCAAATCAGTTTTTATATCAGGCAGGCAAGGTGCCATCTTTGATAGAACACTTCCAAGGCAGGACTTTCTTGAAACTAGCTGCAGTCATCAACCAATGCAACCATACTTACTGATGCTGGGGAAGATAAAAAATAAAACATAAAAAACTTTGCTGAAAGTGTTAGGAGAAAGAAAGTAACACAGAAAAAACACTAAACAAAAGATGGTAAATTCAATTAGCAATTGAGTAAGGCTGGCAGCATAAAAGAAATTGGGATTCATTTGAGATAAACAAGAAGAAACAAATAAGTCATAAGGTACTTGCTCAAGTAGACAGCAGAAAAAGAGATTTGAAACCTGCCAGTAAAATCGAAGCCAGTTCTCATCTATGGTTGAACTAGAGCTGTCCAGCTCTTTCCACTTCTGGGAAAGCATGTGAGCCAAATCAATTTCACCATATTCAAGAACCATATATATATAACCATCTTCCTTTACTCTGCCATCTTTGTTACTCATTGTACCACTAGTAACTTCTTTGAGTAATGCTTTATCTGTCACCTGAGAAGGAAAGAGATGTTAACAGGTTCTTGGAGTACAACTTGTGCAGAATACCACACCCTAGACAACTTGTAGTAAGATAAAGTTGTAACAAGCAACATCAAAACCTAAGTCAATCAGGGTAAAATACCCAATATAATGGGTCTAAACTGATCATAATCATACAGCTACTGTGATAGTTAGAGGCATACAAGTCTTCCAGAAGCTGCATGCTATGCTTTTCAAGAGCATCAGGGATGATTCAAGAGATGAAACAAGCACTAAACTACAGGTGAAGTAGAGATATGCAAGTGTTCTTGACTCAGATAATATTCTCGGAGTAACTTGCGAGATCTTAAGAAGTTTGACCCTTAAAATAGTTTCAAATATAAGACAACTCAAAAACTCTTTACCTCCATTTCTTTGAATAATTTTTGAAGGGTAAGCTGGGGATGCAAGACATATAAGATGTGATAACGGAAGAGAGTAAACTTCCAAAAAGACAATGGCACACACTAGTAACAACCTTGGAGACAGGGAGTAAGTATAAATTTGCTAATCCTAATAGATGTTGGCATTTTGAATTGATTAATCAGAAACCACACAAGATTCACATTGTTCCCACACATGTTTCTGAAAACAGCAAATACATTTTTTTAGTTAACTTATATCTCCAATTCACATTTATCCCCAAAAAAAATGTTGCTACAGTAGGAGTTTTATTGAGTAACAACACTCAACAAAGTAACGATCCAGATGAAGCAGTTTCAGCACAAGTAGTACTCTGCAAAGTGTAGGCCTAATCAATATTTTCAATCTGGAGTTTTGTTGGTCATGTAGTTTGTTTTCAACACAAACACACATTTTTCTCCATAGGAGAAATTGGAGGTCCAACATCTTCCCAAAGGTAATGAACAGCGACATAGCTCAAAATGCACTATGCAATACTTCTGCAGATAATTTTCTAAAACTAAAACTGAAAGTAAGGTTTGCACTCCACAGCTTAAAATTAGATATTCCCTCCGTCCCATTGCAAGTGTCCTACTTTCCATTTTGAGATGTCCCAAAATATTCGTCTTGTTGAAAAAGTCAAAGCACCTTTTAGTCTCCCTTTCCAATATAGCCCCTCCCTCTAATCATATGCATGTTGCCATTCAAACTCAAATTTTGAATTTGAGGGGGTAAAATTGGAAAGAGAAGCACAAACATCACAATCAAACCACTATTCTTATAAAGTTCAATTCTTGAAATAGGACCAAATAATTAGGATGGAGGGAGTATTAAGTAGCTTATTTGAAATTGAAAGAGAAGTGAATTTAAAAAACCGAATAACATCCAAGCTTTTGAAGAAGTTAAAAGCTGTTTCCAAGAGCAACTTAAGAGACCACCTTACAAGATGAGCTCTTACAATTTCAAATAAGCTGCCGCTCTAATAAGCATTTAAAGAAAATTTGAAAAAAAAAAAAAGACCAGAGAGAGAACAGTGGTCATAGCCATGCTGAATTCAGAAATCGCACTTTGACCTAACATTGCCATGTAGTCCTTCCAAATAAAAAAGAATAGAAAAAAAGGAAAATTACAAAAAGGGCAAAAGCTAATACTTCCATCCTCCCAACTCACATGCCTCAGCCCAACTGCAACTGCTCCTTGCCTCTCTCCACCTCACCTCTAAAGCCCTTCAATATTCTGGATCTCCCACCAAAAGACACCCTCCCCACTGTGCTGCAGAGCTAAGTGTGGCTGAAGATCAAACATATTTCAATGAAAGTCGAAAAGAAGAAAGGGGGAAAGAGGAAGAAAAAGAATGCTAGCAATGCCGGCCAGAAATGGTGATATCAAGTGCTGACAAGTGACGTCCCTAAATTCACTTGAGAAGTTTTGTGAATAGCAGGAATGGTGCTACAAATAAAATTAGTGAGAAGAGAAGGAACATTAGAATTTAGCAGGGCATATACAGGAGCCCACCACTACGTTTCCCAGTAGGGTTTTATCTACTCACTTTTGCAGCATGTCAATTAAATCTCCTTCAGTTATTGAATTATGATCAAGATCATCAGCTTGAGAATCATTTCCAAAAAGTAATATCACAACGATGTTATGCAGAAACATTATGTTGAACACGAAATCTAACTTAAGATGAGAAAAGCAGTGCCACCCATCATTAGTATTTATGTCCTTTATCTACAACAAAAGTTCAATATGCATTAGTTTTAAGACAACCCAACTATTTTATAATGGTCAAATTTGAAGTTAAGATTGATGAATATTTGGAACAAGCAAAACTACAGGAGGGTAATTCATCATCGCTTATATAGAATATTAGCTTACCAAGATGGATAAAAGAATGAAAAAAAAAAAACTAAGATATAGTTCTTAGTAATTCTTTTACATTGACATAATTTCTATGAGTTCTGTCAATCACAAAAATTCCAAAAGTGAACGAGTTCAAGTCAAACATCTGGAAAAATGGGGCGGAGAGCCAGGGGGTGGAGAAACATTGTTTGAATCAGTCAATAGGATTTTCCTATTTCTAGGATCCTTGTAACTAATTTCCTACTCAGACTAATTGAACTAAAAACTGACCCTCAGTCCATACTTCCCCCTAATCGTAGTTTAAAAGACTGGTTACTACAATGATGTTAAAATCGGCATAAATAGAAAGCAAGAATAAAAAAGATTACAAGCTCCATAGCCTCACAATTCTACAACAACAATTCGTACTTGAATAATAAATTGGCTTTTCTTTTTTCCCTTAGATTTGTATCTATATAATATTCAAAGGTAATAAGCAGCTAGAATAATATTTTAGAAAAAAGAGTAGAGAGTTGTTAATCCTAAATGTTGGAATTAAAATCTTCCATTGGAGTGTCGCAAGGTTGCAGAATCCTAATCTATTTGGTATTATCATTATAATGCATCAATGCGGTTGATGGATTCCTAGGTGTATTTCTCATTTCATGATTCCTACATTCAGCTTTACTTCCTACGTTGGTAATGCATCAATGAAACGGAAATGGCATAATATGAAATGTAGAGATTACAGTTATTGATTCCAAATGATAGAATTACAATCTTCCATCGGAGTGTTGTTACGCCGGAGAATCTTATAAGAATTGGTATAATCATGTATCTATCAGTATGATAGAGTTCGCATTGTTTTTCTCATTTAGTCATTCCTACTTTCAGCTTTAGGTCCCCCTTTTGTAGATACATCAATTGAAATAAAATAAAAATCATCAAAACTCCTATTCCATGAGAACCTTCAACTACATTTATCAGAGAGACAGATAAAGCTGACACACTTGATCCAGTAATTGCTTAGCATATACCAATTTACAGCTATTGAAAAGCTCAGCCAAAAAAAGAGTATTCATTCCTCAGACAACTGATGTGCCATGATTCGAATGGACTTGTGCTTGGAGAAGACCATTCTTCTTTTGTATTCCTAACAGGATGGTTCAAAACTAGAACTTCCATGGATGGATTAACATGAGATGAAAATTGAAAATACGCGTTCAAAATCCACAAAATATGGTGAATTATCGATACAAGTAACTTACCTCATAGTCAACAAGCTGAATGATGTTCTTCTTTCCCTTCAATTTGTTGAGATATTCAATTTCCTGACAAAATCCATATGCGGTACCATAGTCACGACCTTTAAGCTTAATCTTTTTCAGGGCATAAATGGTGCAATCTGATGAAATGACCTTGTGAACTTCACTGCTACCTCCACTACCTATCTTGCCAAGCCTTTGATAAAGCTTCCCATTAACTTTGAAAAACAAGTCCACATCATAGCTCTTTTTTCGTGACACTGAAGTTGCTTTACCACCTCCAACTTTTTCTGGTTTTCCAGATTTGTCAGGTTCTAGCTTCACATCTAATGCCTGAACTTTTGAGGAGGGGGGCTCAGGATGCACAGCTATATGATCCTCTGCAGCAGAGGTGCCACCAAGAGTTTGAGGATTTCGAGAATTATCACTCTCCTTTGGGACAATGCACTCTTTCTCGTTGGGCATAATACAGTTCTTAGCTTCCAGATTGGCTTCAGGAGTACCAATGGACACATGGGCTGCAGTAGCAGCCTGGTGACTTAACACTGTGCTATTACATTTAGATGGAGGATCCGAGGGCAGTAATTCAGGTTGTACAGGTTGAAATTTAATTTCTATGTCACCCGCACTCTCTAAACCTAATTTAGACCTGCTTGTTTGATGAGTTTGAGAACAATAGGTAGTTGAATTAAGATTGGGAGCAGAACCAGGGTTGATCAGTGTTGTGGTAGCGCAGGACATCCCGACAACTGAAGATTGGGTCATTGGCTGACTTGTATCATTCTGTATGAAGTTTCCAAATTGATGAAGCTGATCAGTAACTCCTGAGTTTCTAGCCAGCGAAGAGGAAATCCGGCTCTCAGGATCGACTTCTTCACTTTGAATAATCTGATGCTGCAATCGATGACTGAGGGCTGTGGGAGCCTCTGTTTGGTTACTTCCATCCCATTCCATTTCTGTAAATGCAAGTGAATCCAAATGAGACAATAAATCTTCTAATCCAGTGGCCATTGAATCATCGGCCCCTGCAGAGAAAATTTGCAGTTGTGCTATGATTTGGAAACTGTTAATCTAGTATATCTTTCAACCAATCTGGTTAATTAAGTGGACACCAGACCTTTAGGATGCTACCAAACTACACAAGCAATTTACACTATCAAAGTTGATTGTACTGCACACAAAATAAGGGGCAAAGAAATCAAGCAACAACTATTACCCTGGAACCTGGAATCAGTTTGTGTGGCAAAATGGACCCTTTTTGTCCCGTCAACTAAAGGAACATGCTCACTTTCCATGACAGAGGCAACTGTATCATTAGTTTTGTGACCAGCATGGGATCTGGCTTGCTTAGATTTACCATCGAACTTTTTATAACCTTCATCACGAGTGTTTACAGTAGAACCCCACTCTGAAGGTGCATTTATCGATGCACACTCTGGAGTTTCACTGACAACAGAAACCATATCTTTTGACCGTGATACACAATCCCTTAATTTTTGACTTAATAAGCCTTCATCTTCGATCTTCTTTATGTCAAATGTAGATCCTGTAGTTATACTGGAACTTTTTGGAGCTCCGCGCTGCGGAACCAACATCCTCCTTGGTTGTATATTGTTTGAGGGCATCATACCTATGTGTTATGCAGAGAAAAAATTCAGAACGATGTCCAACATAAATCACTAAGTTAATAAGTTTTTCTCACTATATTATGAGAAAAGTCCAAAAAGAAGTTATAAGCAACAATCTAGCAAAAGTACCATCATACAATTTTTAGAAGGAGACAACTAGGAAAAGCTCTCAAAGAGCAACAATTTGGGATTCTCAGAAGGCAAGAAATGAAATAAAAGAAGAAGAAAAAATTCAGCCAAAAAACTCTCTACAAAATGCAAAGGAATTGAGAGAAAAATTGAGCCAACTAAGAAAAGCTTTTCAGTATTACCAACAAGTAGTTAAAGAAATGGGGATTAAAACATAATGACTAACAACAAATCCTAGATCATTCAAATTTCTCCCCTAACTTACTAACAAGCGGAGCATGCTTTCACTTTTTATCATTTCTCTCCTGAATTATCTTCTATCATATTTTCTTTTCTGTCCCTAACTTCATGACTAGGCCAAAGAACCAAAACCATTATGCCTTCAACAAGAAATGACCTACTTGGTGTGAAGTGAACAAAGAATTCTTTTTGAAGTTCAGCCAGAACATAATAATCCTAAGCTTCGTGAGTTCACTGAAAATAACAAATGAAAGTTCAACCAGCGCTCAGCTAATACAATTTAACATCCTTATAGTCAAGTTTATGTGCTTTTACACAATAATCAATTTGTTTGTATATTTCTTTTCTTTTTGGCTCCATTAACTGAAATTACTCATCACACTGTAATTTCAAAGAAATCGAATCAGCTAGGCAAAATCAGCTTATTCTGTTGCGGTTACACAAATATTAAAAAAATGAAGAACAAATTAAGAAGACCTATTTAACAATTTATACCCAATTCCAAATATAACCAAATCGGCACCATAAATCGCAGCTTCACTTCCATTACAATCGCAAAAAAGAATAAATTAAGCAAAACCCTAGTTCCAAATTCGAGAAAGGGGGTGTGGGGGGGAGAAGGAGGTCAAATTTTAAAAACTAAATCAGATTGAACAATCTAGAACAACAACATTACAAAATTGGAATCTTGAATCAAAACTCCAAATAGCAGACAAAACACCGCCGTAGCAGTGGGAAAGGCGTAGAAACGTGAAAAAAAAACCACTTACTGAGAGGGCGGTGGCGCTTGAACACGGCTTGAACGTTCCGGAAGAAAGCGTCATTGGACAACGAAGAAGACGATGAGGAAGTCGACGTCGTTGAAGTGGAAGTGGAAGTGGAAGTGAATTCAAGATTTATAGAATTTCGGAGGAAATTGGAATTGGTTGACAACGGCGGAGGTGGTGGCACTGCTGGTGGTGGGGCCGCCTGAAGGTTAGCCTCCTCCCCTTCCATTGATGAATCCTTGGAGCATTTCTAATCTGTAATCTCTTCTACTCGGCTGCGAATCGATCAAGGAACGAGGGAGCTCGGAGGAGTGGATTGATGATTTTTCCGGGGTTTATTTGGGGGTTCTTTCCTTGGGGGAGTCGGCCAGTCGGGGAAGGAAGCGAGATTTCACAAGTTTAAAATGTTTCGTTGGCGCTTTCGACTCTTTGACTCGTGTCGCTGGAAAGGTTTGAAAAAAATATGTAATAATTGCATTTCCTTTCATTTTTTTCCAAAAGAAAAATAAAAAGTAAGCTTGAATTCTCTTCCTTTTCTTTTTTTTTTTTCTATACTTCCTAGTAATTTTGTAGATCAAGTGGTGCTGGCAGTTAGGATAATATGTTCTTGGGGTGTTTCTAGAAAATTAACAATACATTATTAGAAAACAATGATAGTGTTTCCATCTAGTGTTTTTTGGGGTGTTTTTAGAAAATATCCTAGTATCTAAATATGGATCCTTTTTTTTATTTTTGAAAATTTTAATGCACTCTACTCTTTGCTAATCGCATTCCTACTATTTGTTTTAAATATGTATGGAATGGTGTGTTTTTGACATATGTGTTTTTGTTTTTGAAATCTCCACTAACACACTCCTAACACCACCCCCATTCCCAAAAAATACTCCAAAAACACTTCAAGATTTTTAAATACACCTAATAAAAAAAGGAAAAAATCGTTCAAAATATCTCTCACATTTTGTAAAATGAATTTTTTCGTCATTCACTTTTAAAAGTGTAATTTTACATCCCTCACAAATTCACATTGATCAAATTTGGTCCTTACCTAGATTTCCGACTTATTTTTGACCGAAATCCATCATGTGCCTTGCACATGATCACCTTTGAAGTACAAAATTATCAAATCAAAATTTATATAATCTGATCCAAAATCCCTTTTATGTCACAAAATAAATTTTTTCATCCATCACATTTAACAAAATGAAGTTTTTCATCCCTAATTGATTATGTGTACGAATAATTTTTTTTAAACCCATGTATATATCTATTTTATTTCACTTGAACAGTATGAAAAGCATATAATATATCTCAGTATGAATAGCATATAATATATTACTATTTAATTTTATCTAAATGTATTGTTCAGGTAAAATCAAATAGATATATACATGGATTTAAAAAAAATGTTAGTTTTTCACTCATGTTCACTTTCTTTTACTCAAAAATTGAAAATAAAAAAGACATTTAATCCTAAACATTATCAAGTATTTATATCGAATTAAATTTGGACAGACAAAATAAAC
Source organism: Coffea arabica (assembly GCF_036785885.1). Taxonomy (NCBI): domain Eukaryota; kingdom Viridiplantae; phylum Streptophyta; class Magnoliopsida; order Gentianales; family Rubiaceae; genus Coffea; species Coffea arabica. The sequence continues at coordinate 44,138,019 of NC_092329.1, forward strand.
AAAGGAAAAGTATGACAAAAAGAAATAAGTGATTGGCATTTTCAAGTTTTAAAACAATTACAAGGCAATTAATTCAATTTTTAGTCTTAAAGGTGGCAAGTAGAAATTTCAGATTTAAACTGCAATTTATTAGCATGACTATAAAATTCGATTTAGAATCCATTAATTAAATGATCTTATTATACAACTCAATAAATGAGTTATTACCAAAAGAGAAAAGACCACAAATATTGAATAGATTCACATAGTGAAATCAAATAGATATATATATATATATATATATATATATATGAGTTTAAAAAAATTATTAGTTTTAAACCCATGTATAAATCTATTGAATAGCATGTGTAAAACTATAATTAGGCTGTTTAGGTGAAATCAAATAGACATATATATGAATTTAAAAACAAAAAACTATTCGTACACATGATCAATGAGGGATAAAAAATTTATTTTGTGAAATGTGAGAGATAAAAAAATTAATTTTGAAAAATGTGAGGGACGAGACAATTTATTTTGTGAAATATGAAGGACTATGAATCAAATTATATAAAATTTGATTTGATAATTTTGCCCCTAAAAAATAACTACATGCAAGGCACATGGTAGATTTCGACAAAAATAAGTTGAAAATCTAGGTAGGGATCAAATTTGACTAATATAAATTTGTAAGGGATGTAAAATTATACTTTAAAAGTAATGAAAGAAAAAAGTCATTTTGCAAAATGTGATAGAAGTTTTGAATGATTTTTCCTAAAAAAAAATAACAAATCCTACCTCATTTTTCTTCTTTCACCTATCACCCACCACCACCACTCACCACCACTTGTCACCACCTCTACCCACTACTATAACCACCGTCCCCTCTCCTTCCTTGTTTTTCTGCCTCCGTCCCTTCTCCGTTTACACCTCATTCATCCTCTTCTTCTTCTCTCTTTCTTTTCTCTCCTCAACATTACTCTCTCATCCTTTCTCCCCTTACCCCCTTCCTAACCTCGAGAGGGGGTGTAGGGGAAGAAAGGAGAGGAGAGAGGAGGGGAAAAGGAAGGATGAGGAAGGAGGAAGAAAAAGAGAGAGAAGGAGAAAGAGGAAGAGAGAGGAAAGAGAATGAGGGCGGGGGCAATGGTGGTAGTGATGGCAAAAGTAGTAGCGGATGGTGGTGGGCGGTGGGTGATGGTTGTGGTAAGGAGATTTAAAAAAATTTGTAAACATACCCTAATAAAATTTTTAATTTTAAAACCATTTCAATAAATAACTACAGTGACAAGTTTTTCACGTACAATACTATAGTGAAATTTTTTTAAAAATAACTCCAAAAACACCTAATCCTTATGGAGCCATGAAACCATATGATAAAAATAATAATGAGAACATAATTAAAAAAAGTGGAGTGCAATTAGTATTTTCCTTTTTTTGGCCATCAACTTAACTATAATGGTTAAACAATATCTATATATTAAAAAATTGCACATTTCCTCCTTATATTATATCTCGATAGGATTTGTCTCCAATTCCAACTCTAACCTACCATACTATAATTATAAAATTCCTAATCATCATTCTAATTGTGCTAATTATTTTGCCTTCCTTAGTATAATTACTTTGTGCAACATAGCATCATGCTTAGCGTTCCCATCATTCATGAAGAAATTAAGAGCTAGTTGCCTTCAAAAACTTAAATTGTAAACTGCATATTCTAAGAAATATGATCAAATAATGATGTAATTTTGAAATTGTAGATCGTAATTTGATGAATATACATTTCATAAACTGGTCAATGTTTTTTAAAAGAACAATTATCATCCCAATCATGTGTAGTATGTAGTCCCATCTAGTCACATATGTTCTACATATTTAACCCAAGAATAACATTAAATTATCAACATAAATATAATACATGCCGAGAACCTGTTTAGCTCCAATTTTCGTCTTCTTTGTTCACATGCTTTGCTCATGATTCTTACACAATTGTATGACATCATTTTGCCTGGTTGGTGCTATAAAATTTTTTTTAAAAAAAAAACAAAAAACACCGCTTTGCTGCTTCTTCCTCATTAGTTCTTGTATTGTTGTATTGAGATATTAATCTCTTCTTTTATGCTAGATAAAATTTATTGGCTAGGAGATTGGCTGTTTTGTCGTGCTCCTTTGCTTTGCCAGTGAAGAACTAATGCATTTTCCTTCTAATAAATTCTTGACTCTTCCTCTCTTATGCGTTTAGACTCTCCTGATTCTTATTTTTCCTTTGTAGATAAGAATAGAAGCATAACATGTTATTATCTTCTTTTTAGGCTACTTCTTCCTTTTAATATCTCTATTGTGTGTGGCTATCTTTAGATACTATGCCGCTGCATCTTTTATCCATTCATGGTTTTTTCCTCTTTTTATTTGGTTTTATTATGTCGTTAACTTCTCTTCTGTTTTGCTCCGTAGTCTTGCTTTTGAGAAGTTGGTTTGGATTCTCAGATGATTTTTCCTCATTGGCAGGTTTACATTTGCTTCTCTTCTTCATTCAAGGTCTCTTTTCTCCTTTTTTGTTTAGTTTTATGTTGTTAACTTTTCTCTATTTTGCTATGCAATCTTGCTCTTAGGAAGTTGGTTTGTTTTTCTCAAGTGATTCTTCCTTAGGTTTGTATTTGCTTTTGTTTTTCTTTTGTTGTTATGTTAAGCTATTTGATGTTTTTCCTTAGTTGTTATGAGGCATGAGGACCAATTTAGCTCCAATGTTAGGTTCTGTTTGATAAGACTAAATCTTAATTCTAAAATCTAAATACTGAAAAAATTAATTTACTAAATTTTAAACACTGAACAGAAATATATAAATGTTTGAATCTTAATGTTGAACCTATAAGTATTTATAACTGAATGCTTAATGTAGACACCAAAAAAAGATTTATGTTATTTATTTTTATTCCTATTCTTTTTTCATTTTTCTATCTACTTGTTTATTTTATTTTTATGTTATGTTATGTTATGTTATGTTTATTTCTTACTTTTTCTAAAGAATATCATCTCAAATTCATTTTTTAGAAATTTAGAAAGAAAAGAAAAGGAAAGGCAGAAAAGAAACAAAAAAGAAGAAAAGAAGAAAAGGAAAATCAAATCAAATTTTTGTCAAAAAAAGAGGAAAGCTTCCCATGCGTGCATTTTCTTCCTCTTTCGTATGAAGTAGGAAGCCAGTACAAGGGGAAATTGCAGCGGCAAATTGGCATTCCATTTCCACTCAATTTTTTTTCTTTCTTTTTTCCCCAACCCTTAGCCACCTCACCCCCCCCCCCAAATCTTTAGCAAGAAAATTCTAGAATCCAAACCATACAATGGCTTCAAATAGGCCACAAGAAAACCAGGTTTTCTACACTACTGCTCTTAGGGTTTTTTGGGAGGGGGTTTGTTCCATATAAAAGGTTTCAAAACGCAGCCATTAGAAAAAAAAAGGGTAGGAGGGTGGCGGCAGAAAAAAAAAGGGAAAAAATAGGGGAGAACGGAGGGAGAGAAAGAGGGGGAATAGTAGAAATTTTCTGAAAAAAAAAAACTTTGAACCAAGGCTGGCGATTCAGCCCCTTTCTTCACCATATTCCGAACTCATCAGGGATTATTTTGGAAAGATCTTTTTTGCTGGGTAATCTATGTTTTCTAGGAAGGAAATTTTGTGTTGAAGGTTTTCAGAGAAAATCATTACAACATCTTCAAATCAAAGCTCAAAACTACAGTGTTCACGATCCTTGAGCTCCTGTGCAGCAGACGAAATTTTGTTATGTCCGAAATTTGCACGTCCTGCCTGGGATTTTTTGCACTTGTTTCGGTCTCATAAGTAGCAAAGGTAATCCCTTTCGCCCCTCTCCTCCTCACACCAGCCTAGACTTTCAGTAGATGTACCAAAGATTTTGCTACACTTTGTTCATTCTTTTACTTTTGCTGTTTTTCTTTCTATGGCAGCCCACTAGTTGGGTTTTGCCGCATGATTTGCTATTTAATCTTGTATTTGGAAAAAGGAACTTGATGATTGATGTTTGGGTTGTGCGATTTGTAGGAAAAAGCGGCCCGAACAATGTCAACACGTGGATACTTGAGTCATGCTAGAAAGCACTGTCCTAAGAAACTATTTCAGGGTATTGAAATGTTTCCCCAGAATTAAACAAGTATTCCTCTACTTTGTGAGAGGGACGTAGAACCAGCAAAAAAACTTGTTTCTAACCCAGCAGAAAAGTAAGAACGTTATGAAGGATAGACAAAGGAGGAGGTAGAGAGAGTTTTGAAGTATAGACTTCGTTTTTTGCATTGCAAAATGAGCCTGGAAACTGGTTCTATTTATAAGCTTCACGAGATGGAAGAAGATAGAATTTTGAAAGCTAATTTTCCATGAGAATAGGCTTGTTTTCCTTACCAGACTTATCTTTTGAAGTAGTCAGAGGTCTATCCTCCGTGGTGATAAGTTTGGAAAAGGTCAAGTCATTTGAAAAAAAAGGCCATCCGAAGCTTAACTTCCTATCTGGCACTTGAACTTGCCTTTTAGTCAAAGCCTTATCTTTGAAAACTTCTCCATCAAAATAGAAACAACCATTTCTGATGAAGTATTATCAGATAAAGCTCTAGTCCAAAACAAACGAAAAAATCTTTTGAAATATCAAGTGTTTTACAACAATCTCCCACCTATTTCAAAAGATTTTGGACAAAAGAGTATAAACATCTGCTGGGTTTGTCTGAGCTCAATGTAATCAGTTTGGTGTCTTTTGGACTATGAACCAAACTTAAATTGATAAAAATATGTCTTACAGAATTATTGGTGAAAAATATCTTTCTATGAACCAATAATTCTTATTGTATGACAGAGATCTTATCAATTACATTATAACCCATAATTTTGCCGTTCAATGCAGTTTCGCGCATTTAGGCCGTGCACCTGCCTGGTTGTTCATGAGAGCTCTAAAGATTCGGCCAAAATCTTATAGGTTGGGTTAAGACAATTATTGTTAGTTGACTGCCTGGTTGTTCATTTAGACTATTAAACTCAGCCTCACAATTACTGGCAGTCAAAGCACTTAATTTTGAAAGGACTTAAAGTGCTTTACAGTCAATATCGACTTGTTATTACCCATATGAACCTATTTCATGGGATCACCAATCACATAGGTTAGGTTACATCTCTATTGACAATCGTTGGCCTAAGTCCCATCTCCCTTGTAGTTTAAAGAATTAATTTTCTTCCTACAAGTTTAGTCAGAGGATCGGCCAAATTCAACTCTGACTTCACAAAATTAATGGAAATAATTCCATCTTTAAGCAGCTGCTTTACGACATCATGTCTTAATCTCATGTGTCGACTTTTACAATTATAAGATTTATTTTTTGCAATAGCAATAGCCGCTTGACAGTCACAGTGTATAGACACAGGAGGCAACAGATCCTTAATAGGAGGAATATTGACTAAGAAATTTCTTAACCAATTTGCCTCAGAGCCAGTCAACTCCAGAGTTATGAACTCCGATTCCATAGTTGACCGAGCAATAATTGTCTGTCTGACTGATTTTCATGCTACCGCACCACCACCAAGGGTAAACACATAACCACTAGTGGATTTTGTATCATTTGGATCAGAGATCTAGTTAGCATCACTGTAACCCTCTAATACAGTGAGAAATCCACTATATAGGATACCAAAATTCACGGTACTTCTCAAATATTTCATTAGTCTGACTAATGCCAACCAATGCTCACGATTGAGATTGTGAGTATACCTATTCAGTCTACATACAGCATAAGCTATATCCGGTCTAGTGAAATTCATCAGATGCATCAAACTCCCAATGATCTGAGCATATTTAGACTGAGCAATTGGATTGCCATTATTTTTTCTCAATTGAGTGTTAGCGTCATAAGGAGTACTCACAGGTGTCACATCATAATTTTCAAACTTCCTAAGAAGTCTTTCTGTATAATGTTCTTGTGACAACATTATACCATCACCTCTCCTTATGATTTTAACACCTAATATCATTTTGGCTTCACCAAATTCTTTCATATCAAAATTAGAGAACAAAAAGTATTTAGTACTATTTATAATATCTAGACTAGTACCAAATATAAGCATGTCATCCACATATAAGCTGATTATTACATATTGATCATTTATAATTTTGACATACACATATTTATCCACTTCTACAGATGAGAATCCATCTTTTATCAACACTTGATCAAATTTCTCATGCCACTGTTTAGGAGCTTGTTTTAGGCCATAAAGAGATTTAATTAGTTTACAAACCTTATTTTTTTGTCCAGATACAATACATCCCTCACGTTGAAACATATAAATTTCTTCGTCTAAATTACCATTTAAAAAAGTTGTTTTGACATCCATTTGATGAATAACAAATTTATGGATAGACGCTAAAGCAAATAAAACTCGAATAGATGCAATTCTTGTTACTGGTGCAAATGTATCAAAATAGTCAATATTTGTTTTTGAGAAAATCCTTTTGCTACTAAACGAGTTTTGTACTTTTCTATAGAGCGATTAGAGTTATATTTTCTTTTAAAAATCCATTTGCAACCAATAGGTTTTGCACCAGGAGGTAAATCTACCAAAATTCAAGTTTTATTTGACAAGATAGAATCGATTTCAGATTTAATTGCTTCTTTCCAAAACTTACAGTCAGGGGAAGAAATAGCATCGCAGTATGTTAAAGGATCATTATCAACAAGAAAAGTTTGAAAATCATTTCCATAAGAAAATTCTTTTCTTGGCCTTTTATTCCTTCTTAATTCCTCTTTCGGAATTATTTCTCTATTTATTTCAACAGGTGCATGAGAAATTTTACTTGACAGTGGAAAAATATGTTCAAAAAATTCAGCATTCTTTGTCTCAATAATTGTATTACAATCAAGCACATCACTTCTTAAAACAAGAAATCTATATGCAGCACTATGTTCAGCATATCCAATAAACATACAATCAAAAGTTTTAGAACCTAATTTTCTTTTCTTAGGTTCAGACAACAATACTTTAGCAAGACACCCCCATACTTTTAAATATTTCAAATTGGGCTTATAATTTTTTCATAACTCATAAGGGGTTTTGCCAGTTTTTTTATGAAGTATCCTATTTTGAAAGTGACATGCAGATAAAATAGCTTCTCCCCATAAATTATCAGGACCATGAGAACTAACAAACATATAATTCATCATTTCTTTTAATGTTCTATTTTTCCTTTCAGCTACTCCATTAGATTCTGGCGAATAAGGAGGTGTTGTTTCGTGTATTATGCTTTCATGTTCACAAAATTTATCTAAGGTTAAATATTCGCCTCCTCTATCAGACCTAATTCTTTTTATCTTCTTATTAAGTTGATTTTCTACCTCAGACTTATAAGATAAAAAAAGTATTATGAGTATCATCTTTATTTCTAAGTAAGTAAAGTTTAGTATATCTAGAGTAATCATCTATAAAAGTAACATAATATTTTTTCCCACCTCTAGTCATAGCTTGTTTTAAATCATCTAAATATGTATGAATTAAATTTTATAAGGCCCGAAAACAATCAATGAGACAATTAACAAGAAAGCAAGGCTGTTTGGGAGTAGAAGAGATAATCAATTTAAAGAGTACAAACGTAACAGTAAGTAAATAAAAAGGAAAGAATTGCAAACCAATTAACCACACAGCTCCTCTTGAGCTTGTAGATTAATTCAAACAAGCTACTTCAAGTTGATGAATTACAATTACTCTTGTGTACAAAGGAAGGTTCACCTCCTCCTTGCCCCGAACTCCACTCGATCAAGTCAGGACGTTTTACTATTCCTCAGGACAACCCTCACAGAGCTACACTCATGAAAAATTCACTCACAAATGAAAATCTTACAATGAATCTCACACCACTAAAACTACAAATCTTCTTTGAAGAGTATTTTCTCACTAAAATCTCTCTAGATCTTTTGTATTTTCAGTGTGCCAAAGTTGTTTGAAGTGTTTGACCAACCACTATTTATAGAGGACCAAAAAAGTGCCTCATTAATGCTTCCAACGGATAGAAAGTAGCTGAACAGTCAACTAGCCGTTGGTAGTGTCGGACGTCCGATAGCCCTGTTTTATGCGTCCGACAGCAGACAGTGAGTTTGAGAAATTTTTTTCAATTCTTTCGGATGTCTGGTAGGTTGGTTTTCTGCGTCTGAAGGTATGATGTAAAACTGGAAAATTTTCTTCAAATCTTTCGAACGTCTGGTAGGTTGGTTTTCTGCGTCCGAAGTAACGCAACGATTATCGGACGTCCGATTCTGACTTCTTGAGCGTCCGACAGCTTCAGCATACTTTGTCACCTTTCAATTGCACTTGTTCATGGAATCAAATAATTTCAAAATTGAAAGTATATCTTGAAGAAATATTAGTATCATCCATTTGTTTTGTAAATATCAAAAGATAGGGATCAAGATCAACATTCTCCCCCCTTTTAATGATGACAAAACAATGGATAGAAAGAAACAAAAATAAGTATAAGCTCCCCCTCAATCATCGCATCCAAAACTTATAATTTCAGAAAAACTTCCCCTTACACATAGCATCCATCTCTCCCCCTTTTTGTCATCATAAGATGAGAGTCAAAAATCAACTATCATAGTCCAGCAACAATAACAGAGTATAAAAATAGAAAAATGACAGCAATCACCAACATATCACAGAGAATTTGATATCAAAAGAAGAATCAACATATGACAGAAAGTTTTGACAAAGCAAACCATCTTTAGATCAGAATTGTTCTTTTCTTTCCCTTTTGATATCATACAGATTCAGTAAAATTCAAAAACTCAGATCAAAGTATCAGAAATATAAAAAAAAACATTATGAACAAGAATCACTGCAATGATTAACAAAATCTCCTACTTGTTAGAGTTAGCATCATGCCTAACTATCCACATGCATTTCATGTCTTTTTTTATATTCTTTCTCACATAGCAATCACTTTTCATGTGACCTTTTTGACAACAGAAATTACACATAACTAAAGAGTTTTCACATGAACGGATTTAATAAATCTGACTTGCCTTTTCCTATGGATAGCAAATTCGTTGGAATTAGAATTCAATATATTCTTTTGAAAATAGACTTGTTTCTTGTGTTTAAGCAACTCATTTAGACCATTCATTCTTCTTTTCAAACCACCTTTGTGACGACCCCACCTCCCCCTAAGGCGTACCAAAGGGTTCGGCGGACCGCCTGCCCAGCTCTCGCCAGGACTCACTCACTATCTCGATCGAGTCATGTACACACATCCATGAACCATAAATAATATCCGCAATTCAAGCTTATAATTTATATTGATAAAAATCGAGGTACAAATCCTCAATACACCAAACTAGTTCAAAACATATACAATCCAAGTACAACATGTTCCATTCGAGGAATAGCGCGAGTACAAGACCAAAAGTCAAAAGTCAAAACAAAAGGCTACGCTAGTCTTTTACAAGTCTCACGCGTCACTCGTACCCCCTGTAAGGAAAACAAATAGCGTGGTGTGAGCTAAAACCCAGTGAGGTTCCAAATAGCAAATTGACCATTATTTATAAGTACTAGTTTTCGATATAGCAAAGTAACGAGCATGAAGAGTTCATAAAAGTGAGCAATCTCAAAATGAGCGAGTGTAAAAGTTTTCAGAAGAAACAATAATCCAATAAACAATAATCATTCCAAAGCATAAGGATACGGATGGCTCTCAGGAGCCAACTTCCATTCATCATCAGGGCTTGATCACATAATAGTTGACACTCCGTCAACTTTCAAGTAAAGGAGCCAATCCAGTAGAACACCACTTACACTACTCTCCGTCCACCATTCACACCCCCTACTGGGTCCAAAATCCTCAATAAACACGGGTGGTAATACTCGAGTATACCAATTAGTCGAGGAGATATCACTCCACTCGACAAAGCAAGAGACCCAGGGCTCGTTACCCAACCGACCAAGCCCCTGCCGGCCCGACTAGAGTAACTTGCCACAGGATTTCTGGAATTCCAGGAAGTGCGCGCATCATAACAAGTATGTCAAGTCAATTGCAACAATAAACAAGTATATATCATGTAAGGGCAAGTGCGATAAAGTACACTCTTGCCCTAACAATTCACGCATGTGGCATGTAATCATAGTGGCACGTATCAAGTACAAAAATCAAGTTCAATTCAGTATTTGAAAGCACTCACCAAAAGATATAGTGCTTTTACTGGTCACTTTCAGGTTATACTCCGAGTTCGGAGTCCAAAGCTGCGATAAAACTCAATTTGAGAACTTTGAAACATGACTAGAGTTCGAAACTTAGACGTTTCGTTCAATAAGAATCAAGAAATTGAAATTCACTCGGACAGTAGTCGTGAAACACTTGCTCGCCTTTTTAAACAGTAAAACTTTGTAATATTTATACTTGAAATTGTCTTGTGAGTTGAAAGTACAAGGAAAACATACTTCGAGCAATCATTATTTCATTTCTCAAGGGTACAAGTTCGTCCAAGTCCTAACGTATAACACTCAAGAAACATAGTGGCCAAGGTTCTCGCTAGTTCAAGTAATAAGTACTTAACCTTCACTCAAGTCGCTAATATAGTTTTCTAGTCCTCGAGTAAAAATTCGGGCAGCATGCCCCCTTTGTGTTTACCTAATTTTCCAGCCTTTTAGGCTTCATTGTTTTTCTCAAACACAACCCAACATTATACATATCAGCAATTCATGTCAACAGCCGTTTCATAGGCTCACAATATCATAATAACAAGAATCGTATTAAGTACAAGTGCAAAAATTCAATTTAGTTCAAAACAGATTTGACGTACAAATGCGGAAATAACATATCCGAGGCTACGCTTATCGGATTAAAACGAAACCTAGGCCGTTTCGAAACTAAGACACAGAGCTACAATATTCATAAAGGTCACTTAGTCCAGTTCCTAATATAACTTAGTCAAATTCTCGAATTACTAAACCAGAAACCAATTCGTCGGCTGTTTAAACGCAGAACACTGTAATGAACATAACTCAGTGTACACAAGTCCGAATTAGGTGTTCTTAGATGCATTTCAAAGCCAATTCAAAATACTACAACTTTCATGTTTTGGTAAAAAGCTAAATCAGAAGGGATCCTAGTCAAAAAATGTGATAAACTAGACTTAACTGATCACACGGACTGCTTAGGAAATACTTAAAACAGTAAGGGTATTTTGGACTTTTTACATCCTACGTTGCTCCGATTGAGCTGAAATTTTGTAGGCACCTATAAAATGCCATTCTATACAACTTTTATTCTTTGACCTAAGGCCAATTCGGCCTCTATCATATAGATACAAATTCGGACAGAATGTTGAGCAAAAATTCCAGATTCTGAAATTTTGAGTTTCTAATGCAACTTTCCTTAATTTCTTGGTCCAATCACTACCAAAACACCTTATACAACCTCAATTGCAACATATAAGCATTATACAACAATTTGGGCAGAACTTCCACAAGCCCTAGTTCATCATATAAAAAGGGGAAACCTCCAAGAATCATCACAACATCTTGTTTATCTTGTAATCAAGCTACAACATGATCTAAATAACATCTTAAACACAAAATTTAAAGGAACAAGGGTCATGATCAGACTTTTACCTCAAAGACAAGGCTTGGAAGAGATATATTTCACCCCCTTTGAAATTTCTTAGTTCCTCAAGCTTCCCAACTCACAACCCTCACTTTAATCGGTTTAGAATTTTTATTTCTCACTTGGATGGTGTAAATCAAGAAGAAAATGGTTGTTTCTTGCTCTCCCTTTTCTCTCTCTCTTGCTTGGCTGTGAAGGTGCAGAAATGAGGAAGAAAGGCTGCTAATAGGGTGTTAATAAGACAAGAGGATTAGGACTAATTGTAGCCACAAGTTGGCCTAACACTTGGTTTAATTTCAACCACACAAATTTTCTTTCCTTGCTTTTTCTTTGCCTTAAATTTCGGCCAATAGGAGAGCTAAGAGGGGGAAGATATTTTGCTCAAGTTCAATAAATTTGTTTGGTAAACAAAAATGGTGGTCAAGTGGTGCGTTCAAACGGTAGTGCGCGGGACCCGCCGGTTCGCGCCGTTTTTCTTAAAACTCACGTACTACGATTTTTACTTTCCATTCACTAACCTTATATCATTGCTACTACTCACATGTTATTTCTCACTTAAAAGTCACTTTTAATCACCCAATTTGGTCCTTGCTCCGTACCGAAAATTCATCCGGCAGAAAATCGCGAAAACCCTAATTCTGCTCAAATATTGGAACCGAATCGTAAAACCCTATTTTCTAGGTTCATTTGCACTTATCATGGAATAATTGGATAGTAGGGCTTTAATAAATGATAATTTTCAAATAAAAGAAATTTTTAAGAAAACGTGAGAAATTTTCCAATTCCAGTAATTAAAATTAGGGTTTCAATTAAAATATGAGAGATTTAGGAAAACCGGTTAGTCACAAGTAAACTAGGGTTTTTGGCTACAATATTAGGGTTTCTAGTCTTTTTAAACAAAATTAGCTTTTAAATCAAACCCAAAGAAATACACTTTAATATTTTCTTCATAAACAACCTCCTAATATTCGGGATGTTACAACCTTGTTCCTTTTTGAACAATTCACAAAGTTTTGTTTTTCTATCAAGTTCAAAATGTAAAGCAGTCTCACTCTTTTTGAAGTAATCATTTTCAGCTTTCAACTTTTTATTTTGTTGAAAAAGATTTGCATTATTTCGAAACAAAAAACTAATTTTCTGTTTTAACTCCTTGTTTCTATCATAGAATTCTTTCAAACATCATGCAATTTTATAATGAAAGATTCAAGATCATCATCAGTTTCATCATCACTTTCAACTTGAGAGTTACAAGATGTTATCTCATCATCTCCAATGGCCATAAAAGCCAATTGAGCAGATTCTTCATCCTCTTCAATTTCACCATCGGAGTTGCACTCATTCCATGTGAATTGAAATTTGTTGAATCTCGATTTTCTTCCTTTTTTCTTCTTCATCACTGGACATTCACTTGCATAGTGTCCAGATTGGCCGCATTCAAAGCTTTTATCAGCTTGCTTTTTATTGAACTCTATCTTCCCTTTGTTTCTCAAATTGTTGGATTGATTCGGGAAGGAGTTGTTAGGTCCACTTTTTCTGAATTTTCTTTTGTTGAGTATTCTTTTGAAGCCTCGTGTGATGAGTGCAATATCATTATCATCACCTTCCATGTCATCTTCACTCACGGAGGCTGGATCATTTTCATCTTGTGAAACCTTCAGAGCAATATTCTTTCTTACTTTTGCATCCTCCTCCTCTTGCACTTTGGATTTAAGTTTCAACTCATAAGAAATTAGAGAATTAATAAGAGATTCAATAGGCATAAAATTCAAATCTTTAGTTTCTTCAATAGCAGTCACTTTATTTTTCCAATCATTGGACAAGGCATTCAAGATTTTTCTATTTTTCTCACCTATAGAATATTCTTTTTCCAGCACCTCTAAGTCCTTAATGAGGTCATTGAATCTACAGTACATCTCATTAATGTTTTCATGAGGTTCCATCTTGAACGATTCATACTTGGTAACCAGAATGGATTTCTTTTGTTCTCTAACATTCTCACTACCTTCATGAATTTCTCTCAGTTTATCCCAAATTTTCTTGGCTGACTTGCAGCCTTTGACTCTAATAGATTCATTTGAGTCTAAAGCACAATATAACACATTCATGGCTTTTGCATTTAATGTGAGATGAGCTCTATCCGCAGCAATCAGTTCACTTCTTGTTTTTGGTTTAGATTTCTGAGTATTTTCATTTATAAGAGAGGCATCATATGGACCTTCACTAATAATAAACCACAATTCAATATCAATAGATTGCAAAAAAATAATCATTCTTTCTTTTCAACTCACATAATTTGATCCATTAAATATAGGTGGTCTAATGACAGAATGTCCTTCAAAGAATATAGCATTGTTGGTTGTTATCTTTACTCCAAAGCCGATTGAGGTTAATCTCTAAGAGACCAAACTCTGATACCAATTGTAAGGCCCGAAAACAACCAATGAGACAATTAACAAGAAAGCAAGACTGCTTGGAAGTAGAAGAGATAATTAATTTAAAGAGCACAAACGTAACAGTAAGTAAATAAAAAGGAAGGAATTGCAAACCAATTAACCACACAGCTCCTCTTGAGCTTGTAGATTAATTCAAACAAACTATTTCAAATTGATGAATTACAATCACTCTTGTATACAAAGGAAGGTTCACCTTCTCTTTACCCCGAATTCTACTCGGTCAAGTCAGGACATTTTACTATCGCTCAGGACAACCCTCACAGAGCTACATTCATGAAAGATTCACTCACAAATGAAAAGTTTACAATGAATCTCACACCACTAAGACTACAAATCTTCTTTGAAGAGTATTTTCTTACTAAAATTTCTCTAGATCTTTTGTATCTTCAGTGTGCCAAAGTTGTTTGAAGTGTCTGACCAATCACTATTTATATAGGACCAAAAAAGTGCCTCATTAATGCTTCCAACGGATAGAAAGTAGCTGAACAGTCAACTAGCTGTTGGTAGTGTCGGACGTCCGATAGCCCTGTTTTATGCGTCCGGCAGTAGGCAGTGAATTTGAGAAATTTTCTTCAATTCTTTCGGACGTCCGGTAGGTTGGTTTTCTGTGTCCGAAGGTATGATGTAAAATTGAAAAATTTTCTTCAAATCTTTCGGACGTCCGGTAGGTTGGTTTTCTGCGTCCGAAATGACGCAACGATTATCGGACGTCCGATCCTGACTTTTTGAGAGTCCGACAGCTTCAGCATATTTTGTTCTCTTTCAATTGTACTTGTTCATGGAATCAAATAACTTCAAAACTGAAAGTATATCTTGAAAAAATATTAGTATCATCCATTTATTTTGTAAACATCAAAAGATCGGGATCAAGATCAATAAATTTAATAGTTCAGTTTCTCTTTGAACAGTTAAACAAGTCTTCTTTGTCATTTTAGTTTCTGCACATATCTCACATTTATCCATTTTATCATTAATACCAAAAATCAGACCACAAGATTGCATTTTCTTTATATAACTAATATTAATATGTCCTAATCTTGCATGCCATAAAGAAATCGAGTCAACAATATAACCAGAAGAAGAAGCATTCTCATTTATCATATTGGAAATGTTAAGTACAAAAAGTCCCTGATTACAGTAGCCCTTACCTACAAATACATTATTTTTGGTCATTATAATCTTTCCAGATTCGAATGACACTTTCACTCCAACTTTTCCTAGCAATGCTACGGAAACCAGATTTGCCCGAATGTTGGGCACATGCAGCACATCATTGAGAGCCAAAGTTTTTCTTGAAGTGAGTTTCAAGAATACTTTGCCCTTACCCAGAACATTAGCCGTTCGTGAGTCACCAAGGTAGACCACTTCATCATCATCTCCTATAGGAGTATAGGAGGAAAATGTTTCTCGATTTGCACATATGTGCCGAGTAGCCCCAGAGTCTACCACCCACTCTTTGACATTGGCTGCAATGTTCACTTGAGAGATGACAGCAGCAATTATATCATCTCCTTCGGTTAAGTGCATCTTAGGAGGATTACCATTTGCTTTGTCACCTTTATTAAGTCTGCATTGTAATGCATGATGTCTTGGTTTTTCACAATAAAAGCAATTGCCTTTCCTTTTCTTAAAGTTGGGATTGTTAGGCTTGAAATTAAAATTTTTGGGCTTGTAATTCTGGGATTTATTGGCGTACCTTTTATTATTGCTTTGTACCAAATTGGCTTTGAAAGCCATCTCCTTTGCCTTGGTAGCTCTTGACTCCCTTTTGTTTGAATCCTCAATGAGGATGTGCTTCACGAGCTCATCCATGGTATAATTTTTCTCTTTGTGTTTCAAGTTATTTTTATTGTCAGCCCATGACTCAGATAGCTTTTCAATCAGCATGCCTGCAGCGAATTTCTCAGGAAGATTGATATCTTCATTTTTCAAGTCCTCTAGCAGCATTTGATATTCGGTGATTTGAATTTTCATCTCCTTGTCATCAGTCATTTGCCATTGGTTGTATTTTCCTACGACGAATTTTTGCTTGGTTGCATTTTCGGCAGTAAACTTTGTTACCAAGCCTTCCCAAATAGCCTTGGCTTCTTTGCTGTTACAGTAGACGTCAAATAATTCATTAGAGAGTGTTTGAAGGATAGTATGTTGACATACCTTATTGGCATATTGCCATGCTTCTTGAGTCTTGGCATCCGCAGTTGCAGAAGGTTGAGATTCAGTGAGCGCATAAGTTACTCCATGGATGTCAAGTAGAGAGTGCACATGTTTTTGCCATCTTTTAAAATTTTCATTGGCGAAAATTTCAATTTTGAATACATCCGGAAAGAGCTTGGCGAATGGTAGTGCCACTGCAACAGTTGCTGATGAAGGCTGTGGGGTGCTAACATTGTCAGATGCCATAGTTTCTTAGATTGTAGGAAAAAGCGGCCCGAACAATGTCAACATGTGGATACTTGAGTCGTGCTAGAAAGCACTGTTCTAAGAAACTATTTCAGGGTATTGAAATGTTTCCCCAGAATTAAACAAGTCTTCCTCTACTTTGTGAGAGGGACGTAGAACCAGCAAAAAAACTTGTTTCTAACCCAGCAGAAAAGTAAGAACGTTATGAAGGATAGACAAAGGAGGAGGTAGAGAGAGTTTTGAAGTATAGACTTCGTTTTTTGCAGTGCAAAATGAGCCTGGAAACTGGTTCTATTTATAAGCTTCACGAGATGGAAGAAGATAGAATTTTGAAAGCTAATTTTTCATGAGAATAGGCTTGTTTCCCTTGCCAGACTTATTTTTTGAAGTAGTCAGAAGTCTATCCTCTATGGTGATAAGTTTGGAAAAGGTCAAGTCATTTGAAAAAAAAGGCCATCCGAAACTTAACTTTCTATCTGGCACTTGAACTTGCCTTTTAGTCAAAGCTGTGAGAACCCTGAAAATAGACATATAAATATCAGTGCATATTTTATTTGCATTTTAATTCTTTAATAAATTTTAGCACTAAGTCCAATTGTTTTTAAATAAGTACGTAGAAATAAACGTTAGGTGCAAAATAAAAGAATTGTGCTAAACTACTAAACTTCTTAGTTTTGTTTCATTAACTTCATATTTCAATGGTAAACTATTTCATTGATCTAATAATTAATTTCTTTGAATTCTAGTATTGTAATTAATTGTTTTGAAATAAAAGTGTAAAGATAATTTCTATGTAATAAATAATATAATTGTGCCAATATTGAATTATTCGGTTTTGCTATACTAAATTAATATTTCTTGAGTTGGATTAATTCTATTACTTTAAAATAAATTCTTTGATTTCCGATAACTAGTTTTAATCGTTAATAATGTTAAATGTTAATAGGAATTTCCGCGTTAAGATGAAAACCAATGAATTTTAGATAAATATGATACTAATATACTAAACATACTTAAGGCGTGAAAATTTCGATAATTATAGTCTTATCCTTCTTTGTTTTCACAATAAGTGCGTAGAAATAATTTTTATGTGCAAACTGACACCCTTGGATTAAATTATTGTTTCACTTGACTTTATATTACTAAAACGATAAATTTCGAGTTAGATTAACTCTAATTCTTGAGATATAATAATTGGAAATTCTAATAACTAATTCAATCGCTAAATAATATAAGAATTACTAGGAACCTTAATATTCAAGTTTAATCGATTATTATTCGATAAAAATGGTTTAGATATATTAGGATATGATTAGACGTTCAAATCACACTTGGGGATAATTTTTAGAATTAAGTCGGAATTGAGAAGTTAAGTTGAGGTTAGGGAGCAAAGTGAAAAGACTAAAATACCCTTACAATTCCATGCAAACCAAACAAGACTTTTGACCGCAAGTCCAATCACCGCAGCTATTACCAATTCGATACGCAACCAATTCTTATACGCAATCCTTCTCAAAACCGCGGCACCACCTTTCTTCCTCCTCATTTTTAAATCACAAACCACTACCGCAACTCTATTCCATCTTCCTCATCCACGGCTTAGCTTCTCATTTCGGCAACTCCAACACTTCATAATACCATTTCAATTCACATCACTCCTTGTCTCGGTATCATCGACAGGAGCAAGAACCGAGCTGTTTAATTTCTTTTGCTCCTTTCTGTCCGCAAACTAGAGAGAGAGGAGAGAGTCTAGCTGAGCATCGTCCTTCTAACCATGAGCTGGTGAAGGGACTGAGGGCTGGACTTTCTCCATTCCAGCCGCAACCCAGAGCAAGGGAGAGAGAGAGCTAGTGGTCTGCATTTTCTGGGCTGCCAAAGGGAGGAGGATTATTTCTGCTGCTAACCGCGTGTGTGAGCTCCATTTGAGGTAACTTCTGAGCTGAAATTAGTTGGTTATAGGCAAGTGAGGTCAGCTATGGACTTGCATGTGGTGCTTGTGAGGTTAGATGAGGAATTGTGACTTAAGAAATCTGTTTTGGAAAAGAATTAAAGCTGTCGAAAGTTTGAGCTGGAAATTGATACTTTAATTAGCTAATCTGTAATAATCCGAGCTTAGAAATGTGTTTAACTAACTGAAAACAAGATGTTTAAACCATGCATAAAGCTAATTAGCTGGATTACGCTAGAAGAAAAAAAAAAGAAACACGACTCTGCTTCATGCAAGAACATCCGAGAATGGTTGAACCAAATTCTGGAATTGTGAATGATAGTAGTGCTGTCTGAACTTGATTTAAACCAGAGCTGATAGTAATTCCACTAATTAGTCATGCATGTTGGTTTTGAGTACCTAATACAAGGTTTTAGCTGAAGAAAATCCAGATTTGCGTCTAACTTAGCTGCTGGAAATTTTCTGGAATAGCCGACAGACTTCATGTTTGTTTGCATTTGTAATTGCTGTCAAATGGAAAATTTTGTTATGAATTTCATATAGATTGTTAGCTTTAAGTATTAAGTGAAGCTTAATGGAAGAAAATCTGAGGAAAAGTTGAATTGTGGATTGAAACCGAGGGAAATTTTCTGCTGCAAAATATTCCAGCTTGGTCGAGAGAAGGAAGTGAGCATTTAATTAGTTTTGTTTTCGAATTTCAATTCAGATTTTCGTATTGGATGTTTAAGATTTGCTTGAGGCTTGCTAATCACCTTTTGCATGTTGAGCTGAGGTAAGAATTGAAGAAAACTAGGAACAAAAGCTATATAAATAAACTATCAATTGCTGGCAAATTTTATCTTAGCTGATGACAGATTTATGGGGACTTTTTGGTGGAATAATTTATTGGAATTAAGCGTTATTTGCTTTGATATATGCTGGTATGAATGTCATACTTAAATGTATGATGGTTTGAATAAGAGTCTTATGGTTTTAAAAGAGGAAAAGGAGTTTTTCACAAGTAAAAAATGAGTTTCCAGATTTTCGGATTTCTCTGACCAGTCTCAGTAAAATGCTTATATCTTGGTGTAGGAAAATCCGATTGAGGTGCCGTCAGTGGCATTTGAAACTAGAGTCATCGGCCTTTGTTTTGTAGAAATTTCATATTTTTCCTCCATGTGTACTGCTGTCCGTGATTCCCCAAAGTAGGCTGTCCTGTTTCCTCAGGAAACTGAATTCTTGACTTGGATAGAATATTTGGCCCATTTGTGATTTGAATCTCTGAAAAGTGTCTTCTGGGATGTGATAGTATTAAAAATCTATTCTACAACAGTATAATTTTCATAATTGTTTGATTTGTGGAACATGAACTAAAGCAATTTTTGAAGGAAAATATTTTTCCAGCATGACCGAACTGGTTGGGACTTTTGGTGAGTTTATTTGCTGGATTTGTGTATTATTTACTTTAGCTTGGTTTGGACAGATTATAATCTATATGTATAGTGATTCTAGCAAATAAAAGTGGAAAGTTTAATGGATATTTTAGATTCTTGGAATCATTTGGATCTCAAGTTGGTTGTAGTTTTTGTTCTTGTTTTGAATGAATTGGTATTTGAAAGTGTGTATTGGTTGTCAAGAGCTAATGATTGATGAAGCCTTGGCCATTTGAATGAATTTATAAGTACTACTGGATGATGAAAGTTAATTGCTGGAATGTCTTGGAGGCCTTACTTTTATTTTTATTTGCTTATGATGGGCTTGCTGAAACCAAGTGCTAATGATTGATGAAGCCTTGGTCGTTCATTTTATTTTTATCAGAAATGCATTTGTTGAAATCTAGGGCTAATGATTGAAGAAGCCCTAGTAATTTGCTATGTGATTCTTGCCATATTTTGATCCATAATATGATTTCGAAACGGAATCGGAGCTGTGGAAGTTGTATCGACCTTGCGAACTCGAGTAACTGTGATCAAATTAATCAAAAATATTTTTCCAGCTAGTATTAGATTATAAAACTCAATATTTAGTGTTTTGCCTGAAACTTTCCATCCCGATAATTTCCTTTAGCTCAAACTAGCCTTGATAGCTGTAGTAAATAAGTTCTATAACTTTTGAAAACCCTAAGTCTTACTTTATTCCTTTTCTTTTCATTAAGTATTGCTCTTGGCTAGTTAACTATAGAAAAAGTTCCAAAATACGAGTTTTACTAATTTTAGTGACAAGCCTGGGAAACTTGCTCGGCAGGAAACCCTATTTTAAGAAAAATAGTTTTTAGGGATAATTTTTGCAAAAGCCGTAACTTTAAAAAAATGTTCAAAGTAACTTTCTAACATTGATATTAAGAGGTTTGTCGACTTATTTCAAGAAAATAATACTAGTTACCCTTTTATAAGAAAAGTAACTCAAGGAAAACTATAGGAAACATTTCTTCTACTTTTGTCAAGTTTTAACCTAAGGGACTCTTGATTTTTCTAAGGGAAAGTGAACTAGTAGTATATTAGATATACCTCAATGTTTATAAGCTTAAAAATTGAGTAGAAACTTATAGTTTCAAAATTTGGTTTTTAGGATATTGCGGGGACGCGGAATTGGATTCCCAACTTGATATCTGAACTCCACTCTTGGTGAGTGTCTCTGCGTGTTTTATGCCTACGTGGTTAAGTGCTTTATCAATTCGCTATGTGATAATTGTCAAAATGAAATAAATGGTTTTTGATCAATCGAAATGAGCAGTGTGTACTTTATCGCACTAGCCGTTCGAGTGGTGACGTGTATGAAACGTTTTCTAGTGAATCCGTGAATCTAAATGCAGTACGTCGTTGGATAAATCCCTCGACACGTGAATCTAACTGCAGTACGTCGCAGGGTAAATCCCTTGACGCGTGAATCTAACTGCAATAACGTCGTTGGGTGAATCCCTCGACTAATTTTATACGGGTATATCTCGAGTATACTGCGTCTTTAGTCGAAATCCGGGCCCGGGACAGGGGAATGAACGGTGATGGGTTAGGATTAAAATAAGTGGATCTACATGGACTATAAGTAGTGAAAGTTGACGGGGGGGTCAACTACGAGGGTATTTGATCAAGCGAGGAGAATGGCTCCTGAGAGCCCCTGTATCCTACCTTGTGCTGTTATACGCTTTCCTAATTGATTAAATTTGTTTAAATTGTTATCCGTTGTTTGATTTATGTGATTGCATGTTTTGGGGCACCACTGAGCTTTAGCTCACCCCACGTTTATTGTTTTTCCTTAACAGGTTCTGGAAACTGAAAGCTGGATGCTTACTTAAGTTTCCCTTTTGGATTGTATTTGAGTACTATAACTTATTCTGTGGGCTGTAATATGTTATTTGGGATAATGTATTTTCATTCTGGATTGCCACTTGAAACTAGAAAATGTGTAAACCCTAATTCGATTACTTGGCCTGTAGATTTGTAATAGAGATTTATGTATTTATCTATCCGGATTGGTATGACTTTATATTTTGGTACGTAGCACGTGGGACTTTTAAGAGCCTCGACTGGCTAATTTATCTCTGCTATCTCTGAAGTTAATGTGGATGTAAGGATGATCTTATTCGGAAAGATTTGTTTTATCATAGATTAAGTTATCCTTTGAAAGGATTTGGGTTAGAATGCTTGCGCGAATCCTGGCGAGAGTTGGGCAGACGGCCCGCCAACCCTTTGGTTCGCTTTAGGGGGAAGTGGGGTCGCCACAAAAGCCTTATCTTTGAAAACTTTTCCATCAAAATAGAAACAACCATTTCTCATGAAGTATTATCAGATAAAGCTCTAGTCCGAAACAAACGAAAAAAATCTTTTGAAATATCAAGTTTTTTACAACAATTTTATCCCAAAGCTGCAAAAATCAATCTCAAATGTTTGCTGGTTGGGTGAAATTCCATAGCTTCAGAGTTGTTGCGATAGTCTAGCATGGAAACTTCTGAAAAATATATTTTAACCTCCAACCTTTTAAATAATCTCACTGTGGCCCAAAATCTAGAAAAAATGAATCAATTTTACCCCTTTAAGCATTATTCCTCTTTTGCATGTTTTAAGTATGTTTTTAAACAAATTATTTCTTGATTTTAGGGCTTAATTAGGGCTCAATAATTTTTGGTAGAATTAATATTTTGTTGGGTTTGGTAAAATAAATCAAGGTTTGGATTGATGTTGTTTTGTTGGGCTTTTTGTAAATGGCTTTTGTTGTATTTTCTGGATTTTGACTTGGGCTTTGGAGCCAAAGTACATGCATGTAGGTTGGGTTGATTTGGTAAAAAATGACAGGCCACCCCGTCTCTTTTTCCTTGGGTTTAAGCTAGGCCGGATGATTATGTGGCCCAGGGAAATGATAAAATGGCCCGCTGGCCTTTCGGCTTCTTACGAGGCCAGAGACAAAAATTATATTTTAGTCCTTGATCTTTTGAGTTTTTTCACTCTGGCCCTAAAACTTTGAATTTCTTTCAATTAGGTCTCTAATTTAATTGTAATTTGGTCCTTGAACTTTATCTTTTATTCAAATTTAACCCTAATCTTTGTAATAATTATAATTTGACCCTCAAAACTTTCTCATTTTTTGAAATTGGGTCTCTGATAGTTTTGATTTCTTAAGTATAATTTTTTCGATCTTCTTAATTGTTAATTATACTTCATTTAAATGCTTTTAATTAGTAGATTTCATCGTTATTTCTATTTCTTTATAATTTATTTGTTAATTAAATTGGTACCTTGATCATTTTGTTGATTTTGGAGTATAAATAGGATAAATCCAACCTCATTTAACCACTATTTCAAGGGAGGTATCTTCTTTTATTATTTTAAATCCTCTTATGTACTCCTATGTATTTTTTAATGTGTAACTGCATGTTTTGAGTGCTTTTTCTTTTAATTACTCATTTTATTCATTTTGAATTTTATTTATTCTATTTAATTTTGATGATTATTTGAGAGGCATTTAAATGTCAAGTTGTAATAGATAGATGTTCAAGACATGTATTTAGTTAAGTTATATAATAGATAGGTTTTAATTTTACCAAAAATGTAATTCGTTAGATAATGTAATAGTTAGGTTATTATTTTTAAAATTTCCCGTTTGGCTTGTAGTTAGAACCCCAAATGTAGTAGTTAGGTCTTTATGCACATTTCTTTGTTTGCATGCTTGCATGCTTATGTGTTTATGTGTTTATTCGCTTTCTTTAGGATTTTACATCTAAATATCATGCCTACGTGTTATGTGCTCCATGTGCTTTATGTGTTTATTTGCGTTAATTATGATTTATTTGTTTATAATAAATATATGACATCACCACATTAGTCCAACGTTAGTTGTGACCTTTCTCCCCGTTTTCTCACTAGTCCAACACTAGTGAGAACTTGTAGAAATGTGTTAGTTCAATGCTAGATCTTTAAACCGTTTTCACGCTAGATTCATATCTTGTGTGATATTTATTGCATTTCATGCATCTTTGTCATTTTTAAGATCTCTTTCTCATATTGCATGGTATTTTCCCTACTATTATTCTCTTACCTTCTATATGTTTGGACTATATCATTTAAAATTGCATCTCATTTTAAAAAATTAGAAATAGGTTAGTCCATTTGCTTGATTAGGTTAGGAGAGTCACACTTCGAATATGGAAAATGGACGAGTCTAGTTTCTTAACCTTAGCACGCTCTTAATCCCTCTATAGAAAGGAAAATTATGTCATGAATTTTAGACTCTCGTACCCGTTATGTTGCAGTCCTCTCTTTTAGGTCATGTATATATATCTACTATTATTTTTCTTTTCTTTGGATTTCATCTTTTGCATATTCGTGATCTCTTCAAAAAATCTTTTAAGAATCACAATTAATGTGATTGATCCCAATTAAACTTTGAAAAGACATTCCGACCCACCCAATATCCCCCTAGGTCTAGATTCACATCCATATAGAAACATCCTAATGTGATAAGTTTATAGATTAAATTAGGAAAATTTTTGACTAAATCTTGCAACTACCCTTGGTTTGATTGAAAGGGTGCCTTAGATTTGAATTTATCAAATCTTTGCCTTTTTTTTCTTCAATCGAGATTTTCGAACTCTTTTATCTTGTTTTCAAAAATTTGGAATCGTCTAAAAAGCGTTTTATTATTATTTATTTGTTTAAAAATATATTTTAGGTAACTTGGTACACCTAAACTCAATACCAAGTGAAGACTTCTATTTTTTTCCTAAAAATCCTTTTTAAACGATTATTTTGGGTCAAAACCGTCGCATATTTTAAGTCCCATTTTAGGCCATTTTTTAATTTATTTTCTAAAATAAAAAAATAATTTTCAAATAAAATTAATCAAAAACTCATTTTTTCAGCATAATTTTTTTTTAAAAAGAGGGGCGCGATAGCTGGCGACTCCATTGGAGAATTTTAGAGAGTCCAAACACTTGGTTTAGTCGATCCTTTTCTTTCTCTTACATTTTTTACATATCACATTGGGATGTTAAGGTTGTATTTTTCTTTTCCTTTCCTTTTCTTTTTTAGGGTTGTTGCATTTCACACGCGCAACCGCCTCTTGTTTCCCATGCATGCGATGAATAATTTATTTATTTTCATTTATGTTATTGCACTTTTGTATTAGAGGTGGGGGGAATATCACTTTAGAACTTTCATGCGTGCTTAATATTAATTCCTCCCCTCAAAGGAGCACTTTATACGTGCATACACTATTTCTTTATAACTCTTTATTTTATTTTCTTTTTAGTGGTCGTCACACCACTCCTCCCTATCAGGATTAGGATCGAACCATTTAGACATGTGGTTTAGGCACGACGTACATGTAACAATGTCTAAGGGATCATTTGAACTATTGACTAAGGATTTTGGGATTGATAACCCTTTGCCTCTTATTCTGAAGGTTTGGGAGTCTGAAATCTTATCGAATCTAGATGCATTAGTGAGCCCAATCTCATGTACCCATATTAGAAATTGTCTAGGATAAAATCAACCTTACCCAATTAGAAACACCAGGTATGAGGGAAGAGATTTTACCCCTCTTTCTTTATTTTACATTTTTGTATCATTTTATTGATCCAACGTTTTATGTGTTATTTATTGAACTAACATTTCTTTATTTTCTTTTCTTTTACATTCACAAACCTTAAAAAATAAGAGTTCTGGTATGGTACTATTTTAAGAGCTCATCTTAGTAGATAGATTCTCACAGTTTAAATTACAAGTCATTGCATTTTAATACCTTAATATTGCACTTCATTTTTAGACCTACCCTGACATATAAAAAGGGTTCCTTTAGGTCATATTTAATTCCCATTATTGCATATTTATTTATTTTGATAAACTGGCATCATGCATCAACCTTAGAGGAAATGTCATTTAGGGAATCTCGCTTTAGGATTATGCCAACCTTTTCTCCCCAGGGCATCTAACCTATTATGAAATTTGCATATTTAAATTTCTGTTAAGACTAGAGGGGTGGACCTCGTAGGTAAGGTATTTGACCCAAACTTTATACTCTAGATGGACAGATTTCGATGAATCAAACAGTTGCTGGTAGTTCCGATTGAGGTTCAGAGGTAGCCCACACTTTTTTTACTTAGTGAATTCCATCAAGTAGCATCTCACTTAGGACTAATTGGAGATCTCAAAAACGTTTAGTCAGGTGGTTATTTGGTAGAAGTCTTGGTATAATTGTAGGACCCTAATTGTTCAGCATTTAGGATAGAAAATCGAGAAGTGACCGTAATAATTGAATAGGTAGCCAGTCTTCTCAATTTGCCAGTACATGGCACCGTAGTAATATTCCCATTTGTGTTCGACAAAGTTGAGTTTGTCATTTCATTGGATTAAAGGAATTTGTAGTACAAGGGTTTGATCAAAGTATAGATTTGAAATTCCTGTTTGACAGGTTTTCACTAAGAGATTTATTTGAGAGACATTTCGGAGATTTTTCATTTACAACTAAGGCCATGTGGGAGTGAAAGAGATCATGGGTATATGGACTTGTCATGATGGGAATTTACCTCTTTCCACGAAGGAACAAGAAGATTGCCTTCAGGATCACGAAACTTATGTTTGATCTCTTCCTTGGGATTAAGAACCAATTATACTCTATAGTACCTGTGAGACCCCGAAATTTTACTTGTCTGTATAATCCTTATGTGAACTCACTTACCTTTGATTCTTAGTTTCTTTAATGGTTGAATTTGAGCCAAGAGAGTGAATTTTGTTAAGAAAAGTTTCATATTCTCAACTTGTTAGAAAATCTAAAAATTTTCGCAGGAGGCTCTGCGCAGCTTTGGAAAATTGGCTATAACTTCGTATAGGAAGATCGGAATTGAGTTCCGTTTGTTGCGTTTGAAACTAGACTCATAAGGCTTCTTACAGTGGAAAATTCAGAGTTTGATTCAATGTCTATAAATATTAGAAAATTGGCAAAGTTGGCAAAAAATTCTGCCCTGCACAAGTAAACATAGGAATGTTGTAGTAGCTTATGGCTCAATTTAGACCAACTTACGAACTAAATCTCTTTGAGATGTTTTCTAAAGATTCTTAGTATTTGAAGTCTAGTTTTTAACAAGCCAAGTTGTATAAATTTTTTATATTTATAATTCAAGTTATGATTTTTCTAAAGGAATGGCATAAGTTAGGGTTTTTGTGCATACTAGGGTTTTGGTGTGTGTTTTTGTGTGCATTTTGGTAGTGTGATTGTGAGAACTTGTAAAATTCCTTATATTTTCTTAAAAATTCCCTTTTATTTAGAATCTATTATTTTACAAGAGCTTTACTACTCATTCACTTCCTCAATAGTTACAATTAATCATAGAACCAAGGGTTTTCCCTTTACTTTCATCGTTAAGGTAAACTAGGATTTTTACGTCTTTTGATAGTGTGATTAATTGGTGATGTGACGCCCCCACTTCTCCCAAGGGCGAACCCAAGGGTATCCGCGGAACGCCTGCCTAGCTCTCGCCAGGACTCGAGACAAATCAATTCAAACTTAACAATATATAACGATTTATACCAGTCTAATAAGGAAAAATCGCTTCCATAAACGAATATCCAAGTCTTGTACCACGTGTTCAAAATACATCCGTTATCCAATTCTTACGTCAGGATCCAAAAGATACATCAATTCCCAAATATATACAATAGCCAAAATGTCTAGTCAATTACAATTGAAACCCTAATACAAAAGTACATCCAAAGGGTTCCAACGAGTTTCACTCCATCCATTCCTGTTAAGGAAAACAAATCTACGGGGTGAGCGAAACGCTCGTGAGGCCAAGAAAACACACATGCAAGCACGTTGTCCAAATAACAATCTCAATATTCAAGTAATTTACAATTCGAGCGAGAAAAATAAACAGAAACAATTCAAGGATATAGGAGCTCTCAGGAGCTATTTTCCTCTTGCTTCGCCACGGCTCGATCCGATACCCCCTCGTGATGACACTCCGTTATCCTGGTGGGTATTTTATCCGTAGACACTTCACTTATTACTTCCTCCGACCAACATTCCACCCTCTCGGATCCGAAACCAAACACGCACGAAAAAGGCGATACTCGTCGAGTATGCCACACGAGATCTCAAGAGATCAAGTTTTGATTTTTGAACACGCACGGAAAGGGCGATACTCCACGAGTATGCCGAACAAGATCTCAAAAGATCAAGTTGTGTTTTGTTACTCTCTTGGTTTATCAAACGTCTCGACCAAGCCCATGCCGGCTCGAGTTGTAAGATTGGTTAAGAGAATTGGGCGTCCCCATAAGTCGAGGAGGTTCACTCCACCCGACAACAAGACACGCACGACATACACGACATGCATGGCAACACGACACGCACACGAAAACGGGTATATTTTAGTCGACGAGATTCACTCAATCGACTTTGAAAACCAAGTTAATACAAGTAAAGTTCAAGTAAAGGAGAGCGAGTGCGATAAAGTACACACTCGTCTCATCAAGTGATATTCACGTATATAAGCAGGTAAATCAAGTAAACACGACAAGTCAGGCACTTGACACTCACCAATTCAAAAGTAATTGAGCGGGAAAATCTTTAGTTGTCCCATCCGGGATTCTTTTCAAGACTCGCTTGAGCACCTGAAGCAATTAACAAGTATTTTTCACTCACAATCACGTATTAATCAAGAAAGGAGTTACGCTTATTTGGACTAGTCAATACCTCAAACCAAGAACCTTAGCCACTCAAAATAAAGGTTCAAAAGTGAGGTTTTATTAACACAAGAAAAACTGATTTCCTTCATGAAATCAAGTTTAAAGCGATCAATTATCATCAAGAAGGAGTAACAAGTTTTCAAATTTTCATTTTCTAAGAAATCAGCAAATTTCAGCTTTGCGCGTCAAATTTAGAAAAAAATCAGATCTTGCACTCAGTAGGTCCAAAATTATAAAACTTGGTACCGTTGGAAACCTCTTAGAAAGTACTAAAATTTCTTGAAAGACACTTTTCCATGAATCTAAGTGGAAGGTATTCAAAAATGAGCTTGAAGGTACAGGTTCGGCGTACAAGGCAGAATTAAGTTGGATTTCGGCCAACTTTGGAAATTCGGCACGATTCACATGTTGCAAACCGGCCTCTGAAATTTACAGCTCGATTAGTGTTACAAGTGAGGTTTATAACAAAACAAGCGGATCAAGAATCGGAGTTTCGAGTACCGAGATACGGTAGCTCAAAGTTGAGGAAGATTCAAGACTGAAGAAGAATTTCCAGTTTTGAACCTCCAACACTAGCAATTTAATTCGGTATCGAAACGAACTTGAATTGGTGCCAAAATTGGCAGTATTTTACTCATATATGCAAGGTATTCCTCTATCAAATTTCAGGGAAAAATACCCTCGGGAAGGTAGTTAATTAGTCAACCAAAGTTCAGGAAAAATTCTAAGGCAATCTGCCTTGTGACTTTCATTTCACAATTTCAAATCGTTTAACCAAGAAAACTATCCGAACATGGTTCATTTGTGAAACAAAGGTCTAAGACTCATCCATGATACCTTTGGTAAGTGATGAGCATCAAGAACTTCAATTAATAAAATCATTCCCAAGTTTTGCCCCAAATCAGTCCAAATACTACGTTTTTTCAAAACAGGGCAGTCCTCTTGTTTTAGTCACAAATCAATCAATTTAACTCGGAATGAGGCATGGTTTATGGCGTTAGAAAATACATTCACGGAACTAAAAGTTCACAGAAGGAAATGTTCTGAAATTTGGCAAGCAACCAGCTCAAAATTGAGCCTCAAGTTGCTGCCTCAACAAGCCATTCCAGCAAATCCGAGAGACAGGACAGCTAACTTAAAACATTTAGGTCGGATCACTCACAAACAATCAGAACGTGAATTTTATCTCAAATTAAAGCTAGGAATGTCTAGTTTCAAACGCCACCGACGGCACTTGATTTCGACACCCGAGGACAGAGTTATGGCCAAAATACGACCACTGGACAGTTTTACCCGAAAATAATTTTTCCAGCATGCCTAGTTCATGAATAAATTCATTTGCCCATCCAATCGTTAATGTTTTCCAACGAAAATTTCTACACACATAATATAACATATACACATCAGGATCATGCCAATAAATCACCAAAAATGGGCCTTATCATGGCCGAACAAAACAGGGGCAGATTCGGCAATTTCTGGTCATGACCTCTACTTGAGTTCCCAACAATAACACTCCATAAATTCATCATTATAACCATTAAACTACCATTAAATCCAACATTGATCCTCAAATCAGCAACAACAACCCAAGTGTGGGAATACAAAGAGCCCACTATCACATTTTACATCCATATCAAGCTAACCAAATGCATGCATGAACTTAACAAGGTAAGATAGCTTCCAAACTTCAAGTTTCCAAGAGTGGATCATCACTTACTTTGGGTTGATGTTCAGCAGAATTTTCGGCCCTCTATTACCCCAGAAAAACCGTGATTTCCAGCCCTTGTTTGCAGCTCAAAATGCTCCTCAAGTGTCAAGCTAGGTGTGGTGCAAGTTTGGTTGAATTTGGAGATGATTTGGGGTGGTTTTGAGTGAGATTAGTGAGCAGAAATTTTGAAGCAATGGAGTTAGAGAGGGAGGAAGAGCTGGTCGGCTGTCTTGGGTAGAGGAGAGAGAGAGTGTGATCAGATTTCTAAGCTTCCAAGAGAAGACATTAACTTGTGGCCTCAAATCACCCATTAGTCAACTCACATTAGGGTGCGTTTGGCGCGATTAGAGCTCGATTTTCTCGCGCGTTTGGTTCACTAGTGCACTAAACCTCCAATGCATTTATATTCTTGTAAATATTATTCACTCTTAATTGTCCCGAAATAAGGGTCTAAAGTCCCTCAAATAAAGTCGCGCGTGTGAAAACGCGTACCGTCAAATTTAACGTTATAACGCGAAACTTCCGAGAAATTCTTATAACGATTGCACTACTAACTATCACATGAGTTTTTATTCCTAAGATTACCTATTTTAGGACCATAGTATAAGTCTCCAATATTCCAAGTTCATTGTGCTCCTACGCGGTTAAAATCTCCAAGCACTATTCACTATTTTTACTAAACGCGCTCTAGGAAATTAATTTTTGAAACAAATCATTTTAAAAATATAACGAAGTTATATTACCATGTATTTAGGTCTAATAAGACTAGAAAATATTCCTCGTGGCAAAAATCCAATTAAATAATTTATTAAGCCATAAATTAGGTTTAAATAAAATAATAGTTTTTATGAGTCCTCACATGAGTCGAGTATTAACTCTTCAAATCTTCAATAAATTTGTATCCATGCGTCTTTTGGAAAACTATCCACGCGTGAGTAGTATATGCTCACTTAGAACTTATTCACCTTTAATTCTCGATTAACTTTTCTTAATCTGCTATTGTCCGTTCTTAATTTCCCCAGGATAATCATGCTCTCGAATATAATATCACCTCGAAACACTCGTGTTCACTATCTCGCACTTAAACAATCCTTCCGAAAATTGAAATTGTTAACGGGACATTTTAAAAACACAATGAAGACATTATTCCATACGAATGGATTTAAAATGGTCGTAATAAATTATTTGGGGAAAACAGGTGGATAAATATTTAATGAAACCATTAATATTCGAAAAAAAATAAGAAATTTTTCGGGTCTTCACAGGTGAGGTATGTATACTAAATTTGGTGGATAAGAAGAAGTATTAATTAAGAGAATGTGTGTGATTAGAAGTGCTAATAATAAGTTAATGAATCATAAGTTAAAACACAAGTGCAAGAGAGTTAAGGAAAATAGGTTTGAACCGACGTGCGCCGTTTGTTACCGGTGGAGTACCGCACTTGACCAGTACTTTATTACTATAATCTCCTTGTTTTATTTTATTTTTCCTTTCCCTAATTTTATCTTAAGATGGCTGAAATTTTTGACCAAAAATAAGAGAGAAAAAGAACAAAAATAGAGCAACAAGTGGTGGTCATCAAGTCAACTTTGACCAAAGACCATTCTAGTCTTTATCTTGTAAACTCTCCTCAAAGGCTATTCATTTTCTTCCTCCCTTGGCCGAACTAGAGAGAGAGAAAAAAGAGGAGAAACTTCACATTTCATTTTGGGTTTTGATTGATTTGGAGAGAAATCAACAAGAGCAACAAATCTAAACCGATTAAACTTGCAACAAGGTGACAAGGAAGCTTTGGGTGGAGTAATTTTGTTTGGGCAGCCTTGATGTTGTGTATTTCCTTGAGGTTTGAAGGTATTAAGCTAAGAAACTCTTCTTCTCTCTCTTATCTTGCATTTTATTGGATAGATGACTTGAATCCTAGAAGTTTTATGGATGATAACCTAGATTGGTGAAGATTGATGGAATTTCAGCCTAGGGTTTCATTTTCCAGCTTTAATGTTTAAATTCCAGCCTTGATATGCATTTTCTAGCCATGAGATGAACTTGATAGTTTTGATATGAGATGGTTTGACTTTGATGTGAACTTTTAGGCTTTGGTATATGGTTTTCCAGCTTTAGTTATAAAATTCCAGCTTTAGTAGTGAAATTTCCAGCTTTGATGATGAACTGCCCTGCTTCTGACCAGCTTCATTCGTCCATGTTAGAGACTGAATTAGACTTAAGTCAAAACATGAAAGTTGTAGTAAATAGTGTTTTTTAGCTTTTTGTAAAATTTCAGCTCGATCCAAGCACTGTATCATGTGAAATAACTAGAATACCCCTGACTGCCAAAAGCCTCATTTCATGGACAGTTTTGAAATTTCACAAATTTGGCCTCATTTTTCACCTTGATCCGTACCAAATCAGCCTTTAGCCAAAACACAAAACTTTTAGCCCTATGTTTCAGCTTTCCAATGCATCTGAAATTGCCTCAATCGGAATTGTGTAGCCTGAGTTTTTGTCATTTGAATTCAGTGATGACAACCATACTGACAAGGACATTCTGGTTCTGAAATCTGTAAATTCGACCTGGATAATCTGTGAACTGGGTTGAGTTATTTTCTTGAAAGTTGTAACCCTTTGTCTTAGTTCTGAAATAGTATAAAGTTCACACCAATCCGATAAACGTAGCTCCAGTTGTGACCAAAATGCTATGAGATGTCGAATCTGCCATTTAGCCTTTTGACTTCAACACTTGATTTCCGATTGTATTATTAAACTTGTGTTGTAATTGGATGATTTTGGAGCCTAATGGAAGGGCTATGGTGGTAACATTGCTTGTGTGTGACTTTGGGGCTGATTTGAGGAAAATAAAGAAGCCATAAATGGCTGGAAAATAGATAAATCCAAAGGGCGTGCTGCCCAAATTTTCACTTAAGGGTTAGGGTTATGTTCTTGCAACTTGAGTAAAAAAATTGAGGTCGAATAGGACTTGCATCATCTATGGTATTCGAATTTTGTGGTCAAGATATATAAGCTGAAAGTTGCCGGAACTCGTACCCTTGAAAAGTGAACGTAGTGACTCTTTCAAAATACGATTTTTCCAGTCTTTGATACCAAGTGTAACTTCTAAAGTCGAAACCACTTCTTGATCATAACTAAACGAGCGAGCATGAATTTTTTGAAATTTGTTAAGTATCTTGAATACTACTTAAATGAGTTGCATTTACTTGATTTTCTTGAAGCGAAACTCCTATGTTTCGAACTCTAGAGAGTTTTACATTCATAAATGATATTTTATCACAGATTTGGACTCCAACCAGGGAGTTGGACCTGAACGTGACTTTTAAGAGGCACTGGACTTTTGGTGAGTGCTTCCAAATATCTGATTGAACTGGACACTTGTTTTCAATACTTGACCGATGTGATTTAATGATATGTAATTTGTTTGATCGGGCAAGAGTGTACTTTATTGCACTTGCTCTAATATGATATATACTTGTTTATTGTTGTAATTGACTTGATATACTTGTACTTGACTTGTAAGTGCTGAGCGGCAGCATGTACCACACTCAATGTGAGTGGGAGGTGCCTCTTATTCCCGTCTCCGTACTTTTATTTTGATTTAGTCGATTGGAGATGTTATCTCATCGACTTCTTGGGGACCCAAACCCCACTGGTTAGTTAATCGAGTTGAGTCGGCAAGGGTTTGGTCGATTAGATAACGAACCATGGGTATCTAGTGTTGTCGAGTGGGTAACGAACCATGGGTATACACGAGTACTGCAACAAGTTTTTAGTTGGTGTTCGAGCCCGGTAAGGGAGTTGAATGGTGGACGGATTGGAGTTAAGCGAAATACTACTGGATTGGTTATTTTACTTGAAAGTTGACGGAGTGTCAACTAATATTTGATCAAACTCTGATGAAGCAATGAGAATTTGGCTTCTGAGAGCCTTCCGTATCTTTATACTTTGGAATGATTAGTACTTATCGTGTTATTTTTTTGTTTTAAAAGAAAAACTTTACACTCGTTCATTTTGAGATTTGCTACTTGAAGTGTTATTGCTCACTTTTTTGAACTTTTCATGCTCATTACTTTGCTATATTGAAACTTGTACTTATAAACAATGGTCGATTTGCTATTTGGAACCTCATTGGGTTTTTAGCTCATTCCATACATTTGTTTTCCTTACAGGGGGTACGAGCGAGGCGTGAGACTTGTACAGACTAGCATAGTCTAGTCTTTGGATTTTGCAATTATTCTTGCACTAACACCCGACTAGGGTTGATTTTATTTGGGTTGTCATTATTTTAACGTTTTGGACATGTATAAAGCTTGTAACTGGATTTGAACATCAATATATATGTTAAGTTTGAGATTGATGTTTCATTTCTTCTCTATGGACGTGGTATCTTTCTCGATTTACGCGTGAGTGAGTCCTGACGAGAGTTGGTCAGACGACCCGCCAAATCCTGGGATACGTCCCAGGGGAGGTGGGGCCATCACAGTACCAATCATTTTAGCTGACTTATTTGTCGCTTGTACTAATTGCCAAAAAGGAGCAAAATTCTTTCATGGTCCAAATTTGATTTTGCATAGGAGAAAACTACCATTTCGGATAGCTTGCCATTGATTGGGTACAACTACATAGCAACCCATCACATGAAGATTGATAGGAATAATTTACTGAGAAGTCCGTTAGAATACGTAGCTTTATTGAAGATGTTGTCTGATCAAGAGATTAGATGGGTTTTGGATTGGACCGATTGCTTCAAATCTGTTTTGTGTGCCAAGTCATTAGAATTCATCACATTGCTAGGAACTCAAGGTATTGTGGTTTACACGCCAAAAAGATTTCTTAAACAGTTAGGATGACTTCAAGAGTTGCCACCTACACCGAATCTGATTGAATTCACTATTAGTTTCGATAAGGGAATTTGTCCGAATTAAATTTCAATGAAGGTACCGATTATTGAAACTTGGGAAACATTGTTTGACGATGAGCGCATTGCATACATTCCAGAACTCAAGCAAAACGCCTTAATCACCCCGCAATACGAGGATTGGGTTAGAGATTCTTGTACAAAAGAATTGCAAGAAGAACAATCTGATGAGATTAAGAGGTTGATGGCTATTATCGAAGCAAAAGACTGGGAGAATTTACAACTGAAAAAGTCCGTCGAAACTAATAAGGAGTTGGCAGAAAAAAGTAGAAGGTCATGTGAGGAAATGCAAGAAAAGCATCAAGAGTTGAAGAGGAAATGTGGAGAATTGTATGATCAAACGGAACACATGAGCAATCCCTACTCCAGGGAATCAAAATATAATGTAATAGATAGGTTGAAGAGAACTAATAAATTTGTAGAAACCACCTTCGAGAAATGATGTAACTATTCTACAAATTCAGCAATCAAATGACTTTTCTCTTTTGTCTAATATTGTTACTAAAAAACAGGTTTGATGAACGGATTCGACTTCAAAGGTGTCACATCATAATAGGCCAACTCTTAGCGTAAAAAGGGTTCCCCCATAGGACATGCATTCGAAATTATTCAAATATATACTAACTCATGTTATTTTTTTTCTTTTTTCTTTTGAATAAATTACAGCAATTTGATAGAAAACGCACTCCTTTTCCTCATCCCCAGGTATTTTCCAAAATAGCTACGCATAGAAGCCCCATCATTACGCGGTTTAACAGTCGAGTCTTGAGAAACCGTAAAAACATAAGTTCCCATCCGGAGCCATCGGAGAGAGCTGCAATAATTTCATCATCAGACGCTATGAATCTGGGGGTCCAATTAAATGAGATACTAAACAGATTCAACGAGCTAAGTGTAGAAATGGTGGTGCAAAGGCACTTGATCGACCAACTGGTCTAGAACAATACTGACAGTTTCCAAAATGACCATGTACCTGTCAACGATAACCAACACGAGTTAGAAAACCCACCGCCTCAGTATCACACAACCAAACCACTTTTGTTTCGCTTTTTACAATCCCACCTGAAGGCGCCTTTACTTATCCCATCCCCAGTTTACTACATACATATCCAAACCATATTTTCGCCAACTCGATTAGTCACCAAATTCTCCAAAGTTATCTACAAATCAATTTGAACATGCTATCTAACCCTCAAGGACCCCATCACCCCACCACAGGCCATTCATGTTGGACACCGCCTTTCAAGGGAAGGCCGAAATAGATGAGCCCTCTGCTTTGATCGACAAAAATTTGCTGAAAAGATTGGACCGATTCAATGAGTTCATGAAAAGAGCCAAGGATTGAACAAGCACAGAGGTTTAGACTATGATGAACTGTGCCTATTTCCGGATATGCAGTTGCCAATGGATTTTAAAACTTCTAAATTTAGCAAATATGATGGCACAAAAAATCTGAAAATGCATCTCCCAATATTCATGAACAAGTTAGGAAAGCCAATGGATGATGAGAATCTACCGGTGTATTTGTTCCCTAAAAGTCTGGAAAGCGACACTCTAGACTGATATTTTAATTTGAAACATGAGAAAATGAAGATTTGGTTGGATTTGTCTACAACTTTCGTGAGACAATATGAATACAATTGCGAACTTACACCAACAAGAACGACACTTGAAAGAACCAAGAGGAAACCATCAGAAGACCATAAGACATATGATAAACGTTGGAAGAAGATGGCCGCTAAGGTGGAACCCCCTATGACTGGGGAAGAAATTGTTTGCATGTTCATTAAAACTCATGACCTATCGTACTTTGAGGAGATTTTTTGTATGACTGGGTATTTATTTGCGGCTATTGTTAACAAATTGAAAGAATCTGACGAGTTTGTTAAGGCAGAAAAAATTGTTAACGTATCGACGTTGAAAATGCAATTGGAAGCCCTACAAGATCAGAATAACAGTGGGAAGAAACCTTAATTTAAGAAGAAGGAAGGATAAGCTACCTTCATATGGGATCAAGACCCTTCGATTAGACCTAAATTTCAAAACCGCCCCACCTACCCATCTCCCTACCCGTACCACTCAAACTCCCGTCCTGTTTATCACACTACCGTCAACAATGCTTGTCCCGAACTACACAAATATATCCGTACCACTCAGATTTCTCAATCAAACTTGCAAACTCGATCCCAACCCCTTTATAACCCAAGATCCGTTCCATCAAGTAACCAAACCTACAACCATACTCAAACCAGTGAAATTCCAAATCAAAACTAAGGGTTAATTACATTTACCTCCCCTGAGGTTTGACCATATTACCAATCAATCCCTGTAATTTGTCGAAATAACGGTCTCACCCTTTGAATGATCAAACATTTAACAAAAACTCCCTTAATGCCAAAAATGCCCTTTTTGAGGCTATATTGCATTAAAAAAAGAACATATTTTTATTTATTAACCTTCAAATAATCCAAAAAAATAGAAAAAAATTTTTGTTTATTATTTTATAAAAATCATTTCTTTGCTTCCATAAATAGTTTTGAATCAATAATTATTTTAAATCTTAAAAATGAATATTAAAAATTAGATAAATTGAAAGAAAAATAAAAAAGAAGCGATTATTTTAAATTTTCAAGTATTGTTCGAATTTGTGGTTCAAGGCATGTTGCGGAGAGCACAAGACATGTTTTCCTCAATTTGAACCATACTTTAGGAATTAAAATAATTTCTTCTTTTTTTATTTTTCTTTCAATTTATCTAATTTTTAATATTCATTTTTAAGATTTAAAATAATTATTGATTCAAAACTATTTATGGAAGCAAGATATGATTTTTATAAAATAATAAAACTTTTTTCTATTTTTTTGGATTGCTTCAGGGTTAATAAAATAAAAATATGTTCCTTTTTTAATGCAACATGACCTCAATAAGGGCATTTTCGGCATTAAGGGGGTTTTTGTTAAATGTTTGAAATGGTTTTTGTTAAATGTATGATCATTCAAAGGGTGAAACCGTTATTTGGACAAATTACAGGGATTGATTGGTAATATGGTCAAATCTCAGGGGAGGTAAATGTAATTAACCCCAAAACTAATATCGAACCTTTACCAATTTGAGCTGAGCCCTCGATAAATTGTATGAGCAACTCAAAACCGCTGACAAGATCAGCATAGTGCCCCCTAAAACTTACGCTAAGGGTGTTCTTACTGGTTATAATCTTCAAACCATCTACGCCTATCATTCTGGAAGTCCCGATCGCTCTACTGTCAATTATTGGGTATTAAATCATAAGATTCAAGATATGATTAACACCGAAGATATAGTTCTAAGAAGAAGAGATGAGTCAGGGCCAAATGTCAGCAAAAATCCCTTTCCTGAGTATAAGGGAACTATAGGGGCTATTATCACTGATGACCAGTTCGAGGAATCTGCCCAGTACATTATGGATAAGAATGAAATAATTGGAATAGTTAAGAAGCCTTTTATGCAGGAAGAAGAACTCATTGAAACTATTGAAAGTCCTTTCATCCTGGATTTACCAAAATCTATGGTACTTGAATTTTTTGAGTTATCACCTATGCATAACTTACAAGAAGTACTATAGGTGAACTCGCCCTACCGATCGGGGATATAGAGTTGCTAAAAGAGGAGGTGGTTACTACCACTAGATCTAGAAAAATTGTGGGTAAGTTTGAAATTTTGACCCAATCAAAGGCGAAAGAGAATGTTCTACCGTCGAAGCCATCTATGATTGTAAGGGAAGCACTAGATTTTTTGCCCAAATTTCTATTCTATGATTATAAGGTCGTGGAATAGTTGGACAAAATGTCTGCCCAAATTTCTATTTTGGACTTGTTTTAACATCTGAATTACATAGAGAAGCACTAGTTAAGGTTTTGAGCGAGACTTGAATATCGAAAAATATTTCAATTGGCAAGTTTATTCACATTATGAAAAATGTTCTGACTGCCAATCACATAACCTTTTCGGACGAAAATTTAACTTCTAAAGGGATTGGACATAATAAGGCATTGTATATCTTAGTGAGGTGTTACAGAAAACTACTCCCAAGAGTTTTGATAGATAATGGATCTGTTCTAAACATATGCCCATGGAATACCCTTATAAAATTTAGACTTTCGGATACTAGAATGCAACCATCTGCAACCATAATAAGAGGATTTGGTGAAGTCAGAAGGGAATCAATGGGCGAAATTAATTTAGTACTGGAGATAGGACCCGCCCAATTTCAAGTGATTTGCCAGGTCATGGACTTCTCAAGTGTCTACGACGTTCTATTTGGACAACCTTGGATCCACATTTCTAGTGCCATTCTATCTTTTCTCCATCAAAATGTGAAATTCATTGTCAATGATCAACTTATCATTGTGTTCATCGAAGATAATTGCACCATGATCGTTAATTCTACGTCAGAAGAGGAGAATGATAGAAAAACTTTAGTCACTCTCCATCATGTGGCTAACATTGTATCCGTAGTTTGGGTGTCTAAAGAAAATTCATTAACAAAGACGAATCTGTCAGAAGCTAGTGTTATGATGGCTAAGAAAATGATACGAGGGGGGGTATGAAATAGTCAAAGGTTTGGGTGAAATTTGCAAGACATCTTGGAGCTTATAGAGTTTTTTGGGAAGAAAGATACATTTAGATTGGAATTTCAATCGACCGCTAAGAACAAGAAGGAGATGTAAGCTCGTAAGCAAGGGGAAAAGGAAGGAAAGTAGATTGTTATGAGTATTCCACCGTTATGCTACACCTTTCCTCGTCCGTCAGGGATAATTCTATCTGAATTAAATGAAGAACATCTAACTGAAGAGATTGAGATAGGTCTATCCCAACTGTTTGTTGGTGTCACTTATAAGGATGAGCTGTCGAAAGACGCGGAGTTTCCAACCATCTCTGAAGGAGTCGTGCAAAATTGGATCGCTGATTGCCTTCCTTTTCGAAGGGAATTTCGATAAATTTAAAGAATTGTTCTTGGCTGGAGTCCATGTCAAAGACTATTTTGTTTCTAGTTATTTGTTACTTTTTGGCATTATGCTAATATATGTTTTGTTTAAACAACATCTTGTTCCAACTGTATAACTCCGGTGGGAGCTATTTTATTTTTAAATGACGTTTCATTTTGCAAAGGACTTGTCTTAGTTTAAGTGTCTATCTGCTCTATCAAATTTAATGAAATGGAAGATTTTGTTTGTTCTTTTATTATTTTTGCCACTTATTTATTGTGCATGTTTATTTTATTTTCAAATGATCAAAAATAAAATCGTTTGACCCTTCGGATATCATCCTTTTGAATTCAATGATTGTAAATTCGATATCTCTCACGAATTTGAAATTATGGAATTCGAAATTCACAATGAGAGTAATACCAAGGAAGAACTTGAGTCTATTTTAAAAATTCTTGAACTATATGAAGAAAAATCCAAATTGAATTTAGAAGAGACAGAAATCATCAATATTAGCACTAAGATGGAGGTTAAAGAAATCAAAATTAGTATGCACTTGAATAAGGAGCAGAAAAAAGAGATGATTGAATTCTTAACCATGTTTCAAGATGTATTTGCATGATCGTATGATGATATGTCCGAAATTTCTACAGATATAGTGGTTCATAGATTGTCAACTAATCTAAATTTTCAACCAGTGAAGCAAAAATCGTGCAAATTTAAGTCAGATATAAGTCTCAAAATTAAGGAGCAGATCGAGAAGTGACTCAACGCTAGGATTATTATAGTGTCGCATTATCCTATTTGACTTTTAAATCTTGTACCTGTTTTGAATAAAAGAGGAGAAGTGTGAGCATGTGTTGATTATAGGGATTTCAACAAAGCCAGTCCGAAAGATGATTTCCCGCTATCAAACATTTATATTCTACTGGACAACATTGTTGGACACAAAATCAAATTTTTTGGTGACTGTTTTGTCGAGTATCATTAGATTCTGATGGCGAAAGAAGACAGAAAGAAAACCGCTTTCATCATTTTGTGGGGAATATTCTGCTATTGGGTAATGCTGTTCGGATTAAAAAATATCGGAACCACTTATCAACGAATCATGATCACTTTTTTCCATGATATGATTCACAAAGAGATGGAAGTTTATGTGGATGACATTATCATTAAATCCAAGAAAACTGAAGATCATCTAATTGACTTAAAGAAATTGTTCGAAAGGTTGAGAAAGTACAACTTGAAACTGAATCCTGTAAAATGTGCTTTTGGGGCTCCTACCGGTAAATTGTTGGGGTTTATTGTCAGTAAAAAGGGAATAGAGATTGATCCAGCAAAAATCAAAATAATTCGAGAGATGCCTATACCGAAAACTCAAAAGGACGTGAAAATCTTTTCAAAAAAGATCAATTTTATCGACATATTTATCGCTCGGTTAACATCTACATGTGAGCCCTTGTTCAAATTGTTAAAGAAGAATACGTCAATGCATTGGAATGAAGAATATCAGTAGATTTTCAATAAGATTAAGGATTATTTATTGAACTCTTCGATTTTAGTGCCACCCAAGCCAGGTCGACCTCTGATTATGTATTTGTCTGTGCTAGATGAGGTTATGGGATGTATCTTAGGATAACACAATGATTCAGAGAAGAAGGAACAAGCCATTTATTATTTCAAGGGTTAAATACCAAAAACCCCCCTGTGGTTTGCCGAATGTTCACTTTACCTCCCTATGGTTTGGAAACCTACAATTTGACTCCCTGTCATTTCAACTAAAGTAAAAGTCTAACGGAAAACATCTAAACTAACGTCTGAAAGGAAAATGTCAAAATTGCCCCTCTATAAGGGTTTTGTGTTAAGTACCAAAAACCCCCCTGTGGTTTGTCAAATGTACACTTTACCTCCCTATGGTTTGAAAATATACAATTTAACTCCCTGTCGTTTCACCTAAAGTAAAAATCTAACAGAAATTCCGTTAAATACACTTTAGTTGAAACGACAGGGAGTCAAATTGTAGGTTTCCAAACCATAGGGAGGTAAAGTGAACATTAGGCAAACCACAGGGGGGTTTTTGGTATTTAACCCTTATTTCAATAAGAAGTTCATTGCATATGTGGCCAATTATTCCTTTTGTTGAGAGGAGTTGTTGTGTTTTAGTTTGGGTCGCTCAGAAGTTAAAGCATTACTTATTCAGTCACACTACTTATTTCATTTTTTCGGTCTGACCCTTTGAAATATCTGTTGGGAAAGCCGATACCGATAAAACGTATGGCGAAGTGGCAAATGATTCTTTCAAAATTCGATATCGTTTTCACTACGTAAAAGGCAATCAAGGGTCAAGTCATAGTAGATCATTTGTCTGAAAATCTGAGGGAAGATGATTACTAGTCATTGCATACCTATTTTCCTGATAAGAAGATCTTATTTATTGGCACATCAGAAGATATGAATGAACCATACCCTGGGTGAAGGTTATTCTTTGATGGCGTTCGAATTCTTTTGGGACCAAAATTGGAGCTGTTCTAGTGTCACTAGAGGAAAACCATTACCCCGCTACTGCTAAATTGCGATTTCCTTGTGCTAATAACATGGTTGAGTATGAAACTTGTATTTTT
Organism: Coffea arabica; assembly: GCF_036785885.1. Lineage (NCBI taxonomy): Eukaryota > Viridiplantae > Streptophyta > Magnoliopsida > Gentianales > Rubiaceae > Coffea > Coffea arabica. Next base: position 44,180,806 of record NC_092329.1, read on the forward strand.
GGACTGAAAATGACATTGAAAATGGAGATAAAGGATTTGATCGAGTTTAGTGATTCTGATTTATTGGTGCATCAAACGCTCAAACAGTAGGCTGTATCATTGCAGTCTACTCAATTTGGCCAATAAATTCAGAAATTTGGAGTTTAGGCATATTCCTCACACTCGTAATGTTTTTGCTGATGGTCTGACCGCTTTATCTTTCATGATTCGACGCCCAGATAAGCTGGTAATTGAGCCTATTTAGATTCAATTTCAGGATACACCGGCACATTGTCTCGTTGTAGAAATGACTTGTGGTGATTGTTCATGGTATAACGACATTAAGGAATTCATAAAGACGGGATCTTACTCTCTGAGTGTTGATTCAGCTGCCAAAAGCTCCTTGCGCAGAATATCGTCAAAATTCTTCTTGAATGAAGAGGTGTTATATAAGAAGACATCAGATTTGGACATTTTAAGGTGCATTGACAGAGCGGAAGCTGATTATATAATGAAAGAAGTGTACAGTGATGTATACGGATCTCATATTTATGGACCCTTACTAGTTAAAAAGATTATGAGAACGGCATAGTGTTGGCTCATCATGGAGCATGACTCTGTTGATTTTATCAAGAAATGCATTAAGTGTCAAATGCATGTCGATATTATACGTGTTCCTCCTGCAGAGTTATATAATATGACTGCTCCTTGACCTTGCTCAATGTCGGAAGTAGACGTGATTGGAGCCATTGATCCTTTGGCCTCGAATGAGTATCAATTCATCGTAGTAGCAATAGAATATTTTACCAAATGGATTGAAACAGCGTCTTACAAGAACGTGACCAAGAAAGTAGTAGCCAATTTTCTGAGGGACCATATTATTTGTCGTTTTGGAGTGCCGGAAAGACTGATTACTGAAAATACGAGGAACCTCAATAATAACATGGTAGATGAATTATGTGAATAGTTCAAGATCAAGCATCGGAATTCTGCTATCTATAGGTCTCAAATGAATGGAACTGTAGAGACCATAAACAAAAATCTGAAAAAAAAATCATTCATAAAATGACGGAAGAACACTGAGATTGGCATGAAAAGTTGCCGTATTCATTAATGATTTATTGAACTGCAATCATAACTTCTACTAGGGTAACACCTTATGCATTCATGTATGGAATGGAAGCAGTACTACCCGCAGAGCTTGAGATCCCTTTCTTGCATATTTAATGGAAACTCAGTTGGAGGATATTGAATAGATTAAGCAGCGACATAAACAGTTGTTTTTGATTGATGAAAAGTGCTTAAATGCTATTTGTCATGGACAATGTTATCAAAAGCGAATGGCCCGTCTTCACAATAAAAAAGTCAAATCTCGCCTATTCTGAGAAAGGGAAAAAGTTTTGAAACGAATTCTTTCTATTCAAGATGAACTCAAAGGAAAGTTTATCCCAAATTGGCAATGACCTTTCATTGTTAAGAAGGTATTGTCTGGAGGAGCACTCATTCTTACAAAGATGGATGGACAGGTTTTTTTCTCAACTAATCAAATCAGATATGCGTAAAATTTTTTTTATTTGATTATGTGAGTTTTCTTTTTAAAATATTGTTTGGGGTGGACTAAAAGTCGGACCTTCGTCTTTTCCCTTTGAACATTTTACCCCTAATTCTCCCTTTTGAAATCTCGAGAATAGCCTACTCCTTCATTTGATAACCCCCTAAGGATCGCAAACCCTACAATGGGGCAGATTTTATTTTTCGTTTGTTAAAAAAATCAGTTAAAAGCCAAACTACGGCAATTTTTTAGTTTTAATAGCCCTATAATGGGGCAAGATTTTATAGGATGTGATCTTAGAATTTTTGAAATCTCTTTAAAAATTTGCTTTCGAACCTTAACATTTCTTAACACTCTACTTGACCCTGTTACAAAAATCATAAAGCCCCAACTTTCTCCTCTTGCAATATTTTCAATGAAAATTGCTTAATTAAATGACAAATGATGTCAATACACCTCCACCAATTTTGCAAGAGAAGGATTATTACACTGATGCCATTAATCTTGAAACACATTTTTGAATCGATAGAGGCTGCCATTAAATTTGTTTATTAGATGAAAACTCGAAAAAGTGCCTTTTCAAAAAAAGAGAAAAAAAGAAAGAAGAAAAGGAAAAGAGAAAGAAGAAAAGAAAACAAAAGGTAAAAGTAAAAGAAAATAAAATAAATAGGCAGAGTCAAATTTAGTAAAAATCCGAAAGGGCGCTAAGGTAGGGTGTTGGAGCCCCAAATGAGCCGTGAATGGAAAGTAGAGGGTCGACTGTTAAGAAACTAGTGACTATATTCGTTTGGATTTCTTCTCATATTGAAGTTCTTTTGGCAACACTGAATCTCGGGAACATGATATCCGAAGGGGTCAAATGTGACGTTTCTCTTATCGTAGACAGGCCATTCGAATTTCTATTTGAATCTCCAAATTGTTTTCATAAACTTGATAAAAGTCATTTTCTCGTTGAAAGTCATTTTACTCTATTTTGTGTTGTTGCATGAAATAATCTTGTTTAAAATTTTTTACATGCTTTCTATTGAATTTAGCTAGGAGACAATCCCCCGTAATTTATCGTAATAGGTATATAAGCATGTATATCTCTTGCCATAAGCATGTTTGGCTAAATACAGATACTGGCAGGTCAAGAGCAGGTTATATGACATTTCTAAAATGGACAGTTCCTCGACACCAAAGGGCTCATTTTACAAGGTTCTCAAGACTCAAGGGACCGTACAGTGGTGGCGTTATATTTTTTCGCTGCAGTTGTTTTCATTTCCTTTTGCAGATTTGGATTACGCACACCTTTTGAATGAAGAGAAAGAACAACACTCATTTCACTAAAGTCTGATCGACACTGGGGCAAAAATTTTTCAAAGGTGATATTTGATCTTATAAGTAAGTTTAATATTTGATTGAAAAATAGCAAAAATTGAGTTGCACCTTTTGATTAGAATGCATTTTCATTTCTTCATCATTTTGTTACGTTTAGATTTTATCCTACAAATCGTTATTTTGTTGGGTTTAGATTTTATCCCATCAAACTTTATTTCGTTAGGTTTGGGTTTTATCCCACCAACCGTCATTTTGTTGGGTTTAGATTTTATTTCACCAATCTTTATTTTGTTAGATTTGGTTTTATCCCACCAACTTTTATTTCGTTGGGTTTGGATTTTGTCCCACTAACTTTCATTTTGTTAGGTTTGGATTTTATTTCATCAATCTTTATTTATTGGATTTGGATTTCATCCTACCAATCTTTGTTTTATCGGATTTGGATTTTATCCCACAAATTTTTATTTCGTTGGGTTTGGGTTTTATCCCACTAACCGTTATTTGTTGGGTTTGGATTTTATCCTACCAATCGTTATTTTGTTGGGTTGTTATTTTGTTGGATTTAGATTTATCCCACCAACTTTTATTTCATTGGGTTTGGATTTTATCTTACCAACCGTGATTTTGTTGATTTGAATTTTATCCCACAAACTTTTGTTTTGTTGGATTTGCGTTTTATCTCACCAACTTATTGTTTTGTTGGATTTGGATTTTATTCCACAAACTATCATTTTATTGGGTTTGGATTTCGTTGAATTTGGATTTTATCTCACAAACTGTTATTTTGTTGGGTTTGGATTTTATCCCACAAATATTTATTTGTTGGATTTGAGTTTTATCCCATCAACCGTCATTTCGTTGGGTTTGAATTTTATCCTACCAATCGTTATTTTGTTAAATTTGGATTTTAGCTCACCAATCTTTTGCTTTGTTAGGTTCAGGTTTGGTCACACCAACCTTTTATTTTCTAGGTTTAGATTTTCCAATTCGTTAAGTTTTATTAGTTGTTTGGACTGGAATTAAACCCCACCAATTAATTTAAATGCTTATTAGTTTCAATTTTACTTAGAACTCCCTTTATTTGTTTTGATTTAGTTGCAATTGAAGCAAACAAGTAAACAATTTGGTGTCTACGTCTTTCTCTTGAATTTCTGCAAAATTCAGACAAAAAAAGGCAGGTTGTAGACACCAAAATTTTTTTATGTTATTTATTTTTATTTTTATTTTTATTCTTTTTTCATTTTTCTATCTACTTGTTTATTTTTATTTTTATTTTATGTTATGTTATTTTATGTTTATTTCTTACTTTTTCTAAAGAAAATCAACTCAAATTCATTTTTTAGAAAATTAGAAAGAAAAGAAAAGGAAAGGTAGAAAAAAAAAGAAAAGAAGAAAAGGAAAATCAAATCAGATTTTTGTCAAAGAAAGAGGAAAGCTTCCCACGCACGCTTGTACTGGTTTCCTGCTTCGTAATTGCAACGGCAAATTGGCATTCCATTTCTGCTCAATTTTTTTTTCTTTTTTTTGCCCCAACCCTTAGCCACCTCATCCTCCAATCTTTAGCAAGAAAATTCTAGAATCAAATCCATCCAATGGCTTCAAATGGGCCACAAGAAAACCAGCTTATCTACACCATTGCTCTTAGGATTTTTTTTTGGGAGGGGGGTTTGTTCCACATAAAAGGCTTAAAAAAGCAGCCATTAGAAAGAAAAAAGGGCAGTAGGGCTGCAACAGAAAAAGAAAGGGGAAATAATACCGGAGAACAGAGGAAGAGAAAGAGGGGGAGCAGTAGAAAATTTCTGAAAAAAAAGCTTTGAATCAGGGCTGGCGATTCAGCCCCTTTCTTTACCATATTCCGAACTCATCAGGGATTATTTTTGGAAGATCTTTTTTGCTGGGTAATCTATGTTTGCTAGGGAGGAAATTTTGTGTTGAAAGTTTTTGGAGAAAATCATTACAACATCTTCAAATCAAAGCTCAAAATTGCAGTGTTCACGATGCTTGAGCTCCTATGCAACGGACAAAATTTTGTTATGTCCGAAATTTGCACGTCCTACCTGGGATTTTTCACACTTGTTTCGGTCTCATAAGCAACAAAGGTAATCCCTTTCGCCCCTCTTCTCCTCACACCAACCCAAACCTTCACTAGATGTACCAAAGATTTTGTTGCACTTCGTTCATTCTTCTACTTTTGCTATTTTTCTTCCTATGGCAGCCCACCAGTTGGATTTTGCCGCATGATTTGCTATTTAATCTTGTATTTGGAAAAAGAAACTTGATGATTGATGTTTGGGTTGTACGATTTTATCCAAAAGCTGCATAAATCAGTCCCGAATGTTTGCTGGTTGGGTGAAATTCCATAGCTTCAGAGTTTCTACGATAGTCTTGCATGCAAACTTCTGAAAAATGCATTTTAACCCTTGACCTTTTAAATAATCCCACAGTGACCCAAAATCTGGAAAAAATGAATCAATTTACCCCTTTTAAACATTATTCCTCTTTTGCATGTTTTAAGTATGCTTTTAAACAAATTATTTCTGGATTTTAGGGCTTAATTAGGGCTCAATAATTTTTGATAGATTTAATATTTTGTTGGGTTTAGTAAAATAAATCAAGGTTTGGGTTGATGTTGTTTTGTTGGGCTTTGATAAATGACTTTTGTTTTATTTTCTGCGTTTTGACTTGGGTTTAGGAGCCAAAACCCATGTATTTTGGTTAGGTTGGTTTGGTAAAAAATGACAGGCCAGCCTGTCTTTTTTCCTTGAGTTTTAACTGGGCTGGATGATTATTTGGCTCAAGGAAATGATAAAATGGCCAGCTAGCCTTTTCGCTTCTTAAGAGACCAGAGATAGAAATTACATTTCAGTAGCTGATCTTTTGAGTTTTTCACTCTAACCCTAAAAACTTTGGAATTTTTAAATTAGTTCCCTAATTTAATTGCAATTTGATCCCTAAACTTTATCTTTTGTTCAATTTTGACCCTAAAAACTTTCTCAATTTTTGCAATTAGGTCGTTAACAATTTTGATTTCTTAAGTATAATTTGTCTATCTTCTTTAATTGTTAATTATACTTCATTTAAATGTTTTTAATTAGGATTTCATGGTTATTTTCACTTCTTTATAATTTATTTGTTAATTAAATTGGTGCCTTGACCATTTTATTAATTTTGAAGTATAAATAGGACAAATCCAATTTCATTTAACCACTATTTCAAGAAAGGTACCTTCTTTTATTATTTTAAATCTTCTTATGTGCTCCTATGTATTTTTTTTAGGTGTAATTGCATGTTTTGAGTGCTCTTTCTTTTAATTACTCATTTTATTCATTTTAAGTTTCATTTATTCTATTTAATTTTGATGATTATTTAAGAGGCATTTAAATGCCAAATTATAATAGATAGATGCTCAGGACATGTATTTAGTTAGGTTAAGTAATAGATAGGTTTTAATTTTGCCAAAAATGTAATTATTTAGATAATGTAATAGTTAGGTTATTATTTTTAAATTTTCCCATTAGATTATAACTAGGGTCCCAAATGTAATAGTTAGGTCTTTATGCGCGTTTCTTTGCTTGCGTGCTTGTGTGTTTAAGTGTTTATTTGTTTTTTTTTAAAAATTTTGCATTTAGATATCATGCCTACGTGTTATGTGCTTTATGTATTTTACGTGTTTATTTGCTTTAATTATGATTTATTTGTTTATACTAAATGTATGATGTCACAACACTAGTTCAACGCTATCTATGGCATTTTTCCCCATTTTTTCACTAGTCCAACGCTAATGAGGACTTGTAGAAATGTGCTAATCTAATGCTAGACCCTTTAAACCGTTTTCACGCTAGATTCATGTCTTGTGTGACATTTATTGCATTTCATGCATATTTGTCATTTTTAGGACCTTTTTCTCATCTTGCATGGTACTTTCCTATTATTATTCCCTTACTCTCTATATGTTTGGACCATATTATTTAGAATTGTATCTCATTTTAAAAAATTAAAAATAGGTTAGTCCATTTGCTTGATTAGGTTAGGAGAGTCACACTTCGAATATGAAAAATGGACGAGTCTAGTTTCTTAACCTTAACACACTCTTAATCCCTCTATAGAAAGGAAAATTATGTCATGAATTTTAGACTCCCATACCCGTTATGTTGCAGTCCTCTTTCTTAGGTCATGTATATTTATCTACTATTATTTTTCTTTTTTCGAGTTTCATCTTTTGCATATTCATGATCTGGTCAAAAAATCATTTTTGGGCATCACAATTAATGTAATTGGTCTCAATTAAACTTTGAAAAAACATTCCGACCCTCCCGATATCCCCCAAGGTTTATATTCGCATCCATATAGAAATATTCTAATGTGATAAGTTTATTGGTTAGATTAGGAAAGGTTTGACTAAATATCGCAACTAACCTTGGCTAGACTGAAAGGGTATCTTAAATTTGAGTTTATCAAATCTTTGCCTTTCCTTCTTCAACCGTGACACCTGAATCTTTTCTCTTGTTTTCAAAGATTTGGAGTCGTATAAAAGGAGTTTTATTATTATTTATTTGTTTAGAAATATATTTTGGGTGACTTGCTACACCTAAACTCAATATCAAGTGGTGTCTCCTATTTTTTCCTAAAAACCTTTTTTAGACTATTATTTTGGTCCAAAACCGTCGCATATTTTAAGTCCCATTTTAGGCACTTTTTTATTTATTTTCTAAAATCAAAAACTAATTTTCAAATAAAACTAATCAAAAACTCATTTTTCCAACATAAATTTAGTTTTTTAAAAAAAAATGGGGCGCAACACTTAATAAGCTAAATTGTGCAATTTTGCCCTTTTATCTTTTCATCCAAAAAAGAAATAGAATCTATAATTTAATTAGCTTAAATTTATTAGGTATGAAACTGACAATATTTATTTTTAAACCAAATTAATAAAAAGATAAAATATATTATGGAAAAATTAAAAGAAACATTACAATCCAATAATTCATATAACATTTAATTTTTTTTGAATGAATTATTGTTTTATAAACTCAAGAGGAAATCAACATGGTTACACAATTTCCAACATTCTCGACTCCACCAACCCGCAAAGTTATCCTACTCTCTTCCTCCTGATCGAAGGCATACCTAACCTATCTATGCAAATTTTCCCGCGCGCCAACCTAGGAATTGCACTGAACTGGTCATAGATGCTCATAGTGCGGTTGCGAGTAGAAGCACCCACATTTGCTAGTCTATCTGCCACCTTGTTAGCTTCTCGATAACAATGCTCAAACCCCGCTGCATCCTCAGCCAGGCCCCAAATCTGTTCTATCTCCCTTCGTATCACCCACAGGCACTGCAATCGTCATTGAATAATCCCAACCAGGGTAAGTGAATACACTTGTATACTGACATTGGTGAACCTCTTTTGCTTGCACAGGCGGAGACTCGTTAATAGGGCCAATGCCTCTGCCCGGAAACTAGTAGTTTCTCCAAAATACGCCGAAAAAGCAAATAATGGCAATCCAGAAGAATCACGTAGAATTCATCCACCACCACTCACTCCTAGGTTGCCCTTGGAGCATCCATCCGTATTTAATGTTAACATCCCTGCCTCCATCGCCTTCTATCCCACTAGCTGGTAGCCATAGCGAGTTGGCGTTTGCGCTATCTACTCATATAGTTGAGGAAAGGTCTGCACCGCAACCCTCTGATTGAACTGGACTTCTACCACCGCTTTCACGTCCAACAAAATGTCATGACAAATCCTCACTATTCGCATCCGGATCCCCTCATAATACGCTTGATTCCGAGCCTTCCAAATATGCTAGCATATATAGCTTGGAAGAACTAAGAAAGGAACCGTATTTTCTCTGTGTGTGGCGCAGACATCCACCATCCCGTTATCCATGTCCGTAGTGAGGAGCCTAGCTGTGCCAACCCACACAAACTACAAAAATAATCCCATACTCCCTTTGCAATCTTACCCTTGGAGAAAACATGCTCCAAGGCCTCAATCGATCCCTCTTGGTAGCACAAATATTTTGATGCCAGTTGTACTCCCACCCTCCACAAAGCACCAGTTAGTGGCAATCTCCCCAATAGCAGACGCATCATGAAGAAAGAGATTTTCAATGGAATCCGTGGATGCCATACCTGGGATTGTATCAAAGAGTAGTCATGACACTGCCGGACCTCCTGAAAGGCCGATGCCAAAGTGTACCTCCCCGATGCCATGAGCCTCCATATAATCTCGTCGCTCCCATCTCGCTCTGGGACCGGATATTGTAATATTGGGCAGATAACCTCTTGCGGAATAGACTAGGTGAGCAAATTGAACTTCCATTTCCTATTCATGTAGAAGTCCTTGAAGGTGAGGGCCGGATATACCCAAGTTTTGAGGCATAGAGTCTCACTGCCCAACCAGTTGTTGTACCAAAAGTTACAAGACCCTACATTAACCAGCCATAGCATGGATAGTCCTGCCTGTCGGCTTATATTTAACATTCTTCTCCACGTTCCCGAGTCAAATCGTTTCCATTCCACCTGGCAAGGATGGAGCCCCCTGCAGTATTTTGCCCGCATAAATTTCGCCCAAAACGACACATCTGTTCGAAAGTTCCACCACAATTTGCAGAAGAAGGCCGAGTAAAGATCCCGTAGCTTTCTGAACCCCACACCCCCTCCTCAACCGAAAGGCATAACTGAGACCATCTGATCTAATGAAACTTCATTCCTTTTCTTGATGATCCCCATAGAAAATTTGCACAAGCCTGCTCTATTCTTTTAAAGACCGAGGCAGGACACACGGCAGCTAATAGTAAATGTACTAGGATGGATAAGAGCACATGCTTTATCAAAACTATTTTCCCCCCGGGGAAATCAACCTTGACTTCCAAGACATAATTCTAGCCAGCACAGCCTGACATACCTCGCCAAAGTACGCAGATTTGCTTCGGCTTAAATACAAGGGAAAGCCAAGATAACGAATTGAAAACTCCTATCTAGTAAACTGCGGGAAGATTGGTTGAAATAGAGGTTATTGAGGCATATTAACAAACATAAACAAGGCAAAACTTAAGTTCTTACATTTCATAAAGTTTGGACAGATATGAAATCCCAATTTTTACCAACAACCAGTAAGAATAGCTTAGAAGCACATCTATTATTAATAGAAGAGGAAGCTCAATTATGTAAGAAGAAGTGATTGAATATCAAGGTAAAAAAAATGCAAAAAAGAGGTCAATCGGGCTTCATATATATAATATCTAATATTTTGAATAGAAAATTTAGAATCAGATAAGGATTTTGAATATAGAATATTAGCTTGTTTACTGAAATAAGGATTTTGAATAGAAAATATTAGATTGTTTAATTAGATAAAAATTTTGAACGTAATTAACAAATAAGGGTAGATTTGGTAGATAAAATAAGATAGTTAAAACAAATATGTTGATTCTTATCAGAATTAAGCATTCAGTTACAATTCTTGTGCTGAAAAAAATACACACAAATTTAACACCAGTTAACAAGTTCAGCAGATGAATTTTTATTTATCAAATACCCAAAACCTCTTAATGTCTAAAAAAGTTTAGTTTCAACACTTTTTTATGTTATCAAATAGACTTAGTCTTAGTTATTCACGTGCTTTGATCGTGATTTTTAAGTAATTGTATCATGTCATTTTACTTGGTTGGTGGTATAAAATTTTTTTAAAAAAACACCGGTTCGCTACTTCTTCACTTTAGCACTTAACATATTACAATAGTCTATTTCATATATGCCAGTTGCTCTTCCATGTCTACCTCTTTCATTTGCCTATTGATAATTGTTAGAAGCCATCTTCTCAATCAATTGTTGGGCATCCTTAGCGGATTTTTCCATTAAATACCTTCCTATAACTACATCTATATTAATTTTAGCAGGATAAGTTGAACCATTATAGAAAATTTGGACATGAGCCAATCAGATAATCCAAGATATGGGCATTTTCTTTGTAACTCCTTAAATCGCTCTCAAGTTTCATATAATTATTCACCATCCTTGGTGAAAACCAGTTATTTTTATTTGCAATTTTATTGGTGGAAAATATTTGTTCAAGAATGCTCATCATAAATAGCCCAAATAGCAAAATTATTAGAAGCATGTGAGTTTAGCCATACCTTTACTTTATCTCGCAGAGAAAATGGAAAAAATCTAAGTTTAATAGCATCACTGCTTATATCATTGAATTTAATTGTATCACAAATTTCCATAAAATTGGCTAAACATGCATTAGAGTCCTCTATTGAATTGCCACCAAATTTCTCCTATTAAATCATTTGAATTAGAGCAGACTTTTTTTTTGTACGAGAATCAAAGCAGACTTGATTTTAAAATTGTTTGCATTAACTGCTAGTCTTGCAATGCTAGTTTGTGCTCCAAAAGTATCCAGTAGAACAAAGTTCCTCAGAGCATGTTGATTCCAATTTACTTGTCCTTGGGATTGTTAGACCGAAGTTTCACCAACCCTTTCCTCCAATTGATTAGTTTGTTCTAGTGCAAGTTGTCTTACTTTCCTTACTGTTCTTTCAATCTCAAGATCTAACAGAACTACAACTTGAAGTGACCGGTGCATACACTACAAAACATCAAAATTAGGGAATCGACTAAAACTAAAATTAACATAGCAAATAAATAGAAAATTCTCAAATACAAAAAATTTAAATTAATAAAACTTACATTTGCCTTAATATTGAATTATTCCTCGGCAACGACATTCCAAACTGGACTTGAATTCAAGTTTTCAAGTAATAAAACCTAATTATCCAAGTAAGTAAACCTAAATACCCATTTTTCTGCAAGTATACATGTCGACTAATAGGACAGGATAAATTAGGGTCAATTCCACAGGAAATAATTTCTATTACTAGAACTAATCACTTGCTCTATTATCTAAATAATTCAAAAACCTTAACTAGAATATAATAAAGTACTCCTATAGCAAATAATTCTAAATAGCAATTGAGTAATTAATTAAGTGATAATTCAAAAAATTAACCCCTAGGATTTGTAGTCCCTTGCTTATTTGGACATGAATTAACTTGGTTAAATCTGTCATAATTTTACTACTTGTTAAGGATTTAATTTCCAAAATTTATTGGACACTATTTCACATATGAACAACATTCTTGTACCTAACCTCGCCTATAACAATGATTAAAGAACTAAGCATAAGTTCATAAAGATCTATAAAATTATCAAATAATCCACCTAAATGCATTTTCTATAATTGTGAATTTAATATATAGGTTTCAAGAATCTACATCTACATGTTGTTAACCAATTATCATTGCTCAACAATAGCTTAAGTGATTTGTAATTGGTAATCAATCAACTACAAAGGTAAAAGCAGATTCAAGAACTAACAAGTACCAACCATAATAAATCACCAATAGTTCATTCAATATCTCAAAACAAGTTCATACTTAACCGTAGATACAAAAGTCTTAGCCTTGCATCATTTTAAGGAAAACATGAGCCGAAATACAACCATAAACTTCCATAAAGAGTACTACAAGAGGAAGGGTAAAACATTAAAGTCACAATACTTGTTGAAGGAAGTTGTGTGCCTCAATCTCTTGTCATCCACTCGAAACTTTACTTGAAACACAAAAGATCTTCACAAGCTATGGTTGCTAGTTTCTCTCCGTCTTCAAGACATAGAACAAGACTTAGCTAAGGTTTTTTTCTTGTAGAGTTGGCTGCTAGAGTTTTGCAAGAAAGAAATCCATTTCTCCTCAAAAGCCCCCTTAAGAATCACTAACCTCCAAATTTATAGAGAGGCAACAGTGCTGCAAAAATAGAGATTAAATGGTGAACAATAAACCCTTAAAAAAGGTGTCTAAAAATTCGGCTGCCATAAGAACCGGTGGTGACCAAATCATAGCCGGTGTCGGTTTTGCTCAAGCTATTCTTTTTGGTTCAGTTTTTGGTTTCAATTGTCTGTGTAGCTAGCCTTGAAGACTTTTCAGTTGGCCCCGGTTAGCTTCATAGATTTTTTGCACTTCTTTTCTTCGAGCTTTGTAATTGAACTTGGACCAGCTTTTTTGGAACTTCAAAGACATCGACAATCAATTTTTATTCCTCTTAAATTTCATCCAATAATCTTCAAATTCCATTGCAAATGATCCGCATTTCTTGAATACCTATAAAGCAAGATTAAATCACCATTTACTGTGTAGAATTACAGCTTTCTTAAGAGAAACCAACTCATGCAATATCACACTATATACTAGTAAAAAAACACTTCTAAAACTTTCTAAAACACACCAAAAACACACTTTACCCTACTAAAAGAGGCAAACTAAACCGACCGATTCTCTTTATAATCATTTAATATATTCCTTATTTCTCTAATAGCTCCTTAAGGTATTCTTAAACCACCCCCCAAGGGGGAGAGCGAAGCGAGGGGGTAACGTTCCTTTCTACTCTTCTTAGAGTTATGAGCTACTCCTCTTATGAGTTCCTCTTCTTCTTTATCTTCCTCTTGCTATAGTGTTGCTTACAGCTTTTATAGTCCTAGAAGAGTTAGTAGACCTCTTTTGTAGCTCTTTCTTTTCTCTTTATAGTTTTCTTTCGTAATCAATAATTAGGGTTTGCACATTAGTATGCTAATAAAGGTCCCTAGCCCTACTGAGCAGATTCTGAAATGCCGCTTTACGAGGGCCTCAGATCAGCTATTCTCACCTCCTGGTACTGCTTGAACTCTTAACTTCAAATCCGATTTATAAGGCCGCTAGAGAGCTCTGGGAGAGCTCTTTAGCACTTGCCTTGAGTGTCAGAATCTCTTTAAACAAACATGAGCTAGACTGGAGAGTAAGGAAGGAAGTCTTAGGTAAGGCTTCCGACTGAGTCAAATATTGAAACCACTCTTCATACCATGTACTAATGATTGTCCTCCTAGATTGGGGAGTATATCTATTTCCCAGCGACTAGGGATGCAAAAAAGATTAGATATTTGACATGTAAGCTATATTGCTAATCTTATTGGCATTCTGCAAATCACAAATTTACCATCTGAATATGTATCTATAATTTTTTTTAATATTTATGGTTCCAAATATTTGTAATTAATGAATAAAAAATGTGAATATATGATCCCTATTTGAAAACTAAGAGATAACTTGCAATCTAGGCTGGATGAATTCACTATTTTTTTTCTTTTTTTTTAATTTAATAGGGATGCCATCCCTTAATTTATTTATAACCGAAAAAAATACAGCGATTTAGAGGGGAGCCAAACCTAACCTCTGTTAAAGGAAAAGAAACATGTAATGATAAAAATAAAAATAAAACGCACATATGAAGGAATTCTAAAGACATAAGAGATCAATCAAAAGAAATCATCCACATGAGGGTGCTCCACATTTGTGTGACTGCGAGTGAGCATGGGAATTTGGTTTAACATCTTGACTTGTTTTGCATTGTTTTACCTTTTTTTGAAAGCTGTTTTCTCGATTTTTTTGAAATCACTTGGGTAAATTGCTCTTGAACTAGGTTCTGGTCTTGATTTTTGTTTTTTTGGCGTTGTGAATCATCATCTTCTTCTTCATTTTTGTCGTCATTGCATGTTATACTTGAACGAATAAAAATCATTTGATGTGGTCGGGGAACCGTACCATGTAATTTCTCCCATTTAATCTCTTCAAACACATCTTTAAATTGTGGCACTAGATTTTGAGGCAAAGAGGATTTCGTTTCTGTTCTTGTACTTGTACTTATAGCCACAAGGGTTGGGTCTCCACCTGACACTATATCACGTGGGTCATGAACTTGGTCTATCTTCGAGAACGAACCGTTTGCCACAGCAGACGTAATTCCATTAACTTTCTGTGAGTAGTCGGTAGCCTCCATCGCCTTATCTTTCTATGCAGCTTCTGTGAATGTGCCATTAGCTAGATGAATGGAATGGTCATCATCAGACCCCGGATCAGTGAATTTTCCCTCCTCGAGTGGATTCGAAGTCGAAATCTGCAATCCAGCATCTGCTCCATCCTCCGGCACCAACGCCATAGATGAATTAGGTGGAGGAGGCAGCACCTCATCCACTGCCTGCGTTTCCACAGTAGCAGGTTCCGGGATATTTCCCAGATCCGCAACTTCCTTTTCTGTGCTCCGTACGTGATCCACGGCAACAACAGGCTGTACGGGCGTGCCACTCTCTGCCATCAGATTTTGCGACGCCTCCTTGTCTTGAACCTCAACCCACTATTTGGAGTCAAGACCAACTCGAGGAGGATGCCCAGGTTCTTGCATCTCTCCTCCTGTCTTTTTTGTCCGCAATGACGGATTCAGTACATGGCATTCATCCACCATATGTCCCTGGCGATATCAATGAGAGCAGTATCTAGGGATGATCTCTGGTACAAGCTCCTGCCAAAAGCCTTCGTGCGTACCATTTCCAATCCAAATTCTCGAAGGCCGCGGCTTCAATAAGTCAACTTCAACACAGACCCTTGCAACGCTTGGTCTAGAAACGGCCACAGTCGCTGCATCAATTAGCAATGGAATGCTGAGCACTCTCACAACTTGAAACAGTGCCTCCTTGTGGAACAAATGTAATGGAAGTTTAGACAGTTGAAAACACATAGGAACTACTGACGGTTCTCGATCAACATGGAAAGTGGGCGACCATTTGAAGACTCGCATAGGGGATCCATGGACATACTAGATCCCCCGAGACCAACATCTATGAAAATCAGCTTCATTATGAAAACGTAACAACACATGTCGTGGGCCGAGCAGCCCAACCGTGACTGCCTTGCGGAAATCCAGCTTGAGAAGAAAAGTTCTAATGTCCTCCAGTTTTGGCCGCCCCCTGGAGAACTTGCCCACTAGCGCAAATCTGTAAGGAGCCGCCAATTTGTCTAAGGCATCTTGTGAGAACAAAATAGCAGGTTCACCCTTGTGCATGGATGGAGTGGCCTGGACAGAAAGTGACGGTGTGGAAGATTTATCCGAGAATAGATCAGCAAACGACTTCCGAAGAAAGATTGGAGAATGCGGAACTTGCCCCCCAGCAGGTGGCTGGAGGGCTGCCATGTGTGGGACCAAACAATGATGCTAGTTCTCAAAGGACATAATTCCCTTGAACTTAGTTTGAAAGAGGCAAATTATCAAACAACTGGTGGATTATAATAACCTTTATTAATTTGCATTAGTTCTAAAGAAAGTAGCCCCAAAATATTTGCAGCAAATTAACTAAATCTAGTGCTCCAAGCTCCAGATGTTCAAAATACAACAAATACCCAACCAAGAAGATTAATGAGATAAAAGGAAAAACTTTACCAAAATTTCTGCACCTAATCGTTGGAAGTAGAGCTTTTCCAAGACTTGCGTTTGATGATTTCATCTAGGTTTGCGGAAACGGTTTCAAAGGAGAAGCATCTTCATTAGACTTTAAAGTTTTCTTGAATGAATTCACTAAGTAATACTTAAAAGAACAAAAATCAAACCAAGCACAAATAAATCTACAAATGTTAAGAGCAAAGTATTTCCTCTTAAATTTGAGCATGAAAAGAATAGATAGATCAACATCAATAAAAAATCACAAAAGAAACAAAAAATAAAGAATAAAGGGCACAGACTCTATAATCCAGCTTTGCCTAATTAATCAAAGAAAAATTATAAAATAAAGGGCATCATTCTTCGTTAATAGTTTGTTGAAAGAGCACTAGACTATCATAAGTTTCATTTTCAAAATTGATAGCCATATAGATATCCCATGCTATTTCCTCTATATATATATTGCCTCCACCCAAAATTGATACCACTAGCCATATATGAGAAAGTCAAAGGCGAGGATGGAGCCATGTAAAATTGAATGCGGGCAATTGTCCTTCCCTTTTCACTCTCAACTTCCAAAAAATATTCTTAGAGTAGTGTAAAATTCAGGTAAATTTGACTCTTGTCTCATCCCCTAAAATAAAAGAAATGGAGGGCAAACATGTAAAAACAAACATATATTTGCTTACTAGCATTATTCCCAAGAGAAAATGAAGTGTCCAATTGTCTTTTACACACTAGTAAAAGTCAAATGTTAGTAAATAAATTAAGAATAAATCATTCATACATCATCAGTATAAAATCATTTTTACACTAACTGTTCACCATATTATATGACATCACCTGTGCAGCCTTTTGGCAAGTTCTACTCATAATAAAAAGTAAGTACATCAAATAGATCTCGTCATTGATTCTTTTCAACCCACAGTTCTTTTTATTTTTTATTTTTGGCAAACCCTGTACACAGGAATGGTGTGAGAGCTCGAAAATTTTCATGTCTTATTTAAAACTTAGCGCATGTTACATTTTCCCTTTTGTGTTATTGATTGACTTATATGTCTAATTGCCCCTTTCAATAAACAAATGAATCAATATACCTTAGGAAAATTGTATCACGTACACCATAAAACGTTAGTATTAATTAGCATTTGCTGTGGTGGTAGCATGACAAAAAAAAAAAACCACATGAAATTAAGCATGCATGACAAGTGTCCTTACACTTTTCCCTTACATGCATTGCTCCTACCCATTTAAAAGAGTCTTCAAAGCTTCAATCACCAAACCACAAACAAACTTCGACCTTAATCCCTCAAGGAGGCCGAGAGATAGAGAGGAATAAAACCACAATCTCACCTTTTCCTTTTCTGCCAAGAACCGAGAGAAAACACAAAAGAACCAGCCAGCACCCTTCCTCTTCTTCAACCTTGAGCTTCAACCAATAACAAGGAAATCACAACTCCTCTTAGCTAAGTGAACCAGGTGAGAAAGCAAGAATTTCTAGCCCAAAAACTGTGAGGAACAAGAGGTAAAACTGCTTAGTTTCCCTTAATAGCCTGCTACTTTGGTTGGTTCCTTACTGTCATAGGTTGAGCGAACATCAAGAAAAGAAGAGATTCGCCGAGGAAAAGTTCATCAAAGCTGGAAAATTTTGCTTCAGTTGCTGAATGATGCCCGATGATGTTATGCTGCAAACTCTTGGTTGTTTCTCCTCAAAAACCTATTAGATTATGTTTACATGCATTATACTTACTTTCTAGTTTACATATCTTGACATGCATGTAGTTTTTAACTTGAAACAAAGTCTGACAAGAGTAGATTATAAAGAAATTTTTGCTGGAATTCTTGATATGATGATGCATAATTGCCGATGGAGCAAGCTGGAAATTTTCAGTTTTCTTGCAAAATGTTTTGCTGAACCTGGCTAAAACTTATTTTATGCACCATCTAATGCTTTAATCTAGCCAATCAAGTGATGTTTACCGAATTAAAGACAAGAAAAGATCGACTTTTGGAAGAAACGTCAAAGCTTGAATTTTCTGGACAAAGTGTTGCATGAACCGGAGAGGATAAAGCTGCAAATTTGGTTCTTTTCTTCAAAAAATTTTGCTGGATTTTGTCTAAATGTACTTTATACACCTCCTATCCCTCTCTTTATGACATGCATGTACTGTTTTGCTTGAGTCCAAGTGAGATAAGTGTTAATTTTTGAAGGAACCTTGCTGAAATTTCTGTTTATGATTGATGCTTAAAGACCGATGGAATAGAGCTGAGAATTTGCAGCTTTTAACTCCAAAATTTTGTTGGTTTTGGTCAAGAACTCATTTCATCTACTATTTACTTTTTTTTAATCTAAATATGTGGCATTTGTCGAGTTAAAAGGAAGAAAAGACTGATTTTTGGAGGAAACAATAAAGCTGGATATTTTGTTTGAACCGTGGAGATTAAGCTCCATTTCTTCTAATTTTGTTCCAGAAATTTGTTGAATTTATCAAGAATTCATTTCCTATGTCGTTTACTTTGTTTATTCTGACATGCATGAAAAGTATAGTTAGATTAAAGTAAGAAACCTGTGATTTTTGGAAGAACTTGAGTTGAAAAGTTTTATTGGCTGAAGAACTTGAAACTTACGATTTTTGCTACATTTCGATGGAGAAATTTAACATGCATGTGAAGGATTAGACTTCATTTCATTAGTTTAAAGTGTTGCATGTTAAGTTTTGAGCCAAAGGGGAGGAATTTTGTTGAAAAAAATGCTAAACTTTGGTGGAAAATTTCCAGGTTAAACCAAGACCATAAAGTTGATTTTCCTCTCTTTAAATTTTCAATTTTGATAGGTTTTATATGGAAATTTTGTTGTACATACAAAATGTTTTCTTTGTTTTGAGATATATACTGAAATTACTTGATTTGAGGTGCTTAATCAAAACTTACAATAGTTGTACATTTTAAGAAAGTTGGGGTTATTTCATTATTATACAAAGTTTAATAAAATACTAAACGTTAAACCATAAATCAAAACCCATAATTTTGGGAGTTAGATAAGTTAAGCTCCATAGTAGATTAACAAATAAAGAATACGCCACCTAGTATATCAGAGTAAAATTTAAAGATAATTTAATAATTCCAAATCCTTATGTTGAATTTTAGGAATCGAATTTAGCCAAGAACCCCACCCCAAAGACAATGCACGAATTGAACATCTCAGTGAGTGCTCCTAATGTTATCTATGATTAATTGATTTTGATTGACACTTGGTGTGTACTTGACTGGTTTTGATTTTTTGAATTAAATGAAGGGTTTGGATGCCTTTTGAATCAATTAAATGTGCAAAAGTATTGTTTCAGGAAGGGGTGTGCTTTATCACCTTTTTCCAAGTAAAAATTGAAAAGTTATTGTTCCGTAGTTATACTACTTAACTACTTTCGCATGTATTGTAGGCCAGGTGCGTACTTTACCGCATCAGCTGAATTGGGCCCTAAAACTCATCGCCAGTTGACCTATTCAAGTCGGCAACGGGCTTGGTCAGGTAGGTTGGCAGCCTTGGATGCCGCAACCTAGTTGACCCATGGGAGAGTTGTGGGCTTCTAGGTGTCTGAAATCGTGGTATACTCGAGTATTATTTTGTAGTATGCTGATTATTGAAACGAGTACTAATTGAAGGGGATTGTTTACTATGTTGGAGGATATAAGGGGTGATTGGCAGAGTGTGCAGTGATATCGAATTGGCTTCTATAGTGATCTTGCATCCTTTTAATGAATTGTGTTATTTTATTTCAAAAGTTGCTATTGAGACTTGGATTTTGTTTTGCTATTATAAGATTGATATTGTGGTTGACAAATGATTGTTTGTTTTCTTATTGCCTACTTGGAACTTCACTGGGTGTAAACTCAACACTTTAGTGTTTTTCTTACGGGATATGAGGGCGAAAGAAGACGTGATAGCAATAGCTTGAACCTAAAGTCCCTATTTTGTATTTATTGTAGACAATCTTGTACTATGGGAATAATTCTGACTTTGATCCTGTTGGTTCATATATAACTATGAATGTTATGTTCGAATTGATGGAGTAAATATTACTTTGGGAGTGTGTTGTAGTGAGTCCTGACGAGAGTCAAACAGGCTGTGAGAACCCAAAAATTTTCTTAATTTCTAGGCATTATTTTTCTTTCTTTGCACACGTTTTCTATATTTTCGTTATTATATTTATTTTGGTGATATTTTTATAAGTAAATATAGTTTTTTAAAACATTTTTCTAGTATAAGTAAGCTCATGAGATATTTGAAGTGTACGGTGGACGTGGGACCCTCTAGTGCGTTAAGTGCGGTTAATTCGACCAATTAGGTTAAGTTTTGCATAAAGGGATTAATTTACTAGGTGTTGAGAGATAATTAGAGGTTACCTAGATGGATTAGTATTAGAGAGACAAAGGGATAGCTATAAACCAAAAAGGTGACAAGTGTCACTTTGTGATTAAAGGTTGGACTTTGACTAATTTCTTTCACCTTTACTAAACATGAATTTTGACCAATTTCATCTTAATTTTTGTTTCTCTTGGCCGACCAACATAGAGAGAAAAGAGAGAAAATCCCTCAACTTTTGCCTACTATTCCCTTGCTTAATCTCTTGATCCAACCATTTAAACTTCAAATCACTCCATAAAAACCCCTAACTAAGTAGTATTGAGGTAGTTGGTGGAGTTGTTTTGGAAGAAAGAGACCTAAGCTACTACCTTTTGGGAGGTATCAAGGTATGGTGTGTAAAGATTCATTGTTTGTTTCCAATAATGGCTAATTCATGACTTGTGGTGGCTAGTTATGTGATTTTATGGATTAGAGTGAAGTTAGCTAAATTTCTGATTTTTGTGAGAATTTTTCTGTTTTCCTATGATGGATATGGTTGGGTTGAATTGATGGCTCTAAATGGTGTTAAATAGACCTCTTGTGCGTTAATTGCGGTTATTTGCGAAAAATTCCAGCTTTGATGTGTAAATTTCAGCTTTAGGGTTTTAATTTGACCATGATTGGGGGTAGTTTTGGAGCTACCAATTGGTTGTAACTTAAGGGTGTTTCATAGACTATGATTTGTATGTGCAATGGTGATTGTTTGTTATGAAATTTGGTGGTTAATGGTAGCATGGTGAAGTACGGAAATCTAGGGGAAGTGCTGCTGAAATTTTCGCAGGGCCTTGAGCAGTCTTGGGGAATCTACTATATCTTGATGTAGAAAAATTGGAATTGAGTTCCGTTTGTTGCGTTTTAAATTAGATTCATAGGGCTATAAACCGTGTAAATTTCAGACCCTGTTTCTGTCTGTGCAATTTATGGTGATTTTTCAAAGTTGACTGAAATATTGTACCTGTTCTGTCTTTCACTGGATAAAGCAGCAACTTGAGGCTTGAATTTGACTGACTTGCGTTCTGAATCTTACGATGGTGTTTTCTGGAAAGTTATAGCCCTTTGAATATTTTCTAATGGTATAAATTTTATTAATTTTGGACTTACAAAACTTGAGATATGATTTTTCATATAGGGTTGCGCGAAACTGAAAAATCCTGTTTTCCTAGTATTGATCTCACTTTCATTTTCTACTTCAAATTTGGGGTTGGTCAATCATTATAAGTAGGGTTTTGAGGTTGTTCATGCCTTTAGGACTAATTGTTATTTTTTCACTCCAAAGTCACCTCTTCGCTTTACATTAATGGTTCATTTGGATAGGCACCTGACTTGTAATCGAGTTTTACTTGCGAATTCCATTTATTAGGTCTTAGAGTCCAGTCTTAAGTGTTTGCCCTTGATTGTTCTAGAAGGTGTCGGCGAGTAAAACCACACTTGGGAAGGAGATTTTTGAAATTATCCTTGTTTGATCTGGTGAGTGCACCATTCCCCTGAATTATTGTTAAACTGGTTTTCTGTACTTGCAAATTGCTATTTGAATGTCTTTCCTGACTGTTTATCTTGTATGAGGCGAGGGTGTACTTTATCACACTCGTTCTCTTGCCTGTACTGAACGAACTGGAATCTATTACTTGTACTTATTATGTACTTGAACTTGTTACTTGCACTTGTTATGAGATCATGTGGAAGTGTGTCCAACGATCTTCCTGTTAAACTTGAACTCAACCTCATGGGGAGTTAATTAAATCGAGTTAGCAAGGGCTTGCTCGAGATAATTGACAATCCATGGGTACCTGTTCCTGGGGAATCTTTGGGTATTGAGACTCTTGATTCCGGTATACTCGAGTATTACCATTCCCGTTCCTGTTTGGCGTTCAGGCCCGATAAGGGGTATGTTTGGTGAATGGGATTTTGGCGTTAAAGTGGTGTTCTACTGGATTGGTTTCTTTATTTGAACGTTGACGGAGGGTCAACGAGGCTGGATCAAGTATTGCAACGGGGATTTGGCTCCTGAGAGCCATCTGTATCCTTTAAATTGTGATGTTCGTTCATTTCTTTTACGTGATGTGTATATGTGTCCTATAAGTGTTTTCTCATGATTTCTACTGTTATATTTTTGGTACCTCATTGAGCTTCTAGCTCATCCCGTTCCATTATCCTTGTTTTCCTTTAAGGGAATCACCTTTTAGAGACTATCATGTTTTGAAGTATGAGTTGAGCTAATTTTAATATTCTTTTGTATAGCTTCTCGATGGTTGGAAAACCTTAAATGTATTTTAATCAAACAATTTCCTTTTGAATTGTAAATTTGCAACCATGTATATATAAAAGTGTTTAACCATGTTCATGAGTTGATTTGGTTTGAAAATGTTCTTTTCTAGGGTTATATAAAGTTGTTGTGCTTGTTTAGATTTTTGGACAGTGAGTGTTATATTCTCGAAGTTCTTTTGTGCGGTTGGTAGGGTTTACATTTGTTTCGGATCCGTAGTTCCGGCGAGAGTTGGGCAGGCGGTCCGCCGAATCCTTTGGTTTGCCTTAGGGGGAGGTAGGGCTATCACACAGGCAGTCAGCTAAACCCTAGGATACGCCTTAAGATGAGGTGGGGCCGTTATAGATGGGATACTAGTCCAAATTTTATTAATAATAAAAAAATACAAAAGCGATGGACTTAATACCTTACCTCCAAGAGTACATGAATAGTTAAAAGCAATGCGAGGGAAGACCAAATCTATCTAAATTAAAGTTCTCCCTAACTAGCTGAGGAAGATTCATCAACATATTCTGCAATTGTACAGAGCCGATTATATAGTAATAAATCACTTGGAGTGCAGAGCCGATTATATAGTAATAAATCACTTGGAGTATTCTAAGGGTCAAATTGACAGGGTCGGGTTAATTTTTTCTACTTTAATTGTTATAGAATATAATAAAATTCAAATTCAAGGTCGGGTTAATTTTTTCTACTTTAATTGTTATAGAATATAATAAAATTCATATTCAAAAGGTTTGTAATCTCTAATTAAGAAATAGAATAATTGATCCAGTCGAATAAAATAAAGTTGAGAAAACAACAGGCAAGAGATTAGCGTTTTAGATTTTGATCCAGAACTTAAATTAATTGTCTAGTTATTTTCTTAACATGCCAAGAACATATCACAAGTATTCAAATAAACTTTTTAAGATATTAAGTGATTTAAATTACATCATACAAACCCCTAGTGTTTAGGTTAAGTATGTTTATTTATTTAATACCCGAAGTTCAATACGAACCTTAAGAGTATGTCTATAGTGACCAAGTACAAACATGTCTTTGATTCTTACTTGCACGTCTCTTAATCTCAATCTCTCAAGGACAAGTTATAAAAGATGAACTAAAGCTATAGCAACCCAAATGTTTTTTTCACATCTAGAAACAGCCTAAATAGCACCTATTTATTGTGAGAACCTGAAAAATTTTCTTATTTTTATCAAATATTATTGGCTTATTTAAAAATTTATTCACTCATTTTTTCTGAATTATTTATTTCGACCATTTTAAATCCATCTATACGCAACAATGTCTCTTTATGTTTTTTTAAAGCATTTAGTTGGAAAATTTACTTTTCGAAAACTCGTTTAGTTAGGAACAACGAGTACACGTTTTTCGAGACTATATTTGAATTGAGAGTGTATTAATTTTGGAGAATTAAGAATGATCAATAATAGACCAAGAAAAGTTAATTGAGAGATTAGATGTGAGTGAGTTAAATTTAAGCTGATACTGGTCGCTCGTCGATAGTTTCCGAAAGACACGCTGATACAAAATAATTGAAGATTTAAGGAATTAATACTAAACTCATGAGAGGACTTATGTTTTTACTTCTAAAATAGTTATTTTTATGTTTAAGTACTCAAGTATTAGTTAGTAATACTATCGTTGTGAGAATTTTTTAGAAATTTCACTCTATCGCGCACAAATCGAAAGTACGCGTTTTCGCGTGCGATATTAATTGAGGGACTTTGGACATTTATTTTTAAACTATTAAGAGTGAATAAAAATAGTGTTAATGGAAGTGCATTAGAGGTTTAGTGCACAAGTAAAACAAATTCGAGAGGAAACGGGCACGAAACGTGCGCGTGTGCGCACTATTGGAGTAATTTTGGCCACAAACTCTTAGGCTTCCCAAGGAAGCCTCACCCATCAGCAAGGTTTCTTTCCTTTATCTTCTAGCTGCCGAACCTCCCAAGGAAGAGGAAGACCAAAAAGCTTCATCATTTCACTTCACAATCTTGCACCAAATCATCTCAAATTCCAACCACACCTTGCAAATAACTTGGAGATCATCTTGCGTTAGGAGAAGAGCTTCATTCTCACGGTTTTCTTGGAGCTCAAAGGACCAAAAATTTCTGAGTTCATCATGTAAGGAGGTAGGTAATCATCCAACCCTTGAATCTTAGCTTTTGTAAGTTAGATTACACTTAGAAACTTGTAGTTTCATGTGGGTAGCTTTGGATTGTTGAAAATCATGTGAGTGGGCTCTATGAAATCCCACAATGGACTTGATGATCTGATTTGATGAGTTTGGATGTTATTTGTATTGATTAAGTATTAATTTAGTAGAGATAAGTGGAAAAAGTGAAAAGAAGATCAAAGGAAAGTTGAAAACTAGAATGGTCGGTTCTGCCTTGTTCTTGCCGCATCCCTTGGTAAAATTTTTTGTAGGTAAATTGCATTGATTTTGATGTAGATATGTTGTATAGGTTGTGTGGAAAGTTTCCACAAAAAATTATTTGATTTGGTTGGTCAAAATTTCAATTTTCGAAATGGTTTCAAAACTGGAAAACGTGTACAGAAGTGCTATGGCAGCGAACTTTGAACAATTATAACTCTTTGCTCCGATGTCAAAATCGAGTGCTGTTTGTGGCATTAGAAACAAGATACATCTAGTTTTCTAAAGGTATAAAAGCATCCCATTATTCGACTTGAGTGAACTGTAAGTCCCAAAGACAACCAAGAGGGGGGTGAATTGGGTTGATTAAAATCCTAACCAAATTTATGCACTTTTTCTTTAATAAAAATTTACATTCTTTTCTAGTAATGATTAACCAAGTAGATTAGAAGACAGGAGCAGTATTGATCAGAAAAATAAGTATAGAAAAGCAATGAGAATTTTATTAAACAGAAAAGTAAAATAGGGAATCAAACCAGGTGTCTACCAAGCTATCCTCAAACTTGAAGACCAAACACTAGGAAGAGCAACTTCTCTTTGATGAAAGAAGATCAACTAGATGTACAATGGAGGGAGCACTTCCTCCTCGCCCTAAGTCTCACTTAGTCAAGCCAAGGAGTTTTACAACAATTCTAGTTAACCCTCAACAACCTACACTTGAAAG
This sequence comes from Coffea arabica, assembly GCF_036785885.1. Taxonomy (NCBI): domain Eukaryota; kingdom Viridiplantae; phylum Streptophyta; class Magnoliopsida; order Gentianales; family Rubiaceae; genus Coffea; species Coffea arabica. Next base: position 44,206,734 of record NC_092329.1, read on the forward strand.
ATCACTCACCCAATTAAGAACTATTTTATACAAATGAGGCAACCTTCACCAAGGTTTTACCACTCCAAGTGATAGGTTCACCTTCACCAAGGTTTTCACTTGAGCAACCTCACAACCCAACTTTCCCAACCCCTTATACAACCAACAAAGAATCTTTCTACTCAAAAATCTCACTTGTAAGCTTGTATTTTGTGTTGGGAAAAGTCCCTTGTCTTCTTGTGCTTTGGGGTGTTTATAGAAGGTGAGAAATGGCTTCAAAAGGCTCTCCAACGGTCAAATATTAAATGCTGTCAAAACTAGCCGTTGGCCTGTCGGACGTCCGAGACCTCCTGTCGGACGTCCGAACCCTGCGTCCAAACCACCTGTCGGACGTCCGAACCCTGCGTCCGAACGTAGGCAGAGAGTCATCAAATCTTTGCGAAATTTCTCGGACGTCCGATGCGATCGATGTGCGTCCGAGGCGTGCGTCCGATCCTTCCGGACGTCCGATGCTTCCTCACGAGCGTCCGACAGAGTTTCCTTCTTGATGTTCTTCATTCTTTCGGACGTCCGATAGCGTCCGACATGAGTGCCCTGTTTTTGCTTCTTCTTTTATGCCACAAGAATCTGTTCTAACAAATTACTCACATAAAAACATTAGCCCAAATCTACATTTTGGTTTGTTAATCATCAAAACCAAGGATTGATCGACCAAGGTCAACAATCTCCCCCTTTTTGATGATGACAAACAAAATGAAGATTTCTTTTATCAAATAAGTTCAAATAAAGCTCCCCCTTAGAAAGTGCCAACATACAAAGAAATTTCAAGCTAAGAAGTTTTACAATCACTCAGAAAATCTTCAACAAAGCTACACTAAAGATCCTTTCAACCACAAAAGAAATGCTCAACAGAAATTCACACCACTTTAATACAAATCTGCTTTGGACACTATTTTCTAACTAAAATATCTCTTGAGAACTTGTAAACAAAGTGGGCAAAAGTCCCTTGTCTTCTTGTGCTTTGGGGTGTTTATAGAAGGTGAGAAATGGCTTCAAAAGGCTCTCCAACGGTCAAATATTAAATGCTGTCAAAACTAGCCGTTGGCCTGTCGGACGTCCGAGACCTCCTGTCGGACGTCCGAACCCTGCGTCCAAACCACCTGTCGGACGTCCGAACCCTGCGTCCGAACGTAGGCAGAGAGTCATCAAATCTTTGCGAAATTTCTCGGACGTCCGATGCGATCGATGTGCGTCCGAGGCGTGCGTCCGATCCTTCTGGACGTCCGATGCTTCCTCACGAGCGTCCGACAGAGTTTCCTTCTTGATGTTCTTCATTCTTTCGGACGTCCGATAGCGTCCGACATGAGTGCCCTGTTTTTGCTTCTTCTTTTATGCCACAAGAATCTGTTCTAACAAATTACTCACATAAAAACATTAGCCCAAATCTACATTTTGGTTTGTTAATCATCAAAACCAAGGATTGATCGACCAAGGTCAACAATCTCCCCCTTTTTGATGATGACAAACAAAATGAAGATTTCTTTTATCAAATAAGTTCAAATAAAGCTCCCCCTTAGAAAGTGCCAACATACAAAGAAATTTCAATAAATCCTACTCCCCCTTTTGGCATCAATCAAAAACAAACTCCCCCTTTATTTTTCAAATCAATACCATATTGAATATCAAAATTTTCAATTGTACTTACAACCATATAGCACTTCTTGGATCAAATCATCATGATGTGCCTAAATATGAGAAATTTCATTTGGTACCCTTTCTTTATAGGGTCCTTGGGAGTTAATACGACATGATCTAGCAATCCACATGAATTTCATGCCTTTTCTCATATTTTTCTTTACATAGCAATCATTTTACATATGTTCAAATTTGCAACAAAAGTTACACATGATAGAAGTATTTTGCACATAGGTGGATTTAATGCAACTAATTTTCTTACTTCTTATGATAGCAAACTTATTTGTGCCTTGAAAAGATTTGCTTTCTTTTGTTTGAGAAAACTTTTATTTTTCATTTTGGAGAAACTCGTTCAAGTCATTAATTCTTTTCTTTAACACATTTTGTTCCTCCAACATTTTTTCATAAAACTTTGTTTTCTCTTCTAACTTCCTTTTCAAATTATTTTTGCAATCAAAAACACTTTTTTGATATTTTAAATCATCATTTTCCATTCTCAAACATTTGTTTTCTTGAAACAGTTTGGAGTTTTCTTCCAACAAATCATTTATTTTTGTTTTCAAATATTTATTTTTAGCATAAGATTTTCTCAAACTTTTATGCATTTTAATCATAAGAATTTTCACATCATCATCTTCATTATCTTCATCACAAGAAGAGTGATAAGAATTTACCTCATCTTCTCCAACGGCCATTAGTGCCATTTGGGCCAACTCTTCTTTTTCTCTTTTTGAATTGCATTCATCCCATGTAATTTTGCAATCTCCTCTTGAGCATCTCTTGTTGAAGGTCTTCTTGGAACTTTTGATGTGAGGAGTTGTATCATTGTCCACTTCCATGAATTCATTACCCATGAAGGATGGGTTATCCCCCACTTGAGATGCTTTAAAAGCTATGCATCTCTTATACATTCTTGCATTTTCTTCCTCTTGCACTTTGAATTTCAGCTTTAATTCATAAGAGGTTAGGGTATCCACAAGAGATTCAATGGACATAGAATTTAAATCCTTTGCCTCTTCTATAGCATTTATTTTGTTTTCCCATTCTTTTGGCAAGGCATTCAAAATCTTTCTATTTTTCTCACCCAAAGAATATTCTTTTCCAAGCAATTTAAGATCTTCAATAATGTCACAAAATCTACTACACATCTTATCAACATTTTCAAGAGGATGCATTTTGAAAAATTCATATTGAGAAACAAGCAAAGATTTCTTTTGTTCTTTAATATCTTGGTTACCTTCATGAAATACACACAATTTATCCCAAATATCTTTAGCTGATTTACAACCTTTAATCCTGCTAGATTCATTTACATCTAATGCATTGTACAATATACACATGGCCTTGGCATTTAAAGAAAGGTATCTCTTGTCTTTTTCATTCAATTCTTGTCTAGTCTTTAATCTACTCAAATTGGTGGTGGAGTCAACTATTCTAGTTTCATAAGGACCATCTTCTACCACATACCATAATTCAATATAAACGGATTGTAAGAAAATCATCATTCTTTGTTTCCACATGCTAAAATGAGAACCATTAAACATAGGTGGTCTATCAATAGATTGCCCTTCTAAAAAAGAAACTTTTATGGTTGCCATGATCTTTACTCTAAGCGGTTAATCTTGATCAAAAGAGACCAAGTTCTGATACCAATTGTAATGCCCGGTGCAACCCAATGAGTACAAACAATTTCACAATGATGCACAAAGATATATCAAATTTAAGCACAATAAAGAAAACTTAATTAAAGAGAAAAGATAAGAAATGCAAACTAAATATCAATCCAATAGCCTCTTCAATTGATGGCAATGCTAACCAAGATGTACAAGTGAAGGTTCACTCCTTCCTCACCCAAAATACTCTTTGGTTGAGCCAAGGAGTTTTACAACAATTCTAGTTAACCCTCAACAACCTACACTTGAAAGATCACTCACCCAATTAAGAACTATTTTATACAAATGAGGCAACCTTCACCAAGGTTTTACCACTGCAAGTGATAGGTTCACCTTCACCAAGGTTTTCACTTGAGCAACCTCACAACCTAACTTTCCCAACCCCTTATACAACCAACAAAGAATCTTTCTACTCAAAAATGTCACTTGTAAGCTTGTATTTTGTGTTGGCAAAAGTCCCTTGTCTTCTTGTGCTTTGGGGTGTTTATAGAAGGTGAGAAATGGCTTCAAAAGGCTCTCCAACGGTCAAATATTAAATGCTGTCAAAACTAGCCGTTGGCCTGTCGGACGTCCGAGACCTCCTATCGGACGTCCGAACCCTGCGTCCAAACCACCTGTCGGACGTCCGAACCCTGCGTCCGAACGTAGGCAGAGAGTCATCAAATCTTTGCGAAATTTCTCGGACGTCCGATGCGATCGATATGCGTCCGAGGCGTGCGTCCGATCCTTCCGGACGTCCGATGCTTCCTCACGAGCGTCCGACAGAGTTTCCTTCTTGATGTTCTTCATTCTTTCGGACGTCCGATAGCGTCCGACATGAGTGCCCTGTTTTTGCTTCTTCTTTTATGCCACAAGAATCTGTTCTAACAAATTACTCACATAAAAATATTAGCCCAAATCTACATTTTGGTTTGTTAATCATCAAAACCAAGGATTGATCGACCAAGGTCAACATGAACCGTACCACCTCTTCAAATTTACCTGTCCTGTTTTGTTACTCTGCTAGAGAGTCAATGAGGTGCTGGGACTTGTTGCTTAAATTTGAGCAAGCTGTGGATAGAATTTTAAAACTATTCCTTCTGATGAATTGTAACCCTATGAATGTAGTTTCCAACACCACTAACCATGTTTAATTCCAAGTTGAATTGAGTGAACTATGGCCTAATTACAGACCTGCACCAGAGAAAGAAAACCCTAATTTTGGGCTAGCCAATGGCTTATTTTGAATTGGGACCTGTTATTTTGAAACTTTTGATGTCAATCACCTACCAAATGTATGTTGGATGTTTCTTAGACCTTTTCTTCATAAATGAACCATGTTTGAGATGATTTCATTGGCCAAACATTTGAAAACGGAAAACGGAAGCTTGAAGACAGATTTGTCTTCGGATTCCCTAGAACTTTGGTAGTTTAGTTAACTACCTTCCCTTGTGAATTTTCAAGTGAAATTTGGTAGAGGGGTATTCCTTATATGGGAGTTAAATTGTACCAATTTTGGTGTCGTTCCAAAATCGTTTTGACGTACGAAGAAGTTACCAAAGTTAAACTTTCAAATCTGGAAAATTACCTAACAGTCTCGATTTTTTGCCAACTTTGATCTGCTATATCTTGGTTCTCAAAACTCCAATTCATGTTCTGTTTGTTGTTCTTAAACTTTGATTGTAACTCTAATTGAGTTCCAAATTTTAGAGGCTAGTTCATATTCTGTGAATTTTGTCGAATTTCCAAAATTTGTCAAAAACCAACCCCAAATCTATCCGGGAAGTCCAAATCAGCAACTTGAGGCCGAAATTCGAGTATCTTCCATTTTGAATCATGGAAAAGTGTCTTCTAGAAACTTTTAGTACTCTGGAATTAGTTTCCAATGGTACAATGTTTTCTAATTTTTGACCTACTGAGAGTGAGATATGATTTTTTAAAGATCGCACCTCAAATCTGAAATTTCTGAACTTAAAGGAAATCGAGTTTTAGAACTCTCCATTTTTCCTTCGATATCACTTGATCGTTTTACACTTGATTTCAAAGATGAAAATTAGATTTCTTTGTATTATTAAAACCCCATTTTTGAGTCTCGATTTACGAGTAATTAAGGCTCATTTTCATGATATTTTCTTGGATTGTACGTGAGTGCAATCTTTCTTGATAATTGGGGGTTCTAAGTGATAGTGTGTAATAGATACCTATTGTTTATTCAGGCACTCAAGGAGATCTTCAAGAGGATCTCACAGGAGATGCCTAGACACACGATTGTGCTTGCTTCCTTATTTTATTTGGTGAGTGTCAAGTGTATGCGAACTTGATACATGCTTAACTGTTATTAATGATTGGAGGTTTTGAAAATGGAGTTGAGTGTGTACTTTACCGCACTCGTTCTCATTTAAATGAATCGTGATTGAATTGATTGAAATGGAATGAATGATTGAATTATATTGAATGGAATGAATGATTGAATTGTATTGAATGATTGAATGAATGAATTGGTATGCTATGCCTGCATACGTCGTTGGAGTGAATCTCCTCGACTCATAAATGTTAAGTGGGGAACGCCCAATTCTCACTGGCCAACTTTGGACTCGAGCCGGTATGGGTTTGGTCAGGTTTCTTGGTGAACCATGAGAAAATATAAATTTGACCTATTGAAAGGTCTTGCTTGGCATACTCGAGCAGTATCGGCTTAAACAAGCGACATGTGAGCCCGGTACAGGGGTATGTAACAGTGAAAGGGGACAGAATAAGTGAAGTTCTACGGACTATAACCTCCTAACCTACCCGATTGACGGAGTGTCAACTCGTGGAGGTTCTTGATCGTGCAAGTGGACAATAGCTCCTGAGAGCTCCTATATCCTTGAATTGTTTCTGTTTACTGCTCTCGCTTGAATTGTCGTTTACTTGAATATTATTGTTCTACTCGTTAATTGGGATTGTTACTTGGACAACGTACTTGCATGTGTGCTTTTGGCCTCACGAGCAATCGCTCATCCTGTAGATTTATTTTCCTTAATAGGAATGGATGTGGAGTGAAACTCGAAAAAACCCTTTGGATGTACTTTTGTATTAGGGTTTCGAATGTAATTGACTAGACATTTTGGCTGTTGTATATTTTGGGAATTGATGTATCTTTTGGAAACTTGATGTAAGCATTGGATAACTGATGTATTTTAAACTCGTGGTGTAAGACTTGGATATTTGATTATAGAAGCGACTTTTTTTTATTAGACTTGTATTAATTGTTATGTATCGTTAAGCTTGAATCGAATTGTCTTGAGTCCTGGCGAGAGTTGGGCAGGCGTCCCGCGGATACCCTTTGGTTCGCCTTAGGGAGAAGTGGGGGCGTCACAATTGATATCAGAGCTTAGGTTTCAGATCTTTGTAGTGTATCCTAAACATGAAGTTTAGGATGCTGGATTGTAGAACTGGTTGGGAATTTAAGTGACTGCTCGTGGGGGTGAAAATTTGAACCTAGGTTTGAATTAATGGATAATTGGAGTCTCGACCTTGTAAGAGATATGTGAGATAGTATGAGATGACCAAATCTAGTTTATTCAGTATACTTGGACACATTTAATCTTTTAATTTTAATTATAATTTATAGAAGGTAACGGTGGTATTGAACCATCTCGGGGACGCCTTCCGGTGATCCGTTATTGAGAAAGGCCTAGGAAAAATTCATTAGAGATATAATCCAACTTACTGAACTAGGATCCCATGTGATTGTTGGGGGACTTACTCGTACCCAAATAGCAGAGTGTTACGGGTGTCAATGACTAGAGATGGCTGTCCGAGGAAACGGGGGTAGTTCGAGAGGATAATCGAGAACTGAGGGTAATTGTGGATGCTTAGATTACTAGAATTCCTAAAGTGGAGACGGATGTACTTGAGGAGCAAGGAAAAGACAAAGGCTTCTAGTGAGCAGTTTCAAGAAGCTAAGAACCGGCTTGTTAGGGTGGTACATGAAATTAGAGATCGGACGGATAAGTCGATGGTTGGGTATATTATTTTGGTTGAACAAGTGAAGAATGACAAGATACTCAATAAGGGACATGAGATTAAAACTCCTAGTGCAGGAAATGAAAATGATCCTACTGAAGTAGAAGAGGTTTCTGGCTCCACCACTTACTAAACTAGTGATTCAGTCTATTTTAACGGCTTTGTCAAAGATAGACTGGGTGGTACTCGCTTAAAGGTCATTGCATTTTGTATTTTATTTCACTATGTTTCCTATCTTTTTGAAACAATTAAACGTTACTCATGAGATGTTTGACTTTATTGTTTTATGACTTCAAATCTATGATTGGGTTGTACACATTTACGATTATTTCGGTAACTTCCCTTTTATTCTTATATTTGGTTGGCATGATCAAAGTGTCACTTTTCAAACTTTATTCATGTGCACTCATTTTATATCATGCCTTTATAAATGTTAAATTTATGAGCGGTCAAAGAAGTAGAAAGGGACCGAGGGTGAGGGGTTAAGTAATCCCAAGCTTAAGGAGATGGTTAGAGAACGACTACTAGACCGAACTAAAATCCTAGAAACGAAGTAAAAAACAATCACGTAGCTACTGCTATTGACCATACGATTGATGTCCTAGTACGGTTGGTTGAGCACCAAAGCTCTAGACCAATAAACCAACCTAAAAATCAAGAAAGGTGTGAAAATGGAATGATTCTCGAAATTTGCCTATCGTTTCACAGAAAATCTAATCTCAAAATAGTAAGATTGATTTGAAAGGATACAATAAGGCACTATTGAGAGCAAGAGGTTATGATTTCTTTTCGAACAACTTTGTAGATAAGCATTGGAAAGTGAACTAAGACATGGAATTTTATATTAAGGAATAAGGTTCCCGTATCTTGTTGTGTTTGTAAATAATAATAGTAATCTCGTGGAGACTTAAAAGCTCACTCGTATTAAGTAGAGAATAGTTAAGATTTATATTTCGGGATAACCTATAAGCAAAAGAATGAAAGAGTAATATGGCTCGAGCTTCCATTATGAATAGCTATTCATTTTGATCATTTGATTTGCCTGACAGGCTAGCATTTGACTTAAACCAACTAGTAAGATGACTATTTCGGAAGAGATGCGTAAGAAAATGGACATTCTTCGAAATGAGATAGAATTTCAAAGAAAATTGGTTGACTACTGGGAAGGACGGTGGAAACAAGAATATGCAGAGAAAACTAAATTGCTACGCAAGAATGTAGAATTGGAGAAGAAATACAAAGGAAATCCTCAAACTGGTCAAGCTGTGACTTCTCATGTAACTTGTGAATATTGTGACAAGATTAACCACACTGAGGCCAAGTGCTGGAAAAAGCAAGGAAAGTATTTCAGGTGCGATAGTACCGAGTATAAGTTTTCGAATTGCCCTAGAACTCCTAACGAGAGGAAATATTCAGCTGCCAGCTAGATCTGCCACAAAGTAATCGAGTGCCAGGAGGGGGTCTAAGCGCTGGAAGTTTTATGAGTGGGGGTAGTTAACTCCACTCGAGGGATAGAAATTATAGTTTTATCCTAATCTAGACTGGCACTTTTGGAGACTCAATCTTTTGCATAAGGGAAAGTTTTTTGTTATTTTGTATCTTGGCAACTTGACACGTTTTGCTACAATCTTGTTGTTTCCCCTTTTCCTTTTGAAATGATTTGATAAACCTCTTCCAATTGGATGTAACTATTATGATCCTTATGACATATGTAAATTTACTTCGCTTCTAATTAATTTTGTGACTTACATGTATATTTAAACTTTTTTCAATACTTTTAGGTTTATAATAAGACACAAACGGTATTGGACGTGGTCGAGATTGTACTTGGTAATGGACAACCCGAAGTTTTAGAGGTGACCAGGGATCGGAATAAAAAATCGAGAGTTTAGGGTTGGAGTTGAGATCCAATGGTTGATTGCTAATTTGAGATATTAAAATTGGGAGATTTGAGTTGATGAAAGGAAATATTTAATAGATTTAATGAGCCTAATGATTAAGGGACATGACATAATAATGGGGATGGAAGTTTGAGACTATATATATAGACTATCGAGACTTCAACGATGTGACCATTAAGAACAAATATTCCGTTGCCTCACCTAAATAGGAATTTTGACCAATGGCAATGAGCCGTGGTATTATTCCAATTGAATTTAAAGTAGAACTATTACTGGTTGAGGATCCTTGAAACTGATGTGTTTAAGATCACTCCCAATTTAAGATGGGGACACTTTGAATTTTCAGTTACGCCCTTTGAATTGACTAATGCACTAGTAGCAATTATGACCTTAATGCATTTGGGTTTTAAATCGTATTTGGATTAATTTGTGGTGGTATTTATTGATGATACATCAGTATACTCTAAGGTTTGAGGAAATCACGAAAAAAACACCTGATGATAGTTTTACAAACCTTGAGAAAGCGCCAACTTTCGTTAAGTTCAATAAATGTGAATTTGATTGAAAGAAGTGGCATTTCTAGGTTATACAATATCTAAGAAATGAATTGTTATTGATTCAGCTAAAGTGGAAGTTGTTTAAGAGGAAAATTTTAGAGTTCTTAGAGTTAGCCGAATATTACCTTTGGTTTACCAAGGATTTTTCTAAGAGTGCAAAACTTGGCAAGTTATTTGGGATACTAAATGTGAGGAAGAATTTTAAAAGTGAAAAGTGTTTAACCGATGCACCCGTGTTAGCCTTACTGAACGGAGGAGGTAGTTTTGTGATTTATACAGATGCTTTAAAGGATGGTTTAAAATGTATATTAATAAACCATGATGAGGTGATTGTATATACCTCTAGAAAGTTAAAATATCACGAGAGAAAATAACCAACTCGTGGTTTGGAGGTTAGGACACCTACTGGGGAATCAAAGTTCGATTGTTAATTGAATGAATAGAAATTGTGAAATATAGATTGGAAAGTGTAAGTTAGTGATTGATTTGAAAAGCATAACTATTAAGGGGATGATATTATCTTAGATATGAATTTCGAGGACAAAATTGTTTTAAGGAGGGGAGGATGTGAGGGCCCGAAAAATTTTCTTATTTTTATAAAATATTATTGGTTTATTTAAAAATTTATTCACTCATTTTCTCCGAATTATTTATTTCGACCATTTTAAATCCATTTATATGCAACAACTTCTCTTTATGTTTTTTTAAAGGATTTTGTTGAAAAATTTACTTCTCGAAAACTCGTTTAGTTAGGAACCATGAGTACACGTTTTTCGAGACTATATTTGAATTGAAAGTGTATTAATTTTGAAAAATTAAGAATGATCAATAGTAGACCAAAAAAAGTTAATTGAGAGATTAGAGGTGAGTGAGTTAAATTTAAGCTGATACCGATCGCGCGTCGGTGGTTTCTGAAAGACGCGCTGATACAAAATAATTGAAAATTTGAGGAATTAATACTAGACTCATGAGAGCACTCATGTTTTTACTTCTAAAATAGTTTTTTTTTTGAGAGTGTAATTTTATCAGTAATATTAGTCACAATTTATTTCTTAACAAATTTTTTTTTTTAATCAAAAGCAAATATTAGTAAGGAAGAACAAGGTTACAGACGCCAATGCTCATAAACTACCATTCCCTCACAACACGGAGGGAAGGCATTCCAAGCCTATCCAGAAATAGCGCTCCGCGCGCTAAGCGGGGCAAATCCGAAACAACCATGTAGATGTCGTAGCGAGCCAGCTGACAACCCGTGTTCGCCAATACATCCGCTACCTGATTCGCCTGACGGTAAAGTGAAGAATCCGAGGGAAGAAAGAACCAAACTCCAACAACTGCTGCACCTCTGTGTGAATGCTCCATGGACAACGTACTAATCGTTTCAAAATACGGACTAATACCAGCGAGTCCAGCTCCACCTCTAAGGGACCGAACCCCCTCTGGAGACACAACTTGACCCCAAACAGCAGGGCGCGGGCCTCAGCCTGCATGCTCGAAGCCAAACCGAAACTACATGAGAACGCCAACACCATCCTCCCCCTCATCCCGAAGTACCCCCCTCCTCCACTCCAGCCAGGGTTACCCTTAGAACAACCGTCCGTGTTAAGCTTTAGACTTCCGAGGACGCACCCAACTAACCAACCTATGGGAAAACACCGTTTTCCATGTCGATATGGCCAAATAGAACTGATCCCACGACCAAGCCGGAACCCGGCAGTCCGGAAACTGAATCCTGAATAACTGAGTCATCTCGAAAAAGATTAATCGACATACCTGTGCCCCCACAATCCTCTTATCCTCGTACTTCATACCATTACGAGCCTTCCAAAGATGCCAGAATATCAACAAAGGAACAACCTGATGTATGAACCTCAAGTGCTTGCTCTGGTGCCGAACCTGCCACCAGGCTGCCATACATACGCGAAACGAAGATGTCGCGCCCCATTTTTTGATAAGAAAAATAAATGGTTTGAGAAAGATGTTTTTTGATTCAATTTTTGATTGAAAAATGATTTTTGTGAGTTGAAAAAGATATGGGTCTAATATGGGACTTAAAAAAAAGCGACGATTTGACCCAAAAAATAGTTTTAAAAAGGGTTTTGAAATGAAAAGCTTGGAGTCGCCACTTGGTAATGATTTAAGGTGTACCAAGTCACCTAAAAAATGAGTTTTAAAGTCAAGTAATAATAAACCCTTTTTAAAACGACTCCTAGTCTACGTAAAACAAAGAAAAAAGGTTCGGGAGTCACGTTTGACAAAGGGGAAGGCAAGGATAGACTCCAAGGCACCCCTTTGACCTAGCCAAGGCTAGTTGCGTGACTTAACCCTAACTTTCCTAACTTTCTACCCAGGGTATGTATTGCATATTGGATTATGCCTATATGAATGCAAAAACGAAAAAATGCAATCCTAAATTCTACGATGTCTCTCGTGAGGTTTTTGGTCCCAGACCACATGAATTGTGGCGGCCAATAAAGGGAAACCTCATAGAGGTCGATTGATGCAAATGGTGACTCAAGTGCAAGTGTGCAAGTGTATAAAGGGTTCATGTATGAAATGGTGTAAAAACAAAGTGTTTGTGTGCGCATGTGTAAAGCAAGTTCACGTGTGAATTTGGATGAAAAATCAAGGTATTAGTGTGTGAGTGTGTAAAGAAAGTGCACGTGTGAATTTGGATGAAAAATCAAGGTATTAGTGTGTGAGTGTGTAAAGAAAGTGCACGTGTGAATTTGGATGAAAAATCAAAGTATTAGTGTGTGCAAATGAATGAAGATAGAATAGTACATATATAAGTGAAACTTGAATTTCATTTGTGAAGTAAAGTAAATAAATGATAAGGAGGTAGTGAAAAAACATATGGATTTGATAAATGTGAGAGAAATGTGATTAAAAGAGTATGGAAGTGATAAAAATGAAAGTATGACCCTAGGGGAATGCAACAAGTCGGGTACGGGGGTGACGCCTAATTTTCGACTTTGATTTTCCCTCGGATTAGAAGGTAAAACTAGCGTGCTAAGGCTATCGAGTAGCCACACTCGCTCGTTTCCCTTATCAAGAGGGGATTTTCACGCAAATGAACCCTAACTAGCATGAGATGCAAGTCCTAAAGTGAAGGGGAAGGGGTTTGAGGATCGTGCCAAATGATAAAACTAGGAAAATGCGTGATATGTGGTGAACAAACAAATGATGTACTAACGAGGGAAAATCCCTAAGGGTCTAGCGTTGGACTAGCCCATTCTATGAATTCCGACTAGCGTTGGACCAGCGGAAACGATAAAAGAAGCCACAACTAGCGTTGGACTAGTGTGGTGACGTACATTCATCCATTCCATTCATCGACACTATGGAAAGCAAGTAGACATACCAAATACTCATAAACATGTAGCACGTAACATTTAGCATGCTCGACTAGATGCAAGACCCTAATAAAGCGATTAAACATTTAACACGTAGGCATGCAACCAACTAATGAACCTATTACATTCACTAAATAAAACAAAAGGGGAAGGGAAAAATGGACCAAATTGCTCGCCACAGCCCTATCTATTACAAGCCAAGAGGTGTACACATACCCCATAATGAATAACTTAAATAAAACTAAAAGTAAATGAAATAAATGCGAGGAATTAAGAAAGCAAAGTAGACATGCATATTCACGTAACACGTTGGATCACGTAGAGGAGAGACAAAAAACTAAAAGAAATTATACCTCCCCTGAATCGATACCTTAATGAAGTAAATTCACTTATCTATCCTCCAAAATAGCAAAAAGGGTCAAGGCATCACTTTAATTAACTACTAATTACTTAACAAATGAGAATTAAGCACGGAATGAAAGTTAAGCAAAATTAGTAATAAAATGGAATCACTCAAGGTATTTACAACAAATCATCTATACTCGAATAGAATTAAAGCAAAGCAAAACCCAATAATCAAGAAGGTTCTAGGATGAGGTACTAAAATTAATGACTTAAAAAAAATGAAATCAAATAATGTACACCTCTAAGATGGAAAACTACCAAAGATCCAAGTGCAAATGTTAAACAATCACTCAAACCCAAAATAACATCTTTTAGGGAATTCATGGGTCAAAGAGCAAGGAAGGGGTCAAGTAAGGGATTGAAATGCAAATGATTTAGGACTTAATTGCAGGAAATGAAAACATAATTGAGTCTTAACGAAGCAAAGAGATATGTGAATGGTCAAAGTGCAATTATTCTAGGACTTGATTGCAAGCAATTGGAATGTAATTGGGTCTTTGTAGAACTAAGGGGAACTTAGGGGATCAAAATGATTAAGTGTTCCAAATACTTGGGCCATAGTGAGACAAGGGAAACTTAGGGGGTTAAAATGCAAATTTAAGAAGCTATTTTTCATGCAAATTTTCATGCAAAGCTACGGATGAACTCTTCTTCATTTCCGGTTTGTTGAGTTTCCGCCCATGCTTCCTATTAGCTACCCAAACCAATTTTAAACAAACCCAAAATTCCAGCTCCCATAAGATTATCACTACACCCAAACTAATTACCAAACGAAAAGAATCAAGGCAAAGAGTGGCCATAAGATCAGATTTTCTGCTACAAACTTTATTTTCTTAACCAGCATATGGGTAACACCATCCAAACACCAAAAGGCAACAGGTCCCAGTAATAGCGATAAGCTTGTGAAGCTTTGGAACTTCACAACTCCCAGTCACAAACACAGCCAATGTGATTTGAACATCCATGCGCCAAGACTCAATTAAAGAAAGAAAAGATTCTATTTATATTGCTGCAATAACTCAGCCCAACAGAAATGAAACTCAACCTTCTTCCAAAGCAAAAATGAGATGCAAGAAAGCAAAAATGGAGACAGCAATGACACAAAGCAGTAGGTCTATATATCCATCGATTGCTGTTCTAAAACGCGGCAGTCCCATATATGGGACTACTATCAAACAACAAACAAAGCAAAAAGAAATACCAGCCATTCGAAACTGCAGCAAACCCAAAAAAATCAGGACTTTTATTTGCTTCAACAGAGTAGAGGACTCTAAATTTGTTGCAGTGTCACTCGGCGCCTCCTAAGAGTCCCAAACATACTTAAACATGGTTTGACTCAAAGCAACAAGACCCCAAAATTATCATACAAGAACCCTGATTTCTTTTCTGCAATTTTCCATTCATACACGAAAAATATGAACAAAATCATGCAAAAACCTATAAAAACATTCTATGACTTCACGAACATGACATTCTAAGCGCATACGACCAACAAAATTCACCAAGAGCTGCAATCTTTCGAACCAAAACAACATTTCATACAACCTCCAACGTTAAACAGATCGGATGCACACTCTAACACAAAATTGTAACAGAGAAAAAGGATAAAACAGCAAGAAATGAACACAGAATGCCGAGAGAAACGGAAAAAAGGAAATCTGTCCTAAGGCCCGAACTTGTATAATTGAAGAGATTTCAGAAATTACCTCTGGGAAGATGAGCGGATTCAAATGCAAACAAACTTCTGGCGGAAAGCTACGGAATTTTTCCAGGACCGACGAGCTGCAACTGGTGGCTTCAATCTGGTGGTTTCTCCTCGTTCAGCCGTAAACCTCTCCTAATTTCTGTCCAGCTTTCTAACCCTAGCCTTTTCACAGCTGACCTCTCCCTATGCTCTCTTATGCAGCCGTCACTCGATTTCTGTTTCTTCCCTCTAATCCTCAGCCCGTAACCCCACTGCCAATCCTTTCTTTGTTTTTTCTTTCTTCCGTAAAAATCCGCCTTTTTCCTCTGTGTTTTTCTACCGCCGTCGACTATTTTCTCTCCCTTGCGGCTGTGTCTTCCTTTTGCTTATATATCAGAGCCCCCCAACCCTAAGAAACTCTGGTCCTTTTCCTGTATTTGCAGCTTCAGGGGCCGCTCCATTGTCCCTTTGCAAACTGCGCATATCCGCAGCTTTCATGCTGCGGCAACCTTTTTTTTTTTTTTTTTTTTTCAAAATAACAGAAATTGATAATAATAAAATGAATAATAACAATAATAGAAATAACAATAAAATGCAATCAAAACACAAATGCTTGTAACCTGAAATATTAATATTTTTGGAATTTTTCTTTTCTTTAAAAAATAATTAAAACGTATCAAAAAGTAAATAAAACCTATTATACTAAAAAGCTCTCTTTTTTTTTTTTTTAATTTTCAAACTTTTCATTTTTTCCTTTTTCAAAAATAGGCCAATATGCATTAAACCATTTTTCCTTTTCTTTTTCCCCCCCTTTTTTCATTTTTCACTTTTCCTCTTTTTTTCTTTTTTTCACTTTTTCCTCTCTTTCTCTAAAAATTCTACGCTAAAACTTACAAAAATACAAAAATAAAAACTACAAAACAACTAAAACTAAAAAGTGAATGAAACTAAAATAAAATAGCATAAACAATAATGAGCTAAAATGCCAACAAAGCATTCCAATTAATTCAAAATTTGGTGTCTACAGTTTGCCCCTCTTTGTCTGAGTTTTGGAAAAAACTTGAGACAAAGAAGTAGACACCAAATACTTACCTGTGTTATTGGGCTGCAAAAGATTCCAACGAACAGGAATTATAACACGGGACTGACCCGAACATGAAAAATAAAACGGGACTGACCAGAATTGAAAACGGGACTGACCCGAACAGAATTTAAACGGGACTGACCCAAACAGGATTTAAACGGGACTGACCCGAACGGAAATTAAACGGGACTGACCCGAACGGAAATTAAACGGGACTGACCCGAATTGAAAACGGGACTGACCCGAACAGAATTTAAACGGGACTGACCCGAACATGAAAAATAAAACGGGACTGATCCGAACAGGAATTTAAACGGGACTGACCCGAACAGGAATTTAAACGGGACTGACCCGAATTGAAAACGGGACTGACCCGAACAGAATTTAAACGGGACTGACCCGAACATGAAAAATAAAACGGGACTGACCCGAACAGGAATTTAAACGGGACTGACCCGAACAGGAATTTAAACGGGACTGACCCGAACAGAATTTAAAACGGGACTGACCCGAACAGAAATTTAAAACGGGACTGACCCGAACAGGAATTAAACGGGACTGACCTGAACATGAAAAATAAAACGGGACTGACCCGAACAGGAATTTAAAACGGGACTGACCCGAACAGGAATAAAAAACGGGACTGACCCGAACAGGAATTTAAAACGGGACTGACCCGAACAGGAATTTAAACGGGACTGACCCGAACAGAATTTAAAACGGGACTGACCCGAACAGAAATTAAAACGGGACTGACCCGAACAGAATTAAAACGGGACTGACCCGAACAGGAATTTAAACGGGACTGACCCGAACAGAATTTAAAACGGGACTGACCCGAATCAGAAATTTAAACGGGACTGACCCGAGCAGAATTTAAAACGGGACTGATCCGAACAGAATTAAACGGGACTGACCCGAACAGAAATTTAAACGGGACTGACCCGAACAGAATTAAACGGGACTGACCCGAACAGAATTTAAAACGGGACTGACCCGAGCAGAATTTTAAAACGGGACTGACCCGAACAGGAATTTAAACGGGACCGACCCGAACAGAATTTAAAAAAAGACTTCACCGGGAAAGTTTAAACAATGAATTGAGTTTTTTTTTTTTTTTTTTACCTGAGAATAGTTCAACTTTTACACCAAGAAGGAAATTTGAATCATTGTGATTGAAGCGAGAGCTGATGTTGTTTCTTGTGATCGAATTTTGCAAATAACATCGATCCTTGCTTACTGGAAAGCTTTGTCTGTCATTGATTTAGGCGCAAAAAAGAGAGCGGCTGCTTTTGTTTGTAAATGCAACATTCCTGCAAGAAAAGAAGAAATAATGGACTTGCCACCATTATTCGATCCGGTTTGCCTTGAGAATCGTGTAAACATGAGTCTTGTGATGCTTTTACTTCCGCTCTGCGACGTTTGCCTTAGTCGAACTTGAAACCTTTCAAATTCTGAGACTGATAAAATACGGATTTACCACGTCACCCAATCCAGGTGGTAGCTTTGTTGCATGTTACTCACTGTAGCTGATGATTGAATCCCTTATCTTTGCCCAAACCTTAGGGTTTATCATTCATTTGAATTCGATGGTGAAAGAATGATGCGTGAAAATTTATCACATAACAATCAATGTATATGCAAGATTATTTCCTATGTCAGGCAAAGATGAACATGCAAAAGAATGTAGACAATCATAAGCAGTTATACACAAATAATTGAGAACAACTACAAGGTTTATAAAGATACACTTTGCAAGAATATTTGTAAAAAAACAATACAAGTTTAGCCAACGAATATCATATTCAAAACTTTGGATATTTTCTCTTCGGAATCCGATACTGGCAGAAGTATCACAATTATGAGGAGAACCCTAATGAACCAGGTCACCAGCTGTTCCTTCTTGAGCGCGACTGTTAAGAACACCTACCTTGGCGCCCTTTCGGGTTTTCACCAAGATTGCCCCCACCCTTTTTTTTTCTTTTCTTCTTTTTTCTTTTGTTTTTTTTTTGTTTTGTTTTGTTTTCTTTCTCTTTCTTTTTTCTTCTTTTTTTCTTTTTCTATTTCGAGGCGCCCTTTCGGGTTTTCACCTAAATATCTCGACCATGATCGGCTCAGAAACATGAATTAAAGATATCTGGCATCAGTAAAAATGTACTTCCCTTGTAAAATTAGGCGAAGACATTACGGACATCACCTACCAGTTGATTAACAAATTTTCTAACGGAAATGCAGCAAGTGACGAAAGCCAGGACTTTGGGCTTTTATAATGAGGTCCGGTAAGGTGCTTTGAAAAAAGTTGAAACTTGAAAGCAGATTTGATACGAGGGGTGAAATAACTTGAGATTGCACTCTTTTGAAAATAATTCCAAAACTGAGGAAAATTTGCCCCAGTTTGATCGAATTTTCTCTCTTTGCATTTTCATCACTTTTGCATTTTTCTTTGAAAACTAAATTTGCCCCAGTGTAGGGTTTTCTCTTCCCCCTTTTTTCGAAATAAATTTGCCCCAGTGTGGGGTTTGCTCTTCCCCCTTTTTTCGAAATAAATTTGCCCCAGTGTGGGGTTTGCCATTCTCAAGGGTTATCAAACGAAATTTGTCAATTCTGATGGCTCAAAGGGGACAAGTAGAGATAAAATGTTTTTAGTGTAAAAGAAGATGGCCTGACTTGCATTTTGCCATTTGCATGAATTTCTTAAAGAAAATTTGCATGATCAAATGAAAAACTTTTTGCACATATCTGAGTTGATAGGTTGAGGAAAAGTTCGTCCATCCATTTCTGCTAAAATAAGCGCTCCGCCAGGTAATACCTTTTGGACAATGAACGGCCCTTGCCAATTTGGAGCAAATTTGCCTTTAGCTTCATCTTGCATCGACAAAACCCGCTTCAGTACCTTATCACCTTCTTCAAATGCCCGCCGATGGACTTTTTTGTTGTAAGCCCGGGCCACACGTTTTTGATAGCACTGACCATGACAGATAGCATTGAATCGCTTTTCATCGATCAAAGTCAATTGTTCATGGCGCTGCTTGATCCAATTAGCTTCTTCCAATTTAGCTTCCATAAGGATTCGTAGCGACGGAATTTCAACCTCAGCTGGTAATACAGCTTCCATCCCATACATGAGTGAATACGGTGTTGCCCCAGTCGATGTCCGGATAGAAGTCCGATACGCCATTAGTGCATAAGGCAACTTGTCATGCCAATCGCGATGCCTTTCAGTCATTTTGCGGATAATCTTTTTCAAATTCTTGTTCGCGGCTTCTACGGCTCCATTCATCTGAGGCCTATAAATGGCGGAATTGCGATGTTTGATTTTGAATTGCTCACATAGTCCATCTACCATGTCATTGTTCAGATTCTTGGCATTGTCCGTGATAAGCGTCTCGGGTACTCCAAAGCGACAGATGATGTGATCTCTCAAGAAATTGGCTACTACCTTCTTCGTGACATGTTTGAATGACTCCGCTTCAACCCATTTGGTAAAGTACTCGATCGCCACCAATATAAATCGATGTCCATTTGAAGCAGGAGGATCGATTGTACCAATCACGTCCATACCCCACATTGAACAGGGCCACGGGGCGGTCATGCTATGCAACTCAGTGGGTGGAGCGCGTATAATGTCACCGTGCATTTGACATTTTATACATCTCCGGACAAAGTCTATGCAATCATGCTCCATAGTAAGCCAGAAGTATCCGGTTCTCATGATTTTCTTGGCTAGCAAATGGCCATTCATGTGAGGTCCACAAACGCCACTATGCACTTCTTTCATCATATATTGAGCTTCATCCTCATCAATGCACCTTAAAAGGTTCAAATCCGAGGTTCTTTTGTACAACACTTCTCCATTTAAGAAAAATTTTGAAGCCATTCTACGCAGAAAACTCTTGTCTTTTGTACCAGCATGCTGAGGGTAGGACCCAGTTTTGAGAAACTCTTTAAGATCATTAAACCAAGGAGTAGTATCCGAGGACTCGTCTGCAGCCCAGCAGTGGGCTGGCTTGTTTTGAAGTTGAATTTGGATTGGTTCGATCTTCAATTCATCTGAATATTGGATCATGGAAGCCAAGGTGGCCAAAGCATCAGCAAATGCGTTTCGGGCTCTCGGGAGATGCCTAAACTCCAAATTTTGAAACTGCTTGGCCAAAGTGAGCAGACTACAATGGTAGGGTAGAATTTTCGAATCTTTGGTTATCCATTGCTTCAAAGTTTGGTGTACGAGCAAATCTGAATCACTAAAAGCTATCAACTCCTTGATTTCCATCTCCAAAGCCATTTCGAGACCAAAAATGCAGGCTTCATATTCAGCCATGTTATTCGTGCAAGCGAATTGCAATTTGGCAGCGGCAGGGTAGTGCTTCCCTTCGGGTGACACCAAAACAACTCCAATTCCAGCTCCGAGAGAATTCGAAGCTCCATCGAAGAAAAGCTTCCATTCAGGACTTTGTTCACTTATATCATCTGCAGCGCCTACAAATAGGACCCTCTCGTCAGGGAAATAAGTACGGAGTGGTTGATAATCATCATCCCTTGGATTTTCCGCCAAATGATCAGCTATAGCTTGCCCCTTGACCGCCTTTTGTGAGGTGAAAACAATATCGAATTCTGAGAGAATTATCTGCCATTTCGCCAAACGCCCAGTCAGCATCGGCTTCTCCAAAAGATACTTTAAAGGATCAGACCGGGAAATAAGATACGTGGTATGACTCAACAGATAGTGTCTCAACTTCTGGGCTGCCCAGGCCAATGCACAGCAACTTTTCTCAATGAATGAATAATTAGCCTCGTACTGCGTGAACTTTTTGCTTAGATAGTAAATGGCTTGTTCTTTCCTTCCAGAGTCATCGTGCTGACCTAGAACACACCCTACTGCTCCTTCAAGCACGGATAAATACATAATCAAAGGTCGGCCCGGTTTGGGCGGCACTAAGACTGGTGGATGCAACAAATAATCTTTAATCTTGTCAAAAGCCTGTTGGCACTCCTCATTCCAATACAACGGCACGCTCTTCCTCAATAATTTGAACAACGGCTCGCATGTGGCAGTTAGTTGGCCAATGAACCTCCCGATAAAATTGATCTTCCCTAAAAACCTTTTCACGTCCTTCTGAGTTTTTGGCACTGGCATATCTCGAATTGCTTTGATTTTTGCCGGATCTATTTCTATACCCTTCTTGCTAACAATGAATCCCAACAGCTTACCCGCAGGTGCTCCGAAGGCGCATTTCGCAGGATTTAGCTTTAAATTGTACTTCCGCAACCTCTCGAATAATTTCTTCAGATCAACCAAGTGGTCCTCTGCCCTTTTAGACTTGATTATAATATCATCCACGTAGACCTCCATCTCCCGGTGGATCATATCATGAAATAGGGTTGTCATGGTCATCTGATATGTTGCTCCGGCATTCTTTAAACCGAAAGGCATCACTCGGTAGCAAAATGTGCCCCAAGGGGTAATGAAAGCAGTCTTCTCCCTATCTTCCTCTGCCATCAAAATTTGGTGGTAGCCAGCGAAACAATCGCAAAAGGTTTCAATCTCATGTCCGGCAGTATTGTCTAAGAGAATGTGAATATTTGGTAGAGGGAAATCATCTTTAGCACTGGCTTTATTAAGGTCTCTATAGTCAACACAAACTCTCACCTCTCCACTCTTTTTTGGAACAGGGACTGGATTTGAAAGCCAAATTGGGTAATGGGAAACAATGATAATGTTGGTTTTGAGTTGTTTTTCAATTTGCTCTTTTATTTTGAGGCTTATATCTGGTTTGAATTTTCTGGGTTTTTGTTTTACGGGTGGAAAAGAAGGGTCTGTAGGCAATCTATGCACTACCACATCAGTTGAAATGCCAGTCATATCGTCATAGGACCACGCAAATACATCCTGGAACATGGTCAAGAATTCAAGCATCTCCTTTTTCTGCCTTTCATTCAAATGAATACTTATCTGCACCTCCTTAACTTCATCCTCAGTGCCAATGTTAACCTTTTCTGTTTCTTCCAGGTTCGGTTTTGGTTTTTCCTCATATTGTTCAAGGTCCTTTGTAAAAGAATCGAATACCTCCTCATTATCACTCTCGCTTTGGAGTTCGGATTCACAGACCTCCAAGTCGTGAGTGATATAGAAATTGCCATTATCGTATTCCAGAACTGTGATATCCAAAGGGTCAAACATTTTTATTTTTGGCCATCTGAAAGAATTAACGAATGTGGGATAATAAGCAAATAAGCATACAACAAACAAATGAACAAACCATATGAATATAGACAACACAACATGACAAGAACAACTTGTGCATTTTCATAAAGACCTTTGATTGAAAGCAAGTGAAAATGAAAATTTAACAATATTTACATGCGCAAAAAGAAAATTGTTTTCATTGGCTATTTACAGATGCAAAAGTATTTTTCATGAATTCATATGAATGATAAACCCCTTTCAGTTTACCGAAACTCCTTCCGAATAGGCAGAAATTCAGCTGTCCAATTGGAAATCGACCCTTCAGGGATGTCAGGAAATTCGGCCTCGTTCGGGAAATTGTCTTCAAATATTGCCCCAATGAACAGTTGGGACAAACTATCCTCGATTTCTTCAGTTGAATTACCCTCTGATGTGATTATTTCAGCTGGCCGGGGAAAAGTATACCGTAGCGGTGGAATATCGAAAACCCTTTGCCGGCCCTCTTTTTCTGCTCTTTTACGCTCCTTCATCTCCTTGAAATCCTTGGCGGTTGGTCTGAAACCCAAACCGAAGGTATCCCTCTTTTCTACTATCTTCACTGGCTTCAGGATCCCTTGCAGTTCACGCCCCAACCCCTTGTCGAATTTGTATCCTCCACGAATCATTTCTCTGGCCATCATTACACTGGCCTTTGAGAGAGTTTGTTCCTCCGTGGTTATCCAACTTA
This sequence comes from Coffea arabica, assembly GCF_036785885.1. Taxonomy (NCBI): domain Eukaryota; kingdom Viridiplantae; phylum Streptophyta; class Magnoliopsida; order Gentianales; family Rubiaceae; genus Coffea; species Coffea arabica. The sequence goes on from NC_092329.1 coordinate 44,229,966, forward strand.
CGGAGACTATATCGGATGTGCTGTGAGGGGACATGGTAACACTTTGACTACCCTCCTCTTTAACTCCAGAATCGGTGATCACCAGGCAGTTCTCTTCAGCAAAGATGGTGATTAGTTTGTCATTTACCACGAACTTGAGTAATTGATGCAACGAAGACGGCACGGCCCCAGACTTGTGAATCCAGGGCCTTCCAAGTAAGATATTGTAAATGCTCGGGAAGTTCATGACTTGGCAAGTTATTTGAAATTGGGCCGGCCCCATCTCGATTACTAAATCTGCCTCTCCTATTGGCTCCCTTTGCGCTCCATCAAACCCTCTAACGATGGTCCCTGAAGGCCTCAGCTTAATGTCTTGCAATCCTAGCTTCTCCAAGGTACTCCAAGGACAGATATTAAGTGCGGACCCGTTGTCAATTAGCACCTTCGGCAGCATTTTCCCGTTGCACCTCACTGTTATGTACAACGCCTTATTATGTCCAATGCCCTCCGTCGGCAATTCATCATCAGAAAAAGCAATTTGCTTGTTGAATAATACGCTCCCAACCACGTTTGAAAAATTATCAACAGAAATGTCCCTCGGAATTTGAGCTCTTGTTAATACGTCGATCAATGCATCCCTATGCACGTCCGAAGAGAAAAGTAGGTCCAACATGGTTATCTGGGCAGGTGATTTGCTTAGCTTTTCCACTATGTTGTATTCACTCCTCTGGAGTCGTTTAAGGAAATCCACGGCCTCTTTCTCGGTGATTGTTGGTTTGATGGGTGGCTCAGAACTATTGGCTTGAATTGGAGTAGTAGTCTCAAATGGATTTACAGTCTTCCCCGATCTGGTAACTACTGACACTTCCTTCTTTGCAGTTGAATTCTCCCCGATCTGTATGCTAGGCTCATCGTAATTCCACGGCACTTGTTGCAGACTTAATACGGGCTCCTGCTTCGGGAATTCGATGACTACCGGTTTCAAAGCTTCATTCTCTGCTGGCGTGAGGTCCAAGACAAAAGGCTTGTTATCTTCTTCGAATGGCAACTCTATGACAAACGGTTGGTCCGTGACCCCAAACACTTCAGCTTCTATTACCAATTTCTTGATTTGTTCCTCGTACTCCGCATCGTCCATAATAACCCCAACATGCTCTGGCAAGGGGTTTTGATTTACGTTTGGCCCTTGCGGCTCCCTTTTTCTGATCACGATTTCTCCAGACTCAACCATATCCTGAACTTTATGCTTTAGCGCCTTGCAATCCAAAGTTGCATGCCCAGGGGCCCCCGAATGATACGCGCAAACAGCTTGCGGGTTATACCAAACGGGCATGCCATACGGGTAGGTAGGAGGTGGTACTGTACCAATTTTTCCAGAGGCCCTTAACTGGTCATATAATTGGTCTAAAGGCCTGCCTAAATTGGTAAAAGTACGGCCAGGGGGTCTGTTGTAGGGTTCAGTGGGTTGAGGATAGTTGTAAGCAGGTCTATTTGGAGGAGGAAATCTTGGGTTAAATGGAGGTCGAGGTCGGTTTTGGGGTGGATTTGGTTAAGAAATTTGGAAAGGGGCTGAAGGTGGGTTAGTATAGTTTGGGCGAGGTCGAGGGTGGTGGATGTTGGTAGTATATACAGGGTTTGGGCTTGAATAGTAGTAAGGGTAAGGTTGCTGGTAGGCTGGGTCGTGTTGGTATCGGGGTCTGGGTGAGGGGGTGTGGTTCCAAACAAAGGTTGTATCTCCTTCTTTCTTTTTGAATTGTGGTTTCTTTTCACTGCTTCCTCGCCCTTGCAAAGCTTCCACTTGCGATTTCAGGGCAGACACATTAACAATTTTCCCGGCTCGTACAAAGTCGTCGAATTCTTCAAGTTTATTTACAATTGCCGCGAATGAACATCCAGTCATACGGAAAATTTCTTCAAAATATGGAGGATCATGGGCCTTGATGAAAGTACGGATGATTTCTTCCTCGGTCATCGGAGGCTCCACCTTGGCAGCTATTTTCCTCCACCTCTTGGCATAAGTCTTGTGATCTTCGGAGGGTTTTCTTTTGGTTCCTTCCAAGGTGGTTCTAGTCGGTGCCAACTCACAATTATACTCATATTGCCTTACGAAAGCCTTGGACAAGTCAATCCAGGTTCTTACGTCTTCAGGTTTCAGATTTGAATACCAATCAAGTGCGTCCCCTTCCAGACTTTCAGGGAACAACCTTAGAGGCAAGTTTTCATCGTCCACAGGCTTTCCCAATTTGTTTGCAAATAGTCGGAGGTGCGTCTTGGGATTACCCGTCCCATCGTACTTGTTAAACTTAGGAGTTTTGAACCCCTCAGGCAGTTGCACATTCGGAAAGAGACACAGCTCATCGTAATCCAAAACTCCTTGCTTGTTCAGCACCTGACTCTTCCTCATGAATTCATCGAAACGGTCCAGGCGCTTTAATAACTTCACATCAATGGGAGCAGAGGATCCTCCCACCTCTGGTTTGGTTTGAATAAAATGGTCCGGCAGATAAGGCTCAGTGGTGGGGTAATAAAAAGCTTGTGTCTCAGGTGGTATATTTGCAGTGACTTGAGGTTGTGGGCCTTGCATATGAGTAGGGAAAAATGAAGGATTAGGAGGGTAAGTGTATGGCAGATGAACGGTGGGGTAGGTGAAAGTCCCTTCGGGTGGACCTTGCATGGGAACAGTAGTTTGAACTGTAGGAATAACAAAGGGTTCAGATTGCAGTTGTATTACGTGCGGAAGCTCCGGCTGTACCCCGCTACTGACAAGCTCATCTATTAATTTCTTTTGGGCGGCCATTTCAGAGGCCATTTCCCCAAACTTAGCAAGTAACTCGGCTAACTGGACTCCAGGACTCGTGACTTCCGGCTGTGTAGTCGCTGTAGTCTTATCAGATGATTCTGGTTGAATATTCATGTTTACACGATTCTTTTGAGCTTTACTTCGGGATCGCGTAATAATGGGGCTTTTCCGAAAAGCTATTTTGAAATTTTACCTGAGTGCAAAAGACTGCTTTAGATAAACCAATCGTTATTGAATTTCTGCAATTTATTCAAAAGGAAAAAAGAAAAAGAAAAAGACATGAGTTAGTAACTATTTGAACAATTTGGATGCATGTCCTATTTGGGGAACCCTTTTGTGCCAAGGGTGGGCCTAGCATGATGCAACACTTTCGGAATGAGACCCATTAATCAAACCTGTTATTTGACAAACACTTTGTGAAAAGGGATTCATTTCATTGCAGAAACCAAATACATCTGTTTACATCATATTGCGAAGGCGATTTCGTACAAGATCACCAAAGTTCCTAAGCCTATCTAGTACGGAGTCTTTACTTTCTCTAGCATATGGCATCTGGACGCGTTCGGCTTGATCATATAATTCCCCACATTTCCGCTTCATCTCTTGGCGCCTTTCTCGCTCCTTCTCATATAACCTCTTGTTTTCTTCTGCCTTTTCTTTGTGCGATTCGATGGATTTCTTCAACTGTACCACCTCCATGTCCTTGGCTTTAATGATGGCTCTCAGCTTCTCAATTTCCTCATACGGCTCATGTTGCAACCCTTGCGTGGTGGAATCTTTCAACCAATCCTCGTATGGTGCGGTCATTACCCCCTTCTGTTTGAGCTCCGGAAGATAATGAATGCTTCTATCGTCGGATATTGTTCTCCAAGATTCAGTGATTTGGCTCTTCATAGGGATCTCTTTTGGGCATACCCCCTGATCAAAGAAAATGGCGACTTCACTAAACTCGGAAATCGGTAGCGGCCCCTGAATGCGACCTAGTTGTCTGAGAAATCTTTTCGGGGTATATGAGATGATTCCTTGAGTACCCAGCAAAAGAACACGTTCAGATTCCTTAGTGCGAAGTATCGGCTCAAAGCAGTCTGTCCAATCTAATACCCATCTAATGTTGAAATCTTGCAATGTTTCCAAGTAATCCACACATTCGGATGCGTTTTTTGGTAGATCTCCCTCGTTAACTCTTTTGGGATGTGTGACTACCCAATTATATCCAACCACCGGCAAACTATCGGCAACTGATGCTTGTCTCTTAAAATGTTCCGTAGCCCATATGTATAAAACCAAGTTCGCCCCATGGAAAAACTTTTCTCCCTTTCGACAACCAGTACAAGCTAAGAAAATATCTGCGAGAATGGTCGGGACTATAGAACATTGCTTACCCTGAATTCCTAAGAAAAGGTCATTCACAATTTTTGCTGATTTGAAGGCTATCTTTTGATCTTTTCGCGGAAAGAGATAGGTCCCAGCCATAACTACCCCATATACTAGTAGCCTTTTGCGCTCCCATACGGCTTTGGAGGTGAACACAAAATCTGTCATATGCCTGTCGAATCCATCGCGTGGCGCAAATCGTTCAAACAGGATACTCACGGCGACGCCCTGATCTGACCCTCGCAGCACGGACTCTTTCAATCCTATAATTTGACAAAATTCGGCCTTGTCGGAAGCAAATGGAAACACCAAGGCAGTTTCTCGTGTGGGTAAACCAAGGAGGCCAGCTACTTCTTCGAGTGTTATAGTCATTTGCCTATTGCCTATTCTAAAAGCAGTACACTCAGGGTCCCAAAGATGAACTAAAGCCTCTACCAAATAATTGTTGGATTTGATCTGCTTAAAGTCTCCAATTGGTCCTAAAAATTGGGCTACTTGATTCAGTTCACTAGGTAACATGAAGGTAGGCCATTGTTGAACCTCAGTTGATGGTATTAACAACTGGTAGATGCGGCGAGGGCAAGCCATCTGATAATGAAGAAGGTAGTTTGTCAATTACCTTACCTACGAGTCTCATTCCTCCAGTTATGCGATAATTTAAACGTGCAGTCCCTTGAAGGGTTAAATACCCATGGGACACAAAAGGGTTGGTTTTATTCCTAAAACGGGATTCCCTACGTGGCGTTCCCTTTCTAGGGTTTATGCATGATGCTATTTTATTAAAACAATAAAAATATGCAATTTGAAATGAAACGTGACCTAAGGAACCCTTTATTTGCCAGGGTAGGCCTAGAATGGTTTGCAATCATTAATCTACGAATGCAATATACCAAAATCTTTAAACGTGCAATAACCTATCTACAAGGGTAGGTTCTAAAAGAAAGTCATGCCAGACCTCTTATTTCCTAATGTTTGTGAATGCAAAAGACAAGAGACAAGGAAACGTGAGTTCAACACATAATCACATAACACATTTGGACAAATAGATAAGGCAATAAAAATAAATAAGGAAAGAGGGTTGGGACCCCTCCCCTCGTGAATAGTGTCCCTAGTTCAGGATAAGGCTGACTCTACCCTAGGCAATTCTAATATGGATGCATGAGGCTTGGCTTACTAATGCATCTAGACTCGATAGGTCATAGGCCCCCGAGCCTTCAGACTTAGAAACCAAGGGTCATCAATCCCAAGGTTCTTTGTCGGTGGCTCGAGCGATTCCCCAAACACCGCTACGCACACATCGTGTCACGGCTACGTGTTTGAGTGAATCTATCAAAACCTCAATCTTCGACAAAAAGCTAAAGGCTATCAACCAATAGCTTTAAGCGGAAGATTGAGTGACCCATTGGATCATGCTACACACACATCGTGTCGTGATCACATGTCCAAGTGAGTCACCTAATCCTAATAGGGTGGAGTGGCGTGACAAGCCACTAAAGAAAAATAAAAGGGATAAAAGAAGTAAAGCGTATGCTCGTATGCTAGTGCTCGTTTGGAGGGGAAGGGTCAAGAACCAACGCGAGGCTCTAGGGTGGCCCATACCTCCCAAAATGCAATGCAAGCGCGAGATAACAAATAAACATTCATTCAAACATACATTCGTGAGTCGAGGGATTGGTTTGATTACGTATATAAGACAAAAGGTCCTAAAAAAAAATGAAAAATGCAATCCTAATATCCAGTGGAGTCGCCAACTGTCGCGCCCCATTTTTTGATAAGAAAAATAAATGGTTTGAGAAAGATGTTTTTTGATTCAATTTTTGATTGAAAAATGATTTTTGTGAGTTGAAAAAGATATGGGTCTAATATGGGACTTAAAAAAAAGCGACGATTTGACCCAAAAAATAGTTTTAAAAAGGGTTTTGAAATGAAAAGCTTGGAGTCGCCACTTGGTAATGATTTAAGGTGTACCAAGTCACCTAAAAAATGAGTTTTAAAGTCAAGTAATAATAAACCCTTTTTAAAACGACTCCTAGTCTACGTAAAACAAAGAAAAAAGGTTCGGGAGTCACGTTTGACAAAGGGGAAGGCAAGGATAGACTCCAAGGCACCCCTTTGACCTAGCCAAGGCTAGTTGCGTGACTTAACCCTAACTTTCCTAACTTTCTACCCAGGGTATGTATTGCATATTGGATTATGCCTATATGAATGCAAAAACGAAAAAATGCAATCCTAAATTCTACGATGTCTCTCGTGAGGTTTTTGGTCCCAGACCACATGAATTGTAGCGGCCAATAAAGGGAAACCTCATAGAGGTCGATTGATGCAAATGGTGACTCAAGTGCAAGTGTGCAAGTGTATAAAGGGTTCATGTATGAAATGGTGTAAAAACAAAGTGTTTGTGTGCGCATGTGTAAAGCAAGTTCACGTGTGAATTTGGATGAAAAATCAAGGTATTAGTGTGTGAGTGTGTAAAGAAAGTGCACGTGTGAATTTGGATGAAAAATCAAGGTATTAGTGTGTGAGTGTGTAAAGAAAGTGCACGTGTGAATTTGGATGAAAAATCAAAGTATTAGTGTGTGCAAATGAATGAAGATAGAATAGTACATATATAAGTGAAACTTGAATTTCATTTGTGAAGTAAAGTAAATAAATGATAAGGAGGTAGTGAAAAAACATATGGATTTGATAAATGTGAGAGAAATGTGATTAAAAGAGTATGGAAGTGATAAAAATGAAAGTATGACCCTAGGGGAATGCAACAAGTCGGGTACGGGGGTGACGCCTAATTTTCGACTTTGATTTTCCCTCGGATTAGAAGGTAAAACTAGCGTGCTAAGGCTATCGAGTAGCCACACTCGCTCGTTTCCCTTATCAAGAGGGGATTTTCACGCAAATGAACCCTAACTAGCATGAGATGCAAGTCCTAAAGTGAAGGGGAAGGGGTTTGAGGATCGTGCCAAATGATAAAACTAGGAAAATGCGTGATATGTGGTGAACAAACAAATGATGTACTAACGAGGGAAAATCCCTAAGGGTCTAGCGTTGGACTAGCCCATTCTATGAATTCCGACTAGCGTTGGACCAGCGGAAACGATAAAAGAAGCCACAACTAGCGTTGGACTAGTGTGGTGACGTACATTCATCCATTCCATTCATCGACACTATGGAAAGCAAGTAGACATACCAAATACTCATAAACATGTAGCACGTAACATTTAGCATGCTCGACTAGATGCAAGACCCTAATAAAGCGATTAAACATTTAACACGTAGGCATGCAACCAACTAATGAACCTATTACATTCACTAAATAAAACAAAAGGGGAAGGGAAAAATGGACCAAATTGCTCGCCACAGCCCTATCTATTACAAGCCAAGAGGTGTACACATACCCCATAATGAATAACTTAAATAAAAGTAAAAGTAAATGAAATAAATGCGAGGAATTAAGAAAGCAAAGTAGACATGCATATTCACGTAACACGTTGGATCACGTAGAGGAGAGACAAAAAACTAAAAGAAATTATACCTCCCCTGAATCGATACCTTAATGAAGTAAATTCACTTATCTATCCTCCAAAATAGCAAAAAGGGTCAAGGCATCACTTTAATTAACTACTAATTACTTAACAAATGAGAATTAAGCACGGAATGAAAGTTAAGCAAAATTAGTAATAAAATGGAATCACTCAAGGTATTTACAACAAATCATCTATACTCGAATAGAATTAAAGCAAAGCAAAACCCAATAATCAAGAAGGTTCTAGGATGAGGTACTAAAATTAATGACTTAAAAAAAATGAAATCAAATAATGTACACCTCTAAGATGGAAAACTACCAAAGATCCAAGTGCAAATGTTAAACAATCACTCAAACCCAAAATAACATCTTTTAGGGAATTCATGGGTCAAAGAGCAAGGAAGGGGTCAAGTAAGGGATTGAAATGCAAATGATTTAGGACTTAATTGCAGGAAATGAAAACATAATTGAGTCTTAACGAAGCAAAGAGATATGTGAATGGTCAAAGTGCAATTATTCTAGGACTTGATTGCAAGCAATTGGAATGTAATTGGGTCTTTGTAGAACTAAGGGGAACTTAGGGGATCAAAATGATTAAGTGTTCCAAATACTTGGGCCATAGTGAGACAAGGGAAACTTAGGGGGTTAAAATGCAAATTTAAGAAGCTATTTTTCATGCAAATTTTCATGCAAAGCTACGGATGAACTCTTCTTCATTTCCGGTTTGTTGAGTTTCCGCCCATGCTTCCTATTAGCTACCCAAACCAATTTTAAACAAACCCAAAATTCCAGCTCCCATAAAATTATCACTACACCCAAACTAATTACCAAACGAAAAGAATCAAGGCAAAGAGTGGCCATAAGATCAGATTTTCTGCTACAAACTTTATTTTCTTAACCAGCATATGGGTAACACCATCCAAACACCAAAAGGCAACAGGTCCCAGTAATAGCGATAAGCTTGTGAAGCTTTGGAACTTCACAACTCCCAGTCACAAACACAACCAATGTGATTTGAACATCCATGCGCCAAGACTCAATTAAAGAAAGAAAAGATTCTATTTATATTGCTGCAATAACTCAGCCCAACAGAAATGAAACTCAACCTTCTTCCAAAGCAAAAATGAGATGCAAGAAAGCAAAAATGGAGACAGCAATGACACAAAGCAGTAGGTCTATATATCCATCGATTGCTGTTCTAAAACGCGGCAGTCCCATATATGGGACTACTATCAAACAACAAACAAAGCAAAAAGAAATACCAGCCATTCGAAACTGCAGCAAACCCAAAAAAATCAGGACTTTTATTTGCTTCAACAGAGTAGAGGACTCTAAATTTGTTGCAGTGTCACTCGGCGCCTCCTAAGAGTCCCAAACATACTTAAACATGGTTTGACTCAAAGCAACAAGACCCCAAAATTATCATACAAGAACCCTGATTTCTTTTCTGCAATTTTCCATTCATACACGAAAAATATGAACAAAATCATGCAAAAACCTATAAAAACATTCTATGACTTCACGAACATGACATTCTAAGCGCATACGACCAACAAAATTCACCAAGAGCTGCAATCTTTCGAACCAAAACAACATTTCATACAACCTCCAACGTTAAACAGATCGGATGCACACTCTAACACAAAATTGTAACAGAGAAAAAGGATAAAACAACAAGAAATGAACACAGAATGCCGAGAGAAACGGAAAAAAGGAAATCTGTCCTAAGGCCCGAACTTGTATAATTGAAGAGATTTCAGAAATTACCTCTGGGAAGATGAGCGGATTCAAATGCAAACAAACTTCTGGCGGAAAGCTACGGAATTTTTCCAGGACCGACGAGCTGCAACTGGTGGCTTCAATCTGGTGGTTTCTCCTCGTTCAGCCGTAAACCTCTCCTAATTTCTGTCCAGCTTTCTAACCCTAGCCTTTTCACAGCTGACCTCTCCCTATGCTCTCTTATGCAGCCGTCACTCGATTTCTGTTTCTTCCCTCTAATCCTCAGCCCGTAACCCCACTGCCAATCCTTTCTTTGTTTTTTCTTTCTTCCGTAAAAATCCGCCTTTTTACTCTGTGTTTTTCTACCGCCGTCGACTATTTTCTCTCCCTTGCGGCTGTGTCTTCCTTTTGCTTATATATCAGAGCCCCCCAACCCTAAGAAACTCTGGTCCTTTTCCTGTATTTGCAGCTTCAGGGGCCGCTCCATTGTCCCTTTGCAAACTGCGCATATCCGCAGCTTTCATGCTGCGGCAACCTTTTTTTTTTTTTTTTTTTTTTCAAAATAACAGAAATTGATAATAATAAAATGAATAATAACAATAATAGAAATAACAATAAAATGCAATCAAAACACAAATGCTTGTAACCTGAAATATTAATATTTTTGGAATTTTTCTTTTCTTTAAAAAATAATTAAAACGTATCAAAAAGTAAATAAAACCTATTATACTAAAAAGCTCTCTTTTTTTTTTTTTAATTTTCAAACTTTTCATTTTTTCCTTTTTCAAAAATAGGCCAATATGCATTAAACCATTTTTCCTTTTCTTTTTCCCCCCCTTTTTTCATTTTTCACTTTTCCTCTTTTTTTCTTTTTTTCACTTTTTCCTCTCTTTCTCTAAAAATTCTACGCTAAAACTTACAAAAATACAAAAATAAAAACTACAAAACAACTAAAACTAAAAAGTGAATGAAACTAAAATAAAATAGCATAAACAATAATGAGCTACAATGCCAACAAAGCATTCCAATTAATTCAAAATTTGGTGTCTACAGAAGACCCTGACCAATCTACCCCAACTGGAGCCCCGAAGAACCTCCAAACATACTGCGCCATAGCCCCAGCACCGAACACATGCTCTGTAGTCTCAATCCCAGGAGATGGGCAGCACGAACAACGAGAGGGTCCATGTATCCCTAACCTCCATAACGAACAATCCAAGGGGAGTCTGCCCTGTAATAGGCCTCAGGGGCACCCCTGGATGCCAAATACGTTTAAATAGTGGCGAAGACCCAGAGTGATGTTGGAGCAAGGAAAACGCCGTCTTGAGCGTAAAACAACCCGAAGGCTCCGGTCGCCAAATCATTAGATCAGGAAGCGACCCTATAGGTGGGAGAGTTCGGCCAATCTTTTCAACAATATCCGACGGTACCCAATGTGAAATTCTGCCGATGTCCCAGGCATCGTTTTGCACAAAGTCCGCCACCTTGTGGTCCAACACGCTATCCAGCCGGGCCGCCAGTCCCCTAGTACCTAGCCAATTATCAAACCAAAAATTAGAGCTCCCGGACCGGACGATCCATCCAATGTGCCTTTCCGCCAGATCTCGGACTTTCACCATCCTTCTCCATCCCTCTGACCCTTTCTTAGAAAAAATCATGTTGGGGTGCACCATGCAGCAAAACTTTGCATGCATAAATGAGGCCCACAAGGATGACCTGGAACGAAAATTCCACCATAACTTGATGGAGAAGGCCCTGTGAATATCCTCTAGAAGACGGAAGCCAACCCCCCCTTCTTCACACGAAACACACAAATCCTTCCACCGAATCTAATGGTGTTTGGGACCTGCCTCAGTCGACCTCCATAGGAAATTAGAAAATATACCTTCAAGCTCCCTGAAAACAGATTTGGGGGGCGAAGCCGCCATCAACATGTACGTCGGCATAGCAGAGAGGACATGTTTCAACAACACAATCCTCCCACCATGCGACAACAACCTATTCTGCCAGGACAGCAATCGCATAAGGATAGCTTGACACATACCCCCAAAAAAATCCCTCTTTCTCCGCCCACAAAAAAGAGGGAAACCAAGGTACTTAATCGGAAATGTTTTATACGAAAATCCCGTGACCCTCTGAATTCCCAATCGCTTGGAAGTAGAAGCCTTCGGGTGCACCAAAAAACAGCTCTTCCTCGCATTAATCCTTTGCCCGGAAACCGCCTCATACTCAGATAGCACCTGCTTCACTAACCTCAAAGATTTCACTGAGGCACTGGAGAAAACTAAAACATCATCCGCGTACCCCAAATGTGACACTAGAGGACAACCCCTGGGGACACGAAACCCCTGAAAACCTCGATGACTCTGCAACTTATTCAGCGACCTTGACAACACCTCAGCCCCAATGATAAACAGCGCAGGAGAAAGGGGATCCCCTTGACGAAGCCCCCGGGTCGATTTAAAGAAGCCATACGATGCCCCATTTACCACCACAGAGAACCAAACATTTGATATTAACCTCCAAACCATATCTATCCACTGCTCTCCAAATCCAAACGCTCTGAGCACTTTAATCAAGAAAGGCCACTCAACCCGATCATAAACTTTCATCATATCTAGTTTCAAAGCAACATTACCGCCCCTTGCACCCCGTCCAATCGATGAGATCAACTCCTGAGCTAATAAGTAATTGTCGAAAATTACCCGTCCCCGGACGAAGCCACTCTGGTTCTCAGAAATTATCCTAGGGAGGACGAAAGCAAGACGATGTGCCAGAAGCTTAGAAATTGACTTGTTGACAAAGTTACACAAATTGATCGGGCGGAACTCAGAAAAATCCTTAGGACGCGCAACCTTTGCCAACAATACTAGAGACGTAGCAGTCACTCGCCTGGGCAAATTCTCCCCACAAAAAAACTAAGTACAGTGCGATATACATCCTCCCCAATTATGTCCCAGGAGGAGGTGAAAAATTTTTCAGTAAAACCATCGGGCCCAGCAGCGCTATCCCCGTCCATTTCAAAAATCACCTGCCGAACCTCTTCCATGGAAGGCGCTTCTTGTAGGGCCACATTGTCTTCCTCCAAGAGCAAATGCGGAATGACCCCAAGCGGCACCGAAGAGGGGGAATCCTCCTCTCTCGAAAAAAGTGCGGAGAAGAATCTGACAGCCTCAGCTCCTACTAGCTCATCCTCAGTCACCCACTCCTGATTACAGTCCTGTATCCCATGAATTACTGCCTGCATGCGGCGTTGCTTCACCACCGAATGGAAAAACTTTGTATTCCTGTCACCTAATTGCAACCATTTGACCCTGGACCGCTGCTTCCATAGGGATTCCTCCATGCTTAAAGCTCGTCTAAGATGAGCCTGAGCCTTCTGTAAACACATCTGGGCTTCATCTGTGCCCCCGTCCTCCATAGCTTGCTCCAATCGTGCCACCTCTGCCTCCACCTCCCGAACATTGGCAGAAAAATTCCCTACCCTTTCTCTATTCCATGTTTGAACATACTTCCTTAACCGTTGTAACTTCGAGCATAGGATGTGCAAAGGGGACCCAGTGCACTCCTGCTCCCAGGACTTTCTTACCACCCCCAAGAATTCCTCATGATCAGCCCAAGCGTTTATAAATCGGAACGGCCGGGGTTTACCATCCAAACGGGTTGACACCGCCATAAGGAGCGGAGCATGGTCCGACGGGTGACGCGCCAAATGTGACACTGCCACAGCCAGATGAACATCGAAGCACGCCGTGTTCAATAAAAGACGGTCTAACCTTTTCCAAATTCTGGCTCAACCATGGCGATTATTACACCAAGTAAATTTTGACCCTGAATAGCCCCCATCTACCAACCCCGCAGAGCTCATGAACTCGACAAAGTCCCTAGCTTCAGCCACCCGAAAGAGACGCCCCCCTCTCTTTTCCTCCGGTTCCAATATCACATTGAAATCCCCTACAATAATCAAAGGTTGATTCCCTGGATTGCAGCGGAGTAACCCGTCCCAAAGACCCCTTCGAGCCTCCACCGTAGAAGCAGCATGCACGGTAGCAACATCAAAAGAAGCCGGTAACTGCGGGTGTCCAAGCTTCAGAGCTAAGAATTGATCTCCCTCGCCCGCCACGGAGCAAGTAAATGGAGCTTGATAAAAAACCCATAACAAACCCGCCGAGTGAAGTCTCATACAGTCAAAACCCAATCTAATACGATATTCCTCAGCACGCGACACATGCACATGTGTTTCACAGATCACTAAAAGCTGGAGCTTATATAAGGTAACTAGATTTTTCAGACGACGAAAATGAGAGGCCTTAGAGATACCCCTTACATTCCAAAATAAAGCATTAATAATTGGAAATAGATTTAAGGGGATTCTGCGAAGTTCTTACCTTAGAACGAAGCTCCCTATCCGAGGGGACATTAGCCCGGGCACCTTTGGCTTTGGGCTTGACCTGCATGATCGTGTCATCCATCACCCGCAGCGGAGGCTCCAAAGAGTGCGCCGTAGTGTGCGTATCATTCGCCCACCTTGTCCCTCTCGGTGACAAATTCCCAGCTATGGGTTGAGTCGCACCATCCCCATCTCCCTCCACAAGAACCACTTCAATGCGAGGCCCGTCGTCCCCCTCCTCGCTGCCTTGATCGCAAACAACTCGATCTGCAATGTGCTCCAATTCTGCTACTACCGCCTTCTGCATTGCATCCGCAACCAGCGTCTCCAACTCCCCCTGACTGCCTACCATCACGCCTCCCACTTCCTCACAGGTAGCTGCGTTGAAACCGTCCCTGTCCTCGCTGCATACTTCTACGTTTCTCCCTGCCGATGCTGCAACAGGAGGCGCCCCCTGGACGACGCGGTCCTGCCCATCCGAGCCCAAATCCTCCACCAACGCTACTGATTCCTTCCCTTCTGGCGTCCTAACAGGCTGACCAACCCCTCCAACCTGGTCCACGAGATCCTCATTGTGCACCCCTGTTCCCTCCAACCCACGGTCAGACGCAGCTGCAACCTACCTCTGCTTACTAGAAGCCAATCCCTTTCTACTCTGAACCTTGGTTTTACCGGCTTGCTCAACCCAGAGAGCTGGATGTTTAACCCAGCACTCCACCTCGGCATGACCCTGGTGGAGGCAGTGACTGCAATAGCTTGAAAGGTGTTCGGGTATGAGATCTTGCCAGAAGCCCATTCGATCGCCAACCGACACCCACACCCTACCAGGCAATTCCTGAAGCAAATCCACCTCTACACAAACTCTGGCCACGCTAGGTCTCGACCCTAACGCCGTAGCCGAATCGACACAAAGTGGACGACCCAGACAAGCCACAATCGCAAACAAACATTCCTTCTGGAATAAATGGATTGGCAGCTTCGGTAAAGCAAACCAAACCGGAACCAGCGGTGATTACCTGTCCACATGAAAATCGATAGTCCACTTAAAGACCCTCATGGGAAACTCCTGCACATACCAGATGTTACGCGACCATATACGATAGTAATCTGCCTCGTTCTGTAAGCGAATCAACACATGCCTCCTATCCAGTAATCCCAAGGAAGCGGGCTCTTTTAAATCTAACGTTTTGAAGAACCTACGAATGGACTCCATATCTGGGCGGCCCCTGGAAAATTTGCCCACCAAAGCAAACTGGAATGGGGCAGCAAAATGTTGAATATCCGACATCGAAAAACTCACTGCTGGCTCTCCCTTGTGTGTAGAGGAGACGGCCTGGATCTGTGACTCCGAAGAGGATAGTAGCGTCGCAAACGACTTCGACTGGAACCCCAAGGCCTGACCCTTGGAAACGACGTCCGCGAAGGACGGACGATGGTCCTGATGCCGGTCAGGCCTCCCCTCCTCCGAAGAGGAGGACTGGGCGGCCATGCAAACCCACTCTGAAACCCTAGAATTGCCTCCTAAGAGCACCCCGAAAAAACCGGACTAATAGCACTTTTGTCTAAAATAGTTATTTTTATATTTAAGTACTCAAGTATAAGTTAGTAATATTATCGTTGTGAGAATTTCTTAGAAATTTCACTCTATCGCGCACAAATCGAAAGTATGCGTTTTCGCGCACGCGATTAATTGAGGGACTTTGGACATTTATTTTTAGACTATTAAGAGTGAATAATAATAGTATTAATAGAAGTGCATTAGAAATTTAGTGCACAAGTGAAACAAACCCGAGAGGAAACGGGCACGAAACGCGCGCGTGCACGCACTATTGGAGGGTTGACTTTTGGAGTAATTTTGGCCACAAACTCTTAGGCTTCCCAAGGAAGCCTCACCCATCAGCAACGTTTCTTTCCTTTATCTTCTAGCTGCCGAACCTTCCAAGGAAGAAGAAGACCAAAATGCTTCATCATTTCACTTTACAATCTTGCACCAAATCATCTCAAATTCCTACCACACCTTGCAAATAACTTGGGGATCATCTTGGGCTAGGAGAAGAGCTTCATTCGCACGGTTTTCTTGGAGCTCAAAGGACCAAAAATTTCTAAGTTCATCATCTAAGGAGGTTGCTAATCATCCAACCCTTGAATCTTAGCTTTTGTAAGTTAGATTACACTTAGAAGCTTGTAGTTTTATGTGGGTAGTTTTGGATTGTTGAAAATCATGTGAGTGGGCTCTATGAAATTCCACAATGGACTTGATGATCTGATTTGATGAGTTTGGATGTTATTTGTGTTGATTAAGTGTTAATCTAGTAGAGATAAGTGGAAAAAGTGAAAAGAAGATCAAAGGAAAGTTGAAAACTAGAAGGGCCGGTCCTGCCCTGTTCTTGCCGCACCCCTTGGTGCGATTTTTTGTAATCAAATTGCCTTGATTTTGATATAGATATGTTGTATAGGTTGTGTGGAAAGTTTACACAAAAAATCATTTGATTTGGTTGGCTAAAATTTCAATTTTCGAAATGGTTTCAAAACTGGAAAACGTGTACAGAGGTCCTCTGGCAGCGAACTTTGAACAATCATAACTCTTTGCTCCGATGTCAAAATCGAGTGCCATTTGTGGAATTAGAAACTAAACATATCCAGTTTTCTAACGGTATAAAATACATCCTCTGATTCGACTTGAGTGAACCGTACCATCTCTTCAAAATTACCTGTCCTGTTTTGTTACTCTGCTGGAGAGTCAATGAGGTGTTTGGGACTTGTTGCTTAAATTTGAGCTAGCTGTGGATAGAATTTTAAAACTATTCCTTCTGATGAATTGTAACCCTATGAATGTAGTTTCCAACACCACCAACCATGTTTAATTCCAAGTTGAATTGAGTGAACTATGGCCTAATTACAGACCTGCACCAGAGAAAGAAAACCCTAATTTTGGGCTAGCCAATGGCTTATTTCGAATTGGGACTTGTTATTTTGAAACTTTTGGTGTCAATCACCTACAAAATGTATGTTGGATGTTTCTTAGACCTTTTCTTCATAAATGAACCATGTTTGAGATGATCTCATTGGCCAAACATTTGAAAACGGAAAACGGAAGCTTGAAGATAGATTTGTCTTCAGATTCCCTTGAACTTTGGTAGTTTAGTTAACTACCTTCCCTTGTGAATTTTCAAGTGATATTTGGTAGAGGGGTAGTCCTCATATGGGAGTTGAATTGTACCAATTTTGGTGTCGTTCCAAAATTGTTTTGACGTATGAATAAGTTACCAAAGTTAAACTTCCAAATCTGGAAAATTGCCTAACAGTCTCGATTTTTGGCCAACTTTGAGTTGCTATATCTTGGTTCTCAAAACTCTGATTCATGTTCTGTTTGTTGTGCTTTAAACATTGGTTGTAATTCTAATTGAGTTCCAAATTTTAGAGGCAAGTTCATATTCTGTGAATTTTGTTGAATTTCCAAAATTTGTCAAAAACCAACCCCGAATCTGTCAGGGGAGTCCAAATCGGCAACTTGAGGCCGAAATTCGAGTATCTTTCATTTTGAATCATGGAAAGGTGTCTTCTAGGAACTTTTAGTACTCTGGAACTAGTTTCTAATGGTACTAAGTTTTCCAATTTTGGACCTACCGAGAGTGAGATATGATTTTTCAAAGATCGCACCGCAAAACTGAAATTTCTGAAATTAAAGGAAATCGAGTTTTAGAACTCTCCATTTTTCTTTCGATATCACCTGATCATTTTATACTTGATTTCAAAGATGAAAATCAGATTTCCTTGTATTATTAAAACCCCATTTTCGAGTCTCGATTTACGAGTAATTAAGACTCATTTTCATGATATTTTCTTGGATTGTACGTGAGTACAATTTTTCTTGATAATTAGGGGTTCTAAGTGATAGTGTGTAATAGATACCTATTGTTTACTCAAGCACTCAAGGAGACCTTCAAGAAAATCTCACAGGAGACGTCTAGACACACGATTGTGCTTGCTTCCTTATTTTACTTGGTGAGTGTCAAGTGTATGCCAAACTTGATACATGCTTAACTGTTATTAATGATTGGAAATTTTGAAAATGGAGTCAAGTGTGTACTTTACCACACTTGTTCTCATTTAAATGAATCGTGATTGAATTGATTGAAATGAAATGAATGATTGAATTGTATTGAATGAATTGAATGGAATGAATGATTGAATTGTATTGAATGAATTGAATGGAATGAATTGGTATGCTATGGCTGCATACATCATTGGAATGAATCTCCTCGACTCATAAATGTTAAGTGGGGAACGCCCAATTCTCACTGGCCAACTTTGGACTCGAGCCAGCATGGGGTTGGTCGGGCTTCTTGGTGAACCATGAGAAAACATAAGCTTGACCCATTGAGAGGTCTTGCTTGGCATACTCGAGCAGTATCGCCTCAACCAAGCGATAGGGGGACCCGGTACAGGGGTATGTAACGATGAAAGGGGACAGGATAAGTGATGTTTTACGGACTATAATTTGCTCGATTGATGAGTGTCAACTCGTGGAAGTTCTTGATCATGCAAGTGGACAATAGCTCCTGAGACCTCCTATATCCTTGAATTGTTTCTGTTTACTGTTCTCGCTTGAATTGTCATTTACTTGAATATTATTGTTCTACTCGTTAATTGGGATTGTTACTTGGACAACGTGCTTGCATTTGTGTTCTTGGCCTCACGAGCAATTGCTCACCCCGTAGATTTGTTTTCCTTAACAGGAATGGATGTGGAGTGAAACTCGGAGAAACCCTTTGGATTTACTTTTGTATTAGGGTTTCAAATGTAATTGACTAGACATTTTGGTTGTTGTATATTTTGGGAATTGATGTATCTTTTGGCTTGATGTAAGCATTGGATAACTGATGTATTTTGAACTCGTGGTGTAAGACTTGGATATTCGATTATGGAAGCAACTTTTCTTTATTAGGATTGTATTAATTGTTATGTATCGTTGAGTCCTGGCGAGAGTTGGGCAAGTGTCCCGCGGATAACCTTTGGTTCGCCTTAGGGAGAAGTGGAGGCGTCACATTTATAGCTTCCTAAACTTGTAGTCCAAGTATGATAGAATTTGGTCTTGAAAAGTTGCCAAAAGTTGAGTTTGAGCAGGTTTTTGCCAATGTCCGACAAGGACATTGACTGATGCAAAACTTGAAAAACTTCTGAAGATTTCGGCATAAAGTCCCTTGTGATGACTGGCACCAAGCTTTGTCCACCTCAAGCTGCTTTGCGCACAATTTCAATCCATTTCCTACTTGATCATAGCAATGCCCCTAGGACCATAGGTAGCTTACATGAGTTCTTACATATCACTTACCAACACAGTTCTCACATCAGGAGTGGGATTTGAGCACACAACCTTTATGAGGAGGCGGTCTGTCGTTACCAATTGATCCAACTATTGGCTTGAATATCAAGATAATGATGTATATTTCCACATGTCTACCAACGCCTGAATCACTCGCATCAATATTTCTGGTTATGCAAAAAAAAAAATACACATACACATATAAACACACAATTATAATGTACAACCCTAATATTCCGCAAGCAAATGCACTCAAATCTGTTTTTAATTACCTATCCATTTTTATGAATCATAGAATCATAACACTTAGTTTTACTTGACAGGATACAATGCAATGCTCCAAATGCAGACGTAGCAATCCCATGCCAGCTACCTAATATTTCTCTTGATTAACAACTATTATGAGTTCAAATATTTGTAATTCCTGTACTCCAAAAACCAAATATATTTACTATATATATAAATAAATCGTCAGCAACTTATCTGCCCAATTTAGGTCAGCCAAACTTTGAACCTATTCCTCCGATCATACTAAATTATATTCAAATATGTATTATGCTCTAAATACTATACCAATTGCATTAGCATTGTTAGTATAGGCCTCTCTTCAAAATCTCACAAAAAGGGCAACCCTCGCACATAGTCTTAGGCTCATTAGCTAGTATTCTGATCATAATGTAAGTACTTTATCTATACACTTCAGTAGGAAACAAATTTTCACCATTGAGGTATGACAATGTGAATTTGAAATAAAAAATATTAGTTACTATATATAATTTATCTTCTAAATATGTATCTAATATACCAAATCTAACAATTGTAGACTCTCTTAACTATTGCTTCATTATTTATCACTAATGTTATAGCCAAGTAACAATAATTTATCTTTAAGACTACGGGGTAGCCCGTGCGCGATTTGGTACCTATGGTTTAAGACAGTTTGTAGTTTTTGCTTGGTGTAATAGTATAGAAGTATAATTTGTAATAAGAAAAACAAAGCTATTAAAAAATTAAGTGTAACTATATATTAAACTTAATGAGAATGGAAGATTAGGTAAAATGGAATCCATAAGTTTCCGTCATAGTGCCTCTTGTATTTGCATGAAACTAAAGTAGTAGTCTGTTGGATTTAGCTTTTTGTTATAGATGGTAGTTGTCTAATGTAGTAATGTCTTTCCTTGTGTTGTCTCTATTATCTTGTAGATAGGTTGAGAGTTGCAAAATTTTTTAATGTATTATTAGAAGCTATTTTTGAGTGTAGTAGTTCTGCTTGAATATTTGTATTTTTTGTAATGCTTACTATGGTAGGATGCTTGCATAGGGGCCAGAGCAATGTTAGCTATATGTTGGTCCTCATTATTGTCATATTCACGCCAAAGAGTTGGTGCTATTAGTTGACGGCTCTATAAGATTGTTAGTGAGAATATATTTATAGTGCATTTTTATTAATTGAATAGGTGTTTGTTAAATTGTTGATAAAAAATGATGACTTGTTTGGTACGTAGATTTGTTGTTATAGGCTGTGATGGAATGTGAACAGCAATTGCAGGAGGATTTGAACATATGAATTTTTTTGATATTGTTATTGAAGAGGCATACATACTTGTTAGTTTTTGAAAGAAAATTTGGATCGTATCTATTTTGTAATTACTGTTAAGGTGGGAAATGGAGACATCTGAAATGAGTGGCTTGTCAATTTCTTGCAATTATTGGACAGTAGTTGTGGTGTTGATGATCCATGAATATTCCTTTTTTTTTTTTTGGAACTTATGGTCAAAATGGGTTGAACTTTTGCTTTGGAGATGTAATACTTTTATAGGTGTTAAAAGTTTGATTAAAAATTCTATATTTGTACCATAAATTAGCGCTTCAATCTTTTATCCCTGTACAATAAAAATGTATTAGAAGAAAATGTTAGGTAGAAAATTTGACTAGACAACTCATTGGCTAAATCATTCTCAATTAACAAATAATATTTATTAAATATATTAAAAATAAATGAGTTTTCTGCGGTATAGTCACATATCCCTTAATGATATTGAATGAATTAAAAAAATTATGGATAAATCCATGAACAAAGCAAATGAAGAAAGACTTAATTAACAAATCAAATTATAATTTACTCTATTTTGGCTATAAAGCAAATTGATGTATTTTTTGTGATTTATCCTACTCATTAATTAGAAGCATAATATTTTACAAATTATCACAAATTCAAGTTAGTTATTTGTATAAATTAAGATCTTTTTTTGTTTTGCTACATCAAAACCTCTGCTTTTCCTTAACACTCATATAAAGCATTTGTTTGAAAATGAGAAACAAGGAATAGGCATATAAATATATAAACTAAAATCATACATGTCAATGATTATGCTAATAGTGATTGAAGTAGGAGTAAAAAAAGATAGAGCTCACTTTGTATGGTTGGAATTATTGTACATTACCTAACCATTAACGAAGAGCAATTTGATAGCATTTTTCATCTTCTGAGTATTGTAGTTTTTGTTTTTTAATCACTTGAATAATAGTATTTAATTGCGAGTGAGACGTTAGATTTTTGACAACTCGAGTAAGTCTTCAATTATTGTTCTTCGTGTGTATAAAGCTGATAATAATTATGTTAGGACTAAAGAAATAGCAAATATGAAGTTTGGAATAGAACTTAATTAATCAGAGATTTGCATTTGAAGTCTAGAAACCGTGAAGCCAAAGTGAGAATAAATTACTCACCTGAATTGGAATTAGAAGCCATAGGTATAAATTGTGCACTTGAATTTTGTCACATCACTAGTTGGGTATTGAAATGAAAGGAATGGAAGGAAAGAAGAGGTTGCAAAGAAACAAATTTTGATAATGAAAGGAAATGTTTCAGAGGAACTGATCAGGAAGGAGTAAAATTCCAATTGATAAGCACCTCAACTTTGGTGCTATTAAAGTGATAGTAAAGAAGAAAAAGTTGAACAAGTTGGCTGTTATATTGTGATTATGGGCATCCAATATAACTTTCCTAATGATTTCTATTAATTAATATATTAACATCTCTCTTGCTCATAAATATGCTATACACTTACATTTTGTGAAACAGGAAGGCACGGAATGACAAGAAAAGAAACAAAGGAAAAAAGCACAGAAGGAACAAAGACCAATGAAGAATTGAGGTTGTTTAGATTATTACAGCAATACAAAAGCTATTATAACTTGTACCTGTTGCTATAAAAACAACCAAGATAACCACACATTTCAAAAATACTCAGGCCGTTTGGGGTTGTGGTGGCTTATTGAAAAATACTTTCCTAGTAGAGTTTTTAATAAAAGTACTTATCAACTGCTTAAGTGCTTTTAAATATATTATTTGGAGATATAATTCAATAAGTTCTTGTTGTACTGGATAATGTGTAATTTAAAAATTTTTTAAAAGTATTTATCTCTTTATTTGGTTTATAATATGGAATAAGATGATTAAATTTGATGTTTTATTTTTTAAATCACAAAAGCTACTCTAAAAACACCAAATTTGAACTTTTGTCAAAAGTGCTTTTAACATCAAAAGCTCTACTCCTAATTTTATGGAATGATATTTATCAAACACTTTAAAAGTACTTTTAGCACCTAAAAGTACTTTTTTACCAAAAGTTCCACAACCTCAAACAGGGTCTCATACGTTTCAAAAAACACAAATTGAACTATACTGCATTTACAAACAAAAGCCATTTCTGAAAGAACAAGAAAACAAACTCTACGATAAATTGTACTCCACACAATAACTACACTCCAAATAACCTTACAATCAAAAAATGCCTCTACCCTTACTGTTGAAATTTAAAGCCCTTTTTAATCTAAACTCATTCTTATATAATACAAGGATACCATAATAAATTAGAACTTTAACTGAATTGCCCTAGCAGTCGCAATTTGCTGCCCATTTTCCCTAACATGCCGACTACACTTCATTGGAATTAGCCTCATTATTATAGATTTTCTTCCATAGTGAAATAATTAAAACTCCAACACTGGTTTAGAATTGTTTAGCGAGTTTAAACATCGTGCAAGCATAATTAATTATGTCGGCTGCCCATTTTCTTTAAATCTCCTTATTTATATGAGTTGCAATATAATGCTAATATGATGTATGAAAAACCCCGTAGTAGACCAATGTATACTATAAAATCAAAATTAGTGCAAACTTTATCGCTCTGCCGCTTCTCTTGCATTCGAGAGCATCCCTCTGATGTTTTGACCAAAGTTATGTAGGACTCTTCTTTTTCTACATACTAATTTGAAGAACTAAAGCAAAGCATATTCCTGGGCTCTTGAGCTGTTTCGATTTCCTATTCATCTCAATATGCAACAGTTACAAGAACATTGATAAAGTTCTCCCTTTTGATACAACGGTGTTCTGTAGCCACCTATCTATCTCTGATCTCTGAATCTCGAATCTCGAAATCTCTCTCATGCATAGGATGGGGTTGTGAGCTCCCAAAGACTTGATGCACAAGGTTAGAGATCTTCAGATTATCATAACAACATCATATTCATGGAAATATACACCACCTTACATTGCTTGGGTGCGCATCTGAATGGGAAAATCTCACTGATCGTCCTTGGATGAAAGACTGTAAGATGCCTCAGCACGTGCTTCCTCCAACTTAATCAGGAGTTCCTTCATAAAAGAGGTGCTTGTTCCATGAGTGATTCGCAATACGTCCACTGCCTTGGTTAATGACTGGATGGCTTCATTAGTCTCTCCAAGAAACCTGAGATGGAAACGCGCTTAGCGATCCCCAATTTCATGTGTGAATCAAAAGATTCCTGGAGATTTTAGCTCCCTATAGATTCTAAATCTAGCGATTGAAAAGAACAGTGGAAACTAAATTCTCATACATTTCTATTGTACTAAGAAGCTATCAATAGCTTGGAAATTACTAGAAGGCAAATGATTCTTGGCTCAAGTGTGTGCATCCGTCTGGGTATTACTTTTCTTTTGGTGTTTTTCTCAGAAGAATAAAACCAATATGTAAGACTCGAAGAGATTCCGTAATAATTTCTTTCTTCTCGAGAAACTGCACCTTCTGAAAAATGGCTTTATAATAAATGTAATGAAATTGCTTGGCCCTACATATGAGACAGAAGATTGGATTTTCGTAGCTTCTACACCTTCAAATTGTAAATATCAAGTCAAACAAAGTCAAATTAATTGAAAAATGTAAGTAAAGCTAAGCTGGAGGTGGACATGCTATTTGGAAATCGAGTCTTTAGAAAAGGAAACAAGAAGAGAGAAAGCACTTAAAAAACATTATCAAGGACAATAAGCTTTGAAGGTTATCTATAATCGTTAACTCTTTTACCAGATACATAATTAAACAAGTCTCGTAATAAATACTAGAGTAACGGTTGTTGCTATGGGTCACTTATGGTACCAACCGGGCTCATTCAGCAAGGCTGTCAAGCCGCTTAAGGCGTAATGGATTTATTCAACCGTGGATGATGGTTTAATGTGCTGGGAACCAAATGTATGGAAAAAAGGAGATTGGAAGGCACAGCAATATGCAACCCTCAAGGAGGATGTTTGGTAGATGCAGAAGCTCAAGCAAGGATTATGATACCAATCAAGGTTTCACGAGGAAAATAGGGGTATGTATTGTAACAATACTTGACATCTCACCTCAAGATACCTTAGAATCTTTGTTCATATTAAAGAATCAAATTCTAGATTGACACAATAAATTCTACATGTACTTGAGGTAAGCTATCAGTCCAACTAAATTCAGGGTCAAAAACTACAAATAAACTACTGTCTGTCTAAGGTTTCCATCCAACTAAGGGTAATGCATTAACCATACACAATTTAAACCTCCTTAATAGATGCATATTGTGTCCAATTCTACACATTCAAGTCCATCCCCCAGTGCATTAGTAACTCTAGCCTAATTTACAGTTACAGCCTTGAACCAGGGAACCTCTCAAAAGTAACCACATCCTAATTATTAGACCCTTTCTATATTGATCAATTAGTATTAACTCTGTCTTGTGACATCTGTTTGGAAAGTTATGACACACTGAAGCACCAAATACATTACAAATCTACTGGCTGGACAAATACGTCTCTCTGTCTCCCTTTTTCTCTCTCTCAGCCCCACCCCCCTCTATGGTGTTCTTCTCGTGTGCCCTGGATTATGGAGCCATTTGTAGCATTAACTGAGGTCCCTACCCAGAGGAAAAGGCATCTCATTCCCTTCACTCCTAAAAATGCCACCACTGACAGAATAGACAAGGTTTGCAACTCTACTGCTAAAGGAAATTACACTCCAGAAATTGTTCACCTATACACTCAGCATCAAAGTTTCATTCGTAATCAATTACAGGGACAGGCAACAGGAATGATGGATGCAAACGAACTTATGCAGTATACAGCCCATCGGGATTCAGAAATAGGCTAGGTGACAAGAATTATCATGAAAACCTGAAACCAAATACCCAGACTGATCTTCAAGTTAAATGGAAAAACAAGAAACAAAAGGTTAAGTTCTAACCATTCAAGTTTTCCACAAGTATAATATTGCAAACCAACCAAAGGATGTAAGCGCGGATATACTCCTGTTAAAGAAACAGGATGGTGCATTAGAAGAAAACATACCCAACATAAAGAACAAAATTTGAAAAAAAGATTGTTCAAAAAGCTGAATGTACAATAACAAATCTAAGTAGACAACCTGATGGAAATGTTTGGATCTAACATATGAGATGGATACATTCTCATGGAAATAAAGTTTTATTAAATTAAATAACAGACACAAACAAAATACAACTTTCACTTCAAATTTCAACATGATTATGGACCATGACTATTGCTAAATTGCAGCTAAAATGATAATTTATCACTCATTGTCCTTACATCAAACAACTAACATAATTTCATTAACACCTCGCCTTTCTAATTACTTACTGCTTACCACAAAATCTTCCTATTCAAAGTCAGATTGCATGGTGGTTGATCTCTCACCTTTCACTTCCCAATGTGCAGGATATACTAAACTAATGCCCAACAGCCACTGCTATTATTAGTAGGAGATCTCAGTCATTAATTTCATAAATTATGCATAACGATAATATAGTCAAAGATACCAAAATATGAAGAGACATCTATTCGGTTTAATGACTTTAAAGAGAGGGACAGGGTTTGAAGAAAGAATTTGCTTAATAGGATTAGAGCTGGTCTGATGAGTCCTTAGCTGACAAATGTCTCAGTAAAAATTCATTAGTCTACGGACCAAAGAGGAAAGGAGAGAAGTAGGACTTAAAACTAATCCATCCCCAAAATACAACTCTCTAAAGATCAAAGACCCCAAGTTCCTCTATCATTGAACAGAAACCAAGAGTAAACTGATATTCTTTTCTGCGTTAATAACAATTTTGTACTAATCAAATATAAAAAGAAGTTAGATATAGATTTCCTTTGAGAATTGTAATGAATAAAACTGATTCCTCATAAGCAGAGATATCACCATATTTCGTTTCTCTGCTGGAGTACTATAAAGCACTATCCATATTTTTTTTAAATCCACTTAATTTTATATACAAAGAGAAATGAAGGTGCCCTTTGTCTTTTATAATTCTACTTCAAGCTTTTCATTTTTTTTCTTAACCTTCTAGTTTATGATCAGTCCATACATATTTAAACCGAATTTCATTATAGATAGTCCATGGGAAACTCTAAACACTTCTATTGATAGATTTGATCTGGTATTCTGACGGAATTGACAATAAAACCAGTATTGAAAGGGTAGATAGCAGACATGGATTTGAATAATTGGTTTTTCAATTCATTTTCTTCATACATATTCTAAACTACCTACCAGTCCCTACTAGGAATTTATGATCAACTAATACAGCAAACTGCCCCCCCAAAAAAAAAATGTTAAACCAGTAAGAGCTGTGGCTAGGCACTTGCTTCATATATTTCTTCTCTTTATTATATTCCTAAAATTTTAAGATACTCAAAACCAAATTCATTTTTAACGCAACATTCGGTCTTCCTCATTGTTTTACTTATTAGCATAAATAGCAGATTAGAATCGCCTCAGGGAGCCTCCAAAACATCAACTACTGACCCTTGGATTTGGCAGCATAATATAACTGTTACATTTTGCCTATTTAATCCCTTCTGGCAAGGTTTCAAGAGTCTTTGGTTGTCTTGAAAACTAGAAGTGTCAGTTTGCAATATCATAAGTCTGTCTGCACGTATTTATGCATCTCTATATACACATTACACACGGGTGAAAACAAATATACATATAATGTATATACATGCCCATATCTCCTTTTTTTTTTTTTTTTTACATAATGTAGAGTACCATGCATGGCATATTAAATGTCTCCATGCAGTACCAAAGCGGAAGTGAAAATATATCCAACTAATCTTGACCCATTTGGTAATTTCAATTTCATAAGATCAGAAAATCTATCACAAGTTTGAAAAGTAATATTTACCTCAGGTATATGCATGATTTTTGTTAATGACAGATCATTAACACAATATGCTAAATATAAAGATCAGCAGAACTGCACTAGCTTTCACAAAGCCCTTCATGGAACTACAAAGACTAAACCACCAACTCAAGAGGTAAACAATTCTACCTGGATGCTACTTACTCTCATAGATAGGGATAACAAATCTGCAATATGCTAGAGCCTCTTTCCAATTTTGAAGCTCCATGTATATCTGTAAAAGATTAATCTACTACTATTTAATCAACAGGATATTTCTCCCCTAAAAGATTTAATGTGTTTCACTTGTGATAATCATACTCCGATGGAGAACAAACAAGGACGAGGATCCAATATCATGAGACCAATATTTGTACAGCAAGGACACAACTTACAGTTCCAAGTAAATAATTGAACCCCAGTTGCTGGTTCTCCATCCAATTATGGTTTACAGATACAAACTTCAAAAAAGTATGTAGATGCATGTTAGAAAGATCAAGTCATTGCACCATACCTTCAGAAGAGTCTCCCTTGTCCGCATTAGATTAATCGAGAATGGATGGCACAGCTCCAACTGTTGTTTCTCAACTGCCTTGTACGTCAAACTAGCATCTATTTTATCTAAATCTAGTAAAGGAACAGCAAATGTTTGAAAGAAACTTCCCAAGCATTGTATCATCATGGTAGACCTTTCACTCTCCCAGCCCCCATCCCCTACTTCTTTGTTGGCCGACAAAAGTACCGAGTTTGTTAGGAAAAACATTCTTCAATCTTTTAATAAGAGAAAAAGGAAAAGGACTTTCAGATGTAAAGTCAGTAATTCTGTTATCAGCACAGCATCATATTGCCAATGCACAATAATCTAACCAAAAACTTCTAAGGATACTTCCAGAGGAGCACATGGAAGCTTTTTCTATCAAATATTTGACTTCCCATTCAATGTCTTTAATTTCTTCCTTCTCTCTAAGCAGTCCACATTCTTGGCACACAAATCCCCTTTTTTCTGGAAGTTATGCGAGACAAAGCTCATCAGACTAGAGCAAGGTTAGGGGCTTCAGAAATGGTGGAGAAATATTAACCACAATCACATCTACCAGGGTCACGGAGCAGAAAACCACTGCAACTGTTATCCTTGCAGCAATAACCTTCCAGGATTGCACTTTCTTTAATATCATCATATTGGCCCTGAACATTATACAGCTTATTGGCTGAATTCAAGCAAAAAGTGTAGTTCCAAACGAAGGTATTCTTAGAAGGAAAAGGCAAATTCAATACCGCTTTAATGCAGCGGGGACAAGTGCAAGTAAAAAAGTATTGTTCCTTGAGGGCCTTTTGACGAGTCATAGTGCTTGCTGCAGTTTCTATGTAGCTTATCAGTACCTTCAGAGCCAGCAAAGCAAGTTATCCATAAATAGAGAATCAAAATTTCAATAGTGAGAAGTTAAAAAAAAAAAAAGAACATAAAATCTCATCTCAAACAAACTGAATCAAAATTTCAATAGTTAGAAGTATAAATTTAAATAAAAACATAAAATCTCATCTCAAACAAACTGCTCCGTAGATATTGATCAAATATGTATCTGGAAGGCTGAAATATATTAGCCTGTATCATGTGTGTGCGAGAGAGAAAGAGAGAGAGGCGGAAGAATGGAGCGTTCACACAGAAAATTAAAAGCAAGGAAACTTTAATTACGATTTAATACAACTAAAGATTTGACAACATATTTTGGTTCTTATCTTTCACTTATTGTTTGACAAATTATTGTTCAGAGCATCTTCCTCTTTGGAGTTGCAGATTTCTCAAATTCCTATATAGAATTGCAACAGGGTGGATATCTAGGTTGTTTTATAAAATTTACCTCATATTCCTATATAGCCATCAAACAAGGCAATTATCTACCTAGTTAGGTCTGCCTCAATGTTCCATAAAGTTTACTTCACACATGCAGATGCATGCAAAGTTAAACTTAAGTACACAAACAAGTACTGAATAGGTCTAAAATCACTTTAAACTGAACTATGTCTTGTATTCAAGAATAGATTTGGAACAACGTAAGCCTCTTTATTTATAAGAAAGATCAGAAGAGTAAATTAGAATACGGCAAACACTTTACTACTTTTACTACTTTACCTTAGAAATTCCAAGAGCTATAATATTAAACTCATGAGAACCTATCATCTATATTGGAGAAGAATACTTCCATCATTTTGCAATTTTCATATTAATGATATATTTAGGAATGAAGTTGTTTATTAAAATTGTAGAATACAAGTAGCAATGATGCTGAAAGCAGATTTGTTCCACAGTAACTGCAATTTCTCCTTAATTTGGACATGTCTTTTATGTGGTACTGTAGTATTTGTGAGTACTTTTCTGAAGACTAACATTCCATGTCTTTTTTTTTTTTTTGGCAAAATGTATGCTAATTTATAGTGCAATTTTTGCGAACATACTTTTTTCAATACTAACATTTCACGCCTTAATTTTCCCTTTATTTACATATTTATATATATTATTTTTGGAATATGTATATTAACCTTATAGGGTCTGGTTACCCTGTGCAGCTTAACCTCTTAAACCAGAACCAGTTGAAGAGCATTGGGAATGTTTAGCAATTTTTCCTAACTGGTATAACCAATCGAGGTCGGAGAGTTGCAAATAGACCACTTAACCAATCCATTTACACCTAGAAATAAACAAAAGTGTTTTTCTTAAAACTTGTTCTCCATCAACTGCACTGTTCTCGGACTCATGGCCAAGGGATCTGTGAATAATAAACTCAAGTGATTTTCCCCAAATGCCCCATGAGCTATCTTACCTGGATCGAGTATGAGTGTCGGGTTTGTTTCATGTGTAGGTGTTGAACTCGTTATTTTGCAATCAAAGTACAGTGGCACCACCAAAGAGTCAGTAACAGGTCCAGAGATGGACTAAATAAATATACACTACCTGTCTTTCCAGATATGTTTGCTAATTTGATAGTGGAGTTTATAATTATTTGTGCAGTTTCTCCTTTTCTTTTTTCTCAGCAAAATACCCAATTCATTTTTTTTCGAATTAAGGCTATACTAATTACTTTAGCCAAATATCAGGAGCCTAGATAAATGCTTCAAATATTAACTTAGCTGACTATAAGACTTCAATCACATAACATGTGGCAATCCTTATCAACTCTCACGAGACCCATTAAGCATACATATCCTAAAGCAATCGGAGCATTGCCAGATTCCACTCTTTTAGCATCACCCAGTTCTCCTAGCAGTTTTCCTTCACATTAGCTAAAGCTTGAATAGAATCGGAAGTCAAAGTAACCCCAATCATCTTTGACCAGATCCAAACTGACTCAATACCGGTATCTGTGGTGCTTCCTAGCAAACTGTCGAGTCCAGGAAACAGAGCCCAATTCTTTGAGGGACTATCTCAGGACAAAAACAGCCTAAAGAACACTATAACTCTTTGACACATTACTGCACACTTGGCAAGCATATCAGTTTTTATTTTTCCTCCCTAAAAAATTTAGATTTGAGATCTAGGAAAACCATGAATAAAGATTTTTGGATTTTATATGCCACTTCAAGAACATCAAGGAATAGAGTGCCACCAACCGTGAAATTTTGACCAAAGTCAAAAATGTTCCTTGAATCATACTTTCTCTCATATCCCAAATAAATGATAGAAGAGTAACAGAAAAAACATTACACCAAAAGGAAAGAGAGACATCAATCCCTAACCGAAGTAACAATCTACAAGTACTTTTCTGAAGACGGTTCTAATTGATCAAAAAGAAATTTTTAGTGAACATGTCCTTGCAGTTATTCAGATACATCATAAGTATTATAGTGACCTGGGATTTTGGACACAAACTACATTCTTTTTTATGTAGAGATCATCCAGCATAAAATCTATGTATCATACTAGCTACTTTGACAAGGAGATAACTTTTGAAATTAGCTCGTGAAGCCGATCTTCTTTTGCCAAAAGTAGAAGTTTTACATGGTTAATCTTTGTCAAGTCTAACTGCAACTCTAAAGCATTCTGATGACTCCATTGGAAAGCAATTCCTAAAAGCATTCTGCTGACTCATCCAAGAGCATATTGGCCTTTATAATCCAATGTGTTCCAAGTTTTCCTAATGACAGCTATTAAAGTGATTTTCCCAGAAAAGGATATAAGACTAAACAAAGTTTTCAAACTAATTTCCCCTACCATGCCTTTTTCTATTAGGAGACAGTGCTTCAGGGCTCTAATTGAAACAAATAAAGTAGAACCAGCTAAGTTTGATAAGCAATTTTGCGAAATAAAATTTTCATCTTCTTCAGATATTACAGGGAATGGTGCAACATGGATTTCCACCTTTCCATCTAGTCAAAATCCAGATGCTCTGGCACCATGAAATATTTTATTCCATGAATATGTTGGCCAAGAATCTTTTCAAATGCTCATGAATCCATTAATGATACAATATTAGGCCATCTATAGAACTTTACCAGCACATCCATCAGTATAGTGGCTAATAACACTACCCCATATGCATCTACAGTGACACTCTAACTCCCATAGTTCATCTTAGTACTGGGCATGTATCTGCAACACTCGATTCATCAAACCTTATATGTTGCTATCTGAGCTTTTTCCGGCAGATTCCCACTAGTGAGGTATGTGAATTTTCTAAAACTCTTCAGCTCAGGAAGCTATAAACTTTCTAAATCCAATCTGAATCCTACGAAAAGATTAATTCTGTTTCATCCAATGTAAAACCAATAAGCATTTCTATGAAACTAAAATGAAGAAACTAAACTAACGCATATTACCTCAGTACCTTTGGGTATGTGCTCAACAGCACGGACCACAGCCAACCTCCCTTCGAATACTAAAACAGAATTTGGCAAACAGCTGCAAAAGAAAGACCAGAAGTGAGGAGGTGCTGAAGCAGAATTTACATACTTCAATCAGTTACCTGTGATTAATAAGAGAAATAACAGGATACAATCCAGTTGCCAAGGGTCTGAGTTCAGCATCGCAAATAGTGTGTGCATTGCAAGCAAGCTGCATGTTGAAAAGCCAAGAGTTCATTGACACCAAGGGTTTTCTAGCATAAATAAATAAATAATCAGATTGAATCTTTTTAAGTTTACATATTCTCAACCAAGCAAAATTGTGACAGTCACAGAATGTTGCTTACACTGCTCAAATTATAAGGTTGATTAATAAATTATGTTCATTCCAAAGAACTTAATTAGTTCATTTGTATTCAGAATAAGATATTAAGAAACTCTCACTGAAACCCATCCACTTAAGAGAAACAGATTGAAGCAAGATGAAGAGAAGAAAGGTACCAAAAAGGCAGATGAAATAATCAGAAAATAATGAGACAATCAGAAGATAAGCAGAAGCTCAAGTACCAAAACAAATGAGCTCATTTGGCAAGGTTTTATAAAATTGATTTAGCAATTTGAAACAACAGATATGCAGTTTGAGTACTCTTCTGAAGGATCAGTTTAAGTATGTTCTATGCTAAATAATCTCACAATTTCATCTATAGGCTCTGCATCGATAACTTATTTATTTGCCCTTTTATTGCCAGAGTTACTAGTAGTACATTTATAATAACCATAGTATGTCAAAATTTAGACAGCAAGTTTCAGTTTGATACAAGGTACTATGATTTCCAAGTTGTCTGTCCTTAAAATCTAATGCATCAACTCTCTTGGGCAGCTTAAACAATGCTAATTCTCAGAAATAAATTCCCACTCTGTGGGGCAACAAGTTTTTGTTTTTAAAAAAAAAAAAAATTCATCTAGCAGAGTCTCTAATTCTAAGAGTTATAATGTTGCTGGCCCACAAACTTGGCCATTGCTTAAAAAAATATTGTCCTTACGTAAATTCAAATAGCTGCTGATTAGTCTGGTTTCGGTGCTGCATATTAAAGATCCTGTGCCATTCTAATTTGCTTAGTTAGGGAGATTAGTCATAAATCAGCAAACCATGAAACAGTAGTTCTGTGTATTCTAATCAGAAAGTACGACATCTGGTACAGGAGTGCGTGTATTCAAATTTTTACTGTTCAGGATAATATTTCAGATACTGGTCTTTGAAATGCATGAAAAATAGTTTGCTCATGACAAATGATCAAAGAAGATACCTTAGAAAAATTTACTGCAATGTCCTTTATGTTGATCTCGGCCTCAGGCCATTGGAGAATTAAACTAACAAGGTTCGCCATTTGTGCATATAAAACCAATTGATTCTCATCGATTTCAGACATGTATGTATAAAGTTGTCAAGGAAGAAGCAGAACAAAACAAAATAGATAAGTCTGTGTTAATAAAATGCCAAGAGCTAATGCTGTCAAGTTGAAAACTGAACTTAAAACAAAGAAGGATACGAGAGACCAAAGCCTCCACCAAGCCGTAGTTGTCTGTGGAAGTCATTGCTATAACCTAGAAGGCACATTAACAGTATTTAAATAGATTAAGAAGGTTAAAAATCACATAGTGAAGGTGGAAAATTATACATAGTTCCTACAAAAAGCTGTGAAAAAAAAATGCATGGCTGGAAACAGGAGGAATGGACTATTCAAGAAAATAATCTGAAAGTTGAGAGTCCCTCTAATGGCAGCACGTTTTTGTATGGTAAGGAGCAAGGATGTCACTCTGGTAGCCAAAATGGCAGCAGCACGATCCTTATTGCTGGTGCTACATGTCTAGGAAGGATGGGAAAGACAAGAACGACCTCCAGTTTTGTGACATGAGCAGTGAGTGATATGATTATTTCAAAAAATATTTGGAAATAAGTGAACAAACCAAAGATTCAGGTTGGGATGGGTATGAGCAGGAATGAATCTCAAAAAGATCAACTATTCATATTTCTCTAACTCTTCAGAACTAAGTCAACAAACCAAAGACATTCAGGCTGAGATGGGTACGAGCAAAAACGCATCTCAAAAAGATTTAACTATTTGTCTTTCTCAAATCAAACCCCATGTAGTTTGTAAAGGCCCATTGGTGTAAAATCTCACCAACTCATGCATCTGAACCTTATAAGCTATGGACATCATGAACATCCAACTGTAACATGTATACAATAATTTTAATAGAAAGTAATATTCAGAAAATATTTGAACAGTATTTGTGTGTGAACCTGAGATGTAAAAATTACAAATAGATCCTCTGGAAAGTTATGGATATCAAATCCTGTTCAACTCCTATCAGCAAATTTTCAAAGATTTATACAAATAATTCTCAACTGCGAAAATATCTATTTTTTTGAAGGTTATCCCTTCATGTTCAAGTACTCAGCTTTCATAGAAATGGTGAAAATACAAGAGTTCATTAACAAAGTCAATTGATTTTATTCAATAAGCTTTCATAGAAATGGTGAAAATACAAGAGATCATTAACAGAGTCAATTGATTTTATTCAATAACAATACCTTTTGCAAAGTCAGGATACATGTGAAACAAAGATTCTGTTCTAATATTTGAGAGATACCACGTGATATTTAGCTGATGTATTAAAAACATGTGTCTGCATATTTACAGGGAGAGAGAGAGAGAGAGAGAGAGAGACTCATTCAATTGCAGGCAGATATCTAATACCAATTCCATTCAACCAATCCACAACACCAAGAAACAAAAACAACAAAAAACAAGAAAAAGATGCCACAGTGCATGACACAACCACAGTGCATGATGCATCAACTAGTTATTTAAGAGATTGCAAATAAAATACTGGATTGAATCGAGAACTACAGTGCTTCGAATGTCAGACAATCAGTTCAAGATGACCATATTGTCAGCATGCAATTGCTTAGATTTTATTCAAATGGTGAAAAGGAGACCATTTACAAAGTGAATCGGTATTATTCCACAAAATTAAAGTTTCTCTTACCAATATCAGTAACAATACCTTTTGCAAAGTCAAGAAACATGTGAAACAAAGATTTTGCTCAATATTCAAGAGATGCCATGTTATATGTAACTGATGCATAAAATAAGTGTGTCTGCCTTTTTTGTTTTTTTTGGGGGGGGGGGGGGGGGGTTGGGGGTGGGGAGGGAGAGAGAGTGAGTGAGTGAGTGAGACTTATAAAAAAGGACTAGAAAAAAATAAGCCACAGTGCAGCACGCATCAACTAGTTAATCAAGAAATTGAAAGTAAAATGCTGGATTGTATTGAGAACTATATATACTGCTTCAAGAGTCAGACAATCAGTTCAAAGGAGACAACATTGTCAGCATGCAAAAGATTGCTACAGCTCAAAAATAGCATTCTGGTGGCGTATTAAGTCCAAATATAAACCACAGTAGGGAGCATAAAAGGTATTGAATCTTGATATAAGCCCAAAACTGAGACGAAGCTCTTACAACTATGAACAAGTGCAATTATAGTCATATATCGAGTCCTTTTCTAAAACAATTGAGGTGAATACCAAGAGGTAGAAACTTCACCTGCTCAACTTGCAGCTTTCTTCGTAAATAGAGCTTCACCATTAATCGTATGGAAGGTGTGAGAGACTTAATCCTCCCCTTTTCAACTTTAGACAACACTTTGCATTCAAGACGATGAAGTTTCCAATCCGTCTTCTGCAGTTGATACCACAATCAAATTAACCAGTAAGAGGATAAAATAAAAAATATTAACAAAAGCTTTGACCATTAGAAAAAAGCAACCGCTATGGAAATTATGTATCACATCATTTGTTATCATGTCTAAATTATTATCTCCTCTCTGGATCACATTGTCTAATTGCAAAAGCAGCATTATTTTGCCTTACTAAGACAGGGCAGAAGAGCCCAACACTGTAGCTGCCCTTTTGATTACTCGTTTTGACTTGTAATCTATATTTTTGTTGCTATTTCTACAAAAGAAGCCACTCTCATCCAAGACAATTCACAATGTTCCAAGTAAATCATCAGGAGTTTTTTTCCTAATATTGAGGAGATTTTCACAATTGCCTACAGGGTGTAGTGCAAAACCTTTGAACTTAGACATACTTAAGCTCCAAATATGCACCACTCCAAAATAGTATATTAATTAAATATTTTATTCACAAAAGGCTCTGATTCATAGCCCATCACACTCCTGTTCATTTACCTAAGCTTCAACGGTCTCTAGATCTTGTCTCTTCCAATTTTACTCATCCAAAGGGTGCAAAAATACTAAATAAACAGCTGAAGAACAACCATAGAAGCCGTAAAAGAAAATACTAAACAAAAGACAGGATTAAACTAGCATAAATTAAAAAATATAATTCCAAAATGACAAATATTTGTACCATGAATTTAAAAGGATATACCTGGCATGTGCTCCCACAGTACCAAACAACTTGGCAAGCAGAACACTTCTTGAGATTCCTAGTGCTGAAGCACCATTCACACCTGGAACTTGAATCATTTGAGTTCTTATTTGGTACTGCGACATAAGGCTCTTGGCTTATTATCACCTCCCCTAATACAAAATTTATCACACTAGTAAACCATGGTACCAAATTAACCTAAACAAAACAAAAACCCCAGGAATTCCCAGATGTTAAAACGCAAAAAAGGAAAAGAAAACAATAATAATAATTTCAACTGCCAGTAAAAATGTCTAGTTTTCTGCTATTTTTCCAGTTGAAGAAGATTAGAGAGAAAGAAAGTCAGAGATACCCGGAGAAAAGTGTCTGGAGGTGAAGAGACAGCGTCCTTTATCTGGGAGAGTTGAAACTGTTAAGCTTCTTCCGTCATTTAGCGCCTTCTGCAGTTCCTCCATCTTCAATTCAACAGTCTCAAGTCTCAGTAGACTCCTCTGCCGAGAGAAAATGGCCTCAGTACTCGCAAGTCTCAACAGACTTTCGCTGCAAAAGAAAAGTGGTTTCGCAGCTCAAAATTTTATTTTAAAAAAAAAATAATTTTTAGAGTTAAATGCAGAAAATCGCCATAAACTTTTATAGCAGTTGCACAATACACCCCAAAGTGCGATTATAGACACTTGGCAGGACGGAAGAAGGGACAGTTCCATCCCTAAATAATGTAACATTTTTTTTAACATTTTGTAACTCTAAATAAACTTTTTGTACATCTTTACAATAGAGATATGATATTCTGTTACTATTCATATAGGTTTCGTACATAATAATTGCATTTTTATTGTAAAATTTTACAAGTAGTTTATATTAAGTTACATTTCGTTCAAAAAATATTACAGTTGAGTTTCGTTCTTTCTCTTCCCTATTCCTCTAATTCTCTCTCTCTTTTTTTCTGTTTCTTTCTGTCTCATGGATGCATTTGCTCATTGGCAACATGGTTATAATAGTGCTTGGCTAATGTTTTGAACTCGAACTCCATTGAATTGAACTCAGCATCCGTTTGGGTGATGTTTTGCTTTGATGAGTTTTGGTTCTAGGGCTTGAAGGATTAGTGATTTAGTGGTTTTTTTTCTCTCTCTCTGTCTCTCTAATCTTCTTCCTTCCTTTTCTTTTCTATTTTTTCTATTTTTTCTTTTTTCCTTTCTCACCGTTGCATTTGCTGGCTAGCAATATGGCTACTATAGTGCTGGATTAATGTTTTGAACTTGGACTCTGTTGGATTGAGCTTAGATTTCCTTTGGGCAATGTTTTGCTTTGGTGAATTGTGGTTCTAGAGCTTGGCTGGTTGTATCTTTTTCTTTTTTGTCTGGGAATTTTTTCAAAAACTGATGATTTAGTGTTTTTAATTTGGTTATGTTCTTTTTATCTGCTTTGCTTAGTAATTTGCTTCGGATGTTTTATGATTTTTTCCTCTTCTTTTCTTATTTCTGTACTTTGAAGGACGGGCAAAATGGCGAAGAGCCATGTTGTAGAAATCCCAGAGATTCTGACGGGCTTCCTAGTAGTCTGTCCAGAACCTTGCAGACAAAGTAGAGGATCCCTCAAGGTGAAGTTTCTTTCATGTCAATCTTTTTGTTTTAATTGATTGTTCATCATTCTTATGAGTTTGTATTGATTAACCAGAGCATAACTGTTGTCAAATGACAGCATCTATTACTCTCATGAGCATTTCTCTATTCATCACTAAGTCACCCCATATCTCTCTCTCTCTCTCTCTCTCTCTCTCTCTCTCTCTCTCTTTACAATCTGCTAATTGGATTTTGTATTCAATATTTGTTGGCTAAACATATGATTTCCTGATATGCAGCCAAACTAGGAAAGGAAATGGGGCCAATCTTACCATTCAAGAATGGAAATGTCAATAAAGAAGCATATGATCCTAGAACAAGTGTCAGAAACCCTGTCCTTCAACCTCAACCACAAGTCATCCCTTCTGCATATTGTTATCATGGTAGTGGTATAGTAAAGCAGGAAAAATCATTGATGAAGAATGAGAGAAACTTGTCTTCACAAGGATGACAGATGCCTCAATGTGGCATGGCTGCAAATAGTTTGGTAGTATAACGTTAATTAATGGATTCTATAAGAAATAAAAGAGTGGATTCCATAGATGTAACTCTTGGCTCTATTGTTACATAAATGGAAATATGGAAACTTCTAGTAGTATAACTCTTGACTCTTTTATTACATAGATGGAAATATGGAAACTACCAAACTCTTGACTCTTTTATCGGTCATTTGCAATTAATTAGTGGATTCCATAAGAAATAGGTTCTGATTGATAAGGATGCAATCTTCATTGCAGTTTTTTATTTTGTTTCGCTTCGTTGAAGGAATAGAATTTGGACTGCAAAAAAATGATATGAATTACACTAGTTGCTATGGTCTTGTGGATAGTTTGCATTGTGGGTTTGATCTTTTTTATTTGTTTCAAATAGTTAAGTCCCTAACTTTTGTTATGAGTTAGATACTCATTTTCTTCTTTAATTTTTGCTCATAACTGGACTCCATTTTACATCTTTAAGAGTAGAGACGGACATACCTAAATTTTTATTTATTTGAAATTCCAATATTTGAGAAGTTATCACATTCTCTTAAGAGTATTAACATTTGTTGCATCCCTATTATTTTGAATTTTACTGTTGCTGAAAATTTTTTGCATATGATGTTTGAAATAATGTAAAATCAGTATTCTAAATTATATGAATCTGATTAATGTGGATGCTTCATTTGCAACAGTTGGCTATATTGGATTAAGCTATCCGTGACACACGAGCCATTTAAACCTGGGTTAATTCCACTTTGTCCCCCCAAACTTTGGACGATAACCCACTTTAGTCCCTAAACTTTAAAATGGGACACTTAAATCTCTAAACTTATAAATACCTGTCAATTAAGAAAAATTGTTGACAGAATCCTGAATGCCGTTGGTGGTTGAAGAGCGTGGCAAACACGCTCCGTTAATGAAGATAGGGGAATATTGTTACTAAAAGGACAAGGACATCAAATGTAATTTTGGGTCATAAATTAAGGACAAACAAAGAAAAAAAATTGCAAAGGAGGGAAAGTCTTGGATAGTGGTCATTTGTTTCCTCTGTCTTGGACGAAAAAATAGAGAGCAGCGGAGAACCGAAGTCTGTAAAAATTGGGAAAATATAGGCTGGATTGTCTGAATGATTAGGGCTGAAAAACACTGAAGATTGCAAGAATGGGAAGAAAGCGAGTCATAATGAGAGAAAAAGCATCCGCAGCAAAACAACGAAAAGCAAAAGAGAAGACAAGTACTGGTATGAGAAAAATGTTTTAGAGTTTTTTGTGTACTTTAATTTAATTTAATAATCGGAATTTGGGTAAGAATTTAAGGTAGCAGTACAAATATGTTTTAAAGCCATAGGGATTGTTGAAAAGTTAGGGTTTTGGATGGTTGTGGAATGCATCTCCAAGGCATTATATATTTTGGATGGTAGTGTTAATGGTTCTGCACAATTTACTGAAAAGTGAGTGTTGTGGGAATCCTAATGTTCATTCTGTTGAAGACATTGTGGTCCCAAATGCTAAAAATTTTATAAATAATTAATGGGTTAATTATTAATGATTTATTTTTTCATTTAACCAGAATGTTGTCCAAATGACATTTGGCCCGACCCATTTTCCTTGGCGATACACCATCAAGGTGAGTTCAGAAGCTCTCCCAGCAAAGAATACGTGGGGGGAAAGATAGACTATATAGACAACTGTAATGCTAAAAAATGGTCACTATAAGTGCTTGATGGATGTACAGTAAGATTAGGATACCCGAAAGATGCTCGTTTTGGGTGGTATGGTAGGCTTCCTGGTATGCCGCTTGAGACAGGACTATATTATTGCATGTGTGATTGGGATTGTGATCTACTTGTAAACACATTACCACCCAATAGAGTGGTAGAGGTTTATCTATTAGTGCAGTCAGATGATAATCTAGTGAGGCTTCAAACTCAAAACACAGAGGATGGAGACATGGTTGAAGGCCACAACACTTCTGCCACGCAGGCTACAAAAGAGAAAGAAACATCTGAAATGGACAGTGATATAGCAATACTGGAAGAAGTTGACTTCAACGATGTGGATAACACAAGGAAAAATGTGGCTGGTGCCACTGGGGCCTATGACACGAGTT
This sequence comes from Coffea arabica, assembly GCF_036785885.1. Taxonomy (NCBI): domain Eukaryota; kingdom Viridiplantae; phylum Streptophyta; class Magnoliopsida; order Gentianales; family Rubiaceae; genus Coffea; species Coffea arabica. Next base: position 44,271,060 of record NC_092329.1, read on the forward strand.
CGTTCAAAGAGATTGAACGAGATACTACAAACATTGGTTCGTGCGACCCGAGAGTCAAGTGAAGAGGCAAAGGCCATCGATGAGGCTAGGCTTGTTGTCCTAGTTTCGGCCATCACTGAAGATTAGAAGTCCATGAAACATTATTAGTTTAGTATAGTGTAATAAAGAGGTCCAACTAGCTTGTGGACTGGACCTTCGTCGTTGTTAGTTCTTGAGTCAATGGGCCAGGCCATGTGGGCCACGTAGTTAGTCCCTACGCTGAGCTGTACGGGGGTCCAACTAAAGTTTACGGTCTTTAGTTAGTTGGGCTAGTTTCGGCCAAGTGAAGGCCCAAGGGGCTGGTCGAACCTTCCTTGTTATTTTTCCAGTTTTATTAGGTCTTAGTCACGGCTATAAATAGCCTCAAATCGAATGTTACATGCACCTTTGGATGATTAATAAAAATTACATTGAGAGTTCTCTCAAAGCTTCTTTGAAGCATCCATTGAATATCTTAGAGTCATTCTTAAGGTATTCAATCGACTTATCAATCTAGGACCGCGCTAGATTCTGGCGTCTTCTACCAAATACAGAGGTTCGTTGATCACGTAATCAACGGGTTTAGGTGATCCGCTGCGTTCATCGTTGCTCCAACGTGAATCCTACCTTCTAGATCCTTCCTGTCTGTACGGGTTGCATCACACGGTTGGTGTCGTTCGTATCAGCTGACATCAGAGCCAGTTGAAGGTATCACATATATCCCTCTTTTTTCCTTTGTGTCATTTTTGTCCTTTTGGTGTCATTTGCTGTCTTGTTGGAGTTACGAAAAAAAAAAATCTGTCCAAGCTTTGTCGTCGTTGTTTTGTCTTGTTTGGAGTTAGAATTTCTATTTTTGTTGCTCCATTATTTGTGTCGTTTTCTCTTCTTTGTGTCGTGCTTAATTCTGCCCGTTGTTGACTTCAATCTGTCCGCATAAACCTGAAGTTGTTTGTCGTGTTTGAGAGTCAAAAATTCTGTCCAAAGCGCCCCAAATCTGTCCAAGTTAGTCTGCAATCGTGTCCTTTTGTCTTGCGTTGAAATATTCTGTTTTGCATCCCTCGTTGGTTGTCTTGAGTCGTGTGCGGCTGCCACACCTTGTGGTTTAGCTGTGAGAGTCATTAGGGTTTCCTAGGGTTTGTTTTTGCTTGAGTTAAAAAAAAAAAGGAGCGGCTGCCTGACCTTGTTACACTTGTTGCCCAAATTAGGGTTTGCTCTTGCTTGTGTTGGAAGATTTTGAGGGCTGCCCGAAATTGTCCTTGTGTGATTTGGTGACTGATTTTGTTGGGGTTTGTACACCGTTACTTGGGGGGTTGAAACAGAATCTTGATAACCTTGCAATTTTTGGAAACAACCCAACTGTTTTGGGTGTAATTGGCAAAGTGCCGAATCTGACTTGGTTGCTTTCTTTTGTTGTGGTCAGCCAAGTAAGAAACCCTAGCCGACCTTTGTTTGTTGCGGCTGACCAAGTCCAAAAAAAAAAGAGAAACCCTAGCCGCCCTTTGTTTGTTTTGTCGTTAAAAAAAAAAAAACAGCAAGCAAAGAATTTGTTTCGGCCAAGCCAACAAAAAAAAAAATCCAGATTTTATTGCCAATCAATTCGAAGTGCTACATAGTGGTCCAAACGATAAAACAATAGCAAAACAATAAAAAATTTTGGTCCACTACTTCTTCAAATTCTTGAGCACTTTGCATCTTGGGAACTTGCATCACTCTTCGTTTAAAAAGTTTCTTGTATTCTCGCGCGGTGGTGAAAGGTTTCCTTGGTTTTGGAATAAACTTCTTGGACACATCTTGGGTAACCCGTTGGGGGGGAGCCTGAGGAGGGGTGTTGGTGTCATCTTGTTGGTTGTTCATTCTCTTCATTCTTGTTTGGGAGCCAACTGAATCTGCCTTGTGCAATTGCACCTAGGGAAAATCCAAATTTGAGCTTGTCTTGTGGATTAGTTCGTTACTTGCATGATGTATTAATAGCCTAAGTCAGCCGTGGTCTTGTTTGTGTTTCCTAAGCACAATTGATTTCCAAATTCTTGATTAGATTACCTTCTTTGATTGGTTTCCTAATCTTGTTTGGTTGCCAAGAGTGTTTGATTTCCAATCAAAACACAATTCCTACATTGTAGGCATCTCTTTTCCTATTTTTTAGGAGTTACCTTCCTACCCACCTTAGCAACATTTTCTCCTACTTTTTAGCCTCCATTCCAGCCACCCCGGGCCCCCAAGCCATGGGCGCGTCGCCCCCTAGACCCCCAACTCGCTGACCGGGCAGTGAGACCCCCGTATAGTTTAGCGTAGGAACTAACTACGTGGCCCACATGGCCTAGCCCATTGACTCAAGAACTAACAACGACGAAAGCCCAGGCCACAAGCTAGTTGGACCTCTTTATTATACTATACTAAACTAACAATGTTTCATGGACTTCTAATCTTCAGTGATGACCGAAACTAGGACAACAAGCCTAGCCTCGTTGAGGCCCTCGATGGCCTTTGGCTCTTCACTTGACTCTCGGGCTGTACGAATCAATGTTTGTAGTATCTCGTTCAATCTCTTCGCGCGAGCTCGTGTCATAGGCCCCAGTGGCACTTTCACTTGCTCCACTTGGATGGCTCCCCCGACCTCCTTATCAATCACAAATGGCAACTGATAATGATATGCAGGCTGATGACAATGATGTGTAGGCTGATAATAATGTGCAGGCTAATGATGATGTGCATGCCGATGACAAGTTCGATGATCCAGATTATACGGGGCAAGTTGAGGAGGATGTTTTATTTGATGAAGCCTTGAAGATTGGACAACAGTTTGGTGTGCATAAAGGAGCTCCAGAAGTTGGACCTTCTACCAGCAATGACACAAGAAAGAAGAGAACAGATTGGAAAAGAGAAGCACCCAACGAAATAAATGTTTGTGATGATCCTGATATGGTTAATGTGGAGGATATGCAGTCAGAATATGAAACAGATTGTTCTAGAGAGTTGAAGAGTGAGTCTGAATCCGAAGATAAAGATGGTCGTAAGAGGAATAAAAAGTCTAAGTTTTCAGTTTTTAATGAGAAAACTGATATGAGAAGTCCAAAATTTAAGGTAGGCCAGAGGTTTTCATTAGTTGTTATTTTTAGGTTGGCTGTTAGAATCCAGGCCATTATGGAGGGAAGGGATGTCCAGTTCATAAAAAATGACATATATAGGGTACGGGTGAAATGCAAAGGCTGTGAATGGTAGATTTTTGGCTTAAAAATGCAAGGCGAAAACACTTTCCTGATCAAGAAGCTTAGCAAGGAGCACACCTGTGGACGTGTCTTCCATATTAGAAACATGATATCAAGACTAGCCACCAAGTTGTTTGTAGATGAGGTGAGAAAAACACCATCTATGACAGTCTAAGAGCTCATGACTAGGGTGATTGAAGAATTAAATGTAGATTTTAGTATTAAACAAGGCTATAGGACAATGAAAAAAAGTAAGAGACATGATTGAAGGCAGTCATGAAAAACAAATGCATTGTTAGAGGACTTTTGTGGTGAATTGAGGAGAGCAAATCCTGGATTGGCAGTGTTTGTTGAGACTGATATGGGTAAGGATGGGATTGTCAGATTCAAAAGACTTTACATGTGCTTAGAGCCATTGAAGAGAGGGTTTCTAAAGGGCTTAGGCATTAGATTGGGTTGGATGGGTGCTTCTTAAAGGATACATATGGTAGACAACTGCTTTCAGCCATAGGCATGGATGGGGATAACAAAATGTTTCCACTAGCTTTTTCAGTTGTTAGAGTGGAAAATTATGACAATTGGAGTTGGTTTTTGGGATTGCTTGTACAAGATTTGGAAATTTCAGATTCCAGTAATTGGTGTGTCATGACTGACAAGCAAAAGGTATGATAAATTGTATTAGCATTTATTTATACAGTAACTTTTTATTTAATAATTCAGGTACATTATTAAGTTGCATTCAAACATGTATAGGGACTAGTTCAGGCAGTTAGAGACAAAATGCCACAGGCTGAGCACTGATGTTGTGTGCAACATCTATACACCAATTTCAAACAGATTCGTAGAGGCCTGGCCTTAAAAGAAAGACTTTGGAAATGCGCAAAAGCTTCTTATGTTACTTAGTGGAAAGTCGAAATGGAACAATTGAAGCAAGAATCTGCAGCTGCACATTCTTGGCTTGATGAAAAAGATCCCAAAATTTGGTGTAGATCCCATTTTAGATGTGGATTGGATTGTGATATTTTGGTAAATAACATGTGTGAGTCCTTTAATGCAGTCATTTTAAAGGCCAGGTCACTACCAATCCTATCCATGCTGCAGACCATTTATTTGTACATGTTGATAAGGATGGAGAGGAACAGGGAAGCAATGTCCAAGCACGAAGGTTAAGAAACATTTTATTTATCAAGTAATAGTATACAGTTCATAACTTCTTTGCGAAATTTATGACCGATTTGTTGTTTTCAATTTGACTGTATTCAGGTTTTCTTTGTCCAACAATATTTGAGATACTAGAAAAAGCTAAACAAGAACAGTGTATGTGCATAGCATCATATGCTGGGACAATGAAGTATCAGATAAGCTGTCCATTTGGGGAACAGTACATTGTTGACATGGCTGCCAAAACTTGTTCATGTAGAAAGTGGCAATTAAGGGGAATACCATGTGGCCATGCTGTAGGCTGTAGCTGCCATCAACAGGAGACATGATACATTAGAGAAGCATGTTTCCAACACCTACTTGAAGATTACCTATCTACAGAGTTATGAACCTGTACTTAATCCAATTAATGGTCCTAATTTGTGGGAGCACATAGACCTTCCAGCAATGAAGCCTCCGACTTATAGAAGGTCTGTTGGAAGGCCAAAGAGGATGAGAAAAAAGGCTCTAGAAGAAGAAAGACGGGACAGCTATGTCAATCCAACTAAACCTCACAAGGTTAGCAAGGTTGGCACCATGATGAGTTGCAGCCGCTACAAAAAATATGGACATAACAAGAGAGGATGTCCGGATAAAAATAAGCAAACTACTGAGGGGACAACTACAAGTTCAGTAAAGGAGAACAGTGATATTGGAGATACAAGTCCATCTTTGCAGGCAAGTGCAAAAGAGGCAAGTCTAAGTGATGTGACTGTTGACATGGTTGGAGTAAGTACGCAAGATAGTCATACAGGTCCATCTCAAATGGATGCTAATCAGCCAAAACATGGGGCACAAGAACCAGTGACAAAAAAGGGAAGAAAATGCTCATTCTGTTGTAAGCATGGCCACTCAAAGAATAATTGTAAGTTGAGGCAATGGACCTTTAGCAGCTCACTGGACATGACTGGAGACTTGGGATTCAAAACTGTAAAAATACATTCTGATGATCTGAAAAACCTATATAAGCATGCTTAAAATAGTTTTGAGCATGTGGAAAAGAGTCTTACAACAACTCATGTAAGTGCTCTCCATACATCACTACAACAGTTTGATGTGTAATGTCTTATTAAATCATGTTATGTGCTTGTTTGTAGTTATCCTCCAAAGCTGATGGTTGCAAACTTTATTCCCACAGCCAGGGAGTAACGATGAGAGCACCACACTCATACGTGGACTTGGGGACAGCCTCTCATTCCAGCAGTGGACTTAAGCCAGCACAATTCACATGGTAGGGCAATTTGTGTGTAAACCTATCTATATTACAGACAGCTACGGGACACGCGAAGGAGTTACCTGGAATTGAAAATGTGCAGCTCCATGAGGAAGGAAACCAATCTGTTAAGTTGGAAAAATTGCAGCAATAGGCCAAATAGCCTTCAAGCATGAACTCATTGATGCTGGACAAACTAACTCAAGAATTGTACAGGCATATAGCTTTTGTTTTACAGATACAATCAAATTAAATTGGGCAGTAAAAGCCTCTGTTTTGCTAGTCCAGATGTGGGAAACTTTTGTTCAACTCATATAGTCCATTGGAACTAAGAATTTTTTTGTTCAGGTGGAATTTTTGTCATTCCTGGTATTGTGTATTGGATATTTTGTTGAATGATCAAAGGCTTTTGCTGAAAATTTTATGTTCTAGTATGACTATTGATTGCTGTTGTTAATGGGATATAAACTAGTTACAATAAACTTCACAAATAAGGACATGTTCACAATTATGGGACATTTAGGCCCCTAAATTTCAAAATACGTGCAACTTGGGCCATTATATCCCTAAATTTCATACAGTACATTTAAAATTGATAGTTTTAAGGAAACTGCTGGTAATTACATAGTCAGGAAAAGCAAGAATTTGCATAGCAGCACCACTCAAAAGATCCACTACTTAGCAATGACAGCCAAAGCTGGTCCCATATTTGAGCAAAAAAATAGGCAGTCCGGCATCAACGGTTGCTTCTTCTATAACTCAATTTGGATCTTCTCCCCCAAATTTGAACAAAAACAACCACAGGATAATGGCAACCCAGTGGATAATCAAGTATATCCTTAGCTTCCTCACTTTCGATTGCTGGCACCTTGAATTTTCTTTCAACCTCTCCAACTCAGCTTCCATTTTGTTCATAGACCTTAGCAGTCCAGGTATTTTTCTTTTGACCTTTGACACATCTCAAGATTAACCCAATCCCAGTATATGCAGCCTTCTTGTTCCTAGTTTGACAAGAACATTAAAATATTGCAGACAAGATTAGATGGCTACAATTCGTACAAACCAAAAATAAAAAAAGTATAAACACAAAACCCTAATTTCCCTTACTCTGTACTTGGGACATCGACAAAACCTTCTTCCTGGGTTCATGGCAGTCCATGACGTCATCATCAATGTTTGTTTTCCACAATTACAAAATTGCCTCACCATCTCTCTTTGTTTGTTGAATGTTGCATTGGGTTCTTCTTTTCTTCTTCCTGCCTTGTGGATAGCAGAATGACAACTTGGGTCTCTATTTGCAGCATACCAAATTGAAGTGCCCTTTTATGATTTGGATCGGGTCTATGTTATCCATGTGAAGTGGGTTGCATGGAGGGAAACTTTCCCTCCATAGTTCACCACCTTTTTTTAATCCGTATATGTGGTTTTTCAATGAATTTTCATTGTTGCCCTTGGTCAAAGGCTGGTGTTTGCCACGCTCTTCGACCACCAACGGCATTCAGGATTCTATCAATAATTTTCCTTAATTGGGATGTATTTATAAGTTCAGGGATTTTAGTGTCCCATTTTGAAGTTTAGGGACTGAAGTGGGTTATCGTCCAAAGTTTGAGGGGATAAAGTGAAATTAACCCTTTAAACCTAGAGTTCTGACTTATGGAAAGCTTGTAAGTGAATTTAACTAGTCAAATAGTTTGGCTACACCAACTCAATTATGGTGGAAACTGGTGGAGATTTCTGAAGCACCAACAGATTTCGTTGATAGTTTGTTCACTATATATGGGGCTGGCAGTTCATATCTCCGACATGGTTATACTATTCACATGTAATTCACTCTCCCAACCTGATATGCTTTGTTAATTGGTTCAATTGGGCTCCAATAATTAGTATATCTTGGTGTGGCACATAAAAGTGGAACTATAGAATTCTGTCAAATTACTTATTTTAGGTATATGATATTATGTGCAATTTGCTCTCCAATAGTTTCTTTGGTATTCTTGTATTATAGGTATATTGCTAACAAATCTATGGAGAATTGTGCATTCTGCAGTGCTGACGGTGGCTTCTTGATTGTTCCTCAGAAAGGAAGGAAGTGACAATTTAATTCTCTCTCATGCATATTTCAATGTTCAATAGGTGTGCTATCTTTTAAGAAATTGCTTATATAATTGTTGGTGATTTATGATCATTTCATTTGCAATACATAAGTGCTAGTTTGACATGAATGCCAGTTGAAAGGTATCGCAGAATGCATCCTCTGCCATTAACTTAGTTATAGACCTGTCTGTTAACTAGAATAACAAGTAAGGGTAATTGTATTTCTCTACCAATTATCTGATAGATGATGATGTTTCTACATTTTGTATCAGTGAAGTTCTTCTTTTATCAGGGGAACATTTGTTCTTGGCTTATAATATTCTGGTTAGATATAATTGCTGATTGATGGATGGGTTAATTCCACTTTGTCCCCCTAAACTTTGGACGATTATCCACTTCAGTCCCTAAACTTCAAAATAGGACACTTAAGTCCCTAAACTTATAAATACCTCCCACTTAAGTCCCTAAACTTATAAAATGGGACACTTAAATCCCTAAACCCTTATAAAATGTGATACTTCGACCACCAACGACATTCAGGATTTGTTAACAATTTTCCTTAAGTGGAAGATATTTATATGTTTAGGAACTTAAGTGTCCCATTTTGAAGTTTAGGGACTGAAGTGAGTAATCGTCCAAAGTTTGGGGAGACAAAGTGGTATTAACCCTTGATGGATTGATTCTTAATATTTTTTTCATTCATACTGCAGGTTTTTATAAAAATAAAATTTTCACACATGCTAAAGATTGGGATAACTTCCTAAAAAGCAATGTATAGCTAAAAAAAGGTTGTATTCCTTGATAAAAAGTTACAAGAAAATCAGTTGAATTAAGCTTGCAAATTTCTCTTGCAATCTACGGATGGTTCTTCTGCAATAAGCATGAGGCCTCACAATAAATGTAGTGTTTTGCAAACAAGAGCCATGGGCCTCTCTTGATGCATGAAAATTTTGTTGCATATCTATTTCCTGATAAATATGCATAGATGCTAGTAGTTTCATTACCTAGGTAATTACCCAACACACTCTTGCTTAACCGTTTTGTGTGCAGTAATCAGCTAGGAAGGTGGTCCAAATGGACAGATCGTAATGGTTTCAGCAATTTTATCAAGTAGCATAGTTGAATCATGAAACCTCAATCATCCCTATTAATTCTGCCTCTTATATGCCCTTTAATGGGATTATAATCATTTTCACTTTCATATTTCCAGCTGATAAGCTTTTTTGTTGTAGATGCTATTCATTCATTTATATTGTACATGTTGTTTATGTAGAGTTATGGATCACAACTGAATGTGGTAGATTGCAAGTAGTTCCTGGTGAGATAGTTATTATACCTCAAGGGTTTCACTTTATTGTTGACTTGCCAGATGGGTCTTCACATGGTTATGTTGCCGAGATTTTTGGAACTCATTTTCAGCTTCTTGATCTTGGGCCAATAGGTGAGGCAAAAATTTTGAAAGTGATTATTTCCTGTGCAATCATTTGGTATTTGATTGATTACAGTCAATTGTTATTATGTGTAGGTGCCTATGGTCTTGTTGTTCCAAGGGATTTTCTTGCTCTAGTGGCCTGATATTGATATAGAATCTTCTATTCTTAATACATCATGAGTTCTAGTTGGAAGAATGTTTCCAAAGCACTATAAGTTTGATGTTTAGCAAGTTGTTGCAATTGTTTAGTGAGTCAAGCTTTCATAATAGATATCTAGCCACAAAATCGATGTTAAGCTATTGACTGTACTTATCCAGTTTTGATAGTGAATGTTGAAAGTGTTTCTTTGGTAACTTTGATGTCCTCTTTTGCTTTTTTTAATTAATAACTAGTCATTGCAATTTCTTTTACAAATGGTTTCCATATGCAAAACAAATTACTGAACTTAAGGATCCATCCCTTTTGAATTTTACTAATAATTGGCATACTTTTTTTTTTGCATAAATTACTATTTTTATTACTTCATATATTTTGCCTTTTGCTCCATACAAAATTGGGCAGGGCATTTCACATTTTCATCACGCGAAGTGAGTTTATGCCTCTTAGTAAGAGATTCAATCCCATGTGACCACTTTACCAATCAAACAATGATACTAACCAATCTATTAATGCCACATGGCAACATAATTAAATAGCCCAAGACTTGGTTTATATTTCTGTATTGCCTCTTTTAAACCAAGTTACACTAATTTTGACATGCCCAACATTTTCTTCAATTTGACAAAAATCTCAGTCTTCAATGCCTTGATAAAAATGTCAGCAACTTGCTCTTTAGTTTTGCAATAATTAACTTTAATCTCTCTCTCGAACCAACTTACATATGAAGTGGTATTTGATGTCAATATGTTTGCTACATCCATGGAGTATTGGGTTCTTGAACAACTTAATTGTTGACTTACTATCACAATAAATCTTCATAGGATCAACCTGCTTATGTTGTAGAACACCAAACATGCAACGTAACCACAAAGGTTGAGTAGCACTATTAGCCGCTACAATATACTTCGCCTCCGCTGTAGACAATGCAATCACCTGCTGTTTCTTCGAACTCCAAGAAAAAAAATCCTGAGCCAATGAAAAATGAGTAACCTGATGTAGTCTTACTCTCAATTGTATCACCTGCCCAATCACTATTTGTGTAGCCAAACAATTCAACAGGATCATTTCTTGAATTAAAAATGCCATCACTGTGAGTACCTTCAATATACCTCAAAATCTGCTTAGCCATCTATAAATTGGACTGGCATGGATTTTTCATGAACCTACTAATCAAGCCAACAGCAAAATTGATATCTAGCCTCGTAGATGTCAAATATCTCAAACTCTTTACCAAACTTTTAAAGTAGGTGGAATTCATATATCCACCAGCACCCTCCTTAGTCAATCTCAATTTTTCTTCAACTGGCGTCATAATCGATTTCGATGTATCCATTTTGAACTTCTTTAAAATATTACCTGCATATTTCTTTTGAGATATAAAAATTTCACTATCAGACTAAAAGACTTCAATTTCCTAGAAATATGACATGAGTTTCTTATCTGTCATCTCAAATTGCTTAATCATAACCTCCCTGAACTCTGCAATCATCTTTGGATTATGTTTTGTAAAAATTAAATCATTCAGAAGATTTAATATATAAAGTGTGCTTATACGGATACCTCTTAAAATCACGAGTCAGAAAATAGGAATCAATTTTGATATGCCACGTTTTAGTGCCTGTTTCATTCCATATAAGGCTCTCTTCAATTTATATACCTTATTATCCTGACATCTTCTGACAAATCTTGCAAGCTATTCCATATATATTTCTTTATTAAGAACTGCATTTAAGAAAGTTGACTGGACATTCATTTGATAAATTTTTAGTTATTTTGGATAGCTAGAGAAATTATCATATGAACTATATTAAGCCTGACAACGGATGCAAACACTTCAAAATAGTCAATTTTGAATTTCTGTTTGTATCCCTTCACTACTAATCTTACTTTCTATCTATCAACTTCTCCATTGGATTTAAATTTTGTCTTGTAAACCCACTTCACTCGAATAACTTTTTTACCAATTGGAAGAAAAGTAAGTTTTCAGGTGTTGTTCTTTTCTATTGCATGAATTTCTTCCTCCATTACTTTCACCCAACAATCATCATTAGTTGCCTCCTTATCCACTACTGAGTCACAATTTGAAAACAAAGCAAAATTAGCATTATCTTCTTCAAAAAAACATCATCAGGTGCAATAACATAATTTTGCAAACAAACTGGCATCTGTTACTGACACAGCGGACGTCCATTTAATTCAGTCTGTGGACCCTAAATAACTGGTGATGGCCAAACATCATCATTAGCTTCATCTTACTGATAATTTAGAGCCACCTCTACTATCTTAAGATTTTTAGTAGACTAGTTCCAAACACTTCTTCATTAAAAGTCACATCTCTACTCATTATAACTTTTTTTGTCACAAGATTATACAACCTGTAAGCTCGAAAAACTTCACAATAACTGATAAATACACACTCTCCCCTTTATCATCAAGTTTTTTTCTTTATTGATCGGAAGCATAGGAATAGATAATGCACCCAAAAACTCTGAGATGCCTAACAAATCGCCTTCTACCACTCCAAATTTCTTCAGGAGCTTTTTCAGGAACACTTCTAGTAGGACGCTTGTTCAACAAATAAATTGCACAGGAAATAGCCTCAGTTCAAAATGATTTTGACATATTTTTCAATTTCAACATACACTTTACCATATTCATAACTATCTTATTCTTTCTCACTGTCACTGGATTTTGTTATGGAATATACCTGGTAGTGAACTGATATTGTATCCCATTTTTTTATAAAAAAAAATTATCACAAACCAAATATTCCTGACCCCTATCTATTTTCAAAATTTTAATCGGACAGACACTTTGTCTCTCAACAAAAGTCTTAAATTTATGAAAGTGTCACAGACATCGAATTTTTGTTTCAAAAAAATACGCCCAAACTTTTCTACTAAAGTCATCAATAAAGGTAATAAAATATCTGCAACTACCATTAGAAAGAATCTCTACAGTGCATAAGTTTGAATGAATAATTATCAATGCTCATCTGGTCCTCCATGATTTGCCAGTTTGAAAAGCATCCCCGTGTTGTTTTCTTAAAACGTATATATCACAGAGTCTAGTAGAATTTCTAATACTAGATAACCCGTCAACTATTCTTTTACTGATAAAAAACTTCAAATTGTCAAAATTCAAATGGCCAAATCATATATGTCACAATCAATTATTGTTATTTATCACTGTATTCAAAAAAAAAAAATTGGTAGTATTCAAATTCAGTGAAAATAAACGATTTGAAATCATTGATACACTAGCAATCATTCCAATATTTTTTTTCAAAAATGATATAAGTACCATTTCTAATATGAATATCATATTTTTTTCTCAGACAACTGGTCCATACTTAACAAATTATGATGCAACCCAAGAATATAGAAAACACTAGAAATAAAATCAGTAGACCCATTTTTTAGGCTTTTTTTTGGCAAATCTCGTATACGAGGGAGGGATGCTAGCCCCAATTTATTGCATAGTCATAACATTACAAATGAATCCTCATACATACAACTCTAATGAGTTCTTGTGCGAAGACTAGGGTACCCTAGTCTATCAAGTCTAACATCACCATGCACCATCCCAGGAAGCATTGCAAAAGTATAAAAAATATAGGTCTCTTGTCGCTCAACCCCTATATTGGCAAGTCTATCCGCTGGCTTATTGGCCTCTCTGTAGTTATGTGATATAACTCGAACAAGATGCTTTAGCTTCAGCAATTCCTCCAACTCCTCTTGTAGCTCCGATGGACATGCATAAATTCCCTGAATCATATTAGCTAAAACCTGCGAGTCAGTTTCCACGTGCAAGTCGTGATAGCCCCGTCGCACACACTGCCGCACACTAAAGAGCGTAGCCTTAAACTCCGTATGTAAACTTGTCAAAGTGCCAAGAGAATAGGAATACCCAAAGATGACGTGACCTTGTCCATCCTGTACCAAACCGCCCCTTCCAGTTGGACCTAGGTTACCTCTAGAGCACCCATCCGTATTTAATTTATAACCCGCCATAGGAGCCAACCATTTAATTAGAAATACTGAAATCCTTCATGGTTGACCAACTAGGAAAGAGTGAAACTCCATCCAAGAGGAGAAATAAAACTTCAATTTTGGGTAACGCATGCAAAATATTTCACACAACTGCTGAAAAACCTAACCTATGACCTCCTGATATCCCAATCTCTTTGTCTCAAAAATCATGAAATTTGTTGCCTTCCACAACTCCAAACAAATGAATAAGGGGAGGATTTGATACACAAATGTCAAATATACGTTTCTTGCTGGATGTAACCACCACATCACTATCATGTGCTGCAGAGTCCCAACTGGAGAAAATTCACCTGTTTGTACCACGAACGGCCTCCAAACCCACCTCGCAATCTCACCGATACTAAAAACATGGTCCAAATCCTCTTCTTGAGGGGCATCATTACAGCAAACACACTTGGAAGGACCCTGTACCCTGAACCTTCTTAACTGCTGCATGACAGGGATTCTAAAACACAACAATCTTAGTATGAAGAAAGATACTTGAAGTGGAATATCCCGATTCCAGATACATGAAAAGACCCTGGAAGTAGGGGACACCCTATCCGAGTCATGTAGGGACGGGGGCAATGTGTTTAGAACCTGCTGAACTACTGCCGGATCCAAGAAATGCTAAAGTTCTCGAATGTTTCAGCCCCCTTCCAAAACAAAATCCACCACCTGATGTTCATGCAATACCTCCACCTGACGACATAATGCACCACTGCCCAACCAGTTATCATGCCAAAAATCCATCGATCCTTGTCGAACAATCCGGCCAATATTCTCATCCCCTAAACTTTGCACTGATTGTAACCTGTGCCACGTATAAGATTGGCCACGACCTTCGTTCGCAATACAAGGATGCATACCCCCCACAGCATTTTGCAGACATAAACTCTGCTCAAAGAGACCTTTTTTGCCTGAAGTTCCACCATAGTTTGATAGAAAATACGTGAAAGACATCTCTTAAACTCCGTAAACCTAGTTCCCTTTCATTGTAGGGCTGGCACAGATCTTCCCTTTTGATCCAATGAAATTTGGCTTCAAACTCAGATGACCCCTATAAGAACTGTGCAAAGATTTTCTCCAAATCCTTAAGGATTTCTTGTGAAGGGGACGCCATAGCCAAACATGAATCGGCATTGAAGTTAAAACACTTTTCAAAAGAACTATCCTATCTCCAGCTGATAATACCCATTGCTTCTAGGATAACACCCTACTAACCATGGAGCTACATATATCTGCAAAGTACTCCTTCTTCCTTCACCCAATATATAGTGGGCATCCAAGGTACCGGATTGGGAAAGCCTTTCTTTAAAATCCAGTTGCTTGGCATATCTTCACCTGATGTTGAGAGGATAATGTAGGATGAACCAAAAAACAGCTCTTTTGATGGTTCACCTTTTGTCTCGAAACCACACAGTACTCGTTCAATACACCCATGATTAATTGCACAGATGATTTAGATCCACTAGTAAAAATCACAACGTCATCAACATAAGACAAGTGAATAATCACCGGATATCCCACTGGTACTTTAAACGGATTAAACCTTCTCTGCAGCGCTAACTCATTCAAAAATCTAGATAAAACTTCTACCCCAATCATAAATAGCGTCGGGGAAGTAGGATCACCCTTGTCGCGCCCCACTTTTTGATAAATAAAAATAATGGTTTAAAAATGATGTTTTTAATTCAATTGTGATTGGAAAATGATTTTTGTGAGTTGAAAAGACATGGGTCTCAATGGAACTTGGAAAGCGACGATTTGACCCAAAAAATAGTTTTAAAAAGGGTTTGAAAAGAAAAGTTTGGAGTCGCCACTTGGTAATGATTTAAGGTGTACCAAGTCACCTAAAAATGAGATTTAAAGCCAAGTAGTAATAAACCCTTTTTAAAACGACTCCTAGTCCACGTAAACCAAAGAAAAAGGTTCGGGAGTCACGTTTGACAAAGGGGAAGGCAAGGATAGAATCCAAGGCACCCCTTTGACCTAGCCAAGGCTAGTTGCGCGACTTAACCTTACCTTTCCTAATTTTCTACCCAATGTATGTATCGCACGTTGGATATGACTATATGAATGCAAGACGGAAAGGAAAATGCAATCCTAAATTCTACGATGTCTCTTGTGAGGCTTTTGGTCCCAAACCACATGAATTGTGGCGGCCAACAAAGGAAAACCTCATAGAGGTCGATTAATGCAAATGAGAGTTCAAATTCAAGTGTACAAGTGTGAAAGTGTATGAAAGATGCAAGAAATGTAAGTGCAAGTGTGCGAATGTATAAAAAGGTGCATGTGTGAAATTGTATAAAATTCAAATGTTTTTTGTGTGCAAGTGTGTAAAAATAGAATAATAGATATATAAGGTAAGGTGGAATTCCATTTGTGAGGTGAAATTGAGCACGTGATGAGAAAAATGTAGTGAGAAAGTATGGTTTAAGAAATGTGAAAAAATGTGGTTAAAATAGTATGTAGGTGATAAAAATGAAAGTATGACCCTAGAGGAATGCAACAAGTCGGGTACGGGGGTTGACTCCTAACTTTTCGACTTCGATTTTCCCTTTAATTAGAAGGCGAAACTAGCGTGCTAAGGCTATCAAGTAGCCACACTCGCTCGTTTCCCTTATCGGAAGGGGATTTTCACGCAAATGAACCCTAACTAGCATGAGATGCAAGTCCTAAAGTGAAGGGGAAGGGGTTTGAGGATCATGCCAAATGATAAACTAAGGAAAAATGCGTGATATGTGGTGATCATGCACTTCATGAAAAAGGAAAAAAACCTATTGGGTCTAGCATTGGACTAGCCCCTCCTATGAATTCCGACTAGCGTTGGACTAGTGGAAACGATAAAAGAAGCCACAACTAGCGTTGGACTAGTGTGGTGACGTACATTCATTCATTCCATTCATCCACACTATAAAAAGCGAGTAGACATGCGAATCACTTATAAACACGTAGCACATAACACTTAGCATGCTTGACTAGATGCAAAATCCTAATAAAGCATTTAACATATAACACATAGGCATGCAACCATTACATTTGCTAACTAAAACAAAAGGGAAAGGGAAAATGGACCAAATTACTTGCTACGCCCTATCTATTACAAGCCAAGAGGTGTACACATACCCCATTAATAAAAATCAAAAGTAAATGAAATAACTGAAAGGAAATAAGGAGAGGCCAGGAAAGCAAGTAGACATGCAAATTTCAATTAGCACATTAGTCCACATAGGAGAGAAACAAAAGGGGTAAAAGAGATTATACCTCCCCGTTGGTGATACTAACGAAATGAATAAACTCAACTTGGCTAGAACCATCCAAGAAAAGACTAACTTAGGCTAAAATCACCAAAAACAAAAGATTAATGCACCAATTTATAGTAAACCAAATAGCACAAGTTATTCAAAACAAAAGTCAAGGAACCACTAATTGATATGAAATTGAACCATTGGAGCCTTTCGAATAATCAAACAAATCCATATTCATTAAATGGGAATCCCAATTGAAATGGAAAAGAAATTTGAAGGATCAATTCGATTACCATTTTCCATTGTTTGGGCCATAGTAAAATGAGAAGGGACTTGGGGGGTCAAAGTGCAAAATTTCAGAATTTATTTCATGCGTGCAAGCTTACGCAGAAAGGCAAATTCTGCAGCTGAGACTTTCTACAAACAACATGAATGTGCGCTGCACTTTCATTTATTCACAACCAGATTTTGAGTACAACATTTCTTATCCGCTTACTCTTGCCAACAAAAGATCAACAACAAATTGAATAGTCGCAACTTTGGTTGTAGGCTATTGAGGAACAGAAAACAGCAAGGACCCACGAATGAATGCAGCAGCTTTTTACTTTTTTTTACTTCAACTTAGATCTGCTTTCATGCCAATACTCAACAAATTCTACTACTCTAACATTCAAACCAAAATGCCAAGCTTCAAACCCAATGTCCTTCACATCACAAGCATAAATATCTAGCCCCTATAAGATCTAACCACTACAGCCAGGCATAAGATGCAGCAAGAGGAAACGCATCAGCCAATGGAAATGCAAACCAGATTTTGGACATGACCCTCATTTTATTGAACGAGCACCAACTTCCAGCCATCTCATCAGGCAAACAAATTCACCATAAACTCAGATCTTAATTACCAGCCGTCAACTAAATCAAACATCAGATTTTGTTACAAAGTTCAAACCAGGAAACTGAATTGACCGACCAATGAGAGAAAAACATAGTAAGGTTTCTCGGCAATTTTATCTTCCAAACCTCAAGGCCAAAACTTCCCACCCATTTTATTATCTAACATGCATATCCAGATGCCCAAACTCCAAGTAGACAATCAAAGCTTAGCATTTACTTAGTTTAAAATCGAAGCCCAAACACAAACAACCAGCAACGACAGAAACAACAAGTCATCAAAGCAGAGTCGTCTGTAAGCGTTGAACAGAAACTCATGGTTGGTACACAATCAAACGACAAGCAAACTCCGATTTAATACAGACACAAGCTTCAACAATCCAACAAGAAGAAAAATTCTGTTCGCATGGGCTGTGACTCCTACGCTCGAACAAAGAGCGAGCAGAAAACCAAACACCAAAAGCTTCCAAATCTGGAAGGAATCCTACAACTTCTTTTCGGCAATTTTAAAGTTGAACATCAACTATATGAAGCTAAGAATGACAACAACCCAAGGTCTGAACATAATGATGCAAAGCCAGTATCGGGATTGTCCATTTATGCAAAGGGAAGGGAATATCGCTTAACCGAAGGATGAACAGGTTGGGAGAAAGAAAAACCAAGTTTCCAGATTTATTACCTTTGTTGCCTTTAGAATGGAGCCGTACGAATCCAAAATTTGGGAGCTCAGCTTTTTGCCCAGCACTGGAAAAAACTGCAACCTTGGAGACCAGATTTTTCTGCCGTTCCCCTCTTCCTTGTCCGCAATTTTCTAGCCTCTCTCCCAATCTCCCCTAACTCTCAACCTCTCTGGTTTACTTTCTCAGCTGTCAACTCTTTCCCCCTTTCCTTTTAGCTCTCTGCTTACCCCCCCCAAGCTTCTCCTTTCGGTCGCCTCCTCTCAAACTCATCCGTCAACTTTCGTTCATCAACCCTCAGGACTGTTCTGGATTGTCAGCCGTCATCCTTCATCCACTGCCGTCCCTCACTTTTTCTTTCTTTTCCTCTCGGACTTCAGCCACCACCCAACCTTTCTCTCGTTTTTTCGTCCCTGCCCAGAACTCCCAGCAATCCTCTATTCTTTTCGTGTCTTTCTTTTTGCTCTTGATTTCTTTCTAGCAGATCCGACCCTCTCTCCTCAACCCCCTCAGTTTTTGCTTTTTTTTTCTGCTTAGCACAGCCGCCGACTAACTCCCATTTCTCCCTTGCGTTTTTTTTCTTTCTTTCTCCCTAGCTCTGCCCTTTTTCTCTCTTGCTCTCCATTCTACCCAGCCTTCTGATTTTTTATACGCCGCCCCTCCTCTAAAACCTCTCCTTTCTCTTTTGCCGTTTCACTCTTTTTCTCTCCCTTGCTCCCCGAAAAACTCCCCTGCGGCTGTGGTTTCTCCTTCTTATATATCAGAGCCCCCCAACCCTAAGAAACTCTGGTCCTTTTCCTGTATTTGCAGCTTCAGGAGCCGCTCCATTGTCCCTTTGCAAACTGCGCATATCCGCAGCTTTCATGCTGCGGCAACCTTTTTTTTTTTTTTTTTTTTTTTCAAAATAACAGAAATTGATAATAATAAAAATGAATAATAACAATAATAGAAATAACAATAAAATGCAATCAAAACACAAATGCTTGTAACCTGAAATATTAATATTTTTGGAATTTTTCTTTTCTTTAAAAAATAATTAAAATGTATCAAAAAGTAAATAAAACCTATTATACTAAAAAGCTCTTTTTTTTTTTTTAATTTTCAAACTTTTCATTTTTTCCTTTTTCAAAAATAGGCCAATATGCATTAAACCATTTTTCCCTTTTCTTTTCCCCCCTTTTTCATTTTTCACTTTTCCTCTTTTTTTCTTTTTTCTCTAAAAATTCTACGCTAAACTTACAAAATAAAAACTACAAAACAACTAAAAACTAAAAAGGGAATAAAACTAAAATAAAATAAAACCTAAAAAGGGCTAGACAACAAGTAATGAACTAAAACGCAAATCATCTAAACACAAAGCATTAATTCAAAATTTGGTGTCTACAACCCTGTCTCAAACCGTGCGTAGACTTGAAAAAATCTTGGGGGAGTCCATTGATTATCATCAAAAATCATACATTAGATATCAATCTCCAAATCATGTCAATCCAAATCTCATTAAACCCAAACCTACGCAGGACCTACAAAAGGAAACACCAGGAAACCCTATCATACGCTTTCATCATATCCAACTTGATCATCACGTTGCCCCCATGATTCCGCTTACGGATACCAGATAGCATCTCCTGTGCTAGTAGGAAATTATTAGAGATCTGTCTTCCCTTAACAAACTCGCTTTGTTGTGTAGAGATTATCCAAGGAAGGATCATAGCTAATCTATCTGATAAGATTTTTGATATCATCTTATTTATAAAATTGCATAAACTTATTGGTCGGTACTAGGTAAAATCCTACGGGCATTGGACCTTTGGAATAAGAACAATGGAAGTGGCAGAAATGCCTCTTGGTAGCTTAGCCCCACTAAAAAAACTAACTATCGCTGTATGAACATCTTTAGCAATCACATCCCATGCAAACGTGAGGCATCTCAAATGGTGTATCTTGCAATAAATCCAACCATAAACTTTCACATTCCTGGATTGTACACTTAGCATGGATAAAAGAGAAGCACATAGTCGTCGGGAAGAGAAGTGACTGCATATGCACTGTTAAATGTTGAACCGCACCAAACACTTGACATCTTAAAGGAGACTGATAAAAAATCCAAACCAACCCCCATTGATTCACCACACACCAATCCATCCCCAATCTTAGTTTAAAGCTATTGATTTTCCCAAATCAGCCTTTGGTTCACAAATTGCCACTAATTAAATAGAGTATAGTTTAATTAGTTTTCAAAACCTCTTTAAATTTGGTGCCGTAGAGACACCCCTTATATTCTAAAACAGCATCTTAATCATTTAGCAAAATAGAGAAAGAATTATTCAAAATCGTAGACCTGGACCGTAAAGTTCGGTCCGAAGGAAATTTAGCTCGAATGCTGCGTTGTTTAGACTAAGCAACCTCTTGAAAACCTTCTTCATCTGTGTCAAGTTTCCCCATCAATGACACCTTAAGAATCAAATCAAGATGCAGCATTTCAATCACCGTAACTGCACTCTTATCACATCGCAATGCTAAATCTCCATGGGGAGAGAGATTACCCACCCTCTCCTAAATCACACATAACTCATCAGGTAATGTTTCAGCACCTCTCTTATCTGAAGCTGTATCAACCTCTGCAGCAGCAGACGTGCACACCTTTCCACTAGCAGCAATAGCAGATGCTTCCACACCTGCGAACTTGCCCGTCTGCAATGTACCTGTAGGTAGAGACTGTCTCCCCTCCACCAGAGTAGATACAAAATTCTGAGTGAGCAACTCTGGAGCCTCCACCAACCTAAATAACAGCCTGATCATGCTGCACTTGCTGCGCTACTTCGGGAACCAGCACTGGAGTCTCCATCACGTTTTTGCCACCCACACTCAATTCGAATACACCCAAATGGTACCTTTGCTACCCATCAATAAAGGGGGGACCCTGTGTCAAAAGAATAAGCATGTCTGCAACTTGTCTACCTTCTACCGCTCCAATATCATGCACCAAACTAGGAGTTTCTGGCAACTTCTGCAACTCTATAGCCTCATTGAATATCCTCGATGTCCCAACCTTCTCGCCCTTCCTACTCTCCTTCGGCCTGAAGTTCCTACGCTTAACTTGAGCAACCTGGTGTTGCCCTTCCCCCTGAGGTATCCATAGTTCTGGATGTAAAACATGACAGTCAGATTCGTCATGCCCCTGTTTAAAGCAATGCACTCAGTATTTAGGCAGATTTTCTGCTATGAAGTTTTGCCAAAACCCGTCATGCTTTCTATTCCCAATCCAAACTCGTGAGAGTCTCGGCTTAAGTAAAACGATTTCGACACAAACCCTAGCCACACTTGGACGCACAGTAGTCAACATTGCCGAATCAACCAATAACGGTGCACCCAAAATCGATGCTAATTGGAAAAGCACTTCCTTATGAAAATAGTATAAAGGCAGCTTAGGCAATTGAAACTATACTGGCACCACAGACGACTCTCTGTCAACATGGAAAGCTGGGGACCATTTAAAAACTCTCATCGGAAGACCAAAGACATACCAAATGTTCCGTGACCAAATTCGATGAAAGTCTACCTCATTGCTCAGGTTTATAAGAACATGTCTCGAATCTAGGAAACCTGTCTAAGCTACCCCCTTTAAGTCCAATGAAAGGAAAAATTTCCTCAAGTCCTCCATCTTTGGCCTACCCCTAGAGAATTTACCAACCAAAGCAAACCTGTAGGGAGTCGACAAGGCGTCGAAGACATCCTACGAGAAGATGAAAGCCGGCTCCCTCTTATGAGTTGAAGCTGCAGCCTTAATGGACAATGCAGGCTATGAAGACTAAGAAGAGAAAAGTGCAGAGAAAGACTTCCGTTGAAAGATTGGGGAGGAGGGGCTTTGCCCCCCAGCAGGTGGCTGGAGGGCAGCCATTAGCGACCTATAGCTTGAATACCAGAAATTTTAGTTAACCCTAACTCAGAAGAGAGAAAATGAATGTTACTTAGCTGATTGACCCTTCTTTGCTATATCAATTGGACATTATCTAAACTCCATTGTGAGGTTTCTATGAAAAGTCAACCCATTTTTTAGACTAATAGAAATTTTTTCTTGCCAAACACTGGTAAACCAGTGTTATTCTCAAATTTAATTTCACCACAGATAGATTAATCAAATTTAACAAATAATTCTTTCTTACTAGACATATAGTTACTACAATCCGTATCCAAATATTAATTATTTTTATCAACCACAACAATAGTACTATAAGTTAATAATAAATTCTTAAAATTTTTATTATTATCCTGCACCTGATTGTCAGCGACATTAGTTTGAAAATTCCTATTTATATTTTCTCCAAATCTACATTCAAATTGTCTATGGCCTAATTTTTCACAATCATAATATTGAATTCACTGTCCAAAATTATTTTAAAAATTATTCTAATTAAAATTATTTTCTCTGCCAAAATTATCACATTTGCCTCTATTAGGATTACCTCTCAAATTAAAATTATTACCTTTACCGCATCACAGATTTGAATTATCTCTTCTACCTCTATTATTATTGTCACGACCATCTCTGTTATTATAACCACCTCTATTTCTTTAACTGGATTCACCTTGCTCCCTTGACATTATTATTGCCTCTCAAATTTAACTGTGTCTGCAGTGCCTTCTCTATTGTATCTTTCTTTGGGGTATCCTTTAACTTCCCATTAATTCTTTATTCATGCAGAATTAAAGACCTATACAAATCTTCAATACTCAAATCCTTCAAATCTTTTGTTTCCTGAATCACCACTACTACATGATCAATTTCATGAGTAGAGTATTGAGAACTTTTTCAATAAATGTTTTGTCGGGAAGATCATACTGATTGACTCTCATCTCATTTTTAATATCTGACAAATGAAAACAATATGATTCACTAGATTCAAATTTTTCCTTCGTCACAAGTTCAAATTTTCTCTTCAACATCATCAAATTTTTTTACTAGACCTTGTCGATCCCTTTGTATGTTTTCTCCAATATATCCCAAACATCTTTTACCATATCAGCCGTAACAATTTTTTCAAAAGTTGACATGTCAATTGCCTGATAAATTCGTGATAAAGTCAAGCTATCTTTCGCCTTATCATCCTTTCTAGCATCTTGAGTAAGTGCAGATTGAATATATTGATATAATTTACATGCCTTGAGTTGGGTTATCATTTGTTTCTACCAAAAATTGAAATTAGCCTTTATTTTAAATTTTTGGATAGAACAAACAATATTAGGGTTAGGGTTTGCCATATTTCAATCTACCATAACTCTGTGTACCACTTTGATGGACCCAAACAAATAAATACATATAAATCCACAGGAACAGTCAAGGAAAATGATATAGAGTCAAAGAAATTTCTTCAACTGTTGATCAAACGAGACTACTGCCTATTTGTTTATATACAGACGAAAAAAATAGCGTGGAGACTCTCACTCTTTTATATCCCAAAATATTCGAGACTAGTACTTACTCCTATTACTACTACTACTACTAGTCATAAGGGATTCAATCCCTTGTGACCACTCTACCAACGAAACAATAATACTAATCAATCTACTAATGCCACATGGCAACATGAATAAATAGTCCAAAATTTGGTTTATATTTCTACAGACGAGCACACTTGATCTCGATGAACACATTGATATAAAACAAAAACATTAATACGCATAGGGGGCAATAAAAACTACTTTACTGAACTTACTTAGCATACTTTAATCAGCAATAATATGTTTGAAAATATTAAAAAAAAAACACAAAAACCAAGTTTAAGACTACAAAATCTAGATGAAAGAACGTATAAAAAAGCCAATTACTGACCAAAAAAAGAAAAAACTGTCGCTATAAACCCAAGAAGAAACCAACTGCAATATTATATTTGAAAAAACCACAAAAATATACATTCTTAAAACCCCAAATTCAAGTGCCTTTTAATTTTAATTCTAATGGGCCACTTGGGTTCATCTATTTTTCAGAAGTTTCGCTTTCAAAACTCTAGGATCTTTAATTGTTCCATTTATTTTAAGTATTCTTTGTTATTCCATGTGATCTCATGTTTGACAAAGCTCTTGCTCATTTCCATTAAAGACCATATCGTTTATTTCATGATTTGTGACTCACAATTTGTTGTTACCTTCGTGTTTATGTGGTAATATTTTCTATCGATAATCTTCTATCTTCTCTATATATATTGGATTCATCACCACTTTTAACATCTTACAGTTCCTCGACTTTCTGCAAGTCAAAGCTAGAAAACTTAAGACAGGTCACCTCGATCAAATGATAACTCTAATGCTTGTTGGAATACCTAATGTAGGCAAGCTGCCCTTGCTAATGTATCGCATCAAATTGGAAGGATAAGCACTAATAGTCTTTTTGGTATAGTAATCGTAGCTTCAATGAATATTTCGTTTATCTCTTTCCTTTTTTAAAAAATTTTCTATAGATAATATTCATTTTTTTGTTACTTCTAACTGGATGCTATGTTGTTGATTTAAGAGAAAAGGAAGTTAAAACATGCCATTGTGAGTCCATAACCAAAAGAGACAAAATATATAAGCAACCTAAAGGTGCAAAAATATCTCTTTAATATGAGCTTCATTTCAACTTAGGAAGCTAGCAAAGTTGCACAGCTTTATGCATTGTTAGTCATCGTACTTGCATGCACAAGTTGAAATCAGAGTTTTCAAAATTTATAAGTGCTGGTGATATTTCATACAAAAACTTCATTGCATTGTCAGTTAAGCTGAGTAAGCTTAGGATATGTGTGGCATAATAACCTTTTTTTGGAGATCTTGATTGATCTATTGATACGATTCTTGTAAGGATCGAAGACAACCAAGTGGAAGAGATAAATAATGTAAAGATCACAAACGTAACAATAAGTAAATAAAAAGGAAAGAATTGCAAACCAATTAATTACCCAACTCCTTCTGAGCTTGTAGATTAAATCAAACAAACTTTTTCAAGTTGATAAATTACAATCACTCTTGTGTACAAAGGAAGGTTCACCTCCTCCTTGCCCCGAACTCCACTCGGTCAAGTTAGCAAGTTTTACTATCCCTCAGAACAACCCTCACAGAGCTACACTCATGAAGTATTCACTCACAAATGAAAAGCTTACAATGAACCTCACACCACTAAGACTACAAATCTTCTTTGGAGAGTATTTTCTCACTAAAATCACTCTAGATCTTTTGTATCTTCAGTGTGCAAAAGTTATTTGAAGATTCTGACCATACCCTATTTATAAGAGACCAACAAAGTGCATCATTAATGCTTCCAACGGATAGAAAGTAGCTGAACAGTCAACTAGCCGTTGGAGTATCGGACGTCCGGTACTCCTGTTTTTTGCTTCCAACAGCAGGTAGTGAATTTGATAAAATTTCTTCAATTCTCTCGGACGTCCGGTGCAAGCTCTTTGTACGTCCGATAGCAAATAAAGAGGTTTAAGAAATCATCTTGTTTCTATCGGACGTCCGGTGGAGACATATTCATCGTCCGATGGTTTCGTCGACTTTGAAGGATCCTATCGGACGTCCGACGCTTGCGTCCGATTGAGGTCAGTGAACCAGGGGAAATATCATATTTTCTTCAGACGTCCAGTGGTGGAGTTCTTCATGCGTCCGAAGTTGCGCAATGATTATTGGACGTCCGATCCAAGCGTCCGACAGCTTTCAACAGCCTTTGTCCCTTTCAATCGCACTTGATCTTTGAATCTGATTTGCTTCAAAATTGAAAATATTTCTTGAAGAGATATTAGTATTATCCATTGTTTTGTAAACATCAAAAGTTAGGGACCAAGGTCAACAATTCTCAATATGCTAAAGCGAATCAAGAACGTGAACCACAAGCCCAGAACCTAAATTAGGATCAGCATTTGGGGATGGATGTCTATGATTGATCTTGGACTGCTTAAGAAAGTCCAAAACGATAGAACAACATGACAATCAAGGTGAATACTTGATTGATAAGTTGACGAATCATTTTAGACCAACTCTAAGATTTTCAATGGAGGCTTTCTCAAGCAAAAAGAAGCTCTCTCTCTCACTAGAAAGAATATTGAAAATTTCTCAAGTATTATTCTACGTATGCAAAGTTTAAAAACTAAGTTCATTATAGTCTTTACAAGACTCACTACTTCTAACCATACTAGAACTCACTTAACCTGTGAAGACGTGAAAATTCGTTTATATTTTCTTATAATTCTTTTTTATTTTGAATAAGTTAATTTATAATTTCCTTAATACTGATTTACTTGCCTTAATAGTTGTAACAAATAATAGAGTCGAGAGTTTTACTTTTACTTCATAGTTTGGTACATGCTAGGTTTTATGGTGCATTGTGGTAGTGTGATCAATTGGAGAGATGTGTGCACTAAGTTTGGTGGATAAGAGCGGGTGTTAAGTAAGAGGAAGTATGTGATTAAAAGTGCTAAAAATAAATTAATGAATCATAACTTAAAAAAATACAAGGGAGACAAAGAAATAGGTTTGAACCGACTCGCGCCGCTTGTTACCGGTCAAAGACACCACTTGATCAAGATCTTCTTTCCCTAATCTTCTTATTTTTCTTTTATTTTCCTTCCCAATTTTTCTTTAGCATGCTGGCCAAAATCTTTGACAAAAAAGAGAGGAAAAGAAGAAAAAAAAAAGGAAATATGGTTGAGTGCCAAGTGTTGGCAATCAAGGTCATTTTTGACCAAAACCTTTCTTCTATCTTTATCTTTCTTATCACCAAAATTTCCTCCATTTCTCTTCCTTGTTGGTTGAACCTAGAGAGGAAAAAAAAAGAGAAGAGAGCTTCAAAACTTATCTTGATCTTGCCTTGATCTAGTGAGGAATCAACAAGAACCATTAATCTAAACCGAAAAAGTTGTAACAAGGAGACAAGAACGCTTGTAGTAGAGTGATTTGGAAAGGAAAGCTTTGGTTTCATTTTTCTTCTAGGGATATGAAAGCATTAAGTTGAGAAACTCTCTTTCTCTTTCTTATCTTGCATTTTATTGGATATATGCCTTGAATATGGAGGTTTTGAGAACGATTTCATGGATTTGTGAAGATTGGTAAAATTTTCAGTTTTGATTTATATTTTCCAGCCATGAGATGATGATATCTAGCTTTTCTATGGACTTGAGAGTTTTAATATGAAGATTTCTAGTTTTAGTATGAATTTTTAACTTCAAAATAGGAATTTTCAGCTTAGTTTATAAAATTTCAGCCTAGAGTTTAATTTTCCAGCTTGAGTATATGATGAATATATGCTATGTATATGCCTAAATTAGTTAGTTTGGTGGCCTATTATAAGAACTTATTTTACCGTATAACTTGTGGAGTTGATTTGGACTGTTTTGCCATGAAGCTTAGCTTGGAAAATTGGAGAAAAATTGAAGAAAAAACAGGGGAGGTGCTGCCCGTTTCTTTTCTTGTAGTATAAACGAGTGAAAATAAGAGTAGAAGGATGAGTTGTGGTTGATTCGGACTTAGTTTGCTTATGGATACTTGCTTCTACTTTGTTTATGAGTTATAAGTTGAAATTTTGCCAAAAGCTATATATTTTGTAACGAGAAAGTAATGACCATTTTAGAAATGAGTTCTAGTTGCATAAGTCAACTTTTAAACTTAAAGGTTTTAATTGTTTTCTTTCTAAAAACAAAGATGAGCGTGCATATATCTTGCATATGGTTTGCTAAGCCGTATAAGGTTCATTTACATGATCTTCCTTTGATATTAACAAGCGAGGGTTGTATATTTTGAAATCCTATTTGATTGCATTTCGCTATACGACATTTGATCGCAGATCTTAAATTTAGCTAGGGAGCTAGGCCTGAACCTGATTTTGATAAACAATAATCATTGGTGAGTGTTTCACCTGCATGACTTGGTCTATGTGGCTTGTTACTAGATATCTTAACTTGCTATTAGAAAGGCGAGTGTATACTTTATCGTACTTGACCTAACTTGTTTGAATTCATGTCAACTTGTTTATTTGTGAACCGATATATTTGTGCATGACTTGAAAGCCGGTTGGGGTTGTTATCTCACCGTCTATACTTGCTTTAGGATCCCATCCCTATCGACTAGTTGGTCAAATCGGGTTAGTAAGGGCTTGGTCGGATGACTAATGAATCATGGGACTTGTAACTTGTTATTGGCCTTGGAATACTTGAGTGTTACCCTACTTGTACTTGGTTGGCGTGTGGGCCCGGGTAAGGGGGATGATCAATAGCAAAGATGGCGTGAAGTGGTGATCTATTAGACTTGATAGTGCAATCTATGGTTGACGGAGTGTTAACGGTTAAAAGTTAAGCCGTCAATGCGAGGCAAATGTATCCTTTTATTTGAATGTGCCACTTGTTCTTGATTACCTGTTATTGATTTACTTGGTGACCACTTTCTTACTTGCTTTGAGATTGATTCTTTGTTTGCATGAATTGTTTTGGAACCTCACTAAACTATGGCTCATCCCATTAGTTTTGTTTTCCTTACAGGGGGTGCGAGCATGGGCGAATAACTGTGATCAGATAAATTTTATCCAGATCTTTTGGCCTTGTAATTGTAATAGTACTAGTGCTCATCTAGAGTTTGGATTTCAACTAGAGATTAAATCTTTTGCTGTATTTTGAGTATGTATGGATGTTTGAGATGACCGAGTGTGTATATATTTTAAGTTTGGAAACTGCTGCTACTCTTACTCTTGAAGTTAAAATTCATCTTTTAAATTATGTGAAAGAGTCCTGGCGAGAGTTAGGCAAGCTGTCCGCTAAATCCGGGGGTAAGCCCTTGGGGAGGTGAGATTGTCACTGGTGGTATCAGAGTCTAGATTTGAATTGGGTTGGGCGGATTAAGTGTTTTAAAGTAGTGATGAGTTACGTATGAATGTTTAACTATGAAACCCTAGGGCGCTACGTGGCTAACCTTGTTTTATCAGTCTAAGTTGCTTATTCTCTTGATGCTACTTGTACTCTAGGCAATGGAAGGAGACAGTGGGAATGGAAGTTCGGAACGATCTCGTCGAGTTTTTAGCTATCAGGAACGTCCAGGAGGGCCTGTATTTTGGTAGGTTTCGGGGTGTAGGGTCAGACATTGTGATTGTTGGCGGACCTACTCATATCTCGATAGAGTGGTCCTTGCCATAGGGAACGAGAGGAGAATGTTGGCTATTGCCAATCGTGGGGCCCAGACAGAGATCGAACGCCTGAGAGCAGTGCTAAGGATACAAGGGGATAGAATTCGAGAGCTTGAAACTTCTATTCTTGAGGAATAGGAGCAAACTAATGCTTTTCGAGAGCAAATACAGGAGGTTAATGGTTGTCTCGTTTAGATAGTGAGAGAAGTAAGGGACCGAATGAAAAACATCCTCGTAGAGGAAATGGTACAAGTGAACTTAGTCGAGGAAGGTCAAGGGAACGTGGTCCCTAATGAATTTGACCTTGAACCTGAGGGTGGTTAAGCTGAACCTGAAGGGGAGGTGGAATCGGTTGGGTCGGTGATGAACTAAGCGAGAGATTTAGGTTTTATGGGTTGTGCAAGGTAGCTAGGATGTGGTATAGGGTAGTTGGGATGACACGTCACTTTTTTTGTTTTGCTTTTGATATCGACATGTTAAGGTTGATGTATATAGCATTTGCTTTTGTTTTGTGTCCTTTGGTTTTGATATATGTACTTAATTTTATTAGGTTGATATGTAAAGTATTTTATGACTTGGTATTTGAGTTGTTATTTTATGCATATAAATAGAGTGTTTTATTTTAAGTGTGTTCCATTATTCACACTTTATGACTTGGAAATGCTTTTATTAAACTCTATAGCTATTTTATTTTGTTTATGCATATATAGTCTATTTTCAAAAAGAGGTATGGAAGGTAGATGAAATTAAGGACGCGGAGCTAGTCGAGGATGTGAGGTTGGACAAGTACAGGAACCAGGAAAAGAAGGAAGCACGGTGGCCGAACAACAACGTGAACCAAAGGTCGAAGTAGGACATTGGATAACAACGACAATCCAACAAATGACTAATATTTTAGCACGGTTGGTGGAGTAGCAGGGTCAACCCCTTGTTAACCAGTATAGGACCCTGAAATAGGAGAAGATAGGGCCCTAGAGCGCTTTTAAAAATTCTCTCCACCCAAGTTTCTTGGAGGGTTAGACCCAGAAATAGTTGAGAGATGGTTGGAGACAATAATAAATATTTTTGCTGCCTTGAATTACATAGAGGAAAGGCAGGTGAACTTTGCCGTATTCCAATTTAAAGAACCAGTCCGGGTTTGGTGGAATGTGATTAGGCCTAAGTGGGAGAGAGAGCGGACAACATAGATTTGGTTGAATTTTATATGAGAGTTTAACGAGAAATACCTTCCACCCATAGTTCAGGAGAAAAGGGAGGAAGATTTTATTAGGCTACATTAGCGAGTCTTAAATATGTCTGAGTATGAGACTCAATTCACTAAATTATCCAAATTTGCTTCGGAATTGGTAGCTAGGGAGCAAAGAAAAGTACGGCGATTTATACAAGGGTTAAATGTGAAAATTCAATAAACCTTAGTAGCAACATAAATTAATATATTCATGGAAGTTCTTGAGAAAACCTAGAGGATTGAGATTGCGATGGTACAGGTGAAGACTTTTCATGCAAGAAAGAGAGGTGCGCCTAGTAGAGGTCAATGGCAAGGACAAGATGAGCGTAGCATGCCACCCCCTAAAGTGGGACGAGGAGCTGGTGGTGTGAGAATTTCAGAGACACTTAGGGGAGTTACTCTGAAAGGAGCTTCAGGTGGGAGAGGACGACAAGTAGGTGTCTCACAAGGAGGCCAAGCATCGGTTTCATGTATAACCTGTGGTTACTGTGGGAAGCCAAACCACTCTGAGGCCGAGTGCTGGTGAAAGACACAGAAATGTCTACGTTGTGGGAGTACTGATCATTAAATTATTAATTGTCCACTTATGGATAGAGGCGATGCTTCACGGTCGGACAGGTCAAACCCTACCCAAACAAATGTAGGAGGAAATACGCCGAGGATGCCAGTCAGAGTGTATGCCTTGGACCAACAGCAAGTGCTTAACCCATCTGAAGTGGTAGAATGTATGATTCCTGTCTTTCATCACCTGGCTAAGATTTTAATAGATTTTGATGCCATTCATTCTTTTGTAAATTCTAATTTTACGTGTACCATTGATGTGAAAATTGAGAGACTACCGTATAATTTAGAAGTGAGAATACTTACAGGTGATCAATATTTGCTTGCTAATGAGGTGTATAGAAATTGTAAGATTTGGGTTAGTAAGCGAAAATTGATAGTAGACCTTATAAGTTTGGCCATTAAGGGGTTTGACATTATTATAGGATGGATTGGTTAGCTCGTTTGTGACACCCCCACTTCTCCTTAGGGCGAACCCAAGGGTATCCGCGGAATGCCTGCCTACCTCTCGCCAGGACTCGATACAAGTCTAATTCAAAGTTAAGGATAAACAACCAAATAATAAAGGTCGGAGTAGAGAAAAGTCGCTTCCTTACTAAAACATTCAAATCTTACATCATAAGTTACCAAAAGTACATTAACTTTCCCCAAAAATACAACCACTAGAAGTCGACTAATCAATTACATCCAAAAATTCTAATCAAAAGTAATCAGGTCGGCTTCTCCAAAATCTTTCCAATCTGAGCTCCTGTTAAGGAAAACAAACTAATGGGGTGAGCGAACGCTCAGTGAGGCCAAGAAAAACATATAATCACATAGTTCAAGTAACAATAACATTTGTACAAGAATTAAAGTTAGAAAATTAAAGTAATTCACAATTAATAATAAAACACAATTAATAAGAATACATGAGCTCTTAGGAGCTAGATTCCATTTGCTTTTCCGAGGCTCGCTCCAATATCTCCACGTGATGACATTCCATCAACCGGGTAGGTAATAAGTCCGTAGAACTCCACTTACTTTACAATCCTGATCACCGATACACCCCCTGTTCCGGGCCCGCACTTCAATTAGAAAAGATGATACTACTCGAGTATGCCAAACGAGATCTCTCAAATAGATCAAACTTACGATTTTCTCATGGCTCACCAAACTTTTCGACTAAACCCATGCCGGTTCGAGTCGCAAGATCTGCCAATGAGTTTGGGCGTCCCCCATGATTATGTGTATAAGTAGATGAGATTCACTCTAATCGATATTGGCTTGAACACAATTATAATTTACAATTGCAACAATTCATTGGATTCACTTAGCAATTCATTTCACACAATTCAATTATAATTCATTTAAAAGAGAACGAGTGTGATAAAGTACACACTCAACTCGACAATTCTAAATCACTTAATGAACAAGAAGCAATTCAAGTAATTGGCAACGATTCATGCATTTGACACTCACCAATTCAAAACAAATGAGTAAGCATAAATAAGGTCTTTAGTTGTCCGTTCCGAGATTCTCTTCAAGATCCTCTTGAGCGCCTGAAGAAATAACGACCAACCATCACTCACTTACATTCACAACCCCTTATCATTCAAGGAAGAAAGTGAAAAGTTCTTAAAACCTCATTTCCTAAGAAATCAAGAATTTTTAGCTTTACGTGATAAATTTGAAAAAATCAGATCTTGAGTTTGGTAAGTCCAAAAATGGAAACATTTATACCGTCGGAAACTAGAACCAAAGTAATAAAAGTTTCCAGAAGACACCCTTCCAAGATTCCAAACAGAAAGCATTCATTTTTTAGTTCAAAATTGCTGATTCATGAAAACAAAACAGAACCAGTCTTGGTTTTCAACGAAGTTTGGAAATTCGGAAAAATTCACAGGAAGTGAATTAGTCTCTAAAATTTATAACACAATAAGGGTCCCAAATAAAGTTTCAAACACAACAAGATGAACCGAATTCGGAGTTTTGAGCAACAAGATATAACAATTTGAAGTTGGTTGATTTTCGCGACCTGATCAGTGGATTTCCAGTTTTGAAGAGCTATTTTTGGGGCATTATTTGGGTATCGATGTAATAGCCCCACCTTCCCCTAAGGCGAACCAAAGGGGTTAGCGGACTGCCTGCCCAGCTCTCGCCAGGACTAACGGATCAGTTTACGTCGATCTAATACGTTCCGGAACTTACCGATGCGCGCAACCAAGTCAAAATCACAAAATAAAAATAAAAAAAAACGAAGAAAAATCGAAACCGATGATGAACAGTACCGGCCACGTCAGAATCCAGATATTAGGCCGAGAGTAGTCAAAATTTTTCTTTTGCCGTTTGAAATACGAGTTGATCCGAAATTCAACCAAATATCAACCAAACATACATACATTGAAATGTAACATTTTCAAGCCAAAGCGGCATATCAAACCATTCATTACGAATATACATGTTCGGTTTGCCAATCATAAGAAAGTGAACCCAATACACATTAGGGTTTCATTCGAAGAGCTATTCAAAAGATACATTTACATGAGCTCAACTTGCTAGTACAACCTTTCCAAAAGTGATCATTTTCCTGTAAGGAAAACAAATGGAACGGAATGAGCTTAAGCCCAGTGAGTTACTACCACATAAGCAACAAAGATCACATAAGCATAATCTTTCATTTCAAGTACACAATTAAGAAGTAAAACAAGTCGGTAAAAGGATACGGACGGCTCTCAAGAGCCCATTTCCACGCTTACATTCTTGATCCAATCTCATTGACTCTCCGTCAATGTTTATGAGTACCAACCGTAGACCTCACTTCACTCCATTCCTTCCACCAAACATACCCCAACCGGGCCCGCACTCCAATCAGTCATTTTGGTAATACTCGAGTATACCGGAACCAAGAGTCTCATTACTACAAGATTCCCCAGTACAGTCCCCGTGGCACGTCAATATTCACGACCAAGCTCTCGCCGGCTCGATCCAATTGACTACCTACGGGGTTGAGCTCAATAATACAGTAAGGCCGTTGGACATTCGTCCAAATGACACCAAATCAGTTTTCCATGAATGGAATTCAATATCTCATATAGCAAGTGCAGTATTTCAGTAAAACGGTAAACAGTCATGAATGGAATCACAAGGGGGTGAGGGCGGTCAAGTACACCCTCACCTCAATCATTTTCAATAGCCATATTAGCCGTCAAGGCATCAAATTCACATATACCAAAGCCACATTGTAACATTTAAGTGAGTAGTATACTCACCAATCAATTAAGTGCTATTTCATGCACTTCCGTCAGGGGAATGTCGTGAACCACCGTCACGCCCTAGAACACGTAAGCAAGTACAATGAAACTCGATAACGAGTCATAAAGCAATACCAATCACAACCCCAATAGGGTTTTGCAAACATATACAAGCATTATAGCAAACCAGAAAATCAGGAAATGTAACTCATTTGACCCAATAACAAAAACAGTTTTGGCCTCCTAATGCGGTAATGGCACAAAATGCGCTACGCTTATTGGATAAGGGTGTAAGACCCACCATCTCGAAGCTAAGAACCAGGGCTACAACAATGTAGAAGGCCACTCAGTCCAAATCTTAGCACAACTAGGTCAAAAATGCAGAATACCAAACCAGAACCGTAATTGCAGGTTCACAAATCACACAATGCTGTAATTGGTCTAACTCAGTCTATACAGGTCCAAATACCGAAATTCCAAAGGCATATGATAGCTAGGACATCAAGCTACATTTCATCAGAAGACACCAACAACAAAATCCAAACCAATCCCTGCCAAAACAGTCAATTACAAGTGCAGATTTCACATTCTGATCAACCCAGAACAGTAACAGTAAAATCGATATATCTCACTCTACACTACTCCAAATGACTTGAAATTTTACAGGCACCTCAAACTCATCAATACCTACAACTTTCATGTTTTGAGAAAATGCCAATTCGGCCTCTAACCCTATGATCCAAAACCGGACAGAAAAAGGGGTTATGAAACCCTAACTTTTCTCATTTCAATCCAAACCCAAAATTGGTTGCAATTATCACTAATTCACACCTACTAGAGTCATTACCCCTCATTATCAACCATCATAGATGACCACAACATCACATTCATATTAAACCAGAAAATTCCTCAAAAAAATAAAAACTTCACCAAATCACTTCAAACCAAGAAATAAATCACCAATATCATCACTTTAGCCACTACTAAGCATAACTTAAGCTTCATTAAGTGTAAGAGGAAGTTCCATAATCACTCACCTTGAACACAAGAGAGGGAGAGTTGTAGGACACCTTAGCTTCCACAAAAACTTCACCAAACTAACCACTAACACCAAATGGAAAGATTGTATGGAGTAGAAACACAATCAAGCAAATATTTTGGGTGATTTGCACTAATTGGTAGCTAAAACTTGAAGAGTTTTCCTTCCTTCTTGAGCTTAGGAGAGCCGGCCACCAAGGAGAAAGAAAATGGTGAATTTTGGTGATTTTTGGAGATATTTATTCAATGTGGTCAAAAGTCAAAAAGCATGAATAGTGTTCACCAAGTCCAACCAATGGCTATGTGACACTTGTCATTTCCATATGCGTTCCTATCTCTTCTTTTCCTCTCACATCAATCATTTCACATACTCTACTTATCTCTTAACACCCGATAAATTTCACACAGTATCCGGAATTTAACCTAATTGGCCGAATTTTTCCGAACTTTTCGCACTAGTGGGTCCCACGTCCATTATATATTCTTAATTTTCCAAAAACTCTCCAATACTAGAAAAATCATCTAAAAACTATAATTACTCATAAAAATTCCTCAGGAAAATTTCCTAAGCCAGGAAATGCAGAAAACATGCTATTAAAGGAAATAAAACCCTCGGAAAAGATTAGGGTTTTTTTTTTACGGGTTCTCACAATCGAAGTAGTATTGAAATTATGCCAAATTTGATACAATTAAACTTCCATATATGGAATACCTCTCTAACAAAATTTAGGCAAAAACTCACACGAGAAGGCAGTTAACGAAATGGCCAAAATTTGTGAAATTTCTCAAAGCTAATTTGCCAACCCTATCTCTCTTTCTTTTTCAAAAGTTTTGTCCAACGAAGTCAGCCCCAATTGGCTCCATTTTTGAAACCAAGGTTCCGGAACATTTAATGAGCAATTGATGGATAATTAACACTAAAAGTTTCGAAATAAAATGTGTGAGGACCCGAATTTTCTTATTTTTATTTTATTTTATTTTTCTGGTTTATTTAATTATTTACTCACCCATTTTCTCTGAATAATTTATTTCAATCATTTTAAACTTATTTACATGGAATAATGTCTCAATTATATTTTTAACACGTTTCGTTAGTAAAATTAATTTTTCTAGAGCTCGTTTAACGAGAAATAAGGAGTACATGTTTTTCGAGACTATGTTCGATCCGAGAGTACATTAGTCTTAAAATAGGTATTTTTATGTTTAAATACTCAAGTATTAGTTAGTTATACTATCGTTATAAGAATTTCTTGGAAGTTTCACTGTAACGCGTGCAAATCGAAAGTTCGCGTATATCCAACCGAAGCGGTTAATTGGAGATTTAAGAAATTATTCTAGACTATTAAGAGTGAATAATTATAATGTTTAAAAAAGTGTATTGGAGGTTTAGTGCACAAGTGAAGTGAACCCGAGAGGAATCGGGCACGAAACGCGCGCGAATGCGCACTATTCCTAGTTGACTTTTGGAGCACTTTTGGGCCACACACTTAAGCTTCCTCAAGAAGCTTTCTCATCAGCACACAACACTCTCTCTCTTGCTCTTGCTGACCGAACAACAAGGAGGAAGAATAAGACCAAATTCCTTCATCATCTTGCTTCATTTCTTCATCAAATCACTCCAAAATTTACACTCAACTTGCAAACCACTTGGTGATCAACCTAAGCTAGGAAAGGAGCTTCATCTCACGATTTTTCTTGAGCTTAAAGTGACAAAAAATTTCTGCTCTATCCATCTAAGGAGGTAAATGATGATCAACCTCTTGAATCTCGGTTTATATAAGTTGTATTGCACTTGTGAGCTCATAGATTCATATGGGTAGATTTATATTGTTGGAAATCTTGTGAGTGGACTCTATGAAATCCCACAATGGCTTGATGAACTGATTTGATGAGATTTGATGTTATTTATGTTGGATTAGTGCTTAATCTAGTGAAAATAAGTTGTGTTGTGAAAGAAAACTCAAAGGAAGTGAGATGAGCAAAAGTGATGGTTCTGCCCCTGTTTTGCTGTGACCATTAGTGCACTTTTTTTGTGGTTCAATTGACTTGATTTTGATGTAAATATGTTGTTTGTGTTGTGTGGAAAGTTTTCACCAAAAATCATCCAAATTGGTTGCCTAAAGTTGAGATTTCGAAAATGTAGCAAAACTGGAAACGTAACCAGAGCCTCTCTGGCAGTGATCTTGTTTCAGCCATAACTCTTTGCTCCGACGTCAAAATTGAGTACCATTTCTGGCATTAGAAATTAGACACGTCCTGTTTTCCAACGGTATAAAATGCATGCCCTGATTCCACTTGAGTGAGCCGTACCAACAGTGTAAAATTTCCTGTTCTGTTTCTCGTCTGTACTGGAAGCCCTGTTTTGAGCTGCGACTTGATGCTCAAATATGAGCTAGTTGTGGACAGAATTTTAAAATGATTCCTTCTGAGAAATTGTAACCTTATGAATGTAGTTTCCAACACCACAAACTAAACTCAATTCCGAGTTGAATTGAGTGAATTGCAGCCGGATTTCAGAGCTGTCTTCGTGAAAGAAAACCCTAATTCTGGACTGATTTAATCTTGATTTGGGACTTGTTATTCAAAATCCTTGGTGTTAATCACCTATAAAACACATATTGGATGCTTATTAGACCTTGTTTTCATAAATGAACCATGTTTGAGAAGATTTCATTGGCCAAATGTTTGAAAAAGGAAAACTGAAATACAAGGCAGATTTGCCTTGGAAATTCTTGGAACTTTAGTGGGTTTGTTAACTAACTTTCCGAACGAATTTTTATATGAAATTTAACAGAGGAATATCCCTTATATGGTAGAGTAATACTACCAAATTTGGTGCCATTCTGAGTCTATTTCAATGCCCAACTGAAGTCCCAAAGTTCATGTTTCAAATCTAGAAATTCTTGATCAATGAGGAATTTTTAGCCAACTTTGAGCTGCTATATCTTGGCGCTTAAAACTTCGATTCTTGTTTTGTTTGTTTTGTTTTAAACTTTGATTATAACTCTAATTTAGTTTCAAATTTGAGAGACTAGTTCACATTTTGTGAATTTTGTCAAATTTTTTAAGTTTGCCGAAAACCAACTCCAAAGCTGTCTTGGGAGTTCAAATTAGAAACTTGAATCCAAAATTTGAATGCCTTTAATTTGGAATCATGGAAAAGTACCTTCTAGGAACTTTTAGTACTTTGGAAGTAGTTTCCAAAGGTACCAAGTTTTTCAATTTTGGACTTACAAAAAATGAAATACGATTTTTTAAAGATTGCTTGTCAAAAATGAAATTTTCGAACTTAAAGGAAATTGAGTTTTGTGACGCCCCCACTTCTCCCTAAGGCGAACCAAAGGATATCCACAGGACGCCTGCCCAACTCTCGCCAGGACTCACTACAATCCATAGTTCAAAAGCTCGAAATATTTCAAATAACTTCAACATATAATTAAAGTACTCCAAAATATTGTATGCTTACAATTTGTTAGCTTTCAAGTTTAATACAATTCAAAAAAATATATACTACAACCATCCGTTATAATACAACTTAAGGTCTTCAAAAGAGAACAATCTAGTACTATTCACAAGCACCCTTGGTCTCGAACCCTATTAAGGAAAACAAAAACGTGGAATGAGTTACACAGCCCAGTGAGGTTCTAAGACACTCTAATAGTTCTAATAAATTAAGTAATTTGAGCATACCCAATGCATGATTTAAGGTTGCACATTGGCACATTAACATGAGACAATTATCATTGTACGAGTAATTTGAGCATATCACAGGTATGGCTCAAGGTCGCACGTTGGCACATTTGCATGAAACTGTTATCATTATGTAAAATAAACACATATTGAAGGATATAGTGTTCTAGTGGAACCATTTCGGTCAACTACACCTTATAACTTCAGAATTTCTCGGTTTGTCTGGCCATCACCTTATCCCTCCAGTGGTAGTACTCGAGTATACCGAAACGGTATTCCAGGGTTCCAACCTACCCTACCGAGCCCAGTTCTGGCTCGAATAGTTCAATAACCAAGGGTAGGGCCCAGTTCAGTTTAGAGCTTACAACATGCACAAGTAATCAAGTAAATTGGTAAACGGTAAATATTTATCAACTTTGTAGGTCGAGTGAGATGAACTACACACTCACCGTAAAACTGTGAAAAAGTTCATGTGAACACGTAATTTATGGTAATCATATAATCAAGTAGTCAAGTAATCAAGTAAGCAGGTAATCAAGTAAATTGATAAATAGTGAACGGTAAACGGTAAATGGTAGATGGTAAATAATCTCGGTTAACGGTAAGATTTATTATTTTAGTAGGTCGAGTGATATAAAATACACACTTGCCTTAAACAGTGAAAAAGTTCATAGGAGTAATTATCGGTAACACTTAACAGTTAAACACATAATGACAATGGAGTAAACATGTCGTAAAACTATTCAAGTAACGTACTCCTATATGGAACAATCACCAATTTGAAACAAGTGAGTAAGTGCTCAAACAAGTGTTTAGGCGTCCACTTCGAGTTCCTCTTGAAGGTCCCCTTGAGCGCCTGAGTAAATAACAATCAACTATTACACATTATCGCTTAAAATCCCTACTTATTGAGAAAGATTGCACCCGTGTACAATTTAAGAAAATATCACAAAAATGAGTCTCAATTACTCGTATATCGAAATTCAAAGGTAGGGTTTAAAATTCAAGTAAAAATCTGATTTTTATTTTTAAAGTCATTGTATGGAAAGAAGTAGGTTTGAAATCATGCAAATGAATTTCCAGATGAACGATCGAAGTCAGATGTGAAGATGCCACGTTACAATCCGGCCAGATTCGAGGCAGTGAAGAAACCCAATTTTTTTTCAAATCTCACCATCAATCTGGCCAACTAGCAGGCCAAGAACTGGTCGGATATACGGCCGGATTTTATGAAATTATTCCCGCGCGGATTCTTTTCAAAATGGCCAAAATTTATCAAGTTTAGGGTATTTTTTGGAAAATCATAACTCACTCTCTGAAAGTACAAAATTGGAAAATTTGATACCGTTGGAAAATACTTCCAAAGTGCTAAAAGTTTCAAGAAAACACTTTTTCATGATTCCAATTGGAAGACATTCAAATTTTGGGTCCAAAATGTTGTCTTGGAATACCACGACAAATTTGGGTTGATTTTCGGCAAAATTTGGAAATTCAGTAAAATTCATACAATGTGAACTAGCATCTAAAATTTGGAACTTAATTAGAGTTATAATCAAAGTTTAAAACACAACAAGCGGAACAAGATTCAGAATTTTGAGCACCGAGATATAGCGGTTCAAAGTTGCTGAAAAGTGAAACTGTTAGGCTAAATTCCAGGTGTAAATCACGAAATTAGGACTTTGGTTGGGCATCGAAATGGAGTCGGAATCGCACCAAATTTGGTAGTATTACACTATCATATAAGGGCTATTTCATAAAAAATCTATTCTGGAAGTGGGTTAACAAAATCACTAAAGTTCCAATTTTCCAAGGCAAAGCTGCCTTGTACTTCCATTTCCCATTTTTTAAAACATTTAGCCAACGAATCTTTTCAAATATGGTCCATTTATGAATACAAATGTCTAAGAAATATCCAAGATATATTTGGTAGGTGATTAACACCAAGAATTTCAAGATCACTAGTTCCAATTCCAAAAGAGTCATTCAACTAGCCAAAAAGAGGGTTTTTCATCACTGAGTCAGTTTCGAAATTCAGCCACAACTCACTCAATTCAACTTGGAATTGAGCGTGATCAATGGAGTTGAAAACTACATTCATAAGGCTACAATTTCTCATAAGGAATTGTTTTAAAATTCTGTCCACAACTACCTCATAATTGAACATTAAGTCGCAGCTCAAAACAGGACTCCAGTACAGACGAGAAACAGAACAGGCAACTTTACAAGGTTGGTACGGCTCACTCAGGTGGAATCAAGGCATGCATTTTATACCATTGAAAAACTGGAATTGGACCACAAAAAATTGCACCAAAGTGCACGGCAATGGTAGGGACAAAAACGGTAAAATTTTCCTTTTCACTTCCTTTGAGCTATCTTTCACAACACCACTTATTTTCACTAGATTAAGCACTAATCCAACATAAATAGCATCAAATCTCATCAAATCAGTTCATCAAGCCATTGTGGGATTTCATAGAGCCCACTCATAAGATTTCCAACCATATAAAGCTATCCATATGAATCTATGAGTTCACAAGTGTAATACAACTTCCATAAACTAAGATTCAAGACGTTGATCGTTGATTACCTTCTTAGATGACTAAAACAGAAAATTTCGGTCCTTTGAAACTCAAGAAAATCGTGCAAATGAAGCCTCTTTCCTAGCTTGAGTTGATCTCCAAGTGGTTTGCAAGATGTGTGTAAATTTTGAGGTGATTTGAGTGAAATTTGAGTGGTGAAATGAAGAGGAAATTTTTGGTTCTTCTTCTCCTTGGATGGCCGGCCAACAAGAGCTAAGAGAGAGTTTGGGTTTGCTGAAAAATGAAACTTCCTTGATAAGTTTAATTGTGTGGCTCAAAATACTCTAAAAGTCAACTCTCCCTCCGTGTGCGCACGCGCATGCGTGCGTTTCGTGCTCGATTTCTCTCGAGTTTGTTTCACTTGTGCACTAAACCTCTAATGCACTTCCATTCATACTATTATCATTCATTCTTAATAGCTCCAAAATAAAGGTCTTAAGTCCCTCAATTACTCATGCGCATGAAAACGCGTACTTCCGATTTGTACGCGATAAAGTAGAAATTCCAATAAATTCTTATAACGATAGTATCACTAGCTAATACTTGAACACTTAAACATAAAAATACCTATTTCAAGACTAATGTACAAGTCTCCAATTTTTCAATTTTATTGTATTCTCGAATCGATTATTGTCTCCAAACGCGCATCCACTATGCACTCTAAATGAGTTTTCAGAAATAAATTTTTAAATCAAGGCACTTTTAAAATACTTGTAGGTCAAAGTTCCATGTAATTGATTATAAAGAGGTTGGAATAAAATATTTAGAGAAAATGGGTAAGTAAATAATTAATTAAGCAAGTAAAATAAAATAAAATAAGAAAAATTCGCGTCCTCACAAGTTTTTAGAACTCACCTTTTTCCTTCAAGATTGCTTGACCGTTTTACACTTGATTTCAAGATGAAAATTAGATTTTTCTTGTATTATTAAAACCCCACTTCGAGTCTCGATTTGTGAGAAATTAAGACTCATTTAGGATATCTTCTTAGATTGTACATGAGTGCAATCTTTCTTGGTAATTAGGGGTTTTAAGCGATAATGTGTAATAGTTCGTTATTATTTGCTCAGGCGCTCAAGGGGACCTTCAAGAGGAACTCGAAACCAACGCCTAAACACTTGTTTGAGCACTTGCTCACTTGTTTTGAATAGGTGAGTGTTCCATATAGGAGTACGTGATTTGAATAGTTTTATGACATGTTTACTCCATGGTCATTATGTGTTTAACAGTTAAGTGCTACCGATAATTGCTTCTATGAACTTTTCCACCATTTTAAGGTGAGTGTGTACTTTATCGCACTTGACTTATTAAAATAATAAATGTCTTCAAATTAACCGTGAACTATTACTGTTTACTGTTTACCGTTTACCGTTAACCGTGACTACTTACCGTTTACCGATTTACTTGATTACTTGATTATCGTAAATTACATGTTCATATGAAATTACCGCATATTGCTTATGTGTTTACGTGTAAAGTGTTAATGATAATTGCTCATATGAAATCGGCTACCGTTTTAAGGCGAGTGTGTACTTTATCTCACTCAACCTACTAAAATTATAAATTTTTACCGTACACAAATTTACTTGATTACTTGTGCATGTTGTAAGATCTAAGTTGTACTGGACCCTGCCCTTGGTTACTAACCTACTCAAGCCAGAATTGGGCTCAGTCGGGTAGGTTGGAACCCTGGAACACCGTTTCGGTATACTCGAGTACTACCACTGGAGGGATAAGGTGATGGCCAGACGAACCGAGGGGACAAGGAGTTATAAGGTGAAGTTGACCGAAATGGTTCCACTGGAACACCGTATCCTTCAGTATATGTTTATTTCTGTATCATGAAAACTGTCTTATTGTAAATGTGCCAATGTGAAACCTTGAACCATGCTTATGTTATGCTCAAATTACTCGTACAATGATAATTATCTCATGTTAAGGTGCCAAGTATGCAACCTTGAACCATACATGTGGTATGCTCAAATTACTTGATTTATTAGAACTGTTAGAGTGTCTTGGAACCTCACTGGGCTGTGTAGCTCATTCCATGTTTTTGTTTTCCTTAACAGCGTTTGAGACTAAGAGTGCTCGTGAATGGTACTAGATTATTTTCTTTTGAAAACCTTAAGTCGTATTGTAGTGGATGGTTGTAGTACATATTTTCTTGGATTGTATTAAGCTTAAAAGCTAACCAATTGTAAGCATGCAATATTTTGGAGTATTTTAATTATATATTGAAGTTATTTGAAGTATTTCAAGATTTTGAATTGTAGATTGTAGTGAGTCCTGGTGAGAGTTGGGCAGGCGTTCCGCGGATATCGTTTGGTTCGCCTTAGGGAGAAGTGGGGCGTCACAATTGGTATCAGACTTTAGC
The DNA here is from genome assembly GCF_036785885.1 of Coffea arabica. Lineage (NCBI taxonomy): Eukaryota > Viridiplantae > Streptophyta > Magnoliopsida > Gentianales > Rubiaceae > Coffea > Coffea arabica. The sequence continues at coordinate 44,315,071 of NC_092329.1, forward strand.
TTTCAGATCTTTGTAGTGTATCCTAGGGTTATAAATTTAGGATGCCGGGCTGTGGGACTAGTTTGAAAGTTAAGTGACCGCTTGTAGGGATAAAAATCAGAGCTGCTTCACGTGGTCTCTGCGCGAGGTGAGATTGGGCCAAGTAGTGTTATGGTTCTTACTATGTGGATGAGTAAAGACTTAAGTGCTTTTCTAGAGTGAAGTTATGAATCATGAATGTGATAGGTATAAATCCTTTATCTTGATATTTGGAAAAAATTAGATATGTATGTTGGGTAGGAATCTCAAATATGGTGATTTACTCTTGGGACTGGCCGGTTCGAGTTGTGAATTACTTTATTTTGGATTCTTGTACCCGAGTACTTAAGAGTTGAGGGTAATGCTAAGGATTTGAGATCTCCATTTGTGGGGAATGAGAACTAATCGATATTTCACGTGAATAGTTACAGGAAACCAATAATCGTTTGGTTAAGATGACACAATAATTAAGAGCGGGAGGTGGAGAAGATCGTAGTTCAGAAGATCCTAGTGTTGGGAGTGAAGTTGAACGTGTTAGGGACTAGGAGTCATCTAGTTCCAATTAATTTAGTGAAACACTACTTGTGATCTGTAGTGGGACGATGGGAGTAGAACTTAAGAGTTCGTATCTTGGAGATGAATGTACTTTTGTGAACCACCTATTTACTTTTGTTTACTGATTTTGACTTGGTATGAACTTTACTTGACTACAACTTGTGTTATGATTTAATGAACTCCAGTTTGTGTTTTCTTGTATGGTGATAATGTTATTTGTGCAAGTGATTTCATTTTTCTTTAAAGTTGTTGCTAGTATGTGTGTGTTGTTCAATTATGGCTTTGTATGAGGTTCTGTATGTGCATCTAGATTAGTTGTGAATATGAAAACTAGAGGACAACAAAAGAAACGTCAACCTAAACAATCCCGAACTCAACGAGTAGATAATGGGTCTGATATTGATCAAAATGCTGAGCCAGGAGCTGGGGGAGGAGATGACCAAATGGGATTAGTTCTAACTCGCATGACGGATGTATTAGAGCTCTTAGTAGCTCAACAGGGTCAGGGGGTTGAACAAGAAAATCAACGTTGAAACCGAAAGATAGGGGAGGATCGAGTTTTAGAGCAATTTCAGAAATTCTTCCCACCCAAATTTTTTGGAGGACCTGACCCAGAAGTAGCTAAGAATTGGTTAGAGAATATAAGAAATATATTCGATGTCTTGGACTACACAGAAGAAAGACAAGTCACTTTTGCTGTATTTTAACTTGAAGGAGCAGCCCGAACTTGGTAGAATGTTATAAGAAACAAGTAGGAAAGAGATCAAACTCCAAGGATTTGGATAAACTTTGTACGAGAGTTTAATGAGAAATTTCTTCCTCCACTAGTCCAAGAAAAGAGAGAAGATGATTTTATAAAGCTGCGTCAAGAAACTTTGAGTGTGGCTGAATACGAAACACGATTCACAAAATTATCTACATATATTCCAGAATTGGTGGCTATGGAACGGAAGAGAATAAGGCGATTTATCCAAGGATTAAATTTAGAAATCCAAGATGCCCTTGCCACAGCACAGATTGAAACATTTAGTGACGCTTTCGAGAAAGTGCAAAGGGTGGAAAGCATAAAATCTCAACCGACAGCCTTTCAAGCAAGGAAAAGAGATGCATCCGATGGTAGACTAAGAGAAATTGGACCACCACCCAAAATTAGAAAAGGAGTGGATGGAATAAGACTTTCACTTCCTTCACCACTCATGATAAAGGAACCAGAAGGGACTACGTCACGAAGAGCTCTAGTAGGACAGATACAATAAAAAAAAAACCTCGCAAGCAAGTCAAATCACAACGCCTCGTCCGACCTGTGGATATTGTGGAAGGATGAATCATACCGAAGAATACTATTGACTAAAGGGGAGAAAGTGTATGGGATGTGGGAGCACCAACCATAAAGTTCACGACTGTCCAAAGCGGTATCCACGAGAAACAACTACTTCACAAGCAAATAGAACTATCCATCGACGAGTCAATGGAGGAGGAAACCGACCAGTGGCATCTGTAAGAACATATGAAATAATCACGCAACAAGGCTCAGGGTTATCTGAGATTACGGAATGTATGAATTTCAAGGAAGAAATTCTTTTTAAGGAGGGAAAGTTGTGAGAACCCGAATTTTCTTATTTTTATTTTATTTTATTTTTTGGTTTATTTAATTATTTACTCACCTATTTTTTCTGAATAATTTATTTCAATCATTTTAAACTTTTTTACATGGAATAATATCTCAATTATATTTTTAACACATCTCGTTAGTAAAATTAATTTTTCTAGAGCTCGTTTAGCGAGAAATAAGGAGTACACATTTTTCGAGGTTATGTTCGATCCGAGAGTATATTAATCTTAAAATAGATATTTTTATGCTTAAGTATTCAAGTATTAGTTAGTTATGCTATCGTTATAAGAATTTCTTAGAAGTTTCACCGTAACGCGTGCAAATCGAAAGTTCATGTATATTGAATCGGAGCGGTTAATTGGAGATTTAAGAAATTATTCTAAACTATTAAGAGTGAATAATTATAATGTTTAAGAAAGTGTATTGGAAGTTTAGTGCACAAGTGAAGCGAATCCGAGAGAAATCGGGCACGAAACGTGTGCGAACGCGCACTATTCCTAGTTAACTTTTGGAACACTTTTGGGCCACACACTTAAGCTTCCTCAAGAAGCTTTCTCATCAGCACACAACACTCTCTCTCTTGCTCTTGCTGGCCAAACAACAAGGAGGAAGAACAAGTCCAAATTCCTTCATCATCTTGCTTCATTTCTTCATCAAATCATTCCAAAATTTACACTCAACTTGCAAACCACTTGGTGATCAACCTAAACTAGGAAAGGAGTTTCATCTCACGATTTTTCTTGAGCTTAAAGTGACAAAAAATTTCTGCTCTAGCCATCTAAGGAGGTAAATGATGATCAACCTCTTGAATCTCGGTTTATATAAGTTGTATTGCACTTGTGAGCTCATAGATTCATATGGGTAGATTTATATTGTTGGAAATCTTGTGAGTGGGTTTTATGAAATCCCACAATGGCTTGATGAACTAATTTGATGAGATTTGATGTTATTTATATTGGATTAGTGCTTAATTTAGTGAAAATAAGTTGTGTTGTGAAAGAAAACTCAAAGGAAGTGAGATGAGCAAAAGTGATGATTCTGTCCCTATTTTGCCGTGATCATTAGTGTACTTTTTTGTGGTTCAATTGACTTGATTTTGATGTAAATATGTTAGGTGGGTTGTGTGGAAAGTTTCCACCAAAAATCATCCAAATTGGTTGGCCTAAAGTTGAGATTTCGAAAATGAAACAAAACTAGAAACGTAACCAAAGCCTCTCTGGCAGTGGTCTTGTTTCGGCCATAATTCTTTGCTCGACGTCAAAATCGAGTGCCGTTTGTGGTATTAGAAACTAGCCACTTCCAGCTTTCGAATGGTATAAAATGCATGCCCTGATTCCACCTGAGGGAGCCATACCAACCATGTAAAGTTTCCTGTTCTGTTTCTCGATTGTACTGGAAGCCCTGTTTTGATACGCCACTTGATGCTCAAATATGAGCTAGTTGTGGATAGAATTTTAAAATGATTCCTTCTGAGAAATTATAACTGTATGAATATAGTTTCCAACACCACCAACTATGCTCAATTCTGAGTTGAATTGTGTGAGTTGTGGCTGGATTCAGAGCTATTTTCGTGAAAGAAAACCCTAATTATGGACTGATTTATAACTAATCTTGATTTGGGATTTGTTATTCGAAATCCTTGGTGTTAATCACCTATCAAACACATTTTGGATGTTTATTAGACCTTTTCTTCATAAATTAACCATGTTTGAGAAGATTTCATTGGCCAAATGTTTGAAAAAGGAAAACTGAAGTACAAGGCAGATTTGCCTTGGAAATTCTTGGAATTTTAGTGGCTTTGTTAACTGATTTTCCGAATTAATTTTTATATGAAATTTAACAGAGGAATAGCTTTTATATGGTAGAGTAATACTACCAAATTTGGTGCCATTCTGAGTCTATTTCAATGCTCAACTGAAGTCCCAAAGTTCATGTTTCAAATCTAGAAATTCTTGATCAATAAGGAATTTTTAGCAAACTTTGAGCTGCTATATCTTGGCGCTCAAAACTTCGATTGTTGTTTCATTTATTTTGTTTTAAACTTTAATTGTAACTCTAATTTAGTTTCAAATTTGAGAGGCTAGGTCACATTTCCTGAATTTTGCCGAATTTTCGAAGTTTGCCGAAAATCAACTCCAAAGCTGTCTTGGGAGTTCAAATTAGAAATTTGAAACTGAAATTTGAATGCCTTCAATTTGGAATCATGGAAAAGTACCTTCTAGGAACTTTTAGTACTTTGGAAGTAGTTTTCAATGGTACCAAGTTTTCAATTTTGGACTTATAGAAAATGAGATATGATTTTTCAAAAATTGTTTGTCAAAACTAAAATTTCCGAACTTAAAGGAAAATGAGTTTTTAGAACTCACATTTTTCCTTCAAGATTGCTTGACCGTTTTACACTTGATTTCAAAATGAAAATCAGATTTTCCTTGTATTATTAAAACCCCACTTCGAGCCTCGATTTACGAGAAATTAAGGCTCATTCTATGATATCTTCTTAAATTGTACATGAGTGCAATCTTCCTTGGTAATTAAGGGTTTTAAGCGATAATGTGTAATAGTTCGTTATTATTTGCTCAGGCGCTCAAGGGGACCTTCAAGAGAAACTCGAAACCGACACCTAAACACTTGTTTGAGCACTTACTCACTTGTTTTGAATAGGTGAGTGTTCCATATAACAATACGTGATTTGAATAGTTTTATGATATGTTTACTCCATGGTCATTATGTGTTTAACTGTTAAGTGCTACCGATAATTGCTTCTATGAATTTTTTCACCATTTTAAGGTAAGCGTGTACTTTATCACACTCGACTTACTAAAATGATAAATGTCTTCAAATTAACCGTGAACTATTACCGTTTACTGTTTACCGTTTACCGTTAACCGTGACTACTTACCGTTTACCGATTTACTTGATTACCTGTTTACTTGATTACTTGATTATCGTAAGTTACATGTTCATATGAAATTACCGCATATTGCTTATGTGTTTAAGTATTAAGTGTTAATGATAATTGCTCATATGAAATCAGCCGCCGTTTTAAGGCGAGTGTGTACTTTATCTCATTCAACCTACTAAAATGATAAATTTTTACCGTACACCAATTTACTTGATTACTCGTGCATGTTGTAAGTCCTAAATTGAACTGTGCTCGGTCGAATAGGTTGGAACCCTGAGACATCGTTTCGGTATACTCGAGTATTACCACTGGAGGGATAAGGTGATGGCCAGACAAACCGAGGGGACAAGGAGTTATAAGGTGAAGTTGACCGAAATGGTTCCACTGGAACACCGTATCCTTCAGTATATATTTATTTCTGTATCATGAAAACTGTCTTATTGTAAATGCGCCAATGTGATACCTTGAACGATACTTATGTTATGCTCAAATTACTTGTACAATGATAATTATCTCATGTTAAGGTGCCAAGTATGCAACCTTGAACCATACATGTGGTATGCTCAAATTACTTGATTTATTAGAACTGCTAAAGTGTCTTGGAACCTCACTGGACTGTGTAACTCATTCCACGTTTTTGTTTTCCTTAACAGGATTCGAGACCAAGAGTGCTCCTGAATGGTACTAGATTGTTTTCTTTTGAAGACCTTAAGTCATATTGTAGTGGATGGTTGTAGTACATATTCTCTTGGATTGTATTAAACTTGAAAGCTAACCAATTGTAAGCATGCAATATTTTGGAGTACTTTAATTATATATTGAAGTTATTTGAAGTATTTTGAGCTTTTGAATTGTGGATTATAGTGAGTCCTGATGAGAGTTGGGCAGGCGTTCCGCGGATACCCTTTGGTTTGCCTTAGGGAGAAGTGGGGCGTAACAAAATGCCCCAAAACAGAATTGACCATTCGGTCAGCAGGGAAGGGAAAGTTTTCCAACTTCTAGCTTTGTTGCAGTTTCGAAATCAAACCATATCTAACTCTACACAACTCCAAATTGAGAATGGTTTATGGCGTTAGAAACTAGGTTTAAAATGCTACATTTCATAAGAAGACATAATTTTCAAAATGTTTTCACAAGTGGAACAAAATCGAGCCACAAGATGCAGCTTCCCAGTTTCTCTCAGATAGACAGACCAAACAGGTCAGTCCTTTTGGCCGATTCGTTATAGTTTACTCAAAACAAACTAGCAGGGGATTCTTTTACCATTTGAAAGCTCTGAATGTCTAGTTTTGAATGACATAAATGGCACTCAATTTCAACTTTTGTACAAAGAGTTATGTTCAAGCAAAGAACCCCTGTCCAGTTACCTTTCTAGCGTATTTCCAGATTTCAAACTTTACCAAAACTCAAGTTTTATGCAACCATTCGACATGATTTTCAAAAGACACATTCTATGTACATATTAGAACATATATCCATCAATTTAACAGCCAACCAAGCATCAAAATTTCGAATTAAAAGCAGAACCACATGAACAGAATTTCGGCCAGCTTTCTGTTCACAAGTTTTCCAACTTTTTTCCACTTTCTAACCATAATCATCTCATCCATCACCTAAACAACAATAATCAAGTAATATAGCCTCAATGCAGCTACCTAAAGGCCTCCTCAAGACATCTAGCTTATGATTTAAAACGAGATAATTGTTTCCTCAAGTCCGCTAGCCTAAACGCGATTAGGGTTTCAAACCCATGAAAACTAAGCTCTATTCTTTGGATAAATTGAGAGATTAAAGAAGAGATGGAGGGGTACCTTTTCAAGCTATGAACCCTAGTTGTAAGTAAGTGTTTGTGACGCCCCCACTTCTCTCTAAGGCGAACGAAAGGGTATCAGCGGAAAGTCTGCCCAACTCTCGTCAGGATTCAGTACAATTCCAGTTCAAACTTAAAGGATAACGACTAATAACCAAAATCAAAATAAAAACAAGAAGTCATTTCCATACATGAATATTCAATTTACATCACAAGTTTTAAAGTACATTCACTTCCCCAAAATATACAACTTCCAAAAGATGTCTAGTCCAATACATTTAAAACCCTAATCAAAAGTGCCTCAAGTCGGCTTCTCTATAACTTTCTCCATCACAGCCCCTGCCAAGGAAAACAAATCTAATGGGATGAGCTAACGCTCAGTGAGGCCAAGAAAACATGCAAAACACATAGTTCATATAGCAATAGCATTTTAGCAACAAATAAAACTGTAACATTCAAACAATTCACAGTTTCAATTAAACACATCCAATTAGGATATAGGAGCTCTCAAGAGTTAGGTTCCACTTGCTTCACCAAGGCTCGATCGAATACCTTCCTGCGATGACACTCCGTCAATCTGGTCGGCATTTAAGTCTGTAGAACTCCACTTAACGTCAATTCCGTCCACTATATACCGCACCGGACTCGAACTTCTATAAAAGGCACTACTACGCAAGTAGGCTAAGTAAGATCTCTTAATAGATCAAACTTACAGTTATCTCATGGTTCACCAAACTCCTCGACCAATCCCTTGTTGGCTCGAGTCGCAAGGTCGGCCAATTGAGATTTGGGCGTCCCCACAGTTCAGTTATAAGTCGCGGAGATTCACTCCAATGACATGCAGACAGCTCCGTTATAAGTCGAGGAGATTCACCCCAACGACATGCAGACAACTCAGTTATAGGTCGAGGAGATTCACTCCAATGATATCCAGTCATACAAATACAGTTCAGCTATGAATAGTTCAGTTGTACAATCAGTTAAAAGAGAACGAGTGCGATAAAGTACGCACTCGACTCAACAGTTGTAAACCATTCAGTTCATAAGAAGCAATTCACATAATTTCAACAAATCATACACTTGACACTCAACCAATCAAAATAAGAAGTAAGTGCTTAAACAACTTTTAGGTGTCTGCTTCGAGATCCTCTTAAAGGTCCCCTTGAGCGCCTGAGCAAATAATAATTGACTATCACACACTATTACTTATAAATCCCTTGTTAACAAGGAAGATTATACACTTGTACAATACTAAGAAAATATCATGAAAGAGAGCCTTAATTACTCGTAAATCGAGACTTAAAAGTGGGGTTTAATAACACAAGAAAAATTGATTTCCGTCATGAAATCATGTTTAAAATGGTCAATCTATATCAAAGGATAGGGAAGAGTTTCCAAAACTCATTTCCCTTCGAGTCGGAAAAATTTCAGTTTTGCACATCAAAATTAGAAAAATCAGAACATGCACTCAGTGGTCAAAATTGGAAAACTTTATGCCGTTGGAATCTTGGTTCAAAGTACTAAAAATTTCTAGAAGACACCTTTTGGTTTATTTGTGAAACCAAGGTTCAAGAAACATTTCATAAGCAGTTCATAGTTGGTTGACATCAAAATTTTCAAAGCAAAGCATCTAACAAACAACCAAATTAGTTGGCCAGCAAAAAGTAGAGTTTTCCAGCTCTGCTGTAGTTTACAAATTGTACCATATCTCACTCAATACAACTTGGAATTGAGAATGGTCGGTGGCGCTAAAAATTAGATTCAAAAGTTTACATTTCATCAGAACAAATCATTTTGAAAATCAATTTTTAAGCGAGAGAAAATAGAGCCACAAAATGCAGCTTCTACCTTTCTCTCGGATACGCTAACAGAACAGGGCAGCAACTTTGCCGACTCACTACGGCTCACTCATTTCGAACCAAAAAGTGAATTTTATACTGTTGGAAAGTTACAATTGTCTAGTTTCAAATTCCACAAATGGCACTCGATTTCAACATCTGTACAAAAAGATATATTCGATCAAAGGGACACTGTTCAAGCTGTCCGAAAACAGATTCCAGATTTGATTAAATTTTGAAATTTCATGTTTTTCTCAACCAATTCAAATGATTTTTGGTAGAAACTTTCTAAACACCATATACAACATATATAAATCAGTTTCGCAGCAAAATAATGCACAAAAATTTCAGAATAAAGGCATGGCAAAACAGGACAGATTCGGCCCAACATTCCTACGCAATTTCCTTCGATCTTTCCTTCAATTCTCTATCCATAATCATCTAAAAAAACCCTTAAACAACTCAAACCAAACATTATATCATCATATCAGTCCATACAACCAAGGTGGAAATTCATTGAGCTCACTTCAACCAATCCAATCCAAGCAATAACTGCAATAATGAAGCTACAAGATTCAAAGCTAAGATTAAAACCCATTAAAGCCAAGAATGAAAGATTGGATGGTGTTGGATGGTTACCTCCTAGGTTTGAGAGAAACCAGAAATTTTTTTTGGCACCAAAAGCTCCAAGAAAACCATGAAGATGAAGTTTTTCTTCTAGCTTAAGTGAATTCCCAAGTGGTTTGTGAGTTGGATGCAAAGTTTGAGATGAAATGGAGGAAGATTGGTGCAAGAATGGTGGAAAGCTTCTTCCTTCTTCCCTTTGGCCGGCTAAGATGAGAGAGAAAAGAGAGGTTTTGTGTGCTAAAACTTGGGGAGAAAGAATGGAATAGTAGCTTTAGATTGTGTGCAAAAAGTCAACTCTCACTAGTGGTCGTGCGCGGGGTTTGTAACACCGATTTCTCTCGAATTTGTTACACTTGTGCACGAAACCTCTAATGTAGTTCCTTTAACCTTATAAATATTCACTCTTGGTAGTTTAGAATAAATTTATTAAATCTCTATTTAACCGTTCCGGCTCGATATACGCAAAATTTCAATTCACGCACGATAAGGCGAACTTTAAAAGGAATTCATGTAACGATGATATAATTAGCTATCTTTAGGGTAATTAATTATAAAAATGACTATTTTAGAAATAAAATATGAGTCCTCACAAATATTAATTCCTCAAGTCTTCAATTTGTCATGCGGTACGACTTTCGAGAAACTATCGATGTGCACGCAATAAAAGCTTTATTTAACTTAATCACATCTAATCTCTCAAATAACTCTTCTTAGTCCACTATTGATCATCCTTAATTCTCCAAAATCATTGCACTCTCAGGTCGACTATCATCTCGAAGATGTGTATTTGTTATTCCTTAATAAACGCGTCTTCAAAAAATTTAAATTTGTTAATGAGACGTTTTTAAAGTATAAATAAGACATGGTTCCATAAAAATGAATTTAAAATGGTTAAAATAAATTATTCGGAGAAAACGGGTAACTAAATAATTAAACAAACCAATAATATAAGATAAAATGAGAAAATTTTCGGGTCCTCACATCCTTCCCTCCTTAAAAGGAATTTCATCCTCGATATTCACATCCAAGATTACATCATACCCCTTAATAACTAGACTTATCGAATCGATCAACAACTTACTCTCTCTCCAATCCATATCCCATAATTTCTATCCACCCAATTAGCAATCAAACTTTGATCCCCAATAAGCGCCTTAACTTCCAATTCATAGAATAACTTAATCAACCTCATGTCTACCTTATTCATGAATTTAGGATTTTCAAAAGAATGCGTCATATCATAGTTACTTAGAATCTTAGCTAAGCAAATTCCCCCAATGTCAATTACTTTCTCCAAAATCCAAGATACATGATTCCAACATGTCCTCAAGGTTCTGAATTGCCTACTCTGACTGTCTATTAGTCTATGGGTGGTAAATGATTGTACAATCATAGTCCTCCGAAACCCCACCCATCCTCGTGACCTCAAGTTCAACTCTTTTTGGGGAAAAAAAGTACTTAAGACTCTTGTGATCCATGAAATCCTCAAAAGTCACTCCATACAAATAAGATCTTCATTTTTCAATCTAAAATCTTTACCGACTCTTTGTCATAGGTCAAATTCTCATGGAGTCCTATTTCATTCATTCAAACTCACACTTATTGAACTTAACAAAAGTTGGTGCTCGCTCAGGATTTGTAAAATTATTCTCAAGTGTCTTTTATGATTTCCTCGAATCTTAAGGTATACCGATATGTCATCAATGAATGCCACCACAAATTGATTCAAATACGGTTTAAAATCTCGATGCATTAAATTCATAATTGCTGCTAGTGCATTAGTCAACCCAAAGGGCGTACCTGTGAATTCGAAGTGTCATGTCTTAAATTAAAAGTGATCTTAAGTACATTAGTGTCTAGGATTCTCAACTTGTAAACTTCTATTTTAAATCCAACTTGAATAATACCACGGCCCTTGCAGTTGATCAAATTTTCATCTATGTAAGGAAAAAGGGTATTTGTTCTTAATAGTCACATTGTTCAAGTCTCGAAAATCTATGTATACTCTCAAACTTCCATTCCAAATATTATATCATGTCCCATAATTGTTAGACTCATTAAATCTATCAAATATTTCCTTTCACGAACCCAAATCTCACAATTTTAATATATCAAATTGGCAATCAAACATTGGATCCCAACTTCAACCCTAAATTCTCAATTTTTGGTCCCGATCCCTAGTCACCTCTAAAACCTCAGGGTTGTCTATATTCTCAAGTATGATCTCGATCACGTCTACTACCATTCATGTCTTATTATAAATCTAAAAGTGTGGGGCAAGGTTTAAATATACATGTAAGTCATAAAATTAATTAAAAGCGAAGTAAATTTTCATATGCCACAAAGATCATAATAGTTACATCCAGTTGGAAGAGGTTTATCAAATTATTTCAAAAGGAGAGGGAAATGACAAGGTCATAACAAAATGTGCCGAGTTACCAAGATACAAAACAACAAAAGGATTTCCCTAGATACAAAAGATTACCACCTCCAAAAGTGTCAATCTAAACTAGGGTAAAACTACAACCCCTATTTCTCGAGCGGAGTCAAATTCCTATCCACTCGTATTACTTCCATTATTTGGATTTCTCTTACAGTCATTGTGTGACAGCCCACCTTACCCTAAGGCGAACCAAAGGGTTCAGCGGACCGCCTGCCCAACTCTCGCCGGGATTCAGTCATACCTCAATCAAAATCGGAATAAAACCACAAGAATTTGTGTAACAAAATCCAAAACTTAAAACGAAACTTATTTACATTTCTATCTCAAAAGGAAGTTTAACCATTGACTATACAAAGGTTCTCAATTCCTCATACATCCAGCCGATGCCAAGCGCTAGGGCGAGAACCATTACAAAAGAAATGAAAGAACTAGACCAAGCTAATCTGTACCGAGCTCTCGTCCTTGCCCGACTTCCCCTGTTAAGGAAAACAAAACTAAAGGGATGAGCTAAAAGCTCAGTGAGGTTCCGAACACATAACCAAACAATCAATCCAATACGTTAAACATAGAGTATCAATAATTCAAGAAACATTTACAATAGAAAGCGATAATAACACATTCATTAAAAGGATACGGGCTCACAGGGAGCCATGTTTTCGTTCGTTCATTCGTTCTCCTGACATTTCCCCTTATTCCTCCAATCGTTTGAAAATGCATTTTTTTGTAAATAAAACTCTCGTTAATTCGTTCGTTTCATTTCATTCACCCCCTCCTGGACGTTGGTCAGACTCCACCAACCTACAAGATAATACTCGAGTATACTAATGTTCACACCCAGGGTCACCATATCGCCCGACCGAGTCCGCTTCTGCCTTGAGTCGATCGGTAACGAAGGGCAGGGCCCAGTTCAGCCAAACGGCTTACATTCATGCGCAACTAGCATTTAATCATTTAATCATTGAAAATTTCACATTTATTTAGGTCGAGTGCGATAACGTACACACTCGCCTAGAAAACTCGTTTTAATAATCATTGAAAGCACTTAACACATTATCAATCAATAATAACAAGCCAATAAGTCAAAGAAATATAACAAATAAGGAACACTCACCTATATACGCAAAACAACGTGCAAAATATCCTTCCGGATATTATCTTTAGTTACCAAGAAAACCTAAGATTAAACAAGAAAGAATATTACAGCTCATCTAACACAAACAATTAGGTGAAATCAAAGAACTCGACAATTGATAAGTAGAACATATAAAAGACTTTAAAATGAAACGAGAACATTTGGACCCGTGAACAAAAATAACTAGGGTTTCATAGTCGAAATGTAAAATCCAACTTAAAAGGTTTATAAAATTTTCCAATGGAAACACTTGAACCAAAGACAAGGCGGAATCCAACTAGATAGGCTAAGAAATATTGTTTTCGGGATCATTTATATGGTTCAAAATCATCTCATATTCAAGTAGATATTATAGATTAAATGTCTTAATGAAATTCATGTAAAAGGGAGGACAAAATACCCAACAAAACCCTAAACCACTCCTTTTTATTTGGTAAGCGTAAGTAAACATTTGGAGTTTCCAATTGAAGAAGGATCATGTTTTAAGATGGAAAACGGTCATAGTATTTGCCAAACGAAAATATACAAATTCAAATAGAAAATTAGCCCTCGAGCAAAAATTTGGGCAGCACGCCCTTTGTATTTACCTATTTTTCCAGCCATTTATGGCTTCATTGTTTTCCTCAATCAATCCCAAAGTTACACACAATATCATCTCATTTCAATAGCCATTCCATAGGCTCAAAGTCATATAAGTACAAAAATCAAGCTAACAACATGTGCGGAAATGAAATTTAACAAAAGACAGATTTGACGGGTTTTGCGTAACGGACAGATCTGAAGTTACGCTTATCGGATTGGGATGTAATTTATACCGTTTCGAAGCTAAAACAGAGGGCTACAATTGTGATGAAGACCACTTAGTCCAAATTCTAGTGTAACGTAATCAAATTCCCAATTCCCAGAACCAAGTTCCAACTAATCGGCTAATTAACCGTACTACATTTAAATGGCCATATCGCAGGCTGCCAAAGTCCGTTTAAGGCGTTCTTGGAGGCGTTGAAAAGCTAAGACAAAACCTACAACCTTCATGAAGACCCCTCAGTCCAGTTCTCACCCTATCTAGGTCAAATTTACCAAAACAACTCCAGATTTTCTAGTTCAAAATTCACTACAGAAATCAACTAGCAGTCTTGCTTTATTCATGAATATCTCAGCACACACAACTCCAATTTAGGTAATTCCAAAGCCATTTGAAATCTAAGATACAAGGCTATAATTCTTAGGAAGATATCATCAACCAATTCGGTAATATTCCTGGTCAAACTAACCACTTACAGAGGCTGATTTTCATTTTCGGACAGAAACAGGGTAGCAGGGGTATTTTGGTCTTTTCACAGGTTACGTTACTCCGATTGGGTTGAAATTTTGCAGGAAACTATAAAACATCATTCTCTACAACTTTTATGTTTTGTACTAAGGCTAGGTCGGCCTCTAACAAGGTGAAATGAAACTGAACAGAAGCAGGGCAGGTTATCATCCAAGCTGGAATTCATGCATTCAAGTGCTAATCTTCTAGAAAACAACATCTAAACCAACTAAAAACCACTAATAAATAAGTAATTGAAGTAAAGAAGAAGTTCTTGGCAAAATACCTTATCTCCCTATGAAAGATGGTAGTTTAGGCTTTGTCCTTAAAAAATAACTCCACAAACACCTTGGAAACTACTTGGAAAGTAAGTTTTATGGAGTAGTTTGCAAATTAATCAGTTGAAACTCAAGATTTGGGCAAGAAATTGAAGTGGAAGATGAAGAACTCTCTTGGTTTCTCTCTCACTAATTTCAGCCAAAGGAGACAAGAAAATGAATGAATTTTGGTCAAAAAATCTGATTTTAGTAAAGTTACGAACCTTGGTCAAAAGTCCAACTTCTAATAGCATAGTGACATTTGGCTCCTTTTAGGGTTTTAAGCTTATCTCTTTGTCTCTCTAATACTAATCCATATAGGTAACTTCTAATTATCTCTTAGCACCTTATAAAATAATATCACTTAATACAAAACTCCAACAAGTTGCCAAAATATATCGCATTTACTGCACTAGCGGGTCCCACGTCCAAAATACACTTCAAACTCAACGTACACTAACTCATACTAGGAAGATGATTTTAAAACTGTACTTACTTGTAAAAATGCATAGAAAATTTAATATTTTTAAGGAAAGTATAAAATATAGTCAAAGAAATAAAATAATGCTGAGAAAATGTGAAAATATTTGGATCCTCACACTCTCTCCCCCTTAAGAAATTTTGTCCTCGAAATTTTTACCTTCAGATGGCTCAGGAGTTTGTTGGTTGTCTAAAACATATACCTTTGCCGGTACTTTTGTTCAGTTACCTCTTTCATTCACTTGTTTTGATTTAGTGCCCTCCAGTTGCTGGGTACTACTTTCACGTGACTGTTTTCTCGGACAGTTGCTAACCTGGTGGTCACCACTCCCGTAAATCATACATTTCCGCCCTTTCCTCCAACAATCACTCTCAGTGTGATTGGCCTTTCCATAGTAGCCACAAGTCAAGGAAGAAGCCACTTGTTGGCTTTTTTGAAAAATCTCCCCATTGCCTACTTGACTTCCTTTTGTAGATCGTTCATCTAATGCCCCTATTGTCCACGGTGGGTGGGACAAAAAGTTCACTTTTTGCACTTTGGAAGGGACTATCGATTCACTTGGTTTCTCAGTCACAATACCAAGTGTACCCCTTTTTCGGTTTTGGGAGGCTTGTGTCTGTACTTTTGAATTCTCGATTCGTTGGGATTTCTCAAGGGCATCCGTTAACGTATTCACTTGAACCGCCGCTAGTGCTTCTTGAATTTCTAGGTTCAATCCCTGTATAAATCGTCTTACCCTTCTCGGTTCTGTGCCCACTAATTCGGAAGCAAACTTGGATAGTTTGGTGAATTTTGTTTCATATTTGGCCACACTTTGGGTTCCCTAGCGTAGTCCAATAAACTCATGCTCCCTCCTTTCTTCGACTAAAGGTGGGAGATACTTTTCATTAAATTCCCTTAGGAAGTTAGCCCATATCCATACAGTTTGTTCTCTTTCCCACTTTGCCTTAATCACATTCCACTATACTCGGGCCGGTCCTTCAAATTGAAATACCGCAAAGTTCACTTGCCTTTGTTCGGTATAGTTCAAAGCTGCAAAGATATTGATCATGGCCTCCAACCACTGTTCGGCTACATCCGGATCAGACCCTCCAAGGAATTTCGGAGGAGCAAACTTCTGAAACCTCTCAAGAGCCCGATCCTCTCCTATTTCAGGGTTCGGGGGTTGATTGACAGGTATTTGACCTTGTTGGTCCACCAACCTTGCTAAAATATTTGTCATTTGTTGAATTGTCGTCGCCATTTAGTCCCCGGCTTCAATCCTCGGTCCTTGCTCTTGTGCAGCTGTTGTTTCCCTTTCCTCTCTTGGCTCTTGAGGTCGTTTATTCCCACGGCCATGTCCACGTCCACGACTACGTCTCCCGTCCATATATATGTTTTCCCTCTCTCTTTTCTTTTCTTTTCCCCCCAAAAAGGTAATTTAGTGAATAAACACAGTAAATTGACTAAAGTAACAAATTCCAGCATACCAAATACACAAATAAACATATACGCACATAACACACCATATATTAAGAAGACAGATGATTAAATACACAAAGGCATATCAAATTAGACAGATAATCATATGCACAAATACACCAACTAACGTCATGTAATAATAATATAAGAACAAATCAAAAGAAAAGGCGATATCATCCTAGTTTCAGTTGAATAACCCCGTTCGATCTCTCACGTAACTTACTATCCAAACTAGATATCCATTAACCTCTTGTGCTCATTCTAGCCAGACAAAACCTGTTCATGTTCTCAAAATGCAATTGTCAAGTACTTAACGCCATCTCAACTTTGGAGTACTCGGGCACAAGAATCCGAAATAAGACAATTCACATCTTGAGCTGGCCAGTCCCAAGAGTAAACTATCTACAATCAAAATTCCTACCCGACGTACCTATCTACGATCCTTAGATACTACAGGAAAGATTTAAGGCCTATAACATTCGCGATTCATAGCTTATGCTCGAACGAGTACTTAATCCTTTATACCTATTCACCACTCAATCCAGGCTCACTCCGCGCAAAAACCACGCGAAACAGGCTCTGATACCAACTGTGACAGCCCCACCTTACCCTAAGGCGAACCAAAGGGTTCAGCGGACCGCCTGCCCAACTCTCGCCGGGACTCAGTCATACCTCAATCAAAATCGGAATAAAACCACAAGAATTTGTGTAACAAAATCCAAAACTTAAAACGAAACTTATTTGCATTTCTATCTCAAAAGGGAGTTCAACCATTGAATATACAAAGGTTCTCAATTCCTCATACATCCAACCGATGCCAAGCTCTAGGACGAGAACCATTACAAAAGAAATGAAAGAACTAGACCAAGCTAGTCTGTACCGAGCTCTCGTCCTTGCCCGCCTTCCTCTGTTAAGGAAAACAAAACTAAAGGGATGAGCTAAAAGCTTAGTGAGGTTCCGAACACATAACCAAACAATCAATCCAATACGTTAAACATAAAGTATCAATAATTCAAGAAACATTTACAATGGAAAGCGATAATAACACATTCATTAAAAGGATACGGGCTCACAGGGAGCTATGCTTTTGTTCGTTCATTCGTTCTCCTGACATTTCCCCTTATTCCTCCAATCGTTTGAAAATGCATTTTTTTGTAAATAAAATCCTCGTTAATTCGTTCGTTTCATTTCATTCACCCCCTCCTGGACGTTGGCTAGACTCCACCAACCTACAAGGTAATACTCGAGTATACCAACGTTCACACCCAGGGTCACCATATCGCCCGACCGAATCCGTTTCTGGCTCGAGTCGATCGGTAACGAAGGGCAGGACCTAGTTCAGCCAAACGGCTTACATTCATGGGCAACTAGTATTTAATCATTTAATCATTAAAAATTTCACATTTATTTAGGTCGAGTGCGATAAAGTACACACTCGCGTAGAAAACTCGTTTTAACAATCATTGAAAGCACTAAACACATTATCAATCAATAATAACAAGCTAATAAGTCAAGGAAATAAAACAAACAAGGAACACTCACTATATACGGAAAACAACGTGCAAAATATCCTTCCGGATATTATCTTTTGTCGTCAAGAAAACCTAAGATTAAACAAGAAAGAATATTACAGCTCATCTAACACAAACAATTAGGTGAAATCAAAGAACTCGACAATTGATGAGTAGAACGTATAAAATACTTTAAAGTAAAACGAAGACATTTGGACCCGTGAACAAAAATAACTAGGGTTTCATAGTCGAAACGTAAAATCCAACTCAAAAGGGTCATAAAATTTTTCAATGGAAACACTTGAACTAAAGACAAGTCGGAATCCAACTAGATAGGCTAAGAAATATTATTTTTGGGATCGTTTATATGGTTCAAAATCATCTCATATTCGAGTAGATATTATAGACTAAATGTCTTAATGAAATTCATGTAAAAGGGAGGACAAAATACCCAACAAAACTCTAAACCACTCCTTTTTATTTGGTAAGCGTAAGTAAACATTTGGAGTTTCCAATTGAAGAAGGATCATGTTTTAAAATGAAAAACGGTCATAGTATTTGCCAAACGAAAATATACAAATTCAAATAGAAACTTAGCCCTCGAGCGAAAATTTGGGCAGCACGCCCTTTGTATTTACCTATTTTTCCAGTCATTTATGGCTTCATTGTTTTCCTCAATCAATCCCAAAGTCACACACAATATCATCTCATTTCAATAGCCATTCCATAGGCTCAAAGTCATATAAGTACAAAAATCAAGCTAACAACATGTGCGGAAATGAAATTTAACAAAAGACAGATTTGACGGGTTTTACATAACGGACACATTTGAAGCTATGCTTATCGGATTGGGATGTAATTTATGCTGTTTCGAAGCTAAGACAGAGGGCTACTTTTGTGATGAAGACCACTTTGTCCAAATTCCAGTGTAAACTAGTCAAATTCCCAATTCCCAGAACCAAGTTCCAACTAATCGGCTAATTAACCGTACTATATATAAATGGCCATATCGCAGGCTACCAAAGTCCGTTTAAGGCGTTCTTAGAGGCGTTGAAAAGCTAAGACAAATACCTACAACGTTTATGAAGAAAACTCAGTCCAGTTCTCACCCTAACTAGGTCAAATTTACCAAAACAACTCCAAATTTTCCAATTCGAAATTCATTGCAGAAATCAACTAGCAGTCCTACTTTATTCATTCATATCTCAGTACACACAACTCCAATTCAGGTAATTCCAAAGCCATTTGAAAGCTACGATACAAGGCTATAATTCTTAAGAAGACATCATCAATCAATTCGATAATATTCCTGGTCAAACTAACCACTTATAGAGGCTAATTTTCATTTTCGGACAAAAACAAGGTAGCGTGGTTATTTCAGTCTTTTCATAAGCTAAGTTGCTCCGATTGAGCTAATATTTTGAATGCAACTATAAAACATCATTCTCTACAACTTTTATGTTTTGTGCTAAAGCTAGTTCGGCTTCTAACAAGGTGAAATGAAACCGGACAGAAGCAGGGCAGGTTATCATCCAAGCTGGAATTCATGCATTCAAGTGCTAATCTTCTAGAAAACAACATCTAAACCAACTAAAAACCACTAATAAATAATTAATTGAAGTAAAGAAGAGGTTCTTGGCAAAATACCTTATCACCCTATGAAAGATGGTAGCTTAGGCTTTGTCCTCCAAAAATAACTCCACAGACACCTTGGAAACTATTTGGAAAGTAAGTTTTATGGAGTAGTTTGCAAATTAATCGGTTGAAACTCAAGATTTGGGCAAGAAATTGAAGTGGAAGATGAAGAGCTCTCTTGGTTTCTCTCTCACTAATTTCAGCCAAAGGAGACAAGAAAATGAATGAATTTTGGTCAAAAAATCTGATTATAGTAAAGTTACCAACCTTGGTCAAAAGTCCAATTTCTAATAGCATAGTGACACTTGGCTCCTTTTAGGGTTTTAAGCTTATCTCTTTGTCTCTCTAATACTAATCCATATAGGTAACTTCTAATTATCTCTTAGCACCTTGTAAAATAATATCACTTAATACAAAACTCCAACAAGTTGCCAAAATATATCGCATTTACTGCACTAGCGGGTCCCACGTCCAAAATACACTTCAAACTCAACATACACTAACTCATACTAGGAAGATGATTTTAAAACTGTACTTACTTGTAAAAATGCATAGAAAATTTAATATTTTCAAGGAAAGTATAAAATATAGTCAAAGAAATAAAATAATGCTGAGAAAATGTGAAAATTTTTGGGTCCTCACACATTGGTACAACACTCCTTCTGGCATTTGATTGCTTTGAAGTAGACCTAGCAGATTGCTGAGTATTTTCTCATTTTTGGGGGTACTAGGGCAACTTGAAATCTGATGTTTGGCACTAACACAATACAAGCACTTTCTTGATTTCTTCCAACATTCATTCTCCATGTGGTTGGGTTTACCACAATATCTACAAGTCACACGAGAAGTCACGGCGTGACCAGCTTGAGAATTCCCTTCGTATTTCTTCTCTTGTTCCACTTTCTTGCGTAGCAACTCAATTTTCTCTGTATATTCTTGTTTCCACCGTCCTTCCCAATAGTCAGCCAATTTCCTTTGAAATTTTATCTTATTTCGAAGAATGTCCATTTCCTTACACATCTCTTCCTATTTTGTCATCTCACCGGTTGGTTTAAGTCCAATACTAACCTATCAGGCAAATCAAGGGTCAAAATGAGTAACTATTCACAATGAAAATTCTGGCTATATTACTCTTTCATTCTTTTTCTTATAGGTTATCCCGGGATATAAATCTTAACTATTCTCGGTTTAATATGGACGAAATCTTGAATCCACAAGATTACTATCGTTACTTATAAACATAACAAAATACGGAGATATTATTTCCTAATATAAAAGTTCTATACCCTAGTTCATTCTCCATTACTTACGTAGAAAGTTGCTCAGGAAGAAACCCTAACTCTGGCTCTCACTAGTGCCTTATTTTATTCCCTCAAACCGATTTCTACTATTTCGAGGTTAGACTCTCCGTGAAACTTAGATGGGCGAATTTCAAGAATCGCTCTATCCTCACAACTCTCTTGGTTCCTAGGTTGGTTGATTGGTTTAGAACTTTAGTGCTTAGCTAATCGTGCTAGGACATCAATCATATGGTCAATAGCAGTAGCTACGTGATTGTTTTCCTTCATTTCAAGGGTTTTGGTTTGGCCCAATTGCCGTTCCCTAAACATCCCCTTGAGTTTGGAGTTACTTAATCCCTCGCTCTTGGTCCCTTTCCACTTTTTTGGCCGCTCATAAATATAACATTTATAAATGCATGACGTAATGAGTGCACATAAACGAAGTTTGAAAAGTGACACTATGATCATGCAAAACAAAAATAACAGGGAAGACACCGAAATAATCGCAAATGTGTACAGTCCAATCATAGAGTTGAAGTCATAAAGCAATAAAGTCAAGTATCTCTTAAGTAACGTTCAATTGCTTCAAAAGTTAGATAGTATAATTAAACAAATACAATGGCTTTTGAACAAGCACCACCCCGACTATCCTTAGCAAAAACTATTAAAATAGTTTAAATCACTAGTTTAGTGATTGGTGGAGCCAGAAGTCTCTGCTACTTCCGTAGGATCATTTTCATTTCCAGCACTAGGAGTTTTCTTCTTTATTTTCCCTCATTAAGTACCTTGTCATCACTACTTGTTCGACCAAGATAACACACTTGGTCATCATTCCCTCAGTCCTTGATTATCCTCTCGAACTACCTTAGTTTGCTCGGACAATCGCCTCCAGTCATCGACCACCGTTAACACTCAGTTATTTGGGTACGAGTAAGTTCTCTGGCAATCACATGGAGTCCTAGTTCAGCGAGTTGGATTATATCTGTAATGAGCTCTCTTAGGCCCTTCTCGACAATGGACCATCGGAAGGCGCCCTCGAAAAGTCATAATATCACCATTACCTTCCATAACTTACACTTAAAGTAAAAGCTCAGATAGGTCTAGATATACTAAATAAACTAGATTTGATCCTTTCATACTATCACACATGTCCCTCACAAGATCAAGACTTCTAATTATCCATTAATTCAAACCTAGGCTCAAATTTCATCCTTATAAGCGGTCACTTAACTTTCAAATCAGTCCCATAGTCTGGCATCCTAAACTTCAAACCTAGCATACACTACAAAGATCTGAAGCCTAAACTCTGATACCAACTGTGACGCCCCCACTTCTCCTTAAGGCGAACCAAAAAGTATCGGTGGAACGCCTGTCCAGCTCTCACCAGGACTCAGTAGAATTCTAGTTCAAACTTAAAGGATAACGACTAATAACCAAAATCGAAATAAAAACAAGAAGTCATTTCCATACATGAATATTCAATCTTACATCACAAGTTTTAAAGTACATTCACTTTCTCAAAATATACAACTTCCAAAAGATGTCTAGTCCAATACATTTAAAACCCTAATCAAAAGTGCCTTAAGTCGGCTTCTCTATAACTTTCTCCATCTTGGCCCCTGCTAAGGAAAACAAATCTAATGAGAGGAGCTAACGCTCAGTGGGGCAAAGAAAACATGCAAAACACATAGTTCATATAGCAATAACATTTAAGCAACAAATAAAGCTGTAACATTCAAACAATTCATAGTTTCAATTAAACACATCCAATGAGGATATAAGAGCTCTCAGGAGTTAGGTTCCACTTGCTTCACCAAGGCTCGATCGAATACCTTTCTGCGATGACACTCCGTCAACCGGGTCGGCATTTAAGTCCGTAGAACTTCACTTAACATCAATTCCCTCCACCATGCACCGCACTTGACCCGAACTTCTATAAAAGGCACTACTACGAGAGTAGGCCAAGTAAGATCTTTCAATAGATCAAGTTTACAGTTATCTCATGGTTTACCAAGATCCTCGACCAAGCCCTTGCTGGCTCGAGTCGCAAGGTCAGCCAATTGAGATTTGGACGTTCCCACAGTTCAGTTATAAGTCGAGGAGATTCACTCCAACGACATGCAGACAGCTCAATTATAAGTCGAGAAGATTCACTCCAACGACATGCAGACAGCTCAATTATAAATCGAGGAGATTCACTCCAACGACATCCAGTCATACAAATACAGTTTAGTTATAAATAGTTCAGTTGTACAATCAGTTAAAAGAGAACGAGTGCGATAAAATACGCACTCGACTCAATAGTTGTAAACCATTCAGTTCATAAGAAGCAATTAACATAATTTCAACAAATCATGCATTTGACACTCACCAATCAAAATAGGGAGTAAGTGCTTAAACAACTTTTAGGCATCGGCTTCGAGATCCTCTTGAAGGTCCCCTTGAGCACCTGAGCAAATAATAATTGACTATCACACACTATGACTTATAAACCCCTTGTTAGCAAAGAAGATTATACACTTGTACAATACTATGAAAGAGAGACTTAATTACTCGTAAATCGAAATCCAAAAGTGGGATTTAATAACACAAGGTAAACTGATTTCTGTCATGAAATCATGTTTAAAACGGTCAATTAATATCAAATGATAGGGAAGAGTTTCCAAAACTCATTTCTCTTTGAGTCGGAAAAATTTCAGTTTTGTGCATCAAACTTAGAAAAACCAGAACTTGCACTAAGTAGGTTCAAAATTGGAAAACTTTATACCGTTCGAATCTTGGTTCAAAGTATTAAAAATTTCTAGAAGACACCTTTCCAAGATTCTAAGTGGAAGACATCCAAATTTCAGCTCAAATTTGCTGATTTGAGCATACAAGATAGTTTCGGTCATGTTTTTTGGTAAATTTGGCAAAATTCACAAAAAGTGAACTAGCCTCTGAAATTTGTAACACAATGAGAATTTCAATCAAGGTTTCAAACACAACAATCGGAACTAAATTTAGAGTTTTGGGTGCCAAAATATAGCAGATCAAAGTTGGCTAAAATCGAAGACAGTTCAGTAAATTTTCCAGGTTTGAAGAACAACTTTGGCACATCATTTGTATATCGAAATGGTCTTAAAATGACACCAAATTTGGTACAATTAAACTCCCTACGAGAGCTATTCCTCTATCAAATTTCATATAAAAACTAGTACGGGAAGATAGTTAACAAAACTACCAAAGTTCAAGAAATTTCCAAGACAAATCTGTTTTCTTGTTTTCTTTTCCCTTTTCAAACATTTTGCACCATGAAATCAGTCCCATTTTGGTTTATTTGTGAAACCAAGGTTCAAGAAACATTTCATAAGCAGTTCATAGTTGGTTGACATCAAAATTTTCAAAGCAAACCATTTAACAAACAACCAAATTAGTTGGCCAGCAAAAAGTAGAGTTTTCCAGCTCTGTTGTAGTTTACAAATTGTACCATATCTCACTCAATACAACTTGGAATTGAGAATGGTCGGTGGCGCTAAAAATTGAATTCAATAGTTTACATTTCATCAGAACAAATCATTTTGAAAATCAATTTTTAACCGAGAGTGGACAGGCTAACAGAACAGGGCAGCAACTTTGCCGACTCACTACGGCTCACTCATTTCGAACCAGAAAGTGAATTTTATATCGTTGGAAAGTTACAATTGTTTTGTTTCAAATTCCACAAATGGCACTCGATTTCAACATCTATACAAAAGATATATTCGATCAAAGGGACACTGTTCAAGCTGTCCGAACATAGTTTCCAGATTTGATTAAATTTTGAAATTTCATATTTTTCTCAACCAATTCAAATGATTTTTGGTAGAAACTTTCTAAACACCATATACAATATATATACATCAGTTTCGCAGCAAAACAACCCACAAAAATTTCGAAATAAAGGCACGGCAAAACAGGACAGATTCGGCCCAACATTCCTATGCAATTTCTTTCGATCTTTCCTTCAATTCTCTATCTATAATCATCTAAAACAACCCTTAAACAACTCAAACCAAGCATTATATCATCATATCAGCCCATTCAACCAAGGTGGAAATTCATTGAGCCCACTTCAACCAATCTAATCCAAGTAATAACAACAATAATGAAGCTACAAACTTCAAAGTTAAGATTAAAACCCATTAAAGCCAAGAATGAAAGATTGGATGGTGTTGGATGGTTACCTCCTAGGTTTGAGAGAAACCAGAAATTTTTTTTGGCACCAAAAGCTCCAAGAAAACTACGAAGATGATGTGACACCCCCACTTCTCCCAAGGGCGAACCCAAGGGTATCCGCAGGACTCCTGCCGAACTCTCGCCAGGACTCGAGACAATTCCAATTCAAAATTAAAGTCTAATACTAATAATGAAAATCGGAATAGAAGTACGAAATCATTTCCATATGTAAATATTCAATCTTACATCACAATTTCAAACTTACAATTACTTTTTTCAAAATATACAACTTCCAAAAGTTGTCTAAACAAATACATTCAAAATTCTAATTAAATGAGCTACCAAGTAGACTTCTCCATAATTCCTCCCATTCGCTCCTGTTAAGGAAAACAAATCTAACGGGGTGAGCGAATGCTCGTGAGGGTAAGAAAACATGCAAAACACGTAATTTAATAACAATAGCACTTACACAATAATGAAAGGTATAACATCCAAATAATTCATAATTTATAATAAACACACTTGAGTAGGAGGCAGGAGCTCTCAAAAGCTAATTTTCAATTATTTTGCCCAAATTCAAATCAATACCTTCTTGTAATGACACCCCGTCACCTGGGTACATAATTAAATCGTAGCACTTCGCGTATTCCATTTATGTTTCTGAGACGACTCGAGAGGTACCTTCCACCTGAATCGGTGTGGTACTTACTATCGTTCAGACGTCGATGAGACATCGCTCCAATTGACTTAGAGGGCTTTAGGGTTCTGAGACGATTCGAGAGGTACCTCCCATCCGAATCGGTGTGGTACTTGTTATCATTCAGAGGTCTAGGGTCCTGAGACGACTCGAGAGGTACCTCCCACCCGAATCGGTGTGGTACTCACAATCATTCAGTTAATAGGTCTGAGATGATTCGAGAGGTACCTCCCACCCGGATCGGTGTGGTACTTGCTATCGTTCAGAGGTCGATGAGACATCGCTCCAATCAACTTATGCAGCCATAGCATATTTTCCATGTCAAGTCATGTCAGGTCAAGCAAGTCAGGTCAGGTCAAGCAAGTCAGGTCAGATCAAGCAAGTCAAGTCAGGTCAAGCAAGTCAAGTCAGGTCAAGACAAGTCAGGTCAAGCAAGTCACGTCAGGTCAAGCAAGTCAGATCAGGTGTGACGCCCCCACTTCTCCCTAACGCGAACCAAAGGGTATCCACGGGACGCCTGCCCAGCTTTCGCCAAGACTCAATACAATCCACAATCCAAAAGTTCGGAATATTTCAAATAACTTCAATACATAATTAAAGTACTCCAAAATATCTCACACTTATAATCAGTCAGCTCTCAAACTCAATACAATCCAAAAGAATATTTACTACAGCCATCTGCTGTAATACAACTTAAGGTATTCCAAAACAAAACAATCTAGCCCTATTCACGAGCGTTCTTGATCTCGAACCCTGTTAAGAAAAACAAAGACGTGGAATGAGTTACACAACCCAGTGAGATTTCAAGACACTCTAGCAGTTCTAATAAATCACATAAGTTGAGCATATCATAGGTATGGTTCAAGGTTACACATTAGCATATTAACACGAGACAATAATCATTATACGAGTAATTTGAGCATATCACAGATATGGCACATTTGCATGAAACGGTTATCATTTTGCAAAATAAACACACATTGAAGGATACGGTGTTCCAGTGGAACCATTTCGGTCATCTGCACTTTATGACTTCCGGTCCCCACGATACTGTCTGGTCATCGCCTTATCCTTCTAGTGGTAATACTCGAGTATATCGAAACGGTGGCCCAGGGTTCCAACCTACCTGACCGAGCCCAGTCCTGGCTCGAGTAGGTCAGTAACCAAGGGTAGGGCCCAAGTTCAACTTAGAACTTACAGCATGCACAAGTAATCAAATAACTTGGCGAACGGTAAAAATTTATTCTTTTGGTAGGTCAAGTGAGATAAAGTACACACTCGCCTTAAAATGGTGGACAATTTCATATGAGCAATTATTAGCAATAATTAACACATAAACACGTAAGCAATATTTGATAATTTCATGTGAACATGTAATTTATGGTAATCAAATAATCAGGTACCAGGTAATCAAGTAGATAGGAAAACGATAAATAATTACGGTAAACGGTTAACGGTTGATGGTTTACGATAGTAATCACAGTTAATTGGTAGACATTAGTTATTTTAATAGGCCGCCATTGGCCGTTTCTCACTTTTACTACTTAAGAGTCGAGGAGGTTCACTCCAACCGATTAATTAATCATTTAAACACTTCACGTAAATATATAATTCAAGTATTTCATGTCGAGTAATTGAAGTATATGCACTTCAAGTATTTCATGTCGAGTAATTCAAGTAGTCACGTAAACATGCTCTTCAAGCATTTCATATCGAGTAATTCAAGTAGTCATGTAAATATGCTCTTCAAGCATTTCATGTCGAATAATTCAAGTATACCCTACTTAAATATGCATGAGTGTGGTAAATACTTAACATGTAGCACTTAACACTTGACGATCATGGAATAAGCATGTCATAGACTTATTCAAATTAGGTACTCCTATATGGAACACTCACCTATTGCAACGAGAGAGTAAGTGTGTAAACAAGTCTTTAGGTGTTCCCTTCGAGATCCTCTTGAATGTCTTCTTGAGCACCTGAGCAAACAATAGTTGTCTATCACACACTATTGCTTAAACTCCCTTACTTACCGAAAAGGTTGTACTAGTGTTCACTCTAAGGAGAATTCATGAATTGGGTCTTAATTATTCATAATCGAGGCTCGGAAGTGATGTTAAAAAACGGAAGAAAAAGGTTGAGTTTCACCCTTAAAATCGTTGGATGGAAGCTAGTAGGTACGAAATCATGTAAATAAATTTTCAAATGAACGATCGAAGTTAGACGTGGAATTGCCACGTCACAATCCGACCAAGATCTGGCCGGATATCCGGCTGGATTTCTGGCTGAATTCAAGGCAGAGAGTGACCGAATTTTTTTCAATTCTCACCATCAATCCGGCCAACTATCCGGCCAAGAACTGGCCGGATACGCGGCCGTATTCTGTGAAAATGTTTCCCGTGCAAATATTTTCAAAAAAAAACTAAGAATTATCGGATTTAGGAGCATTTTTGGAAAAATCATAACTCATTCTCTAAAAATCCAAAATTGGAAAATTTGGTACCATCGGAAACTACTTCCAAAGTATTAAAAGTTCTTAGAAAACACTTTTCCTTGATTCTAAATGGAATACATTCAAAATTTAGCTCAAAGTGGATGTTCTAGAATATCAAGGCAGATTTGGGTTGTTTTTCGGCAAAGTTTGGAAATTCGGCAAAATTCACTCAATGTGAAATAGCCTCTCAAATTTGAAAATCAATTAGAGTTGCAATCAAAGTTTAAAACAAAACAAGCAGAACAAGAATCGGAGTTTTGAGCACCAAGATATAGTAGCCAAAAGTTGTTGAAAATTTGAGACAATTAGGCAATTTCCAGGTTTAAAGTACCAACTTTGGGATTTTGTTCGAGTATCAAAATAGACTCAGAATGGCACCAAAATTAGCAGTATTACACTACCATATAAGGGCTATTTCTCTGTAAAATTTCATAGAAAAATACGAATGGAAAGTTGGTTAACAAAACCGCTAAAATTCCAAGAAGTTCCAAGGCAAATCTGGCTTGGACTTCCGTTTTTCCGTTTTCAAGCATTTGGCCAAGAAAATTTCCTCAAACATGGTTCATTGGTATAGACAAGGTCTAATAAACATCCAAGATGTGTTTGATAGGTGATTGTCACCGAGAGTTTTGAAACAACAAGTCCCAATAAAGATTAAAGCTTTGAACTAGCCAAAAGAGGGTTTGAATTCATCGAGTCAGTTTGGAATTTCGGCCGCAACTCACTCAATTCAACTCGGAATTGAGCATGGTTAGTGGCATTGAAAACTAGATTCATACGGCTACAATTTCTGAGAAGAAATAATTTTCAAAATCTGTCCACAACTAGCTCATATTTGAGCATCAATTTGCTGCTCAAAACAGAGCTTCCAGTGAACTAGCGAAACAGGGCAGTCAAGTTCAAATGGTTGGTATGGTTCACTCGGGTGGAATCAGAACATGCATTTTATACCGTTGGAAAGCTGGGAATGTCTAGTTTCTAGTGCCACAAACGGTACTTGATTTTGACATCGGAGCAAAAGGTTACAGCCGAAACAAAAACACTGCCTGGGTAATCCAGGAACAATTTCCAGTTTTGAAGAGCTTTCGAAAATTCAACCTTTGGCCAACCAAATCACGTAATTTTTGGTGGAAACTTTCTACACAACCTATACAACATATATACATCATAAAAAAGTCAATTGAACCACTGAAAAGCGCTCAAAAGCACACGAAAATGACAGGGGGCAGTTTCAGAATATTTTTGCTCATCACCTCTTTTGAGTTTCCTTTCACCAATACAACTTATTTCCACTAATTTAAGCACTAAACCAACATTAATAACATCAAAACTCATGAAATCAGTCCTCAAGTCATTGTGGGAGTTCATAGAGCCCACATACCAAAATCCAACATAAATAAAGCTACCCACATGAATATATGAAATTATAAGTGCAATATAACTTCCATGAACTAAGATTCAAGAGCTTGATCGTCATATACCTTCTTAGATGATAAAGGTCAGATTTTTCTGGCCACAAGAAAGCTCCAAGAAACCATGAAAATGTAGCTCTTCTCCTTGCCTAAGTGAATCTCCAAGTAGTTTTGAGCTTGTAGTAGAAATTTCAAGTGATTTGGTGCAAGTTTGAAAGGTGAAATGAAGAAGGAACTTTGGTCTCTTTCTCTTGGTGTTGCACGGCTGGTTTGAGAAGGAAAAGAAGAGATGGTGGCTGATGATAAGCTTCCGTGAGAAGCTTTAAAATTTGTGGCCAAGAATTGTTCCAAAAGTCAACCCTCAATAGCACGCGAACGCGCGCGTTTCGTGCTTGTTTCCTCTCGGGTTTGTTTCACTTGTGTACTAAACCTCTAATGCACTTGTATTCATACTATTATTATTCACTCTTAATGGTCTAAAAATAATGGTCCTAAGCCCCTCAATTAAATCGCGCGTGTGAAAACACATATCTCTAATTTGTGCCCGATAAAGTGAAATTTCCAAGAAATTCTTATAACGATAGTATCACTAACTAATACTTGAATATTTAAAAATAAAAAATACCTATTTTTAAGACAAATGCATAAGTCTCTTAAAAATAAAAAATACCTATTTTTCGAGCTTATTGTATCCTCAAATCGGCTATAGTCTTCGAACGCGTATTCGCTACTCTCACTTAACGAGCTTTCAAAAATTAATTTTCGTAACAAGTCATTTTAAAAATACATGTAAGTCATAGTTCCATGTAATTGGGTCTAAAAAGGTTAAAAAATAATATTCGGGGCCAACAGACAATTAAATATTTAAATAAACTTGTAACAAGAGTTTAAAATAAATAAATTTTGCGAGTTCTCACGACTTTTCTTAATTTACTATTGATCATTCTTACTTTTCCAAAATTAATATACCCTTAATTCAAATATAGTCTCAAAAACGTGTACTTATTGTTCCGAACTAAACGAGTTTTAAAAAAGTAACTTTTCTAACAAAACGCTTTAAAAACATAAGAGAGGCGTTTTTCCATATAAATGAATTTTAAATAGTCGAATTAAATAATTAATTAAACCAGTAAAATAAAATAAAATAAAAAAATTTTCGGGTCCTCACATCAGGTCAAGCAAGTCACGTCAGGTCAAGCAAGTCAAGTCAGGTCAAGCATGAGTCATTTATTTCAAATGAGAACGAGTGCAATAAAATACACACTCGGTTCGGCAAGTTTACGTATCATGTATAACACTTGTAAAACTAATATCTCAATCACATAAGCATTTAACACATACTTGACACTCACCAAATAAACAAAAAAGAAATGTCACTTGACGTTCATGCATCCACCGTGAAATTCTCTTGAAGGTCCTCGTGCGAGCCTGAGCAATTAATAGTGAACTATCATTTATATACCCCAATTATCATGAATGATTGTACGCTTGTATAATCCAAGAAAATCTCATAAAGCGAGCCTAAGTTACTCGCGAATCAAGGGTCAAAAGTGGAATTTTAAAATACAAGAGAAATCTGGTTTTCATCTTTGAAATCAAGTGTAAAACGTTCAAAGAATATCGAGGGAAAAAGGAGAATTCGAAAAACTCCATTTCCTTAAGTTTCGAAAATTTCAGCTTTGATACAAGATCTTTGAAAAATCGTATCTCACTTATTACAAGTCCAAAATTGGAAAAACTTGAGACCGTTGGAAACTTCTTCCAAAGTACTAAAAGTTCCTAGAAGACACTTTTCCATGATTCCAAATGTATGACATTCGAAATGTGGCTCAAAGTGGCTGTTTTGGACCATTAAGACAGTTTTGGGTTGATTGTCGACAAAGTTTGGAAATTCGGAAAAATTCACACAATGCAAACTATCCTCTGAAATTTGGAACTCAATTAGAGCTACAATCAAAGTTTTCAACACAACAAGTGGAACAAGAATTGGAGTTTTGAGCACCAAGATATGGTGGCTCAAAGTTACTGTTTTAGGCTATCAAGGCAGTTTCAAGGTTGGTTTTTCGCCAACTTTGGAAATTCAGCAAATTTCACAGAATTTGAAGTAGCTTCTCAGATTTGAAACTCAATTAGAGTCGCAATCAAAGTTTAAAACAAAACAAGTGAAACAAGAATCGGAGTTTTGAGTATCGAGAGACATCAGTCCAAAGTTGGTCACATTTCGCAAACTGTTCAGTCATTTTCCAGATTTAAAGACTATCTTGGAACTATCATTTGGCCATCGATTTGGCATTAGAAATACACCAAAATTGGTACACTAAATTCGCCATGTGTGAGCAACATTTCTACCGTGTTTCATGCAAAAATTCCCACGGGAAGGCAGTCATTAAAACAACCAAAGTTCAAGAAATATTTCAAGGCTAATTTGCCTTCTCACTTTTCTTTTGCTTGCAAAAATTTTGTGTAATGAAATCAGTTCTAAATCACTCCATTTTTGAAACCAAGAGTCCATAAACATCCACTAAGCAATTTAAAGGTAATGAACACCACATGTTTTTTGAAATATAACTCCCCAAATCAGATTTGATCATTCGGCCAAGAGAAAGGGAAAAGTTTTCCAGATTTAAAAAGCAAAATTTGGAACATCTGTTGGGCATCGAGAAGGACTTGTAATGACACCAAACTTGGCGGTATTGTACTACCATATGAGGGCTATTCCACTGTAAAATTTCATAGAAAAATACGCATGGAAGGTCGGTTAACGAAACCACTAAACTTCCAAGGAGTTCCAACGCAAATCTGCCTTGGACTTCCGTATTTTTTTTTCCATTTTCAAGCATTTGCCCAAGGAAAATTCCTCAAACATGGTTCCCTGGTGTAGACAAGGTCTAATAAACATTCCAAGATAGGTTTGGTAGGTGATTAACACCAAGAATCTCAAATTAACAAGTCTCAATCGAGTTTAGTAACAATTCTGCCCAAAAGGAGGGTTTTCCTTCAAAAGTCAGTTTCGAAATACGGCCACAAATCATTCAATTCAACTCAGAATTAGACGTTGTTGGTGTAGTTGGAAAACACATTCATAAATCTACAGTTTCTAAGAAGAAACCATTTTCAAAATCTGTCCACAACTAGTCTACATTTGAGCCTCAAGTTGTAGTTCATGTTCTGCCTTCCAGGGAACTAATGTAACAGGGCAGCCAAGTTCAAATGGTTGGTACGGATTACTCATGTGGAATCAGGACATGTATTTTATACCGTTGGAAAGCTGGGAATGTCTAGTTTCTAGTGCCATAAACGGCACTCAATTTTGACATCGGAGTAAAAAGTTATGGTTGAAAGAAAAGGACTGCCTGGGCAATCTGGGAAAATTTTCCAGTTTTCCTAAACCTTTGAAATCACTACAATTGACCAACCAAATCATGTTATTTTTCAATGAAACTTTCTACACCATTCATATAACATGTATACATCACAAAAAAGCCATTAGAACCTCAAAATGTCACACCAAAGTGCACGAACATGGCAGGGGTAAAATGGTCACTTTTGCTCATTGCACCATCCTTGAGTTTCTATCAACAACCCAACATTATTCCACTAATATAAGCACTAAACCAACATTAATTTGATCATCATTTACCAAATCAGTCCATCCAATCAAAGTGGGAGTTCATAAAGCCCACATAATAATTTTTTCAACATAAACAATCTACCCACATGATTAAATGAACTTATAAGTGTAATAGAACTTCCATAAACCAAGATTTGAAGGTTTGATCATTGCTTACTTGTTTAGATGAACCAAGCAGAAATTTCAGTCCAAAGATGCTCAAGAAAAAGCATAGTAAGCATCCCTCTTTCTTAGCTTGATGTGGTCTCCAAGTGATTATCTAAGTACGGTTGAAATTTGAGGTGAAATGGTGAAGGTTTCGGTGAAGAAATGAAGGAGGAATTTGAAGAGCTTTGATGTTGTTTTTTTCTTCCTTTGGCCGGCTGTTCTTGGAGTGATGAGAGAGGGATTTTGGTCTGAAATAAGGCTTCCAAAGGAAGCTTTAATGTGTGGCTACAATTTGTTCAAAAGTCAACTCTCCCTCGTGCGCGTGCGCGCGTGTTTTGTGCTCGATTCTTCTTGCGTTTGTTTCACTAGTGCACTAAACCTCTAATGCATTTGTATTCATATTAATATTATTCACTCTTAATCGTCCTAAAATAAGGGTCTAAAGATCCTCAATTGATAGCGCGCGTAAAGACGCGTACTTTCGATTTGTGCGTGATAAAGTGAAATTTTCAAGAAATTCTTATAACGATAGTATAACTATCTAACACTTGAACACTTAAATATAAAAATACCTATTTTAAGACTAATGTACAAGTCTCCAATTTTTCCAAACTTATTGTATCCTCGAATTGATTATTGATTCCAATCGCATATTCACTATTTTCACTTAACGAGCTTTTAAAAATTAAATTTTGAAACAAGTCATTTTAAAAATATAAGCAAGTCATGGTTCAATGCAATTGGGTCTAAAATGGTTGAAATAAATTATTGGAAAAAACGGGTGGATAAATAATTAATTAAGCCATTAAAATAAGATTAAAATAAGTAAAAATTCGGGTCCTCACAGATGAAGTTTTTCTTCTAACTTAAGTGAATTCCCAAGTGGTTTGTGAGTTGGATGCAAAGTTTGAGATGAAATAGTGGAAGATTGCTGCAAGAATGGTGGAGAGTTTCTTCCTTCTTCCCTTGCTGCTTTGGCCGGCTAAGATGAGAG
The DNA here is from genome assembly GCF_036785885.1 of Coffea arabica. Lineage (NCBI taxonomy): Eukaryota > Viridiplantae > Streptophyta > Magnoliopsida > Gentianales > Rubiaceae > Coffea > Coffea arabica. The sequence continues at coordinate 44,349,571 of NC_092329.1, forward strand.
AGAAAAGAGAGGTTTTGTGTGCTAAAACTTGGGGAGAAAGAATGGAATAGTAGCTTTAGATTGTCTGCAAAAAGTCAACTCTCATTAGTGGTCGCGCGCGGGATTCGTAACACCGATTTCTCTCGGGTTTTTTACACTTGTGCACTAAATCTCTAATGTAGTTCCTTTAACCTTATAAATATTCACTCTTGGTAGTTTAGAATAAATTTATTAAAACTCCATTTAACCGTTCCAACTCGATATACGCGAAATTTCAATTCGCGCGCGATAAGGCGAACTTTAAAAGGAATTCATGTAACGATGATATAATTAACTATCTCTAGGGTAATTAATTATAAAAATGACCATTTTAGAAATAAAACATGAGTCCTCACAAATATTAATTCCTCAAGTCTCCAATTTGTCGCGCGGTACAACTTTCGAGAAACTATCGATGTGCGCGCAATAAGAGCTTTATTTAATTTAATCACATCTAATCTCTCAATTAACTCTTCTTAGTCCACTATTGATCATCCTTAATTCTCCAAAATCATTGCACTCTCAGGTCGACTATCATCTCGAATGTGTATTTATTATTCCTTAATAAACGAGTCTTCGAAAAATTTAAATTTGTTAATGAGACATTTTAAAAGTATAAATAAGATATGGTTCCATAAAAATGAATTTAAAATGGTTAAAATAAATTATCCGGAGAAAACGAGTAACTAAATAATTAAATAAGCCAGTAATATAAGGTAAAATGAGAAAATTTTCGGGTCCTCACAGTGTTTCTTCCAATTTTCACCAAGAAAACTCCACAATCCTTCACCTTTCTCCTTGCTAGGGTGAAACTCCAAGTGGTGTGCAATTTGGTGGAGGATTTGTGAGTGAAATGGAAGCTAGAAGAATGGAGTTTCTTCCCCCTTTTCCCTTACTTGAGTTCAGCCAAATGGAGGAGAGAGAGATGAGGGAGTTGAGTGTGAAGCTTGTGAGGGAAGATTAGAGGGAAAAATAGCTTTTAAGTTTTGCCAAAAAGTCAACTTTTAATAGTGACTCGATAGGGTTTCGTACTACTACTTTCTCTCTCGTTTGATTCACTCATACACTAATCCTCCAAGGTAATTCCTCTAATACTGTAATTACTCACTCTTACGAGTCTAGTATAAAACCCTCAATCTCCACTTAGTCTTACCAGCACGACTTTCGAGAAACTTTCGACGCGCGCGTGATAAAATGAAATTAAGGAAAGTTCATGCAATACTAGTATAATTAAACAACACTAGAGCAAATAATTATAAAAATGACTAAATTCAGAAATAAAACATGAGTCCTCACATCCTCTACTCCTTAAAAGAATTTCATCCACGAAATTCATACCTTGATTCGAAAATAGGTCAGGATATTTCTTTCGAATCTCCTCGTCTACTTCCCAAGTTGCTTCCTCTATTCCGTGATTCTTTCATATAACTTTGACCAAAGGAATTCGCTTATTCTTTAGTTCCTTCACCTTACGATCCAGAAGTTTCACTGGTTTCTTCTCATAGGTCACTGCCTCGTCGATATCAATATTTTCTAGTTGCAGTACATGGGAGGGATTTGGATGATACTTCTTGAGCATGGGCACATGGAAAACATTTTGAATTCGAGACAAACTTGATGGCAGTTCCAATTTATAGGCCACATTTCCCACACGTTGAAGAATCTTATAAGTTCCTACAAATCTAGTTGCAACTTCTTTCCTTTTCCTGCCATCAAACTTGCTTTTAGCAGCGTGATCTTAAGGAAAACTTGATCTCCAACCGAAAACTCCAAATCTTTCTTTCGATTATCTGCATAGCTTTTTTGATGACTCTGGGCTGTCTGAATCCTTTGACGTATTAACTTCACCTTTTCATACGCCTCTTCAATCCATGGTACTGCAATTAGGTCTAAAATCTTTCTTTTACCTATTTCATGCCAACATATCGGAGATCTACACTTCCGGCCATAAAGTGCTTTGTACGGAGCTATTTGAATAGATGAATGGAAGCTATTATTATATGCAAACTCCACCAATATCAAATACTTACTCCAACTCTCTCCAAAATCTAAAATACAGGTTCTCAACATATCCTCAAGGGTCTGAATTGTCCTTTCTGACTGTCCGTCAGTCTGGGGGTGGTATGTAGTGCTAAAACTCAATTTAGTCCCTAGCATTTCTTGCATTTTCTACCAGAACCGAGAAACAAACCGAGGGTCTCGGTCAGATATAATACTTACAGGTATCCCATGTAGTCTTATAATCTCATCCAAATATAACTTAGCTAACTTATCCAGTAAGTACTTCATACTAATCGGCAGAAAATGAGCCGATTTGGTCAATCTATTTACTATCACCCAAACGGCGTCGTGACCTCTTTGTGTCCTTGGTAATCCAAATACAAAATTCATGGCGATATTTTTCCATTTCCACTCAGATATCTCTAAAAGTCGCAGTAAATCGGATGGTTTTTGATGCTCGGTTTTAACCTGCTGGCTAATCAAATAAGTCTGGACAAACTGAGCAATTTCCTTCTTTATGTTCTCCCACCAGTACAGGCTATTCAAGTTTTGGTATATTTTATTCCCTCCAGGGTGTACCGTATACTTAGATCGGTGCGTTTCTTCTAAGATTTTCCTTTTTGCTCTTCATTCTTTGGTACCACTCTATGATTTCGAAACCTTAGTACACAATTTATTCTAAGATTAAAATCGGACTTTTTCCCCTTATTAACTTTTTCTAACCATTTTTTTACCTCAAAATCCTTCTCTTGTGCCTCCTTGATACGATCCAACAGAGTAGATTTCACGACAATGTTCCCAAGAATCACTTTTCTCGGTTCGAGGCGAGAGTTCCAAATACTAACCTCTTCTAACAAGTGCAATTCTTTAATCATCAATCCTGCTACTTGCACTTGACGACTTAAAACATCGGCCACTACATTAGCTTTCTCTGGGTGATAATTTATTGTGCAATCATAATCCTCTAAAAATTTCACTCATCTACGTTGTCTCAAATTTAACTCTTTTTGGAAAAACAAGTATTTAAGACTCTTGTGGTCCGTAAAAACCTCAAACGTCATCCCATATAAGTAAAGTCTCCACTTTTTCAATGCAAACACTATAGCCACTAGCTCCAAATCATGAGTTGGATAATTTCTCTCGTGAGATTTTAACTTCTTAGAGGCATATGCAATCATCTTATCACTCTGTATCAATACACACCCAAACCTTCTTTTGAAGCATCTGTATAAATCACAAAACTATCTTTTTTATTAGGTAAATTTAATACAGGTGCCCTTGTCAAACGTTTCTTTATCTCTTGAAACTTTTCTTCATACTTAGAACCCCATATAAACTTCCTACTTTTCTTAGTCAACTCAGTCATAGGTCCTGCAATCCTAAAAAAATCTTTGATAAACCTCTGGTAATACCCTGTTAATCCTAAAAAAATTTCAAATTTCAGTAGGATTTTTCAGTTGTTTCCACTTAGAAACTGCTTCAACTTTAGTCGAATCCACCTTAATTCCGTCCTTGGAGATTATGCGTGTGAGAACCTCGAAAATATGCCTACAGATATATATACGTATAAAAATAAAGGTGTACTTACGTATTGCCTTTGCATCTTGGACTTGTAAGAAATTCTACTCCTAACCTTATTCGTTCTTAAACAAGCAAGGGAAAAAATATATATATATATATATAAATACATAATATAAAATATATGTATTGCACCTGCATTTTTAAACTGTTAATGAACTTCATATTTCTCTTTATTTGATTTTAAATAAGTACGTAAAAGTAGTTTTATGCTACAAACAGCTTAATTGTGCAAAATATTAAAATTATTTGATCCTTGCTATTATAAACTAATACTTTTTGGCGTAAATTATTTTAATGCCTTGAGGATAATTCTTTGAGTTCCGATAACCAAGTCTAAGCGTTAATAATATTAAGTGTTAGCGGAAATCCTTTACAATTACATTCAGAACATTAAAATCTCGATAATTGAACCTTTGCAAGAATAAAATACTAGTAGGCTAACAAATTTCATTTGAAGTAAAAATGTTGGAATTAGCTTATGAATGAGAACCCTGAAATATATATATATATATATATATACATAAACCAGTGCATATTTCATTTGCATTTCTTTTATTCCTTAATAATTTCTAGCATTACTTTCACTTGTTTCCAAATAAGTTCGTAAAAACACTTTTCATGTGACAAATAATATAATTTTCCTAAGTTATGAATTTTCTTGATTTTGCTAGACTAAATTAATACATCTGGAGTTAGAATAATTTATCGCCTTAAAATAAAATGCTAAAATACTTAGTTTTCTTTATGTTGAAAATTAATGCTACTTGAGTAGATTAATTATATAAAATTTCTTGAATTCCAATAATTAATTCTAATTAGTGAATAACGTTAAATACTAATAAGAATTTTCACTTTAAGACAAAGCCAATAAATTTTAGATAAACATGATACAAGTATACCAAACATACTTAAGGCATGAAAATTACGATAATTAAAGTCTTGCAAGATTAGTGTATAATTCGACGTTTAAATCATGTTTGGGGTAAACTTTGAATTTAATTAGAACTAAGGACCCAAGGAGATAATTGGTGAAAATGTGAAAGGACTAAACTACCCTTGAACTATTCCAAAAATCACCATGCAATTCCAAAACCAAATTGCCGGACAACCTATTATGATCAACCTCCCTATTCGGCCAATCACAAAAGGAACCAACACCTCCATTTCAGCCGCATACCATTTCCATTTCCTCTCTGCACCAACTCACCCAGTCCGCAACCAAACAAACCCTCTGACAGCATTTTAAATCACCGCAACCATCGACCAATTACATTTTCACCAATTCTATGCGCAACCATCTTGTACACTCAAACTCTTCTCCAAAACCGCAAACCATTTCCTCTTCCTTCTTAATACCGAGATACCGTCACTCTTCACCATTCCATTTCCTCTGCACAACTTCCCCGCAGCCACAACACTTCCTCTCCACAACCACATCCATCTCTTCCTCTGCCTTAGACCGAGAGTAAATGAGAGAGACAACCTTGTGAGCTGCCATCTTGTAATCATCGACCAAGAAGAGCTGTCCGCAAGCTGCAATTTCTTTCTTTCTGTTCTGTCCGTAAACTGAGGGAAGAGACCAGGAGACCATCACACCTTTTCCTCTCCTAGCTGTGGCCATTTCCAACTCCAACCAACCGAAATCAACCCCACCACAACATCACTCCAGCCGCAACTCAGGAACCAGGACCAACCGACCTGCGCTTGAAGCCGAGAGGAAGGAAAGAAAGATTCTAGATTTTCGTGTGTGAGATTAACTTGTATCTGAGGTAATTTCTGGGCTATATTAAGTTAACTTAAGCCATATCAGAGCTGCATGTGTAGCTTGTGAAGTCGGTTGATGAAACCAGGACACCAGAAAAATTCTGTTTTGATGAAATGTTGCTGCCGAGAAACTGAGGTGATGATGCAGCTCCATTTTTGTTTTTCCGTGGCAATCTGAACACCTAAGTGTCATTAGCTGAGTGAAAACTTGAAGATTAAGACCATGCATGCTGATTTGTGCATTCGGATGATGTTGTTAAAGCATAAAAAAATTCTGTTTTGAAAAGAAAATGGTTGGCCAGGAATCGATTAAGAAATGCATGATGTAATCTGCTATGTTGTGGTAATCAGAACCTGAAATTATGATTAGCTAACTTAAACTTGGATGATTAATATAATTAAGGCCTTGCATGTTAACTCTGTGCAGCCGGATGATGAATCAAGAAACATAAGAAATTCTGTTTTTATGAATTGTTGCAGCCGAGAGCTTGTCCTGAATTTTATAGCTTCATTTGATTCAATTTTGTTGTTTTGAGTTTGTAACCATGATTAACTAGTTAATAACATGATAATTGAGCTTTGCATGTAGCTAATTAATGGGTTTAAATCAGAAAAATAAAATGAATTAGAAATCTGCTACACGTATGTTCGACCGAGGCCAAGCTAAACAGAATTTCTGGATTTGTTTTAGATAAGTATAATTGTTGTTTGAATCTGGTTTTGATAGGGAAATCTTTACTAGCTAGCTACGTGTTTGCATGTCCTAATGGAGTACTTAAAACTCTGTTTTAACCGAGGAAAAACTGGATTAAGAACCTCTAACTGCTGGAAAATTTCGTAAGCTGCCGCGAGTCTTGAACCTGGAATTTTGAGGTTCAGGATTGTTGTTTGAACTTAACTACGAACTGGAAATGTTAAATTGAATAGATAAGTTGATGCATGACAAATTTGAGAATCTAAAACCATGTTTTAGCCAAGGAAAAGTTGGATTTATAAAACCCTAAGTGCTGGAAAGGTATTGATAGCCGAGGGGTATGAACCAGAATTTTCAGTTTGTCTTTGAAAATTTTAATTGGTTTCTGGAAATTTATTTTATTTTTCCCTTGGAATATGATGGTTTAGAACTACATAGGAGATGTAAATTTTAAGTTGTGTAAGTTGTTTAGCGATGAAATATTTGATATATTGAAAGATTGAACCAAAAATGTTGGTATATAAATGCTAGAATTTCTTTTGTGATAGCCGAAGGTTGAGTTGGAATCTCAGCTTGGTTTTGAAATTTTTCTTTGAAACATAATGGTTTAAAATGCCTGGAATATGTTGTTTTGGAGTTCTATAAGAAATGTATGGATGGTTTGAATAAAAACCTTATTGTGTTAAAAGAGGAAAAGGAGTTTTTCACAAGTGAACAATGAGTTTCCAGATTTTCGGATTTCACTGACCAGTCTCAGTAAAATGCTTATATCCTGGTGTAGGAAAATCCGATTAAGGTGCCGTCAGTGGCATTTGAAACTAGAGTCATGGACCTTTGTTCTGTAGAAATTTCATATTTTTCCTCCATGTGTACTGCTGTCCGTGACTCCTCAAAGTAGACTGTCCTGCTTGAAGGTCCTGTTTCTTCATGAAACTGAATTTTGACTTGGATTGAACGTTTAGCTTATTTGTGGTTTGAATTCTTGATTGAATTATGGTTGGAAATGATTGATGTGGTCAAGGGCTAATGATTGATGAAGCCCTTGGCCATTTGAATGATTTTATAGGTATTACAGGGTGATGAAATTTAATTGCTAGAATTTCTTGGAAGCCTTACCTTCATTTTTATTTAGTTAAGATGAGCTTGCCAAAACCAAGTGCTAATGATTGACGAAGCCTTGGTCATTCATTTTATTATTTATCAGAAATGCATCTGTTGAAATCTAGGGCTAATGATTGAAGAAACCCTAGTGATTTGCTATGTGATTTTGCCATATCGACAAATTTGATCCATAATATGATTTCGAAATGGAATCGAAGCTGTGGAAGTCGTTTCGACCTTGCGAACTCGAATAATTTTGATCAAGCTAACCAAAGATATTTTTCAGCTTGTATTAGATTATAAAACTCAGTATCTAGTATTTTGCCTAAATTTTCCAACCCGACAATTTTCCTTTAGCTCAAACTAGCCTTGATAGTTATAGAAAATAAATTCTCTAACTTTTGAAAACCCTAAGTCTTATTTTAATTCCTTTTATTTTTTTTAAGTTTTGCCCTTGGACAGTTGTCAGTAGGAAAAGTTCCGAAATAAGAATTTTAATAACTTTAATTAAAAATGTAGAAACTTGCTCAGCAAGAAACTTTATTTTAGGTAAAATAGTTTTTGGTGATAATTTTTGCAAGAACCATAGCTTTAAAGAAATTTTCAAGGTATCTTTCTGGCTTTGATGTTAAGAGGTTTGTCGACTTATTTCAAGAAAATAATACTAGTTACCCTTTTATAAGGAAAAGTATCTCAAGGAAAACTATAAGAAACATTTCTTCTTCTCTTGTCAAGTTTCAACCTCAGTAGATTCTTGAATTTACTATGGGAAAGCAAACTAGTAGTATATTAGATAAACCTCGATGTGTATAAGCTTAAAAACTGAATAGAAACTTATAGTTTCAAAATTTGGTATTCTAGGATATTGCGAGGATGCGGAATTCGATTCCCAATTTGACATCTGAACTTCACTCTTGGTGAGTGTCCCTGCTTGTTCTATGCTTACTTGGTTAACGTGCTTTCTTGACTCGATATGTGATAATTTGCAAAACTAGTTTTTGATCCATCGAAGTGAGTAGTGTGTACTTTATCGCACTAGCCGTTCGAGTGGTGACTTGCGTGAATCATTTTTCTCATGAATCCTTGAATCTCAATGTAGTTGCATCGTTGGATGAATCCCTCGACTTCTGAATCCAACTACGGAAATGTCGCTGGGTGAATCCCTCAACCAATTTCCTGAGGGTATACTAAGGTATACTGCTCCCAATTATCTAAGGGTATACGCAAGTATACTGCTTCCAAGTATCTAAGGGTATACGCAAGTATACTGTTTCCAATTATCTACGGGTATATCTCGAGTATATTGCGTCCTTAGTCGGTGAGCGGGCCCGGGACAGGGGTATGAACGGTGATGGGTTAGGATTAAAATGAGTGGATCTACATGGACTATAAGTAGTGAGAGTTGACGGAGGGTCAACTACGATGAATGGTGACCAAGCGAGGACAATGGCTCCTGAGAGCCCCTGTATCCTACCTTGTGCTGTTATACGCTTTCCTAACTGTTCAATTTGGTTAAGTTATTACTCGCTGTTTGATTTATGTGACTGCATGTTTTGGGGCACCACTGAGTTTTAGCTCACCCCATGTTATTTGTTTTCCTTAACAAGTTCTGGAAATTGAAAGCTTTGAAACTTACTCATGTTTTCCTTTTTGGAATATTTTTGAATACTATGACTTATTTTGTGGGCTGTAATGCGTTAATTGGGATAATGTACTTTTAGTTTGGATTGCCACTTGAAGCTGGAAAATGTGTAAACCCTAATTCGAGTGTTTGGCTTGTAAGTTTGTATTAGTGATATATGTAATTATCTATCCGGATTGGTATGACTTTATACCTTGGTACGTAGCACGTGGGACGTTTAAGAGTCTCGAATGGCTATTTTAAATCACTGTTATCTCTGAAGTTAATGTGGTTTTAGTGATGGTCTGCTTCGGAAAAATTGTTTTGTAATAGATCAGGTTTTTCTTCTAAAGGATTTGGGTTAGAATGCTTGTGTGAGTCCTGGCGAGAGCTGGGCAGACGGCCTGCCAACCCTTTGGTTCGCCTTTGGGGGAAGTGGGGTCGCCACAATGCGACCTAAGAAGGTTACTACCGTCAACTAGAATTCACATTTATTAAATTTAGCATATAACTGATGTTCTCTCAAGATTTGCAAAACAATTCTCAAATATTTCTCATGATCCTCCAGAGTTTTAGAATACACCAGTATATCGTCAATAAATACCACCACAAACTGGTCTAGATAAGGTTTAAAGATTCGATGCATTAAATCCATAAAGGCTACAGGAGCATTAGTCAATCCAAATGGCATTATTGCAAACTCAAAGTGTCTGTACGTCGAGTTAAAGGCAATTTTAGGTATATTTTTTTTCAAAATTCTCAACTGATAATAGTCCTGCGTAAGATTCAATTTTGAGAATACTACCGCCCCTTGTAATTGATCAAATAATTCATCAATGTGGGGTAAAGGGTACTTATTCTTGATGGTAATATCATTCAAGGTTCGGTAGTCTATACACAATCTTAAAGTCCCATCTTTCTTCTTAACAAACAACACTGGAGCTCTCCATGATGAATCACTTTTTTTTATAAAGTCTCGCTCTAGAAGATCGTGTAATTGCAATTTCATCTCTTTCAATTTAGTTGGAGCCATTCCATAAGGCGTCTTAGAAATAGGTGCTACTCTTGGAGTCACATCAATTTTAAAGGCTATCTCTCTTTCAGGTGGCAAAGATTCTAGTTTCTCGGAAAAAAATCTGGATACTCCTTAACCACTAGCATGTCTTCTAATCTCACCTTATCACCAGGAGTATTTATAAGAAAATCCAAATATTTTTGAACTCCTTTACTCAACATTTTTCTACCTCGAATTTCTGAAATAAGAGCAGATGAGACTAATTTATCCCTATATTCAATTTTAGGGTTGCCTCTCCCGAAATACACAGTTCCACCGCTTTCATCTTACAATTCAACTAAGCATGGTAACGGGTTAACCAGTCCATTCTTAGGATGACATCATATCCCTTAATAGCTAAGGTCATAAAATCGGCCAACAATTTTCGCTCTCCAACCCATATTTCACAATCTCTATACATCAATTTAGCAATTAAACTTGACCCCCAGTAGGCGTTCTAACCTCCAAGTTGTAAGGTAACTTAATTGGCTTCATATCTATCCCACTCATAAAGTTAGGATTCACAAAAGAGTGTGTCGCACCATAATCAATTAAAACCTTAACTAAACGGTGAAAAATAGGGATCGTAACTTCAACCACCTCAGCGGAGTCGGGAATCTGTTGATAGTCCAATGCGTAAACCCTAACAGGCATTTTAAGTCGACTTTCTCCAACACTAGACTGCTTAGAGGATGACTTCTCTGGTCGTTGAGTACTACCTCCTACCTTTGGCACACTTGGGCAACTTGAGAGCTAGTGCTCCGCACTGCCACAATACAAGCACTTTTTCGACTTTCTCCAACAATCATTCTCCGCATGATTGGACTTGTCACAATAGCCACAACTAACTTGAAGAGTCACGGCCTGACCACCAGAAGGTGTTCCTCTCATTTGACCTTGCCCATGACGGCCTCCTCTTGCTAAAGCCCTTCTTGGTGCTCCAGCAGTTCTTACTCCTCCCGTTTCTCTCCCATCTTGGGAGGTGAGACACTCTTATTTGTTTGTCCAGATGAGTAACTAGAAGTGCTCCTTTTCTCAGTATGGAAGTTCCTAACTTGTAATCTTGTGCTTTCGACTCTCTGTGCTTTCTCTAAGGTTTCAGTGAACGCAAAGATTTGGCCTGCCGCCAACTCCTCTTGAATCTCCACATTAACTCCTTGCACAAAGCGTCTTATCCTTTTTCACTAATTAGTCACCAATTCCGAAACGTACTTAGAAAACTTAGTAAATTTTCCTTCATATTCAGTCACGCTAGAAGTTCCCTGTCTCAACTTTATGAATTCGTCCTCCCTTTTCTCTTGAATCAAGGGCGGGAGAAACTTCTCATTAAATTCTCTTACAAAATTTTTTCAGGTCCAAGGGGTTTGTGTCCTTTTCTATTTTTCCCTTATTATGTCCCTCTAAATACGTGCTACACCCTCAAATTGGAAGGTAGAGAAGTTCACTCGTCTCTCCTTAGTATAGTATAGGGCAGCAACTTCTCATTAAATTCTCTTACAAAATTTTTTCAGGTCCAAGGGGTTTGTGTCCTTTTCTATTTTTCCCTTATTATGTCCCTCTAAATACGTGCTACACCCTCAAATTGGAAGGTAGAGAAGTTCACTCGTCTCTCCTTAGTATAGTATAGGGCAGCAAATATATTGGTCATTCTCTCTAACCAGTTTTTACTAACTCGGGATTAGGTCCCCAAATAAACTTAGGCGTGGCAAATTTCAAAAACCTCTCCAAAGCTCTATCCTGAACCCCAGGTTGGTTAACAGGTCTTGGACCTTGTCGCTCGGCTAACCGCTCTAAAATATTTGTCATTCGGTTAATGGCACTAACCACTTGATTATTACCCTCGTTCACTTGCCCTTGGCTCGGTCCAGTTGTCGACCCTTAATCATCCCCTTGAGTTTGGGGTTGTCTAACCCCACGCTCTCGGCCCCTACCACTCTTTTGACCGTCCATGGTCCTAATTATACCTAGATGCAAGGAGAAAAATAATTATGCGAGAGAATACTTAAAATAAAAGTCGACATGAAAAACATTGGAAATAACAATAACTAGCATATATTAACATTTCAAGAGTCGTACAATTAGCAAGTCATGGGGCATTTACAAAAATATAGCACACATGTGCCACAAAAGTGCAATTAGTCATGCAGTATGAGTCATGAGCTTTACAAGCATCATCCCAGCTAATCCCAGTTACAAAAGTCAAACGATTCATCAATCCTAATCTAGTTCGCATCCGAACCTCTAGCCGGACCTCCTCCTCTGGATCCTACTGGAAAGGCTCCTCCTCAGGAGCGCCCTCACGAGCCGGGCTATCAACGGCTTCCATCACCTTCTCTATCAACATGGTTGTGTCAGCTAGAATTCTTGCAGCCCGATCCCGGACCTCCTTGACTACGCTAACAAGTCGAGCCCTAGTCCTCTGCAGCTTGTCATGAGTGATCTAAGTTCCAGTCCGCTCACCTATCACTATCCCCTCGAGCTCCACAATCCTAGCACCTTGGGTATCCACCATGGCATTGAGCTCCTCAATCTCCTGCAGTAATGTCCTATTAGTAGCCACCAACTACGGGCGTTTGTCATCAATGGACAGTAAAAGGTCATTAGGATAAGCATGTGTCTCCCTACAGGGACAATGGGGAAACCTAGAGGAAGGTGAGAATCGAATGCGAGCTCCTACACCAAGTGCTCGATAGTAGATAGACCTAAGAGGCTCCACGTGGCCATTAGCATGTCCATTACCATTAGCAGCATGACCTCCATTACCGTTCTCCATTCCTACAAAACTACCACAGACTCTAGGTTAGAAACTTAAAGTCATTAATTTACTCAACATCAACTTAAAACAAAACTGCGCTATCTAATTCCTATTCTCAAGAGTAAATGCCCTACAACATCTTCCAAAAAGATCTCTAAACCTAGGCTCTGATACCAACTGTGACACCCCCACTTCTCCCTAGGACGAACCCAAGGGTATCCGCGGAATGCTTGCCTAGCTCTCGCCAGAACTTAATACAAGTCTAATTCAAACTTAAGGATAAACAACCAAATAGTAAAGGTCGGAGTAGAGAAAAGTTGCTTCCTTACTAAAATTTTCAAATCTTACATCATAAGTTACCAAAAGTACATTTATTTTTTCCAAAAATATAACCACTAGAAGTTGACTAATCAATTACATCCAAAAATTTTAATCAAAAGTAATCAGGTCGGCTTCTCCAAAATCTTTCCAATCCGAACTCCTGTTAAGGAAAACAAACTAATAGGGTGAGCAAACGCTCAGTGAGGCCAAGAAAAAGATGCAAACACATAGTTCAAGTAACAATAATATTTGTACAAGAATTAAAGTTAGAAAGTTTAAGTAATTCACAATTAATAATAAAACACGATTAATAAGGATACAGGAGCTCTTAGGAACTAGATTTCACTTGCTTTTCCGAGACTCGATCCAATACCTCCACGTGATGACACTCCATCAACCGGTAGGTATTAAGTCCGTAGAACTCCATTTACTTCACAATCCCGATGACCGATACACCCCATGTTCCGGGCCCACACTTCAATTAGAAAAGACGATACTACTCGAGTATGCCAAGCGAGATCTCTCAAATAGATCAAACTTGCGATTTTCTCATGGCTCACCAAGTTTCTCAACCAAATCCATGCCGACTCGAGTCGCAAGGTTAGCTGATGAGTTTAGGCGTCCCCCACGATTATGAGTATAAGTCGATGAGATTCACTCCAATCGACATTGATTCGAATACAATTATAATTTACAATTGCAACAATTCACTGAATTCACTTAACAATTCACTTCACACAATTCAATTATAATTCACTTAAAAGAGAACGAGTGTGATAAAGTGCACACTTTACTTGACAATTCTAAATCACTTAATCAACAATAAGCAATTCAAGTAATTGGCAATGATTCATGCATTTGACACTCACCAATTCAAAACAAATGAGTAAGTGCAAATAAGGTCTTTAGTTGTCAGCTCCAAGATTTTCTTCAAGATTCTCTTGAGCGCTTGAAGAAATAACGAACAACTATCACTCATATACATTCACAACCCCTTGTCATTCAAGGAAGAAAGTGAAAAGTTCTTAAAACCTCATTTCCTAAGAAATCAAGAATTTTCAGCTTTACGCGATAAAATTGAAAAAATCAGATCTTGAGTTTGGTAGGTCCAAAAATGGAAAACTTTATACTGTTGGAAACTAAATCTAAAGCACTAAAAGTTCCCATAAGAACCCTTCCAAGATTCAAAACAAAAAGCATTCATTTTTCTGTTCAAAGTTGCTGATTCATGAAAACAAGACAGAACCAGTCTTGGTTTTTAGCGATGTTTGGAAATTCGGAAAAATTCACACGAAGTGAATCGGTCTCTGAAATTTACAACACGATAAGGGTCCTAAATAAAGTTTCAAACACAACAAACGTAACTAAATTCAAAGTTTTGAACAACAAGATATAACAGTTTGAAGTCGATTGATTTTCGCGACCTGATCAGTGGATTTCCAATTTTGAAGAGCAATCTTTGGGGCATTATTTGGGTATCGAAATGGTATGAAATTATACCAACTTTGGTACAATTAAACTTCCATATATGAAATACCTCTCTAACAAAATTTCGGCAAAAACTCACACGAAAAGGCAGTTAATGAAATGACCAAGTTTGTGAAATTTCTCAAAGCTAATCTGCCAACCCTATCTCTCTTTCTTTTTCAAAAGTTTTGTCCAACAAAATCAGCCCCAATTCTCTCCATTTTTGAAACCAAGGTTCCAGAACATTTAATGAGCAATTGATGGGTAATTGACACTAAAATTTTTGAAATAAAATGCCCCAAAACAAAATTGACCATTCGGTCAGTAGGGAAGGGAAAATTTTCCAGTTTCCAGCTTTGTTGCAGTTTCAAAATCAAACCATATCTTGCTCTACACAACTCCAAATTGAGAATGGTTTACAAAGTTAGAAACTAGGTGCAAAATGCTACATTTCATCAGAAGATATCGTTTTCAAAATCTTTTTACAAGTGAAACAACATCGAGCCACAAGATGCAGCTTCCCAGTTTCTCTCGGATAGACAAACCAAGGTCAGTCCTCTTTGCTAATTCCCTATAGTTTACTCAAAATGAACTAGCAGGGGATTCTTATACCGTTTAAAAGCTCTGAATGTCTAGTTTTGAATGGCGCAAATGGCACTCAATTTTGACTTTTGTACAATGAGTTATGTTCAAGCAAAGAATCCCTGTCTAGTTACCCTGCTAGCAAATTTCCAGATTTCAAACTTTACCAAAACTCAAGTGTTATGCAACCATTCGACATGATTTTCGAAAGACACTTTCTACATACATATTACAACATATATCCATCAATTTAACAGCCAACCAAGCATCAAAATTCTGAATTAAAAGTAGAACAACATGAATAGAATTTCGGCTAGCTTTCTTTTCATAAGTTTTCTAACTTTCTCTCCACTTTCTAACCATAATCATCTCATCCATCACCTAAACAACAATAATCAAGTAATATAGCCTCAAGTCAGCTATCTAAAGGCCTTCTCAAGACATCTAGCTTAGGATTTAAAAGGAGATAAATATTTCCTCAAGTCCGTTAGTCTAAACGCGATTAGGGTTTCAAACCCATGAAAACTAAGCTCTATTCTTTGGATAAATTGAGAGATTAAAGAAGAGATGGAGGGGTACCTCTTAAACTATGAATCGTAGTTGTAAGTGAGTGTTTCTTCCAATTTTTCACCAAGAAAACTCCACAATCCTTCACCTTTCTCCTTGCTATAGTGAAACTCCAAGTGGTGTGTGATTTGGTGGAGGATTTGTGAGTAAAATGGAAGCTAGAAGAGTGGAGTTTCTTCCCCCTTTTCCCTTGCTTGAGTTCGACCGAATGGAGGAGAGAGAGATGAGGGAGTTGAGTGTGAAGCTTGTGAGGGAAGATTGGAGGGAAAAGTAGCTCTTAAGTTTTGCCAAAAAGTCAACTTTCAATAGTGACTCGATAGGGTTTCGTACTACCACTTTCTCTCTCGTTTGATTCACTTATACACTAATCCTCCAAGGTAATTCCTCTAACACTATAATTACTCACTCTTACGAGTCTAGTATAAAACCCTCAATCTCTACTTAGTCGTACCAGCACGACTTTCGAGAAACTTTCGACGAGCGCGCGATAAAACGAAATTTAAGGAAAATTCATGCAATACTAGTATAATTAAATAACACTGGGCAAATAATTATAAAAATGACTAAATTAAAAAATAAAACATGAATTCTCACATCGTTGTCATGCTCGGTTGGATTGTAGAACGAAAGTAGTTGAGTTTTGCATACCAAGTGAAGTAACTTTAAAACTAGATGTAAAGGGTACTCTAGTTTCATCTGCCCTTATGTTGGAAATTTGGGTTAGAAAATTGTTGAGTAAGAGGGCACAGGGGTATTTAACCTTTCTAGTCAACACCCCAGGAGATAAAGTTAAATTAGAGGATATGCCGGTAATAAATGAATATCTAGATATTTTTTCTGAAGAATTAGTGTCATTGCCTCCCGAGAGAAAGATAAAATTTAAGATTGATCTGATACGTGGAATCACACCTATCTCAAAAACTCCTTATCGGATAGTGCTCGCTGAGTTTAAGGAATTGAAACTGCAATTGCAGGATTTGTTGGAGTGAGGATTTATATAGGAAAGTGAGTCACCTTGGGATGCTCCAGTACTTTTTGTTATGAAGAAGGACAGGATTTTGTGGTTGTGTATTGACTATCGGGGTTTAAATGCGGTGACCGTTAAGAACAAATATCTTTTGCCTCACATTGATGAGTTATTTGACTAATTACAAGGGGTTGTGGTATTCTCTAGAGTGTACCTCCCTCGCAATGGTAAGCAAATGAAGGGAAAGTAGCTTCAAAACAATAAAAGGGTCAAGGTACCACTTTAATTGAGAAAAATTAAAAGAAATGCGCAAATACGAAGCTCACTTGATCATAAAGCCCCTAAAGTCATGACTTAAGTGTAATTGAAACAAAGCATAGTAGTCAATTGAAGCAAACAAGCAATGAAGTTGTAAAATTAAAACTACCAAGGACCAAATTGAGGAGATTATTCAATTAATTGGGTCTTAGCAGCATTAGTTAGAAGCCAAGGTGTGACGACCCCACTTCTCCCAAGGGCGAACCCAAGGGTATCGGCGGGCCGCCTGCCTAACTCGCGCCAGGACTCAAAACTTAAAGCAATAAAACTAGATAAATCGAAAGAGCACTATATACAATATATACAATCCCAAAAGTTATATTTACATCTTCAAAAGTCTCGAGTCAAACCACTCTAATATACTATAACCACAACCAGCAGAAGATAGACCCTAAGAAGAGTCCTTATACAAACCACCAAAACAAAAACAAACATCCTAACTGTTCAACTATTACAAGCCAATCTAACTATACTAGTATACGAGCCAAAAGTCCCCGCGTCGGCCCCTGCTAAGGAAAACAAAAGGAAAGGGGTAAGCTATATGCTTAGTAAGTAAATAGGGGCGAAAGCATAATTTCACGTAGCAACCATCACACAATAAGAGTAAAGCAAAAGCAGAAAAGTAACATCACATAATAAGGATACAGGTGGCTCCAAAGCCAATTCATATGCCACGCGTGATCTCCTGCCGACACTCCGTCGACCACACTCAATGGTCCGTAGAACTTCACTTGTACACCCACCGACACCTTATCACTCTCACTGGCCAGTCACCTCACAAACTTGCCCGGGCGAACGAAATCACAAACTTGAGCTTGAGTCACAAGCTCGGGTCACAAACTTGGTCACCTTCTCGGTGAACCGGATTCACAAAATTGGTTCATAACATGAACCTACAAACTTGGTGACCTCAGACAAAGTTGGACTGACTTCGACCAAGCCCTAACTGGCTCGAATAGTCCATACAGGTCTTAGATCGGGCCCACGAACTCACAAACTTTGCAAACTTCACAAACTTTACTCGAAAGTCGCCCCGAGCCACAAGCTCAAGGGTTTTGGTTCCAAAAGGTTCATATACATATGCCAAGTACAATTATACATTCAAATTAGGGTTTAGGTCGAGTGCGATAAAGTACACCCTCGCCTAAGTACCCTTTTCACATATCTCAAACACATAGCAAAGAAAACACACCAAACTGGCCTGAATACTTACTCAGAAACTGAAATAGCAAAAGTACGAAGTCGGATCGAAATGAACAGCTAGTAGTGGGCCCCACCAGTTCCGCCCAGCCCACCACCGTCTGAAATAGAAGATTGTGTCACATAATATCGCAAACGGCTACTATCGTGCCTAAAACAAGCAAAATGGCAAAACGACACGCGCGCACGTAAATATGACGAACGGAAACAGAAACGGCCGTTAGCGGAAACGGCAGACTCGACACTCATTTCTAGTTTACTCATAAGTTGAGCTATGAGTATCGGATTAAGGCGTATGAGATGCCATATCAAAGCTTAAAGGATGAAAAACAACTGTTATGTAGACATCCAGAACTGAAACAGGAGGTTTCAGTCCCAAATGAACCAAACACAATTACTTACGAAATCTGGCCAATGCACAAATGGTCAGTTTTGGGTGCAAACTGTTTTCTATGCTACACATGGTCAAAAGAGCTGAAAATTGGCAGTTAGATGGTTCATTCCAAATGAAACAACTTTCATGAAGGTCGGCAATCCAAATTCGGAACGGAAATTGGTCATCGGACCAAAACAGATCTGACCAGAAAATGGTCATTTTCACGGGCAGGCCTTGTTTGCTCGGCTATATCTCAGGTTTTATAAATCCGATTCATGAAATTCCAAGGGCGTTAGAAAGCTCTGATATAGGGCTACAAGTTTGGTGTTTTGGTCGCAAGCCCAAACAGCTTGTAACCCAGACAAATGTGAAGCCAAAGTTCCAGTCATAAACTTTCAAAAAAAAAAAAGTAACCGAATTGGACGGTCAAAACAGGTCTGAGTATTTCGTTTATAGCTCAGGATATACTAATCCGTTTAACCTGAAAATTTACAGGAATATCCAGGACTTAAGGGGCTACAATGTTGAAGAAGGAAACTTTGTCCAATTTTGAATGTAACAAGGTCAAAATGCAAGACACTATACCAGAATTGCAAAATAGGATCACAAACCGTATTTGACCTCAATATGCGGTAATGGCACGAAATTCCCTACGGTTATCGGATGGGGGTGTAAGACCCACCGTTTCGAAGCTAAGAAATAGGGCTACAACAATGTAGAAGGTCACTCAGTCCAAATCCTAGCACAACTAGGTCAAATATGCAAAATACGAAACCAGAATTACCAAAACAGGTTTGCAAATGACATAATGCTGTAATGAGTCCAACTCAGTCTATACAAGTCCAAATGCATTGATTCCAAAGGAATATGGTAGCTAAAACATTCCTCTATATTTCACCAGAAGACACCAACATCCAAATCCAAAGTAATTCCAGTCAAAATAGCCAAATACAAACGCAGTTCTGCATCCTGATCAACCCAGAACAGCCACAGTATAATCGACATGTCTCACTCTACACTAATCCAAATGACCTGAAATTTTTCAGGCACCTCAAACACATCAATACCTACAACTTTCATGTTTTAAGCAAAATCCAATTCGGCCTCTAACCCTATGATCCAAAACCAGATAGAATAAGGGGTGATAAAACCCTAACTTTCCACAATTCAATCCAAACCCAAAATTGGTTGCAATTATCACTAATTCACACCTACTAGAGTCTTTCCCCCTCATTATCAACCATCATAGATGACCACAACATCACATTCATATTGAACCAGAAAATTCCTCAAAAATAATAAAAGTTCATCACTTCAACCATAAATCAAGAAATAATCCATAAACTTGCATCTCATACTACCACTAAGCATGATTTAAGCACCAAATAAAGGAGGAGGGTGGTTCTTCACAACTTACCTTCAACACAAGAGAGAGAGAGCTATAAGTCTTCTTGGCTTCCCAAATAATTCCACACAACACCTCACAAGCACTAAACTAAGAGGTTTTATGGAAGGAATTCAAGATTAAATGGTTAGTTTGTGAGATTGGACAAGATTGGAGCAAGAAACTTGGAAGCTTTTCTTTCTTTTTTGGAGGAAGTAGTTCGGCCAAGCTTAGAGGAAAAATGGAGAATTTTTGGTGATTTTTATGATTTATTTAGTCAATGGTAAGACAAGGAATAGTGGTCTTAGAGTTCTTCCAACCATTTGGTGACACTTGTCCCTCATTATGACTTGCCTACCTTTTTTTTTCTCTCTCCTCCACCTATCCACTTAATACCTATAAATATCTCTTCACACCCGATAAATTTCACACAGTATCCGGAATTTAACCTAATTGGCCGAATTTTTCCGAACTTTCCGCACTAGTGGGTCCCACGTCCGATATACGTTCTTATTTTCTCAAAAGCTAACCGATACTAGAAAAATCATCTAAAAACTATATTTACTCATAAAAATTAATCTGGAAAATTTTCTAATAAAGAAAATATCAAAAGACGGGTGAACAATCAAACTCCACTTAAGCTTTCTACTAAAATGAACTAGGGTTTTCAATCCTAATCGAGGTTAGGGTTTTCTCCTTAGCCTTAAAACCCTAATTCCACCCCACCGATCAACGAATAACCCTCATATCAGCTTACGAACGGACTGGGGCCTCACAATCTCCCCCACTTAGGACAATTTCGTCCTCGAAATTAATTCGTTGGTCAAAGCGTACCTTCAAAACCTGCCGAAGGGTCAATCGCCTCCGGTTGACCCATTGCATACACTCTTGCTGGCCCTTTAGGTCGATTGTCCCCTGCATTTGACGGCTTAGTTGTGGTCCCTTCAGTCGGTGGCTTAAATCCTTCCTTTTTCATCTTAGGACACCGGGCAATCAGGTGTTCGGTGCTACCCCATTTGAAGCATTTGTGTGAGGACTCGCAAATTCCTTACATATTTCTCAAAAATTCCCTTTTATTTGAAAATTATTTGGAAATTATTATTTCATGTTATCCATAGTTCAATCACCCTAGAAAAGTGCCAATGACCATAGGAAATTAGGGTTCTCCTATTCGTTTTCAATTCAAGGTGAAATCGGATTTTTCGTGTAACCGTAGTATAATTATCCGGTACCGAGTAAGGATCGAATTTGGTGCTTAAGAGTGACTTTTAAGTGAGAAATAATATGTGATTAGAAGCAATGATAAAAAGTTAGTGAATAGGAAGCAAAAACCCTAATACGTGCGATTTAAGAGAAAACGCGTCACACCGACGTGTACCGTGCACTACCGTTTGAACCGACCACTTGACCGCCACTTACTTGTCACACAAGTTTATTACTAATGGAGTAAAATATCTCCTCTCTCATGATGACAGCTTGGCCGAAATTTGTGGCTAAAATGCAAGGAAGGAGAGAGAAAATTGTGTGGTGGAAATCAAGCCAAGTGTTGGCTAAACTTGTGGATAGAATTTGTTCTAATTTTCTTGTCTTCTTATAAGACCAAGTGAGCTTCATTCTTCCCCAATTTTTCTGCTGCATAGCCGAGCAAGGAGAGAGGAAAGGGAGAGCAAGAGAAAACCAAAATTTCTTCTTGATTTGCACCATCCAAGTGCAAGAAACAAATTCTAAACCGATTAAAGTGTGAATTGTGATCTTGGGAAGCTAGGGAAGCTAAAATTTTCAAGAGGAAGTGAAGTGGTACTCTTGCAAGCCTTGTTTCTTTTGAGGTATGTGCTGCTTATACTTGCTATATGGATGATCTATGTTGTATCTAAGCTTAGATAAGTGGTTATAGTGATGATGGGAGCAAGAAATCAAGAAAGGTTCCATTAGAAATCAAAATTCCAGATTTCTGGAAAATTTTCCCCCTTTTCTGCCCGATTTTATTTCTCCATGTTAGAGGCCGAATTTGGCTTGGCACAAAAAATGAAAGTTGTATAGAATGGTATTTTATATATGCCTATAAAATTTCAGCTCAATCGGAGCAACGTAGCTTGTGAAAATACGAAAATACCCTCGCTGATCTAGGTTACTTTCCAGAATTCCGCGTGGACAGTTTAGTCTCTTTGGTTGTGTTTGTTTACTATAATCCGTTCATATTTAGCCAATTGTCAAAACATGAAAGTTTTAGTACCCTGTATTAGCTTTTCAACGCCGCCAAGAACGTCTTAAACGGACCTCGGTAGACTGGGATATGGTCATTTGAATGCAGTGCGGTTAATTGACCAACTAGTTGGATTTTGGATCTGTAAAGTGGGCATTTGACTAGATTGCACTGTAAATCTGACTAAGTCATCTTCATGAGAATTGTATACATTTGTCTTAGCTTTCATATGGCTTTGGAATTATTGGATTTGGAGTTATGTGTGCGGAGATTAGAGTGGATGAATCAAGACTACCACAGTAAACCTCGAACTAGAAAATCTGGGATCATTTTGATAAATTTGACCTAGATACAGGGCAAACTGGACTGAGTGGCCTTCTTCAACATTGTAGTCCTGTGTCTTAGCTTCGAAACGGCTTAATTTTCATCCCAATCCGATAAGTGTAACTCCGGTTGTGACCGTTATGCATGAACCCGTCAAAGCTGTCTTTTGTCAAATTGCATTTCCGCACTTGTTATTCCTTTGATTTTGTTCTTATATTGTCTTGAGCCTATGAAATGGCTATTATGATGAGTTTGTGCTGTACATGACTTTGGGATTGGCTGAGAAAAATCATGAAGCCATAAATGGCTGGAAATTAGGTAAACACAAAGGGCATGCTGCCCAAATTTTCGCCCGAAAGCTAAGTTCTATTTGAACTTGTATAATACTATGACCGTTTTTCCATCTTAAAAACATGATCCTTCTTCAATTGGAAACTCCAAATGTTTACTTACTCTTACCAAATAAAGAGGAGTGGTTTAGGATTTTCTTGAGTATTTTGTCCACGGGTCCAAATGTCCTCGTTCCACTTTAAAGTCTCTTTTTATACGTTCTACTCATCATTCGTCGAGTTTCTTTGATTGCACCTAATTGTTTGTGATAAATGAGTGGTAATATTCTTTTCATTTAATTTTAGGTTTTCTCAGTGACTAAAGATAATATCCGGAAGGATATTTTGCACGTTGTTGTGCGTAAATAGGTGAGTGTTCTATATACCCGTGTTTTCTGTGACTACCTGATTACTTGACTATCTGTTTACTCGATTTCCAATTTATGTGATTACGTGATATCCGTGAATTACATGCTCCCATGAAATCAATTTGAATTGCTTACGTGCTAAGTGTCCACTTGATTACTTAATTATCATGAATCACATGCTATATGAAGTTGTCCATCATTGTTAGGCGAGTGTGTACTTTACCTCATTCGACCTATTCAATTGATGAATTTTACCATTTACCGTTTACCGATTTACTTGGTTAGTTGTGCATGTTGTAAGCTCTAAGCTGAACTTGGGCCCCGCCTCGGTTACCGACCTACTCGAGCCAGGACTGGGCTCGGTCGGGTAGGTTGGAACCCTGGACAACCGTCGGTATACTCGAGTATTACCACTGGAGGGATAAGGTGATGGCCAGTCAACCGTGGGGATCCGGAAGTTATAAGGTGCAGAGGACCGACAAAGTTCCACCGGAACACCGTATCCTTCAGTATATGGTTACCGTGTATCATGATAATTGTTCCATGCTAAAATGCCAACATGAAATCATGTGTTATACCTGTGATATGCTCTATACCTGTAATAAGTCCCAACCACTCATGAACTATACATAAAGTTTTCTGGATTAATTGTTATTACATGACTAATGTTCCTTGTTTAATTACTTGTTTATGTATATAGAACCTCACTGGGCTTTTTAGCTCATACCACGTCAATTGTTTTCCTTAGCAGGGGAAGGCGAGCAAGGACGAGAGTTCTGTATAGTCTAGTTGATCTAGTTCTTTGGCCTTGTAATGGTTCTCGCCCTAGTGCTTGGCACGGGCTGGTTGTATGAGGAATGAGAACCCTTGTATATTCGATGGTTGTACTTGAATGGTAAAAACTTTGAAGACTTCTGGTGTGTAGAAGTTTCTTATCTTTTACTTGAGCATCTATTGTCTATGGATGTATATACATGATTCGAGTTCCATAGTGAGTGAGTCCTGGCGAGAGCTGGGCAGGCGACCCGCTGAACCCTTTGGTACGCCCTAGGGGGAGGTGGGGCCGTCACAATTTGCGTACCGAACTATTCTTCCAGCAATTGTCATCGGTGTGATTGCCCCCACAGAAACCACAGGTTGACTTGGCGGCTGTACTTGCCCCTCCACGCTGGACACTCCTCGGCCCCTCTTGCACTACCTGACCCCGCACAAAGTTATTCGGGGTCCCTGCAGGTCGTGGACCATCCGTACCTTTATTTATCTTGGCAGGTGGCTCGTTTCGCGAGCTTTGTCCGACCATGGAATCATTTGAGCTAGGTTGCCTCCTTTTCCGATCGTGGAAGGCCTTAACCTGTCCTCTGGCAGTCTCAATTCACTGTGCTTTTTCTAGCGCTTGGCTAAACGTGTTCAACTGAGCAGCTGCTAGCGATTCCTGGATTTCCACATTTAAACCTTGAACGAATCGACGGATTTGTTTCTGCTCCATTAACACCAGCTCTGGGGCAAAGCGAGAAAGTTTAGTGAACTGGGTTTCGTACTCTGCCACACTAGAGGCACCTTGACGCAGGCGGATAAAATCATCTTCCCGTTTCTCTTGCACGATGGGCGGCAAATACTTCTCATTAAATTCTCGGGTAAAATTGATCCAGGTCCAGGGGGTTTGTTCGCGCTCCCACTTAGTTTTAATCACGTTCCACCAGGCTCGAGCGGCTCCTTCGAACTGGAACACAGCAAAAGATATCTGCCGCTCTTCCGAATACCTAAGTGCAGCAAATATATCGAGCATACGGTCCATCCAGGTTTCTGCTAAATCAGGATTAGGTCCTCCTATGAACTTAGGAGGTGCAAACTTTTGGAACCGTTCTAAGGCACGGTCCTCGCCCTCATGATTATGTCTCGAATTATGTCCAGGGTTTCCAACAGCATTCCCATGGCCCTGAGCCTGTTGGTCAATCATACGCTCCATCAAGTCAGCCATTCGCTGGATGGCTGTAGCTACTTGGTCTGGCTCTTGTTCATGTTCCATTTCAGGGCCTCGTCCTTGCCCTCTACCTCTACCTCGAGTACCGGAGGCCATTTAAATGCCAAAAGTCTATGGATCCAAGCATAACGTGTACTTAGTATTCAAACTAGAAACAAAACAAAAACACAAAACAGATACACGAAAGGCACGCAAAGGATAGGTGCAAAAGATAATACTCGAATATATACATTTATTTACAAAGTCACACCAAAAGATATACAAATTACCCGACCTCCAGTCGGGTCAAAACCCAATGTACACATGAGCTTCGGCTCCAAAATCTAATCAGTCAACCAGATAACAAAAGAAAGTAGTCATGCTAGTTCTAACAAAAGTCATACACCAGCGAACAAAAGCACAAAAGCCACCCTAATCGCCTCCCCTAGGGCCCAGGTTCCCAACGGAACCTAACGTATCCACCTCGTCTATCCCCTCTGGACCGGTGGCTCGAGGCGGTGCCTCTGCGGCTAGATCTAGTAGGAGCTCACAGTCAACCGACATTTCAACTTCAAAGATATCATTCAACTTAAAATGGTCAAATATGCCTAGTGCCTATCGCGTATATCCCACTTGCCCAAGTCCTCTAACCTAGGCGCTCTGATACCAATAGTGACGACCCCACTTCTCCCAAGGGCGAACCCAAGGGTATCGGCGGGCCGCCTGTCTAGCTCGCGCCAGGACTCAAAACTTAAAGCAATAAAACTAGATAAATCGAAAGAGCACTATATACAATATATACAATCCCAAAAGTTATATTTACATCTTCAAAAGTCTCGAGTCAAACCACTCTAATATACTATAACCACAACCAACAGAAGATAGACCCTAAGAAGAGTCCTTATACAAACCACCAAAACAAAAACAAACATTCTAACTGTTCAACTATTACAAGCCAATCTAACTATACTAGTATACGAGCCAAAAGTCCCCGCGTCGGCCCCTGCTAAGGAAAACAAAAGGAAAGGGGTAAGCTATATGCTTAGTAAGTAAACAGGGGCGAAAGCATAATTTCACGTAGCAACCATCACACAATAAGAGTAAAGCAAAAGCAGAAAAGTAACATCACATAATAAGGATACAGGTGGCTCCAAAGCCAATTCATATGCCACGCGTGATCTCCTGCCGACACTCCGTCGACCACACTCAATGGTCCGTAGAACTTCACTTGTACACCGACCGACACCTTATCACCCTCACTGGCCAGTCACCTCACAAACTTGCCCGGACGAACGAAATCACAAACTTGAGCTTGAGTCACAAGCTCGGGTCACAAACTTGGTCACCTTCTCGGTGAACCGGATTCACAAAATTGGTTCATAACATGAACCTACAAACTTGGTGACCTCAGACAAAGTTGGACTGACTTCGACCAAGCCCTAACTGGCTCGAATAGTCCATACAGGTCTTAGATCGGGCCCACGAACTCACAAACTTTGCAAACTTCACAAACTTTACTCGAAAGTCACCCCGAGCCACAAGCTCAAGGGTTTTGGTTCCAAAAGGTTCATATACATATGCCAAGTACAATTATACATTCAAATTAGGGTTTAGGTCGAGTGCGATAAAGTACACCCTCGCCTAAGTACCCTTTTCACATATCTCAAACACATAGCAAAGAAAACACACCAAACTGGCCTGAATACTTACTCAGAAACTGAAATAGCAAAAGTACGAAGTCGGATCGAAATGAACAGCTAGTAGTGGGCCCCACCAGTTCCGCCCAACTCACCACCGTCTGAAATAGAAGATTGTGTCACATAATATCGTAAACGGCTACTATCGTGCCTAAAACAAGCAAAATGGCAAAACGACACGCGCGCATGTAAATATGACGAACGGAAACAGAAACGGCCGTTAGCGGAAACGGCAAACTCGACACTCATTTCTAGTTTACTCATAAGTTGAGCTATGAGTATCGGATTAAGGCGTATGAGATGCCATATCAAAGCTTAAAGGATGAACAACAACTGTTATGTAGACATCCAGAACTGAAACAGGAGGTTTCAGTCCCAAATGAACCAAACACAATTACTTACGAAATCTGGCCAATGCACAAATGGTCAGTTTTGGGTGCAAACTGTTTTCTATGCTACACATGGTCAAAAGAGCTGAAAATTGGTAGTTAGATGGTTCATTCCAAATGAAACAACTTTCATGAAGGTCGGCAATCCAAATTCGGAACGGAAATTGGTCATCAGGACCAAAACAGATCTGACCAGAAAATGGTCATTTTCACGGGCAGGCCTTGTTTGCTCGGCTATATCTCAGGTTTTATAAATCCGATTCATGAAATTCCAAGGGCGTTAGAAAGCTTTGATATAGGGCTATAAGTTTGGTGTTTTGGTCGCAAGCCCAAACAGCTTGTAACCCAGACAAATGTGAAGCCAAAGTTCCAGTCATAAACTTTCAACAAAAAAAAAGTAACCGAATTGGACGGTCAAAACAGGTCTGAGTATTTCGTTTATAGCTCAGGATATACTAATCCGTTTAACCTAAAAATTTACAAGAATATCCAGGACTTAAGGGGCTACAATGTTGAAGAAGGAAACTTTGTCCAATTTTGAATGTAACAAGGTCAAAATGCAAGACACTATACCAGAATTGCAAAATAGGATCACAAACCGTATTTGACCTCAATATGCGGTAATGGCACGAAATTCCCTACGGTTATCGGATGGGGGTGTAAGACCCACCGTTTCGAAGCTAAGAAACAGGGCTACAACAATGTAGAAGGTCACTCAGTCCAAATCCTAGAACAACTAGGTCAAATATGCAAAATACGGAACCAGAATTACCAAAACAGGTTTGCAAATCACATAATGCTGTAATGAGTCCAACTCAGTCTATACAAGTCCAAATGCATTGATTCCAAAGGAATATGGTAGCTAAAACATTCCTCTATATTTCACCAGAAGACACCAACATCCAAATCCAAAGTAATTCCAGTCAAAATAGCCAAATACAAACGCAGTTCTGCATCCTGATCAACCCAGAACAGCCACAGTAAAATCGACATGTCTCACTCTACACTAATCCAAATGACCTGAAATTTTTCAGGCACCTCAAACACATCAATACCTACAACTTTCATGTTTTAAGCAAAATCCAATTCGGCCTCTAACCCTATGATCCAAAACCAGACAGAATAAGGGGTGATAAAACCCTAACTTTCCACAATTCAATCCAAACCCAAAATTGGTTGCAATTATCACTAATTCACACCTACTAGAGTCTTTCCCCCTCATTATCAACCATCATAGATGACCACAACATCACATTCATATTGAACCAGAAAATTCCTCAAAAATAATAAAAGTTCATCACTTCAACCATAAATCAAGAAATAATCCATAAACTTGCATCTCATACTACCACTAAGCATGATTTAAGCACCAAATAAAGGAGGAGGGTGGTTCTTCACAACTTACCTTCAACACAAGAGAGAGAGAGCTATAAGTCTTCTTGGCTTCCCAAATAATTCCACACAACACCTCACAAGCACTAAACTAAGAGGTTTTATGGAAGGAATTCAAGATTAAATGGTTAGTTTGTGAGATTGGACAAGATTGGAGCAAGAAACTTGGAAGCTTTTCTTTCTTTTTTGGAGGAAGTAGTTCGGCCAAGCTTAGAGGAAAAATGGAGAATTTTTGGTGATTTTTATGATTTATTTAGTCAATGGTAAGACAAGGAATAGTGGTCTTAGAGTTCTTCCAACCATTTGGTGACACTTGTCCCTCATTATGACTTGCCTACCTTTTTTTCTCTCTCTCCTCCACCTATCCACTTAATACCTATAAATATCTCTTCACACCCGATAAATTTCACACAGTATCCGGAATTTAACCTAATTGGCCGAATTTTTTCGAACTTTCCGCACTAGTGGGTCCCACGTCCGATATACGTTCTTATTTTCTCAAAAACTAACCGATACTAGAAAAATCATCTAAAAACTATATTTACTCATAAAAATTAATCTGGAAAATTTTCTAATAAAGAAAATATCAAAAGACGGGTGAACAATCAAACTCCACTTAAGCTTTCTACTAAAATGAACTAGGGTTTTCAATCCTAATCGAGGTTAGGGTTTTCTCCTTAGCCTTAAAACCCTAATTCCATCCAACCGATCAACGAATAACCCTCATATCAGCTTACGAACGGACTGGGGCCTCACACAAGGGGTCAAAGTGAAGTTTTAGAAATTATTTGGCATGCAAAATCCATGCAATCAGGTAGAAGGCTTTCTGCAAATGAGACAAACAAAACTGCCGCCTTCTTCATTTCACTTGCCAACACCAGATTCAGATTCGATCACACACCATAACCAAAGTTTTCTTGATCTAGCATCCCAAAACATTAAACTAGACAACAAGACATAAATTTGACATCCAAACAAGCAAAGACATAGGAGGAAATCATGCAAACATTGGAAATACTTCACGCAAGATGGTTTGGCAGCAAGCTCGCAGCAAAGCCTTTATGGTGTTTGATGTAGCTTCTTTCCATCTGACTACAACTAATGACTTAAACAACCAACACTTGGACTATGGTAGCAGAAACTCCAAACATTTTCCATCTTTTAACCACAAGAATCCTTATGTTTAAGCACAAAATAAATTAGATGAAAGGATCATGCGGGTATCTCAGAACAGTTTTTCTCCGACAACAATGCTTCTGCAAATTTTGATACAGAAGAATCATACAAAGCTTCAAGCAAAACAGTGAACCTATCATCTCAAACCCCTTTAGCACTAAACACTTCAAATGAAACATGAGTTATTTGCCGTAAATACAAATCTCAGCAGATCATAACTTGCGGCCAAACAAAGACAACCAAGCAGAAACTGAAGTAGATAAAGTGTCAAAGCCGCAAACCTGAAACAGCGAACTAGGAGCTCATGCAGAGTAACATAGAAAATGGGTAGGTTTAGTTTAAGTATTTCCATAAGATGCAACAAAACAACACAACCAAGTGCCATGAATACCTGCCGAAATCTTAAACTCTAGCCCTTAAAGACATCTGACCCAAACCAGAAAATGAATACCCAATGCATGGTTAAAATTCAGGTCCCTCCCAGTTTCAAAATGCATTCACAAGAAAGCAATCTTCTTTCACTGATCTGTTGTTTTCCGTTTACAATTTTTGCAGGTGAACAGACAGCATGCGATGATCTTAAACTGGAAAACAATCCCACATATTCATCCAGCTTCCTAAAACTATCACCAAGAAGCAACGCTGAATGTACAACGAGGGAAACAACTGAGCAGAGGAGGAATTCCTTAGACCCCAGATTCGTTCATCAGTTTCACAGCTAATGACCTTTCCAAACACAGCTCTAATATTAGATGCTATTCATGGCATTCCAATCAAAGTAGAGAACAAAACAAGCCTTTCAAACGAGCCACAGCTTCAGCAAACAAAAGGAAAAAGGAGATTAATATGCCCAAGCTGCTGCAACAAGTCGAAAGATTCAATCTTGTTGCAGCAGAAAACTCGATCTAAGGATTCTAGCAGGCGGCCTACGAACCAGAACAAGAGGTCACACTCACACGGGAAACATCACATTCAGCCATCAGGACACTGAACAAACTCATGATTCTCATAGACCCGTCATTTATCAATAGGGCAAAAGAAAGGCTTACAGTACCGTTTCTGATGAAGCTTTCGGCAACAATGGTGGCGGCGGGTTCCTTTTCCGTGGTTGCCACCAGTTCCAACTCTCTTTTTGGTGGCTTCTCCTTCTCTAAACCTAGCTGTCCGCAACTCCCTCTTCTCCTAGCTCTCTCGGTTGCACCTTTCCAGCCGTCACTAGATCTTTTCCTTTCCCTTTTTCAGATTTCCAGCCGTCCATCCATGCTCTGCTGCTGTCCTCTTCACTCTCCGATTTTTCTCGCCCTAGCCGTCCCTCTTTTCCAATTTCCTCACTCAACTAGCCGTCCCAAACCTCTTTGTTTCTCAGCCGCTATTCTTTTCCTAGTTTTTGGTTCCTCTTCCTTTTTCCTCCATTTTTCTATTCTGCCCAGAAAAAACTGCCTCTCTCGGCGTCTTCCTTTTTCCCTTCGTGCCACCCCAACAGGTTCCTCTCTGGTTTTTCTTTTCTTAGCCGTCACCGAACCCCCAGCTCTCTCTCTTGCTCTAGATTTTTCCGCCGTCACTCTGCTTCCCCCCTTGTCTAGCTGCGGCTGCTCCTTTTATAGGAATCCCTAAGCCCCTAAACCCTCACCTCAAAGGTGAGGATGAAGAGTTAGTTTTTCCCAAAAACATGAGCCCTCCGATTTCTTCATGCTTCTGTAATGCTGCATGCGCAGCTTTTTTCCTTTTTTTTTGTTTTTGTTTTTATAACAATGAACTAAATAAATAAAGAAAAATAACAATTTAAAATAAATTCAGATAAAATGAACAAAACTATGAATAAAAGATAACAACAAAATGCTAATAATTTTTCTTCTTTTCTTTCTTTCTTTTTTATTTAAAAAAATTCTATGCTAAGATGACTTAAAACAAAAAATAAAAGACTAAAAGCAAATAAAAACTAACTTGACAAATAAAATAATAGTAAATAAAAATACACTAAAAATTTGGTGTCTACAGTTTGCCCCTCTTTGTCTGAGTTTTGGAAAAACTTGAGACAAAGAAATAGACACCAAATACTTACCTGTGTTATTCGACCACAAAATGATTCCAACGAACAAGAATTTAAAACGGGACTGACCCGAACAGGAATTTAAAACGGAACTGACCCGAACAGGAATTTAAAAATGGGACTGACTCGAACAGGAAATTTAAAACGGGACTGACCCGAACAGAAAATTAAAACGGGACTGACCCGAACAAGGAATTTAAAACGGGACTGACCCATGTTTAGCGGCAGTGCAAATGAAATGCGTTGACCATCGATTAGTGGGATTAAACCCGAGCCTGTCGAGAAAATCGGAAATAGAAAGGCACGTTAGTGGGACGAACTCAATGCTAATGGAGATAAACTAAAACAACACACACGTTAGTGAGATAGATCCGATGCTAACGGGGGTAGAATGAAAACGCACGCGTTAGTGAGATAGACTCGATGCTAACGGGGTTTAATAAAAACGCACACATCAGTGAGATAGACTCGATGTTAACGGTGGTGAAATGAAAACGCACACGTTAGTGAGATAGACTCTATGCTAACGGTGGTGAAATGAAAATGCACACGTTAGTGAGATAGACTCGATGCTAACGGTGGTAGAATAAAAACGCACACGTTAGTGAGATAGACTCGATGCTAATGGTGGTGGAATGAAAACGTACACGTTAGTGAGATAGACTCGATGCTAACGGTGGGGGAATAAAAACGTACACGTTAGTGAGATTGACTCGATGCTAACGATGGGGGAATAAAACACAGACGTTAGTGAGATAGACTCGATGCTAACGGTGGGGAAATAAAAACACACACGTTAGTGAGATTGACTCGATGCTAACGGTAGGGAAATAAAAACACACACGTTAGTGAGATAGATTCGATGATACGAACTCGACCCAGCAAGAACCTGTCTTGAAGAACCGAATCGATTAGGCAGCGGAAGGATCTATCTTGATCAGGTTATGGAACAATAACTATCTTGCTAGACCTAAAGAGAACCTGTCTCTAAAAACCTAGTGGATTGGTTATTGGCTTGAAAGAACAAGATGATGTGATCATCTTGCCTTGAACACCACAAGTATCCAAGCTAAATACTTGATACTGTTCAAGAAGAAACTCAAGTTCCATCAAGGAACTCCATAAAAGGAGACAACTGTCTTTTTATGAATTCCTCTTCAATATCATCTCTTGAATAGTTAAATAAAGATGGCTATTTATAGCCTTGCAAGACTCAAAACCCTAATCTAAATTGGAAACAATACAAGTTTCTTTATTTGACTTGACACAACTTCCTAAATAAATTTGGAAGCAATTAACTACTTTCCTAAAACTCTAATTCAATTAGAATAGGAAACTAACTGACTCAATTGGCTTAACTATGGTGTTGACCTTAGCCTTTATTTCCCTTAATAACTCAAGACTAACTAACAAGTATTGCTGGAAACTTACTTAAATAAATAACAAGAAATAAGCATGACAAATCTTCAATGATTCTTGAACCCGATTGCACCATCAACCATCAATTGAATTTCCTTGAATTTCAAGGAAATCCAAATCTTCATGTTCTCATTACTCGATGCTAACGGTGGGGGAATGAAGATGCACATGTTAGTGAGATTAACTCGATGCTAACGGTGGGGGAATAAAACACAGACGTTAGTGAGATAGACTCGATGCTAACGGTGGAAAAATAAAACACAGACGTTAGTGAGATAGACTCAATGCTAACGGTGGTGGAATGAAGACGCACACGTTAGTGAGATAGACTCGATGCTAATCGGTGGTTAAAGTCAGCGAATTAAAAGTTGTTGTCAAGAAAGGAAGTAGAAGGGTGCGCGGCGGACGTTGAGACTCGCCAACAAGAAAATAAAATCTGATATTGAAAAATGATTTTTATTTTTCGTTTTTTCATTTTCGTTTAGGAGAAACTTTTTAAGAAATAATTTTGCCCCAGTCTCCACCACTTTATTGTGCAACCGATCATTTGCATTATGGCAGGGTTGCTCCTCCTTAAAACTTTGATTCACCTCTTCTTTGGTCCGAACCCCTCAGTCATATAAAAATTCTTGGGCGACATTCCTCAGTTCAAAAAAAGTTACCCCAGTTTCGTCCTTTGAAACGCGTATGAACCTGCAAAAGAAAGAACAAATAATGCCACCACCATTCGATCAATTCCTCCTTCAAGAAATGTGTAAACATGAGTACTTTGATGTTTTCCCCTTGATATTTCGAAAACTCAACTTTGCTCTGTGATCTGATCAAATTCCATTGACTTTCAATGCTAATAAGGCCCTTGGTATCCAGGGATTTTCAATAAATCAGGGGGATTGCCATCTGATGATCCTAAAGAGATAAATAAGACCATGAAACTGATGAAAGAATATTCTATTTACACAACAAATGATGAAAATTTCTGTAACATGAAAACAATCATTTATTTTTTATTGAAAGAAAATTAATTTTAAAGAAATGAATCTATAAATTCGACAATTTAATCTTGAAAAATCAAAGTATTCCGACTTCAAACAAAATGCCACGCTTGACCCTTTAGATATCATCCGCCCTGAGTTCAATGTCGGCAACAGAAAAATCACAATGCGAGGAGGAATCCCAAATGAACCGAATCACTAGCTTTCTAATTCCAACCTCACTTTTTCTCATGAAACTCTACCTTAGCGCCCTTTTAGGTTTTCACTAAGGCTATTCCCACTTTTTTTTTTGTTTTTGTTTTTGTTTTTGTTTTTTTTTTCATTCTTCATTCTTTTTGCTTTTCTTTTCTTTATTTTCTTTTCTTCTTCTCTTTTCCCTTTTCTTTTTAAAGGTGCCCTTTTCGGATTTTCACCTGATGAACAAATCTTGCCAATAGCTTTTATCAACTCAAAAATGTGTTTTAAGAAATAATGGCATCAGTGCGACAATCCCTTCCCTTACGAACTGAGTGAAGGCGTATTGACATTATTTGCCATGTGACTTAGAAAATTTTCCTAAAAGAGGTGATGCCAAGAATGGAAGCCAGGACTTTTTGGCTTTTGTAATGGGGTCTGGTGAGGTGTTAGAAAAGGTTAAGGTTTGAAGGCAGACTTCAAAAAGTGGTTTAAATGATCTGAGATCGTATTTTTATGCTAACCCTATTTTAGGGTTAAATCAAAATTTGCCCCAGTTTATTCTCAACTGAGGTTCTCTTTTCTTTCATTTTTTTCCTTTTTTTTCATTCATCTTTCAAAATTTTGAAAATTTGCCCCAGTTTATTTTTTAATTGAGGCTTTCTTTTGTTCATTTCCTTTTCTTTCGACTTTCCTTCAAAAAAATTGAATTTACCCCAGTGTGGGGTTTTCTCTCTTTTCTTTTCTTTCAAAACTAAATTTGCCCCAGTGTGGGGTTTGCGATTCTCAGAGGTTGCCAAACGAAATGATCTATTCTGAAGGTTCAAAAGGGATGACTAAGGATAAAATGCCTCAATGGGAAAGGAAGAAGGCCTGACTTTCATTCCATTCTTTGCATTAACCCTTGAAAGGAAACTTTCATTTATCAGATGAAGAATTTCTTACACACATATCCGAATTGATCGGTTGAGGAAAAATTTGTCCACTCCACTTCTGCGAGAACTAGTACTCTGCCATGCAACACCTTCTTGATAATAAAAGAACCTTGCCCATTCGCAGTGGACTCTTCTTTTGGCGTTATCTCATACCGATAAAAGCTACCTCAATGCTTTATTTCTTTGGGCCATTCTCTTTTGATAGCACTGACAATGACGAATGGCATTCAGATGCTTCTTATCAAGTGACAACTGAAATCGTGATCCCACTCCAGCTTGAGTTTCTCTTTATGTGTTCCTTTGAAACATTATCTGATGTCTCTTCGCTATTCCCCTCATTTTGAAATCCAAATTCACATTCATCAAGTTTCGGAACAGTGATATCCAAAGGATCAGAGGATTTTATTCTTGGCCATCTGAAAAGAATGGGTAAGTAATATAGTATATATAAAATTGTATATTTTAAATTTCAAAGGAAGGACAAAACGTCATAATACACTATTTAACAAAAAACACGCTATTTAACATAAGATTTGTACTGAAAAGACATTTGAGTTAAAACTATTTACAAAACGAAAATGCAAAAGATGAACAATGCAGATGATTTCTCCCATAATTCATAATCAAAGGCAATCCCCTAGATTTACCAAAATTCCCTTCGGGAGGGAATGCGATTTGCAATCCAGTTTTAGATGGCTATGTCAAGCACAAAAGGCTTCTGGACTATTTTGATTACTTCATTCTCCCCCACAATGTATTTGGCAGGCTGCTCAAACTCCTCTTCAGTGATGATGGCCGCTATAGTATCCTTGTGCGCAGGAAAAGGGTTTTCGCTGACACTTGGTCCTTGTTCATTTTTCCTTCTCAAAATTATGTCTCCGGCCTCAATCATGTCTTGGATTTTATGTTTAAATACCCAACAATTGGCAGTAGAATGTCCAGGAGGTCCAGAATGATAAGCACACGCGGCTTGAGGGTCGTACCCAGAAGAGAGACCTCGACGAGAGTAGTTTGGATGAGGTATGTCATCGATTTCACCGGCGGCCTTGAGCTGTTCGTATAGTTGGTCAATGGGTCGGCCTAAGTTGGTAAAAGTTCGAGATCGACCAGGTTTTTGTATTTTATTGGTTTGAGGAGGGTTGTAAGTCTGTTGGTTTGATAGAGTAGGTTTGGGATTATAAGGTAGACAAGGTTGAATTTGAGGATTGTTGTGAGACATTGGGAAGGGTATTGTAGGTAGGCTTGCACAGTTCGGCCGAGGTCGAGGGTGATTGGTAGTAGTATGATAAACAGGGCGTGGGTTTGGGTAGCGAGATGAATATGTATGGTAACGTTGGGATTTGGGTCTTGAAAACGGTCCTTGGCCCCACACAAAAGTAGTTTCCTCCTCTTTCTTCTGGAGTTGAGGCTCCTTTTTGTTGTTACTCTGACCTTGCAAGGCGTCCAACTGTGATTTTAAAGCTGATACATTGACAATTTTCCCTGCTTTGACGTATTCGTCATATTACTCCAACTTATTGATAATTGCTGCAAATGAACACCCGGTCATGCGAAAAATTTCCTCAAAGTAGGGCGGGTCATGAGTTTTGATGAACGTACGAACAATCTCATCTTCAATCATAGGAGGCTCCACCTTGGCGACCAATTTCCTCCATCTTTTTGCATATGTCTTGTGGTCCTCGGATGGTTTCCTCTTGGTTCCCTCCAATGTGGTCCTCGTGGGAGTCAGCTCGCAATTGTATTCGTACTGCCTCATAAAAGCAGTTGACAAATCCATCCAAGATCTCATATCTTCAGGCTTCAAATTGGAATACCAATCCAATGCGTCGCCTTCTAGACTCTCGGGAAATAAGCGCATAGGTAGATTCTCATCATCTATCTGCTTCCCTAGCTTGTTTGCAAACATCCGAAGGTGTGTTTTGGGATTGCCAGTTCCATCGTACTTGCTAAATTTGGGTGCTTTGAAACCCACTGGCAATTGCATATTTGGAAACAGGCACAGCTCGTTGTAGTCCAAACCTCTTTGCTTGTTCAAACCTTGGTTTCTCCTTATGAACTCTTCAAACCGATCCAATCTCTTTAGCAAGTTTTTATCCACTGGCGCGGATGATTCCCCAACTTCAGCGTTTCCTTGGGCAGCGGTATCTAAGGTGAATGGCTCAGCGGTCGAGTAATAATGGGGTCCCTGAGGTTCGAATGGCATGCTCATAGCAATTGGCGGATACCTTTGGAGAATTTGGGCATGAGGGGGGTTAATTTGGACGTTAGGTGCATAAGCAGGTGGTGGGCCATGAGTGGGATAGGTAAAGGCTTCTTCAGGTGGATTATGACATGTGAAGTAACAGGAGCTTGAGTATAGGGTAAGAGTATTGGTTGAGGTTCAGATTGGCCAGGGGGTAAAGGCTCATGGTGTTGCTCGCTGCTAGCACCACCAGTGACCAATTGGTCAATCACGCGCCGTTGGGCCACTATTTCAACGCTTAGCTCATTAAATCGATTGAGAACTTCGTTCAGTTGAGCTCCCAGATTCTCCAAATCAGTTGATGATGTTGTTACGGGCCTATCAGATGGTTCTGGATGGGTACTCATGTTTACACTTTCTCTTGAAATTCGGCTATGTGATCAGGTAATAATGGGGCTTTTTTGTGTAGCAATATTTGTGATTACTACCTGGGAGTGTAAGAAAACCCTTATTGGATGCCCTTCTTGATTGACTGTTGTCAAAAAGAAAGAAAAAAAGGAAAAGAAAAAGATAGGAGTTAGTAAAAATTAAAGTAATTCGAATGCATGTCCTATTGGGGAACCCTTCTTGTGCCAAGGGTAGGCCTAGCATGAGAATACAATCCTCTGAGGTAGGCACTATACCATACCTGAGGGGTCCGATCAACTTATTGACATTGGATTAGAAAGTAATTTGGAAATTTTGGACCAATTGAACAGCGGGAGATCTCCAACAAAAGAGGACAAATCCGAATGAATGATTGGTTTTGGTTGACACAAGAATTTATACAAATTAAATTTTGTATACATGTAAAGCATATTTTTTGTGAACAATTTCATTTTCCAATAAAATTTTAATGCTAAAAAAATGTCTAAAAATAAATGTATACAAAAACCCTAATTCATCTAAACAAAAAAAATGCAATGGGTGATTTTCTTAAAAACAACTAGGTTTCTCAATTTGAAATTTGACATTAAAACCCTAATTAGTCAAATGGATCGAATGAAATTGATAAACTTTGCTAGATTGCTCTAAAAATAGATACACTTGATCGAATAGATTGAATGAACTTGAAGATTTATTCGAAAATGACTTGATCACCCTAAAAAGGGTAAACTGGTTAATGAATTGAATGAAATTGATGATTTATTCAAAAATCGACCAGATCACCCAAAAAGGGTAAATTGGTCAAATGAATTGAATGAAATTGACGATTTATTCAAAAATCGACCAGATCACCCAAAAGGGTAAATTGGTCAAATGAATTCCAAATCGACTAGGAAGTCTTAAAAATGAACAAGTTGATAAAATGGACTGGATGAAATTGATGAATGAAATGGTCCAATGGATTGAATGGAATTAACAGCTTATTTAAAAAGCAATCTATCAACTGGTAGTTTCAAAAATTTATTACGATGCATTGGTCTATGAGCCTTCTAAAATCAGATTTTGGCCTCAATTCATTTATCATCTCAATAGTAAGGAATTTATTTGTGAATTTCTTCGAATTAATATTCTTTACGCAAGGGATTTTTTACCAATGTTGACAAAATGGCCAAAAGTGATTATTAGACGCTCATATTCCAATGTGCAAAAAATGCTTTGCCATTTTCGAAAAGATCGGATCCTACTTTACCTTGTGCACTACCCCTTTGGATGGTACAAAATATAAACGTGCAAGTTTCCTTGGATTAAGTATCCGAGACATAAAGTGGTTTTATTCTTAACACGGGATCCCCTAAATGGCATTCCCTTTCTAGGGTGGATGCATGATGTCATTTATTAAAGCGATGTAAATATGTGACAAATATGGCCTAAAGGACATAAATAATGCATCGGGGGGAAAAAGGTCTAAAAATGAAATGTACTTATTGAAAATTAAGTGTAATAACTGAAATTTGAACATGTTAGTTATCTAGTGGGTAAGTCACTAAAAGAGAGCCAAAGAGGCCTCTTATTGCTAAGGCACATGAATGCAAGCCAAGAAAACAATGAAATGGTTAGTGCAATTGATAGTACACATAACATATTGGGAGCAATTAATAAAAACATGTAAAAGGGATAGAACCCCTTCCCTCGTGCCTAATGTGCTTAAAAAAGGTGAAGTTGACTCTAACCTAGGAAAACTCTAACATGGATGCATGAGGCTGGGCTCACTAATGCAACTAGACTCTATAAGGTTTAAAAAGGTCCCCAAGCCTTCAGACCTAATGGAATGGGTCATCAATCCCAAGACCCTCGGTCGGTGGCTCGAGCGATCCCCTAGGTACTGCTATGGGCGCAGAGCACACCATCCACATACCTAGAGAAACCATTCCTAGTCCTACAAGGCGGTGTGGGAAAGAGCCCACGAAAATAAAATAAAATGGGATAACAGTAAATAAACGTGCACGTATGAAATGTTCCCTATTTTGAGGGAAAGGGTTGAGACCCAACGCGAGGCTCTAAAGGTGACACACCCCCCCCCCCAAATGCAATGCAAAGCGCGAGATAAAACAAGTAAAACATACATCCAAACAATCAATCATACATACGTGAGTGAGGGAGTAGTTTGATATGCGCGCGAGGCAAAAGGTCCTAAAATACAAAATGCAATCCTAATATCCAAATGCTACGCATAACAATGGTAGAAAACGGAAAAGAATGGCTAAATCAAATGCTTGAACCCACTTAGGAGGTCCCCAGTGGAGTCGCCAAGTTGTCGCGCCCCACTTTTTGAAGGTGGTGAAAGTAGTGTGTGGGATATGTATGTGAACGTGTGTCAAAGTGAAAATAAAAAGGCCGTGGGATTGTGAAATGCGACGGTTTGGTCAGACAATATAGTTCAAAAAGGGTTTTTGAATGGAAAATGGAGTCGCCACTTGGTATAGACTTAGGGTGTACCAAGTCACCCAAAAAAAAAAGTGGTTTTCTGGAAAGAAAAGTAAACAAAACCCTTTTTAAAGAATTTTTAGATCTACGTAACCAAAGAAAGGGATCGGGGGTCACATTTGATAAGGGAGAAGGAAAAGGCAAAGCCTAAGGCACTCCCTTATCCTAGCCAAAGCTAGTTGCGTGACTTAGCCCTTCTTTTTCTAATTTTTTCTACCCAAAGTATGTGTTGCATGTTAGATATGACTAATGGATATGAAAACAAATGTAATCCTAAATCTAAAAATATTTCTTATGAGGCCTTTTGGTCCCAACCACATGAATTGTGATAGCCAGTAAGGAAAGCCCTCATAGAAGTCATGAATAATGCAAATGAAGACTCAAGTATGAGTGTAAGTGTGCAAATGTAAGAACAGTGCAAGTAAAATAAAACAAATGTAAGTGCAAGTGTGCAAATGTAAGAAAAGTGCATGTGTGCCAATAGAGAAAATAATGGTGTTTGTGTGCAAGTGGATGAAAATAAGGTATAATGGTAGTAAATATATAAATGCAATTGGGTGCAATTTGTGGGGTAGAAAAATAAACAAGTGATAGAAAAAGAAATAAAATGTGCAAACATGGCATGTGGAGTGAGAAAAATATAAGTAATGAGAAAATGTGAATAAAAAAGGTGAGGAAGTGATATGATAAAAATGAGAGTGTATGAACCTAGAGGAATGCATCAAGTCGGGTATGGGAATGACTCCTAACTTCATGATTTTAATTTTCCCTTTGATTAGAAGGAAGAACTAGCGTGCTGAGGCTATTTTGTAGCCACACTCGCTCGTTTCCCTTACCGAAAGGGGAGTCTCAAGCAAATGTACCCTATAACTAGCATGAGGATGCAAAAAGCTAAAATGAAAGGGAAAGGGTTGGAGGGGCATGCCAAATGCTAAAAAACTAAGAAAAATGCATGAAATGTAGTGAAACATGCAAGTATGTACCAACGAGAGGGGACGGCCTATTGGGTCTAGCATTGGACTAGCTCTTTTCTAAAATTCTCTCACAAGCATTGGACTTGCGAGAGCTCGAGGGGAAAAACCATGGCCAGCGTTGGACTAGCCACGGTGACGCATTCATCCATCATATATATATAAGTAATGTGCATAATTAAAGCAAGTAGACATGTGAGCACGTAATTCACATAACACATAAGCATGCATATCTAGATGCCAAAACCTAGGAAAGCGATTAAACACATAGCACATAGACATGCAAAACACATAAGGCAATTAAGGCCCTAACTATTACATTTTTAGGGGGAAGGCCTACTACAATCTAAAAGGGGGAATAAGAAGGAATAAAACAATTAAATCCCTAACTATTACAATTTTGGCATTCGAGTGCCTCCCAAATGATAAAATTGAACTAAAATTGAAGCAAAAACTACGCAACTAAAGAAATAAATAAAGTGAAAATGAAATAAACACTTAAAGTCATGCAATTGCACATATAAGACACATATACGCACGTAGGGTCAAATAAAGTCAAAAATAAAGGATAGAGTGTACCTCCCTCGCAATGGTAAGCAAATGAAGGGAAAGTAGCTTCAAAACAATAAAAGGGTCAAGGTACCACTTTAATTGAGAAAAATTAAAAGAAATGCGCAAATACGAAGCTCACTTGATCATAAAGCCCCTAAAGTCATGAC
Organism: Coffea arabica; assembly: GCF_036785885.1. NCBI lineage: Eukaryota > Viridiplantae > Streptophyta > Magnoliopsida > Gentianales > Rubiaceae > Coffea > Coffea arabica. The sequence continues at coordinate 44,391,532 of NC_092329.1, forward strand.
TTAAGTGCAATTGAAACAAAGCATAGTAGTCAATTGAAGCAAACAAGCAATGAAGTTGTAAAATTAAAACTACCAAGGACCAAATTGAGGAGATTATTCAATTGATTGGGTCTTAGCAGCATTAGTTAGAAGCCAAGGGGTCAAAGTGAAGTTTCAGAAATTATTTGGCATGCAAAATCCATGCAATCAGGTAGAAGGCTTTCTGCAAATGAGACAAACAAAACTGCCGCCTTCTTCATTTCACTTGCCAACACCAGATTCAGATTCGATCACACACCATAACCAAAGTTTTCTTGATCTAGCATCCCAAAACCTTAAACTAGACAACAAGACATAAATTTGACATCCAAACAAGCAAAGACATAGGAGGAAATCATGCAAACATTGGAAATACTTCACGCAAGATGGTTTGGCAGCAAGCTCGCCGCAAAGCCTTTATGGTGTTTGATGTAGCTTCTTTCCATCCGACTACAACTAATGACTTAAACAACCAACACTTGGACTATGGTAGCAGAAACTCCAAACATTTTCCATCTTTTAACCACAAGAATCCTTATGTTTAAGCACAAAATAAATTAGATGAAAGGATCATGCGGGTATCTCAGAACAGTTTTTCTCCGACAACAATGCTTCTGCAAATTTTGATACAGAAGAATCATACAAAGCTTCAAGCAAAACAGTGAACCTATCATCTCAAACCCCTTTAGCACTGAACACTTCAAATGAAACAAGAGTTATTTGCCATAAATACAAATCTCAGCAGATCATAACTTGCGGCCAAACAAAGATAACCAAGCAGAAACTGAAGTAGATAAAGTCTCAAAGCCGCAAACCTGAAACAACAAACTAGGAGCTCATGCAGAGTAACATAGAAAATGGGTAGGTTTAGTTTAAGTATTTCCATAAGATGCAACAAAACAACACAACCAAGTGCCATGAATACCTGCCGAAATCTTAAACTCTAGCCCTTAAAGACATCTGACCCAAACCAGAAAATGAATACCCAATGCATGGTTAAAATTCAGGTCCCTCCCAGTTTCAAAATGCATTCACAAGAAAGCAATCTTCTTTCACTGATCTGTTGTTTTCCGTTTACAATTTTTGCAGGTGAACAGACAGCATGCGATGATCTTAAACTGGAAAACAATCCCACATATTCATCCAGCTTCCTAAAACTATCACCAAGAAGCAACGCTGAATGTACAACGAGGGAAACAACTGAGCAGAGGAGGAATTCCTTAGACCCCAGATTCGTTCATCAGTTTCACAGCTAATGACCTTTCCAAACACAGCTCTAATATTAGATGCTATTCATGGCATTCCAATCAAAGTAGAGAACAAAACAAGCCTTTCAAATGAGCCACAGCTTCAGCAAACAAAAGGAAAAAGGAGATTAATATGCCCAAGCTGCTGCAACAAGTCGAAAGATTCAATCTTGTTGCAGCAGAAAACTCGGTCTAAGGATTCTAGTAGGCGGCCTACGAACCAGAACAAGAGGTCACACTCACACGGCAAACATCACATTCAGCCATCAAGACACTGAACAAACTCATGATTCTCATAGACCCGTCATTTATCAATAGAAACTATTGGTAAGAAAGGGCAAAAGAAAGGCTTACAGTACCGTTTCTGATGAAGCTTTCGGCAACAATGGTGGCGGCGGGTTCCTTTTCCGTGGTTGCCACCAGTTCCAACTCTCTTTTTGGTGGCTTCTCCTTCTCTAAACCTAGCTGTCCGCAACTCCCTCTCCTCCTAGCTCTCTCGGTTGCACCTTTCCAGCCGTCACTAGATCTTTTCCTTTCCCTTTTTCAGATTTCCAGCCGTCCCTCCATGCTCTGCTCATGTCCTCTTCACTCTCCGATTTTTCTCGCCCTAGCCGTCCCTCTTTTCCAGTTTCCTCACTCAACTGGCCGTCCCAAACCTCTTTGTTTCTCAGCCGCTATTCTTTTCCTAGTTTCTGGTTCCTCTTTCTTTTTCCTCCGTTTTTCTATTCTGCCCAGAAAAAACTGCCTCTCTCGGCCTCGTCCTTTTTCCCTTCGCGCCACCCCAACAGGTTCCTCTCTGGTTTTTCTTTTCTTAGCCGTCACCGAACCCCCAACTCTCTCTCTTGCTCTAGATTTTTCCGCCGTCACTCTGCTTCCCCCCCTTGTCTAGCTGCGGCTGCTCCTTTTATAGGAATTCCTAAGCCCCCTAAACCCTCACCTCAAAGGTGAGGATGAAGAGTTAGTTTTTCCCAAAAACATAAGCCCTCCGATTTCTTCATGCTTCTGTAATGCTGCATGCGCAGCTTTTTTCCTTTTTTTTTGTTTTTATAACAATGAACTAAATAAATAAAGAAAAATAACAATTTAAAATAAATTCAGATAAAATGAACAAAACTATGAATAAAAGATAACAACAAAATGCTAATAATTTTTCTTCTTTTCTTTCTTTCTTTTTTTTTCAAAAAATTCTATGCTAAGATGACTTAAAACAAAAAATAAAAGACTAAAAGCAAATAAAAACTAACATGACAAATAAAATAATAGTAAATAAAAATACACTAAAAATTTGATGTCTACAGGAACTTCTCCAATTTCCAACTTGAAAGTTAGCATTGGGGCGAGTGTTATCCCTTCTCTTGAGGTGCCTTTCCACCTTCACCGCCTTGTCCAGCAACTTATGCATATCTAAATAGTGTTGGAGCTTAACTATCTTAGAAATTCCAGGCCTTAAGCCATTTAAAAATCTGGAAATTTTCGCTTCTAAATCTTCTTGAACGTCGGCCCTCATTATCACCATTTCTATCTCCTTGTAATAATCTTCTATGGACATGCTACCTTGAGTATGAGTTTGTAATCTATGATGCAAGTCCCGATGCTAATAGTTAGGTACAAATCTCATTCACATCAATCCTTGCAACTTCTCCAAAGTCTCCACAGTCTGCTCACAATTCTTTCTACGACTAAGGCGTAGTTGATCCTACCATACCGATGCATAGTCAGTGAACTCTACAGCTGCAAGTTTTACTTTCTGCTCATCTTTGTAGCTATAACATTGAAATATCATCTCGATCTTCCTCTCCTATTCCAAATAAGTCTCGGGGTTTGACCTTCCTTGGAAAGAAGGAATTTTCAGCTTAATGCCCTTAATAGAATAATCACTTTGACGGTTGTTACACCGCTCTGTTTGTGGATGCCTCTCGCACTCCTCCTCATTATTAGAGCTTGTGGATTTCTCCACATGTATCTTCCTCTGGCCAGATTTCGACTGTTTCAGAGTGGATCACAATTTGTAGAGCTTTGTATAAATTGGCTTTAATGTTTGGCTCAATATCTTGCTACACTTGTCCTCCAAGATCTCCGTAAGAAGTTTAACGTCAAGAGAATTGGAAGCCCCTTCAACACTGCTGTTGGATTTACTTCCAGCTCCATTAGTCATTGTTACTAAACCTGCAAAAGGGTTAGTAATAATTGAAGAAAAGTTCCTCACGCACTCCCTGAGTGTTTACCCTCTTTGCTCCTGTTTGCACTCAATCACCCCAATGACCTCACACTTAAGCTCTAATGGATGTTACTTGCTGGCCTTGAATAACCTAGAGCTATCCTTAAGGTGAATAATAATTATCAAGTAGTAATCACAAGAGTATGCACGGTCAGAATTTTTTTAAGAGCAAAACAAGAATTAGACGTGGACAAGGGTGTTGCAAATTTGTAGAATTTAGACCTCACAAATGCTAGAAAAAATGACACACAACAAAGTTGGAAATTTGCAGATTTTACTTGAGTAAAATGAACTCTATTGAGACCGAGAAACCTTAAGGCGATGTAGTCTAAAATTCGGATAGATTTGGTGTAGATTTGGACCAGAAATTGACACACCAGACATGAAACTATTGGACAAGAGTGACGCACAAAATCTGGAAACTATTGGACTTGAACAAGGAAACTAGAATTAGGAAACTATGGCTCTTTGTAGTTCAAAACTATTTTAGACTTGTTTTTGGACCACCAAACTCAATCAAAACTGGAAACTAAAAACTCAAAACGGATTATTTATGACTGCACAAACCAAATTTACTTGGCTAGAATAAGAAACGAATTGGCAGAAATTTTTGGAACCTAGAAAAGATTCTACCCGAGAGTGATGGCCAGGACTTTGGGCGCTAATTCAAATGATTCTTGGCTTTAAATGTAGGAAGTGAGATGCTGTTTAGGTGTGTTTCCTAGGTGTGTCTCGTGTTTTGTAGTTGGACAAGTAAGCCAATTTGAACAAGGAGTCTAACATCTAGAATTTGGCAACAAAGTCCAACTTACTTTCAGTTGTCAATTCCAATTTGGCTTCTTGCTTCTAAACTAAATGCTAATGCTCCAATTGTGTTTCTTCTTTTTTTGATCAGATTCTTTTTTTTTTCTTTCCACTTCAATTTGGATCACTATCTTCAAGAAACAAGATCAAACAAGAACAACCGAAAGCAAGGTTCAAGAAACGAATTCAGGTTTTCAATAACTTCAAGATTTTGGAACTGTGGTTCAAGATTTCCAAGAAACTCTATTATGCAACCCAAGAACTTCAAGATTTTCAAGAAAAGGTTCAAGAAAGTTCAAGAAAGTTCAAGAAAGTTCAAGAAATTCCAAAGTTTTGTCCAGAGGTTCAATAACTTCAAACAAGGATTATGAAGAAACCAGCCACGAATCCCAATCAAAACATATGATCAGCCATGGATTCTTCAAGACAAGAGGTATGACTAGAAAATATTTTATTTATCTATTTTTTTTACTCTGGACAACACAAGACTTCAAGGCACATGACAACAAGACGCAAAACAAGACAAAACATGATTTGAACATAGAAACATAACACGGACAGCAAAGGAACACATTAATAGCCAAGGAGACAACGTGGACAACAAGAAACAATGCAAACCCTAGCGACTCAACACACAGGATAACTTCGGACAGATTTTGACAAATAAACAAGACAAGATTCACGAAGGAAAACAGCAAGACAAGTCACGAATTGGACTGCAAAAATTCAGATAGCAAGGTGAAACGAGCAAAACCCTAGAAACTAAACAAAAACAAAAAGGGATATAACGATGATACATTCACCCTAGTACCAACTGATACGATTTTTGATATGCCAAAATGAATCAAGAATGTGAACCACAATCCCTAGACCTAGATTAGGATCCACATTTGGAGATGGATGTTTATGATCGATCTTGGACCGCTCAAGAAAGACCAAAACGGTAGAACAATGCCACACAATCAAGGTGAATACTTGATTGATAAGTTGGCGAATCACCTTAGGCCAACTCCAAGATGTTTAATGATGGCTTTTTGAAGCCAAAAGACACTCTCCCTCACTAGAAAGAATTCTAGAAATTTCTCAAATATTATTCTACGTATGCAAAGCGTAAAAACTAAGGCCTTTATAGCCTTTACAAGACTCACTGCTCCTAACCATACTAGAACTCACTTAACCAAACCCTTAACTACTTATAATTGACACAAACTCAGCTAGACTAACTCAACCCACAGCTTACTATGATCAACATGACCGAAACCTTTATTCTTCTAAAAGTAACGACTCAACTATCATGGAGCCAACATTAAACCAAGCGGCTAACACTACTTGAACCAACCTAAGCAATTTGGCTGGAACATTGAAAAAAACTAACAACTAATAAGCAAAGGAAATTGTCACAGACTTGATAATCTTCAAAGCCAACTAAATTCCGCATCACCTATTCTCCCTTAAGCCAACTATCATCTATCTGAGCAAATTAATCGTGTTAGACCTCCAAAACTTAGGTTTGTCTAATCATTAGTTTGCTTACTTTATCACTTCTCATTTTTGAAGCATTTGCTAAAATTTCATTGCTAGCCATCATCTGTGTTTTAGAGTCCCGTTGCATGCTAATGATCATACGTCTCCAATACATCTTTGTTTCCATTTAATCCCCTTCCTATTTTCAGTTTTCATGCATTTTGCTTCTTGTTACTATTTGTGAGGTTTTTTGCATTAAGATTGGTAATCACTTGAATGTCTAAGTCTTGGATGCTCCTAGTATTTTTCTCCAAAGATTTTTTATGACAAACCATGCTCTAAACTAGCTTTAATAGATAGAAATGCCAACTATACAGTTTTATTCATTCTTGTTCAAAGAACTTTTGTTTAGCCTTGGTTTACATGTAAAAAACTCTTTTTAGCTATTGCAGGTACGTACCTTTAACTATTTAGTCGAGGCAATTGAGAATGAAAGTAAAATTTCCAGTAAATTATACTGACATGTGTTTCCCAATGCATAGGAGCTGTCAAGGACTGCATTGTTGGGGAAAATGATTCAGCTCATTACTTTCTTGATACGATTTTTAAAGAATGCTTGTCAAATCTGAAATTTCCGAACTTAAAGGAAATTGAGTCCTTAGCACTCTCTATTTTCCTTCGAGATTGCTTGACCATTTTACACTTGATTTCAAGATGAAAATCATATTTTTCCTTGTATTATTAAACCCTACATTTGAGTCTCGATTTACGAGTAATTAAGGTTCATTTTCATGATATTTTTCTAGATTGTACAAGTATGCAATCTTCCGTGATAATTGGGGTTTCTAAGTGGTAGTTCATTATTAATTGCTCAGGCACTCAAGGTAACCTTCAAGAGAATCCCACGGTGGACGCCTGAACCCTCAAGTGTGCTTAACTTCTTGAATTACTTGGTGAGTATTAAGTGTATGTGAACTTGATATGTGCTTAATTGTTATTAGTGATTGGAGATTTTGAAAATGCTGAGTCGAGTGTGTACTTTACCGTACTCGTTCTCATTTAAATGAATCATGATTGAATTGATTGAAATGAAATGAATAGAAAGAAATGTATTGATGAATTGAATAAATGAATGATTGAATTGTAATGAAGGATTGAATTGTATTGAATAATTGAATAAATGAATTGGTATGCTATGGTTGTATACGTCGTTGGAGTGAATCTCCTCGACTCATAAATATTAAGTGGGGGACGCCCAATTTTCACTGGCCAACCTTGGACTCGAGCCAGCATGGGTTTGGTCGGGCTCCTTGGTGAACCATGAGAAAATATAAGGTTGACCTATTGAGAGGTCTTGTTTGGCATACTCGAGCAGTATCGTCTCAAACAAATGAAAGGAGGGTCCGGTACAGGGGTATGTAACAGTGAACGGGGACATGATAAGTGAAGTTCTACGGACTATAGCCTACCCGATTAACGGAGTGTCAATTCGTGGAGGTTCTTGATCGTGCAAGTGGAAAATAACTCTAGAGAGCTCCTATATCCTTGAATTGTTTCTGTTTACTTTTCTAGCTCGAATCGTTATTTACTTGAATATTATTGTTTTACTCGTCAATTGGGATTGTTACTTGAACAACGTACTTACATGTGTATTTTCTTGGCCTCACGAGCGATTGCTCATCCCATAGATTTGTTTTCCTTAATAGGAATGGACATGGAGCGAAACTCGAAGAAACCCTTGGGATGTACTTTTTTATTTGGGTTTTAAATGGAAATGACTAGACTTTGTGGCTGTTGTATATTTTCGGAATTGATGTATCTTTTGGGAACCTAATGTAAGACTTGGATATTCGATTATGGAAGCGACTTTTCCTTATTTGGCTTGTACTAATCATTTTGTATCATTAAGCGTGAATCTTTGTCTTGAGTCCTGGCGAGAGTTAGGTAGGCGTCCCGCGGATACTCTTTGCTTCACCTTAAGAAGAAGTGGGGGCGTCATAGACACACCTAAGGATTTTCCAAGAGTTTGAAAGTTTGTTCAAAACCATCCGAAAGAGCTTATCATTGGTGATCCATCCAAAAAGATTAGAACTCGTTCCTCTGCTAAGCAATTGATAGATAATTTTGCCTTAGTCTCACATTTTGAACCTAAAAATGTTGTTGATGTCTTGAAAGATGAAAACTAGATTTTAGCTATGGAAGAGGAACTAAATCTATTTGAAAGGAACAAGGTTTCGACATTAGTTGAAAGGTTTCAAAATCATCCTATTATTGGGACAAAATGGATTTTTAGAAATAAAATGAATGATAAAGGCGAAGTTGTGAGAAATAAGGCTAGTCTTGTAGCTAAGGGGTATGCTCAAGAAGAAGGGATAGATTTTGATGAAACATTTGCTCCCGCAGCTAGACTAGAATCAATTAGAATGTTCTTGACTTTTGCATGTTACAAGGATTTTAAATTATTTCAAATTGATGTTAAAAGTACTTTCTTAAATGCTTTTATTGATCAAGAGATTTATGTTGACCAACCTTCTGGTTTTGAAAATGAGACATATCCAAATCATGTGTTTAAGTTCTCAAAGGCGTTGTATGGATTGAAACAAGGTCCAAGAGCATGGTATGAACGTTTAAGTGATTTTTTGATTGAAAATGATTTTAGAAGAGATATTGTGGATACCACTCTTTTCACTAAACAAAGTTCACATGACCTTTTAATTGTGCAAATATATGTGGATGATATTATTTTTGGTGCTACTAATGAGTGTTTGTGCAAGAATTTTTCTACTATTATGCAAAAAGAGTTTGAGATGAGTATGATGGGAGAATTGAATTTCTTTCTTGGGCTCCAAGTGGTTTAAACTTAAGAAGGTTCGTGTGAGGACTCATGTTTTTATTCTTAAAATAGTTATTTTTATAATTATTTACCCTAGTATTAGTTAATTATATTATCGTTACATGAATTTCTTTTAAATTTCGCTTTATCGCGAGCGAATCAGAAGTTTGCATATTTCGCGTCAAAACGACTAAGTGGAGATTTGAGAAATATATACTAGACTACTAAGAGTGAATAATTATAGTGTTAAAGAAATTACATTAGAGGATTAGTGCACTAGTGCAACAAACAAGAGAGAAAAGTGGTAGTACGAGACACTATTCTAACACTATTTACAGTTGACTTTTGCAAAGCTTTTGGCCACAATTTCTTCAATCTTCCAAGGGAAGATTCACACAACTCAAACCCTTCTCTCTCTCATACCTCTCTCGGCTGAACACTCCAAGGGAAAAGGAGGAAGAAAGCTCTTCTCATTTTGCTCCATTCTTGCTTCCATTCACTTGGAAATCCTCACCCAAATCACATACTACTTGGAGATTGGTTCTAACTTGGAGAAAGGCTTCATCTTGTGGACTTTGTTAGGAAGTTTTGTGGTGAAAATTTCTAGTTTCTTCAAGGGTTCAATAGGCAGCCCTTCATCTTCTTCAATCTTTCTAATTTCTTCAAGAATGAAGCTTAGTTTGCATGGGTTTAGAACCCTAAGCAAGGAATAGGCTAGCGGACTTGAGGTGTTTCATTTCTTGCTTTAATATTTAGGCTAGCAGCCTTGAGGTGGATTATAGGTAGTTGACTTGAGGTGTAATTAGTTGATTGATGTTGTTTATGTGTTGTATAAGATGATATTGGTTAGAAAGTGAAGGAAAAATTGAAGGAAAATTGTTCAAGAGAGCTGGCCAAATTTCTGGTTATGATGTTCTGTTTTAATTTTGAATTTTTGATACTAGTTTGGTTGTGAAATTGATAGTTTTATGTGGTATATTGTGTGTACAAAGTCTCTACCAAAAATCGTTTCATTTGGTTGTTCAAAACTAGGGTTTACGAAATTGAAAGAAATCTGGAAATGGTAATTAGGATGTCCGAACAGTAACTCTTTGTTTCAACGTAACTCTCTGTACAAAATTCAAAACTGAGTGCTATTTGTGGTATTCAAACCTAGACATCTGTAGATTTCTAACGATATAAAATTCACCTGCTAGTTCATTTTGAATCAACCGTAGTGATTCGACAAAGTTGACTGTCCTATTGTAATTGTCTGTCCGAGAGGAATGGAGAAGCAACATCTTGTGGCTCAATTTTCTCTCACTTGTGAACTGATTTTGGAAACATTTCCTTCTGATGAAATATAGAATTTTGAACCTAGTTTCCAATTCCATAAACCATTCTTAATTTGAACTTGTATTGAGTGAGATGTGGCCGGATTTTGAAAGTACAACAAAGCTGGAAACTGGCTTATTGCTAGCCAAGTGGCCAGAGTTGTTTTGGGATGTTTTGTTTCAAAAATTTTGATGTCAATTGCTTACTAAATGTTTATATGACCTTGGTTTCAAAAATGGATCGAATTGGGGTTGATTTCATTGTTCCAAACTTTTGGAAAGAAAGAAAGAGTGAGAGGGTAGATTTGCTTTGACAATTTCACAAATTTTAACCGTGTTGTTAACTGCCATTCCACATGAGTTTTTGCATGAAATTTGATAGAGAGGTAGTCCACATATGGAAGTTTAAGTGTACCAAATTTGGTGTTATTTCAATAACCTTTCTATATCCAAATGATGCTACAAAGATGGCTCTTCAAATCTGGAAATTTCTGATCTGTGTGCAAAATTCAGCAAACTTTGAACTGTCATATCTTGATACTCAAAACTCCGAATTTAGTTCTATTTATAGTATTTGAAACTCTTATTGTGTTTCAAATTTTAAGGATTGATTCACTTTTTGTGAATTATGCCAAATTTCCAAAGATTGCTGGAAAATCAAGACTGGTTCAAACCTGTCTTCTTGGAACTGAAACTTTGACCTGAAAAATGAATGTTTTTCATTTAGAATCTTGGAAAAGTGTCTTCTAGGAACTTTTAGTATTTCGAACCTAGTTTCCGACGGTATAGAGTTTTCCATTTTTGGACATGCCAAACTCAAGATTTGATTTTTCCAAGTTTGTCACTTAAAGCTAAAATTTTCCGATTTCTTATGAAATGAGTTTTTGAGGACTCGTCACCTTATCTTGATATCGATGGACTATTTTAAACTCGATTTCATGGAAGAAGCAAGTCTCTCTTGGGACTTTGACTCCTCACTTTTGAATCTCGATTTTCCAGAGATTTAGGTTCTCTTTTAAGGCATTGACCTAATCTAAACAAGTGTACATTCTTTCTTGGTTAATGCATGGTTGTGAGTGAAAGTTACTCGTTATTTGTTCAGGCACTCAAGAGGATTTTCAAGAGAATTTCAGAGCGGATGCCTAAAAGCTTACTAGCTAACTTACTCACTTTTTGACTTGGTGAGTGTCGAGTACATGAATAGTTGCAAATTATGTGAATTGCTCCTTCTAGATTGAATGATTGATAATGGTCGAGTCGAGTGTATACATTATTGCACTCGTTCTCTTTTAACTAATTGTATAACTGAACTGCTCATAATTGAATTGTATGTGATTGACTGAATGCCAGTTGGAGTAAATCCCATCGACTCATAACGATAATTGCGTGAGGACCAGAAAATTTTCTTATTTTTATCTTATTTTACTGGTTTATTTAAATATTTATTCATCAGTTTTCTTCGAATAATTTATTTCAACCATTTTAAATTCATTTACATGAAACAATGTCTCATTTGTATTTTTAAAACATCCCATTTGTGAGAGCCCGTAAAAACCCTAATAATTCTCCTAGGGTTTATCCCCTTTAATAGCATGTTTTCTGCATTTTCCGGCTTAGGAAAATTTTTCTGGTGAATTTTATGAGTAATTATAGTTTTTGGATGATTTTTCTAGTATTGGAGAGTTTTTGAAAAAATTAAGAATATATAATGGACGTGGGACCCACTAGTACGAAAAGTTCGGAAAAATTCGGCCAATTAGGTTAAGTTTTGGATACTGGTTGAAATTTATCGAGTGTTAAGAGATAAGTAGAGAATGAGATGTGATTGATGTGAGAGGGAACCAAAAGGATAGAGATGTTTTAAATGAGTGACAAGTGTCACTGTGTGAGAGGTTGAGACTTGGTGGCAACTATTCACCTTTTTGACTTTTACCCTTGGATTAAATATCTTAAAAATTACCACAAAAATCACTCTTTTCTTCTTCATTGTGGCCAGCCCTCTCTAGCAAAGGAAGGAAGAAAACTCTTCAAAATTTTGATATCCATCTAACTCAAATCCTCCAAAGCAATCACTTAAACTTGTTTCTACTCCATAAAACCTCATCATTAGGTGCTATTTAGTGGTTTGGTGAAGTGTTTGGAGAAGCTAAGGTGTCCAACAACTCTTCCTCTCTTGTTTACTAGGTGAGTGGTGATTGAACTTCCTCCTACACTTAATGAAGCTCAAGTTGTGCTTAGTGGTAGCTAAAGTGCTGAAATTTGTGGTTTATTTCTTGGTTTGAGATGAATTGATGAACTTTTCAATTTATTGGTGATTTTTCTGGTTTAATGTGATCATGATGTTGTGGCCTTGTATGATGATTGGCAATGGCCTATAATGACTCTAGTAGGTGCAAATGATGGGTAATTGCAATCAATTTTGAGTTTGAAAGGAAATGTGAAAAGTTAGGGTTTCATAATCCTCTTTTCTGTCCGGTTTTGTATCTTATGGCTAGAGGACGAATTGGCCTTTGCTTAAAACATAAAAGTTGTAGGTATTGATGTGTGTGAGGTGCCTGTAAAATTTCAGGTCAATCGGAGTTGTGTGGAGTGAGAAAAGTTGAAATTACTATTGCTGTTCTGGTTGCATCCGAGTGTAAGAACTGCGTCTGAAATTGGTTGTTTTGACTGGAATTGCTTTGGATTTGGTTGTTGAGGTCTTCTAATGAAATGTAGCTTGATGTCCTAGCTACCATATGCCTTTGGAATTTCTGAATTTGGACCTGTATAGACTGAGTTGTACTGATTACAGCAGAATGTATTTTGTGAACTTGTTAATGTGATTCTGGTTTAGAATATGGCACATTTGACCTGGTTGTGCTAGGAATTGGACTGAGTGACCTTCTACATTGTTGTAGCCCTGTTTCTTAGCTTCGAAACGGTGGATCTTGTACCCTCATCCGATAATCGTAGTGAAATCGGTGCCATTACCGTAAAATGAGGACAAAAACTGTTTTTTCAGGGACAAAGCTTATGCCATTTCTTGAATTTCTGGTTGCCTATGATGCTTGTATATGTTATAAAACTCTATTGGGGTTGTGATTGGCATTGCTTTAAGACTCGTTATCGAGTCTCATTGTATTTATTTGCGTGTTCTAAGGCGTGACGGTAGCTCACGACGTTCTTTTAACGACGGTGCATGAAACATCACCTACTTGAGTGGTGAGTATACTACTCATTTAAATGTTACAATGTGGCTTTGCTATATGTGAATTTGATGCCTTGAAGGCTTATTTGGCTATTGGAATTGATAAAGGTGAGGGTGTACTTGACCGCCCTCACCCCTTGTGATACCCTTAATGACTGTTTACCGTTTTACTGAAATGCTGCACGTGGTATATGAGATATTGAATTCCATTCATGGAAAACTGATTTGGTGTCGTTTGGAAGAGTATCCAACGGCCTTACTGTATTACTGAGCTCAATCCCGACAGTAGTCAATTGAATCGAGCCGGCGAGGGCTTGGTCGTGAAAGTTGACATGCCACTGGGACTGTACTGGGGAATCTTGTAGTAATGAGACTCTTGGTTCCGGTAAACTCGAGTATTACCAAAAGTTACTGATTGGAGTGCGGGCCCGGTTGGGGTATGTTGGGTGGAAGGAATGGAAGTAAAGTGAGGTCTACGGTTGGTATTCTTAAACATTGACGGAGGGTCAATGAGGTTGGATCAAGAATGTAAGCGTGGAAACGGGCTCTTGAGAGCCGTCCGTATCCTTTTACCGATTTGTTTTGCTTCTTATTTGTATATTTGAAATGAACGGTTATGCTTATGTGATCTTAGATGCTTATGTGGTAGTAACTCACTGGACTTAAGCTCATTCCGTTCCATTTGTTTTCCTAACAGGAAATGATCAATTTTGGAAAGATCAAACTTGTTGGTTGCCAAATTGAGCTCATGTACATGTATATTTTGAATAGCTCCTTGAATGGAACCCTAATGTGTATTGGGTTCACTTTCTTTTGATTGGCAAACCGAATATGTATATTCATGATGAATAGTTTTAGCATGGTCATTTGGTTGTGAATGGTGAATTTCCGTGTATATATAGGTTTGGTTGATGTTCGGTTGGATTTCGAATCGATACGCATTTTAAATGGAAAAGGAAAAAATTTTGGCGGGAATGAACAGTACCAAATCCGGCCATGAATCCGATCAGAAAATGGCCGGATAGCCGGCCGGATTGCGTGACGAATTTGAAAAAAAAAATTTGGTTACTCTCTGGCCAGTATCCGGCCGGAAATCCGGCTAGCTTCCGGCCGGATTCTGACGTGTCCGGCACTTTTCATCATCGGCGCAATTTTCGTTTTTCTTATTTTGTGATTTTTGACTTGTTTTCTCGCATGGGTATGTTCCGGAACGTATTAGATCGACGTAAACTGATCCGTTAGTCCTGGCGAGAGCTGGGCAGGCGGTCCGCTAACCCCTTTGGTTCGCCTTAAGAGAAGGTGGGGCTGTCACAGGTGGTATCAGAGCCTAGGTTTGAACTAGCCTGAGTGTAATAGAAGTGCTCGACTTGAGGGTTCCTTTGTTTATGCCCTTTAAGTGTATTCATGTTATTTCTTCCTTTGATATAGGATGGACAGAAGGGGTGACCCAAGTGATCGTCCGGCTGGAGAGCTTCCTCGTGGCGGGCTACCGCCGATTAAGTATCAGATCAGGCAAAAGGGGGCCGTAGTTCGTTGGAGCCCGGCCAACCGCCTCCGACAGTGTGAGTGCCGTAACACCTACGCCTATCCGAACGCTTTAGTATTGGCTGTGGCGAAGGAGCATGAGAAGCTTGCTGAGGATAATGCTAAGTTGGAGGCCGAGGTGACTCAGGTTAGGGCGACCAACGAGAAGCAGACTGCACGTATCAAAGAGCTAGAATACGACGTGCTTGAGGTCGAGGATAGGGTTGACGACCTCTGCGCTCAACTAAGAGAGGCACGAGAGCGCGAGATCAAGCGAGCTCGCAAAGTCAGGGGTCGCGCTGAGGCGATCCTTAATCTGTGTGATGACGGGCTTGAGGAGGATAGCGATGAAGCGTCGTGTGCGGGGGCCGAGGCCGGGGAGGAGTCTACCCCGTCGCCTGGGTCCCAGAGCCCGGCAACTGATTAGGCCTTGACTTCTAGGCTTCTTTTGGGATGGTTGGTGATTTTTGTATGTACATAGGGTTAGGAATAGAGCCTTAGCTAATCGTTTTGGATGTTGAATTAGCTACGTGTAAATTTCTTTTGAGAAGGCCATTTCCCGGGGGATCGTCTATGTTAGTACGTGTCTTGGCCGTACTTGACTTAACTGATTGTATATATGTGTGTGGCTTGATCTGGCTTGGCTTGTATATATATGTTTGTGATCATGTTTGGAATGTATAAATATGTGTTGTTGTGAAAGTTTTGAGTATTACTTACATGTCTTGTTACTACTTTGGTTTAGAACTCTTGCCTAGACCAAGTAAAACTTATGGAAGGTACACGGAGTGGTCGGGGACGTGGGCGCGGAACTAGACAGCCCACACCGATTAGGGGTACGGGGGAAACCTCCACAGGACCCAATCTTGAACAACAAGTAGACCCCAATGTGCAAATAGCTGCTGCTATGCAGCAAATGACAAACTTACTAGCACAAGTAGTGCAACATCAGGGCCAGAACCCAAACCCTAATCCCGGGAACCCTGGTAACCACATCGAGAGCAAAGATAGGGCTCTCGAACGCTTTCAAAAGTTTGCTCCACCGAAGTTTGTTGGGGGACCCGACCCGGACGTTGCCGAAAAGTGGCTTGAAAAGATGGTTGATATATTTGCAGCCCTACACTACCCTGACGAAAGGCAGGTGACTTTTGCCTTGTTTCAACTTGAGGGGGCGGCCCGTTCCTGGTGGAACGTAATCCGACAGAAATGGGAAAGGGAACAGACACCCAGGACTTGGGTGAACTTCATTAGAGAGTTTAATGCTAAGTTTTTCCCTCCTCTAGTCCAGGAAAGGAAGGAAGACGAGTTTATTAGGCTTCGCCAAGGGACTCAAACTGTGGCGGAATATGAGAGTCAGTTCACCCGCCTGTCCAAGTTTGCACCTGAATTAATCATGACTGAGCAAAGACGGATTAGGTACTTTATTCAGGGTTTGAATGTTGAGATTCAGAAAGACCTCGCTGTGGCTCAAATCAATGCGTTTAGCGAGGTTGTGGAAAAAGCCCAACGAGCGGAAAGTGCGCGGTTGCAAGTCCGGAACTTCCAGGCGAAGAAGCGTGGCTTTCCTGGGAGTAGTTCCGAACAGGGTGAGAAGAGTACTCCCCCTAAGTATGGACGAGAAATAGGAAGTGGTCGACAATCTGGCACTGGTAGAGGGACTCCATTCGGGGGTGGCCAAACTGGGCGAGGACAAAGGGGAAATGCTCAGAGTGGCTCGGCTTCAGCCTCTCGCGGTCCCTGCAGGCATTGCGGGAAGTCAAACCACAACGAGGATAACTGATAGAGGAAACAGGGCAAATGTCTGCGGTGTGAAAGCGCAGACCACCAATTGGCTACTTGCCCAGTTCTGAAACAAGATGGAAAGGGAAGCCAACCACCACCGAGAACCAATACTGGACCAGCGAAGGGAGATGGGTCCAAACCTAAAGTGCCAGCTAGGGTGTATTCCTTAGAGCCCCATCAGGTCCCAGAGTTTTCAGAGGTCGTAGAAGGTACGATCCCTATTTTTCACCGCTTTGCCAAAGTTTTAATTGATCCTGGTGCCACTCATTCGTTTGTTAACCCTGATTTCATGTGTGGCATCGATATAAAACCTGCTAGTTTACCATATGACCTAGAAGTTAGTACACCTACGGGAAATCAACGTTTGGTGACTAGTATGGTTTATAGGGATTGTGATGTATGGGTAGGTGAAAAGAGGTTTTTAGGAGACTTGATTAGCTTGTCCATTAAGGGGTATGATGTGATTCTGGGTATGGACTGGCTAGCCAAATATAACGCCCAACTGGATTGTAAAACGAAGGTAGTAGAGTTTCGCATTCCTGGCGAGACAACCTTAAGGTTGGATATAAGGGGTAGGTTAGCCTCATCTGCTCTAATTTCGGGCATTCGGGCTAGGAAACTGATAAGTAGAGGGGCGCAAGGATTTTTGACCTTTTTGATTAACACCCCTACGGATAAATTAAAAATGGAAGACGTGGCCGTAGTGAGGGAATTTCCGGATGTATTCCCTGATGAGTTAGTAGCCTTACCCCCGAAAAGGGAGATAGAATTCCGAATAGACCTGTTACCTGGAACCTCACCTATCTCAAAAACCCCTTACCGAATGGCGCCTGCAGAACTTAAGGAGCTTAAGTTGCAATTACAAGACCTTTTAGAACGGGGATTCATTCATGAGAGTGGGTCTCCTTAGGGAGCTTCTGTCCTGTTTGTGAAGAAAAAGGACGGAAGCTTGAGGATGTGTATTTACTACCGGGGCCTGAACAATGTCACGATTAAGAATAAATATCCTTTGCCCCACATCGATGAGTTGTTCGACCAGCTGCAAGGAGCAGTGGTCTTCTCAAAACTGGACCTCCGACAAGGATATTATCAGTTGTCAATTAGGAAGGAGGATATTCCGAAAACTGCTTTCAACTCAAGATACGGGCATTACGAGTTCGCCGTTATGCCCTTTGGACTGGCCAATGCTCCTGCCGCCTTTATGGACCTAATGCATAGGGTTTTTAAACCCTATCTAGACCGATTTGTCGTTGTGTTCATTGATGACATTTTGGTCTACTCTAAGACACGCGAGGAACATGAGGAACATTTGAGAGTGGTGTTGCAGACTTTAAGGGAACATAAGTTGTACGCCAAGTTTAGTAAGTGCGAGTTCTGGTTGGAGAAAGTGGCATTCCTAGGGCACGTAATCTCCCACGAAGGTATTTCGGTGGATCCGGCAAAGGTAGAGGCTGTGACAAATTGGAAGAGGCCAGAAAACCCCACGGAAATTCGCAGCTTTCTAGGGTTAGCGGGGTACTATCGAAGGTTCATTAAAGATTTCTCCAAATTAGCAGGACCTTTAACTGACCTGACGAAGAATCATGGTCAATTTATCTGGAACGCCCGATGCGAGACAAGTTTTCTGGAACTAAAGAAAAGATTAACCATGGCTCCAGTACTAGTCTTGCCAAATGGAGTGGACGGGTTTGCGGTGTATGCAGACGCATCGCGAGAAGGCCTGGGGTGCGTTTTGATGCAGAACCGTAATGTAATTTCTTTCGCCTCTAGGAAGTTGAAGCTTCACGATCAGAATTACCTGACCCACGATTTGGAGCTAGCCGCAGTGGTTTTTGCACTGAAAAAGTGGAGGCATTACCTATATGGGATGACCTTTGAAGTGTACTTGGATCACAAAAGTCTTAGATACCTTTTCTCCCAGAAGGAATTGAACATGAGGCAACGAAGGTGGATGGAATTTTTGGAAGATTACGACTGCACAATCAACTACCATCCGGGAAAGGCAAATGTGGTAGCTGATGCTTTGAGTCGTAAGGTGCAAGTAGCGGGATTGATGATCAAAGAGTGGGATTTATTAGAATCCGTATGCGAGTGGAAACCCTGTCTTGGGAGCCATAAGGTGGTATTTGGCAATGTTAGGGTAACTTCCACTCTACTGGAACGCATTAAAGAGGCGCAAAGCGAAGATTTGATGATACGGAAGTGGGGAGAGAAAGTGAAAAAGGGAGAAACAACGGACTTCAATATTAGTCCTGAGGGCATTTTGAAATATCGAAACCGAATAGTGGTACCAAAGGATGAGTCATTGAAAATGGAGATTTTAGAGGAAGCCCATCGGTCCAAATATACAATCCATCCGGGCAGCAGCAAGATGTATCAGGACCTGAAAGGAACCTATTGGTGGGACAATATGAAGAAGGAACTCGCTCTGTACGTGCAAAAATGTCTCGTTCGCCAACAGGTGAAAGTAGAGCATCAAAAACCATCGGGTCTGTTACAACCCTTGGAGATACCCGAATGGAAGTGGGAAAACATCACCATGGACTTCGTTTCAGGTTTACCGAGGACGCAAAGAGGACACGATGCCGTTTGGGTGATCATGGATCGATTAACCAAATCGGCCCATTTCTTGCCGGTGAACATGAAGTATTCAATGGACAAATGGCCCGACTGTATATGGACGAGATTGTAAGACTACACGGTGTGCCTGTGAGCATCGTCTCCGATCGGGATCCACGGTTCGTATCTCGGTTTTGGCAGAAGTTTCAAGAAACCCTGGGGACGAAACTCAATTTGAGCACGACTTATCACCCTCAGACGGATGGACAGTCGGAGCGGACGATTCAAACTCTCAAGGACATGCTACGAACTTGCATTCTGGATTTTGGAGGCAACTGGGGTCAACATATGACCTTGGTAGAGTTTGCGTACAACAATAGCTTCCATTCGTCGATTCAAATGGCTCCGTACGAATCTCTCTACGGACGCAAGTGTCGGTCGCCGATCTACTGGGATGAAGTTGGCGAAAAGAAGGCACTAGACCCGGCAACTATCCCATGGATGGAAGAGACTCAAGAGAAGGTCAAGTTGATACGGCAACGACTCCAAACAGCTCAAAGCCGACAAAAGAGCTACGCGGATAATCGAAGAAAAGACTTGGAATTTGAAGTTGGAGACCACGTATTCCTCAAGATCACACCCTTACGAAGTATCACAGCAGGCAAAGGAAAGAAACTTCAACCGCGATACGTTGGACCCTACAAGATCCTCCAGAGGGTTGGAGCGGTCGCGTATCGGTTAGAACTGCCGTCCAGTCTTTCTCGAATTCACGATGTATTCCACGTCTCCATGCTAAAGAAGTATCATCCTGACCCATCCCATGTCTCACAACCGGAGGAAATTGAAGTAGATGAATCGCTTGCCTATGAAGAGAAACCGGTCCAAGTGCTCGATCGAAAAGTCAAAGAGCTCCGCAACAAGCGGATTCCGCTAATGAAAATACTATGGAGAAACCATGGGGTAGAGGAAGGTACCTGGGAAGTGGAAGAGGAAATGCGAAAGAAATACCCACTCATTTTCGGGAGTTAAGGTGAGAAATTTCGAGGACGAAATTCTTTTAAGGGGGAGAGAGTGTGAGAGCCCGTAAAAACCCTAACAATTCTCCTAGGGTTTATCCCCTTTAATAGCATGTTTTCTGCATTTTCCGGCTTAGGAAAATTTTCCTGGTGAATTTTATGAGTAATTATAGTTTTTGGATGATTTTTCTAGTATTGGAGAGTTTTTGGAAAAATTAAGAATATATAATGGATGTGGGACCCACTAGTGCGAAAAGTTCGAAAAAATTCGGCCAATTAGGTTAAGTTTTGGATACTGATTGAAATTTATCGGGTGTTAAGAGATAAGTAGAGAATGAGATGTGATTGATGTGAGAGGGAACCAAAAGGATAGAGATGTTTTAAATGAGTGACAAGTGTCACTTTGTGAGAGGTTGAGACTTGGTGGCAACTATTCACCTTTTTGACTTTTACCCTTGGATTAAATATCTTAAAAATTACCACAAAAATCACTCTTTTCTTCTTCATTGTGGCCGGCCCTCTCTAGCAAAGGAAGGAAGAAAACTCTTCAAAATTTTGATATCCATCTAACTCAAATCCTCCAAAGCAATCACTTAAACTTGTTTCTACTCCATAAAACCTCTTCATTAGGTGCTATTTAGTGGTTTGGTGAAGTGTTTGGAGAAGCTAAGGTGTCCAACAACTCTTCCTCTCTTGTTTACTGGGTGAGTGGTGATTGAACTTCCTCCTACACTTAATGAAGCTCAAGTTGTGCTTAGTGGTAGCTAAAGTGCTGAAATTTGTGGTTTATTTCTTGATTTGAGATGAATTGATGAAGTTTTCAATTTATTGGTGATTTTTCTGGTTTATTGTGATCATGATGTTGTGGCCTTGTATGATGATTGGCAATGGCCTATAATGACTCTAGTAGGTGCAAATGATGGGTAATTGCAATCAATTTTGAGTTTGAAAGGAAATGTGAAAAGTTAGGGTTTCATAATCCTCTTTTCTGTCTGGTTTTGTATCTTATGGCTAGAGGCCGAATTGGCCTTTGCTTAAAACATGAAAGTTGTAGGTATTGATGTGTGTGAGGTGCCTGTAAAATTTCAGGTCAATTGGAGTTGTGTGAAATGAGAAACGTCGAAATTACTATTGCTGTTCTGGTTGCATCCGAGTGTAAGAACTGCGTCTGAAATTGGTTGTTTTGACTGGAATTGCTTTGGATTTGGTTGTTGAGGTCTTCTAATGAAATGTAGCTTGATGTCCTAGCTACCATATGCCTTTAGAATTTCTGAATTTGGACCTGTACTGATTACAGCAGAATGTATTTTGTGAACTTGTTAATGTGATTCTGGTTTAGTATATGGCACATTTGACCTAGTTGTGCTAGGAATTGGACTGAGTGACCTTCTACATTGTTGTAGCCCTGTTTCTTAGCTTCGAAACGGTGGATCTTGTACCCTCATCCGATAATCGTACTGAAATCGGTGCCATTACCGCAAAATGAGGACAAAAACTGTTTTTTCAGGGACAAAGCTTATGCCATTTCTTGAATTTCTGGTTGCCTATGATGCTTGTATATGTTATAAAACTCTATTCGGGTTGTGATTGGCATTGCTTTAAGACTCGTTATCGAGTCTCATTGTATTTGTTTGCGTGTTCTAGGGCGTGACGGTAGCTCACGACGTTCTTTTAACGACGGTGCATGAAACATCACTTACTTGAGTGGTGAGTATACTACTCACTTAAATGTTACAATGTGGCTTTGCTATATGTGAATTTGATGCCTTGAAGGCTTATTTGGCTATTGGAATTGATAAAGGTGAGGGTGTACTTGACCGCCCTCACCCCTTGTGATACGCTTCATGACTATTTACTGTTTTACTGAAATGCTGCACGTGGTATATGAGATATTGAATTCCATTCATGGAAAACTGATTTGGTGTCGTTTGGACGAGTATCCAACGGCCTTACTGTATTACTGAGCTCAACCCCGACGGTAGTCAATTGAATCGAGCAGGCGAGAGCTTGGTCGTGAAAGTTGACATGCCACGGGGACTGTACTGGGGAATCTTGTAGTAATGAGACTCTTGGTTCCGGTAAATTCGAGTATTACCAAAAGTTACTGATTGGAGTGCGGGCCCGGTTGGGGTATGTTGGGTGGAAGGAATGGAAGTAAAGTGAGGTCTACAGTTGGTATTCTTAAACATTGACGGAGGGTCAATGAGGTTGGATCAAGAATGTAAGCGTGGAAACGGGCTCTTGAGAGCCGTCCGTATCCTTTTACCGATGTGTTTTGCTTCTTATTTGTATATTTGAAATGAACGGTTATGCTTATGTGATCTTAGATGCTTATGTGGTAGTAACTCACTGGACTTAAGCTCATTCCGTTCCATTTGTTTTCCTAACAGGAAATGATCAATTTCGGAAAGATCAAACTTGTTGGTTGCCAAATTGAGCTCATGTACATGTATATTTTGAATAGCTCCTTGAATGGAACCCTAATGTGTATTGGGTTCACTTTCTTTTGATTGGCAAACCGAATATGTATATTCATGATGAATAGTTTTAGCATGGTCATTTGGTTGTGAATGGTGAATTTCCGTGTATATATAGGTTTGGTTGATGTTCGGTTGGATTTCGAATCGATACGCATTTTAAACGGAAAAGGAAAAAATTTTGGCGGGAATGAACAATACCAAATCCGGCCAGGAATCCGGTCAGAAAATGGCCGGATTGCGTGACGAATTTGAAAAAAAATTTTGGTTACTCTCTGGCCAGTATCCGGCCAGGAATCCGGCCGGATTCTGACGTGTCCGGCACTGTTCGTCATGATTTTGTGATTTTTGACTTGTTTTCGAGCGTGGGTATGTTCCGGAACGTATTAGATCGACCTAAACTGATCCGTTAGTCCTGGCGAGAGTTGGGTAGGCGGTCCGCTAACCCCTTTGGTTCGCCTTAGGAGAAGGTGGGGCTGTCACACCATTAGCAAATTTAATTTTTCGGAGACTCGTTTAATAAGAAATAGGGAATACACATTTTTAGATGCAAAATTCGATCCAAGAGTGCAATGATCTTGGAGATTTGAGCACTCATATTTTTATTTCTAAAATAATTATTTTTATGATTATTTACCCTAGTATTAGTTAAATATATTATCGTTACAAGAATTTCTTTTAAGTCTCGCTTTAACATGCGCGAATCGAAAGTTCGCGTATATCGAGCCGGAACGGTTAAATGGAGAATTAAGAAATTTATACTAGACTACTAAGAGTGAATAATTATAGTGTTAAAGGAATTACATTGGAGGTTTAATGCACCAGTGAAACAAACCTGAGAGGAATCGGATACGAAACGCGCGCGCCTGAGCACTATTCCTAGTTGACTTTTGTAGGATTTTAGCCGCAAAACCCTCAATCTTCCAAAGGAAGATTCACACAACAAACCTCTCTTTTCTCTCTCATCTTGGCCGGCCAAAAATAGCAAGGGAAAAAGGAAGAAAGCTCACCATTTTTACTCCAAATTCTTGCTACCATTTCACCTCAAATTTCTCATACAACTCACATATCACTTGGAGAGCAACTCTAGCTTGGTGAAAGGCTTCATCCTTGCGGTTTTCTTGGAGCTTTTGTGGTGATAAATTTCTAATTTTTCAAAAGTTCAAGAGGTATCCATTATATCCTCTAATCTTTCCATTTTTCTTCAAGATTGGAGCTTTATTTGCAAAGGGTTTGAACCCTACACATGGATTAGGCTAGTGGACTTGAGGAGTTTAATTTTGTAACAGCCCCACTTTCCCCTAAGGCGAACCAAAGGGGTTAGCGGACTGCCTGCCCAACTCTCGCCAGGACTACGGATTAGTTCACGTCGATCTAATACGTACCGGAACTTACCGATGCGCGCAACCAAGTCAAAATCACAAAATAAAAATTAAAAAAAAATGAAGAAAAATCGAAGCCGATGATGAACAGTACCGGCCACGTCAGAATCCAGATACTAGGCCGAGAGTAGCCAAAATTTTTCTTTTGCCGTTTGAAATACGAGTTGATCCGAAATTCAACCAAATATCAACCAAACATACATACATTGAAATGTAACATTTTCAAGCCAAAGCGGCATATCAAACCATTCATTACGAATATACATGTTCGGTTTGCCAATCAAAAGAAAGTGAACCCTATACACATTAGGGTTTCATTCGAAGAGCTATTCAAAAGATACATTTACATGAGCTCAACTTGCTAGTACAACCCTTCCAAAAGTGATCATTTTCCTGTAAGGAAAACAAATGGAACGGAATGAGCTTAAGCCCAGTGAGTTACTACCACATAAGCAACAAAGATCACATGAGCATAATCTTTCATTTCAAGTACACAATTAAGAAGTAAAACAAGTCGGTAAAAGGATACGGACGGCTCTCAAGAGCCCATTTCCATGCTTACATTCTTGATCCAATCTCATTGACTCTCCGTCAACGTTTATGAGTGCCAACCGTAGACCTCACTTCACTCCACTCCTTCCACCAAACATACCCCAACCGGGCCCGCACTCCAATCAGTCATTTTGGTAATACTCGAGTATACCGGAACCAAGAGTCTCATTACTACAAGATTCCCCAGTACAGCCCCCGTGGCACGTCAATATTCACGACCAAGTCCTCGCCGGCTCGATCCAATTGACTACCAACGGGGTTGAGCTCAGTAATACAGTAAGGCCGTTGGACATTCGTCCAAACGACACCACATCAGTTTTTCATGAATGGAATTCAATATCTCATATAGCAAGTGCAGTATTTCAGTAAAATGGTAAACAGTCATGAATGGAATCACAAGGGGGTGAGGGCGGTCAAGTACACCCTCACCTCAATCATTTTCAAAAGCCATATTAGCCGTCAAGGCATCAAATTCACATATACCAAAGTCACATTGTAACATTTAAGTGAGTAGTATACTCACCAATCAATTAAGTGCTATTTCATGCACTTCCGTCAGGAGAATGTCGTGAACCACCGTCACGCCCTAGAACACATAAGCAAGTACAATGAGACTCGATAACGAGTCATAAAGCAATGCCAATCACAACCCCAATAGGGTTTTACAAACATATACAAGCATTATAGCAAACCAGAAAATCAGGAAATGTAACTCATTTGACCCAACAACAAAAATAGTTTTGGCCTCCTAATGCGGTAATGGCACAAAATGCGCTACGCTTATCAGATGAGGGTGTAAAACCCACCATCTCGAAGCTAAAAGACAGGGCTACAACAATGTAGAAGGCCACTCAGTCCAAATCCTAGCACAACTAGGTAAAAAATGCAGAATACCAAACCAGAACCGTAATTGCAGGTTTACAAATCATACTATGCTGTAATTCGTACAACTCAGTCTATACAGGTCCAAATGCATTGATTCCAAAGGCATATGGTACCTAAGCCATCCAGCTACATTTCATCAGAAGACACCAACATCCAAATCCAAAGCAATTCCAGTTAAAATATCCAAATACAAGTGCGGTTCCGCCATCCTGATCAACCCAGAACAGCAACAGTAAAATTGACATATCTCACTCTACACTACTCCAAATGACCTGAAATTTTACAGACGCCTCAAACTCATCAATACCTACAACTTTCATGTTTTGACCAAAAGCCAATTCGGCCTCTAACCCTATGATCCAAAACCGGACAGAAAAGGGGGTTATGAAACCCTAACTTTTCTCATTTCAATCCAAACCCAAAATTGGTTGCAATTATCACTAATTCACACCTACTAGAGTCATTACCCCTCATTATCAACCATCATAGATGACCACAACATCACATTCATATTAAACCAGAAAATTCCTCAAAAAAATAAAAACTTCACCAAATCACTTCAAACCAAGAAATAAACCACAAATATCATCACTTTAGCCACTACTAAGCATAACTTAAGCTTCATTAAGTGTAAGAGGGAATTCACACACCACTCACCTAGTAACCAAGAGAGGTATAGATGTTGGACACCTTAACTCTTCCAAAAAGCTTCACTAAAGCACTCACTAGCACCAAGTGGAAGGATTTTATGAGTAGAAACACAATCAAGCAAATATTTTGGGTGATTTGCACTAATTGGTAGCTAAAACTTGAAGAGTTTTCCTTCCTTCTTGAGCTTAGGAGAGCCGGCCACCAAGGAGAAAGAAAATGGTGAATTTTGGTGATTTTTGGAGATATTTACTCAATGTGGTCAAAAGTCAAAAAGCATGAATAGTGTTCACCAAGTCCAACCAATGGCTATGTGACACTTGTCACTTCCATAAATGCATTCCTATCTCTTCTTTTCCTCTCACATCAATCACTTCACATCCTCTACTTATCTCTTAACACCCGATAAATTTTACACAGTATCCGAAACTTAACCTTATTGGCCGAATTTTTCCGAACTTTTCGCACTAGTGGGTCCCATGTCCATTATGTATTCTTAATTTTCCAAAAACTCTCCAAGGCTAGAAAAATCATCTAAAAACTATAATTACTCATAAAAATTCCTCAGGAAAATTTCCTAAGCCAGGAAATGCAGAAAACATGCTATTAAAGGAAATAAAACCCTCGGAAAAGATTAGGGTTTTTACGGGTTCTCACAAATTTCTTGTTTTAAATGTTAGGCTAGTGGTCTTGTAGTGACCTCTAGGTAGCGGGCTTGAGGTGTAATTGCTTGAATATGATTGTTATGTATGTAGATGAAAAGATTATGGTGAGAAATGAAGGAAAGGCCAAAGGAAAATTTTGCAGGAATGCTGGCCGAATCTGTCCTATTATTGCCTTGTTTATATTTCAAATTTTTGATGCTCAAATGACTGTGAAACGGATGTATATATGTTGTATATGGTATTTAGAAAGTTTCTACCAAAAATCATTTGAATTGGTTGAGCAAAATTTGAGATTTTGAAAATTGAAGAAACCTGGAAAATGTGTTCTGGCAATCTGAACAGTACCACTTTGATCGAACATAACTTTTTGTACAAAATTCGAAATCGAGTGACGTTTGTGGCATTTGAAACTAGACACTTGTAAATTTCAAACGGTATAAAATTCACCTTCTAGTTCAAAATGAGCGACCCATAGTGATTCTGTAAAAATTGCTGTCCTGTTCTGATGGTCTATCCGAGAGAAGGTAGGAGCTGCATTTTGTGACTCTATTTTCTCTCACTTATGAACTGATTTTGAAAATGACTTGTTATGATGAAATGTAGATTTTTTATTCTAGTTTCTAACACCACCAACCATTCTCAATTCCAAGTTGAATTGGGTGAAATATGGTTCAATTTCCAAACTGCGGCAAAGCTGGAAATCTGGAAAACCCTTTCATCTTGCTAGCCGACTGGTTAGGCTTGATTTGGGACGTTTTGTTTCAAAAATCTTGATATCCATTGCTTGTCAAATGCTTTTTAAGTGTTTCTAGAACCTTGGTTTCAAATATGGATAAAATTGGAGTTGATTTCATTGGGTAAAATATTTGAAAAAGGAAAAGAAAGCAAGAAGATAGATTTGCTCTAAGAATTTTCTAAACTTTGGTAGTTTTGTTAACTACTTTTCCGTATGAGTTTTTAGGTGAAATTTGATAGAGGAGTAGTCCTCATATGGAAGTTAAATTGAACCAATTTTGGTATTATTTCGATGACCTTTAGATATCCAAATAACGCTCCAAAATTTGCTTTTCAAATCTGAAAATTTATGAACAGTGTACAGATTTCACCCAACTTTGAGCTACTATATCTTTACGTTCAAAACTTCAAATTTAGTTCTATTTATCCTGTTTGAAACTCTGGTAGAAACTTTATGAATTTCAAAGGCTAGTTCACTTTCTGTGAATTTTGTTGAATTTTCAAACATTACCGAAAAACATGACTAAAACCCCCTAGCTTGCTCAGATCAGCCATTTTGAGCTAAAAATTGAATGCCTTCTGCTTGGAATCATGGGAAAATATCTTCTAGGAATTTTTAGTACTTTGAAAAAGATTTCAACGGTATAAAATTTTTCATTTTTGGAGATGCTGAACTCAAGACCTAATTTTTCAAAGATTGTCATGCAAAACTGAAATTTCCCGAATTCATAAGAAATGAGTTTTTAAGAACTTGTTAGTCTCACTCGATATTGATAAACCATTTTAAACTCGATTTCATGGATGAAACAAGTTTCTCTTGAGACTTTAACTCTCCACTTTTGAACCTCGATTTTCAAGAAATTTAGGTTCTCTTTTAAGACATTGACTTAGTCTAAACAAGTATACATTCTTTCTTGGTTAATGACCCCTTATTTTATACTTGAACCTTGGAACATTAGCTTCAATATTTTTCTATGAAATGAGTGGAGTTTTTGATATGTTTGACTCCATTAGTTTGGAAAAATATGAATACTCTTTATCTCCCAGAGTTTGGACATGAGATTTAAAGTTTTGGGAAACGAGAACCATTTACTCTTTTCTCTATTTTTGTGCCGAAAGTGAATATAGTACTTTATTTTGTAATTGAAATTTACTTACCACGACTTGAAAAAAATGACTTTTGAGTTCTCTTCGAACATTATTCCAATATTTTAGTTAGAAAAGTTTCTTTAACTTGACCTGACTTGAAGTAATGCATTCTTAGATATTTTCAAATGCTACCCTTGTGGATTAACTAGTAAGTGATATTTGCATTCGAGTTGAACGTGTTATCTCTTATGTGAGGGTAACGGGAATATTACTCGACCTTGGCTGAATACCTAGGTGATTTGTGATTGTGCATGTCTCAGGTGATCAAGTGGATCCCAAGGAGCTCGTTTGATTTTGCCTTGCTCTTGCTTTACACTCTTGATTTTGGTGAGTGTCAAGTGTATGACTTGTTGCCTAATACTTGAAATGCATCTAGTTGAATACGTGAATGTAACTTGTCGAGACAAGTGTGAACTTTATCGCACTCGCTCTCTTTACTTGACGTGTTACTTGATTTACTTGACTCGTTACTCGTTTTACTCAACTCGCTACTTGACTTGCTCATACTTGAAAATATACTTGTACTCGTTGTTGTGTTGTCGAGGGGAGTGAACCTTCTTGACTTATACTCGTACTCGGGGGACGCCCAAACTCATCGGTTAACTTTGCGAATCGAGCCATCATGGGCTTGGTCGAGGAGCTTAGTAAACCATGAGCAAACACGAAACTTGATCTATTGGAGAGATCTTGCTTGGCATACTCGCGTAGTATTGCCATGATATACTCGAGTAATATCAAACCATTGACAAGTGGGCCCGGTAAGGGGTTGTAAAGGAGATGGGATTTGAAGAAAGTGACGTATCTACGGATTTGATACTTATATGGTTGACAGAGTGCCAACATGGAATTTGATCAAGGCATTGACTCGACTACGTGGAATTTAGCTCGTGAGAGCTACAATATCCTTGAATTGTTTCTGCTTACTTTTCCTACTTGAAATGTGAACTACTCGAACTTTATAGCTTTACTTACTATGTAATTGTTGTTACTACTTGGACTACGTGTTTGCATGTGTGTTTCTTGGCCTCACGAGCATTCGCTCACCCCTTTAGATTTGTTTTTTTTAACAGGAGTTGGAATGGAAGGAATTATGGAGAAGTCTACTTGGTGGACGTTTGATTAGAATTTTGAATGTATTTGTCTAGACAATTTTTGGAAGTTGTATATATTGGGAATGAGATGTACTTTTGGTATCTTGTGATGTAAGACTTGAATGTTTATTAAGGAAGCGAACTTTCTTTATATCTTCGATTTTTAGTATCGATAGTTATCCTTAAATTTGAATTGAATTTGTATTGAATCCTGACGAGAGTTGGACAGGCGTCCCGCCGATACCTTTTGGTTCGCCTTAGGGAGAAGTGGGGGGTCACAAATTGGGGGATGCCCAATTCTCAATTGGCCGACCTTGCAACTCAAGCCAGCAAGGGCTTGGTCAAGAAGCTCAGTAAACCATGAGATGATTGTAAGATTGATCTATTAAGAGATCTCGCTTGGCCTACTCGAGTAGTAGTGCCTTTTATAGAAGAGCGGGCCTGGGACTGGGGGTTGTAACGGTGAACGGAAATTGTGAAGAAAGTGGAGTTCTACAGACTTAATACCGACCCGGTTGACGGAGTGTCATCGCGAGGAAGTATTTGATCGAATCTTGGCGAAACAAGTGGAATTTAGCTCCTGAGAGCTCCTGTATCCTCATTGAGTGTGTCTATTTTAAATTGTGAATTGTTTGAATGTTACAGTTTTATTTCTCGCTTAAGTGCTATTGTTATTTGAACTATGTGTTTTGCATGCTTTTCTTGGCCTCACTGAGCATTAGGTCATCCCATTAGATTTGTTTTCCTTAACAGGAGTCAAAACGGAAAGAGTTATGGAGAAGCCGATTTGATGCATTTTTTATTAGAATTTCGAATGTAATTGATTATATGACTTTTGAAAAGTTGTATATTTTGGAGAAAGTGATGTACTTGGTATATTGTAATATAAGAATTGAATACTTATTAAGGAAGCGATCTTTTCTTTGTAGTTTCGACTCTTATTGTTGATTGTTATCCATAAGTTTGAATTCGTTCTGTAGTGAGTCCTGCCGAGAGTTAGGCAGGCGTCCCACAGATACCCTTGAGTTCACCCTAGGGAGAAGTGGGGACGTCACAGTACGTTCATCAATCAAGCTAAATACACCAAGGAGCTACTCAAAAGATTTGGAATAAAGGATTCAAAACAAGTTGGAACACCTATGTGTACATCTACCAAGTTTGACAAGAATGAAGAAGGTATAAAAGTTAATGAAAAGAAATATAGAGGTATGATTGGTAACTTACTTTATTTAACCACAAGTAGACTTGATATTATGTTGGCTGTTTGCTTGTGTGCTCGTTTCCAATCTTGCCCAAAAGAATCTCATTTGATTGCTATAAAAAGAATCTTTAGATACTTGAAGGGAACTTTGAACTATAGTCTTTGGCATCCAAGATGTCATGAATTTCCTTTATGTGATTTTTCGGATGCTGATTTTGGAGGATGTAGGATAGATAGAAAAAGAACAAATGTTACATGTCATTTTCTTGATAATTGTCTAGTGGCATGGCTTAATAAGAAACAAAATGCTATCTTCTTGTCTACGGCCGAAGCGAAATATGTTGCCGCCGATGCTTGTTGTGCTCAATTGATATGGATGAAAAGTACCTTAAATGATTTTGGATTGGAGTATGACTGTATTCCTGTATAGGGTTAAATACCAAAAACCCCCCTGTGGTTTGCCTAATGTTCACTTTACCTCCCTATGGTTTGGAAACCTACAATTTGACTCCCTGTCGTTTCAACTAAAGTGTATTTAACGGAATTTCTGTTAGATTTTTACTTTAGGTGAAACGACAGGGAGTTCAATTGTATATTTTCAAACCATAGGGAGGTAAAGTGTACATTTGACAAACTACAGGGGGGTTTTTGGTACTTAATGCAAAACCCTTATAGAGGGGCAATTTTGACATTTTCCTTTCAGACGTTAGTTTAGATGTTTTCCGCTAGACTTTACTTTAGTTGAAACGACAGGGAGTCAAATTGTAGGTTTCCAAACCATAGGGAGGTAAAGTGAACATTAGGCAAACCACAGGGGGGTTTTTGGTATTTAACCCTTCCTGTATATTGTGATAATAATATAAGTGCCATAAATTTGACAAAAAAATCTCATTCAACATTCTAGAACAAAGCATATAGATATAAAACATCATTTCATTCGTAATCTTATCCAAATGGGTGAAATTTGTGTACAATATGTTTGCTCAAAAGATCAAATTGCTAATATTCTTACAAAAGCCTTACCACTGGATCAATTTATGTTTTTGAGAACAAAATTGGGCGTTTCAAAAAAGACTTTCTAAAAAATTCTTTGGTCACACTTTATCGGACGTTCGATGCATTAGAACGGACGCCCAACAATGTTCTTAGTTATTTTTCTAGAAAAATTTTGGTTCGGACAGGAGTGTCAGATGCTTCTCTTCGTTCAGCCGTCCGACACCCAAAAGAGGCGTATTATAAAGCAGCCCTCTCCTTCATTTAGTTCACTTTCAACCGTTGTCTTGGCCGCACCCTTTTCTCTTCTCCCACTTTCAAATTTCAAAATTCATCTTTTCTCTGAATAATTTTCAAAAAATTGATTTGTCCAATACCATCACATCTCTTTTGTGCGTTCATTAGCTCTCATAACTTTCTTTAACTGCCAACCACTCCACAGATCCCAATTCTCAGTCGAAACCCCAGTCATTCAAAATTCACTCTTTTTGGAAGATTTTAGCATACATTGTAGTCCATACTGCAATTTTAGTCTATCTCATACACATTTTTATCACACTCTGCATCAAAAATATCTTGTATATCATCATGGTTAGAGTGAGAGAAGGATCTGCTGGTGTCGGACGCACTATCCGGCTAAGAGATGAAGACATTGAAATTGTCGAGCTTTCCACCACGAAATCATCCAGACAAGGAACTGAAACTTGAGGTGGAAAAAGAAAACAGTCTGCCAGAAAGAAACGAACTGCTCAAACTGAGGAACAGCAAACTGTTGAGCCTTCTGTTGAAGCATCTGTTTAGCCTTCCACCAGGAAATCACCAAGAACAAGAACTGAGGTACCAACTGTTGCTCAACGCGGTGAAAAGAGGAAACGCCCTGCCAGAGTGCAACCTAATGCTCAAACTGAAGAAGAACCTTGCCAGAAGGGTTTCATTACTCAGAGGACCATTCTTCCTTATGAATTCCGTAAGTTTGACCTTAAACCAATTCTTAAACTTTTTGAATTCCAAAAATGGACTCACATTCTGACTATTCCCAACAGTTATTATTCTGATATGCTTCATCAATTCTTTGCTAACCTTAGGAAGGGTAGCTCACACAATGATCATGTTTCTCGAGTCAATTCAGTTGATGTTGCTTTCAATCCTGACATTGTTAATGCTATTTTAAAAACCAAAATTGAAAATAGTTTTAAAGGAAAAATTACAAATTTTTTCTCTTATTAAGAGTTTCTTTCTGCCTCCTATCATTTTGATGTTGCAAAACTGATGACCTATTTTCAAACACACTTTAACACTCCTACTGAGGTAAAATTGGAGGATCTCAGTTCTCAAATTTTGATCATCTTTTCAATAATCTTAAATTTGTTGATTCCTACTGATGGTCATAGGACCGATGCCAACAAAATGGAGCTTTACTTATTTTATTGCTTTCTTAAAAAGATCCGAATTGATTTCGGCTTTGTTATGTGCAAATTCTTGCTTAAAATCAGCACTAATAGCCATAAGAAACTTTCCTATGAAAAATTTTTAACTCCAATCTTTGCTCACTTTAAGATTTCTTTCACTGGAGTGTCACCAAAAGAGAGTGCATCCACCATCTTTTGAAAAGCTTATTTTGAAAGAAAAAATTTTAGATTCTTTAATGGTCATTAGTGCTACAAGGAGTCTATTTTGGAGTTTAAAACAAAGAGTCGTCATAAAAATCCCTATCACCCCTAAAACTCCCGGAGATCAGTCTCAATATGTTTCACCCTTTACCATCCATTCTAAAAATTCATCTACTCAGTCTTTCTCATCCATGGATGAGGTCATCTCCTTGTTTGAGGATCTCAAACAACACATTCTCCTTCTTGAAGAAGATCTGATGATGACCATATCACCTGAGCAACAAGCCACTTTCATAGACAAAAGAAACCTGCTTGTGCCTCCTATCCTTCAAGAATATGAAAACGTGCATCAGAAGGAGTCTCGGACTAAGCCAATTGATCCACAGGATAAAAGGCCACAAACTGAGTCCACTCCTAAAGTTCATGCCTCATGCTCTCAACCACAGGATAAGGGCAAGGCTCCTACAACTGAATCCAGTGATGATGATGAGAAAACTGAAAAATAAGTGGATCCTGCTCAGTTTCGCCTAACAAGGAAGAGGCCTGGATCGTCCAA
Organism: Coffea arabica; assembly: GCF_036785885.1. Classification (NCBI taxonomy): domain Eukaryota; kingdom Viridiplantae; phylum Streptophyta; class Magnoliopsida; order Gentianales; family Rubiaceae; genus Coffea; species Coffea arabica. The sequence continues at coordinate 44,425,441 of NC_092329.1, forward strand.
AATCACCATTTAAACACCTTTAGGCACTTGCACTTCATATTTAGGATGCTACTTCATTTTGTATTTTGACATTTCAAGTACTCTGTACTATGGATGTTGGTTAACTTTAATGGTTTTCTAATTAATTTGCTATAGTATTCCTCTATTTGGTACTTTCTCCGATTTCTGATATTAATTTTCTGTGCTTGTATTTGGATTGCATTTCTGGAATGTTGTGGTATATTGGATTGGATATTTTCTGTTTTGATTGGATATTGGACTTGATTTCTGATTGGATGTTGATTGTATGATTTTTTGATGTTGATGTGGATTTGATTTCTGATATTGGATTGCTGTCATTGTTGTTAAAATCATCTAATGATGACAAAAAAGAGAGAGAAATGGATGTTGAGATTATGTTAGAATGCCAAAAAGTGTAAACTGGTAAATGTGTAATGGGGAGTTATCCTAAGAGAGAATTAGCACTTAAAAACTTTTTGGATGTATTAAGTGAGGGGGAGTTTTGGCTCAATTATTTTTCCTCCATCCATTATTTTGTTATCATCAAAAAAGGGGAGATTGTTAATGTTAGTCCCTAGTTTCTGATGTTCACAAAATGATGTTCACAAAACAACTAGATCGGACGTTCGAAGGAATTAATTCATTCTTTCTAAGCTTACTGACTTCGATTGGACGCATAACATTAGAGCACCGAACACCCGATAAACATTGCAGCACTTCGGATGCAAAGCATTGAAGGCATCGGATGTCCGAAAGAACTGAAGAAGATTTCTCATATTTATCATCTGCTTTCGGACGCAAGCATCAAAGACACCGAACGTCCGAAAGAATTAAAGAAATTTTCTCAAGTTCACTGCCTGCTGTCGGACGTAAAAATCGGTTGTACCGGATGTCCGATACTCCCAATGGCTAGTTGACTCTTCATCTGCCTTCTATCCATTGGAAGCATTAATAGGAATACTTTTTGGTCTCATATAAATAGTGCATAGCCAACAACATTAAAAGAACTTTTGCACATTGAGACTACAAAAGGGCAAGAGTGATTTTAGTGAGAAAATACTCTGTAAGGAAGATTTGTACTCTTAGTTGTGTAAATCTTGTATAAGCTTTTCTTGTGTGAGAAAAATACTTTAATAGTGTAACTTTGTGAAGGTTATCCAAGTGATTGTAAAACTTCCTAACTTGACTAAGTGTGGCTTGGGGCAAGGAGGAAGCGATCCTTCCTTTGTACACAAAGATTGGTTGTATTTGATCAACTTGAAGAAACTTACTCTATAAAGTAATATTCAAGCTCAAGAGGAGTTTGGAATTTGGTTTGCTATTCTTTCCCTTTTACTTACTATCTTGCAATCATAAATTGCTCATTTATTCTACTCACAAGCAATTTGCTTTCTTATTAACTGTTTCATTGAATGATCATCTGAAAAAAAGGGTAAATTTCATATTGAGTCAAAAAGTTTCTCATAACCCGATCAGTTTTAATTTACCTAATTCACCCCCCTTTTAGGTTGTTTTTGATCCTTGCAAGATAATTGGCCATTTTGGGTGGTTTTGTGGTTTTAAACAAGTATACTTTATAGCCTATAACTTGTGGTTATGATTGAGGTTGGATTGCTATGAATATTGGTGTTGAGTTTGGATGGAAAAGTTAAGAAAATAAGGGGAAGTGTTGCTGAAAATTTTTCTCCCAGGAAACTCTGAGCAGTCTTAAAAAATTTGGTATATCTTGATGTAGAAAAATTCGATTTGAGTCTCGTTTATTGCATTTGAAACTAGACTCATAGTTCTTTTAATCGGGTAAAATTGATAGTTTGATTCACTTTCTATAAATACCAGCAAAATTTCAAAATGGGTTAAAAATCTAAGACTGCCCGATTTTTGTATTTAGTTGAGCAGTGAATTGAGACTGAAATTTGACTAATTTTTGGGCTGTATTTTATGAAGGTGTTTTCTAAAGAGTTGTAGACTTTTGAGTCTATTTTCTAACGGTATAAGATTTATCTTTTTTGGATTTACAAAATTTAAGTTATGACTTTTCAAAGAGCATTACAAAAAATGAGATTTTTCTTATGAAATGACAAATAAAACTTGGAAGGTTTTGGTCGAATCTTGGATTGAAATTTGTCTCATTTCCTCTAAATTTAAAGTGAAATTTTGCTCAACATAGTTTGCTAATCAATTGCCCTCAAATGTGCTTTTAAAAGGAGCACTTTTGAATCTTCTCTTGAGTGTGATCTTAGTGGTTAAGTAAAGAGAGTTTCTCTCTTAATTTGACAAAAAATTGAGCATACTTGAGTGAAGGGTTAAGGGAAAATTGTTTGGCTTTGGTGAACGATTATAGGTAATCGTTAATTGTGCCTGTTTCAGGTATTCAAGAGGAATTCGAGAGAAACCCCGAGAAGAACTCGTGAAAACTTTCTCTTGTCTTGCTTACTTGACTATTGGTGAGTGTCAAGTGCAATTTTCTTGATATCTTGATTTGAATGATACTACGTGTTATGTGTTTGAATATTGAACTTGATGATATGAGGGTGTATTTTATCACACTCGTTCTCCCCTTCTTGAATGATCTTACTTGCTTGAATTTGATTGACTTGTACTTGTGCTTGTGCTTGACTTGTAAGTGTTGAGCAGCAGCATGTACCACGCTCAATCCGAGTAGGAGGTGCCTTTCAATCTTATCTCAATACCTTCATCTTGATTAAATCGATTGGAGAGTTACCTCATTGACCCAAGTGCTGAGCGGCAGTATATACCACACTCAATCCGAGTAGGAGGTGTTTCTCATTCCCGTCTCAGTACCTTCATCTTGATTAAATCGATTGGAGAGTTATCTCATCAACCATACTTGTTCTTGCGTAGGTATACTCAAGTATTACCAAAACCCTTGTGGACGTTCAGGTCCGGTAGAGAGTGAAACAGTGGATAGGGATTCGTGTCAAGTGAATTCTACGGACTTGTTATTTGTGTGGTTGATGGTGTGACGCCCCGAAAAAAAAATGAGTTTGAGAACCCGGAAATTTTGTAATTTTCTAGGGTTTATTTTTTTAATCGCCCGTTTTTCTACATTTTCTTGATTAAAAAAAATTCCCCAGATAAAGTTTATGAGCAAAAATAGTTTAAAAATGATTTTCCTAGTATTGGAGAGTTTTTAGAAAATTAAGAATATATAACGGACGTGGGACCCACAAGTGCGAAAAGTTCGGAAAAATTCGGCCAATTAGGTTAAATTCCGGATACTGTGTAAAATTTATCGGGTGTTAAGGGATAAGTAGAGGATGTGAATTGATTGATGTGAGAGGAAAAAGAAAAGATAAGATTGCATTTATGGAGGTGACAAGTGTCACCATTGTATTGGAAATAGCTTATGACTTACTATTCATTTTCTTGACTTTTTGACCAATTGCTTAAATATATTAAAAATCACACAAAATTCATTCTTGTCTTCAACCTCTTGGCTGATTCTCTCTCTAGCAAAGAAGGAAGAAAAAACCTCTTCAAAGTTTGGCAATTATCTAGCTCAAATCCTCCAAAACACTTGCTTGATCTAGTTTCTACTCCATAAAACCTCTTCTTTTAGTGATAGTGAGTTGTTTGGTGAAGTTGTTTGGAAGCTTAAGGTGACAAGTAGCTCTCCCTCTTGTTTTGCTAAGGTAAGTGGTGGATGAACACCTCTCCTTCCTCTAATGATGTTCAATTCATGATTAGAGGTGTTATAAGATGCAATTTCATGGATTATTTCTTGAGTTTGGTTGAATTGGTGAAGTTTTATTATTTTTGGGGATTTTTCTGTTTTCATAGGGATATGATTGGGTGGTCATGTATGATGATTGGAAATGATGTTTAATGACTCTAGGAGGTGGAAAAAGTGATTAAGTGCAATCAATTTCTGTTTTGGAAGAAATTTCAGAAAATTAGGTTTTGTAGTTCTTCATTCTGCCCGAATTTATTGCACCATGTTATAGGCCGAATTGGACTTTGCTCAAAACATGAAAGTTGTAGGTATTGATGAGTTTGAAGTGCCTGTAAAATTTCAGGTCATTTGGATTAGTGTAGAGTGAGATATGCCGATTTTACTGTTGCTGTTCTGGGTTGATCAGAATGCGAAAACTGCACTTGTAATTGGCCATTTTGACTGGAATTGCTTTGGATTTAGGTGTTGGTGTCTTCTGATGAAATGTATCTGGATGTCTTAGCTACCATATGCCTTTGGAATTTCGGCATTTGGACCTGTATAGACTGAGTTATAGTAATTACAGCATTATGTGATTTGTAAACCTGTTTTTGGTGTTTCCGGTTGAGTATTTGGCACATTTGACCTAGTTGTGCTAGGATTTGGACTGAGTGGCCTTCTACATTGTTGTATACCTATCTCTTATCTTCGAAACGGTGGGTCTTGTACCTTCTTCCGACAATCATAACGCCTTTGGTACCATTACCGCAAAATGACGTCAAAACTGTTTTTCTGGTTTTGAGCTTAAGTTTCATTTCCGGATTTTTTTTCCCCCTAGCTTGACTTGCACTAGTATTACTTGGAGCTTGCTGAATGGCTATGGATGAACTTGTTGTTGTGTGTGTACCTTTGGGACTGGCTGAGGAAATAATGAAGCCATGATGGCTGGAAAAGTTAGCAAATGTAGGGGAAGTTCTGTCCGAACTTTTAAAGGATTTGTTTGCATTGAGTTTGTGATCTAAGACTTGGGTTTGAGCAAGGCAATGATACATGATGGATGATTTCTGAGCCATTGAGGTGAGTGACCTCAAACTATTTCTGAAGTTCTTTATGAACCGTTTCCTGCATTATTTACTTTTAAACTGTTTCCAAAAGTTACTTTTGAACTGTTTTCTTGCATATCATGCGTACTTGCATATGAGTGTCCCTTGGTTGTTGTAATTCTTGACTTATTGGCTTGTCATTATTAATTGAAAATGTGTTAAGTACTTTCGATGATTGTTAAAACGAGTTTTCTAGGCGAGTGTGTACTTTATCGCACTCGACCTAAATAAATATGAATTTTCAATGATTAATGATTAAATGCTAGTTGCGCATGATGTAAGCCTTTTGGCTGAACTGGCCACTGCCCTTCGTTACCGATCGACTCGAGCCAGAAGCGGACTCGGTCGGGCGATATGGTGACCCTGGGTGAATTTGGTATACTCGAGTATTACCTTGTAGTCCGGCTACGTCCGGATGGGTGGAGTCCGGCCAACGTCGGATGGGTGGAGTCCGGTCAACGTCCGGAAAAGGGGATGAACGAATAAAAAGATGAACGAGGGTTTATTTATAAAAATGAAATTTTCAAATAATTGGAGGAATAAGGGGAAATGTCAGGGGAACGAGCAAATGAATAGCTCCATGTGAGCGGTATCCTTTTAATGAATATGTTACTATCGCTTTCCATTGTAAATGTTTCTTGAATTATTGATTATTGATGGTTAATGTGTTGGCTTTGTTATGAAATTTCATGTTCGGAACCTTATTGAGATTTTAGCTCATTGAGCTTTGTGGAATTACCATGTGGTGTCATTTTCTGCTTTTGTTTTACTCTCACTGTGCAAATGTTGACCTGTAACAAAATTACATTTTTACCCCCGGTTACTTATTGAACTTCTAAAACATTACAATGATTTCACTGGCTCACGAGAGCAAAAATACGTACATCTGATTTCTGAACCATGACATCAATGAAATGAATTTTTGTGAAAACTATTTAATTACTGATTTTACTGGTTACTCACTGGGCTTTTAGCTCACCCCAAAAATGTTTTATTTCCCCCCCCACAGGGCTCAAGGCGAAGGAAGGGCTTGTTGTGCTTATTCACGTGACTGGATGGCTTATATCGTGTACAGTTTAAGTTTGGATCTATTTTATGTACGAGTTGGTCTTGTATAAATATTTGAAATTGATATGGATGTAAGTATACATTCCACGATTGGAATCAGTTTCCGCTGCATTTGTGACATGTAATTATTGGAGACTTGGATGTATGTTTGTGGACCATGTGATGTACATTTGAGATTTATATTGTAATTCATTTGAGGAGTGTAGTGATCGACTGAGTCCCGGCGAGAGTTGGGCAGGTGGCCCGCCGAACCCTCTGGTTCGCCTTAGGGGGAGGTGGGGTCGTCACAGATGGAGTGTCAATAAAAGAAAATGATAACCAAGATCGTGAAATGGCAAGCTTGCGGATTAGCTCCTGAGAGATTCTGTATCCTCTTAATGAACGTGTTTTAGTCCTTTTCTGGCTTTACATAAAACTATTGTTGTTATTCTGTACATGTGCTACTCGAGTTGAATTATGGTACTTGCTTTACTTGCTTGCTTGCTTTCTTGGCCTCACTGAGCGTCCGTTCATCCCTTTTAGTTTGTTATTCCTTAACAGGAATTTGAAGTAAAGAATTGAAGGTACTAGACTAACCAGCTTTTGTGTAGAGCTAGTGTAATTTCCTGAACGATTTTTGGACATTTGAAAGTGTAAATTTCTTTTGTATTTGAAATATTGTGGTTGTAATAGTTTACGCTATTGCCTAAGGATTGTGGCTGTTGTTATTCAAGTACTTTCTTGGTTTTAAGAAATTGTTGGGTTTGAAAATCTTGATTCAATTCAAGTGAGTGCGTGAGTTCTGATAAGAGTTGGGCAGGCGATTCACTAAACTTTTGGGTTCGTCCTAGGGGGAGGTGGGGCCATCACAGAAAAAGAAAGTAAGAGGAAAAAAAAAAGAGAATAAGACAAAGAAAAATGAGGGGAAGAACGCAAATAAAAATTTGGCCATTGAGGAAAAAATTGAGAGGAAGCAAAATTTGTTAGTAAAAGCCAAAGATATGAAGATAAGCTTTGTTTCTAGCTAGCAACTACTTGTACTTTTGTGCAAGGATGTGTAGTTTTCTACTAACAATTTTAACCCATCTTTGCCTAGTGTTATTATTTCTCTCTTGCAAGAATTTAAAGATGTCTTTTTTTTTTTATGAAGTACCTAGTAGATTGCCACCAATTCAAGCGATAGAGCATCAAATAAATCTTATTCTTGGAGCACTTTTACCCAATTGGTTAACCTATAGAATTAATTCGAATGAGACAAAGGAGCTTCAAATGCAAGTAGATGAATTCTTGAGTAAAGATTGGGCAAGGGATATTTTAAATTCGTGTGCATTCCAGTCATTCTCATGCCAAAGAAAAATGATTTATAGAGGATGTGCACCAACTATAAAGTTGTCCATGCCATAATGGTAAAATATCTTCACTCTATACCTAAACTTGATGACATGCTTCATGACCTATATGATGCTGTATTTTTTTTACTAAAATTGATTTGAAAAGTGGTAATCATCAAAATTAGGATTAAAGAAGGGAATGAATGAAAAACTACATTCAAAACTAAGTATGGTTTGTATGAGTGGTTAGTTATGCCATTTGGTTTGACTAATGCATCTAATTATTCATGAGACTAAAAAATCATGTTTTGCATCCATTTCTAGAAAAGTTTATTATGGTTTACTTTGATGATATTCTAGTATATAGCAAGAATCTTGATAAACATGTTGAACACTTAAGAGCTGTACTTGAAATGCTTCGCAAGGAAAGACTTTACGTTAAGCTTAAGAAGTGCAATTTTTGTACTAATCAGCTTGTGTTTTTTTACCTTTGTTGTTAATTCTCAGGGAATACATGTTGATGAAGGTAAGGTTAAGACGATACAAGATTGGCCAACTCTTAAGACTGTTAGTGAAGTAAGGATTTTTTATTGCCTAACAAACTTCTATTGGTGATTTGTAAAGGATTTTAGTACTAGCATTGCCCCATCGCCTATCGTTATCAAGACGATTGAGAAGTTTCTTTGGGGAGAAACTCAAGAGAAAGGTTTTTGTTTGCGAAAACACAGACTCACACATGTATCTTTATTATCTTTGCCTGATTTTAATCAAAATTTTAAGATCAAATGTGATATTTTAGGAATTAGTTTTGGTGCTGTGTTGATACAGGGAGCTAAGTTGGTTGCCTACTTTAGTGAGAAACCAAGTGGGGCTGTTTTGAAATACTCAACATACGACAGCAAATTGTTTGCTCTGGTTAACGCATTAAAGATCTGGCAACATTACATGAGATCTAAGGAATTTGTCTTTCATATCCATCATAAGTCTCTCAAGTATCTCAAGGCACAACATAAGTTAAGCAAGAAGCATGTGCGTTGGATTGCATCTATAGAATCTTTCCCTTATGTCTTCAATTATAAGACTGGTAGGAAAAATATAGTAGTCAATGTATTATCACATAGGTATGCTTTACTTACTACTCTTGATGCTAAACTACGAGGGTTTGAATTGATCAAGGAATTATATGCTAATGATGTTTACTTTGGTAAGTTATATAGTGTTATTCTTGGTTTTGATGATCACAAAAGTTTGTTTATACAGACCAAGAAAGTGAACACTTTGATCAGGTCTGTTGGAACAAAGAAAGCATATGTTCGTTTATCTCCTGACTACGTTGCTTTGGATGTGGCAAACAAGATTGGAATAATATGAATGAATTTAGTCATTGTTTTGTTTTCGATCAAAGATATTGTCTTTTAAGTATGTCTAGTTTGTCATTCTTGGTACTTTGAAATATTTGTCTAACCTTCCTCAAATACAAGTGTTTTTTGTCTATCCAAGAATCAGGTTCAAATATGTCATGAAATGTAAATCAACCAAAATGAGAAGCAAAAACAGGACAATCAGGTCGGACGGCCGAAAGGAAACTGTCGGACGTCCGAAAAGATAAAGAACATCAGGAAGGAAGCACCGTCGGACGCTCACATGGAAGCATCGGACGTCCGGAAGGATCGGACGCTTGCCATCGGACGCTAATCAACCGCATCGGACGTCCGAAAAATTCCAAGATAACTTGCTAGCTCTCGGCCCAAGGTCGGACGCTGTGCTGTCGGACGACAAAGAACTTATCGGACGTCCGAACCTCAACTTGGCTATCATCGGACGATTGGTTCGGACGATGATTCGATCGTCGGACGTCCGACAGCCCCAACGGCTAGTTGACTCTTCAGCTGCCTTCTATCCGTTGGAAGCATTGATGAACCCCATTTCTGGATCCCTTTAAAATAAAACTGGTCTGAACGAAATAGGGACTTTTGCTCACTTTGTTTACAAGTTCTCAAGAGATATTTTAGCTAGAAAATAGTCTCCAAAGCAGATTTGTATTAAAGTGGTGTGAATTTCTGTTGAGCATTTCTTTTGTGGTTGAAAGGATCTTTAGTGTAGCTTTGTTGAGGGTTTTCTGAGTGATTGTAAAACTTTCTAGCTTGACTAAGTAAGGCTTAGGGCAAGGAGGAAGAGCTCCCTCCATTGTACATCTAGTTGATCTTCGTTCATCAAAGAGAAGTTGCTCTTCCTAGTGTTTGGTCTTCAAGTTTGGGTAAAGCTTGGTAGACACTTGGTTTGTTTCTCTATTTTATATTTCTGTTTAATAAAATCTTCATTGCTTATCTATACTTGCTTCTCTGATTAATATTGCTATTGTCTTCTAATCTACTTGGTTGATCATTACTAAAAAGGAAGGTAAATTTTCATTAAAGAAAAAGTGCATAAACTTGGTTAAGATTTTAATCAACCAATTCACCCCCCCTCTTGGTTGTCTGTGGGACTTACAATTGGTATCAGAGCTTGGTCTGCTTGAGATTAAGCTCTAACGGCTTGGAGTAAAGATGACAACCAGTCATGCTATGTTTGTTGAGGGGCAATCTGTTACTAGGCCTCCCATGTTCAGTGGCTCTAACTATGTTAGCTGGAAAGAACGAATGATTATCTTTTTGCAATCTATCGATATTGAACTATGGTTTATTGTGAGTGAAGGACCGCATGAAGCTAACTTTCTTGATGCAGATACAGGGTTGCTTCGGCCAAAAACAAGAGTTGAAATGAATGCTCAAGATAGGACTAACCTCACATTGAATGCCAAGGCCATGAATGTTATTTATAGTGCCCTAGATTCAAATGAATCAATCAGAGTAAAAGGCTGCAAATCGGCTAAAGAAATGTGGGATAAACTAAGAGAAATCCATGAGGGTGGTGACAATGTGAAAGAACAGAAAAAGGCCATCTTGGTCACGAAATATGAATCATTTAAAATTGAACCTCTTGAGGATATTGACAAAATGTATTGCAGGTTCACTGACTTGATCAAAGATCTCGAGGCGTTGGGCAAAGAGTACACCTTGGGAGAGAAGAACAGGAAAATTCTCAATGCCTTGGGCAAAGAATGGGAAAATAAAGTGACAGCAATAGAGGAGGCCAAGGATTTAAGTTCTGTGCCTATTGAATCTATCATTAACTCACTAACCACTTATGAGTTGAAACTGAAATCTAAAGTGCAGGAGGAAGAGGATGATAGAGCAAAGAGAAACATTGCTCTAAAGACTACTCAAGGTGAAGATGATTCTGCTCATCTGGATGATGAAGACTCGGATGGTGATGATAATGATCTTGCTCTCATCACCAGAGGCTTCAAAAGAATCCTGAATAAAAGAAAGTTTAGAAGGGGAGGACCTAGCAATCAATTCCAGAATCAGCCATCTATCGCAAAGTATAAAGGTAAACAAGATTTCAACAAGAAACAGTTGGACAAATGCTTCGAATGTGGACAGATTGGACATTATGCAAACGAATGCCCCATGAAGAAGATGAAAGATGGAAAAGCTGATCGAAAGCCAAGATTCAACAATTTTCAGATTACTTGGAATGAATGCAACTCCGAAGGGGAAGTTGAAGAAGAAGAAGAATCTGCTCAAATGGCCTTCATGGCTATTGGAAATAATGAGGTAACCTCCACACACTCTCAATCTGAAAGTGATAATGATGAAGATGATGATCTTGAATCTTTTGTTGAAAAACTGCATAATGCCTTGAAGGAATCCTATGATAAAAACAAGCAGTTAAAACAGAAAATGGCTTTTCTCATTCAAGAAAATGCAAGTCTTTTTCAACAAAATAAACAACTAAAGACCGACAATGAAAGTCTAGTAAGAGCTGGATGTAATGTTCAAGATGAGCTTGATAGAAAGACAAATATTTGTGAAATGCTGAAGGAAAGACATGGTGATTTGAAAAAAAGGATGGACAGCTTGGATGAGAATTTGAAAGCAAGAAAGCAGGAGTTTAACAAAAGGAACATGTTATCTACACATCCTACTACTTTTCAAAGAACATTTGCACACAACAAAATTGCACATGGTTTCACAACATATAGAAGAGGTGAATTAAGATATGTCAAACCAGTACATGTTAAGGACTCTTCCATTATGTGTGTTTTTTGTTGTCAAAGAGGGCATTTGAAAAGTAATTGCTATGTGAAAAGAAATCTGAACAAAGGGATGAAGTGCATGTGGTTAGTTAGATACAATACTAACTATTATGGACCCAAAAATTAAAAAGGGTACCAAACACGTTATCTTTTCAGGATAAAGGATCAAACAAGTCAAAATGGTTTATTGATAGCGGCTGCTCAAGGCACATGACCGGTGATCCTTCCTTGTTCATAAAGCTGAAATCAAAATCAAGTGGAAAGGTAACATTTGGTGATGATGTGAAAGCTAAGACAATTGGAATAGGTGATGTTGGTAAGGATGGTGAAACTTTTGTTCATAATGTGCTCTTGGTTGATAACTTAGGTTATAACTTGCTTAGTGTTAGTCAACTGTGTGATAAAGACTTGTATGTGTTATTTAAAAAGCATGAATGCATTGTACTTGATTCCAAATATAATGTTGTGTTCAAAGGTAAGAGGTTTAATGACATATATATTGTGATTCTTGATAAAGTTGATTCTTCTAGCTTAAAATGTCTTAAAGCTTCAAATGAAGATTCTTGGTTGTGGCATAGAAGACTTTGTCATTTTAACATGGATTTACTAAAGGAAATTTCGAAAAAGGAGTTGGTTAGAGGCTTGCCAAAAATTAGTTTTGATAAGGACAAAATATGTGATGCATGTCAATTTGGGAAGCAAACTAAAATTTCTTTTAAACCAAAAATGTGTGTATCTACTTCAAAACCTTTCGAACTCTTGCATCTTGATTTATTTGGTCCCACTCAAATCACTAGCTTGGGAGGTAAAAAATATTGTTTTGTAATTGTTGATGATTATTCCAGATACACTTGGGTGATATTTCTTGCTCATAAAGATGATGCCTTCAAGAATTTTACTTCAATGTTTGCTAAAGTGCAAAATCTGCTTGGGTTAAAAATTGTTAGGATTAGAAGTGATAATGGGACGGAATTCAAGTATTGTGGTTTTCCAGAATTTTGTGATCATAATGGTATAACACATGAGTTTTCTATTGCAAGGACTCCACAGCAAAATGGTGTTGTAGAAAGGAAAAACAGGACTCTCCAAGAGGCTGCTAGAACTATGTTGAATGAATGTAGGTTGCCTAAATATCTTTGGGCGGAAGCGGTAAACACTGCATGTTATGTGATGAATAGAATACTCTTGAGACCTATTTTAAAGAAAACTCCTTATGAGCTGATTTTTGATAAGAAACCTACGGTTGGTTATTTCAAAGTATTTGGTTGTCTGTGTGATCATATTTGGTTGTAAATGTTTTATTTTGAATCTAAAGGAACATCTTGGTAAGTTTGACAAAAAATCTGATGAAGGAATATTTTTGGGGTATTGTGAGAATAAAAGAGGATATAGAGTTTTTAATAGAAGGACACTTGTGATTGAAGAAGCTATACATATAACATTTGATGAAGCCAATGATGATAATTCCAAAAGTTTGTGTGAGGATGATGATGTAGGTGTTCGAGAAGGAATGGAAAAGCTATCAATTGGAAATGAAGGAAGTTCTGAACCAGCAGCAACTGAAATGGAAAATGAAGTTCATAATGATCAAGAAGAGGAAGATGAAGACAAAAATGATGATCCACTCAATGATCTTCCCAAGGCTTGGAAATTCAACCAAAATCATCCAAAAGAGCTTATAATTGGTGATCCATCCGAGAAGGTAAACACTCGTTCCTCATCTAGAAAATTGATTGATAATTTTGCTTTAGTTTCTCTTTTTGAACCCAAAAATATCAATGATGCTTTAAAGGATGAAAATTGGATTTTGGCTATGCAAGAGGAACTTAATCAATTTGAGAGAAATGAAGTTTGGACACTTGTTGATAGACCTCAAAATCAACCTATCATTGGCACAAAGTGGATTTTTAGAAATAAGTTGGATGATAAAGGTGTTGTTGTAAGAAATAAAGCCAGATTAGTTGCTAAAGGATATGCACAAGAAGAAGGAATAGATTTTGATGAAACATTTGCTCCCGTAGCAAGATTAGAATCTATTAGAATGCTTCTTGCTTTTGCTTGCTTCAAAGGTTTCAAATTGTTTCAAATGGATGTTAAAAGTGCCTTTTTAAATGGTTTTATTGATCAAGAAGTGTATGTGGATCAACCCCCAGGTTTTGAAAATACAAAATTTCCAAGTCATGTGTTTAAACTTTCTAAAACTTTATATGGTTTAAAACAGGCTCCAAGAGCTTGGTATGAAAGATTAAGTGGGTTCTTGATTGAAAAAGGTTTCAAAAGAGGTATTGTGGACACCACACTTTTTACTAAGCATGTGTTGAATGACCTTCTCATTGTGCAAATATATGTTGATGATATTATCTTTGGTGCTACTAATGAGTATCTATGTAAGGAGTTTTCCACCACTATGCAAAATGAATTTGAAATGAGTATGATGGGAGAATTAAATTTCTTCCTTGGACTTCAAATACATCAAACTCTTGAGGGAATCTTTATCAATCAAGCAAAGTATACCAAGGAATTACTGAAAAGGTTTGGCATGGAGGACTCAAAGCAAGTTGGAACTCCAATGTGCACTTCTACAAAGCTTGACAAAGATGAAGAAGGTAATCATGTGGATGAAAAGCATTATAGAGGTATGATCGGAAGGTTACTCTATTTAACTGCAAGTAGACCTGATATTATGTTTGCAGTTTGCTTGTGTGCTAGATTTCAATCGTGTCCAAAAGAATCACATTTGAATGCTGTAAAAAGAATTTTTAGGTATTTGAAAGGTACATTAGACTATGGTCTTTGGTATGCTAAATCCAGTGAGTTTGCACTATATGGTTATTCGGATGCTGATTTTGGAGGGTGTCGTGTAGATAGAAAGAGTACTAGTGGATCTTGTCACTTTCTTGGAAATTCTTTAGTCTCTTGGTTTAGCAAGAAACAAAATGCAATCTCATTGTCTACAACCGAAGCAGAATATATTGCCGCTAGTGCATGTTGTGCTCAACTTTTATGGATGAAGCATACCCTGAATGACTATGGATTGTTGTATGACTGCATGCCTGTATTCTGTGATAATACTAGTGCTATAAATTTGACCAAAAATCCTATTCAGCATTCTAGGACAAAGCATATTGAAATAAAGCACCACTTTATTCGTGATCTTGTTCAAAAAGGTGAAATTTGTGTAAATTATGTTAGTTCTAAAGATCAATTTGCTGATATTTTTACAAAAGCTTTGCCATTAGATCAATTCACTCATCTAAAATCAAAATTAGGAATGTTCGAAAAGTCATCATAAATTTTTCATTGCCTTCGGACGTCCGAAAGAGGATGAACGGACGTCCGATGATGTTCTTCAGCCATTTTCCAGATTGCACCTGTTCGGACGCAGCTGTCGGACGCACAACTTCGTTCGGCCGTCCGACAGTGCAACGGCTCATTTTTTAAAATAACTTTCTTCCTTATTTGCTTCAGTCTCTTCCTATTCTATCTCCTCTCGGACGAAAACCCTCTCTTCTCTCACTCTCAAATTCGTACCATTCTGTAGCTACCATTCCCAAATTGACTCAACCAAAACATTTCCCCATCGTTTGCGTTTCATTTCTCATGATCATTTCACCAAACTGAGTAACACTTCGCAAATCCCCAAATTTTCCTCACAACCCTACTCTTGCATAACCGCTCTGTCAAATCTCGTTCAAGGTGTTTTTGTCCCAAAATTTCTGTGCGATTCACTTCCCTACTGTTGTGTGCATCATTTGCATCCTCCATTCCACACATTTAGAACAATGGTGAATCTAAGGGGAGGAAAAGTTACTGCCGGACGCAAGCATCCACTCAGGGATGAGGATGAGAATCTTCCTACTGTCAAACGGACATCCAAACGCTTCAAAAGGGGAGCTATCAAGGGTCAAATGTCACGACCTACTCCACAACCCACTTCTCAACCAGAATCTGGACAGGGGACCTCTTCTCAACCGCCTCCTAAATCAGTCCCTCTCCCTCCATTCTTTGATGATGCTGCGAAAGACAAATACGCCTGGATATCTCAGAAGGGTGTCATCCCTCAAAGAACTGTAAACCCCTCTGAATTTCGTTCCATAGGTTTAGAATCCATTCTAAGTCTATTTGATTTCCAGAAATGGTCGCATCTCATTTCCATGCCCAATGTCTACTATCCTGATATGCTGCATCAATTTTTTGCTAACCTTAGGAAAGGAACTGACCAAACTGAGATCATGTCTAGGGTAAATGGGGTAGACCTAATCTTTGATTCTGATACTGTGAATTCCATTTTAAAGACTACCATTGAACGTTTGTGCAAAGATAAGGTTGCTAATTTCTTTTCTTATGAAGAGCTTCCTACTGCTGCAAATCATTTTGATGGGACAAAAATGTTAACTTATTTCAAAAGAAGTTTTTCTTCACCTGCTGATGCTAAGTTGAATGATTTGGCTCCTGTGAATTTGATTGCCTTTTCTATCATTTCAAACTTGCTTGTGCCCACTGATGGCCATAGAACTGATGCAAACAAAATGGAGCTGTATCTTTTTTACTGTTTTCGAGAAAAAATTCGGATTGATTTTGGCTTTGTCATGTGCAAGTTTTTACTTCGCTATGCTACTGACTCTCGAAGAAAACTATCCTATGGGAAGTTTCTTCAAAAGATTTTTGAATTTTACAAAGTTCCAATTCTAGGTGTTTGTCCCAAAGAAGCATCTTCTTATGCTTTTACCAGAGCATATTTTGAAAGGAAAAATCTTATTTTTAAAGATAATCTGTGGGCATATAAGGGGGCATCATCTAGTGAACAAAGATCTAAGACTGTACATGATTCTTCACCCATTTCACTCACTCCCATTCACCCTAGAAAGTCTACCACTAAAGCATCTTCCTCTTCCAGTAATGAGGTAATTGAGCTTCTTCATGAACTCAAACAGCATGTTCTTCTTCTAGAACATGGCCTAATGCTCACCATGTCTTCTGAGCAACAAGCTGCCTTTCTTGATAAAAAGAACCTTCTTTTTCCTCCACCTGTGGTTGAGGAAGTCTCACATGACAAAGAACCTCGAACCACTGATCCAGGTTCATCAGTTCCAGATCCGAATCCATCAACTCCTGTGACTCCTCATGGCCCTTCCACATCAGACAAAGGCAAGGCACCAATTGAAGAAGCTACTGAAGATGATGAAGAAACTGATGAGGAAGACCTCTCTCAATATCAGCTCTCTCGGAGGACTCCTGGATCCACTTAGTTCATCATTTAGGACATTTGCATTCTGTTTGTCTCTTTTATGTGTTTGTGGTATTCAACAATGAATATTTATTGTAATGGATATTTTAAGTTTCTTTTGGTATGATCTGGTGGATGTTTAAGTACTGTTTTGATGAATGTCTAAATATTTTGATGAATGATTGTCTATTCTGCTTGTGTGAATGTAATGAATTTGTAGATTGTATGATTGTCTATTGAATATGATTGTCTATTTTAAGTACTGTTTTGATGGATGTGTTGGATGGTGTCACCAGGATGTTGATTTGTGAACTTGTGTAAATTTGTGACTGTGTGGATGACAAAAAGGGATGTTGATGTTGATGTGATTGGTTGCCCCTTTGTGATGACAAAAAGGGGGAGATGGTATAATGATTGGATTGAGTGATGATTGGTGATTGATGAATGATTGGATTGAGTGATGATTGGTGATTGATGATTAGTGATGTTAGGATATGTTGGATTGATTGTTTAAATTTGGATTGGCTGATATGCTTAATTGTTTAATGTTTAATTGTTTAACTCGGATGGGCAGCCAAGTGAGGGGGAGGTTTTCAAAATTTTTAAATTTTAGGATTCACTAAGACAGGGGGAGTTTTCATTTCAATCATCAATTTCATTTCAAACTTTTGTTTTGTCATCATCAAAAAGGGGGAGAATGTTATTCTTGGTTTTGATGATCACAAAAGTTTGTTTATACAGACCAAGAAAGTGAACACTTTGATCAGGTCTGTTGGAACAAAGAAAGCATATGTTCGTTTATCTCCTGACTACGTTGCTTTGGATGTGGCAAACAAGATTGGAATAATATGAATGAATTTAGTCATTGTTTTGTTTTCGATCAAAGATATTGTCTTTTAAGTATGTCTAGTTTGTCATTCTTGGTACTTTGAAATATTTGTCTAACCTTCCTCAAATACAAGTGTTTTTTGTCTATCCAAGAATCAGGTTCAAATATGTCATGAAATGTAAATCAACCAAAATGAGAAGCAAAAACAGGACAATCAGGTCGGACGGCCGAAAGGAAACTGTCGGACGTCCGAAAAGATAAAGAACATCAGGAAGGAAGCACCGTCGGACGCTCACATGGAAGCATCGGACGTCCGGAAGGATCGGACGCTTGCCATCGGACGCTAATCAACCGCATCGGACGTCCGAAAAATTCCAAGATAACTTGCTAGCTCTCGGCCCAAGGTCGGACGCTGTGCTGTCGGATGACAAAGAACTTATCGGACGTCCGAACCTCAACTTGGCTATCATCGGACGATTGGTTCGGACGATGATTCGATCGTCGGACGTCCGACAGCCCCAACGGCTAGTTGACTCTTCAGCTGCCTTCTATCCGTTGGAAGCATTGATGAATCCCATTTCTGGATCCCTTTAAAATAAAACTGGTCTGAACGAAATAGGGACTTTTGCTCACTTTGTTTACAAGTTCTCAAGAGATATTTTAGCTAGAAAATAGTCTTCAAAGCAGATTTGTATTAAAGTGGTGTGAATTTCTGTTGAGCATTTCTTTTGTGGTTGAAAGGATCTTTAGTGTAGCTTTGTTGAGGGTTTTCTGAGTGATTGTAAAACTTCCTAACTTGACTAAGTAAGGCTTAGGGCAAGGAGGAAGAGCTCCCTCCATTGTACATCTAGTTGATCTTCGTTCATCAAAGAGAAGTTGCTCTTCCTAGTGTTTGGTTTTCAAGTTTGGGTAAAGCTTGGTAGACACTTGGTTTGTTTCTCTATTTTATATTTCTGTTTAATAAAATCTTCATTGCTTATCTATACTTGCTTCTCTGATTAATATTGCTATTGTCTTCTAATCTACTTGGTTGATCATTACTAAAAAGGAAGGTAAATTTTCATTAAAGAAAAAGTGCATAAACTTGGTTAAGATTTTAATCAACCAATTCACCCCCCCCTCTTGGTTGTCTGTGGGACTTACATATAGTTCAAGTAAAAGAGCTGCTCAAAGTAAGTTTTTCTTCTCTAATGGTTATTTATACTACTTAGATAAGTTTTGCATTCCTAGTGGATCCATTCATGATTTGCTTATTAGAGAATCACATTGTGGAGGTTTAATGGGTTATATCAGTATGGCATGAAATGCTTGCTATTTGCTTGCTATTTCGTAGGAACATTTTTATTGGCCATGCATGAAATGTAATATGGAAAAATTGGTGGAGCGATGTGTTACATGTAGGAAAGCTAAGTCCAAGGTGCAACAGTATGATTTTTTACACTCTTAGCCATCCTTAATGCACCCTAGGCTGATCTTTCCATAGGTTTCATTTTTAGATTACCTAGATCAAAGAGAGATAATGATTTTATCTATGTGGTTATCAATCATTTTTCTTTGATGGCACATTTTATTACATATCACAAAATTGATAATGCATTTCATGTAACTGATTTGTTTGTTAAAGAAATCATTAGATTGCATGGTACGCCTAGAACCATTGTGTCTGACAAGAAAATTAAGTTTTGTAAGGATCGAAGACAACCTAAGAGAGGGTGAATTAAGTAGTTTAAAATTTTGGCCAAGTTGTGAGTCACTTTTTGAGTGCTTGCTCTCTTTTTCTAAAAGACCACACAATGAAGCAATTGATGAGAAAGCACAAGTGCTTGTGACTAGAAGAGATGAGCAATTTATATATCAAGATAGTAAGTAAAAGAGATAGAGTATCAAACCAAGTACCAAACTCCTCTTGAGTTTGAATATCACTTTATAGAGTAAGCTTCCTCAAGCTGATCAACTTACAACCAATCTTTTGTGTACAAAGCAAGGATCACTTCCATCTTGCCCCAAACTATACTTGGTCAAGCAAGGAAGTTTTACTATCACTCGGATAACCCTCACAAATCTACACTATTGAAGTAATTGAATCACAATAGAAAAACTTATCAAAAATTACACAACTAAGAGTACAAATCTTCTTTGAAGAGTATTTTCACACTAAAATCACTATAGATCTCATGTAGTCTCAATGTGTAAAGTTGCTTTGAAGTGGTTGACTTTGTTCTATTTATATGGGACCAAAAAATTCTTCAATTAATGCTTCCAACAGATAGAAGGCAGCTCAAGAGTTAACTAGTTATTGGTAGTGTCGGACGTCTGGTAGACCAACTTCTTGCATCCGAACGTAGGCAGTGAGGTCATGAAATTTTCTTGAATTATTTCGGACGTCCAGTACCTTCAATGTATGCGTTCGAAGGTAGGAGGTGAAATTGAAAATTCTTCTTCAATTCTTTTCGGACGACCGGTGCCTCCAAGGCTTTGCGTCCGAAGTATCGCAACGCTTGTCGGACATCCGGTGCTCTAATGATGTGCGTCCGATCGAGGTCAGTGAGCTTAGAGGGAATGACTCAATATCTTCGGGCGTTTGAAAGTGAAGTTCTTTATGCGTCCGAAGTTGTGCAAAGATTGTCGGACGTCCGATCCAGTTTTCTTGTGCGTCCGACAGCAACTTCAGCATCCTTTGTGCTTAATTTTTGAACCTGTTTTGCTCCATTTCTGAAAGGGTCTATTGAGAGAACATTAGTAACATTCATTTGTTTTGTAATCATCAGAAGCTATGGATTGAGATAAACAATCTCTCCCTTTTTGATGATTACAAAATAATGGATTGAGCAAGATAATTGGGGCACAACTCCCCCTTACTTGACGTATCCAAGGAGTGGATACTAATAATGTCCTCTCACATATAGATTACTGGACACTCCCCCTGAGTGAACACTTCCCCTTAGAATGACTCCCCCTCACGTATAGATTATATCCAATTCTCCCCCTTTTTGTCATCATTGAATCAACCAGAATCCAGTATCCGATGCACATCATTAATATTTCCAGCAATATTAGAAGCCAAAACCATCAACAATTATCAGCAAAACCAGAGGCCAAAACACAGCATCATCAATCATTCATCCAGTCAATATCAGAGAGGTCAGACTGAGTTAAGCAACATTCATCCAAAAATCAGGGATAATTCACAAAAGCAACATTCATTCGAAACATAAAAGATAACCAAATAGTTTTACAAACCAACAGAAGAAGGGAAATAGAATTCTTAATACAGAACACACAAAATGTTTAAAATGAAAGAGATGCCAAAAGCCTATTATAAATTACCATCGTAGTCATGAAGTGCATGTGCCTAGAAGTGCCTAAATGATAATTTTGGACAATCCAGACCTCCTCCTTGCTAGGCGAAACTGAGCAAGATCCACTTCTTCCTCTTTAGTGTCCTCATCATCATCCTCTTCAGTTTCTTCTTCAATTGTTGGAGCCTTTCCCTTGTCCTGTGGCTGAGAACTGGAGGCACGGTACTCTGGAGTAGTTTCAGTAGTTGGTTCAGTTCTATGCTCCTTTTGGTGTGCATTCTCATTGTCTTGAGGAATGCGAGGCCCAAGCAGATTCCTTTTATCAATGAAGTGGCTTGTTGTTCGGATGACATGACCATCATCAGACCATTTTCAAGAAGTAGGATGTGTTGTTGGAGCTCCTCAAGCAAAGAAATGATCTCAGAATTGGATGAAGACGATTTAGTGGCTGACTTTCTAGGATGGATAGTAAAGGGTGAGACAAATATGGACTGATCTCGAGGAGTCCTAGGGGTAACAGGAGTTTCATAAAAATTCTTCCTCCTCGACTCCGAAACAATTTCCTTATAGCGCCTATGACCCTTAAAAAATTTCAATTTTTTTCTTTCAAAATAAGCCTTGGAGAAAACAGTTGATGCACTTTCTTTTGGTGATTTTTCAGTAAAGGAAATTTCAAGATGAACAAAGATAGGAGTCAAAATTTTCATAGGAAAGTTTCCTACGGCTATCAGTGCTAATTTTGAGTAAGAATTTGCACATAACAAAGCAAAATCAATTCTGATTTTTTCAAGAAAGCAATAGAGCAGGTAAAGCTCCATTTTGTTGGTAACAGTCCTATGACCATCAGTAGGGACCAACAGATTCGAAATTATGGAAAAGATGATCAAGTTTTGAGAATTGAGATCCTCCAATCTTGCCTCAACAAGAGTATTAAAATGAGTTTGAAAATAAGTCGTCAATTTAGCAATATGAAAATGATAATATACAGAAGGAAATTCTTTGTATGAAAAGAAGTTTACAATTTTTCCTTTAAAACCATCTTCAATTTTAGTTTTCAGAATAGTGTTGACAATGTCAGGGTTCAACTTTATGTTAACAAAATTGACACGTGAAACTATATTAGTGTGTGATCTACCCTTCCTAAGATTGGCAAAGAATTGATGAAGCATGTGAGGACCCGTAATTTTCTTAATTTCTAGGTTTTAATTTCTTTTAATTACACGTTTTTCCCCCTTTTCTTTATTCGAAAAATTGTGCAAATAAATTTTATGAGTAAATATAGTTTTTAAATGATTTTTCTAGTATCGAATAATTTTTGAGAAATTAAGAGTATATATCGGACGTGGGACCCGCTAGTGCGGAAAGTTCGAAAAAATTGGGCCAGTTCGGTTCAGTTTTAGATACTGGGTTTAATTTACCGGGTGTTATGAGATATTTAGAGGTTGCCAAGTGGATAGGTGTGAGAGAGACAAAAAGTTAGGTATACAATTAATGAAAGTGACATGTGTCACTTAGAGATTCATTCTTACCTTTTGACCTTTTTACCACTATTCATGCCTTTACCATTTAAACCAAAAATTGACCAAAATTATCCCCAAATTGAAGCTTCTTGGCCGACTCTCTCTCTCAAGAAAACAAGGGAAGAAAACTCTCCACAATCTTGTATTCAATCTTGCCCAATCTCTCAATTAAACGGATTAATCTTCCAATTACTCCATAAAACCTCTTAGTTTGGTGGAGTTAAGCTTGGTTGTGAAGTTGTTTGGAAGGCTAAGGTATTGAAATGCTTCCTTTCTTGTCTTATAAGGTGAGTTGTGAAAAAAATCACTCTCCTCCCTCTAATGATGCTTAAATCATGACTAGTGGTGGTATGGGATGCAATTTTATAGATTAAATCTTGATTTTTGGTTGAATTGATGAAGTTTTCTAATTATTGGGAATTTTTCTGTTTTCATATGAATATGATTGTGTGGCTATGTATGATGTTTGGAAATGGTATTTAAGGCATCTAGGAGGTGGAAAAAGTGGATAATTGCAAGCAATTTCTGTTTGGAAGAAAAATTGGAAAGTTAGGGTTTCAATGTTCTTCATTCTGCCCGGTTTTATATCTCCTAGTTAGAGGCCGAATTAGCCTTGGCTTAAAACATAAAAGTTGTAGGGAATGATATTATAGAGATGCCTACAAAATTTCAGGTCAATTGAAGTAGCGTAGCCGGTGAAAAGACCAAAATACCCTTGCTGCCCTGGTTTTACCCGAACTTGAGAATTGCTTCTGTAATTGGTTATTTTGGTTAGGAATGCTTTAGAATTGGTTGTTGAGGTCTTCTGATGAAATGTAGCCCTGTTTCTAAGCTTTCGGATGGCTTTAGAATTACAGGATTTGGACTTAGGTAGCTTGTTTTATGATGTTTACACCAGAATGCGTTTTGTGAATCTGTTTTTCCGGTTCTGGTGTAGTATCTTGCAATTTTGACCTTGTTACACTCGAAACTGGACAGAGTTGCCTTCTAGAACATTGTAACCCTATCTCTTAGCTTCGAAACGGTGGGTCTTGAACCTTCGTCCGATAATCGTAGTGCCTTTGGTGCCATTACTGCAAAATGAGGTCAAAAATTGTTTTTTCAGGGCTAAAGCTAATTCCATTTCCGGATTTTTCTGGTTTCCTCTAATGCTTGTATATGCTTATGGAACCCTATTGGGGTCGTATTTGGCATTGGTTTATGACTTGTAAGCGAGTCTTATTGTATTTATTTGAATAGTTTTAGGGCTTGACTTTTGTTCCCGGTCATTTTCCTAGCTAAATTTTGTACTTGAATGACTATTAAGCCTAGTGAACGGCTTTTGGAAATGAGATTATTTTTGTACGAGATGTTGGGACTGATTTAGGAAATAATGAAGCCATGACGGCTGGAAAAGTAAGCAAATTTAGGGGAAATGCTGTCCAAATTTCTAGGCCGTTTAGTCTCTTTAGGTTTGAGTTGCCTTTTGAAAGAGATGAAGGGCTTTTGGGTCATTCAAACCCTAGGTCCTCCCGTTACTTTTGTTTCCAAAAACATCATGTTTGGCACCCTTGCATTAGTAATTATTTGGCGAGGCATACGACTAGCGGTCGAGCCTCACTTATACATTCTGTTTACTCGATTTTGGATGTGAAATCTTCAATTGTTTTACTTTGGTTCGTTTAGGGTTTCTTGGCGATTAAAGCCAGTTTGAAGTGAAACCTTTTGGAAGTATCCGTACTTGGACCGGTGAGTGTACCACTCCCCTCAATTGCTGTTTAACTTTATTTCTGCCCTGCAATCTGTGATTTCAATGACTGCATTATCTGTTTATTTTGTTTGAGACGAGAGTGTACTTTATCACTCGTTCTCTTATCTGTTCATATGCCAATTTCGGTGCGAATCTAGATTTGTATCTGTATCTGTTATCTGTATCTGTATCTGTTCGGACGTCGTTTGGAAACTTGTATCCAACGACCTTTCTGTGACCTCTGAGCTCAAATCCTGTGGCGACGTTACTCGAGTCGAGCCGGCAAGGGCCTGGTCGATTAGATAACAAATCACGGTAGTCTGTTTTGGGATCTTTGGGTATTGAGACCCTTGATTCCGGGTATACTCGAGTATTACCATTTCTGATCTGATTGGAGTTCGGGCCCGGTAGGGGTATGTGAGGTGGAAGGAATCGGAGAAAGTGGAGTCTACCGTATTGGATACTCCTTTAACGTTGACGGAGTGTCAACGATTATTTCGATCAAGCTTCGGTGACGCAATTGGGAATTTGGCTCCTGAGAGCCACCTGTATCCTTTCTATTTGAATCATTGGTTTCTTTACTTTACGTCTGGCAGGTGTACCTGATTTGTTAAATGTGAAATGCCATGATTTTCTGCTATATGTCCGGTACCTCATTGCGCGCAAGCTCACTCCTTTTTGTTCTTTTGGTTTTCCTTACAGGAATATAAACACTCTTGGGATTGGATTGGATAGTTGATTGCCAAGTTGAGCTAGAGTAGATATCTTTTGTATTGCTCATCGAATGAAACCCTAATGTCTATTGGGTTCATTTCTTTTGATTTGGCAAAATCGTACATGTATCAACTTTTGAATAACTTTTGTATGCCACTTTGGATTGTATATGCGTAATTCCAACATGTAAATATTTGCTTGATGGTCGGTTGGGTTTTGACGTGTCAGTTACTATTCATGGCCGACTCCGGTTTCATTTTTCTTTATTTGGACATTTTGACTTGTTTACGAGCGTTAGTATATTCCGAAACGTCTTGGATCGATGTGAACTGAACCATTAGTTCTGGCGAGAGTTGGGCGGGCAGTTCGCTAACCCCTTTGATTCGCCCTAGGGGAAAGTGGGGCTGTCACAAAGCATGTCAAGATAGTATGTGTTTGAAATGGTCAGAAGATGAACCCATTTTTTGAATTAAAAAAACTTAAGAATTGGTTCAAGGTCAAGCTTACGAAATTCGTATGGGATGATAGTCCTTTGAGTGATGAAGCCTTTCTACGAGATCCATTCGAATCTCTCCCTGGCATCATCATCAACGAACTTGGGTAAGGGGATAGGTTCCTCTGCAGTTTGAGTCTCAGGTTGCTCCCTGGCAACTCGTTTCTTCTTTGCACTATGTTGAGCAACAGGTTCATCAGTCTGTCCACCAGATTTTGTTCTTGGTGACTTTCTGATGGAAGACTTAGGGGCTTGCTGATTTTCATCATTTTACTCAGTAGAGGGATCAGCAGTTTGCTTTTCCTTAGTTTGAGTAGTCCCTTTCCTTTTAGCGGATATTTTTCCCTTTTTACTAAGAGATTCCATCACTTTTCTAGGCGATTTCGTGACTGATGCATCAGCATTAATGGGCTACTCCAGTTCCTCTTCACTATCACTGACTGGAGGCAATGTAATGGCCTGTTCCTCGATTTGCTCAGTAGTTTGTCGCTCCTCTGAATGTTTCTTTTGGGCCGAACCTTTCCCTTTTCCACCATGTTTTTTTGTTCCTCTCTTTGGAGATTTAGTTCTATGTCTTCATCCCTTAACCTAAACCTTGTGGTGCATCCGGCACTGACAGACCCTCCTCTAGTTTTCATCATGATGCAATGCAAGATGATGTGGTTGCATAGTATGATGCGAGTGTGTAATAAAATGAACTATGAGTACAGATGAACTATAATGACTACTTGAATCGACCACAAATAGTGAAAATTGAGTGGTTAGGATTTCGAGTGAGAATTGGGACTTGTGGGGTAGTTGACAGTTGGAGGAAGTTATGATGGGTAATGAATAGGCAATAGGAATGTAATGGGGTTTAGCAACTCAATTTCTTGGAACTTGATCACAGATGAGATGAATTTTGAATTTTGAAAGTGGGAGAATATGAAGAGTTGCGTTCGATATAGTGGATGAGAGTGAAACAAATGAGGAAGAAAACTGCTTTATAATATTTTTCTTTCGAGTATCGGACGGCCGAACGAAGTGGGGCGTCCGACACAACCGTCTGAACCAGAACTTTCTGAAAAAAATGATAAAGAACACCATCAGACATCCGTTCTAACACATTGAACGTCCGATAAGGTGTGACCAGAAAATTTTTAGAATATTTTTTCTGAAACGCTCAATTTTGTTCTCAAAGACACAAATTGATCCAGTGGTAAGGTTTTTGTGAGAATATCAACAATTTGATCTTTTGAACAGACATATTAAACATAAATTTCACCCTTATGGACAAGATCGCTAATGAAATGATGCTTTATGTCTATGTGTTTTATCCTAGAATGTTGAATGGGATATTTTATCAAATTTATGGCACTAGTGTTATCACAGTACATAGGCACACAATCATACATTAATTCAAAATCATTCAATGTGTTTTTTATTCACAATAATTGAGCACAACAAGCTCCGACGGCAACATATTCCGCTTCGGTTGTAGACAACGAAATAATATTTTGTTTCTTGCAAAACCAAGATACTAGACAATTTCTAAGAAAGTTACATATACCTGTTGTACTCTTTCTATCTATCCTACAACCACTAAAATCAGCATCTGATGTGACGGCCCACTTCTCCCTAAGGCGGACCAGAGGGTTGGCGGGTCGCCTGCCAAGCTCTCGCCAGGACTTACGCAAGGAAACTGGCTAAACCCTTCCGACGTATAACTTAAACCATTACAAAAATTCGTCACCGAACAAGCCAAACCTTTAAACGACCAGAATACTAAGAACACATTAACTTCAGAGATAACATTGCCATTGGACGACTGAACATTCACTCTTAAATATGCCTCCAATCATCTTAAACATAACTACGTTTATACATTACAAACCATAAAGTGAAATCATAAAGTTCAAAAACATCCATACAAGTCAAACAAAATTCAGGGTTTGCACTTTTCCAACTTCAAATGGCAACCCTAGACGAAAGATACATAGTCCGATTCAAAACGACATTCATAAAAGTAAAGGCAGATTTCAGGTTCCTCAAGTGCCAGAACCTGTTCAAGAAAACAAGTAACGTGGGGTGAGCTAAAACTCAGTGGTGCCCCAAACATGCAATCATATAAAACAAACAGCAAATAATAACTCCAACTTAAATTCAGCAAGTCGAAAAGCGTATAACAGCACATAGTAGGATACAGGGGCTCTCAGGAGCCATTTTCCACGAACTTGATCAAAATTAACCGCAGTTGACTCTCCGTCAACTCTCACTATCTAAAGTCGATGTAGATTCAATTTTTTTTTCTTAACACGCTCCAACCAACTTACTCCCACCGGGCCCGTCCTTCTCACGAAAGGGTTTGGTATTACTCGAGTATACCTCATTAAAGCCTAGTCGAGAGATTCACCCAGCGACGTCACAACAAGTGGTTATCAAGTCAGGATAAGAGGCCCTCCCACCCTAAGGTGTGGTACATTCCCCTGCCTGGTAATTGAGTTGACGAGTCAACACTCCAGTCAACAATTGCAAGGTTTTGGTACTTGAGTTAGGATAAGAGGCCCTCCCACCCTCAGTACTTAACTAGTGCAAGCAAGATCTCGAGAAAACATTTCAAGTAAATCACCACTCGAGAGGCTAGTGAGATAAAGTACACACTGCACACTTCAATGGATCAGGAAAACCATATTCCAATTATCACATAACAGTCAAGAAAGCACTTTAACAAGTTAATCATAGAACAAGCATGGACACTCACCAAAAGTCAAGCTGGGAATCGAAGTCCACGTCCTCGCTAAACCCTAAAAGACCAAGTTTTAAAACTATAAGTTTTACTATACAAGTTTTTTATTTATATATAAAATATTATCTGGTATATAACAAGTTTATTTTCTCGAAACAACTCAACAATTCTCTTAGAATTAAAACTAGTAAATGTGATAAAATATTTCGTATGATTTCTTTAAAGATACTTTTCTTTCTAGAGGTGCAACTAGAACTAATTTACTTCAAATAAGTTTTCTTGCCGAACAAGTTTTCTATGCTTTTCATTTAAAGTTATTAAAATCTCGTGCTTTTGGCAATTTTCCTCTAAACAACTAGTCAGGGACAATTTTACGAAAAATTTAGAGTTTGGAAGTTAATGCAATTCTTTCCTAAAAGTAATAAAGCTAGTTTAAGCAAAGGAAAGAATTAACCAGTTAGCAAGGTTTTAAAAGTCCCGACACTTGAATTTTAGCATTATCGTACTATACTCAATTTCTATAGCTTGATACTAGGACAAAATATTTCAACAAAACTTGGTCAAAAAGTGCTCGAATTCAAAGGACCAAAACGGACTTCACGATTCCAATTCATTTGTACATTATATTCCAATTTGCCAATATAGCAAAAATCACAATTCAAACATCAATTTCACTAGGGTTTCATCAATCATTAGCCTAGGTCTCAACAAGTTCAATTCTAATCAAAATTAAACAAAGGAAGTCCAAGACATCAAAACAATTCCAAACCACAAGTCATGGACTTTCCAAGTGCATTTCGGCCAAATCACTTAAACGATTCCACCAAAAATTTAATTCTTGCAAAAATTACCCAAATGACCAAGAGCTTCATCAATCATTAGCTCTCGGCATCAAACAATGACTCTTTGCAACACATCAACCAGAAACTTTACCCAAAACATAGAGAAAAGTCACGGCCAGCTTAACTCACAATTAAGTCTAGAAATTCAGAATTTTTTTTCTTCTTTTTTTTTTTTACGGCTCAACCAGCATCATGCATGACCAAATAATTAGTTAACTATCAGATTGAATCCAAAGTCAGGTTCGGACATCACCAAAAGTCATCAACCAACCAAAAATTCATCCAAGTCTTCTCGGTTGGCTTGCATGTAAGCGGATTCTATAACCCTTCGATTTTTTTGCCTAATCAAGGCTGATTAACCTCATGCAAAGCTTAATCATCCAGTTTTTAGTTAGCTAAACACACATCTAGGCTCAGATTATCTCAAATTAACAAATTAAAGCTGCATTTTCCAGCTCAAACTCTCGGCAATCCAAATTCCCTCAAAATCAGATTCTTCCTATGTCTTAATTCTTCATCCAACCGCACAACCATCACATGCATGCTCATAAACAACATCATCTACCTATAATTAACTAGTCTAGGTCCAGAATTTACCTCAACTTGAAGCTCAACTCACGCAACTAGTAGCAGAAATTTTTCCCTCCTCTCGGCTTGCTAAGGAGCTCGGGTATGGCTGGCTGAACTCGATTTGTTCAGGCTGTGGTGTTGGTGGTTGAGGTTGAGCATAGCTGGTTGAAGATGAAGAAGGAAATGGATAGCTTGGCAGTGGTGGAGGAGGTGAAGACGGATAGCTCGCACACCACCTCTTGCTCTCTCTCTTTCTCTCGGACAGTTCAGAAATGCAGCTCACCGACTCACTCTCTCTCCCTTGCTCAAGCTTACAAGCGAACTGGTGAAAGTGATGGCTCTCGGTCCTCTTCACCAGCTCACGGATGGAATGGAGATTGAACAGCAAGTCTCTCTTTTTTTTTCTAGCTTACGGACAGGAAGAAGAAAATATAAAGAGCTCGGCTCTCTCACTTCACTCTCGGTCAGTTCATGGCAGAATAAGCAAATGAAATGGAAGTGTTGTGGTGAGTTGTAGTTGATGTAGTGGGGAATGGAACCGGCAATATGGAAGGTTGAGTGTTGGTGTGGAGAGTGGAACCGGCAAGGATGGAAATGCTTGGATTTAAAGCTTGTCCGAGGAGGTTCCATGGTTGCATGGTTAATTTGAGATGGAGGAAGGCTAATTTGGTCTTTTAACATTTTGTCCGACCTTCAACTTAAGTCCTCATTCGTAAACTAATTGCAAAATTTTACCCTAAATGAAATTTGATAGCCTACCAGTATACTAATCTCACTAAAATTCAATTATCGAAATTTTTACGTCCTAAGTGTAATTATAAAGGGTTTTGATCTAAAATCGATTTCGTCTTAATTCTAGGTTCCCGTTGACACCTAATATTATTAACACTTAAAATTAGCTATCGGAACTCAAAGAATTAATATTAGAGCACTAAAATAATCTACATCAAGAAATATTAATTTAACTCGGCAAAAATCAAATAATTTAATATTTTGCACAATTAAGTTATTTGTAACATAAAAATTATTTTTACATACTTATTCAAGAACAAATTATAATAAAAGTTATTAAGAGTCTAAAATGCAAATGCAATATGTCTATATATATATATATACTTATATATTTTTCAAGGTTCTCACATCCTCCCCCCCTTAAATGAATTTTGTCCTCAAAATTCTCACCTTCTAAAGAAATAATTCGGGGTATTTTCTCTGCATATCTGCTTCTAGTTCCCAAGTTGCCTCCTCTACTCCATGATTTCTTCATAAAATCTTCACCAAAGGGATTTTCTTACTTCTCAATTCTTTCATTTCTTTTTCCAAAATTTTAACTGGTCCTTCCTCATAAGCTAGCGACTCATCCACCTCAATTTCTTCCAATTGTAACACATGGCTTGGGTCAGGGTGATATTTCTTGAGCATAGAAACATGAAATACATTGTGAACCTTGGCCTTGCTCGAAGGCAATCTCAACTGATACGCCACTTTACCGATTCGTTTCAAAATTTCAAAAGGTCCAACATAACTTGGCTTTAGCTTCTTACCCTTTTTGGACACTACTCCACCCTTCAAGGGTTTAACTCTTAGAAAAACTTTGTCTCCTACTTCAAACTGCAAATCTTTTCTCCTTGTGTCGGCGTAGCTCTTTTGTCGACTTTGGGCAGTTTGAAACCTTTCTCTAATTAGTTTCACTTTCTCATGAGTTTCTTCCAA
Source organism: Coffea arabica (assembly GCF_036785885.1). NCBI lineage: Eukaryota > Viridiplantae > Streptophyta > Magnoliopsida > Gentianales > Rubiaceae > Coffea > Coffea arabica. Next base: position 44,456,397 of record NC_092329.1, read on the forward strand.
CCAAGGTATAGCCGTTGGGTCTAAAATTTCCTTCTCTCCCACTTCATTCCAATGAATCGAAGATCGACACTTTCTTCCATACAATGCCTCGTAAGGGGCCATTTGAATTGAGGCGTGATAGCTGTTATTATAGGCAAATTCTACTAAGGTCATATACTGACTCCATTTACCTCCGAACTCCAATATACACGACCTCAGCATATCCTCCAAAGTCTGAATTGTCCTTTCTGACTGCCCGTCCTTTTGGGGATGATAAGCGGTACTAAACTTCAACTTGGTCCCCAATGTCTCTTGAAATTTTTGCCAAAAACGTGAGACAAACCTTGGATCACGATCAGACACAATGCTTATAGGAATACCATGCAATCTCATGATCTCTTCTGTGTACAACTTGACCAATTTTTCCAAAGAAAAGCTCATACTCATACGTAGAAAATGTGCGGACTTGGTAAGCCTGTCAACTATCACCCAAACCACATCAAATCCTTTTTGACTTCGAGGCAATCCCGTTACAAAATCCATGGTTATGTGTTCCCATTTCCATTCGGGAATTTCTAGTGGCTGCAATAAACCAGAAGGTTTCTAATGTTCAGCTTTTACTTGTTGGCATATCAAACATTTTTGCACAAATTTTGCCACGTCCATTTTCAAACCGTCCCACCAGTATAATTCTTTCACATCGTGATACATTTTGTTCACTCCTGAGTGTATAATATACATCGATGGATGTGATTCTTCTAGAATATCTTTCCTTAACCCATCATCAACTGGAACCACAATTCGATTCCGAAACCTTAACACTCCTTCAGACCCTAATTTAAAGTCTAAGGTTTCTCCTTTTTGCCTTTCCCCAACTTTTTCTGAATTATAGGGTCCATTTTCTGTGCCTCCTTAATACGCTCCAATAATGGTGACTTCAACGACAAGTTTCCAAATAAAATCTTCAATCTCTCCAAGTGAGGGTTCCAAATACTAACCTCTTCTAACATGTCCCATTCTTTTACCATTAACCCCGCTACTTGGGCCTTCCTACTTAGAGCGTCTGCTACCACGTTGGCTTTTCCTTGGTGGTAGTTGATAGAACAATCATAATCTTCTAAAAATTCTACCCATCGCCTCTGTCTCAAATTCAATTCCTTTTGGGAGAACAAGTACTTAAGGCTCTTGTGGTCTGTATAAACTTCAAATGTCACACCATACAAGTAATGTCTCCATTTCTTTAAGGCAAAAACCACTGCGGCCAATTCTAGGTCATGCGTTGGGTAATTTTGTTCATGAAGCTTCAATTTCCTAGAGGCATAGGCAATTACCTTACCCTTTTGCATTAGTACGCATTTTAGACCTTCCCTAGAGGCATCAGAGTATACGACATAACCTTCTACTCCGTCAGGCAATGCCAAAACAGGAGCTGATGTTAAGCGCTTCTTCAACTCTTGAAAACTTGACTCGCACTTTGGAGTCCAAATTAACTTATTATTTTTCTTTGTCAGCTCTGTCATAGGTCCAACAATTTTTGAAAAGTCCTTGATGAACCGCCTGTAATAACCTGCTAAACCCAAGAAACTTCTAACCTCTGTTGGAGTTTCTGGCTGCTTCCACGTTGTGACTGCCTCAACTTTTGCTGGATCCACGGCAATTCCATCTTTAAAAACTTTGTGCCCCAGAAAAGAAATTTCTTCCAGCCAAAACTCGCACTTGCTGAATTTAGCATACAATTTATGCTCTCTTAAGATCTGCAGAACTATCTCCAAGTGTTCCTCTCGAGTCTTAGAATATACTAGGATATCATCAATAAAAACTACTACGAACTGATCCAAGTACTTTTTAAAGACTCTCTGCATTAAGTCCATGAAGGCAGCTGGTGCATTGGTTAATCCAAATGGCATGACTGCAAATTCAAAATGTCCATATCTTGTATTAAAAGCAGTATTAGGTATGTCTTCCTTCTTAATCCTCAACTGATAATACCATTGTCTCAAATCCAGTTTAGAGAAAACTACTGATCCTTGCAGCTGGTCGAATAAACTGTCAATCAGTGGTAGAGGGTATTTATTTTTAATTGTACCTTCATTTAATCCTCGATAATCAATACATAACCTTAAACTTCCATCCTTTTTCTTAACAAATAGAACAGGTGCTCCCCATGGCAAATCACTTTCTCTAACAAAACCTCTCTCCAATAAATCCTGTAATTGAATTTTCAATTCTTTTAGCTCTGCAAGAGCCATACGGTATGGAGTCTTAGAAATCGGAGCCGTTCCCGGCACTAGTTCAATCTTGAACTCCACTTCTCTCTCTGGAGGTAATGTTTTTAATTCTTCAGGAAAAACATCTGGATATTCCCTTACCACTGCACATCTTCCAACTTTACTTGGTCACTGGAAGCATTAATCAAGAAGGCTAAGAAACCTTGCGCTCCTTTAAACAATATTTTCCTTGCCCGAATTCCCGAAATCAAAGCAGACGATGCTAACCTGCCTTTCACATCCAATTTCAGGGTTGTTTCCCCGGGAATCCAAAATTCTAACACTTTTGCTCTACAATCAAGTTTAGCATGGTAATGAGTTAGAAAATCCATTCCTATAATAACATCATACCCTTTTATGTCCAAACTGACTAGATCTACTAGCATCCTACGCTCTCCAATCCAGAATTCGCAATTCTTATAGGTCAAGCTAGTGATTATGCTTTTATTACCCATGGGTGTCCTAACTTCAAGATCAAAGGGTAATCTAACAGGTTTTACATCAATTCCGAACATAAAAGTTGGATTCACAAATGAATGAGTTGCGCCAGGATCAATTAGTACTCTAGCTAATCGGTGAAAGATAGGAAGAGTACCTTCCACGACCTTCGAGGAATCAGGTACGGGTTGGTCTTCTATGGCGTACACCCTGGCAGGAACTTTCGACCTACTTCCTCCAGAAGTGGCTTGTCTAACACCCGAGGTACCACCTTCTTGCGTTTTTGGACAACCGGCAATCTGGTGCTTGCTGCTTCCACACCTCAAGCACTTACTTTCTTTTCTCCAGCATCCGTCCTCGGTATGGCCGGCTTTCCTGTAATACCCACAAATTACCTGAGGGGTTGTCACATGACCTCTTTGCGAGGCGTTCCTAGGTTGACCCCTTCCACTTGGTCCTCCTCTGGCTCCGATATCTCTCCCCCCGACACCTCTTGCCCCAACTCCTCTCACTAGAGCGCCTCGTGGTGCTCCAGGACTATTTACTCCACCCGTTCCTCGACCCACTTTGGCCAGTGGAGCATTTGCATAAGTCGGCTCCCGACTGCTACTAGGGGCAAATCTTTTCTTGGCCTGGAAAGATTTTACTTGAACTCTAGCAACTTCAACCCTTTGAGCTCTCTCCACAGCATCAGCAAATGTGTCTATCCGAACAACAGCTAATCCCTCTTGGATCTCCACGTTTAGTCCCTGCACAAACCTCCTTATACGCCTTTGCTCCGTGGTTACCAATTCAGGAGCAAAACGGGACAATTTTGTGAATTGAATCTCATATTCGGCAACATTCACCGCCCCCTGCCTACACTTGATGAAGTCATCCTCTCTTTTCTCTTGGATGAGAGGAGGAAGAAACTTGGCGTTGAACTCCCTTGTGAAGTTCGCGCAGGTCCTAGGAATATGGTTCCTGTCCCAATTAACCCTAACTAGATTCCACCAGGAACAAGTAACTCCCTCAAACTGGAATGATGCAAAAGTCACTTGGCTCTCCTCCGCATAATTTAGAGCTGCAAAAATGTCAGAAATCCTCTCCCACCAACCTTCTGCTACCTCAAGTTATGGTCCTCCATAAAACTTAGGAGGTCCAAACTTCAAAAATCTCTCTAATGCCCAATCCTCAGTATCGATTGGGCCTCATTGGTGATGCACTGGTCCAAAGGCTTGGTGCTCAGTCAAGCGCTCCAAACCATCAGTTATTCTATTAATCGCAGTGGCCACTGGGTCTCCGGCCACGCCCTCTTGACCATGGTCTTGATTGACCTCAGGTCCCCTATCACCACCACCCTCAGTGTGTTGTTTAGTTGATCTCCCACGTTTTCTACCCCTAACTTGTCGATCCATAGTCTAGTTATGCCTATTGGTAAAAAAAAAAATAAAGCAATTAAGCGAAGATACTATTATTTATTAATTATTTTTTTTAAAAAATAAAATCAACATGAACATTAAAAAAAAGAAAAGAAAATAACACACTTAACACATATATTCACATACCAAGGTTCATACAAATAGCAGGTTAGGGTGTTTTCCAAAAGTATGGCATACAAGTTTAACAGATATATACAAACAATCCCTTAAACCAAAAATAGGGATGTAGTGCCTCAAAAGTAGGCCATCTAGCTAGACAAAATGTTATGATCTAACCTTGTGTCACCCTATATAACCCTAAATACCTATATACAAGGAAACCAAACCTAGTCTAACCCTCAGTAGGGTTGCCAGGGGCAACGTCCTCCTCAGGGTCCTCCTCCGGATCCTCCCCAACACCCGCCTGAGCAGTACCCTGAATGATACCCATGACCTCGTCTATCATCATAGTAGCGTCAGCCATGATACCAGCACTTCTATCTCGTACCTCCTCAGCTACTCGAGTCAACCGAGACCTCTGTGTCTCTAACTCCTCACGAGCAGCCTCTGACCTAGCCCTCTCGGCTGTTAATTTCTGCTCTAGATCAGCTATGCGGTCAAGCTGAGTATCAACCATGATGCTCAACTCCTCGACGTCCTGGGTCAAAGTGTGATTAGCGTCCCTCAGCTGGCGATGCTCGTCGTCTAAAGACAACACTAACTCATTAGGGTAAGCATATGCAACCCTACACTGATATCGGGGTTGTCCATCAGCTGGTGTATAACGTATACGAGATCCTCAGCCTCGTGGCCTATAAGAGATGGACCTAAGAGGCTCTACATGTCCATTAGCCAATCCGTTACCATTAGCATGTCCGTTTCCGTTTTCCATACCTAGGCTCTGATACCAACTGTGACGGCCCCATTTCTCCCTAAGGCGGACCAGAGTGTTGGCGGGTCGCCTGCCTAACTCTCGCCAGGACTCACGTAAGGAAACTGGCTAAACCCTTCCGACGTATAACTTAAACCATTACAAAAATTCGTCACCGAACAAGCCAAACCTTTAAATGACCAGAATACTAAGAACACATTAACTTCAGAAATAACATTGCCATTGGATGACTGAACATTCACTCTTAAATATGCCTCCAATCATCTTAAACATAACTACGTTTATACATTACAAACCATAAAGTGAAATCATAAAGTTCAAAAACATCCATACAAGTCAAACAAAATTCAGGATTTGCACTGTTCCAGCTTCAAGTGGCAACCCTAGACGAAAGATACATAGTCCGATTCAAAACGACATTCATAAAAGTAAAGGCAGACTTCAGGTCCCTCAAGTGCCAGAACCTGTTCAGGAAAACAAGTAATGTGGGGTGAGCTAAAGGTCAGTGGTGCTCCAAACATGCAATCATATAAAACAAACAGCAAATAATAACTCCAACTTAAATTCAGCAAGTCGGAAAGCGTATAACAGCACATAGTAGGATACAGGGGCTCTCAGGAGCCATTTTCCACGAACTTGATCAAAATTAACCGCAGTTGACTCTCCGTCAACTCTCACTATCTAAAGTCGATGTAGATTCAATTTTTTTTTCTTAACACGCTCCAACCAACTTACTCCCACCGGGCCCGTCCTTCTCACGAGAGGATTTGGTATTACTCGAGTATACCTCATTAAAGCCTAGTCGAGGGATTCACCCAGCGACGTCACAACAAGTGATTACCAAGTCAGGATAAAAGACCCTCCCACCCTAAGGTGTGGTACATTCCCCTGCCTGGTAATTGAGTTGACGAGTCCACACTCCAATCAACAATTACAAGGTTTTGGTACTTGAGTTAGGATAAGAGACCCTCCCACCCTCAGGTGTGGTACATTCCCCCACTCAATACTTAACTAGTGCAAGCAAGATCTCGAGAAAACATTTCAAGTAAATCGCCACTCGAGAGGCTAGTGAGATAAAGTACACACTGCCCACTTCGATGGATCAAGAAAACTATATTCCAATTATCACATAATAGTCAAGAAAGCACTTTAACAAGTTAATCATAGAACGAGCACGGACACTCACCAAAAGTGAAGCTCAAAAGTCAAGCTGGGAATCGAAGTCCACGTCCTCGCTAAACCCTAAAAGGCCAAGTTTTAAAACTATAAGTTTTACTATACAAGTTTTTGATTTATATATAAAAGATTATCTGGTATATAACTAGTTTATTTTCTCGAAACAACTCAACAATTCTCTTAGAATTAAAACTAGTAAATGTGATAAAATATTTCGTATGATTTCTTTAAAGATACTTTTCTTTCTAGAGGTGCAACTAGAACTAATTTACTTCAAATAAGTTTTCTTGCCGAACAAGTTTTCTACGCTTTTCATTTAAAGTTATTAAAATCTTGTGCTTTTGACAATCTAAAACAACTAGTCAGGGACAATTTTACGAAAAATTTAGAGTTTGGAAGTTAGTGCAATTATTTCCTAAAAGTAATAAAGCTAGTTTAAGCAAAGGAAAGAATTAACTAGTTAGCAAGGTTTTAAAAGTCCCGATACTTGAATTTTAGCATTATCGTACTATACTCAATTTCTATAGCTTGATACTAGGACAAAATATTTCAACAAAGCTTGGTCAAAAAGTGCTCGAATTCAAAGGACCAAAACGGACTTCACGATTCCAATTCATTTACACATTATATTCCAATTTGCCAATATAGCAAAAATCACAATTCAAATATCAATTTAGGGTTTCAGCAATCATTAGCCCTAGGTCTCAACAAGTTCAATACTAATCAAAATTAAACAAAGGAAGTCCAAGACATCAAAACAATTCCAAACCACAAGTCATGGACTTTCCAAGTGCATTTCGGCCAAATCACTTAAACGATTCCACCAAAAATTTAATTCTTGTAAAAATTACCCAAATGGCCAAGAGTTTCATCAATCATTAGCTCTCGGCATCAAACAATGACTCCTTGTAACACATCAACCAGAAATTTTACCCAAAACATAGAGAAAAGTCACGGCCAGCTTAACTCACAATTAAGTCTAGAAATTCAAATTTTTTTTCTTCTTTTTTTTTTATGGCTCAACTAGCATCATGCATGACCAAATAATTAGTTAACTATCAGATTTAATCCAAAGTCAGGTTCGGACATCACCAAAAGTCATCAACCAACCAGAAATTCATCCAAGTCTTCTCGGTTGGCTTGCATGTAAGCGGATTCTACAACCCTTCAATTTTTTTGCCTAATCAAGGCTGATTAACCTCATGCAAAGCTTAATCATCCAGTTTTTAGTTAGCTAAACGCACATCTAGGCTCAGATTATCTCAAATTAACAAATTAAAGCTGCATTTTCCAGCTCAAACTCTCGGCAATCCAACTTCCCTCAAAATCAGATTCTTCCTATGTCTTAATTCTTCATCCAACCACACAACCATCACATGCATGCTCATAAACAACATCATCTACCTATAATTAACTAGTCTAGGTCCAGAATTTACCTCAACTTGAAGCTCAACTCACGCAACTAGTAGCAGAAATTTTTCCCTCCTCTCGGCTTGCTAAGGAGCTCGGGTATGGCTGGCTGAGCTCGATTTGTTCAGGCTGTGGTGTTGGTGGTTGAGGTTGAGCATAGCTGGTTGAAGATGAAGAAGGAAATGGATAGCTCGGCAGTGGTGGAGGAGGTGAAGACAGATAGCTCGCACACCACCTCTTGCTCTCTCTCTTTCTCTCGGACAGTTCAGAAATGCAGCTCACCGACTCACTCTCTCTCCCTTGCTCAAGCTTACAAGCGAACTGGTGAAAGTGATGGCTCTCGGTCCTCTTCACCAGCTCACGGATGGAATGGAGATTGAACAGCAAGTCTCTCTTTTTTTTTTCTAGCTTACGGACAGGAAGAAGAAAATATAAAGAGCTCGGCTCTCTCACTTCACTCTCGGTCAGTTCATGGCAGAATAAGCAAATGAAATGGAAGTGTTGTGGTGAGTTGTAGTTGATGTAGTGGGGAATGGAACCGGCAATATGGAAGGTTGAGTGTTGGTGTGGAGAGTGGAACCGGCAAGGATGGAAATGCTTGGATTTAAAGCTTGTCCGAGGAGGTTCCATGGCTGCATGGTTAATTTGAGATGGAGGAAGGCTAATTTGGTCTTTTAACATTTTGTCCGACCTTCCACTTAAGTCCTCATTCGTAAACTAATTCCAAAATTTTACCCTAAATGAAATTTGATAGCCTACCAGTATACTAATCTCGCTAAAATTCAATTATCGAAATTTTTACGTCCTAAGTGTAATTATAAAGAGTTTTGACCTAAAATCGATTTCGCCTTAATTCTAGGTTCCCGTTGACACCTAATATTATTAACACTTAAAATTAGCTATCGGAACTCAAAGAATTAATATTAGAGCACTAAAATAATCTACATCAAGAAATATTAATTTAACTCAGCAAAAATCAAATAATTTAATATTTTGCACAATTAAGTTATTTGTAACATAAAAATTATTTTTACATACTTATTCAAGAACAAATTATAATAAAAGTTATTAAGAGTCTAAAATGCAAATGCAATATGTCTATATATATATATATACTTATATATTTTTCAAGGTTCTCACATCTGAGAATCCACATAAAGGAAATTCATGGCACTTAGGATACCATAGGGCAAAATTCAAGATTTCTTTTAGGTATCTAAGAATTCTTTTTACCGCATTCAAGTGAGATTCCTTTGGACAAAATTGAAAACGAGCACACAAACATACAACAAACATGATATCAGTTCTACTAGCAATTAAGTAAAATAAACTTCCAATCATACCTCTATACTTCTTTTCATCAACTTTTGTACCTTCTTCATCCTTGTCAAATTTGATAGATGTACTCATAGGTGTTCCAACTTGTTTTGAATCTTCCATTCCAAACCTTTTGAGCAGTTCTTTAGTGTATTTTGCTTGATTAATGAACGTCCCTTGTCGGGTTTGAATCACTTGGAGTCCAACGAAGAAATTTAATTCTCCCATCATACTTATCTTAAACTCTTTTTGCATAATTGTGGAAAAATCCTTGCACAGGCTCTCATTAGTAGCACTAAATATAATATCATCCACATATATTTGCACAATTAAAAGATCATGTGAACTTTGTTTAGTGAAAAGAGTGGTATCTACAATGCCTCTTTTAAAACCATTTTCAATCAAAAAATCACTTAAGCGTTCATACTATGCCCTTGGAACTTGTTTTAATCCATACAAAATTTTTGAGAGTTTAAACACATGATTAGGATAAATCTCATTTTCAAAACCAGAAGATTGATCAACATATATTTCTTGATCAATAAAGCCATTTAAGAAAGCACTTTTAACATCCATTTGAAATAATTTAAAATTCTTGAAACATGCAAAGGTAAAAAACATCCTAATTGATTCTAGCCTAGCTACGAGTGCAAATATTTCATTAAAATCTATTCTTTCTTCTTGAGCATATCCCTTAACTACAAGTCTGGCCTTATTCCTTACTACCTCACCTTTATCATTCATTTTGTTTCTAAAATCCATTTTGTGCCAATGATAGGATGATCTTGAGGTCTTTCAACTAATGTCCAAATCTTGTTATTTTCAAATTGATTTAGCTCCTCTTCCATAGCTAAAATCCAGTTCTCATCTTTCAAGGCATCAATAACATTTTTGGGTTCAAAATGTGAGACTAATGCAAAATTATCCATTAATTATTTAGAGGAGGAACGAGTTCTGACCTTCTCAAATGGATCACCAATGATGAGCTCCTTAGGATGGTTTTGAACAAATTTTCAGACTCTTGGAAGATCGTTAGGTGTACTAACATCTATGTCATTGTCTTCCAATCTGGACTATCATGAGAATCATCTTCCTTTGAGTCAATTTCTAGTGAAGCAGTGTTTTGGTCATTGATTGTGAGTTTCTTTAGTCCTTCTTGAACACCTGCATCATCATCTTCACCACAACTTTTGAAAATATTACCATTAGATTCATCAAAAATAACATGTATAGCTTCCTCTATAACCATAGTCCTTCGATTGTAAACTCTAAAACCTCTCTTATTCTCACAATACTCCAAGAAAATTCCTTCATCAGATTTTTTATTAAACTTACCAAGATGTTCATTGATATTTAAAATGAAATATTTGCAATCAAAAACTTTGAAGTATCCAACAACAGACTTTTTATCAAACATCAACTCATAAGAGATTTTGTTCAAGATTGGTCTTAATAGAATTCTATTCATAGTATAGCAAGCTGTATTTATGGTTTCAGCCCAAAAATATTTTGACAAATTGCACCCACTTAACATGGTTCTAGTAGCCTCTTGAAATGTTCTATTCTTTCTTTGAACAACCCCATTTTGTTGGGGAACTTTTGCAATTGAAAATTCATGTGTAATTCCATTGTTATCACAAAATTCTGGAAAGTCACAAAAATGAAATTCTGAACCATTGTCACTTCTGATCTTGATGATTTTCAACCCAATCAGATTTTGAACCTTTGTAAATAATGAAACAAAGTTTTTGAAAATATCATCTTTGTGTGTAAGAAACATCACCCAAGTGTATCTAAAATAATCATCAACAACAACAAGACAATATCTTTTGCCACCTAAACTAATAGTTTGTGTAGGACCAAATAAATCAAGATGTAAAAGTTTCAAAAGTTTTGTGGTAGAAACACATTTTTTGGGTTTAAAAGAAACTTTGACTTGTTTTTCAAATTGCCAAGGATCACAGATTTTATTCTTTTCAAATTTGATTTTTGGCAACCCTCTAACAAGTTTCTTTTTGAAAATCTCTTTTAACAAATCCATGTTGAAATAACAAAATCTTCTATGCCATAACCAAGGGTTTTCATTTGCAACTTTAAGACACTTAAGGCTACAAGAATCAACATTTTTCAGAATAACTACATAAATGTCATTAACTTTTTTTTCTTTGAAGATAGTGTTAAACTTTGAGTCAAGAACAAGACATTCATACTTTTTAAATAACACAAACATATTTCTATTACACAATTGACTAACACTTAACAAGTTATAGCTCAGATTGTCAACTAAAAAAATATTGTGAACAAAAGTTTGATTATTCTTACCAACATCACTAATTCCCACAGTTTTGGCTTTGTTATCGTCTCCAAAAGTTACTTTTTCGCTTGCTTTTGACTTGAGTTTGATGAATTGTGATGGATCACCAGTCATATGCCTTGAGCATCCACTATCTATGAACCATTTTGATTTCTTGATAATATTCATCAAGTTCACCTACACAAAAGTTCACAAGATAATATTTGATACTCTTTACTTTTTGGGTACTTGAGAGTTAGTATTATACCTAACTATCCACATGCATTTTATACTATTTCTCATATTTTTTCTCACATAACAATTACTTTTCATGTGACCAATTTGACAACAAAAGCTGCACATGGTCAGTGAGTTGCTCACATGGACAGGTTTAACAAATCTGATTTGCCTTCTCTTATAAATGGTAAATTCGTTTGCACTAGTATTCAACCTTTTCTCATGAATGTCAAAATGAGGTTTTGTATCATTCCTTTGAAAGTAGTTTTGTTTCTTATGTTGAAGCAACTGATTAAGATCATCCATTTTTCTTTTCAAACATCCCTTGCACTAGTATTCTTGTTTTGTCGAAAAAGGTTTGCATTGTCTTGAATCAGAAAATTGATCTTTTGTTTTAATTCCTTGTTTCTAACATAGGATTCTTTCAAGCTATTATGCATTCTTTTCATAAAAGAATTAACATCATCATCAGATTCATCATCACTATTAGTTTGAGAGTTACAAGTAGTTACCTCTTCATCACCAATGACCATGAAAGTCATTTGGGCAGATTCCTCTTCTTCTTCAACTTCACCTTCTGGGTTGCAGTCATTCCAAGTGATCTGAAAGTTGTTAAACTTAGATTTTCGTTCAATTTTTCTTTCTTTCTTTTTTTTTCATTGGACACTCACTCGCATAGTGTCTAGGTTGGCCGCACTCGAAGCATTTGTCAGTTTGCTTCTTATTAAACTCTTGTTTCCCTTTATTTTTTGAGTTCTTGAACTGATTTGAGAATGAATTGCTAGATTCTCCTTTTCTGAATCTCCTCTTATTTAGAATTCTTTTGAAACTTCTTGTGATGAGTGCAATATCACTGTCATCAACTTCCACATCATCTCCATCCAAGGAAGTTGAGTCATCTTCATCTTGCGAGACTTTTAGAGCAATACTCTTTTTCACCTTTGCATCTTTTTTCTCCTGCACCTTAGACTTGAGTTTCAGCTCATAAGAAGTTAGAGAATTCACAAGTGATTTAATAGGCATGAAATTTAGATCTCTAACTTCTTCAATGGCAGTCACTTTACTCTCCCAATCCTTGGATAAAGCATTCAGAATTTTTCTGTTTTTCTTGCCTAGAGAATATTCCTTTTCCAGCACTTCTAAATCCTTAATGAGATCATTGAATCTACAATACATCTTATCAATGTTTTCATGAGGTTCCGTCTTAAAAGATTCATACTTAGTGACCAGAATAGACTTCTTTTATTCTCTCACATTCTCACTCCCTTCATGGATTTCTCTAAATTTATCCCCAATCTCTTTTACAGATCTATAGCCTTTGATTCTAATAGACTCATTTGAATCTAGAACACTATATAACACATTCATAGTCTTGACATTTAAAGTGAGGTGGGTTCTATCATCACCAGTCAACTCATTTCTAGTTTTTTGTCTTGGTCTATGAGTGACTTCATCAACAATAGAGGCATCATATGGACCTTCATTGACAATAAACCACAACTCGATATCAATAGATTGTAAGAAGATAATCATCCTTTCCTTCCAACTCACATAATTTGATCCATTGAATATTTGGGGTCTAGTGCCGGATTGTCCTTCAAAAAACATGGCATTGTTGGTTGTCATTTTTACTCCAAAGCCGATTGAGCTTAATCTCTAGGAGACCAAACTCTGATACCAATAGTAAGGATCAAAGACAACCTAAGAGGAGGGTGAATTAGGTAGTTTAAAAATTGGCCAAGTTGTGAGTCACTTTTTGAGTGCTTACCCTCTTTTTCTAAAAGACCACACAATGGAGCAACTGATGAGAAAGTATAAGTGCTTGTGAGTAGAAAATATGAGCAATTATATATCAAGACAGTAAGTGAAAGAGATAGAGTATGAAACCAAGTCAAACTCCTCTTGAGTTTGAATATCACTTTATAGAGCAAACTTCTTCAAGTTGATCAACTTACAACCAATCTTTTGTGTACAAAGGAAGGATCACTTTCTCTTTGCCCCAAGCCACACTTAGTCAAGTAAAGAAATTTTACTATCACTCGGATAACTCTCACAAATCTACACTATTGAGGTAATTGAATCATATTAGAAAAACTTATCGAAAATTACACAACTAAAGTACAAATCTTCTTTAAATAGTATTTTTACACTAAAATCACTCTAAATCTCATGTAGTCTCAATGTGTAAAGTTGCTTTGAAGTGGTTGACTTTATTCTATTTATATGGGACCAAAAAGTTCCTCAATTAATGCTTCAAACAGATAGAAAGCAGCTGAAGAGTCAACTAGCCGTTGGTAGTGTCGGACGTCCGGTAGACCAATTTCTTGTGTCCGAACGTATGTAGTGAACTCAAGAAATTTTCTTGAATTATTTCAGATGTCCGGTACCTTCAATGTATGCGTCTGAAGGTAGGAGGTGAAATTGAGAATTCTTCTTCAATTCTTTTCGGATGTCCGGAGCCTCCAAGGCTTTGCGTTCAAAGTGTCGCAACGCTTGTCAAACGTCCGGTGCTCTGATGATGTGCGTCCAATCAAGATCAGTGAGTTTAGAGGGAATGACTCAATATCTTTGGACGTTTGAGAGTGAAGTTCTTTATGCGTCCGAATTTGCACAAAGGTTGTCGGATGTCCGATCCAGTCTTCTTGTGCGTCTAACAGCAGCTTCAGCATCCTTTGTGCTTATTCTTTGAACCTGTTTTGCTCCATTTCTGAAAGGGTCTATTGAGAGAACATTAGTAACATCCATTTATTTTGTAATCATCAAAAGTTACGAACTGAGATAAACAAGTTCCTTAACTACTTTTAAAAAATTTTGTGGTTTAAGTTAGATACTAAATTGTTGTTTTCCATAACTAGTCATCCACAAACCAATGGAAAAATTGAAGTAGTTAATTGGACTCTTTCTACTTAATTGCATTCCATTATTAAAAAGAATTTTAGAATTTGGGAAGATTGTTTGCCATAGGTAGATTTTGCATATAATAGGACAATTCATTCTACTATGCAATATTCATCTTTTGAGATTGTTTATAGTTTTAATTCATTAACTCCTCTCAATTTATCACTTTTACTCATGTTTGAGCATGCTAATCTAAATGGAAAGAAAAATTCTGAATTTGTGAGAAATTTGCATGAGAAGGTGCTCTTCAATATTGAAAAGCAACGTCATAATATATGCAACAAGTTAACAATGGTAGACGCAAAATGGTGTTTGAACCAGGTGATTGGGTATGGTTGTATATATGCAAGAAATGATTTTCAATCAAAAGGCACAATAATTTGCTACGAAAAGGAGATGGGTCGTTTCAAGTGTTGGAATGCATTAATGACAATACCTACAAGTTTGATTTGTCGGGTTACTATGGTGTTAGTGTGACTTTCAATGTCTCTAACTCAAGTCCTTTTTCTACATATGACGCATTTGATTTGAGACCAAATTCTTATCAAGAGGAGGGGAATGATGAAGGAGTGTAAGCTGATCAAGGACCAAATGATTCATGTGTCAAGGTTCCAGTTGGTCTAATTAATAGAGCGCGTAGTAAGAGGTTTAAAGATGCATTGCAAGCTTTGGTTTGTGTCGTTTAAAATCAATTTGGACCTTACAAATACATAGAAAGAGTTGGACTTGAAGGAATTGAGCTTTGTACGTTGATCAAAGTTGAGGAAGAAGGCCTTTGATGGATCTGTGCATAGATCCGTCCACGAATCAGGTCACAGATCCAGTTTCCATGATGACATTTGTTTTTTTTTCTTGGTTCACCCTCTGCCTTCAATCCGCGTGACAATCTTGCGAAGAATCCCTACGTGGATTCTATTCGGATAATTTTTAGGGTTTTGTCTATTTTCATTCAATTTGTTTGGATTTTGTTTAGTTACTTAATTATCAATTATTAGGAATAAATGGTCAGTAAAATTAGCTATTTAAGTGATGTAATCCATGTTCAGTTCGGATTTGGACTAGTTTAGTGTTTTGATTATAAATAGTCGTACTTTGTTAGTTGGCATACATTCTAGCAATAATTTGAGTGGTTTTTCTCTTGACTTTGTTGAAAACTTTTCTTGAATATTTTAGAATTAATTCCCAGTGTTCAAATCAACTTATCAATCAAGAAATGCACTTGATTGTGATACCTTTTATAATCAACTTAGGGTTGCTAGTTTGTTTAATTGTCGGTTAAGATAGTATCAACATATTCACAACTACAGGAATTAGAAGGGTTTTTGGTTTTCCGCAATCAAAACTTGAGTACCAACATCTAGATTTAGACTTGTGGGATGTGAGTTTCATTATTGTTAACTAGGTTTGTATCATTTGCCTTCAAACTTTTCAAATTTTTTGGCTAGTTTAGCCAATTAGACAATTGGAAGATGAACACATGAGATATATGGGCCAAATATCAAGAGCTTTTTTATCCATATAGCATCAAAATGTCAAACAAAATCCTAAGAACCAAAAATGTGATCCCTTATATACCATTCATTACTCTTCACCTTCTCCTTAAGAGAAAAACAACAGCTACAATCAAAAGCGTAATGGCAACTGTGAACAAAAAGTGGTATCAATTAACATTATCAAAGCAAAAAATAGAGTGAGTAATCAAGATGAAGAATGAATATTTCAATTATAACATGGTGTACGATATTATCACTCTTGAATATTTCAAAATCATCCATATAAAATGTTGGCTTTTTCAGTAGAAGAAATCATAAGAAATTGTATGTTACTGATACACTCTTTGTGAGGGTTCAAAACATTAATAGTAGTTGTCCTTTAAATCTATGTTTTCAGAACCGGACCGGATAGTGACTCGGCCGAGGTCAGGGGTCAGGGGTCAATGGGTTCGACCGGGGGTCGATAGGGGTCAAACCGGATGACATCATAAATAAAAATTATTTAAAAATTAAAATATTATATATATAATATCTAATAATATATTGATATTAATAAAGGTATTATTCATATATATTTGATGTTTCAAATATATTTAACAAGAAAATACAAAGAAATTAGAACAATCAAGTAACAATTTATATTATTTAATAAATATTAACAAGTTTAGAATTAAAATTATGAATTTAATTGAAAAATAACATCAAATTTTAGGACAATATTTATAAAGTATCAAATATTTGAGGTATATCAATAAGTTTTAACAAATTAGGGAGTCAAAACATAATATTAAAAAGTATGAATTTTTTCAAAAAAAATTACTGTTGAACCGGAAAAATCGGTTTTTTCCGGTCAAACCCGATTTTTGACCGGGTTTTAAATTTCCGGTTTTTTAATATGACTCGGACCGGCTACCTGGCCGGTTCCCGGTTCGACCGGCCGGTCCGGTCCGAGTTTTAAAACAGAGCTTTAAATGTAAACTTAGGGGACCTAAAAGCGGGGTTTTGTACAGAAAGTTACATAAGCTTTGTGGTCTTGAATATTTTTCTTATATGTTAGATCTTCTAAAAAAATGCAATTTTCAAAATTTTTTTAATTATTTGGATTATATTTGATATTTATTTAATAGTTACTTTGGAATTTGATGTTGGATTTGAGATTTTAGATTACTTTATTTGCATGTGAATAATAAAATAGTGAATTAAATATTGATTATTTTATTGACATTTGGTGGTGTAAATTGATTTGCCAATGCGAGTGTTTAGATTTGTACTTTTTTTTGTTTATTCAGGTTGATTTCAGAATAATTGTTTAGATAGAGTTGAAAATAAAAACACAGTACGACCCAAAATAAGCACATGCTAATTCAGAGAATTTTTGCGCAGCCTTCTAACATAATCACCAATGTCAGTAAAGGTCTATTCACGTGGCTAGCAAATATACAGTTGTGATTAAATAGCCATTCAAATGCGTTCTGGCAATGGAAAATACCTTCATGGCTAACATAAAGCAAAAAATTGTGAAGAGTGTGTAAAAACCATTCATCGTTTCTAAAGCTTTTATCTTCTTTTTCCTTTCTCTCTCTCTCTTTCTATCATTTTGGCAACAAAAGATTTTCACATTTCCAACTTGGATTTTTTGCAAGCTATAGATTGGTGGTTACAAATTTATAGGTGGTGGCCGATTCTGCTTCAATTGCTGTCTTTCCAAAAGGGGGGTGCCGTAATGGCAACAAAAGTTCGACAACGATAGGTATTTCAATGTTGTTTCATTTTTTAAATTTCGTTTTACGACAAAGAAGAACATTCAGTTTATTACATGCCGAATTTTCGAACATGTATTATTTTGTCACAATCACGACAATTAGTTTTCAGATTTCATCTGTCGTTCTTTTCTCCTGATAATTAATCCGGACCTCATGGCCATTCATACCCAACTCAATTGAATTCTGCCCAGTATGTAGGTAGTGGAAGCAGAATTATATGAACATTTGGATTGAATTCTTTGAGAAGAATTCAAATCATTCTTTCATCTCTTCTACTTTAAATATATCCAATGAATAAATTGGCCATGAAAAGTGCTATGGTGAAACAAATAAAATAGAAAGTAGAAGCAGCTCACGTGCACTAGTGTAATAATTTGGTGCTCAGCCTGCCTTATTATAGATCAACAACGTCTTCTCTTAATCAAATTTCCATTGTTGTAACGTTTACTATTTTTGTATTGTTTTGTTTCTTTCTTTAGACGCCTTCTAACCCCATATTTAACAACTAGACCCCCTTAGATCTCTAACCAAACTAAACTCCAAGGTCTTCTCTTTTTTGGCAAGGACCAACTATCATAGTTACTAGTTGAAACTGTTAACAGAAAAAAGGAAATAAAAAAGGACACTACTATCTATGAAACTAATTTGGGGGCTAAATTTAATCTTTGAAACAAAGAAGTATAAACTAGTTTAATACCAACTTATACTGAATTGATGTCTTATGCAGATTGAGAGGTATCGTTGTGCTAACTTTTGTCTTGTGCAGCCCTATCCTCCAATTAGCTAGCAAGAGATGAAAGACTTGCGTTTTGTTTTGCATATAAATCTATTAACTCCAAAGGCCTCCAAGCCTTTTAATTATATATTTTTGCTATATTTTATACAGATATTATAGGATATAGGAATTTACCATTCCAACGTGTATTAATTCTTTTAATGAAATATGTGCACACATTTTAATTCATACTCTTATTGCCAACTTTAGTTCATACCAATAATTTAAGTTGCACTTTCATTGTGAAGAATTTAATTTAACACTAGCAAATTCAAGTACATGTTACATGTACAGATACAGAGTTCCAATGTAATATGAGAATGACAGAGACCCCCACTGAGACTCTTTTTATTCACAAAGTGTATAACATTGTACGCATGTTTTAGATTATAGAATTATTCTAGTCATTTTAATTACATGTACTTGGCACTTTTTTTTATCAGCAAACCCCGAGAACAGGGGAGGGATGCCAGCCCAAGATTTTATTGATAAAATAACATACAGTGAGCCAATGTAGCCTATCTATGGTCTATTACAGAGTCATATTACCCTCTTGAGCTACATCTACGGAAATGTGGTGTAGAGGATTTATCGAGCTGTAAGCATGCCTTAACCTTAGCTAGGAGAAGCCGGAACTCCAAAAACACACTATCACATCCTAGGTTAGCCGATGCAAGGGCGTCGGCCGAGGAGTTACCCTCTCTAAAAATGAACAAAAGTGACGCATCTAACTCCTTGAGCAGAAGCCGAATTTTTTGAACTAGATGACAAACAGGCCATTTAGCTAATGAGTTTGAGGAGACCAACTACACAAGACCCTTAGCATCCACCTCTACTACAAAGCTACTAACCTCTCGCTCATGGCACAATTAGAGACCAGCTAACAAGGAGAGCGCCTCAGCTGTGAGCACATCAAAGTCCTCGAACTCCTTATAAAACGCAAAAGTTAGATCACCATCTTCATTGCGAACCAAGCCTTCCCATGTGCTCCCTCTGGTCATTACGTTGGCATCTGTATTTAATTTAAAAGAGCGGTGTGAGGGTTTTTGCCAATAAATAACATGTAGCAGGGAAGAGCGACGCTGCCGTCGACACAAAGAAAACCACGAACTGACATGATCCCCTGAGAAATGGGAGGACTGGAACACATTCGCACCTCTCAATTGAAACACACATTGTTCAACTAGGAAAACAACCCGTGGAACTGACAGGAAGCCTTCCTGGAAACAAGCCTCATTCCTGCCCTTCCAAATGAACCATAAAATTAGTTGAGGAAGCAATACCCGATTATGCCCTAAGAAAATCTTCGAACGACTAATCAATATGGAGGATATACTAACTGTCCTACACTCAAGAATGCCAAATCTCCTAGCAAAAATCCTCCATACCTCGACAGCCACCGAGCCATCAACAAACAAATGATTGAATGTCTCTATCGCCTGTGAGCAACAATGACATCGAGATGCTAGTTGCACCACTTTCTGCTACAAAGTGCAATCAATGGGAACCCACCTTCGCAACAACCTCCAGGTGAAGAATGAGACTTTCAAAGGAATAGTGGAGCCCCAAACGAACTGATCAATGAGCGAAATATTCTTTTTCCTCCGGAGAGCCTCCCAAGCTGATGAAACTGAGAATTCACCAGACGAGCTCGGCAACCATATCATTCGATCCTTCTGAGATGGATCCAATGAAATGTCAACAATTTCCTTGACCACCACCTCCGGAACCCACTGACGTAACCTACCGACATGCCAACCATCCCGAAAATAGAATTCGCCTACCAGGAGAGGAGGGGGATCCCTGATACTCAGCCGCGAGGCTAGTTGCTGGTCCCCAAACCAAAAGTCTACCAAATGTTTCCCCAAGCACCAACGAATATTATCGTCTGCAAAGTGTCAAACCCTCTCTAACCGTCACCAAGAGAGAGGTGTTCGGTTCACGACCACCAGCAAGGGATGGATCCCTTTGATATACTTCTCGTGCATAAATGTCGCCTAACAGGAATCACTCCCCCACAACCTCTACCATAGCTTGCAGGAGAAAGCTCGAGAGACATTCTCAAATGATCGAAACCCCAAACCCCCTTTCTGCAAAGGGAAGCACAACTTCTCCCATGCACTCCAATGAAGCATCCGAGCACTAATATTTTGGTCCTAAAGAAACAAATTACAAAATTCTACCCATAGCAATCGAGACCCCTTTTGGCGGAGACATGACCTGTAAGAGATACATGGGTATTGAGCTCAGGACGTGACGTATTAGAATCATCTTTCCTCCTATACTAAGCAACTTGGAGCTCCAATGGAAAAGTCGTTGTCTCAGCTTCGCCAGAAAACTGTCAAAAACACCACATCCCAACCTACCCTGAACCAACAGGGCTTCCAGATATATTAACTGCAGCTGCCTTCCCTAAACCCGAGAACCAAAGACACCAAGGATACCTATTCAAGCGTTGCCCTGGAGGAGCAAATAAATGAGCTTTTATTCACGTTAACCAGCTGCCCAGACATCTCTTGATGTAGAGTTAAAAAGTCCCAAATGGAGGTTACAGCCTCCTCTGAGCACCTGGTAAAAACAATCTATCATCCATGAATGCCAAGTAAGGGATCCTGAAACAAGCGGATACATAAAAACAATTCTCTTTTCCCAAAAAAAGTTGATGGATGTGACGCCCGAAAGGATGAGTGTGAGAACCCAAAAATTTTTGTATATTTTCTAGACATTATTTTGTTTCCTTGTCTATAATTTTATGCCTTTCTTCAATATATTAATTTCTTATATATTTTTATAAGGAAATATAGTTTTCAAATCATTTCCTTGATACAAGTTAGTCCACGTTAAGTTTGAAGTGTATTATCAACGTGGGACCCGCTAGTGCGGTAAATGCGATAAATTTTTGATAACTTGTTGGAGTTTTGTATTAAGTAATATTATTTTACAAGGTGCTAAGAGATAATTAGAAGTTACCTATATGGATTAGTATTGAAGAGACAAAGAGATAAGTTTTAAGCAAAAGGTGACAAATGTCACCATTCAATTCATCCTTGGACTTTTGACCAAGATATTTTTACTTTCTTAAAGCTAATTTTAGCCAATTTATTTCTTCATTTTTAGCTCCTTTGGCCAGCCCTCTCAACAAGAAAAGAAAAGAAAGCTCTCAACTTGTTTCTTCCATTTCTTGCCTTGATCTCACAAACCAACCGTTAAAACTTTGATTTGCTCCATAAAAACCTTTCTCTTGGTAGGATTAAGGTGAGTGGTGAAGTGGTTTGAGAAGCAAAGGTGCTAAGTTGCTTGTTGTTTTGAGGTTACAAGGTGAGTTGTTAAGAATCTTTCCCTTTAGCTTTGATAATGTTCAATTGGTGGCTTTATTGGTTTAATATGATGACATATGGTGTGATTATGGTTTGTTTATGATTGGAAGTGAAGGTTTGATGAAGTTTGATTTATTATTGTTATTTTTATATTTTGTATGAGGATCATGGTTTGATCATGGTATGATGGCTGGTAATGGTGTAAAATGAAGCTTGTATATGTTAGTTGAAGTTGGTTGCGGAAAATTTCTGGTTTGATACGAAATTCCAGGTTTAGGGTTTACATTTGCCCTGTTCTGACCGGATTTATTCGAGCATGTTAGAGGTCGAATCAGGCTTAGGTCAAAACATGAAAGTTGTAGAAAATGATGTTATCTAGTTGCCTGAAAAATTTCAGCTCGATCCGACCATTGTAGCATGTGAAATGACCGAAATACCCTTGACTATCCATGAACTCTGTCCCGCGCCCAGCTTTCTGTTTTCGTGGAAATTTCCATTTTTGACCATGAAAATGCATGATTTGGCTTTGGAGGTCTTCATAAGAAATGTAGCTTTATGTCTTGGCTTCGAAATGCCATAAGATTCGTTTCAATCCGATAAGGGTAGCTTCAGTTATGGATATTGTGTCGAAAGGTGTTAAACGGAACTTTTTACGTTAACTGCGATCGTTCCGGAAAATTTACGCTTGAGGGAATGAATTCCGGTTTCTAGGGTTTAATTGGGGGTTTTTCTAATGGTGGCTCTTAAGTTTCTAATTAGCTTTGATTGAGGGATATTGTGGCCTAATTGGATATATTTTATTGCTTATTAACCGTATGTGTGATTGGTAATATATTGTAGGTTGGAAATGAAGCATTTATGGGAAAATGCTGTCCGAACTTTGAGAATGTATGATTGCTTTGAGTTTGTGATTTAGGGCTTGGACTCGGGCAAGGTAATGATATATGATGAATGGTTTTTGAGCTGTGGAGGTGAGTGACCCTAAACTGTTCTCAAAGTTACTTTTGAACGTTTTCTTGCATTATTTACTCAATTTCATATCATGAGTGTTTGCATGTGGTCCATGACATGTTTTGGCTCAAATGAGTGCTTGGAATTCGTGTGCTGGACACCAACGTCTCCACCACTTCAATGAGTTCATGACATTATCTGGAGCACCAACATTGCTCCCTCTTACTGTTAAATGTTAAAGGATCTATTTGAGCGTTGGGTGTTTAAGTGCAATGATTTCACTGGCTCATGAGAGCAATAAACGGATATTTGATTACTGAATCATGACATCATCGAAATGCATTATTGGGAAATATATTTGAGTACTGATTTTACTGGTTACTCACTGAGCTTTTAACTCACCCCAAAACTATTTTATTCCCCTCCACAGGGCTCGTAGCGAATGAAGGCTTGTAGTACTTATTCACGTGACTGGATGGCATATATCTTGTACAGTTTGGATTTGGAATCATTTTATGTATAGCTGGAAATTGTTTCCACTTCGCCTATGACATGTAATTATTGGAGAATTTGATGTATATATGAGATTTATCTTGTAATTTATTTGAGAAATGTAGTGATCGACTGAGTCCCGGCGAGAGTTGGGCAGGCGGCCCGCCGAACCCTCTGGTTCGCCTTAGGGGGAGGTGGGGCTGTCACAATGAAGACCCCTTCCCAAGAATTTTGCAACAAATAAGAAAAGTGCTGGAGAGAGTGAGTCACCCTGTCTCACTCCCCTGGAGGACTTGAAAAAGCCCGAAGGTTCACCATTAATTAAGACAGAAAACCATGAGTTAGAGAAGGTACGGAACAACATGTCCACCACCCTCTCCCTAAATCCAAAACTTCGTAATATAAAAAGCAAGAAAGGCCATCCACCCTATCGTAAGCTTTTTCCATATCCAGTTTGAGAATCACATTGCAAGGCATCGATCCAGATCCAAAACTAATTCTTACGCGAGCAGAATATTGTCCGTAATCCCCCTTCTTGGGACGAAACCCGTTTGCCAAGGCGAGATCACTGATGGCAATAACTTGTTTAACCTTATTGACACAATTTTGGATATGATTTTTGAGGAAACATTACAGAGACTGATAGGGCGAAAGTCCCTCCATTGGGAAGCCCCATCAACCTTCGGCAACAAGACAAGAAAGACGCTAGACTAGCCCCTAGGCTGCTCTACTCCCTTGAAAAACTCATGAATTGCCCGTAGCAGATCATCCTTTATGATCTCCCAACAATACTAGTAAAAACCCGCTCCAAGCCATCTGGTTCTAGAGCACTATCAATACTTATTGAGAACACACTATCACGCACTTCTTCCATAGTGGGCAACTGCTGCAGAGTACAATTGTTAGATTCCGTCAGCTGTGGCACCTCAAAAGGAAGACGCAGCGACCCCCTATGACCATTAGAAGAGAACAGTATGGAATAAAAATTAATGGTTGAGGCCTTAATCTCTTTTGTAGACTCCAACCATGCTCCCGACTCCTCCTTGATGCACGTAATAATATTCTTGCTCCTTCGTTGCTTAACAACTGCGTGAAAGAAAGCCGTGTTTGCATTCCCCTCCTTCAACCATTTAATACCTATTTAATGCATTGACATCTACTGACGTTCAGTTTGTAGATGTTGACATGAACTCCAAATCGGAGTCAGATCTTGATGGTTTCGATGATGAGAACCACCAACATTGGACAGGAAGATTATCCAGAACTCCCAACTGCTACCCATGATAACATGGGTCGTAGTGCTCCTTGAATAAATAGTGAGGGACCACAACTGTGTTATGAAACTGGTGTTGATGCTGCATTGAACTTTGACCCTCTTGATGCTGGATGAGTGGAGAAATTAAAATTGTGGAACGAACACATCAAAGATTTAGAATTGGGCCAACTGTTTGAAACAAAAGAGCATGTCAAACAAGTTGTGAAGTTGTGGTCCATAAAGAAAAACTGAGTGTTCAAAGTCCATGAGAGCACGCCAACGATTTGGTATGTTCGTTGTCGGGTTCATAATTCCGTACCTCTGTGTAATTGGAAACTTCATGCAACCTTACGCAGTTTATACAACATATGGATAATTGTCACACTTGTCAATAAGCATATTTGCATCCATGTTTGTTATAACAGCGACCACCGTGGGTTGAGTAGTGACATGATTGCCGAGCACATTATTCCCTATATTATGAACGGTCCAGTGTACAAAATCAAGCAAATTCAGGCATCGGCGAAACAGCAGTTTCATTGCGATGTGTTATATAAGAAAACTTGGTACGACAGACACCGTGCCATTGACATATTATATGGGGATTGGTCGACATCCATATCATGACTGCCGATATATGTTCAAGAGTTATAATGGTCCAATCTGGGTACGATAGTACACTCAAAGAGTGGCAAGAGCCATTGGGGGTGTACCGATTCTGTTTGATCCACATTCGAAACAATTTCACACAAAAATTAAAGAATGAAAGGTAAACTATCTCTAGACCCTTACATATTTGATATGTTTTCATGTTCCTACGTCATTTATTTTCAGTCGATCCTATTCTGATGATATTTTACGATGCTTGGTAGACTTAAAAGACTAATGTTCGCTGCTGATGTGGCAAATCAACCGCACAAGTATGAGAAATTCATGAATGTGATTTTTTCTCTAAATATGGAGGTATATGTATAGCTAATTGGTGGATCAGTTCGACCCAAACAATGGGTTCTATGCAAAGATGGAGAATATCGTTGGGGGCACATATCTACAAATATGACTGAATGTTTGAACAAATTATTAAAGGGCTCTCTGTTACTGCCAATTACTCCATGTAGACTGTTTACATTCAACCAAACGGTTGATCTGTTTGTCAAAAATCACAAGGTTGCATGGGATCAAATATATGCCCTTCCATAAAAATGTTGGGATATATCAAAAATGAAAAAAAGGGAAGGGCACATGCAGTTCAAGTGTTCAATCACAAGAACAGTAGTTACTGCATCACGATTGCTTAACGACAAAGTCATCAAGGAGGTAATGCCCAAACTATTGACATTGGAAATTGCACGTGTACATGTGAAAAATAGAGAGAATTGCGATTCCCATGTTCACATACCATGGCTATGTTTTAGGTGTGATATTAGTTCAATGATGCTTGTGGCTTCTGAACATACATTTTTCGCTTGTCAGGCTACATCTAGCGGTCCTTTCCAACCTTTAAGGGACCCAAAATATTGGCCCATAGCGAAATTAAAGCTGAACATCATAAGAGATTAGTTAAAACAAAAGATGCTAGGACATTGAAAACTACTAGGATCATAAATTAGATGGATAGAAGATGTCTTGATACACGACGTCTGTGTAATAACTGTTTATAGCCGGGTCACACTGCACCTAATTGTTTCTATGATAGTTACTTTATAAATAACATTTTGTATGAGTTGTGATAGGAGTTTTGAATAGTAACTTGGCTCATATTCATGCTACTTTGATATGAACTGCTATTTTATATTAATAAATGTTGAATTTTGTATATTATCTGGTGCAATGAATTATTAATTAAATCAGTCTATAATTATTTTTTTAACTTTTATTGAAAATAGGATTTAAAATGGAGCAATGGAACACAATCACAGCACCCTCTCATCCCGGGCTCTTGGATGGGAGTGTTTTATATCTACTATCTAAACATAGGTCCGTTACCATTTTTCAAGACATAGGTGTGGATCTAGATGTTAAGCACTATAATAAGAGGTTGTTTCAACTTCTGATAGTTTTAGATCCATGGGTTGTTCAATACATCGATGCAGTTGATTATTATGGCATTCGTAGAGCCAGTTATCTCACAGTCCAAGTGGATCAATCCTAAACCTAAATAGGGAAGAGTGGCATGACAACCACTAAAAGTAAAAAAGAAATTAGGGGTTATAAAATAAAACGTATGCAGGTGAAGATTCTAGAGTGACTACCCCCCATGATGCAAGCGCGATATATAAACATAAGTAAATGAAATAAAACACTTTATTTATCACATATACAGATATCGAGACGATTACGGGTGTTAAATGCAAGAAAACCCCAAAAAGGAAAAAGGAAAAGGAAAAAGAAAAAAGAAAAATGCAACCTAAAACCTTCAAATGTGATATATAAAAAGGTTAGAAAAAGAAAAGGATTGACTAAATCAAATGCTCGGACTCTCTAAAGTCCCAGTGGAGTCGCCTGCGCCCCATTTTTTAAATGAAAAATAAAATAATTATGATACGGGTTTCATAAAAAATGCTTTTTGATTTAATTTTTGATTGAAAATGATTTTTTGATTTTTAGAAAATAAATAAAGAAAATGTGCCTAGAATGGGACTAGAAAATGCGACGATTTTGGCCCAAATTAAAAGTTTAAAAAGGGTTTTTTAAGAAAAAATAGTAGTCGCCACTTGGTATTGAGTTAAGGTGTACGAAATCAGATAAAATGAATTTTTAAAGAAAAAAGTAGAAAAAACCCTTTTAAAACAACTCCAAATCTTCGAAAATCAAATAAAAGTGTTCGGGAGTCACGTTTGAAGAAAAAGAAGGCAAGGATAAAATTCAAGACACTCTTTCAACCTAGCCTAGAGCTAGTTGCATGATTTAGTCAAAAAATTTCTTATTTTAACTTAAGAATTTATCACATTTGGATGTCACTATATGGATGCAAAAACCTAAGCTTATGAGGATATCGGGGGAGTCGGAATATCTCTTCAAAGTTTAATTGGTGTAAATCACAGTAATTGTGATGCCCAAATTGACTCTTTGAAGAGGTCACGAATATGCAAAAATATGAGAATCGAAGGAAAAGAAAGAAAATAATAATATTCAAATATACATGACTTAAGGGAATGCATCATAATGGGTGCGGGGCACTAACATTCATCACTAGATTTTCTCTTTTATAGAGGGAATACGATCATGCTAAGGTTAGAAAGCCATACTCATCCATATCCCATATTCGAGGGGTTATTCTTATCTAATCAAGCAATTGATCTAACTTAGTTCTAATTTTTTTAAATGGAATGTAAGTCTACATGTCATGTTTCGCACATGGGGATAAAGGATATATATATATAGGGGAAATATGGGATAAAGGATATACATATAGGGGGAAATATCATGCAAAAATGATAAGGATCCGAAAAAGTAGAAAATATGCATGAAATGTAGTGATTTGTCACACAAACATGATCTAGCGCGTGGACGGTCCCTAAGGGTCTACCATTATACTAGCCCATGTTTACAAGTTCTCACTAGTATTGGACTAACAAGAAATCGAAGAAATAGGGTCACAACTAGCATTGGACTAGTGTGGTGATGTCATGCATTTATTACAACTAAACAAATCAAATAAACATAGTAAAAGCAATTAAACAAATAATATTACATAAAACACATAGCACATAAGCATGATATCTAGATGCAAAGACCCTAAGAAAGCGAGTAAACACGTAAACACACAAACATGCAAGCACGCAAGCAAATAAAAGCAAATAAGAACCTAACTATTACAACTTGGCATTTAAATGCCTCTCAAATAACCAAAATTAAATTAAATTAAATATACAAAATTAAAATAAATAAATGAAATAATAAAAACCATTCTTTTTTTTAGGGGTGTCCACGCAGAGAGTGGACCCTGCAGACTATTCCCCACCCTCCATAACTTCCTGGCAACAAGGTTCGAACCAAGAACTTAAGACTCCATTTTCAGCAATTTTAACCACCAGACCAAGCCCCAGAGGGCTAATAATAATAAATAAAAAACATTCAAAAAAAAGCACGTAATTACACACATAAAATCTCATAGGAGCACATAGGATCAAGTAAAATTAAAATAAATGAGTAGAGTGTACCTCTCTTGAATTGGTGACCTAATGGAATGAAATTTTTTTTATTTACCCTCCAAAATAGAGAAAAGAGTCAAGTCATCACTTTAATTAACAAATAATCACAAGAAATGACAATAGACATGACATTGAACAATCAAAGCATTTAAATGAAAGTGAGCAACCTATATTCAACAAATTAAGACAAGCAAGAACCCAATTGAAAGAATTACAGAAGTTTGAGAGGTCAAATTATTATTATTACAAATATTAAGGGTCTAAATGAAAATAATAGAATTAAGGCTTAAGATGAAGGCTATCAAAACTAAATGCTAAAATTCACAAAAATAAAACAAAACCCTCTCATCAAACCCCAAACAAAAAAATACTACCCAAATCTAAACCTTTTTTTTTTAAATCCAAATAAAAAACTATAAATCTATCAAAAATTGTTAAACCTTCATATTTCATCCTAAAATTCATGAATAATTTATCCAAAAATCATATTAAAGTATACTAAAGAAAATTAAAATTTTGAAGGGACAAAATTGATCACATTTTCTCAAATTTCGGGCCATAGTAGCATTACTTGAAAAATTAGGGGTTAGAGTGCAATTTCTGATATTTTTCATGCATCTGGTTCAACGAATTCATCTTCCTCACTGGTTTCCTTCTACAATATGCTGGGTTCATCAAACGCGAGGGAGAAACCCACCCTTTCCAAGGCTCCGGACTCAAAAAATACAACATTTATACACTCAAACCCATAAACTACGCTTAAAACAATCATCAATCAGTAAAATCCAACCAAATGAGTTGCAAAATGAGCGGCAAAAATTTCAGACAAAGAGGCAACAAAGAAAACAGGTTGAGCAAGAATTTCTGACAAGTTTGATGCCAAACTAAGTTTAGATGAAATGGAAAAAGACGTGATATATCACCTTTGACCCTTCAAGAGGATGAAAATCCCATTGAACCTCCAAACAACAGATCCAGACGCAAGAATTCAGAAATTGAACTTTCTTGGGACAGGTTTCAAGGACTGACCAAGTAGTGGATTCAAGCCAGAATTTGACACAATTACAGACGTTTTTTCAAAATTTTTGGGAAAAAACTTGTTCGTCTATCACCCTATATGGTGCAGAAATGAAAAAGTCCTCTGAAATGCCAACTTTAGAATCAGATTTTCCTCTCCAAAAAGGTCAGATAATCAACCCTGGCTCAGTTTTTTTTTATTTTTTCTCTAATTTTCTTCTCCCTTTTTCTGTTTTTTCCCTTTTTTTTCTTTTCTATTTTTCTTTCTTTGATCCCTCTCTGATCTTCCTCAGGTTTCTCCCTCCTTCTTTCTTCCCTTTTCTCTTTTTTTCCCTCCATTTTCTCTTGCCTGAAACCCTCCTTTCTCTTCCTCTTTCATTCTTTCTTTCTTCCTGTTTTCTCCATTGCCTGCAGCTCCCTTTCCTTTTTTCCAGATCTACTCGAAGCCTCTGGTTTCTCCTCTCTCGGTCTCCTTCTCTCTTTTCTTTCTTTCTTTCTTTCTTTGCCCACTGCTAAAACTCTCTCTCGATTCCTTCCTCCCTTTCTTTCTTTGTTTTACCCAGCGTCTACCTTTTGTTTTTTCTTTCTTGCTCCTCTTGTTTCCCGAAGCTCTTCTCCAGCCTTTTCTTTTCTTTTTCTCTCCTACCTATAACCTTCCTTGCTTATGCCTGTAACCTCCCCAAGCTTTCTTTCTGGTTTGCTTTTTGTTCCTTTTCTTCCTTCTTGCCCCCTCTTGATCCTCAGCCGTCTCTCCCAATCCCTCTTCCCTCTTTCTCTCTTCCTTTTTTCCTCTGAGTTTTCCGCCTAGCCGCCACCTCTTTTTTCTTCTCTTTTTCCTCTCTCAAGCTCATAGCCTTCCTAACCTTTCTTGTTTTTCCTTTTTCTTTTCTTTGTTTTTTCAAATTTTTTCTGGGTTTCCAAGTGTCCTAGCCACCAATCCTCTAGATGTTATGGTGTCAAAAGAAAAATAGAGACACTTGTCTCATTTGCATGCACTCCATCTAGCTATTGTGCATGTGTTCCACATATTTTTTGCATTTTGAGGAAAGGTGAGTTTGGACTTGAAAGGCTGGTGACTCAGTTCATTGGAATTTCTCTTTACATTGTGGATCTGTTGTCAAGCATTGAACTCCGGAGGAATGATATCCAAAGGGTCAAACATGGCATGTTGTTCGAGAATCAAACCATTTTGGTCATCAAACATAGATTGTTGAGTTTATGAGTCATCTCTCTAAGATCATTTTTCCTTCAATACAAGTTGATGGTTATTTTTGGCATTACATTGACTTTTATCATTTTGTATACAAGAAAATTGGGTAAAATACAAGAAACCCCCTTGTGGTTTCGCGAAAAGACACATTACCCCCTATCGTTTAGAAACCTCTACATAAGCACCCTAAACTTCATAACTAAAGTAGAAATTGACCTGTAACCAGATATGCGACTTAGTGACAATGGGTATGCGGGATTACTTTGAAAAAGACCTTGAATTTCATTCCCAAGATCTTGAAAAGACCTCTGAAAGTCGCCATGTCCACTTCTGCAAATTTTGGAAGAGGTTTGACGGATCAGATGTTATTCATTCAAGATGGGCTATGCCTGGAGCACTTGGTTGTGTTTTTCTTGAGCCATCTAGGCTTCACAACTCCTACCGGGACGCCACCAGAATCCAAGAGGAAATAGCCATCGATCTCTTGGGCATCAAGAAGAGTGCCCGCATTCTCGATGCCGGTTGTGGCATCGGCGGTCCGATGCGCACCATCGCCGCTCATTCCAGTGCCAATGTTGTCGGTATCACCATTAACGAGTACCAGATAAACCAAGCCCGGATGCACAATGAGAAAGCCAACCTCGATTTCCTATGCGAAGTCATACGTGGCAACTTCCTGCAAATGCCCTTCCCCGACAACAGCTTCGACGGGCCTTACTCCATCGAAGCCACCTGCCATGCACCCAAGCTGGAGGAAGTCTACAGCGAGATCTACTGAGTTTTGAAGCCCGGATCCCTGTACGTCTCCTACGAATGGGTCTGTGACAGCCCCACCTTCCCCTAAGGCGAACCAAAGGATTCGGCGGACCGCCTGCCCAACTCTCGCCTGGACTACGGGGTCAAATCACTCCCAACTCTGTAGCACGCGTGATAGAAACCAAAGAAAACGAACGATTGGGTAACCTCCAGGTTAAATGTAACTTACCAACTCATAATATTGTCGAAATCCCTGCCAGATATTATTTTTTTCACACTTGGATACTATACTCGTCCGAAATCTCAGTAATGTCATTGAACTCCATGTAGCCAAAAGAATGAACACGTTCGAGCGGGGTAACACATGTACATGATTAAACACTTTTATATAAATACATGATTGCAAAATTACACATTAAAAGGGAGTTGTTGGATCAAAATACATTCAAGGTTTATATCTCTTGAGGAGCTATACAAAAGAATATATATCTAACTCAACTCATGCTTCCAAATATCATTATTCCCAAAAGATTTTCCTGTAAGGAAAACAAGGATAACAAAACGGGGTGAGCTATAAGCTCAATGAGGTACCAAAAATCATAATAGTCAAGGACCAAGGAACATCATGCTCAATTAATCACATAGGTGTACCAATTAAGGAGATATGTAAACAATGAGATAGAAAGGATACAGATGGCCCTCAGGAGCCAATTTCCCGTTGCAGTACTTGATCCGACTACGTTGACCCTCCGTCAACTTTCAACTAAAGAAAACCAATCCAGTAGAACACCGCTTTAACGTCGAATCCCGTTCACCATTCATACCCCCTTACCGGGCCCGAACGCCAAATAAAACAGGAATGGTAATACTCGAGTATACCGGAATCAAGAGTCTCAATACTCAAAGATTCCATAAAAACAGGCACCCACGGATTGTCAATTTCCTCGACCAAGCCCTTGCATGGCTCAATTTAATTAACTCCCCATGAGGTTGAGCTCAGGTTTAACAGGATGATCAAGTTCAACAGGACGATCGTTGGACACACTTCCAAACGATCTCATAACAAGTGCAAGTAACAAATTCAAGTACATAACAAGTACAAGTAATAGATTCCAGTTTGTTCAGTACAGATAAGAGAACGAGTGTGATAAAGTACACCCTCGTCCCATACAAGATAAACAGTCAGGAAAGATATTCAATTAGCAAGTTGCAAGTACAGAAAACCAGTTTAACAATAACTCAGGGGAGAGGTACACTCACCTGATCAAACAAGGATAATTTCAAAAGTTTCCTTCCCAAGCGTGGCTTTACTCGTCGTTACCTCCTAAAACAATCAAGGCAAACACTTAAGACTCGACTCCAAGACCGAGTATGGAATTCGCAAGTGAGACTCGGTTATGAGCCGTATGTCTAGTCAAAAGAACCACTAATGCAAAGCAAAGAGGTGACCTCGGAGTGAAAAGGTAACAATTAGTTTTAAAAGCATGAACAACCTCAAAGCCCTTCCTACAATGACTAACCAAATCCAAATTTGAAGTAGATAATGAAAGCAAGATCAATATTAGGAAAATAGAATTTTTCCAGTTCTGCGCGACCTTATATGAAAAATCATATCTCAAGTTTTACAAGTCCAAAATTAATA
The DNA here is from genome assembly GCF_036785885.1 of Coffea arabica. Lineage (NCBI taxonomy): Eukaryota > Viridiplantae > Streptophyta > Magnoliopsida > Gentianales > Rubiaceae > Coffea > Coffea arabica. The sequence continues at coordinate 44,489,529 of NC_092329.1, forward strand.
AAAGTTATACAGTTGGAAAATACATTCAAAGGGCTATAACTTTCTAGAAAACACTATTGTAAGATTCAGAACGTAAGTCAGTTGAATTCAAGTCGCAAGTTGCTGCTTTATCCAGTGGAGGATAGAACAGGTACAAGATTTCAGTCAAATTTGAAAAATCACCATAAATTGGTCAAATAGAAACAGGATCTGAGATTTACATGGTTTATAGCCCTATGAATCTAGTTTAAAACGCAACAAAGAGAACTCAATTCTGACATTTCTACATCAAGATATAGCAAATCTCCCGAGACTGCACCGAATCTCCTACAAACATTTGGACAGCACTTCCCCTTGTCTCTCTTTACTTTTCCAGCCATCAAGGTTTCTTTTGTTTTCTTCAATCACTCCCAAAGGCACACACAAAATAAGTTCATTAAATAGCCATTCAGTAAGCTCCAAGTAATACAAGTACAATTCAAGTTAGGGAAAAGTCCGGAAATGAAAGTTAAGCTCTAAACAAAAAAAAACAGTTTTTGACATCCTTTTGCGGTAATGGCACCCAAGGCACTACGATTACCGGATGAAGGTGTATGATACACCATTTTGAAACTAAAAGACAAGGCTAAAACATTACAGAAGGTCACTCAACCCATTTTAAAGTGCAACTAGGTCAAAAATGCAAGATACTACACCAAAACCCGTCAAAATAGTTTCACAAACAACATTCTATTGCAAACCTCATAAATCAGCCTACCTAAGTCCAAATCCAGAAATTCCAAAGCCATCCGAAAGCTTAGAAACATGGATACATTTCATCAGAAGACCTCAACAACTAAATCAGAAGCAATCCCAACCAAATTCACCAATTACAGACGCAACTCTCAAATTCGGGTAAAACCAGGACAGCAAGGGTAATTTTGACTTTTCTTAGGCTACGCTACTCCAATTGACCTGAAATTTTGTAGGCACCTCTAAAATATCATTCCCTACAACTTTTATGTTTTAAGACAAGGCGAATTCGGCCTCTAACTATGAGCTACAAAATCAGGCAGAATGTAATCATCATAAACCCTAACTTTCCAAAATTTCTTCCAAAACAGAAATTGTTTGCAATTAACCACTTTTTCCACCTCATAGAGTCCTTAAACATCATTTCCAATCATCATATATAGCCACACAATCATGTTCATATTAAAACAGAAAAATCCACCAATAATTAGAAAACTTCAACAATTCAACCAAAACTCAAAATATAATCCATAAAGTTGCATCTCATACTACCACTAATCATAAATTAGGCATCATTAGAGGAAAGAAAGTGGTTCTTCACAACTCACCTTAGAAATAAGAGAGAGAGAGCAATTAGTCCTCTTAGCTTTCCAAATAACTCCACACAACACCTCACTATCACTCCTTTAAGTGTTTCTATGGAGCAAAAACAAAATTCAATGGTTGATTTAGAAGATTGGAGCAAAGATTGAAGCAACTTGGAGAGCTTTCTTTCTTTCTTTCTTGAGAGAGAGGGCCGGCCAAGATGAAGAAAAAAATTATGAATTTTTGGTGATTTTTGTGATTTATTTGGTCAAATAGAAAAAAGGTGAATAGTAGTCTTATGTAAGAATCAATCCTATGGTGACACTTGTCACCTCATTAATTACTTGCCTAACTTTTGTCTCTCTTATACCAATCCATTTAGCATCCTCTACTTATCTCTTAACACCCGGTAAATTAATTTCAGTATCCAAAACTTAACCTAGTTGGTCAAATTTTCCCGAACTTTTCGCCCTAATGGGTCCCATGTCCGGTATACGCTCCAAAATTCTCATGAACTCATTTATACTAGAAAAATAACTTGAAAACTCTATTTACTCATAAAAATTATCTAGAAAATTTTTCTAATAAAGAAAATACATAAAAGGCGTGCAATTAAATAAAGCAACACCTAGAAAATAGGAAATTTTACGGGCTCTCACACTCTCTCCCCCTTAAAAGAATTTCGTCCTCGAAATTCCTTATCATTGCCTTCTTCGGGATACAAAAATTTTACTACTTCCTTCTCGCAGTCAAATTGAGTATCATACTTAACTAACCAATCAGTATCCCTTCACTAGCCAAGCTCATTGAATTCATCCTTCCCAAATTGCAAACAGTGAGCAAACGGTGGAATACCAGAATCTTACCTTCCACGTCCTCAAATGGGTCAGAGACTTGATGTTGTTCTAAGGAGTACACCCGAGCTGACACTTTCGTTCCATTCTTTTCCTCCTTCGACTGGTCGGGGTTGATCGTGGTTGACTGTTGCCTCCTACTCCCTTCTCGAGCTCGGCTTGGGCAATTTGCAATTTGATGATCTGCGCTCCCACAACGCAGACATTTTCTTCCTTTCTTCCAGCAGACATCCTCCATGTGATTTGGCTTCCCACAGTACCCGCAGGGACCACGAGAAGCGGAGACCGAGTCTCTTTGTAAGGCACCACTTGACATTCTCGGTAATTGTACTCCCCCGTTTCCCCTTCCAATTTTAGGAGGTGTACCCTTATCCCCTTGCTCTGAGGTACTTCCAGGAAATCCCCTTTTCTTAGTTTGAAAGTTTCTAATTTGAAATCTCGTGCTTTCAACTCGTTGAACTTTCTCTACCGCATCACTAAAGGTATTGAGTTGGGCGACAGCCAGGTCTTTCTGGATCTCCACGTTCAATCCTTGGATAAAACGTCTTATCCTCCTTTGCTCAGTTATGATTAGTTCAGGAGTGAATTTCGACAATCTGGTGAATTGGCTCTCATATTCAGTGACGGTTTGGGTTCCCTGGCGGAGTCTAATAAACTCATCTTCTTTCTTTTCCTAAATCAGGGGTGGAAAATATTTCGTATTGAACTCTCTCATAAAATTCACCCACGTCCTTGGGGTTTGTTCTCTTTCCCATTTCATCCTTACGATGTTCCACCAAGATCGGGCCGCTCCCTCCAGTTGGAAGACGGCAAATGTCACCTGTCGCTCCTCAGTGTAGTGCAGCGCGGCAAAGACATCAATCATCTTCTCTAACCAGTTCTCGGCCACATCGGGGTCTGGTCCTCCAAGGAATTTCGGTGGCGAGAACTTCTGAAATCGTTCGAGGGCTCTATCATCACCCTCTATATGATTACCAGGGTTCCCTTGCTGATTAATAGGATTTTGGCCTTGATGTCCTACCACGTGAGCCAAAAGGTGGGTCATACGTTGGATAGCGGCAGCCACCTGAATGTTAGGATTCATTCCAGGTTCAGGATTAGGTCCAGACCAATATTGGTTCTCGATTTTCTCCTTCATTTGAGGTTCCACGCCCTCGGCCCCAGCCACTACGAGTACCCTCCATTTGACTTAACCGGTCTAGGGTCGAAGCACGAATCCAATATTAACACAAAAGTATACAAATACAGTGATAAAAGTAGGCCATATACATATATCATGTCTTTAGCAGATAAATCACACAGTAACGGTCAATCAAATTCAAACAAAAGAAATTGCATGAAAGTTATTAAGAGAATAATGCACTAACTAGGCCAATGGTACACAAGCAACTAACCAAAAACTTTCTATGAGAATAATACGATTTATATCCTAGACAGGGTCAATCATCCTTAATAAAACCCTAACACATCACATGACGATCCATAGAATCAAATTCTAGTCCGCCCAAGTCATTACTAACCTAGGCGCTCAGTTATTTAGTAGTCGGGTACAAGAATCCCAAAATAAGATAATTTCACAACTCGGGCTGGCTAGTCCCAAGAGTAATTCATCTACAATCAAGATTCTTACCTGACCAACAGATCTACTATCTCAAAGCACCATGATAAAGGTTTATAACTTATAACACTTCACGATCCATAGCTTATGCTCAAAGAGCACTTATACATTCATACACATTCACGGAATCGGGACCATAACACCACTTGACCCAATCTCACTCCGCGCAGAGACCACGCGAAGCAGCTCTGATACCACCTGTGACAGCCCCACCTTCCCCTAAGGCGAACCAAAGGATTCGGCGGACCGCTTGCCCAACTCTCGCCGGGACTACGAGGTCAAATCACTCCCAACTCTGTAGCACGCGTGATAGAAACCAAAGAAAACGAACGATTGGGTAACCTCCAGGTTAAATGTAACTTACCAACTCATAATATTGTCGAAATCCCTGCCAGATTTTATTTTTTTCACACTTGGATACTATACTCGTCCGAAATCTCAGTAATGTCATTGAACTCCATGTAGCCAAAAGAATGAACACGTTCGAGCGGGGTAACACATGTACATGATTAAACACTTTTATATAAATACATGATTGCAAAATTACACATTAAAAGGGAGTTGTTGGATCAAAATACATTCAAGGTTTATATCTCTTGAGGAGCTATACAAAAGAATATATATCTAACTCAACTCATGCTTCCAAATATCATTATTCCCAAAAGATTTTCCTGTAAGGAAAACAAGGATAACAAAACGGGGTGAGCTATAAGCTCAATGAGGTACCAAAAATCATAATAGTCAAGGACCAAGGAACATCATGCTCAATTAATCACATAGGTGTACCAATTAAGGAGATATGTAAACAATGAGATAGAAAGGATACAGATGGCCCTCAGGAGCCAATTTCCCGTTGCAGTACTTGATCCGACTACGTTGACCCTCCGTCAACTTTCAACTAAAGAAAACCAATCCAGTAGAACACCGCTTTAACGTCGAATCCCGTTCACCATTCATACCCCCTTACCGGGCCCGAACGCCAAATAAAACAGGAATGGTAATACTCGAGTATACCGGAATCAAGAGTCTCAATACTCAAAGATTCCATAAAAACAGGCACCCACGGATTGTCAATTTCCTCGACCAAGCCCTTGCATGGCTCAATTTAATTAACTCCCCATGAGGTTGAGCTCAGGTTTAACAGGATGATCAAGTTCAACAGGACGATCGTTGGACACACTTCCAAACGATCTCATAACAAGTGCAAGTAACAAATTCAAGTACATAACAAGTACAAGTAATAGATTCCAGTTTGTTCAGTACAGATAAGAGAACGAGTGTGATAAAGTACACCCTCGTCCCATACAAGATAAACAGTCAGGAAAGATATTCAATTAGCAAGTTGCAAGTACAGAAAACCAGTTTAACAATAACTCAGGGGAGAGGTACACTCACCTGATCAAACAAGGATAATTTCAAAAGTTTCCTTCCCAAGCGTGGCTTTACTCGTCGTTACCTCCTAAAACAATCAAGGCAAACACTTAAGACTCGACTCCAAGACCGAGTATGGAATTCGCAAGTGAGACTCGGTTATGAGCCGTATGTCTAGTCAAAAGAACCACTAATGCAAAGCAAAGAGGTGACCTCGGAGTGAAAAGGTAACAATTAGTTTTAAAAGCATGAACAACCTCAAAGCCCTTCCTACAATGACTAACCAAATCCAAATTTGAAGTAGATAATGAAAGCAAGATCAATATTAGGAAAATAGAATTTTTCCAGTTCTGCGCGACCTTATATGAAAAATCATATCTCAAGTTTTACAAGTCCAAAATTAATAAAAGTTATACAGTTGGAAAATACATTCAAAGGGTTATAACTTTCCAGAAAACACTATTGTAAGATTCAGAACGTAAATCAGTTGAATTCAAGTCGCAAGTTGCTGCTTTATCCAGTGGAGGATAGAACAGGTACAAGATTTCAGTCAACTTTGAAAAATCACCATAAATTGGAAAAACAGAAACAGGATCTAAGATTTACATGGTTTATAGCCCTATGAATCTAGTTTAAAACGCAACAAAGGGAACTCAATTCCGACATTTCTACATCAAGATATAGCAAATCTCCCGAGACTGCACCGAAGCTCCTACAAATATTTGGACAGCACTTCCCCTTGTCTCTCTTTACTTTTCTAGCCATCAAGGCTTCTTTTGTTTCCTTCAATCACTCCCAAAGGCACACACAAAATAAGTTCATTAAATAGCCATTCAGTAAGCTCCAAGTAATACAAGTACAATTCAAGCTAGGGAAAAGTCCGGAAATTAAAGATAAGCTCTAAACAAAAAAAAACAGTTTTTGACATCATTTTGCGGTAATGGCACCCAAGGCACTACGATTACCGGATGAAGGTGTATGATACACCATTTCGAAGCAAAAAGACAAGGCTACGATATTACAGAAGGTCACTCAACCCATTTTCAAGTGCAACCAGGTCAAAAATGCAAGATACTACACCAAAACCCGTAAAAACAGTTTCACAAACCACATTCTAGTGCAAACCTCATAAATCAGCCTACCTAAGTCCAAATCCAGAAATTCCAAAGCCATCCGAAAACTTAGAAACAGGGCTACAGTTCATCAGAAGACCTAAACAACTAAATCAGAAGCAATCCCAACCAAATTCACCAATTACAGACGCAACTCTCAAATTCGGGTAAAACCAGGACAGCAAGGGTAATTTTGACTTTTCTTAGGCTACGCTACTCCGATTGACCTGAAATTTTGTAGGAACCTCTAAAATATCATTCCCTACAACTTTTATGTTTTAAGACAAGGCGAATTCGCCCTCTAACTATGAGCTACAAAATCGGGCAGAATGTAATCATCATAAACCCTAACTTTCCAAAATTTCTTCCAAAACAGAAATTGTTTGCAATTAACCACTTTTTCCACCTCATAGAGTCCTTAAACATCATTTCCAATCATCATATATAGCCACACAATCATGTTCATATTAAAACAGAAAAATCCACCAATAATTAGAAAACTTTACCAATTCAACCAAAACTCAAAATATAATCCATAAAGTTGCATCTCATACCACTACTAATCATAAATTAGGCATCATTAGAGGAAGGAAAGTGGTTCTTCACAACTCACCTTAAAAACAAGAGAGAGAGAGCAATTAGTCCTCTTAGCTTTCCAAATAACTCCACACAACACCTCACTATCACTCCCTTAAGTGTTTCTATGGAGCAAAAACAAAATTCAATGGTTGATTTAGAAGATTGGAGCAAAGATTGAAGCAACTTGGAGAGCTTTCTTTCTTTATTTCTTGAGAGAGAGGGTCGGCCAAGATGAAGAGAAAAATGATGAATTTTTGGTGATTTTTGTGATTTATTTGGTCAAATAGAAAAAAGGTGAATAGTGGTCTTATGTAAGAATCAATCCTATGGTGACACTTGTCACCTCATTAATTACTTGCCTAACTTTTGTCCCTCTTATACCAATCCACTTAGTATCCTCTACTTATCTCTTAACACCCGGTAAATTAATTTCAGTATCCAAAACTTAACCTAGTTGGCCAAATTTTTCCGAACTTTTCGCCCTAGTGGGTCCCACGTCCGGTATACGCTCCAAAATTCTCATGAACTTATTTATACTAGAAAAATAACTTGAAAACTCTATTTACTCATAAAAATTATCTAGAAAATTTTTCTAATAAAGAAAATGCATAAAAGGCGTGCAATTAAATAAAGTAACACCTAGAAAATAGGAAATTTTATGGGCTCTCACAGGGTCACCACCGAATTCTACAACCCAAATCCCATGAAACAGCTTATCAAACTTTTCATGCAGAATAATTACGTCAAAGTGAACAAATGGCCAGCACACCCGGATTTCCAATCATTCATGTCCATGGAACATAAACAATATCTATTTGCAGGACCCATCACTTCAAGGGGAAGTATCATTTAATGTTTTCGTCGGAAAAAGGCAACCATTATTAGTAAAAAAAAAAAAAAAAAAAGTGGCCCACCATTTTCTTTAATGCACTAACTAACAAATGGTCCAAAGATGGAACAACTGGCTACTCGAATCATTTATCCCAAAAAGAAAGAAAAAAAACCCGAAAGGGACATAGTGCAAAAAAAAATTTGTAGGTTTGCCGTACTGAGGAGGGAAAAAGTTAAAAAAAGAAGAAAAAGATTACTCGAATCATTTGCATGAGGATAGAGAAAGATGCAGAACCCAAGGGATTTGTAGCTAAATTATTTCATCTCATCTACTTCAAGTAAAGATTTGATGATAAAGATGTGACTAATGGAAAGAGCTAGGCGGTGGCTCCCATGCATGCGTTGCTTTGCTAAATGGCAGCCTTGCCTAAGTCGGTGAGTGGAGATTTGAAAAGCAAAAAGATGAAAAGAAAGAGATGAAACAGACAGCCAAAGAGAAGGGGTTGGATTGGAAGGGCTCACCACTTCAACACCATGTTTTTCAGCGTGTGTGAGGAACACTGGAAGACTTCCTAAGATCACAGATGTTAGCGGAGCCATCGTCGATATCCAGAATAGCCACAGCTTCTTTTCACTCCCTCACATCAAGCCATCTAGAATCTTGGACTTGATTCTCTCTCCCTCTCCATTATAAACGAGGGTATTTTGGGTATTCGACCTGTTGTCGGTAACTCAACCGGTTCAGAAGGTAATTTTCACTTTAGTTATGAAGTTTAGGATGTTTAGGTGGAGGTTTTTAAACGATAGGGGGGTAAGGTGTCTTTCCGCGAAACTACAAAGGGGTTCCTTGTATTTTACCCAAGAAAATTTTTAGGTGTTGCATGGTTTCATTCGTCTCATTGGATTTTATCAAATAAACAATCTCCATGGTTTTATCGAAAGTGCATATGTATAAATTTTCATGTTAAGTTAGCATTGAAAGCTGAGGCAGCCTGGATGTAGATTCCGGAACAAGATTGGGTTTTGTAGCATCGAGAGGAAAACATCAAAATACTCATGTTTACACGTTTTTTGAAAGTTAGACGGGTCAAATGGTGGTGGCATTATTTGTTCTTTCTCTTGCAGGTCCATACGTGTTTCAAATAACAAAACTCAGGCAAATTTTTTATATAATTGTAGAATGTCGCCCAAGAATAAAATATTCATGGTTCAAACCGAGGAAGAGCTGTGAATCAAAATCTTAAAGAGGAGCAACAATGCCATAATGCAAAGCAAATGATCGCTAATAATTGGTTGAAACTAGGGCAAATTTATTTGAAAAGATTCTCTAAATGAGTACTCAAAAAACTTTTCTATGCACTAACGCCCCTTCTTTTTGACAAATAAAATTTAATTTCTTGTTAGTGAAGTCTCAGCGTTCGCCGCACACCCTTCTACCTCCCTTCTTGGAGCGTAACTGCGTCTCTCCGGGCATCTTTTTCGAATTATGTCAATTTACTTTACTGGATCGATGTTATGGCAGGTTCGGATTTTATCCCACTGACTTTCTCATGTTTGCTTGTTTCAGTTCATGGCAAAATAACTACAGGTAAGTATTTAATGTCTACGTCTTTATCTCGAGTTTCTTCGAAACTCAGACAAAGAGAGACAAGCTGTAGACACCAAAATTTTAATTTTATTTAATTCAATTTTAGCTTCCTCTTATTATTTATTTTTGTTTTTATTTTATCTCATTTTAGTTGATTAAGTTTGCCAAGATGATAGTTAGTCTTTATTTTATTTATTTTAGTAAATTAGGTTCATCATTTTTTCTTTTTTTAAAAACATTTTTGCATTAAATTTCTGAAAAAAAAAAAAAGAAAAAATCTCACGAAAAATTGTTTTCAATCTTTTTAAGTTCCATTTCTTCCAAATAAAATTTGCAAGGTAATTTTGTTTTGAAAAATAAAATAAACAAAATAAAAGAAAATGCAAAAAATATGTGGAACACATGCACAATAGTTAGGTGGAGTGCATGCAAATGAGACAAGCATCTCTATTTTTCTTTTGACACCACAACATCTAGAGGATAAGTGGCTAGGACACTTGGAAGCCTAGGAAAAAATTGAAAAAAACAAACAAAAGGAAAAGGAAAAACAAGAAAGGCTAGGAAGGTCGTGAGCTTGAGAGAGGAAAAAGAGAAGAAAAAAAGGTGGCGGCTAGGAGGAAAAACCAGAGGAAAAAAAGAAGAGAGAAAAAGGGAAGAAGGATTGGGTAAGACGGCTAAGGATCAAGAGGGGACAAGACAGAAGAAGAGGAACAAAAAGCAAACTAGAAAGAAAGCTTGGGGAGGTTACGGGCAAAAATAAGGAAGGTTACGGGTAGGGGAGCAAAAGAAAAGAAAAGTCTGGATAAGAGCTTCAAGAAACAAGAGGTGCAAGAAAGAAAAAACAAAAGGTAGAGGCTGGGTAAAACAAAGAAAGAAAGGGAGAAAAGAACCGAGAGAGAGTTTCAGCGGTGGGCAAAGAAAGAAAGAAAGAAAAGAGAGAGGAGAAACTAGAGGCTTCGAGTAGATCTGGGAAAAAGGAAAGGGAGTCGCAGGCAGTGGAGAAAACAAGAAGAATGAAAGAATGAAAGAGGAAGAGAAAAGAGGGTTTCGGGCAAGAGAAAAAGGAGGAAAAAAGAAAAGAGAAAAGGGAAGAAAGGAGGAGGGAGAAACTTGGGGAAGATCAGAGAGGGATCAAAAAAAGAAAAACAGCAAAGAAAAAATGGGAAAAAACCCAGAAAAGGGGAGAGGAAAATTGCAGAAAAAATTTTAAAAAAAAACTGAGCCAGGGTTGATTATCTAACCTTTTGGTGAGGAAAATCCAATTCTAAAGTTGGCATTTCAGAGGACTTTTTCATTTCTACACCATATAGGGCGATAGACGAACAAGTTTTGTTCACAAAAATGTTTGAAAAAATATCTCTAATTGTGTAAAATTCGGGCTTGAATCCACTGCTTGGTCAGTCCTTGAAACCTGTCACAAGAAGGTTCAATTTCTGAATTCTTGCGTCTAGATCTATTGTTTGGAGGTTCAATGGGATTTTCATCCTCTTGAAGGGTCCAAGGTGATGTATCCCGTCTTTTTCCAGTTCATCTAAACTTAGTTTGGCATCAAACTTGTCAGAAATTCTTGCTCAACCTGTTTTCTTTGTTGCCTCTTTGTCTAAAATTTTTGCCGCTCATTTTGCAACTCATTTGGTTGGATTTTACTGATTGATGATTGTTTTAAGCGTAGTTTATGGGTTTGAGTGTATAAATGTGGTATTTCTTGAGTCCGGAGCCTTGGAAAGGGTGGGTTTCTCCCTTGCGTTTGATGAACCCAGCATATTGCAAAAGGAAACCAGTGAGGAAGATGAATTCGTTGAACCAGATGCATGAAAAATATCAGAAATTGCACTCTAACCCCTAATTTTTCAAGTAATGCTACTATGGCCCGAAATTTGAGAAAATATGATCAAATTTGTCCCTTCAAAATTTTAATTTTCTTTAGTATACTTTAATATGATTTTTGGATAAATTATTCATGAATTTTAGGATGAAATATGATGGTTTAATAATTTTTGCTAGATTTATAGTTTTTTATTTGGATTTAAAAAAAAAAAGGTCAGATTTGGGTAGTATTTTTTTGTTTGGGTTTGATGAGAGGGTTTTGTTTTATTTTTGTGAATTTTAGCATTTAGTTTTGATAGCCTTCATCTTAAGCCTTAATTCTATTATTTTCATTTAGACCCTTAATATTTGTAATAATAATAATTTGACCCCTCAAACTTCTTTAATTCTTTCAATTGGGTTCTTGCTTGTCTTAATTTGTTGAATATAGGTTGCTCACTTTCATTTAAATGCTTTGATTGTTCAATGTCATGTTTATTTCCATTTCTTGTAATTATTTGTTAATTAAAGTGATGACTTGACTCTTTTCTCTGTTTTGGAGGGTAAATAAAAAAAATTTCATTCCATTAGATCACCAATTCAAGGGAGGTACACTCTACTCCTTTATTTTAATTTTACTTGATCCTATATGCTCCTATGAGATTTTATGTGTGTAATTGCATGCTTTTTCTTGAATATTTTTTATTTATTATTATTGGCCCCCGGGGCTTGGTCTGGTGGTTGAGATTGCGGAAGATGGAGTCTTAGATTCCTGATTTGAACCTTGTTGTCAGCAAGTTGTGGAGTGTGGGGAATAGTCTGTGAGGTCCACTCCCTGCGGGACACCCCTAAAAAAAAGAATGTTTTTTATTATTTCATTTATTTATTTATTCATTTTTTTATTTTAATTTTGTATATTTATTTTAACTTAATTTTGGTTATTTGAGAGGCATTTAAATGCCAAGTTCTAATAGTTAGGTTCTTCTTTGCTTTTATTTGCTTGCATGCTTGCATGTTTGTGTGTTTACGTGTTTACTCACTTTCTTAGGGTTTTTGCATCTAAATATCATGCTTATGTGCTATGTGTTTTATGTGATATTATGTGTTTAATTGCTTTTACTATGTTTATTTGATTTGTTTAGTTATAATAAATGTATGACGTCACCATACTAGTCCAACGTTAGTTGTGACCCTATTTCTTCGATTTCTCGCTAGTCCAATGCTAGTGAGAACTTGTAAACATGGGCTAGTCTAATGGTAGACCCTTAGGGACCGTCCACGCGCTAGATCATGTTTGTGTGACAAATCACTACATTTCATGCATATTTTCTACTTTTTCGGATCCTTACCATTTTTGCATGATATTTTCCCCTACATGTATATCCCTTATCCCCATGTGCGAAACATGACATGTAGACTTGTATTCCATTTAAAAAAATTAGAACTAAGTTAGATCAATTGCTTGATTAGATAAGAATAACCCCTCGAATATGGGATATAGACGAATATGGCTTTCTAGCCTTAGCATGCTCGTATTTCCTCTATAAAAGGAAAAATCTAGTGACGAATATTAGTGCCCCGCACCCATTATGATGCATTCCCTTAAGTCATGTATATTTGAATATTATTATTTTCTTTCTTTTCCTTCGATTTTCATATTTTTGCATATTCGTGACCTCTTCAAAAAATCAACTTGGGCATCACAATTAATGTGATTTACACCAATTAAACTTTGAAGAGATATTCCGACTCCCCCAATATCCTCATAAGTTTAGATTTTTGCATCCATATAGTGACATCCAAATTATATGACATCCAAATGTGATAAATTCTTAAGTTAAAATAAGAAAATTTTTAACTAAATCATGCAACTAACTCTAGGCTAGGTTTAAAGGGTGTCTTGAATTTTATTCTTGCCTTCCTTTTCTTCAAACGTGACTTCCGAACACATTTGTCTGATTTTCGAAGATTTGGAGTTGTTTTAAAAGGGTTTTTTCTACTTTTTTCTTTAAAAATTCATTTTATCTGACTTCGTACACCTTAACTCAATACCAAGTGGCGATTACTATTTTTTCTTATAAAAACCCTTTTTAAACTTTTAATTTGGGCCAAAATCGTCGCACTTTCTAGTCCCATTCTAGGCCCATTTTCTTTATTTATTTTCTAAAAATCAAAAAATCATTTTCAATCAAAAATTAAATCAAAAAGCATTTTTTATAAAACCCGTAATCGTAATTATTTTATTTTTTATAAAACCCGTAATCGTAATTATTTTATTTTTTATTTAAAAAATGGGGCGCGGGCGACTCCACTGGAACTTTAGAAAATCCGAGCATTTGATTTAGTCAATTTTTTTCTTTTTCTAACCTTTTTATATATCACATTTGAAGGTTTTAGGTTGCATTTTTCTTTTTTCTTTTTCCTTTTCCTTTTTCCTTTTTAGGGTTTTCTTGCATTTAACACGCGTAATCGTCTCGATATTCGTATATGTGATGAATAAAGTGTTTTATTTCATTTACTTATGTCTATATATCGCGCTTGCATCATGGGGCGTAGTCACTCTAGAATCTTCACCCACATTTGATGGTATTTAATCCCTCTCTTCAAAAGGAGCATTTCATATGTGCATACGTTTTATTTTATAACTCTTCATTTCTTTTTTACTTTTAGTGGTTGTCATACCACTCTTCCCTATTTAGGATCAGGATTGATCCATTTGGACATGTGGTCGTGGCACGACGTGTGCGTAGCAATGTCCGAGGGATCACTCGAACCACCGACTCTTAGGCCTTGGGATTAATGACCCTTCGCCTTTGGTCTGAACGTTTGGGGACCTGAAACTTTACCGAGTCTAGATGCATTAGTGAGACCAATCTCATACATCCATGATAGAAATTGCCTACGTTAGAGTCAACCTTACCGGAATAAGAACACTAGGCACGAGGGGAGGGATTACACTCTTCTTTCTTTAATTACCTTCTATTTTTCATATTATTTTGTTTGTTCCAATGTGTTATGTGCCATATATCAATTACACTAAACTTTCTTTGTTCTATTGCATTCATAAGACTTAGAAATAAAAGTTCTGGTATGATACTCTTTTAGAACCTACCCTTTTTAGTTTAATTCCGATATATTGTATTTGTAGGTTAATAAGTAAACATCATTTTAGGCCTACCCTGGCATACGAAAGGTCCCTTAGATCATGTTTTTATTACATATTTAATTGTTTTGATAAATTGGCATCATGCATAAACCTTAGAGCCTAGAGGGGATGCCACTTAGGGAATCCCACGTTAGAAATAAGTCACCTTGTGTCTCGAATATATAATCCAATGAGACTTGCACGTCTATATTTCTTGTACCATCCAAAGGAGCAGTGCATAAGGTAAGGTAGGATCCGATCTTTCCTTGATAATAGAGCAACTTTTGCACATTGGAATATGAGCATTTAATAATCATCTTATGGCCATTTTATCAGAATTGGTAAAAATCCCTTGCGTAAAGGACATTAAGTTGAAGAAATTCATAAATAATTCCTCATTGATTGAGATGATAAATATATTGAAGCAAAATCTTAATTTTAAAAGGTTCATAGACTAATGCGTTGTAACAAAATTTGTGAGTTTTGAAACTACAAATCGGTGGGCAATCCAGTCAATTTTGAATGAACCGTCAATACCATCCAATCCATTTTACCAATTTATTCATTTTAAAGCAATCTAGTCAATTTTTGAATAAATCATCACTCCATCCGATCTATTTGATCAATCAATTTCATTCAAACTATTTGACCAGTTTACCCATTTTTAGTGTGATCCAGTCAATTTTCAATAAATCATCAATTTTCTTCAATTCATTTGACCTGTTTACCCATTTTTAGGATGATCCGGTCAATTTTGAATAAATCATCCATTTTATTTAATTCATGTGACTAATTTACTCATTTTTAGGATAATTCGATCAATTTTGAACAAATCATCAATTTCATTCAATCCATTTGACCAGTTTACCCATTTTTAGGGCGATCCAGTCAATATTTGAATAAGTCATCAATTTCATAATATTAATTTAGTCAATTTATTCTCTTTTAAGATTTCGATCTATGGTTCACTGAAAACCTAGTTGAGATATGGCAATCCTTTCAAAAAGAGGTTCGCTCACACTAAGGTGATTTTTTTTAACTGACCGAATTTCTTCAAATTGTTTTTCACTCAAATATCAATAAGTTGATCGAATTCATCAGATATTGTATGGTGCCTATCCTAGAGGATTGCATTTTTATTCTAGCCCAACCCTTGGCATAAAAAGAGCTCTCAAATAGGACATGCATCCAAATTATTTAAATTTTTACTAACTCACGTCTTTTTCTTTCTTTTATCAGCAGTTAATCAAGAGGGGAATCTAAATAGTATTTTTTCTAAATTTTCAGATAATTGCAAACATAGTTACACGAAGAAACCCCATCATTACACGATCACATAGCCGAGTTTCAAGAAATAGTGTAAATATGAGTACACATTCTAAATCATCCGATAGGTTTGTAACGACGCCAACAGCCGATGTTGCAAATTGGGGAGTTCAATTGAGTGAGATGTTAAACAAATTCAATGAATTGAGCGTGGAAATGTCAACCCAAAGTGTATGATTGACCAACTGGTCGCTAGCAGTTGCGGTATCCAACATGATCCCATGCCTATTAGCCAACCTGAAATAGAACATCAACCACCTCCTCTATCCCATACCCAAGTTACCTTTGCATCATCCTTTGCAAACATACTCGAAGAGACTTTCACCTACCCTGCTTCCAGTTTTCCATATACTTACCCCCATAACATCCAAGTCAACCCGACCAGCATTCAAATGTCTCAGAATTACCCAAACTCTCAAGTACCTCATCACACCACCACTGAGCGTTCATGTCGGATGCTGTTATGCAAGGAAAGGTGGAAAAGGGTGAATCCTCCGCCTCAATAGACAAAAATCTGTTGAAAAGATTAGATAAATTTGATGAATTCATGAGAAAAAGTCAAGGATTGAGCAAGTCTGGAGGTTTGGATTATGATGAGTTGTGTCTTTTTTCAGATATGTAATTACCTTTGGGTTTTAAAACACCCAAATTTAGTAAATATGATAGAACTGGTAACCCCAAAACGCATCTAAGACTATTTGCAAATAAGTTTGCAAAGCCAGTAGATGATAAAAATTTGCCAATATTTTTATTCTCGGAGAGCTTGGAAAGCGATGCCCTGGATTGGTATTCCAATTTAAAGCCTGAAGAAATGAGAATATGGTTGGATTTGTCAACTACCTTCATGAGGCAATACGAGTACAATTGTGAACTTGCTCCAACGAGAACCACACTTGACGGCACTAAAAGGAAACCATCTGAGGATCACAAGACTTATGCGAAGCGATGGAAGAAATTGGCTGCCAAGGTGGAACCACCTATGACTGAGGATGAAATTATTCGAACATTTATCAAAACTCATGACCCGCCCTATTTTGAGGAAATTTTTCGCATGACTGGATGCTCGTTTGCAGAAATTATCAATAAATTGGAGGAGTATGATGAGTTTGTAAGAGCGGGAAAAATTGTTAATGTGTCAGCTCTGAAATCGCAATTAGAACCCTTGCAAAATCCAAGCAGCAGTAGCAACACGCCTCAGTTCAAAAAGAAAGATGGGGAAACTGCATTAGTTTGGGACCAAGGTTTTTCTTCCCGATCCAGATTTCAGCAATAGCCCATTTATTCACCACCCTTCCCATATTACCCAAACCCACGCCCTGTTTACCATATTACTATCAATCACCCTCAACCTCGGCCAAAGTATGCAAATTCACCTATACTACCCGTCCCAATTTTTCAACTCAATCTTCAAACTCAACCTCGCCCTCCTTATAATCCACGACCTGTTCAACCAAACAACCATACTTATCCTCTAAATAGTGAAACTCGAAACCCAACCCCATATCGAACCTTCACCAACCTGGGCCGACCCATCAATCAATTGTACGAACAACTCAAAGCTGCTGGAAAAATTGGTATTATGCCTCCCAAGATCTTTCCTAGGGGTGTTCCCCCTAGCTATGACCCTTAAGTCGTTTGCGCTTATCATTCTAGAGGTCCTAAGCATCCCACCAATAATTGTTGGGTATTGAAACATAAAATTCAGGATATGATCGAAGCAGGAGATATAGTGCTAAGGAAAAATGGAGAATAAGGACCGAGCATAACTACAAATCCGTTTTCCGAACACAAGGACACCTTTGAGGAATTTACCCCCAATGAAAAAATTTGAAAATCCCGAACTAGTGAGATCCCTCCCACTTGAAGGGAGTTTTGATAAATTTGGGGAGTTGTCTTTGGTTAAAATCCATGAAAATCATTCGTGCATGTGTCTTTTATTTAACTATACTTTTGTAAATAGTTTTGAATCAAGTGGCTTTTGAAAACACGTCTTGTTTAACAAGTAACATGCTATTAAATTTGATCTTTATCTTGAAATTCAATAAAATGTACAGTTTTATGTATACTGTGTTACTTACGCATTCTTTTCAGATGGCCAAGAATAAAATCCTCTGACCCTTTGGATATCACTGTTCCAAAATTTAATGATCGCAATCTTGATATCTCACGAATGTGAATCTGAATGTCAAAATGAGAGAAGTAGCGAAGAGACATTCGAAAATATTTCAAGGAGACCCAAACGATATAAAGAGAAACCGAATCCGAATTGGGATCAAGATTAAGGAAATAAAAATCAATGGTCACTCGATAAGAAGCAGCTAAATGCCATTTGTTATAGTTAGTGCTATCAAAAGAGAATAGTCCGTGCTTACAATAAAAATGTCAAATCACGACTATTCACAGAAGGAGATGCAGTGTTAAAACGGATTTTGCCAGTGCAAGAGGAGGTTAAGGGCAAGTTTACACCAAATTGGCAGGACCCTTTTATTGTCAAGAAGGTATTGCCAGGTGGAGCACTTATTCTCGCAGAAATAGATGGACAAGTTTTTCCTCAGCCGATCAATTCGGATATGTGTAAAAATTCTTTATATGATAAATGAAAGTTTCCTTTCAGAGTTAATGGGGAGAATGCAATGAAAGTCAAGCCTTCTTCCTTTCCAATCAAACATTCTATCCCTAGTTATTTCTTTTGAACTTTCAGAATAAATTATTTCGTTTGGCAACCCCTGAGAATCGCCAGCCCCACACTGGGGCAAGTTTGAGTTGAAAAAAGATAAAGGAGCCTCAAGAAGTGAAAACTGATAGAAGAACAAAAGAAAAAGAAATTAAAGAAAAGAACCTTAGTTAAAAATAAACTGGAACAAATTTTGAAAAATTTCAAAAGATGAATGGAATGACAAAAAAAAAAAGAAAAATTAAAGGAAAGAACCTCAGTTGAGAATAAATTGGGGCAATTTTAGTTTAATCCTAAGTTAATATGAAGATGCGATCTCAGATGATTTAAACACTTATAGAATCTGCCTTCATACCTTAACCTTTTCTTAGCACCTCACCCGACCACATTACAAAAAAAAATAAATAAAAGTCCTGACTTCCGTTCTTTGCATCACTTCTTTCAGGAGATTTTCTAATCAAATGGCAAATGATGTCAATACACTTTCACCAACTTTGCAAAGGAAGATTTGTCGCACTGATGCCATCATTTCTCAAATACATTTCTGAGTTGATAAAGGCTATCGGCATGATTTGTTTATCAGGTGAAAATCCGAAAGGGCACCATTGAAAAAGGAAAAAGAGGAAAAAAGAAAGACAAAAAAAAAAGAAATGAAGAAAAAGAAAATAAAAATGTGTGGGTAACTTTAGTGAAAATCTGAAAGGACGCTAAGGTAGGGTTTTTATGAGGAAAGGTGAATTTGGTCTTGAAAGGCTGGTGACTCAGTTCATTGGAATTTCTCTTTACATTGTAGATCTGTTGCCAAGCATTGAACTCCGGAGGAATGATATCCAAAGGGTCAAACGTGGCATGTTGTTCGAGAATCAAAGTATTTTGATCATCAAACATAGATTGTTGAGTTTGTGAGTTATCTCTCTAAGATCATTTTCCTTCAATACAAGTTGATGGTTATTTTTGGCATTACATTGGCTTTTATCATTTTGTATAAAAGAAAATTTTTAGGTGTTGTATGGTTTTATTTGTCTCATTGGATTTTATTAAATAAACAATTTTCATGATTTGTCGAAAGTGCATGTATAAATTTTCATGTTGAGTTAGCATTGGAAGCTGAGGCAGCCTGGATGTAGTTTGTGGTACAATATTGGATTTTGCAGCATCGAGGAAAAAATATCAAAATACTCATGTTTATACATTTCTTGAAAGCTAGACGGGTCAAATGGTGGTGGTATTATTTGTTATTTCTCTTGCAAGTCCACACGTGTTTCAAATAACAAAATTCGGGCAAATTTTTTATATAATTGTGAAATGTCACCCAAGAATGGAATATTCATGGTTCAAACCGAGGAAAATGTGTGAATCAAAGTCTTAAAAATGAGCAACAATGCCATAATGCAAAGCAAATGATCGGTTGCATAATAATTGGTTGAAACTGGGGCAAATTTATTTGAAAAGATTCTCTAAATGAGTACTCAAAAAACTTTTCTATGCACTAATGCCCCCCTTCTTGACAAATCAAATTTAATTTCTTGTTGGCGAAGTCTCAGCGTCCGCCGCGCACTAAATAAGGGGTTATAAAGTAAAACGTATGCATGTATGAAGTGCTCCTTTTGAAGGGAGGGATTAAATACCATCAAATGTGGGTGAAGGTTCAAGGGTAACTACCCCTCCAAGATGCAAGCGTAATATATAAACATAAGTAAATGAAATAAAACACTTTATTCATCACATATATGGATATCGAGACGATTGTGCTTGTTAAATGCAAGAAAACCCTAAAAAGGAAAAAGAAAAATGCAACCTAAAACCTCCAAATGTGATATATAAAAAGGTTAGAAAAAGAAAAGAATTGACTAAATCAAATGCTCGGACTCTCCAAAGTCCCCAGTAAAGTCGCTAAATTGTCGCACCCCATTTTTTAAATGAAAAATAAAATAATTACAACGTGAAAAGATTATGATCGAAAGAGTCAGAATCACCAACTACCATGCGATCAAAGTGTTGGAGATATTGCATTGATCCATATGCCCCATCAACAATTGTCAAAAGACATAGATGAAACCGACCTTCAGTGCCAACAAGTTCAAGTACGTCATACAATTGTCGGCCAATGCGCTGTATAGTACCCATCTGGCATTGTCAAAGATGGAGAAACTATTACCAATCATTGTCTAATAATAAATAAATTAAAATTTGAGGTAGTAGTAACTTACTAAATACTCAAATTGGCTAGAAACTCTATGCAGCATTTGCCCAAACTAGGCATGCTACTGGATCGAAGGCATAATGTATAGAATGGTGTGATTGTGATACCACTTGAGATACTTATTCGAAGGTTTGAATGGTGCTACGGGCACACTAGATACCTCTGCATTCGCAGACTGTCGCATCCCATTTTTTAAATGAAAAATAAAATAATTATGATTACAGGTTTTATAAAAAGTGCTTTTTGATTTAATTTTTGATTGAAAATGATTTTTAGATTTTTAGAAAATAAATAAAGAAAATGGGCCTAGAATGGGACTAGAAAGTACAATGATTTTGTCCTAAATTAAAAGTTTAAAAAGGATTTTTTAAGAAAAATATGAGTCACTACTTGATATTGAGTTAAGGTGTACAAAGTCACCTAAAATGAATTTTTAAAGAAAAAAAGTAGAAAAAACCATTATTAAACGACTCCAAGTATTCGAAAATCAGATAAAAGTATTCGGGAGTCACGTTTGAAGAAAGAGAAGGTAAGGATAAAATCCAAAGCACCTTTTCAACCTAATCTAGAGCTAATTGCGTGATTTAGTAAAAAATTTTCTTATTTTAGCCTAAGAATTTATCACATTTGGATGTCACTATATGGATGCAAAAATCTAAACTTAGGAGGATATCGGGGGAGTCAGAATATCTCTTCAAAACTTAATTGGTGTAAATCACATTAATTGTGATGTCCAAGTTGACTCTTTGAAGATGTTACAAATATGCAAAAATATGAGATTCGAATGAAAAGAAAGAAAATAATAATATCCAAATATACATGACTTAAGGGAATGTATCATAATGGGTACGGGGCACTAACATTCATGACTAAATTTTTCCTTTTATAGAGGGAATACGAGCGTGCTAAGACTAATCTAGTTATTTTTATCTAATCAAGCAAATGATCTAATCTAGTTCTAATTTTCTTAAATGGAATGCAAGTTTACACGTTATGTTTCGCATATGGGGATAAGGAATATATATATATATATATATATATATAGGGAAAATATGAAATAAGGGATATACATATAGGGGGAAATATCGTGCAAAACTGGTAAGGATCAAAAAAAGTAGAAAATATGCATGAAATGTAGTGATTTGTCACACAAACATGATCCAACGTGTGGACGGTCCCTAAGGATCTAGCATTGGAATAGCGCATGTCTACAAGTTCTCACTAGCATTGGACTAGTGAGAAATCGTGGAAATAGGGTCACAACTAGCATTGGACTAGTGTGATGACGTCCTGCATTTATTATAACTAAACAAATCAAGTAAACATTGTAAAAGCAATTAAACACATAATTTCACATAAAACACATAAAACACATAAACATAAGCATGATATCTAGATGCAAAAACCCTAAGAAAACGAATAAACACGTAAACACACAAACATGCAAGCACGCAAGCAAATAAAAGCAAATAAGAACCTAACTATTACAACTTGGCATTTAAATGCCTCTCAAATAACCAAAATTAAATTAAAATAAATATATAAAATTAAAATAAATAAAGTGAATAAATAAATAAATGAAACAATAAAAAACATTCAAGAAAAAACATGCAATTACACACATAAAATCTCATAGGAGCACATAGGATAAAGTAAAATTAAAATAAAAGAGTAGAGTGTACCTTCCTTGAATTGGTGACCTAATGGAATGAAATTTTTTTTATTTACCCTCCAAAACAGAGAAAAAAGTCAAGTCATCACTTTAATTAACAAATAATCACAAGAAATGGAAATAAACATGACATTGAACAATCAAAGCATTTACATGAAAGTAAGCAACCTATATTCAACAAATTAAGACAAGCAAGAACCCAATTGAAAGAATTAAAGAAGTTTGAGAGGTCAAATTATTATTATTACAAATATTAAGGGTCTAAATAGAAATAATAGAATTAAGGCTTAAGATGAAGGCTATCAAAACTAGATGCTAAAATTCACAAAAATAAAACAAAACCCTCTCATCAAACCCCAAACAAAAAAATACTACCCAAATCTGACCTTTTTTTTTAAATCCAAATAAAAAACTATAAATCTATCAAAAATTGTTAAACCTTCATATTTCATCCTAAAATTCATGAATAATTTATCCAAAAATTATATTAAAGTATACTAAAGAAAATTAAAATTTTGAAGGGACAAAATTGATCATATTTTCTCAAATTTCGGGCCATAGTAGCATTACTTGAAAAATTAGGGGTTAGAGTGCAATTTCTGATATTTTTCATGCATCTAGTTCGACGAATTCATCTTCGTCACTGGTTTCCTTCTACAATATGCTGGGTTCACCAAACACAAGGGAAAAACCCGCCCTTTCCAAGGCTCCGGACTCAAGAAATACCACATTTACTCACTCAAACCCATAAACTACGCATAAAAAAATCATCAATCAGTAAAATCCAACCAAATGAGTGGCAAAAATTTCAGACAAAGAGGCAACAAAGAAAACAGGTTGAGCAAGAATTTATGACAAGTTTGATGCCAAACTAAGTTTAGATGAAATGGAAAAAGACGGGATATATCACCTTTGACCCTTCAAGAGGATGAAAATCCCATTGAACCTCCAAACAACAGATCCAGACGCAAGAATTCAGAAATTGAACCTTCTTGGGACAGGTTTCAAGGACTGACCAAGTAGTGGATTCAAGCCCGAATTTGACACAATTAGAGACGTTTTTTCAAAATTTTTGTGAACAAAACTTGTTCGTCTATCACCCTATATGGTGCAGAAACGAAAAAGTCCTCTGAAATGCCAACTTTAGAATCGGATTTTCCTCTCCAAAAAGGTCAGATAATCAACCTTGGCTCAGTTTTTTTTTAATTTTTTCTCCAATTTTCCTCTCCCTTTTTTCTGTTTTTTTCCCTTTTTTTCTTTGTTGTTTTTCTTTCTTTGATCCCTCTCTGATCTTCCTCAGGTTTCTCCCTCCTTCTTTCTTCCCTTTTCTCTTTTTTTCCCTCCTTTTTCTCTTGCCTAAAACCTTCTTTTCTCTTCCTCTTTCATTCTTTCTTTCTTCCTGTTTTCTCCACTGCCTGCGGCTCCCTTTCCTTTTTCCTAGATCTACTCGAAGCCTCTGGTTTCTCCTCTCTCGGTCTCCTTCTCTCTTTTCTTTCTTTCTTTCTTTCTTTCTTTGCCCGCTGCTGAAACTCTCTCTCGATTCCGTCCTCCCTTTCTTTTTTTGTTTTACCCAGCGTCTACCTTTTGTTTTTTCTTTCTTGCTCCTCTTCTTTCCCGAAGCTCTTCTCCAACCTTTTCTTTTCTTTTTCTCCCCTACCTATAACCTTCCTTATTTTTGCCCGTAACCTCCCCAAGCTTTCTTTCTGGTTTGCTTTTTGTTCCTTTTCTTCCTTCTTGCCCCCTCTTGATCCTCAGCCGTCTCTCCCAATCCCTCTTCCCTCTTTCTCTCTTCCTTTTTTCCTCTGAGTTTTCCTCCTAGCCGCCACCTCTTTTTTCTTCTCTTTTTCGTCTCTCAAGCTCACGGCCTTCCTAGCCTTTCTTGTTTTTCCTTTTTCTTTCCTTTGTTTTTTCAAATTTTTTCTAGGTTTCCAAGTGTCCTAGCCACCAATCCTCTAGATGTTATGGTGTCAAAAGAAAATTAGAGACATTTGTCTCATTTGCATGCACTCCATCTAGCTATTGTGCATGTGTTCCACATATTTTTTGCATTTTGAGGAAAGGTAAGTTTGGACTTGAAAGACTAGTAACTCAGTTCATTGGAATTTCTCTTTACATTGTGGATCTGTTGTCAAGCATTGAACTCCGGAGGAATGATATCCAAAGGGTCAAATGTGGCATGTTGTTCGAGAATCAAACCATTTTGGTCATCAAACATAGATTGTTGAGTTTGTGAGTCATCTCTCTAAGATCATTTTTCCTTCAATACAAGTTGATGGTGATTTTTGGCATTACATTGACTTTTATCATTTTGTATAAAAGAAAATTGGGTAAAATACAAGAAACCCCCTTGTGATTTCGCGAAAAGACACCTTACCTCCCTATCGTTTAGAAACCTCCATATAAACACCCTAAACTTCATAAGTAAAGTAGAAATTGATCTGTAACCGGATGTGCGACCTAGTGACGATGGGTATGCGAGATTCCTTTGAAAAAGACCTTGAATTTCATTCCCAAGATCTTGAAAAGATCTCTGAAAGTCGCCATGTTCACTTCTGCAAATTCTGGAAGAGGTTTGACGGATCAGATGTTATTCATTCAAGATGGGCTATGCCTGGAGCACTTGGTTGTGTTTTTCCTGAGCCATCTGGGCTTCACAAGTCCTACCGGGGCGCCACCTGAATCCACGAGGAAATGGCTATCGATCTCTTGGGCGTCAAGAAGAGTGCCCGCATTCTCGATGTCGGCTATGGCGTCGGCAGCCCGATGCGTGCCATCGCCGCTCATTCCAGTGCCAATGTCGTCAGTATCACCATTAACAAGTACCAGGTAAACCGAGCCCGGATGCACAATGAGAAAGCCAGCCTCGATTTCCTGTGCGAAGTCATCTGTGGCAACTTCCCGCAAATGCCCTTCCCCGACAACAGCTTCGACAGGGCTTACTCCATCGAAGCCACCTGCCATGCGCCCAAGCTGGAGGAAGTCTACAGCGAGATCTACCGAGTTTTGAAGCCCGGATTCCTGTACGTCTCCTACGAATGGGTCACCACCGAATTCTACAACCCAAATCCCATGAAACAGCTTATCAAACTTTTGACGCAGAATAATTACGACAAACTGAACATATGGCCAACACACCTGGATTTCCAATCATTCATGTCCATGGAACACAAACAATATCTATTTGCAAGACCCATCGCTTCAAGGGGAAGTATCATTTAATGTTTTCATCGGAAAAAGGCAACCATTATTGGTAAAAAAAAAAAAAAAAAGTGGCCCACCATTTTCTTTAATGCACTAACTAACAAATGGTCCAAAGATGGAACAACTGGCTACTCGAATCATTTATCCCAAAAAGAAAGAAAAAAAATAACCTGAAAGGGACATAGTGCAAAAAAAAAATTTGTAGGTTTGCCGTGCTGAGGAGGGAAAAAGTTAAAAAAAAAAAAAAAAAGATGATTACTCGAATCATTTGCATGAGGATAGAGAAAGATGTAGAACCCAAGGGATTTGTAGCTAAATTATTTCATCTCATCTACTTCAAGTAAAGATTCGATGATAAATATGTGACTAATGGAAAGAGCTAGGCGGTGGCTCCCATGCATGCGTTGCTTTGCTAAATGGCAGCCTTGCCTAAGTCGGTGAGTGGATATTTGAAAAGCAAAAAGAAGAAAAGAAAGAGATGAAACAGACAGCCAAAGAGAAGGGGTTGGATTGGAAAGGCTCACCACTTCAACACCATGTTTTTCAGCGTGTATGAGGAACACTGGAAGACTTCCTTAGATCACAGATGTTAGCGGAGCCATCGCCGATATCCAGAACAGCCACGGCTTCCTTTCACTCACTCACATCAAGCCATCTAGAATCTTGGGCTTGATTCTCTCTCCCTCTCCATTATAAACGAGGGTATTTTGCGTATTCGACTTGCTGTCGATAACTTAACTGGTTCAGAAGGTAATTTCCACTTTAGTTATGAAGTTTATGATATTTAGGTGGAGGTTTTTAAACGATAGGGGGGTAAAGTGTCTTTCCGCGAAACCACAAGAGGGTTCCTTGTATTTTATCCAAGAAAATTTTTAGGTGTTGCATGGTTGTATTTGTCTCATTGGATTTTATCAAATAAACAATCTCCATGGTTTATCGAAAGTGCATATGTATAAATTTTCATGTTAAGTTAGCATTAGAAGCTGAGGCAACCTGGATGTAGTTTGCGGTACAAGATTGGGTTTTGTAGCATCGAGAGAAAAACATCAAAATACTTATGTTTACACGTTTCTTGAAAGTTAGACGGGTCGAATGGTGGTGGCATTATTTGTTCTTTCTCTTGCAGGTCCATACGTGTTTCAAATAACAAAACTCAGGCAAATTTTTTATATAATTGTGGAATGTCGCCCAAGAATGAAATATTCATGGTTCAAACCGAGGAAGAGCTGTGAATGAAAGTCTTAAAGAGGAGCAACAATGTCATAATGCAAAGCAAATGATCGGTTGCATAATAATTGGTTGAAACTAGGGCAAATTTATTTGAAAATATTCTCTAAATGAATACTCAAAAAACTTTTCTATGCACTAACACCCCCCTTTTTGACAAATCAAATTTAATTTCTTATTAGTAAAGTCTCAGCGTCCGCCGCGCACCCTTCTACCTCCCTTCTTGGAGCGTAACCGCGTCCATTCTCAAAATGATTATAATAGCAGTACAACTACAGAGTTAGTCAAGGAGGAGGACATAGGACTTTATGCTGCTTCCATAGATCTTGCACCTCCAATCGATGCACCGCAGGAGCCTATAGTTTTTCCTGAACGTTGCAGGTGACAGCTCAAAAGATTTTGCTGTCCGCCCACAACACCAGGTGATAAAAGCAAGGGCAAAAGGCGTACCGAGTATTGATATTATCATTTCCTATACATGTTTTTAGATTTTGAATATTTCAATATGGGGATTTAGCGTTATTTTAACCTTTTATTATTTGAATGCTTATCGTTATTTTTAAAATTTTACCATTTCACCATTTCACATTATCAAATTTTTCTTCTTTTCTATTTTTGCCGTTTTTTGTTTTTATATTGCATAATAAATTTATATTTATAAAATTATAGTGTATATTAAAAATTATTTTTTTGTTTAACTGCCTACTATCATATTTACTTCTACCTCTATTCTTATACTCAGTCACTGCCATTTAATAATTTATTGGTATATTTTATTTGGATAAATATAAATTTTCTATACATTTTATAAAAAAATTAAAATCAAATCTTATACAAAATAATTGTAATGATTATTTTTCAAAGATTTCAGAAATGCATCTTATTGTAAATTGAATGACATTTTTTGTTTAAAAAAGCTTTTTTTAGGGTTTAACATAAGATAAGAATAATTGATTTAACAAATTTGTCTTCATCTTTTTCTTATGTTTCAACTTGGAAAATTTTTTAACTAAAAAGGCTATCGGGCTCAGTCAATCAGGCAGCATAAGTTTTTAATTAAAAATTTTTAAAAATTTTCCTTTAAAAAATTTAAAAAAAGGGATAATATCATAAACCTCTCTTCAACTTTCTTTTAATATCACTTACTACTCCAAAAATTTTAAACGTATCACATATCTTCCAAGATAAAATCTTCAAAAACCTTAAACTACATTTTTACATTTTTTGTTAACCAAGAATACGCTTAAATGACTTTTATATGCTTCATTAAAATTTCTCATTTATATAGGCGAGGATGCCGCTTTGGTGAAAGTCTAGCTAGCTCCAAAGCTAAAGCTCTAAAGTTTTGGCAGGGAGAATTTAATTCCAATCAGAGCTAGAATCTAGCAGCCTTCTTTTGGCTTTTTACACCACAACCCGGAAAGGGGTTAACGACAATTTTTTTTGTTTACTTTTGCAGCTCCTGCCACAATTAATTAAGCGAAGATTTTGTAGCTCCTGCCACAATTAAGTCTTGCAGATTTGAAAAAAAGATTCCAGTCAATGGAATCTGAGCTCACATATCTAATCGAGACCAGCCTTTTTTTTTTTAACTTTTGCAGCATAGCCCAGCAGGACTGACAGAACTGGCTGCCGAGCTGACAGCCCGACAGCCAGTATTTTTTTAAAAAAAAAAATTTCATACCTGATTTCAAATTTAATTTGATAATTTGAAAACGGGATATTTGATAATTTGGTATAAATGCGATATTTATCAAATTCACCGAATTTTAATATGGTATGAAATAGGTAATGAAATTATCAATTTCATAATAATTGATTTCGGATTCAAATTCGGTAAAATGAAATAGGGTACCGTATTAGAACATTCGAATACCAAAATAATTTATAAATTTATATATTATATTGATAAATGCTATATACTATTAATAGATTATATAGATAAAAGCTATTAATAATAGATAGTATATGTTGATCTTGATCCCTATCTTTTGATGTTTACAAAACAAATGGATGATACTAATATTTCTTTAAAATATACTTTCAGTTTTGAAGTTATTTGATTCCATGAACAAGTACAATTAAAAGAGGACAAAGTATGCTGAAGCTGTCGGACGCTCAAGAAGTCAGGATCGGACGTCTGATAATCGTTGCGTCACTTCGGACGCAGAAAACCAACCTACCAGACGTCCGAAAGAATTAAAGAAAATTTTTCAGTTTTACATCATACCTTCGGACACAGAAAACCAACCTACCGGACGTCCGAAAGAATTGAAGAAAATTTTTCAAACTCACTGCCTGCTGTCAGACGCATAAAACAGGGCTATCGAACGTCCGACACTACTAACGGCTAGTTGACTGTTCAGCTATTTTCTATCCGTTGGAAGCATTAATGAGACACTTTCTTGGTCCTATATAAATAGTGGTTGGTCAGACACTTCAAACAACTTTGGCACACTGAAGATACAAAAGATCTAGAGAAATTTTAGTGAGAAAATACTCTTCAAAAAAGATTTGTAGTTTTAGTGGTGTGAGGTTCATTGTAAGTTTTTCATTTGTGAGTGAATATTTCATGAGTGTAGCTCTGTGAGGGTTGTCCTGAGGGATAGTAAAACGTTCTGGCTTGACCGAGTGGAGTTCGGGGCAAGGAGGAGGTGAACCTTCCTTTGTACACAAGAGTAATTGTAATTCATCAACTTGAAAAAACTTGGTTGAATTAATCTACAAGCTCAAAAGGAGTTGTGTGGTTAATTGATTTGCAATTCCTTCCTTTTTATTTACTTACTGTTACGTTTATGATCTTTGCATTGTTTGTCTCTTGGTTGTTTTCGATCCTTACAATTGGTATCAGAGCTTGGTCTCCTAGAGATTAACCTCAATCGGCTTTGGAGTAAATATGACAACCAACAATGCTATGTTCTTTGAAGGACATTCTGTCATTAGATCACATATGTTTAATGGGTCAAATTATGTGAGTTGGAAAGAAAGAATGATTATTTTTTTGCAATCTATTGATATTGAATTGTGGTTTATTATTAATGAAGATCCATATGATGCCTCTCTTATAGATGAAAATACTCAGAGATCTAGACCAAAAACAAGAAGTGAACTGACTGCTGCGGATAGAGCTCATCTCACATTAAATGCAAAAGCCATGAATGTGTTATATTGTGCTTTAGACTCAAATGAATCTATTAGAGTCAAAGGCTGCAAGTCAGTCAAGGAAATTTGGGATAAACTGAGAGAAATTAATGAAGGTAGTGAGAATGTTAGATAACAAAAGAAATCCATTCTGGTTACCAAGTATGAATCGTTCAAAATGGAACCTCATGAAACATTGATGAGATGTACTGTAGATTCAATGACTTCATTAAGGACTTAGAGGTATTGGAAAAAGAATATTCTGTAGGTGAGAAAAATAGAAAAATCTTGAATGCCTTGTCCAATGATTGGGAAAATAAAGTGACTGCTATTGAAGAGGCTAAAAATTTGAATACTATGCCTATTGAATCTCTTATTAATTCTCTAACCTCTTATAAGTTGAAACTTAAATCCAAAGTGCAAGAGGAGGAGGATGCGAAAGTAAGAAAGAATATTGCTCTGAATGCTTCACAAGATGAAGATGATCCAGCCTCCGTGAGTGAAGATGACATGGAATATGATGATAATGATATTGCACTCATCACACGAGATTTCAAAAGAATACTTAACAAGAGAAAATTCAGAAAAAGTGGACCTAACAACTCCTTCCCGAATTAGTCCAACAATTTGAGAAACAAAAGGAAGATAGAGTTCAATAAAAAGCAAACTGATAAGTGCTTTGAATGCGGCCAACCTGGATACTATGCAAGTGAATGTCCAGTGATGAAGAAGAAAGAAGGAAGAAAACCAAGATTCAACAAATTTCAATTCACATGGAATGAGTGCAACTCCGATGGTAAAATTGAAGAGGATGAAGAATCTGCTCAATTGACTTTTATGGCCATTGGAGATGATGAGGTAACATCTTGTAACTCTCATGTTGAAAGTGATGATGAAACTGATGATGATCTTGAATCTTTCATTATAAAATTGCATGATAGTTTGAAAGAATTCTATGCTAGAAACAAGGAGTTAAAACAGAAAATTAGTTTTTTGGTTCGAGATAATGCAAATCTTTTTCAACAAAATAAAAAGTTGAAAGCTGAAAATGATTACTTCAAAAAGAGTGAGACTGCTTTACATTTTGAACTTGATAGAAAAACAAAACTTTGTAAATTGTTCAAAAAGGAACAAGGTGATTTCAAAAAAAAAATGAATGGTCTAAATAAGTTGCTTAAACACAAGAAACAAGTCTATTTTCAAAAGAATATGTTGAATTCTAATTCCAACGAATTTGCTATCCATAGGAAAAGGTAAGTCAGATTTATTAAACCCGTTCATGTGAATAACTCTTTGGTTATGTGTAATTTTTGTTGTCAAAAAGGTCACATGAAAAGTGATTACTATGTGAGAAAAAATATAAAAAAAGGCATGAAATGCATGTGGATAGTTAGACATGATGTTAACTCTAACAAGTAGGAGATTTTGTTAATCATTGCAGTAATTCTTGTTCATAATGTTTTTTTTTTATATTTCTGATACTTTGATCTGAGTTTTTGAATTTTACTGAATCTGTATGATATCAAAAGGGAAAGAAAAGAACAATTCTGATCTAAAGATGGTTTGCTTTGTCAAAACTCTCTGTCATATGTTGATACTTGTTTTGATATCAAATTCTCTGTGATATGTTAGTGATTGCTATCATTTTTCTGTTTTTATACTCTGTTATTATTGCTGGATTATGATAGTTGATTTTTTACTCTCATCTTATGATGACAAAAAGGGGGAGAGATGGATGCTATGTGTAAGGGGAGTTTTTCTGAAATTATAAGTTTTGAATGCGATGATTGAGAGGGAGCTTATACTTATTTTTGTTTCTTTACATCCATTGTTTTGTCATCATAAAAAATGGGGAGAATGTTGATCTTGATCCCTATCTTTTGATGTTTACAAAACAAATAGATGTTACTAATATTTCTTCAAGATATACTTTCAGTTTTGAAGTTATTTGATTCCATGAACAAGTGCAATTGAAAGGGGACAAAGTATGCTGAAGCTGTCAGACGCTCAAGAAGTCAGGATCGGACGTCCGATAATCGTTGCGTCACTTCGGACGCAGAAAACCAACCTACCGGACGTCCGAAAGAATTGAAAAAAATTTTTTAGTTTTATATCATACCTTCGGACACAGAAAACCAACCTACCGGAAGTCCGAAAGAATTGTAGAAAATTTCTCAAACTCACTGCCTGCTGTCGGACGCATAAAACAGGGCTATCGGACGTCCGACACTACCAACGGCTAGTTGACTGTTCAGCTACTTTCTATCCGTTGGAAGCATTAATGAGACACTTTTTTGGTCCTATATAAATAGTGGTTGGTCAGACATTTCAAACAATTTTGGCACACTGAAGATACAAAAGATCTAGAGAGATTTTAGTGAGAAAATACTCTTCAAAAAAGATTTGTAGTTTTAGTGGTGTGAGGTTCATTGTAAGCTTTTCATTTGTGAGTGAATACTTCATGAGTGTAGTTCTGTGAGGGTTGTCTTGAGGGATAGTAAAACGTCCTGGCTTGACCGAGTGGAGTTCGGGGCAAGGAGGAGGTGAACCTTCCTTTGAACACAAGAGTGATTGTAATTCATCAACTTGAAGAAGTTTGGTTGAATTAATCTACAAACTCAAGAGGAATTGTGTGGTTAATTGGTTTGCAATTCCTTCCTTTTTATTTACTTACTGTTACGTTTATGATCTTTGCATTGTTTGTCTCTTGGTTGTTTTCGATCCTTACAGTATACAATATTATTATGTACCTATAATAATAAAAATATATAATGATGTAAAATATACTATTTTAATATTTGTTATATCATTATTATTATAATAATACAAATATACAATATTACATAACTATAATACTTACCCTTTTATACATAACTAGAATTAGATCATAAGTATAAGTATAGTACTAAATATTAAACATAATTAGTAATTAGAATTAGACATTGGTTCATCATTCATGTTTGGATTGTTAAATATTTCAATGTGTAATGTTTAATTTGCAAGTATTAGTATACTTTAATTTTACATTATATAAACAATTTATGAATTTATATTCTCTAATCACTAATCTTGTTTAAATGTAGACAACTAAACAGTATGATTAAACAATCTAAACGAATGTCTATGAATTGCATGTCAACATATTAGTGTATTAGCATTCATTGTTGAAAAGCAATCAAATTTTTTTTGCAAATTAAGCATTTAACCTATATAAAAAATAAGAATAAATGTAAGTGTAATGCAATACATTATTAGTAAATTATAACCGATTAAGAGTATACAACTACATAAGTGAGTTCCATTTAATTATGTGAAAATTATTATCTAATTCGGTTATAACCGGTTTCATGACCATTTTCGAATTCAATTTGGTAACCGAATGAATTCGATTATTCCCAATTCAAAATTGAAACCGATTTAGAATTTTACAAGTAAAATAATAAAAAACAACTAAATTCAAATAGTCGAATTTGTATCAAATGCATATCCTTAGATCAGTCATTTGAATGCGTTATCGGGAATCATCATTCCAGGTCCCTAACCCAACAGTGTAGCTGCCTCCTACCCTGTTCAATAGAATGAATTTCACTCGTGAAGGGAAGATGGCTCATTCTTTTTTTTTCAACAAACAGTAATATCATTATATATATTAACACTTAATAATACATGAATAAATTATAAAAAGGGTAACAACCCTCTCATCTTTCTTAACTGCTTCTACTAATCATATTGGAAAATCATTTACCCATTCTATGTCATTAATTAGTTTTGTTGCAAAATGTGCTAGCATATGACTTGCTATATTAGTTGTTCTAGGTACAAAAGAAATTGTGCAATGTTCAAAATGTTGTGTTAGTTCCTCAATTTCCTCTAGTATAGTTGCTAGATGACCATCCTGCACATTGTTGCTTCTAATTTAGTCAATGGTTGTTTTGTAGTCTGATAGGATTGCAATTTTCCTCCAACATACTTTTCTTGCCATTTGGAGTGCCAATCTAATGGTTAAAGTTTATTCCATCATAGCTTCTCCCTTCTTCCTTTCCACTACTTCCGTTGCTCTTAGAATATTTCCTTTCCAATGCCTTACAATGATTCCCTTCTCTATTCAGATTATCCTTGTGTTTATAACAGTATCTGTGTTGATTGTAATGATTCCCTCTTGTGAGATTAAACTTGTTTGCTTTATCTAATTTGGAGTTGCTTCTTCCTGTTTCCTTGTTGTTTCCTATCTTCTTGTTTTTTTGAATTCAATCCATTCTTGTTGTGCCTTCAGCACTATGTCTCTTGCTTCTCCCTTTTCCTGTTCAAACACTGACTTGTTTCTTGCTTTCCATATCTGCTATAGGATGTTTGCTGTCAGGTTGATTTGTTCCATGCCTTGTTCTTTTGTTCCTGTCAGAGCTACAGCCTCCTATCATCTCCACATATTATTTTGGAGATCCCTCAACTCTTCCCATCTAACTGGTGCTAACTTCCACACTATTTGGGCAATTGGACATTGAAAAAATATGTGTTCCACTGTTCTACTCCCTCTCCACAAACTGTGCATATGTCATCCCCTTTGCCTATTCTATTATGAATTGCTTCTTTAACCGCTAATCCATTTTGTAAACACCTCCAAATGATGTGTTTCAGATTGCAAAGTTGCTTCCAGACGCTAAGCTTTTTGATTTCTCAGCTTGTTTCCTCTTTTAGGTTCTATCTTCTTTTGTCATTATTGCTCTCCTGCACAGCCATTGCATAGCCTGTCTTCACTATGTAGACTCCAGACTTAGAGAAACTCCAAAAGAATCTATCGTGTCTTTTGAACAAATTGAGAGGCATGCAGGCTATTTGCACTCTATCCTTTTGATTGAAGACTTGCTATAGGATTTCTTTATTCCATCTTTCCTTTTGTATCAGCTGGTCCACTGTTTGCAATTGACAATTTCGAGGGCATATCATAGATCCTTTTCCTGATTCAGAGCCTATTACCTGCCTATCCTTCCATATATTCACTTGTTTTCCATTTCCAACTCTTTTCCACAGCCCTTGTTGGATCAAGTTCCATGCACTATGAATGCTTCTCCATGTCCAGGATGCTAATTGAGAAGGGTGAGTTTCCAAAGCTTTAGGATCTTTTAAATATTTAGCCCTAATTACTTTACTCATAAGCAGGTTGGGGAAAGAGATGATCCTCCAAAGTTGCTTAACAAGCAAAGCTTTATTAAAGGCTTCTAAGTCTCTGAAACCCAGTCCCTTCTCCCTTTGACCTCAGTTAGTTTTTTCTAACTTATCCAGTACATTTTCTTGTCTTGTTGGTGACTTCCCCACCAAAAATTAGCTATGCTCTTATAAATATCTTTGCACAGTCCTTTCAAAAGTCTAAAACATGCCATGGCATAATTTGGCATTGCTAGGATCACTGACTTTATGAGAACTTCTTTTCCAGCCAAACTGAGGGAAGATAAAAGAATGCAGAATGACTCTTTTGACGGAACGGAAGGAAGAGTTTGAATTCTGGGGAGAAAATCAAGCAAATAAAAGAGAGAATGCAGGAAAAAAAGAACTCTAATAGTAAAAGAAGAAGGCTCATTCAAAATTACAAGAATTGTAATAAAAGTCATATCAAAAGAGATGACTAGTTTGTTTTGTTGAATCTTGTGATTATTAGTATAGTTTTGTTGTTTATTTGTATTGTCTCATTTTATTGTATGGGAACATTTTGAGTGGTGGAATGTGTGCATTAATTAATTTCATTCTTTTATTAATACAATTTATATACATGCATAAGGGGTATTTATGAAATAAAAGTTTCATCTCTCTCTTTAAAATACTTTTTTAATATTACTTTTTCTAATTGCACTAATTTTATTATCAAAATCTTAATCTCAAGGGAGGTTTGCGTAATTTTACAAATTTTAAGAGAGGCAAGTGAAATTGTCAAAAACCTCAAGGGAGGTTTCTGAAATTATCCCTAAAACTATAGACCCAAGACCCTATTAGAAGTAGTTGGCCGGCCTGACAGGGAAAATGGCAGTTTGGATCGAGAAGTCAAATGGGCCAAATTATGAGACATTCATGTGTTGGCCTGCCAACGGGCTCTGAGCCAGCCCAAAGTAAACCAGACTGCATCCTGTCTGACTACAAGCAAAAAATTTCTAGTAATTTGCTACGCCGATCTATATGAGTTTGCATTTGCAATCAAGGGTAGGTTTTTGTTTCTGTTTGTAGATATCTTCTGGAAAAAAAATGAAACATAAACGTTACCAAACAAACGACGCCTAGCAACGAAATGCAGTGTAGTTGGTAAGACGTTGTAACTGACAGGTTATGAATTTGAGTCAAAGAAAGCGCAACCTAAGTAGTAAAACGTTTCACCTGTAACCCACAGGTCATGACTTCGAGCTATCAAGGCATGATCCCTCACCATCTCACCCAATACTCAATACATCTCAGGTGTACGCTAAGATCAATAACACTAGTGTTGAGCTGGCCCAAAGTGAGCCAAAGTTTGAACAAAATTAAATATTTATCTTAAATGCCCAAGCACACAAAAATTCATCCAATTTAGTTGATGGGACATTGATTGTATCCAAGTATGTACACTTATTAAAGTATTTATTATTTGAACATAAGCTTCATGTGTGTACAATTTAACACATACTAATCTTGCCCAAGCTTCGCCTGTGTTTTGGTTTGCATCATGCTCAAGATAACTAATAAAATTAAATGAACTCTTGAATCCTTTTCCCCTCTCCCTCTTATGGTATACCATCCACCTCTTTGCTAAACAAGAGAATTAAATACAAAAATAAAAAGACCACAAAAATGTGTATGTCTGTCTAGTCTTTTATTTAAAATGAAAAAATGTCTGAAATATTACATATAGGCATTCAAGAAATTGATATTATAAAAGGTTATGGAAGTTAGGCTAAATTCTTTTAGGGCCTGTTTGGGGTTGTGATAGTTTATCAAAAAATACTTCAACTAATAAAGTTTTTAATAAAAGCGCTTATTAAATACTTAAATGCTTTAAAGTATATTGTTTGGATACATAGTTCAATAAATATTTATTGTGTTGGATAATGTGTAATTTGAAGTTTTTAAAATATATTTATCTCTTTATTTAGTTCATAATATAGGATAAAATGATTAAATTTAATGTTTTACTTTTAAAATACAAAAGTTAATCTAAAAATACCAAATTTTAGTTTTTGCTAAAAGTGCTTTTAACACCAAAAACTTCACTTCTAATTTTATGAAAAGATATTTACCAAATACCTCTAAAATACTTTTAGCACCCAAAAGTGCTTTTTAACCAAAAGCACCGCAACCCTAAACGAACCTTTAAATTAGACTATGATATTGATTATTGATTACTGCAAACGCTGGTTATCAGTTTAGTTAGTGCAATCTTTTTATGAGCATTGGATATTATTGATAGTGGTACATTTAACTAGCCAAGTGCATGAGATTTAGATAAGACGAGACTACATCCTCACCCTCTCTGCCTAAATCCACCTCCCTCGCATTAAGATGATAATAAAGTTCATAGGAATTTGATAGAAACTTTTTTAAATACAAAACTTATCTTTCATACAATGAGAGATGTTTAAAAAATCAATTATAAACTTTAATTAATTGAAATTATTTGATACCATCATTCTAATTTTTCATCTGCTTGTCTTTTTTAAAATAATACTTCAATCAACTTTGAAATGTAATGTACCAAAAAGGGAAAAATATTTTCTTAACACAATTAAAAAAAAATCTTTTATCTCTTCTTACATTATAAAAGAGAAATAAACATTCTTTTCACCAAATAAGAGGAAAAATAAATGCCATTAAAGTGAATGAAAAAAATGTCATAAATTTGAAGACATTCACAATGATGTAAAATTTAAATCCAAATTAGCATCATCTATTGTCACCAAGAAAATGGCTAATTTTTTCATTGAAAAAGTTTCTTCCAAGCTCCATAAATGCTATGGGATTTTTGATTAGTTTGATTATAAGAGTGTGAATTTAGATTGTGGAGAATGTCTATAAATGCTATGGGTGTTTTGGTTAACTTGATTATAAGAGTGTGGATTTATGTCCTATTTGATAATTCACTTCAACACTTAAATTTAATAGGTTTACATGTTAGCATGTTCAGACATACTTGATAACAAAAAATAAAACATTTGAATTAATTAAATTAATTAAGTGATACTGAATTTTTTGGGTAAAACTTACTTCGAAAAATAAGTAATAAGCTATTCACTTATTATCTAATGTGATATACACTCAAATGTATCAGATTTAGTACTTAACAATTCAAAAATTTAATGGATCATATTTCAGTTTTCATATTTCAGGTTTCAGTTTTAAAATTTCGATTTTATCAAATGCATCTTTAGATTGTGAGGTGTGGATTTAGCCCCATCCTAAAATCTTTCCTTTAGGATATTCTCCCTATGTATATTTGATTTTCTACTCATAAGTAACTTTTTTTTCTTTTGTATCAATTACACAACAACTTTTAAGTCATTTTTGAATATTAAGACAGGCTTATTATATACAGATAGTTTCACATATTAATAGAATTGATGTTAGTTTTCATGGGGTATTTAGGCGGTTATACCTTGTTTTGCTTTTGTTAGTTACACAAGCTAGTTATCTATTATTTGTGTATTGTTTGCCACAATCTGGACCCACCAACTATTTAGTTTAAACGTAAAATTGTTAAGAGAATATTCTTTTTGGCTTATTTGATTTTTCTTCTCCATTTGACGCTTGAAATTTTAGCCCCTAATTGGGTAGTCTTTTTTTTTTTTGTAAAAAAGAGAAACAGCTTAGAGAAAAAATGTTTCTAGTACTTTTTTTAGCAAGAGTCTACACTCTACATGTGTTATAGGGTTAAGGGCCTTGCATACATCGTGCAATTATCATATCAGTGGCATTGAATGGTCCGAGCCCTTTTTTTAATGCCTTTTTGAGGTGAGAAAGTTGTGATCGGTAGAATCAATTAAGTTCAAATTTAATCTCGAAAAGAAAGCACAAAAAGGTACAAAATAAATAAAAAAATCAATTAATCTCAAGCGATATTACTGATAACCAAGATAGATCAAGTACACCTAAGCACTAGATGTTTCAGTTTCATCTAATGAAACTGAAACATTACCAAAGGTATACTCCATAGAATACATGAACCAATTCAATAATCCAACTCCAACAACTGCCAATGGTAATATCCTGATTTAAAATTGACCAAAAGTGCAACTAGTTATGTGTCCTGATCTCAAATGCTAGGGTGACCGCCCCTACTCCCCTCAAAAAAAAAAGAAAAGAAAAGAAAAGAAAAGAAAAGAAAGAAGCACTTATTCCGCCTCTCTTAGACATCAACTAGAAACCATGAATCACAGCTAGTCATTTCGATGATCAACTAAAAGCAAGCTTACTACTCTGTGAACCCTCAAAACCAAATTTCTAAAGCTTCAAACTCTACAAACCTAATAGCATTCCTAAAGGTCATATTCATGATATCATATTTTAGTTTCTCCAATTCAAATTGCCTTAAGTTGCTAAGAACATGAACAGATTTAAAAATCTTATCTTGTTTGCAAATTACAGTAGCACTGAAACTAGTCAAAATCCAGTCTAATAACTAAAGTATTATACTTAGCTGCAAAGAGACATATTCACTTAAAATATATTAGATTCATCTAAAGCAATGCTGCTTTTCTTTTCTTGGGTCTGGCAAGTTATGATGGCAAAATGATCCAAGAATTAATATAACAAGCATGCACAGATGAATAATCACATAACATAATAAATACGAAGCAAGCATTAAATTCTTGTTAAAATCAAGAATACCGGACTTTTTTAAGCCGTCTATTGAGTTTCATCCTCAATTCCTAGTCTTTCTCCAAGTCTGCCAAATACTGGATACATTCAGGGACTGCATGCTTGCATGAATCAATGTCACTCCCAAACTTAAATTTTCAATTGCAAATTCAACCAAAAAATTGTCCTGCCCTTCATATACACAGACTTTTGCTGCAAGATCCATTAAGAAAAGAAAATGCTTTGATAGTCACCACTTCATCTCTCTCCATACAATCCACCCTTTCCCTCCTAATTTCATGGTCGAATTCAGCCGTTACATTGTCTTTAACCTCCCCAATTTCCCTTTGCATATTACCTTGTTCATTGTAGAACCAGAAGTATGTAATTTCTAGTTGGTGAATTGAGTATGTGTCTCATCAAACTTCTAGTGGGCTCCTACATATCGACATAATCTTCATCATCTTCATATTGCAGTGCCTTGTATTGCTTAAGAATGGCTTCTTGATGTTTGGCGATCTCCTAAAGTTCTTCTTGATGTCCAAGAATGTAATTGCTTGAGGTGGCTTCTTGATGTTCGACAGCCTCCTAAAATCTTTCTTGGTGTTCAAGAATGTAAGAGCACGTGTATCAAGTTTTGTTTGGAGATAATCCAATTGAAAAAGTTTTTGATTTGAGGCGCCTGTCATTGTAAAAGGAAGTTGTCTCCTATATCTGCTAACCAAGAACGTGAAGAATTCAAATTCATTGAAGTGCTGCATGCCTGTGATTGAGGCGGGGTTCGATCTGATCATGCAAGAGATTCCAACAGAACGTAACCGAAGAATGTGAAGGAGCGGACATTTGAAGAATTGAAGCTAAAACCAATGCTCAATCATAAATTCCTTAATAAACCACGTTGTCCTTGCTTTAATTGAGATGAATATGACATTTGAAGGTCTTCAAATTATAATAGTAAAGCAACAGTAATAATTGATACAAGCCAAAATGAATGTCTCTGCAAGGATATTTAAGTAATTACACGAATAAAGAAGCTATTATGGATTGTACCCGTTGTCGAAAAGATGATCAAATAATCTCACATTCCCAAAATACCCAAACCTTTGAATAAATCATCACTGCATCTTTTAAAAAACAAGGACATTTTGGTAAACACAAGAACACACATGTTATCTTAAGTAGTACCCAGTGCTATAACTACTGTGAGGCCCCAGTCCGTTCGTAAGTCGATATTAGGGTTATTTGATATTCGGTATAGAAAAAAATCAGGGTTTTATGGCTAGGAAGGAAACCCTAATTCGGTTGAGCTTGAAAATCCTAGTTTACGTATTATGATTATAAGGTTCAAACTATAATTTATATTCGGTATTCTAGTGTGTGCCTTGACATAGATAAATATAGGATTTGTTTTAATTACAAAGGTTTAGTAAGTTTGAATGATTAGCAAACCTCTAGTGTTACTATATTAGAAAGCTTAAGTGGAGTTTTATTTATCGCCCGCCTTTTTCCACGTTTTCTTTATTAGAAAAGTTCCCCAGATAATTTTTATGAGTAAATATAGTTTTTAGATGATTTTTCTAGTATCGGTTAGATTTTGAGAAATTAAGAATATATAATGGACGTGGGACCCACTAGTGCGAAAAGTTCGGAAAAATTCGGCCAATAAGGTTAAGTTTCGGATACTGTGTAAAATTTATCGGGTGTTAAGAGATAAGTAGAGAGTGAGAAATGATTGATGTGAGAGGAAAAAGAAGTGATAAGATTGCATTAATGGTGTGACAAGTGTCACCATTTTATGGGTTGAAGTTTAAGAGTTACTATTCCACTTTTTGACCTTTTGACCCATTTAGTAAAATATCTCCAAAATTCACTAAAATTCCCTCATTTTTTCTTCACCATAGCTGGCCCTCTCAAGCTCAAGAAGGAAGAAAACTTCATCAACTTTCAAGCTTCCATTTGGTTCAATCTTCCAAAAACAAATGCCTAAACTAGATTCCACTCCATAAAATTCCTTCCTTGGGTGCTAGTAAGTAGTTTAGTGAAGTTTGTTTGAAGAGCTAAGGTGTCCAACATCTCTACCTCTCTTGGTTACTAGGTGAGTGGTGTGTGAATTCCCTCTTGCACTTAATGAAGCTTAAGTTATGTTTAGTAGTGGCTAAAGTGATGATATATGTGATTTATTTCTTGATTTGAAGTGATTTGGTGAAGTTTTTATATTTTTGAGGAATTTTCTGGTTTAATATGAATGTGATGTTGTGGTCATCTATGACGGTTGATGATGAGGGGGAAAGACTCTAGTAGGTGTGAATTAGTGATAATTGCAACCAATTTTGGATTTGGATTGAAATGTGAAATGTTAGGGTTTCAAAACCCCTAATTCTGTCTGATTTTGGATCATAGGGTTAGAGGCCGAATTGGACTTTGCTCAAAACATGAAAGTTGTAGGTATTGATGAGTTTGAAGTGCCTGCAAAATTTTAGGTCATTTGGATTAGTGTAGAGTGAGATATGTCGATATTACTGTGGCTGTTCTGGGTTGATCAGGATGGCAGAACTGCGCTTGTAATTGGCCATTTTGACTGGAATTGCTTTAGTTTTAGATGCTGGTGTCTTCTGATGAAATATAGAGGAATGTCTTAGCTACCATATGCCTTTGGAATCAATGCATTTGGACTTGTATAAACTGAGTTGGACTCATTACAGCATTTTGTGATTTGCAAACCTGTTTTGGTAATTCTGGTTTCGTAATTTGCATATTTGACCTAGTTGTGCTAGGATTTGGACTGAGTGGCCTTCTACATTGTTGTAGCCCTTTTTCTTAGCTTCGAAATGGTGGGTCTTACATCCCCATCCGATAACCGTAGTGAATTTGGTGCCATTACCGCATATTGAAGTCAAATACGGTTTGTGATCCTGTTGTGCGATTCTGGTATAGTGTCTTGCATTTTTGACCTTGTTACATTCAAAATTGGATAACGTTTCCTTCTTCAACATTGTAGCCCCTTAAGTCCTAGATATTCCTGTAAATTTTCAGGTTAAACGGATTAGTATATCCTGAGCTATAAACGAAATACTCAGACCTGTTCTGACGGTCAAATTCTGTTACGTTTTTGGAAAGTTTATGACTGGAACTTTGGCTTCCCATTTGACTGGGTTACAAGCTGTTTGGGCTTGCGACCAAAACACCAAACTTATAGCCCTATATCAGAGCTTTCTAACGCCCTTGGAATTTCATGAATCGGATTTATAAAACCTGAGATATAGCCGAGCAAACAAGGCTTGCCCGTGAAAATGACCATTTTCTGGTCAGATCTGTTTTGGTCCTGATGACCAATTTCCGTTCCGGATTTGGATTGCCGACCTTCATGAAAGTTGTTCCGTTTGGAATGAACCATCTAACTGCCAATTTTCAGCTCTTTTGACCATGTGTAGCATAGAAAACAGTTTGCACTCAAAACTGACCATTTGTGCATTGGCCAGATTGCGTAAGTGATTGTGTTTGG
This sequence comes from Coffea arabica, assembly GCF_036785885.1. NCBI lineage: Eukaryota > Viridiplantae > Streptophyta > Magnoliopsida > Gentianales > Rubiaceae > Coffea > Coffea arabica. The sequence continues at coordinate 44,532,485 of NC_092329.1, forward strand.
TTCATTTGGGACTAAAACCTCCAGTTTCAGTTCTGGATGTCTTCATAACAGTTGTTGTTCATCCTTTAAGCTTCGATATGGCATCTCATACGCCTTAATCCGATATTCATAGCTCAACTTATGAGTAAACTAGAAATGAGTGTCAAATCTGCCGTTTCCGCTAACGGCCGTTTCCGTTTCCGTTCGTCATATTTACGTGCGCGCGTGTCGTTTTGCCGTTTTGCTTGTTTTAGGCACGATAGTAGGCGTTTGCGATATTATGTGACACAATCTTCTATTTCAGACGGTGGTGAGCTGGGCGGAACTGGTGGGGCCCACTACTAGCTGTTCATTTCGATCCGACTTCGTACTTTTGCTATTTTAGTTTCTGAGTAAGTATTCAGGCCAGTTTGGTGTGTTTTCTTTGCTATGTGGTTGAGATATGTGAAAAGGGTACTTAGGCGAGGGTGTACTTTATCGCACTCGACCTAAACCCTAATTTGAATGTATAATTGTACTTGGCATATGTATATGACTCTTTTGGAACCAAAACCCTTGAGCTTGTGGCTCTGGGCGACTTTCGAATAAAGTTTGTGAATTTTGTGAAGTTTGTGAGTTCGTGGGCCCGATCTAAGACCTGTATGGACTATTCGAGCCGGTTAGGGCTTGGTCGAAGTCAGTCCAACTAAGTCTGAGGTCACCAAGTTTGTAGGTTCATGTTATGAACCAATTTTGTGAATCCGGTTCACCGAGAAGGTGACCAAGTTTGTGACCCGAGCTTGTGACTCAAGCTCAAGTTTGTGATTTCGTTCGCCCGGGCAAGTTTGTGAGGTGACTGACCAGTGAGGGTGATAAGGTGTCGGTGGGTGTACAAGTGAAGTTCTACGGACCATTGAGTGTGGTCGACGGAGTGTCGGCAGGAGATCATGCATGGCATATGAATTGGCTTTGGAGCCACCTGTATCCTTATTATTTGATGTTACTTTTCTGCTTTTCTGCTTTTGCTTTACTCTTATTGTGTGATGGTTGCTACGTGAAAATTTACGCTTTTGCCCCTGTTTACTTACTAAGCATATACCTTACCCCATTCCTTTTGTTTTCCTTAGCAGGGGCCGACGCGGGGACTTTTGGCTCGTATACTAGTATAGTTAGATTGACTTGTAATAGTTGAACGGTTTGGATGTTTGTTTTTGTTTTGGTGGTTTGTATAAGGACCCTTCTTAGGGTCTATCTTCTGCTGGTTGTGGTTGTAATATATTAGAGTGGTTTGACTCGATACTTTTGAAGATGTAAATATAACTTTTGGATTGTATATATTGTATTTAGTGCTCTTTCGAACTTTAAGTTTTGAGTCCTGGCGCGAGCTAGGCAGGCGACCCGCCGATACCCTTGGGTTCGCTCTTCGGAGAAGTGGGGTCGTCACAACTACACTCAACAACCTCACAATTCCAAAATACCCCTATTCTTGCGGTGGAAGTTCAAAGCGATTCTTTGACTCAAACTCGTTCTTATATGGGTTATTATCACTTTACTCCCTTAAACTATATCACTATTATCAGTTTACCCCCTAACGTTATCTTTTAGTCACTTCACCCTCATAAGTAATTCAATTCAATATGTTAAGAAATTTTGGACAAAAATACCATTTTATTCTATAGCATTACTACATTGTTATTATTACTTTATTCCTTTAAATTATAGTGATATAATCACTTTAATTCCTAACATTATTTTCCAGGCATTTTAATCTAATTCGTATGGCCAAAAATTTTTAAATATATTTACCCTTATATATATAATTAAAAATAAAAAATTGGAATGATTATTCTTCTTTTTTTCACTTTAAGAGATCCAAAAATATAAAAATAAAAGAATTTTCTCAAAAAATTTTTCACACTTATTAATACTAGGAAAAGAAAAAGAGATAGGAAAGAAGGAGATAGAAAATTAGATTTTGAAAAGAAAAAATAAAGAAAAATCTAACATTATTGTATTAATTTAAGATTATTGGGATAAGGATTGAAATCTGCTGATAAACAGTAAAGTGAAATAATTTTAAAATAATAAAAGTATTTAATTCTTTCTTGATTTGTATTTTTTTAAAAAAAGAATTGAGCTCTTTCTCCCTCTCTCCCTTCCCCTCACCATCTTTTTTTTAATATTAATAAGATTGCTAAGAAGAAAAAAATTAATACTTTGATTTTTTTTCTTGATATTAAAGAGGAGAAGAGCCACTCTAAATTTTTTATTATTTTTATTATACAAAAAGGAGGGTACTTTCTTTTAAAGTTTTTTAACTTGTTAAATTAGTTTAATGGTGGGATAATTTGTTTAAAAAATAATTTTATGGGTAAATTGATAATGAAATCATAATTTATGGGGGTAAAGTAATAATAATTTTAAGGGTTAAACTTGTCTTTTCACTTTAATTAATAAACTCCGTTAAGTTTGACCGTTAGTTTGAGGATAAAATGACTACAAGATAATAGTGAGAGAAAAATTAATACTGAAATCTAACATTAATGGGGTAAACTAATAATAACCCTTCTTATATATGGTATAAGGATGCCGAGAGAGGAAAACCAGAGGCTTCAAGTAGATCTGGGAAAAAGGAAAGGGAGTCGCAGGCAGTGGAGAAAATAGGAAGAAAGAAAGAACGAAAGAGGAAGAGAAAAGAGGGTTTCGGGCAAGAGAAAAAGGAGGAAAAGAGAAAAGAGAAAAGAGAAAAGAGAAAAGGGAAGAAAGAAGGAGGCAGAAACCTGGGGAAGATCAGAGAGGGATCAAAGAAAGAAAACAGCAAAGAAAAATTGGGGAAAAAAACTAGAAAAGGGGAGAGGAAAATTGCAGAAAAAATTTTAAAAAAAAACTGAGCCAGGGTTGATTATCTAACCTTTTTGGTGAGGAAAATCAGATTCTAAAGTTGGCATTTCAGAGGAATTTTTCGTTTCCACACCATATAGGGTGATAGACGAACAAGTTTTGTTCACAAAAATTTTTAAAAAAACGTCTCTAACTGTGTCAAATTCGAGCTTGAATCCACTGCTTGGTCAGTCCTTGAAACCTGTCCCAAGAAGGTTCAATTTCTGAATTCTTGCGTCTAGATCTATTGTTTGGAGGTTCAATGGGATTTTCATCCTCTTGATGGGTCAAAGGTGATGTATCCCGTCTTTTTCCATTTCATGTAAACTTAGTTTGTCATCAAACTTGTCAGAAATTCTTGCTCAACCTGTTTTCTTTGTTGCCTCTTTGTCTAAAATTTTTGCCGCTCATTTTGCAACTCATTTGGTTGGATTTTACTGATTGATGATTGTTTTAAGCGTAGTTTATGGGTATGAGTGTATAAATGTGGTATTTCTTGAGTCTAGAACCTTGGAGAGGGTGGGTTTCTCCCTTGCGTTTGATGAACCCAGCATATTGTAGAAGGAAACTAGCGAGGAAGATGAAATCGTTGAACCAGATGCATGAAAAATATCAGAAATTGCACTCTAACCCCTAATTTTGCAAGTAATACTACTATGGCCCAAAATTTGAGAATATATGATCAATTTTGTCCCTTCAAAATTTTAATTTTCTTTAGTATACTTTAATATGATTGTTGGATAAATTATTCATCAATTTTAGGATGAAATATGAAGGTTTAACAATTTTTGATAGATTTATAGTTTTTGATTTGGATTAAAAAAAAATGGGTTAGATTTGGGTAGTATTTTTTTGTTTGTGGTTTGATGAGAGGGTTTTGTTTTATTTTTGTGAATTTTAGCATTTAGTTTTGATAGGCTTCATCTTAAGCCTTAATTCTATTATTTTCATTTAGAACCTTAATATTTGTAATAATAATAATTTGATCTCTCAAACTTCTTTTATTTTTTCAATTGGGTCCTTGCTTGTCTTAATTTGTTGAATATAGGTTGTCCACTTTCATTTAAATGCTTTGATTGTTCAATGTCATGTTTATTTCAATTTTTTGTGATTATTTGTTAATTAAAGTGATGTCTTGACTCTTTTCTCTCTTTTGGAGGGTAAACAAAGAAAAATTTCATTCCATTAGGTCACCAATTCAAGGGAGGTACACTCTACTCTTTTATTTTGATTTTACTTGATCTTATGTGCTCCTATGAGATTTTAAGTGTGTAATTGCATGCTTTTTCTTGAATGTTTTTATTATTTCATTTATTTATTTATTTACTTTATTTATTTTAATTTTGTATATTTATTTTAATTTAATTTTGGTTATTTGAGAGGCATTTAAATGCCAAGTTGTAATAGTTAGGTTATTATTTTGTTTTATTTCATTTTTCCCCTTTAGATTGTCGTTGGGGCCCCCTAATGTAATAGTTAGGTTCTTATTTGCTTTTATTTGCTTGCGTGCTTGTATGTTTGTGTGTTTACGTGTTTACTCGCTTTCTTAGAGTTTTTGCATTTAGATATCATGCTTATGTTTATGTGTTTTATGTGATATTATCTGTTTAATTGCTTTTACTATATTTATTTGATTTGTTTAGTTATAATAAATGCATGACGTCACCACACTAGTCCAACGCTGGTTGTAGCCCTATTTTCTTGATTTCTCGCTAGTCCAATGCTAGTGAGAACTTGTAGACATGCTAGTCCAATGTTAGATCCTTAAGAACCGTCCACACGTTAGATCATGTTTGTGTGACAAATCACTACATTTCACGCATATTTTCTACTTTTTAGGATTCTTACCATTTTTACATGATATTTTCCCCTATATGTATATCCCTTATCTCATATTTTCCCTATATATATATATATATATATATCCCTTATCCCCATGTGCGAAACATGACATGTAGACTTGCATTCCATTTAAGAAAATTAGAACTAGATTAGATCATTTGCTTGATTAGATAAGAATAACCCCTCGAATATGGGATATGGACGAGTATGGTTTTCTAACCTTAGCATGCTCGTATTTCCTTTATAAAAGGAAAAATCTAGTCATGAATGTTAGTGCCCCGCACCCATTATGATACATTCCCTTAAGTCATGTATATTTGGATATTATTTTTTTTTTCTTTTCCTTCGAATCTCATATTTTTGCATATTCGTGACCTCTTCAAAGAGTCAACTTGGACATCACAATTAATGTAATTTACACCAATTAAATTTTGAAGAGATATTCCGACTCCCCCAATATCCTCCTAGGTTTAGGTTTTTGCATCCATATAGTGACATTCAAATGTGATAAATTCTTAGGTTAAAATAAGAAAATTTTTGACTAAATTACGCAACTAGCAATAGGCTAGGTTGAAAGGGTGCTTTGGATTTTATCCTTGCCTTCTCTTTCTTCAAACGTGATTTCCGAACACTTTTCTCTGATTTTCGAAGAGTTGGAGTTGTTTAAAAGGGTTTTTCTACTTTTTTCTTTAAAAATTCATTTTAGATGACTTCGTATACTTTAACTCAATACCAAGTGGCGACTCCTATTTTTTCTTAAAAAACCTTTTTTAAACTTTTAATTTGAGCAAAATCTTCGCACTTTCTAGTTTCATTCTAGGCCCATTTTCTTTATTTATTTTCTAAAAATTAAAAAATCATTTTCAATCAAAAATTAAATCAAAAAGCATTTTTTATAAAACCCGTAACCGTAATTATCTTATTTTTCATTTAAAAAATGGGACGCGATAGTCTACAAATGCAGAGGTACCTGGTGTGCCCGTAGTACCGTTCAAACCTTCGAATAAGTATCTCGAGTGGTATCACAATCACACCATTCTATACATTACCCCTCCGATCCAGCAGCATGCATAGTTTGGGCAAATGCTGCATGGAGTTTCTAGCCAATTTGAGTATTTAGTAAGTTACTACTACCTCAAATTTTAATTTATTTATTATTAGACAATGATTGGTAATAGTTTCTCCATCTTTGACAATGCCAGATGGGTCCTATACAACACATTAGCTGACAATTGTATGATGCACTTGAACTTGATGACACTGAAGGTCGGTTTCATCCACATCTATTGACCATTGTTGATGGGGCATATGGATCAATGCAATACCTCCAGCGCTTTGATCGCATGGTAGTTGGTGATTCTGATTCTTTCGATCATAATCTTTTCACGTTGTAAAATAGTTCATTCCAGAATCCCGTGCGGCATGTTCCTACACAAGGTGGGCCATCATCTTGCTGAAGACAACGGCACAAGCATGGCTTGCAAAACGAAGTCATCGGTAAGACAAGCATTCAAAATGCCAAGGCAGGCATTCAGTCTCGACACAGCCCAACTAGTAATCAATTCACTACATCTGTGTCTTTGACAATGGCAGATGCCCATGCTATACCACCTATGCAGAATATATTGGCCTTTGACCCTTAGGTCACGTCACTCCCGCACTCACCGCATATTGGTCTAGATGCCATACATTCACCATAGTTTCCGTCTTTTGGTACACATCCCACGACCTCCTACATTTTCCAGTATTTGGTGGACAATTTGCATTCTCATCACATGTGCCTCCATTTGGATATGCTGCCACTGCATCGGCCTCATCTTTTGCTTCTGAACTGCATCCAATATTCACTTTTCTTAGCAACATGTGTGGTATGTCTCCTATTTTAGACCTTTTCAATTATTACAGTTTTGGTCAACCTATGACTGTACCTACGTCAATCTAGCTCGTATCTACTACTAGATGCGGTCAGTCAGGAGATTTTATCACGTATCATTCTCAAAATGATTATAATAGCAGTGCGACTGCAGAGTTAGTCGAGGAGGAGGACATAGGACTTTATGCTGCTTCCATAGATCTTGCACCTCCAATTGATACACCGCAGGAGCCTATAGTTTTTCCTGAACGTTGCAGGTGACAGCTCAAAAGATTTTGTTGTCCGCCCACAACACCAGGTGATAAAAGCAAGGGCAAAAGGCATACCGAGTGTTGATATTATCATTTCCTATACATGTTTTTAAATTTTGAATATTTCAATATGGGGATTTAGCGTTATTTTAACCTTTTATTATTTGAATGCTTATCGTTATTTTTAAAATTTTACCATTTCACCATTTCACATTATCAAATTTTTCTTCTTTTCTATTTTTGCCATTTTTTGTTTTTATATTTATAATAAATTTATATTTATAAAATTATAGTGTATATTAAAAATTATTTTTTGTTTAACTACCTACTATCATATTTACTTCTACCTCTATTCTTATACTCAGTCACTGCCATTTAATAGTTTATTGGTATATTTTATTTGGATAAATATCAATTTTCTATACATTTTATAAAAAAATTAAAATCAAATCTTATACAAAATAATTTTAATGATTATTTTTCAAAGATTTCAGAAATGCATCTTATTGTAAATTGAATGACATTTTTTGTTTAAAAAAGCTTTTTTTAAGGGTTTAACATAAGATAAGAATAATTGATTTAACAAATTTGTCTTCAACTTTTTCTTACGTTTCAACTTGGAAAATTTTTTAACTAAAAAGGCTATCGGGCTCAATCAATCAAGCAGCATAAGTTTTTAATTAAAAAATTAAAAAAAAATTCCTTTAAAAAATTAAAAAAAGGGATAATATCATAAACCTCTCTTCAACTTTCTTTTAATATCACTTACTACTCCAAAAATTTTAAACATATCACATATCTTCCAAGATAAAATCTTCAAAAACCTTAAACTACACTTTTACATTTTTTGTTAACCAAAAATACGCTTAAATGACTTTTATATGCTTCATTAAAATTTCTCATTTATATAGGCGAGGATGCCGCTTTGGTGAAAGTCTAGCTAGCTCCAAAGCTAAAGCTCTAAAGTTTGGGCAGGGAGAATTTAATTCCAATCAGAGCTAGAATCTAGCAGCCTTCTTTTGGCTTTTTACACCACAACCCGGAAAGGAGTTAACGACAATTTTTTTTATTTACTTTTGCAGCTCCTGCCACAATTAATTAAGCAAGATTTTGTAGCTCCTGCCACAATTAAGTCTTGCAAATCTGAAAAAAAGATTCCAGTCAATGGAATCTGAGCTCACATATCTAATCGAGACCAGCCTTTTTTTTTTTTAACTTTTGCAGCATAGCCCAGCAGGACTGACAAAACTAACTGCCGAGCTGACAGCCGACAGCCGACAGCCAGTTTTTTTTTAAAAAAAAATTCATTTGCTGTCGAGCTCTGTTTTTTCTTTAAAAAAAAATTTTGGATTTTACTGTCAAAATGACTAAGCCCAACCGTAATAGTTTTGCACTAACCCATTGTCAGACTACCACTCTTCCAAATTTTTTTTTTGGCAATATTCTGAGTAATTAGCCCACTTTCAAATGATTTTCCATTTTGAAGTTATAATTTGTTACTTAAAATTGGCCTATTACTTTTTAGACTTAATACCCAGTAGCTTCATCTTCTTGACCAACAAGAAGTAGTCATATATTGCATATAGTTATAAATGTATGTACTCATTCTTTTTTGGAAAAATCGTCTAAAACGTCCCTCAGATTTTGTAAAATAATGTTTTTCATCCCTCACTTTTAAAAGTGTAATTTTATTTCCTTTACATATTCACATCGGTCAAATTTAGTCCCTAACTAGGTTTCCGATCATTTTTTGGCCGGAATCCATCACGTGCAAGGCACGTGATCATTTTTTAAGGGTAAATTTGTTAAATTATATTTTACATAATCTGATCTATAGTCCTCCACATTTATTTTCATCCCTCACATTTTATAAAATGATTTTTTTTCATCCCTCACATTTCACAAAATGAATTTCTCCATCTCTCACATTTCAAAAAATGAATATTTCCATCACTCACTAATTATGTATGTGAGGGAAACCCTAAAAAAAATGTGTGAATACATTTTGTTTAAACACATGTATATGTCTATTTTGATTTTGCTTAATAATACGAATATCATAAATATATGTATATGTCTATTTGATTTCACTTAACAATACGAATAACATATATTATACGTGATCATTTGATTACATCTGGTATTAGCTAGTAAATAATCTTGCATTTATTGTCAAATTGGCCAATAAAAGCTATTTTCGGTCAAAATACAATAAGAATATGCAAATTAAGGTTCTATTGATAAATATTAGTCATAATCATACAAAAAGAGAAGATAACCCACAAGTTGGGCCCAATTACATACATGTGTTTATGCTATTATTATTAAACAAAATCAAATAGACATATACATGTGTTTAAAAAAATGTATTCACGCACATAATTAGTGAGAAATGAAAAACTAATTTTTTGAAATATGAGGGATGGAGAAATTCATTTTGTGAAATATGAGGGATGAAAAAAATCATTTTATAAAATGTGAGGGACGAAAATATTTATTTTATAAAATATGGAGGACTATAGATCAGATTATGTAAAATATAATTTGACAAATTTATCCTTAAAAAATGATCACGTGCCTTGCACATGATGGATTCTGGCCAAAAAATGATCGGAAATCTAGTTAGGAACTAAATTTGTCCGATATAAATATGTAAGGGATATAAAATTACACTTTTAAAAGTGAAGGATGAAAAAAGTTATATTACAAAATTGGAGGGACGTTTTGGACGATTTTTCCTTCTTTTTTTTCATTACATATGTAAGCATTATATGTGTAATATATAGGAGGAATAAGGAATGTGACCGACGTTAGGCGCAGATATAATCCTTTTTTCAAGAGGCATAGTCCACTTCATGAGTGCCAGCATTAACTCATAAATTTAGTTTCTAAATTCTGCTAGAAGCTAAAAGCCAGATAAAAATCCAAGAGGATCATCAGGCACAAATTTTTCCATGTATACCGAAGTAAAGATAGCATGAGTAGCATTAAACCTGTTTTGGTTCATCATAAGTTGCCAGTTAAGTGGCAGTCAATGCAGCAGGTCAAATCATGATGGAGCCAACCTCTTTACAAAGTGCTGCTAGCTCACTCTTCATGAGCAAAACTATAGAGTTCAGGTAGTAGTTATTTGCTGGATGTTACACACATCTGTGATCATACCCAAAAGAGCATGAAAAATGGGAATATGTTCAAGGAATTTAAAAACAGTTGACATGAAGGTACCGTGACGTAGAAACAGATACAAAGAACACGTTACCAAAAGCTCGTAAAATGAAATGATGCAATTGTAGGTAAGGCTTAATACTGTGCGTAAAAAAATTAGAGCAGAAAGTAGGTTATCCAATATCTATGGGCTAGGGCAGAAGGTCTATGCTATGCTTTACTCTCTCTCTTAATGCTTTGATCTTCAAAAAGCGTGTAGTTATTCTCTTTCATAGAAATAAAGCAAACGAAAGTCGAGAATCGAAAGCAGAAGAGCTGGACAGCGTATTTGGGCCTTAATTTCTCACTCTTTTCTCCTTTCTCTCGTTTCTCTCTTCTTTTTTCCCGATTCTGAATCTTCAATCTGAACTAATTCCCTCTTTAGTCCCAAAATTATAATCAATATCCTGACAGCCACATCCCCGCCGGCCGCCAGTCCCCAAGACCACAGTTGTTGTCTCAACACCCTCTTTTTTCTTCACGTATACACGGGCTGACACGACCCAAACGCACAGTCAAAAAAAAAAAAGAGTGAAGGATATCCGAGGATCCGGAGCTCGCCACCACCGTCACCACACCAACAAAGTAGGTAAAGCTTCTTTTTTGTTTTCCCTATCCTTAATTTTCTTCTGGTGATTTCTGACGTTATGTGGAATGTTTTATTATTTGTTGATTTCGCTGCTGCTCATATCTGCTGCCGTTTTAATTTTCTTGAATAGTTTCACCAATTAGTGCTGCTGTGAGTGAGAATGAACGAAATTGATTGCTCTTTGTGTTGATGAAAATAATGGGTGGAAAAAATTTTTGATAGTTTCTTTTGCCTTCTAGATGTATGATGGAATGCTTAACTGAACAAATATAGTTTTGCCTTTAACAAACTTGGGAGTACAGTATGTTGAACTGATAGATGGAAAGAAAGAAACATGAGAAAGAACTTAGACTGAAGTCTTGACAAGATAACAACAAAGAGTAGATAGCTCTCCTGGTACTGGTATAAGAAGAAGTGTAAAGAGACGTGAGAAGGCCGAAGGGGTATTTCTTAACTGTCTTGATGAAGTGTAAGTGGAAAGCCCCTTTGGACAGACTTGTATAGGAGCCAAGTTAAAATTTTAAGGTAAAAAACAAGAGCATTAATTTATTAAAGTGGGTTTGTGACCTAGAAACAGCATGAAACTTCTTAACCTGTGGGAATCTTGATTCTTTTTCTTGCTTCTAAAAGGCACTAACTTGTATGGAATATGGTCCTATGGCTGTTCCCTTAGCTCTTTCATTTGTTTGAATGAAATCATCAAACAATGAAAAATGAAATTGTCAAACAATGAAAACATTCATACTTTTCTGGTGTTTCTTGTAATTCATGAATGCAACAAACATGTGCTTTCTTTGTAATTAATTAGTGGGTGAAGGTAAAGAAGGATTTCACATCAATCAATATGTGTCATTTTTTTCTTTTTTCTGGGGTAAGTGGCCCTTGTCAGATTGGATTAATCAGCATACACAAGTGAAGAGACGATCCCTCTCATAAATGTCGGATTAATAAACATATAATGCACACAAAAGTAACAAATTTTTGTATTGTTTGATCATGCACTAAGTACAATTTAAAGAAATTGACCCTACAAATTAATGGATTATGCAAAAGCATCCTCTAATTGCTCCACATCTGTTCATGACTTTTATGGAACTATTTGTGGTTTAGTCAATAGACTCCGGCTTCTAAAAATCTGATTTGTGTTACAAAAAAGGAGAATTTCATGTTTGGGATACATGAAGTGTTCAAATTAACGGTAAAGTTTAGTTGTTATGCTTGTAGAAAAAGACCTTCGAAAGTTTGAAAAGAGCAAAAAAGGAGACTGTTTTACTTCAGTGTCAAAAAGAAATGAAAAGATCTTTTACATTATTGTTGTTATCTTGGATTTGGAAGGCATAGTCAGCTGCCATGTGGGGATAGCATGATTTGAAACATGGCAGTTTTAGATCTTAAGGCAAGTTGGGTGCCCACGTGGAAACAAGAAATTCAAATGGACTTGCTCATGACATGCTCCAACTAAAGAGGGCATACTTTCTGGTAGTTTTGCTCTTGTAAAATAATTGGGTAAGTGGGCCTAGTTATGGATCATTGCAACTTTGGAAAAGGAGGGAAAAAAAAGAGGATGAAGAAAAACCAAAATAACACCACAAACTGGTTTGGCTGCCAAGACACCTGCCACCTATTTAGAAGAGGAACAATTTTCCATTTTTATATGATCCCAAAAAAATGACAGTTCATTGAGCACTATTATTCATATATTTTTATGTGGAGCTTCCTAATTTATAATCTTCAAAGTAAATGACATGACAAAAGAATAGCATTGTTAATAGGTCATCTATGTTACATTGAGATAAGTTAATAATAGTTGAACCAAGGCTGGCATAGATAGTCTGAAAGAGAAGTTACTTGGCTTTTACAGGGTAATCTCTCTGGGTTTAAAGAGGTTTTTCTTTGAGTAAATGTGTTTCCAAGGAAATGTATGTTGGAGTTAATCTTTAGTCTAGCCATTGAATTGATACTTTTTTTGCTTTTAGCTGATCTTTTTAACAACTCGATGTTCGTGGAGGACAGAAACATATTTAATTTTTGACCTTACCAGTTATGGTGTGGTGCAAATTTTTTGATTGCATGTAGTACATCGTAATTCTTCATACATATTATATAATTACTTAGAGCTTACGATGAGATCAATGATAAAGACTGATCAATCTATTTGATTAAGAATAACGAGATAAGGAAAGCTTAGGGAAATTAAATTCATCCACTAAAAAAAATTAGAGAAATTTGTCTTTTGAAATTCAGATTTGCAGAAAATGCATGACTCGTTGTTTTGTTTTCTAATCTTTCAGTAGATTCTTGGATACTTTCCTTGACTTATTTTTTGTAGATTAATTCTCTCAGTTCCCTATTAAGAATCTCAGAATTTTCGTCCACAGACTCACACATTCATTCCCTTTAATTGCCTCTGGTCAACTCTCTCTTTCTCATTCCATGCACATACTCAGACCATCACACACAAACACGCACAACCTGCACAGTAAATTCTGGATTGTTTTTAAATAATTTAGATGGGTGTTTTCTAGGGTGTTCTTTAGAATACTTTTACTGTAGATTTTTTTTTAAAATGTTTGGATGGGATTTTGGACTGTTTTTGGGTACTTTTCAACAACATACTACGTTTATCCAAGTGGAGCCTTTGAAATTTGTTTTCTCTGCCATAAAGCACCCCTTGCTGCCTTTATTGCCAGGGAAACCCTTAGCAGGCACCAGTGCCTTAATGACTAAACAAAAGAATGCTCTTCTCCAATTGTAGCAGCTTCAGATTTTTTTGCTCTCACTGTCCCTCTTCTATGCTGCACTCTCTTCCCAAACACATCATCAAACGCCGCATGCTTTCTCTATCATCAGCAAGTAATGAAATCCCTTGATGTTTGGTACATCATGGATTTGTATGTATTCAATTACTTGTATCCTGAAATTTCTTTTTTCTTTGGGACAGACATGGAGGCAGAATCAGCTAGTGTGTTGGTGCTTTGTGGGAAATCCAATGCAGAGAACGAATTTGCTCTATCATTGAAGAGTAATAATGTTTTGAGATTTCTGGATAGCAATCCTGTTTCAATTTGTCTGCATTCAGAGATTAGGAATCTGCATTGCGATTCTGAAGGATTCCAGGTTGATCATTATATGGATGTTCTCTCTACTTCACAATTTGGAAGATTCTTAATGTACTCTCCAAGATTAGGCTCCACACACGATGTAGTTTCGCAGTAAGCTTTGCTCGTTTGTTTCTTTGTTACAAGTTCTTTAAAGTAATTGATTGTCAATCAAAAAGCATTGGAAAGTGATAGTGCTTCATTTTCTATACAGTTAAACTGAAGTCGTATTAATTGGAAATTGTTTAATCTGTGCACTAGCTTTCCAAATTTATGTTTTAAAATTTCAAAATGTTGTGGCCCAGGTGCGCTTTTCCTGGATAAATAAAAAAGTTTAAAAGAAAAAGGTATCGTAACTGGAATTTGGCAGAAGATGGAAAGGTTGAAAGCTTTGAGGTTGCTGGAAATTTTTAAATTGAATTCTTAAAGTTCTGATTTGAATCATCATGCTAAAATTTGAACTTATGCATACAGGATTTTAAATTGATAAAAGTTGGTTGTAAGTTACTGATGTTCTTATATTTACTTTGGCAGCAATTTTGGTGAGCTGCCAATTGGTGCAGTCTGTGTTGCAGATGTGCAGACCAAAGGGAGAGGTACCACTATGTTTAGAATATTGGGTTCTATGCCATGTTGATTTGGGCTCTACTTTACATTTTATTTATACTCCTTATGCCTTTGAGCTCATGTGGTAACATAAAGGTCGGTCTAAAAACGTGTGGGAATCTCCAAAAGGATGCCTATTATTTTCCTTCACTATACAAATGGAGGATGGCAGAGTGGTGCCATTAGTGCAGTATGTGGTTAGTCTTGCTGTGACTGAGGCAGTTAAAGATATTTGCCAGAAAAAGGTAAGCACAATTAGTGAACATGTTTTCATCTGTCTTACATTTAGTTAATAAATGATGAATTACTGGTTTATTTGGTAAAACTTATGGCCATGATTAGATGAGTTGTGGATTTGGTTCCATGGTATTTTCTGGTCTAGTGCTGTCAAAATTAATTTATGAGCAGTACCATCACTATAATATAGTAGATGACAACAATAAACGAGAAAATTGATGATAAGGACAGTGATAATACTTTGTTTCTCTTGATAATTATTGTTTCAGTAGGTTGGAAGCTTTCAAAAGTATCTTTTTTGTCTTTGTAAAGCACGATTTTCCCTTTTTTTTCTTAGAAGTTCATACATTGTGACCATATCTTTTGTTTTTCTTGGCCCAATACTAATGAAGATATCATTTGATGTCTGATTTGTATTCGATTTTTCATATTCTTTTTTCGTCTTACTTGGGTGAAAAGTTGCAGCATGGACAATTTTGTAATTCTAAGAACTGTTGAATGTGTTTATTGGGGTTACGATAGGAGCTGTAATATAATGTACTACTGTTTCCTGTGGGATGTAAGACAGTATGATAGAAGATGTTCCTGTCTTTTTACTTCTTCCATCTGCTTGATATGGTTGGGATCTATTCTCCAGTAGTTCATGCGCTCTGAAATCTGATAGTTCATGTTTCATCATCAATGAAGTATGTTAAGCAGGAGATAAGTTCGACAACTATTAATTAGGGATGAATTGAAGCAATTGGCACTCCTCGTAAGTACAGATACTAATATGTAAATAGATGTCTTAGATCAGCTTATAATCCTGAATTGCTAAAACTAAAAAAATTTCTGGATAAATGCAAGATAAGTGTGCTTTGAATTTTCATGGTGTTATCTTCTAGATTATTTTAGTTTTCTAAATCTTCTACCACTGCTATTTGAATTGCTAGCCGATGTATAGGCTAGAATATTTTGTAATGGAACACTTACTGGGAAAAGCTTATGTACTTGCCAGACTTGAGCTGGAAGTTAAATTTGGATGTATGTTAAGTAGATGCTCAGTATATTTTTCTTGAAAGTGGACAATGTATGTTTCTCGTGAAAGGTAATCTAGATTTTTCTGCTGATTTATATTATCTTACGGAAGGATAGAGTAATAATGATATCCCTTTCTGCTTCAGTTACCATAATGATTTCCTTTCTGAAATCCAGAATATCTATTGCTGGGCTATAATCTAAATTCGTTCTGCTTCTCTATGGAACAGTGGAGTGATAAGAATTTCCAGCTGTGGTTCAGTCTGAAAATTGTGACTTGACTTCCCCTTTCTGATTATTTACCGTTGAAAAGAGTGGTTGTACTGCAGTTTCATACTTAATTTGGGTTGGATTAGGGTTTTGAGAAGGGTGACTGCATAGCTGATGAAAATAGGATTCGTTTCTGTCCTGCTTGATCTTTCCAATGCATGGAATAAAAATTAAATTTGCAGCAACATATTGTTTAGTAGGTTCTGTTGCTACTGTATCTGTAAAACAACATCATCATTGTTTCACTATTTTAATGAATACTTAATATTTGTCTTGATATGATATGATCTCTTTCAGGGCATACAACATCTTGATGTTAAAATAAAGTGGCCAAATGACTTGTATTTAGATGGCCTTAAAGTTGGAGGCATTTTGTGCACATCAACTTATAAGTCAAACAAGTTTAATGTCAGTGCTGGTAAACAGTCTTATCCTTTTCATTGTATCCAATTCAACTAGCAGTTTTCTGCCATCTGCTCAAGCAAACCTAATGAAGCTGAAAATTTTATATAAGCTTTCTATCATGACATTTTACAATGGCCATGTCCTAAGATTTCAAACATGGTATCTGGTATGATTGCATCATTGCATCTGGCATTGGAGGTTACTTAATGAATTTAGACTAGAATTAATTTCATTTGCTTTTTTATTTTTATTTTTGCAGGAATAGGCTTGAATGTCAGCAACGAGAAACCAACTACTTGTTTGAATGCAACTCTACAAAAATGGACTCCTGTTGCTCATGAACTACAACGAGAAGACATAATGGCAGCCTTCTTCAATAAATTTGAGGATCTCTACACTGTTTTCATGGGCCAAGGTGGATAATTTTTCTTGTAGTGTTTTAGGTCATATGACCATCTAGACAATTCTCAGTGTTCATCCCACCTTTGGTTCTCTTTGTCCTTTCCATTTTCCTGCTCTTGTGCTTAGCAGGTTAATTGCAAAGGTATGCAAGATAGTTATTCATGATAGAATGACTACATTTCCTGCTCCTTAGTATTGTCAACTTTTTGGCAGCGTGGAGGCTTCAAATATGCTAGACCTATTGCTGTACTTGTAAAAATTTTTGTGAAATGGGGCTAATGTTCAATTGCAGGAATAACATTTTGGAAAAAACTCCTTCAAGCATTAAAATGCACATCCTCAATCCTAATGGATTAACCATGTTTCTCTTTTTTCCAGTGCTGTGAAAAATGGACTGCAGTTCTATTTACATATCTGTGTGATTGCATACATGAAAACATAACTATAAAATAGGTGAGAAGATTTTTGTCTATTGGGGTAAAATTGTTAGTATGAATTGCAAATTGTTGGTTAATTTGCATACTCCTGGTTGTTTTTAGTTCAAAACAGGATTGACTGTATGGGAGTTCCACATGACGATATAACTTGCATGAGATTTACGTCTTTTACCTCATTTTATGCAGGATTCCAATCTCTTGAGCCGCTGTACTATAAAACGTGGTTGCACAGGTGAAAGTACCTTCATCATAACACACTACATGTAGATGGTGTTTTTTCCTTGCACACTAGGGTTAATGGTACCCTTTAGAAGTTTGATATGTTGATAACTTTTCTTTGAAAGTTGAATGTTGCCTGGAAGTCTATCCCATTTTGTCCAATGCAGCTCTGTGAAGTGCTTTTGTGAAGATGTTATTTTTGTACTTCATTTATTATATTGTTATGGACAAATTTCCTTCATTGCAAAATGCATGGGTTGTGGTTCCAAAGCAGCGTTTTTCAGGTATGGAGGGAAGGGAGGATGTCCAAAATAAAAGGCTTTACTTGCTTTTCTAATTTTGACGGAAAATGTTTCCAAGTTTTGTGGGCAATATGCCATTTTTTGTATTTATCGTATGCATGCTATTTACGGATATATGTTTGACAACTTAGTTTTCGTGCACCATATACAGGTAGAAAATGAGAGGTAGAATCTGATATACTGTTAAACTCTTGTTTCTATTATGCTGCTTCTGTGCAGTGGGCAAAGAGTTATAGTACAGGACAAAAATGATAATCAGGACCAAGTTGTGGAAAACGTTGTCACAATTCAGGTTAGCTTCTATAATCAATCATTGATATGAGTGTTTAAGTATACATGATGAGCCTAGAAATATCTAATCTATTTCTTGAATCTGACCAAAAATCTGTTAAGCTCTTGGTTTTTTTCCTTGATTTTTATATAGTTTTTTGATGAATAATTCATTGAAGTCTTCGGAAATCTAAGTTACAATTTTCTAGCCTAAATAGTGAATACAAGAAAAGCTTTTCACAGGCAACCGGGCCTGAAATTGATAGAATGTGAATAATAAGTATGTTCTAAGATTTGCTGATTTGAATTTGCATAGAGATTCAACCTGGGGAAAGTGGTTTACGGACAAATTATGGTGCTGGTGGGCAATAATATCCGGCTGACATCCTTGAAAATGGGCAGTTATGGGCCTTCAATTGTTCATGAAGATCGTAAATCGGCAAGAATAGTGCATTAAGATTGTTTATGGACCTTCAACTTGGAATCTTTCCAAGATTCTGATGCATTACAACTTATATTTTAAAGGTAGGTGATCAAAAACTACCATGTATTAAAACTATAGACTAAGTGCAAAGCAGTAGCATTTTCAATCATAGGATAAAAATCAATAAATAAATAAATAAAGATGAAAAAAAGTTCTGGTTCATGGATTGGATTGAAAATTGTTCTTTTATAATAGTTCCCTCTTGAAAGTTAGCCTTCAGTATGAGAACATTGAAGGTTTTGACACCTTAAACCTGATTTAGACTGCATCATAACCTCAAATAAATTTTGCCAAGAAAAAAGTCTTATCTCTATCATTTCCGTCGGATACTCTTGCTGGATTTTGGATTGCATTTTTAGTGATATATTAAAAAAACTGTGTTAGGGGTAAGAGGACAGATGGAGGTTTTCCAATAGCCTTCTATATTCCTCATTGCCACTTGATGACAATACTAACATGCATTTTTTGGCTTTAGTTGCATGCTGTTGCGGTGAAATGCATCGTTGTTCTCTCTTGGCTGTCAGTAGGGAGTAGAATCGTATACAGTTGTGTTTCATGACATTTTTCTTCAATTCTGTTCTTGAATCACTAAAAATGAGAATAGTGATTCACATACGTATAAGCCTACTTGGTGGATACATATGAGAATTACATGGACAAAGTGTGATTAATGGTAGGGAAGCAATGGGAACTGGAGTGATGATACCCTTTATGACTTTGCTGCTCAGTGCCTTGATGTTGTATAGGATATTGTGTTGGCAGGTTCAAGCTTTACTACTTTTGCTTTGTGTCGTCAAATATGAGTATCTAATTTACATTATATATCAGAAAGAGTGGTTGTCATGCTATCCTCTCTCACCAAGTTCATTAGTACTATTTTCTGATTTGAAATGATGTCTCATTGTAAATGATCAGAATTGCAGAGTACTTTTTTGTTTTTCAGGGTTTGACATCATCTGGATATTTGTTAGCTATTTCTGAAGATGGTCAAACATGCGAGCTTCACCCTGATGGCAATAGGTGTTGTATAGTTTCTATAGCCTGATCAATACTCTATTAAATTTTCTATCATTTGCTCCTGAATTTTCTTTGCAAACTTAGAATGAAATCCTTTATCAATCACATATGCATTGTATCATCTTTTCCTAAGAATATACTAAATTGAGGTACAGTCACGTATAATAAAATATGTAAAATAAAATACACAGGCGGTCATCAACAAGATGGAAAAAAAATTGGTGATTTTTTATGGATATAGAATACAAACTTTATCCAGATACAAACTTTATCAGATCATGCCCATTTGAAACAGAATGCTTGAGTTACCAATCACATATGCATTGTATCATCTTTTCCTAAGAATATACTAAATTGAGGTACAGTCACGTATAATAAAATATGTAAAATAAAATACACAGGCGGTCATCAACAAGATGGAAAAAAAATTGGTGATTTTTTATGGATATAGCATACAAACTTTATCCAGATACAAACT
This sequence comes from Coffea arabica, assembly GCF_036785885.1. Lineage (NCBI taxonomy): Eukaryota > Viridiplantae > Streptophyta > Magnoliopsida > Gentianales > Rubiaceae > Coffea > Coffea arabica. The sequence goes on from NC_092329.1 coordinate 44,552,324, forward strand.
TTATCAGATCATGCCCATTTGAAACAGAATGCTTGAGTTACCAATCACTGATTTCTATTTGCATAAAGATGTTCATGCTTAAAGTTAAGTTTTTTGGTCTAGTTAAAGCAAATATCCACATGTCTGGAAATTGGTATGAAGATACCATTTTTCATCTTTCTTCTATGTGATTAAAATGACAGCAGTTCAACTTCGGTCTACTAATACAGGTGAAACCAGTTTTTGATGAGTTACCATCCTGGATAGAGAGGATTTAACTAACCCTTGAGGTTTATCAAACTGGAAATACTAACCCTTGAGGTTTATCAAAACTAGATGATTGAGGACCATTAGGTCTTCATGTACCACTATTAAATCACATTCCATCAAGGTAGGTCCTTGTCTGGCAGGTGCTAGACATGGGGAACCCATCTTACTTATTTGGTGGAATGTGATTGCTGTTGGTGTACCATGTGGCGTACCTTACTATTTGATATTTTTCTGTCATGTGACCAACTGTTTCTTTCTCTTTTGGTGGTTGAATGGTAAGGAATGCTGTAGAGAAAGTATCGTCTCTACTTCCAATATGATTGGCATAATGCTGTTCCTAGAAATCTGTATAAATCTGCTCCAGACCTGAGGGAAATTTTATGGCAGGTGGTTATGTTGAGCTCGGCATATCAGGAATTGACAGAAGAGGAACAGTATATTAAAAGTAGCAAGATTTTCTGGTGGATTTGCCCAAGTAGGGTGTATATATATATATATATATATATATATATGAACATTTGATGAAATCATTCTTAGTACACAGAAAATGTGAATTGAACGTTTTACTGAACCGGTAATATTTATGAAGATTTCACAGACTAGGATGAAGAATAGTCTGCACAATTGTCCTAAGATCTATAATTGGACTGGCAAATGCTTTAAATCTTAAAGCTTTACCATAGTTTTAACTAAGTATTCTCAACATTGCTAGGATTTTTTGCAACTAGAATTTCAAGACATATGCTCTGACTGTTTAAATAAGTTGCCATTCAATGACAAAGGCTTGTTGATGGTTGTTGCCTGTGTTCCTATTTTGTTTCTTTTGGTGTAGATCTTTAGCCTAAATAATCTATTCACAACTTTGTTTACTGTGTCTTGAGCTACTTGGAGCTTTCTTTAGTATGAGTAATCTGCTTAGATCTTACATTATTTTGGGGATTTTCAGGTCAAATACTATGGTCAATTCTACGCTACATCTAAAAGTGCCTTGTAGTGTTTCTTACTTATTGGATTTACCTATTATACCCTTGATTGGTGAATAAAATAACTCGTAATGTTGGACAAAGATGTCAATTAGCTATGTAGATAGTCAATATCTCCTTATTCTCTCTAAAAAAAAATAAAGATTGCCAAGCTTTTATGTAGTTGAGCACATGGAAGTGCAGCAGCATCTTTAAAGATATTTCTATGTTCAACACATCTAAAACATTTTCGGTTCATATTAGATAGGTAAATACAAGTATGTGCTAAACTTAAACATATCGTGCAAGGCATGTGCTTTTTCTAGCATACAAAAGTAGATCTTGCTATTAAAATGTGTTTGGTAAACCATTTTCTTGATTTAAATAAAATGCATTACAAAATATTGTTAGCTGTCTCTCGATTCTCCTTCAAGGTTGTGAATATACTTGGGGAAGTCATTAATCAACAATGATGAACCACCAGCCCAACCACTAAGCCATTTAAGGCTTGGAGTGGTTTCCTAAAAAATTCAGACGGATGCACCTGTCTGGTCCGGTGGTGGTGCAGTCCGCACAGGCTCCCCTAGACCTAGTTGGGTCTCTCCGTTAGATTAGGATTGTGTAGGATGTACTATAGATAAAGTAACAATTGACAAAAAAATAATAATAATAATCAACAAGGGTGACAGTTAGTCAAAATCTTATCTTTGATTCCCTTCTTCCTTCTCTCTAGAAAGGGTTGGAGGGCATCGTAATAAAACTAATTACTACGATATCGTGTGATCATTCTTGCTACCTGCAATTCTTGGGGCATGTGAAGGGCAGTGCCCTTTACCTATTAGCACATGACTTTCTTTGTATCTGGGCTTAACCAGTTTATTTTGTTGCTTCTGCTGCAGTCTGGACTTCTTCAAGGGACTTATCAGAAGAAAACTTGCATGAAGAAGATAGGTTAATGCTTTTGCTGGTGGAAAAGAATCATTTCCTAATGATATACACATGTAGTTAATTAATAATTATCCTGTGTCTCTTTACTCATGAGATGGACATATTGATACTTAGCCAATTAATTGGTTCTTGTTTGTTAAGTACTTTCTGGATGTGATATGGTCAATCTTTATCTCTTTTTTTTTTCTTTTTTAATTTTGGGAAAAATGATATGGTCAAACTTAATTATTTTTCAAAGAATAATTATTTTTCACTTCTTTGAATTCTTGTTTAGACTTTAGATGCATGACTTCTGTGGGACTTTTAAGAGAGGCGAGCAACAGTGTTATACTCTTGGTTATCTCTCAGAATATACTAATTCACAAAGCGCCATGATTTAGTCCAATTATCAATTATATGCACATATTTGGTGCCTTTATTGCCAGGGGCGTAGTCCCTATATTATCATACATGAATTTTTCCTCTCCCTTTCGGCTTTTGGGTTTAATGTTTCCCAAAATTGGTCAAGATCTCCTGGACTTTTTTTTTTTTTTTAAAGTTTTGGTTATGGCTGCAAATATAAATACGAAAGCATCAGAATGGCTAGAAGAATAAATGATTTTCATCAACTAATGGTGGGGAAATTAAGATGGGCAGTGGTGCTAAAGTGAATAATAAAATAAAGAGTGTATCCAAATTGTGAATCACAAAGGTTTGAATGGATGCTTAAGAAAGTAAGCTGAAAATGTGTCAACTTTAACCCCTGATAACTAACTACCCGATTGGCATACGCTACGGAATAGCAATAGCAATAGCCATAAAAAATTCTTCAATGGCAATGAGTATTGCCAAAACCTAGGTTTGTTTGGGTTGTAAGTTATTTGAGATATTTTTACTGTAGTAATTTTTGTAATGTGATGTATGTGAGATAAAAAGATAATTGAGAAGATAAAAAGATGTATTGGAAATTGTAATGATAATGTAAGTAAATATATTTGAAAAAATAATTAGCTGTCTAATCAGAAGGAATGGGTTTTCAATTTTTTTTAAATATTTTTTTTCCATTTTCCCTTCTTCTTCCTAAGTTCCAATGCTAAGCCCTAACCACCATCACCACCAATGTGGCAAGTCCACCACATCAACCAATTCAAAAAATTTATATGCCAAATGACTATCAAAACAATCATCTTATTTTGGAGAAGTTAAATTTAAAATTAGGCATAATTTCAGAAACCTCCCCTGAGGTTTCTGACAGTCTCACTCTCCTCCCCTGTGATTTCAAAAATATCACAAACCTCCCCTGAGGTTTAGGATTTTGTAACAAAATCAGCCCATGATGTCAAAAGTGAACATAAAAAAGTGTTTTCAGGAAAGAGAGGGAATTTTGTTTCCTTAAATGCCCCTGAGGTAAGTGTACAAGTTATATTAGTGAAATAATGAAAACTAATAAAAACCAAAAATAAATTAGAAAAAAAGGGATAATTTCAAATACAATATGTTATTCATCAATAATATTTATATCAAAAGCTTTTACTAGATGGTTATTTGTTCCAATTGCATATTAAATCAACCATTAGTACTTATGAGAGTGCATTAAATATTTAGTAGAGAGGTAGTTTACTTCAATAAGTAGCATCATATAAATACTTAGTGAATGTACAATCTGGTTGAAATAATGTACACCGTATTATCGACCAAGTACGATGCATAGAAATTGTTGAACATGCAGTTATTTGTTCACATGCATATTGCAATTAGTCATCGTAGCAATATGCAAAGTGCAATGGTATGTATACATTTGGAATGGTTATTGGTGTTTTGACCCACTTGTGCATCTCCTTACAAGCTGCAGTGGGTATGTAATTTTATCTATATGACTAATACTAATTTGCATATAAACACCTTACACGGGATGATCTATGAGGTACAATCAATTTACAAATATATACTTTATGTTAGATGTTAGTTACTTGATTGTGTATATCTATAAAAGGTAGTGTAATGGTACGCATAAATTTGGAATGGTTAGGTGTTAAAAAAATTTACATCATGTTAGATGTTAGTTATTTAACTATGTATACGTGTAAAAGGGAGATTAGATATAGCGTAGAAAAAAGTAATAACATGAGTTGGAATGTATTTATCCTGATAATCACAAAATATTAGCTGACTTGTGAGGGTATTTAAGTCTTTTTGGCCATGATGATGTAAGAAATGGGATCTAAATTCTGACAGGGGAGGTTTGTGATATTTTTGAAACCACAAGGGAGGAGAGTGAGACTGTCAAAAACCTTAGGGGAGGTATCTGAAATTATCCCTTAAAATTAATTTGACATCACATTGTCCAATAACACATGGAGTCAAACTTAAAACCTTGAAGACACAAAAAAAAAAAAAAAACACAAGGTGATGCTATGTTTTGCCTGCAAATCACAAAATTAAGGGCGTTAAGGTTTCATAAAAAAAAAGTTTGTCAAAGTCACAATAATTGCCAAAAAAAAAAAAAAAAGCTTCACCCAAGCAACAATGGCCCAATACCACCGCCACCTGCTAACCATCAAGAGAAAAAAGAAAGAAAAAGATTCGAGGAGAGAGTAAGGAAGGGAAGGAGCATGAGTATGCTTACAAAAACACAAAAGGGAAAAGAGTACAAGAAGAAAGAAAGATTGGTGTCACTAAGGATGCAAACGAGTAGAGTTGAATCGACTTTGGACTTAATCGAGCCGAATTGAGTCTCGACTTTGTTTTATCAAGTTCGAATTCGAGTTTGATGAGTTCTCAATGTAACAGGTTGAGCTCGAGTTTAAAAAAATAAAAAATAATTATTTTTTAAAAAAATAAATAAAATAATAATTTTTTTAACAAATAATAAAATATTAGGGATATATATGTAATTTTATTAGTAAAATAAAATAAATAAATAAATAAATATATATATATATATATAGTCGAATCGACTCGTGAGCTAATGAGGTTAATATGTTTGAACTACAGTTTGAGTTTGACTTAGCTTGAACTTGATGTTGATTGAATTCGACTTGAACTGTTCGCGAGCGACTCATGAACGGCTCGATTTGTTTGTAACCCTAGTCACCATGGACAGATGGCCGTATTTTCTTTCTTTTTGGTATTTTTCTTATGTCATTTGGCATTAAATTCGTCAATGGGGTTCATTCCCCCCAAATTAGTCAGAAATGACCATTACCTACTTTTGGGTTTTTGATTGTGATTGAACCACACCCATAGAAGTATATCAAACATCATCTATGGGTATAAAGCACATTCTATACCCATGGAAGAGTAGAAAACCCACCAACCAAACGGTTCGTAAGAGCATTTATAATAAATAACAGCAAGGGAAAGTTTTGGCCATGTGTAGATTATGCAAAAATTTTGGATGGGAGAGTTTTTCCATACATATGTTCCCTCTTAAAAAATTTAATCAACTTTAATTTGTGATGCTAATTGAGAATATCAATAAAGAGTCATAGCATGTGAGAGTTTTGGACATCCATAAATTCATATTTTCGACCACGTTCAAATTATGAAAGAACTTCTTATCAGAGAATTTTAGCCATTCATAAATTCAATCTTGTAAGGAAACCAAAAGAAAATAAATTATGGAGACCTCATAAGAAATAAAAATAAGTCGTTGGTCGTAGTTTATCTTGCAAAAAAATTTAAGTTGAAAGAAAACAAGAAAATAAAAGGTTAAGGGTGGAGTAAAAGATGAACGTGGACTCGGAGAAAGAAGTAAAGACAAGAGGACTGAGGTCTATGATCAATTCTAGAAAATATATTATGAAATAAAGATCTAAAGTAAAAACCATATATAAAATAATTTTAATATTTCTTATTATTGTCTTTATGATAAAAATTTTGAAATATTTTTTTTTGGGAAAATCGCCAATTTAGTCCCTAACCTTTTTTTTATTATCGATTTAGTACCTATACATTATTTATAGCCAATTTAATTCTTAAACTTATATTTCGACTCCAATCAAGGAGCTTAGCGGTGGCGCCACCGCATAATTTCCATCAGCTCAACCCAAAAGGGGTATTTTAGGAACTTCCATTCTGCAGCCTTAACCAAAATTAGCCGAAACCAGTCTTATGAAAAATACCCACCCAAAACCCAAAATGAAAACAAAAATGACCTGTTAATGTAGATTACTCAAAACAATGCTTTCTTCGACTTCTTCTTACAAGCAGTTTATCTCACTTTTAGTACTCACAGCCTCTTTCTTTTTCAAATGCCTCTTTCTTTTACTTTTAGTACTCAAAAAATGACCTTACAAGATGCCAAATGCCTTTTTCAACTAAACCGACAAAAGCTACTTGAAATTTGCCAGCAACTTCTGCTGCTTTTTATGAAATTTGCGGACAATCGGGTAGGGACCAGGTCTAGCTCTCTCTTTTATCGCAATAATTGCCTCCTTAATCATCTGAAAATCGGCCATGGATGAAAATTGAAAATCGCCATTGCTGAAATTGAAGACCGAAATTTGGATCAGATTCAATAGCGACCTTGTTGCGACCAAATTTGACATGGAGGAGATGGGTGGAAGTGCTGGAGAGGGAGAGGAAGATGGAGGAGGGGGGTAGAGTGGGAAGAGGGAGGTAGAGAGGTTGCGGTTGTGGGAGAGTGCGGCAGTGGAGGTTGGGAGGGGAGTGATGGTGAAGGAGGGGATGTTGGGTTGGGTGTCGGGAAGGTGGTGGCGGTGGTGGTGGAAGAAGGAGACGTGGTGGTGTTGGTTTGGAGACGCAGGAATTTGTGGAGCAGAGGAGAGCGGCATTGGAAAAGTATTTGAGGAGGTTGGCCAAGCATCCGGCCATTCGGAGGAGTGAAGAGTTGAGGTTGTTTCTGGAGTCGCAAGGAAAGCTGCCGCTGGTGAAACGTACGGATGTTGCGTCGAGGATGTTGGATGGGGCGGTGAAGTTGCCGAAGCAGTTGTTTGGCGCGGCGCGGAGGTTGTTGCCGGAGTGGTGGATGTGAATGAGGTGGCCTAGCCTGCAAAAGGTGGGAAGGATTTGCTGAAGCTTTTCAAGGAGGATTGAACCTTTTTTTTAATTTTGGTTAAGGCTCTAGAATGGAAGTTCCTAAAATACCCCTTTTGAGTTGCTCGATTGGGAAGCTGATGGAAATTATGCGGTGGCGCCGCCGCTAAGCTCCTTGATTGGAATCAAAATATAAGTTTAGGGATTAAATTGGATATAAATAATGTATAAGTACTAAATCGATAATAAAAAAAGGTTAGGGACTAAATTGATAATAGATCTCAAATGCAAGGGGAGAGATGGGTTGAATAGTATAAGAGAAGGAAGTGTAAATAAAAGATTTCGGATTCAAAATTCCTCATTTACACTAAAAGAAAAATCTCAAATGCAATGCATAGGAATAGAGCTTGCGATTCATAATTATGGGCATAAAGATAAATATTACATTATTACAAAGATAAGGAAACCATTTGGAATAAATGTCATCGGAAAGACATTACCAGCATTCTATCCATTGTGATGCACGGATTCATAATTCAAATCAAAATAGTAATATTATTTGGTAAAAAAAATCTAAAAGTTAAAATGGTGTCAAATTTTTATCAATATGTGTTATTTTAAATAAAAACAGAGGAAAAAAAATTCTCGACCATGAAAGATAGGCAATGGTCTAATTTATCAACTTGAGAAAATTGTAAAATTGCTTAGAAAGTTGTGTTTAGTTATTGTATATTTTTGCAATTACTTATCATTTATCAACTTGAGAATTCAATATACTAAACTACATATCAAATAAGTAAGGGTTTGTCTAGGGCACCGCTAAGACATATTTCAGGTGTCATATTTTTAGAAATATAAGATTAATTAGAGAAAGTAGATGAATACATGGACGGGTAGGTAAGATTAAATAGGCAAAGTATACAAATTCAAAAGAGGGTAATAATTGTTGGTATATGTACATACATGATAGGTTAGGTGAATGTTAGCTATGTTTAGTAGGGGTGGGCAAAATTATCCGCTAACTCGAAAATCCGTCATATTCGATCCGATCCGAAAATTAGGATATCTGATTTTAATTATTTGATCGAGTCAAAAGAGAGTCGGGTACCCGCTAAGATGCGGGGCGGGTTAGGGTCACATAATTAAAAACTCGCGGGTACCTGATCCGCCCCGCATATATATTTTTTATTTTATTTTTATTTTTATACACACACTATAAAATAATAAGTTAAAACTAAATAAGTAATTTTATTAAACAAATTGCATTACAAATATGAGAGACTATAGTTTACTTACAAGATTCATTTGTAGAGGCCATGATCTTATATTTTATAGAAAAAAATTAAATTAATGTGGAACATATATATTAAAAATTGTGCTACTTATTTCAAACTTTTATTAATTTTGAATTTTTTTAATTTTTTTCCTTTATCTTATATTCTCTTTACATGCCTGTTTTTTGGTGGGAAACCTTTTTTTAGAAAAAAAAATTTATTAAATCTTAGATGAATGTGTAAAATATAAAATTAAATTGGTATAAATCATTTCTTTTAAAATTAAATGATAAACGGGGTGGGGCAGGTACCCGCTGACCCGACCCTATCTCAGCGGATATCCGATTATAGGATACCCGTTGATATGCGGGGCGGGTAAGGGTCAGAAAATAGTTGACCCGCAAGGTACGGGTCGGGTCAGCCAAATGATGAATGGGGCGGGTACCCAACCCGCGCCCACCCCTAATGTTTAGGGCACTCATTAGAAAAAACCCAATAAATAATTAGATTCTCATGATTTTGTTAGATAATATGTTTTAATAACTATTTCGTCAGTCAATAATAAAGATTCAAGAGATATCCAAAGTAAAGCTAAAAAAATAAAAGATAAAAAAAATATAAAGAAACATTTAAAAAAGAAAAAAAGAAACTGAACATACACATTATCACCTTTCTTCTCATTTCTCAATTTGCTACCTCTCTTACCTCGTGACCGCACTCTTCCCGCTACTCTTCCCCTCGCTTTACTATACTTCACTAACCTTGCAATCCCACCTATCCCTCTCCTGTCTCTCTTGCTACATTCCTTCCACCTTTCAACCTTACCTTTCCCCCTCCAGTCATTGTTCACAACTCGTTTCATCATTTTCACACACTTTAGGCCAAACTCAAAGGCAAAATCATGATTTATGAAAAAAATTGAGTTTGGGTGTAAATTTTATAAAAAGGGAAAATCAGTTAAAACATTTCTCACATTTTGTCAAATGAATTTTTTCATCCTTAATTTTTAAAATAATAACTTTACATCTTTTACAAAATCAAGTCGATAAAATTTAGTCCCAACCTAAGTTTTTTTACCACTTTTACCCTGAATCCATCACATAACCCACACATGATCTTTTTTGTAGGGAAGAGGGGGTAAAAAGGTTAAATCTCATTTGTAGTTAAACAAATGACCTAATTTATAGTCATTTTTCCCCCTAAAAACAGGATTTAACTTGAATTATATTTATTTTTCTCCTAAAGAGTGGGATCTGAAATAATTTATATTCATCTTTGTCACTAAAAAGTGAGATTTGAACTTTTTGTACATAAAAAATGAGTACATGGGGTTCACATGGTATTTTCAAACTAAAAAGTAGTCAAAAATTAAGATTAGGACAAAATTTTGCTAACTTGAATTTGTAAGGTACAATTAACATTTTAAAAGTGTAGAATAAAAAAATTCATTTGACGAAATGTGAAGGATATTTTGACCAATTTTTCCTTTATAAAATTCTATGATAGTTAGAGTTTGTTAATAATGCCCATTTGTAAATGTTTGCTTAAAACTTCTAATCTCAAATTGACCTTCCAAAGGCATTCTTATTTAAGTTCGAATTGGCAAGTTAGTTTACTCTAGTTAAGAGTATTGTGTTGGAGATACTCTAAAAATAAGCATTATGGGCATGTAATCTCATTAAAAAAAAATTATTATGAGCATGTAATATCATTACAAAAATGTAAGAAAAAAAGTGAAAGAAAAAAAAGAAACAAACCAAAAAGGTTGACTAATAAAAGGAAGATAAAGAACATAGAAATGGCTGAATTATGATTGTATAATTACTTTAGAACTTGCTAGCAAAGGGTATGGAGTTAACTTTTCTATCACAACCACAAATAGCTAGTGGGCGGGACACACACTATGTATGTACATATTTTAGAAAAAAGTAAAAAATTGGTTGGAGAGATTTTTGGAAGGTGATGCAATTTTCATTGGTGGATTAGTTTAATGTAATGTTAGTTATGTAGGAGAGTAGGAGTGGGAGATTTTTAAAATAAGATATAAGTAGATAATGATAAATGTTGGAAGGGTATTTTTGAAATAACAAATAATGACTTTTTCTTTTGTTAATATCAAACTCCTACTCACACTTTATTATAGAGCAAATTGCGCGAAAAGTCACTAAACTATTGCAATGTACTGCTTTTGGTCACTAAACTTTTTATTAGCCAAAGATATCAATGAAGTAGTAAATCTGTACCGTTTAGATCATTTCATGTACTTATGCCGTCATGAAAGACGGAAAGTAACTTTTTCATGGGCAATTTTGTCTGTACAGCCTTTTCGCTGGAGCTCTCGAACATAAATTGCCCTTAAACGTGCTAGACCCTTATCCTCTAGAAAGTACAAACCCTTATCCTCTAATAGATTTGTCCTCAAATATGGAGTAGAAAGGGCAATATTAGCAATTGCAATTTGCTGGGAATGTGTTGAAATTTCATGAGAGGAAGAAGCAAGGAAACAACTCCAGCCTACTCTTGTGGTACTAAAACCAATTTGAAACTTCAGGCACTGAGGAACTCGGCAAGGAGATATGTTGAATGTGTTCATGGCGAGGTAAGTGTGTGAAGATGTAGGAGATTTGTTAAATTAGGTTAATGTGTAAATTTTTGGATATTTATTAGCTAGAAAGAACTTGGATATTTTTTTTGTAAGTTAATGGTTGTGGTTATTGGAATTGGTATAATGATGAAATGTGTGAGCGTTCCAAACAAGTCATACCCGATCTTTTAAGGAGAATAAATAGGCTAGAAACTGAGAATGAAGCTTTGCGGGAGTAAGTTCTCAAGTGGCAAAACAAATCTGAGAAAATGAAGGTTCATGTAAAAAATTTGAAGGAGAAGCTTGGAAGAAAGAATAGGAAAAAAAGCTCATTGTTCTTTTTATTGTAACCTGGAGAATTCTTAGTGCATCAATGTGGATTTGGGGGCCTAGCAAGGGACACAAGTTTGGAAGGCTGCTAATTGATGGCCACTAGGGTATTGTTGTATTTCAAATCCTAAACCAATGCTATCAAATGGTTTAACAGATAGCTCGTTTTTGTTAAGGTGGGGCTATTGTTATATACACCTCATTTTGGTTGGTGTTGTTTACACTTTGGATATTTGAGATTGTAGTTTATAAATAAAAGAGTGAAGAATTAATTTCAGCATATGTATTCAAAAGAAAAGTGGCTCACCAATGCATCTGTATAAAGCCAAATATAACAGAAGACTAGTGGACCCAGCAAAATGAGATTGAATTTGCACATTTCCAAACAATTGCCTTACAAAAGAGTTATAATTGTTATTGCCATCACATAAATACCATAATGAAAACTCCCAACAACGTTATCCTTGTTTCACATGTAAATAGTCTATAATTGTCCTTGACATAGAACACATCCAAACAAAAGATTGTATACATCCAAACAACTCTAAAAAATATTCATAAGTCCTTTAATCTGATTCTGATCCATTTCTGTTGCTCCCAACCCATCTACCAATCTTGAAAGGAGGTTGTTTGCCCAAGTACTCATAATTGGTGTTGATCCTTATCTTGTCTATTTCAAATAGTTTCCTTTTTGAATGGAGAGACTGTTTGTGGGCTCTTGTAATGGACTGGTCGGCATTATTGACAGGCCTAACTCTCCTCACCTGTATACATTGGAACATAGTTATTGTAGCTATTTGCCATAGTAAAATTAAAGACAAAATTGAAAATAAATTGAACACCCACAGGTGTCTTAGTCTTCCTAATCTTCTGCTTTTTTGTACTATTGGTGGCATCAACATTATCAACATTATGAGTTAGTTGTTTCTGCAATTTTGATGGCTCCATAGCATGTTGGAAATAAAATTGGCCTTGCTCTTCAACTGCATGTTGCTGAGAATTGGCACCACTTGTAGGGTCTCTTTCAACTTCCTTAAGAGCAAAATGAATTGATGCTATACTTGACACATTTTTGGTACTTTTACAAGACTTTCTAGCACGTTTAGGAGCTGGAGCAAGTTGACTGCAGCCTTCACCTCCATTATCTAGAACATTTTTGTAGGTAGCAACATTGTAGCTTGCTTGACCACATCTTTTACAATGCATGATCACATGCTTTCTTAATTTTTGCACATTGTCCTTCCAACATGACCACTTCTATTTTCAGAACTTCGGGCCTGTTTGGAAGGTGAGTTTTTTGGGTGTTTGTATAAAATTTTCCTGTAGATCACTGTAGAAGTTGTAGAAAAACTTTATAAGATGAAGTAACTTTTTTTTCTTTTCCTTTTTCTTTTTTTCTTTTTTTTTCTTTTCCTTCCTCCCTTTCCGCTTCTTCCCCCTCCCTTGTTCCCTCTCCCGACTCTGCAAACACATACAAACTTTCTTTTTTTTTTTTTTCCTTTTCTCCTCTCCCCCCTCCCTCTCCCTCCCCCACCACCCTCTCTGCCCACCATCCTACCTATAATGTTCGCCCCCACCGGGGCACCATTTGCTTTCCCTGATATCCCCAAAACGCCTTCCGACAATCAAACAAATCCAAGCGGCGAATTTCGAAGCACACCACCTTTGACCCATAGCCCAAGTTTTTCCTCTATGGAATATCCCATGAATTTTGTTTAACCTGCCATGAAATCATCTAAAAAGTATGCTGTGACATATGCCTACACCTTCCAGACGTCATCAGACGACAACAAGGACATGACGGAGACCGTTACAGACATGGCAGCATCAGTAAGGGCGGTGGAGGAACCCCTGAATTACAAGTTTAAGAACAAGATGCTTCTAGGAGAAGCTTTGACTCATTCTTCTTACACTGATTCGGCATCTTACCAGCGGCTTGAGTTCGTCGGCGATGCCGCTCTTGGCTTAGCCGTCTCTAACTACGTGTTCCTGACTTGTCCGGACCTTCTCCCCCTCTCCCTTTGCGATCTTGTCGCGCGACCAGATTGCAACTAGTTGGAGGGGGAGAGAGAGGGGAAGAGGAGAGGGAAGGAGAGGGGGTGAGGGAGAGGGATAGAAAAAAAAACACTTTTGAGGTGATCGGCGCCAGAATTGGTGGCCGGCGCTGAGAGAGATGGTGGAGATAGTGGCTGGCGTGGTGGGTTAGGTGAGGGAGGAAAAAAAAGAAAAGTTGAATGGAAATTTTTTGTGTATTAGAATTTTGAAGTGTGTAGGTAAAAAATTTTGATAAGTTTTTTGATGTTCCTGTAGCAAAAGTTGTTAAAAAACTAGTTTTATACAAACTTGCTAAAAAACTATACTTCCAAACAGGCCCTATCTTTTCTTCTTGCTTTTTTTGGGCCAATTAGGTTGGACACATGCAAGTGGATGATCTAATATGGAAGTATCACTCTGGGGCCATAGAGACTTTCCATTGGATACATAACATTCTCATGTATTTGAAAGAATAAATATCTACTATAAGACTGATTAGCATAGTCATTTGGGTCCCTACCAATTTTTAGGATGGCACAAATTGTATGGCAGCAGGAGAGCCCACTTGTTTCCTACAACCTGCATGTACATGTTCGGTCTCCTAAGTACACAACAGATTGTTCCCTCCTAAGTCCCTTAACTTGATACCCCACTTTACCATTTGATATTGGCTTCCATTTGCTAGAAAACTTTTTCCTTTCCTCAATCAAAGCCTTTTATTGCTAGCCCTGCAGGACCACTACCTTTTCTCATCCAATACAGCACCCTATTTGATATCCTCTCCATTATAAACGGTCTAATTCACTCAACTATCTCAATCACTAGCAATTCTCTAGCATTCAATATATGAGAATTAAACATCTCTCATAAATTATTAACTAGCATGTCAGACTTCACATGAAGTGGGAAAAAAAAAAGCTTTACACTAGTAATGAGGTGGTATAGCTCTCTTGACCCATGCGTGACCTTGCTGGTCATATGCTCTCAACTCTTCCACTACTGCCTCTTAGAACTCCACTGTTGATGCTGTTGCAATGGTCCAAAATTTCTCTTTAAGCGCTTCACTAGAGTGCTTTTTCTTGAAGTTTCTAGACATATGTTGTACACAAATTCTATGGCCAAATTTTAGTAATAGCTCAAGCAATGCACTATCAAGACCCTACAAAAGAGTTCTAATTTTAGTTACCTAGAAAAATATTACTTTAAAATACATACTATAATGATAAAGTACAACACTCCTAACCTTATGGTCTAAAACAAAAGTGTATTCACTACTGGAATAAGGTATTTCTAGATCATGAATCAGTAAACTCAAAAACCAATGCCATTGCTCCCAAGCCTCCATTTCAAGAACTATCCAGGCTAATGGCCACTAAACATTATTCGGATATGGTCCAATAGTAGTCAATAACTAGTCAGGATATGCTCCCTTAGTGTGACAGTTCCTTTTTTCAATGGTCTTATACAGTAATAGAATCTCATGAACTTGGGATTATTTTGAGGATCAGATCTTGGGGAATACTTAATGTCTATGGTGCTGTTTGGTACGAAGCCCGTCAGAGACAAAACCTGTATTTCACAAGCCCCGGACCTAGACGATTAATACCTATGGTTTGGCAGCGGAAAACTTGACCCTAATTAATTTTAGAAGTCATGAACATATTGATATCATCTCAACCCGTAACGACCCGAATTAAAGAACCAAATTTATGAGATAGAAGGCACCACAATTCAACGTGATCTTGAATTGATAAGTCAAAACTTGAACACTCAAGAAACTCTAAAGTATTCAAGGGGTTGCTTCTAAGAAGCCAAGAGAGAACTCTCTCTCTTCACACCAATAGTTGGTTGGAAAATATCACTCTTATTCATATAGATGCTAGAAATATTCAAGGCTGAACGTATTTATAACCTTCTACAAGACACAAGATTCCTAATTAAATTTGAAAACAAATGACTACTTCCCTTAAAACTCTAATCGACTAGACTTAAGGTCACAAGACCTTAACTGCTTTATTTCCGTCTAAATATTGACTCGGCTAACACTTAAACCAACCCAAATTAACAACTAACAATTCTGGAAAATTAATTAAACAAACGTCTAAAGCATTAAACATAGATTGCTTCGAGAATTAAGCTTGTACTCTTCCTTTGGCTTAAATCATTATTAAGCTCAAGTTGATCCTAGGATTGCATCAGTGTTGGGGTGTGTTTTCTGAAGTTCTACTACGTATCTCCTAACATCAGCATACAGGCTGAGAAACCCTTTGATAGTAGTCTCAATCATTGCAAGTATTTTGTAACTTTTGTTTCTTGTGATCTCGCAGCTATATTGCTCATCAAATTTTGTAGCAATTGCCTAATAGGCATGTTCATATTAGATCTAATAAACTTTTCAAACTTGTTGGCTATCCAATTGGATGTCATGTCTTTGTTTCTCCAGGCATGGCTACAATTGGTGTGGATATCATAAATTTGCTTAACTACAAAGTTTTGGGTACCCAAAGTAGGTATGTGGCTAGCATAAATATACCACTTGCATGGATCTGCACATTTAGCTCTCATTCTTGTTTTGTTGCCGGTATACATGTATACAGGTTTTCCACTCATAATTGCATATTTTCTGACAGCATCTCTGTACTATTTTTTGGTTCCAAAATTTTGCCCAACATGAAAATAGGGATCTATTCCATCCCTAGTAGCATTGAAACTAGTGTATCTCACTAGAACATCTTCATCTTCCGAATCCGGGTCACTATTTAATTCCACTTCAACCTGATCATCTAAGAGTGGGTTGTGCTCCTTTCTATTTTGAGTTGTTGCATCTTCATTTGTTTCACCTTAAAATGCTGCACCTCCATTTGATGCACATTGAGTTGCTGCAGCTTCATTTCTCGCTTTTTTAGCAGAACCAGAAAAGGGTCTCCGAGGTATGAGATTTCTTGCTATCTCTTTTTCTTCTATTACTAGAACTGCCATGATCCCTTCTATTTTGACTTGATGGAATTGGGTCATTATCAACTTGGCTCTGTATTTGTGGCTCATACTAATGCAAATCATCATACGCTGAATCACGAATAGATTGGTCACCTCCCCCAATAGTTTGGTTATCTCTATTAGCTTCATTACTAGCACTACTACTAGCACAAGTACTTGTCTTACTATTGTTGTTGACTTGGTCACATCTCCGAACTAATTCTTGGCGTGAATCTTCATCTTCAGCATGATCATGCTTTCACTCCAAAGTAATAACTAATTTACCAGCTTTAGCTTCTTTTTTTCGTCTACGAGGTGCTGCTATCTATTGTGTAAGGACTTTACCATCATCCAAGATCTCCTCCATTACAACTGAACTTTTTGTCTTTGAGGACTCCTTTTGTTGCTTTTTCTAATGCAACTCATATATTTTCTTAACTGTTATATGATGACAGTATACTTCTGTCGCGTCCCATTTTTAATAAGAAAAATAAAAGATGAGTTTAGAAAAATGGCTTTTGATTCAATTTTTGATTGGAAAATAAATTTTTGATTTTAAAAAAAAATGAAAAAAAACATGGGTCTAAATAGAACTTGAAAATGCGACGATTTGACCCAAAATATAGTTTAAAAAGGGTTTTTTTGAATGAAAAATGGAGTCGCCACTTGGTATAGAGTTAAGGTGTACCAAGTCACCTAAAAAATAAATCTTTAAAAGAAGAAAAAAAAGTAGAAAACCCTTTTTAAACGTCTCCAAGTCTACGAAAATCAGAAAAAGATTCGGGAGTCACATTTGAAGAAAGGGAAGGCAAGGATAAGAATCCAAGGCACCATTTCAACCTAACCAAGGTTAGTTGCACGATTTAATCAAAGATTTTCTTATTTTAACGTAAAAATTTATCACATTTGGATGTACTATATGAATGCAAATCCTAAACCTAAGAGGGTATCGGGGGATCAAAATTTCTCTTCAAAACTTAATTGGTGCCAATCACATTAATTGTGATGTCCAATGCAGACTCTGTGTAGAGGTTACGAATAATGCAAAAATATGAGACTCTAAGAAAAGAAAAAGCAAATAAAAAGGAAAATAAAAATAACTATACAAATATACGTGACCTAAAGGAATGCATCATGTCGGGTGCAGGGGACTAATGTTCGTGACTCAATGTTCCCTTTAATAGAGGGAATACGAGCGTGCTAAGGCTAGAGAAGCCAAACTCGTTCATATCTCATATCCAAGGGATAACTCTCTAACCTATGCAAGCAAATGAGCTAGTTTAAAATAAGAATGCAGCCCTAAATATGTAGGGAAAAGGTTAGGGGAGCATGCAAAATGAGAAATACTAAAAGGAAAAATGAATGAAATGTAGTGAAGGCATGCAGATATGACACTAGCAGAAAAGAAAGACGGCCCTATTGGGTCTAGCGTTGGACTAACCCTTTACTAACGCTCATTTACAAGCATTGGACTTGTAAGAGCTCGAGGGGAAGACCATGACTAGCATTGGACTAGCCACGGTGACGTGCATTCATCCACATGATCAGATATAATACTAAAGCAAACAGACATGCAAAATACATAGTTTCACGTAACACGTAGCACATAAGCATGCTTATCTAGATGCAAAGGCCTATGGAAAGTAATTAAACACATAGCACATAGGCATGCACAAGCATACTCAAAACAAATAACGCGAATAAAGCCCTAACTATTACACTTGGGAGGCCCTACTACAATCTAAAAGGGAAAGAATAAAAATAAATAAATAAATAAATAAACCCCTAACTATTACAACTCGGCATTCAAGTGCCTTTCAAATTATTGAAATCGAGCTAGAATAAATATACAAAAACTAAAGCAAATAAATAAATAAAAACATTCAAGAGGACATGCAGTTTAACATTTAAAGTCACGTAGGCACATAGGGTCAAATAAAGTGAGTAATAAGGAATAGAGTGTACCTCCCTTGAGTTGGGGTCCTAATGAAGTGCAATGACTTATTTACCCTCCAAAAATAAAAGAAAAGGTCAAGGCATCCCAAATAACCACACATAAATTTGAAATTGAACCACTAAAAGCATTTAAATAACTAAAACAGTCCATATTCACAAAATTAGGATCCAATTGAAAGGAAAAAAGAAAGTTTGAGGGATCAATTTTGATTAATTTTTCCAATTATTTGGGTCACAGTGGAACAAATGGAGACTTGAGGGGCCAAAGTGCAATTCTTGAAAGATTTTTCATGCAAAATTCTCGCAAAAGCTACGGAGCAAGCTTCTGCTACAACAAAAGAGCTTTCAACATGCCAAAAGTGATCCTTTACAATTTCCAACCACGGCTTCATCCATAATCCTTCGACAAACAAAACTTTTGAGCTAAATCTAATTGAAATATGTCTAAAACACTTCTTAACAAAGCAATCCTTAAAAGAATTTCATGCAAGTTTCATGCAACATATGAGCATAAGATTTCGGCAACAAGACCTGCTGCATTTTCTTTCAAACTTAGATTTTTAAATCACAACTTTGATTAGATATTTTTCAACCTAACATCACAATTTTAGACTAAGCAACCAACTACATAATCACCACCACCCACACAAGCAGAAAAACTTAGAAAGATTATCATGCAAAATTCTGGAAAAAACATGCAAAGAATAAACAGTAAAAACAGGAAAGTGAACGCAACTTTCTATCTACTCCAGCCTGTATGTATTTAGGTGTGAGAAACTCAAAACCAACTCACTAATTGGACAAACAAACACAAGTGCTAGGACCTCATCCCATTGTTGTTAACATGATCATCTATCCTAGGAGGCTCAATCGAAGCAACTGGACTAGAAATGCATCAAAGAAAAGAGTGCAATTTGCAGTAAACATAGACGAGCCATACCAATCAAGTAGTAAGCAAGCCAAGAACCCTAAACAAACTAAAACCCCAGCAAACGAAGGAAAAGGATTGGTAGACACTACTGTAAGCCACAAACAATATTATGCAACTCAAACGGACCAACCATATTCTGTAACTTCAGAAATTCATTCTACAAAAACAAACAACAATGAACTTTGGTGGAATTTCAAATCCATCGGCCAACCTCATTAGAAACCTCAACCCAACAAAAATCATGCAATTATACAAGATCACAGATTCAAAATCCCTCATTCCCAACAGATTCACCTAGACAGAAAAAAAAACATCTTTTGCTACTTCTTTGAATGTTGGGTTCAAATTTTCTGGTGGGTTCTTGAATGCTATCCAAATATAACTAATGGCCAAACCAACAAACTTGGATCGAAACAAACGAGGTCATCCAGTAATCGTTTTATTTTTTCAACCACAAAGTCTTATGTTCAAACATAAAAAAATACGAGGGAAAAAGTGTGCGAAAATCTGGAAAAATTTCTGCAACTTTACAAACATGGCATTCTGGGCATACGTGACTAACAAAATCCACCAAAGCAACAATCTTTCGAATCAAAACAAACCCTCATACAACCCCCAACGTCAAACAGATCAAGTGCTACACTCTAATGCAAGATAATAACGAAACGGAGATAAAACAGCAAAGAAACGAACACGAAATGCCGAGAGTAAAACAAAAAGAAAATCTGTTCTAAAGCCCGAACTTGTATGACAGAAGAGAGTTCGGAGATTACCTCTGGTAAGATGAGCAGATTCAAACGCAAACAAACTACTGGTGGAAAGCTGCGAGATTTTTCGGAGACTGATGGGCCGCAACTTGAAGCTTCAATCTGGTTCCTCCTCTTTATTCCAGCCCTCACTCTACCTTAATCTTTCCCGTTTTTGCCTCTTCCGTAGCTTGCTTTTTCTTTTTCTGGATCTTTCTTCCTGCTTTCTCTGGTCTTTCTGGCCCTCCGTCGCCAAGAAACTCTCTCCTAGCCGTCCACTAGATCCTTCTCTTGGTTCCTCTCGGCTTTTCTCCTTTCCTTCTATTCTCTCAAGTCCCCTCTATCTATCAAACTCAGCCGCCTTTCAATCTTCCTTCATCAGCCGTCCCCTCTTTTTCTTCCGCCATTGTTCTCTCTCACTGACTCTTTCCTCTCCGTCTTTCTTTTCTCTTAGCCCTCTCTTGTTTCCTCACTCCACCAGCCGTCAACTTGGATTCTATCTTTGACCCCCCTCATCTTCTTGGCTGCAGCTATTCCTTTTATAGGAACCCATAACCCCTAAACCCTCACCTCAAAGGTGAGGATGAAGGGTTGGTTTCTACCAAAAACTTGAGCCATCCAATCCATTGGGCAAAAAGAAAGAACCAGAAAAATCTCCCCGTGGAAAAAATAGGTAGTGAAAATGATATTTTTTTCATGCTGCCACATGTGCGGTTTCCTTTTCCCTATTTTTTTGAAATAATAATTTAATAAAAATGAAATTAATATTAAGTAAAGAAAAACAACAATTTAAATAAAATCGGATAAAAATGAACGAAACTAGGAATAAAAGACAACAAAATTAAGATTTTTTTATATATATATTTTTTTGAGTAAATAATAGTAAACTCAAATCTAAAAGAATAAAGCATATTTTTTGTGAATGATTTTTCTTCTTTTTTTTTTTTGATAAATTCTACACTAAAATGACTTAAAAAATAAAAATAAAAAACTAAAAGTAAATAAAACTAACATAGAAAAATAAAAATAATAGTAAACAAAAATACCATAAAAATTTGATGTCTATAGTTTGCCTCACTTTGTTTGAGTTTTGAAAAAACTTGTAACAAAAAAATAGACACCAAATACTCACCTGTGTTATTCGGCTGCAAACTACTCGAGCAACTGACATTTTTGAAATGAGGACTGACCCCTTTTAAAAAAAATTTAAAATGGGACTGACCTAGACAAGAAAATTAAAAACGGGACTGACCCGAATCAGAAATTTAAAATAGGACTGATCCAAACGAAAAATTTAAACAGGACTGACCCGAACCTGCAAATTTAAAATCGGGACTGACGCGAGACAGGAAAGTTAAAACCGGGACTGACTCGAAAAGAAAATCTAAAATCGGGACTGACCCGAAACAGAAAATTCAAAACGGGACTGACCTGAACAGAAAATTTAAAATCGAGACTAACTCGAACAGGAAATTTAAACGAAATGCACACTAGTGGGACTTGCCCATGTTTAGTGGCAATAAAAAAATAAAATGCATACTAGTGAGACTAACCAACGGCTAGTGGCAGTGCAAATGAAAATGCTCACTAGTGGGACTGACCCACAGCTAGTGGCAATGTAAATGAAATGTCTTGACCATCGGTCAGTGGGATTAAACCCGAGCCTGTCGAAAAAATCAGAAATAAAAAGGCACATTAGTGGGATGAACCTAATGCTAACGGAGATAGACTAAAAACAACACATACGTTAGTGAGATAGACTCGATGCTAACGGTGGTGGAATAAAAACGCACACGTTAGTGAGATAGACTCGATGCTAACGTTGGTTGAAGTCAGTGAATTAAATGTGGTTGTCAAGAAAGGAGGTAGAAGGGTGCGCCGTGGACGCTGAGACTCACCAACAAGAAATTAAAATTTGAGATTGAAATTGATTTCTTCAAGAAATAAGAAGTTAAACCTAATTTTTGATTTTTTTTTCCATTTTTTTCTTTTCGTTTGGGAGAAACTTTTCAAGAAATAATTTTGCCTCAGTCTCCACCACTTATTGTGCAACCGATCATTTGATTTGCATTATGACAGGGTTTCTCCTCCTTAAGACTTTGATTCACATTTTCTTTGGTCCGAACCCTTCAATTCTTGGATGATACTCCACAGTCATATAAAAATTGCCCCAGTGTGTTGTTATTGGACCATTGGACCTACAAAAAGTAAAAATAATAGTAATGATAGATAATGCCACCACCATCCGATCAATCTTACTTTTCAAGAAATGTGTAAACATGTTCACTTTACTCCGTGAACTGTGTCAAGTTTCCTCAACTTCTAACGCTAACAAGACCCTTGGTATCTAGTCAATCATAGGGGTTGCCATTTGATAAATTATTGATCCAACTTCGCTCGTCGAATCACATTCCATCTTCTTGACTTCTAATGCTAATAAGACACTTGGTATCCAGGTAATTCCAATAAATCACAGGGATTGCCATTGGATAAATCCAAAAATAAATGAGACCATGAAACAAATGAAAGAATATTATATTTACACAATCAATGATGAAAATCTCCGTAATTTGAAAACAAAAATTAATTTAAATGAATCTGTAAACTTAACAATTTATATTGGATAAACCAAAACCCTTTAATCTCAAACAAATTATCACCGTTGACTCTGTGGATATCATCCTTCCAAAATTCAATGTCGGCAACCGAACCACAAGGTGAATAAAAATTTTAACGAACTGAGTCATCAGCCTTTCAAATCCAAGCTTACTTCTCCTTATAAAATCCTACCCTAGTGCCCTTTCGGGTTCTCACTAAGGCTATCCTCACCTTTTTATTTTTCTTCCCTTTTTTTTTCTTCTTTTTCCCCTTTTTCTAAAGGTGCCCTTTCGATTTTTCACTTGATGAACAATGCCTACCAATAGCCTTTATCAATTCAAAAATGTGCTTTAAGAAATGATGGCATCAGTGCGACAATCCTTCCCTTGCAAAATTAGTGAAGGCGTATTGACATCATCTGTCATTTGATTAAGAAAATTTCCTTAAAGAGGTGGTGCAAAAAATGGAAGTCAGGACTTTTGGCTTTTATAATGGGGTCTGGCAGGGTGATAAGAAAAGGTTAAGGTTTGAAGGCAGATTTTATGAATGGTTTAAATGATCTGAGAATGCATTGTTGCGCTAACCCTATTTTAGGGTTAAACCAAAACTTGCTCCAATTTATTCTTAATTGAGGCTCTTTTTTCTTTTATTTTTCTTTTCTTCCTTTTTTTTTCGGCCTTCTGCCATTTCATTGAAATTTTCAAAATTTGCCCAAGTTTATTTTTTAATTGAGGTTCACTCTTTTCCTTTTCTTTTATTTCCCTTTCTTTCGGTTCAAACTTACCCCAGTGTGGGGTTTGCTATTCTCAGGGGTTGCCAAACGAAATAATTTATTCTGAAGGCTCAAAGGGACAACTAGGGATAGAATGTTTGATTGGAAAGGAAGAATGCCTAACTTTCATTCCATTCTTCACATTAACCCTAAAAGGAAACTTCCATTTATCAGATGAAAATTTCTTACACATCTCCAAATTGATTGGCTGAGGGAACAAGTGCTCCATCAGGTGATACCTTTTTGATAATAAGAGCACCTTACCAATTCGCGGCAAACTTTTCTTTTGGCTTCATTTTGTACTGACGAAAACCACCTTAATGCTTTGCCTTCTTGTCTGAATGGTCATGATTTGACCCTTTAATGGTAATCACGGACCAATCCTTTTGATCATATTGACCATGATGGACTCTGTTTAACTGCTTCTTATTCCTAATCTTGATCCTGATTCGACTTGAACTTCTTTTATTCCATTCGGGATTCTTTGAAACATTTTCGAATGTCTCTTCCCCACTCCTCTCATTTTGAAATTCAAATTCACATTCGTGAGATCGCTGCCATCAAATTTCTGAATAGTGATATCCAAAGGGTCAGACGGTTTTATTCTGGGCCATTTGAAAAGAATGTGTAAGTCACAATATATAAAACTGTACATTTTATTGATTTTCCAGACAAAAACCAAACTTAATATCATGAAACGTGTCTTTAGCAGTCACTTGATTGAAAACTATTTACAAAAAATATAGTTAAACAAAAGACACATGTATGAACGATTTTCATTGGTTTTAACCAAAACAACTCCCCAAATTTATCGAAACTTCCCTTCAAGAGGAACCTCACTAATTCAGCTATTTACAGAATTTTCAAATTTCTTCATTAGGGGTAAATGCCTCAAAGGTGTCCTTGTGTTCAGGAAAGGGATTCGTACTTATGTTCGGTCCTTGTTCTTCCCTTTTCCTTAACACTATATCTCCTGCTTCGATCATGTCCTGGATCTTATGTTTTAGTACCCAACAGTTACTGGTCGAGTGACCGGGCGCTCCAGAATGGTAGGCACACGCGGCTTGAGGGTCGTACCCAGAAGAGAGACCTCGACGAGAGTAGTTTGGAGGAGGTATGTCATCGATTTCACCGGCGGCCTTGAGTTGTTCGTACAATTGGTCAATGGGTCGGCCTAAGTTGGTAAAAGTTCGAGATCGACCAAGTTTTTGTATTTTATTGGTTTGAGGAGGGTTGTAAGTCTGTTGGTTTGGTGGAGCAGGTCTGGGATTATAAGGTAGACGAGGTTGAATTTGAGGATTGTTTTGAAATATTGGGAAGGGTATTGTAGGTGGGCTTGCATAGTTTGGCTGAGATCGAGGGTGATTGGTAGTAGTATGGTAAACAGGGCGTGGGTTTAGGTAGCGAGATGAATATGTGTGGTAACGTTGGGATCTGGGTCTTGAAAACGGTCCTTGGCCCCACACAAAAGTAGTTTCCTCCTTTTTCTTTAGTTGAGGCTCCCTTTTGTTATTACTCTGACCTTGCAGGGCGTCCAACTGTGATTTTAAAGCTGATACATTGACAATTTTCCCTGCTTTGACGTATTCGTCATATTCCTCCAACTTATTGATAATTGCTGCAAATGAACACCCGATCATGCGAAAAATCTCCTCAAAGTAGGGCGGGTCATGAGCTTTGATGAACGTACGAACAATCTCATCTTCAATCATAGGAGGCTCCACCTTGGCGGCCAATTTCCTCCATCTTTTCGCATATGTCTTGTGGTTCTCGGATGGTTTCCTCTTGGTTCCCTTCAATGTGGTCCTCGTTGGAGCCAGCTCGCAATTGTATTCGTATTGCCTTACAAAAGCGGTTGATAAGTCCAACCATGTCCTCATATTCTCGGGTTTCAAATTGGAATACCTGTCCAGTGCATCGCCTTCTAAGCTTTCAGGAAACAAACGAACTGGTAGATTCTCGTCATCTATTGGCTTGCCCAACTTGTTGGCAAACATTCGGAGATGCGTCTTGGCGTTGCCCGTTCCGTCATACTTACTAAACTTGGGCGTTTTGAAACCCATGGGCAATTGCATATCCGAAAATAGGCACAGCTCGTTGTAGTCCAGACCTCCTTGTTTGTTTAAACCTTGGTTTTTCCTTATGAACTTCTCAAACCGATCCAATTGCTTTAGCAAATTCTTATCCATCGACGCGGACGACTCCCCAGCTTTTGCTTTCCCTTCGGTGGCGGTATTCATGTTGAATGGCTCAGCGATGGAGTAATAATGTGGTCCCTGAGTTTTGAGTGGCATATTCAGACTAATGTGTGGGTAATTTTGGAGAATTTGAGGGTGAGGAGGATTGGTTTGGATAGCGGGTGCATGGGTATAGGGTAGGCCATGAGTGGGATAGATAAAAGTTTCTTCACGCGAATTTGCAAAATGCGGGGTAAAGGGGGTTTGAGTATAGGGTAAAAGTATTGGTTGCGGTTCAGGTTGGTTAGCAGGTAAAGGCTCAGGCTGACCACCGCTACCACTACCAGCAACCAACTGGTCGATCATATGCCGTTGTGTGGTCATTTCCATATTCAACTCATTGAATTTATTCAAAACTTCACTCAGTTGAGCTCCTAGGTTTGCCAAATCAGCTAACGGGGCTGTTACAGGCCTGTCGGATGATTTCGGATGTGTACTCATGTTTACACAGTTTCTCAAAGCCTGACTGCGAGATCGTGTAATGATAGGGCTTTTTGTGTAGCTATATTTGAAAAACACCTGAAAATTTAAGAAAAATCCCTATTTAGACTTCTTTTCTAGCTTAACTGCTATTAAAAGAAAGAAAAAGAAAGAGAAAAAAAACATGAGTTAGTAAAAATTAAAGTAATTCGGATGCATGTCCTATGGAGGAACCCTTTTTGTGCCAAGGGTAGGCCTAGAATGAGAATACAATCCTCCAGAACAGGCACTATACAATACCTGATGGATCCGATCAACTTATTTAAGTGAAAAATAATTTGAAAGAATTTGTCCAATTGGAGTGAAAAAGGGATATCTGTCCAAAAAATGAGGACAAAATCCGAATGGATTGCTTGTTTTGATCGACACACAAAATGATATGTGAAAAAAAGTCTACTCTTAAAAGGATTACAATGTTTCGACTAATTTATTCAGTGAACCTTAGACTTAAACCCTAAAAGGGGAATAAGCGGGTCAAATGGATAGGATGAAATTGATGATTTATTCAAAATCGACCGAATTGTCCTAAAAATGGGTAAATAGGCCAAATGAGTGAAATGGAGTTAATGAAAAAAAAATGATTAGATTGTTCTAAAATTGAATGAATTGATAAAATGGATTGGATGAAATTGATGGTTTATTTGAAAATCGATTCAATTATCTACCCATTGGTAGTTTCAAAAAATCATCGCAATGTATTAGTCTATGAGCCTTCTAAAATCAAAATTTGGCCTCAATCCATTTATCGTCTCAACAGTGAGGAATCATTTGTGAATTTCTTCAAGTTAATGTCATTTACGCAAGGGAATTTCTTACCAATTTTGTTTAAAATGGCCAAAAAATGATTGTTAGATGCCCATATTCCAATGTGCAAAAATTGCTTTGCCGTCTTTGAAAAGATCGGATTCTATCTTACCTCGTGCACTACCCCTTCGGACAGTACAGGAGATATAAACGTGCAAGCCTCATTGGATTATATATCCGAGACATAGGGCGGTTTGTTCCTAACATGAGATTCCCTAAATGGTATTCCCTTCTAAGGTGGATGCATGATACCAGTTTATTAAAGCGCGTAAACATGTAGTATACAAATGAAAACGCGACCTAAAGGGACCCCTTTTGTATGTCGGGGTGAGCTTAAAATGACATGTATTCATGCTACAAATGCGAAGCATTGAATTTAAATGTGCCACATCAAATAAGGTAGGCTCCTAGAGAGTACCATGCCAGGACTTTTATTTTTTTAGGGTTTATGAACGCAATGGAGACAAAAAATCAAGAAAAGTTAGTTCAATCAGATAAATACATATAACACATTTGTAGCAAAGCAATACAAAGAGGTAAAGTAATAAAAGTAATTGAGGGTTGGATCCCTCCCCTCGTAAATGATGTCCCTAATAGGGTGAGACAGACTCTGTCCTAGGTGAACTATTATGGATGCATGAGGTTTGGGTTCACTAATGCATCTAGACTTGATAAGCTCAGGTCCCCGGACCTTCAGATTTGGAAACCAAAGGTCATCACTCCCAAGGTACCTTGTCGGTGGCTCGAGCGATTTTTCAGACATTGCTACTCATACGTCGTGTTACGGCTGCATGTCTGAGTGAATCTATCAAAAATCCTCAACCTTCGACTAAAAGTTAAAGGCTATTAACCCAAAGTTTAAAGCGGAAGATTGAGTGACCCCTCGGATCATGCTACGCACACGTCATGTCATGATCACACGTCCAAGTGGGTCGCCTAATCCTAATAGGGTGGAATGGCGTGATAAACCACTAAAAGAAAAATAAATTAGGGGTAAAAAAATAAAGCGTATGCACGTATACTAGTGCTCCGTTTGGAGGGGAGGGATCGAGAACCAATGCGAGACTCTAGGGTAATATCCCCCACCCAAAATGCAATGCAAGGCGTGGGATCACATAAATAAGCCATCCATCCATCAAATTAATCGTACGCAAATAGGTAAGGGAGTGAGTTGATACGCGCGAAATGCAAAAATTCTAAAAAAGAAAAAATGCAACCTTAAACATCTAAATGCGATATATGAAAAGGTTAAAAGAAAAAAACGGTTGACTAAATCAAATTTGTTCGGACTCTCTAAGTCCCCAGTGGAGTCGCCAACTGTCGCGCCCCATTTTTAATAAGAAAAATAAAAGACGAGTTTAGAAAAATGGCTTTTGATTCAATTTTTGATTGGAAAATAAATTTTTGATTTTAAAAAAAATGAAAAAAATATGGGTCTAAATGAGACTTGAAAATGCGACGATTTGACCCAAAATATAGTTTAAAAAGGGTTTTTTTGAATGAAAAATGGAGTTGCCACCTGGTATAGAGTTAAGGTGTACCAAGTCACCTAAAAAATGAATTTTTAAAGGAAGAAAAAAGTAGAAAACCCATTTTAAACGTCTCCAAGTCTACGAAAATTAGAGAAAAAGATTCGGGAGTCACATTTGAAGAAAGAGAAGGCAAGGATAAGAATCCAAGGCACCCTTTCAACCTAACCAAGGCTAGTTACGCGATTTAGTCAAAGATTTTCTTATTTTAACGTAAAGATTTATCACATTTGGATGTACTATATGAATGCAAACCCTAGATCCAAGAGGGTATCAGATGGTCAAAATTTCTCTTCAAAACTTAATTGGTGCCAATTATATTAATTGTGATGCCCCAATGCAGACTCTTTGGAGAGGTTACAAATAATGCAAAAATATGAGACTCTAAGAAAAGAAAAAACAAATAAAAAGGAAAATAAAAATAACTATACAAATATACGTGACCTAAAGGAATGCATCATGTCGGGTACAGGGGACTAATGTTCGTGACTCAATGTTCCCTTTAATAAAGAGAATACGAGCGTGCTAAGGCTAGAGAAGCCAAACTCGTCCATATCCCATATCCAAGGGGTAACTCTCTAACCTATGCAAGCAAATGAGCTAGTCTAAAATGAGAATGCAGCCCCAAATATGTAGGGAAAAGGTTAGGGGAGCATGTAAAATGAGAAATACTAAAAGGAAAAATGAATGAAATGTAGTGAAGGCATGCAGCTATGACACTAGCGGAAAAGAGGGACGGCCCTATTGGGTCTAGCGTTGGACTAACCCTTTACTAACGTTCATTTACAAGTATTGAACTTGTGAGAGCTCGAGGGGAAGACCATGACCAGCATTGGGCTAGCCACGGTGATGTGCATTTACCCACATGATCAGATATAATACTAAAACAAATAGACATGCAAAGCACATAGTTTCACATAGCACGTAGCACATAAGCATGCTTATCTAGATGCAAAGGTCTAGGGAAAGCAATTAAACATATAACACATAGGCATGCACAAGCACACTCAAAACAAATAACGTGAATAAAGTCCAAACTATTACACTTGGGAGGCCCTACTACAATCTAAAAGGGAAAGAATAAAAATAAATAAATAAATAAATAAACCCCTAACTATTACAACTTGGCATTCAAGTGCCTTTCAAATTATTGAAATCGAGGTAAAATAAATATACAAAAACTAAAGCCAATAAAGCAAATAAATAAATAAAAACATTCAAGAGGACATGCAGTTTAACATGTAAAGTCACGTAGGCACATAGGGTCAAATAAAGTGAGCAATAAGGAATAGAGTGTACCTCCCTTGAGTTGGGGCCATAATGAAGTGAAATGATTTATTTACCCTCCAAAGATAAAAGAAAAGGTCAAGGCATCCCAAATAACCACACATAAATATGAAATTGAACCACTAAAAGCATTTAAATAACTAAAACAGTCCATATTCACAAAATTAGGATCCAATTGAAAGGAAAAAGAAAGTTTGAGGGATCAATTTTGATTGATTTTTCCAATTATTTGGGCCACAGTGGAACAAATGAAGACTTGAGGGGCCAAAGTGCAATTCTTGAAAGATTTTTCATGTAAAATTCTTGCAAAAGCTATGGAGCAAGCTTCTGCCACAACAAAAGAGTTTTCAACATGCCAAAAGTGATCCTTTACAATTTCCAGCCACGCCTTCATCCATAATCCTTCGACAAACAAAACTTTTGAGCTAACTCTAATTGAAATATGTCTAAAACACTTCTTAACAAAGTAATCCTTAAAAGAATTTCATGCAAGTTTCATGCAACATATAAGCATAAGATTTCGGCAACAAGACCTGCTGCATTTTCTTTCAAACTCAGATTTTTAAATCACAACTTTGATTAGATATTTTTCAACCCAACATCACAATTTTAGACTAAGCAACCAACTACATAATTACCACCATCCACACAAGCAGAAAAACTTAGAAAGATTATCATGCAAAATTTTGGAAAAAACATGCAAAGAAGAAACAGTAAAAACAGGAAAGCGAACGCAACTTTCTATCTACTCCAGCCTGTATGTATTTAGGTGTGAGAAACTCAAAACCAACTCACTAATTGGACAAACAAACACAAGTGCTAGGACCTCATCCCATTGTTGTTAACATGATCATCTATCCTAGGAGGTTCAATCGAAGCAACTGGACTAGAAATGCATCAAAGAAAAGAGTGCAATTTGCAGTAAACATAGACGAGCCATACCAATCAAGTAACAAGCAAGCCAAGAACCCTAAACAAACTAAAACCCCAGCAAACGAAGAAAAAGGATTGGTAGACACTACTGTAAGCCACAAACAATATTATGCAACTCAAACGGACCAACCATATTCTGTAACTTCAGAAATTCATTCTACAAAAACAAACAACAATGAACTTTGGTGGAATTTCAGATCCATCGGCCAACCCCATTAGAAACCTCAACCCAACAAAAATCATGCAATTATACAAGATCACAGATTCAAAATCCCTCATTCCCAACAGATTCACCTAGACAGAAAAAAAACATCTTTTGCTACTTCTTTGAATGTTGGGTTCAAATTTTCTGGTGGGTTCTTGAATGCCATCCAAATATAACTAATGGCCAAACCAACAAACTTGGATCGAAACAAACGAGGTCATCCAGTAATCGTTTTATTTTTTCAACCACAAAGTCTTATGTTCAAACATAAAAAATACGAGGGAAAGAGTGTGCGAAAATCTGGAAAAATTTCTGCAACTTTACAAACATGGCATTCTGGGCATACGTGACTAACAAAATCCACCAAAGCAACAATCTTTCGAATCAAAACAAATCCTCATACAACCCCCAACGTCAAACAGATTAAGTGCTACACTCTAACGCAAGATAATAACAAAACGGAGATAAAACAGCAAAGAAATGAACACGAAATGCCGAGAGTAAAACAAAAAGAAAATCTGTCCTAAAGCCCGAACTTGTATGACAGAAGAGAGTTCGGAGATTACCTCTGGTAAGATGAGCAGATTCAAACGCAAACAAACTACTGGTGGAAAGCTGCGAGATTTTTCGGAGACTGACGGGCCGCAACTTGAAGCTTCAATCTGGTTCCTCCTCTTTATTCCAGCCCTCACTCTACCTTAATCTTTCGCGTTTTTGCCTCTTCCATAGCTTGCTTTTTCTTTTTCTGGATCTTTCTTCCTGCTTTCTCTGGTCTTTCTGGCCCTCCGTCGCCAAGAAACTCTCTCCTAGCCGTCCACCAGATCCTTCTCTTGGTTCCTCTCGGCTTTTCTCCTTTCCTTCTATTCTCTCAAGTCCCCTCTATCTATCAAACTCAGCCGCCTTTCAATCTTCCTTCATCAGCTGTCCCCTCTTTTTCTTCCGCCATTGTTCTCTCTCACTGACTCTTTCCTCTCCGTCTTTCTTTTCTCTTAGCCCTCTCTTGTTTCCTCACTCCACCAGCCGTCAACTTGGATTCTACCCTTGACGCCCCTCCTCTTCTTGGCTGCGGCTATTCCTTTTATAGGAACCCATAACCCCTAAACCCTCACCTCAAATGTGAGGATGAAGGGTTGGTTTCTACCAAAAACTTGAGCCATTCGATCCATTAGGAGAAAAGAAAGAACCAGAAAAATCTCCCCGTGGAAAAAATAGGTAGTGAAAATGATATTTTTTTCATGCTGCCGCATGTGCGGCTTCCTTTTCCCTTTTTTTTTAAATAATAATTTAATAAAAATGAAAATAATATTAAGTAAAGAAAAACAACAATTTAAATAAAATCGGATAAAAATGAACGAAACTAGGAATAAAAGACAACAAAGCTAAGATTTATATATATATATATTTTTTTTTGAGTAAATAATAGTAAACTCAAATCTAAAAGAAATAAAGCATATTTTTTGTGAATGATTTTTCTTCTTTTTTTTTTTGATAAATTCTATGCTAAAATGACTTAAAAAATAAAAATAAAAAACTAAAAGTAAATAAAACTAACATAGAAAAATAAAAATAATAGTAAACAAAAATACCCTAAAAATTTGGTGTCTACAACTTCCATCAACTTGTACTCATAAACCTAACCACAGAATTATCTAATGTCTTCATCGATTTGAAGTTCCATCAGTCCATGGTTCACATCCCCTCTAGGATCAATATAATAATATAACATAGTATCATTATGCCCACACTTTTCAACCTTTTGATTTATTTCATGAATCGACATAAAATTAGCATGGCAAAAATTGAAATAATCAATCTGTCCATCCACATAACTCTTGTATTTGTTTCCCTCAATTTTAGCACCATGGTGGAGTTTAATGGAAAATGTAGGTTTATCAGGAATTGTAACAACAACAAAGGCAAACAACATGATTCTTGTTACTCACCATTTTTTATTGTCATACACGTTGTTCTTCCTATAAAAATACTTAACCCCCAATTGTTAATTAACCCGAATCAGACAACTGCCACAAAAGTTTTTTTAATGAGTAAATTATCAAACAGAGGGTTGTTGTAGGACCCCTTGCAACCATCTACGACGACAAAAGGGGAATTCACTTGTTCTTATGTCCTTTCCAAACAATCCGATCAGATCAGCAAACCCTAAACCCAATAAACACTTTGGCAAAATACTTCATTATACTCATAACACATACAACACGATTAATCAAACATTATCCAAATCTACAAGCATGGGATTGTAAGATTTCTTATCAAATAGTGTGTACGGATCAATGAACTCATCCCTTTGTCTTTTTACCCACTTCGTTGCCATCGATCACCTATGCTACACTGCTAATGTTTGTCGTTGGTTGGTTCTTTGATTCTCCTCACTCATTACTTTGATTTTGCTGGATTAATGTGGCAACTTTTCTCATCAATTGTTTTTTTTGTCAAAAATTTTGCTAACATTCTAAACCCTACTCACCCTACTCTTATCGCTTTATTGCCACAAAAAGCTATGCAGATGAAATTACCCCTCAAAAATTACTTTCCGTCTCTCCTAACGGCATAAATAGATGGAGTGAGCTAAATGGTATAGATTTATTAGTTTAGTGACATGTTTGACTAATAAAAAAGTTTAGTGACCAAAATCGACACATTGCAATAGTTTAGTGACATTTCGCGCGATTTGCTCTTTATAACGAGGTAAATTCAAAAGAAAATTAAATAATTAACATGAGGATAAAATATAAAACAAAGGTCATCTTATGTAACTTTATTGTATAGTAGACACAACATAATTGGTTTTAAATTATTCTTTTAAACCTATTAGGTCCAATAATAGTCTTGAATCGGTGAAATTTAATTATATGCAGTACTGTTTATGGTTGCAATTTAAGTCCAATATATTGTGGGAAGGTTGGGTTGGGTGGTAAGGTAAAAGGAATATTAAATAGGAGGTCCTGAATTTGAAACCTCCCATTTGAAAAAATTTAAAAAATCCAACATGTTGCCATGCATAAAGAATGGAAGACTCAATAGTGCAAAAAAAAAAAAAAAAAGAGAGAGAATCAAATTAGTGATTGCATTTTAAGGAATTTTAATACTCAATATTAGCTTTAAAGAACTAGAAGGAAAAAACTAATAGGAAATCTTAATTTTAGGGTGTAATATTCATGTATCTATTAAAATCAAATTTACTTTGGTTTAAATTTTAAAAATTAAAATTGCTTCTATGCCAAATTTTGGGAACCAAAATCGTACATGTGTTTGGATAGAAAATTATTTACATAAATTTATTTACTTGTATCATAAATACATTTTTCAATTACTATTTTATCTTACATATATCACATAAAAAAAGTACAGTGTATTTTCCCTTCAAATTTATTCCGATCTCAATTTGAAACCTAGATATCGAGATCAATCCACTTTTCAAACAAAAAGGAAAAAAAATATTGAAACAACCACTCATAGCCCCACAACCATCCAAACTTGCCACGTTTTATTCCCTTCTCCTTCCAAAAACTAGTTGAAAACCTAGGTAGAAACTAAGGGCCTGTTTGGCACTTCAAGTTTTTACCAAGTTTGTATAATACTAGTTTTTTAATAACTTTTGCTACAGGAACCCCAAAAAACTTATCAAAATTTTTAACCTACACACTTAAAAAATACACAAAAAACTTTCCTTTCAACTTTTTTCTTCTTCTTTTTCCTCCCCCACCCAACCCACCACATCCTCCGCCGCCCGCCACCACCTCCACCACCACTTCCGGCGCCGGTCATTATTCCGGCCGCTAGTTCCGGCCTTCAACTTTTTTTTTCTCTCTATCTCAACCCATCTCCTCCTCTCCCCTCCCCCTTTGACCAATCTATGGTGCCTTTCTGAAAATTTTTTCCTTTTTCTTTCTCCCTCCCCCTCTCCTCTTAGCGTCTGCCTTCCCCGCCACCCTCCCCCTCCCATCCCCCTCCCCCTCCCATCCCCCTCCCCCTTTGACTGATCTGGTCGCGCGACCAGATCGCAAAGGAGGAGAGGGGAAGGGAAGAGGCAGCGGGGGAAGGGGAGAGGGGAAGGGAAGGGGCCAGACCAGCGGGGAAAGGGAGGGTGGCGGGGAAGGGGCGGAGAGGGGAAGGGAGGGGCGGCGGGGGAAGGAAGGGGAAGGGGAGGGGCGGCGGGGGAAGGGAAGGAGAGGGGCCAGACCAGGAGGGAGAGGGAGGGTGGCGGGGAAGGGGAGGAGAGGGGAAGGGGAGAGGCGGCGGGGGAAGGAAGGGGATGGGAAGAGGTGCGACCAGAACGCTTCGCGAAGGGGGAGAGGGAGGGTGGCTGGGAAGGGGAGGAGAGGGGAAGGGGAGGGGCAGCGGGGGAAGGAAAGGAAGGGGAGAGGGAGAGGGAGAAGGAGAAGAGGGATGGTGGGGAAGGAAGGTGGCTGCCATGGAAGAGAAAAAAAGCAAAAAAAAAAAAAAAAAAAAAAGCAGAAGGAAAGTTGCTGCCATGGAGAACTCGGGAGAGGGAACAGCGGAGGGAAGGGGGAAGGAGAAGAAAAAAGAAAGAGAGAAAAAAAAAGAAAAAAGAAAAAGAAGGAAAGAAAATGAAAAGGAAAAAAACTTTTTATCTTACAAAAATTTTTCTACAACTTCTACAGTGATCTACAGTAAAGTTTTATACAAACACCCAAAAAACTCACCTTCCAAACAGGCCCTAAATTTGACTAACATGAACTTGTAAGGAATGTAAATTTATATTTTTAAAAGTGAGAGACTAAACAAATTATTTAACAAAATATGAAGGACGTTTTAAACATCTTTCCCTTTTAAATTTCAATTTGAAATCTAGATATCGAGGTCAACCCACTTTTTAAACAAAAAGATAAAAAAAAAATTCAAATAAGCACTCATACATAACTATCCTAGACTGCCACGTTTTATTCCCTCCTCCTCCCACACGTCATTTTCTCCGCACGCCAAAAACTCACAAAGCCGGCCTCAACTCTTCTTGCCAGTCTTTGACCGTAACCGCCCCTAATTGTGTTTGAAACCTTTGTCCCCGTCAACTTTCTTTCCTTCCCCTTTTTCCTATGTACTTTCCTCCCAATTACTCCTCCAAAATTCTCCCAATTTTTTCCCCCTACTAATTAAACAATTATAGCAATAATAATTGATCTTTTTTCACCGAATCCGCGTTTCCCCTCACCTTAATCTTCGCCTCTAATCTCTGCATCTGATCACATCCTCATTGCATTTTTCCTCATTTAGCCAAAAATTAAATTCTTAATCATCAGCATTATCACTAATTGTAAGTTTAACCGCCCAATTTTTTGTCAATTTAATTTTTTCCCATTAATTTTGTCCATTTCCCGCAAAATCCGGGTTCTGGCATATTCCAATGAATTTCTCATCTTCATCTCTAGAAAGTATTTCTCAGAATTTTATTGATTTAGTTTTGTAAATTTTCTTTTTGCCTTTTCCCCCCTTCCTCTTCCGATTGTTCTATGCATCCATTTTGTTGCGTTTCTTCTACTATTCCAGACCCGATGACTCCGCCACCGGCGCTACCGTCGCCGCCGCCTCCTCCGGCGTCTTCTTCCTCGGATCATAATAATAATAATAATCATAATAATCATTATCGGATTAAACAGAGCAAGGTAAATAATAGTAATATTAACGGGGATAATAGGAATAATAATGATCAGACTACGAGTCGATATTTTTCTCCGCCGCGGCTGTCGAGGGCGTCGCAACCGCCGTCGAGGAGGGAGATTGCTCAATTGACTGCGGCAGCTGCGGCGGCGAGTGGGAGCACGAGCGGTGCAGCGAAGATAAATGATATTGTGGGAAATGGCATTTCGGGAATTTTGTACAAGTGGGTGAATTACGGGAAAGGATGGCGGCCGCGGTGGTTTGTTTTGCAAGATGGCGTGTTGTCGTATTACAAGATCCATGGGCCTGATAAGATTGTTGTGAGTCAAGAGAGCGAGAAAGGCGCTAGATTGATTGGGGAAGAGTCGTTTAAGAGGATCTCCAGGCGGAATGGATTATCATCGTCGGCATCATCTCAACAGAAGACTCGCAAGCCTGTTGGTGAAGTCCATCTCAAGGTTTGTGATCATGATTTTTGATATTTGCTATCGATATTGATTTAATTTTGATGGGATAATTAAAAGAAAATTGTTCTTTTTTTGAGAAGTTAATAATAGTTTTTGAATCTAGTTTACTTTTAAATGTAGAATTTTGTGTAAATTGGGCTCTCTCAGCTTGATATTGCTATTGATATCTGTTGAATAATGAGATAATGAAAATAAAATGATTTCTTGGAGGATTTAATGGGGATAAGTAAAAGTTCTGCTCTCTCATTCTTTTAAATTTGTATTTTTTTGGACCTATGAATGGGGATATTCCCGAAACTCACAAAGAAAAAAGGAAGGGTTCAGGAAGAATAGACTGGACTCTCTGTGGAAAATATGCAGAGTAATAAAGAATGAGGATCAAAGCTTTTGTCTTGTGTGTTTATTACAAATGAGAACTATGCTGAACTTTGTATCAGATTAACTTTTTCTGTAAGGGTTTATTTTTTGGTTTTAAATTGAATATGACTTAGGGTCGGTTCATGTTGAAGTAGCTGCTATTTGATATTTTTTTAGGGCTTGTAGTGGTGATATCTAGATTTGGCCATATTGGTCTCAATTAAATATGAAAGGTTTTCTCTAGGTTTCCTCTATTCGAGAGAGCAGATCAGATGATAGAAGATTTTCTATTTTTACTGGAACAAAGAGGCTGCATTTGAGAGCTGAAACTAGAGAAGATCGAATGGCATGGATGGAAGCATTGCAAGCTGTGAAGGACATGTTCCCTAGAATGTCCAACAGTGAATTAATGGCTTCTATCGACAATGTGGCTGTTTCAACAGAAAAGTTGAGGCAAAGATTATTGGAAGCAGGCGTAAGCAAGGATACTATTGAGGAAAGTGAACAAATTATGAAAGACGAGTTTGCTTCTCTGCAGAATCAATTGATGCTTCTGAAGCAGAAGCACTGGCTCCTCATTGATACGCTGCGGCAGTTAGAGGTACAAGTTATGATTACTAGAAAATGTCTTCCTAATGAATTTCAGAGTCCAGCTTCAGTTTCTTCTTTGCAGGATTTTAGAGGCCAAAGTGCCTTCTTATCCACCCAAACCGCTCGATGATCTCTCTTTTCTTTCCTAACTTTATTTCCCCCTTTTTAAGCTTTGTAGTATAGTTTCCCAGTTCTTTTGTATAGGCAGTTTTGATCCCGGATTTGTCCTGGCATTTTTGTATATGTTGACACAATCATTTGAAGTGATTGAAACGACTGAAATAAATTGCTCTTTTTTTTTGTTTGGAATTATATTGCCATCTGAATGATTTGCCTTTTCTGTAGTTTATATCCCATTATCTGTGCTTTGTCTGCCAGTTGCTATATGTCGTGTGGTTATTGAGTCTAAAGTTGATGTTATGCTACCTATTTAGCCTCTTTTATTTTCTTAAGCAAGAGGGTAATTTCATCAGCTCTGATTTACATTGCCAGAAGCCTTTAGGAAGATTCATATATAATGACTTTCTTCTTATTTGACGAGTCTTTGGGAACTAATTATCGCAAATCTCGGAACGCTGTTCCAGTTTATCCTACTGAGTTTGAGGGCTATCCCTGAAATTTTTTTCTTGTGGTGTAGGTTTAGCCTTCTGTTCTGTTTTGGCAGAGTTGCTGCAGTTGCTGCAATTGAATACTGGGATTGTTAGGTTGATCTGCAATAGTACCGTCCCTGGTAGAATGTTGAGAATCAACTGCTGCAGTTTTGAACAGTTGCATGCTGTCTTCATAATTTCTGGAGTAGAACATAATGTAGCATATGTTTTGCCAATACATTTTAGTGCTGATAAGTCAATAGTGCATCCTTAACTTCCTCAAGCAAATTATTATTTGCTCTGCTGTTCTACATACCTATTGGTGCAATTTTATATCTCAATGTGGCTTCAATATTTCACAAAATAGGTTTGACATTTTCTTGTGTGGACAAGTTTCTTTCATGGATAAAGATGTGAAATGTCATGTAAATAAAGTTCTCTAGTGATTTTCGGTAATGTTTATTTGAAGTTGTGTTTTCGCTTCTTCAACAGGATCTGCAATATTTATTGTGTGTATGCAAGTAACTCCTATAGTGTAGCTGGCATAGTTGGTAGCCCTTTTATCTATGAAGCTTGATATCCAGAACTTTTGTGGTGTATGTGCTTTGCATTTGGAAACTACTTTAATAGCAATCAAGTCATGCTGGAAAGCAATTCTTAAAAGAATTTTGATTAATAAGAAAGGTGAATTAATAACACAGGAATTGAAAAGGGTTAAAACGCGGGTAGAATAAAGAAAGTTTGTCTCATGAGGCTAGTTCTGAACAGCTCTTGGGCTAGTTCTGAAGAAAAGAGTACAGGGAGAGAATTGGAGAAGGGGAGTACTTTTTACTTTTCAGCAGTGGTATTTTATAAGTCTTAATTTATGTGACCTGCATGTTTTTAAGATAAAAATGCAAAAAAGTTAATTGAGAAGTAGATGCCTGGGTGCTATGATGCCACTTTCCATGTCTATGCATATTTTCACTTTATGCCAAAGAATCCTAGAGTTCCTTCTAACGTTTCTTTTTAAAAAGGGTTGGCAAGTGCTACATAGATGAGTTGCTGCCCAGAATTAGCGCGACTCGGTTATATTTCTCTACAAAGTGCCTGCAAAATAAAATTATTCAGGCAGCAGCCAACATGGGAAAAATCAGTTGTGTTAGAATTGAGTGATAAAAAAATTTTATCTTAAAAAAATTTTATCTGGATGAAGCTTTGTTTCTTTTATGTGCTTCTAATGTACGAGTGGCATCTCCAAGATGACATAAACTGTTTTATTTGCTACATTCTGGTGTGCAGTCTTTTTAATATCTGTCTTGGTTCTAACACATACTGAAATGACTTGTACTCTTATGTGCTTCCTGCCCCTTTGTTGCTAAAGTGATAGGGCACAGGTTACGACATGCTTTTGTGCAATTGCCAATTACCGGTTACTCTTTTCTTTTCTCTCATCTACACATTTGATTCGTCAATGCATGTCCACCCAATTTATTAGGACCGAGAATCTTGAATTAGGTTGCAACACAGATGATTCTAAGCAGTCTAAATTTTTCAGTCACTTCTAGCAATCTTGAAAGTAGATGATCTATTTGTGCTTGTAAAAAGATGGTAATACTGGTGTAATTGATTGGACAATGGTGATGGTGTTGCTGCAGTGCAATAACATGTCCTAGTGGTTATGGCTTCACGATGTTTGTGTGGACATTCTTTTTTCCTTGGTTCAATCTGCACATACAGAAGCACTGAAGTTGAAAATTGCTCATTACGCATGGTGCTTGTGGTGAAGTAACTGTGGCTCTGCAGGTTTGGGAATCTAGTATGGTGGTAGAAATATTAATCAAGCATGTGCAAGCAGCAGAATTCGTGACATTTTTTTAGCTTACTGACTTTCATTGTCAGCAGTTGGTCCAAGTGTGTCCACTTTTCATGGTTTTTCTGTAGCTTTTTACCTGGTGATGTGCCATTCTTCACTTTACGACTGATTCTGGAGTTGATTGTACATGTCTCTTTGGATTTAGTAATTTTGGACGCTTGCAAATCAGCCTCTTGAAGCACTAATTAGCAAAATTTCTGTTACTGCTGAAATTTTTTGAAACCTGCAGTCTTATCTTCTGACCTGGGTATTCTGATGGAGTTGGAAAGTTACATGTCTTTTGGATACCAGAAAGGAATTTCGCTGAAGGAGTTCTAGGCAACTAAACCCATGAAAATCTTCTTGTGTTAACTGAAGAATGTCAATAGATAGTCTTGTTTGAGTTCTCTTGACATAGTTGTTTTGACTTTAGGTCCAATTTGTCCACTGTGTCTGGGCAATAAAGTATAGCTTTTCACAAGTGATCTGGTATATCATTTCTATCTTTAGTGTTGTGTAGCTGGAAGGGCATCCAACTAAATTGGCAAATGCATCCTTGAGCTCTTGAAAGAGGCACTTAAATGAACTATAGGAGCCATAAGCTCAATAAGGTGAAGTGGTCACACATGGTAGAAGAAATGGATCTGACTGCAACTCTGCAATATAATGGATTCTTGGAATTGGTTATGAAATCGTATGCAATGACTTCATGTGTTGTACACCATAATGTGTTCTTGGAAATTTGTGCATATATTATGTGTGGTAACCTTTTTAAACAGCTGCAGTTTGGTGGCTTAATGGTATAAATAGCATGGTACTCACTTCGGCATCTGAAATAAAAGAAAAAGAAAAGTGCGTTTAGTCTAGTCTCTCATTAGGGCTTAAAGTATGTCCTGCATGGTAGGGCAATTTATGTATAAAAGTTGAACTATGAAAAATCCTTTGGTCTCAACAATTGATGAGAAGTTTTCTTTTCCTGGTTTGTCTTAGGTTTGTGTTCTTTAGAATTTCTCTTGGCTTTGTTACATGTAGGAGCCCTTTTTCCTAGTTGAAAGCAGTGTAGATGTACTACACATATGTTGGTAAGCTTCGTCAAGTCTCCATGTACTTGTCTCCTGTGGATGCCTTTTGAGACTGATGTTAAGGAACATGGATTTATCTTTAGTTGGAGTTTGGTTTTCATCTCTGGTTTAGTGAGGCTATAAATTGGGATTTATCTGAATATGGATTGTTTACTCCCTCGGTTGTTTTTAGTAACCTAGGTTCATGTGCTTGACTTGTGTATACTCAATATTCAGTTGTCCTAGTATGTCAATGTTTCCAACAATATGGAGCTTGTGCCTTTAGTTTCCTTATTGTATGAGATTGTCTGTTCTTGTCCTAAGATAGTGCCCCTGTTCTGGTTGTTTTAGACAGAAAAGGTTGATCTGGAAAACACAGTAGTCGATGAGAGTCAAAGACAATTGAAAGGGGCATTTAGCAGATCAAGGCAAGACAAATATAGTGGTAAGCATAATCACAGATTTATCTTTCATTGCATTGCTTCGCAGATCTTATATGATTTTGTAGTCAGGCACTTTTGTGGGTTCCCTTATTTTAATTTTTTCTTTCTTTACCAGCTCTCTTGGCTAAATTCTTAATACTCACAAAAGAAGATAAATAGTTATTATTAGTTTTGCCTGATTAATTAAGTGCTTTATTTCTCCTTTACATTGTCATAATTGAGTTTCTTTATAATAGACCATTTTACTAGGCAATAGTAATGTGGACTTGAGTTCCAGTAAGGAATTGCTTGCAATCATCCTTGTCTACTCTTCTAAAATAGTTGATAATACAAACATGAGAGTAAACACGATTGATACTGTAGCTAATCTTGGGCATGTTTGCTTCTGATCTTGCATTGTTGGACCAGTATGTGATACATGTTTATTATTGCAATAACTAATGGAAGAGTTGAATGCATGTGTCTGAATTAATTATATCTAAGTCAGGAACAAATTGTTTGGTAAAACACTCATGCTGTACATTTTGAACTTTCAGAAGAATACCTTTTTTGCATTTTAATTACACCAATATACAATGCAGACAAGTTTGTAAATTATCTGTCGAAACTAATTTCAATTTTCTTTTATTAATTTCAAGAGTAAATATTTTACCTGTGTATTACTTTCTAGATAAGTGTACCTTATTGCTGCTGTGTAGAGGAGGGCATATGCAGACTCTGGTTTTCACCACTTAAAATAGTTATCATGTGGCATTGTTCTATATAGATTCTTATGATTTAAGAACTTCATATAGAGTGTAACAAGTGATAATAAAATGATGAAAGAAATAGTAAATTAGGAGTTGGAGCTTCTATGTTAATTTTTTCGAGAAGTTGATCGATTTAAAATCACTATTATGAGATTGGATCTGGAGTGCAGCTGAGTTTTCTTGAAAATGTTTTCAGATGTAGGTACACAAAATATAAGGGAGAGTGAAATGAGAATAGAAACGTTTGTTATCAGCTCATGAACTTGTGCATTGGATGGGGTGGAATAGTGTTCTGTGAGTTGAAGTTGTGTTACCTAGAGTATCATGCTTTTGGTTGTGGAAATGCTAGACTGGATGAAACATAACAGTCAGTGTTTGATATAGTACAGTGATACATTAGCATCAAGTTGTGGAGTTGCTACTGTTGTCCTCTTGGATGTTCTAGATAAATAAGGGTTCTTAGATAGAGTGATACAAATTATTTTAAACATGGTGGACGATATTGGTGCATGGTGCATTTTCCTGGTTCTTGTTAGCTGAAGTCTTTTATATGAAGCATTTTATACTCTGATTGCCCCCTTATGGTTCATCGTCTTATATTGTAGTACTAATGTTTTTGATTTCTCCATCCCGCAGCCCTGTGGTGGAGGGGGGTGGGTGGGTCCTGTTTTCCCTCGATATAACTTCTGAAAGCCTTCTGTTTTGGAGAAAGGCATCTTGTACATATGGGAAAAGGCCCTTCGATGGATCTGTTGCCCGCTTCTGGTGTAGCTTAACATATAAGTAAAACATTGAATTGAAGAATTCTTTTTTTTTGGCTGCATATAATAATTTTAAGAGATATGTTGTCAAAAAGCTATTTTAAATAACTTATATGAAAGAGAAAAAGGTAATGTAACAAGATAGAAGTAAAGATTCTTAAACGGAAAGAGTTCTCAGGTGTCATTTGGGATTTGATTCAATACACATGCATAAATTAAGTTGAAGTTCCATTTGCTTACAAGCTACCAAGTGGAGTCCACTTAAGGTAGTGCATCCATTTTATTATACCCACTGTGATAATCCGAATGGCTTTGTAAATACTTCCAAGTTTATAATCCCAGACCTATAAATGACCATGAAGCTATCTTCCATTAACAAATGATTTTAAGGGTGTGCGGAAATCATTTTTCTTTATTTCTGTAGCTGCTGCTTCACAGCCTGTTTAAAAGTAGAAAGGAACCTTTCAAAAATTGCAAAGCTTTCATCTGGTGAGGCTGACATTAGCTTTATTACTAACTTCATACAGCTGCAGCATTTGTTTAGTTTTCATGTCCACGGAACTTTGTTCATTCTGTCTATCATTTGATGGCTTGCTGTCTTTTGCTTTTGAAGTTAAAATATTGCAGGACATGGTATTTGATTAATAAATCTACCAGTTCCAAGATATCTGATCTTTAATAGATTCAGATAGCACTTGAAGTGTTAGACCCCCGTGATAACAAAGAATGCTGCTGAGGCTACATAAAACAAACCGAATGCTTTT
Source organism: Coffea arabica (assembly GCF_036785885.1). Classification (NCBI taxonomy): domain Eukaryota; kingdom Viridiplantae; phylum Streptophyta; class Magnoliopsida; order Gentianales; family Rubiaceae; genus Coffea; species Coffea arabica. The sequence continues at coordinate 44,596,390 of NC_092329.1, forward strand.
TTGGTGATGAGCAAGAAAAGGCATCCTCTTTAGTGCTCTACTAGTAGGATAGAAAAATTTTGACAAAGAAAAAAGATAGAAAAGGTTTGTTTACTTGTTTAGTAAATTCTCACATTTTGATACGAATAGGTTTGGGCACTATTCATCCTTCATTCGAATATAATGAGTGTTGGGTTGGGGTTTTCTGACTTCTTATCAAAAAGGGAGTTGGTTAAAGCAAGCTTGCTCCTTGGAGGAGCATAATCTTAGTCAATTAGAACTGGGTAGGATGCCTGCTACTGACTTACAAAGCATTTAAGCGAGAGGAATAGGTGGCGTTAGTTAGCTATCTGATCTCCTTTCCAGGATGGGGTAGATTGTTGGCAACTGTCGGATGTTGAGGTTGGTATGAAGTTGTGGCTAGCAGGTCTTTAAGATGGTCTCAAAATGAGTACCATTGCTGTTCACCATCTTTACACAGAACCAACTGTTCAGTGGACTGTCTGCTTTCTTCCGACTTGCTCGTACTGCTGAATCTCCGGATGGAGGTTCAATCAATGCCTGCCAGACTTGCTTGGTTTAATTGATCTCCTTTTCTCAATTAGATGGCATAGCTAGTACAACTCCTTCCCTAACCTGAATAGGAGAATGTGCTTTCAGTATACTTTCTCAGAACTTAGAATCTATTATCACATTTGAGTAGCCTGCTTTGTGAATTGATCTCTTGTTTAGCGAATCGGCAAAAGGACCTAGGTCTTTTTCTTTTATAGCTACTCTTCTTCCCATTGACCGCTACTATTAAGATAGAAGATGAAGCACTACCTGTAGTCCTTCAACATATGGGGGCTTCAATAGCTGCTGATTCTTAGCTGCTTCTTATCAGCCTCTCCCGGGGAAGTTGCAGGAATAGATTCATTAGGCCTTTTTTGGGGTTTTGATCTCCTCTCTGCCTGCAAATCTTTTTTCTTTCTGCCTTTAAGAGGCAGATTAATGACGACTTAATATATGCGAAGTATGCAGTGAGGGAGGTGTCTTTTTTTTTTTGGGGGGGGGGGGGGATGTTGGGAGGGGCAATGGGGAAGCAGAGTAGTCCAAGAATGAAACAAAAAAATTATTGTTCTAGGCTATTCCTTTCAATAGCTCCTTGTGATGCACCTTGAACCATAGCAATTAGGATCTCAAGATACAGCAACACGTATTATCCAAGGAATAAAAGACTCACATCACGCTGTGTTTTTGTCCATCATTTTGCTTTTAGTTTTCATAACATAGATCTTGGTTCGCACTTTATGGCATTTGTAGTATAAAACATAGTCAATTTCGCATAGGATTGTGCATGGAACTACTATCATGATTCTTTGGATCATATTTCCTGGAATCATCCTGATGTTCATTGCTATACCATCATTTGCTCTGTTATACTCAAAGGACGAGGTACTAGCAAATTCAGCGGTTACTTTTAGAGCTATTGGACATCAATGGTGTTCGAGTAATAGAATTCTCTAGAACAGAGATTTCTGAAATCACATACGAAGTAATAGAATTCAGGCTTTTCTTTTATAATAGGTTTTCTTTTTACTTAGGATCAACTTTACTAAATGATAGGATAATCTCCTTATGTGCTTAATCGAGCCCTGTTTTGACAGCTTTCTTTCTGTTACAGTATGCATAGTATGGTTAAGCGTCATTTTAGTGATTCTGAGCCAATCTTATATTTGACTATTATTTGTTCTTTTGCTTATAGACAGAAGATTTACCAATTGCATTAGCAAATGTGTTTTTTCTGTTACATGGATAATTTGTTTCTGTGTTCTTGTATGACTACCTCCTCGACACTCACTTTATCGCTGTCTCTCAACTTACACAGCATGAAGGCCATAGCCTTGTAGCCTACTTTGGCCTGTTGTATGTATAACTTCTTAAAAGCAGTGTCAAGATTGGAGGGTAATAGTTTATTCTTAGTGGGATTATTAACCATAAATTGCTAAAAGTATATGATGCTTTTTTTCCAGAGGCCAGTGCCAGTGAATCTGAAGATGATACTGAAAGAGTTGATGCTGCAGAAGAGGATACAGATGAAGAAGATAACACCTTCTTTGACACAAGGGACTTCTTGTCTTCAAGTTCCTTCAAGAGCAATGGATCTGATTTTCGCACATCATCTTTCTCATCTGGTGAAGATGAACTTTATGCTTTTGAATCTGATGATGGTGTCGATCCTGCTATTAAATCCGCTGGTGCTAACTTTCCCTACATAAAGCGTCGCAAAAAATTACCTGATCCTGTTGAAACCGAGAAAAGTGTGAGCTTATGGTCGATGATTAAAGACAACATTGGGAAGGACCTCACAAGAGTTTGTCTTCCTGTCTACTTCAATGAACCTCTGTCTTCTTTGCAAAAGTGCTTTGAGGATTTGGAGTATTCATATCTAATTGATCGTGCTTATGAATGGGGGAAAAGGGTATGCATAGTAAGAGGAAAATTAGTGCTTTCTGTTTGAAATTTCCTTCCCGTGCTCATGCTTGATAGTCAATACCTTCAGTTTCCATTGATCTCAGTCGATATGAGCTTGACTTGTTGGTTGAGTACATCATATTAATTTTTGGACTTTTTTTCTTCTGTATGATCTGTGTTTTTCAAGATATGCTTTGGCTTGCCTAAAGTTAACATATAATGGAGTATTTTGTAAATTGCAAATTGTCATCAAACTAGCTGATATGACAGCTCTAAGGTACTTCAGTTGAAGACTGTAATCATCTTAATTGTGAGGCATGTTAATGTGTTCACGTTGCTGGGGAGTGCATGTAGGAGTTTAGCAATCCCAAGTGCAAAATGAGATGGATATTTGAAGAACTTGGGAGATATTGGTTCCAAAATTTGATCATTTGTGGCCATATAGAATGATTTCCTAGTTTCCAACAACAGTATTAAGCATGGAAAAGGTCCTTGATTGGAATTTTTGTGGTAATGAACAGATCCTCTTGTGTGTTGCCTTATGAGGGTCATCTTGAAAGTCTGACTAGCTAGAGAAGATGTCGGTAACCATGGTTATGTACGTGTAACAATACTTTTTTGGATATTATTAATGCTGGACTATTTGATTGTGTAACTGAGGCCTTGGATCTGAATGGTTGTTTAGTTAATCGTCTAGCGTATTTCATTTATATTCAGCCTTTTATTGTTCTTAACCTTTGTTGTCATTTTTATGTGGTTCATGTTTAGGTTCTCTGTTGTATAATCTGTGTTTTACAAATTAAATACATAGCATCAAGACAGAGTTTGCAATAGGGCATAACAAGCATTCTCTTTATATTTTTCACGACATATTTGGAGATGCACTTACCATTGTTCTTCTAGTTTCTGACTTGTTACCAACATATGACATGATAGGGTAATAGCCTTATGAGGATTTTAAATGTAGCAGCATTTGCAGTATCTGGGTATGCGTGTACTGAAGGAAGAAGTTGCAAACCATTTAATCCACTATTAGGGGAGACTTATGAGGCTGATTATCCTGACAAAGGGCTCCGGTTTTTCTCAGAGAAGGTGAATTCTATTCTTTAATGCAATGTACAAATTTTTTTCCATTTTCAGTAATTTATCCTGTTTTCTTCTTTCTGGAAACTCCAGTTTTATTTTCTCTGACTCCCTCTGGTATACTTAAAGTAACACAAGGATATGCTCCAGTATCTTCTAGGGAGAAGGGCTTGATTAAAACGTATAGTGGTATTGAGAAAGCTCCCATGCTGTCTGTAGTAGCATTGCTTCCTGCTATAATTACCATTACAGCACCAACTACAAGGTATAAATGTGGAACTTTATGGTGTGGAATACTAAGTCATATCATGAAAAAAATGGAGGTGATTGCTGGAAAGTGAAGTACCATTCTTTTACAGGGTATGTGAAACCTAAAAGGACGATACATATCCCTAACCCCTGCTGGTTGTGTGCATCTTAGTGCTTACAAACAATCCATGGATTTGGCCACCATAAGCTTCATTTAAGATGAAGTATCACCAGGCTGTTGAAGTGCTCCTGCTAAAGGGGCATAGTCTGTTGTAGTACTTCATAATCTATAGTGCTTGCCAGCCCTAGCCAGAGATAGGATCATTATCCCCTTAGCCCACTGACTCATTTTGCATTGCAAGAAATGCCAGTAAAGTGGGACCTTGGGGCTCCACATAAGTGGAGGAAGTGAAGGTACAGAGAAAGTTCCACTATCCTAGTGGAAGACTGACCTTTTGAGCCCTGCCACAATGCAAGACCCACCCACCAATCTGGGAAGGAGGTCTTGTAATTGTGGGATGCACCTGTAGGACAAGGACAGCAAGGGTGCTTCCCTAGCCACATTGTGGAATGGTGATTGTTTGGGCTAGTGGGAGCTGGGGGTTCCCCAAGGGTTTGACCTGTTGGCCGGAGGCTGACCTAGGGCTTCTTGTGGACTAGGTGAAGCTGTGGGGCTCATCATATTGGCCAATTGTCACCCTAGGGTGTCCTCCATCTGAACAATAACCATGCCTATCTGTTATTCCATGGGGCCCACCAGCCCTGTACAGTATTTAGGGGCTCATGGAGAAGACTTTGTATTAAACTTTGAGGGAGATGTTGCTTTACTTGTAGTCATATAGCTCCTATGCTCTCACAGCTTTTGCTTAGGAATGCATATCGAAGGGGAAGTGTATTGCATGCTGAGAATGAGGGATCTCCTCAAGGATGTCAGAGCATAGGACATCCTTGATTAGCCTTTTTTACCAGAAAAAAAAAGACCACTAGATAGCCTAGCCCATGCCCTAAAGGACAAGGGAGCCCAAAAGGTGACCAGCTGGATGATTGAGCAGGTTTGTGGAGACCACTGAAAACCAAGCACGTTGTGTATGTGTGTATATATATTATGTATATATGCTTAAGTTCTTGTGGGCTCTATTGTTGGTTAGTCACAATCAGTGAGTTTCATTCATCATCTTATAGTATGTGCTGTTCATTCATCATCTTCCTCAGCTCTGCACTACAGCTCTCTTACTAATTCCTTGCTGGCTGGTATTGCTTGTACTCAGTACTTCAGATCCCTCTTTTGACTTTTAGTCTGCCAGATGCATTTATGGTCATTAAATTTTTTACTGCATTGTGTTTAGTCTTGTTCATTTTATAATTCAATAGTTTCAGTAATGGGGATCTTTTATATCATCCTTTAACTTGTCTTTCTGGTCAAACTGATTATGTGCAATTATACATGTATTGATATTAATGTCTGAATATATTTTAAGCATTCTAAGGAATTTATGAAATTCTTTCGAATTTCGGATTACCTTTCTTTGTACTGCTTAAGGGACTCTGGTAAAGTTTGTATTTATCAGAATATCCATATTCCAAACTTTGGGGATCATTGTTCATTTTCTCTATGATTGACTGTTATCTATATACTTAAAGCATGTGGTGTTTTAGCGGGATCCAGTGTGTGATGAGATGATTTTATCTTGTTCTCTTTAAGGTCTTACTTATGTTACATAAGGTTGCACTGACAGTGCATACCAAATGGGAATGTATTTGTTTGCTGCTTGGAAGTTTGTCTTGTGTACTACAATGCTACCTGATGTGTTTCATCGGATTGCACATTCATTGAATTCTTCTCTATTTTCCACTCTGCTAGCTTTTGGTAGTAGTTTGGGTAGAAATACTTAACTCTTTGCCTTCATTGTGATTTTTAAAAGTTTGCTAGTGTACTATCATCATGAGGTTGGGTTTCATTTGAATCAGGTCAGTCATCATCCTATGATTGTAGCTTGTCACTGCGAGGGTACTGGATGGAAGTTTTATGGTGATAGCAATTTGAAAAGCAAATTCTGGGGTCGCTCTATACAACTAGAACCTGTTGGTGTTTTAACTCTGGAATTTGATGATGGAGAAGTATTTCAATGGAGTAAGGTGCAATTCCTGGGTTATGACTAGTGATGATTTTACTTGTTTGTCATGTTTGATGTATATCTGGATCTCTCTGTGTAACAGGTAACAACATCCATTTACAATCTTATTTTGGGAAAATTATATTGTGATCACTATGGTACCATGCGAATTCAAGGAAACCGTGATTATTCATGTAAACTGAAATTCAAGGAGCAGTCTATCATAGACCGCAATCCTCATCAGGTTCACTCTCCCTCTGTTTCTCTCAAAACATAGGAAAGTCACACATTTTATCTAATTTTTGCATGTTCTTTTAACCAAAGAGCAAAATCGATTGATGAAAGAAATTCTTTCAAGTTATGATATCCTTTCATAATTTTGAGACTCTCTTTAAACTGTTAAAAAAAATAATAATGTGGGGAAAATGTATCATTTCCTCTTGTGGTGCATGCTGCCTTTGTCTTGTGGAAACAGGAATATGGTGGTTTTTAGTACTTTGTTCTGAGGTCTACTGGACCCTTCTCTAGGTGGGATTGATTTTTTTCTATCTGTAAAGAAGGATCATGCCTGTGTTTTTTGGCTTGCATGCTTTGTCATATGCCAATAGAAGACATGTCAACATGTTCTGTTGAAGAGATTCATGCGTCTACCTAGTCTTTGGCATTTGGAATGGGAATAATGTCTACTTCGCCTGCCGCTTGAAAATTACAAGTCATTTTGGAAGTATCTGATAGGAAGAAGGTTCATCATACATTGTGTCATACAGCTAGGAAAGTTGATAGAGAGAAAATGTGCATTTAGAATCTTTGTATGGCTTCTTTTGATGAGTATTTGACTTACACTTTTATAATGTTATGGCATTAATGATGCTTAGCCTTTTGCAGGTACAAGGAATAGTCCAGGATAGGAGTGGAAAGACAGTTGCAACCCTCTTTGGGAAGTGGGATGAGAGCATGCATTATGTGAATGGAGAGTGTTCTTCTAGAGGAAAAGGAGCTGAATCTCTGTCAGAAGCACATTTACTTTGGAAGCGGAGCAAACCTCCTAAGTTCCAAACAAGATATAATTTTACCCGTTTTGCCATGACATTGAACGAACTTACCCCGGGACTGAAGGTGTAGTTAAAGAGACACACTTCTATTCTTCATTTGGTTTGAGTGTTTATTATTCTATTGGAACGATGCTATTTTATACTGGGGAAAGTTTTCATGTAGTTACTGGATGCTTGTGGTGTATCTTCTTTTTGACTCTGAATAGCAAAATTTGTTATTGCCACTATGAATGATTTCTTGATCAGGTTCTGGTGCAGATTTTTTTGTTTAAACATGTGGATGGGTCATTATGATGTTTCAATTGTTTTTAAGTTTTTGGTTCTTAGTGGCTCTTTATCCATTCTGATTTCTTCTGTGTTACTATATTACTATCAATATCTCATTCCTGCCCCCACAAATTGATGTATCTGCATATTGGCATGAAAAAAGATGGTTTACTTTTGCATATTTGCTGAGGGCCATTGCATTTTTTTTGGCATGCAGTCAATCAACTTAATGTCATTTGCAGGAAAGGCTACCACCGACCGATTCAAGGTTGAGACCTGATCAAAGGTGCTTGGAAAATGGGCTGTACGAACAGGCGAATGCAGAAAAGCTGCGACTGGAGCAGCGACAAAGACAGGTAACTGTAATGGCTTTGCAACAAAAATAGATTTTATAATGATTTTGCGGCTGGAGCACTTAATTTTGCTTACAATTTGGAGACAGAAGGGCTAGTGGTTGGTGCATTTTTTACATTTTGACCCACCTGTAAGTATATTTTGAGAGCATATGTAGACTTTTGACACTCCACTTTGTAGAATTTTGACCTACCAGCAATTATTGGTACAATGCTGTTGGAATCAAGGAGGCGAATGGTTGGTGTACTTATTATTTGAATTTTGGCAAATTGGAATTTTTGGAATGCCAGTAGGTAGAAAGTTGAGAGCACAAAGCACGCAATTCTGCTGCGGGTCCCACTAGCTCTTTCTCTCCCCTCCTCCTATCTGTCTGCATGAATTTTCTTTACCATGCATTGTAGATTTCGGGTTCTCCTTCCCCTTTTTGAAAATTATTAGGGTATTTTTTTTATTGATAAACATAACTAGATAAATCAATATGGCCTGACAACAAAGTCAACCTAAATATGTGTGACTTACATTAAAATAGGTTGGGATTATTGTGGCATGGGATCTTTCATTGATTGTTAGAAAATTTGTCTATTGTGAAGTAGGATGTAGAAAATATATCCTTTAGTTTTGCAATTAGTTTTCAGAATTTCTCCCATGCACTCCAACAGATCTGTACACGCACACGACCTCATGTTTGAATTCTGTATGATTTCTGTAAAGATCTGCTGTTTTTGGATTCTGCATGATTCCCATGAAGGTCTGGTTTTGAATTCTCTGTGCTTGCATTGCCTTTTAAGTTAAGCTCTTTGGTACATTTTTCTAGAACTTTCAAAGATTAGTTTGCTGTTCCGATTTCTTTCTTGCTATTCGCATGACTGAAGTTACGAACATGGGGATCTTGCAACTATTTGTTTTTGGAGTATCAGAGCTTCTATGTTGCAACTATTTGCAACGTTTCAAGGAAAATTTGGATTATGTGCTTCTTATTGCTCTCCGGTGGATTGATATTTGTGTTTGGGAGATTAAATGAAAGTCATATATTACAAGATGTTGCTCAACTGAAATATAAGTTTGTGTAGCATATGACTTACTAATTGTCGTATATGTTCGAACTGCTTTCTAGTTAGAGGTTGTCCTGAATTAGGTATCTAAACGGGGCTATTTCTGATGTGCCAAGAACCGAGCTTCATTATAGTTGAAGATGTTGGCTTCAGGGGTTGTGTGTTGATGTGGTAATAATATACTTATCTATACTCAACAGGCCCGTAAAATGCAAGAGAGGGGTTGGAAACCACGGTGGTTTGCTTATGACAAAGGATGTGATACTTACCGCTACATTGGTGGGTATTGGGAAGCAAGGGAAGAGGCGAAGTGGGATTCATGCCGTGATATTTTTGGTCACATTGCGTCTGACCACATATTAGACTGAGGAAGTTTCAAAAATTTTCGATTCCTTTTTTCTTTCATCATTTACGACAGAAATATTGGTTTAGGCTGCCGGTGATTGTTGTCCGGGGCCAGGGACGTCATTGACAAACCATTTAGTGTAGATCAAGTGCTTCCTGAATAAAAGGTTCTTTCGACTTGTCTCTACTTTAGCATTTATTCCTTTTCTAACTTTTCCTTCATATCCTGGCGACTCAGCATATGATTTTTTTTAAAAAAAAAAAAATTTTATTCCCCCATCTTTCGTGGTGTAAATATGAATGGCTTTGATTTTCTTGGTGAAACGATTCCACAAAGTTCTGCCATATGTACTTAGTACTTACACATGGAACAACAGTTTTGGAATTTGACATTTCTACAGCAACCCGAAAGTGGGGCACAAGTGATGGTGCCGGTAAATTTATCGCATACTCCTCTTAATGCGTGCAGGAGCATCAACCGTGGTGGTGCTAAACGTAACCGACTTGCTAACCTGCTTCTGAAAATCAGATTTTTTCGGGATGGGAAATTAATGGGAGACAAACTCCACGTCTATGCAAGGGTAGTTGTTGTTATTTTTTCCCCCCCTTCTTCTTCTGGATTTTACATGAATGATTCAGTCTTGCGTTACAAGTTATAAGCAGGGAAATTCTCAAATTTCCAGGAAAATTTTAAATGTTTTTTCATGAGAAATAATTGTCTTGCATTGCTGATGAGACTATGGTCTGGTAATTGATGTTGATGTTTATAAAAGATCTAATATCGTGTGGATCATGAATTTGAGTTTCATATTTTCTCATATGATGGGAGAAATTATAATTAGGAGGTCCTATGTAGGGTTGTCCATCGACTTGTAATGGAGAATTCGGTAAAAAAAATTTTTGAGAATTTGACAATCAATTTGTCAAGATGAATATTTGATTACAGTCCAAGCTTTAGTTTGGTAATTGGATTTCAGGTGGAGAATCGGTAATTCGATGGTGTCCGAAATTCAAAATGCCAATAATAAGCTAAAATACTTCAATTTTTTTCTAACAAATTTATTGCACCAAAACAATATTTCAATTATTTTTGCGGTCTTTGCTAATAGTCCTAATCTTAAAATTCTCAAGTACTCGAACTAGTCTTAAGAAACAAATACTAATTATTAAGTCATTAGTAGTTAGTACTCAATAGTAATAGTTAAACTAATCAATAAGTTTGTTGGTAGTAATATGTAGCTACTACTCACTAGTTAGTAATTCAATAATTATTAGTTACTAATTAGTATTTAGTAATATGTATGGATATAACTAATATGTGTGTGTGTGTGTCTATATATATATATATATATATAATTTTGGAAATTCTGCCGGTAATGGGTACAGTAGTGTATTTTAAATATCTGTTCTTGAAGTATTTTACCAAACATTAAAATTGGATACATTTTGATTTTATGAAAAATCTGAATCCAATATATATTGGATTGGTCGGTTTTTCAAAATTTTCCTGAAATTTGAACACCTTTAGGTTTTGGGTTTAAGACCTCCCAGTTAAAAAAAAAAAAAACAATAATTTGGTTTGGTGATTTTAAATTGTATCATTTTGAAGGAATGCATATTTTTTGAGCTGTTGGGCCAACAAATTTAACTTCCCACAAAAAATGTTGGTTAAATGTTAAACATATCAAATTCCTTGATGATTTAATCATCTTCATTACGTTTTGGCATTCATTTCTATTTAATAGTTCTAAATAGTTATTGAAGTTCTTGAAATCAATATGGAACTCAAATTATATTTCTATTTTAAGGTTAAAAATTGAATGGGTTTTGTTAGTAGCAATGACTATCCTCTTTCACCAAAATGATATTGGTGACACTTTGCTGCTTTTTTCCCCTTTCTGGTAGATGCATTCTGCTTAGTTTTGATGAGAATAAATATCTACATGGTGATCAATTTTGTTTATCCATCTAATGTACTAAAGAATGATATTTTTTGTAGACATCAAATCAGAACTACCATCCTACGTTCAAAATAAGGAAGTTAGTTGATTTCTTGAAACCTTTGCTTGAATGATTCTAAAAATATCAGAATTGCTTAATTCCAATTCAACAAATTGAGAAAAAAAAAAAAAGACCACTTTTGTGCAGGCATTACTTTTGCTTGGCTATCAATTTCATATTGTTACTTTAAAATGTCAAATAAGGGAAACATATGAAATTTCTCAAACCACAAGGGATCTGACAGTACTTGTTAGTTATCTTAGGGTATGTTTGTGTAATTATTCCCTAAATTGGGATATCTAACCCTCTCTTGAGATTTCTAACAATGTCATCTAGCACACTTGAAATTTCAAAAATATCACTTGGCTCCCTTATCTTCAAATTTTGTAACATTTTAAAACCAATTCAAAATATACTATTAAAATACTCATTTTAAGAAAGAAAACATAGATCCATTCAAGCATTGCACATTGGTTACCTCACTATTACAAAAAAGAATTTTTTTAAAGTACAAAAAAGAAAAATTTATTTAAAATGTTTTCAAACTAGAAAAAGAATTTTTTTTTTGTAATTTTTAGGGTTCAATTATTTTGGTACTCTAATAGGGGGTCGATTATTTTGGTGGAAGTGTAGATTTTTTCTACTAAAGTGTTGCAATTTGGTGGAAGCGTAGATTACTTTGGTACGTGGTGGATTCTGACTAAAAACTAGTCGGAAAACTAGGTAGGGACCAAATTTGATCAATATGAATTTATAAAGGACGTAAAATTACACTTTTAAAAGTGAGGGATGGAAAAAGTTATTTTGCAAAATGTAAGGGATGTTTTGAACGATTTTTCCTATTTTAAAACTTTAAAGTTGGGTCCACTTTTATTTTTTTGACATCCTAATTATGTGCCTTTTAGGTTACCAAATCAAGAAATCTTTCCTTTTATCTAAGCTATTTTGAGTGAATTTAAGAAATTATTTAGCATTTTCATTCTTTTATCCACATCCATGGTTTGGAAATTTAAGAAAGGAAAAGTGTTTAAAATTGTATATATAAATTATTTGAGATGGCTAAAAAATTTAATTTGTAATGCTCTCAAGATGCTAAAAGAAGTTGTTTCATTTATACAATATTATGAATGATTTTTATGTGCTTTGTAAATTATTCATAAGTTTAAATTTTTAATATCTTTTGTCTAATTATAAACTAAATTTTGTTAAAGGATCTCCCAACCCTAATAAAAAAAAATTTTTTTTTAAAGTGCCACCCTTATTCTTTATTAATAGCTGCTAGAAGAGGTAGGTACAATTAGAAAAATTGAAACAAAGAATTCTACTCCTTTACATGCTTGTTGGCTATGGAAGCAAGATTTTATTTACTAACGCGAATGCAAGGATAACTTATTTTGTCTAGGTAGATAATAAAAACTTATAATCTTCCATTAAAGAAGTAAATTGGTATATTTTCAAATATTGAGAGATTTCAAATTGGTTTGTCGTAAACAATTAAGGGAACACAATAAAAGGATAATTTTGGAATGATATTATCTATACGCTCCAAAAACTACTTTTTTAGTAGTATTACTATATGGATTAGGCAGGGTGTTTTTCAAATACTCCCTTCATCTAATGCTCTGTTTGGATTAGCTATTTTTTGGAGTGTTTTTAAAAAATTTTACTGTAGCAACGTATATAAAAAAAACTTCTGCTATAAATATTTTTTGAAATATTTGATATATTGTATGAATGAGATTTTTTTGAGTTATTTTATTTGTGTATTACTATAGTATTGTATTTGAAAAAATGACCAATCCAAATATTTTGAGAATTTTCAATTGGTAGCAATTTCAAACAGATAACGTGGTCTCTACTTTTTGTTGCATCTCACAACAACACTTCTAACTAGAAAGCGAGTTATACATGTGTGAAACTTAATCCAATACAAGATCCGAAGACTTCATAAAAGGCAAAATAGGAAAGTTACAGATTACAATCTCGACTAGATTTTAATGCTTTCCCCAATTACATTCCACTTCCTAAATAAGAACATTTACGGTAGATATCTCTAATTTTTTTTATGGGATCTTTGATGCAAATTTCATGCTGGAATTATTTTATTAAAAGAATATAGGGCTAATTTTATATACAATAATAATGTGTATACTATTATGTTTGAATGCATATCATATATACAAAATTTTGATTTCAAATTCAAATTCATCATATATAGAATTTATTCATGATATTGTAAACACTATGAGTATATATAAAAATTAATCAAAATATATATTTCTATAATTTCATTGTGGACATTGATGTAGATATTACGAGTTATAAAATGGGTCAGGCCCACAAAAACCCAGTCCAGGATCCATGTACAGAGACAGCTCTGGGTCCGGGATAGATCTGGGATAGAGGGGACACCACACCACATTTTACTCCACCTTCTCACCTATTTATGTTTCCAAATTAAATACACTCCACCTCTAGGTTCCCATCATATTTTCTCATTGCCGAAGTTATATAACTAAGATTTATCATACTCAAATTTCTTAGTTTTCAGCCCATATCGCAATCTTTACACTTCCTTTTCAATAATGGCTAAAAGCAGAAATACCAGGAAACAAACAAAAGAGAACAAGAAGGAGATTAATCAGAAGAGAAGTCCTGAGCAAAAAGAGAAACCACATTCATGGGCTGTCGTGAGAAGCCTCTTCACCTGCAAACACCTCCAAGCACAAATGCAGCAGCAGCAACTACAAAAGGCGGAGCAGCAGCAGCAGAAGAGGAATTCAGAAGAGAAGAAACAGCAAAAGGAAGAACAAGGGAAGCAGGAAAAACAAGTGCCAGATATGGAGGAAAGCCACAAAAAGTGCAAGAAAATAAAGTGTTCAGGCTCACTATGTAGCAATACAAAAGTCATGCATAGGCCTGAACCTGTGTCACCTGAGGATCTAAAGAAAAGGGCTTCATCATCAATGGGGGGCTCATTCAACACTGAAAATGTTTCTTGCAGATCAATCAAAGTTACTCTCAATGATCTCAATGGGGCTGCGGTTTCTGCTTCATCATCTTCTTCTTCAATGTCTGCTGCTTCTACTACTAATTCTCCTTTAATTACTGGATCTTTCAGAGGAATGCCTTTCAGGAAATTTTCCAGCTGCTATGAGTGTAGAATGGTGGTTGATCCTGTTCTTGGGATGACTAGAGACCCTTCTTTAAGATCTACAATTTGTTCATGTCCAGAATCTGGTGAAATCTTCATGAAAGCTGAAAATTTGGAGCTTCATCAAGCTGTGAGGCATGCAGGTAATTTTCCACTCAATTTTTTAATCCTACCATCATTACTCAACTAATTAGCAGAGACAGTGATTATGATAACAATAAGTGGTAGCATTTGTTATCTCAATTTCTGGTCAAACTTTTCCTAAGTTTTTGCATTTGTTAATTTCAACACCTAGTAATTCATGACCCATGTCTCAAGCTGACTGTACAATTCCAATTTTTTAATACAATAATAGCTTTAGGGAAGGCAGAATTACTGTAGGACTCAACTCTTTTTCTCTTTTCCCCACACATTGTCTATCATTACTTTACTCAACATTGAAATTCCTATCTTGATTTTCACTCTAAGTTCAAATTCCACTACATTTCCTAACATCTGCACATAGCACTTTATGGTATTTCTTTTGCAAGTCAAGAGAGACGCTAATTATAAAAGGAAATTGCGAAATGACGGCCGAAAAATTGAGGTGATATTAGGCTTTTTAACTTCATTCTTCTCATATTTTGGCTAATTAACATCCAACAGTGTCTGAATTGGGACCTGAAGACACAAGCAAGAACATTGTGGAGATCATATTTCAATCAAGCTGGCTAAAGAAACAGACCCCAGTATGCAAAATAGACAGGATTCTGAAAGTGCACAATACTTCCAAAACAGTCAGCAGATTTGAAGAATATAGAGATTCCATCAAGGATAAGGCTACTAAGCACACAAAAAAACATCCACGCTGCATTGCAGATGGCAATGAACTCCTGAGGTTCCATTGCACCACTTTTATGTGCTCACTAGGACTAAATGGCTCATCAAACCTGTGCAACTCAATCCCAAACTGTAATGTCTGTAGTATAATTAAAAATGGTTTTAAGGTCACCGGAGAATTTTCTTTGGCCGGAGAGGTCACCGGAAAAGCTATTCTGACGACTGCAACAAGCGGAAAAGCCCATGACAATGCAAGGGTTGTGCTAGAGGATGACAAGAGAGCAATGCTGGTTTGTAGGGTCATTGCTGGAAGAGTAAAGAGGAACTTGGAGGGAAGTCTTGAGGAGTATGATTCTGTGGCTGGAGCTGCTGGAGTTTATTCTAATTTAGATGAATTGTATGTTTTTAATCCTAAGGCTATATTGCCTTGTTTTGTTGTAATTTACAGAGGATTTTAGTATGCTTTTATTTAGTTGTTTTTGCTAATTTTCTTGTGGGAATTGTAATATGCAACTCTAACCTAGGATTTATCGTATAATGTGAAAATGCAATTGATAAGGGCGTTGTATAAATTTCTTTTTAAAGCAGTTTGGACAAGTACGATTAGAGTTTGGTTCAGTTAAGTACAGTAGAACCCTTGCGCATTGGTTTAGTGGCCACCAAAAAGGGCCCAATAATAGAATCCCTGCACCTTAGCTCAGTGGCCATAAAAAAGGGATTAAATTCCTCTTTGGACTGCAAGTTTGGGGTTTAAACACCATCTACTTTGAAAAAAAATCCAAAGAAGGTGTCAGAATATCCTTTAGTTTAATCAGATCTCCATACCTATAATAGGCTCTTCCTTCCTGTTAAATAGGATAGATTCTGTTAGCCACTTACACAGGGTTCTGTAGACTTTCTCTTTCTGTAGAATATGATAGATTATGTTATAGGAATAAGAGACTTACACAGGCTTCTTTAGAATCTCTCTTCTCGTAGAATAGAATAGATTAGGTTATAAAAATATTATCGTTGCGACAAAAAAAAGTATCATAGATAAATTTGTTATAAGATTTGATGTATAATAATATAATATATTTGTACTCGTATAAAATTTGGCGTACATGAATGAAATATTCAATGTGTTTAAATGCAGCAGTGTAATATATATCTACACGAATTCCCATAGGCTATAGCATACAATTAACATGCATTATTAACAAATTTTACCTGCCATAAGTCCACTTTTATCAGATGTTACACGGTTCAATATGTTTCAGGTCATAATGAAGAGATTTTGACGAATTTGTAAAGTTTCCCTTTCTGGTTGATGAACTGATTATTTTCATACCCCGTCACTAAAAGACAAAAAAGAAAGGCCGATCAATTAATCTATGGGTTAAATAAAAAAAAAAGAAAAAAGCCACCATATGCTTTAGCAAATGTTCAAGTTACTGTACTTCCTATGGCCCAAAAACTTGCAATTTAACCCCTCATAATTTGCAATTTTTTGAGATAGTGACTGAAATTGTCAAATTTAACATTGACAAGCAAAATGTCACCATTGCACCCATGCAATAAACAGGTTAAGTACCAAAGACCTTTGTGTGATTTAGTCAATGTTCAACTTGCATTTTTATGGTTGAGAAACCTATGCAATCTAGCGCCTCATAGTTTATAATCTTTTGAAATTCACACTAATTTTTTGAAAATTATTTGAGATATTTTTACTGTAGCACTTTTTATGGTGTGATATATGTGAAATAAAAAGATAATTGGGAAGATAAAAAGGTGTATTAGAAATTGTAATGGTGATGTAAGCAAATATATTTGGGCAAATAATCTCCTGTCCAAAGACTTCCTTTGACAACCACAAAGTCTGAACTACTATTTCAAATCCCCAATTCAAGCCCCCCCCCCTCAATTACTTGAAGAATATTTCCCAGAGACCTAGAAAACATTTTGTGTGTTTTTCCTTTCACTATAATAACAAAATAGATTGTTAAATCACTATAAACTAACTTACAATATCAATTTTAAAAATTTAATTTTTTATTTCTTTTTCCAATTCACACACACGCAAAAGGAACAAGCAAAATCAAAATGCTTGGAGAAAAAGGTTATTTGAATTTTTTTGCAGTAACACTATAGCGCTTTTTGTCATTTAGATTTATATAATATAAAAAGGAGATTAGAAAACATATTTATAATGCTAATGAAAAATTTTAGCCAATCCATGAGTTATCCAAACAAACATATGTCTCTCCAAATTTATCGCTTTCTCTTTTTCAAGTTTTGACCAATGATAGACTACACTTTGTCTTTTTTTTTTTTTCCTCTAAATGTTAATGGATATATGCACAAATCAAGTCATATTTGTGTGTTACAAATACTTTTTTCCTGACAAAGTCTTATCAAACACATGTTTAGTTTTGATGATTTCTATTGTAAATTGAAAAACTTACTAACAATGACGGGTTACATTATAGGTTCTGAAACTAGAGGGGTTAGTTGAACATTGCTAAACCATAGGGGAGTTTTTAGTATGAGCAGTATAATAGGCGTACCAAGTCATAATTTAGTGTTATACATAACATTTTACAATCACAACACATAAGCGATGCGCGTTATTCATAAACATAGTTAGTTTTAACATTTTCCCTCTAAATTTCAAAATTCTTCAAATCACAAGGGGCTAAGTTATAGATTTCTAAATCACAAAGAGGTAAATTGAATATTCACTAAACTCATGAGACTTTTTAGTATTTAACCCTCAATCTATTGATTTTTACACCAAATAATTTATAGTTTTCCCCCTAGAAATCAGTTACTTGAAACGCACATGTGTGTATTATATGTACGTATCTTTTGTATATATTGCCTATGTAATTCCTTTTTTCTGGGTGAATGAGTACAGTTGCCCCAAACTTTTGATGGCTAATTTTGGTCTAAATTTTAAATTTTTGAAAAATATCAGGTCCAATTAACAGGATGTACATCAATTATAACGTCAAGTATGAATTCACAAGATATTTTCATAGCATTTACATATTTTACAAAATGGTTTAAAATAGTAAAACACACAATTCATACCTTGTATTTGAAAGGTAGCCCCTTGCCCCGCTTGGATCTATTGCACTAATTGTCTGATGAGGTTTGCCAATGACAGATGCAGCTACCCCCACAGCATTTGAAACTGCCCATACTTTTCACTTCTTTGCCATTAACCCCTTTTTATTTTTTATTTTTTATTTGGAAAAATGTCAATTGCAGCTCTCTCTGCATAATTTACGAATGTTATATTCAACCTCTGTTCTGCTTTTACTGAAAATTGGAGAATTTGATATTACCTATCAGAAAATAAAAGGGATGACACTAACTATAAGTTTAAAAACTTTGATGGGATGTCAATTAACCCAATTTTTTTGTTTTTAAGTTTCAATTCGAAGAGGAGTCTTCATCTACAAATGTGTGTAATTATATTATTTACATGCAAAAGTGTACTATGCTTCTTTTTTAGTTCTACCCTATGTAAAAGATTGGTTCAGCCACAATAAATCCCTCAAATGAAGAGCCATGGATAGAGGCCTAAGGGTCTCGCTTTTCAAAATAAATTATACTTTATTTTTTTGCCAATACACACATTAATTTATTAAGGACTGTACTTTTTTTTTTTTTTTTGGCTTTCTCTCTCTCTCTCTCTCTCTTTTATTGTTAAATTCGTACAACTGGCTGAAGATTGGGCCAGCCGTATCATTCATTAACCGCCACTGGACCAAACTGGTCATCCCAAGCCTTCTTAGGCTTGGTGGTGCGGGAGGTCAAGGGTTCGAACCTTGCCTCCCACAAAAATTTATCACAATATGTGACGGTTTTTTCATTGATCAATTTCGATGGTGTTTCTACTCACGTCGAGTCCTTTCTCCCTCCCCCTAGAATAGACAAGTATCATTCATTAACCAACCAAATTAAAATCTGAAATAATCTAAAGAATCAATAATTGTCGTCAACAAACAAACCATGTGGTGTTGAGGCCTTCTTCTGAGACAGGGTTGGGCTAAATCGAACAACTATTGTGGTGCTACATTGATAGCTAGATTGCACATGCTAGGTGCTGCATTTGGATGGAGTCTTCCAAAACCATTATTCAACTACAATTTTATTTTACATACACATTTATCCAAAATTTGTTTTAGTAATGACTTCCTAAAAAAACCTTAAAAACTACTCTTTTTTCTTGCCATCTCCTATATAGTGTGAGTTTGATGAGAAATAACACACTACCAAGACTTCAATAGCACATGATGCATGTGCAGCCTTTGATTATTAGTAAATAGGATTTGACTAACGAGTGTCCACCGCACTCATTAAGAGGGATCCTACGAGTTAATTTGTTGGTAAGAATATTGTTAATTTTAAAAAAATGTCTAAATACATGATACAATAAATGTGTGCGTGTGTGTGTGTATATATATATATGCTACATTGGGTGCATATTAGATGTAGTGAAAAATGTTCGTTAGACATTTGTTACAAAAATCCTATTAAATATAGTTGTAAGTAAAGGAAATTCAAGATTTGGTGCAATCTATATGTCCTTTTTAATGAGAAGCATTTAATTGGAAAGCATGTGTCCAAGAGTAACTAGGGCACCATTTGCATTTTTTTTTTTATTGATTAGGAGTACTTAGTGAAATGTTAATTGGTGAGTGCAGACATATAAAGTGGAAAAATGTGATTATTATCACTGGTCCAACCTTAAGGATCAGTTTAAACTTTAGAGTACATTTTCTTTTTTTTTTTTATTTAGGTTATGTGTATATTTTCTTTATCAATTAACCAATCAATTTCGACGGTCAATCTTGTACTTATATCATGTAACCATTTCAATAATAAATTCTAGTGAGCAATATGAAGTGCAAAACAAGGACTGAACGAAAAAAACAAAAGTATAAACAAGGGACAAAATTTGTACCTTTCTCTGGCTTCCCCTCTCCATGCTCATCCATACCTTTCCTTTCACAGACAGTACAAAATTACATGACATGTCCTATTCTTCTTAAGGAGGGAATAAGAGAAACTTATATATGGTATAAACTATGCCTGTTCCAGTTAACACTTTAATTATGTAACACTTAATTTCCTCTTTCTATTGATATGATGTCACCTTATGCCCTTTTTTTTTTCTTTTTTAGAAGGAAAATAATTAAAATAGAAAGTTCATTTATAGTGCACAAATGTCACTTTTTAAAGTTTTCATCAATCAGGCCAAAATGAAAAAAGAATGCTCATCTAAAAACTTATCAGTATCCCATGCCCAATTTAATATATATATATATATATATATATATATATATCTGAGCCTTATCCCTATGATTCATGTTAGTTATTAAATAAGAGAAAATTGCAGTTTTAGTCTAAATGTTTGGGACATCTGCAGTTTTAGTTCTTAAAGTTTGGAAAAAGCAAATTTAGTCCTAAATGTTTTAATTTTAAGCACATTTAGTCCAATTGAATGGTTTTGCCAAATTATTAGCGAAATTCAGCCACGTCAACAACACGTTTCAACATCTGCACAGTAATTAAAGGGCACTAATTAATCGTGTGCATAGTAATTGTCATTACTCTAGCTACATGATTACTGTGCATGCGACTAATTAGTGCCTCTTAGTTACAGATTATGGCCACCAACATCTTTTCTTTTTTTTTTTTTTTAATTTTCAAAAAAAATTTTGCTGCCAACATCTGCTGTTGACGTGATCGAATTCCGCTAACAATTTGTCAAAACCAGTCAATTGGATTAAATTTACTTGAAAATTGAAATATTTAGGACTAGATTTGCTTTTGTCTAAACTTTAAGGACTGAAATTCCCAAACATATGGCACTAAAATTGCAATTTGGTCAATTAGATAATTTTCAACGGTATCAATTACCATGTTTCCTTTTTATAATTGATATTTTTACATTAAATTCTAATAAAACCGTATGTTTTTAATCAGTACCACGCAGATCCAATGTACAACTCTTAATAGTTAATAAAAGAAAGATTAAATCTAAATACTATTTCACAAGTTATTCAAACTTTGACCAACTCAAATAACCTCAACAATTTTACATGTATTATGTCGACATAGCACTTTTTACACCTTAGCGTAGTGCATCTACATCTCTGACGTTCTTCAACTTACTCAACCGTACATGGCTTCAGAAAATTCCTGACTTTCTATTGCTTTCAACCTACTAAGTGCTGTACGTTTTATGCTCTGTGATTTTGTTTTGTAGCCTGGATTGATGGTCGCGCATGAGTTCTTGATCTCTGTGTTGGGTTTCATTCCAATCTTATAAAGTGGATTCCATTTTTGTTTGCACTCGTGTTTTAGTGCAACTAATGGCGGCATATATTGCTCATGATTTGGACATTATGACCCGTTTGATTAAAGTTAAGGCAACATAGCATGGGACTATTTGTCCATTGGTATTGAAACCTGAGAAACTTAAAGTCACCACACCTCTGTTTATTATAGAAGTTTGCAAACTCTGAAAACGTTCTTGATTTTAGATAAAATGTTTAATAAATTGTTCCTAGGAAAGGAATCTAGATAGCAATCTAGTCGTTGTATTAATTAGGGGCCTAGATCGATTCATTCAAAAAAAAAATTTTTCAGAAAAGAAAACAGATCGATCTATTCAATTTAATAGTTAAGTATTGGTTATTTAACTTTGCCTAGATTTTCAAAATTTAGGTAATCGAAGGTGCTAGAGTTTATAATTTTAACATTATGCTCTAGTAATAGATTTAAATTGCGGGCACTGTTCCTTTCTCATGGTAAGATTTGGAATCTCCCTTGAACTAAAAAAAAAAAAAAAAGAAAAAAAAAAAAAGATAAGAATGAAGTGCCAACCACCGGCTCTTGGACTGGTGGCCACCACCAAGCCCTTAAGGCTTTGGTGGGGTGACCCTTCAAATCCAGACGGGTGCACTACGCACCTGTCTAATCCGGTGGTGATTCTATCTCCATGGGTTCTCCGTAGGCTCAGTTGAGCCTCCCTGTAGTTAGAGTAGGAGTAGGAATAGGGATGACAACTGATAAAAAAAAAAGATAGGAATGAAGTGCCACATCATCAAGTGCAACCCCACTTGAAGCCCTGTGATATATATATATATATATATATATGGAGTGCCAAAGTCATTAGCTTATGCTTATGTAATTTGCATGTTTTGTGTTTCTAATAAATAGACCTAATTTATTCTTCTTTATCAAATACAATTCTCTGTGTGCCCTTTTTGGCTAATTTCCCCTGACCTTAGTTATGACTCATTAACCTCCAATATGCATTTGCTTTTTACTTATCCACCACATTTCTCTTCTTTCTTCTGTCAATGGCACTTGTGAATAATGCAGTGGATAATTAAAAGAAATTTTTTAGCGGTCAAGAGTTTCTTATTAATTAACAAAAATCCTCTTTTCTATAAAAATGCCTGTATTTCAGAAATATTTACTAGAAGGTGCAAGAAATAAATTCATACGAATATATGACGGCTATAAGAAAGCATGTACGAAAGCACATGCAAAATCTTTTTTTTTTTTTTTTGAATCTGTTTATAATCCTTTTAAGTGATTATTGTTAATCTGGAAAAATTTTTAAATTTCTATTTTCCGATTATAATTGTTTCTTTTTTGCCAATTATGATAGTTATCTGTTGATACAACGACAAAAACATTTTACTAAATGGTTAAATTGCCATCCCTCCATTCTAATTCCCACCATTCTCCAATTGGGCAATTTGAAAAACCTAGACGAAAAAGAACATGTTTAGATACAATTATTGCTTATCTTGCATCATTCTCATAACAATGGACGAAACCAAATTATCTGAAAGAATAGGTGGTGGATCTAACATAGACATTCATGAACAAGGGAGAGGCCTATTTCTTCCTTTTTCTTACATTCTTTTTTTTTTTTCTTTGACCCGTACCCAGTAAAGGCTGGATGCTTTTGAAGTTGTTCAAGGATGAAAATCATCATATAGTCTTGGTTTTTTTTTTTTTTTTTTTTTTTGTCAAACTTAAACTGCATTATATAATATATAGTCTTGGTTGAGCGTTATTATATTTACCCTTTCTCTGTGTGTGAGAGAGCGAATGTTGTTAGGTATTAATTAAGAAATTTTTTTTTTTTGGCAAATCTTATACATAGGGGAGGGACGTCACTTCTAAATTTTATTAATATCAAATAAAACAAAGGGAAACATAAACCTTACTTATAAAGTACATGAAAAAACATAATTAAAAAAAATCTATGTTTACAATATCTAATTGAGGGTAATCCTATTGTATCAACACTTAATTCTCCTTTGAAAAGTCCTGGAAGGTCTAAAATTTCTGTATATACCAGAATAGATTGCCGTATATACTTGAGCCGTTAAGTACTATTAATTAAATCAAGTAGAGGTTAAAATGGTATAATTAATCAATAGATTATTTGGAAGAAGAGTTGGGTCGCATGGTAAGGTGAAGAACTTGTAAATTAAACGTCCAGAATTCAAAACCTCCTAATATACTGTGTATGATATAGAATTTTTTTTGTATTATTAGGGTAATGCAAAATGAGGTCGATTAAGATTGAAGTCGATGACACAAAAAGTACCTAATTATGCAAATAGGCTACCCTTTCCTCTCTAATATAATCTACTTTTGATTGGATCGGTGTCTTGTCAAAAACTTAGCAGCAGAACTACTATCTTAACAAGTAAAGAAAACTTCCTCCAATCAACAGATAATTCTTTTACCAAATTATTAGTAAGCTAGTTACAACCATGTCATTAAGTCATGAAGAATTTAATACTCTGAGATATACTGGCTGGGCTGAAAATAACTATTTTGACATCCATTACAACGCATTTGCGTGTAATAACAAATTAGTTGTCTTGGCACACCTGACGGGTGTACCACTTTTTTGTTTTTGCTTTTGGGGGGGAGGGGGGGGGGGGGGGGACTTATCTTTTATTTTAAAATGAACTTTAACAAAAAAAAAATTATTATTTTCTGCCACACCTCATTTGTCAGGCTCATGGATTGGGCCTGACAGGTGGCAATACTTTAAGAGCCCTTTGTATGTTTAAATTGTAAATATGAATTAATCTCACGTATACTGACAATATATATACACTATTATTATTGGATACTTGACAATTAATCTGAATTTTAAATTTAAATTAAAATTATGTGTAGCTGTCAAGCATCCAACTGTGATAGTATATATATTGTCAGAATATATAAGATTAATTCTATACATATAATAATTTTTTATTGGAGAGGTAGTTATTGGTTAACTTTTTTTCTGATTAACAACTTGTTGGTTGGTTATATGTTGAAAGGTTAAACTTTTTCTTCTCAGAAATTCAAAAGAATATAAAATAACTCAAAAGGAGAGACCTCCATATAATGACAAAGTAGCCCTTTGGAAAATCTTATCTCAATCGTTAATTCCTCTATTATCAATTGGAACACAACGTAGCCTTTTAAATAACTGAAGTAGACACACACACAAAAAAAAAAAAAATGAAAAGATAAAAATTTTCCCAGAACTATCCCTATGGAATTTGCTTTCTAAATATATGCATCACGTTCCAGCAACGACAACTGAAGATCAACCATTAAAGAGAAACACGAGCTCTTGAATTAATCTTTTTTGGGTTCTTCATGAGCCTCGTGTTATCTTGTTTGAAAAAATTTAAATTTTAATGCTAAATATACACAGTTCAATGGTGAATGATAACCTTCGAATTATACAATGGGTACATCCTCTTTTTTTTTTTTTTTTTTTTTCGTTATGATTATCACATATTACAAAAAGTCATATTTTTCATATTAGCCAAGTAATTTTTCCCCATTTGCGAGCCAGCTAGGTGCATGCTATATAATTGTACGTCTAAACCTGTTAGTGTAAAATTTAACACTCTCAATGCAGGAAAAATTAACCAAAATCGTCTACACGGAGTTTTAGAGTATAATTATCATGTTGTCAAATATCATTAACATCCTATGATCAGGTAAAAAATGCTAAGCCATTACGGTATCTAGGCCTCTAACCTGATGTTTTCACATAGATTGAACGTATAGTTCAATCAAATTGTTAGCTTAGTAAGGATTAATACGAGATAAACTATACCGGCAAATTGCATGTTAACCTATTTATTAGAATGATTGTACTTTTCAGTTCTGTGCATCAAAAGTAGTAAAAGGAAACCATGCCTGAAATGAAAAGAAGTGAGAAATGTGTTCTAATGATTGCTGAAGAAAGCTACGTTGCATGAGGATAAAGTTGTGACAGGGGCAACATGGATGTAGGGGACCTTAGCAGGCCCAGACGGACGGACCCATTTACTTGTTGAGGTTCTGATCTTTGTGGACCCGATCATGTGTTTCTTGTTTTGCTTGCAATGCTGGGTCAAGGTCACTGGGTCTATTTGGGCTGCATGACCCTCTACCAACTGGCTATTAATGTTGATAAAAAAATTGGAAAGAAAGCAATATTTAAAAAAAAAAAAAAAAGGATCTACACCGGTTCTTTACTTATTCCCTTTTTATGAGCCAAATCCGTTACTTATTAGTTACAAGTGAAGTATTTTACCGATTAGTGAATGTTTGTTCATACAAAAGAAACTTCATTGTAATTTTCGTTGCTGTGGTGCTAAGCTAATAAGTGATTATATAATCAAAACCTAAAAGCAGTGAAACGGCTCATGGTGAATGTCCGTTTGTGCAGAGGAAACTTCAGGCTTGTTTGAGTTAATTGCAATGAATCTATCAATGGGATAACTTGAATGTGCACAAAAAGGACGGTGTTGGAGGGGGAAGAGGGGGAGTCAAACTTTGAGATTGGACTCCCACTAAAATTGATTTACTAGTTTGTTATGCAATAAACAAAAAGGACTGCTCCAAGACCTCTTTTGCAATGACTACAAATGGGTACGCTTTAGTACATAAATCTTTGACTCGATTTTGATTATATGCAGTAGTTTCTCTACATGACACCAAATTTATATATTTTTTATGGGATAAAATAATCTACTGTAATATGAATTAATCTTGTGTACACTGATAATGTATACATTTTTACCCTTAGACATGTGTCATTTAATTCCAATTTAAATTTGAATATCATTTTTTGAATAGATAGCATGGGCTCAAGGGTAATAGTATATATGTTATTAGTGTATATAAGATAAATTCCTATAATATACACGATACATAGAGTTTTCTAAAAATTAAGTAGGGGTAATTGCTCATACTCGAGTCTATGTGGCTCCACCCAAAATCAAAATCTCAAACAAGCTCCATAACATGATAAGAATATATAAGACGAGAGCAATTCTCTCTCTACCCATTGATGGAGTCACGCTTGGGCATCTCAGAGAAAGCGTCACAATCAGATTGAGGGACTTCTGAATAAATAGGGCAAATGGTGTCAGTCATACGGAGATTTAAAAGACATCATCTTAGGCCATTCTGGTAATATTATTTCCACTTCACAGCCATCTTAGAAGATATCATCGCCTCGTATTGTTGGGAAAGATGTCATTCACAGTGTACTTCAATTTCTAAATAGTGAGATTTTTGATGATTCTTTTAATTACACATATATTGTTCTTTTTCCAAAGTGTCAGTGCCCGTCCAATATGTCTCAATTTCATCCTATTAGTTTATGTAATGTCGTCTATAAATTAGCATTCAAAGTTAT
The DNA here is from genome assembly GCF_036785885.1 of Coffea arabica. Taxonomy (NCBI): domain Eukaryota; kingdom Viridiplantae; phylum Streptophyta; class Magnoliopsida; order Gentianales; family Rubiaceae; genus Coffea; species Coffea arabica. The sequence continues at coordinate 44,623,038 of NC_092329.1, forward strand.
TGCTAATAGGTTCAATAAACTTCTCTCAAAATTCCTTTCACCTTTTCAATCAGCTTTTATCCCACGTCGTCTTGTTACTGATAATATTTTAATTGCTTATGAAGTGAATCGTTCTCTCAAGAGCAAAAATTCTGGCAAGGAAGGGTCCATGCCTATTAAGTTAGACATGAACAAAGCTTTTGATAGGGTTGAATGATCATTTTTGAGAGGCATGATGTTAGCATTAGGTTTTTCTCCTAGATTTGTTAATCTGATTTTTCATTGTATCTCCTCTCCACAGTTTCCTAGTCATTTTTACTTAATGGTAATAAATTTGGCCATCTATGACCTCAACATGGCATCAGGCAGGGAGATTCGATTTCCCTATACTTTAATTTGTTTAGAAGCCTTTTCTTGCTTGTTGCAGGAAGTTGTGCTTTGTGGCAATATTTCAGCAGTTCAAATGGGGTGCAATGGTCCGATAATTTCACATCTACTGTTTGCAGATGACATGCTATTATTTGGCAAAGCAACTCTCCAAGAAGCCCAATACATAAGCTTTATATTACAAATCTATGAAGTTGCCATGGGTGAAGAACATTATTACTCGTTTTCTCAATATCAGGGAGGTTCATGCACATGACAAATATCTTGGTCTTCCCATGATTATTGGCCATTCCAAAAGTGAAGTATTTGCGTCTATTCGGCACAGAATTTGGCCAAAAATTAGTGGTTGGAATGAGCATCGGCTTTCAAAGGCAGGAAAGGAAATAATCAAGGCTTTGGTTCAAGCTACTCCTACTTATTTAATGCCATGTTTCAAATTTCCGGATTCCTTATGATTAGACTTCAATCAGTGGGGACTATATTTTGGTGGGGGTGATGGTGATAAGGAAAGGTCTATTCATTGGATAAGTTGGATAAGCTTCGCACAAAGAAAGAATAAATTGGGATCGGGATTCAGACAACTTTGGGCTTGGAGGATTGCCACACAACCTTTTTCCCTTTTACATTAGATTTTAAAAGTCAAATATTTTCCCAACTCTGATTTCTTTCTAGCAGGCTTAGGTTCTCGACCCTCATTTATTTGGAGAGGGATATATGAAGTACGTGAATATTTGATCTCAGGAAGTAGGTGGAGGGTTGGAAATGGAAGCAGTATCTAGATTAGGAAAGATTGATGGCTACGTTGGCCTACAACTTTTAGGATTGTATCTCATTCGGATAGGTTGCCTGAAAATACTACAGTAGATTACCTGATTGAAAGCAATAGAAGAACTTGGAAACAAGATCTTTTACAGGAGTTATTTTGGCCAGATGAGATAGAATTAATTAAGTGTATTCCAATTGGTGATACTCATAATCAAGATAAACTCATATGGCATTTTACAAAAGTGGATTTTTCTCTATTCGAAGTGCTTATTTAATGAAGCTTATATGGATACTTATAATCACAATAAACTCATATGGCATTTTACAAAAAAATGGATTTTTCTCTGTTCAAAGTGCTTATCATTTAATCAAGCATCAATCTGGCAATTGGCAAAACATAGCTTCTGGAAGCAACGGATTGGCAAAGGGAATCTGGACTTCGTTATGGAACTTAACTTTGCCAAGTAAGATCAAGATTTTTTTGTGGTGGGTTTGCAATGATATTCTACCTACGAATGCCAAACTCAACTGCCGAAGAGTTTTGCTTAATCCCTCTTGTGCCCTGTGTCAATCTCCAACTGGTGATATGAATCATCTTTTTTTAAAGTGTCCAGTAGCTATACAATCATGGGCATCGAATTTTTTATTCAGTAAAATCATATTAAATTCAGCTTGTAATATGGCATCATCGTTGTCTAATATCCTTATAAAGCTGAAGAAGGAAGAAATGAAATTAGTTGCCATTATACTTTGGAATTTATGGAATAATTGTAACAGGGCTATGTTTGATATCCTTCTCGTTATGTTTTTTGAATCAATTTCAAGGGGCAAACAAGAATCCAATGACTATTGAGCATACATCTATAAGTCGACAATTTGATTTGTCCCAAAGGAAAAGACCTCCCACGAGTTATGTTAAACCTAACTTTGATGAGTCTGTCTTCGCTAGCGGTAACATATCAGGTATTGGAGTTGTTATTAGAAATGATGAAGGTAATTTCGTGGCAGGATTAGTAAAATGAATTTCAAGAATTTTTGCTCCAGAGGTTATTGAATCTTATATTGCAAATGCTGCGGTCAAGCTATCGTTGCAACTTCTTTTGCACATGATTATTCTCGAAGGTGATTGTCAGAAAGTTATTAAAATGATTCAAAGTATGGATACGAATGTAACAGCTTGTGGATGATGTTCTCATAAATATACAAAGTTTTGCAACCTGGGAAGCATCATGGGTGCCTAGAAAGTTGAACAATGTTGCACATTGTTTTGCTAAATATGCTTGTTCTCTCTCTGATGATTGTATATTGAGGGACTTTACTCCAGATTTTATTGTTATTGCACTTGATGTGGACATTATCTCATATTAATAAAATTTCTCTTTTCTATATATATATATAAAAAAAAAAAAAAAGTCGAATCAGTTTACACCATTTTAATTTTAGAAAACTCTATATATAGTAGATGTAATTATGTAGTGTGTTGTAATTCTCCTCCCAGAAAAATATAAGAAAATGGAAATTGAGATATAACTTGCAAATGGATCTTCTTTATACGTGATAAAAAATTGTGATACATGAAATGCACCCTTTGGGCCGGCTTTTGAGGTTAATTCTGGGATTAGGTTTATAAAAACAACAAAAGTCTGATTCAGGCTGTTGAAAAAAAGAAATGCACCCTTTGGATTACTATCAAATATCACTCTATGTAATTGATTCCATAATCTCATATTTTTGGACTCTAAAATTAGAACAAATAGCCTTAATTTTTTACTAGATCCAAGATTAATTTCACGGTTTTGAACTTTAAGGTTAATTTAGATTCAAGTTTAAAGTTTATTAATTTGACTAATTGGTGATAGATTTATAGAATTTATAATAATTGTTGCTTTTTCTTTTTGTCTTATTATATTGGGTTAATTGTAATCTATACCCCTCAACGTTTCGGCAATTGGAGTTTGCATCCCAAACTTTAAATTCAGCAGTCCACTGCCTTCAACTTCTAATTTTTTGCACAATTTATAAATCAAGTTAAACCTGATAAAAAAAAAAAAAGAAGAGCGATTATACTTGTTTACCCTCAAATTTCTACCAAACCTCCAAAAATACCCTCCCTTGATTTTCATCTTCTCAATAAAGTCCAATTCCTAAACCCTACAAATATTCCTCAAAACAAAAGCCCTTTCAAAAAGCATAAATTAATATCCTAAAATTCATCAAACGGGAATAGCAATCAAGTCATGATCCATACCCAAATCTCGCAGCCCTCATTAGCCAAACATCACACTATAGACACCAACCTCTTGATCATCCCACCACCACTATCATCATCAACCTCTTAACCGCCGCTGTCACCATAACTTCTTAAAACCTATTAAAACAAAGTAATAACAAATAAAGAAATAAAGGAGAATGAGATCTTTAGGAGACAATTGAAAACAAACACTAATAATTCCCATATCCAAATCTTGCCAGAACAGCCATGCCACCGCTACAAACATAACCTCTTAACTTCTAACCTATAAGACCCCCCATGGCTATCTTTTCCTACAGCAAAGGCAAAACTTCTTTTATTTGCTTCATTAAGACCATTTCTTTTTCAATTTCAACCATCCAACAACAGATCTTGATTTAAACTTCTCCAACCTCCATTTTTTTTTTGGCTAAAAGATTGACGTCATACTCTTTCTGATTCTTAGCGTCGGGACTGTGAAGATCTTCTCTGAAATAGGAAACCAAAAGCACAGAAGAGGCGGAATGAGGGAGGGATGGCCATATTACTGTGTCTTCTCCAGGATCGGCGGTACGGGAAGAGGGGAGGGAGTTGGCTTTGCTACTGCTATCTACTGGGAGAGAGATGTATCAGTGTACGATGATGGGGCTCTTGGCCTGGATTGCCCTATTTTTTAAAGACAGAAACTTTTTTTGGTTAGCCAATTATTTATGAAAATTATATGGATTTATTATGTGGATTAAAAAAGTAGGGTAATTCGGGACATAATTAAGAAGAGCAAGGATGCAAAATGGTCTTTTTACTTGTCAAATTTAGCGGATTGCCCAAAATTAGAGGTGAAATTGAAAGTTTGAGATGCAAAGACCGATTGCTGAATAGTTGAGGGGTCCAAGTTACAATTAACCATATTTTATTATCAAAAAACTTCTTGTGAAATTTGATTAAACCCTATTTTCACGCCTGCAAAAACACATGCCATATGCTAACATGGGAAATATGTATAGATCCCATATAGAAGATTAACCAATTACCAATATTTAATGGACTCGTCTATTATTTAGAATGCAAATTACCACATAAATTTAAATTAATAAATAAAAAATCAGATAAAATAGAACTTAAAAAGAGAAACAATTTATAGGATTTAGACTTTCTCAATTATCATTGTAAAAAAATCTTATCTTGGTTAATTAATTAACCGTTGTGCAATAACTGTGGTAAATATCCTAATATTGTGAAGCTCGTTTTCACCGGTCAATCAATTATATCAACAACTAGGGGTGTGCATTGAAATCAAAATCAGAATCGATAATTTGGAAGTTTAAATTCGAAATTTTAGATATATTGATCCTGACAAATATTGACCTATTATGCTTTCAAATTCAAAATTTTTGAATTCCATTTCGTTTGGATTTCCTTTAGGAAATCAACAGAATATCGAATATGCCAAATTGCTGGAATCTCCTCCAGGTTACAGTTCACAATTCTAAAACTAAAGAACTTGCACAAGATCACAATTCAGACCTGCACACAGCACAATTGAAGCTGAAATTAACTAAGTTCTTCACAAATCACAAGTCACAATTATACCCACGCGCTGCAACATTGATTACATTTACTAATTAACACCAAAAGAGCTAAAAGTAAACTTCAAAATTAACTAAGTCACATTGCATCACTCAAAATCCACTAGCTCCAGCTACAAGCTAAATGCTTCACTAAGAAGCTCACAGATTCACAGATTACGGTTACAGGCCAAGTAGCCTTTAGCCACCAACAATTTCGCTTCAAATTTGAAACCGAGAAAATAGGCAAGAGAAAGCCAAGGAATTCAGGAATGTCGGTATAGCACCACTCTAGTCTAGAAAAGTACAAACTATTCAGTACATTACGATTCTATCGGACTTGAAATTAATACTTAGGGTTCGTTTGTTTCGGGTGAAAATATTTTCCAGGAAAATATTTTCCTAATTTCCCGTGTTTGGTTGCACAAAAGTTACTGAAAACATTTTCCTATGTAAAATATTTTCACTCATCTTATGAAAAACAACTTCCCTTCCAAACTTACTGAAGTTGTTTTCCGAAATGCATGCATCCTACCTGTAGTATATTCCAAACTTATTGAAAACATCTTGTAGTATGTTCTTTTTTTTTTTTTTAGTGTAAACAGGAGAACTCGAACCCAAAACCTCTTCCTTACACTCCCTTCCACGTACCATCCAACCCAATCCAACCCCCCCTAGTATATTAAAAAAAAAAAAAACAAAAAAACCTCATCCTACTCATCCTATGCTAATAATTAATTATGTATAATAGGGACATTCTTTTCTAGAGAAACTTTCAGCAGTGAGAGTGCAAGATATATGTCACAATAAACATTGCATGTGATTGATATTTGACACTAAATGGCCAGCAATTTGTGTAAGCACAAATTTTGTTGCCTAAAATAAAAGACAAGAAAACTTGCATAAATATCAAATTGATTAAATCAAATAATAAGCGGGTTACAATCTCTGAAAGTTCTTGAATCAAAGAAATTAATCCCCTGATTCTTTTCTTCGAATAGCTTCATTTGAAGGGTCGAAAAGACTTGTTCTCTAATCAAAAGGGTGTTTCCTATAATTTTGACGTAAAAAACAATTGATTTGATGATGGCGTCAAACACTTGGAACTTCAAGTCTTCAACACCGATAGCAGGAGGATTTGTTTGATTTGAATTGGACTTGGATTTGAGGAAGAAAGCTCTTGAGAAAATTTGACAGAGTTTCTCCGAAAATTAGGGATTTTTCTCGTCCCTTTGCATTGAGGGAAGACCTCTATTTATAACCAAAATATGTAGGTTAAATCTTCAAAAAAACCCTCCAGAAATCTTTCTGCATTTTGGGTAACTTGTAACTCAAGAAATTCATTTAATTTGGGCTTAAATAGTGGGCCAACCCAAATGGTCCATGGTGAATTAATAAAGCAATCAATTCACTCTAACTTAAATGATCATTATGAATTTAATTTGATTTAATAGCCCATACAATATTGGCCCAATTTGCCAGTCCAAAACATAATGGACTTCTATAATTTAATTTAATTTAATCAAGATCGATTTAATTTAAATAAATCTCGACTAAATAAATTAAATAAAATTTCTTTGTCTACAAATGCCCCCACTTCAAGGCTCAATTGAAGCTTGCTTGTCAAGGATTGTAATTGAGACTTAAAGTAATTGATTTTTTTTTTTGTATATAAAAGAAAGCCAATTCATTTGCCAATTTGAGCTGGGATGAATACATGCAATTCAAGATCATATTTATGATCAAAAGTCCCCACGGTTCATGTTTTACACGAGGTCCATGGCGAGGTGCAATGCATAGGATCATTCCCTATATCATCAAATGAATTTGATACTTCAATTGCAATTAGTCTCGAGCCTACACTTTGGGAATCTCCTATGACCACTACACCGTTTGAATATCTTTAATAATCAAACCATGGCCACCAATTCGTTCCACGGAAACTTCCCATTCAATACTTCTCAGGAAACTTTCACTTTTGAGAACCGAAACGTGGTGCAAAGATTAGGAAATGTCTACGCGCTTCGGCACTCAGAATCATATGCGACAGACTTGCTAAATCGAATTGACAATTTCCAATTTGCATCTCAAGTAATTGGAAGCTACTTGATTTAGCAGCTTCCAAATTCATCGAACCTTTGAAATTTCCTCTTCTTTTTTTTTTTTTTTTTTTTTGTAAAGCAAGGTCCATCTTTTGGCATCCATTCCGACAGCCATGCTGCCAAATTAGAAGGTGAAGCTCTATTAAAGCATTGCTGAAGGCATGATGGCCCAATTTAAATTTTTAACACCTTCACGTACTGGAACGGAATTCCAAACTCAAACAGCAAGTTAACCTCGGAACTTCATCTCACGAGAACCCAATAGAAAACAACTGTGATAGTTTCTATTCCGAATTCATTATTACCGAAATTGTCTCTTGCAAACTAAATTGGCAACTACCAAATTGCCATGCAAGTCAGAAGTCAATAGGTCTTTAACAACTTCCCAGATTGCATTCAAGGTACCAACTTCCGCAGCTTTAGCAATATAAAGCAACCCGAGCCTTCAACTATTATAGGAGCTGTTGACGCCTGAACATATGCATGTTTCAAGCTCCAAAGCTATTGATTAGTGAAGAGCCTAGCCTCCAGGTTTTGCATTCTTCGGGTAGATGGCGGCTCCGACTCTTTTTGCGCATATTGAGTGTTGAACTTTACTAGCTCAATTTGATATAGCAATTTGCTTGCCCTTTTTTTCTTCTCTTGTTGCACAGACTTTGTTTGGCGATTGTTGCTTTGAACTTGTCTCTCAACTTGAAGGTTGGTTACCAACAAGAAAGTGGGTTGACCCCAAATAGCTGCAGCGGTTGACGTGGCCTTTGTTTATGTAGGTGAATCATTCATCCTTGACTCCCCTTTTTCCCTTTTTTTTTGACCTTGTATGATGAGAAGGGAATATCGCTCATCACAATGACTAAGTAATACCGTATTTGATATTAAAAAGGGGCATGGCCTACCATAAGAGCTTGTCCTGCCATAGCATGTCACTGCTGCAACTTGACTCTTGTGCACTTTTTACTGTTGAACAATTGCGTGCGCTCTTCGATTAACTCCGACAAAACTTTGTAAGCACAGATTAATTATTGCACCTAGTGCTAAGACCACGGTAAACTTCAGTTGTTATTTTGCATGCAAAGTATGCCCGTTTTCATCCCATTGTTGCACACCATGGCTCTCCCGGCTCACACAAAGTCCACAATATTTCTTCATTCAAATTGCAATTGAAGTTATTCACACGCAACTTCCTACTAACGCTAATTGGTTAGGGCAACACGAGCCATGTGCCATGTCTTTCTCTTGAATGTCCCTTTTTTTTTTGTGAAGCAAGGCAAAATTTTGCCCTTGATGGATTTTTTTTTTTTTTTTTTTTTTTTTTTTGCAGCTGACGTCGACACTTCTTGCTGGAGCAAATTGACGTTTCGATTGTGTCCATAATTTTAGGACCCTAGCTCTTGGAATTCAAAACGCTGAGGTAATTCATATACCTTATGGCTTTTATTTCTTATCAATGCCATTTTTTTTTTGATATGAAAAGAGGATCCTTTGCGACAATACACACGGTGGACCCTCAATAAAGGACAAGACATGATTACCCACTTCAATAAAGATTCACCCAAAATTCAAGAAACCTTTTACTATCTTTAATCATGCCATTTTAACCAAACTTTCTTTTTTCTTGCTTTTGTTACAGGTTAACCTTGATACAATAGTGGTATTCACGGAAGTCATATTTTCAGACGAAAAGCATTTTCTTATCGCCGATAGCCATGATGACTCTGGTGACAAAGGAACGAAATTACTGGTGCACCCCCCTATACAAGGAACTTACTCTGGTAAGTGGCCTTCTCACCAGTACCCAGAATTGAAGGACTGGTCACTTGAACTTTCTCAGGATGACGGCACGAAAGTCCACTCCTTGAGGTCCCTTATTCACAGTAAGGAGCCAAGGACAACTCCCTTTCAGACCCTTGGCAGGCGGATCATAGACGGAGGTGCACACTGGGGTCCTTCCTTGAGACTCAATGGTGCATTTGGTTATATCGAGAATTACTGGGAGTGGTTGGAGGATATCCTCGGCAGAAGCAAACAAGTGCTCCGTGAAAATTACTTGTTTCACGCCTTATATGCTTCACTTTTCACATATGACAGGAATCCCCATGTACTTAGGGCATTTTACGAGGCGTGGTGTTCGGATACTAATACCTTGCATACATCTGTCGGGAAATTGTCTCTCTCACTTTGGGATTTGCACAAGTTAGGAGGACTTCTAATCATCGGGGGTATCTATAAGGTAATTCATATACCTTATGGCTTTTATTTCTTATCAATGCCATTTTTTTTTTGATATGAAAAGAGGATCCTTTGCGACAACACACACGGTGGACCCTCAATAAAGGACAAGACATGATTACCCACTTCAATAAAGACTCACCCAAAATTCAAGAAACCTTTTACTATCTTTAATCATGTCATTTTAACCAAACTTTCTTTTTCCTTGCTTTTGTTACAGGTTAACCTTGATACAATGGTGGTATTCACAGAAGTCATATTTTCAGACGAAAAGTATCTTCTTATCGCCGATAGCCATGATGACTCTGGTGACAAAGGAACGAAATTACTGGTGCACCCCCCTATACAAGGAACTTACTCTGGTAAGTGGCCTTCTCACCAGTACCCAGAATTGAAGAACTGGTCACTTGAACTTTCTCAGGATGACGGCACGAAAGTCCACTCCTTGAGGTCCCTTATTCACAGTAAGGAGCCAAGGACAACTCCCTTTCAGACCCTTGGCAGGCGGATCATAGACGGAGGTGCACACTGGGGTCCTTCATTGAGACTCAATGGTGCATTTGGTTATATCGAGAATTACTGGGAGTGGTTGGAGGATATCCTCGGCAGAAGCAAACAAGTGCTCCGTGAAAATTACTTGTTTCACGCCTTATATATTTCACTTTTCACATATGACAGGAATCCCCATGTACTTAGGGCATTTTACGAGGCGTGGTGTTCGGATACTAATACCTTGCATACATCTGTCGGGGAATTGTCTCTCTCACTTTGGGATTTGCACAAGTTAGGAGGACTTCCAATCATCGGGGGTATCTATGAAGAGGTAATTTCATGCGCGGAGGAGTTGACTGGAGTAAATGAAAAGAAATTAAGGCATATTCCACAAAGCTGTGAGTATTTGTTCGCAGCCTTACATCATCTTCAACATGGAGAATCCAACAAAACTGGAGTTTTTGCGGTCCAATGGATTAAGTTCTGGTTTAAAGGCAAAAGCAGGTACTCAAAACCAAAGCAGAGAAGGATAAAGAGGGCATCTCGTGCTCAAGCGACCCAAAATTCGGATGGCGAAATTGGACAACCACGCAAATTTTCAAGTCAAGACAATGGCGTATTTGACACCATCGGAGTTAAACTTCACTTGCGGGAAGAGACCTATCTTGCAGCATTTATATCTTGCTGGCTCTGTGTCTTTGCTTTACTTGATGAGGACCTCCATTATATTAGACCATCTACTTTTAAAAAGACTAGTATGATGGCTGCCGATCGTAAGACTTGCCTTGCTATTCCTGTCCTGCTAAACATATACCGTGGATTTGATAAAATTTCAAACTCAGCTACTCTAGGGTGTGCACGCGCGGCTTTTCCGGTGCACTATGTATATGCTTGGTTAGCGAGTTATTTCTCCACCCATTATTCGACTCCAAATACCATACTTGGACCCACCATGACCAACTATTCTGGAGAGGGTGGCGCACGATACTTTGATGAAAATAGTGCTTGCAACCTCATTCATCAGGGAGACAAAGCAACTTGGGGAATCACTTCTCTTGTGAAGAACCGCAATGAACTTTTTATTGACAATGGCAAATTAGCGAATCTCGAAATAAGTTATTTTGTAAGCGCCTGCTCAAATTATTCAGTTTCGTATGCTGAAGGGGATTTCCTTGTTGATCCATACAGTCCATACAGATTCGCGCGACAATTCGAATTTTATCAAGTTCCTCCATAGGAACTCGGAGCAGATGTTCATTCCACAAGTCATGACTTGAGCCGAATACTCTGGCGCACTGCCATTCGATGTAAAACAGAGTCAAAGGTACTTTTCCCTAGTTATCCCTTGAATGCTAGCAAACACACATCTTCAGGCTTTCAAACATGGTGGGCTATGGTGCATGATGATCATCTCCTCAAAGGGCGTGATGCTTTGATTAAGAGTGTCCAATCAAATGGGGATCAAAAGAAGTTGAAAGGGAAGGAACTTGCAAACCTGAACCATCCTTCCAAGGTTGGCAATAGTCTTGAAATGAAGCAAAAGACTATGAGAAGCGAGAAGGAAATTTTGAAGAGTTCAAACAATAAGGCTACTACCCCTGAGAACCTTACTCCTAATGAGAAATTTTCGAAGAGTACTTCATTTCATCTTCCTTCAAACATTGTGAAAGCTATTGATCATGATTCTTGCAATTCACATGAGAAGAAGAGGAGCGAGCCTTTTAATGAGGAGGATGAGCAATCCACCAGCACAGACCAACATTGAAAGCGCAAGAACTCCAAGGTAATGACTCTCCCCTTGGATGATATTGGTTTAGATCCCAAAGAACTCTTTAAAGACATTCCGGATATATCTGTGCCTGGTATAAGCCGTGCCAATATTGTAAGGACCCTCCTTGCCTTCTTTAATCTAGCATTTGAAATTTGCTTATTAACTCATATTCATGGTTTGTCTCACAACACTTTCCCTACAGTTGGATGATCAAGACTTGATTTTCATTGATGATGGAGAACCAAGTCAAGTATCAGTTGAAGGACCTACTGCATTTGAACTTTTGGCCAAACAAGTGGTCGGTTCTACCCAACAAAAGGGTGCTAGTGAGAATTTCAAAAAGGCAGTAGATGATGAAAATGTGACTCAGCAAATCATGGCACAGAAGGTGGAGCATATGACTCCATCGGCCAAAAGAAAATTCAAAGTTTTTGATCCACCATCGTGGCCAAGGGCGCCTCGAGTATCTGAATTTTACCCCCAAAATGTGATCTCAACATGCCGTCGAGACTACATCCAAATGTTGTGGAATAACTTGAGGGTGATGATATCTCAAACAGCCTTGGAGCGCATGCCAGCTCTTGAAATGAAAGCCAACGAGATCATGGAGGAAATGCAAAGTTTCAATGCCACGGATATCTCAAATTTGCAAGGCCTTTTAAAGGTCTTCTTTGCAAATGCAGTTGTTACGTTGCAGTGAAATCTTCTCTCTCAAATAAAATTTCAACTAAGTCATATGATGAGTTGCTTTCTATGGCCACCCAACATCTTAGAGATGCTCGGAGTAAGGAGAAACAACAAGCGGAGAAGATCTCAACGCACATGTTGAAACTTAAGGAGATTGATCGCGAGGAAGTAGAGTTGAGGAAGCGACTTGAGTTCTTAGACACTCACAAGAAGGAGACGCTTTCACTACTACGAGAGGAGCAAGATGAGCTTACCCGAGTGCAAGGCGTGATGGTTGACTTACAAAATGAAATCCGAAAGATTGAGAGTTCCTCGCCTCTACTTGCTGAGGAGAGCCAAACTTTAGACAAGATGCAAGCATTACTTGAAAACAACCGAAATGAGCTGTCGTCATTTGAATTTTAGGAATAGTTGCAATCTTTTACTTTGTTTCAAATTTCATCTTTTGTTAATTGCTCAAAGCGTGTAGCTATGAGTACAAGCACTTCATAATGAAACTTGATTTTTTTTCTTTTCATCACATTCTTACAGACATCCTCGTCTTTACTTGCTCATTCAATAGCCACCGTTTTAGACTATCAATCGTAGTATGAACAATTCCATTTTTGCATAACTTTGAATACACTTGAAAAGGTAATTATCCAAATAATTTGGTAATCTGAATAATACACTTTCAAGTATATGTCATAAAATAATTTGAACTGTCCTAAAGATGAATGTTCTTTTTTTTTTATCAAAAGAATCATTCGGACAAAGACTTTAGTTTTATAGAGTTGTAACTGAACTTAGAAGTTGCCCTCTAAGCTGCCTACGTATCCCCAAAAGGGAATCAAGTCACACGTAGTTCCTACCGTTCACAGTTTTAGCTCATGCGGGTCAGGAGTATCCTTTTGTTTACCACCTTAGATTTGGTGGAGTGTTTCAGCAGTTTAACCACGTGCTACACAATTGGTAGTTGTTATCCACAGTTTTAGCTCATACGGGTCTGGAGCAACATGCAGTTTAGACTCATGCATCATGGAGTGCTTCATTTTTTTTTATGGCATGTATAACTTCATGAATTTTTCATTTATAGGACCAACTTTTACATCATCTTTGTCCACTAGTTTATACGCGCAATTTGTGTAGACTTCTCGAACAATATATGGCCCATCCCATTTGGAGACGAATTTGTTTTTAGTGCGATGAGTCATAACTATTGGCTTTCGAACGGCGAGTATCATGTCCCCGACTTGAAAGGAGCGGCGCCGAACTTTCTTATTGAAGGCTCTAGAGAGACGGGTTTGATAGCATTCCAGATTTTGTTGGGTCTCTAATCTCTTTTCATCTGAAGCTTCCAATTCTTCAAGGCGCAGGCGAACATTTTCTTCCTCCGTGAACCCTTCTTGGATAGCAATTCTCAAAAAAAGAATTTGTTGCTCAAGGGGTAGAACAGCTTCTACACCATAGACTAAGGCATATGGTGTGACTTGCGTTGGAGTTCGGTATGTGGTGCGATAAGCCCAAAGAGTTTCACCTATCCTTTCGTGTCAATCTTTCTTTGATTTAGCCACCACTTTCTTCAACAAATTACACAAAATTTTGTTGAATGCCTCTGCGAGATCATTGGCGGGGGCATTGTACATGGAAGACTTGCGTTGCTTGAGATTAAATTTTTCACACAACTTATCCATCAAGCTGTTGGAGAAGGATTTTCCATTATCTGTGATGATGTACCGGGGAACTCCATAACGGTAAATAATATTCACACGAATAAAATTCACCACATCTTCCTTTCTAACTTGCTTGAGCGGTATGGCTTCATCCCACTTAGAAAAGTAGTCGGTCGCAGCCAATATATATAAGTGTTGACCGGACGACTTTGGTAATAGCCCCACAACATCAAAGTCCCAAGCATCAAAAGGCCAAGAAGCAACGGTCGGGTGTAACGATTCAAGTGGTTGATGAATGTAATTTGCATGAAACTGGCAAGCTTGACATCTTTCAACATATTCTATGCAATCTTTGACCATAGTAGGCTAATAGTAGCCCATTCTTTTAATTCGAAAATACAACTTGGGACCGGATTGGTGAGCTCCGCATATTCCAGAATGTGCCTCGTGCATCGCCCGATATGCCTCGTTTTCGCTCAGACAGCGTAACAGTACACCTTCAAATGATTTTCGGTACAGCGCGTCCTTGTACAAGATAAAACGAGGGGCACGACGACGGATGTCAGTTCTCCTACGTTGCTCCTCAGGTAATTTTTGATACTTGAGATAATCAACGAGGGGTTGTCTCCAATCTTCTTTGTCAATTTCATAGGTTGAAGCCACATGAGCGTCGCCTCCTTCAACATCTTCATCATCAATTAGTGAAGGAACTACCCACTTTTGGCATACACGAACTTGTATCTCATGATCCGGCATGGCAAGTGAAGAGGCTAGCACAGCTAATGCATCAGCTTGCTTATTTTCCCTTTTAGGAACATGCTTAATACTTGCACCTCCAAACTGCTTAATACTTGCACCTCCAAACTGCTTCATAAGTCGCGTTGCGTATTTGTGATACGGAATTAATTCGGACTTTTTGACTTCATAGCTCCCTAAGAGTTGGTTGACCACCAATAGAGAATCACCATAGATTTGAATGTCTAACTGTTCCATGTCGACAGCTATTTCAAGTTCGAGTATGAGGGCTTGGTACTCAGCGACATTGTTTGAACAATGTTGATTTAGGGTAAAAGAGTATAACAATATCCCTCCATCAGGAGTCACAAATACAATCCCCGCTCCAACCCCATGACGATGAGCAGCACTATCAAAATATATTTTTCATGGTGGGCAAATCTCAATAAGGAGTACATTCTCATCTGGTAGTTCATCACTTAACTCCCATTCAGCAGGTATAGGGTGATCAACAAGAAAATCCGCCAGAACTTGTCTTTTCACAGCTTTTTGAGGCACATAAATAATCTCAAACTGTTGTAGCTGAAGATACCATCTAGCTAGACTGTCGAACAGCACTGGTCTGCTCATCACATATTTTATGGGATTCACCCTGGAAATGAGCCTCACACTATGCGCTTGAAAGTAGTGCTTTAACTTCTGTATTGCAAAAATAAGAGTTAAACACAACTTTTCAATTGGCGAATAATTTAGTTCATTGGGGGGTCATAATTCTGCTTAAATAATAAAGGGCAACCTCTTTTCCTTCATTATTTTTTTGAGCGAGCAATGCCCCCACCGACCGTTCTTGGGCGGCAATATAAAGAAATAATGGCTTTCCATGAATAGGTGCAGTCAACACAGGTGCTTTCATAAGATAAGATTTAATACTATTGAATGCATTGCTACATGACTCATCCCATTGAAATGGCATATCTTTCTTCATCAAGCGATTAAATGGTTGACACCTTCCTGCTAAATTTGAGATAAATCTCCTCAGATAAGTTAATCGCCATTGAAGACTTTTCAATTCATGAATGTCACGAGATTCAGGCATCCTCAATATAGCATCAATTTTGGCCTGATCAATTTCAATACCTCGATGGCGAACCACAAAACTAAGAAATTTTTCCGACGTGACTCCAAATGCACATTTGAGAGGGTTCATTTTAAGTTGATACCTTCTCAACCGATCAAATACTTGTCTCAAGTTCTCCAAGTGATTACTTCTCCTTTTCGATTTAACAACTAGATCATCCACATAACACTCGATATTTTTATGAAGTATGTCATAAAAAATACTTTGCATTGCTCTTTGATATGTGGCTCCAGCATTTTTGAGACCAAAAGGCATTAATTTGTAACAATAAATACCCTTAGGAGTACGAAATGCAGTGAGCTCTTCATCCTCAGATGCCAATCGAATTTGATTATATCCAGAAGAGCCATCCATAAATGATAGAATTTCATGCCCTGTAGTTACATCAATCATGAGCTCAGTAATCGGTAAAGGAAAGTCATCTTTGGGACAAGCATTGTTAACATCCCTGAAATCGACGCAGATGCGGATTTGTCCATTCTTCTTTCGCACAGGCACGATATTCGAAATCCATGTGAGATATTTAACTTCACGAATAAACCCGGTTTCAATGAGTTTATTGACTTCCATTTCGATCAACGGAATCAAATCGGGTCTAAATCGCCGTTGTGCTTGTTTCACAGGTCGAACTCCCTTTTTAACAGCCAAATGGTGGACGGCCACTTTTGGATCTAAACCCGGCATTTCTTTATATGTCCATGCAAAAATATCTTGATACTCCCGCAAGAGTTCAATATATGCTTTCTCTTCGTCAGGACTCAGTGAAGCACTTATGTATATTGGACGTGGGTCTTCTGAAGTACCAAGATTGATCTCCTTTAGATCATCCACAGTAGCCTTAACACCTTCCTCCAATTCAGGTGGAGCGTCTTCAGCATCTTCTTCTTCTTCAGGCGAGTCACCGTCAATTATGGTTATATGATTGCATGAAATAACACTCTCTTCATCATCCTCTTTTGGTCTTGTGTACACCACGGTATGCTCCCTGACCCTCAATTCAGTCCCACACTTTATTACAAGATCCGTGCATCTTCTCATTCTCAAAGGAATGATGCTACCAAATTTATGAGGACAATCAGAAGGTTTTTCAAGATTTTGCAATGACTTTGCCATTTTTCCTTTACTCTTATAAGAGTTTTGAGATTTTTGTCTTTTTTGTGGTCCCAATCTCTTAAAAACAGATACCCGTGAAATTTTATTCTCCTTTTCATGAAAAACTTGAGATTTACCAACTATTTGAGAAGACTCATCCTCCACAGCAATATATTGGCTACTAACTATATTGATCTTGATGTGGATTGGTGTAGGAGAGGAGTAGCCAAGGCCAAATTTGGGATTTGCAACGGCGTATCCCTTTTCCTTCAACATCTTTTGGGTAGGATTCAACCCATGAATCATGTCACTAGTAGATTGACGGGATGAAACATTTAACACCGCAGATTCTTTGAGATCGTATCCAGCCTTAGCGAGAAGTTTATAAGCGATAGAATCAAACCTTTTTTGGTTCTTGACTTTGGTATGGTGTCTTGTTCAACTTCAGATTCTTTGCTTAAAAAGTTAGACATTTTAAGTGGAGAAGATGACGCTTTTTTTTATATCAAGATGAGCTACCGGAAGAGTCAAATCTTTTAGAGTTTCATGCTGAATTGCAGGTGACTATCCCTGTTCCATTCTTGATTTGGGAGGTAGCGAAAGACAACTGATTTATTGTTTGGCAATGAAACATCAGTTTCTTCATGAAATTCCTCTTTTGATTTCGAAATCATCACTTTCTCCCCTTTTGCATTTGGAGATTCGGGGTTCTGGATTTTATCCCCAAATAGAGGTTGTTCAGTTTTATCCTTCGCAATGTGCCTTTTGACGTAAAATTTGGCATCGGCGATATATGCTTTCGCCTCAATGAAGGATTATCATCAGCTTTCACACTTCTTGCCACCCCGTTTTGACAGTACTTGAAGCATTGATGAAAAGTTGAAGGTACAACTCCATTTTCATGAATCCAGGGCCTTCCCAACAGTACATTGTATGTTGTTTTAGCATCTATCACATACAACAGTGCTCTGGACGTCATGTCATCAATGACTATCTCCAAATTTAGTGATTCAAGAGCTCTTTGCCCTCCTTGATTGAAGCCTTGAATCATCAGTCGACTATTGGAGAGTTCATCAACAGGGATACCAAGCTCCTCCAAATCTTTTAAAGGGAGAATATTGACTGCGGAACCTGCATCTATCAACATTCTATTCACCTTTTGCTCCTTTGCATAACCAGTCACAAACAAAGGATGGTTATGCGGTGTTGACCCAAGCAACAAGTCTTCACTAGTAAAAGTGATACTTGTGACGTTCACCTCTTCATTGCTGGTAGGCACACGACCTTCTTCATTGCCGGTGGACGCACATACTATCTCACGAGTCTTATTTTTTTGTTCCTAGATATTATCTACTCGCGTTGTGTGACTTGCGACCACATCAACATCAAAGAATTCTTTTGGCAAAAATTCTTTTAAAGTGATAGGAGTTCGTGACTTTTGCTTGAAAGTTCGACCTCCTTGAAGATTACGACAGTCATTAGTTTTCTTTACGTCCTTCTCTTTTTCCTTCAAGGTCACCATACTTCTTGATAAGACCTTGCTCGCCTTACTAGATGGATAAGACTTTCGCCTCCTTCTTCGCGTGACTAGAGTCCACCATTCATCATCCACATCAGGCTGTAGCGTCTTTTCATATTCATATAAATGTTCCTGAAGAGTTGAAGGAGCACCTTCTTGTTTAATTTCTATAGGAACAAGTGATCCAAATTGAATTATTGGCAATACAGGTACCATGACCCTTTTATCCTCCATGGATTGAAGGGAACCAATGGACGTTTGATTCACACTCGCCTTGTCTTCTTCAAGGAGAATTTTTCCTCATCTTACCAACTCCATTACTTTGTCTTTGAAGACAAAGCATTTTTGAATGGGATGCCCAACCAATCGGTGATACTTACAGTAATTTGGATCGTCAGTGTTCCTGGCCTCATCAGGTCGCTTCATCTCAGGAAGCGTGATCAAGTTTATATTTAACAGATCGTCAAACATGACAGGGACATCAGAATTAAGGAAAGGGTACTCTTTATCTTGCATCTTCTTGAGAGTCGGTTTCCTCTTTCCTTGTTCTTGATGTGCATTGATCTTTCTGTCTTCTCTCTTGCAGTTTTGGGAACAACCTTAAAAGGCGTTACACTTATAGCCATAGCCTCCTTCTTTTCATTTTTGAATGGTGGCTTGCCCCCTTTCCTTGCTTCTTGTCTCTCTTTGGCCTTGTGAGGGTCAGGAACTGGCGGTTTTTGTCCATCAAGATTAATCTCCAACTTATGGGCTTTTATGGATAATTCATCAAATGTTTCTGGTTGTACACCTTGTAAGATGTATCTGAGTCCCCAGTGCATACCTTGAATGCACATCTCGATCGCGGAAGATTCAAAAATTTGATCTTTGCAATTTAAGCTTATATTCCTCCAACGGTCGATAAAATCAATGACAGGTTCACTCTTCCGTTGACGTGTATTAGAGAGTTCAGTCATGCTGACAGTTCTCTTTGTGCTATAGAAGCGACTAAGGAATTCATGCTCTAACTGCTCCCAACTGTCAATGGTTCCAGATTCCAGATCCGTGTACCAATCAAAGGCATTACCTTTCAACGAGCGAACAAACTGCTTAACGAGCAAGTCATCATCAGTGCCTGCATTGTTACAAGTTTCCACGAAGTGTGCTATATGTTGCTTAGGGTTGCCCTTGCCATCAAATTGTTGAAATTTTGGAGGTTGATACCCCACAGGCATTTTCAAACTTTCCACTCTAACGGTGTAAGGTTTGGTGTAACCACTATATAACTTGGTACCTCCACCAATCTTGTCCTTGATTGTGCTTTCGATAAATTCCTTCAGATTGTCAACATGAATGGTGCCATCAGGGGAGATCGAAAATTCTTTCGCGGCTTGTGACTTCGCATCCTCTTTCTTCTTCTCCCTTGATGATGAGTCACCTTCATCTTGCACTCTGGATTTCTGTTTGGACATACTAAGGCTATTTTCGCCTATATTTACCATCATAGCCATTAATTTGACTATCTTGGCATCTTGACTTTGCGCATGCACTACTAGCCATTCGATAATTTTGGCTAGATTCGAAATCTGGTCTTTCACAGTTGTGGTATTGGTCATTATGACGGGCATCACCACAGAGGCAGCCGAATCACTTGGGCTATCAATAGATTCATCTTAGGCTCCTTTCTTATTGGGAAGCATCTTGAGATTTGCTTCTTCAGTCACAACGTTCGCCTTGGCCTTCTCTGCTAACTTCTTAGCCTTACTCCTTGTCAGAGGTGCAGTATACTGCGTCTCTTGAGTGGTTGAGACATCAGCAACTAGGCCTTCAAGAGAAAAGTTCACATTCTTGAACTCCATTGAATTTTGAAACTGGTAAGTTGTTGGAAGAAAAGAGATAAGAGGCAGAGATAGTCCCACCGGGTGTGCCAGAAATTTGTAAGCACAAATTTTGTTGCCTAAAATAAAAGACAAGAAAACTTGCACAAATATCAAATTGATTAAATCAAATAATAAGCGGGTTACAATTTCTGAAAGTTCTTGAACCAAAGAAATTAATCCTCTGATTCTTTTTTTCGAATAGCTTCAATTGAAGGGTCGAAAAGACTTGTTCTCTAATCAAAAGGGTGTTTCCTATAATTTTGGCGTAGAAAACAATTGATTTGATGATGGCGTCAAACACTTGGAACTTCAAGTCTTCAACACCGATAGCAAAAGGATTTGTTTGATTTGAATTGGACTTGGATTTGAGGAAGAAAGCTCTTGAGAAAATTTGACAGAGTTTCTCCGAAAGTTAGTGATTTTTCTCGTCCCTTTGCCTTGAGGGAAGACCTCTATTTATAGCCAAAATATGTAGGATAAATCTTCAAGAAAACCCTCCAGAAATCTTTCTGCATTTTGGGTAACTTGTAACTCAAGAAACCCATTTAATTTGGGTTTAAATAGTGGGCCAACCCAAATGATCCATGGTGAATTAATAAAGCAATCAATTCACTCTAACTTAAATGACCATTATGAATTTAATTTGATTTAATAGCCCATACAATATTGACCCAATTTGCCAGTTCAAAACATAATGGACTTCTATAATTTAATTTAATTTAATCAAGATCGATTTAATTTAAATAAATCTCGACTAAATAAATTAAAAAAAAATTCTTTGTCTACAATTTGTTTATTGGTTAAGGAGATATTTTTTATTTATATATACATTTCTCCAAGATTTTTTAAAGTTAAACAATAAGATAAATTTTCTTATTTTGCATGGAAAGAAGTATGTAGTTATAATGTGCAGAAAGTAAAGATAGAGATAAAAGTGAAAATATTTCAAAAGTTAGACAAACACCAGAAAAATGAAGTAAGAAAATATTTTCAATAAACTAACAAAACACCTGAAAATGATGAAAGGGAAATGATTTTCATGAAAAATTACTTCCACGGAAAATATTTTCCCAAGAAAAACATTTTACTTCCAACCAAACAGACCCTTAGTCTTCTAATTTCCAAGGAACAGGCTTCCATTTCACCATCCGAGGCCTCAAAGATCAACAATTGCGCTTTTTGCACAACCCTTAACCAAACATGTTATGTCAGATAGGAAAAAGAATCAAGTACCTTAATAATATCTAAGAATTGAATAAAATAATTCAAGTTTGTAACAATCTAGGGTAAATTGAAGAATCCAAAAAAATTCACTAAAAATATATAGGAGATATATTTCATAAAATCAATGCATATAGAAAGGCAATTTACCCACATAAAAATATGTGTGGGAGAAGAGGAATACTACCAATAATAATCTATTAATCATACCATAAGAACAGGACTCTCAATCCTTCACTCTTTTCAACTAAACATAATAATATGATTCTCTATTTATAGACTAAATGACTTGATAAACGTCTCACAATCATAGAAAATTACCTAAAAAGATATTAATTCCTAAATAATAAAACTACCATAACTTGACTTCAATAGAATTACTAAAACCTAACTTAGACTTTGTTCGATAACCCAATTCAACACTTAAATTTAATTGATTCAGATTTTAACATATTCAGACTGTTTGATAACAAAAAATTGAACATCGAAATTAATTAAGTGGCACTGAATTTCCTAGGCAAAACTTGTCCCCAAAATTAAGTGATAAGTTATTCACTTATCACTGAATATGATGTGCACTCAAATATATTAGATTTAATATTTAACAATTTAATAATTTAATGGATTCAGATTTTAGATTTCAAATTTGCCAAACACACTCTTAGACTAAAACACTACTAAATAATAATATGAAAATTTCTAATTTTGAATCTTGATTTAATATGCTAACATTACTTTCCTTAAATCAAACTCTTTCTTGGATTAGGTTTACTATCATCACGATCAATAATCTCCCTTGATTTTTGCTGCAGCAATATTCCACACACTTGAATAGATTTATCTCATTGCTCAACTTATTTTTTACTTGCAAAAATAATCCATGCTTCTGGATAAACTGATTTCGTCGCCCAATTTGATATCAACTTGTTGATAGTTCACTTTGTGATTTTCATAATCACAATTCAACAGACAGGATTCTTCACCGATCTCTGTCATTGCGTCTGCAATCAATCAATCTGACAATTTTCCAACCAAGCTTATGGTCCAATCCATACAAACTAGACATTCCATAACCAACCTTATGGTCTAACTTAATCAACTAATTTTTTTGTAGTAATTTTTATGCTCTAACTCTAACAGTAGAAAACACCCACAATTAACCCTTGCAATCAGATCAATTCTTCAATGTCTACAAGCATCCTAAGATCAATTTCTTGAACCTAGGTCTCTGGTACCAAATGTAGAATCCAAAAAAATTCACAAAAAATATATGGGAGCTATATTTCATAAAATCAATGCATATTGGAAGGCAATTTACACACATAAAAATATGTATGGGAGAAGAGAAATAATACCAACAATAATTTATTAATCACATCATTATAACAATACTCTCAATCTTTCACTCTTCTCAACTAAACACAATAATATGACTCTCTATTTATAGATTAGATGACTTGATAAACAAGTCTTACAATCATAAGAAATTTTCTAATAAGATATTAATTCCTAAATAATCAAACTACTATAATTTGACTCCAATAAAATTACTAAAATCCTAACTTAGACTAAAACACTACTAAATAACAATATGAAAATTTTTAATTTTGAACCTTGATTTAACATGCTAACATAAATTATCTTTTACCCTACTGTGACTTAGTGCTGATCAGTTTAAGTTATATGTGCAAGTTTAATTTCCAAATATACCTATTTTACTACAACTATACAGGCCGACTTAATAGTTTAGGGTATATTCGAGTCGATCCCACGAGGAACTAATATACAAGTACTAGGTCCTTAACTTACTTTCTTATTTAGACTAATATCAATAAAGAGCAAAAAACAGCAACCAAAACTACTTACTACTTTTTAACTAACAAGCTTATAGAGGGAAATATTTGAAGAAAAATCAATAAATATTAAGTTCTAGGGTGTAGAATCCACTTATGGTCCAAAAATACAAGTGAATGAATTTGACCTCTTGTTACTACTCTCGTTTAATTAGGGATTCATTTTTAATATTACCAAAACTCATTCTCATGATATAGTGATTTAAACTAGTTTAGTCTTTCCTATTCTCATGGCAAAGAACTAAATCTAGTCATTTAACTTCATAAAATGGTAAGAAAATCCACTTAAGTGTACCTCTACTCTCATGAGCCTACTCCTTAAGTTTCATTTATTTTGTTCCATCATTATTACCAATTTTCATTGAGTAACAATAACTAAAATCATGTTATTGGTGATCAAGCAACAACAAGTAATAAGCATGTATAAATGGACAAGTTAATACAAGAGGTAACAAGAATAAATCACATTCAACTCATGTTATGGTACCAAAAGTTTTATCTACTCTCTAGATCTAAAAGTTGAGTTCATAATGATAAATAAGACAAATAAGTTCATAGATTCATTGCTTGAACTCATATTGAATCACAAGTAAAGAAAGATAAGAAAAGTTTAGCCAAAAAGATGAACAAACTCTCAAGATCTTCAATTTCTTCACCAAAATGAGTTGTACAACGAAGGATTTCTTGTTCAAAAACTACCTCTAGACTACTTCTTGCTTACTACTCTCTTTTTCTTATGATTTTTACAATATAAAGATGTTAAGAGAGTCAAAAAAGTCTTCACTGAAGTGACATAAAGCTTCCTTTATACTCATCTAGGCTTCCTTGGGATTCTGAGCTAGAGATAAGCTAGAAAAGCTATGTGAATGTTGGACAAGTTGATGTGCAAGTTGCAGGTTCATTTGAAGAATATGCATCCATGAATATGCACCCATGAGTTCGCGTATTGTGGGCACATTTTGCTTTGATTGCAAGTTTTCTCTTTTCTGATTAGTCTTCAACTTTGCTTTGTTTTTGTATCAATTTCAACTGATATTTTCTCGATGAAGGAAGCTAAACTAGCTCTTTAGCAAAAACATGAAAGTTGTAGCCATTTGAATTAGATTTTCAATGCTTCAAGAATCATCCAATATGGAGTTCTATAGACAAAGAAATGACCAAAATACACTTAACTAGTCAAAACTTTATTTTAGCCTTTGACAACAGAAATAGTCGATTGTATTTAGTCTTTTTTACTATGAAAACTCACAAACTGAATTTCAATGTCTCATAAGAAATGTAGAGATATGTGTTAGCTTCAAAATCGCTCAAGAATTACCTCAATCCGATATTTGTAACTTGAGATATTTTTGAAATATCAAAAGTGTCAAAACTATCAAATTCCCTTTCTTTGTACTTGATTGCATTTAAATCTTTTGATCATTTTGCACCTCATATTCTCTTTAAATCACCTCAAATCATCAACAATCATCCAATTATCTTCTTAATTCACTCAATTTGATGATTGAATAATTGAAATTGATAAGTACATATTTTGTGATTGAAAAAAATACACTTTTCATCCTCAAAGTTTGGGTTGATGATCAATTTCATCCAAAGTTTTACCAAGAATACATTTCATCTTCAAAGTTTCTAAATTTTGGCTATTTAAGGACAATTGAAGGAATAACGCTCAATTTGGATAGAAAGCTACATGCAAGAAGCATGCCCCGTTAGAACCAACTTTGCACCCAACAAAAAAGGGGTAAAACTTGTTCTTGCTTCATTTATGTCCTCTCCACTCCTCTACTCATTGTAGTCCTAAAAAAATTCCTAGCCACCCTCACCATTTTAAATCTAGTCATCTACTGGCAAGAAGATTGACATAAATCGTTGGCATCCACTTATTCATGGGTTATAGATGACTTGGATTTGAGTATCTATCCAAACGCATTAAATTAGCCCAACCCATTTAATTTAATTTTTATTTTTTACCTATCAAAAACATATATAATAGAGGAAACCCTATTTGCAAAAATAGAGGAAAGTCATAAAAAGTTGGTAGGTTGTTGTTTCATTATCTTGTATAGAAACTACCAGCTGTTTATAACTTTAATTTTAGGAATAATTTCAGAAACCGCAGGGGAGGTTTCTGACTACTGCAAGTAGGTCCCCTCTAATTTAAAAAGATTACACCTACCTTCTCTACTATTAGTATTTCAGTAACAATATAAACCGCTATGCTAAATTTATCCTAAAAACCCTAAAATTTTGTTAGTTAGAAGGGGGGAAATTTCGCTCATGAATTTCTTCCACATTGCAACTATTGCAATCAGCATAACTACTACGCTAACGAAGTCAATAAGCCACTTTAACCTCATCCTCGTATTCTTATAATTTTGAAAGCCCAATTTTGCATCCCTAAAGCTTTCTGTGCAAATCAATTATGACAATTAATAGTTGCATTCAACCTAATCTTTATCCTCAAATTTTTTTGCCTAAATTTTGCATCTAAATTGACCAATGTCATTATTCAAATTCAATCAAAATGGATGCAATCTTGTTGATGCTAAAATAATCTAACCCACCAAAAATACCAACATGGAGCAACCAAAAGCAACATTAGAGACCATATTCTATGTCTTTAGACAAATTTGATTATAGTTTTTATATTTTGCACAATTGGTATAATAATGTAATCTTCCCCAATCTATGTTTCTTTTTTAGCAATCATTTTTATTTTCTTGTATATACTCTGTATCACCACCATTCTTTTCATTCTCATTTAGTCTGACAACAAATATGCTTTGACAACTTGTCATTTAGGAATTTTAATTCAATAATACTTAAAAAAAGGAAAACAAAAAGAGAGAGAGAGAGAGAAAGAGGATCTATTTCCATAATAATGAGGATTCGGGATGTATTAGATGGTTGTGTAGATGGCAACTGTGGAAAAAATGTGGACTATGAAATATAGGAGAACAAAGATAAGAGAAAGGATTGAAGAGAGAGAATAAGAGTTTGTTTTATGTGGTAACCATTATTTTAAAATGAAAGATTAGTTTTAGTTGTAAGCTTTTTTTAGAAATTATCCATTAGTGAAGGATATTATAGTCATTTTACTGCATGAACGGAGGTTAGTATAATTATTCGAAACTAAGGGAGGTGAGTGAAATTGTCAGAAACCTCCCCTGAGGTTTTTGAAATTATCCCTTTCATTTATCTTCTCCAAAAATTATCACCTCTTTATTACTTCATTTTTTACCTTCTCTAAAAATGAAAAAAATACTAGCCATGCATGGGATTCTTTGTGGGCTTCTTTTATTCCCCATAAACTATCAGCTATTTGTTGCTTTTGTCTATTATTTGAAAAACCTACCAGTTATTTATGGGTATGATTTTCAGTTCCAACCTAAAATAGGCATTATATATAAAAAAAACCACCAGTTGTTTTTATCTTCATGCTGATTTACATGTCAATAAGGTAAGAAGGAAAATTTTAGTAGAGTTTTGCTTTAAATTTAAAAAATTCGAAGTAGCAACCAAATTGGATATTGTAACCAAATTAATATAACCAACTAAAACCATAAAAAAAGAAGAGGCATGGACTTGTCAAAAGTGCATTACAAGTGGTCCTTGGCATGACTCCTACTGAATATGGACCATAAACAAACTAAAGCAAAGGTACAGAATTTAGAATTCAAAAGTTATAACATTAGTGTTTGCACTTCCAAACGGGTTTTATCCCATTTTTTTTGTTCTAATAGAGCATGCTTCTCACGTGCAGCTTTCCATCCAAATTGAGTATTATTCTGTCAATTGTCCCTAATTGACCAAAATTCAGGAACTTTGAGGATGAAATATATTCTTGGTGAAATTTTGAGGACAAAATTGGCCATCAATCTAACCTTAGAGGATGAAAAGTGCATTTTCCCTTTTGTGTATTTTTAGTGTGTTTTCTTATTTAGTTTTTTATATGTTTTATTCACTTTTATAGTTAATTAACTAAGTTTCTAGTGAGATTTGCATTTTGTGGTTTAAGTATAAAAAATTGTATTTCTATGAATTTTAATGGTGAAAACTTCATGTTTTTGTAGATTTATTGATTCAATCATCAAATGGAGTGAATTGCAAAGATATTGGATGATTGTTGATGATTTAAAGAAGACATGAAGTGTAAAATGTTCGAAGGATGATATGTAAGTTTTCCAACTTTGACACTTGTTGGTATTTCAGCTATATCTTAAGCTACACACATTGGATTGAGATCATTCTTAAACCATTTTGAACCTAAGAGATAGATCTACATTTTTTGTCAAGACCTTGAAGTCCAGTTCAGTCATTTTCATTGCCAAAATATTGAAATACAGAAGTGTAATTTTATTGTCGAAAGTTGAAACAGGGAATTGATCAGTCATGGGTATGTTGGTCATTTCTCAGTCAGAGCTTCAAATTGGATTATTATTGAGGCATTGGAAAGCTAATTCAAAGGGATACAATTACATGTTTTATACAAGAGCTATTTCAGCCTCCATCATCGAGAAAATATCAGTTAATGTTGGACAAAAAATAAATCAAAGAAAAGACTTGACCAGAAATGAGCAAACCTGCAAAAGAACAAAACAATAGGTACAATACACGACCTCAGGTCGCATTTTTGAGGTAGCGTATTTTCCAATTTTGGCTGCAACTTACTCTGCAACTTGTGCTTTTTTCACACAAGCTTTTTTACCCATTTTTCTGCAAGAATTCTAGCTGTATCTGAGGAAGCAAGTATGGAAACTTGTAGAAACAACCTTTGGATGTTTCAAAAGGCAAAAATGACAACTAGAAACAACTCATTTGGAGCTTTAATTCCTCTATAAATAGAGGCTTTCGGGAACATTTTCACAACTTTGGAAGGCTAGAGAAATTTCACCAAAATGTAATCTTCACTAGAATTTCCTTAGTTCATTAGTTAGGTTGATTAGTATAGTTTGTATAGATCATCCTTCTTGTACTTCTAACTAGATTTGGATGAAAAATTAAGGAGCAAAGATGGAGAGCTTTAAGCCCGTGACAAGGGTGACTTCTCTTCTATCACTTTCTCTTTTGTATTTAAGTTTATGTTTAACTATAATACAATTTTGGATCTTGTTTTCATCTTTTTCATGTTTTGCTAAAGTTTATGTCTAGAGTTATGGATGAATTTTTTATATCTTGTTAGTGACATTTACTTGGTTATTTGATGATATTATTTTGAGTAAGTTATTATTACTTTTGTTTTTCTAATCATGATTAAATGGCCATTTATTGTGATAATTTTAAGGTGTTAAGTTTGCAATGAGAATTAAGATTTAGCACTTATTCAAGAAAGTGATAAATCTAGAGAGTTCATTTATGAGAGTAGAGGAACACCTTTGTGGTTTTAGTGATTTATTTCATGTAATTTCATAGAAGAAATAAACTTGTAACTAATTTCATAACCATAAGAGTAGGTATGGATTAGTTATAGGTATAGTTGATTTATTACGAGAGTAGGTTTTACATGCATAAAGAAATTACGCCATAACTAGTTAAGATAGTAGTATTCAATGATTTTAGAGTTGCACTTGCATGAGCAGGGATATCATAACCTAAGGAGTTTTCATTTTTTATTTTCTTGCATATTTTAGCTTAGTTTTATTTCCTTTAATTTGTTAATCATCTAAATAATAGAGGGGGTTTAGTAGCACCGGTAATTGTGTGAGAACTCACAAAAGTTTATTATTTTAAATTTCATTTCGAGTTTATTCAAATATTTAATTGCTCATTTATTTTGAATATTATTTTCTAACCTCTTTAGACTTAATTAGATGGATTTATAGATTCGTTATATTTTTAAAGTGACTTGTTTCAAAATTTAATTTTTAAAAACTCGTTAAGTGAAAATAGCGAATACGCGATTGGAGTTAATAATCGATTCAAGAATACAATAAGCTTGAAAAAAAATTAGAGGCTTGCACAATGGACTTGAAATACGTATTTTTGTGCTTAAATATTCAAGTGAAAGTTATTAGTATCGTTATAAAATTTTTTTGGAGATTTCACTTTATTGCGCTTAAATTGAAAATACATATTTTCACACGCGCGATTTAATTGAGGGACTCTAGACCCTTATTTTGGAACAATTAAGAGTGAATAATATTTATATGAATATAAGTGCATTAGAGGTTTAGTGCACTAATAAAATAAACTCGAGAGGAATCGAGTACAAAAAGTGCGCGTGCGCGCGTGAGAGAGAGTTGATTTTTGGACAAACACATGGGCTACACATTAAAGCTTCTCTTGGGAGCTACTTTTGGACAAACACTCTCTCTCTTCTCTCTCATTTGGCCGGCCATCAAGCTTGGAAAAACAGCCAAGAGTTCTTCAACTTTCAACTCCAATTCTTCATCAAAACTTCCTCCAATTCACTTCAAAATTTACCCACATTTAGCTTAATACTTGGAGAGTTCATCTAGCTAAGAAAAGGAGCTGCTGTCCGCGGTTTTTCTTGAGCAAGGAGGGCCGAAAATTTCTGACTTACACTTCTAGGAGAATAAGTGACGATCAACTCTTCAATTGTTGATTTATGGAAGTTCTAGTGCACTTATATACTCATGTATGTTCATGGGTAGCTTGTTTATAGTGAAAAAATGGTTGTGTGGGCTCTATGAACTCCCACCTTAGATATATAGATTGATTTGTGGTGTTTTGATGGTAATAATGTTTATTTAGAGCCTAAACTAGTGGATTAATGTTGGGTTGTTGATAGAAACTCAAGGATGGTGCAATAACCAAAAGTGATCATTTTGCCCCGGCTTTGATCGAGCACTTTGGTGCAAATTTTTGAGATTCTAATGGCTTGTTTATGTTGTTTACATGTTATATTAAGTGTGTAAAAAGTTTCATTGAAAAATAACTTGATTTGGTCACCCAAATGTTGGAATTTCGGAAGGTTAGAAATCTGGAATTGGCTCCCGTCACTGCCCAAGCTGTCATCTTATTTTGGCTATAACTCATCGCTCCGATGTCGGAATTGAGTGGCGTTTATGGCACTAGAAACTAGATATTCCCAGATTTCCGTTGGTATAAAATGCTTGTCCTAGTTCCACTTGAGCAAGCCAAACCATTCCTTTGAAATTAGCTATCCTGTTTCGTTACTTCCTGGAAGGCAGCACATTAGCTGTAACTTGATGCTCACGAACGAGCTAGTTATGGGCAGATTTTGAAAATAATTTCTTCTGAGAAAATGTAGCCTTATGAGTCTATTTTCCAATGCCACCAACTATGCTCAATTCTGAGTTGAATTGAGTGATTTATGATCAAAATTCGAATCTAATCTTGTGAAGGAATACCATGCATTTGGACAGATTTGAAACTAACAATGATTTGAGACTTGTTATCCGAAACTTCTCAGTGTAAATCACCTATCGAATGTACCTTGGACATATCTTAAACATTACCTACTGGAATAGACCATGTTTGAGATGTTCCTTGACCAAATGTTTGGAAACGGCAAAACGGAAGTTCAAAGGCAGCTTAGCCTTAGAATTTCTTGTGATTTCAACGGTCTCGTTAACCGATTTTCGTACATATTTTTCTATGAAATTTGGCAAAGGAGTGACTCTTATATGGTAGTACATTCATACCAAATTTGGTGCCATCCCGAGTCCATTTCAATACTCGAACAAAATCCCAAAATTGGTACTTTGAATCTGGAAATTTCATAACTGCCTCAAATGTCCAGCAACTTTGAGCTACTATATCTTGGTGCTCAAAACTTTGATTCTTATTCTGCGTATTGTGTTTTAAACTTTGATTGCAACTCTAATTGAGTTTCAAATTTGAGAGGCTAGATCCAATTCTGTGAATTTTGCCGAATTTTCAAAATTGGCGAAAAGCCAACCTTGAAACTGCCTCGATAGTCCAAAACAGTGACTTTGGGCCAAATTTTGAATACCTTCCATTTAGAGTCATAGAAAAGTGTCTTCTAAGAACTTTTAGCACTTTGAAAGATGTTTCCAACGGTACCAGGTTTTCCAATTTTGGACTTGTAAAGAGTGAGATACGGTTTTTCAAAAATCTCATATCAAAACTAAAATTTTCGAATCGTAAGGAAATGGAGTTCTTTCGAATTTTCTCGTTTCCTTTGATATCACTTGATCGTTTTACCCCCGATTTCAAATATAAAAATCAGATTTTGCTTGTGTTTTAAATCCCCACTTTTGAGCCTCAATTTACAAATAATTAAGCCTCATTTTCATGAAATTTTCTGAGATTGCACAAGTGTGCAATCTTTCTTAATAATTGGGGTTTATAAGTGATTATTCACTATTAATTGCTCAGGCACACAAGAGGATCTTCAAGAGGATCCCCCAGCGAACGACTAAAACTCCGAGTGACATTTCTTCCTCATTACTTATATTAGTGAGTGTCAAGTGTATGAATACTTGATACATGTTTAATTGTTATAATTATTTAGAGATTTTGAAAATGGAGGCGAGTGTGTACTTTACCGCACTCGTTCTTATTTGAAATGAATGACTCATGATTAAAATGAAACGAATGAATTATGAATGATTTAATTGAATGAAATAAGATGATTGAATATTTGAATGAAATGAAATGGTATGCTATGGCTACATACGTCTTTGGAGTGAATCTCCGCGACTCTCAAATGCATATGGGGGACGCCCAAACTCATAGGCCGACCTTGGACTCGAGCCGGCATGGGTTTGGTCAGGAATCTTGGCGAGCCATGAGATAATTAAGCTCGACCTAATGAGAGATCTTGTTTAGCATACTCGTGAAGTATTGTCTTATAAATGTCTTGCGGGCCCGGAAGGTGCACGGTGGACGGAGGGAAGTAAGTAGTGATCTACGGAATGGAAATATCGACCCGATTGACGGAGTGTCGTTGCGGGAAGGTATACGAATGACATTAGCACAGCAAGTGAAAATTAGTTCTTGAGAGTTTCGATATCCTTGAATTGTTTCTGTTTACTTTTCCCGCTCGAATTGTTATTTAATGCAATATCATTGCTCTACTTATTAAATTGGATTACTACTTGAACAACGTGCTTGCATGTGTGTTCTTGGCCTCACGAGCATTTTGCTTACCCTGTAGATTTATTTTCCTTAACAGGATTTGAGCTTGGATTGAGATTCGGAGGAAATTCTCTTTTGAGTACTCTTGTAATAGGGTTCCAATTCTTCTGTCTAGACTTTTGGCTATTGTATATTTTGGGCTGTATTATGGAAACTCGATGTAAGGATTGGGTGATTATTATATATCGTTAAACTTGAACGCTTCCGCATTAATTGTATTCATATTATCTGGTTGTGGACATCTAACACCGTTATAAGTTTGAACAGAAATTACTTGAGTCCTGACGAGAGTTGGGCAGGCGTCCTGCAGATACCCCTTTAGTCCGCCTTAAGGAGAAGTAGGGTGTCACAGTTGGTATCAGAGCGCTAGGTTAGAGATCTATATGGGAGACATATTAGATACTCTATCCTTAAAACCTGAGATCGAATAATTAAGTTATACCTTAACAAGTATTTGGGGCATACTCGTGATTGGGTTAGGCATGCATAAGAGATATCCGAACTAGATAGTGATTTAATTTCTAAGCCGAAAGGTGTGATTGTTTTGCAGGGATGGAAAATGGAAATGGGACTCCGACAGCTAATGGGAGTGGCCATGCTAATGGTCACGTAGAGCCTTTCAAGTCTATTTATTACCGAGTTTTAGGTGGAGGATCTCGTGTACGCTACTCGCCTGCTACTCGATACCACCGATGTGCTTGTAGGGTAACCTTTGCCTACCCAAATCACGTTATACTGGCCTTAGACGACGAGCGTCGTCAGTTGGTGAATGCCAACTTGGACTTACAGGCTGAGGTGGATGAACTTAAACAGATGGTAGGGGCTCAAGATGAGAGAATTGTTAAGCTCGAGGAGGTACTCGAAGGCGAGGTGACCATATCTGCAGTGGTTCGTGAGGAGTTTCAGAGTACTAGGGTTCGATTTATTAGACTAGGAGAGGAGATCCGTGATCGGGCTTCCGGGATCCTGATTGATACTACTAGACTAGTGGATGATGCGATGAGTGTAGTCCAGAACTCTGAGGAGGAGGAGGATTCGGAGGAGAATCCGGAGGAGGAGGTTCCACCCGATAGTTCTACTGTGGAGTGTGGACTAGGCCTAGTGATTGACTACTTGACTTTTGATCTTTTGACTAGTACATCTAAGATTAGCACGGGTGATGCTAAGTGTTGAGTCATTATATTTTGCATGACTGTGTGGCCTACTTTTGAGCCACTTGCTTTTACTTTAGTCTTCTGTGGCTAAAAGTACTCTTGTGGCACACGTGTGCTATATTTTTGTGACTACCCTATAACTTACTAATTGTATGAACTTAACATGTTAATGAATGTAAATTATTGTTATTTCCAATATTTTTTTGATTGGTTCCTGCTTTCTACTTTCATCCCATAATTGATTTATTTCTTGCACTAGACACGCTTAAATTATGGAAGGACTAAGAGGTGGTCGAGGCCGTGGTTGAGGTCGTGGGCGAGAGACTAGACAGACCCAACCTCAGGGGGATAATCAGGGATCGCCAACTGGACCGATCCAGGGACAGGAAAACATTGAGGGTAATGAAGTGGCTACTACCATTAATAGGATGACTGATATCCTAGAACGCTTAGCTGATAGACAAGGTTCTGGACTGTTCAACCAACCTGGGGATCAGGAAAGAGGAGAGAATAGAGTTTTAGAGAGGTTTTTAAAGTTCAACCCGCCTAAATTTCTTCGAGAATCTGACCCTGAAATAGCGAAAAATTGGTTAGAGAAGATGACCAACATATTCACCACTTTAGACTACACCGAGGATAAGCGAGTGAATTTTGCTGTTTTCCAATTTGAGGGAGTTGCTCGTGCTTGGTAGGATATGATAAAAAGGAAATGAGAGAGAGCTCAAACCCCTTGGATTTGGGAGAACTTCACGAGGGAATTCAATGAAAAGTTTCTTCCACCCTTGATTTAAGAAAAGAGAGAGGATAAATTTATCAATTTGAGACAAAGAGCCTTTAGTGTGACGGAGTATGAAGGAAAATTCACTAAACTTTCTAAATATGCTCCTGAGTTGGTAGTCAATGAACGAAAGAGGATTAGACGGTTTGTGCAAGGAATTAATGTGAAAATTCAGGAGGGCTTGATCGCAGCTCAAATTTCTACCTTTACTGAGACTTTACAAAAGGCACAAAGGGTTGAGAGTGCAAGACTGCAGGTGAGAGACTTTCACAATAGAAAAAGAAACTTTTCTAGCCACACTTCTGGACAGACTAGTAAGAACACACAGCCTTCCAAAATAGGAAGAGGAATAGGAGGAATAAGGACCACTGGAGTTTCTAGGGGAGCTTTATCCCAAGGAGGTCGTGATGGACC
The DNA here is from genome assembly GCF_036785885.1 of Coffea arabica. Classification (NCBI taxonomy): domain Eukaryota; kingdom Viridiplantae; phylum Streptophyta; class Magnoliopsida; order Gentianales; family Rubiaceae; genus Coffea; species Coffea arabica. The sequence goes on from NC_092329.1 coordinate 44,657,750, forward strand.
GACTCAGGCTAGACGAGCGCCTTCTACTGGTTCAGTTGTGACTCCTCAAATTGCATGTGGATACTGTGGTAAATCCAACCACTCTAAAAATGACTGCTGGAGAAAGTTAGGGAAATGCTTGTTTTGTGGTAGTGCTGAACATCAAGTCGCCAACTGTCTGAGATCGCCAAAGACAGGAAGTAACCCTCAGAGACCAGAAAAGTCAATCTCTAAGCAGACCAGTACCGGAGGAAGTAGACCGAAAGTATCGGTTAGGGTTTATGTATTGGATTATCAACAAATCCCTGAAGCGGCTGAAGTGGTTGAAGGTACCATTCCAATCTTTCATCGTTTAGCTAGAGTTTTAATTGATCCGAGTGCAACACATTCTTTGGTAAATCCTAATTTCATGAGTGGGATAAATTTGAAACCAATTAAATTACCGTATGATTTGGATGTTAAAACACATACTGGAGATCAAAGTTTAATTGCTAACCTGGTGTATAGAGACTGCGAAATCTGTGTTGGGGAGCGGAAATTATTGGCCGACTTGATAGGTTTAGCAATTAAGGGATATGATGTGATTTTAGAAATGGATTGGCTAGCCCGTTATAATGCCCAGTTGAACTGCCGAACAAAAATTATAGAATTGTTCATTCAGGGGAGGCAACTCTGAAGTTGGATGTAAGAGGTAAATTGGTTTCGTCTGCATTTATCTCAGGGATTCGGGTTGGAAAATTATTAAGTAAATGAGCTCAAGAGTATTTGATTTTTCTTATTAACACCCCTAGTGATAAGGTGAATTTGGAGGACGTGCCTGTAGTGAAATACTTTCCAGATATTTTTTCCAAAAAGTTAGAATCTTTATCCCCGGAATGAAAAATACTTTTTAAGATTGATGTAACTCCCGGAGTGGCACCTATCTCTAAAATGCCATATCAGATAGGTGCCACTCCGGGAGTTACATCAATCTTAAAAAGTATTTTTGGAGCCCCAGTTTTGTTCGTTAAAAAAAAAGATGAAAGTTTAAAATTATGTATAGACTATAGAGACTTGAATGATGTCACAGTTAAAAATAAGTACTCGTTGCCCCACATTGATGAATTGTTTGACCAATTGCAATGGGCGGTAGTATTCTCGAAGTTGGATTTGAAACAGGGTTATTACCAATTGAGGATTTTGGAGAAGGATATACTCAAGACTGCTTTTAACTTGAGATATGGGCACTTTGAATTTGTCGTGATGCCATTTGAGTTAACGAATGCTCCTGCAGTTTGTATGGATTTAATGCATAGGATCTTTAAGTCTTATCTGCACCAATTTGTGGTGATCTTCATTGATGACAGTTTGGTGTATTTTAAGAATGTGAAAGACTATGAGAAACATTTGAAAATTATTTTACAAACCCTGAGGGAACACCAGTTATATGTTAAGTTTAGCAAGTGTGAGTTTTGGTTAAAAGAAATGACTTTCTTGGGACACATAATTTCTAAGGATAGGATTAAAGTGGATCCAGGTAAAGTTAAAACTGTTTCGAAGTGGAAACAACCGGAAAACCCTATTGAGATTCGAAGTTTCATTGGATTAGCAGGGTATTACCGGAAATTCATCAAGAACTTTTCGAGAATTGCTGGACCCATGACCGAGTTGACTAAGAAAAGTGAAGTTTATTTGGAGTTCTAAATGCGAAAAGAGTTTCTAGGAATTGAAAAAACGTTTAACCAGAGCCTCGGTATTAGCTCTGCCAAATGAAAAAGATAGTTTTGTGATTTACACAGATGCCTCTAAGGAAGGATTAGGATGTGTTTTAATGCAAAATGACAAGGTGATAGCATATGTCTCTAGGAAATTGAAATTGCATGAGGAGAATTACCCGACTCATGAATTGGAGTTGGTAGCGGTGGTATTTGCTTTAAAGGAATGGTGGCATTATCTATATGGAGTGACATTTGAGGTTTTTACTGATCACAAAAGCCTTAAGTATCTGTTTTTTCAAAAGGAGCTGAATTTGAGGCAACGTAGATGGGTAGAATTTCTGAAAGATTATGATTGCACTATTAAGTACCATCCCGAGAAAACCAATGTAGTGGCCGATGCTTTGAGCCGTTAGGTACAAATGGCTAGATTGATGATTAAGGAACTACACTTGTTGGAAGAAATTAGTTAGTGGAGTTCTCGACTAGAATCGAGAAAGGTCATTTTGGAAAATATTGTAGTGAATTCTACTTTGTTAGAACGTATCAAGAGGTCTCAAGAAAAGGACACTGAAGTGCAAAAATGGTTGGAAAAAGTTAAAAAGGGAGACAAGTCGAATTTTAACTTAAGATCAAATGGTGTATTGAGATTTCGGAATTGGATAGTGGTGCCAAAAGATGAGGAACTTAAAAAGGAAATTTTGGAAGAGGCATACCGATCGAAGTTTACAGTACACCCTGAAGGGAATAAAATGTACCAAAACTTGAAAAGTCTGTATTTGTGGGATAATATGAAGCGAGAAATTGTCCATTTCGTCCAGTCTTGTTTAGTTTGTCAACAAGTTAAGACTGAATATTATAAACCATCGGGACTTTTACAACTATTCGAGATACCTGAATGAAAATGGGAGAACATCACTATGGATTTTGTATCAGAATTATCGAGGACACAAAAGGGCCACGATGCTATTTGGGTGATAGTGGATAGACTGACAAATCAACTCATTTTTTGCCGATTAATATGAAGTATCTATTGGAAAAGTTGGTCAAATTGTATTTGGATGAGATCATTAGGTTACATGGAATTCCTGTCAGTATTATGTCCAATAGAGATCTAAGATTTGTTTCGAGATTCTGGCAAAAGATGTAAGAAGTGTTGGGGACTAAACTAAATTTTTGTACCACTTACCATTCTCAGACCAATGGACAGTCTGAGAGGACAATTCAGACCCTTGAAAACTTGTTGAGGACCTGTGTTCTAGATTTTGGAGAAAGTTAGAGTAAGTTTTTTACTTTGGTAGAATTTGCCTATAACAATAGTTTCCACTCCTCTATACAAATGGCTCCATATGAAGCGCTTTATGGTCGAAAATGTAGGTCTCCAATTTGTTGGGATGAAATAGGTGAACGGAAGATTTTAGACCCGACTACAGTGTCGTGGATTGAGAAAGCTAATGAGAAAGTGAAGTTAGTCCGCCAGAGAATCCAAACCGCATAGAGTCGTCAAAAGAGTTATGCAGATAATCGGAGGAAGGATTTAAAATTTTCGGTTGGAGATCTAGTCTTCCTTAAGATTACACCTTTGAAAACAAGTTTGATGTCTGGAAAAGGGAAGAAACTACAACCGAGATTCGTGGGACCTTATAAGATTATCCAGCGCGTGGGGAATGTGGCATACAAGTTGGAGTTGCCGCCGAATTTATTCCGAATCCATAATGTATTCAATGTGTCTATACTTAAGAAGTATCATCCAAACCTCTCTCACTTTTTGCAACCAGAAAATATTGAAATTGATGAAATTTTGACATATGAGGAGAAACCAGTGAAACTTCTGGATAGAAAAGTGAAGGAGTTGAGAAATAAACAGATACTGTTGGTGAAAGTTTTTTGGAGGAACCATGGGTTAGAAGAAGCGACTTGGGAAGTCGAAAAAATAATCCGAAAAAAGTATCCAGACCCGTTCACCAACCAAGGTAAATTTCGAGAACGAAATTTTCTTAAGGAGGAGAGGATGTGAGGACTCACAAAAGTTTATTATTTTAAATTCCATTTCGAGTTTATTTAAATATTTAATTACCCATTTATTGCGAATATTATTTTCTAACCTCTTTAGACTTAATTATATGGATTTATAGTTTCGTTATATTTTTAAAGTGACTTGTTTCAAAATTTAATTTTTGAAAACTCGTTAAGTGAAAATAGCGAATACGCGATTGGAGTCAATAATCGATTTGAGAATACAATAAGTTTGGAAAACATTAGAGGCTTGCACAATGGTTTTGAAATAGGTATTTTTGTACTTAAATATTCAAGTGATAGTTATTAGTACCATCGTTATAAGAATTTCTTGAAAATTTCACTTTAACGCGCTTAAATTGGAAATACACGTTTTCACTTATTTTGGGATTCTAGACCCTTATTTTGGGACTCTAGACCCTTATTTTGGGACAATTAAGAGTGAATAATATTTATATGAATATAAGTGCATTAGAGGTTTAGTGCACTAATGAAATAAATTCGAGAGGAATCGAGCACAAAACGCGAGTGTGCAATCGCGAAGGAGAGCTAACTTTTGGACAAACACATGGGCCACACATTAAAGCTTTTATTGGAAGCTACTTTTGGACAAACACTCTCTCTCTTCTCTCTCATTTGGTTGGCCATCAAGCTTGGTAAAACAGCCAAGAGTTCTTCAACTTTCATCTCCAATTCTTCACCAAAATTTCTTCCAATTCACTTCAAATTTTACCCACATTTAACTTAATACTTGGAGAGTTCATCTAACTAAGAAAAAGAGCTGCTGTCCGCGGTTTTTCTTGAGCAAAGAGAGCTGAAAATTTCTGACTAACACCTCTAGGAGAGTAAGTGACGATCAACTCTTCAATTGTTGATTTATGGAACTTCTAGTGCCCTTATATACTCATGCATGTTCATGGATGGCTTGTTTATGGTGGAAAAATGGTTGTGTGGGTTCTATGAACTCCCACCTTGGATATATGGACTGATTTGTGGTGTTTTGATGGTAATAATGTTTATTTAGTGCCTAAACTAATGGATTAATATTGGGTTGTTGATAGAAACTCAATGATGGTGCAATAACCAAAAGTGACCATTTTGCCCCTGCTTTGTTCGAGCACTTTGGTGCGAAATTTTGAGGTTCTAATGGCTTGTTTATGTTGTTTACATGTTATATTGAGTGTGTAAAAAGTTTCATTGAAAATAACTTGATTTGGTCACCCAAATGTTGGAATTTCGGAAGGTTAGAAATATGGAATTGGTTCCCATCACTGCCCAGACAGTCATCTTGTTTTGGCTATAACTCATTGCTCCGATATTGGAATCGAGTTCTGTTTGTGGCACTGGAAACTAGACATTCCCAACTTTCCGTTGGTATAAAATGCTTGTCCTAGTTCCACTTGAGAAAGTCAAACCATTCGTTTGAAATTAGCTGTCCTGTTTTGTTGCTTCCTGAAAGGCAGCACATGACCTGTAACTTGATGCTCACGAACGAGCTAGTTATGGATAGATTTTGAAAATGGTTTTTTCTGAGAAAATGTAACCTTATGAGTCCATTTTCCAACGCCACCAACCATGCTTAATTCTGAGTTGAATTGAGTGATTTATGATCAAAATTCGAATATGATCTTGTGAAGGAATACCATGCATTTGAACAGATTTGAAACTAACAATGATTTGAGACTTGTTATCCGAAGTTTCTTAGTGTAAATCACCTATCGAATGTACCTTGGACATATTTTAGACATTACCTACTGGAATGGACCATATTTGAGATGTTCCGTGACCAAATGTTTGGAAACGGCAAAACAGAAGTTCAAAGGCAGCTTAACCTTAGAATTTCTTGTGATTTCAACGGTTTCGTTAACCGATTTTCGTACATATTTTTCTATGAAATTTGGCAAAGGAATGACCCTTATATGGTAGTATATTCATACCAAATTTGGTGCCATTCCGAATCCATTTCGATACTTGAACAAAATCCCAAAATTGGTGCTTTAAATCTGAAAATTTCATAACTGCCTCAAATATCTAGCAACTTTGAACTACTATATCTTGGTGCTCAAAACTACGATTTTTATTTCGCTTATTGTGTTTTAAACTTTGATTGCAACTCTAATTTAGTTTCAAATTTGAGAGGCTAGCTCCAATTCTATGAAATTTGCCAAATTTTCAAAGTTGGCGAAAAACCAACCTCGAAACTGTCTCGATAGTCCAAAACAGTGACTTTGGGCCAAATTTTGAATACCTTCCATTTAGAATCATAGAAATGTCTTCTAAAAACTTTTAGTACTTTGAAAAATGTTTCTAACGGTACCAAGTTTTTCAATTTTGGACTTGTAAAAAGTGAGATACAATTTTTCAAAGATCTCATATCAAAACTGAAATTTCCGAATCTTAAGGAAATGGAATTCTTTCGAATTTTCTCATTTCCTTTGATATCACTTGATTGTTTTACCCTCGATTTCAAAGATGGAAATCATATTTCGCTTGTGTTTTAAAACTCCACTTTTGAGTCTGAATTTACGAATAATTAAGGCTCATTTTTGTATAATTTTCTGAAATCACACAAGTGTGCAATCTTTCTTAATAATTGGGGTTTATAAGTGATCGTTTATTATTAATTATTCAGGTACACAAGAAGGCCTTCAAGAGAATCCCCCAGTGAATGCCTAAAACTCCGAGTGACATTTTTTTCTCATTAGTTATATTGGTGAGTATTAAGTGTATGAATACTTGATACATGCTTAATTGTTATAATTACTTAGAGATTTTGAAAATGGAGGTGAGTGTGTACTTTACCGCACCCATTCTTATTTGAAATGAATGACTCATGATTAAAATGAAACAAATGAATTATGAATGATTTAATTGAATGAAATGAGATGATTGAATGTTTGAATGAAATGAAATGGTATGCTATGGCTGCATACGTCGTTGGAGTGAATCTCCTCGACTCTCAAATGTATATGGGGGACGCCTAAACTCATAGGCCGACCTTGGACTCAAGTCGGCATGGGTTTGGTCGGGAACCTTGGTGAGCCATGAGATAATTAAGCTCGACTTAATGAGAGGTCTTACTTAGCATACTCGTGAAGTATTGCCTTATAAATGTCTTGCGGGCCCGGAAGGTGCACAGTGGACGGAAGGAAGTAAATAGTAATCTACGGAATGAAAATACCGACTCGATTGACGGAGTATCGTTGTGGGAAGGTATACGAATGACATTAGCACAGCAAATGAAAATTAGTTCCTGAGAGTTCCGATATCTTTGAATTGTTTCTGTTTACTTTTCCCGCTCGAATTGTTATTTAATGCAATATCATTGCTCTACTTATTAAATTGGATTACTACTTGAACAACGTGCTTGCATCTGTGTTCTTGGCCTCACGAGCATTTTGCTTACCCTGTAGATTTGTTTTCCTTAACAGGATTTGAGTTTGGATTGAGATTCGGAGGAAATTCACTTTTGAATACTCTTGTAATAGGATTCCAACTCTTCTGTCTAGACTTTTGGCTATTGTATATTTTAGACTGTATGATGGAAACCCGATGTATGGATTGGGTGTTTGTTATATATCGTTAACCTTGAACGCTTCCGCATTAATTGTATTTATATTTTCTGGTTGTTGACATCTAGCACCGTTATAAGTTTGAACATAAATTGCTTGAGTCCTGGCGAGAGTTGAGCAGGCGTCTCGCTGACACCCCTTTGGTTCGCCTTAGGGAGAAGTGGGGGCATCACAAGTTGTCCAATTTTTCTTGTGGGTTCAATCCTTAATACCCTATACTTACTCTCGACTCATATACTTGCGAAAAATTATGTGTGGGATATTTAGAAATTTATAAATGTAAAACATAACTGTGGATGAACTAATTGATATGTGTATACCTCGTGCTCGTCAGAAACCTATAAAAATATGAAGTTTTCACTATTTTAGTCCATATAAATACAATTTTTCACACTTAGACTGCAACATGTCAACTTCACTTAAAAACTAACTAATTAGCAATAAAAATAATTAAAACACATTAAAACTAAATAATAAAATACAATTAAATCACTCAAAATGCATACTTATCAAATTTTTTCACACTTAAACTATTGCTTGTCTTCAAGCAAAAAGAAATACAAATCCATAATGATCCAAAAATTTGAAATTAAACATATGTGCACAATTCAAATTCATTTCCTCAAAACAAGGTAAACAACCATTATGGAATCGTTCAATTAAGTTCAATTACTCATAATATCAAGTAAAGGAGAGTCATTTGTGCCATAATTTTAACTAGTTCAATTCAATTCCTCATCCTTTCCCAATTTCACAAGCAAGTAATTCTTATAGTCAATAAAATTGCTTTATAAACCTATGATCATCTTCTTTTTCAAATTTAAAGAGGGATTTGTCAATACAACATATTTAAATATTTACTCAAGTTGTGAAAGTGCCTTTCGACATGAAAATCGATATTTTTATATGAAAATCTCCGATTACTCAACACATCGCATTCTCAAGTTATTTTGTATACTCTTAATTCATGTACTGTTTTATACGAAAGTTGACATTTGTAGATAAAACTTCCAATTACTAAGCACAAGAATTATTGGAGGAGAACAACTCTTATTCTCTCTTTCTTTCTTCTTTTTTGAACGAAGATAATAATCATTCCCTCATAAGAAGAGTATTGCAATTACTGATCATATTTGTTACTTAATTATATAAAATCAAGTAAAGAGAAGAAATTTCATTAAACATGCAAAATGTAGGTATAATTTTCTCCAGTTTTTAAGATATACTTTCCAAAAAATGTAAACAATTCTAATCACATAATAGCTATTTTCAAGTCAAATGAGAAAAGAAATTTTCAAGTCATATATATTTATCTCAAAAGTAGAAGAAATTTAAATTACTAACGGTGTGGCCCACATCGCCTTTTGGATTAAAGTGAAAATTTGAAAAATTTTGAAGCAATTTTATAATTTTGGACAAGATTTTGAAAAAAATTTCTGCACAGTTTCCCGTTATAAATGGACGAACTCCCTGCTAACAAAACCCAATATTTGGCAAATTCCAAGTTATGCAATCATTATGCAATCTCAAGTCCAAGTTAGTTAAAACAATATAATTACAAGTACCACACACATCACAAATTTTCCTCCCCGCATTTAAAATACACATTGTCCTTAATGTGTAGAAAAAGAAAAATAACAAAAGTTAAAAAGAAATACTCCCCAGTGCAATGGCTGAGATCCAGATCAATTATGACTCACGAACCTTCACAAAATACATAAACATCTACTAACACTGCCAAAAGAGAAAGTCAATGTCATCCTACATAGGAAAAAAGAAAAGACAATCCCAAAAGAACATAGAAGCAAAGAAAAGACAGCTCAAGATGTGAGCTCGACACCTTTCACACTAGCTCCATCGAATTCTTGCTCATCACCATGGTGCATAGGAGTAGGATGTGGCATAGGAGTAATGCCTAAATGGTCCTCCATACGATGCACCCAAACATCAAAGGTATCTAGGTGAGTATCAACCCGATCAAGGCGCTCCATGACGTGAACTTGATAGCAGTCTAAAATGTCAAAAGTCATTGTTAGTTGGATCGCGAAAAAAGAGGTGGCAGGGGTGGTGGAGTAGTAGTAGAAGGACCGGTTTCGTCTTGTTCGGAGTGACTGGCACCTCGTGATCTCTCTCTCTTTGTGGGCGAGGAAAATTATCCGTGGGTATGCCCATGCTAGCAAGACTAGTAACGTTCAATTTATTCAATGTTCGCACCAGAACTCAAGGTATGCCCTTCAAATTGACTCCTTCCCACTCAAAAATTATGGAGAGGAGACATGGAAATCCCAAGCGATATGAAGTAGTACTCCGTTGGGCAGTCGTTCTCATATTGCTAATGATGATATTTGAGAGCAGGATATGAGTATAAGGAAACTCGCAGTTATGGAACATGTGATCCAAGAAGTAAACATCGCTATGTTGAACTTCACCTTGAACACTCGTTTTAGGGATCACATTATGAGTTATGACATAGATGATACGGTGGTGTCGATAGTCGCAAACATGTGTAAGGATGGACTTTTTCCGAGATAATTGAAATGGTTGGTACTGGAGACCAAATCGCGCTATGGCTTGTGAAGGGTCCCAATGTTAATTCGATGAAGTGAAGCCCTTCTTCAAATTGATAATTGGTCCACGATTATTGCACCCCAAAATTCTAGCAATTGTGTCTCGAGTGATGATCAAATGTTACTCTCAAACAAAAAAGCGAATCTCTTCTCCACTATGACCCTTCTTATTGATGATATTGACATAAAATTTTCGAATCAAAACTAGATAGATATGTTGAGGAAGAGAAAGAATAGGCGCCCATCCTAATAAATCAAATGCCTCCATAATGTGATATATGTATCCATCTCTGGAGCTATATGCATTTTGTAGATAAATTTCATATGCTCGCACTCCTCAAACCAATCTTGATTATTGTTAGAAGTGAAGTGCTAGACATCATAATTGGGAGGAGGTGGCCACCTAGATGAGCCCCTTCGCGATCCCTATTGTTGGAGTACTAGAGAAGGTGACTTCTCTACATTCTCCTTACTACTTGGAGAAAACTTACGAATAATAGCCCATTTTTCTCTTGCCATGGTATCTAAAAAAGAAATTACTATAAGCTACTTACACAGCGGGCTAAAAATCACGCGCTTTACACATCATATAAGAATTAATTCTTATAAAACACCTAAAAGAAGAATCTTGTCACATATATTATCCTTAGATATTTTATAGAATCTCCATTCATGTATATGGATTATAATTGGTTCAAATAACTACAAGTACACATCCTTATGTCATCAAAAATTAATTAAATATTCAAAAATGTCTAAAATTATGACATTAAAGATGTCCAAAATTTGTCAAAATCATTAATTTATCAAAATGAGCAACAAGCATGTTTAACTTAGTGAATTTGGCAATAATCAAATTTAGAGCAATCATTAATGATCAACAATAATCCACATTTAGTCATAAACATGAATAAGTGAAATTATCCAAAAATTATCCCCAAAAATCACAAAATTAATCAAAATTACTTTCTAAAAGCAATGTACATGTTAAACCATCATGAACCAACCATTTTCTAACCATAAATATCAATCAAAGAGGCTTGATAACAAGCCAAACTAATTTTTTTATTTTATGCAAATATAGCAAATTGTAGAATTTTAACAAATAGTAAAGCATCAAATTGCTACATTTGAATATTTAAACATGCTTAACCAACCTTAATAAGTATATTGGAAGTCACAAACATCCATAATCATCATAAAAAATTCGAAATTAGAAGATGTTGGAAAGCTCAGAAAATTGAACAGTACCAACTTTTAAATTACAAAGATTTGATGAAAAAATTTACCTCAATTAAGTAGAAAAATGTTTGGTGATGAGAATGGAGCAAAAAATCCTATGAAATACCCTCTAATTGATCCCCAATTGTTTAGACAAGAGTTAAGAAACCCTAACCTTTAATCTCCTCGAAACTGATTTTTGGAATGTTTTTCTTAAATTTTAATTAGTTAAAATGGCTCTACGAAGGTCAAAAGATGTTGGATTGATGATTTTTTTGCAAGGAAATGAGGTAATATGGATGTTTTGTGAAGTTTATGTAGTTGTGTGCGAAAAATGTAGGTGTGTGTAGGGAGAAGAAGAAAATGATGAGCTTGCATTTTCTGTTTTTTTTTAAAATAAAGAAGGAAAACTTGACCCATAAAATACGAGGAGGACTGCGTTTTGCTGGATGCATTTTCTTCAAGATGCTTGTAGAACCTAAAACGCATGGACTGAAAACGCAAGCTGTCACCTGTGTTTTCTAGCCCGCATTTTCAATTTTTTTGCTAAAATGAGCAGGCGTAACATGCGGGGTAAAACACAAGGAGAGTCACAGTTTGACTGCGTTTTACTAAATTCCGTTGAAGATTGCCTAAAACGTGGCCCAAAAATGCGGGCTTGGCATGCCTTTTTATGGGTGCATTTTCATTTCTACATTTTTGGTATAGAATTTCTGCTATTTACTTAAATTTATGTGCATGACCACATTTTTTTAAAATATATTCTAGATCATTCTTTAGTCAAAATAACCAATTCACATACATGTAAAATGATCTAAACATATATTCTAACTCCCTTTAACATATCAAAAATCACAATTACTCAATTTGAGGTGTTGAGATCTTTGATCAAATTTTGACTTTTTCACTTCATTTGACCACCTTTGCTTCTATTTCACATTCCTACAAAACAAACATAACAAAATCACATCAATACATAATTAAATCCTAAAATCACACTAAATTTGAATAAAACACTAAAATATTGGGTTGCCTCCCAACAAACATTTTGTTTAAAGTCGTTAAGCTCAACTTTACTTGTGAATTTGCCTAAGTTGGAGATGAATCGCCTAAAGGATAAATGAGTTCTTTAGGGATAATTTCACTTGTTAAATAAGGTTTTAATCTTTGCCCATTAACCTTGAACTTCTCCCTTTTTTCATTCATGATCTCAACCGCTCCATAGGGAAACACTTGAGTCACCTCAAACAGGTCCAAGCATGTCGACTTAAGTTTACTCGAAAACAACCTAAAGCGTGAATTATATAGAAGCACCTTTTGGCCCACCTCAAATCGTTTCGGGTAATATGGTTGTCGTGCCAAAATTTGATCTTCTCCTTATATATATTAGCATTCTCATAAGCATTTAGTCGATGTTCTTCTAGTTCGCTTAACTCAAACAATCTTCTTCCACCTGCAAGATTAAAATCCATATTAATTACCTTAATGATCCAATTAGCCTTATGTTCGATCTCTACAGGTAAATGATAAGTTTTTCATAAACTAAACGATTTGGTGACATCCCCAATAGTGTCTTAAATGCCGTTCAATACGCCCAAAGAGCATCATTGAATTTCCTTGCCCAATCTTTTCTTGACTTAACCACTGTCTTTTCCAAGACAAATTTGATCTCTTGATTTGGTAACTCCACTTGTTTGTTTGCTTGAGGGTGATATAGAAGCGACATCTTGTGCCTACAACCATACTTAAGCAACAAAAAATCAAATTATTTATTATAAAAATGCTTACCTTCATTGCTCATAATTGCCTTTGGCATACCAAATCGATTAAAAATATTCTTTTTGAGGAACCTAAGTACAACTTTAGTATCATTAGTTGGTGAAACCATTGCTTCCACCCATTTAGAAATATAATCTATAGCTATTAAGATGTACTTATTGTTAAAAGAACTAGGAAATAGTCCCATAAAATCCATATCCTATACAACAAATAATTCAATTTCTAAGAATGTAGTAAGGGGCATTTCATTTTTTTCAAATATATTTCTGATTCTTTGACATGCATCATAATTTTTAACAAATTTGCTAACATTTTGGTACATAGTTGGCCAATAAATTCCGATTGCCATACCTTAACTATGGTCTTAGACATGCTAAAATGACCCCCGGTTTCAAGTTTATGACAACGATATAAAATACTGTTTACCTCTTCTTTGGGAATGCATTACTTTTAAATTGAGATTGTTGAGCCATTTGAATGAGAGATAGTTTAAGCTCAAAATTTTTGGCATTTACTATTGGCCTTGCGATGCTTGTTTGAGAGTCTTGGGTTCCCGGTAGAGCAAAATTTCTAAAGGCTGGCCTATTTCCTTTTTGTTCTACCATTTCTTCTTTGAAAGACAATTCAATAGAGATTCCCTCTATATGTTGTGCTTCTTCCTCTGCTTGTAATGCACTCCTTCTTTGTCTTCTTATTGCCCTTTGAATTTTCAGATCAAAAGGAGTAACAACTCTTAAAACTCATAGCATGCACTACAAACAAGAAGAAAAATAACTATATTAATACTTTCACAATAAAAAGCAAACATTTATACAAATAAATTACACAAAAATTTCACTAAAACTTAAGCAAAATATCTAAACTAATAAAGTTCGCTAGATCCTAATATTGCCACTCCCTGACAACGGTGCTAAAAACTTGATGGGTTAAGTTATGTGTGCAAGTTTAATTCTAACATACACCCATTTTACTGCAAGTATACATGCCAACTTAGTGGTTTAGAGTGTATTTGGATCAATCCCACGAGGAGCTAATATACAAGTACTAGATCCTTAGCTTATCTTATTATTTAGATTGATATAAAAAAAGAGCTAGAAACAGCAACCAAAACTACTTACTACTTTTTAACTAACAAGCTTATAAAGAGAAATACTTCGAGAAAATCACTAAATATTAAGTTCTAGGGTGTAGAATCCACTTATGGTCCAAAAATACAAGTGAATAAATTTTATCTCTTGTTACTACTCTTCTTTAACTGGGGATTCATTTCCAATATTATCAAAATTCATTCTCATGATGTAGTGATTTAAACTAGTTTAGTCTTTCCTATTCTCATGACAAAGAGCTAAATATAGTCATTTAACTTCATGAAATAGTATGAAAATCCACTTAAGTGTACTTTTATTCTCGCGAGCCTACTTCTTAAGTTCCATTTATCTTGTTTCATCATTATTACCAATTTTTATTGAGTAACAATAACTAGAATCTTGTAATTGGTGATCAGGTAACAATAAGTAATAAGTATGTATAAATGGACAAGTTAATGCAAGAGGTAACAAGAATAAATCACATTCAACTCATGTTATTATACCAAAAGTTTTATCTACTCCCTAGATTTAAAAGTTTAACTCATAATGAGAAATAAGACAAATAATCTCATAGATTCATTGTATGAACTCATATTGAATCACAAGTAAAGAAAGATAAGAAAAGTTTAGCCAAATAGGTGAACAAGCTCCCACGATCTTCAATTTTTTCACCAAAATGAGTTGTACAATGAAAATTTTCTCCAAGTTTCTCCTTACAAGACTTTCCCTCCTAATGAGAGAAAAGAAAATGACCAAGTTCTTGTTCTAAAACTACCTCTAGACTACTTCTTTCCTACTACTCTCGCTTTCTTATGATTCTTGTAATATAAAGATGTTAAGAGAGTCAAAAAGTCTTCATTAAAGTGACATAAAGCTTTCTTTACACTTTTCTAGGTTTCCTTGGGCACCATCAGCTAAATTCTAAGTTGGAGATAAGGTGGAAAAGTTGTGTGAATGTAGAACAAATTCATATGCAAGTTGCAAATTCATTTGAAGAATACACATCCATGAATACACACCCATGAGGTCGCTTATCGTGGGTGCATTTTGCTTTAATTGCAAGTTTTCTCTTTTCTGATTAGTCTTTAACTTTGCTCTATTTTTGCACCAATTTTAACTAATATTTTCTCAATGATGAAAACTGAACTACTCTTTTGAAAATATGAAAGTTGTAATTTTTTGAGTTAGCTTTTCAATGTGTCAAGAATCATCCAATTTGAATCTCAGTATACTGATAAATGATCAAAATACCCTTGATTGGTCAAAACCCTATTTCAGCTTTTGACAATGGAAATGGTCAACTATATTTCAACTTTTTGACTAGAAAAACTCATGAACTAGATTTCAATGTCTCATAAGAAATGTAGAGCTATGTGTCAGCTTCAAAATAACTTAAGAATCATCTCAATCTGATACTTGTACCTCGAGAGATTGCCGAAATACCAAAAGGTGTCAAAACTATCAAACTCCCTTTCTTTTATACTTGATTGCATTTAAATCTTTTGATCATTTTGCACTTCATATTCTTTTTAAATCATTTTAAATCACCAACAATCATCCAATTATCTTCTCAATTCATCTATTTGATGATTGAATCATTGAAACCTACAAAAATATGAAGTTTTCACCACTTTAGTCCATATAAATGCAATTTTTCACATTTAGGCCGCAACATGTCAACTTCACTTAAAATTTAACTAATTAGCTATAAAAATAATTAAAACACACGAAAACTAAATAATAAAATAGACTTAAATTACTCAAAATGCATACTTATCAAGTGCTTTAGTACCAAGTGCTTTAGTACATAACCATCAATGGTTTATATGTTATTCTCTGATGATTTGGGTTTGAGTGCTATCATTAGTTTTCTATTAAAACTAATTATCAATAGTAAAAAGTCAAAATTAAACTAATAAATTGACAAACTTACCCTTTCATTATTCTTTTGTTCCCTTCAAGTATAAAAAAATGAAGAAATTAAAATAAAAATAGATAAATAAGAACTAGAAAATGCCATTAATGATTTGGTTTCAAAGCCTATAATGATATTTGTATTAAAAAAGATTTGGTATTTTTATTTCTTATTTTTTTATTTTGTATTTATCTTTTATCATTTTTTATTATTTATTTATTTTTAATTTTCCTTCCAACTCTTTTGTTTTTTGGAGAAAATTAAGATTTTGTAACCCAAAGTATAGATTTTCAAAATCATCTTCTCTTTCCACAGAGAGAGAGAGAGAGAGAGAGAGAATAAAAGAATGAAAAAGTAGTGAATCGGTGAATTTATCAATTTATTAGTTTGACTTTAACTTTAATCCATAAAATTAATGGTGACACTTTAATCCATAAAATTTATTAGTTTGGTGACTTTTACTATTGACTGTTTTAACGTAAAATTAACGGTGACACTTTAATCCAAATCATGCGGGGGGTTATATATAAATTTTTAAATCATAGGAGAGTTATATGGTGAAGCACCAAATCACATTGCCAAAAAGAGTATCTAACAAAATACAACATTTTGCTCTTGCATCAAATTTAGTTTTTAATTTATCTTTGTTATGAGCAAAACATAGACAGCCAAATACTCGAAGTATTCATATAATAGTTTGGTGCGAAAAAACATATAATAATGTCGACCAGATAAGACATGAGTAAGAATACGATTTATTAAATAAGCAGCTGTTAGAACATATTGCCTCAAAATGGAATTGGTAGATGAGCATGAAATCTTAAAGCACGTGTTATCTCAAGAAGATGATGATGCTTTCACTTTGCTTTACCATTTTGATAAGGAGTTGCAATAGAAGTTGATAATGCAAAATTTCTTGTTCATTGAAGATTTGTTGCATAGGACTAGAAAAGAACTCATGACCATTATCTCATCTAACATTTTTAACTTGATAATAATATTGAGTTTTTACCATGATAAAACTTTTTAAGAAGAAATAAGTTTCAGATTTGAATTTCATCAGGTAAACCATGTACTTCTTGAATAATCATCAACAATAGTCAAAAAGTAATGAGCACTTGAATGAGTTGAATGAGAAATAGTTGAATATCCACCTCACAATGAGTTCAAAATGTGAAACACATTTATTCATAGTCCATGAAAATGGAAGTCTAGTTTGTTTGGCTAAAATATATATCTCATATGATTTGGAACAGTTCTTAGAAGTATTAAATTTAGAATATGGTAAATTAGCCAAACTTTGTGAAGAAAAATGTCCTTAGCCTAACTTTGTGAAGAAGGATGTCCAAAGCATTGATGCCACGCATTTGGTGTAGAACTAGAATGATTTGAAATTGCAATATCCTGTTGTGCCAATGGTTAATTGTAGTGACAAATTTCCTCTCTCATTTCAGTCGCTCCAATCAGCTTCTTCATTTTTCGGTCATGGAAAGTTTAAAAGGTTGAGAAAACAAGAGCAGCACAATTTAGTGATTTTGTGATTTACTAATATAAATAAGATTAAAATAAAAATTTGGGACAAGTCACATTTTTCAAAGAAATTGTAGGAGAAAGAATTAACTTTCCTATATGAAATATTAGAATGTTAGACCCATCGGGTAAACACACTGATTTGACATTCTTATTTTCAACAACTTCAGAAAGTAAGGAAAAGCTGTGAAATGATTAAAGTTCCTAAATCAATAATCCAAGTGATAGAAGAAGAACTTGTTTCTAGATTACAATGACTTATACCTGTAAAATTTGCAACATTCGATTGCCCATCAACACCCAAAATGGATAGCAGTTATTGATATTGTCTAGCTGAAAGTTGAGGAAGAGAAGGTACTATTGCAAAAGTCTGCACTATTAGTATAGGTATGGAACTATCGTTAGTCATGCAAGTAGACACTGCTAACTTTTGAAGAACTTGTATTTCTTATGGGTTTAGTTTTTGACTTAGGATGCCAAGTAGAATATCTGTGTATTTAGAAAGTAATTGTTGCATGTATGTTCTTTGCAGCCATGATAATCACAATTCGTGAAAGATTTTTTTCACCAAAATTTGTTCTAGTGTTTTGAAATACCTATTTTGATGAAACTACTAAAGCAGCAGCATCAATAGAAAAATTGGACACTTGTAGACCTTTCTGTTTTTCTTCTTGTTCGACTAACGAATACACTATTTACATTAGGAAATAGGTCTATTCAAAACTTGAGTCTTTTTTGGTCCCAAAACTGTTATTAAGACCTATAAGAAATAGATATATTTTTCCTAATTGTAAAAGAGCCGAATTTTTCTAGTTTACCCCAAATTTACAGTTGGATAATTTAGTGTACGAAGTCAACTTGTCCCACAAAATTTTCAAATTTGTGTAATAAGTAGCAACAAATTGTTGCTCTTGATGAGATGTCGCTAACGATATTTTCAGTTCATAGATTCTTTAGCCATTACCTTATGAAAACCTTTCTTCGAGATCACTCCATACTTCATGGACAGATTTTGCATAGTTGAAGCGGTTTCCAATATCAATACTGACGCTATTGAGTAGCCAAGATGTAAACATATTGCTACTGTGTTCCTAACTCATGACAATTGATGCAGGTGAATCTAGTTTTACTAAACTCCCAGCAACGAATCATAGCTTATTTTTTGCTGCAAGAGCATTTTTAACAGCTCGTCTCCAAGAAGGAAAATTAATACCCATTAATTTTTAGAATAATAAAACAATATCGAGATGGTCAGATGATAGAAGATAATAGGGAGACGCATAATCAATAGCATCAGATTTTGACCCATTATTTGTTGTAAATAAAGGAGTATTTCAAAAGATTTTGTCCCACATTGAAAAACCAAAGAAACTTCTTATCATTTTATAATACTTAGTTTCTTGTTGGATTTGTGTTAGATTGGTAACTAGTGTGGGCTCATGTGCATAAGAGAGAAGTTGAATTGAGTCGATTCAGTACAAATTAATGGATTTGCAACCCACCATACTTCTTGCAATTTTGTTAGCATTTATGGCATCTTCCAATAGTGTTAACACCTCATAACACTTCCAGACATCTCCAAAATTGAAAATTTAAATTTCAAAAGATGGCAAGAACGTGTGCGATATCAAGATGCATGAATCATTACAAACACTTTCAAACTCATAGTTTCATTGTTTTACTTCTTGCAATTTTGTTAGTGTTTATGGCATCCTCCTCCGATAGTGTTAACATCTCACAACACTTCCATACATCTCCAAAATTAAAAATTTCAAAAGGTGGCAAGAACGTGTGTGAGGACCCGAAAATTTTCTTATTTTTATAGAATATTACTGGAATATTTAAATGATTATTCACTCATTTTTTTCGAATTATTTATTTCGACCATTTTAAATTCAATTATATGGAACGACGCCTCTTTATATTTTTAAAGCGTTTTGTTGAAAAATTCGCTTTTTGAAAATTTGTTTAGTCCGGAACGACGGGTGCACGTTTTTCTAGGCTATACTTGAATCGGGAGTGTATTAAGAACGATCAATAATAGATTAAGAAAGGTCAATGGAGGAATTAATACTCAATTCACGTGAGAACTCGTAAAATTATTATTTTTAAAACCCCTAATTTTGGCTCAATTAATTATCGATTTGGATTTTTGCCCGAATATTATTTTCTATCCTTATTAGAGCTAAGTACATGGTTTTATAGTTTCGTTATATTTTTAAAGTATCTCGTTTCAAAAATTATTTTCTTAGAAGCTTGTTTAGTAAAAAAGGGAAAACGTGTCTGAAAACTTTAGCTAATTGGGAGTACAATAAGCTCGAAAATTTGGAGACATGTACAATGGTTCTAAAATATGTAATTTTAGGTTTAAACACTCAAGTTATAGTTAGGGGTGCGATCGTTATAAGAATTTCTTGAAGATTTCACTTTATCGCGCCTAAATTGGAAATACGCGTTTTCACGCGCGCGATTAATTGAGGGACTTTAGACCATTATTTTGGGTCAATTAAGGGTGAATAATATTTATATGAATATAAGTGCATTAGAGGCTTAGTGCACTAGTGAAACAAATGCAAGAGGAATCGAGCACGAAACGCGCGCGTACACGCGCGAACGAGAGAGTTGACTTTTGAGGCATGCTTAGCCACATATTCTTAAGCCTCTCACGTAAGCCTCATTATCAGCCAACAACATTCTTCTTCCTCCTCAAAGCTGCCGTCCAACACCAAGAGCAAGAACCAAACTTGCTTCATCAAATTCTACTCCAAAATCTTGCTCAAATCACTACCAAATCCTCTCAAATTTTAACTCTCCTTAGCTTAACATTTGGAGAGTCCATTTAACTACAAAAAGAGGAGCTTTCCACGGTTTCTTGGAGCTTCAAGGAGGGCCGAAATTCTGGTCTTAGGCACACCAAGGAGGTATATAGTGATCTAACACTCTAAACTTGGTTTATAAAAGTTGAATTACACTTATGAGCTTGAATTTTCATATGGGTTGTTGTTGTTGTTGGAAAAATTGGAAGGTGGGCTCTATGAACTCCCACCCTTCGTCTTGATGGTTGATGTGATGGTTAATGATGGGTTTAATGTTGGATTAGTGCTTAAATTAGTGGTTTGTTGGTGGAAAATTGATGGAAACTCATGATGGGTGCAAAGGCCAAATCTGACCATTTTGCCCCTGCTTTGGTCGGCCACTTTAATGCAGAAATTTGAGGATTTAATGGGTTGATTGTGTTGTTTACATGTTGTGGTAGTTGTATAAAAATTTTCATTGAAAAATACTGAGTTTTGGTTGGTCAAATGAATTTATTTCCCAAAGCTAGTAATCTGGAAACTGTTCCCGTCATGCCCAGACCAGTGTTTGT
Organism: Coffea arabica; assembly: GCF_036785885.1. NCBI lineage: Eukaryota > Viridiplantae > Streptophyta > Magnoliopsida > Gentianales > Rubiaceae > Coffea > Coffea arabica. The sequence goes on from NC_092329.1 coordinate 44,678,478, forward strand.
ATTTCATCCATAACTCCATCCTCCGATGTTGAAATCAAGTACCGCTAGTGGTATTTGAAACTAGACACTCCCATCTTTCCAACGGTATAAAATACACATTCTGGTTCCATGTGTGTGAACCGTACCACTCTTCTGAATTCAGCTGTTCTGTTTCTCTATTCTGCAGGAATGAAATACAGAAGCTGTGACTTGAAGCTCGATTTCGAGCTAGTTGTGTGCCAAAATTCAAAATTATTTCTTCTGTGGAATTATAGCCCTATGAATGTATTTTCCAACACTATCAACCATGCTCAATTCTGAGTTAAATTGAGTGAGTTATGATCAAAATACGGTGACCGCCCTGTTCTTGAAAAACCCTGGATTTGGACAGATTTGATGTAAGACTTGTTGTGATCTTACTAAATGAATTTCTTGGTGCTAAACACCTACAAAATGTACCATGTGTGTTCCTTAGACTTTTCTTGCACAAATGAACCATGTTTGGAGGTTTTCCTTAGCCGAATGTTTGGAAACGGAGAGAAATGGAGCTAAAGGCAGTTTTGCCTTAGTAAATTCAAAACTTTGGTTGATTGGTTAACCACCTTTCCGAAGGTATTTTTCCACGAAATTTGATAGAGAGATACCCTTCATATAGGAGTACTATACTACAAACTTTGGTATCAATCCAAGTCCGTTTCGACACTTAACTAAAGGTTTGAAGTCGGAAACCCAAATCTGGAAATTGTTCAACAGTCTTGAATTTTTTCCAATTTTGAGCTACCATATCTTGGTGCTCGAAACTCCGATCCTTGATCCGCCTTTTCTGTTGTAAACCTTACTTGCAACTCTAATTGAGTTACAAATTTCAAATGCTAGCTCGCAACGTGTGAATTTTGCCGAATTTCCAAAGTTAGCGAAAAACCAACCCCTGCTCAATCCTGAGTGTTCTGGAATAGCAACTTTAAGCCCATTTTTGAATACCTTCCACTTAGATTCATAGAAAAGTATCTTCTAAGAACTTTTAGTACTTTCCAAGAGGTTTCCAACGGAAAAAAGGTTTCCAATTTTAGACTTGTATCGAGTGAGATACGATTTTTCAAAGATCCATATCAAAACTGAAATCTTCCAACTTTCAAGGAAATAGAGATTTCCAAGAACTCTTTATTCTTTCGACTTTATGCAAACATTTTAACCTCGATTTCCAAGATAAAAACCCAAATGCTCATGTACTTTAAGAAACTCTAATTGAACCTTGATTTACGAGTAATTGAGATTCGATTTCGTGAAATTTCCTTCGATTGTACTAGTGTACAATCTTCCTTGATAATTGGGATATATGAATGATAATACATTATTATTTACTCAGGCGCACACGAGGACCTTCAAGAGGATCCTACCATGCGTACTTGAACTTCCAGAAAATATTTTTTCTTGATTTGCTCGGTGAGTGTCAAGTGTATGTTACTTGAACTCCTGTGAATTTGATACGTGATTACTTGTTATTGATACTTGAGATTTTGGAAAATGGAGTCGAGTGTGTACTTTATTGCACTTGTTCTCATTCGAAATGATTTAACTCATGCTCAAATTGCTTGAATATATCGATTGCATGTATACATCGATTACTTGTACGTATCAATGCTTGATACATGATATGGTATGCTATGACTGCATACGTCGTTGGAGTAAATCTCCTCGACACACAATTGCACATGGGGACGCCCACATCTCATTGGCTGACCTTGGACTCGAGCCGGCATGGGTTTGGTCGGGAACCTTGGCGAGCCATGAGATATATAAGCTTGATCCAATGAGAGGTCTTGCTTGGCATACTCGAGTAGTATCGTCACAAACAAATGACAGGCGGGCCCGATACAGGGGTATGTAAGGTGAAAGGGGGCAGGTTAAGTGGAGTTCTATGGACAAAACCTATCCGATTGACGGAGTGTCAATTCGTGGAGGTTATTGATCGTGCAAGTGGAATATAACTCTTGAGAGCTCCTATATCCTTGAATTGTTTCTGTTTACTTTTCCGGTGAATTGTTATTTATCGAACCTTTATTGCTCGATTTGTATACTTGGCTTGCTATTTGAACAATGTGCTTGCATGTGTGTTCTTGGCCTCACGAGCGTTTTGCTCATCATGTAGATTTGTTTTCCTTAACAGGGTTGAACCCGGAGAAGTGTTGGAGAAACCCTCCTAATGTACTTTTGTCTTAGGGTTTCCATTATATTTTGGCTATGCCCTGGGTTTTGGGTTGTATTTTTGGAATTGAAATGTAATATTTGGGTATGATGTATAATTGGAATTTAAGTTGTATTTTGAATATCCGATGTACGGGTTGAATAATAGATGACTATTGTTAAGTTGAACGCTTCCGCATTATTTGTATTTATGTTATTCTTCTTGTGACGTTTAGATTAGTAATAAGCTCGAATGGAATTGCTTGAGTCCTGCCGAGAGTTGGGCAGGCGTCCTGCGGATACCCTTTGGTTCGCCTTAGGGAGAAGTGGGACGTCACAGTTGGTATCAGAGCATAGGCTCTAGATCTTGTAGTGTATCCTAGGCTTAAAGTTTAGGATGCCTGACTGTGCGATTAATTTGAATATTATGTGAACTAGAGGATCTATTGTATCCTACGGGTTAAAGAAATTGGTTACTTGAGAGTTTCTTACTTGGGTCTTGTAGAAATAAAAATTGAGGAATTAGGTGATGTTATATTGAAGGAAAATATGGGATGAGAGATTAGTAGTGAAAGATTGGACGAATTTGAATTATTATTATTATACTTGTAAGTGTGGAAAGAAGTGAGGCAATTATTAGTGCTGGCTAAAGAGGATAAGAGACCGAGATTTGATGGTCAAACTCCATGTATCGTGATTGTGAACCCAAATAAAAGAGTTTCAAAGGAATAAAATGCATTTTCCTGCTCATTTATCTCCTAGAGAATTTATGCTTTGAAATTCTAAAGGAAAAATGAGGATGTACTAGTTTTATTTTCAAACGATGATTGGAAATAATATATATATACTTTAAGTATGTGTAATTCTTCGATTTTCGTAAATATGTGAATTTTACTTGAATTTCAATTTAAAAATTTGTGAATAACTGATCAGTTTGTTGAAATTTTGTATGTGATGGGCTGATACAAGGTTAAAATTTTCTAAACTAGATTTTTCCCCTTGATTGTATACTGGTGTATTCTCACACTTGAATTTGTCTATGCTTTACAAAAATAATAATAATAATAATAATAATAATATCTTGAGTTTTTGGAAGAACGGCGAACTTATGTTTTTATAATGAAAATCTTGAACTTGATAAGATTTTTGTTACTTTAAATATTTTTCTTATGTTTTAAAATTCTTGATTTTCAAGAAGGGTGAGCCTATCTTTAGGTGTACGGATTGAGAGAACTTTGAGATATAGAGTAACCGCATTCAAGAACACGCAGTTAGTGTGAATTGGCTTGGTTTCCATTTGACACGTAAGTTAGCAAGTTGTACTTATTTCTTGGGTTTGAACTTGGAGCTTGAAGCTTTAACTATAAAACCTTAAGACTAGTTATTCTTGGAGATGATGGTGCTCTGGTTGGTGGCTTGCTTATTAAAGATTTTGAATTTCGAATGGATAACCTTTGGTTTCTGCTTGTGTTATGGTTTGATTGGATCTAATTTCGTAAAGGCATGTGATCTGATTGGAATTAGTGATATTCGGACCCATTGGTTTAATTAAGGACTTAGGAAGGGAGGTGCACGCCATGAGACCTTTTGTATCCCGCTTGCATATACTTTTACATTTTGTGACCCTTAATTGCCTATATATAGTATTTGACATATTGGGCTTGTTTTGTGACTTCTTAACTCGTACTATAACCTTCGACACATGTAAAGAATCATGTCTTGATTCTAAATATTTTTGCAACTTGTGTATGCATTAAGTTCTTTTATGATTAATTATTCCTTTTCTTGCGCTTATAGACTCCTATTAAGTATGGTAGCAGGAATAGGAAAAAGGGGTCATGGCCGAGGGCTTAGACAACCCTGTACTCGTGAGAAAAATTGATGGATAGTCTTATATAATTTAATGAGATCCTAGTACTGAATATGAATCGAGAATAAACCAGAAGATTAGATCTAACAGTGTATAATGGATTAACCTAGTTGGGAACTTAGTGAGATTTTCCTGTGTGAAATTTTAATAGCTGCTTTATACGTATATTATGATTGGTTCTGTGGCCATATTTCAACTTTTGTGAAAGTTTGAACTCCAAAAGTATTTCGTGGGTTTGGTGAGATGACTTGAACTCATTACCAATTTGTTCTACTTGAACAAAAGCGCTTTCAATTTTACTTGACTAATACTATACCCAGATTCACTTGTTTTACTTTTCACAAAATTTATATATATATATATATATACATTTTGAACTCGTTTGAGACTCGAAATCAAATAGAGTTCAAGTTCGAATCTTTCTTAGGAACATGAATGCCTATTTGTTATGAATCAGATATTAGAAATGATCAGGTTTTATGTACCAGTAGAGTTAACTCTTGGTTGGATAAAAGGGTGGTAAAGGTATTGGATCACAGGTTATGCAAATATGAACCTACATGTTTACCTATCTTTCTTAAAGGTATTTTCTAAAATATACGCCTTACTCGAACATAGATTTAACTCGAAACTTTGAGGAAAAGTGTTGGAACACCCTCCATGTATATGTTATGATTATTATGTATATGTTTTAAAAATCATGCATTAAGTTGCATGATTAATATTCTTAAATCTATTTGAGAGATTTTAAATATGTATTGATGATTGTGGTTAAACATTATTTGAAATCTCTTACTAAGAAAATTTAGTTTTGGGTCGTGAAGAAAATTTGTATCTTTAACTCTAATTGTGAAATTTTTGAATCGCATTTTGCCACAGATACATTCAAAATACATCAAAAGTCTTGACCTTATCTTGTAAGTCATGATTGGTCTGATTTAGACAAAATTTTGAGGAAAGGGATTTTTTGTCATGCTAGTGCGTAACAGTGTTTTTTGTTAGGATTTGGAACTTGTTTCATATAGCGTGTAATTTATGGTTTCACTACACACGTGAGTAAGACCTTAGAATGGAAGTACATATCATTATATCAAGAGGTATTACTTTAGTCGTGTGTGTGGATTTTCTTAAGTATCATTCGAGGAGAGGGAAGAGTAAATATACCTGGATGACTTAGATGCGTGAGAATTTACAGGTTATGGATAGCTGAGTTTCAAATTCTGATTTGCTACTTATTTAGATGTTTGAGCTGTTGATAGGCTAATAGTCAGGATTAAGAAAATGAATGAATGAAAAGTTTGGAAGAGATGCGTATAGAAATAGAAGTTCTTCACAAGGAGTTGGAATTCCAAACTAAATTGGCTGAATTCTGGAAAAAAAAAAAAAAGGTCGAGAACTTAGGGTTGAAGATGGGATCCAATGTTTGATCGCCAACTTGAGATATTAAAAGTTGTGAGATTTGGGTGAGTGAAAGGAAATATTTGATGGCTTGAATGAGCCTAACGATTAAGGACCGGATGTTATATTTAGAATGGACGCTTGAGGCTATATATACATAGATTATTGAGATTTGAACGATGAGACTATTAAGAACAAATACTCCATAGCCTCACATAAACGAGAATTATAATCAAGGGTCAAGAGCAGCGAATAAGGGATTTAAAGTAGACTTACTACTAACCGGGAATCCTAGAAACTGATGTGCTTAACCACTTCCAATTCAAGATGGGGATGCTTGAATTTTCAGTTATGCCAATTGGGTTGACTAATGTATTAGTAGCAATTATTGCATTAATGCATCAAGGTTTAAATCGTAATAGGATTAATTTGTGATGGCATTTATTGATGATGTATTGATATACCCTAAAGTTTGAGAAGATCATGAAAAATTACCCGATGGTAGTTTTACAAACCCCGAGAGAACGCTAACTTTTGTTAAGTCCAATAAATGTAAGTTCGATCGGAAAAAATAGCCTTTCTAAATTATATAATATCTAAGGAAGAAATTATTGTTAACTCAGCTTAAATGGAAGCTGTTTAAGAGGAAATGACTAGAAAATCCTGCCGAAATTTGGAGTTTTTAGAGGTAGTAGAATATTAGCTTGGTTTGATCAGGGACTTCTAAGGATACGAGACTTGGCAAGTTATTTGAGATTCTAAATGTGAGGAAAAATTTGAAGGTGAAAATCGTTTAACCAGTGCACTTGTGTTGGCTTTACCGAGCGGATGAGGTGATTTTGTGATTTATACAGATGGTTCAAAGGATGGTTTAGAATGTATATTAATAATATATGATGAGGCGATTGTATATGCCTTCTGAAAGTTAAAATCTCTCGGAAGAAAGTAATCAACTCATGATTTGGAGTGAGTTGGAAAATGTAAGTCAATGATTGATCTGATAGGCTTAACCATGAAGGAAATGATATTGTTCTAAGTATGAATTTCGAGGACAAAATTCCTTTCAAGGAGGGGAGGATGTGAGGACCCGAAAATTTTCTTATTTTTATAGAATATTACTGGAATATTTAAATGATTATTCACTCATTTTCTTCGAATTATTTATTTCAACCATTTTAAATGCATTTATATGGAACGACGTCTCTTTATATTTTTAAAGCGTTTTGTTGAAAAATTCACTTTTCGAAAATTTGTTTAGTCCGGAACGACAAGTGCACGTTTTTCTAGGCTATACTTGAATCGGGAGTGTATTAATATTGAAGAATTAAGAACTATCAATAATAGATTAAGAAAGGTTAATGGATGAATTAATACTCAATTCACGTGAGGACTCGTAAAATTATTATTTTTAAAACCCCTAATTTTGGCTCAATTAATTATCTATTTGGATTTTTGCCCGAATATTATTTTCTATCCTTATTAGAGCTAAGTACATGGTTTTATAGTTTCGTTATATTTTTAAAGTATCTCGTTTCAAAAATTATTTTCTTAGAAGCTTGTTTAGTGAAAAAGGGAAAACGTGTTTGAAAACTTTAGCCAATTGGGAGAACAATAAGCTCGAAAATTTGGAGACATGTACAATGGTTCTAAAATAGGTAATTTTAGGTTTAAACACTCAAGTTATAATTAGGGGTGCGATCGTTATAAGAATTTCTTGAAAATTTCACTTTATCGCGCCTAAATTGGAAATACGCGTTTTCACGCGCGCGATTAATTGAGGGACTTTAGACCATTATTTTGGGTCAATTAAGCGTGAATAATATTTATATGAATATAAGTGCATTAGAGGCTTAGTGCACTAGTGAAACAAATGCAAGAGGAATCGAACACGAAACGTGCGCGTACACGCGCGCACGAGAGAGTTGACTTTTGAGGCATTCTTAGCCACATATTCTTAAGCCTCTCACGTAAGCCTCATTATCAGCCAACAACATTCTTCTTCCTCCTCAAAGCTGCCGTCCAACACCAAGAGCAAGAACCAAACTTGCTTCATCAAATTCTACTCCAAAATCTTGCTCAAATCACTACCAAATCCTCTCAAATTTTAACTCTCCTTAGCTTAACATTTGGAGAGTCCATTTAACTACAAAAAGAGGAGCTTTCCACGGTTTCTTGGAGCTTCAAGGAGGGCCGAAATTCTGGTCTTAGGCACACCAAGGAGGTATATAGTGATCTAACACTCTAAACTTGGTTTATAAAAGTTGAATTACACTTATGAGCTTGAATTTTCATATGGGTTGTTGTTGTTGTTGGAAAAATTGGAAGGTGGGCTCTATGAACTCCCACCCTTCGTCTTGATGGTTGATGTGATGGTTAATGATGGGTTTAATGTTGGATTAGTGCTTAAATTAGTGGTTTGTTGGTGGAAAATTGATGGAAACTCATGATGGGTGCAAAGGCCAAATCTGACCATTTTGCCCCTGCTTTGTTCAGCCACTTTAATGCAGAAATTTGAGGATTTAATGGCTTGATTGTGTTGTTTACATGTTGTGGTAGTTGTATAAAAATTTTCATTGAAAAATACTGAGTTTTGGTTGGTCAAATGAATTTATTTCCCAAAACTAGTAATCTGGAAACTGTTCCCGTCATGCCCAGACCAGTGTTTGTATTTCATCCATAACTCCGTCCTCCGATGTCGAAATCAAGTGCTGTCAGTGGCATTTGAAACTAGACACTCCCATCTTTCCAACGGTATAAAATACACGTTCTGGTTCCATGTGTGTGAACCGTACCACTCTTCTGAATTCAGCTGTTCTGTTTCTCTGTTCTGCTGGAATGAAATACAGAAGCTGTGACTTGAAGCTCGATTTCGAGCTAGTTGTGTGCCAAAATTCAGAATGATTTCTTCTGTAAAATTATAGTCCTATGAATGTATTTTCAATACTATCAACCATGCTCAATTCGGAGTTAAATTGAGTGAGTTATGATCAAAATACGGTGACCACCCTGTTCTTGAAAAACCCTGGATTTGGACAGATTTGATGTAAGACTTGTTGTGATCTTACTAAATGAATTTCTTGGTGCTAAACACCTACAAAATGTACCATGTGTGTTCCTTAGACTTTTTTTGCACAAATGAACCATGTTTGGAGGTTTTCCTTAGCCGAATGTTTGGAAACGGAGAGAAATGGAGCTAAAGGCAGTTTTGCCTTAGTAAATTCAAAACTTTGGTTGATTGGTTAACCACCTTTCCGAAGGTATTTTTCCACGAAATTTGATAGAGAGATACCCTTCATATAGGAGTACTATACTACAAACTTTGGTACCAATCCAAATCCGTTTTGACACTTAACTAAAGGTCCGAAGTCGGAAACCCAAATCTGGAAATTGTTCAACAGTCTTGAATTTTTCCCAATTTTGAGCTACCATATCTTGGTGCTCGAAACTCCGATCCTTGATCCACTTTTTCTGTTGTAAACCTTACTTGCAACTCTAATTTAGTTACAAATTTCTGAGGCTAGCTCGTAACGTGTGAATTTTGCCGAATTTCCAAAGTTAGCGAAAAACCAACCCTTGCTCAATCCTGAGTGTTCTGGAACAGCAACTTTAAACCCATTTTTGAATACCTTCCACTTAGATTCATAGAAAAGTATCTTCTAAGAACTTTTAGTACTTTCCATGAGGTTTCCAACGGAAAAAAGGTTTCCAATTTTAGACTTGTATCGAGTGAGATACGATTTTTCAAAAATCCATATCAAAATTGAAATTTTCCAACTTTCAAGGAAATAGAGATTTCCAAGAACTCTTTATTCTTTCGAAATTATGGAAACATTTTAACCTCGATTTCCAAGATAAAAACCCAAATGCTCCTGTACTTTAAGAAACTCTAATTGAAACTCGATTTACGAGTAATTGAGGTTCGATTTTGTGAAATTTCCTTAGATTGTACTAGTGTACAATCTTCCTTGATAATTGGGATATATGAATGATAATACATTATTATTTGCTCAGGCGCACACGAGAACCTTCAAGAGTATCCTACCGTGCACACTTGAACTTTCAGAAAATATTTCTTCTTGATTTGCTCGGTGAGTGTCAAGTGTGCGTTACTTGAACTCCTGTGAATTCGATACGTGATTACTTGTTATTGATACTTGAGATTTTGGAAAATGGAGTCGAGTGTGTACTTTATCGCACTCGTTCTCATTTGAAATGATTTAACTCATGCTCAAATTGCTTGAATATATCGATTGCGTGTATACATCGATTGCTTGTACGTATCAATGCTTGATACATGATATGGTATGCTATGGTTGCATACATCGTTGGAGTGAATCTCCTCGACACACAATTGCACATGGGGACGCCCACATCTCATTAGCCGACCTTGGACTCGAACCGGCATGAGCTTGGTCGGGAACCTTGGCGAGTTATGAGATATATAAGGTTAACCTAATGAGAGGTCTTGCTTGGCATACTCGAGTAGTATCGCCACAAACAAATGACAGGCGGGCCCGATACTGGGGTATGTAAGGTGAAAGGGGACAAGTTAAGTGGAGTTCTACGGATAAAACTTACCCGATTGACAGAGTGTCAATTCGTGGAGGTTATTGATCGTGCAAGTGGAATATAGCTCTTGAGAGCTCCTATATCCTTGAATTATTTCTGTTTACTTTTCCGGTGAATTGTTATTTATCGAACCTTTATTGCTCGATTTGTATACTTGGCTTGCTATTTGAACAATGTGTTCTTGGCCTCACGAGCGTTTTGCTCACCCTGTAGATTTGCTTTCTTTAACAGGATTGAACCCGGAGAAGTGTTGGAGAAACCCTCCTAATGTACTTTTGTCTTAGGGTTTCCATTATATTTTGGCTATGCCCTGGGTTTTGGATTGTACTTTTGGAATTGAAATGTAATATTTGGGTATGATGTATAATTGGGATTTAAGTTGTATTTTGAACATCCGATGTACGGGTTGGATAATAGATGACTATTGTTAAGTTGAACGCTTCTGCATTATTTGTATTTATGTTATTCTTCTTGTGACGTTTAGATTAGTAATAAGCTCGAATGGAATTGCTTGAGTCCTGGCGAGAGTTGGGCAGGCGTCCTGCGGATACCCTTTGGTTCGCCTTAGGGAGAAGTGGGGCGTCACAACGTGTGTTATGTCAAGATGCAAGAATCATTACAAATAATTTCAAACATATCCTCATTGAAGATTCCTATTAAGAGCTGCCAAAACTAAGGAGATGGCATTTACTTCTTGCAATTTTGTTAGCATTTATGGCCTCCTCCAATAGTGTTAACATCTCACAACCTGCTTCCAGACACCTTCAAAATTGAAATTTTCAAAAGGTGGGAAGAACGTTACAAACACTTTGAAACACATCCTCATTGAAGATTCGTATTAAGAGCTGCCAAAACTAAGGAGATGGCATTTACTTCTTGCAATTTTGTTAGCATTTGTGGCCTCCTCCGATAGTGTTAACATCTCACAACTTGCTTTCGGACAGCTCCAAAATTGAAAATCTCAAAAGGTGGAAAGAACGTGTGTGTGATGTCACTATGCAAGAATCATTACAAACACTTTCAAACACATCCTCATTGAAGATTCCTATTAAGAGCTGTCAAAACTAAAGAGATGGTTCTCAAAATTAACTGGGTACAATGCAACAATAAGAGGTACGCCAATAAATCTCAGAATTACAAGTCCAATAATTCCAACTTAAAGAAAAAGAAAGGCAATTGTTTGTGAAAAACCAGGACACCATGGTACTTAGTATAGGCACAAAAAGAAAGGTGATAATATATAATTGTTGCAGTCATCTCTCAAGACAACATTGCAGCCAACAGGGGAAGAGGTGGTCTAACTTGGTATAAAGCAACAATAAGAGGCACGCTAATAAGTTCCATAATTACAAGCCCAATAATTCCAACTTTAAGAAGAAGAAAGGCAATTGTTTGTGAAAAATCAGAACATCATGTTGCTCAATATAGGTATAAAAAGAAAGGTGACAAAGCAAATGCCATTCATCCTAAGGTTAATTTAGCGAAAGGGGATGATATAATTGCTACAGTCATCTTTCAAGACAACATTGTACCCAATAGAGGATGATGAAGAGGTGGTCTACCTTGAGGACTCATGAACTGCTAAAGTTTTGGGTAAGGGCAAAGTGCTCTTGAAACTCACTTCAGAAAAAAATTTGGCCTTCAATGATATGATGCATTTGCCGAATGTTCGGGCAAATATGGTTTTTGTAGCATTGCTAGAAAAAGTTGAGGTGAAAGTGTCATTTGAATCTAACAAGATTGTAATGGCAAAAAATAATGCATTTGTGGGTAAAGGCTATTGTAATAAGGGATTCTTTGTGCTTAATATTTCAATTGTGATCAATGAAAATGTTCTTCTACTTATATTGCTGATTCAATTTCTTTATGGCATGCCAGATTAGGACATGTTAATATTAGTTATATCAAGAAAATGCAAGCATGTGACCAAATTTTTGGTATTAGTAAAAACATGGATACATGTGAAATATGTACAGAAACTAAAATAACAAAGAAAAGTTGTGTATCTCTCTAAAGAAAAATTGAATTATTAAATTTAATTTATACACATTTAGGTGATTTAAAACAAACAATGACTAGAGGTGGTAAAAGATATTATGTTACTTTTATATATAAAAATTCTAGATATACCAAATTGTATTTACTTAGAGATAAGGATGATACTCATAATGTCTTTTTATCTTATAAGTCTGAAGTAGAAAATCAACTTAATAAAAAACTAAAAAGAATTAGATCTGATAGAGGGGGTGAATACTTAGTTTTAGATAAGTTATGTGAACATGAAGGCATAATACATGAACTAATACCTTCTTATTCACCAGAATCTAATGGAATAATTGAAAAGGAAAAATGACACTAAAAGAAATAATGAATTCTATGTTATTAGTTTTCATACTCTTGATAATTTGTGGGGAGAAGTTATATTATCTTCATGTCGCCTACAAAATAGAATTCCACATAAAAAAACTGGTAAAACCTTATAAGTTATGAAAAAATTATAAACCAAATTTAAAATATTTAAAAGAATGGGGTGTCTTGCTAAAGTGTTATTACCTGAATCTAAGAAAAGAAAATTAGGTTCTAAATTTCTGATTGTATGTTTATTGGATATGCTAAACATAGTGCTGCATGTAGGTTTCTTGTTTTAGGAAATGATGTGCTTGATTAAAATACAATTATTGAGATAAAGAATGCTGAGTTCTTTGAACATATTAATTCACTGTCTAATAAATTTTCTCATGCACTTGTTGAAATAAAATGGAGAAATAACCTCTAATGAGGAATTGAGAAGGAGTAAAAGGTCGAGAAAAGAATTTTCTTATGGAAATAAATTTCAAACTTTTTTTGTCGATAATGATCATTTAACTTATTTTGATGCCATCTCTTCTCTTGATTCCAAGTTTTTTGAAAGAAATAATTAACTCTGAAATTGATTCTATTATGAAAAACAAAACCTAGACTTTGATAGATTTACCTCCTGGTGCAAAACTTATTGGTTGCAAATAAATTTTTAAAAAAAAATATAATTCTGATGGCTCTATAAAAAAATACAAAACTCGTTTAGTAGCAAAAGAATTTTCTCAAAAACAAAATATTGACTATTTTGACGCATTTGCACTAGTAACAAGAATTTCTTCTATTTGTGTGTTATTTGCTTTAGGTTCTATGCATAAACTAGTTGTTCATCAAATAGATGTCAAAACAACCTTGTTAAATCGTGATTTAGAAGAAAAAATTTATATGTTTCAACTTGAGGGATGTGTTGTATTTGGACAAGAAAATAAGGTGTGTAAATTAATTAAATCTCTTTATGACCTAAAATAAACTCCTAACTAGTGGCATGAGAAATTTGATCAAATATTGATAAAAAAAATAGATTCTCATCTATAGAAGTGGATAAATGTGTGTATGTCAAAATTATAAATGATCAATATGTGATAATTAGTTTGTACGTGGATGACATGCTTATATTTTGTACAAGTCTAGATATTGTTAATAATACTAAATATTTTCTGTTTTCTAATTTTGATATGAAAGATTTGGGTGAATCTAAAATGATATTGGGTGTTAAAATTATAAAGAGAGATGATGGTATAATGTTGTCACAAGAACATTATACAGAGAGATTTCTTAAGAAGTTTGAAAATTATGACATGGCACTTGTAAGCACTCCTTATGATGCTAACACTTAATTAAAGGAAAATAATGGTGATCTAGTTGTTCAGCATAGATATGCTCAGATTATTTGGAGTCTGATGCATTTGATGAATTTTACATGGCCTAATATAGCTTATATTGTGTGCAGACTAAATAGATATACTCACAATTCCAATAGTAAGTATTGGTTTGCATTAATCAGACTAATGAAATATTTGAAAGGTACCATGAATTATGGTATCTTGTATTGTGGATTTTTCACTGTATTAGAAGGGTGCAGTGATGCTAATTAGATCTCTGATTCAAATGAGACAAAATTCACTAGTGGTTATGTGTTCACTCTTGGTGGTGGTGTAGTAGTATGGAAGTTAGCAAGGCAAACAATCATTGTTAGGTCAACTATAGAGTCAGAGTTTATAACTCTGGTGTTGATTGGTTCTAAGGCTAAGAAATTTCTTAGCTAATATTCTTCCAACTAAGGATCTATAGCCTCCTGTGTCCATACACTATGATTGTCAAGTAACAATTGCTATTGTCAAAAATAAATCTTATAATTATTGTAAAAGTCAACACATGAGACTGAGACATGATATCATAAAGTAGCTACTTAGAGATGGGATTATTTCTATTGATTTTGTGAAGTCAGAGTTAAACTTGGCCGATTCTCTGACTAAATTTGTTGGAAGAAAATTAATTCTTCAAACTATAAGGAAAATTGCACTAAGGCTTGTCAATAGAGACAGTAACCTAACCTATGTGATTGATGATCCTATGAAATAGGTTCATATGGGTAATAACAAGCCAATATTGACTGTAAAACACTTCAAATTTAAGTCCCACCAGAGATAAGTGCTTTGACTGCTAGTAATTGTGAGGTTGAATTTCAAACTCTTAATGAATTCATATCTCTTTAGGGAAGTGTATTTAAAGTAGTATACACTTGATGAATTCACCTATATGAGAGTGGAGTGTAGCCACTTCTATAAGATTCTTTGGCCGAGTCTTTAGAGCTCACATGAATAACCAGGCAGGCGTACGGCCTAAAAGCGCAAAATTGCATTAACAGCAAATTGTGGTTTGCAATGTGATTGATAAAATCTCGGTCATACATCAAGAGCAATTAGTTCATAGAAATTCATATTTCACCAATAATTCTGTACGTCATGTTTTGTCAATCTAAGTTTGGTTCAAAGTTCAAAGACCAAACTAATTACATTTCACCCAAATAAATCCAGCAGATTATTATCTTTTGTCTAAACTCTTTTGAAATAGGAAGGAAATTGTTGTAAATAAATGAGTATTTCAAAGGATTTTATCCCACATTGAAAAATCAAAGAGACTTTTCATCATTTTATAATGTTTAGTTTCTTATGGGGTTTATGTTAAATTAGTAACTAGTGTGGGCTTGTGCACATGAGAGGGAAGTTGAGTTGGACCAATTCAATACAAACTAATGGATTTTCGCCCCCCTTGCGCATGGGTTAAACGCGACCCAAGATAATTTTACTGCTGTTATATTTTGCAAGAAGTAAAAAATTATTTTTGCTTTTTACGTTACTAATCCAGATAGAGTTTGACTCTTTCCACCAAGAAGATAAAATGATCTTATCTCTTATTGTTCATTTGTACAAACTGATGGATTTGCACCCCCCCCCCGCATGTGTGTTAAACACGATCCAAGATAGTTTTACTGCTACAAGAAGTCAAAAATTATTTTTACTTTTTACGTTACAAATTGGATAGAGTTTGACTCTTTCTACCAGGAAGATAAGATGATCTTATCTCTTAATGTTCCTTTCTAGTTACTCAGGCACAACATTCTTTTGTTAACGTTCATTCTATTACACAAAGTCAGGCACACATTTTTTTGTTACAGAAATTTCTTTACTCCTCTCTGCTGGATTTACTGATACAGATTGCTTATGAAGTTTAATTTTCATTTTTGATAGGGTGCAAATTTTGTTGGGCAGAAGAATTTTTCTTATAAGATATGCTCACATTTTACGTCTAGCGTCCAGCTCTGTTTCAATCATGTTGTGTCTTGAATGAATGGTTTAGTTTATTAGTTATTTGTCGTTTGTTTTACTCATTGTTCCAACTGATTGTATAAATTGGTTCAAGCAATGTTAGTTGGTTGATTAGTGTTGATTTAAATTAGTTGAATCGTTATTTTTAGAAGAATAAAAAGGCTAGGTCATGTTGATCATAGTTGAGGCTTAAGCTGAGTTAGGGATAAGTTTAGTTAAGTGAAATTTTAAACCAGTTAGGAGTTTTAAATATTTGTAAGGTTATATATAACCTTCAAGTGCTAAACATTTAAAGATAAAGACATTACGTGAATTTTGAGAATTTCTTTCTTGTTCTTTGGAAATGTCTCTTAATACAAAGTGAGTATGTCTTCTTTGTTCAAGTTTTTGGCTTATCAATCAACGACCATGGTTCGTTGTGGCGCCTTACTACCCTTATACCAAGATTCATTAACCACGTGATTAATGGATTGAGATTTTTCTATCATTCTGTATCCATAACCTGTTCAAAATAGATTGTTCCGTTGCCTGATCAACTTGGTTCTTCAAGACAGATTCTTACTGGATCGAGTTCACATCAGTTGGTATTAGAGTTTTAGCTCTTGATATAGGTTGTTTAGGTTAATATTCTTTTCTTTCATGTTTTCCTTTTTGTTCTTCTACCAAACCCTATCTTAGTCAAAAAAAAATTTTTTTGTTATCGCCTATTAGGGTTTGATATCATTGTAGGTTCTTGTTTCATCTTTAGTCTTGTTTCTTGTTATAATCTATCCATACCTTTTGTTGTTGTCTCCTTGTGTTCCTAGTCCAGAATTTTGTGTTTATTTGTGTTGTTTCTCTGTGAAATTGTTTCAAAAAATTGATAAAAATAATCACAACCGCTAAGGTTACTTTTAGTTCATTGCCTCTTCATTGCTGTTTCTTATGTTGTTTTGATTGCAATCTATCTAGAAATTTCAGTTGTTATTTTCATTGATTTTTGTCCAGATTATTGATACAGAAGACAGAAAAGGACCAAATTTCCTTATCAGAAGGGGTGGAAATGGAGAACACCCCTTGGTGATGAAAGGAAGACTTTTTATTGATGATCAAAATTGAGAGAGAGAATTTGGAAAAAATGAAATGATCCAAACATCAGCTGCCTATCTTCTTCAGCTCCTGTCCTTTTATGCATGTAGAGAGGCGGTGGAAGGAGAGTTAGTTATAACTACTCCACCGCCTTTCCATATTCGTGCCATGCATGTGACCTGTACGTAACTAATTTCCTACCCATGCATAGCAGTTACTATTTCTGTTTGGCAGTTACAAGAAATCAAACAAGAAAAACAATTACAGAAGGAATGCAAGTCTACTTATTACAAGAATGCCCCTAGTGATTATCTGTGTATGTAACAATTATAGAGTCAATTTGTGTCATTTTGGTCTTGAAACAATCCAGGAAAATTTTTAAAAAAAATTCAGCCGTTAGGTTTCTCTAGTCACAACCAAATTAGGGTTTCATTCTTTGTTTGCTGTCCAAATTAATTCGTGTTGTTTGCATTTGTTTCTTGTTCCAGAAACTCATGTTATTCATGTTTCTTGACTATAGTTAAGGTTTCAAGTTTTTACAAGAGAATTCAGCCTTGGCTTTTGATCAACAAAAGAAAAAAATTTCTCTAGTGATAACTTCTTTAAGGAACTTGAAGTGGTCCTAGGGTTCTTGATTGTTCGTTTGTGATTCTGGAAATTATGATCAAAGTAGGCTAACCTTGTAAAATTTCTTGGAACCTGAGCCAAAAATCCAGAATTTCTTGAAGTTCTTGATTGTTTGAAACACAATCTTAAGGTTCTTGAAGTTTTAGTCTCGATTCTTGAAACTTTGTTCAACCGTAAAGCTGCCTTTCTTTGAACCGTGGAATCTTGAGCTGTTTGGGGGGGAAAACACTTCAAGTTTTGTTGTTTCTTGAATTCTAGAAATTACCTTTTTGAATTCTTGAAAGAATCTTGAATTTTTCTGGGATTTGGGATTGAGTCTTGTGTGAAACAAAGCTACAAACAAAATTCCAGCCACTAAGTTCTTGTTTCATCAAAGTCTTGGCTGAAGTTGTTGACCAGAATTTGATTAATAAACTTGCTGTCACAACCACGAATTTGATCCTTTAAAGTGTCTAGAAACACACCTGATTTGTGTTTTTGAAAGCTTACAAGTTGGCTGAAAATTAAAACCACAAACAGCTGCAATTAACATTACAAGCCCCACTCGGATTGTGAGTTTTCACATCCAACAACTTGCAGTTAATTGTTGCTGGAAATTTCATGAATTCAGGCCTGATTTTGATCCACATGGTGTCCAGAAATTGAGCCTTATTGGTGCCATTACAGGTCATAAGTCAACCGAGCAATAAAATAACAAAATAGTTGCCTTGATCAATCCAAATTCCACTCGGATTACCAGTTGACTACAACCGACAGCTCTTTTGCCCATTTCTCCTTGGGAAACTTGTGAAACCAGCTGTGAAATCCTTAAACTATTGGGAAAAGGGGATAGAACCAGACTTGTTTCAAGATAAATCACTCCAAAATAAATTTCAGATTCCAACAGTCATATCAACAAAATCAAGAAGCTGCAATCGTGTCACTTGGTCCAACAGTCTTGCATCAAGTCTTTAGTATTTTTTTCTTTGTGTCATTATTTTTATTTCTTTTTTCCAGTAATTTCCAATCCAAATTCAATTTTCCAGATTACATAAGTCGCAAGCAGTCACAACTAGAGTAGGTTAACTTCGTTTCTAATAGTTCTTGCGTCAAGTTGTTTTCGAGTTGTTAGGCTGATAAAATCTACTATTCTTAGTTAGTTTCGGTCACCAATCCTTGTCTATAAGTCACAAAAATAGCCAATTTTCAAACCATAGCTAGAAGACAACCTCTTATAAGGCATGGTCATGTCAACATAGTCATTTGACACCCAAGTGAACCACCACAACTTGAGTTGGTCTTTGGTATTAAGTTAGTTGATATTCTTGATGAAAGATTCTAATTTCAAGTGGGATAACCCGAGGCCTTGAGAGCTATTTAGTGAGAATACTAGAATGATCATACTTGAGTGATACACGAGTAACGAGTGTATATACGTGAACTTGTGTGTTGCGAGGAATTTCTTTCTTTGCTAACCATTTTTGTAGGTCACGTAATCATGCTTAGTGGTGTTGCATCTTATTCATATAATCAAAAACTCTTGGAGAATGAGCCTCTCAAGAAGAGGGGTTTCAAGCAATCTACTTCCAAGCACACTAGTTCCAAACAGTCTAGTTCCAAGCATTCACAACATGAGCTTCATTCACTTTGGGAGGAAATGGATCGTTATTGTGCTTTGTGGGCATATGAAAGATATAAACGTACTTGTGATTAGTATTAGGAGGAGCAAAGGAGTTTGCATCGAGCATCTAAGCAGAGTTGACCCTCAATCAAACGAGATTCATCTAAGGAGTATCGTGACAATCGAGTCATAGAGCCTAAGAAATCTCGAATTGAGTCAAAACTGAGTGAACCAAAGGATGACTTCCAAAGTTGGACTAAAGAATTGGTTGATTCTATAATGAAAGAGATTAGACAAGTGTTGAATTCATTCTTCGAGCAAAATAACCATGATTTAGCATATGGTAATAAAGGAGATGTTCATTCTAGGCCACCATTGATTGAAGTCTATGAATGCTACCAATGAATATGAGCTTGAAAACCTTGATGTTCCATTTACACTAGTTAGTTGTCATGAGCTAGTTAAGAAGGAATTATGTGAGAATGAGCTAAAAAAAAAAGAATGAAAAATTAAGTGAGATGAGTGAACAATAGGCCAAAAGGAATAGGGTGGAAAAAGGCAAAAATGATTTGGCCTTGGTCAAAAGTAAAGAGAGAAAATTGACCATGTTTGCACAAGCTGAGAGTGTGAGAGTTTTGTCTTCTAACAGGTTAACATGTGTTTTGTTTAGTATTTCTTCTTTTGTGCAGGCTAAGCAAGGGGAAATTGAGTTGATCATTGCATGTTCTATTCCTAAATCCATTGGAGAATTTCATAGCTTCCATGGAAGTGGTCTTCTAGGAGTTAAGTCTATTTGCTATTAATTCATGGAATTGGTTGAGTTCAAATCTATCCACACCAATAGCAAGTTCTTTCAAGCTCATCTTGAAAGGAAAATTCCAGATTTTGACTCTCGTTCTTTGACTTTGGGTTGTAAAGCTGTCCAATCGTTTCCAAATTTATCTTGTGCAATGCAACCAGATTTCATGCTTGTTGTAGCCGAATTTGATGTCCCAAAACCAGCAGCAGTCCACGATTTATTCAATTTCCATTCATCCATTGAATTGGGTCATTCATTGCCCTTAACTTCTTCATTGTCGTATGAGTGTGTGTGTGAAGTTATTGCTGCCAATTCTTTCATGTTGTTGTTAACAAGAGCTCAAATTGATGCACCAATTGAGGTCGTGAGTATCTATCACTTGTGCAAATGACATGCGATTTGGCTAGCTTTTCTCAAGCTGCTTACGATGTTTTTGATGTCCAAGGACAAATCTTTTCAAGAGGAAAGAAATGATATGGATCGCTTTGTGAAGTTTAGTTTTCTTTTTTGATGGGGTGCAAATTTTGTTGGGCAGAAAAGTTTTTCCTTATAAGACATGCCTACGTCTTACGTACATCGTCCAGTTCAGTTTCAATCACATTGTGTATTGGGTGAATGGTCTAGTTTATTAGTTATTTGTCATTTGTTTTACTCATTGCTCCAGTCAATTGCATAAATTGGTTCAAGCAATGTTAGTTGGTTAATTAGTGTTGGTTTAAAGTAGTTGAGTCGTTATTTTTAAAAGAATAAAAAGGCTGGGTCATGTTGATCATAGTTGAACCTTAAGTCGAGTTAGGGGTAAGTTTAATTAGGTGAAGTTCTAGTCTAGTTAGGAGTTTTGAATCTTTGTAAAGGCTATATATAAGCTTCAAGTGGCAAACGTTTAAAGAAGAAGACATTACATGAATTTTGAGAGTTTCTCTTTCTTGTTCTTATCAATCAACGACCATGGTTGGTTGTGGCACCCTACTACCTTTATACCAAGATTTGTGAACGTGATTAACGGGTTGAGGTTTTTCCAACATTCTGTATCCATAATCTGTTCAAAATAGATCATTCCACTGCGTAAGCAATTTGTTTCTTCAAGAACGGGAGTTTGGAGATTCGATTTCGAATCACTTACACAACATTTGCTAGTTCTGATCCTTCTTTTTTATAACAAGAAGGCTTGTTTAATCCTGGGGAAAAATTTTAATTTGCTGAAATAGTTTCTTAGGACAGTGCTATTAAACACGACTCAAGCTTTCTCATCTGCAATTTTGTTAGTGTAGACACCAAAATTCGTTTCATTATTTATTTATTATTATTATTACTTATTTATCCATTTATTCCTTTTCATTTCATGATATTTTTATTTTTTTTAATTTTTTAAAGAAAATCATTTTCAATTCTTTTTTTTTAAAGAAAATTAGACAGAAAAGAAAAAGAAAGGCAGAAAAAAAAGAGAAGAAAAAAAAAAGAAACAAGAATCAGTTTTTGTGAAAAAAAAAGATCCACATCTAAACAGGAAGCAGGAAGCTAGTATAGGAGCTGGAAATTTTTTGGAGTAATTTTAGTTCATTTTTGCTCCCATTTTCGTTACCTTACACATCTAAACAAGTACAAGGGAGCTAACTCCATCTTGGGACACCTGGAAACTTGATCTAATGGCGTTAAATAAGCCACAAAAAATTCAGGTTCATCTCCTCCATTGCTCTTAGGGTTTGGAGAGAGGTTTTGTTCCATATAAATGCATAAAAATGCAGCATTAAGAGAGAGATTGAGAGGGGGAGGTGGCGGACAAAGAAAAAAAGAGAAAAAAGAGAGAAAAGAAGAAAAAAGCAGAGAGCGAAAGAGGAAGAAAAAGTGCAGAAATTTTTCTAGAAAAAACTTGATCTAGAGTTGAGCCTCTGGACTATTTCGTGAACAAAATCCCAACCCAACATTTGTCTTTTAGAGAATTTCTTTATTTCTGAATTATCTACGATAATACAGGGACAAATGTCATTCACACAACTTTCAAGGGAAATGCCTCTAAGATCATCGAATCTGGGCTCAAAGTCGCAGGTTTATCCACACGGGATCTTCAGTGCCACTTTTCCAGTGATAATTCAGTGTCACTTCTATATTTATGCCAAGTGTCCTGTTTATTTAATTTGTCATGTGCTATTTATTTAAATTTCTTCTACTATCACGTGATAAGTGAGATTGACACTGGATTTGACACAGAATAGTGACATAGAGGATCCCAACTGAGGTTTATCAGCTCTTGAACAACTTCTGCAGCAAAGGAACTAAGTTCCCACCTACGATTTTCTCTTTTCCATGAAGTTCAAAGCGGTGTTTTTGCTTCTTAAATCATTAAAGGTATGGTATTTCATCTTTTCCAGCCTTATCTAAGCTTATATTCACATCAAACTTGTCAAAAATTCTTGCCGAACTTGTTTTCCTATTTTCTTTTTTTTCTGCTATTTTTTTGCTTATTTCATAGCATTTAGATCTGATTTTCTTGTTAGGATTGCATTGAACTTTGCCTATGGATCTTGGGTCTCATGGGTTTGTGTTTTTGGGTCCGAATTCTTGGTTTTTCGCTTGATAATGTTGCTGAGTTTCGATGAACTAAAAAGAGAAGAAAGTTGCGAAAGAAAGTTATAGAGAAGCAAAGCTTTCTTCGAACCGCATGCATGGAATTTTCAAAAAATTGCACTTAGACCCTTAATTTTTACATAATTGCACAACGACCCAGAAACTCCTGCATTTGAATCATTTTTCCCCCTGTTAAGTTTAATCCTCTTTTGCATGCTTAAATGTGTCTTTTAAGCAAACTATTTTTGGGTTATAGGACATAATTGGCTCTTAATTTTTTTAGGTGATTCAATGGTTTGTTGGGTTTAGTAAAATAAGATGAGAATTGGATTTGGGTTATTTTGTTTGGGTTTTTGGAAGTGTGTTTTAGTTATTTTTTATTGGATTTTAACTTGGGTTTGAAAACCAAAGCCCATTCATTTTTGGTTGGGTCTGCTTAATAAAAATGATGGGCTAGCCCGTCTCTTTTCCCTAGGGGCTTTAGTTGGGCCAAATGGTAAAATGGCCTTCCCTAGGGGCTTTAGTTGGGCCAAATGGCCTTCTGCCCAAGGAAATGGTAAAAATGGCCCGATGGCCTGGTTTCTCAAGAAATTAGATCAACAATTGCAATCTGCTCCCTAGACTTTTGAGTAATTATATTATAGCCTTACGATAGTTGATTTTCTTTCAATTAGGTTCCATTTTAATTGCAATTTGGTCTCTAAATTTTATTTTTCTTTGATTTTGACCTCTAATTTTTATAATAATATAATGTGACCCCAAAAACTTTCTTAAATTTTGCAATTAGGTTCCTAGAAGTTTTGATTTCTTAAATATAAGTTGTTTATTTTCTTTAATTGTTAATTATACTTCATTTAAATGCTTTAATTGATAGATTTTAAGGTTATTTCCTTTTTTATAATTTATTTGTTCATTAAATTGGTGTCTTGATCATTTTGTTGATTTTGGATTATGAATAGGACAAATTCAACCTCATTTAACCACTACTTCAGGGGAGGTGTCTTCTTTTATTATTTTAAATCCTCTTATGTGCTCCTATGTGTTTTTTTATGTGTAATTGCATGTTTTAAGTGCATTTTCTTTTAATTACTCATTTTATTCATTTTAAGTTTCATTTATTTTATTTAATTTTGATGATTATTTGAATGACATTTAAATGCCAAATTATAATCGATAGATGCTCAAGACATGTATTTAGCTAGGCTATGTAATAAATAGGTTTTAATTTTGCCAAAAATTTAATTAGTTAGATTAATGTAATAGTTAGATTATTATTTTTAAAAAATTTTCCCTTAGATTATAGTTAAGACCCCCAATGTAATAGTTAGGCTTTTATTTGCGTTTATTTGCTTGTGTGCTTGCATGTTTATTCACTTTCACTAGGGTTTTGCATCTAGAAATTATACTTATTTGTTATGTGCTTTTATGTGCATTATGTGTTTACTAACTTTAATTATGCTTTATATGATTTATTTAGTTATAATAAATGCATGACGTCACTACACTAATCCAACGCTAGTTGTGGCCTTTCCTCCTGACTTCTCACTAGTCTAACGTTAGTGAAAACTTATAAAAATGGGTTAGTCCAATGCTAGACCCTTTAGACCGTCTCGCGATAGAATCACATTTTTTATGTGACATTCATCGCATTTTGTACATATTTTTCATTTTTAAGATATTTTCTCACATTGCATGATATTTCCTATATATGTTACCTCCCTTATTCTATGTGCGTGAAACATGACATTTAGACTTGCATTTTATTTAGGAAGTTAGAAGTAGGTTAGTTCATCCGCTCGATTAGGTTAGAGGAGTCACCTTTTAAATATAGGAAATTGACGAGTGTGTCTTCTTAATTTTAGCACGCTCGTATCCCCTCTTTGAGAAGGAAAATTTAAATTATGAATTTAGCATCGCGTACCCGTTATGTTGCATCCCTCTTTTCTAGGTCACGTATTTTTATCTATATATATTATAATTCCTTTTTGTAAAAATCTCATCTTTTGCATTCTTCGTGACCTCTATAAAAAATTATTTTGGGCATCACAATTAATGTGATTTGCACCAATTAAACTATTGAAGAGATATTTTGAGCCTCTCGATATCCTTTAGGTCTAGATTTGTATCCGTGTAGAAACATCCAAATGTGATAAGTTTTATAAGTTAGATTAAGAAAATTTTCGACTAACTCTCGCAACTAGCCTTGGTTAGATTGAAAGGGTGCCATAGATTGGATTCTATCAAATCTTTATCTTCCCTTTCTTCAACTGTGACTGCCGAACTCTTTTATCTTGTTTTAAAAAATCTGAAGTCGTCTAAAAAGGGTTTTATTTATTTATTTTTATCAACAATACATTTTTAGGTGATTTGGTACACCTAAACTCAATAACAAGTGGCGACTCTTATTTTTTTCTTAAAAATCCTTTTTAGACTATTATTTTGAGCCCAAATCGTCGCACTTTTTAAATCCCATTTTAGACCCTCTTTTTCTTTATTTTTTTCTAAAATCAAAAGCCAATTTTCAAATAAAAATTAATCAAAAACTCATTTTTTCTATTAATCAATAAATACATTTTTTCAGACTTATCATTTTATTTCAAAAATGGGGCGCAACAGTTAGCATAGCATTGTTCGGATTATTTTTACAACATTATTTACTAGTTGTTGCCCACTTGATGACATTCTAATTTAAGTGATTAGACAATCTTCGGCAAAAGGTCAATAGAAGATAAATGAATCTTGCATCAATTTGCAATTTTGCTAACTCTAACAGCAAGTAGCGATTTAACAAAATTGTACTTCATAGAGATGGCAATTAGGGCGGGTACCCCGGGGCTGATAGGGCGAGGGATGGGGCAGAGTGGGGGGGGCATTACCCCTTCAATTAAAAATTGATGTGGGAGTTCCATCCCCCATCCCACCACTCGTTAAAAAAAGTTAATATTTATATATATAAATAAATAATATTTAATTTATTTAGCTATAAATTTATAATAGTTATATTATTAATTATAAGTATTATATAATGTATATTAGTATATATAATATAATTAATATTATCAATTATATATGTATACTAATAGAAATTGTTAATTAGTTATGCTAATTGACAGGTTGTCGAGCCTGTACAATAATAAATATCTATTCGAGAAAAATATAAATTTTGTATATAGCGGTGAGCAGGATCGAATCCATAGGAATTGGGGATAATTCGTTTCTTTCCGAATCCGAAGTATGGGGGGGTTTTTTTGGCAAATATAAAATAACTAATTAACCAACTAATAATACAACTAATAGAAATAAACAAGAATTAATCAATAACTAATACGACTCTAGCCAAAGGTGCAACTTTGCAGACACGGTCCATTCAACTGATCATTGATGCAAAGATAATTCAATTACTCATTAATAGATTGGTTATAGTTGTCATACACGCAATAAACAACCAGTCTTTCCTTACTTTTTCGATAGTTAAGGTACGACCATTAATTATTTCCCTAACCAAGAAATAACCCTAGGTACAATCATAGGATTTAATTTCTCGATTGCAATAATAATTAAAAAAATCCAACCCTATCTAACAAACACGCTACTAGAGTTCATTTAAATTGGATCATACGTTTCTCTAATATGAAACCAATCACGCTAGTCGCCACTGGTATTAATCAATTGAACAATTACGGATTCAATCAATTAATCTGGCAATAGATTATTAGGTTAATTCGAATATCGGACCCTTGACATTTAAATAACATAACAAGCATAAGAAGTTAAATAAAAAAACGTACAAATACCAATGAATAAAAGAATAAGTAAAATAATTCGATCTCACTGATATTTGGAACCTAGTTCTCAAATTGATTTTCGACTAGAAAACGGAGATTTAGTTCTTTATTAGTGAGAAAATCGCCAACGCCATGCTATGGGAAAGAGCCAAAATCTTCAGCTCCTTCCAAGAGCTCCCCATATATATGTGTGTAGCCCCGACTGACTCTTTCTTTTCTTCCCTAATAAGTAGTAATCAAACGGGAGCCATCCTTTCCTTTTCCTATTTTCTAGTTTCCAAAATACATTGAACTTCCTAATTTTCCTAAAAGAAGATATTTCCTAATAATCTAAGATGCTTCCCAACTATATTTGGAAACATGCTTCGTAAGTCTTCGGCTTAAATTAGGAAATTGCCATGTATGAATCCTGTCTTCTCTAGACTTGATAGTAATTCTTGGAAAATTCCCCCTTTTATCACGTTTTGCCCATTTTCCTACAATTGGCACCATTAACCAAATATAAGTAGAATCAATCAATTAAAATAATATTTGGCTAAAATCAAGGGGAAAAAATTATAAATTTAGCAACAAATTATGACCTATCAATTTCCCCCACACCTAAACCATGCTTGTCCTCAAGCATGAGAACACAAATCAAGCAATCAAATTTAAACAATGGCTATTACTCGAATCACCTATTGCCAAGATACAATTAAAACATATGTCAAATATTAGTGGCAATTTTCAAGAAATATCTCTCCAGTTCGCTTTCAAGATCAAGGACTCTTTCAATTTATGACTAACTAATCTAAGAATATAAAATATTCAACCAGCATCCATAAGCAAATGGTTCGACTATTAAGCAAAATCTCAACATTAAAATTCATGGATCAGCGGGCTGATAATTCATTCAAATACTTTCACATTTTTCACTATTAGCACTTTCTTTTTCTAAAATATCCCCACACTTGATTGATTTTTTTTTTTCAGGGGGAATGCTTAGTCTTTAACCATTTAAACGTTTTGATGCGAACTCCGACATTTGCCAAATGAAGGAGCCCGGTTACTCAGGCCTCATCGCTTAAAAACTACATACTCATAGCTATCGTCGCGTTTTGACCCGAAAATCGACACTTGTGGTGAAAACCTCTAGTTACTAGGCAATGATACTAGCGGAGTATTGCTGAATACTATTCCTAAATAAGCACCAAATTAGAATTAAAAATCACACAAATCCATTTCATTTCTTAAATATGGAGAACTAAGTTTAATAGTTGAACCAATTTGCACAAAAAATGCTAGACAAATATTTACAATACTTAGAGAAGTTAACCAAAAAGTGTAAAAGTCACAAAATCTCAAATATTCACTAAAGAGATACCTTTAAACTTAACCATGTCATACTTAACACGTTAGAGTGTAAAATCTTAGCAATAGAAAAATTTGAGATATCTAACCATCATTTATCGGAAACAATCACAAGTATGCATAAAGATAGGCAAAAATTGGACAAAATTCGACAAAGTCAAACAAAAATTTCCAACAAAAATGCCTACACTTACACTTTTCCAATATATTATCAATATGCTACTCATTGATAGGTGCCGAACCTGTGCAATAATAAAAATCTAACTACCACCAATGACAGTCAACAATCAATTCCGAGTACTGGAGCAGGGACTTTGGATGTGCAATGGGTTACTTGATTCATCTTGACTCCAAAGAGTTTGCTTAATCTGATATACCAGAATTGACTAGCTGACAAAAAATTATTAACTTGTAGACAGTGACAAGCAGGGTCATCTCCTCAGAGACTAGGGATAATTCGTTTCTTCTAGAATCCGAAGTATGGGGGGGTTTGGAGAATATAAAATAATTAATTAACTAACTAATGAAACAACTAATAGAAATAAATAGGAATCACACAATAACCAACACGACTCTAGTCAAACGTGCAACTTTTCAAACACGGTCCATTCAACTGATCATCAATACACAGATAATTCAATTACTCATTAATAAATTAGTTATAGCCATCAACAAGCTCTGATAACCAACTTTTCCTTACTTTATCGATAGTCAAGGTACAATCATTGACTATTTCTCTAACTAAAAAACAACCTTAGGTACGACCATAAGATTTAATTTCTCGATTGCAATAAGAATGAGAAAAGTCCAACCCTAACTAACAAACACGTTACGAGAGTTTGTTTAAGTTGGATCATATATTTCCCTAACATGAAATAAATCACGTTAGTCGCCACTAGTATTAATCAATTAAACAATTACAGATTCAATCAATTAATATGGTAGTAGATTATTAGGTTAATTCGAATATCGGGCCATTGATATTCAAATAACATAACAAGCATAAGAAGTTAAATCAGAAAATGTACAAATACTAATGAATAAAAAAATTAAATAAAATAATTCGATCTCATAGATGTTTGGAACCAAGTTCTCAAATTGACCTTCGACTAGAAAACGGAGGTTTAGTTCTTCATTATTGAGAAAATCGCCAACGCGATGCTATAGGAAAGAGCCAAAATCCTTGGCTTCTCTCAAGAGCTCCCCATACATATGTATGTAGCCAGCTGACTTTTTTCTTAACCTAAGAGGTAGTAATCAAACGGAAGCCGGCCTTTCCTTTTCCTATTTTCTAGTTTCCAAAATACATTGAACTTCCTAATTTTCCTAAAACGAAGATATTTCCTAATAATCTAAGATGCTTCCCAACTGTATTTGGAAACATGCTTCGTAAGTCTTCGACTTAAATTAGGAAATTGCCATGTATGAATCCTGTCTTCTCTAGACTTGACAGTAATTCTTGGAAAATTCCCCCTTTTATCACGTTTTGCTCATTTTCCTACAATTGGCACCATTAACCAAATATAAGTAGAATCTATCAATTAAAATAATATTTGGCTAAAATCAAGGGGAAAAAAATTATAAATTTAGCAACAAATTATAACCTATCACTAAATTTACTAATACATTTATACTAAATTCCTAATTACACTTAGCACAATAACATTTTTTTCTCAAAAAAAAAATAACACTTTTATTCCAATTCACTTAACATTTCACAATTCACTAGACTAACACTAATTTTACATTTCACAAACTTTTATTAGCCCCCGCCTCGCCTCACCCTGTTGCTATTCATAGTATTCCATACCCTAATCCTATTCAATCGGTTAATCGCTAATTGCGTATACAAGGTAATTTGACCCTCTTGTACTTGTTGCAAAAAAGAGAAACAAAAATAGATTAACAAAGACAATAGTACAATAGTTGTCCAAATTAATAAAGTGTTTAATCCTACAACTCCAAAAAAATCACCAACAAAATATAAAATCAAAACACAATAGATAATTAAAACATAAAATATTTCAAACAATTATTTTCATTTTTCTATTTCTTGAACACTATTAATTCATTTTTATTAAAGGATGATAGATTGCTATACAACAAAAAATGTAAGCTCTAGAAATTAAAAATAAAATAAATAAAGTGGTGAAGTGGATAGAATTTATGAGAAAGGAAAAGGAATTTTGAAGAAAGAGAAAAAATAAAGTAGTAGAGTAAGTGAAAATAGTGGCAATGAAAATAAGAAATGTACAAAGTGAATAAAAGATAGGGTTAAATATACAAGTTTTTAAGTTGTGAAAAACAAAATATATAATGGCATGGGGTTCGTAACTTAAATTATTTCTAAATAACTAAATAATCATGGGTTGAGGTTTAGAGACTGGTTATCTTAACTAGCTTTACATATATGTGGGTAAGTTTGGATAACCACGATTTTTAAAAATTGAAAACCATACCCTAATCTAATTTTTTAAGTAGGTTACAGTAATCTAACCATTTTAAAAAATATGAGTTGGCTACTCTATTTTTTGATTTGGACCAATTCAGTTTTCTCAGTTACTACCTTTTTCGGTTCTTTTTTAACATTGCTAGTACTAGTAAAATGTTAGAAAGAGTTATCTTTCATTCAAACTATTGTGATTGTATATGCAAATTTCTCTACAAAAATTACAAAAGATAAATTCCTATCTATGAATAAAAAAACAAGATAAAATCCTATCAAATTAAAATTCAAATTACAAGATAAATTCCTAGTGATCTAAAAATCAAACAATTTGATATAACAATCTATTAGATAAGATGCAGGTGTTAAAATTCAAATTTAAAACTCTAACACTCTAATCTCTAATAGGTTCCTCATAGATTGAACGTAAAAGACAAGACTCATAAAGAGATAAATGTTGTAGTTTTTATATGTTTTAGCAAATGCATTTCCAGAAAAGGAAAAAATGTAAGAGTAAATTCTTAGTGTATAGACTAAGACAAGACTCATGACGTCTATACAAGATTTGGATTTTAAAATTAAAATTATATTAATTATCATGCATCAAACTGTGATAATGTATACATTGTAAGTATATAAAAGATTAATCCAAAATGTAAATACTTTTTTATGCTAGTTCTTTTCTTATATAATAAAAAAGGATTGATAGACAGGCAGATTAAAATCCAACTAATTTTTCGAGGTTAGTTATGTACAAATCACGTTTTTTTTCCTATGCTAAAAGAAAAAGGAGTTCCCTTAATCCATTAGCCTTAGGCTTCCGGACTACAAATTAGCAGCATGTAATCAAGATTTCTTGTGCTACTTGCCAACGCTTTTGGGAAAGAAGTGACTGGCATTCAAGATTTTTGGTGCCTATCATTTAAAGGTTCATATTTAAGTGCTTGGAGAGTAGATCAATTTAAGTTCATGTATATGTGAATAAAGAAGAATATAATATACTCGTTTTCCAATATTGAATCCTAAGACACATTTACAACTTACATGGCAGAAAATCATAAAACTTCATAAGTTTCATGAAAACATATAAGCATTTTTTCTAGGACTTCCTCAAGGGACACACATTAGCATACATGTATTGTCAAAGAACATACATTTACATTTATTATAACACCATATGAATATTCACACCATAATCACTTAGAAAATACAAAATTTGAAGCTAAAAATGCAAATTCATAGGTAGTTGATGACAGTCTTCATTCTGCTCCCAATTACAATGCAAATATGTGATCTGCAACCCGTTGTTCATGGGATTCAATATCTGTACATTCAGGGGCGGAGCACCATACTGAGGGTCGAAAATTATCCCCCTTCGAGATCCAAATGTTACAAATTTGGCTCGTAAAAATATTTGGTTGTTTTAATTTTCTTTATATTTGTACCCTTGAATTTTGGGAAACTCCTTTTCATTATTAGTTTGTCCATATGAAAGTGTTCGTGTTCTCTTCATGCTTACATTATCCCATGGAGAAATAAAATATTACGTCTTATCTTATTGAAAATATCAAAAATCACCACGTTAATAAAGAGATTTTAGGAACTTTTCTACGTTTACTTGATTAATAATTAAAGATTCTACGGTTTACATTTATTACAAACATGCATTTATGAAATAGGTTGTTGCTTCCTAACCTTTAGATCTTGACTCCGTCACTATCCATCGGAATTTTAAAATCTCGAGATCTTTAAAATTTCAAAGTTTTTGACAAAATCAACACTAAAACTTTAAGAATTCTTCCAGAGATTCCTAAACAAAAAAAAAAAAAAGTCGTAGCAAGGGGATTGAATCCCTATTGGTAAACTACTAATGACTTCTCAACTTCTCGTGTGGGCAAAAGTAGTTTTGATTAGTGAACTGCACAGTTCCAAAGCCATAGTGTGTTAAGTTTTTAAATTCAATGGGAATTTCCTTACATACAAACTTCAAAGCGATGGACCATTTGTAGCCAATGTCAGGATATTTAATCTGGATTCTCTCATCACTGGATACTGGTCATATTTCATTGAGGTATTTCCAAAATTATTACTCATCATATTGAGTTTTTTTTTTTTAGGTTGACAAATACAAATTCAAGTAATGCCGACCAGGACACAAAAAACTCGGTGATTCCATGACCTTGCAATTTCTAGAACATATTCTGGTGGAGTTATACGTAGAACTGCTCCAATACTCAAATTAGAGACGAGTTAAAATATGGACCAATTAAGTAGAAACACATGATTAAGGAAACAAAGGATTAGGGGCTTCTGCTGTCACCAGTAGTGACAGTGTAGTGCAGTGTAGAAATTATTAGCACAAATGTAGGCACTAAAATAATAAATATAAATACTAATACAATAACATGTAAAAATACAACAAAGTTTTTGGCACAAATTTTAATAAAAAAAGAAAATTTATCATGTTTTTTCATTGTATTGTATTAATGTCTATTTTACTAGGATAAAAAAAATGTCTATATTTACTATGTTAGTGTCTACATATGTATACTAGTATCTATATCTATACTACACCGATCCAGTAAATAAGAAAGTAGGAAGTGGAGAAAAATCCCTTAAAGATGAAATCATCGGGTGCTTGTAGCCTTCGTACTTAGCTTGTGGCTTGTGTTAATGGCTTCAGGTGAACTCGGACAAACTAGGCAATTCGTCCAATACCTGGTCTAGTTTGATGAATTCCTAAGTCAGTTGTGTTCTAGTCAGCAAGTACAATATTTGTTTTTCCATTGATGTTTTCGTGATGTCTTCCATGAAAGAACAACAAAAGTGAGTAGGCATGAAAATGAAAGATGCAATTCAGTGCATTACCTATTTTAGATTTTAATTATTCTAAACATAAACAAAAAACGTACCAATTAGTATGAAAAGGCAGCTCTTAATTATTATATTTAAACAGTCAAATTCAAGACCCTTATTCCTTAAACCATTTTGAGTGTATTATTATATTTGAGATTAGTAATGTTGAATCAGTCAATAGTTACATAACATAGAGCCAATTATTTTAACGATTTGGCTAACGAGTATCTATCGAGCACTCAATAAAAAGGAGTTTAGGTGTTACGCATTTAGAAAAATATAGTTAACTTGGAAAAAATGTTATAATTGAAGGGGTGCAATAAAAGTATGTGTATTTATATGATAATTTAGATGTGATTTAGGTGTCTTAACTAGGCCCTTGTTAGAAAAATCTTATTTTAAAAATAATGAGAAGAAGGAAACGATTTAAATTTGGTAGACAAATTAATCGGTAAATTTGTAATTTGGCTAATCCTAATTGGTTGTACGAGTTGATCGAAACGGCTAAACCATGCTCAATTCCTTTCCATCTGCTACCTTGTCAAAGAGAGTTACAAGATAACCGAACCCTTTGAATATTGTCAACGTTAAAAAAGAAGTGAGAGAGGAGAAAAAACACAAAATGTTATTTTTAGAAAATAAATTTTCAAATAAAGCTTTAGAACACTTAATTAGAAATAGTTTCCCCTATTGACGAACCAAACCTCATTTCACCATAAATTCTACTTAAACATAAATTTTGAATAAACAATTGCATCCCAAATACATAATAAACAACAAAAGTTTTAAGTTACATGAGCACTTTTTTTTTTAATTTCTACCTTTACTATTTCTTTGAGGATGGGTACTACTCAATGAATTATTAAAGCTCTAGGGTGTAAAAATTTTTTTTTGTAAAGTCAATTAAATAACAAACAAAAATAAGATCAGTTAAAATTATAAAAGTATTTGCCATGCACTAAACTCTTAAGATCTTCTAATCTTTCCTCCGAACAAAGAGTTTGAATATCCATAAGAGCATGAACAATATTGACCAAATATCGCAGTTTGCTTTAGTTTTGGGGCCCTGACATTTTGATAGCTTAAATATGTACCCAATCCTATTATTTCCTTAATTAGGTTGATATAAACATTCCGATTTCATATTCCGATTTGATTACTCCATTTTTCCTTTAGATCAATTTTTTTAATTAGCTTTTCAATTGATTTTTCACAACCATGTAGAATAATCAATGTGATAGTATCCCTTTTTTTTTTCCAATGATAACATTCCTATAAACTGATATATTCTATTATACAGAGAGGAAGAGTTTAAAGAGACTATGTAAAGGGCTACTAGGTATACAGATTTGACTGAATCAAAGGGGTACTTTGTTACCTATTTTAAATATTTTTCATTACAGGTGAGGTTCGAATTCCTAACTTACATCTCAAAGAGGGATTTATTTCCTTTCTGGTGACTACTGAGCCAAAACTCGGTGGTTAATCAGTGTAATAGTACCCGATGGAGCATTTTACAAGGATGCCTTTATGAAGAACTGTTTATGAATATAATGCAACCTACCAAATTCTGCCAAGTCAATGAAACAATTAAACTGTGTCCCAAAAGCCACAATAGGTAATCAATTTGGTGCCTATCCAAGGTATGTGCCTAATCTAGGTAGGCCTCAAAAGCCACTATATGTATTGGATTTGGTCCCTGTCAAAGCTAAAATGGCCAGAGGCATATGCCTACTCGGGTTGATCCCATAATTTTGAGTTAACAAAAGCCATGGGGCATTCAATTGGCTATCTTGATCAACATCCATATCCTGGCTGGGGAGAAAAGAAAATTTTATTTTTGACAAGTACCTGTTCAGCATTGATTTGTCCAATTTTGTCAATTAAATGCAATGCCGTACTTACCCACAACAGGGGGAAAAAATGCAATGACCTTAAGTTGTAACACGAGGAATGCTATAATAACTGTTAGCTATAATTGTATAGAAATCACTAATTATTTATTTATATATTGAAAAAGTATTATGTGGTCAATATACACCAAACGATAATCCTACGTGGTATATAAACAAAACATATGCGACAGAGTATGCCAAGTCCTTTTTTTTGGCTGGGTACTATACATAAAAAAATCCATCTTATTTATCTAATGAAATTTGATTGGCATTGATGCACTGTATTATTACGTCCGATATATCTTCTTTGTTTTAAGCTTTGAAAACTCAATTTTTATCGCTATTTTGTTGGTTGGACGATTATCACTAGTTGGTATCCCAAGTAGTAAGTGCATGCATTACTAATTCTAGACTTCTAGTTGATAATTCTGCCACTAATTCTTGTTTATTAATTAAAATTATTTCATACCTAAAGGAGTAACGAAATTGGGGAAGAGATGGGTAGGATGGTACAGAGGAGGGAATATAAGTGAGATGTCTCGAATTTGAAATCTCTCATTTATACTAAAAAAAGATGCATTAACTTACTTTTGTGGCCAATTTGATTTTCTAAAGCTCAGTATCCTTGGAAATGCTATTCACATTAGATGTCAAAACTTATTCATCATTTACCATCTGGAGGGTATTGGCTGCTGTAGCTTTCGCCATTGGGCCAATCCCAAACCAGGACATAGCAATTTCAAGTAAATTAAACCGAGTACTTTCGAATATATATATTTTTTCCCTTCGTATTTGATATATAATATATTCTCACTTTTCTTGTGTTATTTAGTCCCTGTTATTTGTTTTCTCTAAACTTCGCAGATAGCGATGTGAAATGATCTTTGGACAAACCCTAAATTCATTATGCCTAGGGGCTTTACTATTTTGACACCAAGAGTTCAACATCCTACGTGGTCTAAATTAAGCCTTAATTAAACGTAATTTGTGGTGTTGAGACTGATTAGTCTTGGATGATGTCTCCAATATTTCTTCTCCTTTTTAACTGTGGTAATATCACAAATATTTCATTTTCATATTTTATTGTGATAGCCCCACTTCCCCCTAAGGCGAACCAAAGGATTCGGCGGACCGCCTGCTCAACTCTTGCCAGGACTTACTCACTCACTTCAAATAAATAACAACACTCACATCCAATAACATAGGGTACAGCTTCCATAATAAACGAAATAACAATTCTCAAGCTTATAACGTATACTTACATACATACTAATCTCAAATGGTGATACTCAAATAATTACAATTACAATATCAGTCTCAAATATTACATCAAATACTCATCAAGTGAATCGAATTCAAATTATACATGAGATATCCCTTCAGACACTCTAATAACTTATTACATACGCTTCCTTTGCCTCGAGTCCTGTGAAAGGGAAATAAATATTTTTGGGGTGGGCTAAAAGCTCAGCGGGTATTCAGTAAAAATCAATAATCAAGTACATTTCATAATAATACATTTAGATGATGGCATGACTAAGTAATCACATGTAAGTTTATTGCTCTTATGAGCCAATGAAATCCCCGTACTTAGAACTCCAACGCTCAAACAGATCAATAAACAATCAAATAGTAGTAAGGAGCCATCGGTGCTCCAAATAAACAATGGTGGAGATGTTGGTTCTAAGCACAAGACTTCCCAAGAACTCATTGGAGCCAAATCATGTCATGGCACACACACAAGCACACATGATATGCAATCGAGTAAACAATGCAAGAATTAGTTCAAAAAGTAACTTTGAAAATATTTGTGAAATCATTCACCAACCAGAACTCATGAATCTCATCCATCATAACTTATTGCCTTACTCAAGCCCAAACCCTAGATCACAAATATCATGTCAAACAAAAGGAATTCTAAAAGCATCAAGTTCCTATCACCTTTTGGCATTTTAATCACAATTGAAGTTACACTTATCCGATTGAAATGAATCTTATGGCATTACGAAGCTAAGTGTTATTCTTGGTTTTGATGATCACAAAGTAATTTGAAATGTTTATATAAGAAATACAGACCAAGAAAGTGAACACTTTGATCAGGTCTGATGGAACAAAGAAAGCATATGTTCGATTAACTCCAGACTACGATGCTTTGGATGTGGCAAACAAGATTGGAATAATATAAACGAATTTAGTCATTGTTTTGTTCCGATCAAAGATACTGTCTTTTAAGTATGACAATTTTGTTATTCTTGGTACTTTGAAATGTTTATCTAACTTTCTTCAAATATAAGTGTTTTTGCCTATCAAAGAATCAGGTACGAATATGTCATGAAATGCAAATCAATCAAAAGAAGAAGCAAAAACAGGACACTCATGTCGGACGGCCGAAAGGAATCTGTCGGACGTCCGAAAGGATAAAGAACATCAAGAAGGAAGCTCTGTCGGATGCTCATAAGAAAGCATCGGACGTCCGGAAGGATCGGACGCACACCTCGGACGCATATCAACCGCATCGGACGTCCGAAAAATTTCAAGATGACTTGCCAACTCTCTGCCAACGATCGGACGCTGTGCTGTCGGACGATAAAAACTCATCGGACGTCCGAACTTCAACTTGGCTGTTTTCGGACGATTGGTTCGGATGATGATTTGGTCGTCGGACGTCTGAAAGCCCCAACGGCTAGCTGACTCTTCATCTGCCTTCTATCCGTTGGAAGCATTAATGAAGCCTATTTTTGATCCCCTTTAAAAATAAACTGTTCTGAACCAAGGAGAGACTTTTGCACACTTTGTTTACAAGATCGCAAGAGATATTTTAGCTAGAAAATAGTCTCCAAAGCTAGATTTGTTCTCTAAATGGTGTAAATTTCTTGTGAGCTTTTCTCTTGTGGTTGAAAGTTTCATTAGTGTAGCTTTATTGAGGGTTATCTGAGTGATTGTAAAACTTCTTAGCTTGACTAAGTGAGGCTTAGGGCAAGGAGGAAGTGCTCCCTCCATTGTACATCTAGTTGATCATTTTTCATCAAAGAGAAGTTGCTCAACCTTGTGATTGGTCTTCAAGTTTGATGAAAGCTTGGTAGACAATCGGTTTGATATTCTATCTTATTTTTTGTTTAATAAAATTCTCATTGCTTATCTATACTTGTTTTTCTGATCAATATTGCTCTCGTCTTCTAATCTACTTGGTTGATCATTACTAGAAAAGAAGGTAAATTTTTATTAAAGAAAAAGTGCATAAATTCGATTAAGATTTTAATCAACCTAATTCACCCCCCTCTTAGGTTGTCTTTGGGCTTTACAATTGGTATCAGAGCTTGGTCTCCTTGAGATTAAGCTCTAACGGCTTGGAGTAAAGATGACAACCAGTCATGCTATGTTTATTGAGGGGCAATCTGTTACTAGGCCTCCCATGTTTAGTGGCTCTAATTATGTTAGTTGGAAAGAAAGGATGATTATCTTTTTACAATCTATTGATATTGAACTATGGTTTATTGTGAGTGAAGGACCGCATGAAGCTAACTTTCTTGATGCAGATACAGGTTTACTTCGGCCAAAAACGAGAGCTGAAATGAATGCTCAAGATAGGACTAACCTCACATTGAATGCCAAGGCCATGAACGTTCTTTATAGTGCCTTAGATTCAAATGAATCAATTAGAATAAAAAGCTGTAAATCGGCAAAAGAAATGTGGGATAAGCTAAGAGAAATCCATGAGGGTGGTGACAACGTGAGAGAACAGAAAAAGGCTATCTTGGTCACAAAGTATGAATCATTTAAAATTGAACCTCTTGAGAATATTGACAAAATGTATTGCAGGTTCAATGACTTGATCAAAGATCTCGAGATGTTGGGCAAAGAGTACACCTTGGGAGAGAAGAACAGGAAAATTCTCAATACATTGGGCAAAGAATGGGAAAATAAAGTGACTGCAATAGAGGAGGCGAAGGATTTAAATTCTGTGCCTATAGAATCTCTCATTAACTCACTAACCTCTTATGAGTTGAAATTGAAATCTAAAGTGCAGGAGGAAGAGAATGCTAGAGCAAAGAGAAATATTGCTCTAAAGACTACTCAAGTTGAAGATGATCCAACTCACTTTGATGATGAAGACTCGGATGGTGATGATAATGATCTTACTCTCATCACAAGAGGTTTCAAGAGAATCTTGAATAAAAGGAAATTTAGAAAGGGAGGACCTAGCAATCAATTTCAAAATTATTCATCAAATGCGAGGAACAAAGGAAAACAAGAATTCAACAAGAAGCAAGTGGACAAATGCTATGAATGAAGACAGCCTGGACACTATGCAAACGAATGCCCCATGAAGAAGATGAAAGATGGGAAAGCTGATCGAAAGCCAAGATTCAACAACTTCCAGATTACTTGGAATGAATGCAACTCCGAAGGGGAAGTTGAAGAAGAGGATGAATCAGCTCAAATGGCCTTCATGGCTATTGGAAATAATGAGGAAAAAGGCTCAAACAAGTCAAAATGGTTTATTGATAGCGGCTGCTCAAGGCATATGACCGGTGATCCTTCTTTGTTCATAAAGTTGAAATCAAAATCAAGTGAAAAAGTGACATTTGGTGATGATGTGAAAGTTAAGACAATTGGAATAGGTGATGTTGGTAAGGATGGTGAAACTTTTGTTCA
Source organism: Coffea arabica (assembly GCF_036785885.1). Lineage (NCBI taxonomy): Eukaryota > Viridiplantae > Streptophyta > Magnoliopsida > Gentianales > Rubiaceae > Coffea > Coffea arabica. The sequence goes on from NC_092329.1 coordinate 44,717,809, forward strand.
TAATGTGCTCTTAGTTGATAACTTAAGTTATAACTTGCTTAGTGTTAGTCAATTGTGTGATAAAGACTTGAATGTGTTGTTTAAAAAGCATGAATGCATTGTGCTTGATTCCAAATATAATGTTGTGTTCAAAGGTAAGAGGTTCAACGACATATATATTGTGGTTCTTGATAAAATTGATTCTTCTAGCTTAAAATGTCTTAAAGCTTCAAATGAAGATCCTTGGTTGTGGCATAGAAGACTTTGTCATTTTAACATGGATTTATTAAAGAAAATTTCGAAAAATGAGCTAGTTAGAGGCTTGTCAAAAATCAGTTTTGAAAAGGATAAAATATGTGATGCATGTCAATTTGGAAAGCAAACAAAAGTTTCTTTTAAACCAAAGAAGTGTATATCTACTTCCAAACCTTCAGAACTCTTGCATCTTGACCTATTTGGTCCTACTCAAATCACTAGCTTGGGAGGTAAGAAATACTGCTTTGTGATTGTGGATGATTATTCTAGATATACTTGGATAATATTTCTTGCTCATAAGGATGATGCGTTCAAGAATTTCACTTCATTGTTTGCTAAAGTGCAAAATCTGCTTGGTTTAAAAATTATTAGAATTAGAAGTGATAATGGAACAAAATTCAAGTATTGTGATTTTCCAGAATTTTGTGATTATAATGGCATAACACATGAGTTTTCTATTGCAAGAACTCCACAGCAAAATGATGTTGTAGAAAGGAAAAATAGGATTTTACAAGAGGCTGCTAGAACCATGTTAAGTGAATGTAGTTTGCCAAAGTACCTTTGGGCTGAAGTGGTAAACACTGCATGTTATGTGATGAATCGAATCCTTTTGAGATCCATTTTGAATAAAACATCTTATGAACTGATTTTTGACAAGAAACCTACAGTTGGATATTTCAAGGTCTTTGGTTGTAAATGTTTTATTTTAAATTTAAAGGAACATCTTGGTAAGTTTGAGAAAAAATCTGATGAAGGAATATTTTTGGGATATTGCGAGAACAAAAGAGGATATAGAGTCTTTAATAGAAGGACTCTTGTGATAGAAGAAGCCATACACATAACATTTGATGAAACTAATGATGATAATTCCAAACGTTCGTGTGAGGATGATGATGTAGGTGTTCGTGAAGGAATGGAAAAGCTGAAAATTGGAGATGGAGAAAACTCTGAACCGGAAGCAAAGGAAATGGAGAATGAAGCTCATGAAGATCAAGAAAGGGAAGATGAGGACAAAAATGATGATCCATTCAAAGATCTTCCCAAGGCTTGGAAATTTAGCCAAAATCATCCAAAAGAACTTATAATTGGTGATCCATCCGAGAAGGTAAACACTCGTTCCTCATCTAGAAAATTGATAGACAATTTTGCTTTAGTTTCTCTTTTTGAACCCAAAAATATCAATGATACTTTAAAGGATGAAAACTGAATTTTGACAATGCAAGAGGAACTTAATCAATTTGAGAGAAATAAGGATTGGACACTTGTTGATAGACCTCAAAATCAACCTATCATTGGCACAAAGTGGATATTTAGAAATAAGTTGGATGATAAAGGTGTTGTTGTAAGAAATAAAGCCAGATTAGTTGCTAAAGGATATGCACAAGAAGAAGGAACTGATTTTGATGAAACATTTGCTCCCGTAGCTAGATTAGAATCTATTAGAACGCTTCTTGCTTTTGCTTGCTTCAAAGGCTTCAAATTGTTTAAAATAGATGTTAAAAGTTCCTTTTTAAATGGTTTTATTGATCAAGAAGTATATGTGGATCAACCCCCCGGTTTTGAAAATACAAAATTTTCAAGTCATGTGTTTAAACTTTCTAAAGCTTTATATGGTTTAAAACAGACTCCAAGAGCTTGGTATGAAAGATTAAGTGGTTTCTTAATTGAAAATGGTTTCAAAAGAGGTATTGTGGACACCACACTTTTTACTAAGCAAGTGTTAAATGATCTTCTTATTGTGCAAATATATGTAGATGATATTATTTTTTGTGCTACTAATGAGTATCTATGCAAGAATTTTTCCACCACTATGCAAAGTGAATTTGAAATGAGTATGATGGAAGAATTAAATTTCTTCCTTGGAATTCAAATACATCAAACCCTTGAGAGAATTTTTATAAATCAAGCAAAATATACCAAGGAATTGCTAAAAAGGTTTGGCATGGAGGACTCAAAGCAAGTTGGAACTCCAATGTGCACTTCTACAAAACTTGACAAAGATGAAGAAGGTAATCATGTGGATGAAAAGCACTATAGAGGTATGATCGGAAGCCTACTCTATTTAACCGCAAGTAGACCTGATATTATGTTTGCTGTTTGCTTGTGTGCTAGATTTCAATCTTGTCCAAAAGAATCACATTTGAATGCTGTAAAAAGAATTTTTAGGTATTTGAAAGGTATATTAGACTATGGTCTTTGGTATGCTAGATCTAGTAAGTTTGCACTATATGGTTATTCGGATGCTGATTTTGGAGGGTGTCGTGTGGATAGAAAGAGTACTAGTGGATCTTGTCACTTTCTTGAAAATTGTTTAGTCTCTTGGTTTAGCAAGAAACAAAATGCAATCTCATTGTCTACAACCGAAGCGGAATATATTGCCGCTAGTGCATGTTGTGCTCAACTTTTATGGATGAAGCATACCTTGAATGATTTTGGATTGTTGTATGACTGCATGCCTATATTCTGTGATAATACTAGTGCTATAAATTTGACCAAAAATCCTATTCAGCATTGTAGGACAAAGCATATAGATATAAAGCACCACTTTATTCGTGATCTTGTTCAAAAAGGTGAAATTTGTGTAAATTATGTTTGTTCTAAAGATCAATTTGCTGATATTTTTACAAAAGCTTTGCCATTGGATCAATTCATTCATCTAAGATTAAAATTAGAAATAATCGAAAAATCATCTTAAATTTCTCATAGCCTTCAGACGTCCGAAAGAAGATGAACAGACGTCCGATGATGTTCTTCAGCTATTTTCCAGATTGCACCTGTTCGGACGCAACTGTCGGACGCACAACTTCGTTCGGCCGTCCGACAGTGCAACGGCTCATTTTTTAAATCAGCTTTCTTTCTCATTTGTTTCAGACTCTTCCTATTCTATTTCCTCTCGGACGAAAACTCTCTCGTCTCTCACTCTCAAGTTCATATCATTCTGAAGCCCTCATTCCCACATTGACTCAACCAAAACTTTTCCCGGTCAATTGCGATTCGTTTCTCCTGATCATTTCACAGAATCGCCTATCATTTCGCAAATTCTCAAATTTTCCTCAAAACCCTAATTTCTCATAACCGCTCTGTCAAATCTTGTTCAAGGCCTTTTTGTCCCAAAATTTCTGTGCGATTCACTTCCCTACTACTGTGTGCATCATTTGCATCCTTCATTCCACACATTTTGCACAATGGTGAATCTAAGAGGAGGAAAGGTTACTGCCGGACGCAAGCATCCACTCAGGGATGAGGATGAGGATTTTCCTACGGTCAAACGTTCATCAAAACGCTTCAAGAGAGGAGTCGTAAAGGGTCAAATGTCACAACCTACTCCACAACCCACCTCTCAGCCTGAATCTGGACAGGGAACCTCTTCCCAACCGCCTCCAAAATCAACCACACTTCTTACATTCTTTGATGATGCTGCAAAAGACAAACACTCCTGGATATCCCAAAAAGGTGTCATCCCTCAATGCACTGTAAACTCTTCTGAATTTCGCCACATAGGGTTAGAATCCATTCTGAGTCTATTTGCTTTCCAGAAATGGTCACATCTCATTTCTATGCCCAATGTTTATTACCCTGAAATGCTGTATCAATTCTTTGTCAATCTTAGGAAAGTCTCTGACCAAACTGAGATCATATCCAGGGTTAATGGGGTAGATTTAATCTTTGATTCTGAAACTGTGAATGCCATTTTAAAAACTACCATTGAACGTGGATGCAAGGATAAAATTGTAAATTTTTTTTCCTATGAAGAGCACCCTACTGCTGATAATCATTTTGATGGGGCTAAAATGTTGACTTATTTTAAAAGAAGTTTTTCCTCCCCTGCTGATGCTAAACTGAATGATCTTGCCCCTGTGAATCTAATTGCTTTTTCAATCATTTCAAACCTGCTTGTGCCTACTGATGGTCATAGAACTGATGCAAACAAAATGGAGTTGTATCTCTTTTTCTGTTTTCGAGAAAAGATTCGTATTGATTTTGGTTTTATCATGCGCAAGTTTTTACTTCGCTATACCACTGATTCTCGCAGAAAATTATCTTATGAAAAATTTCTTCAAAAGATTTTTGAGTTTTACAAAGTTTCAATTCTAGGTGTTTGTCCCAAAGAAGCATCTTCTTATGCCTTTACCAAAGGATATTTTGAAAGGAAAAATCTTGTTTTTAAAGATAATCTGTGGGCTTATAAGGGGGCATCATCTAGTGAATCTAGGTCTAAGGCTGCACATGACCCTTCATCTATTGCACTCACTCCCATTCATCCCAGGAAGTCTGCCACTAAGGCATCTTCCTCCTCCAATGATGAAGTGATTGAGCTCCTTCGTCAACTCAAACAGCATGTTCTTCTTCTGAAACATGGTCTAATGATCACCATGTCGTCTGAACAACAATCAGCCTTCCTAGACAAAAAGAACCTTCTTTTTCCTCCACCTGTTGTTGAGGAAGTCTCACATGGCAAAGAGCCTCGCACCACTGATCCAAGTGCATCAATTTCAGATCCGAACTCATCAACTCCTGTGACTTCTCATGGCCCTTCCACATCAGACAAAGGCAAGGCACCAATTGAAGAAGCTGCTGAAGATGATGAAGAAACTGATGAGGAGGACCTCTCTCAATATCAGCTCTCTCGAAGAACACCTGGATCCACATAGTTCACCATTTAGGACATTTGCATTATGTTTGTCTATTTTATGTGTTTGTAGTGTTCAACAACGGATATGTAGATGAATTCAACATTTGGTTATGCTTATGTTTATGTTTCTTTTGGTACGTTTTGATTGAGTATTTTGAATGATGACTGTATTTGTGGATGTTTAAGTATTTTGAATGTATTTGTGGATGAGATGGATGTGATTGATTGCCCTTTTGTGATGACAAAAAGGGGGAGAGGACTGGATTGATTGATGATTGATGATGTTGGATATGTTGGATTGATTGATGGTTTAATTAAATTTGGATTGGCTGATGGATTGAATTGGTAAAATGTTGGATGTGGGCTGCTTAATTGTCATATTTTTGGATAATTGTTTAACTCGGTTGGGCAGCCAAGTGAGGGGGAGTTTTTCAAAATTTTTATGATTCACTAAGAAAGGGGGAGTTCTTGTCTATTGAGAAAGGGGGAGCTTTTATTGCAATAATCAAATCTCATTTCAAACTTTTGTTTTGTCATCATCAAAAAGGGGGAGAATGTTATTCTTGGTTTTGATGATCACAAAGTAATTTGAAATGTTTATATAAGAAATACAGACCAAGAAAGTGAACACTTTGATCAGGCCTGATGGAACAAAGAAAGCATATGTTCAATTAACTCCAGACTACGATGCTTTGGATGTGGCAAACAAGATTGGAATAATATAAACGAATTTAGTCATTATTTTGTTCCGATCAAAGATACTGTCTTTTAAGTATGACAATTTTGTTATTCTTGGTACTTTGAAATGTTTATCTAACTTTCTTCAAATATAAGTGTTTTTGCCTATCAAAGAATTAGGTACGAATATGTCATGAAATGCAAATCAACCAAAAGAAAAAGCAAAAACAGGACACTCATGTCGGACGACCGAAAGGAATCTGTCGGACGTCCGAAAGGATAAAGAACATCAAGAAGGAAGCTCTGTCGGACGCTCATAAGGAAGCATCGGACGTCCGGAAGGATCGGACGCACACCTCGGACGCATATCAACTGCATCGGACGTCCGAAAAATTCCAAGATGACTTGCCAACTCTCTGCCAACGATCGGACGCTGTGCTGTCGGACGATAAAAACTCATCGGACGTCCGAACTTCAACTTGGCTGTTTTCGGACGATTGGTTCGGACGATGATTTGGTCGTCGGACGTCCGAAAGCCCCAACGGCTAGCTGACTCTTCATCTGCCTTCTATCCGTTGGAAGCATTAATGAAACCTATTTTTGATCCCCTTTAAAAATAAACTGTTCTGAACCAAGGAGGGACTTTTGCACACTTTGTTTACAAGATCGCAAGAGATATTTTAGCTAGAAAATAGTCTCCAAAACTAGATTTGTTCTCTAAGTGGTGTGAATTTCTTATAAGCTTTTCTTTTGTGGTTGAAAGTTTCATTAGTGTAGCTTTGTTGAGGGTTATCTGAGTGATTGTAAAACTTCTTAGCTTGACTAAGTGAGGCTTAGGGCAAGGAGGAAGTGCTCCCTCCATTGTACATCTAGTTGATCATCTTTCATCAAAGAGAAGTTGCTCAACCTTGTGATTGGTCTTCAAGTTTGAGGAAAGTTTGGTAGACAATCGGTTTGATATTCTATCTTACTTTTTGTTTAATAAAATTCCCATTACTTATCTATACTTGTTTTTCTGATCAATATTGCTCTCGTCTTCTAATCTACTTGGTTGATCATTACTAGAAAAGAAGGTAAATTTTTATTAAAGAAAAAGTGCATAAATTCGATTAAGATTTTAATCAACCTAATTCACCCCCCTCTTAGGTTGTCTTTGGGCTTTACACTAAGACATATACCAACATTTCTTATGAAGATCTCCAAAGCCAAATCATACATATCCATGGTAAAAAATCGAAATCTTAGAGAAAAAATGGAAACTGTCCGTGAAACAGTGCTCATGGGCAGTCAAGGATATATTGGTCATTTCACAAGCTACAGTACTCCAATCGATCTGAAATTTTGTAGATAGATAGCTAACTCATATATCTACAACTTTCATGTTTTGTCCAAAAACTGTTTCGGTCTAAAACAAGGAGAAATGTGCAGTCCAAGTTAAGGCCAGAAACAAGGTAAAAACTAAAATTACTCTTCTAAACTAATCTTTGCATATAACCATCACTAATATCAATTAAGGCTAGAAATTCCACCTTAACACTAGAATAACTTATACTAATCATATACAAGTCAAATCAAAGATGAAATAACTTAGATAAAGTCTAGAAATATCACTAATAAATCAGAAATTGATCACACTCTACTTAAAATCATGAAATCATTCACAAAATAGTATATATATCATCTCTAATCCACCAATTAACAACCAATTGAAGTAGATAAGAAGTTCTTAGCAAGATACCTTCAAATCTCAAGAAAATTGGTAGCTTAGTGCTTCCTCCTCCAAAACGACTCCACCAATAGTTTTAAATCTCCTTAGTGAGCACTTGTATGGAATAGATTGCAAAATTAACGGTGAAATCTCAAGTTTTGGTGAAGAAAAATCAAAGGAAACAAAATGGAGTTTTCCTCTCTTGTTCTCCCTCTCAAAAGGTTCGGCCAAGCCAAAGAAAGAAATGAGGGAAATATCAGCCAAAAGCAAGATAAGAACGTTGGAAAACAGCCGGTCAAACCTGGCCGCTGAGGGGCCACGTCACAATCTGGCCAAGATCTAGCCGGATTGCCGGCCGGATTCCAGGCCGGATTTAGGGCAGTGGGGAAATCCATTTTTTCAAAACCCACCAACAATCTGGCCAACAATCCGGCCAAGAACTGGCCGGATTTGGGGCCAGATTTGGTACTAACTTTTTCCACCAAAAATTTTCTTTTCTTCTTCTTTCGGGCATCACAAACTTCCCCCCTTAAAAAAATGTCGTCCTCGACATTTCAACTTATACTAATAAAATCAGAATAGTTCTCAAAAGTCAGTCGAGTACTAAGAATCACTCTAATCCCACTTATCACTTTGTAACAAGCCAATAGATAACTAAACAAGTAACCAAAGAGAACATGCAAAAGGACTGGCCGGATTTGCGACCAGATTTGGTACTAACTTTTTCCACCAAAAATTTTCTTTTCTTCTTTTTTCGGGCATCACAAACTTCCCCCCTTAAAAAAATATCGTCCTCGACATTTCAACTTATACTAATAAGATCAGAATAGTTCTCAAAAGTCAGTCGAGTACTAAGAATCACTCTAATCCCACTTATCACTTTGTAACAAGCCAACAGATAACTAAACAAGTAACCAAAGAGAACATGCAAAAGGGCTTGGTTCAAACAACTAGCCCTGAGTTGGACTCAAAGTCCCATATATTTGGAAGAAATTCAGGACATAGTGAAGTCTCAGATCGGAAATTTACCCCTGGTAGTGCTAGACAACACAACAAGCTAGCACACGGCTATACTTCACCAGAAAATCTCAGGAATTTGTCCCCGGTAGTGCTGGACAACACAACAAGTTAGCACAACGGCTATACTTCACCAAAGAGTCTCAGTTCAGGAATTTCATCCCTGGCGGTGTTGGACAACACAACAGGCATGCCTCGCCAGATGACTGGCGGTGCTTGATAACACAACAGGCAATGCCTCACCAAAGAGGTTCAGTTCAACTGCTACAGAGGAGTAGTAGCCGGTCTACAACCACACATAAAAGCATATAAGTTCAAAAGCAGGGTAAATTACTTCAAGTTCATGGAACACGGGTATGAATAAGAACTCACTCACCTAGCCTATACCCAGCAATTCACATTCTCAAACAATCACAGACTTCAAGTCCACATATAGGTCATATACGAATCAAGCTACTTACTCATGCGTAAAAGAGATGCCATATATTCAGGCAAGTCAGGTCATTAAATGTACGTAAGAGCACACTCGCCTAAACAGGTTCAAATCTCATGTGAACTTAGCTTAGTCGGTCACAGGCAGTTCAAGTATTTCAAATCTCAACCCTTACAAATCGGGTGGTGCAAACCTTAATCAAACAACAAGACTAGAAGAAGGATGCAAAAACTAGAAGTTTTCTCAACAAATCTGACCACCACCCTAATCTATCAAAACCCTAGCCAAAATCTTATTGGACAAGTCCAAGATAGCATTCATCATTTCAATATCCTCATTCGATTAAGTCTCGAGTACAATACGAAATCCTCTGTACTCTACCTTGTACCATTACAACTTATCTCAAACTCACTTATGATGCCTATTCACATCATCATACACTAGACCATGTTCCTTCCAAATTCACAAGTATTTCCTCAGGAAAAGTATGAGTGCTCAAGTACAAGAATCCAAAACTAAGAAACTGTACAACTCAGGCCGTACACTAGTACCAGAACAGGTTGATGTACGCTTGGGAGCAACCAAGTCATATCTTACTCTTACCACTTTCAAACCAGTCCCACAGTTCGGCATTCTAAACTTTAAGTCTAAAATACACTACAGAGATCTGAAGCCTAAGCTCTGATACCAACTGTGACAGCCCCACCTCCCCCTAAGGCGAACCAAAGGGTTCGGCGGACCGCCTGTCCAACTCTCGCCAGGACTCACTCACTCACTTCAAATAAATTACAACACTCACGTCCAATAACATAGGGTACAACTTCCATAATAAACGAAATAATAAATCCCAAGTTTAGAACGTATACTTACATACATTCCAATCTCAAATGGTGGTACTCAAATAATTACAATTACAATATCAGTCTCAAATATTACATCAAATACTCATCAAGTGAATCGAATTCAAATTATACATGAGATATCCCTTCAGACACTCTAATAACTTATTGCACGCGCTTCCTTTGCCTCGAGCCCTGTGGAGGGGAAATAAATATTTTTGGGGTGAGCTAGAAACTCAGCGGGTATCCAGTAAAAATCAATAATCAAGTACATTTCATAATAATGCATTTAGATGATGGCATAACTCAGTAATCAAATGTAAGTTTATTGCTCCTATGAGCCAGTGAAATCCCCGTACTCAGAACTCCAACACTCAAATAGATCAATGAACAATCAAATAGTAATAGGGAGCCATCGGTGCTCCAAATAAACAGTACTGGAAACGTTGGTTCTAAGCACAAGACTTCCCAAGAATTCATTGGAGCCAAATCATGCCATGGCACATACACAAGCACACATGATATGCAATCGAGTAAACAATGCAAGAATTAGTTCGAAAAGTAACTTTGGAAATATTTGTGGAATCACTCACCAATCAGAACTCATGAATCTCATCTATCATAACTCATTGCCTTGCTCAAGTCCAAACCCTAGATCACAAATATCATGTCAACCAAAAGGAATTTTAAAAGCATCAAGTTCCTATCACCTTTTGGCATTTTAATCACAATTGAAGCTACACTTATCCGATTGAAACGAATCTTATGGCGTTACGAAGCTAAGACATATACCAACATTTCTTATGAAGACCTCCAAAGCCAAATCATACATTTTCATGGTAAAAAATCGAAATCTTAGAGAAAAAATGGAAATTGTCCATGAAACAGGGCTTATGGGCAGTTAAGGGTATTTCAATCATTTCACAAGCTACAGTACTCTAATCGATCTAAAATTTTGCAGTAGATAGCTAACTCATATATCTACAACTTTCATGTTTTGTCCAAAAGCTGGTTCGGTCTAAAACAAGTAGAAATGTGCAGTCCAAGTTGAGGCCAGAAACAAGGTAAAAACTAAAATTACTCTTCTAAACTAATCTTTGCATATAACCATCACTAATATCAATTAAGGCTAGAAATTCCACCTTAATACTAGAATAACTTCTACTAATCATGTCAAATCAAAGATGAAATAACTTAGATAAAGTCTAAAAAATCACTGATAAATTAGAAATTGGTCAAATTCTACTTAAAATCATGAAATCATCCACAAAATAGCATATATAACATCTCTAATCCACCAATTAACAATCAATTGAAGTAGATAAGAAGTTCTTAGCAAGATACCTTCAAGCCTCAAGAAAATTGGTAACTTAGTGCTTCCTCCTCCAAAACAACTCCACCAATAATTTTAAACCTCCTTAGTGAGCACTTGTATGGAATAGATTGCAAAACTAACGGTGAAATCTCAAGTTTTGGTGAAGAAAAATCAAAGGAAACAAAATGGAGTTTTTCTCTCTTGTTCTTCCTCTCAAAAGGTTCGGCCAAGCCATGGAAAGAAATGAGGGAAATATCAGCCAAAAGCAAGATAAGAACGTTGGAAAATAGCCGGTCAAACCTGGCCGCTGAGGGGCCACGTCACAATCCAGCCAAGATCTGGCTGGATTGCCGGCCGGATTCTAGGCCAGATTTAGGGCAATGGGGAAATCCATTTTTTCAAAACTCACCAACAATCCGGCCAAGAACAGGCCGGATTTGCGCCCGGATTTGGTACTAACTTTTTCCATCAAAAATTTTCTTTTCTTCTTCTTTTGGGCGTCACACTTATACCTAGAGATCCACATGATTCCTTCGTCGAAAACTATCAACCAGATTTTGGCACTTGAATAAAAGTCTTAGTCATTTAGCAATTGCTCTTTTTTAACCAACTTGATCAAAGTACCCTAGAACTAAATTTTTAGCGCAGTTATATCTTTTGTTGCTAGGCTAGCACTTTTTTTTTTTTAAGTTTAGCTTCATTTTTATCATTTTTCTTCTTTTTCATGTTTCTTCTTATTTGCTAAATGCTTATATCTTCTTCTATACCAAGCTCACCAAAATTGAAAGGTTCAACTTGATGCGATGAGTTTCTTTTCTTTTCTTTTCTTTTTAATTCTTCTCGTAAGGTAATTAATTTGTCGAATTTTTCTTAGTTATGGTATGATCTAGTTAAATTCTTACCATATAGGAATATAAGTTTCTTATTTGTTATATAATGAACATAGTTATGGCATGTCTATTATTAGAAATTCTAGTCCTAGAGCATTTTTGTCAAGTTAGTTAAAAACTAGCGAATGTGGAGTGTATAAATCTTTTGTTTTGTTCCAAAATAATTTACCGTTAGAAATTAAAAATTTAAGATTCAAATCTCTTGTACCTCTCAGCTTTTTTTGTCCCACCTCTTCTATGAATGAAAAAAAAAATTTAAAAACATTGATCACCGGAAATTGATATCTTCCACTTTATTACCTACCCTCGTCAAAGTTATTTCTTAATTGAAATTAGAGAAGCCACTTAAGGTACAAACAAAGAAAAATGAAAAACAAAAGACAAAGGAAAAGTTAAAAAAAAAAGAAAAAGAAGAAGAAAAAGAGGAAGGAGCTAGTTATGGATGCTCATCTCTTGCTTCTGCTTGTATATATAGGCTCTCTCCTTCCAAACAAACGCACCCATATTCTCTTTCTCATTGTTGTTTTGCACTCTTCCTCAGATCTAACTCATAGAAACTAGAAAGATTTAATGGGAAGTTCTACAAGAGCAATGGCATTTTGTTTCCTTGTCATGTCTGGTCTTGTTCTCCCAAGCCTAGGTGCAACATACAATATCTCGTGGAGAAGAAATGTTTCTCTTAATTCCTATAGCACCATGATCTTTCACCCTGGTGATGTTCTTAGTAAGATCGAACAGTCCCAGTTCTTGAATAGCCTAGCCTATAATTTTAGATTATATTTTAGTACAATTCTTGAATATATACATGTGGTAATAAATAGTTAATTTCTGCCCTTGTTTATTTGATCTTTTGTCGATTTCCAGTATGATCTTATTTTAGGCAGCGCTATCTTTGAAGTTGATTTCCGTGGTTTTATGAACTGCGATATAAGTTCTGGATCACTAAAAGGAATCGGAGGCAATGCCTCAGTCACTCTTACCACAACTGGTCGATTCTATTTCATATCATTCCGCATAGATTGCAATCTAGGGGTGCATCTTCTTGTGAATGTATCTTGAGGAAAAGTACGAGCAGAATTTGAAATCATGCTTGGCATTATTGCATTATTAAAACAACTTCATATAGTTTGACTAAGATTCATTCGATTTCAACATTTAGTCCTCAACCTTATCCATATTATCAATTTGGTTTCCCATTGATGCAAAACAATGATACATATAATCTTTTTATGTGCATTTGTTTTTGAGCTATTATTTGCACATGTGGAATTTGGCATCCAATTGTGCAATATATGCAACATGTTTGTACTTAACAGCTTTGTTTTGTGTATTTTAGCTCTTCAGAAGATCAAAAAGTTGTATGTATATTTGCCACTCATGCAAAAGAAGTTCAAAACTTGCAAACAGGCTCATCAAATAATGACTTGTAATCACATTATCATGAACTATAATTTATTAATCGGGCTACCAAAATGCATAAACCTTCCAAAATGGAGAACATTTTCCTGCCCGTCATATGTTTACTAACAAAATTCAGAATGTTAAAAGATAATTAAGACAGTAAAATGTGGACGAAGAATTAGTAAAAGTAATTATGAAGGCTGAAAACTATGTCAACATTAATATGACTTTGTAAAAATATTGAATATTAGCAAGGTTTTTGATAATTGCTTCCATCTTAGGGAGGTGGCCACATATTATCAAAAGTTTTATAGATAGTTTCTAAAATTATCTCTAGACACCACAAAGTAACAACGTATAATAGAGATTTACAAATAAAAAAAATATGGAAATGATCGAAAATGCCCTTAAAAATGATGCACGCTATACATCTCACTTATTTTGCTCCCAAGAATTCCAAATATATATATATGTGTTTCAAGTTTAAGAAGTTAATTTGATTTAAGTTTTTGGTCCCCTTCCCTTCCCCCCTCCCCGGCCAAGGAAAAAAAAAACAAAACAAAAACATTTCTTGATAAAACCCACTCAAACTTGAGAATATGCATTCAATTAGAGGCGGCAAACTGGATTGAAATCCACTTATCCATCCATGTAAACCGCTATTATATGAATTTGGATGACTAAAATAAATATAATGACTTTAAATGGATGACAACCATTTAAAACTAATTAAGTTGGTGAATTTAAATGGATAAACCATTTTATTCATATTTATTCAATTATCAGAAAAAAGGATGAAAAATATAAGCTGACTTGTCTATCTCTCCCCATTCCCTCCCCAGCCAGTGGCTTCCATATCTATCTTCTCCTGAAGAAGAAGAAGCTTGCAAGTCATCAGACCCATCACTATCATTCATCAGCCACCCTCATTCTCATCAAACAAAATTGAACCCAAAAGTTAATTCCTGTAACTAACTAGTCCTAAAAAATCCGAAACTCAGTTTTCTTTCTCTCAATATTCTAGGCCGCTTAAAGCTCAACGGGAGCTCAAAGAAAAGAAAAACACATAGCGGCTGTCATAGATTCACAAAGAACACAACCATCTTCGTTGAATTTTCTTGGAGGGTTTTAAAAATTAAAATGCAGTTTTGGGCTGAACCAGAAGTGCTTGGCCATCTAATGTTGAAATTGGTGAAAAAAAATAAAAACGATTTTTGCTATTTGCATAGTGTGAGGACCCGAAAAATTTCTTATTTTTATCGAATATTAATGGTTTAATTAAGTATTTATCCACCTGTCTTCCCCAAATAATTTATTACGACCATTTTAAATCCATTCGTATGGAATAATGTCTTCATTATGCTTTTAAAACATCCCGTTAACAACTGCAATTCTCGGAGGATTGTTTAGGTGAGAAATAATGAACACGAGTGTTTCAAGGTGATATTATATTCGAGAGTATGATTATCCTGGGAAAATTAAGAACGGACAATAGCAGATTAAGAAGAGTTAATCGAGAATTAAAGGTGAATAAGTTCTAAGTGAGCATATACTACTCACGCGTGGATAGTTTTCCAAAAGACTCACAGATACAAATTTATTGGAGATTTGAGGAGTTAATACTCGACTCATGTGAGGACTCGTAAAACTCCTATTAAAACCCTATTTTGAGCTTATTTAATTATTTATTGGTTCATTTATTCCGAGTATTATTTTCTAGACCTATTGAACCTAATTACGTGGAAATATAGCTTCATTATATTTTAAAGTGATTTGTTTCAAAAATTAATTTTCGGGAGCGCGTTTAGTGAGAACAGTGAATAGTGTTTGGAAATTTTACCCAATTGAGAGTACAATAGGCTTGGAATATTAAAGACTTATACAATGGACCTAAATTAGGTATTTTAACGATTAAATACTCAAGTGATAGTTATTAGTATTATCGTTACAATAATTTCTCGAAAGTTTCACTTTATCGCGCCTACATTGGAAATACGCGTTTTCACGCGTGCGATTAATTGAGGGACTTTAGACCATTATTTTGGGATAATTAAGAGTGAATAATATTTATATGAACATAAGTGCATTAAAGGTTTAGTACACTAGTGAACCAAACGCGAGAGAAAATCGAGCCCTAAACGCACCAAACGAGCCCTAATGAGAGTTGACCTTGGAGTGAATTTACACCACTCATTTTAATCTTCTCTTGGAAGCTAACCTTGATCAAATTTCACTTTTTCTTCTCTCTCCTATTGCCGGCCAGCCCTTCTCCCTCTCTAACTCCATTGTTTCAAAAATTTCTTCACCAAATCAACAACAAAACTCCAACCAATCTTCCCCAAACTTGTAGAACAACTAGCAAACTACTTGGAGGTTGGATCTAGCTAGCTAAAGGGCTGCATTTCACGGTTTCTTGGAGCCTCTTGAGGACCAAAATTTTCTGATCTAAAGCACTAAGGAGGTATAACATACTCCACCACCTTAAACTTGGTTTATGATAGTAGAAATGCATGTATATGGATGGCTTGATATGGTTGGAAAATTTGAAAAGAGGGCTCTATGAACTCCCACTCTTGGGTTGTTGTTGATAAGAGGTTTAATGTTGGATTTAATGGTGGTTTAGTGGTTAAAATGATAGATTTATGGAGTATTATTGTTGGAAACTCAAAGTTGAGGCCATGACAAAAATTTCCGAAACTGCCCCTGCTTTGTTCGGCCATGATAAGGCCAATTTTCCATTATATAATGGCTTGAATTTCATGTTTATATGTTGTATTAGATGTGTAAAAATTTTCATTGGAAAGCATTAACGTTTGGTTGGGCAAATGAATTTATTTGTGAACTAGTCAAGCTGGAAAACTGTTTTCGGATAACCCTGTCCAGCGGTAGAATTTTGACCATAACTTTGTCCTCCGACATCAAAATAGAGTGCCGTTGGTGGCATTTTAAACTAGACATCCATACCTTTCCAACGGTATAAAATACACGTTCTGGTTCCATGTGTGGGAGCCGAACCATTCGTTTTAAGATAGCTGTCCTGTTTCTCTGTTCTGCTGGAATGATTTGTAGAGGCAGCAACTTGAGGCTCAATTTCGAGCTGGTTGTTTGCCAAATTTCAAAACGTTTTCTTCTGTGAATTTTTATCCCTATGAATGTATTTTCCAACGCCATAAACCATGCTCAATTCTGAGTTAAATTGAGTAAGTCATGATCAAAATACGGTGACTGCTTGGTTCTTGAAAACCCTTGGATTTGGACAGATTTGATGTAAGACTTGTTATGGTCTTACTAAATGAAATTCTTGGTGTTAAACACCTACCCAATGTACCATGAATGTTCCTTAAACTTTCCTTTCACATATGAACCATGATTGGAGGATTTTCTTAGCCAAACGATTGGATTTGGGAAGAAAAGGATTAAAGGCAGATTGCCTTAAGAATTTTTCCAAATTTTGGTTGGTTGGTTAACCACCTTTCCGAAGGTCTTTTTCCACGAAATTTGATAGAGAGATACCCTTCTTATAGGAGTATTATACTTCCAATTTTGGTACCAATCCAAGTTCGTTTCGATACCTAACTAAACTTCCAATGTTGGAAGTTCAAATCTAGAAATTCTTCTCCAGTCTTGAATTTTCCCCAACTTTGAGCTACCGTATCTCGGTACTCGAAACTCCGATTCTTGATCTGCCTACTCTGTTATAAACCTCACTTGCAACTCTAATTGAGTTACAAATTTCAGAAACTGGTTCGCAACGTGTGAATTTTGCCGAATTTTCAAATTTGGCCAAAATCCAACTTAATTCTGCCTTGGGAACCGAGACAGTACTTTCAAGCTCATTTTTGAACACTTTCCACTTCGATTCATGGAAAAGTGTCTTCTAGGAACTTATAGTACTTTCTAAAAGGTTTCCAACAGTATAAAGTTTTCCAATTCTCGACTTATGTCGAGTGAGTTACGATTTTCAAAGATTCATAACAAAACTGAAAATTTCCAACTTTCAAGGAAATAGAGTTTTTCAGGAACTCTTTATTCTTTTGATATCATCTAAACGTTTTATCCCCGATTTCCTAGATAAAGACTTAAATACTTTTGAACATTATCAAATCCCACTCGAACCTCGATTTACAAGTAATTAAGGTTCCTTTTCACAAAATTCCCTAGATTATAATAGTGCACGAATTATTTATCGATAATTGGGTTGTGTGAATAATAATTCACTATTATTTGCTCAGGCACACACGAGGACCTTCAAGAGGATCCCACGGTGGACGCCTGAACTTTCCTTGACCTTACTTACACTTAATACTTGGTGAGTGTCAAGTGTATGTAAACTTGTTACATGCTTAACTGTTATTAATGATTGGAGATTTTGAAATTGGAGTCGAGTGTGTACTTTACCGCACTCGTTCTCATTAGAAATGAAATTTTAAGGATTGAAATGTATTGAATGAAATGAATGATTGAAATGTATTGAATGAATGAATGAAATGTAATAGTATGCTATAGCTGCATACGTCGTTGGAGTGAATCTCCTCGACACACAAATGCACATGGGGACGCCCAGATCTCATTGGCCGACCTTGGACTCGAGCCGGCATGGGCTTGGTCGGGAACCTTGGCGAGCCATGAGATACATAAGCTTGACCTAATGAGAGGTCTTGCTTGGCATACTCGAGTAGTATCGCCACAAACAAATGACATGCGGGCCCGATACAGGGGTATGTAAGGTGAAAGGGGACAGGTTAAGTGGAGTTCTACGGACAAAACCTACCCAATTAACGGAGTGTCAATTCGTGGAGGTTATTGATCGTGCAAGTGGAATATAACTCCTGAGAGCTCCTATATCCTTGAATTGTTTCCGTTTACTTTCCGGTAAATTGTTAATTATTGAAACATATTATTGCTTGGCTTGTAATTGGGATTGTTACTTGAACTATGTGCCTGCATGTGTGTTCTTGGCCTCACGAGCGTTTTGCTCACCCTATAGATTTGTTTTCCTTAATAGGATTGGATTTGGAGAAATGTTGGAGAAACCCCTCTTGGCGTACTCTTGTTTTGGGGTTTCCGTTGCACTTTGGGGCTAGACTTGTGATTGATGTATATTTTGAATATTGATGTATTTCGAGGTCCCGATGTAATGATTGGGTAGATGTTGAATATTGATAAGCTTGAATGCTTACGCACTGATTGTATTTATGATATTTAATCGTAACGTCTAGTATTGTATTAAGTTTGAACGGAAATTGCTTGAGTCCTGGCGAGAGTTGGGCAGGCGTCCCGCGGATACCCTTTGGTTCGCCTTAGGGGGAAGTGAGGGCGTCACACATAGTGTAATGCCCGGTGCAACCCAATGAGTACAAACAATTTCACAATGATGCACAAAGATATATCAAATTTAAGCACAATAAAGAAAACTTAATTAAAGAGAAAAGATAAGAAATGCAAACCAAATATCAATCCAATAGCCTCTTCAATTGATGGCGATGCTAACCAAGATGTACAAGTGAAGGTTCACTCCTTCCTCACCCCAAATACTCTTTGGTTGAGCCAAGGAGTTTTACAACAATTCTAGTTAACCCTCAACAACCTACACTTGAAAGATCACTCACCCAATTAAGAACTATTTTATACAAATGAGGCAACCTTCACCAAGGTTTTACCACTCCAAGTGATAGGTTCACCTTCACCAAGGTTTTCACTTGAGCAACCTCACAACCCAACTTTCCCAACCCCTTATACAACCAACAAAGAATCTTTCTACTCAAAAATCTCACTTGTAAGCTTGTATTTTGTGTTGGCCAAAAGTCCCTTGTCTTCTTGTGCTTTGGGGTGTTTATAGAAGGTGAGAAATGGCTTCAAAAGGCTCTCCAACGGTCAAATATTAAATGCTGTCAAAACTAGCCGTTGGCCTGTCGGACGTCCGAGACCTCCTGTCGGACGTCCGAACCCTGCGTCCAAACCACCTGTCGGACGTCCGAACCCTGCGTCCGAACGTAGGCAGAGAGTCATCAAATCTTTGCGAAATTTCTCGGACGTCCGATGCGATCGATGTGCGTCCGAGGCGTGCGTCCGATCCTTCCGGACGTCCGATGCTTCCTCACGAGCGTCCGACAGAGTTTCCTTCTTGATGTTCTTTATTCTTTCGGACGTCCGATAGCGTCCGATATGAGTGCCCTGTTTTTGCTTCTTCTTTTATGCCACAAGAATCTGTTCTAACAAATTACTCATATAAAAACATTAGCCCAAATCTATATTTTGGTTTGTTAATCATCAAAACCAAGGATTGATCGACCAAGGTCAACACATAGGCTTTAAGAGGTATGAATAAATTATTGTCATAGTAATAATCTGCATTAAAAGTGGACAAAGATGGTGGGCAGGCTTCAATGAGTTTTATGAATGGTGGCTGGAATTCATAGGGCCATGGAGAGGAATAGATCTATGGCTACTCTTGTTGCATAGTCGGGCAATGAGCAAAAAATAAAATAATAGAAATTTCATTTTGACCCCAAAGTTTCTTTGTAAATTCATTTTAACCTCTGTTTTAAGGTTAATTGAGTGACTTCATTACTGTTTCATAATGAAAAGTACGACTAACACCATTTGACTGTTAACTCTAATAGGAAAACTAGTAAACTACCAGTTTCACATTAGTCTAAAACATAAGGGGTTAAAATGTAATTCCTAAAAAAAACAGTTAAAATGTAGGGTTCTAAAGC
Organism: Coffea arabica; assembly: GCF_036785885.1. NCBI lineage: Eukaryota > Viridiplantae > Streptophyta > Magnoliopsida > Gentianales > Rubiaceae > Coffea > Coffea arabica. The sequence continues at coordinate 44,737,676 of NC_092329.1, forward strand.
ATAAGGGGTCAATGTGTATATTTGCAAAATCACATAGGCTTATTTTCGCTTTTACCCTATAAAAAAAGAATTTCGAAGTGATGTTATTTACTTATTTGCTTGATTTCTTACTAAAATATGTAAAATCTCGAAAAAAGATGTACAACTGATATAAAAGAGTAATTGCTTTCATAAAGAAAATGTGACTTTTTAAGTACTTTTCAGTGTGCAATTGTGTGACATCCATTTTTGGAAAGTTATCTTCCAAGTTTTGATAAATTTATAAAATGCATATTGTACTATCAAAGGTTCTTTGGGGATATTGAAGTCTGAGAAGCGTGGTCTTCAGATTTTTTGCGATATTTACATATGTTTTGCTATATGATTGTGATTTGAAGCCAAATTAGAATTAAGGGACTCATTAGGAGCAGTCCATTTGATTAAAAAAGAAAAGTTAGTATACAAAAGGACAAAAAATGAAGCTCTTAGTGAATCTGAGGCCTTTTTTCCATTGCAGGCCAAAACATGCATTTCTCAGTTTTCCATATACATATGGTTATGATATACAGTGCTAGTTAGTTAAATGGTTTTTAAATAGATAATTAGATATTCATTATCCATTTAGATCCAATTCACATACAATCATTTATTCTATGAATTTAAGCGGATTGGATCATATAATTCATGAACTATTTATTTGAAACCAATTATGATCTATATATCTATTTTACAACCTCTAAATGAAATACTACGAATGTCTTCCAGCTCTAAATTTACAGCTATTTACTAAATTACCTTAATGTATAAAATAATTTCATGAACTATTTATTTGAAACCAATTATGATCTATATATCTATTTTACAACCTCTAAATGAAATACTAAGAATGTCGTCTAGCTCTAAGTTTACAGCTATTTACTAAATTACCTCAATGTATAAAATAATTTGAAAGCGTCTAACAAACCAACTGATAAAAAATAACAAATAATTGCACATTCGGTGCTTCATATAATACGCTATATTATATATGAATTACTAGGGAGGGACAGCCCGCGCGACGCACGGGAATTTGGTGCTTGTGATTCAAAATAATTAGTAATTATTGTTTAATATTTTATAGTATAGGAACTGAAGTATGATGATTTTATCATGTGATTTTAATAGAAAAATCATAAGCTACATAGTGAGTCAATAAAAATAATGTGCAATAAGACATCCTTATCGTTATGCTATATAAGAATCCGTTGTGATCAAAGGTTATGTCTGAATTTCAACTGCAAAGATAAGGGTAGTTTGAAAATGTAAGAATGTTTGAAGTGCAATTGAAAAGTATCCAAAGGTCTCTTCTAAAACTTATCCAAGATGATAAAACATTTTAAAGTATCAATTGGATCCTTCATCTCTCGAATCTATATATGTTCGTGAAAGATCTTTCAAGCAATGCTTCTGATTTCTCCTTCGACTTAAGCTCAACCTGAATTATCAAGTCAAGTTTATCCATCAATCACTTTTCGTCCAATCTAATCTAAAATAATTTTATTTTTTACTAACTATTTATATAATTTGGTGGGTATAATACGACTTAATCACATGTTTCTTACAGGGATAATAATGCCCAAAAATAATAGATAGATAAGAAACTTAAATGATTTTTTTCAAAATTTTGTAGAAACTATTCAGATTTTGTATTTTTGGCTAGGGACATTTCTTTATAATCTCATAACTAAGTTCAAATCTGCATAATTGTTAAAGATCTGAATTGAAACTATCTTGATTATAAAAAATTGGTGCAAATAATATTTTCTAAATTTGAAATTGTAGAAAATGGTAAGTAAAATCAGAAGAAATTCCTCATATGAATTCGAATTGCAAACTATAGGTAGAAACTGCTTAATGATATTTTTCAATGTTTACTTGTATAAGTATCCAATATAACATCTCTACTTAATTGACTCATTTGAACTATGGATAATAGTTGCTTCAATCAAATCAAGGTAAACATTATTTATCATTGTACAACATACAATTATGAATAAATGAATTAATACAATGCAATCAAAATGGTGCTGTAGGTAAAGCATTTAAACTCATCAAGTTCCACTGCAAATTCTTTTACATAGCATAAAAAAGCAAATTTTTGTATTTGAAACTATATAAACAGTATAATACAAGAACAAGATCATAACATGGAAAGCAAATAGAGTGCAAATAACATCTTAGTACTATGTAGCATGATTAATTTTCTTTTTCAGTTTCAATAAAGTACAAAATTCTAAGTTAATAAATTTTACAATCATAAAATTTCCAATTAAAATAAACACAAACTGAATTCCAAATCATATTACATGAAAAAATAACTACTTGACCCATAACTGTTGGAATGTAGTCAACAGATCCCAGGAGTCAAGAATAATAGGGGAAAGTTCATGAGAAATAAGGTTATTTGACTTAAATAAAGAGATAATACCTTGGCTGAGGAGAAGAAGATGATAAAATTGCTTTTCTAATTATTTTAGAAAGTGACAACATTATCCCAAATTGTACTTTGACCAGAGATAGAATCTCTGGGATCTATTAAAAAAAACAATACAATTAGTTAGTTTTTTGAATTAAAAGTATCAAAAGGCAAATTATATGAAGTTCTTGAATAAACCAATCATCAGAAAAAAAAAACTATAATCGAAGAGGACAAACCCAAAGAACTCACCTCAATTTAAAGGAAAAATTATGCATTCCATCAAATATTTAATAGTCATAATAAAATCAAAAAGGTGAAACCGAAAAAGAATAAAGGGTATCAGCTAGACATGGGGACATAAAAATGATAATGATTGTTCAGATAATAATTAAGTTAATTAATTGTAATTAAAATCCAATTATGTAAACATCCAATTAATTCCTTAACGGATGAGAAAGGTTTCAGGAAATTAGAAGGCTTGGACTTTTATACAATTATATCAAAATACAAGTTTTATTTAGTTGTACTTGATACTCACATTGGCACAAAAAATTGTAACATATCAAAGGGTATCAGCTAAACATGGGGACATAAATATGATAATGATTGTTCAAATAATAATTAAGTTAATTAATTTGAATTAAAATCCAATTATGTAAACATCCAATTAATTCCTTAACAGATGAGAAAGGTTTCAGGAAATTAGAAGGCTTGGATGTTAGTATAATAAATGATTAAAAGGACTTTTATGTAATTCTATCAAAATACAAGTTTTATTCAGTTGTACTTATACTCACCTTGGCACCAAAAATTGTAACATACCAAACCTGCTCCTAACCTTAAATGTCTGAAAGATTATATAAGTAATTATAGTGAAATTAAAGCTATAATGACTTGTACTCAATGTTCCAATTATTCTTCAAACACTCTCACATTCCCAAAATAGTCTCACCCTGCGGTTGAAATCTAGTATTAAACTAGTTCTTATATAATAAATGATTAAAAGAACTTTTATGTAATTCTATCAAAATACAAGCTTTATTCAGTTGTACTTATACTCACCTTGGCACCAAAAATTGTAACATACCAAACCTACCCCTAACCTTAAATGTCTGAAAGGTTATATAAGTAATTATAGTGAAATTAAAGTTATAATGACTTGTACTCAATGTTCCAATTGTTCTTCAAACACTCTCACATTCCCAAAATAGTCTCACCCTGCGGTTGAAATCTAGTATTAAATTCGTTCTTAGATAGTATAAGGACATTCCCAAAATAGTCTCACCCTGCGGTTGAAATCTAGTATTAAATTCGTTCTTATATAATAAATGATTAAAAGGACTTTTATGTAATTCTATCAAAATACAAGCTTTATTCAGTTGTACTTATACTCACCTTGGCACCAAAAATTGTAACATACCAAACCTACCCCTAACCTTAAATGTCTGGAAGGCTATATAAGTAATTATAATGAAATTAAAGCTATAATGACTTGTACTCAATGTTCCAATTGTTCTTCAAACACTCTCACATTCCCAAAATAGTCTCACCCTGCGGTTGAAATCTAATATTAAACTCGTTCTTATATAGTATAAGGATATACAAGTACTCTACATGGATCCAATTCTAGAAATCTGGAGAATTGGTTACGAGTTAGCCAACGATAAAGAATAGAGTTTTATAGATGCTTCATCAACCATCACCGATCAGTTCATTACTTTCTCTATTCATATTTATCAGGCATGACAAAGTAAAATGACCTTTGTTGTTAATATATCACTCCAGCTTTGCAATATTCATTTATTAATTTCTAGGGTGTGTTTTGGAAAATCAACTTTACAAACAACAATGGAAAACATGAATCATTCTAAAAAATTCTAGATTAATTTCTAGCTTCCATTTTATACAAGTTAATGGACATTGCTGCACTTTGATTACCTAAGAGACTAGAATCTATCTTAGTTTATTGAACATCAGGACCTTAATTCCTTAATTATACTTTACTTATTGATTGTTTCTTCATTGAAGATGCTTGTTTCATATACAATAATATTAGTTCAACATATTTGAAGGAAATAAAGGCACAGAGGAAAGAAATTGTAGTATTATCAAGAGGCTTAGCCTGCTTTTGCCAGAATGACCAAGGACTCTAGTTCCAAAAGTCCTCTGTACCAACATAAGCAATAGCAATAGAAATAATTAATTAACACAAGTCCATAAAGTGCAAGTAAACTATGAGAAAACCTAGGTTTAATCTTGTATAGATTCAGGTTTTGATGCATGTTACTGTACTGCTTTTCACAGCATTGCTGCTAAACCCAGCCAATAGGAAGTAGAGAGACCGTAGAAAAATACTCCTGGCTAGTGGTGCGAAAGAGATAAAATGTGGTGGTGCCACCATGGAGGGCCTACGTTGGAATGGAAAACATAGTTGGAGGACCATTGGTTAAAAAAATCATTAAAGATTAAATTAGTTTTAGTAAAAAAAATTAGGGACAAAATTGGCAAATTCCTCAAAAAAAAAAAGGATAAATACTGTATCCAAAGAAAACTTTACATTCCTTTAAAACAAGAAACTAAGCATAGGTATAACTTGGCCAACCTTAGTAAGCATCTTAATGATAAATATTCCATTAATGCTATTTCGAGCAAGAATTGAAGATTCACAACATTTTTTGGTCATGTCCAGCCATCTCAGTTGAGTTGGTACTTAGGGCATACGCTCGAATTTTAAATGCACATGCTTGAATCTCCTTTTGTAGTTGTATTGAAAAAAAAATACATGTGGATTATGGGCGTGGTGGTTAATAAAACTACAAATCTCAGAATCTTTGCTGCAACTTTACAAAATTTTTGCTGCATACTAGGAAAATACATTTTTAAGATTTAATAGCAGAACAAAATGCAAATATAAAGAGTACTATCGATATATTTGTTAGATTAATTACTTATTATGGCCTACATGACCACATAAATGTATAGTAATAAAAGTCCCACTTACATGAAAGAACATATACTTGTATGGATAAGAGCAAGGTATCATGACCAATGTCATGTACCAAATTAATAAGACACAAGATTCAATGACCAAAGTCATGAATCTAACTTAAGTGATAAATGAATTTATCCATACATTTATGAAACTTCACATAAATGAATGTATATACATTTATGACTATGTATATACATCCTTGAAACAAGTGATTGATGGTAAGATTCATCTTATCAAGTAGGAAGAATTAATGAGTCTTATTAATGATTAATGATGGGATGAGTCACTTATGCATCTATAAATAGGCTCTTGGTCCCTCTCTCCAATCAATTAGTTTGTAAAAATTATCCCATCACTAGAGCAAACAAAAGAGAGAGTAGGAGAGGGAAGATCAAAACTTGAAATCATACAACTTTAGAAAGAGAAATACTCAATGGCACAAGATATGTCTAATCCTCTTTATTCATGCATTGAAAGTCATGGTTGAAGCTATTAATTTTATTTTTCTAACATGTGGTATCAGAGTAAGGTTGAAATTTGACTCATAAATCATATTATGTCATTATTAGCATACTTATAGATTTCTAGCATGAATGATACTTATGAAGAATAATATTATGGTTCAAGTCATCATAGAAATGCATGGCATGATTTAGATATATGAAAACCTTGATATGCCATTATATGTTTATCTTTAATATGCATTATTGTGTTTGCAAATTTATGAAATATGGAACACGTTTTATGAAAATATTAAAACTTCCTCTTGGGTATCTTACATCATGCACTGTGAGAAATTTTATGTTTATCTCACATAATATGTTGTGAGAAATTTCATACAGATTTGTTTTTGAACAATCCCAAGTAGCCTTACAAACCATGAATAAAATGACCCATTTGTGACAATGGTTATAAGGTTGTTTTTATTTCATGATTATAGTATTAAAATTACCCAAAAAGTATTTTACATTCTATATTCATGCAAGAGTTGTTATATATCCAAAGGTGTATAACATCTCCATTTTGGGACACTAAATGAATTACTATCATTCACTTATTGAGTGAATCACTAGCATGTCTTGAGTCTACCCAAAGATAGGACAATGTGAAGCAATTGACTGTTGCCTATAGTGAATAGCTAGCATATCTTTATTTTGTCCAAAAGACATAATGAGATGATGTAATTGATTCCTCTATTAATGATATATCTCATGACATATTCTATGTAATTTCAGCTATCAGTCCAACTGCACTTTCCGGAGTAACATCTAATATTCTGGAATTAAATGGGTCTAACTATTCTGACTGGCATGAACAAGTGCTCATTTCTTTGGGATGTTTAGATTTAAGGGATAATTTCAGAAACCTCCCTTGAGGTTTCCACCAATTATAGAGTGTGACGACCCCACCTCCTTCTAGGGCGTACCCCAGGATTTAGCGGACCGTCTGCCTAGCTCTCGCTAGGGCTCACTCACTCTCCACTTCAAGAATACAAATTACAACTTCAAAAGGAAATGAAACCACAGTTCCAAACTAAGAATATACATTTATGCTCAAGTATATCTCAAATGTTCATACATTCCCCAAAGTACAACAAAAGATTTGAGATCTAGATGACTTCCAACTCTAATCAAGCATTAGCGCGAGTACAATTCACAAAACCCAAAACTAGACGACGCTAGCTTGTACCAGCCTCACGCCCACATTGATATCCCTTATAAGGAAAATCAAAATAATAGAGTGAGTCAAAACTCAATGAGATTCCAAACATCATGCAAAATCAAGTAGCAAGTTGACCACCATATAAAACTTGAAATATCAAAATAGTGAGCATAAGGGTTCATAAAATTGAGCAATAACATTTCAAATAACAAATTATTAGATATCTACATTTCCAGGTAAAAGGATACAGTAGCTCTTGTGAGTTAACTCTGCCATAGCTTTACCAAGTAGCAGTTGACACTCTGTCAACTTTCAAGTAGAGTAACCAGTTCAACAGATCACCACTTAACTCCAATCTCCATCTACCAATCAACTCTCTACCGGGCCTGAACTCCAAATTAATAGTGATGGTAATATTCGAGTATACCGAATCTAGTGGATCATATCCATAGGATTCCACAATAAATAATAAACAATAAATAATAAACAGTACCTATGATTCGCCAATTTCCTCAACCAAGCCCTTATTGGCTCGATTCGACTGACTAACCAATAGGGTTAGAATCCCAGGCAGTATTCAAGTCATACACACACATATATATCAAGCCAATTGTAACCAGTACACAATAATAAGTCACATTGGAACAAGTGGGATAAAATACACTCTTGCCCTATCAAACAAGTTAAGTACCGTCCAATCACATTAACAAAGCAATTCATTTAAATAATAAGTTCAAACATGCACTTGGAAACACTCACCAATGATTTATTGCTTTCCAAAACCAAGCTCAAATTCAACTCCCTGGTTGTAGTCAAAATCGGTGATAAAATACCATTTAACAATTTGCAATCAATTACAGTTTCAAAATAGAGGAGTTTCGCTTAAAGAAAATCAAGTAAATATAACTCATTTAAGTATTACTCATTTTACTTATCAAACCTTAGAAAATTCACACTCGCTCTTTTGGTTTCAATAAATAAGCATTTCAAACTTTTAAGTTTGCAACACGGCATAAGAAACTGGGAAATCATGTTTAAAGTAGTCACTACTTTCTCCTTACAAAACATTTAGGTTTTGGCAAGAATTTCAGCTTATACATCTCTACTAAGGGGAACTCAAACATTCTAAGCAATCCTAGTTCAATTCACCTAAGAATCACCGCTCAAGTTCCGTTCACTCGCTTGAACTTCAAGAAAAAAAAATGGACAGCACTTTCTTTGTGTTTCCCTTATTTCCCAGCCAATTCCATGGCAACAATTTCACCATAAAACAGCCCCAAATCAAGCACAAAAGTATAGGAAACAAAGGCCTCTTATAGCAGGCCTTAAAATCACCTAAATTAAGTGCATAACCATCACATAATCACCATGATATCCAAGTTGGAAATCAAAACCCTAAGCTGAAAAATTTACTACCAAAGCTGAAAATTCCTTAAGCAAGCCACACTAACATATTAAAGGCTAGATAATTCACATGGTAAAGCTATGAAACCATGGCCAAGTTCAAGCATCAAATAAGAGCTAAAATTTTATCATCAAAGCTGGATTTTTTTGAATCACCTCTTAAACCATGAAACTTTCCATGTAAACTATCAAATCCAACTCTAAAACCTCTAGTATGCAAGTAATAGAAGTAAAAAGGGTCTCTTGCCATAGTTACCTTGAAACCTCAAGAAAAATGGAAATCAAGTGCTTCTTTCCCTAAAGTCTCTCCACTAAAGCCTTTAATTTCCCTTAGATATCACATTTTATGGTGTAGTTTGCAAGATCAATGGTTAAAACTCAAGATTCAAGCAAGAAATTGAGGTTGAAGGATGAAGTTTTCTTTTCTTTTTTTCCTCAAGAGGTTCGGCCAACAAGAGAGCAAAATGAAGGAATTTTTGGTTCAAAGAAAGATATAGATGGAAGAAAGCTTCTTGGTCTAACAAGGCTTTGATCATTGACACTTGGCAACCAAGTTCTCTTTCTCTTTTTTTTTTCTTTTCTTTCCTTTCCTTAGTCAAAAATTTTGGCTGACTTTAGGGTTAATTTAGGGAGGATTAAATGAAATAAAAACAAGGAGATTAGGGTAAGAAAATATTGGTTAGGTGGTGTACTCAATCGGTAACAAACGGCACATATCGGTTCAAGTCTATTTCTTTAACTCTCTTGTACTTTTGTTTTAACTTATGATTCACTAACTTATTATTAGCACTTCTAATCATACACTTCCTCTTGCCTAATACCTACTCTTATCCACCAAATTTAGCACACACACCTCACCAACTAATCACACTACCAAAATGCACAAAACCCTAGTTTACTCTAACTATAAAAGCAAAAGTAAAATTTTCACTTTTATTATTTATTACAACTATTGAGGGAGTAAATTAGCAGTAAAAGGAATTCTAAATTAACTTATTCAAAATTAATGGGGATTATAAGGAAAATATAAGTGAATTTTCAAGTTCTCGCACTCTCTTCCCCTTAAAAAAATTTCGACCTTGAAATTCATACATTCATTTGCAAATGATTCAAGGTACTTCTCTTGCATGTCCATCTCTAGCTCTCAAGTTTCACCATTAGTCGATCTTTACTTATGAATTACAAATGAGAATCCTCATTCATTCCTAACTATGTCTCAATAACTAAACTAAAACCCTAAACCCCAGATCATCTACAACTTAAAATGCTTGGTAATGCACTAACCAATAACACTAACCAATAACACTAAAGTATCACACCGATTAAACTTAATGTACAAATTTCTACTTAACCTTTGAAATGTTTCGCCACAACAAGCCACTCCTTTATACTGGAATACCATGAAAGTCACATGCCTTTCCTTTCATTCAATTGATAACCCTTACTACTAAATCCTTTGATTTTTGATATGGTAAACCACAGTTTCCGATCACTTTCTTAAATCTAGGGTTACCTAGGTTTATATGAATGTTTCCAGGTCATATGGTAACCTCTCGGCTTTCACATCAATGGCACACATGAAGTTAGGGTTCACCAGAGAATGAGTGATACCAAGATCTATCAAAATTTTAACCAGACAATGAAAAACATGAATCGTACGTTCTACCACTTTAGACGGGTTAGGCACTTGCTGGTGATCTAAGACATACACTCTGGCAGGTCCTTTAGGTCTATTCTCTCCTACATTTGGTTGTTTAGGGTTTGACCTATCTAACTGTTAAGTCTCACCAAAAAGGGGACAGGTCGCAATCTGGTACTCAGCACTACCACACCATAAACATTTCCATGCCTTTCACCAATAATTATCCTCAATATGATTAGTCTTTCCACAATATCCACAAAATAAGTGAGGGATTGATGTTTGATCACCTTGTGAGGCACATCTCTGTTGTCCTCTTTTACCCGAGGTTTCTCTCCGAGTAATTCCCTTAGATGTCCCCAAAATTCTCACACCACCAGTTCCTCGACCCACTTTAGGGGGTGGCATACTTTGATCACCTTGTTCCTGCTCTTGGTCTCTACTAGACGCACCTTTCTTTGTTGCATGAAAAACCTTCACTTGCGCCCTTGCAATTTCTATCCTCTAGACTTTCTCAAGAACTTCTGTGAAAGTATTAATTTGTGCCGCCACCAAAGCCTCTTGTATTTCTACATTTAACCCTGTACAAACCATCTCGCCCTCCTCTGCTCCGCAACTATCAATTCAAGAGCAAATATAGATAATTTGGTGAACTGAGTTTCATACTCAGATACACTTAATCCTTCCTGACGTAGGCTAATGAAATTGTCCCCCCTTTTCTCCTGGACTATTGGTGGAAGATATTTCTCGTGAAACTCTCGTACAAAGTTCAACCAAATCCACACTGTCCGCTCTCTCTTCCACTTAACCTTAATTATATTCCACCAGGCTCTGGCTGGTCCCTCAAATTGAAATATGGCAAAGTTCACCTGCCTTTCCTCCGTATAATTCAAGGCGACGAAAATATTGATCATTATTTTTAGCCATCTCTCTGCTACCTCCGGGTCTGGTCCTCCAAGAAAGTTGGGAGGAGAAAATTTTTAAAACTGCTCTAGGGCCCTATCTTCCCCTATTTCAGGGTCCCTAGACTGGTTGACAGGGGTTTGACCCTGCTGCTCTACCTATCGATCTAAAATATTAGCCATTTGCTGGATTGCCGTTGCTACTTAATTCCCTCCTTCAACCCTAGGTTCAGGTTGTTGCTCGGCCGTCGCATCTCTCTTTTCTCTCGATTTTTGTACTTGTTTAGCTCCACGTCCACGGCCAAAACCGCGTCCCTGATTTCATTTACCTTCCGTACCTCTTTTGAAAAATAGACTATATAGGTATAAGCAAAATAAAGTCGCTATAAAACTCGATAAAAGCATTTTCAAATCATAAAATAAAAATAATAGAGCACATTTAAAATAACATACTTTCTTTATATACATATCTTAGCAATTCACATATCAAGTCATGAAGTACTGTACATATCAACCTAACAAAATCAAGTATTTATAACAACCAAAGGAAATAGAACAAAGAGTACGCTATATACATCAACCGTAACACGTCAATATCAAAAGCAAAACAAGAAAGGTGACGTGTCATCCTAACCATCCTATACTATGTCCTAGCTACCTTGCACAACCCTCAAATCCTAGATCTCTAAATTAGTTTGTCACTGATCCAGCCGACTCCACCACCTCTTCAGGTGCGGCTGGCTCCCGAGTCATTAGGATCTACGTTCCCTTCACCTTCTTGGCCAAGTTCACCTGTACTACTTCCTCCACAAGTGCCCCACACTCGGTTATATTATCGGTTTGGTCCCTTACTTCCCTCACCACTCAAACAAGGCGACCATTAGCCTCTTGTGCTTGCGCTCAAAAAGCATTGGTTCGCTCCTGTTCCTTGAGAATAAAAGTCTCGAGCTCCCAAATTCTGGCACCTTGCTCTCCTAGCATTGCTCTCAGACACTCGATCTCAGTTTGGGCCCTACGATTAGCATTGACCAATATTTTTCTCTCGTCCTCTATGGCAAGGACCACTCTATCGGGATATGAGTAAGTCTACCAGCAATCACAGTGCCTTACCCCAAGTCCCGGGGCCCACTGAAGTACCGGCTCTCCTGGATGTTCTTGATAGCTAAGCACCCGCCAAGGTCGTTCAATACTCCCATTCTCGCCATCTCCTTTCATTGCCTATAGTACAAGTGACATTACGGGAATAAATAATTCAAACAAGTAAATCTAAGTTGGCCACCTACTCTCTAGGATTTCACACTTAAACGTTCGTACATAAGCTATATCAAGTACAAGTCACTCAATCCGTCTAGACCAATTCAAACCTAGGTTCTGATATCACCTGTGACGACCCACCTCCCCTTAGAGCATACCCCAGAGTTTAAAGGACCATCTGTCCAACTCTCACCAGGACTCACTCACTCTCCACGTCAAGAATACAAATTACAATTTCAAAAGGAAATGAAACCACAGTTTCAAACATAGAATGTACATTGACGCTCAAGTATATCTCAAATGTTCATACACTCCCCAAAGTACAACAAAAAATTTGAGATCTAGATGACTTCTAACTCTAATCAAGTACTAGTGCGAGTACAATTCACAAAATCCAAAACTAGACGACGCTAACTGGTACCAGCCTCACGCCCACGTTTGTACCCCCTGTAAGGAAAACAAATCTAATAGAATGAGTCAAAACTCAATAAAGTTCCAAATATCATGCAAAATCAAGTAGCAAGTTGACCACCGTATAAAATTTGAAATATCAAAGTAGCGAGTATAAGAGTTCATAACATTGAACAATAACATTTCAAATAACAAATCATTAGATATCCACATTTCCAGGTAAAAGGATACAGTAGCTCTTGTGAGTTAACTCCGTCATAGCTTCACCAAGGAATAGTTGATACTCCGTCAACTTTCAAATAGAGTAACCAATTCAGTAGATCATCACTTAACTCCAATCTCCATCCATCAATCAACCCCTTACTGGGCCCGAACTCCAAATTAATATTGATGATAATATTCAAGTATACCAAATCCAGTGGACCATATCCATAGGATTCCACAATAAACAGTCCTATGGTTCGCCAGTCTCCTCGACCAAACCCTTGTTGGTTCAATTCGACTGGCTAACCAATAGGGTTAAGATCCCAGGTAGTATTCAAGTCATACGCACATATATATATATATATATATATATATATATATATATATATATATATATATATATATATATATATATATATATATTAAGCCAATTGTAATTAGTGCACAATAATAAGTCACATTAGGGTAAATGCGACAAAGTACACTCTTGTCTTATCAAATAAGTTAAGTACCGTCCAATCACATTAACAAAGCAATTCATTTAATTAATAAGTTCAAACATGCATTTGGAAACACTCACCAATGATTTATTACTTTTCAAAACCAAGCTCATAGTCAACTCTTTGGCTAGAGTCAAAATCTACGATAAAATACCGTTTAACAGTTTGCAATCAATTAGGATTTCAAAATAGAGGAGATTCGCTTAAAGAAGACCAAGTAAATATAACTCATTTAAGCATTACTTATTTTACTTATCAAACCCTAGAAAATTCATGCTCGCTCTTTTGGTTTCGATAAATAAGCGTTTAAAACTTTTAAGTTTGCAACTCGGTATAAGAAACTAGGAAATTGCATTTAAAGTGGTCACTACTTTCTCCTTACAAAACATTTAGGTTTTGGCAAGAATTTCAGCTTATACATCCCTACTAAGGGAACTCAAATACCCTAAGCAATCCTAGTTCAATTCACCCAAGAATCACCACTCAAGTTCCGTTTTTACTCGCTTGAACTTCAAGAAAAAAAATGGACAGCACTTCCTTTGTGTTTCCCTTATTTTCCAGCCAATTCCATGGCAATAATTTCACCATAAAACAGCCTCAAATCAAGCACAAAAGTACAGGAAAGAAAGGCCTCTTATAGTAGGCCTTAAAACCACCTAAATTAAGGGCATAACCATCACATAATTACCATGATATCCAAGTTGGAAATCAAAACCCTAAGCTGGAAAATTTACTACCAAACCTGAAAATTCCTTAAGCAAGCCAAACTAACATATAAAGGTTAGATAATTCACATGGCAAATCTATCAAACCATGGCCAAGCTCAAGCATCAAATAAGAGCTGAAATTTTATCATCAAAGCTAGATTTTTTTTGAATCACCTCTTAAACCATGAAACTTTCCATGTAAACTATCAAATCCAACTCTAAAACCTCTAGTATGCAAGTAATAGAAATAAAAAGGGTCTCTTGCCATATTTACCTTGAAATCTCAAGAAAAATGGAAATCAAGTGCTTCTTTCCCCAAAGTCTCTCCACCAAAGTCTTTAATCTTTCTTAGATATCACCTTTTATGGTGTAGTTTGCAAGATCAATGGTTAAAACTCAAGATTCAAGCAAGAAATTAAGGTTGAAGGATGAAGTTTTCTTTTCTTTTTTTTTTTCCTCAAGAGGTTCGGCCAACAAGAAAGCAAAATGAAGGAATTTTTGGTTCAAGGAAAGATATAGATGGAAGAAAGCTTCTTGGTCAAACAAGACTTTGATCATTGACACTTGGCAACCAAGTTTTCTTTCTTTTTTTTTTATTCTTTTCTTTCCTTTTCTTAGTCAACAATTTCGGCTGACTTTAGGGTTAATTTAGGGAGGATTAAATGAAATAAAAACAAGGAGATTAGGGTAAGAAAGTATTGGTTAGGTGGTGTACTCAACCGATAATAAACGGCACACATCGGTTAGTACACCGGTAACAAACGGTACACATCCGTTCAAGTCTATTTCCTTAACTCTCTTGTATTTTTGTTTTAACTTATGATTCACTAACTAATAAATTTATCCACCAAATTGCACACATGCCTCACCAACTGATCACACTACCAAATGCAAAAAATCCTAGTTTACTCTAACTATAAAAGTAAAAGTAAAAGTTTTGCTTCTATTATTTATTACAACTATTGAGGGAGTAAATTAGTAGTAAAAGGAATTTTAAATTAACTTATTCAAAATTAAAGGAGATTATAAGGAAAATATAGGTGAATTTTTAAGTCCTCACACAGAGAGCTCTTCTCAATTTTCAAAAATTATACATACCTCCTTTACTTTTATGGTTATGTAACAATATAGACCCAATAGCCTATATTTTTTCACAAATATCCTAAAATACCCTTTTTCTAGAGAACAAGACAAAATAAAATAATATTTTAATCTTTAACTTTTTATACGTAGCATACTCAGTAAAGTAAAGATAATTCAATGACTCCAACTCATCTCAAACTTCATTACTTGCTAATTCTTGTCTAATGCAATTCACTACTACCACTACCAATAGTGCACCAAAACATGGCCACATGTCCGTAAGAACATGATTCATTATTACTCTAGCACTAATAGAAATAGAAACAAAATTCTATCTTCATAGTAAAAGAGAGAACCAATGAGTTTTTTAATTGCTAGATTTTTTTTTACTTAACAAATATAATAGTCACTTCTTTATCTTCCAACTCTCAATTTCATTTTTTTTCCTATATCACTATCTCACTTTTCATCTTCCCCTAGTTTGATAATAAAATCTACAGTCTGCATCTTGTTAATTTGGTAACTTCAATTGGCTAACATTTGTAAAGAGTAAAACTATTTTTTTAAAAAAGAAAGGGTCTAAAATTTTTATAGTAAAAAAGAGACAGAAAAACAAAAAAGTACATATAAATTTTGGAGATGGTAATTGCTAACAATGGAGTATCGTATTTGGTGAGAGGAAGAACCAGTTGTAGGAGAAAAGAGAGAAAAGCATGCAAGAGGAATGGAGGGAGGAAGAGATGAAAAATAGAAAATTGATGGCAATTAGATGTGACATATTAGTGACACCGAGGAGAATCTGACCTCAGGAGCTCGTCGAAAAACATGTGTATTTTTCCTTTCGGTATCTTCACACACAACATTGGTCCAATCGACCGATAAATTTTTTCAAGTCTCTTTCTACTCTTTGACATATTAAGCAATGCTTTTCAAAACATTTTCAGATATGCTCATCATTTTTGTGCAACGCCGATTCTCATCTCTTATTGAGCCTATATTGCTAAGTGAACCCCTTCAATTGTCATCATTGAAGGGGATGTGTGCAATCCTCAATGACTATCTTTTCACATTGTATGGCTTGTTGATTTCTCTATTAACTGCTTGCCATTGAGCGGTTGTCGTTGGTGTTATGGCATTAATCAAATTAAGATGATCCTCCACCTTGTCCCTTATGAATTGTTTTGGAGTGATGTTATCACAATAATAAACTATTTGAGCTGCAATGGCCTTATTAGTGAACATCTTTGGGTTAGCACGATCAACTTCTACATCACTGTCATTCCACAACAACAACTGGGGAAGTGAAGAGGGGATACATTTGGAAGAATGAGTCCAATCTTTTCCCAACAAGGCATTATAAGTGGATGAAATATCGACCACAAAAAAAGATGTAAACAATGTTTTAGATCCAATTGATATATCTAATGCCAATATTTTTTAGGTATCAATGGCACCTCTTATAAAGTTGTTTTCCATAATATCAATTGGTATGAGGTCATTTTAGATTTTACCGAATTTCTTCATAATGTGCACATGTAAGATGTTGACCGTAGCACTATTGCTGATCAGGATTCTAGGGATAAGAATCCCCTCGTTGTGAGCTTTTATGAACAATGGCTTTAGATGCCTAGTAATAATATCATTTGGCCTTGTTAGCACCACCTTATCGAAGGTATTAACACTCTTTGTGATTTGAATTTATGTTAATCCCTTGTTCATCGCTGGTTAACTACTTTCTTTGACTAAGTACTGAAACTCAATCTCCATCAATTGTCCTTCATCATAATCATCCTCTATTAGATCAGCGTGATCGTCCTTAAGGAGAAAGTAAGCTGGTAATTTTACGACCATATCTACTTGCATTGAGTTTTGAGTCTCGCACATACTTGCATTCTTACCCTTAGAGGATACCTCCTCTAATATTTTCTTTAATGGAAACTCGATCTTGAGCCGAATGCCCTCGGAAGCCTGCTCAATCATACCAACTTTTGCTATCCTTTCTTGTTGCTCTAATCTCTGCCACCAGCACATCTTTATCCTTGCCATCTAGCATGGATCTAGGCAATACAAGAATTTAGGGCTCCTTACGGTCTATCATTGACCAACCCTTACATTTATTGGCCTTATTCCCCTCGATGGATATAACTTTTCTTGCTCTACTATAACCTTCTTATGGATATAGGCTACTCATTGATGATTGCCCATCTTCCAAGTCTATTTTGTGCTTGATTATGGTGTCACATCCACTATACTAGATTGTGAATTACGAAGCCACTTGTTCTCCTAGCCAATTTTTAACACTCCTTCTGTATGTATGGTCCATTTTCCAGATTTGCTCTAGTCCATCAGTGATACTTAATATGCTAGCTGAGGGTCGGTAGATTTGTGTTTTAGTTAGAGGTGAGCAACTATGGTAATTAGCGAATTATCAATCGAAATGGATTTGGATTTGGTAATTTGAATTCGGTAAATTGAAAATTTAGCCAGTAAATTGGTGGTACCGAATTTGTAAGTATCGAATTTGGGTAAAAAATGGTTTTAGGGTTTCTGAATCCGGATTTATTGAATTCAAATTTATTTCGATAAAATGGTAAAATTATACCGTTTTCAAATTTAAAATTCTGATTAAGTTATAATATGAATAAATATGTTCCATACCCTAACTAGTAACTGAAGCATTAGTTCTGTTTCTACTTTCTTATTCCTTTGTGCTACACCCCTAAGTCTCAACTCTTAATTGAAGACAGAAACCGCTCACCCCTAACCCTAAACCTCCTCTAATTCCAGTCGGCAACTACCGCTTAATCTAACCTTCTCACACCTCACTTAGTCCGGCCACACCACTGATTCCATTATCCATAGACCTCACCTCCCTCTCTTTCTCTATCTATGGCTCTCTCCACGCTTCTATCACTCCACAGTCCACATCTCACTAGCTCACTCACCACACCTGTCTCACTCCACACCACTAATTACCATTGTTGACAGTGCCTTCACCATTACCAAGACCACGGTTCGCTAGTGTTGAAGGTATGTTTAGTACTTTACTTTGCAGATTAATAAGTTGTCCTAATTTTGAAATTTAATTGATTTGAAGCGTGTGTAATTTTGGGTGAAACTGAAAGAATTTTGTTGCCATTGACTCATGCACAAACACAAAACCAATTTTTTTTGCTACTGCACTAGCATAGTAATTTGTATTTTCAGGTGTCTTCTTATTCCATCCTGAGATTAAAATCATAATTCTATATTTTCATGAGAGCTAACAAATTCTGCTCTGACTAAGTTGATTAGTTCTAAACTCTTATTTCATTTCTAATTAAATTCATATTTATTGATAATTGATTATTGCACTAAATTGTATAATTTACTTGCTCAGATTTACAAAAAAAAAAAAAAAATTGGAACTATGTCTACTGATGGTGAGAGTAATACAAGTTGCGAGGAGCTAGAACAAGAAGGATCATCTGGAACTCTTTCTCCTAGTTTTACTACACAAAGCTGTGAAGAATCTAGTTTTGTCAAGAAAAGAGGAGAGTACAACAAGAGGTCCAAACCTTGGGATCATTTTCATGTAAAGCATGTGAAAGGAGTTCATCATGTAATCTACAAGCACTGTAAGAAGGATATAGCTGCGGATCCCAAAAGTAATGGTATGACTCCCCTTGATACTCATGTAGCTAAATGTTCTCTAAATCCTAAAAATAAGCAAACTGATTAGGCTACTTTATGTTTGGGTGAAACTGAAACCTTAGAGGGAGAGGTTAAATGGGCACTTATAAATTAGAAATTTGATACGGAAACCATCAAAAAAAACATAGGTTATGTGGCAATTGTTGATGAGTTGCCATTTAAACATGTAGAGGGAAGAGGTTTTCAATATATGATGTGGACTTCTTGTCCATCATTTAGAATTCCTTCGAGATGGACTATTTCTAGAGATTGTTATCAGCTGTATTTAGATGAAAAAATTAAGTTGAAACATCTCTTGAAGAATAATGGTGGCAGAATTTGTCAAACAATAAATTCCTGGACATCCATTCAAAGGATAAACTATATGCGTCTCACTGCCCATTTCAAAGATAATGATTGGAAGCTGAACAAAAAAATCCTAAATTTCTGTCCTATTGCTAGTCACAAGGGAAATGAAATTGATAAGGGCATAGAAAAGTGTCTACTAGAGTGAGGAGTTGATGATATCCTAACTGTTATAGTTGACAATGCAAGCTCCAATGATTTAGCTGTCCAGTATTTATGAGAAAAACTTCAAAATTGGGGAAATGCTGTATTAAGGGGGAAATGGACTCATGTAAGGTGTATAGCTTACATAGTGAATCTAATTGTTAATGATGGCATCGAAAAACTTGGGGATTCAGTTGATTGTATCAAGGCAGCAGTTAGATATGTTAGACAGTCACCTTCTAGTTTGACAAAAATTCAAGGAGTGTATTGAAATTGAAAAAATTTAAGGCAAAAGATTGCTCAGTTTGGATGTCTCTACTAGATGGAATTCTACATATCTAATGCTAGACATAGTTCAAAGGTTTGAGCAAGCTTTTGAGAGGTTTGAGGAGTAGGATCATTATATGCTTCAAGAGTTAGAAAATCTGCCAACAATATCTGATTGGACAAAACTTAGATTTTTGGTAATTTTTTTGGAAATCTTTTATCAACTAACTATGAAGGTTTTTGGTTCCAAATATGTGACTTCAAATAATATTTTCACTAATATTAGTCACATTCATGGCATTTTAATTCAAATGATAGCAAGTGATAGTGATGATTTGAGTTTAATGGCAATATCAATGGAGAAATATGACAAGTATTGGGGAAAGATAGAAAAAATGAATATGATGATTTTTATTGCCTCCATTCTTGATCCTCGAACTAAACTTGAATACCTTAAATTTGTGGTTTGCCAAATGTATTGTGAGTCCAATGGTACAACACTAACTAGCCTTGCAAAAGATGCAATGTTTTAGCTGTTTAATTGATACGAACTCGATTCTCCAAATTCTCGTTCTCGAAGAAATGAATTGCACATGCAGTGGAAAGATTTATCTCGACCAGGTTATTGCTACAAAAATGGAACAACATTGACCTCTCTAACCCACTAAATTACGAATCTTGAAGCTAATTGTGACCCACAACTCAACAAGATAGCAAACCAAGATGTGTTGATAAAATGGCGCCACAATTCAACGTGGTTTTGAATTGATAAACCAAACTTGAACAAAAAAAACATAACTCACTTTGTATCAAGGGACGCTCCCAAATGAACAAGAAAGAGAGAACTCTCAATTTTTATTCATCTCATAATTGTCTAATTTCAGAAAAATTGCATAAGGTCAACTATTTATAGCTTTACAAGGCTCAAAAATCTAATCCAAGTTGGAAACAATACAAGTTTCGTTATTTGATTTGATTTTTAAACTTGACACAACTTCTTAAACAAATTTAGAAGCAACTAACTACTTTCCTAAAATTCTAACTCGACTAGAATAGAAAATTAACTAACTCAAATTGGTTTGATTATGGTCAATATAATCTTAGCCTTTATTCCTCTTATTAACGACTCAAAAATAACTCAAGACTAACTCAAATTAACTAAAAATTATTGTCAAAAACTTAATTAAATAAACAATAACAAGAAAAAAGTATGACACAGGTTCGAATCTTCAATGATTCGTTGATGATCTTGATCCCTGTCTTTTGATATTTACAAAATAATTGGATAATACTCATATCTTTTCAATAAGAAAGCTTTTCAGCTCTGAAGCAATTTGATTCAAAGAATAATTGAAAGAAGATAAAAGAAGATGAAAGTTATCGGACACTCACAAAGACAATACCGGACGTCCGATAAACAGTGCAAATCATATCAGACGTAGAACATCTTCATCGGACGTCTTATAGAATTGAGATGATTCTTCAAACTCTTTGTCTACTATCGAATGCAAGCATCGGAAGTACCAGACGTCCCATAGAATTAAGATGATCCTTGAAACTCTCTGTCTGCTATCGGACGCAAGCAAAGGTAGTACCAGACGTCCGATACTCCCAATGGCTAGTTGACTCTTCAACTACCTTCTATCCGTTTGAAACATTAATGAAGCATTTTCTTGGTCTCATATAAATAGAGCATGGTCAGAAACTTCAAATAACTTTTGCACACTGATAATACAAAAAATCAAGAGTAGTTTTAATGAGAAAATACTCTGCAAGGAAGATTTGTACTCTTTGTGGCGTAAGGTTCTTTATAAGTTTTTCATTTGTGAGTGAATACTTCAATAGTATAGTTTTATGAGGGTTATCCTGAGAGATTGTAAAACTTCCTAACTTGACCGAGTGAGACTTGGGACAAGAAGGGAGTGAGTCTTCCTTTGTACACAAGATTGATTATATTTCATCAAGTTGAAGAAACTTATTTTTTAAATTGAACTTCGAACTTAAGAGGAGCTTAGTAGTCAATTGATTTGCAATTCTTCTCTTCTTATTTATTTATTATTATCTTGTAACCCTTAAATTGCATATCTCTTCTACTTTTCTCAAGTGATATTGTTCCTTTATTGATTGATTCATTATGTGATAATCACTTAGAAAAGAAGGTAAATTTCATATTGAGCAAAAAGTACCCATAACTTGATTAGCTTTTTAATCAACATAATTCACCCCCTTCTTAGGTTGTCTTTGGGTCTAACAATTGGTATCAGATCTTGGTCTCCTAGAGATTAAGTTCAAGCGATTTAGGAGTAAAGATGACAACCAATAATGCCATGTTTTTTAAAGGACAATCTATAACTAGACCTCCAATGTTTAATAGATCAAATTATGTGAGTCGAAAAGAAAGAATGATTATCTTTTTACAATCGATTGATATTGAATTATGGTTTATTATTAATAAAGGTCAATATGAAACCTCTATAATAGATGAAAATACTCATAGATCTAAATTAAAAATCAGAAATGAATTGACTGCAGATGATAGAGCTCACATTACCTTAAATACAAAAGTTATAAATGTGTTATATAGTACTTTAAACTCAAATGAATCAATTAGTGTCAAAAGATATAAGTCAACTAAAGAAGTTTGGGACAAATTGGGAGAAATTTATGAAGGTAGTGAGAATGTTAGAGAACAAAAGAAATCTATCTTAGTTACCAAATATGAGTCATTTAAGATGGAATCTCATGAAAATATTGATAAAATGTATTATAGATTTAATAATCTTGTTTAGGATTTAGAAGTTCTGGAAAAGAAATACTCATTGGGAGAGAAAAATAAAAAAATCTTGAATACTCTGTCTAAAGATTGGGAAAGTAAAGTAACTACTATTGAAGAGACAAGAGATTTGAATTCAATACCTATTGAATCTCTTATAAACTCTCTAATTTCTTATTAGTTGAAACTTAAGATCAAGGTACAAGAAGAAGAAGATGCAAAAGCAAAAAAGAGCATTGCTCTAAAAGTATCTCAAAATGAAGATGACTCGATTTCATTAGATGATGAAGATATGGATGACAATGATCTAACTCTCATCACAAAAAGTTTCAAGAGAATCTTCAACAAAAGGAGATTCAGAAAAGGAGGATCTAGCAATTCAAATTTTAATCAATTCAACAATGCAAAAAATAAAGGAAAACAAGATGCCAATAAAAAGTAAAGTGACAAATGTTATGAATGTGGCCAACTTGGACATTACATGAGTGAGTGTCCAATGAAAAATAATGTAGACACCAAATTTTTGATTTTTTAAATTAATTTCATCTTAGCTTTATTTGTTTCAATTTTAGGTTTTTCATTTCTTATTTATTATTATTATTATTTTATTATTATTATTATTAGTATTATTATTTTATTTTTATTTTTATTTTTATTATTGTTATTTATTTTATTTTATTTTTGTTCTAGTGTATTTTTGGCTTCACATTAATTTCCAGGAAAAACAAAAGAAAAAGAGAAAAGGAAAAAGAAAGAAAAAGTGAAAATGACAAGTGTGACTGCATGCACTTGGACAAGTGTCTTTTCTATGTTTTAGACAACTAAGCACCTAAGGGGTGAGGTGTTAGGGACATTTGGGAAGTTAAGGAATTTTTGGGGGTCAAAGTAGAATTTTGTGAGGGCTAAAAAACTAAAAAAAAAGAGAAGATGAAATCGAAAAAAAAGGAAGGGGGAGTCTGTGGGCTAAAAAAAAAACAGCAAAAGGGGACGAATGAAAATGGAAAAGAGGCGGCGGACCAACGGAAAAAAAAGAACAGAGAAAAAAAACGCAGGGGAAAGCTGGAGAGAGGTTTTGGGGCTCAAGGGCCGGAAAAAGGAAAGAGAAGAAAAAAAGTGCGGCGGAGGGATGACGTCTGGGGGGTTGGTCTGAGAGCTTGAGAAATTGGGAAGGGGCTTCGGCTTTGGGGGCGGAGCAAGACAAAAAAAAAAAAAAAGGAAATAACTAGCTACGACAAGAAGGCAACGGCAGAAGAAAAGCTTTGGAAAAGAAAACAAAAGGAAAAGAAAAAACAAGAGAGAGGGAGAGGGCTTCGTTTTCGGCTGAAGAGGAAAACAACAGGGAGAAGAGATTGCCCTTGTTCCTTTCGGACACCACCGTCGACCCCAGATCTCCTCCTCTTCTCACGACGTCAGCCCAGGCCACCACCAGTCTTCATCCGCATCTGTTGCCGTCCGCCACCGCCACCTCTCAACGCCCACAGCCGTCGCCGCCACCGTAGCCATCGAAAACATCAGGGGCTTCTACTGCCATCTACACAAAGCCGTCCACCATCAGCGCCATCACCTCTCCTGAATCCACCATCGCCGGCGGATTATTTTTTGGAAAGAAACAACAGAAAAGGGAGCAACGGCAAAAGAGGGGAGAATGGAAAATCTAAGGCAGCAAAGTGAGAGGAGGATTTCAATCAAGAACAGAGATTGGGAGGAAGGCTACAAAGATCGAACAAAGGAAAGAAAGGGAAGAAGAAACAGAGAAGGCTAACGGTTGAGGGGAGCGAATGAAAAACAGAGGAAAAGGGAAGGCTTCAGCGGGGAAAGCCAGCCGCGGCAAGAGGCTGAGGAACAAGGGAATTAGCAAGCGGACGCCGTTGTCGCTGCCGCTACCCGAATCTTCCACCATCACCGACGAACCTTCACTGAGAGGATATGGTAGGCTGTTTTCTTTCTTTCAATTTCAATTCTCTTCAAGTTGCTGAAATGGGTCATGATTTTGGTTGTTGCAATTTTTTCTGTCGATTGTCCATAATTTCTGATTGTAAATGTTTTATACGTTGATTGAGCTGAACGTCTTAGTTTCTGATAATCTTTTGGGCTAATTACAACTTCAATTTGAGCAAAGAGCCGGTAAAATTTTAATGTTCCTAATATGTTCGACGAAATGCCTGAGCTAAATTAAAAGATGTTTTGTTTACATTTTCCGTGCGAAGGAGTTAGTTGGGTTAGCCAATTCGCTTCCTTAAGCTTAAGAAATTTTGCCGAATTGTTGTCTTCCATTTCTCCGTTTCTCATGTTTTGGGATTTGAACGAACTCGAATTGATATTGCATGAGAAGTGTTTTGGGTAATTCTTGTTTTTGATTGAAAATGGCCTGAATTTTGGTATTGTTCTGGTTCTAAGAACGACAAAAATGGCGGATTGATGTCTGTGTTACTGGGAGAGAAGACCATGGGTCTAAATTGTCCATTTCAGTCCCTCTGTTTTCGCTTTGTTTTACAATTTGCCTGAGGGTTGTCGAACTTCATAATTCCCCCCCCGAAACTGTTGTAATTCCTTCAATTGGATCCCTGTTTTTGTTGCATATGAACCCCTCAAGTTTCCCCCTGTTCTGATGTGACCCCAAAAATTGGAAGAGTTGAACTAATTTTGCTCTTTTAAGTTTAACTTTCCGTTGGCACATTTTATGTGACTTTGTGGATAGATTAATTTTTGATTGTAGGTCATAATTGTGGTTTAATAATTTTTAATTGATTTGTTTATCTTGTTTGGTTTAATGAAATAAGTGTTTGGGCTTAAGAGGTGAAGCCCACTCTTTTGGTTGGATTTGCTTTGCTGGAAAGTGAAGGCCAGCCCATCTGTTTCTTTGATTTTTTGATCGGGCTTAAGGAAGTTTTGGCCCAAACAAACAAATAAAATGGCCCAATGGCCTGATCCATTAAGAAACCAGAAAGCAAGTTTGCAAATCAGTCCCTGAATTTCTCCTTAACTGTACTGTGGCCCTGGACATTTTCAACCTTTTTCAATTGGGTCCCTAATTTAATTGCGAATAGGCCCCTGTACTTTATTTTTCTTTAATTTTGACCCCAAGACTTTATTAATTTTTGCAATCAAGTCCTTTCTTCTTTTGACTTCTTAAATGTAGGTTGTCTACATGATTTAATTGATTCAAATTCATGTTTGTTTTTGTCATTTGTGATTATTTGTCAAATAAATTGGCACCTTGACCCCTTTATTATTTTGGAGGGTAAATAAGTTGATTTCACTCCATTAGAGCTTCATTTCAAGGGAGGTATAATTTCTTTTATCCCTCTTTGTGTTTTTCCTATGTGACCCAACGTGCTAAGTGCATTGCATGTCTACTTTGCTTTCCTAGCTTTTCTTTAATTCCTTTTACTTATATCATTTACTTTTTGTTTTCATTAAATTATTCTTTTAATGGGGTATGTGTACACCTCTTGGCTTGTAATAGATAGGGCTGTGGCGAGCAATTTGGTCCATTTTCCCTTCCCCTTTTGTTTTAGTTAGTGAATGTAATAAGTTCATTAGCTTAGTTGCATGCCTATGTGTTACTTGTTACTTGCTTTATTAGGGCCTTGCATCTAATCGAGCATGCTAAATGTTACGTGCTACGTGTTTATGAGTATTTGGTATGTCTACTTGCTTTCCATAGTGTGGATGAATGGAATGGATGAATGTACGTCACCACACTAGTCCAACGCTAGTTGTGGCTTCTTTTATCGTTTCCACTAGTCCAACGCTAGTCGGAATTCATAGAATGGGCTAGTCCAACGCTAGACCCAATAGGCTTTTTCCTTTCTTTTCATTAGTGCATCATTTGCTTGTTCACCACATATCATGCAACTTTCTTTAGTTTTATCATTGGGCATGCCCCTCAAACCCCTTTTCCCTCCATTTTTAGGGTTTTGCATCCCATACTAGTTATAGGGTTCATTTTGCTTGAGTATCCCCTTCCGATAAGGAAAACGAGCGAGTGTGGCTACTCGATAGCCTTAGCACGCTAGTTTTGCCTTCTAATCAAAGGGAAAATCGAAGTCGAAAAAGTTAGGAGTCATTCCCATACCCGACCTGATGCATTCCTTTAGGTTCATTCATTCTCAATTTTTCACTTACTCACTTTTTCAATTCACATTTCCTCATTACTTTTCCTTTCCTTATTGTTCAATTTTGGTTTCTACTTCACAAAATTGCACTTAATTACGATCTATATACACTTATCACTATATTTCATACATTTGCACACAAACACTCGGATTTCCATACAATTGCACACATGCACCTTTTTACACTTGCACACTTGTACTTGAATCATCATTTGCATTAATCGACCTCTATAAGGTTTTCTTTCATTGGCCGCCACAATTCATGTGGTTGGGACCAAAAACCTTACAAGAGACATCTTAGAATCTAGGGTTTTGCATTTCATGTAGCACATCCAAATGTAATAAATTCTTTGGTTAAAACAAGAAAATCTTTGATTAAATCACGCAACTAGCCTTGGCTAGGTCAAAGGGGTGCCTTGGATTGTATCCTTGCCTTCCCCTTTGTCAAATGTGACTCCCGAACCTTTTTTCTTGGTTTACGTAGACTAGGAGTCGTTTAAAAAGGGTTTCTCACTACTCTTTCCTATTTTTCTTTAAAAATACATTTTTAGGTGACTTGGTACACCTTAACTCATTACCAAGTGGCGACTCCGTATTTAGTTTTAAAAACCCTTTTTAAACTATAATTTTGGGTCAAATCGTCGCATTCTCAAAACCCCATTTAGACCCATTTTTCTTTTAAATCACGATTCATTTTCCAATCACAAAATACATTTTTTTTAACCATTTTATTTATTTATCAAAAAATGGGGCGCGACAGTTGGCGACTCCACTGGGGATTTTCGAGAGTCCGAGCAAATTTGATTTAATCAACCTTTTTCTTCTTTTAACCTTTTCATATATCACATTTGGGTGTTTTAGGGTTGCATTTTTTTCCTTTTTTAGGATCTTGCATCACTCGCGTCTCAAATTACTCCCTCGCTCGCGAATGTATGATTGGTTGATTGAATGTATGTTTACTTGCTTATTTCGCGCTTGCATTGCATTTGGGGGGGTGTGTGTCACCTTTAGAGTCTCGCGTGGTTCTCAACCCCTTCCCTCAAAACAGGGAACACTTCATACGTGCACGTTTACTTATTGTTATCCCATTTTATTTTATTTTTCGTGGGCGCTACCCCACACCGCCTTGTAGGATTAGGATCGATTGCCTTGGGTAGGCGGCTGGTGTGCACTGCGCCCATAGCGCTACCTAAGGAATCACTCGAGCCACCGATCGAAGGCCTTGGGAGTGATGACCTTTTGCCTTTAGGTCTGAAGGCTTGGGAGCCAAGCTTTGTCGAGTCTAGTTGCATTAGTGAACCCCAGCCTCATGCATCCATGTTAGCATTTTCCTAGGTTAGAGTCAGCCTCACCCTCTTTTAAGCACCTTAGGCACGATGGAAGGGGTTCCACCCCTTTTACTTGTTTTTATTTGTATTTCTTAATTGCTCCTAATGTGTTATGTGTACTATCAATTGCACTAACCATTCTTTTGTTTTCTTGGCTTGCATTCATGTGCCTTAGCAATAAGAGGCCTCTTTGGCACTCTTTTAGTGACTTACCCACTAGATAACTCGCATGTTTAAATTTCAGTTATTGCACTTAATTTTCAATAAGTACATTTCACTTTAGACCTCTTCCCCCCGATGCATTATTTATGCCCTTTAGGCCATATTTGTTGCATATTTACATTGCTTTAATAAATGGCATCATGCATAACCCCAAAAAGGGAATGCCATTTAGGGGATCCCGTGTTAGGAATAAGCCACCTTGTGTCTCGGATACTTAATCCAACGAGACTTGCACGTTTACATTTTGTACCATCCAAAGGGGTAGTGCACAAGGTGAGGTAGGATCCAATCATTTTCATAGAGTGATTTTTGGAATATGAACGTCTAATAATCACTTTTTGGCCATTTTATCAAAAATTGGTAAAAATCCCTTGCGTGAAGGACATTAATTTGAAGAAATTCACAAATGATTCCTCCTTTTTGAGACGATAAATAAATTGAGGCCAAAATTTGATTTTTAGAAGGTCATAGACTAATGCACTTCAATAATTTTGAAATAACCAATGGCCGGACAATTCAACCCATTCATTTTGCCAATTCATTCATTCATTTGACCAGTTTACCCTTTTTAGGGTCATCCGGTCGATTTTGAAAAAATCGTCAATTCATTTGACCAATTTACCCTTTTTAGGGTCATCTGGTCGATTTTGAATAAATCATCAATTCATTTGACCAATTTACCCTTTTTAGGGTCATCTGGTCGATTTTGAATAAATCATCAATTCATTTGACCAATTTACCCTTTTTATGGTCATTTGACCAATTTACCCTTTTTAGGGTCATCCGGTCGATTTTGAAAAATCGTCAATTCATTTGACCAATTTACCCTTTTTAGGGTCATCTGGTCGATTTTGAATAAATCATCAATTCATTTGACCAATTTACCCTTTTTAGGGTCATTTGACCAATTTACCCTTTTTAGGGTCATCTGGTCGATTTTGAATAAATCATCAATTCATTTGACCAATTTACTCTTTTTAGGGTCATTTGACCAATTTACCCTTTTTAGGGTCATCCGGTCGATTTTGAAAAAATCGTCAACTCATTTGACCAATTTACCCTTTTTAGGGTCACCTGGTCGATTTTGAATAAATCGTCAATTCATTTGATCAATATACCCTTTTTAGGGTCATTCGGTCGATTTTTGAATAAATCACTAATTCAATTTCATTCATTTGACCAATTTACCCATTTTTAGGGCAACCGAGCCGATTTTGAATAAATCAAGTTTCGTTCAATTTACCCTTTTTAGGGTGATTTGATTAATTTTGGATAAATTAAATTTCATTCAATTCATTTGACCTGTTTCCCTTTGTAGGGTAATCCGGTCATTTTTTTTATAAATTGTCAATTTCATTTGACCAATTAGGATTTCAATGTCGAATTTCAAAATGGAAAACCTAGTCGATTTTGAGAAAAACATCCATTGTGTCCAGCCATTTGATCAATTGGAGTTTTGACCCGTACTTCACTGAGAAAAGTTGTCAAAACGAATTCCAATCTCTTCGATAGGAAGTTCGTCAAGGACAAACACGTGCGTTTTTGTAAATTCTTGTATCGATCAAAAGTGATCAATTCCTTCGGACGAGGTCCTCATTTTGACCAACGTCTCTTCTCATTCCAATGGGCCAAATTTTTCAAATTATTTCTCACTCAATGAGTTGATCAGATCCATCAGGTATTGTATAGTGCCTATCCTAGAGGATTGCATTTTCATGCTAGGCCTACCCTTGGCACAAAAAGGGTCCCCCCATAGGACATGCATACCGGTTTTATATTCTTGTTTACTAATTCTGGGTATTTTTCTTTTGTTTTCCCCCTCCCCTGCATTCATAAAAATGTTTCAATGAGACGAAAATATTCTTCTATATCTGATGATAATTTTAATCCAATAAGGTTTGAAAACTGCAAGTGTTATTTGATTCTTGGGCAGATCTTATAATGAAAACACAAAAGATCTATCTGGAAGCTCTACGCTAAAGCATCTGAGAGATGTTGTAATTGTTTGCCAAAAGAAAATTCTGTTTACTTGATTTGTTAATACATTTTGTTCCAAAAAGAAAAGGAGACAAAAAGTGTATATGTGGAGCTCTTTACAAGTTTCTCTCTTCTCATTTGTATCATAATTGAACGAGAAATTTTGTTTCAAATTGTTTTCAGCAATAAAATTTTTGGACAATTATTGTCTTGTGTATATGTACATTTCATTCTTTATTCTTACTCATTAGAAATTCCACGATGAATTTTGGAAAAATAAAACTAAATTGAGATTTTTTTTCAACCTCCTGCCTGAAAATTCACAATAAGAGTGCTCAGAATTAAAAGATGTCACTCAATAGGCCCTATAAGATACCTTTTCTCCTTCATTTAACTCCAAAATAAAATCAAGTCACATTGATTGATAAATTGCATATTGGGGCAACATTGGCTTGAAAATGGCCGTTGTGTCTAAATAGATTCAACTCACATCTCAGTGAAAGCAAAAATGTGCATTATTCTTGTTTGTTTCGAAAATTTGGAATGATACTTTGAGCATTCGTTCCTCTACCTATACACATTTTATCATTTGCTCCCCCATTTGAGCCTTTGAAAGAATAATTTCGTTTCAAATAAGAGTCTTGATGATCACTACCCTTTATTGGAAAATTTTCAAATATCAAAAAGGGGAATGGATTTTCAATGACCATTTCACTACTTTGGTTGTCATGAGGTGTAAGAATGATACTTTGGCCATCGTTTCTACAACCTAAACACCATTTATCCCTTGCATCCTCATTTGAGTAGAAAAAATTGGTGGTTCTTTTCGAGTGCACATATGATCGCACCCCACATTGGGGAAGGAGATTGGGGAATTTTAAAAAAAAAGAAAAAAAGAAAAAGGGGAAAGGGAACCGCGAATTGGGGAAATTTGATTCCACTTGGGTTCCAATTTTCGAAAAAGAAGAAAAGGAAGGGTTTTGTCCGACGAACCACTTATGGAGAGTCTTCCTCAGTCAATTAATTCAGATACATGCCAAAAATTTCGCATTAATGAAAGTTTCCTCTCAGAGTTATTGTAAGGAACGGAATAAAAGTCAGGCCCTCTTCTTTTCCGATCAAGCATTCTATCTCTAGTTATCCCTTTTGAGCCATCAGAATAAATTATTTCGTTTGGCAACCCCTGAGAATCGCAAACCCCACACTGGGGCAAGTTTGAGTTGAAAAGGAAAATTTCAAGAAGTGAAAAAATGAAAAGTCACAAAATCAAAAGCAAAAGAAGGAAAGAGAACCTCAGTTCACAAATAAACTGGGGCAAATTTTGTGAAAGAAAAAAAAATGGCAGAAGGCCGAAAAATCGAAAGAAAATGAAAGAGAAAAAGCCTCAGTTGAGCATAAATTGGGGCAAATTCTGGTTTAACCCTAAAATAGGGTTGGCGTAACAATGCGATCTCAGATTCTCTAAACCACTTTTGAAATCTGCTTTCAAACTTTAACTTTTTTAAGCACCCCACCTAACTCCATTACAAAAGCCGCAAGTCCTGACTTCTGTTCTTTGCAATGGCCCTGTCAAGAAAATTTCTGATGCGGGAAAATTTTAGCTGTATTTCTGAATTGCTTGGGTATGGGGTTGGCGCTACTCACCATATGAAAATCCACCAAGTTGAGGGAAAGGAAAAAGAGGCAAAAAGCAAAGCAAGAAAAGTAAATGCAAGGAAAAATGCAGAAAAATTCGACGCTGAAGTCCCTGGGGAATGATGAGAAAATCCAAACAAAGTCTGAAATTTTCGAGTTCAAAATAGGGGCAATTTTGGGAAAATGCGATCTTCGGTGCTATGTCCTTGAAAGTTTTATTCTTTAGCTATCGTTTTCAAGCCACATTACAAGCTAACAAAGTCCATCGTTGACTTATTCCTTCATGACAATCCAAAGTGAGGATCATGCTGATAAGAAATTCATCAAATCATTTGTGATCATAAGGGTATAAACCGTTTCCACATGTTTAGCTATCATTTCTGCCCATACGTTGCATGCCTAGAAAGCTTGTATGTTGACTAAGTTTTCTTGAAAAATAAGGGTGACAAACTCTTTGCTTTCACTAAGATGTGGTATTGAAGGAATTACAATTTTGGGCACAAGAACCAAACAAATCTCGTCTTCTCATTTCCCTTAACCCCCTCAAAAATCAGATCACTTGATTGGTCCTGACAGATGAACCAACAAGAAATGGTGACCCATTACCTAAAGCATTGATGCTAAAGTGGGGAAGAAATCTTTCGTAATTTGGCATTATTTTGAGAAATTCATCATGGAATGTGCTATATCAGTTTAAGCAAGACATTCAATTTTCTTCATGTTAGGAAAAGCAATTGCTTACCCTGTGCAAATAAATGGAGAAGCATCCAAACCAATTTTTGCAATCAAATGGGCCCACACTGGGGCAAAATTTTATTTGTAAGATTTCATGAAATAAATCCATACTGGGGCAAAAGTTTTTTAATACATTTGAGGATATCAAACCAATCACGCTGTTCTTTCCAAATAAGAAATTTGAATGCATGTCATACTTTGATGAACCCCTTGTACAGGAATTCATGGTTCAAAATGACGAAAAAGCATCTGGTAATGTGGGAAGCCAATGCCGAAGAAAGAGAAGAAAGAAGGGAAAAGGGCCCTACACTTGGGGCAAATTATTTTTGAAAAATTTTCAAAAAAAAAAAAAAATCAAATCAAAAAGCCAAATATCAAGTTGGGCCTGGACTTTGTGCCGCCAACATTCCAAATATCAAGTTGGGCCTGGATTTTGTGCCGCCAACATTCCAAGGATCACGTTGGGCCTGAATTTCGTGCCGCCAACATTCCAAAAATCATGTTGGGCCTGGATTTTGTGCCGCCAACGTTCCAAACATCAAGTTGGGCTTGGATTTCGTGCCGCCAACATTCCAAAAATCCTGTTGGGCCTGGATTTTGTGCCGCCAACGTTCCAAACATCAAGTTGGGCCTGGATTTCGTGCCGCCAACCTCACAAACATCAAGTTGGACCTGGATTTCGTGCCGCCAACCTCACAAGGATCACGTTGGGCCTAAATTTTGTGCCGCCAACGTTCCAAAAATCCTGTTGGGCCTGGATTTTGTGCCGCCAACATTCCAAGGATCACGTTGGGCCTGGATTTCGTGCCGCCAACATTCCAAAAATCCTGTTGGGCCTGGATTTTGTGCCGCCAACGTTCCAAACATCAAGTTGGGCCTGGATTTCGTGCCGCCAATCTCACAAACATCAAGTTGGGCTTGGATTTCGTGCCGCCAACATTCCAAAAATTCTGTTGGGCCTGGATTTTGTGCCGCCAACGTTCCAAACATCAAGTTGGGCCTGGATTTCGTGCCGCCAACCTCACAAGGATCACGTTGGGCCTGGATTTTGTGCCGCCAACGTTCCAAAAATCCTGTTGGGCCTGGATTTTGTGCCGCCAACGTTCCAAACATCAAGTTGGGCCTGGATTTTGTGCCGCCAACATTCCAAAGATCACGTTGGGCCTGGATTTTGTGCCGCCAACATTCCAAAGATCAAGTTGGGCTTGGACCTGGTGCCGCCAACATCTCAAAGATCTCATTGGGTCTGGATTTCGTGCCGCCAACTTTCCATTGGGCAGGCTTGGGTTTAATCCCACTGACCAATTCATCACACTGGGGCAAATTATTTCGACAAATCTCTCAATCAAAAAAAAAAAATCAAAAAAAAAAATCAAAAAATGAAATCAAAGTCAAAAATCAAATCATGTTCATCACTGCAGGCTTGGGTCTATCCCATTTAAATTTCTGTTCAGGTCTATCCCGTGGGTCTATCCCATTTACAGTTCTGTCTGGGTCTATCCCATTTTTCTGTCCGGGTCTATCCCATTTAAATTTCTATCCGGGTCTATCCCGTTTAAATTTTCTGTCTCGGGTCAGTCCCGATTTTAAAATTTTCTCATTTGGGTCAATCCCATTTTAAAAAAAAAAACAAAAAACAAAAAACAAAAAACTTTTTCAGTCCTCGTTTCAGAAGCGTCCGTCGTCCGGATCGTTCGCAGCCGAATAACACAGGTAAATATTTGGTGTCTACTTCTTTGTCTCAAGTTTTTTCAAAACTCAGACAAAGAGGGGCAAACTGTAGACACCAAATTTTTGATTTTTTAAATTAATTTCATCTTAGCTTTATTTGTTTCAATTTTAGGTTTTTCATTTCTTATTTATTATTATTATTATTTTATTATTATTATTATTAGTATTATTATTTTATTTTTATTTTTATTTTTATTATTGTTATTTATTTTATTTTATTTTTGTTCTAGTGTATTTTTGGCTTCACATTAATTTCCAGGAAAAACAAAAGAAAAAGAGAAAAGGAAAAAGAAAGAAAAAGTGAAAATGACAAGTGTGACTGCATGCACTTGGACAAGTGTCTTTTCTATGTTTTAGACAACTAAGCACCTAAGGGGTGAGGTGTTAGGGACATTTGGGAAGTTAAGGAATTTTTGGGGGTCAAAATAGAATTTTGTGAGGGCTAAAAAACTAAAAAAAAAAGAGAAGATGAAATCGAAAAAAAAGGAAGGGGGAGTCTGTGGGCTAAAAAAAAAACAGCAAAAGGGGACGAATGAAAATGGAAAATAGGCGGCGGACCAACGGAAAAAAAAGAACAGAGAAAAAAAACGCAGGGGAAAGCTGGAGAGAGGTTTTGGGGCTCAAGGGCCGGAAAAAGGAAAGAGAAGAAAAAAAGTGCGGCGGAGGGATGACGTCTGGGGGGTTGGTCTGAGAGCTTGAGAAATTGGGAAGGGGCTTCGGCTTTGGGGGCGGAGCAAGACAAAAAAAAAAAAAAAGGAAAAAACTAGCTACGACAAGAAGGCAACGGCAGAAGAAAAGCTTTGGAAAAGAAAACAAAAGGAAAAGAAAAAACAAGAGAGAGGGAGAGGGCTTCGTTTTCGGCTGAAGAGGAAAACAACAGGGAGAAGAGATTGCCCTTGTTCCTTTCGGACACCACCGTCGACCCCAGATCTCCTCCTCTTCTCACGACGTCAGCCCAGGCCACCACCAGTCTTCATCCGCATCTGTTGCCGTCCGCCACCGCCACCTCTCAACGCCCACAGCCGTCGCCGCCACCGTAGCCATCGAAAACATCAGGGGCTTCTACTGCCATCTACACAAAGCCGTCCACCATCAGCGCCATCACCTCTCCTGAATCCACCATCGCCGGCGGATTATTTTTTGGAAAGAAACAACAGAAAAGGGAGCAACGGCAAAAGAGGGGAGAATGGAAAATCTAAGGCAGCAAAGTGAGAGGAGGATTTCAATCAAGAACAGAGATTGGGAGGAAGGCTACAAAGATCGAACAAAGGAAAGAAAGGGAAGAAGAAACAGAGAAGGCTAACGGTTAAGGGGAGCGAATGAAAAACAGAGGAAAAGGGAAGGCTTCAGCGGGGAAAGCCAGCCGCGGCAAGAGGCTGAGGAACAAGGGAATTAGCAAGCGGACGCCGTTGTCGCTGCCGCTACCCGAATCTTCCACCATCACCGACGAACCTTCACTGAGAGGATATGGTAGGCTGTTTTCTTTCTTTCAATTTCAATTCTCTTCAAGTTGCTGAAATGGGTCATGATTTTGGTTGTTGCAATTTTTTCTGTCGATTGTCCATAATTTCTGATTGTAAATGTTTTATACGTTGATTGAGCTGAACGTCTTAGTTTCTGATAATCTTTTGGGCTAATTACAACTTCAATTTGAGCAAAGAGCCGGTAAAATTTTAATGTTCCTAATATGTTCGACGAAATGCCTGAGCTAAATTAAAAGATGTTTTGTTTACATTTTCCGTGCGAAGGAGTTAGTTGGGTTAGCCAATTCGCTTCCTTAAGCTTAAGAAATTTTGCCGAATTGTTGTCTTCCATTTCTCCGTTTCTCATGTTTTGGGATTTGAACGAACTCGAATTGATATTGCATGAGAAGTGTTTTGGGTAATTCTTGTTTTTGATTGAAAATGGCCTGAATTTTGGTATTGTTCTGGTTCTAAGAACGACAAAAATGGCGGATTGATGTCTGTGTTACTGGGAGAGAAGACCATGGGTCTAAATTGTCCATTTCAGTCCCTCTGTTTTCGCTTTGTTTTACAATTTGCCTGAGGGTTGTCGAACTTCATAATTCCCCCCCCGAAACTGTTGTAATTCCTTCAATTGGATCCCTGTTTTTGTTGCATATGAACCCCTCAAGTTTCCCCCTGTTCTGATGTGACCCCAAAAATTGGAAGAGTTGAACTAATTTTGCTCTTTTAAGTTTAACTTTCCGTTGGCACATTTTATGTGACTTTGTGGATAGATTAATTTTTGATTGTAGGTCATAATTGTGGTTTAATAATTTTTAATTGATTTGTTTATCTTGTTTGGTTTAATGAAATAAGTGTTTGGGCTTAAGAGGTGAAGCCCACTCTTTTGGTTGGATTTGCTTTGCTGGAAAGTGAAGGCCAGCCCATCTGTTTCTTTGATTTTTTGATCGGGCTTAAGGAAGTTTTGGCCCAAACAAACAAATAAAATGGCCCAATGGCCTGATCCATTAAGAAACCAGAAAGCAAGTTTGCAAATCAGTCCCTGAATTTCTCCTTAACTGTACTGTGGCCCTGGACATTTTCAACCTTTTTCAATTGGGTCCCTAATTTAATTGCGAATAGGCCCCTGTACTTTATTTTTCTTTAATTTTGACCCCAAGACTTTATTAATTTTTGCAATCAAGTCCTTTCTTCTTTTGACTTCTTAAATGTAGGTTGTCTACATGATTTAATTGATTCAAATTCATGTTTGTTTTTGTCATTTGTGATTATTTGTCAAATAAATTGGCACCTTGACCCCTTTATTATTTTGGAGGGTAAATAAGTTGATTTCACTCCATTAGAGCTTCATTTCAAGGGAGGTATAATTTCTTTTATCCCTCTTTGTGTTTTTCCTATGTGACCCAACGTGCTAAGTGCATTGCATGTCTACTTTGCTTTCCTAGCTTTTCTTTAATTCCTTTTACTTATATCATTTACTTTTTGTTTTCATTAAATTATTCTTTTAATGGGGTATGTGTACACCTCTTGGCTTGTAATAGATAGGGCTGTGGCGAGCAATTTGGTCCATTTTCCCTTCCCCTTTTGTTTTAGTTAGTGAATGTAATAAGTTCATTAGCTTAGTTGCATGCCTATGTGTTACTTGTTACTTGCTTTATTAGGGCCTTGCATCTAGTCGAGCATGCTAAATGTTACGTGCTACGTGTTTATGAGTATTTGGTATGTCTACTTGCTTTCCATAGTGTGGATGAATGGAATAGATGAATGTACGTCACCACACTAGTCCAACGCTAGTTGTGGCTTCTTTTATCGTTTCCACTAGTCCAACGCTAGTCGGAATTCATAGAATGGGCTAGTCCAACGCTAGACCCAATAGGCTTTTTCCTTTCTTTTCATTAGTGCATCATTTGCTTGTTCACCACATATCATGCAACTTTCTTTAGTTTTATTATTGGGCATGCCCCTCAAACCCCTTTTCCCTCCATTTTTAGGGTTTTGCATCCCATACTAGTTATAGGGTTCATTTTGCTTGAGTATCCCCTTCCGATAAGGAAAACGAGCGAGTGTGGCTACTCGATAGCCTTAGCACGCTAGTTTTGCCTTCTAATCAAAGGGAAAATCGAAGTCGAAAAAGTTAGGAGTCATTCCCATACCCGACCTGATGCATTCCTTTAGGTTCATTCATTCTCAATTTTTCACTTACTCACTTTTTCAATTCACATTTCCTCATTACTTTTCCTTTCCTTATTGTTCAATTTTGGTTTCTACTTCACAAAATTGCACTTAATTACGATCTATATACACTTATCACTATATTTCATACATTTGCACACAAACACTCGGATTTCCATACAATTGCACACATGCACCTTTTTACACTTGCACACTTGTACTTGAATCATCATTTGCATTAATCGACCTCTATAAGGTTTTCTTTCATTGGCCGCCACAATTCATGTGGTTGGGACCAAAAACCTTACAAGAGACATCTTAGAATCTAGGGTTTTGCATTTCATGTAGCACATCCAAATGTAATAAATTCTTTGGTTAAACAAGAAAATCTTTGATTAAATCACGCAACTAGCCTTGGCTAGGTCAAAGGGGTGCCTTGGATTGTATCCTTGCCTTCCCCTTTGTCAAATGTGACTCCCGAACCTTTTTTCTTGGTTTACGTAGACTAGGAGTCGTTTAAAAAGGGTTTCTCACTACTCTTTCCTATTTTTCTTTAAAAATACATTTTTAGGTGACTTGGTACACCTTAACTCATTACCAAGTGGCGACTCCGTATTTAGTTTTAAAAACCCTTTTTAAACTATAATTTTGGGTCAAATCGTCGCATTCTCAAAACCCCATTTAGACCCATTTTTCTTTTAAATCACGATTCATTTTCCAATCACAAAATACATTTTTTTTAACCATTTTATTTATTTATCAAAAAATGGGGCGCGACAAATAAGAAAGAAAGAAGAAAACCAAGATTCAATAACTTTTAATTCACATGAAATGAGTACAACTCCGATGGTGAAATAGTAGAGGAGGAAGAATCTGTTCAAATGATTTTTATGGCCATTGGAAAAAATGAGGTAACAACTTGTAACTCTCAACTTGAAAGTGATGATGAAACTAATGATAATATTGAATCCCTCATTGAAAAATTGCATGGTAGTTTGAAAGAATTTTATGTTAAAAACAACGAATTAAAACACAAAATTAGTTTTCTTCTTCAAGACAATGAACATCTTTTTCAAGAAAATAAAAAGCTAAAAACTGAAAATGATTACTTGAAAAAAGATGAAATTGATCTACAAAATGAGGTTGATAAAAAAATAAGACTTTGTGAAATATTCAAAGAGGAACAAGGTGATTTGAAAAGAAGAATGGACAATCCAAATAAGTTTGTCCATCATACTCCCTCCGTCCCATTAAAAGTGTCATATTTTTCTTTTTTATCTGTCCCAAAATGAATGTCACTTACTACAATTGACAATGAAAACTTTCCCCCATTTCCATCTCATGCAATTAAATAAACCAGATTCTTTTAAGCTTTTGATGGGCCCCAAAAAATTACAAGAATTGCACTTAATACGTGTGAGTTCTACAGCAAATGCAAATAGTGGTCGTACAAGGTACTTTCTCAAAAAATGGTTGGAGACATTCTTGAGGCACAGGTCTCATAGATCTTGTCACCACTCCATTATCTTTCTACTAGTTAATCAGTTATATTCCATAGAAACTGAACAAGGGTATTGCTGAAAGTTACACCAAAATCATTTGAAATCTTGGCACTGTTGAAAATAAGTACAAGAATCGAAGTGCGACAATTATTTCAGGACAGAGGGAGTAAAAAACATAACTGTTTTCAAGAGAATGGATTAAAAGCTCATTTTGGCACTCATGAGAAGAAGTTAAATTCTGATGCAAATGAATTTACTATTTATAAGAGAAGACAAGTAAGATTTATCAAACCTGTTTAGGTGATGCCCCCACTTTTCCCAAGGGCGACCCCAAGGGTATTCGCGGGACGCCAACCTAACTCTCGCCAGGATTCGATACAAATTTAAATCAAATTTAAAATAACCAGTCGATACTAGAAGTTGAAAATATAGAGAAAGGTCAATTCCTTACTAAATGTTCAAGTCTTACATCAAAAACTACCAAAAATACCTTACATTCCCAAAATATATAGATCTCAAAAGCTGTCTAAACAAATACATTCAAAATTCTAATCAAATGAGCCATAAAGTAAGCTTCTCCAAATTCCTCCCATTTCAGTTCCCGTTAAGGAAAACAAATCTAACGGGGTGAGCGAATGCTCGTGAGATCAAGAAAATCATGCAAGCAGGTAATTCAAGTAGCAATAAAGCTGGTACGAGAGATAAAGCTATAACATTCAAGTAATTTGTGACGCCCCGAAAAGAATGAGAGTGAGAATCCGGAAATTTTCTAATTTTCTAAGGTTTATTTTATTTAATCGCCCGCCTTTTCTACAGTTTCTTTATTAGAAAAATTTTCTAGATAAAGTTTATAAGAAAAGATAGTTTTAAAATGATTTTTCTGGTATCGGTTAGTTTTTGAGAAATTAAAAGCGTATTTTGGACGTGGGACCCGCTAGTGTGGTAAATGCATTATATTTTTGACAACTTGTTGAAATTTTGTATTAAGTGATATTATTTTACAAGGTGTTAAGATATTTGTATTGGAGAGACAAAAAGATAAGTTTTACACCTAAAGGTGACAAGTGTTACCATAAGATTTAGTCTTGAGTTTGACTACTATTCATAACTTTACCATTTAATTCAAATTGGCCCAAAAATCACTTCATTTTGCAAGCTTCTTGGCCGAATTTTCTTGCTCAAAGAAAGAAAGAAAAGCTCTCAATTTTCTAGTCTCCAATCTTGCCCAATCTCTCAATTAAACCGTTTAATCTTCCAATTACTCCATAAAACCTCTTAGTTTGGTGGAGTTGAGCTTGGTTGTGAAGTTGTTTGGAAAGCTAAGGTGGCTAGTTGCTCTATCTCTTGTATTGCTAAGGTGAGTTGTGAAGGACCCCTCTCCTCCCTCTAATGATGCTTAATTGATGATTAGTGGTGGTATAAGGTGCAACTTTATGGATTATATTGTGATTTTTGGTTGAATTGGTGAAGTTTTATAATTATTGGGGATTTTTCTGTTTTCATATGGATATGATTATGGGGTCATGTATGATGATTGGAAATGATGTTTAAGGACTCTATGAGGTGGAAAAAGTGGTTAATTGCAAACAATTTCTGTTTTGGAAGAAATTTTGGAAAGTTAGGGTTTTTGTGAATAACATTCTACCTGAATTTATATCTCCTAATTAGAGGCCGAATTGGCCTTCATTTAAAACATAAAAGTTGTAGGGAATGATATTTTAGAGGTGCCTACAAAATTTCAGGTCAATCGGAGTAGCGTAGCTTGAGCAAAGTCAAAATTACCCTTGCTGTCCTGGTTTTACCCGAATTTGGGAATTGCTTCTGTAATTGGTTGTTTTGGTCAGGAATGCTTCCGAATTGGTTGTTGAGGTCTTCTGATGAATTGTAGCCCTGTTTCTTAGCTTTCAGCTGGTTTTGGAATTTCTGGATTTGGACTTAGGTAGCCTAATTTATGATGTTTCCTCTAGAATGCGTTCTGTGAATCTGTTTTTGTGATTCTGGTGTAGTATCTTGCATTTTTGACCTTGTTACACTCAAAACTGGGTTGAGTGACCTTCTGTAATATTGTAGCCCTATCTCTTAGCTTCGAAACGGTGTATCTTGCACATTCATCTGACAATCGTAGTGCCTTTGGTGCCATTACTGCAAAAGGATGTCAAAAACTGTTTTTCTGGTTTAGAGCTTAACTTTCATTTCCGGACTTTTCCCTAACTTGACTTGTACTTGTACTACTAGGAGCTTGCTGAATGGCTATTGAATGAACTTATGGTTGTGTGTGTACCTTTGGGTTTGAATGAGGAAATAATGAAGCCATGATGGCTGGAAAGTTAGCAAATTTTGGGGAAGTGCTGTCCGAAGTTTTAAAGGGTTTGATTGCTTTGAGTTTGTGATCTAAGACTTGGATTTGAGCAAGGCAATGTTATATGATGGATGATTTCTGAGCCATGGAGGTGAGTGACCTCAAACTATTTTCAAAGTTATTTATGAACCGTTTCCTGCATTATTTACTTTTGAACTGTTTCCAAAGTTACTTTTGAACCGTTTTCTTGCATTATTTACTTTTGACCTGTTTTCAAAGTTACTTTTGAACTGTTTTTATTATTTACTTTTGAAATGTTTTCTTGCATATCATGCGTGCTTGTATGAGAGTGTTCCTTGTTAGTTATATTTCCTTGACTTATTGGCTAGTTATTATTGATTAATAATGTGTTAAGTGCTTTCAATAATTGTTAAAACGAGTTTTCTAGGCGAGGGTGTACTTTATCGCACTCGACCTAAATAAATATGAAATTTTCAATGATTAATGATTAAATGCTACTTGCGCATGAATGTAAGCTTTTTGGGCTGAACTGGCCATTACCCCTTGTTACCGGTCGTCTCGAGCCAGAAGCGGATTCGGTCGGGCGATTAGGGACCTGGGTGAACGTTTTAGTATACTCGAGTATTACCTTGAAGTCTGGTTGAGCCTGGCCGGTGGCTGGGAAGGGGGTGAATGAAATGAATGATTAAATGAAGCGCGGGTTTTATTTACAAAAGATTGAAGGAAGGAGGAAATGTCAGGAGAACGAGCGAGCGCGGGAATATTTGGCTCCATGTGAGCCCGTATCCTTTTAATGTGTGTCTTATTGCTTTCCATGCTAAATGTTTCTTGAATTATTGATACTCCATACTTAACGTATTGTAAATGTTGTAATTGTTTCTGGACTTATCATTTGATTTATGACATCATTGAAATGAACTATTGTGAAACCGATTTGATTGCTGATTTTTCTGGTTACTCGCTGAGCTTCTAACTCACCTCAAAAATATTTTATTCCCCTCCACAGGGCTCAAGGCGAAGGAAGGCTTGTTGTGCTTGTTCACGTGACTGGATGGCATATATCTTGTACAGTTTGGATTTGGAATCATTTTATGTATAGTTGGGAATTGTTTCCGCTTCGCTTTTGATATATAATTATTGGAGAATTTGATGAAATATTTGAGATTTATATTAGAATTCATTTGAGGATTGTAGTGAACGACTGAGTCCCGGCGAGAGTTGGGCAGGCGACCCGCCGAACCCTCTGGTTCGCCTTAGGGAGAGGTGAGGCCGTCACATAATTCCTGAGTATTCACAAAACACATTCAGGAAGGATACGGGAGCTCTTAGGAGCTCATTTCCACTTGTTTTGTCAAATTTCAATCTAATAGTTCGTAGAACTTTACTTATTCCATTTATGAGTCTAAGTCGAATGAGAGGTACCTCCCACTCGAATCGGTGTGGTACATACTATCGCTCAGTGATCGATTGTACGTTTATAGCTCTGAGTCGAATGAGAGGTACCTCCCACCCGAATCGGTGTGGTATATACTATCGCTCAGTGGTCGATGAGACATCGCTCCAATCGACTTATGCTTTGCTTATAGTTCTGAAACGAATGAGAGGTACCTCCCATCCGAATTGGTATGGTACATACTATCGCTCAGTGGTCGATGAGACATCGCTCCAATCGATTTAGAAAGGTTTATGGTTCTGAGACAATATGAGAGGTACCTCCCACCCGGATCTGTGTGGTACATACTATTCGCTCAGAGCTCACGAGTTAAACATATTCATGTACAATTATCAATCATTGTTTATGGTTCTGAGTCGACATGAGAGGTATCTCTCATCCGAATCGGTATGATACATGCAATCGCTCAGGGAACTGATTTTAGCCCTGAGATGGTATGAGAGGCACCTCCCATCCGAACCGGTGTGGTACATGCTTCCGCTCAGAACTTACGAGTTAAACGTGTTCATGTTATTCAAACATTTGATACATCCAAGCATTTAATATATTTCAGTATTTCAAGCATGAGTTATTCATTTCAAATGAGAACGAGTGCGATAAAGTACACACTCGGCTCGGCAAGTTCACGTATCATGTATAATACTTGTACAACTAATATCTCAATCACATAAGCATTTAACACATACTTAACACTCACCAAGTAGCAAGAGCAAGTAGGTTTAATTTGAAGTTCAAACGTTCACCGTGAGATTCTCTTGAAGGTCCCCATGTGCGCCTGAGCAAATAATAATAGACTATCATTCAAATATCCCCACTATTGAGGAAGATCGTATCCTAGTACAATCTTAGAAAAATCTCGTGAAACGAGCCTTAATTATCCTAAATCGAGACTCTCGAGTGGGATTTCAAAGTACAAGAGAAATTAAGTTTACATTTTGAAAATCAATGATACAACGTTCGAATAATATCGAAGGAATAAGGAGTACTTAAAAAACTCCATTTCCTTGGAATTCGGAAAATTTCTGTTTTGATATGAACCCTTGAAAAATCGTATCTCACTCTATACAAGTTTAAAATTGGAAAACTTGACACCATTGGAAACCTCTTTGAAAGTATTAAAAGTTCTTAGAAGACACTTTTCCATGAATTTAAGTGGAAGGTATTCAAAAATGGGCTTAAAGTTACTGTTTCAGGGTGCTCAAAATTGTGCTGGGGTTGATTTTTTGTTAATTTTGAAAATTCAGTAAAATTCATACATTGCAAACCAACCTCCGAAATTTATAACTCAATTAGAGTTGCAAGTAAAGTTTAGGAC
Organism: Coffea arabica; assembly: GCF_036785885.1. NCBI lineage: Eukaryota > Viridiplantae > Streptophyta > Magnoliopsida > Gentianales > Rubiaceae > Coffea > Coffea arabica. The sequence goes on from NC_092329.1 coordinate 44,782,067, forward strand.
AGAACAAGCGGATCAAGAATCGGAGTTTTGAGCACCGAGATACGGTCACTCAAAGTTGGAGGAAAAATGAAACTGTTAAGCTAGTTTCCAGATTTGAGTTCCAAATTTTGGGACTTTAGTTTGGTAACAAAATAGACTCGGAATGGCACCAAATTTGGTATGAATATACTACTATATAAGGACCACTCCCTTGCCAAATTTCATAGAAAAATATGAACAGAAAGTCGGTTAACAAAACCGTTGAAATCGCAAGAAGTTCTAAGGTTAAGCTGCCTTTGAGCTTCCGGTTTGCCGTTTTCCAAACATTTGGCCAAGAAACGACTCAAACATGATTCATTCTAGTAGGTAATGTCTAAAATATGTCCAAGGTATATTTGATAGGTAATTTACACCAAGAAATTTCGAATAACAAGTCCCAAATCATTGCTAGTTCAAATCTGTCCAAATGTAAGGTATTCCTTCACCAGACCAGATTCGAGTTTTGATCATAAATCACTCAATTCAACTCGGAATTGAGCGTGGTTGGTGGCATTAGAAAATAGACTCATAAGGCTACATTTTCTCAGAAGAAACCATTTTCAAAATCTATCCATAACTAGCTCGTTCGTGAGCATTAAGTTGCAGCTCATGAGCTGCCTTCCAGGAAGCAACGAAACAGGACAGTAGATTTCAAATGAATAGTTTGGTTAGCTCAAATGGAACCAGAACATGCATTTTACACCAACGGAAAGATAGAATGTCTAGTTTCTAGTGCCATAAACGGCACTCAATTCCGACATCGGAACAATGAGTTATGACCGAAACAAGAAGACTGTCTGGGCAGTGACAGGATTAAAATTCCAGTTTTCTAACCTTTCGAAAGTCTAACATTTTAGTGACCAAATCAAGTTATTTTTTAATGAAACTTTTTACACAACCAATATAACATGTAAACAATATAGACAAGCCATTAGAATTTCAAAATTTTGCACAAAAGTGGTCGGACAAGGCAGGGGTAAAATGGTCACTTTTGGCCATTGCACCATCTTGGAGTTTCTAACAATAACCCAACATTATACCACTAATTTAAGCACTAAACCAACATAATTATCATCATCAACTACTAAATCAGTCCATCAACCAAAGTGGAAATTCATAGAGCCCATATAACCAAATTTCCATCATAGACAAGCTACCCATAAGCATGCAAGGGTTTATAAATGCTATATTACTTCCATAAGCCAAGAATTGAGAGGTTGATCATCACCTACTTGTGTGATGAATCAAAGGCAGAATTTCGGCCCTCTCCTTGTCCAAGAAAATCGTGGATTGCAGCTCTCCTTTGTAGCTTAATGTGATCTCCAAATGCTAAGCTGTGTGTGTGTAAAATTTGAAGTGAATTAGAGGAGATTTGAGTGAGATTTTGGTGATAAAAATTGAAGAATTCTTGGGTGTTCTTCCTTGTGGGTTGCACGCTGGAAATGAAGCTAAAAGAAGGAGTTTTTTGCTGCTAATAAAGCTTCTCAAGGAAGTTTAAATGTGTGGTGCAAAATGAAGCAAAAGTCAACTCTCCAATAGTGCGCGTACGCGCGCGTTTCGTAATGATTCCTCTCGAGTTTATTTCGCTAGTGCACTAAACCTCCAATATACTTATATTCATATAAATATTATTCACTCTTAATTGTCCCAAAATAATGGTGTAAAGTTCCTCAATTAATCGCGTGCGTGAAAACACGTATTTTCAATTCAAGCGCGATAAAGCGAAACCTCCAAGAATTTCTTATAACGATATTACTAATAACTATCATTTGAGTACTTAAACATAAAATTACCTATTTTAGGACCATTATACAAGTCTCCAATTTTCCAAACGCATTTTCACTTTTTCACTAAACGAGCCTCCAAAAAAAAATTAATTTTTGAAACAAGTCACTTTAAAAATATAATAAATATATAATTCCATATATTTAGGTCTAATAAGGTTGAAAAATAATATTCGGGGTAAATATCCAAATAAATAATTAATTGAGCCAAAATTGGGGTTTAAAATAAGAATTTTACGAGTCCTCACAGTTTATGCAAATAACTCTTTGGTTATGTATAGTTTTTATTATAAAAAAAGTCACACGAAAAATAATTGATATGTGAGGAAGAACATGAGAAGAGGCATAAAATATATGTAGATAGTTAGAAATTATGCTAACTCTCAAAAATCCAAATCTCTTGATTGAGAATGGTTTTAAAAAATGGATAGTTTTTTGGTTGAGAATGATTTTCAAAGAGGTATTGTGGATACCACTCCTTTCACTAAATAAAACTCCAATGATCCTTTAATTGTGTAAATATATGTGGATGATATTATTTTTGGTGCTACTAATGAGTTTTTATTCAAGAATTTTTTCACTATTATGCAAAATGAGTTTGAAATAAGTATGATGGGAGAGTTAAATTTCTTCCTTGAGCTCTGAGTGCTTCAAATTCAAGAGGATACATTCATTAAACAAGCAAAGTATACAAAGGAACTTCTCAAAAGATTCAGAATGGAGGATTCGAAACAAGTTAGAATGCCTATGTGTATATCCATCAAACTTGACAAAGATGAAGAAAGTATGAAAGTTGATGAGAAGAAATATAAAGATATAATTGGTATCTTACTTTAACAGCAAGTAGACCTGATATTATATTTGCCGTTTGCTTGATTATATTTTTAAGGACAAAATTGAGCGTTTTGGAAAAGACTATCTAAAAGTTTTTTTGATCAAACTTTATCGAACGTCCGATAGTTGATGAATAGGCATCCGACAGTACTCTAGGGTCATTTGTATTTCATATTAGGATACATTTTTAGTTTTTTTCTTTTGTAATGGTTTTTATGTTCAGTACTGTGTTTCCTTTGATGTTTTTAAATGTTATCATTAATGGATTTTGGTTGATATGAATGTTGGTCTCATTGATGTTTATTGGTATCATTGGTATCCTTTGATGTTATTTTTTGTATCTTTTGGTATGAATGTTGACTAATGATGGTTGCCACTATTGTTATTTTTTACGGCAATTACTCTCTACTTTTATGATGATAAAAAGGGGGAGAAATTACTAAATGGATGCTAGTTTGAAATGCTATGAGTAAGAGGGAGTTATTTCAATGATATTATATGCTGATACCTAATGATTTTGGATGCTATGAGTAAGGAGGAGCTTCTACTCATTTTTCTTTATCATTCATTATTTTGTCATCATGAAAAATGGGGAGAATGATGATCTTGATCCCTATCTTTTGATGTTTACAAAATAATTGGATAATACTAATATCTTTTCAATAAGAAATCTTTTGAGCTCTGAAACAATTTGATTCAAAGAACAATTGAAAGAAGATAAAGGAAAATGAAAGCTATCGAACGCTAACAAAGACAATACCGGACATCTGATAGACAGTGCAGATTATATCGGATGCAGATGATCTTCACCGGACTTCCGATAGAATTGACATGATCCTTCAAACTCTCTGTCTGGTATCAGATGCAAACAACGGTAGCACCGGACATCCGATACTCTCAACAGCTAGTTGAATCTTTAGCTACTTTCTATCTGTTGGAAGCATTGATGAAGCACTTTCTTGGTTTCATATAAACAGAATATGGTCAGAAACTTCAAATAAGTTTTGTAAACTGAGAATACAAAAGATCAAAAATAATTTTAATGAGAAAATACTCTCTAAGGAAGATTTGTACTCTTTGTGGTGTAAGGTTCTTTCTAAACTTTTCATTTGTGAGTGAATACTTCAATAGTATAGCTTTGTGAGGGTTATTCTGAGGGATTGTAAAACTTCCTAACTTGACCGAGTGAGCCTTGGGGTAAGGAGGAAGTGAGCCTTTCTTGGTACACAAGATTGGTTGTATTTCATTAATTTGAAAAAAGTTGTTTTCTGAATTGAACTTCAAGTTTAAGAGGAGTTTGGTAGTCAATTAGTTTGCAATTCTTCTTTTCTTATTTATTTATTATTATCTTGCGATTCTTAAATTGCATATCTCTTCTACTTCTCTCAAGTGATATTATTTTTTTATTGATTAATTCATTGTGTGATCACTTAGAAAAGAGAGTAAATTTCATATTAAGCAAAAAGTGCTCATAACTTGATTAACTTTTTAATCAACCTAATTCATCCCCCTCTTAGATTGTCTTTGGGCCTAATATTCTTGAACTTGATTGCATCATCAACCATCATAAGACTGTGAAGACTTATAAAACGAATTTTCATGGAATTGAAGGGGATCCAAATCTTCATGTTCTCATCATTTCCCTCCTCTTGAAAGATGATTTGTTTTCAAATCAAGAGCTTGTTTACAAAGAAGTAACTCAGAGAATGTCTTGTTAAATGCAAATCAAGAAGTATGTTGCTAACTCAACTTAATTATGAACAAGAACCATTGCGCATGCTCCCTTTGCCAAAGAATAGTTTTTATATCTCTATCATTCCCTCTCCTATGAAAGTGATTCAGTCTCGAATCGATACCTGGGTCAAACACAAAAGAAGAGGAATGAATGATGATGAAACATTCATAAATGCTAAACTCACCTAGTTGATAGCAAGTAAGAAAGACTTGGATTCCATGCAACATTGGAAGACTCTTAACATGACCTAAAGACACACTAGAACTACTAATCGAACATGCTTCACAATTACTAACATAATGGTCACACAACTCAAGGATAATAAATGAATCATAAGAACTCAACTCTATATTTGGACCATGAATACAATGCAAACCAATAGAACAAACACAAAAATCAGATTTGACACAGGTGATATCAGCTACAAAATCATTCAAAAGATAACTCCCTTTCGATGTAAGAGATGGTTTATAAAAGCAGTGAATTTTGCCATAGATTGGTGGTAGAAATTTGCAACTCCTCGAAAGATCATCAATCCATCAAAACATTTAGAAATGGTGCATGTCAAAACCATCTTTACTTTATTTTCAACCTGCCAAAAACCATTAACACTAAACAAAGTAAAGTTAAAATCGTTAGAAGAAACATAGGATCTCGCACCCTTACTCAAACTCAACTCATTTTCAGACTTTTCACTCTCTTTTTCTAGCTCAATAGCCAACTAAATAGCTAACTTTTCTCTCTCATTACTCTCAACTTCTTTCTTTTTTTCACCTTCCTCGGATTTTACCTCATCAATCACTATTCGCTCAACTAACTCTTTCTTCATACTATAACGCTTATGCTCATTTTTCATATATGTTAGATCGATACAAAGTTGCTCATAAGTAAATGATACAAATGCAGAACAATGACCATTAAATACGAAGGAATACTTATTAGTACGTCCATCATATTTAACTTCTCGTCTCAACATCCATGCTTTTCCCAACAACACATGTGTCGCTTGAATTGGGACTACATCACACAACTCCTCATCCACATACTTGCCAATTCGAATAGGTACAATTGTGTGCTTAGTAACCCAAGCATCACCATGAGCACTCGACAACTTATTCGGTTGAAAATAATCAATAGTTTGAAGATTTAATTTCTCAACCATGATAGCACTTGCAAGATTGACTTCACAACTCCTATCAATAGCCAAACTACAGATTTTATCTTTGACACCATAATAAGTATAAAACCAACCATATAACTGAGATTTGACAATAGCCCACTGCTCATTTACATCATGTAATGCCACTTCTTTGACTCCTTTAGGATCAAGAAGAAGATATTGTAAGCTAGCTTTTATATGTCTCGTATTCACCATGATGTATAAGGAAACCAGTAAAAAATTAGTGAAATAAAAAATATTTTCCTCACCACACAAGCTCACGTGTTTACACTCGTCACTTGTATATCACTCAAGTGTATTACGCTCTATTGATTTCACCAACTCTTTTAAGTCCTTGATCATAACCCTTGAGACAATATGAATTTAACACAATTGATCAAGATTGACCAACAATTCAACTCATGATGGTACGTAACACGGAATGAAAATTAAAGGTAATTCAAAGCTAGACAAATCAGATTTGAAACTAAAAAAAATAAGACACAATTCAATAAAAATTTAGGAACCTAAAGGTTACTCTACCCAAAGTGCTCCTTGGTTGGTGTTTAGAAGTTTAGTTTGATTAATTCTTGGATTCACTTTTGGAAAGCAAATTGCTGTTTTAAAAAACTTTTCTAAGTGTGATTCAAGTGGCTTGACAAACCAAATTGAAGAGAGACTTATGTTACCAAATTTTGGCAACAATCCAAATCACATTAGGTTTCCAAATTCAAGACTATTTTCTTGTTTCCAAATTCAAGATTATGATCTCTCCAATAACTTGTTTCTTTCTTTTTTTTTTCAGGGATCAAGTTTTTCTCTTTTTTTTTCTTTCAATACAAATCAAGAAATAAGAACAGCCGCAATTCCAAGTTCAAGAAAATGAACTAGGGTTTCAAGAACCATAAGATTTTGAAATTTTTAATTCAAGATTTTCAAGAATCACAATAATACAATCCAAAAATTTCAAGAAACGTCCAAACTAGCTATAAGACTCAAGAACACCAAACCAGCTATAAGACTCAAGAACAATAAGAGATAAACACAAGGTATGCAAAAAAAAAAAAATTTTCAAATAAACAATACTGCTACAGTACGATGAACAATACTGCTACAGTAGCATGTGAACAATAACTGCTACAATGCCATGAACAGTACCCCCCGATGAACAGTCTTTTTTTTCTTTTTTTGGCTATATTAAAATATAAACAAAGATAATTCAACAAGAAATAAGAATTGATCAAACGATAACAAAGGTTATCACAAGAGATTCAAACTCTAGAATGATGCATAGAATTTTTTTTTCTTTTTTTGAATTGGGAAGGGTTTGGTAGAAGAATAAAGGAGAAAACAACAAAACAAAAGGATATTAACCTGGATCGAGAGTCAAAACTCTGATACCAACTGATGCGGACTCGATTCTCCAAATTCTCGCTCTCGAAGAAATGAATTACATAGGTAGCGAAAGGATCTATTTCGACCAGGTTATGGTTACAAAGATGCAACAACCTTGACCCCTCTAACCCACAAAATTGCGAACCTTGAATCTAATCGCGACCCATAAGTCAACAAGATAACGAACCAATATGTGTTGGTAGAATGGCACCACAATTCAACGTGTTCTTAAATTGATAGCCAAACTTAAACAAAGGAGACACAACTCACTTTGTATCAAGGGACACTCCCAAAGGAACAAGAAAGAGAACAACTTTTAATTTTTATTCATCTCATAATTGTCTAATCTCTGAAAAATTGCATAAGGTTGGCTATTTACAGCCTTACAAGCCTCAAAAACCTAATCTAAGTTGGAAACAATACAAGTTTTCTTATTTGACTTGGCTTCTAAATTTGACACAACTTTCTAAACAAATTTGGAAGCAATTAACCACTTTTCTAAAACTCTAACTCGACTAAAATAGGAAATTAACTAATTCAAATTGGTTTAACTGTGGTCAAAATGACCTTGGCCTTTTTTCCCCTTATTAATGACTAAAAAAAACTCAAGACTAACCCTAATTAACTGACAATTATTGCTGAAAACTTAATTAAATAAACAATAGCAAGAAATAAGCATGACACAGGTTCGGATCTTCAATGATTCTTGAACTCGATTGCATCATCAACCATCATAAGAATGTGAAAACCTATAAAATGAATTTTCATCGAGTTGAAGGGGATCCGAATGTTCATGTTCTCATCATTAATGAATACACAACACACCTGCCTCATATTCTGCCTCTCATGCCTCTTCACTTTCAAGTGATTCTCAAAGGAGTAAAACTACATTTCATAGAGATGCCTCAAAAATAATCACTGATAGGTACAAGTTGGAGTTTAAGAAGAGAAAAATGGAACTTGGGGGGAGGGATGCAAAATCTGAATTAGAGAAATATTTGAATGAGAAGTGTGAGGAAGATGATGAGAGATTTGATATCTTATTGTGATGGAAGGCCAATAGCCTTAGATTCCCAATCCTTTCCAAAGTTGCTCGTGATGTGCTAGCAATCCCAATTTCTGTCTTGTTCTTAATACATTTATGAGTTCTTTGACTCCTAAAATTGTACATGGTTTAATATGTGCTCAAGATTGGCTTCGGTCCTCCAAGACAGAATTAAACGTAGAAGAAAATCTGGAAGAGCTTGAAGCTTTCGAATCTGATAAGCTATCAAAATTCTTATTGCAGAATTTGAAGTGTTTCTTTATTTCTAATAATTGCCTTTATGATACTTCATGACTTTTGTTTGTTCTTGTAGAGTTGCTGAAGATCAGAGCTGAACCAACTATAATTGACCTTTGAGAGGTCACAAATGCTAAAGTTTGCATTTTGAGAGTTGAACCAACTCTTCTTGCAAGTTGCAATTTTTGGACAATTGGCTTTTAATTCTGGATTGTGGATTGTAGTTTATGATTTCTGAATAAGTTAATTTCAACTTTTATTTCTGTTGAGTTATGATTTATGGATTGAGTTATGATTGTGGATTATAGTTTCATGAATTTTATTTCTGGACAAGTTAATTTTGACAAGTCAATACTTTTATGGCCTGTGGGGTGTGAATTTTAGTTTCATCAGTTTGTAGTTTGTGGATCAGTGATCCAACTATTATGTGTGTTATAGATTGTGAAATATCAGTACTCGTCATGAATTCATGTTTGTTTCATTGTTTGTGGCTCAGTTAGTGTAATAATATTACTAATCAAAGATGGTCCAAATTTGCTTGCTTTTTTGAAATTCGGTTAAATAGGTAGATGTCTATTTTCTGAATTGAAATCAGATTGAATTCGAATTCGATAATTTCTATTTTGATTGCGAATTAGGTCGAACTTTCCCAGAACCATTTACCGAAAATTACCGATTTCAACCTACAAAATCACCAACTTCGAATTTGATGCCCATCCCTAGTTTTAGCAAACTACTCCACAAGTTGCGAAATCTGTGTCTTTAACTATCAATGTCAAACCCAAATCATGGTTTGCCATTAACTATAAAAGTGACTTACTTGGCTTTAGCTTCCCTGGCCTTAATTCCATGAACCACTTTATTTTGACATTGTATAATCTAGGACACCACCTAGGCCACTTGCTATAGCCGATCAATGCATTGGTTGCATTGCAGGCTCTTCAAGCATTTAGCAATAGCCTAAGAACCTGGTGAAGCCATAGGTTGTTGAATGTACTGTGTGTTGCTATTAATCCTTGTCATCATGCTCGTGTTAATTATATTAATATCAGTGAAATGTTGAAATGGATTTTTTTTTCTATTTTGGGTGGCCCCTTTGACTTATTGATAAATTTGAAGCCATAGGTTGTTGAATGTACTGTGTGTTGCTATTAATCCTTGTCATCATGCTCGTGTTAATTATATTAATATCAGTGAAATGTTGAAATGGATTTTTTTTTCTATTTTGGGTGGCCCTTTTGACTTATTGATAAATTTGAACAAATCCTTTTCTATCACCTTTGAATATAATTTCTTAACACCACGTAGTTGTTGGTAGAGTGTGAAAATGTACCATGATACTTGCAAAACTCCCAAACAAGCATCTTTTTGGTTGTGGCATGCCGATAATTCTTGTGACGGCCCCACCTCCCTCTAGGGCGTACCCCAGAGTTCAGCGGGTCGCCTGCCCGGCTCTCGTCGGGACTCAGTCGTTCCTTAATCAAATCCAGAATAAATCACAAGAATAAATAGGGCAGCAATCCAAATTTAAAGCGGAACTTATATACATTGCTATCTCAAAAGGAAGTACAGCCATCAAATGTACAAAGGTTCTCACTTCACCGTACAACCAGTCCGTGCCAAGCACTAGGGCGAGAACCATTACAAAAGAAATAAAAGACCTAGACTAGGCTAGTCTATGCTCTCATCCTGCTCGCCGTCCCCTGTTAAGGAAAACAAAACTAAAGGAGTGAGCTAAAAACTCAGTGAGGTTCCGAACAGCTAATCAAACAATCAATTCAACACATTAAACATGTAGTATCAATAATTCAAGAAACATTTACAATGGAAAGAAATAGTAACATTCATTAAAAGGATACGGGCTCACATGGAGCTATTCGTTCTTTCGTTCGTTCCCCTGACATTTCCCCTTATTCCTCCAATTATTTGAAATTTCCTTTTTGAGAAATAAAACCCTCGTGCCTTCGTTCGTTCATTCATCCCTTTCCGGACATTGACCGGACTCCACCCATCCGGACGTTGACCGGACTCCACCCATCCGGACGTAGCCGGACTACAAGGTAATACTCGAGTATACCAAATTCACTCAGGGTCACCATATCGCCCGACCGAGTCCGCTTCTGGCTCGAGTCGATCGGTAACGAATGGCAGGGCCCAATTCAGCCAAAAGGCTTACATCATGCGCAACTAATGTTTCCATCATTAAATTATTGAAAATTTCACGTTTCATTAAGGTCGAGCGCGATAAAGTACACGCTCGCCTAGAAAACTCATTTTAGAAATCCTTGAAAGCACTTAACACATTATCAAACAACAACAACAAGTCATGAAGTCAAGGAGAATATAACAAACAAGGAACACTCACCTAGTTATGCAAAATAACGTGCAAAATATCCTTCCGGATATTACCCTTAGTCACCAATGAAACCTAAGGTTGAACAAGAAAACATATTACAGTTTATCGAGCAAAACATTTAAGGGAAACAAAGAAACTGGACTAATTAGGAGTAAAACGTGTAAAGATGACTTTCAAGTAAGAAGAGGGTTGTTTGAACTCAAGGATGAAAAATCATGTTTTAAAATGGAAAACCGGTCATGGTATTGGCCAAATAGAAATCTAGCCCTCGAGCGAAAATTTGGGCAGCACGCCCTTTGTGTTTACCAAATTTTCCAGCCATTTTGGCTTCATTATTTTTCCTCAGCCAATCCCAAAGTCAAAAATATCATAAATTCAAGTCAATAGCCATTCCATAGGCTCATAACATCATAAGAACCAGAATCAAAGTAATAACAAGTGCGGAAATACAATCTAGCCAAAGACAGATTTGACGCGTGGTTGCGGAAATAACACATCCGAGGCTACGCTTATCGGATTGAGGCGCAACTTATGCCGTTTCGAAGCTAAGACACAGGGCTACAATGTTCATGAAAATCACTTAGTCCAGTTTCCAATGAAACCTAGTCAAATCCTCAATTTATAGAACCAAAATCCAACTAGTCGGCTATCTAACCGCACTGCACTGGAATGGTCATATCTCCGGCTACCACGGTCCATTTAGGGTGTTTTTGTAGGCGTTGGAAAGCTTAAACAGAGTACTAAAACTTTCATGTTTTGGGAAAAAGCTAAATCAGCATGGAGTCTAGTGAACAAACATGATAAACTGGATGAACTGACGAAAACGGAACACTGGAAATTTCCTAAAACAGTGAGGGTATTTTGGTCTTTTCACCGGATACGTGGCTCCGATTGAGCTGAAATTTTGCAGGTACCTCTAAAATGTCATTCCCTACAACTTTCATGTTTTAAAACAAGGCCAATTCGACCTCTAACATAGGGCAATAAAAACGGGCAGAATAGGATGAAAATTTCCAGAATTCTGAAATCTTTTGGTTTCAATGATAGTTTTCTTAATTTCTTGCTACACTTGCTACCAAAACCCCCTATATAACCTTATATACAACATATACTAACTATACAACAAGTTTAGGCAGAAATTAATCAAACTCTAACTTACATATTTCATCCAAAAGTCACCACAACAACTTGCATCACTTGTAATCAAACCCAAAACATGGACTATTTAACATCTTAAACAAGAATAAAAGGATCAAAGCCATAGATCAGATTTTATACCTCAAAAAGAAGGCTTGCAAGAGTGATCCTCCACTATTTCTTGAAGTTTTTGGTTCCCTTAGCTTCCCAAGCTTCCAAACTTACAATCAATCGGTTTAGAATTCGATTTTAGCACTTGGTTGGTGTAAATCAAGAAGGAATTTGTTTTCTCTTGCTCTCCCTTTCTCTCTCTCTTGCTTGGCCAAGACCAGAAAAAATGAAGAAGAAAGGTAGCTGAAGTGAAGGATAAAAAGGCAAGAAAAAAAATTAATTAAGGAGCCATGAGGTGGTGACACTTGGCGCCACCAAAGCCATGCAAATTTTTCTCTCTCTCCCTTACATTTTTGGCCACAAATTTCGGTCAAAGGCAGCTGAAAATGAAGGGATATTTTGCTCAAATATCAATGAGCTCATGTGGTAAGAAAGTGGTGGTCCAGTGGTGTGTTCAATCGGTAGTGTGCGGTACACGTCGGTTCACACCGTTTTTCTTTAAAACACCCGTACTAGGGTTTTTACTTCCTATTCACTAACCTTATATCATTGCTCCTAATCACATATTATTTCTCACTTAAAAGTCACTTTTAATCACCAAATTTGATCCTTGCTCCATACCGAAAAAATCATCCGGCGAAAATCGCGAAAACCCTAATTTGCTCCAATTTTGAAAACGAAGAGTGAAACCCTACTTTCTAGGTTCATTTGCACTTATTGGAGAATGATTGGGTAGTAGGGCTATAATAAAGGAATAATTTCTAAATAAAAAGGTATTTTTGAGAAAAATATAAGAAATTTGCGAGTCCTCACACTGTGAGGACCCGAAAAATTTCTTATTTTTATCGAATATTAATGGTTTAATTAATCCACCTGTTTTTTCCAAATAATTTATTACGACCATTTTAAATCCATTCGTATGGAATAATGTCTTCATTATGCTTTTAAAACGTTCCGTTAACAACTTCAATTTTCGGAGGATTGTTTGAGTGAGAAATAATGAACACAAGTGTTTCAAGGTGATATTGTATTCGAGAGTATGATTATCCTGGAGAAATTAAGAACGGACAATAGCAGATTAAGAAAAGTTAATCGAGAATTAAAGGTGAATAAGTTCTAAGTGAGCATATACTACTCACGCGTGGATAGTTTTCCAAAAGACGCATGGATACAAATTTATTGGAGATTTGAGGAGTTAATACTCGACTCATGTGAGGACTCGTAAAACTCCTATTAAAACCCTAATTTGAGCTTATTTAATTAATTACTTGTTCATTTATTCCGAGTATTATTTTCTAGACCTATTGAACCTAATTACGTGGAAATGTAGCTTCGTTATATTTTTAAAGTGACTTGTTTCAAGAATTAATTTCCTGGAGTACATTTAGTAAAAATAGTGAATAGTACTTGGAGATTTTATCCGCGTAGTAGCACAATAAACTTGGAATATTGGAGACTTGTACTATGGTCCTAAAATAGGTAATCTTATGAATAAATACTCAAGTGATAGTTAGTAGTGCAATCGTTATAAGAAATTCTCGGAAGTTTCGCGTTATAGCGTTAAAATTTACGGTACGCGTTTTCACACGCGCGACTTCATTTGAGGGACTTTAGACCCATATTTCGGGACAATTAAGAATGAAGAATATTTAAATGAATATATATGCATTAGAGGTTTAGTGCACTAGTGAACCAAACGCGCGAGAAAATCGAGCCAAAAACGTGCCAAACGAGCCCTAATGAGAGTTGACTAATGGGTGATTTGTGGCCACAAGTTAGTATCTTCCCTTGGAAGCTTAAGAAAAGTCTGGTCACTCTCTCTCTTCCTCTCAAGACAGCTGGCCAACACCCTCCTCTCTCTAACTCAATTACTTCAAATTTTCAGCTCACAAATCTCACTCAAAACCACCCCAAATCATCTTCAAATTCAACCAAACTTGCACCACACTTAGCTTGATACTTGAGGAGCCTTTTGAGATGCAAACAAGGGCTGGAAATCACGGTTTTTCTGGAGCAATAGAGGGCCGAAAATTCTGCTTGAACACCCAACCAAAGTAAGTGATGATCCACTCTTGGAAACTTGAAGTTTGGAAGCTATCTTACCTTGTTAAGTTCATGCATGCATTTGGTTAGCTTGTGTATGGTGTAAAAATGTGATTGTGGGCTCTTTGAATTCCCACACTTGGGTTGTTGTTGCTGATTTGATGGTTGATGGTGGTTATATTGTTGGTTTAGTGGTTAAAATGATGCATTAGTGGTGGGTAATTAGTAGAAACTTCATTGGGTGTAAGAAGCAAAAACTTCCGATTTTGCCCCTGCCATGTTCGGCCATTTTGAGGCCAATTTTTAATGGTCTAACGGCTTGAATTGGATGTTTATAGGATGTATTAGATGTGTGAAAAATTTCATTGGAAAATATTGAGGTTTGATTGAGCTAATGAATTTTTTTAAGAAACTAGCAAATCTGGAAAACTGTTCGCGTATGACTCTGACCAGTGGTAGTAATTCGGCTATAACTCTGTCCTCGGATGTCGAAATCATGTGCTGTTGGTGGCGTTTGAAACTAGACATTCCTGGCTTTAATTTGGTATATAATACACGTTCTGATTCTTTGTGAGCAAGCCGAACCAAATGTTTTAAGTTCGCTGTCCTGTTGCTCTGTTCATCTGGAATGAAGTGTTCAGGCAGCAACTTGATGCCCGATTTTGAACCCGATGGGTGCCGAATTTTGGAACGATTTCTTCTGTGGTATTTTAGCCCTATGAATGTGTTTTCCAACGGCATAAGCCATGCTCGATTCCGAGTTAAATTGATTGAGTTTTGACTAAAACAAGAGGACTGCCCTGTTTTGGAAAAACGTAATATTTGGACTGATTTGGGACAAAAACTTGGGAGTGATCTTATTAATTGAAATTTTGGTGCTAAACCATTACCAAAGGTATCATGGATGTATTTTAGACCTTTATTTCACCAATGAACCATGGTTGGATAGCTTTCTTGGTTAAACGATTGGAAATTGGGAAACGAAAGTCAAAAGGCAGATTGCCTTAGAATTTTTCCTGAACTTTGGTTGACTAATTAACTATCTTTCCGAAGGTATTTTTCCCTGAAATTTGATAGAGCGGTACCTTTCATATGGGAGTAAAATACTGCCAATTTTGGTACCAATCCAAGTATATTTCGATACCCAATTAAATTACTAAAGTTAGAGGTTCAAATCTGAAAATTCTTCTCCAGTCTTGAATTTCCCCAACTTTGAGCTACCGTATCTCGGTACTCGAAACTCCGATTCTTGATCCGCTTGTTCTGTTATAAACCTCGCTTGCAACTCTAATTGAGTGACAAATTTTCGAGGCTGGTTTGTAACGTGTGAATCGTGCCGAATTTTCAAAGTTGGCCGAAATCCAACTTAATTCTGCCTTGTAAACCAATCCTGCATCTTCAAGCTCATTTTTTAACACTTTCCACTTTGATTCATGGAAAAGTGTCTTCTAGGAACTTATAGTACTTTCTAAGAGGTTTCCAACGGTATAAAGTTTTTCAAATTCTCGACTTATGCCGAGCGAGTTACGATTTTTCAAAAATTTAGGATAAAAACTGAAATTTCTCAATTTTCAAGGCAAAGGAGTTTTTCCAAAATTCTTAATTCTCTTAGTATTATTCAAACGTTTTGCCCTCGCTTTTCGTGATAAAAACTCAAATAATATTGTACATAATAAAAGGCTAGTTGAACCTCGATTTGCGTGTAATTGAGGTTTCTTTTGTGAAATAATCTTTAGATTGTACTAGAGTACAATCTTCCTTGATAAGTGGGTTATTTGTGTGATTATCCGCTATTAATTGCCAGGCGCACAAGAAGACCTTCAAGAGGATCTCACTGTGGACACTTGAATCTCCAAAGAATAATCCCTATTGAATTGCTCGGTGAGTGTCAAGTGTGTGAATTCTTGATACTTGCTTAATTGTGGTAATTGTTGGGAATTTTAAAAAAAAATAAGGGCGGGTGCGTACTTTATCGCACTCGTTCTAATTTCAAATGAATGATTGAAGTGTATTGAATGAATGAAATGTATTGAATGAATGAATGAAATGAAATGTTATGTTATGATTACATATGTCGTTGGAGTGAACCTCCTCGACTTTCAAATGAATGGGGGACGCCTAAACTCATAGGCCGACCTTGGACTCGAGCCGGCAATGGGCTTGGTCGGGAACCTAGGTTAGCCATGAGATATATAAGCTCGACCTAATGAGAGGTCTTGCTTGGCATACTCGTAGAATATCGCCTTATAATAGACTTGTGGGCCCTTGGGGTGTACGGTGGACGAAGGGAAGTAAGTGGTGATCTACGGAAATGGAAATACCGACCCGGTTGACAGGAGGGTCAACGCGGGAAGGTATACGAATGACATCGACAGAGCGAGTGGAACTTAGCTCCTAAGAGCTACTATATCCTTGAATTGTTTCTGATTACCTTTCCTGTTCGAATGGTTGATTATTGAAACATCACGGTTTTATGCAATAAATTTGGGATTGCTATTTGAACAATGTGCTTGCATGTGTGTTCTTGGCCTCACGAGCGTTTTGCTCACCCTGTAGATTTGTTTTCCTTAACAGGATTGGACTTGGAGAAATGTTGGAGAAACCCCTCTTGGCGTACTCTTGTTTTAGGGTTTCCATTGCACTTGGGGCTAGACTTGTGATTGATATATATATATTTTGAATATTGATGTATTTCGAGATTCCGATGTAATGATTGGGCAAATGTTGAATATTGATAAACTTGAATGCTTACGCACTGATTGTATTTATGATATTTAATCGTAACGTCTAGTATTGTATTAAACTTGAACGGAAATTGCTTGAGTCCTGACGAGAATTGGGCAGGCGTCCCGCGGATACCCTTTGGTTCGCCTTAGGGAGAAGTGGGGGCGTCACAGTTGGTATCAGAGCTTAGGTTTCAGATCTTTGTAGTGTGTCCTAGGCCTAAAAGTTTAGGATGCCGGACTGTGGAACTGGTTGGAAAGTTAAGTGACTGCTCGTGGGAACGAAAACTAGAACTTAGGTTTGAATTAGTCGATGATAAGGAGTCTTGATCTTGTGTGATACATGTGGGATAGTATGGGATGATCAAATCCAGTTTATTTGGTGTATTTGGTCCCATTTAAGCTTTTACTCTTAATTGTAAGTTGCGGAAAGTAATAGTGGCATTACACTGTCTTGGAGACGCATTATGGTAACCATGGCCGTGAAGGGCCTAGGGGAGGGCTCGTTGGAAGTGTAATCCAACTCGCCGAACTAGTACGATATGTTATTTCCAAAGGACTTACTCGTGCCCAAGTAATGGAGTGTTTATAGTGGCCGATCATCGGAAGTGGCTATTTAAGGAAAATAGGGTGATTCAAGGGGATAATCGAGAACCGATGGCGATTGCGGATGTCTAGACTACTAGGATTCCTGAAGTGGAGATTGAGGTATTTAAGGAGCGAGGAAGACAAAGGCTCCTAGTGAGAAGTTTCAAAAGCTAAAAATCAACTTGATAGGGTAGTGCTCAAAATTAAAGACAGGATGGATGAGTCGGTGGTTGGGTGTGTTACCTTGGTCGAATGAGTGGAGAATGACAAGATATTCGATAAGGGACATGAGATCTAAAACTCCTAGTGCTGAAAATGAAATTGATCCTACGGAGGTAGTGAAGACTTTTGGATTCCACCAATCACAAATTTAGTGATTTAAACTATTTTGATAGTTTTTGCCAAAGATAGACAGGGTGACGCTCGCTTAAAGGCCGTTGTATTTTGTGTCTTGTTTCAATATATTTCCTACCTTATGAGGCAATTAAACATTTCTCACGACATGTTTGACTTTACTGTTTTATGATTTCAAATCCATGATTGGGGGTTGTACGTATTTGCGATTATCTTAGCGTCTTCCCTTTTATTCTCGTATTTGTTTAGCGTGATCAAAGTCTCATTGTTCAAACTTCGTTTATGTGCATTCATTTTATACCATGTTTAGATGACTGTTAAAGTTATAAGTGGCAAAAAAAAAAAAAGAGCCGAGTGCGAAGGATTATGCCACCCCAAGCTCCAGGGGATAATTAGGGAATGATTGCTGGATTGAACCGAAACCCTAGAAATGAAGGAAAACACCTACATAGCTCCCACCATTGACCATACGATTGATATCCTAGAACGGTTGGTTAAGTACCAAAGCTCTGGACCAATAAGCCAACCTAAGAACCAGGAGAGGCGTGAAAATGAAATAATTCTTGAAGGTCGTCTATCTTGGTTTTCCGAGGGACCTAACCTTGAAACAGTAAGATTGATTTGAAAGGATACTATAAGGCACTAATGGGACTACGAGATTTTGATCCCTTTTCAAACCACTTCATAGACAAGTATCGAAGATTGAAGTAAGACATGAAAAATTTTATATCAAGGAATAAGGTCCCCGTATCTGGTTGTAATTTGAATCAATGGTAGTGATTTTATGGAGACTTAAGAACTCATCCATGTTCGGCAGAGAATAGCTAAGATTTATATTTCGGGGTGACCTATAAGCAAAAGAATGAAAGAGTACTATGACTTGAGCTTCCATTATGAATAGTTACTTATTTTGATCCTCTGATCTACCTGGCAGGCTAGCATTTGACTTAAACCAACCGGTGAGATGACAACCTTAGAAGAAATGCGTAAGGAAATGGATATTCTTCGAAATGAGGTAGAATTTCAAAGAAAACTAGTTGAGTACTGGGAAGGACGGTGGAAACAAGAATATGCAGAGAAAACTGAGTTGCTACGCCAGAACGTAGAACTGGAGAAGAAACACAAAGAAAATTCTCAAACCAGTCAGGCCGTCACTTCTCATGTAACTTGTGGATACTGTGGCAAGATTAACCACACTGAAGCCGGGTGCTGGAGAAAGCAAGGAAAATGTTTTAAGTGCGGTAGTACCGAGCATAAGTTTTCGAATTGCCCTGGTAACCCTATCAAAAAGAGGAATACTCAGCAGCCAACTAGGCTGCTATAAAGCAATCAAGTGCCAAATGGAAGTAATTAGTACTAATGGTTATGAAGGGGGTTCTAGTAGTGGAAGTTTTGCGAGTGAGGATGCTTTGACTGCACTCAAGGGATAGGGGTTGTAGTACCCTAGAATAGACTGGCACTTTTGGACGTTTCACCTTGTGGAAAAGGGAGAAAGTCTTTTGTTTTGTATCTTGACAATTTGGCACGTTTTGTTACGACCTTATTGTTTCCCCCTTTTCCTTTTGAAATGATTTGATAAATCTATTCCCACTTGATGTACCTATTATGGTCCTTATGACATATGAAACTTTACTCCGCTTTTGATTTGTTTTACGACTTACATGTATATTCAAAATCTTGCCCACACTTTTAGACTTTTAATAAGACACGAACGGTATTAGACATAGTCGAGATTGTGCTTGAGAATATAGACCACCCTAAGGTCTGGAGGCGACTAGGGATCGTGACCAAATCGAGAGTTTGGTGTTGAAGTTGGAATCCAATGTTTGGTTACCAATTTGATATATTAATACTGTGAGACTTGGGTTAATGAAAGAAAATCTTTGGTAGATTTCCGAGCATAATGATTGAGGAGTCGGATATCACATTTGGAATGGAAGCTTGAGGGTATATATATATATATATATACAATAACGAGACTTGAACGATGTGTCCACTAAGAGCAAATGCTCCATTGTCTCACATAGTCGGAAATTTCGACCAATGGCAAGGAGCCATGATATTATTTCAGTTGAATTTAAAGTAGAGTTATTGCCAGTTGAGGACTCTAAAAACTGATGTGTTTAAAATCACTTCCAATTCAAGATAGAGACACTTTGAACTTTCAATTACGCCATTGGGTTGACCAATGCACTAGTAGCAACTATGACTTGAATGCATTGGGGTTTTAGATCGTAATTGGATTAATCGGTGGTGGCATTTATTGATGATATATCGGTATACTCTAAGGTTTGAGAAGATCATGAAAGATACTTGGAGATGTGTTACAAACCCCGAGAATGCACCAACTTTCGTTAAGTTCGACAAATGTGAGTTCGATTGGAAGGAAATAGCCTTTCTAGGTTATACAGTATCTAAGGAAGGAATTATTATTGACTCAACTAAAATGAAAGATTGTATAAGAGGAAACGACCAGAAAAGCATATTGAAGTTTGGAATTCTCGGAATTAGCCGAATACTTCCTTTGGTTATCAAGGACTTTTGTAAGAGTGCAAGACTTGGCAAACCATTTGAGGTTCTATATGTAAGGGAAAATCTTGAGATGCAGAATGTTAATCGGGTACATGTGTAGGAGGTAATTTTGTGATTTACACAGATGATTCAAAAGATGGTTTAGAATGTATATTAATAAAACCTGATAAGGTGATTGTATATGCCTCTAGGAAGTTAAAATATTACGAGAGGAAGTAGCCAACTCCTGATTGGGAGTAAATAACTACAATATTTGCCTTAAAGAAGTGAAGATATTGCCTATATGAGGTAGACATGAGACCGATTAAGTTGCTCTATGACTTGGAAGTTAAAATACCTATTGAAGAAAAAAAAAATCAAGGTTTGACTGCTAGTTGAATGAATGGAAATTGTCAAGTGTAAGTTCGAAAAACGTACGTTGGTGATCGATCAGATAGACTTAACCATGAAGGGAATGATATTTTCTCAGGTGTGAATTTCGAGGACGAAATTCTGTTAAGGGGGGGAGGATGTGAGGACCCGAAAAATTTCTTATTTTTATCGAATATTAATGGTTTAATTAATCCACCTGTTTTTCCCAAATAATTTATTACGACCATTTTAAATCCATTCGTATGGAATAATGTCTTCATTATGCTTTTAAAACGTTCCGTTAACAACTTCAATTTTCGGAGGATTGTTTGAGTGAGAAATAATGAACACGAGTGTTTCAAGGTGATATTGTATTCGAGAGTATGATTATCCTGGGGAAATTAAGAACGGACAATAGCAGATTAAGAAAAGTTAATCGAGAATTAAAGGTGAATAAGTTCTAAGTGAGCATATACTACTCACGCGTGGATAGTTTTCCAAAAGACGCATGGATACAAATTTATTGGAGATTTGAGGAGTTAATACTCGACTCATGTGAGGACTCGTAAAACTCCTATTAAAACCCTAATTTGAGCTTATTTAATTAATTACTTGTTCATTTATTCCGAGTATTATTTTCTAGACCTATTGAACCTAATTACGTGAAAATGTAGCTTCGTTATATTTTTAAAGTGACTTGTTTCAAGAATTAATTTCCTGGAGTACGTTTAGTAAAAATAGTGAATAGTGCTTGGAGATTTTATCCGCGTAGTAGCACAATAAACTTGGAATATTGGAGACTTGTACTATGGTCCTAAAATAGGTAATCTTATGAATAAATACTCAAGTGATAGTTAGTAGTGCAATCGTTATAAGAAATTCTCGGAAGTTTCGCGTTATAGCGTTAAAATTTACGGTACGCGTTTTCACACGCGCGACTTCATTTGAGGGACTTTAGACCCTTATTTCGGGACAATTAAGAGTGAAGAATATTTACATGAATATATATGCATTAGAGGTTTAGTGCACTAGTGAACCAAACGCGCGAGAAAATCGAGCCAAAAACGTGCCAAACGAGCCCTAATGAGAGTTGACTAATGGGTGATTTGTGGCCACAAGTTAGTATCTTCCCTTGGAAGCTTAAGAAAAGTCTGATCACTCTCTCTCTTCCTCTCAAGACAGCCGGCCAACACCCTCCTCTCTCTAACTCCATTACTTCAAATTTTCAGCTCACAAATCTCACTCAAAACCACCCCAAATCATCTTCAAATTCAACCAAACTTGCACCACACTTAGCTTGATACTTGAGGAGCCTTTTGAGATGCAAACAAGGGCTGGAAATCACGGTTTTTCTGGAGCAATAGAGGGCCGAAAATTCTGCTTGAACACCCAACCAAAGTAAGTGATGATCCACTCTTGGAAACTTGAAGTTTGGAAGCTATCTTACCTTGTTAAGTTCATGCATGCATTTGGTTAGCTTGTGTATGGTGTAAAAATGTGATTGTGGGCTCTTTGAATTCCCACACTTGGGTTGTTGTTGCTGATTTGATGGTTGATGGTGGTTATATTGTTGGTTTAGTGGTTAAAATGATGCATTAGTGGTGGGTAATTAGTAGAAACTTCATTGGGTGTAAGAAGCAAAAACTTCCGATTTTGCCCCTGCCATGTTCGGCCATTTTGAGGCCAATTTTTAATGGTCTAATGGCTTGAATTGGATGTTTATAGGATGTATTAGATGTGTGAAAAATTTCATTGGAAAATATTGAGGTTTGATTGAGCTAATGAATTTTTTTAAGAAACTAGTAAATCTGGAAAACTGTTCGCGTATGACTCTGACCAGTGGTAGTAATTCAGCTATAACTCTGTCCTCGAATGTCGAAATCATGTGCCGTTGTTGGCGTTTGAAACTAGACATTCCTGGCTTTAATTTGGTATATAATGGACGTTCTGATTCTTTGTGAGCAAGCCGAACCAAATGTTTTAAGTTCGCTGTCCTGTTGCTCTGTTCATCTAGAATGAAGTGTTCAGGCAGCAACTTGATGCCCGATTTTGAACCAGATGGGTGCCGAATTTTGTAACGATTTCTTCTGTGGTATTTTAGCCCTATGAATGTATTTTCCAACGGCATAAGCCATGCTCGATTCCGAGTTAAATTGATTGAGTTTTGACTAAAACAAGAGGACTGCCCTGTTTTGGAAAAACGTAATATTTGGACTGATTTGGGACAAAAACTTGGGAGTGATCTTATTAATTGAAATTTTGGTGCTAAACCATTACCAAAGGTATCATGGATGTATTTTAGACCTTTATTTCACCAATGAACCATGGTTGGATAGCTTTCTTGGTTAAACGATTGGAAATTGGGAAACGAAAGTCAAAAGGCAGATTGCCTTAGAATTTTTCCTGAACTTTGGTTGACTAATTAACTATCTTTCCGAAGGTATTTTTCCCTGAAATTTGATAGAGCGGTACCTTTCATATGGGAGTAAAATACTGCCAATTTTGGTACCAATCCAAGTTTATTTCGATACCCAATTAAATTACTAAAGTTAGAGGTTCAAATCTGAAAATTCTTCTCCAGTCTTGAATTTCCCCAACTTTGAGCTACCGTATCTCGGTACTCGAAACTCCGATTCTTGATCCGCTTGTTCTGTTATAAACCTCGCTTGCAACTCTAATTGAGTGACAAATTTCCGAGACTGGTTTGCAACGTGTGAATCGTGCCGAATTTTCAAAGTTGGCCGAAATCCAACTTAATTCTGCCTTGTAAACCAATCCTGCATCTTCAAACTCATTTTTGAACACTTTCCACTTTGATTCATGGAAAAGTGTCTTCTAGGAACTTATAGTACTTTCTAAGAGGTTTCCAACGGTACAAAGTTTTTCAAATTCTCGACTTATGCCGAGCGAGTTACGATTTTTCAAAAATTTAGGATAAAAACTGAAATTTCTCAATTTTCAAGGCAAAGGAGTTTTTCCAAAATTCTTAATTCTCTTAGTATTATTCAAACGTTTTGCCCTCGCTTTTCGTGATAAAAACTCAAATAATATTGTACATAATAAAAGGCTAGTTGAACCTCGATTTGCGTGTAATTGAGGTTTCTTTTGTGAAATAATCTTTAGATTGTACTAGAGTACAATCTTCCTTGATAAGTGGGTTATTTGTGTGATTATCCGCTATTAATTGCCAGGCGCACAAGGAGACCTTCAAGAGGATCTCACTGTGGACACTTGAATCTCCAAAGAATAATCCCTATTGAATTGCTCGGTGAGTGTCAAGTGTGTGAATTCTTGATACTTGCTTAATTGTGGTAATTATTGGGAATTTTAAAAAAAAATAAGGGCGGGTGCGTACTTTATCGCACTCGTTCTAATTTCAAATGAATGATTGAAGTGTATTGAATGAATGAAATGTATTGAATGAATGAATGAAATGAAATGTTATGTTATGATTACATATGTCGTTGGAGTGAATCTCCTCGACTTTCAAATGAATGGGGGACGCCCAAACTCATAGGCCGACCTTGGACTCGAGCCGGCAATGGGCTTGGTCGGGAACCTAGGTGAGCCATGAGATATATAAGTTCGACCTAATGAGAGGTCTTGCTTGGCATACTCGTAGAGTATCACCTTATAATAGACTTGTGGGCCCTTGGGGTGTACGGTGGATCGAGGGAAGTAAGTGGTGATCTACGGAAATGGAAATACTGACCCGGTTGACAGGAGGGTCAACACGGGAAGGTATACGAATGACATCGACAGAGCGAGTGGAACTTAGCTCCTAAGAGCTACTATATCCTTGAATTGTTTCTGATTACCTTTCCTGTTCGAATGGTTGATTATTGAAACATCACGATTTTATGCAATAAATTTGGGATTGCTATTTGAACAATGTGCTTGCATGTGTGTTCTTGGCCTCACGAGCGTTTTGCTCACCCTGTAGATTTGTTTTCCTTAACAGGATTGGACTTGGAGAAATGTTGGAGAAACCCCTCTTGGCGTACTCTTGTTTTAGGGTTTCCATTGCACTTGGGGCTAGACTTGTGATTGATATATATATATTTTGAATATTGATGTATTTCGAGATTCCGATGTAATGATTGGGCAGATGTTGAATATTGATAAGCTTAAATGCTTACGCACTGATTGTATTTATGATATTTAATCGTAACGTCTAGTATTGTATTAAACTTGAACGGAAATTGTTTGAGTCCTGGCGAGAGTTGGGCAGGCGTCCCGCGGATACCCTTTGGTTCGCCTTAGGGAGAAGTGGGGGCGTCACACACACACTCTCCCCTTTAAAAGAATTTCGACCTCGAAATTCATACCTTCCGTCGCCTCGGAGGACCCCCCAGAACTTGTTGCTGATCTACAGCTTAAACTTGTGTCGATACTTTTGTTCGATTTCCTCTTTCATGAGGTTGTTTCAGTTTCGTTCCTTCCACTTGTTGAGTACTACCCTCTCGTGGCTGTTTCTTCGGGCAATTGCTAAGTTGATGATTGCTACTCCCACAAATCAAATATTTTCCGCTTTTCCGCCAGCAATCATTCTCAGTGTGATTTGCCTTTTCACAGTATCCACAGGCCAATCGAGGAGCTACTGTTGGATCTTCTCGAGAAATGTCCTTTGATCCGATCTGACTTCCTTTCATAGACCTTTCATCTAATACTCTTAATATCCAAGGTGGGCGAGGTGAATGGTTCACTTTTTGCACTTTGGAGAGCATTGTCTTTTCTCTGGATTTCTCAGGTGTGCTGTTGGATGTATCTCTTTTTCGCGTTTGACAGGCTTTTACTTGGGCTTTCACATCCTCAATTCTTTGGGCCTTCTCAAGAGCCTCTGTAAACGTATTAACTTGAACTGCCGCTAATGCCTCCAGGATTTTCAAATTTAGTCCTTGTATAAATCGTCTTGTTCTCCGTCACTCCGTAACCACCAATTCGGAAGCGAATTTAGACAGTCTAGTAAATTTGGTCTCATATTCGGCCACACTTAGGGTTCCCTGACGCAACCCAATAAATTCGTCCTCTCTCCTTTCTTGGACTAAAGGTGGGAGATACTTTTCGTTAAATTTCCTTACAAAGTTCGCCCATGTCCATACTGTCTGTTCTCTTTTCCACTTGGCTTTAATTACATTCCACCACGCGCGGGCTGGTCCTTCGAATTGAAATACAGCAAAATTTACTTGTCTTTGCTCTGTGTAATTCAAAGCCGCGAAGATATTAATCATTGCCTCCAACCACTGCTCAGCTATATCCGGATCAGGCCCTCCTTGAAATTTCGGAGGTAGAAACTTTTGGAATCTCTCAAGAGCCTTATCCTCTCCGATCTCAGGATTTCGGGGTTGATTCACTGGCATTTGACCCTGTTGATCTACCAGTCGTGCCAGGATATTTGTCATTTGTTGCATCGCCGTTGCCATTTGATCTCCAGCCTCAACCCTCGGTCCCTGTTCTTGCTCAGCCACTGTTTCTCTTTCTTCTCTCGGTTCTTGAGCTTGCCTAGCTCTACGGCCACGACTAGTTCCACGTCCACGACTACGTCTCCCGTCCATATATATGTTTTCCCTCTCTCTTTTCTTTTCTTTTTCTCAAAAAGGTAATTTAGTAAATAAACACAGTAAATCGACTATTGTAAGAAATTCTAGCTTTCCAAATACACAAATAAATATATACGCACATAACACGCCATATCAAGAAGACGGATAAGCAAATACACAAATACATATCAAGTTGGACAGGTAATCATGTACACACAGGTATACTGACGTCATGTAGTAACAATATACAGGTAAATCAAAAGGAAAAAGCGAAGTCGTGCCAGTATCAGCCCGTCCAGTCCCTCACATCACTTACTATCCAAACTAGATGTCCCTTACGTCACTTACTAACGTCTTGTGCTCATTCTAGTCAGACAAAGCCTGTTCATGTTTCCAAAATGCAAGTCTCAAGTACTTAGCAGCGCCTCAACTCTGGAGTACTCAGGCACAAGAATCCGAAATAAGATAATCCACATCTCGAGCTGCAGTCCCAAGAGTAAACTATCTACAATCGGAATTCCTACCTAACATACCTATCTATGATGCTCAGATACCATGAGAAAGATTTAAGGCCTATAACATTCGTAATTCATAGCTTCACTTAGTCCCTCATACTTATTCACCACTTAGTCCAGGGTCACTCCGCGCCGAAACCACGCGAAGCAGTTATAGGTTTTATCCCTCAATCGCTTAACTCTCAAGTCAAACCGAATCAAATCAAATCCCACAGTCCGACATCCTAAACTTCAAGCCTAGGATACACTACAGGAATCTGAAGCCTAAGCTCTGATACCACCTGTGACGGCCCCACCTCCCTCTAGGGCGTACCCCAGAGTTCAGCGGGTCGCCTGCCCGACGGCTCAATCGTTCCTTAATCAAATCCAGAATAAATCACAAGAATAAATAGGGCAGCAATCCAAATTTAAAGCGGAACTTATATACATTGCT
The DNA here is from genome assembly GCF_036785885.1 of Coffea arabica. Classification (NCBI taxonomy): domain Eukaryota; kingdom Viridiplantae; phylum Streptophyta; class Magnoliopsida; order Gentianales; family Rubiaceae; genus Coffea; species Coffea arabica. Next base: position 44,808,957 of record NC_092329.1, read on the forward strand.
ATCTCAAAAGGAAGTACAGCCATCAAATGTACAAAGGTTCTCACTTCACCATACAACCACCCCGTGCCAAGCACTAGGGCGAGAACCATTACAAAAGAAACAAAAGACCTAGACTAAGCTAGTCTATGCTCTCATCCTGCTCGCCGTCCCCTGTTAAGGAAAACAAAACTAAAGGGGTGAGCTAAAAGCTCAGTGAGGTTCCGAACAGCTAATCAACCAATCAATTCAACACATTAAACATGTAGTATCAATAATTCAAGAAACATTTACAATGGAAAGCAATAGTAACATTCATTAAAAGGATACGGGCTTACATGGATCTATTCGTTCTTTCGTTCGTTCCCCTGACATTTCCCCTTATTCCTCCAATTATTTGAAATTTTCTTTTTGAGAAATAAAACCCTCGTGCCTTCGTTCGTTCATTCATCCCTTTCCGGACATTGACCGGACTCCACCCATCCGGACGTTGACCGGACTCCACCCATCCGGACGTAGCCGGACTACAAGGTAATACTCGAGTATACCAAATTCACCCAGGGTCACCATATCGCCCGACCGAATCCGCTTCTGGCTCGAGTCGATCGGTAACGAAGGGCAGGGCCCAATTCAGCCAAAAGGCTTACATCATGCGCAACTAATGTTTCCATCATTAAATCATTGAAAATTTCACGTTTCATTAAGGTCGAGCGCGATAAAGTACACGCTCACCTAGAAAACTCATTTTAGAAATCCTTGAAAGCACTTAACACATTATCAAACAACAACAACAAGTCATGAAGTCAAGGAGAATATAACAAACAAGGAACACTCACCTAGTTATGCAAAATAACGTGCAAAATATCCTTCCGGATATTACCCTTAGTCACCAATAAAACCTAAGGTTGAACAAGAAAACATATTACAGTTTATCGAGTAAAACATTTAAGGGAAACAAAGAAACTGGACTAATTAGAAGTAAAACGTGTAAAGATGACTTTCAAGTAAGAAGAGGGTTGTTTGAACTCAAGGATGAAAAATCATGTTTTAAAATGAAAAACCGGTCATGGTATTGGCCAAATAGAAATCTAGCCCTCGAGCGAAAATTTGGGCAGCACGCCCTTTGTGTTTACCTAATTTTCCAACCATTTTGGCTTCATTATTTTTCCTCAACCAATCCCAAAGTCAAAAATATCATAAATTCAAGTCAATAGCCATTCCATAGGCTCATAACATCATAAGAACCAGAATCAAAGTAATAACAAGTGCGGAAATACAATCTAGCAAAAGACAGATTTGACGCGTGGTTGCGGAAATAACACATCCGAGGCTACGCTTATCGGATTGAGGCATAACTTATGCCGTTTCGAAGCTAAGACACAGGGCTACAATGTTCATGAAGATCACTTAGTCCAGTTTCTAATGAAACCTAGTCAAATCCTCAATTTATAGAACCAAAATCCAACTAGTCGGCTATCTAACCGCACTGCACTGGAATGGTCATATCTCCGGCTACCACGGTCCATTTAGGGTGTTTTTGTAGGCGTTGGAAAGCTTAAACAGAGTACTAAAACTTTCATGTTTTGGGAAAAAGCTAAATCAGCATGGACCCTAGTGAACAAACATGATAAACTGGATGAACTGACGAAAACGGAACACTGGAAATTTCCTAAAATAGTGAGGGTATTTTGGTCTTTTCACTGGATACGTGGCTCCGATTGAGCTGAAATTTTTCAGGTACCTCTAAAATGTCATTCCCTACAACTTTCATGTTTTAAGCCAAGGCCAATTCGACCTCTAACATAGGGCAATAAAAACGGGCAGAATAGGATGAAAATTTCCAGAAATCTGAAATCTTTTGGTTTCAATGATAGTTTTCTTAATTTCTTGCTACACTTGCTACCAAAACCCCCTATATAACCTTATATACAACATATACTAACTATACAACAAGTTTAGGCAGAAATTAATCAAACTCTAACTTACATATTTCATCCAAAAATCACCACAACAACTTGCATCACTTGTAATCAAACCCAAAACATGGACTATTTAACATCTTAAACAAGAATAAAAGGATCAAAGCCATAGATCAGATTTTATACCTCAAAAAGAAGGCTTATCAAAGATAATTTCCGATTGTGAGATATCAAAACTAACATTTAAGTCCATCAACAGGCTTCTTCCTTTGGATTGATGATGAACATTGCACCACCAATTGTTGCGTCTAAGGTTGGACTAGTGCTTTACATGTAAACATTTTGTCGCCGCCTATTTTTGCTGCATCAATTTCGAGGCAAGCCGTAGAATCAGCATGCTCTTCATACATGAAGAACAAGTTGGGCTTTGTCCCTTTAAATGCTAGTCCTTATGTTGGTATCACCTTCAACTCCGCCTTTCATTCCTATATGCGCTCGAACCAATTGACATTGTTTAGCAAGTCCCTCAAATCCTGAAAGCCTTGCCCTCAAAATATTTGACTACCTCAAAGTTTCTCATCTCTACAAGAGCTAGATCAACATAGTTCTCTGAGACTTTTGTATTGCAATGCATCCTAGCTTACCTGAATCATTTCAATAATTGGCCGGTTGTTTCTTCTACCTTTTGAACCATATGGCTAACATTCGTGAACTTCAATTTCAATAAAAGGCTATGAAATTGGTTGTGGAAGGTTCATCCCTTTTGGTCCCAATCCTCTATTGAATTTGGTGCTAACTTGGTGTACCAGTAAAATGCCACATCAGTCAGTGAATATGGAAAGAGTCTGATCTTCAAGAACTCGTTACTCCTAACATTTTCACATTGAATATTGAATATGCCTATATGCTCGATAATTGATTATTTGTCTTCCCTCGTAAACTTAGTGAAATCACGGAATTTGAAACCCCAGGGAGAATATAGGTCCTATTGACCCAATTCGAGTAAGGCTTATGATAAGCTAGCCTTTCTCTACCCCCTACCGCATCAGTAGACATATGTCTAATCAACTCTATTAAATCCTGTCGATTAACATAATCGGCAACTTGATCGGACCTTCTATGGATAGGTATCTACAAGAATGCTATATCAGTACGCAGTAGTATTCTCTGACCACTCCATTTCTCCTTCCAAGAGTATGAAGGCATGTTGTCCTACCATACTTTTCCTCAATCATTATTTTCCAAAAAGTTTGTTATATCATGAAAAGCCTAATAGTCAACCATTATCACTAACGTATTCTCCACTATTTATGGCTGGAGGCACTATAATTAATGGCTAGGCTGATGCTTATTAAGCAAATATTAAGATTGGCATACCTGTAGGTCAGCCCATCGTTGTCAATCTTCCATTGATAGAAAGATAAGGAAACCCTATCTTTGACGTGATCCCACAATGTTGGTACTGATTATGCCCCTTGAGCCCATTTTTCAACAATTGCATCCTATCTAGTATCTTTATCATACCAGGTGGCATCACCTTTTCATTCGCCTGAGAAGTGTCTTCAATCCATAGTTATTAAATCCGGCTCAGGAAGGAACTCGGTGTAAGAGGTGGGTCAATGGGTTACTGGTTCAACCAGTGGGTGAGTGGTCCAACCGGTGGGTTACTAAATATATTTAAATATTATGTCTCATAATTTTTTATACCGTAATAAATATTCAGTTAGTCTAATTTATTATAGAATCATTAATTCTTATAAGAATTAAGAACCTAAATTTAATTAGTAATCTACCAAATTCAAGTATAAAATTTTATTTAAGTGTAATTATCTAGTTTATTTATGAATTTTAAGTGCAAAAGTTTATTAAGAATAATATTTGCCTTTAAAAGGAATTGTGTAATATATTATTTTTTAAGTCAGTTTCATAATTTATAGAGTTTGGGGAATAATAAAATGTTATTAAAAGATTCCAAATAAATTTTGTTTTGGAGAAATAAAATAAGAATAAAAGTCTAGTATATAGTATAAGAAGGACAAGACAACAACATATATGTAGTTGGTCCAGTGCTGATTGTATTCTATCAACATGCCCGATGTCTGGTGTTTGAATCTCCATTCTAGGATTTTCATAAAATTTTTCCATGTAGACCGGGTTCCTCATCAAATCGGCCAGTTCACTGATTGAACCGCCGATCCGTTGAAAAGTCAACTGGTTCAATGCAAAAACGATCTTATGGATAACTTGGCCTGGTTCAATTGTCAGTTCACCGGATTGACCGGTTGAACCATCGGGTCGGATCGAATTTAATAACTATGCTTCAACCACTGTTGTTTTTTCTTTTGCAGTGCTCACCTATTCTGCATCGATGACAAGTGGTTGTATGGCTGTGGACTCCTTGAGACCAATTTTAGTCATGGGTTTGTTAATCATCATAGTAGCCCTTTTGTCCACAGGTCCTACTATTACCTACTCAACCTGCCCCAGTCTAGGATTCCACTGAGGTTGCGAGCCTCTTGAGATCAGCAACAAACAGGTCCATTTGAATATCCAATTTCTATCCCATTGCATCAGCCGCAGCGCTGGTATCTTATTAGAGTTTTCTAACTGCATCTTCCAAGCACGAAGAGACTCAAATTGGCACCACTTTTACACTTATAGTCTCCTACAGTTTATTGGCTAGGCGGTCAGTGATCCTATTCATCATCTGTTTCATGGGCTGCTCCTACTACTTCTCCATAGCATTCCAACGAGCCTCCTATCTACACATCATGTGTTCGACAATTCAGGCCTACAAAGCCTGGAGATTAGCAAAAGATCGACTTGCGGCGTCGGTATTAAGACCTACTGTAGAGGCTGACTGGCTGAGCACTGGGAGTCTATTCTCCTTGACCCTCGTCTTGATCTGGCATATGAGGCATTGATTCTTCGAAATCAACAGTTGTTCCCTTAGCGGTATCATTATTTTCGGCATTGTGCAGTTCCGTTTTCCTGACACGGTCCCTTTGGGCATGCCACTATGTTTGTGCCAATTTTTACCAGCCAACAAACTATGACCGATAAATGGCCAACAAACCGTGACCGATAAAATGATGGTTGCTAGCGTGCCCCTAAAATCCTGCCAAATGTTGCTCATTAATAATTCACATATTGCAATTCAAAATAACTTTCTGTGTGTGTTGATTTACGAGGCTACCATATTAATTCTTTTTATCCTTTTGTACTTGTGACACTTGGCATCCCAAAATTCTATCTCTCCTTGAAGTTGTTATATTGTTTCAATTTAAATGGAGCACATCAACAATAGCTGTTAAATGAAATACACGTGTAAATTCACGTAAATTCTTACTTGTTACAAGCGGAATTTTTTTCTGCACATGTGAATCAAAATCCAAGTCAAATTTGTTAACAAAAAAAGCACTTATATTGGATTGGTTAGTGGGACATCAATGTAGACATATTTGTGTTGTTAAAAATGTAATGGGGGATTAAGAAACAAAGGGGAAGTTTATCATCACCTAGAGCAGGTTTCATACATTCACCTGAAAAGTTTTCACTATTGATCAAACTTGGGTGTCTTTTCTACGGATCACACATGCACATAAAACAAATGAGGTTCTTCATCTTTTGGAAAGGAAATGGTCAAAGTAACAAATGCTTAATTTCTATGGCATTCAACAATTAATTCTAGCCTGCGGGGACTAAGAGCTAGATTACAAACTTCCAAAGTCTATCAAAACGGATTCAACATTGTATAGCATCTAACAAGTTTCTTAATTGACTTGAGCCAATTTTTATTGGTCAATAGTTGAGATTCCACGGCAAATATCTATTTATGACGAGAGCCAATTCATCTTTTCATTGGCCAATAGCATTAGCCTAATACTACTATCTTGAAGAACATACTGTGGCTGATAAAAATATTTGGTGTATAAAGTCATGTTTGTCTATTAGTCAAGAGTTACTTGCAAAATACCCCCTGTTCTTTAGGTTGCAAAATCCCCAGATTTATAAATTTCAGGACCAATATTCATCCTCAAACTATTAGCATTCTTTGATGTACTTCAATCAACTAGCCACCAGGGGAAGCTACTTGGCAAAAAGTCATTAATGTCTACGGATTTAGTTAACTGCCCAAAATGCCATTGCATTAGTTTGGATGAGTATTATTTGACAAAAAATTTTCTAGAGATTCTCCAAACACAATTTTTTTAATACTTTTTTTTATTTTGAGAGAGAGAGAGATTTTCAAATTGTGTGAGAAAAAAGAAAATAATAATCGATGTACATGTAAGATTAGCTGTAGAGGAAGAAGTACATTTTAGCCACTAAATAAATTCAGGGAGATTAATTGTTTCTTTCTTGTTAAATTCCTCCGGCAACAAGTTGATTAGAGTACATCTCAAGGATTGAGTTTGAGGATATGTATGGTGTTGAAATTGATAATGGAGGAGTACTTTGCATGCACAAGAAAACTCATGGAGTATTTTGCAATTAACCCTTTTTTTTTTTCTTACTGGTTAGTATGGGAATGATTCAAAGACAGAGGGGTTAAAGGCGAAACTGCCTCAAAATTTCTTAGGCAATACTCAAGCTATGCCATGTTTATAAATCAATAATAAGGGCAGTTAGAATAGAATACTTCAAACCTGACACTTTCATTAAAAACAAAAAAATTATCTCTTAACTAATTCTTCTGCTTATTACTAATCGAATTTCTGCAAATTAACTACAAAAGATGAAGTGTAGAAAATTTGAAATAACACTTTCTTCAGCAAATAACTTAAAGATGTTCGAAAGTTTTTCAAGATGAAAGTTTACTTAAGGGTTTCTATAAGAAGCAGCAAAGACACAGAGAGGGGAACTCCAGCAAACAAACATGGTGTGCGAAACTCTGCATGGAACTTCACTTTGAATTACACAATGAGTCCATGGTACAACATTTCAACACTATGCTTGTGATTAACATTTTAACAGCTTCAACTACCAGTTGTCGAAACGAGACCAATTCATAATGCCATATCAAAACCAAGAACATAAATAACATTAGTCAAGTCCCCAAAACTCCACCCACCGAGCTCAGTTGAAAAACTGGTCTTTCTTTAATACAAACTTAACTTCTACATTATTTTGCATTCAACTATACATATAATTTAATCATTTCGATTTTCGAGTTTTACCCATAGCTTCCCTGAATTTTGGATTCGAATAGTTGCTTGCAATTGGGCACAAAGAAACGTACACACACATAAATTAATATATATATATATATATATATATATGTATGTATTGTATAAATGTATGTGCGTGTATATATATTGTTGGGGCAGTAGTCATTGTACATGGGTTAATGAAATGCCGATTAGAATAAAAGAACATGAGATAGCATTTGCTCAGATTAACTAGTCGGCAATGAGATTCAAGTCAACATCGGGAAGCCGATCATGTTGAAATCTAATTACGGCTGACAATTCATCAATAAGTACCATGGAGACAATCAGCTGTAGCAAAAGGAGTTCGTCAATTGTGGTATATGCAGGTCACATGGAGGGCTTGATCGGTAACTGCCTTTAAATGGTCAATAGCTTTACCAGTTCAAAACTGATAGGTGTGGGTAGTAAAGGTTTTTGAGAAATCGGTGATGATGGTCCATCATTACACGCTCGTCAATACGTATGAAAGCGTAGCAGGCACATGTTCATCAATGTGCATGCCGATACAAACGGAGTTGATACAATCGGTCAAGCATCGATAAGGGTAGAGCCTATGGTGATAGTTAGTTAGGAAGAAAATGTGTGTATCAACCTGTGTCCTTGCAAATTAGGGATGAGATAGTTACATGATCCCCAAGATATAGGAGCGGGCAGTTACCACTACCCATGTTTGGTGATCAATATGGCCGATATGGAGCATAATATGGGCATTAAGGGAGTTAAATAGATGATTTCGATGGGAAACTACACATCTATAAATATCTAAAGATACATCAGATCGAAGACGACTTTCACTTCACAAAAATGACAAATCTAATGCTTCTCTCTTTTTGAAATAGCTTTTCTTAGAAATCATAGGCTAGAGTTAGGATTTTCAAAGCTTTCTTTGAGGATTTAGGCTAATTTTTAGGATTTCCTGAATCTTATGCAATCAGTTAATTTTTATGTTAGATATCCAGTAGTTTCATGTTTTCTTGTATATCGATGTTAATCTGTGTAAATCAGCAAGTTTAATTTGAGAGTTCATTCCATTTTCAAGCAATTTTAATATGTTTTCCAGCATATTTTGAGTTATATAGTTCATCAGCTTTAGTTTCCACTTCTTGTTTCATTACCCTTTTCTTCTGATAAGTTGCTCTTTATATGAATTTTAAGTCCTTGAGGTGCCCAAGGTAGGACAAACAGCAGTCGTCTTAAAGGTCAGCATAATCGATGCATCTCATTCCAAACAAATCGATTCAATCATAAGATTTTCCTGATTTTTCTCGCATAAACTAGGTGGCACGCTAGCAACCATCATTTTATCGGTCACGGTTTGTTGGCCATTTATCGGTCATAGTTTGTTGGCTGGTAAAAATTGGCACAAACATAGTGGCATGCCCAAAGGGACCGTGTCAGGAAAACGGAACTGCACAATGCCGAAAATAATGATACCGCTAAGGGAACAACTGTTGATTTCGAAGAATCAATGCCTCATATGCCAGATCAAGACGAGGGTCAAGGAGAATAGACTCCCAGTGCTCAGCCAGTCAGCCTCTACAGTAGGTCTTAATACCGACGCCGCAAGTCGATCTTTTGCTAATCTCCAGGCTTTGTAGGCCTGAATTGTCGAACACATGATGTGTAGATAGGAGGCTCGTTGGAATGCTATGGAGAAGTAGTAGGAGCAGCCCATGAAACAGATGATGAATAGGATCACTGACCGCCTAGCCAATAAACTGTAGGAGACTATAAGTGTAAAAGTGGTGCCAATTTGAGTCTCTTCGTGCTTGGAAGATGCAGTTAGAAAACTCTAATAAGATACCAGCGCTGCGGCTGATGCAATGGGATAGAAATTGGATATTCAAATGGACCTGTTTGTTGCTGATCTCAAGAGGCTCGCAACCTCAGTGGAATCCTAGACTGGGGCAGGTTGAGTAGGTAATAGTAGGACCTGTGGACAAAAGGGCTACTATGATGATTAACAAACCCATGACTAAAATTGGTCTCAAGGAGTCCACAGCCATACAACCACTTGTCATCGATGCAGAATAGGTGAGCACTGCAAAAGAAAAAACAACAGTGGTTGAAGCATAGTTATTAAATTCGATCCGACCCGATGGTTCAACCGGTCAATCCGGTGAACTGACAATTGAACCAGGCCAAGTTATCCATAAGATCGTTTTTGCATTGAACCAGTTGACTTTTCAACGGATCGGCGGTTCAATCAGTGAACTGGCCGATTTGATGAGGAACCCGGTCTACATGGAAAAATTTTATGAAAATCCTAGAATGGAGATTCAAACACCAGACATCGGGCATGTTGATAGAATACAATCAGCACTGGACCAACTACATATATGTTGTTGTCTTGTCCTTCTTATACTATATACTAGACTTTTATTCTTATTTTATTTCTCCAAAACAAAATTTATTTGGAATCTTTTAATAACATTTTATTATTCCCCAAACTCTATAAATTATGAAACTGACTTAAAAAATAATATATTACACAATTCCTTTTAAAGGCAAATATTATTCTTAATAAACTTTTGCACTTAAAATTCATAAATAAACTAGATAATTACACTTAAATAAAATTTTATACTTGAATTTGGTAGATTACTAATTAAATTTAGGTTCTTAATTCTTATAAGAATTAATGATTCTATAATAAATTAGACTAACTGAATATTTATTACGGTATAAAAAATTATGAGACATAATATTTAAATATATTTAGTAACCCACCGGTTGGACCACTCACCCACTGGTTGAACCAGTAACCCATTGACCCACCTCTTACACCGAGTTCCTTCCTGAGCCGGATTTAATAACTATGGATTGAAGACACTTCTCAGGCGAATGAAAAGGTGATGCCACCTGGTATGATAAAGATACTAGATAGGATGCAATTGTTGAAAAATGGGCTCAAGGGGCATAATCAGTACCAACATTGTGGGATCACGTCAAAGATAGGGTTTCCTTATCTTTCTATCAATGGAAGATTGACAACGATGGGCTGACCTACAGGTATGCCAATCTTAATATTTGCTTAATAAGCATCAGCCTAGCCATTAATTATAGTGCCTCCAGCCATAAATAGTGGAGAATACGTTAGTGATAATGGTTGACTATTAGGCTTTTCATGATATAACAAACTTTTTGGAAAATAATGATTGAGGAAAAGTATGGTAGGACAACATGCCTTCATACTCTTGGAAGGAGAAATGGAGTGGTCAGAGAATACTACTGCGTACTGATATAGCATTCTTGTAGATACCTATCCATAGAAGGTCCGATCAAGTTGCCGATTATGTTAATCGACAGGATTTAATAGAGTTGATTAGACATATGTCTACTGATGCGGTAGGGGGTAGAGAAAGGCTAGCTTATCATAAGCCTTACTCGAATTGGGTCAATAGGACCTATATTCTCCCTGGGGTTTCAAATTCCGTGATTTCACTAAGTTTACGAGGGAAGACAAATAATCAATTATCGAGCATATAGGCATATTCAATATTCAATGTGAAAATGTTAGGAGTAACGAGTTCTTGAAGATCAGACTCTTTCCATATTCACTGACTGATGTGGCATTTTACTGGTACACCAAGTTAGCACCAAATTCAATAGAGGATTGGGACCAAAAGGGATGAACCTTCCACAACCAATTTCATAGCCTTTTATTGAAATTGAAGTTCACGAATGTTAGCCATATGGTTCAAAAGGTAGAAGAAACAACCGGCCAATTATTGAAATGATTCAGGTAAGCTAGGATGCATTGCAATACAAAAGTCTCAGAGAACTATGTTGATCTAGCTCTTGTAGAGATGAGAAACTTTGAGGTAGTCAAATATTTTGAGGGCAAGGCTTTCAGGATTTGAGGGACTTGCTAAACAATGTCAATTGGTTCGAGCGCATATAGGAATGAAAGGCGGAGTTGAAGGTGATACCAACATAAGGACTAGCATTTAAAGGGACAAAGCCCAACTTGTTCTTCATGTATGAAGAGCATGCTGATTCTACGGCTTGCCTCGAAATTGATGCAGCAAAAATAGGCGGCGACAAAATGTTTACATGTAAAGCACTAGTCCAACCTTAGACGCAACAATTGGTGGTGCAATGTTCATCATCAATCCAAAGGAAGAAGCCTGTTGATGGACTTAAATGTTAGTTTTGATATCTCACAATCGGAAATTATCTTTGATTTTTTACAAGCAGAATGAAGGGTTAAGTACCATAAGAATTGTGAGGACTCGCAAATTTCTTATATTTTTCTCAAAAATACCTTTTTATTTAGAAATTATTCCTTTATTATAGCTCTACTACCCAATCATTCTCCAATAAGTGCAAATGAACCTAGAAAGTAGGGTTTCACTCTTCGTTTTCAAAATTGGAGCAAATTAGGGTTTTCGCGATTTTCGCCGGATGATTTTTCGGTACGGAGCAAGGATCAAATTTGGTGATTAAAAGTGACTTTTAAGTGAGAAATAATATGTGATTAGGAGCAATGATATAAGGTTAGTGAATAGGAAGTAAAAACCCTAGTACGGGTGTTTTAAAGAAAAACGGTGTGAACCGATGTGTACCGCACACTACCGATTGAACATACCATTGGACCACCACTTTCTTACCACATGAGCTCATTGATATTTGAGCAAAATATCCCTTCATTTCCAGCTGCCTTTGACCGAAATTTGTGGCCAAAAATGTGAGGGAGAGAGAGAAAAATTTGCATGGCTTTGGTGGCGCCAAGTGTCACACCTCATGGCTCCTTAATTAATTTTTTTCTTGCCTTTTTATCCTTCACTTCAGCCATCTTTCTTCTTCATTTTTTCTGGTCTTGGCCAAGCAAGAGAGAGAGAAAGGGAGAGCAAGAGAAAACAAATTCCTTCTTAATTTACACCAACCAAGTGCTAAAATCGAATTCTAAACCGATTGATTGTAAGTTTGGAAGCTTGGGAAGTTAAGGGAACCAAAAACTTCAAGAAATAGTGGAGGATCACTCTTGCAAGCCTTCTTTTTGAGGTATAAAATCTGATCTATGGCTTTGATCCTTTTATTCTTGTTTAAGATGTTAAATAGTCCATGTTTTGGGTTTGATTACAAGTGATGCAAGTTGTTGTGGTGATTTTTGGATGAAATATGTAAGTTAGAGTTTGATTAATTTCTGCCTAAACTTGTTGTATAGTTAGTATATGTTGTATATAAGGTTATATAGGGGGTTTTGGTAGCAAGTGTAGCAAGAAATTAAGAAAACTATCATTGAAACCAAAAGATTTCAGATTTCTGGAAATTTTCATCCTATTCTGCCCGTTTTTATTGCCCTATGTTAGAGGTCGAATTGGCCTTGGCTTAAAACATGAAAGTTGTAGGGAATGACATTTTAGAGGTACCTGAAAAATTTCAGCTCAATCGGAGCCACGTATCCAGTGAAAAGACCAAAATACCCTCACTATTTTAGGAAATTTCCAGTGTTCCGTTTTCGTCAGTTCATCCAGTTTATCATGTTTGTTCACTAGGGTCCATGCTGATTTAGCTTTTTCCCAAAACATGAAAGTTTTAGTACTCTGTTTAAGCTTTCCAACGCCTACAAAAACACCCTAAATGGACCGTGGTAGCCGGAGATATGACCATTCCAGTGCAGTGCGGTTAGATAGCCGACTAGTTGGATTTTGGTTCTATAAATTGAGGATTTGACTAGGTTTCATTAGAAACTGGACTAAGTGATCTTCATGAACATTGTAGCCCTGTGTCTTAGCTTCGAAACGGCATAAGTTATGCCTCAATCCGATAAGCGTAGCCTCGGATGTGTTATTTCCGCAACCACGCGTCAAATCTGTCTTTTGCTAGATTGTATTTCCGCACTTGTTATTACTTTGATTCTGGTTCTTATGATGTTATGAGCCTATGGAATGGCTATTGACTTGAATTTATGATATTTTTGACTTTGGGATTGGTTGAGGAAAAATAATGAAGCCAAAATGGTTGGAAAATTAGGTAAACACAAAGGGCGTGCTGCCCAAATTTTCGCTCGAGGGCTAGATTTCTATTTGGCCAATACCATGACCGGTTTTTCATTTTAAAACATGATTTTTCATCCTTGAGTTCAAACAACCCTCTTCTTACTTGAAAGTCATCTTTACACGTTTTACTTCTAATTAGTCCAGTTTCTTTGTTTCCCTTAAATGTTTTACTCGATAAACTGTAATATGTTTTCTTGTTCAACCTTAGGTTTTATTGGTGACTAAGGGTAATATCCGGAAGGATATTTTGCACGTTATTTTGCATAACTAGGTGAGTGTTCCTTGTTTGTTATATTCTCCTTGACTTCATGACTTGTTGTTGTTGTTTGATAATGTGTTAAGTGCTTTCAAGGATTTCTAAAATGAGTTTTCTAGGTGAGCGTGTACTTTATCGCGCTCGACCTTAATGAAACGTGAAATTTTCAATGATTTAATGATGGAAACATTAGTTGCGCATGATGTAAGCCTTTTGGCTGAATTGGGCCCTGCCCTTCGTTACCGATCGACTCGAGCCAGAAGCGGATTCGGTCGGGCGATATGGTGACCCTGGGTGAATTTGGTATACTCGAGTATTACCTTGTAGTCCGGCTACGTCCGGATGGGTGGAGTCCGGTCAACGTCCGGATGGGTGGAGTCCGGTCAATGTCCGGAAAGGGATGAATGAACGAACGAAGGCACGAGGGTTTTATTTCTCAAAAAGAAAATTTCAAATAATTGGAGGAATAAGGGGAAATGTCAGGGGAACGAACGAAAGAACGAATAGATCCATGTAAGCCCGTATCCTTTTAATGAATGTTACTATTGCTTTCCATTGTAAATGTTTCTTGAATTATTGATACTACATGTTTAATGTGTTGAATTGATTGGTTGATTAGCTGTTCGGAACCTCACTGAGCTTTTAGCTCACCCCTTTAGTTTTGTTTTCCTTAACAGGGGACGGCGAGCAGGATGAGAGCATAGACTAGCTTAGTCTAGGTCTTTTGTTTCTTTTGTAATGGTTCTCGCCCTAGTGCTTGGCACGGGGTGGTTGTATGGTGAAGTGAGAACCTTTGTACATTTGATGGCTGTACTTCCTTTTGAGATAGCAATGTATATAAGTTCCGCTTTAAATTTGGATTGCTGCCCTATTTATTCTTGTGATTTATTCTGGATTTGATTAAGGAACGATTGAGCCGTCGGGCAGGCGACCCGCTGAACTCTGGGGTACGCCCTAGAGGGAGGTGGGGCCGTCACAGGTGGTATCAGAGCTTAGGCTTCAGATTCCTGTAGTGTATCCTAGGCTTGAAGTTTAGGATGTCGGACTGTGGGATTTGATTTGATTCGGTTTGACTTGAGAGTTAAGCGATTGAGGGATAAAACCTATAACTGCTTCGCGTGGTTTCGGCGCGGAGTGACCCTGGACTAAGTGGTGAATAAGTATGAGGGACTAAGTGAAGCTATGAATTACGAATGTTATAGGCCTTAAATCTTTCTCATGGTATCTGAGCATCATAGATAGGTATGTTAGGTAGGAATTCCGATTGTAGATAGTTTACTCTTGGGACTGCAGCTCGAGATGTGGATTATCTTATTTCGGATTCTTGTGCCTGAGTACTCCAGAGTTGAGGCGCTGCTAAGTACTTGAGACTTGCATTTTGGAAACATGAACAGGCTTTGTCTGACTAGAATGAGCACAAGACGTTAGTAAGTGACGTAAGGGACATCTAGTTTGGATAGTAAGTGATGTGAGGGACTGGACGGGCTGATACTGGCACGACTTCGCTTTTTCCTTTTGATTTACCTGTATATTGTTACTACATGACGTCAGTATACCTGTGTGTACATGATTACCTGTCCAACTTGATATGTATTTGTGTATTTGCTTATCCGTCTTCTTGATATGGCGTGTTATGTGCGTATATATTTATTTGTGTATTTGGAAAGCTAGAATTTCTTACAATAGTCGATTTACTGTGTTTATTTACTAAATTACCTTTTTGAGAAAAAGAAAAGAAAAGAGAGAGGGAAAACATATATATGGACGGGAGACGTAGTCGTGGACGTGGAACTAGTCGTGGCCGTAGAGCTAGGCAAGCTCAAGAACCGAGAGAAGAAAGAGAAACAGTGGCTGAGCAAGAACAGGGACCGAGGGTTGAGGCTGGAGATCAAATGGCAACGGCGATGCAACAAATGACAAATATCCTGGCACGACTGGTAGATCAACAGGGTCAAATGCCAGTGAATCAACCCCGAAATCCTGAGATCGGAGAGGATAAGGCTCTTGAGAGATTCCAAAAGTTTCTACCTCCGAAATTTCAAGGAGGGCCTGATCCGGATATAGCTGAGCAGTGGTTGGAGGCAATGATTAATATCTTCGCGGCTTTGAATTACACAGAGCAAAGACAAGTAAATTTTGCTGTATTTCAATTCGAAGGACCAGCCCGCGCGTGGTGGAATGTAATTAAAGCCAAGTGGAAAAGAGAACAGACAGTATGGACATGGGCGAACTTTGTAAGGAAATTTAACGAAAAGTATCTCCCACCTTTAGTCCAAGAAAGGAGAGAGGACGAATTTATTGGGTTGCGTCAGGGAACCCTAAGTGTGGCCGAATATGAGACCAAATTTACTAGACTGTCTAAATTCGCTTCCGAATTGGTGGTTACGGAGTGACGGAGAACAAGACGATTTATACAAGGACTAAATTTGAAAATCCTGGAGGCATTAGCGGCAGTTCAAGTTAATACGTTTACAGAGGCTCTTGAGAAGGCCCAAAGAATTGAGGATGTGAAAGCCCAAGTAAAAGCCTGTCAAACGCGAAAAAGAGATACATCCAACAGCACACCTGAGAAATCCAGAGAAAAGACAATGCTCTCCAAAGTGCAAAAAGTGAACCATTCACCTCGCCCACCTTGGATATTAAGAGTATTAGATGAAAGGTCTATGAAAGGAAGTCAGATCGGATCAAAGGACATTTCTCGAGAAGATCCAACAGTAGCTCCTCGATTGGCCTGTGGATACTGTGAAAAGGCAAATCACACTGAGAATGATTGCTGGCGGAAAAGCGGAAAATATTTGATTTGTGGGAGTAGCAATCATCAACTTAGCAATTGCCCGAAGAAACAGCCACGAGAGGGTAGTACTCAACAAGTGGAAGGAACGAAACTGAAACAACCTCATGAAAGAGGAAATCGAACAAAAGTATCGACACAAGTTTAAGCTGTAGATCAGCAACAAGTTCTGGGGGGTCCTCCGAGGCGACGGAAGGTATGAATTTCGAGGTCGAAATTCTTTTAAAGGGGAGAGTGTGTGTGTGACGCCCCCACTTCTCCCTAAGGCGAACCAAAGGGTATCCGCGGGACGCCTGCCCAACTCTCGCCAGGACTCAAACAATTTCCGTTCAAGTTTAATACAATACTAGACGTTACGATTAAATATCATAAATACAATCAGTGCGTAAGCATTTAAGCTTATCAATATTCAACATCTGCCCAATCATTACATCGGAATCTCGAAATACATCAATATTCAAAATATATATATATCAATCACAAGTCTAGCCCCAAGTGCAATGGAAACCCTAAAACAAGAGTACGCCAAGAGGGGTTTCTCCAACATTTCTCCAAGTCCAATCCTGTTAAGGAAAACAAATCTACAGGGTGAGCAAAACGCTCGTGAGGCCAAGAACACACATGCAAGCACATTGTTCAAATAGCAATCCCAAATTTATTGCATAAAATCGTGATGTTTCAATAATCAACCATTCGAACAGGAAAGGTAATCAGAAACAATTCAAGGATATAGTAGCTCTTAGGAGCTAAGTTCCACTCGCTCTGTCGATGTCATTCGTATACCTTCCCGTGTTGACCCTCCTGTCAACCGGGTCAGTATTTCCATTTCCGTAGATCACCACTTACTTCCCTCGATCCACCGTACACCCCAAGGGCCCACAAGTCTATTATAAGGTGATACTCTACGAGTATGCCAAGCAAGACCTCTCATTAGGTCGAACTTATATATCTCATGGCTCACCTAGGTTCCCGACCAAGCCCATTGCCGGCTCGAGTCCAAGGTCGGCCTATGAGTTTGGGCGTCCCCCATTCATTTGAAAGTCGAGGAGATTCACTCCAACGACATATGTAATCATAACATAACATTTCATTTCATTCATTCATTCAATACATTTCATTCATTCAATACACTTCAATCATTCATTTGAAATTAGAACGAGTGCGATAAAGTACGCACCCGCCCTTATTTTTTTTTAAAATTCCCAATAATTACCACAATTAAGCAAGTATCAAGAATTCACACACTTGACACTCACCGAGCAATTCAATAGGGATTATTCTTTGGAGATTCAAGTGTCCACAGTGAGATCCTCTTGAAGGTCTCCTTGTGCGCCTGGCAATTAATAGCGGATAATCACACAAATAACCCACTTATCAAGGAAGATTGTACTCTAGTACAATCTAAAGATTATTTCACAAAAGAAACCTCAATTACACGCAAATCGAGGTTCAACTAGCCTTTTATTATGTACAATATTATTTGAGTTTTTATCACGAAAAGCGAGGGCAAAACGTTTGAATAATACTAAGAGAATTAAGAATTTTGGAAAAACTCCTTTGCCTTGAAAATTGAGAAATTTCAGTTTTTATCCTAAATTTTTGAAAAATCGTAACTCGCTCGGCATAAGTCGAGAATTTGAAAAACTTTGTACCGTTGGAAACCTCTTAGAAAGTACTATAAGTTCCTAGAAGACACTTTTCCATGAATCAAAGTGGAAAGTGTTCAAAAATGAGTTTGAAGATGCAGGATTGGTTTACAAGGCAGAATTAAGTTGGATTTCGGCCAACTTTGAAAATTCGGCACGATTCACACGTTGCAAACCAGTCTCGGAAATTTGTCACTCAATTAGAGTTGCAAGCGAGGTTTATAACAGAACAAGCGGATCAAGAATCGGAGTTTCGAGTACCGAGATACGGTAGCTCAAAGTTGGGGAAATTCAAGACTGGAGAAGAATTTTCAGATTTGAACCTCTAACTTTAGTAATTTAATTGGGTATCGAAATAAACTTGGATTGGTACCAAAATTGGCAGTATTTTACTCCCATATGAAAGGTACCGCTCTATCAAATTTCAGGGAAAAATACCTTCGGAAAGATAGTTAATTAGTCAACCAAAGTTCAGGAAAAATTCTAAGGCAATCTGCCTTTTGACTTTCGTTTCCCAATTTCCAATCGTTTAACCAAGAAAGCTATCCAACCATGGTTCATTGGTGAAATAAAGGTCTAAAATACATCCATGATACCTTTGGTAATGGTTTAGCACCAAAATTTCAATTAATAAGATCACTCCCAAGTTTTTGTCCCAAATCAGTCCAAATATTACGTTTTTCCAAAACAGGGCAGTCCTCTTGTTTTAGTCAAAACTCAATCAATTTAACTCGGAATCGAGCATGGCTTATGCCGTTGGAAAATACATTCATAGGGCTAAAATACCACAGAAGAAATCGTTACAAAATTCGGCACCCATCTGGTTCAAAATCGGGCATCAAGTTGCTGCCTGAACACTTCATTCTAGATGAACAGAGCAACAGGACAGCGAACTTAAAACATTTGGTTCGGCTTGCTCACAAAGAATCAGAACGTCCATTATATACCAAATTAAAGCCAGGAATGTCTAGTTTCAAACGCCAACAACGGCACATGATTTCGACATTCGAGGACAGAGTTATAGCTGAATTACTACCACTGGTCAGAGTCATACGCGAACAGTTTTCCAGATTTACTAGTTTCTTAAAAAAATTCATTAGCTCAATCAAACCTCAATATTTTCCAATGAAATTTTTCACACATCTAATACATCCTATAAACATCCAATTCAAGCCATTAGACCATTAAAAATTGGCCAGACCCGGACAGAAATTCAAATGGGATAGACCCAGACAGAAATATAAATGGGATAGACCCACGGGATAGATCCGAACAGAAAATGTAAATGGGATAGACCCATGGGATAGATCCGGACAGAAATATAAATGGGATAGACCCGAACAGAAAATGAAATGCTTACTGGCGGGACAAACCCAACTCCAATAGCAATGAAAATAAAATGCTTAATGGCGGGGCAAACCCAGCTCCAATAGCAATGCAAATGAAATGCTTACTGGCGGGACAAACCCAGCTCCAATAGCAATGAAAATGAAATACTTACTGGCGGGACAAACCCAGCTCCAATAGCAATGAAAATAAAATGCTTACTGGCGGGACAAACCCAGCTCCAATAGCAATGAAAATAAAATGCTTTGACAATCGGACAGTGGGATCAAACCCGAACCTGCCGTGATGAACTTGATTTGATTTTTGAATTTTTTTTTTGATTTTTTTTATTTTTGATTTTTTTTTTTAAGTTTTAATTTTTTTTTTACTTTTAATTTTTTTTTGAGAAACTTTCCAATGATAATTTGCCCCAGTATGATGAATTGGTCAGTGGGAATCGGTCAGTGGTATAAAGCACGGTCAGCGGGATAAAACCCGGTCCTGACGAGGTTGGCGGGATGAAACCCGGTCCCAACGAAGTAAGCGGTCAGCGGTATAAAATCCGGTCCTGCCGAGGTTGGCGGGATGAAACCCGGTACCAACGAAGTAAGCGGTCAGCGGGATAAAACCCGGTCCTGCCGAGGTTGGCAGGATGAAACCCCGTCCCAACGTGATATAAAGCACGGTCAGCGGGATAAAACCCCGGTCCTGACGAGATTGGCGGGATGAAACCCGGTCCCAAAAGCTCATTGGTCAGCGGGATAAAACCCAGTCCTGCCATTCACTTGGTCAGCGGGATTAGACCCGATCCTGCCATCCACTTGGTCAGGAAATTGAACTTGATTTGTCAAAAACTAGAAATCAAATTTGATTTTCCAAAAAACAAGAATGTGAACTTGATTTTTGATTTTTGAATTTTTCTGATTTTTTTTGAGAGATTTTTTTCAAAAATAATTTGCCCTAAGTGTCGGGCCCTTTTCCCTTCTTTCTTCTCTTTCTTCGGCATCGGCCTCCTACATCACCAGATGCTTTTTCGTCGATTTCAACTATGAATACCTGCATAGGGGCTTACCAAAATATGACATGCACTCTAATTTTTGTGAAAAGAAACAGCGTGATTGATTTGAAAAATGCATTATTTTGATTCTTGGACGAAATCCTCAATTGGACTACAAAAATATTTGCCCCTGTTGTGGGCTTATTCACACGAATTCTCATAACAAAAATTTGCCCCAGTATGGGCCATTTAATTGCAAAAACTTGTTTGGATGACTTTCCATTTATTTGAACAAAGAAAAACCGCACTTTCTAAAATTTAGAAAAGAATGCACATATACAACAATGTGAAGAAACTTTAAACGTCAAGTTTGAACTCATGCAGAAATTTCGTGATGAATTCCTCGAAGTAACACCAAATTCAAGAAGATTTCTTCCTCACTTTTAGCATTGGTGCTTAGGATAACAGGTCACCACTTCTGGTTGGCTCATCTTTCAGGACCAATCAAATGACTTTATTTTTGAAATAGCTAAGGAAATGGGAGGTCAGAATTTGTCTTATTTTTTTGTGCCCAAAATTGTATGTAATCCCTTCAATACCACATCTTAGTGAAAGCAAAGAGTTTGTCACTCTTATTTCTTAAGAAAACTTAGTCCACATATGAGTTTTATAGGCTTGCAACAAAATGGGTAGAAGCGATAGCTAAACCTGTGAAAACTGGTTATACTCCCATAATCACAAATGATTGATGGATTTTTTTACGAGCATAATCCTCACTTTGGATTGTCATGAAGGAATAAGTCAACGGTGGACTTTATTATCTTGTAATTTGGCTTGAAAACGATAGCTAAAGAATAAAACTTTCAAGGACATTGCACCGAAGATCGCATTTTTCCTAAGTTGCACCTATTTTGAACTCAAAGTTCTCAGACTTTGTTTGCATTTTCTCATCATTCACCAGGGGTTTCAAAGTCGATTTTTTGCATTTTCTTTTCTTGTTTTTCTTTCGCTTCTTTTTTCCCTCGAGCTGATGGGTTTTCACATGGTGAGTAGCGTCAACCTCATACTCAAGCAATTCAGAAATACAGCTAAAATTTTCTGGCATCAGAAATTTTCTTGACAGGGTCATTGCAAAGAACAGAAGTCAGGACTTTCGGCTTTTGTAATGGGGTCCGGTGGGGTGTTTAGAAAAGTTAAGGCTTGAAGGCAGATTTCAAGAGTGGTTTAAGTAATCTGAGATCGCATTGTTGTGCCAACCCTATTTTTAGGGTTAAACCAAGACTTGCCCCAGTTTATGCTCAATTGAGGCTTTTTCTCTTTCATTTTCTTTCTTCTTTTGACTTTTTCGGCCTTTTGCCATTCTTTGAAATTTTCAAAATGTGCCCCAGTTTACTTTTGAACTGAGGTTCTCATTTCTTCTTTTCTTTTGATTTTGTGGCTTTTCACTTTTCACTTTTTGGGACTTTCCTTTCTTTTGCAAACTTGCCCCAGTGTGGGGTTTGCGATTCTCAGAGGTTGCCAAACGAAGCAATTTATTCTGAAGGCTCAAAAGGGATAACTAGGGATAGAATGCTTGATCGGAAAAGAAGAGGGTCTGACTTTTAATCCGTTCCTTACAATAACTCTGAAAGGAAACTTTCGTTAATGCGAAATTTTTTTGCATGTATCTGAATTACTGACTGAGGAAGACCCTTGTTCATCCATATTTTGTGAAACATAGGCGATCCATGCGGACAAAACTCTTCATTTTCTTTTTTTTTCCTTCAAAATTGGACCCCAAGTGGAATCAAATTTCCCCAATTTGCGGTTCCCTCCTTATTCTAGCATTTTTGCTTTTCCCTTTTTCTTTCTTCTTTTTTTTTTTCAAAATTCCCCAATCTCCTTCCCCAATGTGGGGTGCGATCATATGTGCATTCGAAAAGAACCACCAATTTTTAGCTCAAATGAGGGTGCAAGGGATGATCAGTGTTTAAGTTGTAGAAATGACGGCCAAAGCATCATTCTTACACTTCATGACAATCAACGTAACGCAATGCTCATTGAAAATCCACTCCCTTTTGATATTTGAAAATTTTTCAATGAAGGGTAGTGATCATTAGGGTTCTTATTTGAAACGAAATTATTCTTTTAAAGGCTCAAACGGGAGAGCAAATGATAAATTCTGTATAGATAGAGAAAAGAATGCTCGAGGTATTATTCCAAATTTTCAAAACAAACAAGAATAATGCACATTTTTGCTTTCACTTAGATGTGAATTGAATCGGTTAAACACAATGGATATTTTCAAACAAAGATGGCCCCAATTTGCAATTTATCAATCAATGTGACTGATTTTATTCTGGGGTTAAGTGAAGGAGAAAAGGTATCTCATTGGGCCTTTTGAGTGACCGTTCACCCTTTTCTGAGTACTCTTATTGTATAGCTCGGATCACCAACCTAGTGTACATGAGGATTTTAGAGAGTATACACTTGCGAAATTCAGGCTATAGGTTGAAAAAATCTCAATTTGGTCTTATTTCTCAAAATTCATCATGAAATCTCTAATGAGTAAGAATAAATAATGAAATGTACATATACACAAGACAATAATTGTCCAAAAATTTTATTGCTGAAAAAGTTTGAAACAAAAATTCCTGTTCAATTACGATACAAATGAGAAGAGAGAAACTTGTAAAGAGCTCCACATATACACTTTTCATCTCATTTTCTTTTGGAACAAAATGTATTAACAAATCAAATAAACAGAATTTTCCTTTGAAAAACAATTACAACATCTCTCAGAGGCTTTAGCGTAGAGCTTCCAGATAGATCATTTATGTTTTCATTGTAGGATCTGCCCAAAAATCACACAATACTTGCAATTTTGAGACTTTATTAGATCGGAAGTGCCATCAAATATAGAAAAATATTTTCACCTTATTGAAGCATTTTTTATGAATGCAGGGGAGGGGAAAAACAAAAGAAAAATACCCTGAGTTAGTAAATAAGAATATAAAATCGGTATGCATGTCCTTTGGGAGAACCCTTTTATACCAAGGGTAGGCCTAGCATGAAAATGCAATCCTACAGAGTAGGCACTATACAATACCTGATGGATCCGATCCACTTATTGAGTGAAAAATAATTTGAAAAATTTGGTCAATTGAAGTGAGAAGAGACGTTTGTCAAAATGAGGACATCGTCCGAAGGGATTGATCACTTTTGATCGATAAAAGAATTTGCCAAACACGCACGGGTTTGACCTTGACAAACTTCCTATCGAAGAGATTGGAATTCGTTGACAAATTTTCTTAGTGAAGCGCGGGTCAAAAACCCCAACTGATCAAATGGCTGGATGCAATGGATGGTTTTCTCAAAATCAACTAGGTTTCCCTATTTGAAATTCGGCATTGAAACCCTAATTGGTCAAATGGATTGAATGAAAATGACCATTTATTTAAAATCGGCCGGATTACCCTAAAAAGGGAAACGGGTCAAATGAATTGAGTGAAATTTAAAAACTTATTCAAAATTGACCGAATCATCCTAAAAAGGAACTTGACCGAAATTGAGAATTTTATTCGAAACAGACCGGATCATCTTAAAAAGGGAACTTGATCAAATGAATTGAATGGGAATTTAATAATTTATTTGAAATTGACTAGATGACCCTAAAAAGGGTAAGCTGGCCAAATGATTTGATGATTTATTCAAAAATTGACCAGGTGACCCTAAAAAGGGTAAATTGGTCAAATGAATTGACGATTTATTCAAAATCGACCAAATGACCCTAAAAAGGGTAAATTGGTCAAATGAATTGATGATTTATTCAAAAATCGACCAGGTGACCCTAAAAAGGGTAAATTAGTCAAATGAATTGACGATTTATTCAAAATCGACCAAATGACCCTAAAAAGGGTAAATTGGTCAAATGAATTGATGATTTATTCAAAAATCGACCAGGTGACCCTAAAAAGGGTAAATTGGTCAAATGACTTGATGATTTATTCAAAAATCGACCATATCACCCAAAAAAGGGTAAATTAGTCAAATGAATTGATTGAAATTGATGATTTATTCAAAAATCGACCATATCACCCAAAAAAGGGTAAATTAGTCAAATGAATTGAATGAATCTGATGATTTGAATTTATTCAAAATCGATTGAGTTGACCTAAGAATGGGTAAACTAATCAAATGAATGAAATTGGTGATCTTATTCAAAATCGACTAGATTGCCCTAAAAATGAACAAATTGATAAAATGGACTGGATGAAAATGAGGAATCAAATGATCCAATGGACTGAATGGCTTGATGCATTAGTCTATGAGCCTTCTAAAATCAAATTTTGGCCTCAGTTTATTTATCGTCTCATCAGTGAGGAAATACTGGTGAATGTTCCAATTAATGTCCTTTTTGCAAGGGATTTTTACCAATTTGATAAAATGGCCAAAAAGTGATTGTTAGACGCTCATATTCTAAAGATCGTTTTATGAAAATGATCGGATCCTACCTTACCTTGTGCAGTACCCCTTGGGATGGTACAAAATGTAGACGTGCAAGTCTCCTTGGATTATGTATCCGAGACACGAGGTGGTTTATTCCTAACACGGGATCCCCTAAATGGCATTCCCTTTCTAGGGTTTATGCATGATGCCATTTTATTAAAGCAGTAAAACATGCCATTTGAAATGAAATCATGACCTAAAAGGACCTTTTATACGCCAAGGTAGGCTTAGAATGCTATGCAATTAATATATGAATGCAATATACCAAAATATTTAAACGTGCAATAACCTATCTACGAGGGTAGGTTCTAAAAGAAGGTCATGCCAGACCTCTTATTTGCTAAGGTTTGTGAATGCAATGGGGACACAAAACCAAGAAAAGTTAGTTCAGCCACATAAATACATATAACACATTGTAGCAACGAAATCAACACAAGGAAATAAAGTAATAAAAAGGAGAAAGGGGTTGGACCCCCCCTCGTGAATAGTGTCCCTAATAGGGTAAGGTCGACTCTACCATAGGCAAGCTAAAATGGATGCATGAGGTTGGGGCTCACTAATGCATCTAGACTCAATAAGCTCAGGTCCCCGAGCCTTCAGACTTGGAAACCAAAGGTCATCACTCCCAAGGTTCCTTGTCGGTGGCTCGACCGATTCCCCAGACGTTGCTACGCACACGTCGTGTCACGGCTACACGTCTGGGCGAATCTAAAAAGAATCCTCAACCTTCGACTAAAAACTAATAGGTCATTAACCTAAAGTTTAAAGCGGAAGATCGAGTGACCCCTCGGATCATGCTACGCGCACGTCGTGTCACGATCACATGTCCAAGTGGGTCGCCTAAAATCCTAATAGGGTAGAGTGGCGTGACAAGCCACTAAAAGAAAAATAAATGAGGGGTGAAAAATTAAAGCGTATGCACGTATGCTAGTGCTCGTTTGGAGGGGAGGGATAAAGAACCAACGCGAGGCTCTAAGGTGTGTCCCCCACTCAAATGCAATGCAAGCGCGAGATAAGCAAGTAAACATACATCCAATCATACATTCGCGAGCGAGGGAGTAGTTGGATACGCGTGAAATGCAAAATCCTAAAAAAAGGAAAAAATGCAACCCTAAAACACCCAAATGTGATATATGAAAAGGTTAAAAGAAGAAAAATGTTGATTAAATCAAATTTGCTCGGACTCTCGAATGTCCCCAGTGGAGTCGCCAACTGTCGCGCCCCATTTTTTGATAAATAAAATAAAATGGTTTAAAAAAATGTTTTTGATTTTGAAAAATGAATTGTGATTTTAAAAGAAAAAAATGGGTCTAAATGGGGGGTTGAGAATGCGACGATTTGACCCAAAATTATAGTTTAAAAAGGGTTTTTGAAATAAAAATTGGAGTCGCCACTTGGTAATGAGTTAAGGTGTACCAAGTCACCAAAAAAATGAATTTTTAAAGAAAAAATAGGAAAAAGTAGTAAGAAACCCTTTTTAAACGACTCCTAGTCCACGTAAACCAAAGAAAAAGGTTCGGGAGTCACATTTGACAAAGGGGAAGGCAAGGATAAAATCCAAGGCACCCCTTTGACCTAGCCAAGGCTAGTTGCATGATTTAATCAAAGGTTTTCTTGTTTTAACCAAAGAATTTATTACATTTGGATGCACTACATGAATGCAAACCCTAGACCTAGGGGTATTGGGGGAAATTTCTCTTCAAAGGTTGAGTGGTGCCAATCACATTAATTGTGAAGCCCAATAACGATCCTTGGAAGAAGTCACGAATAATGCGAATGGGATGCAAATGAATGGAATGCATGTATGCAATGTGAGGACATGAGTTTGAAAAAGTAATAAAAGACAATAAATATATAAATGAAAATGTGCACCTGAGTGGGTAAGGTACGGTATGTGAAATGATAATATGAAAGTGCATGTGTGCAAGTGATGATAAAAGTGTTCGTGTGCAAGTGAAGAAACATAAAGGTGCACGCGTGCAAAATGGGAGGAAAAATGAAAGTGTGATGAGGGTATAAAATGGTAGAGTGGATTTAAAAATGCATGAGCCTAGGGAATTCATGCATATTGGGTACGGGGAGACCTAAATCGTGACTCAATTTGCCCTTTTTATAGAGGGAATACAAGCGTGCTAAGGCTTACAAAAAGCCACACTCGTCTATATCCCATATTTAAGGGGACTCTCAAGCAAATGAACCCTATAACTAGCATGAAATGCAAAAATCCTAAAATGGAGGGAAAAGGGGTTCGAGGGGCATGCAAAATGATAAAACTAAAAAGAATGCATGACATGTAATGAACATGCAAACATGTACTAACGAGGGGAAATCCCTAAGGGTCTAGCGTTGGACTAGCCCATTCTATGAATTCCGACTAGCGTTGGACTAGTGGAAACGTACATTCATCCATCACATTCATTCAGGCTATGGAAAGCGAGTAGACATGCCAAACACTTATAAACACATAGCACATAACATTTAGCATGCTCGACTAGATGCAAGAAACCTAATAAAGCAAGTAACACATAACAACAAAAGCAAAGCAATCAAACTAAAGGACCTATTACATTTGCTAGCTAGGCACATGTCTTCAATAGGTCTTCATCAAATGCTCCTCTGTAAGGATCGAAGACAACCTAAGAGGGGGGGTGAATTAGGCTTTCAAAAACCTGCTAATAAATATTCTACCTTTTTGAACAGACAGCCTTTCTTTTTCAAAATGCCTCCCAATGAACAAGATAATATAATAGCACAGGTATTAGTGAGATGGAGTGAAGAACAGTTTATATAGAAAAGCAGTAAATAAGAGTAAAGAACCAAACCAAGCTTCAAACACAACTGAGGTTTGAACACCACTATTATATACCAAGTTACTTCAAGCTGAATAAACTTGCAACCAATCTTATGTGTACAAGGAAGGGATCACTTCCTTCTTGCCCCAAATCACACTTGGTCAAGCAAGGAAGTTTTACAAACACTCGCAAACCCTCACTATGCTACACTATTGAAGAAGCTATGTCACACTTGAAAAACAACTGCACGATGATTGCACATTCAAGGAATACAAATGTTTCTTTTGAGTATTCTAGCACTTGAATCACTCACAATCTGATGTAGGCTTGATGTACAAAGTTACTCTGAGGTGGTTGACTTTGTTCCTTTTATAGGAGACCAGAGAATTCCTCAATTAATGCTGTCAACGGGGAGAAGGCAGCTGAAGAGTCAACTAGCCGTTGGTGCTGTCGGACGTCCGATGTTTGGTTTTTATGCGTCCGAACGATATAAATGAGTTCTGGAAGTTTTCTCGAGTCCCTTAGGACGTCCGATCATGCGTCCGAGGGTAGGATGAATACTTGGATTTTCTTCTTCAATTCCTTCGGACGGCCGATGCATCCAAAGTGTTGTGTCCGAAGATCAGCAACGTTTGTCGGACGTCCGATACACAGGTGTTGAGCGTCCGAACCTAATTAGTAATAGAGTAACTCCTGGCTTGTCTTCTTCTTCGGACGTCCGAGTCTGAGTTCTTTACTCGTCCGAATATGCTCAAAGAATGTCGGACGTCCGATACTTTCCTTTTGTGCGTCCGACATCATCCTCAGCATACTTCATTCCTTTCTGATCTTCTTTTTCTGCTTTAACTCCACATACCTGTTTGGTTTATTTCTGAAAAGAATCTTTACAAAAAAATATTAGAAACATCCAATTGTTTTGTAATCATCAAAAGATATGAATTGAGATAAACAATCTCCCCCTTTTTGATGATGACAAAACAATTGGATACAGCATAAAATATAGCAGCTCCCCCTGACGAAGTGCATGAGTAGTATATTACTCCCCCTGAAACTGACTCCCCCTAACTAGATACTCTATACCATCAGTTGTAAACCAAATCCAATTCCAATTCTCCCCCTTTTTGTCATCACAACCAGCAATACATTTTTTTCAGAAGTAATATCAGTATACAAATGTACATCACAGTTTGGAATTAATCATTGAGCAGATATCAATCAGAAACATTCATTCAACCAGCAGATTGCACACATACATACCAATCATATCATCCAAAAAACATCCATAACACAATACTTAGTTAAAGCATTCATAATCAGTAAAAAAAATATCCAGTTTTACAGACCATGTGTCCAGCACTTAAAACAAAAGATAAGCTATAGTCCTAGATTTAGGTGCAGTGACCTAGAAGTGCCTAGATAGTGATTTTAGATGATCCAGGCCTCCTCCTGGTCAGACGATACTGTTCAGGGTCCTCCTCTTCCTCAGTTTCTTCATTATCATCTTCAACTTCTTCCTCAGTTATTGGAGCCTTGCCTTTATCCTTGGGCTGAGAACTGGAAGCTGGAGTAGTCTCATCACCAGTGGTTGGCCTTGTGGGCTCAGATCTTGGTTCTTTCTGATGAGCAGCTTCATTTGTTTCAGGTATAGGGGGCACAAGAAGATTCCTTTTTTCAAGAAAGGAGGATTGTTGGGCAGAGGTCATGGTCATCATGAGACCATCTTCAAGAAGCAAAACATGTTGTTTGAGGTCTTCAAGCAGGGAGATGACCTCAGAATTGGAAGGGAAGGACTTACTGGCAGACTTTCTGGGATGAATGGTGAAAGGAGACATATACCCTGACTGATCATGGGGAGTTCTAGGAGTGACAGGGGTTTCATGCAAATTTTTTATTCTAGACTCGGCCACAGTTTCCTTGTAGCACCAATGACCCTCAAAAAATTTTAGATTCTTTTTTTCAAAATAAGCTTTGGAGAAAACTGAAGAGGCACTTTCTTTTGGAGATTTGCCAGAAAAGGGTATGTCAAAATGAGCAAAAATGGGGGTCAGAAATCTGCCATAGGAAAGCTTCCTACGACTATCAGTGCTGATTTTGAGCAGAAATTTGCACATTACAAATCCAAAGTCAATGCGGATTTTTTCAACAAAGCAGTAGAAAAGATAGAGTTCCATTTTATTTGCATCTGTTCTGTGGCCATCAGTTGGCACCAACAGATTCGAGATGATAGTGAAGATGATCAGATTCTGAGGACTGAGATCATCCAATCTTGCCTCAGTAGGGGTGTTGAATTTGGATTGAAAATAAGTCATGAGTTTAGCATTGTAAAAGTGATGATAGGCAGAAGGGAATTCCTCATATGAAAAGAAATTTGCAATTTTTCCCTTAAAACCAGGTTCAATATTAGTTTTCAGAATTGAATTCACAATGTCAGGAGTTAATATGATGTCCACAGAGTTGACCCTAGAGATGAGTTCAGTGTGTGATGTACCCTTTCTAAGATTAGCAAAAAATTGATACAGCATGTCAGGATAGAAAACATTAGGAATGGTCAAGAGATGAGTCCATTTCTGGAATTCAAAGAGTTTGATGACAGGTTCAAGATCAAGCTTACGAAATTCAAAGGGGATGATGAGCCTTTGGGTGATGAAACCTTTTTGAGATACCAACTCAAATCTGTCTCTGGCTTCATCATCGATGAACTTGGGTAGAGGAATGGGTTCAGGTGCAGGCTGAGATACTGGATTCTTCTCAAAACGTGTCCCTTTAGAGGTTTGAGTGCCAGATGCACCAGCATTTTGAGTCTCAGTCCTTGTCCTTGGAGACTTCCGGATGGAGGGTTCAGGTGTTGGCTGACTCTCAGTGATGTTTTCTTCATTCTGCTGATCAACAGATGGATCAGCAGATTGCTTTTTCTTGGATTGGGGAGTTCTCTTCCCCTTTGCAGTCCTCTTTCTTTTACTAGAAGACCTTGTGACAGTTTCTTCACCTTGGGTGGCCTGCTCTGGTTCCTCATTTCCACCAGCAATGTTCCCTTCAGAGATCTGCCTTTCCATTTGTTCATCAGATGATTCAGGAGATGGAATGACTAATTTTCTTTGGGCAGTCTCCTTCACTATGCCCCTACGAGTCATTTTCTTTCTTTTTGAAGCCACAGGAGGTGGATCAACAATTTCAATGTCTTCATCCCTCAGTTTAAAAGACCGTCCGGCACTAGTAGATCCTCCCCTCATCCTAATCATGATGCAATGTGGATGTGATTTTTAATGCAGAGTGTTGTGTATAGAAGAAAAGAACAGTGAGAGTTAACAAGAGTGCACTATGATGCCGCAGGGAGAGGGTTATATGAGGTTAGGGTTTCGTATGTAAATTGGGAATTTTGGGGCAGTTGAGTGTTAGAAGTGCCTTTTATGAGTGGTTAAAGAGCAATGGAGGTGTAATTGAGTTGGTTGAGTCAATTTCTCGGAACTTGGTTTGAGGAGAGAGGAATTTGAATTTCAAATTTTAGAGAAACTGAAAGGTCGCGTCCGAGACTGATGAAGGAAAATGAATTGAGAAGAGTCAGTGACTGCCTTATAGGACACATTTTTTGGGTGTCGGACGTCCGAACGAAGTGATGCGTCCGACACAACCGTCCGAGCCAGGGATTTTCTGTACCTTGGATGAAGAACACTGTCGGACGTCCGTTTCAATTCATCGGACGTCCGATAAGGATTGACTGGAAATAAGACTCAGAACATTTTTTCTGTAACACCCAATTTAGTCCTCAAAGACACAAATTGATCTAGCGGAAGAGCTTTTGTGAGTATATCAGCGATCTGTTCTTTAGAACAAATAAACTCAACACGGATTATCCCCTTTGAGACAAGATCGCGAATGAAATGATGCTTAATATCAATGTGCTTAGTCCTAGAGTGTTGAATGGGATTTTTTGTTAGATTAATTGCACTGGTGTTGTCACAGTACATGGGTACACATTCATATACTAAACCGAAATCATTTAATGTGTTTTTCATCCATAACAATTGAGCACAACAAGCACCAGCAGCAACATATTCAGCTTCAGTAGTGGATAGTGAGATAGCATTTTGTTTTTTACTAAACCAAGAGACCAAGCAATTTCCAAGAAAGTTGCATATACCAGTAGTACTTTTTCTATCTATTTTACAACCTCCAAAATCAGCATCAGAGAATCCACACAAAGGAAGTTCATAACATTTTGGATACCACAAGCCAAAATTTAAGGTTCCTTTAAGATATCTCAAGATTCTTTTTATTGCATTCAAGTGTGATTCCTTTGGACAGGATTGAAATCGAGCACATAAACACACAGCAAACATGATGTCAAGCCTACTAGCAGTTAAATAAAGTAAACTTCCAATCATACCTCTGTACTTCTTCTCCTCAACTTTAATACCTTCCTCATCTTTGTCTAGTTTGGTAGAGGTGCACATAGGTGTCCCAACAGGCTTTGAATCCTCCATTCCGAATTTTTTCAGCAACTCTTTGGTGTATTTTGTTTGATTTATAAACGTTCCATCTTGGTTTTGAACCACTTGGAGTCCAAGGAAGAAATTCAGTTGTCCCATCATGCTCATTTCAAATTCTTTTTGCGTGATGGTGGAAAAGTCCTTGCACAATTTTTCGTTAGTAGCACCAAATATGATATCATCCACATATATTTGCACAATCAAAAGATCTTGTGAGCTTTGTTTTGTGAAAAGTGTAGTGTCTACAACACCTCTTTTAAAACCATTTTCAATCAGAAATCCACTCAGACGTTCATACCATGCTCTAGGAGCTTGCTTTAATCCATATAAAGCTTTTGAGAGTTTAAACACGTGATCTGGATAGGATTCATTTTCAAAACCAGGAGGTTGGTCAACATAGACCTCTTGGTCTATAAATCCATTTAAGAAGGCACTCTTAACATCCATTTGAAATAATTTAAAGTTCTTGAAACATGCAAATGCTAAAAACATTCTTATGGATTCCAGCCGAGCTACTGGTGCAAAAGATTCATCAAAGTCTATTCCCTCTTCTTGAGTGTATCCCTTAGCCACCAGTCTAGCCTTATTTCTAACAATCTCCCCTTTATCATTCAATTTGTTTCTAAAAATCCATTTTGTGCCAATGATAGGATGGCCTTGTGGTCTGGCAACCAGAGTCCAAACTTTGTTTCTTTCAAATTGGATTAACTCTTCTTCCATAGCTAAAATCCAGTGCTCATCATTCAAAGCATCAACAACATTTTTAGGTTCAATATGTGATACAAAAGCAAGATTATCTATCAAGTGTCTAGATGAGCGAGTTCTGACCTTTTCAGAAGCATCACCAATTATAAGCTCCCTGGGATGATTATGAGCAAATTTCCAGGCTCTTGGAAGATCATTGGGCGTAGTGGTAACTCCATTATTTACTTCTTCAACTGGACTGACCTGAGCATCATTATCCTTTGAATCAGTTTCTGGTGAGGTAGAGTCATGGTCATTAATTGCTAGCTTCTTTAGTCCTTCTTGAACACCTGTGTCATCATCTTCACCACAACTCATAGAAATGTCACCATTAGATTCATCAAAGGTAATGTGGATAGCCTCCTCTATGATCAATGTTCTACGATTATAGACTTTGAAACCTCTTTTGTTTTCACAATAACCCAAGAAAATTCCTTCATCAGATTTCTTGTCAAACTTTCCAAGATGTTCCTTGATATTCAAAATGAAACATTTACAACCAAATACTTTGAAGTAGCTGACTACAGGCTTTTTATCATACACGAGCTCATAGGAAGTTTTGTTCAAAATTGGTCTTAGAAGAATTCTATTCATGGTATAACAGGCTGTGTTTATGGCTTCAGCCCAAAAATATTTTGGTAAATTGCATTCACTAAGCATGGTTCTAGCAGCCTCTTGGAGAGTTCTATTTTTTCTTTCTACAACTCCATTCTGTTGAGGAACTCTAGCAATAGAGAATTCATGGGTAATACCATTATGATCACAAAATTCTGAAAAACCACAAAACTTAAATTCTGTCCCATTATCACTTCTAATTCTAACAATTTTCAAGCCAAGCAGATTTTGTACTTTAGCAAATAATGAGGTAAAATTCTTAAAGGCATCATCTTTATGAGCAAGGAATATTACCCAAGTATATCGAGAGTAGTCATCAACAATCACAAAACAATATCTCTTACCACC
Organism: Coffea arabica; assembly: GCF_036785885.1. Classification (NCBI taxonomy): domain Eukaryota; kingdom Viridiplantae; phylum Streptophyta; class Magnoliopsida; order Gentianales; family Rubiaceae; genus Coffea; species Coffea arabica. The sequence goes on from NC_092329.1 coordinate 44,842,560, forward strand.
AAGGCTTGCAGTCTGTGTAGGACCAAACAGATCAAGGTGCAGAAGTTCAAGTGGTTTTGAAGTAGAAACACATTTCTTAGGTTTAAAAGAAACCTTGACTTGTTTTCCAAATTGGCAAGCATCACAGATTCTGTCTTTTTCAAATTTAATTTTTGGAAGTCCTCTCACAAGTTATTTTTTTGAAATTTCTTTCAGCAAATCCATATTGAAGTGACACAACCTTCTATGCCACAACCATGGGTCCTCATTTGCAACTTTGAGACATTTGAGATGTGAGGAATCAATTTTTTCAAGAAACACTACATAGACATCATTAACCCTTTTTCCTTTGAAAACAATGTTGAACTTTGAGTCAAATATGAGACATTCAAGCTTTTTGAACAATACAAACAAATTCCTATCACACAATTGGCTAACACTTAACAGACTGTAGCTCAAATTGTCAACAAGAAGAACATTGTGGATAAACGTTTGATCATTCTTACCAACATCGCCAATACTGTGACGGCCCCACCTCTCCCTAGGGCGTACCCCAGGGTTCGGCGGGCCGCCCGCCCAACTCTCGCCGGGACTCAGTCGTTCACTACAGTCCTCAAATAAATACAATACAAATCTCAAGTATACATCAAATGGTCCACAAATACACATCCGTCTCCAATAATTACATGTCACAAATGCAGCGGAAACTAATCCCAAATATACATAAAATAATTCCAAATCCAAAATTGTACAAAGTTTAGGCCATCCATACACGTGCACAAGTACTACAAGTCCTTCCTTCGCCACGAGCCCTGTGGAGGGGAATAAAATAGTTTTTGGGGTGAGCTAAAAGCTCATCGAGTAACCAGAAAATCATTAATCAACTCGGTTTCACAATAGTTCATTTCAATGTTGTCATATAGCAATGATGTCATAAATTAAATGATAAATCCGGAAACAACTACATCATTTGCAAAACAGTAAATATGGATTATCAATAATTCAAGAAACATTTACAATGGAAAGCGATAGTAACATTCATGAAATGATACATTCATTCTCCTGACATTTCCTCGCTCATTTGGTCATTCATTTCATTTCATTCACCCCGTCCCTGGCTTTTGGCCAGGCTCCACCAACCTACATAGGTAATACTCGAGTATACCAAACGTTCACCCAAGTTCCTAATCGCCTGACCGAGTCCGCTTCTGGCTCAAGACGACCGGTAACAAGGGGCAATGGCCAATTCAGCCCAAAAGGCTTACATTCATGCGCAAGTAACATTTCAATCGAAAATTTCACATTTATCGAGGTCGAGTGCGATAAAGTACACACTCGCCTCGAAAACTCGTTTTGGAAATCATTATAAGCGCTTAACACGTTATCAACCAAAATACAAGTCATGAAGTCAAGAAATATAGCAAACAAGGCACACTCACATGCCAACACGCATGATATGCAAGAAAATATTTCAAAAGTAACTTTGGAAACAGTTCAAAAGTAAATAATGTAAGAAACGGTTCATAAATAACTTTAGAAGTAGTTTGAGGTTACTCACCTCCACGGCTCAGAAATCATCCATCATATAACATTGCCTTGCTCAAATCCAAGTCTTAGATCACAAACTCAAAGCAATCAAACCCTTTAAAACTTCGGACATCACTTCCCCTAAATTTGCTTACTTTCCCAGCCATCATGGCTTCATTATTTCCTCAGCCAGTTCCAAAGTCACACAAATAAGTTCATCTAATATCCATTCAGCAAGCTCCAAGAAGTACAAAGACAAGTCAAGCTAGGGAAAAAGTCCGGAAATGAAGGTTAAGCTCAAAACCAGAAAAACAGTTTTGACGTCATTTTGCGGTAATGGTACCAAAGGCGCTACGATTGTCGGATGAAGGTGAAAGACCCACCGTTTCGAAGCTATGAAACAGGGCTACAACAATGTAGAAGGCCACTCAATCCAAATCCTAGCACAACTAGGTCAAATATGCCAAATACTACACCAGAACCACCAAAAACAGGTTTACAAATCGGACAATGCTGTAATGAACACAACTCAGTCTATACAGGTCCAAATGCCGAAATTCCAAAGGCATATGTTAGCTAAGACATTCAGCTACATTTCATCAGAAGACACCAACAACAAAATCCAAACCAATTCCAGTCAAAAATGGCCAATTACTAACGCAGTTTTCGCATTCTGATCAACCTAGAACAGCAACAGTAAAATCGACATATCTCACTCTACACTAATCCAAATGACCTGAAATTTTGCAGGCACTTCAAATCATCAATACCTACAACTTTCATGTTTTGAGCAAAGTCCAATTCGGCCTCTAACCCTATGATCCAAAACCGGACAGAATTAGGGGTTTATGAACCCTAACTTTCCATTTTCTATCCAAATCCAAAATTGATTGCATTTATCAACAATTCACACCTACTAGAGTCATTTTAAACCATTACCATTCATCATACAAGGCCACAACATCCCATTCATATTAAACCAGAAAATTCATCATAAAATGGAAAACTTCACCAAATCACTTCAAATCAAGAAATAATTCACATAATCCATCACTTTAGCTACTACTAAGCATCACTTAAGCATCATTAGGTGTAGTAGGATGTTCAACCATCACTTACCTAGGAAACAAGAGAAAGGAAGATGTTGGACACCTTAGCTCTTCAAACAAACTTCACCACAACACTCACTAGTACCAAATGAAAGGATTTTATGGAGTAGAATCTAATTTAGGCAATTGTTTTGGTTGATTTGAGCTAATTGGGAGCTTGAAAATTGAAGAAGCTTTCTTCCTTCTTGAGCTAAGAGGGCCGGCCAACAAGAGGTGAAAAATGGTGATTTTTGGGCAATTTTTGAAGATATTTACTCAAATGGGTCAAAAGTCAAAAAGGTGAATAGTAACTCTTAAGTTAAAACCAATGTAGTGGTGACACTTGTCACCTTCATAAATGCAATCTTATCTTTCTCTTTCCTATCACATCAATCAAAATTACAACCTCTACTTATCTCTTAGCAACCGATAAATTAAATCCAGTATCCAAAACTTAACCTAGTTGGCCGAATTTTTCCGAACTTTTTGCACTAGTGGGTCCCACGTCCATTATATATTCTTAATTTTCCAAAAACTCTCCAAGGCTAGAAAAATCATCTAAAAACTATAATTACTCATAAAAATTCCTCAGGAAAATTTCCTAAGCCAGGAAATGCAGAAAACATGCTATTAAAGGAAATAAAACCCTCGGAAAAGATTAGGGTTTTTACGGGTTCTCAAACTCTTTTTTTTTTTTCGGGGCGTCACAAATACCAACAGTCTTGGCTTTGTTATCATCTCCAAATGTTACCTTTCCACTTGCTTTCTGCTTAAGTTTGATGAATTGTGATGCATCACCAGTCATATGTCTTGAACATCCACTATCAATGAACCATTTTGATTCTTTAGCAATGTAATCCTGGTTCACCTACACACAAACCCACAAGATAATGCTTGGTACCCTTTACATGTTGGGTCCTTGAGAGTTAGCCTTGTGTTTGACTATCCACATGCATCTCATGCCATTCCTCAAGTTTTTCTTAACATGACAGTTGCTATACATATGACCAGATTGACAACAAAATGTGCAGATTGACATTGAATCAATCAAATGAACAGGTTTGATGAATCTGACTTTTGCTTCAGTTCTTTGTTTTTAACATAGGATTCTTTCAATCTGTTATGCATTTTTTCTAGAAAAGAATTAACATCATCATCAGATTCACTATCACTATTGGTTTGAGAATTGCATTGTGTTACTTGACTCAACTAAAATGAAAGATTGTATAAGAGGAAACGACCAGAAAAGCATATTGAAGTTTGGAATTCTCGGAATTAGCCGAATACTTCCTTTGGTTATCAAGGACTTTTGTAAGAGTGCAAGACTTGGCAAACCATTTGAGGTTCTATATGTAAGGGAAAATCTTGAGATGCAGAATGTTAATCGGGTACATGTGTAGGAGGTAATTTTGTGATTTACACAGATGATTCAAAAGATGGTTTAGAATGTATATTAATAAAACCTGATAAGGTGATTGTATATGCCTCTAGGAAGTTAAAATATTACGAGAGGAAGTAGCCAACTCCTGATTGGGAGTAAATAACTACAATATTTGCCTTAAAGAAGTGAAGATATTGCCTATATGAGGTAGACATGAGACCGATTAAGTTGCTCTATGACTTGGAAGTTAAAATACCTATTGAAGAAAAAAAAAATCAAGGTTTGACTGCTAGTTGAATGAATGGAAATTGTCAAGTGTAAGTTCGAAAAACGTACGTTGGTGATCGATCAGATAGACTTAACCATGAAGGGAATGATATTTTCTCAGGTGTGAATTTCGAGGACGAAATTCTGTTAAGGGGGGGAGGATGTGAGGACCCGAAAAATTTCTTATTTTTATCGAATATTAATGGTTTAATTAATCCACCTGTTTTTCCCAAATAATTTATTACGACCATTTTAAATCCATTCGTATGGAATAATGTCTTCATTATGCTTTTAAAACGTTCCGTTAACAACTTCAATTTTCGGAGGATTGTTTGAGTGAGAAATAATGAACACGAGTGTTTCAAGGTGATATTGTATTCGAGAGTATGATTATCCTGGGGAAATTAAGAACGGACAATAGCAGATTAAGAAAAGTTAATCGAGAATTAAAGGTGAATAAGTTCTAAGTGAGCATATACTACTCACGCGTGGATAGTTTTCCAAAAGACGCATGGATACAAATTTATTGGAGATTTGAGGAGTTAATACTCGACTCATGTGAGGACTCGTAAAACTCCTATTAAAACCCTAATTTGAGCTTATTTAATTAATTACTTGTTCATTTATTCCGAGTATTATTTTCTAGACCTATTGAACCTAATTACGTGAAAATGTAGCTTCGTTATATTTTTAAAGTGACTTGTTTCAAGAATTAATTTCCTGGAGTACGTTTAGTAAAAATAGTGAATAGTGCTTGGAGATTTTATCCGCGTAGTAGCACAATAAACTTGGAATATTGGAGACTTGTACTATGGTCCTAAAATAGGTAATCTTATGAATAAATACTCAAGTGATAGTTAGTAGTGCAATCGTTATAAGAAATTCTCGGAAGTTTCGCGTTATAGCGTTAAAATTTACGGTACGCGTTTTCACACGCGCGACTTCATTTGAGGGACTTTAGACCCTTATTTCGGGACAATTAAGAGTGAAGAATATTTACATGAATATATATGCATTAGAGGTTTAGTGCACTAGTGAACCAAACGCGCGAGAAAATCGAGCCAAAAACGTGCCAAACGAGCCCTAATGAGAGTTGACTAATGGGTGATTTGTGGCCACAAGTTAGTATCTTCCCTTGGAAGCTTAAGAAAAGTCTGATCACTCTCTCTCTTCCTCTCAAGACAGCCGGCCAACACCCTCCTCTCTCTAACTCCATTACTTCAAATTTTCAGCTCACAAATCTCACTCAAAACCACCCCAAATCATCTTCAAATTCAACCAAACTTGCACCACACTTAGCTTGATACTTGAGGAGCCTTTTGAGATGCAAACAAGGGCTGGAAATCACGGTTTTTCTGGAGCAATAGAGGGCCGAAAATTCTGCTTGAACACCCAACCAAAGTAAGTGATGATCCACTCTTGGAAACTTGAAGTTTGGAAGCTATCTTACCTTGTTAAGTTCATGCATGCATTTGGTTAGCTTGTGTATGGTGTAAAAATGTGATTGTGGGCTCTTTGAATTCCCACACTTGGGTTGTTGTTGCTGATTTGATGGTTGATGGTGGTTATATTGTTGGTTTAGTGGTTAAAATGATGCATTAGTGGTGGGTAATTAGTAGAAACTTCATTGGGTGTAAGAAGCAAAAACTTCCGATTTTGCCCCTGCCATGTTCGGCCATTTTGAGGCCAATTTTTAATGGTCTAATGGCTTGAATTGGATGTTTATAGGATGTATTAGATGTGTGAAAAATTTCATTGGAAAATATTGAGGTTTGATTGAGCTAATGAATTTTTTTAAGAAACTAGTAAATCTGGAAAACTGTTCGCGTATGACTCTGACCAGTGGTAGTAATTCAGCTATAACTCTGTCCTCGAATGTCGAAATCATGTGCCGTTGTTGGCGTTTGAAACTAGACATTCCTGGCTTTAATTTGGTATATAATGGACGTTCTGATTCTTTGTGAGCAAGCCGAACCAAATGTTTTAAGTTCGCTGTCCTGTTGCTCTGTTCATCTAGAATGAAGTGTTCAGGCAGCAACTTGATGCCCGATTTTGAACCAGATGGGTGCCGAATTTTGTAACGATTTCTTCTGTGGTATTTTAGCCCTATGAATGTATTTTCCAACGGCATAAGCCATGCTCGATTCCGAGTTAAATTGATTGAGTTTTGACTAAAACAAGAGGACTGCCCTGTTTTGGAAAAACGTAATATTTGGACTGATTTGGGACAAAAACTTGGGAGTGATCTTATTAATTGAAATTTTGGTGCTAAACCATTACCAAAGGTATCATGGATGTATTTTAGACCTTTATTTCACCAATGAACCATGGTTGGATAGCTTTCTTGGTTAAACGATTGGAAATTGGGAAACGAAAGTCAAAAGGCAGATTGCCTTAGAATTTTTCCTGAACTTTGGTTGACTAATTAACTATCTTTCCGAAGGTATTTTTCCCTGAAATTTGATAGAGCGGTACCTTTCATATGGGAGTAAAATACTGCCAATTTTGGTACCAATCCAAGTTTATTTCGATACCCAATTAAATTACTAAAGTTAGAGGTTCAAATCTGAAAATTCTTCTCCAGTCTTGAATTTCCCCAACTTTGAGCTACCGTATCTCGGTACTCGAAACTCCGATTCTTGATCCGCTTGTTCTGTTATAAACCTCGCTTGCAACTCTAATTGAGTGACAAATTTCCGAGACTGGTTTGCAACGTGTGAATCGTGCCGAATTTTCAAAGTTGGCCGAAATCCAACTTAATTCTGCCTTGTAAACCAATCCTGCATCTTCAAACTCATTTTTGAACACTTTCCACTTTGATTCATGGAAAAGTGTCTTCTAGGAACTTATAGTACTTTCTAAGAGGTTTCCAACGGTACAAAGTTTTTCAAATTCTCGACTTATGCCGAGCGAGTTACGATTTTTCAAAAATTTAGGATAAAAACTGAAATTTCTCAATTTTCAAGGCAAAGGAGTTTTTCCAAAATTCTTAATTCTCTTAGTATTATTCAAACGTTTTGCCCTCGCTTTTCGTGATAAAAACTCAAATAATATTGTACATAATAAAAGGCTAGTTGAACCTCGATTTGCGTGTAATTGAGGTTTCTTTTGTGAAATAATCTTTAGATTGTACTAGAGTACAATCTTCCTTGATAAGTGGGTTATTTGTGTGATTATCCGCTATTAATTGCCAGGCGCACAAGGAGACCTTCAAGAGGATCTCACTGTGGACACTTGAATCTCCAAAGAATAATCCCTATTGAATTGCTCGGTGAGTGTCAAGTGTGTGAATTCTTGATACTTGCTTAATTGTGGTAATTATTGGGAATTTTAAAAAAAAATAAGGGCGGGTGCGTACTTTATCGCACTCGTTCTAATTTCAAATGAATGATTGAAGTGTATTGAATGAATGAAATGTATTGAATGAATGAATGAAATGAAATGTTATGTTATGATTACATATGTCGTTGGAGTGAATCTCCTCGACTTTCAAATGAATGGGGGACGCCCAAACTCATAGGCCGACCTTGGACTCGAGCCGGCAATGGGCTTGGTCGGGAACCTAGGTGAGCCATGAGATATATAAGTTCGACCTAATGAGAGGTCTTGCTTGGCATACTCGTAGAGTATCACCTTATAATAGACTTGTGGGCCCTTGGGGTGTACGGTGGATCGAGGGAAGTAAGTGGTGATCTACGGAAATGGAAATACTGACCCGGTTGACAGGAGGGTCAACACGGGAAGGTATACGAATGACATCGACAGAGCGAGTGGAACTTAGCTCCTAAGAGCTACTATATCCTTGAATTGTTTCTGATTACCTTTCCTGTTCGAATGGTTGATTATTGAAACATCACGATTTTATGCAATAAATTTGGGATTGCTATTTGAACAATGTGCTTGCATGTGTGTTCTTGGCCTCACGAGCGTTTTGCTCACCCTGTAGATTTGTTTTCCTTAACAGGATTGGACTTGGAGAAATGTTGGAGAAACCCCTCTTGGCGTACTCTTGTTTTAGGGTTTCCATTGCACTTGGGGCTAGACTTGTGATTGATATATATATATTTTGAATATTGATGTATTTCGAGATTCCGATGTAATGATTGGGCAGATGTTGAATATTGATAAGCTTAAATGCTTACGCACTGATTGTATTTATGATATTTAATCGTAACGTCTAGTATTGTATTAAACTTGAACGGAAATTGTTTGAGTCCTGGCGAGAGTTGGGCAGGCGTCCCGCGGATACCCTTTGGTTCGCCTTAGGGAGAAGTGGGGGCGTCACACACACACTCTCCCCTTTAAAAGAATTTCGACCTCGAAATTCATACCTTCCGTCGCCTCGGAGGACCCCCCAGAACTTGTTGCTGATCTACAGCTTAAACTTGTGTCGATACTTTTGTTCGATTTCCTCTTTCATGAGGTTGTTTCAGTTTCGTTCCTTCCACTTGTTGAGTACTACCCTCTCGTGGCTGTTTCTTCGGGCAATTGCTAAGTTGATGATTGCTACTCCCACAAATCAAATATTTTCCGCTTTTCCGCCAGCAATCATTCTCAGTGTGATTTGCCTTTTCACAGTATCCACAGGCCAATCGAGGAGCTACTGTTGGATCTTCTCGAGAAATGTCCTTTGATCCGATCTGACTTCCTTTCATAGACCTTTCATCTAATACTCTTAATATCCAAGGTGGGCGAGGTGAATGGTTCACTTTTTGCACTTTGGAGAGCATTGTCTTTTCTCTGGATTTCTCAGGTGTGCTGTTGGATGTATCTCTTTTTCGCGTTTGACAGGCTTTTACTTGGGCTTTCACATCCTCAATTCTTTGGGCCTTCTCAAGAGCCTCTGTAAACGTATTAACTTGAACTGCCGCTAATGCCTCCAGGATTTTCAAATTTAGTCCTTGTATAAATCGTCTTGTTCTCCGTCACTCCGTAACCACCAATTCGGAAGCGAATTTAGACAGTCTAGTAAATTTGGTCTCATATTCGGCCACACTTAGGGTTCCCTGACGCAACCCAATAAATTCGTCCTCTCTCCTTTCTTGGACTAAAGGTGGGAGATACTTTTCGTTAAATTTCCTTACAAAGTTCGCCCATGTCCATACTGTCTGTTCTCTTTTCCACTTGGCTTTAATTACATTCCACCACGCGCGGGCTGGTCCTTCGAATTGAAATACAGCAAAATTTACTTGTCTTTGCTCTGTGTAATTCAAAGCCGCGAAGATATTAATCATTGCCTCCAACCACTGCTCAGCTATATCCGGATCAGGCCCTCCTTGAAATTTCGGAGGTAGAAACTTTTGGAATCTCTCAAGAGCCTTATCCTCTCCGATCTCAGGATTTCGGGGTTGATTCACTGGCATTTGACCCTGTTGATCTACCAGTCGTGCCAGGATATTTGTCATTTGTTGCATCGCCGTTGCCATTTGATCTCCAGCCTCAACCCTCGGTCCCTGTTCTTGCTCAGCCACTGTTTCTCTTTCTTCTCTCGGTTCTTGAGCTTGCCTAGCTCTACGGCCACGACTAGTTCCACGTCCACGACTACGTCTCCCGTCCATATATATGTTTTCCCTCTCTCTTTTCTTTTCTTTTTCTCAAAAAGGTAATTTAGTAAATAAACACAGTAAATCGACTATTGTAAGAAATTCTAGCTTTCCAAATACACAAATAAATATATACGCACATAACACGCCATATCAAGAAGACGGATAAGCAAATACACAAATACATATCAAGTTGGACAGGTAATCATGTACACACAGGTATACTGACGTCATGTAGTAACAATATACAGGTAAATCAAAAGGAAAAAGCGAAGTCGTGCCAGTATCAGCCCGTCCAGTCCCTCACATCACTTACTATCCAAACTAGATGTCCCTTACGTCACTTACTAACGTCTTGTGCTCATTCTAGTCAGACAAAGCCTGTTCATGTTTCCAAAATGCAAGTCTCAAGTACTTAGCAGCGCCTCAACTCTGGAGTACTCAGGCACAAGAATCCGAAATAAGATAATCCACATCTCGAGCTGCAGTCCCAAGAGTAAACTATCTACAATCGGAATTCCTACCTAACATACCTATCTATGATGCTCAGATACCATGAGAAAGATTTAAGGCCTATAACATTCGTAATTCATAGCTTCACTTAGTCCCTCATACTTATTCACCACTTAGTCCAGGGTCACTCCGCGCCGAAACCACGCGAAGCAGTTATAGGTTTTATCCCTCAATCGCTTAACTCTCAAGTCAAACCGAATCAAATCAAATCCCACAGTCCGACATCCTAAACTTCAAGCCTAGGATACACTACAGGAATCTGAAGCCTAAGCTCTGATACCACCTGTGACGGCCCCACCTCCCTCTAGGGCGTACCCCAGAGTTCAGCGGGTCGCCTGCCCGACGGCTCAATCGTTCCTTAATCAAATCCAGAATAAATCACAAGAATAAATAGGGCAGCAATCCAAATTTAAAGCGGAACTTATATACATTGCTATCTCAAAAGGAAGTACAGCCATCAAATGTACAAAGGTTCTCACTTCACCATACAACCACCCCGTGCCAAGCACTAGGGCGAGAACCATTACAAAAGAAACAAAAGACCTAGACTAAGCTAGTCTATGCTCTCATCCTGCTCGCCGTCCCCTGTTAAGGAAAACAAAACTAAAGGGGTGAGCTAAAAGCTCAGTGAGGTTCCGAACAGCTAATCAACCAATCAATTCAACACATTAAACATGTAGTATCAATAATTCAAGAAACATTTACAATGGAAAGCAATAGTAACATTCATTAAAAGGATACGGGCTTACATGGATCTATTCGTTCTTTCGTTCGTTCCCCTGACATTTCCCCTTATTCCTCCAATTATTTGAAATTTTCTTTTTGAGAAATAAAACCCTCGTGCCTTCGTTCGTTCATTCATCCCTTTCCGGACATTGACCGGACTCCACCCATCCGGACGTTGACCGGACTCCACCCATCCGGACGTAGCCGGACTACAAGGTAATACTCGAGTATACCAAATTCACCCAGGGTCACCATATCGCCCGACCGAATCCGCTTCTGGCTCGAGTCGATCGGTAACGAAGGGCAGGGCCCAATTCAGCCAAAAGGCTTACATCATGCGCAACTAATGTTTCCATCATTAAATCATTGAAAATTTCACGTTTCATTAAGGTCGAGCGCGATAAAGTACACGCTCACCTAGAAAACTCATTTTAGAAATCCTTGAAAGCACTTAACACATTATCAAACAACAACAACAAGTCATGAAGTCAAGGAGAATATAACAAACAAGGAACACTCACCTAGTTATGCAAAATAACGTGCAAAATATCCTTCCGGATATTACCCTTAGTCACCAATAAAACCTAAGGTTGAACAAGAAAACATATTACAGTTTATCGAGTAAAACATTTAAGGGAAACAAAGAAACTGGACTAATTAGAAGTAAAACGTGTAAAGATGACTTTCAAGTAAGAAGAGGGTTGTTTGAACTCAAGGATGAAAAATCATGTTTTAAAATGAAAAACCGGTCATGGTATTGGCCAAATAGAAATCTAGCCCTCGAGCGAAAATTTGGGCAGCACGCCCTTTGTGTTTACCTAATTTTCCAACCATTTTGGCTTCATTATTTTTCCTCAACCAATCCCAAAGTCAAAAATATCATAAATTCAAGTCAATAGCCATTCCATAGGCTCATAACATCATAAGAACCAGAATCAAAGTAATAACAAGTGCGGAAATACAATCTAGCAAAAGACAGATTTGACGCGTGGTTGCGGAAATAACACATCCGAGGCTACGCTTATCGGATTGAGGCATAACTTATGCCGTTTCGAAGCTAAGACACAGGGCTACAATGTTCATGAAGATCACTTAGTCCAGTTTCTAATGAAACCTAGTCAAATCCTCAATTTATAGAACCAAAATCCAACTAGTCGGCTATCTAACCGCACTGCACTGGAATGGTCATATCTCCGGCTACCACGGTCCATTTAGGGTGTTTTTGTAGGCGTTGGAAAGCTTAAACAGAGTACTAAAACTTTCATGTTTTGGGAAAAAGCTAAATCAGCATGGACCCTAGTGAACAAACATGATAAACTGGATGAACTGACGAAAACGGAACACTGGAAATTTCCTAAAATAGTGAGGGTATTTTGGTCTTTTCACTGGATACGTGGCTCCGATTGAGCTGAAATTTTTCAGGTACCTCTAAAATGTCATTCCCTACAACTTTCATGTTTTAAGCCAAGGCCAATTCGACCTCTAACATAGGGCAATAAAAACGGGCAGAATAGGATGAAAATTTCCAGAAATCTGAAATCTTTTGGTTTCAATGATAGTTTTCTTAATTTCTTGCTACACTTGCTACCAAAACCCCCTATATAACCTTATATACAACATATACTAACTATACAACAAGTTTAGGCAGAAATTAATCAAACTCTAACTTACATATTTCATCCAAAAATCACCACAACAACTTGCATCACTTGTAATCAAACCCAAAACATGGACTATTTAACATCTTAAACAAGAATAAAAGGATCAAAGCCATAGATCAGATTTTATACCTCAAAAAGAAGGCTTGCAAGAGTGATCCTCCACTATTTCTTGAAGTTTTTGGTTCCCTTAACTTCCCAAGCTTCCAAACTTACAATCAATCGGTTTAGAATTCGATTTTAGCACTTGGTTGGTGTAAATTAAGAAGGAATTTGTTTTCTCTTGCTCTCCCTTTCTCTCTCTCTTGCTTGGCCAAGACCAGAAAAAATGAAGAAGAAAGATGGCTGAAGTGAAGGATAAAAAGGCAAGAAAAAAATTAATTAAGGAGCCATGAGGTGTGACACTTGGCGCCACCAAAGCCATGCAAATTTTTCTCTCTCTCCCTCACATTTTTGGCCACAAATTTCGGTCAAAGGCAGCTGGAAATGAAGGGATATTTTGCTCAAATATCAATGAGCTCATGTGGTAAGAAAGTGGTGGTCCAATGGTATGTTCAATCGGTAGTGTGCGGTACACATCGGTTCACACCGTTTTTCTTTAAAACACCCGTACTAGGGTTTTTACTTCCTATTCACTAACCTTATATCATTGCTCCTAATCACATATTATTTCTCACTTAAAAGTCACTTTTAATCACCAAATTTGATCCTTGCTCCGTACCGAAAAATCATCCGGCGAAAATCGCGAAAACCCTAATTTGCTCCAATTTTGAAAACGAAGAGTGAAACCCTACTTTCTAGGTTCATTTGCACTTATTGGAGAATGATTGGGTAGTAGAGCTATAATAAAGGAATAATTTCTAAATAAAAAGGTATTTTTGAGAAAAATATAAGAAATTTGCGAGTCCTCACAATTCTTATGGTACTTAACCCTTCATTCTGCTTGTAAAAAATCAAAGATAATTTCCGATTGTGAGATATCAAAACTAACATTTAAGTCCATCAACAGGCTTCTTCCTTTGGATTGATGATGAACATTGCACCACCAATTGTTGCGTCTAAGGTTGGACTAGTGCTTTACATGTAAACATTTTGTCGCCGCCTATTTTTGCTGCATCAATTTCGAGGCAAGCCGTAGAATCAGCATGCTCTTCATACATGAAGAACAAGTTGGGCTTTGTCCCTTTAAATGCTAGTCCTTATGTTGGTATCACCTTCAACTCCGCCTTTCATTCCTATATGCGCTCGAACCAATTGACATTGTTTAGCAAGTCCCTCAAATCCTGAAAGCCTTGCCCTCAAAATATTTGACTACCTCAAAGTTTCTCATCTCTACAAGAGCTAGATCAACATAGTTCTCTGAGACTTTTGTATTGCAATGCATCCTAGCTTACCTGAATCATTTCAATAATTGGCCGGTTGTTTCTTCTACCTTTTGAACCATATGGCTAACATTCGTGAACTTCAATTTCAATAAAAGGCTATGAAATTGGTTGTGGAAGGTTCATCCCTTTTGGTCCCAATCCTCTATTGAATTTGGTGCTAACTTGGTGTACCAGTAAAATGCCACATCAGTCAGTGAATATGGAAAGAGTCTGATCTTCAAGAACTCGTTACTCCTAACATTTTCACATTGAATATTGAATATGCCTATATGCTCGATAATTGATTATTTGTCTTCCCTCGTAAACTTAGTGAAATCACGGAATTTGAAACCCCAGGGAGAATATAGGTCCTATTGACCCAATTCGAGTAAGGCTTATGATAAGCTAGCCTTTCTCTACCCCCTACCGCATCAGTAGACATATGTCTAATCAACTCTATTAAATCCTGTCGATTAACATAATCGGCAACTTGATCGGACCTTCTATGGATAGGTATCTACAAGAATGCTATATCAGTACGCAGTAGTATTCTCTGACCACTCCATTTCTCCTTCCAAGAGTATGAAGGCATGTTGTCCTACCATACTTTTCCTCAATCATTATTTTCCAAAAAGTTTGTTATATCATGAAAAGCCTAATAGTCAACCATTATCACTAACGTATTCTCCACTATTTATGGCTGGAGGCACTATAATTAATGGCTAGGCTGATGCTTATTAAGCAAATATTAAGATTGGCATACCTGTAGGTCAGCCCATCGTTGTCAATCTTCCATTGATAGAAAGATAAGGAAACCCTATCTTTGACGTGATCCCACAATGTTGGTACTGATTATGCCCCTTGAGCCCATTTTTCAACAATTGCATCCTATCTAGTATCTTTATCATACCAGGTGGCATCACCTTTTCATTCGCCTGAGAAGTGTCTTCAATCCATAGTTATTAAATCCGGCTCAGGAAGGAACTCGGTGTAAGAGGTGGGTCAATGGGTTACTGGTTCAACCAGTGGGTGAGTGGTCCAACCGGTGGGTTACTAAATATATTTAAATATTATGTCTCATAATTTTTTATACCGTAATAAATATTCAGTTAGTCTAATTTATTATAGAATCATTAATTCTTATAAGAATTAAGAACCTAAATTTAATTAGTAATCTACCAAATTCAAGTATAAAATTTTATTTAAGTGTAATTATCTAGTTTATTTATGAATTTTAAGTGCAAAAGTTTATTAAGAATAATATTTGCCTTTAAAAGGAATTGTGTAATATATTATTTTTTAAGTCAGTTTCATAATTTATAGAGTTTGGGGAATAATAAAATGTTATTAAAAGATTCCAAATAAATTTTGTTTTGGAGAAATAAAATAAGAATAAAAGTCTAGTATATAGTATAAGAAGGACAAGACAACAACATATATGTAGTTGGTCCAGTGCTGATTGTATTCTATCAACATGCCCGATGTCTGGTGTTTGAATCTCCATTCTAGGATTTTCATAAAATTTTTCCATGTAGACCGGGTTCCTCATCAAATCGGCCAGTTCACTGATTGAACCGCCGATCCGTTGAAAAGTCAACTGGTTCAATGCAAAAACGATCTTATGGATAACTTGGCCTGGTTCAATTGTCAGTTCACCGGATTGACCGGTTGAACCATCGGGTCGGATCGAATTTAATAACTATGCTTCAACCACTGTTGTTTTTTCTTTTGCAGTGCTCACCTATTCTGCATCGATGACAAGTGGTTGTATGGCTGTGGACTCCTTGAGACCAATTTTAGTCATGGGTTTGTTAATCATCATAGTAGCCCTTTTGTCCACAGGTCCTACTATTACCTACTCAACCTGCCCCAGTCTAGGATTCCACTGAGGTTGCGAGCCTCTTGAGATCAGCAACAAACAGGTCCATTTGAATATCCAATTTCTATCCCATTGCATCAGCCGCAGCGCTGGTATCTTATTAGAGTTTTCTAACTGCATCTTCCAAGCACGAAGAGACTCAAATTGGCACCACTTTTACACTTATAGTCTCCTACAGTTTATTGGCTAGGCGGTCAGTGATCCTATTCATCATCTGTTTCATGGGCTGCTCCTACTACTTCTCCATAGCATTCCAACGAGCCTCCTATCTACACATCATGTGTTCGACAATTCAGGCCTACAAAGCCTGGAGATTAGCAAAAGATCGACTTGCGGCGTCGGTATTAAGACCTACTGTAGAGGCTGACTGGCTGAGCACTGGGAGTCTATTCTCCTTGACCCTCGTCTTGATCTGGCATATGAGGCATTGATTCTTCGAAATCAACAGTTGTTCCCTTAGCGGTATCATTATTTTCGGCATTGTGCAGTTCCGTTTTCCTGACACGGTCCCTTTGGGCATGCCACTATGTTTGTGCCAATTTTTACCAGCCAACAAACTATGACCGATAAATGGCCAACAAACCGTGACCGATAAAATGATGGTTGCTAGCGTGCCACCTAGTTTATGCGAGAAAAATCAGGAAAATCTTATGATTGAATCGATTTGTTTGGAATGAGATGCATCGATTATGCTGACCTTTAAGACGACTGCTGTTTGTCCTACCTTGGGCACCTCAAGGACTTAAAATTCATATAAAGAGCAACTTATCAGAAGAAAAGGGTAATGAAACAAGAAGTGGAAACTAAAGCTGATGAACTATATAACTCAAAATATGCTGGAAAACATATTAAAATTGCTTGAAAATGGAATGAACTCTCAAATTAAACTTGCTGATTTACACAGATTAACATCGATATACAAGAAAACATGAAACTACTGGATATCTAACATAAAAATTAACTGATTGCATAAGATTCAGGAAATCCTAAAAATTAGCCTAAATCCTCAAAGAAAGCTTTGAAAATCCTAACTCTAGCCTATGATTTCTAAGAAAAGCTATTTCAAAAAGAGAGAAGCATTAGATTTGTCATTTTTGTGAAGTGAAAGTCGTCTTCGATCTGATGTATCTTTAGATATTTATAGATGTGTAGTTTCCCATCGAAATCATCTATTTAACTCCCTTAATGCCCATATTATGCTCCATATCGGCCATATTGATCACCAAACATGGGTAGTGGTAACTGCCCGCTCCTATATCTTGGGGATCAGCGAGTGGAACTTAGCTCCTAAGAGCTACTATATCCTTGAATTGTTTCTGATTACCTTTCCTGTTCGAATGGTTGATTATTGAAACATCACGGTTTTATGCAATAAATTTGGGATTGCTATTTGAACAATGTGCTTGCATGTGTGTTCTTGGCCTCACGAGCGTTTTGCTCACCCTGTAGATTTGTTTTCCTTAACAGGATTGGACTTGGAGAAATGTTGGAGAAACCCCTCTTGGCGTACTCTTGTTTTAGGGTTTCCATTGCACTTGGGGCTAGACTTGTGATTGATATATATATATTTTGAATATTGATGTATTTCGAGATTCCGATGTAATGATTGGGCAAATGTTGAATATTGATAAACTTGAATGCTTACGCACTGATTGTATTTATGATATTTAATCGTAACGTCTAGTATTGTATTAAACTTGAACGGAAATTGCTTGAGTCCTGACGAGAATTGGGCAGGCGTCCCGCGGATACCCTTTGGTTCGCCTTAGGGAGAAGTGGGGGCGTCACAGTTGGTATCAGAGCTTAGGTTTCAGATCTTTGTAGTGTGTCCTAGGCCTAAAAGTTTAGGATGCCGGACTGTGGAACTGGTTGGAAAGTTAAGTGACTGCTCGTGGGAACGAAAACTAGAACTTAGGTTTGAATTAGTCGATGATAAGGAGTCTTGATCTTGTGTGATACATGTGGGATAGTATGGGATGATCAAATCCAGTTTATTTGGTGTATTTGGTCCCATTTAAGCTTTTACTCTTAATTGTAAGTTGCGGAAAGTAATAGTGGCATTACACTGTCTTGGAGACGCATTATGGTAACCATGGCCGTGAAGGGCCTAGGGGAGGGCTCGTTGGAAGTGTAATCCAACTCGCCGAACTAGTACGATATGTTATTTCCAAAGGACTTACTCGTGCCCAAGTAATGGAGTGTTTATAGTGGCCGATCATCGGAAGTGGCTATTTAAGGAAAATAGGGTGATTCAAGGGGATAATCGAGAACCGATGGCGATTGCGGATGTCTAGACTACTAGGATTCCTGAAGTGGAGATTGAGGTATTTAAGGAGCGAGGAAGACAAAGGCTCCTAGTGAGAAGTTTCAAAAGCTAAAAATCAACTTGATAGGGTAGTGCTCAAAATTAAAGACAGGATGGATGAGTCGGTGGTTGGGTGTGTTACCTTGGTCGAATGAGTGGAGAATGACAAGATATTCGATAAGGGACATGAGATCTAAAACTCCTAGTGCTGAAAATGAAATTGATCCTACGGAGGTAGTGAAGACTTTTGGATTCCACCAATCACAAATTTAGTGATTTAAACTATTTTGATAGTTTTTGCCAAAGATAGACAGGGTGACGCTCGCTTAAAGGCCGTTGTATTTTGTGTCTTGTTTCAATATATTTCCTACCTTATGAGGCAATTAAACATTTCTCACGACATGTTTGACTTTACTGTTTTATGATTTCAAATCCATGATTGGGGGTTGTACGTATTTGCGATTATCTTAGCGTCTTCCCTTTTATTCTCGTATTTGTTTAGCGTGATCAAAGTCTCATTGTTCAAACTTCGTTTATGTGCATTCATTTTATACCATGTTTAGATGACTGTTAAAGTTATAAGTGGCAAAAAAAAAAAAAGAGCCGAGTGCGAAGGATTATGCCACCCCAAGCTCCAGGGGATAATTAGGGAATGATTGCTGGATTGAACCGAAACCCTAGAAATGAAGGAAAACACCTACATAGCTCCCACCATTGACCATACGATTGATATCCTAGAACGGTTGGTTAAGTACCAAAGCTCTGGACCAATAAGCCAACCTAAGAACCAGGAGAGGCGTGAAAATGAAATAATTCTTGAAGGTCGTCTATCTTGGTTTTCCGAGGGACCTAACCTTGAAACAGTAAGATTGATTTGAAAGGATACTATAAGGCACTAATGGGACTACGAGATTTTGATCCCTTTTCAAACCACTTCATAGACAAGTATCGAAGATTGAAGTAAGACATGAAAAATTTTATATCAAGGAATAAGGTCCCCGTATCTGGTTGTAATTTGAATCAATGGTAGTGATTTTATGGAGACTTAAGAACTCATCCATGTTCGGCAGAGAATAGCTAAGATTTATATTTCGGGGTGACCTATAAGCAAAAGAATGAAAGAGTACTATGACTTGAGCTTCCATTATGAATAGTTACTTATTTTGATCCTCTGATCTACCTGGCAGGCTAGCATTTGACTTAAACCAACCGGTGAGATGACAACCTTAGAAGAAATGCGTAAGGAAATGGATATTCTTCGAAATGAGGTAGAATTTCAAAGAAAACTAGTTGAGTACTGGGAAGGACGGTGGAAACAAGAATATGCAGAGAAAACTGAGTTGCTACGCCAGAACGTAGAACTGGAGAAGAAACACAAAGAAAATTCTCAAACCAGTCAGGCCGTCACTTCTCATGTAACTTGTGGATACTGTGGCAAGATTAACCACACTGAAGCCGGGTGCTGGAGAAAGCAAGGAAAATGTTTTAAGTGCGGTAGTACCGAGCATAAGTTTTCGAATTGCCCTGGTAACCCTATCAAAAAGAGGAATACTCAGCAGCCAACTAGGCTGCTATAAAGCAATCAAGTGCCAAATGGAAGTAATTAGTACTAATGGTTATGAAGGGGGTTCTAGTAGTGGAAGTTTTGCGAGTGAGGATGCTTTGACTGCACTCAAGGGATAGGGGTTGTAGTACCCTAGAATAGACTGGCACTTTTGGACGTTTCACCTTGTGGAAAAGGGAGAAAGTCTTTTGTTTTGTATCTTGACAATTTGGCACGTTTTGTTACGACCTTATTGTTTCCCCCTTTTCCTTTTGAAATGAT
Source organism: Coffea arabica (assembly GCF_036785885.1). Lineage (NCBI taxonomy): Eukaryota > Viridiplantae > Streptophyta > Magnoliopsida > Gentianales > Rubiaceae > Coffea > Coffea arabica. The sequence continues at coordinate 44,862,615 of NC_092329.1, forward strand.
TTGATAAATCTATTCCCACTTGATGTACCTATTATGGTCCTTATGACATATGAAACTTTACTCCGCTTTTGATTTGTTTTACGACTTACATGTATATTCAAAATCTTGCCCACACTTTTAGACTTTTAATAAGACACGAACGGTATTAGACATAGTCGAGATTGTGCTTGAGAATATAGACCACCCTAAGGTCTGGAGGCGACTAGGGATCGTGACCAAATCGAGAGTTTGGTGTTGAAGTTGGAATCCAATGTTTGGTTACCAATTTGATATATTAATACTGTGAGACTTGGGTTAATGAAAGAAAATCTTTGGTAGATTTCCGAGCATAATGATTGAGGAGTCGGATATCACATTTGGAATGGAAGCTTGAGGGTATATATATATATATATATACAATAACGAGACTTGAACGATGTGTCCACTAAGAGCAAATGCTCCATTGTCTCACATAGTCGGAAATTTCGACCAATGGCAAGGAGCCATGATATTATTTCAGTTGAATTTAAAGTAGAGTTATTGCCAGTTGAGGACTCTAAAAACTGATGTGTTTAAAATCACTTCCAATTCAAGATAGAGACACTTTGAACTTTCAATTACGCCATTGGGTTGACCAATGCACTAGTAGCAACTATGACTTGAATGCATTGGGGTTTTAGATCGTAATTGGATTAATCGGTGGTGGCATTTATTGATGATATATCGGTATACTCTAAGGTTTGAGAAGATCATGAAAGATACTTGGAGATGTGTTACAAACCCCGAGAATGCACCAACTTTCGTTAAGTTCGACAAATGTGAGTTCGATTGGAAGGAAATAGCCTTTCTAGGTTATACAGTATCTAAGGAAGGAATTATTATTGACTCAACTAAAATGAAAGATTGTATAAGAGGAAACGACCAGAAAAGCATATTGAAGTTTGGAATTCTCGGAATTAGCCGAATACTTCCTTTGGTTATCAAGGACTTTTGTAAGAGTGCAAGACTTGGCAAACCATTTGAGGTTCTATATGTAAGGGAAAATCTTGAGATGCAGAATGTTAATCGGGTACATGTGTAGGAGGTAATTTTGTGATTTACACAGATGATTCAAAAGATGGTTTAGAATGTATATTAATAAAACCTGATAAGGTGATTGTATATGCCTCTAGGAAGTTAAAATATTACGAGAGGAAGTAGCCAACTCCTGATTGGGAGTAAATAACTACAATATTTGCCTTAAAGAAGTGAAGATATTGCCTATATGAGGTAGACATGAGACCGATTAAGTTGCTCTATGACTTGGAAGTTAAAATACCTATTGAAGAAAAAAAAAATCAAGGTTTGACTGCTAGTTGAATGAATGGAAATTGTCAAGTGTAAGTTCGAAAAACGTACGTTGGTGATCGATCAGATAGACTTAACCATGAAGGGAATGATATTTTCTCAGGTGTGAATTTCGAGGACGAAATTCTGTTAAGGGGGGGAGGATGTGAGGACCCGAAAAATTTCTTATTTTTATCGAATATTAATGGTTTAATTAATCCACCTGTTTTTCCCAAATAATTTATTACGACCATTTTAAATCCATTCGTATGGAATAATGTCTTCATTATGCTTTTAAAACGTTCCGTTAACAACTTCAATTTTCGGAGGATTGTTTGAGTGAGAAATAATGAACACGAGTGTTTCAAGGTGATATTGTATTCGAGAGTATGATTATCCTGGGGAAATTAAGAACGGACAATAGCAGATTAAGAAAAGTTAATCGAGAATTAAAGGTGAATAAGTTCTAAGTGAGCATATACTACTCACGCGTGGATAGTTTTCCAAAAGACGCATGGATACAAATTTATTGGAGATTTGAGGAGTTAATACTCGACTCATGTGAGGACTCGTAAAACTCCTATTAAAACCCTAATTTGAGCTTATTTAATTAATTACTTGTTCATTTATTCCGAGTATTATTTTCTAGACCTATTGAACCTAATTACGTGAAAATGTAGCTTCGTTATATTTTTAAAGTGACTTGTTTCAAGAATTAATTTCCTGGAGTACGTTTAGTAAAAATAGTGAATAGTGCTTGGAGATTTTATCCGCGTAGTAGCACAATAAACTTGGAATATTGGAGACTTGTACTATGGTCCTAAAATAGGTAATCTTATGAATAAATACTCAAGTGATAGTTAGTAGTGCAATCGTTATAAGAAATTCTCGGAAGTTTCGCGTTATAGCGTTAAAATTTACGGTACGCGTTTTCACACGCGCGACTTCATTTGAGGGACTTTAGACCCTTATTTCGGGACAATTAAGAGTGAAGAATATTTACATGAATATATATGCATTAGAGGTTTAGTGCACTAGTGAACCAAACGCGCGAGAAAATCGAGCCAAAAACGTGCCAAACGAGCCCTAATGAGAGTTGACTAATGGGTGATTTGTGGCCACAAGTTAGTATCTTCCCTTGGAAGCTTAAGAAAAGTCTGATCACTCTCTCTCTTCCTCTCAAGACAGCCGGCCAACACCCTCCTCTCTCTAACTCCATTACTTCAAATTTTCAGCTCACAAATCTCACTCAAAACCACCCCAAATCATCTTCAAATTCAACCAAACTTGCACCACACTTAGCTTGATACTTGAGGAGCCTTTTGAGATGCAAACAAGGGCTGGAAATCACGGTTTTTCTGGAGCAATAGAGGGCCGAAAATTCTGCTTGAACACCCAACCAAAGTAAGTGATGATCCACTCTTGGAAACTTGAAGTTTGGAAGCTATCTTACCTTGTTAAGTTCATGCATGCATTTGGTTAGCTTGTGTATGGTGTAAAAATGTGATTGTGGGCTCTTTGAATTCCCACACTTGGGTTGTTGTTGCTGATTTGATGGTTGATGGTGGTTATATTGTTGGTTTAGTGGTTAAAATGATGCATTAGTGGTGGGTAATTAGTAGAAACTTCATTGGGTGTAAGAAGCAAAAACTTCCGATTTTGCCCCTGCCATGTTCGGCCATTTTGAGGCCAATTTTTAATGGTCTAATGGCTTGAATTGGATGTTTATAGGATGTATTAGATGTGTGAAAAATTTCATTGGAAAATATTGAGGTTTGATTGAGCTAATGAATTTTTTTAAGAAACTAGTAAATCTGGAAAACTGTTCGCGTATGACTCTGACCAGTGGTAGTAATTCAGCTATAACTCTGTCCTCGAATGTCGAAATCATGTGCCGTTGTTGGCGTTTGAAACTAGACATTCCTGGCTTTAATTTGGTATATAATGGACGTTCTGATTCTTTGTGAGCAAGCCGAACCAAATGTTTTAAGTTCGCTGTCCTGTTGCTCTGTTCATCTAGAATGAAGTGTTCAGGCAGCAACTTGATGCCCGATTTTGAACCAGATGGGTGCCGAATTTTGTAACGATTTCTTCTGTGGTATTTTAGCCCTATGAATGTATTTTCCAACGGCATAAGCCATGCTCGATTCCGAGTTAAATTGATTGAGTTTTGACTAAAACAAGAGGACTGCCCTGTTTTGGAAAAACGTAATATTTGGACTGATTTGGGACAAAAACTTGGGAGTGATCTTATTAATTGAAATTTTGGTGCTAAACCATTACCAAAGGTATCATGGATGTATTTTAGACCTTTATTTCACCAATGAACCATGGTTGGATAGCTTTCTTGGTTAAACGATTGGAAATTGGGAAACGAAAGTCAAAAGGCAGATTGCCTTAGAATTTTTCCTGAACTTTGGTTGACTAATTAACTATCTTTCCGAAGGTATTTTTCCCTGAAATTTGATAGAGCGGTACCTTTCATATGGGAGTAAAATACTGCCAATTTTGGTACCAATCCAAGTTTATTTCGATACCCAATTAAATTACTAAAGTTAGAGGTTCAAATCTGAAAATTCTTCTCCAGTCTTGAATTTCCCCAACTTTGAGCTACCGTATCTCGGTACTCGAAACTCCGATTCTTGATCCGCTTGTTCTGTTATAAACCTCGCTTGCAACTCTAATTGAGTGACAAATTTCCGAGACTGGTTTGCAACGTGTGAATCGTGCCGAATTTTCAAAGTTGGCCGAAATCCAACTTAATTCTGCCTTGTAAACCAATCCTGCATCTTCAAACTCATTTTTGAACACTTTCCACTTTGATTCATGGAAAAGTGTCTTCTAGGAACTTATAGTACTTTCTAAGAGGTTTCCAACGGTACAAAGTTTTTCAAATTCTCGACTTATGCCGAGCGAGTTACGATTTTTCAAAAATTTAGGATAAAAACTGAAATTTCTCAATTTTCAAGGCAAAGGAGTTTTTCCAAAATTCTTAATTCTCTTAGTATTATTCAAACGTTTTGCCCTCGCTTTTCGTGATAAAAACTCAAATAATATTGTACATAATAAAAGGCTAGTTGAACCTCGATTTGCGTGTAATTGAGGTTTCTTTTGTGAAATAATCTTTAGATTGTACTAGAGTACAATCTTCCTTGATAAGTGGGTTATTTGTGTGATTATCCGCTATTAATTGCCAGGCGCACAAGGAGACCTTCAAGAGGATCTCACTGTGGACACTTGAATCTCCAAAGAATAATCCCTATTGAATTGCTCGGTGAGTGTCAAGTGTGTGAATTCTTGATACTTGCTTAATTGTGGTAATTATTGGGAATTTTAAAAAAAAATAAGGGCGGGTGCGTACTTTATCGCACTCGTTCTAATTTCAAATGAATGATTGAAGTGTATTGAATGAATGAAATGTATTGAATGAATGAATGAAATGAAATGTTATGTTATGATTACATATGTCGTTGGAGTGAATCTCCTCGACTTTCAAATGAATGGGGGACGCCCAAACTCATAGGCCGACCTTGGACTCGAGCCGGCAATGGGCTTGGTCGGGAACCTAGGTGAGCCATGAGATATATAAGTTCGACCTAATGAGAGGTCTTGCTTGGCATACTCGTAGAGTATCACCTTATAATAGACTTGTGGGCCCTTGGGGTGTACGGTGGATCGAGGGAAGTAAGTGGTGATCTACGGAAATGGAAATACTGACCCGGTTGACAGGAGGGTCAACACGGGAAGGTATACGAATGACATCGACAGAGCGAGTGGAACTTAGCTCCTAAGAGCTACTATATCCTTGAATTGTTTCTGATTACCTTTCCTGTTCGAATGGTTGATTATTGAAACATCACGATTTTATGCAATAAATTTGGGATTGCTATTTGAACAATGTGCTTGCATGTGTGTTCTTGGCCTCACGAGCGTTTTGCTCACCCTGTAGATTTGTTTTCCTTAACAGGATTGGACTTGGAGAAATGTTGGAGAAACCCCTCTTGGCGTACTCTTGTTTTAGGGTTTCCATTGCACTTGGGGCTAGACTTGTGATTGATATATATATATTTTGAATATTGATGTATTTCGAGATTCCGATGTAATGATTGGGCAGATGTTGAATATTGATAAGCTTAAATGCTTACGCACTGATTGTATTTATGATATTTAATCGTAACGTCTAGTATTGTATTAAACTTGAACGGAAATTGTTTGAGTCCTGGCGAGAGTTGGGCAGGCGTCCCGCGGATACCCTTTGGTTCGCCTTAGGGAGAAGTGGGGGCGTCACACACACACTCTCCCCTTTAAAAGAATTTCGACCTCGAAATTCATACCTTCCGTCGCCTCGGAGGACCCCCCAGAACTTGTTGCTGATCTACAGCTTAAACTTGTGTCGATACTTTTGTTCGATTTCCTCTTTCATGAGGTTGTTTCAGTTTCGTTCCTTCCACTTGTTGAGTACTACCCTCTCGTGGCTGTTTCTTCGGGCAATTGCTAAGTTGATGATTGCTACTCCCACAAATCAAATATTTTCCGCTTTTCCGCCAGCAATCATTCTCAGTGTGATTTGCCTTTTCACAGTATCCACAGGCCAATCGAGGAGCTACTGTTGGATCTTCTCGAGAAATGTCCTTTGATCCGATCTGACTTCCTTTCATAGACCTTTCATCTAATACTCTTAATATCCAAGGTGGGCGAGGTGAATGGTTCACTTTTTGCACTTTGGAGAGCATTGTCTTTTCTCTGGATTTCTCAGGTGTGCTGTTGGATGTATCTCTTTTTCGCGTTTGACAGGCTTTTACTTGGGCTTTCACATCCTCAATTCTTTGGGCCTTCTCAAGAGCCTCTGTAAACGTATTAACTTGAACTGCCGCTAATGCCTCCAGGATTTTCAAATTTAGTCCTTGTATAAATCGTCTTGTTCTCCGTCACTCCGTAACCACCAATTCGGAAGCGAATTTAGACAGTCTAGTAAATTTGGTCTCATATTCGGCCACACTTAGGGTTCCCTGACGCAACCCAATAAATTCGTCCTCTCTCCTTTCTTGGACTAAAGGTGGGAGATACTTTTCGTTAAATTTCCTTACAAAGTTCGCCCATGTCCATACTGTCTGTTCTCTTTTCCACTTGGCTTTAATTACATTCCACCACGCGCGGGCTGGTCCTTCGAATTGAAATACAGCAAAATTTACTTGTCTTTGCTCTGTGTAATTCAAAGCCGCGAAGATATTAATCATTGCCTCCAACCACTGCTCAGCTATATCCGGATCAGGCCCTCCTTGAAATTTCGGAGGTAGAAACTTTTGGAATCTCTCAAGAGCCTTATCCTCTCCGATCTCAGGATTTCGGGGTTGATTCACTGGCATTTGACCCTGTTGATCTACCAGTCGTGCCAGGATATTTGTCATTTGTTGCATCGCCGTTGCCATTTGATCTCCAGCCTCAACCCTCGGTCCCTGTTCTTGCTCAGCCACTGTTTCTCTTTCTTCTCTCGGTTCTTGAGCTTGCCTAGCTCTACGGCCACGACTAGTTCCACGTCCACGACTACGTCTCCCGTCCATATATATGTTTTCCCTCTCTCTTTTCTTTTCTTTTTCTCAAAAAGGTAATTTAGTAAATAAACACAGTAAATCGACTATTGTAAGAAATTCTAGCTTTCCAAATACACAAATAAATATATACGCACATAACACGCCATATCAAGAAGACGGATAAGCAAATACACAAATACATATCAAGTTGGACAGGTAATCATGTACACACAGGTATACTGACGTCATGTAGTAACAATATACAGGTAAATCAAAAGGAAAAAGCGAAGTCGTGCCAGTATCAGCCCGTCCAGTCCCTCACATCACTTACTATCCAAACTAGATGTCCCTTACGTCACTTACTAACGTCTTGTGCTCATTCTAGTCAGACAAAGCCTGTTCATGTTTCCAAAATGCAAGTCTCAAGTACTTAGCAGCGCCTCAACTCTGGAGTACTCAGGCACAAGAATCCGAAATAAGATAATCCACATCTCGAGCTGCAGTCCCAAGAGTAAACTATCTACAATCGGAATTCCTACCTAACATACCTATCTATGATGCTCAGATACCATGAGAAAGATTTAAGGCCTATAACATTCGTAATTCATAGCTTCACTTAGTCCCTCATACTTATTCACCACTTAGTCCAGGGTCACTCCGCGCCGAAACCACGCGAAGCAGTTATAGGTTTTATCCCTCAATCGCTTAACTCTCAAGTCAAACCGAATCAAATCAAATCCCACAGTCCGACATCCTAAACTTCAAGCCTAGGATACACTACAGGAATCTGAAGCCTAAGCTCTGATACCACCTGTGACGGCCCCACCTCCCTCTAGGGCGTACCCCAGAGTTCAGCGGGTCGCCTGCCCGACGGCTCAATCGTTCCTTAATCAAATCCAGAATAAATCACAAGAATAAATAGGGCAGCAATCCAAATTTAAAGCGGAACTTATATACATTGCTATCTCAAAAGGAAGTACAGCCATCAAATGTACAAAGGTTCTCACTTCACCATACAACCACCCCGTGCCAAGCACTAGGGCGAGAACCATTACAAAAGAAACAAAAGACCTAGACTAAGCTAGTCTATGCTCTCATCCTGCTCGCCGTCCCCTGTTAAGGAAAACAAAACTAAAGGGGTGAGCTAAAAGCTCAGTGAGGTTCCGAACAGCTAATCAACCAATCAATTCAACACATTAAACATGTAGTATCAATAATTCAAGAAACATTTACAATGGAAAGCAATAGTAACATTCATTAAAAGGATACGGGCTTACATGGATCTATTCGTTCTTTCGTTCGTTCCCCTGACATTTCCCCTTATTCCTCCAATTATTTGAAATTTTCTTTTTGAGAAATAAAACCCTCGTGCCTTCGTTCGTTCATTCATCCCTTTCCGGACATTGACCGGACTCCACCCATCCGGACGTTGACCGGACTCCACCCATCCGGACGTAGCCGGACTACAAGGTAATACTCGAGTATACCAAATTCACCCAGGGTCACCATATCGCCCGACCGAATCCGCTTCTGGCTCGAGTCGATCGGTAACGAAGGGCAGGGCCCAATTCAGCCAAAAGGCTTACATCATGCGCAACTAATGTTTCCATCATTAAATCATTGAAAATTTCACGTTTCATTAAGGTCGAGCGCGATAAAGTACACGCTCACCTAGAAAACTCATTTTAGAAATCCTTGAAAGCACTTAACACATTATCAAACAACAACAACAAGTCATGAAGTCAAGGAGAATATAACAAACAAGGAACACTCACCTAGTTATGCAAAATAACGTGCAAAATATCCTTCCGGATATTACCCTTAGTCACCAATAAAACCTAAGGTTGAACAAGAAAACATATTACAGTTTATCGAGTAAAACATTTAAGGGAAACAAAGAAACTGGACTAATTAGAAGTAAAACGTGTAAAGATGACTTTCAAGTAAGAAGAGGGTTGTTTGAACTCAAGGATGAAAAATCATGTTTTAAAATGAAAAACCGGTCATGGTATTGGCCAAATAGAAATCTAGCCCTCGAGCGAAAATTTGGGCAGCACGCCCTTTGTGTTTACCTAATTTTCCAACCATTTTGGCTTCATTATTTTTCCTCAACCAATCCCAAAGTCAAAAATATCATAAATTCAAGTCAATAGCCATTCCATAGGCTCATAACATCATAAGAACCAGAATCAAAGTAATAACAAGTGCGGAAATACAATCTAGCAAAAGACAGATTTGACGCGTGGTTGCGGAAATAACACATCCGAGGCTACGCTTATCGGATTGAGGCATAACTTATGCCGTTTCGAAGCTAAGACACAGGGCTACAATGTTCATGAAGATCACTTAGTCCAGTTTCTAATGAAACCTAGTCAAATCCTCAATTTATAGAACCAAAATCCAACTAGTCGGCTATCTAACCGCACTGCACTGGAATGGTCATATCTCCGGCTACCACGGTCCATTTAGGGTGTTTTTGTAGGCGTTGGAAAGCTTAAACAGAGTACTAAAACTTTCATGTTTTGGGAAAAAGCTAAATCAGCATGGACCCTAGTGAACAAACATGATAAACTGGATGAACTGACGAAAACGGAACACTGGAAATTTCCTAAAATAGTGAGGGTATTTTGGTCTTTTCACTGGATACGTGGCTCCGATTGAGCTGAAATTTTTCAGGTACCTCTAAAATGTCATTCCCTACAACTTTCATGTTTTAAGCCAAGGCCAATTCGACCTCTAACATAGGGCAATAAAAACGGGCAGAATAGGATGAAAATTTCCAGAAATCTGAAATCTTTTGGTTTCAATGATAGTTTTCTTAATTTCTTGCTACACTTGCTACCAAAACCCCCTATATAACCTTATATACAACATATACTAACTATACAACAAGTTTAGGCAGAAATTAATCAAACTCTAACTTACATATTTCATCCAAAAATCACCACAACAACTTGCATCACTTGTAATCAAACCCAAAACATGGACTATTTAACATCTTAAACAAGAATAAAAGGATCAAAGCCATAGATCAGATTTTATACCTCAAAAAGAAGGCTTGCAAGAGTGATCCTCCACTATTTCTTGAAGTTTTTGGTTCCCTTAACTTCCCAAGCTTCCAAACTTACAATCAATCGGTTTAGAATTCGATTTTAGCACTTGGTTGGTGTAAATTAAGAAGGAATTTGTTTTCTCTTGCTCTCCCTTTCTCTCTCTCTTGCTTGGCCAAGACCAGAAAAAATGAAGAAGAAAGATGGCTGAAGTGAAGGATAAAAAGGCAAGAAAAAAATTAATTAAGGAGCCATGAGGTGTGACACTTGGCGCCACCAAAGCCATGCAAATTTTTCTCTCTCTCCCTCACATTTTTGGCCACAAATTTCGGTCAAAGGCAGCTGGAAATGAAGGGATATTTTGCTCAAATATCAATGAGCTCATGTGGTAAGAAAGTGGTGGTCCAATGGTATGTTCAATCGGTAGTGTGCGGTACACATCGGTTCACACCGTTTTTCTTTAAAACACCCGTACTAGGGTTTTTACTTCCTATTCACTAACCTTATATCATTGCTCCTAATCACATATTATTTCTCACTTAAAAGTCACTTTTAATCACCAAATTTGATCCTTGCTCCGTACCGAAAAATCATCCGGCGAAAATCGCGAAAACCCTAATTTGCTCCAATTTTGAAAACGAAGAGTGAAACCCTACTTTCTAGGTTCATTTGCACTTATTGGAGAATGATTGGGTAGTAGAGCTATAATAAAGGAATAATTTCTAAATAAAAAGGTATTTTTGAGAAAAATATAAGAAATTTGCGAGTCCTCACAATTCTTATGGTACTTAACCCTTCATTCTGCTTGTAAAAAATCAAAGATAATTTCCGATTGTGAGATATCAAAACTAACATTTAAGTCCATCAACAGGCTTCTTCCTTTGGATTGATGATGAACATTGCACCACCAATTGTTGCGTCTAAGGTTGGACTAGTGCTTTACATGTAAACATTTTGTCGCCGCCTATTTTTGCTGCATCAATTTCGAGGCAAGCCGTAGAATCAGCATGCTCTTCATACATGAAGAACAAGTTGGGCTTTGTCCCTTTAAATGCTAGTCCTTATGTTGGTATCACCTTCAACTCCGCCTTTCATTCCTATATGCGCTCGAACCAATTGACATTGTTTAGCAAGTCCCTCAAATCCTGAAAGCCTTGCCCTCAAAATATTTGACTACCTCAAAGTTTCTCATCTCTACAAGAGCTAGATCAACATAGTTCTCTGAGACTTTTGTATTGCAATGCATCCTAGCTTACCTGAATCATTTCAATAATTGGCCGGTTGTTTCTTCTACCTTTTGAACCATATGGCTAACATTCGTGAACTTCAATTTCAATAAAAGGCTATGAAATTGGTTGTGGAAGGTTCATCCCTTTTGGTCCCAATCCTCTATTGAATTTGGTGCTAACTTGGTGTACCAGTAAAATGCCACATCAGTCAGTGAATATGGAAAGAGTCTGATCTTCAAGAACTCGTTACTCCTAACATTTTCACATTGAATATTGAATATGCCTATATGCTCGATAATTGATTATTTGTCTTCCCTCGTAAACTTAGTGAAATCACGGAATTTGAAACCCCAGGGAGAATATAGGTCCTATTGACCCAATTCGAGTAAGGCTTATGATAAGCTAGCCTTTCTCTACCCCCTACCGCATCAGTAGACATATGTCTAATCAACTCTATTAAATCCTGTCGATTAACATAATCGGCAACTTGATCGGACCTTCTATGGATAGGTATCTACAAGAATGCTATATCAGTACGCAGTAGTATTCTCTGACCACTCCATTTCTCCTTCCAAGAGTATGAAGGCATGTTGTCCTACCATACTTTTCCTCAATCATTATTTTCCAAAAAGTTTGTTATATCATGAAAAGCCTAATAGTCAACCATTATCACTAACGTATTCTCCACTATTTATGGCTGGAGGCACTATAATTAATGGCTAGGCTGATGCTTATTAAGCAAATATTAAGATTGGCATACCTGTAGGTCAGCCCATCGTTGTCAATCTTCCATTGATAGAAAGATAAGGAAACCCTATCTTTGACGTGATCCCACAATGTTGGTACTGATTATGCCCCTTGAGCCCATTTTTCAACAATTGCATCCTATCTAGTATCTTTATCATACCAGGTGGCATCACCTTTTCATTCGCCTGAGAAGTGTCTTCAATCCATAGTTATTAAATCCGGCTCAGGAAGGAACTCGGTGTAAGAGGTGGGTCAATGGGTTACTGGTTCAACCAGTGGGTGAGTGGTCCAACCGGTGGGTTACTAAATATATTTAAATATTATGTCTCATAATTTTTTATACCGTAATAAATATTCAGTTAGTCTAATTTATTATAGAATCATTAATTCTTATAAGAATTAAGAACCTAAATTTAATTAGTAATCTACCAAATTCAAGTATAAAATTTTATTTAAGTGTAATTATCTAGTTTATTTATGAATTTTAAGTGCAAAAGTTTATTAAGAATAATATTTGCCTTTAAAAGGAATTGTGTAATATATTATTTTTTAAGTCAGTTTCATAATTTATAGAGTTTGGGGAATAATAAAATGTTATTAAAAGATTCCAAATAAATTTTGTTTTGGAGAAATAAAATAAGAATAAAAGTCTAGTATATAGTATAAGAAGGACAAGACAACAACATATATGTAGTTGGTCCAGTGCTGATTGTATTCTATCAACATGCCCGATGTCTGGTGTTTGAATCTCCATTCTAGGATTTTCATAAAATTTTTCCATGTAGACCGGGTTCCTCATCAAATCGGCCAGTTCACTGATTGAACCGCCGATCCGTTGAAAAGTCAACTGGTTCAATGCAAAAACGATCTTATGGATAACTTGGCCTGGTTCAATTGTCAGTTCACCGGATTGACCGGTTGAACCATCGGGTCGGATCGAATTTAATAACTATGCTTCAACCACTGTTGTTTTTTCTTTTGCAGTGCTCACCTATTCTGCATCGATGACAAGTGGTTGTATGGCTGTGGACTCCTTGAGACCAATTTTAGTCATGGGTTTGTTAATCATCATAGTAGCCCTTTTGTCCACAGGTCCTACTATTACCTACTCAACCTGCCCCAGTCTAGGATTCCACTGAGGTTGCGAGCCTCTTGAGATCAGCAACAAACAGGTCCATTTGAATATCCAATTTCTATCCCATTGCATCAGCCGCAGCGCTGGTATCTTATTAGAGTTTTCTAACTGCATCTTCCAAGCACGAAGAGACTCAAATTGGCACCACTTTTACACTTATAGTCTCCTACAGTTTATTGGCTAGGCGGTCAGTGATCCTATTCATCATCTGTTTCATGGGCTGCTCCTACTACTTCTCCATAGCATTCCAACGAGCCTCCTATCTACACATCATGTGTTCGACAATTCAGGCCTACAAAGCCTGGAGATTAGCAAAAGATCGACTTGCGGCGTCGGTATTAAGACCTACTGTAGAGGCTGACTGGCTGAGCACTGGGAGTCTATTCTCCTTGACCCTCGTCTTGATCTGGCATATGAGGCATTGATTCTTCGAAATCAACAGTTGTTCCCTTAGCGGTATCATTATTTTCGGCATTGTGCAGTTCCGTTTTCCTGACACGGTCCCTTTGGGCATGCCACTATGTTTGTGCCAATTTTTACCAGCCAACAAACTATGACCGATAAATGGCCAACAAACCGTGACCGATAAAATGATGGTTGCTAGCGTGCCACCTAGTTTATGCGAGAAAAATCAGGAAAATCTTATGATTGAATCGATTTGTTTGGAATGAGATGCATCGATTATGCTGACCTTTAAGACGACTGCTGTTTGTCCTACCTTGGGCACCTCAAGGACTTAAAATTCATATAAAGAGCAACTTATCAGAAGAAAAGGGTAATGAAACAAGAAGTGGAAACTAAAGCTGATGAACTATATAACTCAAAATATGCTGGAAAACATATTAAAATTGCTTGAAAATGGAATGAACTCTCAAATTAAACTTGCTGATTTACACAGATTAACATCGATATACAAGAAAACATGAAACTACTGGATATCTAACATAAAAATTAACTGATTGCATAAGATTCAGGAAATCCTAAAAATTAGCCTAAATCCTCAAAGAAAGCTTTGAAAATCCTAACTCTAGCCTATGATTTCTAAGAAAAGCTATTTCAAAAAGAGAGAAGCATTAGATTTGTCATTTTTGTGAAGTGAAAGTCGTCTTCGATCTGATGTATCTTTAGATATTTATAGATGTGTAGTTTCCCATCGAAATCATCTATTTAACTCCCTTAATGCCCATATTATGCTCCATATCGGCCATATTGATCACCAAACATGGGTAGTGGTAACTGCCCGCTCCTATATCTTGGGGATCATGTAACTATCTCATCCCTAATTTGCAAGGACACAGGTTGATACACACATTTTCTTCCTAACTAACTATCACCATAGGCTCTACCCTTATCGATGCTTGACCGATTGTATCAACTCCGTTTGTATCGGCATGCACATTGATGAACATGTGCCTGCTACGCTTTCATACGTATTGACGAGCGTGTAATGATGGACCATCATCACCGATTTCTCAAAAACCTTTACTACCCACACCTATCAGTTTTGAACTGGTAAAGCTATTGACCATTTAAAGGCAGTTACCGATCAAGCCCTCCATGTGACCTGCATATACCACAATTGACGAACTCCTTTTGCTACAGCTGATTGTCTCCATGGTACTTATTGATGAATTGTCAGCCGTAATTAGATTTCAACATGATCGGCTTCCCGATGTTGACTTGAATCTCATTGCCGACTAGTTAATCTGAGCAAATGCTATCTCATGTTCTTTTATTCTAATCGGCATTTCATTAACCCATGTACAATGACTACTGCCCCAACAATATATATACACGCACATACATTTATACAATACATACATATATATATATATATATATATATATTAATTTATGTGTGTGTACGTTTCTTTGTGCCCAATTGCAAGCAACTATTCGAATCCAAAATTCAGGGAAGCTATGGGTAAAACTCGAAAATCGAAATGATTAAATTATATGTATAGTTGAATGCAAAATAATGTAGAAGTTAAGTTTGTATTAAAGAAAGACCAGTTTTTCAACTGAGCTCGGTGGGTGGAGTTTTGGGGACTTGACTAATGTTATTTATGTTCTTGGTTTTGATATGGCATTATGAATTGGTCTCGTTTCGACAACTGGTAGTTGAAGCTGTTAAAATGTTAATCACAAGCATAGTGTTGAAATGTTGTACCATGGACTCATTGTGTAATTCAAAGTGAAGTTCCATGCAGAGTTTCGCACACCATGTTTGTTTGCTGGAGTTCCCCTCTCTGTGTCTTTGCTGCTTCTTATAGAAACCCTTAAGTAAACTTTCATCTTGAAAAACTTTCGAACATCTTTAAGTTATTTGCTGAAGAAAGTGTTATTTCAAATTTTCTACACTTCATCTTTTGTAGTTAATTTGCAGAAATTCGATTAGTAATAAGCAGAAGAATTAGTTAAGAGATAATTTTTTTGTTTTTAATGAAAGTGTCAGGTTTGAAGTATTCTATTCTAACTGCCCTTATTATTGATTTATAAACATGGCATAGCTTGAGTATTGCCTAAGAAATTTTGAGGCAGTTTCGCCTTTAACCCCTCTGTCTTTGAATCATTCCCATACTAACCAGTAAGAAAAAAAAAAAGGGTTAATTGCAAAATACTCCATGAGTTTTCTTGTGCATGCAAAGTACTCCTCCATTATCAATTTCAACACCATACATATCCTCAAACTCAATCCTTGAGATGTACTCTAATCAACTTGTTGCCGGAGGAATTTAACAAGAAAGAAACAATTAATCTCCCTGAATTTATTTAGTGGCTAAAATGTACTTCTTCCTCTACAGCTAATCTTACATGTACATCGATTATTATTTTCTTTTTTCTCACACAATTTGAAAATCTCTCTCTCTCTCAAAATAAAAAAAAGTATTAAAAAAATTGTGTTTGGAGAATCTCTAGAAAATTTTTTGTCAAATAATACTCATCCAAACTAATGCAATGGCATTTTGGGCAGTTAACTAAATCCGTAGACATTAATGACTTTTTGCCAAGTAGCTTCCCCTGGTGGCTAGTTGATTGAAGTACATCAAAGAATGCTAATAGTTTGAGGATGAATATTGGTCCTGAAATTTATAAATCTGGGGATTTTGCAACCTAAAGAACAGGGGGTATTTTGCAAGTAACTCTTGACTAATAGACAAACATGACTTTATACACCAAATATTTTTATCAGCCACAGTATGTTCTTCAAGATAGTAGTATTAGGCTAATGCTATTGGCCAATGAAAAGATGAATTGGCTCTCGTCATAAATAGATATTTGCCGTGGAATCTCAACTATTGACCAATAAAAATTGGCTCAAGTCAATTAAGAAACTTGTTAGATGCTATACAATGTTGAATCCGTTTTGATAGACTTTGGAAGTTTGTAATCTAGCTCTTAGTCCCCGCAGGCTAGAATTAATTGTTGAATGCCATAGAAATTAAGCATTTGTTACTTTGACCATTTCCTTTCCAAAAGATGAAGAACCTCATTTGTTTTATGTGCATGTGTGATCCGTAGAAAAGACACCCAAGTTTGATCAATAGTGAAAACTTTTCAGGTGAATGTATGAAACCTGCTCTAGGTGATGATAAACTTCCCCTTTGTTTCTTAATCCCCCATTACATTTTTAACAACACAAATATGTCTACATTGATGTCCCACTAACCAATCCAATATAAGTGCTTTTTTTGTTAACAAATTTGACTTGGATTTTGATTCACATGTGCAGAAAAAAATTCCGCTTGTAACAAGTAAGAATTTACGTGAATTTACACGTGTATTTCATTTAACAGCTATTGTTGATGTGCTCCATTTAAATTGAAACAATATAACAACTTCAAGGAGAGATAGAATTTTGGGATGCCAAGTGTCACAAGTACAAAAGGATAAAAAGAATTAATATGGTAGCCTCGTAAATCAACACACACAGAAAGTTATTTTGAATTGCAATATGTGAATTATTAATGAGCAACATTTGGCAGGATTTTAGGGCTTTTTCTTTTATCAAAAATTAAAAAAAAATTGACTAAATCAACTTTTGTAAGCCAATTTTATATTTGGTCTATACTTTAAAATCAATTTTAGTATGCTCAAAAAATAAATTTTCTTCGGAATTAGATGCAAAATCAAACACAATGAATTAAATATGAAGACATCAAGAGTTGAAAGAAAGCAAAATACAACACAAAAACATGTAAGAAAGAATATGACAAATATTCTTATGCAAATTTTTGAACTGGATGTAACAATTTCCGTAGTGTAGTGCAATCCTTATCATTATTATTATTATAATAGTCTTTTTTCGGCCTTTCCAAAATGAAATATTAAATTTACACATGAAAAAATACTAAGAGTTCAAAAATTTGCATTAAGCTTTTATGTTAACTTTTATAATACTTATTTCAAAATTTTAAATTCTTATTGTTCAATTATTAAATAATATGTAATTTTGCTACATAGAATCGGATGGAAAAAAATTAATAAATAAGCTTATTAAGCATTATAAGTAAATATTTAAAACTAATGATGAATGCAAAGGATGGTATAAATTGATAACTTAGTTAGCGATAATGAATTTAGATGAGTTTGCAAAAATGAATTCATGCAAATTGAGGGGTTAACTTTGAATAAAGTTAGAACCGGTGAAGGGAGAATCCAAAATCCATCCCCGTATATCATACCAGAAGCAACTACAGGAACCATCAAAATGGGACCCATCATCTAACATCCTCACTTTTTTTTTTTTTTTTGCTTTTGATGATGGCTACCGACTTGACACAGGCAGGCAGCCATCTTATTTTTTTAAAAAAAGTTCCACGTGCCAGCCCGGCAGCCCAGAATTTTTTTCCTGCCGGGCTTAGTAAGCTCGACAGCCATCGTTAATACCATAATCTTGTCAGTGCCTTATTCTTGCGATTTTTTTTTTGAACAATAATCTGATCAATTAGCCCCATGCCATGGAAGGGCCCACTCCTATCTATGCTCTTTTGTTTTTTTTTTTTTCCCTCTCTTCACCCCCTACACTCTTTCCATCCCAATTATCAGATACAAGATTCAAATTTTGAATTTGACAGCAAGAAAGATCTTAAGAACTCTTCTTTGGCCATATTTCTACTTACACACACACCTAAATGTATATTTATGTGTGTGTGTCTATATATATATATATATATATATATATATATATATATATATATATATATATATATATATGTATATATTTATTTATTTATTTATATATGTATGTGTGTGTGTGTGTATATGTATGTATATTTATGTACCTTTGTGTCGAAGTGCACGCAACTAATCCCATCAGGCAAGCTATAGGGAAAAATTGAAAATCAAAATAATTAAGTTAAATGGGTAATTGAATGCAAAATAATGTAAAGTTACGTTTATGTCAAAGAAAGAGAGCAGCTATGTCAATTGAGCAGGCTTCGAATCCCCTGTCCCCTAAAGTAGTCTCTGTCCCCTATGTCCCTTATTTGTACAGTTGCAATGTGTTTCTAGCCTTTTATTAACCCAAATTCAAATAAATCAATAATAATCGGTTTACAAGTTTACTCAAAATCAATTAAATAAATAACTCAAAAATTTTTTTATTTTCTTCTAACAAAAAAGAGTCTTGTTGATCATAAACATAGAAATCAACTAAAACTTTTCTTTATTTTTTACTCCAAATCAACAAGACTCTTTTTTGTTAAAAAGAAAATAAAAAAGTTTTGATTTATCTGTTTTAATTGATTTTGAATAAACTTGTAAATCGATTACTATCAATTTATTTGAATTTGGGTTAACAAAAGGCTAGAAACATATGACAGTTGTACAAATAAGGGATAGAGGGGACATAAACTACTTTGTGGACAGAGGATTCGAAGCCAATTGAGCATGATGGGTGAATTGTTGGAGACCTGACTTGTGTTTTTTCTATTCTTAGTTTTGAGATGGCATTATCAGTTGGTCTCGTTTCGACAACTGGCAGTTGTTGATGTAGAAATGTCAGTATTTTTCTATTCCTGGACTCGTATTTTTTTCTTTATAAGATAACACGTTAAAAGCACCAAAAAGGGGGAAAAAAGTATTCAGCAGTTTCACTTGTAATTTTTTCTTCTCCTGTTTCAGTGACTCCGACCTTTTTCCAAATTCAAAGGAGTGCACAACTTGGATAAAAATAAAGCAGTCAATTTGGCCCAGGAAGCTGGGCTTTTCTAAGCCAGAGCTTAGCCTAAATAAGGCATCCCATTTTAGTCTAAACCCATTCCAAACAAAGCTCACAAATGTAGGCCCTATCCGAGTTCCTTCATAGATTAAGGACTTCACAAGTTAAGTTTTGTACAACTCAAATCAGTTTGTGTAATATTGACAACTTTTGTTGTAAGTTCGTACAATTTAGGTGTAAATTTGAATTTATCAATTCATACAACTAATATCCTTAGTGTGGATCTTGATGATTAGGTATACATGTGTCACCATAATATACTTATTAAAAGAGAATGCAAGTTAAAGAAAAGATAGATTAAATTGCTACTCTTCGATAGTATTTTTTTCTTCAATAGTATATTAAATTGTTGTACTGGTAAATTAATATGCATCAACATTGGTTGAGTAATATATATAACTCTAGGGAAATTCTCTCAATATTACTATATTGCGATAAGAAATTTCCTTGACAAAGAATTGTTGGCTGAAGGATATTTGTGAAGCCTATTAGATCATTGGCTTTCATAATGATAGAATATAAAGGGTAGTTAGTCTACCTTAAAATCTGCATGGAAGAATTCTTAAAGATAAAGAATAAAGTATTGCCTTTTTGGTAATCTACTGTATAATAGTGAACATTAACATCATCAATTGGAATGAGTGTAAATTTACGAAGAATGCTATAAAATTATATCACGAGCATCAATTGTTTAGCCTAAAATTTGTCCATATTTCATTGACCATTACAAAAATCCAACTTGGCTATATATGCACTTTTCATTATGTATGCACGAAAGCATGGGAGGTAGAAAAAGCAAACGACATAAGATATTCAATAGTTGGAGATAGTATTCAAGAAGCAAAAGGTCTAACATAATCAGGAGTTATGATTATTGATGTAATATTTAAAGTTATCGGCTAAATTGTTAATGATAAATGATTAATAAGAAACTCATTAGTTTATTTGATATTTTGCTATTATTTTCAAACTATTGTTATTATATAGACACTCAATATACCTATGATTACATAAGTTTGTGGAATAATTTGTAAGTCATTCATAAAGTTGGACCTCGAGTTGCTTATAGACTTGCAATAAGTCATGCATAAAATGTATAATTTTAATATATGCATAGACTTGTAGTAAGTTATACACCGTAATGCGTGAAAGAAAATTTCGCCCTAAGAGTATGACAACCATGATTCATATGTTAATTAATAGTTTCTAATTAAGAAACTATTACGTAATCATTGAATTAGTTGCTGACAAAAGGTTGATGGCCATTCAACGAAATTAAACACCTTGTAATTGATAAAGTGATTTGATCCACGTGATTGATTGGAATTTTTGTATGATTGATTGATATCCAAATTGATTAATGATATTTCATATTTAGTTATAATACAAACTTGGATTTCATTATGTCTTTCTAAAGTTTATACCTTAGATTTTGGTTGATTTTTCTATGATTGTGTTGTATGGATTTCTTGGCTATTTAATGCTATTATTTTGAGTTAGTTTTTAGCATTTGTGCTTATCTAATTATGGTTTCCATTAATTGTGATAATTTTAAAATGTTAGATTTGCAATGAAAATTGAAATTTAATATTAGTTCAAAGAAGTATACTCGCAAAAGTAAATGTGCATTTTTGTGGCCTTGGTGATTTATTTCATGCAATTTTAAAGAAGAAATGAACTTGTAGTTAATTTCATAGTCGCAAATTAGGTATGGATTAGCTATAGGTATACTTCATTCACTACAAGAGCAGGTTTTACATGCATAAGGAAATTACGTCATAATTAGTCGAGGTATTAGTGCTCAATGATTCAAAAATTTGCATATGCATGAGTAGTTAGGGATACTATGACCACTTCATTTGCTATTTTCTTACACGTTTTAGTTTAGTTTTATTTTTTTTCAATTTATTAATCGTCTAAATAATAGAAAAATTTTAATCGTGTTGGTAAGTGTTCAATCTTTCTTGTGTTTCGATTCATAATACCCTATACTTAATCACGACCTATATACTTGCAAAAAATCACATGTAAAGTGTATTTAAAAATTTATAAATATAAAACTTAACTGTGAATTGAGTTTAATTTCGAACACATACCCTTAACTTCATCATAGAGATCCCACCCTATGTAAAAAGATACAGACAAGTGGCTAAAGAGAACTTCACTTTAAAAAAGTTAATGGGTGACTTTAGTTTAAAGACCTTCACTTTCATTGCTAGCTTATTATCATAATCTGCAGCTAGCTTGTAGTTGTTGAAAACTTTATAGTCATATTTTGTAGCTAGAGACATTAAATGTCTGTTTGGTCTCTTAAGCGGGTTTGGTCTGGTTGTTACATTTGAAACTTTAGAAATTAGAAATTTTGAATTTACGTTTTACCTTCCCCTTTCTTACTTCTTAAATTCTGCTCTCCCATGCTACAAAAATTTGAAAACACGTCAGGTTAGTCTAGGGGTGGCAATTTTCGACATGACCTGAAAATCTGACACAAACCTAACACGAAATTAATGGGTTTGGGTTTAGATTTTGAGAAATCAAGTCAGACCCGACAAACCCGAAAAAAAACAGGTCAAAATCGGGTTAAAAACGGGTTGACCCGCTAACCCGATTTTAAAATAAAAATAAATAAATAAATATTAAAAAAAGTATCTAAAAACTTAATAGTAAATAACTAAATATAATATACCAATTATCACTTATCACTACGCAGAAGCAGAAATCACGCCGGCCCTAAATCTTTCTTCCTCTTTTCAGCTTTTCTCCTCCAAAAATCTAAACGCAAAAGCAGATTTAGATCTAGATCTGGCTGATGATGACACTGATGCACATAGGACTGATTTGATGACCATAACTAGGTTTGTATTGAATGAGCAGTCCAACTGTTCAAGCACGCAGAATCTCGCGGGGATTTCACTGTCTTTGCTCAATCACATTGTTTTGCTCAATCTTGCTCAATCCGTAGAGTTCTTTACTTCTTTTCTTTTCTTGAGCATTTCCCCTCTTTTCTAAAAACAGAGGCAAAAAGATGAAACCTTGTGTTTTGTCACTTACATGTTAACTACATTATATAACAGCTTCCACTTTTTCTCTCTTTCTCTAACACACACACACACACACACCAGAAAGTCTCTTCGGTAAAATGTTCACCGGAAATCAATTACCGGCCTTTCCAACCTCAAAAAAACATTTATTACGATTTTTCTTGGGTAGTGAAATCTCCTTGCTCAGGCTCTGACCTCAGAAAAACTATGTATAGCAATTATGTATATATGTACATATGTTTAAATTTCTGTTAGTCATCTCTTGATTATTTCTTATTCTACGGTGATAGAGTATTTAGTAATTTAGATAGATGATGTATTACATTATTTTTACTCTTATGATGTCTTAATTTAGTTTGAAATTGATTCTATTAAAAATCACAGCCGATTAATCAGTAAATGGGAATTAAATTTCAGGTTATTTCGGGTCAACCCGCCTGACCCACCGATTTCAAGTCAGCATACCTGACTCGTCACGGGTTGACGGATCGGGTTCGAGTCAACAGATTTTCTGACGGGTCGAATCAGGACCCGACCCGTCAACCTGATTTGAACCCAATTGCCACCCCTGGGTTGGTCCATGTAAAAATTTCCGTTCGGTGAATGTAAAGATCTCCATCCTAGTATAATTTACTATAACTCGGAATAAACGTAGGCTTAGTAATCTGGTCTTGCCCACTGAATATATTATTTAATTCCCTAAATCTTGTTGAATTGTTAAGTCAATTTTTCTTTTTAAGTGTTAAACATTACTTCTAGAGTTGCACACGTTGTCCTTTTGCGAGCCCAATCTCCTATTTGTGGTACACTCATTATAGGGTAACAAAGCTAAAACAAAAATTCGAGAACTTAATGAGACTGAATATTAGACATTAATGGTACTTATTCTTAAGTTAAGAACACAAAGCTGGATGGAAAAGGAGGAAAGGGATGATAGCAGATTCGTTCTATTCTGCTATCGACAAAGATAGATGATAGATCAAGGGACAAAATTTACAAAAGCTTCAACTAAACAAAATTCCATGAACTCCAATCAGCAAGACTTTCAGCTAACAGGAGTTTGTCGAGGCATACCTTTTCCCCAAACCTGTAAGAATACAAAAGATTCAACTAAACAAAATTCCATGAACTCCAATCAGCAAGACTTTCAGCTAACAGGAGTTTGTCGATGCATACCTTTTCCCCAAACCTATAAGAAAACCTCAAAGCTCCTTGTGAATTCACAGAACCCTTTTGCACAGGATAACTCACAACAGCACTGCCCCCAACAGGATATGCATAATCAAACAAATCTTTCATGGAGGTATGAACTTCTCCTATGTACCTATCCCCTAGTTTACGTTTACAGTACAGTTTAATGACGAGCATGGTGTTGAAATGTTGTACCATGGACTCATTTATGGTGTACTTCAAAGTGAAATTCCATGCAGGGTTGACCTCGCCATGCTTGTCTGCTGGAGTTCTCCTCTCTGCTTCTTCGCTGCTTCTCCCTATTGAAACCCTCAAGTAAACTTTCATCTTGAAAAATTTTCGAACATCTTCTAAGTCATTTGCTGACAAAAGGGTTATCTCAAATTTTCTGCAGTCCATCTTTTGGAGTTAATTCACAGAAATTGGAATAACAACAGGCAGAAGAAAGAAGAAGCGCTTTTTTTTTTTTTGGGTTAAGTGGGAGTTCAAGTTATGAAGCATACTCTAACCACCGCAAGTATTGATTTATAGACATAGCATTGCTGAGTCGCTGACTCGACTATGAGATGAGAAATTCTGAAGCAGTTTCGTCATAAGCCTCTCTTTCTATGAAATCATTCACGTATGGACTAATTTCATTTTGTACCCCTAAACTTGTACCATTTCATTTTGCATCTTAACTTTAATTTTAAATACTTTGCACCCAACTTCTTAGACTTGTCTCATTTAATTTCAATCAATAACAACGTTAACAAAAACCAACTGAACAGAGCATCATATACACAATGTATATCTTAGTCACAAGAATAGATAGTAGTGTATTTACCATCATCTCACAATTCCTATTTATCATACAAAAAGCACATTTTGTGCATAATCCTCTATTTCATTAATTTTCCTAGCGTTGTTATCGATTGGATTTAAGTTGGAAACGTTAAACTTTCAAGTATTCAAAATTCAAACTTAATAAATAACGTGAGAATGGAGCACAAGTTTGGATAGTACAAAGTAGAATTAGTCCTCCATGTATTGACTAGTAAAAATAGAATAAAGGACAAACAGGAGTCTATACACCAAGCGTTTTCATCAGCCTCAGTATGTCTTTTTGAGTAGTATTTTTTATTTACTAATCATTTCATTACTTTCTCTTTGGTTGTTGTTGACGCAAAAAACTTCTGCGCAGTTTCATCATATAGCTAATTTTCTGTGAATCTCATCTATTGAGCAATAAAAATTGACTGAAGTCAACCATGAAAATTCAGTAGATGCTATAAAATATTAAATCCGTTTTGGTAGAAGGTTGGAGGTCGGAATCTTGGTCCCCACATTAGAATTTAATGGTTTGAACCATTCAACTCAAGAATTTTTTACTTTGTCCATATCCTGGCTAGAAGCTGAAGGGCCATAGATGTTTAATAAGGATTGGGGCATCTACAACCCAGAAAAGACAACTAAGTTTGGTCAACCGTGAAATGTTTTCTACCCAATATAATTCATGTACGAAACCTGCTCTGAGCATTGCGTGATACAATGAACTCTCGTTACATTTTGAACAACAGCAAAAATTTCTACATCAATGTCTCACCAACCTAGCTATCTTAAGTTTTTTTCTTTTCAATAGTTGTGACATGCACTTTGTCGCGCAGAAATTTCAACTTTCAGCAACTAAGAATTTATGTATGTCAATTTCATTTAACGGTTTTCATTGAAGCCTTTCGATTGACTTCTTTGAAAAGAAAAAAAAAAAAGGTCTATCATTTGAAACTAGAACTCCAATCTAACTACGTGCAAGGACAAATAGAATTTTGGGATCCAAAGTGTCACAAGTACAATAGCAAGGATGAAAGAAAACTAATGGACCTGTTTGACAAACAAGTTTTTTGTCAAGTTTGTCTGCTACAAGTTTTTTAACAACTTTAACTACAGTAACATTACAAAATTTCTCGAGATTTTTAAAATATACATTTCAAAATATCCAAAAATTTACACATTTTAAAAATTTTTTCTATAATTTTTATAATAAGTTACAGTAAAATTTTATATAAATATCTAGAAAACTAATTTTCCAAACGAAGCCAATCTTTAGCGTCGTCAACCTGCAAATGATCAATTCAAAAGGTTTATACCTTTCTTGACCTTTCGCTTAAGATGAAGTGTAGTGTAGCATCTGTTCTTATCCGTTTAATAATTGAAACGTGGGCCAATATTAGATGAATTTTTCTGGAGAGAAGGCCCATGACAGTAGCCTACTACCTGGGCTTTGGAGCGTCGCCCATGCGTTGCACTGCTACGATGGCCTGGCACACCCCACCAAAAAAAAACAAAACTTAGAAAGTTATTTTTTCTTGGAGTATGATAATTATTCGAATAAAAAACATTATTCAATGACTCCTTAGGCTATCGGCCACCACAAAAGATCTAAGTTTTTATAAGGTTGAAGGTTAAGGTTCAAATTGTACCTCCCATCACTTTTGTCACATACATATGATTTCTCTAAATTCATTAAATATAGGGAAAATCGTCCAAAACGTCCCTCATATTTTGTAAAATAACTTTTTTCGTCCCTCACTTTTAAAAGTATAAATTTATGTCCCTTACATATTCACATCGGTCAAATTTAGTCTCTAACTAGGTTTCCGATCATTTTTTTGCTGGAATTCATCATGTGCAAGGCACGTGATCACTTTTTAAGGGTAAATTTGTCAAATTATATTTTACATAATCTGATCTATAGTCCTCCATATTTTATAAAATAAATTTTTTCGTCCCTCACATTTTATAAAATGATTTTTTTCATCCCTCATATTTCACAAAATGAATTTCTCTATCCCTCACATTTCAAAAAATGAATTTTTCATTTCTCACTAATTATGTGTGTGAATACATTTTTTTTAAACACATGTATATGTCTATTTGATTTTGATTAATAATAATAGCATAAACACATGTATGTAATTGGTCCTAACTTGTGGGTCATCTTCTCTTTTTGTATGATTATAACTAATATTTACCAATAGAACCTTAATTTGCATATTCTTATTGTATTTTGACCGTGATAGAGCGGTTATTTGGCGTATTTTGCACTGTTATTTTGTCCTAATTTTGGCTATTCACGGTGCTAAGAATTGGAATTTCACTCATATTCGACATTTGTGTGAATTGTAGGTGGTCGGCATAAAAAATGATCTCGCAAGGCAAATTTCCAGAAGACCTTTCGTTTCAGAGCGTGGCCACGCCAGAAAAGGTCTACGCTACCGAAAAGACGGACCGTGGTCCACGTGAACTCGGAGCGCTGGATTAAAACCTTTAAACAAATTGTGGGCCTCCTAACCCTTTGAAGATTTCTCTGGGTGGCGGCTATAAAGAAAGGACAAAGCAAGATTCAAGAGGGGAAGATTTTTTTAGCCTTAGTTTTCTTTTTCTACTTTTTGCAAGATTTGTCAGACGCTTTTGCTTTTCTTTTGTTTTCTTCTGCGGCTTTGGGTCAGACATTGGAGACTTTCTCCTTTTCTGTAGTTTTTGCTTTTATGCGCCTCTGACTCTTGAATTCGCTCCTTTCGCCTTTGACAATTCTCCGTTGGCTTTTGCTTTGTAATTGCGGCTCCAATACAAGACAGAACCAGGTTTTTCGTTGATTGTTTCTTCGATTAATTCATCCTCCCCAATTTCTGGGCAATTGATTCTTGGGAAATTAATTGAATGAATTCAATTAAATCACGTGAGATTGACATGATGAGGAGCGGCTAATTTTCCCCTCTACCCAAAGGTTGACGCAAAGGCGCGGTCCATAATATCTGTGAGATCTAATCGAATCTTCATTATTTCTTCCATTTTATTGCTATTCGTGCGTTTCCTGAATTAATTGTTCATGGGTATTTTATTAATTAAATATCAACGGCCGGGTATTTGATTTAATTTAATAGCCTACTGCCACGTTAATTAAATAGAATCCGTAATTGTTCATTTAGTTAACACCCCGTGGCAACCACCATAATTGACTTTATGATGGGGGAACACAAGATCTAATTTAAATAAATCCTCTTAGCGTGTTTATTAGTTAGGGTTGGGTTCTTCTAGTTTTAATGCAATTGGGTAATTAAATTCCTACGGTCGTACCTAGGGTTGTTATCTAGTTAGGGAAGTAGTCAATGGTCGTACCTTGACTGTCGAAAAGGTAAGGAAGAACTGGTTGTCAGAACTTATTGATAACTATAACCAACCTAGTGATGAATAGATGAAATATCTTTGCATCGATGATCATTTAATTGGACCGTGCCTGAGCAGTTGATTCTTTGGGTAGAACTTTTATCAATTGCTATTTTTATTGAATTGTGCTTTGTGAGTTAGTTCTGAATTTAGTTCGCTTTATTTTTATTTTACTTTTATTCTATTTATTTATCTCCCATTGAAAATCCCCCAATTTTGGAAAGAAATAATTTCCTACCCGCTCCCTGTGGAATCGACCCTACTTGCCATTGTATGCAAAATTAATATTTTTATAGACAAATCCGGTATATCGGATCAAGCAAACTCTTCGGGAACAGGGTGAATCAAGTAACCCATTGCACACCTAGGGTCCCTGCTCCAGTACTTGGATTTGTTTTATAATTATTTAATTGAGGTGGTAATTAGGATTTTTTAGTAATTATTATTGCACAGGTTCGGCACCTGTCAATTTTTGGCGCCGTTGCCGGGGAGTTGGCGTTTAGATTATTTGTTTCTTTTCAAATTCAGTTTTTGTTTTATTTTTATTTTATTCTATTCTTCTTGGTATTTTTGTTAGTTTATGCCCCGTTCTTCTCGCACAGGTGAATTAGTATACGACCCTGAGGTTGAGAAGACAGCGCGTAGGCGGAGACAAGAGACCAAGAGGCAAAAAGAAGGGCACTTATTTGCTGCAAACGAGTCAGCGGAAGACGAAGTAAGCATGGCCAACACCCAAACATTGAGGGAGCTGGCTGCCCCGGAATTGACTCACCAGCCCTTATACATCACATTCCCCACTCTGGTTGAGAATACTGCTTTCGAACTAAAGTTGGGGCTGATTCACCTCTTACCTTCTTTCCATGGTCTCTCTGGTGAAAAACCCCACAAGCACGTTAAGGAGTTCGAGGTGGTTTGCTCTAGTATGAAACCTCCTGGGGTCATTGAAGAGCAAATTAGACTGAGAGCCTTTCCGTTCTCTCTCAAGGATGCAGCTAAAGATTGGCTGTACTACCTACCAGCAGGTAGCATTACCACATGGGCACAGTTGAAAAAGAAGTTTTTGGAGAAATTCTTCCCTGCATCCCGGACTGCGAGTTTGAGGAAGGAAATCTGCAGCATTAAACAGTATCCCGGGGAGTCCTTGTATGACTATTGGGAAAGGTTTAACAAGTTGTGCACTAGATGCCCGCAGTATCAAATTAGTGAACAACTGTTAATCCAATATTTCTATGAAGGACTCCAGTCAACTGATAGGAGTATCATCGACACTGCGAGTGGGGGAGCACTAGCAAATAAGACCCCGAGGGAAGCATGGCTGCTCATTGAAACTATGGCAGAGAATTCTTAACAGTTTGGCTTCCGTGAGAGTAACCCTACCCGCAGGGTTAATGAGGTGGAGTCGACATCTATTCAACAACAGTTGTCGGAGCTCACATCCGTTGTTCGACAATTACCTGTGGGGAATGTGCCCCAAGTAAAAGCCTGTGGAATCTGTACAAATATGGGACATTCTACTGACTCATGCCCTATATTGCAAGAGGATGGGGCGGAACAAGTGAACATGGCTGGAGGCGTGCCCGTGCCTCATAGGCAATACGATCCATACTCCAACACGTACAATCCGGGTTGGAGAGATCATCCCAATTTCAGCTATGGAAATAGGCCACAAAATGCATTCTCCAATCGTCCACAGGATTTCAGCAACCATGGCAACCGAAACCGCAACCCTCATCCTCCAACTCGGGAAGTTCCTTGGAGAATATTGTCAAGAGTCTGGCTACGACTACCGCCCAGATCCAGCAAGAGACTAGACAGCTCCAGCAAGAGACCAGGTCATTGACCACAAATATGGCTCAACTCCAGCAAGAAACTAGAGCCTTAACCATGAGTACCAATCAGTTCCAGCATGACACAAAATCAGGCATGAAGGATATGGAGGCTCGAATAAGCCAAATGGCAATTGTCATCAATCGCTTGGAGTCCCACGTCTATGAAAAATTGCCATCGCAACCTGAGGCAAACCCAGAAATGTAAGTGCCATGACATTAAGGAGTGGCAAAGAGGTGGATGGATCTAAATTGGTAAATTCGAAAAGCAAAAGTGAGGAGGAGATAGAAAAGGAGATTGAAGAGGAAGGGCGCATTCGCGAAGAGTCTAAGGTAACGTCTATTCCTTCGATCCCTATTAAATCTAATATTGCTCATTTTCCTTGCAGGTTGAAAAAGACAAAGAGGGCAGAAAAGGAAAAAGAAATCCTGGATGTGTTTCGCAAAATTCAAATAAACATCCCCCTATTGGACGTGATCAAGCAGGTACCCAAGTACGCAAAGTTCTTGAAGGACTTGTGCGTTAACAAAAGAAAGCTAAGGGGTGATGAAAGAGTGATGGTAAGAGAGAATGTATCAGCTGTACTTCAAAGGAAACTCCCACCCAAATGCGGAGATCCAGGTATGTTTGCTATCCCATGTAAGATTGGCCATTTTAGTATAAAAAATGCCATGATAGATTTAGGGGCTTCTATTAATGTGATGTCTAAATCAATATATGATTTCCTAAATTTAGGATCTTTAAAAGAAACGGGGATAATAATTCAATTGGCTGATCGTACATGTGCTTATCCGGATGGGATAGTTGAAGACGTTTTAGTGCAAGTAGATGGATTAATTTTTCCTGCTGATTTTTATGTGCTTTACATGGATGATAGAAGTGCCCCAAATCCATCACCCATTATATTAGGAAGGCCATTCTTGAGTACTGCCCAGACTAAAATTGATGTTAGTAAGGGTACTCTCACGATGGAATTTGATGGAGAAATAGCCCACTTTAATATTTTTGATACAATGAAACATCCTGTTAACTCTCATTCTGTGTTTGCTATTTATACCACTAATCCCTCTGTGCAAGAATTTTCTGAGTTTGTTTGTAGGGGTAAATTCAAAATTGCTTCGAACAAGTACCACAGGACGAAGGCAGTTCATGAGGTGAAAATGGAGAGAAAGTTTAGGAAAAAGGTTGCACTCAATGGCCATGTGGATCCCGGAGGAGGGCCACCAATTACAAGAAAAATTCAATTACATCCAGACTAAAGAGTGGTCCTATGTCTAGCCAAAAACATTAAAGAAAGGCGCTGCTTGGGAGGCAACCCAAGGACTACAACTGTCAGTTCTAAGGCGTGCCCACGCCTTGACAAAAATATTCTTTTGAGCAGCAGTAGGATGCGTTGGTCAGAAGACCAGGTCCTCCAAGGCGTGCCCATACCTTCCAACCCCTCCGATAACGAAAAAAAAAAAAAAAAAACTTTGACCAAGACCCTACTTTTTCCACTTTCCCTTTTTCCTTGACTAGTTTTGGACAATCCCTTCCAAATTTCATTTGCCTAAAGCTCCAATAATTCTTCTCCCAGTCTTGACCATGCCGCCCGCCGTCCGCATTCAAGCAGAGAATCAGGCGGCCTTCTTCGCTCACATTGGATTCACCCCGCTTCACCCGCCTCACCCGCCTCCACCTTAGTGCCTCGCTTTCCCTCTCCGGTGGTCAGGAAAGTTTCTCTTCTTTTCTCATAATACTTTATTTGTCTTTTCTACATTGAGGACAATGTAGGTCTTAGGTGTGGGGGAAGTGGCCATTAGTTCTTTTTCATTAGTTCTTTTTGCTTTGATTACTCAAAAAAAATAAAAAAAATAACATGGGATGAATGGAAAAAAAAATGAAAAACATTGTAGTTAGTCTGCTTTTTGGTTATTTCTAAAAAAAAAACACAACATAGGATGAATGGAAAAAAAATGAAAAACATCGTAGTTAGTCGGCTTTTTGGTTATTTCTATGCTTGTTAGTGTTGGACATGTGCTGTGATGAATAACACAATCAAAGTGAGTGGTTATGTGGTCAAATATGCTAGCTATATATTTTGTTTCCCTTGGCAATGTCGTTGAATGTTGAATATGCTAGAATTGACCCATTTTTGAAACTTTTGGGAGCTTTTGAGCCTTGCTTGAGCATGTTATTCTTGTTTGCTCGATTTTGTTTGATTGAGTGGGTATCGCACATGGTATGAACATTCTAGAACTTGCTATTTTATACATGTCAAGACCACATTCTGTTGAACTAGATGCATTTGAAATGATAAGGGCATTTAGGATTTGACCTCTTTGAGCTTTCGAAAGAAAATCATGCATTCATCTTGTTTTCTAATAGTGAACCAATTTGAGCTTTATCCTTTGCTTTTGGTTGTTACCCGTGTTCGTTAACCCGAGACCTCTTTAAACTTTCTTGTTTATCCCTGTGTTGTCAAGGGATGTCTGAAATCCATCATTTGTGCAAAACAAACAAATTTGGGGTTGCAAGTGCTGTTAGATTAGGAGCTGTATGATGTTATCCTTGTAAAAAGGGGGAGAAATTGGAAAAGGGCCACTGACCAGAGGACTTTGGCTTGCAGGGCGTGCCCGCGCCTTACAAGACTTTCTCTCTTTAAAAAAAAAAAAGAAAAAAAAATCCTGAAGAGACCTCGTGACTAGAGGACTATGGGCTACAAGGCGTGCCCACGCCTTGCGAGCAGTTCTTTCCAAAAAAAAAAAAAAAAAGAGAGAAAGAGAAAAAATTGGGGACACTTGTACAGTGTGTACAGCAAATGAAAACTGCCTTGTTTGTGGAACTCCTCCGGTAAGGCACTGTAGTTATTGGTGAGTTTCGGACATTCTCTTGACACTTTACCCCCTATCTATACCTTTTTAACATGCCTTTCACCCAAAACCCCATTACAACCCTATTAAAGTCCCTTTGATTTATGTGTTTAGTTCACTTTTAAGTGGTGGAGATGTGATAAATGTGCAAGCCTATGGCGATGGCATTCCGTGATATTGAATTGAGCGTTCCTAGTATTCATATATATTTTTTGAATTACAACATGTCCGGTGTGTTCTACCTTTGGTGATATTGTCAGGGACCCTAGATGCTTGTGTTAGTATAAACTACTACATGACCTCTGCTCTCTTGGTTGTACTTCTGAGCTCCGAAATGCTTGAGGGCAAGCATTGTCTAGGTGTGGGGGGATTTGATAGAGCGGTTATTTGGCGTATTTTGCACTGTTATTTTGTCTTAATTTTGGCTATTCACGATGCTAAGAATTGGAATTTCACTCATATTCGACATTTGTGTGAATTGTAGGTGGTTGGCATAAAAAATGATCTCGTAAGACAAATTTCCAGAAGACCTTTCGTCTTAGAGCGTGGCCACGCCAAAAAAGGTCTACGCTACCGAAAAGACGGACCGTGGTCCACGTGAACCCGGAGCGCTGGATTAAAACCTTTAAACAAATTGTGGGCCTCCTAACCCTTTGAAGACTTCTCTGGGCGGCGGCTATAAAGAAAGGACAAAGCAAGATTCAAGAGGGGAAGATTTTTTAGCCTTAGTTTTCTTTTTCTACTTTTTGCAAGATTTGTCAGACGCTTTTGCTTTTCTTTTGTTTTCTTCTGCGGCTTTGGGTCAGACATTGGAGACTTTCTCCTTTTCTGTAGTTTTTGCTTTTATGCGCCTCTAACTCTTGAATTCGCTCCTTTCGCCTTTGACAATTCTCCGTTGGCTTTTGCTTTGTAATTGCGGCTCCAATACAAGACAGAACCAGGTTTTTCGTTGATTGTTTCTTCGATTAATTCATCCTCCCCAATTTCTGGGCAATTGATTCTTGGAAAATTAATTGAATGAATTCAATTAAATCACGCGGGATTGACACGATGAGGAGCGGCTAATTTTCCCCTCTACCCAAAGGTTGACGCAAAGGCGCGGTCCATAATATCTGTGAGATCTAATCGAATTTTCATTATTTCTTTCATTTTATTGCTATTCGTGCGTTTCCTGAATTAATTGTTCATGGGTATTTTATTAATTGAATATCAACGGCCGGATATTTGATTTAATTTAATAGCCTACTGCCACGTTAATTAAATAGAATCCGTAATTGTTCATTTAGTTAACGCCCCGTGGCAACCACCATAATTAGCTTTATGATGGGGGAACGCAAGATCTAATTTAAATAAACCCTCTTAGCGTGTTTATTGGTTAGGGTTGGGTTCTTCTAGTTTTAATGTAATTGGGTAATTAAATTCCTACGGTCGTACCTAGGGTTGTTATCTGGTTAGGGAAGCAGTCAATGGTCGTATCTTGACTGTCGAAAAGGTAAGGAAGAACTGGTTGTCAGAACTTATTGATAACTATAACCAACCTAGTGATGAATAGATGAAATATCTTTGCATCGATGATCATTTAATTGGACCGTGCTTGATCAGTTGATCCTTTGGGTAGAACTTTTATCAATTGCTATTTTTATTAAATTGTGCTTTGTGAGTTAATTCTGAATTTAGTTCGTTTTATTTTTATTTTACTTTTATTCTATTTATTTATCTCCCATTGAAAATCCCCCAATTTTGTTCTACTAATTTGGAAAGAAATAATTTCCTACCCGCTCCCTATGGAATCAACCCTACTTGCCATTGTATGCAAAATTAATATTTTTATAGGCAAATCCGGTATATCGGATCAAGCAAACTCTTCGGGAACAGGGTGAATCAAATAACCCATTGCACACCTAGGGTCCCTGCTCCAGTACTTGGATTTGCTTTATAATTATTTAATTGAGGTGGTAATTAGGACTTTTTAGTAATTATTATTGCACAGGTTCGGCACCTGTCAGACCGAAAATAGCTTTATTGGGCAACTTGACAATGAATGCAAGATTTTTTACTAGCTAATACCAGATGAAATCAAATGATCACGTATAATATATGGTATTTGTATTGTTAAGTGAAATCAAATAGACACATATATATATTTATGCTATTCGTATTATTAAACAAAATCAAATAGACATATACATGTGTTTAAACAAAATGTATTCACACACACACACACACACACATATATATATATATATATATATATATTTTTAGGGTTTCCCTCACACACATAATTAGTGAGGGATGGAAATATTCATTTTTTGAAATGTGACTATGTGAGGGATGGAGAAATTCATTTTGTGAAGTGTGAGGGATAAAAAATCATTTTATAAAATATGAGGGACGAAAAAATTTGTTTTATAAAATGTGGAGGACTATAGATTAGATTATGTAAAATATAATTTGACAAATTTACCCTTCAAAAATGATCACGTGCCTTGCACGTGATGGATTACGGTCAAAAATTGATCGGAAACCTAGTTAGGGACTAAATTTGACCGATGTGAATATATAAGAGACATAAAATTACATTTTTAAAAGTGAGGGACGAAAAAAGTTATTTTACAAAATGTGAGGGACGTTTTGGACGATTTTCCCTTAAATGTATATAGTGTATCCGTCTTGTTCAATTGTAGTTTAATCCCCGTCATTCTCCAATGACCAAGTTGGGGCTCCTTAGTATAGGCTAGGTTCAGTCCAATTTAGTTTCTTTGTAATAGATTCTCTCTCCATTTCTCCTACAATACACATCTAGATTCATGACACATGTCTTCATTTTTTAACAAGAGTTAGGAATAGTCAAATTTAAAATAATCATGTCCTTTTCGAATAAATATTTCTTCATTTATTAATAAGGATTAGAATTAGTCAAATTTAAAATGAGTCCTTTTCTAGTAAATGAAAACGCGTGTCATGTATTTAGATATGCATTGTGGGAGGATTAGAATTAGTTAAATTAAGTTCAATCCTAGTTGGTTCCCAATGGCCTCGTTGGGCCTTCTAGAATAGGTTAGAGTAGGAGTAAAACAGATGTTTCCAATTAACCAAATAAAAAAAAAGAGTATCATTTTGTAATATTTTGTGAATTTTCTTTTTTTTTTTGGTTCAAGAATCAAAAAATTTATTAAAGCAACTGTTAATAGCCAATTATATTGCAAAATCAAAACTTTCTGTTCTTAGAAAGCTTTTATTGGGATTCAAATGCAGAATCAAACACAATGCATTGTGATATGAAGAATTCAACAATTTATTAAATTCAAGAGTAAAAAAAATGCACATGAAATGAGTGAAACACGAATTAACACATAATGCGACTTAATTATCAGACATGCATTCATGGAAAGAGAAACCACTTCTTCAATATCACGAAACGACAATTATGAAACTTCTATATAACGCAAAAACTTGCATTTCCTTTGTCACTTTTCTCTTTTCTTGGTTTTCCCCTTTTTCACTTTCCAAAACGTACATTAAATCATAATTAAATGATTTAATTGCGTGTTTTAACTTTGACCAAAAAAATTGCGTGTTTCAACGGCATTCAACTTTCAGGCAGTATGAAAAGAATTGATATCTTAATAGTCAAGCAGCAACTGAAGATGCATAATACCCAATTTCGTGCACGGCTATTGCAGGTAACATGCATGGACAATTTTGTCTACATTTGAGGTAGAAAATTGTAAATTTGTCCCTTCTACTGTCCTAACATTTTGGAATTTCTGATTATTTTCAACGAATATTTGCTATCAAAATTATTTCTATGCTTCTTGGAACTTCTGGGGCGTGGTACGTGGACTAAAGTTTCATGATGTTTGTATGAATTTCAATTCTATGGTTTGCTTCCTTTTTTTCTTTTTCAAGCCAATGTAGATGGTTTCAAATTAAGAGCTTAATACATTATTTCGAAATTATTCTTTCAATAACAAAAATTTTGAACCTGAAACAAATTTTGAAATAAAGAAACATCAGTGGTTATGTTATCATTTTCAGGTACCAATTAAAGAAAGGGTTAATAATGCTTTGCCCCTATGAACTTAGTGGGTTGTCCTATTTTACCCCCTTCAACCTAAAATATATACACTTTACCCCCATAAAGAGTGCTCAAAGTTAGAAACTAAAAAAAATTGTGTGTAATGGCATTATTGCCTTTTTATTTATGAAATTATCTAAAACTTAATATTATTTCTTTTCATTGTTAAAAAATATATATCTTTTTTGTTGTATCAATTATACAACAATCTCAAAAAAAAAAACTAAAATAAACCTTATATTTAGCTTATATCCTTAAAATTTTCATGGTAGGCTAGTATTTACTTTTATATATGTTTTGTTCAACTTAATATACTTTAAGTCAAACAAAAAGGATAAATAACATAGTATTAAAATAAATATAATTGCTAAATTTCCTTTTGAAAAAGAGGTAATACTAAACTTGTTTTTTTAGAAAAGTATTTGTTTTTTATTATTTAGTTTACGTGAACTTTTAGACTAATAATATTTTGATTTTTCGTTGTTATATTTATAGTTTACTATTATTACCTTTTATTTTTTAAAAAATGAAATTTGATTTAATCTCCATTTTTCTTCTTTAATTTTAAAAATAAAGCATATCAACCATTTTTGACAAACTTGATTAAGAACTTAATATTGGACTAATTTGATAAGTAAAAATGACAATAATATTAGTCTAAAAGTTTAAATAAATTATAATAATAAAAACTGCTTTAAAAATGAGTTTAGTTGATGTGGACATCAAGGTCATAATGGACTCAAGGGTCAAAGAACCAGCTCACTTCAAGTTCAAGTTCAAATTCAAACTCAAGAGCTTGTTGGATAAGCCGTTCAAGTTGATGAGTGCACATTTTGTGTGTTTTATTATTTAGTTTTGGTGTATTTTTATCTATTTTTATAGCTAATTAACTAAGATTCTAGTGAAAATATGCTTTTTATGATCTAAGTGGTAAAAATTGCATTTCTATGGACTAAAGTGGTGAAAACTTCATATTTTCATAGGTTTAAGGATTCAATCATCAAGTGGAGTAACTTGAGAAGATAATTGGATGAATTTTGATGATTAGAGGTGACTTGAAAAAAACATGAAGTGCAAAATACTAAAAAAAAAAAATGCAATCAAGCTCTAAAGAAAGGGAGTTTTCCAACTTTGATATCTATTGATATTTCGGCTATATATTGAGTTACAAGTATCAGATTGAGATGATTCTTGAGTCATTTTGAATTTAACACATAGCTCTACATTTTTTATGGAGACTTCAAAGTCTAATTTAGTCATTGTCATTGTCAAAATGTTGAAATACAGAAGTGTATTTTCATTGTCAAAAGCTGAAACAAAGTTCTAACTAGTCAAGGGTAGTTTGGTCATCTATCTATCTACAGAGCTCCAAATTAAATGATTCTAGATGCATTCGAAAGCTAACTCAAAAGGCTACAACTTTCATATTTTGTACAAGAGTTAGTTCAGCCTCCATCAGTGAGAAAATATCAGTTGAAGCGATACTAAAGTCACAGAAGTGAAAACATGAGCTCAAGAAAACTTGGCATCAGGTCACATATTCATGAGGTCATCTATCCTCCTCTATTTTTTTTGCAATTTGTTCATCAACTTGCCATACTTTCGCACAACTTTTTCAACTCAATTCCAGCTAATAATTTCGGCTGTATCTGATGAAGAAGAATGTGGAAATTTGGAGAAACAACTTTTGGAGATTTCAAGAGCCAACTTTGACAACTAGAAACAACTCATTTGGAGCTTGAATCTCTCTATAAATAGAAGCCTTGGAGAACATTTTGAGAAGGCTGGAGAAACTCCACAAAAATATAGTCTTCACTAGTTTTTCTTAGTTCATTAATATAGTATAGTTAAAGTAGTTCATCCTTCTTGTATTTGTAGTTAGATTTGGATGAACAATTGAGGAGGAAAGATGGAGAATTTGAAGCTCATGTGACAAGGGTGACTTCTGTCCTATTACTTTCTCTTTTGTATTTAAATTCATGTTTAGCTATAATACAAGTTTGGATATTGTTTTCATCTTTTTCATGTTTAGTTAAAGTTTATGCATAGAGTTATGGATGAACATTCTATCTTGTTAGTGATATTTACTTGGTTATTTGATGATGTTATTTTGTGCAAGTTATTTATCATTTTTGCTTATCTAATCATGATTAACCAGCCATTAGTTGTGATAATCTTAAGGTTTTAAGTTTGTAATGAGAATTGGAAGTTAACACTAGTTCAAGGAAGTAATAAATTTAGGGAGTTCACTTACGAGTGTAGAGGAGCACCTATGTGACTTTGGTGACTTGTTTCATGTAATTTCATAGAAGTAATTAACTTGTAGCTAATTTCATAATTACATGCGTGGATATAGCTTAGATACAAGTATAGTGGATTCACTATGAGAGTAGGTTTCATATACATTCAGAAATTACGTTATAACTAGCTAAAATAATAGCATTTATTTAACCGGTAATTTCATTTGCAAAAGTAGTAAGGAATTCCATACCTCTAGGAGGTTTATATTGTTATTTTTGTTACTTTTATCTTATGTTTATAGTGTAGAGTTAATTTCTTGCATTTGTGATAGTCTAAATAATAAAGGAGTCCGAAAACCATTAGTAATTGACAATCTTCTCTGTGGGTTCGACCCTTTATACTCGATACTCAATCTCGACTCGTATACTTGCAAAAAATTGCGTGTGGGGTATTTAGCATTTTATAAATTTAAAACTTGACTGTGGATGAGTTAATTGATATGTGTATATGCCGCACTCCTCACAAGTCAAAGGAAACTCGTGCTAAATGGATTAAGGAGCTTGAAAGACGTTGGCATAGCTCGAGAAAGAATAAAGTTGATTATTGCTATATTTTGTACTTGTTAGTTCATCTATTCTTGTTTTAACACTTGTGAATGCTTGATCACCATTTGCAAACCATAATAGTTGCTAATATATGAAAGTAGATGACAAGGATAGAAATGGAATAGGTGAAACCTAAGGAGTAGGCACACAAAAGTAGTAGTACACTTAGGCGGATCTTGATATTTCTAAATCTAGATTAAGTTTTCACTTATGATTTCACCATGAAAGTAGGAAAATTGTAGTGTTGACTAGAGTTGTTTCATTGGCGAGAGTAAGTTATGATGGCTTGAGTGAAATGCATCCATAGCAAGAAAAATGCATTAGGGATAATTGGCTAATTCATCCATGGTTAGGTATATTTAGTGGATTCTATACCCTAAAATATTTGTGTTTAGTGAATTTCTTCAAGTTGTTAATTTTCCTTGCATTGCTTTGGCATTGTGGTTTTTGCTTAATTAAAATTCTTAATTAGTTTAAATACCAGATTGAATTAGAAGCCTTAGTAGTTGGATGTGATTAGCTTATGGAATCGATCCTAACTCCCTAATACTACAAGTCACGACCTGTATACTTGTAATAAATGAGGTAATTAGGTTAAAATTTAAAACGTAAGTTAAAATCTCACCACTCATGCTTCGGTGGCTCCTATATTTTTTTTCCAAATTTAAAGAACTTCACAACTTACATAAAAATAGGGCAGTCAATTGGACTTAATGAGTTGGACTTTTCTAATCTCAATCTCAACTTCAAACAAAATATCACATTTTTAGTTGAAGCCCGTCCTATATAGAGTTCACATAGCCTTGGGCTGATCGAGCCAGCCCAAATAATTTAATTGTAAATATGTTTATAGAATTAGTTTAGTTTTTAATAGTTATTATAGTAAAATAAAAGAAATAAGTTAAAATAGTTTTGTTTACTTTTTAATTTTTTTGACAAGGAAGGGGTGGAATTGAATAAGTGAAGCGAAAGAAGGGGAATTTGAATCTAGAACTTCTAAATTCTAGGATCTCAACTTTTAGTTATTATAAAGCTCATAAAGTTCATAGAAGGATACAATCAACTTATGATTGTTGGGAACTTTCACTCCTCTATATTTGAAATTGGAAATGTTAACAGAACTTTTTGACTTTTGTATTATGTGAATTAGACAACAAAAAAAAAACCTATTGTTCATTAAATTTAGCACCATTTCTTTTTGTGAAGTTGTTATTAAAACGAAGATTAGGGGCATTATATCATATTGCATGAATACAAGAAAAAGTCAAAAGAATGTCATGAAAACTGTATTAATCATATTTTGTAGCTAGGGACAAATATCAGTTTGGTCAATGTAAACATTTCCATCAATATAATTCACCACAAACTTGGAATAAAGATAGGGTCACTAATCTGGTCTTGCCCACTGAATATATTCTTTAATTCACTTAATCTTGTTCTCAGTCAAGTTTTCTTGTTAAGTGTTAAACATTACTCCTAGAGTTGTACCTGCTGTGATTTTGCGAGCCCGATCTCCAATATGTGGTACACTCATTACATTGTAACAACGATAATAAAAAAAAGATAATATAAAAATTCGAAAACTTAATGAAACCGAATATTAGCTTGTCTTGGACAGTAATGGTTGTTCTTAAATTACAGTACACAACCGGATGGAAAAGGGGAAAAGACATGATAGCTAATGTAGTTCTATTCTACCATCCACATAAAGATAGATGATAGATCAAGCTGGACTAACTACAGAGCCAAGGGACAAAATTTACAATAGATTCTTAATTTTGATACAAAAGAAGTGTGTACATTTTTTAAAAATTTATTTCAATAGGAGAGGGGTAGAATTTAAGAAGTGAGAAGGGATAGGATGATTAGAATTTAGAACCTCTAATTTTTGGAACCTTAAGTTTAGCCATTAGGCCAAGGAGTGTGTACAGTTTTACCGCAAACAAAACTCCACTCCTTCCTCTTTTGGCATATTTATTGTTTACATGAACTCCAATCAGCAAGACTTTCAGCTATTAGGGGCTTATCTATGAAAACTTTTTCCCCAAATCTATAAGAAAACCTGAAAACTCCTTGTGAACTCACAGAACCCTTTTGCACAGGATAACTCACAACAGCACTGCCCCCAACAGGATATGCGTAATCAAACAAATCTTTCATGGAGGTATGAACTTCTCCTATGTACCTATCCCCTAGTTTACGTTTACAGTACAGTTTAATGACGAGCATAGTGTTGAAATGTTGCACCATGGACTCATTTATGGTGTACTTCAAAGTGAAATTCCATGCAGGGTTGACCTCACCATGCTTGTCTGCTGGAGTTCTCCTCTCTGCTTCTTCGCTGCTGCTCCCTATTGAAACCCTCAAGTAAACTTTCATCTTGAAAAATTTTCGAACGTCTTCTAAGTCATTTGCTGACAAAAGGGTTATCTCAAATTTTCTGCAGTCCATCTTTTGGAGTTAATTAGCAGAAATTGGAATAACAACAGGCAGAAGAAAGAAGAAGATGAGATGCTTCCTTTTTTTTTTAAAGTGAATTTCTAAGTTATGAAGTATATTCTAACCACCGCAAATAATGATTGATTTATAAGCATGGCATGACTTGGCTATGAGATAAGAAATTTTGAGGCAGTTTCGTCATAAGCTCTCTTTCTATGAAATTACTCACATATGGACTAATTTCGCTTTGTACCCTCAAATTTGTAATCTTTTTTACTTTACATCCTAAAATTTTATTTTTAATATTTTACACACTAACCTCTCAAGTTTTTCCTACACAAGCCTAATCAACAATAGAATTAATAAAAACTAACTGAATAGAGCACCATATGCACAACATATATCTTAACCATTGTAATAGGTAGTACTCCTCCAACCCATTGTTAATGTCATTTTTCACCTTTTTTATTGTCGTAAAATTAGAGTCATGCTAAAATTTTTCCCTTCCACGGTTCTATTCTTACCCTCATAGAGCATATGTAAAAAAGTCTCAAGAAATTTAGTAGGACCCACTATTTATTCCCATTTAGAGAAGCTGAAAGAGTGTGCAAAACAACTCCCACTTTATAAGGCTAATATTGGTGCGTGTCTTTAACGTACGAAGAGATGCATTTAATTGAGTGGAATCCATAGAATTATGACTCTTTGAAAAACACGAACTTCAATTGACTAATGTGCTTCTAGCAGGTTAAATTTGGAAGTAAAGTATTGGTTGGCAATAATAATTTACTATACTTTAAAAGTTGCAGTCCCAAGAAACGTTTCTAAATTTGAGACAGATGGAGTAGTATATTTACCATCATCTCACAGTTCCTATCAATCATGCAAAAAGCACGTTTTATGTATAGTCCCCTATTCGGTTAGCTTTGCTAACATTGCCAGTAATTGAGTTTAAGTAGGACAAATTTGAAACATTAAAATGCTAAGTGTTTGAAATTAAAGTTTAGGTGCAAGAAACTATAATGGTGCATGAATTTGGAATTGCAAAGTGCAATTAGTCCTTTACGTATTGACCAGTATACTATTTGTTTTGTTACTTTCTATTTGACTGTGGTTGACGCAAGAAACTTTAATGTGGCTTCGTGATATGGCCACTTAATTATTTTGTGGAATCTCTTAACTATTCAACAGTAAAAATTGACTAAGTCAATTATGAAAATTCAGTAGATGTTACTCCCTCTATCCTCTGTCTCATTGAGAATTCCACATTCAAAGTGCCACGTTTTCTTGTTTGATCTGTCTCAAAATTTTTGTCACCTACAGAAATTGACAATGAAAACTTTCACACATTTTCATTCCATACACTTACCTTTTTTTTTTTTAATCTTTTAGTGGGCTCAAATATGCACTTATCAAATACAAACATTGCAGTTGATAGCCCATGACGCCCACATGATACGTAAACGACAACCATGCATGACACTTTCCTCATAAAAAGTTATGAGACATTTCAGTCTTTTGGATCCCACATATTTTATCACGTTTTGTGGACTTTTTATCATTGAAACACTGGTGAATACATTGACATTCGAGCAGGGTATAACTGCAACTTAAACCCATATCATTTGAAATACTTGCATTATTGATAATAAGTATGAGTCTCCAGATACAACAAACATTTCGGGATAGAAAAGTATAAATTTTTGAACCGTTTGGTAGGAGGTTGAAAGTTAATCACTGAGATTAGTTCAATGATTAAAGGATGGTTTTCAGAGTCGCTTCCATTATCATATTTAGCATTCAAATCCTATGTAGAGTCTTTTCCACT
This sequence comes from Coffea arabica, assembly GCF_036785885.1. Classification (NCBI taxonomy): domain Eukaryota; kingdom Viridiplantae; phylum Streptophyta; class Magnoliopsida; order Gentianales; family Rubiaceae; genus Coffea; species Coffea arabica. The sequence goes on from NC_092329.1 coordinate 44,906,142, forward strand.
ACCATATTTAGAATTCGAATGCTGTGCTATACAGTTAGGGGGGGAAAGAGTAAGAAGGATGGGAGGGAGAAAAAAAAGTTTAGAATACAATTATTGAACCGTTTGAAAGTTTAGAATCTTAGTCCCCACAGAGATTAGAATTAATGTTTTAATTGGCCATTCAAATTAAGGTTTTGTTACTCCGTGCATTTCATGTGCATGTCTACCTCGCAGAAAAAACATCCAAGTTTGGTCAACCGTGAAAAGTATCCAGATTCCAGTGAATATAATGATGATAGACATACACCATAACAAAGAATCATGATAGGTTTGGTATTTTTTATACTACTATTTAAGAACACAAACTTGTCTACATTAGTTCCCACTGACCAAATACTTTAAGTTCTCTTTTCTCAATGATTAAAAAATGGAACCAGTCTAGCTACAAGAGGTACTAGAACAATTTTGGGATACAAAGCGCACAAGTGCAAGAGCAAGGACGAAGAGATTTAACATGTATCCTCGTAAATTAACCAACAAATAATCAACTCAAAAAGTTACTTCGCACTGGATCATCAACATTTTGTAAAATTCTAGGTCTGTTTTTGGCTTGGGATTACCAAAATTTGATTAAATCAACTCTTCAGACCCAATTCGTTAGCAAGCTTACAAGACTTATCTATATTACTGAATCAGTTTTACTATGCTTTAGAAGCATCTTTGTCAAGGATTCAGGTATAGAATTGAACACATAACGTATGTATTCAAATATCAAGAGCTCAACATTTTACTAAAAATAAGTGACAATACATAAACAACGTGAAAATATTTATAAGACACAAGAAGTAACATATTCTTTGGTATCAGAAAAATACAATCACAAGATCCAACTTGTAACATAAGGCCACTGCTTGTATTTTCTTTGACACTTAACGAAGTGTATATTTGAGTATTAATTGACGAGAGACTTCATAGCGTGAGACACATGTGGTCAAAAGTTAATTCACGGTCATCAGACCGAGTCTCTAAACGGCCCCTCCCAAAAAGAAAGGAGAGGCCTCAGGGTCCCTAATTCGCTTTAGTGTCTCTACGCTAAAGCAGTATGACAAGACTGCTGCGCATTGCCCAATTGCGCGTGACACGTGGTCATGATCATTGACCTTAAAGTTAGAAATTTATAAGTTTGTCCCTTGAGCTATGTTAATTTCTTGGAAACCCTTCTTATTTTCAGTTGTAATTCAGCTGCTAAAATACTTTCAATGAATCATGGGGCTCGATAATGTGACTGAAATGTTTCTTTAATATTATTTTATGAATGCAATTCTGTTTTGAGCCCAAGACAAATTTTGAAACCAAGAAACGTCAATGTTTTCGTTATCGTTTCCAAGTGCCCTAGATATTGGTCAAAAGAAAGCATATGATCCATCTTACTCGTGTTGAAAAGTGCCATATTTTCATATATTTGGGTGTGTATTTTAATTTATTTTTAGTGTCTTTTTTCTTTAATGAGTAGGAGGTGTTAAATTTATAATCTTTTACTTACAATTTCTCCCATCTTATCATCCAATCCAAACCTTCCCCCATGTCTTTTGTGTGTTTGCATCAAATTTGTTAGGGTTTTTACTAAGTTTTCTAGTTAAGTATGGTTTAAGAAGAATGGTCAATCTATTAATGAATTTGGTATTGTTTTCATTATTTTTTGTAGGTTTTTACACATTTGAAAATGACATCAAGTTGGGAGAGGTATTGGACAAGGTTGCGAGCGAGAAGCAAGTTGAAAAAGCACGAGAAGGCGCAAAAATGCACCAATCCCTTGGTCCAACCGGTTCTAAGGGTGAATTAGTCGTAAACTGGTTGGAACTGAGCGCCATTGACTTTTTTCACTACATACTTCTGTTTGCAATTTTGATTTCAACGTAGATCTCTCAAGGGTATGTATATACTTCATTGAGGATGGATTAGGGGGCCATTGAGGATGGAAGAAGGTGGACAGGAAGCAGGAAAACTTACAACTATGTGCTAAACTTGATATTCTTTTGTTTCATAAATGACACTCTATAAATTTATAGTACAGATTATAGGCTCTTTCTTACTTCTTGTATTTGCATGGGAGTAATCCCTTCTATTGTGTACATTCTCTTCTGAGTCAATTATGAAAGATTAGGAATTCACAAAAATAAAAAACCAAGCAATGGATTCCATGTATAAAGAAATCAGGAAGCAAATAGATAAAGAACAATATGAAAGAACATGGACGGGTAAGCATTTTTGCGTGTTATTAAACTAGAAATTTGTAATATGATCTAGAGAACCATATATCTTGACTCAATATTTATTAGGTTTTCTCCAAAGTAAATAAATATCTTTTGATATGTGGAATGACAACCAATTTTTCAAGAAAAGTTACTAAATTTAAGAAATTGTGTTGTCACAAAATTTCCCGGAGCAAATCCCCTAAATAGCTCTTCAGTTATTTTACTAATTCAAGTTTGATCCTTTATCTTAAAAATGGAATAGAATAGTCCTTCAATAAAAAATTTTTGGGTCAAATCGATTCCTATGCGGTGGAGCTGTCAAGAAATAGTTGGACAAAAGTGGTGATGAGATTTGAATTCTCTTAGCCACAAAGGGACTAATTTGGTCCAAAAATTTTTGTTGGTGGACCCTTCTGTCCCATTTTTAAGATGAAGGATTAAACCTGAATTAGTAAAATAATTGAAGGATTATTTGGAGAATTTGCTCAATTTCACGTGCATTGATGTGCGTTATTGAGTTATATATGTACAGGCAAGCTAAAACTTCATAACTTCCATCATTAAACATCAACTCTATATGCTTTTTTTTTTTACCTTCCTACCCTCCCCACAATCTTTTTGCTCCCAATTGCCAAAGATTCGATTGCTCAAACCCTAAACTTGACCACAGAGAAGGCTCTATTAGGACCTCAGCTATGAATTAGTAAGTCGAACCAAGAATGTCAGAAGAATTGAAGAGAAGTTGAGGCAGAACGAGCAGAAAGAAGGAGAGGGACAGAGCAGAGAAGAGAGAGATTGGAGAGAGAAGAAATTTTTTTTTTATTCAATAACCGATGCCATTTCTGTTACAACTCCCTTGCTTAAGTTCAAGTCCACTATTTGGAAATATATGTCTAACAGCCATACTAATTGAAACGGTGTATTGTTGACCAATCAACCATTTTCCTCACAAAAAGCTATGCTTATTACAAAACGCAAAGTATTAATTAAAGGACAGTAACAACACTTAATTTCCTGACATCAATGGTTGGTAAACCGGCAGATCCATTTGCAACTCTTTTGGAAGTAACTCTTTTGGAAGTAATATTGGAATGGTATTTTTTTCCCATATTTCAAATACTTCGTAAAATATCAAATAAATTATTGGGTATTCTTTTAATGATTTCAGTACTTACAGGATTATTATAGTACCCTTTTTTAGAGAATGTTAATAAATTTCAAATTTCATTTTTTTTAATTGGTACGACAGTCGGACTTTGGTTGGGCATTAGTGCAACATTACCTATTAACAAATTCCTAACTTTGGTCTTCTTTAATTCAATTGTGAAATATGTGTATCCCTCCCCCTTTAGACAGAGATTGTCCTCAAGCTCGAAATGCAGGACACTAGTTGTTGATGAAGCTTTTATCTTCCCAAGATGACTCATCTTCTCCTAAGGGATTCCACTTAATCAGATATTGTATGATAGGTTGAGAATTTTACAGAATGACTCTCCTTTGCAATATTATTTCTGGTTCAAGAAGACAAATCCACAGCATCCCATTCAGGCAATTTGAACATCCACCTTGTCAGTGACCCCTATCTTTCCTTTTAATAGGGAAGCATGAAATATAGGGTGAACTACGGCTCCTGGAGGCAATTTGAGTTTATAAGCCACTTGATCAGTCCTTTCCAAGATTTGCCAAAATACTTTGAAGACAGTTTCAAATTCCTCCTAACTGCTACGGTCTACTGCTTGTATGTTTGTAGTTTGAGGAAAACCCAATCGCCCATCTGGAAATCTCTCTCAATCTTGTGTCAATTTATGTAATGTTTCATTCTTTTTTGGACTTTAGCTATGTTTTCTTTGATGGAAGATAGCACCTGAAGTCTATTCTGTACCATAGAAGCTACAGCTAGAATTGCAGTATCATGGAAAGGTCCTAGAGGGGAATGCCTGGGTTTATATCCATATAGCTCCTCAAATGGAGTCAACTTTAAGCTAGTACGGAAGTTAGAGTTACACCAAAACTCTGCAAGAGAAATCCAGCTACTCCAATGTTGGGGATGTTCACAACACATACACCTGAGGTAGCTCTACAAACATTGATTGACTCTCTCACTTTGTGCATATGATTGTGGATGATAGGAGGATGTGTAGTGAAGTTCAGTTCCCACTATTTTGAATACTAGCAAACAACTTATCTCTATCTGAAATAAGTGTTTCTAGAAGACCATTGAGTTTATAAATATTATCAATGAACACTACATGTCTATAGCCACCTGCTTGGCTGAAAAAGGATGCATGAGAGGTATGAAGTGACCAAATTTTATCAAACGATCCACAATGACCAGGATAGTGCCATAGCCTCTGGATATACGTAATTGCTCTATGAAGTCCATTGTTATCTGAGACCATGCCTGAGATGGGATAGGAATGGGTTGCAGAAGTCCAGGATAGGATACATTCTCACTTTTGTTCCTTTGACTCAAGTCGCATGATCTAACCAACTGCAATACATTCTGTTTCATTTGAGGCCAATAGAGCAATGATTTGACTTTTCGTAGGTAGCTTCTCTGTCCTGAATGTCCTCCCACTACAGAGGAGTGAAGTGCCCTAATCAACTTAAGCCTGATTTCATTAGCAGACCCCACATACGGCTTATCTTTGTACATCAGTATACCATTTTCCAGGCAATAGTCTCGATTAGAGCTGAGATCTAGTAACGAATGGGAAATAATTTCCTGTGCTACCCTATCCCCATCTTAACTATCCAGCAATTCATTCATCCAAGACTGGTTGTGCCGTAGTTATAGTACACATCCTTCCTTGAGAGATCATTATTTTTATCACTCCTCCATTCTCCTCTCCTAGATAAGGCATCTGCTACTCCACTGTTACAAGCCTTATTGTACTGGATTTCATAATCCAATCCTAATAGCTTTGTCAGCCACTTGTGTTGCAAGAGGTAGGTCAATCCTTATGATGAAATGGTGGCCAATTAGATAATGCTTCCATTTAGCTACAGCATATACCAGGGCTAGCAATTCTTTTTCATAAACTGATAGCCCCAGATTTTGTGGTGAAAGAGCTTTGCTGAGGTAGGCTATGGGTGCCCTTCTTGCATCAAAACTGCCCCAATCCCTATACCACATGCATCAGTTTCAATCATAAAGGAAGTACAAAGTTGGGCATCTGTAGTCATTTCCATTTTGGGATTCTCAAATGTTGCCTGAGCATTACTGCCTCATAGAAAACCATCTTGCTTGAGTAATTGGGTCAAGAGTTTGATATTATGTCATAGTTTTTTACAAATTTGTGATAATAACTAGACAACCCCAAGAAACTCCTTAGTTTTTTCATAGACTTTGAGATTGGCCATGACACAATGCAATCAATCTTAGAGGCATCCATGCTCGTTTAAGATTCAGAGATGACATGTCCTAAGTATTAGCTACTTGTTTCTCAGTTTCATTGTTGTCAGAGTGGGGATACCTGTAGGGCTTGAGTTTGAAGGGTTCAGCATTGGGTTTGAGGGTAATCTGATGGTCTAGTTCTCCTTCTAGTGATAAATCTTGAGGTGTGGCAAACACCTCTGGAAATCTCTACAACTTAGCCTTGATCTCTTCAAGAGTCTCTTGAACCTTGTCATTAATTGTATTCAACCGTTCTATATCACAGCATCTAGTTTTCTATTGCACAGAAGTTCTGAGGTCATGCCTCTAACCAACTCCATGACTGGGTGGTTGATGAATCCTTGCAAGTGCATCGTGACCCTTTACAATTGAGAGCAATACTCAATTCCTGAAAATCAAATGTAATGGGACTAAATGACACATCCAATCCATTCCCAAGATTACATCCCAGCTCTAAGCTCCATGATCCTTAAATCAAAATGAAATTTATAGTCCTGGATCAACCAAGATACTCTTGGATAGATTGCTCCACTTGTGACAGTAGGGAGACCATTTGGAAGCGCAGTTCTAAAAATTTGACCAACCCATAATGGATAAAACTATCTGTACTTCCTATATCTACCAGAATTTTCACTAGAAACCCGTCCGTATCACCAAGTAATACTGTGGATTTTCTCTTCATAGCGCCTGACATAGCATTTAAAGATACTTTTGCTAGATCTCACGTTCTATCCATGTGCTCATCCTGGTCTCCTATAGCATCCATAAATTCTCCATCATCCTCTTTATAACATAACAAAAAATTTAGATGCCCCAACTTGTATTGGTGCCCTGCACCAAATTTCTCCCCATGTTTGAAACACTGGCCATGGTTATGCTTGTATTGGACCTCCTCTGCTGAAATTTTTTTGGCATCCTGATAAGCATTTCCTTTTTTCTCTTTTGGAGGTTTGGAGCTACTGCTGGGATCTTGTATGAACCAGAGCCATTTGGATGACATGCACCATGTTTGTATAAGCCAAATTTGGGCTCTAACATTGATTTCCCTGAATTCTTGGATTGTTGATGTTGCAATTCCAATTAATGCTCCTGTAATTTAGCTATTTCGAATACCTTGGATAAGGTATCAGGCTTGGATATCTTAACCATAGGTTTTACCTGCTCCTTCAACCCACTGATAAAGTTGGATATAAAATATGATTCATTTAACTGGGAATTCTTGATTAGCATTTTGGTCTTTAATTCTTCAAATTTTTCTTGGTATTCCTCAACAGTTCCCTTCGATTGCAGTTTATTGAATTCCTCCACTACATCACGGCTTCCAATTAACCCAAACCTCTCACTCAATAACCCCCCAAATTGTGACCAAGACAAATGGGTTTTTCAAGTTTAACCCTTGAAACCAATTTTTTGCTTTCCATTTGATATGAAAATCATCAACCTTGTGACGAAACCCATAAAAGACAAGTCCAAGGATCTAAAATTTGGTATCGAGTTTGGAAGCAAAAGATCTCAACTCGTTAATCACATGATTAAGAATCTTTGGTATAGGTAGAAGACGCCACAATCTAATGTGTTTCTAGATTAATAAATCAGATTTGAATATCGAAGAACAAGTCTAAGATATTCAAGAAAAACTTGCAAAAAACCAAGAGAAAACTCTCAATATTTGCTGGAAAATTCTACTTCTTGTTATTAATGCATGACAAAATGGCCTTTTTATAGGCGTACAAGAACCCAAAACCGAACGTGACTTGGAAAACACTAAGTGGCTGTTTGTTTCATGCAAGTTGGCCGACTCTATAAATCCTACTTACACTAGGATTTTGTGACATTTAACTCCTAATACTCTAATGTAAACGGCTAAGTACTAACTACACCACACGGACTCTATTTGCTCAACATGAGCTAGTCACATGAAGCAAAAACTAAGTAAGAATAATTATTCCTGCACACCCGAACTTATGTATGAAGCTCACGGATCACATAGGCTACTCAATCACGGATCATCAGCCACCTGAAGGAGATTCAGAAGTTTTGTGTTGCTTTGATCAAACCCTTCGACTGCTTTATATGCTCTAACTTGATGTTGAATTGCATGCACCAAGTTCCAAGTGACTTTCTTAGCTTTCCTCACCATTCCAAGAACATTTCAATCACATAGGCAATTCCATTTTGGGTGGATTTGGAATATTGGCCTTACCTTTCTTATTCTGAGTCTTCATACTCTGGTCATTATCTGGAATCAATCTCTGGTGAGCTGGAGGTGTTGGAAGAATTGGTTCAGAATTTCTAGTTTCATTTTCGTGGACGCCCTTCTCCCTCATCATCATCTTCGGCCCTCATCATCATCTTCATGAAGGCATTAAAGGTGCCAAGCTTCTAATCAATCAAAGTTTCTAGTCTTCTACTGTTGGCCTCCATCTCTTCATGGAACTTCTACTGCAGAGCCTATTGAAAATTAATCTGGAAAATCCAAGCCTTCTTGCAAACAAGCTCCTTGCCTTTTAATCTGCTCCTCCAAAGCCTTGTATCTAGTTTTTTTAGCCATGAATTCAGTGCCAACCAATCAAGCATCGATTGCTCTGATAGCAACTGTCAGGACCTCAGCTATGAGTTAGTAAGTTGAATCAAGAATGTCAGAAGAATTGAAAAGTTAAGGCAAAATAAGCAGAAAGAATGAGAGAGATAGAGTTCAAAGGAGAAAGATCAGAGAGAGAGAAGAATTTTCTTTATACAATAACCGATACCATTTCTGTTACAACTCCCGTGTCAGCAATTTGGAAATGACTGCCTAACAGCCATACTAATTGAAAAGGTGTAGCATTGGCCAATCAACCATTTTCCTTACAAAAAGCTATGCTTATTACAAAACGCAGACTCTAAAGTATTAAATGACAATAACAGCACTTAATTTTTCTGACAAACTCTAAGAACTCTCTCCTGACCGCCGGCTCCAGTAGTTTAACTCCATATGCTTCATCTACAGTCGATTGAAATGTGATCATGGTTTAACAAGTACATCATGATCCCCAACATCATCCTCCTCCTCAACAACGAATCCAAATACAAGAAGACATGTTCCTTTAAGTAGTATGGTAGCCCCATAATCCGCTGCTTTTTTCCATCCTGCTAGATTTTTCACTATGATCTTTTCCCCAAAACTATATGACATTTGCAGTGTTCCCTTTGAAAAGGAAGCATCACTACTTTTATGTTCTAGAGCATAACTGACCTTTTCAGCATTAAGTCCATTGTCAAAAAGATTCTTCAAAGGAAGATTGAGCTCTCCTACATATTTGTCCCTCAAGTTGTTTTCAGCATACAACTTTATTGCAATGTTTACATCTTCCTGTTGGATCAGTGCCTCAGCCACTTTATACCAAAGTGTGAAGTTCCACCTTGGGTTTATCTGACCTTCCTTGTCCGCCGGTGTTCGCTTCTCCGTTTTACGCTTGCCATCTAGTGAAACTTTGGCGTACACTCTTGTCTTTCCAGAATCCTGAACAACGGGGAGATCATTGGCAGAAATAAGTGTGATCCTGAACCTTCTGCATTCCATACTTCTTGAAGAACTTCGTCTTTGAGTTTTAAGGTAGCAGTGAATACGGGGAAGTGGATATTTTAGTACGTAAAGACAGAGTCGGGTTTTTAATCGTCCGAAGTCAATAGCTTCAGATAAAAACTTTCACATAGTAGTGGCCTGGACTTTTTATTTTTAATACCTAAATAAATAAATTAACTTCTTGTACAAAAAAATAGTAGTATTCTACCTGCTTCAATTGGACTAACTCCATTTTGCACCCCTAAACTTATACTACTTTCTTACTTTGTGCTGTAAACTTTAATTTAAATACTTTACACTCTAACTTTAATTTTGGACACTTGACACCCTTTACTCTCAAGTTTGTCCCATTTAAATCTAATCAATAATTATGTTTGCAAAATTAATGAAATAAAGGATAGTAAAAATTAATGACAATATACCCGTTTATTCTAACTATTAATCCCTTAACTTTTTTTTGGCCACTTTTTATACATTGTCATTAATTTATATAGTCATAATCATTAATATTTTTAACAAAATTAACAAGATAAAAGATGGTATAAATTAATGATAATATATTATTTTATTTTTATTACAATATCTTGGCACTTTTGATCACTTGCAGTACATTGTCATTGATTTGTGGGGTCCTATGTACCATTAATTTTGTTAAAATTGTCATTAATTAGATTTAAAAGGAACAAACTTGAAAGTATGGTGTCCAAAGTGTCCAAAATTGAGAGTTTATGGTACAAAATATTCAAAACAAAATTTAAAGTGCAAAGTGGTGTTTGTTGCTTTACTTAGTTCTTGACCAGAAAAGGCTTCTCATTAGAAAATTTGCATGTAGCATCCAACGTTTACTGTATGTCTTCAGTCTAATTAATGTCAAAAGTAGTCACTTTTCAATTTGCTTAGTATCATTTTGTTCCTAAACTTTCAATTGCACTTATTTAGTCTATCTAACAAGAAAAAATATTTGGAAACACCTGACCAAGCTTATGCGCTTACTTGTAGACCATAATCTATAAGTGAGTTTGTAGACCGTATTTATATTATTTACCATCTAACCATTGACTTGTTTTAAAATGGTATTCCATCACCAATTTAAGTTAGTCATGAATTTCACTTTGCTCCCTAAGGTTTTGTATAATCACAATTCACCCACTACTAGAAAAATAGCTTTTAGTGACACTTGTATTATGACATTTTTTCCTAAACGTCATAATAGGGTGCTAACATGACGGTCAATCAGGAGCAAAAATTCTAATATTTCCTCCGTTTTCTTACTTACCACATCTCATCACATCTCTCCTCACCCGCTGCATTTTATCTCTTTTTGTATTGTGACTTTTCCCTCCCTCTCTTGTTTCTCTCAATTTAGGGCAAATTTAGCCAATTTTCTTGCCAATCTGCTAATTTTTCAAGGAGGAAGCAACTAGGATTCATCCCACCGATGGAGGTATGATGATTAAGATGTTTGTTTAGTTTATTGAATATCAATGATTCAATTTTTTGTTAACATCAAGGTTGTTTTTTTTTTTATTTCTTGTATTTAAGAGATAATTTTAACTTTAGGTCTAAATGGATGCTGTCGAAAGATAATTGTCTTTTGGATGCCGTCGAAAGATTCCAAGAAAATGTTATAGCCTTCTTTAGCATCAGTTTGGTAGCATCTGTGACCCACCACATGTTTGATAAATTGACTAAATGAGTTTTTCATTGCTTGCCAAATGGATTTGCTCTCTAGTTTACTCAATTCTTCCAAGTAGCATACCCTTTAGTTTTTTTGCCAAGGCTCTGCCTTCTTTTCTTGAAATTTATTTTATATACTTATCTTGAGTTGAATAGAGAACTGAAATATTGCAACATGGTTGAATGTGTCTTTATGTTTTCTCTTCGGATCTTTAGTTTGAACATGCATTTTCTGTTTGAGATATTTAGCTGTTTTTGTCTATATAGAGCTGGTCACATCAAACACAAGCTCAGGCGATGTTGTAGCTCGTCGGCCAAGAGGCCGGCCGCCTAGCTCCAAAAACAAGCCTAAACTCCCGGTGATAATCACTCAAGAGAGCACCAACACGCTCCGAGCACATATATTAGAGGTCAGCAGCGGCTGTGATGTGTTTGAATTAGTTGCAACATATGTTAGAAAAAGGCAAAGAGGTATTTGCATATTGAGTAGTAGTGGCACGGTCAACAATGTGAGCTTGAGGCAACCGGCTGCTGCCGGCTCAATCATGACGTTGCATGGCTGGTTCGAGATTTTATCATTGTCGGGCTCCTTCCTTCCACCATCAGCTCCACCGGGTGCCACCAATTTGACCATATATTTGGCTGGTGGATACGGTCAAGTTGTTGGAGGAAATGTTGTGGGAGCTTTGATTACTTTTGGACCTGTGATTGTTATTGCTGCTTCTTTCAGTAACGTAGCATATGAAAGACTGTCTTTGGATGAAGATGATCACTCACTTCAGGCAGTGGCAGTAGTGGTGCTATTGCTGGTGGCTCAAATAATAAATTTTCTGATCCATCTTTAAGGCTTCCCTTATTCTAAATTAGTATGTAATTTGTAGACACTTTTGGTGTGGATTGTTTGGATGATGTACTTTTGCTCAAGTTTGGATGATTGTATTGCTTCTTTTATATTATTGTATTAGCTACGTTACAATCCTTCAAAATTTAGGATTGGAGATGCTTGTGTGGCAGGATGAAATGTGGTTTCTGCCGTCATATGATATGCAGCAGGAAGTTGGAACACTTTAATTTGGATGCTACACCGACAAGTAGAAAATGTCATAAAAGCCTGATCTGGTTACTCTTCAAAAGTGTCATAATATTTCTATCTACTTATACTAAAAAAGTGTCATGATATGTTATTGTACCCCAAAATTTCTTGTCATTTGAAAGTGTCATAATATGCATAGATAATGATATTTAATAGTGTCATAATAATGATAAATTGAGACACTTAAAACTGTCATAAACCTATCGTAACGCTAGAATGGATGGCGCTTCTAATAGAGCGTCATTAGAGCCTAAACGTCATGATATAGATCTATAATGACGCTTTTGAATGTCATAAAAGGACACTTTTGGAGTAGTGACCATATCAAATTCAAAGAGTAAGGTTATGTTTGATAATTCAATTCAATATTTAAATTTAATGAGTTTAGATTTTGACATATTCAGACATGTTCGATAAAAAAAATATAGAACATTTGAATTAATTAAGTGGTACTGAATTTCTTACACAAAATTTACTCCCAAAAATAAGTGATAACTATTCACTTATTATTTAATGTCGTATACATTTAAATGTGTCAAACTTAGTACTTAACAATTGAATAACTTAGTAATTCAGACTTCAGATTTCTGTTTTCAGATTTCAATTTTATCAAATGCTTCCTAAGAAACTTTGCTTTGAGCTTTTGTACTTGTAATATTAATTGGTGAGCTAATTCAAACACGTTGATGACAAATTAAGTGCAAAAACAACCAAACTTTAGAATTCAATAACTAAAAGAGAGCAAAAGGACAAGTAAACAAATAAAGATATAAAAGGTTTTTAAGAATGAAAATGAGCATTTATCGTTGTTTTATCTTTTCCTTTTTGAAGTTTCATCATTTTTTGCTCTCTAGACATTGAGTTAAACAAGTCGATCAGATTTAAAGGACTCCAACTTTCTTTCATTTATTTCCACTGAAAATTCTTAATATACATTCTTAACTATATATTTACTTGTTTTATTTATAAATTACAATATAAAGAACAATAAGAAATTCAAAGGCATCATATAAAAAGAAAACCAATTCTCATATTTTTCTCCATTTTTGCTTCTTTTATCAGAATTCAAATTCATCATTTGAGTTACTCTTTCGTGCTTCATTTGTCCCTAATACATACTTATGTTAATTGAGTCCCATTTTTTTATGAAATTTTCCTTTTACTTAAATGTAATGGGACAAATTAAGATTGACAATTACCCTTAATTGAGCCTAAAGTAACATTGTGCAAAATATAAGGGTCCAAAGTGGAAATAGTCCTTTTCATTATTGCACTATGGGAATAATGTTACTTTTCTACATAAGGTCAATATCCCTGAATAGTCTCACCCTTCCAATGGAAAATGTATTATGTATCCTAGCTCGTAATATCTGTGCAACATTGAATCAATCTAAAACCTTTTACAACGGGTCTAATTACCTAATGCCTCATGATCTCTTGGCTTAAAAGTAGTCTCTGGAAGTTCCTTTAGATATATTGAACAAGACATTCATGGTTAAAATTGAAACAACCAATTTTTAATTAAGAGATTTGAGGTTGAATTTGCCCCTTGGACTGGTTCAAGTGACATATTTTCAAGCAATAAATAGTTTGGAGATATAAAAATTGACTCAATCAGGTAATGCTTGAGAGATAACATAACATACTTGATTGATCCATCGTTTTATATATTCTAAGTCTTCAAATACAGCCTCACTAGTCACTAGCTGGGGAGCTCCATTCATCCCTGGTTGCCTTTTGAAAACAATAGTTGAAATCGAGTAGTTTGTCCTCGTACATGTAACCTTTTTTGTTGGTTTCTTTTGTAGGCTCTTTTAGGATAATTCTATAGTTTAAGCAGTCACAATCCATACGCATGGGCAAATGGTCACCTGCTTTGTAATGGGTTGGAAAAGGAGCAAGAACGGTTCAACATTTGAATAAATTGTAATTCATTATTAATTATTCGTACAATTTCACAATACATTATTCATATGAACTTCATACATAATATTTATATTTTTATTATGAGATTGTAATAGTCATTAACAATGAATTGCAACTTATTAACAAGATGTAACACTGTTAAGAAACAATTGTGAATACAACTCTTCTTGCACCTTACCCGATGACTTGTGCCAGAATACTTTCACTGTGTCAATTTAATAGGCCAAAAATGAGGGGGAGGAGAGGCCAAATGTTTAGTTTGAGTGCCAATTTTTAATTTAAGGCATGGCTTTCGATGGGAAATATAACATCATCCGACAAACTGCTGAAAAAGTTAGGAGTGATTGATGGTGATATGATAGCTATTTCTGAATTAGAAAAGTGGATACCTTTATGGTGGGAACCTGCCAGTAGTAGGAAGACGCGGAAGTTAAATTGTTGTACAGCGCATGGAGAGAAAATATACGAGAACTGTCTGTGCGGATGCAACCAAAAAGTATATTGACTTTCGTATGAGTTGGGGCAGGAAGTATTTTTGCATGTTAAAATCAGAGGCATTTATATATTTGTAAATGTACCCATTACGACTGGAAAAATGTTGCAAATGTCTTGGACAAAAAATGTGCATAAAGAAGGTAACAAAATTTTAAGAAATAATAAATGATTATCGCACACGTGTGGGGAATAATAATTTGGAAGAAGGAAAAGTGGAGGTAAACGAAAGGATTCAAGCCTTCATTATATTTATATACATATATAAATTTAGTGACCAAGTGTTCAGTTTAAGCATCCGGGAAAATGGTCCCATGACTATCGTTATGATAAAAAAACTTATTCTAATAGGTTATAATAAATTTAACAACCATTTGATTACCTGTTGAACTTATCCACTTGAATAGAATTATGCGTAAAAATAAGGAAGTAAGTTTGTCATCTAAAATAGTAAGTTAACGTAATAAACTAGTAATTTTTGCAGCCCAAAACGTGAATTGAAAGTATTACGAAACATACTTTTTAAAGAGATAAATTATAATTTTTATCCTCAATATACTTTTGAGGGAGTAAGTTTATTCGAAGTAATAGTATGTTTTTATATATAAATAATCATTTTTACTTATAACATAGTAAATTTCATTAATAACAAAAACATGCTAATTTATGGCAAAAATTCTCTATTATGCTTAAAAAACTTATGCCAAGCCCATATTTTATTGTTATTTAAAATAACACTAAAATGTTTTATTAATGATTAAAACTGAGTACCTTACTTAGTAAGTAATGTTAATATACTTGTATAAATACTTGATCGTATGTGAAAAAATTAGTATTTTTGAAATTTATATATAATTAAATTTTTTCTGTTGCAGTTTAAAAAAAAAGTAAGCGAACTTTTTTTTGCGTAGAGCACCAAAATCCACAAGTCAAAATAGTTGGTCTGAAAGGGAAAGATACAGCTGAATAGCATTGTTTAAAGCACCAAATAAATAGATGTAAAATGCTGGTTAAAAACTGGTACTTTGACATATAATAAAGGAAAGTCATAAAAATCAGGCCATTTATGGAAAAAGTTTTCATTAATAAAAATTTCAACTTTTCACGGCTTTCTTACCAGTCCTCCAAAGCATGAGCAAAGTGCCAATAATTGAAATAGTAATTTTTTCGATTTATACAGAATTAAATTATTTTTTGCAAATAAAAAATAATAATTGAAATTTTTTATCAAAATGCACATAAGTCAAAAGGATTGGTGTAAAAGGGAAAGAAATAGCAGATATGTACAGTACTTGTATTTCACGTTCGAAGGACTACAGTACTATTTTTGACAATACCCCGAAAAATATGTAATGCAAACGGAACCGATTCTTCATCATTTAAAATACCAAATCTGTGATTGTGTTTTAACTGTTATCCATTGGTATTTTAAAGTATCATTTTTTCATCTAATACCACCTCTTTAACACCCGTTTTCCCTTAAAAATTTTATTTATTGGATGAAAAAAATAAACCTTTTATGCAATAAAACACTAGTTCTTTGTAGGTTTCCTCCATTATAAGAACAGAGTACCCATTTTTTCATAAAAAAATTTATTTATCAGATAAGATAAAAATTAATCCGTTTTCAATAAAACACTAGTTATTTATGGTTTTCGTCTATTATAAGAACAGAGTACCCATTTATAAACAAAACAATTTATTTATTGAATAAAATAAAAATAAACCCATTTTCCAATAAAACACTAACTCTTTATGACTTTCCTCCATTATAAGAACAGAGTACCCATTTTTGCATAAACAAAATTTATTTATCGGCTAAACTAAAATTAAATCCATTTTTCAATAAAACACTAGTTTTTTATGACTTTTCTCCATTATAAGAATAAAGTACCATAACAAAATTTGTGGATAAAATAAAATAAAAATAAATCTATTTTTCAATAAAACACTAGCTCTTTGTGACTTATCTCCATTATAAGAACACAGTACCTACCTTTCCATTAAAAAGTGTATTTATCGAATAAAATAAAAATAAACCCGTTTTCTAATAAAACACTAGCTCTTTATGACTTTTCTCCATTATAAGAATAAATAACCCATTTTCGCATAAAAGAATTTATTGGATAAAATAAAAATAAATCCATTTTTCAATAAAACACCAGCTACTTATGGCTTTCCTCCATAAATTATCTATTTTGATACGTTAATTTATTAGTTAGATAAAATCAGAATGAAATTAGGTTGAACAACAAATTACCCTTTACAATGGAATTGAAATACAGAAAAGTAAACCATAGCAAGTTTTAACTCCATTTCCAATACAAAAATATGCTACAAATTCTTTTGGCAAACGCAAGGCACCTCATTCATAAAGTATCAAGAAACCTTTCCAACCATTATGCAAAAGCAACTTATTCATTCTAAATTTTTAGCATCAATTTGATTATCAGTTGGACGTATCCACTTGAATAGGATAATATGTATTTTCTGGGACACGAGACATAATAGGAATTAAACTTGCATTAATGTAGACCTAACAAAATGAGAAAAATAGCATAACAATTAATAAAATAATAAGAATAACAAAGTTGGTATAACAAAATTAGTTTAGTCTACAAATTTATTTTTTTCTGCAGATAGTTCGCGAATATGACATTCAACCACTAAAAAAAAACATCTATATTTGTCTATATGTATTGCAGAGAGAATTTTAGATAAGGAGCTTTTCAAATTGTCAAAAGTTCGAATACTATTTTATTACAATTTTACATTTCTAAAATTAAGAAATGTTTATCTCACAACTAATCCTTTAACTGCTCGTACAAATCCTATAATCGTGCTCATGTTTTTCCCACATTTCCCTCACATTTTCCCCACTAACCAATAAAATTAAAACTCCCGAATCTTAACTAACAGATAATAACCAACCATGTCAAATTAATATCTGTAAATTCCAATTAACATCTCACATTTACTGCTGACTTTACTGATAGTATTAACTAACAGTTATTACTGACATTCACATCTCACACTTACCACATTACTCATAGTAATAACCAACTATTAATTTAAGATATTCGCAACAGCGAAAGTCATATATCCAAAATTTAGGAGCATGTTGAAATTATAATTTTCACAATTCAATATATTTTACTGCCATAATATAGTTTACTCTCGGAATCATTCTCAAAACTGCTGCACACTAATCCAATGGACCCATTTAATTTGCCATCATATAAATTCAATACAGTGAAAAAATTACGTATCATACATTTTTTCACTAAGGATAAATCTCAGTTACAAACATTTCAGTCAGTGACAAAGCCAAGATTTTTTTTTCTAGAGAGGCTAAAATGGGTACTCAGTTTTTATAATGGAGAAAAGTCATAAAGAATTAGTGTTTTATTGAACAATGGATTTATTTTTATTTCATCCGATAAATAGATTTGTTTATGCAAAAATGGGTACTCTGTTCTTATAATGGCGGAAAACCATAAAGAACTAGTGTTTTATTGAAAAATAGAATTTTCATGTATTTTATCCGACAAATAATTTGGTTTATGGGAAAATTGGTGTTAAAGAGGTGGAATTTTTCTAGAGGGGCTGAAATGGGTACTCTGTTTTATAATGGAGGAAAGTCATAAAGAGTTAGTGTTTTATTTAACAATGGATTTATTTTTATTTTATCCGATAAATAAATTTGTTTATGCAAAAATGGGTACTCTGTTCTTATAATGGAGGAAAGCCATAAACAGTTACTGCTTTATTCAAAACCGAATTTTCATATATTTTATCCGATAAATAAATTGGTTTATGGGAAAATTGGCGTTAAAGAGGTGAAATTTTATGAAAAAATAATACTTTACGATACCAATAGATAACAGTTACAACACAATCACAGATTTGACATTTTAAATAGTGAAGAATCGGCTCCGTTTCGATTACATATTTTTGGGATATTTTTAAAAAATAGCACTATAGTCCTTCGAACATAAACTATAGGTACTGTACGTATATGCTATTCTTTTCCCTTTTACATCATTCCTTTGACTTATGTGCTTTCTCATAAAAGATTCTCATTCATTTTTTTAAATGGAAAAAAATTAATGAAATATGTATAATTCGAATAAAATACTATTTTAATTATTGCCATTTTGCTCATACGTTGCAAAACTGATAAGAAAATCGTAAAGCGTTACTATTTTTATGAATAACAACTTTTCTCGTAAATGGTCTGCTCTTTATGTCTTTCCTTTATTATATGTCAACGCACCTGTTTTTAACGAGCATTTTACATCTAATTTATTTAGTACTGTAAACAATGATATTCAAAATGTTTCTTTCCCCTTTAGACCAAGAACTTTGACTTGTGGATTTTTGTGCTCTGAGAAAAAAGATTTTCGCTTACCTTTTTTTTAAACTGCAAAAGAAAAAATCAATTTCCCCGTAAATCTCAAAAATGCTTATTTATACACATACCATCAAGTATGTATACAAGTATAATAACTGTACTGACTAAGTAACGTACTCAGTTTTAATCAATAATAAAACATTTTTGTGTTATTTCAAATAACTCTAAAATATGGGATTCGTATAAGTTTTTTAAGCATAATACAATATTATGGCCATAAATTAGCATGTTTTTGTCATTAATCAAATTTACTATGTTATAACTAAAACTCATTATTTCTGTATAAAAACATATTTTTACTTCAAATAAGCTTACTCCCTCAAAAGTATATTTGGGATATACTATTGTAATTTATCTCTTTAAAAAGTATGTTTCATATTACTTACAATTACCTTTTCGACTGCAAAAGTTACTAATTTATTACGCTAACTTACTATTTTGAATGACAAATTTACTCCCTTATTTTTACCCATAATCCTATTCAAGTGGATAGGTCTAACGAGTAATCAAATTGTCGCTAAAATTTTTAGAACCTATTATATCATATCTAAAACTGTGTTGTTTACCGTATCGATAGTTATGGGACCATTTTCCTGGATGCTTAAGCTGAACACTTGAGTACTAAATTTATATATGTATATAAATATAATAAAGGCTTGAATCCTTTCGTTTACCTCCACTTTTTCTTCTTCCAAATTATTATCCCCCACGCGTATGCGATAATCATTTATTATTTCTTAAAATTTCGATACCTTCTTTACGCACATTTTTTGTCCAAGGCATTTGCAACATTTTTCTATTAGTAATGGGTACATTTGCAAATATATAAATGCCTCTGATTTTAACATGTAATAACACTTCCTGGCCAAACTCGTACGGAAATCAGTATGCTTTCTGGTTGCATCCGCAAACGATTCTCATATATTTCCTCTTCACATGCTATGCAACAATTTAACGTCTCCGTTTGAACTGTATATAACGTCAACACGTGTCGCTCTCTACCGGCCTTCCTACCATAGACAGGTTCCCACCATAAAGGTTTCCTTAGAAAAGGGAAGTGCATTTGATCCATAAATATTGATGATAATACCTACAAAGTCTACTTATCGACTTCGTGTGCAATGATAGAGAGGTTTTTGATAGGATTCGATGCAACTGTTAAAGTGCAACATCTGTTGCTAGCGTAATTATGAGTTGGTATGCAATAGTTCGTTATTCAATTCATCAATTCACTTTGTTCGATTTCTCTTAAAAAAAGGGTAAAGTACCAAAAAGAAAAATCCTAGGATTTGGAATATGTACAATTTACCTCCCTGTAATTTAGAAACTTGCAATTTAATCCCTTGTGATTATAATCAAATTGAAACCGTTAAATTTGTCGTTACATTTAACGCTCAAACTTGAATAGTCAAACTTTTCAAATAAAATAACTATAAATTACAAAAATTATCCTTCAATTGTAGGTCAACATGATGTTCTAAACAAAATTCGAGAGCAAATTTGGGATAAAAATAAAATTTTAGAAACAAGCTAATATTTGCTTTGGTTTCAATATTATATGTTGGATTGCTACCACCCTAGTAAAAAAAAGTTCAAAAACAAAAAAAAATCCCTTGTAGTAAATCTAATATACAGAAAAATCTCCCGTAGTTTCAAAACGTATAAAACGGCATCTCATATTTTGAACTAAATTGTAAAAGTGACGAAATCCGTTAAAATTAATGGAAATGACTTATTGGAACCTAAAAACAAATTTTTTTATACCTAATTTTTAATAAATATACCTGATTTACCCCTTAACCCCCAATTCTTTCTCTCTAAAGAATCAAACAAATGATTTTGTTGAGCTCCTTTTTGCTTAGTTATATCAAGGCATTTTTGTCATTCGTTCGTCCCCATTAATTTTAACGGATTTCGTCACCTTTATAATTTAGTTCAAAATATGAGGTTTTGTGCTGTACGTTTTGAAACCACGGGAGACTTTCTATATATTAGATTTACCACATGGGTTTTTCTATTTTTTACCCAAAAAAAATCTTTTATTTGACTTCATGATTTGTTCTTGCCCTTCATGAGACAAAGCAAATAAAACTTTTAAATCATGGAGTCTAACAAGTAGCACTAAAGACCAGGCAAATATATTTTTTTAATTTTAATTTTACCTTAAAATTTTAATTTTAAAATTATTTTAACCTAAGATTGAAGGGTGATTGTATAATTTCATAATAATTTTATTTGAAATTTTGACTATTCAAGTGTAGGAATTAAATCTAACAATTTCACTTTGGTTACAACCATAAGGGTAAATTTGTTAGCATTTTAAACTAGAGAGAGCTAAAGTATACATACGTCAAACCATAAGTGATTTTTTTTAAAAGATTTTTTAACCTAAAAAAATGTAAATCTTGTTCAAACCATTTGAGCATAGATTTTGAACAAATGAATCCATATTTAGATTGAAAATTCAGTAATTTGTAGCTTCAAATTATATTGTGAACAAATGGAGCAAGAATGAAGAATGCATCCATAAAAAAATGAAACGAGTAATAAAGGAAAGAAGATGTACTCCCTCCGTCCCACTTTGATAGTCTTGTTTTCCTTTTTCGTCCGTCCCAAATTGTAGTCCACTTCCCCATTAAGGAATGTAGTAATCTTTCAAATTGTCTAAAATACCCTTATTAAATATCTTGTTATTAATACATTATTATTAAATACTAACTCACTACATTGAATACATTGAGTTTTTCCAATACACTCTTCGTGATTAGCATAAGGGTATTTTAGAAAATTATTAATCTAAATTTATGTTTCCAACCAAATTAATTACACTTTCTTAATCTGTGTGAAAAAAAAAACCAAGACTAATAAAACAGGACGGAGGGAGTAA
Organism: Coffea arabica; assembly: GCF_036785885.1. NCBI lineage: Eukaryota > Viridiplantae > Streptophyta > Magnoliopsida > Gentianales > Rubiaceae > Coffea > Coffea arabica. The sequence continues at coordinate 44,927,827 of NC_092329.1, forward strand.
TATTCTTTGTCCAGCAGCTGGGGGCGGGAATTTCTAGTAACGTTTAGTTATGGTGAGCCTGAAGAGTCCATTGGGTATTATTGAAATTAACAAACTTTTCCTTTTGCTAAAAAGAAAGTGCTTCGTTTACAAAAGCATCAACAATAAAAAAGTTAGAATGTTAATTATTCAATAGATGCACGAAGAAAGTACATTTCAAGAGGTAACATGACAGTTGCTTTTGAACATAACAATAATATGTCTCTCAAAGTGTAACATTGTCATAGAACACTCAATTGGCCTAAATCAGCTCTGCAGCATACCCTTACAATCACCTGATAACAAAATCCTTGCAACATCCTCTACTCAGAAGTTGCCAGAAAATACAAAAATTTTCTTCCCCAACAACAGAAACAATTTGGTCAAACGTCTACACCACCTTTCCTTGCAAAAAAGAAAAATCAATTGATCACCATAGGGAGTTTATCCAGCCCTAAGCTCGCATTCAAGGGATTTAGTACACATGAGCAACCTTTATAGTCAATGCCCGCAAAGTTTTCTTTGTTCATAGGTAAAAGCAGATAATCTTTGTCTGCTGTATGCGAGAAGCTACTCTGCAAAAGTGCTTTATAAGTGAACAATTTCATATCATTCAGCAGCCTTCAGCATAAATGCACTGGATATGTTCTTCGATTCCAATAGACACCTACATTCTGGCAAAGGGTTTGAGTAGATGGAAGCCTTTCTCCTGGATTTTTTGACAATGGGCACAGCGGTACCTTTTTTATCAATTTCAGCAAGCATTGATTGCATCTCATTCTTAAAAGCATCCCATCTGCAAGTAGTTTAAAGAAATTGTTGAAATGTATGACGCACAAATCTTTTTTGGTCCAACTAACTAATCATAGTCATATTAAGTTGAAGTATAATCTGTGTATTATATTTCTATATCTAACCAAAATACTGATAGAAATATTAACATCCCTCCAAAATTTGGATGCAAGAGAGATGCTGCATTCTTCTCGTCCTGTTAGATTTTGTAGTTATGACATTTTCTTCAGGCGTTCATTTCACAATGAAATCTCATATCCAGAAAGAAGTAGAATTGCCTGAACACCCAGACGCTCACATCCCTAAATCTACTAATTCCCTCTGATGAGGGTTCTGCATTTTTTTTCAACAGATTGACAATGTCCGAAATCCGAACTCATCATCTGCTAGGTCTTCTCTTTGGCTTTCCATATTTGGAGTTTAAGTCTATTTCTTGAAATTATACGCATTAGTTTTACAGTTCTCGTTCATATCCCTGACATGCTCAACCCCCATCTGATTTTTGCCTTATCTCTGTCTTTCTCCATCTTTCTCACTTCTTCTGGTGGGATTTTTTTTAATTAGACGCACATTGGCAGCCATGCAAGTTCTGATGGTGCTGCTGATTAGGATCAGATTTTTCTTGATACATATGTAATGCATGTTAAGTATTATGAAGTCTCTTTATGTGCTAATAATATCATAGTCTCTGATTTGGAAGATGACCATTCCAGAGTAAGCCCTTGTACACCAAGTTACATTTAAATCAATATATACAGCCAGATTTGTCTCCTATAACCAAGGAATTTTTTGCAGCACCAACCTCATGGTGTCACCACAAGCTTCTTAATCAAAACTTAACATGCAAGGACAGCAAATGAATATATTTGCTTCCATATCTATCTGAAAAAATAAAGGGATTAAAATGAAAAACCACTTCTTTGCTACATTTTGCTTTTCCTGCATGACTTTCTTATAGTTCCTCAATTGACGAGGCTATTATGTCTAACTGATGATGGTCTGAACAAGCACGCTAATGTCCCTTTTAGCAGCTGTTTTCTAGGATATAATTATTGACTCAGCATGAAACAAAAGCAAGCAAAAATAAAGGCTTCAGAGCCAAACTGCCCCCCCCCCCCACCATATTGAAAGTTCTTCCAGCACATGATTGCACTTACATGCAGCAACCTCTTTGCTTTCCTCAATACGTACTAAGGAGTCAACAACCACCTCCATTATCATTAACATCATAAAGTACACACTAGGATCAATGGCATTGCCTAAATCAGAACATTTGGAAGAGAATTTATTTATTTTTTTAATTATGAAATCAGGGTTCTTTCTGTGTATGGATGCTGCTATATGGATCATGTTGAAGATATGTGATTATAGAAAGATTTGCTATTGTAAATATTAGGAAAGATTAGATTTGATTTGTTTTGATTATAGTATCAGATATTAATTAGGTAATAGATTGATTTAGACTAGCATGATTTTAGGATCTAAATTAGGTTACACTTGTGTATATATATATTTGTACATTGTGTAGTCCAGAAATATGAAGAAGAGTATTTTCTCTCCCTTTTTTCTTAGTTTTCATGGTATCAGAGCTTTAGATTCTGTCATCAGTTTGTTTTTTGACGTGACCCTATTGAGTCACTTTTAGTTTTTTCTTGTGTGAATTATAATAGCAGATATGAAAGGTAGTAGTAGAGAGATGAAAACAGTAATTTCTGATGTTATTTCTACAACATCAAAGATTACTGAACACAAATTGAGTGGGAAAAATTTTTTGGATTGGAGTAAAATTATTCGGATATATCTGCACAACATTAATAGAGATGATCATCTTACTGATAACCCACCTGTTGATGGGGAAGTAAAGAAGGTTTGGCTAAGGGTAGATGCAAAATTATTTTTGCAGATTCGAAACTCTATTCATAATGAGATAGTCAGTCTCATCAATTATTGTGAGTTTGTTAAACATCTTATGGATTATTTGGTCTTTTTGTATTCTGGTAAGGGTAATTTAAATCATATATATGATATTTGCAAGGAATTTTACCGTCCAGAAAAACAACAGAGATCCCTTATAGAATATTTTATGGATTTTAAACGTGTATATGAGGAATTGAATTCTCTCCTTTTTAGTACTGATGTAAAAATTCAACAGTTTCAACAGGAACAAATGGCTGTAATGAGTTTTCTTGCAGGATTACCAGTTGAGTTTGATGCTGCTCGAACACAAATTCTCTCTAACCCAGAGATTGTTTCCCTCCATGACACCTTCACACGAGTGTTGAGAACCGAGGGATCTTTGTTTACTTTCAATATTACTAGTACTCTCGTGAGTCGAAGTGAAGTTGGTCGAGGAAATAATGGTATAAACAGTGGCAAAAATGGGACTGGTGGGGTTGTTGGTCATGGACAATACAACTCAAATCAACGAGTCTGTTATCACTGTAAGAAATTAGGTCATATCATACTTACGTGTTGGGATCTCATGGTAGATCTCAACAGCAGCCCCCGTTTGCAAATTTTGCAACCCAGGAAAATAATTATGTGCCTTCTGACAAATTCATACTCATCTCTGCTAATGAGTTTCCCCGTTTTACTGAGTTTCAGGCCTCACAAAAATCTGCTAACCCATCTTCTAGTACCAATCCTCCTTCTATTGATCACTCAGGTAAACCTACTACATGCCTTATGTCATCTTCTAACAAAATGGGTCATCGATTCCGGTGCAACAGATCATATGATCGGTAATAAAGGTATCCTCTCCTCTTTAATCCTAACAAAGATCATTCGAATGTTACTTTGGCTGATGGGTTATGTGCTTCACTTGTGGGTTCTGATGTAGCAATTCCTATGTCATCTATCCCCTTATATTCAATCTTATGTTTACCTAATTTTTCTTTTAATCTACTCTCAGTCAGTAAAATTACAAAAGCTCTCAAGTGCTCTATGTCATTCTTTCCTGAATATAGTGTTTTTCAGGATCTTATTACGGAGAAAATTATTGGTAAAGGACGTGAGTCTAGCGGCCTGTATACACTTGAAACCCCTTCATCGAAAGTGATGAAATCTGTTGCATGTTCCTCTACCTTGACTCCTCTTGAAATTCACTGTCATTTGGATCATCCATCTTTACCCACCTTGAAGAAGTTGTGTCCAAGTTTTCAAAATTTATCCCATTTAGATTGTGAGTCATGCCAATTTGTCAAGCATTATCGTTTGCCCTACTTGCCTAGAGTCAATAAACGGGCTACATCCCCTTTTGAATTAGTGCACTCTGATATTTGGAGCCCTTGTCCAATAGTATCTAAGTCTAACTTTAAGTATTTTATCACTTTTGTGATGACTACTCTTGTGTTACTTAGTTATATTTAATGAGAAGTCGTTTAGATTTATTTAGCATCTTTTGTTCCTTTTGTACTAAAACAAAACACAATTCAATGTGCCTGTCTGCATTTTGCGAAGTGATAATACAAAAGAGTACTTTTCTAAACCCTTTAATTCGTATATGTCAGAAAATGGAATCATTCACCAATCTTTATGTCCTGACACACCACCACAAAATGGTGTTGCTGAAAGGAAAATAGGTACTTATTAGAAGTTGCTAGAGCCCTTTTATTTCATATGAAGGTTCATAAGCAATTTTGGGCAGATGCTGTTTCAACAGCTTGTTTTTTAATTAATCGCATGCCTTCTTCTATGCTTGCTGGTGAGATTCCTTATTTAATTTTGTTTTCAACCCAATCTTTGTTCCCCATTGAACCACATATATTTGGATGTACTTGTTTTGTTCGTGATACTCGTCCTCAGGTGTCTAAATTAGATCCCAAATCTCTCAAGTGTGTGTTTTTGGGTTATTCACGTCTTTAAAAAGGGTATAGATGTTATTCTCCAAGTTTAGATCGTTATTTAGTCTCTGCTGATGTTACATTTTTTAAGACATCCATTTTTTCTTGAGTCTAATGACTATAGTAGTTAGGGGGAGGAAGATGATATTCTAGTCTACACTGTTACAACAACTGTTCCTACCAGGCCACCGATTACTCAAGTGTATTCTCGTCGTTCTCAACATATAGACTCACATCCTTCACCATCTTCTTTGTCTACAGATCCGAGTCTTGATCCACCGCTTCCTCAGTCTCTAGATTCCAGTCTTGATTTGCACTCACTTACCCAGTTTCATCATTTGCTTTATATAACCATTTGTCTCCCTCCTTGCGTTGTTCTACTACTTCTTTAGATTCAATATCTCTTCCTCAATGTTTATCTGAGGCTTTGGAACATCCTGGTTGGCGGATTGCTATGGAGGAAGAAATGATGGCCCTAGATAATAATGGTATCTAGGACTTGGTTCATCTACCAATAGGTAAGAAACCTATTGATTGTAAATGGGTGTTTGCTGTTAAAGTCAATCCTGATCGTTTTGTTGCTCGCCTCAAAGCGCGTCTTGTTGCAAAAGGGTATGCTCAGACATATGGGGTGGATTACTCAGACACGTTTTCTCCAGTAGCAAAACTTACCTCTGTTCGATTGTTTATTTCCCTTGCTGCTACTAATAATTGACCTTTGTATCAGTTAGATGTTAAGAATGCATTCCTTCATGGGAATTTCCAAGAGGAAGTTTATATGGAGCAATCACCTGGATTTGTTGCTCAGGGGGAGTTTGGTAAGGTTTGCAGACTCCGGAAGTCATTATATGGTTTAAAACAGAGTCCTCGTGCTTGGTTTGGGAGATTCAGTGAGGTGGTTCAAGAGTTTGGCATGAAGAAGTGTAATTCTGATCATTCTGTCTTTCATCAACAATCTGAAGTTGGTATTATCCTATTAGTGGTTTATGTTGATGATATTGTTATTACTAGTAGTAACAATGCAGGTATTGCAGCTCTTAAAAATTTTCTTCAATCGCGCTTCCAGACAAAAGATTTGGGTATGTTGAAATACTTTTTAGACATTGAGATTACAAGATCTAAACAAGGTATCTTCTTATGCCACAGGAAGTATGTCCTTGATCTTTTGAAAGCAACAGGAAAGCTAGGTGCTAAGCCATGTAGTGCACCAATAATTCTCAACATGCAACTTACAGCAGATGGTGAGGAGTTATTCTCAGATCCTAAAATGTACCGGAGGTTAGTTGGAAAATTGAATTATCTTACTGTGACTCGTCCGGACATTACATATCCGGTTAGTATTGTGAGTCAATTTATGTTCTTACCAAGAACCACTCATTGGGCAGTTTTAGAGCAAATCTTATGTTATCTTAAACGAGCTCCGGGACGTGGTATACTATATGGTAATCATGGCCATTCTCATGTTGAATGCTTCTCAGATGTGGATTGAACAGGTTCTAAAATTGATCGAAGATCTACAACTGGATATTGTGTCTTCGTTAGAGGTAATTTGGTATTGTGGAAAAGTAAGAAACAAAATATAGTATCTCGCTCTAGTGCAGAGTCTGAATACCGGTCTATGGCACAATCCACTTGTGAGCTTATATGGATACACCAATTATTGTGTGAGGTGGGAATCAATAATTCACTTCCAATGAAGTTATGGTGTGACAATCAAGCTGCACTTCATATAGCATCAAATCCAGTTTTTCATGAGAGAACAAAGCATATCGAAATTGATTGCCACTTTGTTCATGAAAAAATTCAGCTAAACTTGATCTCAACCAATCATGTGAGAACTGGAGAGCAGTTAGCTGATATTTTCACTAAATCTCTAAATAATCCGAGAATTGATTATATTTGTGGCAAGATGGACATGATTAACATCTATGCTCCATCTTGAGGGGGAGTGTTGAAGATATGTGATTATAGAAAGATTTGCTATTGTAAATATTATGAAAGATTAGATTTAATTTGTTTTGATTATAGTATCAGATATTAATTAGGTAATAGATTGATTTAGGCTAGCATGATTTTAGAATCTAAATTAGGTTATACTTGTGTATATATATGTTTGTACATTGTGTAGTCCAGAGATATGAAAAAGAGTATTTTCTCTCCCTTTTTTTCTTAGTTTTCAGATCAAAAACCTGAACTGATAATGTTAAAAAATTGAATTCTACAACTTGTCCAACAAAACAAACTTCACCAGATCACCTAAAGATACAGTTCTTTTAGGGAGTGAATAATATGTCAAACCACATTTTGACTTTGGGGTTCAGTACTGTTTGGTGTTGTTGTTGGATGATCAGTCCAGTAATTACACAACACTTGCTGATTAATCTAAAATGTAGATGCTGATTGGTTTAGTTGAATCCTGACACCTAGATTGCAGTGATTTCTGCTATCGGTAGTAAATAAGGTCAAAACGATTTGGAGTTCGTGATTGGAATGATTCTGAATTTTAAAAAATGCTTTTAATAGGGAATAGCACAGTCGGATGCCCCAGAATTGCCCAGCATCCGGAAAGCATTTCTGCTGAGTATATGTGTGAGGGACATTCACTCACATCAATTCAAGAATCTTAGCATCATTTGGGAGCAAGTACCTCTGAAAATAAGTATATTTCAAGAAAATTAAGCTAGTTTTCAGTTTTCTAATAAAGCCTTGTATTCAACCCAAAAAAAGATTAAAGGAAAAAAGAGTTGCACCTGAAGCATTTTATACGTTAGTAGAATCTGTAGCTTAACTCCCAAATTCAACTAAAAGTTCTACTAAAATACAACAGCAACTCAAGAACTTTATAGATTTGATTCCCTTTAAAGTTACCTGACAGGTATTGCTCTAACTGAATATAAACATACTGTGTAGACTTGTAAAAGACAGAACTAGCAACCTGTTCTCTCCCTTTAGTTCTAAGTGATCCATTTTCAGTAAGATCCAAGGAAATATACTAAATCAACTTCTGGTCTACATGTATCAATAGTGCATCATGTCCTCAACGTTCAAATAAAAAGTCATAAAGTTTTCAAACAGGCAAAGAGTGAAACTTTTTAGAAATTGTAAACAAAAGTAGCTAGTTAACAGAAAAATGGTAAAACACACAGAGAATGGAGAAGTAAACAAAACAGAATGGGAGAACAGATATCACCTTATGCTTGTGTTGTGCAGTAAAAGCGCAAGCTTGGGCTTATTGGGTTTGATGGTTTTAGCATGGCCATTATAGAGGAACCTCCTATGACCCATCAGAAAATGCGGGAAGTTTCCACCTTGAGTGCTGACAAATACTTCACTAAACAAGCATACAGCATAGTCCAATGCAGCTAACCTTGAAGAGTATCCCTTGGATGGGATATGAAGGGTAAAAGAGTCAATCAAATTTCATGTATCCTAGTCCTTTGATTAACAAATAATCAAGAAGCTAGCGCAGACAGTTTTGTTGGTTTTTCTTTTAACATACTATGCTCTGACCAATACATAAATCTGCTTGAGCAGTTAGATTAGTAATAATATCAGCCCACATACTTTGGAAAACTGAAACACTGATTAACTTAAGTCTACTCAGGTGCTTTTCTTCAGGCAGCAGAAACAAATAAAAATATTTCTTTTAGGCCATTGTCTAGAAGAACAAGATCCAAGGTACATCATTAAGAAATGAAAAGAATGATCACAAAATCTATAAGAACACTAAAATGCCAAATTGGCTTCTAATTTGCTAGATGGACGAGATCTTTCAGCAATGAAACTGACTACCAGTGCAATTAAGTGCACTTATGGAAGTTTTAAGAGCTCAAAATTTAATGTACCAGTTTCTGTCGGAGAATTTAGTAGCCTAATGGAATCTGATCTTTTCAAAGCATAGTAAAGAAGATACAAAATAAGGGCACATCTAAACAAATACCAGTTGAATAGGTAGGCCATTGAAGTGGCTACCATCTCATGAAAGAGCACAGACTACCATTTTGTTGCCTCGCTCAGAATACTGATGCTCTTTAGACAAGTTCATTTTAAATCTTCATATTTTAGTAAGTTTCAGGGTTACTACACCCTTGCACAGAAAATAGTTCTCATACAGAAATTGGCTATTATGCAGAAACTGAATATCATCCTTTTTGCAGAGTTCACAATGAATTATAAATCATCTGAAAGAGCTAATATCACAAATTGGTATACCAAATACTTCATAATGGAAATGTAAACTCAGTAGGTGCATTATATCTCTACCTGAAACTCAGCAAGCTCGTCTTCTGTTGCAAGCAAGTTCTTCGTCTGTAATAGGGGGAACATCTTGAGAAGAGGCATTAAATTTCTATCTGCCTGGTGAATTTTTCCTGAAGCCAAATAAATAGGCGTGTCATTGGCAAATCCCATACCTCTAAGCATCATCCCAACCTATCCTGACAAAGAAAAGAAATGAATAGAAGGATTGAGTAATTTACATGCAACAGTTGAGAATTTCATGCAATTATAGTATAAAACATCAACGAATCGTAGTTGCAAGAAAAATCAAAGATGAATATGCACCATCAATTAGAAATTGTTCTGATTCTAGTTTACATTTGTGCATTGAAAAATGAATATATCCACGAGATAAGCACAAGTCATAGCGTCCACTGATGGAGAATACATGACTAAATGTCAATATCATGATGGTAATGGTGATATTGGAGATGATAAAAATGATAATGATACAAGGGCCTGGAAAGGTGTCACTTTCTTATTCTTTTTCCATTCCAGTTTTCAGAAGAATATAGCAGTCAGTATCTTGTATTACCAGTATGTATAGATCAGAACAACTTCACAAAGCTGCCATTTCATTCACCTCCCTCAGAACATATAATACATACATACATACATACATACATATATATATATATATTATATCAATTGCCCAAGACACTGCACCAGTTTCTGACTGTTAAAGTGACATGAAAATCCATTCACATAGACTGACATGATATTTAGCACATTTGTTACTGAAAATGTATAAATATGATAGCTTCCGTTCACATTTACTTGCGTCATATTTAACACAACATTTGTTACTGCAAACATACAAATCCACAGAAACATCTGAACAATCTGAAAAGGAAAAACACATAGAAACAGCATTTGGTTCAGAACGTAGACATGTTTGTGGATTAAGCAAATGCCTCAAGGAATGCACATGAAATATTTAATTAAAGAATTTCTTCAGTTTGGAGCCTTATTCAGCCCAATGCACGAGTCATGCATGAGAGCAATGCTTTCTATACTCTGATATCACATGAACATGCAATTAGTGGAAGCATGCAACTGGGCAATCTTCTAGACCCTCAATGGTAGAATTGAATTTAGTTTTCACATCAGTACCAACAGTTCCATTGTCAATAAAAAAGAAAAGGCAATGAATAAATTATGTTATTTTAGCCTAAGGATACCAAGAGAGGAGGTTATATTAACAAGGCTAACTCCAGGGCTTTTAGACATATTTGTTTGGCCAATATTTACCATCTTTGCTTAGCTCAAATTTTCCTGTACACAATATACACATTGATTTTATAATTTACGAACTAACCTCCAAAGGAGTCATAGGACACCTTCCATTAATGCGATTAAGACCAGGTGAAATCACATGACCGCTGCTCTTGAATTTCTTACCCCACCCCTTCTCTCGTATTGCATCCATATCAAATTTTTCAGACCTTCCACCATCATATAAACAACAAGAGAAGGCCACCATGTCCTGTACTTCAAAGATAGATAACTTAGATTATCAAGAAATTGAGTCAACTAAATTGAAATGGAACACCTGAATATTAGCTCATAAAAGCATTACAATGCAGAAAACAGGATTCAAATTTAGAAGCAGGCAGGTATACCTCCTCAAAGCGGAGATGAATTGAAACATACTTCCCACCATAGGAAGAGCTTTTCTCTGTCACTCTATTGACTAATTTTTGTGCAAGATTCGATATGGCAGAAGAGAATCTGAGAGCTTTATAATTGGTCAAACATCTTAAAAACTGAATATGAGGTGGAACATTCATTGACAGCCTGTTTGCAAATGGAGATATGCGGACAACCCTGTGTTAAAGAGATGCAATATCAGCAATCCTTTTATTCTGGGGCCCTGGGGGGGGGCAAGGGTAGTTTGAAGTTTAACCAAGTACATTAGTTAAACAGTTTCTTGTGCTTTTCCAGTTCCCTCAAGTTCAAACCTGTATTGTATGACATGCCAAAACGATTTTTCAGGACAGGAAAAGGTAATCATATTAAAATGATAACCCAATCATAGAGGAATTTTTTTTTTTTTGGTGAGGAACACTCCAAATCTCATCTTCAAGAAAAAACATGCAACAACATCATGTACAACCATACAGCACAAATCCCTATGCAAGAAACTAACACCACATCACTTTGACACGAACATCCCTACAAAACAATGATAGCATTGGACAAGGCAAAACAGAAAAGACAATATAACATTTTGTAGGTCTAATTTATTTGTTTGTATAACATACTGATTAGAAGAAGTAGATCATGAGAATTGATGTTTGACAAAGAACAAGATTCAGAATTCTAGGTGCTCCATAGAATCCTTAGTAGCAACATTCATGGGCAAATTTATCCTGGCAAAGCTGCTCAATGGGAAGCATCTGTAAGACACACAAAATTAGAATTATTTTCATTGGAAACAATTTCTACTAAGTATCGAAACAGGACTTCTCCAACAAACTAAACAATAACTCTTGACAGACAAGCAGGAATGTGCTTTGAGGGCATTGACCTAATAATTCTGGTTCAGCAGAAGCTAGAGATTTTCCATAGATCATGCCATTCTTTGCTAGAGCAAACAGATCATAGTGATTGATGGGAAAGACAACAAGTGAATATTTTTACTTAGAGCACATGAAGCCACAATCGAGAGCATCAGTTAGGAGTTTGTTAAATAACCTTAGCAGTTTGAACATCTCATGCAGTTAATAGAAAAATTTAAACATACTTTCCTGCATTATATTCATTATACAGGTTAATTTACATTTCAGCCTGATATTGGGAGTACAAGGGAGAAACTGAAAGCAATGTGTCAGAGAAAGCAAGGCTTTAGAGATTTCTCAAGAAAATTGTTGTGATACTCTACTATAAAAGTACTGGACTATAAAGTCATGATCAGAATGAACCTCTGGTTGAGCAAGACTGGGTAAACTTCTCCTAAGTAGTAACTGGCAGGAGCCCAAGCTTGGACACGAATATTTGGTATACTGCTGATGTTAAAATCATATGTTTTCATTATTTCTTCAGGTAGCTCCCGGACTACTGTTACAAAATCTTTCAGGGTAAATATGAAATGTTCTTCATCATAAATATCTGCAAATTCACTGCACATTCCAAAAAGAAACCATTAGTGGGAAAGGAATCTATTTTGTTTTCAGCAACAAAGGAAGCATTCAGAGACAGAAGAGAAGTTGAAGAGAAAATGAGGTGCAAAGTGAATACATTAGACTTCTTTCTCCATCCAGCCAAAAAATAGATTTTTTTGTACATCTTTTTACGTTACTGGGTAAGACAGTATATATGATGTTTGTCACTAAGTGGAACCTTCACGAAGTGAAAATCAAATAAAAACACAACTGCGTTGTTGATTTAGTTTTAATCCAAATTCACAACAAGAAATAATATTCTACTAAAGCATAATTGAGTTACCTTGAATCTTGCCAAACACTATGAAATTCGAGGCGTGGAATAACTAGAGTTGCTCCCAAAAGCCCAGCCAAGGCCACTGCACTGCATATCTGCAGGTTTAGCTATTACTGTAACCTATAGCTTCACTCAACTAATATCTAGTAAAATGAATAATTTAATCATAAGTTTTTAACAAGGATGACAATGTACATAAAACTCGATTTGTCCGATGAAACTGAAATTGCAAATGCATTATAGTTTACAAAAGATTTTGGCTCTATATCTGAATTTACAATAAAACAACAACAAATTTCCAGAACCCAAGGGTCATTTGGAGGAACTTTTGGTTAAAGTCTTATCCATTTGAGCTAGTAGCCTTTCAAGCCCAGAATGTGAAATCAAAAATCCAAAAACTCCTCATATTGTTTCATCTTGTCAAGATATGTACTCACAGGTCAAAAGTTATTGGAAAAAGTAATCAATTAAGGCAGATTTAAAGGATCCTCTTGGCAATGGCCTTATCACAAGGAGGAAAATAAACAAATGAAAAGGACCAGAACTAAGTCAGGAACAGGCCTTTTCTAGGAGAATACAAATCTATTATCTAGAGTCCATTAAACTTAACTAATGTTTACAAGGAGGTTCTTTTAAGGTTAGATAATTTAAATTACACAAATGAATTGCAAACTGGCAGGAAAGTTTGAACCAAGACTAAATTTTGCTTATAGATTACATAAGCTTTTATGTAAAAACAGTACATTAACAACTAAGACAAAAGGTTACAAGCTCAGTGTAAAACATTGCATCATCAAGAGAACTTACAACCAAAAAAGCTTTGTTTGGATGGGACATTATTTGCAAAAAACAATTTTTTATTACATCATGAATCACCTTGTAATCCTCCCAACCGCCATTTCATCTCACAAACATCAAATCACAAAAAGTGGTACAGTGTTACTTTAAAAAAATTTTCCAAGTAATCTTCTATCTAAACTCAATTGTTGTTAGCACACTATACATGCCAATACTTATTGACTTTTTTATAGTCTCTCTTGTTTCCATGAACAAATTAGCAAGAAGGAAAATTTCCTTCTAGAAGTTAAAAGCTGAAGCCCAGTTTTATGCATTCTGATAGAAAACTTAGAGCATAGGTCTAATAACATCTTACTTATTTATGGGCTATATATATCTCAGTAAAATTTTACATGATTAGAACTTCCACTTGTGACTTATTGTTTTAACATGTATAGTCCACTCTATTTGTTTTAGCAAAATGACCAAAAAATGCCTTATTACACCACATATGCCAATCAGTTGAACTAATCAGAAAGAGCAAAGGACAGAAAGACAGAGGCAAAGGTCCACATACTTTAACATAAACATGATAGAATGTCATTGGTTGTGTGTCATTGTGTAACTCCTGCAGTTTTGATATGAGAACAATGTGGTATCAATTAATGCTAAGTATAATCTGCAAATATGTCTCTCAATTCTCTGAATCACTATAATGCCTACAGCTCAATCATCATTCTACCACTTCATCAGGTAAATAGATCAAATATATGTATCTGAATTTCCTTAAATAGGTGTCCAGCATCAAACTCATGTACTGGTTCCAAAAGTTGATAATACCACTGATAAGCATCCAAAATCTGAATTACATCATAATAACCTAAAGCTGTAAAAGATGAATTGTCATCAGCCTGCTCCCTTATTTATAGTTCTTGCATTAATTGGTCTGTGATTATGTCTAGCTATATTTCAGAAGCTCAGGTTACCATGATGCTAAGCGTATTTACTTGCAGTTCTTATTTGCTGCCAATGGCTTTCTTTGCTAGTTAGGATAGAAGAGCATGGCCATTCAGATTTGCATTAAAGGTTCTTCAAAATAAGGAGGGGGAAACCTTGATCCACATATAAAACTTAAAAGATTAGACCTTCAAATTAGTTGCAAGTTGTTTATCCTATGATCAATACTGCAACCTAACAGAAACAAATACCATCTATATACAGTACTTAGCAACTGGACACATAGTATATATCATTGGCTTAGCAGATAATTGATACAGTGAGTAACACTTAGATAAACAACCACTTTTTTTCAAAAATTGGCTACCAGGTACAAGTCATTTTTTTACTGTCTAAAAAACTGGTATGCCCAGTCTAACACAGGAACAAGTCACTCTATGCATCTATGAGCTGAATGTGTTTTGTCGGAATGGAAATTCTTCTATCTTGCTCTCTCTCTCTCGTGTCCTACAGCAAGCAAACCTTTGCCGTGTTTTGTTGAAATGGAAATTCATCTATCATCCATATTAATTTTCTTTCTCCAAGTGGCAGTCAAACACAGTATCTTTGCTGTGTTCTTCAGCAGAATGATTGGAGCTCTATTGCACATAAGAATACTTCTGTTTTGATTTTAATTCATCCAAAAGCAGAGATGGAACTAGAATTTTAATTTGGCCCCGCCCCGCGGGGGGGGGGGGGGTTTGGTCGAATATTAAATACAGAGCAATACAACGCTATCCCATTTTTGGTCAACATATTTTGATTAACTTGTTTAGTTTCTGAAAATAAAACATTAAAAGAGATGGTAAGACAAAATTGTAAGAGGCATAAGAATCATAATTTCAACGTAAAGATGATATGTAGGAACAGTAAACCATCTAGTGTTTTATCTTTTAAGAACTCTAAACCTATCTCTTCAGTAGGTAAAAGAAGCACACTGTATTTGCTACTCTGCCAACCAGGTTTGGGACCCGTACGAATTGGAATAGTTGTGTGACACATTTTATACCTTTCATCCCAAAATATTGTGTATATTCGGTCTCTTTAGATCCAAGAAGGGAAATGTGAGTACGTTTTAATGTATCATATGTACAACTAACACTTGCATTATATATGCATTTTTACCAACACTTACGAAATTTTTCAGAAGACTTACCATATTTATTGTCAATATTATTTTTTCATCATTAACTATTTACAAATCCCACATTCCTTATCCTACTCTTAACCTTAATCTCATAGAGTATTTGTTAATTGAAAAGCCATGCAATTGTAGACGCAATGAGGGCAATGGATACACATGAAAAAATTTTTGATGGGGCAAGAACAATAAGATAGTGAATTCCTGGTTATTCCCTATGTTTTAACACACCATACACGATGGTTTCGAATAGTCTTTAGCTAAAATCTTTGTAGGGGACAATTTAAAGCTTTTCCACAGCAAGCACTGATTGTGAGATGAGTTTCAACCATTTCTTCTTTATTTATGAACAAATTGAAGACCTAACTGCAGTGAAAGCAACACTAGTTTTCCTCCAACTTTATCTTATCCTTGAACAGAGTACACTTACCGATGATCGCTGCTGATTAAGACCACCATTAGCCTCAATAATCAAATACCGGTCCAGTGTTAGAGATTCTGAAATCAAAAGTTAACTCTTTAATTCATCTACAGCTGTTTATGCAATTATTTGCAGAACATTTTTTTTTCCCCTTCTCTATCATTTTTCTTTGTTAAGTAGGTTTCAGTTTCCACGACTTTTATGCATGGCCATTATTATGGGTTCTACCACTGCATTAAAAATACCAAGTAACTTGACAAAATCAATACCAGTTCCTTGGCGAGCAGTTCCATTTGGACAGGATTTCTGCTCTTTCAATTTCCTTCTGTATCTCCAAATAGAAGACAACTGTGGCAACAAGACAAATAAAAGTTAGTAATTGCCATCCATCGGTGCATATGAATCACAAAACAATAAACACAAGAACTTTCATCTCTCAACTTTATTTCTTGTCCCAAAATCAAATGTCATTTGCACTTGTACGTAGAATTTATGACCATGAAAACGTCTCATGTAACATTAATTTGGTCAATTATTTCAAAGTTATATTTTTGTAGAATTGGATAAAAAAATTCATTATCCCATGCAGAATGGAAAATTTTATTTCATTAGCGGTAATATCATCAATCTTAGGGTCTGTTTGGTTGGAAGTAAAATGTTTTCTTTGGGAAAAATATTTTCCGTGGAAGTAATTTTCCATGAAAATCATTTCCCTTTCATCATTTTCAGGTGTTTGGTTAGTTTATTGAAAATATTTTCTTACTTCATTTTTCTGGTGTTTGTTTAACTTTTGAAATATTTTCACTTTTATCTCTATCTTTACTTTCTACACATTTTAACTACATACTTCTTCCCATGCAAAATAAGAAAATTTATCTCATTGTTTAACTTTAAAAAATCTTGGAGAAATGTATATATGAATAAAAAATATCTCCTTAAGCAATAAACAAATTGCTGGCCATTTAGTGTTAAATATCAATCACATGCAATGCTTATTGTGACATATATCTTGCACTCTTACTGCTGAAAGTTTCTCTAGAAAAGAATGTCCCTATTATACATAATTAATTACTAGTATAGGATGAGTAGGATGAGGTTTTTTTTATTTTGAATATACTAGGGGGAGGGTTGGGTTGGGTTGGGTTGGGTGGTACGGGGGAGGGAATGTAAGGAAGAGGTCTTGGGTTTGAGTCTTCCTGTTTATACAAAAAAAAAAAGAACATACTACAAGATGATTTCAGTACGTTTGGAACATACTACAGGCAAGATGCATGCATTTCGGAAAATAACTTCAGTAAGTTTGGAAGGGAAGTTGTTTTTCATAAGATGAGTGAAAATATTTTACATAGGAAAATGTTTTCAGTAACTTTTGTGCAACCAAACACGAAAAATTAGGGAAATATTTTTCTGAAAAACATTTTCACCCGAAACAAACGGACCCTTAGTATAAAGGGTTATATTTATGAGACCTACCCTCACAAAACTATCACTTATTTTTGCACCAAATTTAAGTTAGCCTTAAATCATTGTCACTAAGCTAACCAATTATCTCATGGAAAACAAATCGAGATACAATTTATTTAGAATAGTTTAAAGACCCACAAAAATTTAACTTATAATTTCTCATCATTGGAGTACATATCATAATTTGTCAATCAATCAAATGAGACCTTGCACTACAAACATTTTAAGGGGATCATCAATTAGGATTCGGTGGTTAATTGCTATGTTAGCCAAGAAGGGATCGTCCCTAAAGCTATTACCCAAGTTTTATTCAATGAAAAAAAATTCAAAAACAAAAAAAGGCTTAAACTTTTACCAAATTCTCGTTAAAAAAAGAATACAAAAATACAAAAAAAAAAACAGATGTAAATTGAAAGAAAATTAAGAATTTAATGAACTAAAATAGATTAAGGTTGCGTTTGATAAAATTGAACTTGAAAACTAATATTTGAAGATTGAATCTATTAAGGAACTGAATTATTAAGTATTAAAATCTTAACATTTGAGCATATTTTGTATTAAGTGATAAGTGAATTGATTATTACTTATTTTTTGGAATAAGTTTTGCCTACAAAATTAAGTGTCAAGTAATTAATTTAGATGTTCTATATTTTATTATGAAACGCACCTGAATATGTTAAAATCTGAAACCATTAATTTGAAGTGTTGAATTGGGTTATCAAGATCCAAGTTTGAAAATATTAGTTTTAAAGAACCAAATCAAATAGTATAAGGGACTAGATAGACAAATTTGAAATTATCAAAGAACCAAATTGTGTATTATCAAAATGTTGATAGATTTTCTACATAATTAACTTAAAACCTAATGCATGTATCCCAGATGGTGGGAGATTCAATTTTTTGACAAACTAACCAGGACTGTGCAGAAATCAATTTAATTCTAATTGTCTCTCCCATAATTCTTCATTCCCAGCCCTCACATTCCAAATTTTGGAAAGCTTAAAAACAAAGAAAGATTTACTCCACTTGCACCCCTGCTATATAGAATCTCTTACATTGCACCTTGAACTTATATTTTGGAAATTTTACACTACTACTATCACATTACACTTAGAAATTAGAATCTTATTTCATGCACTTTGCCACTTAAATGTGGCAATTCATCCAAAAATTGCAATAACTTCAATCACTTTTAATCACAGTATATAAGTACTATACACCAAGCCACTATTTCTTCTAAGTGACAAAAAGGGCACCCAAAAAATGAGCCATTTGCATTTGTTAATATGAACTGATGGGTTGTCGTTTGAGACTAATTCAAAAGTTTAGGGTGCAAATTGCAAAGTTTCCAAACTTTAAGTTAAGAGTGCAAAGTTGAAATTACATAACAGTACAAGGGTACAATGTAAATTAGCACTCAAAAGAAAGGTCTAGCTTTAAAATGTAATAAATTGGCAATGGTGAGACACGAGCCTAAATTTATTGGTGCCTAGCTGTATGGAGCCCATTTCATAAACATAGAAGGCCAAACAACCACTTACCAATTCATAGTTTTTTTTTAAATTATTTTTTCCATAAAATTCAGGGCAATGTCGATCAATGGGAGATAAATTTTCCCATCTCGGCCTTTGAATTTTCTTTCATCTCAAATTGATCATCCAATTTTCATAATTGTTCATGTTTTACCATTCCGTACATTGAAATTGGCATCAACTTTAAGGGCACATTGTCAACGTGACATATACAAATTCATCACTTATCAAGATGCATCGTTTCTATACTAAAAATGGGTATTTTGATGAAATGAACAACAAAAATTCAACCTAAATTAATTTAGCTTAGATAACCGATGGAATTTTATGAGCACTTATGACTGTTGGACGACCAATTGAGACAAAAAAATAAAAATAAAAAATTGAGTGATCAAAATGAACTTTCTTGAAAGTTCAATTGCCACTAGCACATCAGTTTGCCCAAATATTTACTATATCACCATTATTGATAGATTTGTACCATGAAGACAAAGGTAATTCAAAAACATATTTTTAAATTTTTTGGAAACAAAATTCTTAACAGTTATGCCACCCAAATAGAGCCCATCTTTATTTTAAAAATTTTAAAAATCATACAAAAGAAAAACTGAAAAGCAGAAAATGCAAATCAAATGCTAAGCATATACATAGATACATAATGACACAGCTCAATGCTGAGGAGGCCTTCGTATAATGATTAGCGTTAAAACATCTAAGCATTAGAGGTCTGGTTCAAATCCATCTTTTCATTTCCGTTTCTTGAATCCCATCCTTGCGTGCTAGAAAAATTAAAAAAAAAAAAAAAAAAAGAGAGAGAGAGAGAGAGGGAGAAAAAGAGATAATGACACAAACCCCAACGGAAGAAGAATTATCGGAGTGAATGTCGGGCCAAAGCTTCTCAAACACCTCATGACTGCGGTAGACCGAGCCAGGTGGTGGGGCCGGGCGTAGAATAGCAAGCAAGGGGCCCACTGTAAATGTGATCACACCCGAAAAGTAGAGAGTGAGTGGCAGCACCAGTAGGCATCGCAAGAGGAGGCTTCTCCGGCGGAATACTCCGGCCAAGGAGACAGTAGCACTCTTTCCTCGCCGGCGGTGGAAATGAGCAGCCTTGTGGCGACAATGTTGGTGGCTGTGGCACCCTGACGAGGTGGTGGTGGGTGTGGGATGTGGTGATGAAGTTGAGGGATTGGCATTGGTTGTTGAAGCATTATTAGCGTCTGATGCCATGCAATACAAACAGTACAAGAGAAAGAATAAACAACTCCTCTGATTCGTTCTTTCTTACTTTGTACTGTTTTCTGCAGGAGATTTTCTTGATTTGTTGAAAGAAAACGGAGGGAAGCTGAGTACTGTGGGGAAGAGAGGGAGGGAGAGTGGGAGACAGAATTGAATGCCAGAATTTAGAGTAGGATTTGGAGGGCTACAGTGGCAGATATTTTCTTGCAGAAAAGCTGTGTGAATTAATGTCTACTGACCGAGTAGAGAAGGGCAGCATGATATGTTTGGAGGGCATTGGTGGACACTCAATAGACACTAGACAGTACGTCCCAATAGCAGTAGTGGAAGTAGAATATATTAGTTTTTTTTTTTTTTTTTGTCAATCGTCAACCCTATTTCTAATCCTACTCTATTTTAATCTAATTACGAGATCCAACTGGGCCTATGGAGGGACCGATGGAGACAAAACTACCACTGAACCAGACGGGTGCACCACGCACTCATCTGAATTTTTTTTTAAGAACCACAACTGTGGCAACTTGGTGGGAGGCAAGGTTCCCAAGGTTCGAACCCTTGCCTCCCACCCCTCCAAAGCCTTAAAGGGTTGGTGGTGGCCATCGGTCTAAGGCTGATGGTTGAAGTAGAATATATTAGTACGTGACTTCTGAGGTATGGATTTGTTTGGTAGTGTATTATTTGAAATATTATTTGGAATAATTACTGTAACACTTTTTATGATGTGATGTATGTGAGATAAAAAGGTGATTGGTAATATAAAAAGGTGGATTGAGAAATATGTTTATAATGCAAGCGAAATATTATTTGGGATAAAAGCACTATCCAAAAGCACTTTTATGATGGGGAATATAAAAGCACTTTTGAGTATAAGACAATCTATGGGATTGGCTAGATACGGTTAAGTTTGGTACAGTTGTGTGTGGTTGATATATTTAGGACTGAAAAATATGTCAAACACTATTTGATACTCAAATCGAAGTTGATTTAGTAAGAATCTGTTTGATCTTGATTTATCAACTAATTAAGGTAAGGATGAACAATGTTTTATGTTCGATAATATTCAAACCGAATAAAAGTGCATTCAAATTTGCTTTGGCAAATAAACAAGTTAAATTTGAACAAAATTTCAAACTCATTAAAATAACTAGACAAGGCTAAACATCAAGGTGTTTAACTTAATTAGATTCGTTTACGCCCCTAGATATATTTCTTTTACATGTTAATGTACACTTACAGATCAAGTAAAATTTACAGATTGAATTAGTGCATTTCGGCAAAACTTACGTGTAAAATAAAGTTTTGTGATGGTACACTAAATTATGTAATAAATAGAATAATCATAAACTACATCAAAATCAAGATGGCACCCGCCTCTACTCCAACATTTTAGATGGATATAACTCATTTTAATTCAGTTGCTAAAGACAAATTATTTTCTCTAAAAAGATCGTGTGTTTAAATCCTACTTCCAAATTGACAACTATATTATAGGTAATCTTATAAGCGAATTGTGGTACCGGTATACTTGACCACGATTCAAGTTTAAACTAAAACCAAATTGAAATTGGATTGTTAGTTGTTAAACCATAATGGAAACTGATTTTAGAGAACTACGATAGGAACCAGAACTGTTACTAAAGGTTATGATTCATAATTATGAAAAATTTGACTTGAAATTGGTGGTTTTGAAACGAAAAAGGTTTTGAAACGAAAAATTGGTGGTTTTGAAATGGAATCATCTATTTTAAGAATATGTGTATGTGTGCTTGTATATATTATATGTATGTATGTATATATGCATGTACCAATTTAATGTGAAAATTGAGACATTTTTCCTATTCCATTTCAATTCCAATAAGAAAATTATTTATCTTTTATTTTGTTTAAAATGTTCAATAGATATGAGGTACATTCTCGCCAAATTTGTATCATTTTTTCTAGTCAAATAATAATAAATTAAAGCTGTTATTTTTTTTTCTAAATTTATGTTCTTTAATTCTTCTTGTTCTAAATTTATTGTCACATTCTTTTATATTTAATTTAAAAATAACTGGAATCATAACTAGGGGGTGCTTGTTTCACATATTGGAATCGGAAATGAAAATGGAATCATAGACTCTTATTTTGGAATTAAACTTTTCATTCCAATATCTAGTTTGATTCATACATTGGAATTAGCATCATTCCAATTTATGATACTTGGTTTGATGAGTGTTTCGGAATTAAATACAATTAAATTTCAAATTTACCCATGATATAACAATTCTTATAAAACAAAGGGATAATTGCAGAAACTGGTAGGTTTTGTATTTAACAAAAATATGAGATTTTGAAGTTTGAGGAAGGGATATTTGAAGTTTAACGACCGTTATACAACTTTCAAAACAAACAAATTCATTCTAAATTTTTTTTGGGATAATTTCATAAACCAAATCGCAGTCACTTTCACAAAAGTCATATTTTCTCATAAAAAACCAGTTTTTTATGGCTTTCCTCCATTATAAGAACAGAGTACCCATTTTTCCATAAATAAATTTATTTATAGGATAAAACCAAAATAATCCCGTTTTTCAATGAAACACTAGCTCTTTATGGTTTTCCTCCATCATAAGAACAGAGTACCCATTTTTCCATAAACAAATTTATTTATCAGATGAAATAAAAATAAATCCGTTCTCTAATAAAACAGCAGTTCTTTATGGCTTTAGAATGACGGGTTACAATGTCGCTGTCTCTATCACCATCAACTTTTGACTTCCTACTTCTTCCATCCCACCCAACACCAGGACGAAATACCATTATTTGCAGTATCTACAATAGAAGTAAAAAACAGTCCGATATTCTCATACCCACTGCATAGCCTATTCGTGAAAGTGACAAAGTTTCTCAAGAATCGTAGATTCACTTCAAGGGCTGAGATTTGTTCCTTCAAAGACAGAATCAAATTGTTTTCAAACTTAAGCAGATCCTTTAGATTTACCAGAACACAATCAAAAAATTCCACCAGAACTTCACCACTCATGGTATTGTTTGGTTCTAAGGAATGTTTTGCCCATCAATAAAATCTTCTCCAATTTCCACCTTGGACGCTTCAACCTTTTCAAGCAAATCATCTACTACATGGTCTAATTTCTCGTTTAGGCTCTCAGATCTTGGAAAGCTGTTGCTACTATTTGTGAACCTGAACTTGGGACTTTGAAATGAGAAAGAAGATGTCCGATGAAGGTGATGGGCGACGATTGATTGAAGAAGAAGAGGTAGGAAAACTAATGAAGAAGAAGACTTTGGTTTTGTGCGGCGTGTGATGGAGAGAAAGAGATAGTAGATCCGTCATAAATATTGTCTGAGGGAATGAGTTGAGGATTTTGTCCAAAACCTCCCAATTTGCTCGGGAATGATTTTTTAGAAATGATTCCAAAAATGGCATTCTAATAGGTTTAACCCAAACAATAAATAAGGGGTTTATTCCATTCTGTGATTTTCAAACCCTTTAACCAAGCAGCCCCTGAAATAATTGGAATCGAATCATAGCTTAAATCGATACCAGATGTTCCAGAACTATAACCATAGCCATCCCTATAAAGGTCCATTCTAGTTCCACCTTCTAAAGAAAACAAAACCCGCGATTCCTAATCCCAAACCATCTTGTACCATTACCACTCTAGGAAATAGACACATTCCAAGCCGCTCAAACTTTTGTTTATCACAAAAAGGAAATAAAGTTTTGACATATAGGTTATATGATTTACTTAAAATTCACATTTACCTTTTACAATATACTAGCATGACCAAGCATATAATAACAAGTTTCACATATTATTATTAAAAACTATTACGTGAATTTTATTTTCTTACTATAAAAAGGAAAAGACTACTATTTCAAGCATGTGTAGATGATTTATTATTTTGTGAATAATTTTAGTAGAAATATGCATTTAAGTCCTGTGTGAAACTATTGAAAATTGAATGGATGAAGGATAATGAATTTGAATTAGAGTCTGTAAAACCAGTACATGGAAAAGGAGCTAAAACTAGGAGAAATCATAAAATTTGAGACTCATTTGCATCAGATGGATTGAGAATTAATGAAGTGACCAACCAATAGAATTTTTTCCCTAAAATGCGACATAATTACCATTCTTTATTAGCTTAAAACATTAAAAGCAATTTTTTAAAATATGCAAAAAGAAATAAACTATTATATGTCCTAACATATAAGCGAAAGCATGCCGTTTCTTTCGCATTTCCAATAAAATCATTCAGTATTACCCTTAATAAAACCCCCTACTAAGCAACAAAAATTTAATTATTCTAAATAAAATTTCTTAGTATCACAATATTGACAATTTGGTACCTAAAGTAATTCATCTTCAAATTCACTTATGGGTGATGAAAATTGTATCCCTTCTGAATGGGCTTGGCAAATAAAAGTAATAAAAAAAAGGTGTAACATAGTTTTCCTAAATGTCACCAATTTATAATTTAGATCACAAGTTTGAAGAAACTAATGTTTCACCTTGCTTTCTAACATGACCACGGTTCATTCACCTAATTACATCGTTCACGGGAATAACTCCTACTTTTTTTTTTTTTAACCTTTCATCCCTTCTTACACCGTTTCTATTCCCAATTGTAAGGAACAACTCCTACTTGAGAAGCAAGCATATGACAATGAATATTGAGCACATTTGGAAAAGTTTTTTTTTTTTTAGGAAAAATGACTAAAAACAACAAAATGTTAACATCCTCTATATCTTTTTCAATTATGAGGAGCACATGGTTGAGCTTCTTTGGAAAAGGTAACAGAAAAATCTTGTAAATAATTGATGACATTCTTCTGTAGTCTTATGAAAAAGAAAGAACACATTTAGACAGGACAGAGTAAATCTCCCCCTATTTTCTTATCTTCTACATCTTTCAAGCTCTTGACAAGAATTTGTAAGAGGATGGATACATTGGAGGTTGATTCATATCAAAGAAATCAATCTGTAGAACAAAAATGAGTAAGAAGGGTTTAAATCGTTATAATTATTTTTAACATATTGATAACCTGAATCTTAGCTTTAATCTTGTTGAGTACTATCCTAACACACTTAAAACTTGATGCCCTATAAAATTTAAATAATCTAATCTAAGTAACTAGTCACAAATACACTGAGCTGAGTAAAATTAATAATTAAATGTAAAACAACTTTTAAAACGCCTTTCGTAGACACAAACAAATAATTTAGACATATGGTTTTAGTTTGCAACAGATGAGTTATAAGGGTAGCAGCCTGTTGTAATGATGTTGAAACAATTAGGCATTTATTCTTGGGTGATCAAGTTGCAAAGAGAGTGTAGGATCTTTTTTTTTTTTTTTTTTTTCAGCTTTTGGTCTTCATGCCAGTCATGGAACATGTATTTCCTCGCTGCTAATGTCTTGGTTTTTATCTTCATCAGGTGCATCCTTTGACCATATCCGATGTGCAGTTTCAATTATTGTACTGTGGTTTCTTTGGTGTGAACGGAACGAAGCACACTTTTGAGGTTTCTTCATTGCTGTGGATCAACATCTAGCTAAATTGGGAGCTGCACTCCACTTCACAAGAAGTAATTGCAAGGTGACATGGAGGTTTATGTATCTCACTTTTTCAAGTTCAAAGCTGATCCGATTAGGAGTGTTCATGTTGTTTGCTGGAATAAGCCATCTCCTGGCCATTTTAAGGTAAATATTGATGCAAGTGTGCATAAGAATTCTTCATCAGGTGGTGGCCTTCTCTGAGATTACTCTGGAAAGGTAATCTTTGTGTTTTATAAGGAATTAGGGAAACTAGAAGTAGTGGAAGCTGAAGCTAGAGCTTTACTATTTGGGTAATTAAGTTGCAACTCTGTCAATGA
The DNA here is from genome assembly GCF_036785885.1 of Coffea arabica. NCBI lineage: Eukaryota > Viridiplantae > Streptophyta > Magnoliopsida > Gentianales > Rubiaceae > Coffea > Coffea arabica. The sequence continues at coordinate 44,953,648 of NC_092329.1, forward strand.
AAGGTTTACCAAGACATTTGCATCGAAGTTGATTATTCAGCTTCAATGAATCTTATTTTGAGTCAAGAAAGTATCAAAATAGCGTTGTGCAATCTCGTAATCAAAATTCGTGGAACTCTTCGAAACGTTCAGGGCTTTTTATTTCACATCTATCTCATGGCCAATGCTAAAATATATAATTTACCTTATTTATCTTTTATCTAGGGAATGTATTTTTGAAAATGATAATCAACTTTCTTGTACCGCTTCGTGCCATAGTTCATTTAGATAGTGTAAATATAGCTGTTTACTTACAGATCATATAAAATAAGGAAGTCATACTCTTTCTTTATTGTCTTATTTAAAGATCATACAATATATGGGAGTAATGCTCCTTTTTTACAACTTTCTCTATCAATGTATTAGATGTGACACCCCCACCTCTCTCTAAGGGGAACCCTAGGGTATCAGCGAAATGCCTGTCGAATTCTCGTCAGGACTCAAACACTCATTCAAGTTTAATATAGAGCCACAAAACATCCAACGACTTAAATAAAAGTACTTCAAATATACAAGTCACAACTTCTAAAGTTAACCATTATAATTACAAACCACTAATGAAGAGTAATAAAAGTTACACTTTAAGAGTCACCAAATTTATACAAAATATACTAGTTTCTAACAAAACGCTAGTCTAGATCCTTCAATCCACCTCCAATGCCTGTTAAGGAAAACAAACTTAAAGGGATGAGCGAACGCTCAGTGAGGTCAAGAAAACAGACAAGCAAGCAAGTAACACCATTCAATCAAATAACATGCTTTAAACAACTTTTAAACATAACATTTCATTTAAGTGCACAAGTTGGAAATAACACACATGGAAGGATACAGGAGATCTCAGGAGTTATTTCCACTTATCGATCCATTCAAGCCATTTGGAGTTGACTCTCCGTCAACTCATGTAGTAATGGGACCGTAGCACTCCACTTACTACCTCCAACCAACATATCACCCACTCGGATTTGGAACCAAACATGTACGAAGTGGTGATACTATTCGAGTATACCAAGCGCGATTTCAAAAGATCAAACTATAATATTTTCCAAACTTCACCAAACTTTTCGACCAATCCCTTACTGGGTCGAGTTACAAGGTTAGCCAATGGGTTGGGGCGTCCCCACAAATATATTTGGTCGACGAGACAACGCTCCAATCAACTTTGAATCGGTCATAACACTGAGTTGGGATGAGCGGTACCTCCTACCCAAATAGGTCGTGATACTTCTAGCCGTTCCGTGCTCATGACTTAAAACATGTTCATGTATAAGTTAGGGGTGGGCAAAATTATTTGTTAACCCGAAAACCCGTCATATCCGATCCGATCCGATCCGAAAATTAGGATATCCGATTTTTATTATTTGATTGGGTCAAAAGAGGGTCGGGTATCCGCTAAGATGTGGAGCGGGTTAGGGTCACATAATTAAAAATTTGCAGGTATCCGATCCGCTCCACATATATATATTTTTTATTTTTATTTTTATTTTTATACACACACTATAAAATAATAAGTTAGAACTAAATAAATAATTTTATTGAACAAATTGCATTACAAATATGAGAGACTATAGTTTATTTACAAGATTTATTTGTAAAGGCCATGATCTTATATTTTATAGAAAAAAGTTTAATTAATGTGGAATATATATATTAAAAATTGTGTTACTTATTTCAAACTTTTATTGATTTTGAATTCTTTTAATTTTTTTTCCTTTATCTTATATTCTCTTCATATGCTTGTTTCTTGGTGGAAAACCTTTTTTTAGAAAAAAAAATTATTAAATCTTAGATGAATATGTAAAATATAAAATTAAATTGGTATAAATCATTTTTTTTAAAAAAAATTAAATGATAAACGGGGTGGGACGGGTACCCGCCGATCTGACCCTATCTCAACAGGTACCCTATAATGGGTACCCGCTGATATTCGGAGCGGGTAAGGGTCAGAAAATGGCTGACTCGCAAGGTGCGGGTCGGGTCAGCCAAATGGTGAATGGGGCGGGTACTCGACCCGCGCCCACCCCTAGTACAAGTGCAAGTCATGTATATTCATATAACAAGTATCATGTAATCAGGAGAGAGAGAGGACGAAGGCGATAAAGTACACTCTCACCTTAGCAAATTCATGTATCATATATAGCACTTGTACACATATCATTTCAAATACATTAGCATTTAACATGCACTTGACACTCACTACAAGTCAAGGACAAAACAAGAGTGAAGCAATAAGTCTGACGAGCTCTTCGGCGTTTTCGTGACCACCTGAGACATGTACAATCACAATTACCTAGGTGCTCGACCAAAGTTAATAAGAAAGACATTTTCTCTCTACCCATTCTCATGGTCACAAGTTCAAATCAAGTTAAAGTAACTTTTCTCGCTAAATCATTGAAATAATGCTCAAAGAGAGTTCGAAAGTCATTTTTTATTCAAATCGTGGAAAGAAATCTCAATTCCAAAAGAAAGTGCCGCTTTCACTTTCGGCACAAAAATCGAGGAAAAGGATAAATGGTTTCCATCTCTCGAAACTTCTAATCTCATCTCCGAACTTTAAAACATAAAGAGCGTTCACGTTTTCAAACTAATGGAGTCAAAATCCATCCAAAACTCCGCTCATTTTCATAGCAAATGTTAAAGCTAAAGGCTCCAAGTTTTGAGTAGAAAACTAGTAAAATTTCTCCATGATTTACTCTAGTCAAAACGCTCCCTTTTTAGAGTTCAAACTCATGGAAATCACGGCCATAAGAATAGGGGTTGAAATCCATAATTCAAGTATGAAGAGAGGTGCCATAACCAAGGGTGTTATGCAATCAAGAGGAATAAAAAAAAAGGGATTAATCCCTTGGAAACTAAGATTCGAGATGAAGGTTTAAAGTACAAAGAGACCTTGTATCCAACCCTGAAATTAAACTTAAAACAGTCCAACAATCGCAAAGGAAGGTGGAAAGTTCTTTAAAAGAGTATTTGTTTGAAATCAGAAAATTTCCAGTTTAAAGCGACACTATTTGAAAAAATCGTATCTCGAGTTCTGTAAGTCTAAAAATTGAAAATTTTTACCATTGCAAACTAGATTCAATGCACTAAAACTCTCTAGAAGACACTTTTCTCAGAATCCAATCCAAAATTATTTAAATTTTAGCTCAAAATCACTATTCTAGACAGGACAGAGCAAAACAGGCTTACAATTTCAGTAAAGTTTGGAAATTCAGAAAAATTCGTAGAAGTGGAACCAGTCTTTGAAATTTATACCACAATTAAAACTCCAAACCTAATTTTAAATGCAACTGGCAGAATTCAATTCGGACCTTTCTACACCAAGATACAATAGTTCTAAAAAAACTGATTTTTAGGACCTATTTTACGAAATTTCCAGTTCTGACATACTTGACAGAGTTTCAAAATCTGATCATATCTAGAGCTACACAACTGAAAATTTAGTGTGGTTTGTGGCATTGACATTAGATTCAAAATTCTACAATTCACTAGAAGGAACTGTCATAAAATTCGTTTTGCAAGATAGGTAAAATTGAGTTACAAACTGCAGTTATGATTGTTTCTCGGATGAGAACAGTGAGGAAATTCAGTCATTTTTGCCCGGATCACTACGGCTTATAGGAAACGAATTAGGAGGTGCATTTTATACCGACGAAAATATCTCAGAGTCTAGTTTCGGATGCCCTAACGGTACTCGATTTCAATTCCCAGACAAAAAGTTATGACTTAAAACGTGAACACTGGTTGGGGTCTCCTGATCAAAAAATTTCCAGAATTCATCCTCAGTTTAACCCTACTTTAACACAACCAATTGGAAAGTTTTTTGGAAGATATTTAACACACATAATCACCATCATATATCAAGCATTATTGCACCAAAATAACATCAAAAATTCGAAATTAACTAGAAAGGAACAACCAACAAATTTCGGCCAGCAAGCATCTCTCACTCCTCTAGCTTTCTTTTTTAGCTTTCCAACTAGAACTAAACCATATCTTCTCAAAATAAGCATCAAAAAAGCAATTAAACGTACAAAATCCTCAAGGCCTCTACCTACAAAGCCACCTTAAGTCTACTATCTAATGTCAGGATTCTTGTGAACCCATCAACAACCCAATAACTAAACTAACTAAACTAACTTACTACTAAGATTTGAGAGAAAAAGTTGAGGGTTTCTTGGATGATTGCCTTGTTGCCAAAATGAAGACTAAGCACTAGGGTTTGAGCTCTTAAATCATCAAAGTTTCTTCCTTGTTCAAGTCACCTTTCAAGCTTGTATGAAGAACCAAAACAAGAAGCAAATTTGGAGGGTCTTTGTTGAGCAAGAATGGAAGACAATGAGCTGAAATTTTTAACGGGAAATAGGGGGAGTTGGCCAAAGCAAGAGGAAGAAGAAAGGGTTTTGGGTGGTAGGTGATGAGTTGATGGAATGACAAGAAGGATTGACATAAAGGTGTTCTTAGTGCCCAAAAGTCAACAACCAATTAGTGAGCAATTAGTGCTCCTAATTGAGTTTAACTTAACTTACTCATATCTAATCCCTCAATTAACTTTTCTTAGTCTACTATTAATCATCCTTAGTTCTCCAAGATTAATGTACTCTCGGATCGAATTTGTCTCAAAAAATGTGCATTCACTATTTCTCGCTAAACGAGCAGTAGAAAAATTAAATTCACTAACGAAACGTTTTAAAAATATAAATGAGACATTGTTACATGTAAATGGATTTAAAATTGATGAAATAAATTATTCGGAATAAACGGGTAAATAAATAATTAAATAACCCAGTAAAATGAATTAAGATTAAGAAAAATTAAAACTCGGGTCCTCAATCCTTCCCCCTTTAAAAGAATTTCGTTCTCGAAATTCATACCTTGATTTCGAAACAACTCTGGATATTTCTTTTGAATCTCCTCTTCTACTTCCCAAGTCACTTCCTTGATTCCATGATTTCACCATAAAATCTTCACTAAAGGGATTTGCTTGCGTCTTAACTCCTTCATTTTTTGATCTAAAATCTTTACTGGCCTTTCTTCATAGGATAAATTCTCATCAATCTCTACTTCTTCCGGTCATAACACATGGGACGGATCAAGATGATATTTCTTAAACATAGAGACATGGAAGACAACATGAATCTTGGACAAACTCAAAGGCAATTCCAACTTGTAAGCTACACTTCCTACGCGTTGAATAACCTTATAGGGTCCCACAAATTTTAGTTGCAACTTCTTCCCTTTTCTCGTCATTAGACTCGCTTTCAAGGGAGTAATTTTAAGAAATACTTTATCTCCAACCTCAAACTCTAAATCCTTTTCTCGATTATCCACATAGCTCTTTTGTTGGCTTTAAGCCATTCGGATCCTTTGACATACCAACTTCAGCTTCTCAAAAGCTTTCTCAACCTAAGGTACAGTAGTTGGGTTCAAAATCTTCTTTTCTCCAATTTCGTCCCAATGAATCGGAGATTGACACTTCCGACCATAAAGAATTTCGTAAGGAGCCATTTGTATTGAGGAATGAATACTATTGTTATAAACAAATTCCACCAACGTAAGGTACGGACTCCAATTTTCTCCAAAATTCACAATACACGACCTCAATATGTTCCTTAGGGTTTGGATTGTCCTTTCCGACTGTCTATCGGTTTGCGGGTGGTAAGTGGTATTAAAATTCAACTTAGTCCCTAAACTCTCTTGCATTTTTTTTCCAAAATCGAGACACAAATTTAGGGTCCTGATCTGACACTATACTTACTAGTATCCTATGCAATCTTATAATCTCGTCCAAGTATAATTTAACCAACTTCTTCAAGAAGTACTTCATACTAATCGACAAAAAGTGAACAGATTTGGTCAATCGATCCACTATTATACAAATAGCATCGTGCCCTCTCTGAATCCTTGATAGCCCTGATACGAAGTCCATTGTGATAATTTTTCACTTCCACTCAGGTATCTCTAACGGCTGTAATAATCCAGACGGTTTCTGATACTCGGTCTTAACTTGCTGGCAAGTGAGACAAGCTCAAACAAATTGAGTAATCTCTCTCTTCATATTCTCCCATCAATAAAGGCTTTCAAGTTTTGATATATCTTATTACCTCCAGGGTGCACCATATATTTAGAATGGTGAATTTCGTCCAAAATTTTCTTCTTTAGGCCTGCATCTTTTGGTACCACTAGGCGATTTCTGAATTTTAACACTCCATTGGTCCCCAAATTGAAATCATACTTTTTCTCTTTTTGAACTTTCTCAACCCATTTTCGCACTTCAGGGTCTCCTTTTTGAACTTTTTTGATTCAATCTAACAAAGTAGACCTCATAGTAATATTCCCAAAAATTATCCTCTATGGCTCAAGACACGGATTCCAAACACTAGCTTCTTCTAGCATGTGTCATTCTCATACTATTAAACTGGCCACTTGCACTTTATGACTTAGGGCATCTGCCACTACGTTAGTTTTTCCAGGATGGTAGTTAAGGGAACAGTTATAATTCTCCACAAATTTCACCCATCTACGTTGTCTCAAATTCAACTCTTTCTGGGAGAACAAATACTTAACACTCTTATGATCCGTGAAAACTTCGAAAGTCACTCCATATAAATAATGTCACCACTTTTTCAAGGCAAACACTACTGTCGCTAACTCCAAGTCATGAGTCGGATAATTCTGTTCATGATATTTCAACTTACGAGAGGCATATGCAATCACTTTTCCATTTTGCATCAATGCACATCCTAAACCATCCTTTGAAACATCTGTATAAACCACAAAACCATCTCCTCCGCTCGGCAATGCTACAGATGTCTCAGTCAAACATTTTTTCAACTCTTGAAACCCTTCCTCACATTTAGAATTCCAAATGAATTTACCATGCTTCTTAGTCAACTCAGTTAAGGATGTTGCAATTTTAGAAAAGTTCTTGATAAACCGATGGTAACATCCGACTAACCCTAAGATACTTCGAATTTCGGTAGGGTTCTCTGGTCGCTTCCATTTAAAAATAGCTTCTACCTTAGTTGGATCCACAGTGATTCCTTCTTTAGAAATTATGTGACCTAAAAAGGCTAATTCTTTCAACCAAAACTCACATATATTGAACTTAGCAAAAAGTTTATGCTCTCTCAGGGTTTGCAAAACTATTCTCAAGTGCCGTTCATGATTTTCTCAAGACTTAGAGTACACCAATATGTCATCAATGAATACCACTACAAATTGATCCAAATACGGTTTAAAAACCCGATGCATCAAATCCATGAATGCTACGAATACATTAGTTAACCCAAATGGCATAACTGCAAATTTAAAGTGCTCATATCTTGAATTGAAAGCGGTTTTAGGCACATCAACTTCTAAAATCCTCAATTGGTAATATCCTTACCTCAAATCTAATTTGAAAAATACCATTGCCCCTTGCAACTGGTCAAATAGTTCATCTATGTGAGGCAGAGGGTATTTGTTCTTGATAGTTGTATCATTCAAATCTCGATAGTCTATGCATAGCCTCAAATCCCCACATTTCTTCTTAACAAAGAGCACTGGAGCTCCCCATGGTGAGTCATTTTCTCTAATAAATCTTGTAACTGCAACTTCAATTCCTATAATTCAGTTGGAGCCATCCTGTAAGGTGTCTTAGAGATAGGGGCCATCCCCAAAGCCACATCAATCTTAAACACTATTTTTCTTGCAAAAATTTACTTATTTAATTTTCTATTTCTAGTTTATTTAATTATTTATTTGGCCATTTACTCCGAATATTATTTTCTAACCTCTCTAGATCCAATTACATGGGTCTATAACTTAACCATATTTTTAAATTGACTTGTTTCAAAATTTAATTTTTGAAAACTCGTTAAGTGAGAATAGTGATTGCGCGTTTGGAAACAATAACCGATTTGGGCGTGCAGTGAGTTTGAAAAATTGGAGACTTGTACATTAGTCCTAAAATAGGTATTTTATATTTAAGTATTCAAGAATTAGTTAGTGAAACTATCGTTATAAGAATTTCTTGGAGATTTCACGTTATCGCGCACAAATTGGAAATGCGCGTTTTCACACGCGTGATATAATTGAGGAACTTAAAACCATTATTTTTAGACCATTAAGAGTGAATAATAATAGTATGAATACAAGTGCATTAGAGGTTTGGTACACTAGTGAAACAAACTCGAGAGAAATCGAGCACAAAACGCGCGCGTGTACGCGCGAGGAGAGAGTTGACTTTTGCTTAATTTTGGGCCATACATTTTAGCTTCTCTTGGAAGCTTCATTTTTTTTATCAAACCTCTCTCTCTCATGCTCCATTCCAGTCGACCAAAGGGGAAGAAAAACAAACCCAAAGCTCTTCCAATTCCTTCTTCATTTCTTCATCAATCTTCCACCAAATCACACCAAAATTTAATCACACTTAGCTAAATCACTTGGAGACCACATCAAGCTAGAAAAGAGGGCCGCTTTCACAGTTTTTCTTGGGTTAAGGAGGACCGAAATTTCTGCTTGGTTCATCAACTAAAGTAAGTGATGATCAACTTTGAAAATCTTGATTTATGGAAGTAGTAGTGCACTTATGAGCTCATGCATGCCTGTGGGTAGATTTATTTATGTTAAATTTAGGTGTGTGGGTTCTATAAATTCCCACTATGGTTGGATGGACTAATTTGATGAACTATGGTGTTATTAATGTTGGTTTAGTGCTTGTTATACTAGAAATGAGTGATGTTAAGGATGAAAGCCCAAAGGAGGTCAAAGAGAGAATTTTTTCGATTCAGCCCCTGTGAATTTTGTGCACTTTAGTGCAAATTTTTGAGATTCTAATGACTTGTTTATGATGTATATGTGTAATATAGGTTGTGTACAAAGTTTTATAAAAAATTTTCATGATTTGGTTGACCAAATGATGTGTTTTTGGAAACCAGCAAAAACTGGAAATTTCCCGTAACTGCTCTGGCAGTGTTTTTGTTTTGGCTATAACATTTTGCTCCGACGTCAAAATTGAGTGCCGTTTGTGGCACTGGAAACTAGACATTCCTTGCTTTCCAACTGTATAAAATGCACGTCTTGGTTCCACCTGAGTAGTCCATACCAAACGTTTGAATATGACTGTCCTGTTTCACATCTACACTGGGAGCTCTGTTTTGAGCAGCGAATTAGTGCCCAAATATGAGCTAGTAGTGGACAGATTTTGGAAATGATTTCTTCTAAGAAATTGTAGCTTTATGAACTAGTTTTCAAACCACCAACTACGCTCAATTTCGAGTAAAATTAAGTGATTTATGACCAGACTTCGAAACTGACTTTGTGGGAGAAAACCCTCATTTTGGACAGATTTGTAACCAATCTTGACTTGGGACTTGTTATTTGAAATTCTTGGTGTAATCACCTACCAAATGTATCTTGGATCCTTATTAGACTTGGTTATCATAAATGAGATATGTTTTAGGCATTTTATTTGGCCAAAGGTTTGAAAAAAGAAAACTAGAGGTGCAAGGCAGCTTTGCCTTGGAGATTTGGAAACTTTAATGGTTTTGTCAACCAACTTCCCGAATGAATTTTCCTATGAAATTTTGTAGAGGAATAGCCCTCATATGGTAGGATAAACACTGCCAAATTTGGTGCCATTCTGAGTTCGTTTCGATGTTCAACCAACGTCCCAAAGTCAGCAATTTAAATTTGAAAAATTGGCCCAACGGTCTCATTTTTCAGCAAATTTGAGCTGCCATATCTTGGTGCTCAGAACTCTAATTTTTGTTCCACTTATTTTGTTTTAAACTTTGATTGCAACTCTAATTGAATTTCAAATCTAATAAACTAGTTCAAATTCTGTGAATTCTGTCAAATTTCCAAAGTTGGCCAAAAACTAACCTTGAAACTGCCTTGATAACCTAAAATAGTAACTTTGAGCCAAATTTTGAATGTCTTCCATTTGGAATCATGGAAAAGTATATTCTAGAAACTTTTAGTATATTGGAAGAGTTTCCAACGGTACTAAGTTTTCCAATTTTGGACTTGTAATGAGTGAGATACGATTTTTCAAAGATCTTGTATCCAAGCTGAAATTTTTGAAATTTAAGGGAATGGAGTTTTTCGAATTCTCCTTTTCCCTTCAGTATCACATGATCGTTTTACACTTGAATTTAGAGATGAAAACCAGATTTCTCTTGTGCTTTAAAACTCTGCCTTTGAGATTCGATTTACGAGTAAATATGGCTCATTTTCATGAGATTTTCTTAGATTATACAAGTGTACAATCATTCGTGATAATTGGGGGTTTATACATGATAGTTCACTATTAATTGCTTATGCTCGCACGAGGACCTTCAAGAGGATCCCACGGTGAACGCCTGAACGTCGAGTGACATTCCTTCTTGTTTACTTGTTGAGTGTCAAGTGCATGACTACTTGAACTCTTGTGAACTTGATACATGCTTACTTGTTATCCATGACTTGAGATTTTGAAAATGGAGCCGAATGTGTACTTTATCGCACTCGTTCTCATTTGAAATGAATAACTCATGCTTGAAATACTTGGATATATCAAATGCTTGAATAATATGAAATAGTATGCTATGGCTACTTACGTCATTGGAGTGAAACTTCTCGACTCTCAAATGTACATGGGGGATGCCCAAACTCATATGCCGACTTTGGGACTCGAGCTGGCATGGGTTTGGTCGGGAATCTCGGTGAGCCATGAGAATAATATGATAAGTTTGATCTATTAAAAAGATATTGTTTGGCTTACTCGTGCAGTAGTGCCTTTCTCGTCTTTTGGGCCCGATGGGGGGGTTTGTAAGGTGGATGGACATGAGAAGTAAGTGGAGTTTTACGGATTGAAAATATTGACCCAATTGACAGAGAGTCATCACGGGGAGATGTATGAATGAAATTTGCAAAGCAAGTGAAAATTAGCTCCTGAGAGCTACAATATTCTTGAATTATTCTATTTACTTTTCTCGCTCGAATTATTATTTATTGCAATATTATTGCTCTACATGTTTAATTGGGATTGTTATTTGAACAACGTACCTGCATGTGTGTTCTTGGCCTCACTAGCGTTTTGCTCACCCTGTAGTTTTGTTTTCCTTAACAGGAAAGAATCGGAAGTGAATCTCGGAGAAACCCTTTTGAATGTACTTTTGTGTTAGGATTTTCAATGTACTTGTTTAGATTCTATATTATTGCATATTTTGGGATTTGATGTAACCTTTGTGAACTTGATGTAAGGATTAGATACTGGATGCATTTTGGAACTCGTGATGTAAGTTTGAATGTTATTTATGGGAGTGACCTCCCTTTCTTATAACTTTGTGATGGGGTATTTCATTAAATTTGAACGGGATTTGTCTTGAGTTCTGATGAGAGTTGAGCAGGCGTCCTGCGGATACCCTTTGGTTTGCCTTAGGGAGAAATGAGAGCGTCATAGTTGGTATCAGAACACTAGTTTAAAGATATATATGGGAGACATACTAGATACTCTACCCTTAAGACCTGAGACTGGACAATTTAGTCATACCTTAAGTGATACTTAGGGCAAGTTGGTGACCCAGTTGGTCATGAATTAAGTGACAACCGAGCGAGCTAGTAATTAAGTTTCTAAACCGAAAGGTGTGATTATTTTGCAGGGATGAAAAATAAAAATGGGACTTCGGCAGCTAATGGGAATGACCATGCTAATGGTCACGTAGAGTTTCTTAGACCTATTTACTACCGAGCTCTTAGTGGAAGAGTTCGAGTGCGCTACTCACCCTATGATAGGTATCCTCGGTATTCGTGTAGGGTGACATTTGTCTACCTGAACTACCTAGTACTAGCTCTGGACGACGAGCGTCGTCAGTTGGTGAATTCCAACTTTGACTTGTAGGCGGAGGTGGATGAGTTTAGACAGATGGTAGGTACTCAGGATGAGAGGATTGTTGAGCTCGAGGACTGATAAGTGACTAATTTAGGTAATAATTGTATGATATTTTATATTATTTTTAGTCACTTTGGGTATATTATTGGAAGAAAATGATTCATTTTGGCTATAATTGGTATAAAATGCTTTTGTTCAATTAAATGAGGTTTTTATCACTTTTTACTTGGATTTTGTGTATTTTGACAGTTTTGACATATTTTCGTATTTCGGCTATAACTTGAGCTCCAATGATCGGATTGGGATGATTCTTGAACCCATTTGAAGATAAGAGATAGATCTACAACTTTGGTGAAGACATCCGAATCCAGTTTGAAGGTTTTCCAGGTCAAAAAAGCCGAAGTACAGAGTCAATTGCTATTGGTCGAAACTGGAACAAGGCATGGAGCAGGCAAGGGTATTTCAGTCATATCTCAGCCTACACAGATCCAAATGAGGTGATTCTTGATGCATTGGAAAGATAAATCAAAAGGCTACAACTTTCATGTTTTAGGCATGAGCTGGTTCAGCCTCTAACATCAAGAAAAGATCGGTTGAAGTTGGGCCAAAAATAGAGCAAATGATCCACACTCGGATCCACTATTCATTCGAACCCTCGGCTGTTTCTGGGTTAGTGGAACCGAGCTCGGATCCATACGGATCCGAGGCACTGTAGAAGCTCGGATCACTGGTCAGAAAAGGCTGCTTTATACGCGTAAAACTCAATTTCACCTCCACCAACTAACATGTGATGCTAGACATGTGAGAAACATTCCCAGCTGTAAAAGGGAGTTGAAAACATCATTTCTTGACCAACCTTTCATCATTAAATAGCCAAATTCATTACAAAATGAAAAAAGGGGGATGATAGAGTAAGAGATAGAGAGACATACGGGAGAAACTTGGAGTCTGCAGAAATGTAGCTCTTTCATATTCCTAGTGTTAGTTTAGCTTAGTATAGAGTAGGATAGTTCATCCATTCTTGTTATTAGCTAGATGAAGAAGAAGATGGAGGATGAAGAAGGCAAGGAAGAAAGCTCATGTGACAAGGGTTGTATTCCTTCCAACTCTTTATCTTTTGTATTTGATTCCAAGTTTAGTTAATATACAAGTTCTGGATTTTGTGTGTAATATGTGTTTTTAAAGTTTATACCTTGGGTTTGGTTGAACTTTCTATGATTGTTAGTGTTTATTATTTGGTTATTTGTTTGCTAAGATTTGAGCAAGTTATTTAGCACTTGGGCTCTTTAAATCATGATTAATCTGGTACCATTAATTGTGATTATCTAAGGTGTTGTTTCTGCAATGAAAATTGAGATTTAACACTAGTTCAAGAAGTGCTAAACATAGGGAGTACACTCACGGAAGTAGAGGTGCACTTATGTGGTTTTTAGTGATTCATTTCATGTAATTTCATTGAAGAAATGAACTTGTAGCTAATTTCATAACCATTAAAATAGGTATGGATTAGTTATGAGTATAGTTGATTCACTACGAAAGTAGGTTTCAGATGTTTAAGGAAATTACACTATAACTAGCCTAGATGTAGTATTCAATGATCCAAATATAGCACTTGCATGAGTAGTTAGGGATACCACAACCTAAGGAGCTTTTATTTGTTATTTTGTATAATTTGAGTAGGTAAAATTTGTTATAATTCATTGATAGTCTAAATAATAGAGAAGCTTTAGTAGTACCGGTAATTGCAATCTTCCTTGTGGGATCGACCCTTAATACTCTATACTCGCTCACGATTCGTATACTTGCGATAAATCGCGTGTGGGGTGTTTAGGAATTTATAAATGTAAAACTTGATTAGAATGAGGTTAAATTGATATGTATACCCTGCGCACGTCAAGTTTTTGGCTCCGCTGCTGGGGAAGATTTGGCAATATCGGTGTGAAGAGCAACTTTATTAGTTTAGACATAATATTAGTTATAATGTGAATGTTATTTTCTGTTATTTTTGTATTTTATGTGTATGTGTTTCATTACCTATTTTTCTTACTAATTTTGCTTTTGAGGTTGTTTAAAAGCAATTTTAGGTAATGAGAAGGGTAGGTCAATTTGGAGGACAATGCTTGAGAAGTGGAAGATTGGCAATGGATGGTTACTAAGTGCAAAACTCCTCCAACAGAGGTAACCAAGAATTTACTGAATGTATGTCTTTTGAAGATGGTTTAAGGTGGTTAAAGGCTAAATTTGATGTTATGATATTACAAGTTCAAATGGACACAATTATGCATGAAATTGATCAAGGGAGGAATGTTAATGCTTTTAATTCTTATCATGTGATTTGTGACTTGTGTGGAGGTTATCATGCTACTAATACATGTATGCAAGCACAAAATGTGGATTATTATGATGAATTAGAGCATTACAATCCTTGTTTTGATCAATATAGTGCTAATTGGAGCAATTCTCCTGCTTATGGTTGGAATAATCAATGTACTTATAGTAATAATTCAAATTTTTATGATTACCAACCTGAAAGTGTCCAATATGAATCAAAACCATCTTGGGAGTTGGCAATAGAGAAGTTAGCTAATGCACCTCTACCTTGGGAGTTAGAAAGTGAACCATTAGCTAATGATTCTAATGCATCTTGGGAGCTAGCTGTAGAAAATTATTCTAATCAATTTGATTCAGCAATAGAAAAGCTAGCAAATGTAACATCCGACCGTTTTGATAGGATTGAGGAAAGAATAGATGAATTAGCTTCTCACTTTGGTCGAATACATGAGCAATTGAGTGCATTGTGTGAAGTTATTTCCTCTAATAATGTGCAAAATGATCCTAGCACGAATGGTGGGAATGTTGTATGTGAAAATGGGTTGCATTTTGATGAAAATGATGAATCTCAAGAGTGTTTTAATGAGCAACTATTCATTTCACATGATAATATCTTTGGAACTAACTTTGAACCTCAAGAGGTGAGTTTTAATGACTCATTTTTTACCCCTCTTGAGGAGTGCATTGAAAGTATAGGTTCTAAAGGTATTCCTGCTCAAGATACTCTCATGACATTCCCTTTGGTAAGTTCTCAAGTGGTGCATATTCAAGGTAATATCTATGAGCCACTTGGGATAGGTAAGTCACTTCTATTTCTCACATCATTAGATTATGTGACTTTTGCTATAAAGTCACCATTTAATGATCCACCACGACAAAAAATGGTGGATTATTCGTTAACTAAGCCTCCTTGAAAAATGAGGTGATATAGTCAAGCTATTGACTTTAAAGAAGCACTTATTAGGAGGCAACCCAATGCTTGTTTAAGTTGGTGTTACTTTGGAGTGATTTTATGTTTAAAGTATAAGTTTGAGTAATTTTGTTGTTTTTCATTTGTAGGTTTTGAAAAAGTGACCAAATGAGGTGAAAAGGGCGAAGTTTGATCAAAGATCTCAATACCTCAAATTCAGTAATTATGGTTTTTGATGCATTAAAGAGGTTTAGAATGCATGTTTAGATCATTTTACATGTGCGTGAATGGTTTATTTTGACATAGAAATGATCTAGGGTGTATTTTGAAGAATTGAGGTCAAACTGAAAATTGCAAAAATTCTGCAATAAGTGCAGATTTAATGGATCCAAGGCCTCGGATCCATATGGATCCAAGGCCTCGGATCCACTTCTGCAATCAGAAAAAAATTCGAGCTTCTTGATCCGAGATCGTTTTTGAAAGGATCAAGGACGTTATAGAGGGCGAGGTGGATATAGCTGCAGTTGTTCATGAGGAGCTCTAGAGTACTAGGGCTCGACTTACTAGATTAGGAGAGGAGGTCCGTGATCGGGTTTCCGGGATCCTGGCCGATGCCATTGAGATAATAGAAGAGGTGTCGGATATTGCCCAGAACCCTGATCAGGAGGAGGATCCTGAGGCGGAGATTCCGCCTGGTAGTCCTACTGTGGACTAGGTCTAGACTAGTTGACCCTTTTGACTGGTTTAGCTAGGATTAACAGAGGTGATGCTAAGTGCTGAGGTCATTGTATTTTGCATAACTGTGTGACCTACTTTTGAGACACTTGCTTTTACTTTAGTCTTCTATGATTACAAGTATTCTTGTGGCACTTCCGTGCTATATTTTTGTGATCTCCCCATGACTTGCTAATTGTATGGATCTTAACATATTAATGAATGTAAATTATTGTTATTTCCAACGCTTTCTTGGTTGGTTCTTGTTTTCGACTTTTTCTCGCATAATTGATTTATTTCTTGCACTAGGCACACCTAGGATAATGGACGGACGAAGGAGTGGTCGAGACCGTGGGCGAGGGACTAGACAGACCCAACCTCATGATGATGACCAGGGATCGACAACTGGACCGACTCAGGGACAAGAAAATATTGAGGGTAATCAAGTGGCGACTGCCATTAATAGGATGACTGATATCCTAGAGCGTTTGACTGATAGACAAGATCTTGGACCACTTAATCAAACTGGGGAACAGGATAGGGGTGAGGATAGAGCCTTAAACAGGTTCTTGAAGTTTAACCCGCCTAAATTCATTGGCGAACCCGACCCTGAAGTAGTAGAGAATTGGTTGGAGAGGATGACCAACATATTCGTTGCTTTAAACTATACTGAGGATAGACGAGTGAATTTTGCTGCTTTTCAATTTGAGAGAGTGTCTCGTACTTAGTAGGACATGATAAAAGGGAAATGGGAGAGAGTTAAAACTCCTTGGACTTGGGAGAATTTCACGAGGGAGTTTAATGAAAAATTTCTTCCACTTTCGATCCAAAAAAAGATGGAGGATGAATTTATCAAGTTGAAATCAGGGACCTTTAGCGTAGCAGAGTATGAAGGGAAATTTACTAAACTGTCTAAGTATGCTCCTGAATTGGTAACCAATAAGAGAAAAAGGATAAAGCGGTTTGTACAAGGGTTTAACGTGGAAATCCAGGAGGGCTTGGCTGCAACCCAAATCTCTATATTTACTGAGGCTTTAGAGAAAGTGCAAAGGGTTGAAAGTGCGATAATGCAAGTTAAGGACTTTCAAAATAGGAAGAGGAACTTTTCTAGTCGTACTTTTGGACAGACTAGTAAGGGTCCACAGCCTTCCAAAATTGGGAGAGAAATGGGAGAAATAAGGACTACTGGAGCTTTATCCAGAGGAGGTCGTAGTGGACCGGTTCAAGTTAGGGGAGTGCCTTCTAGTGGTTCAGTCGTGACTCCTCAAGTCACTTGTGGATACTGCGAAAAATTCAACCACTCTGAGAACGATTGTTGGAGGAAGTTTGGGAAGTGTTTGGCTTGTAGTAGTATCGAGCACCAACTCGCGACTTGTTCAAATAAGCTGAAGGTGGGAGGTGGCACCCAAAAACCCGAAAAGTCAACCTTTAAACAGACCAGTGTTGCAGAAAGCCGACCAAAGGTACCTATTAGGGTTTATGCACTGGATCATCAACAGATACTTGATGCGACTGAGGTAGGTGAAGGTACGATTCCTGTCTTCCACCGTTTAGCTAAGATTTTAATTGATTCGGGTGCGACACATTCTTTTGTAAACCCTAACTTCATGGACGGAATAGACTTGAAACCAATTAAATTGCCTTATGATTTGGATGTTAGAATGCCTACTGGGGATTGTTACTTGAACAACGTGCCTGCATGTGTGTTCTTTGCCTCACTAGCGTTTTGTTCACCCTGTAGTTTTGTTTTCCTTAACAAGAAAGAATCGGAAGTGAATCTCGGAGAAATCCTTTTGAATGTACTTTTGTGTTAGGGTTTTCAATGTACTTGGCTAGACTCTAAATTATTGCATATCTTGGGATTTGATGTAACCTTTGTAAACTTGATGTAATGATTGGATACTGGATGTATTTTGGAACTTGTGATGTAAGTTTGAATGTTATTTATGGGAGTGATCTCCCTTTCTTAGTTATATCTTCGTGATGGGGTATTTCATTAAGTTTGAACGGGATTTGTCTTGAGTCCTAGCGAGAACTGGGCAGGCGTATCGCGGATGCCCTTTGGTTCGCCTTAGGGAGAAGTGGGGGCGTTACATTTTCAACTTCACCTTATCCCCAGGTGTATCGATAAGAAAGGTTAGATATCCTTTGACTCCACTACTCAACAATTTCCTAACTCGAATCCCTGAAATTAAAGTAGACGACGCTAGTTTACCTCTCATATCTAATTTCAAAGTTGCGGGATTGTGCAACTCTACTAGTTTTATCTTACAATTCAATTGAGCATGGTACCGAACTAACCAATCCATCCCAAGTATCACATCATACTCCGTAATTGTTAAACTCATTAAATTCACCAACAATTTGCTCTCACCAACCCAAATCTCACAATTCCTATAAACTTTATTAGCAATCAGGCATTGGTTCCCCGTAGGAGTCTTAATTTCCAAATCAAAAGGTAAGAAATCACACTTAATATCTACATCCTTCATAAAGTTAGAATCTACGAAAGAATGGGTTGCCCCGGAATCAATTAAAACTCTAGTTAGGTAATGAAAAACAGGAATCGTATCTTTCACCACTTCAGTTGGATTAGAAAATTGCTGATTGTCTAAGGCGTAAACCCTAATTGGCACTTTCGGTCGGCTCCCTCCGGCACTTGACTGCTTTGAAGCAGACCTAGCAGGCTGTTGGGCATTTCCTTTTCCTTAGAGGCACTAGGGCAACTCGCAATCTGTTGCTCGGCACTACCACAAATCAGACACTTCTCTTGCTTTCTCCAGCACTCGATCTCAATGTGGTTAGGCTTGTTACAGTATCCACAAATCACACGACGGGTCATGGCCTGACTAGTTTGAAAATTTCCTTTTTGCTGATCTCGTACACCCTGATTTCTTTTCGACGGGGCTCCTCTTGATGGAACTCCTACCCGTTTTTCAGGCATTCTTACTCCTCCAGCCCCTCTTCCTATCTTAAGAGGTTGGATAGACTTTTCAGACGATCTAGGAGTGTTTCTTGGGTTACCCCTCTTTCTAGCATGAAAAGCTTTAGATTTGGACTTAACAGTCTTTCTGTGCCTTTTTTAAAGCATCCGTGAAAGTTGTGATCTGGACGGCTGTTATGGATTTTTGAATTTCTACATTTAACCCCTGAATAAACCTTATTATCCTTTTACGCTCCGTAACCACAAGTTCAGTGGCAAATTTGAAAAGTTTAGTGAATCGCTCCTCATACTCGACTGCGCTTAGTAACCCTTGTTTCAAATTAATAAAGCCATCCTCCCTCTTTTCTTGTATCATAGGCGGAAGAAATTTGGCATTGAACTCCCTCTCAAATTTTACCCAAGTCCAAGGGGTTTGTTCTTTTTTCCACTTTGCTATAACAACGTTCCACCACGAACTGGCTGCTCCCTCAAACTGAAAAATGGCAAAATTCACTTGCTTTTCCTCGGTATAGTCTAAGGCAGCAAAAATCTCCACCATCCTTTCAAACCAAGTTTTCGCTACCTCTGAATCAGACTCTCCATGAAATCTAGGTGGAGCGAATTTCAAGAATCTCTCTGGGGCTCTATCATTACCCCTCTCTTGGTTCCTAAATTGGTTGGCTGGTTCAGGGCCTTGGCGCTCAACTAAACACTCAAGAACATCAGTTATGCGGTTAATGGCTGTAGCCACTTGATCACCCTTTTCATTTCTAGGGTTTTGGTTTGGACCAGTCGCAGATCCCTCACCTCTCTCAGGAGTGCAGGGTTGCCGAACTCCATGCCCACGCCTCCTTCCACGTCCTGTCGATTCATATTGCAAGATTCTAAGCGCATAATTAAAAGAGGAAAAAAAATTAAGCGTAGAAATTTAAAACAAGTACAGATTGCAAGAACACTTTAAAACCAAAGTATAGATATTTACATAGATTAGAAGTCATGTCACATGTTAAGAGTACATACAACGAGTCACTAGTATCAAATACAGGACATAGGCATCCAAATGCCTCAAAAATACAGGGGTACATGCACAAAAATACAAAAGGCCTCACAACGAGATTCACCCCTCCTAAGTCCTGAACAACAATCAAAAGATCAAGAGATCTCTAATACAGGTGGACCGAACTAGAAGATCCTACAGCCTCAGAAGGGTCCTCCTCCATCAGCTCCATCTCCACCTCCACAGCAGGTGCAGCCTCCCCAGGTACATCCCCAAGCAAAGCCTTCTCTAGACGCTCAGCCATAGTCACACACTCGGCCATAATACTATCCAAGCGGTCCCTCGCATCCTGGATAATCCGGATAAGGCGCCCCTCGGTCTACTGAAACTGTGCATGGGAGGTGTTAGCCCTCTGATGCTCCTCTAGTACTCTAGCCTCTAACTTTTGGATCCGGACAGTCTGGGCCTCTATAGTGGCCTCCATCTCCTCTCTCTCCTCTAGTACTATCCGGAGGTTACTAACCAAATGCCTCTGCTCCTCGGCTACCCCTAACACCAAGCGGTTAGGGTAAGAGTATCTTGTTCGGTATGGGCACGATCTACCCCTTCTAGCAGATGAGTATCGCAAAAGGGGGCTGCCTCCAACTATGCGATACGGGATCACAGGGAGAGGTCCCTCAATACTATTGTCATCACTGCTGCTATCCATATCCTACAAATAACCCACAACCAAAGGCTAGGTCTTAAATTCACTGATACCATTTAAGAATTTAACCTAAGATCTACTGATACGAGGGACCACCAAGGCTCCAAATGGCTCGAGTGAGGTTCTAAGTGCCCCTTCGATGAACCTTGGACCGATGATTTGTGCACGGACAAGAAAGATGAGAGAGACCCTCCAAACACTCCTACAAATCATTCGTACACGCATAGGAGGGATTCAAGAGAATCACCACACATTGGTGAACCTACTCCAAGCCCATGAGGGAGCCACAAGTGACTAAAAGAGCACGGATGGCATGAAGGGCTTTCTTATCGAGTTAAGTGACTAGTGTAGGCTTGATAAATAAGGTTGGGCAGCCCATGTTGGGCCTTAGCCGACCAGCCCTAGTCCATTTAGGGCGTATTAGCACTTTCCAATTTCGCTTGTTAGTTTCCTTAGTAAAGTAGGGTTAGGACTACTTGAACTAGTCACGTTTTTCCATTCCTAGTTAGGATTAAGGGTACCAAAGCCTATAAATATAAGGCTTGGCCGAGTTGTTATTCATTCAATAATCAATAAACAATTTTCAGTTTTAAGAGTATTCTCTTAGCTTCGATTAACTTTGAATATCTTAGATTTTGTTCTAAGTGTTCTTCTCGGCTTATCAAGCAAGAATCACACTTGCTCGTGGCGCCGTTCTACCAATAGCCGTAAGTTCATTTAATCTTTTCTTGAGGGTTAAGATTCAATCTTAGTTCTCATCCAAGGGATTCCAAGGGGGTTTAGGGTCCCGAACAATCAAACCATGGAGTCGCTTGTCTAGATCTTATTTGTTGGTATGCGAGTTCGCCAAGCACGGTTGGGTTCATATCATCTACCACGGGTTTCTATGACCAAAAGTTCACAACTAGAAACTTCTAACCCTAATCCAGATATTTCAAATATAGCGCTTTGATACCAACTATAACGCCCCCATTTTTCCCTAGGGCGAATCCTAGGGTATCAGCGGAATGCCTGCTTAACTCTCGTCAGGATTCACGCACTCGTTCAAGCTTAATATAGAGCCACAAAACATCCAACGACTTAAATAAAAGTACTTTGAATATACAAGTCATAACTTTTAAGGTTAACCATTATAATTACAAACCACTAACGAAGAGTAACAAAAGTTGTACTTTAAGAGTCACCAAATTCATACAAAATATACTAGCTTCCACCAAAACGCTAGTCTAGATCCTCCAATCCACCTCCAATGCTTGTTAAGGAAAACAAACTTAAAGGAATGAGCGAACGCTCAGTGAGGCCAAAAAAACAGACAAGCAACCAAGTAACACCATTCAATCAAATAACATGCTTTAAACAACTTTTAAACATAACATTTCATTTAATTGCACAAGTTGGAAATAACACACATGAAAGGATACGGGAGGTCTTAGGAGCTATTTCCACTTCTTGACCCATTCAAGCCATTTGGGGTTGACTCTCCGTCAACTCATGTAGTAATGGGACCGTAGCACTCCACTTACTACCTCCAACCAACATATCACCCACTTGAATTCGGAACTAAACATGTATGAAGTAGCGATACTATTCGAGTATGCCAAACGAGATCTCAAAAAATCAAACTATAATATTTTCCAAGATTTACCAAGCTTCTCGACCAAGCCCTTGCCGGGTCGAGTTATAAGACTAGCCAATGGGTTGGGGCGTCCCCACAAGTATATTTGGTCAACGAGACAACGCTCCAATCAATTTTGAATCGGTCATAGCACTCTATGGGATGAGCGGTACCTCCTACCAAAATAAGGTGTGATACTTCTAACCGTTCAGAGCTCACGACTTAAAACATGTTCATGTACAAGTGCAAGTCATGTATATTCATGTAACAAGTATCATGTAATCAGGAGAGAGAGAGGATGAAAGCGATAAAGTACACTCTCGTAAAACTGGTCGAACCGTATGAACTGCTAAAAATCGTACAAATCGTAACCCGGCGGGCTCAAATTCGAACCTGGGTCTCCATGTTCACATAAGACAATCCCACCACTTGACTACAGTCATAGGACAAGTTCAGTTTGTCGAGAATTCTACTTAACTTGACTAAAAAATAGATTAAAAAAATGAAACCCTAACATTAAGAAAAAAAACAGCAGACGTAGTTTTCTTTCAATCCATCACTTTCTCGGCTTCAGGCTTGTAGGCCAACGGCTCCTCAGTTCTCCTCTTGAATTTTTTTTTTCAATTTTTTCTTCTTAACCCTTTCAAACCCAAATATCCACAACAAGATTTTCTCAATCCTTCACGGCTTCACCATTATTATCAGGCTATCATCTTTAGCAGATTGTAGACAAGTTGGAAATTTCAACTTTCACAAGATATTTGAGACTCAAGCGCTTTTCCTGTTTTCCATCATCTTGGTAAGTTTAATTTTTCCCTTTTCAAGGTGTTTGTTTTCTATATTATTATCTTTAGCCGATTTTTTTGCATTTTCTTCTTTTTTCCCCCAATTTTCATCCGTTTCCCCTAATTTTTGTTTTATTTTTATTTGATTAATTAAGGATGAAATTATGAATCATTAATTATTTTGAAATCATATTTGGAGGAGCTATTTTTTGGAAGAAGCATCAAATTAATAAAATTAGACATGGATGAAGTATCAAATTAATAAATTTTGTATCAATGATTGTTCTGTTTTTTCTATGCTGTTTATTGTGTTTTTATTTCTTTTTCTATGTTGAAGTAATTAGTCTACCGAATGCTCACTTATCTTGAATTTTATAGGTTTCACTGAAGCAACAAAATTAAAGACATGTTAAAGTTGATTTGTGAAAGTTGTCAAACAAAAACTTAAAAAAAAGTGCCAAATCGGACCACATGTTTGTATGTCTTGGTAAATCCGTAAATGGTAACCTCAGGATCCCATCAATTGACCATTTATTTACACTTGCCACTAGGGTCATTAGAACCATTAAATTTATTGGCACAAAATCAACTGTATCTCAATTGATGTTTGTTTCATTTAAAGCTGGTTAGAGTTATTCTTACTCGAAAGTTTCATTTATTTTGTATATTAGATTTTTTTTTGAGTTTGACCAATTAGATTTATATTTTATAATAAAATTTTAACTTTTTCAGGTTAAGTTGATGAAATTGTGAAGGTGGTGTTGTTGCTTATCATGCCACTGATGGAAGTTTGTTATTCAAATGGTTTGTCTTGAATATGAGTTGGACTCTTTTATGGACTTTTTAAGGATTGTAAAAGAATTTCAATATTTATTTTATTTATTTTTGTGTTTTTATTTGTGATAATTGGTGAACATTTGGATTGTATCTATTTATGTTTGTAATGAATTTATGAAAACTTGTGGTGAATTATGATATTTTAATTATGTTTATCATTATAGGTTTTATGTATAACTTTTAGGAAATTTATTATTATCTCAACTTAAATTTAGTTATGTTGGTGAATGCATTTTAGAAACTTAAGTTATCAATAACCATGTTAAATTGTACATTAGCTATCAAGTTCAAGTGTAGAATGAAGACCTATGAAGTACTTAACACTAAAGTTGCAAAAAAAGAAAAAAAAATCGGTGAACTAGCCAGTTGGATCGATCGGACCGCAAACCGGCCCATCTCCGGTTCGCTGGCCGGTCCGAGTTTAGAAACATTGCCTACAAGAAGCTACCTGTTGCAATGGTGTCCTAATATCCATCAATTTGCAACTTGCCAAAATAATATCCATCTCTAGGCCCCCCAATCCATATCGATACAGTCACAATTGCCCAGACTACAACAACAAAAACAATGAACAATTTTTTCCTCGGTTTACTCCCAAGCTTCTCTTTCAACTTTCTAACTTGGATCTCCATATTTTCAGCTTTGTTTGCCATCTTCGAGCATCTTCTCGCAATGCTTCATTCTCCGATTCTAGCCTATATGCTTTCCTTAGAATACTAGGTATTACTTGCTTCGAACAAGCACACATTTCATCATCATTCAACTCCTAATAGCCACATCCATCAACCTAACCAAAATTATTTGTCCCATCAAATTGTAAAACACACCCTTTAATTTCCCAACTTTAATCTCCAAAAAAAAAAAATTACTTGATCACGAGCACATTCAAGGTATCTCCTTGTTGGGTTTCCATTAGTCCATTAAGCCATTAAAATGGTTTTTGTTTTGCATTGACAAATCAAAGTTGCTTCCTTGCGTCTTGACATCGTGGAGCTTCCTTGCAAAGCAGAGATTCCAAAATAGTTGCTAAATTCACCTAATATCTGGCCACAAAATCTCAAGAAAATGATGGGTTCAAGAAAGTTGGGACAAGCTACTGTGATTCGGTCATTTATAAAAATAAAAGTTAGCCAAAGAGGTGAACCGACAATTTTACCCCTCCAAAATCAAGCCTCCAAGTGGAGATAAAGGATTTCCATTTGTCTTAACGGTAAAATTGCATGGAATGCTACAAAACATGCACTTTGGTTAGTTCAGAGACAATTTTGGCTATCAAATTAGTTTAGTGACCTGAACAAGCACTAGTGTATAGTATAGTGACATTTTTGGCGATTTGCTTTTTTTTTTTTTTTTTTTTTTTTGTCAATTCACCTATTAAACTTCTTAAAGTGCACTCTTTTGACAATTCAGTTTGTTTTCACAATTATTTTAGACAAGAATTAGAAGGACATGTCATGCACACTTTATCCTTTAAGGATATTCTTATCATGACCAAAATAGCATGGTTTCATAAATTTAATGAGTCCATTACGTAGAAAATATGTATAGAAAATTTCAAATCACCCACCGTTTCCCTTTTTTTTTTTTGGGGCATCTATTCTGTTATGGAACTTTTAAAGAGTGTAATACTTTGACAACTTCGTAACAAGACTAAATGCCCCAAGAGGATGAGGTTTGCATGCCACATGCTTATGCTTCCATTTGAGGTTACTGTGGAAACTAGCGGAGTAACCACGATCGTACAGTTTCGGAAGTTTAATTGGCAAATTGACGCAAAAAAGTTTCGTGGGGCAATCAAAAAATTCTTGAATGTTATTGACTGCTGATGCACTCTACCTCCTCCAGAAAGGAAGAAGGAAAACTACACGGCCAAGGTTAAGCAATGCCTCTCCGTTTTAGAATTGAGAATACGTAGATGCATTTTTTCAGACTTTTACTTCCATATTTTTGTCTTTAAGAACAAAGAAAACAAGAAGAAAAAAGCCATAAAAAATATTATCTTAGAACATGATCCATACAAGGCAATACATGTTTTATATTTTCCACAACAACAATGCAATCCTAAACTAATTACTTAAACTGCACTCATCCTTGGGAACCTAGGGTGGAGTTTGATCTAGTTCAGTTCAGAAGGGTCATATACATTAACTTGAAACAAGAGGAAATAATGTGACACTTTACCAAAGCATGTTAGGAACTTCTTTGTGGTAACGTTTCAAAAGCAGAAACAGTGTTCTCGAATTTAATGCGATGTAATGGTGCCCCACTTTGCTTGATAGCACAAGCCTGTTTATCTTCCAGTGGGCAGCGAGCCTTCAACATTGAAAAGACATGGCTATTCAAACGCCTTGCCTTCTTCATAGCCTCCAATAGGCCCTCCAACGCCTAGTTAAGACAGAATTTTGGTGAGTAAAGAAGAAATAATTTTTAAAAAAAAGGAAGTACGTGAATGGCCATTTTCAATCTAGAAAGTGAAATTAAGAGTAGACTGTATAAAAGGCTTCTGTATTTGCGTCAGGACTGAAAGTTATCATCATTTAAAATGGCGAAACCACGATCCTCACTGTAGCAGAAACGTTAAGTGCAAGAAATTAGCTGGCTCATGCGAAAGTATTGGTTCCTTAAAAACAGACTAGGCATATTAACCCATATAAAGATTAGTTGTGAACAGGGAGTCGTCCAAAATGTGAACCATCAGGTAAAACACACACACACACACACACACAGACACACACACACACACACACACACACATATATATATAATAGACCATCTAAATTAACATCGAAGTTGTAACACAAATAAAATTAACTTTGCATACAAGTATACTCCAGCTGTTGTACAGGGGTCCTAAATAGTAATCCAAGTTCTTAGTACAGACAACATTTATGAGAATAAGAGCATTAAGCTAATTCCACAGAATGGTTGAATTTTTTTACATTACAGCTGCTTCTATATCAAATTATCCATGGCTATTAGTGGCATTCTGTTCTATGACAATGTTAGTACTAAAAGTTTTTACAGTAATACTACAAATGCTCAAATATAGGCACATGAAGTCGTTTTCGGTAGTTTCAGATATGAGGATTCTAGGAGGTAAACTTGGATCCCTAAGATCCTAAGCCTTTATGGTGCTGAATTGATTAAGTACGTTATCAAGATTACTTCACCAAAAGAAGTCTTGGCATCCAACTCTTGCTGTCAATGTGACTGCTGCAAGTGCATCATATATGTTTGAATTCAATACAATTATGTTAATTGAGTTGCATCTCAAATATATTCCTGGAATAATGTTGCTTTTACTTTCTTGCTTTCTTCATCCAAAATCTTGACATTGCCCTTTTGTGCATTAATTCTTATTAGCTCTACAAAAATCCAAGTCCATCTTCTAAACAATTTCCTTTTTGGTGGTGCATCTGCTTTTGCCTGATCAATTTAAGTAATGCTTCAATAACATTGAGGAAATATCCAACTCCCTAAGGAGTTTTATCCAATGCATCCATTGTTGCAACTGATTTCTCCTTCTGTCCAAACAATTGACAGTTAAAAGGGCAAGTATACAGATAAAGTTCAGGAACATACATTTCTTTATGTTGTACAGCACAGAGGTTTCCATATGACTAGCTGACATTTTGTAGGACTGAGAGAATACAAAACATACGAGGTACTTCTGACAAGAAAATCAATGAAATATAACACTGAGAAACAGTGGCTGGGCTTGACTTGATATCTTTTGAACTACTTTTAAGTAAATCAATTCCTATATGTACTCCTCAAGGATAAACGCAACATAACTGTTTTAGCACAAACTTTGTTCTTTAGGAGTCTTCAGCCAGGTTTGATCCTTCTGAACGTCTAAGCTGTTCATTCTTCCCTCTTTGTAGATACTTATTTGATGGAGAGGTGTCCTAGTGGTTTAGAGGCATTTCATAATTTTAACAAATAAGTTTACCAAATTCATCTCCCAAACCTCTTGCCAACACAACTGTATATTTCTAAGCAAAATTAGCCTACAACAAAACCGTTGCTTTAGAATCAGTGTGGGAAATGAATGTCCTATTCAAAGAAGCTCGTAAGCTTATCCATCTAATGCAGCATACATAGAAAAACCAATCAAACTATCACCAATTTATATAAAACACAACAGAATATAAGGCAGAGGGAAAAAAATCACCAACATACCTAAATAATTGATCATTAGATTTATCAAACTTTTGAAATAAAAAGAGGATTAAAAGATGTATACCTGGACAGAATGAGCATTCTTGTGGGTTGGGGTGACTGCTTCCACCTCTGCCACGTTGAGGACTTGGTGGGAAAAATCAAAAAGCTCAAAATGTAATTGTTGGCCGAGTAAGTAGATGATAGTACAGCCACCCCAAGCAACTGAATCACCCAACATTTCTTGATTGTTTGGCTGCATCTGAACAGAATCCTCCAAGTATTCCTGTATAGATGAAAATAATCAATGATCAAATAAATATCTTGTAAAGGATAGTATACAAGAAAACAAGCGTGATCAATTATTTTGCTCTCAGAAGCTAAGGTGGAAAAAGAACAAGCAAACAAGACACTAATACTTTGAAAAAAGAACATATCAACTACAACTTTAGAATATCAAAGTTTCTCCATGGCACTCATAGAAAAAGAAAGTAAGTGCTATCAGTATTGCAACTAAGTATTTGGTCTGGGTAATATCTATAGTTCTACATATTGTTTTATCAGTGTACAGATTCGTAGAAGTATCATCCATTACCACAGCCAGTAAGCCTAGTACAGCAATGTTGAACTAATCCAAGACAAATGGACTATATTCATTTCTTCAACTGAAATATCATAATGGCATTTACAATTACACTTACAATTTGGAGGCCACTGAATAAACGATAGAAGTCCTTCGAAGTTGTAATGTCGACAAACCCCGTCTTTGGAGCTGCACTCCATTTGCTACAGTATTTATCTAGAGCTGCGCTTGTGAAAGCAAGTGCATATTCCAGAACACTTCCAGTATTTATATTGGCCTTGTACAAAAGATCTGTAACAAATCTCTCCAATAGTTATTTCCGAAGTGAGGAAATCCAAACTCAAATGACTAAACAAAAACATTGATATGGCATATTAGAAGCAATCCATGACGAAGCACATCCTAACAACTATGATCTATTTATATATACTAGTTCTGCCCTTAGGCAGGAAGCAAGGAGGAAATGTTGCAGGAAGGGGAATACAGCTGTGAGTGTATAATTGTTAATTGCTGTTAGACAACCAGCAGATAACAGCTGCTACTTTAAAGAAAACCAACAGTAGAAAGACCACCTAATTTTCTCAGCCAGCATCTTCCATACTGGGTGCAACATTCTGTATGGGACCTTACTCAAAAACACGGGCCAACTACGAAATCATCTCTATCTAAGACTGATATAATCCAGCAAGAAACTAATTCCACCATTAAGTACTTTAAAAATCATCATTTACCAAGGACTCAAAGTAGGAAACGAATTCCATTACTAAGTACTTTAAACATCATCATTTGATTCATATACCTAGGACTTAAAGTAACTAACAAAGAAAAAATTATAAGAAACTTAAAGAATTTAATGGCATTTAGACAAATGAAAAACGCTGAAATGCATGATAGCAAGGTATTCATGGAAATGCTTTCTGTGATTAAGAAAATTAAACAACGAGCACCAAATAAAATAATCAAATATATTACTGAAAGAATATTAATGCAAAGTGATATGTCTTCAGTCACTTCTAATCATTAAATTTCCATTAAATGTAACCTACATACAGCCTACTTTTGGTCTCTTTGCCGCAATCTAGATCAAAAAGAACTTGTAATCCTCTGCCCCTTCATTGTATTTATACGACACAGTGACATCATGTCTCAATCTCTTAACCTTTTTCCTTGTGAATTCAAATAATGGCTGTCCCACAACCTAAAACAGGAACCACGGATGCTCCAAAAAAACTTATATGATGCTGTAATGTTAGTCTGACTTAACTTTGACCAAAATCATTTATTATGGTATTATGCTAATAAGCTACATTGGCAGGGTAAGAGGAGATGATAGATAAATATGCAAGTAGTTCTCCACAAACACAGTAAGTTTGTTTGCCTTGAAGCAGGAATTTGCTGCTTAGAACTTTGCAGGTCTGCTGACTTTAAGTATGTTATAAAGTGACATTACAAGATGAAGATTGGAGGATGGAAATCATGTACCAGCAGCTTCTGCTTGTCTGGATATGGTTTGAAATGATTTTGGATTTAAGCAGCCAGGGTCTGACAAAACAGCAGCACTTGTTGATTTAAAGAGAGTGACAATAGGGCTTTCTCCTGCTTCCTCAGACTGCAAGATCTGTCCATCAGTACCAGGTATCAAGCCCAGCCAAGGGGCTGTCTGCATGAAATTGATAGTATCCACTTCCCTCTGTTGAACATGACAAACTAGAGAAGTTAGATGTATTCAATGTTTGTTTGATACCTCAATTTGGATTTCACATGCTTGATCATCAAATGAAATAGTAGAAGAAGCATAATTTGTGATTTGATAAAGAATTTGAGTAAGATAAGAGTGAATGAAGTAGCTAAATAATCTTAATGTTTATCAAATTGTTAAGAAGCAAATAAGCAAAATTAGGTGCACAGTGCACATAGCTCTTCGAGCATAATTTCCAAATATGTCCAGTATTCACTTTTTTATGGAGACAGGCATATTCTAGTCTGAATTCAGCTGTCCTGAAAAGGTAAAGGAGTAAAACTTCTGGTGTGAGCTATCCTTTCAATATTGATGAAGCTACGTGCAAACAGGTACTATGTGGATCCACATGTATGGTAAGGAGAAACTAGTGCACTAGCAATGCTATTCTATACTAAAATAGGGGATGGCAGGTTTATAGAAGACTACATACCTCTGACAGCGTTAGTACCAATTTTCAATAAAATAATCTTATGGTTTCTAATAAGACAGATCATTTGAATAATCTCAGTAACTTCAGAGCAGATGATGCGTTCTCTACAAGAGCTTCTAGTGCTTGGAAGTATCACCTGATCATATATTACTATCCAAGGGCAAGGATTAAAACTGCTCCTACTAAAGGTTGCACAAAACAAAGTGCAGAAGGCCAACTCTATGTTGGATCTGCAGTTTTGCAGTTTATGGATAATGTTTTTTCTTCAGCAAGATATCCTAATGGTGCAAAACATTTGAAAAGTATGATGGCTGAGAGACCTGGCCAACTTGTATCTCAAGCCCTCTATGAACCACTGATATGGAGTTGGTGCCATTTAGTTATCCATGAAGTAAAAAAAAAAAAGAACAGAATGGAAGGTAATGGAAAGAAGAGTTTGATGAATTCTACTCCTTATGGTGGCATATAACATTTTCCAGAAAATATGGTGACGAAAACCTCAAATGAAACATCAGAAGTCACATTACCAGAGAGAGGTTTTACTTCTGTTCCTAAAAATTTCACCAGTTTTAAGTGAATGACTCAACAGCCCAAAATCTGAATCTAAGAATCCAATACCTATTCCAAAAAAATTTCTTCATCTTGATTCACTTCCCAACATTATTGTACAACTTAAGAACTCACCAGAACAATGTCAAGAAGCCCCATCCAGTACAACACACTTCCAACCTCCTTGATTCCGTGAAAAACCTCTGCTTTGATTTCTGTCTTTGACTGCCAGCAGTTAAGATGTTCTTTAATGATCCTCATACAACCTAAGCAATATGACAAGAAGTATGACATTATGGTCCGCCTTGATTGATAGTAATTAGAAACTCAAATGTAAATTTGTCTGAAAGACAAAAAGAGGCAGCACAATGTTGTTCTCCTTCATACCACACAATTAAAACATGAAGATCCAATACCAGTCTTCCGTGCAACAAATCATCTCTAAGAACTAGAAAAATTCAGCTCAAAGTGTGGTTATATTGAATACCACCTAAGACCATATCTTAAGGAAACGTACTCGTAACTCTTTCCAAATTGAAGCTATTAGGGTAAGCCTTGGGTAGACACAAGAAACACAACTTATGATCTGCATCATAACTGAAGAGCTTTGAAGAAGCATAATCTCATAGATTCACATTCATTTTCTGACACCTAGAATATAGTCTGAACTTCTATTTTCAGCATTTAACTGCCCAGTAAAAACACCAGAGATATATGCAAAAGTAATGCCAAAACTTTAAGAAGAACATTCCTGATAAAGCAATTGTACTGTAAAAGTAAATTATCACACACAATATACCAGTCACACCACCATCAAAAGAAAGGAGTCCGATAGACTTGGGTAAAGCTTCTTGCAAACCTGTAACCATTGGCTCAAGCGACGTTATCTGAAATAAGATGAGATAAGCTTTAAAAGATAACAACATGTATCATGAAATAGTTCCATGTGTTACTGAAGATCCAAAAGCGAAGCATAAATGGATACACATGTTTAGGCTAGGTTGTTCATTTGAAGACAACAATGATTACAACGTATGCAACATCAATAGAAGACATGAAAAGTTGGATTGTACAGGTCTCTTGCAACAAGAATTGCAAGCAGAGCTAGTTGCAAAATCAAAACAAAAAGATCAATGATAAACAAGGAAAATGCTACATGGAAATTGAAACTCAAATAACCAGAAAAGAAGATAGGCAAAAGCTTCAAAAATTAAACGTAATTTGCAATTGAATTATACAAAATCAGCTAATAAATCCCAAACCCTAGAAAACCTGGAGATTCTGTATCCCAAACTATAGATCCCTTAAACCTAAACCTAAAATGATTCCTATACATCACACGCAAAACTACCATAACAGATTTATAAGAATCGCAAAGATATATATGTAAAACCAAACTTATTATCCTCCCTTTCCCTCAGTGGAGGTCAAATTCTTACAACTGTGCTGAACTAGATCTACATCACAGACTTGGAGACTGCCTAAAATAGATCTATATGCTTTTGATGTTCTCAAGGCATGTTTAAATGCACCTACATTATCTAATGACACAGTCAGTTTTTTCCTTAGGAAATTATGACCTCCATAGGTGCGCAACAGTTTGCAACTATTTGGGTTCCAGCTTATATATTCTATCAATTTGATCAACCAAAATGGGGTACTTTAAAATCCGACTCCTAATAAGAAGCCGAGCATCTGCAAGTTTTCTGATGCGTGTGCTTCTCCAAATTCTGATTTTTTCAGAATAAAAAACTTGGAATGCTTTGCAAAAAGTAATTTACATACAAATAAACCATCTAGCAACCAACTTATAGCAAGCCTTCAGCACCATGTGGAAAAGGGAGGACTGCACAATTTTTTATGTGACAATACATCAGCAAGTATCCTAAGCTATATAAAGGCCATAAAAAAATAAAAAATGCTTCTGATTTCCATAAGCACTTGCTCAGGTTCCTAAGATGCATTTTATCGAGAAAGAAACAGAAAAACTGAAGACTGCTACACCAGATATCATTTTCTTCTCAAACATGTTCAAAGCAAATCCACATTTGCATGATCTAGCCATCACTAAAGCAAGCAACAAAAGGACAATACACTGAGCTGTCAGACAAGGGGGATAACACTACAACAGGAATTACAATGCACTCCAAACTTGGGAAACTTTGGCACAGGCACTTATAGCTGGAAAGAGAAGTGCAGCTTTTAGGTTCTTCTGACTGGCATTTTGTGGAAGATACTCTGATAATTAGTAGATGGCTATTCAGTTGAGTTATCAAACTTACCATCTAACCAAGTAGCCAGAGTATAAGAACATAGAAAATTACATGTATTTCCAAAGTAAGATGCACAGGTAATGATGCACTAAATAATAACCAGGAAGTCGGAAAAAAAAAAAGAAAAAAAAGGAAGTTGAATTAAAGAGTTCCTGGCATACGCAGGAATGCAAAAAGCAACAAAAACAAGATGAACATAAAGAAAGATATAAATGCATCAGCAATCTGAAAAGCGTTAAATTTATCAACCACAAAAAGAACTATAATTTAGCTATCTGTCAGGTAACATGTACCTTATTTGATAAATGATCTAATAGAGCTCGGATAAGCCAAGGCAGTGACCTAGAACCCAGCAGCCTAACAATGGAGTACATGTGAGGTATCCCAAAAAATCCACTATGTAATCGAGCAAAACTCTGGTATGCTGAATTCAGATCCTACAAAAAGGGAAAAAAACAAGGACAAGTTGATAAATGTTTTTGAGAAGGTTTGGTTATCAAGTACTACTACTCAAACAAAAACAAGCAGTTGAAGACCAACAGCAAGAAAATGAGGTATGAAGAACTAATGAACAAAGCTTCTAGAGAAAGACAGCAACTTGCATAATCGTTGAATCCTATACTTTGGACATCATCTTCAATTAACTCTTTTCAATGTTTTCCCAGTACTGAAAAAATGACAAGGCATCCTATCTTTGTAGTGTTTTACCAGATTTCAGCACCTTAGTAGCAAATATAGCAAGCAAATTTTGTGACACTGAATTCAAAACTGAAGTTTCCAGTTTGACTTCATGTAAGTTTTAGGAGGAAGTGTAAAAATGGTGACATTCAAACACACAGCCAAAACAATGTAGAAAAGAAGAGGGTAACATCTGACCCCTCAACATATTTCTTAAACCATTCAGAGAGACTCACACACTCCAATAAGCTATTTATGATTTAGAAGGTACCAAATCCCAATATTAGAAGTTTTAATCATTATTGTAATCAAAGAAGGAAACATGTCAGGCATTCAATTTTTGTAAAGTGGAGCATATACTTGATCTTTCTGTTTCAGATATCTCCAACTTGTAGACATGAGGAAATAGGATAGTCTACCAACTAAAATAGAAAAATTACAAGAACCAATCCTACTTGAGCAACCATTTCCTACCATCCGTTAATTAGACTTATGTTACCCTTCACAGTCCATTCCTCCATTGGGCAGTCAGTTAGGGTTATCAAATATTTTCTCCATGGCTCCAACTCACCCACATTAATTAATTTTTCATGTACTTACCCAGCCAAACTTGTTATGGTAATATGTCAACAATAGTAATATCGAATAATGAAGTAAAACGTCCAAAGCCTAACTTTTCCCATTTTAAGCCTCTAACCAAATGTTTGTGCAAATCACAATGCAGACCATTATTAGCGCCATTTAAGCTCGACTTAGGAGACAAAAGCACGAGTAGGTTTTTGATTTGTTGGTATTTTAGCAAAAGAGCTATTACTAAAATCATATGAGATTAAAAAAAGGACAGGTACTTGGAAGAGGACATAGCAAGGAAAGCAAGCCACACAGCCATTTGCAGGTGTTTGACTCAAAGCAATTTATTTACCATGTGTAACCCATTGAAATATTTTCATAAAACAGAATGTTGACCTTGCAATAAAGCTAAACTGGATGAATCAACTTTGAACTATTGATTTAGTGATATTTTCTTACCTGAGTACCACAGTAGAAATTAGGCTTTGCATAGGGGACCGATGGCTTCTGAACAGGAACAAGAGGAACTCTTGATGATCGAACAAAACGCTGAGTTGTGTTGCATAGGATGAAGTTTGGCAGGAAGTCATTTTGCATCTCTGTCCATATCTGGAAATATATCCAAACTGTCGTAAGCAACTAAATTTGTTGAGAGAGAGAGAGAGAGAAACGAAAGGTACAGGCATTCCTGAAATCAAGAAAAGTTGTAAAAGTCCAGCAACATTCATTCTCAGTGTATACTTTAGATTAAACTTTTTTTTTTTGGCTTTACCATTGTGCATGAACTAGAATTGCTCAATCTTCTACTATGTGTTTAATACTATTTGACTCCAAGAAACTCCAATTTCGATCAATTTCGACCACTAGACACCATTTCCAAATCAAATCTCTTAGAATTTTAAATGAGGATAACTGTACATATCCTAACATGAAAGAAAACATACAAGGCCTTAACTATATGTGACTACATAGGCCATTTTCTTCTTCCAAAGCAAACTTCATGCTATATTTTCTTTTAGTACAAATCATGCCCTTAATTGGAGCCTTCAGAGTTTAACACATTCAATAGTTACTCGTTGTGTATAACAACAAAGAACTTCTGAAAAGTGCAAGGCAATTCGTACACCACAGTCAGCTGATGACTGAAATCAGGTTCACAAACTATACATCATTTTCATCATATCATGCAACCATGGACATGTGCAATCGGCTAAAACTTACAGGGCTTACCATGATTAATATTTCTCACTATACATTTTATACTAACATATAGAAGTCAAGTCATCATGGTTATGTGTCCTTAATTAAAAGAAATCAGCAAATGAACCATGAATCCACCATCGCTCTATGCTATGTACTTTAACAATCTATGAAGAAACTAAAATAAAAAGGTTGAACTTAGTGCAACTTCTTCTGAACTGTATGCCCTTTTCACTTGAAATGTTTACTTTACTGTGCTTAATATAAAGTTGCTCCACTTCACATGTCAATAGCCACAACCTATGTGCTATACTGGGATCTGCACTTAAGCACACACTTTACACTTTTGACTGCTATTCACCAGAGATTTAGCATAAGAAACAAATACAAGAAAAAAGAAAAATAAAACATTACAGATGCCAAATTTTGCTCACTCAAATGACTAATAATTCGAAAAAAAAAAAAACCTCTCCTCAATGTATGCTCTTCATAGCTTCGTTTATTCAGCAACAAAGAGATTTTGGTCTTTTAACTTTCCAAAAAAAAAAAAAGAAGAATTGGCAAAATGCGAGGTAAACAGAATCTGAAGTGATGGAGGGGACTAAACCTTCAGAATAATGGTATCTGAAGTGAGAGAAAATTGAGGACCAGGAGGTGATAGAGTCGTGCAAAACCATAATTGCTTATTTAAATGGGCAAGTAATAGTTTAGTTTATCAACCAACATTCACTATTGTGTTGTCACTATAAAAGTACGTACTTATCGTCAAAATTGCCCTATTACTTCTAGTAGAGAGAACAAATTCAAATATTTTTTTTCAAATTGAATCAAAGTCTTGAAAACAACTGATCATCAAATTCAATCAAATGACTTTATCTATTGCTCATTGACTCCTATATGTACTGTTTCTCTCCTTTCCAGTTTAACCATCATGAATTTCAGTACAGATGCCAATGATCATCAAATTGCCTTGAACAAAATATTCATCATTATGAGTTTAGACCATCAATTTGTGGTGCTTCCGAAAATCAATTAACACATGAACTAGCTTCAATAAATAAGCGAAAGAAAAATGTTAGTCACCCATTTCCTGTGCATTAGACTGGTCATTAGTCTACAGTCCTTGACAATTTGAAGAAAAATATAGGGTAAATTACTTATTACCCCCTGTGATTTTACATAATGCCAGATAACCCCCCCCCCAGGGTTTTAATAGCCACATAACCCACCCTGGTTTTATGTAAAGTGGAAAATGAACGGAATGCACAATCAGTTACGGTGTTTATACCAAACGCACTTTAAAAGTGCCTGTGATAAAATCTTAATATCCATGTAACCCCCTTCTGGTTTGTATAAATATCCACTTTAGCCCTCACGGTTTTTGCATTTATCCACGTAATCCCCTATGCTTTTATTTTTAGCATTTAAGTAAGGGCACTATTAGTATTTCAACTAACAACGTTACATAGGTTATTTTCTGTCGAGTTTCCACTTTACATAAAACCATTGGGGAGGAAGTGGAAATTTTGAAATGTTAGGGGGTCATGTGACAATAGGTGAAACCACAGGGGGGTTATACGTAATTTACCCAAAAATATATGGTCTCCCATTTAAATTAAGGTTTTTTACTATTTTAAACATTTTCTCCTTAACATTTTAAAAGAGTTGTTACAGGTTGAAACTGTTAGCTGAACAAAGTCTAAATTTTTTTTTTTGGCATTGTCCATCTATAAGTAGCATAATACCTCAAATAGCCACCATTTCCCATCAACATTAGCTACAAGACACACATAAGAATTTCCCTACCAGAAGCAGACCACTAACATACACAAATATAACACCTCATGGAGCTGTGCAGACTTCTTCTTTTTGTATTTAAAAACAGGTGTATCGATCAGTCATCTGAAGCTCCTTGAGTTGAAGCATGACCTATTAGCATTTATCCAATCCTCTCTGAAGAACTGGCTGGAATCCCAGATCTGAGTGTTTGTCCATGAAAGGAAGGGGGAGGGGGGGGCAACAGAAATTTTGCAACAGAAATAATAATTCTAACCTGAGAAGCAAGCCGACTGGAGTAGGAAACGAGGGACACATTCTCTTGCATTTCATTGAGCATAAGATTAAATGAATCTATTGTAAGATCTTTCGACAGTAATTCATGAGCAAGTTGTAAGGCGCTGAGAAGTTTTTCCAATTCCTGAAACCACAGTAACAAATCTGCGAAGATGAGCACCAAGATACTCAAGAACCAATATACTGGAGAAAATGGTACTCAAGGATTACTCACAACAATAGCACATAAATCCTGAGACTCAAAGCGGTCAAATAAAAATTCAATGTTGTCTCTGAATACTTTGTTCATTCTTGCAGCAATCAAGCTTCTCAGGTCAATTGTCCGTCCAAGCAACTGTATTCAATCACCGAAGGGAAAAAAAATCATACAAGACAGAATAAATGCATATGAACAACTGAAACTAATTCCAATCATAGTCAGTCTACCTACATGTGTACCAGTAAAATATGAAGCAGTACAGTAATATTTATGATACACTTGTTAACGAGTCATGACAAATTAATATGATCAAGGGGAAATAATGATCAAAATTCCCTCTTGAAGATAAATGAGACAACACTCCAAACATACAGCCACGAGTCTTATGAGTTTAGACCTCATCCATCAGCTATGAAAGCAATACATAACCAGCTATAGATCCTTCAGCTATGAAAGCTATGCTTCAAGGCTCATGAAATATCACCAAGTTTAAATCTTTTTCCTCCAAGAAAAGCCACCCTGCAGTGGCAGGACATTTGCCTAAAGCTTATCATTATATATATCAATTCTTTTACATTTCAGTCATCATACCATCATTAATTGAATAACCTCTTTGCCACATAGTTTATTAAATTATTACTAAAAATAGCCAGCTTAAACTTTGTTTTCTTTAGAAACCTGTTGCTTCTACCATTAAAACATCCCATTTTTTTCTGCAGAATGCAGTCAAGCTTTTTCCTGGACAACTAGGTATGAATGTAGCAAAGCATTTTTGTCTGTATCATTATTGTCGATATTCAAGAAATTGTTTATAGAAGGTCAAATGTAATTATTCTATTTTCTCATTTTGGACAGCAGAAGTAGATATAAACCTAAATTTTCACAATTTATGCTGTATGACATTCCAAGGCAGAAAATACTGCAGAAAAAGATGTCCAGCATATGACAATCCTGTAGGATAAGATCCCAAATGAATATATGCTTTGATTGAACCATCATAATCTCCAACTTAACAAACATCATGAGAAAATTTGGAGGAATTGAAACCAAGACTCATTCAATCACCAGGCACGTTTAGTAACAAATCAAAACAAAGCCTAAGCCATGGGATAACAGAAAAAAGAATTCTTTATTGGTATGACATCAAGATTTTCGCACCTTCACTCTAGTCATTTTCAGAAGCGCAGTATATCTCATTGGTTGGAGTGAAAACTTTTCACCAATATCCAGTGCAAAGAGGAAAGAAGGATCAAGTAATTCACTGCAGAATTTGACAACAGATGAGAGTTGTTTCACATAAAATAATTTCTGGTAGGCAAAAAACTTAAATGCAGAACTACATACCTAGCTGCCCAGCTCTTATAGTAAGTAAAAATAGAGTCACACAACTTTGAAACAAATATATCAAAGCAATTGTCCACCTGATGGAAAGAAAAAGATAATTATGCATGGTTTTCTGTGGTGGGAAAGTATTTCAGGAAGAAATCCCTCGTAAAAGTTAAGAAGCTAAAGAAACCCACTATAAGAATAAAAAATAAAAAGAAAAATAAAAAAGAAAAGACAAACAGTATTTATACTTCTAGAATATTAAATCCCAGGTATGACAGTCACAAATATTCAACATTGAGTTAATATTCTTGGTACTCACTAGTCATGAATCAATCTACAACACTGGCATGAGAGGTTCTCCGTTACAAAAATTCAAAGAGATAAATATGGGAAAAACTACTATTCATTGGACGAGTTGTGATAGCTATTACCACATTATTGACCTACTCATAAAGTTAACAGCAAAATTTCCTAGTTTCATGTCCTGATTATCTAATTAAATATTATACGATCCAGATTCCTCTAGCAAACTCAACTGAAGTGTTTATCAACTATAAACGCTTCATCTATCAACAGCTTCTTTTGTTTTAAGTTTCTGATGAGCAATCAGCACTAGTAAGTAAAATACCTCCGCTTCAATTTCATCATAGAGGAAACGCTGCTTGAGGACAACCAAAGCTTGATGGGCAGCATCATTATAGATGTCAAATGGCATTAAGATACTCTCAAGAAGACCCATGGTTTGAGACTCCATAACATGATCCACAAGCATCCAAGGAAGAGAGCATTCGATTGGAAACTGCAAGCAAAATACAAGTCCTTTAAACACAAGGAAACTACAATTGGAGATAGAAGAACCTCAATTAAGATGCAGGAGAAACCCTAAAGGATACGGCAGTTCCTATACTGTAAAAATTGGATGCTGAAATTTTGACAAGTTCACTATTTCATTTTCAGATCTGGAAGTTAGGCCTTGTTTGATAATCCAATTCAGCACTTAACTTAATAGATTCAGATCTTAACATATTCATACCGTTTGATAACCAAAAACTGAACATCTGAATTAATTAAGTGGCACTAAATTTTCTAGGCAAAACTTGACATTAAATTCCTGAGATGCAGCAGTACTATGCATGCAAGTTGATATCCATACTAAGTTAGACACCAAATCATCAAAAATTAATCTGAGAAAAGATTAAGAGCGAAAAGTACTTATTTTCAAAAAAACAAAAAAAAAAAAGAAAAAAGAAAAATGAGTTACTGCTGCAGATCAATCTGCATTACGAAGAGAGGAGCTAGTAAAATATATCTTAGAAATGTATTTAAATGTACATCTACCTGAATAACACGAGCTCCCAAAATTAAGTGATAAACTATTCACCACTGAATGTGATATGCACTCAAATGTATTAGATTTAATACTTAACAATTCAATAACTTAATGGATTCAGACTTCAGATTTCAGATTTCAGACGTCAATTTTATCAAACGCACCCTTAGTCTTATAAGTCTCAATGTTAAGTGACATTAAATTCTTGAGATGCAGCAGTCCTATGCATGCAATTTGATATCCATACTAAGTTAGACACCAAATTATCAAAAGTTAATCTAAGAAAAGATGAAGTAAGAGTGAAAAGTACTTATTTTAAAAAAAAAACAAAAAAAAAAAAAGAAAAATGAGTTACTGCAGCAGATCAATCTGCATTACGAAGAGAGGAGCTAGTAAAATATATCTTAGAAATGTATTTAGATGTTCATCTACCTGAATAACACGAGAAGATTCCACATAAAATTCCCTAAACCATAAGAAACCAAGATCTGTGATTGTGGCAACTGTTGCTGCATTAAGGAAAAGCTCACAGTTATTTAACTCGAAATCTACTAAGAAAGATAATTGCTATCAGCATTTCAAGTACTTGACTACTTACTGATATTTATTAAGATGTACATATACAGAAAGGTTAGAAGAATAGGAATGGACAAGTTAGCCAATGAACAGTATCACTGAGATTTAAGTGCTTCTCCAGCAAAGATTGATCATCATGCTATAGCAACACTGCTGTTTTTAAACACAGAATTGGACAAGCAAATTCAAACTAAGCATAAATATGCCTAGATACACCAGAAAGAGCAAAAAGATTCTAAGAATCCACATATTTTGAGAATTGAAAAATGCCAGAGTTAATAGAACAAAACACAATTACTTTTTGCATTATATGCCTTCCATACAAGTGTGTCATGCACTGGCCTCCAAACCCATATCAAGAAGAATAATTTTGAAATTTACATCACCTTGTAAAACAGAAAAGTAGAAATCATAGACATATGTATATACAAGGGAAAATTTGTGGGGGGGGGGGGGGGGGGGGGGGCAAACTTCTATTCCTAATTAAAACAGAGGAAGAACCTGTCCAATTTACAGCAGGGCACGTATACTCACTTTTAATAGAATGTACACTTCTTTTGTGTACATTAGTATCACATTATGTTATAGAAATGCCCTTGCAGTAAGCACCTTTCTAATGCAGCCTGTGCAGAAATATTTCCTACAGATGGTTTACATTCAAATAGACCATACTTGACCCATTGCTGCAAAGAACGTGACACTAATGCATGAGGATCTTGGTTCATGGTATCTGAAAGGCTAGGCACAAAATGCTTTAAGATTCTAGTATGCAAGGATACTGATTTTGTATGTCAAACCATTTAGCTTCTAGCCAACGTGGAGATGAGTCTTTAGACGAAATGATCAATCAAAGATTACTTTTGTATCTCAGCCTGGAATAAGTTGCATAACTCCCAGTGTTTAAAACCTTCATAAAGAAATAGTTTCAACCATCTTTGTATCAACAAATTTCCTGTTGTCAGTTCGAATAATGTCAGATGAATCTCACAGCAAACTCAAAATTTATAGTCTTGACTACCTAGAGATGTAGACCTATGAGGTAATAAAATTTAGGCCCAACACTTACATCGTAAATTAGATGATAAAAATGACAAATTGGACAACATGGAGACAAGCAGTGGACCAGAAAAGACATCTAGCCTTGCACTTAAGGTCAATATTTGATGCTGAATAATGGACAAAAAAGCATGCGGCCCAAGTAGATAAGACAGGACAATGCTATCTCTGAGCCTAAACTGAGTGAAAGATTGTTGTAAAGAACATTATTGAAAGAAAAATGAAAAAAAGGGTGGACAAATAAAGAAATCAAAGAGAACTATCAGTTTCAATAGAGTAGAGAGGGAGCTCTACAAAGATAAATCAACACAAACTCTTTGGCTCTTCCAAAGAATATGGCCAGATATATTCATTCACTACAAAGTCAAATTTCTTCTCCTAGGTCCAGTATTTACCACAATAAATCTGGAAACTTCAGAAGATAAACTCCACTGTAAAAACAACCATGTGTGACTGGAACTTCGTAGAGAACACTTCTTTTCCAATTTTGGCAAATAAATAAGCTTCTAAGGATTTCACTGAGGTTATACAATTTAATAGCATGCACTGGTATACACGGACATTTACCAGATGTCTCATTATCCACAGCCTTCCGGTTAATCTTTTGCCAACACAAACATTTTTGTAAACATGATGATGTTTAACAGAGCCAGAGTAACATGATGTTGTTTAACAGAGCCAGAGTAAAGTAAGCTTGAAGATTAAGTGACCAGTAGTTAAATCCGTCAAGCCTGTACAAGTAGTGAAGAA
Source organism: Coffea arabica (assembly GCF_036785885.1). Taxonomy (NCBI): domain Eukaryota; kingdom Viridiplantae; phylum Streptophyta; class Magnoliopsida; order Gentianales; family Rubiaceae; genus Coffea; species Coffea arabica. Next base: position 44,996,854 of record NC_092329.1, read on the forward strand.
GTATAGAGAGCTTTTACATTTTGTGCTTTTAAATTAATGTGGAGACAAGTATCATGAACTGATAACCTAGGATACCAAACCAAGTCGTAAACATGATGTTATAATTAAATCCATTGCAACTATGCAGTGCAGAATCTAATATGTGGTACCAACATAAAACATAGGGACAAAGGATTATGCATAATGAGCTTAGAAATGATCAATTTGCCAGACCTGTATAATCGATTACATGCAGGAAAAATCCAAGCTTGTAGAAGAACGTTTCTAGCTGTTTCAAGTCATTAACAGGAATTTCAGAACCAGTATTCCCAAATAGACCACCTGGTTTCCTCATATTTCCACCCGATACCACCTCATATATTAGAAACTGCAAGCAATGAACCTGAGGAGTAGGAGATAACACTAAGTTTCAATATTTTATCCCAGGAATGTTATCTAGGATATTTAGCACATAGTCAAACATGAATTTAGTCTAATGCCTTCATGACAGCAGCAAGAATTAAGCACATGCAGATTACGGAAGACAGTTGACGTTTAATTGGCAACTGATATTTTGTAAACATTGCATTAGTGAATTTGCAAAAAGGTAGGAGATCCTTTCAATAAAGTTGCCATGTCTCTCTTTGTATTATTTCTGAACTACCATAAAATTTTTTCAGAGCAACAAAAATGCAATGAGGTCACCATATTTTCAGCTGGTACCAAAAGCAGGTCAGGTTGTGGAGAAGGGGCATAGGTGAGACAAACAGTCACAAGAATAACATAGAACACAAGCAAATAAATTGGAGGTAAACCTGTGCAGCTGTTGGTGCTACAGGCCTTGGATAGAAGAAGTTCACTTTGCTTTCTTCACCTGCATGGGGAAATGATTGTAAATCTGACTCGGGTTTACTTGTATTTGCCATCCAGTCAGCTGAAAGCGTCCGCATGTCAGAGAGTATCCTGAAATTAGCCATATACGTAAAGTGTTAGAGGACAGCAAATATTTTTGGTCCCACTTAGATTCTGCTCTCACTCTGAGGTGCCTGAACTCAAAAAACATACAGACTAGGCTTGTAATAATCCCTTTAAGCACAAGAATAGACAAGGAAAATAAAATGGGTAAATATCGTTATAAGGATAATAGAAGTACCCGCATTCATAGCACCAAGAAATGTGGACCTAAGGAAACTTGAAAATTAAGAAAGACACGAACTGAAGCACAAAAAATCTCAGGAAGCTTCTATTTGCATCAGGACCAATGATGTTTATGGCCACAAGGGAACCTCAAAGTAGGTAGACTGTAACTTGTAAATGGAAAGACTGTGTAATTCAAGAGATGGTTCACAACTTGTCCAGAAAAATGACTGCCTGATTTACCAAAGCGCATATATTTCTACCTCGTGCACTTCTGCAAATACAGTCCCAGTTTAGGAATTGGAACACACACATAATAAACATCTTCTCACTTTTCTCCTCATGCAATGACCTTGACATCATATATCTGGATTGCAGAACAATATTAAAATTTTCTAGACTCAAAGTAGTGTTTTCTGTACCCTAATAAGGAATAAGAAACTTTTTTCCCTGACATAAGTTACTCCGTTAACTTTGTATCAGCAAATTACAGTTGGCTAGAGCAAACAAAGCATACTGTAAACTGCTTATTGTTTATCTCCTGATTCCAGGAAGAGATTATGGACATTTAGAAGGAAAAACCTTTTCCCGTGTGCAGATCAAATACATAATGGACTCCAACAATAGAGTACTAACTTCTTTCTGAAGCACCATTTCAAGAAAAACTAAAGCAGCTATGACAACAGTATCCATTCAGTAGAAATGACTAATATATGTTTGTGTCTGAACAGATTTATTTTGCAACTGAGAGATTTAGTGGACCCAACAAGAAAGTTATCATTTTGCATCATGTTGAAACTGTAAAATATTTTCTGTCACAGAAATTTCAGTTTCTAATCAAAGGTTTTTATCATTGCTCCAACATCCATGTTTCTCAACATTAAGCATGATTACAACATTGGTACTACAATCATTGTCTTACTCTAGGTACACGTGAAAATACAACTACTACAAGCTTTTGAGAAAATGTTTTGGACAGTTAAACACTCTAACTGACTGTCTTTTGTAAAATGCCAACGGAGAAAAACGAAGAAACAAGTTCCAACCTGGAAAGATCCTTTTTCTTCCGAAAGGTGGTGCGTAACATAGTAGCCAGCGTGTTTTGAACGAAGTCTTGGACCTCTGCATGGATAGTCTCCCATAATGCATCAGCCACCAATGTATCAACCTTCTGCAACATTGACCCAATGCTTTTGATGTAGCTCACAAGTTCAACTAAAGCTTTCCTTTCCTCAGCACTATAATTATATCGTACCACCTAGATGATATTAAAAATAGTAACATCATTCAACTCTTGACTGACAATCTGTGAACTTATGAAGCCAATAAATGATATAGTATCACAGAAATAAGCATTTCATGGCAGAAGGCTGAGCATAGACGGTACTAGCTGTGGCAAAGACAACCAGGAAAAGAACAACGCTAGCAGCAGCTTCACAGAAGCTTTTGGTCAACAAAAGCCGTAGAAGAAGGCAACCAGAGGACAGACCAAGCAAGCTGAAATGAAAAACTCAGGCACGTATATGATGCAGGGTAATGAGAAACACAATATACCAAAAGAGAAGAACCTTGAACTTGGGAAGAAACAGTTTTGGAACTTCCCAAGGATTTCAAACTGACTTTCATTAAATTGTTGCAAGTATACATAGCCCAAGAAAATTTCTTGTCTAATGCTTCACTAGGAAGGTTTAATATAGTGATTTGATGACAAAAATGTGCTATTAGACCTTAGGCTCCAGTTTGTTCTTGGGCAACAAAGTTTTACTTGGAGATCAAGTAGTTCTCGTACCCAAGGATATTTATCATATAAAGTTGCCATGTATCAAGTGTATGAGGCAGGTTACGGGATGAAGATTATTTTCCGGAAATGAACTATCCTCTGCAGAGATTGTGACGCCTAGGTTATTTTTTCTCTTTAGCTTCTACTTCTTCCTCCCCTCCTCTAAATTCTGCTCCTCTCTCTTTCTAAAGTCTTTTTAATATACATATTGATCATAATCTTCTAAATTTCACCATTCTAAAAAATTTTGGAATTCCAAATCAATGCACACCCCTTCTACTTGTATAACCCCTCATTCACACAAAACCGCAGTTACAGTAAGTATTATACATGGATGATGCTTTGTTCTGTCACTGAAACCTTTAAGATCCTGCTTTAGATGAACTACATTTTCTTCCACATGCCAAGAGACAGAATCAGCATTAGAAGAAATCCAAGAGGAGAAAGACAGACAGATCAAACCTTTTCATAGTCAGAAAATGATGTTGGTGTCCCATTAGACTCTGTCAGAACAGGATCCTTGCATGGACGAGAAAATTTCCATGCACATTGTTCCCAAATGCGTGAAGTCCATCTACTAACGAGTTGAAAACCTTCAACAACCATATCATAAACATTTCCTTTTACTTCCTTCACCCACTCAATATCTGCACTATCTATTGATCTCAGTAACACAAGCTGCACAGGTAAAAATTTATTAGTGGAATGTTTTATCAAACTGAGGAACATTATCTTGACAGAACACATATATACAATATCTAAAATCATATAATCGCTACACAATGCTGCATGTGAACAAACCAAATCTTCATTATTGAAGATTTATTTATCTTTGCACGGTATATGCATGTTTGCCAAAGCAAGCATCACTCATCAACATTCACTGATATGTTATATGTCTAAAAATAGATGCGCATAAGCTCAAAAACACAGGAATAATTACCTGATTCATAGATGAAGCAAAACGTATAGAGAAGTCATCATGCTCAGCACGTATGGCCCCAATGTGGTTGACGATGAGATAGTGTCGCTGATAAGTGAATTGGGTCAAGACATACAGCAAAGGAATAGTGGGTAATTATTTCTAAAAGAAATATGTTCATTCCAGCAGGTTGTCTTACTTTTACAACTTAAGGTTATTTCACTTCCAAAAAACACATGGGACATTGCACAGAAAAAGACACATGGAGGTATCCAGCAAGGCTAATGATATCAATGAAAGATTTTTTAGCAAAACAACACATGGTCATTCACAATATAACAAATATAGGAGTCTGAGAATCCACCGAAGTCAAACACATTATTACATCTCATGACTATTAACTCATACTCAGTTATAACCCCTTCTAGAAAAGCCCACGCACATTTGAAGATTAGAGGTTATGGTTAGTAGATGCGGCGAAAAACTTGGCATCTATTTCAAGTACTAATTGATCTTGATGCTTGAAAAAAAAATGATCCTTCATTGCTATTGAATTGAAATCTGGAACAAAATGCAGAGAGGCAGAGTGTGAGAAATATCTGGAAAAAATTATACTTCATTAGACAAGGTGGAGATTGACAGACAGACAGAAGGAGATGGAGACAGAGAAAGACAGAGATCAACACAACTCTTACGATTTATGAACTCCACTAGTTAAGGACACAGCAAACACCTTTTCAACTCTCATTCAACTTTGGTAGGCATGTTTGATTGCATATGTCTTGCTGTATATCCTTGTACATATCCACCTATCTCTTTTTACCAGATCAATTTGGAGAGAAACTGGAAACAAACAAAATACACATACATTTTTTAAAACAGTCAAAAGAAGAGGTGAACCATCATAAGTATATGAAATTTGAACTATGACTACAGATCAATAAATAAGAGCAGTAAGAACCAAAAATAACATGCTGCAGAATAAATAAACTCACACCTAAAGCCAGTTTGATATTAAACATCATAATCTAACTTCTCTATTCTTGCAACTACAATATCGAGAGAAGCGACATATTAAAATATTTAAACATTGAAAAGGATATTCTTGTGCCTCGCGTGGTGGCAGCTCATGAGTTGCTGGAAGAGTGAGAAGACGAGTTTGAGATGAAAATTTAGGGAAGTACACTGACAACTCTTTTAGAATTGCTGCCGGAGAAAGATGAAGGTCCGGAAATGCAGGGATAACCGGATCATTCTAAGCAAAAAGAGCAAACCAAGAAAGAAAAACCATAATGAAGTGAGTAAGTTCAATCAGATATGAACAAAATACAAGAAAATGTGATAAAATAAAGTGCAGGAGAATTACTTTCTTAAGAGCTGACTATGTTAGAAGATAGCTAAGCCAATATACCTTGAATATATTTATCAATCTGTTGATCTTCACCCTCTTATACAGTGACTCACTATCTTTCTCTGATGATGCAGCTAAGACAACAAGAACAGGAAGTACACGAAGAAGAATGTGCCGCTCAGGGAACAGAAGGGCAAAATCCAACTCCAGCGACTCAACAGCAAAAACTATGAGAACCTGCAGAATGTCTTCAACACTGCAGGAAGTTAAGGAACTCAAATCACCAAAATCATGTAGGAGAACTGATACAAGGATATAGTAACGAGTTTTTATTCCAGCTGTATATCAAATAACATATCTTAGTTTACAAAACATAATGAAGTTACACAAGAATGACAGTATCTGCACAATGGAATCAATTCCTTTCTAGATATAGTGTAATAAAAAATCACACTGATAGACAAGGTTGCACAGAGCTAGTGGAAACCAGACAACAACAAATAGAAAAATGGATCATTCCTTTCTTATAGTTTTCTTGTTATAATCATTTATTGGGAGCCAGTGCGCTCTGTGGTGCTAAACAATAACAAAGATGTCATAACCTGCAAAAAACACTGGTCCTTATGAACTGATTTTAACTGCTATAAGGATCATACTTAGGAGCAACACCATGAACTTCAAGTGGAAACCTTTTCAACTAGCGATATGACAAAAATATACCTTAGTTGAATTCCAGTGCATCTTATGTTGTATAACTACCAATGAATCTCTGATCAGGAAAACTTCATGACAACAGCAAATAAAATCAACTCACACACACAAAATGAAGAGCGTGGAAGCTTGTCTGCCTATTCAAGAATTATAAATAGTTTGTGCACGTATTCCTTTCCACATAGACTATAACAAAAAAGTTAATTTCATATTTCAACTATGCAGCTTGATGATAAAGTTCTTCCGAGAAAATGTGCTCCCAGACAAAGGATACTTGTTTACACGAAACATTTCAACATGCAAGTTGAGCAGTATTGCCCACCTCGTGCTCAAGAAGATCTGCACAGAAGTGAAACGATTGAGATCAAATCCAGAATGTGATCATCAACAAAATGATCTTGTATACCATCTCCTAATTATAAATGATGATCAAGAATGTAATTTTTGGATGAGTAAGTTTTTTATACACTGTCAGTGTACATTTTTTTACACTAGCAGATTTAGATCATTGCCACATAACATGAATTCAAATTTGAAATTCAAATCATGAACATGTGGCATTGCTACATTCATAACTGCTAGTGTAATAAAATCATTACACTATCAGTGCATAAAAAGTTAATCCTTTTTGGATCTGCTTCACAAGACTGAAAAAAAAAAATTTGCATACCTGTAAATCATCTAATTCTTCCCTCATAGTGTCAGTTTCTTGCCACTGTACACTCACTTGAGTAAATGTCCTGACATATTAAATATGATTCAAAAATGAATAAGCTATTAAGTTGAATCAGCAAGTGAAATTCATTTTCATCGAAAAGGTTTAATCCAAACACCATTAACAACCTAAAAAAAGTGGCCCATGACAAATTATATGTCCATTGAAAGAAATTGCAGAAATATATGCCATAGTTGCCTCTTCTTGAAATGTGACCACGAAATTTCATTTAGTTAATTATACAAATATATCATTTAAATTGAACCCAGTGCATACTTTTTATTTAATTTTTTTCTAGCAGGGGATGGGTGGGATTTAAGAAGCGGGAAGGGGGCAGGGGAATTAGAAGCAGTGCATACTTGTCACTACAGCAAAGCACAACCAAGTATTGCATTAATATTATTTTAATAAATCAAAAACAGCACCTCCAAGCTACAAATAAAGAAGCATAACTCTACTACTCATACTACATATACTGATGATGGATTAATACAACAACTCATAGAGATCTTTCATTACAGTACTTGAGATTACTTATGGAACTGAATCCCAACCTGCTCTATTTAGCCCAATCTCAATCATTCCAAAATCAATCATATCTCTTGATGTTATCTTCCTCTTCCCTAGTTTTCCAGCAATTTCTCATGTCTATTAATTTAATATCAGTATGTTATGGTCCTTTATATACAAATCCAGACCAATTTAAAACAACATTCTGTTTCCTTTGCATAATATCTCAAAAAGGTATACATCAGTACTACTTACCAATATACAAGTTTCACACCTTTTCTTTCCAGACTTTCCACAGACAATATCATTTGTCTAAAATTTTAGGAATTAAGTACCAAATGCTTGTGGTTGAGTGAATGTAAATTTAGCTCCCTATTGTTTGAAAGCTATATTTTGCTCCTTGTAGTTGAAATGTTAGTTTACATTATAAATAGCAGCTGAAGGTTACAAAAATTTTGACCAAAAGGATACATAAGCCATTTTCTCATTTAAAAATATTTTTTATTCTCTTTCCTTTTTCTTTTCTCTTTTTTCTCTTTCTTTCTTTTGCTTTATTGCTGTTCCGCCTTCACCTTCCCAACAGAATAGACCCAATGCCAACTCCATCCTTCATCCTGCCAGCGAACATTGCCTTCGTGTTCTCTACCCACCCTTTAAAATTCCAACACACTTCAAGGTTCAATTTTACTTTTTCAAGTAGAATTCTAATCTAATACCAGGCCTAATTAATAACCACCAAAGTTTCAGTAAATTCAGGTTCCACACCACATCTGCCACTATTTATAGACTATTCATTTCTTTTTTCTTATCATTGCTATTAATTCCATGAAATTTTTTGGAAATTTGAGTTGGAAAAGGGAGTGAGGACCCATGGCCTTTTTTGTTCGATTCGCTATGCTCCTGTCTTTTTCAATAAATTCAAGGATGAAATCGGGATCTATGCAAATCCATGCAAAAAAGGAATCCAAGATACAAAATCCATGAAATTTTGCCACCGGTCAGCTGTGGCCTTCAGCAGTGAATGCAGTGGCAAATTGTGATCCTGGTCACAGATATGGTGACCTTTTTGCCAAAACATATTATGGGGAAGAAGCTATCTTCTGAATTTTCATCCTTACCCTGAAATATTTCTGAAATTGTATTTTTGCCCTACACATTCATTTTAATTTCTACTTAACCTTGATTCAAAGGGCAATTTGGTAATTTCATCATTGTTTCAATGGGAAAGCTAACAGTTTCACTTTAGTTCAAAACCATAAGGACAAGTGTAGGTTTCCTAACCATAGGAAGGTAATGTTAACAACCACTTAACCACAGGGGGCTTTTTGGTATTTAACCCAAAGTTTAAATATTCTCTTTGATCCTTTAGCTTAGTTTTCTAACATCACACAAAGGTAAAAAACTCAGATACTTGGAAAAAATTTGTTTAGGAGATTTCATATTTTTGTACTGGGGATCCATCAATCAGAAGACAAAAGAAATATGATATTATGATCCAACCCAAAGAAGATTTTCAGCCCAAGAACCATCCTGTACCATTAGTTAAGATATAATGACCTTCCATTTCAGGTCAGAAGGACAATCACAGTAGTAGTTCACAAAAAAATAGTAATAACAATAACAATTGGAGCAGAATACTAGATAGCAATAGTGCTTTCTTATTCTCTCCTCTTTTCACCACCAACCACTGCAACAAATTGATTTAATACAGATTTTGTCCACGACAAAGAACGGCAAGTGTTAATAGAAGAACCAAGAGCAGTGCCTTAACCATATTAGCCACACTTAACATGGAAATTGTTTCCATGAATTGCAAAAAGGAAATTTGATATGAATGTCAACAGTTACATATCAAAAAATTTTCCCTCACTAAATCTAAACCATTTAGCATCTCACAAGTGAGAAACTCTGAACCCCACTCTAGTAGCTCACAAGTACCAAATGTGATTTTAATGCAATTAAGTTTTTACGTGCTTTTATTACGTTCCTATAGGGGTTAACAATCAGTCATAGGTACAGATCAGGAAGTCAAAACCCAAATGTAAATTTAAACCATCCTCAACAAGGCTTAAATCTTGCCAACTTCTGTTTAACCAAATTGACACTTCCAAATTCCTCATGGCCACTGTTGTGGTACTAAAGTGATTAGGGAAAAAACCCTGCTTAGAAGAAGTTTTCATTTTAATATTTTCTCAAAATTACCTTTTCTGCAGAAAAAATAAAAGTTAAAAAATAAACAACACCAAGCTGTTGCTCAAATCATATTAGTAACTATCAAAAAGCCAAACTTTTGAACAGAGCCCTAAGATTATGCCACTAATTAAAGTAGATATTCAATGATTTTATCATTTTCAGTGTGTCAAAATTTATCCTGCAAGCAAAGATAGAAGCTGGTAAACAGAATTAATTTTCTACTCAAGTCCTTCTGCTTGTCATGTGTGACCAAAAATTGATAGATTTTATACCCCCAAGAAATGTATAATGATTGTCTTTTTCTCATACTTAAGACTCCAGTACCTAACAGTGAAACTAGAAGTAAGCAAAGTGCTTAGAGGCTGAAAGTTGTATAACAATAGCCTTTGCCTCAAGTATTAACTCAGACTCTTAGCACTTAAAAAACCAGTCCCAGTTCTTTAAATGTATAAAGATGTTGTATGTACACCTACACGAAGAAATTTAGATTATAAAGTCACAAATTTTAAGTTAATTTAGATTTTTTCACTGAGAGCACTTCAAAAGTGTTGAAAACTAATAAGCACCCCATTATTTATGTAATTGGTGCATTATCATTTCAGATGCCCATGAGTGTCAGTCTATTTCAGACCGCAGAAGTATAGAACCTTGGCCTAGCATAGTAAGACTCAACAACTCTCCTTGACCTCATTCTACCAACCAAAGGAAATAAGAAACAGAATAGCCTCTCACAACAAGTCTTAGAAAGTTTAGAAAGTAGCACATAGAGCATACATCCAAAAATACAATGACATTTTTGCACATTAAGAATCTAATGCATACCTCTTATACCAAGAAAAATCATTGGGAATGCTTGCCTTTGCATTTTTAAGATGATCGATTTGGACCAAAACATCAAGTAATTTTAACATAGACCTGCAGCAAAACCAAGAAACCATAAAAAGATCCATAGGCATGAACTAGCACACTAAAATCACATTACATCATGTGAAATAAATTGAATCATTCAAACGATGTCATAACTAATCAGTTCATGAGATAAAGACAGAACTGAAGGATTTCAACTGCAAAATTGCAGGCAAGTATATCAAGGTCACGGAGACAGGACATGATCACGCATTTTGTCCGAATGGGATTTGAGAATTTAAGAAACAAAAAAGATAATATCAAAACAGGTTATCTGACTGCACAACACAAAGGATTTAAAGATGCCTAGTAATAGCTGACGATACAGATCAATTAATTAAAATTGTCATTTGGCAAACAGCTTCATCAGATACCAACTCTAAAGAGTGAGCAAGGAATTTAGCTAAATCTGCATTCTGTTTCATGAGCATAAAAGAAGAAATATTTGAGGTTCTTAAATCATACAGAACAGTCAACTTGTGTGAGAAATTGCAGCAATCATAACACATCAAAAGCTTAAAGCTGCATTCTAAAAAGAGATGAATAAAATGTATAATCCATCTTTGATTGGATATTTTATAACTTATACAAGCCATTATCTAGCCAGATGTCCTCAAATCCTAGTCAAATTTCAGATTTAGCATTTCCAAATTTGGACAGCTACATGGATAATCATTGTACCATGAGAAATTAGTATTTTCCCAAACACTATCATGAGAAAGAGATGAAATCTCACCAGTTATTTCAACATAAACCAATAGAAGATGCAGAACCAGTCAAATAAGAATACAATGGATCAAAATGTAAACTTGTATGAGGTTCAACATACATTTATGCAGGGATCAGAACCACAACCATTAGACTTGCATTTGCTATTGTATATAACCTATTTGATCCATTTCAGTTTGTTGAGAAACTTAAACTAACAGAACGTAAAGGACAAAAAAGCCATATAAACGCACCAAAGATGGGTTATGGTAGGGCCATTGATACGCCTCTCAGGCCTAGAAAATCGTTGCATATCGGCAGCTAGCTGCATTGATTAGCTTTTAACTTTAGGTAATATTTTTATCATATCCTAAAACCACAAAGGCCAAACTGTACAATACAATCATGCCTTAGAGGAAGCTGACGCTTGCCACCGTTGAATTTCACGTAGACGGCTCATTTCCAAATCAAGAACTTGATAAGTTTCTAAATACAATTCAGCCTGGCTTTGCTTCATAGAATCTGGAAGCTGATACAAACAAATCCACATATCAAGTACAAGAGATAGATGGTCAGAGCAGAATAGATTTGTTTTATCAACTAAGAAAATTAAGACTATGACTTAAAGATGTGAAAATTTGAAAACTTTATCTGACTGAATATCAAGAAAGAACATGCAAAGAATCCCAGAATTGCGTTATAAGTCCATTCAAGTACTATTACACACCCTTCAACTTTCAACACGAACCTACATACTTAGCATGCTTGCTTTTCCTTTCTCATTAAATTTAAAAAGAGATGTCTATTTTCTATACATTCTTGCATTTTACTTCCTAAAATAGCAATTGCAGAACAATGTCCTTGGCAAACACAGAATCGACAAATAAAACAAAGGCATACTGAAATGCTACAAAATCAGAAACTAAAATCCACCTGAGGAAGTGCTTTAACGCAACTCCGGTAAGTATAAAGCACTGATCCCATTTCCTTTCCTTCTTGTATTAACACATTCTGCCATAATTCCAACGTTCACCAAAAAGCCACCAGAAAATCAACGAAAATTTGTGAAAATGGCGCACCTGGCTGCCTAATCAATATCCTATAATAACACAGGTAAATATTGTACCAGCTGATTAATAGCTTTTGAGTCTTCTGACAAAGAGAGACGATAAGCGGCAACATCACTATATTCTGCAAAATTAAATAAAAAGCAATAATGATTTAAGAAAATTGAAAATCCAAATTGCAACAAAAATTTCATAATGCAATATCAAAAAATTAATAAAAAAAAATTAAATTTCCATAGTACTCTAAATTCAACTCAAAAATAAAACCTTGAACAGCAAAAAGTTCCAAAAAACGAAAAAAAAATTGCTTACCAACTGGACTAGTAGTTGCAGCTCTTTCAGTAGAAACCCAAAACCCTGGGCCTTGAACTTCCGGTTGATCATCCTATAAACCACATAATTTTCCCCAAAAAAATGTAAAATTTATTAATCAAAGCAATGCAATGAAAATATCTTTATTGAAGCTATTAAAAGTAGTTAAATTAATAAGTAAATTACCTCTAATGAGAATGTGGAGAGAGCAGCAATAGCTTCTTCGACGGGAACGGCCATTGATGACAGAAAAAATGCACTAATTCAATTAATCATCCGTCGAAACAAACCATTAATGGAGATTTTTTTTCCCTTTTTTCTTCTTATTTTTGGGGGAAATTCACAAATTTTGTGTCTGAAGAAGACTATGAAGTAAGAGAGTAAGACTGAAAAAAATTTTGGGTTGAAATGGAAAGCAAATTTGGATCTGGAAAGAGAAAAAAAAAAAAAAAAAAAGGACGTACAAGTAGGTAAGCACAATGTACAACTCGTTTTCTGGTACTTGCTGGGCAAAAACGTAAATTAGTAAAGAGGTATTTTTATTTTCTATTAGTGGGTATCCACTTATATCATCATTTCTTGTATAATGGAAGGGGAAAAATAAAGGAAAAAGCCAAAGAGTAATGATTTCAAAATTGGAAGCTTTGCTTTTACTCCTGGTTGACTTGAATGTTAATCCTCCTCTTCTTTAATTCGTAACAGATTTATGGTATTAAAAAAAAAAGATTTATGGTATTAAAATTATTTCAATAATTTCCCCTAAGGTTTTTATAGTTGAACTTGGTGCCCTGAGATTTTGAAAATATTACAGATATTTGCTAATTGAGACGCTTTTATAAAATGTCAACCAAATCAGAAAATGTGAGACTCTGTAGAAACTAATTTTGGAAGAGAAAAAGATAATTTGGCCCCACAAATGAGGTGTTGATTTCCCTCTGTATTAATTGATTATAAATATCAAAAAGTGAGGACCCGCAAAACTCACTTATTTTATGTTATTTTATTTTATTTTTTTACATGCATTTTCTTTACTTTACTTGATTATATTAATTTTCTAGAGATTTTTATAAGGAGTATAGTGTTTAAATAATTTTTCTAGAATAAATTAGCTCATATTAAGTTTGAAGTGCAGTATGGACGTGGGACCCGCTAATGCGTTAAGTGCGATAAAATTTTGCTGACTGGGTGAAGTTGTGCACAAAGGATTATTATTTTATAAGGTGTTAAGAGATAGTTAGAGATTACCTAAATAAAATTACCATGGGAAGACAAGGGAAGGAGAGAAAACTCTAGAAAAGGCCAAGTGTCATGAAACCTATGGAAGATGGATTTTGACCAAAGTTGTCTTAATTTTCCTAAAACCAATTTTGACCTAATTTCTTCCCATTTTTCCTTTGTCTTGGCTGAACCATAGAGAGCAAATAAGGAGAGAAACACTTCAATTTCTTGCTTCAATCTTGAGTTCCAACCATCAAAATTGCAAACTACTCCATAAAATGTTGCTTACTAAGGAGGATTAGAGGTGTTGGTGGAGTGATTTTTAAGAGGGAAGTACTAAGCTACCATCTTTCTAGTGTTTCTAAGGTAACTTGTCAAAGAAATCCCTCTTTGCTTCCAATAATTGCATATTTGTAGCTTAGGGTTGTTAAATATGTAGTTTTATGCAATATTCCATGAGTTGAGGTGATGACATGGAAATTTTCAGTTTTATCGTAAATTTTCTGCTCTTATTTGATGTTTGAGCATTGGTCATGGATTGATAGTTTTGTTATGTATAATAGTGAGTTTTATATGTTAGTTTTGCTTGCCTACGAAAAATTCCAGTTTGTGAGTCGAAATTTCAGTTTAGGGTTTCATTTGCTAGCTTGAGTAGGTGATGGTTATATGTTTGATTTGGTGAGTTGTTGGCTTGATATGTATATGCTTGAGTTGAGGCTGTTTTGTAGTAAGAATGAAGTCTTGAATTGGCTAGAAAAACTTAGTAAAAACAAAGGAGATGCTGCTGAAAATTTGTCCACGGGAAATCTTAGGCAGTCTTGGGAAATCTGCTATTTCTTGTTGTAGAATGGTCGGAATTAAGTTCCGTTTGTTGCATTTGAAACTAGAGTCAAAGTACTATCAACTGTGAAAATTTCAGGATTTTCTCAATTCTCATGATATCTATGATTTTTCAAAGTTGACTGAAATTCCATACCTATTCTGTCTTTTACTGGATGAAGCAGCAACTTGAGGCTCGAATTTGACTAACTTGTGGACCGAATATGAAAAATGTGTCTTCTGGAAAATTTTAACCCTTTGTGTCTATTTTCCGACAGTATAAAGTTTATCAATTTTGGATTTAAAAATCTTGAGATATGATTTTTCAAATAGTGTTGCGCAAAATTGAAAAATTCTATTTTCTTAGTACAGTTCTTTCTTTCATTTCCCACTTTAAGTTTGGAGCTGGTAAATCATTGTATGTATGGTTTTCGGTAGAAGTGAAGGATTTTGGGGTCACTCGTGTCTTTAGGACCAACTGTTATCTTTTCACTTCAAAACTGCATTTTTACTTTGCATTAGTGGTTCATTTGGATAGGCCCATGACTCGTAACCGAATCTCACTTGTAAATTCCGTTCACTAGGTTTTGGGAGTCGATCAATTATTTTTCCTTGATTGTTCTAGGATGTGTCGGTGATCAAGGGCAAACTTCGGGAGGAAACTTTTGAAATTGTTTTTGCTTGATCTGGTGAGTGTATCCCTCGCATGAGTTGTTGCTTAACTGGTTTACTTGTACTTGCAATCTGTGACTTGAATGACGGTGACCTTGTTTATTTTGAATGAGACGAGGGTGTACTTTATCATACTCGCTCTCTCGCCTGTTTGTCTGGTTCCTGTATTCCTGTATATATCTGAATCTGTTACTTGTGCATGATCTGATGTCGTTTGAAGGCTTATATCCAATGACCTTTCTATTAAATCTGAGCTCAACTCCATTGGTAGTTAATTGAATCGAGCCAGCAAGGGGCTTGGTCGAGGAAAATTAATAAACCATGGGGGCCTGTTTCTTCAGAATCTTTGAGTATTGAAGACTCTGGATTTCTGGTGTACTTGAGTATTACCACCTCTGTTCCTGTTGAGGCGTTTGGGTCCAATAAGGGGTATGTTTGGTGAATGAAATTTGGTATAAAGTAGTGCTCTACTGGACTGGTTACTTCCTTGAAAGTTGATGGAATGTCAACTACTATTCGATCAAACTCTAGTGATGCAAAAGAGGAAATTGGCACTTGAGAGCCATCTGTATCCTTTTACTTCCTGTTTATCTGTGGTGTTCATTCCTCTATATTTAATTGAATACAATTGTACTTTTGTGATTCCTGGCTACTTTTACTTGTGATACCTCATTGAGCGTAAACTCACCCCCGTTACCTTTTGTTTTCCTTACAGGGAACAATATTTTGAAACCGTGATTTTTGAAGAAAATAGTAGAGCTAGTTATAGCTACTTTTTTGTTAAGTTCCT
Organism: Coffea arabica; assembly: GCF_036785885.1. Lineage (NCBI taxonomy): Eukaryota > Viridiplantae > Streptophyta > Magnoliopsida > Gentianales > Rubiaceae > Coffea > Coffea arabica. The sequence goes on from NC_092329.1 coordinate 45,012,644, forward strand.
TTGTAATAGTAAACCCTAACTGTATTTTAATCAAGTATAAACATTTTGGAATTTGTAAAGACTCCAATGTCTATATTTATGCAAGCGTATGGTTACGTATATTAATTGAAATGCATGTTTCTCTGGCTATGAGTACTTTTCCTGTATCCATTGGAAAGAATTGAAATTCTATTGCGCGTTCGGTAGGGTTTACGTGTGTTTCAACTCAGTAGTTCTGGCGAGAGTTAGGTAGACAGTTCGCTAACCCTTGGGGTACGCCCTAGGGGAAAGTGAGGATGTCACAGGTGGTATCAAAGTTGTTTCGCGTGGTCTCTACGCAGAGTGAGTTTGGGCCGCGTGATGTTATGGTCCTGATTTCGTAAATGAGTGTAAAGAACTAAGTGCTCTTTTGAGCCCTGAGTTATGAATCATGAAATGTTATAGGTTACTTTATCATGGTACTTTGAGATAATAGATATTTATGTCAGGAAGGAACCTCAAATGTAAATGATTTACTCTTGGGACTGGCCAGTTTGAATTGTGAATTATCTTATTTTGGATTCTTGTACCCGAATACTAAATAGATGAGAGTTTAGATTAGAAATGATCGGGGCGAACTAGAAATTTGATTCTACGGAACTTTGTGTGATGTATTAGGGTGTCATTAAGTATAATTATCCCTGTCTAAGATAAAAACTGTGTTCTTCTTGTAGGTTATGGACAGAGCTAATGGAAATGGTAGAAGTGAGCTATCTCGGAGGCGTTTCCGAGTCATTGACTATGAGGAGAACCGAGAGGACCGATTTGACGCTGGAATATTGTTAGTCGAACTAGGCGTTATACTCGTTGTCAGAACTACTCCTATATCGACCATGTGGTTGTGGCGGTATTTGGTGAGAGGAAAAGGCTTAGACGTGCCCGTGATAGGGATCATACTGAGATGATGAGATTGAGGGGCATCATGAAGATGCAAGCGAACCGGGTTTGCGAGCTCCAGGGAGACATCTCGACGGAGCAAGAGAGGACGAATGCTCTTCAAGAGCAGTTACAGGTAGTTACTGACCACCTTACGAGGGTGGTCCGGGAGGTTAGAGATAGGTCCGGAGGCATTATTGATGAATTTGAAACGTTAATCCAGGGAGTGATTGGCACTAATACACAAGTGGAGGTTTCGGGCGACGGAGCTCCTAGGGGGGAGACGCACCTAGTTCTACCCATGGGGAAAAGTCCGTTAGCTCGGTTGGAAACTAGATTAGAGCTCGTGTGAGCCATATTTTGATTCCGTGTGATGGGGTAGTTAGGGAAAACTCTCAGTTAGCTGTTTTTATACTTTTGACCTAATTTGTACATAGTACTTTTGACGACCCCATTACTTTTATGTGATTATTTTGTTTGTAACTGACTGACTGCTATTGTGTGACTTGTTTGATACAGTTGTGTTATATGTATAGTTGTCTTTTATTTGTATATACTTCTTGTCACTTGTTCCTGTATATATTTATCTTTAATATCATATTTGTGCTTTGACCCTAGATTGATTAAACCAATGGAGGATACCCGTAATGGACGAGGCCGTGGACACGAAATTAGACTACTCTTGAATGAAGGGGGTAATTGGGAACCAACGCATGAACCAAATCCTAAGCCTAGGATTAATCCTAATGCTTAGGTAGCTGCTGCTATTCAGCGTATGACCAAACTGTTAGGCCATGCAGTGGAACACCGGGCCAAAATCCTGTTAACCAACCTGAAAATCCTGGTAATCATGTAGAGGGTGAGGATAGAGCCTTGAACGATTCCAAAAGTTTTCTCTACCAAAATTTCTTGAAGGACCAGACCCAGATGTAGCCGAGAAGTGATTGGAGAAGATGATCGATATTTTTGCTGCGTTGCACTATATTGAGGAGAGACAAGTAACCTTTGTTGTCTTCCAATTGGAGGGAGCAACTCATTCTTGGTGGAATGTGATAAGACTGAATTTGGAAAGAGAACAAATACCGAGAATGTGGGTAAACTTCATGAGGGAGTTCAATGCAAAGTATTTTCCTCCTCTAATTCAAGAAAATGAGGAAGATAAGTTCATTAGACTTCACCAGAGAACTCAGATTGTAGCCGAATATGAGAGCCAATTTACTTGGTTGTCTAAGTTTGCTCCCGAATAAATTGTGACCGAGCAAAGGGGAATAAGGTGGTTCGTTCAGGGGTTGAATGTAGAAATTCAAAAAGATCTAACGGTGGCCACTCAACACCTTTAGTGATGCAATGGAGAAACCCCAATGAGTTGAAAGTGCGAGATTACAAGTTAGAAACTTCCAAACGAAAAAGAGGCTATTCTTGAAAGTAGCTTAGAGCAAGAGAATAAGAGTATACCTCATAAATTTGGAAGGAGAATTGATAGAGTAAGAATTCCGGGGATATCAAGAAGTGCCTCACAGGGAGGCTCGGTCTCTGCTTCCCGTGGTCCGTACAGGTATTGTGGGAAGTCGAATCACACAGAGGATATCTGCTGAAAGAAAGCGAAGAAATGCCTACGTTGTGGGAGTGCAGATCATCAGATCGCTAATTGCCCAGTCCTACCTCGAGAAGGGAGTGGAAACCGATAGTCAACCAAGACCAACCCTGAACAGTCGAAGGGGGAAGGGATTGGATCGAAGGTGCAGATTTGGATGTATTTTCTAGGGCAACATTAGGTCCCCGACTCCCCTGAAGTCGTAGAAGGTACGATCCCCATATTCTACCGTTTAACTAAGATTCGGATAGATCCTAAAGAAAATTTGGAGGACGAAATTTTTTTAAGGGAGAGAGAGTGTGAGGACCACAAAACTCCGTTATTTTATATTATTTTATTTTATTTTTTCACATACATTTTTCTTTGCTTTACTTGATTATATTAATTTTTCAGAGATTTTTATAAATGAGTATAGTTTTTAAATCATTTTTTTAGAATAAGTTAACTCATGTTAAATTTGAAGTGCAGTATGGACGTGGGATCCACTAGTGCATTAAATGCGATAAAATTTTGCCGACTAGGTGAAGTTTTGCACAAAGAAATATTATTTTATAAGGTGTTAGAAGATAATTAGAGGTTAGTTAGATAAAATTACCATTGAAAGGCAAGGGAAGGAGAGAAAACTCTAGAAAAGGCCAAGTGTCATGAAGCCTATGGAAGATGGACTTTGACCAAAGTTGTTTTAACTTTTTTAAAATCAATTTTGACCTAATTTCTTCCCATTTTTCCTTTGTCTTGGTCGAACCATAGAGAGCAAAATAAGGAGAGAAAACTTCATCTTACACTTCAATTTATTGCTTTAATCTTGAGTTCCAACTATCAAAATTGCAAACTACTCCATAAATGTTGCTTAATAAGGAGGATTAGAGGTGTTGACGGAGTGATTTTTGAGAGGGAAGTACTAAACTACCATCTTTCTAGTGTTTCTAAGGTAACTTGCCAAAGAAATCCCTCTTTGCTTCCAATAATTGCATATTTGTGGCTTAGGGTTGTTAAATGTGTAGTTTTATGCAATATTCCATGAGTTGAGGTGGTGACATGGGAAATTTCAGTTTTATGGTGAATTTTTTGCTCTTATTTGACGTTTGAGCATTGGTCATGGATTGATAGTTTTGTTATGTATAATATTGAGTTTTTATATGCTAGTTTTGCTTGCCTACGAAAAATTCCAACTTGTAAGCCGAAATTTCAGTTTAAGGTTTCATTTGCTAGCTTGAGTAGGTGATGGTTATATGCTTGATTTGGTGAGTTGTTGGCTTGATATGTATATGCTTAAGTTGAAGTTGTTTTGTGGTAAGAATGAATCCTTGAATTAGTTGGAAAAACTTAGTAAAAACAAAGGAGGTACTGCTGAAAATTTATCCGCAGGAAACCTTAGGCAGTCTTGGAAAATCTGCTATTTCTTGTTGTAGAATGGTCAAAATTAAGTTCCGTTTGTTGCATTTGATACTAGAATTATCAACCATGAAAATTTCAGCCTTTTTCTCAATTCCCATGAATATTTGTGATTTTTAAAAATTGACCGAAATTGCATATCTGTTCTGTCTTTTACTGGATGAAGCAGCAACTTGAGACTCGAATTTGACTAACTTGTGGACTGAATCTAACAAATGTGTCTTCTGGGAAATTATAACCCTTTGTGTCTATTTTTTAACGGTATAAAGTTTATCAATTTTGGACTTAAGGATCTTGAGATATGATTTTTCAAATAGTGTTGCGCAAAACTAAAAAATTCTATTTTCTTAGTACAGTTTTTTCTTTCATTTCCTACTTTAAGTTTGGAGTTGGTAAATCATTGTAGGTATGATTTTGGATAGAAGTGAAGGGTTTTGGGGTCGCTCGTGTCTTTAGAACCAACTGTTACCTTTTCACCCTGAAGCCGCATTTTTGCTTTGCATTAGTGGTTCATTTAGATAGGTCCATGACTCGTAACCGAGTCTCACTTGTGAATTCCGTTCACTAGGCTTTGGGAGTCGAGTCTCAATTGTTTTTCCTTGATTGTTCTAGGACGTGCCGGTGATCAAAGGCGTACTTCAGGAAGAAACTTTTGAAGTTGTTTTTGCTTGATCTGGTGAGTGTACCCCTCGCATGACTTGTTGCTTAACTGGTTTACTTGTACTTGCAATCTGTGACTTGAATAACGGTGACCTTGTTTATTTTGAATGAGACGAGGATGTACTTTATCACACTCGCTCTCTCGCCTGTTTGTCTGGTTCCTGTATTCCTGTATACATCTGAATCTGTTACTTGTGCATGATCTGATGTCATTTAAAGGCTTATATCCAACGACTTTTCTATTAAATTTGAGCTCAACCCATTTGATACGAGTCGAATCTCCAAGGACCACTCGAGAAGAAATCGAATCGATTAGGCAGCGGAAAGATCTATCTTGATCAGGTTATGGGTACAAAAGACGGATTCTAAACCAATCAAAGGCAACTCGAGATTGTTTAGAACGGTAGAATGGCGCCACAATTCAACATGGTCTTGAATTGATAAGCCAAAACTTGAACAAAGGAGATTCGACTCACTTTGTATCAAGGGACGTTCCTCAAGGAACAAGAGAAAACTCTCAATTTTTATTCATAATTGTCTTCTTGAATAGTTAAATAAAGTTGGCTATTTATAGCCTTACAAGACTCAAAACCCTAATCTAAATTGGAAACAATACAAGTTTCCTTATTTGATTTGACTTCTAAACTTGACACAATTTCCTAAACAAATTTGGAAGCAATTAACTGCTTTCCTAAAACTCTAATTCAACTAGAATAGGAACTAACTAATTCAAATTGACTTAACTATGGTCAACATGACCTTAGCCTTTATTCCCTAATTCAAGCAACTTACTTAACTCTCAATTTGGAAATCAATCAAGATATCAATCAAGATTTGGAAATCAATCAAGATACCAATCAAGATGTGGAAGCCAATTAAAATTTGGAAAATTTGGATCTTCAATGATTCTCGAGCCCGATTGCACCATCAACCATCATTGGAATGTGAGGACTTGTAAAATGAAAGGAATCCATGCAAATCTTCATGTTCTCATCAGCGTTAGCCCAGGTGGTTGGAGAAGGGATGATGGCGAGTGGTGCTGCTAAAGTGGTGGGGCAGATGGTAGAGGAGGCTATTCAAACGGCAGCAGAGAGGGAGATTGATCGCCTGGCGGAGCTGGTTTGCGAGGCGGAGGAGGAAGTGGGTTTGGAAGGTTCTTTGGGTGGCAGGCTGGCTGGCCATGAGGGCATTCAAGAACTGGAGAGGGCACCGCTGCTGGCTGAAAATGAGTCGGCCCCAGTGGGCATGGCTGAGCGATCATGAGAGGGTTACACTGCTGGTGTCCATGAGGCTGGTGAGCCGTGTGGGACTGCTAGGGATTCCCAACACCTAGTGGGGGGAATATTGCGTCCTAGGAGCTGCTCCTCGCGCATGGTGTTGTTGGGGAAGAGCCGAACAATGGTGGGACAGGTGCAGAAGCGGGGACAGCGTCTTTAGTGGATAGTGATGAGAGTGATGACGGGAGATTGATAGAGCTACCGCAGGTGACAGGTGATTTGTCACCAAGGCTTGTGGTTAGATGAGATCCGGGCCCATATAATCCTCTCTTGGAATTAAACGTGGATACTCTCGTGAAGGAGGGAAGGAGTGGTAGGAGGGCAAAGGGAAAGGTTCGCCGAGTTCACTTCCAATCGGACAGGCAATTGCGGTCTTCATCTTCCGTCAATAGCTCTATCCAGGTATTACGTAATGATTAATGCTCTTATGCGGAATATTAAGGGGGTATCTAAAGCCCCCAATTTGAGACGTTTGAAGCATATGATTCGTATGCATGGTATCCAGTTTGTTACCATTTCTGAACCTAAATTAAGTGCCTCTAGAGTTGAGTATATTCGCTTGAAATTGTCATTTGACTTTGCTCTCTTGAATGTGTCAACGAACTTGTGGATTTTCTATAATGCTCCTTTTACTTGTTTGGTTGTCGGTTCTTCCAACCAGCATATTTCCTTAGTTATTCATCACCCATGGCTATCGTGCCCCTTGGCTTTCTCTTTTGTGAATGCGCTATGTTCGGCAGAAGGGCGTAGGGTCTTATGAGAGAAGCTCTTGTCTGATAAGCCTTCGTCAATGCCTTGGTGTATTGGGGGTGACTTTAACGCTATAGTGGGTGCACATGAGAAGCGAGGGGGGAAACCTTTCTCTATGTCAGAAGGGATGGAGTTCTTGGCCTTCATGGAGAAGGCTGAGGTGTTTGATGCAGGGTTCTCGGGGTCGAGTTTCACATGGTGTAACAATCGGAAGGACAGGGCAAAAATTTGGAAACGCCTGGATAGGTTGCTCATTAATGGTGCGTGTGCGGATGTGGCCTCGGCGATTTCAGTTGTCCATCTAGCGCGACACCCATCGGACCATGCTCCGATGAAAATCTCTTTTGCTTTGAGGTTTGATAGCAGACCTCAGCCCTTCAGATTTTTGAATGTATGGACATCCCGGGCAAGTCTCCTGGAGGTCATTCGGGCAACATGGGGCACAGCAGTACAAGGCTCCCCGCTTAGAGTTTTGTGCTCAAAATTGGTAGCTTCCCGGAGGGCTATTCAACAGTGGAATAAAAATCATTTTGGCAGTATTGGGACCGCTGTTAAGGAGGCGGAAGTTGGGTTGGAAAGGGTGGAGGGAGGCGTGCCAAATGATGCCTCTGAGGAGGCGTCGGAGGAGCTTCACAAGGCGCAAGCAGAATTGAACCGAGCATTGGCGATTGAAGAGCAATTTTGAAGGCAAAAGTCACAGGTAAAATGGCTTAGTAGTGGGGATAGGAATACACGGTATTTTCACGCAGTGGTCAAGCAAAGGAGAGTGCAAGGCATGATCCATCGGGTAAAGACCTCTGAGGGGACGTGGGTGGACAAAGATGATGACATAGCACAAGAGGCTATCAAATACTTCTCTGACCTCTTCACAGGTTCTTTGGATACAGGTCTGGATGAGTTGGGGCATCTAGTTTCGCCAATGGTCATGGATGATGAGAGTAATAGGTTGGCGGAAGTGCCTGACATGGAAGAAGTTTGCCAACTGGTGTTTGACATGGACGGGGAGAGTGCTGCAGGCCCATATGGATTTACAGGAAAATTCTTCACTTTTGCATGGGATATCATTGCGCAAGATGTGCATAGGGCTGTGGTGAGTTTCTTTTGTGGGAGTGATTTGCCGAGATTCATTACTTCCACTTCAATTGTGTTGTTGCATAAAGTAGCGAACCCCCAGGACTTCTCGAAGTTCAGACCGATTAGCCTCTACAACCTTTTCAACAAACTTTTGTCCAGGATTTTGGTAGGTAGGTTGGCCTCGGTGGTGCCGAGAATTATTTCTCCTCAGCAGACGGGATTCGTCAAGGGCCTGTCTATAACGGACAACTATTTGTTGGCTCAGGAATTGATGGTAGACATAGGCAAGAAGGTACGAGGAAGGAATGTAGCTTTAAAACTGGACATGACTAAGGCGTATGATCGGATGTCTTGGAGGCATATAATTTCCATGTTGCGTGCCTTTGGGTTTGGTGAGCGTTTGATTGACCTGGTGTAGAGGCTTATCTCGAATGTCTGGTTCTCTGTTATCATCAATGGTAAATCCCACGGTTATTTCAAATCTAGTCGGGGCTTACGTCAGGGGGATCCGTTGTCCCCAGTGTGACGCCCCACATCTCCCTAAGGCGGACCAAAGGGTATCCGCGGACGCCTGCCCAGCTCACGCCAGGACTCAAACAATTCCATTCAATTTCAAACCGAACTAAACACTTCGATGAGAGCAACATGAATACAATAATGCGGAAGCGTTCAAACTTAACAAGTCATTTAATGTATCACCAGTACATCGGTAGTCATGAAACGACTTAAATTCAAAGTACACATCAGGCCCCAAACTTTTCAAGTTTACAATTTCCAAAAGTACAACCCAAACCAGGGCCTAGTCAAAATGTATAACAGGAGTCTTAGCAAAATTTCAACGGATAGTTTCTCCATATTTCTCCAAGAGTCGGTCCTGTTAAGGAAAACAAAACTATAGGGTGAGCTAACGCTCGTGAGGCCAAGAACACACATGCAAGCACTTAGTCAAATAACAATCCCAAATTTAATAAATAAAGCCATGTCTTTTCAATAATCAATCAATCAAACATGAAAGGTAATCAGAAACAATTCAAGGATATAGTAGCTCTCAGGAGCTAAGTTCCACTTGATCTGCCGTTGTCATTCGTATACCTTCCCGCATTGACCCTCCTGTCAACCGGGTCGGTATTTCCATTTCCGTAGATCACCACTTACTTCCCTCCGTCCACCGTACACCCCAAGGGCCCACAATGGCCAATATTGGGCGATACTCAACGAGTATGCCAAGCAAGACCTCTTATTAGGTCGAGCTTATTTGTATCTCATGGCTCGTCCAAATCCCCGACCAAGCCCATTGCTGGCTCGAGTCTAAGGACGGCCTATGAGTTTGGGCGTCCCCCATTCATTTGAAAGTCGAGGAGGTTCACTCCAACGACATAAGCATTCATGACATAACATTGCATTTCATTCATTCATTCAATACATTTCATTCATTCATTCAATACATTTCATTCATTCATTTGAAATTAGAACGAGTGCGATAAAGTACGCACCCGCCCTTATTTTTAAAACTTTCAACAAATCCCACAAATAAGCAAGTATCAAAATTCACACACTTGACACTCACCGAGCAATTCAATAAGAATTATTTTCCGGAAGTTCAAGTGTCCACGGTGAGATCCTCTTGAAGGTCTCCTTGCGCGCCTGGCAATTTAATAGTGGATAATCACACAATTAACCCACTTATCAAGAAAGATTGTACACTAGTACAATTTAAGGATTATTTTGCAAAAAGGAACCTCAATTACACGTAAATCGAGGTTCAACTTGCCTTTTATTAGGTACAATATTATTTGAGTTTTATCTTGAAAATCGTAAGCAAAACGTTTAAGAATATCAAAAGAATAAAGAGTTCTTGAAAAACTCTATTTCTTTGAAGTTGGAAAATTTTTCAGTTTTACGATAAATCTTTGAAAAATCATAACTCGCTCGGCATAAGTCGAGAATTGGAAAACTTTATACCGTTGGAAACCTCTTAGAGAGTACTATAAGTTCCTAGAAGACACTTTTCCATGAATCAAAGTGAAAAGTGGTCAAAATTGATCTTGAAGATGCTGGGTTGGTTCACAAGGCAGAATGAAGTTGGATTTTGGCCAACTTTGAAAATTCGGCACGATTCGCACGTTGCAAACCGGCCTCTGAAATTTTCAGCTCAATTAGTGTTGCAAGTGAAGTGTAGGACAAAACAAGCAGATCAAAAATCGGAGTTTCGAGCACCGAGATACGGTAGCCCGAAGTTGAGCAAATTCAAGACTGGATGAGAATTTTCCAGATTTGAGCCTCTAACTTTAGTAATTCAATTGGGTATCGAAACGAACTTGAATCGGCACCAAAATTGGCAGTGTTTCAATACTATATGGAAGGTATCTCTCTATCGAATTTCGGGGAAAAATACTTTCGGCAAGGTCGTTAATTAGCCAACCAAAGTTCAAGAAAAATCCTAAGGCAAACTGCCTTTGACTTTCATTTTCCAAATTTCCAATCGTTTAACCAAGAAAGTTATCCAACCATGGTTCATTTGTGAAATAAGGGTCTAAGATATACCCATGATACCTTTGGTAAGTGTTTAATATCAAAAACATCAACTAACAAGTTCACTCCAAGATTTTGTTCCAAACCAGTCCAAAGATTAGGGTTTTCCAAAACAGAGCAGTCCCCTTGTTTCAGTCACAACTCAGTCATTATAACTCGAAATCGAGCATGGCTTACGCCGTTGGAACATACATTCATAGAGTTAAAATATCACAGAAGAAATCGTTTCCAAATTTGGCTCCCATCTGGTTCAAATTCGGGCATCAAGTTGCTGCCTGAACACTTCATTCCAGAAGAACAGAGTAACAGGACAGCGAACTTAAAACATTTGGTTCGGCTTGCTCACAAAGAATCAGAACGTACATTATATACCAAATTAAAGCTAGGAATGTCTAGTTTCAAACGCCACCGACGGCACATGATTTCGATATCCGAGGACAGAGTTATAGCCAAAATACTACTGCTGGTCAGAGCATACGCGAATCAGTTTTCCAGATTTGCTGGTTTCTAAAAAAAATTCATTTGCCCATTCAAACCTCATTATTTTTCAATGAAATTTTTCACACATCTAATACATCCTACAAACATCCAATTCAAGCCATTAAACCATTAAAAATTGGCCTGGAAATGGCTGAACATGGCAGGGGCAAAATCGGAAAGTTTAGCTTCTTACACCCAAAGAAGTTCCTACTAATTACCCACCACTAATGCATCATTATAACCACTAAACCAACAATATAATCACCATCAATCATCAAATCAGCAACAACAACCCAAGTGTGGGAATTCCAAGAGCCCACAATCACATTTTTACACCATAATCAAGTAACTAAGTGCATGCATGAGCTTAATCTTGTCATATAATCTCCAAAAGATAAGAATCTAAGGGTTGATCATTACCTACTCCTTTGGTTTGCAAGGTCAGAATTTTCGGCCCTCTTGAAGCTCCAAAGAAACCGTGAAAGCTCCCTTCCTCCTTAGCTAGATGTAGTCTCCAAGTGGTTCGCTAAGAGATCTCCAAGTTTGGTGTGATTTGGGTGGATTTTAGTGCATGGATTGAAGATGAAAAAATGAAGAACAATGGAGAGTTCTTCTCCTTTCTTGTTGCTCGGCCAAGTGAGGTGAGGAGAGAGAGAGTGCTGATGCAATTGGCTTCCAAAGGAAGATTCTTTGTGTGGTGCAAAATGCACCTCAAAGTCAACTTGAAATAGTGCAATTTAGGGTGCGTTTGGACTCGATTTTCTCGCGCGTTTGGTTCACTAGTGCACTAAACCTCCAAGGCATATATATTCATGTAAATATTATTCACTCTTAATTGTCCCGAAATAAGGGTCTAAAGTCTCCCAAATAAATTCGCGCGTGTGAAAACGCGTACCGTCAATTTTACCGCTATAACGCGAAACTTTCGAAAAATTCTTATAACGATTGCACTAATAACTATCACTTGAATATTTATTCATAAGATTACCTATTTTAGGATCATAGTACAAGCCCCCAATATTCCAAGCTTATTGGGCTACTACGCGGATAAAATCTCCAAGTACTATTCACTATTTTTACTAAACGCGCTCTAGGAAATTAATTTTCGAAACGAATCATTTTAAAAATATAACGAAGATATACTACCACTTATTTAGGTCTAACAGGACTAGAAAATATTCCTTGGAATTAAAATCCAATTAAATAATTTATTAAGCCATAAATTAGGCATAAAATAATAGTTTTTGCGAGTCCTCACATCCTCTCCCCCTTAAGAAAATTTCGTCCTCGAAATTTACCTTGGTCGATGAACAAGTCTGGATACTTCTCCCTGATTGTCTCTTCAACTTCCCATGTTGCTTCCTCTACTCCATGGTTCTTCCATAAAACTTTCACTAGTGGTATCTGCTTGTTCCTCAATTCCTTCACCTTTCGATCCAAAAGTTTTACCGGTCTCTCCTCATAGGTCAGGGTTTCATCAATCTCAATATTCTCCGGTTGTAAAACATAAGAGGGGTCTGGATGATACTTCTTAAGCATGGACACATGAAACACGTTATGAATACGAGATAAACTCGGTGGTAATTCCAGCTTATAGGCTACATTCCCAACTCGCTGAATAATCTTATAAGGCCCTACAAACCTTGGTTGTAGTTTCTTCCCTTTTCCGGACATCAAACTTGCTTTTAAAGGCGTAATCTTGAGAAATACCATATCTCCAATAGTGAACTCCAAATCCTTCCTCCGATTGTCGGCATAACTTTTTTGTCTACTCTGAGCGGTTTGAATTCTTTGCCGTACCAATTTCACCTTTTCATTAGCCTCCTCAATCCAAGATACAGTAGTCGTGTCTAAGATTTTCCGTTCACCTACTTCATATTTTTCCACCAATATAGACTCTTCAAGTGTTGGTACATTTTATTCCCTCCTGGATGTACTGTAAACTTTGATCGGTGTGCCTCTTCCAAAATTTCTTTTCTAAGCCCTTCATCCTTTGGCATAACCACCCGATTTCGAAATCTTAATATTCCATCTGATCCCAAAGTGAAATCGGTCTGGTCTCCCATCTTGACTTTCTCCACCAACTTTTGCATTTCAGGGTCCTTTTCCTGAGATTCCTTAATATGTCCCAATAAAGTGGAGGTTATCACAATATTCCCCAAAATCACTTTCCTTGGTTCTAATCGAGGATTCCAATAGCTAACTTCCTCCAACAATCGAAATTCCTTAACCATCAATCCAGCCATTTGTACCTGACGGCTCAAAGCATCGGCCACTACATTGGCCTTCCCAGGATGGTACTTAATAATGCAGTCATAATCTTCCAGAAATTCCATCCATCTACGTTGCCTCAAATTCAACTCCTTCTGAGAAAATAAATACTTAAGGTTTTTTTGATCTGTAAAAACCTCAAATGTCACTCCGTATAAATAGTGTCTCCATTTCTTCAAAGCAAAGACCACAGCCGCTAACTCCAAATCATGGGTCGGATAGTTTCCTTCATGCGGCTTCAATTTTCTAGAGGCATAAGCTATCACTTTATCATTTTGCATCAAAACACATCCCAAACCTTCCTTAGATGCATCTGTGTAAACCACAAAACTATCATGTCCATTTGGTAGAGCTAGAACAGGCGCTCTAGTCAACCGTCTTTTCAACTCCTGAAAACTTCCTTCACACTTAGAACTCCAAATAAATTTTCCATTTTTCTTGGTCAACTCAGTCATAGGTCCAGCGATTTTCGAAAAATCCTGGATGAATCTCCGGTAATACCCTGCTAATCCTAAAAAAAACTCCGAACTTCCGTTGGGTTTTCCGGTCGTTTCCATTTCGAAACAGCTTCCACTTTAGCTGGATCCACTTTAATCCCATCCTTAGAAATTATGTGTCCTAAGAAAGTCACCTCCTTTAGCCAAAATTCACACTTGCTAAACTCAGCATATAATTGATGTTCCCTCAAGATTTGTAAAACAATTCTCAAATGTTTCTCATGATCTTTCACATTCTTAAAATACACCAAAATGTCATCAATGAAAATCACCACAAATTGATCTAAGTAAGGCTTAAAAACCCTATGCATTAAATCCATGAAAGCGGCAGGTGCATTGGTTAACCCAAAAGGCATTACTGCAAACTCGAAGTGCCCATACCTCTAGTTAAAAGCAGTCTTAGGTATGTTTTTCTCCAAAATCCTCAATTGATAGTAACCTTGCCTTAGATCCAACTTTGAAAACACTACCGCCCCTTGCAGTTGGTCAAACAGTTCATCAATGTGGGGCAGTGGGTATTTATTCTTAACCGTAACATCATTTAAACCTCGATAATCTATACATAACCTCAAACTCCCATCTTTCTTCTTTACAAACAAAACTGGGGCTCCCCACGGAGAATCACTCTCTCGTATAAAACCCCGTTCCAACAAATCCTGTAATTGTAACTTCAACTCCTTCAACTCAGCCGGAGCCATCCTGTATGGTGTCCTTGATATAGGTGATGTTCCCGGAACTAAATCAATTTTAAAAGCTATTTCCCGTTCCGGAGGTAGAGACTCCAATTCTTCAGGAAAAATATCAGAAAATTCTTTTACTACCGGTGTGTCCTCCAGATTCACCTTATCGTTAGGGGTATTAATAAGAAAAGCCAAATACCCTTGAGCTCCTTTACTTAACAACTTTCTAGCCCGAATTCCCGAAATAAGTGCAGACGAGGCTAACTTACCCCTTACATCCAGCAAAGCATGGCTTATTTAATAATCACTTATCAGGTTCAAGTACTACATATCACACCAATCCAACCTATCAAATAGTCATGGTCCAATAGGGAATTAATCGCGTAATCAGATAAAACAGGCAAAAGGCTTGAAGTCGGACGTAAAGTCCCAGACATTTGGAAGAAATTCAGGATATAGCGAAGCTTCAAATCAAAAGTTCATCCCTGGTGGTGCTGGACAACACAACAAGCAATGCCCCACCAGAGAGGTTCAGTTCAACCGCTACAGAAGAGTAGTAGCCGGTCTACAACCACACCAGTACGAATAAGTTCAAGAGTAGGGTCAAAGCAGAGCCAAATACTTCAGGTTCATGGTGTATGAGTACGAATAAGAACACACTGGCCTAACCTCTGTCCAGCAATTCACATTCTTAAACAGTCACAAAATTCAGGTCCACATTCCATATATTCAGTCAAATTAGGTCCATTGAGGATACGCAAGAGCACACTAGCCTAAACAGGTTCAAGTCTCAAGTAAGCTCAGTCTAATCGGTTTCAGGCAGTTCGAGTTCTCTTACCAACCTACTGCAATACTTTCGGAGTTCAAACTTCTTAAGATTGAAATATTGGCACAGAACCAATCATAACATATGTTGCGCACAAGAAAATCTCACCAAGTTTCCGGTTAGGTTAATCCATTATACACTAGTAGATCGGATCTTTGGGTTTATGTTCGATTCATATTCAGTACTAGGGATCTATTAAATTATATGAAACTGTCTATCAATTTGTCTCACAAGTACAGGGTTGTCTAAGCCCTCGGTCACGGTCCCCTTTTCTCATTCCTGCTACCCTACTTAAGAAAAGTCTATAAGCACAGGAAAAGGCATAACTAAGCATAAAGAGCGTAACGCGTATACAAGTTGCAAAAACATTTAAAATCAGGTCATGATTCATTACATGTATCAAAAGTTATAGCACGGTTAGAAGTTACAAAACAAGACCAAGATGTCCAATATTGCACAAAGGCAATTAAGCGCCACAAAAATATAGAAGTACATACAAGCAGGATACAAAAGGCCTCACAGCGTGCACTACCCCTTTCTAAGTCCATAGTTAAACCAAAGGGGTCCAGACATCACTAATTTCAATCAGATCACACGCCTTTACGAAATTAGATCCAATAAAGCCATAACGCAAGCTAAAACCAAGATTATCCATTCGGAGTTCAAAATCTTTAATAACCAGCCACTAGTCGGAACACCATCATCTCCAAAAATAACCAGTCTTAGGGTTTTGTAATTAAAGTTTCAAGCTCCAAGTTCAAACCCAAGAATAAGTACAACTTACTACCTTACGTGTCAAATGGAAACCAAATCAATTCACACTAACTTGTACTCTTGAATGCAGTTGCTCTCTATATCTCAAAGTTGCCTCAGTCCGTACATTTAAAATTGGCTCACTCTTCTTGAAAGTCAAGAATTTTGAAACATAAGAAGAGTATTTCAAGTAATCAAAAATCTTGTCAAGTTCAGGATTCACATTATTAAACATAAGCTTGCCATTCTTTCGAAAACTCAGGATATATATATATATATTTCTTCATGTAAAGCATGGACAAATTCAAGTGTGAGATTACACCAATATACAATCAAGGGGGAAAACTTAGTTTAGAAAATGTTAATCTTGTATTAACCCATCATATACAAAGTTCAACAACTCATTAGTTATTCACAAATTTTCAAATTTGAAATTCAAGTAAAACTCACCTTTTTACCAAAATCGGAAAATTACACATATTTAAAGCATATATATCTTATTTCCACTCATCGCTTACAAATAAAACTAGTACATCCTAGTTTTTCTTTAAATTTTCAAAGCAGAATTTCTTTAGAAGATATGTGGGCGGAAAATGCATTTTATTCCTTTGTACTTTTATCTTGGTTCAAAATCATCACACAAGGAGTTTGACTATCAAATCTCGGTCTCTTATCCTCCATAGCCAGTACTAATAATTATCTCAATTCTTTCCACACTTACAAATATAATGATAATTCAAATTCATCCAATCTTTCACTTCAAATCTCTCTTCACATATCTTCCTTCAATATAACATCACCTAATTCCTCAGTTTCTTCTGCAAGTCCCAAATAAGAACTCCCGAATAATCAATTTCTTTAACCCCTAAGATACAATAGATCCTTGTTCACATAATATCCAAATTAATCCCACAGTCAGGCATCCTAAACTTTAAGCCTAGGATACGCTACAGAGATCTGAAGCCTAAACTCTGATACCAACTGTGACGCCCCACATCTCCCTAAGGCGGACCAAAGGGTATCCGCGGACGCCTGCCCAGCTCATGCCAGGACTCAAACAATTCCATTCAATTTCAAACCGAACTAAACACTTCGATGAGAGCAACATGAATACAATAATGCGGAAGCGTTCAAACTTAACAAGTCATTTAATGTATCACCAGTACATCGGTAGTCATGAAACGACTTAAATTCAAAGTACACATCAGGCCCCAAACTTTTCAAGTTTACAATTTCCAAAAGTACAACCCAAACCAGGGCCTAGTCAAAATGTATAACAGGAGTCTTAGCAAAATTTCAACGGATAGTTTCTCCATATTTCTCCAAGAGTCGGTCCTGTTAAGGAAAACAAAACTATAGGGTGAGCTAACGCTCGTGAGGCCAAGAACACACATGCAAGCACTTAGTCAAATAACAATCCCAAATTTAATAAATAAAGCCATGTCTTTTCAATAATCAATCAATCAAACATGAAAGGTAATCAGAAACAATTCAAGGATATAGTAGCTCTCAGGAGCTAAGTTCCACTTGATCTGCCGTTGTCATTCGTATACCTTCCCGCATTGACCCTCCTGTCAACCGGGTCGGTATTTCCATTTCCGTAGATCACCACTTACTTCCCTCCGTCCACCGTACACCCCAAGGGCCCACAATGGCCAATATTGGGCGATACTCAACGAGTATGCCAAGCAAGACCTCTTATTAGGTCGAGCTTATTTGTATCTCATGGCTCGTCCAAATCCCCGACCAAGCCCATTGCTGGCTCGAGTCTAAGGACGGCCTATGAGTTTGGGCGTCCCCCATTCATTTGAAAGTCGAGGAGGTTCACTCCAACGACATAAGCATTCATGACATAATATTGCATTTCATTCATTCATTCAATACATTTCATTCATTCATTCAATACATTTCATTCATTCATTTGAAATTAGAACGAGTGCGATAAAGTACGCACCCGCCCTTATTTTTAAAACTTTCAACAAATCCCACAAATAAGCAAGTATCAAAATTCACACACTTGACACTCACCGAGCAATTCAATAAGAATTATTTTCCGGAAGTTCAAGTGTCCACGGTGAGATCCTCTTGAAGGTCTCCTTGCGCGCCTGGCAATTTAATAGTGGATAATCACACAATTAACCCACTTATCAAGAAAGATTGTACACTAGTACAATCTAAGGATTATTTTGCAAAAAGAAACCTCAATTACACGTAAATCGAGGTTCAACTTGCCTTTTATTAGGTACAATATTATTTGAGTTTTATCTTGAAAATCGTAAGCAAAACGTTTAAGAATATCAAAAGAATAAAGAGTTCTTGAAAAACTCTATTTCTTTGAAGTTGGAAAATTTTTCAGTTTTACGATAAATCTTTGAAAAATCATAACTCGCTCGGCATAAGTCGAGAATTGGAAAACTTTATACCGTTGGAAACCTCTTAGAGAGTACTATAAGTTCCTAGAAGACACTTTTCCATGAATCAAAGTGAAAAGTGGTCAAAATTGATCTTGAAGATGCTGGGTTGGTTCACAAGGCAGAATGAAGTTGGATTTTGGCCAACTTTGAAAATTCGGCACGATTCGCACGTTGCAAACCGGCCTCTGAAATTTTCAGCTCAATTAGTGTTGCAAGTGAAGTGTAGGACAAAACAAGCAGATCAAAAATCGGAGTTTCGAGCACCGAGATACGGTAGCCCGAAGTTGAGCAAATTCAAGACTGGATGAGAATTTTCCAGATTTGAGCCTCTAACTTTAGTAATTCAATTGGGTATCGAAACGAACTTGAATCGGCACCAAAATTGGCAGTGTTTCAATACTATATGGAAGGTATCTCTCTATCGAATTTTGGGGAAAAATACCTTCGGCAAGGTCGTTAATTAGCCAACCAAAGTTCAAGAAAAATCCTAAGGCAAACTGCCTTTGACTTTCATTTTCCAAATTTCCAATCGTTTAACCAAGAAAGTTATCCAACCATGGTTCATTTGTGAAATAAGGGTCTAAGATATACCCATGATACCTTTGGTAAGTGTTTAATATCAAAAACATCAACTAACAAGTTCACTCCAAGATTTTGTTCCAAACCAGTCCAAAGATTAGGGTTTTCCAAAACAGAGCAGTCCCCTTGTTTCAGTCACAACTCAGTCATTATAGCTCGAAATCGAGCATGGCTTACGCCGTTGGAACATACATTCATAGAGTTAAAATATCACAGAAGAAATCGTTTCCAAATTTGGCTCCCATCTGGTTCAAATTCGGGCATCAAGTTGCTGCCTGAACACTTCATTCCAGAAGAACAGAGTAACAGGACAGCGAACTTAAAACATTTGGTTCGGCTTGCTCACAAAGAATCAGAACGTACATTATATACCAAATTAAAGCTAGGAATGTCTAGTTTCAAACGCCACCGACGGCACATGATTTCGATATCCGAGGACAGAGTTATAGCCAAAATACTACTGCTGGTCAGAGCATACGCGAATCAGTTTTCCAGATTTGCTGGTTTCTAAAAAAAATTCATTTGCCCATTCAAACCTCATTATTTTTCAATGAAATTTTTCACACATCTAATACATCCTACAAACATCCAATTCAAGCCATTAAACCATTAAAAATTGGCCTGGAAATGGCTGAACATGGCAGGGGCAAAATCGGAAAGTTTAGCTTCTTACACCCAAAGAAGTTCCTACTAATTACCCACCACTAATGCATCATTATAACCACTAAACCAACAATATAATCACCATCAATCATCAAATCAGCAACAACAACCCAAGTGTGGGAATTCCAAGAGCCCACAATCACATTTTTACACCATAATCAAGTAACTAAGTGCATGCATGAGCTTAATCTTGTCATATAATCTCCAAAAGATAAGAATCTAAGGGTTGATCATTACCTACTCCTTTGGTTTGCAAGGTCAGAATTTTCGGCCCTCTTGAAGCTCCAAAGAAACCGTGAAAGCTCCCTTCCTCCTTAGCTAGATGTAGTCTCCAAGTGGTTCGCTAAGAGATCTCCAAGTTTGGTGTGATTTGGGTGGATTTTAGTGCATGGATTGAAGATGAAAAAATGAAGAACAATGGAGAGTTCTTCTCCTTTCTTGTTGCTCGGCCAAGTGAGGTGAGGAGAGAGAGAGTGCTGATGCAATTGGCTTCCAAAGGAAGATTCTTTGTGTGGTGCAAAATGCACCTCAAAGTCAACTTGAAATAGTGCAATTTAGGGTGCGTTTGGACTCGATTTTCTCGCGCGTTTGGTTCACTAGTGCACTAAACCTCCAAGGCATATATATTCATGTAAATATTATTCACTCTTAATTGTCCCGAAATAAGGGTCTAAAGTCTCCCAAATAAATTCGCGCGTGTGAAAACGCGTACCGTCAATTATACCGCTATAACGCGAAACTTTCGAAAAATTCTTATAACGATTGCACTAATAACTATCACTTGAATATTTATTCATAAGATTACCTATTTTAGGACCATAGTACAAGCCCCCAATATTCCAAGCTTATTGGGCTACTACGCGGATAAAATCTCCAAGTACTATTCACTATTTTTACTAAACGCGCTCTAGGAAATTAATTTTCGAAACGAATCATTTTAAAAATATAACGAAGATATACTACCACTTATTTAGGTCTAACAGGACTAGAAAATATTCCTTGGAATTAAAATCCAATTAAATAATTTATTAAGCCATAAATTAGGCATAAAATAATAGTTTTTGCGAGTCCTCACACCCAGTACTGTTCATTATTGGTTCTGAGCTGTTGTCGCAGGGCCTAAATGCTCTACCTTTGCGGCGGGGGTTTGTGGGGTTTAGAGTCCCCACAGGGTGCCCTGTCGTGACGTACCTCGCTTTTGCAGATGATGTGCTCATATTTACTAACGAGTCGGCATCTGCTTTAAAGCGAACTATGCAAGTGCTTGAGGCGTACCAGCAATCATTGGGCCAACTAGTTAATGTTCAAAAGAGTGGTTATTTGGTTTATAAGGGTCTCTCCTCAGCGCGACAACGGGTAATTGAGCGGATCACACAATTTGCAAGGCAGGAGTTCTCAATTCGTTATCTTGGCTTCCCTTTGTATACGGGTAGATGCAAAGCAGCGTATTTCGAAGAGGTATGCCAAGCGGTTTTAGCTCGGATCATATCGTGGAAATCCCGTTTGTTATCTCAGGGAAGGAGAATAGTTCTGATAAAGCATGTGCTTTTATCCATTCCAATGCATTTGTTATCTGCTGCGGTCTACCCTGCCTCGATTTTTAAGAAAATTGAGCAGGCCTGTGCGAATTTTTTATAGGGAGCTTCAGGAGACGGGTTGAAGTTTCACTGGATTAGATAGTCACAATTATGCCTCCCGGTTGAGGAGGAGGGTGCGGATTTCAGCAAGCTCTGGGAGGTGTACGCGGCTTTCTCTTGTAAACTATGGTGAAATTTTCGGGCTGGCTCGTCACTATGGGCAGAATTTTTACGGGCGAAGTATTACAGGGATATGCATCCTTGCCAGGTGGAATTTAGGCAATTCGACTCTCCGA
Source organism: Coffea arabica (assembly GCF_036785885.1). NCBI lineage: Eukaryota > Viridiplantae > Streptophyta > Magnoliopsida > Gentianales > Rubiaceae > Coffea > Coffea arabica. Next base: position 45,033,856 of record NC_092329.1, read on the forward strand.
CGTGGTGACGCATGTTAAATATCAGCTGGTAGGTAGAATTAGCCATGGTCTGGTTGGTGAACAGTGGGTCCTGTGATTTCTGGTATGACAACTGGCTTGGCAGTGGAGGTTTGTGTCTAAAGACTCAGGTGTACTCAGCTCTCACCTTCTGGGATTTCATCACAAAAGGGGAATGGAATGGCCAGTTGTTCGGACAATATCTCGCACTAGAGCTCACTCGTCAGATACTGCAACACCCGGTCCCGAAGGGAGTCGGCCGCGATGAGGTGGTTTGGTCCTTGACAGCTTTAGGAAGGTTCACATTGGCGTCGGCATTTCAGGATGTTCGTCAGGCTCGTAGCGTTTCTGTGCTTCACTCGCAAGTATGGCATCCTCGGATACCGCTAAAATTTCTTTCTTCATGCTGCAGTTGCTCGTGGGGAAACTGTCTCTAGTTGATGCCTTGTGGAGGGTGGGAGTTCAAGTGGTTTCCAAGTGTGTGTGCTACCATGAGGGGGTGACGGAAGTGCTGGAGCATGTTTTCTCGGAAGGTCAGGTGGCGGTGGGAGTATGGGAATACTTTGGAATCATCTGTGGGGTTGCTCGAAGAGGGTTTTCGCTTCGGGCTTGGTTAACGGCTTGGTGGATGTCGACTCCTCGGTCGGATGAACGACGGCTCCTTTTCACAATTCTTCCCAGCTTCATATGCTGGCACATTTGGAAGGCATGGAATAAAGCATACTATGAAGGGGTTCGAATGTACGTGGCAAGAGTGTGTCATGAAGTCTTCATGGACGTGAAGGGGGTGGTGGAGGCTCAGTTTAATCAACGTCTGGGTTTCACACGTGGTCTCAGTTATACGAGTGGTCTCGGGTTAAACCACCTCGGTATTCGGTCCAGTTAGTGGGGTGGAAGGTGAAGGTGGCGGGAACGCTAACTTTGAATACTGATGGGTGTTCCAAGGGCAACTCAGGAGTGAGTGGTGGTGGGGGAGTACTGCGGGATGCAGTAGGGGTTCCTTACTTTGCCTTCTCGGCGTCCTTCAGGGACGGTTCGAGCCTACGTGCTGAGGCTTTGGCACCGGCGACGGGGCTTCGATTGTGCCTGCAGAAGGGGTTTACCAACATCAACATACAGGTCAATTCTCTTCTCCTAGTTGGGATTCTGCAGCGCCGCCTTCCCTGCCCGTGGGTGATACGAAGAGAGGTGGATGAGATTTAGGGCATGGTGATGGATGTGACGCGGGTGTCACATTGTTACAGAGAGGCAAACAAGGTGGCAGACTGTCTGGCAAACGTGGGCGTTTCGACTCATCAACCGGGTGTTTGCATCTATGAGTAATTCAGTTCCTTCCCACCCCTGGTGCGGAGGGAAATTCGACTTGATAAATCAAGTGTTCCTTCCATCCGAAGAAGGAGAGTAGGCTAGCATTGAGGGGAGGGTGAGATGGGAGTCAGGGTTGGTTGTGTATCTTTCATGACTTGCTTTCAATAAATAAAATAACATATAAAAAAAAAACTAATTTTCAAGTTTTATTAGACATTAAAGATTCCATTTCATCATTAATTGCTTCTCGCCAAAAATCAGAATCAGAAGATGATAAAACTTCGGAAATAGTTATAGGATCCTCCTCTATATTATAAGTTTGAAAATCAAGACTAAAATCTTTTTGTATTTTTTTCCTTTTACTAGCTCTCAATTGTTCTTTCTCTCTAAAAAACAAAAAAAAAATGAGGCTCTTTCTAGCGAGTCAACTAGAAGTTAGACTTAGGATAACTATACATGTTCATTTGTTAATTAAATCAATTAAGTGGTAGGAGTGTATTGATTCAGATGTGTAGTTTTTTATCATATTATTTGGTAGTTAAAGGAAAATTGTTTCTATAAGAAATATTCATCAAGATAGAGATCTTTAGAAAATTAGCTTGATTTCTTTTAAACAAATTTCTTATTTTGTATGGAAGTAATAAGTTTCCTTATTGTTTTAGTTTCTTGAAATAGTAGTCAAGAAATTTTCGTTTTGTATAAATTTAGAAATTAGGAGTTATTTCCTATTCTGTATAATATTAGAAATTAGTAGTTATTTTCTGTTATTACTTGGGTATTGGTCAAGTAATGTAACTTATAATTAGGTAAGGGTTAGTATACTATAAAGTGGCACACAAAGGGTATATAACCTTATACATAGGATGAAATAGAGTTCTTGGAAGGTGAGAAAAATTATAGAAGGGTTGGAATTAGATTCAATTTGTATTCTTATATGGGGTTTTTTTCTAATAAAGAATAGGTGTTAAATCTTGTGTGTTATTTATTTTTATATTTATGGCTAGTTTATTATTAAATTATTGTATATTTGATATCTCAATAGTAGCCTGTTTGACATCTGGATCTCAACATGATATTACGCGTTTGCATTTTGTCTATTTCTCTCTTTTAGTATATCATGTATGTCAACTTCTCACTTGTAATATTAATTTGGTGGAAGCTATCATGTTACCTATACTCTTTTTAATGTGGTCCCTTCTCATTTTTTAAGTTTCAATTGCTATAAATCTCTCATGATTGGATTCGAAATGACTTCTTAAAAGTTGCAGCCTTTTGGAGTCCATTATCTTGGCTAGTGCATCTATGGTGATGACTATTATCATGACTCAGGTAGCTATACATCTCTTGTGCAAAGTGAGATTGTGAGTGTTTTTTTATTCTGAGATTATGGTAATGTTCATATATTCACTATCTATTATTTCATTTTGAAAGCCACTTAAATTGAAAGATCAATATGAGTAGACTAGTAATTAAAATATATTGGTTGGAAGAAATGTATGCAAGAAAGCTTAATTAGGAAGAGATCTAATAGAATTATGTGTAATGTCCAACTTGTAGTTGCATTTTCAAAGATATAAAATTTTATTGATGCAACCTTGTATAATGACTATAACTAAAATAAAAGCAAATTTAATTGTTGCTTTCTTCATGGCTAAATGCTATATACTTGATGACTATTGGAAAATAGTTGAATGTTTTCTATACCAATTTTAAGTTATATTTATAGCAATGGATCTAATTCATTCACCTTGTTAACAAATTTTTCTTGAAAAAAAAGCACACTCTGATTGCCATTATTATTCTCTACCTCCGTTCTTCCTTCTCAACTCTCCCTCCTCAGTCATGGAATACTACTTTCCACTTTCTTTCTTAAACTGTTCTTCTTCCATTCTTTTCCTCTCACATTCCTTTCTTCACTTCTTTTTCCTCTTCCAACTTTCTTCCACTACTCTTTATCTCAGTATCCTTCTCACCTTCACATTGGGTCTTTAACACTACCATCTCTTACTTTCTCGACTCTATCTTCTAGTAGTGCCTTTTCTTCACCTCTTACCTCTAATACCAACTATAAACGCTTCCACCTCTTTCTAGGGTATCAGTGGGGCGCTTGCCCAATTTTCGTCAGGACTCACACACTCATTCTAAGTTGATAGAGATCTACAAGACAACCATAGATTTAGAATTAAATGAATACTTCGAATTTACAAGTCAAATTCTTCTAAGACTACCATTTACAATTACAATCCAAAAAATCAAATATAACAAAGTTTACACTTCAAATGTCTCCAATATCATACAAAAGATTTACTAGTTTCAGCCAAAAATCGCTAGTCTAGAGTTCTCAACTTTCACTTTCGAAACCTATTAAGGAAAAACAACTTAGGGTGAGCTAACGCTCAATGAGGACAAAAAAATCATGCAAGTAAGCAAGTAGCACGAACTAAATCGAATAGCACACTTAAAAGCAACTTAACATGAATTTCATATAAGTGAACAAGTAGGAAGTATAACACAAGTAAAAAGGATACAGGATCTCTCATGAGTTATTCCCATATCTCGGCCGGTTCAAGCCATTTTTGGTTGACTCTCCATCAACTCAAGTAGCAATATGTCTGTAGAACTCCACTTACTTTCTCTATCTACCATATTACCCTCTCGGATTCAAAACCAAACAAGCACGAGGTGACAATACTATTCGAATATGCTAAGTAAGATCTCAAAAGATCAAACTATATTATTTTTCATGGTTTACCAAACTTCTCGATCAAACCCCAGCCGATTCGAGTTACGAGGTTAGCCAATGGGTTGGGACGTCCCCACATGTACAATTGGTCGATGAGACAACGCTCCGATCGACTTAGAATCAATCATAGGACTGAATCGGGATGAGAGGCACCTTCCATCCGAATAGGGTGTGGTACATGCTGCCGCTCAATACTCACGAGTTAAAAGCTGTTCATCTCAGTCCGTATCTTTTGATGATGACAAAACAAATGGATAACACTAATATTCTCCAAAATAGATATTTTCAGATTTGGAACAAAACTGGTTAACAAATGTTAAAGCATGCACAAAAATTTTGCATCGGCCGTCCGACAACCTTTGAGCAACTTCGGACGCATAAGAAACTCACTCTCAGACGTCCGAAGAAAATGAACCCAGCTCTCTAAACTCACTGATTTCGTTCGAACGAACAATACCTGAATACCGGACGTCCGACAAACGGTACGACACTTTGAACGCAAAGTATTGAAGCACCGGACATCCTAAGCATTTCAAGAAAAATTTCTTGAACTCACTCCCTGCGATTGGATGCAAAAAACCTGCCTACTGGACGTCCGACACCACCAACGGTTAGTTGACTTTTCAACTGCCTTCTATACGTTGACAACATTTATTGGAGTACTTTTGATCTTTTATAAATAGAAAAAGTCAACCACTTCAGAATCACTTTTGCACATTGAGACTACATCAGATCTTGAGTGATTCAAGTGTGAAAATACTCCAAAAAGAATATTTGTACTTTTAGTTGTGTAATTTTCAATAAGCTTTTCAAATGTGTGTCAATTTCTTTAATAGTGTAACTTTGTGAGAGTTATCCAAGTGATTATAAAACTTCCTTACTTGATCAAGTGAAACTTGAGGCAAGAAGGAAGTGATCCTTTTTTTGTACACAAGAGATTGGTTGTAAGTTGATCAACTTGAAGAAACTTGCTATATAAAGTGTGCTATTCCATCTCTTTGCTTACTATTTTGCAATATAAACTACTTATTTCTTCTACTCACAATCACTTCTACTTTATCATAAATTGTTCCTTTGTGAGATCCTTTAGAAAAGGAGGGCAAGTTCGAGAAAAAATGACTCACATCTTGGTTAGTTTTTAAACCACCTAATTCACCCCTCTTAGATTATTTTCGATCCTTACAATTGGTATCAGAACTTGGTCTCCTAGAGATTAAACTCAATCGGGTTTGGAGTAAAAATGACAATCAACAATGTCATGTTTTTTGAGGGACAATCAGTCACTAGATCTCCAATGTTCAATGGATCAAATTATGTGAGTTGGAAGGAAAGGATGATTATTTTTCTACAGTCTATTGATATTGAGCTGTGGTTTATTGTCAATGGAGGTCCATATGATGCTTCCATTACTGATGAAGATACAAACAGGCCGAAACCAAAAATAAAATGTGAGCTGACTGCTGAAAATAGAACTCGTCTCACTCTAAATGTCAAGGCGATGAATGTTCTATATAGTGCTTTAGATTTAAATGAATTTATTAGAATCAAGGGTTACAAATCTGTAAAAGAGATTTGGAATAAATTTAGAGAAATTCATGAAAAAAGTGAGAATGTGAGAAAACAGAAGAAGTTCATTCTGGTCACTAAATATAAATCTTTTAAGATGAAATCTCATGAAAATATTGACAAGATGTATTGTAGATTCAATGACCTTATTAAAGATTTAGAAGTGCTTGAGAAGGATTACTCTCTAGATGAGAAAAATAGAAAAATTTTGAATGCCTTATCAAAGGATTGGGAGAGTAAAGTGACTGCCATTGAGAAAACCAAAAATCTAAATACATTATCTATCGAATGTCTTATTAATTCACTGACTTCTTATGAGTTAAAAATCAAGTTCAAGGTATAGGAAGAAGAAGACATAAAGATGAGAAAGAGTATTGCTTTGAAGGTCTCACAAGATGAAGATGCTGCAGCCTCCCTGGATGGAGATGATATGGAAGGTGATGACAGTGGTATTGTACTCATCACACGAGACTTCAAAAGAATACTCAACAAGAAAAGATTCAAAAAAGGTGGACCTAGCAATTCCTTTCTAAATCAGTTCAACAACTTAAGAAACAAAGGAATGTCAAAGTTTAACAAAAAGCAAACTGATAAGTGCTTTGAATGCGGCCAACTTGGACACTATGCAAATGAGTCTCCAATGAAGAAAAAGAAAGAGAGCAAGGTTGAACGAAAACCAAAGTTCAACAATTTTCAGATCACCTGGAATGACTGCAATTCAGAAGGTGAAGTCGAAGAAGAAGAGGAATCTGCCCAAGTAATTTTCATGGCCATTGATGATGAAGAGATAACTACATGTAACTCTCAAACTGATAGTGATAGTGTATTCGATGATTATGATAATTCATTTTTGGAAAAAATACACAACAGTTTGAAAGAATCCTATGTTAGGAACAAGGAACTAAAACAGAAAATTAACTTTCTGATACAAGACAATCCAAGCCTTTTTCGACAAAACAAATGTCTGAGAAATGAAAATGAGAGCCTGAAAAGGATTGAAAATGATTTGCATGCTGAACTTGATAGAAAAACAAACCTCTGTAACATACTCAGAAATGAACAAAGCAACTTAAAAAGAAGAATGGATGATCTTAGTCATATGCTTCAACTTAAGAAACAAAATTGGTTTCAAAGAAATGACGCAAAACCTCATTTTGGCACTCATCAGATAAGACTGAATCAAAATGCAAATAAATTTGCTATCCATAGGAAAAGGCAAGTCAGATTTATTAAACCCGTTCATGTGAATAACTCTTTAACTGAATGTAGCTTCTATTGTCAATTTGGCCACATAAAAAGTAATTGTTATGTAAGAAAAAATATGAGAAATGGCATGAGATGCATGTGAATGGTCAGACATAATGTTAACTCTCAAGAATCCCAAAAATAAAGGGTACCAAAAATTATCTTGTGGATCTCTGCATAGGTGAACCTGGTGAACACTATTGAGGAATCGAAGTGGTTCATAGATTATGGATGCTCAAGATATATGACTGGTGATACATCACAGTTCATCAAAATCAAATCAAAAGCAAGCGAAAAAAGTAACTTTTGGAGATGACAACAAAGCCAAAACTGTCGGTATTGGTGATGTTGGTAAGAATGGTCAAACCTTTGTTGACAATGTTCTTTTAGTTGAAAATTTGAGTTACAACTTGCTAAGTGTTAGTCAATTGTGTGATAGGAATTTGTTTGTGTTATTTAAAAAGTATGAATGTCTTATTCTTGACTCAAAGTTCAACACTGTTTTCAAAGGAAAAAGAGTAAATGACATCTATATAGTTATTCTTGAAAAAGTTGATTCCTCTAGCCTTAGTTGTCTCAAAACAGCAAATGAGAACCCCTGGCTATGGCATAGAAGGCTCTGTCATTTCAATATGGATTTACTAAAAGAAATTTTCAAAAAGAAACTTGTTAGAGGACTTCCAAAAATCAAATTTGAAAAAGACCGAATCTGTGATGCTTGCCAATTTGAAAAACAAGTTAAGGTATCTTTTAAACCCAAAAAATATGTTTCCACTTCAAAACCTCTAGAACTTTTACATCTTGATTTATTTGGTCCTATTCAAACCACAATCCTAGGCGGCAAAAGATTTTGTCTTGTTGTGGTTGATGATTAACCTAGATACACTTGGGTGATGTTGAGCACACAAAGATGATGTTTTCAAAAACTTTATTTCACTATTTGCAAAAGTTCAGAATCTGATTGGTTTGAAAATCATCAAAATAAGGAGTGACAATGGCTCAAAATTTCATTTTTATGAATTTTCAGAATTTTGTGATAACAATGGTATTACATATGAATTTTCTATTGCAAGAGTTCCCCAACAAAATGAGGTTGTTGAAAGAAAAAATAGAACACTCCAAGAGGCTGCTAGAACAATACTTAGTGAATGTAATTTACCAAAATATTTTTGGGATGAAGTTGTAAACACAGCTTGCTATACCATGAACAGAGTTCTTTTAAGACCAATTTTGAACAAAACTTCCTATGAGTTGATGTTTGATAAAAAACCTGTTGTTGGATATTTTAAAGTCTTTGGTTGTAGATGTTTCATTCTAAATATCAAGGACTACCTTGAAAAGTTTGATAAAAAATCTGATGAGGGAATCTTCTTGAGATATTGTGAGAATAAAAGAGGTTTTAGAGTCTATCATCGTAGGACTCTGGTTATAGAGAAAGCTATAAACATTATTTTTGATGAATCTAATGGTGACATCTTCATGAGGTGTGGTGATGATGATAATGCAGGTGTTCAAGAAGAACTAAAAAGGCTAACAATCAGTGACCAAGGCACTGCTTTACCAAAAAATAATTCAAAGGAAGATGAAACTTAAGACAGTCCAACCAGAGAAAACAACGACAGAGACTCTACCATTCCTGATGATCTTCCAAGAGCCTGAAATTTATCCAAAATCATCGTAAGAAACTCATCATTGGTGATCCATTCGAAAAGGTTAGAACACGTTCCTCCTCCAGACAACTAATAGATAATTTTGCATTGGTCTCACATTTTGAGCCCAAAAATATTGTTGATGTATTGAAAGATGAGAACTGAATTTTAGTTATGGAAGAGAAGTTAAATTAATTTGAAAGAAATAAGATTTGGACATTAGTTGCTAGACTATAAGATTATCCCATCATTGGCACCAAGTAGGTTTTTAAAAATAAAATGAATGACGAAGGTGAGGTATTAAGAAATAAGACCAGACTGGTAGTTAAGGGATATACTCAAGAAGAAAGAATAGATTTTGATGAATCATTTGCACCCGTAGCTAGGTTAGAATCAATTAGAATGTTTTTTGCTTTCGCATGCTTCAAGAACTTTAAATTATTTCAAATGGATGTTAAAAGTGTTTTCTTAAATGAATTTATTGATCAAGTAGTTTATGTTGATCAATCTCTTGGTTTTGAAAATGAATTTTATCCAAATCATGTTTTTAAACTTTTAAAAGTCTTGTATGGATTGAAACAAGTTCCAAGAATATGGTATGAACGTTTGAGTGGTTTCTTGATTGAAAATGGTTTTAAAAGAGATATTATGGATACTACCCTTTTCACTAAACAAAATTCATGAGATCTTTTAATTGTGTAAATATATATGGACGATATCATGTTTGGTGCTATTAATAAGAGCTTGTGCAAGGATTTTTCCAATATCATGGCAAAAAGAGTTTGAAATGAGCATGATGGAAGAATTAAATTTCTTCCTTGGACTCCAAGGAGTTCAAACCCGAGATGAAACATTCATCAATCAAACCAAATACACCAAAGAGCTGCTAAAAAGATTTGGAATGAAGGATTTAAAGCAAGTTGGTACACCTATGTGCACATCTACCAAGGTTGATAAGGATGAAGAAGGTACAAAAGTTGATGAAAAGAACAAAACTACCAATCATATCTTTATATTTCTTTTCATCAACTTTTGTACCTTCTTCATCCTTATCAACTTTAGTAGATGTGCATATAGGTGTACCAACTTGCTTTAAATCCTTCATTCCAAATCTGATATTATGTTTGCTGTGTGCTTGTGTGCTCGCTTTCAATCTTGTCCAAAGGAATCATATTTGAATGCAGTAAAAAGGATTCTTAGATATCTTAAAGGAATCTTGAATTTTGGCCTTTGGTATCCTAAGTGTCATGAACTTCCTCTATGTGGATTCTCTGATGCTAACTTTGGTGGCTGTAGGGTAGATAGAAAAAGTACAACAGGTATATGTAACTTTCTTGGAAATTGCTGAGTGTCTTGGTTTAGCAAAAAACAGAATGCTATTTCATTGTCTACAACTGAGGCTGAATATGTTGCTGCTGGTGTTTGTTGTGCTCAACTATTATAGATGAAAAACACATTGAATGATTTTGGTTTGGTGTATGATTGTGTGCCTATGTACTGTGATAACACTAGTGCCATCAATTTAACAAAAAAATCTCATTCAGCATTCTAAGACTAAGCACATAGATATAAAGCATCATTTCATTCGTGATCTTGTCCACAAGGATACAATTTGTGTTTAATATGTTCGTTTTGAAAATCAAATTGCTGATATCCTCACAAAATTCCTTCCACTGGATCAATTTGTGTATCTGAGAACAAAACTGGGCGTTTAAGAAAAAAGTTTTTAAGCTTTTTTTCTTGGTCTTTCTCTATCGGACATCCAATGAGTTAGAACGGACGTCCGACAGTGTTCTTCATTCATTTTCCAGAAAAATTTTGGTTCGAACGACTGTGTCGAACGCTTCACTTCGTTCGGCCGTCCGACACTCAAAAATTGAGTCTTATAAAGTAATTCTCAACGTCATTCAGTTCATTCTTACCATTCATCTCAGACGCAACTCTTCACATTCTCTCTCAGTTCAAAATTCAAATTCATCTCTCTTTGGAACAAGTTCCAACAAATTACTCTGACCGACACCTTCTCACATCTATTGTGTATTTATTGCAGTTCATATCTTTCCCCAACTGCCAACCACACTATGAATCCCAATTTCTACTCAAAACCCTAAATCACTAAAACTCACTCTCTGTGGACAATTTGTGCATCCATTGTAGTTCATACTGAACTCTTTCACCGTTTGATACTCATCTGCACTACATCACACAACACAAATACCACTGTATTTCAATCATGGTGAGGATCAGAGGGGGATCCGTGAGTGCCGGACGCTCTTTCAAACTGCTTGATGAAGAAAATAAAGATGTTCAAGTTATTGAACCCTCCATCACATCACCCAAGAAGAAAACTGGAAATCGTAGTGGAAAAATGAAACAGTCTGCAAGAAAAAAATAGAATGTGCAGACCAGAATGCCATCTACTGAACCATCTATTGAGCAGATGGAGGAACAGCAATCTGAGGAGCTTCCAGTGAGTGACAACGAAGAGGAACCAGCACAGCCCACCAATGTAGATGTACCTGTCACCAAATCACCCAAGAAGGGTAAAAGAACTGCAAAAAGGAAGAGCACTACTCAGCCCAAGGAAAAGCAAACGGTTGATCCTTCTGGGGATGAGCAAAATGCAGAAAAAACTGCTGAGGATTAGCAAAATGAGGAACCATCTATCAAGAAATCACCAAGGACAAGGTCTGGTGTCCAAGTGCTGCACAATCTGCTCAGCGCAGTGGAAAAAGAAAGCGTCTTGAGCAGCCTGAGATTCAAACTGCTACTGAACCCACTCCTCTACCCAATTTCATCGACGATGAAGCCAGAGACAAGTTCGAATGGATTTCGCAGAAGGGTTTCATCACCCACAGGACCATTATCCCCTACGAATTTCGTAAGTTTGATTTTGAACCCGTTCTCAACCTATTTGAATTTAAAAAATAGACCCATCTGTTAACCATTCCAAACACATACTATCCTGACATGCTCCATCAGTTTTTTACTAATTTTAGGAAAGGCAGATCACATACTGATCTCATTTATCGTGTAAACTCTGTTAACATTAAACTGAATCCTGACATTGTTAACTCTGTTTTGGAAATTAAAATTGAAAGTGGTTTTAAAGGCAAAATTGCAAACTTCTTTTCATACGAGAAATTTTCCTCTCCATATCATTACTTTCATGTTGCAAAATTAATGATCTACTTTCAATCTCATTTTAATACTCCTGCTGAGGTTAGATTGGAGGATCTGAGCCCTCTGAATCTGATTATTTTCATCATAATTTCAAACTTGTTGGTGCCCACTGATGGCCACCGAACTGATGCAAATAAAATGGAATTTTACTTGTTCTACTATTTTTTGAAAAAAATTCAAATTGATTTTGACTTTGTCATGTGTAAGTTTCTGCTCAAGATAAGTTTTGACAGCCGTAGGAAACAGTTCTATGAAAAATTTCTGACTCCTATTTTCAATCATTTTGAAATTCTTTTTTCTGGCAAATCCCCAAAAGAGAGTGCATCAATTGTGTTTTCAAAGGCTTACTTTGAGAGGAAAAATATGAAATTTTTTGAGGGTCACTGGTGCTACAAAGAAACTGTCTCTGAGTCTAGGAGAAAATATCTTCATGAAACCCCTGTCACACCTAGGACTCCTCGTGACCAGTCAATGTATGTGACACCCTTCACCATTCATCCCAAAAAATTAGCCTCTAAATTTCCTTCATCCAACCCTGAGGTCATCACTCTGCTTGAAGACCTCAAACAACATATCTTGTTTCTTGCATATGGCTTGATGATGACCATGACTTCTGATCAACAAGCTACCTTTGTTGCCAAAAGGAATCTGCTTGTACCTCCCATTCCTCCTGAAAATGAAAATGCACACCGAAAGGAGTCTAGAATTGAGCCAACCACTGAGGCCACCCCAGAGTACCGTGCATCCAGTTCTCAACCACAAGACAAAAGAAAATCTCCGACAATTGAAGAAGAAACTGAAAGAAGAGGATGAGAACACTGAGGAAAAAGACCCTGCTCAGTTTCGTTTGACTAGAAGAAGGCCTAGATCCTCCAAGATCACATTTTAGGCACCCTAGGCACATGCACCTCATGGTAGTTCATGCTTAGTTCTTGGCATCCTTTGCGTCTCAAAATTTATGTGTTTTATATTAAGACTTCTACTTTCTCTTTCACTACTAGTCTGTAAAAATATTTGGATATTTTTGTGTGCTTTGAACTTGTTACTTGTTATTCCTATATTTTTTGATGATTGTCTGACACTATTTGTTAGACAATATTCTGGATTTGAATTTGTTGAAAAATATTCTGGATGAATGTCTGTTGGTTAGTAATGAATTTGGCATTCCTATGATTTGTTGACTCATGATTTGTTGCATGAATGTTGAGCATGGTTGATTTAATATGGCCATGGTTGATTTAATGATGACAAAAAGGGGGAGAAATGGATTGAATATGAACTCTCTATGTGAGGGGGAGTCAACCTCTTCTGAACTAAAAGGAGATGCAAAGAAGGAGATGCATTATGTAAGGGGAGTACGCGTAAAGGGGAGCTATACTTAAAATTTCTTTTGCTCCATCCATTGTTTTGTCATCATCAAAAAGGGGGAGATTGTTCATCTTAGTCCGTATCTTTTGATGATAACAAAATAAATGGATAACACTAATATTCCCCAAAATAGATATTTTCAGATTAGGAGCAAAACTGGCTAACAAATGTTGAAGCATGCACAAAAATTCTGCATCGGCCGTTCGACAACCTTCGAGCAACTTCGGACGCATAAGGAACTCACTCTCGGACGTCCGAAAAAAATGAACCCAACTCTCTAAACTCACTAACTTCGTTCGGACGAACAATACCTGAGTACCGGACGTCCGACAAACGGTGCGACACTTCGGACGCAAAGTATTGAAGCACCAGATGCCTTAAGTATTTCAAGAAAAACTTCTTGAACTCACTACCTGTGATCGGACGCGGAAAACCTGCCTACCGAACGTCCGACACCACCAACGGTTAGTTGACTTTTCAGCTGCCTTCTATCCGTTGACAGCATTTATTGGAGTACTTTTTGGTCTCTTATAAATAGAAAAAGTCAACCACTTCAGAATCACTTTTGCACATTGAGACTATATCAGATCTTGAGTGATTCAAGTGTAAGAATACTCCAAAAAGAATATTTGTACTTTTAGTTGTGTAATTTTCAATAAACTTTTCAAGTGTGTGTCAATTTCTTTAATAGTGTAGCTTTGTGAGAGTTATCCAAGTGATTATAAAACTTCCTTACTTGATCAAGTAAAACTTGAGGCAAGAAGGAAGTGATCCTTTTTTTGTACACAAGAGATTGGTTGTAAGTTGACCAGCTTGAAGAAACTTGCTATATAAATTGATATCCAAACTCAAATCGAGTTTGAAACTTGGTTTGCTATTTCATCTCTTTACTTACTGTCTTGCAATATAAACTGTTTATTTTTTCTACTCACAATCACTTCTGTTTTATCATAAATTGTTCCTTTGTGAGATCCTTTAGAAAAAGAGGGCAAGTTCGAGAAAAAGTTACTCACATCTTGACTAGTTTTTAAACCACCTAATTCATCCCCCTCTTAGATTGTCTTCAATCCTTACAAAATCATGTTCGAGTACAAGTGCAACTCACACAAATTCATATAATAAGTAGCAAGTATTCAAGAGGGAGAGCGATAAAATACACCCTCGCTCGGTAAGTTCACAATCACAAGAATCACATAGCACTTGTACAGGTATCATTTCAATCATAGCAACATTAAGCATGCACTTGACACTCACCAAAAGTCAAGAGCAAAAACGAGAGCAAAAGCAAGAGGTCAAACGAGCTTCTCGATGCCCACGTGATCACCTGAGACATGCACAATCACGGTTACCTAAGTATTCGACCAAGGCTAATAAGAAATAAAATTCTCTTGCTACCCACACTCAGGAGCCTCAAACTCAAGTCATATTAAAAGAGAAACTATCTCACTTAATCACAAAAATAATACTCAAGAAGGACTCAAAAGTTCCATATTCGAATCAAGTCGTGGCAAGAAATTTTGATTTCAAAATAGAAGTACCACGCTTAATTTTTGACACGAAAATCAAGGAAAGAAAAAATTATTTTCATATTTTAAAATTTCTAATCCTATACCCAAGTTTTAGAATACAAATGAGTGTTCACGTTTTCTAAACTTATGAAGTCAAAATCCATTAAAAGCGTCACTTATTTCATAGTAAATATTGGAGTTAAAAGCTCCAAGTTTCAAATATAAAGTTAGTGAAATTTCTTAAGCATTACTCTAGTTAAAAAGCTCAATTTATAGTTCATTTTCATGGAAACCGAGGGCATAAGATTAGGAGGGGAAAATCTTATTTCGGAGCCAAGGGAAACAAACTAGTTTCGCTTGAAGCTTGGCCAACTTCCAAACAGTCAAGCTTTCCGATCCAAGTCAAGAGAAATCTCATGTGATCGGTGAAATCCATTTTCCAAGTATGAAATGAAGTGCAAATGATCAAGAAGGTTAGGCTTGAAATCTAGAGAATGTTTCCAACCCACTTTGGAGCTTTTGCCACTTTATAAGGAAAATTTTAGTTTTTGCAACGTTATTTGAAAAATCATAACTTGAGTTCTATAAGTTTAAAAATTGTAAATCTTATACCGTTAGTGATGCGAGACGCGGAAGCAACTTCGGATCTAGAGGAACACGATGAAGATTGGATGGAGTTGAACCCGAACTTGGACCACTCAAGAACAGATTTAACGGTAGAGGACGCCACAATCGAGTATGTGTGCTTGATTGATAAGTCAAGAACAGCCTAGGATCAACTCTAGGATGTTCAACTTAGCTTTCACAAGCTAAGGGAATTTGCCACAAGAAATGGACGAAATTCTGGAAATTTTATTCAATACTCTCAAAAACTGAATGTAACATGCGGCTTGAGGCTATTAATAGCCGTGACTAAGACCTAATAAACTGGAAAGATAACAAGGAAAGTTCGGCCAGGCCCTTGGGCCTCCACTTGACCGAAAGCTAGCCCAACTAACTATAGATCTTAAGCGTCGGGGGCGTTGCCACCGAACCCCCACCGGGGGCTTCGCTGCGCCCCCGGGCCCCCAAGCCAGGGGCGCGTCGCCCCCTTGGACCCCCGACTCGCTGACCGGGCAGCGAGATCCCCGTACGGCTCAGCGAGGGTACTTAACTGCAGCTTGGCCCGCTATTTGGAGCTGGAACACTTGCATCTTCAATTGTAAGCAGCATTTTAGTAGTCGTGCAAGGATATTCCAACTCAATTCCTTCAATGGCCGGTTTCTCTTGGATTTGGATGGCACGTACCAAGGCTTGGAGGGACTCCTTGAATCTCTTAGCTCGTGCTCGTGTCACTGGGCCTAGGGGCACCTTCACAGGGTCTACTTGTACACTTTGGGTCTCGTGCTCAATCGCATCAGTTAGAAAATAGACTCAATGTACTAAAACTATCTGGAAGACACTTCTACCAGATTCAAATCAGAAATTAGTCAAATTTTAGTTCCAAATTGCTGCTACCATAAAAATAGGACAAAACAGTCTTGAATTTTGGTGAATTTTGAAAATTTATCAAAATTCATAAGAATCGAACTAGCCCCTGAAATTTATACCACTAAAAGAACTTCAAATCTAGTTTCAACCACAACAAACAGAACTCAATTTTGATTTTTCTACACCAAGATACAACAGTTTTTCAAAAGCTGATTTTTGAAACCTGAAACACGAAATTCTAGCTTTGGAACACACGACGTAGTTTCTAATTCAGGTCATAACTAAGGCTACACAAGTCCAAAATTAGTGTAGTTTATGGCTTTGAAAACTAGATTCAAAATACTAAAAATCACTAGAAGAAACTATTTTCAAATTCATTTGGTAAAAGGAGTAAAACCAAGTTACAAACTGTAACTGTTCTTGTCTTGCAGTTAAAACTATAAAAGAAAATAGCCAACTTTGCCGGTTCACTGCAACTCATAAAAAATGAACTAGCATGTGTATTTTATACCGTTAGAAAGCCCTCGGAGTATAGTTTCTCATGCCGCAAACGGCACTTGATTCGACTCCTGTACAAAAAAATTACGTTCTGTTTAGCACACACTGGTCGACCGCCCTGCTCAAAATTTTTTAGGTTTGTTTTCCTCCTTAAAACTTAACTTTAACTCATTCAAATGAAGTGATTTTTGGAAGATAATTTACACACACATAACCCAACATGTAACAAGCATTTTTGCATCAATTTAACCACAAATTTTAAAATTAAAACAAGGGAAACACTAGCAAAAATTGGACAGCAGCCCTACTTCTTTCTTTCCAAATTTTTCTCCTAAACTCTCACACCAAAACCAAGTAAGAATTTACCATAACAACGACCAACAACCAATAGACAAGAAATCCTCAAGTCCACTATATAATAATCCTTCTCAAGGCATCTTCCTAAGAGCAAGTCAAGAAAGCAAAAGTATCCTCAAGGCATGCTACCTAATGTCAAGGTTCATAGAACCCTTCAACAACCCAAAGTTTATCTAACTAAAATTAGCTAAAGGATAGAAGAAAAATTGGAGCTTGCAGAGGTTACCTTCCTCCAAAAGTAGTAAGCAAAACTTCAAGAAACCAAATACTAAACCTCCAAGATTCTTCCCTCCACCAAGTCTTCTACTAAGCTTGAAGATGATCCAAGATGTGAGTAAGGTTGGAGCAAGTTTAGTGAGCAAAATGGAAAGGATGAAGATGAAATTTTTCTTGGCTAAAAGGGGAGGAATGGTTCGGCGATGAGAGGGATGAAGACAAAGTGATTTTGCTTGATTTTTGTGATGTGACAGAATGAAGGAAAGAAGTGACATAAAGCTACTCTTGGTGGTGCAAAAGTCAACACTTGAATAGTGGTCCATTAATGCTCTTAATTTAGATTAATTCAAATCACTCACCTCTAATCTCTCAATTAACTTTTCTTAGTCTACAATTGATCATCTTTAACTCTCCAACACCACTGCACTCTCAGACCAACTATTGTCTCGAAAAACATGTTTTCTCAAATTTTCACTAATTAGGCGATAGAAAAATTAATTTTAAGAGCAAACGTGCTAAAAATATAAAATGAGGCAATTAGAATGAATGAAATAAATTAATTGGAGCAAATGAATAAATAAATAAATAGATAAACCAATAAAATAAAATTTCGGGATGATATTTCTTAAGTATGGAGACATGGAAGACATCATGAATTCTGGATAAACTCAAGAGTAATTCCAACTTGTAAGCTATATTCCCTACGCGCTGGATAACTTTATAGGACCCTACAAATCTCAATTGTAACTTCTTTCCTTTTCCCACCATTAGGTTTGCTTTCAAAAGTGTAATATTAAGGAACACTTTATCTCCAATATCAAACTCCAAATCTTTCCTCCGATTATCCACATAGTTCTTTTGGCAACTTTGAGCCGTTCGGATCTTTTGGCGTATTAGTTTCACTTTCCCAAAAGCTTTCTCAATCCAAGGCACGGTAGTCGGGTTCAAAATCTTATTTTCTCCAATTTCGTCCCAATGAATCGGAGACCGATATTTTCGACTATAAAGGCCTTCGTAAAGAGTCATTTGTATTGAGGAATGAATACTGTTGCTATAAGCAAATTCCACCAACGTAAGATACTGACTCCAATTTTCTCCAAAATTCAAAGTACAAGACCTCAACATGTCCTCTAGAGTTTGGATCGTCCTTTCCGATTGTCTATCTGTCTGCGGGTGGTAGGTGGTACTAAAACTCAATTTAGTCCCTAGGCTCTCTTGCATCTTTTGCCAAAATCGAGACATAAACATAGGGTTCCAATCTGATACTATACTCACCGGTATCCCATGCAACTTTATAATTTCATCCAAGTACAATTTAACCAATTTTTTCAAGGAGTACTTCATACTAATCGACAAAAAGTGAGCAGACTTGGTCAACCGATCCACTATTACCCAAATAGCATCGTGACCTCTCTAAATCCTTAGTAGTCTTGATACGAAATCCATAGTGATATTTTCCTACTTCCACTCAGGTATCTCCAAGGGTTGTAATAACCCAGACAACTTCTGATACTCGGCCTTAACTTGTTGGCAAGTGAGACAAACCCGAACAAATTGGACAATTTCTCTTTTCATATTTTTCCACCAATAGAGACTCTTCAAATTCTGATACATTTTACTACCTCTAGAGTACACCGTATACTTGGAACGGTAAGTTTCGTTCAAAATTTTCTTTTTTAGCTCTTCATCTTTTGGCACCATAAGGCGATTTTTAAATTTTAACACTCCATCGATCCCCAAATTAAAGTTGGATTTTTCCCCTTTTAAATTTTCTCAATCCATTTTTGCACCTCAGGATCTGTTTTTTGAGTTTCTTTAACTCGATCTAACAAGGTAGAATTCACGGTGATATTCCAAAAAATCACCCTCTGTGGTTCAAGACGCGGATTCCAAACGCTAAATTCCTCTAACATGTGTCATTTTCTCACCATTAGACTAGCCGCTTGTACCTTACGACTGAGGGCATCCGCCACTACATTATCTTTTTCAGGGTGGTAGTTAAGCATACAATCATAATCTTCCAAAAATTTCACCCATCTATATTGTTTCAAATTCAACTCCTTTTGGGAGAATAAATATTTAAGATTATTGTGATCAGTAAAAATCTCAAAAGTCATCTCATATAAATAATGTCTCCACTTTTTCAACACAAACACCACTACCGCTAACTCCAGATCATGGGTTGAATAATTCTGCTCATGAGAATTTTCAACTTATGAGAGGCGTACACAATTACTTTTTCGTTTTGCATCAACACACATCCTAAACCATCCTTTGAAATATCTGTATAAATCATGAAACCATCTCCTCCATTCTCAATGCTAATACAGGTGTCTCGGTCAGACACTTTTTCAACTCTTGGAACCCTTTTTCGCATTTAGAATCCCACATGAACTTGCCATACTTCTTAGTCAATTCGGCTAGGGGTTTTGCGATCTTAGAAAAGTCCTGAATAAATTGGCGGTAATACCCCGCTAATCCTAAGAAACTCTGAATTTCAGTAGGATTTTTTTATTGTTTCCACTTAGAAACAGTTTCTACCTTAACTGGATCCATAGTAATCCCTTCTTTAGAGATTATATGACCTAGAAAGGCTACTTCTTCCAATCAAAACTCACACTTATTGAATTTAGCAAAAAGTTGGTGCTTTCTCAGGATTTGCAAGACTATCTTCAGGTGCCATTCATGATCTTCTCAAGAGTTAGAGTATACCAATATGTCTATACGTGATTAAAATTTCAAGTCTGTAAAATGACAAGAAAAAAGAAATACACGACAAATATGTAATATATAAATTTGAAAAAATATGTGGGTACAATTTCTGAAATTTTCTCGAACTTATAGAGAGTTTCCTTCGATTCTTCTCCTCGAACACCAATCCAAGGGATTTGAAGCTTGTTCTTGGATCAACCACCGACTTCTTCAAATCTTGATATGGAAGATTTGAAGAACTTGAAAATATTTGAAGGCTCAAGCCTTGATATATATGGAAGGCTTGCAGAGTTTGAAAACCCAAATCTTCGCAGCTTGGAGCTTCAATACTTGAGCGTATGAGATGCCTCTGAATGTGTCTGTGTGTGGCCTCTGACTTGGTAGAGAGACCCCTATTTATAGCTGTAGTATGAGGTAGAGGTTGAAAACATGTATGCAACTCTACTTGTCTTGCAAGATGTGCAATCATATTAGGACTATGCTTATTTAAATATTATCTCTTCATTTTGTATTTACTAATAAAGAGATAATACTAGTAAATAATTCCTTGATTAGCTAAACTTGTAGGGACATGTGACGTGGCGCCATTTGGTTGGACAAGCTGTTGCAATATATAAGAAATATATATAGACTAAACGATTCTAAATATTATCTCTTTAATAAGAAATAAATATTTAGATATCTATCCAAAAATTTCCAAATCATGTAGATATGATTTGGTTGGTGGAGACATCCCCGCAATTTTAATTGATTGGAACACCCCAACTTGACACGTTAATAACCAATTTTTCGAGTGTACATGACATATGACAATATCCAATTAGATAAAAATAAACCGTAAAAATAATTTATAAACTAATGGTAATTTTGAGAATTAATTAAAATTTCATTGTCTACAAATGCCCCCTCGAAACTTGTTCATAAATGCTAAAAATTGAAGCGGGATTTGAATGAATGAGTTTTGACACTTTGTTTTTTTTTAGAGCACGGTCGGAATTAATTTTTAAATAAGTCCATAAATAGACTAAACTTGGAGCTTTAGTGGCTTAGTGATCTTCAAATAAAGTCCAATGACTTAGTGGCCCCAAACTCCACGTCAAATACCACCAATGCATCCCTTAATGATCTCAATTTCCAAGATCACTAGTGCTTTCAATTTCCTGAGGCCGGATTAATTCATACCAAAGCCTTGTGTCCACTGTTGGAATAACGCTCACGGATGGATTTACTTAAAGCTTTGCATGCCGTGGCTTTTGAATCAACATAAGATAGTTATGCAAGGCATTTTAATTTCCACGGCCACGATATTAAATGCATGCATCATCTGGTGGCGTCAATTCCCAAGGCCAAATGATATCTTTATATTAACCTGCCAGGTTCTTCTTTGCTCCTTAGGATACACGCGTGACATCTCAAGACTTGACCAGGATTCTTATCTCCAATAAGGTGCCAACTTTCAATTATAAAAGGAATTTGTATCCCTTCATCCCTCAAAGATATAAGCTATATCAGTACTCGATTCTCCATGCAAGTGTCCCTCTCATACTGTAGTTGACCCAGAGGACTCCATGTTGGACTTGAATTTTATTTATTGGAGTTCTAATAAGCCTATGTAATTCCCGTAGCCCAATCTTCCTGTGCGAACTAAAAGAATTATTTGACCTGCCCGCGACAAACTCTTATCAATAGAGGATTCGGGATTGAAGAAAACCCATGAACAGAGCATAACTCTACTTGTGTTTGGACTTGAATTCCTGTCATCCTTCAGTGAGACCCCTTGCTATAAAATACTCAAGACTAAGGCCGCGATTTCACAAACACCCAAAATTGTGAAGCTCCAGTTACTGCTCGTCACCGGTACTTTGTAGTCTATTCAACAAAGGTTTCTACCGCTTTCTTTGTTCGCTGCGGCCGCTACTCGTTATCTGCCGATTCGCCCACTTTGTTGTCTTTTGATTAATAGAGACAATTTGAAACTGGTTATCACCTTTGCCGAGCCGCAACCATCGATCATCATCCATTGGTTGCACTCCAATAATTTTCTTTTTGCTTACCTGGTACTTGGAGGCCCTTTTTTTTCTTGCAATATTTAATTGTTACAAGGAGCTTTGGTCAATTGAGAAGCTTAGAGCCTCACGACCTTATCAAATAAATTCTCAAAATATTATTTGAGAATGAAGCTTGGGTCTCAGCTAGAAGATTGAGATTGACCGAATGACGATTGGCTCAAAATATAATTTGAGATACCCTTTAAATATTATTTGAAATCATGTATGCCCTTTCAATATTATTTGAGAACAAAGATTGGCTCAAAATATTATTTCTGAACTATTCCTTATGGCTGAAAATTTGATATCAATTTTCGCACCAGTCGTTTTGCGTCCCAAATATTACTATCATGCATGATTTCGATCTCAATTTTATTAACTTGCTTCTTCATAGAAAACCAAAACCGTGCTTAAAGAGGAGCTTGAAACAATTTCAGGGATTTGAGAAAAGTGCAAGCAAATAGGTAATTTAATTACCAAAAATTTGCAAGAAGTTCTCTTTATCATTTAATATTTTCTTTTACAAAATTTCAGCAATTATGCAAATTAAGTACTACGCCATGCCATAGCCACATATTTCATTGACGGATGAACGGGGTGGATCTCAATCAAAGAGTTTGTCACTACATGTTTATAAACCAGCAATTGGGGCGCTTGCTGAATCTTTTATACCTCTTGAAAGATACTTTCATCTTGAAGATTGGACTAGCAAGTGGACCAAAGAAGTCGTGGCACTGTCGACTTTCTCCACTACATCGAGAGAAGAAGAAGTGGTCGTGTTAAACTCGTCACTTCATAATGGAGATCCAGAAATGACCAAATTCACGCTTCCGTTCGTGAGATTCAATATTGACAAAACTACATGGAAGATCCCTTCGTCCTTCTTTAGCGAGGCGTGCTTCACTTTTCATTATTAGAAATGGGTCGAGGACATTCTCGGAAGGTATAAAGAGGTGCTCACACGTGCTAGCGTATTTGAAGCCGTTTACAAGTTGAGATACTCCTACAACCGTTGTGAAAATATCTTGCGAGTCTTCTTCAAATATTGGTGTCCCTCGACAAATACACTCCATACACCTATTGGGGAGTTGTCCATCACACTTTGGGACTTTTATCGACTTGGCGGCCTTTCGATCGATGGCTCATTCTTTAATGAAGTTGTTCCTTCAGCGTAGGAGCTTCTCACTCGTGACAAAGAACGGAAGCCACTTCTTTCTGAGAGTTGCAAGCATCTCTTTTCCGCTTACTATCACTTTTGGACGAATGACCAAAGGGTATGGATGAAAGACTGAATTCACTTCTGGTTCAAAGGAGAGGCTGGGTATAGAGGTCCTCCGAACAGGGTGAATAGAAGAAAAACCACATCTAAATCGAAAATGACTTACAACTCTTCTGGAAGCGTAGAGCCTCACGACCTTGCTAATACAAAGGATTTCAATGTCCCTTTCGACACACTGGATATCCCAAGATCTTAAGAAAGGAAACCTATATTGCGGCATTTATAGCGTGTTGGATTTGCAAGTTCCTTTAGCCAAGCAAAAAGGTCGATCGTATTCGTCCAAATGTCTTCAAGGTTGCATACTTAATGGCCATAGGGAAAAGATTTTGCCTAACAATTCCTGTTCTTGCGAATATATATCATGGGTTGAGAGCGATCGTACACACCGCTAACCTTGGAGAATGTGGGGTAACTTTTCCAATCCATTACGTCTATGCTTGGATTGGCCAATACTTCGATGTATATTATGAAAACAAACAAGTGAGTAGCCACCACACGCGCATGATGTGAGAAAATGACAATATTTTATGGCAAATCAGAAGCTGAGGAAATCTTCAAAGAAATGAATCCTTTGATGCTTCCCAAATTGTGTTGGACTGAGAATGAAGAAAAGGTATTGATCGATGATAGATCCTTATCATCAAGGCTTACGAGCTACTTTATCAGTCAACGCTCTTGTCACTTAACTCTACACAAAGATAATACATTTATTATCGCAAAATACAATCCTTGTAGGTTTAGCAGACAATTCGGCTTCTGTCAGGATATTCCAAATAACTTGAAAGAGATCACTCACACTCATATTTTGGGTGAGGCTATTCAATTATAGGATTTCTCAGTTCGCACACAAATATAATCTCGGATGACTGTACCTACGCATAGAAAGCATCCATTGATCACAAAAGACTATGATACCTGGTGGTCGATGCGGTCAAATAGCGTCTCTTCAATTTCATTTAAATTCACGATTAAGATCCCCCAACAGTCATTGAAAAGGGGCAAGGTTACTTTTACCAATTAGCCGATACATCACAATGGCACCACAGAGACTGGAACAGATTTTACTGCATCTATCTTGCAGGAAGGCAAAATGACAGGCATTCACCTAAAAAGTGTTGTCACAAAAAATAACCTTTCAAAGAATTCTCAACGGGCTCCCAAAGAGATGAATCTAACGACTTCAGTAAAGAATGTGCCATCCACCATTTCAAAATCTTTAACCATGACTTCCATGGGAGAAGACGTTGAAATTGAAATGTTGGACGATTACGATTCTATTAAGGCCATTGAAAAAGAGGGAGCTCAAACTCAAGGCACCGGATCTACCCAAGGAGAAACCCATTTATTGACGAGCTGCAGTAGCAGTCAAGGTCGTCATTGGAACCAATCAAAGAAGAGGACATCTTCTAATTTAAAGGAAGTTTTCTTTACACCACCATTGGTTGGAGTGTCGCCACTTAAGGTAATCATCTCTCCATTTTTTTTCTTTTTCTTTTTTTTTCGTACCCTTTTTTTTAACTCTCGTAATATTTTTTTTTTCAACCCCCATTTCTTGAATTCCACTAAGAAGATGTTGGAACCAATTCACCAATTGAACTTGAAACTGATGCCACAATTTCAAATAAGAAAAGTGACGAAGTCATTATTAGCATTCCAAAACAACTTGCCCCCAGTGGAAGTACCTCATCAATACATAAGAAAGAGCTGACTAGTTTGCACGAAATCCAAAAAAAGACCTAAGGTAGCATTGGTCTCAGAATTTCATGGCAAAAAATTGATCTAGACGCATCGAAGAAAATACTTGCAGAATTTGTGGATGGATTTTCGCGGACAGATTCTTAACACTCCTGTTGAGCAAATCTCTTCTTTTAAAAAGTGTACAGAGAAAATTATTGCAAAAATCATAAGGACGGATCCCACCAATGGTCTTCCTTTAAAAGGCCATTTCATAGAATTGTTTGTCAAAGCAAAGACGTATGATATTTTGGTATCTTCATCATGAGAAAAGATGAGTAGAGAAACACATGCAAAACTCCGTTTCAAAGTGACCGATCAACTTGGAAGAGCCAAGGCAAAAGAAGAAAAACTAACTTGTCATCTGCAAAATTTAGAAGAAAAGTTGCAATCTATTGAAGATAGGAAGAAAGTTCTTCAACAGGAACTTATTGAGTTGGAGAGACAAGGCATGGAAATCAGTTCAACTATCGATCAAAGCCATGAAACTTTCAAGGAAATCCAGACTGAGATAAGCCAAGCGCATGATGAGTTCTCTTCTCTTGAAAATACTAGCATCTTGACTGATGACGCAGTGAAGGAACTTGAAAACATGAAATCCGCACTTGAATCATGTAAAATAGCTGTGATGGACTACAAATTTGACATTTAGACTTTTCACAATGTCCCTTCTTTTTTGAATTCCTTTTTCATTCTTTTTTTTATGTAATGAAATTTTTTTTATATGAATAATAAAATGCTTTTCGTTCCTTATCTCTTGTTATTATTATTTTTTTAAGAGAAAAGAACTTCTAAATTTAGCATTTTATTTTCAAAGAAAAAGAAAACACTTTTTTTGCAAGGAAAAAAAAGGTATGATTTAGAAGGTGTAATTGAATTTAGAAGTTACCTTCCAACCTGCCTACGTATCCCAACAATGGAATCAAATCACACGTAGTTCCTGCCGTTCACATTTTAACCTCATGCAGGTCAGGAGTATCTATTTGTTTACCACCTTAGATTTGGTGGAGTGTTTCAGCAGTTTAATCACATATTATACTATTGGTGGTTGCCATCCACAGTTTTAACTCATGCGGGTCAGGAGCAATAAGTTGTTCCGATTATGCATAGTACCTTTTCAGGTATTTGTCGTTGATGGGCTAACCCTTAATCCATCCTCAGCAACCAATTTATATGAACCATTCGTATACACTTCTTGAACAACATATGGACCATCCCACTTAAGAGTAAACTTCCTTTGTCCGCCATGAGTGAGAATAATCGGTCTCCGAACAGCGAGTACTAACTCTCCAATTTGAAAAGAATATAGCCGGGCATGCTTATTGAATGCTTTTGAAAGGCGGGTTTTATAGTGTTCAATTCGTTGTTGAGTTTCCAATCTCTTTTCGCCGAGTGCTTCTAACTTTTTAAGACGAAGACGAACATTGTCTTCTTCACTGAGCCATTCTTGAATCGCACTTCTTAGCGAAGGTATTTGACACTTAAGTGGAAGAACAGCTTCAACACTGTAAACAAGCGCGTATGGGGTTGCTTGCGTGGGAGTTCGAAAAGTAGTTCTGTATACCCAAAGCGCTTTTCCATTCGAAGATACCAATCCTTTTTTGATTTATCCACGATTTTTTCAACAGATTACATAATGTCTTGTTGAATGTTTCGGTGAGTCCATTTGTAGCAGCATAATACATGGAAGAGTTGTACTGTTTGAAATGAAAATTTTCACAAAGTTTACTCATCATTATATTGTAAAAAATGTTTACCATTATCGGTGATGATATAGCGTGGGATTCCATACCGATAAATGATATGCAATCAAATGAAATCTACTATGTTCTTCTTTTTTACTTCCCTTAGAGGAATTGCCTCAACCCACTTCGAGAAGTAATCTGTCACCGCTAAAATGAAAATGTGTCTGCCAAAAGATTTTGGAAGCGATCCAACTATATCCAAATCTCAAGCATCGAACGGCCAAGAAGTCACAGTTAGGTGCAATGGTTCAGGAGGTTGATAGATGAAATTGCCATGGAATTAACAAACTTGACATCTCCTAGCAAAGTCGATGCAGTTTTTCACCATCGTTGGCCAATAATATTCCATTCTATTAATGCTAAAGTTTAATTTTGGATCAGATTGATGAGCACCACATATTCCAAGTGAGCCTCTTCCATTGCCTGTATAGTCTCATTTTCTCAAGATATCGTAAAAACACTTCATCGAATGATTTTCGGTAAATCATCCATTTGTAATAAATAAAGCGTGGCGCTCGACGACGTATATCGACCCTTTTCTTGGTAAATCTTCTGGTAAATTTTCATGATTAAGGTAGTTAATGATAAGATGACGCCAATCCTCCTTTTCAATCTAATGAACAAAAATGTGATAACCATTTTCTTCTCCATCATTATCTTTTTCATCGAACATTGGAGGTATGACCCAATTTTGACATATTGAAATTTGATTTCGATAACAAGGTAGAGTGATCATAGATGCCACCCTTGCCAAAGAGTCAGTTTGTTGGTTAAAATTTCTAGGGATGTGTTCGATAGTGACATTGCCCAGATATCCCATGAGTTGTCTTGCATACTTATAATATGGGATCAATTCAAGTTTCTTGATATCATAAATATCAAGAAGTTGATTTATCACTAATTTTGAATCACCATAAACTCTAAAATGCAACTGTTTCATGTCTACAGCTATTTCAAGACCGAGAATTAACGCTTGATATTCGGCCACATTATTTGAACACCGACGTGTTAAAGTGAAAGAATACGACAATATATTTATTTCAGGAGTATAAAAGACAACTCCTACCCCAACTCCATCGCGGTGAACAGCTCCATCGAAATACATCAACTACGGAGATTCGACCATAAACACTTGTTCATCGGGGAGTTCATCAGTCAGCTCCCACTCAGCAGGCATGAGATGATCGGCTAGAAAGTCTGCCAATATTTGTTCTTTGACAGCATTTGCAGGTATATAAATAATTTCAAATTATTGAAACTGAAGGTACCATCTTGCAAGCCGGTCAGATAGTAAAGGTTTTGCCATGACATACTTAATGGGATTAAACTTGGATATGAGTCGGACAGTGTGTGCTTGAAAAAATGTTTCAACTTCTGGATGGCAAATATAATCGCCATACACAACTTCTTGACTGGTGAATAGTTCAACTTATTAGATATCATCATCTGACTCAAATAATACAGCGTATTCTCCTTACTTTCATCATTTTCCTGAGCAAATAAGGCCCCAATCGATCGTTCTTGAGCGAAAATATAGAGGATCAATGGTTTTTCTAGAATTGGCGCAGCTAATACAGGGCGATTCATCAGGTACTATTTAATGCTTATAAAAGCAGTTTTACAAGTTTCATCCCACTTGAAAGGTACCCCTTTTTTATCAGTCGACTGAAAGGTTGGCATTGTCCAGCTAAATTAGAGATAAACCTCCGGATGTAAGCCAACTTTCCTTGAAGGTTCTTCAATTCATGGATATTTCGTGGTTCAGACATGTTTACAATAGCATCAATTTTAGATCGATCGACCTCTATTCCCCGTTAATGAACGATGAAATCGAGAAACTTGCCAGAAGTGACTCCGAATGCACACTTCAGAGGATTCATCTTTAGTTGGTATCTCCAAAGACATTGAAAAACTTTTCGAAAGTCTTGAATATGATCTTCTCGCTTCTTTGATTTCACCACAAGATCGTCAACGTAGCACTCCACATTTCTATGGAGCATATCATAAAAAAAATTTTGCATTGCCCTTTGATATATCGCTCCAGCATTTTCAAACCGAACGGCATCACTTTATAGCAATAAATTTTCTTGGGAGTGCGAAACGCAGTAAGCTCCTCGTTTTCGGTTGCCATGCGTATTTGATTGTAGCCACATGATCCATTGAGAAACGATAATGCTTCATGTCCTGTTGTAGCATCTACTGTCAATTCTATGATGGGGAGTGAAAAATCATCTTTGGGGCAAGACTCATTTAAATCTCAAAAATCTACACAAATTTGAATTTGCCCATTCTTCTTCCTCACAGGGATAATACTTGAAATCCATGTTGATATTTCACTTCCCGTATGAATCCAATATCAATCAATCTATTTATCTCATTTTCTATCAGACGAATCAATTCGGACCGAAAGCGTCTCTGAGTTTGCTTGACAGGTTTTGTTCCTCACTTGACAGACAAATTATGAATAGCAATCCTTGGATCCAAACCAGACATTTCTAAATAATTGCAGGTAAAGACATCCTTGAACTCGAGCAGCAAATCAACATACTCTATCTCTTCCTCAGGAGTCATATAAGAACTTATGTAAATTGGGCGAGAGTCATCACTTGTACCAAGGTTAATCTCTTTTAGCATATCAACTGTATTTTTTACTCCTTGTTCAAGTTCAGGAGAAGCGTCATCCGCATCTTCTTCTTTTTCTTCAGAATCACTGATTGTAATATGATGGTAAGAAACAATACTTTCTTGACCCTTTTCTTCAAAGATAGTTTCGATTTTTACATTAAACAAGTTTTTATAATGCATAAAGAAATTGAAAACGCATTTCCTCGGATCATTCTTCTTCATTGGAGTAAGATTTTCTTCCTTGACGACTTGGTACTCTTGTTTTTTGCTGCCTAATCTCTCATAGACAGGCGATTTTAAATTCTTCAATTGCGGGCCCAGTCTATCAAACACAGAAATGCATTTTGACTTATTTTTCAATCTATCGAAAATGGATCTCTTTCGGCTTGTGACCTCCATTTCTTCATCCACATAGTTACAACTTGCATTTTTTTATCATTATACGCACAGGAGAGGACGGTTGATAACCAAGATCCATCGATAAATTTTCAACGTTATAGCTTTTTTCTTTCAACATTTTTTGCGTAGGAGTCAATCCATGAGTCTTCTCGCCAGTCACTTCAGGTGAAAGTTTGCCCAATGCATTCTTCTCATTTGGGTTATAACCTGTCTTAACAAGAGGTCTATATGCATTTGGATCAAAATCTTCTTGAATCCGATTAGTTGGTAATGAATAATGTTCCACTGCCAGTTCTTATTTAGGACGGACAAACCCTTGCAAGCTCACTTTCGCACTTTTAACAGACTCTATTTTGATCAGCGAAACATTTAATGTGTCATTCCTAATAAAAGAAGACTGATCTTTTTCTCTCTTTGATTTTGGAATATAATGCAAAATGGGTACTTTGAAATCTTGACCTTCTTCCTTTGCTGACTCTTTTCTTTTTGCTTCTTTTTGAAGATAAAATTTGGCGTTAGCAAAGTGAGTCTTCGTCTCAGTGAAAGGTTTATCATCGGCAACAATTTTCTTAATTATACCATCTCGACAATACTTGAAACATTGATGAAAAGTAGACGGTATAATTTCATTCTCATGATCCAGGGTCTTCCCAAGAGTATGTTATAAGAGTTTCTGACGTTAATAATATGGAATAACGCACTTGAAGACAACTCACCAATGAGCAATTCAACCCTTATGAGACCAATTGCTCTTTACTCCCCTTGGTTAAATCCTTGGATCATGAGGCAGTTCTGAGAGAGTTCGTCGCTTGAGATTCCTAGTTCTTTCACAGTACGTACGAACATGATATTGACAGCAGATCCCCCATCAATGAGTATCCAATTCATCTTCTATTTTCGGACATATGCACTAACAAACAAAGGTCGATTGTGAGTTTTGAACTCAACAGTTAAATCGTCATCATAAAAAATGATAGTCGTTGCACAATCCACTGATGGTTTATCATCGATTTTGAGTTTTTTTTCAAATTCAATGCCAATTTGTGTGACTTGAGGATTTTCAGCTTTGATAACATGACAAGAAGTAGAATTATCACCATTGTCACTTAAATACCCCTTGGACATAAATTCTCTCAGTATCATAGGTTGTCGAACTTTTTGAAGGAGCGGATGATTTAAAGAGACTAGTGTTACGGCCACTCCTTTTTGTTTCTTTGTTGCATTTCGTTGTTTCATTGTTACTTTAGCCTTTGTCGAACGAATGCTTTTCAAAAAGATGTACTCATTTATTTTTTGTTTGCGAGTCCCCTTTCGAGTGACTAAAGTCCATCCTTCATTGTCATCTTCAATAACATTTTCAATTGAAGATTTTTCAAGTTCCCTTTTTACAAACAGAGCACTGTTTGGTGTGAATAGAAATTCAATTGGATAACACAGACCTAAACATTATTATTGCTTGGTTTGCCGATACTTTATCCTCCTTGAGGAGAATTTTTCTTTGACGGGCTAATTCCATAATTTTGTCCTTAAAGACAAAATATTTTGTGAGAGAGTGGCCAATCAGGCAATGATAACAGCAATAATTTGGATCATTGACTTGACCAACTTCCTCTGGGCGCTTCATTTTGTGAAATTCAAGGAGTTTCTCCTTGAAAAGATCATCAAACATCCCTTGTAAATCAGATTCAAGGAATGGATATTTTTTTCTTACATCTCTTTTAAAGTGGGTCTTCTTATTGACTTATTTTGGGAGGAGTCTAATTTCTCAGTGACCTTTCGGCTCATTTTGATAGCAATTTTCATTGAAACTGTGTTTATTGCCATGGATTCTTTATTATTGAGTCTTGAAGAAAACTTGCCCCCTTTTTTATTTTCTTGTCTTTCATTGCTTTGACGAGGCGGTTGCACTCGCGGAACTTGAATAGGAAGCCCATCAGTTGCATTAGTCGTAATGCTCAATTCCATGTCATGAGCACGAGTAGCTAATTTTTCAAACGTGTTTGGACGTATAACTTGTAGAATGTAACTCAAGCTCCAATGCATTTCTCAGATGCACATTTCTATGGCAGAGAGTTCAGACAGTCTATCTTTGCAATTAAAACTTAAACTCCTACACCTATCGATGTAGTTGACCACAGATTCATCTTTCCATTGGTGAGTATTAGTCAATTCCAGCATACTAATGGTTCTTCTAGTGCTGTAGAAGCGATTCAAGAACTCTTGCTCTAATTTTCAACTGTCAATGGACCCCGGTGTGAGATTAGTGTACCAATCAAATGTATTGCCCTTCAAGGATTGAACAAATTGTTTGACTAACAGGTCACCATAGGTTCTAGCATTATTGCAAGTCTCAATAAAATGGGCCACATGTTTGTTTTGGACAATCTTTTCCATCGAACTGTTGAAACTTAGGCAATTGATATCCAACAGGCATTGCTAGGTTGTCAATTCTAACCGTGTAAAGTTTGGAGTAGGTAAAGGTTGATTTTGAACCACCATCCTTTTTGTCTTTAATCACGTTGTCAACAAATTTCTTCAGTTGTTCTACGAGAATAGTTCTCTCGGCGGTCACATATATTTCTTTCACCTTATTCTTGCCTTTAGAGGAGAGAATTTCACCATCTTGGTGCTTCTTAGGGTTCACCTGGCTTCCTTCAAGAACGTAATCTTTCTGTGTGAGCAGTTGAGCGATAAGAGTATTTTGGTCCTTGATGTGTTTCATCATAATCTCCATCATCTTGGACATGTTCGAAACTTGTTTTTCGAGACTTAAAGTGTTTGTCATCATGGCAAGTATTGCAGCAGAAGAGATAGCAGGATCTTCAATAAAAAAATTTGATTGAAGAGTTTCATGGGAAGCGACTAATCCGGTGCTTGATGAATCATCATTATACTTAGAAAATTTGGATTCGGATCCAAGCTCGAACATGGCAAGAGCCTTCTCAATCGAGGCAGGAACGTTTTCGATCCCCATCGTGGAAGAATAGTTCATTGGTGATTTAAATCAAAGATGGGAGTTGACACCGATGGGACTTCTATGCTACTTTGGGTGGAGGCTCTTGTCATATTCCTTGTCAAAGGACCAATAGCACAGGTATTGATGGCAACATGTGCAGTTTCCTAAACAAACTTAGCATCAGTAGCCTTGGAATGTGCACTCATGGTTTTGTTGCTCTTTGGTGTCATTGATAATGTACGTAGTTGAATATTCGAAGAGAAGAGATGGAAGGCAGATATGATCCCACTGGGCGTGCCAAAAATTTGTACCTGATTAAAATTTCAAGTCTGCAAAACGACAAGAAAAAAGAAATACACGACAAATATGTAATAGATAAATTTGAAAAAATATATGGGTACAATCTCTAAAATTTCTTGAACTTATAAAGAGTTTCATTCGATTCTTCTCCTCGAACGCCAATTCAAGGGTTTCGCAGTTTGTTCTTGGATCAACCACCGACTTCTTCAAATCTTGATATGGAAGATTTGAAGAACTTGAAAATATTTGAAGGCTCAAGCCTTGATATATGGAAGACTTGAAGAGCTTGAAAACCCAAATTTTCGCAGCTTGGAGCTCCAATACTTGAGCGTATGAGATGCCTCCGAATGTGTCTGTGTGTGTCCTCCGATTTGGTAGAAAGTGTGACGCCCCCAGTTCTCCCTAAGGCGCACCAAAGGGTATCCGCGGAACGCCTGCCTAGCTCTCGCCAGGACTCAAGCAATAAACGTTCAAGCTTAAAGTGATACTAGATACCACAATCAAATTAGTGCAAATACATATAGTGCGGAAACGTTCATGCTTAACAATATCCATACAGTTCTCAGGGTCACATCACAAGGTACCTATCAGCTTGCCACCCGCACGTCGTGCGTTCATAATACAACTTAAATTCCAAAATGTACACCCCATATATCCGAATGATACATTAAACTTCCAAAAGCACAATCATAAAGGGGTCGAGCCAAAACACACTTGAAACCCTAAAACACAATATATCCAAAAGGAGATTTCTCCGCGTTAACTCCATTTCCAGTCCTGTTAAGGAAAACAAAACTATAGGGTGAGCAAAACGCTCGTGAGGTCAAGGACACACATGCAAGCACATTGTTCAAATAGCAATCTCAACTTTATTAAATAAAACCGTGATATTTCAATAAAGTACCATTTGAGCAGGAAAAATAATCAGAAATAATTCAAGGATATAGTAGCTCTCAGGAGCTAAGTTCCACTCGCTCTGCCGTTGTCATTCGTATACCTTCCCGCATTGACCCTCCTGTCAACCGGGTCGGTATTTCCATTTCCGTAGATCACCACTTACTTCCCTCCGTCCACCGTACACCCCAAGGGCCCACAAGTCTATTTTTAGGGCGATACTCGACGAGTATGCCAAGCAAGACCTCTTATTAGGTCGAGTTTATAATCTCATGGCTCGCCCAAGTTCCCGACCAATCCCATTGCCGGCTCGAGTTCAAGGTCGGCCTATGAGTTTGGGCGTCCCCCATTCATTTGAAAGTCGAGGAGGTTCACTCCAACGACATATGTAGCCATTACATAGCATTGCATTTCATTCATTCATTCAATACATTTCATTCATTCATTTGAAATCAGAACGGATGCGATAAAGTACACACCCGCCCTCATTTTTAAAATCTCTAATAATTACCACAATTAAGCAAGTATCAAAGATTCACACACTTGACACTCACCGAGCTAATCAATAAAGATTATTCGCTGGAGTTCAAGCGTCCACGGTGAGATCCTCTTGAAGGTCTCCTTGTGTGCCTGGCAGTTAATGGTGGATAATTACTCAAGTATCTCAATTATCAAGTAAGATTGTACATTAGTACAATCTAAGGAATATTTCACAAAAATGAACCTCAATTACTCGTAAATCGAGGTTCAACTTGCGTTTTATTATGTACAATATTATTTGAGTTTTTATCATGAAAATCGAGGCAAAACGTTTAAGAATATCAAAAGAATAAAGAGTTCTTGAAAAACTCTATTTCTTTGAAACTGGAAAATTTTTCAGTTTTATGATGAATCTTTGAAAAATCGTAACTCACTAGATATAAGTCGAGAATTGGAAAACTTTATACCGTTGGAAACCTCTTAGAAAGTAATATAAGTTCCTAGAAGAAACTTTTCCATGAATCAAAGTGAAAAGTGTTCAAAAATGAGCTTGAAGATGCAGGGTTGGTTCACAAGGCAGAATGAAGTTGGATTTTGGCCAACTTTGAAAATTCGGCACGATTCGCACGTTGCAAACCAGCCTCTGAAATTTGTCACTCAAGTAGTGTTGCAAGTGAAGTTTATAAAAAAACAAGCGGATCAAGAATCGGAGTTTCGAGTACCGAGATACGGTAGCTCAAAGTTGGGCAAATTCAAGACTGGAGAAGAATTTCCAGATTTGAACCTCCAACTTTAGAATTTTAATTAGGTATCGAAACGAACTTGAATTGGCACCAAAATTGGTAGTATTTTACTCCTATATGGAAGGTACCTCTCTATCAAATTTCAGGGAAAAATACCCTCGGGAAGGTGGTGAACTAATCACCCAAAGTTCCGGAAAATTCCTAAGGCAATCTGCCTTTTGACTTTCATTTTCCAAATTCAAATCGTTTAACCAAGAAAGCTATCCAACCATGGTTCATTTGTGAAATAAAGGTCTAAGATACATCCATGATACCTTTGGTAATGGTTTAGCATCAAAATTTCAATTAATAAGATCACTCACGGGTTTTTGTCCAAAACCAGTCCAAATAATACGTTTTTCCAAAACAGGGCAGTCCTCTTATTTTGGTCACAACTCAGTCCATTTAGCTTGGAATTGAGCGTGGTTTATGGCGTTGGAAAATACATTCATAGGACTAAAATTTCACAGAAGAAATCGTTTCAAAATTTGGCAAGCAACCAGCTCGAAATTGAGCCTCAAGTTGCTGCCTCTACAGACCATTCCAGCGGTTCCGAGAAACAGGACAGTGATCTTAAAATGCTTGGTTCGGCTCACTCACAAAGAATCCGAACGTGCATTTTATCTCAAATTAAAGCCTGGGATGTCTAGTTTCAAACGCCACCGACGGCACATGATTTCGACATCCGAGGACAGAGTTATAGCCAAAACACCCCCGCTGGTCTGAGCCATACGGGAACAGTTTCCAGATTTGCTAGTTTCCCAAAAAAATTCATTTGCCCAACCAAACCTTATTATTTTTCAATGAAATTTTTCACACATCTAATACATCATATAAGCATCCAATACAACCGATTAGATCGTTAAAAATTAGTCTTAAAATGGCCGAACAAAGTAGGGGTAAAATCGGAAACTTTTGCTTCTTGCACCCAATGAAGTTCCTATCAATTACACAGCATTAATCTATCATTTTAACCACTAAACCAACAATATAACCACCATCAATCATCAAATCAGCAACAACCCAAGTGTGGGAATCCATAGAGCCCACTTTTCAATTTTTCCAACAATATCAAGATACCCATACACATGCAATAGCTTAAGGATGCATTTCTACCATCATAAACCAAGCTTAAGGTGTAGGATGAGGTTATACCTCCTTAGTGCTCCAAACCAGAAATTTTCGGTCTTCAAGAGCTTCAAGAAACCGTGAAAAACTCCTCCTTTGGCTAGCTAGATGAACTCTCCAAGTGACAAGCTAAGTGTAGTTCAAATTTGGTGTGAATCTATGAAGGTTTTGTGCAAGAATTGAAGATGAAAATGGCAACTTTGTGTTGTGTTTTTGCTGCAGAGAATTCGGCCAAGAGAGAGACTAAGAGAGAGAGTGTTTGGTCCAAATTTAGCTTCTTAAGGAAGACACAAGGTGTGGTGCAAAATCCTCCCCAAAGTCAACTCTCACTAGGGTGCGTTTGGGCGCGTTTCGGCTCGATTTCTCTCGCATTTGTTTCACTAGTGCACTAAACCTCTAATGCACTTATATTCATGTAATTATTATTCACTCTTAATTGCCCCGAAATAAGGGTCTAAAGTCCCTCAAACAAAATCGCGTGTGTGAAAACGCGTACCGTCAATTTTAACGCTATAACGCAAAACCTTCGAGAAATTCTTATAACAATTGTACTACTAACCATCACGTGAGTATTTATTCATAAGGTTACCTATTTTAGGTCCATTGTATAAATCTTTAATATTCCAAACCTATTGTACTCTCAATCAGGTAAAATTTCCAAGCACTATTCACTGTTCTCACTAACGCGCTCCCGAAAATTAATTCTTGAAACAAGTCACTTTTAAAATATAACGAAGTTATATTATCATGTATTTAGGTCTAATAAGACTAGAAAATATTTCTCGTGGCAAAAATCCAATTAAATAATTTATTAAACCATAAATTTAGGTTTAAATAAAATAATAGTTTTTACGAGTCCTCACATGAGTCGAGTATTAACTCCTCAAACCTCCAATAATTTGTATCCATGCATCTTTTGGAAAACTATCCACGCGTGAATAGTATACGCTCACTTAAAACTTATTCACGATTAACCTTTTTTAATCTGCTATTGTCCGTTCTTAATTTCCCAGGATAATCATACTTTTGAATATAATATCACCTCGAAACACTCGTGTTCACTATTTTTCACCTAAACAATCCTTCCGAAAATTGAAGTTGTTAACGGGACACTTTCAAAACATAATGAAGACATTATTCCATACGAATGGATTTAAAATGGTCGTAATAAATTATTTGGGGAAAACAGGTAGATAAATGCTTAATTAAACCATTAATATTCGATAAAATAAGAAATTTTTCGGGTCTTCACATCCTCCCCTCCTTAACAGAATTTCGTCCTCGAAATTCACACCTGAGGAAATATCATTCCCCTCATGGTTAAGCCTATCAGATCGATCACCAACTTACGTTCTTCCAACTTATGCTTGACAGATTCCATTCTTTCGACTAGCAAACAAACCCTTTTTTTTTTAGGCGTTTCAACTTCCGAGTCATAGAGCAACTTAATCGGTCTCATGTCTACCTCATATAGGCAATATCTTAACTTCTTTAAGGCAAATATTGTAGTTATTTACTCCCAATCAGGAGTTGGCTATTTCATCTCGTAATATTTTAACTTCCAAGAGGGATATACAATCACCTTTTCATGTTTTATTAATATTCATTCTAAACCATCCTTTGAGTCATCTGTATAAAACACAAAATTACCCCCTACACATGTACACCGATTAACATTCTTCATTTCAAGATTTTCCCCTTACATTTAGAACCTCAAATGGTTTGCCAAGTCTTGCACTCTTATAAAAATCCTTGATAACCAAAGGTGGTATTCGGGTAACTCCGAGAATTCCAAATTTCAATATACTTTTCTGGTCGTTTTCTCTTATACAATCTTTCATTTTAGTTGAGTCAATAATAATTCCTTCTTTAGATACTGTATAACCTAGAAAGGTTATCTCTTTCAATCGAACTCACAGCTATTGAACTTAACAAAAGTTGGCGTTCTCTCAAGGTTCGTAAAAATACCATCAAGTGTCTTTCATGACCTTCTCGAACACTAGAGTATATCGATATATGATCAATAAATGCCTCCACTGATTTGTCCAAATACGGTTTAACTCCGATACCTTGGGTCCATAAATACTTCTAGTGCATCTGTCAACTCGAAGGGTGTACCGAAAATTTTAGAGTGTCCATGTCTTAATTTGAAAGTGGTATTAACCACATTAGTTCCTAGGGTTCTCAAATGGGTAATATCTCTTCTTTAAATCCAACTTAAATAGGATCACGGCTCCTTACAAATTATTGAATTCTTATCCATGTAAGAAAAATGGTGGTTGCTCTTAATGGTCACATCGCTCCAGACTCCATAATCTATCAATACATAGCTTCTAGCCTTCATTCCAAATACGATATCTAGTCCTTAATCGTTATGCACATTGAATCCATTAATTATTTCCTTTCACTAACTCACATCTACCGATTTTAATATCTCCAATTGGCATTTCAATCATTGAATTCCATTTCAACACTAAGTCCTCACTTCGATCCCGATCTCTAGTCACTATCAAGACCTCAGTGGTCTATATTCTCAAGAAAAATCTCGATCACATCCAATACCTTTCATGTCTTATTATAATTCTAAGGGCGTGGAACAGGATTTAAACATACGTGTAGGTCATAAAACAATTAAAAGCGAAGTAAATTTTCATGAGTCATAAAGATCATAATAATTACATCCAGTTGGAAGAGGTTTATGAACTCCTCTCAAAAGGAAAAGGAGAAACGATAGGATTGTAGCAAAACATGTCAAGTTGCCAGGATACAAAACAACAAAAGACTTTTTCTCTTTTTAAAAGATCACAACCTCTAAAGGTGCTAGTCTAGTCTAGGATAAAACTACAACCTCTATTCCTCGAGTGAAGTCAAACCATCTCAATCTGTGAAACCTTCACTACTAGGACCCCGTTCATAGCCATTAGTACAATTACTCCCATCTGGCACTTGATCGCTTTGCGGTGAACCTAGTTGGCTATTGAGTACTTCCTCTTTTTTAAAAGTTTTAGGGCAATCTGAAATCCTATGCCTGGTACTACCGCATCCCAGACACTTTCCTTGCTTCATCCAGCACTCGGCCTCAACGTGGTTAACCTTGTCGCAGTATCCACAATGTGCATGAGAAGTGGCGGCTTGGCCAGTTCGAAGATTTTCTTTGCATTTCTTCTCTAATTCTACATTCTGGCGTAGTAATTCAATTTTCTCTGCATATTCTTGTTTCCACCGTTCTTCCCAGTAGTCAGCTAATTTCCTTTGAAATTCTACCTCGTTTCGAAGAAGGTTTAATTCCTTACGCATTTCTTCCAAAGTTGTCATCTTACCAGTTGGCTTAAGTCAAATGCTAACTTGTCAGGCAAATCAAAGGATCAAAAGAGTAGCTATGCATAATGGAAGTTCGAGCCAGATTACTCTTTCATTCTTTTGTTTATAGGTTACCCCGAAATATAAATCTTAGTTATTCTCTGCCGAACATGGGTGAGTTCTTAAGTCTCCATAAAATTACTACCATTAATTCCAATTACAACCAGATACGGGGACTCTATTCCTTGATATAAAGTTTTTCATGTCTTACTTCAATCTTCGACATTTGTCTATGAAGTTTGTTCGAAAAGAGATCAAAATTTCGTAGTCCCATTAGTGCCTTATGTATCCTTTCAAATCAATCTTACTGTTTCAAGGTTAGGTCCCCCGTGAAATCTAGATAGACGACCTCCAAGAATCATTTCATTTTCACACCTCTCTTGATCCTTAGGTTGGCTTATTGGTCCGGAGCTTTGGTACTCAACCAACTGTTCTAGGATATCAGTCGTATGGCCAATAGTAGGGGCTATGTAGGTGTTCTCCTTTATTTCTAGGGTTTCGGTTCAATCCAGCAATCGTTCCCTAATTATCCCCTGGAGCTTGGGGTGGTCTAACCCCCTCGCCCTCAATCCCTTTTTGCTTATTTGGTCACTCGTAACTTTAACAGTCATATAAATATGGTATGAAATGAACGCACCCAAACGAAGTTTGAAAGTGAGACTTTGATCATGCTAAACAAATATGAGAATAAAAGAGAAAACGTTGAGATAATCGTAAATACGTATAACCCCAATCATGGATTTGAAATCATAAAGTAGTAAGGTTAAAATGTCATGAGAAATGTTTAATTGCCTCAAAAGGTAGAAACATATTGAAACAAGATACAAAATACAACGGCCTTTAAGCAAGCGTCACCCTGTCTATCTTTGGCAAAACTATTAAAATAGTTTAAATCGCTAAATTAGTGATTGGCAGAACCCAAAAGTCTTCACTACCTCCCTAAGATCAGTTTCATTTCCAGCACTAGGAGTTTTAGATCTCATGTCCCTTATCGAATATCTTGTCATTCTCCACTCATTCAACCAAGGTAACACACCTAGTCACCGACTCATCCATTCTGTCTTTAATTTCGGCACTAACCTAACAAGTCGGTTCTTAGCTTTTAAAGCTTCTCACTAAGAGCCTTTGTCTCCCTCACTCCAGAAGTACTTCAACTTCAATTTCAGGAATTCTAGTAGTCTAGGCTTCCGTAATTGTCCTCAGTTCTTGATCATCCCTTCGAATCACTCCAGTTTCTTCAGATAGCCATTTCAATTGATCGACCACTATTAACACTCCACTATTTGGGCTCGGGCAAGTCCTTGAAATTCACATGAAGTCCTAGTCCAGTAAATCGGACCATTTCTCCAATGCTCTTTTAGTTCACTCTCTCGATAGTGGACCACCGGAAGGCGCCCCCGAGACAATTTAATATCACCATTACCTTCTGTAGTTTACACTTAAGAGTAAAAACATAGGTAGGTCCAGATACACGAAATAAACAAGATTTGATCACTTCATACTATCCCACATGTATCACACCATATCAAGACTCCTTGTCATCCACTAATTCGAACTTAGGTTCTAATTTTTCATTTTCACAAGCAGTCACTTAACTTTCAATCAAATTCCACAGTCCGGCATCCTAAACATTTAAGTCTAGGATACACTACAGAGATCTAAAGCCTAAACTCTGATACCAACTGTGACGCCCCCACTTCTCCCTAAAGCGCACCAAAGGGTATCCGCGGAACGCCTGCCTAGCTCTCGCCAGGACTCAAGCAATAAACGTTCAAGGTTAAAGCGATACTAGATACCACAATCAAATTAGTGCAAATACATATAGTGCGGAAACGTTCATGCTTAACAATATCCATACAGTTCTCAGGGTCACATCACAAGGTACCTATCAGCTTGCCACCCGCACGTCGTGCGTTCATAATACAACTTAAATTCCAAAATGTACACCCCATATATCCGAATGATACATTAAACTTCCAAAAGCACAATCATAAAGGGGTCGAGCCAAAACACACTTGAAACCCTAAAACACAATATATCCAAAAGGAGATTTCTCCGCGTTAACTCCATTTCCAGTCCTGTTAAGGAAAACAAAACTATAGGGTGAGCAAAACGCTCGTGAGGTCAAGGACACACATGCAAGCACATTGTTCAAATAGCAATCTCAACTTTATTAAATAAAACCGTGATATTTCAATAAAGTACCATTTGAGCAGGAAAAATAATCAGAAATAATTCAAGGATATAGTAGCTCTCAGGAGCTAAGTTCCACTCGCTCTGCCGTTGTCATTCGTATACCTTCCCGCATTGACCCTCCTGTCAACCGGGTCGGTATTTCCATTTCCGTAGATCACCACTTACTTCCCTCCGTCCACCGTACACCCCAAGGGCCCACAAGTCTATTTTTAGGGCGATACTCGACGAGTATGCCAAGCAAGACCTCTTATTAGGTCGAGTTTATAATCTCATGGCTCGCCCAAGTTCCCGACCAATCCCATTGCCGGCTCGAGTTCAAGGTCGGCCTATGAGTTTGGGCGTCCCCCATTCATTTGAAAGTCGAGGAGGTTCACTCCAACGACATATGTAGCCATTACATAGCATTGCATTTCATTCATTCATTCAATACATTTCATTCATTCATTTGAAATCAGAACGGATGCGATAAAGTACACACCCGCCCTCATTTTTAAAATCTCTAATAATTACCACAATTAAGCAAGTATCAAAGATTCACACACTTGACACTCACCGAGCTAATCAATAAAGATTATTCGCTGGAGTTCAAGCGTCCACGGTGAGATCCTCTTGAAGGTCTCCTTGTGTGCCTGGCAGTTAATGGTGGATAATTACTCAAGTATCTCAATTATCAAGTAAGATTGTACATTAGTACAATCTAAGGAATATTTCACAAAAATGAACCTCAATTACTCGTAAATCGAGGTTCAACTTGCGTTTTATTATGTACAATATTATTTGAGTTTTTATCATGAAAATCGAGGCAAAACGTTTAAGAATATCAAAAGAATAAAGAGTTCTTGAAAAACTCTATTTCTTTGAAACTGAAAAATTTTTCAGTTTTATGATGAATCTTTGAAAAATCGTAACTCGCTCGATATAAGTCGAGAATTGGAAAACTTTATACCGTTGGAAACCTCTTAGAAAGTACTATAAGTTCCTAGAAGACACGTTTCCATGAATCAAAGTGAAAAGTGTTCAAAAATGAGCTTGAAGATGCAGGGTTGGTTCACAAGGCAGAATGAAGTTGGATTTTGGCCAACTTTGAAAATTCGGCACGATTCGCACGTTGCAAACCAGCCTCTGAAATTTGTCACTCAAGTAGTGTTGCAAGTGAAGTTTATAAAAAAACAAGCGGATCAAGAATCGGAGTTTCGAGTACCGAGATACGGTAGCTCAAAGTTGGGCAAATTCAAGACTGGAGAAGAATTTCCAGATTTGAACCTCCAACTTTAGAATTTTAATTAGGTATCGAAACGAACTTGAATTGGCACCAAAATTGGTAGTATTTTACTCCTATATGGAAGGTACCTCTCTATCGAATTTCAGGGAAAAATACCCTCGGGAAGGTGGTGAACTAATCACCCAAAGTTCCGGAAAATTCCTAAGGCAATCTGCCTTTTGACTTTCATTTTCCAAATTCAAATCGTTTAACCAAGAAAGCTATCCAACCATGGTTCATTTGTGAAATAAAGGTCTAAGATACATCCATGATACCTTTGGTAATGGTTTAGCATCAAAATTTCAATTAATAAGATCACTCACGGGTTTTTGTCCAAAACCAGTCCAAATAATACGTTTTTCCAAAACAGGGCAGTCCTCTTATTTTGGTCACAACTCAGTCCATTTAGCTTGGAATTGAGCGTGGTTTATGGCGTTGGAAAATACATTCATAGGACTAAAATTTCACAGAAGAAATCGTTTCAAAATTTGGCAAGCAACCAGCTCGAAATTGAGCCTCAAGTTGCTGCCTCTACAGACCATTCCAGCGGTTCCGAGAAACAGGACAGTGATCTTAAAATGCTTGGTTCGGCTCACTCACAAAGAATCCGAACGTGCATTTTATCTCAAATTAAAGCCTGGGATGTCTAGTTTCAAACGCCACCGACGGCACATGATTTCGACATCCGAGGACAGAGTTATAGCCAAAACACCCCCGCTGGTCTGAGCCATACGGGAACAGTTTCCAGATTTGCTAGTTTCCCAAAAAAATTCATTTGCCCAACCAAACCTTATTATTTTTCAATGAAATTTTTCACACATCTAATACATCATATAAGCATCCAATACAACCGATTAGATCGTTAAAAATTAGTCTTAAAATGGCCGAACAAAGTAGGGGTAAAATCGGAAACTTTTGCTTCTTGCACCCAATGAAGTTCCTATCAATTACACAGCATTAATCTATCATTTTAACCACTAAACCAACAATATAACCACCATCAATCATCAAATCAGCAACAACCCAAGTGTGGGAATCCATAGAGCCCACTTTTCAATTTTTCCAACAATATCAAGATACCCATACACATGCAATAGCTTAAGGATGCATTTCTACCATCATAAACCAAGCTTAAGGTGTAGGATGAGGTTATACCTCCTTAGTGCTCCAAACCAGAAATTTTCGGTCTTCAAGAGCTTCAAGAAACCGTGAAAAACTCCTCCTTTGGCTAGCTAGATGAACTCTCCAAGTGACAAGCTAAGTGTAGTTCAAATTTGGTGTGAATCTATGAAGGTTTTGTGCAAGAATTGAAGATGAAAATGGCAACTTTGTGTTGTGTTTTTGCTGCAGAGAATTCGGCCAAGAGAGAGACTAAGAGAGAGAGTGTTTGGTCCAAATTTAGCTTCTTAAGGAAGACACAAGGTGTGGTGCAAAATCC
Organism: Coffea arabica; assembly: GCF_036785885.1. Classification (NCBI taxonomy): domain Eukaryota; kingdom Viridiplantae; phylum Streptophyta; class Magnoliopsida; order Gentianales; family Rubiaceae; genus Coffea; species Coffea arabica. Next base: position 45,078,301 of record NC_092329.1, read on the forward strand.
TCCCCAAAGTCAACTCTCACTAGGGTGCGTTTGGGCGCGTTTCGGCTCGATTTCTCTCGCATTTGTTTCACTAGTGCACTAAACCTCTAATGCACTTATATTCATGTAATTATTATTCACTCTTAATTGCCCCGAAATAAGGGTCTAAAGTCCCTCAAACAAAATCGCGTGTGTGAAAACGCGTACCGTCAATTTTAACGCTATAACGCAAAACCTTCGAGAAATTCTTATAACAATTGTACTACTAACCATCACGTGAGTATTTATTCATAAGGTTACCTATTTTAGGTCCATTGTATAAATCTTTAATATTCCAAACCTATTGTACTCTCAATCAGGTAAAATTTCCAAGCACTATTCACTGTTCTCACTAACGCGCTCCCGAAAATTAATTCTTGAAACAAGTCACTTTTAAAATATAACGAAGTTATATTATCATGTATTTAGGTCTAATAAGACTAGAAAATATTTCTCGTGGCAAAAATCCAATTAAATAATTTATTAAACCATAAATTTAGGTTTAAATAAAATAATAGTTTTTACGAGTCCTCACATGAGTCGAGTATTAACTCCTCAAACCTCCAATAATTTGTATCCATGCATCTTTTGGAAAACTATCCACGCGTGAGTAGTATACGCTCACTTAAAACTTATTCACGATTAAACTTTTTTAATCTGCTATTGTCCGTTCTTAATTTCCCAGGATAATCATACTTTCGAATATAATATCACCTCGAAACACTCGAGTTCACTATTTCTCACCTAAACAATCCTTCCGAAAATTGAAGTTGTTAACGGGACACTTTCAAAACATAATGAAGACATTATTCCATACGAATGGATTTAAAATGGTCGTAATAAATTATTTGGGGAAAACAGGTAGATAAATGCTTAATTAAACCATTAATATTCGATAAAATAAGAAATTTTTCGGGTCTTCACAGAAAGACCCCTATTTATAGTTGTAGTATGAGGTAGAAGTTGAAAACATGTATGCCACTCTACTTGTCTTGCAAGACATGCAATCATATTAGGACTGTGTCAATTTAAATATTATCTCTTCATTTTGTATTTACTAATAAAGAGATAACACTAGTAAATAATTCCTTGATTAGCCAAACTTGTAGGGACACGTGATGTGGCGCCATTTGGTTAGACAAGCTGTTGTAATATATAAGAAATATATATGGACTAAACGACTCTGAATATTATCTCTTTAATAAAAAATAAATATTTAGATATCTATCCAAAAATTTTCAAGTCATGTAGATATGATTTGGTTGGTGGAGACATCCCCGCAATTTCAATTGATTGGCACACCTCAACTTGACACGTGGCAAAATATAATTAGCTATTTAATAACCAATTTTTCGAGTATACATGACATATGTCAATATCCAATTGGATAAAAATAAGCCGTAAAAATAATTTATAAACCAATGGTAATTTTGAGAATTAATTAAAATTCCATTGTCTACAATGTCATCTATGAATACCTCCATAAATTAATCCAAATACGACTTAAAGACCCAATGCATCAAGTCCATAAATGCTGCTAGTGCATTAGTTAATTCAAAAGGTATAACTGTAAATTCAAAGTACCCATATCTCAAATTGAAAGCGATTTTAGGCACATCCGCTTCTAAAATCCTCAACTGGTAATAGCCCTACCTCAAATCCAACTTGAAAAATACCACGGTCCCTTGCAGTTGATCAAATAACTCATCTACGTGAGACAAAGGGTATTTGTTCTTAATTGTCACATCATCCAAATCTCAATAGTCTATGCATAGTCTTAAATTTCTATCTTTCTTCTTAACAAAGAGCACTGGAACTCCCCACGGTGAATCACTTTCTTTAATGAATTCTCTTTCTAATAAGTCTTGCAACTGCAACTTCAATTCTTTTAATTCAGTTGGAGTCATCCTATAAGGCGTGTTAAAGATAGGTGCCGTCCCCGGAGTTAAATCAATCTTAAACACTATTTCTCTTTCCGGAGGCAACGTCTCTAATTTTTAGAAAAAAAAATCAAAAAATTTCTTTACTACTGGTACGTTTTTCAACTTCACCTTTTCTCCAGGTATATTTATAAGAAAGGTTAGATATGCTTTAACCCCACTATTCAACAATTTTCTAACTCGATTCCTCGAAATTAGAACAGATGATGCTAGTCTATCCCTCACATCTAATTTCAAAGTTGCTTCCTTCGAGATACGCAATTCTACTAATTTCATCTTACAATTCAATTGAACATGGTTCGAGCTAATCAATCGATCCCAAATATCATATCATATCCCTTAATTGTTAGACTCATTAAATCTACCAACAATTTTCTCTTACCAACCAAAATCTCACAATTTCTATAAACCTTATTAGCAATTAGGCACTGGTCCCCTGTAGGAGTCTTAACATCAAAATCAAAAGGTAAAAAATCACACTTTACATCTATACCATTCAAAAAGTTAGGATTTACGAATGAATTGGTTACCTCGAGATCAATTAAAACCCTAACTAGGTGATGAAAAATTGGGATCGTACCTCCACCACTTCGATCAAGTTAGCGATTTGCTGGTTGTCTAAGGTATAAACTCTAGTTGGCACTTTTGGTCGGCTCCCTACGGCACTCGACTGCTTTGAAATGGATCTAGTAGGCTGTTGAGTATTCCCTCCTTCCTTAGAGGCATTAGGGGCAACTCGAGATCTGATACTCAGCATTACCGTAGAGTAGATACTTTCTTTGTTTTCTTCAGCACTCAGTTTCGGTGTGGTTAGTTTTGTCATAATATCCACAAGTCACACAAAAATTCACGGCCTAACCAGTTTGAAAATTTTCTTTTAACTGATCTCGCTCACTTTGATTTCCTTTTGGTGGGGCTCCCCTTAATGAAACTCCTCCTGATTTTTCGGACATTCTCACTTCTCCAGCCCCTCTTCCCATCTTAAGGGGTTGGATAGACTTCTCAGATAATTCAAGGGTATTACTTGGGTTACCCCTCTTTTTAGTATAAAAGGTTTTGGATTAGGATTTAGCATTCTCTACTCTCTGTGTCTTATCCAAGGCATCCGTAAAAATGGTGATCTGGGCTGCTGCTAGAGACTATTGGATTTTCACATTTAATTCTTGAATGAATCTCTTTATCCTTTTGCACTTTGTGACCACTAGCTCAGGGGCAAATTTAGAAAAATTGGTGAATCGTTCCTCATACTCCACTACACTTAGCAACCCTTGTTTCAACCTAATAAAGTCGTCCTTCCTCTTTTCTTGTATCATTGATGGGAGGAACTTGGCGTTAAACTCTATCTCAAAGTTTACCCAAGTTCAGGGGATTTGTTCTTTCTCCCATTTCGCCCTAACAACATTCCACCATGAGCGCGCCGCTCCCTCGAACTGGAAAACGGTGAAATTCACCTGCCTCTTCTCGGTATAATCTAAGGCGGCAAAGATCTCTACTATTCTCTCAAACTAATTTTCTGCCACTTCGGGATCAGGTTCTCCATGAAATTTAGGTAGGGCGAACTTCAGGAATCGCTCTAGGGTTCTATCCTCACCCCTTTTGTGGTTTCTGGGTGGGTTGACCGACTTAGAGCCTTGGCGTTCAGTTAAACGTTCAAGAACATCAGTTATACGGTTAAGAGCCATAGCGACTTGGTCACCCCCTTCATTCCTAGAATTTTAGTTCGGGCTGGTCGCTGATCCCTCATCTCTCTCGGGAGTGCAGGGTTGTCAAACCCTACAACTACTACCCCGTCCACGTCCTCGCCGATCCATTTTCTTTTAGCGAGAGTCTAAACACATAATTAAAAGAGGGTAAATAAGAATAGAAATTTAAAAACATATGTAAGTTATAAGAACACTTGAAATTAAAGTATAATTCTTTACATAAACTAAAAGTCATGTTACAAGTCAAGGGTTCATAAAACAAGTCAATAATGTCAAATACAGGACATAGGCAACCAAGTGTCTCAAAAATATAGGGGTACATGCAACAAAATATAAAATGTCTCAAGGCAAGGATCACCCATTCTAAATCCTTAACTAAAAATCAAAAAATCAGAAAATCACTAGTGTAAGTGAACCGAACTAAGAGACCCCACATCCTCAGAAGGATCTCCTCGGGTTTCACCTCCATAGGTTCTATTTCCACCTCATCACTAGGGGACAGCATCCCCAGGTCCTTCTTCACCCATGGGCTCCTCTATGTGATCGGTCATGGTCCCACACTCCTCCAGAATGCCATTCATACGGTCTTTCACCTCCTCTACAATTCGAATAAAGCGCCCATTGGTCGCCTGAATCTGAGTGTGAGAGGCATCAGCTCTCTGACGCTTCTCGAGAACTCTAGTCTCCAACTCCTGAATCCTGACGACTTGGGCCTCCATAGTGGCCCTTATCACCTCCCTTTCTGCTCGAGCTACCCTGAGGTCATGGGTCAACTGTCTTCCCTCCTCAACTATCCCTAACATCACGTGGTTAGGGTAGGAGAATCTCTCATGGCATGGGCACATTCTAATCTGGCTGACGGGTGACCACCGAAGGGAGGTCGGCCTCCGATCATCCGAAATCGAATCACTGGGGGAGGTCCCTCGATCCTATCACTGTCGTTGCCACTGTCCATTTCCTACAAATAACCCATAAGATTCAAGGTTAGATCTTTAAATCACCGATGCCACTCAAAGATCTAATTTAAGGGTTACCACGAATTTCTATGACCAAAAGTTCACGACTAAGAATTCCTAATACTATTCTAGATATTTCAAACTTAGCGCTTTGATACCAACTATGATGCCCCCACCTCTCCCTAGGGTATCAGCGGTGCGTCTGTCCAACTCTCGTCAGGACTCACGTATTCATTCTAACTTAATAGAGATCCACAAGTCAACCATAGATTTAGGATTAGAAGAATACTTCAAATTTACAAGCCAAATTCTTCTAAACCTACCATTTATAATTACAATCTAAAAACTCAAATATAACAAAGTTTACACTTCAAATGTCTCTAATATCATACAAAAGATTTATTAGTTTCAGCTAAAAATCGCTAGTCTAGAGTTCTCAACTTCAACTTTCGAAACCTGTTAAGAAATAACAACTTAAGGTGAGCTAACGTTCAGTGAGATCAAGAAAATGAAGCAAGCAAGCAAGTAGCACAAACTAAATCGAACTTAACATGAATTTCATATAACTGAATAAGTAGAAAGTACAACACAAGTAGAAAGGATACAAAAACTCTCACGAACTATTTCCACATCTCGGCCGGTTCAAACCATTTTTGGTTGATCCTCTGTCAACTCGAGTAGCAAGATGTCCGTAGAGCTTCACTTACTTCCTCCATCCACCATATCATACTTTCGGATCCGGAACCAAATAAGCACGAGGTGGCAATACTATTCGAGTATGCCAAACAAGAATTCAAAAGATCAAACTATATGATTTTCCATGGTTCACCCAACTTCTTGATCAAGCCCTTGTCGGCTCAAGTTACGAGGTTAGCCAATGGGTTGGGGCGTCCCCACAAGTATAATTGGTCGATGAGACAACGCTCTAATCGATTTTGAATCGATCATAACATTGAGTCTGGATGAGAGGCACCTCCACTCGAATAGGGTATGGTACATGCTGCCGCTCAATGCTCACGAGTTAAAAACATATACTAATATAAGTGCAAGTCACACAAATTGATATAACAAGTAGCAAGTATTCAAGAGGGAAATGGCGAAAGCGATAAAGTACACCATCGTCTCGACAATTCACAATCACTATAATCACATAGCACTTGTACAAGTATCATTTCAATTATAACAACATGAAACATGCACTTGACACTCACCAAAAGTCAAGAGCAAAAATGAGAGCAAAAGCAAGAGGTCAAATGAGCTTCTCGGTGTCCACGTGATCACCTGAGACATGCACAATCACGGTTACCTTGGTATTCGACCAAAACTAATAAGAAATAAAATTCCCTTACTACCCACACTCAAAAGTCTCAAACTCAAGTCATATTAAAAGAGAAACTATCTCACTTAATTACTAAAATAATACTCAATGAGGGTTCAAAAGTTTGATTTTCGAATTAAGTTGTGGTAAGAAATTTCGATTTCAAAAGAGAAGTACCTTAATTTTTGACACGAAAATCGAAGAAAGGAAAATTTGTTTTCATATTTTAAAACTTCTAATCCTACGTCCAAGTTTTAGAATACAATGAGTGTTCACGTTTTCTAAACTTATGAAGTTAAAATCCATCAAATGTGTCACTTATTTCATAGTAAATATTGGAACTAAAAACTCCAAGTTTCAAATATAAAATTAGTGAAATTTCTCAAAAATTATTCTAATTAAAATGCTCAACTTAGGGTTCATTTTTACGGAAACCGAGGGCATAAGACTAGGAGGGAAAAATCATATTTCGGAGCCAAAGGAAACAAACTAGTTTCGCTTGAAACTTGGCCAACTTCCAAACAATCAAGCTTTCCGATCCAAGTCAACAGAAATTTCGTGTGATCAGTGAAATCCATTTCCCAAGTATGAAATGAAGTGCAAATGATCAAGAAGGTTAGGCTTGAATTCTACAAAATGTTTCCAAACCACTTTGGAGCTTTTGCCACTTGATAAGGAAAATTTCAGTTTTTGCAACATTTTTTGAAAAATCATAACTTGAGTTTCATAAATCCAAAAATTACAAATCTTATACCGTTGAAAAATAAATTCAATAAACTAAAACTCTCTAGAAGACACTTCTGCAGATTCAAATCAGAAACCAGTCAAATTTTAGTTCCAAATCGCTTCCTCCGTAAAAATAGGACAAAATAGTCTTAAATTTTAGTGAATTTTGAAAATTTATTAAAATTCATAGAATCGAATTATCCCCTGAAATTTATACCACTGAAAGAAATTTAAGTCTAGTTCCAAACACAATAAACAGAACTCAATTTGTATTTTTCTACACCAAAATACAACAGTTTTTCAAAAGCTAATTTTTGAAACCTGAAACACGAAATTCCAGCTTTGGAACACCCGACGCAGTTTCTAATTCAGGTCATAACAAAGGCTACACAAGTCCAAAATTAGCGTAGTTTACGGCAAAGTTGTCTAGCGGTTAAAACTGTAAGAGAAAATAGCCAACTTTGCCAGTTCACTGCAACTCATAAAAAATGAACTAGCATGTGTATTTTATACCCTTAGAAAGCCCTCGGACTATAGTTTCTCATGCCGCAAACGGCACTTGATTCGACTCCTGTATAAAAATTTATGTTCTGTTTAGTACACACTGGTCGTGTGACAGTCCCACCTTCCCCTAGGGCGAACCAAAGGGGTTAGCGGACTGCCCGCCCAACTCTCGCCAGGACTAACGGTTCAGTTCACATCGATCCAAGACGTTCCGGAATATACTAACGCGCGTAAACAAGTCAAAATGTCCAAATTAAAAAAAATTAAACCGGAGTCGACCATGAATAGTAACCGACACGTCAAAACCCAACCGACCATCAAGCAAATATTTACATGTTGGAATTAAGCATATACAATCCAAAGTGGCATACAAAAGTTATTCAAAAATGGATACAAGTATGGTTTGCCAAATCAAAAGGGGAATGGACCCAAAAGTACATTTAGGGTCTCAATCAATGAGCTATACAAAAGATATGTCCAACTAACTCAATTCGGCAACCAACTATCAATCGCAATCCAAAAGTATTTATTTTCCTGAAAGGAAAATAAAAGGAATAGGGTGAGCTTACGCCCAGTGAGATAATACCACTCAAGCAGCAAAGTTCACATAAGCATAAAGTTTTTCATTCCAATTCATCAAAAGTAAACAAAGGCACACATTAATGGTGGTGATAAAAGGATATGGGCGGCTCTCAAGAGCCCTTTTTCCTCGTTTGCATTCTTGATCGAACCTCATTGACTTTCCGTCAATGTTTAAAAATAACCAACCGTAGACACCACTTTACTTCCATTCCTTCTACCCAACATACTCCTACCGGCCCGAACTCCAAACACTTGCAATGTGGTATTACTCGAGTATACCGGAATCGAGAGTCTCTCATACTACAGGATTCCATATAACAGTTCCCAAGGTTCATTAATTGGCACGACCAATCCCTCGCCGGCTCGATTCAATCAACTACCAATGGGGTTGAGCTCAATAGTAACAATCATGGTCGTTGGATACTCGTCCAATCGACACCAAGTCAAGTACTTTTCATTTCATGTAACATTCCAATAACATGAGAAATAAGTGAGAGTGATACAATATACCCTTACTTCAATCAATATCGATGGTGCAATAACATTTAACTCATCAAATTCAAGTATCAAAACCATATAGTAACACACAAGTGATTAGTACACTCACCAAACTTGAAAATGATATTTCATGCACCTCCGTCAAAGGAGCGTCGTGAACCACCGTCACGCCCTAAAACACGCAAACAAGTACAATGAGACTCGATAACGAGTCATAAACCAATGCCAAATACTACCAACGTAGGGTTCCATAAGCATACACAAGCATTAGAGGAAACTAGAAAAATCTGAAAATGGAGTTAAACGTTAACCCGAAAAAAATAGTTTTTGACATCATTTTGCGGTTTTGATACCAATGGCACTACGATTATCGGATGAAGGTGCAAGATCCACCGTTTCGAAGCTAAGAGATAGGGCTACAATATTGCAGAAGGTCACTCAGCCCAGTTTCAAGTGTAACCAGGTCAAAATGCAAGATACTACACCAGAACCGGAAAACCAGATTCACAGAACGCATTCTGGTTCAAACATTATAAGTCAGCCTACCTAAGTCCAAATCCAAAAATTCCAAAGCCATCCAAAAGCTAAGATACAAGGCTACATTTCATCAGAAGACCTCAACAACCAATTCGGAAGCATTCCCAACCAAAATAACCAATTACAGACGCAACCATCAAATTCGGGTAAAACCAGGGCAGCAAGGGTAATTCCATCTTTTCTCAAGCTACGCCACTCCGATTGACGTGAAATTTTGCATGCATCTCTAAAATATCATTCCTTACAACTTTTATGTTTTAATCCAAGACCAATTCGGCCCCTAACTATGAGCTACTGTGCCGGACAGAATGTAATTCAAAGAACCCTAACTTTCCAATTTTTCTTCCAAAACAGAAATTGCTTGCAATTTACCACTTTTTCCACCTTCTAACTTCTTTAAACACCATTTCCAATCATCATACATGGCTACACCATAACAATCATATTAAAACAGAATTCACATGATTAAATAGAAAAATGTCATCAATCTCAACCCAAATCATGAAATAGCACCAATAATCATCACCTCAACTCACATAAGTTACTAATTAAACATTATTGGAAGGAAAAGAGTAGTTCCTTTGTCACTCATCTTATAACACAAGATAGGAAGCAATTCAACACATTAACTTTCCAAACAACTTCACCAATCACCTCAAAATCACTAAGTGGAGGAGTGTTATGGAGCAATTACAAATTTAACCGGTTGAAGTTGAAGATTGAGCAAGGTTGGAGCAAACTTTTGGAGAGCTTTTCCCTTTCCTTTTTTCCTTGAAGTGGCCGGCCAAGAGAAGAAGAAAATGGTGAAATTTTGATAATTTTTTGTGATTTATTTGGTCAAATGGAAAAAGGTGAATAGTGGTCTTCAAGTCCAACCACTTACTAAGAGACACTTGTCACTTTATTTAATGCATTCCTATTTTTTTGTTTCCTCTCACACCAATCCAAATAGCACCCTCTAATTATCTCTTAACGCCCGGTAAATTAATTCCAGTATCCAAAACTTAATCTATTTGGCCGAATTTTTTTGAACTTTTCGCCCTAATGGGTCCCACGTCCGGTATACGCTCTTAATTTCTCAAAACCTATTCGATACTAGAAAAATCATCTAAAAACTATATCTGCTCCTTAAAAAATTATCTAGAAATTTTCCTAATCACGAAAATGCAGAAAACAAGCCATGAAAGATAATAAAACCTAGAAAATGGGAAAAATTACGGGTTCTCACACTCTCTCCCCCTTAAAAGAATTTTGCTCTCGAAATTTCTCACCTCAACTCATGAAAAGTTCAGGGTACTTCTTTCGCATCTCTTCTTCCACTTTCCAGGTAGTTTTCTCTATCCCATGGTTTCTCCATAGTATCTTAATCAACGGAATCTGCTTGTTTCTTAGGTCTTTGACTTTCCGGTCAAGCACTTGGGCAGGTTTCTCTTCGTAAGCAAGTGATTCGTCTACGTCGATCTCCTCTGGTTGTAAGATATGCGAGGGGTCGAGATTGTACTTTTTGAGCATCGAGACGTGGAAGACGTCGTGAATTCGAGAGAGACTGGATGGCAGCTCTAATCGATATGCTACCGCTCCTACCCTCTGGAGGATCTTGTAGGGTCCAACGAACCTCGGTTGGAGCTTCTTTCCTTTGCCTGCTGTGACACTCCGTAACGGTGTAACCTTGAGGAAAACACGGTCTCCAATTTCGAACACCAAGTTTTTTCTTTGATTATCTGCATAACTCTTTTGTCTGCTTTGAGCGGTTTGGAGTCATTGTCGTATCAACTTCACCTTTTCTCGAGCTTCCTCCATCCAAGGAATAGTTGCTGAATCCAGTGCCTTCCTCTCGCCAACTTCATCCCAGTAAATTGGTGACCGGCATTTTCGTCCATATAGTGTTTCATATGGAGCCATTTGAATCGACGAATGGTAGCTGTTGTTGTACGCAAACTCTACTAAGGTCATGCGTTGACCCCAATTGCCTCCAAAATCCAGAATGCAAGTCCGTAGCATGTTCTCGAGAGTCTGGATTGTCCGCTCTGATTGTCCATCCGTCTGAGGGTGATAAGTCGTGCTCAAGCTGAGTTTAGTCCCCAGAATTTCTTGGAACTTCTGCCAAAACTGAGATACGAACCGTGGATCTCGATCGGAGACGATACTGACTGGAACGCCGTGTAGCCTTACGATCTCGTCCATGTACAGTTGGGCTAACTTGTCCATGAAATACTTCATGTTTACTGGTAAGAAATGGATCGATTTGATTAATCGATCGACGATCACCCAAACAGCATCGTGCCCTCTTTGCGTCCGCGGCAGACGTGAAACGAAGTCCATGGTGATGTTTTTCCATTTCCACTCGGGTATCTCAAGGGACTGTAACAAGCCCGATAGTTTTTGATGCTCTGCTTTCACCTATTGACAAATGAGACATTTTTGCACGTACAACGCGATTTCTTTCTTCATATTGTCCCACCAATAGGTTCCTTTCAGGTCCTGATGCATCTTGCTGCTGCCCGGATGGATTGTATATTTGGATCGATGGGTTTCCTCTAGAATCTCCGTTTTCAACACTTCCTCCTTTGGCACCACTATCCGGTTCCGGTATTTTAAAATACCCTCAAGACTAAAATTGAAATTAGTCATTTCCCTTTTCTCCACTTTCTCTCCCCACTTTCGTACCCTCAAATCTTCTTTTTGCGCCTCTTTAATGCGTTCCAGTAGAGTGGAGGTTACTTTAACATTGCTAAAACTCACCTTATGACTCCCAAGATAGGGTTTCCACTCACATACGGATTCTAATAAGTCCCATTCTTTGATCATCAATCCTGTTGCTTGCACCTTACGATTTAAGGCATCGGCTACCACGTTTGCATTTCTCGGATGGTAGTTGATTGTGCAGTCGTAATCCTCCAGAAATTCCATCCACCGTCGTTGCCTCATGTTCAATTCCTTCTGGGAGAAAAGGTACCTAAGACTCTTATGGTCCGAGTAAACCTCAAAGGTCACCCCATATAGGTAGTGTCTCCACTTTTTCAGCGCGAAAACAACGGCGGCTAGCTCCAGATCGTGGGTCGGGTAATTTTACTCGTGAAGTTTCAACTTCCTAGAAGCAAAAGAGATCACATTACGGTTCTGCATTAAAACGCAATCCAGGTCTTCTCGTGACGCGTCAGTATACATAGCAAATCCGTCTACTCCGTTTGGCAAGACTAGCACTGGAGCCATGGTCAACCTTTTCTTTAGTTCTTGAAAACTCGTCTCACATCGGGCATTCCATGCGAACCGACCATGTTTCTTTGTCAGGTCAGTTAAAGGTCCTGCTAATTTGGAGAAGTCTTTAATAAAACGTTAGTAATACCCAATTAGCCCTAGAAAGCTACGGATCTCTGTGAGATTTTCTGGTCTCTTCCAATTGGTCACGGCCTCTACTTTTGCCGGGTCAACCGAGATATCTTCTTGGGAGATTACGTGCCCTAAAAAAGCGATTTTCTCCAGCCAAAACTCGCACTTGTTGAACTTGGCGTACAACTGATGCTCCCTTAGGATCTGTAACACCACTCTCAAATGTTGCTCATGCTCCTCGCGAGTTTTGGAGTAGATCAAAATGTCATCAATAAAGACAACGACAAATCGGTCTAAATAGGGCTTAAAGACCCTATGCATAAGGTCCATGAAAGCGGCAGGAGCATTGGTCAGTCCAAAAGGCATAACGGCGAACTCGTAATGCCCATATCTCGAGTTGAAAGCGGTTTTCGGAATATCTTTCTTCCTGATTAATAACTGGTAATACCCTTGGCGGAGGTCCAGTTTTGAGAAGACCACTGCTCCTTGCAGCTGGTCGAACAACTCATCAATGTGGGACAGTAGATATTTATTCTTAATCGTGACGTTGTTCAGGCCCCGGTAGTTGATACACATCCGCAAACTTCCGTCCTTTTTCTTCACAAATAGGACAGGAGCTCCCCAAGGAGACCCATTCTCTTGAATGAATCCCCGCTCTAAAAGATCCTGTAATTGCAACTTTAGTTCCTTGAGTTCCGCAGGAGCCATTCGGTAGGGTGTTTTTGAAATGGGTGAGGTTCCAGGTAGCAAGTTTATTTTGAATTCAATCTCTCTTTCCGGAGGTAAAGCTACCAATTCATCAGGGAATACATCCGAAAATTCCTTTATTATGGCCACGTCCTCCACTTTTAACTTATCCGTAGGGGTATTGATCAGAAAGACCAAAAATCCTTGTGCCCCTCTACTTAGCAGTTTCCTAGCCCGAATGTCCGAAATCAAAGCAGATGAGACTAACCTACCCCTTATGTCCAACCTTAAGGTCGCCTCACCAGGAATGCGGAATTCTACCTCTTTTATTTTACAATCCAGTTGGGCATTATATTTGACTAGCCAGTCCATACCCAAAATCATATCATACCCCTTAATAATTAAGTTTATCAAATCCCCTAACAATCTCTTCTCTCCTACCTATATTTCACAATCCCTATAAACCATACTAGTAACCAAATGTTGATTCCCCATAGGGGTACTAACTTTTAGGTCGTATGGTAAACTAGCATGTTTTATATCGATGCCACACATGAAATCAGGGTTAACGAAGGAATGAGTGGCACCAGAATCAATTAAAATTTTGACAAAATGGTGAAAAATAGGGATCGTACCTTCTACAACCTTTGAGGAATTTGGGACTTGTCGAGGTTCTAACGAATATACTCGAGCTGGCACCTTAGGTTTCGTCCCATTTCCCTTATCCGGTCCCATATTGGTCTTTGATGCAGTTTGAGCTCCCTTTCCGTCTTATTTTAAGAGTGGGCAGGTGGCAAGTTGGTGGTCTGCGCTTCCGCAACGCAGACATTTGCCCCATTTCTCCCAGCAATTATCTTCGGAATGATTCGGCTTTCCGCAGTACCCACAAGGCCCACGGGACGTCGAACCGGAACCCAACTTCCGCCGGAACCCTTCTGGAAGTTTCCGCCTTGGCCTCTTCCGGCTGAGCCACCCCTGGACTGAGCCCCCCTGCCAGAATCCGACTGTCGTCCACCTCCAGCTCCTCGTCCGAACTTGGAGGAGGTACCTTTATCCCCTTGCCCAGATCTGCTTTCAGAAAAACCCCGTTTCTTCACCTGGAAGTTCCGTACTTGGACCTTGGCGCTCTCTACTCGTTAGACTTTCTCAACGGCCTCGCTAAAAGCGTTAATCTGGGCCACTGCGAGGTCCTTCTGAATTTTCACATTCAGGCCCTGAATAAAACGCCTGATCCACCGTTGTTCCGTCACAATTAACTCAGGGACAAACTTAGATAAGCGCGTGAACTGGCTTTCATACTCCGCTACAGACTGAGCCCCTTGGTGGAGTCGAATAAACGCATCTTCCTTCCTCTCCTGAACTAGAGGAGGGAAAAATTTAGTATTAAACTCTCTCATAAAATTTACCCAAGTTTTGGGCGTTTGTTCTCGTTCCCATTTTTGCCGAATGACATTTCACCAGGAACGGGCCGCCCCTTCCAGCTGGAAAACGGCAAAAGTCACCTGCCGTTCTTCGGTATAGTGCAGGGCAGCGAAAATGTCTATCATCTTCTCAAGCCACCTTTCGGCGACATCCGGGTCGGGTCCCCCAATAAACTTCGGTGGTGCGAACTTCTGGAACCGCTCAAGTGCCCTATCGTAACTTTCGACATGGTTGCCCGGGTTCCCATGATTAAGGTTTGGGTTTTGGCCTTGTTGCTGTACCACTTGTGCTAGCAGGTTGGTCATTTGCTGCATAGCGGCAGCGATCTGCACGTTGGGGTCAACTCTCGGTTCAGGATTAGATTCAGAGGAGGTTTTCCCAGCACCCCGGTCTGGCGTAGGTTGCCTATTCCCGCGCTCACGCCCCCGTCCACTACGTGTGCCTTCCATCAAATCTATTTGATCTAGACAAACGTACTAGAACAATAAAATGACTATGCATGTAAATAAAATCTCAAAACTTTTACAAACATATATATACATTTCAAACAAGGCAAACAACACACATATCAACAACCAGTCAAGTCAAGTACAGTCAAGTCAAGTACAAACATGGACAATCCACGAGGGAAAAGCCCCATCAAAAGAAATACACATGTAGCTAATCCAATGTACAAAACGATTAGCTAAGACTCTTTCCCTATTCCTATATACAGAAACAAAACTATCCATAACCTAGGAGTCGCGACCTAGTCCGTCGATGGGCTAGTAGACCCACCCGACGGGGTGGATATAACCCCAGCCTCGGCCCCCGCACACGAGTCCTCATCACTCACGCCCTCGACCACTTCGGCGCAGAGGTTCAGGATCGATGCAGCTCGAACCTTAATCTTGCGAGCTCGCTTCGTCTCGCGCTCACGGGTTTCCCTCAGCTGGGTGTACAAGTCATCCACCCGATCCTCTACCTCGAGCACATCATACTCTAAATTCTTAATTCGCTTGGATTGTTTCTCATTATCCGCCCTCAACTGCTTCACCTCCGTCTCAAGCCTAGAATTATCTGCGGCCAACTCCTTACGCTCCTCAGCCACGGCCAACACTAAAGCATTAGGGTAGGCGTACGTGTGTCGACACTCACACCGTCGGAGGCGGTTGGCCGGGTTCTAACGAACGACGATCCCTCCTGGCTAAATCTGGTATGAAATCACTAGGAGCGCTCCACGAGGTCGTTTGCCCGGAGGGCTATCACTAGACTCACCCCGTCCGTCCATTCCACACCCAAAAGAGTAAATAAATGTAAATAACCTTAAGGAACATACTTAACATAATCCTCAAGTCAAACATTTCTAATACACCCTAATACACCCAAGCCAATTCAAACCTAAACTCTGATACCACCTGTGACAGCCCCACTTTCCCCTAGGGCGAACCAAAGGGGTTAGTGGACTGCCCGCCCAACTCTCGCCAGGACTAACGGTTCAGTTCATATCGATCCAAGATATTCCGGAACACACTAACGCGCGTAAACAAGTCAAAATGTCCAAATAAAAAAAAATGAAATCAGAGTCGACCATGAATAGTAACCGACACGTCAAAACCCAACCGACCATCAAGCAAACATTTACATGTTGGAATTAAGCATATACAATCCAAAGTGGCATACAAAAGTTATTCAAAAATGGATACAAGTATGGTTTGCCAAATCAAAAGGGGAATGGACCCAAAAGTACATTTAGGGTCTCAATCAATGAGCTATACAAAAGATATGTCCAACTAGCTCAATTCGGCAACCAACTATCAATCGCAGTCCAAAAGTATTTATTTTCCTGAAAGGAAAACAAAAGGAATAGGGTGAGCTTACGTCCAGTGAGATAATACCACTCAAGCAGCAAAGTTCACATAAGCATAAAGCTTTTCATTCCAATTCATCAAAAATAAACAAAGGCACACATTAATGGTAGTGATAAAAGGATACGGGCGGCTCTCAAGAGCCCTTTTTCCTCGTTTGCATTCTTGATCGAACCTCATTGACTCTCCGTCAATGTTTAAAAATAACCAACCGTAGACTCTACTTTACTTCCATTCCTTCCACCCAACATACCCCTACTGGGTCCGAACTCCAAACACTTGCAATGTGGTATTATTCGAGTATACCGGAATCGAGAGTCTCTCATACTATAGGATTCCATATAACAGTCCCCAAGGTTCATTAATTGGTACGACCAAGCCATCGCCGGCTCGATTCAATCAACTACCAATGGGGTTGAGCTCAATAGTAACAATCATGGTCGTTGGATACTCGTCCAATCGACACCAAGTCAAGTACTTTTCATTTCATATAACATTCCATGTAACATTCCAATAACATGAGAAATAAGTGAGAGTGATACAGTATACCCTCACTTCAATCAATATCGATGGTGCAATAACATTTAACTCATCAAGTTCAAGTATCAAAGCCATATAGTAACACACAAGTGAGTAGTACACTCACCAAGCTTGAAAATGATATTTCATGCACCTCCATTAAAGGAGCGTCGTGAACCACCGTCACGCCCTAAAACACGCAAACAAGTACAATGAGACTCGATAACGAGTCATAAACCAATGCCAAATACTACCAACGTAGGGTTCCATAAGCATACACAAGCATTAGACGAAACCAGAAAAATCCGGAAATGGAGTTAAGCGTTAACCCGAAAAAAATAGTTTTTGACATCATTTTGCGGTTTTGGTACCAATGGCACTACGATTATCGGATGAAGGTGCAAGATCTACCGTTTCGAAACTAAGAGATAGGGCTACAATATTGCAGAAGGTCACTCAGCCCAGTTTCGAGTGTAACCAGGTAAAAAATGCAAGATACTACACCAGAACCGGAAAAACAGATTCACAGAACGCATTCTGGTTCAAACATTATAAGTCAGCCTACCTAAGTCCAAATCCAAAAATTCCAAAGCCATCCGAAAGCTAAGATACAAGGCTACATTTTATCAGAAGACCTCAACAACCAATTCGGAAGCATTCCCAACCAAAATAACCAATTACAGACGCAACTATCAAATTCGGGTAAAACCAGGGTAGCAAGGGTAATTCCATCTTTTCTCAAGCTACGCTACTCTGATTGACCTAAAATTTTGTAGGCCTTTCTAAAATATTATTCCCTACAACTTTCATGTTTTAACCCAAGGCCAATTCGGCCCCTAACTATGAGCTACTGTGCCGGGCAGAATGTAATTCAAAGAACCCTAACTTTCCAATTTTTCTTCCAAAATAGAAATTGCTTGCAATTTACCACTTTTTCCACCTTCTAACTTCTTTAAACACCATTTCCAATCATCATATATGGCTACACCATAACAATCATATTAAAACAGAAACCACATGATTAAATAGAAAAATGTCATCAATCTCAACTCAAATCATGAAATAGCACCAATAATCAGCACCTCAACTCACATAAGTTACTAATTAAACATTATTGGAAGGAAAAGAGTAGTTCCATAGTCACTCACCTTATAACACAAGATAGGAAGCAATTCAATACCTTAGCTTTCCGAACAACTTCACCAATCACCTCAAAATCACTAAGTAGAGGAGTTTTATGGAGCAATTACAAATTTAACCGGTTGAAGTTGAAGATTGAGCAAGGTTGGAGCAAAATTTTGGAGAGCTTTTCCCTTTCCTTTTTTCCTTGAAGTGGCCGGCCAAGAGAAGAAGAAAATGGTGAAATTTCGATAATTTTTTTTGATTTATTTGGTCAAATGGAAAAAGGTGAATAGTGGTCTTCAAGTCCAACCACTTACTAAGTGACACTTGTCACTTTATTTAATGCATTCCTATCTTTTTGTTTCCTCTCACACCAATCCAAATAGCACCCTCTAATTATCTCTTAACACCCGGTAAATTAATTCCAATATCCAAAACTTAATCTAGTTGGCCGAATTTTTCCGAACTTTTCGCCCTAGTGGGTCCCATGTCCGGTATACGCTCTTAATTTCTCAAAACCTATTCGATACTAGAAAAATCATCTAAAAACTATATCTGCTCCTTAAAAAAATATCTAGAAATTTTCCTAATCACGAAAATGTAAAAAACAAGTCATGAAAGATAATAAAACCTAGAAAATGGGAAAAATTACGGGTTCTCACAGGTCGACTGCCCTGCTCAAAATTTTTCAGATTTGTTTTCCTCCTTAAAACTTAACTTTAACTCATTCAAATGAAGTAATTTTTGGAAGATAATTTACACACACATAACCCAACATGTGGCAAGCATTTTTGCATCAATTTAACCACATATTTTGAAATTAAAACAAGGGAAACACTAGCAAAAATTGGACAGCAGCCCTACTTCTTTCTTTCCAAATTCTTCTCCTAAACTCTCACACCAAAACCAAGTAAGAATTCTCCATAACAACAACCAACAACCAATAGATAAGAAATCCTCAAGTCTACTACGTAATAATCCTTCTCAAGGCATCTTCCTAAGAGCAAGTCAAGAAAGCAAAAATATTCTCAAGGCATGTTACCTAATGTCAAGGTTCATAGAACCTTTCAACAACCAAAAGTTTATCTAGCTAAAATTAGCTAAAGGATGGAAGAAAAATTGGAGCTTGGAGAGGTTACCTTCCTCCAAGGGTAGTAAGCAAAACCTCAAGAAACCAAGCACTAAACCTCCAAGAATCTTCCCTCCACCAAGTCTTCCATCAAGTTTGAAAATGATCCAAGATGTGAGCAAGATTGGAGCAAGTTTAGTGAGCAAAATGGAGAGGATGAAGATGAAATTTTTCTTGGCTAAAGGGGAAGGAAGGGTTCGGCCATGAGAGGGAGGAAGGGAGAGTGGTTTTGTTTGATTTTTGTAACATGAAAGGATGAAAGAAAGAAGTGACATTAAACTACTTTTGGTGGTGCAAAAGTCAACACTAGAATAGTGGTCCATTAATGCTCCTAATTGAGTTTAATTCAAATCACTCACCTCTAATCCCTCAATTAACTTTTCTTAGTTTATAATTGATCATTTTTAACTCTCCAAGACTACTGCACTCTCAGATCAACTATTGTCTCGAAAAATGTGTTTTCTCAAATTTTCACTAATTGGGCGACAGAAAAATTAAGTTTAAGAGCAAACGTGTTAAAAATATAAAATGAGGCAATGTACTATGCAGATGTAATTAAAATGAATGAAATAAATTAATTGGAGCAAATAAAATAAATAAATAAATAGATAAGTCAGTAAAAAAAAATTTCGGGTCCTCATAGTTATCCTTACTACTACTATTGCTACTACTTTTCACCTTTTATCTCCTGTTTCTCTATTCTTCTACTGTCTCTTCCTCATCCCTCACATCCTGGTCATCCTCACCGTAGCCACCACATCTCATCTTCTCACCTTCTATTCTAGTAGTGCCTCTTCCTCACCTTTTACATCCTAGTCATCCTCACTATTACTACCACCTCTATAAATGACATTCCCCTGCCTCTTGTGCCCTTGCCACCTCAGAGATGCTGCTTTTCCCATTGCTGCCACTAACTTGAAGTCTTATGGCACCAAGTCTACAATTCCATCTTTAGAGATATTCTATTGGTCTTCATCATGTTCGTAGTTTCTACTAGGAATCTTTTTGTCATCTTGTTTGTTGGTTTGAGTGGTGTGGGTTGGGGCATTTTGATGGCCAGCATTTGTTTCACCAAGGAGAAATTGGATAATGATGTCATCTTTGTGCCTAAATGGGAGGTAATATCGATGGCAAGCTAAACCTTATTTGAGATGTATTCTTAAAGGCCTCTTCACCGTTGTGGGTGGAAAAACTACCTACAATTTGTCACTTACGTGTTCGTTTTTTGCGTTCAATGCTTAATACTAAAAAATGCCATAAAATCATGCCAAGTGAAGCACTGCTATGAGCAAAATAAGTTGTTGTCTATGATTGACCTATTTGTCATCGTCTTCGTTATGTCGAACATGAGAGTGTATGCTATTAAGAGGATTCGTAGGAAGTGGGAGAAGAGGAGCTTGGAGTGGACTTTTTTTTTTTTTTAAACTCATCTTCTGGGGGAGGCAGTCGGGAGGACGACGTGCTATCATCTAACTGACTAATGAATCAATAATAGAATAAGTGTAGATTATATACAGCTTAATAGTAGAATAGCAATATTAGCAATTATTCAGTGATTACAAATTGCAATAATAAATCAACTTTGTAGACTAGTTTGCGAGACTCTGTAACAAGGAATGAATGTCAAGTTTGGCATAATTACAATAATTTATTCTTTTAAACAATTATAAAGTAACAATAATGAGTGTCATATTTGGAATGAGTGTCAACTTTGTAGACTGGTTTGCAAAAAACCCTATAGCAAGGAATAAGTGTCAACTTTGGCATAATTATAATAATTTATTCTTCTAAACAATTATAAAGTACTTTGGCATAATTACAAAAGGAATAAGTGTCAAGTATTTCAAGCCAATATTTATTGTTTGCTGATCAACTATAATAACAAATCTATCACTATAATAAACTACTTTTCATAGTGCTTAATTGGGACATAGATTCTTTTTAAAACGAAGAATAAAGCGTTATCTTGATTTTTTTTTAAAGATTGTGGATTAGTTCAATGGTGGAACTACCATAGTTTAGTAGTGATTTTAGGCATTTTTTTTATTTTTGATTTTGATACCCAAAAAAAGAGTTACAAAAAAATTCGATGATATTAAAATTATCTTAAAAAAATCTACGAATTTGATGTTTCTTCAGATAGACTTTAAGGATAATATCGATAGTTCTTTTGACTTTTTGATGAAATATAAAGAGAAATGAATACAAAGGAAAAAGGGGAGAAAGTTATACAACTCATCTTTCATAGGGGCATGGCAAACAAGGGAATCTCGTCAGAATGTTATTTTAAACGAGGTTAGTATTGTCATTTTATATGAATAAGAGGATATGAATAATTTTGAAATCTTAGAGGAACTAAGTGAAATTATTAGAAACCTCAAGGGAGGTTTCTGATATTATCCTAAAACTTAATCGATTGTATTTTCCCTTTCCATTTTCTAAGTTAGATATTGGCTACGCTATATAAACCCTTGCAATGCAAGCCCTAGGACTCGTGCAGTTGAGGAAAGGGGGAAAAAAAAAATTAAATAATCGTTTACTGGGAAACAAAACTAACAGATAAAGATGCTGGATTACCAAAGCAACGGCGGAGATGGCGGTGCCGATGATTTCAACGACTCCAGATCTCAAGTACTTTCGAATTCTTATGCAATTTCATCTTTTCTTTTTCTTTCTGATGTGTATATACGAAGGCACGGAACGGAGCAGACTACTTTTGTTATAGGAATTGTTTTTGCGCTTTCTGCTTGGGTTTTTCTATGTATTCTTTAATTGCAATTGTTCACTTGAAATTGCGACTAATCATGTATTTTATTCAGCAATTGGCTGCCCTGAGCATCACTTTTTTTTTTTTTCGATTTATAGGATTATTGCACAAATAGGGTTTTGCTGATGTCCTTCTGAGTGCATCTTGTATTATATACTTATTACTGAAATTAACTAGGGGACTTATGTTTTTGATGTTTCAATTGAGGAATTATAACAATAAAAATTCGTCATATACAATTTTCTTGAGAGGTTTACTCGATGGTGTGGCTTATTTAATTGACAACATTTTTCTCTGTTCACTTTAATATAATGGCTTTACTGTCTTTTGCTCTGGCAATGGGCTAATACATTTTTTTTTTTTTTATATCTCTAACAGCATTCGCATGATGGTGATAATAGAGAAAGAGGGTCTTCTAGAAGCAGGGAGAGGGAGAGGGAGAGGGAGAGGGAAAGGGAAAGGCGGAGAGACAGGGACCGTGAAGGTGAGCGGAGCAGAGACAGGGACCGTGAAGGTGAGCGGAGCAGAGACAGGGACAGGGACAGGGATAGGGAACATGATAGGGATAAGGATCGTCACCATAGGGATCGAGATCGCCACCGGGATCGAAGTGATAGAAGAGAGAGGGAGAGGACTCGAGACAGAGATGATGACGATTACCACCGGAGTCGGGATTATGACAGGTTAGAAAAATCAATTGCTTTATTCTATGTTGATCCTAATCTGTACATTTGTGTCATGAATAGGTGTTTTGGAATTTTTTTAAATTGAGGAAGTCCTCTGAAATCACTCATGTTGCCTTTATTAAAGGCGAAGAGATTATGACAGAGCTAGGGAGGAGAGGCACAGACATAGGTCCAGATCTCGAGGGGGGAGATCAGAACACCGATCAAGGTCACGGTCTCGATCACGCTCCAAAAGGTAGGTTCCAGGGGCTTTTCCTTGTTGCTAATGCATGTCCTTTTCGATAGATTATCATAGTCGGAGTCTGTAAGTTGCATAACACGTCTCCTGGTGGGTTGTAACTTAGATTTTTGTGGTACAAACTAAGTCACCCTGCCTAACTGTACTTAATCACTCTATAGATATGAGATGAGATAATGAGAGTAGAAGATGCAGGGAACAGATTACATTTGTGATAAGTGTGATGTTGTCCTTTCACCTTTTGCTTTTAGGGAAGTGTGTTGTAGTCGGACTTTGAAGCCTTGGAGTGAAATTTTTGGGATGGTGTGATGCATGTGTCACAGAAACTGTCCATTTAGTTAGCTGATCGTTTTACATGTACATTTGTTGTTTAGGTGCAGTGATTTAAATCTCATGGTTTTAAATAGTTGCCAAGGTTGGAAAGGAATGTTGTGGCAAAATTGGGTTGCATTTAAAACCATTTTGTGGCTTATTTCCTTCTAATGGAAACTGTAATAGCATATATGCTGGTTAATTCCCAAACTAGCTTGTGGAATGGTTTAATGAACCTCTTTTCCACCAATCCTTGATGGGAACTTAGCAAAGTTATTAGGGCATTTTTTTAGGTTAATCTAACTAGCATTGTGTATAGATTGATCTTAACACCTTCATCCTGTTTCTTTTCTATTTCTTTGGTATTAACAAAGTATCTTTACAGCAAAAGGATCAGTGGCTTTGACATGGCACCTCCTCCTGATACTTTGATGCATGGTGCTACCTCTCTGCCTCTCCCAGGTACATGTTCTGTTGATTAGTTTTCTATTTAATTTTGATAACTTTTCCTTTCTCTGTCATTGACATAGTGTGGAAAAGTTTCTAACATTCATGGTTTCATTTTGGTAAGCGTCCCTTATTCTTTAATCTGCACCTGCGTTGATATAACGTTTGGGCCCTAGATCCGCTGTTTAGTTTCATCCTTTTTATTGCTTATACTTGGTAAAAATATTCTGAAACTGAGAGGATTTTTGTTTTGCTGTGTTTGTTGTTTGTTTGTTTGTTTTGTATGTCTTGGTCTTAATATCTAAGAAGGCAATGTTGGGCTAGTAGCCCCACTGTGCTGACACTGGGCATGAGCCGACTTCAGTAGCTTTCATTACAAGGAAGATACAATCAGGTCTTCTTCATCTTCAACCAGGATATGCATGTTTGGTAGTTTCATAGATTTTCTCCGCACTATGTTCAGTATCCATTTTTGTTATTTTTTCATTTATTGGAAGAACAAATTTGATTTAACTTAATTAGGAGTACTCTTAAAGATCATTTGCTGGAAATATGCTCTCAGAATTCTTAAGATAATAGCTTTCAATTTTATTTTCTGAGACGTAATTCTTTGTCTTTACAGGTCAGGTACCTGCTGCTGCTGCTTCAGCTGTTCCTGGAGTCCTTCCCAACATGTTTTCATTGCCAACTGGACAGGTAATTATCTGCTTTCTATGCTTAATGTTTGTAATGCAGTATTACTTTTTTATCTTTAATTTTATTTTTGAACTCGTTGCAGCTTGGAGCTTTACCTGTTATGCCCGTTCACGCTATGACTCAACAGGTTGTTATTTTACTGTGTCTAACTTCTGGCTTTTCTCTCTCCTACACTTTGCTTTCTACTTGTCAAGTTCTATCTTGGTTCTCTGCTTTACTGTGTTTTCTAAACTTCATTTGATCAGGCCACTAGACATGCTCGACGGATATATGTTGGCGGACTTCCTCCAACAGCTAATGAACAGGTACTGGCCCCATTCTTTGACTTAATTTAAGATGGTTCAAATTCGGAAATTAATTTCACCTGTTGAATGTGTCACGTATTCTATACTTACTGATGATGCTCATCTGTTTACTTTGAATTATTCAGTCTATTGCGACCTTCTTCAGTCATGTGATGTCGGCAATTGGAGGAAACACTGCTGGTCCAGGTTAGTCTATGTATCTTGGCTTTATTATCTGAGTTTTTGGCTTAGGTTTGATAATCTAAAGAGTATTCTTGGTCTAAAATTCAGGGGATGCTGTTGTAAATGTTTACATCAACCACGAGAAGAAATTTGCTTTTGTGGAGATGAGGTCCGTTGAAGAGGCCAGTAATGCTATGGCATTGGATGGCATTATTTTTGAGGTAATCTAACACATGATCAATTCTTTAAATCTTTCAATTAACTTCCAAAAAATTTCCTCTTCATTTCGTCTATTTGATTTCCTGTCGTTCTGAATTTGTCAACTGATAGTGTTTTATTTGTAATATGTGCATTTCTTTCTACAAGTTTTTTCTCCATAGTACTTACTTCAATTAACCTCCCAGGGAGCACCAGTTAAGGTGAAAAGACCCACAGACTACAATCCCTCATTAGCTGCTACTCTTGGTCCAAGCCAACCTAACCCAAATCTAAACCTTCATGCTGTTGGACTGACCACGGGTTCTGCTGGTGGGCTTGATGGTCCTGACCGTATTTTTGTGGGTGGTGTTCCCTATTATTTCACGGAAGGGCAGATCAGAGAGCTGCTGGAGTCCTTTGGGCCTCTTCGTGGTTTTGATCTGGTGAAAGATAGAGAGACTGGAAACTCTAAGGGCTATGCATTTTGTGTTTATCAGGATTTATCAGTGACTGATATCGCTTGTGCAGCACTTAATGGGATTAAGATGGGCGATAAAACTCTGACTGTTAAGCGTGCAAACCAGAGTACTGCACAACCTAAACCTGAGCAAGAAAGTGTTTTATTGCAAGTGCAGCAACACATAGCTTTGCAGGTAAATTTTTTTGTTTGCTTTCTTATTTGTGGGTGACATATTTTGAGTCTCTGTTTTGGTTGGTTATAGATTTTATTGAGCACTCTCTTTTGCAGAAACTCATGTTACAGCCTGGGACAGCGGCCACAAAGGTTTTATGCCTGACACAAGTGGTTACTGCCGATGAGCTGAGAGATGATGAGGACTATGCAGATATATTGGAGGACATGCGATTGGAATGTGGAAAATTTGGTGTGTGCTGTGCCTCAAGTCCAATTGCCCTCTTCTATTTCTGTTTTGTTGACAGTCCTTTCATTGTGCTTATTAGAAAAACTGATATGCTGTGAGGATTTCATCCTCTATCCCTTGCTGTTGGAATTTTTAGCCCCGTCTTTATAGACTTGATGCTATTTTTTTTTTATTTACTTGTTGCAGGTACCTTGCTTAACCTGGTCATCCCACGGCCAAATCCAAATGGCGACCTGACACCAGGTGTTGGAAAGGTTAGTTTGAGTTGCATGCTGATCTCACACACAAATGTGGAATCACTTCCACTTGAAGTCGATTTGAAAATTTTCCCCCATTTACAATTGTCATGGAACATTCCCTTTTTGGCAGGTGTTTTTGGAGTATGCTGATGTTGAGAGTGCTGCAAAAGCTCGTCAAGGATTGCATGGAAGAAAATATGATGGAAATCAAGCGGTGGCTGTGTTTTACCCAGAGAATAGGTTCTCTCAAGGTGATTATGATGGCTAAGCAGTGGCCGCTACTGGTTTTGATGCTAACCCGAGAGTTGCTCAAGCACTGCCATGGGCGTGATATGTGCTATATCCTATAATTCATATTAGGAAGTGATACATTAATGGTTTAAGCTTTGTACTAAAGATTTATCTCTTGGATTTTAGGTTTGCATTTGTACTTGGGATTGTAGAAAGATTGTCGAACTTCGATTTAGACTTTTGAGTGTCACCTGGATCTTTCTGTGTTTGTTTGTTAAGCTCCGAGTAATGTTTGATTAGGTGTTTCTGCAACAGTGACAGAAATCATACAAAATTAGGTTTCTCTAAATTCTAAACCCTAAACCGCCAATCTTGCTTTTTCACTGGTGAGAAGCATTTGTGGTTACAGAATTAGATACCTGGAAGAAACGTTAACGGTAAGTTAAACAAATCGGTTAAATTAGACCTTTTTCCCATTAACAAAATCATGTCCGTCATTCTTGAGTTTACAAAGTATTGTTCAAGGAGTATGAGTTGCATCCAATGCAAAATGCAAGATCCATCCAATCTAAAGTCGGATTAAGTAGTACTCGGAAAGTTATCTTGAGATGCCAATTGAGAAGTTAACAAGTTTCTTAAATAACAATGAGTTCTGAATACAGCTTGAAAAGGAATCAAACGCTACGTATGCAAGAGCATTTGTCATTTAACTTTACAATTTTAAAAGAATAATCCTCTATTCAAAACAGTAAAGCTACACTAAGCAACAACCAAAACACGAACTATTGCATGAGGGACACATATATCAATCATTTTCCCATTAAAAATTCAGTAAATTTTGAATGATCTTAATATATATATTTTTAAAATTTTTTTATAATGTAAATGGGAGGATTCGAATTTGGGACCTCTCATTTATATTTCTTCTTTCGAGCTACTCAACCCATCACTCCTCCCTTTAAATGATCTTAATATGAAATGTTTTGCACTTACAAGTTGCAAATCATATAGAGTTTATCTGTTCCTTATTTGACTTTTGTAGATTGTTGTTACATTTTACTAATTAGTAATGTAAAATGTTTCTTTTCATTAATTTTAGTTAGAGTTTACCATATTCATGATTAATGCCCTAAATTGAGTTTGAATAAGATAACTATTTCCACAATGTATTTTTATTGAGTTTTTAGTTTACTTCATCGTTGAAAATGACTTAATTGAAATTTGAAATTTATATGTCATTATAAGAACTGTCCCAATCAAGTCAAACCAAGCCAAGCCTTTTCCAAAATCCTTAATTCCTTGCTAGTTACAAATCCTCTAAAGATCAGTCAAGCTACACAAAGCCGCTAAAAACCTAGTAGATGTCCTCTGGTCGCCATTCACTACCCTCGCCACCTTTCAACTTCTGCTGCTGCCGCTGCCTCTGTAGCCGCTGAAGCAGTAGTGCCTTCTGCTGCCACCTCCACAAAGCTATCTAAAATTGACACTTCCGGAGCCAAATCACAACTCATACGTCTCCCCTAACTATGCCTCTCCCCTCTCCTCTTGCTACGCCCAGGAGTACATTGTCCGCCTAGTTGGTAAAAGATTGTGAATGATGTGCCACAAGTTACTATTGGACTTCAAACGGGGCTGGCATCGCTCCATCGTTTTATGGGATTTGCCGAAACAAAAATAATGATTTTATCATAAATGTTGTCAAAAGAAAATAGTTTTGCAAATTTGATGGCGATGAGGTATGCTGATAAGCATTTTTTTTTTTTTTTTTTTTTTTTGGAGTTGGTGGGGGGAGAGGGGGGGGGGGGGGGCGAGGGAGGAGGGAACTCGTCCAAATATTACAGTTTGGGGGTACAAAGTAATAAGGGATAACAAGTTAGCTACAAAATGAAGTTTAGCTTACTGACTAATAAGTGCATTGTGGGCACGTGCAAAAATTCCACTAATTTTCTTATCACTAATTACAATTGTGACTACAATAGGAAGGATCTCAAAATTTTGGATTTAATGTGTTCAAAAGTGAAATTGAATGTGTGAAACCAGAATAAATCATAAGTTTAGGGGCTCAAAGTGAAATTAGTCTTTTAAAATAATAAAGACAAGTAACTGTTGCATGATATCATCATCTAAAGGCTTCAAGGCACATATGGTGCAACAATATTGCTTGAGCTTTTGGCTTTTGGTGTCCTATGTCAAATTTACATAGTTCTCTGGAGGGCTCTGGGACCAACTTTCTGCAACGAAAATGTAGAAAAGGACTAATTGATGATTATCAAGCATATAGGGCTCTTGAAACACATGAAATCTTGATTCACAAATTAAGACGTAAAGGAACCTTTTTCTTTTCTTTTTGAATTTTTAGGATGTGGTAAAACTTTTATAATTTCTGATGTAAATTATCGTCAATTATTGCACTATTGTATGTTGGTCAGTCAACAAGAACATAGCATCAATAATAGTTTCTGGAGGATAATGGCATCCTTTTAAGATTATTTTCCAAGGAGTGGAAGGATTCTGGAGGGAGGGAAAGGAAGGAAAGTTTGTTGTGGGATTAGGGTTGCAAACGAGTCGAGTCGAGTCAAGTTTTGGACTTATCGAGTCGAGTCTTGACTTAATTTCATCGAACTCGAACTCGAGCTCGAGCTCGACGAGCTGGTAATTTTCAAGTTCGAGCTCGAAAAAAATAAAAAATAATTATTTTATTTTTAAAAAAATAAATAATATAATATTTTTTCTTAATAAATAATAAAATATTAAGGATATTTATGTAATTTTACTATTAAAAATAAAATAAAAAAATAAATATATATGTACTCGATCTCGCGAGCCGACTCGCGAGCTAACGAGCTTAATGTTTTGAGCTCGACTCTGCCTCGACCAGCTCGAGCTCAAGTCGAGCTTGAATCGAGCTGCTCGCGAGCGGCTTGATTCGTTTGCACCCCTACGTGGGATCCAAAAAAATATTTAGTAGAGTCATTGAATATTAATAAATTATTAATAAAGTTTTACTTTGGTATAAATATTCTTTGGCCGCCAATTTCTGCTTTGGCAATGTAGCCAGCCCTAAACTAATAAAGCCAATATATAACTCATTAAACAAATGGTGAAAAAAAAGAGAACATAGTAGAGAAGATATACATGTCAACACCTGTAGATGCAAAGAAGATGTGAATATATTTTCATGCACAAATAACTTTCTAATAAATCGAGATATACCATTTACAAGTAAAGAATCCGGGCATCATCCCTTAAGGCTCAAGAAAAGTAGGAGGGTGCAAACAAGCAAAGAAAAAGGTAATTATCTAGCTATACAATCATTAAAAGGTAGAAGATGAACCGATGATGAATTATATGTTCAAAGATATAACCACAAATTTGTTGTCAATATTGCTATTCCAAAAATCATCATCCACTGCATACCTATCAATCCTTTTATACCCTTTGAATCACTGCAAACGAGTTTGTGGTTGTGATAGGTGCAAACAGGCTGACGCCTACAATCAACATGGACACCCAAATTAGCAAGTTTATATTGGATAAGAAAGATGACGCAGAAAATGGAAATCAATAGTTTGAGCAAAAATTTAGTGAAGTCAAGCTGTCTTTATAGGACATACATACTATATTGAGATGCAACTAAGTTGAGATATGTGGAAATAAGAAGTCGTTTGTGGCATGTAATGATTTTTGGAGGCCTCAAAGCATGTAATATTAACCATTTGAAGAAGTTGTACGTGTGCCAAACACTGGTTTTACATATTTCTCAAACGTACTAAAACTAAACCTCTGTACTATATTAGTCCTTAAAATGTATTTTAGTTGATATTTTGTCAATTCCATACATTTTCTTGAACAACTTGAATAAAATATATGATATGAACTAAATACCCTAAAGTCTTACATATGTTTTTTTGTTCAAAATACAAAGAACACTATGCTAGAATGAGTTAATTTCAATGGTATCAACACCGGATCACAATATGAAGAACACCATACTATCCTTTTGGATACACAAAGTAACAAAAAATATTTTTTTACTATTTATCAAAAGCTGCAAGGTGTTGATAAAATAAAGGGTAAATTACATATATCCCTCCTATGGTTTCATCTATTGCCACATCACCCCCTTAATGTTTCAAAATAACCACTTCACCCTCTATTATTTTACATAAATTGAAAATTTGACGGAAAATGGCAATGTTGTCAGCTGAAATACTAATAGTGCCTTTATTTAAATGTTAAATTAATCGATAACTTAACCACCTTCTATAAAAATATAAAAAAAAACGTGAATAAATGTAAAAATCACAAGGAAAAAAGTCAATAGTTATACAAATCATAAGGGGGTTATATGGATATTAAGATTTCATCACATACGCTTTTAAAGCACGTTTGATATAAACGCTATAATTCATTGTGCATTCTGTCCATTCTCACTTTACATAAAACCACAGGATGGTTATGTGATTATTTTAAAACCTTAGGGAGGTTCATTTGACATTCTGCAAAATCAAAAGGAGTAATAAGTAATTCACCCAAAAATGAACTTAGGGAGTCGAGTTCAACTTCCCCCTAATTACAAGGGGTTTGCTATAATTAAGCCTGCAAAGAAAGTAAAGTTAGCTGCCAAAAAAAGATGTTTAATCTTTCTGACAGTTTTCATTTAAAAAATAAATCCTTGTGATAGTGGGCTTTTTCCAATATTTCTTCAGAAGCTCTAACAACTTCCTACTTTTGAAACAATGCATAAAACTTTTTCTATTCTGTTGAAAACAAATAAAAAAAATTTTATGGCTTTCCTTTTGCACGCTGGAGTTCGGGTTTTGTTCCCCCCTTGTAACTTTGATTTATTTTAATAAAATTAAGGGCTGATATGTCTCCCCCGTCTATGAATTTTGCCATTTAAAAAAAAGTGAAAAACAAAAAGGAAATGGCAGTCTGATACATAACGTACCTTGATGAGCAAAATGCAACCACATAATCCGTCCCAGTGCAGGTAAATATACTGGTTGGATCATCGTATGCATAACTATAAGCTGCAGGGCATGCCTGCTTAAATCTCTTGGAGTAAAATGTAGGTTGGCAAGTTACTGGATTCCCAAAAACTCCCCGGCAACAATATTCATCTGTATTAAACACATCACAAGCACTCCTGCACGCCACCGTTTTCCCATTTGCCTTAACAGAGAGCTCTTGAGGGCAACTAGGCCTTAAATCATTGTCACATCCTGCAATGCTGCAATTTCCACTACCATTAATCGGTGTCACGACGATTGGCAAATTGAATCCATCGACGAGGCTTACGTCATAGAAATCTTGTGCTGTGAGAGTGAATTCAGCAAGTGAGGCTG
The DNA here is from genome assembly GCF_036785885.1 of Coffea arabica. Lineage (NCBI taxonomy): Eukaryota > Viridiplantae > Streptophyta > Magnoliopsida > Gentianales > Rubiaceae > Coffea > Coffea arabica. Next base: position 45,109,649 of record NC_092329.1, read on the forward strand.
GTGGTTTTCCGGAGGCTGAACATTTGAGGGTTGTGCCACAGCTGCCGGTTTGACATGTTCCATTGCCGTTTCTGTCGAAGTTGCATCCTGTTCTGCCCCATATTCTGCCTGACCAACTTACAGGAGCTGTGAAAATCTTAGATTCGCCGGGCTTTAATGAGAAGCCTCCACCGTTGAAGTTCTCTCCTGGTGTGACACCAGGCCAGATTGTCTCTTTGCAGTTGTTTATTATGGTGAAAACTCTTGCTGACTGTGAATATTTAGGCCCTGCAGGTAGGGAGTGAAGTTTTTGGGTAAGTGCAGGTAGGGAGTGAAGGCAAAGCCCATTACGATTTATGAATTATGATCAACTTTAAGCTATGACTTTTCCAAATAGGGAAAAAAACATTTTTTTTTGGGATTTCCTTGGGGAGAATAAAATGTTGAACTCCATGCATGCATCTAATCCCATATTTCATTTTGGAAAATTGTGAACGTATATGAAAATTCGATACTTTCAAGAATTGGTTTACTCCCCAGAAATCTAGTTTAATGAAAACTGAATTACTTGGTGTAGATTGCAGTAGGATAAATGTTTAAACTTGAATTGCCTATATGAATGGGATTGACCGAATCAAGTAAAGAAATTGATAATCAAGAGATGCCAAAGATATACACACGTTTTTGGGTGCACTAAGCAATTATTTTAGGTAGGAAAGAAATGAAGTACCTACTGAAAGAAGAAACATCAAGATAACCAATAAATCACGATTTTGATATCGAGCTGCCATTGTTGTCTCTTCTAGTCTTCTTTTACCAGACTTTGTTTGATTATTGGGATTGAAGAGGGCTGGAATTGATTTCTTGTTGAAATTAAGTTCATATATGCGTAGAAAGCACACGAGGAATAAAGTGCTGACCACTTTAGAAAGTTTCTCTTTGCATGGACTTACTGATACTTTTCCTAGCGGACTTGATGAAGATTAGAAGATTCCATCCCATTTTTGTACACTTGGTAGCAAGGTTGAAGACTGTCCAAGTATGTTTAGTATAAATGATAGAAAACTATCGACATATTTCTCTTGAATATTGAACGGTTACGTGTCATATCAATTATTTCTTTTTAAAAGTTGAGACTCTAAGAATTAAAGGTATTGAATTCAAATCTCTCTACCCTTTCCTGTTTTTTAAGTATCATTCCTCCTTTATTGGAAAAAAAAAGAAAACAATTATCTCTTTTTGAAGTATTAATAGTGCCCTTCAAATCTTCCTTTTGTTTTTGTAATGAAACAGCAAGCCTATAGTGAAGACAATTGAAGAAGCTGCCGGTCCTGCCCTTCAAATTGTGACATATGACATCTACATATATTTTGGTATAATATATTGTCAATGTGTATTTTTGGCCGTTAAATTAGGGTTAATTTCAATTTGTACCCTTCAACTATCCCTGCATTTTTACTTTAATTTTTAAGCTTCAAAATGGAATACTTTAGTCCCTACAAAGAGTTTATCGCACTTAAGTAAAATCATTGATGGAAGTGGGGCAAATTTTTAACTTTATGGATTGAATTGGGACAAATTTTATTTTTTGAGGATTAAAGTGATATAGATTTTATACTTTATGAATTAAAGTGGGATAGAATTTCAAACTTTAGGGACTAAAATATCTAATTTTAAAGTTTAGAAATTCAAGTATAGTTGAAGGCTGTAAAGTCGAATTAACCCTTAAAATTACTTTGTGACATAGGAACATTCACAAGTATCAGTATTCTCTTCAAATTAAACTTTTTCAAAATTTTAGTTGGCATTCCAAATAAAACAATCCAAGCCATTGGAGGTCTGGTATGACCTGGAACTCTGAAATCTGTTTTCTGTCCTTTTAGTACAACAAGGTCTGAAAGATTTCATGTAAAGATATAAATGGCCTTCAAACAAGAACTAATGACTTTCTTTAGATAAATTTCATGCATTTTTTATGAGATTTGGTCGCTTTTTATTGGCTAGAGAATCTGATTATCATGATAATCAGTAGTAAAAACACAACTATAAACTACCTGCAGAGTTTTCTGTCCCTGATGTGTTTAGGTATCTCTCCTTATATTCAGCATTACTTTTGTACCCCTTGTTGCAAAATGAAGTATGATATAGCATTAGATTAGAAAATATCTTTTAAGAAGTTAATCTGAAGAAAAAATGGGGAAAATGAATTGTCAATGTCATCACGGGCTCCATATTGCTTACCTCTGGAAATGGAGATACTTTGCCATCTAAGCACTCATCCTCCTGAAATTGATACAAAATCAATTGTAATCACTCATCCCCCTCCCCCCCCCTCCCTCCAAATACCGCTTAAATTTTATAAAATTCTCTATTCTATATTGTCCTGTAAACAATTTCAAAATAATTTTGGATGTACTTAAAATTAGTTAAGAGGTTATTTCGAGAATAAATTCTTTCGAAGTTTCTAAACTCAAAGAGAAAGAAAGAGTGTCTTTGGATAGAGTATTATTTGAAATATTATTTAGAATAATTACTGTAGCACTTTTTGAACTTAAATATTATTTGAAAGATTTTCACTTCAAATTTTAATCAGAATATGAACTTGAAAGCAAATTAAACTTAGAAAAAGAAAAGGTACATGTAACATAGATATCCATTGACTTTAACTACACCATAACTCTATCCATGTGGTGGCAGAGATTGATACTTAACCCATGGCCTTGATTCTTTACTGCTAATATTGCTTCTATTTGGAAGTTACTGTAACTTATCCTACGGTCTAACATAAACAAATATTCATAGGAGAAAAGACAAAGTCTAGATGTCAATGTAGTACATCGGTAAAATCAGCTCTTTAAGAGAAAATTGCGGAACAAAAACCATTAAAACAAAATGGGCAAAAACTTTGCACATTTAACTACATGTTTATTAGGTTGCTAAGTGATCAAGGAATAGCTGTTAATCCTCTTCATTGCTAGGTCTAGAGTTCGAATTATGAGTCTAACAATAGTAATAGGAGAGGTAAAAAAAGACAAAAATTAATTACATAACAATTAGTTTCTGAAAGGAAAACTAATACCATGAATTATTGCTTGGAAGAAAAAAGAAAATTTTGTCTGATAATTGTTGTAAAGGAAGTCTATTATGTTTCCATGCATTCGCTAGAGGTAATAGACATACGATATGACTAGTGGGAAAGGTAAATCCGGTATTGCACAGACTATTTTTTGTATATTTTTTTTTTGGGTACTTGGTGTTGCACAGACTAAAAGAAAAAGAGATGGAACTTATTAGAAGTAATCATGGTTTAGTGTTTCCTCCTTGGTACATTTGTTATAAGAAATATTTAATGAGGAAGAAACGTGAGAGTAGTCTATAAAACACATAAAAAGTAACTCGAATGCCACTTTAGTGATGGTAATAATAATGCCTTTGGATTTCTATATAAAATGAGGCAGTTAATTAAGTAGCAAAATTCGAATGCTTTCAAGACTGAACATCTATACTCCAGGCTTATTCCTTTTTTTTTTTTTCAGTTTGTCACCAGAAAAAAATTCTTTTTAAATAAAAACACGTATCTAAAATGGGTAGGTATAGTCCAAATAACCAGATGCACAAATTGTGAAATTAAATGTGCATTGAAAAAAAAAATAGAAACAAATCGTGTACTTCTTTTTGGAATAGAATCAGATGGGAAATAGGTATGCTTCTTCATTGTATATAAGCGAAATTAATAAAAGAAAGGTATTTCTCTGATGGGTGCCCAATATGCACTTGTTAACACGCCTAAAATTCATCTAACCTATCATGTGTATGCACATAATAGTAATTATAATCCTCCCTTAGATTTATATACTTTCCTATTTAATCTTACATACCCTCTCTTGTATTTATTTAATTTCTCCAATTAATCTTACATTTTTTAAAATATTACATCTGAAATATATCTTAACGTGTTCAATAGGCACTCGTTAGTCAGACCTTAAAAGAAAATAGATTGTCTCTTTCGCATGGAATTTTGCTGTAGCTTTGTATAATGCAAATTTAAATACTTATATGGAGGAAAATATACATAGTCATACCCTGTTTGGCTTGGATTGGATTTTTTGGCTTTACAATATCTTAAAAACTGCAGAGAATCACCATTTTTTGATTCTAAATCTTGTTAATTAAATTCAATGATCAAGTACTAATTAATATTTCAGATGTGTCACCACTTAAAGAATCAAAGAAGAGGCAAATATGTGGATAGAGATGACTATACAATAGTTGGTGAGGTGATAGGGAACCATTCCCAACATAATAAAATTTTTTTGCTTCTCTTCTGTTGAAATAAACTTTTTAGCTTTTCTGTTCTGGTTATTGAAACTTTCCTAGGTTAACAATTGAAAATTCTAGCCTATAAAAGTGTATTTTTCTGCCAATTCAAGTTCCATTATAACTTAAAAACATGGCTAGGAGTTGTTCAAAAGACTTGTGCAATGAAAGCTGGCTAAATTTCTTGCGTCAAAAAGACTCTGGATCGCCCACTACACAAGTTTGAGTTGAAGATTGACTACAGGTCAAACCCATAGTCATCTAGGATTAATTGATTGAATGTTGAACGACAATGTATTGATTAGTATCGGAGTATCAGTGGTGTACTGTTTAGTTTACTTAAATTTTGATTTTTTTTTTTAAAGAATTTCAAATAAGTTATATTTCAATATGATTGATTAAAGGGCTTGCTGAGTGTTAGGCTTAATGATAAAGCCTTAAACCCAATAAAAAACAAATGAAGTATCAAAAGCTAAATACCAAAAAATTGGAAGAAAGTGCCTACAAAAGAATTTAAAGATGGCAGCAAAAGGAACCATTTAAATGATGTTTTAAGGTTAAAACCATAAAATCCTGTAATGATGTAAAACATGTAGATTACTTTTTACTCACTTTTTTTATTAATGAAAATAAATAGAACTAGGAGCGAATATAGGCCTGACTTCTAGCACCAGGAATAACTTAAAAAATAAATAAGGAGTACTAGTCCCTTACAAATATTAATCTCACACATGGGAAACTTAAATAATAGACCTAGTCTTAATCTGGCCATTATCATAGGAAAACATATGAAATCCTTGAAGGGAAAAAGTAGCTAAAGAGTCTGCAGCTGAATTTGCTTCACACGATAAACATGGTGTACCGAAGCAATGTAACTGCTGTAGAAGAGCTCGAATCCTTGCCAAGACAGAGCACAAAGGCCGGCCGGAGGAGACATGAGGTTGCAACAAATGAACCAAAATTTGGGTGTCCACTTCAGCCTGCAATCGGAGAAATCCCTTTTCCAAACAAATTTCAAGACCAAAGCAAAACGCCTGTTCATCTTTAAGAACAAATCGCTATTAAGAGTAACAACAAGAAGTTATGTGCTAACTCCCATTCCAGTTGAAGTTTTTCAACTACCTCGGTCCAGATAAAGCTGAAGGCAACAGCTGACTAGCAATATTATCAGCTTCAATTACTAGATGACCAGCTGCTCTTGTTTCAACTACGGATGGCTTTGTGAAATCATAATCCAGATTGGTTTCAGGTGCTACCAAACCATCCAGTACCTTAACAAGCAATGACATTGAAGGCCTCTTGGTGAAATCGCTCTGCAGACACCATGCAGCAATCTCCATCATCTCCACAGCTTCTTGAACGTGGATTAGCATGTCCAAATTATTCTTGTCGACCATGTCTTGAAGTCTTTCTTCTTCTGCTTTCCTCTTGAAAATACTAAGCAAATGCTTGTCTTCCTCGATCTTAGACCAATCCACATTCTTCCGCCCACAAATGATTTCCAGCATCACGATGCCAAAGCTATAAACATCCACTTTTTCCGTGATCACTGAGCTCAACCATTCAGGAGCCAAATATCCTGGTGTTCCTCTCATCCTTGTATTAACTCTACTCTGATCCTTTTCGACTAGCTTTGACAATCCAAAATCAGCAACTTTTGCATTGAAATTTTGATCTAAAAGGATGTTTTGCGGTTTTATGTCAAAATGAATTATTTTGTGACTGCAGTCTTCATGGAGATAAGCCAATCCCTTAGCAATGTCTGTGATGATTCTTCTCCTTGCATTCCATGGAAGAGATTGGCTGTTCTTTCCACCACAGATCCATTTATCCAAAGATCCGTTAGCCATGTATTCATAAACCAAAAGCCGGTGCAATTTATGAAAACAAAAACCAATGAGTTTTACCAAGTTGACATGGTGGATGCTACCAATTATCTGCACTTCCGCTAAAAATGAGTCCTTCACTTGACCCGAACCATCAAGACACTTGACTGCTATCTTCGTGCCATCACTTAGAACTCCTTCATAAACTGAACCAAATCCTCCTTGCCCAAGTTTTTTGCTAAAATCTTCTGTCATTGATTTCAACTTCTCATAGGAGTATCTGGTAGGCATTCCTGGTAACTGGTTCAGAAAATGCCCCTCAGTTTCTTCGGAATCCTCTAATATTCTCCTTAAAAGAATCAGGCAATAGCAGATTAAACTTACTACACAAGCTAAAACCGCAAATGTACATCCCAGTATGGTTTGTTTAATATCCGACGACGACGACGACGACGACGACGATGACGACGACGACGACGACGACGATGACGACGACGACGACGACGACGACGAGTGGACGTAAACATCTTGCACCTTAACAAGGACAGTTGTATTATAAGGAGGTCTTATATTATCCTCATTGTTAATAATAGAGAAAACTTCATTTAGCAATAAGCAATTGCCGTTGCTTTCTAGAACACTATCCCTTTGATCTGTATAATAAAAGAGAGCTGCTTTGCATGAACAGTTGCTTAGACACTTACTTTTGCAGTCCTCCATTCCCATATTTGCTTTGTCTAAGCTTGAATCAACTGCAAAGTAAGATGTATTTGTTAGCTCCAGAAGAGTATGATCACGGGAGTCATCACAGAAAATTGGAGTGACCCGTGAGCATCCAAGATTGGGTTGTCTGAAATTTATTTGGCTGAAATAGCTTTTCTCTTGGTCATTGGTTGTTTCAATACAACCACATTGACCCTTTGAACAGACACCATAGTTGCCACAGACCATTGGGTATCCACAATCACCAACATATGGGTCCAAAAGATCAATGACTTCCACAAATCTCATATCTCTCCACTGATATACCTTTAAATGCCCATCAGGCTCAAACTTTATGAATTGAGCTCCTGATGCAGGAGGAATTGTCAGGTCGTTTAAGCTTCCATTTCGGAACTCATAAAAAGGATAGCTGTTCGTGCCAGACACATAGTATCTTTGTGGCGGATCAGACTCTATATAAGCTGATAAACCATTAGAGCCAACAGCAAGAGAAAGCCGACCTTGACTCCAATTGGTTGCTGAATCGCTAGCTCTCAGCTTCTGCCCAGGACCCAACTTCTGTCCCAGAAGTAACGAGTCGGTGGGATGATCAAAAGACTCCCAAATGGATTCATTCTTGGGGCCAAATAGCACAAGGTTTCCCATTTTTGTCAACTTCAATCCCGAAACCAGCTTTCCTCTTGTATGGCTGGACCATATTAAGGTGCCATCAGAATTTGCCAAGACCAGATCTCCATCTTGCCTAAGTTGCAATGTTGCATTACTGTGAACTGGATTATTCCTGTTAGCAGACCAGACTAATTCTGGGGACTGCAGATATTCATCATTACTCCGCCTACTTTGAGAAATGAGGACTCCAAAGACGCATTGATTACCTTCCATGTTACAGTAGAAGCCGCACACATACCTTGGTCCATCACTTCCTCTCAGTAGGATGGGTATCACTATATTACCACCTGTGCTATTGATCATCAGGGACTCAGAGGCCTGGTTGATCCAGGAAGCAGGAAGATAGGCAGTTGAATTATAATTTTCTTTTTGGGCTGTCAAAGATGACATGGAAGACAGAAGCAGACTAGAAAGAAAAATGGCATAAAGTAATCTCTGCTTTACATCCATATTTTGGCTTAGAGAGTTTGTTCTGGTTTTATAAACTTGCAAAAAGATAATATGGAAATAGGTTTGTCTTGGCTTAGAATAGAAATTGAGCCAAGTTAGGATAGACATTCTCTTTTTTCGTCATATATATATGGATTCTCCATTTGGCTGTGATCTGCCTTGATTTCCATTATTCGGATGGATGGACATTTGTTAGTATTTCCTTAGAACTTGCTAAGCTTGACTTTCTTTGGAGTTTACTTAGACTAAACAATGATAGAACATAATGTGAATGCAAAGTCGTGTGTTAACGTATGAATTGGGCATCTTTTAATTTCTCTGGAACACAGAAATTTCTTTGAAGTCCTTCACTCCTTTTCTCGTAGAAATTCACTGATATAAGGAGAGGAAAAAGAAAACGCGTTTGGAAAAAAAAATTCCATGATGGTGGCAGTCAAGTCAAACAACGATTTATCATAGAGGAGGTTCATTTTACGTTTCTCAAGTTGAGATCTCTCTCTACATATGTATCTATCTGTACTGGACTTTGAATTAATGCCTTTCCTCACATTCCTATAAGGACACTTGTTGGTTTGTGTCATTATAGCACTCCTATCATGATACTTATTACCAACTCAATAATATATACTCTAATTTTTTTTATTTTATCAGATATAAAAATAGTAATGTGCCTTTAGACTACCTAACATGACACTTGAGAAAATGTGAGATGTACAAAAAAAAAAAAAAAAGAAAGACACAAAACAGCATCGTTTGATTTTGGCAGAAGATTCATTTGCTTAAAATGCTCAAAATTTTCATTCTGTAGGCCAAAACACTTGGTCAAAACACTTGCTCAAAATTTTCATTTTCCGGCTCCACCATTTCCAGCCCCCCCTCCCCCTCTCTCTGTCTCTGTTGTCAGATTCCAACATAGTTGGTGGGAAAAATGGGTAGCAGCCAGGCAGCAGTTTCGTTCCGACGTAGTTGGTTTGGGTATCGGCGCCACCGTCCTCAACTCCTCCATCTACATTGTCGACGGAGGGCAGTGGGCTGTCCTCTTCGACCGGTTCCACGGTGTCATCGATGACACCATTGGAGAGGGTACTCACTTCCTCATCGCCTGGCTCCAGAAGCCCTTCATCTTTGACATCCGTACCCGTCCCCACATGATTCCGATTACGATTAGCCCCGCCTTTATCTTCATCATTAGGATCTTCCAAGCATTGGAGCCTGTGATTGGAGCTCCGATTTCCATAAAGCTTCAACCGTGGCTCCCTCAGGCAGCCAATAGCAGCATTAGCAACAAAACTCTCTCGAAGGAAACCCGGGTCATCATCATCATCTTCTTCGAATTCGGCTCAACAAATTTCTCCCATGACTTGAATAGTTTATCGAGAATCGTCTTCCAAGTCTGATCTTAGTTTGCTCTTTTGGCAAACTACCTGGTTCATTGGCTTACTTTTACTAATGGCAATCTCGTTTTTCGGTCTCGCCATTTTCCTTTTTCTTACCCTTGACTCCGATTTCACCTTTTCCCCCGTCTTTGTCGCTTCCGAAGGTGTCTAGGTAAACTGAAAGCCCACTTACTACTTCAAATTCGTGGTTTTTGCATTCCTGTAGTTGCACAGATATGCGGTGCATCTTTGTGTGTGTGCTTTTCCCCCTATTTGTTGAAACTGTATGCGGAAAGTTATTTTATAGTTATTTTTTGTTCAAAATTTTGACCAAGTTTGTGCTATTATAGGCATGTGATGGTTATAAATTCTAGCGTTTCAGAGGTTTCTAAGCTAAAAGAGGACAGGGAAAGAGGAAATGGAGTTGTTTGTGTAGAATTAGTAATAGCCTTCGACATGTTTGATGAAATGCCTCAATAATCTTTGTTAAAAATCTAGCTGGGTGTCAGTTAAAAATTGCAATTTGGGTTTTTTAAAGAGCTGATTTATGAATTAAATTTGATTTTTTTCCCTGTTTTATAGTTTGAGGTTTCTGTTGTGTGGCGAAAATAAAAAATGGTGTATGATGCTTTGAGTTCTAATACTTGTATAATGGGGCTTTGTGCTAAGTCATTCTTATTTTGTTCAGCATATGTGATTTTGGTAGATTACTTATGGGTCAGTGATCAAGTTGATGCATGAGAGAACAAAGTTTAGGCTGCATTCGCATGATGTACCATATGGCTCTGGTAGTGGGCAACAGTCCGTCACTGGTTTTTCCGACGTTGATGACTCAAACAGCTATTGGGTATGTTTCTTTTTCTAGTATCTATTTTTTTCTAGATCATCATAATTTTCTAAGGTTAGGTATGATTAAACTTGGCTTGCAGATTGTTAGACCTGTATCAGATACCAATGCCCAACAAGGGGATACAATCAAAGGTGGTACCATCATCAGGCTGCAACACATGAGGACCAAAAAATGGTTACATAGCCACTTGCTAAATGTAAGTCTTACTATGATGCCTATTGCTGTTATGCCGTATGCAATTAATCTTCTTATCAGTAAATAGCATGTAATGGGTAAAAACCACTATGCCTTATGAACTTATGTTGATAGTTACTAGGCCGCTCACAATCTATCTATCAGCTTCTAAAACCGTGATACTTCTCTTTCTTGTGACAGATTCATAACTGATTCTACAATAATGTACTTCCTTGGTTCCGGATAAGCATTCTGGTTTGTGTTTTCTTGCTAGTGCTCAACATTTGTGTAGATGACAGTAGATTGTTAGAAGAAAAATTTCTTTCTTGATAGGGTCCTTGAGACTTATTTGCATTAAAAACCATGAAAACATTATTGATTGTTCCATATATACTCCTTTATCTTTCCATTTCCTTGGTCCTGCAGTCTTGTGTTGTGAAAATCATGCTTATATCTTGTTCTTCCTCTGTTTTGCAGTAGCATTTGATAGAAGAACTTTCAGCCTACAAGATACAAGTGAGCTGTTGAGAGTCGATTTACTTTCTTGATATGTAATTCATGTCATGTAAATGAACGCTAGTTACGCTTTTAGCTCCTTCTCATTAGCTTACCATTTGTCAGGCATGTCTGGACATCTATACGGACTCCTTGTGGCCATTAACCTTACTAGTCATGTGCTCATCTGTTATAAATATGAATCATTCCTGTGAATCTTTTGATGTATGAAACATGATGACAAATCTCCTCTTGCTTATGGGAGTTGGCAATTTCAGTTCTCATAATCATGGTGCTGCTCAAGTTTGATGTTTCTAGATTTTTGCATCATAGCATATTTTTTTATATGCATTCTGTTCTTTGAGATAATTTTACAAATCCTTTGGGTTTCTGATTGACGGAATGTATAGCAGGGAGCACTACCTGCAGGTCGCTTCTATATCAAAAAAAAAAAAAAAAACTCCTGGCAATTAAAAGTGTCATCATAGAATTCGATAGCCTATGTTGTATTATAGCTATCCTGACACTTTCAATTATCAAGAAAAGGGATTTTTGTTGGCAGATGGGATGTTATAACAGCCTAGTTTTCCTGACACGTTTGAATATATGAGCCTATCCCTACATTGGAAAGGATAACACTCGTCTGAGGTGTGAGGAAAGGTAAAGTGTCAGATTCGATTATCTATACTGGCACCTTTAAATGCCGTTAAAGGTCATTTTTGTTTTAGTGAATAATAGTCGCACAATAGATTTGAATGACTTTGGTGTGCTTCAAACATGATTTTTTTCCTTCCAAATATTGTGAGTTTGAGTTAATTTTATTCAAATCTTAAATTGGAATGTAATTGCTTGGAAGCATTATGGAAATTTTTGTGTCAATGTTTTAGAAAACTGGAGAAGTCCTCAAGACCCATCTTATCAACATGAGGTCTCTGAATCCACTTTTAAATTCCATTTTCCTTATAAGGTTTGAAGCTTTCTCTTGAACAAAGAAAATAGAGATAAATAGTTAAAGAAAACTTTTTATTTAATCTTGAGAGCAAGGAATTTTTGGTGCAAAAAATGCAAATTTTCTTCTGAATGAATGGTAAGGTTGAGGTTTTGGTTTAATGGCTAAAGTCGAGATTTCAAAAATTAGAGATCTTGGGTTTTAGTCTCTCCCCATTTCTTAAATTTCACCCTTCCCCTGTTAGGAAAAAAAATAATGGTAAATTTCCTGAGAAACTAATTGTTGATTTATTTTTAGGAATATAATTTATTGAAGTAAATAAGCTTACTTTCTGCTATTTCTATAATTTGCAGACTATTTGTCTAACACCAAAATGGATGTATTAGGGGGACAATTGGGTTGGGCAATAAGGTGGGAAAAATTGTAAGTATTAGATTTTGGGTTCAAGACCTCCCACTTACAAAAAAAAAATCAAAATGGTTGTATTATTTTTGTGAGATATTCATTTTTATGAAATAAGATGGGTTTTCAAGATAAAAAATTAAAAATTGCGAAAATAACTTCTTCCAAATGGCTTTTAGAAATTGATAATTTTAAGAAATTAAGTCAAGTTACAATAAAAAGACAATTTCTTGGCCTAATAAAACTAATGTGAGGTTTCCAAACCAATGTCATGGAGCAAATTTTACTTTAAGTAATAGAAGGGTTATCAACCAATAAAACTAAACAAGAATCCAAAATAAGTTTAACCAGATAGTTTATAGCAATTGATAGTTTTAAAGAAATTAAGTCAAACTACAAGAAAAAAGAAATTTTCTTTGCCTGATAAATTAGCGTGAAAGCTTCCAACCAAATTGACTTTCATGCAGCAGATATATTTTTTGAATAAGAAGGGTTTTTAACATCAAAAACTAAATGAGAATGCAAAAGTAAGTTTGACCAGTTAGATTTTAGAAATTGATATATTTAATAAATTAAGCCCAACTGCACAAAAAGCAAATTTCTTGGATTATGCTAATTATCTAAATTTGACATAGCTTAACAACTAGGTACGATATATTTTCTTGCTTGAGAGCAAGGATATTTTCTTGTATAAGTGGAATGATTGTGACATTACTTGCCAATTTTATACTTTGATGCTTCTATCTATACACGTTGACATTACATAGGGAAAAATTTTTTTGTATCCATCCAATAAATTTCATATTTTCAATCATGATTAGATAGATATGGTTCAAAAAAAAATCATTCTTAGCCTTATCAATCATAATTACAAGGAATTGCATCACATGTGTTTCATTGTTGATCAACTCTTGTTTTGATGATACTTTTATAAATAAAATCCTTAGTACTTTTCATAAAAATTTCAAAATAGGAGGAACTATAAAAAGAATCAGCCAAAAGTGCTTTGTATACTACAATCTTACTTTGATGATGATCTTTACATGAATTTCTTCGTACCTATTTGAACATATGTCTTTGAAGAGAAGAAATACTATGAACTTGATTTATTCCTGAGGAATTATCATCTATATTAGTATTCTTTATCTAGTTATTGTTTCTGATAAAGAGAATTGGTTGGATGTTAACTAACTCTTATCTAGTTAGTTTCCTATTCTTTGTGAAATTCCTGATTTGAAAGAATTCTTCCTAAATTTCTGGACTGGAATACCAGTCTCTCTACTATACGTACCTCTTTGTTATTCATCTCAAAATAATGGGAATATTTTCTTTCTCTCTCAAAGTTTCACATGGTATCAGAGCTTTCACTCCGATCCGTTTCTGATAACCTAATTATTTGAAATTCAATCCTCATTCTCATTTTGATTTAGATAACTTCAAATCTTCTACCCTTCAAGTCTCTCTTCTAGCAATTCTTCAATCTGTTCCTTCTTGATCCCTCTGAATCAAATCATGACAAAATTTGGAGTAGCGTTTCAAACCTCCACTTCCGAGGTCAATTCTAAATTAGAAGGGGAATCTACAATGACAATAGCCACTCATAGTAACCCAAAATCTGGATCAATTCTGATCACAAGTCTCAAGTTAAATGGACAAAATTATCTTTAATGGTATCAATCCGTGCTGATGTTTATTTCCGGAAAAGGTAAAGATGAATATCTCACTGGTGAGATTGAAATCCCAGAGAAAGGATGCGAGAACCCAAAAATTTTCTTAATTTCTAGGCATTATTTTATTTCTTTGCACACATTTTCGATATTTTCTTTATTATATTAATTTTCTAGATATTTTTATAAGTAAATATAGTTTTAAAATAATTTTTCTAGTATAAGTTAGTTTATGTGACGTTAGAAGTACTTATGGGACGTGGGACCCGCTAGTGCGTTAAGTGCGATAAATTTTGTCGTTTAGGTCAAGTTTTGTATTAATAGATATTATTTTACCAGGTATTAGGAGATGATTAGAGGTTAGTTAGGTATTTACCATTGGTAAGCAAGAGGACAGGAATAACCCTTAATGATGCCACGTGTCGCATTACTATTCGAAGTTGGACTTTGACCACCTTTCTTTACCTTTACTAAAACATCAATTTTGACCAAGCTTTTTTCATTTTTATCCCCTCTTGGCCAAACCCTTTGAGAGAAGAAAAGAGAGAAGACTTCATCTTGTAACTTCAATTTCTTGTCCATATCTTGAGTTTCAACCGATTAATTTGCAAATTCCTCATAAAAGTTACTTGCTAAGGAGGGTTAGAGGTATTGGTGGAGTTTGTGACAGCCCCACTTCACCCTAAAGCGAACCAAAGGGTTCGGCGGACCGCCTGCCCAGCTCTCGCCGGGACTCACTCACTCACTACAGTCCTCAAACAAATTACAATATAAATCTCAAATATTACATCAAATGTTCTACAAATTTACATATCATAAGTGAAGCGAATACTTCTCAATTGCACTACAAACTAAAACCTCAAGAGATAAAAACAATACTAATTTCCAAAATAAGACAAAGGTCCTCAGTTCTCACATAATTACAATTACAATCTCAATCTCAAATATTACACAAGATAAATCTAAAACTCCAACGGTACAGGAGATCATCCAACCATTCACACGGAGAACTTTAATACAAATGCTTCCTTTGCCTCAAGCCCTATGGAGGGGAATAAAATATTTTTGGGGTGAGTTAGGAGTTCAGCGAGTAACTAGTAAAATCAGTAATCAAACAAGTTTCACAATAGTTCATTTCAATGATGTCATGAATTAGTAATCAAATGTACGTTTATTGCTCTTGTGAGCCAGTGAAATCCTTGTACTTAAACATCCAACGCTCAAATAGATCCAGTAACAGTGAAACAGGAATAGGGAGCCATTTGTGCTCCAAATAAATAGTAAACAGTGGTGGAGACATTGGTTCTAAGCACAAGACTTCCCAAGAACTCATTAAAGCCAAATCATGTCATGAACTCACATGCAAGCACACATGATATGCAATCGAGTAAATAATGCAAGAAACAGTTCATAAGTAGTTTTGGAAATAGTTTGGGGTCACTTACCAACCACGGCTCATGAACTTCATCCATTATAGACAATTTCGTGGATCAAACTCAAGCCCTTCAACTCAAACTCAAAGCAATCAAATGCTTTCAAAGAGCGGACAACATTTCCCCTTAATTTTTTTTATTTTTCCAACCTACAAACAATCACCAAATCCATAACCATTAACCACAATTACACATATACATCATAGGCTATTAAACACTCTTAATAAGGGTCATAATACCCCCTTCAATCTTAACCAATTAAGAGCTCAATAACCAACCATAAGAAAGTCCAAATTAAACCCTAAAACTGGAATTTCCGTACAAACTAGAAATTTTCCGCAAACAATCATATCCAACGTATACAAGCTCCATTTTACACCACAACAAGCAATCATTCCATGACCAACGAACCATAATCATATAAAATTAGAAAATTCCCCAATAAATCAGAAATTGGTCCAACTTTACTTAAAATCATGAAATCATCCACAAAATAGCATATCTAACCTTTACAAACCACCAATTAACCATTATTAAAGCAAGAGAGAACTTTCTTATCCAACTTACCTCAAAACTCAAGAAAGCTAGAAACTTGGAGGTTCCCTTTCAAAAATCACTCCACCAAAAGCTTTACCCTCCTAAGTGCACACTTGTATGGAGTATTTTCCAAAACCATCAGTGAAATCTCAAGATTTAAGCAAGAAATGGAAGAATGAAGTTAGAGTTTTCTTTCTCTCTTTTTCCCCTCATGAAGCTCGGCTAAGCTAAGGAAAGAAATGAAGATATTTTAGCCAAAAAGCAAGATAAGAATGAAGAAAATAGCCAATCAAACCTGGCTGCCGCCTGTGCCACGTCACAATCCGGCCAGAATCTGGTCGGATTTCCGGCCGGATTCCTGGCCGGATTCAAGGCAGTGAAGATTCTATTTTTTTTTTTAAACAAGCCAACCAATTCGGCCAGAAACTGGCCGGATATGCGGCCGGATTCTGCAAAAATTCTGGTCACTAGAAAATTTTCCCTTTTCTTTTCTTTTGGGCATCACAGAGCTGTTTTGGAAGAGGAAACCCTAAGCTACTATCTTTCTTGAGGTTTCAAGGTACTTTGCTTAGAAACTCCTTCTTGGTTTGTAATAATGGTAAATTAGTGACTTGTAGTGGCTAAATAGGTTGTTTTATGGAAGATTTCATGGTTTAAAGTAGAGTTTTGATAAATTTCAGATTTATTGGTGATTTTTCTGTTCTTATATGATGATTAATGGTTGACTATGGAATGATAACTTTATATTGTGTAAAATGGAGCTTTTGTGTGTTGGTTGTGGTTGCTTGCGGAAAATTTCAGTTTGTGCGGAAAATTTCAGTTTTAGGGCTTCTAATTAGGGATTTACTGTGGTTGGTTGTAGAGCTCTTGATTGGCTAAGATTGAAGGTTATTGTAACCCTAATAAGGTGTGTGAATAGTCTATAAATTATAGGTGTACTCGTGGTTGTTTTGGATGAATGTTTGTTTGTAGGATGGACAAATCTGAAATTTAAGGGGAAATGCTGTCTAAATGTTGAGGATATTGGGTTCCTTTGAGTTTAGGTTGAGGTTGGGTAGAAATGAAAGATTTTGGGCTTGTTTTTGCTTCTAGCACTAATGTTATTTGTTTCACTTCCAAGCTATATTTGGTCTTGCATTAGTAGTTCATTGAAGAGGTATACGACTTATGTCGAGTCTCAATTGTTGTTTTCTTGATTATTATAGGACGTGCCGGTGATCCAAGGCATACGTTGGACGGAAATTTGTGAACTTGCTTTGTTTGAATTGGTGAGTGTACAATCGCATGATTAATGCTTAATTGGTTATTTGTACTTGAATCTTTGGACTGAATGACTATGAACTCTGTTTATACTGTATGAGATGAGAGTGTACTTTATCACTCTCATTTTCTTATCCGTGTGACTGTTTACTGTATAACGGTGAATCCGTACTTGTGCATGGTTTGATGTCGTTTGGAGACTTGTATCCAACGACTTTACTGTGATCTCTGAGCTCAAACCTCATTGGTAGTTAATCCAGTCGAGCCAGCAAGGGCCTGATTGATTAGATAACGAACCATGGGTTTACTGTTTGTCGAGTGGAGTGTTATCTCCTCGACCTTGTGGTATTCTCGAGTATTACCCTACTATTACTGTGAGGTGTTCGGGCCCGGTAAGGGGTGTGTATGATTGACAGAATATGGTGTAAAGTGGAGTCTACGGTCGTGGTCACTTTCAAACGTTGACGGAGGGTCAACGGGTTTGGAACAAGTGGTGATAAGGGGAAATTGGTACTTGAGTACCATCTGTATCCTTTTACTCCATGTTAAATGTGGTGCTCCTTGGTATGGAATGAAGTCTATGTGATTGTTTAAAGTGTACTTTTGTGATTCCTGATTGCATGACCTATCGGTACCTCATTGAGCGAAAACTCACCCCCCCATTATTTTGTTTTTCTTACAGGATTACTACTATGGAAATCATGATTTTTGGAAGAGAGAAAGAGTCAAGCTAGTATAGATATTCTTTTATATAGCTCTTTTGTAGTTGGAAAACCCTAAGTGTATTTTGATCCAATGTTTCCTTTTGAATGTAAAGTGACCAATGTGTGTATATAAAAGTGTTTAATCATGTCTATATGGTATGTTTGGTTGGGTATTGTACATTCTCTAATGTTATATAAAGTTTACTTGTACTTGATTGGAATCGTTTCGTGCTCATGGAAGCATATATTCGACATACGATTGCATTATATGATTTGACTACTGTGTGTTCAACTTAATAGTCCTGGCCAGAGTTGGGCAGGCAGTCCGCTGACCCTTAGGGTACGCCCTAGGGGAAGGTGGGGCTGTCACAAAGGAGATCCAAAATTCAGGCAATAGAAGAGTGACAACAATATGATAATGTCATGGTTGATAAATTCCATGAACAATAATGTAGCTGAAAATTTTCTTCTCTATGGCATAGCAAAAGGAATCTGGGACACAGCAAAAGAGACATACTCAAGTTCTAAAAACACAGCAGAACTGTTCCAGATCGAGGCTATCTTGCATGATTTTCGCCAAGGGAGTCTTTCTGTCACACAGTATTTCAATATCTTAACACGACACTAGCAACAACTTGGTATGTTTGATACTCACGCATGGAAATGCACAGATGATGTAGCCAATTACAGGAAAATTGTGGAGTAGAAAAGAATATTCAAATTCCTATTGGAACTCAACAACGAGTTGGATGAAGTGAGAGGGACGTATTATGGGCATCAAACCACTACCAAGTATTAAAGTGTTTTCCGAGGTTCGACATGAAGAAAGCCGGAGAAAAATAGTGATGGGATCGCAAGATATAGCAGTGAACACTCCACTGCTTGATGGTTCTGCACTTGCAATCCGAAGAACCAACGACAATCGATAGCAATGAGGAAGGCTTGGTGTGAACATTGCCGTAAGTTAGGACACTTGATAGAGACTTGTTGGAAGATCCATGGAAGACTAGCTGATTGGAAGCCAAACAAGCCAAATCGTGATAAAGAAAGTCATGCCAACGTTGCTTTATCCGTTGAGAGAGAAACATCAAGTGAAACAAGTCGATTTAGCAAAGGACAAATAGAAATTCTGCAGAAAATGATCAGCCACAACCTCTTGCAATCTACTAGCCAACCTAGAGCAACTAGTATGATGGCACAATGAGGTAGTTCTTCTATTGCCCTTACAACTAGTAGAGACCATAATGATCCTAGATTGTTGATTCCGGTGCATCAGATTACATGACAGGAGATGCAACACTCCTATATGATTACAGTCCTCAAAAGGGTATCTCTTTCATTCGTATTGTAGATGGTTCCCTTTCCATGGTTTTGGGAATAGGATCTACATACTTAACAAAGGATATTGTTCTCTCTCCTATTCTTCATGTCCAAAATTTAGATTGTAACTTACTTTCAATTAGAAAGTTGAGCCAAGATCTTAAGTGTGTTGTTAAATTTTTCTCGTCCTTGTGTGAATTTTAGGAGATAGAATCAGGTAGGATGATTGGCAAGTCTGAGTTGGTTTCAGATCTCTACCTACTCAAAACTAATAACCCTCCAAGTAGACCAGCTGATTATTCAAGTCGCAAAATGTCCACTAGCATGTCAAAAAGTATGTCATTGTGTCATCTCTACTCCTCTATTTCCAATTCAAGTGTCAATAATGTGGATGAAGTTATGCTTTGGCACTTTTGCGTAGGCCATCTCAATTTTGTGTACCTAGAAAAGATGTTTCTTCAATTCTTCATCAATAAAAATTCGAGTTCTTTTCACTGTGAAAATTGTCAGTTTGTTAAGCATATTAGGACAAATTTTCCTCTAGGTCATCACTTACTTACCCTTCCTTTCACCATGATTCATTGTGATGTATGGAGTGTATCACGAACTAAAAGCCTCACTAGTGCTCGGTGGTTTGTGTCTTTCGTGGATGATCACACTCGTCTCACTTGGATATTTCTTATGAAAGAAAAATCTGAAGTTAGTCACATCTTTCAAAAGTTTCATATGATGGTTCTAAATCAATTCAATGCTCATATCCAAATTTTTAAAACTGACAATGCCAAAAAAATACTTCAAATCCCATCTTGAATCATATCGCTCACATTACGACATCATCCATACTAGCTCGTGTGTAGATACTCCTTAACAAAACGGAGTAGTAGAAAGGAAAAATCGCCATCTTCTTGAAGTAGCTAGAGCACTTCTATTCACAACTAATATGCCTAAATATTTCTGGGGTGAGGCAGTTTTTACTGCTACTTACCCAATAAATAGAATGCCCTCTAGAATCCACAAATTTCAAAACCCTCATCAAGTTCTCCTAAACACCTATCCTCACATCAAATTCATCTCCTCAGATGTTCTTCCAAGGGTCTTTGGGTGTTTGATTCCACCGTTCACAAAATAAAAAGAAAAGCCTTACACCACGATTTTGAATTAGAAGAGAGATTTCAAGAAATGGAGGATCTATTCACTCTATCAATAACCGAGCCAGATCTGGTGTATCATAAGGGATTTGCCTTTTCTATTGATTCCTATGGATTGGATCAAAAACAATTCTTGAATGAGATATTCAACTCCAGGGATGAATCGAAAAAGAAATCTTTATTGGTTCTACCTCTTATTTTTTATAAAGAGAATGAATCTTTTTCTCAAAGGATCAGAAAAAAATGGGTCCAGATCTCCTGCGGGATTTTTGTTCATAATCATTCCCCAAGCCGAACTAAATTAGATCCTAAGTCCATCAAATGTGTCTTCCTAGGTTATTCTTCCAACCAAAAGGGTTATAAATGCTACTCTTCTGTTACAAAAAGGATATACAATTCAATGGATGTCACTTTCTTTGAACATGAGCCTTACTAACCAAATCTAACATTCAGGGGGAAAATGTGAAGGAATCTCAATTTTGGGATGAACTTCTCATCAAAAAGCTAACCCAAATATAGAACATAGCTCAAACACAACCTACATCTCAGCCTCTAGTTTTTCTTCCTTCTAACTCAGGAACTACACCAAAAGCCCATTTTGAGCCATCACCATCTGATAGTCCAACCTCAAATCATAAGTCTAAGCAGCTTGACTCCTATCAGTTTCAGGTCTATACAAGGAGGAAAAAGAACACCAACGAGAATGAGAACCTCATACCTCTCGTGCATTGTTATGAATCCATCCTAAACTCTGATTCTTCTCAAGTTCACTCAGGTGAATCCGATCATTCTCATGAATTAATTATTCCAGCGATTGATGATGATAACGTCCCAATTGCTCTAAGGAAGGGTGTAAGATCATGTACCAAACATCTGATTGGAAATTTTGTGAGCAATGACTCTCTTTCTCCAACATATAAGGCATTTATTACTTCACTTGATAGTGTACACATTTCGAGGAATATTCATGAGGCTCTTAAACATCCAGGGTGGCGGAAAACTATTCATGAGGAGATCACAACATTTGAAAGGAATGGAACATGGGTGATTACAGATTTTTCTACTGGAAAAGGCTAGTAGGTTGCAAGTGGATCTTTACCGTCAAACACAAAGTAGATGGAAGTATCGAGAGGCTGAAAGCTCGCCTAGTTGCTAAGGGATTGACACGGTCATATGGTATTGACTATCTAGAAACCTTTGCTCCAATTGCTAAATTTAATACCATCCGAGTTCTTCTTTCACTTGCAACTAATTGTGATTGGTCATTACATCAACTGGACATTAAGAATGCATTAATGGCAATCTTGAAGAAGAAGTTTATATAGAAATGCCCCCTTGAATGGAAAATTCTTACACTAAAAACAAGGTATGTAGACTACAAAAGTTCCTCTATGGACTCAAACAGTCTTCACGTGCATGGTTTGACAGGTTTGCAAAGTTTGTGAAAAAAATGTGGGTATAAACAATGTCAATCAGATCATACCTTGTTTGTCAAGTTTTCAACTGAGAAGAAAATTGCTATTTTGATTGTCTAAATTGATGATATTATTCTTACTGGTGGTTTTGAGGAAGAATTACGAGTCCTAAAACAACATCTAGCACTGAAATTTGAGATTAAGAAGCTTGGTAATCTAAAATATTTTCTTGGTATGGAAGTAGCAAGGTCAAGAGAAGGTATTGCAGTGACTCAACAAAAATATATATTGGACTTGTTGGAGGAAATAGGGATGCTTGGTTGTAAACCAGTAGATGCACCCATGGATTTAAGCAAAAAGATAAGTGCAGAATCAAGAAGCATTCTCGTAGATAGGGGGAGATACCAGCGACTTGTTGGTAAGTTAATTTATCTCTCCCACACGCGTGCAGACATTAGATTTGCTGTCAGTTTAGTAAGTCAATTCATGAATAATTCCATAGAAGAACATATGGAGGTTGTGTATAGGATACTAAGATATCTTAAGTCAACACCTAGAAAGGGATTATTATTCAAAAAGAGTAACAAAAGGGAGACTAATATCTACACTAACGCTGATCAAGCAGGGAATCTACTGAATAGATGCTCAATTTCCGGTTATTGTTCATATGTCTTGGGATACCTTGTTATGTGGAGGAGAAAGAAACAATCAGTTGTCTCACAAAGTAATGCAGAATCCGAGTTCAGATCGTTAGCATTGGGAATTTGTGAAGATATCTGGATTCAAAGATTACTGAGTGAACTGAGGGTGATGGACAAACAACCAATCAGGTTATTTTGTGATAACCAAGTAGGAATCAACATTGCTAAAAATCCTGTTCCCAATGATAAGACAAAGCATGTTGCAATGGATCGTCATTTCATCCTAGAGAAGATTGAAAATGTGACTGTTCAAATTGTATACATCCCTACTCAACATCAAACTGCTGATATCCTCACCAAAGCAGTTCCAAGAAATAGATTTGAAGAGTTGAGTTGCAAGCTGGGCATGTACAATTTGTACAACCCACCTTGAGGGGGAGTGTGGAATTATCATCCATATATTAGTATTCTTTATCGAGTTATTGGATCTGATAAAGAGATTTGATTGGATGTTAACTAAATCTTATCTAGTTAGTTTCCTATTCTTTGTGAAATTCCTAATCTGAAGAATTCTTTGTAAATTTCTGGACTGGAATACCAATCTCTCTGCTATATGTACCTCTCTATTATTTATTTCAAAATAATGGGAATAATTTCTCTCTCTCAAAGTTTCACAATCCCTTTGCACTTACTTGAAATACATGCATATTTTGAAGGAATAATATTTGGTGAGAGATGATGTTGCCTTAAATAAGAGAGAGTTTTGATATTGGATATAATGTCTTGATTAAGAGGGAGCCCAATATTTTATTTTAGGGTTAATTACGTTTACCTCCCTTAAGGTATAGCCATGTTACCAAATAAACCTTGTGGTTTGACTAAATAACAGTCAACTCCTTTGATTGTTAAGAGGTTTATCAAATTTCTTTTGACATCTTTAGTCATTAAAGCGAACACTGATGTCAGCTGAAATAAATCATGATAATCCCAAAATATCCTTCTTCTCTATAGAGTTCTCTTCTTTTCTCTTCTTCATTTTTCCCCAATTCCCCAGTCCCCACATAGCATAGCATCGTTCTTCCACAAATTGCAGCACCAAACTTCATCCTTGCCCACCCTCCACAACCCCTTCCCAATCTCCTTAAGTCCATAACTTCGTCCTTACCTTTAATAACATCAACCAAAAATTAGCAAAGCAACTTCCTTCAAATTCTACCAATTAAAACTACACTGCAAAATCTCCTAACAAGCCGAATCTATACAAATTATGATTTCCTCTTGATTCTAGTGATGGTAGATTATATTCATACAAGAGAAGAGGTCCACCTTTGTGGTATTTGTTGAAAATAAAATTTCGTGAGAGAGGGTCATATTTTTTGTTTTTTTTTTAAAAAATAAATTAATGGCTAACCTGTGAGACTCCGAAATTTTACTTGTCTTTATAACTCTTATGTGAACTTACTTATCTTAGATTCTTGGTTGTTTTAATGGTTGAATTTGAGTTAAGGAAGTGAATTTTGTTAAGAAAAGTTTCATAATCTCAAGTTGTTAGAAAATCTAGAAATTTTCGCAGGAGGCTCTGCGCAACTTTGAGAAATTGGCTATAATTTTGTATAGGAAAGTCGGAATTAAGTTCCATTTGTTGCGTTTGAAACTAGACTCAGAGGGCTTCCTACGATGTAAAATTCAGAGTTTGATTCAATGTCTATAAATTTTAGGAAATTGGCAAAGTTGACTGAAAATTCTGCCCTGTACAAGTAAACATAGGAATGTAATAGTAGCTTATGGCTCAATTTAGACCAACTTATGAACTAAATCTCTTTGAGGTGTCTTCTAAAGATTCTTAGTATTTGAAATCTAGTTTTTAACAAGCAAGTTGTATAAATTTTTGATATTTATAACTCAAGTTATGATTTTTCTAAAGGAAAGGCATAAGTTAGGGTTTTTGTGCATACTAGGGTTTTGGTATGTGTTTTTGTGTGCATTTTGGTAGTGTGATTGTGAGGACTTGTAAAATCCCTCATATTTTCTCAAAAATTCTCTTTTATTTGGAATCCATTATTTTACAATCGCTTTACTACTCATTCACTTTCTCAATAGTTACAATTAATTATAGAACCAAGAGTTTTCCCTTTACTTTCATCGTTAAGGTAAACTAGGGTTTTTACGTCTTTTGGTAGTGTGATTGTGACGGCCCCACCTCTCCCTAGGGCATACCCCAGGGTTCGGCGGGTTGCCTGCCCAACTCTCGCCGGGACTCAGTCATTCACTACAGTCCTCAATTAAAATCGGAATAAATCACAAGAATAAATAGGGCAGCGATCCAAACTTAAAGCGGAACTTATATATACATTGCCATCCCAAAAGGGAGTATAAAGAAGGGAGTATAGAGACCGAATATACAAAGGTTCTCAATTCCTTCATACGTCCAGACCGTGCCAAGCACTAGGGCGAGAACCATTACAAAAAAATAAATAAATAAAAGAACTAGACTAGGCTAGTCTATGCTCTCATCCTACTCGTCGTCCCCTGTTAAGGAAAACAAAACTAAAGGGGTGAGCTAAAAGCTCAGTGAGGTTCCGAACACATAATCAAATAATCATTTCAATACATGAAACATGGAGTATCAATAATTCAAGAAACATTTACAATGGAAAGCGATAGTAACACATTCATTAAAAGGATACGGCTCACAAGGAGCAATTTGTTCGTTCGTTCGTTCCCCTGACATTTCCCCTTATTTCTCCAATTATTTGAAAATTTCTTTTTTGAGAAGTAAAACCCTCGTGCCTTCGTTCGTTCATTCATCCCTTTCCGGACGTTGACCGGACTCCACCCATCCGGACGTTAGCCGGACTCCACCCATCCGGACATGGCCGGACTACAAGATAATACTCGAGTATACCAAATTCGCCCAGATCACCATATCGCCCGACCAAGTCCGCTTCTGGCTCGAGTCGATCGGTAACAAGGGCAAGGGCCCAGTTCAGCCAAAAAGACTTACATTCATGCGCAACTAGTATTTCAACATTCAATCACCGAAAATTTCATATTTATTTAGGTCGAGTGCGATAAAGTACACACTCGCCTAGAAAATTCGTTTTGAAAATCATTGAAAACACTTAACACATCATCAAACAACAACAACAAGTCATGGAGAATATAACAAACAAGAAACATTCACCTATGTACGCAAAACAACGGGTAAAATATCCTTCCGGATATTATCTTCAGTCACCGAGAAAACCTAAATTAAACGAGAAGGAATATTACAGATCATCTAGCACAACAATTAGGTGCAATCAAAGAAACTCGACAATTATTGAGTAGAACGTACAAAAGACTTTAAAGTGAAACGAGGACATTTGGATCCGTGGAAAAAAATAACTAGAGTTTCATAGACCAAACGTAAGTATACCAGTTCAAATAGAAACTTAGTCCTCGAGTGAAAATTTGGGTAGCATGCCCTTTGTATTTTTCCTATTTTCCAGCCATTTATGGCTTCATTATTTTTCTCAAACAACCCCAAGGTTATCCATAACACAATTTCATTTCAATAGCCATTCCATAGGCTCAAGACAATATAAGAACAAAAATTAAGATAATATCAAGTGCGGAAATGAAGTTACAAAAGACAGATTCGACGGGTTTTTACGGAATGGGCACATCCGAGGCTACGCTTATCGGATTGAGGTGTAACTTATACCATTTCGAAGCTAAGACATAGGGCTCCAATGTTTGTGAAGATCACTTAGTCCAATTTCCAGTGTAACCTAATCAAATTCCCAATTCACATAACCTAATTCCAACTAATCGGCTATTTAACTGTACTGCATTCAAATGGCCATATCTCAGTCTACCAAGGTCCGTTTAAGGTGTTCTTGGTGGCGTTGAAAAGCTAAGACAGAGTACTAAAACTTTCATGTTTTGAAAATCGGCTAAATCTGAACAGATCATAGTGAATAAACATGATAAATTGGATGAACTGACTAAAACGGAACACTGGAAACATCCTAAAATAGTGAGGGTATTTTAGTCTTTTCACACGATACGTTGCTCCGATTGAGCTGAAATTTTGTAGGAAACTATAAAATACCATTCTATATAACTTTCATATTTTAACCTAAGGCTAATTCGGCCTCTAACTATGAGAAACAGTGCCGGGTAGAACTGAAAATTCAAGTTCCTGAAATCTGGAATTCTTGCAATCAAATGCTAATTTCCTTATTTTTGGCTTGCTTCACTACCTTAACTTCCCATATCAAATTATAAACATAAAAGTCCCAAATTTTAAGCACTAGAAGAGTCATAGGAAAGCTATAAAAATTCCAATAAAATGGAAAAATCATGATCCAAGCCTCTATTTCACCACATACATCAATAATTCAACCATATGTGACATATTTAGCAACTAATCACGAATTTAATCGGAGAATCAAGGTTCTAGCATGTATACCTTTCCAAGGAGACTAGAAACAAGTGTTCAAGGCCTTTGTTCCTCAAGAAAATTACACCGGTAGGTAGCCTTTGTACTAGATAACAACTTAATCGGAGTAGATTTGCGCGAATAGAAGAAACTTTTCAAGATTTGGAGAAGAAATGAAGAAGAATAAGATGAACTCTCTTTGTCTCTCTCTCTCTCTCTCTCTCTTGTCTCGGCCAAGAAGAAGAAAAAATGAAGAAGAATGAGCTAAGTTTGTAAGATAAGAAGGTAAGAAGATTAAGTTTAGTCAAAGCCACAAGTTGCCGACACTTGGCACCACCACAACCATCCAAATTTTCTCTCTCTCCCTTGCATTTTTGGCCACAAATTTCGGTCAAAGGCAGCTGAAAATAAGGAGATATTTTGCTCAAATATCAATGAGCTCATGTGGTAAAAAAGTGGTGGTCCAGTGGTGCGTTCAATCGGTAGTGCGCGGTACACGTCGGTTCGCACCGTTTTTCCTCAAATCACACGTACTAGGGTTTTTTCTTCCCAATCACTAACTTTTTATCATTGTTCCTAATCACATATTAATTCTCACCTAAAAGTCACTCTTAATCACCAAATTTGATCCTTATTCCGTACCGAAAAATCATCCGGCGAAAAATCGCGAAAACCCTAATTTGCTCCAATCTTGAAAACGAAGAGTGAAACCCTACTTTCTAGGTTCATTTGCACTTATTGTGAAATGATTGGGTAGTAGGGCTATAATAAATGAATAATTTCTAAATAAAAAGGCATTTTTGAGAAAAAAAAAATATATAAGAAATTTGCGAGTCCTCACAGTGATTAATTGGTGTGGAGTGTGTACTAAATTTCATGGTTAAGAGTGAGTTTTAGATCATAAAAAGTGTGTGATTAGAAGTGATAATAATAAGTGAGTGAACCATAAGTAAAAATACAAGTACGCGCGAGTTAAGGAAAAACGGCTTGAACCGACGTGCACCGTTTACTACCGATTGGATGCACCACTTGAATACTACTTTATTACCTTCATTTCCTTGTTATTAATTGAGAAAAATCAGCCCTAAAATGTCTCTTAAAGGAGCCAAAATTTTGGACTGAAGAAAAGGGAGAAAAGAAAAAAAAATAAGAAGCCATCTTGAGTTGACACTTGTTGGCAATCCATGGAACTTTGACCAAATGATTTTCCTTCCTTCTTATCTTTCTTCTTGGCTCATTTTTCTTCATTTTCCTTCATGTTGGCTGAAATTCTTGGTGAGAAAAACAAGAGAGGAGAAACCTTCCATGTCCACCTTGATCTTGCTTGTTTGAGTTGGAACCAAAAATCTAAACCAATTAAACTTCTTTTTTGGTGGTTGGAAAGCTTTGTGTGGTAAAAGTTTTGGAAGAAATGGGTGTGGATTTCTCTTGCAAGTATCTTGGTGAGGTATTATGGCTGTCTTTTCTATTTCTCTCCCTTAATCTTGTTTAAGTTTGGCTAGCAACTCATACTCTTGCCTAAGGATGGTTATTTAAATAGTTTTGATGGATGTGGTGGATTTTTGAGTTAGGGATTAAGTTGTTCAGTTGTATTTCTTGTTGTTTATATAGCATATGATGTTTATAACTTGGATAGGGAGTTGGGATAGTGGTTCAAGACATAAATGAGAATTTTAAACCTTGAATTCATCAAATTTCCAGCTTTAAGATTGAAACTGTCCTGCTTCTGAATTGTTTAATTCGTCCATTTTAGAGGCCGAATCAGGCTTAGTTCAAAACATGAAAGTTGTACGAAATGGTGTTATATAGCTGCCTGTAATATTTCAGCTCAACGGAGCACTGTAGCATGTGATATGACAAAATACCCTTGACTGCCAAATGTACTGTTTAGCGGATAGTTTTGAGATTTCACATTTTTGGCTTCGTTTTTCACTTTGATCCGTATCAAATCAGCATTTGGTCAAAACATGAAAATTTTACCCCTATGTTTCAGCTTTCCAACGCATCTGAAAACACCTCAATCGGAATTTTGTAGTTTGAGTTATTGTCATTCAAATCCAGTGCTGACAACCAGACTGACATTGAAATTCTGGTTTTGTAATCTGCAAATTTGACCTAGATAAAATATGAAATGGGTTGACTTGTCTTTATAAAGGTTGTAACCCTTTGCCTTAGCTTTGAAACAGTATAAAGTGTACTCCAATCCAATAAACGTAGCTCCAACTGTGATCAAAATGCTATAAGATGTCAAATATGCTGTTTAGCCTTTTGTCTTCAAAACTGATTTCCGGTTGTATTATTAGACTTGTGTTATAATTGGATGATTTTGGAGCCTAATTGAAGGGCTATGGTGGTAACATTGCTTGTGTGTGACTTTGGGGCTGATCTGAGAAAATAATGAAGCAATAAATGGCTGAAAAATAGGTAAATGCAAAGGGCTTGCTGCCCAAATTTTCACTCGAGAGTTAGGAATGTGTACTCGCAATTGAGCAAAGATTTGAGAACAAATTGAACTTGATTTGTCTAAGGTATTCGAGTCTTCTTTTGTAGAGGTATATAAGTTGGAATTTGGCTGAAACTCGTCCCCTTGGAAAAATGAAAGTAGCGACCAATAGAAATATGTTTTTCCTCGTCTTTTTGACTCAAATAGGAGTTCCAAAGTTTTAATCGTTTCATTGCCAAAACCAAAAGAGCGAGCATGAATTTTCTAGAGTTTGATACGTAACATGAATCTTATCTAAATGAGTTTCATTTACTTGATATTTTTGAAGCGAAACTCCTATGTTTCGAACCTTAGTTGATTTCAAGCTCTTAAATGATATTTTATCTTAGATTTGGACTCCTAACAAGGAGTAATACCTGAACGTGACCCGTAAAGGCACTACATCTTTGGTGAGTGCTTCCAAATACCTTATTAAACTTGACACTTGTTTTCAATACTTGACCAATGTGATCGAATGATATTTGATTGGTATGGTCGGGCTAGAGTGTACTTTATCGCACTTGCCCTAATGTGATATGTACTTGTTTATTGTTGCAATTGACTTGATAAACTTGTGCTTGACTTGTAAGTGCTGAGCGGCAGCATGTACCACACTCAATCCAAGTGAGAGGTTCCTCTCATTCTCGTCTCCGCACTTTTATCTTGATTCAGTCGATTTGAGATGTTATCTCATCGAATTCTGGGGAACCCAAATCCCACTAGCTAGTTAATCGAGTCGAGCCAGCAAGGGTTTGGTCGATTAGATAACGAACCATGGGTATCTAATGTTGTCGAGTCGAGTGTTATCTCCTCGACTAATCGATATACTCAAGTATTACCACTAGTGTTTATTGAGGATTTTGGGCCCAGTAGGGGGTTTGGATGGTGGATGGAGATTGTAGCTAAGTGATACTGTACTGGACTGGTTACTTTACTTGAAAGTTGACGGAGTGTCAACTACTACTTGATCAAGCTCTGGTGATGCAAAGGGGAACTTGGCTCTTGAGAGCCATCTGTATTCTTATACTTTGACATGATTGTTACTTATTGGGTTATTGTTTCTTTTGAAAAACTTTATACTCGCTCATTTTGAGATTTGCTACTTGAAGTGTTATTGCTCACTTTTATGAACTTGTTATGCTCGCTATTTTGCTACGTTGATCCTTGTACTTTTGAATAATGGTCAACTTGCTATTTGGAACCTCACTGGGTTTTTAGCTCATTTCACGCCATTTGTTTTCCTTACAGGGGGTACGAGTGAGGCGTGAGATTGGTACAGACTAGCATAGTCTAAAATTTGTGAATTTTACGATTGTACTCGCTCTAATACTCGGTTAGGATTGAATGTATCTGGAATTCACAACTTTTGTTATATTTGGAATTGTCTGAATGTTTGGGAAAGATATGAATGTAAGTACACGTTCCAAGTTTGGGAACTGTTATTTCACTTATTCTTGAGATTATATCTTATTTTATTTATTAAGAGTGAACGAGTCCTGACGAGAGTTGGGCAGGCAGTCCGCCAATCCCTGGGGTACGCCCTAGGGGGAGGTGGAGTCATCACATAACCAATTGGAGGCAAATTAAGGAGATTGATCTGATAGTGTTAGAGGTGGATTTTGGGTGTAGATGAAGAGGTCCCAAACCATGTATTGTTCACCTAAAAATTTATAAATGCTTTTGCAGACTTTGGTTTCTGCATTATGAATTTTAACCATGATTGGAGCAAATCCAATTGGGTTATCTATTTTGTTTTTTTCCTATTGCATCATCTTTGTTGAGAAAGAATTGTTTATAATCTTTTTCATGGTGAGCAATAGAGGGAGGAAAGCGGGTGTGCTTATTGGGTAAAGCCATCACGATGAGAGAGAAGTGTTTTAGCATTTTATAGATGTTTTGGACTTTGGTAATTTCCAGTTCTAGGAATAGCATTTTGGACTTTTAACCAGCTTTGTTTGACCAAATTAATGGATGTTACTATCAGGGGTTCTTTGTTATTTTGCCAAACTACAAGGTTTCTTTAGTAATATATCTAAACCTCAAGGGAGGTAAATGTAATTAACCCTTTATTTTATTGGGAGTCTTTTTGGTATGACACTGAAAAATATTATATACTTGATCTTAAGGGAAGCTACTTTCAATTCTTTATTCATGAACAATGTCCCTTCATGCTTACATGTTTGATGATATCAAAAGGGGGGAAAGAAAGACAATATGCTTTAATGGATTACAGTTGAGATTTGAGTTTTACATATTTGTCATCATAAAAAAAGGAAGATTAAAAACCCCACTACCTTTGTTGTCTTTCAAATTTTGATGATAACAAACTAATATTCATTTATATGAATCTTGAATTACTTTGAATGGATTATTGAATTCATGAGAAGAATGTTACTTGAGTTTATATAGTGTGATTGTGTTTTAATGTATCATAACACATCATTGATTTATCATCATAAACAAGGGAGAGATTGAAGATCCTATGATCAATATGAACTCTTGTTTTGATGAATAACAGATAATTATGTTAACTACTAATAGTTTCAATTAAGTGATTCATTAGACAAAATAAACTCAATCTTGGAGGTCATAGAGGATGCCCCAAAAGATTCAAAGAAGAACTTGTCAAAGTCTGAACATGATTGGACAAGAAGTGAGCATGTAATGAAGGTGAAATGAAGTTTTGGATGCATGACCAACTCACAACACAATGTGGTTTGAAATAATTAAGAAATGATAAATGCATCAAACATGAAATCCTCTTAGCTTTGTTCAAGTATTCCACCATAAAATTAAAAGAAGATAAAGAAAGCCTCAAAGTATCAATAAAATAAAACGAAGAAATAGGAGGTTTACCTCATGATTTAACCTCAATTATATCAAGAAACATTGATGAAGAAAGTGGAAGTATGCATGCTTTAAAAACAATTAACTTCAATAGTTTAATATGCACTTGAATTATTTATATTATAATAAATGACATCTTTATCATGTTAATTACTTATATATTTATAGTTGTATGATAAAACCCTTAGAATAAACCTGATCAATAGAATCATAAGAGTTATGATGGTGAGATTCATTCAATCAGAGATAAGGCTTATTCTTAAATATCTCTAATCAAACTATTAAGAAAGGGTATTGTTAATATGGTTAGATTAGCATAACTATGTTGCTTCTATATAAGAAATAATAGACCTCATCTACTATGATAAGTGAGACACTTAAACTATTATATGGGTGCTTAATAGAATGATCAAATTTATCAGATTGATTCATATAGAGATATCCTTAATGTGCCAACGGATTAATCTCTAAGTGATATTTGTGTAAGTAATCTTTAAATTTAAGATTATCATAGTATCTTGAGTAGGGGCAGTTATACTTTGTTTGTTATATTATTGCTTCCATAATAGAGAATGCTGACATTATTAGCAAATGAGTATTTATTTGAAGTATGAAAAGATGGTGAATAACCTACAAGGATTTACCATTTCTTATGGAAGAGGAGTTATCTCATGTCTGGTAACTTATAGAAGTGTAATTCAGAATTCTTAACACTAAGTGGAAGAATCCTATAAAGTGTTTTTTAGAGCTATAAATGAGCCAAGTCGAGCCAGTATCCCATGTTTGAACTTTATTAGTTAAGTTACTCGAATAAGACTTGTGTTTGTTCGATAATGTTCAAGTTTCAAATCTATGTTCATGTTCAGCTTGTTAAGCAAATTTTTAGTTCGAGTTCGAGCTCGAACTGGACTCATTTAATAGAAACAAGCCATTTACAAATAGGCTCAAGACGTTTGAACAGAGCTAACAGAGGCTAGAGAGTCTGGAATAGGAATTAGGAATACAATACTAACTCTAAATTTTGTGAAATGACAATTAGGCCTATGTTCGCGAATGAGCTCATGTTTATTTGATTACTTATCGAGCCAAAATGTTTGTTCGAACTTAGCTCATATAAATTTCAAACGAGCTATTATGAAACATGAACGAGCCTAAATGAGCCAATGAATAGTTCAATTCGTTTAATAGCAATAGTGCTTCTAAGTACTTTTTATTAGAGTTATATTTTGGTACAAGAAATGAACATTAATCATATAATCAAATAGGCAAAACTTATTCCAAGATTTACATGAGATAAGTGTGGTAAAAAGATATTAATTACATGGTAAGCATTCACTGAAAAGTAAAGTCATCCACTTAACTTTGATCATTACTTGGGTAGTCATGATACATTACTAGATGCCAATTTTAATGTACAAAAAATGACTTGATTGATTAGAGGAATTAGTGATAAATTAAGAGGTGTTATAATTTATCTAGTTCTTATTTATTAAGAATTATAACTCATATTTATTGCTAATGCATATGAGAACCTAACGAGGTACACACATTAAGAACTACTTTAGCTCGATTAAAAGAATTTCAAGTAGGGATTTGAAAGATAAGTTTTTATAACTTATAGTTTAATTTGTAATATAAACTAAACTTGAGTGACTTACAGTGTAAATAAGTTTAAATCTTCCAAATATAAGCATTGTATTTGAATAAGGAAGCTAAATCCTATTGAAAACTGTTTTTAGGCTTCCATGAGAATATGAATAACTAATTTGTGTATATATACTCTCTAAATTTTTGCTGACAAAACTAATCAATACACAAATTATCTTGTGAGACTTTTAAGAAAAATATCGAGAGAGATACCCAAAATTTGTCTAAGAATATAGAGTAAATTTTATATGCACTATCAGTGTATACACTATCATAATTAGATGGATGACATATGAGTAAATTTTGGATTTCGAATTCAAAATTTGCACATATGGCATATATCTAATGGTAATAGCATATAGACTGACAGTATATATAAGATTAATCCAAGAATACAAGGAGCAAATTGCATCTCTTATTTGTCTTATTGGAGTAGGTTTTTCATAATGACAAATTAGAATTTTCTCAATTAATTTATGTAAGGTATCTTGAAAATATTAGCTCTAATCTAACTTAACTAATTTAATCTAGGAGATTCTAGTTAAGAAGGTTTGTGTGGATCACCGTTAGAGGTCAGACATGTGTGCGGTTATGTGTATCACTTTACCATTCTCTCCGTTAGATCTCCACCAGTTCAAGAAGATTTTCATGGGTTGAGATAATTTTCTTGAACAAACTCTATGTTTCATAGATTTAATTTAAAGTCGACCTACTAAAGGAATAAAACATTTTTAAATTTTCCACTGGGCATGTTTCTACTGGCTCCTTATAGAGGTATCAAAACTAATTATGATTAACCCATGTGATAGATTTGTTTAATTGTCATGAACAATGATATAATCATGTTATATGCTATTCTTGAAGTTTGTTTAAGGGTTTTTACATGAAAAAAGTTGATTGAAAATTTTTTAGAATTGTTCTTGAATTTTTTTCAATGTTTTGTAATTCGAAACTTCCAATCAAAAATGAAAATCTCGTTTCTTTTTTGTTGTGTGATGTGATCACTAAAAAAGAAGAGAAAAAACACAACAATTAAAGAAGAAACTACAAGATAGTTGTGACTATGAATAAAGATATGGCAAGTTACTTGTGTGACGACCCCACCACCCCCTAGGGCGTACCCCAGGGTTTAGCGGACCGTCTGCCCAACTCTCGCCAGGACTTGCTCACTTATTTCGGATAAAATAATTCACAACCTCGAACGTAAGTAGAACAATAGTTTCCAAGTTTGGAACATGCAAATATAGTCATTTCTGTCTCAAACTTACACACAATCCCAAATATATCAAAAGATTTGAGTTCTAAATACATTCAATCCTAATCGAGCGACCAATGCGAGTACAATTACAAAATTTTCAAAAAACTAGATTACGCTAGGTTGTACCAGTCTCACATCTCGCTCGTACCCCCTATAAGGAAAACAAAACTAATAGAGTGAGCTAAAATTCAGTGAGGTTCCAAATAGCAAATTGACCATTAATGAAAAGCGAAAGTATCAAAGTGGCAAAGTAGCGAACATAACAAGTCAAGAAAATGAGCGATAACACTTCGTATGGCCAAACATTGAGTATTCAACAATTCAAGTAAAAGGATACAGTTGCTTTTATAAACTAGCTCCATCATAGCTTTGTCAAGTAGTAGTTGATATTCCATCAACTTTCAAGTAAGGTAACTAGTCCAGTAGTACACCACTTAACTCCAACTTCCGTCCACCAACCAAATCCCTTATCGGACCCGAACTCCAAGATAAACACTGGTGGTAATACTCGAGTATACTGATTAGTCGAGGAGATAACACTTCACTCGACAAAACTAAAGACCTAGGGTTCGTTATCGAATCGATCAAACTCTTGCCGGCTCGACTCGATTAACTAGCCACAGGGTTTCTGGAATTCCAGACAAGATACGAATCATATGCATGTATATCGATTCAATTGCAATCAATGAACAAGAATATATCACATTAGGGCAAGTGCGATAAAATACACCCTTGCCCGACCATACCAATCAAATATCATTCGATCACATTGGTCAAGTATTGAAAACAAGTGTCAAGTTCAATCAGGTATTTGGAAGCATTCACTAAAGATTTAGTGCTTCTTCGGATCACGTTCAAGTATTACTCCTTGTTTGAAGTCCAAGTCTGCGATATAACATCGATTAAGAGCTTTGAAATCAACTAAGGTTCGAAACCTAAGCGTTTGGTTTAACGAAAATCAAGTAAC
The DNA here is from genome assembly GCF_036785885.1 of Coffea arabica. Classification (NCBI taxonomy): domain Eukaryota; kingdom Viridiplantae; phylum Streptophyta; class Magnoliopsida; order Gentianales; family Rubiaceae; genus Coffea; species Coffea arabica. Next base: position 45,145,611 of record NC_092329.1, read on the forward strand.
TGAAACTCATTTGGGTAATATTCATATTACTTATCACACCCTAGAAAACTCATGCTCGCTCTTTTAGTTTTGGTAAGGAAGTAGTTAAAACGTTTAAGTTCAAAAAGTGGGCTAAAGAACGAGGAAAACATATTCCGAGTGGTTGCTACTTTCACTTTTCCAAGGGTATGAGTTTTGGCCAAATTTCAGTTTATATACCTCTACGAAAGAAGACTCGAATAACTTAGAATGTCTAAGTTCAATTCGACCTCAACTCTTCGCTCAAGTCGCGAGTACACATGCCTAACCCTCGAGTGAAAATGTGGGCGGCATGCCCTTTGTATTTAGCTATTTTCCAGCCATTTATGGCTTCATTATTTTCCTCAATTTAGCCCAACTTCACACACAAACAATCATAACCCAATAGCCCTTCAACTAGACTCAATGTCATCCAATTACAAGACAAGTCTACCAATGCGACCGGAATCCAATGTTAAAGACAAATGGCTAAATAGCAGGCTTTCGGTCACAACTGAAGCTATACTTATCGGATTGGGGTAAATTTTTTATGGCGTTTCGAAGCTAAGGCAGAGAGCTACATTTTTATGAAGACATCAACACCCAATTCGTGCATTTTCAAGGTCATAATGTGAAATCTCAGAGAAAACAGAAAGTTGCCTGTGAAATAGGGCTTTTGGCAGTCAGGGGTATTTTAGCCATTTCATATGATACAGTCCTCCGATTTAGCTGAAATTTTATAGGAAAATTGTTAACTCCATTACCTACAACTTTCATGTTTTAACCTAGACCTGATTCGGCCTCTAACATGAACAAATATGCAGGTCAGAAACAGGGCAGATTCATCATTAATGCTGGAAATTTGATGATTCAATGCTTTAAAATAACATTCATGTCTTGAATCACTACCCGAAGTCCCTATCAAAGCTCATCATCATCATATACTAGATAAACAATAATAATCACAACTGAAAATTTCAAACCCTAGCTAAACATAAAACCAAATCATTCAAAACAAACTAATTAACCTTCATAAGCCAAGAACAAAAGCTTTTATCCAAATTTTAATAAGATTAAGTACAAGAAAAGGAAAGGAAATCATTATACCTCACAAGAGCTGCTTGTAAGTGAAAACCACACCCCTTTCTTCCAAAACCTTTACCACACAAAGCTTCCTAGTTACCAAAGTGAAAGTTTAATCAGTTTAGATTTTTGGATTCAACTCAAACAAGGCCAAAATCAAGGTTAAAATTGAAGTGTTTCTTTTCTCTTTTCTCCCCTTAACTCTCAGCCACCATGGAGGAAATGAGGAAGAAATGAAGCTAAAAGAAAGATAAGAAGATAGGAATTGGTTTGGTCAAAGTTGGGTGGATGGCTTCCAAGTGTCATCTTAGGACCAAATCTCAATTTTTTTTCCTTTTTCCCTCTTTTTATGGTCAACATTTTCGGCCCTCTTAAGGATAATGAAGGCTGATATTTCTGAAATAATAGCAAGGATATTAAGGTAATCAAGTAGTGTTCAAGTGGTGTATTCAATCGGTAGCGAATGATACACATTGGTTCAAACCATTTTTCCTTATCTCGCACGTACTAGGGTTTTCACTTATAATTTACTAACCTATTATTATCACTTCTAATCACACACTTTTTCTTATTTAAAACTGACTCTTAACCACCAAATTTAATACATACTTCTTACCAATTAATCATACTACTAAAAGATGCAAAAATTCTAGTTTACCCTAACTATAAAAGTAAAGGAAAAACTCTTAATTCTATTCTTTATTCCAACCATTGGGGAAGCAAATGAGTAATAACACTATTGTACAATAATGGATTCCAAATAAAAGGAAATTTTAAGAAAATATGAGGGATTTTTCAAGTCCTCACAACTTGTCCATGACCTTATGTGTGATGCCCCCACTTCTCCCTAGGGCGAACCTAAGGGTATCCGCGAAATGCTTGTCTAACTCTCGCCAGGACTCGATACAAGTCAAATTTAAACTTAACGATACACCACTAATAATAAAAGCCAAAATAAAGAAAAGTCACTTTCTTATGTAAATATTCAAATCTTACATCACAAGTTACCAAATGTATATCAACTTTCCCCAAAATACAACCACTAGAAGTCGACTAATCAATTACATCCCAAGATTCTAATCAAAAGTAATCAAGTCGGCTTCCTCAAAATTCTTTCCATTCCCAGCTCCTGTTAAGGAAAATAAACTAATGGGATGAGGTAACGCTCAGTGAGGCCAAGAAAATCATACAAACACAACAATAACACTTACACGAAAGATAAAGCTAAAAAGTTCATGTAATTCACAATAATTAATGAAACACAATCAATAAGGATACGGGAGCTCTCAGGAGCTAGATTCCACTTGCTTTGTCGAGGCTCGATCCAATACCTCCACGTGATGACTCTCCATCAACTGGGTAGGTATTAAGTCCGTAGAACTCCACTTAATATCAAGTTTCTGTCCACCGTTACACCCCCTAACCGGGCCCAAACGTCGATTAGAAAAGGCAATACTACTAGAGTATGCCAAGCAAGATCTCTCAAATAGATCATGCTTTAAAATCTATCCCATGGTTCACCAAGCTTCTCGACCAAACCCATGACTGCTCGAGTCACAAGGTTAGCCTATGAGTTTGGGCATCCCCCACTATCATAAGTATAAGTCGATGAGATTCACTCCAATCGACATCGATGCAACACAAATATAATTATAAGTCGATGAGATTCACTCCAATCGACATCGATTCAACACAAATATAATTTTCACTTCACACAATTCAATTATAAATTCACTTAAAAGAGAACGAGTGTGATAAAGTACACGCTCGTCTCGACAATTTCAAAATACTCAATTAATAAGGAACAATTCCGCATATAGCAACAATTCATGCACGTGACACTCACCAAATCACAAGTAAGTGAGCAATAAAGTCTTTAATGGTCTGTTCTGGGATTTCTTTCAAACCCCTCTTGAGCACCTGAAGAAATAGTGATTAACTATCACTCACATATACTTGCAATCACTTATCATACAAGGAAAAAGTACTCTTGTTTAAAACTTAAGACAATGTCTTAAAAGAGCTTAATCCATCGAAAATCGAGATTTAAAAGTAAGGATTTAAAGTCACAAGGAAAACTTATATCCTCCATGAAATCGGGTTTAAAACGGACTATCAATATCTAAAGGAAATGAAAAGTTCTTAAAAACTCATTTCCTATGAAATCAAGAATTTCAGCTTTGCGCGACAAACTTGGTAAAATCAAATCTTGAGTTTGGTATGTCTAAAAATGAAAAACTTTATATTGTTGAAAACTAGATCCAAAGTACTAAAAGTTCCCAGAAGAACTTTTCCAAGATTCCAAATAGAAAGCATTCAAATTTCAACTCAAAGTTGCAGATTCAAGAAGACAAGACAGAATCAGTCTTGGTTTTCAGCAATGTTTGGAAATTCGGCAAAATTCACAGAAAGTGAATCAGTCTCTAAAATTTATAACAATAAGAGTTCTAAACCAAGCTTTAAACAAAACAAGTGGAACTAAATTCGGAGTTTTGAGCAACAAGATATAACGGTTTGAAGTTGGTTGATTTTGCAACCTGACCAGTGGATTTCCAGATTTTGAAGAGCAATCTTTGGGGCATTATTTGGGTATCAAAATGGTATTGAAATTATGCCAAATTTGGTACACTTAAATGTCCATATATGGACTACCTCTTTATCAAAATTTAGGCAAAAACTCACACGGGAAGGTAGTTAACAAAACGACCAAAATTTGTGAAATTTTCAAAGCTAATCTGCCAACCTTATCTCTCTTTCTTTTTCAAAAGTTTTGCCAAACAAAATCAGCCCCAATTCACTCCATTTTTGAAACCAAGATTTCAGAAACATTTAATGAGTAATTGATGGTAAATGACACTATAATTTTCGAAATATAACATCTCAAAACAGACTTGGCCATTCGGTCAACAGGGAAGAGAAAATTTTCCAGTTTCCAGCTTTGTCACAGTTTCGAAATCAAACCATATCTAACTCTATACAAGTCCAAATTAAGAATGATTTATGGCGTTGGAAACTAGGTTCAAAATGCTACAATTCATCAGAAGATATCATTTTGAAAATCTTTTCACAAGTGGGACAAAATCGAGCCACAAGATGCAGCTTCCCAGTTTCATTCGAATAGACAGTCAAAACAGAACAGCTGACTTTGCTGATTCGGTACGGATCACCCAAAATGAACTAGCAGGGGATTTTTATACCGTTGGAAAGCTATGAATGTCTAGTTTTGAATGCCATAAATGGCACTCAATTTCAACTTTTTCACAAAAATTTATAGCCACTTTCTATACACATAATACAACATATATCCATCAATTTAATAGCCAACCAAGTATCAAAAATTTGAAATGAAAATAGAACAACATGAACAGAGTTTCGGCCAGCTTCCTTTCGCAACTTTCCTTCGATTTCTCCCCCCTTTCTATCCATAATCATCTCATTCATCACATAAACAACCATAATCAAACAATCAAGCCTCAATTCAACTAGCTAGAGGCCTCATCAAGACAGTTAACCTATGATTTAAGGCGAGAAATAAAGTTCCTCAAGTCCGCTAGCCTATAAACACGGTTAGGGTTTCAAACCCATGAAGATTAACCATTAAACTTTGGATAATTGGAAAGATTACAGAGATGAAGTGATTACCCCTTTAAACCCTAGATGACGACCAGATTTTTCCACCAAAGTTTCTCCAAGAAAATCCAGAAGATTTCTCCTTTCTCCTAGATGGAATGAAAACCCAAGAATCTATGAAGTTGGATGAAAATTTGCAAGCCTAATCGAAGCTAGAAGATGAAGTTCCTTCCTTCCTTTTCCCTTTGCTTGTCTTGGCCGAATGGAGGAGAGAGAGAGTAAGGGTTTGGTGTGGTGAAACTTGTGAGGGAATCTTGGATGAAAAGTGGTTATTAAGTTTGCCAAAAAGTCAACTCTCACTAGTGTCGTAATAGTGATCCATACTACCACTTTCTCTCTTGTTTGATACACTCATGCACTAATCCTCCAAGGTAATTCCTCTAACATTGTAATTACTCATACTTATGAGTCTAGTATTAAATTCTCAAATCTCCAATTAGTCGCGCGGTGCGACTTTCGAGAAACTATCGACTCGCGTGCGGTAAAAGCTTAATTTCACTCACTCGTGTCTAATCCCTCAATTAACTTTTCTTAATCTACTATTAATCATTCTTAATTCTCCAAGATTATTGTACTCTTGGACCGAATATCACCTCGAAACACGTGTATTCGCTATTCCTTACTAGTCGAGCCGCAAAAAAATTAAATTTGCTAACGGGACATTTTAAAAATATAAGTGAGACATTGTTCCATGTAAATAGATTTAAAATGATTGAAATAAATTATTCGGAGAAAACGGGTGAATAAAAAATTAAATAAGCCAGTAAAATAGAATTAAAGTAAGTAAAATTCGGGTCCTCACATTATGGACATTGTAATCTTGGCCTAACTTTTTTTCATAATTCAATCAATTGGCCTAGGTTTCTTCATCCAAGCATGAAAATGTTTCATGTTGGTTTTGTGTTGGATTGATTGCTAAACCCAGTCAATAAGAGGTCCGAATAGGCAGTGAGACTTTGTTGCTGGAAATTGCACCAGAAAGGCTATGATACATTCGAAAATAATCAACGTTTGTATTTTCTTATATTTGTTTGAATTACTAGAAAAAAGAAGGGATAATGATGTATTTTTGTAGAAGGAATAATACTATATTTTTTGTACTCATGTATCACGTGCATGGCATGGTTTTGTAAAGGTGGCTAGTGAAGTTAGTTATAACTAACTTTTGTAATGGCTTGCAAGCGTAAAAGGCCAATAGAAAGGTAGAGAAAAATTCATTCTTGTCCATAACAACTTCATTCCAAAAGAGATTCTTTTCTTCTTTCTTTGATCATCAATAATAATTACGTCCATCATCACCATGGGGTGTTCTCCATCTTCATCCCTCCTAGTGTAGAGTTTGGGCCTTTTTCAGTCTTCTGTATTCAATGGTATCAGAGTTGGATTTAATCCTGGCTCAATCTTCTGATAAGATGAGAAATGGCAGAAGGTACTAGAGGCCAAGAAAATAGGAAATTTGAAGAAACTATCAAAAACTTGTTGAAGGGGCAGGGGGAATAATTTGAGCGTGAGTTGGGAGCTATTAAGAATCTAGTCTTCGAAGTCTATAGCCACAGGAGCCAAAGACAATAGGGTTCCCCACAAGCATCTTAAAATGGCCAATAAGGTAGTTTTGAGAGGAGTTATTAGGCTCTAACAAGATTTTCTCACATTGAGTTTCCTAAGTTTGGAGGTGAAGATTTTAGTTTTTCGAAATAGATTAGACTCCATCAGAGGCCAAGGTTAGAATTGCTGCCATGCATTTGGAGGGCAAGGCCCTTCAAGTCTTTATGAAGGCTTTATGAAGTCTTTATGAAGGCTAAAATTTCCAGAGATCCACCTTCATAGGAGGAGTATGTGAGAGTCTTGGGGTCAAGGTTTGGAGACTATCTTTATGATGACCCCATAGGAGATCTTAAGAGCCTTAGACAGGTCAGAATACCGAAGGAGTACCAAGGCTCATTTGAAGAATTACTAAATAGGATGGATCTACCTGTGTGACAGCCCCACCTTCCCCTAAGGCGAACCAAAGGGGTTAGCGGACTGCCTACCCAACTCTCGCCAGGACTAACGAGGCAGTTAAACACGATCTACGATGTTCCGGAAAATAAAAGCGCACTCAAACAAGTCAAAATCACAAAATAAAAAAATGAAAATCGGAGCTGAAATGAACAGTGCCTGACACGTCAGAATCTGGCCGGAATCTAGCCAAATACTGGCCAGAGAGCAAATGGCCGGATACTGTCCTTTCTCACCAAATTTTTTTCTTTTGCCGTATGAAGTCTGATTCTGCCAGAAATCCATCCCAACATCAACAAAGCATATACACCTTGAAATCAAACATTTACAAGCCAAAATAACATCCAAAAGTTGTCAACCAAGTTTATACAAGAGTGGTTCCAAAGTTACAATTCAAACGAGAAAGTTGGATCCGAATACATCTAAGGTTTTGTCCATTGGGGAGCTATTCAAAAGATCATTTAAAACTAGTTCAACTCGGCAACCAACTATCATAGCCTTTCAAAAGTGTTCAATTCCCTGTAAGGAAAACAAAAGTAATAAGGTGAGCTTTCGTCTAGTGAGATGCTTTCACTCAAGCAAGGAAGTTCATATAAGCATAGAGTCGATCATTCCAAATTCATTCAATAAAGAGACTATCTGATGTTACATATCAATAAAAGTGATAAAAGGATACGGACGGCTCTCAAGAGCCCCTTTCCTCGCTTGCCGTACTTGATCTTACCTCATTGACCCTCCGTCAATGTACAAAGAGTAAACAAACATAGACTCCACTTTACTCCCATTCCTTCCACCTCACATACCCCTACCGTGCCCGACCTCCAAACAGTTTAGAATTGGTAATACTCAAGTGTACCGGAATCAAGAGTCTCATACTCAAGGATTCCATATAACAATCCCCATGGCTCGTCAATTTTCACGACCAAGCCCTTGCCGGTTCGATTCAATTGACCACCAATGGGGTTGAGCTTAGTGATAATCGTCATGGTCGTTGGATACTCGTCCAAACGGCATCAATTCAAGTATATTCATGTGCCATTCAAGTAACACAGTAAACGGTCATATAAGACATAAAGGGCGAGAGTGATAAAGTACACCCTCGTTTCAATCAATATCAACAGTGCACATAAGCATTCAAGGCATGGATTTCAAGTGTAACAAAGCCACATAGTAACAATCAAGTGAATAGTACACTCACCAAGCAAACAAAGGAAGTTTCACAAATTTCCACCCGATGAGCGTCTTGAATCACCGTCACGCCCTAAAACATTCAAACAAGCACAATGAGACTCGATTACGAGTCATAAATCTAAGCCACAAGTCACTAATATAAAACCAAAGGAACTTACAAATAAAATAAGAAACACTCGGCGCTAAGGATTTAGACAACCCTAAGGTCTCTAATTAGCCCTAAAGCAACCCAAGTCCACTAAAACACAAGAACCCCCCGATTTGGACAGCATTCCCCCTTAAAATTCCAAGTTTCCAACCTACAAACATTCACCCATACTTTCCAAACACAATCACCATTACCACTACAAGTCATAAACCCTTCAATACAACTTATTATGGTCACAATACCCTTTAATCAAGGCCAATTCAAGTGCTATATAGAAATCCTAGAAAAGCCCCAAATCCAAACCTTAAATCTGAAATTTCCGTACAATGCGGAAATTTTCCGCAAATAGCTACAATTTACGCACTATAGCTTCATTCTAAACCATTCCAAACCATCATCCATGGCCCAACAACATTAAACATATAAAAATAGAAAAATCATGGATAAGTATAAAAATTCACCAATCTCTACCAAAAGTCATGAAATATCACCCAAAACCATCTCTTTAACTCACACAAGCCACTAATTAAACATTATTGAGAACAAAGAGAGGTTCCTTATCTACTCACCTTACCAACTCAAGAAAGGAGCCAACTTAGTACCACTTTCTTCCAAACCACTTCACCAACAACCTCACTACTACTAAACTGAGGGTTTTTATGGAGAAATTGGAAGTTTAAACGGTTAATTTGCTAGATTTGTGCAAGAAATGGAAGAAACAAGTTGAGAGCTTTCTTTTCTTTTCTTCTAGTGAGGGCCGGCCAAGATGCTTGTTGAATGAAGATGATTTTGGGTCCAAATTGAATATTTAGTAAAGTAAATGAATAGTGGTCAAAGTCCAACTTTAAATCATAAAGTGGCACTTGTCACCTTTTTAATGCAACTCCATCCTTTTGTCTCTCCAATGATAATCCATCTAGGTAACCTCTAATTATCTCTTAACACCTAGTAAATTAATCCTTGCATACAAAACTGTCGCGTCTCACTTTTTAAAAGGTGTGAAAGAAGTGTGTAAGATATGTATGTGAACGTGTGTGAAAGTGAAAATAAAAGACCATGGGATTGTGAAATGCGACGGTTTGGCCAAAAATATAGTTCAAAAAGGGTTTTTTGATTGGAAAATGGAGTCGCCACTTGGTATAGAGTTAGGGTGTACCAAGTCACCCAAAATGATTTTTTGTTTTTTGAAAGAAAAAAGTAAACAAACCCTTTTAAAGAACTTTTAGGTCTACGTAACCAAAGAAAGGGATCGGGGGTCACATTTGATAAGGGAGAAGGCAAAGGCAAAGCCTAAGGCACTCCCTTACCCTAGCCAAAGCTAGTTGCGTGATTTAGCCCCACTTTTCCTAACTCTTCTACCCAAAATATGCGTTGCATGTTGGATATGACTAATGGATATGAAAAAGAAATGCAATCCTAAATCTAAAATGTCTCTTACGAGACTTTTTGGTCCCAACCACATGAGTTGTGATGGCCAATAAGGAAAGTCCTCATAGAGGTCGCGAATGATGCAAATGAAGACTCAAGTATGAGTGCAAGTGTGAAAATGTAAGAAAACGTGCATGTGTGCAAATGTAAGACAAGTGCATGTGTGCGGATTGAGGAAATAAAGGTGTTTGTGTGCAAATGGATGACAATATGATAGTAGATACATATAAGTGCAATTGGGTGCAATTTGTGAGGTAGAAAAACAAGTGACAAGAAGAAAAATGTGTGCACATGGCATTTGTATTGAGAAAGATATAAGTAGTGAGAAAATGTGGATAAGAGGATGAGGGAGTGACATGATGAGAATGAAAGTGTATGAACCTAGAGGAATGCATCAAGTCGGGTACGGGAATGACTCCTAATTTTACGACTTTAATTTTTCCTTTGATTAGAAGGAAGAACTAGCGTGCTAAGGCTATTTTTGTAGCCACACTCGCTCGTTTCCCTTACCGAAAGGGGACTCTCAAGCAAATGTACCCTATAACTAGCATGAGGATGTAAAAACCTAAAATGAAAGGGAAAGGGTTGGAGGGGCATGCCAAATGCTAAAAAACTAAGAAAAATGCATGAAATGTAGTGAGCAATGCGATTATGAACTAGCGAGGGAGATCCCTAAGGGTCTAGCGTTGGACTAGCCCATATCTATGAATTCCTACTAGCGTTGGACTAGTGAAAAACGGGACAATGAATCACAACTAGCATTGGACTAGTGTGATGACGTGCATTCATCCATTATATTCATCTACGACTATAGAAAGCAAGTAGACATGTCAATCACCTATAAACACATAGCACATAACACTTAGCATGCTCGACTAAATGCAAGAGTCTAATAAAGCAAATTAACACGTAACAACTAAACATGCAAGACACATAAGGCAATTAAGGCCCTAACTATTACATTTGCTAACTAAACAAATGGGGAAGAGTGAAAATGAATAAAAATGCTCTCCAAACCCTATCTATTACAAGCCAAGAGGTGTACACATACCCCATAAAGAATAACTTAACAAAAAGCAAAAGTAAATGAAATAAATGAAAGGAATTAAAGAAAGGCAAGGAATGCAAGTAAACATGCAATTCTCACTTAGCACGTTGGATCACATAGGAGAGAGACAAAAAGGGATAAAAGAAGTTATACCTCCCCGTTTGTGATGTTAGTAAAGTGAACAAGACTTAACTTGGGTTAGAGTCACCAAAGAAAGAGATAACTTGAGCTAAAATCATCAAAGCAAGGGATTAATGCACCAATTTAATAGTGAAGTAAAACAAAATCACCAAATCCCTCCTAATTGCAACTTAAAAATGATCAAATAATGCATAATTTCCAAGCAAAAGTGAATCATTGATCAAATTTCTGAAACAGCAAAATGACTAAAGACCCAATAGCAACCATTAATCAATCAATCAAAGCCAATTGAAACATTTTAGGAACTTTAAAGGTCCAAGAGCACGAAAATGTCAAGTAATGGCTCAAATTGCAATTATTCTAAAACCTATTTGCAAGAAATTAGAACCTAATTGGGTCTTTGTAGCATTGCTGCAAAATGACAGGGACCAAATTGATTAGTTTTCCCAATTTTTGGGTCATAGTGGCATAAGGGGAAACTTGAGGGGTTAGAATGCAATTTTTGAAAATTATTTTTGCATGCAAATTCATGCAAAGCATGCAGACACCACGAAATATTTCTGCAACCAAAAGAAAACTGATGCATTTGAATGAAGGCTTTCTGCAACCCAAGAACATAGCCGCAGCTTTCTTTTCATTTCACCATACAAGCGAGTTCAACAAATACCAAAGCTTCAACTGCTGACTAAATGAAACGCAGACTGTTGTTGCAGAATTGAAGCCAAGAATTAGAGTTAACCATCAAGGCTAAAAGGAACTAAATAGCAAAAGGAAAAAAAATGCAGCAGGCAACATTTTCTGCGAATCTTCTTGAGTTCATCTCCAACAAGAACATGTTTATTGTTTGTCAAACTTCAGACCCAAATACACAAAATCTACGCATCCAAACACACAACCTCAACATCTGAACAAGCAAAAGAAAAAATCAGAATAGAAACGGAGCATGCAATTCTTCTTTGCTGATTTTTCCTTACAGCTTCACAGGCTTTTGATGCAAATTCACAGCTTTCTCCACGCAAGTATCTTACGCAATCTCAAACCAAGCTAATAAACTCATTTACCCAACCCATTAAAATTCAAATCACTTGATTAATACAACACTAGATGCAGGAAAAACAATCATTGAATATCAAACGAACAACCAAACGGACAGCATGCAACAAAAGAGAAAAAGAAACAGTTTTGCGGTGAGTCCTAGATGAGCTTATCGAAAGCTAACATCTTTCAGCCAACTCCTGGAGCTATCAAGCATCAAACTAGTCTAAAACTTTTACAAAATCAAATCATCAAAAACCCCTTTCTCTTTTATGTCCTTTCGGGTTTGCAAACAAAGGGACATCAGACCATTTTCATCAAAACAAATCATCGAAACATGTCTCAAGTTACGCTTCAAAAATCACTGTGATAATTAGAATGATATGGTAGTACTTCAAACACATGATTCACAGTCTCCCACAAACTCATGTAACCCAGATTTCAAGCAGGATGATCAGCAAGACAACGGAGAAGGGAAAAATAACTGTAACAACCCAGGTTATCCAACCTTGACAGCAACAAATAACTCGGTATTCATGGCTATGCATATGAAAACCAGCGCTAAAACCACAAAAGGAGGAGTTGTGATTACCTTAGAGGAGTAAAATGAACGTGCAGCACCTCCCAAGAAGCCGCGTTAACTCCAGAAATGAAAGTCGCGAACTTTGTCGCCGACGTTTCAAGCTTCACTCTCCCAGCCGCGAAGCTTTTCCTCTCGGTCGAAGAACTCTCATCTACCTACCTCTCTCGCTCTCTCCCTTTCGGTCTCCCCCTCTCCTACTCTCTTAGGTCTCTGCCCTTTTTCCAATCTGCCGCGCCTCTTTTACTATTTCTCCTCTCGGGTTCTCCTTTCCTAGCTCACCTCCAGCCGTCAACCTCACCCTTTCTTTTTCTTTTCTCGCTTTCTGCCCTCTCTCCGTCTCAACTCTCTCAAAGCCCTCCGTTTTTTCTTTCCTTTCTTCAGATCTGAAGCCGTCACTCGATGCCCCATTTCTTTTCTTCCTCCCCAGCTCTCAGACCCTTTTTGCTTAGCCGTCAAAACTCCCCCCCCATTCGGCTGTGTTTTTCCTTCTCTTTTCTCGAAAAATTCTATGCTAAAATGACTTAAAACAAAATAAAAGACTAAAAGTAAATAAAAACTAACACGAAAAATAAAAATAATAGTAAATAAAAATACACTAAAAATTTGGTGTTTACAGTTTGCCCCTTTTTGTCTGAGTTTTGAAAAAACTTGAGACAAAGAAATAGACACCAAATACTTACCTGTGTCATTCGGTTGTTACTACTCGGAGGACTGACCTAAACAAGGAATTTTAAACATAGGACTGGCCCGAACAAGGGGATTTAAATCGGGACTGACCCGAGACAGGAAATGTAAATCGGGATTGACCCGAACAGGAATTTAAAACGGGACTGACCCGAACAGAAATTTGAAAATGGGATTGACCCGAACAGGAATTTAAAAACGGGACTGATCCGAACAGAAATTTAAAACGGGACTGACCCGAACAGGAATTTAAAAACGGGACTGGCCCGAACAAAACTTAAAATCATGAGACTGACCCGAATAAAATTTAAAAATCATGGGACTGGCCCGAACAAAATTAAATCATGGGATTGCCCCGAATAAAATTAAATCATGGGACTGACTCGAATGGAGTGCACACCGGTGGGACTGACCCATGTTCAGTGGCTACGCAAAATGAAATGCTCACTAGTGGGGCTGACCCAACGGCTAGTGGCAGTGCAAATGAAAGGCACGCTAGTGGGACTGACCCAACGGCTAGCGGCAAAATAAAAGAAATGCTGGTATGTATGAAGAGACTGTGTAAGACTTGCTCGAAAAATTATCCGAAAATTTGCCCCAGTGTGATGAATTGGTTAGCGGAATTAAACCCGAGCCTGCCTTAGTTGGTGGTACAAAATCCAAGCCCAACGTGAACTTTGTGACGTTGGCGGCACAAAATCCAGGCCCAACGTGATTTTTGTAAAGTTGGCGGCACGAAATCCAGGCCCAACGTGAACTTTGCGATTTGGCGGCACGAAATCCAGGCCCAACGTGATTTTTGTGGAGTTGGCGGCACGAAATCCAGGCCCAACGTGATTTTTGTGGAGTTGGCGGCACGAAGTCCAGGCCCAACGTGCTTTTTGTGAAGTTGGCGGCACGAAATCCAGGCCCAACGTGAACTTTGTAATGTTGGCGGCACCAAGTCCAGGCCCAACGTGCTTTTTGTGAAGTTGGCGGCACGAAATCCAGGCCCAACGTGAACTTTGTGGAGTTGGCGGCACGAAATCCAGGCCCAACGTGATTTTTGTAGAGTTGGCGGCACCAAGTCCAGGCCCAACGGGATATTTGGAATGTTGGCGGCACGAAGTCCAGGCCCAACGTGATATTTGAAATGTTGGCGACACGAAATCCAGGCCCAACTTGATATTTGGAATGTTGGCGGAACGAAGTCCAAGCCCAACGTGATTTAAGCGGTCAGCGGGATAGAACCCAGTTCTGCTGAGGTTGGAATAAAAGACACACGTTAGTGAGATAAACTCAATGCTAACGGTGGTAGAATGAAACACACACGTTAGTGAGATAGATTCGATGCTAACGGTGGTGGAATGGAAACGCACACGTTAGTGAGATTGACTCGATGCTAACGGTGGTGGAATGAAAACGCACACGTTAGTGAGATAGACTCGATGCTAACGGTGGTTGAAGTTAGTGAATTCAATGTGGTTGTCAAGAATAGGGAAATGGAAGGGTGCGCGGCGGGCGCTGAGATCAAATTGAAATTTGTCAAGGAACAAGAAAATAAATTCAAGTTTGATTTTTTGAGAATCTTTTCAACAGATAATTTGCCCCAGTTTCCACCAATTAATGTGCAACCGATCAATTGTTTTTCATTACGGCATGGTTGCTCCTCCTTGAGGCCTTGATTCGCAAGATTCTGACTTACGCTCCTTCGTCGATTTCAGCCATGGATACCTGCACAGGGGGCTTGCCAAAGTAAACATGCACTTAAATTTTTTAAAAATTAATGCAACTACTTCTCATGGAAAGAGTAGCGTGATTGATTTGAAAGTCTTGCTTAAGTCTTTGACGAAATCCTCAAATGGACTATAAAAAAATTTGCCCCAGTGTGGGCCTATTCTCACGAAATCTCATAAACAAAAATTTGCCCCAGTATGGGCCATTTAATTGCGAAAAACTTGTTTGGATGACTTTCCATTTATTTGAACCAAGAGAAATCGCACTTTCCAAAATTTAGAAAGTAATCATATATACAACGTGAAGAAATTTGAATGTTGAGTTTATGCAGAAATTTCATGATGAATCTCTCAGAACAACACCAAATTACAGAAGATTTCCTCCTCACTTTTAGCATAGGTGCTAAGGGTAACAGATCACCATTTCTTGTTGGCTCATCTTTCAGGGCCAATCGAGTGGGGCGTTATTTCTGATTTGGAAATGGGAGGTCAAGATTTGTCTTATTCTTGTGCCCAAATGGTATGTAATCCCTTCAATACCACATCTTAGTGAAAGCAAATAGTTTATCACCCTTATTTCTTAAGAAAATTGAGTCAACATATGAGCTTTTTAGGCTTGTAACGTATGGACAGAAGTGATAGCTAAACATGTGAAAACGGGTTATACCCCCATGATCACAAATGATTGATGGATTTCTTACGAGCATAATCCTCACTTTGGATTGTCATGAAGGAATAAGTCAACGATGGACTTTATTAGCTTGTAATATGGCTTGAAACGATAGTTGAAGGATAAGTCTTTCAAGGACATTGCACCGAAGATCGTATTTTTCCAAAATTGCCCCTATTCTGAACTCAAAGATCTCAAAATTTGTTTGTATTCTTCTCATCATTCACCAGGGACTTCAGCGTCGAATTTTTCTGCATTTTTTTGCATTTACTTTTCTTGCTTTGCTTTTTGCCTCTTTTTCCTTTCCCTCAACTTGGTGTGTTTTCACATGGTGAGTAGCGTCAACCCCATACCCAAGCAATTCAGAAATACAGCTAAAATTTTCCAGCATCAGAAATTTTCTTGACAGGGCCATTGCAAAGAACAGAAGTCAGGACTTTCGGCTTTTGTAATGGGGTCTGATGGGGTGTTTAGAAAAGTTAAGGCATGAAGGCAGATTTCAAGAGTGGTTTAAGTAATCTGAGATCGCATTGTTGTGCCAACCCTATTTTAGGGTTAAATCAAGACTTGCCCCAGAGTTTATGCTCAATTGAGGCTTTTTCTCTTTCATTTTCTTTCTTCTTTTGATTTTTCGGCCTTCTGCCATTCTTTGAAATTTTTAAAATTTGCCCCAGTTTATTTGTGAACTGAAGTTCTCTTTTCTTCTTTTGTCTTTTGATTTTGTGGCTTTATCACTTTTCACTTCTTGAAACTTTTTCCTTTTCAACTCAAACTTGCCCCAGTGTGGGGTTTGCGATTCTCAGGAGTTGCCAAATGAAGTATTTTATTCTGAAAGTTCAAAAGGGATAACTAGGGATAGAATGCTTGATCGGAAAAGAAGAGGTCCCGACTTTTATTCCGTCCCTTACAATAACTCTGAAAGGAAACTTTCATTAATGCGAAATTTCTTGCATGTATCAGAATAAGTGATCCACCGGACAGAACTTGTCCTTTTTCCTCTTTTCTTTTCTTTTCAAAAATTGAAACCCAGGTAGAATCAAATTTCCCCAATTCGCGGTTCCCTTTTCTTTTTTCTTTTTTCTTTTTCAAAATTCCTCAATCTCCTTCCCCAATGTGGGGTGCGATCATATGTGCACTCGAAAAGAACCACCAATTTTTTGGCTCAAATGAGGATGCAAGGGATAAATGGTGTTTAGGTTGTAGAAACGATGGCCAAAGTATCATTCTTACGTCTCATGACAACCAAGTAAACGAATTGCTCGTTGAGAATCCATTCCCTTTTGAAAATCTTCCCAATGTAGGGTAGTGATCATTAAGGCTCTTATTTGAAACGAAATTATTCTTTCAAAAACTCAAATGGGAAAGCAAATGATAAAAATCTGTATAGGTAGAGAAACAAATGCTCGAAGTATCATTCCAAATTTTCAAAACAAACAAGAATAATGCACATTTTTGCTTTCGCTTAGATGTGGATTGAACTAGATTAGACACAATGAACATTTGCAAGCAAAAAGTTGCCCCAATTTGCAACTTATCAATCAATGTGACTGATTTTTATTTTGGGGTTAAGTGAAGGAGAAAAGATATCTCATGGGGCCTTTTGAGTGACCTCTTTCAATTTTTGAGCACTCTTATTGTATAGTTCGGATTACCAATCTAGTGTATACATTTGTGAGTTTTCAGGCTGGAGGTTGAAAAAATCCCAATTTAGTCTTATTTCTTAAAATTCGTCATGAAATCTCTTAATGAGCTCAATAAAGAATGAAATGTACACGAGTATTATACAAAACAAATAATTGTCTGAACAAAAGCTTCATTATTGCCAATGTTTGAAAAATTTTAAAGGCAATACATATGAGAAAAATTCTAAAGAACTCCTTTACACATGTATACACATTTTCTCTCTTAATATCCCCTTTTCTTTGAGTAATGAAATCCCTTAGATGTTTTGCACGAGCGCTTTCAGATAAATTTTCGCATTCACGTTGTAGGGCCTGCCTAAGAATCAAATAATACTTGTAATTTTCAAACTTTATCAGATCAAAATTGTTATCAGATATAGAAAGATATTTTCACCTTATTGAAATATTTTTATGAATGCAGGGGGAAGGGGGAAAAATAAAAGAAAAATACCCAAAGTTAGTAAGCAAAATTGTAAAATCGGTATGCATGTCCTATGGGGGAGCCCTTTTATGCCAAGGGTAGGCCTAGCATGAAAATGCAATCCTCTAGGGTAAGCACTATACCATACCTGATGAATCCGATCAATTGATTGAGTGAAAAATGATTTGAAAAATTTGGCCAATTTGGAGTGAGAAGAAACATTCGTCCTAAAAAATGAGAACAAAGTCCGAATGAATTGCTTATTTTGATCGACGCATGATGTGTCAAAAGGGGTAAAATGGTCAAATTCATTGAATGAAATTGGATTATTTATTCAAAATTGAATGGATAACCCTAAAAATGAATTAAACTAATCAAATGAAGTAAATGAAATCAATTGATTAAGTGAAATGATGATTTATTCAAAATTGACCAAATTGCCCTAAAAATAGGTAAACTGGTCAAATGGATCAGATGATTTATTCAAAATCGATAAGATTGCCCTAAGAATGGGTAAACTAATCAAATGAATTGAATGAAATTAGTGATCTATTCAAAATCAACTAGATTGCCCTAAAAATGAACAAATTAATAAAATGGACTAGACGAAATTGGTGAATAAAATGAATGAATTGTCAAATGAAACTGATAAACAATTAGATCAAATGAATTGATGGTTTATTCAAAAATCGATGAAATTATCTCCCCTTTGGTATTTTCAAAAATGCATTGCGATGCCTTAGCCTATGAGCCTCCTACAATCAAGATTTGGCCTCAATAAGTTTACCATCTCAACAATGAGGAATTATTTGCGAATTTCTTCAAGTTAACATCCTTTAAGCAAGGGATTTATACCAACTATGTTAAAAATGGTCAAAAGTGATGTGAGACGGATCTAGACGAACACCAAGTTGGGATGATTGGCGGAACTTTAACCCTTCTAAAACCACGAGCCACGAACTAAGGAGCGTCCTTAACCCACGACTGGCAAATTTAGTGAACCAAAAGTATAGATAGAAGAACGCCACAATCAAGGAGACTACTTGATTGATAAGTTCGATGAACAACTTGAAATTAATTCTCAAGTATTCAAAGGAAATTCTCTTGAGGCAAGAGAGAGTGAAATAACTCACATATATTTTATAAAATCTGAAAACTGTCCCCTAATGAATGAAAACCTAGGCTATATATAGCCTTACAAGACAAAACCCTAACTCGGCTAGGCTAGGCCTTTGGCCCGATTCCACTACTCAAATCCACTATCTAATGGTCAGCTTGTAATTGATCCAATGAAGGCTTTAAGCTGGCCCAACATAACCCAATAAAAGCTAATTAACCAACTTAAGTTATAGTGAGCCTAGACTCTATAAATCGGATCCAACTCAACATGAGGTCTTGGACCGAATTTATTCCTAGCAAATAAAATAGAAATCTAGAAAATAAACTACTAACTATTACTAAAAGATTCAATCTCTTGCAACCCAAAACATGGCCCATAAGCGGCCCATATTTCGTATCATTCCCCTGCTCTTGAAAAAGATTTGTCCTCAAATCGTGTTTGGAAATGAATAGTACTACAAGAATTGGCAGTATGAAACTTCAAATCTCCACATATTGGCTCTCTTAGAATGAATGATACTTGCATACGCCATGATTATTGTAATTCGGTGCACATGTCTCTTGGTCAGCTTGAAAATGCTCACAATCTGCCATGGGAAACTCAAGGCTTGACTCCAACCACTCCAAAGCTCTCTAATCAGTCCTGTGTCATGAATGGTCGAATTTGGACCTACACAATAAATCACATGATTAGCATTTGTAGGTATAAAATCACTTGACAGCTTACTATTCACATTCACAAGATAAGGATCTTCATAGTGATGCTCAATCAGGTTAGAAAAGTCCCGGACATGATTTTGCAAGGTTACAAAATTCATTGCAAGTTGTTGTTGGTATGGCCTATCTTGCACAAATGGAGTAAGATCGAGATAGGTAGCTTCTGAACCTTCAAATTGAAGAATAAAATCAGGTTGTAAGGAATCAGAATTTGGACCAATGAGGAAAGAATTATCACTAACGAAATAAAAAGGAAGTTTATGACAAGTTTCAAGTGTAGAAACTCCCTTTGAAACTTCATTATTCCTCCCAACAAGCAAATCAGGCTCATGGTTGAAGTTGAACATCAATGGATGACAAAGGGATACAACACCGAAGATGCAAAATCCATGAAAAGTTTGATATTCACCAATGGATTTAGGCATAGAACATGCCAAGATCAATTCAATTTTTCCTTGCTTAACCTGCATAAAAGTAGAAACACTAAACAAAGTAGAGTTAAGATCGTTAGAAAAAACATATGATCTCACATCCTTTCTCGCAATCAGCTTACTCTTAGAATTTTTAATCTCTTTCTCATGCTCAGTAGCTGACTTTTTCCCCTCATTATTCTCAACCTCTTTCTCCTTTTCAACTCCCTCGAATTTTACATCTTTCGTCACAATTCCCTCATCTAGCTCTTTCTTCATACTATAACGCTCTTGCTCACTCTTCATGTATGCTAGATCAATACAAAGTTGCTGAGAATTAAGCGACACAAGCCTGGTACGACGGCCATTAAATGTGAAGGAATACTTATTAGTATATCCATCATATTTGACTTCTCGATTAAACATCCACCATTGTCCCAACAGCACATGCGTCACTTGAATGGGAACCACATCACACAACACCTCATCCACGTATTGACCAATACGAAAAGGGACAAATGTGTGCTTAGTAATCCAAATATCACCACTATCACTTTGCAACTTGTAAGGTCGAAGATGATCAATGGTTGGAAGATTCAATTTCTCAACCAAGACAGTACTTGCGAGATTAACTTCACAACCCTTATCAATGGCTAAGCTGCAAACTTTATCCTTGATATGGCAACGTGTATAAAACCAATCATTTTTTTGAGCTTTGATGATTTCCAATTGCTCAGTTATCTCACGCAATGCCACAGTATTTACTCCTTTAGGCACAAGATGGTGAAGCTCCAGTTGAGCATTCGTTTGTCTCATACTTTTATTACCTGCAAAACTCAACAAAAATTAGTAGAACAGTCCTCACTCGCTCCCTTACGTGTTTCACTCCTCTCGTGTTTTCACTCAAATGCCTATGTCACTCTAATGCTCTTACCAATTCACTCCTCAAGCCAATTGATTATTTCCTTAGAAGAAATCAGAAATTTCTCAAGAAGTTCAATCAAACCTTAAGCAAATAGTATCCAATTGTACCAAAGAAACAAGAAGCAAGAGTAGAAATGGAAAGCTCAAGTAATGAATTCGATAAGGAATGGAGCGAAAAATTGATGTAAGAAAATGTCCAAGTACAAAGATGGAGTTTCCCAAGTGTTTACTTAATTTTCTAATTGATTTTTTTGGAACCAAGTTAGGTGTAGAACCTCTTTGGAAATTTCCTAAAGTCGGATAGGACCTCCTTAAAATTTTTCCTAGATTTGGTAACTTCCTATTCCCCAAAAATTTCCAGAATTCCCTCTTCTTAAATTCCCCCCAAAGTCGGCTGGAATTTCCTAAAAGTTTTCCCAGATTTGGTAGCTTCCTAATCCCAAAAATTTTCCAGAATTTCCTTTTCCTTAACCTTCCAAAAGTCTGCCTTCCTAAACTACTTTGCAAGTCGGTTAGGAAGCCAAGTGAAAACAGTTTTGGTAGTTTCCCAACCGCTGAAATTTTCCAGATTTTGTTACCTTACCAAATCAGAATTGTTACCAAAAAAGAATTTCCAGATTTCCTTCTCTTTTGAAACCTCCCAAAGTCGGCTGCAAAAACAGAATTTGGTAGCTAAAAAAATTTCCAAATTTCTGCTCCTTTTAAACCTTCCAAAGTCGGCTGCAAAACAGAATTTGGTAGCTTCCTAACCGCTGAAAATTTCCAGATTTGTTACCTTATCAAATCAGAATTGCTTCCACGAAAAAATTCCAGATTTCTCGTCTTCTTGAAGCCTTCAAAAAGTCGACTATCCCTCACTAAAATTTCCTCTCTCCAGCCGCCCTTAGCTTGCC
Source organism: Coffea arabica (assembly GCF_036785885.1). Lineage (NCBI taxonomy): Eukaryota > Viridiplantae > Streptophyta > Magnoliopsida > Gentianales > Rubiaceae > Coffea > Coffea arabica. Next base: position 45,167,128 of record NC_092329.1, read on the forward strand.
AACAATTCGGCCTTTCTCCTTCAAGACGCAACGCACAATTCTGTTCTCTCTTCCTTAGACAAGGCCACGGCAGTTTTGTTTCTTGTTTCAAGGAAATGGCTTCTCAAGACAACGAGAGTATTGTCACTCAAGAGTCCCCCAAGCGGCTTGCTCAAGAAATTCCCAAGAAATTTACTCCTAAACCAAGGAAGCCCCGTATGGATGCAAGAACGTACAAGGAACTTTTTATACGAAGGCAAGTGCAAGTTTTTAAGGCCCAAGATAATCAAGAACCTCAAGCAAGGGTTGTTCAAGTGATCAAGACGCAAGGTGTTCGAGACTTTCAAGAAGAGGTTGGACAGAATTTTTGAGTTTTTTTTCTTTTTTTTTTTTGACTCTAAAACACACAATTACTCGGCTGTTTTTTTGGGTAGAATTCCAGAATTTAATGTCAATCCAATGTTCCCCTTCAATCCTCCAATAATTATCAAGACATGTATCAAAGTTTCAAGACTTCAAGATTAGTTTCAAGAAACTCAAGAAACCCTAGATTATGGTAGTCCCTCTCCAAGATTCCAACCCCAAACAAGTTTAACCACAAAAATCAGTTTAGGAAATTAATGAAAACAACTTGGTGGAATAAACTAAAGTTTGGACAGATTTGGCAAGAAACTTGCGCCCAAGGAAACCCTAGTTGCAAGTGAAAACCCTAGCCGTCGCAAAAAATTTTTTTTTTTCTATTCAAACAGAATATGCAAGGCACACAACTCGGTTACACTTGAAGGCAGGCTTCAAGACAGAATCACACAACAAGTAATGCACTAAGTGGTCACGAAGCAAAAGAAAACAAAGAGCGACGCAACAAGAACAAACAAAGGCGGACAGAATTTTTTTTTTCTTGTAATAATAATCAGACTTGACACAAAGAAAGACACGACCAGAATTGAAGACAAATACTAGAAAACTTACGAAGAAAAGAAAAGGAGAAAAACAAAGAACCTCAACGGGATATACTTGATGTGGAGATCGAAGATATGGTGGAGAAGGCTATCAAGATTGAGCAAAGGCTCAAGAGGAGGGGTACAACCAGAAATTATACCCCTCATCCACAAACATTTACTCGACCATTCCAGCCTAGAAGGGAAGAGAGAGGTTCGAATGCTTGGACCACTCCAAAGCCGAAGCAAGATCAAGGGTCAAGCTCACGGCCACCTTTTACCAAAACCGACTCCAAGGTTGTTTCAAAGCCAACAATTGAAACTTCAAAACCTAGGAATCGTGACACCAAATGTTGGAGGTGTCAAGGAGTTGGGCATATTGCAAGCCAATGTCCTAATCCAAGGACCATGCTTGTCCTACCAAATGGAGACATTGTCACTGATGATGAAGAGGAGGATTACAAAGACATGCCTCCCTTGGTTGAAGAGGAAGATGAAATAGTGGAAGTTCCAACTCAAGACAAGGTTGGATTGGTAGCAAGAAGGGCGCTAGCTACTCAAGCTAGTAAAGATGAGCTTCAGCGTGACAACATCTTTTACACTAGATGCCATGTGACCAACAAGGTATGCAGCTTGGTGATTGACCCCGGAAGTTGCACTAATGTTGCTAGTGCATTGATGGTGGAGAAACTAAAATTGCCAACTAGTGAGCACCCCCGTCCCTACAAGCTTCAGTGGTTAAACAACAGCGGCGAGGTACGTGTTCTTAAACAAGTTTTGGTTACTTTTCGCATTGGTAGGTATGAAGATGATGTTATGTGTGATGTAGTACCAATGCAAGCTGCACATATACTCTTAGGGCGTCCTTGGCAATTTGACAAAAGAGTCACTTTTGATGGTTTCTTGAACACATACTCTTTTATGCATAATTGTAAAAAGACTACACTTGCACCTCTTACACCTCAACAAGTGCATGAGGATCAAGTTAGTCTACAAAAAGAGTATGACTTGCATGCTGCCACCAAGAAGGACAACGGCAAAACTAAGAAATTAGTGTTGGCCGACCCTTCTTCAAGCAAGTTGGACCACTCTCATTCGGTCTTCGAGGCCGCACAGGAGAGAAAACCCAGCATGCTTGCTAAGGTAAAAGATGTGAGAAAGGCCTTGCATTCTAATCAGGTTTTATTTATTTTATTTGGCAAGGAATCCTTACTCACTAATGCTCTTGATGCTTCTTTGCCTAGTGTTATTACTAACCTCTTACAGGAGTATCAAGACGTCTTTCCTGAGGATATACCTAATGGATTGCCTCCATTAAGGGGAATTGAACATCAAATTGATTTCATTCATGGATCTTCCTTTCCAAACAAGGCACCATATAGGACCAATCTTGAGGAAACCAAGGAGCAACAACGACAAGTGGCGGAGTTGCTTAGTACGGGATGGATTAAAGAGAGTCTAAGCCCTTATGTTGTACCAGTTCTACTTGCTCCAACCAGCACTAGTCGGGTTACAATGGCTTTAGATGCCGTTTTTGCACGTCTTGATGCGTACAACGCGCAGCCCAACCAAACCTTGGTTCACCGGGCGTCCGCTCACGGTCCACCCATAGACTTGAGACGTCACTTGTGTGCCCATTATCATGGAACTCTTGCTGTTCGCAACATGTATCTACCACCACCACGAGTTTTCCTGGTGTCCCACAAGGGTGTCCTGATCTTTCTTTGCTTGAGGAGGCGACATGCAGGCTGCTTGGTGACTATACACATGCTCTCATCACTTTTGTTTTGTAAGAAGAGTCCTGATTTGGGGACAAATCGCCATTAAGAGGAGGGGAATGATGAGAATATAGAGACCAAGGCCCATTCCATTCAAGCACATGGGAAATTGGAAGATTCAAGTAAAGACTAGTTCGCGGAGTACTAGCTTGTTAATTAGGTTTTTAGTTATCATTATTAGTTGTTTGTTAGCATTAAATAATTTCGGTCAATAACACTTTACCTTTGGCCGAATTCTGAGTCTTAGATTAGTTAATTAGTTGTTAGATATTTTCACCCTTAATGAAGGGCAAGGTCGTCCATTGGATCTTCTAGGGTTTGAGTCATGTACTGATGTGAGACGGATCTAGACGAACACCAAGTTCGGATGATTGGCGGAACTTTGACCCTTCTAAAACCACGAGCCACGAACTAAGGAGCGTCCTTAACCCACGACTGGCAAATTTAGTGAACCAAAAGTATAGATAGAAGAACGCCACAATCAAGGAGACTACTTGATTGATAAGTTCGATGAACAACTTGAGATTAATTCTCAAGTATTCAAAGGAAATTCTCTTGAGGCAAGAGAGAGTGAAATAACTCACATATATTTTATAAAATCTGAAAACTGTCCCCTAATGAATGAAAACCTAGGCTATATATAGCCTTACAAGACAAAACCCTAACTCGGCTAGGCTAGGCCTTTGGCCCGATTCCACTACTCAAATCCACTATCTAATGGTCAGCTTATAATTGATCCAATGAAGGCTTTAAGCTGGCCCAACATAACCCAATAAAAGCTAATTAACCAACTTAAGTTATAGTGAACCTAGACTCTATAAATCGGATCCAACTCAACATGAGGTCTTGGACCGAATTTATTCCTAGCAAATAAAATAGAAATCTAGAAAATAAACTACTAACTATTACTAAAACATTCAATCTCTTGCAGCCCAAAACATGGCCCATAAGCGGCCCATATTTCGTATCATGTTTTGGGCTGCAAGAGATTGAATCTTTTAGTAATAGTTAGTAGTTTATTTTCTAGATTTCTATTTTATTTGCTAGGAATAAATTCGGTCCAAGACCTCATGTTGAGTTGGATTCGATTTATAGAGTCTAGGCTCACTATAACTTAAGTTGGTTAATTAGCGAACGCCACAATCAAGGAGACTACTTGATTGATAAGTTCGATGAACAACTTGAGATTAATTCTCAAGTATTCAAAGGAAATTCTCTTGAGGCAAGAGAGAGTGAAATAACTCACATATATTTTATAAAATCTGAACTCCTTAATGAATGAAAACCTAGGCTATATATAGCCTTACAAGACAAAACCCTAACTCGGCTAGGCTAGGCCTTTGGCCCGATTCCACTACTCAAATCCACTATCTAATGGTCATCAGAAATTTTCTCAAGGAAGTTCAATCAAACTTTAATCAATATAGCTCCCAATTGTATCAAAGGAACAAGGAAACAAAAAGTAGAAATGGAAAGCTCAAGTAATGAATAAGGAATGGAAGAGGAAAAATTTGATGTACAAAGAAAAAGAAAGTCCAAGTACGATGATGGAGTTCCCAAGTGCTTTACTTAATTGCCCAATTGATTTTTGGAAACAAGTTAGGTGATGGACTTATTTGGAAATTTCCTTAAAGTCGGCTAACCAAACAGAATTATTACCCAAAATTTTTCCAGATTCCCTCTCCAAAAACCTTCCAAAATTTTTCCAGATTCCCTCTCCAAAAACCTTCCTAAAGTCGGCTATAACAAATCAGAATTGTTCCCAAAAAAATTCCAGATTTCCTTCTCTTTTGAAACCTTCCAAAGTCGGCTGCAAAACAGAATTTGGTAGCTAAAAAAATTTCCAGATTTCTGCTCCTTTTAAAATTCCCCTCAAAGTCGGCTGGAATTTCCTAAAAATTTTTCCAGATTTGGTAACTTCCTAACCCCAAAATTTTCCAGAATTGCCTCTTCTTAAATCCCCTCAAAATTTTCGTCCCTTACTCTCCCTCAAGAACAACAATTCGGCCCTCCCCTCTTTGCTCCACACAATGACAGTTTTGACGCTTGGTGCTAAACAATGGCTTCACAAGATGACACAAGCAACGTCACCCAAGAATACCCCAAGCGGCCTGCTCAAGAAACTCCCAAGAGGTTTACTCCTAAGCCAAGAAAGCCCCGTATGGATGCAAGGACGTACAAGAAAGAAGGGTCAAAGTTCCGCCAATCATCCCAACTTGGTGTTCGTCTAGATCCGTCTCACATCAGTTGGTATCAGAGCTAGTCGACAACCACCAGGTTATATCCTTCTTTTCTTTTGTGTTTCGAGTCACATACTCTTGTTCCAAATCAGTTTGTGTGTCAATTCAAAAAAAAAAAGGTACTGTAGCATCGTACTGTTCACCGCGCCGCACTGTAGCGATACTGTTCATCGCTACTGTAGTGACACTGTTCATCCCGAAAAAAAAAAAACTTGATGGTCAAGATCCTCAAAAAACTCAACGGGTGATACAAGTGATCAAGGCTCAAGGTGTGCAAGATTTTCAAGAGGAGGTTGGTCAAAACTTTTGAGTAGTCTTTTCTTGATGTAATTTTCTGGTTTGTCATGGGATTGTGAAATGCGACGGTTTGGCCAAAAATATAGTTCAAAAAGGGTTTTTTGATTGGAAAATGGAGTCGCCACTTGGTATAGAGTTAGGGTGTACCAAGTCACCCAAAATGATTTTTTGTTTTTTGAAAGAAAAAAGTAAACAAACCCTTTTAAAGAACTTTTAGGTCTACGTAACCAAAGAAAGGGATCGGGGGTCACATTTGATAAGGGAGAAGGCAAAGGCAAAGCCTAAGGCACTCCCTTACCCTAGCCAAAGCTAGTTGCGTGATTTAGCCCCACTTTTCCTAACTCTTCTACCCAAAATATGCGTTGCATGTTGGATATGACTAATGGATATGAAAAAGAAATGCAATCCTAAATCTAAAATGTCTCTTACGAGGCTTTTTGGTCCCAACCACATGAGTTGTGATGGCCAATAAGGAAAGTCCTCATAGAGGTCGCGAATGATGCAAATGAAAACTCAAGTATGAGTGCAAGTGTGAAAATGTAAGAAAACGTGCATGTGTGCAAATGTAAGACAAGTGCATGTGTGCGGATTGAGGAAATAAAGGTGTTTGTGTGCAAATGGATGACAATATGATTGTAGATACATATAAGTGCAATTGGGTGCAATTTGTGAGGTAGAAAAACAAGTGATAAGAAGAAAAATGTGTGAACATGGCATTTGTATTGAGAAAGATATAAGTAGTGAGAAAATGTGGATAAGAGGATGATGGAGTGACATGATGAGAATGAAAGTGTATGAACCTAGAGGAATGCATCAAGTCGGGTACGGGAATGACTCCTAATTTTACGACTTTAATTTTCCCTTTGATTAGAAGGAAGAACTAGCGTGCTAAGGCTATTTTTGTAGCCACACTCGCTCGTTTCCCTTACCGAAAGGGGACTCTCAAGCAAATGTACCCTATAACTAGCATGAGGATGCAAAAACCTAAAATGAAAGGGAAAGGGTTGGAGGGGCATGCCAAATGCTAAAAAACTAAGAAAAATGCATGAAATGTAGTGAGTCATGCGATTATGAACTAGCGAGGGAGATCCCTAAGGGTCTAGCGTTGGACTAGCCCATATCTATGAATTCCTACTAGCGTTGGACTAGTGGAAAACGGGACAATGAATCACAACTAGCATTGGACTAGTGTGGTGACGTGCATTCATCCATTATATTCATCTACAACTATAGAAAGCAAGTAGACATGCCAATCACCTATAAACACATAGCACATAACACTTAGCATGCTCGACTAAATGCAAGAGCCTAATAAAGCAAATTAACACGTAGCAACTAAACATGCAAGACACATAAGGCAATTAAGGCCCTAACTATTACATTTGCTAACTAAACAAATGGGGAAGAGGGAAAATGAATAAAAATGCTCTCCAAGCCCTATCTATTACAAGCCAAGAGGTGTACACATACCCCATAAAGAATAACTTAACAAAAAGCAAAAGTAAATGAAATAAATGAAAGGAATTAAAGAAAGGCAAGGAATGCAAGTAAACATGCAATTTTCACTTAGCACGTTGGATCACTTAGGAGAGAGACAAAAAGGGATAAAAGAAGTTATACCTCCCCGTTTGTGATGTTAGTAAAGTGAACAAGACTTAACTTGGGCTAGAGTCACCAAAGAAAGAGATAACTTGAGCTAAAACCATCAAAGCAAGGGATTAATGCACCAATTTAATAGTGAAGTAAAACAAAATCACCAAATCCCTCCTAATTGCAACTTAAAAATGATCAAATAATGCATAATTTTCAAGCAAAAGTGAATCATTGATCAAATTTCTGAAACAGCAAAATGACTAAAGACCCAATAGCAACCATTAATCAATCAATCAAGGCCAATTGAAACATTTTAGGAACTTTAAAGGTCCAAGAGCACGAAAAGGTCAAGTAATGGCTCAAATTGCAATTATTCTAAGACCTATTTGCAAGAAATTAGAACCTAATTGGGTCTTTGTAGCATTGCTGCAAAATGACAGGGACCAAATTGATTAGTTTTTCCAATTTTTGGGTCATAGTGGCATAAGGGGAAACTTGAGGGGTTAGAATGCAATTTTTGAAAATTGTTTTTGCATGCAAATTCATGCAAAGCATGCAGACACCACGAAATATTTCTGCAACCAAAAGAAAACTGATGCATTTGAATGAAGGCTTTCTACAACCCAAGAACATAGCCGCAGCTTTCTTTTCATTTCACCATACAAGCGAGTTCAACAAATACCAAAGCTTCAACTGCTGACTAAATGAAACGCAGACTCTTGTTGCAGAATTGAAGCCAAGAATTTGAGTTAACCATCAAGGCTAAAAGGAACTAAACAGCAAAAGGAAAAAAAAATGCAGCAGGCAACATTTTCTGCGAATCTTCTTGAGTTCATCTCCAACAAGAACATGTTTATTGTTTGTCAAACTTCAGACCCAAATACACAAAATCTACGCATCCAAACACACAACCTCAACATCTGAACAAGCAAAAGAAAAAATCAGAATAGAAACGGAGCATGCAATTCTTCTTTGCTGATTTTTCCTTACAGCTTGACAGGCTTTTGATGCAAATTCACAGCTTTCTCCACGCAAGTATCTTACGCAATCTCAAACCAAGCTAATAAACTCATTTACCCAACCCATTAAAATTCAAATCACTTGATTAATACAACACTAGATGCAGGAAAAACAATCATTGAATATCAAACGAACAACCAAACGGACAGCATGCAACAAAAGAGAAAAAGAAACAGTTTTGCGGTGAGTCCTAGATGAGCTTATCGAAAGCTAACATCTTTCAGCCAACTCCTGGAGCTATCAAGCATCAAACTAGTCTAAAACTTTTACAAAATCAAATCATCAAAAACCCCTTTCTCTTTTATGTCCTTTCGGGTTTGCAAACAAAGGGACAGCAGACCATTTTCATCAAAACAAATCATCGAAACATGTCTCAAGTTACGCTTCAAAAATCACTGTGATAATTAGAATGATATGGTAGTACTTCAAACACATGATTCACAGTCTCCCACAAACTCATGTAACCCAGATTTCAAGCAGGATGATCAGCAAGACAACGGAGAAGGGAAAAATAACTGTAACAACCCAGGTTATCCAACCTTGACAGCAACAAATAACTCGGTATTCATGGCTATGCATATGAAAACCAGCGCTAAAACCACAAAAGGAGGAGTTGTGATTACCTTAGAGGAGTAAAATGAACGTGCAGCACCTCCCAAGAAGCCGCGCTAACTCCAGAAATGAAAGTCGCGAACTTTGTCGCCGACGTTTCAGGCTTCACTCTCCCAGTCGCCAAGCTTTTCCTCTCGGTCGAAGAACTCTCATCTACCTACCTCTCTCGCTCTCTCCCTTTCGGTCTCCCCTTCTCCTACTCTCTTAGGTCTCTGCCCTTTTGTCCAATCTGCCGCGCCTCTTTTGCTATTTCTCCTCTCGGGTTCTCCTTTCCTAGCTCACCTCCAGCCGTCAACCTCACCCTTTCTTTTTCTTTTCTCGCTTTCTGCCCTCTCTCCGTCTCAACTCTCTCAAAGCCCTCCGTTTTTTCTTTCCTTTCTTCAGATCTGAAGCCGTCACTCGATGCCCCCTTTCTTTTCTTCCTCCCCAGCTCTCAGACCCTTTTTGCTTAGCCATCAAAACTCCCCCCCATTCGGCTGTGTTTTTCCTTCTCTTTTCTCGAAAAATTCTATGCTAAAATGACTTAAAACAAAATAAAAGACTAAAAGTAAATAAAAACTAACACGAAAAATAAAAATAATAGTAAATAAAAATACACTAAAAATTTGGTGTCTACAAAAACTTAACCTATTTGGCCGAATTTTACCGAACTTTTCGCACTAGCGGGTCCCACGCCCGGTATACACTCCTAAAACCTCATGAACTGACTTATACTAGAAAAATGATTTAAAAATCATATTTACTCATAAAAATTATTTTAAACTTTTCGAATAAAGAAAATGTGGAAAAGCATGCAATTAAAATAAAATAAAACCTAGAAATTAAGAAAATTACGGGTTATCACAACCTGAATAATATGTAGTGAGCTGCTTTATAAGGGGGTTAAAGGAGGAAAGTTAACTAGCGGTTAGAATGTTCATGCCCTGGGACTTACAGCATGCTGTTGGCCTGGCAAAAATAGAAAAGGCCAAAATTCAGAATTCTTGGAAGCAAAGTAAGTACAATAGACCCTCTTGATTTTTTACCCCTTACTCCTCAAATGTTGGTTCTAGTGGCACTTATTCCAGAAATGTTAGCTCCAACAACATCCCTTTTACCTAAACTTGGGGAAAAGGGGTGAATACTTTTGGAGGGATAGAAAAGATCTTCTCGATTCTTTAGTGCTACAGAGATGGATGAAAAAGGGGCCAAGAGATTGTGTTATTGGTGTAATGAAAGGTATGGCCCTAGTGACTAGTGCAAGAAAAGGAATCTTTACAGAATTGAGTGTATTGAAGAATTGGATGAAGGACAAGAGAAGGAGATTGCTAAGGATAAAGAGGAAGAAATACTAATAGAAAGTAATTTGGCTCAAATCTCCGCAATGCTATGTGCAGTTTAATGGTTCCCAATTTTAGGACTATGAGGATACATGGTCAGATTGACAAGAAGACCTTCAGTATCCTTATAAATTGTGGAAGTTCTAACAAATTCTTACACCTAGAAGTAGTAAAGAAATTTGGCCTTAGAACAGTGCAAATTACTCTTGTCAAAGTGGTGGTAGCAAATGGGAATTCTCTCACAACAACAACTTAATGTCTAGGGTTTTAATAGAGAATACAAGGGCAAGAGTTTGAAAGGGATGTATTGGTTTTACCTATAGTTGATTGTGAGGTGGTATTAGGGATACAATGGTTATCAACTTTGGGAGATGTCAAGTGAAATTTTGCTGAGTTAAGAATGGAGTTCTTACATAAAGGCAAGAAGGTGGCATTGAGGGGTTCTAGACAACAAATAGTTCAGGTAGCTTCAAAGAGATAGATGCAGAAACTCTTGACCAAGCCCGAGCAAACTGAATTAGCTCAACCGTGCTTGATTTCTAATGAGTCCTCAATGGAATAATAGCCAATGTGCTGCCATGGAATCTCATATGGAGATAAATACTTGCAAATCTCAGTTTGAATTAATATTGTTGAAATAGAGTGATGCATTTGAAGAACCTGTGGAGTTGCCACTTGTTAGAATGCACGGTCATAGGATTCATTTTAAGGAAGAGGTACAACCTATAAATGTCAGACCCTACAGGTATCTTGCATTCCAAAAGGGGGAAATTGAAAAATTGTTGGCTGAAATGTCGAATAATGGCATTATTAGGCCCAACAATAGTCCTTTTTCATCTCCAGTAGTCTTGGTTAAGAAAAAGATGGTACTTGGATGATGTGTGTGGATTATAAGGAGCTTAACAAGGCTACTGTAAAGGACAAATTTTCTATACGGTTGGTTGAAGAACTCCTTGATGAACTATTTGGTGCTACTATCTTTACTAAATTGAATATGAGATTAGGGTACCACCAAATTAGAATGCATCCTGTTGATGTTGCTAAGACTGCATTTAGAACTCATGATGGACACGATGAGTTTATGGTTATGCCATTTGACTTAACTAGAGCTGTTAAACGAGTCGAGTCGAGCTCGAGCATAGGACAATTGAGCTCGACTCGAACCTCTAATCGAGCTAACTCGAGCTCGCTCGATTAGTAATTCGAGCTCTACAAGGCGCTCGAACTCGACTCGATGTGCTGGTAGAAACTCGAGCTCGAGCTCGAGCTCGAGTTTTGAAATCGAGCCGCCGAGCTCGAAGCTCGAACTCGAGCTCGAGCTCGTTTACGGGAGAGGCCATATCACAAGAAGATGCACTTTCTCTGATTTATCATCTGAAGCCAGAATGACAATACAAGCCATGCCAAATGACAATACTCGTATTTCCCTAATTCAATTCAACAAGCCATGCCAAATGACAATACAAGGCAGAGTCTAAAGTTAAAACTATAGCAAAAACCATCAAATGGAGAAACAAAATGTCCAAAGTGGGATTACAATGTCCAAACCGCATCAAATTACAAGTTAAAACTGCAGCAAGAAGTTAAAACTACACCAAATGACAATACAAGAAGTTAAACTTCAGCAAACCAGGTCAGATTACCACGTCCACACCAAAATGCCCACATTACAACATGAAAAATTATATAAACAGCCACATTACAACATCAACAGCCACCAGTAATCCAAACCAGATCAGATTACCACATGTCCACACCAAAATGTCCAAACCAGATCAGATTACAATATGTCCAACCCAAAATGTCCAAACCAGATCAGATTATAACATCAAAAATTACATAAACATCCACCAAACAGCATCAACTGTCCAAACCATATCAGATTACAACATAAAAAATTACATAAACTGTCACCAAGCAACATCAACGGACAACAGCCACCAAATCAGTCATTGAATGATTCAGGAAGTTCAACTTCCTCAAATGTGATTGATTTGGCCACATCATGTGATTCCTACAGAATAAAAGTATGAAAGTTAAAAATTCATCAAAATTAGAAATAAGGCAACTGTAACAACAACAAAAACATCCAATCAATTACTTACACGAGACTTATTCTTTAGGCCATGAAGACTACAGATCTAATCGTTGCCGCAAAGCAACATTTGCACCGTCTCAACCGACATAGAAGCTCGTCGATCATCAATTACTCTCCCTCCAGTGCTGAAGGTAGATTCTGAAGCCATAGTGGTAACAGGAACGGAGAGTATATCGGTAGCCATCCTCGACAAGATGGGAAATCTCAATCTTTCTCCTTTCCACCAACCCAAAACATCCAGATTTGCCCTTGCATCACAAGCATACCTACTTTCCTCTAAATAAATATCTAAATCTGATTTTTCTGGTGGAGCCCTATCAATTTCACTCACATGCATGTGAAACTTTTCTTTGCCAGTTAAAACAGCGGGTGCAGTCATTTTCTGTTTCTTACTAGAAGAAGTAGAACCTTCATTTTGTCTCCTTTTTACAACCTGCCTCTGTTGTTGTTCAGAATGGAAAACAACATGACAATCAACATATTCATTGTAAAGCTCATAAAGAATGTCTCTAATCTCAGCCATGAATCTAGAAGCTGCATCCTCACCATAAATCACCGGAAGGCATGATTAATAAGGAACATTTTGTATCTCGGATCCAAAATTGCACCCAAAGATAGCAGCACATTACTTTCCCCCCAATACTTATCAAATTTAGCAGACATACTTCCAGCCATTGCCCGAATATGCTCAAAAGGATCAAGAGCTTTTTCATTTAAAAGCTCTTTAATCCTATAGAGCTCCACAAGAAAAATGTTAGCTGTTGGATACTCAAACCCGGAAATCATATCACTGATTTCATGAAATATTCCTAGAAATTTGCACACTTCTTCCACTTTCATCCACTCAAAATCAATAAGAACATAGTGAAATCCAGGGTCAATGTCTGCATATCTTGGAAAGACATCCTTGAACTCTAAACCTGAAGCAAACATCAAATAGGTGCTATTCCACCTTGTGGGACAGTCCAAAATTAGTTTTCTAGAGGGCAACTGAAGCTGTTTTTTAATTTTGGCAAATTCAAGAAGCATAGATTCTGAATTGTTCAAGTATTTTATCCCTTCTCTAACAACATCAATCACACCACCAAGTTGACCAAGACCATCTTGCACTATGAGATTAAGTATATGTGCACAACATCTAACATGAAAAATTTTTCCTCAAATACTTAATCTCTTTCTTAGAGAAAAATCCTCTCTAAGTCTCCTAATGCACACATCATTGTATGAAGCATTATCAACAGTTAAACTAGAAACCTTATTCTCAATCCCCTAATCAATGAAACACTTACTTAGAGTATCAACTATAATAACTCCAGTATGAGGAGGAGGAACATTGCAAAAATTCAACGTACATTTTTGAAGCACCCAATCAGAATCAATAAAATGACCAGTCACAATCATACATTGAATTTTTTGACCAGATTTCCACAAATCAGTTGTAATACTAATCCTACCAGCACCTTTCAACAATGATTTCAGCTTCCTTTTTTCAATTGTATAAGTACTCATACAATCTTCCTTAACAGTCTACTGATTAATCTTTTTATAAAACGGAGAAACTGCTTTCATGAGTTTGTTGAAAACTACATGCTCCATCATAGAAAAGGGGTACTCATGTGCAAGAATCATGTGTGACGCAAGCTCTCTTACCTTGGCATGATCATATGAGAAATTTGTGATAGAAGTGATGAATGAAATGAAAGCACTTGTAGCTTTTGTTTGCTTTGCTCCCCAATGGCCATCTTTCTTTGGAGACAAGAAGTCAGGTGTCTCTTGTGCTGAGATGTGACTCCAGTTGTACTCTTGGTGAAAAGCTCCTTGCAATGGTTGCACTTCACTTTGACCGTCCCATTATCTAGCACTACTTCAGTCATTTCATCCCATATGCTGGATTTCTTCTTCCTTTGCTTTTTCTCCAAAGGACCAGCTCCTCCATCTCCATCTACTTGCTGTCCTCCTTCATTGCCACCATCTTCTATTATTTCTATCTCTTCTTCACTCATCTCATTAGCTCTTTCTTCGTTGTAATTCAATTGTTCCACGTCTTCATTATTTTGCTCCATCGCAGGACTTGATGATGAACCTTGAAATGAGTTGAATGGAGAGCTGTACATTCCTTAATAAAAAACATTTAATAACCAATACAGATTCTGATTAGTCAAAACAGAAATTTAGAATAACATTTCTAAGAAATAAGGTACAAAAGTAATAAAACAGATTTCAAAAAATAATGCCCACTTCAAGCTAATTTTAACATTTCTTTAACTTGTTCCTATCTCAATTCTCAAGCTTACATTCAAATTAATGAAATAACAGAGAAAAGCTCTTAAAAACTCTTAAAATGGCAATCCAAACAAGGGACAGTGATGAATTCCAGGGAAATACTGAATCCATAGTTCCAATTAGTTTGTGCATGGGGATAGTAATGAAAGGACAGTATAGTGGCATTTCTAGTAGACATTTATTCAAGATGGATAGTATAGGTTAGCCCAGAGCTGTATGGGGACAACTATCCAAGATGGATGGTAGACATTTATTCATATGCTAAGGCCATAATTAATCATAATAAAAGGGCTTCTAATAGTCAATTTGCTGCATAAAAATCCATTTGCCATGGCTGGATATTTAACCATCAAAAAATGCATTAGGTGAAATGATTTGGTCGTGTATAAGAAGTACTAACTGCCCCCAAGTTGGTAAGATTTGAGATGGTGGCTAAAATGGATAAAGAGAGCAAGTAGAAGAGGTTGAAAAGAGATGGAAAGGATGAGAATAAAAAGTTAGCAGCCTCTTACCTACTTTCACCCTTAACACTATACAGCAGTACTTAAATTCTGAATGCAAAGGCTGATTAAGATTGAAAAGCAGATTGCACTTGTTTAGGAATTTTGCCCTGTTAGTTAAGGGATGCTTCAACTATTATCCCCCCACTCCTCCCATACACAATTGGTTTTTTATTTTTTCCCCGACATTCTCCTCATTCTTCACATCAAGTGAATCCCAAGTCAAAATCAGATGAGAGAACCGATCGTAGATTGAGATACTTTTCAACCAATCATCATAGATGTCAAAGAAGACCGTTTAGGATATTGTAGATTTCAATATTAAATCACCAAATTTCTCAATCTCAGACCATGCATGAAAAGGCAAAGGAAGTAAACCACTAAGCATCCAACATTTTTTTCGCTAGAAGATCTCGACAAGTCAGATTTGTCATGTGTAGGATGAATTGAGTGATTCGTAAAGAAAATATAAATAAAACATTCTGAATTGGAATCCTGCCACTAACACTTAGCCTTACGGGGTCAGAAGAGATCTTACTTAGTAATGGGCTTGGGTTTTGTGTTACAAAAAAGGACTGACTGCAAGTAGGTCATTAGTTGAGGCAATCTCCCCTGGAAAAGACCATGCGCCAGTAGTTTTCTTAATACAAAATTTGGCCCATGGGGTATGGTCTATTTCAACGGCTCTCACTTAGTGACACAGTAAACATGTGAATAGAAATCAACCACGGCGAATAATTATCAAAACATCAAGGCTACGATAAAAAACCATCAAGGCTACTTACCAAAATGCAGTGAATCGGGGTATGGTAGAGGCCCCTGGCTGCTGGCTCTACTGAGGTGGCTCCGTATGGCGCTGCTCACAAATTCATGAGAAGGAGGCGGCTCCATATGGCGCTGCTCCGTATGGTGGCTGCGGCTGTGGAACGGGAAAGAGATGACAGAAAGGGGAAATCAAAAATTAGGGATGGCGCCTGGTGGTGAGAATGAAGTCTGCGAGGTGCTGCGTGAGAATGGAGGCTGCGGGGTGCGGCAGCATGAGAATGGCGGCTGCGGTTATGGAACGGGAAAATAGATGACAGAAAGGGGAAATAAAAAATTAGGGATGGGCCTGGCGGTGAGAATGGAGGCTGAGGGATGCGGCATGCGGTGGTGTGAGGATGGAGGCTATGGGGTGACGGCTGTGGGAGGAGAAAACGAAAGACCAAAGGAGGAAAGCATGAATTAGGGCTACAGACGGATGAGAGATGCATTTGACTAGAGTACCACATACATATTGAAATGATGAAAATGCCCTTATTTTTCGAGCCTATCGAGCTTACACGAGCCGAGCCCTGCTCGGCTCATATATTAAACGAGTATCTATTAGAGCTCGAGCTCAGCTCGTTTCTCTCTGTTAACGAGCCGAGCGGAGCTCTTATCGAGCCGGGTCGAGCTCGGCTCGCGAGCTGTCCGATTCGATTAACAGCTCTAGACTTAACTAATGCCCCATCAATATTTCAGAGTTTAATGAATGATATATTCAAGCCTTTCTTGCAAAAATTTTTGCTGATTTTCTTTGATGACATATTAATCTATAGCAAATCTTGGAATGAACACATGCAGCATTTGACAATTGTGTTTGATACCCTGGTCAAACATCAACTCAAGGCAAAAAGAGCAAATGTTCTTTTGCTACTAATTAGATTGAGTATTTGGGGCATTTAATTTCAGCTGAAGGAGTTAGTGCAGATCCTCAGAAAATTGCTTGCATTCAAAAGTGGCCTATACCTATTAATATCAAAGAGTTGGGGGGCTTTCGAGGATTAACAGGTTATTATCGCAGGTTCATTAAAGATTATGAGAAATTAGCACGACTCTTAATTGATCTACTCAAGAAAAATGCCTTTGTATGACATGATGAAGCAACTGTAGCATTCAACCAATTGAAATCTGCTATGTCTTCACTCCTTGTGCTAGCTTTACTAGATTTTTCACAATAGTTTGTGGTAGAGACTGATGCCTCTAACATTGGTATTGGAGCTGTACTGCTACAGTAAGGGAAGCCATTAGGTTTTTTTCAGCAAAGCTCTAGCACCCAATGTGAGAACCCATAAAATTTCTTTATTTTATATTATTTTATTTTATTTCTTCGCATGTATTTTCTTTATTTTACTTTATTATAGTTATTTTCCAGAGATTTTTATAAGGGAGTATAGTTTTTAAATCATTTTCCTAGTATAAGATAGTTCATGTTAAGTGTGAAGTGTATTATGGACATCGGACCCGCTAGTGCGTTAAGTGTGATAAATTTTTGATGATTAGATGAAGTTTACATAAAGGGATATTATATTATAAGGTGCTAGAGGATAATTAGAGAGTAGTTATATGGTGTACCATTGGGAGAAAAGAAGATAAGATTAAACATTCAAGGCATCAAGTGTTGCGACTCGATTGGCAGTTGGACTATGATCAAAGGTTTCTTAACTTAACTAAATAAAAAAAAATGACCAAATTCATCTCATTTTCTTCATGCTTTGGCCGAACCTCTTAGAGGAAAAAAAACTGGAAAATCCTGTTTTCCTAAAATTGTCCTTACTCTCATTTTCCACCTTAAGTTTGGAATTAGTAAATCATTGTAAGTATGATTTTTGGTAGAAATGAAGGGTTTGGGGTCATTTATCTTCTTAGGACCAACCATTACCTTTTTACTCCAAAGCCGCCTTTTTATCTCCTTAT
Organism: Coffea arabica; assembly: GCF_036785885.1. NCBI lineage: Eukaryota > Viridiplantae > Streptophyta > Magnoliopsida > Gentianales > Rubiaceae > Coffea > Coffea arabica. The sequence goes on from NC_092329.1 coordinate 45,184,503, forward strand.
ACTAGTAGTTAACTCGGAGAGGCATACGACTTGTAGTCGAGCCTCATTTATGCATCCGTTTACTGGATTCGTGAATATGAGGACTATAATTGTTTTACCTTGGTTATTCTAGGGTTTTTCGGTGATTAAAGCTATACTTTGGGTGAAAACTTTTGAAGTCTTTTGCTTGAACTGGTGAGTGTACAACTCCCTTAAATTGGTGCTTATCTGATTTATCTGTACTTGCAATTTGCAATCTGATTATCTATGACTTCTGTATACTCTGTATGAAACGAGAGTATACTTTATCACACTTGTCTCTTTCGTCTGGCTGTCCTGGTTCCTGTATACGTTTGAATCTGTTATCTATATCTGTTATTTGTATCTGTTTTGATGTTGTTTGGAGGTTTGTATCCAACGACCCTTTTGTGATTTTTGAACTTAAAACCTGTGGCTAGTTACTCGAGTTGAGCCGGCAAGGGCCTGGTCGATTAGATAACAAACTACGATAGTCTGTTTTTGGAAAATCTTTGGGTATTGGAGACTCTGGATTTCCGGTAAACACGAGTATTACCACTTCTGTTTCTGAATGTTTTGCGGGCCCGAAAAGGGGTATGTTTGGTAAATGGAATTTGGTGTAAAGTGGTGCTCTACTGGACTGGTTCCTTTATTTGAAAGTTGACAGAGTGTCAACTACTGTTTGATCAAGCTCTGGTAAAGCAAACCAGGGAATTTGGCTTTTGAGAGTCACCTGTATCCTTTCTATTTGATGTCTTTGTTTACTACCTTATCTGGCGTGTATATTTGACTACGTGTACTTCTGGTACCTCATTGAGCGTAAGCTCACCTTGTTCCCATTACTTTGTTTTCCTTACAGGAATACTACTATGGAAATTATGATTTTTGGAAAGGAAAGTTGAGCTAGTAGATGTACATGATTTTGTTATGCTCCTTTGTAACAAAATCGTAGTTGTATTTTGTATATGTATGAAGAATGAATACTATGGCTTGTATTTCAGGTTATTTTGTTGAAGCTCCGATGTATATATGTATTTAAGTGCTTAATCATGTATATTAAGTGTATTTGTTGAGATGATACGTTATTATGGCTCTGGTGAACGTTTCTTGTATCCATTGGAGAAATCGAGCGAGCGCGGAACTTGAATGAGGAAGAAAAGTATATTTGGCGGGAAACTGTTCACCGAATCCGCCCGTATATCGGGCCAGTTCTTGGTCGGATAGTTGGCCAGATTGGCAGGGGAGATTGAAAAATTTTGGTTTCGCCACTGCCTCGAATACGACCAGTAATTCGGCAGGATTGTGACGTTGCAGCGGCACTTTCATTTTGTTTTTGATTTTCATTGGAGCATCGTATCAAAGTTCTATTGCATCGCTTAATTTAGTTAATTTGGTTTCTAAGAGTTTGTTCTCTCGAAGTCTTTTTGTGCGTTTTGTAGGGTTTATGTATGTTCCGGATCCGTAGTCCCGGTGAGAGTTGGCCAGGCGGTCCGCCAAACCCTTTGGTTCGCCTTAGGGAAAGGCGGGGCTGTCACAGGTGGTATCAGAGCCACTTTGCGTGATCTTTGAATGGAGTGAGTTTGGACCAAGTGGTGTTGTGGTTCCGATTGCATGAATAAGTGTGAAGGAATAAGTGCTCTTCTGAGCCTAAGCTATGAATCATGAAATTTTATAGGTTTCAAACCTTTATCATGGTACTTGGAGATACTAGATATGTATGTCAGGTAGGAATTTCAAATGTAGATGATTTACTCTTGGGACTGTCCAGCTCGAGTTGTGAATTATCTTATTTTGGATTCTTGTACCCGAATACGGAAGAGATGAGAGCCTAGGTTAGAAATGACTTGGACAAATTAGAAATTTGATTTTTTGGAACTTCGTGTGATATCTTAGGGTTTTATTATGTGTGATTAGCCCTGACTAAGATATAGACAATGTCTTCTTGTAGGCTATGGACGGAGCGAATGGAAGGCTCTTAGTTAGATGTTTTGTACTTTTGGGCCTAGTTTGTATATTGTATTTTGGATATGACCATGCTACTTCCCTGGGCTTATTTTCGTTTGTATCTGACTGTTACTGTGTGATATATATGTTAAAGTTGTGTTGACTGTTTGGTTTTGACTTGTATATACCTTTGTAACTTATTTATGCCATTATCTCTGTTTAATCTTATATTCACGCTTTGACCCTAGATTGATTAAACCACATGGAGGGTATCCGTAGTGGACGATGTCGTGGGCACGGACGTAGGCAACCCTCGAAGGAAGGAAAAACCAGGAACCTATACCTGAACCCAATCCTGAATCTAATGCTCAAGTAGCTGCTGCTATCCAGCATATGACTGATTTATTAGCTCATGTAGTGGAACAACAGGGCCAAAACCCTATTCCTCAACCTGAAAATCCTGGTAACCAGGTAGAGGGCGAGGATAGAGCTCTCGAAAGATTTCAGAAGTTCTCCCCACCAAAATTCATTGGAGGACCAGACTCAGACATGGCCGAGAAGTGGTTGGAGAAAATGGTCGATATCTTTTCCGCGTTGCATTATACTGAGGAGAGACAAGTGACATTGGCTGTCTTCTAGTTGGAGGGAGCAGCCCGTTCTTGGTGGAATGTGATTAGAATGAAGTGGGAGAGAGAACAAACCCCAAGGATTTGGGTAAACTTCATGAGGGAGTTTAACACTAAGTATTTTCTACCCCTAGTTCAGGAAAAGAAGGAAGACGAGTTCATTTGGCTGCACCAGGGAGGTCAAACTGTGGCTGAATATGAGAGCCAATTTACTAGGTTGTCTAAATTCGCTCCCGAATTAATTGTGACTGAGCAAAGGCGAATAAGACGATTTGTTCAGGGGCTGAATGTAGAGATTCAAAAGAATCTAGTTGTAGCCCAAATCAATACATTTAGCGATGCTGTGGAGAAAGCTCTACGAGTTGAAAATGAGAGGTTACAAGTTAGAAACTTCCAAACAAAGAAAAGGGCTATTCCTGAAAGTAGCTTAGGTCAAGAGAATAAGAGTACATCTCCTAAATTTGGAAAGGGAACTGGAGGAGTACGATTACCGAGGGTGTTAAGAGAGCTGTCTCACAGGGAGGCTCGGCCTCTTCTCATGGTCCCTGTGGATATTGTGGAGGGCCAACTCACACAAAGGAGAACAGTTCGAGGAAAGAGGGAAAATGCCTGCGTTGTGGGAGCGCCGATCATCGGATTGCTCACTGCCCAGTTCTATTATGCGAAGGGAGAACGACCCCGCAACCAACTAAGACCAAACCTAGACAGTCAAAGGGAGAAGGAATTGGAACGAAAATGCCGGCTCGGGTGTATTCCTTAAAGCAACATCAGGTCCCTAACTCGTCTGAGGACTTAGAAGGTACGATCCGCCGTTTAACTTAGATGTTAATAGATCCCGTTGATAAGAAAATTTCGAGGACAAAATTTCTTTAAAGGGGAGAGAGTGTGAGGACAGGTAAAATTTCTTTATTTTATATTATTTTATTTTATTTCTTCACGTGTATTTTCTTTACTTTACTTTATTATAGTTATTTTTCAGAGATTTTTATAAGGGTGTATAATTTTTAAATCATTTTTCTAGTATAAGATAGGTCATGTTAAGTGTGAAGTGTATTATGGACGTGGGACCCGCTAGTGCGTTAAGTGCGATAAATTTTTTATGATTAGGTGAAGTTTACATAAAGGGATATTATGTTATAAGGTGCTAAAGGATAATTAGAGGGTAGTTATATGGTATACCATTGGGAGAAAAGAAGATAAGATTAAACATTCAAGACGCCAAGTGTCGCGACCCGATTGGTAGTTGGATTTTGACCAAAGGTTTCTTAACTTTACTAAATAAAAAAAAATGACCAAATTCATCTCATTTTCTTCATGCTTTAGCCGAACCTCTTAGAGGAAAAAAAAACTAGAAAATCCAGTTTTTTTAAAATTGTCCCTACTCTCATTTTCCACCTTAAGTTTGGAATTAGTAAATCATTGTAGGTATGATTTTTGATAGAAATGAAGGGTTTGTGGTCATTTATGTTCTTAGGACCAACTGTTACCTTTTTACTCCAAAGCCGCCTTTTTATCTCCTTGTACTAGTAGTTAACTCGGAGAGGCATACGACTTGTAGTCGAACCTCATTTATGCATTCCGTTTACTAGATTCGTGAATGTGGAAACTATAATTGTTTTACCTTGGTTATTCTAGGGTTTCTCAGTGATTAAAGCTATACTTTGGGTGAAAACTTTTGAAGTCTTTTGCTTGAACTGTTGAGTGTACCACTCCCTTAAATTGGTGATTATCTGATTTATCTGTACTTGCAATTTGCAACCTGATTATATGAAACAAGGGTGTACTTTATCACACTTGTCTCTTTCGTCTGGTTGTTCTGATTCCTGTATACGTTCGAATCTGTTATCTATATATGTTATGTGAGGACTCGCAAATTCCTTATATTTTTCTTTAAAATGCTCTTTTATTTGAAAATTATTCATTTATTATAGTCCTCCTACCCAATCATTCCACATTAAGTGCAAATGAACCTAGAAAGTAGGGTTTCACTTTTCGTTTTCAAGTTGGAGCAAGTTAGGATTTTCACGTGTATCCGTAGTGTAATTATCCGGTATGGAGCAAGGATCAAATTTGGTGCTTAAGAGTGACTTTTAGGTGAGAAATAATATGTGATTAGAAACAATGATAAAAAGTTAGTGAATAGGAAGTAAAAACCCTAGTACGTGTAATTTAAGGAAAAACGGCGCGAACCGACCGGTACCGCGCACTACCGATTGAACGCACCACTTGACCACCATTTTCTTACCACATGAGCTCATTAATATTTGACCAAAATATCCCCCTCATTGCCAGCTAGCCTTGACCGAAAATGTGGACCAAATGCAAGGAAAGAGAAAAAAAATGAGTGGTGGTGGTGAAGCCACTTGTTGGCCACTTAAGGACCATTGACCAAATGACTTATCTTACCTTCTTATCCTCCATTTTGCATCTTTCTTCTCCATATTTCTGCTGGTTGGCCGAGACAAGAGAGGGAAAGAGAGAGCAAGAAAACCACCTTCCTTCATCTTGAGTTTGAGCTGCCAAGTGAGAAAGAAAGAAAACTAAACCGATTAAAGGCACCCTTGAGTGTTTATTTAGTGAGGTGCTGGTGAAATTTTGAAGGAGAAATCTAGGGTTGTTCTTGGAAGACACTTAAGCAAGGTAAGGATGATGATTTCCCCATTTCTTACACTTGATCTTGTTTAAATTAGCTTAGTATCTCAAAATTGTGGTGAATGATGGTTGTTATCATGCTTTGGGTGATTTTCCTTTATTTACATGAATTAGGGTTTGATGGATGGCTGCCTATACTTGATGTATGGTTAATATATGTTGTATTTAAGATTATATAGGGGGTTTTGGTAGCAAGTGAAGCAAGGAATGAAGAAAGTTATCATTGAAACCAAAAATTTCAGATTTCTGGAAAAATTTCACCCTGTTCTGTCCGATTCCAGTTTGTGTGGTTAGAGGCCGAATTAGGCTTGGCATAAAAGATAAAGGTTGTATAGAATGGTATTTTATAGGTTTCTACAAAATTTCAGCTCAATCGGAGCAACGTATCCTATGAAAAGACCAAAATACCCTCACTACCCTAGGTTAAATTCCAGTGTTCCGCGTATACAGTTCAGTCTATTTGGCTGTATTTATTCACTATAATTCGTGCCGATTTAGTCATTTAACAAAACATGAAAGTTTTAGTACTTTGTGTTAGCTTTTCAATGCCACCAAGAACGTCTTAAACGGACCTTGGTAGACTGAGATAAGGCCGTTTGAAGACAGTATGGTTGAATAACCGATTAGTTGGAATTAGGTTATGTGATTGGGAATTTGACTAGGTTACACTGGAAATTAGACTAAGTGCTCTTCATGAAAACTGTAGGCCTTCATCTCAGCTTCGAAATGATATAAGTTTCACCTCAATCTGATAAGCGTAGCCTCGGATGTACCCGTTCCGCAAAAACCCGTCAAAACTGTCTTTTGTAAACTTTGTTTCCGCACTCGTTATTAGCTTGATTTCTTGTTCTTGTACTGTCTTGAGCCTATTGAATGGCTATTGAAATGAAATTGTGTTATGGGTAACCTTGGGTTGGATTGAGTAAAAGAATGAAGCCTAAATAGCTGGAAATAGGAAAATACAAAGGGCATGCTGCCCAAATTTACGCTCGAGAACTATAGAAATACACTTGCGACTCGGGTATAGCTGATATGAATATCACTTGAACCATCAAGGACTTTGGCTACCTTGGTTATCGAGGGCTATACGTTGAAACCTAGTCGAACTTGTACCCTTGAGGAAAAGACATAATAACCCATGTAAACCCGTTTTCCTTGCACTTTCGACTCAAATGTTATTTCCAAATATATTTGCTATAAAATCTTCCAGTTGAAAAGCGAGCAAGTGTTTCACGAATATCTTCCAAATGAACTTTAATTATTTGATTCTTACTGAATGAAACGTTTGAGTTTCGAATCTTGATCATGTTTCAAAGTTCTCAAACTGAATTTTATCGCAGATCTGGACTCCAAACCTGGAGTATAATTGAATGTGAATACTTGAAGCACTATATTTTGGTGAGTGCTTCCAAATATCCGATTGCACTTAATACCTGTGTTTCCTACTTGACCTACATGATTACATGATGAATGAATGGTAGGGCAAGGGTATACTTTACCGCACTTGCCCGAATATGACTTGTTCTTGTTTATTTATTGCACTTGATTCGCTATACATGTACATGAGTTATATCCTATCTGGAATTCCAGAAACCCTGTGGCTAGTTAATCGAGTCGAATCGGCAAGGGCCTGGTCGATCAGATAACGAACCTTGGGTAACTAGTAATGTCGAGTGGAGTGTTATCTCCTCGACTAAACGGTATACTCGAGTATTACCACCCGTGTTTCGTGTGGCGTGCGGGCCCGGGAAAGGGGTTGATCGGTGAACGGAGACTGGCGTGTAGTGGAGTTTCATTTGGACTAATTATTACTTGAAAGTTGAAGGAGTGTCAACTACCAATCGATCAAGCTGGAACGGAGCCAAGACCTGAATTACTGTATCCTTACATGTGAATGTGAACTTGATATTGCTGGACTAGCTGAAATGCTATTTCTCTGATTTGACTTGTTTGCTCGCTATTACACTATTACTTTGCTATCATTTGGTTTGTTGACCAATTTGATATTTGGACTTCACTGAGTTTTGGCTCACCCCGTTAGTTTTGTTTTCCTTACAGGGGTACGAGCGAGGCGTGAGACGTGTAAAGACTAGCGTAGTTTAGTTGTTTGACTTTTGACTTTTGACTTGTACTCGCGCTATTCCTCGAATAGAATGTTTTGTATTTGGATTGTATACGCTTTGAACCAGTTTGAGGATATTGAGACTTTGTACCTTGATTTCTATCAATGTAAATTATAAGCTTGAATTGTGGATGTTATTTATGGTTCATGGATGTATGCACGTGATTCGAGTGAGAGCAAGTGAGTGAGTCCTGGCGAGAGTTGGGCAGGCGGTCCGCCGAACCCTTTGGTACGTCTTATGGGGAGGTGGGGTCGTCACATGTTATCTGTATCTGTTTTGATATCATTTGGAGGTTTGTATCCAACGACCCTTCTGTGACTTTTGAGCTCAAAACCTGTGGCTAGTTAATCGAGTCGAGCCGGCAAGGGTCTGGTCGATTAGATAACAAACCACGGTAGTCTGTTTTTGGAAAATCTTTGGGTATTGGAGACTCTGGATTTCTGATATACTCGAGTATTACCCTTCTGTTTCCGAATGTTTTGCGGGCCCGAAAAGAAGTATGTTTGGTTAATGGAATTTGGTGTAAAGTGGTGCTCTACTAGATTAGTTCCTTTATTTGAAAGTTGACAGAGTGTCAACTACTGTTTGATCAAGCTCTGGTAAAGCAAAACAGGGAATTTGGCTTTTGAGAGCCACCTGTATCCTTTCTATTTAAAGTCTTTGTTTATTACCTTATCTGGCGTGTATATTTGACTACGTGTACTTCTGGTACCTCATTGAGCGTAACCTCACCCGGTTCTCGTTATTTTGTTTTCCCTACAGGAATACTACTATGGAAATCATGATTTTTGGAAAGGAAAGTTGAGCTAGTAGATGTATTAAGCTCCTTTGTAACAAAACCCTGGTCGTATTTTGTATATGTATGAAGAATGAATACTATGGCTTGTATTTCAGGTTATTTTGTTGAAACTCCGATGTATATATGTATTTAAGTGCTTAATCATGTATATTAAGTGTATTTGTTGAGATGATACGTTGTTATGGCTCTAGTGAACGTTTCTTGTATCCATTAGGGAAATCGAGCGCGCACGGAACTTGAACGAGGAAGAAAAGTATTTTTGGCGGGAAACTGTTCACCGAATCCGGCCGTATATCCGGTCAGTTCTTGGTCGGATAGTTGGCTGGATTGGCAGGGGAAATTGAAAAATTTTGGTTTCGCCGGTCGGATTGTGACTTGGCAGCGGCACTTTCATTTTGTTTTCAATTTTCATTGGAGCATCATATCAAAGTTCTATTGCATCGCTTAGTTTAGTTAATTTGGTTTTTGAGAGTTCATTTTCTCGAAGTCTTTTTGTGCGTTTTATAGGGTTTATGTATGTTCCAGATCCGTAGTCCCGGCAAGAGCTGGACAGACGTTCCGCCGAACCCTTTGGTTCACCTTAGGGAAAGGTGGGGCTGTCACACCCAAATTTCAGGGGTTGTCAATTGATGAAAAAGATATGCTAGCCATTGTAAATGCAGTACAAAAATTGAGACCATACTTATTAGGGGGCAATTTTTTATCAAAACTGATCATCAGAGTCTCAAGTACTTTGATGGATTCGAAGATTTCAACCGATGGTTGTCAAAATTGATGGGGTAGGATTATAAGGTGCAATTTAAAAGGGGTGTTGAAAATGTTGCTCCTAATACTCTTTCCAGATAATCTCATGAGACATCAACTTTGAGAGTGATATATAAGAATCGAAGAACAATTACAAAATCCTAAAATTAAACAAGAAATTAATAAAATAGAAGAATTAATTAAAAAAGAAGTATGTGCAGACATTGCAAATGCTTTTTGGGAAAGGACAAAACATCAATTGCAATGTATTTTGTAGGAAATCCAAAAGAAGAGTTACATTCTAATAAAATGTTTTTGACCAATTTAAGATGTCCAACTCTTACAGATTATAGATGGTACAAAGGTATGCTTTTAACACATGTATTAAGAAGACCTGATTGTAATATGTCATTTTGGAAAGAAAAATTTATCACTGGACTACCAATTTTATTCTCTCAAAGAATTATGACTAATTTACAAAAAGAAATGGGTACAGATATATTATCATTAGAAGGAGTCACTATGAGACAATTATTAAGATTTATTAAAAAAGAAGGATTAGCATTATACACAGAATTAAAAATGCAACAAAAGTATGGATCACAAAAACAAGAAATAGGATCATTTTGTGAAGCTTTTGGTATTCAAGGTATTAGATCACCTTCTGCATTAAAAAGAAAATCTTACAAAAAATCTGATTATATTAAAAAAGGGAGAAGACAACCTTCTAGGATTTCCAATGAACCCTATTATAAGAAATTTAAGAAAAGATTTCAAAATAATAGAAATATTACTTGCTGGAAATGCGGAAGATTAGGACATAAAGCTAACAATTGCAAAGTAAAGCAAAAGATAAATGAAATATTTTCAAATGATTCAGAATTAAAGGAAAAAACATTAGCAATCATGATAAATGAGAAAGAGGAAGAAGATATATCAAATGGATCTGAGGATTACAATGACGATAAAGAAATAAGTTCAGATGAATGTAATTGCAAAGATAAAAAATATATAAATGTTATAACTACAAAGGAAGATAAAGAATTTTTATTAGATCTAATAGAGAAAATAGATAATATAGAAACAAGGAAAACGTATTTAGAGAAATTAAAAGGGATAATATTAGCAGTAGAAAAAATTCCAAAAATAACTGAACCATTAAGTTAGTTAATTTGGTTTCTGTATGTTCATTTTCTCGAAGTCTTTTTGTGCGTTTTGTAGGGTTTATGTATGTTCCGAATCCGTAGTCCCGGCGAGAGCTGGACAGGCGTTCCGCCAAACCCTTTGGTTCACCTTAGGGAAAGGTGGGGCTGTCACACCCAAACTTCAGGGGTTGTCAATTTATGAAAAAATATGCTAGCCATTGTAAATGCAGTATAAAAATTGAGACCATACTTATTAGGGGGCAATTTTTCATCAAAACTGATCATCAGAGTCTCAAGTACTTTGATGGATTCGAAGATTTCAACCAATGGTTGTCAAAATTGATGGGGTAGGCTTATAAGGTGCAATTTAAAAGGGGTGTTGAAAATGTTGCTCCTAATACTCTTTCCAGATAATCTCATGAGACATCAACTCTCCTATCTCTTTATGGAATTACCACTGAATTACTCTCTAAGATACAACAATCATGGCAATATGATACTAAAGCTTAGGAAATCATTCAACAGTTAGCTTCTGGTGACACCTCTAGGTTCAAACATTATAGCTGGGGCAACCAGCAGTTGAGAAGGAAGGGAAAGTTAGTAGTAGGAGCTGATTTGGCACTCAGGAACAAATTAATAGAATTTCAACACACTAGTTCTTTTGGAGGACACTCCAGAGTTTTGGTAACATATCATAAATTGAAGGGCACCTTTTATTAGAAGCACATGCACAAGGATGTTTATGATTTTGTTGCTACTTGTGATACATGTCAAAGACACAAGTCTGACTTGTTAGCTTATCCAGGTCTTTTACAACCTTTCCTTGTGCCTGAACAAGTGTGGTTAGATATATCTACGGATTTCATTGAAGGACTTCCAAAATCTCAGGGAAAATAGGTTATTATGGTGGTGGTTGATAGGTTGAGCAAATATGCCCATTTCTGTGCTTTGTCTCATCCTTATACAGTTTTAGATGCTGCTCAATCTTTCATGGATCACATTAAACTACATGGCCTTCCCCCGACTATTGTGAGTAACAGGGATTCTATATTCCTTAGTCAGTTTTGGAAGGAATTGTTCAAACTCTTGAAGGTTCAATTGCAATTTTTCTAGTTCCTATCATCCTCAAATAGATGGTCAAATGGAGGTGGTGAACAGGTGCCTAAAATGCTATCTTAGGTCTATGACTAGTGAGCAACCAAAGACATGGTAGTCTTGGTTATCATTGGCTGAATACTGTACTACACAAACTTCCATTAAGCCATCAAAACTACTCCATTTCAAGTGGTTTATCGGCAGGACAACCACCACCTGTGCATGTTCCTTATCTTCCTGGTTCATCTGTAGTAGATGCAGTGGATAGGAGCTTGGCTGCTAGAGAAAAAGTACTGCATACTCTTAAGCATAACCTTATGAAGGCTCAACATTGTATGAAGGAATTTGCTAATGCTCACAAGATTGATAGAGAATTTGTATTAGGGATCTAGTCTATGTAAAGCTACGTCGTTACAGACAACACTCCCTTAAATCCTCCAATTGTTGGAATTATCCCAAAGGCATTTTGGACCCTTTACTATCAAAGAAAAAAGTAGGAAAAGTGGCCTACAAGTTACAGCTTCTTGGTCATGCTCGAATCCATTCAACTTCTCATGGCAAACATCCTATCACATCACATCTACCTTCCACTACAATTGAACAAGGACACCTATTGCTCCAACCAATGGTCATTTTGGATAGAAGGATTGTTAAGAGAGTAAATCAAGTGGTTACTCAGGTGTTAGTCCAATGGAGTAATTCATTTCTAGAAGATGCTACGTGGCAATTCTAGCATGAATTGCAGCAGAAGTTTCCTACTTTTAGTCCTTGAGGACAAGGAATTTTTCAAGGGAGGAGCATTTGATACGTTCGAAAATAATCACCATTTGTATTTTCTTGTATTTGTTTGAATATCAGAAAAAAGAAGGAATAATGATGCATTTTTGTAGAAAGAATAATGTTGTATTTTTTGTACTCGTGTATCACATGCATGGCACGGTTTTGTAAAGGCAACTAGTGAAGTTAGTTACAACTAACTTTTGTAAGGGCTTGCAAGCATAAAAGGCCAATAGGAAGAAAGAGAAAAATTCATTTTGGTCCATAACAACTTCATTCCACAGAAGATTCTTTTCCTCTTTCTCTGATAATCAATAAAAATTGCCTGCATCATCACCGGGGGATGCTCTCCATCTTCATCACTCCTGGTGTAGAGTTTGGGCTTTTTTCCATCTTTGTATCAGGTTGGATGAGAACAGATCTTTCTACAATTTTTCAACAGCTGTCTTGTTGCAATTTTCATTCTTCTCTACTTCAATTCCCATCCATAAGATGGTGATGAAGTTGAAGGTTTTTGATTGGTTATTTAACGCTGTTGCAGCCATGTTAGCTATGGTTTTGTATGCAGCTGTCATTCCGTTTTCCTTCATCAATCAATTCATTAGATGGTGACTTTGGTGATGAACTTTGATGAGTTTTGATGATTGATAGTTGCTGGAATTTGAGGAAGCTTGCTTAATTGCAGTGGTTTGTAAAGTTATAATGGCTATTATGCTAAAAAAAGTTCTTTGATCTTGCTTGGTTTCTTGTTCATGAGATGATCAAGATAATCAAGGATTTTTGTTTGTTAATCGTTGCTGAAATTTTTTTTGGAAAAGGAAATTCAGGAAACAAGTTAGTTTTCAATGACAAATAGGATTTGGACATTAATTTCCTTTTGAGTATGGGCTTTTAAACTAACATGGAAATTTCCTACTATTCTAATATGATTAGAATTGAGGAATTTTTTAAATATTCAGAAATCTTAATTAATCAAGAAGTTTTTCACTTAAATTTTGGAAACTTACTAAATTTTAATGAGACAAAAACCAAGAAAGTCTAATCAACTTTAGAAACTTCCAAATTTGATGAGATTAATTTGGTGATTGTTCAAATACTTTTAAAAACTTTCTAATTTAATGAGATTAAATTTAAAAAGTGTTCTAAAATTAGTTTTTGAATTTCTAAATTGGTTTAAAGGAAAATTTCCAAGCCCAAATGAATTAGAAAATTCTAGTTGGAGTAGAAAATCCTAATTTAAACTTGGGCTCGTAATCGGATTATGAGAACTTTTGTTCATGGTTTTAAAAACATTGAAATTGGTTTAATGAGATTGGAAAGTGTTTTCCATAGTTAAAATGAAAAAAAAAAAGACTTCAAGAGTCGAAATTTAAATGGTTTAAAGTTTGAGCATATAATGATTCATGATTAGAATTAAATAAATACTTTATTATGCTTTCATTTAGTGTTGTATTATGTGAATGCATGATAGATGCTTATTGATAGGGTGCATAATGGTACTGAAATTTGTGAATGCTTTCTCTTTTTTTGGCCAAATATCATGTTAATTGATGGATTCTACTTAAATTTTACATTTGGTGCTAATTGTAGGAATTGGAAGTGAAAAAGAGTCAAAATGGTATTTTTTTCCAAAAGACTTCTGTAACGGCCCCACCTTCCCCTAAGGCGAACCAGAGGGTTCGGCGGACCGCCTGCCCAACTCTGGCCGGGACTCAATCGATCACTACACTCACCGCTCTAAAGTACGCGTGACAGAGACCAAAGGAAACGAACAATACGGAAACCACCAAGCTATAAGGTTGAAAGTCCCTGCCACAATTTGTTTCTCTACCTTTTCACGCTTGAGTATACTCGTCCGAAACCTCCGTAGTTTCAATAACTCCAGACAACCATAACGAATGAACACGTTGGAGAGGGGTAACACGTTTACATAAGCAAACACTTTTAGATATATACATGATCACAATGTTACAAATCAAAAGGGAGTTGTTTGATCAAAATACATTCAAGGTTTCCATCTATTGAGGAGCTATACAAAAGAATATATATAACCAGCTCAACTCATGCTTCCAAAAGATTTCCTGTAAGGAAAACAAGGATAACAAAACGGGGTGAGCTATAAGCCCAATGAGGTACCAAGATAAAGAGATACAGTCAAGGACCAAGTAATTCCATGCTCAATTAATCACATACATGTACCCAACAGGAAAATAAGTAAACAATCCAGACAGAAAGGATACAGATGGCTCTCAGGAGCCAATTTTCCGTTGCAGTACTTGATCTGACTATGTTGACCCTCCGTCAACTTTCAAATAAGAAAAACCCGTCCAGTAGAACACCGCTTTAACGCCAAGTCCCGTCCACCATTCATACCCCTTACCGGACCCGAACGCCGAATAGAAACAGGAATGGTAATACTCGAGTATACCGGGATTCAAGAGTCTCAATACTCAAGAATTCCATAAAGCAGGCACCCACGGATTGTCAATTTCCTCGACCAAGCCCTTGCATGGCTCGATTTAATTAACTCCCCATGAGGTTGAGCTCAGGTTTAATAAGGAAGCCGTTGGACGCATCCAAACGACATTATAACAAGTGCAGGTAACAGGTTCAAGTTCATAACATGTACAAGTGATAGATTGCAGTTTATACCACACAGGCAAGAGTACGAGTGTGATAAAGTACACCCTCGTCTCAATCACACTAAACAGGATTCACAGTCATTTATGTCATAGATTTCACGTACAGATAGCTCAAGTAGCAACAATACAAGGGGTGGTACACTCACCAGATCAAACAAGAATAGTTTCAAAAGTTTCCTTGCCAAGTGTGATTTTACTCACTGGCACCTCCTAGAACAAGCAAGGCAAACACTTACGACTTGACATTACAATTGGAATCAAAGAAATTTGCAAATAACTCGGTTACAAGTCCTGTGCGTAACCACATGAACCATTAATGCAAAGGCAATGCGACTTCGGAGTGAAAAGGAGTAACAATCGGTCTTAAAGGCATGAACAACCTCAATACTCTATCTATCATAAGTAACCAACTCCAAAGTTGAAGTAGAAAATGAATGTACAATCATTACTCGGAAAACAGGATTTTTCAGTTTTGCATATCCCTCTAAGAAAAATTGTATCTCAAGTTTTGTAAGTCCAAAATTGATAAAATTTACACCGTTGGAAACTACATTCAAAGGGTTATAATTTTCCAGAAAACACCATCTTAAGATTCAGAACGCAAGTCGGTTAAATTTAAGTCGCAAGGTACTGCTTTAACCATCACAAGACAGAACAAGTTACAATTCCAGTTAACTTTGAAAAATCACTATAAATTTTACGGACAGAAACAGGGTCTGAAATTTACACGGTTTATAGCCCTATGTGTCTAGTTTAAAACGCAACAAACGGAACTCAATTCCGATATTCCTACATCAGGATATAGAAATTTTCCTAAGACTGCGCAGGAGCTCTTACGAAAATTTTGACAGCACTTCCCTTAGTTTTTCCTTACTTTTCCAACCAAACCTCAATACCAATTCACTCCTCAATTCACCACAATCTTTCCCACAAACAACAAGCTATAAAACACCTTGAATTAAGACCACAATATCCTTCAAATGCAACCACATAAAGGAGCAAAATATAAACCCTAAAACTGGAAATTTTGCTACAAAAGCTGAAATATTTTGAAGACAAGTAAAACCAACATTCTCAAGCTCAAAATTACTCTTATCAAATACCAAATCATGCCCAAACATTAATCATCATAAAACAGAAATTTTTACCTATAAAACAGAAATTTGCTATACCTCTACTTAAACCCATAAACTTAGCTACAAAACTACACATGTAACATTTCTAATCCACTACTTTGCAAGCATAAGAAGTACAAGGAAATTTCTAGGTAGTTTACCTTGAAACTTAAGGAGAAATGATAGCTTAGAGCTCCAACTCCAAAACTCACTCCACCAATCCCTTAAACCCTTCTTACCTAGCACTTGTATGGAAGGAATTTAAAATCTAATGGTGAAAACTCAAGATCAAAGAGAAAATTGAAACTAGAATTGGAAGAGCTTTGCTTGGTCTTTTATCTCAAAAGCCACGGCTGAGTAAGGAAGAAATGAAGATATTTTTGGACCAAAACAAGATAAGAAGGAAGAGAAATCGCCGGTCAAAGCTGCTGTCCCATCAGAATCCGGCCAGAATCTGGCCGGATATGAGGCCGAGACTGAACCATTTTTTTTTCAAAATTGCAAGGCAATTCGGCCAGCTATCCGGCCAATTTCTAGCCGGATTCCCGGCCGGATTCGGCCCCTGTCTTTGTTTTCAAAATTTTTCTTTTCCAAACTCACACGCCGCGTTCGTCCGTACTTCCCACAGATAGATATATATCAATACTTTCACACAAAAACACTTAATGCAACCAAACGCACGTTCATACGTATGAAATGAAACCCTCCTTAGTGATAGGTAACAAATTCCTTTTATTTTCAAAAGAAAAGAAAAAAAAATAAGCATCAAGAAATACAGAGAAAAGATGAAAATTTAGGGTTCTCACAACTTCTATCTGGTTAGGCATGAACGCATTCAAAAAAATCCGAAAAGCTCGAGATTTTAACGCGCTGAAAGTTTCCAACTCTAATTCGAATTCCTAGTTGACTCGATATTCCTTGTCCAGATGTGAAGACATTCAACTTTGATTAGGACACTATTAGTCTTCTCTTGTTTCCATTTTTCCTTATTTTTTTCCCTAAAGGAATTGGGATATGTTTTAGACCACTATAAAAAGTAGGAAACAATTAGAAGTAAGGGTTTGGCTATTATTTTTCTCTTTCTTCTTGGCAAGACCAACGACTTTAGCTTCTCTTTCAACGAATGACTTTTGCAATTTTTGATATTTTTGCTTGGGTTAATTCCTTGAGGAGAAACTAAATTCATTTTCTAGCCAAGGGATAACTTGAAGATTTGGTTCTACGAGCAACTATGAGATTGAATTAATTTTTATTATTTCTTTTATTCATTAGTATTTGTGTATTTTCTAGGTTAATTTTTTATGATTGCTATGTTCAGTTAAATATCTAGGGCCCAATATTTGATTGAACTAGATAATCTACTATCAATTAAAATAGTTGAATCCATAACTGTTTTGATATTTTAATCCTTGTAGTGACTGATGATTGGGTTTGTGTCAGGAAAACATACGATTAAATTTAAATAAATTCTCGTAACATATTTGTTGGTTAAAACTAGACTATTCTGGCTTTTACTATAATTGAGAGACTAAATCTTAATGTTGTACTTAGGTTACCTTTTGATCAGGGATGTAGTTAATGATCGTACCTTAACTGCCAATAACGTAAAGAACAGTTAGCTGTTAGAGTTTATTGATAGTTATAACTAGTTTATCAATGAATAATTGAATTTATTGTTGTATCAAGGATCGGTTGTATGAACCATCTCTAAAAGTTACTCTTTTTGTGAGGACTCACAAATTTTCTCATTTTAAATTCCTATTACGAGCTCATTTAAATATTTATTTAGCCGTTTATTTTGAATATTTTATTCCAACATTTTTAGACCCAATTACATGGAACCATGGCTTATATGTATTTTTAAAATGACTTGTTACCCAATTTAATTTATAAAAGCTAATTTAGTGAGAATAATGAATGTGCGTTTGGAGATAATAATCGATTCGAGGGTACAACGAGCTTGGAAATTGAAGACTTATACATTAGTCTTAAAATAGTTATTTTTATGTTTAAATCCTCAAGTACTAGATAGTTATACCATCGTTATAAGAATTCCTTAGAAATTTCGCGTTATCGCGCACAAATCGGAAGTACGCGGTTTCGCGTGCGCAATTATTTGAGGGATATTAGACCCTTATTTTTAGACTATTAAGAGTGAATAATAATAGTATGAATGGAAGTGCATTAAAGGTTTAGGGCACAAGTGAAACAAACCCAAGAGAAAACGAACACCAAACGCGCGCGCGCATTATTTTCTTAGTGGACTTGGAGTAATTTTGGGCCACATATTTTAAGCTTCCTTTAGAAGCCAATAACATCAGATTTCCCTCCCTCACATACACTCAAGCAGCCAAACCTCACAAGGAGAACAAGACCAGAATTTATTCACCTTCTCTCTCTTCAATCTCTTGCCCAAATCACTTCAAAATCTAACCACAACTTGCAAATTACTTGGTGATCATCTTAAGCTAGAAGAAGAGCTTCATTTCCACCGTTTTCTTGGGCTTATGGTGACTGAAAATTTCTGCTCTAGCCATCTAAGGAGGTAAATGATGATCAACCTCTTGAATCTTGATTTATATAAGTTGTATTGCACTTGTAAGCTCATAGATTCATATGGGTAGCTTTATATTATTGGAAATCTTATGAGTAGGTTCTATGAAATCCCACAATGGCTTTGATGAACTGATTTGATGAAATTGGATGTTAATTGTGTTGATTAAGTGTTAATTTAGTAGAACTAAGTGTTAAAAGTAAAAAGGAAATCAAATGAGGGGTTGCATGTTGAGGTGCCGGTTCTGCCCCTACTTTGCCGCACCTGTTGGTGCAATTTTTTGTGGTTAAATTGACTTGATTTTGATATAGATATGTTGTATAGGTTGTGTAGAAAATTCCACCAAAAAGCATCCAATGTGGTTGGCAAAAAGTTGAGATTTCGAAAATGTAGCAAAACTGGAAACGTAACCAGAGTCTATTTGGCAGTGATTTTGTTTCGGCCATAACTCTTTGCTCCGACATCAAAATCGAGTGTCATTTGCGGAATTAGAAACTAGACATTTCCAGTTTTCCAATGGTATAAAATACATGCCCTAATTCCACCTGAGTGAGCCACACCAACCTTGGAAATTTGCCTATTCTGTTTCTCGTCTGTACTGGAAACCCTGTTTTGAGCTACGACTTGATGCTCAAGTATGAGCTAGTTGTGGAAAGAATTTTAAATGATTCCTTCTGAGAAATTGTAGCCTTATAAATGTAGTTTTCAACTCCATCAACCACGCTCAATTCCAAGTTAAATTGAGTGAGTTGTGGCCGGATTTCAGAGCTGTCTTTGTGAAAGAAAACCCTAATTCTGGACTGATTTATAGTTAATCTTGAATTGGGACTTGTTATTCGAAATCCTTGGTGTTAATCACCTACCAAACATATTTTGGGATGTTTCCTAGACTTTGTCTTCATAAAGGCATCATGTTCGAGGAATTTTCATTGGCCATATGTTTGAGAAAAGAAAAACGAAAGTGCAAGGTAGATTTGCCTTAGTAAATTGTAGAACTTTAATAGTTTTGTTAACTGACTTCCCGTACGAATTTTATACGAAATTCGACAGAGGAATATCCCCTATATGGTAGTGTAGTATTGCCAAATTTGGTACCATACTGAGTCCATTTCGATGCCCAACTAAAGCCTCAAAGTTCAAGCTTCAAATTTGGAAAATCCCTGTTCAATGAGGAAATTTCAGTAACTTTGAGCCGCTATATTTTGGTGCTCAAAACTCCGATTCTTGTTCCGCTCATTGTGTTTTAAACTTTGATTGTAACTCTAATTGAGTTTCAAATTTCAGAGGTTAGATCGCATTCTGTAAATTTTGCCGAATTTTCAAAATTGGCCAAAAACCAACCCCAAAACTGTCTGGATAGCCAAAACAGCAACTTGAAGCCAAATTCGAATGTCTTCCATTTTGAATCATGGAAAAGTGTCTTCTAAAAACTTTTAGTACTTTGGAAGTAATTTCCAACGGTACCAAGTTTTCCAAATTTTGGACCTACAGAGAGTGAGATACGATTTTTCAAAGATTGCTTATCAAATCTGAAATTTCCAAACTTAAGGAAAATTGAGTTTTTAGAACTCTTCATTTTCCTTTGATATCGCTGGACCATTTTATACTTAATCTTAAAAATGAAAATCAGATTTCCTTGTATTATTAAAACCCCACTTTTGAGTCTCGATTCACGAGTAATTAAGGCTCATTTTCATGATATCTTCTTGGATTGTACACTTGTACAATCTTCTTCGATAATTAGGGGTTTTAAGTGATAATGAGTAATAGTTCATTATTAATTACTCAGGCACACAAGAGGACCTTCAAGAGGATCCCACGGTGGACGCTTGAACCTTTAAGTGACACTTCTCTTTTATTTACTTGGTGAGTGTCATGTGTGTGAAATAAGTGATACATGTTAAATGCTATTGATATCGAATATTTTGAAAATGCTAAGTGTATTTTATCGCATTCATTCTCATTTAAGTGAAATGTACTTGAATTACTTGACATGAAATGCTTGAATTGCTTGAAGTGACTCATTAAGTGAATTAAGTGAAATGTTAAAGTGATTATTTATACTATGGCAGCATAAGTCTGTAACGCCCCCACTTCTCCCTAAGGCGAACCAAAGGGTATCCGCGGGACGCCTGCCCAACTCTCGCCAGGACTCACTACAATCCATCATTCAAAAGCTCGAAATACTTTAAGTAACTTCAATACATAATTAAAGTACTCCAAATATCTCACACTTACAATTATGCAGCTTCCAAGCTTAAATACAACCCAACGGAAAAGGGTACAATAGCCATCCGTTATAATATAACTTAAAGTTTTCAAAAGAAAACAATCTAGTACTACTCACGAGCACCCTTGGTCTCGAACCCTGTAAAAGAAAACCACAACGTGGGATGAGCTACACAGCCCAGTGAGGTTCCAATACACTCTAACAGTTCAAATAAATCAAGTAAGTTGGGCATATCATATGCATGGTTCAATGTTACACAATGGTGTGTTATCATGAGGTGATAATCATTGTACGAGTAATTTGAGACATTTATCATGGTATGAGACATTTATCATGAGACAGGTATCATGATATAAGTACATTGGTCAGGTAACAGGTATGGAGTATATCACAGGCATAGTTCAGGATTTCATGTTGACATTTTAGCATGAAACAATTATCATGATACAAGGTAAACATATACGGTAGGATACGGTGTTCCAGTGGAACTCTGTCGGTCATCTGCACCTTATGACTTCTGATCCCCACGGTACGGTCTGGCCATCGCCTTATCCCTCCAGTGGTAATACTCGAGTATACCGAAACGGTGGCCCAGGGTTCCAACCTACCCGACCGAGCCCAGTCCTGGCTCGAGTAGGTCAGTAACCAAGGGCAGGGCCCAAGTTCAGCTTAGAGCTTACAACATGCACAGGTAACCAAGTAATTCGACAAAAGGTAAAATTCATCATTTGAGTAGGTCGAGTGAGGTAAAGTACACACTCGCCTAATAATGATGGACAGCTTCATATAACATGTGATTCATGATAATCAAGTAATCAGGTGGTCAAGTAACCAAGTAAGTTGGTGATCACGTAAGAAGATAACCAAGTAAGCAAGTAACCAAATAGATTAGAAAACGGTAAGTAAACACGGTTAACGGTAAACGGTAAACGGTTAATGGTAGTAATTACGGTTAATTGGTAGACATATGTCATTTCAATAGGCCGCCATTGGCCGTTTTTTCACTTTCACCACGTAAGAGTCGAGGAGATTTACTCCAACCGACTTATGCTTCCATAGCATAATTAATCATTTAAACACATCATGTAAATATGCTCTCCAAACATTTCATATCTAGTATTTCAAGTAATCACATAAGTATGCTCTTTAAGCATTTCATATCAAATAGTTCAAATATACCTACTTCAGGTGTTTCATGTCGAGTAATTCAAGTATACATTATTCAAATGTGCATGAGTGTGGTAAATACTTAATGACCATGGGTTAAGTATGTCATAGACTTATTCCAATTACGTATTCCTATATGGAACACTCACCTAGTCAAAACAAGCGAGTAGTTCTTAAACAAGCGTCTTAGGTGTCCGCTCCGAGTTCCTCTGGGAGATTCCCTCGAGTGCCTGAGCAAACAATAATCAACTACCACTCAAAATCATTCTAATTATCGAGGAAAATTGTACACTAGTACAATCTAAGAAATTAACGCAGAGACGAGTCTAAGAGTTCGTGTAACTCGAGGTTCAAAAGTGGGTTTTAAAATACAAGACAAATCTGATTTCCATCTTTGAAATCAAATGTAAAACGATCAAATGATATTGAAGGAAAATGGAGGGTTTGAAACCCTTAGTTTCCTTTAAGTTAGAAAATTCCAGATTTAACAAGCAATATTTGAAAAATCATATTTCACTCTCCACAAGTCCAAAATTGGAAAACTTGGTACTGTTGGAATCCTCTTTCAAAGTACTAAAAGTTCTTAGAAGACACTTTTCCACGAATGTAAGTGAAAGGCACTCAAATTTTGGCTCAAAGTTGGTAACTTGAATTACCAAAACAGATTTAAGTTGGTTTTTGGCCAACTTTAGAAATTCGGCAAAATTCACTTGTTTTGAACTAACCTTTGAAATTTGGAAATCAATTAGTGTTGCAATCCAAGAGTATAACAAAACAAGCGGAATGAGAAATGGAGTTTCGAGCACCAAGATATAGTACCTCCAAGTTGCTGAAAAAGTTAAGACTGTTGGGCTATTTTCCAGGTTTAAAACTAGATTCGAAATATCATTTGGTCATCAAGTTGGCATTAGAAATACATCAAACTTGGTACACTAAATCTTCCATGTGTGAACAACATTTCTACTAAGTTTCGTACAAAAACTCTCACGGTAAGGTAGTCATTAAAACAACCAAAGTTTATGAAGAGTTTCAAGGCTAAACTACCTTCTCACTTTTCTTTTGTTTACAAACTTTTTGTACCATGAAATCAGTTTCAAATCTCTCCATTATTGAAACCAAGAGTTCATAAACATCCACTGAGCAATTTAAAGACCATTGACATCCAAATTTTCGAAATAAAACTCCCCAAATCAGATTTGGCCAATTGGCTAAGAGAAAACAAAAGTTTTCCAGATTCGATGAGCGAATTTTGTGACATCATTTGCATATCAAAATGGTCTTAGAATATTACCAAATTTTGTACAATTAAACCTCCATATGAGGATTACTCTTCTATCAAATTTCATTTGAAAATTCACACGGGAAGGTAGTTAACTAAACCATCAAAGTTCAGGAAATTTCCCAAGGTAAAACTGTCTTCTAGCTCTTCTTTCCTTTTTAAACATTTTGTCCAAAGCAACCAACCCAAATCTGGTTTATTTGTAAAACAAAGTCCAAGGAACATCTAATATAAAGTTTGGTAGATGTTGGACATCAAAGTTTCCAAAACAACAAGTCCCAAATCAAGCTAGGCCATTCAACTAGTCAAAAGAGGATTTTTACTCACTGCATCAGTTTCGAAATATGGCCACAACTCACTCAATTCAACTTGGAATTGAGCGTGGTTGATAGCGTTGGAAAGCTCTCTCATAAAGCTGAATTTTATCAGAAGAAACCATTTTGAAATTCTATCCACAAACAGCTCGTTTTTGAGCATCAAGATACAAGTCCTGTCCTGTCTCCTGGAGAGGAATGAAACAGGACAGTGATTTTCAATCGAATGGTGTGGCTCACTCGAGTGGAACCAGAACGTGCATTTGGTACCAATGGAAAGCTGGGAATGTCTAGTTTCCAATGCCACAAACGGCACTTGATTGCGACATTGGAGCAAAGAGTTATGGCCGTTACAAAATGACTGCCTGGGCAATACGGGATTCATTTTCCAGTTTTGCTAACTTTGGAAATCAACTCATTTGACCAACCAAATCATGTTATTTTTCAATGAAATTTTGTACACACTTACAATAATAGATAAAGAACATAATCAATTCATTAGAATCTCAAAATCTGGCACGAAAACGGTCGGACAAGGCAGGGGTAAAACGGTCACTTTTGCTCCAAGCACCTCCTTTGATTTTCTACCAACAATACAACATTAATCTACTAATATAAGCACTAAACCACCATTAATTTCATCATCCAACATCAAATCAGCAACAACCCAAGAGTGGGAGTTCATAGAGCCCACTTTCACATTTTATACCATAAACAAGGCTACCCACATGATTATATAACCTTATATGTGCAATAAATCTTACAAAAACTAAGATCTATGGGTTGGATGATTTGCTACCTTCTTGGATGATTAGATCAGAAATTTTGGTCACTCTTTGCTCCAGAAAACCGTGGCTTTTCAGCTCCCTTTTGCAGCTCAAAATACTCCTCAAGTGTTAAGCTAAGTGTAGTTCGAATTTGGAGTGAATTGGAAGAGGTTTGGTGAAGATTTGATGGAGGAATTGGAAGAACTCTTGAGCTGTTTTTCTTGCTTTGTTGTTCGGCCAGATGAGGGAGCAAGAGAGAGAAATTGTGGTCTGAAATGAGGCTTCCAAAGGAAGCTTAATGACTAAGGATTGGGTGCACAAAAGTCAACCGCAAAAAGTGCGCGCACGCGCGCGTTTTGTGCTCGATTCCTCTCGCGTTTGTTTCACTAGTGTACTAAACTTCTAATGCATTTATATTCATATAAATATTATTCACTCTTAATTGTCTCAAAATAAGGGTCTAAAGTTCCTCAATTTAAATTGCACGTGTGAAAACGCGTATCTCCAATTTAAGCGCAATAACGCGAAACTTCCGAGAAATTCTTATAACGATAGTACTAATAACTATCACTTGAGTATTTAAACATTAAAATGCCTAATTTAGGTCCATTGTACATGTCTCCAATATTTCAAACCTATTGTACTCTCAATCGATCAAGATTTCCAAAGACGTGTTCACTATTTTTACAAAACGAGCTTCCGAAAATTAATTTTTGAAACAAGTCATTTTAAAAATATAATGAAACTATATTTCCATGTAATTAGGTCTCAAGAGCTTAGAAAATAATATTCGGAGTAAAGGACCAAATAAATAATTAAATAAGCTAGAAATAGGAGATTAAATAAGTAAATTTTGCGAGTCCTCACAACCTCCCCTCCTTAAAAGAATTTCGTCCTCGAAATTCATACCTTCTGTAATCTCAGACAACTCTGAACCGTGTGGGGTGTTCATGTCATGCGTTCTTTCAGATGCCATTGGTCGGTTTCTCCTTCCATTGACTTGTCGAGAAACAGTTCCATTTCCTTGTTGAGCAGTAGTTTCTCGTGGATACCTCCTTGGACAGTCATGAACTTTATGATTGGTACTCCCACATCCCATACACTTTCGTCCCTTTAGCCAACAGTTTTCTTCAGTGTGATTCGTCCTTCCACAATATCCACAAGTCGGACGAGGTGTTGTGACCTGACTTGCTTGCGAGGTTTTCTTTGATCGTGTTTGTCCTACTGAAGTCCCTCGTGACATAGTTCCTTTTGGTTCCTTTATCATGAGTGGTGCAGGAAGTAACAGTCCTACTTCATCCACTTCTTTTCTAACTTTGGATGGTGGTCCATTTTTTCCTAGTGTACTGTCAGATGTATCTCTTTTCCTTTTTTGAAAAGCTCTCAGTTGAGATTTTGTGCTTTCTACTCTTTGCGCTTTTTCAAGAGCGTCACTAAATGTTTCAACCTGTGCTGCGGCAAGGGCATCTTGGATTTCCAAATCTAATCCTTGGATAAACCGTCTTATTCTCTTCCGTTCAGTAGCCACCAATTCTGGGGCATATGTAGATAACTTCGTAAAGCGGGTTTCATACTCAGCTACGCTTAAAGTTCCTTGACGAAGCTTTATAAAATCATCTTCTCTCTTTTCTTGGACAAGTGGAGGAAGAAATTTCTCATTAAATTCACGCACGAAGTTTATCCAAATTCTCGGAGTTTGATCTCTTTCCCACTCATTTCTTATAACATTCCACCATGCTCGGGCTGCTCCTTCAAGTTGAAATACAGCAAATGTGACTTGTCTCTCCTCTGTGTAATCCAAGGCATCGAATATATTTCTTATATTTTCTAACCAATTCTCAGCCACCTCTGGATCAGGCCCTCCAGCAAACTTGGGCGGAGAGAATTTCTGAAACCGCTCTAAAGCTCGATCCTCCCCTATCTCTTGGTTTCCACGTTGGTTTCCTTGTCCAACACCTTGACCTTGTTGAGCTACCAAGAGCTCTAGGATATCCGTCATGCGAGTTAAAACTTGTCCTATCTGGTCATTTCCTCTCCCAGCACTTAGCTCAACGTTTTGATCGATATCGGACCCATTAGCTACTCTTTCATTTCGGGGTTGTCTAGGTTGACGTCCCTTTCGTTGTCCTCTAGTTTCCATGTCCACAACTAATCTATACGCACATGCATAACCCTCACACTTAGTTAAAATTGAACTACACTCATATACCAGTAGCAACATTTAAAGAGGATGAAGACACTTTCACAAATAACATTATCACTATGAAAGTAAACACAAACTAGAGTTCATTAAATCATAACACAAATTATGGCCAAGTAAAGTTCATGCCAAGTCAAAGTCAATAACAAAAATAAACAAGTGATTATCACAAGTACATTCATCTCCAAGGCGCAAACTCTTAAGTTCTACTCCCATCGTCTCACTATGAAAGATCACCAGTAGAGATTCACTAGATTAATTGGAACTAGACGATTCTCGTTCCCTAACATGCTCGATTTCAATCCCAACACAAGGATCTTTTGGGTTACGATATTTTCCATCTTCCACTCTTAATTATTGTACCATCTTAACCAAACAATTATTGGTTTCCTGTAACCATTCACATGAAATATCGATTCATTCTTATTCCCCACAAATGGAGATATAAAGTCCCTATGGTTGCTTTCCACTCCCAAGTACTCGGGTTCAAGAATCCAAAATAGGATAATTCACATCTCGAGCCGGCCGGTCCCAAGAGTAAATCACCACATTCGAGATTCCTACCCAACATACATATCAAATTCCCTCCAATTATCAAGATAAAGGTTTTACAACCTATAACATTCATGATTCACAACTTACATTTCTAGAAGGGCACTTAAGTCTTTACTTAATCACATAGTAAGGACCAAACACCACTTGGCCCTATCTTGCTCCTTTGTAGAGACCACGTGAAGTGGCTCTAAATTTCATCATTACAAGCAATCATTTAACTTTCAGAACAGTCCCACATTCCGGCATCCTAAACATTTAAGCCTAGGATACACTACAAAATCTGAATCCTAAGCTCTGATACCAACTGTAACGCCCCCACTTCTCCCTAAGGCGAACCAAAGGGTATCCGCGGGACGCCTGCCCAGCTCTCGCCAGGACTCACTACAATCCATCATTCAAAAGCTCGAAATACTTTAAGTAACTTCAATACATAATTAAAGTACTCCAAATATCTCACACTTACAATTATGCAGCTTCCAAGCTTAAATACAACCCAACGGAAAAGGGTACAATAGCCATCCGTTATAATATAACTTAAAGTTTTCAAAAGAAAACAATCTAGTACTACTCACGAGCACCCTTGGTCTCGAACCCTGTAAAAGAAAACCACAACGTGGGATGAGCTACACAGCCCAGTGAGGTTCCAATACACTCTAACAGTTCAAATAAATCAAATAAGTTGGGCATATCATATGCATGGTTCAATGTTACACAATGGTGTGTTATCATGAGGTGATAATCATTGTACGAGTAATTTGAGACATTTATCATGGTATGAGACATTTATCATGAGACAGGTATCATGATATAAGTACATTAGTCAGGTAACAGGTATGGAGTATATCACAGGCATAGTTCAGGATTTCATGTTGACATTTTAGCATGAAACAATTATCATGATACAAGGTAAACATATACGGTAGGATACGGTGTTCCAGTGGAACTCTGTCGGTCATCTGCACCTTATGACTTCTGATCCCCACGGTACGGTCTGGCCATCGCCTTATCCCTCCAGTGGTAATACTCGAGTATACCGAAACGGTGGCCCAGGGTTCCAACCTACCCGACCGAGCCCAGTCCTGGCTCGAGTAGGTCAGTAACCAAGGGCAGGGCCCAAGTTCAGCTTAGAGCTTACAACATGCACAGGTAACCAAGTAATTCGACAAAAGGTAAAATTCATCATTTGAGTAGGTCGAGTGAGGTAAAGTACACACTCGCCTAATAATGATGGACAGCTTCATATAACATGTGATTCATGATATTCAAGTAATCAGGTGGTCAAGTAACCAAGTAAGTTGGTGATCACGTAAGCAGATAACCAAGTAAGCAAGTAACCAAATAGATTAGAAAACGGTAAGTAAACACGGTTAACGGTAAACGGTAAACGGTTAACGGTAGTAATTACGGTTAATTGGTAGACATATGTCATTTCAATAGGCCGCCATTGGCCGTTTTTTCACTTTCACCACGTAAGAGTCGAGGAGATTTACTCCAACCGACTTATGCTTCCATAGCATAATTAATCATTTAAACACATCATGTAAATATGCTCTCCAAACATTTCATATCTAGTATTTCAAGTAATCACATAAGTATGCTCTTTAAGCATTTCATATCAAATAGTTCAAATATACCTACTTCAGGTGTTTCATGTCGAGTAATTCAAGTATACATTATTCAAATGTGCATGAGTGTGGTAAATACTTAATGACCATGGGTTAAGCATGTCATAGACTTATTCCAATTACGTATTCCTATATGGAACACTCACCTAGTCAAAACAAGCAAGTAGTTCTTAAACAAGCGTCTTAGGTGTCCGCTCCGAGTTCCTCTGGGAGATTCCCTCGAGTGCCTGAGCAAACAATAATCAACTACCACTCAAAATCATTCTAATTATCGAGGAAAATTGTACACTAGTACAATCTAAGAAATTAACGCAGAGACGAGTCTAAGAGTTCGTGTAACTCGAGGTTCAAAAGTGGGTTTTAAAATACAAGACAAATCTGATTTCCATCTTTGAAATCAAATGTAAAACGATCAAATGATATTGAAGGAAAATGGAGGGTTTGAAACCCTTAGTTTCCTTTAAGTTAGAAAATTCCAGATTTAACAAGCAATATTTGAAAAATCATATTTCACTCTCCACAAGTCCAAAATTGGAAAACTTGGTACTGTTGGAATCCTCTTTCAAAGTACTAAAAGTTCTTAGAAGACACTTTTCCACGAATGTAAGTGAAAGGCACTCAAATTTTGGCTCAAAGTTGGTAACTTGAATTACCAAGACAGATTTAAGTTGGTTTTTGGCCAACTTTAGAAATTCGGCAAAATTCACTTGTTTTGAACTAACCTTTGAAATTTGGAAATCAATTAGTGTTGCAATCCAAGAGTATAACAAAACAAGCGGAACGAGAAATGGAGTTTCGAGCACCAAGATATAGTACCTCCAAGTTGCTGAAAAAGTTAAGACTGTTGGGCTATTTTCCAGGTTTAAAACTAGATTCGAAATATCATTTGGTCATCAAGTTGGCATTAGAAATACATCAAACTTGGTACACTAAATCTTCCATGTGTGAACAACATTTCTACCAAGTTTCGTACAAAAACTCTCACGGTAAGGTAGTCATTAAAACAACCAAAGTTTATGAAGAGTTTCAAGGCTAAACTACCTTCTTACTTTTCTTTTGTTTACAAACTTTTTGTACCATGAAATCAGTTTCAAATCTCTCCATTATTGAAACCAAGAGTTCATAAACATCCACTGAGCAATTTAAAGACCATTGACATCCAAATTTTCGAAATAAAACTCCCCAAATCAGATTTGGCCAATTGGCTAAGAGAAAACAAAAGTTTTCCAGATTCGATGAGCGAATTTTGTGACATCATTTGCATATCAAAATGGTCTTAGAATATTACCAAATTTTGTTCAATTAAACCTCCATATGAGGATTACTCTTCTATCAAATTTCATTTGAAAATTCACACGGGAAGGTAGTTAACTAAACCATCAAAGTTCAGGAAATTTCCCAAGGTAAAACTGTCTTCTAGCTCTTCTTTCCTTTTTAAACATTTTGTCCAAAGCAACCAACCCAAATCTGGTTTATTTGTAAAACAAAGTCCAAGGAACATCTAATATAAAGTTTGGTAGATGTTGGACATCAAAGTTTCCAAAACAACAAGTCCCAAATCAAGCTAGGCCATTCAACTAGTCAAAAGAGGATTTTTACTCACTGCATCAGTTTCGAAATATGGCCACAACTCACTCAATTCAACTTGGAATTGAGCGTGGTTGATAGCGTTGGAAAGCTCTCTCATAAAGCTGAATTTTATCAGAAGAAACCATTTTGAAATTCTATCCACAAACAGCTCGTTTTTGAGCATCAAGATACAAGTCCTGTCCTGTCTCCTGGAGAGGAACGAAACAGGACAGTGATTTTCAATCGAATGGTGTGGCTCACTCGAGTGGAACCAGAACGTGCATTTGGTACCAATGGAAATCTGGGAATGTCTAGTTTCCAATGCCACAAACGGCACTTGATTGCGACATTGGAGCAAAGAGTTATGGCCGTTACAAAATGACTGCCTGGGCAATACGGGATTCATTTTCCAGTTTTGCTAACTTTGGAAATCAACTCATTTGACCAACCAAATCATGTTATTTTTCAATGAAATTTTGTACACACTTACAATAATAGATAAACAA
Source organism: Coffea arabica (assembly GCF_036785885.1). Classification (NCBI taxonomy): domain Eukaryota; kingdom Viridiplantae; phylum Streptophyta; class Magnoliopsida; order Gentianales; family Rubiaceae; genus Coffea; species Coffea arabica. Next base: position 45,214,928 of record NC_092329.1, read on the forward strand.
CATAATCAATTCATTAGAATCTCAAAATCTGGCACGAAAACGGTCGGACAAGGCAGGGGTAAAACGGTCACTTTTGCTCCAAGCACCTCCTTTGATTTTCTACCAACAATACAACATTAATCTACTAATATAAGCACTAAACCACCATTAATTTCATCATCCAACATCAAATCAGCAACAACCCAAGAGTGGGAGTTCATAGAGCCCACTTTCACATTTTATACCATAAACAAGGCTACCCACATGATTATATAACCTTATATGTGCAATAAATCTTACAAAAACTAAGATCTATGGGTTGGATGATTTGCTACCTTCTTGGATGATTAGATCAGAAATTTTGGTCACTCTTTGCTCCAGAAAACCGTGGCTTTTCAGCTCCCTTTTGCAGCTCAAAATACTCCTCAAGTGTTAAGCTAAGTGTAGTTCGAATTTGGAGTGAATTGGAAGAGGTTTGGTGAAGATTTGATGGAGGAATTGGAAGAACTCTTGAGCTGTTTTTCTTGCTTTGTTGTTCGGCCAGATGAGGGAGCAAGAGAGAGAAATTGTGGTCTGAAATGAGGCTTCCAAAGGAAGCTTAATGACTAAGGATTGGGTGCACAAAAGTCAACCGCAAAAAGTGCGCGCACGCGCGCGTTTTGTGCTCGATTCCTCTCGCGTTTGTTTCACTAGTGTACTAAACTTCTAATGCATTTATATTCATATAAATATTATTCACTCTTAATTGTTTCAAAATAAGGGTCTAAAGTTCCTCAATTTAAATTGCGCGTGTGAAAATGCGTATCTCCAATTTAAGCGCAATAACGCGAAACTTCCGAGAAATTCTTATAACGATAGTACTAATAACTATCACTTGAGTATTTAAACATTAAAATGCCTAATTTAGGTCCATTGTACATGTCTCCAATATTTCAAACCTATTGTACTCTCAATCGATCAAGATTTCCAAAGACGTGTTCACTATTTTTACAAAACGAGCTTCCGAAAATTAATTTTTGAAACAAGTCATTTTAAAAATATAATGAAACTATATTTCCATGTAATTAGGTCTCAAGAGCTTAGAAAATAATATTCGGAGTAAAGGACCAAATAAATAATTAAATAAGCTAGAAATAGGAGATTAAATAAGTAAATTTTGCGAGTCCTCACAAAGTCGCTGGAGTGAATCTTCTCGACTCATAAATGTTAAGTGGGGGACGCCCAACTCTCACTGGCCAACCTTGGACTCGAGCCAGCATGGGATTGGTTGGACTCCTTGGTGAACCAGGAGAAAAAGTAAACTTGACCTAGTAAGAGATCTTACTTAGCATACTCGAATAGTATCGTCTCAAACCAATGACTGGCGGGTCCGGTGCAGGAATATGTAATGGTGAACGGGGACATGATAAGTGAGATTCTACAGATTATAACTTACCCGATTGACGGAGTGTCAATTCGTGGAAGTTCTTGATCGTGCAAGTGGAAAATAGCTCCTGAGAGCTCCTATATCCTTGAATTATTCCTGTTTACCTTTTCTTGCTCGAATTGTCATTTACTCGAATATTATTGCTTTACTCGTTAATTGGGATTGTTACTTGGACAACGTGATTGCATGTGTGTTATTGGCTTTGTGACGACCCCACCTCCCCCTAAGGCGTACCAAAGGGTTCGGCGGACCGCCTGCCCAGCTCTCGCCAGGACTCACTCACTATCTCTATCGAATAATGTACACACAACCATGAACCATAAATAACAATCCCAATTCAAGCTTATAATGTACATTGATAGAAATCGAGGTACAAAGTCTCAATATACTCAAACTGGTTCAAGGCGTATACAATCCAAATACAAAACATTCTATTCGAGGAATAGCACGAGTACAAGTCAAAAATCAAACAACTAGTCTATGCTAGACCTTACATATCTCGCACCTCGCTCGTACCCCTGAAAGGAAAACAAATGGAGTGGAATGAGCTAAAAGCCCAGTGAGGTTCCAAATAGCAAATTGACCATTGTTTATAAGTACGAGTTTTCGATATAGCAAAGTAACGAGCATAAAGTGTTCATAAATGTGAACAGTAACACGTCAAGTAGCAATCTTGAAATGAGCAAATGTAGAAGTTTTTCAAAAGAAACAATAATCCAATAAACAATAAGTATTCCAAATCATAAGGATACGGATGGCTCTCAGGAGCCAAATTCCCCTTTTCATTACCAGGAGCTTGATCACGTAGTAGTTGACACTCCGTCAACTTTCAAGTAAGTAACCAATCCAGTAGAACACCACTTAAACGACTCTCCGTCCACCGTTCAACCCCCAGCTGGGCCCAAAATCCTCAAGAACATGGGTGGTAATACTCGAGTATACCGATTAGTCGAGGAGATATCACTCCACTCGACAATACAAGAGACCCAGGGTTCGTTACCCAATCGACCAAACCCTTGCCGGCTCGACTAGAGTAACTCGCCACAGGGTTTCTGGAATTCCAGGAAGTGCGCGCATCATAATCAAGTATATCAAGTCAATTGCAACAATAAACAAGTATATCACATAAGGGCAAGTGCGATAAAGTACACTCTTGCCCTTACAATTCACGTATATAACATGTAATCAGATTGGTCACGTATCAAGTTCAAGTATCAAGTTCAATTCGGTATTTGAAAGCACTCACCCAAAATATATAGTGCCTTTACTGGTCACTTTCAGGTTATACTCCGAGTTCGGAGTCCAAATCTGCGATAAAACTCAGTTTGAGAACTTTGAAACATGACTAAGATTCGAAACTTAGACGTTTCGTTCAATAAAATCAAGAAATTGAAATTCACTCGGATGGTAGTCGTGAAACACTTGCTCGCTTTTTAAATGGTAAAACTTTGTAACATTTATACTTGAAAATGCCATGCAAGTCGAAAGTATAAGGAAAACATACTCCGAGCAATCATTATTTCCTTTCTCAAGGGTACAAGTTCGGCCAAGTCCTTACTTATATACCTCGAAACAAGAAGACTCAAGTACTCTAGATGGTTCAAGCAGTAATCACTCTTAACTCATACTCAAGTTGCAAAGATAGTTTTCTAGACCTCGAGTAAAAATTTGAGCAGCATGCCCTTTGTGTTTACCTAATTTCCAGCCATTTAGGCTTCATTATTTTTCTTCAACAACATCCCAACATCATACAAATCAGCAATTTATGTCAAGAGCCGTTCCATAGGCTCACAATATCATAATAACAAGAATCGCATTAAGTACAAGTGCAGAAATTCACTGTGGCACAAGACAGATTTGACGTACCAAATGCGGAAATAACATATCCAAGGCTATGCTTATCGGATTGAGGCGTAACCTATGCCGTTTCGAAGCTAAGACTCAGGGCTACAATGTTCATGAAGGTCACTTAACCCAATTTCGAGTGTAACCAGGTCAAAAATGCAAGATACTATACCAGGATCACAAAAACAGATTCACAAAATGCATTTTAGCGGAAACATCATAACTCAGGCTCTCCAAGTCCAAATTCCAAAATTCCAAAACCAGCTGAAAGCTAAGAAACAGGGTTACAATGTTCATGAAGATCACTTAGTCCAGTTTCTAATGCAACTTAGTCAAATCCTCAAATTACAGAACCAAAATCCAATTCATCGGCTATTTATCCACACTGCACTGGAATGGACATAACTCAGTGTACAAAAGTCCAATTCAGGTGTTCTTAGAGGCATTTTAAAGCTACTTCAGAACACTACAACTTTCATGTTTTGGCCCAGAGCTAAAACAGAATGGATCCTGGTCAAAAATCGTGATTAACTGGACAAACTGAACACACGGACTGCTGAGGAAAAACTTAAAACAGTAAGGGTATTTTGGACTTTTCACGACCTACGTTGCTCCGATTGAGCTGAAATTTTACAGGCACCTACAAAATACCATTATCTACAACTGTCCTTCTTTGACCCAAGGCCAATTCGGCCTCTAACACACCGATACAAATTCGGACAGAATGCTTGGGAAATTTTCCAGAAATCTGAAATTTTTAGCTCTAAGTGTAATTTCCTCAAATTTCTGGTTCTAATCACCACTAAACAACCTTATATAACCTTAATTGCAACATTTACACATCATACATCACATTGAGCAGAAAATCAGAACCCCTAGTTCATCAAATAAATTGGGGAAAACCTCTAAATCATGCTAATCATCCATGATTCCACCACTATAATCAAACTACTAACTTAATTTAACAAAATCAAAAGCAAAACTTAGAGAGATGAGTTCTCTTACCTTGGTTAGAAGTCTCTAAAAGCAGCCCCAAGCTTTCCTTTTCCAAACTTTCACCACCAAACACTAACTAACCACTCAAAGACAAGATTAATCGGTTTCTTTTGTTTGATTTCTCACTTTGTTGGTGGATTGAAGAAGAAATGGAGAAGAGTTTTGTTTTTCCTCTCTTGTTCTTACTCTCTCTCTCTCTATGCTCTTAGCAGCAGAAAATGAAGAGAAATGAAGCTGATTTTTGTCTTATAAGGAGTAAGAAGGTTAGAGTTAATTATGACCACAAATTTCTACTAACACTTGGACTAATCTTGTCCACTAATTTTTCTCTTTCTTCCCCTTGCTTCTTAGCCACAAATTTCGGTCCTTCTTAGCTGAATATAAGAAGATATTTTGGCTTAAATATCAATGAGCTTGTGGTGCAAGAAAGTGGTAGTCCAGTGGTGCGTTCAAACGGTAGTGCGCGGGACCCGCCGGTTCGCGCCGTTTTCTTAAAAACTCACGTACTAGGTTTTTTTTCCTTTCCATTCACTAACCTTGTCTCATGGCTACTACTCACATATTATTTCTCACTTAAAAGCCACTTTTAATCATCAAATTGATCCTCGGCCAGTACCGGAAATTTATCCGGCGGAAAAATCGCAAAACCCTAATTTTGCTCAAATCTTGAGACCGAAGTATAAAACCCTATTTCCAGGTTCATCTGCACTTATTGTTGAACGATTGGGTAGTAGGGCCTTAATAAATAATAATTTTCAAATAAAAGGAAATTTTTAAGAAAACGTGAGGAATTTAAAATTTCAATAATTAACAGTAGGATCTCTAGTAAAATATGAGAGATTTAAGAAACCGTATAGTCACAAGTAAACTAGGGTTTTTTTTGATTAAAACATTAGGGTTTCTAGTCTTTTAAAACAAAATAAGGTTTTAAATCAAACCCAAAGAAATACACTTTAATATTTTCTTCACAAACAACCTCCTAATATTCGGGATGTTACAATCTCCCCTCCTTAAAAGAATTTCGCCCTCGAAATTCCAACGGGTACTAAGAGTCCTTTAAAGTCAATCAGGTACTAGAAATCACTCCAATCCCTTATATATGACCTTATCATTTAGTAAAGAGCTAAGAGATAACCAAATAGAACATGCAAAAAGGGCTCAATTCGCATAACTAGCCCTAAGTTGAAAGAAAAGTCTCAGATATTCGAAAAATTTAAAACATGGCTTAGCCTCAAGTCGAAAATTTTACCCCAGGCGGTGCTTGGAAACACAACAGGCAAAGCCACACAAATACGAATAAGTTCAAAAGCAAGGTCAAAGCAGGGTTCAAACATATAAGTTCAAAAGTAGATTCAATTACTTCAAGTTCAAGAAGCACGGGTACAAATAAGAACTCACTCGACTAGCCTATACCCAGCAATTCACATTCTCAAACAGTCGCCGAATTCAAATCCACATATAGGTCATATTACTCATGTGTAAAAATGAAATCAGGTCTATTACATGTACGTAAGAGCACACTCGCCAAAACAAGTTCAAGTCCTAAATGAGCTCATTTTAGTCTGTCTCAGACAGTTCAAGTATTGCAAACCCCTTTGATCGGTCCAATAACAAGGTTAAATGTTAGAATCATCCACGCTTTAACCTTTCCATCAAAACTCACCTCAAGTGCAATCAAGATACAGACCCTTATTCTAACGCACTTTACTATATGATACCCAAGTACAAGAATCCACAATAAGACAATTCACAACTCGAGCCGGCCGGTCCCAAAAGTAAATCATCCATATTAGAGATTCCTACCTGGCATAACTAACTAAGGTCTCCAACAATAGACAATTGTTCCACACTTAACAAGTCAATCCCCACAGTCCGAGAACCCTCTCCCGGCATGAGCTCAATAGGAGCTCTGATACCATCTGTGACGACCCCACCTCCCCCTAAGGCGTACCAAAGGGTTCGGCGGACCGCCTGCCCAGCTCTCGCCAGGACTCACTCACTATCTCTATCGAATAATGTACACACAACCATGAACCATAAATAACAATCCCAATTCAAGCTTATAATGTACATTGATAGAAATCGAGGTACAAAGTCTCAATATACTCAAACTGGTTCAAGGCGTATACAATCCAAATACAAAACATTCTATTCGAGGAATAGCACGAGTACAAGTCAAAAATCAAACAACTAGTCTATGCTAGACCTTACATATCTCGCACCTCGCTCGTACCCCTGAAAGGAAAACAAATGGAGTGGAATGAGCTAAAAGCCCAGTGAGGTTCCAAATAGCAAATTGACCATTATTTATAAGTACGAGTTTTCGATATAGCAAAGTAACTAGCATAAAGTGTTCATAAATGTGAACAGTAACACGTCAAGTAGCAATCTTGAAATGAGCAAATGTAGAAGTTTTTCAAAAGAAACAATAATCCAATAAACAATAAGTATTCCAAATCATAAGGATACGGATGGCTCTCAGGAGCCAAATTCCCCTTTTCATTACCAGGAGCTTGATCACGTAGTAGTTGACACTCCGTCAACTTTCAAGTAAGTAACCAATCCAGTAGAACACCACTTAAACGACTCTCCGTCCACCGTTCAACCCCCAGCTGGGCCCAAAATCCTCAAGAACATGGGTGGTAATACTCGAGTATACCGATTAGTCGAGGAGATATCACTCCACTCGACAATACAAGAGACCCAGGGTTCGTTACCCAATCGACCAAGCCCTTGCCGGCTCGACTAGAGTAACTCGCCACAGGGTTTCTGGAATTCCAGGAAGTGCGCGCATCATAATCAAGTATATCAAGTCAATTGCAACAATAAACAAGTATATCACATAAGGGCAAGTGCGATAAAGTACACTCTTGCCCTTACAATTCACGTATATAACATGTAATCAGATTGGTCACGTATCAAGTTCAAGTATCAAGTTCAATTCGGTATTTGAAAGCACTCACCCAAAATATATAGTGCCTTTACTGGTCACTTTCAGGTTATACTCCGAGTTCGGAGTCCAAATCTGCGATAAAACTCAGTTTGAGAACTTTGAAACATGACTAAGATTCGAAACTTAGACGTTTCGTTCAATAAAATCAAGAAATTGAAATTCACTCGGATGGTAGTCGTGAAACACTTGCTCGCTTTTTAAATGGTAAAACTTTGTAACATTTATACTTGAAAATGCCATGCAAGTCGAAAGTATAAGGAAAACATACTCCGAGCAATCATTATTTCCTTTCTCAAGGGTACAAGTTCGGCCAAGTCCTTACTTATATACCTCGAAACAAGAAGACTCAAGTACTCTAGATGGTTCAAGCAGTAATCACTCTTAACTCATACTCAAGTTGCAAAGATAGTTTTCTAGACCTCGAGTAAAAATTTGAGCAGCATGCCCTTTGTGTTTACCTAATTTCCAGCCATTTAGGCTTCATTATTTTTCTTCAACAACATCCCAACATCATACAAATCAGCAATTTATGTCAAGAGCCGTTCCATAGGCTCACAATATCATAATAACAAGAATCGCATTAAGTACAAGTGCAGAAATTCACTGTGGCACAAGACAGATTTGACGTACCAAATGCGGAAATAACATATCCAAGGCTATGCTTATCGGATTGAGGCGTAACCTATGCCGTTTCGAAGCTAAGACTCAGGGCTACAATGTTCATGAAGGTCACTTAACCCAATTTCGAGTGTAACCAGGTCAAAAATGCAAGATACTATACCAGGATCACAAAAACAGATTCACAAAATGCATTTTAGCGGAAACATCATAACTCAGGCTCTCCAAGTCCAAATTCCAAAATTCCAAAACCAGCTGAAAGCTAAGAAACAGGGTTACAATGTTCATGAAGATCACTTAGTCCGGTTTCTAATGCAACTTAGTCAAATCCTCAAATTACAGAACCAAAATCCAATTCATCGGCTATTTATCCACACTGCACTGGAATGGACATAACTCAGTGTACAAAAGTCCAATTCAGGTGTTCTTAGAGGCATTTTAAAGCTACTTCAGAACACTACAACTTTCATGTTTTGGCCCAGAGCTAAAACAGAATGGATCCTGGTCAAAAATCGTGATTAACTGGACAAACTGAACACACGGACTGCTGAGGAAAAACTTAAAACAGTAAGGGTATTTTGGACTTTTCACGACCTACGTTGCTCCGATTGAGCTGAAATTTTACAGGCACCTACAAAATACCATTATCTACAACTGTCCTTCTTTGACCCAAGGCCAATTCGGCCTCTAACACACCGATACAAATTCGGACAGAATGCTTGGGAAATTTTCCAGAAATCTGAAATTTTTAGCTCTAAGTGTAATTTCCTCAAATTTCTGGTTCTAATCACCACTAAACAACCTTATATAACCTTAATTGCAACATTTACACATCATACATCACATTGAGCAGAAAATCAGAACCCCCAGTTCATCAAATAAATTGGGGAAAACCTCTAAATCATGCTAATCATCCATGATTCCACCACTATAATCAAACTACTAACTTAATTTAACAAAATCAAAAGCAAAACTTAGAGAGATGAGTTCTCTTACCTTGGTTAGAAGTCTCTAAAAGCAGCCCCAAGCTTTCCTTTTCCAAACTTTCACCACCAAACACTAACTAACCACTCAAAGACAAGATTAATCGGTTTCTTTTGTTTGATTTCTCACTTTGTTGGTGGATTGAAGAAGAAATGGAGAAGAGTTTTGTTTTTCCTCTCTTGTTCTTACTCTCTCTCTCTCTATGCTCTTAGCAGCAGAAAATGAAGAGAAATGAAGCTGATTTTTGTCTTATAAGGAGTAAGAAGGTTAGAGTTAATTATGACCACAAATTTCTACTAACACTTGGACTAATCTTGTCCACTAATTTTTCTCTTTCTTCCCCTTGCTTCTTAGCCACAAATTTCGGTCCTTCTTAGCTGAATATAAGAAGATATTTTGGCTTAAATATCAATGAGCTTGTGGTGCAAGAAAGTGGTAGTCCAGTGGTGCGTTCAAACGGTAGTGCGCGGGACCCGCCGGTTCGCGCCGTTTTCTTAAAAACTCACGTACTAGGTTTTTTTTCCTTTCCATTCACTAACCTTGTCTCATGGCTACTACTCACATATTATTTCTCACTTAAAAGCCACTTTTAATCATCAAATTGATCCTCGGCCAGTACCGGAAATTTATCCGGCGGAAAAATCGCAAAACCCTAATTTTGCTCAAATCTTGAGACCGAAGTATAAAACCCTATTTCCAGGTTCATCTGCACTTATTGTTGAACGATTGGGTAGTAGGGCCTTAATAAATAATAATTTTCAAATAAAAGGAAATTTTTAAGAAAACGTGAGGAATTTAAAATTTCAATAATTAACAGTAGGATCTCTAGTAAAATATGAGAGATTTAAGAAACCGTGTAGTCACAAGTAAACTAGGGTTTTTTTTGATTAAAACATTAGGGTTTCTAGTCTTTTAAAACAAAATAAGGTTTTAAATCAAACCCAAAGAAATACACTTTAATATTTTCTTCACAAACAACCTCCTAATATTCGGGATGTTACAGGCTTCACGAGCAATCGCTCACCCCGTAGATTTGTTTTCCTTAATTGGAATGGACGGAGTGAAACTTGGTGAAACCCTTTTGATGTATTTTAGTATTAGGGTTTTCAAATGTAATTGACTAGACTTGTGGCTGTTGTGTATTTTGGGAATTGATGTATCTTTTGGGAATCCGTATGTAAGGATTGGGTAACTTATGTATCGTGAACTTGTGGTGTAAGAAAGGATAATATTTATAGAAGTTTTCCGCACTACTTTATTTTGTCTTGTCATTTTAGAAACTATTGTATTAAGTTTGAACGGGAATTGTACCGAGTCCTGGAGAGAGTTGGGCAGGCGTCTCGCGGATACCCTTTGGTTCGTCTTAGGAAGAAGTGGGGGCCTTACAGTTGGTATCAGAGTGCTAGGTTAGAGATCTATTTGGGAGATATACTAAAAATCTTACCCTTAAGACCTGAGATAGGATGACTAAATCATACCTTAAGTGATATCTGAGCGAGTGACTAAGTTTCTAACCCGAAAAATGTGATTGTTTTGCAGGGATGGAAAATGGGAATGGAAACCCTGCAGCTAATGGGAATGGCCACCTTAATGGCCACGTAGAGCCTCCTAAGCCTATTTACTACTGAGCTTTGGGTGGAGGAGCTCGTGTGCGTTATTCGCCCTATGATATGTATCCTCGATGTTCGTGTAGGATGACATTTGCCTACCCGAACTACCTAGTACTAGCTCTGGACGACGAGCGTTGTCAGTTGGTGAATGCTAACCTAAATTTACAGGCAGAGGTGGACAAGTTGAGACAGATGGTTGTGCTCAAGGCGAGAGGGTCGCTGAACTTGAGGAGGTACTGGCTGGCGAGGTGGCTACTGCTGCGGTCACTCGTGAAGAGTTTCAGAAGGTTAGGCCCCGACTTGCTAGAGTATGAGAGGAGGTCCGTGATCGGACTTCCGAGATCTTGGCCGATGCTACTATGATGATAGAGGGGGTGACGGATATTGTCCAGAGCCCGATTCAGGAGGAGGACCCTGAGGAGGATCCGGAGGAGGATTTTGAGGAGGAGATTCCACCTAGTAGCCCTGCTGTGGATTAGGTCTAAAGTGATTGACCCCCTTTTGACCCTTTTGACTGATATAGTTAGGATTAGATGGGGTGATGCTCGTGCTGAGGCTATGGTATTTTGCATGACTGTGTGGCCTACTTTTGAGGCACTTGATTTTTCTTTAGTCATATGTGACTGAAAGTACTCTTGTAACACCTGCGTGCTATATTTTGTGATTTCCCCCATGACTCGTTAATTGTATGAACTTTGACGTGTTAATGAATGTAAATTATTGTTATTTTAAATGTTTTCTTGATTGGTTCTTGCTTTCGACATTTTTCCCGCATAATTGATTTATTTTTTACACTAGGCATACCTATGATAATGGAAGGACGAAGAAGTGGTCGAAACCATGGGTGAGGGACTAGACAGGTCCAAACTCACGGGGATGACCAGGGATCGGCAACTGGACCGACCCAGGGACAAGAAAATATAGAGGGAATCAAGTGGCTACCGCCATTAATAGGATGACTGATATCCTAGAACGTTTAACTGAAAGACAAAGTCCTGGACCACTTAACCAAATTGGGGGACAGGATAGAGGGGAGGATAGAGCTTTGGAAAGATTCCTAAAATTTAACCCCCCTAAATTCACTGGTGAACCTGACCCTGAGATAGCGGAAAATTGGTTAGAAAGAATGACCAACATATTCGCCGCCTTAGACTATGCCGAAGATTGGCGAGTGAACTTTGCTGCTTTCCAATTTGAGGGAGTGACTCGTGCTTGGTAGGATGTGATAAGGGAAAAGTAGAAGAAAACCCAAACCCCTTGGACTTGGGAGAATTTCACGAGAAAATTTAATGAGAAATTCCTTGCTCCTTTAATTCAAGAAAAGAGGGAGGATGAAATTATCAAATTGAAACAAGGAACCCTTAGTGTAACTGAGTACGAAGGAAAGTTTACTAAACTTAGTACGCTCCTGAATTGGTGATCAATGAACGAAAAATGATAAGATGGTTTGTATAGGGGTTTAATGTGAAAATCCAGGAGGTTTGGCCGTAACCCAAATCTCTACATTTACTGAGACTCTTGAGAAAGCACAAAGAGTTGAGAGTGTAAGAACGCAAGTAAGGGACTTTCACAATAAGAAAAGGAACTTTTCGAGTCATACTTCTGGACAGGTTAGAAAGAATGTACAGCCTTCCAAAATGAGAAGAGGAATGGAAGGAATAAGGACTGCTGGAGCTTCAAGGGGAATTTTATCCAGAGGAGGTCGTAGTGGACTGGTTCAGGTTAGGGGAGCGCCTTCTAGTGGTTCAGCCGTGACCTCTCAAGTTACTTGTGGGTACTGTGGTAAACCCAACCACTCTGAGAATTTGGAGGAAGTCTGGGAAATGTCTGTTTTGTGGTAGTGCTGAACATCAAGTCACAGGTTGTTCAAAGGCGCCAAAAATAGGAAGTAACCTTTAAAGGTCAGAAAAGTCAACTTCTAAGCAGACCAGTACCGGAGGAAGCCAACAAAAAGTACCGGCTAGGATTTATGCACTGGATCATCAACAGATACCTGAGGCGACTGAAGTGGTCGAAGGTACGATTCCTATCTTCCATGTTTAACTAAGATTTTAATTGATCCAGGTGCAACTCATTCTTTTGTAAACCCTAATTTTATGAATGGAATAGACTTGATCCAATTAAATTACCTTATGACTTGGATGTTAAGATGCCTACTAGGGACTAGAGTCTAATCGCTAACTTGGTATACAGAGATTTTGAGATCTGGGTTGGAGAACGGAAATTACTGGCCGATTTGATAGGCTTATCAATTAAAAGATATGACGTGATCTTAGGGATGGACTGGTTAGCCCGTTACAATGCCCAAATAAACTGTAAGACGAAAATAGTGGAATTGTACATTCTGGGAGAAGTCACCCTAAAGTTGGATGTAAGGGGCAGATTATCTTCATCTGCACTTATCTCAGAAATCCGACTTAGAAAAATGTTGAGTAAGGATGCTCAGGGATACCTGGCTTTTCTAATCAACATTCCTAGTGATAAACTGAATCTAGAGGACATGCCTGTAGTAAAAGATTACCCAGATGTTTTTCCTGAAGAGTTAGAGTTTTTACCCCCGAAAAGAGAAATAACTTTTAAAATTGATGTAATTTCGGGAGTAGCACCTATCTCTAAGACGCCATATAGAATGGTTCCAACTGAACTAAAAGAGTTGAAACTGCAATTGCAGGACTTGTTGGAACGAAATTTTATAAAGGAAAGTGATTCACCATGAAGAGCTCCGGTCTTATTTGTTAAAAAGAAAGATGGGAGTTTGAGATTGTGCATAGATTACAAAGGCCTAAATGATGTTACTATTAAGAACAAGTATCCATTGCCCCACATTGATGAATTATTTGACCAATTGCAAGGGGTGGTAGTATTCTCGAAGTTGGATTTGACACAGGGTTATTATCAATTGAGGATTTTGGAGAAGAATATATCCAAAACTGCTTTTAACTCGAGATATGGACGCTTTGAATTTACCGTGATGCCATTTGGGTTAACGAATGCACCTGCTGCTTTTATGAATTTGATGCACAAGGTCTTTAAACCTTATCTGGACCAATTCGTAGTGGTGTTTATTGATGATATATTGGTGTACTCTAAGAAAGTAGAGGATCACGAGAAACACTTGAGAATTGTTTTACAAATCTTGAGGGAACACCAATTATAGGCTAAGTTTAGCAAGTGTGAGTTTTTGTTGAAAGAAGTGACATTCTTGGGCCACATAATTTCTAAGGATGGAATTAAAGTGGATCCAACTAAAGTTGAAACCGTTTCGAAGTAAAAACAACCAGAAAATCCTACTGAGATTCGAAGTTTTATAGGGTTAGTAGGGTATTACCAGAGATTCATTAAGGATTTTTCTAAAATTGTTGGACCCATGACTGAGTTGACTAAGAAAAATGAAAAATTTATATGGAGTTCTAAGAGAGTTTCCAGGAATTGAAGAGACGTTTGACAAGAGCGCCTGTGTGACAGCCCCACCTTCCCCTAAGGCGAACCAAAGAGGTTAGCGGACTGCCTGCCCAACTCTCGCCAGAACTACTAAGCTGAACACGCACAAGTTAAATCATTCCAAAAGATTTTTTAGTGCGCAACCGTCTTGGAGACCGGAAAAACTAAAAACAAAAATGAAACGACCGAAAAAAACAAACAAAACGAAAAACGAAAACAAGCCGCGGATGAACAGTGACTACCACGTCACAATCCGGTAGGTTTCCGGCCGGATTCCTGATCGGATTAGAAACAGTAGCCAACTCAAAAATTTTTCAAATTTCCCTTGCCTATCCCGCCAAGAATTGACCGGATTAAGTGAACAGTTCCCGCCCGGAAATTGTCTTCTTTCTTGTTCAAATTTCACGCGCGTCCGAAACCCAACCAAGTACAAATAAATTCTAACTAACATTAAAAGGTACACATTCTCAAGTAAAAGTACCATATACACAGGAGAAAACACTTTTATATATACATGTTAACGGGTTTACATAACAAAAGGGAACATTAGAGCAATACATTTAGGGTTTCCAAATTGTCGAGGAGTTATACCAAAAGAACAAAAGAATTTCTAACTAACTCAACTCATTATTCAAAACATCGAAGTTACAAAAGATTGTTCCCTGTAAGGAAAACAAAGATAACGAAACGGGGTGAGTTAGAAGCTCAATGAGGTACCAAAAGTATAAACAGTAGAAATCATGAGAAATCACTTTTAAGGCACATTTATCAAATAAGAGAGATGAATGAACACCACAAATTAAAAGATACAGGTGGCTCTCAGGAGCCAAATCCCCATTACAATATTTAATCTAACCTCGTTAACCCTCCGTCAACGTTTAATGAAACACACATGTCCGTAGACCCCGCTTACGCCAAAATCTCGTTCACCAAACATATCCCTTACCGGACCCGAACGCCATACAAGAACAGAAATGGTAATACTCGAGTATACCGGAAATCTAGAGTCTCCAATACCTAAAGATTTTCCAAAAACAGGCACCCTATGGATTGTCAATTTTCCTCAACCAAACCCTTGCTGGCTTGATTCAATTGACTCCCCATGAGATTGAGCTCAGATTTAACAGGAAAGTCGTTGGATACACTTTCAAACAACATCATATCAGGTACAAGTAACAGATTCAAGTATATACAAGAAACAAGTCACACAGGCCAGAGAACGGGTGTGATAAAGTACACACTCGTCTCGTACAAAATAAACAGTCGGTAAAGACATTCAAATAGCAATTTGCAAGTACAGATAACCAGTTTAGCAATAATTCAGGGAAGTGGTACACTCACCAGTTCAAGTAAGGATAACTTCAAAAGTTTCCTTCCCAAGTATGGCTTTAATCGCCGGCACTTCCTAGAACAATCAAGGGAAAATATTTAAGACTAGACTCTAAGGCCTAGTAATGGAATTCGCAGGTGAGACTCGGTTACGAGTCATGTGCCCATCCACATGAACCATCAATGCAAAACAAAGATGTGGCTTTGGAGTGAAAAGATACCAATTAGTTCAAAAAGCATGAACGACCTCAAAACCCTTCACCTCTACTTAAAACCATATCTACAATGATTTACCATCTCCAAATTTGAAGTGGAATGAGAATAAAAATGATTCTAGGAAAACAGGATTTTCCAGTTTTGCGCAATCCTATATGAAAAATCATATCTCAAGCTTCTTAAATCCAAAATTGATAAAATTTATGCCTTGGAAAATACATTCAAAGAGCTACAACACCATTATAAAATTCAGAACACAAGTCAGTCAAATTCGAGTCTCAAATTGCTGCCTCAACTAGCACAAGACAGAACAGGTATACAATTTCAGTCAACTTTGAAAAATCACAGATATTCATAGAAATTAAGAAAAATCATGAAATTTGGACGGTAGGAAGTACTCTGAATCTAATTTCAAACGCAACAAATGGAACTCGATTGTGAAATTCCTACATCAAGTTATAGTAGATTTCCCGAAACTGCACATAAGTTCCTACGAAAATTTTGACAGCACCTCCCTTGTTTTTCTTTACTTTTCCAACATAACATCAACATCCAATCTTATCTCATTTCAGCCACAATTTCCCATATAAATCACAAGCTATTGAACACATCTAATTAGGGTCACAATACCCTTCAAATACCACCAAGTGGTAGCTCAAAATAGAAACCCTAAAGCTGGAATTTTTGCTACACAAGCTGAAATTCTTCGGAGGCAAGCAAAACTAGCATTTTAAGCTCAATATTACTCATAACAAACTACCAAATCATGGCTAAACAAAAATCATCATATGAGGACAGAATACTATAAAAACTAAAATTCACCATACCCCTACTTCAAACCATAAACTTATCCACAAAACTACGTAGTTAATCTTTCCAATCCACTAATTTACAATTATTAAGAGTAAAAGGAAATTTCTAGGGAATTTACCTTGAAACTAGAGAAAAGATGATAGCTTAGGGTTTCTTTTAAAAGAATCACTCCACCAAGACCTTGGTTCCTCCTTGGCTAGTACTTCTAGGGAATGATTTGCAAAGTGATTGATTAAATCTCAAAATTCAAGAAAGTTTGGAAGTTGGAATTGAGGTTTCTCCCTTGTTCTTTTCCTCTTGATGGCCGGCCAAAGGGCAAGAAAATGAAGAGGCTTTTTGGTCAAAATTTGGTATTTGGTAAAGATAAAGAAAAGTTGGTCAAAGTTACATCCAATGATTCCATGACACTTGTCCTTTCTTAAGTTTATTCATATCCCTTTGTCTACCAAGCTTAATCTAGATAACTAATCTCTAATTATCTCCTAACACCTTGTAAAATAATATCTCTCAATACGAAACTTAACCTAGTCATCAAAATTTTATCGCACTTACCGCACTAGCAGGTCCCACGTCCTTAATACACTTCCCAATTAACTTGAATTAACTTATACTAGAAAAATATTTTGAAAACTATATTCACTTATAAAATATCTAGAAAATTAAGGTAGTAAAATAAAATAAAAAAAATGCATGAAAAGGAATAGAATTAAATGATATAAAATAAGAAAATTTTACGGGTCCTCACACTCTCTCCCCCTTAAAGAAATTTCGTCCTCGAAATTTTCTTACCACCAGGATCTATAAAATCTAATATAAACGGCGAATTGTACCTTCTACGTCCTCAGACATGTCAGGGACTTGATGTGACTCTAGGAAATACACCCGAGCCGACACCTTCGGTCCAGTCTCTTTCCCCTTCGACTGGTTAGAGTTGGTCTTGGTTGATTGTCGATTCCCATTTCCTTCTCGAGATAGGTCTGGGCAATTAGCGATTTGATGATCTGCACTCCCACAACGTAGACATTTTCTTCTTTTCTTCCAGTAGACATCCTCTGTGTGATTCGGCTTTCCACAGTACTCGCAGGGACCATGGGAAGCAGAGTCCGAGCCTCTTTGTGAAGCATCACTTGACATTCTAGAAAATCTTAACCCTCCAGTTCCCTTTTCGAGCTTGGGAGGTGTACTCGTATCCTCTTGTTCCATGCTACTTTCAGGAATAGCTCTTTTCCTCGCCTGAAAGGTTCTAACTTATAACCTTGTGCTTTCAACTCGTTGAGATTTTTCCACCGCGTCATGAAGGCACTCAGTTGGGCTACAGCCAGATACTTCTGAATCTCAACATTTAAGCCCTGGACAAAACGCCTTATCCTACTTTGCTCAGTCACAATTAGCTCAGGAGCGAACTTAGACAATCTAGTGAACTGGCTCTCATATTCGACAACAGTCTAAGCTTCCTAGCGAAGTCTAATAAACTCGTCTTCTTTCTTTTCTTGAATTAGAGATGGAAAATACTTCGCGTTGAACTCTATTATGAAGTTTGCCCACATCCTCGGTGTTTGTGCTATTTCCCATTTCAATCTTATTACATTCCACCAAGAACGAGCTGCTTCCTCCAGTTGAAAAACAGCAAATGTCACCTGTCTCTCCTCAGTATAGTGCAACGCCGCAAAAATATCAATCATCTTCTCTAGCCACCGGTCGGCCACATCAGGGTCTGGTCTTCCAAGGAATTTTGGTGAAGAGAACTTCTGAAATCGTTCGAGGGCCCTACCTTCCCCTCTATATGGTTACCAGGGTTTCCAGGTTGAGAAATAGGGTTTTGGCCCTGATGCTCTACTATGTGAGCTAAAAGATCAGCCATGCGCTGGATAGCCGCAGCTACCTGAACGTTAGGATCCATTCCAGGTTCAGGATTGGATTCAGGCATTAATTCCCGATTTTCCCCTTCATTCGGGGATTGCCTACGTCCACGGCCCCGGCCTCGTCCACTACGAGTTCCTTCCATTGGATTAACTAATCTAGGCTCGAGGCGCGAATACAATATACAAACTAGCAAGGTCAGTCAGTCAGATATACGTCCGCATTAATTTAAAAGCAAATATACATATAACACGACTATATCAAACAAATCACACAGTAACAGTCAGTCAGATACAAGCAAAGGAAATCCTATGGAAGTAAGGGGGTCATTCAATAATACATACTATGAACTAGACCAAGAGTACAGAAGTAACTAATGAAAAGCTTCCCCCTCTCCCTTAGGGTTCCATCCGTAATCTACAACAAATCACAATTTATCTCTTAAGCAGGGTTAATCATCCACACATCATATACAGTTCCGTAGAATCAGATTTCTAATTTGCCCAAGACATGTCTAACCTAGGCTTTCATCCCGTTTCGTATTAAGGTACAAGAATCCAAAATAAGATAATTCACCACTCGAGGTGGCCAGCGCCAAGAGTAAATCATCTACATTTATAATTCCTACCTGACAAGTACCAGAATAATGTTTTGATCATAGTTTATGCTCAAAAGAGTACTTAGTCCCTTACCCTCAATCACATGAGCGAGACCACAACACCACTTGGCCCAAACACACTCTGCGCAAAGATCACGTGAAGCAACTCTGATACCACTTTTGACAGCCCCACCTTCCCCTAGGGCAAACCAAAGAGGTTAGCGGACCGTCTGCCCAACTCTTGCCAGGACTACTAAGCTGAACACGTACAAGTTAAATCATTCCAAAAGATTTTTCAGTGCTCAAGCGTCTCGGAGACCGCGAAAACTAAAAACAAAAACGAAACGATCGAAAAAAACAAACGAAACGAAAAACGAAAACAAGCCACAGATGAACAGTGACTGCCACGTCACAATCCAGCAGGTTTCTGGCCGGATTCTTGGCCGGATTGGAGGCAGTAGCCAACTCAAAAATTTTTCAAATTTCCCTTGCCTATCCGGCCGGATTCAGTGAACAGTTCCCGGCCGGAAATTTTCTTCTTTCTTGTTCAAATTTCACGTGCGTCGGAAACCAATCAAGTACAAGTAAATTCTAACTAACATTAAAGGGTACACATTCTCAAGTAAAAGTACCATATACACAGGAGAAAACACTTTTATATATACATGTTAATGGGTTTACATAACAAAAGGGAATATTGGAGCGATACATTTAGGGTTTCCAAATTGTCGAGGAGTTATACCAAAAGAACAAAAGAATTTCTAACTAGTTCAACTTATTCTTCAAAACATCGAAATTCGAAAAGATTGTTCCCTATAAGGAAAACATGGATAACAGAACGGGGTGAGCTAGAAACTCAATGAGGTACCAAAAGTATAAACAATAGAAATCATGAGGAATCACTTTTAAGGCACATTTATCAAATAAGAGAGATGAATGAACACCACAAATTAAAGGATACAGGTGGCTCTAAGGAGCCAAATCCCCGTTGCAATATTTAATCCAACCTCGTTGACCCTCCGTCAACGTTTAATGAAACACATATGTCCGTAGACCTCGCTTATGCCAAGATCTCGTTCACCAAACATACCCCTTACCGGGTCCAACGCCATACAAGAACAGAAATGGTAATACTCGAGTATATTGAAAATCTAGAGTCTCCAATACCCAAAGATTTCCCAAGAACAGGCACCCATGGATTGTCAATTTTTCTCAACCAAGCCCTTGCTAGCTTGATTCAATTGACTCTCCATGAGATTGAGCTCAGATTTAACAGGAAGGTCGTTGGATACACTTTCAAACGACATCATATCAGGCACAAGTAACAGATTCAAGTATATACAAGAAACAAGTCACACAGGCCAGAGAACGGGTGTGATAAAGTACACACTCGTCTCGTACAAAATAAACAGTCGGTAAAGACATTCAAATAGCAATTTGCAAGTATAGATAACCAGTTTAGCAATAATTCAGAGAAGTGGTATACTCACCAGTTCAAGCAAAGATAACTTCAAAAGTTTCCTCCCAAGTATGGCTTTAATCGCCGGCACTTCTTAGAACAATCAAGGGAAAACACTTAAGACTAGACTCCAAGGCCTAGTAATGGAATTCGCAGGTGAGACTCGGTTACGAGTCATGTGCCCATCCACATGAACCATCAATGCAAAACAAAGATGTGGCTTTGGAGTGAAAAAATACCAATTAGTCCAAAAAGCATGAACGACCTCAAAGCCCTTCACCTCTGCTCTAAACCATACCTACAATGATTTACCATCTCCATATTTGAAGTGGAAAAATGAGAATAAAAACGATTCTAGGAAATAGGATTTTTCCAGTTTTGCGCAATCCTATATGAAAAATCATATCTCAAGTTTCTTAAGTCCAAAATTGATAAAATTTATACCGTTGGAAAATACATTCAAAGAGCTACAATACCATTGTAAAATTCAGAACACAAGTCAGTCAAATTTCAGCCTCAAGTTGTTGCCTCAACTAGCACAAGACAGAACATGTATACAATTTCAGTCAACTTTGAAAAATCACAAATATTCATAAAAATTAAGAAAATTCATGAAATTTGGATGGTAGGAAGTACTTTGAATCTAGTTTCAAACGCAACAAACGAAACTTGATTTCGAAATTCCTACATCAAGTTATAGCAGATTTCCCGAGACTACACATAAGTTCCTACGAAAATTTTGACAGTACCTCCCTTGTTTTTCTTTACTTTTCCAACATAACATCAACATCCAATCATATCTCATTTCAGCCACAATTTCTCATATAAATCACAAGCTATTGAACACACCTAATTAGGGTCACAATACCATCAAGTGGTAGCTCAAAATAGAAACCCTAAAGCTGGAATTTTTGCTACACAAGCTGAAATTCTTCGGAGGCAAGCAAAACTAGCATTTTAAGCTCAATATTACTCATAACAAACTACCAAATCATGGCTAAACAAAAATCATCATATGAGGACAGAAAATTTACTATAAAAACTGAAATTCACCATACCCCTACTTCAAACCATAAACTTATCCACAAAACTACGTATTTAACCTCTCCAATCCACTAATTTACAATTATTAAGAGTAAAATTTGGGAATTTACCTTGAAACTAAAGAAAAGATGATAGCTTAGGGTTTCTTCTACAAGAATCACTCCACCAAGACCTTGGTTCTTCTTTGGTTAGTACTTCTAGAGAATGATTTGCAAAGTGATTGGTTAAATCTCAAGATTCAAGCAAGTGTGGAAGTTGGAATTGAGGTTTCTCCCTTGTTCTTTTCCCTCTTGATGGCCGGCCAAAGAGCAAGAAAATGAAGAGGCTTTTTGGTCAAAATTTGGTATTTGGTAAAGATAAAGAAAAGTTGGTCAAAGTTACATCCAATGATTCCATGACACTTGTCCTTTCTTAAGTTTATTCTTATCCCTTTGTCTACCAAGCTTAATCTAGATAACTAATCTCTAATTATTTCCTAACACCTTGTAAAATAATATCCCTCAATACGAAACTTAACTTAGTCGTCAAAATTTTATCGCACTCACCGCACTAGCGGGTCCCACGTCCTTAATACCCTTCCCAATTAACCCGAACTAACTTACACTAGAAAAATATTTTGAAAACTATATTCACTTATAAAATGTCTAGAAAATTAAGGTAGTAAAATAAAATAAAGAAAATGCATGAAAAGGAATAGAATTAAATGATATAAAATAAGAAAATTTTTCGGATCCTCACAGCCTGTGTTAACTCTACTAAATGAAAAGGATAACTTTATAGTTTATACAGATGCTTCTAAGGAAGGATTGGGATGTGTTTTAATGCAAAATGAAAAAGTGATAGCGTATGCCTCTAGGAAGTTACAACCGAGGTTTGTAGGAGCTTATAAAATTACCCAACGCGTGGAAAATGTAGCGTATAAGTTGGAACTGCCATCGAGCTTATTTCGGATTCATTTTCCACGTGTCCATACTTAAGAAATACCATCCAGACCCTTCCCATATCTTGCAACTGGAAAGTATTGAAATTGATGAGGCACTGACCTATGAGGAGAAACCAGTGAAACTTCTAGATAGTAAGGTGAAAGAACTGAGGAACAAGCGGATTCCATTGGTTAAAGTTCTTTTGAAGAACCATGGACTAGAGGAGGCAACCTGGGAAGTTGAAGAAGAAATGCGAGGAAAATATCCAGACTTATTCACAAATCAAGGTATAATTTCGAGGATGAAATTCTCTTAAGGGGGAGAGGATATGAGGACTCGCAAATTTTCTTATTTTAAATTCCTATTACGAGTTCATTTAAATATTTATTTGGCCGTTTATTTCGAATATTTTATTCCAACCTTTTTAGACCAAATTACATGGAACCATGGCTTACATGTATTTTTAAAATGACTTGTTACCCAATTTAATTTATAAAAGCTCATTTAGTAAGAATAGTGAATGCGTGTTTGGAGATAATAATCGATTCAAGAGTACAACGAGCTTGAAAATTGAAAACTTATACATTAGTCTTAAAATAGTTATTTTTATGTTTAAGTTCTCAAGTACTAGATAGTTATACTATCGTTATAAGAATTCTTTAGAAATTTCGCGTTATCGCGCAGAAATCGGAAGTACGCGGTTTCGCGCGCGCAATTATTTGAGGGATATTAGACCCTTATTTTTAGACTATTAATAGTGAATAATAATAGTATGAATGGAAGTGCTTTAAAGGTTTAGAGCACAAGTAAAACAAACCCGAGAGAAAACAAGCACGAAAGGCGCGCATGCGCATTATTTTCTTAGTGGACTTGGAGTAATTTTGGGCCACATATTAAGCTTCCTTTAAAAGCCAATAACATCAGATTTCCCTCCCTCACATACACTCAAGCAGCCGAACCTCACAAGGAGAACAAGACCAGAATTTCTTCACCTTCTCTCTCTTCAATCTCTTACCCAAATCACTTCAAAATTTAACCACAACTTGCAAATTACTTGGTGATCATCTTAAGCTAGGAGAAGAGCTGCATTTCCACAGTTTTCTTGGGCTTAAGGTGACCAAAAATTTCTGCTCTAGCCATCTAAGGAGGTAAATTATGATCAACCTCTTGAATCTTGGTTTATATAAGTTGTATTGCACTTGTGAACTCATAAATTCATATGGGTAGCTTTATATTGTTGGAAATCTTGTGAGTGGGCTCTATGAAATCCCACAATGGCTTTGATGATCTGATTTATAAGATTGGATGTTAATTGTGTTGATTAAGTGTTAAAAGTAAAAAGGAAATCAAATGAGGGGTTGCATGTTGAGGTGCCGATTCTGCCCCTGCTTTGCTGCACCTATTGGTGCAATTTTTTGTGGTTAAATTGACTTGATTTTGATATAGATATGTTGTATAAGTTGTGTGGAAAATTTCCACCAAAAAATCATTCAATTTGGTTGGCAAAAAGTTAAGATTTCGAAAATGTAGCAAAACTGGAAACGTAACCAGAGCCTATCTGGCAGCGATTTTGTTTCAGCCATAACTCTTTTCTCCAACATCGAAATCGAGTGCCGTTTCAGTATTAGAAACTAAACATTTCCAGTTTTCCAACGGTATAAAATATATACCTTGATTCCACCTGAGCGAGCCATACCAACCTTGGAAATTTGCCTGTTCTGTTTCTCGTCTGTACTGGAAACCCTATTTTGAGATGTGACTTTATACTCAAATATGAGCTAATTGTGGAAAGAATTTTAAAACAATTTCTTTCAACGCCACCAACCATACTCAATTTCGAGTTGAATTGAGTGAGTTGTGGCCGGATTTCAGAGCTATCTTCGTGAAAGAAAACCCTAATTCTGGACTAATTTATAGCTAATCTTGATTTAGGACTTGTTATTCGGAATCCTTGGTATTAATCACCTACCACACGTATTTTGAGATGTTTTCTAGATTTTGTCTTCATAAATGAATCATGTTCGAGGAATTTTCATTGGCCATATGTTTGAGAAAAGAAAAACGAAAGTGCAAGGCAGATTTGTCTTAGCAAATTGTAGAACTTTAATAGTTTTGTTAACTAACTTCCCGTATGAATTTTTATATGAAATTTGACAGAGGAATAGCACCTATATGGTAGTGTAATACTGCCAAATTTGGTGCCATTCCGAGTCTATTTCGATGCCCAACTAAAGCCTCAAAATTCATGCTTCAAATATGAAAAATCCCTGTTCAATGAGGAAATTTCAGTAACTTTGAGCTGCTATATTTTGGTGCTCAAAACTCCAATTCTTGTTCCTCTCGTTGTGTTTTAAACTTTGATTGTAGTCTAATTGAGTTTCAAATTTCAGAGGCTAGATCGTATTTTGTAAATTTTGCCGAATTTTCAAAATTGGCCAAAAACCAACCCCAAAACTGTCTGGATAGCCAAAACAGCAACTTGAAGCCAAAATTCGAATGTCTTCCATTTTGAATCATGAAAAAGTGTCTTCTAGGAACTTTTAGTACTTTGGAAGTAGTGTCCAACGGTACCAAGTTTTTCAAATTTTGGACCTACAGAGAGTGAGATACGATTTTTCAAAAATTGCTTGTCAAATCTGAAATTTCCAAACTTAAGGAAAATTGAGTTTTCAGAACTCTTCATTTTCCTTCGATATCGCTGGACCATTTTATACATGATCTTAAAGATGAAAATCATATTTCCTTGTATTATTAAAACCCCACTTTTGAGTCTCGATTCACGAGTAATTAAGGTTCACTTTCGCGATATCTTCTTGAATTGTACACTTGTACAATCTTTTTCGATAATTAGGGTTTTAAGTGATAGTGAGTAATAGTTCATTATTAATTGCTCAAGCATACAAGAGGACCTTCAAGAGGATCCCACAGTGGACGCCTGAACCTTTAAGTGACACTTCTCCTTTATTTACTTGGTGAGTGTCAAGTGTGTGAAATAAGTGATACATGTTAAATGCTATTGATATCGAATATTTTGAAAATGCTGAGTCGAGTGTGTACTTTATCGCACTCATTTTCATTTAAGTGAAATGTACTTGAATTGCTCGACATGAAATGCTTGAATTACTTGAAGTGACTCGTTAAGTGAATTAAGTGAAATGTTTAAGTGATTATTTATGCTATGGCTGCATAAGTCGCTGGAGTAAATCTCCTCGACTCATAAATGTTAAGTGGGGGACGCCCAACTCTCACTGGCCAACTTTGGACTCGAGCCGGCATGGGTTTGGTCGGACTCCTTGGTGAACCATGAGAAAAAGTAAGCTTGATCTAGTGAGAGGTCTTGCGTGGCATACTCGAGTAGTATCGCCTCAAACCAATGACAGGTGGGCCCGGTGCAGGGGTATGTAATGGTGAACAGGAACATGATAAGTGAGATTCTACAGATTATAACCTACCCGATTGACGGAGTGTCAATTCCTGGAGGTTCTTGATCGTGCAAGTGAAAAATAGCTCCTGAGAGCTATTTTCCACTTGAATTGTTCCTATTTACCTTTTCTTGCTCAAATTGTCATTTACTCGAATATTATTGCTTTACTCGTTAATTGGGATTGTTACTTGGACAACGTGATTGCATGTGTGTTCTTGGCCTCACGAGCAATCGCTCACCCCATAGATTTGTTTTCCTTAACAGGAATGGACGGAGTGAAACTTGGTGGAACCCTTTTGATGTACTTTTGTATTAGGGTTTTCAAATGTAATTGATTAGACTTGTGGCTACTGTATATTTTGGGAATTGATGTATCTTTTGAGAATCCGTATGTAAGGATTGGGTAACTTATGTATCGTGAACTTGTGGTGTAAGAAAGAATAATATTTATAGAAATTTTCCACACTTCTTTACTTTGTCTTGTCGTTTTAACAACTATTGTATTAAACTTGAACGGGAATTGTACCGAATCCTGGCAAGAGTTGGGCAGGCATCCCACGGATACCCTTTGGTTCACCTTAGGGAGAAGTGGGGGCGTCACAATTTTGCCTAGAGCTTTGCTATTTATTGATTTAACTTTAGTTTAATTCCATTTAATTATTTTGGTGCAAATTAATTATTTATTTTAATTATTCAAAACACCTCATTAGATCTTACTCTAAAAAATTTTTTTTTCCCGCTCCCTATGGAGACAATCCCACTCAATGCTATATGTAAATTTATATTTTCTCGAGTATTTATTTTATTATTGAACAAATTCAACACCTGTTAGTTATGAACTAAGACTAATGTGAAATGGTTGAATGTATGCATGGTTGGGTTTTAGTATTTTTGAAATAGAGTCTGCGCGTCTTGCCTTATCTATACATTCTCAATACAAATGCTCCTCTCATCTCACCCCCTTGGAATGTAACTTAGGGTTTCTCTCAATATAATGCAATGTACTGTATTAGGGAAAGGGAGAATGTCAGGACCAAAAAAACTTATTTTAGATTGCATCTTATTTTCTTGGATACATTTTCTTTTACTTTACTTTATTTGCCTTAATTTCTTAGATACTTTATAAGTGAGTCAAGATTTTATTATTTATCTTCTACAAGTTAGTGCATTTATGAAAATGGAACCCACTAGTGAAGTGTATGTGATAAATTTAAAAGATTAGGAGGAGTTAGATAAAAAGGGATATTAGTTATAAGGAGTCAAGAGATAATTAGAAGTTAGCTAGATATTTTAGTGCTTGAAAGATAATTAGATAAGGATTAGCTCTTGGTTTACCATATGTCATAAAACCATAGAATCTTAACTTTGACTAACACCAAACTTTCTTCTTATCCAACTAAGATAATTAGGTCATTAATTAGACACTGATCGTTACCTTGCTAAGTGTCACTTTCTTGCCTTGCCAAGTGTCAGTCATCTATGGAACTTTGACCAAGACTTCTCTTGAACTTTCTCTTAGAAGTTTGGTCAAAATTCCATCCCTTTCTTTCTACTTCTTGGCCGAACTTCCTAGCAATAAAAGAGAGGGAAAACTCCAAAATTTCAACTTGGTCCCTTGCTTGAATTCTTTAAAAATTTATCCTAGAATCTTACTTCAATCCATAGAAAGTTGTAACAAGGAAGGAAGAAAGACTTTTGTGGAGAGATTTGAGGAAAAAGGAAGCTCTTGGGTGCATTTCTTCCTAGGGTTTGAAGGCATCAAGTTAAGAAACCTTCTTTTCTTTCTTTTCTTTCTTTTTTGATAGATATATGACTTGATTATGGAAGGTTTGAGAAAAATTTCATGGTTTCGTGAGGTTGATTGAATTTTCTAGTTTTGAGTTATAATTTTCTAGCCTTGAGATGAAAACTTCTAGCTTTGATATGACTTGTGGGCTTGGATATCTTGTTGGAGATGTATTTTTAGCTTTGTTATATGAATTTCCAGCTCTAGTAGTCAATTTTCAGCCTTGTTATGCTAATTTTCAGCCTTGGAATGTGATTTTCAGCTTAATATGCCTTTTAGGTCTTGAAATGGGAATTTCCAGCTTTAGTATGAATTTTTAGCTTTGCTATAAAATTTTCCAACTTTGGTTGTAATTCTAGCTTAGGGCAAAAATTTCCAACCTACACATAGTTTTGTAAGCGATTTCTTTGTTGGAAATTGACATTATATGCTTTATAACATGTTGGTTAGTTTAATTTGTAGATTTGTTATATAAACATGAAAGAAAGCTGGGGAGTTTGGCTAGAGGAGAGTTTGGAAAAAATATTTTTTGGCTGACTGGAAATTTCCACAGAGAGCTCTGTGCAGTTTTGGGAAAATTGCTATAATTTAGTATAGAAAAATCCAAATTAAGTTCTACTTATTGCGTTTGAAAATAGATTCAGAGTACTTTCTACCATAAAAAGTTCGGAATTGTTCTCAATTTCTATGAATATCTGTGATTTTTCAAAATTGACTGAATTTTCACACCTATTCTGTTTTTCTACCGGATGAAGCAGCAACTTGAGACTGGATTTTGACTGAATTGTGGACAGAATCTCACAAATGTATCTTCTGGGAAATTATAACCCTTTGAGTCTATTATCCAATGGTATAAATTTTATAAATTTTGGACTTAATAAGCTTGATATATGATTTTTCAAACAGCATCGCGCAAAACTAGAGAAAATTCTGTTCTTCAAAAGCTGTTTTTGCTTTCATTTCCAACTTCAAGTTGGAGTTGTAGAACCATTTTGAGCTTGGTTTTATAATTCGAATTGAGATAACTTAGTTGGTTTGGAAGTGTTTTCCTTTGAATATAGTAGCTTGGAGTAGTGGATCTCATGGCGTTTTACATACTTGATTTTAGGACTTAAAGGTGAGGCTGGAAGTGCTCCTGAGGCAAACACTTAAATTTGTTGCTGTGGTGAGTGCTCCAACTGCATGTTTCATACTTATTGTTGCTAGAAATTGCTAGGCACATGATTTGTCTTTTCATAGGCAAGTGTGTGCTTTATCGCACTAGACCTAACTCAACTAAACTTTTGATATCTTGTTCATGCATATACCAGTAATTTGATTTACAAGTAACCTATTTTTAGATTTGAAATACTTGAAATGCTTGAAAACATGATATGCTGAGCTTACTTGTGACTTGATTTTGTCTAGTCGAGTATGCCTTTATGTGCACTCGACCTTCGTGAACTTGAAATAAGTAATCTTGCGTACGTACTTGCATGTTTATGTGCATGGCTGTAAACCAACTACATTCTTCTTGCAGTGGTTGAATTGTAGACCGATTGCATTCCTCTTGCAGTGGTTGAACTAGACCCTTAGACCCTTATCCGAGATGTCCGGTAAGTGAAAACTTAAGTTACTCATGTGTCGGTAACAGCTGAACTGAGCCTTCGTTGGACCTCTTGCTTTAGACCAGCATCAGAGCCGTCGAGTAAGTTAGGCAACCGTGCGTAAAGAACAAGTTCCTAACCTGTTTACTCTTGACTTGAACTCTGATATTTCTGAATACGGAGTGTTAAGTGACAACTAACATCTCCAATTATTAACTGCGTG
Organism: Coffea arabica; assembly: GCF_036785885.1. Taxonomy (NCBI): domain Eukaryota; kingdom Viridiplantae; phylum Streptophyta; class Magnoliopsida; order Gentianales; family Rubiaceae; genus Coffea; species Coffea arabica. Next base: position 45,244,041 of record NC_092329.1, read on the forward strand.
AGCGTTGGATAACAGCTAACGACTTCACTCTTGAATACCTGAATACTTGGGGTTATAAACCAGATCTTAAATACCTGAATATCTGGGGCTATAAGCCTAATCCAGGGTTAGTTGGTCGAATCGAGCCGGTAAGGGTTTGGTCGAAAAGATTAACGAACCTTGGGTAATTCTTTGACGTTCGGGCTCGGTAGGGGGATAATCGGTGGATGGAGATTGATGTTTAATGGTGATCTACAAACATTATAATTTCCTAGTTGATGGAGAGTCAACAGACCTCGGACAAGCTACTGTGGAACATGCTCCTACGAGTGGACTATATCCTTTGACATGAATGTGTTCTTTATCGTATACTTTTGCATGATCTATATAATTACCTGTTTTACTATACACTATGCCATGATCAACATGAGCATGACTAGTTTCCTGATATCCTATGAATGATATTATGCCTGCTAATTTATTTGCCTATTTTTGTGGAACCTCACTGGGCTTTTAACTCATTCCATGAATTTGTTTTCCTTACGGGGATGAAAACGTGAGAGTGAAAATTGGAAAAGACCTAAATTTCATCTAAGTTTGTTAGTTGCTCACGTGAGCACTCCAAAGATGTCTAGTCGGCTAGCTTTTGATTTTTGCAAGTTTGACTCCTTGACTGTATTTATAGATTGTGTGGGCATTGGAGATCCATGAGTGTACACATTGAAGATTGTAATTGATATCGCTTTTATTATTGAGGTTATTATTTATAAATTTCATGATGTGTGACTGAGTTCTAGCGAGAGATAAGCAGAGACGGTCCGCCAAACCCTTGGGTATGCTCTAGAGGAAGGTGGGGTCATCACAGGTGGTATCAAAGCTATTTCGCGTGGTCTCAGTGCAGGGTGAGGTTGGGCCAAGTGGTGTTATGGTCCCAATTATGAGAATAAGTATAAAGGACTAAGTGCTTTTCTTGAGCTAAGTTGTGAATCATGAAAGTTGTAGGCGTAAAACCTTTATCTTGATACTTGAAGAAGATAGATATGTACATTAAGTAGGAATTTTAAACTTGGTTGATTTGCCCTTGGGAGCGTACGACCTGAGACGTGAATTCTTCTAGTTTCAAATTTCTGTATCCGAATACTAAAAGTGCAGAGCACTAGAATAAGGGTCGATATCTAGATTGTACTTGAGATAAATTTTGCGAGGACCCGAATTTTTACTTATTTTAATTTTATTTTAATGGCTTAATTAATTATTTATCCACCCATTTTCTCTAAATAATTTATTTCAACCATTTTAGACCCAATTGTATGGAACTATGACTTGCTTATATTTTTAAAATGACTTGTTTCAAAATTTAATTTTTGAAAACTCGTTAAGTGAAAATAGTGAATAAGCGATTGGAGTCAATAATCGATTTGAGGATACAATAAACTTGAAAAATTAGAGGCTTGCACAATGATCTTAAAATAAGTATTTTTATGTTTAAGTATTCAAGTGATAGTTATTAGTACCATCGTTATAAGAATTTCTTGGAGATTTCACTTTATCACGCTTAAATTGGAAATACGCATGTTCACACGCGCGATTTAATTGAGAAACTTTAGACCCTTATTTTGGGACAATTAAGAGTGAATAATATTTACATGAAAATAAGTGCATTGGAGGTTTAGTGCACTAGTGAAATTGTGAGGACTCGCAAAATTTACTTATTTAATCTCCTATTTCTAGCTTATTTAATTATTTATTTGGCATTTTACTCTGAATATTATTTTCTAAGCTCTTGAGACCTAATTACATGGAAATATAGTTTCATTATATTTTTAAAGTGACTTGTTTCAAAAATTAATTTCCAGAAGCTCGTTTAGTGAAAATAGTGAACACGTCTTTGGAAATCTTGACCGATTGAGAGTACAATAAGTTTGGAATATTGGAGACATGTACAATGGATCTAAATTAGGTATTTTAATGTTTAAATACTCAAGTGATAGTTATTAGTACTGTCGTTATAAGAATTTCTCGGAAGTTTCGCGTTATCGCGCCTAAATTGGAAATACGCATTTTCACACGCGCGATTTAATTTAGGAACTTTAGACCCTTATTTTGGGACAATTAAGAGTGAATAATATTTATATGAATATAAGTGCATTAAAGGTTTAGTGCACTAGTGAAAAAAATTCGAGAAGAATCGAACACGAAACGCGCGGGAAAAAGAGCTGACCTTTGAATCAATGAGAGCCACACATTTTAGTTTCACATGGGTGCATCACACTAGATTAAAACTCTCCACATACTTACCTCAATTGCTAACTCTTTTGCTTCCATTCCAGCCGTGCACCTCAAGAGAGAAAAGAACCAAGTTTCTTCTTCAATTTCTTCTTCAAATCTTCACTAATCCTCCACCAAATCACCTCAAACTTTGAACACACTTTGCTAAGCACTTGGTGATCATCTTAAGCTAGAAGAAGGACATCATCTCACGGTTTTCCTTGGAGTTTTTGGTGACCAAAATTTCTGGTTTTATCATCTAAAGAGGTAATAGACAATCAACCTCTTGAATCTTAGTTTATGGAAGTAGTATTGCACTTATAAACTTGTATTTTCATGTGGGTAGCTTTATTTATATTGAATTTTGGTGTGTGGGCTCTATGAACTCCCACAATGACTTGAGGACTGATTTGATGATTGATGATGAAATTAATAGTGGTTTAGTGCTTAAATTAGTGGATTAATGCTGTATTGTTGGTAGAAAATCATAGGAGGTGCTTAGAGCAAAAGTGACCGTTTTACCCCTGCCTTGTCCGACCATTTTTGTGAAAAATTTTGAGATTCTAATGACTTGATTATGTTGTTTACATGTTATTGTGAGTGTGTACAAAATTTCATTGAAAAATAACATGATTTGGAGGGTCAAATGAGTTGATTTCCAAAGTTAGCAAAACTGGAAAATGAATCCCGTATTGCCCAGGCAGTCATTTTGTATCGGCCATAACTCTTCGTTCCGATGTTAAAATCAAGTGCCGTTTGCGGAATTGGAAACTAGACATTCCCAGCTTTCCATTGGTACCAATTGCATGTTCTGGTTCCACTTGAGTGAACCACACCATTCGATTGAAAATCACTGTCCTGTTTCATTTCTCTCCAGGAGACAGGACAGGACTTGTATCTTGATGCTCAAAAACGAGCTGTTTGTGGATAGAATTTGAAAATGGTTTCTTCTAATAAAATTCAGCTTTATGAGAGAGCTTTCCAATGCCATCAACCAAGCCCAATTCCAAGTTGAATTGAGTGAGTTGTGGCCAAAGTTTGAAACTGCTACAGTGATAGAATTTTCCACTTGGACAGATTTGTAACTAACAATGATTTGGGACTTGTTGTTTTGGAAACCTTGATGTCCAACATCTACCAAACTTTATATTTGATGTTCCTTGGACTTTGTTTCACAAATAAACCAGATTTGGGTTGGTTGCTTTGGACAAAATGTTTAAAAAGGAAAGAAGAGCTAGAAAACAGTTTTACCTTGGGAAATTTCTTGAACTTTGATGGTTTAGTTAACTACCTTCCCGTGTGAATTTTCAAATGAAATTTGATAGAAGAGTAATCCTCATATGGAGGTTTAATTGTACGAAATTTGGTAATATTCTAAGACTATTTTGATATACAAATGATGTCACAAAATTCGCTCATCGAATCTGGAAAACTTTTGTTTTCTCTTAGGCAAATGGCCAAATCTGATTTGGGGAGTTTTATTTCGAAAATTTGGATGTCAATAGTCTTTAAATTGCTAAGTGGATGTTTATGAACTCTTGGTTTCAATAATGGAGAGATTTAGAACTGATTTCATGGTACAAAAAGTTTGTAAACAAAAGAAAAGTGAGAAGGTAGTTTAGCCTTGAAACTCTTCATAAACTTTGGTTGTTTTAATGGCTGCCTTACCGTGAGAGTTTTTGTACGAAACTTGGTAGAAATGTTGTTCACACATGCAAGACTTAGTGTACCAAGTTTTATGTATTTCTAATGCCAACTTGATGACCAAATGATACTTCGAATCTAGTTTTTAAACCTGGAAAATAGCCCAACAGTCTTAACTTTTTCAGCAACTTGGAGCTACTATATCTTGGTGCTCAAAACTCCGTTTCTCGTTCTGCTTGTTTTGTTATACTCTTGGATTACAACACTAATTGATTTCCAAATTTCAAAGGTTAGTTCAAAACAAGTGAATTTTGCCGAATTTTCAAAGTTGGCCAAAAACCAACTTAAATCTGTCTTGGTAATTCAAGTTACCAACTTTGAGCCAAAATTTGAGTGCCTTTCACTTACATTCGTGGAAAAGTGTCTTCTAACAACTTTTATTACTTTCAAAGAGGTTTCCAATGGTATCAAGTTTTCTAATTTTGGACTCTCAGAGAATGAGTTATGATTTTTCCAAGAATGCCCCTAAATCCGATAATTCTTAGCTTTTGAAAATATTTGCGCGGGAAACATTTTCATAGAATCTGGCCGGATACCCGGCCAGTTCTTGGCCTGATTGTGACGTGTCGCATCTTCATCCGACTTCGGTCATTCGTTTGGAAAATGATTTTCTTGATTTCATACATACTTGCTTCCAATCCAATGATTTTGGGGATAAAAAAATCGGATTATTCTTGAGTTTTTGAACTCCACTCTTGGGCCTTGATTTTACGAGGAAATTTAGGCTCATCATTACGATATTTTCTAAATTGTACTAGTGTGTGACCCTTCGTGATAATTGGAGATTTTAAACGATAGTGTGTAATAGACAACGATTGTTTGCTCAGGTGCTCGAGGGGACCTTCAAGAGGATCTCGGAGCGGACACCTAAAACGCTTGTTTGAGAACTGCTCGCTTGTTCTGACTAGGTGAGTGTTCCATATAGGAATACGTAATTGAATAAGTCTAGGACATGCTTATTTCATGATTATTAAGTGTTAAGTACTATGTGTTAAGTATTTATCATACTCATGCCTATTTAACGAATGTATACTTGCATTGTATATCTACATGAATTGGTTAAATGATTAACCATATCAAATGACCATATGAACTCGATACATGCTTAACTTGCTAGATTGCTTGCTTAGCCTACTCGGTTTTGAAAAATGGAGTCGAGTGCGTACTTTATCGCACTCGTTCTCTTTTGAGATGAATAACTCATGCTTGGAAATGCTCGAATAACATGACTTGGTATGCTATGGTTGCATACGTCGTTGGAGTGAACCTCCTCGACTCTCACATGGTAAAAATGGGATAACAGCCAATGATGGCCTATTCATGTGACAAATGCCTGTCAATTAACCGTCACTACTCAACCGTTAACCGTCAAACGTTAACCGTCAACCGTTTACCAACCCACATGACTACCTGATTACTTGACTATTTGCTCACATGATTTCCAATCTACATGACTATTTGATATCCGTGAATTACATGCTCCCATGAAATCAACTTGTATTGCTTACGTGCTTACGTGCTAAGTACCCACTTGATTACTTGATTATCATGAATCACATGTTATATGAAGCTGTCCATCATTGTTAGGCGAGTGTGTACTTTACCTCACTCGACCTACTCAAATGATGAATTATACCTTTTGTCGAATTACTTAGTTACCTGTGCATGTCGTAAGTTCTAAGCTGAACTTGGGCCCTGCCCTTGGTTACTGACCTACTCGAGCCAGGACTGGGCTCGGTCGGGTAAGTTGGAACCCTGGGCCACCGTTTCGGTATACTCGAGTATTACCACTGGAGGGATAAGGTGATGGCCAGTCAAACCGAGGGGATCCGGAAGTCATAAGGTGCAGATGACCGACAGAGTTCCACTGGAACACCGTATCCTACAGTATATGTTTACCTTGTATCATGATAATTGTTTCATGCTAAGATGCCAACATGAAATCCTGAGTTATGCATGTGATATGCTCCATACCTGTTACCTGTCCAATGTACTCATATCATGATACCTGTTTCATGTTAATGCTCCATACCTGTAACATGTTTAATTACTCGCACCCGTAATAAGCTCCAATCACTCGTGAACTATACATGCCAATGTCTTGAATCATGATAACTGTCTCATGATAAATGTCTCACACCATGATAAATGTCTCAAATTACCCGTACAATGATTATCACCTCATGATAACATACCATTGTGTAACCTTGAACCATGCATATGATATGCCCAACTTATTTGATTTATTTGAACTGTTAGAGTGTCTTGGAACCTCACTGGGCTGTGTAGCTCATCCCACGTTGTGGTTTTCTTTTACAGGGTTCGAGACCAAGGGTGCTCGTGAGTAGTACTAGATTGTTTTCTTTTGAAGACTTTAAGTTATATTATAACGGATGGCTATTGTACCCTTTTCCGTCGGGTTGTATTTAAGCTTGAAAGCTACATAATTGTAAGTGTGAGATATTTGAAGTACTTTAATTATGTATGGAAGTTACTTAAAGTATTTCGAGCTTTTGAATGATGGATTGTAGTGAGTCCTGGCGAGAGTTGGGCAGGCGTCCCGCGGATACCCTTTGGTTCGCCTTAGGGAGAAGTGGGGGCGTCACAGAAATAAACTCGAGCGGAATCGAGCACAAAATGTGCACGTGCGGGCGCGAAGGAGAGTTGATTTTTGGGTGATTTGTGGCCACACATTGTAGCTTCTCTTGGAAGCTTTAATTGATCAAACATTCCCTCTCTCCTCATTCCATACCAGTTGGCCAAGGGAGAAGAGAAATAACTCAAAGTTCTCCATTTTTTCCATCTTCATTTCTTCAACAAAAACACCACCAAATTCCACCAAAATTTGACTACACTTAGCTTAACACTTGGAGATTGCATCTAGCTAAGAAAAGGAGCTGCAATCCGAGGGTTTTCTTGAGCAAGGAGGGCCGAAAATTTCTGTCTTGCACAGCTAGGAGAGTAAGTGACGATCAACCTTTCGAATCTTGATTTATAGAAGTAGTAGTGCGCATTTAAACTCATGCATGCATATGGGTAGCTTGGTTATGTTGAAAAATTGTTGTGTGGGCTCTACGAACTCCCACTTGGATTGGATGGACTGATTTGGTGAATGTTGATGATATTAATGTTGATTTAATGCTTAAATTGTTGGGATAATGTTGGGTTATTGATAGAAACTCAAGGATGGTGCAATGAGTAAAAGTGACCATTTTACCCCTGCCATGTTTGTGACCTTTGGTGCAAATTTTTGAGATTCTAATGGCTTGATTATAATGTATACATGTTATATGGATGGTGTAGAAAATTTCATTGAAAAATAACTTGATTTGGTTGATCAAATGTGTTGATTTCCAAAGTTTGGCAGAACTGGAAAATTTTCCCAGATTGCCCAGGTAATCCTGTTGTTTCGGTCATAACTCTTTACTCCGATGTCAAAATCGAGTGCCGTTTGCGGCACTGGAAACTATACGTTCCCAGCTTTCTATTGGTATAAAATGCACATCCTGGTTCCACTTGTGTGAGCCAAACCATTCGTTTAAAAATTGCTGTCCTGTTTCATTGTTCATTGGAAGGCAGAATATGAACTACAACTTGATGCTCAAATGTGAGCTAGTTGTGGACGGATTTTGAAAATGGTTTCTTCTAAAAATTGTAGCTTTATGAATGTGTTTTCCAACGCCACCAACCACGCTCAATTCCTAGTTAAATTGAGTGAATTGTGGCCAAAGTTTGAAACTGACTCAATGAGGAAATTCCTCATTTTGGGTTAAATCCTTAACTAATCTTGGTTTAGGACTTGTACTCAAAATTCTTAGTGTTAATCACCCACAATATTTGTCTTGGATGCCTCTTAGACATTTTCTATGCAAATGGATCATGTTTGAGGTACTTTGTAAGCCAAACGTTTTGAAAACGGAAAATGGAACTCACAAGGCAGATTTGCCTTGAAAATTTTGGAACTTTGGAGATTTGGTTAACCGACTTCCCGTGCTTATTTATTTATGAAATTTGGTAGAGAAATAGTCCTCATATGGTAGTATAATACTTCCAAGTTTGGTGTCATTCCAAGTCCTTCTCGATGCCCAACAGATGTCCCAAAATTTACTTTTAAAATCTGGAAAACTTTTCCCTTTCTCTTGGCCGAATGGTCAAATCTGATTTGGGGAGTTATATTTCGAAAATTGTGATGTTCATTACCTTTAAATTGCTTAGTGAATGTTTATGGCCTCTTGGTTTCAAAAATGGAGTGATTTAGAGCTGATTTCATTGAACAAAACTTTTGCAAGCAAAAGAAAAGTGAGAAGGCAGATTAGCCTTGAAATATTTCTTGAAATTTGGTTGTTTTAATGACTGCCTTTCCATGGGATTTTTTGCATGAAACTTGGTAGAAATGTTGTTCACACATGGAGGATTTAGTGTACCAATTTTGGTGTATTTCTAATGCCAAATCGATAGCCAAATGATATTTCTAAGATAGTCTTTAAATCTGGAAAATGACTGAACAGTTTGCAAAATGTGACCAACTTTGGACTGATTTCTCTTGATATTCAAAACTCCGATTCCTGTTCTGCCTATTGTGTTTTAAACTTTGATTGTAACTCTAATTGAGTTCCAAATTGTAGAGGCTAGTTCGCATTGTGTGAATTTTTTCGAATTTCCAAACTTTGTCAAAAACCAACCCCGAAACTGTCTTGCAAGCCTGAAACAACAACTTTAGGCCAAATTTCGAATGCTTTCCACTTGAAATCATGGAAAATTGTTTTCTAAGAACTTTTAGTACTTTCCAAGAGATTTCCAACGGTACTAAGTTTTCAAATTTTGGACTTGTAATGAGTGAGATACAATTTTCCAAAAATCTCATATCAAAGCTGAAATTTTTAAAATTTAAGGAACTAGAGTTTTTCGAAATCTCCTTTTTCCCTCGATATCACTTGAACGTTTCATACTTGATTTCAAAAATGAAAACCAGATTGCTCTTGTATTTTAAAACTCCACATTTGAGCCTTGATTTACGAGAAAATTAAGGCTCATTTTCATGAGATTTTCTTAGATTGTACTCTAGTACAATCTTCTTCGATAATTGGAGTTTATAAGTGATTGACTCTTATTAATTACTCAGGCACGCACGAGGACCTTCAAGAGGATCCCATGGTAGACGCCTGAACTTTGAGTGACATTCTTTCTTTGATAACTTGGTGAGTGTCAAATGTATGTTAAATGCTTATGTGATTGAGATATTAGTTGTACAAGTGTTATACATGATACGTAAACTTATCGAGGCGATGTTGTACTTTATCGCACTCGTCCTCTTTCTCATGTAACTACGTGATACTTATTACATGAATGAATATGAATGGCAATTGTACATGGATATTACGTGCTCGATTATTATTAGTGCATGAATAGTTGAAATCCTGTGAACTTGATACGCGCTTACTTGAAATTTTGGAAACGGAGTCGAGTGTGTACTTTACCATACTCGTTCTCATTTGAAATAAATGACTCGTGCTTGACCTAAATTGAATCGCTTGACCTGACTTGAACTGCTTGATGTGACTTGAATTGCTTGACCTGACATGACTTGATTTAGAAAATATGATATGGCTGCATAAGTCGATTGGAGCGATGTCTCATCGACTTCTAAATGATAGCAAGTACCACACCAATTCGGGTGGGAGGTACCTCTCGAATCGTCTCAGAACCCTAAATCATGCTAAGTCGATTGGAGCGATGTCTCATCGACCACTGAACGATTGTAAGTACCACACCGATTCGGGTGGGAGGTACCTCTCGAGTCGTTTCAGTACCCTAAATCATGATAAGTCGATTGGAGCGATGTCTCATCGACCACTGAACGATTGAAAGTACCACACCGATTTGATGGGAGGTACCTCTCGAGTCATCTCAGTACCCTAAACCTTTGAACGATAGTAAGTATCACACCGATTCAGGTGGGAGGTACCTCTCGAATCGTCTCAGAAATATAAATGGAATACGTGAAGTGCTACGGTTTAATTATCTACCTAGGTGACGGGGTGTCATTACAAGAAGGTATCGATTTGAATTTGGGTAAAATAATTGAAAATTAGCTTTTGAGAGCTCATCCCTCCTACTCAAGTGTGTTTATTATAAAATGTGAATTTCTTGAACGTTATAGTTTTCACTATTGTATAAGTGCTATTGCTATTGAATTACTTGCCTTGCATGTTTTCTTGGCCTCACGAGCATCCACTCACCCTGTTAGATTTATTTTACTTAACAGGAGCGGATATGGGAGGATTTATGGAGAAGTTTACTTGGTGGCTCATTTGATTAAGTTTTGAATGTATTTGTTTAGACAACTTTTGGAAGTTATATATTTTGGAAAAAGTAATTGTAAGTTTGAAATTGTGATGTAAGATTGAACATTTACGTATGGAAATGATTTCATACTTTTATTCCGATTTTCATTATTAGTATTAGACTTTAAGTTTGAATTGGAATTGTCTCGAGTCCTGGTGAGAGTTGGGCAGGCGTTCCACGAATACCCTTGGGTTCGCCCTTGGGAGAAGTGGAGGCGTCACAAATTTGGATGGCAAAAGCCAAGGCATAAAAGATTCTAGTATTGGACTTGAAATTGAACTGACCAAGGAGAGTCGATCAATAAGTGTCGTCATGGACTAGTCTTGTGCATGTATGGTTAGGGTTTCTATAGATGATGGCTAGCTTTGCAGTCATCGTGAGTGTTTAAGGTGCTAGTATTACAACTTGTTTCATTTCTCCTATACCTATATATTCTTGTTCCGTGTTTCCTTGATTTTGTTGTGATTTGACTACGGTTACATATGTATTTCTTTTAATTTCTTACTTGACTACCATTTTCTATTTCCTACCCTTCTATGATACCCTATAGGAACTTGGTTTTGATTCATATTTCTCTATAAGTTTTGGATTATGTATGAAATTTTGGGGACAAAGACTTAAGTTCTATACTTATATGCGAATTTTGGCAGAATTATGATGAACGTCTTGATGGAGGACAATACAAGGCACTAGTGAGAGTAAGATGTTATGGATTTTTCTTGAGTAACTTTGTAAGTGAGTAATGGAGAGTGACTTAGGGTGTGAAACTTTGATTTTAAGAAATATGATTCTGTATTTTCTTATGTGTATAAGTGATAATAGTAAATTTTGTGGGAAGACCCAAGAACTCGTTTATCTCAAGTAAAGAATAGTTAAGATTTATATTTCTTGGGTAACCTGTAAGCAAAAGAACGAAAGAGTAATATGACCAGAGTTTCCAATTGTAATTAATTATTCATTTCAATCCTTTGATTTGCCTGGCAGGCTATCATTTGATTTAAATAAATTGGTGAGATGACAAATTTGGGAGATATGCATAAGGAAATACACATTCTTCGAAAGGAGGTAGAATTTCAAAAGAAATTGGATGACTACTGGGAAAGACGATGGAAACAAGAATATACAAAAAAAAATTGAGCTACTACACAAGAACGTGGAATTGGAAAAGAAATACAAAAGGATCCCGGAAGAGATGCGGAATAAGTTTGAATTGGTGCATTCGCCTAATCAAATAGCATCTCAAGACATTCCTAGTAATTAAGTTAAAAGGAGTGAAGGAAATTCCCACGATACTAAAGGGAAATGCAAAGCAATTAGTGAAGATGAATTCGTTATGAAATATAAAGAGAAGGAAAAAAGAAAGAATGAGCACTTCAAGAAGAGATGCATAGTTGTTAAGTGTGAAACCTGTAACAAAATTCATATGGAATTATGTTACTTAAAAATTGGTGCATGTTTCAAATGCAGCCAACTTGGACATCAAGTGAGGAACTGCCCAAGATAAATGAGTTTCGCGAGAGTGAAGTTGTTGTAATAGTTAAAGTTTGCAATTAGTGATGTTTTACTTGAAATAGCTGTATTTATTAGGCTATATGTAGTGAAAGATTTATATATAAGTTGTATCTCCGTTACAAACAGTGAACTTGGTGCCTGATGTTTTGATTAGTGATATTACACATCTGTGTTTTGTTGGAATTAAACTCTTATTCGTGATTCAATTTATGCACCTTGTTCTTAGATTTGAATAAGAATTCTTTATTTGTGATTAATAATGAAGGAATGTAGTTCGATTAGTGGAGATAGTATGTTGCCAGTGTACTGTGTTTGATTTCAAGATCTATCAGAAGTAATAACCAAGTTTTGTAATTATCGTTTTCTCTTCTCATCGAGTTCTTAAGCTTATATTACCCTGCACATTTGACATCTTTGTTAAACTTTCTTAGCATATTAACATAGCCTTTACGTGGTAAGATTTTTTCTCACTAGGCAAGTTGTGGTAGCACTATGAGTGAGAGAAAGCCATTTGAAAATTGAAAAAAATCCTATAGCATTAAATTTTGTGTGAACAAATATTAGAATTTCGAGAATGAAATTCTTTTAAGGGGGAGAGAGTGTGAAGACCAAAAAAACTTATTTTATAGTGTATCTTATTTTCTTGGATACATTTTCTTTTACTTTACTTTATTTGCTTTAATTTCTTGGATACTTTATAAGTGAGTCAAGATTTTATTAATTGTCTCTTATAAGTTAGTGCATTTATAAAAATGAGGCCCGCTAGTGAGGTGTGTGTGATAAATTTGAAAGATTAGGAGGAGTTGGATGCAAAATGATATTATTTATAAGGAGTCAAGAGATAATTAGAAGTTGGCTAGATATTTTAGAGCTTGAAAGATAATTAGATAAGGATTAGCTCTTGGTTTACCATATGTCATAAAACCATAGAATCTTAACTTTGACTAAGACCAAATTTTCTTATCCAACCAAGATAATTAGGTCATTAATTAGATACTAATCGTTACCTTGCCAAGTGTCACTCATCTATGAAACTTTGACCAAGACTTCTCTTGAACTTTCTCTTAGAAGTTTGGTCAAAATTCCCTTCCTTTCTTTCTACTTCTTGGCCGAACTTCCTAGCAACAAAAGAGAGGGAAAAACTCCAAAATTTCAACTTGGCCCCTTGCTTGAATTCTTGAAAATTTATCCTAGAATCTTACTTCAATCCATAGAAAGTTATAACAAGGAAGGAAGAAAGGCTCTTGTGGAGAGATTTGAGGAAAAATGAAGCTCTTGGTTGCATTTCTTCCCAGGGTTTGAAGGCATCAAGTTAAGAAACCTTCTTTTCTTTCTTATCTTTCTTTTTTGATAGATATATGACTTGATTATGAAAGGTTTGAGAAAGATTTCATGGTTTTGTGAGGTTGATTGAATTTTTCAACTTTGAGTTATAATTTTCCAGCCTTGAGATGAAAACGTCTAACTTTGATATGACTTGTGGGCTTAGATATCTTGTTGGAGATGCATTTTTAGCTTTGTTATACGAATTTTCAGCTCTATTCAGCCTTGTTATGCTAATTTTCAGCCTTGGAATGTGATTTTCAGCTTTGTATGCCTTTTAGGTCTTGACATGGGAATTTCTAGTTTTAATATGAATTTTTTGCTTTGCTATAAAATTTTCCAACTTTGGTTGTAATTCTAGCTTAGGGCAAAAATTTCCAGCCTTCACATAGTTAGTTTTGTAAGTGATTTTTTTGTTAGAAATTGACACTATATGACTTATAATATGTTGGTTAGTTTAATTTGTGGATTTGTTATATAAACATGAAAGAAAGTTGGGGAGTTTGGCTAGAGGAGAGTTTGGAAAAAACATTCTTTGGCTTGCTAGAAATTTCCACGGAGAGCTCTACATAGTTTTTGAAAAATTGCTATAACTTTGTATAGAAAAATCCAAATTGAGTTCTGCTTTTGCGTTTGAAACTAGATTTAGATTACTTTCTACCATAAAAATTTCGAAATTGTTCTCAATTACTATGAATTTCTGTGATTTTTCAAAGTTGACTGAATTTTCACACCTGTTCTATTTTTCTACCGGATGAAGCAGCAACTTCAGACTAGAATTTGACTAAATTGTGGACAGAATCTCATAAATGTGTCTTCTGGGAAATTATAACCCTTTGAGTCTCTTTTCTAAAGTATAAAGTTTATAAATTTTGGACTTAAGAAACTTGAGATATGATATTTCAAATAGCATCGCGCAAAACTAGAGAAAATTCTGTTCTTCAAAAGCTGTTCTTGCTTTCATTTCCAACTTCAAGTTGGAGTTGTAGAACCATTTTGATCTTGGTTTTATGATTGGAGTTGAGATAACTTGGTTGATTTGGAAGTGTTTTCCTTTGAATATGGTAGCTTGGAGTAGTGCATCTCATGGCACTTTACATACTTGATTTTAGGACTTAAAGGTGAGGCCGGAAGTGCTCCTGAGGCAAACACTTAACCTTGTTGTCATGGTGAGTGTTTCAACTGCATGTTTCATGCTCATTGTTGCTAGAAATTGCTAGGCACATGATTTGTCTTTTCATAGGCAAGTGTGTACTTTATCGCACTTGACTTAATTCGACTAAACTTTTGATATCTTGTTCATTCATGTACCAGCAATTTGATTTACAAGTAACTTATATCTGGACTTGAAATACTTGAAATGCTTGAAAACATGATATGATGAGCTTACTTGTGACTTGATCTTGTCTAGTGGAGTGTGCCTTTATGTGCACTCAACCTTCGTGAACTTCAAAATAATTAATCCTGCGTAGGGACTTGCATGTTTATGTGCATGGTTGTAGACCGGCTGCATTCCTCTTGCAGTGGTTGAACTGTAGATCGGCTGCATTCTTCTTGCAATGGTTGAACTAGGCCCTTGGACCCTTATTCGAAACGTCGGGTAAGTGAAAACTTGGGTTACTCAAGCGTATGCGTAAATGTAGGTCAGTAACGGCTGAATTGAGCCCTAGTTGGACTTCTTGCTTTAGACCAGCCTCAGAGCGGTCGGGTAAGTTGGGCAACCTTGGGTAAAGGACAAGTTCCTAACCTGTTTACTCCTGACTGGAATTCATGACTTGAACTCTGATATTTTTGAATACGGAGTGTTAAGTGACAACTAACGTCTCCAATCATTAACTGCGTGAGTGTTGGATAACAGCCAACGACTCCACTCTTGAATACCTGAATACTTGGGGCTATAAGTCAGATCTTAAATACCTGAATATCTGGGGTTTTAAGTCTAACTCAGGGCTAATTGGTCGAATCGAGCCAGCAAGAGTTTGGTCGAGGAGATCGACGAACCTTGGGTACTTCTTTAATGTTCAGGCCTGATAGGGAGATGATCAGTGGACGGAGATTGATGTTTATTGGTGATCTACGGACATTATAATTTTCTGGTTGACGGAGAGTCAATAGACCTCGGACAAGCTACTGTGGAACCTGTTCTTGAGAGCGGACTATATCCTTTGACATGAACGTGTTCTTTATCGTATACTTTTGCATGATCTATATGATTACCTGCTTTACTATACACTATGCCATAATCAATACAAGCATGACTAATTTTCTGATATCTTGTGAATGATATTATGCTTGCTAGTTTGCTTGCCTATTTTCGTAGAACTTCATTGGGCTTTTAGCCCATTTCATAAATTTGTTTTCCTTATAGGGATGAGAACCTGAGAGTGGAAATTGGAAAAGGCCAAGATTTCATCTAAGTTTGTTAGTTGCTCATGTGAGCACTCCATAGATGTCTAGTTGGCTTGCTTTTGATTTTTGCAAGTTTGATTCCTTGACTGTATTTATAGATTGTGTGGGCATTGGAGGTCCATGAGTGTACACATTGAAGGTTGTAATTGATATCGATTTTATTATTGAGGTTATTATTTTAAATTTCATGATGTGTAATTGAGTCCTGACAAGAGTTGGACAGGCGGTCCGCCAAACTCTTGGGTATGCCCTAGGGGAAGGTGGGGTCGTC
The DNA here is from genome assembly GCF_036785885.1 of Coffea arabica. NCBI lineage: Eukaryota > Viridiplantae > Streptophyta > Magnoliopsida > Gentianales > Rubiaceae > Coffea > Coffea arabica. Next base: position 45,259,852 of record NC_092329.1, read on the forward strand.
ACAGAGAAGGTGAGGATCTAAAATGTTTAGATTAAATTTACATTTGTAATGTACAAAAGAGATGGAGATGACACCAATTCCACCATGGCAGACATACAAAAGGCGTATAATGCATGGTGGTGTCACTTGTCCCTTAGTTTGACCATCTAGTGTCCTTTTGAATCAAAGAAACTAGTTTAGGAATAAAGTACACAATCATCCACATTTAATTATAGTATATTTATTTATTTATGTTGATAAATGGATATGCATGCTATATATTTGACGAGACCCACTTGAATATACTTTGTCTAGAATCCTTTTAAGTCAAGACTTAAGTTGTCTTCCATTATTACAGTTAAAATGCAATCATGTTCGAATTAACTTGTTGAGTGAGCCATGAGGAGTTTTAACTATGAGATGAGACAAGATCTTAAAGTAATGGGCATGACTTAACTAAAGTTTGTACTTGTTGAATACATTCAAGGTCATAAAGTTATAGAGGCAAAGATTAGGTAACACATATGATGTGATTTATCAAGAGTTGACAACTCAACCATCTAGAAATTACAAGAGTTGTAATTGGTAATAAGTACTTATCTGTTGAAATTATTTTGATTGTTTGAGTATCCTCAAAATCAAAATAACTAAATGGAATTCTGGCCTACAAGGAATTATAAATTCCCGAATATATACTTGGGAGCTATGAATTTGAAGAAAACAGTGGGAGCAAAACCAAACTTACTTTTTATGTTATTTTTCTTTGTTTTGTTTTTATATGAATAACAATTCTATTTTACCTTTTCTACCTGTTATAAAAATTATGTGTAATTACTTGGTATTCTTGATATATTTAATATTTTCAATTTCTTGGATTCATAAAGAAAATTCAAAAATGTTTTCAAGTGAAATTGGCTATATCTTTTAAGACCTTGATACTTCCAATCATGAAAGATGGTATGGAATTAATAGTGAATGCTTACAATAAACATAAAGGAGATGATGATAGTGTATCATGGTTGCTTCCAAAATCTCCTATGTTACAAAGGTTGTATTTTCTTTCACCATGATTAGACATCTTAAGAGTTGAATGATGAATAATCAATGTTTAAGATATATGAAATCCTTGAACAATAATTTCATTACTAGATGACAAGAATTTCTCTAAATAAATGTTGATTATTTATTAGAGAATGATTGGATATATTGGAAAATTAGTTCAATCAAGTTTTGTCATAGACTATAAGTCAAGTTTTGACTAAAAGGATGTCATTTGTCAAGAGTTGACAAGGTACATCAATTATGAAGAGTTTATAAGTTAAAATGTTTTGAAAAGCAAGCTTTATGGCACAAACTTTCATTGCATGGTCTTAGCTTGAATAAAATGCAACTTTGTGAAAGTTTTATTTTAAGTTTATAATTGAGATTAACTAGTATATTTACTTCCAACTTAAGTTCCTTGGATATATGAGATACCGGATATTTGACATACTATAACTTAAAAGAGGTAAGTTGAAAAGAAGGATAATAAGTATCTACTTTTATGAAATAAAAGTTACTTCATTAAAATGTAGCAACAAATTATCTTTCTTAAACTAATGGACTTATTTTGGAACTAAATAAATGCTATTATTTCTTATACTTTACTACTTTGAATAATAACTGCTCAAAATGGATAGGTATGCATTTTAAGTACAAACCCAATGTAAAGGGTTAAAGGGTTTGAGTATAAAGTAGAGAAATAAAAAGGTGAGCGTATTAGAACACCTAGATATGATCAAGGTGAATAATACTTTATTCAAGATGAAGTATTTGAACATCAAGATTTGATCAATGTGGAGAATACGTAGTCCAAGAGTTTCAAAATCATCTAAAGAAGAATGAGATTTTCAAGTAAAATTTCTCTTAGGTATTTCAATTTAAATTGAGTAGACTAGATAAGGAATTATATCTTATGAGATAAGATGTACCATGCAATTTTATTAAAATAATTTTGGGGTTTGTCCTAAATAAAATTGCTTCCTATACACTAAATCTTGTTCCATATATATTTTTATTCAAATATATCATATGAGATATAAAGTGTTAAAGAATCCAAATCTTTGTAAAAGTTTGAGTTGCCCTCTACTTATGAAGTAGATATAATCGGACAAGTTGGAACTAAGATCCGATTAAGACCTTTCTATGGAGTGTCCTTGAGAAATAAAAGAAAAAAGAAAATTGATGAAAATGAAGAAGAGCAAATTTACTCTCTCTACTTCACTGGTTTGATTTCTTCTAATTCATAAGTTTGAGTTTGCTCATCTTCTCAAGGAATATTGCAATCTTCTCCAGGAGTAAAAGTGTTTTTCTCTAAAATTATTATTTTCTAGATAAATAGTTTATTCTAGATAAAGTTATGGAAGTAAGAGAGAACTTAAAATTTGAAAGACTTTCAAGTGCCACAAAAAGAAGTTGAACAAATGCATGGAACCGGAACTTGCATTTTATGGTGATACGGCGCAGTGAAAGCTCCTAGAACAAGGGTTTTATAAGTCATAGAAATATAGATTTCTTATGAAAAATCATGATGTTTGATCTTAGTGTTCCTAATGACTTATAAATAGATTTACAACTTATAGAGATGATTAAGAACCACAAATCTAAAATGGATTCCATATTTGACAAAAGGAATTAACCTTAGTCAATCCGCCTAAGGGTATAAAAACCTATTAGGTGCAGGAGAGTCTTTAGAATAAAGTTTAATATGGAAGGTAAAAGTGTTACCTACAATGCGTGATTGGTAGAAATGTTATCATTAAGGATAAGCAATTATTTTTAAAGAAATGTTCTAAGTAATTAATATGCTTAAATTCATTTAAATTTTCTTACTTGCTTTAGCCTGATATACGGCATTGCAAATAGATGTTAAAACCACTTTTCTTAAATGGAAACAATAAATGGTTGTGTATGTAACACATCTCAAAGTTTTTTACATCTTGTGTGTCAATAAAGCAAGCCTCTAAGAGTTTTGTCTTTCATTTTGATGATATAATCAAAGAGTTTGATTTTATTAAAAGTGTGAAATGGGCTTTGTCGCACCCCATTTTTGAAATAAAAATAAGTTTTTGATTTTAAAAAAATAAAGAAAAAGGGCCTAAGTGAAAAGGACAACTTATTCCAAAAATTAATGTGAAATAAGTGTGGTAAAAAGATATTAATTACATAGTAAACATTCATTGAAAGATGAAGTCATCTGCTTGACTTTTCTTATTATTTCGTTGATCATAATGCATTGTTAGATTCCAATATTGATCTATAAAAATGAGTTGATTGATTAATGGAATCAATAATAATTTAAAAGAAGTTTAAATTTATCTAGTTCTTATTTATTAAGAATTATAACTCATACTTATTGACAATGTATATAAGAACCTAATGGGTCATACACATTAAGAACTTCTTTAGCTGATTAAGAGAATTTCAAGTAGGGACTTAAAAGATAAGTTTTATAACTTATAGTTTAATTTGTGAGACAAATTAAATTTGAGAGACTTATAGTACAAATAAATTTAAATCTTCCAAATGCAAGAGTTGTATTAGAATAAGCAAGCTCTATCCTACTGGAAATTGGATTTCAGGTTTCCATAAGGATATGACCAATTTATTTGTCTATAAATACTCATCATGCTTTTGCTAGAAAACTAATAGACACATATATTGTCTTGTGAGATTTTTGAGAAAAATCTTGAGAGAGAAATACCCAAAATTTATCCAAGAAAATAAGGAAAAAATTGCATTTCTTGTTTCTCTCATTGAGGCTGGTTTTTCATAGTGAAAAACGAGGGTTTTTCTCAACTAATTTGTGTGAGGTGTTTTGGCAATAACTAGCACTAATCTAATTTAAACTAATTCAACCTAGGAAGTTCTAGTTAAGGAGGTTTATGTCGATGACTGTTAGAGCCGGATACATGTGTGGCTACGTAGATTACTTTACCATCCTTGGAGCTAGATCTCCACCAGTTCAAGCAAATCTTTATCGGTTGAGATAATCTTCTTGAACAAACTATATATCTCATGGATTTCATCAAAGGTCAATCTACTAAAGGAATACAAAATTATTAAAATTTTCACTGTGCATGTTTCTATGGTTCCTTATAGAAAGAGAAGTTGAGAAGATTTGAAAAAAAAATTAGAAAATTAGAAAAAATATTGTAATAGTGAACAGTGGTAGTATAGTGTGAACAGTACTGTCCAAAGGTACTATAGCATGTGACTGAAGATCCTATAGAAGCACTATAACAAAAATGGAAAATGCTTTCTGAAAAGTTTCAGCCATTCGAAACTTGCTCTTGGCCACCTAAACACATTTAGGCCGATCGAATCCCCTGATGGCTAGTTTTTAACAACTAGTATTTTGGCCGTTGGAGCTTCATTTGGAGCACTATTTTCACCTATAAATAACCCAAGGACATCCACATGATATAGCTTTTGTCTGGTGAATGTGATCTAATTCATATATAAACTAGTTTGGCTAGAGTGCTCTTCAAGTGTCAAAGTGGAGAGATAACTTTTATAACAAAGGGAGTGTAAAATCCTTGGTTCAATTAGAGTAGAGAGATTTAGTGTGAGAAAGGGTGAGCCTTGTTTGTGTGCAAAAAAGATTATTATCTCACCTACATTGAAGACACACTTAATGGACAAACATCAAAACTTGAAGAAGTTTGGAAGTCGGTGTAGCCTGTAGGCACCAAGGAGGGTGGCCGAGCCATTATAAATCTAGTTTGAGTATTTCAATCCCTTATTTTTTATTATTTTTGTCATTTTTGTGCTATTAGTTGATTGAATTTGATTGTTATATACTTATACTATTATTTGCTCAACACTTGTGTGATATTTTTTTTTGGATTTGCGCGAAGTTTTTTTTTTGAATTTGAAAAATTGTAAACAACCTAATTTAACCCCTCTTAGATTGCTCTGAATCAATTTTTTCTGTCACTTACCTCGTAAGAGATGAAAAAATCCCTACATTATGCCATCTGTGTGTGTATCTTATATATATATATATATATATATATATATATACACGTATATATATGTATGCATGTATGTATCATGGGATTCCAGTAACTAAAAAAAAAAGACAAAGAAAATATCCGAATTAGAAAAAATTCATTCGAGAGAAAATGACAAAAAAATTGTAATAAGTGACATCTGAATGTGTGATTATAAGATTGGGTGATTGACTTTGAATTTCTAACTATAAGGAAATGGAATACAACTTCTATTAATTTCTTAAATGGGAGAATTGATGGAGAATAGATGAATCAATTCTCCCATCTATTCTCTCAACATAACATTGGGGTATTTTTGTCTCCTAGGGGGGGGTGAGGGGTTAAGTGTCATGAAATAAATGTTAAGGGATAAAGTGAGAGTCAAGGTGTACTTTAAGGAGATAAATTATAATTAACCCTAACAGAGAAAAGTATGTTTGTCTAAAATTTGTCAACATGTTGAGTTGACTTAACTATGGGGGTAAAGTGATTAAAAGATAATATTAGGAGTTAAATTGATAGTAGTGTCATAATTTAAGGGGTAAAGTGATAATAACCCAATTAAAACTTGCAAACTCAAAAATTTCAGTTTTCAAATTTTGACATTTCAGTTTTGAGTTCAAACGCCACCTAAGTTGATTTGTTTGTACAAGTACATAACTCGAATTTATAAAATCAACTTGTCTCTTCTAATAAAATCTTACAAGTTCCGAATCTACGTCCTTCCACCATTAACTTGCAGGCTCCGAAAATATAATCTAACTACTGGTTCCTTCAGAAATGCCAAATGCTCACTTTACTCAATGAGTTTTCCAAGTTTAATAGCTTAATAAGATTGTATGCCATGTTTTTAGTAATATACTTTAATTATTCTCAAAAAAATTAGAGGGAAATCTTATGTATGCAGGTAAAAAAGAAAAAAGTTAAGATTGTACCCTCAAAAAAGTTTGAAAGAGAATGTCTAACATAAATTAATGGCAATTTACTATTTAAAAAAAAGGTTTGCTTAATTTGTGTCTGAAAATCAATAATCTGTAGGACCATTTGTACGGCTAGAATTGATGTGGAACATGTTGATTAAGCTTGTTGGGTTTGTGAGAATTGTTCAAGACAGTCCATTGTGCTTGATAAAAGATATGCTAAATGCTTTGAATAGCCCAAAACTTTGTGATATAGTGAAAGTTTGGGCCAATGCCACTGCATTGAACCATCATCTCTTACAACCGCATGCTGTTATAGCTGAAGTTGAAGTCTTTGGGTCCATCCTCTGGCTATTTATTGATTCTTTGCCTTCTTTCCTTTATCATTTTCGCCTTGCATTTCAACTTCTTCAATCCCATTTTAGGGATTTCAATTTTGTTTATTGTACATCGTCTTAGACTTATAGTTGGTTGGGTTTTGGGTTGTTCTTTCTGTGTCCTTTATCATGTAATCCATCCTCTGTTCAAAGTAATCCATCCTCTGTGTCCTTTATCATGTCATCCATCCTCTGTTCAAAGTAAAGCTTAGTTGTACAAACGTTTGTATCAATTGACGACCAATGAAACGACCAAAATTTCAGAAAATCATTCTTTAAAAATTCTAAACATGTTCACCATCAAAACTTTTGTCTAACATATACATTTTATTCACGAGAAATAAAAGGGTTCGCTCTACTATTGTCTAGTAACTCTTCAAAAAACACGTCGTCCAAATGAGTCTAGTATTTGAAGTTTAGTTTTTTTTTTTTTTTTCTGTAGGTGCAACAAATTTAGTGTAGCTACTATTGGAACCTTTCTCATTTTAGACATGTTTGGCTTTGTTATCCATTTATTAGGAAAAGAATTCTTTGAAAAAAGAAATCTAAAAGCTCAAAGCCACTCACTTAGTTCCAAAATTATAATCACTTCTTATGGTGATATAGTGAGGTATTTGTTCCTTCATGTAGGAATTTTTTTTTTTTTAACAAGGGAGATGTACTCCTTATTTATAACTTTTTATTTTGTCATGTAATGGAGGTTTGGTATATGTCCCCCTTCTACTTTATTTACTTGTTTATTAATAAAACAAAGGGTTGGCATTCCTCCTCGTGTATGGAGTTTTGCTTGAAAAAAAAGGAGGCATTTGTAATAACTTACAACTATGACTATGAGCAAGTCAATGGAAATTACTCCATTTTGACATTGCTTATGAAGTCCCAAAAGAAAAAAAAAAGAAAAAAAAAGGATTTCCTTCAAGTCACTCAATAGAAGTCATTACAGCAATATGCAGATCTTGGAGAAGTTAGTAGTACTTAACGTACCCAGAACCCATCTTATGGTTTTCAACTTCATCTCCTCTTTTCTAAAAGTAGTCATGAGACATCATTGATATTTTAATTTACAAATAAGATGCTTCAGTATATTATTCATTTGCTTCACTTATCCCAAATGATGTTTAACACTATTACCATATATCATATTGTACCAAAAGTAATAACACATAAAAGAAAAAGAAATCATAAAAAGTGAGTATTTTATTTTCAGAAGTTTTGGATTCAAATTCTCCTCTTCTCTCCCCGTTATTTAAGTCTCATTCCCCCTTACTAAATTTAAAAAAAAAAAAAAAAAAGACAAGCAAGTAGCCCCTACAATTCTAGGGCTTAGTCTTTAGATCTCTTCCCATAAAGCCAGTTGTCACACGTGTGGCATAAATGATGTTAATCACCAAAGCCACCCTAAGTAATCATTTCAACCATTCTTAGCATAATAAAATAAAACACATAAACACAACTAAGTTTTTCTTTCAATTTCTATTCTTTTATTTTTCTTATATCTAATAAAATATTACAAACCCCTCAATTTTTATTAAAAAAAATCTCCTGTCTTTTTACTTTCTGCTGTGTTTTCATAATCAATCAGTACATATCCTTCTACAATCTATACATACCAATGCTTCTTGTGAAAGAAAGGGTTTTTTTGGTGGGTCATCCCGCTCGTGCGATCATGCGAGGGGTTGGCCCATAGCCTTCCATTAGTCCCACAGAAAAAGGATAAAAAAGTATATATAAAGGACTAAAGGTCCTAAAGGAGTGCCTTTGTCAACCTCGAGAGGGACTTCACTGTAAGGGCATATTTCCATTGTACTACAATACACATGAAGAAGACATTTTTGGATTGAGAAATAAATATCTTTTTTAGATTGAAACGCCCAAAATTTTGGGTGGATACAAAGTATTTTTGTTCTTAGACAGTTATTTAAACAAAAAAATTCAAGGCCTTTAAACAAATGGAAAATTTTTGGGCAACCGGTTTTTGCTCAGTTTGGATCCTACTACTTCTTCTTCTTCTTTTTTTCCTTTAATTAAGTGTATACATAGTAAATAAAAGAACCTTTTTGGGAAATTTTCTAAAAATTTAAGCCAAATGGCTCCCATTTGGATTAGACTGGATTTTGACTCAGATGGGATTGGAATCTTGTAACTGTCCATGCTGTGACTAATCGGCTCTAAATAACAGTTTTACCAAACATCTTAACATCTAATGAGAAATTTCAAAAGATTTTGACTATAATTGTGAGAAGTTAAAAAGTGAAGTTTGACTAAGTGCTGTCAGAATAAGGTCAATTTGGTTGGGTTGTTTTTCAAGAAAATGTGACTTTAAGAACAAATTTACAATAGCTGCCCTGCTTGGGGGTTCAGTCCCACATCGGGGTTGTTAGGGGGATTGGGGTAGTATATTAGTCTCTTGAGGAACCTCAAGAGTTGCCAGTTTTTGTGGTTTCCTCGAGATTTCGGGTAGTATTATTATCATAAAAGTCTTAACTTGCTTGGTAAAAAAGAATAAATTTACAGTAACAACGCACTAAAAAAATCTGAAAATACCCAAAAAAAAAAATTTAAATAAAAAAAAAAACTTCAACAGCTCTAAAAAAAAAAAAAAAAAAAAACACCCAACCAAATGGAGTGTAACCTTTTTTCTTTTATTTCTGTTTTCCAAGGAACTAAAACTAAAACTATACTAAAAATATTAAATATCAATATCTAGTGTACATATTCTTGACCTTGAATTGGTACATTAGGCATTCAAAGACTGACCTAATACTAATAGGACATTCAAACTTGACCCAATTAGCCATTAGGTCCCTCACGGGTAAATCAATCATTGCTCAACAAACCATAAAGAATCCTCATCTCAAAAGGAATTTAAAAAAGAAGAAAGGAAAAAAATAAGAAGAAGAAGAAGAAGAAAGAAAAAGAAAAAGCAGCATCTCTTACACCTCCTCAGTCCTCAGTTCTCGCTTTGCCTATTTATATAAAGCAATTTGCTACTACTTTGGGCTGCTTACACAACTTCCCTGTCCACAACAATGGCTTCAGAGAAGGTTGAAACTGTAATTGCAGGGAATTATGTAGAAATGGAAAGGGATGAACAGGGCAATTCTAGCTCTGCTAAGAGCAAATTTTCCAAGCTGCTTTGGCATGGTGGTTCTGTCTATGATGCATGGTTCAGCTGTTCTTCTAACCAGGCATCTTTTTGACCAAATTATTCATTTTACTCTCAACAGTTTTGTTTATCCAGAAATGTAGGTTGATTAACTTGCTGACAACAAGTTCTTGTTTCTTTTATAGGTTGCACAAGTGCTGCTTACTCTGCCATACTCATTTTCCCAACTGGGAATGTTATCTGGGATTATATTCCAGCTTTTCTATGGCTTGATGGGAAGCTGGACTGCTTATCTCATTTGTGTTCTATACATTGAGTATAGGACTAGAAAAGAGAGGGAAAAAGTCGATTTTCGAAGCCATGTAATCCAGGTATTTCAATAGTCTGCTGCTTTTGGTCGGTCATGAAAATCTGGATTCTCACAATGAGTTTTGGAAAATTTGATCCTTAGTTAGGAAAGAATGGCATCAACAAATAAACCTTTCATTGTTCTGTCTTGCATGATTTCATAACTTTGGCAGTATTCGTTAACTAAACTAACTGTAACAAGTGCAGTGGTTTGAAGTTCTTGATGGTTTACTGGGAAAGCACTGGAGAAATATTGGCCTATTTTTCAATTGCACATTTCTACTATTTGGATCTGTAATCCAGCTAATTGCTTGTGCCAGGTAACAATTATTTGCTATACTGATTTCCCTGATTAATGAATATTCTGCACATCTGATCAATTTTCTTATCAAAATTTCAGCAATATCTACTACATCAATGATAATCTTGACAAAAGAACTTGGACCTACATCTTTGGAGCCTGTTGTGCCACAACAGTGTTCATTCCTTCATTCCACAACTACAGAATTTGGTCATTTTTAGGCCTTCTCATGACAACTTACACAGCATGGTATCTCACCATTGCTTCTTTTATCCATGGACAGGTATAGATATTGTCTTAAAATCTAATTCAGGTTAATAAATAAAGAAAAAAAAGAACTAAAGTTTAATTTTGGCTTGATCACTTTTACCATGTGGCGGCCTTATCTCAAGATTGATTAGTCATAAAATTGTGACTAAAAAACTAATTAGTTTTGGCATGTCCAGGTTGAAGGAGTGAAGCATTCAGGGCCAACCAAAATGGTTCTCTACTTTACTGGGGCGACAAACATTCTTTACACCTTTGGGGGCCATGCTGTAACAGTGTGAGTTTTTTTTTTTGCATGCTGATTTATAAAATATGAATTTTGTTTGCATACACAAACTGTATCTGCAGCAATTTGTAGCATGATCTGACTATAGATGTAGCTAGTAGACATATAATTGCTAGAAACCCTTTTCAGGAATGGGGATATGCTTCCTGAAATACTGGTGCCAGCTCCCTTTTATCTTCTAAAGAAATAATTTATTCACTCGTGATGATCTGAACTTTATGTTTCATCCTTTTTTTGCAATATTGCAAGAATAAATTGTGTAAATTGCTCTAAACACCTTTAAGATTTGTAATAACTACAAAGACCACCATCCTTGTCTGGTTTCTTATATTATAATACCTCCCATAGATGTAAGGTCATGCAGCATAATGTTGGTTACAATATGCTTCTAACTATGAAGTTGGCCTTGGAGCAATTTGAGGAGATCGTTTGGATAGGAGATTATTTTTTTTAAAAAAAATTATTTAAAATAATGTTATAATACTTTTGTGATGTGTTGCATGTAAGATAAAAAAAGGTTGGAAAAATAAAAAAGTGATTGGAAATATATTTATGATGCAAGCAAAATAATATTTGTTTAAAATTAGGTATCCAAATTGCAATTTTGAGATCTAGAGGACAATATTTGCCAGACCACTATACTTCATCCTAATAAATAGAAAAGATAAAAAGGGGTAAGTATACTCAATTTGTTGAAAATGAACAGACAAATAGCAATAAGATGATTGAAGAACCAGAGAATTTTTCTTTCAACAGGAATTGATTAGACCAATCTGTTAAAATTTCTCAGGAATGTAAACAAATAAATAACAAATGATATGAATCTTTCTTTTCTTTTTCCTTTTTTTTTAAAAATTTTTATTACTTAATGAGAAGTATCTATTATTCAAATGCTTTTTAATTTTGTCTTTTTTTTTTCAGAGAGATAATGCATGCAATGTGGAAGCCACAGAAGTTCAAGCTAATATATTTGGGGGCAACAATATATGTTCTAACCTTGACATTACCATCAGCAAGTGCTGTGTATTGGGCTTTTGGAGACATGCTTCTTAACCATTCCAATGCCCTGTCTTTGCTTCCAAGAACTGGGTTCAGAGACGCTGCAGTTGTGCTCATGCTCATTCATCAGGTTCGTGTATCACTGATCTATCTAAATTTTCTCCTAGATATCATACTTTTAAAAAAAAAATTATCCCAAGAACTATATTTATCTAGTTAGAAAAGCTACCTAATTATTGAATTTGGAATTCAAATATACATAATTTTTGTTTTCTTCAATCCATTGCATTAAACAGCCTTGCATTTCAATCCAATATCAATTTGCCACCGAATTTCTTTTACGTCACTCAACCCCCTTGTGACTAAAAAATGCCCCTCCAATTTGTATGATTATTGTGCTTTTAATTTCTCTTCCTTCTTAATTATCATTTATCAAATCATTTTCTTTTTTCCCCTTGCCTCCTACAATATTCTTCTGGGCAATTTTTTTTCTTTAAATTTCCATTATGCTCTCTGAACATCCTCAATAATGGACACTATGGGAACAACAAGATCACTACTAGAATAAACAACTTGTAGTCCATTCCGACATTCTTATTTCCACAAATAGCGTTAGTAAGAAGTTTTGCTCCCAATATTAATATTAATATTAATTTGAAAATTCTAATGCTTGCAGTTTATCACATTTGGATTTGCATGCACACCCCTGTACTTTGTTTGGGAGAAATTTATTGGAGTACATGAAACGAAAAGCTTGTTCAAGAGAGCACTTGCAAGACTGCCTGTGGTTGTTCCAATATGGTTTTTGGCCATTATTTTTCCTTTCTTTGGTCCAATCAATTCCACAGTTGGATCTCTTCTAGTCAGCTTTACAGTCTACATAATTCCTGCTTTGGCCCATATGGTCACTTTCGCTTCAGCATCAGCCAGAGAGGTATGATAAATTCTTTTTACCTCATTTCTTTGACAGTCGAAGTAGATATTTTAACTAAACGGAATGATTAAGGTTTATGAGCTGCATTTTGAACAATTTTATAGGAAAACAGTCATTTTCCAAAATTTGATGGTAACATACAACAATGGCTTGATAAACTTGAATTGGAGGTATTACTTTCTATTAAAAATAAAACGTGCAAGTTAACTATTTAATATTTCAATTGCCTCCCTTTTGTTAAGAGATATACCTACTAGATCCCGATAGGTACTCGTTAACATACCTAATCTATATCTAATTTATTTTTTGGCTTCTTTAGATTTAGATATTTACCTAAGTCGCTCTTAAGCAGTTTGCCATAGGCCGCCATTAGATCAAGCCTGTGTTAATTATTGTCATGACATTGTTCATGCCTCTATACTACATAAATATTTAGACTATTTATATGGGGTACAAAATTGACTTGAATGATCATTATAATTTCCCTTGGGATTATTGTTTTGTTGGAGACCAAAAAATTGAGTTGAATGCTTTTGTCACAGAATGCTGTGGAAAGACCACCAAAGTTCCTTGGAGGATGGGCTGGCTTGTATTCAATGAATATTTTTGTGGTGGTATGGGTTTTTGTTGTAGGTTTTGGCTTTGGAGGGTGGGCAAGCATGGTAAATTTCGTACGCCAAATCGATACCTTTGGCCTTTTCACAAAATGCTTCCAGTGCCCTCCAAGAAAAGCATGATCAGTTATGTTACTTTTCAAAAAACATAAAGAATCAAGGCAAGGAATCTAGATAAACATGTGTTGATCAAGTGTGTAAATTGATTGGCTTTGGAACATTTTTTGCTTTTTTTTTTAAATTATTTTCTTATTTTAATTTTGGGGAAGAGCTGGTTAACTTGTGTGATTATTGTATTAAAAGTGTGACTCGACTCCCGCTATACTTAAGGGATTTTATGCAATAGTGTTCATTTAATAATGAATTTTGCCACAATTTCCATTTCAAAAGAAAAGTATTACAACCATCCCATATAATATATATATCAATTAATCTTTAATAGTCCAAAATTAAAACAAATCCTGATCACAAATGCTTCCTTCTAGAAACATTTTTCCACGTATTCTATGGCTGCTGTGCCATTCAACAAAATGAGTTGATCCAATGACTAGGAGAAGGTGTTTAGAATTCTCTCCCCTGTCAAGTTTAGATTCAAACCTTGAATCTAACAATTTTGAGTGGAAAGGATGTGAAGAGCGGGTGAAAAAAAAAAGTTGAAAGATATGGTTGGTGGAACAAGGGAGACGAACCACCAACTAAGCTTCCTCTTTAAAGCAATTCTGTCTAATCTCCCCTTGAAATTGCTTTAAATTATAGAGCAATCGGAATATTAGCGTGCCATCAAAACTCTCATTACCTCCAAAAGGATTTTGAAGTCTGAAACACTAAAAGTTTGTGTCACGCTCCGAGCCTGCACTTAATAGGAATGTTAGATTCATTGTATCTCCAAAGTTTATTTCCAACAATCCTAGACATCATATTCCTAAGTACAGAAATAACTAAAGAACAAATTTTGGAACTTAACCATCGTTAGAAGCATAACAGAAACATTAAAATCAAGGAACCTATTTAATGTGTCAATCGCATGTTCACTAGGTTGCTGCTGATTTACCTAAATTTGGAATCTATCAAAGCTTCAGAGTATAGTATTGTCATTTTTCACATCTGTTAGATTTAATGATTTTCTCCCATTAGTGCAGATATTATGGAATAAAAAAAGAAAGAAAAGAAAAGAAGCTATTCAATGATCCACATTTGCTCTAGTACTCAAAATGACAGTAATTAGTCTTTGGTCAACAAGTCTACTCCACTTCTCCTACACAACCATAATATATTTCACTGAATTCTTTACTTTGTTCAATGGCATAGCAGTAGAGTTGACTCATGATTGTCCGATGCTATTGCTACCGGATAAGCACAACACCCCAATTACTGCAGGGTAGCACGAATTTGGTGTTCTTTTCACAGGCAATTACCAATCAATAATGCACTGCTGACTTTTCCATCGTTCATGTGCAATATGCTGCCGGCTTTTCTACATACCATTGTTGTCTCCCTATTTGTTTTTCCTCTGTTGTGTGGAGGCCGAGGGAGGAGGGATTTACAGTTGCACCTTGCATTGCTGGTTTTTTCTTTTTGACCGCTAGCCAACTCAGATAATAGCTGCATTTCCGATGTCTAGAGAGGGCTAGGGTCCACTGAAACGAAAGCCATGAGCTCTTGATCATGTTCCATGATATCCATCTCTTGTTGATCCAGAGTCACCCATGCTTCAATTCCATCGCCTAATCTGGTTTCCATCAGAATGATAAGATTCATGAACACTGGAGCATTTACTGCAAAGCTACTGACCCAAATAGGCTTTCCCCAGCCAAAATCGATCTCATAGAAACCGAATCCACACCAACTACTGAACCCGAGATAGTCCACCGCTGCTTCTTTGGACCCAAACTCTCCGATCTCTTTCAGGGATTTCCGCATCAGGGCTGGTCCTTCATTCCCGTGCATCTTCTTGACATAGTCACTGTTGATTTTTGATATGGAATACTGGATTTGATCTGCCAGGGCAGGCATTCCCCTGTCTTGGTTCACCAGGCATCTTGCGCCTGATATCCAGATAAGGTTTCCAATTGAATGTTCCGAGAGTGTTGGAGCTGCTCTGCGTCGAAGATTCACGACGTGCGTAAGCATAGAAGATTTTCTGTGACCAGAATTGGCTTCCGAGGCAGCCATGCTGCATTTCCAGACGAAAGCAGAGATTGCTTCCACGCGAGTCAGGCATCGAGCACCTGAGCTCGTTGCCATGGCTCTCAGGGAAGCTATTGATGCAGCATCGAAGACGAATCTCTTTGTAGCAGGCCTTCCTACCTTGAATGATGCCCCCCACATCGCCAGTGCAGAGTCTTTGAGCCAAAAATCAGTTGCAGGGAAAAGAGATGAGGCTATAAAATTGGGGCTAGCATTTTCCTCTGCTCCAGTGGCCGTCGCGGCCCAACTCTTCAAAAAAGATTTCAATGCTGCTCCATCTAGAATTCTGTGGGAAATACAAAGACCAATTGCGATTCCGCCACATTCAAAAACGTTTACTTGGATATTAGTCACGCGAGTTCCTGCCATCGGTCCAACAGAACAAACATCACAAGGCAGAAATTTGCATATCAAATGAAGGTCAGGCTTACTCAAGAATTGGAACAGATGACAATCAACTTTGGTAGTAGCAAAATAAGCCCCCTTATCGTTGCATTCGATGGATAAATCATCTTGGATTGTTCCAGCAAGAGGGTAAAAGCCAGCTAAGGTTTTCGACAATGATTGCTCAAGCTTTTCGACCCTTTTGAGGATTTGAGGATAACTCGCACCATTGTAGTTGGGATAAAATAGGACTATTGGTGCATAGGGAGCAGGAATGAGCTGGTCCAACAAAGAAAGCTTGAAGATTTTGAGATGGCTTGGTGTAGGAGAAGAAGGTTTTACAATCACTTGGGAAATGAGTTGCACTTCCATTTCTATCTTGATTGTTGCTGTGCCAATCAAGGCAGTAGAAACTAGTGTTATATGAACTTAGAAAGCTTGAGCACCAAGTACTTATATTGCAAAGTTCACCACTCACTTAGAGATAAGATCACACAAAAGTATTTGTTTTTTTTTCTTTTGTTTATTCTTTTGATTGTGATTACTAGCATTTAGATTAATTAATGATTATTAGATGCTTTATACTTTAGAAATTGCCTGCATTAATGTCAAGCAAGGAATCTGCATGCTCTCTAGAACATCGAATTATTGCTGGGGTTCTTGGCGCGTCAATAGGAGTCATTTTCAAGTCATTTTCAAGGCTTCCATTTTCAAATTTGTGCCACGGTAATTATCTCAAGGTTAATTGCCATTTGATCAGCTCTAACAAGAGTCCTCGTCTACTTCTCCTCTTTTCTGTCTTCTCTCTGTTTCGTCTCCTTTTCTCATAGGCTTTTCTTGTAGGGGAAACTGCAGCGATTTATTTTATTAGAAAATAATTTTAAAATTTCTTGTATTTTCACATCTATTCATAAATTTTTAAATCTATTGTATTTGTTAAATTGTAGATATGTAATTTCTAATACATATTTAACTTGTTATTAGGACAATGATATATAACAAATCATGCTGGATGATTTTGAGTAGTCCATTAATAAAACTTGCTTTATATATATATATTTATATAACTCTAATAAGAATCACTTGACATGTGTATGAAGTTGAACTATGCTCCTAATCATGGCGTTAATCAGGTGGTCCTGCCGCCTAGAACTGGATTTATTATCCAGCATTAGTCTTAAAACCGTCCAAAGCATCTAATTAATTAAACCATTCTATCAAATCAGTTAATACTCTCCTAATTAATAACCTAGTGCTCAGGCCAACCAACATGACACAGCTGCCGTTACAACACAGGCATGCTACTGTTTTCCTTGACATTTTAGTAATTGTAACTGTTACATCACAATAATCATGCTCATTAGGCTTAAATAATTAAGCATAATCACTTACCAAAATGCTGGGTTTGCCGCCTTCCACGTCCAGTGTCATGGACTGTGTTACTGGAAATAACCAAGGATCTATCATGCAAGATTTCTTTAGATTATACACCTAAAACGATGTCGTTATTATGTGAAGAGAAATTTAATTCAACATGATGTTTTTATTATAAATTTTTTGTGTTGTGAAATTATTGAATTTAATTCTTATTCAAGTAGTAAACAATTTGTCGTTTAATAGCTTTAAAACGTTTGTATTATTGGAGAGATATTCCATAAATTGGTTGTTTAGAAGATAATGACAAGAATTTTTCATAATATCGACTGGTAATGTAAAGGAAAACTTATACTTTGCCAAATTGAGGGGTACAATTATGATAAAAATATAAATATTTTTAATAGTTTCAAGACTATTTTTTAAAAGTTTATAAAATTGCACCCCCCGCCCTTTCAACGTAGCGTGGCTCCACCACTGAAAAGCAGGTGTCAAGTGCGTTGAAGTTTTCTTTTTCTAATACAGCCGAGTTAGCCTAGCATGATTCCAAAAACTTCAATCATTTCAATTTGTTAAGCAAAAAAAAAAAAAAAAGTAATATCCACACCTAAATATCAAACCAATTTCACATGAATCTCAATGATCACGAATTGAGAATTGAAGCAGCAAGTAAATATAGAATGTGTGAAATCTCACCGAAGAGATTCTTTTTGTGAATTTCTAGCTACCGTGAGTTTAATCCTAGTACCTTTACGTTGTTGAAGCAGAGACAAAAGAAAACATAGAAATTAAAAGTTAGCTGAGATGTCAGTAGTTTTTCCAGCCAAGAACAGCAACATGTCTAGGCTCTTGTGGTCTTGTGTACGGCGGCTTGTCCATTCCAACTTGGTTGTGTATTGGTCAGTACTCTCATCTAGTCATCTTCTTTAGCAAAAGAACCCCCAAAAAAAAAAAAAAAGTTTCATGATTTCTGGATAGGTGTCCAAATTAATTGACTAACATGTCAAGAGATAGGGGCTCTTGTATGTATACGTGTAAATCTTTTCTTCTCCTTCACCTTCTGGCAAAAGGTCTAAACAATCAATTGAGTTGAAAGCTCTAGCTGTGGACTTGTTCCAACAGAAGCATCTAAATAATGCGGTGTAGCTGCCAAACTTGACCACACGCAGCTTTATACTGTATCTGATGAAGGACAAAAGTTTGAATAATCCAGCACAAGGATAGGTGAGGCTCTCTCAAGGAATTGATGTGAGAACTTGACAGTTCTTCAAGGCATTGTTGGAACTTGGAATTTAGTGAAGAAAGATAAAGAATATTTCTTGTATTTGGCTTTTATTTATCTCTCAATTGTTAATTCTTGAATTACACTGCAAAAGCTTTATCTTATTCTGCATGAGATAAACGTGAGAATTTAAGTAAATAAGTTCGTACTGGTTTGGTCATCACGATGATTGTTTTCTTTAGGTTTCCATAGGAAATGGGAATCTTCAATTCCAATTCTGTCCAGATGTATAAACTGACAATATATCAATGTAAATCGGTATAATTTTGATATAAACGAAAATTATAATTGAGTTGGTATAAAATTCACGACTACATCAAAAATATATTAATTTATATCGAAATTATGCCAATTTATACAACTAGACGAAACTGGACAGAATCTCAAATGGAGAAGCCCCTAATCCGTTTCCATACTCTGTGTCGTCTGAAGTACTTTATTTAATTTACCAGATGCACCAACCTCGGGATGCTTTACTCGTAACCCCACGATGTTCCGAGGTGGAGATTTAACCTTATTCTGTGTGAGATTAATGGGAGAAAAATAAATTCTCTTCCTTATACTGTCTTTGACATGATAAGTAAATCAATTGAGATTTTCAATGTCCATTTTTTTTATGTTTGCTTTAACCAAAAATTTTAAAAAAAAATCCACAAAAAATAATAATTAAAAAAAAAGAACTTAAGTTTTGCCTCTCCTAGGAGCTGGCAAAAAATTCACAAAAATTGAAATATTGGAGTCAATCAGATCCATGAACGATAGTATAGATTTGTGTTTAGTTATAAGAGTATGTAGAGTGTAAACGAGGCAAACTAAGCCAAAACCTCAATTATTCAAACTTTTTTTTTAATTATTTTAACAGGCTTGAAGTCATATTCAAATTTGATTTGTTTATCTATCGAGCAAAACTCGAACGTAGTCGAGCTTAAGTAGTTTAAACATTTTATATATAAATCTAAAATATTATACTAGGAGCCAAGATCAAATCGAGTTTGAAATTTTATCCAAAATATTGTTCATATTTGAATTGATTAGTTAACGAACCAAGTTCAAATTATCTCTATTCGAGTAGAGCTCGATAGAAGTATCAAACATGTTGTTTTGACTTTCAGCCCTAAGGGTAAACAAGTCCGTTGCTTCATAATGTGTTATTGGCACATTACAAGTAGTGTAAGAACAGTCAAACGGTCCGGATTAAAAGGAGCTCAACCCACTCAATAAAAAAGGAAGAAAAAGTGCTTTAATTAGACTTTTGCTTCTTTTAGTCACTAGCTAGTACTACTACCCGAGAAAAACAATGAGGTAAATGATTCCCGTAGCTTTGAACATTTTGTATGCAAATATAAAATATTATACTAGGAGTTAAGGTCGAGTCAAGTTTGAAATTTTATCAAATGCAAAATATTGTTTGTATTTGATTTAATTAGTTAGCGAACCAAACTCAAATTAACTTTACTTGAATCGAGTTCAATACGACTATCAAACAAATTGATTTGACTTTCAACTCCAAAGGGCAAGCAAGTCCGTTGCTTTGTGATTTGTTATTGGCACCTTATAAGTAGGGTTAGAATTGTCAATTGGGCTGGATCAATCAAATCTCAACCCACTCAATAAAAAAGCGAAAATGGGTACTTTAATTAGACTTTTGTTTCTTTTAGTCACTGGCTAGTATTACTACTTGAGAAAAATAATGGGGTAAATGGTTCCCGTAGCCCCCCAATTTTTAACCAATATTCTTTTAATTAGTCCCTAATCTTTCAAAAGCAAGACAGAGAAGAAAAGGAAAGAGTAAACGCACAAATACCAGATTTAAACATTTACCATGTGTGTACTATCGTAGTCTAACAATAAAGTTTTATAGGTAAATCAGTTAAAGTGTGAAGCAAATCATTGCTCCCGACGATTTCTTCCAAGGTTAACTCTTGAGCGTGAGTTGCATTTTTGCATGCTTGCAAAGCATGTCTATTGGCATCAGGCTCAATAATGTGAATCCGAAATTCGTTTGCCGGCAAGGTCTCAAAGTGTCTTGTGTGTGAAACCCCGTATTTTTTTTATCCAATTGTTATCATTATTACTCAAATGTCTAACATGTAAATAAGTAGGATTATCAAGAATTTTATTCCTAATTAACTAACTCCATAATAATGTGATAGTGGTGTGGAAGTTAGTGTGATTAGATATCCACATTACACTGAAGTTTTACTAGACTTCTAACTTCTTTCAACCACAAGAGATAGTGGGTGTTAAGGCACCACGTTTGCTAAGTCACGAGACCTATATCTATTCTTTTTACCAACTCACTTTTCTCTATTCAGTTAATAAGGTATGCTTATCTAAAAGCAAAAGAATTGTGTGGAGTTAGACAACAGTTTTGCAATAATGGTGGACAAAATAGTAGTAGTGGGAGTGTATTAAACAAAACGATTTTTCCAAGGTGTTAAACCACCACTCAACAATTTGTTTCTTTCCTTAACTCTATTTGTCAAAGACCAAAACCCAAAAAAAAGAAGTTGTGTGCAGGCAATTATACTGAATGAAAGGAGGAATTATGCAAAGAGAAGACAGAATGCAACATCCTCAAGATGTGATCATGTAAGACTATAGATTTCGTTAATATTTCTTATACTTATTTTTTTTAAGGCCATGAATTCGTCATTATAAGCCTTAAGCATGTCTGAATCAAAGTAAGTTTTACACATAAATAGGTTTTGGAAATTCCTCTTCACAATCAAGACTTGATTGGCTTCACGGCTGACTAAATGGAATCTATATGATATCCTTCTAGTTAGAATCATTAGACTCTTTGTCATTTAATATTAGTACTAATACCTTACATGTGTCAAAAGTTGGATTGACCGAAACCTGTAAACATGAATTTGTCATGCGTTATTCCAATGGGTTCTCTGGTTCGGAAACACACCAAAAAAAAAAAAAAAACTTTCATCTTCACACCCTGAACAAGGCTCTGACTCATAATTTTCTGATTTATTCATTTTATGAATTTCCTTTAGCCTAGACTCCACTGGAAATTTATCTGGATTTGTGTCTGCCATTAGAGCTTTTTAGTTCATAGTCCGTCATATTTCAATTAGTGTTGGCTGTCAATATTTCATCTTGTGCTGCTAGTTAAAAAATAAGAAATTTTAAGGCTTTATATGTACTAAAGTCAGGCCTCGGGTTCAGACAAGTTAGGCACAACCATTGGATTTTATTTGGTTTTTCTACCAAATAAAGAAAAGCAAGAGGCTAGGCTGTCTGGTCGAAGCTATGGAAATACTAATATATTAGATAAGCAAGTAAAAAAAAAAAAAAAAAGGATAAGACCTAACGGAAAATCTTGGTAAATTTAGCCATGCACGGTTAACGGCTTTTAATTTGATTGTTCATAATGATGACTATTGGAATTGTAACTTTGAGGGGGGGGGGGGGGAAGAGTTGGAGGATTAATAAATAGTGGAAGAATAGATAAGGAGAAAAGAAGAAGAAGAAGTGTAGGAATATAATCCACAGGATAAAATAAATCAAAACAAATCTCAAAGTCAAAGAAATAAGTATGACAGCGGAAACGAAAACCGAAGGAAAAAAAGGCAATGACAAGAGATGGAAACAAGCAAAGCTTTGGGAGACACCAACCAATCTTATTCTTCTCAATTCACGGTGCACAGAACAAGACTACTAGCAGTGGTATATATAGATCAGTTAGTTTCCTAAAACTTAGCTTTCGAACCAAAAGGGAATCTTTTATACAATTGGACTTGGACTTAAAAACCACTACTGACATAACCTAGAAACTAGGACCAACAATATAGAAATTAACAAATAATAATAATCTTGATTTAACTCCTACATAGCCTCCCTTAAATCAAGATCTTCAAATTTCACCATGCCGAGCATCTTCATCAATTTCATGAACATCTCCAACTTGAGCAGCTTTATCAAAATGTCAGCAACTTGATCTTCACTTCTGCAATAATTAATGACAATTTCTTGCTCTTGAACCAACTCACGAATAAAATGATACTTGGTGCCAATATGTTTGCTGCACCCATGAAAAACTGAATTTTTTGTCAACTCAATAGCAGACATGCTATCACAAAATATTTTAGTAGGACCATCTTGCTTGTGTTGTAAGAATCCAAGCATTCTCCGCAACCAAAGTGCTTGAGTAGCACTACTCATAGCTGCCATGTACTCTGCTTCTACTGTGGACAAAGCAACCACTTGTTGTTTCTTTGAAGACCAAGAGAATACACCAAATCCCAAATAAAATGCATTACCAAAAGTGCTCCTCCTTTGTATTGTGTCACCAGCCCAATCATTGTCTGTATATCCAACAAGGTTGCTACCATGTGAAGATGAATAAAATATACCATCAGATTGCATACCTTGAACGTATCTCAAAATTCTCTTAGCAACTTACAAGTGAGACTGGCGTGGAGATTCCATGAATCTACTAATCAAACCAACTCCATAAGTGATGTCAGGCCTCGTAGAAGTTAAATACCTGAGACTCCCCATCAACCTCCAAAAATAAGTAGTATCAACAAAATCACCAGTACCATTTTTGGTTAATTTCAATTTTTCTTCAACCAGGATCATCATTGGTTTAGCCACATTCATCTTAAACTTCTTCAAAATATCACCTGCATATTTCTTTTGGGAAATGAAAATTCCACCAGCCAACTTACGAACATCAATACCAAGAAAATAAGACATCAATCCCAAATCTGTCATTTCAAATTGACTAATCATGGCCTCCTTGAATTCAGAAATTAGTTTGGGATTGTTGCCTGTAAATATTAAGTCATCCACATACAAGCATACAATAAGAACATCTCCTTCAGGGTTGAATTTGATGTACAATGTATGCTCATATGGACATCTCAGAAAACTATGCTCAACAAAATAAGTATCAATGCGAGCGTACCAAGCTCTAGGAGCTTGTTTCAGACCATATAATGCCTTCTTCAATCTATATACTTTGTCTTCTTGACCCTTTCTAACATAACCTACAGGCTACTCAACATATACCTCTTCTTTAAGAAAACCATTTAAAAATACAGGTTTCACATCCATTTGATGAATTTTCCAGCAATTATTTGTAACCAGTGATACAATCATACGAAGCGTATCGAGTTTGGCAACTGGTGCAAAAACTTCAAAATAATCAATACCTGTCTTCTGCTTATAGCCTTTGACAACCAATCTCGCTTTGGAGCGATCCATCTCTCCTGTTGACTTATACTTGGTCTTATATACCTATTTCACTCCAATTGATTTCTTTTCAAGTGGGATAGTGGTCAAATTCCATGTATCATTTTTCTCAATGGCGTGAATTTTTTCATCCATTGCACTAACCCAACAATCATCTTTGGCAACTTCTTCAAATGAGACAGGATCACAATCTGCAAAAAGAGCAAAATTCACAATCGCTTCATCAGTTAAATCATCATCTTTACCAACAACATAATCATCAAATCAGGCTAACATGTGGCGTTCTCTCTGGGGTCAGTTGGATGTCTCAACCTGAATAGTGGAAGTTGAGGGATCACCATGAGAATGCACAACTTGCTCCACTACTTGCTTACTAGCACTCGGTCCTATAATGGGAGAAATTCAAGGGTACTTTTGGCGATGTCTCAGGATTTTTTCTGGACCAATCCCAAACTCCATGTTCATCAAATGTTACATCTCTGCTAACAATCACCTTTCCTGTGTTTGGATTGAACAACTTATACCCCTTAGTCTCATGACTATATCCAACAAAAATACACTTCTCTGCTTTGTCATCCAATTTCTTTCTCAAATGATCTGGAACATGCGCATACGCAAGACAGCCAAATACCTTGAAGTGAGAAATATCCGATTTCATACCAGTCTAAACCTCTTGTAGGGTCTTCCCAAAATTGCATGTAGTAGGACACCTATTCAAAACATAAATAACAAAAGATACTGCTTCTGCCTAAAAGGATTTAGAATACCTTTGAAGTGCATCATAGACCCCACCATGTCCATCACAGTCCTATTTTTTCTTTCTGCCACACCATTTTGTTGAGGTGTATATCTGGCTGTCAATTGATGTTTTATACCACTTTCCACCAAATAGTCATCACAAACAAGATACTCAGTACCTCTGTCAGTTCTCAAAATTTTAATAAAGTAGCCACTCTGCTTCTCCACATAATGTTTGAACTTTTTAAACACATCACATGCATCAGATTTATTTCTTAAAAAATACACCCATGTCTTACTATTGAAATCATCAATGAAGATAATAAAATACTTACTACCACCATTGGAAGGAACTTCAACTGAGCATAAATCTGAATGAATCAGTTCAAACAGTCGATTAGCCCTCCAAGCCTTCCCTTTTGGAAAAAGATTCTTGTGCTTCTTTCCCAAAATACAAGACTCGCACTTCTTGTCAGGAAACTCAACAGAAGGCAACCCAATAACTAATTTTTTTCTTGCGAGAAATTTCAAACTCCCAAAATTCAAATGTCCAAAATGCATATGCCATAACCAAGAATCATCACAAGTCATAGAATTAAAGTAAGGTAAATCACCACAGTTAAGAGAAAAAGACCACAAATGACTACGGTTCATTTTTACCTTAACAATTAATCCCAATTTTTCATCACTTATGGTGCCATTACCATATTTAAAATGCAAATCATACTCTTCCTCAAATAGTTGTCCTAGATTCAACAAATTATGATATAAACCTAGCATATAGAAAACATCAGAAATATAATTCGAAGACCCATCTTGCAAGATAATTCTAATTTTTCCTTTTCCAAGAACAGGAACCTTTTCATTATTTCCAAATCTCACAAATGCATGAAAAGATTCATCTAAATTAGAGAACATCTCCTTTTTACCACACATATGATTACTACAACTGGAATCAATAAACCAATCATTTTTCATAGACTCTTCAGTTGTAGAACTAGCAAATAACAAGGTCTCCTGTCTATCACCACTATTTTCAACCACTTTAGCATGCACCTCTTTATTAGACCAACATTCATTCTGATAATGTCTAATTTTACCACAGTTATAACATTGGACATTAGATCTATCACGCATTTGAAAATTATTTCTTTGATTCTGCTGGTGATTGTTTTTCTAATCTCTATTAGAATTGTTTTTGGGATGGTAAGAATAATTACCTCTTTCATGACCACGAGAGTTACCTCTGGCTCCACATTCTCTACCTCTGAAATTCTGGCCCTTTTGATTTGTATCCATGTGATTCACCTCCTCTTTTCCTTTTGGGTGATCCACCTTAGCTTGTAACACCTCCTTTACTGTATCTGATGGCTGCTGATTCAGTGACATCTCATACGTCAGTAATTCACCTTCCAATTCAGCAAGTGACAATTTGTCAAGATCCTTTGTGGCTTCAACGACCGTCTTCTTGGTGTGAAATTTGGTAGTTAAAGATCTCAGAACTTTTTTAACAACTCTAACCTCTTCCAAATTCTCACCATTGGACTCCATATCATAGACAATTTCTTTAATTGTGCCAATAAAATCTTTAACTGACTCTGTGGATTTCATCTGAGCCAACTCAAATTGTCTCCTAAGTTCCTATAATCTGATTTTTCTCACGTTAGCGGCACTTGATTTGAATTCACCAAAATTGTCTGAACTTCTTTTGCCGGCTTTGTATGCATAAATTTTTTGGCAACATGCAACTGGACTTGAGTGTTGAGATAGTGCATTGCCTTGCAATTCAATTGTCTATTTTTCTCTAATTCTTTAATTGCATCTCTTGATAATTCCACACCTATTGCCAGTTCTGTATATCCTATTTTGATAATATCCTAAATTCCAGTAAATTTGAAAAAAGTTTCCATCATCATCCCCCAGGCCTCAAAATCATTTTTACCATCAAAGATAAAAACATGACAATTGTGCAAATAATTTGGATCCATATTTCAATTTCTCAGGATCTCAAACAAAGCTCTGATGCCACTTTGTAGGAATATAACCCACAAGATAAAACAAATCAAGACAAATCTCAAAGTCAAAGAAATAAGTATGACAGCTGAAACGAAAATCAGTGAGAACCCGCAAAATTTTCTTATTTTATTTCTTTTCATGTATTTTCTTTATTTTATTTTACTACCTAAATTTTCTAGACATTTTTATAAGTGAGTATAGTTTTTAAATTATATTTCTAGTATAAGTTAGTTCCTGTGACGTTAGTAGTGTATATCGAACGTGGGACTCATTAGTGCGTTAAGTGATATAAAATGTTGACGACTAGGTGAAGTTTACCATTGGAAGATATTATTTTATAAAGTGTTAGGAGATAATTAGAGATTAGTTAGATAAAATTACCATTGGAAGACAAGGGAAGGAGAGAAAACTCTAGAAAAGGCCAAGTGTCATGAAACCTATGGAAGAGGGACTTTGACCAAAGTTGTCTTAACTTTTCTAAAACCAATTTTGACCTAATTTCTTCCCCTTTTTCCCTTGCCTTGGCCGAAACTTAAGGAGCAAAATAAGGAGAAAACTTCATCTTGTCTTGCAATTTCAAGGTTGAATCTTGAGTTTTAACCGTTAGTTTTAGAAACTACTCCATACAAGTGCTCACTAAGGAAGTTTAAAGGTGTTGGTGGAGTAATTTTGGAGGGAAAGGCACTAAGCTACCATATTTCTAATGTTTCTAAGGTAACTTGCCAAAGAAATCTCTCTTTGCTTCCAATAATTGCATATTTGTGGCTTAAGATTGTTAAATGTGTAGTTTTATGCAATATTCCATGAGTTGAGGTTGTAACATGGGAAATTTCAGTTTTATGGTGAATTTTCTGCCCTCATATGAAACTTTATGATTGGCCATGATTTGATAACTTTGTCATATGTAATATTGAGGATTTATATGGTAGTTTAACTTGCCTAAAGGAATTTCCAACTTATGTGCCTAAATTTCAGCTTTAGGGTTTCTAATTTGAGCATTGTTAGGGTTAGTTTTGGAGCTACCAATTGGTTGTATTTGAAGGGTATTGTGACCTTAATTAAGTATGTCTAATAGTTTATCATTTGTATGTACAATTGTGGCTAAATTGAGATGAGATTGGTGATTGATTGTAGGATGAAAAATAAGGAAATTTAGAGGAAGTGCTGTTGAAATTTTTTGCAAGAACTCCTGTGCAGTCTCGGGAAATCTGTTATAACTTGATATAGAAAAGTCGGAATCGAGTTCCGTTTATTGTGTTTAAAACTAGAGTCAGAGTACTATCAACCTGAAAATTTCAGTCTTTTTCTCAATTCTCATGAATATCTGTGATTTTTCAAATTTGACTGAAATTGTATACCTATTTTGTCTTTTACTGGATGAAGTAGCAACTTGGGACTCGAATTTGATTAACTTGTGGACTAAATCTAACAAATGTGTTTTCTGGAAAATTGTAACCCTTTGTGTCTATTTTCCGACGGTATAAAGTTTATCAATTTTGGATTTAAGAATCTTGAGATATGATTTTGTAAATAGTGTTGCGCAAAATTGGAAAATTCTGTTTTCTTAGAACAGTTCTTACTTCCATTTCTCACTTTAAATTTGGAGTTGGTAAATCATTGTAAGTATGGTTTTGGGTAGAAGTGAAGGGTTTTGGGGTTGTTCGTGTCTTTAGGATCAACTATTACCTTTTCACTCCGAAAATCACATTTTTGCTTTGCATTAGTAGTTCATTTGGATAGGTATATGACTCGTAATCTAGTCTTACATATGAGCTCCATTCACTAGGTTGTGGATGTGAAAACTATAATTGTTTTATCTTGATTATTCTTAGAACGAGTCGGTGATCAAAGGCATACCTGGAAAGGAAACTTTTGAAATCCTTTTGTTTAATCGGGTGAGTTTACCACTCGCATGACTTGTTGCTTACTTGATTACTTGTACCTACAATTCGTGACTTGAATGACTGTAATATCTGTTTATTTTGGAAGAAACAAGAGTGTACTTTATCACACTCGTGTCTCTTGCTTATTTGACGGTTTACCGTATAAATTTGAATTTGTTACCTGTGCTTGATATGATATCGTATGGAGGCTTGTATCCAACGACTTTCCTGTTAAATTTGAACTGAACCTCATGGATGGTTAATTGAAACGAGCCAACAAGGGGTTTGGTCGAGGAAAATTGGCAAACCATGAGGGCTTGTTTCTTTGGAATCTTTGAATATTGTAAACTCTCGATTCCTGGTATACTTGAATATTACCACCCTTATTCCTGTTGAGGCGTTCGGACCTGGTAAGGGGTATGTTTGGTGGACAGAATTTGGTATAAAATGGTGCTCTATTGGACTGGATACTTTACTTAAAAGTTGACGGAGTGTCAACTACTACCTGATTAAGTTCTGGTAAAGCAGTGGGATTTCGGCTCTTGAGAGTCATCTGTATCATTTCTATTTGAGATGTTTATTCATTTCCTTATTTGATGTGTATATTTGACTGACTAAGAGTAAAGCTCCATGATTCTTGACTGCTTGTACTTTTGGTACCTTATTGGGCGAAAACTCATCCTCATTACCTTTGTTTTCCTTACAGGGGTCGATATTTTGGGAACTATGATTTTGAAGATAAGAGTTGAGCTAATTATAGACATGTTTTGTTTACGCTCCTCAGTAACAGCAGCCCTAATTGTATTTTGTATAAGTATGGATCTTGTGGCTTGTACTTCAAGTAATTTGTTGAAAACTCTTATGTATCTATATATGTAGTGGTTAATCATGTAACTTAAGAGTATTTGTTTGAAATTGTATGTTTTTATGGTGATGTGAACTTTTCTTGAATCCGTTGGGGAATCGGGCATGAGCGAAGTTTGAACGGAAGAAAAAAAGTTTTGACGGAAAAATTCTTCAAGGAATCTGGTCGTATATCCGGCCAAATGTTTGGCCAGATACTTGGCCGAATTGGCAGGGTAGTCGGAAAAAAAAATTGGGAAGGTCACTACCTTGAATCCGGCAGGATATCTGGCCAACTTTTAGCCGGATTGTGACGTGGCATCAGGAATCAATTTTCGATCGTTTGTTCTCGCAGTTCTTTCACCCATTTATGTAGGGTTTTCGAGTGATTTGACTCTGTAGTCCTAGCTAGAGTTGGGCAAGCAGTCTGCTAATTCTTGGGATACACCCTAGAGGAAGGTGGGGGTGTCATAGGTGGTATCAGAGTTGTTTCGCGTGGTCTCTGCGCGGAGTGAGATTGGGCCGAGTGGTGTTATGGTTCTGATTTCATGAATAAGTGTAAAGGACTAAGTGCTCTTTTGAGCATAAGCTAAGAATCATGAACTGTTATAGGTTTTGAACCTTTATCATGGTACTTGAGGACAATAGTTCGATATGTCAGGTAGGAATCTCAAATATAGATGATTTACTCTTAGGACTGGCCAACTCGAGTTGTGAATTATTTTATTTTGAATTCTTGTACCCAAATACTAAATAGATGAGAGTTTAAATTAGAAATGACTTGGGCGAACTAGAACTTTGATTCTACGGAATTTCGTGTGATATATTAGGGTTTCATTAAGTGTGATTAGCCCTGTCTAAAATATAAACTGTGTTATTCTTGTAGGCTATGGATGGAGCTAGTGGAGAAGGCGGAGGTGAGCCATGTTTTGATCCCGTGTGAGGGTAGTTAGGGAAAGCTCTTAGTTAGCTATTTTTGTACTTTTGACCTAGTTTGTACATAGTATTTATGACGATCCTTCTACTTTCATAGGATTACTTTTGTTTGTATCTAACTGATTGCTACTGTATGATTTGTTTGATACAGTTGTGTTATATGTATAATTGCCTTTTATTTGTATATACTTCTTGTCATTTGTTCCTGCATATATTTATCTTTAATATAATAATTGCATTTCGACCTTAGATTTGTTAAACCAATGGAGGGTACCCGTAGTGGACGAGGCCGTGGACGCAGAATTAGGCAATTCTCGAATGAAGGGGGAAATCGAGAACCAACGCGTGAACCAAATCTTGAACCTAGGGTCGATCCTAATGCTTAAATAACCGCTGCTATTCAGCGTATGATCGAACTATCGGCCCATGTAGTGGAACACCAGAGGCAAAACCCTGTTAACCAACCTGGAAACCCTGACAATCATGTAGAGGGTGAGGATAAAACCCTTGAACGATTCCAAAAGTTCTCCCCACCAAAATTTCTTGGAGGACCAAACCCAGACGTAGCCGAGAAGTGGCTGGAGAAGATGATCGATATCTTTGCTGCGTTGCATTATACCAAGGAGAGACAAGTGACATTTGGTGTCTTCCAATTGGAGGGAGCAGCCCGTTCTCGGTGGAATGTGATAAGACTGAAATGAGAAAGAGAATAGACACCGAGGACGTGGGTAAACTTCATGAGAGAGTTCAATGCAAAGTATTTCTCACCTCTAATTCAGGAGAAGAAGAAGGATGAGTTCATAAGATTTCACCAGGGAACTCAAACTGTAGCTAAATATGAAAGTCAATTCACCTGATTATCGAAGTTTGCTCCTGAACTAACCGTGACTGAGCAAAGACGGATAAAACGTTTTGTTCAGGAGCTAAATGTAGAAATTTAAATGGATCTAGCGGTAGCCCAACTCAACACCTTTAGTGATGCTATGGAGAAAGTCCAGCGAGTTGAAAGTGCGAAATTACAAATTAGAAACTTCCAAACGAAAAAAGGGCTATTCCTGAAAGTAGTTTAGAACAAGGGGATAAGAGTATATCTCCTAAGTTTGGAAGGGGAACTGGAGGAGTAAGCATTCCAGGGATATCAAGAGGTGCCTCACAGGGAAGTTCGGTCTCTGCTTCCCGTGGTCCCTGCGGGTACTGTGAGAAGCCAAATCACACGGAGGATATCCGTTGGAAGAAAGCGAAGAAATGCCTACGTTGTGGGAGTGCAGATCATCAGATCGCTAATTGCCCAGTCCTACCTCGAGAAGGGAGTGGGAACCGACAGTCAACCAAGACCAACCCTGGAAAGTCGAAGCTGGAAGGGACTGGATCGAAGGTGCAGGCTCGAATGTATTCCCTAGAGCAACATTAGATCCCTGACTCATCTGAGAATGTAGAAGGTACGATTCCTGTGTTCTACCATTTAATTAAGATTTTGATAGATCCTCGTGGTAAGAAAATTTCGAAAACGAAATTTCTTTAAGGGAGAGAGTGTGTGAGAACCCGCAAAATTTTCTTATTTTATATTCTTTTATTCTATTTCTTTTCATGCATTTTCTTTATTTATTTTACTACCTAAATTTTCTAAACATTTTTATAAGTGAGTATAGTTTTTAAATCATATTCTAGTATAAGTTAGTTCCTGTGACGTTATAATGTATATCGGACGTGGGACCCCCTAGTGCGTTAAATGCGATAAAATGTTAACGACTAGGTGAAGTTTACCATTGAAAGATATTATTTTATAAGGTATTAGAAGATAATTAGAGGTTAGTTAAATAAAATTACCATTGGAAGACAAGGGAATGAGAGAAAACTCTAGAAAAGGCCAAGTGTCATGAAACCTATGGAAGAGAGACTTTGACCAAAGTTGTCTTAACTTTTCTAAAACCAATTTTGACCTAATTTCTTCCCATTTTTCCCTTGCTTTGGCTGAAATTTGAGGAGTAAAATAAGGAGAGAAAACTTCATATTGTCTTGCAATTTCAAGTTTGAATCTTGAGTTTTAACTGTTAGTTTTAGAAACTACTCCATACATGTGCTCATTAAGGAAGTTTAAAGGTGTTGGTGGAGTAATTTTGGAGAGAAAGGCACTAAACTACTATATTTCTAGTATTTCTAAGGTAACTTGCCAAAGAAATCTCTCTTTGCTTCCAATAATTGCATATTTATGGCCTAAGGTTGTTAAATGTGTAGTTTTATGCAATATTCCATGAGTTGAGGTGGTGACATGGAAAATTTCCATTTTATGGTGAATTTTTTGCCCTCATATGAAGCTTTATGATTGGCCATGGTTTGATAACTTTGTCATGTGTAATATTGAGGATTTATGTGGTAGTTTAACTTATCTACAGGAATTTCCAGCTTATATGTCTAAATTTCAGCTTTAGGGTTTCTAATTTAAGCATGATTAGGGTTAGTGTTGGAGCTATCAATTGGTTGTATTTGAAGGGTATCGTGACCCTAATTAAGTATGTCTAATAGTTTATCATTTGTATATGCAATTGTGGCTGAATTGAGATGAGATTGGTGATTGATTGTAAGATGAAAAATAAGGAACTTTAGAGGAAGTGCTGTTGAAATTTTTCGCAAGAACTCCTGTGCAGTCTCGGAAAATCTGTTATAATTTGATATAAAAAGTCGGAATCGAGTTCCATTTATTGTGTTTAAAACTAGATTCAGAGTACAATCAACCTGAAAATTTCAATCTTTTTCTCAATTCTCATGAATATCTGTGATTTTTCAAAATTGACTGAAATTGCATACCTGTTCTGTCTTTTACTGGATGAAGCAGCAACTTGAGACTCGAATTTGATTAACTTGTGGACTGAATTTAACAAATGTGTCTTCTGGAAAATTGTAATCCTTTGTGTCTATTTTCCAACAGTATAAAGTTTATCAATTTTGGACTTAAGAATCTTGACATATGATTTTTCAAATAGTGTTGCGCAAAACTAGAAAATTCTGTTTTCTTAGAACAGTTCTTACTTCCATTTCTCACTTTAAGTTTGGAGTTAGTAAATCATTGTAGGTATGATTTTGGGTAGAAGTGAAGGGTTTTGGGGTAGTTCATGTCTTTAGGACCAATTGTTACCTTTTCACTCTGAAACCACATTTTTGTTTTGCATTAGTAGTTCATTTGGATAGGTATATGACTCGTAATCGAGTCTTACTTATGAGCTCCATTCACTAGGTTGTGGATGTGAAAACTATAATTGTTTTACCTTGATTATTCTTAGAACGAGTCGGTGATCAAAGGCATACCTGGAAAGGAAACTTTTGAAGTCCTTTTGCTTAATCAGGTGAGTTTACCACTCGCATGACTTGTTGCTTACTTGATTACTTGTACCTACAATTCGTGACTTGAATGACTGTAATATCTGTTTATTTTGGACGAGACGAGAGTGTACTTTATCACACTCGTCTCTCATGCTTATTTGACTGTTTACCGTATAAACTTGAATCTGTTACCTGTGCCTGATATGATGTCGTATGGAGGCTTGTATCCAACGACTTTCCTGTTAAATTTGAGCTTAACCTCATGGGTGGTTAATTGAATCGAGCTAGCAATGGGTTTGGTCGAGAAAAATTGACAAACGATGGGGGCATGTTTCTTTGGAATCTTTGAGTATTGGAAACTCTCGATTCCTGGTATACTTGAGTATTACCGCTCCTGTTCCTGTTGAGGCGTTCAGGCCCGGTATGGGGTATGTTTGGTAGACAGAATTTGGTATAAAATTGTGCTCTATTGGACTGGATACTTTACTTGAAAGTTGACGGAGTGTCAACTACTACATTCTGGTAAAGCAGTGGGATTTCGACTCTTGAGAGCCATCTGTATCCTTCCTATTTGAGATGTTTATTCATTTTCTTATTTGGTGTGTATATTTGACTGACTAAGAGTAAAGCTCTATGATTCTTGACTGCTTGTATTTTGGATACCTCATTGAGTGAAAGCTCATCCCTTTTACCTTTGTTTTCCTTACAGGGGTCGATATTTTGGGAACTATGATTTTGAAGATCAGAGTTGAGCTAATTATAGACATCTTTTGTTTACGCTCCTCAGTAACAGCAACCCTAATTGTATTTTGTATAAGTATGGATCTTGTGGCTTGTACTTCAAGTAATCTGTTGAAAACTCTTATGTATCTATATATGTAGTGGTTAATCATGTAACTTAAGAGTATTTGTTTGAAATTGTATGTTTCTATGGTGATGTGAACTTTTCTTGAATCCATTGGGGAATCGGGCATGAGCGAAGCTTGAACGGAAGAAAAAAAGTTTTGACGGGAAAATTCTTCAAGGAATCTGGCCATATATTTGGCCAAATGTTGGCCGGATACTTGGCTAGATTGGCAGGGCAGTCGGAAAAAAAATTGGGAAGGTCACTGCCTTGAATCCGGCTGGATATCCGGCCAACTTTTGTCCGGATTGTGACGTGGCATCAGGAATCAGTTTTCGATCGTTCGTTCTCGCAGTTCTTTCATGCTTTTATGTAGGGTTTTCGAGTGATTTGACTCTGTAGTCCTGGCGATTGTTAGGTACGCAGTCCGCTAACCCTTGGGATACGCCCTAGGGGAAGATGGAGCTGTCACAAAATCGAAGGAAAAAAGGCAACGACCAGAGACGGAAACAAGCAAAGCTTTAGGAGGCACCAACCAATCTTATTCTTCTCAATTCACGGCGCACAAAACAAGACTACTAGTAGTGGTATATATAGATCAGTTAGTTTCGTAAAACTTAGCTTCCGAACTACAAAGGGAATCTTTTATACAATTGGACTTGGACTTAAAAACCACTACCGACATAACTACGAAACCGGGACCAACAATATAGAAATTAAAAAATAATAATAATCTTGATTTAACTCCAACAAGAATAAACAATCTTTGTTAAAAAGCCTAAAACATGACTAAATTTCTTTAATCTGCTCATATTTGAATCATTCAAGTGACGGTTCATTAGTCACTAAAGTTGATGTTGCAGACTTAGTTTTAGTTTTCAAAGTTTTTTTTGGGTAAATTACAGAACAACCTCTAAAGTTTGGTACAATTAAGTTTGGCCTAAAGTTGGTAATAGGATTGATTATTAACTAAAAGATTTCTTTTCTTTGAATAATTTCAAGTCTGTTACAAAACATGCAAAGTTTAATTGAAAATAATAATGTAAAGGTAAGTCCAAATTTATAACAATGACCCAATTTTAACTGGACATCCGTAAGAATTTATTTTACAAGACTCAGGTTTTGACTAAATGAACCAATGACGCTTTTAAAAGTCTAGTCAAATTGTAAACCCAATAAACAAGGCTCTTTCCATGGATGGACTTAATTCAGTGGTAAGTTCGAACACTCATTTGGCCTAATCTAAAGCTGACCTGTTTCTATAGAAATAAATAAATTAATAAATAACGCTTATTTCAAGGACAACAAATTATGGCACTTTCAATAAAAGGAAACCTTCTAAATTAGAAAACTTTCTAGAAGGGATAAACTTCTATTTTTAGGAAGCTATTCAAGTATATTTAATAGAAAGTCCAGACATATTTTATAGGGTTATTTAAGAAAGAAATAAGTGCTTTGAGAGTAAGACATGATAACTAATTATTGTATACATGTTATTAACAATAGATTTGAAACAAGTATAAGGCACGTAAGATTTTCAAGTCAGCAATTTGAGGTAGGTGGTGCTTACCCTTTGTATTTTCTAAAATGTTAAATATGAACTTCTTCAATTAAATGCTTTATTTTGATATATGTAAAATGGATCATATATGCCTATTTGAAATATTTTGCTATGCAATGTTTTATGAAATGAGTGGCATTTTTTCATGAAATGAAAAAAATGTGCATGTGACATGTGAAATGATTTGTGTTACGAACAACTCTAAACGGTCATGAAATAAACGGTAGGGTCTAGTTATTGCTGCGTCAAGTGAAGATTAAGGAAAATACTTGATTGGTTATTGGTTATGAATAGTCATTGTATAGGTAGATTAAGTGAAGATCAAGAAAAATGCTTAATCTACCACCCTCCTAGAAGGAGTTCAATTTCTAAGCTGAGTATTCAGAAACCGGATATTACATATATATATTTATTTAAGAGCTATGTTTATGAAATGATATGACATGATTGATATGTTTTATGATTTGCAAGCATGCCCAATGAATACGATTATGTCATGTTATGTGTGCTTCGATAAGGGCCACCTCTAGGACTTGCAGGATTAAGTGTCACATCGGATAAATGCCACTTATGTGCATGCCACTCACTTTCAATAAAATATGTTTATATAATAATGTGAAATGGGATGGCAAATGTTTTTAATTGATGTATGCATATGGAATAGTGTGATTGAATTACAAATATATATAATATATATATAGCTACATGATCCAACAGGGGAGTAACTGCTATCTACTGGGCATACGTCACTCAAACCACATCTCTTTATTTTTTTTTCTTGCAGATCAAGAAAGCCAGCTTGTATACGTTTAGAAGATAAGTGAGAGAGGTAATGTTTAAATTCTAGAATGTTAAAGTAATGAATTTTGTAGATGCAATTTAGCGAAGTGTATGTATTTCATTAGTATTTGTAAGTTTTAAATTTTAATAAAATTTTGTAAGTTATGATTATGATGCATTGTATTTATGGGGTAAGGTCTCATAGATTCAGAGTACCACATTGCAAATCCAGTCGAGGGACCCGGATTTGGGCGTGACATTGTGGCTATTTGCATATAATGGGTGTGAGAACCCTGAATTTTCATCTTTTCTACGCATTTCTTGATGCTTATTTTTTTCCTTTTGAAAATAAAAGAATTTGTTACCTTATACTAAGGAGGGTTTCATTTCATATATGTGAACATGTGTTTGTGTGTATTAAGTATTTGTGCATGAGTTTTGAATATATATTCATTGGATGGAACTTGGAAAAAAAAAAATTTTTGAAAACAAAGACAGGGGCCGAATCCGGCCGGGAATCCGGCCAGAAACTGGCCAGATAGCTGGCCGGATTGCCATGAAATTTTGAAAAAAAAAAATGGTTCAGTCTCGGCCTCATATCCGGCCAGGAATCCGGCCGGATATCCGGCCAGATTCTGGCCGGATTCTGATGGGACAGCAGCTTTGACCGGCGATTTCTCTTCCTTCTTATCTTGTTTTGGTCCAAAAATATCTTCATTTCTTCCTTGCTCAGCCGTGGCTTTTGAGAGAAAAGACCAAGCAAAGCTCTTCCAATTCTAGTTTCAATTTTCTCTTTGATCTTGAGTTTTCACCATTTGATTTCTAATTCCTTCCATACAAGTGCTAGCTAGGAGGGGTTTAAGGGATTGGTGGAGTGAGTTTTGGAGTTGGAGCTCTAAGCTATCATTTCTCCTTAAGTTTCAAGGTAAACTATCTAGAAATTTCCTTGTACTTCTTATGCTTGTAAAGTAGTGGATTAGAGATGTTACATGTGTAGTCTTGTAGCTAAGTTTATGGGTTTAAGTAGAGGTATAGCAAATTTCTGTTTTATAGGTAAAATTTCTGTTTTATGATGATTAATGTTTGGGCATGATTTGGTAGTTGATAAGAGTAATTTTGAACTTGAGAATGTTAGTTTTACTTGTCTTCAAAGAATTTCAGCTTTTGTAGCAAAATTTCCAGTTTTAGGGTTTATATTTTGCTCCTTGATGTGGTTGCATTTGAAGGATATTGTGGTCTTAATTCAAGGTGTTTAATAGCTTGTTGTTTGTGGGAAAGATTGTGGTGAATTTGAGGAGTGAATTGGTATTGAGGTTTGGTTGGAAAAGTAAGGAAAAACTAAAGGAAGTGCTGTCAAATTTTCGTAAGAGTTTCTGCGCAGTCTTAGGAAACTTGCTATATCTTGATGTAGGAATATCGGAATTGAGTTCCGTTTGTTGCGTTTTAAACTAGACTCATAGGGCTATAAACCGTGTAAGTTTCAGACCCTGTTTCTATTTGTGAAATTTATGGTGATTTTTCAAATTTGACTGAAAATTGTAACCTGTTCTGTCTTGTGATGGTTAAAGCAGTACCTTGCGACCTAAATTTGACCGACTTGTGTTCTGAATCATAAGATGGTGTTTTCTGGAAAGTTATAACCCTTTGAATGTAGTTTCCAACGGTGTAAATTTTATCAATTTTGGACTTACAAAACTTGAGATACGATTTTTCTTATAGGGTTGTGCAAAACTGGAAAATCCTGTTTTCCGAGTAATGATTGTACATTTATTTTCTACTTCAACTTTGGAGTTGGTTACTTATGATAGATAGAGTATTGAGGTTGTTCATGCCTTTAAGACCGATTGTTACTCCTTTTCACTCCGAAGTCGCATTGCCTTTGCATTAATGGTTCATGTGGTTACGCACAGGACTTGTAACCGAGTTACTTGCAAATTTCTTTGATTCCAATTGTAATGTCAAGTCGTAAGTGTTTGCCTTGCTTGTTCTAGGAGGTGCCAGCGAGTAAAATCACACTTGGCAAGGAAACTTTTGAAACTATTCTTGTTTGATCTGGTGAGTGTACCACCCCTTGTATTGTTGCTATTTGAGCTATCTGTACGTGAAATCTATGACATAAATGACTGTGAATCCTGTTTAGTGTGATTGAGACGAGGGTGTACTTTATCATACTCGTACTCTTGCCTGTGTGGTATAAACTGCAATCTATTACTTGTACATGTTATGAACTTGAACCTGTTACCTGTACTTGTTATAATGTCGTTTGGATGCGTCCAACGGCTTCCTTATTAAACCTGAGCTCAACCTCATGGGGAGTTAATTAAATCGAGCCATGCAAGGGCTTGGTCGAGAAAATTGACAATCCGTGGGGGCCTGCTTTATGGAATTCTTGAGTATTGAGACTCTTGAATCCCGGTATACTCGAGTATTACCATTCCTGTTTCTATTCGGCGTTCGGGCCCGGTAAGGGGTATGAATGGTGGACGGGACTTGGCGTTAAAGCGGTGTTCTACTGGACGGGTTTTCTTATTTGAAAGTTGACGGAGGGTCATCATAGTCGGATCAAGTACTGCAACGGGAAATTGGCTCCTGAGAGCCATCTGTATCCTTTCTGTCTGGATTGTTTACTTATTTTCCTGTTGGGTACATGTATGTGATTAATTGAGCATAGAATTACTTGGTCCTTGACTGTATCTCTTTATTTTGGTACCTCATTGGGCTTATAGCTCACCCCGTTTTGTTATCCTTGTTTTCCTTACAGGAAAATCTTTTGGAAGCATGAGTTGAGTTGATTATATATATTCTTTTGTATAGCTCCTCAATAGATGGAAACCTTGAATGTATTTTGATCAAACAACTCCCTTTTGATTTGTAACATTGTGATCATGTATATATTTAAAAGTATTTGCTTATGTAACGTGTTACCCCTCTCCAACGTGTTCATTCGTTATGGTTGCCTGGAGTTATTGAAACTACGGAGGTTTCGGACGAGTATACTCAAGCGTGAGAAGGTAGAGAAACAAATTGTGGCAGGGACTTCCAACCTTTTAGCTTGGTGGTTTCTGTATTGTTCGTTTCCTTTGGTTTCTGTCACGCGTACTTTAGAGCGGTGAGTGTGGTGATCGACTGAGTCCCGGCGAGAGCTGGGCAGGCGGTCCGCCGAACCCTCTGGTTCGCCTTAGGGGGAGGTGGGGCCGTTACAAGTGGTATCAGAGCCACTTCGCGTGGTCTCTGCGCGGAGTGAGCTTGGGCCAAGTGGCGTTATGGTCCCGATTTTGTGAATATTTATGAATGTCTAAGTGCTCTTTGAGCATAAGTCATGGATCGTGAAGTGTTATAAGTATTAAACTTTTATTATGGTGCTTGAAGATAGTAGATTTGTAGGTCAGGTGGGAATCTCGATTGTAGATGAATTACTCTTGGGCCTGGCCAGCCCGAGTGGTGAACTTATCTTATTTTGGGATTCTTGTACCCGACTACTATATAGATGAGAGCCTAGGTTAGAGATCGCTTAGGCCAATTGGGATTTTGATTTGCGGAACTTTGGGTGATATTAAGATTTCATGAAGTGTGATTGGTCCTGATTAAGGTGTAGACTATGTATTCCTGTAAGTCATGGATGAACACTTTTGGCTTGTTGTTGTATACTTTTGGGTCTAGTTTGTTTTTTTGCATTTTGGATTTGACCTTGTTACTTGCATGGACTTACTTTTGCTTCCATTTGCCTGATACTGCGTGACTTGCTGGATCAAGTTGTGTTCTATATATATGCCCTTTTGAGTTGTATCTACTTTTGTACTCGTACCTACTTGCATTTACTTTACTATTTTATTTGCGTTTCGACCCTAGAGTGGTTAAACCAATGGAGAGTACACGTAGAGGACGAGGCCGAGGGCGCGGCCGTAGGCAAACCCCGATTGGAGGGGCAAATCGAGAACCAACGCCTGAACCTAACCCTGAACCTCGAGCAGATCCTAATGTTCAGGTAGCGGCCGCCATTCAACGTATGACAGATTTATTGGCCCATGTAGTGGGACATCAGGGTCAAAATCCTGTTAATCAGCCGGGCAACCCTGGTAATCATATAGAGGGTGAGGATAAAGCCCTCGAACGATTTCAGAAGTTCTCCCCACCGCAATTTCTTGGAGGACCGGACCCCGACGTGGCCGAGAGATGGTTAGAGAAAATGATTGATATATTTGCTGCATTACATTATACCGAGGAGCGGCAGGTCACATTTGCTGTCTTCCAACTGGAGTGGGCAGCCCGTTCTTGGTGGAATATCATAAGGGTGAAATGGGAAAGAGAACAAACCCCAAGGACGTGGGTGAATTTCATGAGAGAGTTCAACACGAACTATTTTCCACCTCTGATTCAGGAAAAGAAGGAAGATGAGTTCATTAGACTCCGTCAGGGAACTCAAACTGTCGCCGAATATGAAAGCCAGTTCACCAGATTGTCTAAGTTCGCTCCCGAACTAATCGTCACCGAGCAAAGGCGAATAAGGCGTTTTGTCCAAGGGCTAAACGTTGAGATTCAGAAAGACTTGGCCGTGGCCCAACTTAATACTTTTAGTGATGCAGTGGAGAAAGCT
Organism: Coffea arabica; assembly: GCF_036785885.1. Taxonomy (NCBI): domain Eukaryota; kingdom Viridiplantae; phylum Streptophyta; class Magnoliopsida; order Gentianales; family Rubiaceae; genus Coffea; species Coffea arabica. Next base: position 45,300,970 of record NC_092329.1, read on the forward strand.
CAACGAGTTGAAGGCGCGAGGTTACAAGTTAAGAATTTTCAAGCCAAGAAAAGGAGGTTTCCAGGAAGCAGTTCGGAGCATGGAGATAAAAGCACGCCTCCTAAGATTGGAAGGGGCAACGGGGAAGTACAACTGCCAGAGGTGTCGAGTGGCGCCTCACAGAAAGGCTCAGTTTCTGCTTCCCGCGGTCCTTGTGGGTACTGTGGGAAACCGCATCACACGGAGGATGTTTGCTGGAAGAAAGGAAGAAAATGTCTGCGTTGTGGGAGCGCAGATCATCAAATTGCAAATTGCCCAGGCCGCTCTCGAGAAGGAAATAGGAGTCAACAGCCACCCACGACCAACCTTGACCCGTCAAAGGGGAAAAAGAATGGACCAAAGGTGTCGGCTCAGGTGTATACCCTAGAGCAGCGTCAAGTCTCGGACCCGTATGAAGACGTGGAAGGTAAGATTCTAGTATTTCACCGATTGCCTACTAGCATGGAGTATAAGAATTACAACTTAGGAAGGAAGAAGAAATTATGGTATATTGGCCAGTGAATGGATACGGATTGGTTAGTTAAGTATGGTATATTGGAGAAGGCACTGATAAGGAATTTCGAGGACGAAATTCTTTTAAGGGGGAGAGAGTGTGAGAACCCTGAATTTTCATCTTTTCTACGCATTTCTTGATGCTTATTTTTTTCCTTTTGAAAATAAAAGAATTTGTTACCTTATACTAAGGAGGGTTTCATTTCATATATGTGAACATGTGTTTGTGTGTATTAAGTATTTGTGCATGAGTTTTGAATATATATTCATTGGATGGAACTTGGAAAAAAAAAAATTTTTTTGAAAACAAAGACAGGGGCCGAATCCGGCCGGGAATCCGGCCAGAAACTGGCCGGATAGTTGGCCGGATTGCCTTGAAATTTTGAAAAAAAAATGGTTCAGTCTCGGCCTCATATCCGGCCAGGAATCCGGCCGGATATCCGGCCAGATTCTGGCCGGATTCTGATGGGACAGCAGCTTTGACCGGCGATTTCTCTTTCTTCTTATCTTGTTTTGGTCCAAAAATATCTTCATTTCTTCCTTGCTCAGCCGTGGCTTTTGAGAGAAAAGACCAAGCAAAGCTCTTCCAATTCTAGTTTCAATTTTCTCTTTGATCTTGAGTTTTCACCATTTGATTTCTAATTCCTTCCATACAAGTGCTAGCTAGGAGGGGTTTAAGGGATTGGTGGAGTGAGTTTTGGAGTTGGAGCTCTAAGCTATCATTTCTCCTTAAGTTTCAAGGTAAACTATCTAGAAATTTCCTTGTACTTCTTATGCTTGTAAAGTAGTGGATTAGAGATGTTACATGTGTAGTCTTGTAGCTAAGTTTATGGGTTTAAGTAGAGGTATAGCAAATTTCTGTTCTATAGGTAAAATTTCTGTTTTATGATGATTAATGTTTGGGCATGATTTGGTAGTTGATAAGAGTAATTTTGAACTTGAGAATGTTAGTTTTACTTGTCTTCAAAGAATTTCAGCTTTTGTAGCAAAATTTCCAGTTTTAGGGTTTATATTTTGCTCCTTGATGTGGTTGCATTTGAAGGATATTGTGGTCTTAATTCAAGGTGTTTAATAGCTTGTTGTTTGTGGGAAAGATTGTGGTGAATTTGAGGAGTGAATTGGTATTGAGGTTTGGTTGGAAAAGTAAGGAAAAACTAAAGGAAGTGCTGTCAAATTTTCGTAAGAGTTTCTGCGCAGTCTTAGGAAACTTGCTATATCTTGATGTAGGAATATCGGAATTGAGTTCCGTTTGTTGCGTTTTAAACTAGACTCATAGGGCTATAAACCGTGTAAGTTTCAGACCCTGTTTCTATTTGTAAAATTTATGGTGATTTTTCAAATTTGACTGAAAATTGTAACCTGTTCTGTCTTGTGATGGTTAAAGCAGTACCTTGCGACCTAAATTTGACCGACTTGTGTTCTGAATCATAAGATGGTGTTTTCTGGAAAGTCATAACCCTTTGAATGTAGTTTCCAACGGTGTAAATTTTATCAATTTTGGACTTACAAAACTTGAGATACGATTTTTCTTATAGGGTTGTGCAAAACTGGAAAATCCTGTTTTCCGAGTAATGATTGTACATTTATTTTCTACTTCAACTTTGGAGTTGGTTACTTATGATAGATAGAGTATTGAGGTTGTTCATGCCTTTAAGACCGATTGTTACTCCTTTTCACTCCGAAGTCGCATTGCCTTTGCATTAATGGTTCATGTGGTTACGCACAGGACTTGTAACCGAGTTACTTGCAAATTTCTTTGATTCCAATTGTAATGTCAAGTCGTAAGTGTTTGCCTTGCTTGTTCTAGGAGGTGCCAGCGAGTAAAATCACACTTGGCAAGGAAACTTTTGAAACTATTCTTGTTTGATCTGGTGAGTGTACCACCCCTTGTATTGTTGCTATTTGAGCTATCTGTACGTGAAATCTATGACATAAATGACTGTGAATCCTGTTTAGTGTGATTGAGACGAGGGTGTACTTTATCATACTCGTACTCTTGCCTGTGTGGTATAAACTGCAATCTATTACTTGTACATGTTATGAACTTGAACCTGTTACCTGTACTTGTTATAATGTCGTTTGGATGCGTCCAACGGCTTCCTTATTAAACCTGAGCTCAACCTCATGGGGAGTTAATTAAATCGAGCCATGCAAGGGCTTGGTCGAGGAAATTGACAATCCGTGGGGGCCTGCTTTATGGAATTCTTGAGTATTGAGACTCTTGAATCCCGGTATACTCGAGTATTACCATTCCTGTTTCTATTCGGCGTTCGGGCCCGGTAAGGGGTATGAATGGTGGACGGGACTTGGCGTTAAAGCGGTGTTCTACTGGACGGGTTTTCTTATTTGAAAGTTGACGGAGGGTCATCATAGTCGGATCAAGTACTGCAACGGGAAATTGGCTCTTGAGAGCCATCTGTATCCTTTCTGTCTGGATTGTTTACTTATTTTCCTGTTGGGTACATGTATGTGATTAATTGAGCATGGAATTACTTGGTCCTTGACTGTATCTCTTTATTTTGGTACCTCATTGGGCTTATAGCTCACCCCGTTTTGTTATCCTTGTTTTCCTTACAAGAAAATCTTTTGGAAGCATGAGTTGAGCTGGTTATATATATTCTTTTGTATAGCTCCTCAATAGATGGAAACCTTGAATGTATTTTGATCAAACAACTCCCTTTTGATTTGTAACATTGTGATCATGTATATATTTAAAAGTATTTGCTTATGTAAACGTGTTACCCCTCTCCAACGTGTTCATTCGTTATGGTTGCTTGGAGTTATTGAAACTACGGAGGTTTCGGACGAGTATACTCAAGCGTGAGAAGGTAGAGAAACAAATTGTGGCAGGGACTTCCAACCTTTTAGCTTGGTGGTTTCTGTATTGTTCGTTTCCTTTGGTTTCTGTCACGCGTACTTTAGAGCGGTGAGTGTGGTGATCGACTGAGTCCCGGCGAGAGTTGGGCAGGCGGTCCGCCGAACCCTCTGGTTCGCCTTAGGGGGAGGTGGGGCCGTTACAATGGGATCTCTTCCAGATTTGGATTGCCTTGAATGTGCCTTAAAATGTATGTATATTGTAATAATTGGCAACATCTTATATACTATTTGATATCTTCTAAAATGTTTTTGATGAGCAAGTTAAATGTCATATTCTAAAAAATATCTTAATTTAAAATTAAGAAAAATTATTCAAAATGTCTCTCGTATTTCGTCAAATAAATTTTTTTGTCCTTCACTTTTAAAATGTTAATTTTATGTTTTTTACAAATTCAAATAAATAAAATTTAGTCTCAATCCAGATTTTTAACCATTTTTTATCCTGAATCTATCATATGACTCATAATGTTGTCATTTTTTAGGGGCAAAAAGATTAGTTACCCTTAGGGATGGCAATGGGGTGGGGTTGGGGCGAGGGACCTCTCCCCCATCCCCCACCCCACTGCTTACAAACTCCCCACGCCCCTGCCCCATCCCCCGTCCCCCGCTCCCCTCGTCTCCCGCTTCCCCCGCGGGTGCCTTCGCGGGACTAATAAAATTTGTTATTTAATTTTATTATGATTAAATTTTAACAAATAATCAAGTACTAAAATATCAATATATCATCAAATTATTATTCATTGTAATTTTACAATTAAAACTTATAAAAATAATCAAATAAAAATTATTTGAATACAATCCAACATGATGAAATAAATATAACTAAAATAGTCAAGTTTTCACTTTTTCCATAAATACAATCACTAATTCATTATTGTGCTTGTGCTTTTTTAAGAAAAAATGTTGTTGTATTAATCGTAATTAGGGATTTAGTATAAATGTATTAGTAAATTTAGTATAACCAATTAATAATTTGTATTAGTACACATATATAATTATTAGTATATTTAATAATATCAATTATATTATATATACTAATAGATATTATATAATACATATAACTAATAATATCATTATCATAAGTTTGTAACTAATTAAATTATATGTTATATATATAATTATATACATATATTATATATATTTTTTATGTATTTATTTTTTTAAAGTGGGTGGTGAGGCAAGGGATGGGGCGGGGGTACACTCCCCCGTCTCCCGCCCCGTTTCTAAGTGGGAGGAAAAAAATTCCCCCCGCCCCCGCCCCAACCCCCTCCCATTAGGCCCCCGCGAGGCGGGTGCCCGCAGTCACCCGCCCCCTTTGCCATCCCTAGTTACCCTTTGTAGTTAAACAAATGATCTAATCTATATTCACTTTTGCCTCTAAAAAAGGTAGAATCTAACTTGATGGGTGTCAAATCACTAAAATTAAAATTTCTTCTCTAAAAACTTAAATTTAAATATAGTGGTGAGTAGGGTTGTTTTGTCAGGGACCGGATAATTTATTTCCTTCTAAAGCAAGAATTAAATGGGGGGTTTTGAAAAATGCAAAAATAACTAATTAATTGACTAATAAAATAATTAACGGAAATAAATAGAAATTAAATCAATAATAAATATAACTCTAGCCAAAGGTGCAACTTTGTAGACACGATCCACACAACTGATCATAGATGCAAGAATAATTCAATTACTCATTAATAAATTAGTTATAGCCATCAACAAGTTCTGACAACTAACTTTTTCTTAGTTTATCAATAGCCAAGGTACGAATGTTAACTATTTTCCTAACCAAGAGACAACCCTAGGTACGAATGTAGAATTTAATTTTTTGATTGCATTAATAATTAGAAAAATCCAACCTTAACCAACAAACATGTTACGAGAGTTTGTTTAAGTTAGATTGTACGTTTTCCTAACATGGGACGAATCACTCTAGTCACCACTAATATTAACCAATCAAACAATTACGGATTTAACCGATTAATATGACAGTAGATTATTAGGTTACTTTGAATATTGGGCCCATTATATTCAAACAACGAAACAATCATAAGAAATTAAATAAAAAATCGTATGAATACCAATGAATTAAAAGAAACAAGTAAAAATCAATTCAATCTCACAAATATTTCGAACCGCATCGTCAAATTGAACTAAAAAAGGAAATTTAGCTACTCATCATTGAAAAAAATTCCAATGCAAAGGTTTGATAAGTGTTGACCTTGGTCTCTAACTTTTGATGTTTACAAAACAATGGATAATACTAATATCTCTTCAAGAAATATTTTCAGTTGTGAAGCAAATCAAATTCAAAGATCAAGTGCAATTGAAAGGGACAAAGGCTGTTGAAAGCTGTCGGATGCTTGGATCGGACGTCCGATAATCGTTGCACAACTTCGGACGCATGAAAAACTCTACCACCGGACGTCCGAAGGAAATAAGACATTCCCCCTAGCTCACTGACCTCGATCGGACGCAAGCATTGGACATCAGATAGGATCGTTCAAACTCGATGAAACCTGTCGGACGCTCAAAAAGACAATACTGGACGTCCGATAGAATTGAAGAATATTTTGTAAACTCACTGCCTGCTGTCGAACGCATACTTGGATAATACCGGACATCCAATACTCTAACGGCTAGTTGATTGTTCAGCTACTTTCTATCCGTTGGAAGTATTAATGAAACACTTTCTTGGTCTCCTATAAATAGAGCATGGTCAGAATCTTCAAATAACTTTTGCACACTGAAGATACAAAAGATCTAGAGTGATTTTAGTGAGAAAATACTCTCCAACGAAGATTTATAGTTTTAGTGGTGTGAGGTTCATTGTAAATTTTTCATTTGTGAGTGAATATTTCATAAGTGTAGCTCTGCGAAAGTTGTCCTGGGGGATAGTAAAACGTCCTAACTTGATCGAATAGAGTTCGGAGCAAGGAGGAGGTGAACTTTCCTTTGTACACAAGAGTGATTGTAATTCATCAATTTGAAGAAACTTGTTTGAATTAATCTACAAGCTCAAGAGGAGTTGGGTAGTTAATTGATTTGCAATTCTTTCCTTTTTATTTACTTATTGTTACGTTTGTGATCTTTACATTGTTTATCTCTTCTACTTCTCTCAAGTGATTTTGTTCATTTATTAATTGATTCATTGTGTGATCATTTAGAAAAGAGGGTAAATTTTATATTGAACAAAAAGCGCCCATAAGTTAATTAGGTTTTTAATCAACCTAATTCACTCCCTCTTAAGTTGTCTTCGATCCTAACAATTGGTATCAGAGCTTGGTCTCCTAGAGATTAAACTCAATGGGCTTAGGAGTAAAAATGACTACCAATAATGTTATATTTTTTTAAGGACATTCTGTTATTAGACCATCTATGTTTAATGGGTCAAATTATATGAGTTGGAAAGAAAGAATGATTATCTTTTTACAATCTATTGACATTGAATTGTGGTTTATTATTAGTGAAGGCTCATATGATGCCTCTCTTATAGATGAAAATACTCATAGATCTAAACCAAAAACAAGAAGTGAACTGACTGCTGTGGATAGAGCTCATTTCACCTTAAATGCAAAAATCATGAATGTGTTATATTGTGATTTAGACTTAAATGAATCTATTAGAGTCAAGAGTTGTAAGTCCGCTAAAAAAATTTAGAACAAACTTAGAGAAATCCATGAAGGAAGTGACTGTTATGTGAGAAAGATCATGAGAAAAGACATGAAATACATGTGGATAGTTAGACATGATACTAAGTCTAACAAGTAGAAGATATTGGTAAGATTAATGAGATTCTTGTTCATAATATTTTTTTTTGTAATTCTCTTTTGATGTTTCTGATGTTTTGAACTGAGTTTTTCTTGATATTTTTGAATATTACTGAATTTGTATGATGTCAAAAAGCGAGAGAAAAGAACAATTCTGATCTAATGATGATTTGTTTTGTTAAACTCTCTGTGATATGTTGGTATTTCTTTTGGTATCAAGTCTATGTGATATGTTGGTATGTTGGTGATTGCTGAATTCTGGTATCATTTCTCTGTTTTTGTTTGAAATATTGGATTCTCTGTTATTGTTGCTGGATTACGGTATGGGATTGATGACAAAAAGGAGGAGAAATGGATGCTATATGTAAGGAAGAGTTATTATGAGATTATAAGTTTGGATGCAATGAGTGAGGGGGAGCTTATGCTCATATACGCACTCTTTTTCCTTCTTCCATCCATTGTTTTGTCATCATCAAAAAGGGGGGGAATGTTGATCTTGGTCCCTAACTTTTGATGTTTACAAAACAATGGATAATACTAATATCTTTTCAAGAAATATTTTCAGTTGTGAAGCAAATTAGATTCAAAGATCAAGTGCAATTGAAAGGGACAAAGACTGTTGAAAGCTGTCGGACGCTTGGATCGGACGCTCGATAATCATTGCGCAACTTCGGACGCATGAAAAACTCTACCACCGAACGTCCGAAGGAAATAAAAATAATCCCCCTAGCTCACTGACCTCTATTGGACGCAGGTATCGGACGTCCGATAGGATCATTCAAACTCGACGAAACCTATCGAACGCTCACAAAGACAATACCGGACGTCCGATAGAATTGAAGAATATTTTGTAAACTCACTGTCTGCTGTCGGACACATATTTGGGTAGTACCGGATGACCGATACTCCAACAGCTAGTTGACTGTTCAGATACTTTCTATCCGTTGGAAACATTAATGAAACACTTTCTTGGTCTCCTATAAATAGAGTATGGTCAGAATCTTCAAACAACTTTTACACATTGAAGATACAAAAGATCTAGAGTGATTTTAGTGAGAAAATACTCTCCAAGGAAGATTTGTAATCTTAGTGGTGTGAAGTTCATTGTAAGCTTTTCATTTGTGAGTGAATACTTCATGAGTATAGCTCTGCGAGGGTTGTCCTGAGGGATAGTAAAACGTCCTAACTTGACCGAGTAGAGTTCGGGGCAAGGAGGAGGTGAACCTTCCTTTGTACACAAGAGTGATTGTAATTTATCAACTTGAAGAAACTTGTTTGAATTAATCTACAAGTTCAAGAGGAGTTGGGTAGTTAATTGATTTGCAATACTTTCCTTTTTATTTACTTATTGTTACGTTTGTGATTTTTACATTGTTTATCTCTTCTACTTCTCTCAAGTGATCTTGTTCATTCATTAATTGATTCATTATGTGATCACTTAGAAAAGTGGGTAAATTTTATATTGAGCAAACAGTGCCCATAAGTTAATTAGATTTTTAATCAACCTAATTCACCCCTTCTTAGGTTATTTTCGATCCTAACAATAAGTCACTAGATACATGCGGCTAAGGAAAAGACAAAAGAAGAACTGAGGCGGTCATTTCTTTTAGAAGAGAAAGAACGGAGCCTTTGTTCCTTTCCTTTCTAAAGTACTAATCAACTGCCAGCTAGTCGACCTAATTCCTCCTAAGTTTTAGCTTTTTAACTAAAATAAACCTCCTACTTGGAGAAGGAAACCCTAAAGAGATAATGTCAATTGTTTTATAATTAAAACAATCTATCTAATAAGGAGAGAAATTCTCTTAATCTTCACTTAATGTCTTGCTCGAAATCCGACTTGGATTAGGAAACTTCTACACGTACGAAAATCTCGAGCCTCTAGGATTTGACAGCAATTCTTGACCGAACCCATGTCAAACTGGTAAGAAGTTTTCTGGAAAATTGCCCCAATTAACCATGTTTTACTCATTTTTTTACAATTAACACCATTAACCAAATATAAATAGAATATATTAATTAATACAATATTTGGCTAAAATCAAGGGAAAAATAATCATAAATTTAATAACAAAAAGCAACCTATCATAACTCGAACTATACTCATTTTTTCCTAAAAATGTTAGACTTGCCCTGATCCATTTTTTTTCCTCCCAAACAAGTGAGATCTGACTTTTTTGTACCTAAAAAATGATTACATATGAGTCACATGATGATTTTAAACTTAAAAGTGGTCGACATCCTAGGTTAAGACCAAATTTTATTGACTTAAATTTATATGGGACGTAAAATTAATATTTTAAAAGTAAAAGATGAACAAATTCATTTAGAAAAAATGTGAGAGATGTTTTAAACAATTTTTCCTTAGTTTTAATGTTTAAGCTAGATGTGAACCCGTGCAAAATTGCATGGGATACTTGTTGGTTTAATTTTGCTTGGTACTATGCAAGACGAAAAAAATACTACATGATTTTCAAATAAAAAAATGGTCAAACCATATGTATCTTATACCTGCAGTTATATTAATTAAAAGAGGTTATTGAAAGAAAATCAAATTGTACCTAGAGTGTCAAACACACGAAAATTAGTTGTCCTTTGATAAATGAGTTAGTCAAGCAAATAAAAAAATATTACTTATGTTTGAGCAGATGATAGGAAAATGATTAATTACCCAATAAAACAATTTGAAGCAATAGTATCTTTAATTAAGAAATGATTCTTTATTGTGGTTCAAACGCCAATCACTAATCTCTTATTTAAAAAAGCAAAACATGATAAATCAATGCCTATAATTAAAGAAAATTATGGGAAATATATGTGTGTGTATATATATACTGAATTTCTTTGTTGCGATTACAACTATGAAATTTTCATATGTTCCAAATTCCATTAGTGAAAAAGTTCCATAGGTAGTCTAGATCACATTCTCAAAATCTTCCTCAAGGATTTCTTGGTCATGATTATGATATGAGTTCCAATGTTGAAGCAACTCACACATATGACCGCAATTCGGAGCCTCCCCCTCAATGACCCCCTCAGAAGGATGGAAATGACCCCCTCAATAGCATAAAATTTTCTTTGCTATCTATTGCTAGTGTAAAAATATTGACCCTAAAAAATAAAAATTCCTAGTTCAAATGCACTACTGATGCGTTAGAATTTGTACTCATGTTATATTAAGTATTTGGTGCTTCAATTGCTTGATTTGAATCATAATGAGGATAGAAGCTGCCTAATTTAGTGTTGTATTTGTTTGTATAGGAGAACGGCTGAATATGAAAGAAAATGAATTGAAATTGCTCGCAAAACTCAAGCTCGAGGCGGAAGATCGAACTCTAAGCAATCTTCTATTCAAAGTCCGCCGCTGGTCGCTAGAGGGGACTCTATGCTGGATATCTGCTAAAGCTTGATCATGAATTGAGTGATTCAATGACCAGTGCTAGTCTTCACATTGGTCATGGCATCGGTCTTCGTCGAATTTTCACATGTGCTCGCCTCTCTTCTACTTTAAGAAACCTATTCCTATTGTATTTGGACAAGTAGTTCAGAGGGCTATAAATAAGGGTTATTTAGAATATTTTTAGGAGTTAGAAACGTTAGGCAAACTTTAGTTCGTTCTTTTATATCTTTTTCATCAAAGATCAAGATCAGGGCACAAGAATCAAGGAGCAAACAAGATGGAAATTAGAGCGGCAAAGATTGAGAAGTTTTCTTGTCAGCTTTGAGCCTGCACGCGATCGTCACGTGACATGCATTGTATTCTCAAGTCCCGCTCAAGAATACAAGACAACATTAAACTAGACTAAACTTTAAAAGTACTAAATAATATAACTAGATAAAGTGCGGTACAAATCTCATATGAAGGATAGTCTACGAATATCCAATAAGTTCGTACATTTATTCTCTGGTCGAAACAGCAGAAACAAAAGCATATAAGCTAACAACTAGAAATAGCTAGCCTGCTAACTTCTGTTCACTTAAAAACTAATAAAAGTCATCCTCAAGTTCTTCTACGTAAATCAACTCACACTCTTCAGAATCTGCAAAGATGGTAAAAAGTGGGTTGAGCGACAAGTCGCTCAGTAGATAATATCTACCCCTCTATTAGACCATACGTTCATAACTTTACAGATACATACATATATAAATCAAATTATTTGCACATCGTTCACATCCATAATCATGAAAATAATGTTATGGGTAAAACAATTAGTAGTAACGAGTGACAAAGTAATTTCAAAGCATCTTATTGTCAACCGTACATGAAAGTCATAAAGTCATAGATCATTTCATATCAATTCATAAGTCTTTTCATATCGGCTCCTAACAAGTACATGTAATGACCGACTATTGAGTACTCAACTTAGAGATTAAACCTCTTCTAGATGGGCTAGCAATAGGTTTCATGACTACCAATTGGTCTCATTACATACATGGATCAATCGGCCGGACTCTATACCAGACTACCATGACCATTAGACAGGACTATAACCTCTACCGTCTATTCCATGACTGTTTTGACCTTTTCTTGACATATATTCATTTCCCACGTCACATACATAGTTCTTGATTTCATAAAAAATACAGCTCATTTCGTATATAATAATATATCAAGAAGTTTGAAATACGTCACATGGTCTATTTTGTATAGTAAAAATAGAACTTGCTTAAATAGTCAAATAAATCATTCAATCAAAACAATTCAGATTAACACGTAAAAATATAATCGATGACAAAAATTTCACTTTGAACTTTTGAAATCTGAAAAGGATAAGTCTCACCTACCTTTGTCTGGCTGCTGAGTGGAACTACTTTAGATCTTTTAAACTTGTGTCGTACCTATCAAATGCATAGGTTTCCTAATTAGTTGATATTTCCTACAAATACATAAATATACAAACTCTAAGCAAGTCAAAGATTCATGTTTAGACCATTATATAAACCCTAGTAGCATTTTTCCAAAGTAGACGATTTCTATTTGTGGAAAGTTTCCTAAATTGGGAAGTTTCTTTTTTTAGAAAGTTTCTTAATTTGGAAAGTTCTCCTTTTTGTAAAGTCTCCTAATTTAGAAGAAAATAATTATTCATAATCATATTTATTATCTTGACTATTGTCTTACTATACATATTTATGATTTATTATTATCCATTATTATTATCAGTGTTATCGTTAGTATCGTTATTATTGTTATTATGATTGTAAGTGTTTCGTTTAACAATCTAGGACGTATCTTACATTGTATAAATTAACCCAATAAAGCTAGAATAAGATGTGTTAGATTTCTATTTAAGTATTTTAGACTTAATTAATTAAGTATAAGCTTAAATGACTAATCTTTAACTCTGAAAATTTTCTTTCGCTTGGGTTTTGAAATTTAATTCCTTTGTAAGTCCATAAAAGATGGCCTAGTTATTTCTAAAATTTATTTATTGAATATTTACTAAACCCATACTATATTTCTAACCTGTGTATACTTGCTATTATATATATATATATATATGTTTATTTATTTATTATTATCATTGATATTGATAAAAAAAATTTCTATGGGCTTAAACTCCACTGGCGTTACCAAAGCTTTTTGTCAAGCTTTGGCAGCACCGCCATTCTTGACTTCTACTTCTTTTTTTTTCTCCTCCGACCAACCCTAGCAATTGGTTCCTTTGTCACCAGTCATGCGCTGGCGACTTTCTCCCTTCTTCTTTTTTTCATTCGTTTGGCCTAAAGGCCAATCTTTTCATGTCGCCAGCCATGTACTGTCGGCTTTTCCTTTCCCTTTTTTTTGGTTGTTGTGTTACTAAAGTTGAAGCTTCCGCAACGCACACAATAGCTGCCACTGCTCTTCCCCTCTTCCTTTCTTTTTTTATTTAACAGACTAGAGATTTCAATTCCATTATACTCCATAGCTAAAATTTAGCACTCTATCTCTATCGATCCAAATATAGATCTTCCAAAATTTCTCCTACATGCTTAAATATATCATAATGCATATATGCACGAAATTTTCAAAATAATTCATGGAATTAAATAGATTTAAGAGAAAAAGAATTTTAGCGTGCGTTCAGGACTTACAGGTCTAGGCATTTAATTGTCTGCTTGTTCGACGACGATGTCCTCTTCTTCTCCTCTACTCTTAGTTGATTCCTATTCTAGGGGAGGCAGACAAAGGAAAAATAAGAATGGTATTATTTTTTTCTCTATTGTTCTGACAAAATCCTAAACCCTAGCACTACCCACTAGTAGGTTGTTTAGATAAGAGTTTTAATTTATTATGAACTCTTATCCACCTTATCTTCTTGCTAACCCTAATTACTCCTCTACCCTATCCTACTAGTAAAATTTTTTATATTATTATTATTTTTTTACTCGTAGTAATTTTGCCCTTTTAATTAATTGAACAAAATAAACTAATAAATAATAAAAAAAATTAGCAAGGACGTGAGTTTTACATTCTACCCCCTTATAAAAAGTTTCATTCTCGAAACTTACGTATCTTGGTAAAAAAGATAGGGGTATTTATTCCACATGTCCTCCTCTAACTTCCATGTTGCCTCTCGCGGCGTATGGTTCGTCCATTGCCCTTTCACGTAGGGTATGGTCATTCTTTTTAGAACTTGGTCCTTTTAGTCCACGATTCTCAAAGGAACTTCCTCCACCGACAAGTTCTCCCTCACCTCAATGGGTTGATCTTCCAAAATATGACTCGGGTCTGATACATACTTCCTCAGTTGGAAAACATGAAAAACATTATGTATCATTGACAAAGCAGGCGGGAGAACTAATCGATACGCTAAAGGTCCAACTCTATCCAGTATTTCGTAAGGCCCTACATACCTCGGACTTAACTTGCCACTTCTTCCAAATCTCATCACTCTCTTGGTAGGAGATATTTTCAAATACACTTTTTCTCCCAATTGAAACTCTAAAGGTCTCCTCTTTGAATTCGCCTAACTCTTGTTTCGATTCTGAGCTACTTTAGTATTTCTCGAATAAACTTAATTTTTTTCAAAGTTCTTTCTAGCAAACCGGGACTAGTGATAAGCTTCTCACCTACTCCATCCCAATATAAGGGGGATTTACACTTTCGTCCATACAACATTTCAAACAGTGCCATACCTATACCGCTATAACAGCTATTATTGTACGAGAACTCCATTAGTTTTACCAACCTATCCCAACTATCTGTTAAGTCTAGAGTACAAACTCTGAGTATATCTTCCAATGTCTGTATGGTCCTTTCCGATTGTCCATCCGTTTGAGGGTGGAAGGCGGTACTTAATCTCATGTCAATCCCCATAATTTCGTGATAGGTCGACGAAAATTTAGATGTGAATTTAGGGTCTCGATCACACATTATATTTACTGGAACACCGTGAAGATATATGATTTCCTTTATATATATCTCTACCAACCTCTTCATTGTTACCTCATTCAACATAGGTAGAAAGTGGGCAGATTTGTGACAGCCCCACCTTTCCCTAAGGCGAACCGAAGGGGTTAGCGGACTGCCTGCCCAACTCTCGCCAGGACTAATGGGACAGTTTAAAGCGATCTAAAATGTTCCGGAAAGTATAAGCGCGCTTAAACAAGACAAAATCATAAAATAAAAAAAATAAAAATCGGAGTCGACCATGAATAGTACCGGCCACTTCGGAATCCGGCCACACATCACGCAAACATACATATCTTGAAATTCAACATTTACATACCAAAATGGCATATCAAATTATCCCATAAGTTTGTACATGTACAGTTGCAAATTACAATTCAACGATGGGTTGGGTCAAAATGAGTTTAGAGTTTTGCCCAAAAGGAGCTATTCAAATATATATATACATAAGCTCAACTCGACAATCCATATTCATCACCTTTCCAAAAGTATTCAATTTCCTGTAAGGAAAACAAACGGAATAGAGTGAGCTTACGCCCAGTGAGATACTATCACTCAAGCAATCAAGTTCATATAAGCATAAAGCTTTTCATTTCAAATCATCAAAAGTAAACCAAGAGCACATATTAATAGAGTTGATAAAAGGATACGGACGGCTCTCAAGAGCCCCTTTCCTCGCTTACATTCTTGATCGGACCTCATTGACCCTCCGTCAATGTTTAAGAGTAACCAACCGTAGGCTCCACTTTACTTCCATTCCTTCCACCCAACATACCCCTACCGGGCCCGAACTCCAAACAGTAGAAATTTTGGTAATACTCGAGTATACCGGAATCAAGAGTCTCACTACTACAAGATTCCATATAACAGTCCCCATGACTCGTCAATTTTCACGACCAATCTCTCGCCGGCTCGATTCAATCGACTACCAATGGGGTTGAACTCAGTAGTAACAGTAATGGCCGTTGGATACTCGTCCAAACGACACTAAATCCAGTATATCAGGTATCATTTAAATACCACAGTGAAACAGTAAACAGTCGTACATAGTACCAAAAGGGTTGAGGGCGATCAAGTACACCCTCACTTTAATCAGTTTCAATGGCACATAGGCCCTCAAGGCATCAAGTTCAAATATAACAAAGCCACATTGTAAACAAACAGGTGAGTAGTACACTCACCAGGCAAGCAAGTGAAATTTCATAAACTTTCGCCCAAAGAGCGTCTTTAATCACCGTCACGCCTTAGAATATTCAAACAAGCACAATAAAACTCGATTACAAGTCATAAACCAGTTCCGCATACTACCAAAATAGGGCTCCATCAGAATGTATAAGCACTAGAGTAAACCAGGGAAATCCGGAAATGGAATTACGCTCTAATCCAAAAAAATAGTTTTTGACATAATTTTGCAGTTTTGGCACCATTGGCACTACGATTATCGGATGGAAGTGCAAGATACACCGTTTCAAAGCTAACAAATAGGGATATAATGTTGCACAAGGTCACTTAGTCCAGTTCATAGTGCAACTAGGTCAAAATTGCAAGATACTAAACCAGAACCGCAAAAACAGGTGAACAAACCGCATTCTGGTTAACGAACTGTAATTCAGGCTACCTAAGTCCAAATCCAGTGATTCCAAAGCCATCCGAAAGCTAAGACATCAGGCTACATTTCTTCAGAAGACCTCAACAACCAAATCAGAAGTACTCCCAGCCAAATTAGCCAATTACAGAAGCAATTCTCAATTTCGGGTAAAAACAGGGTAGCAGGGGTATTTCAGTCTTTTCACAAGCTACGCTACTCCGATTGGCCTGAAATTTTGCAGGTATCTCTAAATTATCATTCCCTACAACTTTCATGTTTTAACCCAAGACTAATTCGGCCTCTAACTATGATGAACAGTGCCGGGCAGAATGAAGGAAATGAAACCCTAACTTTCCAAATTTCCTTCCAAAACAGAAATTTTCTGCAATTAACCACACTTTCCACCTTCTAGCTTCCTTCAATATCATTTCCAATCATCATACATGGCCACACACTAATAATCATATGAAAACAGAAAAATCACAAATAAATATAAAACTTCACAAAATTCAACCAAAATCAAGATATAATCCACAAAATTACCTCTTAGACTACCACAAATCATGAATTAAACATCTTTAGATGGAGGAGAGGGGTTCCTTCACTACTCACCATAGTAATACAAGAGAGAGAGCAACTAATCACCTTAGCCTTCCAAACAACTCCACTAAACACCTCACAATCACTAAGTGAAGGGGTTTTATGGAACAAATGCAAGATCAAATGGTTGATTTGTTGAATTTGAGTAAGATGGAAGCAAGAATTTGAAGAGCTTTTCCCTTTCTTTTTGCTTGAAGTGGCCGGCCAAGATGAGGAAGAAAATGGTGAATTTTTGATAATTTTTTTGATTTATTTGGTCAAATGGTAAAAGGTGAATAGTAGTCATAAAGTACAACCAATCTCTAAGTGACACTTGTCACTTCATTAAATGCATGAATATCCTTTTGTTCCCTCTCACTCTAATCCATAAGGTATTCTCTAATTATCTCTTAGCACCCGATAATTTAAATCCAGTATCCAAAACTTAACCTAGTTGGCCGAATTTTCCGAACTTTGCGCACTAGCGGGTCCCACGTCCGGTATACGCTCTTAATTTCTCAAAACCTAACCGATACTAGAAAAATCATCTAAAAACTATATTTACTAATAAAAATTATCGGAAAAATTTTCCTAATAAAGAAAATGCAGAAAACATGCCATTAAAGAGATTAAAACCTAGAAAATGAGAAAGTTACGGGTTCTCACAAGATTTGATTAGCCGATCGACTATAACCCAAATGGCATCATTATTCCTAATTGTTCGAGGCAATCCTACCACAAAATTTATTGTCACATGTTCCCATTTCCATTGGAGAATTTCTAGGGGTTGCAATAAGCCGATAGGTCTTTGATGCTCGATCTTTACTTGTTGGCATACCAGACATTTCACCACATATTCCGCTATTTCTCGTTTCATCCCATTCCACTAGTAATTTCTTTTCAACTCTTGGTACATTTTAGCCCCACCAGGGTGAATTGAGAATCTTGAACTGTGTGTCTCCTTTAGCAATTCATGCTTCAATCTTTCATCCCTTGGCACACATAATTTACCCTCCTTCCGTAAACTCTCATCATCTTTCAATTCAAACCCATCGAAGGATTCCACTCTAAGTTTTTCCTTAATCTTTGCAAACTCGTCATCAGAATGTTGGGTTTCTTTAATCCTATCTATTGAGGTAGGTGCGACCACTAAGGCAGCTAACATTTGAGCCGTGGAGTCCACTTCAAAATTCTTCATCTGATCCTTTGTCGCGGGTTCTCTTAATACCCTTGACTTCCTACTGAAGGCGTCTGCTACCTTATTTGCCTTACCCGGATGGTAACTGATGGTCAAATCATAATTCTTAATTAATTCTAACCACCTTTTTGCCTCATGTTCAATTCCTTTTGAGTAAATAGATATTTGAGACTCTTGTGATTGGTGAAAATCTCACATTGCATACCATATAAGTAATGCCTCCATATTTTCAACGTAAACACTACTGCCGCCAATTCCAAATCATGCGTTGGATAATTCTGTTCGTACGGTTTTAGTTGGTAAGAAGCATAAGTAATTACTCTCCTGCTTTGCATCAAAACGCATCCTAAACCATTTTTAGAGGCATCACTATAAATCACAAATCATTCCGTTCCCACTACAAGAAAATTGGTCTTCAGTGACAAGCCATTTTTGTCACAAAAAAATAAAAAGTCATCACTGATAACTTTTATTGACAACTTTCTAGTTGTCACAGAGTCGTCACTGAAGGCCCGTCGGTAAAAGTACATAGTGACAACAATAAAAGTCATCAGTGAGTGGGACTGTTTTGTGACAACTGGTGTCGTCAGTAATTGTTATAATTTTAGTGATGACATAGTATCTTGTCAATGATGTACAAAGCAATGTCGTCACTAAAAGTGATCCATAATTGTCATTGGTATAGACTAATTACTGACAACTTTTGTTATCACTAAACATTTTTTAATTCTATGACAACAGGTTGTTATTAATGAAAAATTCTGATTCAGTGATAACACTTTATCACCATGAAATTTGAAGATTTTCCTAGTACAATTATATCTATAAATGAAAAAAAAATGACAATGCTTGAGAATTAGCAAATGAACGCATCCATTACATTACGAAATACCAAGATATCATATCAAGCATTCAAATATCATAATGAAGTTCAACAACACCCTATAAATAGTTTGATAAGTGGTATTTGGCCTAAAATTCACATATAAGTCGAGGTAGCTTTACAAAACAAATCCAAGTCCCAAAAAAAAAAAAAGTGTTGTCATGACATTTCCTAAGTATAAGATTTTCTTTATCATCCTTGAGTCAATTAGCAACTCCTGCTACTGATCTTCGAAAAAGCTAAAATGAGCAACATATCTGCAGTGAAGTACTACAATTATTAGTAGGTCATAAGAAAAACTTGAGACAATAAAGATAACTAAAGAATTTGCAAGAAAATAAGCTAAATCAATCCTTTTAAGTATAATCTAGAAAATGACTAAATAAGAGCAAAGTAAGAGATAAGCACTTGGAACATTATAGCTCAAGAAACACTTCTTTTACTTTCACTACATTATTAAGACCACAAGAAACAGTTAATATGCTTATGCTAACCAAACAGTGATCCTTCTATGGCTTCATAGGCTCCATTTGTATGGTTCATTCTATAGATTATGTATAGCAACTTCAACTTCAAGTATTGAAAATGCATATTTTTTATCGCTAGACCAAATTTCAATGACAAATAAAATTCAACATATATAGAGATTCTTAGCGCCCATTGGTAATATTTTAATGATTTTAATAATAAAATATTTGATGCATCTAATATTTTAGTGAAACTTTGTAAAAAATGGAAAAGATGCTCCACTATAAATCGAAGCTTCTGACTATGAGGCGAACCAGTACATTCACTAACCAACCTACTTTCAATTTTCAAAAGTTCTAATAGCAAATATCACATGCTAGTAGCTTAAATAGCATAAAAGTAAGTAGTTATAAAGAAAAGTTTGCATAAGATGTGATGAAATACCAGATTATGAAATTTCTTTTCTACTAGTTAGCTTAGAGACCACTTGTAGCTTGTTTATATGCAAATGTCTCCTAGAAACAAAGTGAAAATTGTCACTTTTACAGAAACTTTGTTGACAAGACCCAACCATTTGAAACAAGTCTAACATAGATAGAAAGGAGTATATACTTACCCAAAAAACATCACAATAATTGGAAATTCCATAGCAAGGACCAATAGCATCAGCATAATAAGCTGCAAGACAATAACAAACCAATGATGTCCCTACGAAATGATACTGTGCATTATAAGCTCGAAGACAATGAATAAAATGGTAGCTGTAGTTCTTATAAGAAAATGTTTGCATATAAAACATATGTTTTCTTCTTTTCATTTTGATACTAATCTATACTTGTACCTAATAACGTTACAACTACATATTCCAAGAACACTACATAATCGTCAAAACTTACATATTCATTCAGGTAGTCCATCACCAAATATGAAAAAAATGGTAGGAAAGAACTACTTATTCAATATAAACTCTAGAATTTGGACAATGAAAATCAAGCTTGATGTATACCTTTGGTAAGGAAAATGCTGCCTCCAGCTTATACCATAATCTTGAATATCATGATTTCCTCAAAAAAAACTTAAAAACACCTGCTTGTAACATAGTTAGCTATATAAGGCAATTAAAAGTAATATCAACAGAATCAAAAGTAAAAACAACTGATTGAAAACTTAAAAAGTGTATTCCAGATTAATCACATGGTGAAAATTGGTAAACACTCCAGATAAGATAACCCAAGGTAGAATTTGGATAAATTTCCAATCAATTTCATTACTTTATGATGCACTGCTACCCACTAGAAACCTTCATTAAACAAGCAACTGGATATGATACCATGTGTGAATGTAACAAAAATCATAGAGAATGAAACCCATGCTGCATGTACCCTATTGTGTGAAATAATGTAGGTCCAAGTTTAAAAATGAAAGATTTTGATATTCTTGGGCAAGTATTTGGCTTTATAGCCAGATAATGAACATCTAACCAGACCCACAAAGAAGCTGAAAGGAGGCAAGAAGGTACGGAAGTGGGAACATATTGGGCACCTTTTTTTCTGATATCAATCACTACTTGAAACATATGCTGTTATGACAGCTCAAAGTATCCTTACACATCCATTTGATGATGTTTCTACTCTAGTGATCTAATGAAAGTGTGAAAGTGTGATCCATTCTAACATTAAGATATGTAATAATGACACTTTCAAACGTCCCAATTAGTAACTCTATTGGCAATTAGAAGCATCATTATTTTTATGAATTATGACACTTGCAAATGTCAAGAAAGAGGTGTTAACCACTGACATGAGTTAAACTAAAATGACACCCATTAAGTGTGATATTTTTACACTTGTCATGAAACTTTTTATAGTGTAACTAGAATAAGATATTATGACACTTTTAATTGTTAACTTTTGTAAATAATTTGATAGTTGTGTATGACTATTTTACATCCATTCTTCATTTTACATTTCACACTGCAGATCCCAAATTTCAATTTTCATGACTATACCATAATATAAATCCAGCTATCTCTATGTTATCAAGTCCGTACTCCTTAACTAACCATAAAACTTGAGAAAATTACGCCTCCCAATGCAAAAGATGTGCAATATATACAAATTTCCCATGCAGCTTTTGTATTATATTTGAATTATGCTCCATTTCAGCAACTAAAAGTTGTTCATAAGCAAGTCTCTAGAATCAGCATTACAGCCAGCCATGAACCTTTTATTGACTTCATTAGTTGCACATTGGGAGTTCAAATGTAACTTACCTAACTTTAAAAAAAGGCAATATAACTTTTCTCTTGCAATTTAAAGAAATCAGAACTTCACTTTCAAAACTGAAAAGCCTGCTATTAAAAAACATTAAAAAAAATAAATTATTTCATTCATGTACCAAGACTTGATCTCTATTGGATGGAGTACAGAATGGACATAAGGTCGGTGATGGTGTAGAGAATGGACTTGAGATTTTCTCTTGAAATTCCCATGACAATTTACCAAATTTCAACACAAAAAAAAAAAGAAAAGAGGGGAATTTTTTACATCAGAAAAAATTTCACTAAACCTTGCCATTTCCCATTTCCCTCTCCACCCAGCACCACTTAGCCCACTATTTTTCTCACTTGCAGCCACTCACAGCCATATCTACATCATAATTACCTATTAAATCTTTTCCACTCCTACCATTCACTACAACAAAATGGCTTTTCCTGACATGCTTATAAGGACACTTGTTGGTTTGTGTCATTATAGCACTTCAATTATGACATTTGTTATCAACTCAATAATATACACTCTATTTTTTTTTAATTTTATCTGATATAAGAATGATAATGTGCCTTTAAACTACCTATCATGACACTTGAGAAAATGTGAGATATACCAAAAAAAAAAAAAGAAAAGGCACAAAACAACATCATATATAGTGAATTGGCGGAAGATTCATTTGCTGTGAAATATTCAAAACTTTCAATTTGTCGGCCAAAACACTTAGTCAAATTTTGCTTCTTTTGATCTCTCTCACAAAAAACACACTCTCTCCGCAAACTAACTCTCGGCAAATTATCTCTCAGCCAAGTAGGGGCGTTAAGATCGGAGCTTTTTGTAGATGGCGCAAGGCGATTGCAGATGGGTAAAGAAACCTGGAAAATAATAGACCACCGAGGTACTAAAGGAGACTTTCTTCCACTTTCTTTCCTTTCACTCTTTCTGGCTCCTGTGACCAGTTAAAGTAACGAACAATCAGCCACGGGAACTGTGAAAGAGTTCCAAACTCTCCTTTCTAAGAGTATCCCGTCTTTCCTAGCATGGGGAGCGATTACAACCAGGACGAGAAAGCCACAGCCGAATCCTTGATTTGTGAGTACCGATACCCATCCTCTAGCCTAGTCTGTTTGAGATTGAAATGGATATAGTAATTGTTTATAATTTGAGTGCACTTGTTGTTTAGCTTTATTCCTCTCGGTTGTCTACATGGTTCATGTGACTATTTTGTTATGAATTTGTTGTCTATAACCTGTTCGATAAAATGTCTAGACAACCGAGAAACTGGTGAATCTTAGAAAAGTGATTACAAATAAATCTCATGTGACCAGATACTTCGTGTGAAAGAGTCTTAAAAGGATACATGTTGACAATCCAGTGAAAGAGAGAAGCCTAGTTTATTCAATTTGAATTAATCATAGTTTACACAGTTCTGAGGGGTGAAACTTTTTAGTTATTTGCATGTTATTACAAGCTCGACAATTACATCTGCCAAGAAAAATAAAAACTATGACTCCATTGAATTGTGATTAATGGTGGCTTGGTTTGCTAAAGTAGGAAAAGTATGCCTGAGTTGGACTGGGACAAGGCCGAGACTGATAATGGGGAAGGCAGAGCTGATGAGGCTGATATTGAATGACAAGGATGGTCACTTCCAAAAGCCTCCACAGAACCCTCTTGTGGACCTTTTAACGCTGGGAGTCTCAACCTTGTAAGGTGAGAAATGGGCCAAGCGTAGAAGGTTAATTACTGCTGCATTCCATCATGAGAAGCTGCCGGTAATCCCTGCTTTCTTCTAGATTACTGTGGAATTTTTCTGATTTTTTCTGTCCCACTGCAGTGTAAGTAATGCTTCGTGGAATGCTTCATATCTTATTCTGGTAGGCTTTTGGCTATTTAGTTGGTGTCTTATAGACTAATGGTCGGAAAAGCAGGGTAGACAATTCTTTTTTAGTACATTTGACCAAAAAGAATGTGAAACATAACTGAACATTCTTTAATTAAATGCATTGCAATAAAAAGAACTTTTCTGAGGTCAACAAGTTATGCTAAGGAAGAGCAAAAGTGCATTATCTTGATCAAGTTGCATGCCTAAACTGTTAATATAAGTGAGCTTCATCCCTATGTACTTATGACTTAAAGAAAGCAGGGAATGGTGCCAGAGTTTTTAGCAAGTTGCTGCAACCTGATTGATCGATGGAAGATGTTGGTTGCATCCGATGGATGGAGTGAAATTGATATCAATCCTGAACTGCAGAGCCTTTCTACCGATGTGATTTCTAGAGCAGCGTTTGGAAGCAGCTATAAAGAAGGGAAGAAGATATTTGAGCTTCAAAAAGACCACCAAGTGCTGGATACATGTTGACAAGCCAGTGAAAGAGAGAAGCCATGTTTATTCAGAAAATTTTTTTTTAAAAAACAAATGATTCAATCATTCCTTTCTTGTTCGGTTGTTTTTATTGTTCTGTAGTAAATTCCTTTCAAGTTTCTGTTTCTATTCCTAATAACTGGCAATAATCTTCTGGTGACTAGTTGGAGCTTCTGTCCTTCTTGATCGTTGAGTTGTGCCTCGTCGGGTATGAAATGCTTAGGTTCCCCCGTCTCTCTTAGCAGCTGCAGCAATCTTTACTGCACAATGCTCTGTCAATGGATTCAAGAAGTGGATTAAGACATGCGAGAGGCATACAAACTACACTGAAGATCAGCTTTGGTAAGTGGTTCCTTATGCTTTTCACACATTAATGAATTTTATTGCTAGCTATGATGATCTAATAATCCCAACAAACTTTGTGCATAGGTGGAACCAGCTGAAGATTGATGGGGTATTCGTGGTTATGACTGAAGGCTCTCATTTCATTGGAAAGTTTGGAAATTACTGCAAGTTCTTTCTACTTGTTAGTGAAGAGAATCTTTTAGTTTGTGCACATGAGGATCTTTTAGTTTGTGCACAAGAGTCTTTCAAATTTGTACTTGTTAGGGATTTGCTATGTTAGTACTTGTTACTGACTTTTAGTTCAATAAATTATATTTGAGCATTGACTTTTGTTTTTAGATTACTATGTGCATTCTATTTTTTGGGATAATTTTACAAGTCCTTTGGGTTTCTGATTGACAGAATGTATAGCAGAAAGCACTACCTACAGGTTACTTCTATATAAAAAAAAAAAAAATTCCTGGCAATTAAAAGTGTCAGCATAGAATTCGATATCCTAATGTTATACTATAGATATCCTGACACGTTTGAATGCTACGAGCCTATCCCCACATTGGAAGGGACAACACTCGTCCGAAGTGTCAGAAAAGGTAAAGTGTCAGGTTAAATTATCTATACTGACACTTTTAAATGCCATTAAAGGCCATTTTTGTTGTAGTGACTATAGCTAATTAAAACCTTCACCTTCGTCCCCAAACTCAACCTCAAACCCGTTTCCACCACCAACCCTACTGAAACCGTTTATCTTGCACAATAAAAAAATGAAGTAATGGTATTCACAACTAAAATAATTCTAGTGGAGATGATTTCGCCCATAACTCAAACAATATCCAAAAAAATTGGGCACAAATTTTTGGCGAAAAAATAATTAGGGCAAAAAAAATTGGGGAAAAATCGGGGAGAAGAAGGAGAGACATGAGATACCTTTTGTTGCAAAGAATTGGTGGAGTACTTCTTCTGTTCAACATCACAAAGATATGATCGATCTATGGAGAGAAGGAGGAGAATTGTTTTTTGTTAATAGTTTCTGTCGAGGGAGTAAAGTGAGAGAGTGGGAGACCAATGGAGAGTAAAGCGGAGAGCTTTTCTATTGGGTTACAAAATGTTTGCTTTTCAAATTTGACCCGCACCACATATTTTTCACATACTTTGTTTATTTAGTTTCAGTGAAATATCGGTTCACTGAGTTCCCCAAAATTTCAATCAAGTTTTTTAGTTGAAGTATAATTTTACTAATACATTATTAATTGCTACCTTTTAACATTTTTGTCAAAAAAATTCATAATGTGAGTCAAGTTCTTGTTAAATTAATACAAGTGGTAACTGTACTTTTGTTCAACATCAAATAGTTCAATTTTTTTGGTAATAACTTTAAAAATTTTTTTGTTGAATAACTTCAAATAATTCACACAGGTGTTAAAACTTTATATCACTTCCTGAAAATTGCAAAACTAAATTACTATATCTTACTTTTAATTTAGTCTAGTAGTACCATAGGTCTTTAGTTATGGAAAATTCTACTTTAAATAACATATGACTTATATGACCGACATAAACTAAAAAATGGTTCACCCCCTAATTTTTAGGAATTCCCATATATTTGTGTCTATTGGTTTGTATATAGTGTTTTTTAAAGTCAGTTATTTTAAATGAACTCTTTAGTTATTTTATACTGATAAGCCATGTATGTTACCGGTTAATTTTGTTTGAAGTTATCGTACTACTAATTTGCAAAACAAACCTAGGTTGCCATTAATTTTTAGTAGATTTTAAATAGAGCATATTCAATTAACAAAGCACATTTTAAATAACGCACATTCAATTAACATCCAATACAAAACTTCACTATTAATCCATTATCTTCAAATAAGAAAAAAAATGCACAATTAAACTATTACATAAAGTGTATTAGTTAATTAACTATGGAGTTTAGGATTTATCCACTTCGATAACTAGTTCAATTTGAAAACTCTTATTTATATTCATATCAAATTAACTAATAATCATTCTAAGTTAAGTAGTCACAAGTTTATTTACACTAATGAATTTTTTATTTTTTAATTATTTTTATTCTAATGAAGTTATTACATATACAAGAAAATTAAACTAATAAGGAGGCTCATAAGTATATAATACTTAAAAATCATTAGAGAACACATAATGATTACAAAAAATTAGGAGTAATAGTTGCAAAAAGCAATAAATATTTTAAACCAAACAGTGACAAGACTAGGTTGTCACTGACGGCTATACAATTTTATCAGTGCCAACAATTGCAAAGTTGTCAAAGAAAGTGCTATTAATACTGACAACTTTTAGAAAGTCGTCACTATTGCAGTTCCCGCTCTCTCCATGACTCCTGGCAGGAATCGAATTGTGACGACAATGCAAGGTTGTCACTGATGTATTGGCTCCCTTGACTCAATTGTGACAACTTGCTATATTGTAGTTAAAGGACCCCATTCTGTGATGATTTTTTTTGGTCGCTAAGAAATGTTGTCACTAATGACCAAATTTCTTGTAGTGTCCAAACGGTAGGGTAAGTACTAGGGTTGAGACTAGTTTCTCTTTTAAGTTCTGGAAACTTGTTTCACATTTATCTGTCCATTCAAATTTTGCTCTCTTTTGAATCAACCTAATAAGAGGCATAGCAATGGTGGAGAATCTTTCTGCAAATTTTCAATAATAGCTGCCCAACTCTAAGAAACTCCTCACTTCAGTTATATTAGTAGGCCATGGCCAGTCTACAATTGCCTCCGCCTTCTTTGGATCTACGGACACCTTTCGAGCTGTTATCACATGTGCTAAAAAGGCCATACTTTTCAACCAAAATTCACATTTACTAAATTTAGCGTACAATTTCTTCCTTCTTAATATCTCTAGAACCTCCCCGAGGTGGGTGGCATGAGCTTCCTCATTTGGGAAGTATATTAGAATGTCATTGATAAATACCACAACAAAACGGTTTAATTGTGCTTTGAACAGCCTATTCATTAAATCCATAAAAACTATCAGGGTATTGGTTAATCCAAATGGCATTACTAAAAATTCATAGTTCTCATATCGTGTACAAAACACACTTTTTTGAATATGATCGGATTTAATCTTCAATTGATGGTATCCAAATCTTAGATCTATCTTGGAGAATACTTTAACTCCCTTCAACTGATCAAAAAGATCATCTATCCTAGGAAGGGGATATTTGTTATTTATCGTGATTCTATTCAATTCCCTATTATCGATACATAATTTTAAACTACCATCTTTTTTTATTTACGAAGAGTACTAGTGCACTCCAAGGAGAGACACTAGGTCTAATGAACTTCTTGTTTAATAATTCCTATAATTGCTCCTTGAATTCTTTTAATCCTGCAGATGCCATTATGTAGAGGGTCTTAGATATAGGGGTCACTTCCGGAACAATATTTATTTCAAACTTTATTTCTCTATCCGGAGGTAGACCGGGAAGGTCGTCCGAAAATACGTCAGAAAAGTCTTTCACTACCGAAATCTTTTATAAAGGCGTTTCCTCCTTCTCTATATCTACAACGTAAGTCAAATATGCCTCACATCCTTTCCTTATTGCCCTATATATTTGCATAGCAGATAGGAGTGGTAACTTACGGATTCTTCTAACACCAGCATTTCTTTGATACAAGAAATCCTTCTCGTGGGGTTTCATGAATAGCACTCTCTTCTCCCTACAATCAATCTATGCAAAATGTCTAGCTAACTAATCCATTCCTAGAATGACATCAAAATCACTCATGTTTATATGTACTAGATCCACTTCTAATTTCCTATCTTCCACTTCCACATTACAATTTGGATACTTAGTATGGGATACAAGTATTCTATTTCCTGGAACAACCACTCGGTAGGGGTAGTCCATCCATTCAGGAGACATGTACAAGTACTTTGCAAACTTCTTAGCAACAAAAGAATGACTAGCTCCACAATCAAATAGCACATATGCAAGCACAGAATTGATCAGAAGGGTACCTGTGACTATGCCGCCTGACGCCTCTGCCTCAACGTCCGTCATGGCATGCACTCTTGCATCAACTTTTGGCTTCTTACCAGTGGAGTTGCTGCCCTTATCTCCTTCCATCTTTTTATTTGGACAGTTCATAGCTCTATGCCCCTGTTGCCTACACTTAAAACAAGCTCCTGTCCCAACTCGATATTCTCCCGATGCATTTTTCGACAAATTTTATATGTGAAAAAAGTTGTCCTAAGTCGGCACTCTCCCCAATACATTTTCCTGCAAATTTTGCACGTAGGGAAGGGGTTTCCTCCAGTTATTTTTGAAGGTGGCCCACGACTCTTCTTCACTAAGCGGAATCGTCCACCAGGCTTTAGTGTTCCCGACACTACAAATTTATTTCCTAATCTAAGCCTTTTGTTCCTACCCTCCTGATCAATTCTTTTGCAAGCCGTCTCAACTTTAATGCTGGCATCCAATACATCGTTAAACGTAGGGGTATAAAAGGTGTTCACTCTAATTTGAATTCTGCTCGATAATCCCCATATGAACTTATATTTCTTCAACTCGACGTCCGCCATTGTCGACGGAACAAACCTTCCTAGTGCCGTGAACTTATTTGAATACTGCACCACAGACATCCCCGGTGTTTGTTTTGAATTTTCAAATTGGTCTATTTTCTGCATCCTCACGACAGGTGAAAAAAAGTACTTCCAGAACTCCTCCCTAAATTTTGTCCAATTTACAGGTGGGGCGATAGTAGATTCCAAAGTTGTCCACCCCTTATTGGCCTCTCCTACCAAAAAGGGTTTGATGATTGGTGTTTCATCTCTTCTGACACTTGTAAGAGCGAAAAATTATCTTCTATCTAATCTAACCACTTTTCTATCAAAATTCGGGTCAGGAGTCCCATCAAAAGTGGGGACATGGACTCTTTTCATTTTTTCATAATAGGATTGAGTCCCTCCCTATCCATGATTTTGGGATTGAACAGCCTGAATCTGTGCTAACTGTAACTGGGCTTGTAACGCCTGTGCTATCCCAATTAGTGTAGTCACTAATTCTGCGGGTAGTATCACGTATGATTGGTGTCCACTTGGTCAAATCCCTTGGTAACCCATGTTTTGGTTGTTGTTTTATTGATATGATTCTTGGTTATGGTTACCATGGTCGTTCTCACCATCAATACTGCCATTGTGATTTCTGCCACGTCCAATGTTTGGGGCCATTTCCTAAATCAAGCAAATAAGTTTCACACTAAAGTGAGTATTTTATCCTTATTTATCATTATTTCTACTTTTCCTCTCTCTCTCTCTCTCTCTCTCTCTCTCTCTCTCTCTCTCTCTTTTTAACATAACTAAAATTGTCTACTTATACGTCTTATACTCACTACTTCATAAGACAAAATTTAAAGTATAGAGATTTTATTCAACGACTCAAGATGAAAAGAACAATCAACCTCGACAATTAACTTCCTACCCTATTCTAGAGATTCTAATAAGGCTAAAGTTCAAAATCTCTAATTATGTCCTACGATCGAATAGAGGAACTAATTAATGTGAACAATCACAAAAACTTAAGTACTACTATTCGTGGATACTCAATAACAATAATAAAAGAAAAAATCTCTCTTAGACCAACTCTACAACTTGTTCGTTGGGGGGTTTGCATCCTCAACTGCTCCACCTCCTACATCCTCTCTAGTGCCGCCCTGGTCGTCAACTTCATTTTCCACTTGAAGATCACCTATGGGCATGTTCTCTAGGGGTTCTTCCTCAGGATCCCCCTCTGGGCAATCGTCTAGTTCCGCGTCATTATCAAGCCACAGGTGGTTCCACCCAAGCATTGGTGGTACGAGTGGGGAGTCATCATCTCTCTAGTTCATCACATGTTGCCTTCTCTCTTCATATTTCACCACTAAAGTATGGTACTCAGCATCCTGCTCTTGAAGTAAGGAAGTCACTTCTTCAAACCTCTCGTGATATATATCAGTTAGTCCCTTCTGCATCACATTTTTTACTTTCAACTTATTGACCTCCTCCTATAGACGGAGAGCCTCCTCATGCCAGCCTTCTTTGCACTGCTTTATGTGTTCTCTCGACACTATCAATGTAGAGATCTCGTGCGTTTGGTCGGCTATTTGATCAGTCAATGCATGAACCTTCCTAACTCTGTCCGTGGCTCGCTCTAATTCCTCGAGATACACGTCCTATAAAACTTCAGCCTTTTCTTAAGACGAGTCATATCACATCCATTAACCTGAACTAGGTAGTCGCATTGCTCGTACTCCCCGTGTACCGATTCAACCATCTCCTGCAATGACAAAGAGGAACACTATCAGTAATGATTGATTTTTTTTTCTCTTCTAAGATACACCGACCTTTTCAAGCCTAATCTTCTAATTGCTACCGATCATTTCCTTAATATTTTCTATCCCATGGTGTTATTTATAACCTAGGCTCTGATACTACTAAAAATGTCATGCTTCGATCCCGCACGCGCCCGTCACGTGACATCCGTCGTATTCTCAAGTCCTATTCAAGAATACAAGGCAACATTAAGCTAGATAAACTTTAAAAGTACTAAATAATATAACTAGATAAAGTGCGGTACAAATCTCATATGAAAGATAGTTTACGAATATCCAATAAGATCGTACATTTATTCTCTGGTTGAAACAACGGAAGCAAAAGTAAATAAACTAACAACTAGAAGTAGCTAGCCTACTAACTTCTGTTCATTTAAAAACTAATAAAAGTCGTCCTTAGGGTCTCCTACGTAAATCAACTCATATTCTTCAGAATCTGCAAAAAATGGTAAAATGTGGGTTGAGTGATAAGTCACTCAGTATGTAACATCTACCCTCCGTTGGACCATGCACTCATAACTTTACAAATACATACATATATAAATCAAATTATTTGCACATCGTTCATATCCATAATCATGAAAATAATGTTATGGATAAAACAATTAGTAGTAACAAGTGACAAAGCAATTTCAAAGCATCTTATTGGCAATCATACATGAAAGTCATAGATAATTTCATATCAATTCATAAGTCTCTTCATATCAACTCATAACAAGTACATGTAATGACTGGCTATTGAGTACTTAGGTTAGAGATTATACCCCTTCTAGGTGGCTGACAAATAGGTTTCATGACTACCGATTGGTCTCATTACATATATGGGTCAATTGGCCGGATTTTATACCAGGCTATCATGACCTTGTTAATCGACCGGACTCTATACCAAGCTACCATGACCATTAGACAAAACTATAGCCCCTACCATCTATTCCATAACTGTTTTAAGCTTTTCTTGACATAAATTCATTTCACACGTCACATACATAGTTCTTGATTCCATAAAAGATACAGCTCATTTGGTATATACTAACATATCAAGAAGTTTCAAATAAGTCACATGGTCCATTTTGTATAGTCAAAATAGAACTTGTTTAAACAGTTAAGTAAATCGTTCAATCGAAATAACTCAGATTAACACGTAAAAATATAATCAATGACAAAAATTTCACTTTAAACTTTTGAAATCTCAGAAGGGTAAGTACCACCTACCTTTGTCTGGCTGCTCGAGTGGAACTATTTTAAATCTTTTAAACTTGTGTCATACTTATCAAATGCATATGTTTCCTATTTAGTTGATATTTCCTACAGATACATAAATATACAAACTCTGACCAAGTCAAAGATTCTTGTCTAGACCATTATATAAACCCTAGTAGTATTTTCCTAACGTAGACGAGTTTTATTTTTTGAAAGTTTTCTAAATTGGGAAGTTTCTATTTTTAGAAAGTTTCTTAATTTAGAAAGTTCTCCTTTTTGTTGAGTCTCCTAATTTAGAAGAAAATAATTATTCATTGTCATATTTATTATCTGGACTATTATCTTACGATACATATTTGTGATTTATTATTATAATCAGTGTTATCGTTAGTATCGTTATTATTGTTATTATGATTGTAAGTGTTTCGTTTAACAATCTAGGACGTATCTTACATTGTATAAATTAACCCAATAAAGCTAGAATAAGATGTGTTAGATTTCTATTTAAGTATTTTAGACTTAATTAATTAAGTATAAGCTTAAATGACTAATCTTTAACTCTGAAAATTTTCTTTAGGTTGGGTTTTGAAATTTAATTCCTTTGTAAGTCCATAAAAGATGGCCTAGTTATTTCTAAAATTTCTTTATTGAATATTTACTAAACCCATACTATATTTCTAACACAGGTATACTTGCCATTATATATATATATATATATATATATATATATATATATATGTTCACTTATTTATTATTATCATTGCTATTGATAAAAAAAAAATTTCTATGGGCTTAAACTCCAGTGGCATTGCCAAAGCTTTCGTCAAGCTTTGGCAGCGCCGCCATTCTTGACTTCTACTTCTTTTTTTTTTCTCCTTTCGGCCAACCTTGGCAATTGGTTCCTTTGTCGCCAACCATGCGTTGGCAACTTTCTCCCTTTTTTTTTTCATTTTCGGCCAACCTTTTCATGTCGCTAGCCATGCGCTGGCGGCATTTCCTTTCCTTTTTTTTTTAGTTGTTGCTTTGCTAAAGCTGAAGCTTCAGCAGTGGCAGCTCTTCCCCTCTTCCTTTCTTTTTTTTTTTTAACAAACTAGAGATTTCAATTCCATCATACCCTATACCTAAAATTTAGCACCCTATCTCTATTGATCCAAATATAAATCTTCTTGAATTTCTCCTACAGGCCTAAATATATTATAATGCATATATGCACGAAAATTTCAAAATAATTCATGGAATTAAATACACTTAAGAGAAAAAGAATTTTAGCATGCGTTCGGGACTTATAGGTCTAGGCGTTTAATTGTCTACTTGTTCGACGACGACATCCTCTTCTTTTCCTCTACTCTTAGTTGATTCTTACTCTAGGGGAGACAGACAAGTGAAAGATAGAAATGGTGTTATTTTTCTCTCTATTGTTCTGACAAAATCCTAAACCCTAGCACTACCCACTAGTAGGTTGTTTAGATAAGAGTTTTAGTTTATTAATAATGAACTCTTATCCCACCTCATCTCCTTACTAACCCTAATTACTCTTCTACCCTATCCTACTAATAAATTTTTTTATATTATTATTATTTTTTTACCCATAGTAATTTTGCCCTTTTAATGAATTGAGCAAAATAAACTAATAAATAATTTAAAAAATGAGTTTACATTTTTACTCTTTATCTTCAGTCTTGTATTATTTCTTTAATTCTTATTGTTATTCATGTCTATGTTGTACTAATTTAATTCCATAACTAGGGTTATGTGAAGGAGTATTGGTTAACTATTCTAGTTAAAATTTTTATTTTTATTTGATTTATCTATTTTGTCTTAATTACATGTTTATACTTGGCCATCATAGACATATTTCTAGGATTTGTATGAACTGAGAAGGGATATACAATCGAGCACTAAATAGATAAACACACTTCCTAAATACGAGAGTAATTTGGTGTTTGTATGATGTAAATAAAATCACTTAAGATCCTAAATGGCTCAAATAAATACTTGTGATTTTGAGAGAAACGCGAGATTTAATTGAGTATAATTTAGATGTATTGAAAGATAATCTAAAGTACTTTTATGTGATATGTTCTTGGCATGTTAAGAAAATATCTGGATAATTAATTTAAGCTCTCGAACAAAATCTGACAAATCCTAGTTACTTGCCAATTGTTTCTCCAATATATTTTCTTTGACTTGATTGTTTAATTTAATTCTTAGATAGTGAATAATAAATTCCTTGAACTTCACTTTTATCACTTTCTTTACTAATTAAAGTAGAAAAAATTAACTCTTCCTTGTGGGTTCGATCCCTGAAATTCTCCAAGTAATTTAATTACCATGGTTGGCTCTATACACTTGCAGAAATCGTCATCAAGTTTTTGGCATCATTGCTAAGGATGGTAACTTCACTTTTATCACTTTCTTTAATAATTAAGGTAGGAAAAATTAACTCTTTCTTGTAGGTTCGAGCCCTGAAATTCTCCAAGCAATTTAATTACTATGGTTGGCTCTATACACTTGCAGAAATTGACATCAGTTTTTGGCATCATTGCTAAGGATGGTAAGGTGGTAAAATACAAAGCATTCATTCCTACTAAATTTTTGAAGTTGAGGCATAGTTTGCTTTTTTACCTACTAAATCATAATATTGTGTCTGCTTCTAGTAGTAAGAATGTGATGTTGGGTATTTGATTACTATCTCATGGATAAAATGGAGTTTGGGTTAGGAGACATTGTCGGTGTTCCATTGGCTGCTATCATTCTTAGGACTATGACCAACGCCACTTGTTACAACTAAAAGGACATGATTTTGCCTTATTCTCGTCTCTTGACTTTACTGTTTTAGCACTTTGGTGTAGATTTTCAGGATGAGCATAAGCTCAATTTTCAATAGCCCAAATCTATGAATGCCTTTACCAGTATGCGCATTGCTTGCTCATTGGATGCTGATATTGAGGATGATGATCAGGAGGCCAAGTTTGAGCAATAGGGGTCACAACATAGAGCTAGGGAGGGCACATCTCAGTAGTCCTAGGAGCCTTCCATTCGTGATCTATTGCATACTGTTTTAGCTGAGGTTTGTGGGACATGAGAGTCTATGAAGATGTTAGAGAGGGAAGTGATGAGTCTAGAGAGATGCATGATGGGCATTGAGGAGGAGTTGGGTGTATGGCATCCATATCGGCAGGATCTACTTTGACTTGTTCTTTTTACTTTATGTCATTTAGCTTGTGTTCCTATTTTTGGGATTGGTGGTGGCATTTACTGTTTAGACATTTGCAATTTTATTTCTTTCAAGTGAGGATTATTTGGTGATGTCTTAAGTCCTATTTTATTTCTTTCTTGGTCACAATAAAATAAGGGGTTGGCTACCCTTCCCGAGCGTCGGGATTTGCCGATAATATATATATATATATTAATTTTTCAAATCTTTAGGTATGAAAACTAGAAAAAAAATTTGAGAATTAAGAAAGTAATATTAATGTATTGAAAGAATTTCTTATACTTATCAAAATTTTAGAGAGCATTATTATTTATAGATGTTGTTACATAAGGTCAAAAATTGTTAAGTCATTTAAAAATATCAAAATTATTGATGAAATATTATATTCACCTTTTAAATCTACAAATGTCACTCAATTTGTTAGATATAATAATGATTGATATGTAGTATTGTTAGAAGCATCAATTTAAGGATCACTGTTGAAACTACAAAATATATTTTGTATTTTGCTAATGATGTCATAAATCACAAATTCTCTAAACTTATGGAATCATTATTAGATGGTATTACCTGATAATTTGAATTACATATTTAAAAGAGGATCTATAAATACTACTTTATATCTTACAGTAGATGAAATAAAGAATCAAGATCTTCAAAAAAATTGAGAAATTATTAATCAAGTATGATAAGCCACTCAAGAATTTTTTTCTGATGCTACAACCATTAAATGCAGCTAGTCGTCTCAATATGAATAGGTTTATCTGTGAATAACTTAAATTTTATAGTGCTATAGAAAGAAATTATTTGACGATCTATAGTCTGATTTAAATAACGACCAAATGTATACTTATAATAAAATAATTTAAACATATGACAAGAAAATTAGATATAATCATTTCATAAATGGTAGTAGTAGACATATTTGTAGAGAACATTGATTGTTAAATTTAGATCACAAAATAGAATTGTTCTTTCAGTTGCATCATCTAGGAAAACTTCTACTACCGCCAAGAGATGACATTCAAAATTTAAAATTTTAATTAATATAGATGAGCAATCAGATTGTGTTATCAATAAGCAATCTGATATAGTATAATTAATCAATTAAACAACACTGATAATGTAGAATAAAGTTTTAATGCTACATCATTATATATTTAAAGCAGTTGATTGTTCTTTCAAAAACATTTTAACAGTTTTGTCAAGGAATTCAATTAATAAAGCCTTTGGAAAAAAACTATTTGTCAT
Source organism: Coffea arabica (assembly GCF_036785885.1). Lineage (NCBI taxonomy): Eukaryota > Viridiplantae > Streptophyta > Magnoliopsida > Gentianales > Rubiaceae > Coffea > Coffea arabica. The sequence goes on from NC_092329.1 coordinate 45,337,249, forward strand.
AGAGATTTTAGAAGAATATTGTTAGTTGTAATAAAAGATAGGCGTACATGTTTTGTAATCATTTTCTTGCACAAAATATTATAATAGAATGAATGCATAATGTTGCATTTGAGAATTGATATGTATGCATTGATAAGACAATGTTTTACCTGAATGCATAACTATTTGGTCAATTTTACTTAATGAATTTTAAAGACTGATGATGGGAAAACTCTAGAAAAATCTTATACAGAACAATCTTAAGATATGTTGAAAAGACATGATGCATTTAAGAGTTATCTTTGATGTATTCTGACGAGAAAGGTTGTTTGCCAATCTCCAAAAATGCATATTTTACACTAACTACCTTGTGTTCTCAGAATATGTTGTAAAGTAGGGAATACAAGTTGATAAGATTAAGGTTAAAGCCATACAAGAATGGCCTACACCTAACTCCGTAGATGTAATTCGAAACTTTTATGGGTTGGCTAGTTTTTATAAATGCTCTGTCAAGAACTTTTACACCATTGTTGCACCATTGACAGCAATTCTTTAGAAGAATGAGAGATTCCAATGGGGTGAATAACAAAATGAGGCATTTCAATTAATTAAGCACAAATTTACATATGCATAACTTCATATTTTAGTTAATTTTGATCTAATTTTTGAAATTGAATGTGATGTCTCAGGTGTGGGAATTGGCATAGTGTTGATGCAAGGAGGTAAGCCAATCACATATTTTAGTGAGAAATTATATGGTATTGCCTTAAATTATTCGACATATTATAAAGAAATGTATGCTTTGATTTATGCGCTTGAGACATAACAACATTACTTGCGAGTTAAGGAATTTGTGATCAACACTAACCATGAGTTGTTCAAGTATTTGAAAGCTCAACATAAACTTAATAAGCAACACGCACGATAGATAGCCTTTGTAAAGACATTTTCATATGTCATCAAATATAAGTCGGGTAAGAACAATATAGTATCTGATGTTTTTTTCTCATGGGTATTCTTTACATACATTTTTAGATGTTAGACTACTTGATATTGAGTTTATTAAAGAATTATATGCTAATGATCCTGATTTTGATGAAATGTATGAATCATGTAGTAGACCTGCTCAAGTAGGTTTTATTTGCATGATGAATTTTTATTTTACCTTGAAAAGTTATACATTCCATGTGGTTCAATACGTGACTTATTGATTAAAAAGTCAATCGAGGTGGATTAATGGGATATTTCGGTGTTGTCAAGACTTTATTTATTTTGCAGAAATGTTTCCATTGGCCATATATGAGGAAAGATATGGAATGCCTAGTGAAGCGTTGTGGAGTGTGTCATCGAATTAAATTTAAGATTAATGCCTATGATTTGTATACTCCTTTGCTTATATCGAATCATCAGATTAATCTTTGTATAGATTTTGTGTTTGGTTTACCACGTTCTAGGTGAGAGCATGATTCAATTTTTATTATTGTTGATTAGTTTTAAAAAATGGCACATTTCAAACCATGTCATATTTTTAACTTGTTCTTTAAAAAGATTATTAGGTTGCATGGTATGCCTAGAATTATTGTGTCGGCTTGTGATGTTAAGTTCTTAAACTACTTTTGAAAGTTTTTGTGGGGGAAATTGGGTATTAAATTGCTATTCTCTATTACTAGTCATCCCCAAACAGATAGTCAAACTGAAGTAGTGAATATACTTTATCTATTTTATTGTGTGCAACCATTAAAAATAATCTTTAAATCTGGAAAGAATGTTTGCCACATGTAGAGTTTATTTATAATAGGATTGTGCACAGTGCTACACAATATTTTCGATTTGAAGTTATAAATGGTTTTAATCCTTTCACTCCCTTTAAAGTTGTATATCGTTTTAATCCTCTGACTCTCTTTGAAGTTGTGTATCGTGTTAATTCTTTGACTCCCTTAGATTTATTGCCTTTGCCTATGACTATGCACATGATAAGAAAAAAGTAGATTTTGTTCATAATTTTCATGAAAAGGTGCATGCTAACATTGAGAAGCGGACCTCTCAATATGTTCAACAAGCTAACAAGGGTCGTCGTAACATGATCTTTGAACTTGGTGATTCAATTTGGATTCATCTACACAAGAAACGATTTTCAACACAAAAGCATAATAAGTTCTCTCTAAGAGGGATTTTAATATTTAGTAGAAAAAAGCTACCAAACTTCCGCTCCGAATTCTTCGGATCTCCAGAAACATCGTCTTTGTTAGGGCGAACTCCTTGCATGGCGGCCGTTGCGCCGCCAGCAATGCTTCCGGATGGGGGTCCTGCACCGCCATCCTTCGCCGCAGTGGTGTCGCACGGTCGGCCGGATGCGGCACCTGCGGCGCTGGGGGAAGTGTTGACATACAGAGGGGAGTCGGCTTTACGGCTGTCGAGACAAGATATCACAAAGCTCTCAGAGCCTTTCCAGAATGCCCTGGTGGGGCGGTTCTCTTTTGCCTGTCCACCTATGGAGATCATTCGCAAGTTCTTCACAGCCTTGGGCCTCAAAGGTGAGTGCTCCGTTGGTTTGTTGGACCAAAAACACGTGCTGATACGCCCTTCCTTGGAGGAGGACTACACCAGAATCTTCGCGCATCGGATCTGGTATGTACGAAGCTCTCCAATGTCCATCTCCAAATGGACTCTAGACTTCAAGGCGGATCAAGAGCTGGCGGTGGCCCCGGTGTGGGTGGCATTCCCTGACTTACCCATTCCATTCTTCCAGAAGGCCCAACTGATGAAGCTCGCTGCAACTCTGGGTCGCCCGCTGAGGGTGGATGCAGCGACCTGTGAACTTCGCCGCCCTTCGACGGCGAGAGTGCTGGTAGAGATCAACGTGTCTGCAACTCCGGTGAAAAGGGTGTGGATTGGGGACGACAATTTTGGCTTCTGGCAACCAATGGAGATGGAACGGATGCCAGATTACTGCGCGTATTGCTCCATGTTTGGGCATGCTATTGCGGCTTGTTGCCAGAAAAATCCAGCGCTGAAAATGGGGCACAGGCCTTCGACACAGACCGAAAAACAGAGACCTCTGCAGAGGTATACGCCGAAGAAGGCTCGGGAACGGGACAACGTCCAGGAGACCCATGACCCCGTTCCACTTCTGCCAGTGGAGGGAGTCGGCTCTGGCGTCATGGACGCCGAGGGAACTGGTGTCATGGACGCAGGGATGCCGCACTGTCCGGTGGCTGCCCCAGGCCCCGCGCCGCTGCCGCTGCTATCAGAGGGGGCTGCTGATGTGTCTGGCGGCAGGAGAGAACCACAGACAGAAGGTGCGCCACTGACGTAACCTCCCCAGTCGTTGCATGGGGAGCGTGAGGAGGGAGCCGACAAGGCGATACTGTTGGGTATGTCCCAACGGCCACTGCTGGTGGCTGCGTCCTTGGTGCAGCAACCGCAACAGCCCATGTTACAGCTTCTGGATGGGTCGAACGCTGGGGAGAACATGGGTCTTGGGGGTCGTCTAGAGATTACACTTCCCCGCTTGGAGGCGCCTCCGGAGATGCCGTTTGCGGCCTCGGGGTTGAGCGTGACTCGGGAGGGGGGGAGGCAGAATCGTTTCGCAGCACTGCAAACCCTGGAGGGGGACGAGTCGGATGGCACCTGGTCTGAGTCACCTAGGACTTCCCCACGTCTGTTACGCAAGCGAGACTTGCCGCGGCGCCTGTCGGCGGATAACCTGGAGGAGATGGTCATCACGAGGCAGGAGCTGGTGGACGCCCATGTAGAGATGAGTCGGAGGTGGGCTTCTTTCTTGGCAGCGGATGGAGGGGCACACGGGAAGAGTGGAGGGGAGGCGGATTCCGCAAGTGAGTCACATAACAATGGCGCGAGGCGACGGGGCCGACCTCGTAAGGGCGGCAGGAGGAAACAGGTACGGTCAGTAGCTCAGAACTCTTATTCCCTCCGTTCTTATGTTAAGCCCGCTTAATATGTTGTGTTGGAATATTCAGGGAGCCTCCCGAACGGATTCTATCCGGTATGTGGGAAAAGTTTGCCGGGATAATTCAGTTCGTTTACTGGTGTTATTAGAACCAATGTCAGAAGTAGGGCAAATGGAAGTCGTTCGCCGCAGACTCAATTTTGATAATGCGGCTAGTCTTATTGATCGGAAAATTTGGCTTTTTTGGGATTCGAGATTCAGCCTTACATATATAGAACATGCAGAGCAATTGGTGCACGTAACGGCCTTCTTTGGCTCGGGTGTGTCAATCGGTATCTCCGTAGTTTATGCCAATGCACCAAGGTGGCCAGACGGCCACTCTGGGAGGCGTTAGAGGGCATCGGCGAATCAATGACACACCCATGGATGGCAGTGGGAGACTTTAATGTCATTGCCTTGGCAGACGAGCAAGCCGGGGGGTCCCCCCCAACCTGCGAAACATGGACGAATTCAATAGTTCGATGTTTAGATGTGGACTATCTGCGATGGACCTTGACGGTTCTCAGTTCACGTGGACAAATGGCACAGTATGGCAGAGATTGGACCGTGCTCTGGTCAACGACAAATGGGGAATGGCGTACCCGCTTTCAAGGGTGTCGCATCTTGCAAGGGGGCGTTCGGACCATGCCCCATTGCTGGTAAAATGCGCCCCGGGGACAGGCTCTTCGCATTCCTTCCGGTATCTGAATGTCTGGGCTCGCCATCCTGGTTTTCTTACAGTGGTGAAGGAGGTTTGGGAAACGGCGACATCAGGGGTTGGGATGGCCCGTTTCTCCAGGAAACTGGTCCAGGTGAAGAAAGCATTGCGAGTCTGGAGTCGGGTCACGTTCGGTGACATCTCTAACGCGGTAAAGGTGGCTGAGGGCGCCTACAAGGCATGTGAGGAGGAGTATGATCGGGTTCGGAATGACTCCGCTAGGACCCGTCTCAGTGCGGCTCAGGTAGAGTACAATAGGGAGTTGGCCACCGAATGCGAGTTCTAGAGGCAGAAGGCGGCGGTGAAGTGGCTGAGGGATGGGGATGCTAATACGTCCTTTTTTCACTCGGTGGTTCGACAACGCCGGAGCATGAATTTCATAGCTAGGATTAAAGACGCGGATGGTCAGTGGCACGATGATGCACAGCACATTAAGGACTCGGCAACGGATTTCTATGCCAAATTGTTCGCGTCAGAGGCGACAATTCGGGGTGGTTTTCCAGATCCTGCATTTGCGCTTCCGTCGGTAGATGGCTCGCACAATGCCAGGATTCAAGGTATTCCTTCAGAGGAGGAAGTCCGGCAGGTGGTCTTCTCGATGGAGGTAAACAGTGCTCCTGGCCCGGATGGCTTTGGAGCAGGTTTCTACCAGAAGTGTTGGGAGATCATTAAGGACGACCTGGTGGGGGCGATTCAGGAGTTTTTTCAAGGGGTGGGGCAACCGAGGGGTTGGTCGAACTCGCTAATTGTCCTAATTGCCAAAGTGGAGGGTGCATGCCAATGGCGGGATTTTAGGCCTATTAGCTTATGCAATGTAAGCTCCAAACTCATTTCCAAGATCCTGGCTGCAAGAATCAATGCAATCCTCCCAGATATCATATCTCCGTGGCAGACGGGGTTCGTCCCAGGGCGGGATATCACCGACAATGTCTTGCTAGCTCAGGAGCTGGCACAGGACTTGGATAGACGCCTGAAGGAGCCGAATCTGATACTTAAGCTGGACATGGAGAAAGCTTATGATCAGGTAGAGTGGCCATTCCTGCTTTACATGCTTCGGCAGTTCGGGTTCAATGAGCAGGTGGTTGATTTGTGCTTCAGGACATTTTCGAATTCCTGGTTCTCAGTGCTTATAAATGGCGAACCTACTGGGTACTTTAAATCTTCACGGGGTGTACGACAGGGGGATCCGCTGTCTCCAGCGCTATTTCTTCTTGTTGCTGAATTCCTGGGACGGGGGTTGCATGATTTGTTCCTGGCTTGCGAGTCCAGATTCTATGTCTCAGCTGGGTCCCGGGTTCCCTATTTGGCATTTGCGGATGACACCATGATATTCACGCGGTGTTCGAGGGATGCGTTAAGTGCGATTAAGCTCTTCTTGGAGTTATACCAATCGTGGTCGGGGCAGAAGGTAAATGCCGATAAGAGCTCGTTCTCCCCATCCTCTGGTATATCGCCGGAGCAAAGTCAATTGGTGCAGTCCATCCTCGGGTTCCAAGAGCAGCGGCTTCCTATCAGGTACCTAGGGGTCCCGCTAACAAAGGGGAGGGTGAGTTGCGTGATGTTTGATGGGTTGCTAGCAAAACTGCGTCAAAGGTTGTTCCACTGGAGCTCCAGGTTGTTGACCATGGGGGGTAAGATTGTTCTAATCCGTCATGTTCTTACCTCGATTCCGCTCCATCTGCTACAGGCGCTGCAGCCCCCTAAAGCGGTTTTAGTGGCTCTGGGCAGAATTTGCAACGGTTTTCTGTGGGACCACTCCATCATGAAAAAAAGGGTGCATTGGGCAGCTTGGAAAAAAATGTGTTTCCCGATAGAAGAAGGAGGGCTGGGAGTGCGGGCGTTCGGGGACGTTGTTCAGGCTTTTTCCTGCAAACTTTGGTGGAAGTTAAGGAGAAAGGACTCGGCGTGGGCAGAGTTTATGCACTGAAAGTACATAAAAGGTGTTCATCCAGCGCTTGTGAGGGTTGATCGGCCCCCCGCGTCTTGGCGGTGGCTGTTAGAGGTTAGAGACTTTGCGGAAGGGAGGATTCGCTGGTGTCTGGGAGAAGGTCTGATTGATTTTTGGTGGGATCGCTGGTGTACCGAGCTACCGCTGGCGCAGCTCCTGGATAAGCCCTAGGCGCCAGTTGTATTAGTCGAGGAGCTTTTCTTGCAGAACGGCTGGGACGTTGCTCGGCTCCGGAGCTGGCTGCCTGACTGTTATGTATCACGGATTCTCCAACTTCAAATTTATCCGTCCCTCAAGGATCAAATGATCTGGGAGGGATCTCCTTCCGGCAACTTTTCGGTTTCGACGGAGCTGGAGGGTCCCCGACAAAAACAGAATGTGTCTTTGGTAAGTCAATTCATCTGGAGCCCAGCGCTGCCGACTAAGATTTCTTTCTTTGCGTGGCGCCTAGTTAGGAGGTGGGTTCCCCTGGACGTCCAACTCCAGCGGAAGGGGGTCCATCTCGGGTCTATGTGCTCTTGCTGCGGAGGGGCGCGAGAAACAGTGGAGCATTTGTTCGTGACTGGGCCAGTGGCCGTGAGCGTCTGGGGGCATTTTGGACAGCAGTTTGGCATCTCGTGGAGGGGGGCTCCTGGTGTCTCCTCCTTGCTGGTAGGATGGTTCCTTTCACATCGGATGGTCAAGGCGAATCATATACGGGTTCTGGTCCCGATGGCCGCCCTATGGTTCATATGGCGTTCTAGGAATCAGGCAAGGTTTGAGGGTTCAAGGATGCGAGCGGACCATATTATTTGGGAGGTTGGGAATCTCATGGAATTTTTGGGGGAGGCGCAGAAGCTAGGGCGCTCTTTTCAGGGTGACGAGGATTGTATCTGGGCACGGGGAAGGAGAAGAGTGGGGGTGTGCCGCCAGTCAATGCTGGTTGCTTGGTCCCGGCCACCAGCGCAGGGACTAAAACTGAACACGGATGCGAGTGTCACATCGTTGGGGGCGTTTGGAGGCGGGGTCGCCCGGTCCAGTGAGGGGAGAGTGATATTTGCCTTTTACAAGGAGTTTGGGGACGTTAGCGTGCTTCATGCTGCGGCACTAGCGCTGTTGTCCGGACTGGTATACTGCCTGGATCGGGCAATATCAGGTGTAAGGGCAGAATCCGACTCTGCAGCTCTCGTTCGCATGCTAGCCTCGGGTGCGCCAGCTAGTTGGCCGCTTTGTAACGTCCTCCGGAAGATCCGTTTTCTGCTTCAGGAGCTCGGAGGGTCACTAGGGCATGTTATCGGCAAGCAAACATGGTTGCAGATGCACTCGCTTCGGCGCAGTTGACTTGTGATTCGGTTTTCAATGGCGAAGGGGAACTTCCACGTCGGGTTAAAGCGCTTTTAAGACTAGATAGGCTAGCAATTCCACATGTTAGGCATTAGCTTCCTCGTGTAAACCTGTTTTCTGGTTTTGGAATAAAATTTTAACTTAAAAAAAAAAAAAAAGTTCTCTCTAAGAGGAGATGAACTCTTTCAAGTGTTCGAGAGGATCAATAACAATGCTTACAAGTTAGATCTTCCAAGTTAGTATAATGTTAGTGGTACGTTTAATGTTGCTTATTTAACTCCTTTTCTTGTAGATGATGAACATGATTTGAGGATAAATCCTTCACAAGAGGATAGGAATAATGCAGGAGATCATGATGAGGAGGTTGTTCAAGTTTGAAGTACTGATTCGATGAAAGTTCCAATGAATCCTATTACGCATGCAAGAGCTAAGAAGCTTAAGGAGTCGCTTCAAGTCTTGATTCGTGCTATTCAAAATCAAATTGGACCATACAAACACATAGAAGGCATTGGACCTGATTGAAATGAGCTTTGCGCACGTTGATTTCGATAGAGAAAATGCAACTTCGATGGATCTGCGCCTAAATTTGTTCGCGGATCCAATCGTGGATCCACTTCCTATGCGTGACTAAAGTTGTTCATTTTTTGTTATGTTTTCTACCTTGACTCAACATGAGAATTTGGTCGGGAATTCATGCAAGGATTCTGATCCGATCAATTTTAGGCATTTTTCTTATTTTCACATAATTTATTGACTTTTTGCTTAATTATTGATTATTAGGAATAAATGGCTAGTTATATTAGATATTCATGCCATTAGAATAGTCATTTAATCGCAATAAAAGACGTAATCTATGTTTGGTTCGGGCTTGGACTAGCTTTCGGACTTTGACTTTAAATAGTCTTATTTTTCCATTATAATAGATGGTAGATGAAATTTCTAGTAATAAACACATGAGTGTTGTCTCTTTGGCTTCTTCATGAACTTTCTTTGAGCATTTTAGAGTTGTTCTAAGTGTTCAACTGACTTATCAATCTAGAAATGCACTAGATTGTGACATCATTCTACCAACTTGATTGTGCTCGAGCCATCCTTGTGTGAATTGAGTTTCCGCTATCAAATCTTGATACAATATTCTAGATCATGTGGCTTGTCGTGTGCGGGTTGCATCTACAACATGGCATAGGTCGTATCAATTTGTGTAAGAAAAAATTTACTAGATTCAAAATATTGAATTAATGCATAGGATGAAAGGTTTAGAATTGTACCTCATAGTTATCAACTATAATTTAGTAGAGATAGTACAATTATTTAATGTTACAATTGATGCAGAAGAAATTTTGCATTGTATTCTAAAGAATAAGATTCAAGGACTTACAATGTTACATGAATAGAGATCTCTAATTAATAGGTAATTTACATTTTATTTATTTTTAATCTAACTTCGGCTATAACACATTCAACTATGTTTATGAATTATTTTATTGTAAATATTATTAGCTTGGTGGTATCTCTTAGTTATCAAGATGGACAAGATGATATCATATAAAAATTTGAAATTATAATAATGCACACAAAGTAAGTCTTGATATTTGTTTCTATCTTTTAATTAACAAACTCAAACAATTTTATCTCCTTATCACTTTTTTTAAAAAAAGTTTCATACGAAACAGGCACTGCTATATTCATGCTAATTATTAGCAAAAAAAACCCTTGGTTCTTGTTGTTTTTGAAGCTCTATTGTGGTGAGTTGTGGTGAAGATAGTTGGATCCTTATGTGGTGACTCAAGTCTTTCTTTTGAGTGTGATAAAAATTGCGCATGAAACAAAGTACTTTTAAGTTTTTTTTTTGCCAAAATTGATAACATTTGCATTAATAGCTATAGTTTGTAGCAACTAGAGCAACTGCTCTTTTACATCTGCTTGAGCTGCCGCTAGCAGCCAAGCTGGAAAGTTTCCTTCCCATTCAATCTCATGTAAACAATTAACAGCGAACCTGAACTATGACTGATACCGTTTTTTTCTCTTTTGGTGAAAGAGAAACAACATTTATCAAAGCATCTTTTTAGTTTCCTTATATCATTTAGTACCGTTGAAGTCAAGATGTCACTAGCAGAGTTGTCTACCATCTTATCTATTATCATCTTGCAGTCTGACTCAAACTCCACTTTCTTCCATGCCCTTCTTTTTGCCTATATCATTGCTTCCCTGAATGCTAGTGCTTCCTCTAGTCTCGCCTCACTGCAACTACTTCTTGGAGTTGCCCATGTAATTAGCACCTTCCCTTTATTGTCTCTCGCTACTACTCCCCATCCTGCTTTGTTCATCGTCTGGTTCAAAGCATTGTTTGTGTTTATTTTGATCCAGCCTTTTTGTGAAGAAACCCACTTGAGATCCTGATCTCCTGCTGCCACGTCTTGTTCTTTGTTGACCCTATCTTCCTCTTGCACTTTTTTGAATTCTAACCATTCTTCTACTGCTTTGTTTACCACTTGTACAGGGTTTAATTCTTGATTCTTATATGTTACTCCATTTCTTGCCTTCCAAATTTGCCACATTAGGTTCACAATTAGAGTAATATGGTCCTCCCCTTCTTCTCTTTCTCTAGCTTCCATCAACCCTTCCCACCACAGCCATATATTTCCACTGAATTGTTGCAGCCCATCCCATTGCACTGGTGCAAGTTTCCAAGCCAATTGTGCTTTCTTGCACAGGAGCAGCATGTGTTCTATTGTTTCTATGTATTCTCCACCATATTTGCACATGTGATCTCCTTTCCCACATCATTGTTTTACAATTGCATTTATTGGAAGAATACCTTGCAGACATTTCTAGAGAAACACCTTTAGTTTTCCTTTCATATTTAGATTCCAGATGGATTTCCAGCATTCTAAATTAGCTATATTTCATTGGCTTGTCTCCTCCTGATTGCTTTTCCTTTTTATACACCTTCACATTGCTTTGGCCAATTTGTAGCCTGATTTCACTATATATTCTCCTGTAACTGATTTTTCCCAATATAGTCTATCTTTCTTCTGAAGTTCACTTATTGGAATGTTCCTGATCTAACCCTGTCCTCCTCCTCAAATGTTCCTCGTAACATTTCTTCATCCCATTTCCCATCCTTGATCAGTTCACATACTCTGACTACCTGATTTTCTTCTTCCTTCCTTGTTTGTATCTTCCCATTCTCAGTTCCAGGGATCCATTTATCATTCCAAACATCAATTGTTCTTCCATCCCCAACTCTTTTCCTTACCCTAGCTTCCAGTAATTGCCTTGACCTTAGAATACTCTTCCAATACCAGGAATACCCCCAATTACTCTTCATTTTCCAAATTTGCTCCCCTTTAAAATATCTTGCTCTTAATATTCTGCTCATCATTAAATTTGGTCTTGTAATGACTCTCCACAACTGCTTTGCTAACAATGCCTGATTAAATTCCATCAAATCTCTGAAACCTATTCCCCCCTGTTTTTGGTTCTAAGAATTTATCCCAATTCATCCAGTGGATCCTCTTACTTTCACCCTCCTAACCCCACCGGAAATTAGCCATGTCCCTATTGATCCATATATTGAATGGACAAAGTTTGAAACCATATATTGAATGCGAATTTAACCAGTACAATCGAGCATTTGATCTCTGGGATCCACCATGAGGAAATCCTGAAAACAAAAAGTCAAGCTAATGACTATAATTTAGAATTACTTCTAACCTTTCTTTTTGTTTTGTTGACACTTAAAGAGATCAAGTTTTTCTTGAAAGTCTTGAAATCTTTGGGTTCTTAATTTTCTTGTGGTTTCTAGTTTGTCTTTTGAGTTTGTTTTTATTATTTATTTTGCAGATACCCATGGTTTCTTTCAAGTTTAATAGTGAAAAAGCTAAAGCAATCTATTTATTTTGTAGGCATCCATGGTTTCTTTCTGAGTAACTTGAACATAATCCACTTAATAGACAGCTAGTTGAGTTAATATGGGATTTTCAAAAGAACAAGAGGGTCTCTCCCAAAGGAAGCATTAGTGATCTTGAAACATCAAATCACATTTAAAGAGGAACTGCCTGATGAACCTGCTTCTAGTGAGGAACTGCTTGATGAACCTACTTCTGGTGAGAAACAATCTATTTCGGAGAGCGAAGATCATTGCAATATTTTGTCTCTTTGGCCAATGACTCTAGTGAATGTACATTATAGAGACATTTTCTCTATTAGTTAATATGCCATTATATGTTTAATCTTTGAAAACCATAATACTAAGAGTAGCTTTGTGCATATGCTAGTAATGGTGCGACAGTTTCTCTATTAAAAAAAAAACCTACTGCTATCAAAGATGATGTGCATGTTAGAGAAGCTTTTTTTTTTTAATACTTTATTAACATAATGGATAGAAGTTTTTTTTTTTTTTTATACTCCATCTATCCCATTTTGATAGTCCTAGTTTTTTTTCACATAGTTTAAGAAAAAGTAGTTAACTTTGTTGGAAAAACAAATTTAGATTGCTATTTTCCTAAAATACCCTTAAATTAAATAAAGTTGGCTTTTCATAGATCAACATGTTTTGAAAAATCTAAATGGATTAAATGAGGTAGGTTATATTCAATACTAACAATCTATATTAAATAAGATAGTTTATAGTAATAACAACTTATAATAAATAAGAGTGTTTTAGAGAAATTAAAAGACAGCTACATTCTTCAATTGAAAAGTGGACTACAATTTTGGACAGATGAAAAAGAAAAACAGGACTATCAAAGTGGGACGAAGGGAGTACTTTATTAGCATTAAGGACAATGTTAGGTTTTAAAGGAGGAGTAGGAAATCACTCACGATTAGAGTGCTTTTATTTGTTAGATAGATCATGCTATGATATATGTGTCTTTCATCCGAGATCCATTAGGAAATTTTTTAAATGTTCAATTTTTTTTAAAAAAAAATTGTGCCTACAATTCCAAAATTCAACATTTCAGGCATACCTACATCACCAACTACCAAAATTTTTAACAAGTACATCAATTTCCACATGAATACCAAGAGATGCATTCAATTCCAAGCAACCTCGCCCTCCCTTGAATTACACATTGTTCTCAATGTAAAAAGGTAAAAGGAAAGAACATGAATACTCCCTTAGTGTAGTAGGTGATTTGCCATGATTGGACACCGTTTGTACTTTCCAATCTCCATTGATAGTGCCTTTTTGGCTTTTATTCTTCAAACCTACAAAATAGAGACAAATATACTATAAAACATAACAAAAAGACATGAAAATAAAGAAATAGTTGGATAGCCTCCTAACAAGTGCTTGTTTATAGTCATTAGTTTAACTATTTTGCCTCTTCTCAAAGAGGTTTTGTTAAAGAATAATTCGTTAACTCAAATTGTGGTGGATCTATAAATGGTGACTTTAGTGAATAAGCGACATATTCTAAAAATAAGAGAGGAGTAAGGGGTTTACTGGTCCCAAGTGTTTTATGGATATCACCTTGAATGTGCATCACTTGAGGACTCATCAATACACTTTCTGTAGGAATTGCCTAGGCAATTTTATTTTTAGAACTTGCACTTTCTAGACTCTCTTCAAGAGAGACTAAAAATGAATCGCCAAAACTTATTTCTTGAGGTTCAAGGTTAGCTCCAAATGAGTTATCATGCAAAGTGGGCATTTGATCGTTAACACCACAATTAGATTCATCATGATTATCAAAATGTAGTCCATCTTCACATGTGACATTCTTACCATTCATGCTAGTATTTATACTCTTTGACGAAATAACTTCACACAAAGTATGCAATTGATCATATATTTTATCAAATTGTAAATGCAATTTTCCCATTCTATCCTCTAACTTAGCAAAATAGTTGTCTATCTCATTGGCTAGTTTTCAAATTTTGAATCCATTTCATTATTAAATTTTCTATAGTTAGCTCCCAAGATAGTTTAGATTTGTTAACTAATTTTTCTATTTCCAACTCCCTAGAAAAAGGTGTATTAGCCAACTTTTCAATTGCCAATTCCCAAGATGGCTTATAATCTTGTTTGACATAATTAGGTTGGAAATCATAAAAATTTTGAGAATCATTATAAACATATTGATTTGATCAACCAGAGTCATGCAAAATACCCTAGTTAGATTCATGTTGATCAACATAAGAAGTGCAATACTCAAATCTATCGAAGTAATCTATATGTTGTACTTTCATACATTGATAATCAGCATGGTAACCTCCACACAAGACACAAATAATAAAATTAGAACTCAAACTATTAACATTCCTATATTATTCAATCAAGTGCATCAAACTATCTAATTTAGTATTTAACCTCAACATGCCATTATCAAGGGTCAAACCTACGAGATTTTCTTGCACTCCACCATCACGCATCGTGTGTTGAAAGTACCGAACTGTGGATTAGGCCCCCAAATTCCTTATCTTACACATTGTCCTTTAAAATGACCTATCCTCCTCATTTCCTAAAAATTCTTTCAAACACCTCAAAAGCAAAATTAGGCAAGAAAAATAGAGGCTACTAACACATACTACAAAACAAATTACACAGAAACACACAAATACAAACAAAAAAACAGGACAAGAATAGCACAAGAAATCAAGTAAAAAGGTCTAAACTAATAGAGTCAATCTTTATGCCGATATTGTTACAAATCTTCCCCAAAAATGGCACCAAAAACAATCTCTTGCTATGCCTCAAATTTTAAATTTGTAAATTCCTAAATACCACACACACAATTGCAAATATATATGTCATGAGCGAGTATAGGATATTAAGAGTCAAAATTATATGCAAGATGGATAACCACCGATACTACTAAAGTTTCTCTATTATTTAGACTCTCAACGAATTGGAACTAGTAAAGCTAAGCTACAAATGGGAAGAAAAGTACAAATGAAAACTCCCTGGGTATTGGAGTCCCTATCTACTCATACAAGTACAACTTCTTGACTAATTAAGTACAGAAACCTCGACTAAATTATGGCATAATTTCTTGATACTCATGATACCTGCTTTCACCGGTGTACCCTCTATCATAATCCATATCTATTTTCGTGATTATAAAATTAACTACAATCTCATAAAATTAGATGAAATTAATATAAATAAGCCATAAAGACGCACCTCTACTTTCATGAGTGTATTTCCTAAATTTAGCATTTTCATGAACTAGTGTCAAATTTTAATTTTCATTACAAATCTAACACCTTGAGATGGTCATAATCAATGGCCAGTTAATCATGATTATAAGAGCAAAAGTGTTAAATAATTTAATCAAGATAATAGCCCAAAATATCCAAGAACTCAACACATAGTAGTTATAGATAGTTCAACCAAATATTTAAGGCATAAACTTTGAGGCAACATCAACAATATAATATCCAAAAATTGTATTAACAAAACTTAGAGTCCGATACAAAGACCAAGAGGTAGAGAGAAGGAAAACCCTTTACACTCCGTCTTCATCTTCCTTGATTTCCTTGTTAAACCAACACAAGAATGGATGAGCAATAACTAAATTATCCTACACTAAAACATGAAAAGGTAAAGAGAGCTACATTTGTTAAGAGCTTGTATCTTGCCCTTACACAACCCCTTTAGTCTTGCTTCTTTGCTCCAAAGCTCCTTCCCCTCTCTAAACTAACTAAAATTGAAAGCTAAAGCGAAAACTAAAAATCCCCTCAACTAAACAAAACTGCTCTATTTATTGTCTTCATGTCTCTTCAATTTTCCACAAGAAACCTCTTTTGTCTTGAAGAGACAAAGGTTAAAAGTAGAATGACATAAAGTTGATAAAAGTTGATGTGTTAAACCTAAAAAGTGGTTGTAAAAATGTCATAGTCGATGTTAAAGAGAAGGATGAAAAGCAGGCCATAAGATGTGCAAGTTGCGCAACTTGTGAAATTTTTTTACTCAAGTATTCGACTCACGGGATTTGGCTTTTGGTTACCGGTTTTTGGGGTTCTCACGGGATTTGGGTTAGTATTCTATGCCAAAAAGTCGTTGTGCTTTGGTAAAAAAGTATTCGACTCAGTATCTGATTTGGCTTTCACTCTACAACCCGGATACTGTTTAACACTCTTGCTCCTGCAAAACAATCTGACAAGTATCCAACTTGATATTCGGCTCCATGTTCATTAATCAATGCCATATACCTCTCAACACCCTTGCTTCTGAAAACTTTCTAATGAGTATACGGCGAGGTACCCAGTTCAACTTCCACTATTCGGTGCTGTATATTTTCTCTGAATCCAATGCAGTAAATTGTAACCAGCGCCGTTTATCTTATATTCCTGCCAAAACAAGTTTTACAAATAAGTCTACCCGCCTTCACACAATTTTCCACAGTTTGCTTACTACATCAACTAGTTATCACTTAATCATCAAAATAACCATTCTTATAATCATTTTAAGCCTAATTAACCACAGTCCATCCAAAATATATACAAAATATTAGGCAAAATATACACTAATCAAATTGATTTTTAGTCTTCTTGAATTTTAACTCAAGTTTCATATATAATTAATTTTGCATAATGATTGAAGATGATAAGTTGAGTGTTAATTGAGTAATTGATTAATTTGATGATAATTTTATCTTTGTTATGAATAATGAAGTTTTCGAGCACTTTACATCCATATTTTCTAGCGAATTGTGACTGCTTTGTGAATGACTATGTCCATTTAATCATTCAATATATCCTAGAGCTTGTTTTATTACATTTTGAGGCGAAATCCTAAACAGTCAGGATCGACTTGAAAATGATGGTAAAAGGCATTCTTTGAAACGTTTGAGCCTTTCAAACCCACCTTTATTCATTAATCCCTAGTGTCCCTATTGAGCTTTAATATGAACAATGGAGAGAACCATCATTCGACTTTCTTTCATGGAATCTTATTTACTTTCCAACGAGCCTAACTACTATTACAGTTATGCTATCCTAAATGACCTTTGTAAGAGAGTTTAATGGCACACTTTTTGTTTACAAGGAAAAATAAGGATAGAAAAAAGGATAGATAGGGGAGAATTGAAAGAAGTTCAAAAAGAGGTACAATCATTTTATTCACGAATGAAAGATAGCTGAAAAGAAAAAAAAAGGGGGAAAAATGGGTATTTGATGTACGTGCTACAATTGAAAAGACAATGAAAGAAAAAGATGAAAAAAAATATGAAGAAGGGAAAAGCAATGCTTTGAAAACTGCGGAATGAAGTTCGGTTTTGAATGAATATATGTCTTATGCGTCATAAGTTGTTGCAACTCATGAGTCAAGAAACCATAAGAATCATTATAAATACCGAATAATAGCAGTAGAGGAGGGGGCTATGTTCACACCATATTTTTCCTACTATCAAGAAGTGAGGGATAAGCTACGAGGAGAGAGTAGTAAAAGCACAACGAAAATAGATTTGCTACTCCTCTTTTACTTTTTTTTCTTTTTCCTCTTGAATTTCATTTTTCTAAACGTCTTTAGGGAAATCCATGATTGTATTTTTTAGTTTAGTTATGTTTTAAATTTTCTAAAGCAAGGCTATGCTAGGTCAAAATTATACGATGTCTAAATTATTTGAATTACTTGTGGTTGGATCTCCTTGTGGTTTGTCAAATGTTCAATTTAACCTCTATTGGTTTAGAAACTTACACTATAACTCTTCGTAATTTCAACTAAATTAAAAATTGGACGGAAAGCATCCAATTTAATGGTTATACATGAAATATCAATATTGCCCTCGTATAAATGAACTCATTGTGGTTTATGAATGTTCAATTTAGCTTCCTGCAGTTTTGACTAAATTAAAAATTCAACGGAAAGCATTTCACGTTAGTAGGGGCAATATTAATATTTCACGTACAACTGTTAAAAATTTTCAATTTAGTTGAAATCACAAAGAGCTATAGTATAAATTTCCAAACTAGATAGAGTTAAATTGAACATTCGGTAAATTATAGAGATTTTTTTAATATTTTACCCTATATTTATTGTTGATTTAAGCACTTAATGCTTACAATTGCTTAATTACCAATTGCATGATTACATAATTTTTCTTGAGCTGATTTTTTAACTTTAAAAGAAACTACGTTCGTTGCTACCAAACTTAGAATATTGATCCCACCAGGGTGCATGATATAGGATCATTACTTTGACTAGATTAGGATATTCATATCACATGTATGCGTGTTTTTACATGATCATTCATTCTCTTTCACAGTGGCAAAGAAAGAGTTAAGAAACAGTTTATTGCCAAAATGGAGGTAACGGTGGAAATGGATCTACTAAGAATATTCAAAATCTTTGTTTTTGTAAACCTTGAATTAATATTTATTCATTTATTTGGTTGTTAATCAGGTGAAGCACCTTCGAACAAAATGACGAAGAATGATACTCTTCTCAATGGTCCAAGTCTTGACATAAACGAATATGGGTGAAAAAAGAATATTGAAGCTAAACATCATTCAAAAAGGATATTAAATAGGGACGCTTATATTATATGGTAAGGTTTAAGGAGTTATAAGTAAGAGGTATTGAATTCAAGTTCTCAAACTTACCAAAAAAAAAGATACTAACTATGGCGTAGGCATGTATACTCTACGATGAAACAACTAAACATTTGTATGTGCAAATATACAAAAGTGAAGAAAGGATCCCAAATTAAGTAGGTTTGTGATAAAAAGATGTTAATTTATTTCCAACTTTACTAAAGAATTCTTGCCTCGTTTCATTTTCTGATATGTTACAAAACTATCCCAAAATTGAATTCAGTACCATTCAAAAATTTTAACTAGATTGAAATAGATTTCCTTTTTCCTCATTCATATTAAACACAAATACTGAGCACGGATCTACAAACTAGTTTGCTGCCAAGACCAACCCTTTTTTCTTTGCTAGGTCACTAGCTATGACAAACCAGACTAACTTGGTATTTTGAAATATCTACTTTTGCTTCCTTTTGGTCATTTGGAGTGGGGAAGTTTAGTTATCCAGAATCCTGGCGACCCTTTTGAAGAAGACCCTTCAACCATTCAGCTAATACTTGTCGTTGAAATATTATACATCAAAATAATTAAGATTTGGCTCAATTATTGGTCTTTTTCATTTTGATTATTATTGTTCTCAATATATTTATATGAATTGTTTGGTAAATAATTCTTTGTCCTTCGAGGCAATGGTCATGGAAGCTATAAAAGGAGGGAGTAAACAAAAAGAACATCCTTTTAGTTTGACAATTTTTTTTAACCTCCCACAGTTATCCATGCCCGTCTGACCCCCAATTATCATATCAAGATTTGAACCTTAAATTTAATAGCTAGGACTTTAAGAGCCCTCCCCTGACTACATGTTAGTTTGATTTAGTTTTATATATGATAGATAGATTATACAGATCTTCTCACGAGCAGGATCAACCTTTGGCTGAATGGTAAACAAAATGTAATACTATTTTGTATTTATTCAGGTGTTTGAAACCTTGAAACAGATTCAAGTTAGACTACTCTCATATTTTCATGATCTTTTTCCTTACAAATTCAACTAGGTCACACTTTGTGGTCAGCATCAAGCTCTAACAATAATCAATAAACATACAAATATGATGATATTAAGAAGGGATAATTTCAGAAACATCCCTTGAGGTTTCTAGCAATTACAGATAGCTCCCCTCAAGTTTCAAAAATTACACCTACCTCTCTTGTTTTTAAGGTTTATATAACAATATAGATCCAATAGCCTCTAATTTTTTACAAATATCCTAAAATACCCTTCTTCAGAGAATAAGATAAAACAAAACAATGTTTTAATCTTTAATTTTTTGTACGTGTCATATTCACTAAAACAAACCAAAGTCCAGCGACTCCAACTAATCTCAAAATTCATTACTTGTTAATTTTTGCCTAATGCAACTCACTACCACCACTACCAATACTAAACTAAGAAATGCCCCTATGTCCCTAAGAACATAATTCATCATTGCTCTAGCACTCTTAGAAATAGAGACAAAATTCTACCTTTATAGTACAACCACAATCAATAGGTAAAAAAAAAAAAAGAGAGAATCAATGAGTAATTGCTAGACTTTTTTTGTTATAATAGCCACTTCTTTATGTTCCAATTCTCAATTTCATTTTTTCCCTATATCACTACCACCTTTTCATCTTCCCCTAATTTGACAATAAAATCCACAATTTGCACCTTGTTAATTTGGTAACTTCAATTGACTAACATTTGTAAAGAATAAAACTATTGGGGAAAAAAAAAGGGTCTAAAGTTTTTATAGTAAAAAAGAGACAAGAAGACAAAAAAATACGAATAAATTTTAGAGATGGTAAAAAATTGATAGTGGTATGGTTGGTAACAATGGAGCGCAATATTTGGTGAGAGGGAGAAGCGGTTGTAGGAGAAAAAGAGAAAAGAATATGAAAGAAGGAGGGAGGGCAGAAGGAGGAGATGAAAATTAGAAAATTGATAGAGATTGTTTTTTGAGATTAAAAAATGACAAGTAGAATAATAAGAAGTAAATTTCTAATTTAAATGTCCCTTTATGAATTAACTATTAAGTGGAGGTCATTTTAGTCATTTGATTGGACTAAGGGAGGTCTATGTAATTATTGAAATCTCAGGGGAGCCAAATGAAATTGTCAAAAACCTCAAGGGAGCTTTCTGAAATTATCCCTATTAAGAATTAACAAAACCATGAGATTCTTATATTTTAGTATGTATAAAGTTATTGAGTGGTGTAAACTGTTGAAACTTCACTTGGTCCAGCTTTATTTATACTTTCTTTTTTGAGAATTTTTTAAGATCATACTTATAAGTGAGCTTGGTAACTTTTAATTAGAATAATAATCTTTTAGAAATATATTTCAGTATATTGAGTAATAGCTCATTGAGCAAGTAACGCTTATTTTCAATTTTATTTTCCTTGCTTGCTTGTTCTTCTTCTTTGGAAGCACAAATTTCCTTTTCCCCAAACTCCTCGATTCCCTCTTTTCTTTTTGTGTAAATTTCAGCCCTCCCCTACTAGAAAATATTTAAAATAATGTAAAAAATAAAACAAATGCAGGTTCTGTAGTATCACAATATTAATTGCATGGTATAGTTTTTTGTCGAAGATGGATTGATTTGAAATTAGTTAGATCAATTGCACGTCCGTGAGAAAAATTTTAGTAATTCTTACCTTAGTTTGTACATCTGTTTGTCATTATGTACATACATATTTACATATATGTACATTATTTGGAGCTACTGTAACTTACGAACTTTTCGAATCCAAAACTTTTCCTTCCATATTTCATCTTTGACTTGCAAGGGACCGGACCAAGAACTTGACAACAAAATCAGTAGTCCATATCCACTTTTCCAATATTAACAAGCTAGTTACAAGTCAGATAGAGCGTCTAGAAAGCAAATATGGGTCCTCAGTTTGGTGGATATCATTGTAGGAACTGAATGAAGTTTGGTCAAAAGCCAATTTGGATGATCAATACTTTCTGGTTGAGGCATACAATCATAACTAGAATCCCTGCCCTTTTCTGATCCCAACCAAATTCCAGTCATCATGAAACAGGATTTAACCATTGGCGGGGGTTTTAGGGTTTGTTTTTTTTTTTTTTTGGCAAGCATGATTAAAATAGCTAATTGGAAATTCTAAACTTCAGCAATGGGATGTCTAGGTATCAAATAGTATTACAAATAAAGTAGTTTGTGTAAATGTAATATGTTGAACAGTAGAATGCTTTAACATCCTTTCAGCAAAAAGAAGGGAAAAAAACAAAGGGAAAAGACTATGCAGATGAACTATCATAGATTGGATAATGAAAATAGTGTTTATAAATTAATATTAGAACAATAACAATAACGGTAAAGTACATCACTTGTCACTAAACTTCTTGAAAGTTTCATTTCGCCCACTATATTTATTGATCAATTTGGTCATTCCATCTATTTGCTTGGCTAAGAGAGAAGAACTTGCCGCCCATGAGCAATACGCTACTTTTGCGGGTGTATATTGATTAGTTTGCAAATGAAATGCGACATTGGAAAAGTTGGACACAGACTCGGTACGGTTGTATTTTGTGCAATTTTGTTCAATCATTGTGTATGTTTAAAGTTTCGATGTATAAATATATTATAATGTTGTATTGAATGTTAAATATTTTATTTATGTACATCACCTTTACTTCGAATACAATAATGTAATGTAATTATATATTAAATAGTATAAAATGTACAAGAAGTGGACCGAACTATACCAAACTCGAACGGTACTATGTCCTCTGTTGAAAATGTTCACTGACTGGCGCCATAGATTATTAAAGCCTATAAGGAAAAAATTCTTCTAAAAAAGCTACAACAATAATGATTCTTGCATTCTTATTTTTCTTAGGAAAACAATAGAGGTGTTTTAGTGAGAAAATAACTGGATTTATATATCTAAAAAAAAGGAGACAGAAAAGGTGAAAGTTATAGAGCCATGGAAACACTTTTAACAAAATACTCAAATTGGTGAATACGTTAAAAAAAAAAAAGCAGCCATATTTCAAAATCGTTTTTAAAAAATTTCTTTTTTAATTCTTCTTCGCCCTTCACTAAACTACTATATCCCTTAACAGTGTTCCCCTAACTCTTTTTTTTTTTTACATTCTTTTTTTTAAAAGCATGTGCTACTCAGTAATTAAAAATATCAAATGTCCCATTTCGCTGTCCACTATATTATTTTTTGAATAAATCTTATATACATTGATAGTGTATATACTATCATCGTTTGATCTATGACATGTGTGCAAAAGTTGAATTTCAAATTCAAATTTTATATAGTTATCATTCATCCAATACTGACAGTGTAAGATTAATCCTTATTTTTACATGTAAAACACATGCTCCTACAAATATAGTGCGCTATTCTTGTGCTGTAAATTTTTCTTTAACTAAGAAAAATATAGTGCGCAACTCTTGTGCTGTAAATTCAAAGTGATTTAACTAAATACTTTTTACCAGTTTAGTGGGTGAATTGACATGAAATATAGTGCAATCAATAAAATGAGATTTTTGAGAAGTGCTGTAACAGGTGATGCACTTCACCCTCTAATAGTTTTTGTTCATAAATTTGCCTTCTAAAATTTTGAGAGAAAACAAATGTGACAATGCTATTTTCAAAAATAGCATGGCTCTACTAAGCGAAACATCAACACGAAATTTCAAAGCAAAAATATGGGTCTTAAAATTAACTTCATCCGTAGAAGAAAGGAAAAATAGGAAGTGTTTATAAAGTGAGACATCTTCTTTTTTTATCTTTCTCACTTAATTCGTTTAGTCGTAAACGTATTTTATATCTTTTTCCTTAAAAAAGGTTGTAAATACTCTTCATTTCGAGTGGTTAGAACTAAAGGTCGATGACCCGAATCCTTGCACGATTCTCCGAAGTGAACTTGCAACTGCTTCCAGGGGACCAAGATCAAAGTAGGACCAACATATCATCATCTTTGTAGCTATCAAAGATAAAGTTGGTCTTGTCGATAAGATAATGTCATCTAGCATCATATTGTGTGGTTCATTTTCGCAGTATAATGAATGGATCTCCCACTTCAAAGTGAGAAAATGCTTTGACCAGCCAATGTGGTTTTCAAGAGGAGCAAAAGTCCAGATAATCCTTTGAGCTTTTCTTTCCCAGACGCAGACACATGCATGCTTCTAAGAACCCAATGCCATTTCCTTCATGGGTCACCACAACCATTAAGATCACCCCATGTGATGCTTGGAAAATCCTTTTATTTGGTCAACATATTGTGCTAAAATATCTTCACAATCCACGTGACAAATTATTGTTGTATGTTAGAAAGCCAATCATGTAACTATATTATATCAATTAGTTGCTAAAAATTTGCACAATTTAGATTGCAAGTTTTCACAGAAAAATTTTCTTGACAAATTTTTCAATTACCTTTTTATTTTACACACATCACATCACTACAATATATTTTTCTACAAAAATTTGCAATTCAAACGAACTCAACATTTTTTGTATTCATGCAACTAACAATTTAAAATAGTTTAATTTTTTTAAAAAAAAAATTAGTGTTGAAGAGAATAATATAACCTGAGATTGTAAAAAATTTATGAGTGTCATCTAATGCATATCAAATGGGATATTTGTAAACATTATTATATATATGTACACACACACGCACTTTTTGTTTTGTAATGATTTAGGTTTAAGTTTTCTAGTTAATTCACACCATATTTTGAGAAACAACAACTGATAAATTATGTGATTTGGACAGCCAATCAACTAGTTGATGAGTAATAATTTACATGATTTTCATTACCTCACCCTCATAAAATTGAACATAAGTTGTTGTACTCATTCGAATTGTATGGTTATATCTTACAGAATCCAAATCTTGATTAATGCAATTTTTGATCACTGAAGATAAGGTACACATGGAGATTGACCCCTAATGGCTAAACATACATGACATGCATGATTGCTAACAAATGTCATTGATGTGAGAATGTGTCTTCAAGTGTTTGAACACTTTCGACTTCGTCTTCATGCTTAGAATGGACCTATGGAAGACAACAAAAGATACATAACAATATGTTTGTCCAAAAATTTTTGAATGGAAAGTGTCTTTGCCATATGGTTGTTCTTACTCGATAAATGTTTTTAAAATGGTTTTTTTTACAAGTTGCAATTATTGAGGAGCTATTTGGTAGCATTTATGTTTCGAGTTTTTCTATTTTTGTTTGTAGAATTTGACAAAGAAAAAAAAGTCATATAACTATTTCAGATTTCAGATTTTGCGAACATTTCCTTGTTAATTGTAAGTTTTGGATCATATAAGCTTGTTAGAATAGTCATTTTTTGGGGTTGACAATAATGGTTATATCTTGCTTATACTAAAGTAGAACTCAATTTGATTTCATTGCTATAATCTTATTATTAAGAATCTTGCAAATGTACTTAATTTTAGGAAAATTCTATGATCCCTTTCAAGTACCATTCCCTCAACTTGTATCTCTCTCTGAAGATAAATAGTTTAATTTTTAAATATTTAATTTAAGGGTCAATAACACTTCTTTTATCATCTAACGGTAAATTTTATTTATGAATATGATATATAAAAGGGTCTGTACACCCTAACTTTTAATTCTCCGAAATTATTAATATTCATTGACTAACGAAGCCCACTTTGGTCTAGGTATGGGTTTCCTTTCTTGGGCCCAATAGTACTCAGCTCTGGGTATGGATTTAGCAAGTAATTACGCCTAATGTTTTCGACGCAAATTTTGTGCAAAGGGATGCTTACCCAGGATCCAAAACATGAGACTATAAGATAGAGATCATACCAATTGACAAATGTTGTTATCTATCTAATTTTTATAAAAATCAAAATCAGGTGTTCTAATGGGTAAAATTTGAGCTAAAATCTTCTTTGTACAAAACCCATCCAATTTTTCAGGCCCTAATCCATGCTGAAAATCTAATAAACCTAAAAGAAAAAATTCATACCCATAACTTATGTCGTCTTTGTACTTCTTGTCTACCCACAAATACAAAGGTTGAATTTTCTATACTCTTTCGTCATTAAATATATAACACATAATTTAAATTTAAATTTGAAATTCAAAATTTACATATGTGTTTGCCTCCAATTGCGATAGTGTATATAAGATTAATTCAAATACAAATACAATTCTTAATGACATCCCACTATTTATAGTGACAATCACATTATCTTCTTCACCATTTATCCTAATATCATGAAATATGAAAGATAGTACGAGCGCCAGTATGAAAAGGTAGGATGACATTAACATTTCCCAGATAGTAATTTCTTTAAAAATAATTGAAAGCAAACATGTATCCGAATAATGAATTTATATGTGTATGATTGAATCTTACAATGGATGAAGGCTGTATGATCTCTGCTTTCTATGTTTCAATTGAATCCCAATTGCTTGCAGATTTGTTATACAGGTTTTATTCATTTGTAGCAATGTAGATCTGGACATTATGTAAGATGAGTTTGAGTCTGCATATGGACCCAACTCAACCCTATACTTGTCTTGCATGATTTTGATTTAGATGTGGGTTCGGTTAGACGTGGTGTCATAATTTTAGGCCCAAATCCTCCAAATGCTCACGCATCTTGCCTGTGGTGCAAAATATGGAGGCTCAACCAGAAAGGACAATGACCATCAGGTTAGCAACTGGTGAAAGCACAAGAAGAAGGGTGGAGACAGGTACACGTGCAATGAGACTGTAAATCAGCGATAGACCAGATTAGGAAGTAATAATGCGTTACTGGAAGATATTATTGCTCTTGCTAACACCTGTTGTAAATGTTCCTTTTCCTTCTATTACAAGAGGAGGGAATCAGAGCAGTCATGAAGTGGAAAAATTCGCCATAACCTTTGTTGTAGTATGGAGTGGAGACGATCTTTCCCCCTCGGGCTCAGTAGAAAGGCACAGGATGATCTAAGGGCAGTTACCATATAAATGTACATGTCTTTTGTACATTTTTTTTTTTTTTTTGTAATAGCAAATCCCGTACTTGAAAAAGAGCTATCAACTTCAAAATTTTATGAGTAAATTTTATATACACTGTTAGTGTATATACACTATTATGGTTTGATAAATAACACATGACCAAATTTTAAATTTCATCAAATTTTGCACATGTGTCATATATCTAACGGTAATATAAGATTAGTTCAAACTTTATTAATAAAAAATGAAAGCAGGACCAAGACATAACCCAAACCTCCAATATAACAATTTAAGCAAAAAAAAAAAATCAGAAATACTACTCCCATATGTGTTGAGTTATAACATAAGGCATTGTCGAGATATGCCAACTTTTTCTACAAATTTCATCAGATTGGGTTTGATATCAAAATAATTTAGTTATTAGAAAATAATGATATTTGTTAACCAAAAATCATGTTGGTTTGTTAACAAATATATTAGCTAAGATTTGCTAGTAGTAGAAGATTATATTTTATTGAGATTTTTAGGATAATTGTTAGTTGGATATTTTGCTAGTTTGTTTCATGTAATCATTATAAATAGTGAGTTGATGAATGTAGAACATAAGCTCATTTTTCACCTTCAATACAAGTCTCTTATAAGCTTTTTTTGCAACACTAAAGTGTTGTTTCTTAGTTTATACCCCAAAAAACCAACAAAGTGGTATCAAGAGCTTAAATCTTAAGGGCCTGTTTCTTTGAGAGTGAGTAAATCTAGTGAGAATTCATTTTTCACACTCAAGCCCTCAACATCAAAATGCCAGGAAACAACTTCTTATCCAATCCTCCAAATTTTACTGGTGAAAATTATCAAATCTGGGCTGTCAAAATGAAGCCCTATTTGGATGCTAATGATCTTTGGAATGTGGTAGAGATAGTTTCTGTTCCTGAATTGTCAGAAGATCCAACTATTGCAGAGATGAGAGCCCATAGAGATGTAATCAAAAGGAGATCAAAAGCCATGACTTGCATTCATTCAGCAGTTTCTGATGCAGTATTCACAAAAATTATGACTTGTGAAACTGTAAAAGAAGCTTGGGATGCTCTTAAAGTGGCTTTTCAAGGCAATGACAGAACAAGACAGATGCAAGTTTTGAACCTTAGGAGAGAATTTGAACTCCTTAGAATGAAAGACAAAGAAAACATTAAAGAGTATTCTGACAGACTCTTAAATGTTGTGAACAAAATCAGATTGATTGAAGAACAACTTCCAGATAGCAGAGTTGTGGAGAAAGTCTTGGTGAGTTTACCAGAAAGGTTTGAAGCCAAGATTTCCTCTCTTGAAGATTCAAGAGATCTCTCTCGGATGACCTTGCCAGAATTGATCAATGCTCTAAAGGCACAAGAACAAAGATGAGCCATAAGAACTGAAGAAATCATTGAAGGTGCTTTTCAAGCAATAAACAAGGATCAAATTCGACAAGGTAAAAGAAATTATCAAGAAAAAAATAGCAAAGATGAGAAGAAAAATGGCAGAAATCCTCTGTGTCCACACTGTAAGAAAAGCTCACATCTTTCAATATATTGTTGGTTTAGACCTGACATTCAATGTAGGTTTTGTAAGCAAATGGGACATATGGAGAGAGTTTGCAAAAATAAAGGAAAAAGAGAACATCACGCTCAGATGGTTGATGAACAAGATGAGGAGCAACTTTTCATGGCCACATGTTTTGCAAGCAATAATTCCAATACTGAAACTTGGCTAATAGACAGTGGTTGCACTCATCACATGGCATATGATGAATCTATATTTAGGAAACTTGATAAATCGCAAATCTCCAAAGTCAGAATTGGAAATGGAGATTACATTGAGGTGAAAGGCAAAGGTAGTGTTGCTATTGATTATGGTTCAGGTACCAAAATTATTTCTAATATTTTGTATGTACCTGAAATTAATCAAAATCTATTAAGTGTTGGACAGTTATTGGAGAAGAATTATTCTGTCATCTTCAAAAATAGGACTTGTGTTATACATGATCCAGTTGGGAATGAACTTTTCTCAGTGAAAATGAGGCAAATATTTTGCTTTGAATTTGTCAACTATTGACAATTCTAAGGTGCAGTATGGCGAACCAAAAAATCAGATGTTGCTAAAATTCAGGAGGAGATCACTGATGAGTCAATTGAAGGAGGTTATATTGTGTTGGACAGTTATTGGAGAAGAATTATTCTGTCATCTTCAAAAATAGGACTTGTGTTATACATGATCCAATTGGGAATGAACTTTTCTCAGTGAAAATGAGGCAA
Source organism: Coffea arabica (assembly GCF_036785885.1). Classification (NCBI taxonomy): domain Eukaryota; kingdom Viridiplantae; phylum Streptophyta; class Magnoliopsida; order Gentianales; family Rubiaceae; genus Coffea; species Coffea arabica. The sequence goes on from NC_092329.1 coordinate 45,365,942, forward strand.
ATATTTTGCTTTGAATTTGTCAACTATTGACAATTCTAAGGTGCAGTATGGTGAACCAAAAAATCAGATGTTGCTAAAATTCAGGAGGAGATCACTGATGAGTCAATTGAAGGAGGTTATATTGTGAAAATTCATGAAATGCTACCCAAGGATGATGGCGGTGACATAGCTGATAAAAGGCCATACAAAAATTTGAAGGATTGTTTTATGTCTCTTATAGCAATCATTTTTTGTATTGTGAATTTCTTCTTTAGATTCATCTATTACGTATGGGAGTTCCACTTTCAAGTTGCAAAGAAATTATTTGAATACACCGGAAAATTTGGTATTGATTTTGAAGTTTGGCTCAAGAAACATTGCAAGACTGATGGCCAGATTGCAGACATTTTTATGAAAGCCTTGTTCAAAGTAAGGTTCAAAGATTTGAGAAGACAATTGAAAATCTGCAGCAAAAGTGGTAAGGAGGAGTGTTGAGATATGCCAACTTTTTCTACAAATTTCATCAGATTGGGTTTGATATCAAAATAATTTAGTTATTAGAAAATAAGGATATTTGTTAACCAAAAATCATGTTGGTTTGTTAACAAATATATTAGCTAAGATTTGCTAGTAGTAGAAGATTATATTTTATTGAGATTTTTAGAATAATTGTTAGTTGGATATTTTGCTAGTTTGTTTCATGTAATCACTATAAATAGTGAGTTGATGAATGTAGAACATAAGCTCATTTTCCACCTTCAATACAAGTCTCTTATAAAGTTTTTTTGCAACACTAAGGTGTTGTTTCTTAGTTTATGCCCCAAAAAACCAACAGGCATGTTGATGAAATATAATTCAATGATTGCACGAAGTCTACCAGGAAGCTGAGAAAAATGACGGTATAACACACTCTTGGTTCATGCCAGGAGACGGTAAAAAAATCCAATGCAGCATTCTAAAAAAATTCTCTATACATGTTTATTCATATATTAATGATAATACTGACTTTTGACCAAAAAAAAAAAAAAGAAGTGCAACAAATTCGTTTGTTACAAACTTTTAGCAGTACTAATTGATCGTGAAACCATTTTTCTAACGTCCTTTGGCACAAATTTTCACATGAATGTCAAGTGAGGCTATTTTGATGGACAAAGATCATGGTTAGAGTTTAGAATAAATGAGCCTCGGCAAAGATTTAAAATTATACTTTTTCCTTTAATCTTCTTTGCTCTGTATACATTAATGCGTTTGGACTATAAATAAAAGTAATATGACAAAGCTTAGATTTCAAATTTAAATTGATATTAATTGCCATACATCAAATCTACTAGTATATACATTGTTAGTCTGAGAAAAATTAATCTTAAAATTTATCTCTAGTAACTTTTTCTAATGGTTATAAATTTCTCTAAGGCTAACCCTCTAATGAGTTTAGATATAATTTCAACACTCTAATGCTTGAGTTTGATTTTTTATTTTTTTTTCCAAATAGCAGTACACATATATACAATAATATCTATATAATATACAATGTTTGAGCAATGGTAGTTAGTGTAAACATTTTTTATCATCTTTTGAACTTTCAATTTATCCTTATAAAAATTAATTTTTATTCTAATCATATATTCATATTTTGTTAATATAACTACTTATAACCACCCTAAATATTGCAACTACCATATCACTATAACCATTAAATCAAAGTTCTTTCATGAAAATTTTATTCAAATTTTTTTATGTAACAGACAATATTTTTACAAAATTAATTTATTTTAATTGTTTCCTAATTACACACACATTGGGTGTACTCTTAACAGTACTAATAATAAACCCTCTATAGTTAATTTAATCTAAACTTTTCCTATTACTTTTTTGTATTTCTAAGTTTACCCTCAGCATAAGTGCTTCACCGGTACTCAAACACTACGTACAAAATGACTACCTCAATCCAATGACCATTGACAAAATAACTACCTCAATCCAGCAACCACGTTCTCCTCTACTAATCCCATTCAAATACTATTTCCTTCTTTCAAATTTCCCATATTTATCTCGTAACCAACTCTGAGTGCTTGTCACAATCACTAAAGCATGAATGGGGAAAAAACATTAATAGTAACAAAACAAAGAGTAAATTTTATATATATTGGTAGTGTATACACTATCACCGTTTGATTCATGATATGTGTGTAAAAGTTGAATTTCAAATTCAAATTTTGCATAGTTGTCATCCATTTAATGCTGACAGTGTATACACTATCAGTGTCGAAAAAATTAAGCACACAAAAAACTAAGCAGAACAATTCAAAGAGTGAAAGTCAGTGGATGGTATTCTTGGCAAGAGATGATTCAATTAAGATCCAAGGTCAAGGTAATTTACAATCTTTGGCTCAATCTAATAAATTTATGTAAGTGAATTATGTTCTCACGTTCCAAAATTTTTTCTTTTTGCATACTCAAAATTATGTCATTTTCTTGCTAAGTGAAGTGATTAATCAATATTTCTCCTCTAAAAAGGCTAAGCAAACAGGCCAACCATTAAAATTTTTAAATTCATAAAAGTGATGTTCTATTCCTAAGTTCTCATCTTTGTTTAATTGTTTTTCCATACTCAACCTTTTCTTAGAACTAACTATGATCTTTAAAATGTTGTACATGCATCTAGTGTACTACTATCACAAGTCTTGATAATACAAGATTTAGTTACAAAAGTTGGGTAATTGCTTTGTGCATTCCTTCAATCACATGGGAAAGTTTTCTTCCCAATTTGGCCTTGTTCTTGCAAAATCTGATTATGCAAAGTGATAATAGAGAATAATTAGAATCAGCAAAAACTACTTTTTTGTTGATTATAGATTTTAGCTTTTTTGACTATTAAAAAATCTATAATTTGAACACACAGTAGAAAACTTAAAAACTAAAGTAATTTATTAAATGCATATTATGTGTTAAAATGAAAAAATATACCATGGAATTTGGTTTTAATTAGTACTCTCACGAAAATCAAGCAAAGTTAATAAGTTAAATCATTCAAATCACTTGGAATAAAAAATTTTAAAGCATTATTGAATTAAAGCTACAAACAAATTGTAATTTGAGAATTGAATAAAAACTTTTTGATAAGTATGTATTTTGAGTGATTTAAGTATATTTTATTATTTAGTTTTGATATGTTTTATTCACTTTTATAGCCAATCAACTAGGTTTCTAGTGAAATTTACAGGTTATGTTTTAAAGTGTGAAAATTGCATTTCTATGGATTGACGTGGTGAAAACTTCATGTTTTTGTAGGTTTCAATGATTCAATCATCAAATTGAATGAATTAAAAAGATATTTGGATGATTGTTGATGATTTGAAAGGATTTAAAGAGAATATGAGGTGTAAATATTCAAGAGATGAAATGTAATCAAGTACAAAAGAAAGGGAGTTTGACAGTTTTGACACATGTTGGTATTTTGGTTACATCTTGAGTTACAAGCATCAGATTGAGGTGATTCTTAAATTATGTTGAAACTAACACATAGTTTTAGATTTCTTATGAGATATTGAAATCCATTTCATGAGTTTTTCTAATCAAAAAATCGAAATACAGTTGGCTATTTTTGTTATCGAAAGCTGAAATAGGAGATTGATCAAGTGAGGGTATTTTGGTCATTTCTCAGTCCACGGATCTCTGAATTGGATGGTTCTTAAAGAATAGAAAAGCTAACTCAAAAAGTTGTTCATGTTTTGTGCAAGAGTTAGTTCAGCCTCTATTATCAAGAAAATATCAGTAGAAATTGTTGCAAAAATACAATAATGTTGAAAACTGACCAAATTGAGAAAACCTGCAAAAGAGGAAAATGTGGGGTGATACGCGACCTCGTGCCCGTGTTTGCAGAGGTCACGTATTCTTTTATTGTAGCTGCAACTTGCTCATCAACTTATTCTACATTCACTCAGTTTTTGCAGTTATTTTCCAACTCAAAATTTCAGCTGTAGCTGTAAAGAAAAGTGTAGAAACTTCAAAAAATAACTTTTGGTGATTCCAAGAGCCAACTAGCACCAACTTTAACAACTCATTTGTAGCTTGAATTCTCTATAACTAGGGCCTTTTTAAAGCATTTTTCATTATTTTGGAAGTCTAGAGACAATACCAAAAATGTAATTTTCATTAGTTTTTTTTAGTTCATTAGTATAGTATAGTTAGTGTAGTTTATCTTTCTTGTATTTATAGTTAGATTTGGATAAAGAATTAAAGAGCAAGATGGAGAGTTTGGATCTCATATAATGAGGGTGACTTCTCTCCTATCACTTTCTCTTTTGTATTTGAATTCATATTTAACTATAATATAAATATGGTCTTTTCTTTCATTCTCTTCATGTTTGGTTAAAGTTTATGCCTAGTGTTATGAATGAACTTTCTATATTTTATTAGTAATATTTGTTTGGTTATTTAATGATATTATTTTGATCAAGTTATTTATTACTTTTACTTTTCTAATCATGATTAACTGGTCAATAGTTGTAATAATCTTAAAGTGTTAAGTTTACAATAAGAATTGAAAATTGACACTAGTTCAAGAAGTGTTAAATCTAGAGAGTACACTCACGAGAGTAGAAGTGCATCTTTGTGGTTTTAGTGACTTATTTCATATAATTTCATAGAAGGAATGAACTTGTAGTTAATTTCATAATCACGAAAGTAAGTATGGCTTAATTACAAGTATAGGTGATTCACTACCAGAGTAGGTTTTGCATACATTAGGAAATTAATCCATAACTAACCAAGATAATAATATTCAATTAACCTGTAATTTCATTTCCAAGAGTAGTAAAGAATTCCATAATCCTAGGAGCTTCCTATTGTTACTTCACGATGTATTTTGAGTGATTTAAGTATATTTTATTATTTAGCTTTGATATGTTTTATTCATTTTTATACCTAATTAACTAGGTTTCTAGTGAAGTTTACATGTTGTATTTCAAAGTATGAAAATTGCATTTCTATGGATTAAAGTGATGCAAACTTCATGTTTTTATGGATTTCAATGATTTAATCTTCAAATAGAATGAATTGAAAAGATATTTAGATGATTGTTGATGATTTGAAAGAATTTAAAGAGAATATGAAGTGTACATGTTCAAGAGATGAAATGCAATCAAGTACAAAAGAAAGAGAATTTGACAGCTTTGACACCTATTGGTATTTTGACTACATCTTGACCTACAAGCATCAGATTAAAATGATTATTAAACCATTTTGAAGCTAACACATAACTCTATATTTCTTATGAGACATCAAAATTTAGTTCATGAGTTTTTCTAATCAAAAAGTCAAAATACAGTCGACCATTTTTGTTGTCGAAAGCTGAAACAGGAGATTCACCAAGTGAGGGTATTTTAGTCACTTATGAGTCTACAAAGCTCTGAATTGGATTATTCTTAAAGAATTGAAAAGCTAACTCAAAAAACTACAACTTTTATGTTTTGCATAAGAGTTAGTTCAACCTCTATCATCAAGAAAGTATCAGTGGAAGTTGGTGCAAAAAAAGAACAATGTTGAAGCTGACCAAAATTGAGAAAACCTGCAAAAAAGGAAAACGTGGGTAATATGCGAATTTCGTGCCACGTTTTCATAGTTCACGTATTCTTCTATTGTAGCTACAACTTGCTCATCAACTTGTTCTGCATTCACACAGCTTTTCCAATTATTCCCAACTCAAAATTTTGGTTGTAACTATAAAACAAAGTGTAGAGATTTCAAGAAACAACTTTTGGTGATTCCAAGACCCAACTAGCACCAACTTTAACAACTTATTTGTAGCTTGAATTCTCTATAAATAGGGCTTTTGTTGACCATTTTTCATAACTTTGGAAGGCTATAGACTACCAAATATGTAGTTTTTACTAGTTTTTCTTAGTTCATTAGTATGGTATAGTTAGTGTAGTTTATCCTTCTTGTATTTGTAGTTAGATTTAGATGAAGAATTAAGGAGTAAGATGGAGAGTTTGGATATCATGTGACAAGGTTGATTTCTTTCCTATCACTTTCTCTTTTGTATTTAAGTTCGTGTTTAATTATAAGTACGGTCTTTTCTTTCATTCTCTTCATGTTTGGCTAAAGTTTATGCCTAGTGTTATAAAGGAACTTTCTATATCTTGTAAGTGATATTTACTTGGTTATTTGATGATATTATTTTGAGCAAGTTATTTATCACTTTTACATATCTAATAATGATTAACTGGCCATTACTCGTAATAATTTTAAGGTGTTAAGTTTGCAATGAGAGTTGAAATTTGACACTCACGCGAGTAGAGGTGGACTTTTTATAGTTTTAGTGAATTGTTTTATGCAATTTTATAGAAAGAATGAGTTTCTAGTTAATTTTATAACCACGAGAGTAGGTATGGTTTAATTACAAGTGTAGGTGCTCTACTACGAGAGTAGGTTTTACATACATTAGGAAATTACGTCATAACTAACAAAGATAATAATATTCAATTAATTAGTAATTTCATTTTCAAGAGTAGTAAGGAATTCCATAACCCTAGGAGCTTTCTATTGTTACTTTTATTACTTTTATTTCATGTTTGACGTGACATTTTATTTCTTGCACTTGAGATAGTTTAAATAATAAAGGAATTCAAAAATCAATGGTAATTGACAATCTTCCCTATGGGATCGATACCAATATCCCTGTACTCAATAAAACGATCTGTATACTTGCAGAAAAATAGGGTATTTAGATTTTATTAAAATTTGACACATGGTAGAATCTCGTCACTTTTTCAATATTAAAGACCAAATCAAATTCAACACCAAGTGGATAAATAATTGATATATTTATCCATGAAATAATTATTCAATTTGATAAAAATCAATTATTTTTTTAAGTGTAAGTAGGAGAGTTTGATCTCAAAACATCTCACTTATATTTCCACTCTTCGAATCACCCAAGGCCATCCCTCGCCCCAGGTAAAAATCAATTAATGGCACACCTTGAAATTTAGAAAAGTATTACTTTCATTCCTTCAAATTTTAATTAAATAGCACATAGACGCCTTTTCATTAGAGTTTCTATTAAAAAGTCATAATTGGTGTATGATAATCACATAAAAAGCATGTCAATTTTTTGTTTGCAATATTGTTAATTTTTAAATTAATAATATTGAACATATAATTTTTTTAATATTATTTGGTTAAACAAAAATAAGGTACCTGACATTGTGTAATTTGATGAAGATAGTTTTTTTTTTTAAAGATGACAATCAGACTTAAGGAAATTTTCTTGTATTATAATTTTCATTAGCTCTGCACAATGATTGAGAATGAATTTATAATACAAAACTTGCCTAAACTAGAGTTATGGACTAAGCTACAATTCTAACTAGATATAAAATACAATTGTACAAGGTAAGGAGCAATAATAAATTACGATTAAACCATAATTTTTGGGATAATCGAGTCATAATTTTTGGTAATCTTCAACACAATCAAGCCATAATTATCGGGAATCTTCAACAACCCCCCAAGTTGGAGTGTATAAGGATGAAACACCCAACTTGGATAGTAATCGATGGAACTGATCATCACTCAAGGTTTTGGTAAAGATATCTGCTGGTTGAATCACCGAAGGAATGTAGACTGTCTCAATTGTCTATGATTCAATGTGTTCTCAAACAAAATGACAATCAATTTTAACATGTTTTATTCTTTCATGATAAATCGGATTAGAAGCAATATGCATAGCAGCTTGATTATCATAGAACAACTACATCGGTTGAGAATGATCAACTGCAAAGTCACATAATAAAGTGCGTAACCAGATAAGTTCACTGGCAGCAGAAGCCATGGCTCGATACTCTACTTTTAATGAAGATCGATTCACAATGGGTTGCTTCTTGATTTTTCAAGAAATAGGTGCATCACCAAGTGTCATAAAATATCATGTTGTTGACTTTTGAATGATAGGGCAGGCTCCCCAATCTACATCACAATACCCTTGCAACTGGAAACTATTCTCTCGAGAAAAGAATAACCCTTGGCCTGGGGCACCCTTAATGTATTGCAAGATTCGAAAGGTAGCTTGTTGGTGCTCTATAGTGAGCGACTGCATGGATTGACTCAAGAAATTAACTGCGTAGGTGATGTCAGTGTTTTGAAAACCGGACCGGACCGGCCGGTTCGACCGGTTGAACCGCGAACCGGCCATGGCTCCGGTCCGGTTCACTGCCAGGTTTGACTTTGTCAAGAAACCGGTCAAAAACCGGTCGGACCGCGAAACCACAGAACCGGATTTGAACCGGTTATTTCCGGTTTTTGAGTTTTGCTTTTTTTTTTTTTTGCAAAATGTAATTATCAAGATTCGAACTCAAGACCTTTGTGATAGAAGACCAATGTAGTAACCGTTGCACTATCACATCTTATTAGTTTTTTTTGATAACTTATTTATATAAAACAAACACTCATATTTTTTTTGTTCCATTTTTTTTACAAAATATTATCCTTTCATGACTCTTTCTTTTTAATCTTCAACACACACACACACACACACACTCTCTCTCTCTCTCTCTCTCTATCATCTTTTCTTTTGCCACTCATTTTTTAATCAAATCTCTTTATTTTTAATTTATTGATGTTTTCTTCCATATTTTAATTTTGTTTTTGTCCATTAAATTTAAAAAAGTTAAAAAAGAATTATTTTTCTTTAACCCAATTTATTTAATACCACAACCACTCACTTTTATCTCATTTTTTGTTTCTTATCAAATTTGCATTTCTATTTTCAATTCTCTTGATTTTCTTCGAACTCCAAACTTCCTTTTTTAAATTATAAATTTAAATTCCAAAATGTAAATTAAAATTTAAATTCACAATGTCTAAATTCTCATAGACGTGAATTTTGTATAATTTCAAATATTGTGATATTTTTTTATTATATTTAAGATTTTTTTGGTAGATATAATTGAAATTGAGATGAAATTTATTTGTTTTAACTTATAATTTAAAAAATTTATTTTTAAAAATCCAAGTTATTCAAAAATAGTAAACTTTTCATCATATAAAGTATTAAATTATCCATTACATGTCTTATTTTGTGCACATATATATTTATATAAATTATTTTTTAAAAATTTTATTGAACCGAGGTTGAACCGGTCCGACCGGTTGAACCTCGACCCTTTCACTTCACCGGTTCGATTAACGGTCCGGTTTTTAAAACATTGGGTGATGTCAGGTCGAATAATTGTTAGATTCAATTGACCAATTAGATGTCGAAAAGGAATAGGATCACAAAGTGAGGAACTAGTAGATGTTCCCAAATGGTGCTGTTGTTGCATGGACGTTGTGCTTGATTTGGAATCTAACAACCTTGCATCAGTAAGAATGTCCAAAGCATACTTTTGTTGACTAAGAAAAATGCCCTTTGGATTGTGAGCTACTTCAAGACCAAAAAAAATACTTGAGACGTCCAAGATCTTTAAGATGGAATTGGGTTGCTAGAAATTGTTTCAGTCGCTACATTGAGCTGAGTCACTCCCTACAATAACCATGTCATCAACATATATTAGGATAGCAAGAAACATGTTGTTAGATTGCCAAGTAAATAAGGATGAATTGGCTCGGGATTGTACAAAACCGTAGATCTTAAGAACTGATGATAATTTAGAAAACCATTCTTTTGAAGCTTGTTTGAGCCCATAGAGAGATTTATTGAGATGACAAACACGAGTATCCCCTAGTTGAAGATATCCGGGTGGTGGAAGCATATAGATCTCCTCATGGAGGTCACCATGGATAAAGGCATTATGAACATCCAACGGATGTAATTCCCACTACTTAAATGCTGCAATAGCAAGTAAATATCGAACAGTGGTTAATGTTGCAACTAGAGAAAAAGTTTCTTTGTAGTCTAACCCCTCAATTTGCGTGTAACCCTTAGCTACAAGCCTAGCTTTGTAACGTTCTATTGACCCATCAGACTTATGCTTCACCTTATAGATCCAACGACATCCAATAGGTCGTTTCCCATCTGGTAAAGGTTGATGGTCCCACGTATGATTTGCCTCTAGAGCAGCTAATTCTTCCTTCATAGCAGATACCCATTTTGCATTATTTTGAACTTCTGAGTAAGATGAAGGCTCCTGATCAGCTAATATTGCTGCAAGAAGGGTTTGATGCTGTGGTGAAAAGGCAAGATCAGTTATGTATAAAGAGATAGGGTATTGTTTAGTCAAGGAAACAGAGTTAGAGTAAGTTGGCCCACGAAGAAGACTATAATAATAATCCTTCAAGTAGGCTGATGAATGGCGATTTCGTGAAGTTCTATGGAGTTGGTCATTTTCTATACTTGGTGTAGAACTAAGCAGTCCAGAAGAATCATTGGGATTACTAGGGGAATTAAAGGACTCAACAGGTAATTCATGAAAAAACTAATCTGACTCAGGAAATTGAGTTGTTTGAGGCAAAGGTTTTTTTCTTAAAAAAACTCACATGAAGGTTTTTGGAAAGGAAAAATATTTTCATAAAAATTCACATCACAGGACAAAAAACTTTTGAGTTTCCAACCCATAAACTTTGTACTCCTTTTGTCCTGAAAGATACCCAACAAACACACAAGTACGAGTTTTAGATTGAAATTTGTCCTTTGAATGCATTGATGGCAAAACAAAGACAATCAAAGACACGCAAGTGATCATAGGATGGTGTTCTATTAAACAAAAGCTCATGAGAGGTTTTATCGCCTCAAGCTTTAGTGGGCAATCAATTAATAAGATATGTTGCAATAGGAACACATTTTTCCCTAAACTATAAGGACAAATAGGCCTGGAAACGTAGTGCTCGAGCAATATTTAAAATGTCTCTATATTTTCTCTCGACAATGCTATTCAGATGTGGAGTACCGACAAAAGAAGTTTGATTAAACATTCCTTTTTTATTGTAAAAGGATTTTAAAGTCCCTTCAACCAATTCATGAGCATTGTCACTTCGAACACCTTTTATTTTAGTACCAAATTTGATTAAAACAAAATTATAAAAATTCATAAAAATTTGTGAAACATCACTTTTATGTTTCATTAAAAAAATCAACATAGATCTAGAAAAATCATCGACAATGGTAAGAAAGTAATGTGCACCACTTGACGATGGTGAGTGATATGGATCCTATACATCTATATGCACCAAATCAAAAGCAAATGTAGATCTTTTATTACAAGGACCAAAGAGATGTCTTGAGCCTTTTGATACGAATTTGACCTAGCAAGAACCTATCTTGAAGAACCAAGTTAATTAGGCAGCGAAAGGATCTATCTTAATTAGGTTATGAAACAATAACTACCTTGCAAGACTTTAAGAGAACCCATCTCTAGAAACATAGTGAATTGGTTATAGGTTTGAAAGAATAAGATGATGTGATCATCTTGTCTTGAATACCACAAGTATCCAAACTAAATACTTGATACAGTTTAAGAAACTATAGTTCCATTAAGGAACTCCATAAAAGAAGAATAACTCACTTTTTATTAATTCACCTCTTCAAAAGTTGTCTTAAAATGGAATAGAAAAGACCTGTTTATAGCTAAAACCTAAACTACTAAGACTAATCCAATTTGAACAACGATTTAGTCACTTATTTCCCTAACTACTTTTAAATAGCTCACATAGCTGGCCATATTTATTCATAATAATGACTAACTAACCAACTAAACAAGAAAAAATCAAGTAAAATAAAATAAATTAAAAATTCGAAGGTCACATGGCTGGCGTTCCATCGCATCCACGACTTCATGTATTCTAATAGAGTTTTGAACATCATGGATTGGGTTGAAAAGGCTCTCAAGCATCTTAGCATGAGCTAGTGATGGTCCTGCTACTCATATCATTCCCCTCCTCTTGAAAGTGATTTGTTTTCGAATCGAGATTTGGCCAAAAGAAGCTTGCAGTTGGACAGATTTCCTTATGATTTGAATTGGAAGCTAGAATTTTTGAAAATTTTTCTTTTTTCCACGCAATTAAGGATTGAAAATAATATATTTAATGGACTCCCAAAGATGCTACGAATTAGACAGCAAAGGAAAGTTATGCACAACAGGAAAAGAAAAGTCACGAACTTATAAATCCTAAGTAGACTAAGAATTGGAAACCCTAACGGCTCTTCTACCACTTAACCACGGATGGATAGCAAAAACGAAGAAACAAACAAAAAAATACAATCTGAAATTTTTTTATTTGTTTCTGAAATACAAACACGAATGAACGGTAACGCTACAGTAGCGATGAATAGTAATCGCTATAGTAATTGTAAACAATACCTCAAAAAATTTTTTTGACGACTCAACACAGGGTTACGATTTCACTTGAAAGAAATTCCATGGGAGTTAAACCCCTAAAAAACCTGTTTTTAAAAACTTAATCATACCAAGAAATTTTAATCTCGATCAATCAAAGGCGTAGGTTAGACTCAAGTGAAAAATTCAAGAAAATAAAAATTAAGAAATTTTTTTTAATCAAAAGGTGGCTAGGGTTTTGGTAGGAAAACAAATAGAAAAACAAGAAAAGAAAAAGGATTAATCTGAATCAAGAACCGAAACTTTGATACTAACTGATACGAACTCGATCCAACAAGAACCTGTCTTAAAGAATCAAGTTGATCAGGCAGCGGAATGATCTATTTTGATAAGGTTATGAAACAATAAGTACTTTACTAGATCTAAGGAGAACCCGTCTCTAGAAATCTAGTGGATTAGTTATTGATTTGAAAGAACAAGATGATGTGAGCATTTTGCCTTGAACACCACAAATATCCAAACTAAATACTTGATACAGTTCAAAAAGAAACTCAAGTTCCATCAAGGAACTCCATAAAATGAGAATAACTCACTTTTTATTAATTCATCTCTTCAAAAGTTTTTTTACAATGGAATAGAAGAGGCCTATTTATAGTTAAAACCTAAACTACTAAAACTAATTCAATTTGGACAAGGATTTAGTCATTTATTTCCCTAATTATTTTTAAATAGCTCAAATAGGTCACATAACTAGCCATATTTATTCATGATAATGACTAACTAACCAACTAAACAAGAAAAAGTCAAGCAAAACAAAATAAATTTAAATTCCGAAGGTCACATAGTTGGCGCTCCATCACCTCTATGATTTCATGTATTCCAATGGAATCTTGAACATCATGGATTGGGTTGAAAAGACTCTCAAGCATCTTGACACGAGCTAGTGATGGTCCTGCTACTCATATCATTTTCGCTCTTGGGCAAATAAGACAATCACTTTTAAATTATAAATGGAATAAATTGGGAATGTTTAAAAAACGATCCTGAGAGGGATGACCAAGACGTTGATACCAAAATTCCATTGAACTCGCAGCTGCACACGTCACACATTGATGATTATCCTTTTGAAGATAATACAGTCCACCTCATTGCCTACTCGCTCCAATCAGCTTCCTTGAGAAAAAGGTCCTACATAAGGCAAAAGTCAGGAAAAAAAGAAAATAGAACAATTATGTTCTCGAGTTAGTTTGCTAATAGAAACGAGGTTACACTGAAAATCTAGAGCAAATAGTACTTTAGAAATTTTAAGTTGATCTGAAAAACTGTAGGCTCCTTCATTAATATTTCTTATGGTTCCATCTGCAAGGTAAATAGGTTTATTGGGTATTGGATGGAGATCTTTCAAGGAACTTTTGTGGTTGGAAAAATGGTCGGTTATACCTGAATCTAAAAGTTAGGAGGATGTTTCAACCCAATTAAGAGAGAAGTGCGCACTACCTGCAAAATTAGCCAAATCAGGATTCTTTTCATGAGTCAAAAGATTCAAAATCTGCTGATACTACCCCGGCGTGAAAATTGGTGACTGGGATGGCACTTTGTTGAGTCCTTGCTACTTATAATCAGAGGAAGTTTCTTCTCGACAAAAGTTGGCAGTAGTGGGATTAGTCTTAGTGTGACAACCCCACCTCCCATAAGAGCGTACCCTAAGGAATCAATAGGTCGCCTGTCCAACTTTCGCAGGGACTCGTTAACAAGCCACAAAATCAAATTCAATACCCAACCTTACCACAACATTTGCTAAAAACAACTAATACATATAGTTGTCTGTCGAGGCAATTTAAAATACAAGAGAGAGTTTAATCTTACAATTTTCATTCAAAATAATATAGTACCTTAATCACTTAGTGTAGACAATGAAATTTTAATTAAATTCTAAAAATTACCATTGGTCTGTAAATTCATTTTATGGCTTATTTTTATCCAATTGGGTATTGCCATATGTCACGTACACTTGAAAAACTTGGTTATTAAATGGCCAATTATATCTCACCACGTGTCACGTGGAGGTGTTTCAAATCAATTCAAATTGCAGGGATATCTCCACCAATCAAATCGTATCATGTCACATATCTATATGACTTGACAGAATTTTGAATAGATATCTAAGTATTTAGTTATTATTAAAGAGATAATATTTGGAGTCGTTTAATCCATATATACCTCTTATATACTACAATAGGTTGTCCAATCAAATGGTGTCACGTCACGTGTCCCTACAAGTTTGGCCAATCAAGGAATTAGTTATTGGTATTATCTCTTTATTAGTAAGTACAAAATGAAGAGATAATATTTAACTAGCACAGTTCTAATATGATTGCACGTCTTGCAAGACAAGTAAAGTGGTATACATATTTTCAACCTTTACCTCATATTACAACTATAACTAGGGATCTCTCTACCAAGTCGACATAGACAGAGACACACACACACATCAAGAGGCATCTCATACGCTCAAAGCACTGAAGTTCCAAGCTACAAAGGTCTGGATCTTCAAAACTTTCCAAGTCTCCCATATATTAAGACTTGAGTCCTCAAATATCTTGTAAAGTTCTTCAAATCTCTCATATCAAGATTTGAAAGAATCGGTGGTGAATCCAAGAATAAGTTGTGAAGCTCTTGGATTGGCGTTCAAGGAGAAAATCGAAGGAAGCTCTTTACAAGTTCGAGAAAATGCCAGAAATTATACTCATATATTTTCTTAAATTTATATATTATATTTGTCGTGTATTTTTCTTGTCATGTTGCAGATTTGAAATTTTATCGCGTACAAATTTTTGGCACGTCCGGTGGGACCATCTCTGCCTTCCATCTCTTTTTCTCGAATATTCAACTATATATATCACCAATGGCACAAACGAACAACAAGTCCATGACTGCTCGTT
This sequence comes from Coffea arabica, assembly GCF_036785885.1. Taxonomy (NCBI): domain Eukaryota; kingdom Viridiplantae; phylum Streptophyta; class Magnoliopsida; order Gentianales; family Rubiaceae; genus Coffea; species Coffea arabica. The sequence goes on from NC_092329.1 coordinate 45,381,138, forward strand.
CCAAGGTTGCTAATGTCAAACCTATTCAAGAAACTGCACATGTTGCCACCAATACTAGCGCTATTGGTCCCATGATAAGGAGTATGATGAGAACTTCTACCCAAAGTAGCATGGAAGCTCCATCGGCGCCAACTCCCGTCTTCGGTTCAACATCACCAATGAGCTATTCTTCCACGATGGGAATCCAAGACGTTCCTGCCTTGATTGAGAAGATTCTTGCCATGCTCGAATTTGGATCCGAATCCAAATTTTCTAAACATGATGATGATTCATCAAGTACTGGATCAGTCTCTTCACATGAAACTCTTCAATCAAGATTTTTTATTGAAGATTCTGCTGCTTCTTTTGCTGCAATTCTTGTTATGATGACAAACACTTTAACTCTTGAAGAACAAGTTTCGAACATATCCAAAATGATGGAAACCATGATGAAACACATCAAGGACCAAGATGCTCTTTTTACTCAACTGCTCATCCAAAAAAATCACGCTTCTAAGGAAGCCATATGAACTCTAAGGAGTACCAAAAGCGTAAAATTCCCTCATCTAAAGGCAAAGACCAGGTGAAAGAAGTATATGTGACCGTCGAAGAAACTATTCCTATAGAACAATTGAAGGAACTTGTTGAAGGCGTGATCAAAGACAAAAACGAGGGTAGTTTAAAGTCAAGTTTTACCTACTCCAAACCTTACACTGCTAGAATTGACAACCTGACAATGCCTACTAGATATCAACCGCCTAAGTTTCAACAGTTTAATGGGAAAGATAGTCCAAAACAACATATGGCCCATTTTGTCGAAACCTGCAATAACGCTGGAACCTATGGTGACCTACTAGTCAAACAGTTCGTCCGATCCTTGAAGGATAACACATTTAATTGGTACACTGATCTCATTTCGGGGTTCATCGACAGTTGGGAACAATTGGAGCAAGAGTTCTTGAATCGCTTCTACAGTAGTAGAAGAACCGGTAGTATGCTGGAGCTGACTAACACTCGTCAATGGAAGGATGAACCTGTGGTCAATTACATTGATAGGTGGAGAAGTCTGAGTCTCAACTACAAGGACAAACTGTCTGAACCTTCTGCCATAGAAATGTGAATCCAAGAAATGCATTAAAGGCTAAACTACATTCTACAGGGTATACGTCCAAACACATTTGAAAAATTAGCTACTCGTACTCATGATATGGAGTTAAGCATCACAGCCAATGCAACTAATGGACTTCCTATTCAAGCTCTGCGAGTGCAGCCGCCTTGTCAAAGCAATGAAAGGCAAGAAAATAAAAAAGGGGGCAAGTCTTCTTCAAGATTCAGTAATAAGGAGTTCATGACAATAAACACAACTTCCATGAAAATTGCTACCAATGTGAGCCGAAAGATCACCGAAAAGATATACTGCTCTCAAAATAGGTCGGTAAGAAAATCCATTCTAAAAAAAATGCAGGAAAAGAAATACTCCTTCCTTGAATCCAATTTACAATGGATGTTTGATGATCTTTTCAAGGAGAAACTTCTTGAACTTTCCGACATGAAGCGCCCAGAGGAAGTTGGTCAAGTCAATGATCCAAATTATTGCTGTTATCACCGCTTGATTGGTCACCCTCTCACTAAATACTTTATTTTTAAGGACAAAAATTATGAAATTAACCTATCAAGGAAAAATTCTTCTTGATGAGGAAAAAGTATTGGCAAACCAAATAACAATAATGTTTGAGTCTGTGTGTTGCCCGATAGAAGTTTTAGCCACACCAAGCAGATCTTTGTCTAAAGAATTTGAAGAATCCTCAATTGAAGACGTTATTGAAGATGACAACGAAGGATAGACTTTAGTCGCTCGAAAGGGGATTTGCAAGCCAAAATAAGGAAGTACATCTTTTCGAAAAGCATTCGTCTGACAAAAGCTGAAGTAACAATGAAACAACGAAATGCAACAAAAAAATGAAAAAAATGGCCATAATACCAGTCTCTTCAAATTATCCGCTCCTTCAAGAGTTTCGACAACCTATGACACTGAGAGAATTTATGCCTAAGGAATATTTAAGTGACGATGATGATAATTCTACTTCTTGTAATGTCGTCAAAGTTGAAAATCTTCAAGTCACACAAATAGCACTGAAGTTGAGAAAAAACTCAAAGTAGATGACGAACCACCAGTGGATTGTGCAACAGCTATTATTTTTTATGATGACGATTTAACAGTTGATTTCAAAACCCACAATCGACCCTTTGTTTGTTAGTGCATATATCCGAGAATAGAAGATGAATCGGATACTCATTGATGGGGGATCTGCTGTTAATATCATGTCCGTACGTGCTATGAAAGAACTAGAAATATCAAGCGATGAACTCTCCCAGACCCGCCTCATGATCCAAGGGTTCAACCAACGGGGCAAAGAGCAATTGGCCTCATAAGACTTGAATTATTCATTGGTGAGTTGTTTTCTAGTGCGTTATTTCATATTATTGACGCCAGAACCTCTTATAACATGTTCCTGGGAAGACCCTGGATTCATGATAATGAAATTATACCGTCTACTCTTCATTAATGTTCAAATATTGTCGAGAAGGTGTACTTAGAAAAATTGCTGCCGATGATAAACCTTTCACGAAAATCGAGATTCACTTTGTCGACGCCAAATTTTATCTTCAAAAAGAAGCAAAAGGAAAGAGTCAGCAAGGGAAGAAATCAAGGTTTCAAAGTACCCATTTTGCATTATATTCCAAGATCAAAGAGAGAAGAAAGTCAGTTTTCTTTTATCAAGAATGACACATTAAATATTCGCTCACCAAAATAGAGCCTGTTAAAAGTGAGAAAGTGAGTTTACAAGAGTTTGTCCGTCTCAAAGAAGAACCGGCAGTAGAATATTACCCACTACCAACTAATCGAACTCAAGAAGGTTTTGATCCAAACGCATATAAACTTCTTACTAAGGCGGGTTATAACCCCAATGAGAAGAATGCATTAGGCAAACTCCCTCCTAAAGTGACTGGTGAGAAGACTCATGGATTAACACCTATGCAGAAAAATATTGAAAGAAAAAGCCTATAATGTTGAAAGTTCATCGATGGGTCTTGATTATCAACCGCCTTCTCCAGTGCGTACAATGATCAAAAGGATAAGTTGTAACTATATGAACGAAGAAATGGAGGTCACAAACCGAAAGAGATCTGTGTTCGATAGGTTGGAAAATAAGTCAAAGTGTACTTCTGTGCTTGACAGACTTGACCCGTAGCCAAAAAATTTGAAACCGCCCGTCTATGAAAGATTAGGCAATAAAAAGCAAGAGTACCAAGTTGCCAAGGAAGAAAGTTTTACTCCAAAAAGAACGGACCAAGAAAGCGAGTCTCCAATTTCTTCATGCATTATGAAGACTTATTCAATGTAAGAATTGAAACCATTTTTGAAGAACAGGATCAAGAAAGTATGGCTTCCTGTCATCATATTACAATCAGTGATCCCGAAGAAGAAGAAGAAATGCGGATGACGCTCCCCCTAAACTTTAATAAGGGATAAAAAATGCAGTCGATGTGCTAAAGGAGATTAACCTTGGCACAAGCGACGATCCTCGCCCAATTTACATAAGCTCTGGTATGACTTCTGAAGAAGAGAGAGAGTATGTTGATTTGCTGCTGGAGTTCAGGGATGTCTTTGTCTGGAATTACTCAGAAATATCTGGTTTGTATCCAAGAATTGCCGTTCATAATTTGTCTGCCAAGCGAGAAACAAAACCTGTCAAACAAACTCAAAGCCGCTTTCGGCCCGAATTGATTCCTCTAATAGAAAATAAGATAAATAAATTGATTGAAACTGGGTTCATACGGGAAGTAAAATATCCTACATAGATTTCGAACATTGTCCCTGTGAGAAAGAAGAATGGGCAAATTCAAATTTGTGTTGATTTTCGAGACTTGAATGAATCTTGCCCCAAAGATGATTTTTTGCTTCCCATCACAGAATTAACAGTAGATGCTACAACAGGACATGAAACACTAACTTTTCTCTATGGGTCATTTGGTTACAATCAAATACATATGGCAGTCGAAGACGAGGAATTCACTGCGTTCCGCACTTTCAAGGGCATTTATTGCTATAAAGTGGTGCCGTTTGGTTTGAAAAATACTGAAGCGACATATTAAAGGGCAATGCAAAAAATTTTTGATGATATACTCCATAGAAATGTAAAGTGCTATGTTGACGATCTTGTGGTGAAATCAAAGAAACGAGAAAATCACATTCAAGATTTTCGAAGAGTTTTTCAACGCCTCCGAAGATACCAACTAAAAATGAATCCTTTGAAGTGCGTATTCGTAGTCACTTCTGGCAAGTTTTTCGGTTTCATCGTTCATCAACGGGAATAGAGATTGATCGATCTAAAATTAATGCCATTGTAAACATGCTTGAACCGCGAAATATTCATGAATTGAAGAACTTTCAAGGGAAATTGGCTTATATCCGGGGGTTTATCTCTAATTTGGTCGGACGATACCAACCCTTCAGTCGACTGATGAAAAAAGGGGTGCCCTTCGAGTAGAATGAATCGTGTAGGAATGCTTTTACAAGCATCAAAACGTATCTCATAAATCCCTCAGTGTTGGCTGTGTCCATTCCAGGAAAATCATTGATTCTCTATATTTTCGTTCAAGAACGGTCGGTTGGGGCCTTACTTGCTCAAGAAAATGATGAAGATAAGGAGAATGCGCTGTATTACTTGAGTCGGATGATGACATCTAATGAGTTAAATTACTCACCCAACGAGAAGTTGTGTTTGGCACTTATATTTGTCATTCAGAAGTTGAAACATTATTTTCAAGCACACACTATTCGACTCATATCTAAATCTAATCCCATTAAGTATGTTATGGTAAAATTTGTACTATCTGATCGGCTCGCGAGATGATACCTCCAGTTTCAACAATTCGAAATTATTTATGTACCTGTGAAAGCTGTCAAAGGACAAATATTGGCAAACTTTTTAGCCGATCATCCCATACTTGCCGAGTGAGAGTTGACTGGTAAACTCCCCAATGAAGAAATGTTTATGATCGAATCCCCGTGATCGATGAATTTCGATGAAGCGGTGCACCGTAACGGAGCTGGTGCAGGAGTTATCTTTTATACTCTTGAATCAGATATATTGTCATACTCTTTCACTTTAATACGTCGGTGTTCAAACAATGTGGCCGAATATTAGGCATTGATTCTCGGTCTGGAAACGGTCGTAGACATAAAACAGTTGCATCTTAGGGTCTATGGTGATTCCAAATTAGTGGTAAATCAACTTTTTACTATTTATGATGTCAAGAAACTTGAATTGATCCTATATTTTAAGTATGCAATACAACTCATGGGATATTTAGATAATATCACTATAGAACATATTCCTAGAAATTTCAACCAACAACCCGATTCTTTGGCAAGATTGGCATCCATGCTCACTCTACCTTCTCATTGAAATCAAATTTTAATATATCAAAATTGGGTCATACCTCCGATATTTGATGAAGAAAATGGTGGTGATGAAGAAAATACTTATCATATTTTTGTCCATGAGATCGAAAAGGAGAATTGAACTCACATTATCATTGATTACCTTAATCATGGAAAGTTACCAGAAGATCCCAAAGAAAAGGTTGATATACGTCATCGAGCGCCACGTTTTATTTACTACAAAAGAACGCTTTATCGAAAATCATTCGATGGGGTATTTCTACGATGTTTTGGAAAAGATGAGGCCATGAAAGCCATGGAGGAGGCTCACTCTGGAATATGTTGTGCACACCAATATGGCCTGAAATTACACTTTCGCATTAAGAGAATGGGATATTACTTGCCAACGATGGTAAAGGACTATATCGATTTTACTAGAAGATGTCAAATTTGTTAATTCCATGGCAATTTCATCTGTCAACCTCCTGAACCATTACATCCAACTGTGGCTTCTTGGCCGTTTGATGCTTGGGGTTTGGATATAATTGGACCACTTCTAAAATCTTCTGGCGGACTGCGAAAGATTACTTTTCAAAATGGGTTGAAGCAGTTCCTCTAAGAGAGGTCAAAAAGAAGAATGTAGTAGATTTCATTCACTTGCACATCATTTATGGGTATGGAGTCCCGCATTATATCCGATAATGGTAAGCCTTTTTACAATGTAGCAATAAACAAACTTTGCGAAAAGTTTCATTTCAAACAATACAATTCGTCCATATACTACACTGCCGCAAATAGACTTGTTGAAACATTCAACAAGACCTTATGTAATCTGTTGAAGAAAATCCTGGATAAATCGAAAAGGGATTGGCATTTTCGAATTGGAGAAGCACTTTGGGCATATCGAACTACTTTTCGAACTCCCACGCAAGTGACCCCATACGCGCTTGTTTACGGTGTTGAAACTGTTCTTCCACTTGAGTGTCAAATACCTTCGCTAAAAATTGCGATTCAAGAAGGGTTCAGTGAAGAAGATAATGTTCGTTTTCGTCTTGAAGAGTTAGAAGCACTAGACGAAAAGAGATTGGAAACTCAACAACGAATTGAGTGCTACCAAACCTGCCTTTCAAAAACATTCAATAAGCATGTTCGGCCATGCTCTTTCCAGATTGGAGATTTAGTACTTGTTGTTCGAAAACCGATCATTCTCACTCATGGTGCACAAAGAAAGTTTACTCCTAAGTGGGATGATCCATATGTTGTTCGAGAAGTGTATACAAATGGCTCATACAAGTTGGTTGCTGAGGATGGATTAAGGGTTGACTCCATCAATGGCAAGTACCTAAAAAGGTACTATGCGTAATCGGAATCGCCCGATGCTCCTGGCCCGCATGAGCTAAAACTGTGAATGGCAACCACCAATAGTGTAGTATGTGGTTAAACTGCTAAAACACTCCATCAAGTTTAAGGTAGTAAACAAATAGATACTCCTGACCCGCATGAGATTAAAATGTGAACGGCAGGAATTACGTGTAATTTGATTCCATTGTTGGGATACATAGGCAGTTTGGAGGGCAATTTCTAAGTTCAGTTACACCTCCTAAACCAAACCCTCTTTCTTTGCAAAAAAAAAATCGTCTCTTTTTCTTTGAAATAAAATGCTAAATTTAGGAGTTCTTTTCTCTTACAAAGAAAATAATAATAAGAGATAAGAAATGAAAAATATTTTATTATTCATAAAAAAAATTCACTACGGGAGGAAAAAAAAAAGAAAAATAATTCAGAAAAAAGACATAGTGAAAAGTCTAAATGTCAAATTTGTAATCCACTACAGCCATTTTGCATGATTCAAGTGCAGACTTCATGTCTTCAAGTTCTTTCACTGCGTCATCAGTCAAGATGCTGGTACTTTCAATAGAAGAAAGCTCATCATGTGCCTGGGTTATTTCAGTCTGGATCTCTTTGAAAGTTTCATACTTTTGATCGATAGTTGAGCTGATTTTCAGACCTTGTTTCTCCAAATTGATAAGTTTCTGTTGCAGAACTTCCTTCCTGTCTTCAATGGACTGCAACTTTTCTTCAAGATTTTGCAGATGACGAGTTAGTTCTTCTTCGTTCACCTTAGCTCTCCCAAGTTGGGCGGTCACTTTGAAAAGGAGTTCTGCATGTATTTCTTTACTCATCTTTTCCCATGACAAAGATGCCAAAACATCATATGCCTCCGTCTTGGCAAATAATTCTATCAAGAAGTCCTTTAGAGGAAGACCATTGGTAGGATCCGTTCTTGTGATTTTCGCAATGATTTCCTCTGCGCACTCTTTTAAAGAAGAGATGTGCTCAATAGGAGTGTCAAGAACCTACTCGCGAAAATCTATCCACAAACTCTGCAAGTATCTCTTTCGATGCGCTTGGATCAATTTTTACCCGTGAAATTCTGAAACCAGTGCTGGTTTAGGTATCTTTCGAATCTCGTGCAAACCAGTTAACTCCTTCTTACGCATTAACGAGGTACCTCCACTGGGGGCAAATTATTTTGAAGTACTGATAGTTGTTTCGTCATTTTTGTTGTTTGAAATTATATCATCAGTTTCGAGTTCGGGTGGTAAATTGTTACCAACATCTACTTGACGGAATTCAAGAAACGGGGGTTGAAAAGGAAAAAAAATACAAAAAAAGAGCAAAAAAAAAAAAAAGAAAGAAAAGGGGTTACAAAAAGGGAAAAGAAAGAAAAACGGAGAGATGATTACCTTAAGGGGCGACACTCTAACCAACGGTGGTGTGAAAGAAACCTCCTCAAAATCAGAAGATGCCCTCTTCTTTGATCGGTTCCAATGACGGTTTTGACTACTACTACAACTCGTCAACGAATGGGCTCCTCCTTGAGTAGATCCGATACCCTAAACTTGAGTCCCTTCCTTTTCCATAGTCTTGATAGAATCACGATCGTCCATCGTTTCAATTTCGACATTTTCTTCTGTGCGAGTCACCGATAATGATTTTGAAACTTTGGACGGTGTCTTCTCTATTGGAATCACTAGATGCGCCTCTTTGATGGCCTGTCGAGAGTCCTTGGAAGACTTATTTTTTTTGACAATATTTTTCGAGAGACTGCTAGTAATTTTGTTCTTCCACAAGGTGGATGAGGTAAGACCCGTTACAATCTCTATAGTTCCATTATGATGCACTAACTCGTTGGCTGAGGCAGCCTTACCCTTCTTCGATAATTGCTGAGGGATCTTAACAGTGAATTTAAAGGAAGTTAAAGAGACATTATTTGACCGAGTTGACTACCAGACGTTATAGTCTTTTGTGATCAATGGATGCTTCCTGTGCGTGGGTATAATCATCCGAGATCGCGTCTGCGTGCGCACTGAGGAATCCCATAGTTGATTAGCTTCACCCAAAGTATAAGTATGAGTGATCTCTTTCAAGTTGTTGGGAATGTCCTGACAGAAGCTGAATTGTCTGTTAAACCGGCAAGGATTATATTTTTCAATAATGAAAGTATTGTCCTTACGTAGAGTTAAATCGCAAGAGCGTTGACTAATGAAGTAACTCGTAAGTTTTGACGATAAGGATCCATCGTCGATCAACACCTTTCTTCATTCTCAGTCCAACACAATTTGGGAAGCATCAAAGGATTCACTTCTATAAAGATTTTCTCAACTTCTGATTGGCCATAAAATATTACTATTTTCTCACGACTAAATCTTGTCATGCACGCGTGGTGGCTATTTACTTGATTTTTTTCGTAATATACATCGAAATATTGGCCAATCCAAGCATAGATGTAATGGATTGGACAAATTACCCCACATTCTCCAAGGTTAGGGGTGTGGACGATCTCTCTCAACCCATAATATATTCTTTCGAGAACAGGAATTGTAAGGCAAAATTTTTTCCCTGTGGCCATTAAGTATGCAACCTTAAAGACACTTTGGCGAATGCGATTGACCTTTTTGCTTGACAAAAGAAACTTGCAAATCCAACACGCTATGAATGCCGCAATATAGGTCTCCTTTCTTAAAAATCCTGAGATATCTAATATGTCAAAAGGGACATTGAAATCCTTCATATCGGCAAGGTCATAAGGCTCTACGCTTGTAGAAGGTTTGTAAGTTATTTTTGATTTAGATGTGGTCTTCCTTCTATTCACCCTATTCGGAGGAGCCCTATACCTAGCCTCTCCTTTGAACCAGAAGCGAATCCAATCCTTCATCCATACCCTTTTGGTCATTCATCCAAAGTGGGTAGTAAGTGGAAAAGAGGTGCCTACAACTCTCAGGGAGAAGTGGCTTCCCTTCTTTGTCACGAGTGAGAAGCTCCTGCACCAAAGGAACAACTTCATCAAAGAACGAGTCATCGATCGAAAGGCCACCAAGTCGATAAAGGTCCCAAAGTGTGATTGACAACTTTCCAACAGGCGTATGAAGTGTATTTGTCGAGAGACACCAATATTTGAAGAAGGTTCGCAAGATATTTTCACAACGATCGTAGGAGTATCTCGACGCATAGACAGCTTCAAATATGCCAGCGCGTGTGAGTACGTCTTTGTATCTTCCAAGGATATCCTCGACCCACTCCCAATAGTGAGAGGTGAAGCACGCCTCGCCAAAGAAGGAAGAAAGAATTTTCCATGTAGTTTTGTCAATATTAAATCCCACGAACGGAAGCGTGAATTTGGCTATTTCTGGGTCTCTATTGTGAAGTGACGAGTTTAATACGACCACTTCTTCTTCCTTCGATGTAGTGGAGAAAGTCGATGGTGCCACCACTTCTTTAGTCCACTTGCTAGTCCAATCTTCGAAATGAAAGCATCCTTCAAGGGGTATAAAAGACTCAGCAAAGGTGCCGATTGCTGGTTTGTTCACATGTAATGACAAACTTTTTGATTGAGGCCCTCCCCTTTCGTCCGTCAATGAAATATGTGGCAATGGCGAGGCGTAGTCCTTAATTTGCATAATTGCTACAATTTTGTAAAAGAAAAGGATTAGATGATGAAGAGAGATTCTTACAAAATTTTGGTAATTAAATTACCTAATTGGTTATCCTTCTCTCCAGTTCTTTTCAAGCGTGATTTTGGTTACCTACAAGGAAGCAAGCTAATAAAGTTGAAATCGAAATCATGTATGATGGTAATATTTGAAACGCAAAACGACTAGTCAAAAATTAATATCAAATTTCCAGCTATAAGGAATAGCTAAAAAAATAATATTTTGAGCTGATCTTCATTTTCGAATAATATTTAAAGAGCATCCCAAATAATATTTTGAACCAATCGTCATTCAGTTAATTTCAATCTTCCAGCCGAGACTCAAGCTTCATTCTCAAACAATATTTTGAAAATTTATTTGGTAAGGTCGTGAGGCTCTAAGCTTCTCAATTGACCGAAGTTTCTCGTAACAATTAAATATTGCGAGTAAAAAAAAATAAAAGAGGGCCTCAAGTACCTGGTAAGCGAAAATTATTAGAGTACAACTAATGGATGATGATTGATGCTTGCGGCACGGCAAAGGTGATAACCAGCTTCAAACTGTCTCTGTTAATCAAAAGACCGCAAAGCAGACGAATGGCAAGCAATAAGCGGTGGTGACAGCAACAAAGTAATTTACAATAGCATCAACTTGATGATTGAAAGTAGGAAGAATGGACGAAGCTCGGTTCTTGAAAAAAAAAAAAGAAAGCTTTCATTGAGGAATTGGTGGCTTCGGTCCTGACTATTTATAATAAGTAGAGTTAAGCTCTTCAATGCAAGGAATCCGTAAGATGAGTTCGAAATTGATTATAAGTCCAACGTGAATCTAGCTTCAGGGCCTTCCTGATTGGTCAATTGAGATTGGAGTGTGCATATCCCGTAGACTCCTAATGAATTCCAAATTCTAATAGATATAATGTTTGCCATCACAAACCGAAATTGGTTTATCAAAGTCTTTGGGATTGCATTGGTATCAGTGAAATTTGTGATGGCAGAGAGTTTCAATTCAATGAGGAGTTGAGCAAGTGAGCAAGCATGACTTGTTATGTCGTGGGCTGTGGTTATGTTCCAACAAAATGAAAGTGCAATTTATATGGGATTGCCTTCGAGTTGTTGGGTCTAATTCAGCAATTTACCAAGGATCCAATTGGACGCAATTTACCAAGGACTTCTTCTTTAGTACAATTCGGATGTGATTGGCACTTGAAAGGATTCTTATACACATGGTGTTCAAATTCCTGAAAGTAAGAAGGAAAAAAATCTATAGCCGAGGCCGTGAACTTGAGGTAATTGCGCGATTTGGTCTTGGAAATTGGGATCACTAATTCACAAAACTTTGCATGCATTCGGTGACTATCATGGCATTTTGCATGGCCATCTTATATGATTGAGCCATTGCCAGGAAATTTGTAAAAACCTTGAGTTCAGTCCAATTATGGGATTGCAAGACACGGGTTTGTCGCAAATTATACCCAAAGTACACCACGTTCAAAGGAGAATTCAGGTTGAAGAAAGTTCTAATCTGAATGGTTTCTGCTCCTAACGGAAGTTCAATTAATAAACTTGGGATTGGTTCATCCAAACATAGTTTCCTTTTGAAAGTTGATCTCTTACCTATAAGAGTCAGCACCGAAACATTTCCCAAGTTCCCAAGAGATTGAATTCACAAAGGACAAGAGGTCTTGTGCGAATGATAGACTAACAAAATGAATACTACATATTTGGCCGCAGAACTTTCCTAGTAATCATCAACATCGGATAGTATTTGGAATTCAAATACTACATAGAATTTGGCCTCGGGACTTTCCTATGCATATCTCTTAGGTTCCTAATCATCATCAAATGTTACTTGGAATTCACATGCTACTTGGAATCTGGCCTCGGAACTTACGGGACTTTACATACATTTGATGATTGGGACGGTGGTGGGATTTAAATATTTTGCATGGCTACGTGGTATGGCTTAATCAAGACCCGTGACTATGAATCCATATAAAATGTGAGGTTCAAGTGAATTAATCAAGACCTGTGGCTATATTGATGCTTAAGTCTCAGCCTTGCGGCACTCAAATCAAATTGGGAAAAAAAAGAATGTCGAAATTTGTCCGTTCAAATCTTGCTTCGGTCCTCAGCATTCGTAAACAAGTTTCGATGGGGCATTTGTAGACAATGGAATTTTAATTAAATTTTAAAAACTACCATTGGTCTGTAAATCATTTTTATGACTTATTTTTATCCAATTGGGTATTGCCATATGTCATGTACACTTGGAAAACTTGGTTATTAAATAGCCAATTATATCTTACCACGTGTCATGTGGAGGTGTTTCAAATCAATTCAAATTGCAGGGATATCTCCACCAACCAAATCGAATTATGTCACATGTCTATATGACTTGACATAATTTTGGATGGATATCTATGTATTTAGTTCTTATTAAAGAGATAATATTTGGAGTCGTTTAATCCATATATACCTCTTATATACTACAATAGGTTGTCCAATCAAATGACGCCACGTCACGTGTCCTTACAAGTTTAACCAATCAAGGAATTAGTTATTGGTATTATCTCTTTATTAGTAAGTACAAAATGAAGAGATAATATTTAACTAACACAGTCCTACATGACTGCACGTCTTGCAAGGCAAGTAGAGTGATATACATGTTTTCAATCTCTACCTCATACCACAACTATAAATAGGGGTCTCTCTGCCAAGTCGACATAGACAGAGACACACACACACACCAAGAGGCATCCCATACGCTCAAAGCACTGAAGCTCCAAGCTACAAAGGTCTGGATCTTCAAATCTCTTCAAGTCTCCCATATATCAAGACTTGAATCCTCAAATATCTTCTAAAGTTCTTCAAATCTCTCATATCAAGATTTGAAAGAATCGGTGGTGAATCCAAAAATAAGCTGCGAAGTCCTTGGATTGGCGTTCGAGGAGAAGAATCGAAGGAAGTTCTTTACAAGTTCGAGAAAATGCCAGAGATTGTACTCATATATTTTTTTAAATTTATATATTATATTTGTCGTGTATTTTTCTTGTCATTTTGCAGACTTGAAATTTTATTGCGTACACTTAGTCTAACTAAAATAAAAGTTAAGTGCTAATTCCCCGAATCACAAACCAACCCTGCTAAGGAAAACAAAAAGAAATGTGTGAACTTGGGCTCAGTGAGGTCTAAGAAAGACATGCAATTTAAGAAAGCAATAATTTTACATTTTAAGTCAACAAGAAGCAAAAACAAGAGGTATCATATAAGCACATCATTAAAATCGATATGTCAATCATTAAGGATATTGAGCACTGACAAACACTTGATCAATCAGTAATTCAAGTAGTTGACACTCCATCAACTTTCATGTCCATGTACAATCACCACCTCACATCACTTCATCCACCTTTCACTCCCTATCGGGCCCGCATACCAACAAAATTTCAAGAATTGGTATTAATCGAGTATACCCATAACAGTATGGATCCAACACATATACATTACCCAAGGTTCGCTAATCGAGTTGACCAATCCCTTGCAGATTCAACCTCGAATAACTAGCCATTGAGTTTTGGGGCCCCCATATTTCAATAATATCATGTCCCATTTACTTATAGCAATAACAACTCAGTAGGGTCGATTGCGATAAAATACACACTTACCCGTTCATAAACGAGTTCAAAAGAATGACAGTTCATAGTCATATCATTTTCTCAAACTCATTAACATATCAAGCATTTGTATAGTGCTATCATGCACTTAGAATACTTACCCAATAGCACTTAAGCATTCACAGAAGGATCGCCTGCACACTCAGATTGCAGCCCTGGCAAACAATTACAACATATAAGTGAACCATTAGCGTTCTCCAAATCAATTCACTTAAGCACAAAAGCTTTGTTTTCAAATTAGTCAATCGTAGTGTTCTAAACACTTCAATCCATTCAGGTTTTCAAATCGACAAATCAAGTAAAATACAACTTCCCATTAGGGTAAAAGCATTTCAAAAGTTTGAACAAGATTTTTCACTCCTACAAGTTTTTTAGCAAAAAAATCATAATAAAAGTCCACTTTTCAATTACTTACATTCATAGCTTTTGTCCCAAAATTATCTTACAAACAATGATCAAAATTTAATAAGGTTTCTTGAATTATACCGACCAAAACTTCAATAATACAAGGATCCAAAGTCAAATCAATCCATAAAGTTGTCAGCCCCTAAACTTTGGAGGAAATCTTACTTTTCCCTCTTTTTAACTTCAAAATTTTGATCCAAAATCATTATACATACCAAAATCAAATTCCAATAGATTCTTTTGAGTTAAATTCCACCTAAAATAGTTTTTAAAATAGAAAATTAAAGTTGGAATTTTTGGCTCACAAATTTGGCCAACTTAGGCCATTTTTTCAACTTTTGCAACTTTACTTTTTTCAACTAGATAACCCACATCACCACTTCATTTTCTTACAAATTTTTCAACATAATCCAACCAACATACATAGAGTCAAGTAGCATCAAATTTTCTAAAATAAATTTAGCACAAGTGTACAAACAAACCACAAATTCAAGGAAAGTAAAGATGAAAATTTGCCCATGATAATTCGCCATCTAAACAGAAATTTCAGCATATATATACTCCAATTTTCACCAACAATCCACCATAAATCACACTCAAATCCTCATAGATTTCATCAATTATCAACCCTAAGATCTCAAGAGACAAGAATCCATCAAATTCTAGCCAAATATATCAAGATCTAAGCATACCAAGATCATTCAAGTACCTAGTACCAAATTCTCATAAAACCTTAAAACCCACCATGGGTTTTTCATAAATACCATAGATCTACCAAGATCTAGTCCAAAATTGCTTGAAAAGCAAAAGAATGAAGTAGATTAGCCATTTATCTCTTCAAAGCTCCAATCTTTAGCAAAATTAGCCCAAGAAAATAGCAAGATCCATACCTAGGAGCCTTTTCCTTCAAGATCTTCCAAGGGTTCAAGTAGTTTGGTGACAGGAAAATTTGGATCTTCAACAATTTTCAAGAAGAGTGAAATTTCTCTCTCTCTCTCTCCCTCCCTCCCTCCCTCCCCCTCAAGGTTCAGCCAGCCAAGAGGAAAAATAAAGGCTTTTTTGGTTGCTTTTTAGCTAATAGACAAGCCATAAGAAAGGTTTTTAGAGTCAACTTTGACTAGTGTCCAAATAGTATCTTCCACTTAAGTTTCTTGCTATTAATCCCTTAGTTTTTCTAACTTTCTCTTAACTCTCATAAATTTTTCTTAATTTCACTAATATCTTAACTCATATTCTTCTAAGGTTTTGACCAAATTCACTAATAAGTCGTGAAATCAACAATTTTCAAGAAATTAAACACTCGAAAGTTAAAATAAGAAAACAAGAGAAACTCATTTATTACTTAACAAGTAAATCACTAAATGAATGCAAAATTTATACAAATATAATTTAAATAGAAGTGCAACTAGTTGGGAAGTGAGAAAATAATTTAAAAAAAAATTTTTTCCTAAGTCATCACCACATTCTCTCCCCCTTAAAAGAATTTCGTTCTCCAAATTCTCACCTGACCTAACGAACAGATCTAGATAGTTCTTCTGCATTTTCTCCTCCATCTCCCGAGTCACTTCTTTTATTCCATGGTTTCTCCACAGAACTTTCACCAATGGAATTTTCTTCCTTCTTAACTCTTTCATTTCCCGATCCAAAAGTTGTACTGAATGTTCCTTATAAGTCAATGACTTGTCAATCTCTATGTCTTCAGGTTGGAGTACATGAGTTGGATCTGAGTGGTACTTCTTAAGTAGGGAGACATGGAAAACATCATGGATTCTAAAAAGACTTAAAGGCAACTCCAAGTGATATGCTACGCTTCCCACTCATTGTAAAATCTTAAACAGTCCCACATACCTCAGCTTGAGTTTCTTCCCTTTTCCTGTCATGGTATTAGTTTTCAATGGTGTAATTTTAAGGAAAGCCCTATCCCCAATTTCAAATTTCAAGTATTTTCTCCATTTATCTGCATAGCTTTTCTGCTAACTCTGAGCTGCTTGAATCCTTTGGCGTATAATTTTTATCTTCTCATAAGCATTTTCAATCCACAGTAATGTTGTTGGATCCACTATTTTTCTTTCCCCTACTTCTTCTCAATAAATTGGGGAATGGCATTTCTTCCCATAAAGAGTCTCATATAGAGCCATTTGGATAGTCGAGTGATAGCTATTATTATAGGCAAACTCTACCAATGTTAGGTATTGCCCCCAACTTTTTCTAAAATCCAAAACGCAAGTTCTCAACATATCCTCAAGTGTTTGAATAGTCCTTTCCGATTGTCCATCGATCTGAGCGTGGTAAGTAATGCTAAAATTCAACTTAATTCCCAAAGTTTCTTGTACCTTTTGCCAGAACCGAAATACAAATTTGGGATCTCTATCTGACACTATATTTACTGGCACCCCATGTAACCTCACAATTTCATCCGAGTAGAGTTTAGCTAATTTCTCCAAAGGACACTTCATGTTA
The DNA here is from genome assembly GCF_036785885.1 of Coffea arabica. Taxonomy (NCBI): domain Eukaryota; kingdom Viridiplantae; phylum Streptophyta; class Magnoliopsida; order Gentianales; family Rubiaceae; genus Coffea; species Coffea arabica. The sequence goes on from NC_092329.1 coordinate 45,398,080, forward strand.
ATCGACAAGAAATGAGCAGTCTTAGTTAAACGGTCGACTATCACCCAAATTACATCAAAATCCATTTTTGTCCTCGGTAACTTCGACACGAAATTCATAGTAATGTGCTCCCATTTCCATTCAAGTATTTCTAACGGCTACAGTAATCTTGAGGATTTTTGGTGTTTTGCCTTCACCTACAGACAAATAAGGCAGGTCTGAATGAACCATACTATTTTTCTCTTTCTATTAACCCATCAATATAATTTTTTCAAGTTTTTGCACATTTTATTACTTCCAAGATGTATTGAATACTTTGAACGGTGAGTTTTTTCTCAAATTTTCCTTTTTATTCCATCATCGTTGGTATCACTACTCAATTTCTAAACCTTAAAACTCTGTCAGATCCCAAGCAAAATTCTAAAAGTTTTCTTCTTTGTACTTTCTCACTCCACTTATAAACCACATGGCCCTTTTGAGTTTCCTTAATACGTTCCAACAAAATAGACCTCACAACTATATTCCCACAAATTACTTTTTGATGTTCAATTTGAGAATTTCACTCACTATTCCTTTCTGATAATTGCCATTCCTTAATCATAAACCCGACTATCTGAACTTTTCGACTTAGTGCATCTACTACTACATTAGCCTTTCCCGGGTGATAATTAATAGTACAATCATAGTCCTCTAAAAAATTTCATCCACCGACGTTGTCTCAAATTCAACTCTTTTTAGGAAAACAAATATTTAAAACTTTTATAGTCTGTATACACGTCAAAGGTTACCCTATATAAATAATGTATTAACTTCTTAAGGACAAAAATCACCACGGCTCTCTCTAAATCATGAGTCAGATAATTTTGCTCGTGGGATTTTAATTTCCTAGAGGCATAAGTTATTACTTTTCCTTTTTGCATCATTACACCTCCTAACCCTTCTTTCGATATATCTGTATACACTGTGAAATCATCTTTTCCACTTGACAAAATCAAAATCGATTCACTATTCAACTGCTTCTTCAATTTATGAAAATTAGCCTCATACTTGGCACTCCAGATAAACTTGATATTTTTCTTGGTTAACTCAGACATTGGCCTGGAAATTTTAAAAAAATTTGGGATAAATCGATGGTAGCAACCTGCTAAACTCAAGAAACTACGAACCTCTGTGAAATTTTTTGATTGTTTCCACTTAAATACTGCATTCACCTTCGCTGGGTCCACAGTTATTCCATCCTTAGAAATTACATGCCCAAGAAAGGATATTTCAATCAATCAAAACTCATATTTGCTAAATTTAACATACAACTGATGTTCGTTTAGAGTTTGCAGTACTATTCTCAAATAGTATTCATGGTCTTCCTCTATTTTCGAGTATACCAAAATATTATCAATAAAAATCACTATAAACTGATCCAGATAAGCTTTAAAAATTTGATACATTAGATCCATAAAATTTGTTGAGGCATTAGTCAATCCAAAAGACATCACTAAAAATTCGAAATGCCCGTATTTAGAATTAAAAGCAGTTTTGGGTACATTCTCTTCTATGATCCTTAGTTGATAGTATCTTTGTCTAATATCCAACTTAGAAAACACCACAGCTCCTTGTAATTGATCAAACAATTCATCTATGTGAGATAAAAGATCCTTATTTTTAATAATAATATCATTCAACTCTCGATAATCGATGCACATGCTCAAACTCCCATCTTTCTTCTTCACAAATAAGACTGGAGCTCTCCAAGGCGAATCACTCTCATGTATAAATTTTTGCTCCAGTAAATCTTGTAATTGTAACTTCAATTCTTTTAACTCGACTGGTGCCATCCTATAAGGAGTTTTAGAAATAGGCACAGTCCCTGGCAGCAAGTTGATTTTAAACTCCACATCTCTCTAGGTGGTAATGAGACCAACTCTTTAGAAAAGACATCAAAAAAATCTTTCACTATTGGTACATCTTTCAACTTTACTTGTTCTCCTGGGATACTAATTAGGAAGGCTAGATACCCTCGAGCCTCTTTACTTAGCAATTTCCTAGTTTGAATCCCTGAAATAACAGCTGACGAGGCTAACTTTCCTTTCACTTCCAACCTTAGTATTGCTTTCCTCGGAATGCACAATTCCACAACTTTCATCTTCAATCCAACCGAGCATGATATTGAACTAGCTAATCCATCCCCAAAATGACATCATATCATTTAATCGGTAAACTTATTAGGTCAGCCAACAACTTACGCTTCCCAATCCAAATCTCGCAATTTCTATATACCAGGTTAGAGATCAAGCATTGATTCTCGTGGGTGTTCTAACTTTCAAATTATAAGGCAATTTAACAGATTTACATCTACTCCACTAATAAATTCAGGTTCCACAAATGAATGAGTCGCACCAGGGTTTATTAAAACTTTAGCTAAGCGATGGAAACACAGAGATCGTACCTTCTATAATCTCAGTCAAGCCAGGGATTTGTTGATGATCCAAGGCATAAATTCTAGTCGGCACTTTAGGTCTACCCCTTCCTGAACTCGTTGGTTTAGTAGCAGGTTTATCCAATTGTTGAGTGCTACTTCCTTCTGAAGACATAAGACTAGAAATCTAATGCTCGGCATTTCCACAATGTAAACATTTTTTTTCCTTTCCTCCAACAATTGCTCTCAACATAACCCGACTTTTCGCAATAACCACAGGATGCATGAGGGGTCACTCCCTGGCCTCCTTGTAAGGTATTCTTTGACTGTCCCGGACCACTTTGGCCAATTCTCGTTGGAGTCATTATAGGTAGTTCTAACATTCTAACTCCGCCGGTCCCTCTGCCAGTTTTAGGAGGTGGCATGCTCTTATTGGTTTGCCCTAATGTGTCACTCGACATATTCTTTTTTTCTCGCTTGAAAGGTTTTGACTTGAAGCCTTGTACTCTCAACCCCCTGAGCCTTTTCTAATGCCCCGACGAAGGTATCAATCTGAGTTGCTGCTAAAGCTTCCTGGATCTCCACATTTAGCTCTAGTACAAATCTCCTTACCCTTTTCCGATTAGTCATAACCAATTCTGGAGCAAATTTTGAGAGTCTAGTAAATTGAGTCTCATATTCCGCCATACTTAAATTGCCTTGTCGAAGTCTTATAAAGTCATCCTCTCTTTCTTCTTGAATCAAAGGAGGAAGGCACTTCTCATTAAACTCTCTCATGTAATTTGCCCAAGTCCAAGGAGTATGATTTCTCTTCCACTTAATTCTCAAAACACTCCACCAAGATCGAGCAGCTTCTTCAAATTGAAAAATGGCGAAGGTCATTTGCCGCTCTTCAATATAATTTAGGACAGCGAAGATATCGACCATTCTTTCAAACCAACTCTTAGCTATCTCAGGGTCAGGCCCTCCCAAAAACTTAGGTGAGAAAATTTTTTAGAATTGATCTAAAACTCTGTCTACTCCTCCCTCAAGACCCCTAGGTTGAATTACGAGTTCTTGACCCTGCCTATCCACTATCCTTTCTAAGAGGTCAGTCATTCGGTTGATGGCCATAGCCACTTGGTCACTTACTTCAGCCCTTGGCCCCCGATTTTGATCATCTGCAGATCCTTGATCACCCCTCTACTCTTGGAGTTGTTTACTTTCCCGACCATGACTTCGATCTCGACTCCGACTATCCATGGTTTTAATGCAAGTCTAAACATGCATAAATAAAATTTAACTACATGTACAAGCTATAACACCAATTAAAAGTAAAATAAACATTTCATTCACGATAACAAGTCAAAGACATGTACATCAGACCAAAAGAGTTCATAAGATTATTCAAGTTAGGGGAGGTAGGCCATAATACATAAAATACAGCATCCAAACTTTATCAAGAACACAAAAATATCAAAAGAAGCCTTATCTATCGATTATTCCCTATACACAAAAAGGAAGGACTTTCAAAGTGTGCTATCCTAGTCCATAACAGAGCCAGCAGACTCTTTCTCATGAGTAAAACTAGCTACATCTCCCTCTCTAGGGGTTCCGTCATCCTAATCCTCCACAGGTGCATTAGCGCCAATCATCCCATGGAGTAGCGCTCTACACTCTTCAATGATACCCCCAATTCAGTCTCCAACCTCTCTGACCACCCTAGTAAGGCGGCAATTAACTACCTGCAACTGTTCTCTAAAAGCATTTGTCCTCTCTTGCTCCATCAATATGTTCTCCCGGAGCTCCTGAATCCTATCAGCCTGCATTCTCATGATGCCTTTCATCCTCTGAATCTCAGTCTGTGCCCTACGGTTAGCTCCAACCAACCTCCTCCTCTCATCATCTATTGCTAGGACTACTTGGTCAGGATACGAATACATCCTCCAACAATCACAGGGCCGAATCTGACGCCCAAGTCCCCAATGCCGGAGAGCTCTCCCAAATCTCTCTCGATAAGTAATGACTCGACGTGGTTTCGCTGGATCCTTATTACCATTGTTCCCTCCTTCAATGTCTAACATGACAACAGAACTCTCCATTTGGATTAGCTGTTTTTTAGGGTGTTTTTGAAAAATTTTACTATAGCAGAGTTTTTAGATTATATTTTGGAATATTTTTGGAAAATATTTTGGGATATTTAAGAGTAGAAGAGTTTCTAGAATATATTTTGAGATATTTTTTATAATTTTAAAAAATTTAAACTAATTTTTAGATTACCTTTTAGAGTACTTTTTAAAAATTTTTATTATATTTGAAAAACACTCCCATCCAAACGGTAATTTTGACTTACCTACCAAGTTTAAACCCCGCACTTAAAAGTCAATACTTAAACAACTTAACAAGTCATTCTACCACTCCTATTACTTCATATCTACAGAGTTCTCTATTCGGCCCAGATTACTCCGAAATTTAGGGTCTGATACCAACTGTGACAACCTCACATCTCCCAAGGGCATACCCTAAGGTATCAGTGGACCGCCTACTTAACTCTCGTCGGGACTCGTTAACAAGCCACAAAATCAAATTCAATCCCCAACCTTACCACAACATTCTCTAAATACAACTAATGCATATAGTTGTCTGTCAAGATAACGTAAAATACAAGAGAGAGTTTAAGTTTACAATTCCCATTCAAAATAATATAGTACCCTAATCATTTAGTCTAACTAAAATAAAAACTAAGTGCTAATTCCCCAAATCACGAATCAACCCTGCTAAGGAAAACAAAAGGAAAGGTATGAGCTTGCGTCCAGTGAGGTCTAAGAAAGACAAGCAATTGAAGAAAGCAATAATTTTACATTTTAAGTCAACAAGAAGCATAAATAAGAGGTATCATATAAGCACATCATTAAAATTGATATGTTAATAATTAAGGATACTGAGCACTGGAAAACACTTGATCAATCAATAATTTAAATAGTTGACAATCCGTCAACTTTCATGTCCATGTACAATCACCACTTCACACCACTTCGTCCACCTTTCATTCCCTACCGGGCCCGTACACCAATAAAATTTTAAGAATTGGTATTAATCGAGTATACGCATAATAATATGGATCCAACACATATACATTACCCAAAGTTCGCTAATCGAGTTGACCAATCCCTTGCAGACTCAACCTCGAATAATTAGCCATTGAGTTTTGGGGCCCCCATATATCAATAATATTATGTCACATTCGCTTATAGTAATAACAATTTAGTAGGGTCGAGCGCAATAAAGTACACACTCGCTCGTTCATAAACGAATTCAAAAGAATGACAGTTTATAGTGATATCATTTTCTCAAACTCATTAATAGATCAAGCATTTGTATAGTGTTACCATGCACTTAGAATATTCACCCAATAGCACTTAAGCGTCCACAGAAGGATCGCCTGCATACTTAGATTGCAGCCCTGGCAAACAATTACAACATATAAGTGAATCTTTAGTATTCATCAAATCAATTCACTTAAGTACGAAAACTTTGTTTTCAAATTAGTCAACTTTAATGTCCTAGACACTTCAACCCATTCAGGCTTTCAAATTGACAATTCAAGTAAAATACAACTTCCATTAGGGCAAACGCATTTCAAAAGTTTGAACAAGGCTTTTCATTCCTACAAGTTTTCTGGCAAGCAAATCATAACAAAAGTCCACTTTTCAATTATTTACATTCGTAGCTTTTATCCCAAAATCATCTTATAAACAAGCATCAAAGTCTAATAAGGTTTCTTGAATTAAACCGACCAAAACTTCATTTAAACAAGGATCCAAAGTCAAATCAATCCATAAAGTTGTCATCCCCTAAACTTAGGAGGAAATCTTACTTTCCCCTCTTTTTAACTTCACAATTTTGATCCAAAATCATTATACATACCAAAATCAAAGTCCAATAGAACCTCTTGAACCAAATTCCATCCAAAACAGTTTTTAAAATAGAAAATTAAAGTTGGAGTTTTTGGCTCGCAAATTTGGCTAACTTAGGCCATTTTTTCAACTTTTGCAACTCTACTTTTTCCAACTAGATAACCCACATCACCACTTCATTTTCTTACAAAATTTTCAACATAATCCAACCAACATATATAAAGTCAAGTAGCATCAAATTTCCTAAAAAAAAAATTCAGCACAAGTGTACAAATACGTCACAAATTCAACGAAGGTAAAGCTGAAAATTTGCCCATGATAATTGGCCATCTAAACAGAAAATTCAGCATATGTATTCTCCAATTTTCACCAACAATCCACCATAAATTACACTCAAATCCTCATGGATTTCATCAATCATTAGCTCTAGGATCTCAAGAGACAAGAATCCATCAAATTCTAGCCAAATATATCAAGATCTAAGCATACCAAGATCATTAAAGTAGCTAGTACCAAATTCCGATAAAACCTTCAAACCCACCATGGGTTTTCCAAAAATACCATAGATCTACAAAGATTTAGTGCAAAATTGCTTGAAAAGCAAAAGAATGAAGTAGATTAGCCACTTACCTTTTCAAAGCTCCAATCTTTAGCAAAATTAACCCAAGAAAATGATAAGATCCACTCCTAGGAGCCTTTTCCTTCTAGATCTTCCAAGGGTTCAAGTGATTTGGTGAAAGGGAAGTTTGGGTCTTCGAGAATTTTCAAGAAGAGTGAAATTTATCTCCCTCTCTCTCCCTCTCAAGGTTCGGCCAGCCATGGGGAAAAATGAAGGCTTTTTGGGTTGCTTTTTAGCTAATATACAAGCCACAAGAAAGGTTTTAAAGTCAACTTTGACTAGTGTCCAAATAGTGTCTTCCACTTAAGTTTCTTGCTATTAATACCTTAGCTTTTCTAATCTTCTTTTAACTCCCAAAAATCTTTTTTAACTTCACTAATATCTTAACTTGTATTTTTCTAGGGTTTTGGCCAAATTCACTAATAAGTCACGAAATCAACAATTTTCAAGAAATTAAACGCTCGAAGGTTAAAATAAGCAAACATGAGAAACTCATTTATCGCTTAACAAGTAAATCATTAAATGAATGCAAATTTTATACAAATATAATTTAAATAGAAATGCAACTAGTTGGGAAGTGAGAAAATAATTTAAAATTTTTTTTTCTAGGTCATCACATTTAGTCTTTCCTTTCGACTGCCAATTGGTTGGATACCCAATTAATTCCCAACAACAATCTATTGTGAGCCCATTTTTATGACAGTCGTCGCATCTAGGGATGTCAATCAGGTCAAAATCGGGTTGGCGGGTCGGGTTAAGACCCATGTATAATGGAAAATCTGTTGACCTGAACCTGACCCGCTAACCCGTGACGGGTCAACATACTTGAGCTGAACACAAAAATTTCAGGTTGGTGGGTCAAACGGGTTGACCCTAAACGACCCGAAATTTAATTCTAATATACTGAATTATAATGGAAAATACAAAGTTAGGCACAAGACAGCCAAAAAGGCTTGAACTTTGCATTTTCGTATCAAGCCACTGCACATTTTCGTATCTTTAGCTTCAGATTTTGTTCAAAAACTCTTCTCGTTTTACATATTCTAATCTGCTACAGCTAAGGTTGCATGAATCTATGATAACAACAGGCTAAAACTACTCTGCCAGACTGCCATCCCTAAACAGGAAATTATATGATAATAACACAATACAAGTCTGCTACTACAAAAGATACACATGAATATCCAAAATGACAATAAAAAAGGGTACCGAGAAGCACTAGGCTAATACACATTAAAATAATAAGAATGGCTATGCAATTACCAATTACCTAAACATCAAGCTGCTTAACAACCGATACAGTCATACAGGCGAACAAACCAAAGCCAACCCAACCTACAGGTAGCAGCCCATGACCACCAAAAAAAAAACACAGAGCGAGAAACCAAAGCCAGTATCAGCCAAATCAGCTAAGCTAGATCTAAATCTGCATACCTTTTTTGTTTCTTCAATAATCGATCTAGAATTAGGAATTGCTTGCTACTGGCCTTTTCTTACTGCTCAGACCTCAGAGAAGAAAAGCCATTGCTTGAAGAAAGGTAAGGCGATCCTTTCTGTTTCTAGTTTTGCCATTTAGATTTTTAGAGGAGAAAAGGGGAAGAAAGATTTAGATGAAGGATTTAATTTTAGGGTCGGCATTGTTTCATGTTTGTTTTGAGTCTTCTGACTTCTGAGTAGTGGACTAGTGGTTAGATAATTTTTTAATATTTATTTATTTATTTTTATTTCAGAAACGGGTTAACGGGTCAACCCATTTTAAACCCGACTTTGACCTTTTTTTCGGGTTTATCGGGTCTAACCCGATTCTGACCCGAATCCTCAAAATCTAAATCCAAACCCATTAATTTCGTGTTAAGTTTATGTCGTATCGAAAATTGCCATCCCTAATCGCATCGAGGCCTTAGTCGACTTCCTTTGCTACGGTTGGCTGGAGTATTGGGTTGGAAACGACTAGCAATGACATTGGATTGATTTTGAACAGCCAAGGCACCAGCTGATTCCATCTCTTGAGACTAAGTGATACTCAACTTTTCTCCTCTGTTACAACCATTGAATAGATTCTATTCAAGGTAGGGAGAGGCTCCATAGCCCCAAAATCTGAGAACGAAGTGTTTTGAAACTATCATTCAAACCCATAAGGAATTGATGAACTTTTTCTTTGTCCCTCTCAGCCTGCCATGCCTTTGCTGCACCATAGGTACACTTTGGAATTGTCATATGAGAATTAAGGTCATCCCACGCACCTTTTAGACGGGTAAAAAAAAGGACACACTGGTTGCTCCTAAGGTCATTGTCGCAATCTCACGACGGAGTTCATGAATGTCATTTGAATGTCCAAACCTTTCTTGTAAATCTTTCCATAGATCAAGAGCAGTTTCATGGTAGACAATAGAATCATATAAAATAGGATTGATAGAGTTAGTCAACTAAGAAATTACCAGACCATCGCACTTACTCCAAGCGAGTGCTTCTTAGGAGTTGTCTATTGGTTTTTTCAAAACCCCATTTATGAATTCGAGCTTGTTTTTAGCTCGAAGCACGTTCAACATCGCCCTTCTCCATCTCTGATAGTTATCTCCATCAAGCAACCCCGCCACAAGGGAAGATTAGTGTAATCAGCCGATAGGAGAAAATATGGTGATGTTGGATCTTGAAAAAAGTTCATTGTCGAGAGAGTTCCCTGACTGGAGGAACTTGCTATCAACATGATGAGGGAAACCTTGGAAAAAGGTACAATTGTATTTTGTATTTAGCTAGAATTGTACAAGGTAAGGAGCAATAGTAGATTACGATTAAGCCATACTTTTTGATAATCTTCAACACAATCAATCCATAATTGTTAGGAATCTTTAACATTTTTTGAGGCCAATGAGGACTTGACATTGCAGAATTGCGATTCTAGATCATAGGATTGCACGATTCTATGATCTGGAAGTGTAGAATCAATATAGGATCGTACTAAATCGACAATTGTTATGAATTCATAATAGCATCATTTAGGATTGTATGGAATTACATAGGATCATGCAGGATCATACAGGTCATAAAATTTAAGTAGCAAATCGATTTAGGTTTGTTACTAGTTATAACTCTGTCATCATAGTTAAATATTGTTTGAAATTAGGCCTACCATTGACTAACTCTTATTTAAAAGGAGCAAAAGAAATTACATATGAGAATAGAGGCCCAAGGAAAGTACTTGCAAATCCATATACATTAGAAAAAGCACAAAAGAGTTGTACACTTGATGTGAAAGATCCCAGCAATTTAGAAGCAACTAAGGCTTAACTTTCTGAATTGAGTCTTAACTCTACCAACTTCGTTGAGAAGGTGAATGAGGAGGAAAGAAATCCAAATAGTATGGATAAATGCATAATAAATGGCACGAATAAGAAAATGTCTGAGTCTAATTTCATGGGGATTGATCATGAAGATAAAAAAGATGTCAAACTTAGTATAAAAGGAGTTTCCATAAATTTTGATTTAAATACCAGTGTGTAGCTATGACTTTATTGGAATCAATTGAGCTGTTTTCCAGCAATATCACTTTATAAGGGTTAAAAGTTGGTCGAGTGTTACAATTTCATTCATATACACTCTCATCTAATTGGAATTTGTTTACATGTTGGATTGTCAATAGGGAATCCAATATAGCTCAATGTTTGAAGAAATATTGCCCTTTTTCGAGTTATTTCTGTCTATAGTTATTTACTTTGGTCTCAATTATTTCCAAACCTATTCAATTTGTGTTTAACGAAAGAAATCATGTTTTTTTCGTTGTAACTTAGAAGCGAATGTCAAGTAGTGGATAAAAATCAGTTCAAATACATAAATCTAAAGATATTTGTATTGCTAGGAAAAATCGCATTTGTATTTATTGCAACTATGAAAAATTAAAATCTCTTTAACATTGAAATTCATGTGAATGATATCAATTGAGAAAAAAATGGTAAATATAGATTTGAAATTGAGTTTTTTTGTATTCTTTTTGCTTATATGATACTTTTTAGATAATCCTAATGTTATGCAGCTTCACGCCGTAGAAATTGGTAAAAGAATGCGCAATTTTAGTAGTGTATTAGGATAAGACATTTAAATGTAACACCTCAAAAAAGTTAAACTTAGCCATTTATAAAATGATGCGAGATATTTTTTTGAAAGTTAAGCCATCTAATAATTTCTTTAAATTGATAATGTATCTAATCTGAAACGATCTTTTCAAACTAAAAATGCATTTTTTCAATATATGCATCAGAAAACAGAGTGAAACGGAGCATTAATACACCATGGACAATACATGAACCAAATTTCTTAGCTGAGAAGCTTGATAGTATTATTAGTAGTGTATTTCAAAAGATTTTCCTCCACGTTGAAAAATTAAAGAGACTTTCAATCTTTTATATTGTTTAACTTCTTATTAAGTTGTGATGAGTTAAGAACAAGTGTGGACTCATGTGCACAAAAGGGAAGTTGAGTTGGGCCAATCCAGTTAAAACTAGTGGATTTGCACCCCTCTTGCGCGTGAGTTAAGCACGACCTTTAATCCATTTTGGTTTCGACAACAATTTACCTTGCCTGAATGGCTAGAATTTTCACTCTTTTCACAACTTTATTTATGACAAATTTCCTACATTTCCTCCAAACAGATAAAAATGTTACAAAATTCGGCTTCCAACTTTTTTGAAGCAACGTTCCTTTTATCTTATCTTATCTAACATTTCTTTATGTGCAGCCTATAAATACCAGGCTCTCCTAGTTTAGAAAGTACACACAACATAAGCTCCATCTGAACTTTCCTAGTAGTTTATTCTTTCAACCTCCTTTGCTTCACTCTCTCTACTTCTTCTATTTTGCTATCTCTGTTTCTTTTTGTTTATAAGAAGTGGGGTTGTTTAATCTTAGAGAAACATTTCAATCTCCTGAAATAGGTTCTTAGGATAGTGCTATTTAGCATGACTCAAGCTTCTATCCATTTTCTTATTATTATTTCATTAACATTGTTTAGATTCTTTGGCAACAATCTAAGAAACTATGTCTTCTAGCGATGTTAATGTATCACAGCCACCATCTATATTAGTAGCATCAGTCACATTGCCTTTTGATAAACCTTTTCTAGATGTCTTAAAAATTGAAATTTTTGCTAATGAAAACTTCAAAAGGTGGCAAGAACGTGTACACTCTTAGGTCGACGTCTATGGAGTCGCCTATGCACTAACTGATGCTCAACCTGCTGCAATTGCAGTTGTCAAGACACAAGAGATTTAGAAATATGCCAACAAGATATGTCTACATACTATTTACAAATGCTTTCTAATGAATTGTTTGACATGTACTCTAGTTGCAAGGAAGCTAAAACTATTTAGAAAGCTCTGATAACAAAGTTTATTGTTGAAAATGTAATCGAACAAAATTTTGTCATAGGAAAGTAATACCAATGGCAAATAACTGACGACAAAAAAATCAAAGCTCAAATCATGGAGTACCAAATGTTACTCGAAAATTTGAAAAATGAAGACATCAGCTTGCTTAAGAAATTTGCTGGTGGCACGCTAATTGAAAAGTCGCTCAAATTATAGGTTAACTACAAAGATAACTTGAACCACAAATAGAAGAATTACACCATTGAGGAATTCATGAAACACATCCTCATTGAAGATTCCAACAGGAAGGAATTAAGAGTTGCCAAAGTCAAAAAGATGACCTTCAAAGCTATCCTAGCACAAAGCAACAATAAGAGGTATGCCAACAAGTCCCAAAATCACATCCCAATAATCCCAACTTTAAGAAACATAGAGGCAATTGCTTCATTTTTGATAAACCATGGCACCATGCTGCCTAGTGTAAATATAAAAAGAAAAGTGACAAATGCTAATCCCCCTAAGGTTAATTTAGCCAAAGGACATGAAATAATTGCTATGGTCACCTGTAAAGTCAACATTGTCAGCCAATGTGCAAGAATGGGTGGTAGACTTTTGGGCTCCTTAGCACATATGTGCAAATAGAGAAATTTTCTTCTATACTCCAATAAGAGATGATGAAGAAGTGGTCTATTTTGGAGACTCGTGAATTGCTATAGTTTTGGGTAAGGACAAAGTGCTCTTGAAATTCATTTCAAGAAAAACTTTGGCCCTTAATGATGTGCTGCATGTGCCAAACATTCAGACAAATCTGGTTTCTATAGCTTTGTTAGGAAAAGTTGGACTAAAAGTGTTATTCAAATCTAACAAAATTATAATGACAAAAAATAATGTGTTTGGAGGCAAATGCTATTGTAAGCCGGGATTCTTTGTACTTAACATTTCCTATGTGATCATTGAAAATATCTCTCTTTTTAGTTATGTCGTTGATTCAACCTCCTTATGTCACGCTACATTAGGACATGCTAATATTGTTATATTAAAAAAATGCAAACATGTGGCCTAATTTATGATATTAATGATAACATAGATAAATGAAAATATGTGAAGAAACTAAAATAACAAATAAAAGTTGTATACCTATCCAGAAAGAAACTGAATTATTAATTTTAATTCACACAGACTTTAGTGATTTACAACAAATTATGACTAGAGGTGGCAAAAGATATTATGCTATTTTTATAGATGATTATTCCAGATACACCAAACTTTACTTACTTAGAAATAATGAAAATACTCATAATGACTTTTTATCTTATAAGTTTAAAGAAAAAATCAACTAAATAAGAATATAAAAGAATACTATCTAATAGAAGAGGTGAATATTTAGCTTTAGATAAGTTTTATGAGTATAAAGGTGTAATACATGAAATAACACATCCTTATTCACCAAAATCTAGTGGGGTAGCTAAAAGGAAAAATAAAACACTAAAAAAAATGATGAGCACCATGTTACTTAGTTCTCATGCTTCTTAATTTGTGGGGAGAAACTATATTATTTACATATCACATACAAAATGGGATTCCACATAAAAGAACTAGTAAAACACCTTAGACTTGTGGAAAAATTATAAATCAAATTTAAAACATTTAAAAGTGTGGGGATGTCTTGTTAAAATATTATTGCCTGAAACTAAGAAAAGAAAATTAGGTTCTAAAACTTCTAATTGTATGTTTATTGGATATGTTGAACATAGTGTCGCATATAGATTTTTTGTTTTAAGAAGTGATGTGTTTGGTTGTAACGTGCTTATTGAAACAAAGAATGCTAAGTTCTTTGAACATATTTTACCACTGTCTAATAAAATTTCTCATGCACCTATTGAAATAAATAGAGAAATAGCCTCTAACGAGGAATTGATAAAAAGTAAAAGGCCGAAAAAAGAATTTTCTTATAGAAATTATTTTCAAACTTTTCCTATTGATAATGATCCTTTAACTTATTTTAATGCTATTTCAACTTCGGATAGCAAATTGGAAAGAAGCTAGTAAAAATGAAATTGATTCTATTCTGAAAAATAAAATATGGATTTTAGTAGATTTACCTTTGGTGCAAAACCTATTATTTGCAAATGAATTTTTAAACTAAAATATAATCCTAATGGATCTATAGAAAAATACAAAACTCGTTTAGTAACAAAAGGATTTTCTCAAAAATAAAATATTGACTATTTTGACACATTTGCGCCAGTAACATGGATTTCTTCTATTCGTATTTTATTTGCTTTGGCTTCTATCCATAAACTCTTTATTCATTAGTTGGATGTCAAAATAGCTTTTTTAAATGGTGATTTAGAAGAAGAAATTTATGTGATTCAACATGAGGGATGTGTTGTGTCTAGAGAGAAAATAAGGTTTGTAAATTAGTTAAATCTCTTTATGAGCTAAAACAAACTCCTTAATAGTAGCATGAGAAATTTGATCAAGTTTGGATAAGAGATGAATTATAATCTATAGAAGTGGATAAATTGTATATAATTAAGTTGTAAATGATTAATATGTCATAATTAGTTTATATGTGGATGATATGCTTATATTTGATACAAATTGTTAATAGAACTAAATGTTTTTTGTCTTCTAATTTTGACATGAAAGATTTGGGTGAAACAAAAATAATATTAGTTGTTAAAATTATCAGGAGAAATGATGGTATTATGTTGTCACAAGAACATTATACAGAAAGACTTCTTAGAAAATTTGAAACTTTTAATGTGACACTGACACCTATGAGCACTCCTTATGATACTAACACTCAATTAAAGAAAAATAATGGTGACACAGTTGTTTAGCCTAAATATGCTCAAATTATTGGAAGTCTGATGCATTTAATGAATTTTACAAGGCCCGATATAGCTTATGCTGTGTGTAGACTAAGTAGATATACTCACAATCCCAATCGTGAGCATTGATTTGCATTAGTTGTACTAATGAAATATTTGAGAAGTACCATGAATTATATTATCCTGTATTGTGGGTTTCCCACAATATTAGAGGGTTACAGTGACAATAATTGGATTTCTGATTCAAATCCACTAATGATTTTGTTTTCACCCTTGGTGATGGTGCAATAGCATAAAAATTAGTCAGGCAGACAATCATTGCTAGATCAATTACAGAATCAGACTTCATACCTATGAAGCTGGCTAGTTTTCAGGTTGATTGGTTGAGAAACTTCTTAACCGATAGTCCTTCAACTAAGGATCTGCTACTTCCCGTGTCCATACACTGTGATTATCAAGCGGCAATTATTGCTACTAAAAACAAATCCTATAATTATAAAGGCCAAAACATGAAATTGAAACATGATGTCATAAAGCAACTGTTTAGAGATGGAATAATTTCCATTGATTTTGTGAAGTCAAAGTTGAACTTAGCCAATCTTCTGACTAAACCTATAGGAAGAAAATTAATTCTTCAAATTATAAAGGAAATGGGCCTTGGGTCAACAAGTTATCAATAGAGTTGGTAACCCAACCCATGTGATTGGAGATTCCATAAAATAGGTTCATATGGGTAATAACAAGTCAATATTGACCGTGAAGTACTTTAAATTTAAGTCCCTACCGAGATAAGTGCTTTGGCTGCTAATAGTCATGAGGTTGAGTTTAAAAGTCTTAATGAATTTGTATTCTTTTAGGAAGTTATATTTAAACAGTATACATTTGATGAATTCACCTATATGATAGTGGAGTAAGGCCGCTCCTATAAGATTTTGTAGTCCAATCTTTGGAGTTTTCATGAATAAGCAGGCAAGCATACAGTCTAAATGCATGAAATCGCGTTGAACAACAAATTTCGGGTTCCAATGTGATTGATAAAATTTCTGTCATATATCGAGAGTTATTGGTTCATAAAAATTCATATTTCATCAATAATTTTGTAGGTCATATTTTGTCAGTCTAACTTTGGTTCATAGTCCAAAAGATACCAAATTAATTGCATTGAGTTTAGACAAATCCAGCAGATCTTTTACATTTTTGTCCAGAATCTTTTGAAATAGAAGGAAGATTATTGTAAGTAGTTGTTATTCAAAAATTTTGTTCCACATTGGAAAATCAAAACGACTTTCAATCATTTTATAATGTTTAACTTTTTTATTGGGCTTGTAGCGAGTTAATAACTAGTGTGACTTCACGCACATAAAAGGGAAATTGAGTTGGGCCAATCCAATGTAAATTAGTGGATTTGCACCTCCCTGCACGTGGGTTAAGCACAACCTAGTTTCATTTTAATCCATTTTAGTTTGGCAACAATTTATCTTACTTGAATAGATAGAGTTTTGATTCTTTACACAAACTTATCTACAACAAATTTCCTACACATGGATAAACTTTTATTTTCTACAAGTTTTCCTCCAAACGGATAAAATTTCCATTTTGGTTTGGCAATAATTTATCTTACCTGAATGGATAGAGTTTTTGACTCTTTCCACAACTTCATCTATAACAAATTTCTTACACATGGATAAACTTTTATTTTCTACACATTTTCTTCCAAACTGATAAAATTTTATCTTCTACAACCGAACGTTACAAAATTCAGCTTCCAATGTTTCCGAAGCATCGTCCCTTTTATCTTATCTTTTATAGCATTTCTTTTCGTGCAACCTATAAATGTTAGGCTCTCCTAGTTTAGAAAGTACATACAACATAAACTCCAGTTGGACTTTCCTGGTAGCTCATTCTTTCCTCCCTGTTCACTCTATTCTCTCTACTCCTTGTATTTTGCTGTTCCTTCTTGTTTATAAGAAGTGGGTTTATTTAATTTTGGGGAAACATTTCAACTTCTTAAAATAGTTTCTTAGAATAGTGGTACTTATCATGATCAAGCTTCTATCCATTTCCTTATTATTAATTCGTAAACATTGTTCAAATTATTTGGCAACATTGTTCATTAACATTGTTCCTTATTATTATCTCGTTAACATTGTTCATTCATATTGTTCCTTATTATTATTTTGCTAACATTATTCAGATTATTTTCAAACTAAAAATGCATTTCTTCAATATATGCATCAGAAAACAGAGTGAAACGGAGCATTAATTAATACACATAGACAATACGTGAAGCAAATTTCTTTGTTGGGAAGCTTGATACATCATCATGTCTTTAAACTAGTTGATTGGCTTCGATCAAGCATGCATACATGCGATCAGACTAAGAAGTTACGATTCTAATCCTAAACTCCCAAAAAGAATGAATGTCAACAACTCCTACTAAGTTTCAATTCCCCAACAAGAATTTGATGGACTAGGACATAGCAGTGACATCTAAGTATCACCTAAAGCTTTATACTCTAAATGAATTGCTCAGTCAGTGGGATGGATGATGTATGAACAACATTAAAACATCAAACTGGCTAATTCAAGAAAACACTATCATCAAAGAATGATTTGGAGTTGACCTAGCCTTCAGTCATGCCGTTGACGAATCTTGTGCGAATTATGCGTCTTTGAGTGCAGTGCTTGAATTTCTGATGACATTTTCTTTGAGATTCTGATCAATTTATCACCTTTTTTGTTCTTCCTTTCCTTCTTAAAATTTCTGGGCTTGATTCTTTTCACTTTCTTGATAAAAAAAACTTTGAAGAAGAAGAAGAAACTATGACTGGTAAGGTTATTGCGAAGAGAGAAAATGCAGTGAAGTATGAGGGGGTGAAGAAATGGATTTGATTTGTGTCGAATATATAGAGTATTGGAAGGCGTTTTGTGTTTCTTGACCGTTAAAAACGGTTAAGGGGTTAAGCCAAAAAAGAATTTTTTTGCTTGAAAAAAGAAAACGTTAAGCCAAAAAGGAATTGAGAGATTGTGAAAATAGAACATTAGCTATAAGAATCTCAAAAACTTTAGCGAGTTTTTTGGCACCTCAGTTTTTTGTCATTCCTTTTATACACAAAAGTTACAAATCATGGCAGCTTCCAATTACTCTGAATTGGAAGGGTTTTGAAGATTTTTTTTTTTTTTTTTGTACTAATGGAAATAATATTATTATGTTGGTTTGACTCAAAAAAAAATTAAAAAAAAATCCCTTTAACCCAAACCAAAAAAAAAAAACTGATTTTAAAAAATTATAAAAAAAATGTTTTGGCAATCAATAGAATTGTGTTAGGGGA
The DNA here is from genome assembly GCF_036785885.1 of Coffea arabica. Taxonomy (NCBI): domain Eukaryota; kingdom Viridiplantae; phylum Streptophyta; class Magnoliopsida; order Gentianales; family Rubiaceae; genus Coffea; species Coffea arabica. The sequence goes on from NC_092329.1 coordinate 45,416,516, forward strand.
TAGGAAAAGGGAACTCACTGTCTCAACTAATTCAATTAACAGAATCTTTAATTGTCACTGTCAAACATACCAATCACCGGCGAATTTCTTGTAATATTGTCAAAATTGAAAATTGTTAGAAAATTGGTGCGGTTTGAGGGTGAGTTCCAAATTAGGGATCGCTGCATCTCCGACGTGAGGCTTCCAATAAAAATACTTTTAATTTTCATTTATTTTGAATTTCTTTAGGGGTTAGGAAAAAAAACTTAAATTTTCATTCATTTTGGGTTTCTTTAGGGGTCAGGGAAAAAAAAACTGACGCCACAAATTAATTTGCTGCGTCAGGAAAAATAAAAAAATCGTCGAGTGCCGCAGACCGTTGATCATATCCTGTCATATCTTGATGAACGGTCGTGGTGAATGTCAGTAGAGATGATTTGCAACTCATGAGCGGCGAAAGCTTGAAAAAAAAGGAAGAAAATTGAGAAAACTAAAGTCAGCTAAAATAAATACAAATTAATACTACTTTTATTGGTAGCCTCGTGTCGTAAATGCGGCGACCCCTAAACTAGAAACAATTCTCAAATCACACCAATATTATGACAAATTTTGATTTTAGCAATATTCTGAGAAATTTGCCACAACCACATCGTTTGCTCATCTTTAAACCATTCTGTTCAGTTGGACTATTCTGATTACAACATTGGGGCGGCTTCTAAATTAGCCCAAATGCTTTATTGGGCTTGGCTTTTGGCAAGCAGACTTTAATCAGTTTTGGTAAAGCATAGCAAAACCATGTCATTTTAATCATGGGACACAATTGGTATTAAATACACAATCATCAGTATAAAATAGCTAGGAATAGGGATGCGTGTGATGCAACAGATCTTTTGTCCTATTACCTGTGCTACTTTTTGTTCCATATTTTATTGTATTGTTATTTTTTCTTCATAAATATCATATTTTAATTTTTTTTATTTCAATAATACACAAAATTTAATAAACTTAAAAATTCAAAATACACAAAAATGAGATTTGTTTTAATTTTCTGTTATATTTTTAATTTTTATTATATATTGATTTTTTCAAATTATTGCATTTATTTTTACTTAGTTAATAGTTATCAGATTTTAAGGAAACAAAAAAAATTTTTTTTGTAAAATACAAATAACAATATAATAAAAAGTGAAATAGGGAGTAGTATAAAAAATGAGACAGAAGATTTGTTACCTACGTTATTTTTATTCAATTCTCTTGTAATGTTCTCTCTCTTGTTTGTTATTGTCGCTATGTTATCTGTAGAGCATATGCAGTTAAATTTGGTGGAGTTAATTTCCTGATAGCTTTCTAAAGTTATCCAAGGCAAGATCACTAAATTTTCTTCAACCCAAGAAGAACCAAAAAAAAAAAAAAAAAACAGAGAGAGAGAGTTTTCATTACTACTATTTTGAGTCTAATTTTGCTGACTTATGAATATGTGGTTGTGAATACAGATGCCTCTACAACATGCTTGAAAACAGACACTAAATTAATAATATATGCCTAAAATGACTTATCTTTTTTTTTTTTCCGTTCTAATCTAAAATGACTTGTGTAAATTACATAGGAGAAATCAACTACAAAGCACCTTTAGGCTTTACCCAACTCCACCACAAGAGAGTCACCAAAACAAGATGCCCCAGTCAAGTAATTCATCACATTTTGAGGGGGAACTGTGCTTTGATATTGCCAAGCTGGTTCAGTTATCAATTTTAGACGGTTCATATTATGAAATGGAGAAGGGTGATCTTCGAGAGCAATGGACTCCATAGCAAGAACCTTTGGGCAAATAGTAATAGAAAATAACAAGTTACATTGAAAAATTAGCCAAACGAGAGTTCATTTTCCTTCCATGTAAATAACTTGGAGGAGCATAAATAAATTCGTTTTCTAAAAGATCATGATTTCCATACTTTAGGGGGCTTTGAAGATCCTTTTAATTATCTAATATCTATCTAATCCGATGATTGTCCCGCAATGTATACAGAAAATACACTTCATAGTGACAAAATTGAGTAAATAAAGCACGTAAATTTGAGAAATAAAAAAATAAAAAAATAAAAAAAAACAACAACAACAACTACTACATTAGCGACAAACTAAATGTTGAAAGCGATCTTTATAAACGCTGATACCACTTTACAGACTCTTAAGTTTATACTGTTTTAAATTTTGTACTATCAACTTTTATTTTGCATAGTTTGACCCTAAAATTATCACAATAATTTTTTTTTTGGAGCGCAATTGTCGCTCAATCAAATCTCATTAACTAGTTTTTTTTTTTTTTTTTTTTTTTGTGGATTTAGGTTGCTAACTAGTAAATGAATGCAAGAAAACCAAAGCACACAGTTTGGGCTTACACAAAAAAAAAAACCAAAAACAAAAAAAACAAAAAGGCACACGCGTTGAATCATTCTTTAGCCAGTCTTAGCCAGAGAAAGGGCAGCATGGTATGTGGGCATATATTGCAAATATTCATTAATTTGTGTGCAAGATAACAGGTCCATTTAGATGGTGTGTTTTTTAAGAGTTTGTTAAGGTAGAATTTTTACAACAACTTTGCATATTTGAAGAGTCTGGAGAATATTTGTAAAGCTCCATCACCCACCACATCTCATCCACCCTTGTCATTGCACTGACAAGCAACCATCACCACCACCCCTTCCACCACTCGCCACCCCTATCCCTTTGTCTTCCCTCCACCACCACCTACCACTACCCCCCTCTTCTTCCCCATCACCACTACCAGATCTGGTGGCGGGGAGGGAGGGGGATGAGGGGGGAGTGCGGGCGGGAGTTGGGGAAGAGGGGGAGAGGAAGGAAGAGGGGAGGGGGAGAGAGACAAGAGGTGGGCTTATTGCTTAGAATATATGCCAAAAAAAAAAACATCGCACAAATATATTTCTGACACACTTAATTTCTAATTCTATACCGGCCGTGCTGAGTCAGCACGGCCGCGGAATGAATTTTGCAGAAACTCTGCAAACATGTCAGTGGGTCAGCGGCCCACAAATTTTTTTTTAAATGAGCCTGTCCCAGCCGTGCTGACTGGGCACGGCTGGGACAGGCAGTAAAAAAAAAAAAGCCTAGGGGCCCGTGTTAGTTGCAAACTTGCAATACATTGCGTTGTTGTGCATTAGCTGCTGTAACTACTAGTGCGCCTAGTAGGTGAGGTTACAGGAGCAAGAAAGACTTTGCATTATTCTTTTACTGGTGATTCATTCCTACACATTTATATGTCTTCCCTTAATTAGCTTGCAATTTTTTCAGGGATCTGTTTGGATTCAGCATTTTTCGAAAAATAATTTTTTTATTTACAATGTTACGGTAATATACAAAAAAAACTCCAAAAATACAATATCTAAATAATATATCAAAAATAACTCTAAATATACAAAATATATATTAATGTATATATTTATATATAAAAAATATTTGGAGTATTTTTGGAGTTTATATAAATATAAAATCCAAAGAATATATCAAAAATAACTCCAAATATACAAAATATATATTAATGTATATATTTATATATTTGGAGTTATTTTTGATATATTATTTGGATATTGTATTTTTTGAGTTTTTTTTGTATATTACCGTAGCATTGTAAATGAATAAATTATTTTTCGAAAAATGCTGAATCCAAACAGATCCCTGAAAAAATTGCAAGTTAATTAAGGGAAGACATATAAATGTGTAGGAATGAATCACCACCAGTAAAAGAATAATGCAAAGTCTTTCTTGCTCCTGTAACCCCACCTACTAGGCACAACAACGCAATGTATTGCAAGTTTGCAACTAACACGGGCCCCTAGGCTTTTTTTTTTTTTTACTGCCTACCCCAGCCGTGCCCAGTCAGCACGGCTGGGACATGCTCATTTAAAAAAAAAATTTGTGGGCCGCTGACCCACTGACATGTTTGCAGAGTTTCTGCAAAATTCATTCCGCGGCCGTGCTGAGTCAGCACGGCCGGTATAGAATTAGAAATTAAGTGTGTCAGAAATATATTTGTGCGATGTTTTTTTTTTTGGCATATATTCTAAGCAATTAGCCCAAGAGGTGGCAGGGAAGGAGCAGGGGATGATAGGAGAGGAAAGGGAAGGCGAGGGGAGGAAAGGAGAGCGACGAGGAAGGCTGCGGTGGCGGTGATGGGGGCTGATGATAGGGAAAAGGGGTGGTGGGGGAGGAGGAGAAGGGAGAAAAAGGGAAAGGTGAAGGTAGTGGAGGTGGCAGTGCGCAGTGAAGGTGGCGGCTGCAACGGTGGAATGAAGTGAGGGCGGCAGCAACAGTGGTTGAAATGGTTAGGGGTAGAAGAAGGACATGGGGGTGTGTTTATTGGATGTTTTGGGATATGTTTTTTTTTTTATATAAAATTTATAGTGTTTTAACAAGTTCTTGTAGTTAAAGTTGAGAAAAAATTTTTGTCTATTAAAACATGCCAAACGGCGATGCTATATATCCAAAATAAAATTTTCAAGGGTGAAAAAAATGAAAATTTGAAATGCAATACGATAGAAATCAAATAACTTTAGGATATGAAGTGCCCAAACAAAAATTCAAAGTGCAACGTGAAAATCATTGAGAATATTGAGAGTGCAGCTAGTAGAACTAATCTTGGTTTACCATCATATATTAGCAATTCTAGATATGTTTTTCCCACAAAACAATGTCCCACAGATTATACATATATCTATACGTGTGTAATCCTCAACTTTATTTTGTGAAACGGCTCTTGAAAACTAGAAATACAATTCAGCAAAGGTAATTATCATTGGAACTCTAATATCTGTTAACCAGACTTCTCTTAACTCCCTTAATTTACGTGAAAAGACATTAATACATTAATTTCAATTATAATTACAACCAACCCCTTTTTTTCCTGTATAACAACTGAAATATATGGTATGGCATTCATTTTTCCATTTGATTAAAATAGTTAAAAAGAGTGCTATTTGAATTAGTACTCTGGAGTATAAAGAAATATGGATAGATGAAAATCTTTGACTTTCAAAAGGAAAATTGGAAAGGGCGGCGTAAAATAGTACATTACCTCAACGGTGGACAAAGATAGAGTAACATATTTGGCATTTTTCAACTGCTCCAGAAACTTGATCAGATTCATGGGCATCTTTTCTTCGATTTGATCTGTATATGGACGTTCGAGAAGTGGGTATAGGTCCACATAAACCGTCTCTAGACAGGGAAGATCCTCCATAGCACAAACCAAAGAAACTTGACCCTCAAACTTGAATGAAGTCAAGTTTGGGGCAGAAATAGTTCCCATCTTCGATTCTGATGAAAACTGAGGAAGAGAACCATAAAACAACAATTCCAATACCTTAAGCTTGGAAGCAGAGATGGCTAAACCATCAACTATGCAACAATTTAAGGTCAACTCTTGAAGATTTTCGAAACTCGAAAAGGGTTCTTTAGGAAAACAAAAGGGTTCACCATCCTTAAACTCAAAGCGTTCGAGATGCAGTGATTTCAGAGTAGGTAAGCAAAAGGGTTTTGGTATAATCATGCTCTGAGAGTAACTCTTCAGTCTAAGCTTTTGCAGGGATCGACAGGTGAAAAGGCATTGAGGAAATTGGAATGGTTTGGGATAATGATATGCAGCTATATCAAGTTCTTGAACTTGATGGTTTATTGCATAATCGACACAGTTATAAACAAAGCTTGGATCAACATTAACGCTAACGCCAAAGGCTAATCGAAATTTATGTATGCTTGAGCTGTTGTCGCGATGAGAAAGAACTTGATTAACGAAATGAGTATAAGGAAGCAAGATTTGTTGAGATTGCCATACCGGGGAAGGAGATTGGAATCTGTATCGGTCAAAATCAAAGTTGAGATCCGGAAGGTAAGTCCAGAGGGGAATCCACCTTTTGGACAATTCAATAGTTTGAATAGACTCTTTGAGGTCGAGAAATGAAAGGATTTTGCAGAGAATGGAATCAGGTAAGTTGCTGATTCTGTCTTGATTCATATTGACGAACTTTTGCTTGCTCTTGGATGATTTCTTCATAAGCCAACCTGAATTTTGGTGAAATTAACAGAGTATTATCTGTAATTCTATTTTTTGGTGCTGGGCTGATTCTCACAGATCTTGGTTTGAAGCTAGGAGTCAACCTAATGCCAGAAGTCTATAAGAAAGTTAGTATTTTAAAGATAAGACTTTTATGCTTGTTGACTAAGTCTCTTTCCTCATTTCTAAGTAATTTCTTTCCAATCAACAAGAATTTGTCACCTAAATATTTGTTTCTATGTAGATGTGTTGCACAATAAAATGTTCTCAATTCCATGCCTTATCGTGATTTTTATTTTGAGAAATGGCCCTTGCAAGTTGTTAAAAGTAATTATTATTGGCACTCCTATATTTGTTAATGATATTTTTTTTCTCGGTCACATAATAGGGAATAAATTCCCGTACTTTTAATCGTGACAACCTTGAATATTCACTTGATACTAAAGAAACATTCGTTTTCCCATTTTATCCCCCGTTAGAGGGAAAGTAACACATGCATGCAGGATAACTCAAAAAAATTAAGGGTAAAAATGATATTCAGCCTCTCATATAAAAGAATAAAAAATTATACTAAATGAAAAAAAAATACTTGAACTATTTATACATTAATAAATAGCATCTTTATCATATTGATTGTTTGTGCATTTATACTTGTATGATAAAGTTTCTAGGATAAACTTAATCAATGAAATCATAAGTGTTATGATGGTGAAATTTATTTGATTAAGTATAAAGTTTATTCTAAAATATCTATAGTCAAAATATTAACAAGAATGAGACATTATTAATATGGTTAAACTAGCATATACTATATCGCTTCCATTAGGGACGTAGTAGATCTCATCTATTGTGATGTGTCAGATACCTAAACTAATATATGGTTACGTGATGGTATGATCAAGTTCACTATATTGATCTGCATAGAGATTTCTTTTGTGCAAAAAGAATTAATCTTTAAATGATGTTTTATGTAAGTGATTCTTGAACTTAGATTATCACAGTATCTTGAGTGTGGATGATTGTACTTTATTTGTTATATGATTACTTTTGTAAAAATAATGCTTACATTATTAGCATATGGGTATATACTTGAAGTATGGAAAGGTAATGAATGATCTTTAAGGATTTACTATCTTTTATGGAAGAAGAGCTCTCATTAATGACCAATTGTAGAAATATAGTTCAAAAAATCTTAATACTAAGTGAATGAGTCTTAAAAAAGTGTTTTTAAGTATTTGTTCTTTTGGATTTATATTTTGGTATTAGATAAGAACATTAATCGCATAATGAAATTGGCACGATTCATTCTATAATTAATGTGAAATAAGTATGGTAAAAGAATATTATTTAAATGGTAAACATTTGTTGAAAGGCAATTCTATAATTAAAGTGAAATAAGTATCGTAAAAGGATATTATTTACATGGTAAACATTTGTTGAAAGGTGAAATCATTCACTTGACTTTTCTCATTATTTGGGTGATCATGATGTATTGCTAGATGCCAATTTTGATCTATAAGAATGTCAATTGATTAGTTAAATCAATGATAATTTAAAAGGAGATTTAAGTTATCTAGTTCTTACTAATCAAGAATTACAACTCGTTCTTATTACCAACGTACTAGGGGGAGTGTCCGCGCATAGCGCGGGTGTTTGGTGCCTGTAGGGAATGAGATTTTTTTGTTGAACAAATAATAGTACATTGTGAGAAGAACTAAAATTTAGTATGAAAAAATAAATGATATAATCAATCAATTCATACAGCGTTACAATAAAACTGTGTCAAATTGAAGGTCGTTGATAATGCAAAAAGGCAGAGCAACACAAAAATCTAATCTTATTCCAGAATCCCCACCGAGAGCTCTTTCTTGCTGTTGCTCCAAACCTATAAGATTATAACCAACCCAGACCAATTGGGGTTAGGTTACGCGAAAAATGCTATCTTGCAACTAGACAACGCGATAAGAGTCGCTAATTATAGGTACTAAGAACACACCGACAAAATTAAGGGAGGAACTGAAAAATTGAGGTGTGAAATCTAACCTCATGCTGAACCACCAGGAATAGTTGGGACTAGGGCTGTCAACGGTCCGGGTCTAGACCCGGACCCTAACCGGATCCGTCAAATTTATCCGGGTATGGGTAGGGATTTAATTCCGTTACCCGGATCCGGATCAGGATCCGGATCCATTTTGCCAAATAAAAAAACGGGTCAGATACGGAATATAGTATTCTGACCTGTATTGGACCCGGATCCAGATATAAATGGGTTAATAATTTAAAAAATATATATATTTATTAATATAATTTGATTCGGATGATGTATTTGAGTAATCAATATAATTGGATCCGGATCCTAATCAATATAATTTGATTAGGGTGATGTATTTGAGTAAGGTTAATTTGATTTCTTTTCTTATTTGATTTTTTTTGTATTAGTTAGAAATTAGTTTATAAATATATGTTTTTTTCTCATTTTTGTTAGGAATTATAAATTTTGTTAGTTTTTTTTCAAGCAGACCCAGATCCAGATCCGGGACCCGTCGGATCCGAATCCGAAACATAGAGTAAAGACCCGTCGGGTAAACGGGTCGGGTCCGGATCCGATATAGTATGCTGGGTCGGGGTCTGGAATAATGAATTCCGACCCGGACCCGGCCCGTTGACTAGCCTAGCTGGAACTGAAGAGCATTCTGAGCTAATTAGTATGAAGCCAGATAGAATTATCCCAATTCTAGAATGCTAACAGGGTGAAACTGATAATAAACCGTTTAGGCATTAAGATACCAACGGTTTGGCAATTGAATTGGGTGTAATTAATGACGAAATAATAGGTAATTTCAAAGTTGAGCTCAGATGGAAGAGAAAACGATGAGGCAAATCGTTGTAGACAAAGGCAAAAAGGGAAAACTTAACTCCTGAAGCGGAAAGGGGATAAAATGACCAACGTTTGTGGCTCATAAATGCAGATTATAAATGATAGAGAAATGGCTTCCTACCATTGATAGGGAAATCGTTAGCTCATTTCCTAAATCCGATTGCTATTCAAATATTTCAGACAAAGCAACATCTCAAACTGTTATTTGCGGCTGAAAAGGGGAATAATTGGTAGTTAAGGGATATTCTGGTAATTACACCAACATACAAGCATATATGGGCCGTACAAAATGCAAAAACAGTTGCACACTAATTACACATTCCATCAATACCCAAATGACTCATTAATGACAACTTTAAATGTATTAAAATGGGGTCATTTCAGTAAACATACCCAAATACATGCTTCCTTAACTTATACCTGAATCTTTTAAACTAATATACAACATTTCACATTCCTAGAAAGCCCCTACCTATGCGGTTGAAATTCAACCTATTCTTTGACCAAAACTCAATCTTATATAGTATAAGGATTTGAGAACCTAATGGGTCACACACACTAAAAATTCCTTCAGCCAGATTAAATGAATTTCAAGTAAGAATTTGAAAGATAAGTTTTATAATTTATAATTTAATTTGTGAGATAAATTAAACTTAAGGGACTAATGTCGCAATTATGGTTGAATCTTTCAATATAAGGAGTTGTACAGGGGTAATGAAACCAAAAACCAATGCTTTAGGAAATTAGTTTCGGGTTTCCATTACGATCGGGTGAACTTATTGTCTATATATACCCTCTTAAACTTTTGATGGCAAGACAAGTTTTACACACAATTTTGGTGAGATTTTTGCTGGAAAATTTTGAAGGAAAATATATCATAATTTGGCTAGAAAGATAAAGGAAGAAGTCATTCCTTTCTCTCTCTCTCTGTTGGCTGAAACCGTAGTTGGGTTTAGGGTAAATTTTCTTTGCCATCTTTTGTGTGTTATTGTCTTAGAATTAGCTAGCACTAGCAAGAACTAATTCTGTTTTGGAGGTTTTGGCTAAGGGGTTCATGTAGCGGTTTTGTGGATCTCTTGCCATTCCGACAAACACTCCAACTGTTTGTATGTTTCTCTGTTGATTGAGGTAACATATTCGAACATCCATTTTAGTTGCATTTGATTTATCAATGCTAAAGGTCCTCTAAGAGATAAAAAAAATTTAAATTTTCGCTGCCTTTATCTCTATGATTCCTTAAAGTGGTATCAAAGCCAACCTTAATGAAAACATGCTACTTGTTTATTTAGTTGTTATATATGTTAAATTAGATTTAGTTATATGTGATTCAAGAGTTGTTTAAAAATTATTGCTTAGAAGAAAAATAAAATTTCAAAATTTTGGAAAATTTTCATCTTATAGTTTTTATGAAAAATAAGTATTTATCGGACTAGTTTTATCATAAAAAATAAGATTCTTTTTGTTGTCTAAATTTTCAAAAAATTGAACATCATTCGTGGCTAAAAATTTGATGAAAAATTAGATTTTTTGTCGGATTAGTTTCATGAAATTGTCAAATAAAATCTAATTTGGGTTTCATTGGTTTAGCATTTGATTACATGCTATATTGGTGAAATATCAATATAATTTACAATGGAAGCAAATTTAAAAAGTTTTTTTCTTCAAGTATTTCTGATAGTCAATTACAATAACAAATAAGATTTAAGTGTTTAAGTTTGTTTTTTTTAATACTTACCACTTTCAAAAAAAAGCAAATTTAGAGCGAGAGAGACGTTCATGGCAAATTTATATACCAAAGTCTAATTTAGTTCTTTCGAACCAGAAGTTTGTATCAACCTTGCTTATATTGTAAATGGCGGTCATATAAAAGTAAACACAAAACTTTTTAAGGGTTTTGGAAGGTTAGAAAATGAAACTACAATTGGAAAATGGAATAGTATAGGAACAAGAAAAATTATTACCTAATTATCTATAGTTGGTTGGATAACGTCCTAAAGAGCTTTTAAGAAATCTGCAATAAGTTTTGTCCCCATTGAACAAATTTTTTGCTGCGCAACTTTATACTAAATCAACATATTCTAAAGGCTGAAATGAGTTTAATTTAATCGAACTCCCTAATGTTCAAGTTTGATTATTTTAATGAGTTTGAAATTTGTTCAAATATATATTATTTGTTTATGGAGCTGAACTCAAACAAATTTATACCCAGATTCGCTTGACTTGACCTTGAATGCCTTACATTTTTTACTTATAATTTTAATTTTAAGCCAAAAAAAAGTGCAACTCTTTCTTTATGAGTGCACATTTGAATTAGTATACGATTATAGCTCCACACACTCGATAGAGAAATGCAAGCATGTATACAGCACTAGTGGACGCCTTCAAGCATGCTTATTCCAATATGCACAAACAGTGACGGGCGCAAAATTTTGGTTCGGGGGATAAATGATCAAATAATCAGCAACAAAAAATTATCAAAATAAATCATACACACTAACTTAAAATCAAAGTCTTAAAACCAAAGTTTAATAGAGGATAACTAAACACATGTTTGTAATAATAAGAGATAAAATATAAGCAAAAGATGAAAATTAACTCAAGAACCAAAATCATATAAACATTAACTAAATTCAATAAATAGACATTATTCCTATACAAATTAATACAAAATTAGAATAAGAGCAGTTGAAAAATTAATAATCATCAAAAAGAATATCTAAATCACAAATTTAAAATAAGTGTATGTGTCTAAATAATGAATGATTATGAATCAAAATATAGAGGTATTATAGAGAAAAAAATTATACTTGCCTTCAAAATAAGGAGTTTGGGAAAGGATGAATATTTGAGATGAGTTGAACGAATTTGGAGAAAGATCAATGATTGCTTGTTCATTTAGATGTTAACTTTTGACTATACATCATGCCAATCACGTATAAATATAAGTTTTAACATGATTAAATTTCCTTATATTTATCAATTATTTGTTTCCGTACCTTAACTAATATAAGGGTACGCTAAATACATTAAAGTTATAATAATGAGATTTAATATATACACACACATACATATATAAGGAAATTAGAATGAGTTATTATGAAACACATTTTTAAAGAGAAATTGAAGGAGATAAACATATTAACTAATCAAAAGAAACTTGTTGAGGGGGCAAAATGATAGAGTTCAAACTTAAATCTAATACTCTATGAAGAAGTTTTGGAACCCCCCATAGGGGTAGGCATGGATCAGGTACCTACTCTTAACATGATTTGGCTGATTTGACCCTAATATATCGAATCAATTATTTTATGATCTTAATCCGCTCCTAATGTCTCGAGGTACCCACTACTCGGATATCCAACAGAAAGGGGCTGGTCATGGGTACCCACCTCTAAAAAAAACTATTTTTTAATAAAAAAATTATTTTCCACTTAATACAACATGTTTTCTAATATGAAAAAAAACCCTGCTTTCCAATTAATACTGGTAGAGATATTGTAATCAAAATCCATACAGCACCATTCTCATACATTTCATCCAACAATTAAATCAATCTCATAAATTTAGTGCATATTAGAATTATAATATCTAATAGATACGAAGTTTCACGATAATTTTGAGTACATCACCATTCTTACACATTTCACCCTTCTACAACACAACAAACACAAGGATAATAAGTATTCGGCAACTTTCCCAAATTTCTTAAGGATGTTATGGTACAAGACTATATCCCAAATGAGTCAACTGTGGAATCAAGTTTGGAAAAACAATTGAACAAAGCTAATTACTTTTGGAAAAAGTATAACCAAAATAAACTTGAAAAATCTTCCCCAACTTCTTTACATTTTGGAATAGACCTTATGGCATTAAAGGTGATGAAAAAGAAAAATAAATTTCTTACACTAAAATAAAAGAGACAAATTTAAGAGATATAATTGCAGTAAAATAAATCAAAGAAATAAATAAATGAAAGACGCAATTTTTTTAATTACCTAGCTAATAGAAAATTGGAGCTCCAAACACAAATCTTTGATTGAATTGATGGAAAATTTGCAGGAAAGATCGATGGAGGTAGAATAAAAATGAAAATGATGAAAGGGATGAACAATTTTTATGATAGAGTTTTACAAATTTTTCTTCGTTTTGTTCATTTGGTTCAGGTTTCACTGAGAATATTCACTTTCTTCAGACAAGATGAGGAGAGGCGAATCATATGAGCTCAGAAAGAAGGCTGTGGGCCACTTCACTTACACTTAGGATTAACAATTATAAAATTATAAAATGACCCCTAATTTTTTAACATTTATATAATATACCTTGGGGGTCGGGTACCCGCGGGTTTTTATTTTTCTGATCCGTATCCATATCCATTTTTTATAGATACCTGACCATAATCTACCCCGCTAAGAAAAATCGGATCAAATATCCTATTTTTTGGATTGGATCGGTCAGGTTCATCGGGTTTTCGGATCGGCAAATTTTTTTGCCACCCCTACCCCCTCCTCCTTCCAAAAAAAAAAAAAAAAAACCTTATGTCCATCGTTGTGCACAAGGCTATAGACAAAAGTACATATATATATATATATATATATTTTTTGCACTTCTCTTTGTGCACATGTGGTTTTCTCTTAAACAAATTTTTTTATTAAATTGTTTTAGCAGGGGAGAAATTGAATTTAAGAAGCAGAGTAGAATTTAAGAAGGAGGCAACAAATAGAAAAATTAGAATTCAGAATCTCTAATTTTCGAGATCTGAACCTTACTAAACCAAGACTTCCTCGACCTCTCTTGGACTAATTGTTGGTTGTGCGTGCGATCTTAAATATAATTTATTTGGTACAATTCAAGAAAGAGGCTTGAAATAAACTTTTGTTGATATATAACTTAAATATAAATTAGGGATAATTTCAAAAACCTCCCCTGAGGTTTCGAATAATTTCACTGGCTCCCCTAAGTTTCAAAAATTACACTTATCTCCCTTGTTTATTTAAAATGACAATACTAACCTTAATATTTTTGATAAAACTCTCTTGTTGCCATGTTTATGCAAAGGATGGATTTAATAGTTTTTTTTACCATTTTCCTTCTTATTCATTTCTCTTATATTTCATTAGAAATATAGAAGAACTATCAATATTGTCCCTAATATCTATCCAAAAACGTTAAACTAGTAATATTTTTTTTATAACTTTTAATATCCTCCAATTTTTTTGTAGCTCTTTTTTTTGGGTATCAAAATCAAGAATAAGTCAACAATGATTAAAAACAAATGGCTCAAAATCATTACCAATTTATGATAGTTCCACCACTAAACTAGTCCATAAATTTTTATTAAAAAAATAGTCCATAAGATTTAAAGAAAAAAATAGCACTTTCTTGTCTATCTTAAAAAAAATTATATTCCCAATAAAGTACTATGAAAAATACCCTATTATAGCAAAAGATTTATTGTTATAGTTGATTATTAAATAACAAATATTAGTATGAAAAACTTGATACTCTTTTTGTTTAGAAGAATAAATTGAACTTTGTAAGATAAGGGCATTTTAGGGTATTCATTAAATTTTCTACTCTATTTTAAAGTTTGATTACCAAAGTGTCAAATCAAGGGAGGTAAGTCTAATTTTTAAAACATTAAAGGTACTAAGTGAAATAGTAAGAAGCCTCAAGGGAGGTTTCTGAAATTATCCCTATAAATTATGTTACAATTAATTGCTGGTTCTATTTTTATGCACTTATGCTCCTCTTTTGAACCAATTTTTGGGTGTGCCAATTGCTAAACAAGTTATCACCATCTTCAATTAAAGTTGAGGGAAGTGGCTTGTTTTCAAACTTATCCTCTAATGGCATCAAAATACTTCTATCTAGCTGCGTATTCCCTAAAATTACTATTACTTAAAAATGAAAGTTTGAGAAGACTAAATTGCCTAAATATAAAATTTCATGGCCTAAATCTATTTGGATCAATCTTTTCTATGCTATAATTACATGCATTGATAGGTTTGGATGCATGGCACATCATCACAATTTGATTTTGAACACCAAATCTTACATATATGGCATGTATCTAAAACCGCTAGTATATATATGCCATCAATACATAAAAGATTTACTTAATCTATTTTAGTTAAAAAAAATGGTCATATGACTAAACAAGTAATTTTCCACATTAAAGAGTAAAAGGGATAAGGTAAGTACCTCAATTTGGTCTCCTATATAGATAGCTAGATCATTAGGAGTGTAGTTCACATCATACCAATGGCCATCTTGGAAGGCTTGTAGTCCTTGGATTTCATTTGGGACAAGAATGGTTATGGCTGACATATCAGTGTGGGCAGGTACACCAAGGGCTACATAAGGGCAGGGACATGGTGGATAATAATTTATCTTCAAATTGTAGACCAACTCATTGGCCCCAACACCATCCTTGGCCTACATCCAAGGTGGGTTGGGGTTCCTGATGATCCATGTCAGTTTGTGCCTTTCTTCTAAAATAGAAATAGTTGTAAATGGTTGCAGTTTGACCCAAAAAAAAAAAAAAGAGAAGTTAGAAAATAGGGATAATTTCAGAAACCTCCCCCCTGAGGTTTCTAACAATTTCACTGAGCTCCTCTAAGATTTGAAAAATTGCACACACCTCCCTTATCATTTAAAATGACAATTTTACTCTTAAATATTTTAATGAAATTCCCTTATTTGGTATGCATATACTTAGAATGAGTTTTAAAATTATTTTTTCATTCTTTTTCCTTCTTATTCCTTTTTTAAAATTTTTCGTCAATAAAACTATAAAACTACTACTATTGCTTCTAGTTTCTATTATAACCAAATGTTGAACTAATAATTTTTTTGACAAGTGAATTTTATATGTTATCCAATGTTTTTGTTGATCTTTGTTTTCTATTTTTTGGTATTAAAATTAACAATAAATCAAAAGGAAATGGCCCAAAAACACTACTAAATTATGATAATCCCACTATTCCAAAAATTCATAAATTCTAAATGAATTATTTCAACAATTTCTTTTCTATCTTATAAATCTAAATCCATTATAAAATACCATCAAAAGTATCATATCATAGTAATAAATTATTATTATAGTTGTTTATAGTAGATATGGAATGAAAAATTTGGTACCTTTTCCTTATAATTATACTAAATAATCTTATAATTATATAGGGAAATAAATTAAAACTCATTACACAAGTGCATTTCTGAGTATTCATTTACAAAATTGACCAAGTCAATATTATTTTAAGGTTTTGTTACTAAAACTATCAAATCAAGGGAGGTAAGTGTAATTTTTCAAATCATAGGGGAGCTCAGTGAAATTGCCAGAAATCTCAGGGGAGGTTTTTGAAATTATCCCTAAAAAATATTGTGATTTATAAATAGTTTTTAATTAATGGTTGTATAAGTATTTTGTAATTATTAAATATTATGATTTATAAATAGTTTCTAATTATTAATTCTATAATAGATAGTTGTAATTATTGAAAATGTTGCATCCTATTATTTTCTATGTTTATTCTTAAAATTTGGAACTGCTTAGTTCTAGTTTAAATACAGTAATACAATTATTTAAAATCTAGGGAATAAATATTAAAATCTACTGAATAACAAAGAAGGCGATAAAAAAAAATAACGAAAACATGTGCTGCTTACTGCCTGGATGTGCAAAGGCCATGGATTCCAGGAAACAAGTATTTTTGATTGCTGGGAAGGAAATTAAAGCTAAAGCTGGATCGAAAAAGAAATTAGAAACTAGAAGGAGGAAAATAGGATTTAAAAAAAAATTTAAGTTTCCTAAAATACATTTGAGGTGGCAATCCACGTGTGCAATTCAGGTAGGAAGTAATTCTTTAGCGACAATTTTGGGGTTGACATATCAGTCCTCTTAAATTTTAGAGACTAGGATTTTATTTTTTTAGAGACTAGAATTTAGATTGAATAATCATTTCTCCTGAAAAGAAAACGTAATTCCATTTGCGGTTTCATATGATTGCTACCTAAAACATCTTTGTGCTTGTGAGATTTTACAGTGCAGAAATTGAAATAAATAAATAAATATATTGTGGTTACTTTCCAAAGTTCAACTCAAACTTTATACATGAATTCCACCCTGCCAAAATGAAAATAAATCAATGTCAAAAAAAAAAAAAAAAAGATCACCTAGTACGTGTTCGTGATGCTAAGGATTAAAGAATTTGATGATGGCTATCAAAACAATTATACTACTCTAATCGGACAAGGTTAGCATTGAGAATTGAGAATTTGTGCGTTGAAAATTGAGAATGAATACAACAAAAAAGTTTGTTTATTTTTCCATGAGTCAGTACAATGAGTGGGTCATGCGTGTCTAAGCTGTTGCAATAATTTGTATTGTAAATAAAATAAAAATGAGACCTGTTAGAATAAAGAAACTAGAGCTTAAGGGTCAAATGGAAGTCAGAAAGTTTCTAAAACCTTTATGGCAGTTTCTACCGATTGAAGAAGCTTAAATGGAGCCTCTTAATGTCTCTTCAATGGTGCCTCTTAATGTGCAAAAACGAGAGACATAGTGGCTAATCGGTTTGTGAACCTTGGTTTGTGCCCTTTACTATAAAATAACAAACCTTTGTGTAGTAGGGGCAAATAACACTTTAAAGATAGTACCAAACACTCCTCAAGATCATCATATTCATCCCCAATTTCTTAACAAAATTTGTGTAGTACAAATTTCTATACTTTTGTGTGCTTGTGTACCAATTCCATCAACAATTTTAAGGTGTTATTTTGAGAGTAATTTGGTGCAAGAGAGTCTACTACTGTAAAGGTACGAAAATGTGATCCAGAATTACAACCAATTTCTGCTCCTCGAGATGATGATAGCAAGGCGGGTGAAAGAAATGCAAAAGTGGATAAAGTGCTCTGCAGAGAGCCTCACGAATTACTACATCACCCGGTAGAGAAGTTTGGACTGCATTAGAGTATAAGAAAACTCAAGTGAGAATTGAGGCGGACAAATTTCTTATTAAATGTTTTGAATTTTGTATTCTTGATAGTTCTTCTCTCCTTGACCAAGTAATGAACTACTAGTGTTGATAACTAAACTTGAAGATCATGGAGTGGAGATTTATGTATTATTTCATGGTGGGAGTAAATATTAAAAATTATTCCTAGTTGAAATGACTACAAAATAAACTTACTACATACTAATAAGGCATTCTTGGTGGATCATGGTCAAAAGCATCTTTGTATGAAGGAAGATGCTAGAATTTCCTAAAAAGGAAATTGATATTGATCCTATGGAGAATAATGTAGAGAAGAAGAAGAATAGCAACAATAGCCTTGTTGGAGGGCCTAAGAAAAGAAAATTTTCTAGGCAAAAGTACTAAGTTCAAGGATGAGGAGAATTAGTATTGTCCTAGGTGTATTTATTAAACAAGGCTATATCTCATGTTTAACATGGTTACTATTAAATGTGAAAATTCTACTTATTTATTTGAATTTTCTTATTCTTTGTGGCTTGGTAGTTTATGACATATAAATATAGAGTATAATATTTTATGTCAAAATATAGCCTAAAAAAAGAAATGTGTAACATGCATTCAAAGGTGATAATAGAAATTTTATTACTTTCATATGTATCTGTGTTACTCTCAAACGGATTTAGGTACTACAAATTTTGCTAATTGTATTTGTTCTAAATTCAGTCAAGAGTCTGTTGCGATCATAAGATGTTAATTGTTGAAGTCAAAACTTTGGCTACTACATGTATAAAAAGGCGAAGTGGTTTAGGGTTTGTGGCCCTAGCCTATGCCTCTAGCCTCCTTAGTTTGCAGTGTGTAGCTACTATATCTAGAATTTTGAATAAGGTGTAATGATAAATCTAGACAAGTTAAGTCTAAGATATGAGTATTTTAGCAAACGTTAAAAGAATGACATTGTGTTTGTTGTATATTCTCATATACAACAATAAAAGATATCCGTCGACTAAGTTCTTGTTTAGGGACTCGGTGAATCTAACATCATTGGGTAAGGAGGCTAAAACATTAATATAAAATCACTTGCAATGGGAATCCTATCTTGATTCTAGCACTACCACTAGATGAAAAGGTTTAAGGGGGTAACAAGAAGTTGCCAAGTGATTGTGAGTACTAGGTATTATTGTATACATTCTCACCCCACTAGTGCACAAGAGGTTGAGTATATATTGAAATTATATACTCTTAGTGAAGTGTAAATTCTTTCTTAGTGCTTGGTCCTACGAAGTTTGAAAGTTTTTTCACCTATATGATCATAGGAGTGGTGCAACTTCTAACAAAGGTTGGGTTTGCTTTTGTATATAATCATGAATCTAGGATGGAGCACATGATCAATAATAGTGCTAAAGTTCTTTGTGAATTTAGCTCAATCCACTTTCAAATTTTACATTTATAAAATTCTAAATACCTCATATATAATTTTTTTGCAAGTATATGGGTCGAGATTGACAGTAAAATATTAAGGATCGAACTTATAAGAAAGAATAGATAACTACCGGTGCTACTAAAGCTCCTCCATTATTTAGACAATCAATAAACTGAATAAAATAAAACTAAACTAAAATGTGCAAGAAAATAGCAAATAAAAACTCCTTAGGTCATGATACCCCTAACTATTCATGCAAATGCAATTTTTGGATCATTGAGCTCTACTATCTTAGGCTCCATTTAAATTCACCTGTTTTTCAAAAAATAGTTTTTCAAATACAATGTTACAGTAATACACAAATAAAAATAACTCCAAAACACCTCATCCATACAATATATCAAAAACAACTCATAAATATACAAAAAAAACTTTAAAAAATAAATTTTACAACATCTTTCATCTATTATCACTATCCACCACCAATCCCACCCACCACTGCGACCACCCTCTCCTTCTTCGTTTCTCCTCCCCTCTCTTATTTCTCCTTCTCTTTCCCTCTTTCTCCTCCCTCTCCTTCCTCCGCCTCTATTCCCATTCCCTCTCTTTTCCTCACTATCCCCCGTCCCTCCCTTCCCTCCTTTGATCTAGTTTCAACTAGATCACGATAGAGAAGAAGGGAGGGGAGGGGCTAGATTGGGGGAGGGGGGAAAGGAAAGGACGAGGAGTGGTGAGGAAGAGAAAGGGAGAGGATAAAGGAGGAGGGAGGGGGTAGGTGAGGTGGTGATGATTCCGAGTGGTAGTGTTAATTTGTAAAAGGCATTCTAAATAAAATTTTTAATTTTAAAAAGTACTCCAAAATATATTTCTAAAATCCTTCAAAAACATCACAAAAAATATCTACAATAAAAGTTTTTCATATACACTATTACAGTAAAATATTTCAAAAATACTTTTGAAAATAGCTAATCCAAACGGAGCCTTAGTTAGTTATGTCGTAATTTCCTTATGTATATAAAACTTACTCTCGTAGTGAATCAACTATACATATAACTAATTCAGACATACTTTCATGGTTATAAAATTAGTTATAAATTCATTACCTTTACGAAATTAGATGGAACAAGCCAGACAGGTACACTTCAATTCTCGTGAGTGTACTTCCAAAATTTAGCACTTCTTTGAACTAGTGTTAGATTCTAATTATCATTACAAATTTAATACCTTAAGATTATTACAATTAATGATCAGTTAATCATGATTATAAAAGAAAAAGTACTAAATAACATACTCAAAATAATAGCATCAAATAGTCAAATAATCAGCACAAACAATCATAGAAAGTTCAATCAAAATTCAAGGCATAAACTTTAAAAATGCATAATGAAGATAATATCCAAACTTGTATAATAACTAAGCATGAAATCCAATAAAAGAAAGAAAGTGGTATGAGAGGTATCATCCTTGTCACATGAGATCAAACTCTCCATCTTTACCCCTCAATTTTCATCCAAGTTTAGCTATATACAAGAAATGGATGAAACTCTAAACTATCATACACTAACCTAAACTAAAGAACTAAGAAACTAGCTAAAATCTACATTTTTGTGATGTTTTCTTGCACTTCTCCAAACTCTCGTAAAATGAAAAATACAAGTTCTATTCATAGAGAAATATTCAAATCCTTCATTTGCATCTTCAATGTGAACATAACTCCAAATAAATCAACAATTTCGGCTCCAAGCTAAATCACATCATTATAGGAAAAAAAAGGTCAAGAATTACTGCTAGAATCTCATGTTTTAGCTGTAAATAAGTTGCCAAGCATCCCTCAAAAGATGTAAAATAATGGAGGTGAAAATAAGTTAAGCAAGTGGAAGCTGCAAAATTTGACCAGAATCCCTCTAGTAATCCCTCCAAAATTGGCCAATTCTTTGGCTGGATTCCTCCAATGTGTTTTCTTCAATTTTTGTTTCTTATTCCAACTTAATACCTTGAATCCCTTCGACAATCCCTCCAAAAACTAACCGAATTCTTTGGAGGGATCCGAGTCAACTTTCTTTTTTGATATTTTTCTTCGTTTTCTTTTTCTTGTAACTCGAATCATTTTTGAAACTCGTCATCCTTACTAACTTTAGGACTCAATCAACATAATGCAAGCTTATTTCTTGTCCAAAATGAAGTCCAATTTCCAATTCCTACAAAAACAACCAAAAATATACAAGTAAAAGGGACAAAATTCTCCTTTTAAGTACAAAGCAGCATTTAGAACTAATTCTAGCAAAAAAATTAACAATTTTTTCTTATAATATTGAAAAAGTGACTACCCAGATGACCTTTTTTTCTTGGCATACAAATGTCCTTCCAACTCACTTCATCACCATAACAAAATTTTTGTTCAAAAAGACCACAAAAGAGCTGCTAAAATATTCTCAATTTTCTTAATAACATCCTTAGGTAGAATAAAGGCACTAGACTAGTATAGATGAATACCAGAAAAACAGATTTGATTAACTCTGCCTTATATTTTATCAAATATTGGTTGACAATCTTTGTAGAGCAATCTTGAGGATATCAATGGTAGGCCTAGATACTTCATAGGTAATAGTCCTTTTGGCATCTTGACAATATCCCAACTGCAGTAGCTTTTTGCTTATCAATTCCTGAATAAAAAAGCTTGGCATTTCTATAGATTAGGCTGCAAACCTGAAAATGGTCAGTTTGGTCTATTATCTTTGAAGTTTTAATCAATTTAATCCCTTATCTATTATTCTAACCATTTTTCCCTTACCTTTACTATGAAAGGCCAATCTAGACCCTCTAATTAACAAAATTTAAAAACTTCTAACCGAGTTAGTCCCGAACACAGTATGTGCATCACCAAAAATGACTATTTTGCTCTATTATCACTATAGTCATATTGAATTTGGTTCCTCGTAGGTCGCCACATAACTGTTACTGCGTGTGTGTGCTTTTTTTCAAAAAAATCTACTTTTTTTTTTTAATTTCAAGGATAGACTTGTAGTACAAAGAACTGGCTCTATTAGGATTTTCTAATTTTCCATCGAAAGTCCTATATTGATTTTATTTTGTGAAAATGAGAGTTTACATTATCAAAAGGATAAAACAAACAACTTTGAAGATAATGGATTAAAATGGTTATTTTTAACAATGCACATTTATTGCACCTGACTAACTCCTCTATAAATTTTCAATTTTCTATTAGATGTCCTAAATTGATATTTTTCTTTTTTATAAAGATAAGGGACTAAAAGGATTGCATCAATTGATGAGAACTAAATTGACCAAGATCCCAAAGATAAGAGACCAAAATTAAACCTATCAACGGGTCGAGTTCGGGCCAAAATTGAAAATTTCGTATTCAAACCCATTTTTATGTAGTAGAACAAAACCCGACCCGTATATCCAATAGGTCTTGAGTTTAGAGTCTCGGAACCAGGTTCGACAGGTCTCGAGTCGGGCCCGAGACAACCCGAAAAGGGCCAACCAAAAATAAGGCCCAAAACTATCTACATATTAAGAAGTTTGCAAAAATGAATTACAATCATTTCAAAATTAAATCCAAAACCAACCACAAATCAATCTCCAAACTTAAACAAATTAAATTACAAAGCTAATCACAAATAACTTGCAATAATCAATCCAAAACTAATCGCAAATCAATCTAGGGTTTGTTATTTGTTAATTTGGTAAAAGAATGTGTTTAGAATTATTTATACTTTACAATTATTAATATATTGTTTTGATCCGGATCGGAATCCTATATTTCGTATCCAACCCGTTTTTTTGTTAGAGTAAATAGGTACGGATCCGAGTCTGGATATCGGAATTATTTCCCAAATTGAGTGCACCTTTTTACACAGATCCATCGTTACGGTAATTGTAAAGTGCTTGATGCGAGGTTTAAAGAGTTAATCAAACAATTACTAAAAGATTGCATAGAAGTTAAAACTGCTTATTATTAATCTGACAACATCCAGCTCAAAAAAAAAAAAAAAAACTAAAGACAATATCCATAATCCAAGCTCATTCTACTTGCCTATTTGCTTTACTGAGGAAGCTTATTAAGCTTGCAATAGGCATAATCTTTGAACTTCTTGGTCTTAAATTTTGGCGGATTTTCCTCATTCACAAGCTTTGGAATTGGCCCAATTTCTTGCTCTGGGGGTGGCTCCAGGAACACTGGCCATGACATTCTTGTCATCTCCTTGTTCACGGTTGTTCTGTGGAACACGCTCTTGTACTTTCCATTGCTTAAAATCTATCAAGAGATTAATTGGAAAAGTGAAATCAGCATTAAAAAAAGAAACATTAGACATGCAAGGAAATCAGATAATTGTATGTTGAAAGAAGAAATGCCAAATCCTCGTAATAGTTGTGAAACTCACATTGGAGAGCTCATGCACTTATGCGGAGATAGCACAAATCATGTATGGCCATGGATATTTGGATAGTTATCCGACGTATACTGTTCAAAAATCAGAAATCTTTTCCTCATTTTAATTGATTACCTTCTAAATTGAATTTACAGATAGCTTAAGAAGTCAATTAGTATAAGTTGATGGATTATAGTCAGAATATTTCTGTGTAGCATATGGAAATTTGTACATATCAATGTCTTGCAGGACAACCTCCTAGTGAAACAATTAGTTAATCAAGATCTACGAATAAATTGCAAAAAAAAAAAAAGATGAAGGAAATGTGTCCTATACAAAGTACTTAAATTTCTGTGAAATAAATTCCTATCATAAAGTGCCAGTTCCAATATCAATTTTAAAGTCAAACAACATAAGCAAATTATTCATTTGCAACAGGCAAATAATGCCAAAGAATTTAGAGACAAAAAAAAAAAAAAGCATAGAGCAGTCAAGAAAATGACTTACCTGAATTTGGTCACCAATGTGGACAATAAGGGCATTTGGGATGTACTTGACATCATACCAATAATCATCCTTAAACACTTGAAGCCCTGGGACCTCATTGGGGACAAGAATGGTGAGGCCTGACATATCTGTATGTGCCACTACACCAAGGGCCAAATCAGGGCGAGGGCATGGTGGATAGTAATTTATTTTCATCATGTAAATGAGGTCTTCCCCCCCCATACCATCCTTCATCTCACTTGGTTCTAACCCAAGCCCCTTTGACAGGTACTCAAACATCTTGTCAGCCACTCCTCTAAGCCTCTTAGCATAATCTTCACTTGTCTCTCTGGCATCCAAATTCCAATGGAAGATATAACAATTAGTGGGTAATTAGTACAAAATGATGAAGGCATACGAGTTACCAACTTAATTGTATAGGCAGCATGAGTGAACATTCTGTGTACAATAGGCTTATTCTCAATTGATTCTGATTTTTAAATATCAGTTGAAAGCAAGCTCAATAATCACCTTTAGGGTTTGATTAGCAGTATTATTGTACAGCAATCTTTCCACACTCTACTGCACTTATCCAATTGAGACCACCTAATAGATATCTTAAGCACATTTTAAGGTTTTAAATAATATTATTTAGTTTACCCTATATTATTGCACTCAAACTGTTATTTATTTACTTCAGAAACCTGTGACGTATGTCTTCACGTAAGCGTCAAAATATTTGAGTGCACTTGATTCTTTCTCCTAAGTTATAAATGCCTTAATTTGTGTAAAACTGAGAGATCATATTTCCCACTTAAACAAGAAAAGAGAAAAAGAAAAAGGTTACAACAATTAGTTGCTCCTTGTCTTTTCCTTCTTTTTTTTTTCGGAGCTATAGATTGCCTTAAACCTCATAGAGGTGGACTTCGATTGTCAGTGCAATCACTAAACAGCATTTAATGGCCGAGATCAGCCCAGCAAAACTTGAGCTAACCTCGACTGTTGATATGAAATTCATTTGAATTTTAAATCAATGGTCAAGATCAATTCAAGTTTGGTTGAGCCAATCTGAACCTTTAAAAGTTACAGAAGTGCAAACAATCCGGATCCCAGAGCAGTTGCCACGCCAGAAGCCCCACCACCGCACTACACGATTTTTAAAGGGTCAAATTATACTTTACCCCCGTGGTACAGGCGTATGGCTAATGTTTACATAACCTCCTCTAATTTTAAAAATTATATATAATCCCCTCCTAATTTGAATTAAAGTGTCAAAGTCAAATTTACCCTTATTTAAAAAGTTAAATGGTATAAGTGACCAAAATATATAAATATAATATGTATGACACTCTAATTTCGTATAATTTTATATTTTACCATATAACCTCTTATAGTTTAATACTTTATCATATAACACTCTTGTAATTTTCAACATATATACACATAATCCCCTGTGAGGCTGTAATCAATAAATAATTTTTAACTTTACATAATGGTATTTTTTACATTTTAGTTAACTCCATTATGAATTGCAAATTTCATCATTTTGACACTTTAATCTAAACCGTAAAAAAATTATGTATAACTTTTAAAACTATAAAGGAGTTATGTAATAAAATATTAAATCACAAGGGGTAAAGTGTAATTTGTCTTTTTAAAGACCAGATAACAAGGCTGATTCTACACTGCCCAGTGCAACCAAATTACATTTTCTAGTGATGTAAATCACATTTTGATTATCTATATTTAGAAGCAAATATAAATCAGATTTCGATTAGAGTCGTCAAATTGAAGGAAACAGCTTGACCTTGACAAAATTGTTGAAGTTTTAAACTTCTTCCAAATGGTATCGCTTTCTTTTTTTAGGGAAAAATTGACAATTTTGCTTTTATAATCTGGTTTTGGCATGTTAATGATCAGGATCAAATTGGCCCGCCCGTAATACTTTCAATTTCCTCATGATCGAAAGACTTTCTGTTCCAAGGCAGAGTAGTTGTCTGCATCATAAAGTCAGAAAATGCTAAATCCACACTTCTCATCCTAAATATACAAATTTCATTGTCAATAGTACAACATAATAGTACAAATCATCAATCCTACTAACAGTAAGAGACATCAATGCATCAAGGTATCAATCAGCCCAACTTTGCAAATGGAATTTGGTTTTGTACATTCTGATTTTCGTTTTCTTCCTTTTTTTATTCTCTTTTTAATTAAGTTTGGGTGGCATGTCCTTTTTTTTTGGGTTTTTACCCTTTTTTTTCTTTTTTAAGAGTTTACTAGTATATGTAAAACTTGACAAAGCTAAATTAAAACCAACAAAGTGCTACTCTTGATGATGCAGACAACTAATTGTTCGGTTTCAAAAACATGAATGATGAGGAAAATATCAAACCTGTAAGAGGGTGGATTTTTAGGCCAAAACCTATAGTTAATGGCAGAAGGAGGCCATATTATATGGAACAAGTGATCAACCCATCCTTTCTTGCCCTCAACTTCTTTCTGCAACCTTGTTCCGTAACCCTCAATATTCTGAGACCCTGGAATCTTAGCAACCAGTTCTTTTTCCTCTAGTGGAAGCTCAAAGAATTCCTTCCCAACTTGCTGCAGTTTCCTCACAACCTCATCTGGGATGCCATGGTTGACAACTTGGAAGATCCCCCATTCTCTGCTAGCCTCAGAAATCAACCCCACAATTTTGCCTTCATCAGGATCGCTCAGATCAATCACCGGAACCTCAAGAACCACCCCATGGAAGGTTGTTACTGCAGGTTGCTCATTTTCTGATCTGATGTAATCTGTTGGAATAGTATCCATGCATTTGGATAGCGAAGCAATTTGTTGCACTCTTTCCAGCTCCATTTCTTTTTTTTTTTTCCTCCCTCACTCTCCAACAGAAAAACTTTTGATGATTTTCTTTCTTTATGCTAGAGTCTTGCCTCTTTGCAGCATATATAAAGGGAGGCAAGACAAAAGCTGGAACCAAATTCATCAACACCAGCAATAATATGCATTGTGGATGTCATTAATTTTCTATGAAAAGATAAAAAAGGGGTTACGTGGGTGAGTCCTGTTCATTTGATAGATCATGCCAAACCTCAACAGCATGCACCGCTATAGTAGCCTACATCTTGCATCATACGAAGAATATGTTGATAGGATAGTTGGGTTAAAATTCTCTGCCTCTATAAATTACTATTGACGGCTCAGATGAAGTTGATTTGAAATCGAACAAATTATATTGGTTACGTAATACAACATTTAATTATGGGCAAAATTCTTAGTGTTTTTCTACCTTTTTTATTTTAGTGTGACTACATTTATTATTATATGCATACACTATGTTGTTCAATTGAATGCGACAGTTAGAGAACATTGGATCCAGGATGGTTGGTGGCTTGGTACCTAAACTTATTGATGCATAGCACATGACCACATGAGTTGAGTGTGCAAGTTAAATAAAATTACAATTTGTAAACATGACTTTTTATAATAACAACCTAAAGATCAATTTGAGTAAGGATTTATCGTTTTCTTTTCTATTTTCTGTTTATAAAACCTGTTAAGCATTTGAAGCCTCGTAGTTCTCGAACTCCTCCTGAACTCCATAAATTTGTGAAAAAGTTTTGAACCAATATGTTACATCCTACCGAATGTATAAGAATTGTTATCACTGTTAAAAATATTTTTAGAAAAGTGAAGAATTGATTGAATACATTCGAATTATGTGATGATACACAAATATAATCACCATTTTGTTTTGTCAGGCCGTGCATATCACCTCACAAATCTTGTATTACTCTCTATTCCACTTTTTATTATATTATTATTTTTTCTTCATAAACATCATATTTTAGTTTTTTTTTGTTTTCTTAAAATCTAATAGCTATTAATTAAGTAATACACAAATACAACAATTTCAGAAACCTCCCTTGAGGTTTATAACAATCTCATAAATTAGAGATGATTTCAGAAACTTCCCTTGAGGTTTATAACAATTTCACTTGACTCTCCTAAAGTTTCAAATATTACACCTACCACCTTTGATATGAACATGGGATTCAATGATTCAACCTTAAGTCATACAAGTGGAGGATCATCCATTGGACATCATCAAATCCAAATCCCTTCCTTAGTTTGGAGTAGTTTTCCTTAGTTGTAAGCTATATTAGGAGTATGTGTTGTTTGTGTTAATTATTTCCAGCCGTGAGTGTTTAATTATTTTCAGCAAATTATAGTTGGTTGATTAGTTAATTAAGTTGTTAGTTTGGTTGAATAAAAGGTTAGGTCATGTTGACCATAGTTGAGCCTTTAAGTCGTGTTAGTTTTCTAATTCTAGCTGAGTTAGGGTTAGTTAAGTAAGTTCCAGTCTAGTTAGGTTTTTGAGTCTTTGTAAGGCTATAAATAAGCCTTGTCTCAAACGTTATTTTGATAAGATGAATAATCAAAGAAAATTTCCAGCAAACACTTTGTGTTAGTAACATCTCTTGTCCAAGATATCCAACTTGAATACTTGAGAGGATTCTTGAGTTTTCGATCGACTAATCAATTCAAGATCACATTGAATTGTGGCGTCATTCTACCCTTCTATTCAATCTCGAGCGGTCCTTGATTGTCTAGAATCCATCCAATTTATCCATAATCTAATCAAGATACATCTTTCCGCTTGCCTGATCGATTTAGTTCTTCAAGACAGGTTTTTGCTGGGTCAAGATCGTATCATCTGGTATCAGAGTTTTGACTCTTGATTCAGGTCAATATTCTTTTCTTCTTCTTGTTTTTCCTTCTGTTTGTTTTGCCACCAAACCCTAATCCTTCTTATTCAAAAGAAAAAAAAATTGTTCATCGTTGTAGGGTTTGAATATCTTGTGATTACCTTGTGTCGCACGTTTGGTTCTTATTTTTTTCCTTGTGTCATTTGTCTCCCTTGATCAGATTCATTGTTTGAACTAAAAAAAAAAAAAAGCATCCTATAGCATCCTTACTGTTCATCGCTACTGTAGTGATACTATTCACCGTGTCGTACTGTTCATCCAAAAGTACTGCAGCAGCACTGTTCATCCGAAACAATTATTATTTTTTTTTTTTGCATAACTTGTGTTTGTTTCTTGTTTTGGTGTCTTGTTATATTGTTCTTGAAGTCTTGTGTTGGTTTAGAGTCAAAAAAAAATTTCTGGTCGTTACCTTGTTGGAGAAAATCCGTGGTTAATCATTAGGGTTTTGTTGAATCCGTGGCTAAGCTTGTTTGTTTCTTGGGAAAAAAACGTTTGAAGCTCTTGAATTCTAGACAAAATCTTGAGTTTCTTGAGTTCTTTGACTAATTTCCAGCAACAAACCTTGAAGTTCTTGGGTTCTTGAAAATCTTGAAACCAACCTTCCAAATCTTGAACCCTAGTTCATCTCTTGGGAAATCAACTTGCGGTTGTTGTGTTTGATTGAGCGAGCTTGAAAAAACAAAAACAAAGAGAATCTGATCCGTGAAGAAAGAAGAAAAAAAAAGGATCAAGATCTCAAGAATTAGCTTGCAAGTGGAATTCGAAGTTGACTTGGTTTGTTACTTACCAAAATCTGGTAGCATCACCTTGTCCAACTTGGACTTGATTAAGCCATTTAAGGAAGTCTTGAAACCACTTCTTGTTTTCATAAAAACGAATTCAAGTTCCCTAAAACAAGTTTCCAAATCTTGTCACTAAACCAGTTTCCAAATTCCAGCCACGAGAAATCGGGTAGAAGGTTTTCTAGGTTTCCAAAAAAATTCTGCTAAGTCATTTATTGTTCTAGATTTCCTTTGTAATCTGTCCAGCCACAATTTGTTGTGTTTTGAGTCATATTTTTCAGTTTATATTCAAGTTTCAATGGTCCAAAATAGTCCAAATCAGTTTTGGTCCATAAAGAGTTAATAGTTTCCTAATTTAAGTCATAGGTTTCCTAATTCAAGCGCTCATTGTCTTGTGTCTTTTTTTTGGCTGAATTAAGCACCAAGTTTTTGGTGTAGATTTCCAGTTATATTTCAGGCAAACATCTTTTGTGTGTTAAATCTGGTCCAAAATTGCACCAAATCAGCATCAAATCTATTCGGTTCTCATCCAAGTTCCTCAGTGTTTTGTCGAGTCACATCAGATTCATTCTTCCGTTAGTAAATCTGTAAATTTCCAACCTATTTTCAGCACTTTTGACTCATCCAGATCTCTTCTTTTTGTATTCAAATCTCAACTCAAGATAACAATTTCATCTATGGCACTTCCTTGTGCGTTGTTGGATAAGTCATTGAATTACTTGAGAAATTTCTGATTTCTTCAAGTAAGGAGATCAACGACCAAGAGATTTGCTTGGTAGGCTTATTAGAGTGACTTAAATACTTGAGTGATACATGAGTGCGAGTGCATACACGTGAGGGTGTACTGTTAGGAAACTTTCCTTTGTTTTTACTAACCATTTTGCAGGTCAAAGATGAATATCAAAGGAAGTTCACACCACTTTGATCCTACACATATGTTGGAATCCATATTGGGGGAAGTTGAAAGGAAGTTAAACAAATCAGTCCAACTCATGCATAAGAGGTTTGATAGAATTGAGAATGAATCTCTCAAGGGGAGGGGTTCCACACAATCAAGTCATGATAAAGTGTCAAACCATGAGTTTCATACCCTCAAGGAGGAGATGGATCATTACAATGCTTTGTGTGCATATGAACGATATAAGTGTACTTGTGATGAGTATGAGGGGGGCAAAGGAGTTTACGTTGAACATCTAAAAAGAGCACATCCTCCACCAAATCAGCTTGTTCGTTTGAGAGGTCTCATGACCATAACCGAGCTGTGGAAATTAGAAGTTCTCGCAATAGGTCAACATATGGTGAACCAAAGGAGGAAAGACCACTCAAAAGAGAAAAAGAATCTATTACGACAATTTCTTCAAAGTCTAAGGCTGCTATGGAGCCATCTAAGCAGGAGTCATGGTGGGATATTTACCAACGTCTTCTTCAAGAAAAACAAAGGAAAAATCCAGTTGAAAGGGGGAAGATTGAGGAAATTGTAATTGAAGCTGAAATGTGGGAAGATGAAGTTGTTAGCGAGAAGTGTGGGGTAACACTTGAGAGTGCATACGAGGTAAAAGTTGAGAAAAGTGAGCTGGAAACAGAGGTAAAAAATTCTGATGAGATGAGTGAAGCATCAAGTGAGCTGATTGTGAGTGGCAATGTGAGTGGTTATAGTTTTTCTAACAATCTTAACTGTGCCTTGTTTAGTGTTTTTTCTTTTGTACAGATTAAGCGAAGTCAAGTAAAGTTAGTCATGCAATGTGCCATTCCAAAGTCACTTGTACAATTCACTAGCTTCCATGGAGTTTGTCTTCTAGGAGATAAATCTATTTGGCATCACTTTATGGAACAATTTCAATTCAAATCTATCCGCACCAATGGAGAATTAATTCAAACTCACCATGAAGGGAGAATTCCAGATTTTGATTCTCATTTGCTATCTATGGTTCATTCATCATCTTTACCTTTTTTTGAGTATAATTTCCATCTTAACACTTGTATTTCTTATGCAGATTTTGAAGAGCTAGCAATGCATTCTCAAGTTGAATCAATTGGTGGAAGGCATAATGAAGTGTCAAAGGGAGTTTTTGCATTTAACCCTTGTTCTACACCTTCTTACCAATAAGCTATTGATATTCCATTGCTTTTTTATCCAATTTCTGGTTCATTACAAGCTAAAACTTATTTTGTTTTTGTAGGTTGTATTTTAAAGCTGTCCAAAAATTTTCAGCTTTGATTAAAGAGTTTCAACCTGATTTCATGCTTATTTCAGTTAAAAGTGATGATATTTCATGCGTCTTCACACGACCAAAAGCTGGCTGCCCAGTGCTCAATTTGTTAACTTCAACTTGTGCTAGTTCGAGTAACCCTCATGAAGTGGAATTCAATTGCTTGCTGTCTCATATGTTGGATGATGAGAACTTGTGTGCCAAGCAAAGTTCCAAATCTGTTCTTCACTTGTTGTTTAATGCTTCATCCGTGCAACAAGTTGCTCCAGTTTTGTCCATACGGGATGACCCAAATCAATGTTAACTAGTGATAGATTTTGCACCTTTACACAATCAAAGTTGGGACGTCACTAGTGTACTTAAGCATTACTATGAACATCACTACCTAGTAGATGCAATTGAACTTGTTCATGGTGATCTAAGAGCAAAGCGGTGCTACAATCAGCTTCATGTTCATTGGTACATACCATGGTTAAAGACTTTGCTCATTAGTTTCTTACATTTGCATAAATGCCATGCAACATGGTATGCTCGCATTAAGGTGTTGTCCGAATTGCTGCAATTCCTCCAATCCGATGATTTATGGACAAATCACTTTCAAGAGCGGGGGAATGATATGAACATGGGATTCAATGATTCAAGCTCAAGTCATACAAGTGGAGGATCATCCATTGGACATCATCAAATCTGAATCCCTTCTTTAGTTTGGAGTAGTTTTCCTTAGTTGTAAGCTATGTTGGGAGTATGTGTTGTTTGTGTTAATTATCCATTGGACATCATCAAGTTGCTCCAGTTTTGTCCATACGGGATGACCCAAATCAATGTTAACTAGTGATAGATTTTGCACCTTTACACAATCAAAGTTGGGACGTCACTAGTGTACTTAAGCATTACTATGAACATCACTACCTAGTAGATGCAATTGAACTTGTTCATGGTGATCTAAGAGCAAAGCGGTGCTACAATCAGCTTCATGTTCATTGGTACATACCATGGTTAAAGACTTTGCTCATTAGTTTCTTACATTTGCATAAATGCCATGCAACATGGTATGCTCGCATTAAGGTGTTGTCCGAATTGCTGCAATTCCTCCAATCCGATGATTTATGGACAAATCACTTTCAAGAGCGGGGGAATGATATGAACATGGGATTCAATGATTCAAGCTCAAGTCATACAAGTGGAGGATCATCCATTGGACATCATCAAATCTGAATCCCTTCTTTAGTTTGGAGTAGTTTTCCTTAGTTGTAAGCTATGTTGGGAGTATGTGTTGTTTGTGTTAATTATTTCCAGCCGTGATTGTTTTATTATTTTCAACGAATTATAGTTGGTTAATTAGTTAATTAAGTTGTTAGTTTGGTTGAATAAAAGGCTAGGCCATGTTGACCATAGTTGAGCCTTTAAGTCGAGTTAGTTTCCTAATTCTAGCTAAGTTAGGGTTAATTAAGTAAGTTCTAGTCTATTTAGGTTTTTGAATCTTTGTAAGGTTATAAATAAGCCTTGTCTCAAACGTTATTTTGATAAGATGAATAATGAAAGAAAATTTCCATCAAACACTTTGTGTTAGTAACATCACTTGTCCAAGAGATCCAACTTGAATACTTGAAAGGATTCTTGAGTTTTCAATCAACTTATCAATTCAAGATCACATTGAATTGTGGCGTCATTC
Source organism: Coffea arabica (assembly GCF_036785885.1). NCBI lineage: Eukaryota > Viridiplantae > Streptophyta > Magnoliopsida > Gentianales > Rubiaceae > Coffea > Coffea arabica. The sequence continues at coordinate 45,450,157 of NC_092329.1, forward strand.
TACCCTTCTATTCAATTTCGAGCGGTCCTTGATTGTCTAGAACCCATCCAATTTATCCAAAACCTAATCAAGATAAATCTTTCCGCTGCTTGATCGATTCAATTCTTTAAGACAGGTTCTTGTTAGGCCGAGATCGGATCAACCTTTATTTTGAGTTTTTATGTAACAGTCAACCCATGTCCATAAACAATTATATAAAATGCTAAAAAGTACTTTCATTCCCGAACCACAAATCATGACTCATAAAGATGGATACAAGAAATTCAATAAAAAAATTATAATCCATTAAAAAAGTTAACGAAATTTATCTTGAAGAGTTACTTATGTTATGTTGTAGTGTTAGATACATTTTAAATAAATCATTGGAAGAATTAATATCGAAACCTTGATAATTGAAAATACTTAGGTGTCACAAGAATTTGAAATTACAATTTCAACTTTATAAAGGGTTTGAAATTGTAGAAGAGAAAATGAATGGATGTATTCCCTATTAGTAATAATAAACTAGACCGTATTATTGCACTTTTTCACATTATTAAATTTAATAACATCTAAAAATTAATATCTTAATTTGATGAGAGATATTTTTTAGTTTTCTTGAGTATTTTTTTGCATGAAAATTTAGGTATTTAACTCCCTCAGTGATTCTTTTATGATTTTAGCTTGAAATAATTTTGTCAGATCTTCAGATCAATTCAGATTTTAGCTTGAAATAATTTTGTCAGATCAATTCAGTTCCTTTGATTGCACTTTTGTAGTCAATCTTCCTTTAGTTTAATCTATTATGTTAGTATGCACGGGTAGTTTGAGAGAAAAAATGCTTTTCAACAAATAATATTATTTTTTTAGATATATGGACTGATTTTGTTACATAGAAATTCAAAATAGGGGAAGTAAGTGTAATATTTGAAACCACATTGGAGCCAAGTGAAATGGTCAAAAACCTCAAGAGAGGTTTCTAAAATTATTGCTACAAATTAACTGCGGCAAGTACATATGTTATCATCGCAAATAAGGGATTAATTTTTTATACATTAACAGTATCTATACTATCAAGTTTGAATATATGACTACTAATTTTAATTTAAATTTGAATTCTACATTTTAAACGTATGGTATGCATCTAAATCCAATAGTATATATATTATTAGTGCATATACGATTAATGCAGTTTTTTCTACTTATCAAAGTAGGCATATGAGTACCAAATGCTTTCCTCACTCGAGATTCTCTGTTTTTTCATCATGGTTTGCTCCATTTTATACAGAGCAAAAGCGAAAAGGATGGAGAAATTCACGAGGAAGCATTTTAACTTCGTCACATGCAATTCAAACTCAATGCGAAAATTTTGAAGTCACAAATAGACCACAGAAAATCACAATGTGTATAGCGCTTTTCTCAATTTATGTCTTTATTATGCAGGATAGTTTCAGGAACTTCCCCTGAAGCTTTTTGACAATATTATTGAGCTTTCAAAATTTTCACTTACCCCCTTTAATTCCAATTTTGTTGTTACAAATTAGCCTATGATATGAAAAGTAATATTAAAAAGTGAATTTGAGGAGAGAAAGGAGAAATTCATGCCAAAAATACCCTTTTGTAGTCTTATTTATTAATTTATTACCAAAAAATTTCTCTCAAGCTGGCACTTTATAATTTTACACAAGTATTTGAATAGGCACTTTATACCCTTCGTCAAATAAAAAATGATCCAAAATTAACTCCATCCATGTAATTGATGAAAGGACTAATTTATCCTCTACTAAAAGCTTAAGTGGCAAAAATTTCCTTTCAATGGGAAAAAAAATTTCCTTTGAATGGGAAAAAAAATTTTACTTTTAAGAGACTAGTTTTCACTTTATAATAACAGTCGAGTAATTTTCCATCCACGTCAAGTAGGAATTAGAGGAATAAACAGGATTCCAGTAAATTTCAAGTCGGGAAAGGGCAATGTGAAATCCGGTTTATTCCTCTAATTCCTAGTTGTACTTTAGTTTTCTTGTTGCATGCATATAACTAAGTGGATAATTTACTGTATTTTGTTGAAACTTCTAAGTCCAATATTTTGTTTACTAATATATGGGTTTCAATTCAGCTTTGATTTTTTTTTTTTTCCAATTCAGGTTTGATATTGAACCTTTGCTGCTATTATTGTCTAAATTCATATAAAAAATTTTGGTTCTACTCCATTTAAATTCTTGTGAGGATTTCAAGTAAAATTTTGCCTATTATATGAAGCTCTGGGTTATGATGATGAGATTTTAGAAATTGCAAGAGTAGCCTGTCTCAACAATTTAATTTTCATATTTTACCCCTTATGTTTGAACCCCAACAACCTTAGTTACCACCTAAAATGACCACGTATTTTAAATTTATTTGTTTTCAATTAGACTTTTATTATAAAGTGAAACTTAGTCTATTTAAAGTGGCAATTTTTCCCCACCAAAATGGTATTTTTGCCACTTAGGATTTAAATAGAGGATATGTTGGTCATTTCATCAATTATTTAGATGGCATCAATTTTTTTTTCATTATTTTTTAGTTGACGAAGAGTATAAAGTACCTGTTAAAATAGTTTAGAGGGTAAAATACAACTGCTGTAATAGTTCGTGGGTTTTCCGCATTTAGTTGGACACTGGTTGTATGTGTTTCATGTCATTAAATAAGCAAAATGACACCTTTTTCAAGACACTCATATTCGACTAATATGTTTGGTGCTAAATGTTTTAACTTGTACTATGCATAGCCATCCAACTTCTAAAGCCATGGAGTTTTGAAGTGCATGAAACTCAACCAAAGAAAGGAAGACCTTTTTTTTTTTTTTTCTTTTTCGGGATTTCCTTTTGTGAATTAAAGAGAGATACTTGGCAAATGCTACGTCTTTTCTTTTCTTTATTTTGCTATTGATTTATTAAATGGGTAGGTAGCCTCAGCCCTCAGCCGTTGGGTAATGGGAAGCTTAAGGATAAATTTCTTCAGATGTCCCCACAAGGTACTTGTATAAAGGTTCTTGACCTTACCGTCCTTCAACTGCAATAAATTCTTATCAAGTCCTCGGGTCGTTTTAAATCAGTCAGTCCAGTACTCTAGTCCCTTCAAAAGTTCGTGAAATCATATTTATTTGAGTTTTGTTATTTTATCCTCAATGCTTCTCCTATTTTTTAATGTTAATAGATAAATTTTTTATGCCTTGTTAGTATATAATTTTTTTACGCTAGTATGTTCAAATCATGCCACCTACAAATTGAAATTTAAAAGGAAAAATGGTTCAAAACGTCTTTCGCATTAAATATACATGACAGTATATATAAAATTTATTCTTCTGTAAAATGATTTTTTTTGTCTTTTATTTTTAAAAACGTAATTTTACGTTCCTTACAAATTTACATTAATCACATTTAATTTTTTTGAGTACCTAGTGTAAATAAATTATACCGTCAATGCATAAAATATTAATCTTTTTTAATCACCCTAGTACACTTTTTAACTGTCTTTAGCGTAATACAACACACACACAAAAGATCATACGACTTAAATATCTTTATTGAGATAACCACCTTGATAGTACTTTATAAACGGTTATACACGAAGCAAACTTTCTGAGATCTATTCATACTTTTTGCCCTCGGTTAAGCTTGTTAATTGTGCGCTTTATTGATTATTCGAAATGACACCTGGCCACCCAAGAAGTCTGTCAAAATCGTTTGTTGCATTGGATGCTCCAGTACACCCAACACTGCTATGTTGCTGAAATTGCAATGGCAGAACCTGATAATACCCCCAGGGAATAATTTTTCCTCACGTTACTACTACCACACAAGTAGGAGTGATCAAACCACGTAAAAGCCTAGATGATGAACATAAATAGGATTGCAACCTATTTCCACACAGGAGATCAATCAGATAGATGATGTAGCAGACTGAATACTAGCAATTAGATAGATGATGTAGCCAGAAAAAGAGTCATAAAATACGTAGGCATTAAATGTGCAGACCTAGCATAGATAGAACCAGCTCAAGAGATCACATTAACAAACAGCTCAAACTGAGACATTATTTGGACACACAAGACTTTGAGCCCATGTCAAGGTTAAAAAAATCTCCATTACACATTAAAGCCTCAAATCTTCCAGATAACAGATGTACATTTTAACTTTCATACGCACCAGAGGAATTCCAAGTATAAGCACAACATTAACGTTATACGTTTAATTTGCAAAATATGCTCTTTGATACCAAGTGCACTATTCAACCGCAGCAAGAGCCACATGCAGGAAGAGAACCTGTATTAAACCAGAACCAAGTCATTAGCTTGCAACTTAAAGTACAAGAACATATTATCTTTTGCTTCTCAGAAGATCAATTTACTAAAGGAATAGAATTTACTGTGATCGATCCCCCGGACATTGTCTAATCCACGTGGAGGCCCACGAGGGCCTGTACCATATGGACCACTTCCAGGACCTCCAGGGCCGCCCCCATCCCATTTCTTACTTCCACCAGAGCCCTTCCGGTATGCATCTGTCTTTTCCATCTATAGAAGGCACCATGAGAGATCAGAATTCTATTCAATGACGGCAAGAATAAAACACATGCAAATTCTGAAATTACCGAGAACATTGTCGTGAAGAACACCCCAATGAAGTTAACAATGGCCCAGAAAAAGTCAGTGATTGTTCTCAATCTCCATAATGATCGTTTGGATTTGACAACCCCTAAAACATACATGTAACAAAAAGTTACACTGTTTTCAAGCTATTTAGGTATTACTCTATCACCTTGTTTCCCAGCCCAAAAATAAAATAAAATAAAACGAACTTCCTTGCATAATAGCATAATCATCCACTGACATCTGAAATAAATTATTTGATTATGAAGCCAATCTGATCCTAGACTTCTCGAAAATTAGGCAGGCAATAGTAGACAGATATAGACTGCTTTCATGACCACCAGCTTCAAACCAACAAGCATCAGTTATGGTTGCAAATCGAAGTATTTCTTCAAAATAGTCATTGCCAATGTCAATATTTGCAGGTTAGCTTAGCAGTGAAAGATGAAATCCCAATTAGGAAACACAGTAGCATATAAACTCTGAAACTTGTACTCCATAACTGCCACAAGATACATTTCCATATGCCAGAGAATCTGGAAAATGCGGGATCAAGACAGACTTGCCTCCACAATTTGACTGGTAGCAGAAAGCTGTTCAGCCTTCAGGACTGTAATACCCAACTTTATGTCCTATTTCAGTTGCCATTATCTTAGAACTTTATTTCCCTTTGTAATTCCTCTACCACTCTTTCATACCGCAGAAACCCAGCCTACAAACAAATGCTGTAAAAATCCCTTAAGAAAACATTGCCTACTGAAGAAAGAATGGTAAGCACATTGTTTTTTTTAGCGGGTGTTATATGTAAAACATCAGAGGGTTCAATACCTCAGACATGCAAACCAGATTGTCTATACTGAAGCCATATCTTAACTTTAGAAATATACAGGTTGGGTAGCAGAAAAGTTTTTCTTTTTCCCTTCCACATCTTTTGTGGCCAACTACCAAGGTTTAACTTTACCAATCGCGGGAGCATCTGAGTTCATCTGGGCTTTGAGAAAGAAACAAAACCTTGATTTCCTTAAGGTTCAATAAGCTTGATAGCTATTAGGTATGTATAAGTGTAGTATCATGCCACCTGTATGAACATGTCTACATGAATATTGAAAGGCATATCAAAGGGACACCAATCATCGTTTCTCAACATATACCTAAAAGAACTGCAAAAAAGCTCTCTAGATGAGAGAACGGGGAGAAAAATGAAATGCAACTGAAACAAGCCAAAAATCAAGACCCAGAAGGAACCCAATTGTTAGATAGCAAACATTTCCTTATGCCAATGTGACAAGAACATAGAGAAGTGAATCAAAAGCAGACTAGTGATCAAAGAAACACTATATTCATGGGATTGCTTTCCATTTTCCTTAATTGTGCATGGATTGTTTCCAAATGTTACCCCTCATATACTGGCCAATCTTTTGCTTCCAAACAACCTTCTTCCACAGGCAAAATCCACTTATTCAAGGAGAAGACGAAGAAATTAATTTATTCATCATAAAAAGGATTGCATACCATAGAGATAATATCTTCTAATATAATTCAATATCAACATTTAGACATAGAATTTACACATTATAGAGATACAAATGAATAATATGCAACAGAAAATAACAAAATTGGGCTGGTGATCATTTCAACAATATGAGAACTCTGTGAATGACAAACTTCAGAACATGTGACCAGAGAAAGGTTGTCCTAAACATTATTACCAAGATGGATTTAAAAAAAAAAAAAAAAAAGAGGCCCCTTTTACAACTTATCAAGCAGGTGTGAATCGCTTCACAGACGCTTAATATGCAACAGAATTTCATCTTAAGCTAGTAATAACTGGGCCTGAGGCTGACAACTTTGGCCGCACTAATCAAATGTCAAGTTGCTGCTTGATGGTCAAAAACTGAACCCTCAACTTCCATTGGCGAGCCCTTTCCACTAAAGTTTCCAATCTTAATCCTGTTCATTCTTCTCTTTTTTTTTCCCTTTTTTCAGCTTCTTCATGTGTGATCATTGAACAATCATTCTTCGTCTATAAATTTTAACTCAAAAACCCTAAGTTATTTCAATCAATATATGCCCTAATCTGTACTCCATAATCAAATTGTCATTCCACTGCTGCAGATAAAAATATGTTCTAGCAAACCATTAAATATAGCAAACTAAAATGACTCAAAAAAAAAAAAAAAAAACCTCAAAACAAAACTAATTGACTACCAATCCAAACAGAAGAAAACCTTAAAACAAAAAAAAAAAAAAAAACATCAAATCTGCAATTCACACGAAATTTACACAATAAACTATTAGAATCAACTCAAAACCGTGATCAAAATCAAGAAGATTTCTCAAAATCGTTGCATTAGATAAACCCCAAATTTAGACAGAAAGTACCTCTTTCGACGTAAGCCATCGCAGAGAGAATTTCCTGTTTTTCCTTTTTCTCTTTTCCGGGTTCTTCCTATGCTTTCGTGGCTTAAATCGCCAAAGGAGCCTAAATTAAAATATATAGTATTGTATAATAAAATCATGTGTGCTAAAGTTCATCATACGCCGATTCTGGAGAACCGTCGAATTCATCATCGTGATTTAATAGTCGTCTGGATTAGTCTACACTCTACCGACGTGGGGACCGTTGACTAAAAGTAAACGCTCGTTTTTGTTATGTGGTCTAGAGACCCTAAACCAGTGGTAAGATGCCACGTCAATGAAAGAGTTCTAGTCCGATGACATTTTGGTTGGAAGAATACCTGTTAATTTCATTTTACATCCTTCAACTTACTTGACTCCATTTTTTTACTTTGACTCTGTTTAGATTAGCTATTTTTTACGGTGTTTTTAAAAAAAATTTATTGTAGCAGGGTTTTTATAGTATGTTTCGAGATATTTTTAGAAAACATTTTAGGATATTTAAGAGTATAAGAGTTTTTAAAATATATTTTGGGATATGTTTTAAACATTAAAAAAAATTAAATTATTTTTTAGAGTATCTTTTAGAGTATTTTTTAAAATTTTAATAATATTTAAAAAACTAATTTTTGAAAAACTCTTGAATCCAAGCAGAGCCTTTATTTTTTAAACTTTAAAATCAGATATTTTATTTTTTAAAATAAATTTTGTCACACTTAAGTAAACTCGTTGATAGACGTGGGATAGATTTTATACTTGAGTGGAACAATTTTAAACTTTCAGAGATTAAAGTTGGAGAGATTCTATTTTTTTAGAGACATAGTGTTTTATTTTAAAGTTTAAGGATTAAAAAAATTGAATATAATTGAAAGTTGTAAAGTGAAATTAAACTCAAAGAATACTAGTTCTAATTACTTCTTTTACGTATGTTTAGATTTCTTCTTCTCACTACTCTAGTCCCACTATGATATGTAATCTTTGAGTTAATTTTCAGGATAATAATTTCTCAAAAGTTATTAGCTAGTTTAATACTTTTCTAAAATTATTACCCAACATGAAAAATGTTAGCCAACAAGCAAAATAAATACACATTTTAGCCATTAAAACACCAATTGCTATTAACAAAAAGGCTCCTTTTGATTTAAAGTTCAAAGATGAAAGCAGCTATCCAAAAGCCAACTCATGTTCTTGGAGCCCTGACGAAATTCTTGAAAGTTGTTTAATCTTCTCAAAACAGACTTGAAAGCTAGGAAGCTGCACCGTAAACCCAAAAAAACAGACAGAAAGAAGTGATCATCAAGCGAAGAATGGCACAATCTGGGTTGTACCTCATAATTCAACAGATGCAAGAAAAGGTACAGATTTTCAAAGGTGAAGGGGCATTTTCTCTTTTTCCTTCCTTTCCTGTTTCTTTTGTTTACACTTTGTTATAGACTTTATTGGATGTGACTAGGACAGAAACATATTTAAGACAAGTTTATTCTTCAGGATCACATTTTTGCAGTGATTCGTGGACCTTATTACATGTGACATATATAGTTGGGCAAAAATTTCAACGGATATTAAACTATTACTCGCGTCGACTTTTGATTACCAAATAATTTTTCATCACAAATTAACCACTAAACTAACTAATCGGCACACTCATGACCATTTCGTCAACTATTGCTCTACAAAAAATACCTATAGTACAAACATACATTTGCATTTTAACACGTGTTCTGATTATTTTGTAGATTAAGAGCAATAGTCGACAAAGTGACCACAAGTGTATTGGTTAGTTTAGTGGCTAATTTATTACAAAAAATTATTTAATAGTCAAAAGTCAACCGGACAACAAAGTAATGGCCGCTGAGATTTTTTTGTCTATATAGTTCATGGAACCAAGTTTCAGGTGACATTAGGAAGACGGTTAACTTCTCCCAGCGTGATTTAACAGCAGAAGATGTGCTAGTACTAGATTGCCATTCTGATATCTATGTCTGGGCGGGGCACCATTCACCTGCTAAGTCAAAGCATCAAGCTCTTACTCAGTTACTCTTGGCCTGGTAATGATTGAATGCTTTTCTTGAATGATTCATTTAGCTTTTTTTTCTGGCCTGTTCGGAAGATTTTGCTTTCATATGGCCTTAGCATATGTTGGTTTAGCAGCTTCTAGAATAAAAATTATATGGTGCATCCATACTCTCTTTGACGTGTATGGTTCAAGAACCTGTGATCTCTAAGCCAGAACAGAACACATTATGTCGGCTTTAAAGTCTAGGACATATGCTCTTTAAACTTGTGCTTTAACATTTTCAATCCCCATATTGATGATTTTTTGCCATGCGTGACGCATCGTGGTTTATGTTACCTTTGGTTACAATATCCATGTTATTCATTTATTGTTCTACCTCGGAGAAACCAGAAGTTCCTTGGGATGGAAAATTCACTTAAGCAGCATCGATTGCAGACCCCTCTCTATGTTGTCACTGAAGGATCTGAACCACCATTCTTCACTTGCTTCTTTCAGTGGGGATCCCTCAAAGGCAAATGTAGGTGAATGTTTTCACTTTCACTTAAAAATTCATTTTCCCCTTTTGATTCTTCCTTTCTCTAGCTACATCAGAACTTCTACAAGTCGGCAGTTTTTCTGAAATGTTTCATGAACTAAACTGAAACAGCAGTTGCATGCGTTTCATTCCCTTTGGTGGTTAAGCCATACCACACACTGTAATTTAAAGTTTTCTCATTTCAGATGCTTTGTAACTCACTTGAACAAAAGCTTGCTATATTGAAGGGAAAATCAGAAAAACTTGAAGGAAGTCACTGCTCTTTTGGATCTTTATATTCAACCCAAGACTTGCGTTTCTGTTAGTGGACTCACCTCCAATCACCGGATGAACAACATTTATTGACAGCTAAATTTCATCTTTATAAATCATATGCAATCCTTTGGCCTTCTGGTATTTAAAGAAAACAGGAGATATCTTACATGCAGATAAGAAGTTCGTAGAAAGCATACTCTAGGAAACTGTCTCTGAAGATATGAAAAGTCAGACCAATGGTGTAAATGGTTTCGGAAAAAGTTCATCTCCTATGTCTACTAATTACAGCTCCAATTTAAGATCTTCAGATTTTCGCCACTATTCGAGTCCACCTCCAGTTACAGAAAACCTTTCAGCAGGATCTCCTGTTCCATACAATAACAGTGGTGAAGCATTTCTCTGAAATTACATTAACAGTTTAGGTTCTTGTGTAGCTATTTGTTTAATGGTGATGGTAATTCCCTTCAACCTGCTGATAATAATTTGAATATACAATTGTTGCTTAGATATTTTCCTGAACTATTCTAAAAGAAAATAGAAAGATGAAAAAGTGCCTCTTCGGCTATGCATTTGTGTATCAAAAGCAGAGATGCTCAATAGCGTTTTTGCTGCCTACTTTATTGTCAGTATATGGGCTATGCATACCACTAATTATTCAAACTTTCATTTTATTAAAAAGAATTTAGTCTAACATCTTCATTTCTTTCAAGAATTAGAGCGTTTGATTTATACCATCTATTAATAGTCCAAAAGGAGTACATTTCTACACAAAACCACCCAAATACTAAGGATAATTAAATATGAAGACCAACAAATTGCTACAACTAACAATAAACAATTTCTCTTAGTCCTATTCCAACCTTTCAAAGCCGAAGAGTTTTTTCAATATTTTTTCAGATACTGAAAACATGATAAGCCCACAAATTTTTGTTTTAAGTTGTAACAATAAAATACCATAATATGAAGATAATACACTTATTACAACAGGATAAAACTTCTTATAGTAATAGTTGTAAAACTTCAAACGTCACACGCAATATCTATACCAAAGCATATTCTTATGCAGATTAAAGGGTGTAACATTCAGGATTAAAAAAGAGGCTCAGGTATTTCCCAATAAAGGAAGAGAGAACAGAAAGAAGAATAGTAAGTGGTTACTGATTAGGACTTTCTATACCAATTAGCAGAGAAAAGCACTATTTATTGGTACAGGAAAAGTTTCAAGTACATAATAAAGCACTATACGAACATTAATAAGAAATAATTTCTTAATAGAATGTCCAAAAAAACATTCATGTCATTCGTAGAGCACAAATAGATGTATTGCCCCTATGCTTTTAGTTTAGTTTTAGATACACCTAATCTCAGCTTGAAACGGAAAAAGAAGTGGAAGATACTAGTGGCTGTTGTAGAACCACAAATAAAATCTACTACTATAAAATTATGAAGTGTCAGTGGTAGATATAAATGTGATCTAACATTAATGCAGATCGGTAGATTTGCAGTAGATTATCATTAAAAGATACTACAAAATGATTTTAAACAGAAAATAAGATGATAAGTGAACTCTAGAAGGAAACTTGGCTTAGCAGATTAGTAAAGTGAATGTCAAAGAACCATTTACCTTGATGCAAACAAGGGGTTCTAATGGATTTATCCCTAGTCCCGCACAGCCATTACAACTTTGATAATGCAACATTTGGGAGAGGCACCTACTTAATTAAATGCCTTCCTCAGCATTAAAGTATCAAATAGTGCCATCGTGTAGCAAATGCAACATTATGCAGTAAGTCATTCTTTGCCTTGCTGCAATTTTCCTCACATGATAAAACTAGGCAACCTGAAGAAGGGTACAGTGGAGCCAAAAAACAAGAGCCTGTAGTCATTAGAAACGCCCAGCATCTGTCCCCAAAACTAGAGGATTCCTGCTACCTGTGAGACCTATGCCGATAATCATCATCAGAGTTTCTAGGACGGCTTGGGGAGGCTACCTTATCACGAGTCGACCTTCTGTCCAAACCCCTACTATCTCTATCCTCATTTGTGTAGGATCCATCTTCATACTTTCTTGATCTTTTCTCATCTCTACCATTATGATCTTCTCCCGAGTTTGATTTGGCATCACGCCTCCTTGACTCTCTATCACGCAAATCATTCCTGTCATCCCTATGCCTCGCATCTGTCTCCTTTCTGTCCAATTTCTTCTCATAGTCCCTGTGTCCCCTATCTCTGGGACTCAATTCACCATGTTCATAGTGTCTGTCTAAGCCCGTCTTGGTGCCCTTCACCCTGGAATCTCTGGAGTCCTTATCTGTCAACCCACGCCCTTTCTGATTAGCAGATTCCAGAACACGGTCTGGCACACCAGATTGTTTTCTGTTACCTGTGGAACCCTCAAACTTGTCATTGGCCCATCTTGAACGTCTATCTTCCTCATGACCCCAACCTGTGTTTGCAGCTCTCTAAACCAAGAATAGAAAAGCACAAGCAACTTAAGAGATGCTATCACACATACTAGCTATAAAGTAAGCAGCAAAAAGTAGCCTTCCTTCATAAGTTATCAACTACGGAAGCCCAGCAACATTTCCAGGACTGTTAAATTGTGACTCAGCCAAATATCCATAGTATGTTATTTCATTAACTACAACCAAGAGTTGTATGCTAAATTAACTAAAACGGAGACAGTTTATAGTTTTAGAGCAATTACTTCTGCAAAGAATACCAAGCAGAATTAAACAGAATACGTGATAATGCAATAAACAGGAAAGCAATACATTACCATTGAAGTTCTTACTTGTTTTGATAAACAGGAATTAAAATCAAAGATGGTGCAACTAGCCATTTTAATATGAACTAAGAATCCAATCCAAAAAGCCTAAAAACAAAACCAAACAAAGAAAATCTCACTCACTCGTTCATCATGCGAAAATTTACACCCTGCTCCGCGATTGCACTCGCCCCTCTGGAAGGCACGGCAAACCCCACGCTCCTCCCTCTTTCGCTGCTCAGTCTCTTCATCCTCTTCCTCTTTCTTTTTATATTTAGAAACATGGTCAACTCTGATTGTTCTCCCAAGAATTTGGGCACCATTCAAATTATCTAACAACCCCAAAAACTTTAAATTAAAATACACAAAAAAAAAAAAAAAAATCTTCCAACCCAAAAAACAGAGAAATAATAATAACAATAAAAAATTACAGAAATTGCTGAATGCTGAGGACTGACCTACAGCAAGATTTGTGCTTCTTTGATCTTCATAAGCAATGAAAGCAAAGCCTTTAGATTTTCCGGTGCCTTTATCTCTAACAAGATTAACATCAACTATCTCCCCGTACCTAAAATCAGTTCATCAATAATAGCATAAAAAAAATAATCAGATTACTATTTTTTATTTTGGTCAGTTGACTGAAAGAAATTTAACTTCCGCGCTGAAAATATAACTTCTTTTGAGCGAGTCCCGGACTTACTGAGCAAAGACGGCGAGGAGATCGCCTTCAGTGAGGTCAAAAGGGAGGCCGCCGGCGTAAACATAAGCGGAGTCTTTGTACTTGGTGTGCCAGGACGCCTCGTCGGAGATGCCTAGGGCTGCTTCTTTCGCGTTGATGTTCTGAATCCGCTTCACTAACGTCAATGGATTCATCTTCTTCCTCAGAACTCAGAAGGTTCACGATAACCTAGGCCGGCCGGGAACCTGGGGGACCCAGAAAGAGTTTTCAGGAGTCCGGCTGCTTGTCACTAAAATCGTAGGCAAATAGAGCGCGAGTTTTGTGTTTCCTATGTGTTTTCCAAAATCTTGGTATCACGTAGGGCTGTAAATGAGCCGAGCCGAGTCGAGTTTTGGACTTATCGAGCCAAGCTCGACTTAAAAATAGGTGGGCTCGAGTTCGAGCTCGACGAGCCTAGAGAATTGAGCTCGAACTCGACTCGATAAGGCTCGCGAGTTGAAACTCGATTTCTGGCTCGCGAGCAGCTCGAATTGTGAGCTAAAATTTTTTACTCGTGAGCAGCTCGTTAGCTCGATTTTTTGGAATTAATCTAACAAAAACATCATTTTATCAACTTATTCCTAACCAAATTATGAGCATAATCATAGCTTACAATTCATGGCTACAATTGACCATAATTTTTCACATGATCATAATAAAAAAAGGCCTACAAATTTTTCACTAAATACAATCATAAATTTAGAAATACATGCCACATAAAAGTCTAGAATTTAAATGCCCAGCACTTCATACAAGTTCAACATTCTCGGTCACAAAGTTCAATATCAGAAAATAAGTAAATAACAACCAAAAGCAGGCCAAGAACTTCTTACTACAGAAACATATTGAAATGAGGAACTGTGAACAAATCTTTTAAAGCCCCATGAAGAATAGCCCTGATGCAAACCAACAAGCATCAGTTATGGTTGCAAATCGAAGTATTTCTTCAAAATAGTCATTGCCAATGTCAATATTTGCAAGTTAGCTTAGCAGTGAAAGATGAAATCCCAATTAGGAAACACAGTAGCATATAAACTCTGAAACTTGTACTCCATAACTGCCACAAGATACATTTCCATATGCCAGAGAATCTGGAAAATGCGGGATCAAGACAGACTTGCCTCCACAATTTGACTGGTAGCAGAAAGTTGTTCAGCCTTCAGGACTGTAATACCCACTGTAATACCCAACTTTATGTCCTATTTCAGTTGCCATTATCTTAGAACTTTATTTCCCTTTGTAATTCCTCTACCACTCTTTCATACCCCAGAAACCCAGCCTACAAACAAATGCTGTAAAAATACCATAAGAAAACATTGCCTACTGAAGAAAGAATGGTAAGCACATTGTTTTTTTTAGCGGGTGTTATTTGTAAAACATCAGAGGGTTCAATACCTCAGACATGCAAACCAGATAGTCTATACTGAAGCCATATCTTAACTTTAGAAATATACAGGTTGGGTAGCAGAAAAGTTTTTCTTTTTCCCTTCCACATCTTTTGTGGCCAACTACCAAGGTTCAACTTTACCAATCGCGGGAGCATCTGAGTTCATCTGGGCTTTGAGAAAGAAACAAAACCTTGATTTCCTTAATGTTCAATAAGCTTGATAGCTATTAGGTATGTATAAGTGTAGTATCATGCCACCTGTATGAACATGTCTACATGAATATTGAAAGGCATATCAAAGGGACACCAATCATCGTTTCTTAACATATACCTAAAAGAACTGCAAAAAAGCTCTCTAGATGAGAGAACGGGGAGAAAAATGAAATGCAACTGAAACAAGCCAAAAATCAAGACCCAAAAGGAACCCAAATGTTAGATAGCCAACATTTCCTTATGCCAATGTGACAAGAACACAGAGAAGTGAATCAAAAGCAGACTAGTGATCAAAGAAACACTATATTCATGCGATTGCTTTCCATTTTCCTTAATTGTGCATGGATTGTTTTCAAATGTTACCCCTCATATACTGGCCAATCTTTTGCTTCCAAACAACCTTCTTCCACAGGCAAAATCCACTTATTCAAGGAGAAGACGAAGAAATTAATTTATTCACCATAAAAAGGATTGCATACGATAGAGATAATATCTTCTAATATAATTCAATATCAACATTTAGATATAGAATTTACACATTATAGAGATACAAATGAATAATATGCAACAGAAAAATAACAAAATTGGGCTGGTGATCATTTCAACAATATGAGAACTCTGTGAATGACAAACTTTCAGAACATGTGACCAGAGAAAGGTTGTCCTAAACATTATTACCAAGATGGATTTAAAATAAAAATAAAAAAAAAATAAAAAAAAAAGAGGCCCCTTTTACAACTTATCAAGCAGGTGTGAATCGCTTCACAGACGCTTAATATGCAACAGAATTTCATCTTAAGCTAGTAATAACTGGGCCTGAGGCTGACAACTTTGGCCGCACTAATCAAATGTCAAGTTGCAGCTTGATGGTCAAAAACTGAACCCTCAACTTCCATTGGCGAGCCCTTTCCACTAAAGTTTCCAATCTTAATCCTGTTCATTCTTCTCTCTTTTTTTTTTTCCCCTTTTTTCAGCTTCTTCATGTGTGATCATTGAACAATCATTCTTCGTCTATAAATTTTAACTCAAAAAACCCTAAGTTATTTCAATCAATATATGCCCTAATCTGTACTCTATAATCCAATTGTCATTCCACTGCTGCAGATAAAAATATGTTCTAGCAAACCATTAAATATAGCAAACTAAAATGACTCAAAAACAAAAAAAAAAAACCTCAAAACAAAACTAATTGACTACCAATCCAAGCAGAAGAAAACCTTAAAAAAAAAAAAAAACATCAAATCTGCAATTCACACGAAATTTACACAATAAACTATTAGAATCAACTCAAAACCGTGATCAAAATCAAGAAGATTTCTCAAAATCGTTGCATTAGATAAACCCCAAATTTAGACAGAAAGTACCTCTTTCGACGTAAGCCATCGCAGAGAGAATTTCCTGTTTTTCCTTTTTCTCTTTTCCAGGTTCTTCCTATGCTTTCTTGGCTTAAATCGCCAAAGGAGCCTAAATTAAAATATAGGGTTAATTACATTTACCTCCCCGAGGTTTGATTATATTGCCAATCAATCCCTATAATTTGTCCAAATAACTGTCTCACCCTTTAAATGATCAAACATTTAACAAAAATTCCCTTAATACCGAAAATGCCCTTATTGAGGCCATGTTGCATTAAAAAAAGAATATATTTTTATTTTATTAATCCTGAAAGAATCCAAAAAAATAGAAAAAAGGTTTTATTTATTATTTTATAAAAACCATATCTTTGCTTGCATAAATAGTTTTGAATCAATAATTATTTTAAATCTTACAAATGAATATTAAAAATTAGATAAATTGAAAGAAAAATAAAAAAAGAAGCAATTATATTAATTCTTGGAGTATGGTTCGAATTTGTGGTTCAAGACATGTTGCGGAGAGCACAAGACATGTTTTCCTCAATTTGAACCATACTCCAGGAATTAAAATAATTTCTTCTTTTTTTATTTTTCTTTCAATTTATCTAATTTTTAATATTCATTTTTAAGATTTAAAATAATTATTGATTCAAAACTATTTATGGAAGCAAAGATATGGTTTTTATAAAATAATAAGCAAAAACTTTTTTTTTATTTTTTTGGATTGCTTCAGGGTTAATAAAATAAAAATATGTTCTTTTTTTAATGCAACATGACCTCAATAAGGGTATTTTCGGCATTAAGGGAGTTTTTGTTAAATGTTTGATCATTCAAAGGGTGAAACCGTTATTTGGATAAATTATAGGGATTGATTGGTAATATGATCAAACCTCAGGGGAGGTAAATGTAATTAACCCTAAAATATATAGTATTGTATAATAAAATCATGTGTGCTAAAGTTCATCATACGCCGATTCTGGAGAACCGTCGATTTCATCATCGTGATCTAATAGTCGTCTGGATTAGTCTACACTCTACCGACGTGGGGACCGTTGACTTAAAGTAAACGCTGGTTTTTTGTTACGTGGTCTAGAGACCCTAAACCAGTGGTAAGATGCCACGTCAATGTAAGAGTTCTAGTCCGATGACATTTTGGTTGGAAGAATACCTGTTAATTTCATTTTACATCCTTCAACTTACTTTGACTCCGTTTAGATTAGTTGTTTTTGGCGGTATTTTTAAAAAAATTTTATTATAACAGAGTTTTTATAGTATGTTTTGAGATATTTTTAGAAAATATTTTGGGATATTTAAGAGTAGAAGAGTTTTTAGAATATATTTTGGGATATTTTTTAAATATTAAAAAAATTAAATTATTTTTTAGAGTATCTTTTAGAGTATTTTTTGAAAATTTTAATAGTATTTAAAAACTAATTTTTGAAAAACTCTTGAATCCAAACAGAGCCTTTATTTTTTAAACTTTAAAATCAGATATTTTATTTTTTAAAATAAATTTTGTCCCACTTAAGTAAACTCGTTGATAGACGTGGGATAGATTTTATACTTGAGTGGAACAATTTTAAACTTTCAGAGATTAAAGTTGGAGAGATTCTATTTTTTTAGAGACATAGTGTTTTATTTTAAAGTTTAAGGATTAAAAAAATTGAATATAATTGAAAGTTGTAAAGTGAAATTAAACTCAAAGAATACTAGTTCTAATTACTTCTTTTACGTATGTTTAGATTTCTTCTTCTCACTACTCTAGTCCCACTATGATATGTAATCTTTGAGTTGATTTTCAGGATAATAATTTCTCAAAAATTATTAGCTAGTTTAATACTTTTCTAAAATTATTACCCAACATGAAAAATGTTAGCCAACAAGCAAAATAAATACACATTTTAGCCATTAAAACACCAATTGCTATTAACAAAAAGGCTCCTTTTGATTTAAAGTTCAAAGATGAAAGCAGCTATCCAAAAGCCAACTCATGTTCTTGGAGCCCTGACGAAATTCTTGAAAGTTGTTTAATCTTCTCAAAACAGACTTGAAAGCTAGGAAGCTGCACCGTAAACCCAAAAAAAAAGACAGAAAGAAGTGATCATCAAGCGAAGAATGGCACAATCTGGGTTGTTCCTCATAATTCAACAGATGCAAGAAAAATTGGTGTTAACTTATCAAAAAATACAGCAGAAAGAGCGGTTAGTTATCAACTAATTAGAAACTGTTTGTTCATTAGAAGTGTTGGAAAAGTCTGAAGTAACTATCGTTATGGTAACGAAACTATTTTTACCTGATATAACAGGTAAAAACACTTTTAGCGACCATTTGATTACCTGTTGTACTGGTCATCTAAATAAAATAGTATCTAAAATTTTGGTTAATAAGTTTTACATAAAAAATAGTAAGTTAACTCAATAAATTAGTAACTTTTATGTCTCAAAAAGTAAATTTGAATAAATATGGAACTTACTTTTTTTTTTGAAGTAAATTACTACTCTATATCCGAAACTTACTTTTTGGAGAGTAAGTTTAGTTCAAGTAATAGTAAGTTTTTACAGATTAATAGTAAATATTGTTGATAGAATAGTAAATTTGGTTAATCATCAAAACTTACTAGTTTGTGGCATAAATTTACTATTTTATTTAAAGAAACTTATATGAAACAAGTATTAGGAAGTTTATTTGAAATAATGCTAAGATTTTTTTATTAATAATTGAAGTTTAGTATTATAGTTAGTAATTACTCGTAATGTAAATGTATGATACACAATTATACGTATCATTTATAAATGTTATATGTTTTAAGCATTTTAAATATACTATGAAAACTTCTTTTTTTTTTTTTTGCATATGGCCTTATAAAATATGTAAGAATAATTTGTCATATTATAAATTTTGAATTATTTTTGAATTTGTGAAAGGTTAGAAAGTTTGGATGACAGTAACAACAAATCTTTCGAGTTATATATAGAATTGCACTTATCTATACATCACAATTTTCATATATTGACATCTATGAATATAATAAAATGGTACACAATTTTCATATATTAATGCCTATGAATTTAATAAAATGGAAAATCTTAATAAATTTATTTTCTGGGTCACAAGTATAAAAATTAAAGTTGTATTAACATAGTATAATCTTTGAAAATTATAGTAAAATTACCCATATGTTAGGTTCTGTGACTTTCAAACATACTTTGTATCATTTACATTATGGATTTGTATCCATATGTTTTCTATCAAACTATTTTTTTTATTAGCAAATGGTATGTAAATTATTATAAAATGTCATTTTATAATCATCATAATTTTTTATAGATGAATCTTATGTAAACTGTTAAAATTATCACAAACGACTAAATCTGACTACTTTATGGCATATATTAGTCTAAATAACTAAAAAATTACTGTAATCATGTACACGTTGATTGCTGAATTGAAATTTCTTTTATTACTAGTACAAGTTCTTCTAATCAAAGCAAAATAAAATCAAATATCTTTTCCTTTTGTATGCAGTAGTTATGCTTAATAGAAAATTATTAACCCATTTTTACAATACATAATTTCTCCTAAAATTAGCAACATTTTCCATGACCTCTAACCTTGTCAATAATAATAACCACCGACATGTAGATAATCTTAAAAGCAAAAGCCACCAATATGACAAAAAAAGAATATTTTCATGCTGAACAAAAAAAATTGCGATTCCATATAGAATCGAAGAAATTCATCATGAATGAGAATGAATTGCAAAGTTATCACATTTCTAATTTCATATGCATCCAGCATTTCACACAGCATTAATTTAGAAGAACTTTCCTTTTTCACGCTAAGAAACCAATCCCAATCTCTACGTCTCTTCTATTTTTTCTTTAACCATTAAATGGGGTCAAAGTTGTTAGCCGTAAAATACTAAATAAATTTAATTCCATTTCAAACTCTAGTTAATTGTATACTAATATTTTACACCACAATCAATGAGCACCAATTTCCTTTTTTTAAGTAGCTATTATTTATTTTATTACTTATGTTAACTATTTACATATAAAATAATAGCAATAAAATGCCAATCCTCATATCAATGGAACTTCAATTATTGTTAATAAAACTAATTTTGCATTGATAAAAATTAGTCTACAGAATCAAAAGTCAATGGCAACAATTGCTAAAATATAGCAATTTTTAATAATGGGAAAATAAACAACTAAGTTCCCAAAATATTTCACTTTTATTGTTTAAAAAATCTCAACTTGTTGACTAAATTCAAAATAATTCTATTGTCAAAAATATTTTTTCTCAAATTAACTTTCATGATTAAATGTGAGATACAAATATAGTAAAGTATCCCTCATACATATGTCATGGATATTTCAGACTTTTAGTAAAAAAAAAATTTGTTGTTAAAATAACATTGTATCATAGTGTACTAATTATTTTAGGACCATTTTATACGTGAACTAAATGTAATTTAAATTCTACAATAGATTATATATGCATGTGATTTTCATTTATAATTATTGGATCCTATTCTTATGAACAATCTCCTAAGGAAAAAAAATCCAGATCATACTGATTTTCTTATATTAATTGTTATACATTTTGTCATTTTTATTATTATATTATTTCTCATTTGTTTACGCTTTTACTCTTATTATTTCTTGTGTCTCAGATGTAAATTTATTAAAACTTTATCATCTTATTATATTCATAGGTGTTAAATTATAAAAATTTTGATATATAAACAAGTAATATTCTGTATATAACTAGGAAGATTTGTTGTTATTGTTATCCAAACTTTCAAACTTTTCAAAAATTGAAAATGATTAAAAACTTATAATACGACAAAATTTTATTACATATTTACAAGAATATGTGAAAATTCAAACAATTTTTCATAGTATTTTAAAATATATAAATAATTTTTTTAAATTATACCTATAATCATGTATTATACAGGTATATTATGAGTACTTACTAACTAAGGTACTAAGAATTAATCATTAATAAAATATCTTATCGTTATTTCAAATAAATTTCCTAATACTAGTTTGAAATATGTTTTAAAGTAAAATAGTACATGTGTCCCATAAATCAGAAGTTTTGATTATTAATCAATTTTACCATGTTATCAGTAAGAATTACTATTTATGTATAAAAATTCACTATTACTTGAATTAAACTTACTCTCTAAAAAGTAGGTTTGGGATATAAAGTAGTAATTTATTTATTTAAAAAGTAAGTTTAAAATTTCAATTTACCTTTTGAAGTATAAAAGTTACTAATTTATTACTGTTAACTTACTATTTTAGATGGGAAACTTACTTTCTTATTTTTAAGTGTTATCCTATTTAGGTGGATAGGCCTATCAAATAATCAATGGTCGCTAAAAGTAAATAAAAAATGGTCATATAAGTGTTATCCTATTTATGTCTCAAAAAGTAAATCGAAATAAAAATGAAAGTTACTTTTTTTAAAAAATAAATTACTACTTTATATTCGAAACTTACTTTTTGGAGATAAGTTTAGTTCAAATAATAGTAAATTTTTATAGATTAATAGTAAATCTTGTTGATAGAATAGTAAATTTGGTTAATCATCAAAACTTACTAGTTTGTGGCATAAATTTACTATTTTACTTAAAGAAACTTATATGAAACAAGTATTAGGAAGTTTATTTAAAATAATGCTAAGATTTTTTTATTAATGATTTAAACTTAATATTATAGTTAGTAATTGTTGGTAACGTAAATGTATAATACATGATTATATGTATCCTTCATAAATGTTTTGTGTTTTAAGCATTTTAATAAATGTATGTATCATTTAAAAATGTTAAGTGTTTTAATAAATTTATTTTCTAGGTCACAAGTATAAAAGTTAAATCTTTGAAAATTATAGTAAATTTACCCATATATTAAGTTTTGTGAGTTTCAAATATATTTTGTATCATTTACAATATGGATTTATATGCACATTTTTATCAAAATTATTTTTAATTGGCAAATAGTATGTAAATTATTATAAAATGTCATTTTATAATAATCATAATTTTTATAGGTGAATGGTATATAAACTGCTAAAATTGTCAATTTATAAATGAGTAAATCTTACTACTTTATGGCATATGTTAGTCTGATCAACTAAAAAATATTACCTTAATTAAATGTACGTTGGTTGTTGATTTGAAAGTTGCACCCCTGTCACTATTTCTTTATTACTATCACAAGTTTTTCTAATCAAAGTAAAACAAAATCAAATATCTATTCCTTTTTATATGCAGTATTTATGTTTAGTAAAAAATTAATAAACCATTATTACATTTCATAATTTCTAATGAAATTACATTACAACAATTGCTAGAATATATTTTTAAATTTTTTTTTGAAAAATGACAAAAAAATTACACTTTGTTTTGTGAAAATATCAAATTGTTAATTCAATTCAATTTAATTTTATAATAAAAAATATTATTCCTCAAAGTAGTTGCTTAATTTGTATCTATGCCTGTACTAGTGTCGAATGGATAACTAAAATAGGAAATTGCAACAAAAAATTATGTTACAATAAAGGTGCAAATAGGTAGGACTTTTGCTAATTTTAACCCAAAATGATATAAAAAGATAGGCTTTTTTGTTGTTTTGAATTCAAAAGTGTTGTGGTTGTGATAGAATTCTTTGTTAAAATTTGAAACGGTTCAGAATTCCAGAGATAAGTGACAAGGTGATTTTTTACTTAAATATGGAAATTTTTTACTTTTAGTATTAGTAAGTTTAATTTAAACAAAAGTAGATTTTGTCAAATAATAAGTAAGTTAAATCACTCAAAGTGTAAATTTCTATTTCTGACTAAAACTTATCTTTCAGGCATATACTTACTAGTTTTAATTAAAAACTTACTAAAGTTAATATTAATTAGTTTAATATAGTATTTAAAAAGTCGCTAAAAAACTTGATCTGTCACTAAAGGTAATAGAAACCTACAATAGTAGGTTTCCCTAATATCGTTGCCATAACTATAGGCACCGTAGCATTGTCCGTGTTGGAAGTGTTTAGGATTAAAATCCATCAAACGGCATTATATCCATCTAATACAGGACTACTAAAACTAAGCAGAGCTCAAAACCATACAAAAAAATCCTTTTCAAGTCTAATTTTCTGTCCTATTAGTCACCGAACAATGAGGAAAAAGATTTAGAGCTAACTAACAAAATCATCACAATCTATTGAAGTTTGAGGAAGTGAACAAACAGATATTCTTTATTAAAAAAAAAAAAAAAGACATGCATTTGCAATTCACCTGTTGTTGTCAAAAGGTGCAGCTTTATCATTTAAGTGAGAATATATTGTTAATCCTCCTTCTTTTCCCAGAAAATTGACAACCTATCTTTGCATATCTTCTTTTACTTCCCAAATCTTGTCTTCACTTTCCCAACCCTATATCTCACTTACAGTAGAGTATGCACCTTTTTTCGTTTTTATATATATCCCAGATCCCTAGAGAGTAAATAGCCAAAAACAAAGCAAAATAATATCAATCAACCATGTCGCAAAGAAAAAAGATTGAAGTGGTTGAGACTTTAAGTACAACAACCAAACACTATTGCAATGTTAGAATCATACTCAAGCCAACAGTATTTGACCTATTATCATTACATTTTCAAAGCCTATTCTCATCACTTGGCTTCACTTTCGTGGAACATTGCCAAAAATAATGCATTCACCAATTTGAATCCTCAAAGTAATATCATCCATACTTGAAACATTAGATGAAAAAATTAAATCCATGACAACATTAACCGAGAATTTATGTTGGTCAGAATATAAAAGATGGGATTAATGACAATAATCATCTATAATATGTGTCACGCTATCCACCCAGATCCCTAAGATTAAATAGTTTGCATTTACCAATTATAAAGCAAGACATACAGTCATGTAACCCTTCGTGCACGAATTGTTTCTCACGTAAGTTTGTCTTTTCAGCTTATGTGTTTCTTATCCTCTCTTAGATTATTTATTAGATTGCTTATGGTCTTATAATTGACTAAGAATAGTTTTACCAGTAACTGAGTTTAAGCCTTTTAAAAAATTTGGGCTGGTGACTACTGAAAATTGGACCTAGATTAGGCACTTTAGTGCTGTATAATAGCTCACTGGTCTAACTCCATAGCACCAAATATCTATTAGGTTCAAGTGATCCGCAGAAGAAACAGACCTTGAATGCTATTTTTCTAAGTGTCAGGCAGCACATGTTTACATGTTTCTTTGTAGGCCTTAAAGCCACGCTCAAACAAAACTTGCTCCATTTCTTTTGCTCCTTAACCTTCTCTTCCTATATCCAATCACGAGTTGTAAGTTAAATTCTTCGTCATCCTAATAACTTAAGACATTTAGACTCAATCACAGCTTTTATCCAGAAAAAGAAAAAAGACAGATTCTTTCGCAACATCGATTTGTATTGGAAAGGAGAGGGAGAAAGAGACAATTAGACAGTCGGAAAAAGGGAAAACATGTAACTTAATTTCGACTACAAAGAACTGAGAAACCTAATCTACAATTGTTTTATGGTGTGTCAAATCAAGAAAAAGTTAATTAATAACCTACCTTTCTCAGACCTAAAAGAATAACTTATGTAACCACTAAATAGAATACACACTGGAAATGTAAATTTAAAAGACAATCTCTTACTGCTACTAGTGTATATATGACTTTAAGACTAGTAAAATTCTAGTAATCAAAGCCCAAGTAAAATGAGAAGAATTGGCAACACTAATATGGACATAGCACAAAGTGCTACCAATTGAGGATGAATGATTGTTTTGGAAGGGGCAAGCCTTCTAAGGCAGATGCTCAAAAGTTTCATAGGCAGTTGAATCATTTTGTACGAGATTATTATTTTCAGGGCATGTCATTTTAGAAGAGCTATGACATCAGCAGTATGTCAGGAGAGAGATGCCAGTTAGTGCTAGAAGAGATTGTGTAAACAAAACTAATTCAGAAAAATCTTTTGACTCTGTTTAGTTGGATAGTTCTATATTGGTCCTCTGCACAACATACATCCATGCACACCACAAAAGAAATAATTCCAGCTACCTCCAGATTGAGTGAGCATACATCTCCATGATCCAGCACATGGAGATTTAGGTCGGGTGACTGTTTCACGACAATCAGGGCTGTCCCAACATCAAGAAACCCAAATTCCACCATCCTTCTCAATACTCTAGCCCGGAAAGTCCTTCCTCTAAAAAGAGGTAAAGACAACAAACAAATGAAAGAACAAGCAAAAGACTTTCAGTAGAAAATAACAGAAAATTTTAACAAAACTAAAGCAGAAAATCAAGACAACTAATATAAGAACATTAGGAGTTAAAACCTGCAGGCATCCCTGAAAGGAGATTGAAGCTCCGGTGATGGTATCATTCCTGCTAGCATGGCACACTCTCCCAAACTAAGAAGTGAAGGTTGCTTTCCAAAATAAAAACGTGATGCTGACACAATACCATAGACACCATGTCCCCAATATACTGCAATATACCACAGTTTGAAGAAAATATGACATAATAGACTAAGACAAAAGTCAAAGTATTGAAGGATTATTGCCTAGTCATATGATCTATAAACAATCGGTAACACAAAATTACCCAAAGTTATATCTTATTAAAATAAATCACTAGGAGCACAAGAACTCATTGATTGGCAATTATCAGAGTTATCTCTTAACTTAAAGAGGATGAAATCTATATGGCACCTCATACAATGACAGACCAATTCATTTAACAAAACATGCACCAGCAAATTAAGCTTAAAAGTTGGCAGGCACTTCATAAAAAACTAATGACAAGTTGACCATTGAATTTAACAATACTAGAGCTGCAACTTAGCTTGAAAGAGCAGTTGACCATTGAGCTCGGAACTGCTAAAGTTGAAACTTAGCTTGAAAAGAGCTGAAATCATATAGTAAAAAAATGAAATTCCAATGTTATTTAACTATTTTGTTTTTGAAAGCAATTGCCGAACCTTAAACCTCCTTGAACAAATTCTCCAACTATGAGAAAACCAACTGGATAGACCTCTACATGCTCATAAAAATTCATGTCCAGAAACACCCTCAGGTACAGAAATTAGAAGCAATTCGACATCATCTTGATACCCAAATTGCACAAGGGGAAACTAGAAGAATACATAGAGTTGAACATAATAACATAAGAAATTGAAAATTTTTGTTGAAATTGTTCATTTGGATATTTCCTTTCCTTTTATTACCACTAGAATCCTACAATCACATTAAACCGGGTTAAGTAGCATACAATGACCTTGAACATGGTAAGTCATTAAACTATCCCATATTTGGAAAAAGAAAAACAAAACAAAACAAAACGATTGCTTCAACTCAGTTTATGAGTTAGATTATCTTGGGGGAAACAAAGTTTGATGAATTTCCACTGACAATTTTTGAGTAAATTGGCTGAATCCCCATTTACTTGATGACCATTTCCCTTAAATAAGAATTTCTGTACAATCTATTTTAGGTAGTCATCTATACATAGCTAATTACAGCTAATGTCCTAATTACTGATATTCTATCCTAGGTAACTATATATACACAATTAATGAACAAATTGTGGGCATGATTTATGCCATAAACTTTGCCACAATTTCTGCCATCATCTTATGCCATAATCTCTGCCATTGATATCCCCCCTCAAATTGATGCTGGATGATCAACTAGCATCAATTTGTCAACAAGAAAGTGATGTCTAGGTTTGAAAAGAGCCTTAGTAAACACATCAGCAGTTTGGAGAGCAGTGGTGATATGCGGAAGAGAGATGACATGAGCATCATATGCTTCACGAATAGAGTGACAATCTACTTCAATGTGCTTGGTATGCTCATGAAATATTGGGTTAGTAGCAATTTGAATAGCACTTGTATTATCTGCATGGAGCAGAGTAGGCTCAATTTGAGGAAACCCAAGTTCACCCAACAATCCACGAAACCAAACAATTTCAGAACACGCAGAGGACATGGCCTGATACTCAGACTCAGTAGAAGATTTAGACACGCGATCTTGCTTCTTACTTTTCCAAGAAACGAGAGAGTTACCAATAAACATGCACCAACCGGTAATGGAACGTCTAGTATCAGAACAACCAGCCCAATCAGCATCACTGTATGCAACCAAACGAATAGGAGAGTCGACTTGAAAGAAAGACCTCGAGTAGAAGTGCCTTTCAAATAGCGAACAATGCGACGAACAACAGCGAGATGAAGGTGCCTAGGGGCTTGCATAAATTGACTGACTTGTTAAACAGCAAAAGAAATATCAGGCCGAGTAATAGTCAGATAATTGAGGCTGCCTACCAACTGTCTATATAAAGAAGGATCAGATAGAAAATCACCCTCATCATGACGATATTTAACATTCACCTCCAAGGGAGTATCAACTGAACGACCATCTTGAAGGGTAGCCAAAGCAATTAACTCTTGAATATATTTATGCTGGTGTAAGAAGATACCAGCTGAGGTGGAACGCACCTCAAGACCTAAAAAATATTGTAAAGGACCCAAGTCCTTCATATGAAAAGAAGTCTGAAGATGGTCTTGAAGCTCAGAAATCAAGTCAGTAGCAGTCCCTGTAATAACAATATCATCAACATATACCAGAAGCAGAACAATTCTTTTAGGTGTCTTGCAAAGAAATAAAGAGGAGTCATACTGACTTTGGACAAATGAAAAATTAATAAGCGTAGAACGAAACTTATCAAACCAAGCACGTGGAGCCTGTTTCAAACTATAGAGTGATCGTTTCAACTTACAAACATCAAATGAAGGTGTAGAAAATAACCATGATGGTGGAGTTATATAAATTTCTTCTTTAAGATCCCCATGCAAAAAGGCATTCTTAACATCCATTTGTCGCAATGGCCAGCCCTGAGAAGCAGCAATAGCTAGAACAACGCGCACTGTTGTCATCTTTGCCACGGGTGCAAATGTCTCCTCATAATTTATTCCATATTCTTGTTTATTATCAAGTGCCACCAACCTCGCTTTATATCGATCAAGTGAGCCATCAGACCGTAGCTTAATGGAGTAGATCCACTTACAACCAATGGGCTTAACACCACTAGGACATGGAACAATATCCCAAGTATGATTCTCCTGGAGAGCATGAAGTTCTTCTTGCATAGCTTTTACCCAACATGCATGCTTAGTTGCTTGAAAATAAGAGGTAGGAACTGCAGTATTAGTTAAAGTGGCAGAGAAGCCATACCTAGCAGGAGGTTGACGGATACGAGAAGATTTTCGAAGAACCACTGGAGCAGGCATTGGTTCAGGGTCGGGAAGGATTTGTGATGATGGGGCCCTGCATCGTTGATAGACAATGCCGGGTTTAAAACGCTCAATTGGTGGCGAGATATCATCAAAGCTAGGAAGAAGGACACACTTGGAAGGCAAAGCATGCTGTTGAAAATAGTACTCATGCTCAAAGAAAATTACATTTCTAAAAACACGGAAACGATTAGCAACAGCATCATAGCATAAAAATCCTTTCTGAGTGGTGCTATAACCCATAAAAGCACACCGAACTGATTGGGCTGTAAGCTTATGGCACTCATGAGGTGGCAAGTGAACAAAACAAACACAGCCAAATGGGTGTAACATGTGATAATCAAGATGGATACCAAAAAGGCGATAATAAGGAGAGTCAAAACCCAATTGTTGAGAAGGCAGACGATTAATCAAATACACTGCAGTTGTCAAAGCTTCAACCCAAAATTTAGACGGCACTGAAGACTGTAAGAGTAATGTTCGAACAATATCCAACAAGTGACGATTTTTACGCTCAGCCACACCATTCTGTTGGGGCGTATAAGGACATGATCGCTGAGAGAGAATGCCTTTATGTTGCAAGAAGACTTGAAAGTTATGTGACACATATTCGCCACCATTATTAGATCGGAAAATCTTAATAGTTGTGGAAAATTTTGTCTCAACATAAGCCACAAAAGTTTGAAAAATAGTAAATACCTCAGCTTTGGTGCGCAAAAAATATATCCATGTGAACCGACTATAGTCATCAATGAATGTTACAAAATATCTATAATGCGCATGTGAAATGACAGGAGTAATGCCCCAAACATCACTGTGTATTATCTCAAAACATGCATTAGCACGACTACCATAAGTAGGAAAAGGTAAAGTTTTGCTCTTTCCTAACTTACAAGTAGAACAATCAAGAGACAATGTATGAGTAGAACACTGATTTTTTTTCCAAGAAGACCACGCTTCATCAAATTAGATAATATCACATTATTTGGATGACCTAATCGCCTATGCCAAACGTCAGCCTTATTTTCAACAATCATAGAGGCTAAAGATAAAGGTTTAGGAATAGCAAATTGCAACGGAAATAATCTTCCCACTTTAGGCCCCCTTGCGATTACCTTCCCCGACATCTGATCCTGCACACGACAACCATCACGAGAGAAGTTGACATTACAGTTATCATCCACCAGCTGACCAACAGAAATTAAACTAGTAGACAACTTAGGAGGGACAAAAACATGACGAAAAGAATGTCCAAGATCACCAATGGCTGTAATTGGAAGATTACTACCATTAGCAATTTGTATCTTTTGTCTACCAGTATACTGCTGCAAATTCTGTAACGAATCGGTAGAGCCGGTCATATGATTGGATGCTCAAGAATCAACAAATCAAGTAGAAGAGAGTGTCTTACCCTGGCCCTGAAGCCGAAGGGTAGAAAATGCTGTGAGAATCATCTGTTGGACCATTTCTGGAGTAACAACAGCCTGATTGGTGCTTGTGGTTGTAAGTGTAGGACCAATAACAGTAGGATCTGGAACTGCAATGTGAAAAGCTTGAGCTCGTCTGTTTTCTGGTCGTGTAGGACAGTCCTTGATAATATGTCCATTCTGTTTACAGTAATTGCAAAATTTCTTACCACAATTGCGAGCAATATGTCCAAGCTCCTTGCAGCTGTAGCACTGCATTGATCCCTTTCCTCTATTCCTCTCTTGTGCTGCATAAGCAACATTGACAACTTCTGATGTCCCTCCAGATGCACTTAGAACAGATTGTGTAGCCAATCGCTGTTCTTCCCGTAACAATTCACCAAGACAAACATCCAAAGAAGGAACCGGATTTCTATTCAGCAATCCACCCCGAATAACCTCAAATTCTGATCTCAATTTCATCAAAAATTGATCACGCATACTAACTTCATGAACCTGTTGAAGGCTGCCTAAGGCCTCCTTAGGTACCTTAGAGTAGATAAGACCAGAATATTCGCTCCATAAATTAATAAATCCAGAATAATATTGCTCAATAGAGAGATTACCTTGACTGAAGGTACTAATCTCGTATTCAGGCTGAAATCGTCTGGCAGTATTATTTTGATGATATATGCGCTGTAGATAACCCCACATCTCCCTAGCTGTACCAAATGAACGCAAATTGTTCACCATATGGGCTTCAATGGAAGCTAAAATCCAAGAAATAATTCTAGCATCCTTTGCCTCCCATTGACCAAGTTCTTTCTCATTTTCGGGAGCAGGAGAAGTCCCATCAATGTGACCCCAAAGCTCCTTCCCTTTCAGAAACATTCTGAATTGAAATTCCCAGGCCGCATAATTCTTTCCTATAAATTTGATAGCCGAAGTCTCTGTAGGTGAGCTTCCAAAAGAATTCTCAATAGACATTCTTAAAAAATGAGAAAGAGAAAAAAAAAATCTCAAAGCCAAAATGTTGATTAGAAATTAATCAACCCAGAAAACTAACCAAATTATTCAAATATTCAGCTATGGATTCAAGAGACTAGCTCTGGTACCATGACAATTTTTGAGTAAATTGGCTGAATCCCCCTTTACTTGATGATCATTTCCCTTAAATAAGAATTTCTGTACAATCTATTTTAGGTAGTCATCTATACATAGCTAATTATAGCTAATGTTCTAATTACTGATATTCTATCCTAGGTAACTATATATACACAATTAATGAACAAATCGTGGGCATGATTTATGCCATAATCTTTGCCATAAATTCTGCCATCATCTTATGCCATAATCTCTACCATTGATATCCACTAGATGCTTTATCAAAATATCATCTGAAATTTGTTCACTAAATAATATTCTGAACGGGGTAATGTATTCCCAACTTTTCTAAAGTGTGACTGTATTAGCAAACAGAAATGATCATCAGACATAATTCCTAACCCAAGTTTATATTACTAAGTGTGGTAAAGCTGCAGCAATTCCTGTTCAGTTGCCCGCAATTAAGCTGCACAAGATGCCATTGCTGGAGCTATATATTCCTAATACACCTTTATGTGAAGAAAAGATTCCATGCTAGTCTATCACTGCCTCTAGGAACTCAATGAGAAATCATATAGCACTAGTTCAAAATGTGTTAGAGAAATAAGACTCCCCAAAGTTACACAACTAATAAGTTAGACTAGATATGCCCAATTTGTAAGATATCTAGGTTCATCGAACATATATTTTAGCCAAAGTTTTCCAATATAAAGCATGCAAAGCTTTTGGGAACAATATAGATTAACTGCCTATCCACATCATGCTAAACATGCAGCTCAGGTTGTATGAGATGGAACGAAGTTTAAGAGAGATTAAAGATTATTGACCTTAAACAAGTAACTGCTCAAGATTCTCAACTTTGAAATTCACCTCTCCATTGCTAGAGCCAACACCATCTCGACAATTTTCCTCAACAAAGTACATTTGTTTTTCAAGAATGTGTTTTTCACTAGCTGCACTTTGTAATGGGAACATTAATGTACAGAGAAAATTCTATATATCTCATGAAATACACAGGGACCAAAAAAAAAAAAGAAAGTTGTTCACAAAGAGCCAAGTATCCAACAACAAGCAGAGGCATCACATAGCTTAGCCTCAAAAGTCTCTGTTATCGATTCGCAAAGATAAATATTGCCATTACCCAGAAAGTGAAAACAAGGACATAGTAGACCCTGACAGAAAACATTTTAAATTTAATCTCAAAACATAAAGATAGCAGTTAGCATTCTTTGACCACATTTGCAACCATGTCAGACACTCTAAACTTATTAGCTCAGTGGATTTAGTTTTAAATCCTATTGGCTATCCCTTGCCTTCTCTTATTGTAGATGAGTATTGAAAATGGGAAAAGTGCATGTATCCATCGCATTGTTCTTGTAAAGACTCACTCGAGAAATGTCACTTGGAGAACCAAGCAAAAAAACCTCCTTTTGAGAGACCATTTGAAAAGTGTCCTCATTTTGTATATTCATCATGCTCACTCTTACCAAGACGTCACAGCATTCCAACAAGTGATTAACTCTAATACAAAGGATAGCCAGATTCCAGATGAACCAAGTCATGCAAACTAGAAATATATCATAAAGATAATAGTCACATTGTACACATATTCAATAGAATTTGATAGCTATTTAGATTACAAATCACACAATTTCTTTCTCTAATCTAATCATACAAAATCAAGTATTGGCTGGTTTTGCCAAAATCTCAGCCATTAGGTGCTATCTTGGACCTGATATTTGCTGTGATGACAAATAAGACATGCAAATATTAGAACTAGTCCTCGTACTTATGTGAGCTGTATTTTCTTGTAGAAATAGTACAGCTTCATTTGGCCCTCCGGTTTCTTCCTGTGTGGAAGCCTCGGTAAAACAAAGTCCATAGAACCTTAAGAAGTTCAGAGACTCTATTTTAGGCTCACGCATAGGTATCTCACCCTCCAACGTGCCAACAACACTAGCCATGTTTGGTCTCAATTGTGGCTCCTCGTGAACACAGCACAATGCCACACGGACAAACTTCTCCACCTCTTTACTTGTCACCCTCCCCTCAAACCTTGGATCAGTTCATGCATCTCTAGTGCAAACAGTGGGAAGTAAACAAGGCCTAGTCCTGATGAAAATGATCAGCTAAAACCTGCACTGCTACAGTCATCAAGGCTCTAGCTTCATGAATGTAAAGGGCAGTTTTTCCGTCCACTCACAATTTCAAGTAGCACCATTCCAAAACTATAGACATCAATTTTGTCAGAGATTGCAGAATTTGTGAGCTGCTTTGGAGCAGGATAGCCATGAATGCCTCTCATAGTCGTGAAAGACTGGACTGTTCAGGGTTCAGAAGCTTTGAGAGTCCAAAATGAGATAATTTAGCTTGGAAGTGATTGTTGTGAGACCCCGAAATTTTACTTTTCTTCATAACCTTTATGTGAACTCAGTTACGTTTAATTCTTGGTTGCTTTAATGGTTGATTTGAGTCAAGGGAGTGAATTTTGTTAAGAAAGTTTCGTAATATCAAGTTAGAAAATCTAGAATTTTCGCAGGAGGCTCTGCGCAGTTTTGGAAAATTGGCTATAACTTTGTATAGGAAAGTCGAAATTGAGTTCCGTTTGTTGCGTTTGAAACTAGACTCATAGGGATTCCTACGGTGTAAAATTTAGAGTTTGATTCAATGTCCATAAATTCTAGAAAATTGGCAAAGTTGACTAAAAAATTCTGCCTTGCACAAGTAAACATAGGAATGTTGTAGTAGTTTATGGTTCAATTTGGACCAATTTATAAACTAAATCTCTTTAAGGTGTCTTCTAAAGATTCTTAGTATTTGAAGTCTAGTTTTAACAAGTCAAGTTATATAAATTTTTTATATTTATAACTCAAGTTATAATTTTTCTAAGGGAAGGGCATAAGTTAGGATTTTTGTGCATACTAGGGTTTTGGTGTGTGTTTTTGTATGCATTTTGGTAGTGTGATTGTGAGAACTTGAAAAATCTCTCATATTTTCTTAAAAATTCTCTTTTATTTGGAATCCATTATTGTACAATAGCTTTACTACTCATTCACTTCCTTAATAGTTACAATTAATCACAGAACCAAGGGTTTTCCCTTTACTTCCATCGTTAAGGTAAACTAGGGTTTTTACGTCTTTTGGAAGTGTGATTATTCGGTACGGAGTGTGTATTAAATTTAGTGATTAAGAATGAATTTTAAATGATATTAAGTATGTGATTAGAAGTGATAATAATAAGTTAGTGAATCATAAGTTAAAACCCTAGTATGCGCGATTTAAGGAAAAATGATGTGAACCGACGTGTACCGTTCACCACCAATTGAACACACCACTTGACCACCACTTTATTACCTTAATCTCCTTGTTTTAGTTGAGTTAATTAGCTCTTAAGTCAGCCACCATTATTGACTAAGGAAAAGAGAGATATTTTGGTGAAAATATTTGTGATTAAGCCATTTGTCAAAAATCCAACCAAGGTCTTGACCAAGACCTTTGACCAAGACATTTTCCTTTCTTTTTATCTTTCTTATTAGTTTATTTTTCTTCATTTTCCTTTATCTTGGTTGTGACTTATGAGAGAAAAAAGAAAAGAGTGAAGACCACTTCATTTCAATCTTGATTCCTAACTTAGTTGAGTGAAAAATCAAGAATTTAAACCTATTAATCATTTCTTTGAGCACTTGGGAAGTTTGGTGTGCTAAAAGTTTACAAAGAGAGATGGTGGATATCTCTTGCAAGCATCTTAGTGAGGTATTATGGCTATCCATCCTATTTCTATCCCTTAAGCTTGTTTAAATTTGTATAACAATCTAAATTTTTGGCTAATGCTAGTTATCTAAATAGTTTTGATGATTTTTAGTGGATTTTGAGCCAGGGTTTGGATGGTTCAGTTGTATTCCTTATTGTTTAGAGAGCATGTGATGTCTATAATCTTGTATAGGAAGTTGAAGTAGTGGTTCAAGTTAGAAACATGAAATTTATACCTTGAATGCATTAAATTCCAGATTTAAGGATTTCAAATGCTCTGTTTTGACCAGTTCTATTCGTGTATGATGGAGGCTAAATTGGGTTTAGGTTAAAACATGAAAGTTGTATAAAATGATATTTTATAGCTTTTGTAAAATTTCAGCTGAATCCGAGCACTGTAACATGTGAAATGATAAAAATACCCTTGACTGCCATAGGTATAGTTTTGCGGACAGTTTTGACATTTCATCATTCTGGCTGCATTTTTTCACCTTGATCCGTATCAAATTAGCCTTTGGCCAAAACACAAAACTTTTAGCCCTATATTTTATCTTTCCAACGCATCCAAAAACACTTCAAACGGAATTGTGTAGCCTGAGTTATTGTCATTTGAATTCAGTGTTGACAACCATACTGACAAGGACATTGTGGTTCTGAAATCTGTAAATTCAACCTTGATCAATTGTGAACTGGATTGAGTGATCTGCATGAAAGTTGTAGCCCTTTGTCTTAGCTTCGAAATGGTATAAAGTTCACACCAATCCAATAAACGTAACTCTAGTTGTGACTAAAATGTTATAAGATGTCGAATCTGCCATTTAGCCTTTTGCCTTCAAAACTTGATTT
The DNA here is from genome assembly GCF_036785885.1 of Coffea arabica. Taxonomy (NCBI): domain Eukaryota; kingdom Viridiplantae; phylum Streptophyta; class Magnoliopsida; order Gentianales; family Rubiaceae; genus Coffea; species Coffea arabica. The sequence continues at coordinate 45,485,854 of NC_092329.1, forward strand.
CCGATTGGATTATTATACTTGTGTTGTACTTGGATGATTTTAAGCCATTGAACAGCTATTGTGATGAGATTGATTATTTGTATGTGTTTTGGGGATGAATTAAGAAAAACAATGAAATCATAAATGGTTGAAAAATAGGTAAACACAAAGGGCGTACTGTCCAAATTTTCACTTAAGGGCTAGGTAGATATAGTTGCGACTTGAGTAAGGATTTGAGGTCAAGTTGGACTTGAATCGCCTATGGTATTCAAGTTTTCTTTAGTCAGGGTATATAAGCTAAAATTTTGTCAGAACTCGTATCCTTGAAAAGTGAAAATAGTGACCCTTTCAAATACGATTTTTTCCGATCTTTGATATCAAGTGTAACTTCTAAAGTCGAAACCACTTCTTGATAATAACTAAGTGAGCGAGCATGAATTTTTCGGATTTTGATAAGTATCTTTAATACTACTTAAACGAGTTGCATTTACCTGATTTTCTTGAAGCGAAGCTCCTATGTTTCGAACTCTAGAGAGTTTTACATTCATAAATGATATTTTATCATAGATTTGGATTCCAACCTAGGAGTTAGAGCTCAACGTGACTTTTGAGAGGCACTAGACCTTTGGTGAGTGCTTCCAAATACCTGATTGAATTAGACACTTATTTTCAATACTTGACTAATGTGATTTAATGATATGTAATTTGTTTGATCGGGTAAGAGTGTACTTTATCGCACTTGCTCTAATATGATATATACTTGTTTATTGTTGCAATTGACTTGATATACTTGTACTTGACTTATAAGTGCTGAGCGGCAGCATGTACCACACTCAATGTGAGTGGGAGGTGCCACTCATTCCCGTCTCTGTACTTTTATTTTGATTCAGTCGATTGGAGATGATATTTCATTGACTTCTTGGGGACCCAAACCCTACTGGCTAGTTAATTGAGTCGAGCCAGCAAGGGTTTGGTCGATTAGATAACGAACCATGGGTATCCAGTGTTATTGAGTGGAGTGTTATCTTCTCGACTAATCGGTATACTCGAGTATATTACCACTAGTGTTTAGTTAGTGTTTGGGTCCGATAAGGGGGTTGAATGGTGGACGGATTAGAATTAAACGAAGTACTACTGGATTGGTTACTTTACTTGAAAGTTGACGGAGTGTCAACTAATACTTAATCAAACTCTGGTGAAGAAATGAGAATTTGGCTCCCTGAGAGCCATCTGTATCCTTATACACTGATTGTTATTTGAAGTGTTATTGTTCTTTTGGAAAACAAAAAGAGTTTTCACTCGCTTATTTTGACATTTAATATTTGAAGTGTTATTGCTCACTTTCATGAACTTGTTATACTCGCTAGTTTATTACGTGATATTTGTACTTTTCAATAATGGTAAACTTGCTATTTGGAACCTCATTGGAATTTTAGCTCATTCTACGCCATTTATTTTCCTTACAGGGGGTACGAGCGAGACGTGAGACTGGTACAGAGTAGTCTAGTTTTGAAGTTTTGAAATGATACTCGCGCTAGCACTCGACTAGGGTTGATTGTACTCGAATTGTAAAAACTTTGAAGTATTTTAGTGTGTAGAAACTTTGTATTTGAATTTGAGCATCAATGTATATATTAAGTTGAAGTGGATGTGTTATTTATTTTTATGGATGTAAGTTATTTTTTCTTGAGTTATGAGTGAGTGAGTCCTGGCGAGAGTTGGACAGACGACCCCGCGAACTTTGGGGTACGCCATAGGGAGAGGTGGGGCCATCACAATTGTAAAGAAAGATTTTCATTGGCTTCACATCACAATGAATAATCTTATGCTCACAACCACCATGCAAGTATGCAGCTCCATGTGCAATTTCGACCTTTTTTGCCATTTTAGGATTGGTCTGCCATCAAAAAGGGAACGATCAAGTGAGCCACAATTCATATATGATGCCTACCTTGAACACAGTATTCTTTCAACCTGACCAAGTTGATGTGATGAATATTACCAATAACAGCTATTTCAGTGCAAAAATCCTTCTTCCCTTGAATACCTAGGTTGTTAATCCTTTTTACTGCAACCAGAATTTTATCACAAAGAATGCCTTTATATATAGAACCAAAACCACCTGATCCAATTTGAGTCTTAAAATTCTTAGCTGCTGCCTCAAGCTCTTCAGATTCATACCTCGGGTACAGCTCTCAACATAATCAATCCTACTTCATTCTTAAGCACATAACAGAAGCCAAATGAGTTCTCATAGAAAACCCCAAAGCAAGCACAATCTCCTGAGTAGAGATACTGACAAACTAATAAATTTACTCCATCCTTGGAACACATGGTAAAATCATTAGCAAAGTAGTCCACACCATGCCCTAGGCTTAAATATGAGACTGTCAAATTATTAAAACTACTGTTGTTTTTGGTTGAATTACAAGAGAGTGGTAGAGAACAAGAGCCATCAGTCAGTGAACAATTTGAGGTACTTTGAGAACTAGAGTGAAAGTTAGAAGGACAAGAACATTGAGAAGGATATGAATTAGCACCATTCCTACACAACCCTAGCTTTCTGCAGACATATGGAATCCAATAATAATCAATTGGGACCACAAAATTCTACTCTTGGACAGCCCCTAAGAAACTTTTGATGATAAACTGACCAGTGTAGCCTAACTTGGCAGTTCGAAAGCCAGATGGTGGCAACTTCATCTAAACCACTACTGCAGATCCATTGTGACTAAACAGATAGAGACCTATTGCATTAACTGCTATATGGTCCACAGCATAGTTTGAGTTTGTAAATGCCTGGGTATCCATGGATAATTTCCAATAAGTCTGATTCTGCCACTGTGACATGGCATTAGAGGCTGTCAAAGCAAGGCTATACTCCCCTATTGACAAGTCATCACTTAATAGAGCACTGTACAATGATAACTCGGCAAGCAAGACTTGCCCAATCACAATAGTTTTCGTTGGATATCTAAAGCTCTCCTAGACAGTCACATTAGATTGATCAAGCAAAAGAAGATTCCCAGGCTGATTTAATTGTAAGACAGAATCTGATGACGACATAGATGGAGTTAACCATTTTAAAACTACTGTCCTGTTTAGTTATCCCAATGTTCCGGGAGGTCAAATGCATCTTTCCCAAAGTCAAAACAGGTGCATCTTGATTAGCAGACCAAATGATAGTATTGGATTCGGAATGAATAACGTACAAGTAGATTCTGGTTTGTTGAGCTCCAGCATTGAACATGGTAGAGTTAAATGTTCCATTTTGGGAGAACAAGAAAGTTTGTCAGGGTCAATGAATTGCATAAATGCAGTAGTGAAGTTTGGGTACACCAATTCCATGAAACTAGTTACAAGAGGCAAAGGCAAAGAGACAAAGGCAAGGAGAGATAGGAAAGATCGCATAAAGACTGGGAATGAAGGAAAGACAGATATCAGTAAGTCGTATTGGAATTCGTATTAGTGTGATTGTATTAGGTCTACTCTGTTCGTCTCCATTTCTTCTTTTTTCAATCTCATCCATGTTTTGGTCACACGTTAACTCTCTCGTTATTGGTATCCTCAGCCTTTTGATCTCGCGTTGAACAACTTGAACTTGATAATGATTGATGAACTCAAGAGACAATGAGTTTTGTTTAATGCTATGATCAACTGAGATTTTAATAAATAAAATGCTATGCAGATCTGACTTTTGTATGCATTGATAAAACCAAAAAAGATTTGAGTTGTCATAATTCATTAACTATATTATCTGTCCTAATCATTCTCGTTGAATGTCACGTTTAGTTTGAATTTCATACACCATAACACCGACAACAACATTAATTGCATATTTTCCACTTTGCACTCGAATTTGTCAAATTTTTCTATGATTTTTTTGGCCTAAAAACATAAAATAGACGAAAAAACAAAAACCCACAAACAAACAATGAAAATTAAATAACGCACTTTCTTTCAGACAAAACATCTAGCATTTGAAAGGCTACAGAAAAGTACCCGTTGTGTAATGGTGCTACCACCGCCACGAGCAGACAATGAAACAACTGCTTGAAGAATGCCAACCGGGTTTTTCCCAATATGGCTAAAGAATCGTCGATCCTCGTATGTTGTGGCGGCTTAGAGAAAATGCTGAGGCTATTATTCCGTTATGAGCTTGGTTTCTACTTTGGCAGAGAATGCAATGAGTTCGTGCCATCTTTGTGGGAAGTTAGGGAGGAGAAGGTTGGAGATGAGGTGGAGACATAGGGAGTCAGAGAGAAAATGCAAAGAATCAGAACTTTGATGACTGTGGGATTCAATGGATAATGGGATTGAGATGGTGAGTCTGTTAGAGAACAGTGGAGTTGGTGGTGGTGTTTGTGGAAATGCTCGTGTGGTGCTGATTTTGAAAGGTTGGAGTTTGTTTGGATAAGAGTTTATTTGGATGATTTATTTGAGATAATTATTGTAGCACTTTTTGTGATACGATGTATGTGAGATAAAAAGGTGATTGAGAAAATAAAAAAGTGATTAGGATTTTGGGTCTGAAATAAGAGGACACAGGGAAAGTGTGGAATGGGGGAAATTTGGTTTTGCATGGGATGGCTGATAAGATGGCTTTTGGATTGGTCAGAGTGGACATTTTCTTCCTAAAATGGTTACTAATTTTTGTAGATAGCCATGGGATTGCCTTTGAACTACGAATGAACAATGAATCTTCTATGAAGAAAATTTACACAAATTCTGCCTTTGGCTTGATCACAAAAAAAAACTAAAATAATAACAAATTCTGCCTTAACGTGTTGTCCTCTGTTATGACAGATGCGCCACAAGATCTATAAATTGTCATTTTTACTAGAGAAACTATTGAGTTGAGCCAGGCAAGGAAAGGGCCACCCCTCAAGTGTAAAGTTCAAACTCATAAGTAACTGCTTCTCAAACTTGAGTGATTATAATTGGCAAAGCTCAATCTTAACATGCAGTGAATTGTAAGAGTTTGAGTTTGAATTTGAGTCGCTTGAACTCGTCTGTACTTCGGACTAATCAAGTTTGAACTCATGGTTGAAAAATCATTTTCCTATCTAACTCTAGCAGTTTTAAGTTTCATTTTTGGTATTCTTGGAGTCTCCAAACTAATGAGTCCAGACAATCCAATTATTTCTATGGTCAAATAAGGCAATTAATTCTAGCCAACTTTGAAGCTCAAAGAATCATTAAAAACCAAGCATTTATAATATTTCAAACAATAAGTGGAAATCATTCACATGGTAATTCATCATCTAAAGGAACAACAAATTGCTATGAACAAAATCATAGCAAAATAGGACCATAAAAGAAAAATATAGAGCCTTGTAATTCACTTCTGTAGAATGAACAAATGCCAAATACAGTACTAACATGACCAAACTGATTTTTAGGCACAATGCTGCATATAAATACTGATTTTTAGGCATAATGCTGCATATATCTTCCAAGAGGAAAACAAATGCAAATATCAACGCTGTACCAAATATCAAACCTACTCCTACTTTATGGGGAAACGGGAAGTTTAAGGAGGTTGTATAAGGGTTGGGAGGTGAATCACCAAACCAAACAAATACACTATTGTCCTTTTTGGATTTTTTAAAAACAAGAAGCATTATCCTTCTTTTGAGATGCACTAGGAGGGGTTTGAACCTCCAATCTAGTACACGAAAGAGTTTAAGGGGTTCTCACTGACCATTGGACCAAGACCTAATCGTTCATCACATGATCAAGCATACCAATTTTAAGTTGGAACATAGATAAGGAACCAAAGAGAAGGCTTGTAGAATTGCATTGCGCAAATTATTCGGTTGAGACAAATTTAAGCCTGTTGATGCTAAAATATGGCTAAACGGTCTAAAGAAGATAGAAAGAGCAAAGAGACGAAGTTTAATCCCTAGGGAAGTTGTGATTTTTAAGTTAATCTTTTTGTATAATGCAAGAAAACTATAGAAAGATGCTCTCCAAATATATAATTCTAGAGAAAGAATCTAACTTATTAAAATCATGAACATACCTCTTTTTTATCATAGTTATAAAATCTGGCCTATAAATCGCTTGGATTGATGAACTAGCTACTTTGGCCTGACTGGATTCCTAATTGGACCAATTAAGTAGTTACCTAGTCAAAATATGGTCAAACTCATTTGATTCATTGGGGAACTGCTCAGCTCAGTGAACAAGATACTAGGCCTGACTGGATTCATAATTGGACCAATTAAAGAGTGACCTATCAAAATTTGGTCAAATTGGTTTGATGTGACAGCCCTACCTTCCCCTAAAGCGAACCAAAGGGTTCGGTGGATCGCCTGTCTAACTCTTGTAGGGACTCAATCATATTTCAAGCAAAATCGGAATAAAACTACAAGATCAAGTATAATAACAATCCAAAACTTAAAGCAAAACTTATATACATTTCTATCTCAAAAGGGAGTACAAACTCAAATATATAAAGGTTTTCAATTCTTCATACATCCAACCCGTGTCAAACGCTAGGGCGAGAACCATTACAAAATTTCAAATAACTAGACTAGACTAGTCTATACCGAGCTCTCGTCCTTACTCGCCTTTCCCTGTTAAGGAAAATAAAACTAACAGAATGAGTCAAAAACTCAGTGAGATTCCAAATACATAATCAAACAATAAGTCCAATGCATTAACCATAGATAACCAATAATTCAAGAAACATTTACAATATAAAGCGATAATAACACATTCATTAAAAAGATACGTGCTCACAAGGAACCATTCATTCTCTTTCATTGCCTTATTCCTCCAATCATTTAAAAATACATTTTTGTAAGTAAAACCCTTCATTTACATTGCCACTCGTTCATTCATTTCATTTCACCCCCTTTCGAACGTTGGCCGGATTCCACCCGACAACAAGATAATACTCGAGTATACCAAACATTCGCCCAAGGTCCCCAAATCGCCCGACCGAGTCCGCTTCTGCCTCAAGTCGATCGGTAACGAAGGGCAGGGCCCAGTTCAGCCAACAGGCTTACATTCATGCACATGTAATCATTCAATCATTGTAAATTTCACATTCATTTATGTCGAGTGCGATAAATCACACACTTGCCTAGAAAACTCGTTTTAGCAATCATAGAACGCATTTAACATGTTGTCAATCATTCATAACAAGCCATATAATCAAGAAAATATAACAACCAAAAAACACTCACCTATTTATGCAAAATAACGTCCAAAATATCCCTCTAGATAATATCCTCAGTCACCGATGAAACCTAAGATTAAGCGAGAGAAAATATTACAGTTCATCTAGTAAAAATTAGGTGAAATCGAAGAAAATCCAAATAATTATGAGTAGAACGTATAAAGATGACTTTGAAAGTGAAAAGAGGGCATTTGGATCGAAGGACGGGATAACTAAGGGTTTCACAAATCAAAAACTAAACTAAACTAAAAAGGGTTGTAGAAAATTTCAACGGAAAACACTTGGACCAAAGACAAATCAGAATCCGACTAGATAGGCTAAAGAAATATTTTCTAAATCGTTTATGTGGCTCAAAATCAACATATATTTAAGTAAGTATTATACAACAAATGTCTTGATAAAAATCATGTGAAAAGGAAAACAAAATACCTTAATTTCACATTTAAAACCTCACTCGAAAGTAGTTTTCTCGCGACCGAGAAAACCCTAACTCATACCTCTTTATTTTGGTAAGGAGTAAGTAAACATTTGGAGTTTCAAACTGAAGAAGTATCATGTTTTAAAATGGTAAAACGGTCATGATATTGACCAAGCGAAAATATACAAGTTCAAATAGAAATATAGCTCCTCAAACACCCTTTGAGAGAACCAATGTAGTTCTCAATGAAGTACGTCCAACTTGACACAAAAATCACATTTCCAAATCCACTCTAACTCACTCAAATTACAAGAAAATAAACGGACAGTATTTCCCCCTAAATTCTTCATTTTCACCCTACAATCAAATACCAATTCTCATAGCAATTAACCACAATCGCACATACGGTTCATAAACAATAAAACACATCCAATTAGGGCCACAATATCCTTCAATCAAAGCCAATTAGGGACTTTACAACCAATCAAAGTATAGCCCTAAATTCGAAACCCTAGAACTGAAATTTTCACCCACAAGCGGAAATTTTCCGTAACCATCACAACTACTATACACAAGTTTCATTTTACACCATATCAATCCATCATTCCAAGGCCAACCCATGATTATCATATAAAATCAGAAAAATTCTTAATAAATCAGAAATTGGACCAACTCTACTTACAATCATGAAATCCTCCACAAAATAGCATATCTTACCTCTACCAACCACCAATTAACCATTATTAGAACAAAAAAGAAATTTCTTAACACTCATCTTATGAGCTCAAGAAAGGTAGTAACTTAAAGCCTTCCTTTCAAAAATCACTCCATCAAAAGCTTTAACCCTCCACAGTGAGCACTTGTATGGAGTAGATCGAAAAACTAACAGTGAAATCTCAAGATTTTTGGCAAAGATTGAAGCTAAAAAAAAAATGGAGAACTTCCTCTCTTTTCTCTCTAAGACAACCGGCCAAGAAATGGAAGATATTTTAGCCAAAAGCTAGATAAGAAGGAAGGAAACAGCCGGTCAAAATTAATGGCCGCCAGTGACACGTCACAATCCGGGGGGAATCTGATCGGATTTCCGGCCGGATTGCTGGCCGGATACATGCCACGTCACATTCCGGCCGGAATCTGGCCGGATACAGGCCAGTGGTGAATTCAAATTTTTCCAGAACTCCCAACTAATCCGGCCAAGATTTGGCCGAATTTTCGGCCGAATTCTCACTGTTCACCTTCACCAACAATTTTCTTTCTAACCTCAAACGTTGCTCTCATCCACTCTTCCAACAAAGACATATATACATATATCTCACACAATTTCAATTGATACATACTATCACACGTTCACATATATGCAATGAAAATCCTCCTTAGAAATGGATAGCAAATTTTTTCATCTTTAAAAGGAAAGTGAGAATAAACAAAATGCTGAGAAAATGTGAAAATTTTAGGGTTCTCACACTCTTTCCCTCTTAAGAAATTTCGTCCTCAAAATTTTACCTTCAGTTGTTTCAGACGAGTCCGGAACTTGTTGGTTGTCTAAGGCATAAAACTTTGGCGGTACATTTATTCGATCCCCTCTTTCTTTCACTGGTTTTGATTTGGTTGCATCCAGTGGTTGAGTACTACTCTCTCGTGACTGTCTCCTCGGGCATTTACTAACTTGATGGTCACCACTTCCACAGATCAAACACTTCCGCCCTTTTCTCCAACAATCGTTTTCGGTGTGATTTGACTTTCCACAATATTCACAGACCAAGTGAGAAGCCCCTTTTGGCTTTCTTGAGCAATCTCCCTATGTTTGATTTGACTTTCTTTTGTAAACCTTTCATCTAACGCCCCTAAGGTCCATGGTGGGCGGGGTAAAGAGTTCACTTTTTGCACTTTAGAAGGTGCTATCGTTTCACTAAATTCTTCTAATACACTACCAGATGCACCCCTTTTCCGGATTTGGGAGGCTTTTACCTGTGCCTTTGCCTCCTTGATTATTTGAGTTTTCTCAAGAGCCTCCGTAAAAGTATTGACTTGCACCGCCGCTAATGCTTCCTGAATTTTCAAATTCAATCCCTGTATGAACCGTCTTACTCTTCGCCGTTCTGTGCCCACCAATTCAGAAGCAAACTTGGATAATTTCGTAAATTTTATTTCATATTCGGCCACACTTTGAGTTCCCTAGCGTAACCCAATAAACTCCTCCTCTCTCCTTTTTTGGACTAAAGGTGGGAGATACCTCTCGTTAAATTCTCTTATGAAATTCGTCCATGTCCATGCAGTATCTTCTCTTTCCCACTTTGCTTTAATAACATTCCACCTCGCTCGGACCGGTCTTTCAAATTGGAACACCGCAAAATTTACTTGTCTTTACTCAGTGTAGTTCAAAACTGTGAAAATATTAATCATGGCCTCTAGCCACTGTTCAGCCATGTCCGGATCAGCCTCTCCAACGAATTTCAGAGGTACAAATTTTTGAAACCTCTCAAGACCCCTATTCTCGTCTATCTCAAGATTCTGGGATTGATTCACTGGCATTTGGTCTTGTTGATCTACCAGTCATGCCAAGATATTTGCCATTTGTTGTATTGTTGTTGCCATTTGGTCTCCGATTTCGACCCTTGGGTCATGTTCTTACTCAGTTGATATTTTCCTTTCTTCTCTTGGTTCTTGGGCCCGCTTAGTTCCACGGTCACGACCACGTCCACGACTACGTATCCCCTCCATATATATATATATATATTTTCCTCTCTCTTTTCTTTTCTTTCCCAAAAGGTAATTTTAATAAATAAACACAGTAGATTGACTAAAATAACAAGATCTAACACATCAAATGCACAAAGAGACATATACACAACATAACACACCATATACACAAAGAGACATATCACGCTAGACAGATAATCAAAAGCAGTCAATGATACACATGTAGGTATTAACATACCACAAACAAAAGTCATACAGTAACAATACAAGGGCAAATCAAAAGAAAGACGATGTGTCATTCCGGTCTCAATTAAATAACCCCGTCCGGTCTTTCACGTCATTTTCTATCCAAACTAGACGTCCATTGACCTCTTGTACTCATTCTAACCCAACAAAGCCTGTTCATGTTCCCAAATACAAGTCTCAAGTACTTAGTATCGCCTCAACTCTGGAGTACTCAGACACGAGAATCCGAAATAAGATAATTCACATCTCGAGTTTGCCAGTCCCAAGAGTAAACTATCTACAATCGAAATTCCTACCTGACGTACCTATCTATGGTCCTCGGATACCATAAGAAAGATTTAAGACGTATATGATTCATAACTTATACTCGAACGAGCACTTAGTCCTTCATACTTATTCACCACTTGGTCCAAGCTCACTCTGCGTAGAGACCACGCGAAACAGGCTTTGATACCAACTGTGACAGCCCTACCTTCCCCTAAAGCGAACCAAAGGGTTCGGTGGACTGCCTGCCTAACTCTTGTAGGGACTCAATCATATTTCAAGCAAAATCGGAATAAAACTACAAGATCAAGTATAATAACAATCCAAAATTTAAAGCAAAACTTATATACATTTCTATCTCAAAAGGGAGTACAAACTCAAATATATAAAGGTTTTCAATTCTTCATACATCCAACCCGTGTCAAACGCTAGGACGAGAACCATTACAAAATTTCAAAGAACTAGACTAGACTAGTCTATACCGAACTCTCGTCCTTGCTCGTCTTTCCCTGTTAAGGAAAATAAAACTAACAGAATGAGTTAAAAACTCAGTGAGATTCCAAATACATAATCAAACAATAAGTCCAATGCATTAACCATAGATAGCCAATAATTCAAGAAACATTTACAATATAAAGCGATAATAACACATTCATTAAAAAGATACGTGCTCACAAGAAACCATTCATTCATTCATTCTCCTTTCATTGCCTTATTCCTCCAATCATTTAAAAATACATTTTTGTAAGTAAAACCCTTCATTTACATGGCCACTCGTTCATTCATTTCATTTCACCCCCTTTCGGACGTTGGCCGGATTCCACCCGACAATAAGATAATACTCGAGTATACCAAACATTCACTCAAGGTCACCAAATCGCCCGACCGAGTCCGCTTCTGCCTCAAGTCGATCGGTAACGAAGGGTAGGGCCCAGTTCAGCCAACAGGCTTACATTCATGCACATGTAATCATTCAATCATTGTAAATTTCACATTCATTTAGGTCGAGTGCGATAAAGCACACACTTGCCTAGAAAACTCGTTTTAGCAATCATAAAACGCATTCAACATGTTGTCAATCATTCATAACAAGCCATATAATCAAGAAAATATAACAACCAAAAAACACTCACCTATTTATGCAAAATAACGTCCAAAATATCCCTCTAGATAATATCCTCAGTCACCGATGAAACCTAAGATTAAGCGAGAGAAAATATTACAGTTCATCTAGTAAAAATTAGGTGAAATCGAAGAAAATCCAAATAATTATGAGTAGAACGTATAAAGATGACTTTGAAAGTGAAAAGAGGGCATTTGGATCGAAGGACGGGATAACTAAGGGTTTCACAAATCAAAAACTAAACCAAACTAAAAAGGGTTGTAGAAAATTCCAACGGAAAACACTTGGACCAAAGACAAATCAGAATCCGACTAGATAGGCTAAAGAAATATTTTCTAAATCGTTTATGTGGCTCAAAATCAACATATATTTAAGTAAGTATTATACAACAAATGTCTTGATAAAAATCATGTAAAAAGGAAGACAAAATACCTTAATTTCACATTTAAAACCTCACTCGAAAGTAGTTTTTTCGCGGCCGAGAAAACCCTAACTCATACCTCTTTATTTTGGTAAGAAGTAAGTAAATATTTGGAGTTTCAAACTGAAGAGGTACCATGTTTTAAAATGGTAAAACGGTTATGATATTCACCAAGAGAAAATATACAAGTTCAAATAGAAATATAGCTCCTCGAACACCTTTCGAGAGAACCAATGTAGTTCTCAATGAAGTACGTCCAACTTTACACAAAAATCACATTTCCAAATCCACTTTAACTCACTCAAATTACAAGAAAATAAACGGACAGCATTTCCCCCTAAATTCTTCATTTTCACCCTACAATCAAATACCAATTCTCATAGCAATTAACCACAATCACACATACGGTTCATAAACAATAAAACACATCCAATTAGGGCCACAATATCCTTCAATCAAAGCCAATTAGGGACTTTATAACCAATCAAAGTATAGCCCTAAATTCGAAACCCTAGGACTGAAATTTTCACCCACAAGCGAAAATTTTCCGGAACCATCACAACTACCATACACAACCTTTATTTTATACCATATCAATCCATCATTCCAAGGCCAACCCATGATTATCATATAAAATCAGAAAAATTTCCAATAAATCAGAAATTGGACCAACTCTACTTACAATCATGAAATTTTCCACAAAATAGCATATCTTACCTCTACCAACCACCAATTAACCATTATTAGAACAAAAAGAAAATTTCTTAACACTCACCTTATGAGCTCAAGAAAGGTAGTAACTTAAAACCTTCCTTTAAAAAAACCACTCCACCAAAAGCTTTAACCCTCCACAGTGAGCACTTGTATGGAGTAGATCGAAAAACTAACGGTGAAATCTCAAGATTTTTGGCAAAGATTAAGGGTAGAAAAAAAATGAAGAACTTCCTTTCTTTTCTGTCTAAGACAACTGGCCAAGAAAGAGTAAGAAATGAAAGATATTTGAGCCAAAAGCTAGATTAGAAGGAAGGAAACAGCCAGTCAAAGTTGATGGCCACCTGTGACACGTCACAATCCGGGCGGAATCTGGCTTGATTTTCGGCCGGATTGCTGGCCGGATACATGCCACCTCACAATCCGGCCAAATTTCTAGCCGGATACAGGCCAGTGGTGAATTCAATTTTTTCCAAAACTCCCAACTAATCCGACCAAGAATCTGGTCAGGATCTGGCCGGATTCTCACTATTCACCTTCACTAACAATTTTCTTTCCAAGCTCAAACATTGCTCTCATCCACTCTTCCAACAAAGACATATATACATATATCTCACACAATTCCACTTGATACACACTATCACACGTTCACATATATGCAATGAAAGCCCTCCTTAGAAATGGATAGCAAATTTTTTTCATTTTTAAAAAGAAAGTGAGAATAAACAAAATGCCGTGAACATATGAAAATTTTAGGGTTCTCACATTTGACCCATTGGTTCAACCAAAAACGTTGATGGATTGATGAACTGGCTACATGGCCTGACTGGATTCCTAATTGGACCAATTAAGTAGTTACCCAGTCAAAATCTGGTCAAACTCATTTGATCCGTTGAGGAACTGCTCGGCCTGATGGCCCAACTAGATTCATAATTGGACCAGTTAAAGAGTGACCTGGTCAAAATTTGGTCAAATTTGTTTGACCCATCGATTCAACCAAAAACGCAAATGGTTTTTTAGAGACTCGTGGACCATTATTTTAAAGGCCAAAATTAATGGATCTATTAAGATTTGAACCTTGGACCTCCTTGTAAATGTAAAGATAACTTTACCACTAAACTTTACTTGTTGATGAAATGCATTTTTTACTATATTTTGTTTAATTGCTTATTGTACAATTAATCACTTCGGCTTTCAAAACTAAGACATTATCACTATATAATTATAGTTGTATATTCAAAAGAAGTACATCACAATTAGGCAAAAAGATATGGATAAAAAATTAATACTATTACTTATTTTATTGCTAAATAAATTAATTTTCTTTTTCCTCTTTTATTTTTTACTACATGATATATATATTGTAAAATTAAATTGAGTCCTCTATTAATGTTTATATATTCTAAATAAATCTTTTTAAATACAATAATTAATGTGTAGAAGTAATATATCAATAAATTTTACATATACTAAGATAAATAACATATTTTTCATATTTATAAACATTATTTTAGTAATCCATTGGTTCAATCACCTATTCACTGGTTGAACTGGTAACCTAGCCAGTCAACCCCCTTATCGAGTTGGATTTAATAATTATGCTTTGTAAGGAGATTTTTTATAGGACTTAATAGGCCTTAGATATGTTTTGGATCTAAGTTGTATTTGTTCTAAGCCAGCACCTTGTTAATCTTAATTGGAGCCCAATAAAATAACTATTCATGGGTATAGGTATTACATTGGGATGGAGCCTCAGTTTCAAGTCTTGATCCATAATATTTTTTTATCCAAACAAAGCCTATAGGACATTTGAGATACATTTTATCACAAAATACAGAGGCATAAGAACATAAGAACAAGAAAGTAGCATATCAAACTGTAAAAGATATCATACTAGATCTGATCCATTTTAAAGTGCCACTTCGAACACTTAAATTGTAAAATTTTCTTTGGTCATTTTCACCTACTAAATAGAGGAAGAAAGCATGCAAGTAAATGAATAGAAACAAAACGAATACATTATGAACAATCACTTAACTTTGAAAAAGAAAAGTTTACTTTCATTTACTTTTTTGATCCCATGAAAATAAATACACCAATCTTCTCCATACATCAAAATATAACCTATGTTTAGAGATAATGAAACCCAATAGGAATCAATAACTCTAACCTAGTACTAAATGGTTCTTTAGATACTAATGTGCTTACAAAATGGCTAAGATATCACAAGCCCACCTGTACAAGATCCTTTTTATTTTTCATCATGCTTAGTAGTCAAATTCTTTTGAATTTGGTCCATTATTTTGGTGAAACTTATCCAAATTATGTATCAATTCATACTTGTGGGGTTTTCTAGTCTCAACTTCCTTAAGGAGTCAAAATCAATCCATCCAAAAGTATTCATCGAAATCAGTCTATCAAAAAATAGATGGTTGAAATTCATTGGTAGTTAAAAGCACCACCACATGCTTTATTTACTTTTCCAGTTTTATTGATAATAGCTTATGTGAACAGGGAACTCCAAGTTTGAGACCTAACTGCGTACCCTAATCAAGCTATCCAAAAAGCCATTTTTCGATTATCAATTTAGGTGGTTATCATAGTTTTCTTTAATAATTGTATTATTATTATTATTATTATAACCTAGTTGTAATTGTGTCAACGAGAGAACGTGAGAAGAAAGGCTCAAGAAAAAGAAGTTTGTAAGTGTGTCAACTCAATAATTGATCCCAAATTGCAACTGTCACGGGTTGGCTCTTACTATTACTCTAAGTCTGCGCTGCACTAACAAACTTGTAGACTTCAGTTAGGAGATATGCTAGTTCAACTTTGTTTCAAAGATATATAGTAGCATAAAATCAAATGAACACCTAAAAGACTTAGAGGCTAAATAAGGAAAGTTTTAGAGAACTTGGAAACTTTTATTGCAAATGAATCCAAGATTGCTATAAAATGACGGGGGTTTGGCCTATTTATAAGCATTCGAACAAGTTGTTAGAGGATTTTAGAATATTCTATACTCTTGTTCTACATAACTAAATCTCTAGAAGGTTCTATACTAATTTAGTCTCTAATGCCTTTTATGTTTAAGTTCTAAACCTCTCTATAACCTTCAAGATTTGTCTGGAATGATTCAGAGAGTTCTTGAACCTTTATATACTTCTACTAAAACCTTTATGCATTCTACCAAAACCTTTATGGCCTTTCTTCCATAGTTCTGTAGATATACCAGAAAGCCTCTCGAACCTAACTTTTTCTAGCAAAGCTTAAAGGGTAGCGCATGTCTATGCTTTATTGGGGTAGGATAAATGCAGACCATGTTATTCTCTCCCATTTAAGTTAGGTATCGTCCTTGATGCCTTCATTGCCCTGTAGTCTCTCGGTTGCTTCCTTTTCACTTGTTGACACCTGCTACAAGCACAAACGCAGGCATCCATATCTTTTCTTAATCTTAACCAATAAAAATGCCTTTTCACTAAGTATGATGTGTGATGTGCTCCCGTATGTCTAGCATATTGATCCTTTTGACATACATCAAGAATGTTCTTTCTCAAGTCGTCCCACACTAGCACATAAATGCATGGGCCTTATATATAAATGACTCCATCCTCGAGCCAATATTGTTTTCTCCCCTTTTCGACTTGTCCTTTAAGTGCTTGGGTTTGTGAATCCATTTGAAACCTTACCCTTATGCATTTTAATAGTGGTCTCTTTTGTGTGCTCACCTGTAGAATATTGGTGCTCTAAAATTCCTCAAACTCATTGGCACACTCTACTTCTCATCTTGATAGAGGTCTATTCGATCAATCCTTATGTATTACCTCCTTGAACTCTTGGACTTGTGCTCCCTTAGTTGGTTCGAGCATTAAAGGGTTCTTCTTACAAACTTTTGCTACAAATATTGGCTTGCCCCCTTGAACTCTCATTGAGTTGTTGCGAACTTAAATAATTTTGATAGCACATATTCTTCATGCAATATTTATCACCTTACCTGATGAGCATGATTTCATCCTTTGGCACTATGATTGGGTTCAAGCGGTCTATGAAGTCTATCACAAAAATCATGTTACAATTATCTATTAGTAAAATAAAGAAGGTAATCTTACCCTTTCTATTGGTCCAACTAAATTGTCACGCTCTTGGCTTCTCGTACGAGCGACATCTACATGTTGTTCATGCATTTAAACTGGCCTTTCACTAACTCCCATGTTATCTCGAATGAATGTGTAATGTCCTATCTCACATAGTTGACATTTGTACTTGTGTTTACCAAGGTCATTACTTTGTGTGCTACTATTAATGAAGCTACATATATTCGCCCCCTCTCTAGGTCATCTATCTTGACATATATTACATTGAATTGTATGCATGCAATCCTTCATTGCTCTTCTTCTTGGCACGACTCTTGCACCAAGGCATCAAACTTGCCTTTGAATGGACAATCTCTTACCAAATATGGCTCCTCACACAAGAAGCATCCACTTAATATTTTGTGGGGTTGTCATTCTTCCTATTCCCTCTTGAGTTTGGCTTACTCCCAATAAAACCGTTTGGCCTTGGAAGTGACTTGATGTTGTTTTTCCTATTTAAGCACTGGTTAGATTTTTTTTCCCTACTATTAACTGTGTCCTTACCTAAAACTCGATTAAGGACTCTTTAGCAGCCATAACTTGACTGACATTTTATGGACTCCTCTGTTCCCCTCAATCTTTGTGCAAGGTCTTAAGCCATCCATGAATGTAAAGAAAGTATCATTAGGATCCACATCCAAAATTTTTAGCAACAATTTAGAGAACTTATCTACATACTCTTGGATATGCCCTTCTTTGTATTGGAGGCAATGAAACTTAGTTCGTGCTTCATCCTTCACATTTGAAGGTTGGAATTACTTATTCACCTTAGCCGAAAATATTTTCTATGGGAACCCCTCTATCCATTATCGTACCTACATCTCTATAATACCAATACTCTATTTTTCAAGTACAATGGAATTGCTCACAACCTAACATCATCTCCCAAGAAGCCAAGCGTCTCGAACTATCGCTCTAACCCATAAAGGAAGTTCTTTATGTCGCATGCTTTCCTTTCTCCCCCAAAAACTTTGGGTCGCAGCACCTCAACCATCGGTATGGCCACAACAGCACCCGTTGCCTCTTGTGACTTGAATGTGTCAAGTTCAACCCTAAACTTTTGAAACTCATCTCGAATAAATGATGGTTCCCAACTTGGCACACTAGCACCCTTTGTTAATTATGTCTTGCACACCTCAAACTCCCCATTGAGCTTGAAAATCTCTTCATGAAGAAACTCAATTTGTAACCATATGGAGTTTTCGCCCTTGAGAAATCTGTCCACGGCCAAATTTTGAGCCCCTTACATGTCCGTACATAACTCTTCTCTATCTAGTTGCACCATGCATTAGTCCAATTTCTCTGAATGATCGTGATGATCGGTAGCGGCTAGTTTCACCTTTGCTAACCTTTTCTCAAATGTCATTATTGCCTCTTGAGTAGCTGACTTGTCCCTTCGACTCTTAACACCTTGGGTCACCCCTAATGGTTTCCTTTGGTACGTGCTGACAGGTGCCCAGCCTGTGCAATAATAATAAAAATCTAACTACCACCAAAATTAGTCAATAATTAAGTCCAGGTACTGGAGCGGGAACTCTAGATATGCAATGGGTTACTTGATTCACCCTGGTTCCGAATAGTGTGCTTAGTCCGATATACCAGAATTGACTAATTGACAGAATTACTAACTAGTAGACAGTGGCAAGCAGGGTCGTCTCCTCAGGAACTAGGGAAAAGTTCATTTCTTTTTAAGGCAAGACAAATAGAGGGTTTGAGAATTGATTACTAATGAACTGCCAACTAAATGAATTAACTGCAAAAAATAATTAATTGAGAGAAATAATTGGAAACACTCCAGCCAAGGATACAATTCAGAAATGGTTCATGCAACTGATCATCAATTCAAATATAATTCCAATATTTAATAATAGATTGGTTGTAACTATCATACACGTGATAAAAAACCAGTTTTTCCTTACTTTTTCGATAGTCAAGGTATGACCGTTAACTATTTCTTTAACCAAGAAATAACTCTAGGTACGACTGTAAAATTTAATTTCTAGATTGTATTAAGAATTAGAAAAACCAAAATACGACGAGGGTTTGTTTAAATTAGATCGTATGTTTTTCTGACATAAACCCAATTATGCCAGTTGCTACCGGGATGGAAGTAATCGAACAATTACGGATTCAATTACCCCCAATTAGCAAATAGCCTACGTGAATAATTAAATATTATGTACCTATTCAATCATACATGACCGTTATAATAACAATTAAAAGCAGAAAACATACAAATACCAATAAATGAAGGAAATAGTTAAAATAATTTAGATTTCACAGTTATTGTTGAACCAAATTCTCAGTTGTCACTTTGACTAGAAATAGGAAGTTAGTTCTTCATTAATGGAGAACAAGCCATGGGAAGCGATTGAGGAAAAACTGTCACTTCTTGCCTCCCCAAGTTCTGTCAACAGAGGAAGAAAGAACAAGAAAAATCGTTGCTTTCTATTGTCTCTAACAAAAGCATACCAGAGAGTTTGATGCTTTTTTCCAATTTGGTCAAAACAAGGGAAAAAGGAAAGAGAACAAGTCAACAATTGTAACTTGTTTTATTTGTTTCCTCCCAATTCTGTCAAGAAGCAAAAAGTCAAAGACAAGCCGTCATACCATCATTTTCTACATTTTTAGCCTCCCAAAAGAGACGGTTCCTCGAATCTCTCCCGTTTCCTACTTTTTCTCCTAACTCCTTGGTATCCGAATACCAATTATATCCTAAATAGCAATCCTATTACAATTCAACGTCTTCAGCTCTTGTTTTCCTTTGGAGTGACCACATTGCTTTCCCAGTTTGTAGCCAGCTACTTCACTCAATTTTTGAAACTTTCCACGTGAGAATAATCCTGCGAATCCGACTTTGAGGGTTGGAGTTAGGCGTGGGCACGCCTAACTGTCAGCAATGTTTTAAAACCCGGACCGTCAATTGAACTGGTGAAATGAAAAGGTCGAGATTCAATCGGTCGGATCGATTCGACCCCGATTCAATTAATTTAAAAAAAAATAATTTATATAAATATATATATGCACAAAATAAGACATGCAATGGACTAATTTAAAACTTTATATAATGAAAAGTTTACTATTTTTGAATAACTTTGATTTTCAAAAATAAATTTTTTAAATTATAAGTTGAAACAAATAAATTTTATCTCAATTAAAATTAATATGTCTACCAAAAAATCCTAACTCCAACCCAAAAATATCACAATATTTTGAAATTTTACAAAATTCATGTCTCTGAGAATTTAGACATTGTGAACTTAAATTTTAATTTACGTTTTTGAGATTTAGAGATTGCAATTTATAAAGGAAGTTTGGAGTTTGAAAAAAGTCAAAAGAATCGAAAATAGAAATGCAAACTTGATAAAAAATAAAAAATGAGATAAAAGTGAGTGGTTGTGGCATTAAATAATTTGGGTTAAAGAAAAATAATTCTTTTTTTACTTTTTTCAATTTAATGGACAAAAATAAAATTAAAAAATGGAAGAAAATACCAATACATTAAAACTAAAGAGATTTGATTAAAAAGGGAGTGACAAAAGAAAAGATGAGAGAGAGATAGAGAGAGAGTGTGTGTGTTGAAAATTAAAAAGAAAGAGTTATGAGAGAATGAGATTTTGTAAAAAAAAATGAAAAAAAGAAATATGAGTGTTTGTTTTATATAAATAAGTTATCAAAAAAAACTAATAAGATATGATGATGCAATGGTTACTACATTGGTCTTCTATTACAAAGGTCTTGAGTTTGAATCTTGACAGCTGCATTTTGCAAAACTTTAAAATAAAAAAAAGGAAACTTGAAAATCAGAAACCACCGCTTCAATCCCATTCAACAATTTTTCACGGGTTGACCGGTTTTCTGACAAAGTCAACTCTAGCATAGAATCGGACCGGTGCCATATCCGGTTCGCAGTTCAACCAGTTGAACCGGCCGGTCCGGTCCAGTTTTCAAAACACTGACTATCAGGAAGTCTTCTGGAATGCTGATTTTCAGCACTTTTTCAAACCACTTCCTGCAATTAATATTAAACACCAAACCTGAGTAGAATCCCCCAAATAGTGCAATATTTAGTCAAAATAATTATGCAATATTAGCAAAATATCTCACTAAAATGTACCCGTGCTGTCCTTCAACTTCTCTTAGATTCAAGGCATATGATACAATAACCATTTCTTGACCCAGCAACAGCTTATCCTTGATATTAGGATATTCATCGATCGTTAATCAATAATTTAGTAAAGAAAATTTTTTAAATTGGGGTATTTTTTTTTCAAGACTAATATCCGATTACCATCCAAACTTTAGTTTGGTAAATTAAATATTCATAATTGAATTTTGACTAGAACTAGTAATTTAATAATATCCGAAATGCAAAATTTCTTTGTAGTAAAGCAAAAAAAATTAATTTTTTCTAGAAAATTATTACACCAAAACTAGATCCCATATGCTTTCCCTACCAAATTCAATAAATTTAGCTTAAAAAAGCATGATATACTAAAAAAAAGAAAGAAAAATAGCATTAGTACTATAAATCATCTGTCATTATTATTACTCACTAACTTCCATTATAAGTGAACTAATCAATAATCAGAGCAACAATATGTAAAATACTAAAGAGTTGAAGTACTACAATACTAGTCAATAGTAGTCTCTTGTTATTACGAATTAGTAGATATTGTATAAGGATTTAATACTGTATAATAATAATATGCAAATTATGTAACAGTAAAATACATATAATATTATATTATGAGAATTTCAATAATTAGGCCTATAATCTAGAATTTAAGAATTTAATTTTAATATCTATTTTCGAAATATATTACCAAATATTGTACATTGGATATTCCTTGGTTTTATCGATTTCTATTGGACTGAAATCTAAAATCCAATTTAAATTTGATCAGTTGATTTTTCTATTTTGTTCAAAATTTGAACACTCATAACTCTGATACTATTTGTCTCATGTAGTACTACCAAATTCGAAAACTTAAGTTAGGAGATATATTAGCTCAACATTTTCCTAAAGCAATGCAAAAACATAAAATTGAACGAATACCTACAAGGTTTAGAGGTTAAATAAAGAAAGTTTTAAAGAACTTAGAAGCTTGTATTGCAAATGAATCTAATTGTTACAAATGGAGGGGGCTTCGCCTGTTTGTAAGCATCCCAACAAGTATCTAGAGGATTTCAAAATATTTATACATTTGCTCTATACAATTGAACCTCTAGAAGGTTTTACACTATTCTAGTTCCTAATGCCTCTTATGTTCAAGGTCTAAGCCTCTATACAACCTTTAAAATTGGTCTAGAGGAATCCAAAAAATTCTTGAACCTCTATATACTCTTACTAAAACCTCTATGTGTTCTACCAAAACCTTTATAGCCTTTCTTTCCTAGTTCCCTAGAAACACCAAAAAGCCTATAGGACCTAATTTTTTCTAGCAAGCCTCAGAGGGTAGTACATGTTTAGTACTTCAATAGGGTAGGACTAAGGATGTAATCAAACTGAGCTACTCGAGAGCAGCTCGCGAGTAGCTCGGTGAAAAGCTTGACTTGCACTCGGTCGAGCTTGCTCTCGAGTAGCTCGGTGAAAAGCTTGACTCGCACTCGGTCAAAAGCTCGAGTAGCTCGTTAATATATCAAGCCGAGTTCGAGTATTAATTTGTCAAGCTCGATGGCTCGTTGAGCCTTAACGAGCACAAATTAATTAATTAAAATGATATATTTAGTTATTACAATTTTACTCTTTTAGGCTTGGAATTGTCTAAATTACCAAAATGTTGGCTATAACTTTAAAATATTTAAAGGTCATATAGTCATTTCACAAGGAAAAAAATAATTTAAAAGGTAAAAAACAAAATTGGCTTTTCCTAATTCCTTTTTCCTCCTCAATCGATCCCTAATTTCTTCCTAGACTACTACTGAGATACTCTCTCCTAACTCCTCCTTCTTGTCTGAACTTCTGGGAGTCCAGGTCTTCAACAAGATTGGAAGCTCGATTTTTGCTTGCTGCCACTCATCTGTACGATTGCATCTTACTACACAGTCTATACCAGTACAATTTTACCACACAGCATTGTTGTTGTTATATTTGCTGAGAGGGTTGCTTCATTTCTTTTGATCTACCATGGCCCATCAGCCATTGCTACATTTTCTCTCCATAGCTTTTTTCGTCAATTGGAAACAGGTATTGAGCTAATTATTTGCTATCATTTGCATCCCTTCAAACATTTTCTAAATTTCTTCAAACCGTAAGTTCTGAAATTGGGGCTTTTATTTCATTATTTGTAGAGGTTGGGGGTTTGAATCGTTTGATAGCTTAAGGGGAAGATGAAAAAAGAACATAGGCCAGATGACACTTCGAAAACTGGTTCGGCATCCATCGCAAGAACAGGACTAAGATGTAAGTCATATTCCTCTATTCCTCTGTAGTTGCATAGTAATTTATTTTGAATGTGGTGTTATTGACTGTCACGACTGAGCTTTAGCACATATTTATGCTACGGAGGCTACATCATTATGCAAATTAAACCAACAAATGATGGGTCATTCATTGACCTTGAAGGCAAGAATTGCATTTTTTATTTACTCCAAATAAAATTGCATCTGTTTTGAAGGTGGGGTAGAATCTTTTATAAAGAGTATCACAGATCAGGACGATAGGCCAAATGGAAAAGCTATTAGGATGGTGATTAATAATTTAATTTAAAGATCTGTCTCATTTCTGCCCCTCTTTATTTCATCTTTGACAAAAATTCCATAACCATTATGCACTTTTGACGAAGGTAAAGTGGGGTTCTTAGCCATACTTTTGTTTGTGGTCCTCCTGGTCTCTAAATTTTGTGGGCCAATTCAATTGTTGGATTTAGAACTTATAAAGTCAATCATCGACCTTGTAAATTTTCAATGGAGAAAATCCTATCAGTCGAATTTTGTGCATTCAATCTTGAGATTAATGAAGAAATGCGTGAAGATTGACTAACTGGGATTATAGCCTAAGATATCAATATAACATTGCTGGAATTTGATGATGTTAAACCTTTTCAGATCAATAAAGTTTCATACTTTTGAGTTTCATTTAATAGACAACTTTTAATATATGTACCTCAAGTGCATACTGTTATATAACTGCAATTTGAAAACAACGAAACTAATTGATACTAGGAATTTTATCATGAGTTGAAGTTAGCCACTTAATACTATTTGATAGCAGATATCTAAAGTCCAATAAATCATAATTACCCTTGAGTACCAATGTATTTCTCTCTTTACTAGTGAAAAGTTCTACAAGAGTTTTCTAAAAATTATTGTGTTCTTTCCTGCTACCACAACCACCTTTGTCTACAGTTATTGTTCTCATCATAGTGTAGGTAATAGTTGATCCTGAAGTACTTCTATCTGCTAAAATAACATCCGCTAACTAAGTTTTCTTTACTTATATATTCTGGTTTAGAGACATTGAAGTTTTTTGATGTTCTCTGCCATAATGGCACCGTTTAGCTTCTGATACTTATTTTTGCAATCTGAAATTCTCAATCATGGTTGAGAACATTATTCCCTTTTCTTTATCCTTTAGGCTCACTTGTAATAGAATCTCAAGATTATTTTGTGATCCCATCACTTTCACAATTCTTTTTCTATAATAGCCTTGTCTATCAATCCACCTAAGGTATCTTCATTGCCACGACCATATACGTCAACTGGTGATTCTACCACTCCATTATAATTAGATGACCTTGTTTTTGTGAGGAATGAAGAGACGAATCAGATGATAAATCAAGATGTTCAGGAATCAGATCAAGGTGCTCATGTGAAATCATCTACTCCAGTTCAAGAAGCTGTGGAAGTGACAAATAATCAACAAACAAAGCTGAAACTGCAAGGGGAGAAGAATTTCGAATTCCAAAAAGAAGCAAGACATCCAAGGCTTGGGATGACTACAAGGAATTCAATGAAAATGGAATTTACTGTGCAATTTGCCTTCATTGTAACAAGAAAATATCACGAGATAAAAGTAAACAAACATGTTTGTGAAGGCATTGGAACTCATGTTTGGCTAGAAAAACAAAGATGAGACAAGCTGCCTAACAAACAAAAATCAATTTCCAGTCATTTGATTCAACTTTTCCAAATGTTCTAGCCTTGCATTCGTGTAAATTTGACATGGAAAAAATGCGGGAGATAGCTACTCATTGGATTTTAATACATGAGCATCCGTTTCCCATATTAGAGGAAGAAGGGTTCAATATGATGATGAAACGTGGGATTCCCGAATAGACAAAAATCTCACGAGTGATAGGAAAAAATGATTGCACAGCAGTTTATGAGGTGGAGAAGAAGAAAATCACGAACCTTTTGAGACAAGTCAGCAAATTAAGCCTCACAACTGATTTGTGGAAGGCAAAAAATCAGAAAATAGAGTACATGATTATCACTGGCCACTGGATTGATGCAAGTTAGAAGTTGCAAAAGAGGGTACTTAATTTCATTCACATTCCACCACCACGAAGAGGGGTTGAAATTTCTATAGCAATTTTTGATTGTGTTAAGGAGTGGGGTGTTGACAACAAGATATATTCGATTTCAGTTATTATGTATCAAATAATGATGTAGCTGTGCGACTTTTGAAGAATGACTTAGTAAGATCGAGAAAGTTAGTATGTGGAGGAAAATTGTTTCATGTATGTTGTTGTACTCACATCTTGAACCTCATGGTTCAAGATGGCCTCTGTGAGATTGAAGACATCATAGAAAATATTAGAGATAGTGTGAAATTTGTGGGCAGGTCTGATGTTCAGACTCTCGTATTTGCTGAAATTGCACAGCAACTACAAATATCTGTAAAATCTCTAATCCATGATTATAGGACTAGGTGGAACTCAACATATGAGATGCTCAATTGTGCTATCAAGTTCAAGGAAGTTTTTCCACCCTACCAAGATAGAGAGCCACGCTATGATTGTTGTCCATCTGATGAGAAAGGGGAGAAAGTTGAAAAAGTCTATGGTATATTGGAGACTTTCTGGACTATCATTCATATAATCTCCGACAGTGAATATCCGACAAGCAATTTATTTCTTTGGGAGATTGTTAAGGTGAAGAGACTTCTAGATTCAAAAGTGAATGATGATGATGACTTCATACGAGCAATGATGCGAAGAATGAAAAATAAATTTGACAAATATTGAGGTTAATGCAACCTATTGATGGCAGTTGCTGCAATTTCGGATCCAAGGCAGAAAATGCGCGTTTTTGAGTTTGCCTTCCCAAAAATATATTCAGCTCTTGAGTGTCAAGAAAATATCACCAAAGTCCAAAAAGCTCTATTTGAAATGTATGAAAATATGTCTCAGCGGCTGCTAGTTCAAGTGGATCTGCAATTGAGTCCCAGCCTGGTGCATCTCAAGGGAATCAAACTCTTGATTGGGATGATGACTTTGATGAATATTGTGAAAAAGTAACCTCGTCAAACAATCGCAGCCGGCTCAAAATCATTTGATTGCTTAGAGTAGTGGAAAGTCAACAGTATCTCATACCCGATATTGTCTCAAATAACCTGTGATACCTTGGCCATTCCTATAACTATAGTAGCATCCGAGGCAACCTTTAGTGCTGGCACGAGAGTCATTAATCCCTATCGAGCTGCGCTGGCTCCGGAAACAGTTCAAGTCCTTATGTGTGGTGGCGATTGGTGTAGATGTTTTCATGGGATCAAGAAGAAATCAAAAGTGAGTTTTATATGCTTAAATTTCACTATTCATTACTATGATATTGATTTTCTATTTTTTTGATCTTTTAAGTTATGTCTATTCTTTTTTGGTATATGCAGCAGCCAAAGAGTACCAAAATAATTGAGCTGTCGCAAGTTTGATATCCAGCTTTGGGTGTAGTTAGGTGATTCAGGTCTATCATTTCTAAATTTCTACTTGTTTATTCATTCAATTTTGTTTTAATGTGTGCCTTTAGTTGAAAAAATATTTAAATGTCTTGGTGATAGGAGTTGATCATGGTTAGATGGCTGGATTGGATGGCTGCTTTACGGGTGCATTTCTTGCTGCTGCCTTTGTTTTTGCTCATTTGCTGCTTTATCTATGTAGTTGTTTTAGTGTTAGCTTGGTGCTAAGATATTGTCTTGTGTAGACTTGCAAGTTGTAGGTTGCTATAGTAGTAAATTACTCTTGTTTTAGGCAGTTTGTTGCCACTTCCGTTCTTGAAATTGTTTTGATGGTGGCTTGCTGCTAAGATATTGTCTTGTGTAAAATTTGCAAGTTGTAGGCAATTGTAGTAGTAAATTACTCTTGTTTTTTGCAATTATTTTGATGCTAGCTATTTGGCTGTTAAATGTTAATGTAATCATCAGTGATCATTGATCAAACATGCTCAATTTATAACTTCAACTTTCTAGTTTCTACAACTGTTTTCCTAATTTCTTTTTTGCATAATAGGATATGGACCTTTCTTGTGATGAATTGCAAATGTTCCAAGTTCCAACTTATTTCAATTACTAATAGCTTGTTCTAAATCAACAAATTGGGCTTGCATCAATCTACTTTGCATGAAGAGTTATATTCTGCAATTCTGGAAGTGGACAAGGACTTCTAGTTCAAGTCAAGTACTCGAGCTCGAGTCAGACTCACAACAAATCGAGTCGATCTCGAGTTTCGAACAATTTTTGAGTTTCGAGTGTGAACCCCATTTCTACGACTCACTCGAGCTCGAGCTCGAGTTCGAGCAATATATCTCTACTGTCGAATCGAGCTCGAGTATAGCAATACTCGCACTCGACTCGACTCGATTACATCCCTAGGTAGGACACATGTGGATCGTGTTACAAGGATATATTGGCACTTGGTCTTGAGTTAGATCTACATCCGACAACAACGTGACTCTTTAGTAGTTTTATGTTCTCTAATTAGTTTCTCTATTTTATTATTTCTATTTTCTTTTATGTTTATACTAACTATTTGCATATAAATAGGTCTTAGTTAGGGTTACTCTAATACATTCTTATTAGGCATTGACAAATTTTAACAATATTTATTGTTATTTTAGTTTAGATATCTTAAGTGCACTCAAGGTGTACCTTGATTTTTTTGAATTATTTTATCGAAAGTTGATCTAGTGTTGCTTTTTTATAATCATTTTCATATTTATCAATCCAAGAGCAGGTTTCTCTTGGTATGATAGCTACTTTTCCTGTGGGTAATTCTTACCCTATTGATAGATTTAAGGATTTTCTTATGAAAATTGAATTGCACGTCGAATCATAAGAACCAAATTGTGTGCAGCCAATGAATTTTTCGAGGTTCGTATGGAACATAGGTATAAAATTTTTAACGAGATTTTGTGATAGTTAGTCTCCAAAGACTATGAGAGATGTGTATGTGATAGATATGTAGTTAGAAGATTTATTCTTGATGAAACTATTGCTTGTGCTATCTTTCTATGCTCTCATAGTTATCAAATCTATGAGTATAGATCCCTGATTTTTTAAAACAAATAGCAAATCCAAGCAAATGCACTACCAATTTATGTTATAAAACTAAACCTTGTAGAAAAAAAGCATGAGCTGAAGAAGGAAGAATTCATCTATGAGACTAATGGTAATAAGGCCAAAATTGATCTGGATTCTTCAAACATTGTTGTCAGACTTAGACCGAACTGGTCGATTGGACCAATCGAATAGATAACCGGCCAAGCAATCAGTTCAAGTTTGACCAAATACTTGAGATATAATAAACTCAGTCTAACCCGGTCAAAATCGGGTTGGACTGGTGAACTCGTAGAACCATAGTTATTAAACCTGACTTGGAACTCAACTCAGAAGAGGGACCGAGTCATCGGGTTAGTGGTTCAACCGGAGATCAACTGGTTGAACTGTCGGGTCCTAAAAATAATCTAATTAAATATTTATATTACTAATAATTAAAATTATATAAAAAAGTAAAAATATAAATTATTTTTGTGAAATTTAGACAACAACTCTACTGAACTTCAATTGTTCAAACTTCAAAGTTGCATTACATCATCTTAAAACATTATAGCACATAATTACATATGCCAAAAGTTCCAAATGGTTTCATCCATTAACAAAAAAACCAGTGTTCCAAATGGTTTAATCCATTTTTCCCCTTGTTACAGGTTGAGATTCTGAATTTGAAGTATTTTGTGTTGCACTTGTAGGCGTTTCTCCAACAGAATCCATCTAAAAAATGCAAATACAAGCAAGTATTCAATGGATAAAAAAGATGCACCAAATGTAGCAAGAAAATTTGGCCCAAGAATTGCATAAGGTAATCATTTAATAAGCTCAACTTTTTCTAAAAAGTAATCATACCAGCAAAAATTAGCATAAGGTAATCATCTAAAAAACATTCATCCACTATTACCAGCAAAAACTACTTGCAAAATTGTCTTCATCTATTTTGCAACACTTGTAAGAGGGAGGTATTAAAACCATTTTTTTGGTTAAATATACCTCTCATATATATAGCTTTCCTTCGGTTTTCTTGTGAAGCATTTCTCATTTTGTTTACATGAATTAAGGCAGCCTAGAACGGGAAACTACAACCATCATTCCAAAATTTACCTAAATTGAAATTTTGGTATAAAGGAATGAAAGATAAAAAAAAAAAATTTAAAGCCTATAAAATTTGATGAATCTAGCATTCAGGTATCATCTTTTAGATTAGTACCCAATACAAAAATTGCAAATCTTGATTTGAGTAAATGAAAGATGGTTATAGCTTGACTAATTCTCAGAATTTAGCTTTCTTATACTAGAAATGCTCGTGTTTCTAAAGAAACCTTATCCACAAGCATGTTTCAACTATTGTTACTAAAAATGTTCCTGACAGACATTTTCACAAACACCTAATTGGTTCAAAAGAATAATCCAGTTGAGTAGAAACATCTAAAGTTATGAACTCAGGAATAATTCAACAACCAACAAAAAAAAAGAATCACATAAATATAAGCTGAAATTAAATAGAGAAAATTATAACTTATGCATAAAAGATGTGAGAACAAAAGCTGCAAAATTAATTCTTGCCAAAGTTGATAAGACTTAAGAGAATGAGAAAGGCAAAAGATTAAGAAAGAATTTTGAAGTCTATGTTTGCAAACTTGAAAATGGTGAAAAAATTAAGCATTAGATGGAGAAGAGAAGTTAGAGCAATTTTATTTGAGTCTCTGCGGCTCTGCGTTCACAAGAGAGGAATTTGCGTCTTGTGTCTGCGGCTCTATCCTAATTTTGCTTGAGATCAATGGTCAAGACAAGATAAATTGCTTAAATTTAAAGAGTCAATTTGACTCATTTGACTTATTTTTTCCTAACTCACCGAGTTTTATTCCTCTGGGTCTTCAGTTTTGCTATTCAACCGTGGGTTTTAACGGTTCCTAGCGGGTTACTTCATTGTCTGGTCAGATTACAAATCCGGCCCGGTCTAATGGCCAAGTCACCGGTTCGATTGCCGGGTCGGGTCGGATTTATAACTATGGGTAGAACCATTTAAACTCTGAGGCCCTGTTTGGCATTTGAGTTTTTTGCCAAATTTGTCTACTACAAGTTTTTAAAAAGTTTTAATTACAGTAATCTCAAAAAATTTTTTAAAGTTTTTAAACTATACACCTCAATATATTCAAAAAGTCACACACTTCAAAAATTTTTAAAAAAACTTCTACAATAAACTACAGTAAAATTTTAGACAAACACCCAAAAAACTCACTTGCCATACGGGGCCTCAGTTTATTTCCCATCCCTTTTTTATAAATTGACTAGTTGACCTAGAAAAATCAGTTCCTAATCCTATTTCATTCCCGTTTTGCTCACTGCCGAACAAAACAACTTCTCCTCTTTCGTTGCTATTTCATAACCCCAAGTCTTCTACCACTGCTGCTCTCTAACATTCAATTGCTTGCTGCCACTTCTCAACAGGGCTACCGCTACTCCTCTGGTGCATTTTCAAACTTCAAGCTCCTTCATACTCCAGTAGCTACTAGTTCCATCAGGTTTCAAGATTAAGTCTTCAAGCTCAAACCTCAAGGCTCAAGCAAATTTTTCCAATTGGTAATTCATATCCTAATCTTGGAAGCACCTTACTGTTCTCCTTTTTTATTGGACATATAAAAGAAAAAGCTCACTATATATTATGCTTGTAACCATTCCTAACTTTCAATGGCCGAATAGTTTTATATTGAAGATTGTTTAAAATTTTCCCACCCACTCCCTCTACTAGTAGTTGTGGACCGATTGAATGGTAAGTGTATGGGTGGGCATGGTTATAGCTTTGAATGTAAATTTCTCCACTTCTGGTCTGGTTGGTTGTGTGTGACTACTAGTAGTTGTGGACCGATTGAATGGTAAGTGTATGGGTGGGCATGGTTATAGCTTTGAATGTAAATTTCTCCACTTCTGGTCTGGTTGGTTGTGTGTGACTGTGTGTGACCGGTGATTGGAACCATAGTAGTAGTAGATGGCTTTCACCTCATTATAAAAGTAGTGAAATTACAGTAGTACACTACCTGAGGAACTGGTACTTTGTGTGTTAAAATAAGAACAATCTTAAGAAAATAAGAGCAAATGATACTGGTTAGTAAAATCACTACTGATGTGAATATAGTTGAAGCATTGGTTGGTAAAATCACCAATAGTTGGAGCATTTGTTGCAGTTGTTTATTTTGGACTGAAAGATTTTTGTTTGATAGAAAAATAAATAGTCAATAGTCAATAAGAAATTTAGAATTTTAGTTACGGTTTTTGATATACTTAGCTGCTGTAGAATCTTTTCATGTTCATCTTTTAAGTTTCTCAAAGTTTTTTGAAAGATTGTGTCCCATAATGTTGAAGTTATTTGATGCGTTTGATGGGCTTACCTTCTATTAATTGTGATGCTTGGTGTGGAATTTCCATGGCTTCTGAATTGGATGCACGTTTGTACCTATAGTGAATTTGCAAATTGGATGTTTTTTTTAACAAAATCAAGCATTGATGTTGATTGGCTATAGAAGCAGTGTAGTAAGCTCAGGTCTTGGAGCACTATATTAGACTTTATATTTGGATGCTCTCGAGTACTTTATCCTTGTTGCCATTTGGTATATCCTTTAGGAGCACTATGTTAAACTTTATATTTGTTGCCGTTTGGTATATTTGGAGCACTATTGTTAGACTTGATAAATTATGAAATTAGAGATAATGATGATGAAAATGACGATAAAGCATGGTTTAGATAGTTCTAAAATATGTCATTTCAAAGTATTATGAATGAACTTGTTACTTTATTTGGATTGATATTTATCAAGGATTGAATATGTACGAAATTTTTATTTTGGAAATTTTGTGAGTTTGGATGAATTTGGTGAATTGGATATGGATTTGGATCATTGGATTCTTTGTAATATTTTGTAAATTTCATTTTGCAGAAAAAAAATTGTATGTATATGACGTATTTATGACGTCATCCGGTTCGACTTCCAATTGAACCCGATCGACCTCATTGATCCCTGACCCCTGAATTCGGCTGAATAGATGCTCGGTTTGAGTCTAAAAGCATAATTTTCAAATATAGAATTAGATTATCCGACGGTGCAATTTGATTATATGAATGGAGTATTGCTAGTGTACCTACTCATAAACCAATATTGTGCAAGAATGTCTTTAGGCTAGATATTTTCTAAGTAGTTTTCCTATTATATTGTGTCTTTTTTCTTATACATTTTTACTAAAATGTATGCCTTAAATAAGCCTTTATTTGAATTTTTCTAATGCATTCTTAACAAACTTTGACATATTTTAACAACATTAAAGTTTAGAAAATGAATTTTTCTTCATGAATTTATCTATGCTATTACTTTCAGTGATGATGATTGGTGGGAAAATCGATTTCTTTGTCAATAGGAATTTGAAATCAATAATGTCAAAGAAAAAGATAATTTTCTCCCTGAAATATATATATATATATATGTCTTTTGAAATGAGTCAAAGCAATAACCAGATAAAGGCTCTTGCAACTATATTTGACTTAACACATCCAATTATATAAGGTTCTATTTGGATGACTTGTTTTAGAAAAACAGTTTGTTTAAAATACTATCTACTATCTACAATCATACTCTAAATGCCCATAAATGTTATAATAACAAAAAAAAGTACATTAAATAAGATACTAATGGCAGAGGTACTGGTAGTTAGTGGCGGAGATTGTCGATGGTGGGTGGTAGGTGATGAGGGATTGGGAAGGTGAGATTTTGAAAAAAGTAAAGATATTTTGAGTGTTTCAGACAAACACTAGCATGTTTTCTATAAACTACTATTGCAAACTACTGTAAAGTTTTAGACAAATATTTAGAAAATACACCATCCAAATCGACCCTAAATCTTTTACAAGATAACCTAAAAAACTTTCTTACTCTCTACCTTTTATTACTTTACACTACTTTCTTTATGTAGAAAAATGTTATAATACCAAAAAAAAGTACATTAAATAAGATACTAATAGCAGAGGTACTGGTAGTCAGTGGCAGAGATTGTGATGGTGGGTGGTAGGTGATGAGGGATTGGGAAGGTGAGATTTTGAAAAAAGTAAAGATATTTTGTGTGTTTTAGACAAACACTAGCATCTTTTCTATAAACAACTATTGCAAAATACACCATCCAAATCGACCCAAAATCTTTTACAAGATAACCTAAAAAACTTTCTTACTCTCAACCTTTTATTACTTTACACTACTTTCTTTATGTAGAAAAAGGTTGTTTAATATTTCTCAAAGTCTTTTTGGATTTTCTCAATTTTAACTATATTAAAATGGATGAAGGATAAATTAGTTTAAAAAGAAGGCTAAAATACATGGAGCCCCTATGGTATTGTCAAAAAGCATAGAGCCCCATATGTTTAAAAACTCTTCACATAACCACTTAATAGTTTTAACTAGAATGGAATTTGATCTTTAGTTGGCTGTATGAACTATAAGTGGCATAAAACTTTATGAGATTAAGGAAAAACATAGTCAATTAAGGGATTTAATGCCACTTTTAGAAGGAAAAAAATCTTTGTTGAAGAAACTGTAAATTAAGGGGTCAAACAACAATTTTGAAAGGAGGGGTATCTTCCCTATCCAAAGTAAGAAGAAAAATCTAGGAAAAAAAAAAACCCTCTCTTCCTTCTCACCGCTACCACCCCCACTAGCCATTATCCTTATTCCTCTCCTTTCCTTCCATTCTCCTCCACCGCCATTGCCTAGCCATCCCCTCCTCCTCTTTTTCCTTTCCCAAACTAACTGCTCTCTCTTCCTCTTTTTCCCCTCCTTCTCCCTTTTCTTCTCCCATCTTCCCTCTTTGACCCCTCTCCCGCTTCTCTCTTTTTGGTCTCCTCCCCCTTTCTTCTTGCCAACATGGCATTAGAGACCACTATCCTTATTCCTTTCCTTCCCTTCCATCCTCCTCTACCACCACTAGCTAGCCACCTCCTGCTCTTATTCCCATTCCCTAAACTACCCTCCCCTCTTCCTCCTTTTTCTCTCACTCTCCCTCCTTCTCTCCCCTCTTCCCTCTCTACCCTCTCTCTTACTCCTCCCTTTTCGGCCTCCTTCTCTCTCCTTCTCGTCAGTGACCAAATTTGATCTCGCGGTGGTGAAGACCATATAGTTTAGATGAACTCTTATTTTGATAAATAGCAAACAATGATGTGAAATACTAATGGTTCAATTAAGTAATTTATTAGATGAAGTAAACTCAAACTTGGAACTCATGAAGTACAATATTCTAAATGGTCCAAAGAAAATGTTGTCAAAGTGTAAACATGATTGGAAAAGAAGTTAGCATACAATCAAGTTGAACTAAAGCTTTGGATGCATGTTTAGCCATCCCAAAATCATAGTAAAGCAATACCCAAAAATGTGGTACCAAATGAGTAAGAAATAATATTTGTATCAAGCAAGATGAAGAAAGCTTTTATTCAAGTGTTTTATCCAAGAAGGCAACTTAAAAGGAGATAAACAAAGCCCAATTATCAATGAATCTAATGAAGTAAATTCAAGCATAAATATCATGAAAATTATCAATTAGATGAAATGAAAGGACATTTGAAAGATTCGTGACGATTTGAAGTTGATTCCAAGGAAGATAAAGTCCAAAAAATTGGATTGGCAAAGTGAAATGTAATCAAGAAACAATGAAAAATAGGATGGGTAGAAAAGACGCATTTTAGTAGAGGTGGCAATTTTCAACACAATCTGAAAACACGATACGAACCTAACATGAAATTAATGAGTTTGAATTGAACTTTCATGGGTTTGGATCGAAGTTGGCTCAGACCTAAAAAAATATCAGGTTGAATCCAGGTCAACCATGGGTTGACTCGGTTAACTCATTTATGAATTAAAAATAATTAATAAATATAAAAAAATTTATTAACTATTTTCTATTTTTCTTAAATAAATCCTAATTTCTAAAATATCTAACCTTATCCAATCATTTTCACTTTTCACTTCACTTCTCACTTTCACAACCCTAATTTTTTCTCTTTCTCTTCAGTCTTTGTGTTGCACTTCCAACTTCACTACTCACTATTCACTAGCACTAGCAAAGCTGGCCAGCAAGGAAAAAATCGACTGGTAGCTATTCTTCTCAATGGTTAATGGCATGCTGGTGGCACTTCTTCTCCAAGCTTAGCTTCTACCCTTGAAATCGGACTGACTAGTGAGCCGAAAGACACTTCCAACCCTCTCTTCACTCTAGACGAATTTAGAGAATCAGATTCATAAATATTATTGAACAAACTGAGAAGGTATTCAATTATTTATGTGTTTTTCATCTTTTTTTTTTCAGTGATTATGAGTTGCATAGATGAACTGATGAAGTCATAGCAAACATCATTATACTCTAATTGCTTAAGCTAAACATTCTTGATTTCCTTCACCTACATGCATTTTGTGAAAATCATATAAAATTGGACAGGAAAATGGAAATTTGTTTTGCTAGAGATTTTGAAGAGGCTTTTTGGAATAATAAATAACAAAAGACTCCAGATTTTTGTTCCATGGTTCATGATTGTTTACAGACATACTCACGTACTATGTGATTCAATATTTGCCTTCTTAATTTGTTGGGCTGTACATGGCCTTGTGTGAATAAGATTTGTAAAGATGGATTCTGATTTGCTACTGTAATAAGAGAAATTTTAACTTGAATTGACAATGACATGTATATCTATTTGTTGGTTACCAGGTGGGTGAAAGTAATACAAATCCAAATCCAGTTGAGATGGATGATGATAGTGGTAGTGACAACAACATTGAAGAGACAATGGAAATGAGCCAGTCTCAACGTCCTAACCCTGCTCTTAAAGGGAAAAAAAAGGAAGCTAACTTCTGAAGTTTGGGCTTACTTTATAATCCTGACTCCAAAACCAAATGAGGAATTGAAGTGCGAATGCAAAAAATATAAGCGTATCTACTTTGTAGAGAGTAAAAATGGGATAGGTAACCTCCTTTGACATATAAAAAAAGTCAACAAATGACAACTAAAGACATTGGTCAATATTTACTTACTGCTGATCGAGGAGCTTTGTCCACAAGAAATTCTCAGTTTAGTCAAGAGAAATTTAGAGATTTAATAATGCATGCAATCATCAGACATAAGTTGACATTTTCATTTGTCGAATATGAGGGAGTTAGAAATGTTTGCTCATATTTGGAACCACAAGTTAAACATGTCACTTGAAACACCGCTAAGGCATATATAAAAAAATTTCATGCTAAAGAAGTTGATAGGTTTCGAGCTATACTACAATTATGTTCGAGTCGAATTTCTTTGACTTTTGATGCATGGAGCTCCATGGTTACTGTACTTGAGTTTGATCGTACATTTTGTTGATAATAATTGGATGCTGCAAAAAAAATTTCTAAATTTTTCTTATATGCCTCCTCCTCATAATGGAGTTGCTCTAGCAAAAAAAATTTATAGTTTGGCTAGTGATTATGGCATTGAAAAGAAATTGTTCACCATCACTTTGGATAATGCTTCTACAAATGTTTCTTGTGTC
Organism: Coffea arabica; assembly: GCF_036785885.1. Taxonomy (NCBI): domain Eukaryota; kingdom Viridiplantae; phylum Streptophyta; class Magnoliopsida; order Gentianales; family Rubiaceae; genus Coffea; species Coffea arabica. The sequence continues at coordinate 45,523,077 of NC_092329.1, forward strand.
CAAATACTTTAGAATCAGCTTAGGTCGAAAGGTGCTTTGGTGCATGATGGCATTTTATTTCATGTGAGGTGTTGTGCTCATATTCTAAATCTGATTGTGCAAGATGGTTTGAAAGAAATTGATGTCTCAGTGGATAGAATAAGGGAATATGTGAAATATGTGAAGGGTTTCCAAGTGAGAAAAGTAATGTTTACTCAATGCATAGCACAAACATCCCTTGATTGTAAAAAGGCCTAGTTCAAGATGTCCCAACTAGGTGGAATTCCACTTATAAGATGCTTTCAAGTGCTCTTTATTACCTTCTTGCCTTTTGTCACTTACAATTACGTGATTCCAATTTTTAATGCTGTCCATCTTTAGAGGAGTGGGAAAGAGTTGAAAAGATTTGCAGTTTTTTAGACATTTTTTATGATGTATCCACGGCCTTCTCAGGATCTAAGTACCTGACTGCTAACTTGTACTTTCCTCAAGTTTTTGTGATTCAATTAAAGTTGTTTGAGGAGTGTAGCAGTTCTAATGGCTTTATGAAAAAAATTGCTGAACAGATGTTTGTGAAACTTGACAAATATTGGTCTGAGTTCAATATTTTGTTAGCCATTGCTATGGTATTTGATCCTAGATACAAATTTCAGCTTCTTGAGTTTAGTTATATGGTCTAGGGTTTGCAGAACTAACAAAGGTCAGGGATGCACCTTTTAGTCTCTTCAATGAATATGTTAGAGTTAGTAAGACATCTCAGCCATCATCATCCTATTCTCGAGGTAGCAATGACATGAATGAGACCTCTTTTGATGCAGCAGAAGTACAAGGAAAACAATCAGTGAATGTTTTCAAGGTGTGATGATAATATTTTTTAGTTTTATTGACTTATTAATTTATATACTCCCTTGTGATTTTCAAAATGTTCTACCCTCATTTTCATGTCTAATATCTCTCTCTCTTTCAATTTCATGTTCAATAGGAATTGGATGAATTTGATAATTTTGAGTTTATGAGTGATGCACAAAAAACTCAATTGGAAACGTATCTAGAAGAGCCAAGAAGTAAAAAAAAAAAAAAATCTGAGATTCATGTTCTTGACTATTGGAAGGCTCAACTATATCAATTTCCAGATCTAGCAAAATTGGCTAGAGATACCTTATGTATCAAATGTTACATCAGAATCTGCTTTTAGCCTTGGTGGTAGGATTCTAGACCAATTCCGTAGTTCATTGTCACCACCAATAGTTGAAACTTTAGTACATACTAAAAACTGGTTGTTTGGCGAGAAAGGTAAAAGCATTCAATTGATGTTTTATAATATCTACTTTGTTTCTTTAGTATTTATAATCATTTTATTTTTCTTATCTTGTTAATGTGGAGATGACAGATTTGAGGCTGGAGGATATAACTCAAGATATCATGTATTTGAACATATCAAAAGATGATGTCCAATTTGTTGAAGATCCAAACTCTAATGTGGTCAAGCTCTAAGTCATTGACTTTGGTGAGTTAAAAGTTATACCATAATATATTTTATTGTACCTATATGTATTACCATTAATACTTTGATGTCTACATTGCAGGGTACTTAAAAATTGCCTGCATCCCTTGATTTAGTGAAGTTTGGAAGTTAGAACAGGAGTATCAGTTGACTATTTCAGCTTGGAACCTGGACCAATGATTATGTTTCAGTTTTATGTCTATTTTGTTGCTATTTAGTGTTTATGACTTGTAGCCATCGGGATTTGATGATGAATTAATGATATTGGGACTTATTATTATTTAATGTCTTTTTAGTTTTCATGGCTTGTAGCCATTTGGATTTGATGATGATATTGGGAGTTCAGACTTGTGATTACTGATTATCAGCTTATGTTATGTCTTTTTATGTCCTAGTTATTTGGATTTGGATTATGTTTGGTGATTGCCTTTTGCGTATGATTGCTCATTTGCTTGAATGGATTTCTAAATTCCGATGGGCAATTGACATTGCTGATTATTGGAGGTTATTAGTCAGATTAGTAGTATCCGTTCTTACAATCCGCCCTACTTTACAGTAAACCGCAAAAGGATTGGAAGGAGGGAAAATTTTCAACAAAAATCCGTGGATGCATGTACAGGGAATAGACCGGATTATAAGGCTGTATTGTATCAAACAACTGTGTCTCAAAATCCGGTCAATATATTTGGTCTAATGACCATAATTTGGCTATGGATTGTGGTTGGGCTACTGCTTCAATAAGGAAACCACGAACGTATTCGATATTCTCACTTTCTTCCTTGAAAATATGATAGGCAGTCATGAAACATAAGCGTCCTCAATTATATATACTTAAATTGAAACTTAGAATATAGGTAATATCTATTGCACGAAGTCAATTTTTAAGAATTCGAATAATTGATTAACTCTTACCATTATTTACTAATTCAAAATACAACAAAATATAAAATATTAAGGATTAAGGACAAATGATTTTTTGTTAGAAAAACATGAAGTTGCAAATTAGTAGTCTCCTTTAATGGATAAACCAACAGAAGTTTCGAATCCAACTTATCATTAATTTGGTAGGTTGAAACAGGTCAAGTTCGGGTAACCCACGAACATTGTGATTCGTGTTAAAGTCAAGAGACCTAACCTGATAAAATAAACGGGTCATGTTCGGGTTGGCGAGTTGTCTGGAATACTCGTGTCTCAACCCGATCCGCCAACCTGTGACCCGACTTGATTTCCACCCTTACATTTTAGTATTTTACCTATAACATGAGCTACAGATGGTCAATTGAGATGGTTCTTGAAACGTTATAAAGTTAAGAGGAAGGGCTACAATTATTATACATATATCAAAGTTTAGTTCTCATGTTTGCCTACCTACAAATCTAAATTACGGAAGTACTTTTTGTGGCTACAATTTGAACTAGTCATTTGACCAGTCATGGGTAATTTGGTCATAACGCATTCTCCAGATTACCAAACAACTTGATTCTTGATTCATGGGAAAATTAACATATTTGACTATAGCTTTTGTGTTTTGCATAAAAGTTGATTCAATGTTCTCAATTGGGATATTCAAGTTGCAACTTGGCAAACCTGATTGTAGTAAGTACAATAGCAGTAGACTTGTATTAGCGTTAGGATGTCCGAACCAAAGGAAGCTACATCCGAGTCACCGTCCAAACCCCCTAATGGCTAGTTTGTAACAACTATTTTTTTGATACTTGTCATATGCTTATACTATAATTTGTTTGAAATAATTTTTGATTTGGGTGATATTAGTTTTGAATTTGAAAAAATTGTGAACAACCTAATTCATCCCCCCGCCCCAAATCAAGTTGTTTTTGGACATAACAGGTGGTATTGGAGAGAAAGAATGTGGAGGAAGAAAAGGGGGAAAAGGGGTGGCAGTGGAGTAGTAGAATTGTTGGAGATGGAAGGGAGTGGTGATTGGCATTGGTGAAGAAAAAAAGGCATTAGTGGAAGAAATAAAATTGAAAAAATAAAAAGGAAATAAAATGGTTTTTTGAATAAACAAAATGAAGAAATGATTTTTTAATAAAAAAGAGAAAACAAGAAAAAAAATATAATGCATAAAATAAAATATAATCTTGTTGATAACGGTGGATATGATCTTTTCGTGTTAATTTGAACTATGAGATGGTTATGTAGCAGTTTTTTAAATAATAAGGGAGTTTTGTGTATATCATTAGGTTTCATGTATTTTATCCAAAAAGGATTAATTCAAAACACACACATACATATACATACACACATGCATGCATATATGTGTGTGTGTGTGTTTGAATTTCATATTGGTGCAAATTTGTAACTTTGGGAGTGCTAAACTGACATGTTAACATTTTGAGCCTAGATAGATCACTTAAATTCCACAGTGATAAGCTCAAGATTCCAAGACATGGAAAAGGCACGTTTGACATGATTCTCCCTAATTTCACATGTGTATTAAGTAGCCGCGACACTGCTCCGTGTGCCATACATATGTTCCTCTCTCACTTAATCCCCAAGCAAACCAAACTCGTACCCCTCCTGTATACAAATTGACATCATGTACAAGTAAAGAAACATGAAATCTGCATAAAGATTAGAGCATAAAAGCAGGAAAAGAGTCCACACTATCATTTTCACATTTGTTAGCAATACTTTCATTTACATTTTTAATCATTTAAGACGCGAAATGCATCTCTAATTCCATTTAACTTACAATATAAAGAAATAAATAGCTTTAATTGTGATAAAAAGTAACAATATGTACATCTTCTAAAATTGTTAGAATTGTTAAAAGATCAATATATAATTGTTAGAACTTAATAAAATTGTTATTCAACACATATGAAAATTTCATAAAAAAAATTTCATTGAGCATGTTGTTAACTGATCTGTGATGTTTATTTCAGAACTCAAAACATAATGCCATAGTAATTTTTTTTTTTGTCAAAATTGCTGTTTGAATTGTGAGTTTTTCACAAAATTTTTTGAGATATTCACATATTTTTAATTATTTTTACACCTCACAAAATTTACTTTACTATCTTATATTTTTCTACAAAAAAAATCCCAAAAACTCTAATCCAAATGGGTCTTACTTCTCTCAAGTCACGTCAATTATCATCACATTGACTTGAGAGGAGTAATCGCGTTTGATGCGGCATTAAAATTTTAGTAGCAAATTTTCAAAAGAATTCAACTACACTAAACTAGTTCTCTATTGATTATTTTAATTGATAAGAGATTTTGATTTTGATTATTTATTTTTTGTGACATTCTCGTTTCCTTTTATATTTAGATTATAGATTTTTTTATCAATCATCAATAAAGTTAAAATTTATAATCAACCAAAAATTAGTTTTTGCTAATCATACGATAATTAGATTATATAAAATCTAAAATTTTAATTTTGAATAATCAATTTTTTCATTTGCTTTTATATTTAGATTACAGATTTTTTTGCCAATCATAAAAAAAAACTAAAATTTATAATCAATCAAAAAATAACTTTTGCTGATTATATATAATCTAAAGCAAAATTGAGAGAGGTTAAAATTCGGGAGTTGGGCCATTTTTTAATTTGTATGTTGGTAAGAGACTTTTAGGGTAATAAGATACTCCTTTCCAAAAAAAGTACAACAACAAAAGTGAAGGAAAATAAAAAAGAAAAAGAAAAGAATTCAAAAGAAGAGAGAAAGAGAGAAAAAAAGGCTGAGGAAAGGTCCGTGAGGACAAAAGAATCAAAGAGTCGGCGCCCTTTGTCTACGCCGACCAATTATCACATCGTTTCCCCTACCTCTCAAATCTCCTCCTTTTTCAACCCTTTTCTTTCCATCTATACTACTTTCTCTTTTCAATTTCTTTTCTTTTCCTTACTTATTAAGCTTTTTATTTATTTATAGTTAGCCCTTTAGTTTGATGGTTAACCTCTTTGATTCTTTGGTTTTTGCCTAATCGGTCTAATTTTCTTCCGTTTTAATATATTTTTTCCACTAATCGGAAGAAGATACCCGATTTTGCTTGTTTTTAGTTCTAGGGTTTTTCTTTCAACCCAGAAAATTTCTTTTTTTTTTAACTGGTTTTTTCGAGTTGGGGAAAAGAAATGGGAGGAGGGGCAATTGCTGAGCCGAGTCAGTCTCAAAGTGACAGAACTGCTGCGAATTATAATAGTAGTAATGCTGTGGATGTCAAAGATGGTAAAAAGAAAAAGCGTCGATCCAGAAGAACCAAGCAGAATTCTTCGATTCCAGGTTATTTTCTTTTTTTTTTCTTTTTATAATTTTTGTTTATGGTTTTGTTGTAATTATGCATAATTTTTACTTTGCTGTTCTTGGGAATTTTGAATGCTTTAGATAATTCTATTATGGGGTTTTTTTAAGTGGTTGCTTTACTGTTCTTTTCTTTTAAGGGCTTTAATTTTTCCTTTTTCGATAGGGCTATGAGTATTAGAAAGTTGTTCTTTGAGTACTCGTAGATTCTTAAAGTTTGAATCTTTCTGAAAAATTTTATGCTCTGCTGTATTAAACATAGGAAATCGATAGTCTTGGTAAAAAATTATTTTCAAAACTGCCAAGTTTTGAATTTTGGTTAATGTCTTCAAATCAGTTTTTTTTTCCCTTTTTATATTGGCTCTTTTTGTTAGTAAATGTTGTTCTGTTTAGTGAAGTAATGCTGCTTCTGTTTTTTCCTTCTTTGGGAAAGTCAGTGAAGGGTGAAAAGGGCATGCTAAAATGGTTAATTGATGAAGAGTGTGCAATTGTTAGTTATTTGTTGTGTAGGGAATAATTAAAGGTATTCATGCTCAGTTTTGTACAAATTCTATTACTCAATGTACAGAGAATAGTGTTTTTATTGTACATAGTTCAGTGACAATTGACAATCCTGGCACGCTTTTTCACAAATTTGTGGTTTCTCTTTTTGTATTATATATTAGGAATGTTTTGTTCAGAAAAGTGACTTTTTGCAAAATTTCTTATCTTGAAGCAGCCAGTAGTGGTTCAGTGAACAATGAGATACATGTTGGGGAAACGGAACTTTTGGATAATGTGGGATCTAATGAGAATCAAGTTCTGCGAGCATCTGATGTGGCTTTCAGTTCATTGCCGGTTATGCATGTAACTGATCAGAAGTCAGAATGTGAAAAAGGAAGCCTTCAAAATCAGCATAGTTTGGAAGCTGATGATGAAAATGGAAGCGTAATTTCCAACTGCTGTCCTGAGGCAATTGTTGGTTGCCAAGTGTTAAAAGACTCAGATGTGGATGTGGATGTGGACCCGTTGCCATCCCACAGGGGCAATGGTAGAGCACAGAGAAAGTATTTTGCCTCGCACTGGCCTGAAGAAGCTGTTTCAAAGGCACTAGAGGTGTGTTTAGCAATGATATTTGATCACTGTGGATGTTTAATGTGAGTTTTAGATATGAAGGTGGCTCTTTTCTCTTTACATTTTGCAGAATGGAGAAGTTTTCAAGGCACTATTTCGTGTCAATGCTCACAATAGACTTGAGGTTTGTTCAAACTATTATCCTTTTAAGCCAATTTGGATTCCGCCATCATGATGTCTTGTATGCCATATACAGAATGAATGATGGTCTTTTACCTATTCCCTTGCAGGCCTACTGCAAAATTGATGGACTGCCAACAGATGTTCTTATTAATGGGTTTTTGGCTCAAAATAGAGCTGTAAGTGCCCCGTGTCTTTCAGATATTATGTTACTTTTAGTATTTTTTTTGCAAAATGTCGTCCTGTATATCAAGTTAGATTTGGTCCGAAATAAGTAGTTCTAAGACACTCTAGTTGAGTATGTCTACAGATGCCCTAATACAAGCCTTTGAATCTATGTCAAATCTTTGCAGTAGTTGAGGAATTTAAATCTAAAAATGATCGTCTCGTCAGGGCTTTATATGTTTCTTGGATGCTAAATTATTGGTTTTAGGTTCATGGGGTGGAGTTCTTGTGGATCTTTCTAACTAGAAAAAAAATTGAATTTACAAGATTTTTCCAGAAAGACTTTTCCAAAAAGCCCTGGAACCAGTTGCAATGTAAGACCAGTTATAAATTCAGGTTTTCATTTGTAGGTTTTTTTGTTAAAAATCTTTTCCCATACAACAAAACATGAAGGTTTGCTCATTTTCTTTGGTCACAAATGACTTTGACTTACAACTGAACCAGATAAAAAAAGTTAGTTTCAGTTCTCAGCATGTGTTGGTTTATGTTCATGGCAATATATGTTTTGTTGTCTCCCTAAACAAAATTGATCTGGAGCCTTTTTGTAGTTAGTTTCAGTTCTCAGCATGTGTTGGTTTATGTTCATGGCAATATATGTTTTGTTGTCTCCCTAAACAAAATTGATCTGGAGCCTTTTTGGTATTAGTTCATATTGCTCGTTTCTTTTAATTTAGATGCTGGTTGATAGTAAAGTGTGCTTATATAGGTTGAGGGGGACATTGTTGCTATCAGAGTTGATCCTCCATCTTTATGGACTAAAATGAAAGGATTCACTGCCACAGTGGAGAATCCTGCTGCCGTTAATGATTGTAATTTGCATGCAGAAGCTGCCACTGTCATGCAAGATTGCCTTAAAGGGAAAAACAAGGTAGATATGGATAGCGATTGTTCTGATTGTGGGCATTTTTCGACTCCTAAAAATAGGTTGTGCTACAAAAATGGCTATTGCTCTGAAGAAATTGTTTGTCCGGAATTTGTAGGAGCATCAGATAAAGGTTATTTGAATGGACCATGTTCTCTTATGTCAGATGATTTGGGAGCTGGCTGTTTTATCAGGAGTGATGAAGCTGTATATTCAGTGGCAAAACTCTGTGGCATTGTGAATTCATTTCCATCAAAACGCCCAACTGGTAGAGTTGTCAGCATAATTGAGCGGTCCCCTCGGCGGAACACTATTCTTGGATTTCTTGGTGTTAAGCAGTTGATTCGCAGTAGAGAGGTTAGCAGCAAAGACTCCAAAAAGAACAAATTCTCGTCATTTTCTGTGAATCATGAATTTATCATGTTAACACCGACAGATCCAAAATTTCCAAAAATGATGTTATCTTTGAAAAGTCTACCGCCACACATCGAGAACAGGTTGATGGTCGGTGATGCAACAGTTGAGATGGACCTTGTAGCTGCAAGCATTGTTGACTGGGTAGAAGAAAGTAATGTTCCAGAAGCACGAGTGACTCACAGTTTTGGAAGAGGTGGAGAAATAGAAGCACATATTGCTGCTATTTTGTATGAAAATCTAATTGATGCTTCTGAATTTGCTCCAGAAACTCTTTCCTGTCTTCCACATGGTCCTTGGGAGGTACCACAAAAGGAATTTGAGAGTAGAAGGGATTTAAGAAAGTTGTGCATTTTTACAATTGATCCTTCTACTGCTACTGATCTTGATGATGCATTGTCAGTTGAAACCTTGGCAAATGGCATTTCCCGAGTGGGGGTTCACATAGCTGATGTATCTTACTTTGTTCTACCAGACACTGCTTTAGACATTGATGCCCAAATTCGATCTACAAGTGTGTATATGTTGCAGCAAAAATTGCCAATGTTGCCTCCAATACTTTCAGATAATTTTGGTTCACTAAATCCTGGAGTGGACAGACTTGCTTTTTCAATGTTTTGGGACATAAATCCTACTGGGGAGGTTTTAGATCGGTGGATTGGTCGTACTATAATATGCTCTTGCTGCAAGCTTTCATATGAGCAAGCTGAGGACATAATTGATGATCGATTTGATGTTCGGCGTTCTAATTTTCTACTAAATAATTGGCCAGATTTACATGGCTGCTTTGAGTGGTCAGATGTAATTACATCTGTTAAAATTCTTAATGAAATCTCTAGGATTTTGAAAAAGAGGAGGTTGAATGATGGGGCTCTATCATTAGAAAGCCCTAAAATAGTTTTCTTATTTGATGAAGATGGGATTCCTTATGACAGCGTAATTCGTCGGAGGAAGGGATCAGAGTTTCTCGTCGAGGAGTTTATGCTTTTGGCTAATAGGACAGCTGCAGAAGTGATTACTAGAGCCTATCCTTCTAGTGCTTTATTGCGTAGGCACCCTGGACCAAATTTGAGGAAGCTAAGAGAGTTTGAAGCCTTCTGTAACAGAAATGGTTTGATGTTAGATACCTCTTCTTCTGCCCAGCTTCATCATTCATTTGAGCGCATTAGGGGCGAACTAAAGAACGATTCAGTGATGTTTGATATTCTCATGTCCTATGCTTCAAGACCAATGCAATTGGCTGCATACTTCTGTAGTGGAGATACAAAGGATGGTGAGAGTGATAAGAGTCATTATGCCCTCGCTGTTCCCCTTTACACCCACTTCACTTCCCCACTTCGTAGGTATCCTGATATTGTTGTACACCGGACATTAGCTGCAACTTTGGAAGCTGAGGAAACATGTATGAAGCATAGGGAGTCATTGCAAAAACTGGATGCGAATGAATTAATGGGTCTTAAATGCTTTACTGGTGTGCAGTATCTTAAAGATATTGTAGAATCGGTTGAAGCTCAGGAATCATTGTCTGCTGCCGCATCTAAGCATGGCATTCCATCTGCAGATATAATTGCTGATGTCGCTGCTCATTGCAATGATAGAAAATTAGCTACGCGACACGTGAGTGATGCTACTAATAAGCTCTACACATGGGCACTGCTCAGAAAGAAAGAGGTATCTACAATTATCTGCTCTAATTGCTTTCCAAAGTTAGTCCTGTGACGTAATTCCAATTTTTGAACTTTGTATCTTGATAAGCATTTAGTTGTGTTGTAGGCATTCCATATCAATGACTTAGGTGGTGCTTGACAACCTTGAAATGAAACAAATAACTGAAATCCGATATGCGATAACTGAATATCATTTTATTGAAGACTGATGCGTATCCAGTGAACCAGAAGTGTGGTTTTCTAGATTTACGTGATGATTTTGGTTGACCTATTTGATGAATGCAGCTTAAAAACCATTATGTCCATGATATTGCTCTGTCTTTGTTATTGATATTTTGTATGAATAAATACTATTCCAGAACATCAGCCTTTAAGTTTCTTATCTTTTCCTCCTCCTCCTTATTCTTCTTCTCCTCCTCCTCCTCTCTCTCTCTCTCTCTCTTTTTGTCCCTTTTTTTCCTTTTTCCTGGGGTAGCAGTGGAATGCATCAACACTACAATTAGGCATGGAAAAGTACGAAGGTTTTAGGAAGAATGGTGATATACATAAAAGAGGAACTAATAATCTATTAGTGAAGGGGACAAAATAGTTGTGTATGTTCTTTATTTTTTTACACATGGGGAATGGATTTTTTTTTTTGTTTGAATAGTCAAAATTTCTGATTTTTATTGTTCCTCGTTTTCAAATCTCCTATTTGTTTCTGCATGGAGGTGTGGAGATTGCAATACACAATCATTTTCCTTGACATTCTCTGGAGTGGATAATGAAAGAGCTGGCCAAGGGTCGTGTATTTTTAGAGGGGAATGATAGAATAAATGTGTGGTTAAGTAAGAGGAAATGGTAATCTCTGTATGGTAGAAAGTCTTTACAAAAGAGTGTTACTTTTAGATTTAATGTACTCATGCTTGATGTGCAAGCCTTCAGTCTAGTGTATGTTGCTGAAAATTTGAAGCCCTTTCTTTTGAAGCCTAAGATTATCAGTAGAAGTCACTTGGCACAATGTATTGTCCTAAAATGTTCATTTTGACAGTTGAAATAAGTTGGTGAGGCAGCACCATTTATTTGGTTTTTCTCTTGATTGTTTTTCACTAAATTTTATTTCAGAATTCTCTAATTTTCCCCTCTGATAGTTTCTTGATTTTCTGGTGCAATTGGAATTCACAGAGTATCTAGCTGATTGTGGGCTGAATCACTTACTTTTTCCTAGCTGTCGTTTCCCTATGCAATTCCAAGTACTTAATGCATAACAAGGCGATATTGCATTTTGTATGGTCCCCTTTTTAGGTGGTGTTTGTAGTATTCTTTAATTTCTCCATGATGAGATCAATTTGATGAAGTATTATGGTTCTTAGGAAAGGCAGAAACTTGCATGACTAAGACAAGTATAACTTTAGTTAAGAGAACATTTTGGTTCAAAGACAAATATCATTGGTGATGTAATACTGCCTTTCTTACTGATATAAAACATTCTGTCTTCTCTTTTTGTTCCTCTTGTCCTGCTATTGAGACTCGAATTGGGCTCATTGGCCATTTGGAAATAGTGGGACATGAATTGGAGTTGTGCTTGCCCCTTCCATAACCAACACTCCTGCCTCCTCGGCCTTCTTTTTTTTTTTTTTTTCTTAAGATAATTATTTTTGGTAATTAAGAACGAGTGGGTGTATACTTTGAGATTAAACTTCATCAGCGCTGACAATGATTCCTGTTCTAAAATTTCCTGTGCCTGTTATGCTGTCACAATATGTTAAGGGGGCATGATTTTGGTTAGGTTCATTTATATGCATAGTTGTAAGCTGAGATAATTATTCTCCTTGTACCAAGATTAAGCGCCCCATTCTATCCTGTTTTCTTTTTCCGCCCCCTCCCTCCTCTCTTGATCTTTGATGTAACAAAGCTGCATGAAGTCTACATTTTGTGGTGTAATATTTTGAGATTGTAACTTTATTGATACTGAGAAACTGGTAAATTTCTCTGATGTGACGCCTTCTGTTATCTTTAACTTTTCACTGTGCTGCAGGTACTATGTTTGGAAGCTAGAGTATTGGGGTTAGGACCAAGGTTCATGTCAATATACATTCACAGACTAGCAGTAAGTTCGCTTCTGGTTATGTTTTTTATGTTGGTTTAGACAAGTTTCATGTTTGTGATGTAGCCTGTAGTGTATTTATTCTTATTCCCATCCTTGTAATAGGTTGAGCGGCGCATATACTATGATGATGTGGAAGGTTTGGCTGTGGAATGGCTTGATGAAACCTCCACTTTGGTGCTTAGTCGATACACATATAAGCACCATAACAGGAGGGGTAGCCCAGGTAAATGCAGGAGACTTGAAGAAGTGGCCTGGATAGTTAGTCCAGCTGACATCGGATCAAGGCAGAATTTGTATGGACGTAACGGTAGTGATAAAGATAAAGTTGACTGTCAGATTGATGGAGATGTTATATTATCTGCAACATCTGAAAACCTAGTTGTTGAACCTGCTGTTTTTCCCCTCACTGTGCATCTCCTTTCAACGATACCAGTTGCTCTTCATGCAGTTGGTGGGGATGATGGTCCTATTGATATAGGGGCAAGGCTTTATGTTAGCTCATATTTCAGGTAGGTTAATGATGACATGTATTATGGGTAATATGTTTTCAAGCTAAGCAAGATGATAAGAGGGTTTTGGTTTTTTGATGGCTCTCAGTTTGTGTAGATATGATAGTAATGTATAGGTCAAGTAGGGCGTTTTCAGGGTGACGAAAAAATAAGGATTTGTCCAGACCTCGTGATGACTTGCGAATATGATCGTTGCTGGGTATTATCTGAATGGAGGTGTAGATAAAAGGGTTCCATGTTTGGCTGTTAGGTAGCTGCTATTACGGAAGCTGCTTTTCAGGAACTGGCTGGTTTTTTGTTGGCCAATTCCGACATTTATGACATGGTTTTGACGTGCTTAAATTAGTCTTCCATGCTGATATTGAAAGCAGAAAATATTCTTGCGATTCTTTGTTGGCTCTGCTGCAACCCAATGTTTTTAAATTTGGGTGTTACCTCAAATGCCTCTGGGGATATGATTCTTATTTGTATGATTTTAACACATTCTTTTAAGATATGTCACTTAAAAGGGTTTACGATGAATTTTATTGCTAATAGAATATATTCTCTAAATCTTATCTCTGCAATTTTACTTACTTTTCAAATTAAAAACTGCCTTCCTCAGTTGCAACTGCAGAAGTGTTACAGTTTGTATTAAAGGGAAAAGTGATGGCAATAAATGTTTAGGACATCATGTGGTGTTCTTCTGGCATTTTGTGTACATTACTAGTAACTATTCAACAAGTAACAGTTCATTGAAGGACTTGACTAGTGACATTTTGGCATAGTCTAAGGGTATAAATCGAGAATTTTGATCAAAGATTTTGAAGTCCACGCTATTCGTCAAATTTAAACTAGAAAAATGAATTGGTTACATGCCAAACGCTTTGTACACATAATATCCATATGTACATACATGTATATATATATATATATATATACGTATTTATGTGTGTGCGCGCGCGCAGAGTAAATTGCATGAAATGATTGAGTAGTTCGTATTTAATTGTATTCGTAAATATATCATCTTAACTAACAAGTATGGGCATTTGAAAATGGTACACTAAATTTTTTTTCGAAACAAAAAATGGTAAACTAAAGTTAACGGGTAATTGACTAAAATTTAAAATTAGAAGATACAAAGGGTCAGCATACTATTGACATTTTGTTTAGAGCATAGGTATCATGTGTTTCGTGCTCTTAAATCAAGATATCAAATAATACAATATTGATTATTATGTTTTTATCTTCGCAGTTTAGTGAATAGTGACCATGATTTTCAGTTATGTGACTGAATTCGGAGGTAGTTTGAAATAGTTTTTTAAAAAAAAAGTGAGCCACGAAGGAATAAAATAAAATTATGGTCAAACTAAGACCAATGAAACTCAAATATGTTGTATAATATCTGGAATTTCGGGCTATAAGGACTCATTAGGATCCAAAATGTCAATTATCATCTTGGTCAATTCTAGTGTTGTTGTTGAACAACCGGATGCCACAAAATTGCGTACCAGGAATTTTCTCTGACCCAAACGTTTCTTACCAAACCTTTTCGTTTTAATGGTTCACTAGCTGGAAAGTCTAATTTTTTCGGTTTGCATTAAGAGAGTAACTAATTTTTAATATTTAAAGGTTTGAGGGCTGGATCAGCTTAAAAATTAGCCTAATCAATGTTTTTTTTTTTTTAATTTTATTTGACTAGGCGGTTGGAGTTGAATATCAAAAACATTGCTTTGTATCACTTGAAAGTATTAAATTGTGATTTTTAAAATTTGAATGACCAAATTGAAATTTAGTGGATTAAAATCAAATCAATACTATGTAATTTGTTTGTATGCGTGTTTTTTTTTTTTTTTTTCTAATCTAACGTCAATAATCTATTCTACTATTATATTATAAGGGGACGAGGAGCCCAACGGGTTTTTATGTATGGAACTGAAAATGAGCCTCTAGACAAACTAAGTGTATTATTATACTCTCTAAATTTTTGTTATGAAAAAAGGAATATACTTTTCCTTAATGCCCCGACTTGGTGCACCAGACAGTTCTAGGAGACTCTTGCAGGCATAATTTGTATGTATTTGTTGGATGACAAGCCGTGAAAACCTGGTGAATGTGATTTGCTTTGAGCTCCAAACCGACCCATATTGGATCAAGATGGATGGTGCCACTATGTCAAAGCCGGATAAGAGGTTTGTGATTTTTTGATTCTTGAAAATCTTTTACTTCTTCTGGCAGAATAACTATTCAAGATGTTGATTAATTTAATCCGCTGCGTCTTCGCGTCTCTGTACGGAATGAGAGGAGAGGATATGGAGAAATTTATAGGATGACTATTGAATAGAATGGTAAAATGCAGTAAACCCCTTGTACTTATTTTTTTTCCCCTCGAAAACAATAGAAATTTCAATCAAAGTATAAAACTGTATAGTTAATAAACGAAGTAGGGATGGCAATTGGAGCGAGTACCCGCAGGAAGTTAATGGGACGGAATTAGAGCGGGGTGGGAGAATTGTTTTCTTTTCGTTTAGAAACGGGGCGAGAACGGAGAAGTATACCCCGTCCCACTATCTGTTAAAAAAAGTAATAAATATATATATGTATATAATTATATATAATATTTAATTTAATTAATTACAAACTTATATATATTTAGAAAACTGGCTACAACTTGCATTCTAATTCTGTGATGAATCAGAATGAAAAAGCAGTTAACTAAACAAGAGGAAACTCTGGCTACAACTAGCCTGGATAGTTCTTGATACTGAACAAACTCAAATTTAATGAGTTCTTGCATGACCGAAGTGATTAAATCTTTAATGAGGCAAATGCATATCCTCGGTTCTGTGCACAAACTGGGGCATTAAAGGCCTCACAAATTGACAAAGACAAATGAATGAGCTGCAACAGTAATAGGCTTAGAAGCTTCGACTATTTGCGGTTTTAGAGTTGGGGTATCAGATGCCGCTGTGAGCTTCAGTGGAGTCCCATTTAACAGCAATACATCACTCTAGATGTATCCATCTTCTGGAGTCAAGTGGTACTCTTCTCTTTGTTGTCCAACTTCAAATTTGCCGCCCATATTGTAGTCATTCACAATTGAAACTTCAAAACTGGTCGAATTTGACACGTTGATTATCAGGACTGCAATGCCAGAGCTAGTCTTTGAGCAATGAGAATCCACATGCAAATTTTTATTAGCCCGTGGATGCCCCTGCAGGAGAAGCGGGGTGGGGCGGGGGGAATTAGTGGGCAGCCTCTCTCGCTCCAACTCTGTCCCGTTGCCATCCCTAAAGCAAAGGCTCAAGCACTTCCATACAAAAAGTGTACTATGGCATTGAGGGATAATCCACTCCTCATCAATATCTATGCTGAAGGTTTTGTATATAAGTGGTCTGTTCCACCTGAAGTTGGTTATCAACTCATGGACTTTTTTGTTAAACTGCAGTCCTGAGGTTTCCTTATCTTCAGTTTACCTTGAGGACTGTCAGGAATCCACTTGTCTTCCCATAACCTGGTGTTTTTACCATTTGCCTATTCTCCTCATAGTTCCTTCCTCCACTAGTTCTCTAGCTTCCATCATGCTCTACCAAATCCAAGATGCATTCTTTGGAACTTCACACTTGAAGAGGGATTCATTTTGGTAATACTTTGCCTTTAGCATCCTGTTCACCAAAAGATTTCAGCAAGTTAGCAGCCTCCACATTTGCTTTCCCAAGAGAGCTCTATTAAAGTCTTCTAGGTCCTTAAATCCCAGTGCACCCCACTTCTTCTCCTGTGCTATCTTCTTCCAAGAGCACCACTGTATTTTATTCTTCCGTCCTTCCTCTCTCCACCAGTAGTTTGCCGTAATTGAACAAATGTCTTTACACAATTTTTTTGGGAGCTTGAAGCAAAGCAGGACATAAGTGCCATGGTCACTGCTTTAATCATCACTTCCTTTCTAGCGGTGCTTAACGTCTTGTTCTTCCAGCTTTGTATCCTTTTCTGTACTTTGTCTTTGATCAATACAAAAATTTGATCCTTTGTACTAGTCATAACCATAAGAAACCCTAGATATTTCCCTTGAGAACCCATCTGGATATTACCCAAATATTGACAGATCACCTCTATTCTATTTGAGGTCAAGTTTTAACAGAAGAACACTGAGATTTTTTCTATATTTGTAGATCACTTCTTTTTTAAATCTGGCATGTCACTTATAACCAAGTTGCACTTTGCCGTATCAAAAATGATTAATTCCAATTCAATATTGCAAAAAACCATGTGGGTATTACCCAAATGTTGACAAATAACCTCTTTTCTATTTTGGGTCAAGTTTTAACTGAAGAACACTGAGAATTTTTCTAAATTTATAGATCACTTTTTTTTCAAGTCTGGCCTGTCACTTATAATCAAGTTGCACTTTGCCATATCAAATAGGGTTAATATCACTTTGTCCCCCCAAACTTTGGACGATTACCCACTTCAGTCCCTAAACTTCAAAATGGGACACTTAAGTCCCTAAACTTATAAATACCTTCCATTTAAAGAAAATTGTTAACAAATCCTGAATGCCGTTGGTGGTCGAAGTGTCCCATTTTATAAGGGTTTAGGGATTTAAGTGTCCCATTTTATAAGTTTAGGGACTTAAGTGGGAGGTATTTATAAGTTTAGGAATTTAAGTGTCCAATTTTGAAGTTTAAGGATTGAAGTGGGTAATCGTCCAAAGTTTGGGGGGACAAAGTGGAATTAACCCTATCAAATATGATTAATTAACCTTTTTTTTTGTTAGGGGCAAAAAAATAAATATTTTAAAATTGGTAAGATGTTTTGATCAATAGCTAAGAGCATAAAATAAAACAGTTTCATCACAACTTCCAAAAGGTTGTTCTCTTGTTTCGTAACTTATGCTTGTTGGAAAATTAAGATATCATGCACATGATTCACTTACAGCTAGTTTAAAGAAAAGATGGGAAGAAAAAGTTAGGCGTTTCCAATATTTGGAAGTTTTAGTGATATAGAAAAGAAGAGAAGCTGATTGATTTGGGAAGAAGCAGGCCAGCTACAGTTAAAAAAATTTTCTGTCTAAGATCGGTTAGAAAATGAAGGAAAGCTGGGGAAAGCCTACAAAAAATTTTAAATTGTCCATTCTATTTTTAAAAAGTTATTGAATAAAAATTTATTGACCCATATCCAATATCACCTCCTTTCTTTCACAAATTCTCAAACAATATTAAAATCTCTTATTTGCTTTTCTTATTTTTTTTCTCTCATACATTAACATTTCTCTTCTTTTCTTTTCTATCCTCAACTCCCAAACTAACTATTATATAGAGATTTTAGGGCATGTTTGGAAGAAATCAACCTAAAACTCGATGAGAATTCTCAAACTCAAAGAATTCAACACATTGTAAATAATCTACTTCTTTAATGGGAACTACTAGATTTTGTGTAGGAAGAAAATGATTTTGAAGGTAAGATTTGGTAAAAGGGGGAGAAGTAGTAAGATTTTCTTTTTTTTTTTTTTTTGCCTGGAAGCTGCTACGGGGGTGGGTGCCCTTGGAGATGGTCCTGAAGCGAAGAGGGTTTTCTCTGGGCTCTCGCTGTTCTTGTTGCCATGCAGCGGAGGAATCCTTACTACATGTTTTTGTGACTGGTGCGGTAGCGAGGGACGTCTGGGGCTATTTTCGGCAGCGCTTCGGGATTCTGGATGCCCCTTCCTCTTCGATCGCGGCCACACTTCTTTCGTGGTTCCATTCGACCCCTATGATGGCATAGGGTCATATTCGCACGATTATTCCACTACTCATTCTATGGTTCTTATGGAAGAGGCGGAATAAAGTACGCTTTAAAGGAGTGACCTGTCAGGCACGAGAGATTATTTTCCTGATGGAACAGTTTGTCGAGCAACTGGTGAGGGCTAGGAGGTTATCAGGGGCCACCTTTAGGGGTGACTTGGATGACCCCTGGTCCAGGTGGGTGGTGAATGCGATGCGACAGTATAGAGCGGTGCCAGTCTCCTGGAAGAGGCCTCCGTTGCAGTGGGTTACACTCAATACGGATGCAAGTGTCAGCCAGGCCCGTGCTTATGGGCGAGGGTTGTTGCGAGACTCGGATGGCAGGCTTATCTTCGCGTTCTACAAGGAGTTGGGGGAGTTGGACGTTCTAGCGGCAGAAAGCTCCTCACTGTTGTATGGGCTTCAACGGTGTATGCAAGGACTCCAAGGGCGGCTGATGGTGCGGGTGGACTCGGAAAGCCTGGTTAGCTTGCTCAGGTCAACAGCTATCACCAAGTGGCCGCTATGCAACACGATCAGACACATACGTGTGTTGCTCCTTGATCTCTCTGCTTTGGTCCAGCACATCTTTAGGGAGGCGAATTCCGCAGCAGACATGATGTCTAAGCTGCGCCCTTCACCAGATTTCTTTTGCACCTCGCAACAACAGCTTCGGGGGAGGATTCGGGCGGCTCTGAGTCTTGATAGTCGAGAGCTGTGTTATTTACGTATGTAGATAGACAACGGATAGGCTCTCAATGTGGGGGGTTACTCGAATTCTTGTAATGTTTCTGGTTTTTTTAATAAAGGAAGACACTGGTTTTCCTGGAAAAAAAAAAAAAAACAAAGACCTCATAGTCATAGTCATCGTGTCGCTAATATCACCTGACTAATTTTGAATTGATCAACACTAATCTTAGTGGGTGCCAACATTCTTTGTAATATATTTCAGAAAGTTTTAGTTCTACCCATTCCTAACTCCTAAGGCTGTGGAAGGGCACTCGACCTCCATTTTAATTCCCTCAGGCAGCAATAGATAGAATAAAATGGGGTACAGTCGTTAGCGGTAGAAGATATCATGCTTTTGAGCAAATCTCTTGGCATTAATCTTTTTAATTATTTTACCTGAAAGGATGAATGACCTATACGACTTACAAAAATGATTCTCTAATAGTTAGCATCATCTGTAAATACTTTCGTCATTATTTCATACTTTCGAGTACATCTTTGTGGTGTTAATCTTGTTTATTATGCTACGTGGAATGATGAATGACTTGTATGACTTACAAAAGAAACACATAATAATGAGTGTGTTTAGATGGATTAATTTTGTCAAATAATATTTTGTTTGAATCATAAACATATTTTTTAATTCACTAGTTGATATTTTCAACCGCTTTTCTATCTCATACATATCACATTATAAAAAGTACTACAATAATTATTTCAAATAATACTCTATTCAAATGATTTTCACTGTTATTTAAATATAAATATAAAAAATATGTGTGTGTGTGTGATTGGACTGGAAAAATGGGGTGTTGAAAGAAAATGGTACCACTAAATAAAACAAGGAAAATCCTATATTAATGATATACCTCGACTTAAACGACGGAAATAAATTGATTTAGAAAACAAACTGTTTAGAATGGCTTTTTGTGGGACATTATGTGAGGGTTTCTTTGGCAGTGGCTTTCAAAGAGGGCGCCAACATTCTTCCTTACAGGAAACGCGCCAAAACCCGTATAGATTCATAAAATTGAAATGCTCATTCAAGCAAAAGGTCGAACAGTTTCAGTTCAGAATCAAAATCAGCAAAACAATGGCAGCAGTCTTTGGATGGTACGGACCTCTAATCGATCTCTCCAAAGCGCCTTCCCATGTCGGCGACTACGTTCAGCTTCTCGTCTTTGTTCACAAATCCACCCCTGTTCAGGTGCCCAGGAAATACAAAACCCAAAAAGTTTTTTTCTTGTCGGTGCTTTCTGCACTGCTGATGAATTTGTTTCTCAATTGTGTAGTATAAATTGTCAAAAAAGGGAGGGAGTGGGAGCGGAGAGATGGTAAGGATGGACGTACAGGTGGGTGATGACACGCGTCGATATTTTCCTGTATCTATATGGCAAAAACAATTGGGGTCCAAGATTGTTGCTGGTGATATTATTTTTCTACAGAGTATGTAATGTGAAATGTAAATGCTTTTGAAATGCTTTGGTACAACTGATAGTTATGTGCATGCAGAATAAATTTGAGTCACCATTCGCTTTTGAACGCACTTTTGGTTTGTTTGTTTTGAGCATGTAAGCGAATTATGCATGTTTTTGGACATTGTAAACATAGACAAGATGCTTGTGCACAAGATATCGGGCCAGTTTGAAAGTTTAACCCTTTTTTAAGGCAAAGTTTGACTTCTTTCTCTGTCCCTCTGTGAGAAGTCTTTCAGGAAAATGGGGAAAAGGGATGATTGTTGTTGTTGTTGTTGTTGATTGAGCCAACAAGAGGGTCAAGAAAGACTGAAACCAATAGATGATCATATATGTATGTTTTTTAATCATGGATTACTTCATATTTAAAAGAAAATTTCTTAGGTTTTCTTTTCTTTCCTTCCTTTTTTTTGTGGTGGTTTTTGAATGGAATGAAGCCCAGATGCCTCCTTTATCAGATTTTTAATGCAATCTCATTTGGTGGAAGTATTTTAATCGTTACAATAAAATGTAATATCTGTAAATTTATTTGATAAGGGATTTTAGAATAGTCTGTCTATTGTCATGTTTAATTGATGAAGGACAATCAGCATGATTCAAAGACTCTAAGGACACAGCATGAATCCTGTTTTCAATAATGAAATATTGAAGTCCGAATGAGTACTTATGATCACGTCATATAGGGATCGAGAAAATGTATGAGGATCTGTTGTGACTGGATAATAGGATATCTACAGTTTAAGTTCACCTAGTTTTTGTGCCAGTATATTGCTTTCAAATTTTAGCAGACTGCCACTTATACCATTTCTGCTATAAGTTTCATATGCTGTGCTCCCTACTTGGGCAATACAATAACATATAAAATTCTCAAATAAGAGTTTCCTTTAAATCTCTGTCCATTCCAGAAAGTTTATTTTATGCTACTCAAAAACTGTTGGGAGATTTCTTATTGTTTATTTTTTATAATGCTTTGTTGTCTCATCATTTTTGCATTTTCATTGCTTTGCTCATAGATTTTCCGTTTGGAATGTCGAAATTGACTTTAGTTTTCTCAATTTGATATCTTCTATTTTGACTTAATGTAATCAGATGTCAAGGTTGCAAGATTTAGAGATGTTATTGAAGTAAGAACTGATCATTGCTCATTAATTCAAAGCCTGGTTCGCTCAGATGAATTGCTTGTTTCTAAAGGTACACTCCTGTCATGGCAGCTGTAGATCTTATCTGTTAACAAAGAAGAAAAATAGCTGCTGAATAGTCAATAACTTTGGTATTATGTTTCATCATGCTGAGTTGCCATATAAATTGAAGATGGTGTAAATTTGTTCATTGGATTTGATGCAACTGTCCTGTCTGTTAACGACAGACAGAAGATTCTTTGCTATCTTATGGTTTGACTTAAGGTTGTAGTTGCAGCATAGAAGCTCTCAAGAGTCAAACTATTCTGGTATATGTTTTGATAATTTATGCCTCTTGTTAGAGCCCTAATGTCCTCAGGGGACCTTTAAAAATTATGTCTCCTAGTTTTAATTAGAACTTGTTATTATTAACAATGACAGCCTATATGTATCCGCCTCTCTCTATTTGTTTATTTTATTTCCTAAACTCTTTAATATGGTCTACATCAAATTTTCTACTGATGTTTGTTGTTGTATTCATCGTAGATTAGAAATATGGCCAATAAACATTAGGGGAAGTGTGTCAATTCTGTAGTTTTTCTTTTGTAAACTCAGTCTTTTTTCTTTATTTCCCTTTCCCTTTTCTTTTTTACTTTCTCAAGTAAGACATTGGATTGTGATGGTGCATGTGGATCTATTGAGAGAGAGAGAGAGAGAGGAAGTAAGATAGAATGCTTACAGAAGCGGCTATGTTTTTGGTGGCAGAGCATCAAATAAATTAAAGTTCAGAATACATTTTGTACCTAATGGAGAAAGATTTTGAGATTTGGCTGGGAGACCAAGATATGTGTTTGTTTTTATGAAACATCTGCTTCCATTAAAATGTTGATTGGGATTGGATTCAAAGAAATTCACATTTAGAAACCAATTTAGGTGGTCAAGGAGTCATTTGTGTAGCATTTTTGTGGAGTTTGCCTTAGGTTTAGACTGCAGGTGGTGGCCAACAGTAAGCATGGTGATTGGACTATCTTCTGTAAGATTTTGTTCGTTTTGATGGACAATTTGTATTGTATAACAACAAGAGCAAACATTTACTGGCCGCTGCCCCATCTCACAGCACTGTATTTGGGTTGGGGGAAGAGGGAAGAGGACGGGGAAATACAAAAAGGGAAATTGAAAAACAAAAGGACAAGGAAAAGGAAGCAAAGAAACTAGAAAGTGAAAGAAAGTAAAGGAAAAAAATAATATTGACAAAAGATAAAAATAAAAAATAATGAAAATGCAAACACATTCTGATGTGAAGCATGAGCATTACGCATGTGTAAATGGAAGTAATATTTTGAAACATTACACAAATCTGAACAGTCAGAATGGGCAATAACTTGGTCAAATGAGCAAAAGTAGGCATAGTACCCACTTCAATAACTGATGTGAAGCATGAGCATTACGCATGTGTAAATGGAAGCAATATTTTGAAACATTACACAAGTTTGAACAGTCTGAATGGGCAATAACTTAGTCAAATGAGCAAAAGTAGGCATAGTACTTACTTTAATGGGTATTGATTAATTCCCTCTTATGATTATTACTTTTGATGTATACTTGTAGTATAGAAAGTTAGTGGCCAACATGTTACTGCATTTTCTCTTTATTTAACTGATATAAGGGCTTTTGTGTTTCTTGCTTTCTTTCAAACTAGTATTTCCCTTTTGTCATCTTTAGTAGTCATGCCAAACTAAAACAGTATATGTATTCCCATTCAAATGGTATCTTAATTCAGTTTTTGAATGTACTTTTGAGTCAGGTACACTAAGTAAATTTTTGAAGTTTCTGAAATTTTCAAGAACTGGGAATCAGTTGATAATTGGTAACTAATCTAAAATTCAAGTGAAGTGAGGTAGTTTTAGGAATTCTTTTAAGTTCTCTATTAGATGTGGACTAAATAGGATTGCCTAGTATTTTGCATCTCATTTTGACAAAATTCTGTGATAAACTAGCACTTATGTGCATAATGTTTGTTTCTCCTCTTATCTTTTGCTTAGAAGATTGAACAGAATTCCGAAATTAATTAGATTTCTTGTTGCTATCTAATCACCATATTGCTGTGTCCTTGAACATTACACTTAAGGGTAGTGCACACTAAATCGGCATCAGAGTTTGTTATTTGTTAGCAACCATAAACTTGAAAAATAGTTTGTTAGCTGATGGGTACACTAAGAATTCTGAAATCAATTAGATTTCTTGTTGCTATCTAATCACCATATTGTTGTATCCTTGAACATTACACTTAAGGGTAGTGAACACTAAATCAACATCAGTGTTTGTTATTTGTTAGCAACCATAAACTTGAAAAATAGTTTGTTAGCTGATGGGTACACTAAGCATAGATCTCTCTCTCTCTCTCGTGCTTCCCCTCTCGGCATGTGTGTGTGGATGGATAACTATTGGTTTTTTGAAGTCGTTGCTCAAATACTCATAGGTTGTGCTCCATTACATGTATTTTATTTTCTTGATCTAATACGTGCTGTTGAACTAAATCTATGATTCAAAGGAGCACATTTGCTGCACAAGTGACAAGACTGTAAAAACAATTTAGCTTTACTTTGGGACTCCTACTTTTGTTTTGAAATCATTTCCCTTGAGTTTCACTTGCAAAAGGAGTTCCCTCATATTTGTTGCCATAAATCCTAGGAATTTTTAAAATTGTCTTTTCCTCATGCAGATCTAACATATAGTGTAAAATCTGATTGTTTTGCTGGAAGAACAGGGTAAAAGGTCCATGTTTATTTATTCTGGGTGATTACTACAGCACTTATTTGCTTTTCCAAAGAGAAACTTTGAGCTGCTAGAGCTTGATAAATGCTATAGCAGTTGCTGCTGTTAGTTTTAGCCATTCCCTTGGTTCAAAGCTCTTTGATTAAACATGGTTCCTGGAAAATGTCTAAAGTGTCAATTTAAATTTATCGAGTGACATATGCAATTTTGGTAAGTGGCATGTGTCTGATATATGCATGTCACCTATTAAGATCTGTCTGTGCTTCTTAGATAAAAGAATGCAATGTGAAGTTGCTATCCTGATTTTTCGATTTACTTCATCCATTGTTTCGTTCTGAATGATATCAAGCACTATATGGAAATGCATGATGGTAATTGCCATACAGAAATATAATTTTGTGCTGAAATATTATCATCAATATATGCCTGATGATTTATTTAGTCTTTTTTCATGGCTTCTGTCTTACCACCAGTGGCATGGCGCTTAATGTTCTCTTTCCATCAATCCTAATATTAGCTTCATTTCACTTACCCTCAGGTATAGATGAGGCAATGAAAGATTGTCGAATTGGAATAACAGCTAAGAACAAGCTTCACAAGGTTATAGAATGGTTGCAGCGAGCTGGACTTGCAAGTCATGATGTAGAATTGAACAGCGACCAAGTATTTTTACAGTTTTTTTACTGTACTATTGCATTTGGACTTTGGTGGAAGTAGCTGCTACTTGTGTAGTACAGACGTTAGGTTAGTCAATTCCTTATAAAACTAGGATACAGCGAAACACTGAAGCAGTACATCAGTGTGGCAGAAAGCATATTCATGAGAAGTAATATGGGATAACAGGGTAACAGGGTGTTGAATAAGGAAAGTATAGATCAAAATATTACTCATAATGAAGAAAAAACCTTAGCAAACATGGATTTTAAAAGCTTTGGTCACCTTTTGCACACGAGATTAATGGATATCATACCTCAATTAAGAAGTACACTAAAATCTTAGTATCTCTTTCACAATCTCTCTCTCTCTCTTTCGCTAAAAGCTTAACTATGTATGTTTTCTTTGCTCTTTACAATTTCTCTTCTACCTCTTTCTGTTTGTTTATCTTGCTTTTTCTTGACTTCTTTTTTTTTTTCTGGTTTTCAACAGGTTTAGACCTGTTTTCTTTCCTCTGGTTTAGAAGTTAAAGTATTGGAGATGTATTTTGAGACATCTCTTTTGCTCTCTCTCTCTCTCTCTCTCTCTCTCTCTCTCTCTCTGTCTTCCTCCCTTTCTACTCCCTGTACCACAACCTTATTCTTTTTAATATTTTCATCTTGACCTTTTTTTTTTCTGGTTGCTGACAGATGTAGACCTTCTTCCTTTTCTACTCCATAGAAAATCATACTATATCTCTGATATCTACACACCCACATTTTTGGTCTGCATAGTACAGAAGGAAAACTGAAAGTTCATATGACGTAGGGCCTTATATTGTAACACACTTGGGCTAAAATGTCTGTTCTTATAAGCTGTTGTCAGGCATCAAGTATAACATGCTGTACAATCGACCATAAATCTTCTTTGTATGTTTCTAATTGAATACAATTTGAATGCTCTTGCTGCATCCATACTCTTGTGTGGTGGTGGTAATATAATATACTCCTTAGGTGAATTAGAGCCACTTCCCTTGCACTTATCATATACAATTTAGTGCACTAGTGCTCCTTCTCCCCCTCTCTCTTCCCACCATTATCTGCATCAGTCCATTTGTTATTTTATCCCTGCTAACTGTTTAAGTTTTTGGCTATTTACTTTCTCCATGGTATAGTTCCCATTTGCCTTTCTTCTTGAATGGCATCAAGCATGCTTCATTTTGCATATTGCAAGGTGAATAAAAGCCATCTTTTCTGCACTTGTGTTTATAGATTCTGGAGTTCATATTTTAACCCAATGAACTGCTTAAGTTGTTGGTAGTTTTCTTCCACCACTGCAATTTTTGTTTTCCTTTCTTCTTATAGAGCATCAAGCTTGCTTCATTTCGTACATTGCAAGCTGAATAGAGGACATCTTCTCTGCACTTGTATTTGTTGCAAGTCTCATATTTTTTCTATCCGCTCAGTTTCTTTCCATTGCCAGCAACTCATTCACCCACTTACTTTGCAAATTTACTTTGACTGATTGGTACTGCATACATCCCCTTCCCTGAAATTGATATGTATTCTCCAGTGATTTACTTACCATCTCTGTTTCTGTTGTCTGTACCAATTGTCATTTTGTTCTTGCACACTTGCACCTGCACAGGCACAGGCACAGATACCTACCAGTCTGATTGACTAAATGTTCAGTTTTACCCTTCCCTGATCCGTATCCATAGCCATGCATCTCTGAAGCTAATATATTGTCTTGTGGTTGTATTCCCTTTCCATTTTTCTCTTTTCATTCTGTAGCCTTTGAGCATGCTTTTTGGTGCATATGCTAATTGTGAGGAGACACATAAGGCATGCTCAGCACATGTTGTGTCAAAGTCTCACGATCCAAGCAACTAATCTGGCTAATACATGTTAAAATATGCAGTTCTTAATGCTATATTTTACAAGCTTTCTATCCTGTAACTTTTCATTTTCTTTACCAAAAGCAACTCCATGCAAAATAAGATTGAAGCCTGGCATCCATTCTTGCAGACTGCACATTGATGAGTTTTTATCTTTGAGATAAATGTAGAAAGACCCATAGGTATTTTTGGTCAATTTACGGGCATGTGTTGTTGATCATCTTTCCAGCCAGTACTAATGTCAAGTGAATTAGTAATTCAATTTTTATCTTCATGTCCAATGCTGATGTTGGTTATGGTCATTTCTGATTACCAGAGTAATAAGCAAATGTTTATAAATTGGAAAATGCATGAAGAGGTACAGCACAAGGACTGTTTTTCTCTTATGCAATTAGAACATCTACCTGATGCTTCCAAGGCAACCTTCCATGCTTCAGTTGGAGAAATCTTTTTGCCGATCACCTGGAGACATATCCCAGAATCTGAAGTTGAAAAGATGTTTATCAGCAGGAGAATGTATATGTTGGGAGATAGAGATTTCATAGAGGATCTTATTTGTAATGGCTGCCAGCTATGTGGTACCCCTTTGTCTTCTGAATTTGGGTATGGAGAAGGATGAATGGTTCTTTCTTCTGCTTCTTTCTTTTGAGCTTTGATGTAATGTGCATAAAAATGATATCCCATGTTTCACAATGGCAGGCCACCCATGAAGCAAAACAGCTTCCCACTTTATTGCCGGAAAAGCCAAAATGGTCTCCATGCTTTGAGCATGATATACAGACCTTTCTTGGTATGTACCTCCTTCAACTGTCACAACCCCCAACCCTGCCCCGCCAAAAAGAAGGAAAAATTGACACAAGTGACTATTGAGACTGAAATGAATGCATAAACATGAATTGCGAGGTTTGATGCACTGAAGTTGTCCTTTTACCCATTTTAGCTTTTTACCAAAACTGATTAAGACTTACTTCCTAGGTAGATAAAATCTAAAAGATTGTTTTAAAAAATTTCCTTAATCCATTTTTTGACTCCTCGAAGTAATAGTCTGAATTACTTGATACAAAATTGGATGTTTTTCTGTTTCTAATAGAGAAATGCTGTAAGGAGGACCGAATGCAGCCCTTTTGTTTTTTTTTCAGTTGGGAAAGAGTAGCCAGAACAAGATTGTACACTGCCAACCTTCCATGCTGTGAGGAGGACCAATGGTTATTTTATTGTTATATGTGTTGCATGGCAATTGGTGACCCTCTTTCCAGCGATGCAGTCTATTGATTATTTAAAATAGAAAAGAATAAAATACATAGGAATTTTCGTTATTCTCAAATTGTATTATTTTGTAGTGAAATTTTTTATCTCTTTCCTTCTGCTCGCTTAGTCAAATTTGCCTCAAAATGTTACTGGGTTGATTTTAGTGCACCTCTCTCAGCTGCGCACACAGACAAACTCATAGGCAGAGATAGAGATTATTAGTTTGTTTTGTGTACATAGTCATTGAAGTGGGCTGAAAATACGAATTGGAATTGACTAGATGATGATAGTGTTGTCTTTTGTTTTCTCAACTCTCGCCAATAACATAACCAGTATATATTTGTGAACCCTGTAGAATAGCACTTGAAAACCAATGCTCGTTCTGAGGGTTGGAAGAACGGATTTGAAGGTTTTGAATGCCCATACCCTTTGCTTGGGCTTAACTAAATTTAACATTCTGGGAACAGAATAATTAGTAATTATGGTTATCATAAATCAATTACTTGGAACTTAATTTAGGTGATTATATTTGCACTCCACATTTTTCTTTTAATCAACTTGACAGAATTTCCATAGACCAAATTCTAGCACCGATGAAGCCCTCTAATACATAATTGCAATACTTAGAAATTTCATATATATTTTTTGGTTGCTTACTTCATTCTATCTTTTGCTATTTGTTTACACCTTTTGTCTTGATATGTGTATCTTCCTTTCATGCACGAATTGTATTTTTGTTAGGGAAAAATCTTGCACTCTGTCAAGCTGGTTTGACCTCTTCATTTGCTTGGCTAGTAAGATTGAATTTCTAATAGTTTCAAAATTCTTGACTTAGTGCATTCTTTCAGATAAGTTGGCTGTACCTGCATGTTTAAAAATGCCTTATATTTTGAGGGGCTGGTGTGATACACGATTTGGAAATGATGATGTCCCAATAGATTTATTTGTGTATTTGCTGACTTGTGCCATATCATGCAGTTATATGTGTGGGACGACTCGCAATGCCTCCCACTTCTTGTGGCAAATAAGGCTGCTGAAATGTTGTTTGGGAAGATCCCAGCTGAGAAAGTTTATTGTGGTTATATAAGGGAAAAGCATAGACGAGATACCAGTGCAAATTTTGTTTATGGCCAGAATCTTTCCTGCGAAAGAACCGCCAATAATCTAAATGTAGCCAAGTCTGCTATTGGTAATCCTTCCTCTTCAAGCATAGACGGGAAAAGAAGACTGAAGATGAAGCAAGTTTTTTCAAATGCAAACCAATATTTGATTTGGTTACTGTTGCTAAAATTATTATTTAAACAAGGGAAAAACAGCCCTTTAAAATTTCATGTGAAAGTCAATTCAAGCAGAGACCCTGAGACTGAGAGGTACGAAGTGCTCTCTATATCCATGCCTTCCCGCAGCCAAAAACTCTTCCCTGCATAGCTTGTTCAGCTATGCTGTTTGGTTTTTACATAAAATCGGATAACGTTGTTTAGGACCTTGACGTTCGGATTCAACTGCTTATATCTCTTTCTTCAATTAAATGCCTACTGTAAAAAAGCGAATTGTTTTATTAAATGTTTTGCAAGGCATTGATAATTGGAGGAAGTAAATTGATAGTGTATTTGGATAGGAATTTTTTTAAATATTATTTTGCTTGGTTAGGATATCCTTCTTTTTGAAGAGGAAAATTGGCTCATTCTTTGTAAAAATTTGCTTTTCATTTGTAAATTTCTGGAGTCACGTTTTGTGCTCCCTTCTGTCATTTTTCTTTTGAAGATTATTAACAAAATTTAGGGTTGGCATTTCTCCCCATGAATAAGATTTGTCAGTTAAAATATATTATTTTGCTTGCATCAAAAGAAGTGTTTTTCAGCTATTTTTTATATTCTCTATTATTTTTTTTATATCTCATATATATTACATTATAAAAATTGTTATAGTAATTATTTCAAATAATGTTATATCTAAAAACATTGTCGGGTTTCTGGGTCAAATACAATATTATTTTCAATTTGTAAAGAAATTTTGATGTCTGTATTCTAGGTAAGATACACTATCATTTTCAATTTGTAAAGAAATTTGGATAATATACAAGTATTTGTATATAGTTTACAAGAATGTGAGATGCGCCAAACATATTAAGAATGTAGCAACTTATTTGGGGCTAGAAGGAAAGAACCATGTAGATCAGATGGCTGCGTTGACAACCCTCTTTATTTTTTTTTTAAAATGCAGGATGTGAGGATTTGGACTCTCGATCTACATCACAAACTGAATATATATCCCTCCTGTAGCCAACTTGCATTTGATAAGTCGGTTCAATGTCACAACTTACTGGAAAATGTAGGGAGGATAATCTAAATTCTAGGAACTTTTCTTTATTATTTTTATTATTTTTGGTGTATGTTTGTAGTGTAAATTTATTTGCACGTACTTTTGTTAGTCTAAATAATAGAGAATTTAAATAAACATTATTAAGTTGGTTAATTTTGGCTTTGAGATCAACACTTACATACTTCTTGCACTTGTGTACGACTTGTGCAATTATAGACAAAGAATTTGAGTATTAAAAACCAAAACTTTACATCAGTGTACTTCTTTAAGTATCCTTCTTGTTAAAGATGAGCAAGTTATACCATATCATTGTGATGGATAGGAAGAAGAGAATCACACAAATCATGATAGCTTGTTCCTGCAAATGGTCTTTCTTGAACAATTGATTGAATGAGGATGGTTCGGGGAGGCATTTGAATGAAAAAAAAGGAGAGATTGAGTCATTGGTATGGCTTATGAATGGGTGGGGGAAGGGGCGCGCGTGCGCCGACCGATGAAATAGATGGATAAGCATTGCTAGAGTTCCACCATCCGAAGGTTATCCCGCCTCCTTGAGTGCCTTTAAAGCAGGTACTGACTCAGATATGACCTTGTGAGCCCCAATCGAATTCCTTCTCTGCCTAACATGCGCATGGAAAAATTTTTCCCCGACCCGAGAGTTCAATTACTAAATATAGGACTAGTCACTAACTTTTTACTTAAGGCATTCCTTTTTTCATCTACCATTAGACATTCCATGCCCTCGAAGAGTGCTTTGTTCTAGGTTGGCGCTTTCTTCTTCTTTAGAAAGAGTCTTAGTTTTTCAACAACTTAAGTTCTTAGTAAACATAATGTTTTTCAATGTTCATAATCAGTGGATAGTTCAGCCTTCTCACTCGGCGTTCCATGTGGAATCAAAGTTCCTATCCAAAAGACAGAAAAACTAGTTTATTCTAATTGATCATATACATTTTATATACGAGCTACTGAATACTAAATATACCAGTTTTTGTTTGTCTGGTATGGTTATTCTCTTGTAAAATGATGGATAGCCAATATTCTGAACAAAATCATTTGGGAATTCATATTTAACTTCTTGGTGGATATAGTTGGACTTGTTGAGAGATATACTTCTAAATAGATGTTGTTTAGGTTTATTTGTCAATTTTGTTTCCAATCATGTGAGTATCCTTTATCAACCAACTAGTTCCTTACTCTTCTTGCTCATTATTTTCCTAGTTTATGAACTAACCACTTGTCCTGTCTGGTATCATAGCTAGGTTTCTTAAACAAAATCCCCCTATGGTTTTTATATACTTTACACATTTTGTTTATATACTTTATTCATGGCCTGTTATGCCGCATGATCTACTAGTGACAGTCTGACTGCGACTCACTTTCTTACCCTTCTTGCTCATTATTTTCTTGATTTAGGGGCTAACCTCTCTTGCCGTCTGGTATTAGAGCCAGAGAGGGAAGTGGGGTGATGGCTATCTTTCTTTGCTTATTATGATATGACTAGTGTAGATCTACAAGTTTAAATTTTTCCGATGGACTAGTTAGTTTGTAATTAATATCCTTCTAAACATATTATAATAGTGCTAGTTTTGATCTATAAACCTAGATCTGTTTGATGAATATGAAACCTGTAATTGCCAACTGTTGGTCCAGGCAGTGAGAGTTGGGGCCCAATAAGACCTATAGGACTGTTGAGATCCCTATAGTCCGAGATCCAGGGCTGTGAAGGGTTCAAAAGATCAAATCTAGCTTTCTAGATCTATACTACTATTATTATAATTTGCTTAGAAATATAATCGTCACTCCTAGATAACTTGTTTTAGAAGTTCAGATCTAACCTCTCAAGATCTATATTGTCTTTAATATAATCAGTTTAGAAACATGGTTATTCTTCATGGATTATAATTTGTTTGAAAATATAGTTGTCACTCATAGATAACTTGTTTTAGGAGTTCAGATCTAACCCCTCAAGATCTTTACTATCTTTATTATAATCAGTTTAAAAACATGGTTATTCTTCATGGATCCCGAAGGATTCTATGCAAAAGGGAAGAGAATGATAAAATTGCCTGTTTATCAGTTCCATCTATTTCTCATGGCTTCCTTTTTCAGAACAAATTCTCGTTCTTCTAGTTCTTCTAGTTCTTCCTCAAACACCAAACTAAAAGAAGAAATTAATATATCAGATATTAATCAAGACATCAACAATTGGAAAATCCCTAAATATACTCAAAGCAATATTTGTGAAAAAGATAAAAAAAAGTGGATGTTCTCTACTACAAACTATACAATCAAAGTAGTAAACAAAAAATATCCTTAGATGCAGACCATGAGGAAATCAAACTATTATCCAAAAGAACAATAGAAAAATATAAAGAAAAATATAATTCATGTAACAGCGCACAAATGATTGGGTTTGTAATATTCAGTATACTGACCAATTTTTGGTTCTTTGCAAATCTGATTGTAAAGTAGTAAGGTTAGGTTGAGTGAAGTGGAGGGGAGGTGTGAGAAAATACAAGTTTTCGGCAAAATCGTTTGAAACGAAGTTAATAGCATATATTTTTGTATACTGTTACTGTATATAAGAAACAAAATTTTGGTTCTTGGTTACCTAGAAATTGTAGTGGAAAGAATTCTAGAGTATGTTCCAACCATAAGAGTATTGACATTAATATTTTGAAGGTTATGCATATCAATATCTTCAATCAAATTAGGACATTAATCTATGAATTGTTAGTCAAGTCTTGGAACGTAATGTTTCAAGTCTTTTTGTAACACTATTCCAACAAGTTATGTTGATTTATGTTAGTGATGAAACAAATTTTGTATATATAATTTTTATTTTGTTGGTTCATGGCAATTGTTACAGTTCATAAGGCAAATGGATTTGGCTCTACAGTAGACTGGAATGAAAATGTGGGAATTGGTAAGAGCATAATCATATTATTATTAGAAAAATAAAAGTGTAAGATTAGAATATGAATGGACATAACATGAGTCTAATAGCAAATAAAGTCACAAAGAATATTTGGATTAAGTATACATAAGAAACTTTTATGCTTTTAAATACGAAGAAACAATTATATAATATTTATATTGCATTACATAAGGAATTTATGTTTTTGGTTTCTGCTAAAAAGTGTAGATAGGTTATGTTGTTTAGTCAGCGGTAGTATATTATAAATTTTGTGGAATATATAAAGCCTTTAATTATCCATATAATTTTAACAATTTTATATAGTTTAAGTTTTCTGTGTATATTTTACAATTTTTTATATATATATGCACTGATAGTTGTTTTGTTATTTGATTATTAGTATGTTTTTAATCATTGTTTATTTATGATATTTTGAAAGTAGTTTTGTTAACAAGTAATTTTGTATGATCGTATTTTATTATTCATTTGGTAATACTAAGTTTTTTTTGTTAGGCTATTTTGAGGATTTTATGTGTAACAAAATAGATTTTTATTTAGTTATACATGTGAAAAATAAATACTCCCTCTGTTCCATTTTGATAGTCTTGTTTTTCTTTTTCGTTTGTCCCAAATTGTAGTCCACTTTCCCATTAAAAAATGTAGTAATCTTTCAAATTGTCTAAAATACCCTTATTAAATATCTTGTTATTAATATATTATTATTAAATACTAACCCACTACATTGAATACATTGAGCTTTTCCAATACTAACCCATTAGCTGTAACTGATATTAATTGGCACTCTTCGTAATTAGCATAAGGGTATTTTAGGAAATTATTAATCTAAATTTATGTTTCCAACCAAATTAATTACACTTTCTTAATCTGTGTGAAAAAAAAAATCAAAACTAACAAAACGGGACGGAGGGAGTAGAAAATTAGTATGAAAAGTATAAGTTTTTTTTAATTTTCAAAAGGAAAGATAAATAGGATGGTAAAGGATTAAAAGTATGAAGATAGATAAATAGTATCAATTGTTAAATATGCCAGAAATTTATTACATGATTATATTTATTTTTTTATTTTTTGTATGGAATAGAGCATTTATTCATTTTGGAATTTCATCTTTGTAGGGTCAATATGTAGATGCACATTTCTGTGATCTATTTTGAATTCTTTGAATAACAAATTTAAGTATATTGCTTGAGGAAGATTTTGTTTTTATCTATCATATGCAGTAAAAAATTTATATTGAATGGTCTAGAATGCAAAGTTAAATATGTAGATGGTCTTTTTCGTTTGTAATTGATGGTGTAGGTAGGTAATCTGAGTAAAAAGAGAGGTGGAAAGCTTGCCTTGTCTTCAATTATAAGCTTATAGGTAAAAATACTTTAATGGCAGTGCAGTGGAGTTTGTCAATAACATTTGTTTTCTTATTTTGTCTGTCAACTTTATTTTATTATGCTTTATGTTAATGGACTATCTTGTAGGAAAGCAAAAGTAGGAATTGAGTGGATACTCTTTTGGGTTAATTAGCTAATTTTGGTATTATTATTATTTGTGTTGGTAACAGTTTGTATGTTATCTTTTTTTAATATTTGTTACACAATGGATAAGTGATTGGATAGGCAAATTAACTTGATATTATTTATTACTTATAGTTGGTGATACTTGCAAATTGGTATTAATGATATGTAATGTAATTGCTATTTGATATGAAATAATTATTTATTAGTTTATATGAGCATGATGATTTTATCATTTGTTTTTATGTATTTTATAGCATGCATGTTAGTTTAATTTAATTATATTTTATTCTAATAATTTAGTATGTGCACATCTTGGATGCTCTTGGATAAACTAATTATTAAATATTCTAATGTTATAGGTATACATTAATACGTGAGTAAAGATAATAAAGGTTCTTATTTGCAAACATTGGCTTTTGCAAATTCTTTCCACCTGAACCTACTGTAATTATTTATTTATTTGAAACACTAATTTGTGGACTTGTACCTACATGTTTATTATATTAAATTTATTAATTGAATATTTGTTTGCTTAATTTCCTTGCAAAACTTACAAAAATAATTTTAAATTAGAATAGTTATGATATAGAAAAAAAAAAGGTTGTTAGTAATACTGGATGACCAAGGGTTTAGAAATTTTTTTTTTTTTAATAATGTTGAGAAGGAATCCACTAATGGTGTCAGCCTTTTGTTTTGGGTTGAGGCTCAGCTTTTCACTAGAATTGAACTTAAATAGTTCTACCTCAGTTGCTAGTTCTAGAAACCTAACTTCTAATTAGAAAGACTAGCTATCTCCTTCACTGGTAAAACCTTGCTTGCAAGCTCTAGCTCTGCTAACTCTTATTTACTTGCAATAAAAGCTCCTTGGGATAGGAATAAAGTTCCTATCCGAAGAAGCTTGTGACTAGATTGTCCAGATACGTCGGTAAGAGTCTTTGAATGCACAAGACATGTAATAAGAGTAGAGTATTGTCCTTCTTTCTCTTACAACTTCTTAAAGAAGTTTTTATTGTCCCTGCGAGACAGCATTTCCCTTATGCATCCACCCACTTCACTAATGTGAATAGGTTATGCAAAAGGGTGGATTGATTATATACTCTTATATGGGTTTCTTGTTCAAACTTTTTGGTAACATCACATGCCAGCAAAGTGGTCAATATCATAGGTACTCAAGATATTGTGTTTTGAGAGGTGGATAAATAGGACTACATCTTGCTTGATCATGCTTGATCAGGACCCCAGCTTTATTGCGAGCCAAAAACCTTGATAGATTCCTCTAATCTTTACAGGAATGAATCACATATGTTGGTTGAAGGGTATTCAATGAAGTCGATTTGTGAAAGTAGATATGTAGCTAACAAGCAATTAGCAACTTCCCTATCTTTCTTCAGTTTACAAAGGTCTACTGCTTTCTTTTTTGAAAAGAGTATAGGCTTCCAAGCTTGACTAAAAGAATAGGGGTATGTGCAAGAAACTCGTGAGTGAAAATAATAAAAAGTCTCAATTTTCAAAAAGGTGTAGTCGGAGTCGAAGTTGATCATAATTAAGAGATAGAATCTTAGTAATTGGAAGGAAAATGGGGCTTCAATCCATTATGATTCAATCTCTTGGTGTGGAGAGATCTCTGCCATAAAAGAGAGAATTCCTAGCCCTTATTCTGTAAATCAAAGAGCAATGTAATTCCCCATTCATTCAAAATAGTTTAGTATAAAACAGAGACAGTCTGGGCCAGCTACTATAACTACACACCCATCTAGTGTAGTGGCTTGGAAGCAACCTACCTTGACCATCTTTCAAAATTATAAATAATCTATTGATCAAAAGCTGTAAGGATAGACTGTTTTTATTTAGCCACACCACCGTGACCCTCGAAGCGATCTTCTTCTAGTTGTAGGATGAAATCCAACAACTTTTTGATAGCTTTGAATAACTACCAGCCCAGCAATAAGCTTAATTCTTCCATAAGATAATGAGGCAGGTTTGCACGTGAGCTGAATGACATAGTGCACAAGAGTACTTCGTGCCACAACCATCTCCTTTTTAAGAAACGAGGTCCAAGAATGAAGAAGGGGTAGAAATACTAAATGAATACGAGCTGTGGCTAATATTAGAGACACAAAAGAAGCATTTTCTATAGGATCCCAAAACCACTAGCCACTTCAACCTAATTCATGATAAGCCCACCGAATTCTTAGCAAAATGCCTATGGTTAAAAACCACTGAAATGTCAAATCAAAATTCAAATTGGTTTCTAGTCCTGATAAAAAACCATTGTGTTTGGGCTGACAGTCCAACAAAGAAGCAAAGTAGTGGTATCTTTCTTTTCATTACAAATCATACGCTTTACCTGCTCTTTCTCGTGCTTACTAGCACTCCTATCCAGAGCAAAGAGAAGGCGAAAAGGCATCGCCAAAACAGCATAAGCAAGCTTCTATTGCTATGTAACAAAGTAGGATAGCATTTTACACCCGCATGTTTAAATTTGAGGGTAAAGAACTCACTTATTGTATGGGATCCAAGGTATCCAACAGTGCAAAACAGTATTCCATTCTTTTCGGTAGCATCCTTTTGCATTACAGGTGAGTGAAGTGCCACAATCCTATTTATCATTTTTTATCTATATAAGCCAAAGCTAATAGCATTGGCGATGTCTTCATATAAATGCAAGGAGGATGTATAGCTAATATAGGATCTTATGGAATAGGATTTGATTCTGCATGTGATTCGGTACTCCTAACAAATGGTTTTGCAATAACGTTTTGAACATAGAAAAACTGAAGTCAATCCTCTTTTCTATTACTGTTGGTGGGATTCAATTTTCTTTTATGTCCTTTTGGAGTTCTAGAAAGTACATTAAGTCAATGCAAAACTTATTGTAAACCTTAACTAAGAGGTGAAACCAATTCATGAGAATGTTAAGTACATCTCTGTAATGTTTAAGATTCAATCTAATATAGTAATTGAGAACCAAAAAGGCAAAATTTTAGCATTGCCCATTAAAGAGAATGTAAAAGTCAAGGTTAAAGAGTAAGTATCAATTGAATTAGCATCGAAAGAGATAGTAAAGAAGGATATTAAGGGGGTTGAGAATATTTGAGGGGGGAGGGAGGAGATTGAATAGTTCTTTAGAGATTTCATGTATCATTATGCTGAAGAAATGAGCTGGTGTCATGGATTGGACACCCACATTATTATATATGAATGATGCAACTACAGACTATATGTAACTACAAACTCCTACGTTATTAGATATGAATAATGCAACTATAGATGCATATGGATGTTGATGCTGATATGGATGCTACTGACATTGTTATTAATACCACTATGCCTTTCTATTTTTAGTTTCCTTAGAGTTGATGATATAGCTACAAATATGGATGTTGATGTTGATATGAATTCTATTAATGATGATGTTGATACCATTATGTCTATCCATTTTTACTTTTCTTAGAGTTGTTCATGAGATTGTATGAATTTTTTGGTACTATGATTATGCCCAATATGTTTGCATGGGTTTTTCATTTTACTAGTACTTTGATACTTTAATACTATGTTAGATTGTATTTGAATTTTTTGTATAAAAAAATTAATATTTTTCAAAAAATCTATCATAATTCCCAATGACAATCAAGAATTCATTGCAAATAGTTAGTTAAAGAACAATATTTTCAAACTTGGGCCGAAGATTAAACTGTTGGAGTGCTTGAGTCGTAGATAAAAGCAATTCAATTGGTTCAACATGGTTCACTGTATTTTTTTCATTTAAATATCTGCACCTAGAGATTTATATGAAAAAATTCAAAAAATTCTTAAAAGTATTTTATGTAAAATTTGAAAACTATGAACTTAATCACTCAACAATATAAAGTTATCATAATACATCCTAACATTATCAAATTTGTGATAAATTTAAAAAAGAAGCCTTATACAACACAACTGACATAGTAGCAAGCACAACTGACATAGTAGCAACTCCAAATATTATAATTAATATAAGAACTATA
The DNA here is from genome assembly GCF_036785885.1 of Coffea arabica. Lineage (NCBI taxonomy): Eukaryota > Viridiplantae > Streptophyta > Magnoliopsida > Gentianales > Rubiaceae > Coffea > Coffea arabica. The sequence goes on from NC_092329.1 coordinate 45,562,215, forward strand.
TCACATAATATTTAGAATAGTCCTAGAAAAATTTTTAACAATCCAAACAACTATAGGAAGGTCCATTATCATCTTTAATATCAGTTAATAGTCGATCGAAAAAAGTCCTCGAAAGAATAGTAGTTATCAAATTTAGTAAATTGATTAAAAAACTACGGGCAAAAACAAAGATAGATCAATCTCGCTTAACTACACCATTTATTACTGTGTTCTTCTTGCAATAAGTTGTTCTATTAGTTAAAAGAATATGAATGAAAGTATATATGAAAATGAGTTGGAGAAAATTTAGGGAAGAGTAGAGAAGAGAGACAAGAGGCTTAGAGAAGAGGCGATCCTAACGGCCTTTGAAAGAAAAAATAAGGAGAGGTTGAGGGTTTTTTATTTTTAAGTTAATTTGGATATTTAATATTTTAGTTTAGCACATAAAGTTTGTTTTAACCCATTAAGTAGTAGATCAATAGTAAAAGTCAAGTTGTTACCTTCAAAATTTATAGGTTTGGGTGCCCAAATGTTCAAAAACTTGAGGAGCCAAAAAAAAAAAAACCTGCTACCCCAAGTAAATTTAAAAGTTGGTCTTAATCAATTGAGCAGATTTGTTTGTTTAACAGGTTTTAGAGACTTTCTCCAATTTTTTACCATTTCAATTTTTACCTAGAATCAGATTGGTGTTATGGCCAGTTCACAATTGAATTGGCATGACCAGTAGTTCCAGTTCGGGTTTAAAAAACACTACTAAAGAAAAAGAGAGGCGAATGCCACAGCGAAGAAGTTGGCAAGGATGACTCTCCAGGTTGACTTTTACAGCACGACGGTCCAGCAGCTACCGAGGGAGGTTAGAGCTGTTATGCTTTTGGATAGTAGGGGAACCCCTTCTGTTCATCCCTATTGTGGGAGGGTATAGCCCTCTTGGAGACAGATGTAGCTTGTAACTCTGCCTTCTAGCTTTGCAATAAAAGAATAGTTTAAAAAAAAAGAATAAAAAGAGTTTATCAAAATTCTCAATGACATGACATCTAAATTTTCTCAAAAGCCATTGCAAATTAACCACTTATGAACATATTCCTAATCTATAAAGCTCCTTCGATTTAAAACCAAGTTGTAAGGCTCTATTGATGTCATGCATTTCAATAGTGAACTCTAAAAATTTTTAGAATGTACGGTTTCGACCAATATATGCCAAATGATTAGAGACAAGATACTCTTCACGAAGTATTTACTAATTTCATAATTATCTAATTTCCTCAATTCGTTGATGATGGCCATATAAATTGCATATCCTGTGGAGATTGTTTAATCTCCTCTAAGCACTCAAATTAGATTCTTTGCTTAATCTTCTCTAAGCACTCAAATTGGGTTGGTAAATGGATTAAAATTGTAATAATCACATATTATAATTACATTCATTGCTTCAGTTGGTCATATGATAGTGGCTTTGTTTGGATTTCTCAATTTTTGAAAACAAGTTTTTCATATATAATGCTACAGTAATATACAAACAAAAATAACTCCAAACACCACATCTATACAATATATCAAAAATAAATCCAAATATACAAAAAAAATCACACCACCACCATCAACCACCAAAAACACACTACCACCCAGCACCTCTTCCCCCTCTCTCCTCCCTTCTCTTTCCCCTCCTCCATTCATCTCCCCTTCCCACCCATCTCCTACTCCTTCCTCCACACGTCTCTCCCACTGCCCCCTCTCTATTCGCAGGCCATTGCGACCAGAGCGCGGGGAAGGATGGCATAGTGGAAGATGGTTGAAAGATTTTATAAAATTTTAAAAATATTTTATTAAACTTTTAAAATTTAAAAATATCCTAAAATATATTTTCAAAAACACCATTAAAAAATCTACAGAAAAAGTTTTTAACCTACATTACCATAGTAAAATATTTCAAAAATACACCCCAAAAACAGTTAATTCAAACGGATTAATATTCATATTTGTAAGTACAAACACATATTAAGTGACTAACATATATACAACTATATGGTTGTATTCATGTAATAGCACAAAAAAAATTTACCATCTACAAAAAGAACTAGTTGTATAAAAGAACTAGTGACAGCTTTACACTTGACTTTGTGCCCGCTAAGTGCTAGTATTTTGGGACTTGTACATGTTTTGCATGCTTATAGAGAAGGGGGAAAAATCTCTAGCATTCAACACTTTCTGCATAATGCACGTTTTCGAACACATAACCTAAAAAAATTCTAAGGTTGCGTGCATTTTCAACAAAATGAAACAAATTGATTTCAGGAGCAAGTGGTATCAAGAAATCTCTTACCAAGATTAAACTTCATTTAAAGTGTGTCCAAAACGAAAATATGCAACATGAAAAAGAAAAAAAAAAGGTGGCAATTATTAATTATCCTCCGATATGTGCTTTAGAAAACCAATTACATAACTTTTTCTCACTCTTCCCCCACCCCACCCCAAAGAAATATTATCTCCTTTTTTCCCTTTTCCATTCTTAGTTCATGAAGGCTTCCAGCGAGGTTTGGCTTGCCCGGGGCTCTTAGAGTCTTTCTCTGCTCTTAGGTTGACGCATAGTTATAAAAATTAGTCCCGCTCCATTGTTCAATCGATCAACTGATAAACCAATCACTTAGTCAGACTAGGTCAATAGTTAGGCGAAATATATTATTTCTAATCCATGAATTGACAATTCAATTGATAAAAAAATTATCAATTGAACCACTCCTTGCAATGCTAACTTAAAATTATATTTCTATAATTCAAAATATATTATTATATTATATTATATAATTATTGGTTTCACCGACCAACCTGAGATTGGACCGACAACCCATTGAATTAGTCACCTCTCAGGGTCAAGATCCAAGCTGAATTTTATGACTATGGTTCAGAGTTCAAATCTTGGCGTGGAAAGGGATGAGAGGGTAAAAAAATGAAAAATAAAAAAGAGTAAAACATGAAAAGTAAGAAAATGAAAATGGGTGAGAGGGTAAATATTGAAAAATAAAAAAAGAGTATACATATAGATATATACATCGATAAATTCCGCCACATAAACCTAAGAAAAAAAAAAGAAAAAGAAAAGAAAACCCAAAAACCTAGCCAATACTTAGTGTTATGCTAAGAAAGGTAAAAATTGCAATACTGTTCATATATTCATCAAAGGTTCGAGCAACAGCAACATTTACAATAAGTGACAAGAAGTGATAAAGTAAAATTTACAATACTGTTCATACATTCATCAAAGGTTCGAGCAGCAGCAACATTTACAATAAGTGAGGTTTGAGCAGCTGCAACATTTACAATAAGTGAGATAAAGTGCTCCCTATCTAATCTACTTATACCCAAAATTATGGAAGTATTCCTCAAGACCTAACCAATAATGCCAATAATTATATCAAAATCAAATTTAGACCTGACCCCACAATAACATTAAAATCCAAAAACACGATAAAAACTCAAATGATCAACAATTTATATGTATCATTTCTGTTTCATGCAAAAACTTTTTAAAGATGAATCAAAATGTTTTGAAACAAAAAGACGATTTTTCGACATTTTACTTGGCAATATATTTCGCTTTAAAAATTCAATATTCCAAGCAGTTGTCTTCATTTTCTCGTACACGCTGATCCCTCTCAAAACCTTCACAGCTATATTTGTGAGAAAATCTGGAATCTTGTTCAGTTCCCTATATTCATGATTAAACACATAACCTTTAGTATCCTTCAACTCTAAATAGATCTAAGCAAATGAACTATGCAAAAATGGAAAGATCTCCTTAATGCCATTCTCAACCTTTGCTAACCTAAGGTTACCACAAATCAAATCGGTGACATTAGTCTCTCTCCCCATATTAAGCTGCATGAATCCTAATAAACCTTTATCATTTCAAGATTTCTTCACTCTCTAATAACTTGAAGAAGGGCCTTAGCCTCTTGAAGACAAACAAAATTTGTCCAAGTCAATTTTGGCTTTGTATTTCCATCCCAAGTCAGCTTCTTATTTCCAGTAAATGCAAAGAAAATTTGTCCAATTTCGTTGAAGTAAGCTCCCCCTCTACCAATATAGGATTCATTTATTGGACTTGTAAAGAATTGTCCTTAGCAGCCACAGATGCATCAGATCGAATTCCCCCATAATTTCTGAAAATTGGATCCGGAGGAATCCTTATAAAATGAACTTTCTCACAATTCACCCGATCTACAACACACATCTTCTTTTCTGCCATACGACAAAGAAAGTTCTTCATTTTTGAGTTTGTTGTTTGCATGCATTCAATCGTGCACTCATTAGAGCTTATAGGAAATTGAACACATGAGGAAGGAACAGTTATTCAACATCTTGTTTGTGATACTTCTCAAAAGTGCTCTACAGAGAGGCATCATTATATAATAGTATCAAATGTACAATCAATATCAATTTCATAATTAATATGAATAAAATTGCAAGTATGGTAAAAAAGAAAAATAATCTTACCATTGCAATGCCCTTTGTAACAAGGCCTCTAAGCTTACTACTAAATTTCCTAGCAACTTCAAGGAAGTTAGGAGACAAAATTCGTCCATATTTTGACATTTTCTACCTCGCCCATGAAAACAAATATATATATATATATATATATATATATATATATATATATATATATATGTAAGCAACTTTAATGGTTCCACAATTATTTATTGGAAACTCGATTAAATTGAAATGATAAATCATATCAGAAAAAACTATCAAACAACACAAAAGTTTTCAGCTGATTAAGTGTAACTATTAAAAAATTGTGGTAATCAAGTTTTGGCATTTGGCTTCTCTAGCAGCATCTGAAATAGCATCAATTGTGCGAAAATGATACAAACTGGTTTTAACCGTAATGTAGTCTTCCTAACTTCTGTTCAAGATGGCTTCCACTTTACTTTAAGAGTTGTACCAATCGCAGTAACAAATTGTGGAAGAAAAGTTTTTGATTTTTTTTAAATGATGAGTGACTAACCAAGCTTTTGAAAAGGTAGTAAGAGTTGAGATTAGGTAGCAGAATATTGAATACATGGTAGGCAGAAAATCATGCTTTAGGGAAGGATGGCATAGTGGTAAGTGGTTTAAGCTTTTATAAAATTTTCAAAATATTTCATTAAAATTTTAAAATTTACAAATGTCACAAAATATATTTTCAAAAACACCATTAAAAATCTATAGAAAAAGTTTTTGACCTACATTATTATAGTAAATTATTTCAAAAATACCCTAAAAAACAGTTAATTCAAATGGACTGATATTCATGTTTGTAAGTACAAACACATACTAAGTGACTAACATATATACAACTAAATAGATGTATACATGCAATAGCACAAAAAAAATTTACGATCTACGACCTCAAACTAGAAACAAAATATAAAAGAACTAGTGATAGCTTTACACTTGACTTTCTGCCTGCTAAGCGCTAGTATTTCGTGCCTTGTACACGTTTTGCATGCTTATAGAGAAGGGGAAAAATATCTCTAGCATTCAACACTTTGTGTATAATGCACATTTTCAAACACACAACCTAGAAAAATTCTAAGGTTGCATGCATTTTCAACAAAATGAAACAAATTGATTTTCAGGAGCAAGTGGTATCAAGAAATCTCTTACTAAGATTAAACTTCATTTAAAGTGTGTCCAGAACAACAATATGCAACATGAAAAAGAAAAAAGGTGGCAATTATTAATTATCATCCGACATGTGCTTCAGAAAACAAGTTACATATCTTTCCCTCTCTCTCCCCCTACCCCGCCCCAAAAAATTATTATCACCATTTTTTCATTTTTCATTCTTAGTTCATGAAGGCTTCCAGCGAGGTTTGGCTTGCCCAAGACTCTTAGAGTCTTTCCCTGATCTTAGGTTGAAGCATAGTTATAAAAATTAGTCCCGCTCCATTGTTCAATCCATCAATCTGATAAATCAATCACTTAGTCAGACTATGTCAATAGTTAGGCGAAATATATTATTTCAAATCCATGAATTGACGATTCAATTGATAAAAAAATTGTCAATTGAACCACTCCTTTCAATGCTAACTTAAAAATTATATTTCTATAATTCAAAACATAATATTATATTATATTATATATTTATTGGTTTCACCGACCAACTCGAGATTGGACCGACAACCCATTGAATTAATCACCTCTCAGGGTCAAGATCCAAGCTGAATTTTATGACTATGGTTCAGAGTTCGAATCTTGGCGTGGAAAGGGATGAGAGGGTAAAAAATGAAAAATAAAAAAAAGAGTAAAAAATGAAAAGTAAGAAAATGGAAATGGGTGAGAAGGTAAATATTGAGAAATAAAAAAAAGAGTATACATATGGATATATACAACGAGCAACGCTTTATAAGTTCTGCCACATAAACCTAAGAAAAAAAAAAGAAAAAAAACCCAAAAACCTAGCCAATACTTAATGTTATGCTAAGAAAGGTAAAAAGTGCAATACTGTTCATACATTCATCAAAGGTTCGAGCAACAACAACATTTACAATAAGCGAGGTTTGAGCAGCTGCAACATTTACAATATGTGAGATAAAGTGCTCCCTATCTAATCTATTTATACCCAAAATTATAGAAGTATTCCACAAGACTTAACCAATAATGCCAATAACTATATCAAAATCAAATTTAGACCTGACCCCACAATAACATTAAAATCCAAAAACATAATAAAAACACAAATGATCAACAATTTATATGTATCATTTCTGTTTCATGGAAAAACTTTTTAAAGATGAATCAAAATGTTTTGAAACAAAAAGATGATTTTTCAATATTTTCCTTGGCAATATATTTCTCTTTAAAAATCAAATATTCCAAGCAGTTGTCTTCATTTTCTCGTACAAGCTGATCCCTCTCAAAACCTTCATAGCTATATTTGTGAGAAAATCTGGAATCTTGTTCTGTTCCCTATATTCATGATTAAACACATAGTCTTTAGTATCCTTCAACTCTAAATAAATCTGAGCAAATGAACTATGCAAAAATGGAAAGATCTTCTCAGCACCATTCTCTACCTTTGCTAACCTAAAGTTACCATAAATCAAATCGATGACATTAGGCTGCATGAATCCTGATAAACCTTTATCATTTCAAGATTTCTTCTCTCTCTAATAACTTGAAGAATGACCTTAGCCTCTTGAAGACAAAAAAATTTGGCCAAGTCATCTTTGGTTTTGCATTTCCATCCCAAGTCGGCTTCTTATTTCTAGTAAATGCAAAGAAAATTTGTCTACCTTCATTGTAGTAAACACCCCCTCTACCAATATAGGATTCATTTATTGGACTTGCAAAAAATTGTCCTTTGTAGCCACAAATGCATCAAATCGAATTCCCCCATAATTTCTGAAAATTGGATCTGGAGGAATCCTTATAAAATGAACTTTCTCACAATTCACCCGATCTACAACACACATTTTCTTTTCTGCCATACAACAAAGAAAGTTCTTCATTTTTGAGTTTGTTGTTTGCATGCATTCAATCGTGTACTCATTAGAGTTTATAGGAAATTGAACACATGAGGAAGGAACAGTTATCCAGCATCTTGTTTGTGATACTTCTCGAAAGTGCTCTACGGAGAGGCCTCATTATATAATAGTAGTAAATTTACAATCAATATCAATTTCATAATTAATAGGAATAAAATTTCAAGTAAGGCAAACAAGAAAAATAATCTTACAATTGCAATACCCTTTGTAACAAGGCCTCTAAGCTTACTACTAAATTTCCTAGCAACTTCAAGGAAGTTAGGAGACAAAATTCGTCCATATTTTAACATTTTCTGCCTCGCCTACGAGAACCAAATATATATATATGTAAGCAACTTTAATGGTTGATGTAAAATTATTCATTGAAAACTGATTAAATTGAAATGATAAATCATATCAGAAAAGAACTATCAAACAACACAAAAGTTTTCAACCGATTAAGTGTAACAATTAAAAAATTGTGGAAATCAAGTTTTAGCATTCTGTTTCTCAAGGAGCAACTGAAATAGCGTCAATTGTGAGAAAATGATGCAAACTGGTTTTAACCATAATGTAGTCTTCCTAACTTCTGTTCAAGATGGCTTCCACTTTACTTTAAGAGTTGTACCAACCGCCGTAACAAATTGTGGAAGAAAAGTTTTTGATTTTTTTTAAATGATGAGTGACTAACCAAGCTTTTGGAAAGGTAGTAAGAGTTGAGATTAGATAGCAAAATATTGAATACATGGTAGGCAGAAAATCATGCTTTAGGGAAGGATGGCATAGTGGTAGGTGGTTCTAAGATTTTATTAAATTTTAAAAATATTTCATTAAAATTTTAGAATTTACAAATATCACAAAATATATTTTCAAAAACACCATTAAAAATCTACAGAAAAAGTTTTTGACCTGCATTATTATAGTAAAATATTTCAAAAATACCCTAAAAAATAGTTAATTCAAATGGACTTATTTTCCTGTTTGTAAGTACAAACACATACTAAGTGACTAACATATAGACAACTAAATAGATGTATACATGCAATAGCACAAAAAAAAATTTACCATCTACAACCTCAAACTCGAAAAAAATATAAAATAACTAGTGACAGCTTTACACTTGACTTTGTGCCTGCTAAGCGCTAGTATTTTGTGTCTTGTACACGTTTTGCATGCTTATAGAGAAGGGGAAGAATATCTCTAGCATTCAACACTTTGTGTATAATGCACATTTTCAAACACACAACCTAGAAAAATTCTAAGGTTGCATTCATTTTCAACAAAATGAAACAAATTGATTTTTAGGAGCAAGTGGTATCAAGAAATCTCTTACTAAGATTAAACTTCATTTAAAGTGTGTCCAGAACGAAAATATGCAACATGAAAAACAAAAAAAGGTGGCAATTATTAATTATCATCCGACATGTGTTTCAGAAAACAAGTTACATATCTTTCTCTCTCTCTCCCCCCACCCCGCCCCAAAGAAATATTATCTCCATTTTTCCATTTTCCATTCTTAGTTCATGAAGGCTTCCAGCAAGGTTTGGCTTGCCCAAGGCTCTTAGAGTCTTTCCCTGCTCTTAGGTTGAAGCATAGTTATAAAAATTAGTCCCGCTCCATTGTTCAATCCATCAATCTGATAAATCAATCACTTAGTCAGACTAGGTCAATTGTTAGGCGAAATATATTATTTCTAATCCATGAATTGACGATTCAATTGATAAAAAAAATTGTCAATTGAACCACTCCTTGCAATGCTAACTTAAAAATTATATTTCTATAATTCAAAACATATTATTATATTATATTATATATCGACCAACTCGAGATTGGACCGACAACCCATTGAATTAATCACCTCTCAGGGTCAAGATCCAAGCTGAATTTTATGACTGTGGTTCAGAGTTCAAATCTTGGCGTGGAAAGGGATGAGAGGGTAAAAAATGAAAAATAAAAAAAGATTAAAAAATGAAAAGTAAGAAAATGGAAATGAGTGAGAAGGTAAATATTGAGAAATTAAAAAAAAAAGAGTATACATATGGATATATACAACGAGCAACGCTTTATAAATTCCGCCACATAAACCTAAGAAAAAAAACCCAAAAACCCAAAAACCTAGCCAATACTTAATGTTATGCTATGAAAAGTAAAAAGTGCAATACTGTTCATACATTCATCAAAGGTTCGAGCAACAGCAACATTTACAATAAGCGAGGTTTGAGCCGCTGCAACATTTATAATAAGTGAGATAAAGTGCTCCCTGTCTAATCTACTTATACCCAAAATTATAGAGGTATTCCTCAAGACCTAACCAATAATGCCAATAACTATATCAAAATCAAATTTAGACCTGACCCCACAATAATATTAAAATCCAAAAACATGATAAAAACTCAAATGATCAACAATTTATATGTATCATTTCTGTTTCATGCAAAAACTTTTTAAAGATGAATCAAAATGGTTTGAAACAAAAAGACGATTTTTAGATATTTTCCTTGGCAATATATTTCTCTTTAGAAATCAAATATTCCAAGCAGTTGTCTTCATTTTCTCGTACAAGCTGATCCCTCTCAAAAACTTCATAGCTATATTTGTGAGAAAATCTGGAATCTTGTTCTGTTCCCTATATTCATGATTAAACACATAGCCTTTAGTATCCTTCAACTCTAAATAAATCTGAGCAAATAAACTATGCAAAAATGGAAAGATCTTCTCAGCACCATTCTCTACCTTTGCTAACCTAAGGTTTCCATAAATCAAATCGATGACATTAGGTTGCAAGAATCATGATAAACCTTTATCATTTCAAGATTTCTCCTCTCTCTAATAACTTGAAGAATGGCCTTAGCCTCTTGAAGACAAAAAAGATTTCCCCAAGTCATCTTTGGTTTTGCATTTCCATCCCAAGTCGGCTTCTTATTTCCAGTAACTGCAAAGAAAATTTGTCCACCTTCGTTGCAGTAATCTCCCCCTCTACCAATATAGGATTCATTTATTGGACTTGTAAAGAATTGTCCTTAGTAGCCACAAATGCATCAGATCGAATTCCCCCATAATTTCTGAAAATTGGATCTGGGGGAATCCTTATAAAATGAACTTTCTCACAATTCACCCGATATACAACACACATCTTCTTTTCTGCCATACAACAAAGAAAGTTCTTCATTTTTGAGTTTGTTGTTTGCATGCATTCAATCGTGTACTCATTAGAGCTTATAGGAAATTGAACACATGAGGAAGGAACAGATATTCAGCATCTTGTTTGTGATACTTCTCAAAAGTGCTCTACGGGGAGGCCTCATTATATAATAGTAGTAAATTTACAATCAATATCAATTTCATAATTAATATGAATAAAATTTCAAGTAAGGTAAACAAGAAAAATAATCTTACAATTGCAATACCCTTTGTAACGAGGCCTCTAAGCTTACTACTAAATTTCCTAGCAACTTCAAGGAAGTTAGGAGACAAAATTCGTCCATATTTTAACATTTTCTGCCTCGCCTACGAGAACCAAATATATATATATGTAAGCAACTTTAATGGTTGATGTAGAATTATTCATTGGAAACTGATTAAATTGAAATGATAAATCATATCGGAAAAGAACTATCAAACAACACAAAAGTTTTCAACCGATTAAGTGTAACAATTAAAAATTTGTGGAAATCAAGTTTTAGCATTCTGTTTCTCAAGGAGCAACTGAAATAGCGTCAATTGTGAGAAAATGATGCAAACTGGTTTTAACCATAATGTAGTCTTCCTAACTTCTGTTCAAGATGGCTTCCACTTTACTTTAAGAGTTGTACCAACCGCCGTAACAAATTGTGGAAGAAAAGTTTTTGATTTTTTTTAAATGATGAGTGACTAACCAAGCTTTTGGAAAGGTAGTAAGAGTTGAGATTAGATAGCAAAATATTGAATACATGGTAGGCAGAAAATCATGCTTTAGGGAACGATGGCATAGTGGTAGGTGGTTCTAAGATTTTATTAAATTTTAAAAATATTTCATTAAAATTTTAGAATTTACAAATATTACAAAATATATTTTCAAAAACACCATTAAAAATCTACAGAAAAAGTTTTTGACCTGCATTATTATAGTAAAATATTTCAAAAATACCCTAAAAAATAGTAAATTCAAATGGACTTATTTTCCTGTTTGTAAGTACAAACACATACTAAGTGACTAACATATAGACAACTAAATAGATGTATACATGCAATAGCACAAAAAAAAATTTACCATCTACAACCTCAAACTCGAAAAAAATATAAAATAACTAGTGACAGCTTTACACTTGACTTTGTGCCTGCTAAGCGCTAGTATTTTGTGCCTTGTACACGTTTTGCATGCTTATAGAGAAGGGGAAGAATATCTCTAGCATTCAACACTTTGTGTATAATGCACATTTTCAAACACACAACCTAGAAAAATTCTAAGGCTGCATGCATTTTCAACAAAATGAAACAAATTGATTTTTAGGAGCAAGTGGTATCAAGAAATCTCTTACTAAGATTAAACTTCATTTAAAGTGTGTCCAGAACGAAAATATGCAACCTGAAAAAGAAAAAAAAGGTGGCAATTATTAATTATCATCCGACATGTGTTTCAGAAAACAAGTTACATATCTTTCTCTCTCTCTCCCCCCACCTCGCCCCAAAGAAATATTATCTCCATTTTTCCATTTTCCATTCTTAGTTCATGAAGGCTTCCAGCAAGGTTTGGCTTGCCCAAGGCTCTTAGAGTCTTTCCCTGCTCTTAGGTTGAAGCATAGTTATAAAAATTAGTCCCGCTCCATTGTTCAATCCATCAATCTGATAAATCAATCACTTAGTCAGACTAGGTCAATTGTTAGGCGAAATATATTATTTCTAATCCATGAATTGACGATTCAATTGATAAAAAAAATTGTCAATTGAACCACTCCTTGCAATGCTAACTTAAAAATTATATTTCTATAATTCAAAACATATTATTATATTATATTATATATCGACCAACTCGAGATTGGACCGACAACCCATTGAATTAATCACCTCTCAGGGTCAAGATCCAAGCTGAATTTTATGACTGTGGTTCAGAGTTCAAATCTTGGCGTGGAAAGGGATGAGAGGGTAAAAAATGAAAAATAAAAAAAGAGTAAAAAATGAAAAGTAAGATAATGGAAATGGGTGAGAAGGTAAATATTGAGAAATTAAAAAAAAAAGAGTATACATATGGATATATACAACGAGCAACGCTTTATAAATTCCGCCACATAAACCTAAGAAAAAAAACCCAAAAACCTAGCCAATACTTAATGTTATGCTAAGAAAAGTAAAAAGTGCAATACTATTCATACATTCATCAAAGGTTCGAGCAACAGCAACATTTACAATAAGCGAGGTTTGAGCCGCTGCAACATTTATAATAAGTGAGATAAAGTGCTCCCTGTCTAATCTACTTATACCCAAAATTATAGAGGTATTCCTCAAGACCTAACCAATAATGCCAATAACTATATCAAAATCAAATTTAGACCTGACCCCACAATAATATTAAAATCCAAAAACATGATAAAAACTCAAATGATCAACAATTTATATGTATCATTTCTGTTTCATGCAAAAACTTTTTAAAGATGAATCAAAATGGTTTGAAACAAAAAGACGATTTTTAGATATTTTCCTTGGCAATATATTTCTCTTTAGAAATCAAATATTCCAAGCAGTTGTCTTCATTTTCTCGTACAAGCTGATCCCTCTCAAAAACTTCATAGCTATATTTGTGAGAAAATCTGGAATCTTGTTCTGTTCCCTATATTCATGATTAAACACATAGCCTTTAGTATCCTTCAACTCTAAATAAATCTGAGCAAATAAACTATGCAAAAATGGAAAGATCTTCTCAGCACCATTCTCTACCTTTGCTAACCTAAGGTTTCCATAAATCAAATCGATGACATTAGGTTGCAAGAATCATGATAAACCTTTATCATTTCAAGATTTCTCCTCTCTCTAATAACTTGAAGAATGGCCTTAGCCTCTTGAAGACAAAAAAGATTTCCCCAAGTCATCTTTGGTTTTGCATTTCCATCCCAAGTCGGCTTCTTATTTCCAGTAACTGCAAAGAAAATTTGTCCACCTTCGTTGCAGTAATCTCCCCCTCTACCAATATAGGATTCATTTATTGGACTTGTAAAGAATTGTCCTTAGTAGCCACAAATGCATCAGATCGAATTCCCCCATAATTTCTGAAAATTGGATCTGGGGGAATCCTTATAAAATGAACTTTCTCACAATTCACCCGATATACAACACACATCTTCTTTTCTGCCATACAACAAAGAAAGTTCTTCATTTTTGAGTTTGTTGTTTGCATGCATTCAATCGTGTACTCATTAGAGCTTATAGGAAATTGAACACATGAGGAAGGAACAGTTATCCAGCTTCTTGTTTGTGATACTTCTCGAAAGTGCTCTACGGAGAGGCCTCATTATATAATAGTAGTAAATTTACAATCAATATCAATTTCATAATTAATAGGAATAAAATTTCAAGTAAGGCAAACAAGAAAAATAATCTTACAATTGCAATACCCTTTGTAACAAGGCCTCTAAGCTTACTACTAAATTTCCTAGCAACTTCAAGGAAGTTAGGAGACAAAATTCGTCCATATTTTAACATTTTCTGCCTCGCCTACGAGAACCAAATATATATATATGTAAGCAACTTTAATGGTTGATGTAGAATTATTCATTGGAAACTGATTAAATTGAAATGATAAATCATATCGGAAAAGAACTATCAAACAACACAATAGTTTTCAACCGATTAAGTGTAACAATTAAAAATTTGTGGAAATCAAGTTTTAGCATTCTGTTTCTCAAGGAGCAACTGAAATAGCGTCAATTGTGAGAAAATGATGCAAACTGGTTTTAACCATAATGTAGTCTTCCTAACTTCTGTTCAAGATGGCTTCCACTTTACTTTAAGAGTTGTACCAACCGCCGTAACAAATTGTGGAAGAAAAGTTTTTGATTTTTTTTAAATGATGAGTGACTAACCAAGCTTTTGGAAAGGTAGTAAGAGTTGAGATTAGATAGCAAAATATTGAATACATGGTAGGCAGAAAATCATGCTTTAGGGAAGGATGGCATAGTGGTAGGTGGTTCTAAGATTTTATTAAATTTTAAAAATATTTCATTAAAATTTTAGAATTTACAAATATCACAAAATATATTTTCAAAAACACCATTAAAAATCTACAGAAAAAGTTTTTGACCTGCATTATTATAGTAAAATATTTCAAAAATACCCTAAAAAACAGTTAATTCAAATGGACTTATTTTCCTGTTTGTAAGTACAAACACATACTAAGTGACTAACATATAGACAACTAAATAGATGTATACATGCAATAGCACAAAAAAATATTTACCATCTACAACCTCAAACTCGAAAAAAATATAAAATAACTAGTGACAGCTTTACACTTGACTTTGTGCCTGCTAAGCGCTAGTATTTTGTGCCTTGTACACGTTTTGCATGCTTATAGAGAAGGGGAAGAATATCTCTAGCATTCAACACTTTGTGTATAATGCACATTTTCAAACACACAACCTAGAAAAATTCTAAGGCTGCATGCATTTTCAACAAAATGAAACAAATTGATTTTTAGGAGCAAGTGGTATCAAGAAATCTCTTACTAAGATTAAACTTCATTTAAAGTGTGTCCTGAACGAAAATATGCAACCTGAAAAAGAAAAAAAAGGTGGCAATTATTAATTATCATCCGATATGTGCTTCAGGAAACCAGTTACATATCTTTCTCTCTCTCTCCCCCCACCTCGCGCCAAAGAAATATTATCTCCTTTTTTCCCTTTTTCATTCTCAGTTCATGAATGCTTCTAGCGAGGTTTGGCTTGCTCGGGGCTCTTAAAGTCTTTCCTTGCTCTTATGTTGGAGCATAGTTATAAAAATTAGTCCCGCTCCTTTGTTCAATCGATCAATCTGATAAACCAATCTCTTAGTCAGACTAGGTCAATAGTTAGGCGAAATATATTATTTCTAATCCATGAATTGACGATTCAATTGATAAAAAAATTGTCAATTGAACCACTCCTTGCAATGCTAACTTAAAAATTATATTTCTATAATTCAAAATACTATTATATAATATTATATAAATATTGGTTTCACCGACCAACTTGAAATTGGACCGACAATCCATTGAATTAGTTACCTCTAAGGGTCACGGTCCAAGCTGAATTTTATGACTATTGTTCAGAGTTCAAATCTTGGCGTGGAAAGGGATGAGAGGGTAAAAAATGAAAAATTAAAAAAATTAAAAAATGAAAAGTAAAAAATTGGAAATGGGTGAGATGGTAAATATTGAAAAATAAAAAAAGAGTATACATATGGATATATACATTGAGCAATGCTTTATAAATCCCACCGCATAAACCTATGAAAAAAAGAAAAAGAAAAAGAAAATTCAAAAGCCTAGCCAATACTTAGTGTTATGCTAAGAAAGGTAAAAAGTGCAATACTGTTCATACATTCATCAAAGGTTCGAGCAGCAGCAACATTTACAATAAGTGAGGTTTGAGCAGCTGCAACATTTACAATAAGTGAGATAAAGTGCTCCCTATCTAATCTACTTATACCCAAAATTATAGAAGTATTCCTCAAGACCTAACCAATAATGCCAATAACTATATCAAAATCAAATTTAGACCTGACCCCACAATAACATTAAAATCCAAAAACATGATAAAAACTCAAATGATCAACAATTTATATGTATCATTTCTGTTTCATGCAAAAGCTTTTTAAAGATGAATCAAAATGTTTTGAAACAAAAAGACGATTTTTCGATATTTTACTTGGCAATATATTTCTTTTTAAAAATCAAATATTCCAAGCAGTTGTTTTCATTTTCTCGTACAAGTTGATCCCTCTCAAAACCTTCATGGCCATGTTTGTGAGAAAATCTGGAATCTTGTTCTGTTCCCTATATTCATGATTAAACACATAGCCTTTAGTATCCTTCAACTCTAAATAGATCTGAGCAAATGAACTGTGCAAAAATGAAAAGATCTCCTCAACACCATTCTCTACCTTTGCTAACCTAAGGTTACCACAAATCAAATTGGTGACATTAGTCTCTCTCCCCATATTAAGCTGCATGAATCCTGATAAACCTTTATCATTTCAAGATTTCTTCTCTCTCTAATAACTTGAAGAAGGGCCTTAGCCTCTTGAAGCAAACAAAATTTGCCCAAGTCAATTTTGGCTTTGTATTTCCAGCTCAAGTCAGCTTCTTATTTCTAGTAAATGCAAAGCAAATTTGTCCGCCTTCATTGTAGTATGCTCCCACTCTACCAATATAGGATTCATTTATTGGGCTTGTAACGAAATTGTCCGTAGTAGCCACAGATGCATCAGATCCAATTCCCCCATAATTTCTGAAAATTGGATCCGGAAGAATCCTTATAAAATGACCTTTCTCACAATTCACCCGATCTACAACACACACATCTTCTTTTCTACCATACAACAAAGAAAGTTCTTCATTTTTGAGTTTGTTGTTTGCATGCATTTAATCGTGTACTCATTAGAGCTTTAAAACCACTACTAGCAGTGAATTACATAAACACGTAGTATAAAGGGTGGATATTATGCAAATAGAAAATAAAATTGTCATTATGTATAGAAAAATAGAAAAAGGAAAACTACAAAAATCACATCTAAATGCTACAAATTAACCAATAAAAAGTCTTGGATTTGTAGTTTGTGACAAAAAATAGAGGAGAATAGAATGGAAAAAGAAAGAACAATACCAAAGAGAGTAACAGTAGCAATAGAAAGGAAACAAAATGCAATTAAGAAGTTATAATATAATTTTGTAGTCATCATATTAAACAAACATATCTGAGTTTGCATCGTAGAATTAGAACAATACTTAATTATTATTCATCCATTATCTAATCATCCATTTAGAGACCTTTTCTTCTTTTTTTGAGACTAAACTAAAATCAAAGAAATACTAAAACTAAAATCTAGAGCAAAATAGACTAAATACCAAAATTGAGTAAGCTAAATAATACATTAAAAATTAAGAACTTAGTGACAAAAATTAGGAAAAGTTTCTGTTATATATAACATATAAATGGGAAAACTTCACATGTATCAAACAAACTCAATAGCAAATAAAAAAAGTAGAAAAGCAGTTAACATAGTTTTTTGGATTAAATTTTTTGTTGCTATTAACGAGTAAAACTCCTTCCCCCCTCCCCATCATACTCCTTATTTCTTAAATTCCATCCCTTTTCTGTATAAAGAAAAGTGAAATTAATAAGGAGAATATTTAAATTGGTTCTATATAAAAAAAATGCTGTTGAAAATTGTAGATATATATATTAACTTACTATTTTTTGTGTGAGATTGAATTATATAGATACATTTGACATTATTTGTTGAAACTTGGTTGCGTATTCAAAATTTGTACTGATAGGTGTAATGATGGGAACAAATGTTGAAACTTTTCTAAGTAAATATGTTATTTACAAAAATATTCTATTTACTTTAACGTTTTAAGCAATTTACTTTTACTTCTTGGAATCATGTGATATAATTATCTGATATTTTGTTTATTTTATTAATATTATCTTTTTATAAGCATTATATGATCACTGAAAGATTGATATTTTATTATATATTATGTATTAAGTTATGCAACAATATTTTAGTTTTTTATGTATATTTTTAATTTTCTTTAATTATTTTATGTATGTTTCTTTTAAGTTTTAAATTTTTGTTTTGTTATCAATGTTACATAATTTATGTAATTTCAAATTGAGTGGTTATCTTGTAATGACTCAACTAGACCCTTTTGAATAAGGAGTGAATTGGCGATTTGCTAGATTCTCACAATGGTTCTAAAACTATAATCTGTAAACTTGCACTTTGAAAATGTTAAAAATCAAACTTAGGAGTACAATTCCAAAGCAAATATATGATTGTGAGCAAATTTAACTCATACTCTCAATGTAAGTACAAGATGATAATATTTCTTATTTGTTAACAATAACTTCTAATAATACACTTGAAAGCTTGGCAGACCAGATTGTCTCAATCAAACTCAGTCGCCCTATATTTTTTTTAAATTTATAGTTTTTAACAATAAAAACAAAATGCATGAGCTAATAAGCCCAATAAGAATCACATGTGCGCATGTAGCGAAACTAATATTTTTAATTTCAAAAATAAATCTTTTCTATAAATAAAAATATGCACATATGGTAGAACAAGTTTCGGAAAATTTGTCAAGCTCAAATGAATATAGAGCTCGATAATGTTCAAGCTTAACCAAATAAATAAAGGCAAACAAACTGTTAACATTGTTGAGAAAATACCGTCCTTATCACTCCTAGCAAAAAATGGTCTATACAACTTGTTCAAATTCAACACACAAATTGCATCAAGGCCCAAACATAACAAAATAATCTGAATTCTCAAAATACCCAATATGAGCAAAGCTAATCTTCTGAATTTGATGTAAGAATACATGCTAGAATAAGTCTCAGAAAATTTGTCAAGCTCAAATGAATATAGAGCTCGATAATGTTCAACCTTAACCAAATAAATAACGGCAAACAAAATGTTACCATGTTTGACAAAATACCATCCTTATCTCTCCTTGCAAAAAATTATCTGTACAACTTGTTCGACTTCAATGCACCAATTGCCTCAAGGCCCAAACATAACATAATATTCTGAATTCTCAAAATACCCGCTATGAGCAAAGCTAATCTCCTAAACTTGATGTAAGAATACATACGTCAAGCAAGATGTAGATCCTCCATCAGTCCGACACTTTCCTGGAGAACCTAAATTAGCACTTGACATGGGCCAACCACTTTAAAAGTTTTTTTTGAATGTTTGTATAAAATTTTACTGTAACTTACTGTAGAATTTGTTAAAAATTTTTTGAGGTGTACAAAAATTTGTTTTAAGAAAAAACTTCCCTTTTTCCCTTTTTGGTCCTTTCTTTTTTTTTTTCTTTTCCCCTTTCTTTCCTTTCCTCTTTCTTCTTTTCCCTCCCTCCTCACTAACCAATTGTCGTCACTGGCACCTCCACAGACAACCAATGATAGAAACCTTTTTTCTCTCTCTCTCTCTCTTCTTCCTTTCTCTTCTCTCCTTCCCTTTTTCTCCTTCCTCCTCCCCTCTCCCCATCTGCTCTCCTCCCCTCTTCCCTGCCACCTCTTTCCCCCTACCTCCCTCGGTCACCTTTCCCTTCCCCACCCCTAAGTCGTGATCAGAGGGTGGCCAAGGGAAGGTAGGGAAAGGAGGTGGCGGGGGAGAGGGGAGGAGGGAAGGAGAGTGGGAGAAGGGAGGAGGAGAGGAAGACGGGAATAGGAAGGAGGAGAAAGGAAGGAGAGGGAAAGGAGAAAGGAGAGAGAGAGAGAGAGAGAGAGAGAGAGAAGGCGCTGTCGTCGGTGCTGGCGTCGGCAGAAGTGTCGGCCGACGTTGGCCAATAGTGGAGATGGTGATGGGTTGAGGTGGGGGAGGAAGAAGAAGAAATGAAGGAAAGGTAAATTCTTTTGTGTGTTTTTGGATATTTTGAAATGTGTATTTTAAAAATTTTGAAAAGTTTTTTAAGATTACTATAATTAAAATTATTAAAAAACTTGGTAAAAAATTCCTTTGCCAAACAAGTCCTTTAATTTAGTTCACAACCATCTCAAATATCAGTTTGGATTCACAGCCTCCCCAAAAATTTAATTTTGGGTTGCCAATAATCACAAACAATATTTAGAATGGCTGATGAAAAGTATAAATCCAATCATTATGATAAATATGCACACTGACAAATATGTATATATAATCCAAATGGCAAATTGTAAACCTTAATAGCCAAGATTCATCTCAATTTACATTCAAACAAAATGCCTATACAAAAATCACATGAAATTGTGCTAAAGATCACTTTATTTTCTTAATCTAATGAATGCGATCATTCTCTTCATTAACGAAGTATCAATTTAATTTAAAGCTGTTAAATTGTCAATAACAATATGCAAATTAATTATCTAAGAAAACTTTCTCCAAATGTCAATTGCTATTGCAAGTATTAAATCATGAGCCAAACCAAAAAAACTTTAAGTGACAACGTAGAAGAATTTGGTATCGATACAAATTTATAATTTTCATAAACAAATAATAATTTTTAGTTGGGAAAATAAAGATTCTACCACTTTGATTTTAAAATAACTTTAGAGAAGTTCAATCAAATTTTTTGCACTCAAGTTGGGAAAATAAGTTTAAAACAAGTAGTATAAAAACACCTTTAATAGTTATCAGAATCTTCCTTACTAAATTGAAAGTAATATTTTGCTTGTCTTAAATTGCCGAGTTTTACAGCAATTTAAATTAGTTTTGTTCACACCAAAAGATTGTATAAAACTTTTAAATGCAACAAATTGCAAAAACAAAGAACATTAGCTCGTATGAAATTTTCGTGACTAATGTAAACTAAGTTTCACACAAATCAAAGTCTAATATACAAATTTTTTTCGCATTATATTGACTTTTGAGTAATTTATAAAATTTTAATTGCTATCCTCTAGTTGAATATTAAACAGCAAGATTTTGAATTGAAAGAATATTGAATTGTAAATATTTCCAAAAGGAATTCAATCTAGCACTTATCTATATTCCTTCAAAATCTTTGGCACAAAGACTTGCAACCCTTAATATTCGTGATCACATAGGATCAAAACTACAAAATTTGTAATAGAAAATTCAATATTTTTTCTTGACATACATACGTATTGACTTGATTGCAAGAATGAAAAGGAACACATGAAGTATAGATCTATCAATTATAATGAATACTTGAAGTACACATCCAGGAAAAGTTGCTAAAAATTATTACATAATTCTAACAAGTTAACTAATGAATTAGATCTAAAACTATGAATCAGTATTACGACAATTATCTTAATAAACCTTATATGGTTTAACATAAGTTGTGTCGATATCTAACAAAAATAATAAATCACACATGTAATAACAAATAAAAGATTCTCACTTTTAGACACAACTTTCTACTCCGCAAGTAACCTACTCCACGAACATGTATAGTGCTCCTTTACTGTCATTAACATTGCATTTTCTCCTAAATAGGTTTCTTCTCACTTATGCACCCTTTATAGTAACACCGACCTGTTATGTATTAAATGAAGAACTCTTGTAATTCCCTTAATCATTAACTATTACTAGGAATATTCACAAAACCTTAAACCTTACTGTAATTGTTTCTTGATAAACTTGTCTTAAACTCAATAATTAAATTCTCTAGAAGACTTAAATGCGAGTAAATTAATTAATGACCCTTGTGTTGCCCAACATTAAATTGCCAATTACAAGTATGATCAAGTGTCCAAATTCATACTCCAAACTAGTTCTGATAATGATATAATATTAGAGTAATTGTATTACTAATAATGATAATTATATACCTTAAGTCTAGTGATAGTAATAATGATATAATTGCATCAACTCTTCTTAATATCTTATCAATAGCCAACTAAGTACTAATTAAGTTACTTTTCTAGAAGGTCTAGTTAAATAAAATTAAAAAAAGTTATACTCATCATATTACTAATTGCATCATACTTAATTTACTTTTCTAGAAGGTCTAGTTAAATAAAATTAAATCATATTAGTTCTCGTTATTAGTTAATTCTTAAATTTTGCCTAACTTCCTTTATAACCTATTCCTACACCAGCATATTATTCATTAATTCAAGTACATCCATTCCTTTATTTAATAGTTAATCTATTGTTACCATCAATTCTCCTAATTAGTGATTTCATACTATTCTAGTTTAAAGTCTATTGGTTATATACAAGTCATTACTATCCATATAATATTAAAAGAAATGCACCACTATTATATTTTTCTACAAAATTGAGAAATTTTCTCTAAAACTTAGTAAACTCAAACAAATATACTTAAAATATAAATCCAAAAATATGGAGTATCACATATCCAGTGATTGATTGATCTTTATTCAAATTTAATAAACACGTGTATTATTTTTTCACATTGATAACAATGTATTTTGATATATTCATTTAATTTGTATGTTATTATTTGCCATAAAATTTTAAAATATGTTTAATCCTTATTGACCGTAGATATTATTGTATTATTACATTAGAAAGAACATATTTTTTTTGGATTAAATTTGTAGTTGTTATTAACAACTAAAATTATATAAAAAGGATGTTTGAATTTGTTCTATACAAAAAAAAAGCTGATGAAAACTATAGATACATAAATTAAGTCACCATTTTTTATGTGAAATTGAATTATATGAGTACATTTGATGTTATTTAATGAGAGTTTAGTTGTGTATCTAAAATTTGTAATGATAAATGCAACGACAGAAATAAATGATAAATATTTTTTGAGAAATATATTGTTCATAAAAATAATTTATTTATTTTAGATCATAAAACAATCTCCTTCCACTTCAATTGGAATCATGTAGTATGGTTGTTTGACATTTTGTTTATATTAGTATTAAAATTATCTTTACATAATCTCTAGATGATAGTTAATGTTAAAAATTTAGTTAGCTGAATATATTAAGAAGGAATTTTGAAAGATTTGGTGTTTCTAGCTATAAATATTGTAGTGAATGAAAAGTGACCCGTTTATCTTCTATTTTTATATTAAAAAAAAGCTTCAATCCAGTGTATTAAGGTCAATGCCTTTTTTAAACAAAACACTTGCAAGGCTTCCCTTCTATAGTAAAAAATTGCAGATAAATAATATCCTTCATAATTTCACTAGATTTTTCTATAACATATCTGAGCACCTCTTACTCACAATGGAGATTTTCTATTTTACAGTTCATATTCAACCGCCACTGGACGCAACATCTAAACTCCTCTTGCTTACAATGGAGATTTCTTACTTGACAGTTCAGATTCAACCAACACTAGCCACTAGAAATGCCTTAATTTTGACCAAGTGGTTGCAGTTGAGAGAAAAGAGTAGATGAGTCATGAGAGGTAAGAGTCGAGATTAGGAGACACCACACCCATGAAAAAAATAAAAGCAAGTATAACATTGCTTTTAAGAAATCGAGAAGTTTTACTTTTCAGAACAACGGCATTGTTAACCACAAATTTAACTCCTAATTAACTACAAAATTATATATAAAAAACTAAAAATTAACTATGCAACATAATCATAATCAGGTAGCATCACCAAAATATTTGTATTTGAGTTTATACTTTTCAACATATAGCTTTAAATTCTCAAAATTCCAAACGCTTGTCTTCAAAAACCAATTGGATCTTTCAGTTTTCGGAATTCTGGAGGTCTTTGATAGTAGTAATATTTACAATACAGGAGACTACCACAATAGGAGATCTTACATTCTCTTATTTAGCCATGCCTTTAGTCTTTTCAAGTGCTAGAGAATTGGCATTTTTTTTTGTAGGTTCACCTCCTTATGCTCATATTTCTTGATCTTTCCTTGAGGCTCTTGAATCTTTGCATCAACCAAATACAAATCCCAAATACCTTAACTTCGTGAAGAGTAATTGAAGGCCTTGTTTCAACAACTAGAGAGTTTTTATCACTAGTGGAGAGTTCTCTATGAGAGATATCAGGATTAATGCAATTTAGGGTTTGTTTGGATTGCTTCATATTTCCCCAATTTTATTTGCTTACATCATCTTTACAATTTCCAATACACCTTTTTATCTTTCCAATATCTTTTTATCTCACATATATCACATCACAAAAAGTGCTACAGTAAAAATATCCCAAATAATCCCAAATAACTTACAATCCAAACAGACCCTTAATAAAAATATAAGTTGATATGTCTAGAGTAATAATCTATTTGTTATATGTAAATTATATAAATTTCATTATATTACTAATTTTGATTATGAGTAATATACTGATAGTGAAAGCATTTGGCTAATCAATATAAATATTAATGAAAAAAATAGAGAATATTATATATATGGAAATATGCTTGTATTTTTGTTGTTAGATTTAGGTTTTACTAATAATAATCTGTCTTTAATCATAATAACAAAACACCAATACTTGTACTAAATTTTTATTTACATATTAGTTTGTTCAACAACTATGATCAGAAGTTCAGCATTGCAAACATGCTTGTGTCCAAATTTAACACTCTTAAAATATGTGTCATGCTTAAAGTTGATAACAAAAATGATGATAATTGTCGCTAATCCCTGTTTATTGGACATCTCATTCGAAAAGTATGGACAAAAGTTTCAAATTGATAGTCAAGAACCATTTTCACCATAGTTATAGGTAGGAATGGAAGATTTAATCTTGCCAGGTACATTTATTACCCGATTTAAATTCATCCTCAAGATTTCTTTTTGGAAAGCTTCCACTGTTATTTGCATCACTTGGAGTTTCATTTGATTTCATGGTTGTTAATGCATGATTAGAGACATTTGAATGTGGAGTGTTTGATACTAATGAGGATGCCTTCTATAAGACATGCTTCATTCAATCTCCAATATGGTGAATAACTATAAAGTAGAATCATTATCAAAACAAATCCATTGGATTAGTATTCTCTATGTATGTGTTGATTTGAAAATTTTTAATCTAGATGATATTGTGCGAAAGCTTGTATACTATATTACAAAACAACATTATTTCTTCTTTCATATGAAAAGCTTTTTATCTAGAAAAAAAATGTTTCTCTTTTATTGGGTATTGATTGTTAGAAAATTCAATTTTTACCTTTCTATAAAATATGAAAAAAGTTATTAAAATAAGAATTGATACAAGAAAATAAGATATTGTAGTATTTTATATGTATTACTGCAACTTGAGTATTATAAACTTGAAAAGCATTTGATTGGAGAATAATATGAGCAAATCTATCCTTAATGGTTTTATCAGAAACACTTGAGTTGTCACTCAATTGAAGTTCAAATTAGAGCTTGAAGAAGATTAAAAGTTCGTCACCATTGAACATCAAAACTATAAATATTAGACAAATATTATCCGATGTTTTATTTTCTAACTATATCATTTGTAAAACTAGAAGAATGGAACAATGGAACAATGTCCATTAAACAAAGATGTGAATGAAATCTTAAAACATTAATATAGGGCTGCAAACGAGCCGAGTCGAGTCGAGCTTTGAGCTAATCGAGCCGAGCCTCGACTAAATTTTACCAAGCTCGAGCTCGAGTTCGAGCTCGACGAGCTGGCAATTTTCGAGCTCGAGCTCGACTCGAATCAAGTCGAGTCGAGCTCGAACTCGAGCTCAAGCTCGAAAAACATAAAAAAAAATTATTTTATTTTTAAAAAAATAAAAAAAATAATAATTTTTTCTGAATAAATAATAAAATATTAAGGATATATACGTAATTTCACTATGAAAATAAAAAATTAAAATATATTTATATATAATATACGTAATTTTATTATTAAATAAAAATAAAAAATATATATAAATATATATACTCAAGCTCGCGAGCCGGCTCGCGAGCTAACGAGCTTAATATTCTGAGCTCGAGTTCGAGCTCGAGTTTGGCTCGAGCTGGCTCGAGCTCGACTCGAGCTCGACTCGAGCTCGACTCGAGCTTGACTCGAGCCGCTCGCGAGCGGCTCGATTCGTTTGCAGCCCTACATTAATATATATATATATATATATATATATGTCAGTGATAGAAGAAAGAGAAGATGAATAAAAAAATTTCTTAAATAATGCGCAATGGAAAAAAAGAGAGAAGAAATTGACTAAAACAATTGACCAACATCAGTTGAAAAAAAGTTATAAATCATGAATTAACTAGCATACGTATAACATAAAATCAATATTGACACCAACAACCGCTACTATCATAAATACACTTACACAACTCATTCAATAGCCAAAAATAGTAAACGGACTCCCAAATAATTGTGATAACCAAAAACTCCTAATTCTTATCCTCAAACTTTCATTAGATTGAATAAAAGTAAACATAGATATATAGAGTGATTAAACTGACACTCTACTTTATACATCATCCCAACTAACCACAATAAAGTGGTTGTAGATAAGACTTGTAGCAATTAATACTAAACACTAAAGATAGCACAATTACAGTCTTTATTAGGGTTATAAATGATTCAAGATAGCTTGAAAGACAGTGTAGTTATCACCTCGGTTATTCGATACTGAGGTGATTATCTCGGCTCTTCAGTTTCTTCAAGAATCTCATCCTCGCCGCCTCGAGGTGAAGGATTCTATCGGCTAATTAGCCCAACTTCACTCTTACCTTGAGCACGGTTATGAACTCTAACACCTAACATCTTGGCGGGTAAGATGACTAGTGATTGACAGGTTAATGTGACCGCCCACCGTCCTAGTAGTCAGAGTTATGTTTGAACCCACCGCCATAACCTATCATCTAACCATGAGCCAGGCGTAGGTGTCAAATCCCGTCTGGTGAATTCTCTCTTATAAATATTTCTCACTATTTGCAAGTTAGATACATATTACGAACCACTCAACTACTTGTACTTTCAACATTTGGCTTATAACTAACTTTAGCATTGGAGTGAGACCGAGGAACAAGACCCCAGTTGTTCTTGTATTTTGGTAGGTGAGCTTGCGTTATCAACTCAACTCATCTGCCCAAAAATCATCTCGTCAATTAGAGCCATTTATGGGAACGATAGTTCCGCCAACATGATACCTATACATTCTAGAAGTCATCGGGTTCCTCGAATCGATTTCGAATCTAACACTGAGGTTCAGCAAGAAGTTAATCAAAATCTCGAAAAACCTCGACGAGACCCCTAACCTACAAATGAAGATGATCTCATGAAAATGGCCGAGTTAATGGCTGAGAATCCTGATATTTTCGAGGAGTTGGGAAAGTTTTTCAAGAAGAAGGGAAAGGAGAATGCCAAATTCTCAAAACAGTGACCGGTTACCTCTCCTGAGATCCCATTTGAGGAGGAGTCGAATGACAAACATCCGAGATGAAATTATTCCAAATGAGCTCCTTCCAAATCTAACTCCAAACTGACCTCCATATTGAGGGCCCTCTTCTAAGGCCTTCTTGGACGACGGGCCAACGATGCACCTCGGTGTCCTGAAGGATTTGCAACTGATTATATGAAGGCCCTTCCCTTTATTGATGAGATAAATGATGATTTGGTTTCACCAAATTATAAAATCCCTATCTTGCAGCCTTATGATGGGTGAGGTAATTCGGAAGATCATCTTCATATTTTTATTTTGACCTTTCAACTCTATTACAAATCTGATGCAATTATTTACTGAGTCTTCCCTATCTTTCTCCTCTGAACAACTCAAAAATGATTGTGGAGTTTAGAACTTAGGAACATATCCTCTCTTGGAGAGCTTGTGAATAAGTTCATATATCAATTCATTTCATCCCGACTGATGACGAAGATCTCGGCATACCGGATGAACATCCAACAAGCTCCTGATGAATTTTTGCACTCTTACGTTCAAAAGTTTCATGATGAAAGTGTCCAAATCCCCAACCCAAATGAACATGTCACCATTGCAGGATTCACCAATAGGTTGGTAGCCGTAATTTCAACACCGAAATACATAGAAAGTACTTCCGAACCTTAAGAGAGTTTTGACAGAAAGTAGATAAAGCTATTCAAAATGAAGATGTCAATTGCATGAAAAGGGAAACTCAGGCATTTAGGACAACCCCTGATCCGAAAAAGAGAAAAGACCAAGGCTAAACTAATGCCGAACAAACTTATGGCAGGGGTTCGAGTTCCTCACGAGATTGCCGTACTGGATTCGATCAAATTGCCAGAAGAAAATAACCCATCTCTGAATCTGAATTGACCCCCTTCAACATTACCCTATCACACGTCCTCGCTGTTGTGGAATAGCACCATCTTTGCTAAGTTTCATCCAAGATGACAGGGAAAAGAGAGAAGAGGAACGCATATTTTTTTTTGTGCATATCACTGAGATATCAATCATGAGATCAAAATTTGCAACGATTTTAAAAAGGAGATAGAAAATCTCATCAAACAAAGACATTTGAAATGGTTCATCCAAGGCGACAAAGATCTAGATCAATGGAAAGATCGTCGAGATAATCGTCGAGATCATAAGTGTGACGATAGGTATGACCAGAGGAGTTATGATAGAGCCTCTAGAGACTCTAGAAAATCTGATCGACCTTCCAGACTACGGATCTAACATAATGAGAGTCATCAACACTCTTATTGGCAAGCTCACAAGGAGAGACAGTCAGAACTCCGAAAAAGAATGTATCGACAGGCCAATTTCGACTAAATAGAGCTGAGTTCTCGACTCACACAAGTGGTAACCTACGGCCCGGCTGATCGTGTACCTGCTGTATCTAGTAGCCACAAAATCTTGGTGATTGAAACTCATATCAATAACTTTATCATCAAAAAAGTATAGTTGATTCTGGTAGTTCGATAGACGTACTACTATACTACTGAACAATTGAAAAGTTGCTGTTAACTAATGATCAACTAGCCCTAGTACGGACTCCACTGGTAGGATTCGGGGGACATGTAGTCTATTCTAAAGTGATAATTACCCTATTAATGACTATTAGGAGTTTTTCACGTTGTTGTACCATTCTTGTTAACTTTATCGTGGTGATAATCGATTTTTTATATAACATGTTGATCAGCCAGCCCACCCTAAATATTCTTCAAGCAGTTTACTCAATTTACCACCTGAGTTTCAAATTTTTTGATCTTGTTGGTGCGGCCGAGATTACCAGCAATGTACAAGTTGCCCGTGAATGTTATCTTGTCACCTTGTAGGTCGCAACAATCCGCTAGTTCTTTGTCAAAACTCGAGGGCAGAAAATCGAAAAATTTATCCATTGATGCAATCAAATCTCAGAAGATCGAAAAGTCTAGAAGGCTAGAGATTAAAAATGAGGTGAAAAAAGTTATGTTAGATTCTATACAATCGGAACGGACTGTTCGAATTGGCATAAATCTTCTCTCCTTTATCCGAGATGCGTTAATGGACCTATTCAAAGAATTCAAGGATATGTTTGTTTGGATAGTTGAAGAAATTGTTGGCATCCCGCATAACTTGATGACCATAAATTCAACGTCAATCCTCGAGTTCGTCCTGTGAAACAGAAGATAAGGTATTTTGATCCAAAAGCGTAGTCAAGCCATCTTGGGAGAGATGAATAAATTTTTTCCATCACGAATGATAAAAGTGGTTCAGTATTCGACTTGACTTTCTAATCTATTTATGGTCAAGAAAGAAGGTGAAGGGTGACGCATGTGTGTAGATTTTATCGAATTTAATAAGCTCTGTCCAAAAGATTGTTACCCCTTGCCAAAAATAGATGTTTTGATCGACTTGACTATGAAGAATAAAATCTTTTACTTCCTAGATGCTTTTAAAAGTTATCATTAAATATAAATGAGCACGAATGACCAAGAGAAAATGATTTCATCACTGACTGAGATGTTTATTGCTATACCACCATACTGTTCGGGTTAAAGAACATCATAGCCACTTATCAACGTCTTATTAACCACGTCTTTCATGAATAGATCGGACGCAATATCGAAACTTATGTGGATGATATTCTCGTTTAGAGTAAGACCTCTGATGTCTTTATCTTAGACATATGGGAGACGCTTGAAATTTTATGAGAAATCGGGATGATGTTTAACCCTAAGAAGTGCATCTTCAGAATCATCTCAAAAAAGTTCTTGGGGTATCTGATATCTCGTCGAAATATTGAATCTAACCCCAATAATGTTAAGATAATTCAAGAGATGGCAGCTCCGAATAATGTTCGCGAGATCCAAAAAATGACAGGACAGCTAGTCGCGCTAAATCGGTTTCTTTCCCAATCTGCCCAAAGGGAGTTACCCTCCATCATCTCCGAACCCTCACCTCGTCAAGGTCGGGGGAGACTCTTTATTTATATTTGGCCTCGATTGAAGAGCTGGTTAGTGCAATGTTGATGCAGGAGATTGGTGTCCAACGACCTGTCTATTATATCAGTCGAGCCCTTCGTAGACCCGAAAGACGGCACCTGCAAACGAAAAAATTGGTACTATACCTAATCCATGCGACTTGACTATTGAAACATTACTTCCTAGCTCACCCCATTCACATCCAAACTGACTAATCAATTCGTAAGATTTTAATCAAGTTTGAAACTCGAGACGATTGACAAAATGAGCTATTGATTTAGGAAAATACGACCTAACTTATGAACCCAAAATGACAATTAAAGCGTAGGTTTTAGCTGACTTTTTAGTCGATTTTACCCTTGTGGTGAACCGAAACGTCCATGAAGAAATCTCAACATCTTTGATCTGGACCCTTTATGTAGACGGCTCTTCCAATAACGAGAGCAGCAAGGTCAGATTGCTTCTCGATAGACCAAGTAGAGAGGAGTGTTCATACACTCTCCACTTTGATTTTCCTGCCTTTAATAACAAGACTGAGTACGAAACGTCGATCGCCGAGCTGTGTTTATCATGGAAATTAGGAGTTCTTCACATTCAAATATACAGTGATTCTAAATTGGTAGTCTGAAAGTTCTGTGAGAGTACAAAACTAAAGAAAAGATCATGTAGAAGTATCTCTCGCGAGTTCAGAAACTAGCCAAATCACTTTGAATCATTTACAATTCACCGCATACCTCATTTCTAAAACAAACGGACGAACGCTCTCTCTAAGTTGGCCTCCACCTCATTCTCTCAGTTGAACAAAACGGTCCTAGTTAAAGTTTTAATCAAGCCTGATTATCAAGAAAAAAAGATATATCTGATTCATTCAGAAAATTTTGGATGGATCACATTATTAAGCTTCTTGATCATAGTTATTATATCCGGTCCGATCCGGCGGTCGGACCGGTCAAACCCGGCCCAACCATGAAACTGGGCCGGGTTACTAGTTAGATCGGAGTTAGAAAGAGCCCGCTTCGACTCGTTTGACTCGGACGGTTTAACAAGGAAACTGCTAGAATCGATGATTATTGATAAACCCGGTGGGTTTTGGCAATTTTTTTGAAGTTACCGTTTTACCCAATTCTTTTGTTTTGACCATTCACACTACATGGGCATTATCATCTTTTTGCTATATTTTTAACCAATTAGAAGAGAAAATCAGAAAAATTGAAGAGGGATTCGGCCATTTGGGGATTTAGGCATTTAGGGATTCTTTTCTTCTTTGTTCCTCTGAGAAGTGAGAACGAATTGAGAACTTCTTGAGGCAAGCAGGAATTCGGCAAGCAATTTTTCAATTTTTCGGCTTTCAATTTTTTAGGGATTCGGCTTTCAATTTTTCTTTCCTTTGCTTTGCTAGTTGCTCTTAGAGTCTGAGGTAAGCAATTGAAAATTTGAAGTTGTCGTAGCCGCTGCCAGAATCCTTCCAGGAAGTCGTTGCCACCGAAGCTGCCATTGAAGGCTTGAAGCTTTGTTGCCACCTTGCCAGTAAGCAAGTGAAGCATTGCAGCTGGGCACACACCACGGCACCTTGGAAGTTCGAAGTTCGAAGTTGCCGCAGCCGCTACCAGAATTCTTCCAGGAAGCCGCTGCCACCAAAGCTGCCATTGAAGGCTTGAAGCTTTGTTGCCGCCTTGCCAGTAAGTCAGTGAAGCGTTGCAGCTGGGCACACACAACAACACCTTGGAAGTTCGAAGTTGTCGTAGCCGCTGCCAGAATTCTTCCAGGAAGCTGTCGCTGCCACCGAAGCTGCCATTGATGGCTTGAAGCTTTGTAAGCCAGTGAAGCCTTGAAGGTAAGTAATATCCTGGCTCCAGCAATCCAGCTTTCTGCTCACGAATCTGCACACACCATGGCACCAAGTGCTAATGTGTTTCTCTCCAAGTTAGGAGTTATGTGCATCTAGTTATATATATATATATATATATATATATATATATATATATATATATATATATATATATATATATATGTATATATAATACTGCTCGTTAAAGGTCAGTCTCTTGAATCCCAACTCTAGAGCTGATGTTGAAGAAACCGATTGTTTATCTATGGAAAAAAATATAAAAATATTAAATAAACCATAAACATCAAACTTTGATTTCCTAGTAACTTGTAAAAGTTGACAAGCTATTGCAAGTGCATCAAATATTGAAACTTTTGTACATATGATGGCACCTTGTGTGATACTCGTGCATGCACTAATTGAATCTTGGCACTTTTAGCTTTTTAAGAGGAGATGCACTCTAGAATTTGTTGAGTTGCTTGTTTTGTTGGTCAGGTTCTGGAGCTCAACCTCATGATAGCTAAGGGAGGTAGAAATATAGAACCATCCTTTGTACTTGCTTGACTTTTAAAGTTATGGTTCAATCAACTTAGATTTTCACTGTTAAATTTTGTTATGAATCTTAGAAAACGTCCAATGTAGAGATGCTTAGTTTGAAGATTTTTAGACTAGGATGTATTTGAGTGAAAACTTATAATAGAAGCACGAATTATAGTTGCACTGTGAATTTGTGTTTATTAGTTTATTCAAGAAAGTAAATTGAATCTCTTAGTAGCCTAGGCAGGTTGAATTCAGTAACTGAAAATAGGAGTTAAAGGAAAAAAAGATCTGTTAGGATATGAAGATCTAGATGGTAGAAAGATTTCAAATGACCCAAAAAATGCTCTTTTTTTGTACTTATATTATAATTAACATGTTTATTTAATTATATTATATATATTTTTTATTATATATTGTGATCCGACGGTTCAACTAGTGATCCACCGGTTAAACCACTGACCCGTCAACTCGATCCTCTTGCCGGGTTGATGTCCGGGTTGGTTTTAATAACTATGTTCTTGATTAAGGAATTCTTCTCGAATACTAGTCTGAAATAAGAAGGGTTCAACGCAAATCATCTCGGTATACCCTACATGATGCATCATTGTACAAGAGATCCTACCTCGAACCATGGCTAAGGTGTATTCTTATTGAGTAAGGGGTGCAGGTACTCAAAGACATCCATGAAAGATTCTATGGGGTCTACATTGGAACTCGGATGTTAGTTAAAAAGACCCTATTACTTGGGTATTTTTAGCAACTATTTAATAAAATTTTCAAATACTTATGTCAAACTGTCATTCTTATCAATTTCACAATCCCGAACACCACCAGTCTACCAATCCCATAGTTTCCATCACGTCTTCTTGACCTTTTAAGCAGTCGGGAATAAATAGTCCCCTTTTCTCGATCGTCGAATAACTATACCTATTTGTTGGTTGCAATTGACTATTTCACTAAATGGATAGAGGTCGAGACAATGAGCAGTATGACGGGTCGAGCTGTCCAAAAGTTCTTTTGAAAGAACATAATATGCTAGTTTGGAGTGCTGCAGGTTGTTATCTTGGATAAAGGGAGGCAATTTACTGACAACTCATTCAAAAGGTGGTGCGAAAATCTTGATATCAAATAACATTTCATCTCCGTAGGCCATCACTAAACTAACGGGCAAGTCAAAAATTTCACAGAACTCTCCTATATAGTTTCAAGACACAACTTCATCGAATTGAAACAATTTGAACGGACAAATTGCCACTGTTTTATGGGCCTACCGAGCTATTTTAAGGTCGACAGTCCATGAAATACCTTTCTCGCTAGCTTATGGATCCAAAACTGTTATCCCGCCTGAGTTCCTCACTCTAAGTCCTCGGATGGCCGCTTATGTAGCGGAGACAAATGACAAAAAAAAGTAAATTGACTTAAATTTGCTGGAAAAAGAAAGGGAAGTTGAGACAATGAGGGTCACTTTGTATAAAATATATCCTAACTCACTATTACAATACTGGAGTTAAGAATCTCCGCTTTAAATCAGGTGATTTAATTTTAAGAAAGAACTCGGTTAATCATTCCAAATTCCAAGAAAAATACTTACTATTGGTTACTGTACATTAGCCTACCAAGATGGCTCTCTCGTACCTCGAACTTGACATGCAAAAAATCTTAAATTGTATCATCCGTAATGTTATGATAATTAATTTATTTTCAAAATAATGCTTACTATTCTTAGTAAAAGTAAAAAGGAACAGGGGGACTGGATTAGAGAAAATAAATAGGATTAAAAAATGAAAGAGTCGATTCAATAATAAAGAAATAATGTTATAGATAGTACAACGGAATAACAGGTTATACAAGTATAAAAGTTCGAACTCAGGGACACTTTTAAGTGTCTTTTGTCTCGACCCTATCATTGCCCCTAACCATCTCGACGTCCTCTGTGGTTTCGATATCTTGACCTTCTTCATCTTCCTCAAGTCCGGACTCTTCAATCTCGAATTTGACTAGTCACTAATTGAATTCTTTCCATATCTCAGTCAAGTTATGTCCTTTTTTGGATACCGGCAGTTATGCGGTTACATAGTTCCTTGGCATTTTCGTTGTAATTGTCCCTGGTTTTGAATATATCCAGATCATCTTGAGATAACAAGAAGCCAACTTCGTTTACAGTCGAGGTATAATCGAACATGAAACTCAACAGGGTCCATTCGTCGAGATCATTATTGAAGCTCTCAAATTTAAGAAAGGCCTCCGCAGTTAAGATCCCCGCTTTTCAATAGCAGTCTTATGGGACAGTTTCTCTTAGTGCTTTCTCTCTTATTTCTCCCAAGGGCCGTCTTACAGGAGTTCATTTTAGCAATGGCCTGGTCTCATTTTTCTCAAGTATGATCCCTCTCATTGTTGGCCACTGTCAGTTTTTTCTCTAAGAAGGCTACTTTCTCCTAGAACTCAACCATGGATTGATGCTCTCAAGTATATAGCCATAATGCCTAATTATTTCGGTATTAAAAGTTGACGTGGAAGCCCAAACGATGGCCAAATGGTCTACCAGCTCGAAAGGCATTAGCTACTTGGTGTACTCCACATCCCGAGATAGGGTTGAATGGACCAACAACTCCTAAGACAGTCATGGATCTTGATACTGATTGTCCATGTTAATGTCTCAATCTGAACAGTAGTGGTCACCGGGGTGTCTAGTCTCGTCTCATCGTCGGTAGGACACAGTGCTATTGGATATTTGTTCTATATAGGCGCCCCCACTATGATTGGAGAATGAGGGTGTAAAGACTTGTTTCTTCCGTATCCTGTCTAGGCCACGGTGAAGCCTCGGGTAGCCACACCTTGCAAAATCACGGAGATATCTAAGCATTCTTCCTTAGCTATGATCATAGGAGGTTGGAGAGGAGTGTAACCATGAGGCAAGTCGCCTACTGGAGAACGGAGGGTGGTCGAGCTGTTTTTCTTCTTCTTCCTCACTCTTGATGTCTTGGTTGGAGCCTTACACTTCTGCCTCTTAGCTACCATCCTGATCCCTGAGATAATATGGTTGAACATCTTCATCACTATACGGAAGAGATGTATTATTACTTAGTCAAGCAAAAAAGATACAAAATAATGAAATGAAAATTATAATTTTTTTTTTTAGTCTAGAAGAATAGTAAGGGAATTTGTTGGCACTAAGGAGAACTCGGCTGATTCCCCCATCTACTAAGACCATTTTCGAGTAGAACCAACTATTGATCCTGAGCCCTGATCCCTTGATCTTCTAGAAGTTTTGATTCTAGATGAATCCTAGGAACGGATGGTTAGCGCATTGTGCCACCTCCACCAAAAGCCCGGAAGAAAGTCCTCAGTTGAGATGAAAACAAGTTGTTCTTTCAGCGCTTTTTTGAAGTCGAGACGTCCACCACTAACTTTGACACGTTCTTGTTCCGACTCCCAAAGTAGACTACCTCCTTTCGTTTTCGCAATTCTTGATAACGTAAAATTGTCGGAAGAGATTAACATTAAGGGTTACGCCCTGATCCCGCCACAACATCTCGAATTCAACGAAAATTTGGATGGCATTAGGAACGAACTACGTTATCCGAACTCCCCAGTATTGGAGGTTGTCTCGAAAAAACCTCGTTGTCAGCATTCTTAGACCTACCTTCATATGGTTGGCATATACTGCCACCCAAAACCTCGGCAGAATAGCTGCTGATCAATCTTTCTTAGCCTACTAAAGAGAGGAATCTTACTGAATTCTATTTGGTCGAGATTGGGTGGAGCTCCAAGGACTATTACCCTTTCATCTCCGAAAACTTCTGAACCAAAGGCGTCGTTATATAAGACCTCGGATTTCATAGGCTTGAGTCCCTAGGATCCGATTGCCTTCTCGCCGACTGCTTCCTCACTAACCAAATCTCCCAAGGCCTCTCTTTTGGAACTGGACGCTTCCTGTAATGATGACGTCACTTCATCTGATAGGTTGGGTCTTTCTACTTCTTCAAAATCCGGACTAATTGTTGCCTTATGCATTCAAACTATACTAGCGATGTATTTTATTTAAAAGAGGAAAGGTAACTTACTATCTTCTTATCTCTGAACTAAGGGATCGGAAGAAAACTGCTTTGACAATTCAGATGGGCAGCTCGGATTTGGTACTATGATTTTCAATAAATGTGAAAATGAATTGTAAAAACCTCTCTATTTATAAAGGGGATGGAAGGTAAAAAGGCTGACGTTTCGAATTTTCAAATACTCGCCTTCCTCTCTCTTCACTAATCAGCACCGATTCATCTAACACCCCTTCAGAACATTTCCCATCAGTTACCTCCGACTGATGTTTGGCCTCTCGTTGCTCAGCATCGCAACACATATCCCTCATTCAGCTTATAACTTAGCCTTAGGAAGGGAGTCATTTAAGCCTCCCCTCCCCGAGGCTGGGGGGTTTAATGTAGTTATCACCTCGTCTATTCGATATCGATGTGATTATCTGGGCTCTTCAGTTTCTTCAAGAACCTCGTCTTTGGCACCCTAAGATGAAGGATTATCTCGGCTAATTGACCTAACTTCATTCTTACCCCAAACGCGGTTGTAGACTCCAACACATAACATCTTGGCAAGTGAGGTGATAGTGATTGACAGGTTGATGTGACCACCCACCATCCTAGTGGTCAGAGCTATGTCTGAGCCCACCGCCATAGCCTGTCATCTAACCATTAGCTAGGTGTAGGTGTCAAACCCTGTCCGTTGAATTCTCTTTTATAAATATTTCTCACCATTTGCAAGTCAGGTACATATTACGAACCACCCAACTAACCTATAACTAATTTTAGCATCGGAGTGAGATCGGGGAACAAACTCTGGTCGTTCTTGTATTTTGGCAAGTGAGCATGCATTGTCGACTCGGCTCGTCCGCCCAGAGCTAGCTTAGCGAGCCAGTTGAGTTGAGCTGAATATAAGATACTAGGCTCGTTGGTTCATCGAGCCAGATCTAACTCATACATTTTTAATATTTTATGTTTTTTGTAGTGAAATTACATATATGTCTACTATATTTTTATTATTTACTAAGGTGACTTGATATAATGACTAAGCAAGTACACAAGTGCATACTACAACTATAACAATATTTAAAATAACAGCAAAACTACAAACAAAAAGTCAACATGACAACAAGACAAATACCAAATCACACAAGGACAATAAAGTCCAAAAATTCTACAAATAAGAAAATTATCCAAACATGCATGCATAGCAAATCAATTAATATGGTCTAAAAGATAACCTAGACAAATTATCGATACAAAATCACAATTATACCACTTAAGACCTTTATTAAAGGCAATCAAGACAATTCACCAAATCTCGCACGACATACACAACCCGTGGAACAAGCACCCAATGAACATACAAAGATCACTCAATTGCCAAAAAAACATTTCAATCATTCATTAATAGTGACATAGACAAATAACACTTTGCTTGCAACACGAATAGTGAGAAAAAAACAACATCAATGCACCGTAGAAGCATTTAGCCATAAAAATCCCTAACTTCTATTGTATAACTACTTCAAAACATGACATTTTATAATACCCAATCCGCTCTTTAGTCTTTATTATTTATATAGTTAGCATTTCACTAATTGAGGGACTCTAGTAGCACAAACTTAACTTTAGGGACTAAATTGAAAATCACTCTAGGCCTTAGGGGTTTAAAGCTTTTCAATCTAACTATCGCCCACTAAGTCGTCAATACTCGTAATGACATTCCCGACGATGAGAGCCGTCGGAGGACCCTTGCTCTGCATCGGCGACCTACTCTCCGACGTCGGAGAAGGAGATCAGCAAGCTGTTAGCGGTGGTGGGTCCCACCACCCACAAAACCTACAACCACTCGATTCCGATCCTAGTCTCGTCCCCTCCGATCTCCCCAAGCTCTTTCAGGTTCTCCCCTCTCTGTCTCTAATTAAAGACGAATTTTTCTTTTTTTTTTTTAAATTTATTCTATTTTTTTGCGAATTTATATGTTAAATTTACTTGCATGAGTCTTATTTAGTTTAAATACTTTATATCTACTTTTCAGGGTAGGATGAGAAATTTTATTTTCTTGGGTAAAATATAGTATTTGATAGGAAATTATTTAGAATTAGAATTTGTTGGAATTCTGAAATTAGGTTAGTGTGATTGCATTCTTTATTGAAAATGTATAATTAATATGTGAATGATTTGAATTTCAAATCGTGTTCATGGAATGGGAAAAGTTTTTGAAGATTGAGTCTTACTCGCAGCAAGGAACTAAAAATTTAAAAGATTTGGGTTTTCGAAATCCTTGTTGCTTTTGTTGCCTTTTCAATTATGAATATGATTAACTTTGTATAGGGTTTTAAAGAGAAGGATTTATGGATCTGATGCATTAAATTTCAATTAGATGAGGATTCGTAGACTTTGGCCTGTTAATGGTGTCTTCTTTGTAAATGGTTCACTAATTAATTATATGATTCGGATTTTGAAGATTATCAAGAAGAAGAAAGACTAAGAAGATGCTGAGGTTTTGGCATGAATTTCCTTGGGAAGAGGTTCTATATTTTGCCTACATCAGCAAAGAAAGCTTCAGAACTTAATTTAAGTCTACACTCTCTGGATATGTTATCTTAGTGGGGTTTTTAGGTGTATCCAGTTATCTGTTACTTTTTACATCCAGTATGTACCCCTATTGGCAATTCTCAGATGTTCACATGTCAACATTTCCATTTGCCTGGTAGCTATATGCTCAGGAGTCGGAAAAAATGTCAGGGAAGAGGGGTGATGGCTGGGGTTCAAAATTTTTTCTGTTTTATTGTGAAGTTTCTATATATGGACCAAATGCCCCTGAAATATGGTTTTGCTAGCTGTTGTGCCTTTACAACTAAATAGCAATTGAAAGCAATGAATGACTTATATTGTACATTTGACACCAAAATAGTGGAGTGAAAAAATTGTTTGAGGAATAGTTTTGTGGCCTCTTAGCTTTTTCCCCTGGTTAGAATTATAATTGGAGAGTGAATACGCTAAATCTTGTAATCCTCTCTTTGTAAT
Source organism: Coffea arabica (assembly GCF_036785885.1). NCBI lineage: Eukaryota > Viridiplantae > Streptophyta > Magnoliopsida > Gentianales > Rubiaceae > Coffea > Coffea arabica. The sequence goes on from NC_092329.1 coordinate 45,602,124, forward strand.
TCCACTTGCCAGCACAACTCTTGCTGGCTTTTCCTACTCCTTTTGTTTTTGTTTTTGTTTTTTGTTTGCTCAGTACATATGCGTCAACCTATCTGGAAGTTGAACTACCTATTTGCAACTATGTACTGAATTGCTGCTGGTTTGGCTTTTTCTCTCTCAAAACTACTTTACAGAATTTCTGATAGTTGATGATGGATGATAAATGAGCTTTCTTTGTTGGTTACACAATTGACATGCAATTGCCAGTATTCATATATGATTGGTCTTTTGAAAACCAATATTCTTTTGTTATGTGTCTTTGTCAATAACCTAATTCATGCGGTGATGCTTCTCTTGCTAACTTTTTTTGTAAAGATTTCTGAGAACTTGTCTTGGTCTTATATTCTGGTTTTTTAAGCTTCAGGTCATCTAATTTTTGATGTTCAAAGGAACTGGAATCTCGTACACCTCCCAAAGGAATTTAATTTTGTAATGGAATTGGTAGCATTATGCAATTCGTGTAAAACACTTCACGCAAGACACAAAAATATAGCAAGATCTGCAATTCTTCTTCTTTTTCATCATTTTTTTTTTGTTTCAAGGAGAGAGAGGGATGGTGCAGAGCAATCATTTGGATAGTGAATATGTCAGTTGTGGTCAGATTTGTGGAATAAGTATGACCTAAAGAGATCATTGATTATTTGGTAAGGTAACATGAAGAAGAATATAAGAAAGCTTGCCAATGGTAACGGTGGAAAAAGAATGTTGAATAATTTATGCAAGAATGTGGCATCTTGAGATGATGACTAATTTATTCAAAATCTAAGTACCCTCGAAAAGTAATGGACATTGATATACTTAATGATGATGGATGCCTTTTTTAAGTTTAAAATTTGTTCTCAAAACTCTAAGAAATTTTGTGAACAAAATGATATTTGACTTAGAAACCCTTCAATGGAGGTTCCAATACCCTACAACTAACATTTTATATAAATAGGAGAAGGGAAACTTATTCCCCCACCCCCACAACTCCCCATCCAAAAAAAAAAGGAGGATGAGAGCATGGTTCACAAGTGGTGCAACTGAAATGAAAACCTGACAAGCATTATAACAGACAAGGAAACTAATTTTTTCTCATTGAGTTTATTATGAAAAAAATATAAAATCGGTTTATTTTCTCTATGAGTTTTGTTTGTTAATGTTTATTTTTGTGAAATCGACTTGACAAGACCAAAATCCCTAAAAAACAAAGTATATTGATTTTTTTTTTAAAATATTTTTTCTAGTAGGGGAGGGGCTGGATTAAAGAACTAGGGAGGGAGAAGAGGGATTTGAACCAAGGACTTATAAGTATATTGGTTGATTAACTTGTTCTTACCCAATCAATGTTCTTACAATGCTAGATCCATCCTGATCAAAGAGACAAACAAGAAGCTATAAAATTGAATGGTGCAGTGTGCTTATATTCATTAGTTGCAATTTGCTGGTATTCATATGTTCTGATGGTTTTAGGAGTTGGATGCATCATCTCATCCTGTACTAGTACTTGAACTATTTCATCAAACAAGCATCTATCACAAATAGTTTACTTTGATCTTTTCCTTTCAATGCTGGTTAATTGGCTTTTACAAGTTATGACTTCTTAGATGATCTAATTTGCTGTTTCTTGTCTAGGAGAACTATGACCAACTGGATAAGGCATTAGCTGGCACAGATCAGTCATGGACAGCTCTTACGCTTAAGGTAATTCTGGTTTTTGCTGTAAGATGTATATTTTCTTCTTTTCCCTGTTTGCTTTGACTGGACATATTGAATAAGACAGAGCGACTCAGTTTACTCATCAGTTGACCTGTTAAAAATTTAACTTCATCTGGATTGAAAAGAATTTCATGTGAATTTGCAACTTGCATCAATCCTTCTGATAGAATTGTTAATTGCGGATCCATTGGCCTTTCTGAATTGCAGCTTTGCACGGCTTTAGAAACTGGGAACAAGGTGGTGGAATTTGCCAGTTCTCATATTGGCTTGTTATCCGAGATGGTTGAGAAGCTTGAAAGAATAACTAAACAAAGAGATTCTGCCATAGAAGCTGCAAAAGCCATTCAAGGTTTCTTAGAGCAGAATGAAGTTTTTCCTCGTGAAAATAGCTTTGCCCAATCTGATACTTAAATTACAGGAAGAAATTTGTTGTGAAAAATGTCTAGAATGCATGAGAGGACCGGCTAAATATTTTATGGCGGTCCTGACTGCGAAAAGTTTTTGTAACAGAAATTTTGCTACTTGGCTTTTGCAACGACTTTACATGTACTCATGTCTCGCATTTAGCAGCATTTTTCTCTTTATTGACATGTTCCATTAGGTTATGTTAGTTTGACAAAAAAAAATAAAAAATTAGGTTATGTTAGTTAATGCTTTTGTCACGATCTTAAATTTTAAAAATACCCTAACAAAGTTTTAAATATATTTACTGTGAAATTTTTTAATATACAAAGATATAATAAAATTTTGCAAAAAAACACCTCATTCATAGGGATCCGTTATTATTTTGCCCGTAACAAAATTCATGCAAACACCTCAAGAATACTTAATGTAAGTTATAGAAACTGAGGCACGTCAACATAAGTCCCTCGAGAAGTCGATGTTTTCTCCAATTCTAAGGCTTGTTTCCAAGAAATTCACTTCAGTACAAAAGACTGCTTGCTGGGCCGTTTGAAATTTAACTCAAGTCTATTTCTTAATTTTGGAAGACAAATTAAATCATCAAACGTTTGTCTAATTTCGAATAGAGAAAATTATAGCTTTGATACCAAATATTTGGGGCATTTACAATTTTAGTCTTTAAATTTGGACAAAAGCAAATTTAGTCCTAAATGTTCCAATTTTTAGGCAGATTAGTTCAACTTACTGGTCTTGGCAAATTGTTATCGGAATTCGGTCACGAAACTAATGAAAAACCTCTCATGGATAGAACATCTTCTGCCAGACTTGTCATGTCCACGGAGTAACCACTTTTGCCCTCCCACCACAATTGCAGACGTTAATTGCTGCCATGGATAGAAAATTTTAGATTGTATTTGGAGGAGTTTTAGGTTTAATTGGAAATTTTGAGAATTGTTCATTCGATCCCCTTTTATGACAGCAGATTTTCGTAGTTGTCCTCACGAGATAATGGCCAAATTTCACATCTTTCTGATTGAACTAAAGGGTCATTAGGGTTTTTGTACTTTTTGTTATAGAGAAGGAGCAGAGAAGGTGAAGTGCTTGATGCAACGATGTGATTAACCGACTGCAATTCTTTTTCCATTTTCTAGATTTTTTATTTTTTTTTTATTTTGGGCCAAATACTAATTAGTCACAAGATCGGCAAGTGATTAATTAACGCCCTTTAATTACAAATTATGGTCAGCAACATTTTTATATTTTTCTAATTTTTTTCTAAAAATTAGTCACGTGACTAGGCTCAGATAACAATTTGCCAAAATCAATCAATTGAACTAAATGTGCTTAGGATTGAAACATTTGGCACTAGATTTTCTTTTGTCCAAATTTTAGAAATCAAAACTACCGATGTCCAAAACAATTGGTACCAAAACTATAATTTTTTCTGTCGAATAAACTGTCAAAATTTTGTGAAAATCTTAAGGTGGATCTATATTTGGACAGGTCGTCATATGACGCTCTCACTGTTTCCCTTAATTTTCAATGAAATGGGCCTAGCTAAGTTTCCAGGCCCGCTGGGATGTTTTGTTTGCAGCCCAAATTTATGTTTCTCTGGGTGTGTGACTCTTTGTTTAGAGGCTAAGTTGTTGGGTTTGTTTGTTTGTTTGTTTTTTTTTTTTCCTTGCCGATTTTTGGGCTTTTGCTTGGAAATTTTCTTTTCTCTTCTCTTCTCTTTTTTGTTCTTTTCTTCTTTGCTTTCAAACTTCAGATTTTTGTTTGAAAATATTGGATGAGTACAGTACAGTTTATATGATATATGTTTCTCATATAATTAACTTTCAAACATGTGAGGGATCATAAGAAGAGTTTTGTCAATTTGTTTATGATGACCAAGTACCTGAATTATTTTTTTGGTCAAATTCATTTGTACTGAATTACTATAATAATCATTACAAATAAGGGGCCACTGCCCTATGATATAGATGTGTCTCTATTTCAAGACACATGGGGAATCATGCTTCCCACCTAACAATCTGGTTAAGTTTGATGGTAGATCTTGCCAAACAAGATATTACGTATTTCTTTCAAAAAAAAATGTTAAGAATTAATATTTTTGATACTATCAATATATATATATATATATATATATATATATATATTTACGAGTTTAGATGTGTATCACATCATTCAATTTGAATTTAAACACTACATATGTAACATGTATTTAAATCCGTTAATATATATACTAACAATACATAAACGATTTATCCAAAACTTACATTTTCAAAAAAGACTGTTGCAGTATCCAAATATCAGTAAGGATGATATTTAGTTTAGATTGATCCTCCAGTTTTTGGTTGCTCTTATCTACCGCATCGTTGCATGAGAACTTATACTAATCACTGCCCAACAGTGCCTGATGAAAAAGAAGCAATATCATTCTAGACATTGCGTCTTTTGAGTTACCTGCAATTTTGAATGGCACTTAGATATGTGACTATTATTTTGCTACCTACCTATGAATTACAACAAAAGTTCTCACTGATGAAAAAGTACTAACACCATTCCAGATATTTTGTCTTTTGAATAGCCGGCAATTGTTGGATGGCACTTGGTTTTAGTACCAAAATTTTTAACTACTTCCTAAGAATACAAAATGCCTTTGATTCTATTGTAGTCAATTTTCTTTCATCATAATCTTGTTTAGTGGATTGTTTTTTCATGAGTGGTCCCTAATTCCACTAGAATGAAATTGACCATCGGCTACTAAGAAAGAGAAGGGGAAGAAGAAGAAGAATAAAAACCCCTCTATGCAGACTAAATTGACTCGCTGAGCTATTGAAATAGGACAAGAAACAAGAGGAAAAAACAAAAATAAAGGAGGATGGTGATGGTGGTGATTATAGCAACAACACTGACATTTTAGTTACATTTGATTTGCTAAGCATTTGAAGATTTTCATAATAATACAAAGACTTTAAGTGTTTCTAAGCAAGTTGGATTAAATTTATATATTTATCGACTTTATTTGGTTTTTTATGTACGTACGTATCATGAGGTGTTGCAAGAGAAAAAAGCCAAAAGTTGAGGAAAGCATGTCCAAATTTACACCTTCTTTTTCTTTTGGTTAAACTTAAAATACTAGTTCTAATTTGTCGTTCACTTTGATATGAATAAATTTTTTTTTATTTCTTTTGTAGCCTTTCATTATGTCATTAATTACTTTTCATTAAGGGACATTGAGAAAAACAAATTAATACGAGCTTTTATTGTCTTGTTATGATATTTCTAACTAGTAAACCTACATCATTCGTTTTCTTGTATACTACCTAGTTGTTATGTGAACAGTAACTTGAATATTTCCAATTATTCAGTCCAACCTTCAGGTTTTAATAACCAAAAATTTATATCAAGCACATAGTTGCTCTATATGAAAATGATTCAGTGTAGTGAAAGAATTAAACTTGGACAACTACTTTCAACTTGTCTTCTATCCAGAATTATCAGTGCCGGTCACAGATTCAGATACAGCCAAAAAGGGGAAAAAAAAAAAAACCAATTGTCTTATATCTGTTTTTAAAGGAATTTGAAGTAAAGATTTACAACATCTTAGTGTACAATTTTGTATGGAAAACAAGTTGGTGCTAGTTGTTAGCCTAGAGAAGTTTAGATGGACATGGTTAGATTTATGGCATGCATATAACTAGACAACCATTTTGTTAAGGCATATAAGTAGACATCTTATAACCTTATCAATCTTGAATTAATTGCTCCAAATATTGCTTTATATATATATTTATATATACATATATATATAAACACACACACCACACTGGGCTGCGCGAGGATGAAATGAAATGAAATGCACATGCACAAAGGGCAAAGAAAGCAAAAGGCAATGAACTTGTAAAAGCAAGCAGGTCAAGTGTACTACAGTGTACTACAATGTACTGCGCAAACTATTTTGAAGAATTAGTCAGGAGAAAAAAAAACTATTTTAAGAAAGAGATTCTCAGCAGAGTAAGAAGACAAAATTATTTCGTCTTATTTAGAGAATATAAGTATATTCCTAAGCATTTAGATTTAATATATGTGGGTTGACAATCAGAATAACCAAATTATTGGAATTTGGGTACATTTTAATTATTCCTACATATGGCATTTAAATTCTATAATCCAATCTGAAATCACTCCGACCTAATTTATGAATGTTGAGACTGCCTGCTTTCATCATCATTTATTTGAGCAAGGAAAACGATGTGAAGAAATTGAAGGAAAGAAAGCGATGTGCATTTTTATTTTAATTTTTTTAAAAAAATAATACAGTAATAACATTTTTTTAATAAACTAGTAACTTGCTATTATTAGAAAACAAAGCAACCGATTCCGGTCACTAAGCTCCGATATTTCTTTTCGTTTGTCTCAAACTGGTGAGGAATTGGAGTTAAAATTAGAATTCTCATTTGATAAAATATTAATATTTATGTTAAATTCAACTAAGTTGAAATTCTTCATCTTGACCTCTATGATGTGATAAAAGTTGATAATCCCTATAAAACTGTATGAATAAACTGTATATGTTTGATAATGAAATAACAAACAAAATTTTGGAAGCATAATGCAAACATCAGCTTGCGAAGAATTAAGTATTACTCCAAGTTGAAAAAAGTTCATTTTGTAGAAGAACTTTGATGACCTACTTGGACATGTGAACCAAAGCTAGACATTTTCGTGGCGTGCTATCTCACACAGCTGGCTGCGCTTGAGTGTAGTAACTGTATTCAATTTTTTGGGGCAAAATTTTTTTTGGCACAATGTCATTTTTAGCATTGATTGACCAATTAGTTCATTTGATACGTTTAAGAAACTTTAAAACTCTCAAGTAGTTAGGTGGAATGTAAAAAGTATGTATCTAGATCAAATAAAAAATTGTTCTGACATTACAAAGGTGGTCTTGGATGGCATAGCCCATTTGGGGGTTGAAAAGAAGAAAAAGAAAAACAAAGTTGGTGTATTAGGAAAATTTTGTGTATAATCCCTTGTAGTATAAATCTTCAATTTATTCGAGACTAAATTCAATTCGAAAAAAAATCTTTGAAAAGTCACAGTTAGCCAAATGTTTGGTATGTGAGTATGAAAATTTTCTAGATTCACATATAGAGCTGTTAAATGAACCGAACTATTCGGCAGTTTTGTTAATAGTTCGGTTCGTTTCGATTCGTTCGTGTTCATGAAAGGCTAGTTCAAAATCTTAAATGAACTGCGCTCGAACGAATTTTTTTGTTCGATTAATAATCGAGCGAATACGAGCATGTTCACAAGTTTTGACAAACATTCGCGAACATGGACATAATTGTCATTTGACAAATTTTAGGGTTAAATTTATGGCTGGACTTTTATATTTAGAAGGCAAATTGCTTGCTTTATTTGTTGTTTTTATGTTAATGTTAGTTATATAGTTAATGAATAATAGAATTTAGTCACTTAGTGCTTTAATTGTTTTTTAGGATGATTAATGATTTGTATGGCATATATAAGGTTTAAAATAATTTGGATTCGAGCTTTTCGAGCATGTTCGCGAACGGCTCGTTTATGTTAAATGAGCCGAATACGAATTCGAATTCAAACATGAACTTTGCTTAACGAATCGAATACGAACACAGGTTTGGAGTTCGAAAGTTAACGAACGAACACAAACTTTGTTCGAATTGCTTAACGAACAGAGTTCAAACATGAAATATTCGGTACGATTCGACTTGTTTATAGTTCTATTCACATAGCACACAAACTTGCCTTTTCTTCTCTCCCTCCCCCCCTCTCAAACATATGATTCGTAAGTTCATTGAAAAATAATAGGTGAATTAAGTACCTTGACTCAGTCGAGGAAGTTTTGATTTAATAGTTAAAGTTGAGATTTCAAGAATTAAAAGGTCTAGATTCAAATCTTCCCTCACCATTCCCTACTAAAAAAAAATTATCTTACCTCACATTGAAATACTATGTGTAACTTTATTAGAACTTGCTATAATTGAGGTTCAATTTGGACGATGTGTTTTTAAGTGTTTATTTGAAGTTTTACTACAACTTATTGTAATTGTTTTAGAAAAAGAGTAAAATTTATATATTAATAGTGTATACACGATTATCGTTCAATATATGATATACGTGTAAAAGTTGAATTTTAAATTTAAATTTTACATAGTTATCATTCATCTAATACTAATAGTATATATACACAGTCAAGTCAATGTAAGAAAGATTAATCTTTAGAAAAAATACCTAAAACATCTTTTTCCCCCCATAAAGGCTAAAACACCTCCTTCCCAAACTTTTTTTTCCCCAAACATATAGTCGAGTTTTTCCATATAGTTTACTATATGAGAGAGTGTAATACTAATACTTAAAGATTACATACGATAATAATATATTCATATACCTCTTGGATACTTGTAAAGTCCCCCAATTGACTGTCTCAGCTCTTACGTGCCGTATTCATAGTCAAACAAAGCTAGTAAATTTCTCTGACTTTACCGGCCGGCGATTCAGATCATCAGATATATCTAGCGGTAAATTTCTCCATCGTGCCCAACAAATGTCAACCGCCTTAACGGGACTGCATCTTGTGTCACTTACAGCAAGGTATGTCCGACTCTTGTGATATTTTATATTATCTCCGCCAAGAAGTTGGTAGACTGCCGACCCCCAGGCTTGGTAGTAATAAAAGTTAATGTGCCTGGTTTCTTCCCCTTTGTCATTCCTTATTGGTTGAATCATACAATTTTTTATTCCTTAGTAGATCGTTTTTCGATTAATTTCCTGTGAAGAAAAGTTACTTTAAGAACATTACTTTCAACCTTATGGCAAATCATCTTAACCGCTGAAGCAAGGGTGTTCGCATAATCCTTAACAGTCCGTTCGAATTTATCCAAACGTCCAGCATCTAAACGGTGATAATCCTCTTAGGTAGAAATTGTTTAAAGTAAAAAAAGTGCTAATTTAAGCTCTATTTGATAATTCAATTTAATACTTAAATTTAATGAATTTATATATTAATATGTTCAAATATATTTGATAATCAAAAATAGAATACCTTAATTTATTAAATAGCTATAAATTGCATATACGAAACTAACTCAACAAAATGAGTAATAAGTTATTCACTCATCATTTAATGAGAAAAATACTCAAATATTAATATTTCAATATTTAACAACTCAGTAACTTAACACATTAAGTTTTAGTTTTCAAATTTTAGAATTCAGAATTCAAATTTAAATTTATCAAATGCACACTTACTACCAAGATTTAAACAACTTGAATATGGAGAAGATGAAGCAATCCTAGATCTTCGTCACCTAGAATTCCGCTAACACAAGTAGCAGAGCGAAAAGTTTCTCTCTTGAAGCTTGTTCGATTATTCCTTCTTTTTCTTTATAAAAGTTTCTATAAAGTCCCACGAAACTCTATAATTGTTCACTAGTCTTGCTAATTCAAGTTATGAGAGTATTTATAAACAAATAGGTTAACTAAATTCACATAGAAATCGGACAATCTATTTCCATTTAGATTTAGTTTTCATTTTCTAATACAACACCTATTTTCGAAGAGTCGACTATATTTGCACAATAAGTCCCTTAAGTCTAATTTATTTTATAAATTAAATAATAAGTTATTAAAATTATTTTTAAGTCCTCACTTGAATTCCTTTTAATCTAATTAATGAAATTCTTAATGTGTGTGACTCATTATGTTTTGCTACATGTTAACAATAAAGCACAAGTTATAATTCTTAATAAGTAAGAACTATATAAATTAATATACATTTTAATTTGTCATTAATTCTAATAATTAATTAACTTATTTTTATAAATTAAAATTGGCACGTAACCAGAAATGTCAAGTACATGACTTAACACGTGCCTCTGACTTTAACCTCTAGCCGTCGAGTCGGCGGCGATTGAGATCCGTTCAGGAGATAACGTAATCTAGTAAGTTTCTGCATCGTGCCCAGTAAATGTCAATCAACTGCTTTAACACTAGTGCATGCTATGTCATTTATTGTAAGGTTAAGTACAATTGTAGTAACCACTGGCCAATGGTTCAGTGGTAATCAGGGAGGAACTTAAGTTTATCTTTGGACTGTTGGTGAGAGTTCAAACTTCATCAGTAGCGAAAAAAATTTAAGAGTTGTGTCATAACACTCCCTTGATCTAATTGAGTCTGTATATCCACTAGCCTCTACAATAGCCTCCTTAGGCTCCCCCTCCCCCTAGATTAGGATAGAGTAAGTTATACAAATGTATCGTTGCTGATAAAAAAAAAAAAAAATTCCTGTGCCCTAGTTTCATCTTTTTGTCATTGTTTCGTATGCACATGTCGGGGTGGGACAAGTACAGTTGGGGTTTTTGTCTGGTTGTATTCAATTGTTATATTTGTTATATCCTGTTTCAGTGTTGGTTCTTGATCAAAATAAATCATATAAGTAACAATAATTTTTTTAATCAAATTTAACAATGAAATTAACAAAAATCTCATACCTCGATATTGCACTAAAAAATGCAAATAATTTGTACCATAAAAAGTGTTTTAGGTTGAGATGCGGATTAAGTCATTCTCTTTAAAACGATTCGTGCTCCTATAGAATATCCTCTAATGTAGTAGGTTTCAGCACGTCACCTTCAAGATACAACAGCCCAATTTATTTCATTGTAGTTTACACTAATATACACTATTAGAATAAGACAAAAACCTCACATAACACTATGTTCTTACCCTATAAAATCCAACTACAGTGAGAGGAAGAAAAGTAGAAGATAGTCTAAAGATAACAAAGTATATATCAGGTTTAGTTGATAGATGTCTCTATTTATAACTTAAGAAATTAGGAGTATTAAAATATCAATATTAAGAGAAATTAACACCCCATATTTCAACTATAAATTGAAAAGTCTAGATTCATTGTATAATAATAAAAAATTCATTACATGAACCTAATCATTGTCTAGATTGTCTAGATTCATTACATATATAAATTCATTACATTGTCTAGATTCATAAACTTAATCATTACATATGTTACACAATTCAAGACATAAATCTCATTTTAAAGACATAAGTTACACTTTTGAATGGTTTTATTTGTAGATGAAAATTTATTGAACAATTTGTAATTTATTGTGTTTGAATTCAAAATAAACATGTAATATTTTTTATTAAAATGTCCAATACATAGTGTTGATTTTTTATGTAATTTAAAAAAATTAGTTAATTTTGTTAAAAATAAATGTAACCTACTAAATTTCTAAAATATCCTTACATTAATATTAACAGCATGATTAATCATGATACCTTTATATTAATTACAGCAACAATACTATGAAAAGTTGCATCATTCAAGGCATGAATCCAAGCAATTAATGAATAAAATAGGTTATACTCACTGATAATAAAGTACATTAAATAAGGATATTTTAAAAAAAATTACAAGTTAATTATATTTTTCAATTGAAAAGTGGACTATAATTTGGAATGAATGAAAAAGAAAAACAAAATTATCAAAGTGGGATAAAATAAATAATAATTTGTATACAATTACATTATAATTTTGTATTTAAAAAATATTAATTTATATAAATAAAATATTTCACGTATATTCAATAAAATGATAAAATATAGGAATAATTTCACAAACCTCCCTTGAGGTTTTTAATAATTACAGAGAGTTCCCCTCAAGTTTTAAAAATTACATATACCTCTCCTTCTTTTATTGTTTAATAACAATATAGGTCCAACAAGAAAGATTTTCTCACAAAAACCTAAATTGCCCTTTTGTACAAAACTAAGAAAGAAATATATAGTATACTCAGTCATTTTCTTCCACACTTTGCACAAATGAACAAGTTTAATTCATAACAATTATCCAAGTATAAGTTCTAAAATCAAATAACCGTCCAAAAGATGCCAAATTATATATACAGTATCAATACTTACCATACAAATAAAAAAGAAGAAAACACACACAACCTCCATTGACAACCAATTTTATAACCCAAAATTAAATATTAATGCTCAACTACCTTTTCGATACAAGTTAATTTGACTTAGAACTACCATTACAACCCTCCTATAGCCTTAAAAAATATCAATGTCTCAAAAGTAGAGAATAAATTCTACCTTCACAATAAAATAATAATAATAAATTTCCAATCTAATGAAATAAATTCTTATGTAATTATTGACATTTTATATAAGTTTTTTTTGTCAACAAACAAAATATGACAAATTTCACATGTTTAATTCTTCTTCCTATTTCAATCATCAATTTCATTATTTATTTTTCTAACACTATGAGTCTCATCATTTCCTTCTAGTTTGACACATAATCTAGTCCCTCTATTAATTTTGTAATTTCAATTTGGTAGTATCCACAAAATTAAAAATGATAAAAGAGGTTATATTAACTAAAAAAGAAAGGGGGAAAATAGACAAGAGATGGAAAAATACATTTTTTTTTGGATTTTGTAAATTTATTGTCTTAAATTAAAATTGTCTACCAAGTGGAGGGCGTTATAGGTATTTTACTATGCCAAGGGAGGTAAGCATAATTTTTTAAACTTGATGGGAGTTGGGTGAAATTGTTAGAAACCTCAAGGGAGGTTTCTGAAATTATCCCTAAAATATAATTGTACGCCAGTTATTATAACAACTACATCAAGCACACCTAACCAGACGTAAGCTAATTGTACATGTCCCCCAGTGTCTCACTAGGGGTTCATTTACGAGTTGAGAATTTGGACAGAAAAGAAAAGAAAAAAAAAAGAAAGTTTGATTTTCTTTTGTTTGTGAGTTTTTAGTAAGAGAGAAAAAAAAAAAAGAAATGGGAGGATAAATAGTAGGTAAAATTTTTCGTCTCGAATTGGAGAGAAATGGAGATAAAGTTGGAGGAATCTTATGAATATTTTTAATATACCTATTTTATCCTTACAAATGTTTTGAACAAATATTTAATAACTTTTATATCCAAAATTATTCTACTAATTCTCAAAACTCCCAAACAACATAACAATCCATTCTCTTCTCTCATAACTTTAAGTTTTCCCTTCTTCTCTTTTCTATCCTAAACTCCCAAACTAAGCCTAAGTACCGGGGTACTACTGTATCAGTGGGGTCAGTTGAGTTGGTAAAGCTTGTTTCTCTTCGAATTATAAGTCACTCAAAAATAAGTTAGTTGCCAACGCAATTTCATTTAATTGATAAGAAAGAGTCAGTTTTTTCATAAAAAGACGTGTATTTAAATTCCGTTATTGATAGGAAGGTTGTATTGATGGGAGATTTGTAAAAATTTTTATAAACGATTTATAATTTCGAAAACATGTTTTGTCCCATAGTGATGATTGGAATTGAATTCATGAAAATTTTTTTTACCAAAAAAAAAAAAAAAGAAACAAGTTAGTTACTTATCTAGCCTTGGAATGAGGTAACTTTTTTCCTCTTTAAACTTTTTCTTTACCCAAAATAAAAACTATTCAGCCACATGCGTTTGCGGGGTACAGATTAGAAAAGCCTACAAGATTAAAAGTTTTGTTTCTATGACGATTGTAAATGGAAGTAGGGAACTGGAGGGCATTCAGGAGACGTTAATTTTTCAATATTGCATTTTCAATTCCAAATCTCTTAATTTTACCTTGGTGAACTTATTTCCTCTTATATTGTTCGTTAAGATGACTAGGAGAGAGTTGGATAATATTGAAATCTGAAATTTGAAATCTGAAAACTGAAATTTAAGTAATGGAGTCTGAATTTGCTAAATTCATAAAGTAAGCCTGTTTTATTTTATGTATATTATATAATTTAGGGTTTAATACCAAACTCTCTTGTGGTTTATGGAATGTTCAACTTAACTCCTTATACAGTTCAGAAACTTATATTCTAACCGCTCGTGGTTTTAACTAAATTGAAATTTGGACAAAAACCATCTACACTAATTGTTGCATCTAAAATGTGAGAATTGTCCTTTATAAACAATAGGATTAAATACTAAAAGCCTATTGTGATTTGTCAAATGTTTAACTTAACTCCTTGTGGTTCGAAAATCTACATTCTATCGCTCATGGTTTTAACTAAATTGAATTTATTGCATCAACCTTCTCCTGCTCTATTCAAGCATTCCTACTACAACCAATTCCCTTACTGAAATTGTTAAAGGATTCAATGAGATTGTTTATTACGAGAGGGTAGAATATAAGTTTTTGAACCATAGAGAATTAAGAATATATTGTTAAAGAACTTATTGAGATGATTATTCACGAGGGGTTAGAATGTAGTTTTTTGAAGTCAATAAAGAGTTTATTTGATTGTTTACAACGATGGACTAGAATGTAGATTTTTGAATCACAGGGAGTTAAGTTGAATATTTAGTAAATCACAAGAAGCTTGTTGATATTTAATTTTATTACTTATAAAGCGCAATTTTGACATTGCACGTGCAACCATTAGTGACGGTTTCCGTCCAAATTTCAATTTAGTCAAAATCACGAGATACTATTGTATAAGTTTCTAAACTATAGGGAGTTTGAACATTCGATAAATTACTAGGAACTTTTTAGTATTTAACCCTATAGTTTAATATTAATATCTTGTTTTACTATTATATTAAGTTAGTTCTTTAAATATTACTTGTTACTATTGTTTAGTCAACTTTTCAATACAAAAAGCGAATTTGTGTACGTGTTTATGTATGCAAATCTGTGGTTGAGGAACAAAATGCGTGTCTTTGTGCATGAGAAGCAGATTATATATTTGAAATAAAAAATGTCAGAGTGACTAGCTAGTCCGTCAAGCTGCAAATCTAGATATGTGAAAGCTTAGGCAAATCTTGTCTATATGTCTATATATCTGGTTTAGCCGACCAATGCCGCAATACAAATTACAATAACATCCAATTCACAACTCAAATTTTTATATTATTCGTCTATTCTTGAAGAAAACGAATATGAACTGGCACTAGAAAAATTTTCATTTTCCAGATGACCATATCAATATTGCATATAAATGATACTCAGAAGCGCAGAATAATCAAGATAACCTACTTATTCAAATTTTAGCTCTCTCTCTCTAAAAAAAGAGTTCAATAGTCTATGATATAATTTTTTTTTTACATGGTCATAGAAATTACTATTTTTTATTATTAGCATTCTAAATTTGTTTCCAAGATCAGCAGTGAAGTTTCACAAGGTAGGAAGCTTTGTAAGGAATCAAATATGCACGTGCAGAGGAAAAATAAAAATTTTTGACTATTTTAAATAGATATTATTTTATTTTTCCCCATGTGATTAGAAGTTAGTAAAAAGATTACTTTCGAATATTATAATTCTTAAATCTACATCAAAAGTAATGTGAAATTAAAGCTATCTATTTGAAGTTGATAACATGGCCAACCTCTAATAGTAATATACAAAAGTCTCTATGCAAAAACCTCTTAGATAAATTTGCTCAAATCAGAAAAGTACTAACTTTCCACCAAGACCACATATACAATTGGTAGAAGAATGGAAGAAGTTAAATCGCGAGGACATAGGATTCGACCAAATAGAGGATGGGAGAGTGATAATTTTCTCTCCAACTTGGTTGAAAATTCTTCTTCTTTTTTTTTTCTCTTTAAATTTTCACTAAAATCTCAAACAATTTGAATGGATGGTATATCTTGCTAAGTTAAACTATGAAGGTGCCTATAGACAAAATAGATATTGTAAACCCTATATATGTATAACTAGCTTCCAAAAGGATTTAGTTTCCATCTTCTAATATAACTCTTGTTTTAAAAAACTTGATTGTATTTGCATAATAAGTTGCTCACAAATTAAATGATATGTTTTACAAACTTATCATTTAAGTTCTTCTTTGATTATCTTTTAATCTTGCATAATGAAACTTTTTGTGTATGTGACTAATTAGGTTACATTGGTAATAAGTAAAAATTAAAATTTTTAATAATAGGAACTAAACTAAAAGAGTTTAAATTATCATTGACTAAACATAATTAACTAACTTATATTTTCAGATTAAGATTGGCTTCTAAAAAAGTATCATGAGCACCCAAATAAAGAGAAGAATCAAGTACGTGACTTTACTTTTCTATGCATGTGTACTATATAATTAGCATCCCTTAGCATAGTTATCTCACATAAGAGTATCAAAATAAATGACAACTCTTATAAGATTAATGATTTCCTTATTATCAAACATAACTCTCAATGAATAAATATGTGAATACACCTATGTAAGAACTTTTCACTTAGTACTATGATTTCTTGAGTTATGTTTTAACATGTGACTAATAATAAGACAAGTCATGTACTATTAGAGGTGGTTAATCCTTATAGATCACCTGCTATATTTTCATGCTTCATGTTGTACCTAATAGAATTAAATGCAGAGAACCCATATGAACTTCTATGCTAGTTGCCTTTATACTCTAAAGTATTTCATAAGCATTTTGCACCCTCAATCAACTCATAAGTAACTAGAAAATTAATGACAAGTGTCTATTTTAACTAATAGTTTGTGCATATTTTAGTTCATTTATAACTAATTTTGAGCTTCTAAGACAATGTGAATGACCATTTTGACAAAATTTGATGTTCTTGAGTAACTTTGAGAAGATTTGTGAATTCATCCCTTTTAGTTGTTAATGTTTACCATATTGTGGTAGGGATGAAGGAGCAAGGACAATGTTGGGCTGTTTACAAGAAGTCATCATCGGATTGAATGAGAATATACAGGGCCGAATAGTGAATTTCGAGTCAAATATCAAGCCGGATACCCCCTAGAAGTTTTGCAAGAGAAAGGGTGTTGAACAGTATACGGCGTCGGATAGAGGGAGTCAAGTCAGATAATCGTGCTAGGTACCCGTCATAGAATTTTTGAAAGAAGAGTGTTTAGCAGTATACGATGTCAGATAGTAAAATTCACTTTGACTACAGCGTCATATACTTGAGTGGGAAAAATCTACAAGTTGCGCAACTTGCACAACTTGCAGCCATCTTTTCATTCTTCTTTTTTGCAACAACCATGATGTTTGGCAGCAACTTTTTGGACCTAAGACATTAATTTTTGTCAACTTTATGTCATTCCATTTCATAATTTTGACTCTTCAAGACATAAGGGGCTTTTGTGAAAAATTGAAGGGACTTGAAAATTATAAATATAGGAGCTTTTAGTTTTAGAAGGGAGTTTTTAGTTTCCAATTAGTTTTAGAGAGGGAGAGAGTTTTGGAACAAAAGAAAGAAACAAAAAGGGCTGTGTCTTGCCCTTCAAGGCAAAACACAAATCCACAACACTTATAGCTTTTTTTTCATTTCTATTAGTTTATAGGACTAGTTTAGGACTTGTGTTGTATATCTACTCTTGTATTGAGTCAACAAGGAGGTCAATGGAGATGAAAACGGAGAGGTTTAAGAAACTCTAGTGACAAGGATTTTTCTTCTCTCCACCATTTTATCTTTGTATTGGATTCTAGGTTTTGTTAATGCAAGTTTTGGATATTATATTTGTGATGTTGTTTTAAAATTTATACCTTGGGTATTTGGTTGAGTTATCTATGATTTTTATGTGCTGATTTCTTGATTATTTTTGTCTATTATCGTGATTAAGTTATTTAGCACTTTTGATCTCAAAATCATGATTAATTGGCCATTAATTGTAATAATCTCAAGATGTTAAATTCACAAAGAAAATTAGAATTTGACACTAGTTCATAGAAGTGCTAAATCTAGGAAATACAATCGTGAAAGTAGAGCTGCACTTTTGTAACTTGTTTTGTAGTAATTTCATAGAAATAAATAAATTTATAGTTGATTTCATAATCATAAAAGTAGGTATGGATTAACTATAGATATGGTTGGTACACTAGCAAAAATGGGTATTATGAAAATTACACCATGACTGAACCGAGATTTTAGTACTAATTTAGTCAGAAAGTTGCACTAATATAAGTAGTTAGGGATTCCATTATTTGAGAAGTTTTCATTTGTATTTTTCTTCCCATTAGCAATTTAGATTTGTTAGATGTAATTTGTTGATAGTTTAAATAATAGAAAAGCTTTAGTAGTGTTGGTAATTGTTCATCTTCCCTGTGAGTTCGACTTTAATTACCCTATACTTGCTCACGACTCGTATACTTGCAAAAAATTGAGTGTGGATTAGTTTAAGAAATTATAAATTCAAAACTTGACTATAGATTAAACTTTATTGTTGCATGCATATCTCGCACACGTCAAGTTTTTAGCACCATTATTGGGGAGAATTTGTGGCAATATCGGTATAAAGAGTGACTCTATTAGTTTAGGCCTTTTTCCTTGATTTCTTGTGCTATTTTTATCATTTTTTTCATTTGTGTTTGTGTGTTTGTGTGTAACTTATTTTGTTGTGTTTTATTTTTGTTTTGTGGTATGTGTTACTAGTATCTATGATTCTTGCTTAATCTTACTTCTAAGGTGTTTGAGGGCATTTTTAGAAATGAGAAAGATAGATAATTTTGGAGGACAATGTGTGAGAGAAGGAATTTGGGAGCATGAAATGCAAGAAAATCCCGTAGGTATGTCCCTTGATAATGGCATATCGAGATGAAATGCTAAATTGAACAATTTGATGCATTTGGTTGAACAACATATGAATGTTAATCATTCAAATTTCAATTATATGGTTTGTGTCTTGTATGGAGGTTATCATATTGACTATCAATGTATGCAAGTACAACATATAGATTACTTTGTTGGATTCGGGCATTGTGCTTCTTATGTTGATCACCATGACCCTACTTGGGGTAATATGCATAATTATGGTTAGTATGATCATTGTGTTTCTAGTGATTTTTAAAATTTTTATGATTTCCAACTTATTGATGTCCAACAAGATTATAAACCATCTTAAAAATTGACAATTGAGAAGTTGGCTAATACATCTTTTTCTGAGGAGTTAGAAACAACAAAGTTAGCTAACAATTCTAAATTATCTTGGAAGCTAATTATAGAAAAATTTGTTAATGATATGGATTCAAAACTTGAAAGGTTAGCCAATGAGATAGACAACCGTTTTGTTAGGATAGAAGATGAATGAAGAATTGACTTCACACTTTGGTAAAGTATACGACCAATTGCATATTTTGTGTGAAATTATTTCTTCAAATGAATGAAATACTAGCATAAATAGTAGGAATGTCACATGCTAAGGTGGACTACATTTTGATAATCATGATGAATCTACTTGTGATGTTGATGATAAAACCCAAACCCTGCATAATAATTCTTTTCAAACTAATCTTGAACTTCAAGAGATGAACTTTGTGGTTCATGTTTAACCCCTCTTGTGGAGTGTTTAGAATGTGCAGTTTCTAAAGATAAAATTTTCCAAGCAATCCCTGTGGAAAGTTCATTGATGAGTTCTCAATTGGTACACATTCAAGGTGATATCTACCAAACACTTGAGACCGTTATATCTCTTCCTACTCTCTGATCTTTTGGATATGTGGTTCATTCACTCGAACCACTATTTGTAGATCCACCACGATCTGAGTTGGTGGACAACTCTCTGACAAAGCCTCCTTGATAATGAGGCAAAATAGTCAAGTTAATGACTATAAACAACCCAACGATTGTTAAATTTCTTATCTTTTTGGCATGTTTTAAGTGCATTTGTTTTCGTGTTGTAGTTTTAAAAACTAAAGGTAAAATGAGCACATTTCATAGAAATTTGAAAACTCATAGTGCCCCAAACATGATAAATCACCTACTACGTTAGGGGAGTATTCCTTTTCTTTCCTTTTATCTTTTCACATTGAAAACAATGTGTAATTTAAGTGCGGAGGTAAGGTTGGCTAGAATTGAATACATTTCTTAGTATTCATGTGAAAATTGATATATTGATTAAAAATTTTGGTAATTGGTGATATTAGTATAATTGAAATTTGAATTTGGAATTGTGGCAGGGAGAATGGCCAAATATACGAAAAAATTCTATCAAAATTTTTTTAAAAAATTTTAATACCAATAGTGTCATTGGTTATGTTATAGTTATTGATATGAGATTATGTGTAAGGTGTTTTGAAATTATTGTTATGTACGTGAAAGATTTTAATTTTTAAGAAATTTAATGTCTTATAAAGTGGAGTTTATCATGTTGAGATTTTCTTAAATTCATGAAATGTATTGTTCTTGATTTGTTTATATAAATTGTGTGATTGATATAATTGATAAATGTTAAACTTTTTTTCTTGTGATTTTTTTCTTAGTTCTACATTTCGCAAGGATCAAATAATGTGTTTTTCCTTTCACAAAAGAAAAAAAAAGAAAATTATATGATTGGTAATCACACAAACATTTACTCTAATGATTGAAAACACTTAGTAATCGGGGGTCGGCATCTACAAGTGTCGACATTCATGTAAAATGGTGTTAGAATCAAGAGTATGCAAAGCAATAAGAGTTTGTGACTTGATTGAGTAACCAGGGGCATGCACTACCAATGTTTGTCTTTGCGTCAAAAAACAAGATCACTACTCGAGTAAAGTTTGATGAGAAAGAAAAAAAAATGAAAAAAAGTATGTAATCAAAGTGTGAAAGTTTTTCTAGTTTCTTGTCCTTGTTTGTACAAGTTCTAAGGGGTGGTTACAAGTTTAGTTCTTACATTTGTTAATTATACTAGTTGCATGACAAGCATGATTGAATTAGGGTCAATACATGATATTGGATTTAATCAAATATTGGTATGATAAGTTTTTTTTTTTTGTTTGATAGTATGAGTACTAGAATTAGAATCCAAATCTTACATAGTGATCATCGCGTTTGTACCTTTCAACATTGTTTGAGGACAAGTAATAATTCAAGTATGGAGGTGTGACAAATGTCCATTTTACCTAATAATTTATGCATATTTTACTTCATTTATAACTAATTTTGAGTTCCTAAGACAATGTGAATGACCATTTTGACAATATTTGATATTCTTGAATAATTTTGAGAAGACTCGTGAATTCACCCCTTTTAGTTGTTAATGTTTACCATATTGTGATAGGGATGAAGGAGCAAGAACAATACGAGACTGTTTACAAAAAATCATCATTGGATTGAAACAGAGTATACGGCGTCGAACAGTGAATTTCAAGTCAAATATCAAATCGGATACCTGTTAGAAAATTTTGCAAGAGAAAGGGTGTTGAATAGTATACGGTGTCAGATAGAAAGAGTCAAGTCAGATAATTGCGCCAGACACTCATCAGATAATTTTTTGAAAAAGAGTGTCTAGCAGCATACGGCATCAGATAGTGAAATTTGATTCGGATACCGCGTCGTATATGTGAATGGAAAAAATCTACAAGTTGTGAAACTTGTAGCCATCTTTTCATCCTTTTTTCTTGCAGCATCCATGACGTTTTGGCAGCAACTTTTTGGGTCCAAGACATTAATTTTTGTCAACTTTATATCATTCCATTTCACAATCTTGACTCTTTAAGACAGAAGGAACTTTTTGTGAAAAATTGAAGGAACTTGAAGATTATACATTAGAGGAACCTTTAGCCTTAGAAAGGAGTTTTAGTTTTTAGTTAGTTTAGAGAGAGACAGAGAGAGAGTTTTAGAACAAAAGAAAGAAACAAAAGGGGTTATGTCTTGCCCTTTGAGGCAAGACACAAACCCACAGCACTTATAACTTTCTTCTTTATTTTTATTAGTTTATAGGACTAGTTTAGAACTTGCGTTATGCATATCCACTCTTGTATTAAGTCAACAAGAAGGCTGATGGAGATGAAGATGGAGAGGCTCAAGAAACTCTAATGACAAGGATTTTCCTTTTCTCCACCTCTTTATCTTTGTATTGGATTCTAAGTTTTGTTAATGCAAGTTTTGTGATAATGTTTTAAAATTTATGTTTTGGTTATTTGGTTGAACTATCTATAATTTCTATGTGTTGGTTTCTTGATTATTTTGGCCTATTATCGTGATTAAGTTATTTAGCACTTTTGATCTCAAAATCATGATTAACTAGTCATTAATTGTCATAATCTCAAGGTGTCAGATTTGCAATGAAAATTAAAATTTGACACTAGTTTCTAGAAGTATTAAACCTAGAGAGTACACTCACGAAAGTAGAGGTACACCTTTGTGGCTTGTTTTGTAGTAATTTCATAGAAATAAATGAATTTATAATTGATTTCATAACTGCAAAAGTAGGTACGAATTAACTATAGATATGGTTGGTACACCAGCGAAAACGGGTATCATGTACATAAGAAAATTACGTCATGGTTTAACCGAAATTTTAGTTCTAATTTAGTTGGAAAGTTGCATTACCATGAGTAGATAGGAATTCCATTACCTAGGGAGCTTTCATTGTATTTTTCTTCCCATTAGTAACTTAGATTTGTTAGATGTAATTTGTTGATACTCTAAATAATAAAGAAACTGTAGAAGTACCGGTAGTTGTTCATCTATCATGTGGGTTTGACCCTAATTACTCTATATTCGTTCACGACTCGTATACTTATGAAAAATCATGTGTGGGGTAGTTTAGAAAATTATAAATTCAAATTTTGACTATGGATTGAATTTTATTGTTGCATGCATACTCCACGCACGTTAATTAACTTCCATCCAAATTATTGATGAAAAGGGTGGCGGATAGGCTGGCAAACGTGGGCGTTGCTAGCTCCCATCGGAGCGTCAGCACTTATGAACATTTCAATGAATTGCCATGGTTGGTGCACGAAAAAATCCGATTAGATAGGATAGGCATGCCATCGATCAGGAGAAGGAGAAGTAGGCTAGCTTAGGGATTGGTTTAGTCGGGTTGCCTGGCCGTTGTATTTCCTTTTGGTTCGTGGAATAAAGCGATCTCATTTTAAATATATATATATATATATATTGATGAAAATGACCCATTTATTCTCCATTTACAAGTTATATGGCAAAATACCATTTTTTGCTAGTTAAAATGGCATTAATTTTCATTTTGAAACACCAATTTTCTAATCAAACACATAAAAATAAGCTACAAGGTCAATTTTAATGACAATGGCACCCACATCATTGCTTCTGGTGGCCTTTTCAATTGCCTACTAATTTCCATTTTCTTTTTTTTTTTTGGACTTAAGTAGTGCAGTTTGTGCCAACAGCCATTTGGCTTGTTTGTCACCACCAAGACTTGATTGTGGATGAGATGTCAATGGTTCAAACATTGCCTCCCACCAACCACTATTTGTGGCTTACCACTTTTAGTGGTTTCCTCCGATGATATATCCTATTGATTAGGTTTCCCTTTCCTTAAAATAGGATATAACAGATTATAGAAATGTTATTTTAAATACTAGGTGCTGCTTTGTAATCAGATGAATGTGCAACTCACACAGTACAGTCAACTGTTCGTCTATCAAGTAGCCTTTATCAAGGGTGTAAACTGCCCATAAACATGCTTTAGAGTGTAACGTCCAACAAGAGTAAAAGTAAATGGGGTTTTTCTGCAATTAATCATACCTAATATCTAATGATATGAATTATCCTTTTATGCGTAATGACGAAGAGAGCCAAAGTACAAAAATGTATATTCGAGATACCATGATAACCTTAAATAGTAGGATCACATACACAGACAGCATAGGTAGAAAATGTCATTACTATTTAAATAGTTATGTATATGATATGCTCTAAGTGAATCAATCAAGCAAATTTGATCAACTTATCAAGCAAATATCATAATAACTAAGATCTACTTTTATCTTTAAAAGGAAGAAACACAATATATGTTAATCTATCCATATTAATTGTGTCCTAACTATTAATACTATACCTCGAAATCTATAAAAATAAACCTAGTTAAATATATCTCATTATTAACACTTATGAGTATATTTATCTATATATAAGTTTATTTTAGAAATTTTATATACTTAATTAAAATAACAAAATAACAAAGAAAATGACAAGATAAAATGCCAATTTTTTTTATATATAAATAGTTAAAATATATCATAAACGCTAGGCTTTGGGGTATACATATTAACAAACCCCCTATTTAGATCAATTGATTTATGACCTAATAGTATATCATCCTGATGTAAGTTTTAAGACAAACAATATCGTTTACCTGCCAAAAAAATAGTCAAAGAGGAAACCTATGCTGTATTGCACGTATCTGTATCGTCGCAAAGCATACCAATTTTGGCTATGTGTCATTGCATGCGTAGATTTGTAAAGTAACAATTTGTAGCTTTTCAGAGAAACCTATTTAAAATGAATTTAAGTGGTAAGGCACTTGTAGGTTACCACAAATAATCTGGTGAATCGCTCTCCATTCAAGTCTTTGTCGTAGAATACTATTCATGTTTTTGTACCATAATCTCTCTTATATTTTAAATCGTTGGAAAAATGAAAAAAAAATTAATTGATAACAGGATCTAGAGTGAAATATATGTTAATTTAATTTACTCTGCCGGAGAACCGGCTGGAATAGTCGTCCTTGAATGCACGCGCCACACCTCCTCCTCCTCCCCTGACTGAGAAGACTCTGTCATGCATTACAATTACAAACTCTTTCGATTATTAGACCTTTGTTCAGAAGAAGAATATAGGCGGAACCTTCTTGGTTTTTTGCCCATCAATAAATAGTTTTCTCTTTCGATTTTATGTCTAAAAAAACAAAAAAAATGTGTTAATTTAATTTACTAAAGTGAGAGAAAGCATTAAATATTGGATAAATCTTTGAGGATGAGCAAGGTTTTCGGATTTATGGTGGTAAGTACCCTGTAAAGTAAACGTCAAATTCGACTATTATTTTTCATAAAATACAAAAACAAAAAAGAATTGCAAAACTCAACCTATAACAAATGATCAATACACAGTTCAATATCCTACACGAATTGTCCGCAGGTTTAATTTCTTATATGTCATTTTAACTCAAGAAAGGTATATATTTTACTACGGTAATCACACTTTAACTCCCATCAACCAAAATAATATACACTTTGCTCTCCCTCGAAAAAATTCAACCGTTAGTTTGTGTAAGACTATCATGTTTTGAATTGATCACAAAACTCTAAAACTTCAATTCTGTTTTAAATGGAATATTATAATTATTTCATATCATAATAGATTTTAAATTTTTGTTATAATCCATTAATTGTTGTATTTTCTACATAAATTTTGAAAAATGATTCCAAAATATTTATTAATACAATTTTGCCAAGAAATTTCTTTATTGGTGCAAAATTTATTGATTGCTCGTATTTTTTCTTCTTTGAGGTCAAAGATCTAATGTTAATGTTAAAAAATTTAAAAGAAATTAACATAAATGGAGTTATCTGTAATTTAATGTAAACAAAAAAACTATGGAAAACCAAGAATTCAAATTCAAGAAAACACTATAAAAATGGAGTTTAAAGCAATGTTGAAATTATTATGAATTTATTACAAGTTTCTTTTGGTCAATAAAATTTTGAAATATATTATATTAGCTTTAAGCATTAAAAATTATATAAAACTTATATGTAACCATAGATTATTGAAGCAAAGTATATTATTTTTTCTATTGATGTGGAGGGTAAAATAGTATTTTTTGTCTTCTTAGCTCAAGGGGGCAAAGTGAGATCAATCCTAAGGGCAAAATTGAAAGATTTTTTTACTGTTTTGAGGCCGTTAAAGGGGAGCAGAGTGATTAATTCCGTTTTTTTTTTTTGTTAACTGTGATTATTGTGTTATACTACACTTGGTCCAACCACAGGGATTACATCGGATTGGATCCTCAAATATTGTCTCTATCTAGTTGTAAAATGATAACAATTACTAAGGTGGCGTTTGGTTTGCACTTTGATATCAGATTGTGATTTAGGATCATTCATCTTGGGTTTGGAATGGAGTCAGTCATTCCAATTCATCTGTTTGGTTCAGTACCAGGAATGTATGTCATTACTATAGTTAATGTTTAGTTCGTTAACTCTTTCGAAATAGGATACAGAAGATTTTCACTAATTAAATATATTAGTAAATTTAGTATAACTAATTAATAATTTCTATTAGTAAACATATATAATTATTAGTATAATTGATAATATCAATTATATTACATATATTAAAATACATTATATAATAAATATAACTAATATTATTATTATTATAAGTTTGTAAGTAATTAAATTAAATATTATATATAATTAAGGGATAATTGCAGAAAGCTCCCCTGACTTTTATAGTAATAGCATTGACCTCCCCTATCAATTTTGAAATAGCACTGACCTCCCCTATCAAAAGTTGGAGGCAATTTAATAGGCAAAAATGGGTCAATTTACTAAAGTACCCCTGACCTGATTTAATTTTACCAAATGAATGTGATGAGTACTTTCATCAAACCCAACAAAACATT
Organism: Coffea arabica; assembly: GCF_036785885.1. NCBI lineage: Eukaryota > Viridiplantae > Streptophyta > Magnoliopsida > Gentianales > Rubiaceae > Coffea > Coffea arabica. Next base: position 45,628,665 of record NC_092329.1, read on the forward strand.
TGTTAATAAAAATTACACTAAATTAACTATTTCTGCATAGTTTAACTAATTAACCAATTAACTAAATAACTAAGAATTTAATTAATTAATAACTAATTATCTAATTAACTATTAACTAATTAACTAATTATCTAATTGTTAATAGTTATTAACTAATCAAACTATTTCTACATAATTAAACTAATTAACTATTAACTAATTATCTAATTAACTATTAACTAATTAACTAATTATCTAATTGATTAATAAACTAATTAACTAATTTCTGTTTATCTAATTAACTAATCTCTATTTATCTAATTAACTAATTAACTAAAGCTGTTGTCAGTCCGAAACTAATAAACTATTTGCATGTTAAACTAATTAACTAATTAGTTGCTTAACTAATTAACTACCTAATTATCTAATTAATTAATTAACTAATTTTTGTTTATCTAATTAACTAATTAACTAAAGTTGTTGTCTATCCGAAACTAACAAACTATTTGCATGTTAAACTAATTAACTAATTAACTAAAGCTGTTGTCTATCCTAAACTAACAAATTATTTGCATGTTAAACTAATTAACTAATTAACTACTTAACTAATTAACTAACTAATTATCCAATTAATTAATTAAATAATTTTTGTTTATCTAATTAACTAATTAACTAAAGTTGTTGTCTATCTGAAACTAACAAACTATTTGCATGTTAAACTAATTAACTGATTAACTAATTTCTGTTTATCTAATTAACTAATTAACTAAAACTGTTGTCTATCCGAAACTAACAAACTATTTGCATGTTAAACTAATTAACTGCTTAACTAATTAACTAACTAATTATCTAATTAATTAATTAACTAATTTCTATTTATCTAATTAACTAATTAACTAAAGCTATTGTCTGTCCGAAACTAACAAACTATTTGCATGTTAAACTAATTAACTAATTAACTGCTTCACTAATTAACTAATTAACTGCTTCACTAATTAACTAATTAATTAGCTAATTAATTAACAAACTATTTGCATGTTAAACTACATGCAGTACGCATTACCTATTTAAAGTATCGACTCTTTATAGTTATTTTACTTTCAAACATTTAATTTATGATAAAAATATCAATGTTTGTAAGTAAAATTCAAAAAGTGTTACAAAAAATATCAATATTCTTACTTTCAAACATTTAATTTATGGCCCTATGCCCCTCCCCTTTTGTAAGAATATTACTGTAACACTTTTTGAATTTTACTTACAAACATTGATGTTTTTATCATAAATTAAATGTTTGAAAGTAAAATACCCATAAAGAGCCGATACTTTAAATAGGTAATGCGTACTGCATATAGTTTAACATGCAAATAATCTGTTAATTAGTTAGTTAGTTAATTAGTTGATTAGTTAAGCAGTTAATTAGTTAATTAGTTTAACATGCAAATAGTTTGTTAGTTTCGGACAGACAACAGCTTTAGTTAATTACTTAAGCAGTTAATTAGATAAATAGAAATTAGTTAATTAGTTAATTAATTAATTAGATAATTAATTAATTAGTTCATAATTAATCAGATAATTAGTTAATAGTTAATTAGTTTAACTATTAACTAATTAGATAATTAGTTAAGCAATTGTCAAGCAAATAATAATTGTCAAGCAAGAAGAGGGCAAAATTGGAAGAAATTTCTTATTTCACTTCTACAAAAGCTGTCAGGGAGGTTTCTGCAACGAATTGTTACTGTTCAGGGGAGGTGAATGCAATTTCAAAACCTAGAGGAGAGGTCAGTGCAAATGTCAGAAATCTCAGGGGAGGTTTCTGCAATTATCCCTATAATTAAATATAATTATACAAATATTATAATATAATTATATAATTATAATTATATAATATATATTAATTAAACTAATATATTATATAATTATAATGTATATTATATATTATAATATTTATATTAATAATATAAATATAATTGTATAATATATTATTATATACACATATATATTATAATTACATGCACATATAATATATATTATATTTATTATATAATATATATTATTAAATATTATTAATAAATTTATAGTATATATTATATAAGTATATTTATATTTATATTTAGTATTATAAATATATTATATAATTATACTAATATTATAAATTATAATATCTATATTATATGATTATATATTAATATTTTTGACTGGTGACGGGACGGACCCTGTTTCTAAATGGAAATCAGATTTGGGTTTTGTCCAAAATCCTTCAGGTTATTAGGGAATTGGGGAACTCCAAAATTTTTAGATATGATTCTAAAATTCCAATTCCGATAGTAGTAATCTAAACAACAATTATGGGATTTATTCCAATTCTCCATTTCGAAATTCTTTTACCAAACTCCACCTAAGAAATGAAGGAATCATGCATCTAATAAAATGAATTCGTTTAAAAAGGACAATAACATTTCATGTTTCAATGAAACTTAAGGTAGGCAGCAACAACCAAACTCAAGATAAGGGAAAAGGTCAAGATATGTTGTATCATAAAACTTGATTTTGGGAGTCTAATATATAAATGTAGAGTATTGCCAACAATAGATATAGTTACATTTTTTACCGATAAAATTTGATGGCACCATGGATTTGCATCAAACTTTACTAATATACTGCTGTAACAAATGAAATTTGCTACACTAGGAGTTCCCAAGAAATTGAGATGTTTTTATGGTAATGTTTATTGAAAGTGCGGATGCAGAGTTCATTTACTAGGATATAGGAAATGAAAAATATTTGTAAGAGAGTTACAATTGGCCCATCTCTCAATCATGGCCATTCTTTTTTTTGGGCCTCTAAAATAAACTTCTATGATAATTAGCTATAATAATTATCTATAATTATGTTTTAAATTAGCTATAATAATGTTTTAAATTTCTATAAGTAGGACTTAATCCTTTTGGACTTTAGAGGGATTGGTTTACGTAGTTTGTACTTCACAAGCAATGCACACAAGGACATACCTCCAAATTTATATTTTGTGAACAAAATAATACTTTAATATGAAATGATGCACAATGGAGAGGCAGTGCTACATAAGAGTTGCTAGTAGGGGTGCTGTCGAGTCGAGTCGAACTCGAGTAGTGCACTACTCGAGCTCGAGTCGAGGCAAAATAACTAAGCTTAAGCTCGAGCTCGAGCTCGTCAATCTTTTAAAATTCGAGCTCGAGCTCGAGCTCGACATCGATTTATGGAACTCAAGCTCGAACTCGAGCTTGAGTTTAATTAAATGTAATTTATTCAAATCAAGCTCAATCGAGCTTATTCGAGCTCAATCAAGCCTAATCAAGCTCAAGTAATAAAAATTAATATTTTATATATAATTTTAAATAAAAGATATTATTGACATTTCACAATAATAAAAATTAAAATATATATTATAAAAAACTCGATAGAACTCGTCGAACTCTCGAGTATTATATTTCCAAGCTCGAGCTCGACTCGATAGCTCTAACGAGCAGCTCGAGCTCAAGCTCGAGCTTGGTCAACCGAGCTCGAGCTCGAGCTGCTGACCAAGTAGCTCGCGAGCTCGAGCCGAGCTACTTGGTTCAGCTCCAGCCCTAGTTGCTAGTATGTAATTACCCCTTCTCAGCTTTAAGAATTGCCCTTGATGTTGGTACAGACTTCACATGGCATTCAATAGTTGCACCTAGGCATGTGAACGGGCAAGATTTGACTTGAATCTCTTTAATGATGATCCAGATCTATTGAATTTAGCTAGATTCAGATCTAGATTTAGACCTTTATGTGTCTAAAAAAGTAAGGATTAATTTTTTCTTGGATGAATGACAACTATACAAAATTTGAATTTGAAATTCAACTTTTGTACACATATCATGAATCAAGCGGTGATAGTGTATACACTGTTAGTGTATATAAGATTTACTCAAAAAGTAAACTCAAACTTGGACCTTTATGGGTTTGAGTATCCAATGGGTATTCGTAACTATTTTTCTGAACATATAGATACATATATACATGTGTTTGGGTGGGGTCTTGTTTAGATTCGGATTTGGGTGATCATAGAAAACTAGATCCTATCTAGATCCATGATTCTCTTACAAGGTTTGGTCTATGTAAGGTTTGAATTTGAGAAATTAAACCCAGACCCTACCCAAATATGTTAGGTCTATGTTAGATCTAAATAAGATCCGATCCATTGATATACCTTATGCCATCGTCCTTCTCTCAAAACTAAGAAAGTGGGGGCAAATAAAGAATGCGATTCACAAGTTCCACTTTAAATCAGTTTGCCTTTAAGTACAAACGAGTGGCAACATGGCATAGGGCCGCAAGTTAACCAAACTACTCCACTCGAGTTTAGTGTTGAGCGAACTCGAGTTAAGGAGCTACTCGAAAAGACTTACAAGTCTAGTTCTTATATTTTATTCCTAAACTTGTAGGCTCGACAAGCCTAATCTGACTTCAAATATATATATATTTGGTATTTATTATTTGAAATGTTATTATATCTTTTGTTTAAAATTATATGTAAAATTTTAATTCTTTTAGGTGAGTTTGATTAGACTAGACTTGATTGAGGTCAATTAGACTTGATTAAACTTGAGATCAAGTAAAATAAATTGAAGTCCAATTCAAGCTCAATTATTTTAACTCGAGTCAAGTTCGAATAGTGCACTACTCAAGTTCAACTCGACTCGAGCACCCCTCGAACTATGGTACAGATAAATTTAGATAGAAAGTAAAGAAGTTGAAGTATGAAAAAAAAAAGTTTACAATGATCGTTCTGGCTTCAAATGGACTAAAATGGAACTTGTGAGGCCCAAATCTGGGCAAACGTAAGTCAAGCAGGCAAAAGTTGACGAGGAGAAGGAATGATTGTACAATTTTCTATATGAGAAAAATGATGTAATAGAAAGTCAAATGTCATGACTAGTAAGTAAGAAACTAGTCTAACATGGCGGTAATAAAAAAAAATAGAAGAAGAAAAAAAAAAACTTGTTTAACATGATTGTGTATACCAGGAGATTTCTAGGTTTTAGGACGAGAGAGAGAGAGTCCGGGAAAAAATGGGCATTATCTTTTAGTCTTCTACGTTTATTGACTTTAGCCTATAAGTAAAATTAAACAATCAGCAAAAGAGTCCAGAAAATTGGATAATGTATATCATAAGAAGAATTCAGAGGCTTAGGCATAGAGAAACGATCCAGAAAAATCAACAAATTTTCTATTCTAACAAATTCTTCTGAGTTTATTTCCATAATAACATTAGTCAAAAAAATTATTGCCAAAATAATGCTGTTGCAAAATTATTCTGATAGCAAGAAGGTAAAGTCAAATCTGTGTTATTCATTTTTCCTATCTTTCTGTTTGCGGCTCCTTCCCTCTTTTGATTTTCTTTCTCCTCTTTTGGCATAATTTCCAAAGAAAAATAAAACATGAAACTTTTTATCATTGAATGGATTCCCTTTTTTTTTTCTTTTAAGATTATGTGATTCGACATAAAGCTCGGAAATCAGAAAAATTCCATGATCCCTAAGTTGCAAATCCACGCCTCATGTAGTAGTAAGTCGATTATAATCGAAGGTATGTAAGAAGATTACTTTTAAAATATTTTCCAAAAATGAGATTATGTTGGAAACAAACTCAATTCTTCCACATTTTACAAAGGTTAGCCAAAAAAACTCACTCAATTTTTGTCAAGTAATTTATTTTTTGAGACATTACTGGTATTATTCTTCTTACATCTATGGTATTTCTATAATTGTATTTTAATTTTATCTGCTGATTTATTTTTTGTCTTTAACGATCATGCATATTCTTTTAATGATTATAACATTCTATGAATATGTTGAATCATTCCTGTTTAAATAGGCCGGCCGCAATTCTAGTTGTATTGTGGAGGTGATCCGTGGAGATGTTGTTGCTGGATGGAGCTTTGTAGTTGGTTTGTTTGAGTGTAATTTGTGACTTCTGAGTACTTTGGATGTAGTTCGTTGCATTGCTCCTGTAATTTTGTGACTTCTGAGTACTACAAAGTTCTAAAAGGATTGATTTTAGGTAAATTTGGACGATCTTCAATTAGAATCTTGGTACAGTTACTAGAACATGCACTTGGTCTTAACCCTTTTTTTTTTTGTTTGGGTAGTGCAGAATGCTTGCCATTAATCTAAATTTAAACTTATATGTGTTATTCAAAGTAATTAATGATGTATTTGAAAAGTGTAGTGATTTAATCATTAAAGATTAGTATGCAAACTTTGCCCTCCTCATCAAAGGTCCTGACTTCACCACAAATTTCAAGTCTATTACCACCAATGCCATGCCAAAAGTGCTCTTAGTAAATATCTTTTCTTTGCCTCCTTCAAGTCCACAAATGCTAAGAACAAATGACCAACTTTTCTTGTCATCAAGCCTTTCTTTGTTGCACCTGCGATGTTGACATAAAATTTTAACAAGGATTCTTTGAAGTTAAGTGCCATGCAGGCTAAAGCATTACTTAGGGCACAAATGACACGATAATCTTCCAATATGTCATCCAAAACATCACAGAAATGACAGTAAAAAAAAATTGCTAATGCACCTATAATTTGTTATATGCTACCTTTGTGAGGCAAAAATCTTCTTATTTCAATATTAGTTTTTTTAACTTTTTTTTTTTTTAAGCGTAAGTGGGAGGATTCAAATTTGGAATCTCTCACTTACACTTCTTCCATTGGACCACCCAACCCATCCCTCTCTGCAACTTATTTCGATACTAGTTGTTTGTATCTTGAGATGCAAAATTCTTTCACCATGAAAACTTTGGTTCCTTTAATTATTTTTTTTTTTGAATATGATAACGATATTTAAGATTCTACATCATTTTAAGACTAGTGCGTGGTTGAATGTAAGACTGATATTTTTGAAATTACAGCCATTTTCAGTCAGCAGATGCATGAATGCGATATTTTTCCAAGTCTTGCGTTGAAATTTTTTTTGTCTCCTGTTGATTTTCTTTTTTTTTTTGTTGCATATCTCAATGTAAATTGATAACAAAAAACTATACTTGACTCAAATCGAAGATCTCTCACTTACACTCTTTTTCCTGAACCATCTTAAGATGCAAAATTCTTTCACCATGAAAACTTTGGTTCCTTTTTTTTCATGAATATGACAACGATATTTAAGATTCTACATCATTTTAATACTATCATATCTCTAAGCCTAGTGGGTAGTTGATTGTAAGACTGATATTTTTGAAATTGCAGCCCTTTTCAGTCGGCAGATGCATGAATGAGATATTTTTCCAAGTCTTGCGTTGAATTTTTGTTTTTTTTTTTTCTGTCTCCTTGACCATTTGTCTTGCGGTTGAATTTTTTGTTTTTTATCTCAATGGAAATCGATAACTAAAAAACCATGCTTGACTAAATTACAATTCTGATGTGAAACTTTCCGGTTTTGAATCGTCAAATTTTGTAAAGCCTCCTAACACGATTGCAGAAGTATTAGACAATGTGCATAGAATCATGTTTTCAGTCCAACAAATATATTAAACAAGCGACGTATTTGACCTACTAGTGGTAACCAAGAATCCAAATTGCATAAGATTTGAATTTACACATTTTCCAATTCTTCAATTTGGGATTTTTCTAGTCAATTGAAGTCTCGTGCCGCCAGCAGCCCTTTGGTTTGGTGGTCACCACCAAAAATTTAGTTTGATGGTCAACAACCTTTGCCTCCCACCAATTTACCACCATACGTGGCTGCCACATTCACAATACTACGGTACGAAGTTCACAATGCTTTGAAAGTGATGGAAATGAGAGCGTTTGGAAACGGTACAAAGTTCACAGTGCGGGAAATTATCATACCCATCACCATTCTTCTGCCAGACTTAGAATTTAATTTTCAACCGCAAGATGTACACCAAATTGTCCTAGATGTTCTTTAATGCCACAAGATTGCATTAATGAAAGGATAAATTACACATTCCAGGGAGGTTTCAAAATGCAATTGAGTGTTTTTTTTTTCGGGGATAAATGCAATAGAGGGCTAGATAAAGAAAGAAATAGTACGATAAATGCTGAAAAATCGTTTTCATGCATCAATAGTAGCCTTCTACTTTGCCTCGACCACATTCATTTTGATATTTTTATTGTTTTTTACATCCATTTAGTATGTGACATTTATCAAGTGACATTCCTACATCAATATAGCTGGCTTGAAGGCATTGAATCAAAGGTCAATTAGAAGTAGAGATATAATCAGATTAGATTTTAGACTTCGACGTGCAGTAGATATTCAAACTGAATTATGTAGCTATAAATTTTGAAAATTATATCTAATTATTTGAAGAGTGGACAGCAAGGGCTGCTTTTTCTCGGAGATGGACAAAGTGTAGCTGTTTAGCATTTTCATTTGGAACTAGTTCTTATCCCTTGCACTTGCACGGGTTATTTCTTTAGTTTAACTTATTATCAAAATAAATATCGAAAATAAAGATATTTATTTAGTAGATAAATTTTATAATCTCTTCAGAGAGTGTAATTATTGAAAAAATAGTTTGAAACATTAAAGAGGATATGTGAAAATTAAAATTTACAATAGGGACAAATATGAACCTTAAAAGGTTTTATATATTGGATCAAAAGTCAGAGTAATTAAAGAAAATTAACACAATAATTTATTTTGTTTGAGTTCTCTAATCTAAATGTACTAAACAAAAGCATATAATGATGAATTAATTAATCTTCTTGAATAATTCTTAAATAGTTCTTTTGCACAACATTTACCTATTGCATCATTACTGTAATTTGTGTAGGTATAGGCTAAAAAATAAAAAAAAATGAAATTCTTATTGTTTATATGTAGACAATATTTTCTTACCATAAAAGTATAAAAAAAGAAGGAAAAAAAGTATAATTTCAACACTTAAAGATAATTCTTGAAGTGCCAACAATTTTTAAATAGTTTACACTACTCCATCCGATGATTAACAGTTAAACAAATCAAGAAGTTATTGCGTTAGCAGTAAAGGAAGCGCAGTCCCACGGATTTCCTCATCCTTTCAATGGGACATGAGGCAATTTCAAGAAAGAAATTTGAAACAATAAATTCACATTCACTATACAAAATCATGAAAAAAAATTACTAATGCAATGTGTATTTAATAGATTGAAGGGTTACCTATTCAAATCAAATCTTCTTGGCTAAATCAAAAGTAGAATATTACACAACTTTTGAAGTCCTACACATGAAATCAAAAAATGACAATAATCCATATTATAAAGTAAAATAAGTATATTAATGAAGAAGTGAAGGATATTTGTGTTCATCAAATTAGCAAATCAAAACCCATAGTGAAGCATTGAAATCCCAAGAATAATCTTACATAATCCAAAAATCCTAAAAAAGTTAGGCAAAAATTTATATCTAGATCATTAATGAACATAAATAAATCTTCTCAAAGAGAAAAGAATACGCAGAAAATATTAGACCAATTGATGAACCAATTATTCTTGACATGATAACAATTCTGAAGAAATAAGCAAGAAAGCTACTCTATTTTATAAGTATAAGATTTCAATGATAATGGATAATTTTATATTTGAATCTAATTTGAAAAGATTAGGATAATATTTTCAAATGTAACAGGCTTACTTTTATTTGAATTTTATTTTTAGATTTTAAATAGTAAGATTGACGAGATATGTTGGAAACTTAAAAAATTTCCGATCATGTATATATTGATAGTGCATAAAAAAATTACTCTTACTCAAAACTCCTTTTTCTCCCTTCTCTCTAGAATTCTTCCAACCAAGATCTTCTCATCTCTCTCATGGGAGAAAGACCAAATCTGGTCTTTCCCCATGGGAGGAAGTACTTTTTATACCTTTAAGTCTCTTTTATTTGAATAAATTCTCTTCTAAGATTTCCTAATGAGAGAATGTTCTCTCCTAGGATCTCTTAGTAAGAGTTTATTCTCTCCTAAATTGTTTTAGTAAGAGTTTTATTCTCTTCTGGATTTTTTCTTGCGAGAGTTTTTTAGTTTTTTATTTTTGTGAAATTTGAGATTTTGTAGATTTAGAATCTAGTTTCTTAGATCTGCAATTTCTCCATTATTGTCAGATGTAAATTTCATTTTGAACTTGAACTAGTTTTAATCAAATCTGATTGTCAGTAGACATGCACTAATATATTAGGTTACAGTGATTCATTCAGATGGAAGATATATAGGAGTATTAATGTTATCTTTATTTATATTGTTTTCTTATATCTGTTATGTCTATTGATTTCATATCTACATGTATCTGTGTCATATTTGTTTGATATATTTTTTGTCATTAGTGCAGATTTGTATAATATTTTCTATTAAAAGAAAATTTGCATTGAGGGCAGATAGGGAGCAATAATGAGAGGGATTCATTGAGGTAAGGAATTTTGAGATAATAGTGTATTTAAAAATAAAACTTACAAAAGTGGATAAGATAAGACTTTTCATCTTATGTTCTTATAGTGTAATACCAACAAAAATCCATAAACAAAATGAATAAAACCAAATTAACAAATTGATCTATAAATACTCTTCAATTAGGCATCTACATAGGAGTAAGAAACAACTTTATTTAAAATAGTTGCCATATATAGATTTAATGAACCGTGTCTAATGGACTTGTTTAGTAGATCTAATTCAAATTAATTTTTTATATATTGTTGATAGTGTATACACTATCAGAATTAGATACATAATATATATGTAAGATTTTAATTTAAATTTAAATTGAAATCAGATATCATGCATTTAATATTGATAATATATACATAATTACTATGTAGAAAATTAATCCTAAAATATATATATATATATATATATATATAGAGAGAGAGAGAGAGAGAGAGAGAGATTAAATTGAACGTGAACTCATTGAAGGCAAAGTCAATGAAGAACTGTGAGAGTCGAACAACATCAGCCGGCAGTGCATGGTGAAGTTATGTCGCTTTAAATTTTGGAGATTGAAGCTGCAGCTGTAAATCTGTTGGGAGTTGACAATCCATTACGCCATGCATCTTGGTTGCGTAATTTGACCGGGTCACATTTCAAAAACTAACACATGAAGCCTTCTAGCATTACTCTTTTTAATATTTTTATTGCTAAAAGCACTTTTTTGCTAGAAAAATATTAACTACACCATGTACGCCATATGATGATACCTTCATACCAATCAAAAGGACCAATTCTGTTGTTTTTTCCAATTAGAAAATTTATCGTTTTTATCCCATGTCGACCGAAACTTTAAAATTTTCTACAAATGGGTAATTAATTGATTTTATCACGATCGATATCATTCATCAGTCCACCTTGGACTAAGGATCTCATTCTGAAGTTCCAATATGCCCACCCACGTGCTAAGTTTTGCATTCCAAATTTTTCCAACTACGTGAGCGGACTGCTGGACGGGGTCGGACCATGTTAGTGTGGAATCTGTGCAGGTTTTGAACGCTGTGGAATCATGAGAACAGATCTGCAAAGCAGGACAAAATCACGAGAATAAAATAAGCAAGGATCATGGACATTCTTTCCCGGTTGAGATAGTCAACCCCCTTATTAAGCCACTTGGCCTCATCACTCTATTGTTACCACGTACTTCTTAGACTTTTGAGTATATTTTTGACCTATGAATAGGATTTATATTGTTATTATTACCCAATTTAAATTATGACTTTTATCTTGGAGTCAGAAAAAAAAAAAGTTATATCAGATTTTAGGAGAAGATTTTTAATCAGGCATGTAAATTGCTTTTAATTGAATTCTTGTTTTTCTTGTTTTCTATTTGTAAAATTAGGGAGCAATTTTAGCGTTTCAAAAGCCACAAGTCCAACTATTATGAGATGGAGGCACCTGAGTTGAGTTAAATGACTTGGCAGCAATAGAGTGATGAGGCCCAATAAGGTCGCTTAATAAGGGGCTGAGGATCGCAACCGTCATTTGTCAATTTATCCCACCATTAAACTAATTTAATAAATTAAAAAAGTTTAAAAAATAGTACCCTCTTTTTCATATAATAAAAACAATAAAAAATGTAGAGTGGCTCTTATCCTATTTAGTATCAAGAAAAAAAAGTCAAAATATTAATTTCTTTTTTCTTAGTAATTTTATTAATATTTAAAAAATAGAAAAATAGTGGAGGGACAGTGAGAGCTCAATTCTTTTTTGTTAATACAAACAAAAAAAATTTAATATTTTTATTATTTTAAAATTATTTTACTTTTCTGTGTATTACCCAATTCTAATCTTAATTCTGAGGGCATTAAAGTAATACGATAATATTAGATTTTTCCTTACTTTCTTTCTTTGCAAAATCTAATTTTCTGTCTCTTTCTGACCTATCTCCTTCTCTTTTCCAAGTATTAATAAGTGTGAAAAAAGAAATTTGAGAAAACCCTTTTATTTTTTTGTTTTTGGAATCTTAAAGTGAAAATGAGGAAGAATAATTATTCCAGCTTTTTTATTTTTAATTATATATAAAAAAGGTAAATACATTTAAACATTTTTTAACATATTTTTTAGATTAATGATATGGTAAAACATCTAGAATAGAGTAAAGCGATTATATCAATATAATTTAAAGGAATAAAGTGATAATAACAATATAATAATGTTATAAAATAAAAAGGGTATTTTTGTCAAAAATTATTAACATGCTGAGTTGAATTACCTGTGGGGTGAAGTGACTAAAAAATAATATTAAGGGATAAATTGATAGTAGTGATACTAAATATCAACATTTAAGTTGGTAGAAATTAGAGATTTAGCATCCAAATTTGATGGTATACATGTTTAGTCATGTATGTTATCATCTCATTATTGGTACGTCATTTTGTAATATTGTTGAGCTGTTATGTATATTATAATAATATCTTAGTTCAGTTTTTTATTTTGCTTCTTAAATTGTAATTATGCTCTTTTTATTTACACGTCAAAATCTGTCTTACGCCTACATTACGTACATTACGGCGAGAGGGAGCACAACAAGGTTATGTAAAGAGACTAGAGGGAATAGTAAAGCCTACTGTAGGGCATGAACCACTAAGGTCAGTTATAGATACTAGTGTTAAAGGCACCCGCTGTGCGTACAATTTAGAATTAGTTATGATTTTTTATGAATATATAGAATTCTTTTCTTTCTACACAAATAAATTTTATAAAAATATTTCATGAGAAAACTTCAACTTAATCTGCAATGAAATACTAATAAATAATTTGGTATTTATAATATGGATTAATATGCTGAATATATAGATTTGTAATATGCTGAAAAGGATGTTTAAGGTAAAAATTAGTGTTTGTAAGGATAAATTAGAATTGCAAAAAATGACAGAAGATGTTTATGCCAAATCTCCTTTTATATACATATATTGTATGGATATTAGATTATTTTTTTATATACTAACAGTGTATATATTATCACTATTAAACACATAATAATTCATCTAAATTTAGTTTTAAAATTTAAATTTTATTTATATATCATACATTCAACTATAATAGTATATACAAGATCAGAATATATAAGATTAATTCATAGACATTATGGAAAAGAAAGACAAAAAAAAAAAAAAAAAGAGTTAGTGGCTGGGCAGCGGAAGGGAGACAGATTGAGCCGGCCAAATTGATGTGATTGAGGTATTAATGTGGTCCTACAGGATCCCTTCAGCGAAGGAACGGTAGGAATCCAGACAATAAATGGACTCGTCAAACCTGTTCAATGTGCCAGCGTTTGTGGCCCGAAACGAATTGGCCTGGCTCGCCCTCACCACGCGCCTGGCAAGGAGTGTGCAGGAAGCATAAGAAAAAATAAAAATGAGGGGAAAATGGTGATACACTAAAGAGGCAGAGGAATATATCTCTCTCTACCCTTAATCCTCTGAAGAAGGCGTTATGTTTTCTTATATTTGTAGGCGTGATGTTTTTCAAATCGTTCAAGTGAATGTACAATTAAACTTATGGGTGTTCATCCGCCGTTAATTGAGAAATATTCAAAATCTGAAATTTCAATAGTGAGTGAAAATATTTTAGTTTTTTAAAAAAATTGTTGCAACAAAATTAATATCTTATATTTTTTCTAAGAAAATTCAATCAACTTAACTCAAATAATGATATAAAAATATTAGATTCATAATCCTAAGTTCGAACTCAAAATATCAATTCTTAAACAACGTTTAAATAAAAAAGAACTCCAAATTAAATTGTGCGGCTAAAGTCTAACATTTCAACTTATATTACAATTTGACATTCGAGTATAGTTATAGTTACATTAGTTAATTAGTAACTAGTAATTAGTCATTAGTAATAGAATTAAGGTTTACTCTTATATTTAGTAATATATATAACTAATATATATAATTATATTATACAAATTTCAATAATTCGGCCAATAATTGGTAATTTGGTATTGTATTTTAAATATATGTTCTCAAACCATTTTAGTGAACATTATATTTTGATTTTTTAGAATTCCGTTTTATTGAAATCCAAAATCCAATCTCGATTACATCGCCCAATTTTTCAATTTTTTTCCAAAAATATGAAAACCCAATTTCAACTTCGTGTGTTACTATTGTTCTTCTCGTTATCCCAACTATATATTGCTACACACTCAGCATGACCAGCTCAATATAAGTTTTATTATTATTATAGAACAATCAAATCATTTACATCTACTTACTAACTTAATCTATTTGTGAGAGATAGTTATGGAACCTTTATTTGATATATTCTTTATGATTTTATTTCACTTATTCTGGAGACTTTTTACAGTTAGATTTCATTAAATTATGGGTACGATGTAACTGCACATCATCTATTATTTACATTCTGTTCAATGATGTTTGATGTTTATTTTTCTTTTTTTTTATATACTTAACCTGAACAAGATGGTTAGAAAACATGTTCTCTACTCTGCTTTACTTGTTTTTCCTTTAGAATTTAATCACAGCAACACCTCATAGTTGTTAACTTTTTTATTACAAAATATGATCAATGTTTCTTGTCAATCATGCAAAAGGATGGACTCTTTTAAGTGAAGAAACAATTCCAAAAATATCAGCTTTTGTAGCGTATTTTATTTTTTTCATTAGGAATGTATTATGTGTGTGTGTGTGTGTGTGTGTGTGTGTGTGTTTTTTTTTTCCCTTAAAGAGGCCATACTTTGTCTTTTCCAATTCTTGTTCAAAATCTTCCAAATTTGAATACCAGCACTATAGCAACTTTACATGCAAATCTTGATTACAAAATAAAAAAAAAATATTCTCACTTCTTTGATTTTGGTATTTTCTGCAATGATTGCTGATGTACTAAATTCTAATGTGCTCATGCTAATGTAATAATTTTCCTCAATTACACTGATGCTCCCTAACTTTAGTGTTTATCTTCAGTTTCAAAACTAATATTCCCTTTTCATTCTAAGTCAACAAACGAGTAATAATTTGGGGAAAATTTTTAGTATGCCATTTTCTTCTCACATTTCCGATCATTTTTTTATTGTTCATTTTTTAATTTGAGTACTTTGCTACAAGAAAATTAGTTTTATGGGAGGTTAATCTTATTTTTCAAACCTCAGGGTAAGATCGTGCAATCATCCCTTTATATACATATCTAATCGGTCACCTGCATAGAGTATTTGTTGGTATTTGCCCTTCTGGTCATGCACTCAAAACATTTTCTTTTTATTCATTTATTGGTAAGCCTGTTAATCGGGTCATTTGAGTCAGGTTTTAAAAAACCCAAACTCGATTCATATAATTAGTATCACTTTCAGGTTTTCAAATATGAGTTTAGGGTTGACAAGTACGAAATTCATACTTGACTCATAAAATATTTGGTCTGTGACCCTAATTCAGAGTTAGACAAAACTCACTTATTACTCCTTAATTTCCTTAATGCAATTACTATAACTATTAAGTTCTAAAACTAATTTAATATCCATAGGACCACAACATTAAAACTATACACGCACAAGTAATAATTCATTGAAAAGTATATAAACCAAGAATTTTTCAATAATAATATATCCAATTGGTTCAACGTACATGGAAAATAGTAATAAAACATGATCAATAGTCAAATACATCTTCAAAAGTCCTCAATCTGCTTGTACTAAGATTTGTCTTTCTAAATCTTGTGACATAATTTTGTATATTTAATATTTCTTATATATATTAATATGTTTTGACACATAACTCATAAGTATAAAGTATTAGTATTATATATTTAGATATACATATACATATATATATGTATGTGTGTGTGTATCGACATATCAAAATATGAATATATTATATATAATTATATATAAATGCTGATTAGAAAGCCGAGCCTATATCGGGTTTGAGTATAATGAGAACCAAACTCGACTCATATTCAATTCGAGACTAATATGTAAGTCCAAATTTGGCCCAACTCAATGAAAAATTAGACTCATCGAGCTTTTTCTTAAGTCAAGTGGCCCGAGCTCGAGCTAACCCAACCCATTGACAGTTCTATTTTTGGAAAAATAGCTAATTTTGTTTCTAAACTTTTTTATTGGTACCAATTTAATCTCAAACTCTTATTTTTGGCCAATTTAATATTTGAATTTATTTGGTAGTTCCAATTAAGAACCTCTGCATTGGCACCATTACGTAAAACTAATCCGACTCTTAATTGACTAACTAAACATGGGTAATATAGGAATGTCACTCATGGGACTGTAATTATAGGTGTCAAACCAACTCATTTAACTAAATTTACCGATATCCGCCTATGAATAGATGGACATGGGTATCTTAAATTTTTACATATGAGTATAAATTGGTTACCCAGTAATACTCATTTATTAAGTAGATACCCAATTAACCCATTTAGAATTGTTTTCCCCAAAATCTCCTCTCTTCCCCTACCCATTTTTTTTTCCCAAACTTTTCATTTTGTTATGATGTTAGCTGCTTTTGTTTTATTATTATTGTTATTATTTGTTGGTTTTATCTTATCATTTTATTTTCTTTTAGTTTGTTAACTTGCTCATTTTTCAGCATTACCAATTTATGATAAGTTTTAACTTCTTTTCCTACCTTTCCAAAATGAAATTTTAAATTTACACATGAAAAAAATGTTAAGGGTTCAAAATTTTTGGATTAAATTTTTATGCTAACTTTTATAGTACTTAGTTCAAATTTTTATATTCTTATTATTCAACTATTAAATAGTATGTAATTTTACGACATAGAGTACGAATGGAAAAAAAAATTGATAATTAGGTTTATTGAACATTATAAGTAAATATTTAAAACTAATGATGGGTGCAAAGGGTGGTATAAATTGATAACTTAGTTTGTAAAAATAAATTTAAATGAGTTTACAAAAAAATTAAAATAAATGGGTTATAAATGAGTAATTGGGTTATCCAATTCATTTTTTGACTTACCCATTTATACCCATCTAATTAAATGAGTATAAATGAGTTGATTCACTTTACCCATTACCCATTTTACCTAACCCAAACCCGACCAAGTCATCCATTTTGACACCTCTAACTGTAATATAACAAGTAAATCATGTAAAAAACTACTAGATAAAACTTTTAAATCATGTAAAAAATCTCCAAATAAGATTTTCTTAAAGTTTAATCTTTTGATTTCTTTTTACATGATATTCTCGTTTTATTATAATCTCATCAGCAAATTTTCTAGAATATCACTATATTTAGTTGGTCAATTAGGAGTCAGATCAGTTTTAGATTGCGGTGTTGCCATGAAATTTCTTACTTGGAATAGTAAGTTTATGTATCAAATTGACTATGAATAAAACTTATGCAATTTTCCATGCGCGTCGGCCTTCCCTCCCCGAATTAACGAGCCTGTGGCAAGCATTTATACTTCACACGTGTCATTTTCATGTCCGCTTCTCGCTCCTACCCTAAATGTGTCCAACTTCAATCGTTACGTCTACATATGAGAGTAATGTACTTTGTGGTTCAATATTCAACTTAAGCGTTCCTGGCAACTGAGCCATCAATTTTGATGATATGGTGGACTACAATCTCTTCGGTGTACGCTTGCATATTGTGGTGTGGGAGAATATTTGTCCTTTCTTTTCAACTTGTTTGCTGATTTCAACGTTTCATGGTTTTGAGTTTTGCATTTGCTTAAATTAAGAACGTGGAGCATTTTGCTATGCATTGCCTGTTACTTTCTAGTTGCTGTTCATAAGTTCTGCTTGCCATTTAGGAATTAATCAATTAAAGTATTGGAATGTCAATTTATTCAAAGTTGGTATCTAATATATCAATCCTAGTGAAATGTTGCCATCTAAAACGAAAAGCATAAACCAGATCCATCCTTTTTATATATATATATATATATATATATATATATATATATATATATATATATATATATATATATATATATATATATGGGGAAAATCTTGTAGGCAGTTGTTCTACATGAATTCATCTCGAGTGTTTGACTAAATTTTAATGAGAAAATGACATGTTTCATCCCTCACATTTCGTAAAAATATTTTTTTCGTCCCTCACATTTAAAACGAAACAAATTGGTCATTCACATTTAAAAACCGAAACTTTTACATTCTAGAAATAAACTCTCAGTTGTGAATCAAACCATCTAACAACCCGGTTACAAATTTTATGGGTAAAATTGGTAGATTACTCGCAAAACATATTTCCAACAAATAAATTAAAATAATTAAAAAATCTTAATTAAAACCCATTTGCTTCTTCAAAAGAACGAAATAGTGCTAAAGCTCTCAAGCACTAAACCCTTAGACAAATTCCTTAGTTTTGTTGCACTAAGGGTTTAATGCTTGAGAGGTTTAGCACAATTTCGTTCTTTTGAAAAAACAAATGGGTTTTAATTAAGATTTTTTAATTGCTTTAATTTATTTGTTAGAAATATATTTTTGCGAGTGATCTACCAATTCTACCCCAAAAATTGTAACCGGGTTGTTAGATAGTTTAATTCACAATTGAGAGTTTATTTCTAGGATGTAAAAGCTTCAGTTTTTAAATGTGAAGGACCAATTTGCTTCGTTTTAAATGTGAGGGACAAAAAAAATATTTTTACGAAATGTGAGGGATGAAACAGGTCATTTTCCCAATTCTAATTACTGGAGCAAAAAAATAATTTCATTTGTTTTCTTGGTACTTATATCCTTTTCCTGCAGAATTCATCTGAAAATGGAAACAGAAAAATAATCTTGAGATAAAATGCTTGACGCTGCCAATGGATCATTGCAACTCTTTGTACCTTGAAAATTTCTTTGTAATAATCCATTCCTAGTTAGAGAAAAAGTATTGTATCCTTGTAGAAAATATTTTTTTTCACTTTTTTTTTTTAAAAAAAATGTTTCTTTTGCATCTATTTTCCCCATAAAGAAGGTAAGAATAGGAAATATAGATATAGTGGCTATATGCTCATTCCTGCGAAAATCCGGTTAAGAATCGATCGAACCCGTCAAAATTGATAAAAAGTCAAACTTTTGAACCCGCTCATATTAAAGTTTATTCTTTGTTTTATTTTATAAAATTTTACAGCCCTCCAATTTACATAATAAATAAAAGAATGAAAAAGAAAAATATTTTGAACTGAATTGAACCGGTTAAATCAGTTTAAACCGTGAATCGAAATTTCATCCGACTTACTTATCAATCTCAGTTTTAAACATTGGATATTAGTCATAGCTAATGACAAGCCTCTACTCTAAAGAGTGTCCAGATAATTATTGGCACATTATTTCAATCTTAATGATTTTTTTATTTTAAATTTTATATGCTGCTTAAGACGTTAATGTTTTAACCCTAAAAATGGATTACTGCAATCAAATAGGGAAAAGGTAAAGAGAGACGGAATTGTCAAACAATATAAAGTCAGTCCAGCACGCCAACAACATTTTCCAGCGAAACGTGCGGTAAACGTTGTAGCTTAATCACTTACGTAATATGTATAGTTCTTAGATTTTGAGTTTTCTCGTACATGATTTAATTTGCCACAGAAATTAAAAACAGATACGTTTAGAACATGGCCTCAAATGACCAACTGAGAATAATCTTGTATGCTAGAGTATTATTTGAAATAATTACTTTAGCACTTTTTGTGATGTGATGTACGTGGGATAAAAAATAGTTAAAAATATAAAAAGGTGAATTGAAAAACGTGTTTATGATGCAAACGAAATATTATTTGAGATAATTTGGCAATCCAAACACACTCGAATCTATTAACCTGTTCAAACATTTCTTAGGATATCTGTCCGTCGCACAGGGTTTGTTTAATACGTTTTATCCCTCCATGTGGTTGGCGGACTATTTCACGGGACAGGATTTACCCAATGTGCATTTCGGATAGTGGTTGCGGGGTTTTTTTTTTCAACGAAAAAATTTAAAAGAAGAATTTTGGTGGCAAAAAATTCAACAACAGCTAGTACAAAGTTGTCATGGTATTTTGCAAATATTAGTCTACAAAATCTATTGTAGATCATGGAAGATTTGTTCTCGATTGTTTAATTTTTCTTTTGTTGGTTGGAATAAGTATTTGTTATCAACCTCAAGATTGCGTAGAACTCCGTCTTTCATTTTTACTTTTCAACTCCTTATTGAAGAAGATGGCAAAGTCATAAGAACAGGTTGGGAAGTAATTTTTTGTCGGATTACTTTAAATATACTCATACCTTCGGAAACTCAGCCAAATGAAATCTTATGCAATACATTAGGGCAATAAGTGAACCACATTAAGATCACGATTTTTGTAATGATGATGCGAATCTGATAAATTAGGGACCAAACCCCATCTTAATACAAGGGAAAGCAACTTCTCCATCACCCTTTATTACTATTACATGGACCCTTTGCAAGATAGAGCAGCTGTAGATCGCCAAAGCTTACATTTAAGTGAAGTTATTATTTTTTTTCCCACCACCTTTTAATAGCACGTCATAACTTTTCTATACTGTAAAAAGGAGAAAATTTCAAAAAATGTGCATTTCTTTTTTGTGTTTGCTAGTATTGGAGTAACATATTTCATGGTATGTTTTTACCAATAAAAAAAATTCAATAGTTTGTTGAGATGAGATTAAGCTAAAACAATTAGCCAATACAAGTACGGATTACAAGAAAAGATAATACGGGTGACTCTTAGAAGGCATAATGTCACCCCTATAGGTCGGGTCACACCGCATTTGACAGGATCGTACTCGAAGTCTGGAATCCCGCTTAGTCTTCAAGTACACAGAGAATCTTATGCACTAAATCAGTTCTCTCTCTCCACTTGTACTGAATGAAAATAACCGTTGTGATTCATTTGGGATCTTGTATTGGCTGCTGTTACTGTCAGAGCAGAAATTAAGGTTCTAGGGCAAATTTTAATTTAACAGACAATTTTGTCCCTCTTTAGCTAACAACTAAGGTTTTGTTTCAATTGCTATTTTTAAGAGTTTTTATAAAAAAATATATATATTATAATGATTGAACGTATATAAAATAAAATTTTAATTAAAAAATATAAAAAAAAGCGAGAAAATTTTTCATCAAAAAATCAGGACCCAAACAAGGAAAATTTTAGGATCCCCATAGAGCCGTCCGCTCCTTCTCCCCGTCCATGTCAATGCGCCACCGCCACCCGTCACTCCGTCACCGACTCCCATATTTCCTTTCCTCCTCCTCACCGACAAATTCTATACATCCAATCGAATACCCCAATTAGTAAATCAAATCAAAGATGAATCCAATACCCAATTTAACCCACTGAACCGCTTCCTAGGCTTCACTATCAAAAGCCCTGAAGCAGCGAATTCAGTTTTTTATTTTTTTATTTTTGCCTTTTCGTACTGAAAGTGAGTATTGGCACCAACAAACAATTGAACGGAATGGCTTCAGAGGATACTTTATTTACTGTTTCTATGTAGTTTGACTGTCATTTTTTTTGTTTTGTCTATTCCTGCAGCATGCTTGATTGATGTGTCTCCGGCATGATGGAGTTTGGTTGGAAAAGAAGGGATGGATAGGGCCGTTACAAGAAGAATTTGGTGGTTGAACCTTTGGGGGGGGGGGGCGGGGGCGGGGAGAGGGGGTTGATTTCGTGAAATTTGGGGTTGGGGAAGAATAGGATTTGTTAAATTTTGGAGAAGAGATGGAGGTGGCAATGGTGGCTTTGGCCATGGCAGTGGCAGAGGACTAGCAGGCTGATAAACATTCTGGGGAAGGGCTAAGGAGCAATGGTTTGACCATAACGTTTTGGGCTTTTGGTTAAGTTAATAATAATGTTAATTTTAGGAGGGGAAAATTTGTCTATTAAGATAAAATTTGCCCTTTAACCTAATTTCTGTTCTGGCAGTATCGCCAACCTCTTATATTAGGAAGAAGTACCACAAGATAGTTTTGAATGCATGCTTAATCTCAAAATGCTCAAACGGATTATAATATCTTAAATTCTAATAAATCCACTAATAATTAGGTAGTTGATTAACTGATATGGCTGATTATAGGGGAGTAACAAGTTGTTAAGTGCTAATTGGCTTGGGTCTGCAAATAAAAAAAAAAAAGAAAAAAAAAACTTGAGTTCTGAAAGCCATGTTGTAACCTCCAATCACCTACTTAACTAATGTGGCTTGAGTCTGAAATTTTTCTGGATCTTGAATCTATTTCAACAGATTATTGGAAATTAAAATGGTTGATTAGTAGATTTGACGATTGTAACATGTACGAAAGGGTGTTGTAGCGATTTATATGTTAGAAGATAATTTTGAAATTTCTTGTATTTTTTAGGTCTGTTCATAATTTTTTAGATTTATTGTATCTATTAAGTTCCAAATCTATAATTTTTAATAGATGTTTAATCTGTCATAGTGTAGTGATGTAGATCAATTCATGCTGGACGACTTTTAATAATTTGTCAATGAAATTTACTTTTTATAAAAAAAAAAACTAATATAGTATGCACGCCATCACTACAGGAAATCTTGATTAAGACCCTAATGTTTATAACGGCAAAAATATGCTCTGGAATAGTGGTCCACATGTAAACCTTTGCTTATTCCCTCCTTTATAAATACCCTATTACTGAACTTTTGCTAACCAGCCGTCCCACCTTTCAGACTTTTCCTCTATCTATTCTAAGCCCTTCTTTTATTTAATCCTCAACATTTCAAAGAAACAACATTCACACCATAATAGTCTTAGCCGTAGCAAAGTCATTAAAGTTTAATTCCTTTGCCAAGGCATGGCAGTGGTTTTTAGGAACACCATGATGGACGTTGATTTTCCTTGTTATAGCACCACCACCACCACCACCGCCACCACGACGGCAACTACTACAACCACCACTACCGCCACCTCTAGTGATGACAATTGTTGCGACTGGAATGACTGGTCCTCAGTTGTCGACTGGGATGAAATCTCCTGTGATGGTGATCACATGACGAAAGACGATGGTTTTCATGACTTGTTGGAAACCATGACTGATGAAAACGTCACCGTCCAGCACCCTTCCTGGTCCCTCCCTGACAGGCGGAGCTCAACCGTCTCCCCGGAAACCGTCATGATGGACTCGGAAGATGACGGTGGAGAGGATTTTAAAGGGCTCCGCCTTGTTCACCTGCTGATGGCAGCTGCCGAGGCGCTGACCGGTGTCAACAAGAGCCGTGAGTTGGCGAGGGTGATATTGGTTCGGCTCAAGGAGTTGGTTTCTCCAAACGATGGCTCTAATATGGAGAGATTGGCCGCCTATTTCACTGAAGCCTTGCACGGCTTGCTTGAAGGTGCTGGAGGGGCAGCAGCAGGGGTGTACGGTAAGCATTTTTCGGGTCATCATGGGCCTCACTTGAAGGATGATCATCACCATCAGACGGATGTCCTTGCAGCATTTCAGCTGTTGCAGGACATGTCACCTTATGTTAAGTTTGGCCACTTCACAGCTAATCAAGCAATATTGGAGGCTGTTGTCCATGATAGAAGAGTCCACATTGTGGACTATGACATTATGGAGGGAATCCAATGGGCCTCACTAATGCAGGCCCTAGTGTCCCGAAAAGATGGCCCATCAACCCATCTCAGGATCACTGCCTTATCTAGGGGTGGGAGTGCCCGCCGGTCATTCACGACCATCCAAGAGACCGGTCGACGGTTGTCGGCATTTGCGGCATCCATCGGTCAACCGTTTTCATTCCATCAATGTAGGTTGGATTCAGATGAAGCATTCCGACCATCTTCTTTGAAATTAGTTCGAGGAGAAGCACTAATTATAAATTGTATGTTACATTTGCCACATTTTAGCTGCCGAGCTTCAGAATCGATTGCTTCATTTTTATCCGGAGCCAAAACGCTAAACCCGAGATTAATTACTTTAGTTGAAGAGGAGGCAGGCCCCATTGCAAACGAAGGGTTCGTTGGCAAATTCATTGACTCATTGCATCATTACTCTGCAATTTATGATTCGCTTGAGGCAGGATTTCCACTGCAGGGCCGGGCTCGGGTGCTTGTGGAGCGTGTATTCTTGGGCCCCCGAATTGCCGGATCAATAGCCCGCATCTATCGGGCCCAAGGTGACGCGGAAGGGGGATCTTGGGGGGAGTGGTTGGCGAGCATGGGATTCCGTCCAATTAGCGTTAGCTTTGCTAATCATTGTCAAGCAAAATTGTTGGTGGGGCTTTTCAATGATGGGTATAGGGTCGAGGAGCTGGCCTGCAATAAACTTGTACTAGGATGGAAATCCAGACGCCTTCTCTCTGCTTCCGTTTGGACACCCCCAGATAATGATATGCAAGTAAAACAATAATAATAATAAGGGTAAAATATCAAAAAACTTGGAGGTTCTCTAACTTTTTAGTTAGTTTTGTGCTTTTGTTTTCAGTTTTAGTGATTAGAGAAGAGATGAAAGCAAAGCTTGATGTTAATTAGAAGGTTGTGTTTGTAAGTTTCGAAAACTAGTAATTTGCCTTTTTGTTAGATGACGTTCGTAGAGGTATTTTTTTTAGAAAGGAAGACTTGGATGAAGGTTTCTATACATGGATGAATACGCACCTTAATTAAAAAACACGAGCCAAGTTTGGACTCTCTTTTTGCTCTCTCATCAAACAATTGAATTGACCATTTATGTCCTTGTTCATTTGCCTAGGAGTATTTAAAAAAAAAAAGAAAAAAAGAAAAAAGAAGAACAAGTCTGTGCGACCTCAATAGGTTCTCAATTTCCTTCTTATCATCATGATATCCAGCATCCTTCAATTTTTTTTTTTTTAATACTCCTCCACCTTTTCTTACATCCTTCTCACCTCGAAATGTCAGACACAGGAAACAAGCCCTGGACTTGGCAGCGGAATTTAGACATTTTAATATCTCTCTCTCTCTCTCTCTCTCTCTATCTCTTTGACGTTAATGGATTCTAGCATATGAGACTTATGAGTAGCATAAATGTTCAACATCTCACGAATTTTATTTGTTCTGATGTATCTGTATCAAGTTGCCTATAGCTTTGTTTGTTTTTCATTGGAAGAGCATTCGGTGTGGATGCAATATATTATATGTATCCTCAAATTAGGTGAAATTTCAATAAGAAATACTTTTTTTTTTATTTTATTTTTAGGGAGAACCATTGTGATAGTGGGCTGTTTAGTTAGCAGACTCCACTTGTTTTATTAATAAACAAGAAAATACAAGAGGGGTCTTTATTACCTTACCTCAGCTTGAGTTAAAACGCTGACTATAGAAAAACAGATATCAATTTCAAGGAGCCATAAGGCATGCAAAGGCAAAACCTAAAAAAGTAATGCATCTGGCAAGAGGCTAAATTACTTTTCTTGACGCCGTGAACCAAAGCGCAATGTCCTTTATGTTTTATTGCATCAATTTGGGTTTTATGCTTCCATCAATCTTCCAATGAGCTTTTGTTGTAAAGGATTCACTTAATTGAGCAACATATAATAGCCCCTTAAAATAATTATAAATTGGAGTCCATTGAGACGCAATGTTTAAATTCCCCCAGCAAGCTTTCTTGACCAAAGAAGGAGAGAGAGACCCGCAATCGAGTTTTGAAATTATCCCGTTGAAAAATTGGTGGAGATGTCCAGCAATTTGAAATACTTGCTTTGATTTTTTGACTTCGATTGTTGCATGTAATCCTAGCTCAATGTCCGAAGATTTTACCTATGTTTCTTTTTAAACCCTCCTACCCTTTGCTACACCCTTTTCCACCTGTTGAACCTTGAACCTGATTGGGGAGCACTCTTCTGACTATTGAACCAACCCTAGTGATTAAAGATTTTACCTATGTAGTAGTCCTTAACTTTCAATTTATCTGGTTTTAAACCTTTAAGTTCCAACTTCCCATGCCGGACCATCATCTGTAAAGTATCGCACAAGTGTTCTGGTAGTTATCAAAATTTTTCAAAGTTTTATTTAACATTTTATATTATTTTTTGTATCAATTGATCCACCAAACTCTTAAAAGTGATCAATTGGGCTGTTTCATCTATTTTTTGGGGTAAAAGACACAAAATTCATGACATGTGAGCAATAAATTGCATTTTTGGGGACATTTTCTCCATCTCATAAGAAATAGTAGAGTACACTATGTAGGACTTAGAAAATTTTGTGGTTTATTGATGCACTTTGTTGGAAAATTTTTTGGAAACTAAGAATGCTATAACACAAATAATCCTTGTACTCATAAATCTTTTAGGGAATAATAATACTTTAGCAAGAAAGTAACTTTTTTTGTGTTTAAAAATAAAGAAAAAGGAAAATTACAAAAAAAAAGGCATCAAAATCTTTAAGGAAATTTTGTATTGGCGAATAGGTTAAAAAAGTGAAAAAAAAGAACATCACATAAAAGATCAAAGTTCTTAGAAAAGAAATGCAATAATATTTTCCTTCCTAATAAGAAGTATTTCTGTTTTATTTTTTTTTATCCTATTCACAAACATGATATTTTTTTTAAAGGTTTTGTCTTGAGTATTTTGTTGTTTTTTGTTTTTGAAATGCAATCCTATTTAGCCTTTTGTTAAGATGCTTCTATTAATGTTGCAAGGACCGTTTTATGTTACAAACCTTTCTAAGAACATTATTGTTTTCGTCTCGTCTAGTTTTGCCAATTTTTTTCAGAACAGCACGCTAAAGTTACTGTACTTTTCTAAAGTCTCATTTAGTCCATATGGTATTTCTCGTCTATAAAATAACAAGAATGCCCTTACAAATGTGGTGTGTGACTCATGTGCTATGAATTCCATCTATTTTAATCTAACAAATAAACGGAATGGCATAATTACTGTTAGGAATTGAGTGGTTTCATTGAAGCAAAAAATAGTATCATAGACTAAATGAGATTTTGAAAAAGTTTGGCGACCAATGATGTATTTTATCCTAAAGTTTCTTTCTTTTGAGCAAGCAAAAAATGTTCCACATAAACATTACCAAAGTTTGGCTTTCAACCGTGGAGACTTCTCAAGTATCGAATTCAGGTGCCTTTGTACCTATCAACGGTACGGGCTTGGACCTGGACCTAGACCCGGATCGGACCTATCAAATTTTTTCGGGTTTAGGTAGGAATATAATTCCACTACCCGAGCATTTACTCGAAGAAAAAACGGATTAGATATGGATATAGTATTCCGACTCGTATCTATCCCGACTCGTTTAAATAGATTAATAATTTAAAAATATATACTTATCAAAACAATAATAATTCTATAGTTCTATTTGCAAATTTTTCAAACCCTAATACTCCAATTTAGCCGCACATCGCTCTCACTCTCTCTACTCTTTTGCTTTGCCAGTCTGTCATCCCGTCTCCAAGCTTCCAAGAGGAGTAAGACGAAATCCCTCACACTCTCTCTTTCTCGTCGATCCGCTATTCTGAGCTTCCACCATGCTGTTTGCCATTTTCGTTGATTGTCGAAGACTCGAAGCTTCAGATTGTCCGCCATTCTGTTGATTGTCAAAGCTACAGCAGCGACTAGTGAGGCCCGCCATTGATGACTCTCTTTCTGTCTCTCACGGTGTCTCTCACGGTTGCAACTCCAAAGAAGCATATTTTCCGGCGACACTCCCTCTCTCTCATGAGTAATTTTTTTTTTTTTTTATAAATTTGTCAATACCCTAAAAGTTTCTAAAATATCATGGTGAAAGCCTCCATTCATGGTGAAACCACTATTCCATCTTTCTCTCGCTATCTATCTTGGCCCTTGGGAGGGAGTCCTTGTTTATGCAATTTCAATTGCTTCCTTTTCATTCTCTAATAAGTGTGCCTCAAATTTATCCCACCGCTGGGAGAGGGTTCTTGTTGAGTCCAATACCCAATTTTAGTTGCCAGTCGCCATGCTACCTCTTAGGTTGATTCGAATTCACATATTCATATTTATCCATATTATCAACAACCATTATCCCCATCCTGTAAAAAAAAATGGTTGTAGCTTTTCATTTTCTCTGCAGTTTTACATCCAAAGGCATGAGTTTTTTTGTGGTGACCTAGTAAAAAAACTAGAAGCATCCTTTAAATCAACATCTTGTGGTTGATATTTGTGTACGCTAGATTCTTGATTCTACCAGTTTGAAATTTGACATGCTTGCCCAAGAATTTTTTTTTTTGTTTTCTTTCACAACTTCACCAGGCTTGTTTTCTTTCTAGTTTGAAATCTATGTAATTTGTGATTTAGGTTTGTGATTCGCTTTGAATGACTACATAATTTGCTGCAAAACATGCTTCGTTTTTAATCTTGGCAAAATAGGTTTCGTTTTTAAGTTGTTGCAAAAAAAGTTTTGACGGATCTCTCTTTTTCTGGGTAGTCCCGACCCGGATCCGAAATCCATCGAACCCGGTTCCAAGGGTCCCAAGAGATGGAGTAGAAGACCCGTCAGGTAGACAGATCGGATCCGAAATGGGAATACCATAACAAGTTCGGGTCCAAAATGATGAATTTCAGCCTGAACCCGACCCGTTGACAGACCTATTTGTACATTAGCAATGTCCATACTTGATTCCACATCGACTGTAAAAGGACACATTTAAACATTTTTGTATAAAATTTTTTTCTGGGCATCACCATATAAACCTTAAACCAATCCAATAAATCAAGTTGAAAATTCTACTGCAACAATCAAATTGATCCATTTAAGAAAGTATAACTGCTTTAGAAAAGGATAACAAAAAACTTTGGTAATTACAAAAATCCCCACCAAAAATGTCAATTTCTCACTTTGGCACCCCTATCCAATCGGACTCATATTTACCATAGACTCACCAAGTTTTCCGCATATAATAAAGGATTAATCTTATATGGACCGTCAGTGTATATACTATCACCATTAGATATATTATACATATTTTAAATTTGAATTTGAAATCCAAATATTACTTATGTGTCATCCATCCAATCATAATAGTATATATAAGATTTACTCTATAATATAATCGACCAATTAGCCCTAAACAAAGTGTGTTTCATCATGCAAAATGAATATTTTGCATAAAAGTAATCACCCAATAAAAGCAATTAGTTTTAAATGTGGATAAAAAGATATGTATACAAAGGCATATTTACTTTTTCAATTATTCATTCTATTCAGAAATAGTTTTTATTTTATAATACTTTATGCATATGACATTACATGTTTCTAGCCTAATTGTTAATTTCATTTAGGGAATTTTCAACCTTTGTTGCAATACATAAATCTTTGATGACAAAAACCAATATGATTTGCCATTGCTAGATTGATTATATTAAAAAAAATGATGAGTCTAGGGACCAGATTGATCCAATTATAAAAGAAGGGGACAAAGACAAGATTTTTGTGCCTACTAAGTAGGTATTTTCATTCTCCAGTTTTGATCAATCTGCGATTGGATGTGGTCTAGCTACATCTAATCGATCCGTTCCTGGTTTTCCTCTTGCTGGTTTGTTTTCTCTTGTCTTCTTTCTTTTTTTGATCTCGTTTGTTTTCTCTGTGTGTGGCAGAATCAGCTGGTGCGGGGAACTGATAAGGAGGCATCGAAGGCCTCGGACTGGCTTCGGATCTGTGCTGGAGTGGTAGCTACTGGAATCCTCAGTGTGTGGTCTGTGGAAGGTATCATGGACAGTATAGAGGAAGTTTTGAGGAAATTCAAGTTATCAGAAGAGGAAAGAGTGGGAGTCTGTTTGGAGGAGGAGGTGGTGGCTCAGAGTGTTAGGGAGTGCAAACTAAGTTTGATTGGAAAGGTTTGGGGAGATAAACTGGCTAATATTGGCGGTATTAGGAGTTTTGTGAGGGTTATGTGGCCTCAGGTGAGGAACCTGCGAGTGGTAGAGATTGGCCGCAACTTGTTTCAGTTCCTGTTTGAGAAAGAAAAGGATATGGATATGGTTCTAAATAAGAGACCGTGGATCTATGATGGTCAACCTCTGATTCTTTTGAAGTGGAGAGCTAGCTTGGAAGAGGATGGGGAGGCATTGAGTAAAACTTTGATATGGATTCAGCTCTGGAATGTTCCAATTCATTGGATCACCAAGGATGTAGGCAAGAAAATAGGAAGCATTTTCGCCATCCCTCAGGGAGGGGGGAAAGAAGGTAAACATCTAAAAATCCTTGCCGAGATCGATCTGTCTGTTCCTTTACCAAGGGGTTTTATGGTTAAGAGTAATGGAGTGGTGAAGTGGATAGAATTTAAATATGAAAAATGTCCTGATTTCTGTTTTTGTTGTGGTATGGTTGGGCATAGTGAGAGGATCTGTGGGAGGAAAGGGTTGGCTAAGGACAGGGAACCTCAGTATGGGAATTGGTTGAGAGCTAGCTATCCTAGAAGTCCAAATAGGAGAAGCAGGAGTGAGAGTGAATTTAGGGGGGCTGACAGGGAGGAATCTCAAGCTCAGACTATGAGTGAGGAAAATGCTAAGGACAAAAAATTGTTGTTAACATATACAGCAGCATTTCATGAGGGGGAGGGGTGGGGTCTAACTCTGAGGGAGAGGTGATCAGGAAGGATTTTTTGGGGGGAGGGGAGAAGTCTCTGATCGAGCAGAAAGTTGGAGAGGAGAGGGGTATTGGAGGAGGAGTGGGAGGGGAAATGGATGGGAGGTTAGGGGATGAGGGGGATGGTAAGTCTGGAAGAGGGGAGGGTGGTGGTGCAGATAGCACCAGGGCGGAAAGGATTTAGAAGATGACACAGGGGGTGAG
This sequence comes from Coffea arabica, assembly GCF_036785885.1. NCBI lineage: Eukaryota > Viridiplantae > Streptophyta > Magnoliopsida > Gentianales > Rubiaceae > Coffea > Coffea arabica. Next base: position 45,659,825 of record NC_092329.1, read on the forward strand.
CCAGGGGGAAGGGCTAGTGGATGAGCTGGCTGATCTTATGAGGGTTGATGGGGAGCGAGATGTGAGGAGGGTGCTAGGGGATGACAGGAAGAGTAAAGGAAGCAAGGGGGAAATGGAGGAAAGGAAGAAGACAGGAAAGCAGGGGGTAGAAAGAAAGGTCTGGATAGGACAAACAAAACATGGAAAAGACTAGTATTGGAAGTAAGTAGGAGAAGGCCTCTAGTGGAAGTCAATCAGGTGGATGGGGGGAATGAGAGGTGGAAAAGGAAGATGGAGACTATAGAGTGGGAGGGAAAGGAGGAACAGGAAGGGAAGGAAAATATGAAGAAAATAAAATCTGTTAGAGGGAACTGTGAGGGGATGGAACTAGCTGAGGGGTTGGAGCCCACCCTTTTTGGGGCTCCAAGTGGTAAATGAGAGCTATGGTGTGGAACTGTTGAGTTGTGGGGAGCCCCTTGACAGTTCTCCAACTGAGGGAGGTCGTAAGACTCCACTCTCCATCTTTGGTTTTTTTGTCAGAAACAAAAAAGAAAAAAAAGCTTTTTGAACAGTGTTAAGCAATGGATTAAGTTTGATAATGTCTTTGTGGTTGATCCAGTAGGTTTGGCTGGAGGTTTGGCAGTGTAGTGGAAACAGGAGTTAAAGGTTAAAAAAGTGTTGTTTATCAGTTTTACTATAGAATTACTTATAGATGATAGTGAGATAGGTGCTGAATGGTGGTGCATCTGTGCCTATGTTAGTGCAGATGCTAGTATTAGGAGAGAATAGTGGAAGGTTATAGCCAGGAGGAGGTGCATTTGGGGGGAGTCCTGGGCAATTATGGGAGACTTGAATGACATCAGATCAAATACTGAAAAGTGGGGTGGTAGACAAAGAGCTGATGTGAGCTTTCAAGACTTTAATTCCTTTATAAATGGGAATGAGTTGGTGGACTTTGGTTATGAGGGAGTCCCCAGGACCTGGTGCAACAATTGGAAGAGGGAGGGGGAGGTGAAGGAAAGGATTGATATGATTCTGGGAAATAAAGGGTGGATAAGGAAGTTTGGGAAAGCAAATTGTGCACACATAGAGGCCGAGGCCTCTGATCACTGTATCCTGTTGTTGGATACTAAGCCTGAAAGGAAAAAGTGGAAGAGGAGGTTTATGTTTGACAGAAGATAGCTGCAACATGGTGATGTAGAGGAGGTGATAGGAGGAGCTTGGGTGAGTAAGCAAAGGGGATCAAGGATGTTCATGGTTCAGGCCAAAATAAAAAAAGTTAGAGTGGATTGACTCAGTTGGAGCAAGCAGAGGTGCTGTAATTCTAAGAGTTTGATAAACAAAGTGAAACAAGAGATCAAAGAGGTAAAAGAGTGTAAAGGTGACGGGTATAGGATTAAGCTAGCAAGTTTGAAAAGGAAACTGGCAGAGGCTTATAAACTGGAAGAGATATATTGGAGCCAAAAGGCTAGGGTGCAGTGGTTGCAAGAGGGGGATAAGAACACCAGTTATTTTCATGCTAAGGTGGCAAGGAGGAGGAGGATGAATAGGATATGTGTGTTGCAAAATAGGTTTGGAGAGTGGTGTAAGGGTGAGGAGGAAACATGCTAGGAGATACTGGACTACTTTCAGCAGATTTACACAATAGAGGAACCTGAGGATTTTTCTGAGATTTAGAAGGGATTCCACAGACCATTACTGATGAGATGAACAGGGAGCTCACCAGGAAGGTTACAGAGCAGGAGATCAGTCAAGCAGTGTTTTCGAAGCATCCAAATAAGTCCCCTGGACTAGATGGTATGTCTCCAATCTTTTTTCAAAAGTTTTGGTTAATCTTAAAAACTGATATCATTCATGCTGTGAATAGTTTCTTTGCTTCTGGTTTCATCCTTAAGTCCATTAATGAGACTTTGATTAGTCTTATCCCCAAATCTGTCTCACCTAGTACTATTGCAGATCTCAGACCTATAAGCCTGTGTAATGTGCTGTATAAAATAATCTCTCCAATCGATTTAAGCAGGTTCTAAATCACTGCATTTCATTACCCGAGCATTTACTCAAAGAAAAAACGGATTAGATATGGATATAGTATTTCAACTCGTATCTGTCCCGACTCGTTTAAATAGATTAATAATTAAAAAATATACACTTATCAAAACAATAATAATTCTATAGTTCTATTTGCAAATTTTTCAAACCCTAATACTCCAATTTAGCCGCACATTGCTCTCACTCTCTCTACTCTTTTGCTTTGCCAGTCTGTTGTCCCGTCTCCAAGCTTCCAAGAGGAGTAAGATGAAATCCCTCACTCTCTCTCTTTCTCGTCGATCCGCCATTCTGAGCTTCCACCATGTCGTTTGCCATTTTCGTTGATTGTCGAAGACTTCTGATTGTCCGCCATTCTGTTGATTGTCAAAGCTACAGTAGCGACTAGTGAGGCCCGCCGTCGATGACTCTCTTTCTGTCTCTCACGGTTGCAACTCCAAAGAAGCATATTTTCCGGCGACACTCCCTCTCTCTCACGAGTAATTTTTTTTTTTAAAAAAATTTGTCAATACCCTAAAAGTTTCTAAAAAATCATGGTGAAAGCCTCCATTCATGGTGAAACCACTATTTCATCTTTCTCTCGCTATCTATCTTGGCCCTTGGGAGGGAGTCCTTGTTTATGCAATTTCAATTGTTTCCTTTTCATTCTCTAATAAGTGCGCCTCAAATTTATCCCACCGCTGGGAGAGGGTTCTTGTTGAGTCCAATACCCAATTTTAGTCGCCAGTCACCATGCTACCTCTTAGGTTAATTCGAATTCACATATTCATATTTATCCATATTATCAACAACCATTATCACCATCTTGTAAAAAAAAAAATGGTTGTAGCTTTTCATTTTCTCTGCAATTTTACGTCCAAAGGCATGAGTTTTTTGTGGTGACCTAGTAAAAAAACTAGAAGCATCCTTTAAATCAACATCTTGTGGTTGATATTTGTGTACGCTAGATTCTTGATTCTACCAGTTTGAAATTTGACATGCTTGCCCAAGAAATTTTTTTTTTTTTGTTTTCTTTCACAACTTCACCAGGCTTGTTTTCTTTCTAGTTTGAAATCTATGTAATTTGTGATTTAGGTTTGTGATTCGCTTTGAATGACTACATAATTTGCTACAAAACATGCTTCGTTTTTAATTCTTGGTAAAACAGGTTTCGTTTTTAAGTTGTTGCAAAAAAAGTTTTGACGGATCTCTCTTTTTCTGGGTAGTCCCGACCCGGATCCGAAATCCGTCGAACCCGGTTCCAAGGGTCCCAAGAGATGGAGTAGAAGACCCGTCAGGTAGACAGATCGGATCCGAAATGGGAATACCATAACAAGTTCGGGTCCAAAATAATGAATTTCAGCCTGAACCCGACTTGTTGACAGACCTATTTGTACATTAGCAATGTCCATACTTGATTCCACATCGACTGTAAAAGGACACATTTAAACATTTTTGTATAAAATTTTTTTTTCTGGGCATCACCATATAAACCTTAAACCAATCCAATAAATCAAGTTGAAAATTCTACTACAACGATCAAATTGATCCATTTAAGAAAGTATAACTGCTTTAGAAAAGGATAACAAAAAAACTTTGGTAATTACAAAAGTCCCCACCAAAAATGTCAATTTCTCACTTTGGCACCCCTATCCAATTGGATTCATATTTACCATAGACTCACCAAGTTTTTCGCATATAATAAAGGATTAATCTTAATGGGACCGTCAGTGTTAGTGTATATACTATCACCATTAGATATATTATACATATTTTAAATTTGAATTTGAAATCCAAATTTTACTTATGTGTCATCCATCCAATCATAATAGTATATATAAGATTTACTCTATAATATAATCAACCAATTAGCCCTAAACAAAGTGTGTTTCATCATGCAAAATGAATATTTTGCATAAAAGTAATCACCCAATAAAAGCAATTAGTTTTAAATGTGGATAAAAAGATATGTACACAAAGGCATATTTACTTTTTCAATTATTCATTCTATTCAGAAATAGTTTTTATTTTATAATACTTTATGCATATGGTTTCTAGCCTAATTGTTAATTTCATTTAGGGAATTTTCAACCTTTGTTGCAATAGATAAATCTCTGATGACAAAAACCAATATGATTTGCCATTGCTAGATTGATTATATTAAAAAAATGATGAGTCTAGGGACCAGATTGATCCAATTGTAAAAGAAGGGGACAAAGACAAGATTTTTGTGCCTACTAAGTAGGTATTTTCATAATTGACCCCCAAACTTCTGACAACAGAAAAAATTTTTTTTTGGGACAACGGAAAGTTATTTACCTTAATCTTTTGTTGTAAAGAATTTTGTTTTGCTGCCTTTCATATAAATTTCTTTTCGGACCATACAACTTCTGATACCATAAAAGCCACCTTCAATCATTTTGCACTATTGTTATTTCAGATACCAAAACTTAATGAGAACTCTAATTTGCGAAAAGTTGGAAAATCAGTCAAACAACAAAGTCAAGGATAAATTTCAATTTGAAACCTTAAACTATATCTGAATTAACACTTTAGTCCTCAAATTTTTTGTGAATACTTTGATCTCCTAAAGTATGGAATGTAGCCCACTTTAGTCCTTAAAACTTCACTCTTGCATACTTTACCTCCTAAAGTATGAAATCCATATCTAAAGACTAAAGTAGAAATACATTTATTATTTAATGGCCCAAAGTAAAATTTAGCTGAGAGTTAAGAACTTGATTGGAATTGAATTACGTAAACGACCGTCTAGCTAGTTTACTTCTATAAACCAACAAACCTATGGTTTATTCGTACTTGGATCCTATTTGTTTTTTTTTTTCTGTCATTTTTACAGGTGAGCTATTCAATATATCAATTGAATGGTAAACTTCCAAGTATTTGGTGTTGCATATGTTAATATCTGCAACATCATCTTTTACTTGAATATAAATCGATTAAATATCAAATTATTACATGTATTTTTGGTCTGCGTAATTAAATTTCTGGCCCTAATGTTAACACAAACAAACATCTAATCTTTCTAAGCTCCTCATGTATATTATCATAGTACTGTACTTCATCAGATTGATTTCTATTTTGTCACACATATCGCCCCGCACTAATTTCAATAAAACACCTTTTTTCTTGATGACGTTTACTTTGAGCATTAATTTTGAGCATATAGGACAAAATTACATAACAACGGGTTGCAAAATATTGGCTTTTATTATTCTTATTCTAGAATCTCTTATGTACAGTACAGGCACTTCTCTGCAAAGTGATTAATTTTTATTCCCTCTTGACACTATAAGGATATTTAAAATGGTTATATTTTTTTCGTACTTCATAGGGTAAATTACATATAACCCTCTTGTGATTTCATCTATTGTTACATGATCTCCTTAACGTTTTAAAATGTCCATTTCAATCCCGTATGATTTTATATAAAGTGGAAACCTGACAGAAAATAATCTATATAACATTGTTAGTTGAAATATCAATAGTACCCTTCCATAAATGCTAAATCAATTGACGGCTTAACCACTTTGTATAAAAACACAGAGAGATTACGTGGGTAAATACAAAAGGGTAAAAAATAAAAAAAATCCCCTGTGGTAAATCTAATACACAGAAAAGCCCTCCGTGATTTCAAAACATACAACACGACACCCCATATTTTGAACTAAATTGTAAAGGTGATGAAATCCGTTAAACTTAACGGAAATGGACGAAATAACCAAAATGCCCTGATATAATTAAGCAAAAGACAGTTCAAAAAAATCATTTGTTTTATTTTCTAGATAGAAACAATTGAGGGTTAAGGGGTAGAACAGATATATTTGTTAAAAATTAAGTATAAAAATATTTTTTTAGGTTTCAATAAGTCATTTCCATTAAATTTAATGGATTTTGCCACCTTTATAATTTAGTTTAAAGTATGATGTATCATACTATACATTTTGAAACCACAGAAGACATTTCTATGTATTAAATTTACCACAGAGGGTTTTTTTATTTTTTACCCATACAAAAATCATAAGAGAGTAAAATGAATATTTATACAAATCATAAAAGAATTACATGGATATTAAGATTTTATATCACACACTTTTGAAGCATGTTTCATATAAACACTATAACTGATTGTGCATTCTGTCTATTTTCACTTTATATTAAATCACAGAGGGATTATGTCGCTCTTTTAAAATCTTAGGGGGGGGGGGTCATTTGGTATTATGTAAAACCATAGGGAGGTAACATGTAATTTACCCTACTTCATATATGATGCGGTAGTAAATGGCATAGCTCAAAATTAAGTCTCTTCCACTAAAATATGTCTAGGAAGTAATTTTACATGAAAATAAAACTAGAATTAAGTCTCAAAATTAAGTCTCTTCCACTAAAATATGTCTAGGAAGTAATTTTACATGAAAATAAAACTAGAATTTCTTACCGAAAGAAAAATCTGAAGAAAAAAAGACTGTTCAGAAATTTTAACAAAGTGCTAGCTATATCGACATCTGTGTGGCAATGTTAATTAGTTATGTGAAAAGTTCAAATTATGCTCCCAAAAGATGGTCTCTTGTGCACCCACAAATATAAAAGCTCTTTTTATACTGATAGTGCGCCATAGTTAACATATACAGCATCAAGATTGCATGCCATCTTAGACTAATACATTAGGGAATTGTTACTAGAATTGTCATTGTTTATAATGGCTTTCTTTTTAAATTTTTTACTCAGGCAAAACACTAAAGGAACCTCTACATTTCATATTAACAACTTGATGATAAAGGGGTGTTCTGAATGCAATGAAGGATAGGGTTTTTTTTGTCAAATTCATACGTCAAAAAGTTGAGGAAAATGCAATTAACAAATAAGTGGGTACGAATAGAAATAATATCTTGCCAAACAAGTGTGTATCTTTTCCGTTACAAATTTTATAACCTATTCTATACCAAAATAAAAAGCACTGAAGGAAAAACTTTGTATTTGACATTCCAAAATTTCTAAACTGTTCTACAAAGAGAAAAAAACACAGATCGAAAAAAACTAGTAATTCATTACCATTTAAATTGAATTGATATTCTTACTTAGAAGAATTTCAATAAAGAGTTCTCTTAGATGAGTGCAACATGCACAAAAATCAATGACCAACCAAGTATTTTAGCATGCGTGTCACCTATCTAACAGGCTTCCACATTCAGGACTTCCTAGATAAGTGCTTTCCTCAAACTGTTATTTAAGATTTCATACATCAATTAAATATTGCTCAATTAACAGTTCGTGCAGGTTTAGCAACTTGAATAAACATCTTAGCCAATTTGTTAGACTCAAAACGAATTCTAGATGTTAATTTACCAGAAGGATATTTCTAACTGCCCAAGGAGGGAGGAGGCATAAGAGATATAAGCTAGTTGGTAGTAGCATATTCCATATTCAAACGGGGATATGCTACTCCATCATGGGAAGATTTATCCAATGTAGTTTTTTTAATAAAAAAAAAAAAAACCATTTATGTACGTTGCTACAATTTGCTGAAATCACTGTAGCATTGCTAAGCAACTTACTTAGGTTTTTTATATACTAAAGATACCTTCTCATGCTAACTCTAACAACCTCAGCATCGAGCATTTTCACATATAAAAACACTTCCATTTTTGTTTGTTTAGGTATGCATCATTAGATATCGACTTCCACACAAACTGGTCAGAATTGATACCCTACTAATTTGGTGTGTGTATATATAAGGTTGAACTGATTTCAGTAACAAATATGTCCATATCATTGCATCATCTAATGAGCTCAAAACTTTTGGCCTAATTATTATAGTGTTTGAAATTTTGGGTTTTCCTTTGTCTTCTAGATGATTTTACTTTATTTTTTTAAAATTGAATAAGTGAGAGATGTAACGTTGGATTTTGGATTTATTGTTAAGAGACGGCCATGCTTGGTCTTATCCGGCAAAGTCAGATCTAATTTAGTACAATATATAAACTGTGAGTTTGCATCTATGATGCATGCTTCTTAGTAAAGGGACAGAAATATTCATTGCCACGTTCAGATGAAACAAAAGGCACCTTTTGGTATTCACTAGCATCAGTTGAATTGACCCGTATAAATGTTCATAGCCTTTTCAGTTTGATGCTAAGAGAGCACAATTTAGCACAAATGTCCTTGTTAAATAAGATAAAGAAAGGAAAAAAGTTGAGAAGGAAGAGTGATTCTCTGTTTTTATTAGAACGTTGTACTTGATTAATTTTTATTTTGGGATGAAGAAATTTTGAGGTGATCTAATCTCATGCTGATCTTTGGATCAATCATGTATTTATTAATTTCGTTGTTTTCTTGGCGTATTTATTGATGTTACTTCTACTTGCCCAGGAATTTATATATGTAGAAAGCTGTAGTGGACCCTTATGATCTAAGAGTCATTTCAAATATTACTGCAGAATTTCCAAAACGAAAATAATACTCAGACACCTTTTTAACTTGTTAGTTGTTAAAGACCGTTCAAGTGATTTTTTTTTGGTTAATAAATAGTGAAACTGTGCATAATAAGCTGAAATTGATATGTGAAAATCGTTTGTATCTCCAAATTAATTATTTTAACATCTAATTTGGTAATCTAAGTCAGCATGTTCAAGAATTATTCCTAACTCTTGCTTTAATGGTACTTTGGAATTGTTAGCTTTTCCTATAGGAGAAAAAAAACGGAAACCGACTGTAATGTAGAGTGCAGACAAATGGTATTTTAGAAGAATCTATTTTGATTCAAGGACTTATATTCATTAACTATGTCAAGTAATCTACTTCGATCATTGTTATTTGTTTTACATTTTTTTTCGAAATGAAATTATATTGCACACAAAAACCAAATGTGAAAAAGGCAACAAAAATTGGGGCATGAGAGAGAGAGAGCAAGAAATTGTACAACAACAATATAGTTTAGAGTAATAGTATGTGGCTAAGATGATAGATCCTAAGTATCAGAGATCCTGGTTTCAGATCTCCCTACCTGATACAAAACGAGAAATTCCTAGTTTTTTAATCTATCATCCTGTATCAATAGCATTGCAATTAAGATTGAATAAATTGGGTAGTCGTAATAGATTTAGTAGTATTTTATTAGTTTTCTTATTAATTTATTATTATTATTATTATTATTTGTAATAGAGTTAATAAGGTGATAGCTTTAAGAGCTAGTTGAAATCAAGATTTGGTGCACGAAATTGTTGAATCCGTTCCGAATTCAGGTGATTTTGAACCGGATTCAAGCCACAGAGTAGCATGGATTCTGGACAGAATCTGTCCGTGGATCATTGGTGGCGGCTATTCCGAAGTTTATTGGTTTTAGAGTTTTTCCTTGTGTTTTTGTTTCCTTTTTAGTGTAGGACTTTTTAACTTATAAGTAGGCATGTTAACGGGTCGGATCTTACCTAAATCCAACCCAGATCCAATATATTTGAGTAGAATTTGGATTTAATTTCTCAAATCCAGACTCTATCCAAACCCATACCCTATGAGAGAGTCGTGGGTTTGGGTAGGGTTTAGTTTTCTAAAATTCATATCCAAATTCAGACACATACCAAACCTTACCCAGACTCATATAAACTTAATTAAATAATATATATAAGTAAATTTCTAAAATAATCTAATATTTTATGGCTATTGGATCGAATACAGTAAGATTTTATAGCATCAGAATCTGCATTTAGTATTGGTGGTTGGGCGATTGATGAGACTCGCGCCAAATTACTTCTAAATATGGTTGAAATATTAGTGACTACTGATGATTGAATAGAATCAAAGAAAAAATGAGTAAGTGTTTATAAATTTTCTTATTTTATTATTTATTTGCCATCGGTCCTTAATCAAATGACTTTTATCTCATTCACTATTTTAGTGCTAGATTGCAAGACATCTTAATTTTTTTGGCCCAAAAGGGTCTGGATCTGGGTTTGGATCTAACTAAATTAAATGGGTTTGGATCTGGATCAAAGGGATCCAACCTAGACCCTACCCATTGACATGCCTACTTATAAGTAGGCATATTTAGGTTTTTGGAATCAATCTTTATCAATTGTTATATCAAATTTGGTTGGTTTTACTAAATGTTGAGAGTTTTCTCTTGTTCTTATGAATCGCTGATTCATAGTCGGGATTCATTCTTGTAACAATTTTCTTTTGGAGGGGGTTCGTATAACCCCTTCCTTCTCATGCTTCCGCTATGATATTACAGTAGCTTCTTCTGTGATGACCACTAGTGTTTCCATAGTGATGCGAGATCTCAACCATCTCTCTAATCGCATAAAAAGTGCCCTTGATTAGGTATTGGTGATGGTAGGACAGTTAGCCTTGCAACACAACAAGAGACCTATTCATCAAAGGTATGCAATGGGAGAGTCGCTCCTAATAACTCCGATGTTCATGCAGTTTCTCCCCCAAATTCTCATAGTTTTCATGTCTATGGAAATTAGAATCGGATCACTCAACAACGACATCAGATTTGTAAGCCTACATCACCCATTGATGTAGCAAAACATAAATATGATGAAGAGTAGCACGAGGAAAAGAGGGGGAAGTTCATCTACAAGCCAGATGGTGAAGAGGCCGAAGCCATCCCTGTCTCCTCAACTGAAATGAATCTAATATAGATCTCCCAATCATGGAGCCTGAGGGATTGGGTGAATTTGTTGACATGGAGATTGATGAAATCTTCATAGATCCACCACCACTGACCTCTCCCCTTACCAATCTAGTAGGTGCGGCTATTTTCTTGGATACAGAAAATATCAGTGTTGGTGAGAAAATTAACTTTGATGGATTTTCTTTTATTGCCAATTTTCCACCAAGGTTGAGTATGTTGAGTTCAAAATCACTCGAACGAAAATAGTAAAATTCATTTTTGTCAATGGTGGATGGTAAAATTGTTGGTACTGTTTGTAATGATGTGAAAACTTTCGTGATATTATTCAGGCCTTACAAATTTCGTGTGATTGGGTTTAAAATATATGTTGATTTTATTAATATTTTCTCTCTCACGGGATTAGATATTTCACTAATTCATTGTTTTTGCAGAAATTTTGATAATTGATGGTTATCATGGGGCTTAAAGACAAAAGAAGGTTTAAGGAGATAATTGTTGAAGATTTTTACCTGTGAGACGAGGGCGCGCCTAATTCCAGCCTCCAAGTCCAAATTCTTGGGATTTAGTGCACGTGAGAAGCTTCCAAAAATGCAGCAAGGCTGATTTCCTAAAATGTTAGGATTGACTTCTTCAATTGGGAATCAATTAGTTGGCTACAAACTAGGAATCTAGTGGGGTTACTCTCAAGAAGAAGGAAAGCTAAGGAAATTGATTGGGAATAGTACTTTTTTTTAGGAATTTGATTGGTATTAGGAGACCAATCCATTTTTAGAAGTCAAACGAAGTGGAAATTCGGCAGACATGAATTCATCATCTTTTTGCTAGAGACGAAAAGCAGCATAGTACTCTTGTCTTTTCTTTCTTTGTGGACCGAATTGGGAGAAAACAATTTGAAAGCTCTTCCCAATTATTTGCATGGCTTGTCCTCTATTAATGGAGAACTAATTTCATACTTCTAGTCAAAGGGACAACTGAAGATTTGGTTCAACAATAACTGTGAGATCTAAATTATTTTAATTGCTTTTTTCATTCATTGGTATTTGTATGTTTTCTGCTTTTAGTGGCTTTGACTATTGTGTATGATTGAATAGTTGCGTAATATTTAATTATTCACGTAGTCTATTTGCTAATTGGGGGTAGTTGAATCCATAATTGTTTGATTACTCTTATCCCGGTAGCAACTAGCATAATTGGGTTTGTGTCTTGGAAACGTACAATCTAATTTAAATAAACTCTCGTAGCGTGTTTATTGATTAGAGTAGGATTCCTATAGTTTCTAATGTAATTGGGGAATTCAATCCTATGGTCGTACCTAGAGTTGTTCCTAAATTAGGAAAATAGTCAATGGTCGTATCTTGACTATCGAAACAGTAAGGAGAACTGACCGTCAGATCGTATCTGTAGTTAAAAACCTACTTATTAATGAATGTGGGAATTATAATTGCATCAATGATCAGTTACTTGAACCATCTCTGAAGTGTAAACTTGGCTAGAGTTTTCCCAATTATTTCTCTCTCTTAGTTATTTTTCGCAGTTGATTAATTTAGTTAACAATTCATTAGCGTTTAATTCTCAAAACCCCCGTTTCGCCTTGACTTGAAAAGGAACGAACTTACCTCAGTCTCTGAGGACATGACCCTACTTGCCCTATATATAAATTAAAGATTTTTCGTGAATAAATTTTGATATATCGAATTTAGCAAACTTTTGGGAACCAAGGTGAATCTAGTAACCCATTAAACATCTAAAGTCCTTGCTCCAGTGCTAGAATTAACACGAAACTGCTTCTGTTGGCAATTAGGATTATTAATATTATTATTGCACAGGCTCAACACCTGTCATCGTGGCAGGATTATTGGTTCGCTCACTCGCTTATGTATCGAGATTTTCCATAGAACTTGTAGGCGAATTCTTTTTAAGCAGGGGAATTTGATACAGAACGAGAAATTCTTGATTCTTCAATCCATCATTTTATATCAATAGGTCTGCCCAAAAGTTAATTTATGTTGAATAAATTGGGTAGTCATAATAGTTTTAATAGTATTTTATTAGTTTTCTTGTTAATATTAATATTAATATTATTATTATTAGTTGTGATAGTGTTAATAAGGTGATTGCGTGAAAAGCCCGTTGAAGTCAAGATTTGGCACAAAAAATTGTTGAATCGGACCCTGGATTCAGGTGAGTTTGAATTGGATTCAAAGTAGAGAGCAGTATGGTTTCTTGATAAAATCCGGTTGCGGATAGTGAATCGGATTGGGTCCATCCACGGATCATTGGTAGTGACTAGTCCTAAGTTATTGGTTTTAGTATAGGCCTTTTTAACCTATAAATTTTTCTTGTGTTTTTGTTTCCTTTTCAGTATAGGCCTTTTTAACTTATATATAGGTGTATTTAGAGTCTTTTGTAATCAGTCTTTATCAATTATTATATCAAATTTAGTTGGTTTTACTAATCGGTAAATTCCCTTTTGACCCCCTAAACTATACCATGTTTCCCACTTCAATCCCTAAACTTCTAAATGGGACACTTAAGTCCCCAAACTATTGAATCCGTTCCAATTAAGTATACCCATTGACGGACTCGACAGAATCATCAGGGTTTTTCGAGCATGCAAAACAAGTGCCACTGACCAAGGGTAGGGATGGAAATTCAAAGAAAAGATATAAAAAGAAATAACCGTATTTAGCACAAAGGAGGGAAAGTTTCCCTCCTTTTATCAAGCACAATCGGGTCAAATAATTGACCTGATCCAATGCATAAAAGGGGTAAGAGCTTCTTGGTCAAGAGCTGGCGGAAATCTGAAGATAAGAAAGAAGACCAAGGAGAGATGGTTAGGGACACATGCAACTGTGGAAAACAAGCATTGATGATGACATCATGGACTGATTTAAACCCAGGAAGAAGGTTTTGTCGATGTCCAAATTACAGGGTGATTCTATTTCCGTTATATCTATTTGCATTTCTTCCCTTATGGTTTTGATTTGTATGCAATGCACCTAAGTAAACTTATATTTACTCTCTCAATGGTGTTGTTAATGCAGGAATCAGAGGGATACAGGTATTGGGATTGGGTGGATCCTGAGATGTGTCAAAGGTCAAAGGATATAATCCCTGGACTGATAAGAACAAAAAATAAATTGGAGGCTGAGATTGAGAGGTTGCAAGAGAACTCAAAGCTGCAGGAAGCAAAACTAAGAAGGCTGAAGATGTACTTGTTTGTTTACTGGGTTGTTGCTGTTGTATGGATCTTTTTGTTCAATTCTGGGCCATAAAGGTCATCATTGGAGTTTGACAAGAAAATGTCCATCTATGTGGGAAAAGAAGTAATGCTGTAGTAGAGGGAAAATGGTGCTAAGTAATTGGGATGGAAAAGATGTAATTTTATCTCTCTGTATAAGCTGCGGTTTCTGGTGTAATGTAGCTATGCTTGAAGAAGCAGTAGGGGCTGACATGCTCTTTTGTTTGAACTTTAGGGACCTAAGTGTGCCTATGTAATGAAGTATTGTTTATAAATCATCCGTTTTATGTAGTTGAGGGACTAAAGTGTCCCAACTTATTGAACTACTTTTGTCAATGGATGATATACCTGTAAACATTTGTAACACCATCAACTGTTTGACACAATAAATGCAATTGAAAATGGACTGAATTTGATCATTTAAGAAGAAGGCATGTTTAGCCTTACACCAAAAGACCAGAAGTTTCACAAATTTACAAAACAACAGCTGGAATTTCTTGGCATTAACAACATCATTTGCCATTTACAAAACTTCAGCTCCCTTCAAAGCAACAGAAATTCACAAAACCCAGCTAAACATAGAGCTGCACATTGGCATTTACAAAACACAACTATTTTGGAGGCTGATTTAAATTTCCTAACTTTGCAACTTCATTTGCATTCCCATGGAGCTGAACATCGGCAATGGTAGTTGAATGATTCACGTGACCTGCTGCTGCCTGCAATGTAGACAGATTTACACATATGTTTCCCCTCCAAGTGAAGGGGGTTGGTTGAAGTCGTCCGGTGACACGGCTAGTTAAACCAAGCTTTTCTGTCTGCCTATCATCAATGTATGAGTCTGGTGGTTTCATTGTTATCCCTGGATTGTGCGAATAAAATTTGTCACCAGTATTGGAGTTCAACTACATGTCACGAGATAAGAAGTAGTTAATAAGAGAGTGAACATTTTCACATCTCACACAGTATAAAAACTGAAATTTCGAAGCACTTACATGTCCAGATTCAGTATTGTTTGAAGATGTCTCATATGGGTTGATCAGAGAATCAGTTGTAGCTTTGTTGAGTCCAAGTTCTCCAGTCATGTCCAGTGAGTTTCTAAAAGTCCATTGCCTCAGCTTGCAACCTTTCTTTGAATGGCCAGGTTTCCTGCAAAATGAGCATTTTCTTGTGCCCTTGACTGGTTGTTCTCCACCAATTTAATGTTGAGTCTGACTTTGAGGAGCAGCCGTGCAGCTCTCTTGTGTACTTAAGTGAGTGACATTAGAAGTAGTTGGACTAGTACTAGTATGCCTTGTTTCATTTCTGATGGCATTTGTTTGTTGTGTGCTGGTCCCACTAGTTTCCTTATCCATACGCCTATCTCCTCCCTTTTCTACTGGAGCAGTTTGCTGATTTTTTTCAGGGTAGCTCCTCCTATTATGGCCATATTTCCTGCACAGACTACAACTCATCTTAGTGCCAACCTTGCTAACTTTATGAGATTTAGATGGATTCACACATAACTGCCTGTTCCTATCTCCATCTGGTCCCTTTTTCCTCGCCTTTTTTGGCCTTCTAGGTGATTTCCCATATTTTGGAGGCTTCATTGGTGGTAAATCTATTGGGGCCCACAGATTAGGTTCATTGATTGGATTCAACACAGGTTCTTAACTCTTCATGTATGTACTCTTCCAATAGATGGGTGCCACATTTTTTTCTGGCTTGTCACGTCTCCTATAAATAGCAGCCACTGCATGGCCACATGGGATTCCCCTCAGTTGCCATTTTCTACAAGTGCAGGTCTTGCTCCCCAAATCAACGACAAACTGGTCACCAAAAGGACAGCATATCTGATACTTCATTGTGCCAGCGTAATAGCAGATGCACATGCATTGCTCTTTCTTGGCCTTCTCAAAAATGTCAAAAATTGCTAGACATAAGAGACCTGACAAATAAAAGGGCAAACTAGATATTGAACATAGGGTAACTAGAAAGAAATGCTGATAAAAAATAGTAAGCAAGTAGCTTAACCTTCATGTTTGAACATTGTCTCTCTATTCTTCTCCATTCTCTTCAACAAATATAAGTAAATAGTTTGCAACATGCCTATGATAGGCAGTGATCGTGCCTTTAAAATAACTGAGTTAAAAGATTCACATATATTATTAATCAGTATATCGCAATCCAATCCAGTCTTGAAATAAGCCCTTGACCAAGTATTGTGGTCCTTTTCATCCAACCATGCATATGCATCCTTTGATTCTTGCTTCATCATCTCCATTTCTGCTTTGAACTGAGTCATATATGATGCCCTTGCACATCTCCAAATCCTATCTTTAAGAGCAAGACCTCTATGCATTTGCTTGAAGTTAGTGTAAAGGTGTTGGACACAATACCTATGTTCAGCTTGTGGAAGTTTGTCCCTAACAGCCTGAAGTAGACCCTGTGCAACACAGCACAACAATCACATATGCCACATTAATATCAATAGTATAACATAAATAGTTAATGGATAACAAATTTATTAATTTGTATTAATAAATACTACCTTTTGTTTGTCAGTCATAATGCACCAGCAACTAGAGTCTTCAATTTTTAAATCTTGTACAAGCAATCCTAAAAACCAACTCCAGTTATCATAATTCTCTACCCCAACAACTGACATTGCCAAGGGAAACATTTTGTTATCACCGTCCATTCCAATGCTGACAAAAGCTGCCCACCATATGGACCTTTTAGGAAGCAACCATCTAACCCAATCCACTTTCTACAACTAATTAAAAAACCTCTCTTTATTGGTTCTAATCACATATACAACCTTCTAAACCTAGAAACACCATCTTCATCTACATTAGTCTCAACAAACACAGTAGATCCCGGATTTGCCCTCCTCAATTCACCACAAAATTATTCCAACAAGGTGTACTGTTTGTCATGGGACCCCTGAATAGTGTCTCTAACTTTTCTAAGTGTTCTATATCCTTGCTTAAGGCTGAAATCAACATTTAACTCCTCAGTTACTTTGGTCATCAACTCATGCACTGTCATAGATGGCGTTTTCCTTACCTTATCAACAAATAGTTTGCTAGCCAACCTAGATGTCATATTTTTATTGTAGAACACTCTTCCACAAGTGTGCTCATCGCTAAGTATTTTTATCTGAAAGGTATTTTCATATTGCATTTTAGACCCAAATAGTTGCCAGTCACAACTTCTGCATTTCACTCTCACCCTCCGTGTATCATTTTTCTTGAAATACACATCTCTCCCATCCATAATTGCTTGGATTCTTACAGCCAACCTGAATATAATGACTGATGTGAACTTCTGGCCAACTTCAAACTTTGATTTCTTCATATCTGTTTGCTCATTAAAAACTGGAAATTTAGACCTCCTTGTCTTACTATTCTCATTTTCATCGGATTCACTTTGACTCTTCAATTCAAATGAATCATCCGAGTCATATTTTGATTCAATGTCATCAATGTTAATCATATCCGGGTCATCACAGCAGTTAATTTCAATGGGTGGGTCTCTCTTTCTTCCTGCCTTCTTCTTTCTTTGCTCACTACAATGAGAAGGACCAGGTTTATTGCAATGCGAAGGGCCAGCTGAATGTGCACCTAGGTCTCCTCCAAATGTTTGACCAATTTTGATGGTTTCATCTAATATGTCATTGTCTCCCCTTTGATCCTCATAGTCTGAATCTGCCATCTTCTCATCAACATTGACTCCATTTTCTTCCTCTTCTTGTCTGGCAGCATCACATTCTATTTCCCCTACAGCACCTTCATTGCTGGCTGTGTTTTGTGCATTTTCATTACAATTTTTACTTTGGTCATCTTCTTCTCTGACTTGTGCATTTGAAGATTCATCATAGCCTTCAACATCTTTTTGTTCCTTTGCAGCATCACTCCTATTATCAGCTTTCTTTTCTACCAAATTTTCAGTTTCAGTCGCTTTGCTTTTCACGTCTTCATATTCTGCTTCATCTTCAGCAGCAACACTATAAAATTCCTCACTTTCTGGTTCAACATCAGCACCTTTTGCGTGCTTGTCTACAGTTTCTGGTTCTACTTCTGAACCAGTACTACTGTCTAAACCTTTAGAAAACAGATTTGGTACTCTCGGTGTCCAGTTGCTACTGCACACTTTTGTAGTGTCTAAATTTGCTGGTTCAATGTCAACATTTTCTCTACCATCTTGTTCCACTTCATCAGTGTCTATACCCTTGTCTATGATTATAACATCTGTGAGGACCCGTAAAAACCCTAAATTTTTCCTAGGATTTTAGTCCCTTAAATTGCATGTTTTCTGCATTTTCTGGCTTAGAAATATTTTCTTGGTGGATTTTATGCGCAATTATAGTTTTAAGATGATTTTTCTAACATTGGTGAATTTTTAGAAAATTAAGAATATATATTGGATGTGGGACCCACTAGTGCGAAAAGTTCGGAAAAATTCGGTCAATAAGGTTAAGTTTCGGATACTGTGTAAAATTTATCGGGTGTTAAGAGATAAGTAGAGTGTGTGAAATGATTGATGTGAGAGAGAAAAGAAAGATAGGAATGCATTTATGGAGATGCCACATGTCATCCTCTTATTGGTTGGACTTTAAGAGTTACTATTCACATTTTTGACTTTTTTGACCAAAGGATTAAATATCTAAAAATTGCTCAAAAATCACCATTTTCTTACCTCTTATGGCCGGCCCTCTTAGCTCAAAGAAGAAGGAAAAATCTTCAACTTCAAGCTTCCATATGCTTCAATCTTCCACAAACAAAAGTTTAAGTTAGTTTTACTCCATACAATCTTTCCTTTTGGTGATATTGGTTGGTTTATTGAAGCTTTTTGGAAGAGTTAAGGTGTCCATCATCTTCCTCTCTCTTGTTATTAGGTGAGTGATGCTTCAACCTCTTCCCTATACTTAATGATGGTTATATGATGCTTAATGGTGGCTTGAGTGATGAAATATATGATTTATTTCTTGATTTGATGAGTTTTGGTGAAGTTTTTATTTTATTGGGAATTTTTCTGGTTTAATATGAATGGAAGGTTGTGGCCTTGTATGATGAATGGTTATGGCTGATAATGACTCTATGAGGTGTATTGGATAAGAAAATGCAACCAATTTTGGATTTGGTGTGAAAATTGAAAAGTTAGGGTTCATAAAACCCCAATTCTGTCCGGTTTTGGATCATAGGGTTAGAGGCCGAATTGGACTTTGCTCAAAACATGAAAGTTGTAGGTATTGATGTATTTGAGGTGCTTGTAAAATTTCAGGTCATTTGGATGAGTGTAGAGTGAGTTATGCCGTTTTTACTGTAGCTGTTCTGTTTTGACCAGAATGCGAAAACTGTGTTAGTAATTGGCCCTTTTGACTGGAATTGGTTTGGATTTTGAAGTTGGTGTCTTCTGATGAAATGTAGCTGAATGTCTTAGCTAACATATGCCTTTGGAATTTCGGCATTTGGACTTGTATGGACTGAGATATACTGCTTAGAGTTTTCTGTGTTTTGCAAACCTGTTTTGGTGATTCTGGTTTAGTATTTGGCACTTTTGACTAAGTTGTGTTAGGAACTGGATTGAGTGGTCTTCTACATTATTGTAGCCCTGTTCCATAGCTTCGAAACGGTGGGTCTTATACCCCCATCCAATAACCGTAGTGAATTTGACGCCATTACCGCATAATAAGGGCAAAACAGTTTTCTATTGGGGGCCAAGGCTAATGCCATTGTTTGAATTTCTGGTTTGCTATAATGCTTGTATATGCATATGAAACCCTATTGGGGTTGTGTTCAGCATTGTTATGTGACTCGTTATCGAGTCTCATTGCATTTGTTTACGTGTTCTAGGGCGTGACGGTGGTTCACGACATTCTCCTGACGGAAGTGCATGAAATAGCACTTAATTGATTGGTGAGTATACTACTCACTTAAATGTTATTATGTGGCTTTGCTAAATGTATATGTGATGCCTTGAAGGCTTACTTGGATATTGGAATTGATTAAGGTAAGGGTGTACTTGACCGCCCTCACCCCTTTTGATAGTATCACTGATTGTCCACTGTTTCACTGTCTTACTGAACTTGATATATGAGTTATTGCAATTCATTTTATGGAAACTGATTTGGTGTTGTTTGGACGATGTCCAACGACCTTACTGTATTACTGAGCTCAACCCCGTTTGGTAGTCAATTGGATCGAGCCGGCGAGGGCTTGGTCGTGAAGATTGAATTGCCACGGGGACTGTACTGGGGAACCTTGTGGTATTGAGACCCTTGGTTCCGGTATACTCGAGTATTACCAAAAGCTACTGAATTGGAGTGCGGGCCCGATTGGGGAATGTTGGGTGGAAGGAATGGAAGTAAAGAGTTGTCTACGGTTGGTTATTATTTAACATTGACGGAGGGTCAATGAGGTTGGATCAAGACATAAGCGTGGAAATGGGCTCTTGAGAGCCGTCCGTATCCTTTCACTGATGTGATTTATTGCTTATTTGCATACTTGAACTGAACGGTTATGCTTATGTGATCTTAGCTGCTATGGTGGTTGTATTCTCACTGGGCATATAGCTCACCCCGTTTCTTTTGTTTTCCTTACAGGAATATGACTCTTTTGGAATGAATTTTGTTAAATGGTTGCCGAATGAACTAGATGGATGCCTCTTTTGTATTGTATATAAAATGGGACCCTAAATGTTTCATTAGGGCCGTTTTCACTTTTGTTTTGGCAACCCACATATGTAGTGACTTTTGTATCACTTTTAAAGGCCATTGTGGCTTGTAAATGGTTAATGTTATGTTGTATATGTTTTCGAGGTTTGGTTGGGTTTCGGACGGGTCGGTTACTATTCGTGGCCGACTCCGGATTTCGTTTCTTTTATTTTGGGTTATTTTGCCCTTTTGCCTTGTTGCGCGCATTATAAGTTTCAAAACGTGATAGATCGCTTTGTACTGCACCGTTAGTCCTGGCGAGAGCTGGGCAGGCAGTCCGCTAACCCCTTTGGTTCGCCTTAGGGGAAGGTGGGGCTGTTACAAGTGGTATCAGAGCCACGTCGCGTGGTCTCTGCGCGGAGTGAGACTGGGCCAAGTGGTGTTGTGGTCCTAATTTCATGAATATGTCTAAGTGCTCGTTTGAGCGTAAGTTATAACCGGGCATGTGATAAGTGTATGAATCATTATTATGGGACTCGAGGAAGTTAGGTATGTATGTCGGGTAGGAATCTTAAATAAGGATGGTTTACCCTTGGGACCGGCCGGCTCGAGATGTGAATTATCTTAAACGAGATTCTTGCGCCCGGATACGAAAGATATGAAGACCTAGGTTAGAAAGGATTTGGTGAACCAGAAAGGCGATTCTATGGAACTTCGTGTGGTTTGTTCGGGTGTGGTTAAGCGTGATCGACCTTGATTAAGATATAAATATTTGGACGAAGCCCTAGAAGGGAAAAAGCTTTTCGTGAGTTCTTTTGCACTTGTGACCTAGTTGTTCAAAGTACTTTTGGATGACCCTTTTGGTTCATGGAATGACTTCGTATGTACTTGACTGACTGTTCCGTATGATTGCTTAACCTGGTTATGTGATCTATGTATATGTGTTATGTGTTTAAATACTCTTCGCGGTAAATGTTTGAGTTGTTTATTCTTGTTTCCTTGTTCCTGTCTGGTGCTACGGAAAGGAGGGTTAGGTGCCCTTTAACAGTGTATTTATTTGATGACCTAGATTGACTTAGATTTGATGGAAGGCACCCGAAGTGGTCGAGGCCGTGGACGCAGGGGTAGGCAACCCACACCGGTTAGGGGTACGGGGAAAACCTCTACTGGACCCAATTTGGAACCGTAAGTAAACCCTAATGTGCAAATAGCTGCTGCTATGCAGCAAATGACAAACCTGCTAGCACAAGTAGTGCAGCAACAAGCCCAGAACCCAAACCTTAACCCTGGAAACCCCGGAAACCCTGGCCATCATATCGAGAGCGAAGATAGAGCTCTCGAACGTTTTCAAAAGTTCGCTCCGCCAAAGTTTGTTGGGGGACCCGACCCGGACGTTGCCGAGAGGTGGCTTGAAAAGATGGTTGACATATTTGCAGCCTTACACTACTCTGACGAACGGCAGGTGACTTTTGCCGTGTTCCAGCTTGAGGGGGCAGCCCGTTCCTGGTGGAACGTAATTAGGCAGAAATGGGAACGGGAGCAGACACCGAGGACGTGGGTGAACTTCATCCGGGAATTTAATGCCAAGTTTTTCCCTCCTCTAGTCCAGGAGAGGAAGGAGGACGAGTTTATCCGGCTCCGGCAAGGGGCTCAGACTGTGGCGGAGTACGAGAGTCAATTTACCCGCCTGTCCAAATTCGCGCCTGAGCTAATCATGACTGAGCAAAGACGGGTCAAGCGCTTCATTCAGGGTTTGAACGTTGAGATCCAGAAAGACCTCGCGGCGGCTCAAATCACCACGTTTAGCGAGGCAATGGAAAAAGCCTAACGAGTAGAGAATGCTAGGCTCCAAGTGAAAAATTTCCAGATAAAAAAGAGAGGATTTCCTGGAAACAATTCGGGACTGGAGGATGAAAGTATCCCTCCCAAGTTTGAACGAGGAACGGGAGGAGTGAGGATGCCGGGAGTGTCACCAGAGAGGCCGTCAAGAGGAGGCTTAGCTTCTGCAGCACGTGGACCCTGCGGGTATTGCGGGAAACTAAACCACTCGGAGGACAATTGCTGGAGGAAAGGAGGAAAATGCTTGCTCTGTGGGAGTGCCGAACACCAAATTGCTAACTGTCCAGCTCGCCTGCGCGAGCGGGAAGGAACTCTGCCACCAGCTACAACCCACCCTGACCAGTTGAAGGGAGACAAGGATGGATCAAAAGTGTCCTCTCGGGTGTAC
Source organism: Coffea arabica (assembly GCF_036785885.1). Lineage (NCBI taxonomy): Eukaryota > Viridiplantae > Streptophyta > Magnoliopsida > Gentianales > Rubiaceae > Coffea > Coffea arabica. The sequence continues at coordinate 45,682,587 of NC_092329.1, forward strand.
TCCTTAGAACAACATCAAGTTTTTGACCCATTAGAGGACGTGGAAGGTAAGAATTTACTGAACCTGGCCAGTGAATGGGCACAGATCTGTTAGCCAAGTATAATGCTCAATTTAATCCCAGAGTAGTCAATGATAGGGAATTTCGAGGACGAAATTCTTTTAAGGGGGAGAGAGTGTGAGAACCCGTAAAAACCCTAAATTTTTCCTAGGGTTTTAGTCCCTTAAATTGCATGTTTTCTGCATTTTCTGGCTTAGAAATATTTTCTTGGTGGATTTTATGCGCAATTATAGTTTTAAGATGATTTTTCTAACATTGGTGAATTTTTAGAAAATTAAGAATATATATTGGATGTGGGACCCACTAGTGCGAAAAGTTCGGAAAAATTCGGCCAATAAGGTTAAGTTTCGGATACTGTGTAAAATTTATCGGGTGTTAAGAGATAAGTAGAGTGTGTGAAATGATTGATGTGAGAGAGAAAAGAAAGATAGGAATGCATTTATGGAGATGCCACATGTCATCCTCTTATTGGTTGGACTTTAAGAGTTACTATTCACATTTTTGACTTTTTTGACCAAAGGATTAAATATCTAAAAATTGCTCAAAAATCACCATTTTCTTACCTCTTATGGCCGGCCCTCTTAGCTCAAAGAAGAAGGAAAAATCTTCAACTTCAAGCTTCCATATGCTTCAATCTTCCACAAACAAAAGTTTAAGTTAGTTTTACTCCATACAATCTTTCCTTTTGGTGATATTGGTTGGTTTATTGAAGCTTTTTGGAAGAGTTAAGGTGTCCATCATCTTCCTCTCTCTTGTTATTAGGTGAGTGATGGTTCAACCTCTTCCCTATACTTAATGATGGTTATATGATGCTTAATGGTGGCTTGAGTGATGAAATATATGATTTATTTCTTGATTTGATGAGTTTTGGTGAAGTTTTTATTTTATTGGGAATTTTTCTGGTTTAATATGAATGGAAGGTTGTGGCCTTGTATGATGAATGGTTATGGCTGATAATGACTCTATGAGGTGTATTGGATAAGAAAATGCAACCAATTTTGGATTTGGTGTGAAAATTGAAAAGTTAGGGTTCATAAAACCCCAATTCTGTCCGGTTTTGGATCATAGGGTTAGAGGCCGAATTGGACTTTGCTCAAAACATGAAAGTTGTAGGTATTGATGTATTTGAGGTGCTTGTAAAATTTCAGGTCATTTGGATGAGTGTAGAGTGAGTTATGCCGTTTTTACTGTAGCTGTTCTGTTTTGACCAGAATGCGAAAACTGTGTTAGTAATTGGCCCTTTTGACTGGAATTGGTTTGGATTTTGAAGTTGGTGTCTTCTGATGAAATGTAGCTGAATGTCTTAGCTAACATATGCCTTTGGAATTTCGGCATTTGGACTTGTATGGACTGAGATATACTGCTTAGAGTTTTCTGTGTTTTGCAAACCTGTTTTGGTGATTCTGGTTTAGTATTTGGCACTTTTGACTAAGTTGTGTTAGGAACTGGATTGAGTGGTCTTCTACATTATTGTAGCCCTGTTCCATAGCTTCGAAACGGTGGGTCTTATATCCCCATCCAATAACCGTAGTGAATTTGACGCCATTACCGCATAATAAGGGCAAAACAGTTTTCTATTGGGGGCCAAGGCTAATGCCATTGTTTGAATTTCTGGTTTGCTATAATGCTTGTATATGCATATGAAACCCTATTGGGGTTGTGTTCAGCATTGTTATGTGACTCGTTATCGAGTCTCATTGCATTTGTTTACGTGTTCTAGGGCGTGACGGTGGTTCACGACATTCTCCTGACGGAAGTGCATGAAATAGCACTTAATTGATTGGTGAGTATACTACTCACTTAAATGTTATTATGTGGCTTTGCTAAATGTATATGTGATGCCTTGAAGGCTTACTTGGATATTGGAATTGATTAAGGTAAGGGTGTACTTGACCGCCCTCACCCCTTTTGATAGTATCACTGATTGTCCACTGTTTCACTGTCTTACTGAACTTGATATATGAGTTATTGCAATTCATTTTATGGAAACTGATTTGGTGTTGTTTGGACGATGTCCAACGACCTTACTGTATTACTGAGCTCAATCCCGTTTGGTAGTCAATTGGATCGAGCCGGCGAGGGCTTGGTCGTGAAGATTGAATTGCCACGGGAACTGTACTGGGGAACCTTGTGGTATTGAGACCCTTGGTTCCGGTATACTCGAGTATTACCAAAAGCTACTGAATTGGAGTGCGGGCCCGATTGGTGAATGTTGGGTGGAAGGAATGGAAGTAAAGAGTTGTCTACGGTTGGTTATTATTTAACATTGACGGAGGGTCAATGAGGTTGGATCAAGACATAAGCGTGGAAATGGGCTCTTGAGAGCCGTCCGTATCCTTTCACTGATGTGATTTATTGCTTATTTGCATACTTGAACTGAACGGTTATGCTTATGTGATCTTAGCTGCTATGGTGGTTGTATTCTCACTGGGCATATAGCTCACCCCGTTTCTTTTGTTTTCCTTACAGGAATATGACTCTTTTGGAATGAATTTTGTTAAATGGTTGCCGAATGAACTAGATGGATGCCTCTTTTGTATTGTATATAAAATGGGACCCTAAATGTTTCATTAGGGCCGTTTTCACTTTTGTTTTGGCAACCCACATATGTAGTGACTTTTGTATCACTTTTAAAGGCCATTGTGGCTTGTAAATGGTTAATGTTATGTTGTATATGTTTTCGAGGTTTGGTTGGGTTTCGGACGGGTCGGTTACTATTCGTGGCCGACTCTGGATTTCGTTTCTTTTATTTTGGGTTATTTTGCCCTTTTGCCTTGTTGCGCGCATTATAAGTTTCAAAACGTGATAGATCGCTTTGTACTGCACCGTTAGTTCTGGCGAGAGCTGGGCAGGCAGTCCGCTAACCCCTTTGGTTCGCCTTAGGGGAAGGTGGGGCTGTTACAACATCACTGTCTCTATCCATTTCGGCTTCATCTCCCTTAGCTTGACTACAGGGTGCTGCAGTCTATGGACAACCTTGTGACAAAACTCTAAAAAACACTTCTGCCACCCTATGTGGTGGTAATGTGTTCACCATCATCTCACAATCCTATCACACATACAAAAGACCAAGCCTGTATCCAATGTCATCCCAGGTAGCAGATAATACCACCCAAAACGATCTTCTGCATCATACTCAAGACAGATTTCACATTTGTTTAGAGCTACTAATGACCACATTTCTGGGTTGCGTCTATGTATAAAATCAACCCGTCCCCCTTTATACTGTTTGTTAGGAGAGTCTGTGAAGGTCCCTTGATGGTGTATCTTTAAGGAGAAAGGTTCAGGCCAAGTTCCACTATCACCATTTCCTGGTTCAAAGAAAAAAAATTTTAATTCAATAATTAATTTTTTTACACTTTTTACAATGGATCGGGGACCACAATGTCTGAAAATACAGGGAACATTACGGTTTGGACAGCATAAACATTGCCTTAAAAAATACCCCAAATCATCAAATTGCCCATACATTCAACATTAAATAATTTTGTCTACCATAATTTATCACAAACAGGGTATAACATACAGAGGTCAATCTAGCCCTTTTTACATTACACAATATCACTACAAAACCTAACCGACAACACAGCACAATAACCCAACTACTATATACGCTATTATCCAACAAGCAAATAATGACATTTTAATATCATTTCTCTTACCGGGAGAGGCCTTTCTCTTCTTGTTCTTCACTGGCGTCCTCATTTCTCCATCAGCCCTCTTCAATGTCGATCTTGACTTTCCCATTTTACAATGCCAGTCACCTCTAACTCACAGTCACAAGAATGTCAAAGGTATAGATTAGTAGAAATCTGCTAACTTCGTTCACACCGTCCCTCTCTCTCTGTCTCTCTCTCTCTCTCTCTCTATTCAAATCCACGGTGAAGATGACAGAAACAAAGCTATTTCCCTCGATTTTCTTTTCCCCTTATATCTAACGGGTGAAATTACAATTATGTCCTGACTATTTCAGTTTTCATGGCGTATCTAGTCTCACTAACGGCGCTTGTTTTGCACGCTCGAAAAATCCTGATGATTTTGTCAAGTCCGTCAACGGTTATACTTAATTGGGACGGATTCAGTAGTTTAGGGACTTAAGTGTCCCATTTAGAAGTTTAGGGATTGAAGTGGAAAACAGGGTATAGTTTAGGGAGTCAAAAGGGAATTTACCCTTTACTAATTGTTGACAGTTTTCTCTCACTTTTATGAGTCGCTGATTCATGGTTCGGTGTCGTTTGTGTAACAATTCTGTTTTGGATGGTATTTGTGTAACCCCATTGCTTCTCACACTTTCATTACCACAACATTGTAAGTGCTATAATAGTAATCTCATCCCTCCCTATTGAAAACAATAAAAAAAATATGAAAAACAACACTGTAATAGTATATATTGTTTAAAGATAAATCATAAAATGGTATGCATATGCACAACATGTATATACTCCATATCTACACTAAGATTTGCCGATCTAGTAAAGATATTAGATGCACGACATACTTTTGTAGCACTGAATTAGATCCAATTCGCCAAAAATCTACATTATCATTACGTGAGAGAAGGGAATGCGAGGAAAAAGGTCCAGCTTAGTGGACCTAAGCACTCTGACTCCTAATCAGTTGAAAGCTGTTTATATTAGATAACACAGTCACCTTTAGCAAAAAAACATAAAACTCCAATGTGGAGACACACTCATAGACCTTCTTTTTTTTGTTAAGTGCAGGATTTTGAATTCAAGACCTCCAACTTATAATCCCTCCCACTTTATAATCCAACTCAACCCTCCTCCCACTCTTATGATCTTTTGTTTATTCTAACCAATAAAATTAGTTGTTTATTTTATTTAATAGGGAGAATTGTAATTTTGGTCTCCAAAGTTTTAAATGCTGTACCAAAGTGGTCCATAAAGTCTGAACAAAACAAATCTAGATTCTAATGTTTCTAATTATGACCAAATGACTACAACTAACAATATGTAATTCCTATTGTTTTCAATTTTGGACTAGAAAAATGATAATTTACTTAAAAGGAGAAATGCATTTTTGGTCCTCAAAATTTAGCACATAAGCAATACAAGTCCCTAAAGTTTAGGTAAAACAAAGAAAAAATGTAGTTTTAGTCCCTAATTTTAAATACTTATTATTTTGTTTTTATTTGTTTAAATTTTGATAAACTTCTTTGGCTTTTGTGTCAAACTGGTCCTCAATGTTTTAGCTAAAATAAATCTAGTCCCCGAAGTTTCTAATATTAGACATACTTAGGATAATTGATAGAAATTCAACATTAATTAATGGTTAAAATATAATTGCCATTAGTTAACATATTTGACTTTACACTTTTGGGCCCAATGTTTGGAATTTGAGTCACTATAGGCTCATAAAATTTAGAAAGTGGCCTTGAGACTTTTAGAATGAAGTGAGATGCAAATTAGAATAAAATTATATAAAACAGGCAATAGGTATTCCAATTGAACTTTTTTCTTCTTTTTTTATTTTTATTGCATTTATTTTTGCTACTAATGTCTCATATACTTCTTCTTTTTAGCATAGCCAGTCATAAAATTGTTATCATATAGGTATTTGTTGTTTTGTGCTATTATATAGTTAGTTGATAATAATTCTTATCATTTTTTCACTTTTAGTGATAATTAAATAACTTAGTTAAATATCCCTTTAGAATATGAAGAATAAATACTATAAGTATATTAAGTTGATCCACTCTTATTTTTATATTTGTAAATGCTCGAAGCAACTTAAGAGGGGGGGTGAACTAAGTTGATTAATGACAAAGAAGACACAATTTGAATTTGCCAAAATTTTCTAAGTGATCAATCACTTGTGTGAATGATAATCAATAAGAAGTAAATAGGATATAGCAATAAGGGTTCAAGTAAATAGGTAAGAGTGAATAAGTAAATCGAATGAACTACTAAGTTGCACCCAATTTGAAGTACAATTCTTCAAATAAAATGCTTCTTCAATTTAATGAAATTACACCAAGATTATACAAGGAGGGATCATCTTTTGCTTAACCTAAGCACACCTTGATCAAGTCAAAAGGTTCTATTACAAGTTTTGTAAACCCACACTAAACTAATCACTTGAGAACTCACTCACAATTGAAAAGCTACAACAATCACCTCACACTAAACTACAAAATGCATGAAGAAAACACCAATTTTTGCTATAAATTGCTTTAGAAGGCTTGTATTAAGTGTAGGCAAAAGTTATTTTTCTCCTCCAGCCATTGTAGCATTTATAGGGTTCAAAAAATACTGTCTAACCATCTCCAATGGTTATGTATTAAATGCAAGAGAAACTAGTCGTTAGACGGTTTGGACGTCTGAAGCTAGTTAAGTGTCCGAAGTGAGCGTGTGATAGCTAGATGAAATGCTTTTCTCAATTTCTATCAGATGGCCGAAATGTTTCATTTGTGTCTGACTTTCTGCATCCAATAGCAAATAGAATATTGGCAACTTCATTTTGAATTTTTCGGATAGCCGATACTACTGTTGTGTATTCGATCGATGCGTCCAATTGAAGCGGACGTCCGAGTGTGCAACTATCTCCTATCCAATGTTTGAAGCATTCTTTTGGAAAGTGATTTCACTGTTTGTCGGATGTCCAAAGGAACAAACAGCGTCCAAAGGAGGCATCCAATCCTATAAATCACTTTTTGGTGCACTTGATTGCATTCAAACCTTGATTGATTTGATAAAACCTATTTCCTAACAAAGCACTTGAAAAGATATTGGTAAGAATCATCACTATGGTTTTTTATCATCAAAAATAAAAGATAAAAAATCAACAATCTCCTCATTTTTTATGATGACAAATCACGTGATGATTTTGGCAAAAAAAAAATGCATAGTTATGGGAAGTTTGAACGTAATTGAAATGAGTGAAATCCCCCTCACATAGAGCATAAGAAATCTAACTCCCCTTCAAACTAAGCATAAAAGAACACAATCAACAACATCATAAATACTCCCCCTTTGTCATCAATAAAAAAGATTTAAAAAAAATTGGGTTGAATCTCCCCTTAAAAAGCATGATAATCTTCCTGCCAACAACACAAGATAAGCGAAATATAACAGTTATAACCCAAGATAAATATCCAAAATACATCACAAGGTTCTAAGTATGACAATCAAGCATATAGAATTAAAGGTTCATCAAAAAACATTAAAAATGAAAGATCTTATGAGTATGAACCTAAGGGATGCCTATATGTCCTAAAACTCTATATGAGAGAATGGCCTTCGTCTCCGCACAAAAAAATTGCTCTTCCTCCTTTTCTTTCATCTGAGTTGATGTTTTATCCTTCGTCGGATTCCTTCTCTTTTAAAGACTTGTCACCTTAATCCTTGGAGGGAGATTTAGAAGTGCTGACAACTTTCTCATGGCTGGCTTCATGAGCTACATGACCTAGTTCTTACTGATTATGAGATTGTCCGTATTTTCCATTGCCATGGCCATGCTCTTGACTTAGTTCTTGTTGATCATGAGCTTGTCCGAGTGCTTCAGTTCCATTGCTATGCTCTTGACCCGCTTGATTCTCTTGCGCTTGTTCTTGTTCTTGATTTCTAACGCCATGCTCTCATCCCTCTTAATCCTCATTGTTCCTTTGATCCACGTCTTGTGATGGAGCAGACAAGAGAGTAGCTTTTAGTTGGTGAAATTCAGCTTGTTGCTCTGGAATCATTAACATTTGGAGGCCATGATCAAGGAGAAGGTTTCTTTGTTTAAGTTCAAGAAGAAGGGCCATAATGTAGGAAGAGAAGAAGATGAAGTTTTAATCCAATGATATTTGGGCTGAGGTTGAAGAGAAGAAGTGGAGGTATAGGGGTCATGAACACATTTGGTACGTGTTTCTGAAGCAGTGTCTTTGTATACCCATTCTCCTTTAACAAAATTGATGTTTTTTCTTTTAAAATAATCTTTAGTAAAAAAACAAGTTGAGTTTTCTCGAGTAGGTTGACCAACAAGAGGGATGTTGAAGTGATTGAAAATTGAAGTTAGAAATTTGGCATAAGAGAGTTTCCTACAAGTATCGGTATCAATTTTGTTCATAAAATGACACAAAATAAAACCAAATCAACTCTTATTCTTTCCATAAAATAGTAAAACAAATACAGCTCCATTTTATTGGCATCGGTTCGATGACCTGATCGAGAAATTAAAAGGTTGCCAATCATAAGAAAAAGAATTTGTTGAATAGGAATAAAATCATTCCTTCATTTGGAGATGTAAAGTTTGTTTTAAAATACTTCATCAATTTTGAAGGATCAAAGTGATTAATTGAAGATGGAAGTTCTTCATATGAAAGGAAATAGGCAAATTTGCTTTTACAATTTCCCTCAATTTGAGTATTAAAAATCTGGTTCACAATGTATGGATCAAATTTGAAATCAACTCCATTGACACGAGAAACAATATCAGACGGAATTTCACGTTGCCTAATATTAGTATAAAATTGTCTAACTATATCAAGATAGAAAATGTGAGAAAAGTGTAATAAGTGCTCCCATTTTTTAAACTTGAACTGATCAATCACCCATTGAAGTTTAAAATGATGAAAATCAGAAATAGAAATAGATTTTTGGGTGATGAAACCGTTTTCAGTAACGAGGTGATATTTTTGTTCGGCAATCTAGTCAACAAACATTGGCAGCCTTTCTTGTACTTCTCCATGATGATCATGGTGTTGTTCTTGCTGTTTTTGTTACTGATAAGCACGTCCACGAGCACATGATGTTTGTCTTCCATCAACTTGTCCAATATTTGTTCTTCTTCCAGTCCCATGAGCAGCAGTTGATGAATTTCCTCAAGTTTGCGCCATAATGGGTGTATGAATGCAGAAAATGATGCGGTTGAGATAGTGAAAAGTGTGTGATACTTCCAAGATGCACAAATTGTATTGAAATTGGCTTAGAGATAGAAATTTGAAAAGTTAGGGTTTCAGGAAGAATTAGGAATTTGCAGGAAAGAGAAGTTTTTGGGAAGATTTTTATAAAAAAAAAAAGAAGCTTCAGAGGATGAGAAAGAGTTTGTTCGGATCAATTTTGATACGAACACAACTGAAGGTCACGAATTTGATAGAGAAAAATGAGAGAGTTTTAAGAGAAAGTGCATTCGAAAGAAGAAAATGAATAAGCAAATGACAGTCTGACCTTCTTTAAAACTATTATTTTATGAGTGTCGGATGACCCAACCATGGAGAAGCGTCCGACACAAGTGTCCGAATCAAAATGGATAAAATATTTGAAGCATTCAGACATCCGTCCTTATACATAGGACGTCCGATACTAGTTGACACAGAAAATTTCAGAAGTATTCTTTCGGATGTTCGGAAAGAAAGATAGGATGTCTGATCCCTTGTTTTTCAAAAATTCTTTTTGAAAATGCCTAATTTGTTTCTCAAGTACACAAACTGATCCAAGGGCAAGGCTTTTGTGAAAATGTCAGCAATTTGATCTTTTGAACAAACCTAATTAACAGAAATTTCTCCTCTTTGGATCAAATCAGAAATGAAATGATGCTTTATGTCTATATGCTTAGTCTTAGAATGTTGAATAGGATATTTAGTTAAATTGATTGCATCGGTGTTGTCACAAAACATAGGCATACAATCAAATTTCAAACAAAAATCATGCAATGTATGTTTCATCTATAATAATTGAGCACAACAAGCACCTACGACAATATACTCCACTTCTGGCGTAAATAAAAAAAATATTTGTCTTTTTACTAAACCATGAAACTAAACACCTACTAAGAAAATGATAGGAACCACTAGAACTTTTTCTGTTTACACTATAACCTACAAATTCGGCATCTGAGAAACTAATTAAGGCAAAATCATGATATTTAGGATACCATAAGTCATAGTTCAAAGTTCCTTTTAAATATCTAAAAATGCGTTTAACAGCAAATAAATGAAACTCTTTAGGACATAATTGGAAACGAGCACACAAGCAAATGACGAACATTATATTGGGTCTACTTGCAGTAAATAAAGTAAACTATCAATCATACCTCTATAGTGATTTTCATCAATTTTTGTAACTTTTTCATCCTTATCAAATTTGGTGGATGTGCACATGGGGGTTCCAACTTATTTTAAGTTCTCCATTCCAAATTTTTTGAATAATTCCTTTGTGTACTTGGTTTAGTGGATGAATATTTCTTCTTAACTTTAATGAGTTTGGAGTCCAAGAAAAAAGTTCATCTCTTCCATCATACTCATCTCAAATTCTTTTTGCATAATAATTAAAATTTTTGCACAAATTCTCATTAGTGGCACCAAATATAATATCATCAATATAGATTTGAATAATTAAGAGATTATTCATGCAATGTTTTGTAATGTGTGTGGTGCCCACATCATCTCTTTTAAAATCATTTTCAATTAAAAAATCATTTATGCACTTGCTCTTGGAGTTTGTTTTAAACCATATAACGCCTTTGATAGTTTGAACACATGATTTGAAATTTTTCATTTTCAAAATCGGGGGTTACTCAACATAAACTTTTTCATCAATAAAATCATTTAGAAAAATATTTTTAACATCCATTTGAAACAATTTGAAATCTTTAAAACAAGTACAAGCAAGAAACATTCTAATAGATTCTAATCTAACTATGAGAACAAATGTCTCGTCAAAGTTTATTCTCTCTTCTTATGCATATCTTTTAGCAACAAATCTAGCCTTGTTCTTAACAACCTCACCTTTGTCATTCAATTTGTTTCTAAAGATCTATTTTGTACCAATAATGGGGTGATCTAAAGGTCTCTCAACTAAAGTTCATATCTTACTTCTCTCAAATTGGTTGACTTCTTCTTACATGACCATTATCCAACTATCATCACTCAAGACCTCATTCACATTCTTGGACTCAAATTGAGAAAGAAAAACAAAATTATCTACCAAAGGTCTAGTTGAGAAATGAGTTTTTACCCTTTCAGATGGATCACCAATTTTGGGTTGATGTTGAACAAATTTTCACGTTTTAGGAAGGTCTTTTGGAATTTCATCATCTTTCTTCTCTTCTTCTTATTCTTCCACTTCTTGAGAGTTGTCTTCTTTTGACTTTTCCTCCATTTATGTGCTTTTTCACATCATTAATTGTTAGATTCTCAAGTTCTTGTTGCACACCTACATCATCATCTTCACACATACTCTTGAAAATAACATCATTAATCTCATCAAAAGTAACATATATAGTTTCTTCTATGACAAGTGTTCTTCTTTTATAAACTCTATATTCACGTTTATTTTCACAATAATTCAAGAAAATGCCTTCATCGGTTTTCTTATCAAACCTTTTATGGTGCTCTTTGATGTTCAAAATGAAAGATTTACAATAAAAAATTTTAAAATATCCAACAATGACCTTTTTACCAAAAAGAATTTCATAAGAAGTTTTGTTTAAAATATGTTTCAAAAGAACTCTATATATGACATAACATGTCGTATTTACCATCTCGATCCAAAAATATTTTGACAAATTACATCACTAATAATAGTTTTAGCAGTCTCTTGAAGAGTCCTATTTTTTCTTTGAGCAACACCGTTTTGTTGAGGGACTTTAAGGCTAGAAAACTCATGTGAAATTTCATTGCGATCACAAAAATTTCAAAAAATCATAAAATTTAAATCTATTCCACTGTAACTCTTAATTTTTACAATGTTCAAATTTAGAAAATTTTAAACTTTTACAAATAAAGAAACAAAATTTTTAAAAACATCATCCTTGTGTGCAAGAAATATAATCCAAGTATATCTAAAATAATCATCAACAATCACAAAAGAATATTTTTTTACTACCCAAACTAACAACTTGTGTAGAACTAAATAAATCACGATATAAAAGTTCCAAAGGTCTTGGGATAGAGATACAATTTTTGAATTTAAAAGAGACTTTAGTTTGTTTTTCAAATTGGCAAGCATCACAAATTTTATCCTTTTTAAATTTAATTTTTGGTGATTCTCTAACAAGATTCTTTTTAGAAATCTCATTTAATAAATCCATATTGAAATGACAAAACTTTCTATGCCACAATCAAGGATCATCACTTAAAATTTTAAAATGTTTGAAACTACTAGAATCGATTTTTTCAAGAAAAATAATATAAATATCATTGTAACTTTTTTCTTTGAAAATAACATTGAAATTAGAATCAAGAACCAAACATTCATACTTTTTGAACAACACATAAAGATTTTTATCACATAATTGGCTCACACTCAAAAAATTATAATCTAAATTATCAATCAAAATTACATTATAAATGAAAGTCTCACTATTTTTACCAACGTCTTCTACTCCAAAGGTCTTAACTTTCACGTCATCTCCAAATATCACTTTTTCACTACTCTTTGGCTTGAAATTGACAAATTGAGATGGATCATTGGTCATGTGTCTCGAACATTCACTATCAATGTACTTCTTTGACTCCTTTGTGGTACTCTTAAAACAAACCTATACATGTGATCAAGAGATAATTTTTGATATCCATTTATTTTTGGTATCCATTTATTTTTGACTCCACATGGGTTTCATGCCTTTTCTCATGTTTTTCTTAACATAACAATGGCTTTTCATAAGTTCATGTTGGCAATTAAAATTGCATATCACACTAGTGTCCTTTGCATAAGTAGGTTTGATAAATTTAACTCCTCATTTTCTAAGAAGTGTATTCTCATTTGCACCAAGAAGAGATTTCTTTCTTTGATTTGAAAAGCATTTTATTTTTCACTTTGAAGAAACTCACTTAAATCATCCATTCTATTTTTTAAATCATTTTGTTCCTTCTTAAGTTTTTTACAAAATTTTACTTTTTAATCAAACTTTTTTTTGCAAATTCACATCAATCTTGGCCTTTTTTAAGTAATTATTCTCCTTTTTTAAACTTTTGTTTTCTTGAAAAAGTTTTGAGTTTTCACAAAATAAGGCATTAATTTTGATTTTCAACTCCTTATTCTTAGAATAAGAATCTATCAAATTTTCATGCAATTTTTTAACAAAAGATTTAAGATCATCATCATATTTATCATTATTCTTAAGGATTAAGTTGTTAGTAGATATCTCATCATCACCTATGGCTATGAAAATCATTTGTGCCGATTCTTCTTTTTCTTCTATTTCTCCATTGGAGTTACATTCATTCCATGTTATTTGAAAGTTGTTGAATCTTTGTTTTCTTTCTCCTCTTCCTTCTTTCTTTTTCTTCATGGGGCATTTATTTATATAATGTCCAAGTTGGCCACACTCATGACATTTCTCTCCTTACTTTTTGTTGATCTCTTGTCTCCCTTTTGCTCTTTGATTGTTGAGTTGGTTGGAATTTGAGTTGCTAGGTCCTCATTTTCTCAATCTCCTTTTGTTGAGAGTTCTTTTGATACTTTTGGTGAGAAGTGTCAAATCATTGTCATTAACTTCAATGTTTTTGCCATCCATGGATAATGAGTCATCCTTCTCTTGAGAAACTTTTAATGCAATTCTTTTCTTTATTCTTGCATCTTCTTCTTCTTAAACCTTGGACTTGAGTTTTAATTTTTAAGAAATTAGAGAATTGATAAGTGATTCAATAAACATGAAACTCAAATCTTTGGTTTCCTCTATGGCAGTCACCTTGCTTTCCTAATTCTTGGACAAAGTATTCAAAAATTTTTGATTTTTCTCTTCCAAGGTGTATTCCTTACCTAACACCTCTAGATCTTTGATAATATCGTGGAATGTACAATACATCTTATCTATATTTTCATGAGATTCCATCTTAAAATATTCATATTTAGTGACTAAAAAAGATTTCTTTTGTTCTCTAACATTGCCACCACCTTCATATATTTCACTTAGCTTGTCCCAAATTTTCATTACTGATTTACAACTCTTAACTCTTGTAGATTCATTAGCATCTAGGATATTATATTTGACATTCATGGTTTTGGTATTCAAGGTAAGATTTGTCTTGTCTTGGGCGGTCAACTCACGCCTAGTTTTGGTTCTAAGCCTACCGGTTGTCTCATCTTCAATGGTGGTTTCATAGGGGGTCTTCATTAACTATGTACCATAATTTAATATCTATGGATTGCAACAATATTTCGATCCCATCCTTCCAACTAACATAATTTACTCCATTAAATATAGGAGATCGAGTGATGGACTGGCCTTCTAAGAACAAAACATTATTGGTTGCCATGGACAACTCCTAAGCCGATTGAACTTAGCTCTAGGAGACCAAAATTTGATACCAATTGTAAAGGTCCGAAGCAACCTAAGAGGGGGGTGAATTAGATTGATTAATAACTTAACTTGGTTAATGACAAATAAGATAAAATTTAAATTTACCAAAATTTTCTAGGTGATCAATCAATTGTGTGAACAATAATCAATAAGATATAGCTATAAGAGTTCAAGTAAATAGGTAAGAGAGATAACTAAACCGAATGAACTAACAAGTTGCACCCAATTTGAAGTCCAATTCTTCAAGAAAATGCCTCTTCAATTTGATGAAATTACACTAAAATTGTACAAGGAGGGATCACCTTTTGCTTAACCCAAACATATATTGATCAAGCCAAAAGGTTCTAATACAAGCTTTGTAAACCCTCACTAACCTACTCACTTGAGAACTCACTCACAATTAAAAAGCTACAACAATCACCTTACACTTAACTAGAAAATGCATGAAGAAAACACCAGTTCTTGCTATAAATTGCTCTAGAAAACTTGTATTAAATGTAGGCAAAAGTTATTTTGCCCCTCCAGCCACTGTAGCATCTATAGGGTTCAAAAAATGCTGCCTAACCATTCCAATGGTTATGTATTAAATGCAGGAGAAACGAGCTGTTAGAGGGTTCGGATGACTGAAACTTGTTTAGTGTTCGATGCGAGCGTCCAATAGTTAGATGAAATGCTTTTCTCAGTTTCTGCCAGACGGCTGAAACGTTTCATTTGTGTTTGACTTTCTGCATTCGATACCAAACGGAATGTTGACAACTTCATTTTGAATTTTTTGGATGGCCAATTCTACTGTTGTGCATCCAATTGATGCATTTGATAGAAGCGAACGTCCAAGTGTGCAACTGTCTTTGTCCAACGTCCGAAGTGTTCCTTTGAAAAGTGATGTCGTTGTCTGTCAGACGTCTAAAGGAACAGACAGCGTCCGAATGAGGCATCCGATCTTGTAATTCACTTTTTGGTGCACTCGAATGCATTCAAACCTTGATTGATTGTTTACTAACAAAGCACTTGAAAAGATATCAGTAAGAATCATCACTATGGTTTGTTGTCATAAAAAATAAAGGATCAAGAACCAACAATATTCAATAGTTTGTCAATTGAGTTTGAAATGAACTCGACATTTTGTAAAATTATTTGAATTAAATATAATTATCAAGGTACACAAATATTAAAATAAATTCTTTAAAATTGTAGGAAGTGTTTTTCAAAAACAAGTTTTTTCAAATACAATAAAAATTTTTAAAAAGTACTCTAAAAGATAATCTAAAAATTAGTTTAAATTTTTAAAATTTTAAAAAAATCTCAAAATATATTGTAGAAACTCTTCTACTCTTAAATATCCCAAAATATTTTCTGAAAATGCCCTAAAATATAATCTAAAAACTCTGCTACATTAAAAATTTTCAAAAATACTTCCAAAAACAGCTAATCCAAATGGACTAGTAGTATTAAGACATTAGATTTTAATTGGTGGGAAGATAACAAGAAATAAAAAGAAATTTTTTGAAAGTTCCTAAAAGAACTTCAAAATGGCACTTCCATTCATTATATTTTATAATCACAGCCCCAAACTACAATAATTTGAGGTCTATGTCCTCAAGTCCCACAAGAATTTGTGTAGTAGTAATGATAATAAACTTTTATATTAAATCTAGAATTCTCCTTTTCTTGAGTAAATTTATTTTATATATTACTCGTATATTGTAATCTAACTGGAATTTATTCAACAAAGAGATACTCTTTAGGTGAAACAAAGATTTTTTTTATACAAAGTGTTTTCAAAAAATTTGTAGGGATTTATGAGTGCTATTTCAATTCAATTTATATTTTATTTCATCTTAAAACCCAAATTATGACTATTTGAAACCTAAAGAACCATATTGACTATTGAAACCTAAAGAACCAAATTATGTTTCAATATGGTTCCAAATTATGACTATTTGAAACCTAAAGAACCAAATGAAACATAATGTATTTTTAATACATTATGTTTCATTTTGATTAACCCATTAAACTCCTGAATCTTATCATATTGCCCATTCCCTCTACATTCATGAGTTAAAAGAGACAGAAGTCACGGTCACGTGCGCTGCACATCACTTTAACAAAGACAAGTTTGATAGATTAAGATCTTTATAAATTAATAATCTTGGGACCAAAGAATTTCTATTAATTTAAAGAAATTTTAATAAATTAGTAAATTATTAATTTATCAAGTATACATACAATTCAAAATAACACTCATTTAATTAACTAAAGTTTTATTTTATTTTATAAAAATATGAATAAATTTATTAATAAAAGGAGGCTAAAAATATAAGGAATATAAATCAATGGAAAAATGCCGATTTTCATCCCCAAACTTTGGATCAGGGATACATTTCGTCCCTTAACTTTTGGGCATGACACATTTGGTGTCTAAATTAACAATTTTTTATCAATATCATTCTCAAATGGGAAATTGGCCAATTTTTAACGAAACTTGGTCACGTGAAAATTACAAGACCCTTAAGCAATTCACTTGGATGAAACAAAATTAGGAAAAAAGGCATCGTCTTCACTTTCCCTTTCCCACATCCAGTATATCTCTTCTCACCTGTTTCTCTTTCCCTTGCCCTTCAAAATCGCATCCAATGAAATTTTTGAAGATCAAAGAAGTCGATCTGGTGTGATCAAGCAACAAAAGTGAAAAAATATGTCACTGCTAAAGAAAGAGTTGAACGATCGTGCACCCCCAAATTATGGTAAACTTTCTAGGGTTTAGTAATTTGTTGATTAAAGTGTTATAATGAAAACTTTGACCTTTCTTTAGCATGCTATTTAGATATGGTCCTTCGTGTCTATTTGTGGGTGTATTATTGTTAACATTGAGTCTAGAAAAAAGTTTGACCTTTTTTGAATACGATACTTACGTGTGGTCCTTGATGTCTATTTTGTGGGTGTATTCTTGTTAATGTTTGGTCTACATGGTTTGAAAAGATTAATTTTTTTAATGTCTAGAACATATATGTTTGAATAATAAACTTGTGGTCACTATTGGATTGTTAAGCTTATAATAAAAAGTATAATTTTATCCGATACTGTTAAAATATGAAAGTAATGCTTTAGTTACTCTTTCATTATTTGATTATTCAGTATTTGATATGTACATTTTTTTATTATCAGAACAAGGTAGCCCACTAAAGGTGTCACTATAAAGGGTTGATTTTATACAGTCTTCATCCACATTATGGGGGGTGGAGATGTATGTGTCTTTGACTACGTTGAGAGTATGGGTTTAAGTATTTTTGAAGTGAATAGATTCACTGAGAATGCTAGTGCCTTTGGTCACAAAGTTTGCTATGGTTGGGAAAATAATAGCTTTAAAAAGATAGACAATAGTAGAGAATTGCATGGATATATTCAGAGGATTGCTGGTTCAATTAGGAAAATTTTTTTGTACCTTGAAGACTCATTCCATGAAATTCTGGTTCACCAACTTGGATATGATCCTTATGAGGTTGATGAGAATGAAGAAGGTGCTGCTAATGGTAAAGATAGAACTGCTAATCATGACCATGAAGGGGGAGGGATTGATATTGATGCTCATGGTAATAATAATAACAATTATTCTGATTCAGGTAATGAATCCTTTTTCTCAGCAATAGATTCTGATTATAATCAAAGTGAAGATTATAATGCTGATTTCAATGATAACATAGATAAAAATGCTGAATGGTTTGGCATAGAACACTACAAGGAATTTTACAAACTAATTCGACAAATCTAGGATAGGCTGATGCCAATTTGGTATAGCTTGAAAATAATGATGTAGCCTCTGTGACGACCCCACCTCTCCCTAGGGCATACCTCAGGGTTTAGCGGACCGTCTGCCAATCTCTCACCAGGACTTGCTCACTTATTTCAAATAAAATAGTTCACAACCTCAAGTTTAAATGGAATAACAGTTCCCAAGTTTGGAACATACATGTACATTCATTTCTATTCCAAACATTTATACAATTCCAAATATAACAAAAGATTTAAATTCCAGATACATTTAACCCTAATCGAGCACTAGTGCACGTACAATTGCCAAAAATTTAAAAATTAGACTATGCTAGCCTGTACCAACCTCACGCCCTCGCTCGTACCCTTGTAAGAAAAACAAATTTAACTGAATATAGTGAGCCATAACCCAATGAGATTCCAAAATTTCATGTAGACCCAAGTAGCAAGTTGGCCATATGTAAAATTTGAACTCTTAAAATGAGCGAGTGTAAAAGTTCATAAAAAGAAACAATAACACGACAAGTAATAATCATTTTAAAGTATAAGGATACAGATGACTCTCAAAAGCCAAATTTCCGTTGCTTCACCATAACTTGATCAAATAGTAGTTGACACTCTGTCAATTTTCAAGTAAAGTAACCAGTCCAGTAGTGCCCCACTTAACACCAATCTCCATCCATCATTCAACCCCCTTACCGGACCCGAACGTCTAGATAAATATGTGTGGTAATACTGAGCATACCAATTAGTTGAGGAGATAACACTCCACTCGATAAAACTAGATACCTATGGTTCGTTATCTAATCGACCAAATCCTTGCTGGTTCGACTCGATTAACTAGTCAGTGGGGTTTGGGTCCCCAAAAAATGAGTATAGTCAATGAGATAACATCTCCAATCGACTCAATCAAGATAAAAGTATGGAGAAGGAATGAGAGGCATCTCCCACTCGAATTGAGTGTGGTACATACTGCCGTTTAGCACTTACAAGTCAAGCACAAGTACAAACTCAAGTATAGGTTAATCAAGTTCAAGCAAGTACAAGATGATTCAAGAAGGGGAGGACGAGTGTGAATAAGGGCACACTCGCCTACCCTGACCAAGTCACAAATAATGCCAAACATATCACATTTCCGCACATTTCGAGTATTTCAAGTCAATATACAAGTAACATGCAAATCAAGTTACTTGTACATACATGAATGAGATATCAAATGTTTAGTTGAATTAGGTCAAGTGCAATAAAGTACACACTCGCCTAGCCAAACTAATCAAATATCAGGTATTTAAATCAAGTATCATGTTCAATCCTGTACTTGGAAGCAGTCACCAAAAACTTAGTGCTTTTCAAGATCACGCTCAGGTACAACTCCTTAGTTGGAGTCCAAATCTGCCATAAAATATCATTTAAGAGTTTGAAATCAACTAGGGTTCGAAACTTACGAGTTTCGCTTAAAGAAAATCAAGTAAATGAAACTCGTTTAGTAATATTCATGTTACTTATCAAACTCTAGAAAATTCATACTCGTTCGTTTAGTTTCGATAAAGAAGTGATTTATATTTTGGAAGTCGCACTTGGTATGAAAAATCGAGAAAATCATAGTTATAAGGGTCGCTACTTTCACCTTTTAAAAGGGTACGAGTTTTGGCAAAATTTCAGTTTATATACCTCTATTAACGGAAACTTGAACACCAAAGACAATCCAAGTTCACTTCGATCTCAAATCGTCACTCAAGTTTCAAGTTCACTCGCTTATCCTTTGAGCTAAAATTTGGGCAGTATTTCCCCTATTTTTTTACTTTTCCCATCCAAGTACAACTTGAATTCACAAACCAACAAACCTCCAATCCAACCACAAGTGATAACCAACAACATACATCTATTCAAGGCCTCAAAACCAACTACACAAACCAAATACTCCCTCCGTCCCACTTTGATTGTTCCATTTCTTTTTTCACACAGTTTAAGAAAAAGTAGTTAATTTTGTTGAAAAAGTAAATTTAGATTGCTTTTTTCCTAAAATACCCTCCCACTTGAATTGATGTTTTATGGAAACTTGTTTCAATTGTTGGAACTTGTTATATTGACCATGAACTCTATCATTCAATTTTCAATTTCTGCCAATACTCCATTTCATCAGCCAAGTACTCTGCCAACAGTGCACCATGATTGTTTCAATTCATAATCATCCGCCAATTTCATTTCATTTTCAATTTCCGCCAATAGTGCACCATGATTGTTTCAATTGTTTCAATTCATAATCATCCGCCAAATTTGTAATGAAATTATCAAAGATTTTTGAAAATCATCCGCCAAAATTGTCTTCAAATTTTACGCTGAACTTTATAAATATGGCAACTAATCAAGCTTAAGCAAAGGCAATGAAAATGGATAATTCATCCAAAATTAGTGCCATCGATTTGAATATTTTGCCAAAAAACATCTCCTCAACTTTACAAAAAAAAAAAAATACTTTCATTGATTTAAATCATCTTCCGGAAGATGATAATTTTCTTGGCAATTTCTCAACCAATGATACTCCTATTGATTCATTTTCACCACAATATACTTTGATTGATACTTCCATTGATTTGAATCAAATTCCTGAAGATGCTAACTCTCTTGGAAGTTACATTGCAATGTCAAAAGACACACCTCAACTAATCAAGCTTAAGCAAAGGCAATGAAAATGGATAATTCATCCAAAATTAGTGCCATCGATTTGAATATTTTGCCAAAAAACATCTCCTCAACTTTACAAAAAAAAAAATACTTTCATTGATTTAAATCATCTTCCGGAAGATGATAATTTTCTTGGCAATTTCTCAACCAATGATACTCCTATTGATTCATTTTCACCACAATATACTTTGATTGATACTTCCATTGATTTGAATCAAATTCCTGAAGATGCTAACTCTCTTGGAAGTTACATTGCAATGTCAGAAGACACACCTCAACCAATGAAAAAGAAAAATCTCACTACTGCCATGAAGAGAGTCATTTACGAAATGCTACTCAAAGAATGCGAAAATGAAAAGTTGCCAAGGGGGTTGATTTCAAGAGTTGCAAAATGTTTCGATATTTCTAGAAAGTCAGTTTGGAGAGTATGGCATGAAGGAAAGTGTGCTACTACTACATATGTTCATCTACCAAATTTATCTCCAAAGCTTGTGAAGAGGGTTGGTCGTAAGAAAATTCAAGTCAATTTGGAAGATATAAAAGGCATCCCTCTTCGTCATCGAACAAATATAAGATCTCTAGCAAAAGCTCTGGATGTATCAAAATCAAGCTTACATAGAAGAATCAAAGAAGGATCGATTCGACCCCACTCAAATCCAGTAAAATCATATTTGTCTAATGACAATAAGAAAGCAAGGTTGGAGTTTTGCTTGTCAATGATTAGTGAAGGTACACTTGCATCTAATTTTTCATTTGATAATATGCATGATCGTATCCACATAGATGAGAAATGGTTTTACATGTCCAAGACATCACAAAGATATTATCTTCACCCGTTGGAACAGGAGCCTTATCGTACTTGCAAAAGTAAAAGATTTTTCCAAAACTCATGTTTTTAGCAGCCGTTGCTCGTCCAAGATATGATATCACTCTCAATAAGCAATTCAATGGAAAAATTGGGATTTGGCCATTTGTGTTCAACGAACCAGCCAAGCGAAATAGCAAGAATCGTAGTGCAGGGACTTTGGAGACAAAGCCAATTTTGTCAATTACAAAAGATGTTATTCGATCATGTTTTATCGAAAAATTAGTGCCTGCAATTAGAGAAAAATGGCCATGTTCTAGCTCTAAGATGATCTTTATTCAACAAGATAATGCAAAGCCACATTTAGATACCAATGATGCTGAGTTCGTGGAAGCTGCAAAAATAGATGGATTTGACATCCGTTTGTGTTGTCAACCCGCAAATAGTCCCAATATGAATGTCTTGGATCTTGGTTTCTTTAGGGCAATTGATTCACTTCAACACCAAGAGGCTCCATCCACAATTGATGAATTTGTTTCTGCTGTGGAGAAAGCTTTTGACATGTTCCCAAGTGAAGATTTAAATAAGGTGTTTTTGACACTACAATTATGCATGGTTGAAGTAATGAAAATTTGTGGTGGAAATAACATTAAAATTCCACATATAAACAAAGAAAAGTTGATTAGAAATGGGCAATTGCGGATTGTATTGAATGTGAGTCGCAAGTTATCAATGAGGCAAAAATAGCTCTTTCTAATATGGATTAGAACATAATTCTTTAAAGAAAGTTGTAATTTGGTCTTGAGTTCTAAATGAGGCAAACATTTCTCTTCTATGCTTTTTTGCATGTTTTTTATGTTTAGAAGTTTGAGTACTTGTTAACAATGGAGTAAAATCTGCATGTTTACATAATGGCTTTCTGCTTTGGCGTACTTGTTAAGAAGCTTGTCTTGAGTAAGTCTTTTGCACTTGAGAAAGTCTTTTGCACTTGAGTAGAATGGAGCGAAATACTTGCATGTTAATAAAAGGCCATTTGACCAATGATCATGTTAAAAAGGACCAGTACTAATTTAGACCAAAACAAAAAGACATAAATTTTCCTCTTTACCTTTTGCTTACAGTTCACAAAAAATAAAAACTAAAGAAATTTAGGTAAAAATATTCTCAACATTTGAGAAACAATACGTTCACGTTCTTGAGAAGCAGATACATAGCCATCTTCTTTTGGTAGAGTATTTAAATCGAGTAATGGTCTCACCGATTTTAACTTGGCCTGAAAGTATTCTTGCACTTGAGAAAGAGTAGCTTCATGCTCTTCAGTTGTCGGAGTAAAATTATCTTCTTGTGATGGAGCATTTATGTCAATTGATGGCTTCACCGATTTCAACTTGGGGAAAAAAATTCTCTGCATTTCAAAGATGACTTGTTCACGTTCTTGATTGGTTGAGATGAAATCATATTCTTTTGTTCGAGTTTCATTAGGAAAATTGTGAGAATATGGATGGTTTTTTAAATTTTCACTCATGGTTTTATAGACAATGATGACATAGTTTGTTTCCCTCATGATATAAATAAGCTTGAATTGATAACAAAGTTGGCTTTTTGTATATCAATATGTTTTGGAAAATCTAAATGTATTAAATGGAGTAGGTTATTAATATCAATGATGCATTAAATAAGGTAGTTTATAGTAACAACAACTTGCATTAAATAAAGGTATTTTAGAGAAATTAAAAGATAACTACATTCTTCAATTGGAAAGTGGACTATAATTTGGGACAGACGAAAAAGGAAAACGGGACTATCAAAGTGGGACGGAGGGAGTAATAATTTATCACCATAGATATCAAAGCTAGAAACCAATTTAGAGAAGAAATTATAAGTGGCAGGTTTGTCATCTTTATGGTGTTTCAAAACTAAGACATAGACCTACATTTCCTATGAAAATATCGACACCCAGTTCTCGCATTTTCAAGGCCAAAAATGGACAGTTAGAAGCACATGAAAAACAGGTCAGGAAAATTAGAGTTTTTTGCGCAGTCAGGAGTGCTCTAGCCAAATCATTAGATAAAATGATCCAATTGATCTGAAATTTTGCAGGTAGAAAGTTAATTCAAATTCCTATAACTTTCATATTTTATCCAAATGCTGGAGAAATTCGCAGCCCAAGTTGATTCCAAAAACAGGGCAAAACTGATATTCACCATCAAATGCTGGAATTTTGCATATCAACCCTAAAACTACTCATCAAAGCTGGAAATTGCTTGACAAAGCTGAAATTTCATCTTTTAAGGCTAAATATCACAATCAAGCCACTAATCATCTCACAAATTCCATTTTCAAGCTCAATACCAACATATTAGAGATAAACATCATAAATCAAAGTTGAAAAATCACAAACGCTAGCTCAAATTTGCTAATCTTCATAAAAAATAGAGTATCTTCCAACATAATTCAAGATTCAAGGCATCTATCCAATATTTTGCTAAAACAAGAAAGAAAAAGGAAGTTTTAGACTTATACCTTTCAAAACACTTAAAGAAAGTGAAGAACTAAGCTATTTCTCTCCAAACAACTCCACAAGAAGCTTCCTTAGTTCCTTGGTGCTAGTTTAATCGGTTTAAATTTTGAGATTTCAACTCAAACAAGACTAAATCAAGATGAAGTTGGAAGTTCTCATCTCTTGTTTTAATCTCCCAATTTTCGGCCAACACAAAAAGGGAATGAAGAAAAATGAACCAAGAAGAAAGATAAGAAGAAAGAAAACTCATTTAGTCAACCAACCCTTGGATCTTTGACACTTGTCAAAGCCAAGTTTTCTCTCTTTTTTTTCTTTTCTTTCCTTTTCCTTAGTCAACAAAGATAGCTGGATTAAGGGGTAATTTAGGGAGGATTAGGTGAAATAAAAACAAGAAAATTAGGGTAAGAAAGTAGTGGTCAATTGGTGTACTCAATCGGGATAGCTAATGGTACGCGTTGGTTCAAGCCTATTTTCCTTAACTCTCTTGTACTTGCGTTTTAACTTATGATTCACTAACTTATTATTAACACTTCTAATCATACACTTTCTCTTGTTTAATACGTACTCTTATCCACCAAATTTAGTATATACACCTCACCAAGTGATCACACTACCAAAATGCACCAAAAATACACCAAAAACCCTAGTATGCACCTTTCCTTTAGAGAACTTATAACTTGAGATATAATAATCAACAATTCATACAACTTGGCCTGTTAAAACTAGATTTTAAATACTAATAATCTTTAGAAGACATCTCAAAGAGATTCAGTTCATAAGTTGGTCCAAATTGAGCCGTAAGCTACTATAACATTCCTATTTTTACTTGTGCAGGGCAGAATTTTCAGTCAACTTTGCCAATTTTTTGGAATTTATAGAGATTGAATCAAACTCTAAATTTTATACCGTAGAAAGCCTATGAATCTAGTTTCAAATGCAACAAACGGAACTCAATTCTGACTTTTCTATACGACGGTATAGCCAATTTCCCAAGCTGCGCAGAGTTTCATGTGAAAATTTTCAGATTTTCTAATAACTTGAGATTATAAAACTTTTCTTAACAAAATTCACTCCCTTGGCTCAAATTCAACCATTAAAATAATCAAGAACCTAAGGCAAGTAAGTTCAAATAAGAGCTATAAAGACAAGTAAAATTTTGGAGCCTCACAGCCTCTGATTCTGAATCAAATTTTGAGAGTGTGTATGGATTTGATGATGACAATGGTAGTAATAGGTGTGTTGTATTCAATCCCAAGAACATGAACAATCCAAAATTAGAATTAAAGATGTTTTTCAGTACCATGAAAGAGTGCAAGTTAGCTACTATAAATTATAGTGTGAGATAGGGTAGGCCTTGTAAATTTGTGAAGCAGGATTTGGTTAAATTGAGGGCAAAATGCAGAAGTGAAGGCTATGATTGACAGATTTATGCTAGAAAATAGAGTGGAGAACGAAGTGTGTAAATTAGGACATTTAAGGACATCCACAAATGTGGCTTTACCTATCAAAATTCACTTGTAAATTCTGGATGGGTTGGTCGAAAGTACTGTGAGAAGTTTAGATCCAATCCTAAGACAGATGTGGAGTATTTTACAAAGACCGTGATAAAGGATAACAAATGCTCTTTCACAAAATATATATATATAGGGCTAGAAAAAAGGTTTGGACATTATTCATGATAGTGAAAGTGACCAATACAGCAAGTTAGGAGCCTACATGCATGAAATTCAGAAATCGAATCCTGGTGGCGCTATCATATTAAAGACTATGGATGGCACATCAAAAGGGCAACAAACGTTCCAAAAACTGTATTTATGTTTCATGGAGTGAAACAAGGTTTTTTAGTTAGGTGTAGCCTTTTGATTGGGGTAGATGGTACATTTTTGAGAGGAGCAGTAGGGGGTTCTATTGATTACTGTTGGATTAGATGCTAATAATAGTATTTTTCTAGTTGCATATGCTACAATTGAGGGTGAAAACAATGAATCCTAGACATGGTTCTTCAAGTTACTTAAACAAGGTTTGAAAATTGAGAGAGATTATGAATGGACTATCATAAGTGACAAGCAAAAGGGACTAATTCAGGCCTATGATCATGTTTTTCCAAATGCAGCACATATGTTTTGTGTAAAACATTTACACAACAACCTTTCTACTACTAGATTCAAAGGGGAAGCTCTAAGGAAAGCATTGTGGGTTGCTGCAAAAGCAACTACACCATCAGAATTTGTTAGCAAAATGGAAGAAATTGCAGCAATTGACTTGGATGCTGCCAAGTGGTTTGATGATAAACCACCAACTCAATGGAGTAGAGCTCACTTTAGCACCAATTCGAAGTATGATGTCCTATTGAACAATCTTTGTAAATGTTTCAATAGCAAAATTTTGGATGCTAGAGAGAAGCCAATCATTGAAATGATGGAATTACAAAAGCTGTATATGATGCAAAGAATGCAACAGAATAGAGACATTGCTAGATAGAGATGGAAAGACTATATGTATTGTCTTAGAATCATTGAGAGAGTACAGAAAAGAATGGATAAGGCAACACAATATTTTCCTTTCAAATCAAATGATGACTTGTATGAAGTTTCTTGTTCATATGGTGATCATTATGCAATGAACATTAAAGAGCACACTTGTTCATGTAGGAGATGGGAGCTCGTAGGAATTTCTTGTCCCTATGCTATTGCTGCACTTTGGTTAGCTAAAAAGGATCCCATGTTATATGTATCTAGTTGGTATATAGTTGAGACATACCTAAAATGCTATGAAGGAGCTATTTATCTAATGAGTGGGAAAAGAAATTGGGAGAAAACTGATGTTGATGGTCCAAAACCCCCTTTATATGGTAAAGCAGCTAGAAGACCAAAAAAATAAAAGAGAAGAAGTGCTGATAAGGAACAACAAGCAAAGAAAAAAAATACCAAAAAAATGAGTAGAGTGGGGCAGATAATAAGGTGCAAATACTGTCTGCAAAAGGGTCACAATGTGAGATCTTGTAAGCTTAAAAGTTTGAAAACAATGCCTTAGGATCAACAGAACTTGGCACTACACAGAGTAATGAAGTTGCCTACAATGCAAGATCTAATGAAGTTAACAGTGCAGATTGCAATGAAGCTAATTGTACTAAAGTTCTAGTTACATGTACTCCCCAAATATTTGAGAAGAATTCAAATAATAAGGCTGCCAAAATACCAGTAAGCCTTTTACTTCCATTGTTTTTATGTCACAGTTTCATTATCTCCTCCTATTCAATAGTCTATAAAAATGAAGTTACTACAAGTTGTTTTTCTTACTTTTACAAAAAAAGATCACATGTAAAAAATAGAGTTCACGATGGGTCAATGCATGATGCAACAAAGTCAGCAAAATCAGCAGTGAGTGTGGTATATGTTCACCACAACAAGTATAGATCATAATATGTTCTAATTATTTATTTGGATGGTGCGGGAGACTGATCATTTGAAAGATACTATTGTTATAAGTTATGCCCCAACTTCTCCTAATTTGTATGAAGTTTTCAGTCTAAAAAAACTCAAATGAAATATACCCAACCACTACATTCAAGAAAGAGAAAGAGAATGTGTAGATGCATGTCAAGACCAAATCTATCCACATGCAAGTTGCTGCTGCTGCTACCAAACGAGTTGCTAGTTCTTCAAGAATGAAGGGGAAAAACAAATTGCTATAAATGTTCATATTAGATGCCTTAGATAGTTCTTTTATTTTGATGTAGTTTATGGATTGAAGTTGACAGTAAAAATGGTACTTTTTTGAAGCAGACATCTTATTTTGGTGGTGGTCACCTTTTTGTTTATGGTCAAGAAAATTAGTGGGACATTGTTGACTACTATGTTTTTGGTACTTTATTAATAGAAACCATCATTTGCCTAAATTTGTCCTGCTCGAGTTATTGATACATTTCTTTGTCTTCAAACTGCTCTTATTAACAAATTATTTGCAGTCTAAATAAGCAAAAGGACAATTAAATTATCAAACAAAGGCTACATAAATAAAAGAGATACATAGAAGGTCAACATTCCACATAAACAAGACAGATACATAATATACATTTACCAATCAAGACCTAAATCCTACATTCTCACTATATAAGTCAATACATGCCATTGGTTGCAAGAACCAGCCAATGCTAGTTCTACTTCTGCTAATCCAGTCAACATAATACAAAAACCAAAATGAACTAGATTTAGAAGCTTCCATTCAGTAACTCACTCCAAGTTTAGTACTAACTTTTCCTCCATTGCATGTCCACTCTTTTTTACAACGACAAACATAATCAGCAACATGGTCAATAGTATGATGATGCCAATCAATATTCTTTCCCTTCTACGGCTTTTTACATTGTCTCTTCCATTTGATTCGCCCTTCTTAGCAAACCTGGTATAATCATCATTCCTCGTGTGCAAATTGGTTCATCATGCCATTCAAAATATTTACACCTGTTAGTTCTTCACAAATATAATCCCATTTTGAAACATCAACAAAGCACAATCACAATTTAATTTGAGTTGAAATAGTAACAAAAATAAAAATTTCCTTACAGGCCATCTTGGACAACCATTGAATTGTTTCCCAAGATTATCATCCCGCCAATAAGTTGCCATTTTTTGTCACAATCCATAGCCACAGAGTCGGGTGTTGCCATTTGATGAAAATGATGATTCAAGACTTCTACATCTCATTTTAGGGAAATATGCATCAAAGAGCAAGATTTTTGCTTCACCAGATTGGGTAGGCATTAGTTTCTTCTCGATTTCTTGGTAGAATTTTATTTGGAAGAGAGGGTTTAGTCTGGGAAATTTGTAGAGGGTGTTGTAGAAGCAAAAGAGAAAGGGAAAGAAGACAACAGCTTTTTTTCCTGATTTTGTTTCATCTAGGTGAATTACTTAATGGTCTAGTGATTTCCATGTAACCAAGTTTTGTTAAAAATTGGTCAATTTCCATTTGAGGATCACATTGATACAAAATTGTTAATTCAAACACCAAATGTGTCATTCCCAAAAGTTGTGGGACGAAATGTGTCTCTGACCCAAAGTTTGGAGATATGAAAACCAGCATTTTTCCTAAATCAATCCATACCTATTTTATTTGCACATATACTTTAATTCTATTAATGTCTTCAATGTACGTATGTAACTGAAATCACTTTTCTATCATCAAAAGGTCAAAAGACTTGGGAATATAGTTGCAATAAGAAAAATTAGGGATGTGATTCAGGTACATTTAAATTTTAAGAAAAACGAACAACAATTAGCTTATATTTTAGGAAAATATGACATTTAATATTAGTGAATTATAAATTAATGATATGAATGGAACCAAAGAGTTACATAATAATTTAAAAAATTATTATCTTATTATTTATTGAAAGTATAATTTAGCTCGTTAGGCCAAGTCCAGACTGGAAAAAATTATCATTTAATAGGCATTATTAAATTATCAAGTACTAATTTATGGAGATTTTACTGTATTTAACTACACACTTCCCTCGTCAAAATAATTTCGTAGGTTAACAAAGATTTTAGAATAGTTTGGTGACCTCTAGCTTGCCTTATTTTAATTTAAATTTATGACTTTTTCTTTTTGAAAATTTATATAGAAAACAATTTCATCACAAAAACATAAAATTAATTTGGTGGTTTTTTCTCTGCACAACCCAATTTGGCCATTAGGAAAAAAAAATAATAAAGTGAGTCTTTTTTGTTTAAAAGTTTTTACACAATCCAATTCTATCATGGAAAAGCTAAAAAGAAAAAGGGAAAATTAAGTGAGTTTTTTCGTTGACAAATTCGAAAATCCAAGAAATTGGATGTTAGATAAATAGAAGATAACATTAAACATAATGACTTTTCATGGTAAAAATTGGAATTTTTAAGAAGAAACTTAGTTAGATTTAATTTTTTTTCATAGTAAATTTTCTTGAGCAAAAAATATTAAACAAAAGGAAAAACTTAATTATTTTTGGTTTATTCATGGAAAAATCGGGAGTGAAATTTTAAATAAAAAAAATCCAAACTTTTAAAATGAAGGTAAAGTGCACTAGAACTCAACAAACTATTCTAAAGTTCCATTTAACCCACTAAAAAATATTTTGAGAATGCAGAAAAATATCAAAATTGTGCCTATTAAAGTGGTGTGCAATGCACATACCATGAATTTTGCTTCTATTAATTAGTGCGGTAGACGAAATGGACAATATGATCAGTTTTAGGAGTTTGCTGGGAATGTAAATTGGAACAAAAAATAGTTTAGTGGGCTAAATGAGACTTCGAAATATCAATGACCTCTAACATACTTTACACCCTTTTTTTCTTTTGCAAAGAAGTTTCACATTTTGCTCGATAGAGTTAAAGTGTAATGTGATAAGTTTGATAAAATTTTGCTTCACTTAGGCTATAGAAATTTTGAAAACAACCCCAATTGTCATTAAATTGATTCGGTTGTTCAAGAGAATTTCTATTGTTCAAGAAGCTACATATTTCGAAATTGCACAAAATTAGAAGGCAACAAGAGAGTCATCTTCTTGAGGGACGAAAACTTGTGATGAATCAATATAATTGGGTTCAAGTTGAGAATTAAGTTCACTTTCCTTTATGCTAAACTCTCTATTTATATTATGCAAAGTGCAAACCATAATGCATAAACACCTTTAGGATAATGGATAATGGATAAACCATAATGCAAAGTGTGAAAAATGATTTTTTTTACAACACTTTGCACTAGTATATGCAGACATCAAGAAGCATTATTTGTTGCATCGTGCTTGCAAGTCCGTTTGGTTTGAGGGATTTGGATTTCAATTCCTTAACCAAACCCAACAATGTTACTTGGATATATATAAATTTGGAATCACTTACGATGTATTTAGATTTGAAATCCCTGACCATTGAAATGGATAAATTTCACATGCTCAGAAAATGGGTGTCATTTCAAATCCATTTTTCACAGTTCACCATCTAGTCCTTGATCCATCCATGTCTCTGTTGAGTGAGTTTTGAGATGGCATTCAGCCAGTGATCTAACTGCCACCATTACCTTACTGTAGCTTGTGGTCAACCACTGTCTGTCATAGTCTACCCTTCATCCGCCACTTGCAGAGTTGCAATCAACAAAGTTGATCGAAATCGAGATCACAATAAACTAAGATGCTGGTCAGAATTAACCACTGAGTTAAGCTTAGTGGCCACCACCAAAGCCTTAAGGCTTGGTGGGGTGGGAGGTCAAGGTTCAAACCCTGCCTCCCACCATTTGCCACTAATGTGGCAGGTCACTTCAAGTGGATATCGGACGAGTGCACTATGCACTCGTTTGGGCCAGTAGGTGGTTCAGTCTCCTTCGATTTCTCTTTGAGTCTCTTCAGGTTCCTCTCTCTTCCATAGCATATAATAAATGTTGGGCCTATCATTTCCGGTAAAAAAAAAAATGCTGGTCAGAATTAGTTTCTTTTTTTTTCTTTGAGTTTTGCACTTAGTTTAGGGATCCATAAGCGTGTGTTAATTTTGTGGGTGTGTGAGTTAAGTTTTGTGCGATTAGCCATGGTCTAGACAGAGAGATAATAGTCTGGTATGGCTTCTTTAAATCATGAAGAAGTTGAAAGGGAGAAATTTGATGTTGACTCTCTATTTTTTGGATTTTTAATTTGTAAACCCCAATTGTATGTTAATTGCAAATACTTTGCAAGTGATAATCGTGATCTAAACAATGTATTTGAATTAAAGGTGAATTTCAAATCAATTCATTTTAAATTTATTCATTTAAAATCCATTCTTAAATCCAAATCCACTGATCTAACCAACCGTTATAGGATTTTCTAATATTAAGGGCCCGTTTGGTTCACAGACTGGATGAAATGGGATGACTCATCTTCGGATTATTAATCCTAGGTTGTGTCATCTTCAGATAAATAATCCAAATTATCTAGTGTTTGGTTGGTTCTTGATTAGATAGAATATGTTGGAAAATAATCATATCCTATGTTTGGTTGGAGATTGGATGAGGAATGATTACTATTTTAATGACCAAAGCATCCCTTAATTTGTAGATTCTTTTTAATAAAATAATTAATATTTTATAAAATATTAATACTATAATTTAATATTATTTAATACAATAATCTAATAAATAATTTAATATTTATAAATTTTATTAAAATATAGTAGTTTTAAACTTTATAATTATAAAGCAAATCAAGGGCAAGATTACGTGTGGGATCTTTGATGGCCTTTTGTCCAAGATGCGGCAGAGACTATTTCATTGGAGCTCGAAATTGCTGTCTATGGGTGGCAAGATCGTGCTCATACGGTACGTGTTGAGTTCGATACCCTTATACTGGCTTCAAGTCCTCCAACCTCCACGGGCGGTGCTGGGGGCAATGGCGCGGCTCTGTAACGCCTTCCTTTGGGATAGCTCGGATTCCCGGCGCAATCATTGGGCGGCTTGGGAGAAAGTGTGTTACCCGGTCGACGAAGGGGGGCTGGGGTTTCGGTCGCTCGAGACACTATCGATGGCGTTTGCCTGTAAGCTGTGGTGGAAACTGAGAAAGAACGAGTCGCTGTGGTCAAACATTATTCATTGCAAGTACGTGAAAGCAGTTCACCTAGAGCTGGTTACAATACCGCGGCCGTCGGCTATGTGGCGTCATCTATTGGAGGTACGAGATTTCGCGGAAGGAAACATTCGATGGTGCCTGGGCGATGGACTAGTTGACTTTTGGCAAGACAGGTGGTGCGTTGACGTCCCGCTTGCCCAGCTGGTCCCAGGGGCAAGCCACTCGCATCTCTTGGTGGGGAAGCTCTTCATGGACACTGGGTGGGACAGGCAGCGCCTGCGCCACATGATTCGAGGGTATATTATGGAAAAGATTCTAAGCTTACGTGTCTTCCCTGGCATGCGGGATCGGATGATTTGGGCGCCATCTCAGTCAGAGGAGTTCTCCATCACGTCAGCCTGGGAGCAGCTCCGCAAAAAAAGGAACATCTCCTCTGTTGACTCCCTGGTATGGAGCCCGATGATTCCCAGGAAAATCTCCTTCTTTGGGTGGCGGGTTCTGAGGTAGTAGGTGCCATTGGATAGAATCTTACAACAAAGGGGAAGGCCCTTGGTATCCCGGTGTTCCTGTTGTGGGAGTGCGACAGAGTCCGCTGAACACCTTTTAGTTACCGGACCAGTGGCAACAGAGGTGTGGGGTTATTTCGCAAGTCGGTTTGGTATTTTGACACAAGGAGGAGGGGTGCACGCGAGACTTGCCAGTTGGTTTTTTTCCCACGTTTGGGTGAGGAATAACCACATCAGGGTTCTCCTCCCTCTGTTGATACTCTGGTTTATATGGAAATTTCGGAATGCAGCTCGATTTGAGGGTTCAGTCATGGCCCCTAACCAGATTATCGTATAGGTGTCCTCATTTATTAGGCAAATGGGTAGAGGAGGACGGTTGAGGCGGGACAATTTCAAGGGGGACGATGACTGTGAGTGGGCGGCTTTGGGTAGGGGCAAGAGAAGACACGTTATGCCTCGAGCAATTGTGTGGTCAAAGCCATTAGGGCAAGCGGTCAAGTTGAACACAGATGCGAGCGTCGCCGAGGGCGGCGCATCAAGCGGAGGCATAGTGCGATCCGTAGATGGCAATTTGGTATTTGCCTTCTACAAAGGATTCGGGGAGGCCGATGTGATCACGGCAGAAACGAAGGCACTGTTAACAGGTTTGCAACTGTGCCATGAGTGGCATTTAACACAGGTGGTGGTGGAGGTAGACTCAAGCACTTTGGTGAGCTTGGTGTCGTCTTGCGGAACTGCTCGATGGCCTTTGGTCAACATCTTTCGTCATATACAGTGGCTGGTGGCGCAAATGGGATGTAAAGATCGAAGACAACCTAAGAGGGGGGGTGAATTAGGTGGTTTAAAAGTTAGCCAAAATATAAATCACCTTTTTTTTTGAACTAGCCCTCTTTTTCTAAAGTACCAGACCAGGGAACAATTTATGATAAAGCGGAAGTAATTTAGAGCAGAAGAGATAAACAGTTAATGTTGCAAAACAGTGAATAAGAAAATGGAATAGCAAACCAAATCTCAAACTCGACTAGAGTTTGAATATCCCTTTATATTGTAAGCTCCTTCAAGTTGATTCAACATACAACCAATCTCTTGTGTACACGGGAAGGATCACTTCCTTCTTTTCTCAAGAACACTTGATCAAGCAAGGAAGTTTTACAAACACTCGAATAACCCTCTCAAAGCTACACTATTGAAGAAATTGAATCACACTTGAAAAGCTAAATGAGGATCACACAACTAAGAGTACAAAACTTTTTTTTGGAGTATTCTTATGCTTGAATCACTCAAGATCTGATGTAGACTTAATGTGTATCCGTGCTTTTGGTGGTTGAATTTTATCCTATTTATAATAGACTAAAAACATCTTCAATTAATGCCACTAACGGACACAAGGCAGTTGAAGAGTCAACTAGCCGTTAGTGGTTTCGGACGTCCGGTAGGCTGGTTTTGTGCGTCCGAACGCAGGTAGTGAGTTTAAGAATTTTCTTGAAATCTTTAAGACGTTCGGCAGCATCAGAATATGCGTCCGACCATATGATGTAAAACTTGGAATCCTTCATTAATTCTTTCGGACGTCCGATGCTTCTAATGCTTGTTGTCCGAAGTGTTGTAACGATTGTCGGGCCTCCGGTGCTCAGGTATTGTGCGTCCGATCGAGATTAGAGATCTTAGAAGTGCTGACTTATCAGCTTCGAACGTCCGAGGATAGGTTCTTTGCGCGTCCGAAGATACTCAACGGTTATCGGACGGCCGATAGGATGTATTTGTGCGTCCGACAGATGTTTTAGCAGATGCTTGGCCTTTGAACCTGTTTTGCTCCAATTTCGGACAAAAAACAAACTTGAAAAACATTAGTTTTATCCACTTGTTTTGTAATTATCAAAAGGTACGAACAAAGATAAACAACCTCCCCCTTTTTGATGATGACAAAACAATGGATGAAGTGAGGGAATTTTGGTATAATTTTCCTTTTCTTAGAGAGGCCTTGAAGTATTTACAACTCCCCCTCAGAATGATATCCACATCTCTTCTGTGACTCCCTCTCAGAAAATTTTCCATACCCCACAGAAAAATTTACTTGACTCCCCCTCACATATAGATTTTACAACTCCCCCTCAGAATGATATCCACATCCCTTCAGTGACTCCCTCTCAGAAAATTTTTCATGCCGCACAGAAAAAATTTACTTGACTCCCCGTCACATATAGATCAGATTCTTAACTCCCCCTCACATATAGATCAGGTTCGTATCCTGATTCCATCTATGTTTCTCCCCCTTTTTGTCATCATAACCACAATATCCAAATCAGAACCAAAATCATTCAGAACTGAGATCAGAGTAGCAACAAATGACATTTAAGATAACAAATCAGAACTGCAATCAACAAGAACTGTCATAAACAGACAAGAGAGATAGCTAACAACGGATTTAAGACATCCATTTAAGACAAGAGAGACACAACCATAATATAGAAACATCTTCCAGCAACGGATAGCTAAATATTTTTACAGACCAGTAGAGGAGTAAACTCCTTAAAATTAACAAACACACCAGATGTCTTTTAAGAGCAAAATATGCAGAAAAGAATTATTGAGAACTACTCATGAAGTGCAGTGGCCTAGTAGTGCCTATATGGTGATCTTGGATGATCCAGGCCTTCTCCTAGTCAGACGAAATTGCTCAGGATCCACATGATCTTCCTCTTCAGTATCTTCAGCATCAACTTCAGTCGCCTCTTCAGAGATGGGAGTTTTTCCTTTATTCTTGGGCTGAGAACTGGAGGCATGAGCTTCTGGAGTAGCTTCAGTACCAGGAGTGTGCTTAGTAAGCTCAGTTTTGGGCTCTTTTTGATGAGCATGTTCATTATTCACAGGAGTGGGAGGCACAAGAAGATTTCTTTCTCAATGAAGGAAGCCTGCTGGTCAGGTGTCATGGTCGACATTAGACTATCTTCAATGAGCATAACATGTTGCTTGAGGTCTTCAAGCAACGTGATGACCTCAGAGTTGTATACAAAGGACTTGTTGGCTGATTTTCTAGGGTGAATGGTGAAAGGAGAGATATACATGGATTGATCCTGAAGGGTCCTAGGAGTGACTGGAGTTTCGTGAAGGCTCTTTCTTCTGAACTCTGACAGAGGTTCCTTGTGACACCAGTGACCCTAAAAAAACTTCAAATTTTTTCGTTCAAAATAGGCCTTTGAAAAAACAGTTGAGACACTATCTCTAGGAGGCTTTCCAGTGAAAGAAATTTCAAGGTGAGCAAAGATAGGAGTCAAGAATTTTTCATAGGAAAGTTTCCTACGACTGTCGGTACTAATTTTAAGCAGGAATTTGCACATTACAAAACCAAAATCGATTCTGATCTTTTCCACAAAATAGTAAAACATATACAATTTCATTTTGTTTGCATCGGTTTTGTGACCATCAGTGAGTACCAACAGATTAGAAATAATGGTGAAGATAATCTGGTTCTGAGGACTGAGATCCTCTAATCTCGCCTCAGCAGGAGTGTTGAAGTGAGTGCGAAAGTAAGTCATTAACTTGGAGATGTGAAAATGATGGTAAGTAGAGGGGAATTCTTCATATGAAAAAAAATTTGTAATTTTTTCTTTGAAACCATCTTCAATCTTAGTTTTCAAAACAGAGTTAATGACATCAGAAGTTAAAGTGATATCAACAGAATTGACTCTAGAGATAAGCTCGGTGTGTGAGTTTCCTTTCCTAAGATTTGCAAAAAACTGGTAAAGCATGTCAGGGTAGAAGGTGTGTGGGATAGTCAGGAGGTGAGTCCATTTTTGGAACTCAAAAAGCTTAAGCACAGGTTCTAAAATCAATCTTACGAAATTCATATGGGATGACAAACCTCTGAATGATGAATCCTTTTTGAGAGATTAACTCAAATTTATCTTTGGCCTCGTCACCAATGAACTTTGGCAGGGGTGTAGGTTCTTTGACAGGCTGAGCCTCAAGTTCCTTTAAAGTGCGTTTCCTTTTTGCACTTTGTTTGGCAGATGACCCAGAAGTCTAAGCGCCAGACCTTGTTCTAGGTGATTTTCTGGTAGAAGGTTCAGATGTTTGCTGTTCCTCAGCAATTTGTTCCTCAGTTTGATGTGCTTCCACTTATACAAGAGATGGATCGGTAGTTGGAGCATCCTGTATCTTCTTTGCAGGTTGCTTTTTCTTTCCACCATGAGTCCTTGTCTTCTTTTTGGATACCCTGGTGGAAGGTTCTACGATCTCAACATCTTCATCCCAGAGTCTAAATGTGCGTCCGGCACTTGCTGAACCCCCTCTAATTCTCACCATGATGTAATGCAGTTGATTTTTGAGATGTAGTGTAGTGCAGATGAGTGTCAAATTGACTACTAGTGCGTTAAAAGCTGCAGAGGAAGCTTGAGATGATTATAGGTAGTGGATTTGGAAAAGTTAGGGTTTCTAGTATAAATTGGGAATTATGAGATAGTTGGGAGTTATGGGGTGTTATGAGTGAAGTAAAACGGTCAATGGAGGTGTAATGAAGTTAGTTGGATCAATTTCTTGGAACTTGAATGCGGTAGAGACTAATTTGAATTTTGAATTTGAAGGAGAACCGAAGGGTTGCGTCCGAGTCTAAGGAGGTAACTGAACTGAATGAAGTGGATGGCTTCTTTATATGACGCAGTAAATTGAGTGTCGGACGGTCGAACGAAGTGAAGTGTCCGACACAATCGTCCGAACAAAAATTTCTTGGGAAAACTGATGAAGAACATCGTCGAACGTCTGTTCTAACACATCGGACGTCCGATGGAAGTTTTTTTAGAGAATTTTTTCACAGACGCCCAGTTTTGTTCTAAGATACACAAACTGGTCCAGTGGAAGGGATTTTGTGAAAATATCAGCAATTTGATTTTTCGAACACACATACTGAACGTAGATTTCTCTTTTTTGGACAAGATCACGAATGAAGTGATGCTTTATGTCTATGTGCTTTGTCCTAGAGTGTTGAATGGGATTTTTTGTTAAATTTATGGCACTAGTGTTATCACAATACATAGGCATACATTCATATATTAGTCCGAAATCATTCAATGTGTTTTTCATCCATAACAGTTGAGCACAACAAGCACCAACAACAATATATTCTGCTTCAGTTGTAGAAAGAGAAATAGCATTTTGTTTCTTGCTGAACCAAGATACTAAGCAGTTTCCAAGAAAGCTACATATTCCTGATGTACTTTTTCTATCAACTCTACAACCACCGAAATCAGCATCAGAGAATCCACTCAATGGGAGTTCATTACACTTAGGATACCAAAGACCAAAATTCAAGGTTCCTTTTAGATATCTAAGAATTCTTTTTACTGCATTCAAATGTGATTTCTTTGGACAGGACTGAAAACGAGCACACAAGCATACAGCAAACATGATATCTGGTCTACTAACAGTTAAGTAAAGTAGACTACCAATCATACCTCTATATTTTTTTTCATCAACTTTTGTACCTTTTTCATTTTTGTCGAGTTTGGTAGATGTGCACATAGGTGTTCCAACCTGCTTTGAGTCCTCCATTCCAAATCTTTTGAGCAGCTCTTTGGTGTATTTTGTTTAATTGATAAACATTTCTTCTCTAGTTTGAACTACTTGGAGTCCAAGGAAGAAATTTAATTCTCCCATCATGCTCATTTCAAACTCTTTTTGCATAATTTTGGAAAATTCTTTGCACAAATTCTCATTAGTAGGACCAAAAATAATATCATCCACATATATTTGAACAATTAAAAAATCACGTAACTTTGTTTAGTGAAAAGAGTGGTATCTACTATGCCTCTTTTGAACCCATTTTCAATTAAAAAATCACTCAAGCGTTCATACCATACTCTTGGAACTTGTTTTAATCCATATAAAACTTTTGAGAATTTAAAAACATGATTTGGATAATTCTCATTTTCAAAACCAGGGGACTGATCAACATAAATTTCTTGATCTATAAAACCATTTAGGAAAGCACTTTTAACATCCATTTGAAATAATTTAAAAATTTTGAAACATGCAAAAGCTAAAAATATTCTAATAGATTCTAGTCTAGCTACGGGTGCAAATGATTCATCAAAATCTATTTTTTCTTCTTGAGTGTAACCCTTAACTACTAATCTGACCTTGTTTCTAACTACCTCACCTTTGTCATTCATTTTATTTCTAAAAATCCATTTAGTGCCAATAATAAGATGATTTTGTGGTCTATCAACTAATATTCAAATCTTATTTCTTTCAAATTGATTTAACTCTTCTTCCATGGCCAAAATCCAGCTCTCATCATTCAATGCATCAACAATATTTTTGGACTTAAAATGTGAGACCAATGCAAAGTTATCAATTAATTGTCTAAAGGAAGAACGTGTTTTGACATTTTCAGATGGATCCCCAATGATAAGTTCCTTAGGATGATTTTGGACGAATTTCCAGCCTCTTGGAAGATCATTAGGAATCGCAGTGTCACTGTCATTGTCTTCTCTAGCAGGACTATCTTGATTTTCATCTTCCTTTGAATCATTTTTTGATGGAGCTGTGCCTTGATTGCTGAT
The DNA here is from genome assembly GCF_036785885.1 of Coffea arabica. NCBI lineage: Eukaryota > Viridiplantae > Streptophyta > Magnoliopsida > Gentianales > Rubiaceae > Coffea > Coffea arabica. The sequence goes on from NC_092329.1 coordinate 45,722,309, forward strand.
TGTTAGTTTCTTTAATTCTTCTCGAACACCTGCATCATCATCTTCACAACTCATGGAAGTGTCACCATTAGATTCACCAAAAGTGATATTTATAGTTTTTTCTATAACTAGAGTTCTACGATTATAAACTCTAAAGCTTTTCTTATTTTCACAATATTCCGAGAAGATCCCCTCATCAGATTTTTTATCAAACTTGCCAAGATGCTCCTTGATGTTCAGAATGAAGCATTTGCAACCAAAAACTTTAAAATAACCAACTACAGGTTTTTTTATCAAATAACAGCTCATATGAAGTCTTGTTCAAGATTGGTCTTAAGATAACTCTGTTTATGGTATAGCATGCAGTGTTTATAGTTTCAACCCAAAAGTATTTTGATAAATTACATTCACTAAGTATGGTTTTAGCAACTTCTTGAAGAGTTTTATTTTTCCTCTCAACCACTCCATTTGGTTGAGGTACTCTAACAATAGAAAACTCACGTGTAATGCCATTGTTGTCACAAAATTCTGAAAATTCACAAAAATTCTATGCCATTGTCACTTCTTATTTTTATGATTTTCAAACCAATCAGATTTTGAATCTTGGCAAACAGGGAAACAAAGTTTTTGAAAGTATCATCTTTATGTGCAAGAAACATCACCCAAGTATATCTAGAATAGTCATCAACAACAACAAAATAAAATCTCTTGCCACCAAGGCTTGTGGTTTGAGTTGGACCAAAAAGATCAAGATGTAGGAGTTCTAAGGGCTTTGAGATAGAAACACAATTTTTTGGTTTAAAAGATATCTTGACTTATTTTCCAAATTGGCAAGCATCACAGATGCGATCTTTACAAAAATTGAGTTTTGGAAGCCCTCTAACCAGACTCTTTTTGGAAACCTCTTTTAACAAATCCATATTGAAGTGACAAAGCCTTCTGTGCTACAACCAGAGATCCTCATTTGCTATTTTGAGACAACTAAAGCTGGAAGTATCAACTTTTTCAAGAATTACCACATAAATGTCATTAACTCTTTTTTCTTTGAAAACAATGTTAAATTTTGAGTTAAGAACAAGGCATTCATATTTCTTAAATAACACGAGCAGGTTCCTATCACATAATTAACTAATATTCAGCAAATTGTAACTCAGATTGTCGACTAAAAGAACATTATGAACAAAAGTCTGACCATTCTTACCAACATCACCAATTCCAACAGTTTTAGCTTTATTATTGCCTTCAAAAGTAACCTTTCCACTGGTTTTTGGCTTGAGTTTGATGAACTGTGATGCATCACCAGTCATATGTCTTGAGCATCCACTATCTATGAACCATTTTGATTCTTTAACAATGTTCACCAAGTTCACCTACACAGTAGTTCACAATATAATATTTGGTACTCATTACTTTTTGGGTCCTTCATGGTTAGTATTATGTCTAACAATCCACATGCATCTCATTCCATTTCTCATATTTTTCTTAACATAACAGTTGTTATTCATGTGATCAAATTGACAATAAAAATTGCATACAGTCACTGGATCAGTCAAATGAACAGATTTAATGAATCTGACTTGCTTTCTCCTGTAGACAGTAAACTCATTTTTACTATAATTCAATCTTGTCTGATGAGTGTTAAGGTGAGGTTCAGTGTCATTCTTTTGAAGGCGGTTCTGTTTCATATGTTGTAACAATTGACATAAATCATCCATCCTCCTTTTTAGGCTGCATTGTTCACTTCTGAGCATGTCACAGAGATTTATCTTTTTGTTAACTTCAACAAGCACATCAGTTTCAATCCTTTTCAGGTTCTCATTTTCATGCTTAAGACACTTGTTTTATTGAAAAAGATTTGTATTATCTTGTATTAGAAAGCTAATTTTCTGTTTTAATTCCTTGTTTCTAACATAGGATTCTTTTAAGCTGTTATGCATTTTTTTTAGGAAAGAATTAATATCAACATCATACTCACTATCACTATCAGTTTGAGAGTTGCATTGGGTTACCTCTTCATCTCCAATGGCCATGAAAGTCATTTGGGTGGATTCCTCTTCTTCCTCTACTTCTCTTTCTGAATTACAGTCATTCCAGGTGATTTGGAAATTATTGAATTTTGATTTTCGTTCACTCTTGTTCTCCTTCTTTTTCTTCATTGGATATTCATTTGCATAATGATCAGGTTGGCCGCATTCAAAGCACTTATTAGTTTACTTTTTATTGAATTACAGCTTTCCTTTATTTCTGAAGTTGTTAGACTGATTTGGAAAGAAATTGTTATGTCCTCCTTTTCTGAATCTTCTCTTATTGAGTATTCTTTTGAAGTCTCGTGTGATGAGTGCAATGTCACTATCATCACTTTCCATGTCATCTTCATCCAGAGAGATTGTATCATCTTTTTCTTGTGAAGTCTTCAGAGCAATGCTTTTTCTAGCTCTTGTGTCTTGTTCTTCCTGCACCTTAGACTTGAGTTTTAGCTTATAAGAGGTTAATGAATTTATAAGAGATTCAATAGATAAAGTGTTTAGATCTTTGGCTTCCTCAATGGCAGTCACTTTACTCTCCCAATCCTTTGATAGAGCATTTAGAATTTTTCTATTTTTCTCACATAGAGAGTAATCTTTCTCAAAAACTTCTAGATCCTTAATAAGATCATTGAATCTGCAATACATCTTGTCGATATTTTCATGAGGTTCCATCTTAAAAGATTCATATTTCGTGGCCAGAATGGACTTCTTCTGTTCTCTCACATTTTCACTTCCTTCGTGTATTTCTCGAAATTTATCCCATATTTCTTTTACAGATTTGCAGCGTTTGATTCTAACAGATTCGTTTGAGTCTAAAGCACTGTACAGTACATTCATCGCCTTGGCATTCAGAGTGAGATGAGTTCTGTTTTCAGCAGTTAGTTCCCTTCTTATTTTTGGTCTCGGCCTGTTCGTATTTGCATCAATAGTAGAGGCATCAAACGGACCTTCATTGATAATACATCATAGCTCAATATCAATAGATTGTAAGAAAATAATCACCCTTTTCTTTCAACTCACATAGTTCGAACTATTGAACATAGGAGGTCTAGTTACTGATTGTCCCTCAAAAAACATGGCATTGTTGGTTGTCATATCTACTCCTAAGCCGATTGAGTTTAATCTCAAGGAGACCAAGCTCTGATACCAATTGTAAGGATCGAAAACAACCTAAGAGGGGGTGAATTAGGTGGTTTAAAAGTTAGTCAAAATATAAATCACCTTTTTTCTGAACTAGCCCTCTTTTTCTAAAGTAGCAGACCAGGGAACAATTTATGATAAAGTGGAAGTAATTTAGAGTAGAAGAGATATATAGTTAATGTTACAAAACAGTGAATAAGAAAATGGAATAGCAAACCAAATCTCAAACTCGATTAGAGTTTGAATATCTCTTTATATTATAAGCTCCTTCAAGTTGATTCAATATACAACCAATCTCTTGTGCACACGGGAAGGATCACTTCCTTCTTTCCTCAAGAACACTTGATCAAGCAAGGAAGTTTTACAAACACTCGAATAACCCTCTCAAAGCTACACTATTGAAGAAATTGAATCACACTTGAAAAGTTAAATGAGGATCACACAACTAAGAGTACAAAACTTCTTTTTGGAGTATTCTTATGCTTGAATCACTCAAGATCTGATGTAGACTTAATGTGTATCCGTGCTTTTGGTGGTTGACTTTTATCCTATTTATAATAGACCAAAAACATCTTCAATTAATGCCATTAGCAGACACAAGGCAGCTGAAGAGTCAACTAGCCGTTAGTAGTGTCGGACGTCCGGTAGGCTGGTTTTGTGCGTCCGAACGCAGGTAGTGAGTTTAAGAAATTTTCTTGAAATCTTTAAGACGTTCGACAGCATCAGAATATGCGTCCGACCATATGATGTAAAACTTGAAATCCTTCATTAATTCTTTCGGACGTCCGGTGCTTCTAATGCTTGTTGTCCGAAGTGTTGTAACGATTGTCGGGCGTCCGGTGCTCAGGTATTGTGCGTCCGATCGAGATTAGAGATCTTAGAAGTGCTGACTTATCAGCTTCGGAAGTCCGAGGATAGATTCTTTGCGCGTCCGAAGATACTCAACGGTTATCGAACAGCCGATAGGATGTATTTGTGTGTCAGACAGATGTTTTAACAGATGCTTAGCCTTTGAACCTGTTTTGCTCCAATTTCTGACAAAATACAAACTTGGAAAACATTAATTTAGTCCACTTGTTTTGTAATCATCAAAAGATACGAACAAAGATAAACATGGGAGTTACGGTGGCCCATATATTTCAGGAAGCAAATACGGTGGCGGATGCCCTAGCATCGTCGGGGCCACGGCGGGATGTTATCTTCACGACGACGGCAGATCTCCCACGGAAGGCACGGTCTGCGCTACAGTTAGATAGGCTAGCAGTTCCTTCGGTCCGACTTTGTGGTACCCGAGGATACACTGCAAGAATTTTGGTCATCAGTGATAACTACTTTTCGTCACAAAAAATAAAAAAGTCGTCACTGATGACCATTATTGACAACATTTTAGTTGTCGCAAGGTCGTTATTGAATCTTCGTCGATAAAAGTATACAGTGACTACTTTAAAGTCGTCAGTAAATAGAAGCTTTTTTATGACAATCTATGTCGTCAGTAAAAAATGAAAGTATACAATAACGACTTTAGAGTCGTCAGTGAAGGAAATTTTTTATGACAACATATGTCATTAGTAAAAATTATAAATCTAGTGACGACACCTTCTCTTGTCAGTGATGCATGGAAGGACGGTAGTGAGGGCATAGGGGAATTAGTGACAACTTTGTTGTCAATAAACCCCTGATCAACTGTGGCAACAATCCCTTATCAATAGCCAGTTTTGATTGAGTGACAATAACAATTGTCAATAAAGACATCTTGCCTAGAAAAATACTACTCATTTACAACATCTTACACATGACTTTCCTACTATAATAATATCTAAAAAATGAAAACATCAGCAATGTTTAATAAATAACAAACGTCGACACCCGTTACAATAGAATATGCCAGAATAACATATTAAATATTCAAATGTCATAAATAAGTGCAACATCATAGTACAAATAGTTTCATAAGTTTGAGTAGAACAAATGCTACTCATATAAGTCAAGACTGCACTAAAAAACATATTTCAAATCCCAAAACATTTCCTGCACTTTCGAAACATTTTCTAAACTTAAGACAGCACATTAACCACAGTTTTTGAGCCGACATGTAAGCCGTACTGCTAATCTTCTTCGAAACCTCCAAAATGAGTAATATATCTGCAATAAAGTAGTAAAGTTATCAGGTGACAAAAGCAAAACAGTCTCTAATTGCTAAATAAACAACAAAAGTAACAAGCATTCACTAATCTGATACCACCGTAATGAATGCAGCAATTGCAGCAGAAATTGAGTGATAAGGGGGAGAGAAACTAGACTTGAGGAAGAAGAAAGAGAGATATTATTCAAAATGATTTTTTCATGTTACCCAATCCGACGACCAGTAGTGATAGCAAAGTTATGCATGAACTTACTTTATAAACTCAAGGTGATTTACTCACAGCAAGAGTAAAATGAGAAAAAGAAACATCATGGAGCATAAAAAACGGCAAGTGAGCAAAAAGGGAAAACAACAACAAATTTTCTTCATACATTTGGAGACCTGGAAACTAATCATGATGAAACAATCAAAACCCAAAGGATAAACCTCAATGCTAACAAATGCAAATGAACATAGAGCTTGTGAATTGCTATGCAACAAAGTTATAAGCCACGGACTTTACGAATTGCGAAATGTGAAGCATAAAAGAAAAAGAGTTCCAGCTAAACGGAACTCACTGTTTCATGTAACAAGAGCGAAGTTAAACATGAGAGACGGACTTAAGACATCACAAGCAGAATGCAAGGACGGAGAATCAAGAAAGACGGCCATATAGGCGTGTGAGTAACCAACAAGGAAAAGGAAACACCTATCAACAAACTGCCATCCAACAGACTTTTGTTACGTGCATTCTGGGCATGACTCACGCTCATTAAAAAGATTCTCAACATCTGACTAATTTATCAAAGAGAGACATGAAACAGAGGGAACCTATGAAATGGAAGAGATAAACAAGAGAAAACAGCCCATAAATACTAATGAATAGATTGCTGTCTATTTACATTCAGATTCTCAAACCAATCTGGCAACTTGGAGAAATCATATCATTCTAGTTCCAAATGCTACTCGGTGAACCAGCAAATAGGGCAAACATTTTTCAATCAGAACCTAGTTAGGCATTTCGTCGAACAGGTTGGGGCATTAGAAATTTCATCAGACTTTTGCTCCAATTGAAGTTAATCGGCCCCAAAATTGTTCAATAAGCAAGAGCTTTCAGCTCAATTTAACACATAAGGCACATATGATCTAAAATCCTGAACAATCAACATGACAATTGTACTTAGCAAACGCACGGCAAAAATGCTCTGAACATCGTGGAATGCAACAACGAAAAAATGGAAAACATTAACTTCAAGAATCATGGCTTTTCTTTTTCTTCCCGACTAGCAAACGCACGGATTCTGCCTAACTTTGGACTGGCCAGAGTCCCTATTGAATAAAAAAGCACAAAATCCCCTCTTTTGGTTCAAAACTTTCGTTCGGGCTTTTTATCAAACAAGTCATGGCATTAAAAATTTCAATGATTTTTTGTTCAAGTGATATTATATCTAGCCCCAAAATTAATCAGAACAAAATGGATTTCAATCCCAGCATTATATAAAACACATATATTCACGGGCTATGTAAAACACAGAAGGAAGACTGAACTGTAAACGAAGAAATTACCTCTCAGGGTCTCGCCAAAGCAAAATTCTCCAAGGCAAGCATCCAATGAGAACCGCTGGGGTAGACATCAATCAAGCCGTTGAATTGCCTCTCTCCTCTTCTACGTGCTTATCATTAGCCTTCAACTTCTTGACATCTTCGTTGTTCTCTCCCTCCTCGTCAGCTTCATCTCTGACGCGCTTTAAACTGCCGGCACCGCCAACCGCCACGTCATCAGCTTGGGTTTCGACTATTTTCATGTCTTGAGTGGACGATTCCTTCACCTCATCGTCGACTAGGGTTTCTAGGGTTTACTTTTGCTCTATTTCTGCCATAGTTTCCTCTCTGTTTTCCTTTCTTCTCTTAGTCTACCTCTCTCTGACTTCAACTCTCTCCTTTTGATTTTTTCTTTTTCCGCCGCTCTCCTTTTCCTTCCCTCTGTTTTTCCTCTTTTCGTAGCTATTCTTTCCTCAGCCGAAGCTCCCTCTCTTTTCCGTTGGCTTGCCCGATAGTTTTTCTCTTTGCTAATCCTTGTCCGCCGCCCTCCTTCATTTTCTGATTTCTTCCGCCGAGAATCGGCATACCTTTTTGGTAGAGAGTTGCTGCTAAATGTGGTCTTCTATTTGATCATTTCCGAGCCAAGATCAATTAGGAGATGGCGAGGAGACGTTTCGGCAGAGATAAGGAGCAGTGTGCTACGGTTGGTTCTAAGTGTTGGCTGTTGGCTTTAGGATACTGCTGGTGTTTTGTTCGGTGATACTGGTAGTGTTGGCTTTAGGATACTGGTAGTGTTGGCTATTTGGTTCTAAGTGTTCTAAGTGTTTCCACACCTCTCCTCAAAATATTGACTTTGAATGAAATTTCAATTCCTTATATTTCCCCCTTACTTGTTCAGTACCAAAATTTCAATCAACGTTTTTTAGTTTCCAACATTTTAGTTGAATTAATATTTTACTAATATAATATTACTTGCTACTTTTAAATATTTTTGTGAAAATATTCATAATGGATGAGAAAATTATGTTGAAATATTACAAGTGGTAAATGCACCTTGGTTCTGCTTCAAATAGTTAATTTTTTTATGACATCAAACAGTTGATCCGATATTAATATTACAAGTGAATTTTTAGCTTCAAATTTTATTTAAATTTACTAATGTATTTCTAATCACTACTTCTTAACATATTTATCAAAAAATTATAATGGATGAAAAATTTTTGCTAAATTCAAAGAACTGGTAAATATACTCTTTCTCAAGTTGTAATAGTTTATATAGTTGTTCTAACTAGAAACTTTCATTAATTTTTTTCAGTTAAAAACCTATTGAGTAACTATGACTAGTTTAATAAATCATCAAATTTTTAAAAAATTAAATTAATATTGAGGCTCACAATTAAATAAAGTCATAGTTAATAAATCATCAAATTTTAAAAAAAATTAAATTAATATTGAGGCTCACAATTAAATAAATGCATTAGAGATGTTCAAGTTAGTGATGATACTTATGTTGTCACTAACTACGCTATAGTTTTACTGACAAAAATTGGTCGTCAGTAAACATAAACAGTGACAACAATGAAATGTTGTCAAAGAAAGCGGTAGAATTACTGACAACATTTATCAAGTCGTCACTATCGCAAATCTCGCGCCTTCCAAGTCCCATGGCGCGAAATAGTTTTGTGACGACAATTAAAGGTTGTCATTGAAAACTCAGTTGCTTTGAGTCAATTGTGACAACCTTCAAAGTCGTGACTAAACAGCCTCATTTTGTGACGACTTTTTGTCGTCACAAAGAAATGTTGTCACTAATGATCTTTTTTCTTGTAATAGTAGTTCTACCAGGGTTAGTTAGACGTATATCACTGGCTTATTGTAATGTGTTTTTGTTGGCAATAAAAGTTTGGGTTTTTTTTTTTTAAAAAAGGGCTTTGATATATAAAAGTTCGCATTCATTCAAACTTAGTCCATTTGTGCCCTTAAAAATAGATTTTGTCCAAGCTTTTGAACCTAAATTTGAAATTTAATTAAATAATGGGCCAAGTTTTGGCTAAATTAAGGTTAAATCGATTAAAACCTAATTCATTTAAGAGCTTTCAATGAGTTGAACTCAGGCTAATATAAAAGATTTTTCTTTGGATCGAGTTTGAATTTATTGAAGTTCTCATTCACAAAATCCAATTAATAAGATTATATATTTATATAAATTTCGTTTAGAAAATAAAGTTAGTAAGGGTAATTTAGTTCAAGGGCAATATAATCCTTCTATTATAATGTTAGTATGGCAAATTAGTCAAAAATTTTAAATCAATTAATAGTGGTAAGTCAAAATTTTTAAAATAATGAATAGGAGCAAATTAGTCAAAAATTTTAATAGGAGCAAATTAGTCAAAAAACTTTAAAATTAAATGTAGGGGCAAATTAGTCTATTCATATTATATTATCATGTGAGAGTAGGATTATACAATTATAAGAATATAAATTTGTATTTTTTTGTAAGAATAAATTAGTCTAAAATTTTATCATCCTATCTGTTAGTCATTCCGGGATGACTAATCCCGTCTCCCCCATGGGATTATTTTATCCCATCAAAAGGGGATTAATTCGGTTAGGTAGGATGTGTCATCCATATATAAAATGCAACCAAACATGGGATGACACAGGATCCCATGAACTAAATAAACTGTGTCATCCCATGTTCGGTTGCATTTTATATGTGGACGACACATCCTACCTAATCAAATTAATCCCCTATTTATGGGATAAAATAATTCTACAGGGAGGTGGTATTAATCATTCTGGAATAACTAACAAATAGAATGCTAAAATTTTAGACTAATTTATCTTTACAAAAATTACAAATTTATACTCTAATACTCAAATAACCCTACTTCCATACGATAATATAATATGAATAGACTAATTTGTCTACTAATTAACTTTTAAGTTTTTTGACTAATTTGTCCCTACTACCAAAATAATAAAGTTGGACCAATTTGCCCTTATGAATTATTTAAATTCATACTGACTATTATATAATCCTATTTTCACATACTAATATGATAATAAACGGAATAATTAGCCCCTACTAATTATATTAAAAAAATTTTGACTAATTTTCCCCATGCAAAACTCAACAAATTATTTAATTGGATTTCAAATTTAAGAACAAGAACTTGGGTCAAAATCTATTTTTAAGGGCCCCAATGGGCTGAGTTTGACTGAATACAAATTTTTATATATCAAAACCCTTGATTCACTTTATAATTCTAAAGTTTCAAACTACTCTATTTTAATAAAATTTACAAATATTAAATTTTTATTAAATTATATTATTAAAAATATTAATATTTTATAAAATATTAAATTATTTTATTAAAAAGAATCTACAAACTAAGCGGTGCTTTGGTCATTAAAATAGTAATCCTACCTCACCCAATTTTCAACCAAACACAGAATATAATTATTTTTCAACATATCCTATCCAACCCAAAATCAACCGAATACTAGATAAGTTGGATTATGTATAGGATTAATAATCCAAGAATGAGTCATTCAATCTCATCCAGTCCATGAACCAAATGAACCCTAATAGAATGATTTTTGTAATAAATCATCCCTCAATCGGTCTTTAGTTTATTAGGGACGTCAATGGTTAGTTATAATTATTTTTAATCGTGTCTTTTAATCACTAGAAGTAGTTATCCTCTTATGAGAATTTAAGAATCATTCTATCACTCAAAACATGAATCATCAGTTGTGATTGACATTTTTTGAAAATATATAACAATCCCTCACTATTTACCAAACAATTGAAATTTGTTGTAGAAACTTAGTTGGAAAAAAATTGTATATATTTTCATATATTTACAAAACACAAGATCTATGTTTATAGGCTTATAGTGCAATTATCTAAAAATAATTCTAAATAAGGCTTATATATACATTCAACATAGATAATAATCCAAAAATTGTACAAATGAACGTCTAATGTAATCAACTTAATTGATTTTAACTGATGCTTTTTTTTGGCACCCCAAAGAGGAAGGTGATGCCTAATTGATATAATGAGATTATGTAAATTCATTTACATTAACAACCTCCACAAACTTAAGATGTTTCTAAAAAAAAAAATTAATTTAGCAATTGTGATCACAAAAATGACTAGAGGAGAGTGCTTTGGTAAATATATTATCAAGTTAAGGAACAAAGTGAAGAGAGATGTAAAATACCATGAAAAATATATTGATTCACAAAATGACAATCCATCTCAATGTATTTGGTGAGCCCATGAAAAACATCATTTTATGCAATTTTTGTCAGCACTACAATTATCAGAATGGAAAGTATTAGGAGAAGAATGAGTGACGTTTATGTCTTCAAATAATTGACGAAGCCAAACCAATTACTGAGATGTGTTAGCCATATCTCAATTGGTACATCAAGAAATGTAGTAGAGCGAAACATATGCCTAGAAATGTAATTCATGAAAAAGAGTAAGCTTGACAAAGACAAAAATACAAACAACTGCAACTAGTGGGCAAAATAAGGTGAACTCGTGAATTGACTAATAATATGACAATATAAGAAAAGAGAGGATGTGTGATAGTCAAATAGGCAACACTGCCAAAAGAACTGATGGTATTATATAGGAAATACCAACAATATATCCCGTAATTTTTTTTCCTTTCCTTAAAGTAATTCTTGAAATTAAGGGAAAAATTTGTTTAATTGAATTAAAAGTCCATCAAACTGTAAAGTCCGGGACTCAACTGATTTCTTTTGAAATTCATAGGAAGGGATCCGAACCTTATTAGTTACGGTATTTTGTGACTATTTGAAAATTTATTTATGAACAGGATAATTTGGAATAGGTAGGAAGGAAGTATTTCATATAAATAATTATGTGGAAAAAAAAGAGAGGCAGATAGTTCAATAACCAAATAGGTACCTATGTTGCAATCACAGCCGTGTGCACATATGTATGTATATATATAATAATAATATACCTACCTTGCTCCTAGTCCAAATATGGGTAGGCATCCAAGATATATGTATGGGTATAATAACTAAGGATATGGGTCAATACTAGGAATGAATCAGGACTAGTACCATAACATCAGTTCGGGTAAGGGAAAGGAAAGACAAAAAAAAAAAAGAGGGGGGAGGAAACCTAGTTCAAAGGGGATTGTGATTAGGGTTTGCCTATATAAGCACACCTAGGGTAATGAGGAGCCGTCTTTCTTGCATTTTCAGCGACCAACAGAGAGAAAAAAGGAGTGAGAGCAACGGCTGGAGCTCAAGAAAACTTGGGAACAAAGGAGGTGCACATACCAGGAGGTTACGCGAGTGTTGAAGAGGTAAAACACTTGTCTCATGAACCTAGTAAATAGTTACGTGATTTGAGTACTTTGTTGGAGGAAGAAAACGTGTGGACTATGAGTCTCATTCCAGTTATCATGACTTGTGATTTAATACGTAGTTGTAAGGAGTTAAATTGAAAGTGTTTGAGTGTTTAAACTTGAAAGGAATAGCCAACAGGTTTTGACAGATTGTAGTGGAAAACATATGGAATTTGTTCGTGGCCTTAGAAGCTGTGGTTTTTGATGAAATTTTGGTATGTTATGGGCCTATATGTGTAGGGTTTGTGTATAAAATTTCAGACAAAAATTCAAAGTTTAGAACGGTCTATCAATTTCTGAATCAGAACTGGTCATGTGTCAGCAGTTTTTGCATGAGGCTAGGTTGTTTGTCAATAAAATGTTTTCTTAAACATAATTTTTGCAAGAATCTTGAACCAGAATCCTCCTAACATGTAAAGATCAGATTATAAAAGTTTGGGTAATTTTTGAAAAATGTTTCTTGAGTTTTCTCCAAGTTGGAAGAAGAAAAGAAAAGAAAAAACTGGTATCCTAATCTATCAGGTTTCTAAGCAGATTTGGAAACTTGATTCTTATGGGATTAAGCAACGAATTTAAGGCAACTTTCACCCAAGATTTGACTATAGATTTGGGGTATTACTTGTAAAAGAACATTCTGGATGTTGGGAATATAAAATCTAGTTCTTAAAGATCATTTTTGCAAGGGTTCAGTGGGCGAGTTCGAATCTGTCAAAAGAATCAAATTGTTAAATCTAATGGGTTATAGCTTTGGAACTTGGAAAGAGCACTAAAACTTTAACTTTTGGGAAGATTAATATCAGGCAAAGGCTAGTTCAAACATCACAAGTAATAAGACAGAAATTTTAATTGTTTAACTTAAAGATTAGGAATTCTTCCAGGGATAGATTATGAACAGAAAATCTGTCGGGTGGAGTAACTAGAGATGATGAGCGAATTTTGCCAAGGCAAATGAGCGAATCTAAGGAAGTAGTCTTCACTGAAGTGGTAGGGTTTCAAGTCTAGTTTACGGAAGTACCTTTAGTTTCTAGTTACAATGCGTATACCTGAAGTTAGGACCAAGGCACTAGCAACTGGTTGAATTTGAAATTTTTGGTAAGACGAAGTAGAAGCTATAAGTATCGCGGAATGAGACCAATTCAGTCCACATGAATTAAGAGTGTTTATTTATGGATAGTTAGATGATACTTTTGTATATTATTAAGGTCACACATAATGGGTAGTTCAAGGGGTGGAAGAGTAAAAGAAGTTAGTTCGAATTTGAAGTGAGCACTTCACACTATCCTTGTAGTTGTGACAGCAAGTATTTTATGAATTGGAATGTTATTTTACTATATGAAAATTTGGATCATATATGCTATTTTGAATGGAACCTGTATCGTGATATGCTTACTATGAAATGTGTTATGAAATAAAATGATACTAATGTAATGGACCATTTAATTATGATCATGACTACACTCGACAGGACCAGGCCCAACTATTGTGATTATGAATTCGAATTCGAATTCGAACTATGACCTTTCCCAAGTGGGGGTTAAACACTAGGCTGTGTACACAGAGACCGATGAAGGCGTGATCCTCTAATTAAGTTAAAGCTTTTATTTGGTGATTGTTATGAATTTGAATTTGATGCATAACTGTGTTTGCAAATTTGAATACAAGCCTATGGTTCTTTTGTAATAGTTGGAGCTATGAATATGAAGTATGAATTGTGTTGTGTGAGTGCTAAATTATATGTGTATGTAACGTGTATGATCTGGTAGGGATAGTAGGTAGTACTTGCTAAGCTTGCAAAAGCTCACCCTGTGAGGACTCGAAAATTTTCTTATTTTTATAGAATATTACTGGAATATTTAAAAGATTATTCACTCATTTTCTTCGAATTATTTATTTCGACCATTTTAAATTCATTTATATGGAATGACGCCTCTTTATAATTTTAAAACATTTTGTTGGAAAATTCACTTTTCAGAAATTCGTTTAGTTCGAAATAACAACTACACGTTTTCGAGGCTATACTTGAATCAGGAGTGTATTAATATTGGAGAATTAAAGATGATCAATAATAGATTAAGAAAGGTTAATTGAGGAATTAGTACTAGACTCCTGTGAGGACTCGCGAAATTTATTATTTTAAATTCCTATTTTCGAGCTCATTTGTATATTTAATTGCCCATTTATTCCGAATAATATTTTCTAGCCTTATTAGACCTAAGTACATGGTTTTATAGTTTCGTTATATTTTTAAAGCGCCTCATTTCAAAAATTATTTTCTTAAAAGCTTGATTAGCGAAAAAATGAAAACGTGTCTAAACACTTTAGCCAATTGGGAGTACAATAAGCTCAAAAATTTGAGACATATACAATGGTCCTAAAATAGGCAATTTTAGGTTTAAGTACTCAAATGATAACTAGTGGTACGATTGTTATAAGAATTTCTCAAAGGTTTTAATTTTTATTGCGCCTAAATTAGAAATACGTGTTTTCACGTGCGCGCTTAATTGAGGGACTTTGGACCATTATTTTGGGACAATTAAGAATGAATAATATTTATATGAATGTAAGGGCCCTAGAGGTTTAGTGCACTAGTGCAACAAACGTAAGAGAAATCGGATACAAAACGCGCGCGTAGGGTACTAGTTAAAATTGATTTGACGTATCAAAGGATTTGACGTCAAGCGTCTTTTGTACGCAAAGGCTACAGAGCCGAAATTCATTTCCTTTTCTCTGCTACAATGGCCGGCTAGACTGCAGCAAAGGAACAACCAAAGTCACCATTTCTTTTCTTCTAAAACTCAACCAAATTCCTACCAAAACTTCCATAGATTCTCACCAAACTTCACATTCGTTTAGCTTTTCACTTGCATAACAACATAGGCTGAAAAAGGGAGGAGCTTTCACGGTTTCTTCAAGCTTCAAAGGACCGAAAATTCTGTTCA
The DNA here is from genome assembly GCF_036785885.1 of Coffea arabica. Lineage (NCBI taxonomy): Eukaryota > Viridiplantae > Streptophyta > Magnoliopsida > Gentianales > Rubiaceae > Coffea > Coffea arabica. The sequence goes on from NC_092329.1 coordinate 45,737,460, forward strand.
AACCAACCATCAAAGTAGGTAACAATCTAACACCTTCAACTTGTCTTATGGAAGTTGATTTACGCATTTGAGTTGGAATCTTTACTTTAGTAGCTTGGATTGTTGGAAATGTGGGCTCTATGAACTCCCACTTTGGATTGATGGCTGTGATGATGTTTGATGATGGTTTATTTGCTGAATTAGAGCTTAAGGAAGTAGATTAAAGGTGCATTCTTGACAGAAACGTTGTTTAACTCTTGAAACAAAAAGTTCCCATTTTACCCCTGCTCTGTTCGGTCACTTTACTGCAGATAATTGAGGATTTAAAGGCTTGATTATGTTTTTACATGTTGTAGAAGTTGTGAACAAAATTTTGTTGAAAAATATTGAGTTTTGGTTGCTCAAACGAATTTATTTCAAAAACTGGTAATCTGGAAAACGGTTTCGCCGTAATCCAGACCAGTGGTTGTATTTTGTCCATAACTCCGTACTCTGACGTCGAAATCAAGTGTCGTCAGCGGCATTTGAAATTAGACGTTCCCATGTTTCCAACGGTGTATAATGCACATTCTGGTTTCATGTGTGTGAGCCACACCATTCATCGGAAGTCGACTGTCCTGTTTCTCCGTTCTGCCGAAATGATTTGATGATGCTGCAACTTGAGGCTTGATTTTGAACCAGTTACATGCCGAAACTTGGAACGATTTCTTCTGTGAAGTGTAGCCCTATGAATTTATTTTCTAACACTATCAACCATTTCCAATTCCGAGTTAAATTGAGAGAGTTATGATCAAAATACGGCGACTGCTCGTTTTGAAAATCTTAGATTTGGACAGATTGCCTTAAGGATTTTTCCAAACTTTGGTTGATTGAATGACCCCTCCCGAGGGTATTTTTCCGTGAAATTTGATAGAGAGATAACCTTCATATGGAAGTATTATACTGCAAAATTTGGTGTCAATCCAAGTCCGTTTCGGCACTTAACTAAAGGTCCAAAGTTGGAACCAAATCTGGAAATTTTGTAACAGTCTTGAATTTTTCCCAACTTTGAGCTACCATATCTTGGTGCTCGAAACTCCGATTCTCGATCCGTTTGTTCTGACCTAAACCTTACTTGCACCTCTAATTGAGCTATAAATTTCAAGGGCTGGTTTGCAACGAGTGAATTCTGCCGAATTTTCAAAGTTAGCGAAAAACCAACCTCGGTTCAATCCTGGGTGATTTGGAACAGCAATTTTAGGCTCATTTTTGAGCACTTTCCACTTCGATTCATGGAAAAGTGTCTTCTACGAACTTGCAGTACTTTCTAAGAGGTTTTCAACGGTATAAAGTTTTCCAATTCTTGACTTATGCCGAGTGAGTTACGATTTTTCAAAGATTCATAACAAAACTGAAAATTTTCCAACTTTCAAGGAAATAGAGTTTTTCAAGAACTCTTTATTCTTTTGATATTATCTAAACGTTTTATCCCCGATTTCCTAGATAAAGACTTAAATATTGTTGAATGTTATCAAACCTCTCTCGAACCTCGATTTACGAGTAATTGAGATTCATTTTCACGGAATTTCCTAGAGTAATACTAGTGAACGAATTATTCCTCGATATTTGGGATATGGGTGATAATTCACTATTATTTGCTCAGGCACGCACGAGGACCTCCAAGAGGACCCTACTGTGGAAGTTTGAACTCTTCCTCCAATTTACTTGCTTGCATAACTTGGTGAGTGTCAAGTGTATGCCTACTTGAACTCTAAAGTCTTGATTCATGCTTGATTCACCTGATCTCATGCTTAGCTTAACTGATTTTGACAAAATGGAGTCGAGTGTGTACTTGATCGCACTCGTTCTCATTTGAAACGAATGACTCATGCTTAACATGATTTGCTTGGTTTACATGACTTGAAATGTCTGCTTAAACCTATCAAATGCTTGAATACATGAAATGGTATGCTATGATTGCATACGTCGATGGAGTGAATCTTCTCGACATTTACATGACAAATGGGGGACGCCCAAACTCATAGGCCGACCTTGGAACTCGAGCCGGCATGGGTTTGGTCGGGAACCTCGGTGAGCCATGAGATTCAAATGATAAGCTTGATCTATTGAGAGATCTCGCTTGGCATACTCGTATAGTGTTGACCTTGGTCGATCAATCCTTGATTTTGATGATTAACAAACCAAAATGTAGATTTGGGCTAATGTTTTTATGTGAGTAATTTGTTAGAACAGATTCTTGTGGCATAAAAGAAAAAGCAAAAACAGGGCACTCATGTCGGACGCTATCGGACGTCCGAAAGAATGAAGAACATCAAGAAGGAAACTCTGTCGGACGCTCGTGAGGAAGCATCGGACGTCCGGAAGGATCGGACGCACGCCTCGGACGCACATCGATCGCATCGGACGTCCGAGAAATTTCGCAAAGATTTGATGACTCTCTGCCTACGTTCGGACGCAGGGTTCGGACGTCCGACAGGTGGTTTGGACGCAGGGTTCGGACGTCCGACAGGAGGTCTCGGACGTCCGACAGGCCAACGGCTAGTTTTGACAGCATTTAATATTTGACCGTTGGAGAGCCTTTTGAAGCCATTTCTCACCTTCTATAAACACCCCAAAGCACAAGAAGACAAGGGACTTTTGCCAACACAAAATACAAGCTTACAAGTGAGATTTTTGAGTAGAAAGATTCTTTGTTGGTTGTATAAGGGGTTGGGAAAGTTGAGTTGTGAGGTTGCTCAAGTGAAAACCTTGGTGAAGGTGAACCTATCACTTGGAGTGGTAAAACCTTGGTGAAAGTTGCCTCATTTGTATAAAATAGTTCTTAATTGGGTGAGTGATCTTTCAAGTGTAGGTTGTTGAGGGTTAACTAGAATTGTTGTAAAACTCCTTGGCTCAACCAAAGAGTATTTGGGGTGAGGAAGGAGTGAACCTTCACTTGTACATCTTGGTTAGCATCGCCATCAATTGAAGAGGCTATTGGATTGATATTTGGTTTGCATTTCTTATCTTTTCTCTTTAATTAAGTTTTCTTTATTGTGCTTAAATTTGATATATCTTTGTGCATCATTGTGAAATTGTTTGTACTCATTGGGTTGCACCGGGCTCTTACAATTGGTATCAGAGCTTGTTCTCTTTTGATCAAGCTTAACCGCTTAGAGTAAAGATCATGGCAACCATAAAAGTTTCTTTTTTAGAAGGACAATCTATTGATAGACCACCTATGTTTAATGGTTCTCATTTTAGCATGTGGAAACAAAGAATGATGATTTTCTTACAATCCGTTTATATTGAATTATGGTATGTGGTAGAAGATGGTCCTTATGAAGTTAGAATAGTTGACTCTACCACTAATTTGAGTAGATTAAAAATTAGACAAGAATTGAATGAAAAAGATAAGAGATACCTTTCTTTGAATGGCAAGGCCATGTGTATATTGTACAATGCATTAGATGTAAATGAATCTAGTAGGATTAAAGGTTGTAAATCAGCTAAAGATATTTGGGATAAATTGTGTATATTTCATGAAGGTAACCAAGATATTAAAGAACAAAAGAAATCTTTGCTTGTTTCTCAATATGAATTTTTCAAAATGCATCCTCTTGAAAATGTTGATAAGATGTGTAGTAGATTTTGTGACATTATTGAAGATCTTAAATTGCTTGGAAAAGAATATTCTTTGGGTGAGAAAAATAGAAAGATTTTGAATGCCTTGCCAAAAGAATGGGAAAACAAAATAAATGCTATAGAAGAGGCAAATGATTTAAATTCTATGTCCATTGAATCTCTTGTGGATACCCTAACCTCTTATGAATTAAAGCTGAAATTCAAAGTGCAAGAGGAAGAAAATGCAAGAATGTATAAGAGAGGCATAGCTTTTAAAGCATCTCAAGTGGGGGATAACCCATCCTTCATGGGTAATGAATTCATGGAAGTGGACAATGATACAACTCCTCACATCAAAAGTTCCAAGAAGACCTTCAACAAGAGATGCTTAAGAGGAGATTGCAAAATTACATGGGATGAATGCAATTCAAAAAGAGAAAAAGAAGAGTTGGCCCAAATGGCACTAATGGCCGTTGGAGAAGATGAGGTAAGTTCTTATCACTCTTCTTGTGATGAAGATAATGAAGATGATGATGTGAAAATTCTTATGATTAAAATGCATAAAAGTTTGAGAAAATCTTATGCTAAAAATACAGATTTGAAAACAAAAATAAATGATTTGTTGGAAGAAAACTCCAAACTGTTTCAAGAAAACAAATGTTTGAGAATGGAAAATGATGATTTAAAAAATCAAAAAAGTGTTTTTGATTGCAAAAATAATTTGAAAAGGAAGTTAGAAGAGAAAACAAAGTTTTATGAAAAAATGTTGGAGGAACAAAATGTGTTAAAGAAAAGAATTAATGACTTGAACGAGTTTCTCCAAAATGAAAAACAAAAGTTTTCTCAAACAAAAGAAAGCAAATCTTTTCAAGGCACAAATAAGTTTGCTATGATAAGAAGTAAGAAAATTAGTTGCATTAAATCCACCTATGTGCAAAATACTTCTATCATGTGTAACTTTTGTTACAAATTTGGACATATGCAAAATGATTGCTATGTAAAGAAAAATATGAGAAAAGGCATGAAATTCATGTGGATTGCTAGATCATGTCGTATTAACTCCCAAGGACCCTATAAAGAAAGGGTACCAAATGAAATTTCTCATATTTAGGCACATCATGATGATTTGATCCAAGAAGTGCTATATGGTTGTAAGTACAATTGAAAATTTTGATATTCAATATGGTCTTGATTTGAAAAATAAAGGGGGAGTTTGTTTTTGATTGATGCCAAAAGGGAGAGTAGGATTTATTGAAATTTCTTTGTATGTTGGCACTTTCTAAGGGGGAGCTTTATTTGAACTTATTTGATAAAAGAAATCTTCATTTTGTTTGTCATCATCAAAAAGGGGGAGATTGTTGACCTTGGTCGATCAATCCTTGATTTTGATGATTAACAAACCAAAATGTAGATTTGGGCTAATGTTTTTATGTGAGTAATTTGTTAGAATAGATTCTTGTGGCATAAAAGAAGAAGCAAAAACAGGGCACTCATGTCGGACGCTATCGGACGTCCGAAAGAATGAAGAACATCAAGAAGGAAACTCTGTCGGACGCTCGTGAGGAAGCATCGGACGTCCGGAAGGATCGGACGCACGCCTCGGACGCACATCGATCGCATCGGACGTCCGAGAAATTTCGCAAAGATTTGATGACTCTCTGCCTACGTTCGGACGCAGGGTTCGGACGTCCGACAGGTGGTTTGGACGCAGGGTTCGGACGTCCGACAGGAGGTCTCGGACGTCCGACAGGCCAACGGCTAGTTTTGACAGCATTTAATATTTGACCGTTGGAGAGCCTTTTGAAGCCATTTCTCACCTTCTATAAACACCCCAAAGCACAAGAAGACAAGGGACTTTTGCCAACACAAAATACAAGCTTACAAGTGAGATTTTTGAGTAGAAAGATTCTTTGTTGGTTGTATAAGGGGTTGGGAAAGTTGGGTTGTGAGCTTGCTCAAGTGAAAACATTGGTGAAGGTGAACCTATCACTTGGAGTGGTAAAACCTTGGTGAAGGTTGCCTCATTTGTATAAAATAGTTCTTAATTGGGTGAGTGATCTTTCAAGTGTAGGTTGTTGAGGGTTAACTAGAATTGTTGTAAAACTCCTTGGCTCAACCAAAGAGTATTTTGGGTGAGGAAGGAGTGAACCTTCACTTGTACATCTTGGTTAGCATCGCCATCAATTGAAGAGGCTATTGGATTGATATTTGGTTTGCATTTCTTATCTTTTCTCTTTAATTAATTTTTCTTTATTGTGCTTAAATTTGATATATCTTTGTGCATCATTGTGAAATTGTTTGTACTCATTGGGTTGCACCGGGCTCTTACATATAGTATCGCCTTATAAATGTAGTGCGGGCCCGAAGTGGTGTATGGTGGACGGATGGGAAGTAAGTGGTGAACTACGGATATGAAAATATCAATCCGGTTGACGGAGAGTCATCACGGAAAGATATATAAATGGTATCGACAAATGTGGAACTTAGCTCCTGAGAGCTTCTATATCCTTGAATTGTTTCTAGTTACAGTTTATTGGTGTTATTAATTACTTGCAAGCTAATACCTGAATTGTTATTTGGGCTTGTTATCTGAACTATGTGTTTGAATGTGTGTTCTTGGCCTCACGAGCGTTTTGCTCACCCTGTAGATTTGTTTTCCTTAACAGGTTTGAACTCGGAGGTAAAATGGAGAAGCCCTCCTGATGTATTTTCGTTTTAGGGTTTGCTATTACTTTTGGTTATGCCTTTGATTTTGGGATTGTACTTTTGGTATGGAAATGTAACCTTTGGACGAAATGTATTTTGTATACCGACGTGTGGTTTGGAGAATGGATGACTATTATTAAGTTTGAACGTTTCCGCATTTTATTGTATCTAAGTTATTGGCTTGTATTGTGTGGTCTGGCTATAAGTTGAATGGAATTGCTTGAGTCCTGGCGAGAGCTAGGCAGGCGTCCCATGGATACCCTTTGGTTCGCCTTAGGGAGAAGTGGGGGCGTTACAGTTGGTATCAGAGTTTAGGCTTTAGATCTTGTAGTGTATCATAGGTTTAAAATTTAGGATGCCTGACTGTGGGATTAATTTGAATATTTTGTGAACTAAAGGGTCTATTGTATCCTACGGGTTAAAGAAATTGGTTACTTGAGAATTTCTTACTTGGGACTTGTAGAAATAAAAATTGAGGAATTAGCCGATGTTATATTGAAGGAAAATATGGGATGAGAGATTAGTAGTGAAAGATTGGACGAATTTGAATTATTATTACACTTGTAAGTGTGGAAAGAAGTGAGACAATTATTAGTGCTGGCTAAAGCGGATAAGAGACCGAGATTTGATGGTCAAACACTATGTATCGTGATTGTGAACCCAGATAAAAGAGTTTCAAAGGAATAAAATGCATTTTCCTGCTCATTTACCTCCTAGAGAATTTATGCTTTGAAATTCTAAAGGAAAAATGAGGATGTACTAGTTTTATTTTCAAACGATGATTGGAAATAATATATATATGCTTTAAGTAAGTGTAATTCTTCGATTTTGGTAAATATGTGAATTTTACTTGAATTGCAATTTAAAAATTTGTGAATAGCTGATGAGTTTGTTGAAATTTTGTATGTGATGGGCTGATACAAGGTTAAAATTTCCTAAACTAGACTTTCCCTCTTGATTGTATACTGGTGTATTCTCACACTTGAATTCATCTATGCTTTAAAAAAATAATAATAATAATATCTTGAATTTTCGAAAGAACGGCGAACTTATGTTTTTATAATGAAGATCTTGAACTTGATAAGATTTTTGTTACTTTAAATACTCTTCTTATCTTTTAAAATTCTTGGTTTTCAAGAAGGGTGAGCCTATCTTTAGGTGTACGGATTGAGGGAACTTTGAGATATAGAGTAACTGCATTCAAGAACACGCAGTTAGTGTGAATTGACTTGGTTTCCATTTGACACGTAAGTTAGCAAGTTGTACTTAATTCTTGGGTTTGAACTTGGAGCTTGAGGTTTTAACTATAAAATCCTAAGACTAGTTATTCTTGAAGATGATGGTGCTCTGGTTGGTGGCTTGCTTATTAAAGATTTTGAATTTTGAATGGATAACCTTTGGTTTCCGCTTGTGTTATGGTTTGATTGGATCTAATTTCGTAAAAGCATGTGATCTGATTGGAATTAGTGATATTCGGACCCATTGGTTTAATTAAGGACTTAGGAAGGGTGGTGCACGCCGTGAGACCTTTTGTATCCCGCTTGCATATACTTCTACATTTTGTGACCCTTAATTGCCTATATACAATATTTGACATATTGGGCTTGTTTTGTGACTTCTTAACTCATACTATAACATTCGATACATGTAAAGAATCATGTCTTGATTCTAAATATTTTTGCAACTTGTACATGCATTAAGTTCTTTTATGATTAATTATTCCTTTCTTGCGCTCATAGACTCCTATTAAGTATGGTAGCAGGAATAGGAAAAGGGGTCGTGGCCGAGGATTTAGACAACCTTGTACTCGTGAGAAAAATTGATGGATAATCTTATATAATTTAATGAGATCCTAGTACTGAATATGAATCGAGAATAAACCAGAAGATTAGATCTACCAGTGTATAATGGATTAATCTAGTTGGCAACTTAGTGAGACTTTCCTGTGTGAAATTTTAATAGCTGCTTTATGCGTATATTATGATTGGTCCTGTGGCCATATTTCAACTTTTGTGAAAGTTTGAACTCCAAAAGTATTTCGTGGGTTTGGTGAGATGACTTGAACTCATTACCAATTTGTTCTACTTGAACAAAAGCGCTTTCAATTTTACTTGACTAATACTATACCCAGATTCACTTATTTTACTTTTCACAAAATTTATATATATATGTATACATATTTTGAACTCGTTTGAGACTCGAAATTAGATAGAGTTCAAGTTCGAATCTTTCTTAGAAACATGAATGCCTATTTGTTATGAATCAGGTATTAGAAATGATCGGGTTTTATGTACCAGTAGAGTTAACTCTTGGTTGGAAAAAAGGGTGGTAAAGGTATTGGATCACAGGTTATGCGAATATGAACCTACATGTTTACCTATCTTTCTTAAAGGTATTTTCTAAAATATACGCCTTACTCGAACATAGATTTAACTCGAAATTTTGAGGAAAAGTGTTAGAACACCCTCCATGTATATGTTATGATTATTATGTATATGTTTTAAAAATCATGCACTAAGTTGCATGATTAATATTCTTAAATCTATTTGAGAGATTTTAAATATGTATTGATGATTGTGGTTAAACATTATTTGAAATCTCTTACTAAGAAAATTTAGTTTTGGGTCGTGAAGAAAAATTTGTATCTTTAACTCTAATTTTGAAAATTTTGAATCGCATTTTGCCACAGATACATTCAAAATACATCAAAAGTCTTGACCTTATCTTGTAAGTCGTGATTGGTTTGATTTAGACAAAATTTTGAGGAAAGGGATTTTGGTCCTGCTAGTGCGTAACAGTTTTTTTGTTAGGATTTGGAACTTGTTTCATATGGCGTGTAAATTATGGTTTCAATACACACGGGAGTAAGACCTTAGAATGAAAGTACATATCGTTATATCAAGAGGTATTACTTTAGTCGTGTGTGTGGATTTTCTTAATTATCATTCGAGGAGAGGGAAGAGTAAATATACCTGGATGACTTAGATGCGTGAGAATTCACAGGTTGTGGATAGTTGAGTTTCAAATTCTGGTTTGCTACTTATTTAGATGCTTGAGTTGTTGATAGGCTAACAGTCAGGATTAAGAAAATGAATGAATGAAAAGTTTGGAAGAGATGCATATAGAAATAGAAATTCTTCACAAGGAGTTGGAATTCCAAACTAAATTGGCTGAATTTTGGGAAGAAAAAAAAAAAGTCGAGAACTTAGGGTTGAAGATGGGATCCAATGTTTAATCGCCAACTTGAGATATTAAAAGTTGTGAGATTTGGGTGAGTGAAAGGAAATATTTGATGGCTTGAATGAGTCTAACAGTTAAGGACCGGATGTTATATTTGGAATGGACGCTTGAGGCTATATATACATAGATTATTGAGATTTGAACGATGAGACTATTAAGAACAAATACTCCATAGCCTCACATAAATGAGAATTATAATCAAGGGTCAAGAGCAGCGAATAAGGGATTTAAAGTAGAGTTACTACCAACCGGGAATTCTAGAAACTGATGTGCTTAAAACCACTTCCAATTCAAGATGGGGATGCTTGAATTTTCAGTTATGCCATTTGGGTTGACTAATGTATTAGCAGCAATTATTGCATTAATGCATCAAGGTTTTAAATCGTAATAGGATTAATCTGTGATGGCAGTTATTGATGATGTATTGATATACCCTAAAGTTTGAGAAGATCATGAAAAAAATACCTGATGGTAGTTTTACAAACCCCGAGAGAATGCTAACTTTTGTTAAGTCCAATAAATGTGAGTTCGATGGGAAGAAATAGCCTTTCTAAGTTATATAATATCTAAGGAAGAAATTTTTGTTAACTCAACTTAAGTGGAAGCTGTTTAAGAGGAAATGACTAGAAAATCCTACCGAAATTTGGAGTTCTTAGAGGTAGTCGAATATTACCTTGGTTTGATCAGGGACTTCTAAGGATACGAGACTTGGCAAGTTATTTGAGATTCTAAATGTGAGGAAGAATTTGAAGGTGAAAATCGTTTAACCAGTGCACTTGTATTGGCTTTACCGAGCGGATGAGGTGATTTTGTGATTTATACAGATGGTTCAAAGGATGGTTTAGAATGTATATTAATAATATATGATGAGGTGATTGTATATGCCTTTTGAAAGTTAAAATTTCCCAGAATAAAGTAATCAACTCATGATTTGGAATGAGTTGGAAAATGTAAGTCAATGATTGATCTGATAGGTTTAACCATGAAGGGAATGATATTGTTCTAAGTATGAATTTCGAGGACGAAATTCCTTTCAAGAAGGGGAGGATGTGAGGACCCGAAAATATTCTTATTTTTAAAGAATATTACTGGAATATTTAAAAGATTATTCACTCATTTTTTTCGAATTATTTATTTCGACCATTTTAAATTCATTTATATGGAATGACGCCTCTTTATAATTTTAAAATATTTTGTTGGAAAATTCACTTTTCAGAAATTCGTTTAGTTCGAAATAACAAGTACACGTTTTCGAGGCTATACTTGAATCATGAGTGTATTAATATTGGAGAATTAAAGATGATCAATAATAGATTAAGAAAGGTTAATTGAGGAATTAGTACTAGACTCCAGTGAGGACTCGCGAAATTTATTATTTTAAATTCCTATTTTCGAGCTCATTTGTATATTTAATTGCCCATTTATTCCGAATAATATTTTCTAGCCTTATTAGACCTAAGTACATGGTTTTATAGTTTCGTTATATTTTTAAAGCGCCTTATTTCAAAAATCATTTTCTTAAAAGCTTGATTAGCGAAAAAATGAAAACGTGTCTAAACACTTTAGCCAATTGGGAGTACAATAAGCTCAAAAATTTGAGACATATACAATGGTCCTAAAATAGGCAATTTTAGGTTTAAGTACTCAAGTGATAACTAGTGGTACGATTGTTATAAGAATTTCTCAAAGGTTTTAATTTTTATTGCGCCTAAATTAGAAATACGTGTTTTCACGTGCGCGCTTAATTGAGGAACTTTGGACCATTATTTTGGGACAATTAAGAATGAATAATATTTATATGAATGTAAGGGCCCTAGAGGTTTAGTGCACTAGTGCAACAAACGTAAGAGAAATCGGATACAAAACGCGCGCGTAGGGTACTAGTTAAAATTGATTTGACGTATCAAAGGATTTGACGTCAAGCGTCTTTTGTACGCAAAGGCTACAGAGCCGAAATTCATTTCCTTTTCTCTGCTACAATGGCCGGCTAGACTGCAGCAAAGGAACAACCAAAGTCACCATTTCTTTTCTTCTAAAACTCAACCAAATTCCTACCAAAACTTCCATAGATTCTCACCAAACTTCACATTCGTTTAGCTTTTCACTTGGACAACAACATAGGCTGAAAAAGGGAGGAGCTTTCACGGTTTCTTCAAGCTTCAAAGGACCGAAAATTCTGTTCAAACCAACCATCAAAATAGGTAACAATCTAACACCTTCAACTTGTCTTATGGAAGTTGATTTACGCATTTGAGTTGGAATCTTTACTTTAGTAGCTTGGATTGTTAGAAATGTGGGCTCTATGAACTCCCACTTTGGATTGATGGCTGTGATGATGTTTGATGATGGTTTATTTGCTGAATTAGTGCTTAAGGAAGTAGATTAAAGGTGCATTCTTGACAGAAACGTTGTTTAACTCTTGAAACAAAAAGTTCCCATTTTACCCCTGCTCTGTTCGGTCACTTTACTGCAGATAATTGAGGATTTAAAGGCTTGATTATGTTGTTTACATGTTGTAGAAGTTGTGTACAAAATTTTGTTGAAAAATATTGAGTTTTGGTTGCTCAAACGAATTTATTTCAAAAACTGGTAATCTGGAAAACGGTTTCGCCGTAATCCAGACCAGTGGTTGTATTTTGTCCATAACTCGGTATTCCGACGTCGAAATCAAGTGCCGTCAGCGGCATTTGAAACTAGACGTTCCCATGTTTCCAACGGTGTATAATGGACATTCTGGTTTCATGTGTGTGAGCCACACCATTCATCTGAAGTCGACTGTCCTGTTTCTCCGTTCTGCCGAAATGATTTGATGATGCTGCAACTTGAGGCTTGATTTTGAAGCAGTTACATGCCGAAACTTGGAACGATTTCTTCTGTGAAGTGTAGCCCTATGAATTTATTTTCTAACACTATCAACCATTCCCAATTCCGAGTTAAATTGAGAGAGTTATGATCAAAATACGGCGACTGCTCGTTTTGAAAATCTTAGATTTGGACAGATTGCCTTAAGGATTTTTTCAAACTTTGGTTGATTGAATGACCCCCCTCCCGAGGGTATTTTTCCGTGAAATTTGATAGAGAGATAACCTTCATATGGAAGTATTATACTGCAAAATTTGGTGTCAATCCAAGTCCGTTTCGGCACTTAACTAAAGGTCCAAAGTTGGAACCAAATCTGGAAATTTTGTAACAGTCTTGAATTTTTCCCAACTTTGAGCTATCATATCTTGGTACTCGAAACTCCGATTCTCGTTCCGTTTGTTCTGACCTAAACCTTACTTGCACCTCTAATTGAGCTATAAATTTCAAGGGCTGGTTTGCAACGAGTGAATTCTGCCGAATTTTCAAAGTTAGCGAAAAACCAACCCCGGCTCAATCCTGGGTGATTTGGAACAGCAACTTTAGGCTCATTTTTGAGCACTTTCCACTTCGATTCATGGAAAAGTGTCTTCTAGGAACTTACAGTACTTTCTAAGAGGTTTTCAACGGTATAAAGTTTTCCAATTCTTGACTTATGCCGAGTGAGTTACGATTTTTCAAAGATTCATAACAAAACTGAAATTTTTCCAACTTTCAAGGAAATAGAGATTTTCAAGAACTCTTTATTCTTTTGATATAATCTAAACGTTTTATCCCCGATTTCCTAGATAAAGACTTAAATATTGTTGAATGTTATCAAACCTCTCTCGAACCTCGATTTACGAGTAATTGAGGTTCATTTTCACGGAATTTCCTAGAGTAATACTAGTGAACGAATTATTCCTTGATATTTGAGATATGGGTGATAATTCACTATTATTTGCTCAGGCACGCACGAGGACCTCCAAGAGGACCCTACTGTGGAAGTTTGAACTCTTCCTCCAATTTACTTGCTTGCATAACTTGGTGAGTGTCAAGTGTATGCCTACTTGAACTCTAAAGTCTTGATTCATGCTTGATTCACCTGATTTCATGCTTAGCTTAACTGATTTTGACAAAATGGAGTCGAGTGTGTACTTGATCGCACTCGTTCTCATTTGAAACGAATGACTCATGCTTAACATGATTTGCTTGGTTTACATGACTTGAAATGTCTGCTTAAACCTATCAAATGCTTGAATACATGAAATGGTATGCTATGATTGCATACGTCGATGGAGTGAATCTCCTCGACATTTACATGACAAATGGGGGACGCCCAAACTCATAGGCCGACCTTGGAACTCGAGCCGACATGGGTTTGGTCGGGAACCTCGGTGAGCCATGAGATTCAAATGATAAACTTGATCTATTGAGAGATCTCGCTTGGCATACTCGTATAGTATCGCCTTATAAATGAAGTGCGGGCCCGAAGTGGTGTATGGTGGACGGATGGGAAGTAAGTGGTGAACTACGGATATGAAAATATCAATCCGGTTGACGGAGAGTCATCACGGAAAGATATATAAATGGTATCGGCAAATGTGGAACTTAGCTCCTGAGAGCTTCTATATCCTTGAATTGTTTCTGGTTACAGTTTATTGGTGTTATTAATTACTTGCAAGCTAATACCTGAATTGTTATTTGGGCTTGTTATCTGAACTATGTGTTTGCATGTGTGTTCTTGGCCTCACGAGCGTTTTGCTCACCCTGTAGATTTGTTTTCCTTAACAGGTTTGAACTCGGAGGTAAAATGGAGAAGCCCTCCTGATGTATTTTCGTTTTAGGGTTTGCTATTACTTTTGGTTATGCCTTTGATTTTGGGATTGTACTTTTGGTATGGAAATGTAACCTTTGGACGAAATGTATTTTGTATACCGACGTGTGGTTTGGAGAATGGATGACTATTATTAAGTTTGAACGTTTCCGCATTTTATTGTATCTAAGTTATTGGCTTGTATTGTGTGGTCTGGCTATAAGTTGAATGGAATTGCTTGAGTCCTGGCGAGAGCTAGGCAGGCGTCCCGCGGATACCCTTTGGTTCGCCTTAGGGAGAAGTGGGGGCGTTACACACCCCCCCTTCTCACCCCATTTTGCAGACAACGATGGAGAATATGAGTTAGTGTTCGTGGAAGAAGAGGAAGAATAGATGGTCAATGGTTGGATGTTGATATAGCGGTCAAGCTTATGAGTTTAGAAGCGGGGATTTATTTTTTTTATAATGTAGTCATGTCTGAGGGATTTTAATATTTGGCATTAGTCCACAAGTGGACAAGTTTGACCTTTGTTTTCATGATACGTTTACTCCTTATGCTAGTTGATGTAAAACATGGTTCTATTGGATTTTTTTTTTGAAAGCATATATCCCAGGTGTTGTTTGCAAGGTTGAGTAGTAAATTAAGATGCCTTGTAAGACTTCAGGGGGGGTTTACTCCTTGAGTTTTACGGCGTGTTGCATTCCAAATCAGGTAGTCGATTTGGGGCGTGACAAACAATGTTCCATTCGTTATAGTGAGGTGCGTATTAGTCTCAACTGGGGTATAATTGGACTCATCATTAGTTAAGCCAACCCAAGCAACGAGATCAAAGACATTTGGCTCGGAATGGATGACAACTATTTGATTGTGTGTATGCCCTAAATTTAATCAACTTCTAGAGTTTAGTATGCATTTGATCTATTTATTTTATAATAAATGACAACTTTATCATATTGATTACTTATATATATATTTGTATGATAAAACCCTTCCCAATCAATGAAATCATAAGAGTTATGATGGTAAGGTTCATTTGACTATAGATAAGATTTATTCTTATATATCTCTAGTCAAAATATTAATATGAAAGGGCATTATTATTATGATTAGACTACCATATATTATGGCACTTCTATATAAGCAGCGGTAGACCTCATTTACTGAGTATGTGAGACACCTAAACTAGTATATAGGTGCTTGATAGTATGATTAAATTTATTAAATTGATCCACATAGAAAAATCTTTTTTAAGTACCAAAGGATTAATCCCTAAGTGAAATTTATGCAAGTGATCTTTAGATTTAAGGTTATTGTAGTATCTTGAGTATGGATAGTTATATCTTATTTGCTATATGCTTGCTCTCATAATAGGGAATGCTCAATCATTCGCATATGAGTATATACTTGAAGTATGGGAAGATGGTAAATAACCACCATCTCTTATGGAAGATAAGTTATCTCATATTTGGCCACTTGTAGAAGTATAATTCGGAATACTTAGTGCTAAGTGGAAGAGTCTTAAAAAGTGTTTCTAAGTACTTTTTCATTGGATTTATATTTTGGTACAAGAAATAAGCATTAATCATATAATAAAATTGGCACAACTTATTCCAAAATTAATGTGAAATATGTGTGGTAAAAAGATATTAATTACATGGTAAATGCTCACTGAAAGGTTAAGTAATTTACTTGACTTTACTGATTACTTGGATGATTATGATGAATTGTCAGATCCCAATTTTGATCTATAAGAATGAGTTGATTGATTAGTGGAATCAATGATATTCTTATTTATTAAGAATTGTAACTCGTGCTCATTGCTAACATACATGAGAGTTTAATAAGTTACACACATTAAGAACTTCTTTAACTGGATTAAATGAATTTCAAGTAGAGATTTGATAGATAAGTTTTTATAACTTATAGTTTAATTTGTGAAGCAAATTGAACTTAGGAGACATATACTGCAAATAAGTTTAAATCTTCCAAATACAAGAGTTGTATTAGAATAAGAAAGCTAAATTATATTAGAAATTGGTTTTGGTCTCTATGATAATATGGACAGTTTATTTATCTATAAATACTCACTAAACTTTTGTTAACAAAACTAACCCATATACAAATTATCTTATAAGATTTTTTTCAAAAATCTTGAGAGAAAAATATCCAAATTTGTCCAAGAAATAAGGAAAAAAACGTGTCTCTCATTTCTCTCACCTGTGCGGGTTTTCCTAGTGAAAACTTAGGGTTTCTCTCATACGATTTGTATAAGTTGTCTTAGTCATAACTAACACTAATCTAGTTTAAGTTAATTTGATAGGAAGTTCTAGTTAAGGAGATTCATGTAAATTACGTCAGAGGTTGGACATTTGTGCGGCTACATAGATCACTCTGCTCTACATCAAATCTCTACCGGTGTTAGGAGATCTTCATGGGTTGACATAATTTATTTAAATTAACTTTATGTCACATGAATTCAATCAAAATACGATTTGCTGAAGGAGTGGAAATTTTTAAATTTTTCACTATGCATGTCTCTATGATTCCTTACACTATTACCATGAGATGATACCTCAAGACTAGCGAAATAGTTGAGAGATTCAAAATCGCTCATTTCAAATGTTGAATGAAATATTGCTTAAGTTGCTGAATACCACCCAAATTATCACCTGTGATAATTATATCATCAATCGATGGAAGTAAAACATAGTCTTGCATGTTGTTTGTTGAATGAAAAGAGCAAAATCATAAGAATTGGAAGCCAAGCCTTAATTAAGAAGTGCATAATTAGATTTTGCAAATTCAATATGAGCAGCTTGTTTAAGTATATGTAATGCACAACGAAGGCAACAGTTGGAATACTGCTTGAATTGGCATCTCTCCACCTTCACCACATCCATGCACTTGGCGCTCCTACTGCATTGTCCATATGGCATTTTGGAGTTCTCATGTTGGGCGTAAAAATTTATTTTCTAATGAAAAATTAGGAATATAATGTTACATCTCAAATTTGGGTCCATAAACTAAATTTGTAACGTGGCACGCCGTACTTGTGAGGCCTTACTCCCACAAATACAATGCATCATGATCATAATTTATAAAATTTACTAAAATTTAAATTTACAATTTCTCCATAATGATAAGGTCACTAGTCTTAACATTAATAAATATTTAAATCATCAGTACTATTCTAAATAATCCTACCTTGAAAATTTCAAACTCTTAAAATTTAATACACCCATCAGACTATTCATCTCTCTCTTA
Organism: Coffea arabica; assembly: GCF_036785885.1. Classification (NCBI taxonomy): domain Eukaryota; kingdom Viridiplantae; phylum Streptophyta; class Magnoliopsida; order Gentianales; family Rubiaceae; genus Coffea; species Coffea arabica. The sequence goes on from NC_092329.1 coordinate 45,754,907, forward strand.
TCTTCAAACATGCATGATATTACTTTCTTGATTTGTAAGAAAAATATTTAAAAAAATATGAGTTTAATGATATACGCTTTGACTCAGTAAGTAGTGCTTACACCCCTACTGAATCATATAACTATATACATACTAAATATTTATAAACTTGGTCACATAATATTGCATGCATATCCCAATTTGAAAACATTGGCATCATTTCGTAATCATTAAGAATTGAATTGCATAAAACACATAACATAACATGACATAAACATGATCATGGAAAATCTTGGTAAATCATGTAACATGTCTATAACATCATTTATTCTTATAACCATATAGCTCATAAACAAGTATATACTATACCCGCCTTCTAAATATCCAACCTTGAAATTAACTCCTTCTAGGAGGGCGACCAAGAAGTATTGCGAATACTACTTGACCACATAAAATAGCATGAGTGAAAGGCTAGACATACTGCTCCAATTGACTATACATAAACGTAACAAACTATAGCCCCTGCTATCTATTTTATAACTGTTTAAAGCTTAATATAACATAAATTCATTTTGTATATCATATGCACAATCATTTTATTTGATTAAACATGCCTCTCATCAAAATTTTTTTGGTAGGCATGAAATTTTGTCATTAATGCTAACAAAATGAGCTCCATGTGCGTTTCATGTGCCACAAAATAGGGGCAATTTTTTAGGTTTTCTTCCATCTAGAGTTTTAGATTTTCCAATTAACAAGAATTAAAATTTAGAATCTATAAGAGTTTTCTGTAATAGATTCTAATTTATAATTTTTGATAGAAAAACTAAATTATATACTCAAGTTCTTGTGAATTGTTTGCAAGAATCCTGAAATTAAATGAAAATAGTAGACAAAATTGGAATAAAAGATTGCTAACAGTATACTGTTTGTACAGTTCAATGGCTATTTAAATTTTTGTCTCATTTATTTGGACAAAATTATCCATGGTCTTTGGCATGTGCACTTGAGTAGTGCACGTGCAACTCATTCCATTAGAGTTAACACTGAGTTTGGATGGAATGGCTACTATTTTACACATTTGTGAGTTGAGTGGCCATTTTGAATCAAAAAGTAATTGAGTGGTTAAAAATATACAAGCACAATAGTTTAGTGGCCACTAAGGATTTTTGCCTTCTGGTTGAGAAGTTTAGTGAACATATTTACCATTAAATTTGGACATGTGAATTGCGCGTGTTTGATTTATTTTGTAGATTAAGAACAAAATTTGACAAAATAGCTACGAATGTACTGATTAGTTAGTTGAGTGATTAAATTTGAATAAAAAATAGTTTGATGGTCAAAAGTCGATGTAGGAAATAGTTTAACAACCTACAAGAATTTTTGTTCTCCTAATAATAGAACTTGGGTTTTCATAATCGTAATGGGTTTCATGATTTAAGGCTCAAATAATAGGCACGAAATAAAATATTATAACTTTGGTTCTTAAAGCCTAGAAAATAAGTTTTATTTCATTTGTTTAAAAACTTTATAGGCCCATTAAGTCTTTTTTAATTAATTGGTAACCAAGAAACTAGCATATTTAAATCTACTAGGTGAGCCCAATAGGATCCTTGCCCATTGTTAGTTTAGTCTAAAAGCAGTGAAATAACTACATTAAAGCCCAATTTATGAGCTAATTTCATAAGCTAACCAGACACAACTTGGCCCATTTCTTTTTTATCAAACAAACCATTTAGAAACCCATAAGGTTGACCCATTTCATTTTAATATTCTGACCCACTTAAGTTTGACCCATTTCCATCTCACAACCCGTCTTGTCAATCAAATGGTTCCTCTTTCACCAATCACAATTTCGCCAAATTTCAAAGCCTAACTTATCAAAATCCTAGCCGCCATCACAACCTTCACCATTATCCACATTGATTTCTATATCCAATTCACAACCTACAATTTTAAACAAATTTTATGGCCAGAAAGGGAAAAAAATAATATATTTTGAACATAATATATAATTATATTGGTGAGCACAATATATATATATATATATATATATTTGAGAACTTTTTGGCGTAAACCTCTTGGAGAGCTCCCAACATCCAATCCTTTTTTCTTTGATTTTGATTACATTATTTTACCAATAATTCAATTATGTCTTCGGTTTGGACGAGGCATAATTTCACTTACTTTCCAAATTTTACATGCTTCGAATTAAGCCTCATAATAGTAACCCCTCAAAAAATGCAATTACCGAATCATAGCAAATATGAGCTTGCGTCATGTTTGGATGTGACATAATGTCTCACAACCAATAATTTCATGTACTCGACTAATTTTTGCATAATTCCAAACAAGCCTTATGGCGTGGTTTAGGTTTTCAAGTTATAAATTTCTAATTATGAATTTAATTTTGTCCAATTATCTCAATTTTTCGCAAGTATACGAGTCAAACAACTATAGTGATGATTAGGGTCTATCCTATAGGAAATTGGTTAATTACCAAGGCTTTTCAACTAATTTTATTATCTAAACAAATGAAATATTAGCAAAGAACAACAATGACAAAATTAAAGAGATTAATTTAGATGGTAAAACCAGCCATACAAAGTATAATTAGTTAGGCAGTATAACCTGCCATATAACATAAATAATAAATATAAAACCACATTAGGTGGTAAACCAACCATGTAGGTGGTAAGTTAAAAGAAAAGAAACAAAAGTTGAGAGAGTTAGATGAGGTTTTCTTAATATTAAGATCCCAAGGATTAGAATCTCTTGTTGTTTCAAGATAGTGATTGACTTAGTTAAACTAAACCTTTAACTTGTGGCTTGTTTAGGAAGTAACCACCCTTAATTTCTTGAATATTGTTTTCACAAATAAACAAGAATCCTCACACCAAGCCTTTATCTATTTGCAAGATAAATTAACTTAACATGAGTTCATGAATCTCAATGAAATTACACACACGTTCCATCTAAATCCACCTCCTACCAACGTGAAGTTGTCATCTAGAGTTCATACATTTTGTACTATACATGCAAGGCACATTAATGGCTCAAACACATGCTTGAATGATATATACTTGGTGATCAAGCAACTACACATATTTGATGCAAACATATGAACAAAGAAGTTCACAAGGTGGCCCAAATCAACTCAAGCAATCATGCAATCTTGAACTACAAGTTCATCCTTTCCCTAGGGTGCAAGAGTTTAGCTAGACATAAAATTGAACATATTGAACATAAAACTCTTGAAATAAAACATGAATCAAACAAGGAAGTAAAGAGTTAAAGTTGACGTAATGTTATTCAAGTGAATGAAACAAGCTCTTCAAACTTCTTTTTTACAACCTTGATCTTCAAGTGTAACACAACAAGGTTGTTGTGTTTTTAAGAAAACCTCTCTTTCTTTACTCATACAATCTTCTATTCCAACTATTACCCTCTAATTCTTCAATCCTTCATCTTTAAAATCAATGAATCACAAAGGGTATTTATAGATGTTTATGAAGAGAAAAATGTGCTCATAATGTGGTCATAAAGTTGTCCTTGACTTTTTCAACACACACTTAGCTGTTTCCAATTGGATTTCTGTAGAAATAATGTTCAGACAGCAGTGTGAAAATAAGTGCAAGTTGCAGAACAACTTGCATAATTGGCTCAAGGATCTATGAGGCAAATTGGTGAGGCAATACCTCGTGGCTCACCTCGTGGTTCTATTTCTTTTCTCTTTTCAAAGCTTTGAATGTGACAGTTGATGATCCATGAGGTATTTCCTGCTGTTAGCTCGTGTACTTTTGGACTTGATTTATGACCTTGCATTCTTTTTTCCAGATAATTGAACCCCTTGTATGTTGATCTTTGAATCACCAATGCTAGAGTGATATTCAAGTGCACTCAACTGCTAAACTATCCTACAAATGCCATATCAATTGTACATTATACATGTAATCGAAATAGAATAAAGCTTATAGAAATTAATAACTTAAAGAGCTAGTTTCATTTTTAAAAATCCTAAGTTTTTAACAAAAGTATGCAAATAAATGTATTTTAAAGCATGCAAAATGAACACTTATCAAATTGCCCCACACTTAAATCATTGCTTGTTCTCAAGCAATAAGAAAAACCATACAACAATGATTTAACAATTACTGTTGGAAGAATCATGGAAGGATCTGTGCTTTCCTTTGAAAGAGGGCGGGTTGGGTTTTAGGTCTTTTGATGCTGTGTCTGAGACTTATTCCATGAAGTTATGGGTAAGACTGAGATAAGGCTCCTTGCCATGGGCTGGATTCATGCAGTGGAAATACTTCCAGCATGTCCATCCGATGCTGGCAGACAGTACTAGAGGGTCTTCTACTTGGCGAAAACTTTGTAGAATAAGAGGCATTGCAGAGCCGCACATCTTTTGGAAACTTGGGGAGGGAAAATTGGATTTTTGGAGGGATAAATGAGCATCATATGAACCTCTGTGGTCTCGTTGTCAAGTGGAGTCTCCCCCACAGTTCAATATTGCGGACTTTCTCGAGAATTCTAGTTGGAAGGTGAGTTCGTTAAGACAGTGGCTGCCTTCATAGGTAGTGTCGAATATCTTGGAGATACCGGTGCAGTCTAATGGGTGTGATGTGGTAATTTGGAATGCATCTTCGTCGGGGCAGTTCACAGTCAAATTGGCTTATGAGTTGATCCGAAGCAAAAGAAACTCCCTAATCGTGTTACGAGCTATTTGGCATCAACTTGTGCCTTTAAAGTTCTCCTTCCTTGCTTGGAGGATCTGTATTAATTTTTTACCAATGGATGCACACCGATAGAGGAAAGGGCTTACTTTAGTGTCATGCTATGATTGTTGCGCTTCGATCAAGTCAACTCGGCACCTTTACTTCAGGGGACAGATAGTAGAGGCTGTGTGGCATTTTTTTTCACTCCATGTTTGGCCTCCCTTATATGGTTCACTCATGTTTCCAGGCGGTTATGATGCAATGGATTTTGTCGTCTCCGAAAGGTTTGACAGAGCATATACATAGCATAATCCTGACAATTGTAGTGTGGTTCATTTGGAAAAGTCGGATTGCAGCTAGGGTTGAGGGTGTACAAATGAATGCTAACTCTATAATATTACAAGTTCAGTAGTTTTTGCAGCTTGTAGGTCGATCCTCCTCTGTTTAAAGTGTTCAACTTGAAGGGGATTTTACTCTGGACATAGCAATCTTTTTCATGATACAACCTGCAAGAAAAAAGTGTGTTATGGTCATTAAGTGAAAGGCGCCACAACAGGGATTTTTCAAAATTAATACAGATGCTAGTGTAGTAAATAGAAGAGTGGCGGGATACAGATGCTAGTATAGTAAATGGAAGAGTAGCGATTGGAGGTGTAATTCGGGATCACTGCGGGAACGTCATTACGGCCTTTTATAAGGAATTTGGTGAAATGAATGTCTTGGAAGCAGAGGCGCGGGTGCTAGACTATGGGTTGGAGGTTTGTTAGCAACAGAGATTATGGTATATGATCACGGAGGCTGAATCAAAAGGACTACATCTCTTAGTTATGTCAAAATGTTCGACCATGTGGCCGCTTTGTAATGTAATTTCTAGAATAAAGAGGAGGCTACTAGAACTATAGGGATCCTTGTCGTACATTTTTAGAGAGGCAAATGCGGTTGTAGATGCGTTGGCTGGATTCATCTCTCTGGGCAGTTAGCCTTTTATTCTACATCACAAATGCCTGCCCTAGCCAAATCATTAGTTCATTTAAACAACTCTAATTTATGTGTAGTTTGCCTACAAAATGTAAGGGAGTAGTACTCCTATTTCATTTTCTCCTCTAGTTGTTCCTCTTTAATAAAATATGGGGCTGGCAACCCCTTCCTGCATACAGGGTTTGCTGACAAAATAAATAAAATAAACAATGTGAAATTTTGAAAACGCAACTCCTCATCATAACTTTGTAAAATATCATTATCCATTTATTCAAATTGCCATAAATACTCATAATATCAAGTAAAAGATAAATAATTATACCCTAATCTCATATCAAATTTAATCTCTCAGTTTAATTAAATTGCATAAGTAAATGAATCATATAATTATTTCAAGCTTTTTCTCTTCCATATCACTTTTCTTATTTCAAGAGAGATTTATTCTTCTTATAATAGTTTTCTTAAATTGTAAAGATATTTTTTGACATAAAAATTGATATTTTTTAGATGAAAATCTCTGGTTACTCAACACCTCACTTATTTAAGTTATTTTATATACTCTTAACTTAAATACCTTTTATGCAAAGTTAATATTGGTAGATGCTAACCCCGGTTACTCAGTACTTAAATCATAAGAGTAACATAATTCTCTTGTTTTTTGAAGAGTAAAAGTTGATGAATTCCCTCAAAAGATTAAAATGTAAGAAGAGGTTAACTCTTTTTAACTATATCAGTCATTTACTTATAAAATCTAGTAAAGCAAAAAATCTTGTTTAATAACAATAATTATAGGTATAATTTTTCCTATTTTACCAGATATACTTTCTAAACATGCAAGAATCCTAATCGCATAATGATGATTTTCAAGTCAAATGTGAAATTGATTTCCTTAGTCACATAAATTATTTCAAAATATAGGAAAAAAATTAAACTTAAATAGTAAGGACTAATGAGCTTTTTGAAAAATTCTGGGCATACTTTTGCTATTGGGTACAAAATTTTTAAAAAATTTTGACAGAAGTTCCCCTTATAATCGAACGAAACTTGCTGCCAACAAACCCAAATTTTGACAAATTCAAACACAAATAACTTTGTCAATATTAAGGCCAAATTATAACCATCAAGAAACAGAAAATATCTCCTGCCACATTTAAAATACACGTTGTCCTCAACGTGTGGGAAAGATAAAATGGCAAAAGAAAGAAATACTCCCCAAATGTCAAAAGAATAAGTCTAGTGCAACCATAATTTCACGAATATCCTGTTTACTACTTAACAAATATTGCAGATAATTTAGAAGTAGCACAGCATAAGTTTCAACTATCATAAGTCTATAAAACAAAAGAAATACTACTAAAAAATTAAAAAGGGATAATAGAAAGCAAAGTTGAATCAATTTCTCCAAAAGTGGTGGCAACACCCTTGAAAACCTTTAATCCGCACTAGAAGGGCTGCAAGTGAATGGTTGGCGTTGAGAAATGTCCAAGTGATCCTTGGTGCGACGTATTTGAATGTCGTGGCATTCCAAACTAGCATTGATTTGATCAAAAACATTCCTCCACTCGAACTTGAAAACAATTAATCATGTTGAGAAGGCACTACCAATTTGATCAAAAAGGAGAAGGTGACAGTTGTGGTGCAAACGTTGAAGGACCAGTTTCATCTTCATTTCGTGGAGTGAGCAAAGAAGATTGTTGATCTCTAATTTGGCTAGATTCTTTAGGCCTTGACGGATGAGAAATATTAGCAACCCTTATACTCAATTCATGTAGAGTATATTCATTAAGCTCATAAATTGTCTTCACTTGCACATTTTCCACGTCTTATAGACAGATTTCCTCTTGTTCAAATAGCAATGACAAGAGATGCGGGAATCCAAACCTATACTTGGTAGTATGATGTCTCGCTACCGTTCTTATAAAGTTAATGATGATATTGTGGAACATGAGGTCCAAGAAGTAAAGATCATTGTTTCGGACTTCATTGAGGCTACTCTTTTTTGGAATCACATTTCTTGAAAACAAGTAAAGGATTAGCTGATGGCGCGATTGGAATGCACTAGCCTTGAGTGTAGATCTTTGAAAAATTCTAGTGTATTCCAAAATTTGCTCAAAGCATGCCATGGCAAAAGCAAGATCCCACTATTCATCCGGTGAGTGAAACTCCTTTTTCAAGTCAATGGTCAGTCCTTCATTGTTACACTCAAGATATGCCGCCAATGTATCTCGAGTGATTGTCAATTGCTTCCCTCAGACATAAGACTTGATGACCTCTCTACTGTGCCCACCTTTGTTCACTATATTGGCATAGAACTCCTTGACCAAAGTGGGATAGATATGACTTGGAAAAGATCAAATTGGAACCTAATCAAGAATGTTAAAAGTCTCAACAATTTTAAACTCTACATCAACTTCTGGGGCTACATGCATTTCATAAATGAACTCTCTCTACTTACATGCCTCAAATCATTCTTGGTTCTCCTTTGAAGTGAATCGAATTGGATCATAATCTAGAGAAACGTGCCGACTTGTTGAACATCTTGTTGATCGAGTCCTTAGCAGTGGAGATAGAGAAGGAACATTCTCTTCATACACTTCTTCAGATGATGATGAGGATGATCGAATAATTGCTCGTTGTCGTCTAACCATGGTACCTATCACAATTTATCAAGGCGGATATAAGGTACTAGTAAACTTTATTTCGCAATTAAAAGATAATTCACCTAAATGAATGCCTAATAAATGCATAAGCACGTAATAAATTAGACTTTAAAATACTTACAGGCATTTGTTTCACAATTAAAAGATAATTCACCCAAAATGAACTCATCTAGGTAATCATCAACCCAGCATACCAAATCACCAAATCAACATTTAACCATTGATTAAATAAAATTACAAAGCAATATTCTTTTTAAATGTATGTAATTTAACTTACCAAATTTACCAAATTCTTCAACCATTAACAACTTATCATCAAATTATATTTATGATCAAGAATTAACACCATTAAACTCACTAACTCCCTTAAAATAACTCAATTTCCTATTAAAATAGCCTAAACACAATGTCTCAAATTTTTCTTTAATAATTCACATTTTTTTTTCAACTGTCAACTTGTAAGTAAAACAATCAATTATTCATCATTAACAAGTCACATTGTAGTTAACTAACATCTCCAAATAAACTCATTAATATGCAAAAATTTTATTTTTAATTTAATGCACATATAGCAACTAAAAAAATCAATCAATAACCAATTATCACATTGCTATATTTAAATATTAAAGCATCCCTAAATAACTCTAATAATCATTTAGGAAGCAATAAACATCAACAAAGTTCAATAAAATTTGTCTATTAGAAGATGTCAGAAAACTTAAGAAATTGAAAAAATAATAACTTTTAAAATACAAAAATTTGATGAAAAAACTTATATCAATCAAGTAGAATGATGTTTGGTGATGCAAATAATGCCAAAACTTTCAAAAATATCACTAAAAATAACTCCCAATTGAGCAAATTAAAACTTAAGAAACCCTAGCTTCAATGAATTGAAACGAGATTTTTGATTTTTTTTTTGTTGATTTTAATCCATAGAAATGAGTCTAAACAAGGTTTACAGTGTTTATCTAGTAAAGTTTGACAAGAAAACAAGTGAAAATGGTGATTTGTGAAGTGGGTGGTGAGTGTGTGTGTGGATGCGGGAAGAGGTGAAGTAGAACTGAAAAGGAAAGCTGCAATTTTTCATTTTTAAAGAATTTTGGAGCAAATCCGCGAGCTGTTTGTGACGATCTTACCTCTCCCTAGGGTGTACCCTAGGGTTTAGCGGACCGCCTACCTAATTTTTGCCGAGACTCACTCACTTACTGAAAGAAAATAACTTACAACCATAGAATGGAAATAAAACAACAATTTCCAAGCTTAAAGTATATCTTAGTACTTAAATCCAGCTCCAAGGCCCATACATGCCCCAAATGTGTCAAATATTTCAAAATCCAAATACATCCAACCCTAGTCAGGCACTACTGTGAGCACAATCGCAAAAATTCAAAAACCAGACTTTGCTAGCTTGTACCAGTCCCCACGCTCTTGCTCGTATCCCTTGTAAGAAAAACAAATCTTATAGAATGAGTTAAAGTTCAGTGAGGTTCCAAAATTTCATGCAAACCCAAATAGCAAGTTGGCCATGATTTAAAATTACATGTATCAAAATAGTTAGCACATGAGTCAAGAAAATGAGTAATAAAGTTTTGTAAAATCAAGCACTGGTTATTTAACATATCAAGTGAAAGGATACCGCCGCTATTTCAAAATAGCTCCGCCATAGCTTGATTAAATAATAGTTGATTCTCCGTCAACTTTCAAGTAGAGTAACCCATCCAGTAGAGCTCCGCTTGACGCTAATCCGTTCACCATTCAACCCCCTTACCGAGTTCGAATGTTCAGATAAACACGTGTGGTAATATTCGAGTATATCGATTAGTCGAGGAAGTATCACTTCACTCGACAAAACAAGAGACCCGGGGTTCGTTATCTAATCGACCAGACCCTTTACTTGCTCAACTCGATTAACTAGTCTCAGGGTTTTTGAAATTCCAGAGTGCTCCTGCATAAACAAGTATATCAAATCATATGCCCTCAAGGCACAACAACAAGTCATGTTTAGGACAAGTGCGATAAAATATACCCTTGTCCATTCGAACAAGTCAAATATTATCCAAACACATTAATAAAACATGTAAAAACAAGTATCAAATACAAACATGCACTTGGAAGTACTCACTAAAGGCCTAGTGCTTTTCAAGGTCACGTTCAGGTGCAACTCCTTGAATGGAGTCCAAGTCTGCGATGAAATATTATTCAAGAGTTTAAAATCAACTAAGGATCAAAACTTAAGCGTTTCACTTAACGAAAATCAAGTAACTAAAACTCATTTAGGTAATAGTCATGTTACTTATCAAATTCTAGAAAATTTATGCTCGCTCTTTTGGTGTTGATAAAGAAGCGATTAAAACATTGGAATTCGCATTTGACTCTAAAAGACGAGGAAAACGTATTTCTATTGGTTGCTACTTTCACTTTTTAAAGGGTACAAGTTTCGGCCGAATTCAGCTCATATACTTCTACTAACGGTAACTTGACTACCATAGACAATCTAAGTTCCCTTCGACTTCAAATCATCGCTCAACTCAAGTTCACTCGCCTAACCCTTGAGTGAAAATTTGGGTGGCATGCCCTTTGTATTTCGATATTTTTCAGCCATTTATGGCTTCATTATTTTCCTCAACTCAACCCAGATTCAACACATAAGCAAACTTAACACAATAGCTCTTCAACTAGGTTTAATGTCATCCAAATACAAGTCAATTCTAGTAATGCAATCATCAAGACCAAAGGTGGAAACTAGTATTAAAGAAGAATGTCTAAATAACAGGTTTGTCATCTTTCGACGTTTTGATCACAACTGAAACTACGCTTATCGGATTGGGGTAAATTTTATGGAATTTTTAACCTAAGACATGGACCTACATTTTCTATGAAGACATCGACACCCAGTTCTCACATTTTCAGGGTAAAAAATTGACATCCCAAAGAAAACAGAAAGCTGTTGGTTAAACATGGCATTTGGGCAGTCAAGGGTATTTTAGTCATTTAATAAACTACAGTAATCTGACTGGGGTGAAATTTTGCAGGTTGATAGTAAACTCAATTCCCTATAACTTTTATGCTTTGAGTAAGAGCTGATTTGGCCTTTATCATAGACGAATATGCAGGTCAGATCGGTTCAAAGAAACAGGGCAGAATCTCTACCAACGCTGGAATTCAACTTTTACTCTAACAAAGTTACACTCAAGCCCAAAATCACTTCACAAGTTCCATTTCCAACCTTAATACATCATTTAGTAGTTAAACAATACTAATCAAAATTGAAAAGACGCAAATCCTAACTAAATATGCCACTACTCTATCAAAACTAAACAATCAACCATTATATACCAAGATTACAAGCTTCTATAGCATTTTTAGCTAGATTAAGTTAAAGACAAGAGGTGGATGAACTTATACCTTCCCAAATCCTTCTTACAAGTGAAAACAAACCACTCTCTTCCAAAAATTGCATCACACCAAGCTTTCCAAGCACCAAAAGGTAAGTTTAATTAGTTTAGTTTTTGTGATTTCAACTCAACAAGAAAGAATCAAGGTTGGAGTTGAAGTTGTTTTTCTCTCTTTTTCCCTCTCTTAGTTTCAACCAACATGAAGAAAAATAAAGGGGAAATGAAGCCAATTTAGTGATAAGAAGGAAGGAAATTGGTTTAGTTAAAGTTGGTTGGATTTTCGCCAAGTGTCGCTACAAGATTAAATTTCAAAATTTTCTTTTCTCTCTCTTCTTTTAGTCCAAATTTTTGGCTGTTTTAAGGAGATATTTAGGACTGATTTTGCTCAATTAATAACAAAAAGACTAAGGTAATAAAGTAATGTCCAAGTGGTGTACTCAATCGGTAGCAAATACTACACGTCGGTTCAAGCCGATTTTTCTTAACTCTCTCGTACTTGCGTTTTAACTTGTGATTCACTAACTTATTATTAGCACTTCTAATCACACACTTTCTCTTATTTAATACTTGTTTTTATCCACTAAATTTAGTACACATATCTCACTAAGTGATCACACAACCAAAATGCACCAAAAACACACCAAAAACCCTAGTATGCACAAAAAAACCCTAACTTATGTCATTCTTTTAGAAAAATCATAACTTGAGTTATAAATGTCAAACATTCATATAACTTAACCTGTTAAAAATTAGACTTAAAACACTACTAATCTTTAGAAGACAACTCAAAGAAATTCAACTCATAAGTTAGTCCAAATTGAGGCATAAACTACTACAACATTACCACGTTTACTTGTGCAGGGTAGAATTTTCAGTCAAATTTGCCAATTTTTTGGAATTTATAGAGATTGAATCAAACTCTGAATTTTCTACTGTAAAAAACCCTTTGAGTCTAGTTTCAAACACAACAAACGGAACTCAATTCCGACTTTTTTATACGAAATTATAGCCAATTTTTCAAAGCTGCCCAGAGTCTCCTGCGAAAATTTTTAGATTTTCTAACAACTTGAGATTATGAAAATTTTCTTAACAAAATTCACTCCCTTGGCTCATATTCAACCAAGAATATAAGGTAAGTAAGTTCAAATAAGAGCTATAAAGATAAGTAAACTTTCGGGGTCTCACACTCTCTCCCCCTTAAAAGAATTTCGTTCTCGAAATTCGAACCTTTGCTCGCACAAAACTTGATGTTCTAGTATTTTCCTCCAATTTCTAAGTGGTTTTCTCTTACTCATAGTACTACCACAAACTTACCTAGAGGAAAAAAGTAATGGCTAAGTTGATATGTTAAGAAAGTTTAATGAAGGCGTCAAATTGTGCAAAGTGATATAAATTTAGGAACTTGATGAAAAGGAAAATTCGTAACTATGAAACTTGGTTACTTCTCTTGCTAAACCGTGAAATAAAATACTATGCATTGGCAAATAATCTCCAAAGTATATCTTCTCTCATAACTACAATTAAATCTCTAGACAAGTACTACCCTCCACGCCTCTTTTGAAAAAACAAAAATAGACTATAGAGGTATAAGCAAAATAAAGTAACTATAAATTTGGTAAAAGCATTTTCAAATCATAAAGTGAAAACAGTAGAACACATTTAAAATAAATACTCTCTTCATATACATAACATAACAAGTCACATACCCTATGTGACATTAACCCTAAGTATTGCTCAAATCTCACCATTAGCCAAAATTTTAACTAGACGATGGAAAATATGAATCGCGCCTTTTACCACTGTAGACGGGTTAAACACTGGTTGGTGGTTTAAGATATATCCTCTGGCAGGCACTCTGGATTTATTTCCTCCTATATTTGGTTGTTGAGGGTTTAACTTGAGAGAACAGGTTGTAACCTGATGCTCAGCACTACCACACCGTAAACATTTTCAGGTCTTTCTCCAACAATTATCCTCAGTATGGTTGATTTTTCCACAATATCCACAAGATAAGTGATGGATTGAGATTTGATCTCCTTGTGAGACACCTCTCAGTTGTCCTCCTCTACCTAGGGCTTCTTTCGGAGTAACTTTCTTGGATGTCTCCGAAATTTCACAACACCAGCTCCTCAACCCATCTTAGAGGGTAACATACCTAGATCACCTTGTTCTTGCTCTTGGTCTCCACTAGACGCACATTTTTTTCCTTTCTCCTTCTCGCTATACTTCGTAACGAGTTCATCTTCACTAATCGCTTTGCGTTTCTCTTTAGTATCGTGGGAACTTCCTTCACCCCTTTCAACTTGATTACTAGAAAGGTATTGAGATATTACTTGGTTGGGTGAAGGCACCACTTCAAACTTATTCCGTACCCCTTCCAGAATTCCCTTATATTTCTTTTTCAATTCCATGTTCTTGTGTAGTAGATCAATTTTCTCAGCATATCCTTGTTTCCATCGTCCTTCCCAATAGTCAACCAATTTCTTTTGGAATTCTACCTCCATCCGAAGGGTGTCTTTTCCCTTATGCATACCTTCCAAATTTGTCATATCACCAATTCCCTTAAAATCAAATGATAGCCTACCATGAAAATCAAAAGATCGGAATGAATAATCAATCACAATTGGAAACTCCAGCCATATCACTCTTTCATTCTTTTGCTTACAGGGTATCCAAGAAATATAAATTTGAACTATACCCAACTGAGGTAGATAAGAAATCTAAACATAAGTACTTATTCTTATTCTTGGGTCTTTTCACGAGGATTAATATCATCGTTTATCCATAAAACAAAATATAGATTTATATTCCTTTAATAGAAGTTCCACGCCCTAACTCAACTTACTCTCTCTTATACACTTACTTATAAACTCACTCAAGAAGAAACGATAACTTCTAACCTCTCAATAGTGCCTTTTCCATCCTCTATCTAGGTGGTTGTCCTAATTCCACTAAAATTCGTATACAAGTGTGGAACGTACACTTTTGTTCCCAAAAATTCCATATATAATTCACAACTTAAATAGAAATCAAACTCAAGTTCCTAGAAGGGTAGAAAATAGAAAAGATAGTCAAGCAAGAATTAAAATGAGTTCAAAAGAAATTCATGTATAACCGTAATTAAATCGCAATAAAATCATAGAAACACGAAATAAGAGTACAGAGGTACGGGAGAAATAAAACAAACTATAGTACTAGCGCCTTAACGTTCGCAAAGATCACCAATCTAGCTATCATCTACAGAAATCCTAACCAGACCTACACGAGACTAATCCATGACAACACTCACTGATCCACTTTCCGTAATCAGTTCAATCTCAAGTCCATTACTAGAACCTTTCACACCTTGAATTTTACCATCCAACTTTATCTCAAGTTTAATCGAGATATCGACCCTTTTTCTAGTACTCTCCACTTTTAGTACTCAGATACAAGAATCCGAAATTAGGAGAATTCACATCTCAGGTCGTATGCTTCCAAGTGCAAATCTTCCAAGTTCAAGATTCCTACCTGACATACATATTTATCTACCTCAAATATCATGATAAAGGTTTTATGTCTATAACTTTCATAATTCACAACTTACGCTCATGCAGAGCACTTAGCTCTCCATACTTATTCATATAATTGGAACCATATCACCACTTGGCCCAAATTCACCTTGCGCAGAGACCACGCGAGACAGTTCTGATACCATCTGTGATGACCCTACCTCCCCCTAAGGTGTACCCTAGGGTTTAGCGGACCGCCTGCCCAACTCTCCCCGGAACTCACTTTCGGAAAAAAAAATAACTTACAACCATAGAAAGAAAATAAAACAACAATTTCCAAGTTTAAAATATACATTAGTACTTAAATCCAACTCCAAGACTCATACATGCCCCAAATGTGTCAAATATTTCAAAATTCAAATAGATCCAGCCCTAGTCAAGTACTAGCATGAACATAATCGTAAAAATTCAAAAACCAGACTTTGCTAGTCTGTACCAATCCCCACACCCTTGGTCGTATCCTCTGTAAGGAAAACAAATTTCATAGAATGAGTTAAAACTCAATGAGGTTTCAAAATTTCATGCAGACCCAAATAACAAGTTGACCAAGATTTAAAATCACATGTATCAAAATAGCGGGCACATGAAGTCAAGAAAATGAGTAATAAAGTTTTGTAAAATCAAGCACTGGTTATTTAACATATCAAGTGAAAGGATACCGCCGCTATTTCAAAATAGCTCCGCCATAGCTTGATTAAATAATAGTTGATTCTCTGTCAACTTTCAAGTAGAGTAACCCATCCAGTAGAGCTCCGCTTGACGCTAATCCGTTCACCATTCAACCCCCTTACCGAGTTCGAATGTTCAGATAAACACGTGTGGTAATACTCAAGTATACCGATAAGTCGAGAAGGTATCACTCCACTCGACAAAACAAGAGATCCAGGATTCGTTATCTAATCGACCAAACCCTTTGCCGGCTCAACTCGATTATTTTGCTTACAGGGTTTCTGGAATTCTAGAGTGCTCACGTATAAACAAGTATATCAAGTCATGTGCACTCAAGGCACAACAACAAGTCATGTTTAGGACAAGTGCGAAAAAGTACACTCTTGTCCGTTCAAACAAATCAATTATTATCCAAGCACATTAATGAAACATGTAAAAACAAGTATCAAATACAAACATACATTTGGAAGCACTCATCAAAGGTCTAGTGCTTTTCAAGATCATGCTCAGGTGCAACTCCCTGGATGGAGTCCAAGTCTGCGATGAAATATTATTCAAGAGTTTAAAATCAATTAGGGTTCAAAACTTAAGCGTTTCGCTTAACGAAAATCAAGTAACTAAAACTCATTTGGGTAATAGTCATGTTACTTATAAAACTCTAGAAAATTCATGCTCGCTCTTTTGGTGTTGCTAAAGAAGCAATTAAAACTTTAAAATTCGCATTTGAGTCTAAAAGACGAGGAAAACGTATTTCTATTGGTTGCTACTTTCACTTTTTAAATGGTATAAACTTCGGCCGAATTTAGCTCATATACTTCTACTAACGGTAACTTGACTGCCATAGACAATTTAAGTTCCTTTCGACTTCAAATCGTCGCTCAACTCAAGTTCACTCGTCTAACCCTTGAGCGAAAATTTGGGCGGCATGCCCTTGGTATTTCGTTATTTTTCAGCCATTTATAACTTTATTATTTTCTCAACTCAACCCAAATTCAACACATAAGCAAGCTTAACACAATAGTTCTTCAACTAGGCTCAATGTCATCCAAATACAAGTCAATTCTAGTAATGCAATCATCAAGACCAAAGCTGGAAACTAGTATTAAAGAAGAATGTCTAAGTAACAGGTTGGTTATCTTTTGACGTTTTGATCACAACTGAAGCTACACTTCTCGGATTGTGGCAAATTTTATGACGTTTTTAACCTAAGACATAGAACTACATTTTCTATGAAAACATCGACACCCAAATCTCACATTTTCAGGGTCAAAAATTGACATCTCAAAGAAAACAGAAAACTATCGGTTAAACAGGTCATTTGGGCAGTCAGGGGTATTTAGTCATTTAATAAGCTACAGTGATCCGATTGAAGTGAAATTTTACAGGTTGATAGTTAACTGAATTCCCTATAACTTTCATGATTTGAACAAGAGCTGATTTGGCCTTTATCATAGACAAATATACTGGTTAGATCGGTTCAAAGAAACAGGGCAGAATCTATACCAATGTTGGAAT
Organism: Coffea arabica; assembly: GCF_036785885.1. Classification (NCBI taxonomy): domain Eukaryota; kingdom Viridiplantae; phylum Streptophyta; class Magnoliopsida; order Gentianales; family Rubiaceae; genus Coffea; species Coffea arabica. Next base: position 45,772,378 of record NC_092329.1, read on the forward strand.
TCGATTTTTACTCTAACAAAGTTACACTCAATTCCAAAATCACTTCACAAGTCCTATTTCCAACCTTAATACATCATTTAGTAGTTAAACAACACTAATCAAAACTGAAAAGATGCAAACCCTAACTAAACATGCCACTACTCTATCAAAACTAAACAATCAACCATCATATGCCAAGATTACAAGTTTTTATAGCATTTTTAGCTAGATTAAGTTAAAGACAAGAGGTGGATGAACTTATACCTTTCCAAAGCCTTCTTGTAAGTGAAAACAAACCACTCTCTTCCAAAAATTGCACCACACCAAGTTTTCCAAGCACTAAAAGATAAGTTTAATCGGTTTAGTTTTTGTAATTTCAACTCAACAAGAAAGAATCAAGGTTAGAGTTGAAGTTATTTTTCTCTCTTTTTCCCCTCTGAGTTTCGGCCAACATGAAAAAGAATTAAGGAGAAATGAAGCCAATTTGGTGATAAGAAGGAAGGAAATTGGTTTAGTCAAAGTTGGTTGGATTTCCGTCAAGTGTCGCTACAAGATTAAATCTCAAATTTTCTTTTCTCTCTCTTCTTTTAGTCCAAATTTTTGGCTGTCTTAAGGAGATATTTAGGGCTGATTTTGCTCAATTAATAACAAGGAGACTAAGGTAATAAAGTAGTGTCCAAATAGTGTACTCAATCGGTAGCAAACGATGCACGTCGGTTCAAGCCGATTATCCTTAACTTGCTTGTACTTGTGTTTTAACTTGTGATTCACAAATTTATTATTAGCACTTCTAATCATACACTTTCACTTATTTAATACTTGTTTTTATCCATCAAATTTAGTACACACACCTTACCAAGTGATCACACTACCAAAATGCACAAAAAACATACCAAAACCCTAGTATGCACAAAAAAAACCCTAACTCATGCCATTTCTTTAAAAAAATCATAACTCGAGTTATAAATGTCAAACATTTATATAACTTGGCCTGTTAAAAATTAGACTTAAAGCACTACTAATCTTTAGAAGACACCTCAAAGAAATTCGGCTTATAAGTTAGTCCAAATTGATCTATAAACTATTACAACATTCCTATGTTTACTTGTGCAAGGCAGAATTTTCAGTCAACTTTTCCAACTTTTAAGAATTTAAAGAGATTGAATCAAACTCTGAATTTTTCACTGTAGGAAACAAACGAAACTCAATTCCAATTTTCCTACACGAAATTATAGCCAATTTCCCAAAACTACGCAGAGTCTCCTGCGAAAATTTTTAGATTTTCTAACAACTTGAGATTATGAAACTTTTCTTAACAAAATTCACTCCCTTGGCTCATATTCAACCAAGAATCTAAGACAAGTAAGTTCAAATAAGAGCTATAAAGATAAGTAAAGTTTCGGGGTCTCACACTCTCTCCCCATTAAAAGAATTTCGTTCTCGAAAGTCGAACCTTTGCTCAAACAAAACTTGATGTTCCAATATTTTCTTCCAATTCCTAAGTGGCTTTCCCTTATTCATAGTACTGCCACAAACTTACATAGAGGGAAAACTTAATGGCTAAGTTGATATGCTAAGGAAGCTCAATGAAGGCATCAAATTGTGCAAAGTGATATAAATTTAGGAACTTGATGAAAAGAAAATTCGTAACTGTGAAACTTGGTTACTACTCTTGCTAAATCATGAAATAAAACACTATGTATTGGCAAATAATCTCCAAAGTATATCTTCTCTCATGACTACAATTAAATCTCTAGACACATACTACCTTCCATGCCTCTTTTGAAAAAACAAAAATAGACTATAGAGGCATAAACAAAATAAAATAGTTATAAAGTTTGGTAAAAGCATTTCTAAATCATAAAGTAAAAATAATAAAACACATTTAAAATAAAATGCTCTCTTCATATACATAACATAACAAGTCACATACCCTATGGGACATTAACCCTAGGTATTGCTCAAGTCTCACCATTAGCCAAAATTTTAACTAGACAATGGAAAACATGAATCGTACATTCTACCATTGTAGACGAGTTAAGCACTGGTTGGTGGGTTAAGATATATTCTCTGACAGGCACTCTGGATTTATTTCCTCCCACATTTGGTTGTTTAGGGTTTAATTTGAGGGAACAGGTTGCAACCTGACGCTCAGCACTACTACACCGTAAACATTTTCGAGTCCTTCTCCAACAATTATCCTCAGTATGGTTGGTTTTTCCACAATATCTACAAGATAAGTGATGGATTGAGGTTTGATCTCTTTGTGAGACACCTCTCAGTTGTCCTCCTCCACCTGGGGCTCCCTTCAGAGTTACTACCTTGGATCTCTCAGAAATTTTCACACTACCAGCTCCTCGACCCATCTTAGAGGGTGGCATACCTACATTACCTTGTTCCTGCCCTTGGTCTCCACTAAATGCACATCTCTTTCCTTTCTCTTTCTCGCTATACTTCGTAGCGAATTCATTTTCACTAATCGCTTTGCGTTTCTCTTTAGTATCGTGGGAACTTCTTTCACCTCTTTCAACTTGATTACCAGAAAGTTTTTGAGATGCTACTTGGCTGGGCGAAGGCACCACTTCAAACTTATTCCGTACCCCTTTTAGAATCCCCTTGTATTTCTTTTCCAATTCCATGTTCTTGTGTAGCAGTTCAATTTTCTCCACATATTCTTGTTTCCATCGTCCTTCCCAATAGTCAACTAATTTCTTTTGGAATTCTACCTCCATCCGAAAGGTGTCTTTTTCCTTATGCATACCTTCCAAATTTGTCATACTACCAATTTTTTTAAAGTCAAATGACAGCCTGCCATGAAAATCAAAAGATCGGAATGAATAATCAATCACAATTGGAAACTCTAGCCATATCACTCTTTCATTCTTTTGTTTACAAGTTACCCAAGAAATATGAATTTTAACTATACCCTACCGAGGTAGATAAGAAATCTAAACATAAGTACTTATTCTTTTTCTTGGATCTTTTCACGAGAATTACTATCATCGCTTATCCATGAAACAAAATGTAGATTTATATTTCTTTAGTAGAAGTTCCACATCCTAACTCAACTCACTCTCTCTTATACACTTACTTATAAACTCACTCAAGAAGAAACTATAACTTCTAACCTCTCAATAATGCCTTTTCCATCCTCCATCTGGGTGGTTGTCCTAATTCCGCCAAAATTCGTATACAAGTGTGGAACTTACACTTTTGTCTCCAAAAATTTCATATATAATTCACAACTTAAATAGAAATCAAACTCAAGTTCCTATGCGGTATCGTAGAAGGGTAGAAAATAGAAAAGATAGTCAAGCAAGAGTTAAGCCGAGTTCAAAAGAAATTCATGTATAACCGTAATCAAATCGCAATAAAATCATAGAAACACGAAATAAGAGTGCATAGGTACGGGAGAAATAAAACAAACTATAATATTAGCGCCTTAACGTTCGCAAAGATCACCAATCTAGCTATCATCTATAGAAATCCTAACCAGAACTGCACGAGACTAATCCATGACAACACTCACTGATCCACTTTCCGTAATCAGTTCAATCTCAAGTCCATTACTAGAACCTTTCACACCTTGAATTTTACCATCCAACTTTATTTCAAGTTCAATCGAGATATCGACCCTTTTTCTAGTACTCTCCACTTTTAGTACTCAGATACAAAAATCCGAAACTAGGAGAATTCACATCTCAGGCCGTACGCTCCCAAATGCAAATTTTTCAAGTTCAAGATTCCTATCTGACATACATATCTATCTACCTCAAGTATCATGATATAGATTTTACATCTATAATTTTCATAATTCACAAGTTACGCTCATGAAGAGCACTGAGCCCTCGATACTTATTTATAAAATTGGGACCATATCATCACTTGGCCCAAGTTCACCTTGCGCAGAGATCACGCGAGGCAGCTCTGATACCATTTGTGACGACCCCACCTCCCCCTAGAGCGTATCCTAGGGTTTAGCGGATCGCCTACTCAAGTCTCGTCGAGACTCACTCACTTACTGAAAAAAATAAATTACAACCATAGAAAGGAAATAAAACAACAATTTTCAAGCTTAAAAATATATTAGTACTTAAATCCATCTCCAAGACTCATACATGCCCCAAATGTGTCAAACATTCCAAAATCCAAATGCATCCAACCCTAACAAGGCACTAGCGTGAACACAATCGCAAAAATTTAAAAACCAGACTTTGCTAGTGTGAGGACTCGCAAAAAAAATTACTTATTTAATCTCCTATTTCTAACTTATTTAATTATTTATTTGACCTTTTATTCCGAATATTATTTTCTAAGCTCTTGAGATCTAATTACATGGAAATATAGTTTCATTATACTTTTAAAATGACTTGTTTCAAAAATTAATTTTCGGAAGCTCGTTTAGTGAAAATAGTGAACACGTCTTTGGAAATATTGACCGATTGATAGTACAATAAGTTTGGAATATTGGAGACATGTACAATGGACCTAAATTAGGTATTTTAATGTTTAAATACTCAAGTAATAGTTATTAATAGTATCGTTATAAGAATTTCTCGGAAATTTCGCATTATTGCGCTTAAATTGGAGATACGCGTTTTCACACGCGCGATTTAAATTTAAGAACTTTAGACCCTTATTTTGGGACAATTAAGAGTGAATAATATTTATATAAATACAAGTGCATTAGAGGTTTAGTGCACTAGTGAAACAAACGCGAGAGGAATCGAGCACGAAACGCGCGCGAGTGCGCGCGGTAGTAGAGTTGACTTTTGCACAAATGGGCGACACACTTGAAGCTTCTCTTGGAAGCAAAAATCTGATCACTCTCTTCTCTCTCCTCTCACCATTCCAGCCGGCCATCAAGGTAGAAAAGGGCCAAGTTTACTTCATCAAATTCCTTCATCAAAACTTCATCAAACCTCTTCCAATTGATGATGGATTTAATGTTGATTTAGTGCTCAAAATGGTAGATTAATGGTGTATAACTAGTAGAAACTTCAAGGAGTGCATGGAGTAAAAAATTTCGATTTTGCCCCTGCTTTGATCGAACTCTTTTCTGCAGAATTTTGAGGGTTTAATGATTCGTATATGATGTTTATATGTTGTATAGTTGGTGTATAAAATTTCATTGAAAAATAACATGATTTGGTTGGTCAAATAAGTTGATTTCCAAAGTTAGCAAAACTGGAAAATGAATCCCGTATTGCCCAGGCAGTCATTTTGTATCGGCCATAACTCTTTACTCCGATGTCGAAATTAAGTGCGGTTTATGGCATTAGAAACTAGACATTCCCAGCTTTCCATTGGTACCAATTTCACATTCTGGTTCCACTTGAGTGAATCACACCATTTGATTGAAAATCACTATCCTGTTTCGTTTCTCTCTAGGAGACAGGACAGGACTTGTATCTTGATGCTCAAAAATGAGCTATTTGTGGATAGAATTTGGAAATGATTTCTTCTGATAAAATTCAGCTTTATGAGAGAGCGTTCCAACGCCATCAACCACGCCCAATTCCAAGTTGAATTGAGTGAGTTGTGGCCAAAGTTTGAAACTGCTACAGTGATAGAATTTTCCACTTGGACAGATTTGTAACTAACAATGATTTGGGACTTGTTGTTTTGGAAACTTTGATGTTCAACATCTGCCAAACTTTATATTAGATGTTCCTTGGACCTTGTTTCACAAATAAACCAGATTTGGGTTGGTTGCTTTGGACAAAATGTTCAAAAAGGAAAGAAGAGCTAGAAGACAGTTTTACCTTGGAAAATTCTTGAACTTTGATGGTTTAGTTAACTACCTTCCTGTGTGAATTTTCAAATAAAATTTGATAGACGAGTAATGCCTATATGGAGGTTTAATTGTGAAAATTTTGGTAATATTCTAAGACTATTTTGATATGCAAATGATGTCACAAAATTCGCTCATCGAATCTGGAAAACTTTTCGTTTTCTCTTAGCCAAATGGTCAAATCTGATTTGGAGAGTTTTATTTCGAAAATTTGGATGTCAATGGTCTTTAAATTGCTCAGTGGATGTTTATGAACTCTTGGTTTCAATAATGGAGAGATTTGGAACTGATTTCATGGTACAAAAAGTTTGTAAACAAAAGAAAAGTGAGAAGGTAGTTTAGCCTTGAAACTCTTTATAAACTTTGGTTGTTTTAATAACTGCCTTACCGTGAGAGTTTTTGTATGAAACTTGGTAGAAATGTTGTTCACACATGGAAGATTTAGTGTACCAAGTTTGATATATTTCCAATGCCAACTCAATGACCAAATGATACTTCGAATCTAGTCTTCAAACCTGGAAAATAACCCAACAGTCTTAACTTTTTCAGCAACTTGGAGCTACTATATCTTGGTGCTCGAAACTTCGTTTCTCGTTCCGCTTGTTTTGTTATACTTTTGGATTACAACACTAATTGATTTCCAAATTTCAAAGGTTAGTTCAAAACAAGTAAATTTTTCCGAATTTCCAAAGTTGGCCAAAAACCAACTTAAATCTATCTTGGTAATTCAAGTTACCAACTTTGAACCAAATTTTGAGTGCCTTTCACTTACATTCGTGAAAAAGTGTCTTCTAAGAACTTTTAGTACTATCAAAGAGGTTTCCAATGGTACCAAGTTTTCCAATTTTTGACATGTAGAATGTAAGATACGATTTTTCAAAGTATCGTATCAAACCTGAAAATTTTTCGAATTTTCAAGGGAAGGGAGTTTTGAAATACTCCTTATTCCTTCGATATTACTCGAACATTTCATACTTGATTTTTAAAATGAAATCTCTATTGCTCATGTACTTTAAGAAACTCCTCTTGAGGTTCATTTTCATAAGATTTTCTTAGATTGCACTAACGTACAATCTTCCTCGATAATTAGAGATTCGTAGTGATATTGAGTGGTACTTGATTATTGTTTGCTCAGGCACTCGAGAGGACCTTCAAGAGGATCTCGGAGCGGACACCTAAAAGTTTGTTTGAGAACTACTCGCTTGTTTTGACTAGATAAGTGTTCCATATAGGAATACGTAATTGAATAAGTTTAGGACATGCTTATTTCATGATTATTAAGTGTTAAGTACTATGTGTTAAGTATTTACCATACTCATGCCTATTTAAGGAATGTATACTTGCATTGTATATCTACATGAATTGGTTAAATGATTAACCATATTAAATGACCATATGAACTCGATACATGCTTAACTTGCTAGATTGCTTGTTTAGCCTACTCGATTTTGAAAAATGGAGTCGAGTGTGTACTTTATTGCACTCGTTCTCTTTTGAGATGAATAACTCATGCTTGGAAATGCTCGAATAACATGACTTGGTATGCTACGGTTGAATACGTCATTGAAGTGAATCTCTTCGACTCTCACATGATAAAAATGGGATAACGGCCAATGATAGCCTATTAATATGACAAATGCCTGTCAATTAACTATCACTACTCAACCGTTAACAGTTAACCGTTAACCATTTACCAACCCCCATGACTACCTGATTACTTGACTATTTGCTCACACGATTTCCTATCTACATGACTACTCGATATCCGTGAATTACATGCTCCCACAAAATCAACTTGTATTGCTTACGTGCTTACGTGCTAAGTATCCACTTGATTATTTGATTATCATGAATCACATATTATATGAAGCTGTCCATCATTGTTAGACGAGTGTGACCTTTACCTCATTCGACCTACTCAAATGATGAATTTTATCTCTTGTCGAATTACTTGGTTACATGTACATGTTGTAAGTTCTAAACTGAACTTGGACCCTGCCCTTGGTTACTGACCTACTCGAGTCAGGATTGGGTTCGGTCGGGTAGGTTGGAACTCTAGGCCATCGTTTCGGTATACTCGAGTATTATCACTGGAGGGATAAGGTGATGGCCAGTCAAACCGAGAGGATCCGGAAGTCATAAGGTGCAGATGATCGACAGAGTTCCACTGGAACACCGTATCCTACAGTACATGTTTACCTTGTATCATGATAATTGTTTCATGCTAAAATGCCAACATGAAATCTTGAGCTATGCTTGTGATATGCTCCATACCTGTTACCTGTCCAATGTACTCATATCATGATACCTGTTTCATGTTAATGCTCCATACCTGTAACATGTTTAATTACTCGCACCTGTAATAAGCTCCAATCACTCGTGAACTATACATGTCAATGTCTTGAACCATGATAATTGTCTCATGATAAATGTCTCATACCATCATACATGTCTCAAATTACCCGTACAATGATTATCACCTCATGATAACATGTCATTGTGTAACCTTGAACCATGCATATGATATGCCCAACCTACTTGATTTATTTGAACTGTTAGAGTGTCTTGGAACTTCACTAGGCTGTGTAGCTCATCCCACGTTGTGGTTTTCTTTTCAGGGTTAGAGACCAAGGGTGCTCGTGAGTAGTACTAGATTGTTTCTTTTGAAGACTTTAAGTTATATTATAACGGATGGCTATTGTACTCTTTTCAGTTGAGTTGTATTTAAGCTTGAAAGTTGCATAATTGTAAGTGTGAGATATTTGAAATACTTTAATTATGTATTGAAGTTATTTAAAATATTTCGAGCTTTTGAATGATGGATTGTAGTGAGTCATGGTGAGAGTTGGGCAAGCGTCCCGCGAATACCATTTGGTTCGCCTTAGGGAGAAGTGGGGGCGTCACAGTTGGTATCAGAGTTTAGGTTTCAGATCTTTGTAATGTATCCTAAACTTAAATGTTTAGGATGCCGGACTGTGGGAATGGTTTGAAAGTTAAATGATTGCTTGCAGCGATGAAATTTAGAGCCACTTCACGTGGTCTCTACAAAGGAGCAAGATAGGGCCAAGTGGTGTTATGGTCCTTACTATGTGATTGAGTAAAGGCTTAAGTGCCCTTCTAGAAATGTAAGCTGTGAATCATGAATGTTGTAAGTTGTAAAACCTTTATCTTGATAATTGGAGGGAATTTGATATGTATGTTGGGTAGGAATCTCGAATGTGGTGATTTACTCTTGGGACCGGCCGGCTTGAGTTGTGAATTACCTTATTTCGGATTCTTGTATCCGAGTACTTGAGAGTGGAAAGCAACCCTAAGGACTTGATATCTCCATTTGTGTGGAATATGAATGAATTGATATTTCATGAGAATGGTTACAGGAAACCACTAATTGTTTAGTTAAGATGGTACAATAGTTAAGAGTGGAAGATGAAAAATATCGTAATCCAAAATATCCTTGTGTTGGGATTGAAATCGAGCATGTTAGGGAACGAGAATCGTCTAGTCCCAATTAATCTAGTGAATCTCTACTTGTGATCTTTCATAGTGAGATGATGGGAGTAGAACTTAAGAGTTTGCGCCTTGGAAATGAATGTACTCGTGATAATCACTTGTTTATTTTTGTTATTCACTTTGACTTGGCATGAACTTTACTTGGCCATAATTTGTGTTATGATTTAATGAACTCTAGTTTGTGTTTACTTGCATAGTGATAATGATATTTGTATATGTGAATTCTTTTCCTTTAAAGGTTGTTACTGGCATATGCGTGTAGTTCGACTATGGTTTAATGTGAGATTTATACATATGTATATAGATTACCTGTGAACATGAAAACTAGAGGACAACGAAAGGGACGTCATCCTAGACAATCCCGAAATGAGAGAGTAGATAATGGATCTGATATTGACCAAAATGCCGAACTAAGTGCTGAGAGAGGAAATGACCAAATGGGACAAGTTTTAACCCGCATGACGGATATCCTAGAACTCTTAGTAGCTCAACAAGGTCAAGGTATTGGACAAGGAAACCAGCGTGAAAACCAAAAAATAGGAGAGAATCGAGCTTTAGAGCGGTTTCAGAAATTTTTCCCACCCAAGTTTGCTGGAGGACCTGATCCAGAGGTGGCTGAGAATTGGTTAGAGAATATAAGAAATATATTCGATGCCTTGGATTATACAGAGGAGAGACAAGTCACATTTGCTATATTTCAACTTGAAAGAGCAGTCCGAGCATGGTGGAATGTTATAAGAAACAAGTGGAAAAAAGATCACACCCTAAGGACTTGGGTAAATTTTGTACATGAATTTAATGAGAAATTTCTTCCTCCATTTGTCCAAGAAAAAAGAGAAGTGATTTTATAAAGTTTCGTCAAGGAACTTTGAGCGTAGCTGAGTATGAAACACGCTTTACGAAGTTATCTACATATGTCCCAGAATTGGTGGTTACTAAATGGAAGAAAATAAGACGGTTTATCCAAGGTTAGATTTGGAAATCTAAGATGCTCTTGCTGCAGCACAGGTTGAAACATTTAGTGACGCTCTCGAAAAAGCGCAAAGGGTAGAAAGCACAAAATCTCAACTAAGAACTTTTCAAGCAAGGAAAAGAGAAGCATCTGACAGTACACTAGAAGAAAATGGACCACCATCCAAAGTTAGAAAAGAAGTGGATGGAGTAGGACTGTTACTTCCTGCACCACTCATGATAAAGGAACCAAAAGGAACTATGTCGCGAGGGACCTCAGTAGGACTGACACGATCAAAGAAAACCTCGCAAGCAAGTCAGGTCACAACACCTCGTCTGACTTGTGAATATTGTGGAAGGACGAATCACACTGAAGAAAACTGTTGGCTAAAGGGGCGAAAGTGTATGGGATGTGAGAGTACCAACCATAAAGTTCGTGACTGTCCAAGGAGGTATCCACGAGAAACTACTGCTCCACAAGAAAATGGAACTGTCCCTCGACAAGTCAATGGAAGGAGAAACCGACCAGTGGCATCTGAAAGAACGCATGACATGAACACATCACATGGTTCAGAGTTGTCTGAAATTACAGAAGGTATGAATTTCGAGAACGAAATTCTTTTAAGGAGGGGAGGTTGTGAGCACTCGCAAAAAAAATTATTTATTTAATCTCCTATTTCTAGCTTATTTAATTATTTATTTGGCCTTTTACTCCGAATATTATTTTCTAAGCTCTTGAGACCTAATTACATGGAAATATAGTTTCATTATATTTTTAAAATGACTTGTTTCAAAAATTAATTTCCGGAAGCTTATTTAGTGAAAGTAGTGAACATGTCTTTGGAAATCTTAACCGATTGAGAATACAATAAGTTTGGAATATTGGAGACATGTACAATGGAACTAAATTAGATATTTTAATGTTTAAATAATCAAATAATAGTTATTAGTAATATCCTTATAAGAATTTCTCGTAAGTTTCGCATTATTGCGCTTAAATTGGGGAGACGCGTTTTCACATGTGCGATTTAAATTTAAGAACTTTAGACCCTTATTTTGGGACAATTAAGAGTGAATAATATTTATATGAATACAAGAGCATTAGAGGTTTAGTGTACTAGTGAAACAAACGCGAGAGAAATCGAGCACGAAACGCGCGCGAGTGCGCGCGGTAGTAGAGTTGACTTTTGCACAAATGGGCCACACACTTGAAGCTTCTTTTGGAAGCTAAAATCTGATCACTCTCTTCTCTCTCCTCTCACCATTCCAGCCAACCATCAAGGTAGAAAAAGGCCAAGTTTACTTCATCAAATTCTTTCATCAAATCATCATCAAACCTCTTCCAATTCACTCCAAAATCGAACTACACTTAACTAAACAGGTAGAGATCCCATTGCGCTAAGAAAAGGAGCTGCTATTCACGATTTTTCTTGTGCTAAGGAAGGCCAAAAATCCTGACTTGGTTCACCACACTAGTAGGTAACGATCAACTACCGAAATCTTGTTTTATGGAGGTTCAATTGCGCGTATAAACTCTTGCATGCTTATGGGTTAGCTTGTTTATGGTGTAAAATGAAATGGACGGGCTCTATGAACTCTCACATTTGTCTTGAGGACTGATCTCATGTTTGATGATGGATTTAATGTTGGTTTAGTGCTCAAAATGGTAGATTAATGGTGCATAACCAGTAGAAATTTCGAGGAGTGCATGGAGTAAAAAGTTTCGATTTTGCCCCTGCTTTGATCGAACTCTTTTCTACAGAATTTTGAGGGTTTAATAGTTCGTATATGATTTTTATATGTTGTATAGTTGGTGTATAAAATTTCATTGAAAAATAACATGATTTGGTTGGTCAAATAAGTTGATTTCCAAAGTTAGAAAAACTGGAAAATGAATCCTGTAATGCCCAAGCAATCATTTTGTATCAGCCATAACTCTTTACTCCGATGTCGACATTAAGTACGGTTTATAGCATTGGAAACTAGACATTCCCAGCTTTCCATTGGTACCAATTTCACGTTCTGGTTCCACTTGAGTGAGTTACACCATTTGATTGAAAATCACTATCCTGTTTTGTTTCTCTCCAGGAGATAGGACAGGACTTGTATCTTGATGCTGAAAAACGAGCTGTTTGTGGATAGAATTTGAAAATGGTTTCTTCTGATAAAATTTAGCTTTATGAGAGAGCGTTCTAACACCATCAACCACACCCAATTCCAAGTTGAATTCAGTGAGTTGTGGCCAAAGTTTGAAACTGCTACAGTGACAGAATTTTCCACTTGGACAGATTTGTAACTAACAATGATTTTGGACTTGTTGTTTTGGAAACTTTGATGTCCACCATCTACCAAACTTTATATTAGATGTTTCTTGGACCTTGTTTCACAAATAAACCAGATTTGGATTGGTTGTTTTGGACAAAATGTTCAAAAAGGAAAGAAGAGCTAGAAGACAGTTTTACCTTGGGAAATTTCTTGAACTTTGATGGTTTATTTAACTACCTTCCCGTGTGAATTTTCAAATAAAATTTAATAGAAGAGTAATTCTCATATGGAGGTTTAATTGTGAAAATTTTGGTAATATTCTAATTCTATTTTGATATGCAAATGATGTCACAAAATTCGCTCATCGAATCTGGAAAACTTTTCGTTTTCTCTTAGCCAAATTGTCAAATCTGATTTGGAGAGTTTTATTTCGAAAATTTGGATGTCAATGGTCTTTAAATTGCTCAGTGGATGTTTATGAACTCTTGGTTTCAATAATGGAGAGATTTGGAACTGATTTCTTGGTACAAAAAGTTTGTAAACAAAAGAAAAGTGAGAAGGTAGTTTAGCCTTGAAACTCTTCATAAATTTTGGTTGTTTTAATGACTGCCTTACCGTGAGAGTTTTTGTATGAAACTTGGTAGAAATGTTGTTCACACATGGAAGATTTAGTGTACCAAGTTTGATGTATTTCCAATGCCAACTCGATGACCAAATGATACTTCGAATCTAGTCTTCAAACTTGGAAAATAGTCCAACAGTCTTAACTTTTTCAGCAACTTGGAGCTACTATATCTTGGTGCTCGAAACTCCGTTTCTCGTTCCGCTTATTTTGTTATATTCTTGGATTACAACACTACTTGATTTCCAAATTTCAAAGGTTAGTTCAAAACAAGTGAATTTTTCCGAATTTCTAAAGTTGGCTAAAAACCAACTTAAATCTGCCTTGGTAATTCAAGTTACCAACTTTGAGCCAAAATTTGAGTGCCTTTCACTTACATTCGTGGAAAAGTATCTTCTAAGAACTTTAATTACTTTAAAAGAGGTTTCTAATGGCACCAAGTTTTCAAATTTTTGACATGTAGAATGTGAGATACGATTTTTCAAAATATCGTATCAAACCTGAAAATTTTTCGAATTTCCAAGGGAAGGGAGTTTTCAAATACTCCTTATTCCTTTGATATTACTCGAACATTTTATACTTGATTTTTAAAATGAAATCTCTATTGCTCATGTACTTTAAGAAATTCCTCTTAAATCTCGATTTACCAGTAATTGAATTTTATTTTCATAAGATTTTCTTAGATTGCACTAACGTACAATCTTCCTCGATAATTAGAGATTCGTAGTGATATTGAGTGGTACTTGATTATTGTTTGCTCAGGCACTCGAGAGGACCTTTAAGAGGATCTCGGAGCGGACACCTAAAAGTTTGTTTGAGAACTACTCGCTTGTTTTGACTAGGTGAGTGTTCTATATAGGAATACGTAATTGAATAAGTCTAGGACATGCTTATTTCATGATTATTAAGTGTTAAGTATTTACCATACTCATGCCTATTTAAGAAATGTATACTTGCATTGTATATCTACATGAATTGGTTAAATGATTAACCATGTCAAATGACCATATGAACTCGATATATGCTTAACTTGCTGGATTGTTTGCTTTGCCTACTCGATTTTGAAAAATGGAGTCGAGTGTGTACTTTATTGCACTCGTTCTCTTTTGAGATGAATAACTCATGCTTGGAAATGCTCGAATAACATGACTTGGTATGTTATGGTTGCATACGTCGTTGGAGTGAATCTTCTCGACTCTCACATGGTAAAAATAGGATAACGGCCAATGATGGCCTATTAATATGACAAATGCCTGTCAATTAACCGTCACTACTCAACCATTAACCGTTAACCGTTAACCGTTTACCAACCCATTTGACTACCTGATTACTTGACTATTTGCTTACATGATTTCCTATCTACATGACTACTCGATATCCGTGAATTATATGCTCCCATGAAATCAACTTGTATTGCTTACGTGCTTACGTGCTTACGTGCGAAGTATCTATTTGATTACTTGATTATTATGAATCACCTGTTATATGAAGCTGTCCATCATTGTTAGGCGAGTGTGTACTTTACCTCACTCGACCTACTCAAATGATGAATTTTATCTCTTGTCGAATTACTTGGTTACATGTACATGTTGTAAGCTCTAAGCTGAACTTGGACCTTGCCCATGGTTACTGACCTACTCGAGTCATGATTGGGTTCGGTCGGCTAGGTTGGAACTTTAGGCCACCGTTTCGGTATATTCGAGTATTACCACTGGAGGGATAAGGTGATGACCAGTCAAATCAAGGGGATCCGGAAGTCATAAGGTGCAGATGACCGACAGAGTTCCACTGAACACCGTATCCTACAGTACATGTTCACCTTGTATCATGATAATTGTTTCAAGCTAAAATGCCAACATAAAATCCTGAGCTATGCTTGTGATATGCTCCATACCTGTTACCTGTCCAATATACTCATATCATGATACCTGTTTCATGTTAATGCTCCATACCTATAACATGCTTACTTACTCGCACCTGTAATAAGCTCCAATCACTCGTGAACTATACATGCCAATGTATTGAACCATAATAATTGTCTCATGATAAATGTCTCATACCATGATACATGTCTCAAATTACCCGTACAATGATTATCACCTCATGATAACATGCCATTGTGTAACCTGGAACCATGCATATGATATGCCCAACTTACTTGATTTATTTGAACTGTTAGAGTGTCTTGGAACCTCACTAGGCTGTGTAGCTCATCCCACGTTATGGTTTTCTTTTCAGGGTTAGAGATCAAGGGTGCTCGTGAGTAGTACTAGATTGTTTCTTTTGAAAACTTTAAGTTATATTATAACGGATGACTTTTGTACCCTTTTCAGTTGGGTTGTATTAAGCTTGAAAGTTGCATAATTTTAAGTGTAAGATATTTGAAATACTTTAATTATGTATTGAAGTTATTTAAAATATTTTGAGCTTTTGAATGATGGATTGTAGTGAATCCTGGCGAGAGTTGGATAGGCGTCCCGCGGATACCCTTTGATTCGCCTTTGGGAGAAGTGGGGGCGTCACAGTTGGTATCAGAGCTTAGGTTTCAGATCTTTGTAGTGTATTCTAGACTTAAATGTTTAGGATGCCGGACTGTGGGAATGGTTTGAAAGTTAAATGATTGCTTGCAGCGATGAAATTTAGAGCCACTTCACGTGGTCTCTACAAAGGAGCAAGATAGGGCCAAGTGGTGTTATGGTCCTTACTATGTGATTGAGTAAAGGCTTAAGTGCCCTTCTAGAAATGTAAGCTGTGAATCATGAATGTTGTAAGTTGTAAAACCTTTATCTTGATAATTGGAGGGAATTTGATATGTATGTTGGGTAGGAATCTCGAATGTGGTGATTTACTCTTGGGACCGGCCGGCTTGAGTTGTGAATTACCTTATTTCGGATTCTTGTATCCGAGTACTTGAGAGTGGAAAGCAACCCTAAGGACTTGATATCTCCATTTGTGTGGAATATGAATGAATTGATATTTCATGAGAATGGTTACAGGAAACCACTAATTGTTTAGTTAAGATGGTACAATAGTTAAGAGTGGAAGATGAAAAATATCGTAATCCAAAATATCCTTGTGTTGGGATTGAAATCGAGCATGTTAGGGAACGAGAATCGTCTAGTCCCAATTAATCTAGTGAATCTCTACTTGTGATCTTTCATAGTGAGATGATGGGAGTAGAACTTAAGAGTTTGCGCCTTGGAAATGAATGTACTCGTGATAATCACTTGTTTATTTTTGTTATTCACTTTGACTTGGCATGAACTTTACTTGGCCATAATTTGTGTTATGATTTAATGAACTCTAGTTTGTGTTTACTTGCATAGTGATAATGATATTTGTATATGTGAATTCTTTTCCTTTAAAGGTTGTTACTGGCATATGCGTGTAGTTCGACTATGGTTTAATGTGAGATTTATACATATGTATATAGATTACCTGTGAACATGAAAACTAGAGGACAACGAAAGGGACGTCATCCTAGACAATCCCGAAATGAGAGAGTAGATAATGGATCTGATATTGACCAAAATGCCGAACTAAGTGCTGAGAGAGGAAATGACCAAATGGGACAAGTTTTAACCCGCATGACGGATATCCTAGAACTCTTAGTATCTCAACAAGGTCAAGGTATTGGACAAGGAAACCAGCGTGAAAACCAAAAAATAGGAGAGAATCGAGCTTTAGAGCGGTTTCAGAAATTTTTCCCACCCAAGTTTGCTGGAGGACCTGATCCAGAGGTGGCTGAGAATTGGTTAGAGAATATAAGAAATATATTCGATGCCTTGGATTACACAGAGGAGAGACAAGTCACCTTTGCTATATTTCAACTTGAAGGAGCAGCCCGAGTATGGTGGAATGTTATAAGAAACAAGTGGGAAGGAGATCAAACCCTAAGGACTTGGATAAATTTTGTACGTGAATTTAATGAGAAATTTCTTCCTCCATTTGTCCAAGAAAAAAGAGAAGTGATTTTATAAAGTTACGTCAAGGAACTTTGAGCGTAGTTGAGTATGAAACACGCTTTACGAAGTTATCTATATATGCCCAAAAATTGGTGGCTACTAAACGGAAGAAAATAAGACGGTTTATCCAAGGTTAGATTTGGAAATCCAAGATGCCCTTGCCGCAGTACAGATTGAAACATTTAGTGACGCTCCCGAAAAAACGCAAAGGGTAGAAAGCACAAAATCTCAACTGAGAGCTTTTCAAGCAAGGAAAAGAGATGCATCTGACAGTACACTAGAAGAAAATGGACCACCATCCAAAGTTACAAAAGAAGTGGATGGAGTAGGACTGTTACTTCTTGCACCACTCATGATAAAGGAACCAAAAGGAACTATGTCGCGAGGGACCTCAGTAGGACTGACACGATCAAAGAAAACCTCGCAAGCAAGTCATGTCACAACACCTCGTCTGACTTGTGGATATTGTGGAAGGACGAATCACACTGAAGAAAACTGTTGGCTAAAGGGGCGAAAGTGTATGGGATGTGGGAGTACCAACCATAAAGTTCATGACTGTCCAAGGAGGTATCCACGAGAAACTACTGCTCAACAAGGAAATAGAACTGTCCCTCGACAAGTCAATGGAAGGAAAAACCGACCAGTGGCATCTGAAAGAACGCATGACATGAACACATTACATGGTTCAGAGTTGTCTGAGATTACAGAAGGTATGAATTTCGAGAACGAAATTCTTTTAAGGAGGGGAGGTTGTGAGGACTCGCAAAAAAAATTACTTATTTAATCTCCTATTTCTAGCTTATTTAATTATTTATTTGGCCTTTTACTCCGAATATTATTTTCTAAGCTTTTGAGACCTAATTATGTGAAAATATAGTTTCATTATACTTTTAAAATGACTTGTTTAAAAAATTAATTTCCGGAAGCTCGTTTAGTGAAAATAGTGAACATGTCTTTGGAAATCTTGACCGATTGAGAGTACAATAAGTTTGGAATATTGGAGACATGTACAATGGAGCTAAATTAGGTATTTTAATGTTTAAATAATCAAGTAATAGTTATTAGTAGTATCGTTATAAGAATTTCTCGGAAGTTTCGCATTATTGCGCTTAAATTGGAGATACGCATTTTCACACGCGCGATTTAAATTTAGAAACTTTAAACCCTTATTTTGGGACAATTAAGAGTGACTAATATTTATAGGAATACAAGTGCATTAGAGATTTAGTACACTAGTGAAACAAACGCGAGAGGAATCGGTAGTTTCGCATTTTTGCGCTTAAATTGGAGTTACGCATTTTCACACGCGCGATTTAAATTTAGAAACTTTAAACCCTTATTTTGGGACAATTAAGAGTGAATAATATTTATATGAATACAAGTGCATTAGAGGTTTAGTACACTAGTGAAACAAACGCGAGAGGAATCGAGCACGAAACGCGCGCGAGTGCGCGCGGTAGTAGAGTTGACTTTTGCACAAATGGGCCACACACTTGAAGCTTCTCTTGGAAGCTAAAATCTGATCATTCTCTTCTCTCTCCTCTCACCATTCCAGCTGGCCATCAAGTAGAAAAGGGCCAAGTTTACTTCATCAAATTCCTTCATCAAATCTTCATCAAACCTCTTCCAATTCACTCCAAAATCGAACTACACTTAACTAAACAGGTAGAGATCCCATTGAGCTAAGAAAAGGTGCTACTATTCACGGTTTTTCTTGTGCTAAGGAAGGCCAAAAATTCTGACTTGGTTCACCGCACTAGCAGGTAACGATCAACTACCGAAATCTTGGTTTATTGAGGTTCAATTGCGCGTATAAACTCTTGCATGCTTCTGGGTTAGCTTGTTTATGGTGTAAAATGAAATGGGTGGGCTCTATGAACTCCCACCTTTGTCTTAGGGACTAATTCCATGCTTGATGATGGATTTAATGTTGGTTTAGTGCTCAAAATGGTAGATTAATGGTGTATAACTAGTAGAAACTTCGAGGAGTGCATGGAGTAAAAAGTTTCGATTTTGCCCCTGCTCTGATCGAACTCTTTTCTGCAGAATTTTGAGGGTTTAATAGTTCGTATATGATTTTTATATGTTGTATAGTTGGTGTATAAAATTTCATTGAAAAATAACATGATTTGGTGGGTCAAATGAGTTGATTTCCAAAGTTAGCAAAACTAGAAAATGAATCCCGTATTGCCCAGGCAGTCATTTTGTATCGGCCATAACTCTTTACTCCGATGTCGAAATCAAGTGCCGTTTATGGCATTGGAAACCAGACATTCCCAACTTTCCATTGGTAAAAATTTCACGTTCTGGTTCCACTTGAGTGAGTCACACCATTTGATTGAAAATCACTATTCGGTTTCGTTTCTCTCCAGGAGACAGGACAGGACTTGTATCTTGATGCTCAAAAATGAGCTGTTTGTGGATAGAATTTGAAAATGATTTCTTCTGATAAAATTCAGATTTATGAGAGAACGTTCCAATGCCATCAACCACACCCAATTCCAAGTTGAATTGAGTGAGTTGTGGCCAAAGTTTGAAACTGCTACAGTGACAGAATTTTTCACTTGGACAGATTTGTAACTAACAATGATTTTGGACTTGTTGTTTTGGAAACTTTGATGTCCACCATCTACCAAACTTTATATTAGATGTTACTTGGACCTTGTTTCACAAATAAACTAGATTTGGGTTGGTTGTTTTGGACAAAATGTTCAAAAAGGAAAGAAGAGCTAGAAGACAGTTTTACCTTAGGAAATTTCTTGAACTTTGATGGTTTAGTTAACTACCTTCCCGTGTGAATTTTCAAATAAAATTTAATAGAAGAGTACTTCTCATATGGAGGTTTAATTGTGAAAAATTTGGTAATATTCTAAATCTATTTTGATATGCAAATGATGTCACAAAATTCGCTCATCGAATCTGGAAAACTTTTCGTTTTCTCTTAGCCAAATTGTCAAATCTGATTTGGAGAGTTTTATTTCGAAAATTTGGATGTCAATGGTCTTTAAATTGCTCAGTGGATGTTTATGAACTCTTGGTTTCAATAATGGAGAGATTTGGAACTGATTTCTTGGTACAAAAAGTTTGTAAACAAAAGAAAAGTGAGAAGGTAGTTTAGTCTTGAAACTCTTCATAAACTTTGGTTGTTTTAATGACTGCCTTACCGTGAGAGTTTTAGTATGAAACTTGGTAGAAATGTTGTTCACACATGGAAGATTTAGTGTACCAAGTTTTATGTATTTCCAATGCCAACTCGATGACCAAATGATACTTCGAATCTAGTCTTCAAACCTGGAAAATAGCCCAACAGTCTTAACTTTTTTAGCAACTTGGAGCTACTATATCTTGGTGCTCGAAACTCCGTTTCTCGTTCCGCTTATTTTGTTATATTCTTGGATTACAACACTACTTGATTTCCAAATTTCAAAGGTTAGTTCAAAACAAGTGAATTTTGCCGAATTTCTAAAGTTGGCCAAAAACCAACTTAAATGTGTCTTGGTAATTCAAGTTACCAACTTTGAGCCAAAATTTGAGTGCCTTTCACTTACATTCGTGGAAACGTGTCTTCTAAGAACTTTAAGTACTTTCAAAGAGGTTTCCAATGGCACCAAGTTTTCTAATTTTTGACATGTAGAATGTGAGATACGATTTTTCAAAATATCGTATCAAACCTGAAAATTTTTCGAATTTCCAATGAAAGGGAGTTTTCAAATACTCCTTATTCCTTCGATATTACTCGAACATTTTATACTTGATTTTTAAAATGAAATCTCTATTGCTCAGGTACTTTAAGAAACTCCTCTTGAATCTCAATTTACGAGTAATTGAGATTCATTTTCATAAGATTTTCTTAGATTGCACTAACGTACAATCTTCCTCGATAATTAGAGATTCGTAGTGATATTGAGTGGTACTTGATTATTGTTTGCTCAGGCACTCGAAAGGACTTTCAAGAGGATCTCGGAGCGAACACCTAAAAGCTTGTTTGAGAACTATTCGCTTGTTTTGACTAGGTGAGTGTTCTATATAAGAATACGTAATTGAATAAGTCTATGACATGCTTATTTCATGATTATTAAGTGTTAAGTACTGTGTGTTAAGTATTTACCATACTCATGCCTATTTAAGGAATGTATACTTGCATTGTATATCTACAAGAATTGGTTAAATGATTAACCATATCAAATGACCATATGAACTCGATACATGTTTAACTTGCTAGATTGCTTGTTTAGCCTACTTGATTTTGAAAAATGGAGTCGAGTGTGTACTTTATCGCACTCGTTCTCTTTTGAGATGAATAAATCATGCTTGGAAATGCTCGAATAACATGACTTGGTATGCTATGGTTGCGTACGTCGTTGGAGTGAATCTCCTCGACTCTCACATGGTAAAAATGGGATAACGGCCAATGATGGCCTATTAATATGAAAAATGCCTGTCAATTAACCGTCACTACTCAACCGTTAACCGTCAACCGTGAACCGTTAACCGTTAACCATTAACCGTTAACCGTTAATCATGAACCGTTTACCAATCCACATGACTACCTGATTACTTGACTATTTTCTCACATGATTTCCTATCTACATGATTACTCGATATCTGTGAATTACATGCTCCCATGAAATTAACTTGTATTGCTTACGTGCTTACGTGCTAAGTATCCACTTGATTATTTGATTATCATGAATCACATGTTATATGAAGCTGTCCATCATTGTTAAGTGAGTGTGTACTTTACCTCACTCGACCTACTCAAATGATGAATTTTATCTCTTGTCGAATTACTTGGTTACCTGTGCATGTTGTAAGTTCTAAGCTGAACTTGGGCCCTGTCCTTGATTACTGACCTACTCGAGCCAGGATTGGGATCGGTTGGGTAGGTTGGAACCCTGGACCACCGTTTCGGTATACTCGAGTATTACCACTGGAGGGATAAGGTGATGGTCAGTCAAACCAAGGGGATCCGGAAGTCATAAGGTGCAGATGACCGACAGAGTTCCACTGGAACACCGTATCCTACAGTACATGTTTACCTTGTATCATGATAATTGTTTCATGCTAAAATGCCAACATGAAATCCTGAACTATGCTTGTGATATGCTCCATACCTGTTACCTGTCCAATGTACTCATATCATGATACCTGTTTCATGTTAATGCTCCATACCTGTAACATGCTTAATTACTCGAACCTGTAATAAGCTTCAATCACTCGTGAACTATACATGCCAATGTCTTGAACCATGATAATTGTCTCATGATAAATGTCTCATACCATGATACATGTCTCAAATTACCCGTACAATGATTATCACCTCATGATAACATGCCATTGTGTAACCTTGAACCATGCATATGATATGCCCAACCTACTTGATTTATTTGAACTGTTAGAGTGTTTTGGAACCTCACTGGGTTGTGTAGTTCATCCCACGTTGTGGTTTTCTTTTCAGGGTCAGAGATCAAGGGTGCTCGTAAGTAGTACTAGATTGTTTCTTTTGAAAACTTTAAGTTATATTATAACGGATGGCTATTGTACCCTTTTCAGTTGAGTTGTATTTAAGCTTGAAAGTTGCATAATTGTAAGTGTGATATATTTGAAATACTTTAATTATGTATTGAAGTTATTTAAAATATTTCGAGCTTTTGAATGATGGATTGTAGTGAGTCCTGACGAGAGTTGGGCAGGCGTCCCGCGGATACCCTTTAGTTCGCCTTAGGGAGAAGTGGGGGCATCATAGCTAGCCTGTACCAATCCCCACACCCTTGCTCATATCCCCTGTAAGGAAAACAAATCTCATAAAATGAGTTAAAACTCAGTGAGGTTCCAAAACTTTATGCAGACCCAAATAGCAAGTTGACCATGATTTAAAATCATGTGTATCAAAATAGCGAGCAAATGAAGTCAAGAAAATGAGTAATGAAGTTTTGTAAAGCCAAGCACTGGTTATTTATCATATCAAGTGAAAGGATACCGCCGCTATTTCAAAATAACTCCGCCATAGCTTGATCAAGTAATAGTTGACTCTCCGTCAACTTTCAAGTAGAGTAACCCATCCAGTACAGCTCCACTTGACGCCAATCCGTCCACCATTCAATCCCCTTACCGGGCCCGAACGTTCAGATAAACACGTGTGGTAATACTCGAGTATACCGATTAGTCGAGGAGGTATCACTCCATTCGATAAAACAAGAAATGCAGAATTCGTTATCTAATCGACTAGATCCTTTGTCGGCTCAACTCAATTAACTAGTCTCAAAGTTTCTGGAATTCCAGAATACTCACGCATAAACAAGTATATCAAGTCATGTGCACTCAAGGCACAGTAACAAGTCATGTTTGGGACAAGTGCGATAAAGTACACTCTTGTCCATTCAAACAAGTCAAATATTATCCAAACACATTAATAAAACATATAAAAAAAAGTATCAAATACAAACATGCACTTGGAAGCACTCACCAAAGGTCTAGTGCTTTTCAGGGTCACGCTCAGGTGCAACTCCTTGGATGGAGTCCAAATCTGCGATGAAATATTATTCAAGAGTTTAAAATCAACTAGGGTTTGAAACTTAAGCGCTTCGCTTAACAAAAATCAAATAACTAAAACTCATTTGGGTAATAGTCATCTTACTTATCAAACTCCGAAAAATTCATGCTCGCTCTTTTGGTGTTGCTAAAGAAGCAATTAAAACTTTGGAATTCACATTTGAGTCTAACAGACGAGGAAAACCTATTTTTGTTAGTCGCTACTTTCACTTTTTAAAGGGTACAAGTGTGATAGCCCCACCTTCCCTTAAGGCGAACCAAAGGGTTTGGCGGACCGCCTGTCCAACTCTCACCAAGATTCGATTGCTCTCATCAAGTGAAATAAGATATAACCTCGAGACTAAACGAAAAATAATTCCCAAACTTGAAACATATACTTACATTCATATCCATCTCAAACAGAAATACAATCCCAATTAGAACAAAAGCTTTAAGTTCTTACTACATCCAACCTTATCCAAGCACTAACGCGAGAACAATAAAAAAATAAAATTTTAAAAAACTAGACCAAGTTAGTCTACACAGGACTCACGGCCTCGCTCGCATCCCCTGTAAGGAAAACAAAACAAATGGAATGAGTTAAAAACCCAATGAGGTTCCATACACATAGCCAAATAATTAAATAAGAACATTAATCATGTAATAACAAGTAATCCAGAAAATATTCACAACATAAAGTAAGGATAATACATTCATTAAAATGATACATGCTCACATGAAGCCCTTCATTCATTCATTCCACCAACCATTTCCTTATTCCTCCAGCATTAAAAATAATTTCATTTGTAAGTGAAAACCCCTCCATTGTTCTTGCCACTCATTCATTCATTTCATTTTCCCCCTACTGGACACTAGTCAGTCTCTACCCGACTTCGTGGTCATATTTGAGTATACCAAACATTAATCCAGGGTCACCAATCACCCGACCAAATCCGCTTCTGACTCGAGTCGACCGGTAACGAAAGGCAAGGACCCAGTTCAGCAAAAAATCTCACATTCATGTACAGGTAGTATTTAAATATTTAATCATTGTAAATTTCACATTTATTAGCTCGAATGCGATAAAGTACACACTTGCCTAGCAAAATTCATTTTTAGAAATCATTGAAAATATTTAACATTTAATCCAACATTCACAAATAGTCACATAGTTACAACAATCCACATAGTCATTGGAAACATAACGTATAAAGAACATCACCTATTTAAGCAAAATAACGTCCAAAGTTTCTTTCCGGATAATACCCTCAATCACCTAGGACCCTAATAATAACCAAGAGAAAATATTACAGTTAAACCATCCAAAGTTTAGGTGAACTAAAGAAAATCCGAATAACTACTAGTACAAAATATAAATATAGTTTTGGAAGTGAAAAAAATACATTTAAACCAAAGAACATGAGTAAAATATTTATAAAACTTATGCTCGCTCGTAAAACTTTGAAATCTCCATTTGAATCGAAGAAATGAAGAAAATGTATTTCTATTAGTCGTAAATTTCATTTTTCCAAGGGTACAAGTTTCGGTTAGATTCTAACTTATATACCTCTAAGAAAGAAGACTTGAATACCTTAGATGATTCAAGTTAGTTTCATCCTCAACCCTTACTCAAGTTGCGAGTACATCTACCTAACCCTTGAGTGCAAATTTAGACAGCACGCCCTTTGTATTTACCTATTTTTCAGCCATTTATGACTTCATTATTTTTATCAATCAGCCCCTAAAATCACATACAAATAATCTCATTACAATAGCTGTTCAATAGGCTAAAAGTCATTCCATTACAAAACCAAGCTAGAAAAGTGACCGGAAATAAGGTTTAAGATAAAGAACAAAAAGACAGGTTCGACGTCTCTTAGTGTATTGGTCACAAACGAAGCTACGCTTATCGGATTAGGATAAAATTTATACCATTTCGAAGCTAAGCCAAAGGGCTACAACTTTGATGAAGACAACTCAACCCAATTTATAGTGTATCTAGGTTAAATTTACAAATTACAGAACCAGAATTTCACCATCAGGCTGGTTAATAGCATTGTGTTCAAATGACAATAACTCAGACTACAAAATTCCGATTGAGACGTTTTTAGATGTGTTAGAAAGCTAAAACATAGCATTACAACTTTTGTGTTTTGGTCAAATGCTAATTTAATACGGATCAAGGTGAAAAAAATAAGGTCAGAATGATGAAATGTTAAAACTATCCACTAAACTCTACCTATGACAGTCAAGGGTATTTTCATCATTTCACATGCTACAGTACTCGGATTGAGCTAAACTTTTATAGGCAGGTATAAAACATCATTTCCTACAATTTTTATGTTTTGAGCTAAATCCAATTAGACCTCCATTATGGCCGAATGAAACTAGTCAGTACAGGGTAGTACAAAAACTTAAAGTTGGAATTAATGCATTCAAGTGATAATCTTCTTATTCATGCATAAAACCACTACTACCACTCCCTATCTAAGTTTATTCACACCATATTCTATCTAAACAATAAGAAATACAACTAACCAATTCAAAACCCTAACTCACAAATCCACCACCACAATTATCAAAACTACTAGAATAGCTATCATTAATCAAGAATCTAAGTTGCTACACAACTTAAGCAAGATTAAGGGAAAAAAATAGGATGAGCAGCCATACTACCTCACTAAGATGCTTGCTAGAGATATCCTTCACCTTTCCTTCCCAAACTTTAGCACCCCAAGCTTCCTAAGCTTTCAATTTAGAAGTTAATCGGTTTATATTTCTTGATTCTTCACTCAAATGAGCTAAACTCAAGATGAATGGAATTTTCTTCCTCTTGTTTTCTCCCTCAATGTCACGGCTGGAATGGCAGAAATAATGAGCAATTGAAGTGATTTTTGGTGATAAATATGAAAGAAATTGGTTGGTCAACGACCTTAGGATGGCCGCCACTTGTCTCCATAAGATTAACTTTCAAAATTTTTTTTTTCCTTGATTTTTCTAGTCAATATTTTCAGCCAATAAGAGCTGATTAAGGGGCTGATATTTTGCACTAATATCAATGATATTTTATGGTAAGAAAGTAGTGGTTAAGTGGTGTGTTCAATCAGTAGTCAACGGTACACGTTGGTTCACACCGTTTTCCCTTAAATCGCACGTACTAGGGTTTTCACTTATAATTCACTAACTTATTATTATTACTACTAATTACATATGTAATATCATCTAAAACTCACTTTTAATCACTAAATTTAATACACACTCCATACCGATTCTCATATTACGAAAAGACGTAAAAATCTTAGTTTATTGTAACGATGAAAGTAAAAAGGAAATCCTTATTTCTATGATTATTTGTAACTATTGGGAAAATGGATGTGTAGTAAAGCTACTGTAAAGTAATAAATTTGTTTTACTGTAAAGTAATAAATTCCAAATTAAAGGAAATTTTTAAGAAAAATATAAGGGGTTTTTCAAGTTCTCACAACAAGTTTCGGCCGAATTCAACTCATATACTTCTACTAATGGTAACTTGACTACCATAGACAATCTAAGTTCCCTTCGACTTCAAATCGTCGCTCAACTCAAGTTCACTCGCCTAACCCTTTGGCAAAAATTTGGGTGGCATGCCCTTTGTATTTCGCTATTTTTCAGCCATTTATGGCTTTATTATTTTTCTCAATTCAGCCCAGATTCAACATATAAGCAAGCTTAACACAATAGCTCTTCAACTAGGCTCAATGTCATCCAAATACAAGTCAGTTCTAGTAATGCAATCATCAAGACCAAAGCTGGAAACTAGTATTAAAGAAGAATGTCTACGTAACAGGTTTGTCATCTTTCGGCGTTTTGATCACAACTGAATCTATGCTTATCGGATTGGGACAAATTTTATGGTGTTTTTAAGATAAGACATAGAACTACATTTCCTATGAAAATATCGACACCCAGTTCTCACATTTTCAGGGTCAAAAATTGACATCTCAGAGAAAACAGAAAACTGTCAGTTAAACAGGGCATTTGGGCAGTCAGGGGGTATTTCAGTCATTTCACAAGGTACATTGCTCCGATTGAGTTGAAATTTTGTAGGTTGATATTTAATGCAATTCCCTATAACATTCATGTTTTAAGCAAGAGATGATTTGGCCTTTATCATGGACGAATATGCAGGTCAAATCGGTTCAAAGAAATAGGGCAGAATCTCTACCAATGCTGGAATTCAACTTTTACTCTAACAAAGTTACACTGAATCCCAAAATCACTTCACAAGTTTCATTTCCAACCTTAATACATCATTTAGTAGTCAAACAGCACTAATCAAAACTAAAAAGATGCAAACCCTAGCTAAACATGCCACTATCCATCAAAACTAAACAATCAACCATCATATGCCAAGATTACAAGCTTCTATAGCATTTTTAGCTAGTTTAAGTTAAAGACAAGAGGTGGATGAATTTATACCTTCCTAAAGCCTTCTTATAAGTGAAAACAAACTACTCTCTTTCAAAAATTGTACCACACCAAGCTTTCCAAGTAGGGATGGCAATGGAGGCGAGTGCCCGCGGGGGGCTCGCGGGACGAGGGTTGGGACGGGGGCGGGAGGGGGGAATTTTTTCCCCCCGCTTAGAAACGGGACGGGGGCGGGGGAGTATACCCCTGCCCCGCCACCCGCAAAACAAAAAAAAAAATATATATAAATATATATATATATATATAAATGACTATATATTATATGTAAGTTAATTAGTTATAAACTTATGATAATGATATTATTAGTTAGATGTATTATATAATGTATATTAGTTTATGTAATATAATTGATATTATCAATTATATGAATAATTATACATGTCTACTTATAGAATTTATTAATTAGTTATACTAAATTTACTAATACATTTATACTAAATTTCTAATTACACTTAATAGAATAACACTTTTTTCTCAAATAAAAGCACAAACACAATGATGAATTAGTGATTGCATTTGTACTAAAAGTGAAAATTTAACTATTTTAGTTATATTTATTTCATCATATTGGATTGTATTCAAATAACTTCTGTTTGATTGTTTTTATGAGTTTCAATTGTAAAATTATAATGAATAATAATTTGGTGATGTGTTGATATTTTAATACTTAATTATTTATTAAAATTTAATTATAATAAAATTTTATTAACCCCGCGGGGGCAGGGCGGGGCGGGGGACGGGGGGAACTAATAGGCAACGGGCCGGGGGACGGGGGAGGGGTCTCCCGCCCCAACCCCGCCCCGTTGCCATCCCTATTTCCAAGCACTAAAAGGTAAGTTTAATCGGTTTAATTTTTGTGATTTCAACTCAACAAGAAAGAATCAAGATTGGAGTTGAAGTTATTTTTCTCTCTTTTTCCCCCTCTTAGTTTCAGCCAACATGAAGAAGAATGAAGGAGAAATGAAGCCAATTTGGTGATAAGAAGGAAGGAAATTGGTTTAGTCAAAGTTGGTTGGATTTCCGCCAAGTGTCGCTACAAGATTAAATCTCAAAATTTTCTTTTGGTGATAAGAAGGAAGGAAATTGGTTTAGGGCTGATTTTACTCAATTAATAACAAGGAGATTAAGGTAATAAAGTAGTGTCCAAGTGGTGTGCTTAATCGGTAGCAAACGGTGCACGTCGATTCAAGTCGATTATCCTTAACTTGCTTGTACTTGTGTTTTAGCTTGTGATTCACAAATTTATTATTAGTACTTCTAATCATATACTTTCACTTATTTAATACTTGTTTTTATCTATCAAATTTAGTACACACACCTTACCAAGTGATCACACTACCAAAATGCACCAAAAACACATAAAAAATCCTAGTATGTACAAAAAAAAGTCCTAACATATGTCATTCCTTTAGAAAAATCATAACTTGAGTTATAAATATCAAACATTCATACAGCTTGCCCTGTTAAAAACTAGACTTAAAACACTACTAATCTTTAGAAGACACCTCAAAGAAATTCAACTCATAAGTTAGTCCAAATTGAGCCATAAGCTACTACAACATTCCTATGTTTTCTTGTGCAGGGCAGAATTTTCAGTCAACTTTGCCAATTTTCTAGAATTTATAGAGATTGAATCAAATTCTGAATTTTCTACTGTAGAAAGCTCTATGAGTCTAGTTTCAAACGCAACAAACGAAACTCAATTCCGACTTTCCTACACGAAGTTATAGCTGATTTCCAAAGCTGCGCAGAGCTTTCTATGAAAATTTCTAAATTTTCTAACAACTTTAGATTATGAAACTTTTTTTAACAAAATTCACTCCCGTGGCTCACATTCAACCAAGAATCTAAAGCAAGTAAGTTCAAATAAGAGTTACAAAAATAAATAAAAATTTTCGGGGTCTCACAGTGTTGCTTCGTGAATCGCCTTGCGGCTCCTAGGGATTTGAACTCCAGTTACAAAACCGCGAGCCATTCTTGTGTATCATAGGATCTCTGAGTTTTTGCAACAAAACTATGGAAATTTCTGCACTTTGCAACTTTTAACTTCAATTCTTCTGCTTGCATAAATCATGACCCAATCATTATTTTACCAAATTCAAAGTTTCTAATAAGTTTAAAATGATACAAGCATGTAATTTATCCTCTTATATCAAATCAAATATATCAAAATTACAAATCGAGGGTTTGAGTTCTTCATATTTAATGTTTCTCGCCAACCTTCAAAAAGTGATTTTTGTCTCAACTTGCAAAACCTACAAAATAAATAAAACAAACACACTTTAACAAATCAAATACATATAGAAACACACTTAAACTAATGAAATTATTCAAATATTGGGTTGTCTTCCAATTAGCGCCTTTGTTTAGAGTTGTTGGTCTGATTCAAAAGAATTACCTCTTCAATCATTGTTAGGATCCTTTAAGGATTATGTTACCCCTTTAGGGACAATTCACCAGTTAAATAGGGTTTTAAACGCTGTCCGTTGATTTTAAAGGGTGGACCTTGTTCAAAAGTCACCTCCACGGCACCATATGGGTTTACATTTATAAATGTAAATAGTCCAGACCACCTAGATCTTAGTTTACCTGGGAACAACTTGAGATGAGAGTTAAATAAAAGAACTTTTTTCCTATCTCAAATTGTCTTTGAACAATGTGCTTATCATGCCAATATTTCACTTTTTTCTATATATTTTTGTATTTTCATAAGCACTCAATTGGAATTCCTCCAATTCGCTTAATTGGAGCAATCTTTTATGACTTGTAAGAGAAAAATTCATGTTAAACTCCTTTATTGCCCAATAAACTCTATGTTCAATTTCGACAAGCAAATGGCATATTTTTTCATATACTAGACAATAAGGAAACATACCCAGAGGTATTTTAAATATAATCCTATTTGCTCAGAATGTGTCATCTAACTTCTTAACCCAATCTTTTCTAGACTTACTCACGATTTTTTTTAAAATCAAGTCAATCTCTCTATTAGTTAGTTCTACTTGGCCATTAGCTTGTGGATAATATGCAAGAGATATTTTATACCTACAATCATATTTTAACAAAATGAGTCAAACCATTTGTTACAAAAATGTTTACCTTCATCACTCACTATTGCCCTAGGGATACCAAATCTAGTAAAAATGTTCTTTTTAATGAATTTAAGTATAACTTTTGCATCATTAGTTGGGGTGACAATTGTTTCTACCCATTTTGACACATAATCAACCGCAACAAATACGCACTTATTATTATTTGAATCAGGAAATGGACCCATAATATCAATGTCCCAAATTTCAAATAATTTAATTTCAAGAAACACATTTAAAGGCATTTCATACTTTTTAGAGATATTACCGATTCTTTGGCATTCATCACAACTTCTAACATAATTTCTAACATTTTTATACATGGTAGACCAATAAAATTCAAATTGTTTTACCTTTACAATTCTTTTAGATGTACTAAAATGATCACCAATTTCTCGGTTATGACAATGAAAAAGAATATTTAGTACCTTATCTTCCGGAACATATCGGCGTATCATTTCATCTGCATAATACTTGTAGAACAAAAGTTCCTCCCAAAAGTAATGTTTCACATCATAAATAAATCGCTTCCTTTGATGATAAGTTGCATCTTTCAAAATTATGCCACTTACTAGATAATTGACATAATCTGCATACCAAAGTGAACCTTTAATAACTAGTAATTGCTCATCTGAAAATTTTTCATTGATAGGAACAACTTCATTTCAAGGGATATTCTCCAAACGAGAAAGATGATCAACAACTACATTCTCGGATCTTTTTTTGTATCTAATCTCTATGTCAAATTCCTGCAAGAGAAGAATCCATGGAATAAGTTTAAGTTTTGTATCTTTCTTATTTAATAAGTATTTTAGAACTGCATGATTGATATAAATGATAACTTTAGAACCAACTAAATAAGATCTAAATTAATTAAGTGCAAATATTACGGCTAACAACTCTTTCTCAGTTGTAGTGTAATTGACTTAAACATCATTTAGAATCCTATTAATATAATAAATAAAATGCAATCTTCCTTTTTTTTCTTTGTCCAAGAACTGCCCCAACCGTATAATCATTTGCACTACACATGAATTAAAATGGCAATAACCAATCCGTGACGTAATAAATAGAGTTGATGTCAATGCCTTCTTTAACCTATTAAAAGCATTCAGACATTTATCATTAAAGTCAAAGGTGGCATCTTTATTTAATAAATCACATAAAGGTTTTATAATTTTGAAAAAATCTTTTATAAAATGTCTATAAAATCTCGCATGATCAAGTAAACTTCTACTGCCTCTAATGTTGTTTGGTGGTGGTATTTTCGCAATTAATTCAATTTTAGCTCTATCCACCTCAATTCTTTTAGAAAAAAGTTTGTGACCAACATAATTCCTTCTCTAACTATAAAATAATATTTTTTTAAATTTAAAATAAGATTAGTACCTTCACATCTTTGCAAAATTTTCTCCAAATTATACAAACAATCATCATAAGAAGATCCAAAAACTGAAAAATCGTCCATAAAAATTTTCATGATCGTCTCTACATGATCGGAGAATATAGCCACTATGCATCTTTAAAAAGTTACCGGTGCATTGCACAAGTTAAATGGCATGCAAAAATGCTATAAGGACAAGTGAGTGTTGTCTTCTCTTAATCTTCTGAGATTATGACAATCTGGTTATATCTTAAAAATTCATCAAAAAATAATAAAATTCGTAACTAGGTAGTCTATCTAAAATTTGATCAAGAAAAGGTAATGAAATGTGATTTTTATGAGTAGCTGCATTTAATTTCCTATAATCAATGCACACTCTCCATCCGACTATAATTTTAGTGGGAATAATTTCATCATTTTCATTTACAATTAACGTCATCTTACCTTTCTTTGGCACAATATGAATTGGACTAATTCAATCACTATCGGAGGTAGGAAAGATAATACCTGTATTGAACCACTTTAAAATCTCCATACTTATCACTTCCTTCATATTTGGATTAAGTCGTTTTTGAATTTCTACCACTGACTTAATTCTATACATGCAAATGGTAGGGCTTATACACTTGAGATCGGAAATGATCCAACCAATTGTCAGTTTGTGCCTCCTTAGAATTCTTAACAACTTGTCCAACTACACATCATCCAAAAAAGCACTTACTATCACTGATAATGTATCATTTTCACCAAGAAATGCATACCTTAAATGATCGGACAATGGTTTAAGATCAAGAATCGGAGTTTGCTCACTTGATGACGGTGATAACCTTTTTTCTTTTCCTATATCTTATAATAATTTCCTCTTTTATAAGGCACTTGAGAGTTCAAGAAATTAGCTATCTACAAAATCTCCAAATCATCATCTTCTTGAAAAATAGAATCAAACAAATAAATTTCAATCATATCAATTGCATACACATTATTATTAAATGAAAAAAATTTCTCAAATTCATGCAAATTAAATTCAATTTCATCTTTTCCTATTTTGAACTTGAACTTCCCTTGTTTAACATCAATAATAGCATCGGCCATAGCTAAGAAAGGTCTACCAAGTATAATTGACATATTAACATCCTCTTCCATATCAAGTACGACAAAGTCCACTGAAATTATGAAATTTTGACTTTTATAAGCACTTTTTCAAGCACACCAAGAGGATATTTAACCAACCTATCCGTTAATTGCAAAGAAATGCTAGTCCTCTTAAGTTCATTTAAACAAAGTTTTCGAACAACACATAGAAGAATTAATGAAACACTTGCATCCAAATCACATAATGCATTTAAGAAATTTATGTTACCAATGGTGCGAGGGATTGAAAAACTGACCAGATTTTTCAACTTTGGAGGGAGTTTGTTTTGAATCAATGCACTACATTCCTCCATCAATGCTATCGTTTCGTGATTCTCTGAATGCCTTTTCTTTGACGTGATTTCCTTGAAAAATTTGGCACAGGATGAAATTTGAGAAATAGCATCCACAAAAGGAACGTTAATATATAATTGTTTAAATATTTTAACAAACTTTTCAAACTCCTTATCCAACCGACTTTGCTTGAATCTTTGAGAAAATAGTACAGGAGGTATGGGCACATTAGTTTTAAAAGTTGATTTTTCTTTGTCCACAACTTTTTCCTTTCCTTTTTCCTCTATACTTAACCTTTGATCATTAATCAAACTCTCTTATTTGTCCCTTACAAGGTCAACATTAGAAGGACCATCATATTATTTATCACTTTGGAGAATAATTGCCTTACAATACTCCCTAAGATTGACTTTGATTTTGCTTGGTAACTCCCCTTGGTTGGTTTTTAGAGTTCACGGCATTGGCAATTTAATCGAGTTGGACTTCTATATTTCTATACATTGAGGTTAATTGGTCCATTTTTCTCTCTAATCTTTCAAATCTCTCGAAGGTATTTTTAGCTAATCTATCCATATTACTATTGGTAGTATTAGCTAATGTTTCAATGGCCATCTTCCATGATGGTTTGGATTCAATGGGTGTTTGTTTTGATTGGAAGTTCTGTGGATTAGTTGGTCTTTGTTGATTTTCTTGATCTTTTCACTCAAAGTTTGGATGATTCCTCTACCCTGAATTATAAGTGTTGGAATACGGAATGTTTTGAATTGGACGGTTGAAATTATTTACATATTGTACCTGTTCCAAAGCAACACAATTAATAATTTCATGATTTCCTCCACAAAAAGTACAACATGCTACATTAACAATAGAAATTGAATCAACCTCACCTTGTCTTTTTAGCACTTTCACCCATTGTCCATTTTTGCATCATCAATGAAAATGGAAACAATCTAAACTTTATAGCATCATCACTTACTCCATTAAGTTTGATTGTATCACAAATTTTTGAAAAATTAGCTGAGTTAGCATTTGGATCCTCCATTGAGTGACCTTCAAATTGATTTTGTTGGATCATGTGAATCAAGGAGGGTTTAATCTCAAAGTTGTTTGCATTAATTGCCAGTTTTGCGATACTTGTTTGTTCTCCTGAAATATCCGACAATGCAAACTCCCTTAAGGCTTGATGGTTCTGATTTACTCGTTCTTCTTCCATTGTTTCTCTTAGAGACTTCTCACCTGCACTTTCTTCCCTTGAATTTTCTTCACCTTGTTGTTGTTGTTGTTGTTATCGTACACTTCATCTTGCCTTCCTAGCTGTCCTTTCAATTTTCAGATCAAATGGGACTAGGCCACGAAGCAATCGATGCATGCACTACAAAAATACAACAAAAAATAAGTAAAAGAACTTATCTTCACTCCTAAATATATAAAAAAATCAGAAAAATTAAGAACTAAAACAATATTTAGACTAATATTATCCAATTCCCTAGCAACGGCACAAAAAACTTATGTGGTTTAGGCTTTCAAGTTATAAGTTCCTAATTATCAATTCAATTTAGTCTAATTACCTCGATTTTCCACAAGTATACAAGTTAAACGAGTATAGTAATGATTAGGGTCGATCCCACAGGGAGTTGGTTAATTACCAAGGCTTTTCAACTAATTTTATTATCTAAACAAATTAAATATTATCAAAGAATAACAATGACAAAATTAAAGAGATTAATTTAGACGGTAAAACTAGCCATACAAATTAGAGGTTAGTTAGGCGGTACAATCGGCCATATAACATAAACAATAAATATAAAACCGACCATTAGGTGGTAAATCAACCATGTAGGCGATAAACCAACCATGTAGGCGGTAAGTTAAAAGAAAAGAAACAAAAGTTGAGAAAGTTAGATTAGGTCTTGTTAATATTAAGATCCTAGGGATTAGAATCTCTTGTTGCTTCAAGATAGTGATTGAGTTGGTTAAATTAGGCCTTTAACTTGTGACTTATTTAGGAAGTAACCATCCTTAATTTCTTGGATGTTGTTTTCACAAATAAAGAAGAATCCTCACACCAAACCTTTATCTATTTGCATGATAAATTATCTTAATATGAGTCCATGAATCTCAATGAAGTTACACACATGTTCCATCTAAATCCACCTCCTACAAACATGAGGATGTAATCTAAGGTTCATACATTTTATACTATATGTGCAAGGCACATTAATAGCTCAAACAAATGCTTGGATGATATATTGTTGGTGATCAAGCAACTACACATATTAGATCAAACATATGAACAAACAAGTGCACAAGGTGGCCAAAATCAACTCAAGTAATCACGCAATCTTGAACTACAAGCTCATCTTTTCACTAGGATGCAAGAGTTTCGCTAGATATAGAATTGAACATATTGAATATAAAACTCTTGAAATGAAACATAAATCAAACAAGGAAGTAAAGAGTAAAAGTTGATGAAATCTTATCAAGTGAATGAAACAAGCTCTTCAAGCTTCTCTTTCATAACTTTGATCTTCAAGTGTAGCACAACAAGGTTGTTGTGTTTTTAAGAAAACTTCTCTTTTTCTACTCACACAACCTTCTATTCCAACTATCACTCTCTAATTCTTCTATCCTTCCTCTCTAAAATCAATGAATCATAAGGGGTATTTATAGATATTTTTGAAGAGAAATTTGTGCTCATAATGTGGTCATAAAATTACCCTTGACTTTTCCAACTCACACTTAGCTGTTTCCAATCGGATTTCTATAGAAAAATTGTTCAAACAGCAGTGTGAAAATGAGTGCAAGTTATAGAACAACTTGCAGAATTGGCACAGGGATCCGCGAGGCAACACTTCCTGGATCGCCTCGTGGTTCTGCTTCTTTTCTCTTTTCAAAGCTTCAAATGTGACAGTTGATGATCCATGAGGTATTTCATGCTGTTAGCTCGTGTACCTTGAACTTTTGGACTTGATTTATGACCTTTCATTCTCTTTTCTTGATAATTGAACTCCTTGTATGTTGATCTTTGAATCACCAATGCTAGAGTGATATTCAAGTGCACTCAACTATTAAATTATCCTACAAATACCATATCAATTGTACATTGTACATGTAACTGAAATAACATGAAGTTTATAGAAATTAATAACTTAAAGAGCTAGTTTCATTCTTAAAAACCCTAATTTCTTAACAAAAGTAAGCAAATAGATGTATTTTAAAGCATAAAAAATGAACACTTATCACCTTATAATAATAACCTCTAAATAGATACAATTCTTCAATCATATTAAATGTAGGCTTGCATATGCATAAATGAAAGTAAGTAAACTCATCATAATTTACCTAAATAATGTCCTTTATAACCAAAAAATCAGAGATAATACCAAATATAACTATTCACGTATACATTAAGCATATGAAATATATGTACATATATCCAAAATAACACTTAGAAATTAGAGATGATACCTAATTGTACATATTTTAGTAACCCTAACAAATATTAGTACACTCATGCAAAATAAAAACCAAAAATTTAGGAGATGATACCAACTCTATGAAACATCAAAAAAGAAATAACAATATTGTAATATCAATCTTTTGGAACATCAACAAGAAATAAAATGTTCTAACCCTTGAGATAATACCCAATATAACTATACACATATAAAATAAGCATATCAAATATAAGCACACTTATCCAAAATAACACCCAGAAAATTAGAGATGATACCATAGTTATACACATCTAAATAAACCTAACAAATATTAGCACGCTCATACAAAATAAAAATTAAATAATTAGGAGATGGATAGTGTTATGGCAAATTGTTTTTATTGTATGACATGATAATTTTGGAATTGTAAAAGGTCATAAGTGAAAATCATTAAATGATATGGGCTTAATTGTCACAAGTGATAAGGCCACATCTAATGTGTAAGCAATTTAGGAACACTCGCTTTTTATATGAAAGAATTTAATATAAAATTTTCATAAACCAAAAAGTAAACTTTGATCTTTTAAAAGTTTTTTGAATAGAATTTTAAGTAATTGGTGGTTATAATGCTTTTGGGTGGTTATGGGTGAAAATTAGTTGTGATTACATTGGTTGGCAATATGGGTAACATGTAATCACATGGTAAAGGTAAAATTTAGTGATTATGATGATAAAGTTGAAAATTCAAAAAGTGACAAACAAAGTTTACACCAAACCCCATACTCTCCTTTTATATATAGTATGGATATTGGTTGTTAAGGTGTGGACGTAGGATGAGAGGGTGTGGATTTAGATTTTCCCTACTTTAAATTATTTAATTTTGCAACACCAAAATTGAAGGCAACATAGCATATTATAAAAATTAAAACAAACATTCAAATCAATAAGGAAACAACTGCTACAATTCCAAGCTTTCTTGTCAATAATTTTGACTTAAATAAATAAATATATTTTTCCTCCTTAAAACAAAATAAAAACTTCTTGACTCATCTCATGTCTTTGGATTATAATTCAAATTCTAATAGAATCTAAAATTTTGTACATATATTTTAATGGTGAATAATGACAACAATTGATGTCATTATTAAAATGTCTATTAGTGATAGCTTCATACTAAACCCCAATTGAATGAAGTACTTCTGGGTTATAATCATGAATAGGACTTGAAATAGGATTATTTAAACATAACAACTAAAGATATTTTCTTGAATTATTTTTTGGTATTTAGTGAGCTTAGGCACTTCCAATGGTTTGTTTTTTCTAAGTTTTATATTTTTAAAGTTGGACTTTGTTCATTATGTTTATTTTTTCTAAAGGTTTATATGTTTACTGTTGGAATTTATACTCTGACATTGGATTTGGAGTATATAACTAATAATTCTGACATGTTATTGACACTCAGAATAAACTCGTCATTAATAGCATGCGAGCATCTAAATGATTTTTCATATAACACATGAACATCAAAAAGTGAATATAGAAGAAAATTTATATGTGAATTTAAATCAACATTTGTGCATTTGGATGGCTGTTCTTAGGACTGTTTTAGCATAATTTTTACAGCAAATATTTGTTTAAAAAATTCTCTTTGGGCTCCTATTTATAGAGAAATATCAAAATTGGTAGTATTTTACAAAGTTTACACCCAAAAGCTTACTTTTTCTCAAGGACTACAATTCTAACTTTTTATTTGACCAAAAACACTTGAAAAGTGAGGTAACGCATTGTGAATTATGAAGGAAAGGAAAAGTAGGAATACAAAGTTGGGAGGAAGGCAATCTATAGTTGAGAAAATTTGTAGCAATAAGATGGGGGTAGAACTATCAAAATGGGTGGTTTATGTAAGTTTGGGTGGGTTATTAATTGGATCAACTCATAAATACCTATTTAGTTACTGATTCAAAATAGACAAGTTATAAATGGTTATAGTCTTAAATGGGAGTGGGTCATCTAATTATCCATTTATGATCTATTTCAAAATTTTTACTTACTTTTTGTCCTACATTTTTTGAGCAACAGAATAGTACATCATTGTAATCAAAATATAAAAATATAACAAGTTACTAAATAAATTTTTACCTGAATAAAAGGAAAATAAAAAATTGCATAGAAAATTTGAAAATGGTATCAAGAAAAAGGGAAGAGAGGGTTTATAAAATAGGGGAAGTGGCTTGAAGAGGAAAAGAGGGAAGAATATGGAAGGGAGGGATGATAAGGTGCATGTTTGGTGTGCTTTTGATATTCTTTTAGGTACTTTTTTGAACTTTTTCTATATTTTTTAGTGTACTTTAAGAGTTTAAAACAAGATAAATAGGTACGATATTTCGACATATGTTAGATACTAAAATAATACTCTTTTATTTTTTAGCCTTTTTACCATATGATTATTTTAAATAATTTATTTATTATTACTATAATTTAAAACATGAACCCATACATAACGCAGATCAAAATACTAATTATAATATAATTCAACCTCAAAAGGGTTTAGGCGTAATATAAAGATTATGCATTTACTTTCCTTAAAATTTGACCAAATTATCAATCAAACCCTCAGATTTGATCATATTACAATCACCTCTCTCGGTACTAATGGTGTTTAAACCGAACAGAAGTAGCAAAATCAGAGAAATGCCCTATAATGCATAAGACTAAGTAAAAAAAGTTTTGTACAGAAGAGCTTTTTAAGTATAAATAAAATATTCGAACTTTCAAAAAAAAAAATTTAAGAAGAGATTGCCAACATTATGCTACTAAACAAGGAAACTAAAAAGAAAATTGTCAGGCAAAACTACAAGTACATAGCCTAATAAACAACTATAAGAGGAAAATTTTCTTTTTTAACAAAGAGAAAGGCATTCATCAACTTGAAAATGCCAAAAAAATCAAAGCACTTTAGGAAATTTCAAGAAGTCCACCATCATTGTAGAGCCCCCTTTCGATCTGCCTCTCTCTCCAAGTTTGACAAACCTGAACCTTTGTCCC
This sequence comes from Coffea arabica, assembly GCF_036785885.1. NCBI lineage: Eukaryota > Viridiplantae > Streptophyta > Magnoliopsida > Gentianales > Rubiaceae > Coffea > Coffea arabica. The sequence continues at coordinate 45,812,842 of NC_092329.1, forward strand.
CCATCTCCCAGAACAATGGTCTTGCTTACAAGAAACAAATATAGCGCTGGACAAATCCACTTATTCAATCAAATACAAAAATGTGAATTTCAAGCTAATCTATATTTTTTAACGCACTATTTAGTTTATTTATTTATACATTCATATTTTATGAACTATTTTAGCATTACATATTAACTTGTTAAAAATTAATCTATTATATTAAGAAAAATTTCTTGAAAGTTAAATTGCGTATAAATTTCAATTAGTTTTTGCATTCGAATTCAATTTTACTTTGCCAAGTTTCATATTAAGTACTTAGTCCTATATACATGTGATCTTTTAAATGTAAAATTTGAACTAACGAAATTGTATATTTTTAAAAGTACTTTTCATGAACATATAAAACCAAGATTTAGATGTAATTACAATTTTATTTGTGTCCTTCCAATTACTTTAGAAAATTGATCGTCTTTTAGAGTTTGATACTATAGCATAGTGAAGTTGTACTTTTATCTTACTAAGGTTATAAAAATAGGAAAACAAAGAAATGAATAGTTTTTCTAATAAGCACATTAATGTATATATTGATGTAATAATAAATATATAGCTTACTTATTATGTTTCATACACTTAAATTTACTGTTATTTTGTTAAAATGATCTAATGATTAAAAACCTAAATTTGATTAAAAACTTTTTACTTTGAGCTGCAATTAGACATCACGGTATCCAAAAAAAAAAAAGGAAAAAAAATCATCACTCTGAAAACAAACAAGTAAACCAGCACTTTTCTACATATATAAATTCGTCCCCTAACTAAGAATCCTGGCTTCGCAACTGACTATAGAATAAAAATGCCCTAGTAAGAGGATTCAACCGGTAGCTAGGGACTTGGAGATCGGTGGTTTGGCTTTAGTTCGTGTGAGGATATTATGCTTCAATTCTTAATTTTTGGTGTGTTCTCACTCCTTGGTCAAATACAAGGAGCTTTTCCTCACGGTATTTCAGTCCTTTTTCTCGATCCATTAGAAATGGACTTACCTCACTTTGCATCTCCAAACTTGTATAATTTTTTCACTTTGCACCTTAAACTTCAATTTTGGACACTTTACACACTAAACTCTCAAGTTTGTCCTGTTTAAATCCAATCAATAATAACTTTAGCAAAATTAATGTCATAGGTGACCAACAAATCAATGAAGATGTGTTGAAAGTGGTCAAAAGGTGTCCAGCTATCGTAGCAAAAATAAAATTGTACATTATCATTAATTTTCACCATCTTTTATTTTATTAATTTTACAAACATAATTATTTATTGGACTTAAATGGAAAAAATTGGAGAGTAGAAGGTGTAAAGAGTTCAAAATTAAGAATTTAGGGTACCAAATATTCAAAATTAAAATTTAGAGTGTCAAGTGAAAAAGTGACGTAGGTTGAAAGGTATAAAGTGGATTTAGTCCTTTAGAAATTGGTTTGGTGGAGGTAATACTATGGATGCCAGTGGGTTATCCAAAATTGATTCTAGATGTTTGGATCTTATCAACCTTGAGATTCTTGATGAATTCTGTCTCTCATGACATATACGCAGAGATTGGAGATAGACACGTGTGGGCATATGACTGCATTAGGGTTGACTCGACCCTTTTTTTTTTTTTTTTTTTAACAACGATACATTTGTATAACATATTCTATCCTAATCTAGGAGGGAGGGAAAGCTTAAGGAGGCTGTGATAGGAATTAATAAGTATACAGACCCAACTAGGTCAAGGAAGTGCTATGACATAATCCTTAGAAATTTTTTTCGCTATATATGGGATTTGAACCCTCACCTACAGTCTAAGAAGGTACTTAAGTCCTTTCAATTGCTCGGCCATTCAATTGCACTACTTTTGAAAGAGAGGTTCAAGAAAATTTCATGCAATTGCCAGCCGTACTTTAACAGTCAACAGGTGACGGACTGAGGTGATGGACTGACTAGCGGTTATACATTTAGCATAATTAGGGACATTTATGTAATATTGCTATATTTTAGGGTTTTATTGGCAGTTTGGTCAAACTTCAGGGGGAGAAATGTAATTAACCCGAAAATAGATGAAAGTCCACTCTGTTAGACCGGATCCGACAGGGTAGCATATTCCATTCAAGCCTTCAAGGAACCAAATTCCATTCACAATTTCCCATTCCAAATCGTAATTCCGTACTAAAAAAGGGTCATGCTTCACGCCGCCTCCTTTCCGAACCAATGTATCTGGATACAATCACATGTTCGCTTTAGTAGATTGTTGAACTCTAGATTCGGACCCTTTCCTTTATTTGACTCTTCCTCAAAAACCAACTCTTTTCTGGGCAGTGGCGGCCGATATTCAACCGTTATGGCTTCTGCATCAGCCATTTCAACTCCAAAAGATCAAAAAGATGTCGTTTACCGTCAAAACGAGTCAACCCAGAAAGCTTCTCAGCCTAATTTGCAGGTAATTCTTTTAAAGCTTGAATCTTTCTTTAATTTGCTGAGTATCATTTATTTTGGAATACTATGTTCAAGGATTTTTTTTCTTTTGAATATCGAGTTAATTGCTGGAAGCAGTTCATTTAGTTATTATACCAGAAATGGTTGAGTTTGCCTTAAAGATTTGGTGATTCCATAGTTGGTAAGATTTTTACATGTAATGAACTGGATTTGGGGGTAAGATGTGTGAAAAGTGCTCTGGATGTTCTCCTAATCCGGTAGAAGTCCTTGGTGCACAAGAAGACAATATACAGTTTGTGTAAACAATTATAAGTTGGCTCAGATGTCAATTGTAGGCTGCTTCTTCTTGAAGCATTTGATTATCTTCCGGCAATGCCGACTTTATAGCATGAAAAACTAGAAAATGTTTCGGAAATAGGCAAAACCAATAAGACCTGCAAATTCTGCAGATGCTAATATGTTATTGCATTAATTAATTCCTGGATTTATGGAAGGTTACTTTAGCAGGCAGTCATATGTTTGAAACATTGCATAAGTCAGTACTGCGTAAGCTGAAACATGCCTCTTAGTAAGGTTATTCCCCTACGTAGGCAATCTTAGGCCATGCTGGCCGAGTGAAGGGATCCTTTCTCACTGGGGTATGCCTAGACCTTGAACTCTGTTGGGTGTCCAAATAAAATATTGTGTTAAGCCTGCTTTGTGGGAGATCCATCCCTCATGCAGGACTTTAATGTCTTAAGTAGCCTTTAATCTTTGAAGCAAAAACTTCATGACTTGCAACCTGCTTTCATGTACTGATTTTCCCATGAGAAAGAGATGACTATTCTTGGTCAGTTCACATAATTGTTTGTTTGCATACCAGTTTCGTGCGATGATTAGTCATCCATTTGGGTTCTAGCATGTGTACCCTGACATGATTGAATCTTGTTACTTAGCTAAAAAGGTTAGAATAGAAGAATGAATGACTGGTGTTCCTTGAAGTGTTAAACTCTTGATGAACAGGAATACTTGCTCCTTTGGACAATGCATTCTCTCTTCCTATGTCATCTGCATATATTGTTTCTCACATTTTGCAAATTTTCTTTGATTGAGTTGCCTCTTTGTATCATGCACGACTTCAAGAAGCTTGTGTAACACCTTCAAAAGAAACTAACCATGTAGATGGACTCAGCACCTCATGAATTCTAGTTTGAGTTCAGACTTGAGATCTTCATATTGAGAACCCTGTCGGCTATGTCTAACATGGTAATTTCAAGTTTACTGAACGATTAATGGAAGCATTTTGTTAGTTTTTTAGATGTTGAAAATCAAATGAACTTGTAGCGGAGTATTGGTGAGATAATCTCATCAGAAGCTGATTATGCGAGTCTTTTGAAATGGCTGTTCATGACTTATAGAGGAGGGGTGATTGCTAAACGTATGCTGTTGCTGGTACTATAGCGATTGTGTTTGTTTGCTAGTAAATTCCATATGCACGTAAATGATACTATGCAATAATCTTATGCATCGACACCCGGAGCAACGGGGTAGGGGTGAAGAGAGACCAAGAGGGACATTGGAGATGACAAGCTTGCAAAAGATATGCATGAGGATGCCAGACTTTCATGAGATGCTGATAATATGAGCTCCAAATTTTTTCTTGCTATCTAGTGGATGTCTCATTGCTTATTATATGTTCTTTTCTTTCTTTTGCATTTCCCTTTTTCTGCCTTGTTTCTTTTTTTTATCTCCTTTAATCATCTGCAACTCCAGGAGACCTGTATATAAGATTTGTTTGAATCTAAAGATTCTTGAATATCATGAAATGCTGAAAGTTGTGAGGTTCAATTGACAAGACTGGGAAATGACTATGTTTTCGGTCTGGTTAGCTGTTTCAGGATTTTTTGCAGTGATCTAAGAGAATCTTTGTTAGTTTCAGTTTGGGGGCAAAACAGAGTGTTGTTTGAAATAAATAATGGATGAAAGGTTTGTGGCTCCATAATTATGGGGTATGCTCAAAAGGCTTATGTTTGAAGATTAAGTCTCAGAAACAAAAGTAACAAATTTCCTGAAGTGTTTTACTGATTTTGCTATAGAAGTCTGGTGAAGGCAAAACTTGAATGTGTAACCTGAAGGTGGTACCCTGTTATTATTGGTAGCCTTTGACTGGACAACATGAAATCTTGTCTGACTTTAGCTCCTCTGTCTTGAAAGGTGAAAAAAAATTTTACAATTTTCAGTACTTCACTTGAACTCAACCAAAACCAAAGTCACTGAGGTGTTTAGTACCTATAATGTATGGATAACTGCAAAATGACATTTGTTTTCCTTATAGGTTTGTCTACAGGCTAAATATGCATAAAAGATTTGTCTTTCAGTGAGAATGTATGCAATGGTCAGGATTCACTCAAAGATGATGTTCCAATGGTTTTAACTCTAGAAATTATAACTTATGCAGCCAATAAGAGGGTATTATATGGGTGAGAAATGCCTTGGAACCTAGGAGCCAGGATAAGATTTCATTCTGCATCCTCAATAAAGAGCTGAAGTATTGTCATTATTTGTCCAAGACAAACTGTTTAGATGGGTATTTTTATTTAGTGCAATACCAAAATGCAGGAGACCAAGTTGTTGTGGTTGTGTTTCCCTCTGTAAAAAATGGAAATATATCTAGAGGGACGTGCATTTTAAGCTTGTGCCTGGAGTTATATTGGTCCTTGGTCACACTTGTTATGAGTTCATTTCAACTTGAAGAAATACTTAAATAAGTAATTCATAAATTATCTGCCTACAGAATAAATTGCAAACTACTGCCTGATGGACATTTACCCAAAGCGTGATAAGAGATAAAACAAATGTGACTTAGGCACATGAATAAACCCTCAAAAAAAAAGAGAGAGGATTCTTCAAAACTAAAAGATTTTAGTAGAGAAATATGTTTTACTGAGACCATTGTGTTGATGGACTTCATTATATTTGAAGTTAAAATACGATTTTACTGTAATTCTTTTCAATTCTAAGGTCCAAAATCATGGGATGCAAAAGCCTGAAAAAGACGGAGCAAAACCATGCAAAATAGCTTAAGCAAAAACAGAACAAAAGAATGGTCAAAACTGTTTAGACCATCATCATGCGCACACAAAATGAATGAAGAGGAAATCTTCTCGCTTCCTCATTTCATGAGCACCAAATGGTTCTTCATGCTACTGAAGACGAAATCCCTGGTTTCATTAGTGTCTTGCTTAAACTCTGCATAGTAGTAGGACTCTTCCGTACATCCTTGCCCCTTATGACTGTTCTATGAACTTTGCAGTTGATCTCTTAGCTAATGCCAATTGCTGCCCTATTGTGCATCACTGCCTGCTCAGACTTTAGATGCCTAAATATGAAAATTATGCTAGGTGAAATGTTGTCAAAAGTAAAGCATTTCTGTTTTTTGATTACATAAAACAAGAGTGAGGTGGTTAGGCTGCATTTATGATTCAACTTTTCATCTTGTTGAACGTTTTTCTTTTCAAACAACTTTATTTCTTTTTGCATTTGTTTCTATTACTTTCTAATTATTTTTCCCAGATTTTCTTAACCCTCAATTATCATGGACAGGGTGAGGGAGGACGAGTCATCCTATGCTTAATTGTCTGAGATGGCTTATTTTGAAATTCTTTATCCTATCCTAACTAGATTTTGCATGTGTATAGTATTACTTTTGAATGGAATATCTATATAATTGCCCAATATTATGTTTGGTATGCAGAGGACATTCATTTTAGTTGACAAAATATGTTAAAAGAATGATGAAAATGAGTGGACCGACCAATTTGTCATCCCAGGATAAATAAATCGAATTTTCAAATTGGGTGTCATCTAAATGAATTCTAAGACAATGGATATGTTTTTTCAAGATATACCTGTAAGAGAAAAATCCTCAAGGAAGTTGAAATAGGTTTGTCCAAAAACTTACAGTAAATCACTCATAACTTCTAACTGTGATGTCATTTGTCTTAAGAATTGTTTAAGTTCAGCTTATGGCCCCAAAAGTATTCTCTTTAACATGTGATATCAGATTTCTTGGTCAAATTGCATTTTCCTTACCATGCTTCCAATAATGTTTTCATGGTCTAAGAAATTTTGTTTTTTGGTTTTCAATTTTTGATCTTTTTGTCTTGAATTTTTAGGTTGCAAAGAGATTGGAGAAGTTTAAAACAACAATTTTCACACAGATGAGCATGCTTGCCATTAAGCATGGGGCTATTAACCTGGGGCAAGGCTTTCCCAATTTTGATGGTCCTGAATTTGTTAAAGAAGCAGCTATTCAAGCCATTAAAGATGGAAAAAATCAATATGCTCGTGGATATGGTGTGCCAGATCTCAATTCAGCTGTTGCTGCAAGATTTCAGAAGGACACTGGACTCCTGGTTGACCCTGAAAAGGAAGTAACTGTGACCTCAGGATGCACTGAAGCAATTGCTGCAACCATTTTAGGCTTAATAAATCCTGGAGATGAAGTCATCCTTTTTGCTCCTTTCTATGACTCATATGAAGCCACCTTATCCATGGCTGGTGCTAAAGTAAAGAGTGTAACACTACGGCCTCCCAATTTTTCAGTACCTCTTGATGAACTCAGGTCTGTTATCTCCAAGAATACTCGAGCAATCCTTATCAACACTCCACATAACCCCACTGGGAAGATGTTCACTCGAGAAGAGCTCAGCGTGATAGCATCTCTGTGCATTGAGAATGACGTTCTAGTTTTTGCAGATGAAGTTTATGACAAACTAGCTTTCGAAATGGATCACATTTCTGTGGCGTCCCTTCCTGGGATGTACGAGAGGACTGTCACTATGAATTCATTAGGGAAGACTTTTTCCTTGACCGGCTGGAAAATCGGGTGGGCAATAGCTCCTCCACATCTGACATGGGGAGTGAGACAAGCCCATTCATTTCTCACCTTTGCAACATCGACTCCCATGCAGTATGCAGCTGCAACAGCGCTTAGAGCCCCAGATTCCTACTATGAGGAGCTAAAGACTGATTACATGGCAAAGAAAGCGATCCTTGTCGATGGATTGAAGGCTGCAGGTTTCATAGTTTTTCCATCCAGCGGAACTTATTTCATAATGGTGGATCACACTCCTTTTGGGCTGGAGAATGATGTTGCCTTCTGCGAGTATCTGATCAAGGAAGTTGGAGTTGTGGCAATTCCAACTAGTGTCTTTTACTTGAATCCAGAAGAGGGAAAGAATCTTGTAAGGTTTACCTTTTGCAAGGATGAGGAAACTCTTAGAAGTGCGGTTGAGAGAATGAAAGCGAAGCTGTCCAAGAAGTTCTAACCCACGAGGCATGTTTTAGAAATACCTCATTTATATGGTGCTACTATTTGTAATATGCAGCTGTGGTGTTGCGTGGGACAATAAATTGTACCTGTTACCATTGGCACCATAAGGAATTGCAAAAACAAAAATACTTTTGGGATTTAAAGTTCTATTGATAAATCATTTCTATGATGGGATTATTTCTGAAACCTCCCCTAACCTGCTAATTAACTTGTCACCCTTGAAGTTTCAAATGTATCACCTATCTCTCATATTAGTGAGATGGGGCCACTAATCATCATTTGTGAATTTGATAAAATTACCCTCATTACTCACAATTTTTGTACGGTTAAAAAGTATGGAAGAGAAAAATTGAAATCGCTAAAATTAAATGGCTGTTTTAACATTTTCGTTTTTACTTAGCCCCCCTATGCCAACCATGTATTAAGTTATCCTTGTTATTCTAATAATTATTTAGGAAAAAAAAATCTTATTTAGTCCTCCTGTGTCAACCATGTATTAAGTTATCATTGTTATTCTAATAATTATTGAGGCCAAAAAAATCTAAATAGCTAAAAAGAATTGCTATTCTAACAATTATTTTTAAAATTAAAAGCCTTCTCCAAATTTTTTTTTGAGTCCTCCTAAGTAAACTTTATATTAAATAACCCTTGCCATTCTAATTTTTTTTTAAGTAAAAAAGTTCGAAAGAGAAAAAATACCAAAATTCTTTTAAAAAATGCTTATTCTAATGACCATTTTTACACTTAAACATCTTACTGCCCCACTTTCAATTCTCCTATGCCAACCTTATATTAAATTTTCATTACATTCTAGCAACTATGAAAAAATTTTGGAAGAGGAAAAACCAAAATTCATGAGAAAAAAGTGTATACTAACATTTATTTTTCATCTAAACACCCCCACCTTCTTTATTTATCCTATGCCAAGCTCATATAAAGTACCCTCGTTATTTCTAACAATTGTTTATGCAGAAACTTTGGAAAAAGAAAATTCAAAATCCATAAAAATTGGCTATTCTACTAATTGCTTTTTCACTCATACACCCCCCCCCCTCCCCTCTGACTTCAATCCTCCCATGGAACCTTATTTTTAAATTTTTCTAGGGAATAGGTTTATAAAGTGAGAAGAGGCAAAGGAGAATTTGAATTTAGAAACTCTAGGTTCTCAAGTTTCAACTTTAGTCATTCGACTAAGACCTTCTCGACTTATCTTTGCTATTCTAACAATTATTTAGGGAAAACTGTTCAAAATATTTTTTACATTTCGCAAAATGAATTTTTTCTCCCTTATATTTAAAATATTAATTTTACATCCCCTGCAAAATCAAGTCGGCCAATTTTGGTTTTCAACTTAGGTTTCTAACTATCTTTTAACCTGAATCCATCATGTGAATCCATACGTAATCATTTTTTTTATATATAGAAAGATTAAATCACATTTATAATTAAATAAATTGCTTGACCTATATTCATTTTTGCCGCTAAGATATAGTCATTTTTTGCACTTTATCCCTTAACATTTTTTTTCTCACTTTTTTCCCTATACCATTAGTCAATTCTAACATTGTGTAGTGGTAATGTTAAAAAGACATTTATACCCCTCAGAGTTAACTACAGGAAATCCCCTTAACATATAACTTGCTTTGGGTTTTATTCCCAACATTATTTTTTCTCAATTTGTTTGTTTGTTACTAAAATCATTAGTGAACTCCAATATTTGATAACACCCAAGACAAATAATCTCTAAACAATGAACTTTCCTTACATAATAATGAAAAAAATAATATTTTATAAATATGGCCCTAGTTAAATTTCATTCCATAATCACCTTTTTTTTTAGATTGAGGAGAATATCTTGCCAATTTGACATAATAATAGAAAATAAAAATTTTTATTGAAAAATTAAAATGTGAAATATATTTATAAGTTTAAAATAGTCAAGATATTGTCAGTTTCTCTTTACAATTGTGCATATGGCTATACTTTTCTTTTAATTGCTGGATATTTCTTTATATGAGAGTATATATTTTTTCTGTTGGTAATACTAAAAAAAGAGAGAAATATGGTTGATTTGGGTTTCAAAGTTTCTTTTTTTTTTTTTGTCAAAAGTTTCAAAGTTTCTAGGGTTGTTCTTTTAATATACCATACCTAGATGCTTTTAAAATTTATTTGGATTGCTAAATTTTTTTTTTAAAAAAATCTTTTTGCATCATAAACACGTCTCTCAATCATCACTTTATTTTTTTTCAACCACCTTTTTGCTTAACAAACATCAAATTGCAGAAAGTACTATTATTATAAAAAAAATTTTCCAAATAATCTTCGACCCAAGCAATTAATTTAATTTTGTACTAATAATTTTTTTCCCTTATCATGTGAAATGAGCGGGATATTTTTCTTTATCTAAAAATCTATAAATATAGGGATAAAGTTTACAAGACCATTATCCATAAATATATAATAATTTTCACTATTATGTTAGGAATATTGATTTTTTAAACATTATTTGTCTTGAATGGTACAAAAACAAAAATTAGAGTTGACTAATGGCTTTAAAGACAATTGACAAATTAAGAAAAAAATATTAGAGGATAAAGTGCAAAATACGCTATACCTTAAGGGGATTAACTAAATAACATTAGGGTGCAAAGTGCAAAACTAGTTAAATCTTAGGGGGATTTTTTATAATTAACCCCTAAAAGAATGGGATCTAAACTTTTGCACCTAAAGAAATGACCACGTGTAGGTAACGTGGTTGATTCAGGCTAAAAGGCAGTCAGCAATTTAGGTTGGGACCAAATTTGACTGCCTTTATTTTGTAATGGACGTAAAGTTAGCATTTTAAAAGTAAGGGATAAAAAAAAATTCATTTGACAAATGTTAAGGACATTTTGAATGATTTTTCAATTATTTATGCGAAGAAAATTTGGAAGAGAAAAATTTGATTCATAACAATTATTTTTTGCAATCAAACATATCTCTCCCCCACATTTATACTCCTATTCCAACCTTATATTACATTTGCCTCATTATCTAACAATTATATAGGCAAAAAAAAAAAAAAGAACCATCAAATTGATTAGAAAAGTTAATATTCTAACTATTATCCTTGCAGTTAACACCGCTCCCCCAAAATTATGTTGGCATGGTGGTAGATTTGACGTTGAACTAGTGTCTTGTTATGTTGGCATGGTGGTAGATTTGAAGTTGAAATATCTTGTGGTGTGGGCCGTGGAGGACGAATGATGATGTCCAAATTACCACCAGTACTCTAGTTGTTTTAGACAAATATGTGATCAAAATCGTTATTTATGTCAAAAACAAAGTTTGGGGTATAAATTTTGTCAAGTTTTGCCACAATGATAGTGACGATATTTTACAAGTTGTAAAAACTCAGAACTCCAACTACAGGCGCATAGGCTATAAACATGTATAGGGACAATCGAAATCGATCCCACAATGAACTATCAAAGTTGTAAAACTACTCTATTATTTACATAATTCATAAGCTCATGTGAAATCAAATCTATTTATAGAATACAAGTACACGTTGCACAAATTTGATCACAGAAAATGAAAGTATTATTTTTGTTACAAAGAAAATTAAAGTAAATGGTGAACAATTAGAGATAATGTTCCCAGGATTTTCAACTTCCTCACTTGTCAATGATTAGGGTTTAATCCGACTAATTGAACTTTGAATCATATCATGCCATGAAGCAATTTTCAAACATATTCAATATTCATTTTTGTTAGTATACCAACTATACATATAATTATTTCATATTTACTTTCGTAGTGTAAACTAGTTACAAGTTTATCAAGATTTGTGCGATTGCTTGGTAAATTTTACAAAGAAGTATCTCTATTTTTGTGAGTTTACAACCTAGGGTTCATGCCTTTACTATCTACCATCAAAGCTCAATTTTCATTGGTTATACGATACATTAGATGGTTTGTAATTAACAGCCAGTTAATCACAAAGATAAAGTGTGAAAGCATGAACTGGCGGGTAGATATTATTCTAAATAGTTATGTATTTCAAAAGATTTTGTCCCACATTGAAAAACCAAAGAAACTTCCAATCATTTAATAAATCTTATCAACTTAGGGCTTGTGGCGAGTTAAGAACTAGTATGGGCTCACGCACACAAGAGAGAATTTGAGTTGGGCCAATCTAGAGTAAATTGGTGGATTTGCAAGCCCCCCCTCCCGCGCATGGGTTACTTGAAAGGATAGGGTTCTAATGGATAAAATTTCTCCACTCTCGTCATTTCTCCTTTTCTCCACACCCTCTACTCTCCTCCGCCTCTACTAGTTTATTACGTTTGCTATTCCTATTCCCTCTTATTAACTAAAAGGCTTGTTTAATTTTGTAGAAACATTTCAAGGTGCTGGTTTATTACATTTGCTGCTCCTATTCCCTCTTATTAACTAGAAGGCTTGTTTAATCTTGAAGAAACATTTCAATACCTTGAAATAGTTTCTTAGAATAGTGCTATTTAGCACTACTCAAGTTTCTATCCATTTCATTATTATTATTTTGTTAACATTGTTCGAATTATTTCCAACAATCTAAGAAGCTATTATTATTTTGTTAACATTGTTCGAATTATTTCCAACAATCTAAGAAGCTATGTCTTCCGGTGATGTTAACGTATCATAGCTATCATATGCATCAGTAGTAGTCATGTTGCCATTTACTAAGCCTTTTTTAGACATCTTCATAAATGAAGTTTTTACTAATGAAAACTTCAAAAGATGGCAAGAATAGGTACACTCTTTGCTTGACATCCATGGAGTCGCCTACGCACTAACTGATGCTCAACCTGCTACAACTGTGGATGTAAAGACACAAGAGTAATGGCAATATGCCAACAAGGTATGTCGACATACGATTTTACAAACACTTTCTAATAAGTTGTTTGAGGTGTACTTCAACTACAAGGAAACCCAAACTATTTGACAAGCTCTGATAATGAAGTTTACTGCCGAAGACACAACCAAATAAAAATCTATCATAGGAAAGTACTACCAGTGGCAGATGACCGATGACAAGCAGATGAAAGTTCAAATCATGGAGTACCAAATGCTACTTGAGGATTTGAAAACTGAAGATCAACTTCCCGAGAAATTTGCTACAGGCATACTAATTGAAAAGCTACCTGAATCATGGGCTGATTATAAAAATAACCTAAAGCAAGCGGAAGAATTACACTATTGAGGAACTTGTAAAACACATCCTCATTGAAGATTCCAATTGGAAAGAGTTGAGAGTTGCCAAAGCCAATGAGATGACCATCAAAGCCAACCTAGTGCAAAGCAACAATAAAAGACATGCCAACAAGTCCTAAAGTTACAACCCCAATAATCCCAACTTTAAGAAAAAAAAAGAAGCAATTGCTTTGTTTGTCGAAAATCAAGACACTATGTTGCCTAGTGTAGGTACAAAAAGAAAGGTGACAAAACAATGCTAATCCTCCAAATGTTAATTTACAAAAAGGAGATGAAATAATTGCTGCAATCATTTCTCAAGCAAATATTGGAGCCAATGTGAAAGAATGAGTGGTAGAAACTTGGGCTACTAGCATATATATGCGAATTGAGAAGCGTTTACCTCTATACTCTAATAGAGGATGATAAAGAGGTGGTCTATCTTGGAGACTCACGAACCACTAAAATTCTAAATACGACAAAGTGCTCTTGAAATTCAATTCAGGAAAACTTTGACCCTTAATAATGTACTGCATGTGCCAAACATTCGGGGCAAATTTGGTTTCTATAGCTTTGCTAGGAAAAGTTAGGGAAAAGCATCAGTTGAATCTGACAAACTTGTAATGACTAAAAATAATGTGTTTGTGGGCAAAGGCTAATAAGCAGGGACCCTATGTAGTTAACATTTCCTATGTGATCAATGAAAATGTTTCTACTTATATTGTTGATTCATTTTTCTTATAGCATGCTAGATTAGGACATGTTAATACAAGTTATATAAAGAAAATGCAATCTCATGGTTTAATTTCCGGTAGTAATGATAATATGGACAAATGTGAAATATTTGCAGAAACTAAGCTTACAAAGAAAAGTTGTATAATTGGTCAAAGAGAAATTGAATTATTAAGTTTAATTCACACAGATTTTGATGATTTGAAACAAACTATGACCAAAGGTGGTAAAAGATATTATATTACTTTTATAGATAATTATTCTAGATACACTAAACTTTACTTAGAAAAAAAAAGATGATATGCATAATGTCTTTTTATCTTACAAGTCTGAAGTAGGACATCAACTTAATAAGAAGACGAAAAGAATTAGATCTGTAGAGGAGGCGAATATTTAACTTTAGATAACTTTTATGAGCATGAAGGCATAATACATGAAATAACACCTTCACTAGAGTTTAATGGGCTAGCTGAAAGGGAAAATAGAGTACTAAAAAGAATGATGAACTCCATATTAATTAGTTCTCATGCTCCTGATAATTTGTAGGAAGAAACTATATTATCTGTATATCACTTACAAAATAGAATTCCACATAAAAGAACTAGCAAACACTTTATGAGTGATGAAAAAATTATAAACCAAATTTAAAATATTTAAAAGTGTAGGTGTGTCTGCTAAAGTATTATTGTCTGAACCTAAGAAAAGAAAATTAGGTTCTAAAACTTCTGATTGTATGTTTGCTGGATATGTTGAACATAATATTGCATATAGATTTCTTGTTTTAAGAAGTGATGTACTTGATTGTAATCCAATTATTAAGACAAAGAATGCTGAGTTCTTTGAATATATTTTTTCACCATCTAATAAAATTTCTCATGCATTTGTTGAAATAAATTGAAAAATAACCTCTAATGAGGAATTAAGGAGTAAAAAACTGAGAAAAGAATTTTCTTATGGAAATAATTTTCAAACTTTTCTTGTTGATAATGATCCTTTAAATTATTTTGATGCAATTTCTTCTTCTGATCGGAAATTTTTTGGAAAGAAACAATTAAAACTGAAATTGATTCTATTATAAAAAAATAAAACCTGAACTTTGGTAGATTTATCACCTAGTGCAAAAGCTATTGGTTATAAATGAATTTTTAAAAGAAAATATAATATTGGTGGCTCTATAAAAAAATTTTTATGTAATGATTAAAAATCTCACAATCAATTTATTTATAATTAAACTTTGTATTAAATATTGGATATTTGACACTTTTTATTCCTTAAATATGATATTATATCATGCTCATCTTACATCATATGGATTGTTTCGACTACAGATGTTGTAATTTAGAATCAGTTTGAAATGTGTTACATAATTATCATGCACAGACATCCAATATCAAAGTATTACATTTGGAACACTCCTTTTTATTCATACTACATTTTTTATATATAAATCATCATTTTATTGATAAGAAAATCACAAAAAGTCGAGATTACAATGTTTAGTAGAATACCTTCCTACGAAAACTAGGAAACCCTAACCGATGCAGACTAATATCCCCACAAACCATGCTTGGCAATGCCATCTCCCCATCAAAGAAGCAATCCTGTGCAACATTGTCTGCCATATTTGCAAGATGATCAGCCGGTTTATTTGCTTCCCTAAAGCAATGTGAGATATCTCGAAAAAGATGCATATAACTGAGTAGTTCATCCAACTCTCGTTGCAACCTTCAAGGACAGACACGAGACCTCTGCATTATCTCAACCAAAATGAGTGAGTTGGATTCAACATGCAGATCATGAAACCTCTTAGCTAAGCATAATCGAACCCTAGCTAGCATCTCCTTAAGCTCTGCATGAAGACTTGTTAAGGTGCCAAAGCAATAGGAATAACCAAACATAACATTCCCTTGCCAATCTCGTAGATGACCTCCTTCCCCTCCCCCCCACTCAAGCCCGGATTCCCTCTAGTACACCCATCAGAGTTTAACTTATAACTCTCCCTAGGTGGAAGCTGTGAGAACCCTGAAAATAGATATATAAGCCAGTGCATATTTCATTTGCATTTCTTTTATTCCTTAATAATTTCTAACATTACTTTTACTTGTTCGTAATTAAGTACGTAAAAATAGGTTTATGTGAAAAAATAATATAATTTTCCTAAGTTATGAAATTTCTTGGTTTTGCTAGACTAAATTAATATCTTTAGAGTTAGATTAAATTTTTCGCCTTAACATAAAATGTTAGAATACTTAAATTCCCTTATGCGAAATTAATGATACTTGAGCCGATTAATCTTATTACTTTAAAATAAATTACTCGAAACTCAATGATTAATTCCAATTAGTTGCTAGCATTATAGGTTAAAAAGGAAATTTTTCACGGTAAGACGAAATCAATGAATTTTAGATAAATATTATACAAGTATGCGAAACTTACTCAAGGCATGAAATTTCGATAATTATCGTCTTATCCTTCTTTGTTTTCACAATAAGTGCGTAAAAATAATTTTTATATGTAAACTGACACACTTATATTAAATTATTATTCCACTTGACTTTATTATACTAAATTGATAAATTTCGAGTTAGACTAACTCTATTTCTTGAGAATAAATAATTGGAAATTATGATAACTAATTTAATCGCTAAATAATGTTAGGAATTACTAGGAACCTTAATATTAAATTGTGATCGATAAATATTCGATAAAAATGGTTTAAGTATACTAGTGTATAATTAGGCTTTCAAATCACGCTTGGGGATAATTTTTGGAGTTAAGTTAGAATGGAGAATTGAAGTAGAGGTTAAGGAGCAAAGTGAAAAGACTAAAATGCCTTGCAACCACAACATTTCCATGCAAACCAAACAAACCCTCTGACAGCAATTTCAATCACCGCAACTATCGGCCAATCACATTTTCTCCAATTCGATACGCAACCGATTCTTACACTCAATCCCTTCTCCTAAAACCGCGGCACCATATACCTTTCTCTCTATTTCACATCTCAAACCACAATTTCATTTTCCTCTGCACAAACTCTCCGCAAACCATTTCCTCTTCCTTCTTAATACCGAGATACCGCCTCTTCACCAATTCCATTTCCTCTGCACAATTTCACCGCAGCCACTACACTTCCTCTCCACAACCACATCTCATCTCTTCCTCTGCCTTAGACCGAGAGTAAATGAGAGAGACAACCTTGTGAGCTGCCATCTTGTAATCATCGACCAAGAAGAGCTGTCCGCAAGCTGCAATTTCTTTCTTTCTGTTCTGTCCGTAAGCTGAGGGAAGAGACCAGGAGACCATCGCACCTTTTCCTCTCCTAGCTGTGGCCATTTCCAACTCCAACCAACCGAAATCAACCCCACCACAACACCACTCCAGCCGCAACTCAGGAACCAGGACCAACCGACCTGCGCTTGAAGCCGAGAGGAAGGAAAGAAAATTCTGGATTTTCGTGCGTGAGCTTAGCTTGTATCTGAGGTAATTTCTGGACTAATTAAGTTGATTACTAGTAGAGGAAGCTATATCAGAGCTTGCATGTATGGATTGTGCAGTCGGTTGTTGAAATCGAGCTATTAGAAAAATTTCTGTTTTGATGAAATGTTGCTGCCAAGAAACTGAGGTGATAATGCAGCTCCATTTTTGTTTTTCCATGGCAATCTGAACACCTAAGTGTCTTTAGCTGAGTGAAAACTTGAAGATTAAGACCATGCATGTTGAATTGTGCATTCGGATGATGTTGTTAAAGCATACAAAAATTCTGTTTGGCTAGAGGTTTCGGCCGAGGAGCTGGCTTGGAATTGTAGCTTCATTTCTAATTTCCTGCGATAATCTGAGCTCAATTAAGTGTTTAACCAATTAATAACAAGAAGATTAAGTCATCTAAGAACATGCATGTTGATGTTAGACATCCGGATGAGAGTTTTAAGAAAAGAATTTCTGTTGTGCGCAAGTTTTGGAGCTGCCGAGAGCTTAGCTTGTTTATTGCAGCCTGATTTGGTTTAATTTTGTTGCTTAAGCTTATAACCATAATTAGCTAGTTAATAACAAGTTAATTAGGCTCTGCATGTAGTTAATTAATTAGTTTAAACCAGAAAAATAAAATCAAAATGCAATCTGCCACATGCATGTTCATCTGAGCCAAGCTGGAATAATTTTTAGAAATTTTGATGTTGATGGCTGTTGTTTGAACTCGATTTCTGAACTGGAAATGTTCATTGTCTAGCTAAGTAATTGCTTGAGGAAATTGAGAGCTTAATAGCATGTTTTAACCCAGAAAATAAAATGAAAACAGAGAGTTCCTCCATGCATGTTTAACCGTGGCTAGTTGGACAGATTTCTGGATTTTCCTGGATGATTTTAGTTGCTGTGTGAATCCGGTTTTGAAGTGGAAATCGTTAATAGCTAGCTAAGTGTTTATATGCTGAATTTGAGTACCTAACACCATGTTTAAACCAAGGGAAAATTTGATCTAAAGTATATTAGTTACTGGAATTTCTTTTGTGATAGCCAAAGGTTGAGTTGGAATCTCAACTTGGTTTTTAAATTTTTCCTTGAAACATGATGGATGGAAATGCCTGGAATATGTTGTCTTGGAGTTCTATAAGAAATGTATGGATGGTTGAACAAAAACATTTTGGTGTTAAAAGAAAAAAAAGGAGTTTTTCACAAGTGAAAAATGAGATTTCAGATTTTCGGATGTCCCTGACCAGTCTCGGCAAAATGTTTATATCTTGGTGTAGAAAACTCCGTTTAAGGTGCCGTCAGTGGCATTTGAAACTAGAATCATAGGCCTTTGTTCTGTAGAAATTTTATATTTTTCCTCCATGTGTACTGCTGTCTGTGAATCCTCAAAGTAGACTGTTCTGTATTAATGTCCTGTTTCTTCATGAAACTGAATTTTTACTTGGATTGAACTTTTAGCTTATTTGTGATTTGAATCCCTGATTGAATTGTGGTTGGAAGTGTTTGATGTTGTCAAGGGCTAATGATTGACGAAACCCTTGGCCATTTAAATGATGTTATAAATATTAAAGAGTGATGGATTTTAATTGCTGGGATTTCTTGGAGGCCTTACCTTCATTTTTAATTTATTCAAGAGGTGATATGAACTTGCCAAAAACCAAGTGCTAATGATTGATGAAGCCTTGGTCATTTATTTTATTTTTGATTTGATATGAACCTATTGAAACCTAGGGCTAATGATTGACGAAACCCTAGTGAGATTTCTATTGGAAATGTTGGTTTGTTATATTGATGGATCTAACTTATTACGTACTTACAAATCGGAATCGTAGGAAATCCGTTTTGGTCCTGTGAACTTGAGAAGAGTTCTAAAACAATCTATTTACATATATCTTCACTCTAGTAGAGTGCGATAAAAATCTAGCACTGTATGTTAATGTTAGAAACGTCATGTAGGGATTTTCTCAACCTTGCCAACTCGATATTTCTTCCTTTAAGTTTAAACTAGCCTTATTACCTTTGGAAAATGATTTCCCTAGTTTCTAAAACTCTAGCCTTGTTTTACTCCTTTTCTTTCCTCTAAGAATTGTTCTTGGCTAGTTAACTATAGGAAAAGTTTCAAAATACGAGTTTTAATAATTTTAGTTAAAAGCATAGAAACTTGCTCGGCAAGAAACCTTATTTTTAGATAAAATAGTTTTTAGTGATAATTTTTGCAAGAACCATAGGTTTAAAGAAATTTTCAAATATATCTTTCTAGCTTTGATCTTAAGAGGTTGTCGACTTATTTCAAGAAAATAATACTAGTTACCTTTTATAAGGAAAAGTATCTCAAGAAAAACTATAAGAAACATTTTTACTACTTTTGTCAAGTTTCAACCTAAGTGGATTCTTAATTTTTCTAAGGGAAAGTAAACTAGTAGTATATCAGATATACCTCGATATGTATAAGCTTAAAAATTGAATAGAAACTTATAGTTTCAAAATTTTGTATTCTACGATATTGCGAGGAGGCGGAATTCGATTCCCAACTTGATATCTGAACTTCACTCTTGGTGAGTGTCCCTGCCTGTTCTATGCTTACTTGGTTAAAGTGCTTTCTTGACTCGATATGTGATAATTTACAAAACGAGTTTTTGATCCATCGAAATGAGCAGTGTGTACTTTATCGCACTAGCCGTTCGAGTGGTGACTTGCTTGAAATATTTTCGTGAAACATCCTGCTTGCACTTGCTAAGCATTGAGTAGGGGAATGTACCACACCTGAGGGTGGGAGGGCCTCTTATCCTATCTCAAATGCTAAAACCTTGGAATACTTGCTAAGCACTGAGTAGGGGAATGTACCATACCTGAGGGTGGGAGGGTCTCTTATCCTATCTCATGTGCTAAGTACTGAGTAGGGGAATGTACCACACCTGAGGGTGGGAGGGCCTCTTTTCCTATCTCAAATACTAAATCACTAGGCAGGGGAATGTACCACACCTTAAGGGTGGGAGGGCCTCTTATCCTGACCTGGTAATTAAATGTAGTTACGTCGTTGGGTGAATCCCTCGACCAATCATCTACGGGTATATCTCGAGTATACCGCGTCCTTAGTCGGTGAGCGGGCCTGGGACAGGGGTATGTACGGTGACGGGTTATGATTAAAATGAGTGGATCTACATGGACTATAAGTAGTGAGAGTTGACGGAGGGTCAACTACGATGAATGGTGATCAAGCGAGGAAAATGGTTCCTGAGAGCCCCTGTATCCTACCTCGTGCTGTTATACGCTTTCCTAACTGTTCAATTTGGTTAAGTTATTACTCGCTGTTTGATTTACGTGACTGCATGTTTTGGGGCACCACTGAGTTTTAGCTCACCCCACGATTATTTATTTTCCTTGACAGGTTCTGGAAATTGAAAGCTTTGAAACTTATCCATGTTTCGTTTTGGGATGTATTTGTATACTATGACTATTTGTGTTGACTGTAGTGTGTTAAATTTGGATAATGTACTTTTATTTTGGATTGCCACTTGAAGCTGGAAAAATGTGTAAAACTTAATTTTGGATGCTTGGCTTGGTTGTTGTATTTTGTTGTATGAATTTTTTTTTTCTTAGTTGGGACGGTACGATTCTATTCCGCAGTTCACAACGTGTGACATGTCTAGGAGCCGTCGTTTGGCTATTTTAAATCACTGCTATCTCTGAAGTTAATGTGATTTTAGTGACGGTCTACTTCGGAGGAATTGTTTTGTAATAGATTAGGTTATTCTTCGAAAGATTTTGGGTTAGAATGCTTGCGTGAGTCCTGGCGAGAGTTGGGCAGACGGCCCGCCAACCCTTTGGTTCGCCTTAGGGGGAAGTGGGATCGCCACAGAAGCCATTTGATCGGAACGATGGATACCCTGCGATGCCTGCTAGCTAAGCAACCCTGAATAGTCTCCCAAGAACCAAAGACGAATTTAACCTTAGGGAAATGAAACTTAATTAAATCGCGTAAATGCTGCATAATCTGATCAACAACCTCTTCAAACCTTACTATCCTCCTTTCAAAAACACCCATGTTTCTAGCTTTCCACAACTCCCAACAAACTAACAACATCAGCAGTTGATATACAAATTTCAAATAAGGATTTACCCCCGGCAGCAACCACCACAACAGCACCATGTCTCAATGTCAAAATCGTTGTCATTTCCCCTGGACTAACCTCAAGCAGTCTCCAAATTTTCTTAGCCAAATCACCCATGCATAACACATGGTTAACCCCCTCCTTTTCCGGATCATAGTAGCATCGACACCTGGACGGGCGCTGAACCCCAAATCTTCTCAACTAATCCATTAAAGGAATCTTAAACTGCAACAACCTCAGCATGAAGAAAGAAATTTTAATCGGAAGAGCCTTATGCCAAACGTGTGAGGCCAGCCAAGACCAATTAGAAACCTATTTAACCAAAAAGTACGTCGACGAAACAGAGAAGCGGCCATCATTTGTCAAGGACCACACCACTCTATCAGAACTTTGAGAATTCGGAGGGAAAATGTTCAACACTTGCCTAACGATGTCCTACTCCAAAATCTGACTTAGCATCTGGACATTCCACCCGGTTGGGGATTCAAAATTCACCACCAAATGCTCATGAAATATCTCCACTTTATTACACGAAAGATCCGATTCCATCCAATTGTCATGCCAAAAGTCCATGCGCCCCTCTCTAATGATCCAACTAATATACTTCTCTGCTACCCTTTGCACCGAACAAAACCTCCTCCATACAATAGATGTCGAAGCTCCTTCCTCTGCCAGGCAAGGGTGCGCCTCCCTGTAATATTTTGCAGCCATCAATTTCACGCAGAGGGATTGCCTTTGCTGGAACTTCCACTAGAGTTTAATGGAAAAAGCATCATACACCTCTCGTAGGCTACGAATTCTAATTACGCCCTCAGCTTGCAACTGACATAATTCCCTCCATCTTATCCAATGAAAATTGAGGCCAAACTTCGATGAATTCCACAAAAAATCTGCTAGAAGGCTCTCTAAAAGGGAGAAGACACCTTTTGGAGGGGAAGCCGCCGCTAATAGGTGAATCGGCATTGAAGACAAAACATTTCGGATAAGAACAATTCTACCCCTCGGGGAGAGAATTCAATGCTTCTAAGACAGTATGTGACCGGTCACTGCAGTACAAACATCAGCAAAATATTCCTTTCGTCTCCTCCCACTATACAGGGGACATCTCAGATACTTGATCGAGAAAGACTTCCCCTAGAAACCAACCACCTATTCTATCACTACTTTATGCTACGAAGCCATCTTGGGATGCACCAAAAAATAACCCTTCTATCGGTTAACTCTCTGTCTCGACGCCACACAATACCCATCCATAGCACCTATTATCAACTTAGAGAAGATCATGACGTCATCTGTATACGACAGATGAGTAACCATTTAACAACCCACTGGTACTTTAAAAGAATTGAAATGGCGCTGCATCGACAATATGTTCAGAAATCGAGAAAATACCTCAACTCCAATGATGAATAAAGCTGGCGAGAGTGGATCATCCTGTCTCAATCTACGTGAAGACTTAAAAAATCATGTGACGAACCATTCACAATAATGAAAAATCAAACATTAGAGATCAAACGTCAAACCATGTCTATCCAAGTTTCGCTAAAGCCAAAACATCGTAATACCTATAGCAAAAAGTGCCATGGTACTCTCTCGTATGCCTTTATCATATCTAATTTTAGTACCTCATTCCCTCTCCAATTTGGCTTGTGAGTATCACTCATCAACTCTTAAGCTAAGAGGAAGTTATCAGAAATTTGCTTCCCTTGAACAAAACCATTCTACTGCGGAGAAATAATGCGGGCAAGAACCTTCGCTAGTCTCTTAGACAAAATTTGTGAAATAATCTTGTTAACAAAATTACACAATTTTAGCGGTCGAAACTGTGTAAAATCCTAAGGACGTTGCACTTTGGGAAGTAGGACAATGAACAAAGTCAAATACTTTTTGGCAACTCCGCTCCATAGAAAAAAACTCACAATAGCCTGATGCAAATCCTAAGCAGTCATATTCCAAGAGCTCATGAAGAACTTACCCGTAAACCCGTCAGGACCTGCGGCACTCTCCTCATCCATTGAAAAGATAGCATCCTTCACTTCTTGAAGTGATGGAACGGCTGTTAATATAGCATTTTCCTGATTAGTAATAATTCTCGAAATAACCTTTAGCATCCTGGTTGACCCAAGCAAAATGCATCGCTGCAAATACTGGATTCTATATCTACCCAATCACAATTCATTCTCTTAATATGATGGATAACTCCATTGTTTCTTCTCTCAGCTACCACGGCATGGAAAAATTTAGAATTTTTGCCTCCATCTGAGAGCCATTTAACCATCATTTTTTGCCTCCAAAAACCCTCTTCAATAGCCAAAGCATGTCTAAACCGGGCACATGATTCTTGGAAAGCTACTAGTAATTAATTCGACGGATTGGTATCATAAGCAATCTCATCCTATAAAACCTCAGCTACTACAGCATGGAAAAATTTAGAATTTTTGCCTTTATTTGAGAGCTATTTAACCGTCATTTTTTGCCTCCAAAAACCCTCTTCAATAGCCAAAGCATGTCTAAACCGGGCATGTGATTCTTGGAGAGCAACTAGTAATTGATTCGACGGATTGGTAACATAAGCAATTTCATCCTATAAAACCTCCCCCTCCGCCTTCCGAACAATCAAGAAAATATCACCAAATGATTCCCTAGACCATTGCTTCAATGCTTGCTTAACATTTTGTAACTTCGCCGCCAATACCCGCAACGACGAGACAGTAATAGCTAGTGACCAACTTTCCTTAACTATGTCCAAAAAACCTTATTTCGATGTCCAAACATTCAGAAAGTGGAAAGGTTTGGGCTTGTTATCAAGCTGTGTTGATATAGAAATCAACAGGAGAGCATGATCCAATGGGTCCCTCCCCAAATATTGAACTGCCACATTACTCTCCATCTTGATTGCAATAGAATTAATAGAAGTTTGTTAAGTTGCTTCCATACCCGAGCCCTACCCTACCTATTGTTGCACCAAGTAAATCGGGATCCGAAAAAACCAGCATCCCCAACCTCTCGTAGGGACATGAAATATGATAATTCAACCTCTTCATCATGTCTAAAATGTAATCCCCCATGCTTATCTTCTGTATTTAATATGATGTTAAAATCTCCCACCAAGAACCAAGGCAAAGAAACCGGCTTGTCACACAATAGTGCCGACCATAACAAGACCCTCTCCTGAGATGTGCATTTAGCATGGACGAAAGAAAAACAAACCTCCTGAGGAAATAGCTGAGATCTCATATGTAAAGTTAAATGCTATTCCGATTCCCCAATTGTTTGATACGTAAAGGAAGATTGATGAAAAATCCAAACTGTACCCCACTGATTCAGAATATGACCATCCATCCCCAGTTTCATCCGAATAAAATCAATTTTTGTCAAATCAGCCTTAGGTTCGCACATTGCAACTAATAGCTATCCAAACACGCCTATTCAGAGCGCATACTTTTATATTTAACATCTATTACATATAGTTAGAAACAACATAATATGCAACTTGTTAAACTATCTAGCCTTATTATGCATGCGTCAAGCTATTGTACGATACTTGCTAATTGTATTTAATTTCATTATATATTAAAGTATAAAATTTGTTATGTATAAAACTAATTTACACATTCTTAAACAGTTTATCTCATATTGTATCAAGGTTAGTTAAAACCAACAGTGTAAATAATGTATTAAAAATTTATTACTATTCAAACAATAGGCAGTACATCATGTTCAAAATAATTTACAAATCATCCTTCATTCAAAAGTACAAAGGCTTAGTACTCCATATTAATATGAGTCAGTATCCTAGAGACAAGAATTCCAACTAAATTGAAGAAGGATAAGAAACTACAATGCCAATATAACTCACATTTTTATTTTTTTTTAAGCTGCACACTTGTAGGACATGTCATTAGAACAAAGATCTAGAGAATCACACTTCTCATTGCATTCACTTTTATATTTTGGTATTATATTATAGGAGCTGTTATTAAATTCTAACTAATTTATTTTATGTCCTCCGTAATCACATAATTCTTGTGCCTGCAATAAAAATTACATTAAATGTACTAATGAAGTTAGAGAATAAGTGTAACAAGACCATTATATAAATTATTAACCAATTATTACGCATAATTATTGTTTTAGGAATTTACCTAAAGCAAATTAATCACGTTTATAAAGTTAAAAGTGCATGGTTGGCACTTGTGACGACTCCACCTCCTCCTAGGGCGTATTCCAGAGTTTAGTGGACGGCTTGCTCAACTCTCGCCAGGACTCGCTCACTTATTTCAAATAAAATAGTTCACAATCTCAAAAGTAAATGAAATAACAGTTGCCAAATTTGGAACGTACATGTACATTCATTTCTATTCTAAACATTCATACAATCCCAAATATAACAAAAGATATGAATTTTAGATATATTCAACCTTAATCGAGCACTAGCGCGAGTACAATCGCAAAAATTCAAAAACTAGACTATGCTAGTCTGTACCAGTCTCACGCTCTCGCTGGTACCCCTTGTAAGGAAAACAAATATAATAAAGTGAGCTAAACCTCAGTGAGGTTTCAAAACATCATGCAGACCCAAATAACAATTTAACCATGATTTAAAAATATAAGCATCAAAATAGTGAGCATATGAAATCAAGAAAATGAGCAATAACATTTCATAAAGCCAATTCCTAGATATTTAACATGTCAAGTAAATGGATACAGCCGCTATTACAAAATAACTCCGCCATAGCTTGATCAAGGAGTAGTTGACACTCCGTCAATTTTCAAGTAAAGTAATTAGTCCAGTAGTGCCTCACTTAACGCCAATTTTTGTCCACCATTCAACCCCCTTACCGGAGTCGAACGCTAAGATAAACACGTGTGGTAATATTCGAGTATACTAATTAGTCGAGAAGATAGCACTCCACTCAACAAAACAAGAAACCCAGGGTTCGTTACCTAATAAACCAAACTCTTGTTGGCTCAACTCGAATAACTGGCCACAGGATTTTTGGAATTCCAGAGAGTGCTCACATCATACACAAGTATATCAAGTCAATTGCAACAAATAAACAAGTATATATCACATTAGGGCAAGTGCGATAACATACACCCTTACCCAACCAAACCAAGCAAATATTATCCGATCACATTGATAAAGAATTTAAATCAAGTATCAAGTTCAATCATGTATTTGGAAGCACTCATCAAAGATTTAGTGCTTTTCAAGTTCACGCTCAGGTGCAACTCCTTGGTTGGAGTCCAAATCTGCTATAAAATATTATTTAAGATTTTGAAATCAACTAGGGTTCAAAACATAGGAGTTTCGCTTCAAGAAAATCAAGCAAATGAAACTCATTTAAGTAGTATTCATTTTGCTTATCATACCCTAAAAAACTCACGCTCGCTCTTTTTGTTTTGGTAAGGAAGCGATTAAAACTTTTAAGTTCGCAAAGTGGTCTAAAAGACGAGGAAAATATATTTCGAGTGATCGCTACTTTCGCCTTTGAAAGGGTACGAGTTTTGGCCAAATTTCAGCTTATATAACTCTACTATCGGAAACTTGAACACCAAAGACAATCCAAGTTCACTTCGATGTCAAATCGTCGCTCAAGTTTCAAGTTCACTCACTTATCATTCGAGCTAAAATTTGGGCAGTATTTCCCCTATTTTCTTACTTTTCCCATCCAAATACAATTTGGATTCACAAGCTAACAAATTTCCAATCCAACTACAAGTGATAACCAACAACATACATCTATTCAAGGCCTCAAAACCAACCAAACATACGAAATAATAACTTATCACCATGGATATCAAAGATGAAAACCAGTTTAGAGAAGAAATTATAAATGGCAGATTTGTCATACTTCGGTGTGTTGGTCATAATTGCAGTTAGGTATATCGGATCGAGGTAAATTTTATAGCGTTTCGAAACTA
The DNA here is from genome assembly GCF_036785885.1 of Coffea arabica. Lineage (NCBI taxonomy): Eukaryota > Viridiplantae > Streptophyta > Magnoliopsida > Gentianales > Rubiaceae > Coffea > Coffea arabica. The sequence continues at coordinate 45,840,058 of NC_092329.1, forward strand.
AGACATAGGTTTACATTTTCTATAAAGACATTGACACCCAGTTCTCGCATTTTTAGGTTCAAAAATGGATAATCAGAAGCACATGAAAAATAGGTCAGGAAGATTAAAGTTTTTCCATAGTCAGGAGTGCTCTAGCCAAATCATAAGTTAAAATGATCCAATTGATCTGAAAATTTGCAGGTAGAAGGCCAACTCAAATCCCTATAAGTTATATGTTTTGTCCAAAAGTTGATTCAGTCTAAAATATGGAGAATCATCCTAGCTGAAATTTTCACTACACCCTAGCTGAAACCCTAGCTGAAATTTTCACTACACCACTAAAAACTAGAGAATCATCCATCATATGTCAAGATTACAAGCTTCTATACCATATTTAGTAAGATTAAGAAAGAGAAAGGGAGTGGATCATCTTATACATTCCAAATGCTTCTTGCAAGTGAGGAATCAACCACTTGCTCCCAAGATTTTCACCACTCTGAGGTTCCTAATCACCAAGAAGGAAGTTTAATCGGTTTGGTTTGTGTGATTTCAAATCAAACAAGGCTAATCAAGGATGAAATTGGAGGTTTCTTCTCTTTGTTTTTTCTCTCCAAAGCCACAGCTAGTATGAAGGAAAATGAACCAAGAAAAAAGATAAGAAGGAAGAAAACTAGCTTGGTCAAACTTCCATGGATTGCCGACACTTGTCGCACCAAGATTTAATCTTGTTTTTGTTTTCTTTTCTCCCTTTCCTTGATCAATATTTTTGACTGGCTTAGGGAGTAATTAGGGGCTGATTAGCGGAAATAAAAACAAGAGGATTAAGGCAAGAAAATAGAGGTCAAGTGAGGTACTCGATCGGTCGCAAACGGTGCACGTCGGTTCAAGTCGATTTTCCTTAACTCTCTAGTACTTGTGTTTTTACTTATGGTTCACTAGTTTATTAATAGCACTTTTAATCACACACTTTCTCTTATCTAAAACTCACTCTTAACCATCAAATTTAGTACACACACCTCACCAATAAATCACATTACCAAAATACGTAAAAATTCTATTTTACCCTAACTATAAAACTAAGGAAAAAACTCTTAATTCTATTATTTATTACAACTATTGAGAGAGTAAATGAGTAGTAAAAATATTATAAAATAATTTAATCAAAATAAGAGAGAATTTTAAGAAAATATGAGCGAATTTTCCAGTCGTCACACTTCCTCCCCCTTAAAAGAATTTCGACCTCGAAATTCATACATTTATTCGTAAATAACTCAGGGTATTTTTCTTGCATGTCCCTCTCTAACTTTCAGGTCTCACAATTAGCCAAAATTTAGGCAAACAATGGAAAACATAAATCGTACCTTCTATCACTGTAGACGGGTTAAGCACTGGCTATGGTTTAAGGTATATACTCTGGCAGGCACTCTGGGTTTATTTCCTCCTACACTTGGTTGTTTAAGGTTTAACATGAGGGGACAGGTTATCAGCTGGTGCTCCGCACTACCACAACATAAACATTTTCGGGTCTTTCTCTAACTATTATTCTTAGTATGGTTGATTTTTTCACAATATCCACAAGATAAGTGAGGGATTGAGGTTTGATCTCCTTGTGAGACACTTCTCGATTGTCCTGCTTCTCCTGGGGTTCCTTTCGGAGTAACTTTTTTGGGTGTCCCCGATATTCTCCTACCACCAGCTCCTCGACCCACTTTAGAAGGTGGCATACCTAGATCATCTTCAGTATTGTGGAAACTCCCTTTACCCCTTTCAACTTGATTACTAGGAAGGTCTTGAGATACTACTAGACTAGGCGAATGCACCAATTCCAACTTATTCCGCACCTCTTCTGAGATCCCTTTATACTTCTTTTCCAATTTCATGTTCTTGTGTAGCAACTCAATTTTCTCTACATATTCTTGTTTCCATCGTCCTTCCCAATAATCAGTCAATTTCTTTTGAAATTCTACCTCCATTTGAAGGATGTCTAGTTCCTTATATAGATTTCCTAAATGTGTCATATCACTGATTCTCTTAAGGTCAAATGATAGCCTGCCATGAAAATCAAAGGATCAGAATGAATAATTGATCACAATTGAAAATTCTAGTCATATTACTCTTTCATTCTTTTGCTTGCAAGTCACCCAAGAAATATGAATCTTAACTATACCCTACTGAGGTAAATACGAAATCTAAATATAAGTACTTACGTCTATTCTTAAGTCTTTTTACGAGAATTACTGTCATCGCTTATCCATAAATCAAAATGTAGAATTATATTCCTTAAAGTATAAATTCCGCACCTTAACTCACTCTCTAGTATACACTCACCTATAAACTTGCTCAAGAAGAAACTATAATCTCTTACCCCTCAATAGTGCTTTTTTTTTTCATCCTCCATCATGGTGGTTCTCCTAATTCCGTCAAAATTTGTATACAAGTATAGAACTCACGCTTTCGTCCCCAAAATCCTATGTATAATCCAAACCTTACACAGGAATCAAAAACAAGTTCCTATGCGGTATCGTAGAAGGGTAGAAATAGAAAACAAAAGGCAAGCAAGAGTTAAAACGAGTTCAAAAGAAATACATGTGTAACCGTAATCAAATCGTAACAAAATCATTGAAACATGGAACAAGGATACACAGGTACGAGAGAAATGAAACAAGCTCCAATACTAGCGCCTTAACGTTCACGATGACCACAAAACTAGCCATCATCCATAGAAACCCTAGCCAAACATATTCAAAACCAGTCCATGATGACACTCATTGATCTACTCTCCTTGATTAGTTCAATCTCAAGTCCAATACTAGAATCTTTCACGGCTTAACGTTTACCATCCAAATTTATCTCAAGTTCAATTGAGATATATATTCTTATTCTAGTGCTCTCCACTTTTGGTACTCGGGTACAAGAATTCTAAACTAGAAGAATTCACATCTCAGGCCGTACGCTCCCAAGTGCAAATCATCCAAGTTTAAGATTTCTACCTGACATACATATCTAGTTTTCTCAAGTATCATGATAAAGGTTTTATGCCCATAACCTTCATGATTCACAACTTACGCTCATGAAGAGCACTAAGTCCTTTATACTTATTCATATAATTGAGACCATATCACCAATTGACCCAAACCCACCCCACGCAGAGACCACGCGATGCAGCAATGATACCATCTGTGACGACCCTATCTTCTCTTAGGGCGTACCGCAGGGTTTAGCGGACCGCCTATCCAATTCTCGCCAGAACTCGCTCACTTATTTCAAATAAAATAGTTCACAACCTCAAGCGTAAATGAAATAACAGTTCCCAAGTTTGGAACGTACATGTACATGCATTTCTATTCCAAACATTCATACAATCCCAAATATAACAAAAGATATGAATTCCAGAAACATTCAACCCTAACTGAGCACTAGCGCGAGTACAATCACAAAAATTTTAAAATTAGACTATGCTAGCCTGTACCAGTCTCACGCCTTCGCTCGTACCCCCTGTAAGGAAAACAAATCAATAGAGTGAATTAAAATTCAGTGAGGTTCCAAAATATCATGCAAATCCAAATAGCAATTTGACCAGCGAGTACAATTGCAAAAGTTCAAAAACTAGACTATACTAGCCTATACCAGTCTCATGCCCTCACTCGTATCCCTTGTAAGGAAAACAAATCTAATAGAGTGAGTTAAAACTCAGTGAGATTTCAAAACATCATGCAAATCCAAATAGCAATTTGACCATGATTTAAAAACATAAGTATCAAAATAACGAGCATATTAAGTCAAGAAAATGAGCAATAACATTTCATAAAACCAATTACTGGATATTTAACATGTCAAGTAAAAGGATACAACTGCTATTGCAAAATAGCTCCGCCATAGCTTGATCAAGGAGTAGTTGACACTCCGTCAACTTTCAAGTAAAGTAATCAGTCCATTAGTGCCCCAGTTAACGCCAATTTTCATCCACCATTCAACCCCCTTACCGAACCCAAATGCCAAGATAAACACATGTGGTAATACTTAAGTATACCGATTAGTTGAGGAGATAACACATCATTCGACAAAACAAGAGACCCAGGGTTCGTTATCTAATCGACCAAACTCTTGCTGGCTCGACTCTAATAACTAGCCACAAGATTTCTGAAATTTCAGAGAGTGCTCACATCATACACAAGTATATCAAATTAATTGCAACAAATAAACAAGTATATATCACATTAGGGCAAGTGAAATAAAGTACACCCTTACCTGACCAAACCAAGCAAATATTATTTGATCATGTTGGTAAAGAATTTAAATCAAGTATCAAGTTCAATCATGTATTTGGAAGCACTCATCAAAGATTTAGTGCTTTTCAAGTTCACGCTCAGGTGCAACTCCTTGGTTGGAGTCCAAATCTGCTATAAAATATTATTTAAGATTTTGAAATCAACTAGGGTTCAAAACATAGGAGTTTCGCTTAAAAAAAATCAAGTAAATGAAACTCATTTAAGTAGTATTCATTTTGCTTATCATACCTTAGAAAACTCATGCTCGCTCTTTTAGTTTTAGTAAAGAAGTGATTAAAACTTTTAAGTTCGCAAAGTGGTCTAAAAGACGAGGAAAACATATTTTGAGTGGTCGCTATTTTCGCCTTTGAAAGGGTACAAGTTTTGGCCAAATTTCAGTTTATATACCCCTACTAACAAAAACTTGAACACCAAAGACAATCCAAGTTCACTTCGATGTCAAATCGTCGCTCAAGTTTCAAGTTCACTCACTTATCCTTCGAGCTAAAATTTGGACAGCATTTCCCCTATTTTCTTACTTTTCCCGTCCAAGTACAACTTGAATTCACAAGCAAACAAACCTCCAATCCAACCACAAGTAATAACCAACAACATACTTCTATTCAAGGCTTCAAAACCAACCAAACATACCAATTAATAACTTATCACCATGGCTATCAAAGGTGGAAACCAGTTTAGAGAAGAAATTATAAGTGGCAGATTTGTCATTCTTCCGTGTTTTGGTCATAACTGCAGTTAGGTATATTGGATCGAGATAAATTTTATGATTTTTCGAAATTAAGACATAGGTTTACATTTTCTATGAAGACATTAACACCCAGTTCTCGCATTTCTAGGGTCAAAAATGGACAATCAGAAGCACATGAAAAATAGATCAGGAAGATTAGAGTTTTTGCGCAGTCAGGAGTGCTTTATCCAAATCATAAGCTAAAATGATCCAATTGATCTGAAAATCTGCAGGTAGAAGGTTAATTCAAATCTCTATAACTTTTATGTTTTGTCCAAAAGTTGATTCAATCTAAAATATGGAGAAATTCACAGCCCAAGTTGATTCCAAAAACAGGGTAGAACTAACATTCACCACCAAATGCTGGAAATACAACTTTCAATTATAAAAAGTAATAAACATGCCACTAATCACTTCACAAGTTCCATTTCCAAACTCAATAACAACATTTGCTAGCTAAACATCAATAATCAAAGCTGAAAAATACAAACCTTAGCTGAAATTTTCACTGCACCACCAAAAACTAAAGAATCATCCATCATATGTCAAGATTACAAGCTTCTATACCATATTTAGTAAGATTAAGAAAGAGAAAGGGAGTGTATCATCTTATACATTCCCAAAGCCTTCTTGTAAGTGAGGAATCAACCACTTGCTCCCAAGATTTTCGCCATTCCGAGGTTCCTAATCACCAAGAGGGAAGTTTAATCGGTTTGATTTGTGTGATTTCAACTCAAACAACGCTAATCAAGGATGAAGTTGGAGGTTTCTTCTCTTTGTTTTTCCTCTCCAAAGCCACAGCTAGCATGAAGGAAAAATGAAGGAAAATGAGCCAAGAAAAAAGATAAGAAGGAAGAAAACTAGCTTGGTCAAACTTCCATGGATTGCCAACACTTGTCGCACCAAGATTTAATCTTGTTTTTGTTTTCTTTTCTCCCTTTCTTTGGTCAATATTTTTGGCTGGTTTAGGGAGTAATTAGGGACTGATTAGTGGAAATAAAAACAAGAGGATTAAGGCAAAAAAATAGAGGTCAAGTGGGGTACTCGATCGGTAGCAAATGGTGTATGTTGGTTCAAGCCGATTTTCCTTAACTCTCTCGTACTTGTGTTTTTACTTATGGTTCACTAGTTTATTAATAGCACTTCTAATCACACACTTCCTCTTATCTAAAACTTACTTTTAACCATCAAATTTAGTACACACACCTCACCAATAAATCATGCTACCAAAATACGCAAAAATCCTATTTTATTCTAACTATAAAACTAAGGGCAAAACTCTTAATTGTATTATTTATTACAACTATTGAGGGAGTAAATGAGTAGTAAATATATGATAAAGTAATTAATCAAAATAAGAGGGAATTTTAAGAAAATATGAGCGAATTTTCCAGTCGTCACAGCCCTGATCATGTTAATTAAAATCCAAATGCTCAAACTATCAAATATAATATGAGAATTATCATAGTTATTGCACCAACTGTTAATGTCATTCTAACTAATCAGGAAGAAATATCGAAGTAGAATGATGCGATTGTATGAAAGTTGCTTGTTCAGATTGCAAAAACTCTGTTAGGCTCACTTAATTTGTACTTATCTAAATATATATATATATATATATATATCATTACATATATCTAAAGCATTAATGCATCTCATGAATAGTACTCTTGGCAGATTTAATTGTAAATATGGGCTTTGTGAGAGGCAAATATTTTGTCCGATTCTTTGTTAATCTTGCTTGTTAGAGGGGTGATTTTTTACTTCTTTTGAATTGGCTAATACATCATATGAAGCAGTTAGTGGAGATTAATTGTGTTTATTCCGGACCGTTGGATGAGGTTCACAAAAATCTGGATCATCGTTTCTGCTTTGCATTTGTCCCTCAAGAAAACATTTGGGCAAGTGTCCTCTGGTTGTTTTGCATTGCAATCAATAATGGGTTGCTTTTCCCTTTGTTCAAATCAGCAATTGTAGGTTCCTTTGGTTTCTTGTTAAAAACAACAACGGCAAAACTTTGATGCTTCTATGATTCTGGCTTTGGTCAGAGAGACGCAAATCCTTTAGTTAGTCACAATTGGAGATAATCATACGGTCATTCCTATGTTCTTCTATGCTATCAGTGTTGTTCTTTTGTTCCTTTCTTGCTTAAAATTCATTGATTTTTATTTGCATGTTAGGAATTGGAGTTTGTTAATTATTCTTCTTTCCAGTGAATATGAACCCAACTTTTATGGGCAACAATTACAGCTTCCTTTAGCTGGCAATATTTTTGTTGCATCTAATATCACATGAGCACTATTCATTGTTATTTTCACTTCATTTTGCATGTCTCTTATTCTGGAGCTGGTCTTCATGTGTATATATTGGTGCTTTCCTTGTTCAGTTTTTGTGATTTAATTGTTCCAAAGATCTTGCATTTTGGAGATAGCTAGGTAGTTGCTTAATATGAGAACCATTATGATTTTTTTTAATTGATTCGGCAGTGCATTTATCTTCATGCTTTGTAATTCGTTGCTCACTTTTCATTCATATCACTTGTTTGGTTGATTCATAATTGTTAACTCATGTTTGGTATATTATCATATACTATGCATAACTCAATTAGTGCATGTCTAATTGCATGTATTTGTTTGAAGACCCGTGAACGTTTTTCCTTGCTTTGCATCTTCTAATATTATGTAAGTTTCTTTCCAATTGTTTGCATTCTCTTCACTTGTATGCAGTCCTTTCCTATTTCGTTTTGCATGAAAGTTAATCTTGTTTGCCTGTTATTCATTAAAGTGCACTATACTTTTTTTACTTGTGCGAAATTTGTTGATTTTTTCCCTTATTTTTTTGGCATAAGAATTATTCTTTTTTCGTCTTCATCCTTATTAGTTGAACTATAGCATATAAGTTAAATTATAGTATATAAGTATCACTCATAATGGACCGAAGGAGAAAATATGCTACACTTGAGGAAGTTTACAGTGAAAAAAATCATCATCGTCGTGAGCAATATGCTGCAGCTAAGAAAGAAAAAGAGAATGGTCAATTTAATACAACTTGCATTGTTGTTGTCAAAGCATTGCGAATGGTGGATAGTTTAGCTGGGATGAGCACTTCCTCTCTAAAGCATATGCATATCAATGAACATAATGACAACACCTATTTTGCGAATATGAGCATAGATGATACAATTGAGAATCCATTGCCGTCTTCATCTCTTATGAACAAATATGGTTCCCTTGGTTCTTTTGCTATTGAAAGCAATGAAGCATTGATTCCTGTTAATATCCATGGAGAAAGCATTGCTAATGTTAAGAACATTCCAATAGGTAATTCTCCTTTTCCAATTCAAAACTTAGCTTTGCTTCATAGTTGTAAAATTATCTTTTCATTATATAATACATACTTATATAACTACTAATGTAAAATTATTTACAGTGCTAAAGGAGTACATTATACTAATGTAATACATTATCGATTGAAAAACCTGCTTCATGGCTTGGGAGTTGGGACTTCCAATTCAATCAATAGTTCTTCATATAAGGATAATGATGTGAAGGTCTAATTTTACAGTTAGTGACGAAAAAAGTATATGGCAATTGAGGAAGCTCAAAAGGAACGAAATCGTCGTCGTCATTGTGAACGTTATGCTATAGCAAAGAAAGCAAAGCAAAAGTCCTCAGTTGATAATATTTCTACTGTTCCTTTGATTACACCTGAAATAGTTAATCCTTTAGTTCATAGTCCATTTGATTAGATAGAACATCTTGATGGTGATGATGGTAACTGGAGCTCTTATAATGACAATGTAACCACCAATCAGACAATTAAAAATGTCTTCACTTCTCAGTCCGTTATTGATGAAGATAATCAGCTTACTCATGCTTTTCTTCAAAGTAAAGAAGATTGTCATCTCTCTGTTAGTTTGCAAGAAGACATTAGAACTAATGTAAATTCTGAAAGCACCAATCACACGCCTTTCAATGATGAATCAGTATCCAATGTTCACGGTTGTTTCCAAGGTACACTTACCTTTTTTTTCTGAGCTTGCTATTATCTCTTCGATTATTTACATGTCATTTTGTAATATCTAGAACATTTAGTCAACTTAATAATTTGTGCTCACACTAAACATTTGTTCTATAAACCTAATATCATTTTCTTGTTGTCAGATAGTTTGCCAAAGCTAAATTGCACAACTCTTTCATATTCAAGAATGTCGACGTCAACTGCTAATATTTTTATAAGGGATAATTTTAGAAATTTCCCCTGAGGTTTCTAACAATTTCACTGAACTCTCTTGAGATTTGAAAAATTACACATACCTCCCTTGTTATTTAAAATGACAATTTTATCCTTAAATATTTTAATAAAATTCTCTTAACTTATACTTAGAATGAGTTTTAAAATTATTTGTTCATTCTTTTTCCTTTCTATTTCTTTTTTTAAAAATTTTCACTAATAGAACTGTAGAACTAATACTATTGCCTCTAGTTTCTATTATAACCAAATGTCGAACTAGTGATATTTTTGACGAGTTAATTTTATATGTAATCCAATATTTTTCCTGATTTTTGTTATCTATTTTTTGATATTAAAATTAACAATAAATAAAAAAGAAATGGCCCAAAACTACTACTAAATTATGATAATCCTGCTATCAAAAAATTCATAAACTCTAAATAAATTATTTCAACATATTCTTTTTTATCTTATAAATCTAAATCCATAATAAAATACTATCAAAAGTATCCTATCATAGTAATAAAATTATTATTATAGTTGTTTATCAAAAAATAGACATGGACATGAAAATTTTGGTACATTTTCCTTATAATTATACTAGATAAGCTTATAATTGTATAGAAAAATAAATTAAAAATCATTACACAAAGGCACTTGTGGGTATTCATTTAAAAAATTGACCAAGCCAATATTATTTTAAGATTTTATTACTAAAACTATCAAAGGGAGTTAAGTGTAATTTTTCAAATTTCAGGGGAGTTCAGTGGAATTGTCAGAAACCTTAGGGGAGGTTTCTAAAATTATCCCTTTTTAGAATGATCATTTTACTTTTCTTTTCAAAGTTTATTTATGATTTATTACATAACTCAACCAATTTCTTGTATAATTTCTAGAATAACTAATTCCAACTGAAAGGAAATTTATTTACTCAAGTCTTTGTGTGAAGTATTGTTTATATTTTCCTTAACCATTGTAATCACTTGTTATTTTGTAGTTTCATTTGTTAATGTTGATCTTGATCCCTATCTTTTGATATTTACAAAACAAATGGATGATACTAATATTTCTTCAAAATATATTTTCAGTTATGAAATTATTTGGTTCCATGAACAAGTGCAATTGAAAGAAAACAAAGTATGCTGAAACTGTCGGACGCTCAAAAAGACTGCATCGGACGTCCGACAACCATTGAGTATCTTCGGACGCAGAAAACTAGCCTATCGGACGTCCTAAGGAATTGAAGAAAAATTTCCAGTTCTACATCATACCTTCGGACGCAGAAAACCAGCCTATCGGACGTCCGAAAGAATTGAAGAAAAAGTCTTAAACTCTCTGCCTGCTGTCGGACGCATAAAACAGAGCTATCGGACGTCCGACACTGCCAACGGCTAGTTGACTGTTCAGCTACTTTCTATCCGTTAGAAGCATTAATGAGGCACTTTTTTGGTCCTATATAAATAGTGGTTGGTCAGACACTTAAAACAACTTTGGCACACTGAAGATACAAAAGATCTAGAGAGATTTTAGTGAGAAAATACTCCAAAAAAGAATATTTGTAGTCTTAGTGGTGTGAGGTTCATTGTAAGCTTTTCACTTGTGAGTGAATCTTTCATGAGTGTAGCTCTGTGAGGGTTGTCCTGAGGGATAGTAAAACGTCCTGGCTTGACCGAGTGCTGCTTGGGGCAAGGAGGAGGTGAACCTTCCTTTGTACACAAAAGTGATTGTAATTCATCAACTTGAAGTAGCTTGTTTCAATTAATCTACAAGCTCAAGAGAAGTTGGGTAGTTAATTGGTTTGCAATCCTTTCCTTTTTATTTACTTATTGTTTCGTTTATGATCTTTGCATTGGTTGTTTTGGGCCTTACAATTGGTATCAGAGCTTGGTCTCCTAGAGATTAAACTCAATCGACTTTGGAGTAAAGATGACAACCAATAATGCTATATTTTTTTAAGGACATTCTGTTATTAGACCACCTGTGTTTAATGGGTCAAATTATATGAGTTGGAAAGAAAGAATGATTATCTTTTTGCAATCTATTGATATCGAATTGTGGTTTATTATTAGTGAAGGTCCATATGATGCCTCTCTTATAGATGAAAATACTCATGCATCTAGACCGAAAACAAGAAGTGAACTGACTGCTGTGGATAGAGCTCATCTCACCTTAAATGCAAAAGTCATGAATGTGTTATATTGTGCATTAGACTCAAATGAATCTATTAGAGTCAAGGGTTGCAAGTCAGCTAAAGAAATTTGGGACAAACTGAAAGAAATTCATGAAGGTAGTGAGAATGTTAGAGAACAAAAGAAGTCCATTCTAGTTACAAAGTATGAATCTTTCAAGATGGAACTTCATGAAAATGTTGATCAAATGTATTGTAGATTCAATGATCTCATTAAAGATTTAGAGGTGCTGGAAAAAGAATATTCTCTTGGTGAGAAAAATAGAAAAATCCTGAATGCCTTGTCCAATGATTGGGAAAATAAAGTGACTGCTATTGAGGAGGCTAGAGATTTGAATACTATGCCTATTGAATCTCTTATTAATTCTCTTACCTCTTATGAGCTGAAACTTAAGACTAAGGTGCAAGAGGAAGAGGATGCAAAAGTGCGAAAGAATATTGCTCTAAAAGCCTCACAAGATGAAGATGATTCTGCCTCCCTAGATGAAGAAGATGTGGAAGGTGATGACAATGATATCGCTCTCATCACAAAAAGTTTCAAACGAATACTCAACAAGAGGAGATTCAGAAATGGTGGACCTAGCAATTCATTCCCAAATCAGTTCAACAACTCGAGAAATAAAGGGAAGCTAGAGTTCAACAAAAAGCAAACTGATCAGTGCTTTGAATGCGGCCAACCTGGACACTATGCAAGTGACTGTCCAGTGATGAAGAAGAAAGAAGGAAGAAAACCAAGAATAAACAAATTTCAATTCACATGGAATGAATGCAATTGCGATGGTGAAATTGAAGAGGAAGATCAATCTGCTCAATTGGCTTTCATGGTCATTGGAGATGATGAGGTAACATCTTCTAGCTCTCAATTTGAAAGTGATGATGAAGATGATGATGATCTTGAATCTTTCATTATAAAATTGCATGATAGTTTGAAAGAATCTTATGTTAGAAATAAGGAATTAAAACAGAAAATTAGTTTTTTGCTTCGAGATAATGCAAATCTTTTTCAACAAAACAAAAAGTTGAAAGCTGAAAATGATTATTTCAAAAAAAGTGAGACTGCTTTACACTTGGATCTTGATAGAAAAACAAGTTTTTGTGAAATGTTCAAAAGGGAACAAGATGATTTGAAAAGAAGAATGGATGATTTAAATGAGTTGCTTCAACATAAAAAACAGGACTGTTTTCAAAGTAATAAATCAAAACCTCATTTTAAGATAAATTCTGCTGCAAATGAGTTTGCTTTCCATAGGAGAAGACAAGTAAGATTTATTAAACCTGTTCATATGAATAATTCCCTGATTATGTGTAATTTCTGTTGTCAAAAAGGTCACATGAAAAGTGATTGTTATGTGAGAAAGAATATAAAAAAAGGCATGAAATGCATGTGGATAGTTAGACATGATGCTAATTTTAACAAGTAGGAGGTTTTGTCTAATCATTGCAGTGATTCTTGTTCAGAATATTTTTTCTTTTGATACTTTGATCTGAGTTTTCGCTGATATCTTTGAATACTACTGAATCTATATGATGTCAAAAAGAGAGATAAAAGAATAATGCTGATCTCATGATGATTTGCTGTGATTGCTGTCATTTCTCTATTTTTTCTTGAAATATTGAATTCTCTGTTATTGTTGCTGGATTATAGTAGTTGATTTTTACTCTTATGATGACAAAAAGGGGGAGAAATGGATGCAATGTGTAAGGGGGAGTTATTCTGAGATTATGAGTTTGGCTCTTAAAAGTTTTGGTTGCAATGATTGAGGGGGAGCTTATACTTATTTTTGTTTCTTTCCATCCATTGTTTTGTCATCATCAAAAAGGGGGAGATTGTTGATCTTGATCCCTATCTTTTGATGTTTACAAAACAAATGGATGATACTAATATTTCTTCAAAATATATTTTCAGTTATGAAATTATTTGATTCCATGAACAAGTGCAATTGGAAGAAGACAAAGTATGCTGAAACTGTCGGACGCTCAAAAAGACTGCATCGGACGTCCGACAACCATTGAGTATCTTCGGACGCAGAAAACTAGCCTATCGGACGTCCTAAGGAATTGAAGAAAAATTTCCAGTTCTACATCATACCTTCGGACGCAGAAAACCAGCCTATCGGACGTCCGAAAGAATTGAAGAAAAAGTCTTAAACTCTCTGCCTGCTGTCGGACGCATAAAACAGAGCTATCGGACGTCCGACACTGCCAACGGCTAGTTGACTGTTCAGCTACTTTCTATCCGTTGGAAGCATTAATGAGGCACTTTTTTGGTCCTATATAAATAGTGGTTGGTCAGACACTTAAAACAACTTTGGCACACTGAAGATACAAAAGATCTAAAGAGATTTTAGTGAGAAAATACTCCAAAAAAGAATATTTGTAGTCTTAGTGGTGTGAGGTTCATTGTAAGCTTTTCACTTGTGAGTGAATCTTTCATGAGTGTAGCTCTGTGAGGGTTGTCCTGAGGGATAGTAAAACGTCCTGGCTTGACCGAGTGCTGCTTGGGGCAAGGAGGAGGTGAACCTTCCTTTGTACACAAGAGTGATTGTAATTCATCAACTTGAAGTAGCTTGTTTCAATTAATCTACAAGCTCAAGAGGAGTTGGGTAGTTAATTGGTTTGCAATCCTTTCCTTTTTATTTATTTATTGTTTCGTTTATGATCTTTGCATTGGTTGTTTTGGGCCTTACAGTTAATAATTGAAAATGATATATAGGACCAGAGCTTTGTGAAGGCAATATAAATGAATGAAAAACATAAATTCAAAAACTCCAATTATAATTCAATATTATGTATTTTAAAAGATTATTACCATGAAAATAACTGATTTTAGACCTGCAAATCAATGTAATGGGATGTTCATGTGCAATTTGAATCCGCTGTATTGATAAAATCATCCTAAATTGCAAACATAATTGGCATCCTTCTACGAAAAAAATAATGAATATAAAATTTAATCTAATAACAAATAATCATACAAAAAAATCAATTTAATAAAAACATACTTTTCATTAATTAAAAGAAAGTCCTAAACTCATACATATCTTCCTCCTAACATAAAAAGTTGCATTGGAAGCACCTGAATGACAACACCGAGAACAGCTGTAACAAAAAACAATAATTAAAAAATCTCACTATGATAACAAACACAAATCAATAATTACATAAAAAATATCAACAATATTTGAAATACTTATAATTGAGTCTCGCGAATGTCTCAGTGACTCCAAATCTCCAAACCGAATCAAGTGATAAACATTATGAATTGGTAGAGCAAGTCCTTCATCAATAAGTTTAATAAAAGTGTTCGGTCTTAACACCAATTCATATTATTAAGCCATTAAAGACTCAACGAACGGTAGCATTGGCAATATAATACGTCGAGTACAATTTTAAAATTTCATTCAAAACATGAATGTGATTATAATATGCAACTGGTTAAATCTGATCACCTTACAAAATAAACATCATGAACATTCCTAAAAAAAATAGCAACAAACAAAATATAATACTTACCAAACCATTTGTGAAAACAAACTGTTGATACCTCCGACCTATATTACGACTATCTTGAATAAGATTTTTTTCAACAAGTACTACTCGAAGAACCTATCCATAGATAGCGTCATTTAATTGATTAACAAACACAACATTCTGTGATAGGTTGCATTTTTGTCAAAAAATTCATGATTGTTTTCCCTTTAATTTTGATCAAATATTGCATTAATTGATGGATTCTACTTATATTTGGTAATTATGTTGATTGCAAGGATTTAGAGCAAAAAGGGATTAAAAACAAGATTTTTACTAGATTTCTGCACAATTCAACGTAGGCACGTCAAGGTCTAACTCTACACGTTCGGAAAACTCGGGAGTGACACGTGATGTCCAGCTATGAATCGAAGTCTTGGAAGTGCGGTCACAATGTCTGACTAGAGAATTGCTATTGTTCTAGAATAGGATGAAATTTGTTGGACAATTTGATTTGGAACAATAGTAGTAGTTTAGTAGTATTAGGAGACCAGTTAGTAGTTTCCTTAGTCGTTTCCTTATTTTTCGAGATTAAGAGGTGGCAGACTAGGTGACTAGTCAAAGAAATATCTAACCTAATTCTTTGGAGCCGCAAGACGATTGAAGAGGCTCTCTCTTTTCTTTTACTTACTTCAAATAAAATATCTCACTTTTGGAGGATTCTCATGTCAATTAGTTCGACTAATTTGCATGGGATTTCTTCAATGAAGATGAACTAAGTTACTCTTTCTAGTCAAGGAACAACGGAAGATTTGGTTCATCTAAAATTGTAAGATCGAATTCATTATTTTTATTTCTTTTATTTACTGGTATTTATATGTTCTCTGATTTAATTTCTTATGATTATTATTTTATTTAAATATCAAAGGCGCCCAATATTTAAAAATTTTAATAACCTAAAACCAGTTAGAGGAGTTAAATTCGTAATTATTTAATTGATTTAAATTAGTGATAATTGGCATGATCGAGTTTGTGTCAGGGAAACATATGGGCTAATTTAAAATAACTCTCGTAGCGTGTTATTTGATTAGAACAGGACTTCTCTAATTCTTAAGTCAATTGGAAAATTGAACTCTATAGTCGTACTTAGGGTTATTTCTTGATTAAGAAAATGATTAATGGTCGTACCTTGATCACTGATACAGTATCAAGATGACCTGAATGTTCCAATCAATAGTCTTGGAGATTTTTCACCCCAATCTTGAATGTGGTATAACCCTTATTCAAACGGGTATGATCAAGGATAATGAGACAACTCCAACTTTAATTATGCAATAGAGCCAATCGATTTTCAACATTAATATCAACAGCAAGAGTCTCAACAACCATCATCCATATCAAGTATGTCTTTTGACGAAATGATTGAATTACTAACTGCTAATATATATCGATTTGAACAGGAGGCACAAATGAGAAGTAGAGGGACTGAGGATGGAGTGCGTCAACAACTATTATCCACATCAGATATGTCTCTTGAAGAAATGATATATCATTTTCAACAGGAGACACAAATGAGAATTAGAATGATGGAGGATCAAATGCATCTATTTGAATCTATAATAAGCATTCGTGATCTGACGGATCAAATACGTCTATTGACATCTAAAATAACACAGTTGACTTCTCAAATTTGTGAAGCATGGGCCTCACAAACTATTATCGATCTTGAGGAAAATGAGAGTGCAATTACCCTGACATGTGACGAGGAGCTGCAAGAGTCCCAAGGAGAATGATCTGCAGATGCAGTTGAAAGAGAAATGAGAATGATGAAATAAAATCCCAATCTCTAGACATTCAAGTGCATAAATCCAATGAACAATTTCCAAATATGGTGGCACCTTCTCCATTCTCTTGCCAACATTACCCTGACTCTCATTTTATAATTTCTGCTAGTGAGATTGATTTTGTTATACTAGAAATTTTTGAATCTCATGGCAGAAATAAATTAGGAGTTGCTATGGCCAAATATCTTGATTCGGTAAGTGCTCATGATGGAAAAGTGAGTGAAGAATTAAGGTTGTTGCTTACTTGTTTGGCGCCACCTACTAGTCAATGAAAGAATGTAACTTGTGTGCTTAAAGATCACTCTACTAATGAAGGTTATCAAGATTACATAAAAGGGTAAAACACTAAAATGAGTTACAAGATTTTATCGTCCTTGAACAAACACGGCAATATCTAACCAAGAACATTAAAGAAAGGCGTTGCCTGGGAGGCAACCCAAGAATTTTTAATTTTCAATTTTAGTTGTTTCATGTTTTATGTTTAATTTTTAGGTGCAATTTAAGTGATTTTTTTTGTGTCAAGAAGTAGTTCGTTAGAAGATGTGCTCAAGTTAAAATTGAATGTTGAATATTGCTGTGTCCATCACAATTTTCCAGAAGACTTCAGGAGTAGATCACGTGCGCGCGCTAGTAGGGCACGCTTCACTTCAAGACATCCAAAAACGATGGTCAGAAGAGTCTTCCACTTTATGACATCCCTGCGCCTTCCAATCATGCGCTAGGAAGAAATACTCCAACGTCATGATCAAAAGACTCTTCCATTATTTGACTTGTTTGCGCCTTCTGGTCACGTAGTAGGAAGTAATTCTCAAAAGTTACCGTCAGAAAACTCTTAGACTTTTTGACGTGCCCGCATCTTGCTCCAGTGAACTGGTAGAAAAAAAATTTCAAAAAAAAAGGAGAAAAAAGAATAAAAAACAAAAAAAATCTTTTTCCTTTTCCTTTTCCTTTACTCTTTCTTTTTTCTTTCTCTCTTTTCTTTCTTTCTTTCCCCCTTTCCTTTTTCTTTCTTTCTTTCGTTGTTGTTGGTTATTGATAGTTTGATTGTTTGAATTTCTAAGCAATTTTGCTACTTGGGCAATTTACTGATTATTTTTCATTTGAAGTTACTCATTGGAATTACTTGACGGCTCATATTAATATTTCGCTAGTTCAAATTTGTTAAATTGGGACTTTTGTGTTTGCTTGCTTAACTTGGAAATTGGCATTGAGAATTCTCGGTTAACTTTGGCTCTTGCTATTGGGTATTGTTACTGAATTTCCAATTTTGCTATTTATAAGTATCAAGTCTCTCGATTCCTCACTATTATAATTTGTTTTGAGATTGCTTAGCTGTCTTGGGTAATTGGGAGCCACTTAAAAGCCTATGCTTAGTCATTGAATTTGGAACTTGTGAACAATACTTGTTGTTCCTTACCTTGATTGACTACATGGTTAAGAAAAAGGCACCTCCCCTAAGTTAAGTTGGTGGTGATCCTGGTCTTTCAATTTTTTTCTACATCCACACCTCCATCACCATCGTCTTTTGATGCCAAGTTGTAGCACCTGCTTAGATAAGTTTATCAAATGAATGATCGGTTGGCCACCATCAAGCTCTATATGTCCTTTGTCCATCACCTGTAGTTGTCCACAGGCCCCCTCAATTTTCAGGAAAGTTTTGTTATCCCTTTTTCCTTCTCTTTTGATTATTTATTGCTTACATTGGGGACAATGTCAGATTTAGGTGTGGGGGAAGTAGTATATTAAAAAAGTGCATATGTAGACATTTTTGTTGGAATTTTTTGTTCAATTTTTTTTTTCAAATTTTATCCAATTTTTGCCTATCTTTGTGCATATTTATAGTTATTCTTGATAAACGATTGTTAGATTCTCAAAATTTTCTATTGTTAAGGTTTTATATTCTAAGGTGTTAAGTATGACATGGTTAAATCCAAAGATGTCTCTTTTGTGAATATTTTGAGATTTTATGACTTTTGCGCTTTTTGGTTAACTTCTCTAAGTATTGCAAATATTTGTCTAGTATTTTTTTGTGTAAATTGATTCAACTATTAATCTTAGTTTTCCATGTTTAAAAAATGAAGCGGATTTGTGTAGTTTTTAATTTTAATTTGGTGCTTATTTATGAATAGTATTTGGTTATACTCCACTAGTTATCGTTACCTAATAATCGGGGGTTTTCACCAAAGTGTCGACTTTAGCGTCAAAAAGTGGCAATAACTGTGAACATGTGATTTTTAAACGATGAGGGTTGAGTCACCGGGTTCCTTCATTTGATAGATGTCAGAGTTCGTATAAAAAAGCTTGAATGGCTAGAAACTAAGCAATTTTCGGAAAAAAAAAAAGAGAGAGATGTGCTAATATTGTATATGAATATGAAAGTGTCTGAATGAGTTGCTGGCCTGCTAATCCATGAGCTTTAATATTGAGATTTTGCTTAATAATCGAACCATTTACTGAAAAATGTTGGTTGAATATTTTATATTTTTAGATTAGTTAGTTAGGAATTGGAAAAGTTTTTGGTTTTAAAAGCTAACCGGAGAAATATTTCTTAGAAATTAGCCACTAATGCTTGACATGTATTTGAATTGTACCATGCAATAAATGATTTGAGTAATAGCCATTGTTTGAACTCAATGATTTAATAACGTTTCATTAGTTATTCTCATGTTTGAGGACAAGTATGGTTTAGGTGTGAGAAAAATTGATAAGTTGCATTTTTGTCATAAAATTCCTGAATGTTTTCCCTTTAATTTCGATCAAATATTGCATTAATTGATAGATTCTACTTATATTTGGTAATTGATTGCAGAGATTCAGAGCAAAAAGGGATTAAAATATGATGTTTACTAGATTTCTGCGCAATTCAACAGTCATGTCAAGGTCTAACTCTACATGTTCGGGAAGCTCGGGAGTGACGCGTGATGTCCAGCTATGAATCAAAGTCTTGGAAGTGGGGTCAGAATATCTGACCAGAGAATTGCTATTGTTTTCGGATAGGATGGAATTTGTTGGACAATTTGATTTGGAACAACAATAGTAGTTTAGTAGTATTAGGAGACTAGTTAGTAGTTTTGTCAAGGAGGCATCTAACCTAATTCTTTGGAGCCGCAAAACAATTGAAGAGGGTCCTCTCTTTTCTTTTACTTACTTCGAATAAAATATCTGACTTGTGGAGGATACTCATGTCAATTAGTTCGACTAATTTGTGTGGGATTTCTTCAACGAAGATGAACTAAGCTACTCTTTCTAGTCAAGGAACAACGGAGGATTTGATTCATCTAAAATTGTGAGATCGAATTGATTATTTTTATTTCTTTTATTTATTGGTATTTGTATGTTTTCTAATTTAATTTCTTATGGTTATTATTTTGTTTGAATATCAAGAGCGTCTGATATTTAATAAATTTAATAACCTAAAACCAGTTAGAGGAGTTAAATCTATAATTGTTTAATTGCTTTAAATTAGTGGTGATTGGCATGATTGGATTTGTGTCAAGGAAACATATGGATTAACTTAAAATAACCCTTGTATAATGTTATTTGGTTAAAACATGGTTTCTCTAATTCTTAAGATAATTGGGAAATTGAACTCTACAGTCGTGCCTAGGGTTATTTTTTATTAGGGAAGTGATTAACAGTCGTACCTTGGTCACCGATACAGTAAGAAGAAGTTGATTGTCATCGCGTGTTTGGCAATTATAACTTGTTTATTAGTGAGTGAATGAAATTATTATTGCATCCATGATCAATTGAGTGAACTATCTTCGAAATTATTTCTTGGCTAGAGATTATTCATTATTGATTTAATTTTACTAAATTGTCATTTAGTTTTTATTTTATTTAATTTATCTGAGTTGTTTAATTATCTGCAATCATATAAAAATCCCTCAAGACTTGGAATTCTAAAAGAAACAAATTTTTTTCAATCCCTATGGATTCGACCTTGCTTACCACTGTATACAAAATCTATATTTTAATTGAGCAAATATTTATTATTGTACAGACTCGACACTTGTCATTCTGTTCCATCGCACTAAATCTAAAAGACAATTCCACCTAAATAACAAAATTACAAATTACTTTTCTTATAAATAAAACTCAACTACTGCAATGAAATGATTGTAATACACAATACAATCCACTTTTATAGAACAAAAATCAAGCATTCTTCATACCTGTCACAAATATTCTGAACATAATAATAGGTACCAGCTACATCAAAAAAACTTGGCACCCATGCACACAATGCATTGAAATAACCATGCCACCTAGCCAAACAATCACTTCTTATTTTATTCTACCTTCCATGCAATATCATATTCACTCAATCTAAAAAATACAAGATCTGACCACAATTCTCACATACACTACACATGGCCCCCCAAAATTCACAAATGCTTCCTACTAAAATAACAAATCCAAAAGATAACTATATTAGGGCTAGCGTGGCCCCAAGCGCTGGTATATATATTGTGAACATAGAATGTTATTTAATACTCCAAAAAGTCGTACCTTTGAAGACTGCAAAACGTAATAAATCATTAGTTAGAAATATCAAAATCTTTTATGCTATGTATAGTGTCATTTGGATAGTGTGGCTATTCAACCAAAACAAATAAAAAATTTTTAAAAATACATTATTTAAAACAAGCATAATATCTAGATATAGGTCAATATCTATGTCAAATAATTACTTCCAATAAATCATGATACTGCATATCATACTCAATAGACATTACATGAGCAGCTCGCGTGCAAGATAATCAAAACGAATAAAAAAATTAGAATCGTAATATAAAATAGTACTCTAGTAATTAGTTAGTAAAGTGGTAATAAAACAAAACCTCATCATGTAATGACACTGGTGGTGTTACAACTATATTATTTGAAAAACTTTAGTCCCCTTTATTCTTTTTCAGGTATCCTTTTATAAACTACTCTTCAATCTCTTACTTGAAATAATTTTAATCTTTATTTTAATACCCTTAATCTTGATATAGTAGTATCTGCAATATTGGAAACCTTTGTTACACTTGAAAACATACTGATTAACTTCTTATCATGTAATTTTTCACCAACTAAATTCAGCATTTTTTATAGGTCCTTCTTAGCAATTTTATAGGACTATTCTATCACTAAAATGTATAGAATCTGTACAAATCATTATATTGCTTTGTATAGAGTATTTTTCAATCCAAATCATCATTGATGGTACCAAAAAATATTGTCAACCTTGCTTTTGCTTTGTTAATCCATCTCTTTAGTATATACTCCCTCCGTCCCAATAAATTTGACGCTCTTCAGAAACCATGTCTTTTATCAACAGTCACCTGATTTTGCTTGGTTTCCTTTCGTATCTCTATTCCTAGCTAGTTTATGGTGAAAGAATGAATGCAATTGTAGGCCATTAATTGCTTTGTTAATCTATTGATAACCATTTGAAGTGTACGTAACTTCACACTCTAGAGTTGTCATAGTTTCATGCAAAGGACGCTCGCTATTTTAGCAATCTTGGTAAAGATGAAATGTATCACTTGGGACCCACAATAATTATTAAACCTCTCCTGACCATGTGAACAAAGGGAAATGCTTAGAAAGACACTAAATTTATTTATCCAATTTTAGTAAGATGACATAATTTTGGAATGGACCAAAAAGGAAAGTATGACACTTTCAATGAGATGGAGGGAGTATTGATTAAGGACTTTCAAAATGTTTATTGCATTAAGAACTTTCAAAGTGTAAGAGCACAAAATCCCAAAGAATTCATACCTTTTGCAACTATAAGAAATCTAATCACCTTCTGAATCAAATCTAATAACATGGTGGCACTTCTTGTTTTTGGGAATGATTCTGTATTCTGTTATTGTTTCAACTTTGCCAAAGATATCTAAACTACAATTATGAAATTTGCCCTACTCAACTTCAAATCAAATGAAAACTTTAGAAGTGTAAACACAGGTAGCTTATTTCACAATATCAATATCAAATGGTAAAATTAGAGCGTTAGTTGTAAGGAATCATAGAGACATGCACAGAGAAAAATTTTTAAATTTTTTTTTCCTTTAATAGATCGACCTCTGATTAAACCTATGTAATATAGAGTTATTTAAGAAGATTATCTCAATTCATGGAGATCTTCTTGAATCGGTGGAAATCTAATATAGGGGCAAGTGATCCATGGAGCCACACAACTATCTAACCTGTAATAGTGATCTATGCGAACCTCTTTAGCTAGAACCTTCTTAGGTTGAATTAGTTTAAACTAGACTAGTGCTAACCATAGTTATTAAACCCGGTCCGGCCCCGCGCGGTTTGACCGGTCAACCCGATGAACCGACCATTAAAACCGGACCGGTTCTCTAATTAGATCGTTTCTACAAGTGAATCGTTGACTTTTCAATGGACCGGCGGTTCAACCGGATTAAACCGGAAACCCGGCCGATTTTGTGGGCAAATCGGTTTTGAGGGAAAAAACCTTTTCCAAGCCTCTGCTTGGATTCAAACCCAAGACCAAAGGTCTTGTTTGTGTGTCGCTCACCACCAGGCCACTTTGTCACTTGTTAAGTAATGGCCATTCTTATGCTATATGAATGTTTTGTTAATTTTATCTTTATTTTTTTGTAATTCTCCAAAACAAATTTATTTGGAATTTTTTAATAAAACTTATGACCCCTATATTCTATAAATTATAAAATAGATTTCAAAAATAACATATTACATAATTTATTTTAAAGACAAATATTGTTTTTAATATTTTTTTGCACTTAAAATTCGTAAATAACCCCGATAATTACAGTAAACATATACACTTGAAGTTTGGTAGATTACTAATTAAATTTATGTTTTACTGATTCTTATATGAATTAAATATTCTATAGCAAATTAAATTAAATGAATATTTGTTATAACATTATTTATTACAATTTATATCATATATCCTATATCAAAATTTATTATAAGATATAATATTTAAATATATTTAGTGACCCACTGGTTCAACCACTCACCCACCGGTTGAACCAGTGATCCGTTGACCCACCTCCTTTGCCGGTCTCCTCTCCGGACCGAGTTTAATAACTATGGTGCTAACTATACACACTTCCCACAAATTGGTTGAGAAAAACTCTAGTTTTTCACCATTAAAAACTTGCCCCAATAAGAGAAATAAGAGATGTGATTTTTTTTCTTATTTTCTTGGATGAATTTTGGGAATTTTCTCTCAAAATTTTTCTCAAAAATTTCACAAGGCAATTTATGTATCAATTAGTCTTGCTAGCAAAAGTTTTGTGAATCTTTATACACAAATAAGTTGTCCATACCCTTATGAAAACTTGAAACCATTAATACAACTCTTGTATTTGAAAGAATTAAACTTATTTACAATATGAATCCCTCAAGTTTAATTTATCTCACAAATTAAATTATAAGTTATAAAAACCTATCTATCAAGTCCCTATTTGAAATTCATTTAATTTAGTTAAAAAGTTCTTAATGTGTGTTACCATTAGATTCTCATCTACGTTGGCAATAGGTATGAATTATAATTCTTAATAAATAAGAATTAGATAAATTAAAACTCCTTTTAATTTATCATTGATTCCACCAATCAATCAGCTCATACTTATAGATCAAGATTGGTATCTAGCAATGTATCATGACTGTAGACAATGAAATTTTAATTAAATTCTAAAAATTACCATTGGTCTATTAAAATATTTTTGTCCAATCGAATATTGCCATATTTCATGTACACTTGGAAAATTTGGTTATTAAGCAGCCAATTATATTTTGCCACGTGTCAGGGTGAGGTGTTCCAAATCAATTCAAATTGCAGGGGTATTTCCACCAACCAAATCATATCATATCATGTATTTATTGGATAAACATCTAAATATTTATTTCTTATTAAAGGGATAATATTTAGAATTGTTTAATCCAAATATATCTCTTATATACTGCAATGGCCTGGCCAGTAAAATGACGCCACGTCACGTGTCCCCACAAGTCTGGCCAATCGAAAAATTACTTATCTCTTTATTAATGAAGAGATAATATTTAACTGGCACAGTCCTAATATGAATGTACGTCTTGCTAGGCAAGTAGAGTGGTGTACATGATCTCAACCTCCACCTCTTGTTACAACTATAAATAGAGGTCTCTCAACCAAATTAAGGGGACACAGAGATATCAAGAAGCATCTCATACACTCAAGTATTGAAGCTTCAAGCTACGAAAGTCTGGGTCTCAAAGCTCCTCAAGTCTTCCGCATATCAAGGCTTGAGCCTTCATGTATTTTCAAATCCTTCAAATCTTCCATATCAAGATTTGAAGGAGTTGGTGGTTGATCCAAGAACAAGCTGCGAATCCCTTGGATTGGTGTTCGAGGAGAAGAATCGAAGGAAGCCCTCCATAAGTTCGAGAAATTTCCAGAGATTGTACCTACATATTTTTCTAAGTTTATATATTACATATTTGTCGTGTATTTCTTTTTCTTGTCGTTTTGCAGACTTGAAATTTTTATCGCGTACAAATTTTTGGCACGCCCGGTGGGACCATCTCTGCCTTCCATCTCTTCTCCTCAAATATTCAACTACGTCTATCACCAATGGCACCAAAGAGCAACAAAATCGTGATTGCACGTTCCAAGGCTACTGATGCTAAGCCTGTTCAGGAAGCTGCACACGTTGCCACCAATACCCGCATTATTGGCCCCGTGACAAGGAGTATGACAAGGGCTTCCACCCAAAGTAGCATGGAACCCTCGGCACCAACTCCCGTCTTCGGGCCAACATCACAAATGAGCTATTCCTCCACGATGGGGGTCCAAGACGTTTTCACCTCGATTGAGAAGGCTCTTGCCATGCTCGAATTTGGATTCGAACCCAAATTTTATAAGCATGACGATGATTCATCAAGCACTGGATCAGCCTCTTCACATGAAACTCTTCATTCAAGATTTTGTATTGAAGATTCTGCTGCTTCTTCTGCTGCAATGCCTGCCATGATGACAAATACTTTGAGTCTCGAAGAACAAGTTTCGAACATGTCCAAGATGATGGAAACCATGATGAAACACATCAAAGACCAAGATGCTCTTATCGCTCAACTGCTCACCCAAAAGGACCACGCTCCTGAGGGAAGCCATATGAATTCTAAGGAGAACCAAGAGCGTGAAAATCTCTCATCTAAAGGTAAAGACAAGATGAAAGAAGTACACGTGACCGCCGAGGGAACTATCCCTGTAGAACAGTTGAAGGAACTTGTTGAAAGCGTGATCAAGAACAAAAATGGGGGTAGTTCAAGATCGAGTTTTACCTACTCCAAACCTTACACTGCTAGAATTGACAATCTAGCAATGCCTACTGGATATCAACCGCCTAAGTTTCAACAGTTCGATGGAAAAGGCAGTCCAAAACAACATGTGGCTCATTTTGTCGAAACCTGCAATAACGCTGGAACCTATGGTGACCTACTAGTCAAACAGTTCGTCCGATCCTTGAAGGGCAACGCGTTTGATTGGTACACTGATCTCACTCCGGGGTCCATCGACAGTTGGGAACAGTTGGAAAAAGAGTTCTTGAATCGCTTCTACAACACTAGAAGAACCGTCAGTATGCTGGAGTTGACTAACACTCGTCAATGGAAGGATGAACTTGTGGTCAACTACATTGATAGGTGGAGAAGTCTGAGTCTCAACTGCAAGGACAGGCTGTCTGAACCCTCTGCCATAGAAATGTGCATTCGAGGAATGCATTGGAGCCTAAGTTACATTTTGCAGGGTATACGCCCAAACACATTTGAAGACTTAGCTACTCGTGCTCATGACATAGAGTTAAGCATCACGGCCAATGCAATTGATGGGCTTCCTATTCAAATTCCGCGAGTACAGCCGCCTCGGCAAAATAATGAAAGACAAGAAAATAGAAAAGGGGGCAAGCCTCCTTCAAGATTCAATAATAAGGAGTCCATGGCAATAAACACAGCTCCCATGAAAATTGCTACCAAAGTGAGTCGAAAGATCACTGAGAAATTAGATTCCTCCCAGAATAGATCAGTAACAAGACCCACTTTAAAAGAGATGCAAGAAAGGGAGTACCCTTTCCTTGAGTCCGACTTACAAGGAATGTTTGATGATCTTTTCAAGGAAAAGCTCCTTGAACTTCCCGACATGAAGCGTCCGGAGGAAGCCGGTTAAGTCAATTATCCGAATTATTGCTGTTATCACCGTTTGATTGGTCACCCTCTCACTAAATGCTTTGTCTTTAAGGACAAAATTATGGAATTAGCCCGCCAAGGAAAAATCCTTCTTGAGGAGGATAAAGCATCGGCAAATCAAACAACAATAATGTTTGGATCTGTGTGTTGCCCGATAGAAGTTCTACCCACATCAAGCAGTGCTTTGTCTGTACAAACAGAGTTTGAAAAATCGTCAATTGAAGATGTTGTCGAAGATGATAATGAATGATGGACTTTAGTCACTCGAAAGAGAACTTGCAAGCCAAGAATAAAGAAGTACATCTTTTCGAAAAGCATCCATTCGACAAAGCCAAAAGTAACGATGAAACGATAAAATGCAACAAAGAAACAAAAGAGAGTGGCCATAAAACCAATTCCTTCAGATTTTCAGCCCCTTCAAAAGGTTCGGCAGCCCGTGACACTGAGAGAATTTATACCCAAGGGGTATTTAAGTGACGATACCGATGATTTCACTTCTTGTAATGTCGTCAAAGCTGAAAATCCTCAAGTCACACAATTGGCACTGAATTTGAGAAAAAACTCAAAGTCGATGATAAACCACCGGTGGATTGTGCAACGACCATCATTTTTGATGATGATGATTTAACTGTTGAGCTCAAGACCCACAATCGACCTTTGTTTATTAGTGCATATGTTCGATAACAAAAGATGAGTCGGGTACTCATTGATGGGGGATCTGCTGTCAATATCATGTCCGTACGTGCTATGAAAGAGTTAGAAATCTCAAGTGATGAACTCTCCCAGAGCCGCCTCATGATCCAAGGATTTAATCAAGGGGCCAAAGAGCAATTGGCCTCATAAGGCTTGAATTGCTCATTGGTGAGCTGTCTTCAAGTGCGTTATTTCATATCATTGAAGCCAAAACCTCTTATAACATGCTTTTGGGAAGGCCCTGGATTCACGAGAATGAAATTATACCATCTACTCTGCATCAATGTTTCAAATATTGTCGAGACGGTATTGTTAAGAAAGTTACTGCCGATGACAAACCTTTCACGGAAGCCGAAACTCACTTTGCCGATGCTAAATTTTATCTTCACAAAGAAGCAAAAAGAAAGGAATCGATAAGGGAAGAAAGTCAAGATTCCAAAGTACCCATTTTGCGGTATACTCCAAGATCAAAGAGAGAAGAAGGTCAGTTTTCTTTTATCAGAAATGACACATTAAATGTTTCGCTCACCAAGATAGAGCCTGTTAAAATTGAGAAGGTGAGCTTGCAAGGGTTTGTTCGTCCCAAAGAAGAACCGGCAGTGGAACATTACTCGCTACCAACTAATCGGACTCAAGAAGGTTTTGATCCAAATGCCTATAGACTTCTTGCTAAGGCGGGTTATAACCCAAATGAGAAGAATACATTGGGCAAACTCCCTCCTGAAGTGACTGGCGAGAGGACTCACGGATTGACACCTACGCAGAAAATGTTGAAAGAAAGGGGCTATAATGTTGAAAGTTCATCGATGGGTCTTGGTTATCAACTGCCCTCTCCTGTTCGTATAATGATCAAAAGAGCGAGTTGTAACTATGTGAACGAAGAAATGGAGGTCACAAGCCGAAAGAGATCTGTGTTCGACCGATTGGAAAATAAGTCAAAACGTACTTCTGTGTTTGACAGACTTGGCCCGCAGCCGAAAAATCTGAAGTCGCCCGTCTATGAGAGATTAGGCAGTAAGAAACAAGAGTACCAAGTTGCCAGGGAAGAAAGTTTTACTCCAATAAAGAAGAACAGACCAAGAAAGCGAGTCTCCAATTTCTTCATGCACTATGGAGACTTATTCAATGTAAGAATTGAAACCATTTTTGAAGAACAGGGTCAAGAAAGTACGGCTTCCTGTCACCATATTACGATCAGTGATCTTGAAGAAGAAGAAGAAGATGCAGATGACGCTCCCGCTGAACTTGAACAAAGGGTAAAAAATACGGTCGATGAGCTAAAAGAGATTAACCTTGGCACAAGCGACGACCCTCGCCCAATTTACATAAGCTCCTGTATGACTCCTGAAGAAGAAAAAGAGTATGTTGATTTGCTGCTCGAGTTCAGGGACGTCTTTGCCTGGAATTACTCAGAAATGCGTGGTTTGGATCCAAGGGTCGCCGTTCATAATTTGTCCGTCAAGCGAGGAACAAAACCTGTCAAGCAAACGCAAAGGCGCTTTCGGCCCGAATTGATTCCTCTGATAGAAAATGAGATAAATCGATTGATTGAAACCGGATTCATACGAGAAGTAAAACATCCAACATGGATTTCAAGCATCGTCCCTGTAAGGAAGAAGAATGGGCAAATTCGAGTTTGTGTTGACTTTCGAGACTTAAACGAGACTTGCTCCAAAGATGATTTTCCTCTCCCCATCACAGAATTGACGGTAGATGTTACAACCGGGTATGAAGCACTATTTTTTCTCGATGGATCGTCTGGCAACAATCAAATACGTATGGCGCCCGAGGATGAGGAGCTAACTGCCTTCCGCACCCCCAAGGGAATTTATTGCTATAAAGTAATGCCGTTTGATTTGAAAAATGTTGGAGCGACATATCAAAGGGCAATGCAAAGAATATTTGATGATATGCTCCATAGAAATGTGGAGTGCTACGTTGATGACCTTGTGGTGAAATCAAAGAAGCGAGAGGATCATATTCAAGACCTTCGAAGAGTTTTCCAACGCCTTCGGAGATACCAATTAAAAATGAATCCTTTGAAGTGCGCATTCGGAGTCACTTCTGGTAAATTTCTTGATTTCATCGTTCATCAACGGGGAATAGAAGTCGATCGATCTAAAATTGATGCCATTGTGAACATGCCTGAACCGGGAAATATTCATGAATTGAAGAGCGTTCAAGGGAAGTTGGCATATATCCGGAGGTTTATCTCTAATTTGGCCGGGCGATGCCAACCCTTTAATAGACTGATGAAGAAATGGGTACCCTTCGAGTGGGATGAATCGTGTAGGAATGCTTTTACAAGCATCAAGGCGTATCTCATGAATCCCCCAGTGCTGGCTGCGCCCATTCCAAGAAAATCATTGATTCTCTATATTTTCGCTCAAGAACGGTCGGTTGGGGCCTTATTTGCTCAAGAAAACGATGAAGGTAAGGAGAATGCGCTGTATTACTTGAGTCGGATGATGACATCTAATGAGTTGAACTACGCACCTATCGAGAAGTTGTGTTTGGCACTTATATTTGTCATTCAGAAGTTGAAACATTATTTTCATGCACATACTATTCGTCTCATATCTAAGTCCAATCCCATTAAATATGTC
Organism: Coffea arabica; assembly: GCF_036785885.1. Classification (NCBI taxonomy): domain Eukaryota; kingdom Viridiplantae; phylum Streptophyta; class Magnoliopsida; order Gentianales; family Rubiaceae; genus Coffea; species Coffea arabica. The sequence continues at coordinate 45,870,303 of NC_092329.1, forward strand.
ATGGCAAAACCTGTACTATCTGATCGGCTCGCGAGATGGTACCTTCAGTTTCAACAATTTGAAATTATTTACGTACCTGCGAAGGCTGTCAAAGGACAAATATTGGCAGACTTTTTAGCCGATCATCCCCTACCTGCCGAGTGGGAGTTGACTGATGAACTTCCCGATGAAGAAGTGTTTATGGTCGAATTGCCGTGGTCAATGTATTTCTATGGAGCTGCCCACCGTGATGGAGCTGGTGCGGGAGTTGTCTTTTATACTCCTGAAGCAGATATATTGCCATACTCTTTCACTTTAACACGCCGGTGTTCCAACAATGTGGCTGAATATCAGGCGTTGATTCTCGGTCTTGAAACGGCTGTAGACATGAAGCAGTTGCATCTTAGAGTCTACGGTGATTCAAAATTGGTGGTAAATCAACTCCTTGGTGTTTATGATATCAAAAAACCTGAATTGATCCCATATTACAAGTATGCAAGGATATGGGATATTTAGGTAATGTCACTATAGAACATATCTCTAGAAATTTCAACCAACAAGCTGATTCTTTGGCAAGGGTGGCGTCCATGATCACTCTACTTTCTTATCGAAATCAGATTTCAATATGTCAAAATTGGGTCATACCTCCGATGTTTGATGAAGGTAATGATAGTGAAGAAGAAAATACTTATCATATTTTTGTCCATGAGATCGAAAAGGAGGATTGGCGTCACCTCATCATTGATTATCTTAATCATGGAAAGTTACCAGAAGATCCTAAGAAAAGGGTTGATATACGTCGTCGAGCACCACGTTTCATTTACTACAAAGGGACGCTTTACCGAAAGTCATTCGATGGGGTGTTTCTACGATGTCTTGGAGAAGATGAGGCCATGCAAGCAATGGAGGAGGCTCACTCTGGGATATGCGGTGCTCACCAGTCTGGCCCGCAATTACACTTTCGTATTAAAAGAATGGGATACTACTGACCAACAATGGTAAAGGATTGCATTGACTTTGCTAGAAGATGTCAAGCATGTCAATTTCATGGCAATTTCATCCATCAGCCCCCTGAACCATTGCACCCAACTGTGGCTTCTTGGCCGTTCGATGCTTGGGGTTTGGATATAGTTGGACCACTTCCAAAGTCTTCTGGCGGACATGTTTTTATTTTGGCGGTGACGGATTACTTTTCAAAGTGGTCAAAAAGGATTACCAGTCTAAGAGAGGTCAAAAAGGAGAATGTAGTGGATTTTATTCGTTTGCACATCATTTATCGGTATGGAGTCCCGCGTTATATCATTACCGATAATGGTAACCCTTTTTGCAATGTAGCAATGAACAAACTTTGCGAGAAATTTCATTTCAAACAATACAATTCGTCCATGTACTACACTGCTGCAAATGAACTCGCTGAAACATTCAATAAGACCTTATGTAATCTGTTGAAGAAAGTCGTGAATAAATCGAGAAGGGATTGGCATCTTCGAATTGGAGAAGCACTTTGGGCATACCGAACTACTTTTCGAACTCCCACGCAAGCGACCCCATACGCGCTTGTTTATGGTGTTGAAGCTGTTCTTCCACTTGAGTGTCAAATACCTTCGCTAAGAATTGCGATTCAAGAAGGGCTCAGTGGAGAAGATAATGTCCGTCTTCGCCTTAAGGAGTTAGAAGCACTCGATGAAAAGAGATTGGAAACCCAACAACGGATTGAGTGTTATCAAGCCCGCCTTTCAAAAGCATTTAATAAACATGTCCGGCCACGCTCTTTCCAGATTGGAGATTTAGTACTCGCCGTTCGGAGACCGATCATTCTCACTCATGGCGGTCAAAGAAAGTTTACTTCTAAGTGGGATGGACCCTATGTTGTTCGAGAAGTGTATATAAATGGCTCATACAAATTGGTTGCTGAAGACGGGTTAAGGGTTGGCCCCATCAATGGCAAGTATCTAAAAAGGTACTATGCGTAATTGGAACCGCGCAAGGCTCCTGGCCCGCATGAGCTCAAACTGTGGATGGCGACCACCAATAGTGTAGTATGTGGTTAAACTGTTGAAACACTCCACCAAGTCTAAGGTGGTAAACAAATAGATACTCCTGACCCGCATGAGATTAAAATGTGAACGGCAGGAACTACGTGTGACTTGATTCCCTTGTTGGGATACGTAGGCAGCTTGGAGGGCAACTTCTAAGTTCAGTTACACCACTCCAAATCAAATCCTTGTCCCTTGTAAAAAAAAAAAAGGAATTTCCTCTTTCCAAAAAATAAAAAAAAAACATAATAAAATGCTCCATTTGAGTTCTTTTCTCTTTAAAAAAAAGGAAATAAGAAATGAAAAGCGTTTTATTATTGAAAAAAAAAAGAAACTCATTACATGGAAAAAAAATGATAAATGGCAAAAGAATTCAGGAAAAAGAAGAACATGGTGGAAAGTCTAAACATCAAATTTGTATTCCACTACAGCTACTTTATATGATTCAAGTGCAGACTTCATGTCCTCAAGTTCCCTCACAGCGTCATCAATCAAGATGCTGGTCTATTCAATGGAAGATAGCTCATCATGCGCTTGGGTTATTTCGACCTGAATCTCTTTGAAGGTCTCATGCTTTTGATCGATAGTTGAGGTGATTTCCAGGCTTTGCTTCTCCAAACTGATGAGTTCCTGTTGCAGAACCTTCTTCCTGGCTTCAATGGATTGCAACTCTTCTTCAAGACTTTGCAAATGACGAGTCAGTTCTTCTCCCTTTGCCTTAACTTTCTCGAGTTGGACGGTCGCTTTGGAAAGGAGTTCTGCATGTGTTTCTTTGTTCATCCTTTCCCACGATGAAGATGCTAGAACATCATAAGCCTCCGCCTTGGCAAACAATTCCATCAAGTGGTCTTTTAAAGGGAGACCATTGGCGGGATCCGTTCTTGTGATTTCTACAATGATTTCCTCTGCACACTCTTTTAAAGAAAAGATCTGCTCAATTGGAGTGTCAAGAATCTGTCCGCGGAAATCCATCCACAAACTTTACAAGTACTTTCTTTGATGTGCCTGGATCAACTTTTGACCGTGAAATTCTGAAACCAATGCCACCTTAGGCTTTTTTCGAATTTCGTGTGAACTAGTCAGCTCCTTCTTATGCATTGACGAAGTACCTCCACTGGGGGCAAATTGTCTTGGAGTACTGATAGCTACTTCGTCACTCTTGTTGTTTGAGATTATATCATCAGTTTCGAGTTCGGGTGATGAATTGTTACCAACACCTTCTTGACGAAATTCAAGAAACGGGGGCTGAAAAGGAAAAAGTTTTAAAAAAAAATTTTACAAAAAGGGAAAAATATGGAGAGATGATCACCTTAAGTGGCGACACTCCAACCAACGGTGGTGTAAAGGAAACCTCCTCCAAATCAGAAGACGTCCTCTTCTTTGATCGGTTCCAGTGACGATCTTGACTACTACTACCGCTCGCCAACGAATGGGTTCCTCCCCGGGTAGATCCGATGCCCTGAGAGTCCCTTCCTTTTCTATAGCCTCGATAGAATCATGATCGTCCACCGTTTCGACTTCGACATCTTCTTCAGTGTGAGTCACCGATAAGGATTTTGGAAGTTTGGGTGGCGTCTGCCCTGTTGGAATCACTGGTTGTACCTCATTGATGGCTTGTCGAGAGTCCTTGGAAGACTTATTTCTTGCGACAATATTTTTCGAGGGACTGCTAGTAATTTTGTTCTTTCGCAAGGTGAATGAGGCAAGACCCGTTACAATCTCTATAGCTCCATTATGATGCCCTGACTCGTTAGCGGAGGTAGTCTTACCCTTCTTCGATGATTGCTGAGGGATCTTAACGGTGAATTTAAAGGAAGTTGAAGAGACACTATTTGACCGAGTCGACCACCAGGCGTCATAGTCTTTTGTGATCAATGGATGCTTCCTGTGCGCGGGTATAGTCATCCGAGATCGTGTCTGCGTGCGAATTGAGGAATCCCATAGTTGAATAGCCTCACCCAAAGTATACGTGTGAGTGATCTCTTTCAAGTTGTTGGGGATATCCTGACAGAAGCCGAATTGTCTGCTGAACCTGCAAGGATTATATTTTTCAATAATGAAAATATTGTCCTTACGTAGAGTTAGATGGCAAGAGCGTTGACTAATGAAGTAGCTCGTGAGTCTGGATGATAAGGATCCGTCATCGATCAACGCCTTTTCTTCATTCTCAGTCCAGCACAATTTAGGAAGCATCAAAGGGTTCACTTCTTTGAAAATTTCCTCAGCTTCCAATTGGCCATAAAATATTGCCATTTTCTCACCACTAAATCTTGTCATGCGCGCGTGGTGGCTACTCACTTAATGATTTTTGTAATAGACATCGAAGTATTGACCAATCCAAGCATAGACGTAATGAATTGGAAAAGTTACCCCGCATTCTCCAAGGTTAGGGGCGTGGACGATCTCTTCAACCCATGATATATGCTCGCAAGGACGGGAATTGTAAGACAAAATCTTTTTCCTGTGGCCATTAAGCATGCAACCTTGAAGACACTCGGGCGAATATGATCGACCTTTTTGCTTGGCAAAAGGAACTTGCAAATCCAACATGCTATGAATGCCGCAATATAGGTTTCCTTTCTTAGAGACCCTAGGATACCCAGGGTGTTAAAAGGGGCGTTAAAATCATTCGTATCGGCAAGGTCGTAAGGCTCCACGCTTCCAGAAGGGTTGTAAGTCATTTTTGGTTTAGATGTGGTCTTCCTTCTATTCGCTCTACTCGGAGGAGCCCTATACCTAGCCTCTCCTTTGAACCAGAAGCGAATCCAGTCCTTCATCCATACCCCTTGGTCATTTGTCCAAAGGTGGTAGTAGGCGAAAAAGAGGTGCCTGCAATTCTCTGGGAGAAGTGGCTTCCCTTCTTTGTCACGGTGAGGAGCTCCCGCACCGAAGGAACAACTTCATCAAAAAACGTGCCGTCGATCGAAAGGCCACCAAGTCGATAGAGGTCCCAAAGTGTAATGGACAACTCCCCAACGGGCGTATGGAGTGTGTTCGTCGAGGGACACCAATATTTGAAGAAGGCTCGCAAGATATTTTCACAGCGGTCGTAGGAGTATCTCGACGCGTAGACGGCTTCAAATATACCAGCGCGTGTGAGTATGTTTTTATGCCTTCCAAGCATGTCCTCAACCCACTCCCAATAATGGGAGGTGAAGCACACCTCACCGAAGAATGACGAAGGAGTTTTTCATGTAGCTTTGTCAACATTGAATCCCACGAACGGAAGAGTGAATTTGGCTATTTCTGGATCTCCATTGTGAAGAGACGAGTTTAGCACGACCACTTCTTCTTCCCTTGACGTAGTGGAGAAAGTCGACGGTGCCACCACTTCCTTAGTCCACTTGCTAGTCCAGTCTTCGAGATGAAAGCATCCTTCGAGGGGTATGAAGGATTCAGCGAGCGGCCCGATTGCTGGTTTGTAAACATGTAGTGACAAGCTCTTTGATTGAGTTCCTCCCCGTTCATCCGTCAGTGAAATATTGCGCACTGGCACGGCGTAGTCCTTAATTTGCATGATTGCTGGAATTTTGTAAAAGAAAATATTAGAGGATGCAGGAGTTTCGTGCAAGAAGTTTGGTAATTAAATTACCTAATTGGTTGCCTCTTCTCAAATCCTCGGAATTGTTTCGAACCCCTCTTCAAGCGCAACTTGAGTTGTCTACAAAGAGGCAAGTTGACAGTTTAGATCAAAATCATGTATAGTAGGAATATTTGGAAAAAAAATTAAAAAAAATAAAGTCAGAGTTCTAGCAAAAAGAAGGGAAAATTTCTTGCTCAAATATCATATTTGGTACTGTCCCAATGGATAAGCAAAAAAAAAAAACTTTTGCTCAAATATCATATTTAGTGTTAAGAAAAAGGGGGGTTCAAATATCATATTTGGTATTACCCTAGTAAATGAGCAAAAAAAAAGGGGGCAAAAACACCAAAAACAAAACAAAACAAAACAAAAAACAAGAACAACAAAAAAGAGACAATAATAAAAAAGATAATAAAAAATAAAAACAAAACAAAAAGGGGGTACAAAAAATTGAGACTAAATTTTCAGCCATGAGAAATAGCTCAAATGCTATGCTTGGCGTTATTTTAAGCAGATAAACCGAAGGATTAAGTTGCTTTGTAAATTGTAATATCTTGGAGATACAAGTCAAAAGCACACGTGGAGTAGATAAATAAATTCCAAGTGCTGATCATATTCAAAGCGTCAAACAATGAAGCATGCAAGAGCCTTGACCGAGGCTATTTATTGACAAGTATGACCAAAGCTATTTAGTGACTAAAGCATCCAATGATGAAACCTGCAAAAGCCTTGACTGAAACCAATTCTTGGCATGCAAAAATCTTGAGCAAAGCTTCTTGTAACAATTAAATGCTGCAAGGGAGAAACAAAAAAGGGCCTCAAGTACCTGGCAGGCGGAAAAATATTGGAGTGCAACCAGCGGACGATGATCAACTCTCGCGGCAGCGGCTTGCGCAACAGCTTTAGGTCAGTACGATGGAGGCAGTTTACAAGTAACAAGCATCAATCTGGTGGCACCAGCGACCGTAGCAGTTCTAGGCAGCAGCTCTCGAATCGCCAACTGCAAGAAAGCGTTGGTAGCAGCGGCAAGGCAGCTCGGCAATAGCGGGAAATGATTATTGCTGTCTCTAGCTTCTCACAAGTGAACGCCCCGCTATAACCTTGGTTATTTATACTAGTAGCATTGTGATTGGGTCCGAGGGGATTCTGGATGAAAGGTGGTTCCAATTTGGATAGAAGTAAACTTCTAATACTATATGGATTGTTGGTAGGACACTAAAAGGAAGTAACTTCATGTACGATTGAGAATGGAGCCGGGCGATCTTTTATTGCTTTGACGTCAATCTGTGAAGAAATTGGGAACTCAAGTTTGATGTCAATTATGATTCTAACATCAGTTTGGCTTCAGGACTTCATGCTCGGCTAATTAGATTTTGTTATGAGGGGTTAGTAGAATTCTAACGAATCTCAAATTCTACTTGGAATTCTCCGATGGCAATTGGTTTCTAGTTCGGCTTGGGAATAAGAAACGCGTGGCCGGGTGGTGGATGTGAGGATAAAGAGAGTGAATTGATCTTTTAGAAATTGGAGGTCTGGCTCTTATGACATTCAATCTGAGTTAAAAAAAATACTGAAACCTGTTCGTGAATGTTCGAACCATAGGAGTTGTCCACAATTCTTGAAAGTATACTTTCCGTGTTTCGCGGATTGAGCCTACCGTAAATTGAATTGACTAATTCGTAAGAGATAAGAATTCTAGTCAAGCTTTGAGATGTCGCGTGTATGTCGTTTGTATCCTAAGGAGCAAAGGAAGGCTTGGAAATTTGGGCAAATGGATATGAAGTCATTCGGCCTTGGAAATTGAAACCAGCAAAATTTGTTTAATGATACATATATCGGTGGACTTGAAGCTTTAGATTGATATGTTTTGACCCAAGGGATTGATATCACTAGATCTTGTATGAATTGGTGGCACCCTACGTGGCCATCTTACGATCAATTCTAAAGCCACTACATTGCAAAGCTTCAAGTAAAGTCCATTCATGGACTTTATTGTAAGACCTCAAATTGGAGTAATCATTATTGACATCAAATACTACTAGGAATTCAAATACTACTTGGAATCTGGCAGGCGTGTTGTGCGAGTTAATCAAGACCTGTGGCTATTTTGACGCTTAAATTTCAGCCTTGCGACATCCAAATCAAAATGGGAAAAAATGGGAAAAAAAAATGAAGAATGTCGAAACTTGTCCGTTCAAGTTTTACTTTTCGCAGACAAGTTTCGAGGGGGCATTTGTAGACAATGGAATTTTAATTAAATTCTAAAAATTACCATTGGTCTATTAAAATATTTTTGTCCAATCGAATATTGCCATATGTCATGTACACTTGGAAAATTTGGTTATTAAGCAGCCAACTATATTTTGCCACGTGTCAGGGTGAGGTGTTCCAAATCAATTCAAATTGCAGGGGCATCTCCACCAACCAAATCATATCATATCATGTATTTATTGGATAAACATCTAAATATTTATTTCTTATTAAAGGGATAATATTTAGAATTGTTTAATCCAAGTATATCTCTTATATACTGTAATGGCCTGGCCAGTAAAATGGCGTCACATCACGTGTCCCCACAAATCTGGCCAATCGAAAAATTACTTATCTCTTTATTAATGAAGAGATAATATTTAACTGGCACAGTCCTAATATGACTGTACGTCTTGGTAGGCAAGTAGAGTGGTGTACATGATCTCAACCTCCACCTCTTGCTACAACTATAAATAGAGGTCTCTCTACCAAGTTAAGGGGACACAGAGATATCAAGAAGCATCTCATACACTCAAGTATTGAAACTTCAAGCTACGAAGGTCTGGGTCTCAAAGCTCCTCAAGTCTTCCGCATATCAAAACTTGATCCTTCAAGTATTTTCAAATCCTTCAAATCTTCCATATCAAGATTTGAAGGAGTCGGTGGTTGATCCAAGAACAAGCTGCGAAGCCCTTGGATTGGTGTTCGAGGAGAAGAATCGAAGGAAGTTCTCCATAAGTTCGAGAAACTTCCAGAGATTGTACCTACATATTTTTCTAAGTTTATATAGTACATATTTGTCGTGTATTTCTTTTTCTTGTCGTTTTGCAGACTTAAAATTTTTAAATTTCTTGAACTTATGGAGAGCTTCCTTCGATTCTTCTCCTCGAACACCAATCCAAGGGCTTCGCAGCTTGTTCTTGGATCAACCACCGACTCCTTCAAATCTTGATATGGAAGATTTGAAGGATTTGAAAATACTTGAAGGCTCAAGCCTTGATATGCAGAAGACTTGAGGAGCTTTGAGACCCAGACCTTCGTAGCTTGAAGCTTCAATACTTGAGTGTATGAGATGCTTCTTGATGTCTCTGTGTCCCCTTAACTTGGTTGAGAGATCTCTATTTATAGTTGTAGCAAGAGGTGGAGGTTGAGATCATGTACACCACTCTACTTGCCTAGCAAGACGTACAATCATATTAGGACTGTGCCAGTTAAATATTATCTCTTCATTAATAAAGAGATAAGTAATTTTTCGATTGGCCGGACTTGTGGGGACACGTGACGTGGCGCCATTTTACTGGCCAGGCGATTGCAGTATATAAGAGATATACTTGGATTAAACAATTCTAAATATTATCCCTTTAATAAGAAATAAATATTTAGATGTTTATCCAATAAATACATGATATGATATGATTTGGTTGGTGGAGATAAAAAAAAAATTTTTTAACTTTTTCCTTTTCAGCCCCCGTTTCTTGAATTTCGTCAAGAAGGTGTTGGTAACAATTCATCACCCGAACTCGAAACTGATGATATAATTTCAAACAACAAGAGTGACGAAGTAGCTATCAGTACTCCAAGACAATTTGCCCCCAGTGGAGGTACTTCGTCAATGCATAAGAAGGAGTTGACTAGTTCACACGAAATTCGAAAAAGGCCTAAGGTGGCATTGGTTTCAGAATTTCACGGTCAAAAGTTGATCCAGGCACATCGAAGAAAGTACTTGCAAAGTTTGTGGATAGATTTCCGCGGATAGATTCTTGGCACTCCAATTGAACAGATCTCTTCTTTAAAAGAGTGTGCAGAGGAAATCATTGTAGAAATCACAAGAACGGATCTCGCCAATGGTCTCCCTTTAAAAGACCACTTGATGGAATTGTTTGCCAAGGCGGAGGCTTATGATGTTCTAGCATCTTCATCGTGGGAAAGGCTGAACAAAGAAACACATGCAGAACTCCTTTCCAAAGCGACCGTCCAACTCGAGAAAGTTAAGGCAAATGGAGAAGAACTGACTCGTCATTTGCAAAGTCTTGAAGAAGAGTTGCAATCCATTGAAGCCAGGAAGAAGGTTCTGCAACAGGAACTCATCAGTTTGGAGAAGCAAAGCCTGGAAATCACCTCAACTATCGATCAAAAGCATGAGACCTTCAAAGAGATCCAGGTTGAAATAACCCAAGCGTATGATGAGCTATCTTCCATTGACCAGACCAGCAGCTTGACTGATGACGCTGTGAAGGAACTTGAGGACATGAAGTCTGCACTTGAATCATATAAAGTAGCTGTAGTGGAATACAAATTTGATGTTTAGACTTTCCACCATGTTCTTCTTTTTCCTGAATTCTTTTGCCATTCATCATTTTTTTTTCCATGTAATGAGTTTCTTTTTTTTTTCAATAATAAAACGCTTTTCATTTCTTATCTCTTTTTTTTTTAAAAGAGAAAAGAACTCAAATGGAGCATTTTATTATGTTTTTTTATTTTTTGGAAAGAAGAAATTCCTTTTTTTTTTTACAAGGGACAAGGATTTGATTAGGAGTGGTGTAACTGAACTTAGAAGTTGCCCTCCAAGCTGCCTACGTATCCCAACAAGGGAATCAAGTCACACGTAGTTCCTGCCGTTCACATTTTAACCTCATGCGGGCCAGGAGTATCTATTTGTTTACCACCTTAGACTTGGTGGAGTGTTTTAGCAGTTTAACCACATACTACACTATTGGTGGTCGCCATCCACAGTTTTAGCTCATGCGGGCCAGGAGCCTTGCGCGATTCCAATTACGCATAGTACCTTTTTAGGTACTTGCCATTGATGGGGCCAACCCTTAACCCGTCTTCAGCAACCAACTTGTATGAGCTATTTGTATACACTTCTCGAACAACATAGGGCCCATCGAATATTGCCATATGTCATGTACACTTGTAAAATTTGGTTATTAAGCAGCCAATTATATTTTGCCACGTGTCAGGGTGAGGTGTTCCAAATCAATTCAAATTGCAGGGGTATTTCCACCAATCAAATCATATCATATCATGTATTTATTGGATAAACATCTAAATATTTATTTCTTATTAAAGGGATAATATTTAGAATTGTTTAATCCAAGTATATCTCTTATATACTGCAATGGCCTGGCCAGTAAAATGGCGCCACGTCACGTGTCCCCACAAATCTAGCCAATCGAAAAATTACTTATCTCTTTATTAATGAAGAGATAATATTTAACTGGCACAGTCCTAATATGACTGTACGTCTTGGTAGGCAAGTAGAGTGGTGTACATGATCTCAACCTCCACCTCTTGCTACAACTATAAATAGAGGTCTCTCAACCAAGTTAAGGGGACACAGAGATATCAAGAAGCATCTCATACACTCAAGTATTGAAGCTTCAAGCTACGAAGGTCTGGGTCTCAAAGCTCCTCAAGTCTTCCGCATATCAAGGCTTGAGCCTTCAAGTATTTTCAAATCCGTCAAATCTTCCATATCAAGATTTGAAGGAGTCGGTGGTTGATCCAAGAACAAGCTGTGAAACCCTTGGATTGGTGTTCGAGGAGAAGAATCGAAGGAAGCTCTCCATAAGTTCGAGAAACTTCCAGAAATTGTACCTACATATTTTTCTAAGTTTATATAGTACATATTTGTCGTGTATTTCTTTTTCTTGTCGTTTTGCAGACTTGAAATTTTTATCGCGTACAATGACCATCCAAGCAATGAGAAAAGTTCAAGTCGATGACTTCACCTTTCAGTTTCCGTGTAATTAATATCCTTTTACCATACTTATCTCACATTAATTTTGGAATAAATTGTGCCTATTTCAATATGTGATTAATGTTCATTTTTTGTACCAAAATATAACTCCAATGAAGAAGTACTTAGAAACACTATCTAAAAATCTTTCACTTTGTGCTAAAAATTCCGAATTATACTTCTACAAGTGGTTAGACATGAGATAACTCCTCTTTTATAAGAGGTAATAAATCCTTATAGGTTTATTCACCAGCTTTCCATACTTCAAGTATATACCCATTTGCTAATGATGTGAGCATTCCTTATTACGAGAGCAATCATATAACAAATAAAGTATAATCGTCTGTATTCAAGATACCATGATAACCTTAAGTCTAAGAATCACCTACACAAATGTCACTTACACATTAATCCTTTGGCACTTAAAGGGTATCTCTATGTGGATCAATTTTGTGAATTTGATCATCCTATCAAGCACCCATATAGTAATTTATATGTCTCACACACCATGGTAGATGAAATCTACTACTTCACATATAAAAGTGGCATAATATATGCTAATCTAACCATATTAACAATGATTTTTCTTGTTAATACTTTGACTAGAGATACTTAAGAATAAATCTTGTCCATAATTGAATGAATCTAACCATCATAACTCTTATGATTTTGTCTATTAGGTTTACTCTAAGGGATTTATCATACTTATACAAATATGTAAACAATTAATATGATAAAGATATCATTTATTATAACATAAATAGCTCAAGTGCATATTAAACCCTAAAACTTGATTGATTTTAAGGCATATGCACTTTCAATCTCCAACTTGCACTAAAACTAATCACTCATAAGTCGAAGACCAAATGAACCTACATGACCATCATATTTCCTTTAAGATAAATTTTAGTAAATGGATCAAACATGGCATCATCTATGGGTACTCTTTCTATCTTCACTTTTTTTCCTACCAATAATTTCACCAAATCATGTAGTAGCACCTTAACAAGTCTATGGATTTATGAAGAGACTTTGGTTCCTTTGCTAAGGCAAATTTTCATTATTGTCACAATATAGGATAAAGGACTTAAAATGGAGAGAACCAATCCAAGTTTCTATTTGAACTTGCAGATTCAAATGCTTCCTTTTTGCCACTTCTCAAGTAGCAACTTGTTAAACTCTAATTGTAAAAACTTTAGTTGTGTTTCGCTTAAAACTCTTTCAACACACAACACCAATATTATAAATAAATGCATAATTATTTACAAATTATCTTTATAAGATAGTTTGCTAGCATAATCTCAAACTTCCAATCTTAATTCTTCATGGACCAAAGGAGACAATAAATCTAGTACATTAAAAGGATTATTTCATACAATATAGATAAAACCCCTTTTTAGATCATTTCGTGTTAAACGTCTTTAACATCTTATCTATGCACTTTGAAAGGCTTGACAATCATGATCGATTACTATAGATCTTTTCTCCTAAAGAGAAAATTGTTTCTCCTTAATATCATGGAGAAAATCTTGGATAGTTATATCTATAGTTTTAGAGTATAGGTATACGTTTTTCATGTATCATATGCCGACCACATATATAACAAGGAAACTATAATAGCTCCCACTATATCATACATTAACACAAGACCAATCCATATTTTTGATAAAATCGAACTCTTTGATTATCTCATTAAAACGGATGATACAACTCTTGGAGACTTGCTTTATTGGTATATAAGATGTAGAAACCACTAAATTGTATCACATACACAAATATTTATTGTTTCCGTTTAAGAAAAGTGGTTTTAACATCTATTTACCGTGCTATAGCTCACAGCTAAAGAAAGTAAATCTAAATAAATTTGAGTGTATATCACATGAAGTAAATAAATCTGATACATTTAAGTGTATATCACATGAAATAATAAGCGAATAGTTCATCACTTATTTTTTAGAACAAGTTTTGCTTTAAAAATTCAGTACCACTTAATTAATATAGATTTTTAATTTTTTGTTATCAAACGTGTCTGAATATACTAAAATTTGTGTTTTCAAACTCGAACAGAACTGACCGATTAAATTAAATGAACTAGGAATCGGGTACAATCCAATCCGAGTATACCTAAAAAAATCACTTGATAAAAAAATTGGTTAAATTCGATCAAAACTTGGGTTAAACCGAGAACCGACAAAACAAAAAAGAACATGATTTTTGTTTTTCTTTTTTTTTTCATTTTAAACAAAAAGCTCTTTGCCGAATTTCTTTTTTCCCCATTTTTTAATTTTTAATTTTTTACTTTTTCCCTACTCTTCCCAATCCATCGCAAGCTTCATCCATCAAACACTACTGACAGATCTCAATTCAACGTGGAGAAGGGCCCACAAAAAAAAAAAAGCAAAGGATTGAGAGGCTTTTTCCTATTCTTCCCAATCCATTCCTAATTTCATCCACCAAACACTACTAACAGATCTCAATTCAACATGGAGAAGAGAAAAAAAAAACAAAGGATTGAGATTTGGTTCAGATAGAGGTTTCAACAAAACAATAAAGAAGCAAAGAGAAAGAGAGAGATAGTAAGAAACTTTTCTTTGTTTTTAGTAGAATAAAGAAAAAATAGAAATTAGAAGATGAAAATAGGGAGAGGAAATATGAAGAAGCATTGACCATGGTATGGATCGGAACTTGACGACAACAACGAGAAAGAAGGAAACATGGAAAGTGGAACTGGAAAGTTGCCTTAAAAGGGGGAATAAAAGCAAGAAACGTACAATCATGCCCAAAACTATTCAATTATTTTCTTCTGGCCCTTTAATGTTTTAAATAACTATAAGTAGTCTCATAAACTTTTTGGTATTTCACTTTACAGCCTTAATTACCATATTTTTTCGAATATGTCTTAATAATTTATTTCTAGAATCACTAATTTATATTCAAAGTTTCAACAATATCCAGTTAGAATTACTTTTGAAGTGGTTTTGAATTATACAAAATATGTCTAAATAAATAAAGAGACATGAAGGATATATATTTTTTAATGACTGTATACATTTGTATAATTCATGTATATTAACTAATTAAAATTTTATTTATATATACATATGACATCATGCTGCTGTCATCCGATTTGTGAACTCTGGTCTGACTGGTCAAACTCTTTGAACTTTGACCCCTGACCCCTAAACTGTATAGATCGTATTTTGGTCTAATTTTAAAAACATAGATTAAGATCTGAATCCATTAACTTTAACTGTTGAATTTGATTATTAAACAGGGCCTTAATTACTAATGATTTGAGCAACCCATTTACGAGATAGTGTTAAAGTATGTCATATATATTCAAGATACTATGTTAACCTTAAGTTTAAGGATAATTTACACAAACATCATTTAAAAATTAATCCTTTGGCACTTTAAAGAAATATTTAAGTGGATTAATCTAGTGAACTTTGATTATTTATCAAGCACCTATATACTAACTTTGATGTCTCATATCATAGTAAATGAGATCTACTACTGCTCATATAAAAGAAGTATAATATTAACAATGTTGTATTTTTTAACTCTTAAACTAGAGATATTTAAGAATAAACATTCAATTTAACCAAATGAAACTCACTATCATATTGTCTATGATTTCATTGATTAATTTTATTTTAAATACTTTATCATACAAATACAAATTTACAAGCAACCAATATGATAAAAATGTCATTTAGTAAAATATAAATAGTTCAAATACATATCAAACTTTAAAAGTTGATTGAATTTTGGGCATATACACTTTCAAAAATTTCATCCCCCCCATAGATTGGAAAGAAAATTTACAAATTGCAAATCCAAGGATCCGCCCTGATACAGGACGTCTAACTATCATTCGTTGCTTAGAAGGCATATTACTAGCATTAGTTGCTTACAAGGCTTAAGATAAAGTGAGCAAGTAAATATAAATTCCCACTTTCTCGGTTACCATTGACCTCTTCAAAGTTATCTAGTCGCCCCTAAATGTTTGGTATGTCCTTTCTCAAAGGCTAAAACCTCTGCAAAAGGTTAGTAAATGGGCTGCTTGATAACCTGCTCAATTAAGCTCTTCATTTAATTCTCTATTGGTCTCAGTGCGTTAACGTATAATATGAAATTGCATAATCAATTAGTTGTAACATGTGCAGCATTCAGAAGAAATGGTCATTCAAAGATATATATCATTCATATCAAACACGACATTTCAAAGACATGTATAATTAAGCTCAACACATCAGATTCTTCATCGATCCTGGATATGCAATTATTAACTTAACTGGCTAATGCGGTTCCCGGTATGTTGTTAACCACTCTAGTTAACTCGGTTCCAACGATGTTGTTAACTACTTCCAGTTAGTGCACTTTTCAAGATGTTACTTAGGGTATGTTTGATAAAGTTGAATTCTAAAAACTGAAGTCTTGTAATTTGAAATCTGAAATCTGAATTTATTAAGTTATTGCATTGTTAAATACTATATTTGATACATTTGAGTATGCATTACGTTCAGTGATAAATAAATAGTTTATCATTTATTTTTTAAGTAAATTTTGCTTAAAAAAATTTAGTACTACTTAATTAATTTAAATGTTCAATTTTTAGTTATCAAACGCACCTGAACAGGTCTTAGGATTCTTGGTTAGTGTGGTTCCCATTTTGTTTACCAAGTATTGTTTGGCTGAAGTATTCTAATCTAGTTCTACCAATAGTTGACAGTATCAAGAGCTTAACAAAAATCATTCTTTTAAAATTAATTATATAATTTCCATCAAGATCACATTTTTCTCATACAACAAGGAATTACAACATACATTTCCTGATGCAGGATTTCATATTTAAAATACATTTTCAAAACTACATGAAGTCATTGAGAAAATATTTAACAAAATAGGGCAAACATGAACCACTTATCTTTCTTCAAAAGACCACTCCTAACCTAATTTAAATGATCCCAACGCTTGTGACCTATCTAACGATTTGAATAACTTAATTTCCAACTATACAACGTAAAGATGATAAACAACTCGCTAAAACCTCTCCTAAATAAAGAAAAATGAATTAATGAAAGAAAGGAATCACTAAGGAGTTTTCAGGTCAAAGGAAGCGAACTAACTCCAAAACCCTAGCCAGTACTAGAACCAGATCAAACTCCGAAGATGCTGCCAAAGAGACAACGGGCTGCTCGAACTAGTAAGCAATCCGTTTCGGCAGCCAATTCCGCCCAATGAATAGCAACTGTGGTCGCTTCAATGGTTAGATGGTTTTACGTCAAGCTAGCCCAATAAATAGCCCAAAACTCTCGTTTTCCCTCGTAATCTCATTCTAACTCGATTCCAACAATCATCCAAAGTAATTAAAATTATGCTGAAGAATACAGGATTTAAATTCTAATATATACAGTACACGGATAAGTCGTACACAATCAAACTGTCAAATAATTATTTAGTTCACTAGTAATTCTTATGGTTGAACATTAAGAAAAGTTCAATATTAAGTAGACAACATTTATTAGAAGGGAAAAAAAGATAGCATCCTGTTATGAATTTTAGTTCAAGGTTTCATTGAAAAAAATTTTGAGGGTAGTTGTAAAAATTTCAATACTTTTCAATGGCAATGTTAGTGTTAGAGAGGATACTACCAAATTTCGACCCCCCAGATGGGAGTAAGAGTGAGACAATACTAAAACATTTAGAATTTTTATAAGTTATTTTATAGCTTCTGAAAAAGTTAGGAGGAAGGGAGAAAGATTATTAGTATCAACTTCGGTTTTATTTTAGAATTAATATTTCCTACACTGACAGTGTATACGCTGTCAACGTTAGATGAATGATAATTATGCAAAATTTGAATTTAAAATTCAATTTTTGTATATATGTCATGAATCCAACAATGATAATATATACACTATATATATATATATATATATATATATATAAGATTTATTCTTCATTTTATAGAAGGTTGTTTATCTCTTCAAAAGCTATACGAATTCAAATCTTCCACATTTGAATCATGAATCTAAGTAGGACCATGGACCTAGACAACTTTTGCTTAATATTCAATCATATTCGACCCAGATTGGGAACCTAATAGGTGTAAAAGAAGAAGCCACAAACTGTTGCGTCAATTTTTTATTAGTAATTGTTCGTATTCTTATTCTTTTCTTCATACACAAATATGCAAACATTGTTATGTCACCTTTTTAATTCTAAATCCTTCTTATTGCAGTTGTTAGGAATATTAAAAATTATACGTTTTTGGTTTGTTTATTACATGCCAAAACTTGCGATAGTTGTGATTAATTCTTTTTTTAATTTACTTCTTTCTCTATTATGAACTAAATTATTCTTCTTGATACATTAGGTTTAGGGTTGCTTTACCATATACACATTATGAAACTAAATTATTTTGTTGACGCTATTGTTCAAATTTGACCAACAATAGATAAACAGATTTTGACTTGAGATTAATCATGATAATGCAATTAAAGAAATCCATTTAATTATCATAAAGCGTTTCTTCTTGGGAATAAAAATAACACCTTTGGATAGAAAATTGCACTAAAATGACACTTTTTTTCAACATTTAGCTTTTACTATTCATATAACACTTTTAATATAAAATGCTATCATTTTCTTTCCCTAAAATATAAATTCGTGCACAGTAGGGCCGGAATGTTAGTAATGTATAGTTAAGGAATAGAGAGACAGAGAATTTGAAAATAAATTATGGAAGGGTTTTCCTTCCTTGAGAGATCTTTTTTGTTTTTATAAAGAGATTGATCAAGAGGTTAATTATTGTAAGTGCAATACATTAAGTTTTCTATATCCATCTCTTAACTATTTTGAAATATAAAATAATTTAATACTTGTTAAATGATATAACAGGCATAAAAGTTCATTAAAAAACCATATCTAACACACGCATGCATCTACACACACACACACACACACACACACACACACATATATATATATATATATATTTACGTATGTATAACTCTGCATAAAGAATTGCAGAAAGATTCAGCCAAATTGACTGAAAATCTTTTCATTTGTTTCTCTTGATCACAAATCCAAAATATCCAAGTTTAAGAAAACCAATAGCATAAAAAAAGGTCTCAACAACAAGAGATGATATTAACAACAACTTGGTTTGCAAGACCATTTTCCAGCTTTGTATTCACTCATTAATTTGAACAGTTCTTTTTCCACCGACCATATGGAATGGTCTGCTCTGGAGTCTTCAGTCAAATTTAAACGACAATGTCGTTCCATTTTTCATTTGAACAGTTAGTATTTCTTGCACCCTCATTTAAGATGGAGACACTGTCGTTTTGACTTCAATTTATAGTACTATATAAATTCAGTGAATTTGTCAATATCAACAATAAAAACCGACAAAAGTGTTCAATAGCCAAGAAAAGAAAGAAAACTCACATATGGTGATACCAAGAAGACTTCAATTAGAGGTTCATAATTATGGTCAGATTCTAATTGAAATGTAAAATGGTGCCCAAGTAAAGAATTCATTTCTTTGTCCTTCCATTAGTACAGATTTTTATGATATAAATCAAATTGTGCTGACGATTTTCAACAATTCTGCTAATGAATTAATTCACATTTTATCAAAAAAAAGAATTCATTTATTTGTCTTGTTTCCTATAAGTTGATTTTCTTCTTGTTTTTCTTAAACCAACCACAGGATTGAGCATGTATTTCATTTTCCAGCCAAAACTCAAGTTTCAATTTCCGGTGTCCACTTAACTTTTATAGAGACTTACTAGTCAATCTCCGCTTTTCATACTCGCTCTATCCTATTTTAGTAGTTTTAGACACTTAAATTGTTTCTAGAAAAAATTCATATCTTGTTCTCGAAACAAAAAAAAAAAAAAGAAAGAAAAGGAAGACAACAGTGGTTTCCACCTAATATAATCAAGTAATATGGACATATGGCACATATCTGATAATATATTTAACCAAAAAAAAATATAACTGTGGATTAATGATAATTTATACAATTTTTAGGAAAAGGAATTCAAAATTTGATTTTTTTCATTCCACACGGACTTACAAAATTTCGTTTTTTAATCTAATTAATTTGTGAGCCTAAAATAGTTTTCATATCATGAGATTCTAATTTAAGGATTAAAATATGAAAATACAAGGTATACTAGCATGGGAAAACGTAAGATATATGATATCCTCTATAACTCTAAGCTCTAAACAGAAAATTTATTGTAATGTAATAATTAGTTTTCATCCCAGCTAAATTTACACTTTGAAAAAAGTGCAATACAAATAGTGTAAGTAATCATCTACGCATTAAAAGAATGAATTTAGGATGCAGGAGCGTGGACTTAGGCAACGAAGCAAAAAACACTAAATAATAGATTTTCCTGTTTTAAGAGATCAAAGTTAATAAAAAATTCTGAAATTAGAAATTTTAACTGCCAATCATTCTCAACACTAAAACAAATTGCCCGGTCAAGCCCTCAATTGAAAGCATATTATTTCCTGACTAAAGAAAAAGAAGCACAAAATACCTCCTCCAGAATGAATGGACTAAATCAAGTCAGCTTTTACGTACATTTTGACGATACCAATGCTAAACTTGACCGATTGACGCATTTGTTCAGATTTAATGCAATATTAGGTCGCACTTGAACAGTTGAACCCTCCTCACCTTTTTATTCCGTTGACAATATTTTGCCTTAGACTCTTTCAAATATACGCATTTCTTTTCTGACTTAATACTAGTTTTTAAGTAACTCATTCATTTATGCTGCATTTAAGGTTTCTGCTAGAGGTTGAACTAGTATTAAAATGTTTACAAATTCCTGCTTTTTATTGTTTAGAAAAAGCACAAATATCTCTTTTTTAAAGTATAAACCTCCATTTCTGTTCAAAACCTAGCTACACAAAATTGTAACTGTTCTGACATTTCTTTACTGAATGCAAGGCCGTAGAAATCAGATAAAGGGAAGAAAGAAAAAATGGGGTAACAAGAAGTAGCACCACACTTTACAAAAGCTTATTTGATCGCGGTCTGTGGACAACAAATTCTTACCCTTTACTCACGTGGCCCTTTACCTATGCTGCTTTCCTCTCCCTCAAGTATGTGTTTTGATATGAGATTATTTGAGAACATTATTTAAAAAATATTATAATATTTTTTATGATGTGATGTATGTAAAATGAAAAGTTAGTTAAAGATATAAAAAGGTGATTAAAAATATGTTTGTGATGCACGCTCTTTTTTTTTTGCAAATAAAATCTGTATCTAAACAAATTGGAAAGTACGATGAACCCTAGTTTAGTCTTATATTGGTAGTTTAATCCCTAATGACTCTACCTACTTTTTATCCTTTATTTTTTAAGGTGACTTTACTACTAGTTTATAATGCGTACAATAAATTTTAGAACAATAACAATGTAGTATTGGTATTTTAGTACTTCTATAATAATAGCATTCTTTTAGTTAATTAGTCTTAAAAAAAACCGGGAATTTGGATACATTGGTATATATGATCTCAGGTTATGGATTACTAATAAATCGGTTTAAACATTTTTGTTTCACAGTTTAAGCTCGGTCTTTAATAAGCTTAGCCAGGTGTGTTTGGAATTTGGATAGGAGGTTATTTGAAAAATATTTTTTGAAATAACATTTTGTAATACTTTTTGTGATCTAGTGTTTGTTAAATTAAAAGGTGATTGAAAATTATGTTTATAATGCAAATAGAATAATATATGAAAATCTTTTTTTCCAAATTATAGTATCTAAACGGACCGACTTTGTTTTCTCACTTTTTTGGATTTGCACTTTAGTCAGAAAAACAGTTGATCGTTTCTCTTATATTGTAGCTGAAATTGCAGCCCTACACGATACATGACTACGTTGACTATTTGATACATACGATATGGCATGCCAAAGTGGAGCCTAACTTGAAGAAATGAGGCTCCTTTCCCCATTAATTTGTTAATCGTTTTTTTTAGGCTAAATTTTTTAGTTTTGCTCCTATGATTGCCATTAAATTCGTGTATGACTGGCTGCATATTTCTTCCTTTTTGTAAGAAAGTACAAGTTCAAGCACAAAACTAATTTAAAAGAAGTTGAGCTTTTGAACAAAGAGAGGAAAAAGAGAGAGAGAGAGACAGAGAGTAGAATTTGTTGGAGACAGGCTACTGGAGGACTAAACTGTACCTATAACAGCCTTAGGTAACACTTCAAGCTGTGGTAGCAATAGCAGGCTGTTTTTTGGATAAATGTGTATGTGAAATAAAATGGAAGTTAAAAAATATGTTTAGAATATTATAAAACATAATTTTACAAAAACAACAACAACATGTTTAGATGTGCTTTAAGCAAACAGGGGAGAAGTTAATCAAGGGAGATGTTTAGAACTCCTAGTTCAGTGGTGTTAGGAAATGTGTTGATCATAATCACTACTACTTTGTGAAAGTCCTAAAGCTCTTAGGCATAAATCTTGCTATGAGCATATAAGAGCAAATCGTAAATATTTGACTATGTAATGTACTTGAAATAAACAATTTGAAATATTTTTTTCTTGGTCACTCATTATCTTGAATTCTTTTACCTAAAATAATTTAAATTCCACTTGTTGTTAACAAGCAGTTTCATAATATTTTGAATGTTTAGAGTATAATGGAAGAGATCGAGGAACTTTCCAAAATGGGAGAAATAACAAGCAATTGCAAAATACATGACAAATAAACATTTTTTTAGAGTGAGTGACTTCCTTCACTAAATAAAGTGTAGCTTCATATTGAAGCAACCTATGTACTTATATTAGTGAATTATAATTTTATTTGGATTGAAATAGTTAATTTATGCAAATAATCCTTAAACAATCAGGCTACAATTTGATAAATTTGTAACGCTTGATCGTACTGGTTGCAATGTAGTGCGTAGTTTAAGGCTTTGGTATAAGGGTCTATCAGAAGATTCAGAACTTCACGTAACTAATTTTACCACATTGAATTTGAAGCTTTCTTTTTACCAAATGCAAAGAATACTACGACGTAATTCTAACTCTAAGGATCCATTTTCGTTTAAAAGTACCAAAATAGTTGTTCAAAATCATTTCAGGTTTATGCAAACTAATTATTTTCAGTTTATTTTTGGGTTAATTTTAGAAACCTCCCCTGAGGTTTTCTCCGATCACACCTAGGCCCCCTCCAACTTTCAGAAATCACACTTACCACCCTTAGAATGACAACTTTCATCACATTGGCAGCCCTTTTGTATAAGAATTGTATTTAAAAATTGTTTATAGGAGAGAGACTACTTTTCTGTTCCACTTTTGCCCTGCTGGAATATGAGCTTTGAATTTACAAAATGAAACTAAAAACAAAGCTATATTGTGATATTATTTTAGAAGCTAAAGGGGTGTAAGTGCAATAAGCACAAGAAGCTTCTTAGCATTGATACTGTAGAGGACCATTGGGCCGGACCATTCCAACCTGCCTGGTGCTTAAGATATATAAAGTAGCTTGGAAACAAGATAACAGTAGTATCATTCTCCATCGATTTTCTTTGGGCAAATTGCAGCAACTGATGCATCAATCTAATACTGATTGCTATCTACATTTTTATTCAGATTACAAAATCAATTTGATGAAGTCCAAGTTAGGGCTGCAAACGAGCCAAGTCGAGTCGAGCTTTGAGTTAATCGAGCCGAGTCTCGACTAAATTTTACCAAGTTCGAACTCGAGCTCGAGCTCGAAAAAAATACAAAAAATTATTATTTTATTTTTAAAAAAATAAATAAAATAATATTTTTTTCTTAATAAATAATAAAATATTAAGGATATATACGTAATTTTACTATGAAAATAAAAAATAAAAATATATATAATATACATAATTTTATTATTAAATAAAAATAAAAATAAAAAAATATATATATATATACTCAAGCTCGCGAGCCTAACGAGTTTAATATTCTGAGCTCGACTCGAGCTTGACTCGAGCCGCTCGATTCGTTTGTAGCCCTAGTCCAAGTACAACATGCAATGCTATAATTGTTGACCAACTATTTTAGCCTTCATAGTCATAGGCAATTCAAAGTAGAAAGCTCAGGAATTTGAACCTGTTTTGTATGGTACTTGTGACAATCCAATCAGATGTGCATTTCCATGGTCACATGTTTAGCTAAGTCTAAGCCAAACTAAGATTCCAAAAAGTTTGCTACTATTCATATTTGTTCGCACAACTAATGCATCAACATGTCTTTCCAAGCAACTAGTGCATCAATGTGTTGCTATAAATTATAAGATTAGTGTATGGCAGTGCATATTCCACCAGATGAAATGCATAAAAAATACAATAATTAATAAGTCTTCTTATCATACATTTTGATAATAAGGAGTACTTGTACTACTTTAGAAACGAAGAGTAAGGACTGCAGGGAGCCTTTAGCCTCGTTAAAACCACTTGAAAAAGCCTTGATACAGTGTGAGAAGCCTCTGTCGCAGAAGTATTGATGCTAATAGAAGTTCCAGGTTGAGAACCATCATATTGAGTAGCTTGTGTAGGTGGTCCAAAGGGGTTTTGCTGTCCCCATGTTGGAGTTACATCTTCATCATGGGTGACATTGTTCACAGCATCTCTGGTTCTCTTTGAAGGCCTCCCTTTCTATATCAGAAAATTACAACTTAATCAATATTATGTTGGTTTATTGTTCGGCAAAAAAACAAAGCACTAGTTTGGGATCAATTGATGTTGAATCTTTGGTATGATAATGCTTACTTTTTTTTTAGCAGTACTTGTGCTAGCCTGCAAATTAACTTGGACGTTCAAAGTGGCATTTTGTTGTGAACAACTTGGATTACTCCCCTGACCTGAAACTATCACAGGCACATTGTCTTGTATATGGTCCTGGAGTTAATGACAGTGTGAAGTACTTAATAATGTATACCTATTACTCCATTATATTGCCTTTACAAGATAACAAAAATGGCACTCAAATTATGGGCCAAAAATGATAGCAATCTTGTTCTTTCAATTTTGAATTACTATAGCTTCCTTTTTTTTATTTTTGCAGCATTTTTGTGCACAAGAATTACTTAATAATAGGGGGTAGCATTGTAATTTCTCCTCTACTGATTGGGACAGCATGTCACATCATTGTACCAAGGGCGGTAAGTGTGATTTCTCAAAGTCAAGGGGTGCTAGATGTGATTAGAGGAAACCTCAGGGGAGGTTTCCGAAATTTACCCTTATTTTTGTTACTCTAATGGTTATTCCATTGTACACCATTCAATTATATCTGAATTCTCACTTTAGTCCTTAAACATAAAAGCAGGACTCTTTAATTTCTAAAGTGTAACATTTGTTCCATTTAAGTAAAATTGTTAATGGCATCTGAAGCAATAAAATCAAGCAAAAATATGAGGGTCATAAACATAACTTTGTGGATAAATAAACAAAAAATGAATTCTTGCATTTGAAAAATGGATCTAGGCAACTGAAAAGGATCAAAAGAACAAGTTGAGAAGGAAAAAGAGAAAAGGATCGGAGGATGATCAGAGCGCTTAATGTTATCAAGCAATTAAGTAAAGATTTTAAAGTATAGAAGAGATTACCCTAACAAGACCCAAGAAATCTGGCTTTTCTCAAATGCCACTACTTCCTTTGTTATTTTGTCTTCCACGGCAAACATTAGGGGTGGGCAAAATTATCTGCTAACCCGAAAACCCGTCATATCCAATCTGAACCAATCTGAAAATTAAGATATCCAATCCGTATTATTTGATCGGGTTAAAAGATGGTCCGATACCCATTTAAATGCGGGGTAGATTAGGGTCACATACTTAAAAATCTGTGGGTACCTGACCCATCTCGCATATATATTTTTTATTTTTTTGCACATACTATCAAATAATATTTTTTGAGTTAAATAAGCAATTTCATTGAACAAATTGCATTCCAAATATGAGAGACTATAGTTTATTTACAAGATTCATTTTTAAAGGTTATGATCTTATGTTTAATAGAAAAAGAGTTTAATTAATGTAGAATATATATTTAAAAAAATGTGCTACTTATTTCAATCTTTTATTGATTTTGAATTCTTTTAATTTTTTTTTTTACTTTTTCTTGTCTTCTTTTCGCATACTTGTTTCTTGGTAGGAAACTTTTTTTAAAAAAAAAACTTTATTAAATCTTAAATGAATGTGTAAAATATAAAATTAAATTAGCATAAATTATTTTCTTTTAAAAATTAAATGATAAATGGGATGGGGCGGGTACCCATTGAGCCGACCATATTTCAATAGGTACCTTATAATCGGGTACCCGCTGATATGCGGAGCAGGTAAGGATAAAAAAATAGCTGACTTGCAAGGTGCTCGACCAGCCGTGCCCACCTCTACCAAACACTACAGGCCTTTGCTGGCTAAAGATTTCCTACCCATTTAAATAAATTCATCAAATAATGTTTTTCATATCAAAATAAGAGTTAGAACAACAAAAATTTATTTTAAAAAATCTATAGATTGTGATTTAGCTTTTGCCAGGTCATCTAATGGTATAAAATAGTACATAATTAAATTATGCTTAAGTGTACAAGATTTAAATTCTAATATATACAATAGGCAAATAAGTTGTACACAATCGAACTGTCAAATGAATGCTTAATCTGTTCATTTGTAACCCATATGGTTGAACCCTAAGAAAAGTTCAGTATTAAGAAAATAACATTTATTAAGAAAGGAAAAAAAGATAACGTGCATCCTATTATGTATTTTAGTTCAAGGTTTCATTGTAGAAATTTTGAGGGCCACTATAAAAATTTCAATACTTATTTGAGGGCAATCTTGGTGTCAGAGAGAATACTGTCAAATTTCAACCCTCAAATAGGTGACAGACTGAGACAATACTAAAACTTCTAAAATTTTTAGAGGTCATTTTATGATTTCTAAAAAATTAAAGAGGTGCAATTAGCTAAACATGACTCTGCCACTATCATAAAGAAGGCTAGTTGATTTATGCACCAAGAAGGGGAGGTGGATGGTCGAGTGGGAGGTAAGTGAAGTGAGTTGGAAGAAAGGTAAAAACTTCTAAGAAGAAAGGGGAGAGAATATACGACGCTTTTATTTACAATCATCTGCTTCTTGGAATGAAGTTACTGCATAAAAAGGTAGATTTTGTGACGTGACGAGGGTTTTGCACAAAAGAAAGATATTGTCTCACAGTCTAACATATGCAAAATCGTAATCATAAATCATGGACATCTTACAAAGCAAAGCTTCTTGACTGTTTTAGTAAAAACTTTTTACTTATTTCAGTCCAAAGTTAAGTACATAAAATTCCTATCAAAGAATTTTGCTTTACATTTTACTTTCGAATATTGATAAATTCCATATCGCATATAATCTACTGTGAAGCTTTTTATGTTAATTTTATACTCGAATGCAGAAGTCTTTTTGCTATCTGTATAACAAACACGTGTGTATGATAACCCCTTATATATCATCTACCAAACCCATGAAACACCAGATAACTAAATTAGTGGATTTATGATACAAAATTGAAAGTATAAGTGTTTTAGCTATCATAATTCTTCTGGATAGGTGATTATTTCATTGCATCATATACACGTTTTTAAATTTTTTTTTATTTTTTGAACTATCTTTTTATATTACTTACATTAAAGTACAGAAGGTGCTGTAATATTAAAATTTTTCTAAATGATCTTCTTTCCAAACACACTCATTTGAAGTATACCATCAATTATATGTGTACCATTTTCAATGGTAGAATTAATGTTTGAAAAAGAAGTAAATATTAAGTCAATACTCATATGTTTATGTATCTCACAATAAAATATAGACACAAAGATCTACACTAAAAGTCGACAGCACAGATCCCTTCTCCCTCTCTCTTTCTAAACTCTTTTTCGTCACAGAAACACAAAAAGCAATTAAAACCATATATACAAGAAATATGATTATGTAGTTCTAAACCAAAAAAAAGTAAAAAAGCCAAAAAAAATGCAGGAAGGTACTAGCAATTATTTGTATTTCTTGTGCAAGGAAAGTCCCTGCAGTCTAGCAGATGGTATGTATGAGTGCATCTGTATTTTAAGTAATCAAATAGTTTTCTTTGCTGAAAAGTAGTCTCCTTATCATGTAAACTTTTTTACAATATTATTGTAAAAAGTGTCAAGGCCTTCAAAAAATTAAATAGCAGAAAAACCATGTATTAAAGGCCATTAAAGTTTAAAACAAGAAAATGATGAGGCATTACCATTTTTAGAAATATATTTACTGTCCGAACATCAATGACAAGAACTAAATGTGTAATACTATTTTGGGTGTTTGTAACGGGTGGTATAGGCATTAATTAAGACTTAAGAGAGATCGATCTCCGTAATTTGTGTTTTAGAAAATTGAACTTACATATGGAAAGCGATTAAATGCTAAAGAGACCATGAATGTGGTGTACTAACAACTTATTCAAAGAAACATTTAACGTGACATGTGTTTAATAATTTATTCGAGATCAATTGTTATTGATGGACCAACATATACGTTTAGATCAGTTTACCAATTTAAAAAGTCTTAATGTTTAAAATAAACCATTCCAGTCTCACTATTTATACTTTTTCAGCAAATAAAGGTTATGACTTGGTGCCCGTGTTGACCAAAAAAAAGACTTGGTGCCAGTGTCGTGGCATATGGAAAAGTATTTCACTTGGTAGAACTTTCAATTAAAGCACTTATTAAGTGCTTAAATATATTGTTTGAATAGTATTTGGATAAGTGTTTATTGTATTGGATAATTTTTTATTTTGATTTTAAAATATAGTTATCTCTTTACTCAATTTATAGTTTATGATAAAATTATCAAAATTTATGTTTTATTTTTTTAAAATACAAAAGTTATTCTAAAAGCACCGATTTTGGACTTTTACTGAAAATATTTTTGACACCATAATTTCTACTCCTAAATTTATTGAATGATATTCACTAAATATTTTATCATCTCAACGTACTTTTTTAGTAAAGGCACCGCACTTTCAAACTTACTTTTAATAATATTCAAGCAAATCCATCTAGGAGCATATTATTCAAAATTCAATATACCATAACATATGTTATACTAGTACCCATCAAAATGTATACTTTTCCTCTTTTTTTTTTTTTTGGAGAAATATAAGAACAAGGCAAGGATATGAAATACATTGGATTTATAACTCAAAGGTGTGTCTAACTAGTATCCAGTGGACGCTCGGTAAGATATATTTTAGGTGTCATATTTTTCCAAATGTAAGATTAATTAGGAAAAGTTAATAAATACAAGGGATGTGGGTAAGATTAAATAGAGAAAATATATAAATGCAAAAGAGAGTAATAATTATTAATATATATATATATATATATATATATATATATACATGGTAGGGAAGATACTAACTAGTATTTTGACCAGTGTTATACCTGGGTTTATGATAATTGCAAATGAATTATTTATAATAGTTACATGAAAAAAGATTATAAACTCAAAAGAGTACTATTGGAGTATATGATTTATATCATATTTATGTACCTTATCTAAATGCTTAATATACACTTAAAAAATATGGAAAAAGATCACTGAAACAAAAAAGTACACCAAGTACAATATTATTACCCCTTCCCTTCCTCCCATAGTCTTCCCATTCGCACCAATTTCCTCACCCCATAATCCATTCCTTCTCTTTGATACTTTCTATACTCGGCACCACTCTCTTTTTCACCTTCTTAACCCCAACTTTCCTTGCAACCCTTCTCTATTCCCTCAAATCCTACGTTCTCTTTGCTTTATTTCACTCCTACTTAATTACCCTAACTCTTCGATAATTTTACAGTGCACTTATCTCCTATCATACTATTATTTACAGATATTTATAACTGTAATTGGTAACCTATTTACGTGACTTGCCCATCAACAAATAGGTTTATGTATGTAATTTAATTGGATTCAAATCGGTGACCCAATTAAAATGATTAATTAATGGGTATAAATTGAAAGATTGAATCACTCATTTTAGGGCAAAAAATCTGGATTGCCCTCAAACTATTAAGTTTGTAGCTTTTTAGCCCTCCAACTATTATTACGTGTATATTTTTGCCCCTCAAACTTGTAAAAGGGTATATTCCTCACCTTTTTTACTAGAGAGATAATTTTAGAAACCTCCCTTGAAATTTTTGTTAATATCACTTGGCAATTCTAAAGTTTTGAAAATATTACTAACATCTCTAAAAAATCATACTTTATGTAACGATCTCAGCTTTGTATCATTAAAATATTCTTATAATAATCATTTACTAAGAGAGATATATTGTTTCCCAATTCCACCTTTTTTTTGTTA
Organism: Coffea arabica; assembly: GCF_036785885.1. Lineage (NCBI taxonomy): Eukaryota > Viridiplantae > Streptophyta > Magnoliopsida > Gentianales > Rubiaceae > Coffea > Coffea arabica. The sequence goes on from NC_092329.1 coordinate 45,900,291, forward strand.
TCTTATATTGAATTTCTACCAAATTGATTATAATATAAGATTTATATGTTTTGCCTAAAAATTTTCTATTCCATATTTTTTTGCCTAAAAATTGTTAAAGTAGTAAAGGTAATTTTGTCAATTCGTATGCTATAATAGTGATTAATGGTCCCATCTCATTGATATGAGTGTTGAATAATATTTCTGAATCTTTAAAGGTGTCAAGTGATATTACCATAAATTTCGTTAAAAGGGTATAGAGTATTCCGTTTTATATGTTCGAGAGACAAAAGTATGCACTTAATAGTTGAAGGGTTAAAAGTTAACTAACTAGATAGTTCAAGGACCATTCAAATTTTTTACCCCTCATCTTAATCTAATTAAATTTGTTGTAGATTCAAACTCAATCATTAGTGGGTAAATCTAAATCACTCAAATAATTATATTCTAATTTTTGCATAGATATATTTCTCATTTTTTCCTCTTCTTTAACTTCTATTCTTTTATTTTTTTTTTCAATTTTATACTATTTCCTCCCTTGCTTTCATACAAGTCTAATAAATTTCCTAAGTGTTAATTGATTATTTGCATTAATACCTAAATTATTTTTAGATTCTTGAAAAGCGACAAAATTTGAAACTCACTATTATCACTATTTTAGGTTCCTCCGTGCAATTTTTTTTATATATATTTTCCCTTTCTTCAGGTAAAAATTGATTTACTAACTTGCTATGTTGTTATTTTTTAATTACAATGATTTGCTATTTTGTTGCTAAACAAAATGTGGAAGAAAAAGTAAATAAAATTTAGTAGTGGGCTTATTCAAAATGAATTAATTATATAATAATAAAATAAGTTTAAACACACAACAAAATGATTTAGTTAAATAAATGGGTGAATAATTACTAGAAAGTAGTAATCGGACAAAATAAATGGGATATTCAATGTAGAAGAGAAGTGACAAAGATTTAATATGCTGACTGTTTTAAAATGGGTCTAATCAAATTATCCCTTACAATTTGGCTTGACAAATGAATCTTCTATAGATATAAGAATGAACCCGTACGATTATTGTTAAGGAGAAATGGATTTTTTACTGAACATCAAAATAATGCAGATAGAGTGATTTCGGACTAATCAATTGATCCATCAGATTTTGGTATTCCAAAAATGAAAATGATTAGAAATATTAACGGTTAATGGAAGACAAATATAACTTTAATTAAGGAGTTAAAGGTTTCTAATTTGAAGTTTCAATTTTTAAATTTGAGATGGTAATAGAGTTTCATTAACAGTTAATATGGATTCATGAATTAACAGTTAACAGTTAATATGGATTCATGAATTAAAATAAATGAAAAATCCAACAAAAAAAAAGAATGGAATGTTTGGAAGCTATTGAGAGGGTCCTTCACTTAACAGCCACTCTACAACACATAAATTCATACATAAATACATACATACAAACATATATACACACACATATACATGTACACACACATAAATTCCTGCAATTACTAAGTCTTCTATCAATTATAAATTCCTTCAACATATTAATTGCTTAATTTCATTTGAATTGAGGAATTTGATGAAAGCAATGAAATCTACCCAAATCGCTCTAGTTGTTTGGATTAGTCAAAAGTCATTTGAAATTATAACTAATCAATTAACAAAATATATTTTAAACACTATAATAATTTGTGATTTACAAATTCAAATACCTTTTAAATAATCTCAACAATTAGAGAGATTTGAGAGATTTTCGAATTCTTCATCAAATGCCTCAATTCAAATACATTTACTTCTAATATAGGATTTCTCTTCATTTTTTTTTAAATATTTTTGATATAAAGAAGTTTGCTAGCACTAGTTTAATACTAGGGATAATTTTAGAAACCCCCTTGAGGTTTCACGAAATATCACCTAGTTCTCCTGAGATTTTCAAGATCTCGCTTAACACCCTTGAAGTGATAATGAGACCATATGCCAATATGAAATGTGAAAAATTATTAATAATACCCTCATATTTAAAATTTCTAAACTTGTTTTCTGTGACGGCCCTACCTCCCCCTAGGCGTACCCTAGGGTTTAGCAGACCGCCTGCCCAACTCTCGCCAGGACTCACTCACTCGCATCCATTAAAATAAGGTGCAACCTCAAGAATAAACGAAATAACGGTTCCCAAGTTTGGAACATACAAATACATTCATTTTATCTCAACCATCCATACAGTCCCAAATATATCAAAAGATTTAAGGTCTCAGTACATTCAACCCTAATCGAGCGACTAGTGCGAATACAATTACAAAATTTAAAACAACTAGACTACGCTAGTTTGTACACGTCTCACGCCTCTAGCCATTTCTCGGCTCCATCCGGGTCTGGTCCTCCCAAGAATTTAGGTGGAGAGAACTTCTGAAATCTCTCTAAAGCCCTATCTTACCCCATATCGGGGTCCCTAGGTTGATTTATAGGGGTTTGGCCTTGTTGTTCCACTAAATGGGTCAGAATATTGGTCATTTGCTGGATGGCAGTTGCCACTTGATCTCCCCCTGCAGTTTGGGGTTCAGGTTGTGGCTCAATCTTTGCCTCTCTCTCCTCTCTCGGTTCTTGCACCGGTTCCTGTGCCTGTCTACCCCCGTGGCCACGACTAGGACCGCGTCCTCGGTTAGTTCCCCTGGCTTGACTTCTTCTACCCTTCATGTTTCGCGGCTAATCAACTATAGCAATATAGCCAACTAATCAATAAGAGAATATAGCCACTAAGTAACTATATAAATATAAACAACATAAAACAGAATAATGCAAATCATAAATCTTTCTAAATCCTAAAACAGGGCAATGCAACACATTCAATCAAAACAAGTCACATAACTTATAGGGCATTAACCCTAGGTATTGCTCAGGCACTACACTTAACCAAAGCTCGAAGCACTTTAATAATAAGGATTCCAAATCCCATGAATATCTTCAATATATTTCAAATCTAGACTATTCGCATTCCCCGTGCCTTTGCTTTCACCATCCAACTTATCCTAATATTACGCGAGATCTCAACTTATCGTAAAGGTATCACTCTTTGATACTCGGGGACAAGAATCCGAAAATATGATAATTCACCACTCAAGCTAGCCAGGCTCAAGAGCAAATCACCCGTATTAGAGATTCCTATCCAACAAACATATCTAAGGTCCCCAACAATAGACAATTGTTCCACGCTTAATAAGTCAATCCCCACAGTCCAAGAACCCTCTCCTAGCACGAGCTCAATAGGAGCTCTGATACCACCTGTGACGGCCCTACCTCCCCCTAGGCGTACCCTAGGGTTTAACAGACCGCCTGCCCAACTCTCACCAGGACTCACTCACTCGCATCCATTAAAATAAGGTGCAACCCCAATAATAAATGAAATAACGGTTCCCAAGTTTGAAACATACAAATACATTCATTTTATCTCAACCATCCATACAGTCCCAAATACATCAAAAGATTTAAGGTCTCAGTACATTCAACCCTAATAGAGTGACTAGTGCGAGTACAATTACAAAATTCAAAACAACTAGACTACGCTAGTTTGTACACGTCTCACGCCTCGCTCGTACTCCTGTAAGGAAAACAAATGGTGTGGAATGAGCTAAAAGCCCAATGAGGTTCCAAATAGCAAATTGACCATTATTTATAAGTACAAGTTTTCGATATAGCAAAGTAACGAGCATGAAGAGTTCATAACAGTGAGCAATAACACGTCAAGTAGTAATCTCAAAATAAGCGAGTGTAAAAGTTTTTCAAAAGAAACAATAATCCAATAAGCAATAGTCGTTCCAAAGTATAAGGATACGGAGTGCTCTCAAGAGCCAAATTCCCATTGCAACACCAGGAGCTTGATCACGTAATAGTTGACACTCCGTCAACTTTTAATTAAGTAACCAATCCAGTAGAACACCACTTACACTACTCTCCGTCCACCATTCAAACCCCCTACTGGGCCCAAAATTCTCAATAAACATGGGTGGTAATGCTCGAGTATATCGATTAGTCGAGGAGATATCACTCCACTCGACAATCAAGAGACCCAGGGTTTGTTACCCAATCGACCAAGCCCTTGCCGGCTCGACTCGAGTAACTTGCCTCAGGGTTTTTGGAATTCTAGGAAGTGCACACATCATAAACAAGTATATCAAATCAGTTTCAATAATAAACAAGTATATATCAAATAAAGACAAGTGCGATAAAGTACACTCTTGCCTGATCAAACCAATCATACATTATTTAATCGTATTGATCAAGTATTGGAAACAAGTGTCCAGTTCAATCAGGTATTTGGAAGCACTAACCAAAAGATATAGTGCCTTTACTGGTCACTTTCGGATGGTACTTCGGGTTTGGAGTCCAAATCTGCGATAAAACTCAATTTGAGAACTTTGAAACATGACTAAGATTCGAAACTTAGACGTTTCGTTCAATAAGAATCAAGAAATGAAAATTCACTTGGAGAATATTCGTGAAACACTCGCTCGCTTTTCAAACTATATAACTTTGTATCATTTATACTTGAAAATACCATTTGAGTCGAGAGTACAAGGAAAACATATTTCGAGCAGTCATTATTTCATTTCTCAAGGGTACAAGTTCGGCCAAATCCTTACTGATATATCTCGATAAAAGAAGATGCAAGTATCCTAGATAGTTCAAGTAGTAATCGCTCTTAACCTTTACTCAAGTCGCAAGTATATATTTTTCTAGTTCTCGAGCGTAAATTTGGGCAGCATGCCCTTTGTATTTTTCTATTTCCAGCCATTTTTGGCTTCATTATTTTCCTTAATCAAACCCAAGGTTACACACAACACAAATCCATTCCAATAGCCGTTCAATAGGCTCAAGACAATACAAGTACAAAAATTAGGCTAACAACAAGTGCGGAAATGAAGTTTAACAAAAGACAGATTTGACGGGTTTTTACGGAACGGACACATCCGAGGCTACGCTTATCGGATTGGAATGAAATTTGTGCCGTTTCGAAGCTAAGGCACATGGCTACAATTGTCATGAAGATCACTTAGTCAAATTTCCAGTGTAACCTAGCCAAATTCCCAGTTCACAGAAGCAAATTCCAACTAGTCGGCTAATTAACTGTACTACATTTAAATGGTCATATCTCAGGCAACCAAAGTCCGTTTAAGATGTTCTTGGAGGCATTGAAAAACTAAGACAGAGTACTAAAACTTTCATGTTTTGAAAAATGGCTAAATAAGCACGGATCATAGTGAATAGACACAATCAATTGGATGAACTGCTAAAATTGATCACTGGATGCATCCTAGGGCAATGAGGATATTTTAGTCTTTTTACAGGCTACATTGCTCCGATTGATCTGAAATTTTGTCAAAAACTATAAAATATCATTCTCTACAACTTTCATGTTTTATGGTAAGACTAATTCGGCCTCTAACTTCACGAACTGGAACCGGACAGGACTGAACTACAATTTTCTACAAATCTGGAATTTTACGGTTTCAAAGGAAACTTTCCTCATTTCTTGCTTCAATCACCACCACAACCTCTTATACAAGCTTAGATACAACATCTACTATCCATACAGCAAGTATAGGTAGCAATCCTTCAAACCCTAACTCATGCAACTAAAAAAAAACATACACTATATCCACCCAAATCATGATAATAGCTATCATCCACCACAAATTTAAGGTGCTATGCCAATCTAAACAAGATTAAGAGTAAGAAATGGGGAAACCAGCATTATTACCTTGCTAAAGTGACTACCAAGAGCAGCCCTAACTTTTCCTTCCAAAATTTAACCAACACACCACTAGCTAAACACTCAAAAAAGGTTTTAATTGGTTTAGTTTCTTGTTTCCTCACTTGGATGGCTCAAACCCAAGATGAATTTGTGCAGCTCTCCCTTGGTTTTTCTCTCCCTTTCTCTCAGCCAAAGCAACAAAAAAATGAGGAAGAATGAGCTAATTTGCAAGATAAGAAGGTAAGAAAATTAAGTTTAGTCAAAGCCACAAATTGCCAACACTTGGCACTACCAATTTCCACTCATTTTTTTTTTCTTTTTCTTGCAAATTTGGTCCACAATTTCGGCTGGAATGAGAGGATATTTAGGGCTTATTTTGCTCAATTAATAATAAGAAAATTAAGGTAATAAAGTAGTGGTCAAGTGATGTACTCAATCGGTAGCAAATGGTGTACGTCGGTTCACACCGTTTTTCCTTCGTTCGCGTGTACTAGGGTTTTAATGTATGATTTACTTACCTATCATTAGCACTTCTAATCACACATTTAATATCATCTAAAACTCACTCTTAATCACTAAATTTAGTGCACACATCTCACCAAGTGATCACACGGTCAAAATACGCAAAAGTCCTAATTTACCCGAACTAAGAACCAAAAGAGAAAACCCTTGATTCTATGGTTGATTTCAGTTATTGAGAGTGTGAATGAGTAGTAAACCTATTATAAAGGAATAAATACCAAATAAAAAGGAATTTGAAGAAAAATATGAGAGATTTTACAATTCCAATGATTAAAATTAGGGTTTCAATTAAAATATGAGAGATTTAAAAAAAAAACCGGTTAGTCACAAGTAAACTAGGATTTTTGATTAAATTTTAGGGTTTCTAGTCTTTTAAAACAAAATAAGGTTTTAAATAAAATCCAAAGAAATAAACTTTAGTATCTTCTTTACAAACAACCTCCTAATATTCGGGGTATCACAATCTCCCCTCCTTAAAAGAATTTCGTCCTCAAAATTCATACATGCACTCTTAAATAACATAGGGTATTTTTTTTGTATATCCTTTTCTAGCTCTCAGGTCTCACAGTAGCCAAAGTTTAGCTTAACAATAGAAATCACGAATCGTACCTTCTATTATCTTCGATGGTTCAGGTAATGCCTGTTGGTCCAGGGCGTACACTCTAGCTGGTACTCTTGGCTTAGTCCCTCATACATTTGTTTGTTCAGGGTTTAGGTATGATCTACGGGGACAAGTTGCAAGCTGGTGCTCGGTACTACCACACCATAAACATGTTCCTGCTTTTCACCAACAATCATTCTCCGTATGATTGGCCTTCCCACAGTACCCACAAGATACTTGAGGGGCTGAGGTCTGACCTCCTTGTGAGGCACCTCTTGCTTGCTCCCAGCCACGCGAAACTCCTCTTGGAGTACTTTCATTAAATGTCCCTGAAATTTTCTCACCACCATCTCCTTGACCCATCTTAGAGAGTGGCATATCTAAATCATCTTGTCCTTGCCTTTAACTTCCACCAGATGCACCTCTCCTTTTTGCATGAAAAGCTCTCACTTGTGCCCTAACAATTTCTATTCTTTGGGCCTTCTCCAAAACTTCCGTAAAAATATTAATCTAGGCCGCTGCCAAGGTCTCTTGTATCTCCACATTGAACCCTTGCACAAACCTCCGAACTCTTCTTGGTTCCGTAGTTATCAGTTTGGGAGCAAATTTAGATAGTTTCGTAAATTGGGTTTCATACTCAGATACACTTAAAGTTCCTTGTCGAAACTTAATAAAATCGTCCTCTCTCTTCTCCTGGACGATAGGTGGGAGGTATTTTTAGTTAAACTCTCGCACAAAGTTCACCCAAGTCCATGCAGTCCCCTATCTTTCCCATTTAGTCCTAATTACATTCCACCAGGCTCTGGCTGGGCCTTCGAATTGGAAAACAGCGAATTGCACTTGCCTTTCCTCTATATAGTTTAAAGCGGCAAAGATATTGATCATGGCCTCTAGCCATTTCTCGACTCCATCCGGGTCTGGTCCTCCCAAGAACTTAGGTGGAGAGAACTTCTGAAATCTCTCTAAGACCCTATCTTACCCCATATCGGGGTCCCTAGGTTGATTTACAGGGGTTTGGCCCTGTTGTTCCACTAAATGGGCCAGAATATTGGTCATTTGCTGGATGGCAGTGGCCACTTGATCTCCCCCTGCAGTTTGGGGTTCAGGTTGTGGCTCAATCATTGCCTCTCTCTCCTCTCTCGGTTCTTGCACCGGTTCCTGTGCCTGTCTACTCCCGTGGCCACGACTAGGACCGCGTCCTCGGTTAGTTCCCCTGGCTTGACTTCTTCTACCATTCATGTTTCGCGGCTAATCAACTATAGCAATATAGCCAACTAATCAATAAGAGGATATAGCCGCTAAGTAACTATATAAATATAAACAACATAAAACAGAATAATGCAAATCATAAACCTTTCTAAATCTTAAAACAGGGCAATGCAACACATTAAATCAAAACAAGTCACATAACTTATAGGGCATTAACCCTAGGTATTGCTCAGGCACTACACTTAACCAAAGCTCGAAGCACTTTAATAATAAGGATTCCAAATCTCATGAATATCTTCAATATATTTCATGTTGACCTTGGTCGATCAATCCTTGGTTTTGATGATTAACAAACCAAAATGTAGATTTGGTCTAATGTTTTTATGTGAGAAATTTGTTAGAATCAGGTTCAATGGTGTCAAGGAAAGAAAACCAACCAAATGAAGAAGCAAAATCAGGTCACTCATGTCGGACGGCGAAAAGGAAACTATCGGACGTCCGAAAGGATGAAGAACATCAAGAAGGAAACTCTGTCGGACGCTCGTGAGGAAGCATCGGACGTCCGGAAGGATCGGACGCACGCCTCGGACGCACATCGATCGCATCGGACGTCCGAGAAATTTCGCAAAGATTTGATGACTCTCTGCCTACGTTCGGACGCAGGGTTCGGACGTCCGACAGGTGGTTCGGACGTCTGACAGGCACCTGTCGGACGTCCGACAGGCCAACGGCTAGTTTTGACAGCAATTAATATTTGACCGTTGGAGAGTCTTTTGGAGCCATTTCTCACCTTCTATAAAAACCCCAAAGCACAAGAAAACTAGAGACTTTTGCCAACACAAAATACAAGCTTACAAGTGAGATTTTTGAGTAGAAAGATTCTTTGTTGGTTGTATAAGGGGTTGGGGAAGTTGGGTTGTGAGGTTGCTCAAGTGAAGGTTACTCTCTTGGAGTAGTAAAACCTTGGTGAAGGTGAACCAATCACTTGGAGTGGTAAAACCTTGGTGAAGGTTACCTCATTTGTATAAAATAGTTCTTAATTGGGTGAGTGATCTTTCAAGTGTAGGTTGTTGAGGGTTAACTAGAATAGTTGTAAAACTCCTTGGCTCAACCAAAGAGTATTTGGGGTGAGGAAGGAGTGAGCCTTCACTTGTACATCTTGGTTAGCATCGCCATCAATTGAAGAGGCTATTGGTTTGATATTTGGTTTGCATTTCTTATTGACTTGAAAAATAAAGGGGGAGTTTGCTTTTTGATTGATGCCAAAAGGGGGAGTAGGATTTATTGAAATTTCTTTGCATGTTGGCACTTTCTAAGGGGGAACTTTATTTGAACTTATTTGATAAAAGAAATCTTCATTTTGTTTGTCATCATCAAAAAGGGGGAGATTGTTGACCTTGGTCGATCAATCCTTGGTTTTGATGATTAACAAACCAAAATGTAGATTTGGTCTAATGTTTTTATGTGAGAAATTTGTTAGAATCAGGTTCAATGGTGTCAAGGAAAGAAAACCAACCAAATGAAGAAGCAAAATCAGGTCACTCATGTCGGACGGCGAAAAGGAAACTATCGGACGTCTGAAAGGATGAAGAACATCAAGAAGGAAACTCTGTCGGACGCTCGTGAGGAAGCATCGGACGTCCGGAAGGATCGGACGCACGCCTCGGACGCACATCGATCGCATCGGACGTCCGAGAAATTTCGCAAAGATTTGATGACTCTCTGCCTACGTTCGGACGCAGGGTTCGGACGTCCGACAGGTGGTTCGGACGTCTGACAGGCACCTGTCGGACGTCCGACAGGCCAACGGCTAGTTTTGACAGCAATTAATATTTGACCGTTGGAGAGTCTTTTGGAGTCATTTCTCACCTTCTATAAAAACCCCAAAGCACAAGAAGACTAGAGACTTTTGCCAACACAAAATACAAGCTTACAAGTGAGATTTTTGAGTAGAAAGATTCTTTGTTGGTTGTATAAGGGGTTGGGGAAGTTGGGTTGTGAGGTTGCTCAAGTGAAGGTTACTCTCTTGGAGTAGTAAAACCTTGGTGAAGGTGAACCAATCACTTGGAGTGGTAAAACCTTGGTGAAGGTTGCCTCATTTGTATAAAATAGTTCTTAATTGGGTGAGTGAACTTTCAAGTGTAGGTTGTTGAGGGTTAACTAGAATAGTTGTAAAACTCCTTGGCTCAACCAAAGAGTATTTGGGGTGAGGAAGGAGTGAGCCTTCACTTGTACATCTTGGTTAGCATCGCCATCAATTGAAGAGGCTATTGGTTTGATATTTGGTTTGCATTTCTTATCTTTTCTCTTTAATTAAGTTTTCTTTATTGTGCTTAAATTTGATATATCTTTGTGCATCATTGTGAATTTGTTTGTACTCATTGGGTTGCACCGGGCTCTTACATTTCAAATCCAGACTATTCGCATTCCCCGTGCCTTTGCTTTCACCATCCAACTTATCCTAATATTACGCGAGATCTCAATTTATCGTAAAGGTATCACTCTTTGATACTCGGGGACAAGAATCCGAAAATATGATAATTCACCACTCAAGCTAGCCAGGTTCAAGAGCAAATCACCTGTATTAGAGATTCCTATCCAACAAACATATCTAAGGTCCCCAACAATAGACAATTGTTCCACGCTTAATAAGTCAATCCCCACAGTCCAAGAACCCTCTCCTAGCACGAGCTCAATAGGAGCTCTGATACCACCTGTGACGGCCCTACCTCCCCCTAGGCGTACCGTAGGGTTTAACAGACCGCCTGCCCAACTCTCACCAGGACTCACTCACTCGCATCTATTAAAATAAGGTGCAACCCCAATAATAAACGAAATAACGGTTCCCAAGTTTGGAACATACAAATACATTCATTTTATCTCAACCATCCATACAGTCCCAAATACATCAAAAGATTTAAGGTCTCAGTACATTCAACCCTAATAGAGTGACTAGTGCGAGTACAATTACAAAATTCAAAACAACTAAACTACGCTAGTTTGTACACGTCTCACGCCTCGCTCGTACCCCTGTAAGGAAAACAAATGGCGTGGAATGAGCTAAAAGCCCAGTGAGATTCCAAATAGCAAATTGACCATTATTTATAAGTACAAGTTTTCGATATAGCAAAGTAACAAGCATGAAGAATTCATAACAGTGAGCAATAACACGTCAAGTAGTAATCTCAAAATAAACGAGTGTAAAAGTTTTTCAAAAGAAACAATAATCCAATAAGCAATAGTCGTTCCAAAGTATAAGGATACGGAGGGCTCTCAAGAGCCAAATTCCCATTGCAACACCAGGAGCTTGATCACGTAATAGTTGACACTCCATCAACTTTTAACTAAGTAACCAATCCAGTAGAACACCACTTACACTACTCTCCGTCCACCATTCAAACACCCTACTGGGCCCAAAATTCTCAATAAACATGGGTGGTAATACTCGAGTATACCGATTAGTCGAGAAGATATCATTCCACTCGACAATCAAGAGATCCAGGGTTTGTTACCCAATCGACCAAGCCCTTGCCGGCTCGACTCGAGTAACTTGCCTCAGGGTTTTTGGAATTTCAGGAAGTGCGCACATCATAAACAAGTATATCAAATCAGTTTCAATAATAAACAAGTATATATCAAATAAGGGCAAGTGCGATAAAGTACACTCTTGCCTGATCAAACCAATCATACATCATTTAATCATATTGATCAAGTATTGGAAACAAGTGTCCAGTTCAATCAGATATTTGGAAGCACTCACCAAAAGATATAGTGCCTTTACTGGTCACTTTCGGGTGGTACTTCGGGTTTGGAGTCCAAATCTGCGATAAAACTCAATTTGAGAACTTTGAAACATGACTAAGATTCGAAACTTAGACGTTTCGTTCAATAAGAATCAAGAAATCGAAACACTCGCTCGGTTTTCAAACTATATAACTTTGTATCATTTATATTTGGAAATGCCATTTGAGTCGAGAGTACAAGGAAAACATATTCCGAGCAGTCATTATTTTATTTCTCAAGGGTACAAGTTTGGCCAAGTCCTTACTGATATACTTCGATAAAATAAGATGCAAGTATTCTAGATAGTCCAAGTAGTAATCGCTCTTAACCCTTACTCAAGTCGCAAGTATATTTCTCTAGTTCTCGTGCGTAAATTTGAGCAGTATGCCCTTTGTATTTTCCTATTTCCACCCATTTTTGGTTTCATTATTTTCCTTAATCAAACCCAAGGTTACACACAACACAAATCTATTTCAATAGCCGTTCAATAGGCTCAAGACAATACAAGTACAAAAATTAGGCTAACAACAAGTGCGGAAATGAAGTTTAACAAAAGACAGATTTGACGGGTTTTTCCAGAATGGACACATCCGAGGCTACGCTTATCGGATTGGAATGAAATTTGTGCCGTTTCGAAGCTAAGGCACAGGGCTACAATTGTCATGAAGATCACTTAGTCAAATTTCCAGTGTAACCTAGTCAAATTCCCAGTTCACAGAACCAAATTCTAACTAGTCGGCTAATTAACTATACTACCTTTAAATGGCCATATCTCAGGCAACCAAAGTCCGTTTAAGATGTTCTTGGAGGCATTGAAAAGCTAAGACAGAGTACTAAAACTTTCATGTTTTGAAAAATGGCTAAATAAGCACGGATCATAGTGAATAGACACAATCAATTGGATGAACTGCTAAAATTGATCACTGGATGCATCCTAGGGCAATGAGGATATTTTAGTCTTTTTACAGGCTACATTGCTCCGATTGATCTGAAATTTTGTCAAAAACTATAAAATATCATTCTCTACAACTTTCATGTTTTATGGTAAGACTAATTCGGCCTCTAACTTCACGAACTGGAACCGGACAGGACTGAACTACAATTTTCTACAAATCTGGAATTTTACGGTTTCAAAGGAAACTTTCCTCATTTCTTGCTTCAATCACCACCACAACCTCTTATATAAGCTTAGATACAACATCTACTATCCATACAGCAAGTATAGGTAGCAATCCTTCAAACCCTAACTCATGCAACTAAAAAAAAACATACACTATATCCACCCAAATCATGATAATAGCTATCATCCACCACAAATTTAAGGTGCTATGCCAATCTAAACAAGATTAAGAGTAAGAAATGGGGAAACCAGCATTATTACCTTGCTAAAGTGACTACCAAGAGCAGCCCTAACTTTTCCTTCCAAAATTTAACCAACACACCACTAGCTAAACACTCAAGAAAGGTTTTAATCGGTTTAGTTTCTTGTTTCCTCACTTGGATGGCTCAAACCCAAGATGAATTTGTGCAGCTCTCCCTTGGTTTTTCTCTCCCTTTCTCTCAGCCAAAGCAGCAGAAAAATGAAGAAGAATGAGCTAATTTGCAAGATAAGAAGGTAAGAAAATTAACTTTAGTCAAAGCCACAAATTGCCAACACTTGGCACTACCAATTTCCACTCATTTTTTTTTCTTTTCCTTGCAAATTTGGTCCGCAATTTCGGCTGGAATGAGAGGATATTTAGGGCTTATATTGCTCAATTAATAATAAGAAAATTAATGTAATAAAGTAGTGGTCAAGTGGTGTACTCAATTGGTAGCAAACGGTGCACATCGGTTCACACCTTTTTTCCTTAGTTCGCGTGTACTAGGGTTTTAATGTATGATTCACTTACCTATCATTAGCACTTCTAATCACACATTTAATATCATCTAAAACTCACTCTTAATCACTAAATTTAGTGCACACATCTCACCAAGTGATCACACGGTCAAAATACGCAAAAGTCCTAATTTACCCGAATTAAGAACCAAAAGGGAAAACCCTTGATTCTATGGTTGATTTCAGTTATTGAGAGTGTGAATGAGTAGTAAACCTATTATAAATGAATAAATACCAAATAAAAAGGAATTTGAAGAAAAATATGAGGGATTTTACAATTCCAATGATTAAAATTATGGTTTCAATTAAAATATGATAGATTTAAAAAAAAACCGGTTAGTCACAAGTAAACTAGGGTTTTTGATTAAAATTTTAGGGTTTCTAGTCTTTTAAAACAAAATAAAGTTTTAAATCAAACCCAAAGAAATAAACTTTAGTATCTTCTTTACAAACAACCTCCTAATATTCGGGGTATCACATTTTCTTTCTCTAATTTCTTGATTTTCTTTAACAATATCTATACATACATACATACATACATTCATATTATATATATATATATATATATATGTATAATTGAATTGCAAATGTCAATGAAATATAAGATTTAATCAATGAAATATTTAGTGCATTTAGAGAAGTATAGTTGTAGGTTCTTGTTTTTTCATTTTTTTTTTGGTATTTCACAACTATATTTATCTATTTATTTATTTGTTCCTACTCATGTAAAGTGCAAGAAGCTCCGAACTTATTGATTTTTCAAATTCTGACTTTTTCTTTTTATAATAAAATTTTCATCTTTCACACCCATAAAAAAGTCTATCTATTTTGAGTAAATTCTCTATATGATATTGAAGTTGAATTTCATCTATTGTTGAGTTTTTTTGCTCAAATGTATAAGTTTCATAAGTTAATTGCCTTCATCACTATGGAGGGTTTTATTTGTAAAATTGGTTTAAAAAATAGTATTTGCTTTTACGGTTTCTCTTTGCTATAGAAGTGACTATTGGTTATAACATAAATTTTTATCAACTTTCATCCTCTTATTTTTAAGATGGTTCCAATTTAGCACTTTTTTTTATTGGTTTGTAAAATGTTCATTTTTTTTATAGTCTAAGAGTATTAAGGGCACTAAAATAGTCTCTCTCCTCAAACATGAATTTTCTAATATTACCTTTGGTTAGAAGGGCTAACAATTTAATGTTATCTAAATGTCAAATTGAGAGGTGCTAAGTGAGATTCTAAAAACTTCAAGGAAGTTAAGTGATATTTCATAAAAACCTCAGGGAAGGTTTCTGTTAATACTAGGACTGTCAATGGGACTGGGCCAGCCCGAGCTCGGCTCGTTGACCCGACAGAAAGTTCGATGAGTCCGATCATTTAGTGAGCCGATCTGAGTTTGAACCTAAAAATTAGGCCCGAATTAAATGTGAGCCGAGCTTGGACCTTATTAGGCTCAAACCCGATATAGGCCCGGCCCTTTAATTACCTGTATATATAATATTTATATTTTGATATTATGTATAATTATATATCCAAATATATTTTTACTAAATACTAAATATATATATAAATTACAAAACACAAAAATACATCTAAAAACTCTTTCATGAGCTTCCTTAAGAGCCAATATTAGTAATGCATAACTAAATCTCTAATTTTTCTTATTGGTTGAGTAAATTTTTGTATTAGCATATTATTGGTTGATTTTTTTTTTGTCTACAAACACAAAAATCATCAAGCATATTTGGATTTAAATCACAAGATTATAAAAAAAAGTTTCAACTTTTAAAGATGTATTGGCTTATGATCGCATGTTTTATTACTATTTTTCATGCATTTTAAATGGATTAAATATAAATATTGTTGAAAAAATTTTTGGTTTATATACTTTTTAAGAACTATTATTTGTTCATGTTTAGTTTTAATATTATAGTCTTGTAAATGTTAAATTAGTTTTACAACTTAATAGTTATAGTAATTATATTAAGAAAATTAAGGAATAATAAGTGAGCTTGGACTAAACCCGATTAAGGCTCACAACCCGAATATTATGTGAGTTGAGTATGAGTTTCACATTTACGAACCCGAAACTCATAACCCGAAACCCGAAAATATTTCAAATTAAATGAGTTGAGTTTGAACTCATTAAATGCTCGCTCATTAGGCCCGATTGACAGGCCTAGTTAATACTATGATATATTGCTTTTCAAGGTAATTGAATCTTCACCCAAGCTAAATCGGGAAAAAATGAAAAGAAAAAACGAAACAAAAAACTCGCTAGTTTATGCATAAAATTGTGTGGCACGTGCTGGCCTGCACAGGAAAAGCCGAAAAGGGCCAAATCTAGATCCGACGACCGTATCTTCCCGTCAATACCGGGGACTCCCAAAGAACCCCTCATCAAACGGCCAAAACCCATCCTTCCTTATCCACCCTACGATCAAATTTTTCAACGGTTTAGATAAACCTCAAGTGGCTCCACCCCATTATCTATATATTCACACGTAAAACTCGGGCCACTCCCCACAACTTCCCATATTTCACTCTCTCCCATTTTTATTTGAACAATTTCTCTCACTCTTCTCTCAGAACACTTTCCTCTCTTGTCCGTCTCTGGTAGCACTTTGTGCTTTTAAAAAACACACACAGTACACACACTGCCGCTCTCTGAGTGCTTGAAATTCACACAGTACACGCACCAAATCAGGGTCGGGAAGGGATGAAGCCGGCGTCGGAGTACATGATAAGACTATCTCGGTACAGGATGACCCACTAGTTTGAAAAAGAGAAAATTTCCAGAGTTGAGATTTTCCCTTAGGGGGACCATTATAATTGTAATGGACGGTCAGAAGAGCCAGGCGAAGCTTTCGAGGACTAACTCCTCACTTCTCCGGTCATCTCCGACCATCCGATCATCCATCCACAGCTTATCTTCCGTGAGCGAGATCACACCTGATCACGAGGAGGAAGCAGCAGGGTACCATTACCAAGACCTAGAAGAACAGAAGCCTCACTCCAAACCCGGTTCAACCACCAGTTCGTCCAGGGTGGTTTCCGGTTCAGCCCGGTTGGCTCCGGTTCTTGTTCTCTGCTTGATTTCTATGTACACCCTTTTCGTTTTCTTTAACAGGGATGAAATCGCCTCGTCAGAAAACCTTCTTTTGGCTCTGATTTTCGTCGCGGTTTTGCTGTTTTTCGCACAACGGAATAAGGGTTTAATCCACCAGAGTATCAGTGTTCTGAAGCATTTGTTTGATGAGTATGGGAAGAAAATCGGGTGGTCGTCGAAGAACCAGTCGAAATCGGTTCAATGGTTCATCGGTGAGCAGCCGGACATGGGCACCAAGGAGGTCCAGAAAGAGAAAAATTTGAAGAAATGTATAAAAGAAGGTGTGGAGTTTTACAGCAATGGGGATTTTTATGAAGGGGAGTTTCATAAGGGTAGGTGTAATGGGAGTGGAGTGTATAACTACTTTGGGAATGGGAGGTATGAGGGGGACTGGGTTGATGGGAGGTATGATGGGTATGGGATAGAAAGCTGGGCTAGAGGGAGTAGGTATAGAGGGCAGTATAGGAATGGCCTAAGGCATGGGTATGGCGTTTATAGATTTTATACAGGAGATTCTTATTCTGGGGAATGGTTTAATGGGCAGAGTCATGGTGTTGGAATGCAGACTTGCTCTGATGGGAGCTGTTACATTGGTGAATTCAAAGCTGGTGTCAAACATGGCCTTGGTGTTTACCATTTCCGGTCAGTAAAATTTTTCGTGGGCCTTTTTTTTGGCTTATTTATGAGTACTTTTTTAGATTTGTGTAATATTAAGTTGTTTGATGGATGGAATAGTACAAATAATTGTGGGACTAGTTTAAAGTGATTTAGGACTTGATTTTTTGGGTGCTGCTATGTCTTTGAAGTCTGATTGTGTTGTGATTTTTTTTGGGGTTATTGTTTAAGCAAGTTGGAGGGGGATAATTTGGATTTCCTTTGAAGGGGCAGTTGTAAGTTGTGTTGATGTTGGGTTGAACGTGAGGATTGCTGTTGATTTCTTGTTTCTTGCTAGAGCAAGATGAGTGGAATTGTTGAAATTGACTTGAAATTCATGGAGATTTGCTTGGTACAATATTAAAAGCAGAAGGTAGGGCTTCCATGTTTTAGGAGTGGTTGGTTGGACTTTATGGCAGCTTCTGCTGCTATTTGTATTTGTTTCAGTCCTGCCCCCTACCCCTGTCCCCCGGCTCAGCTTTTCTATAATCTTAGTGTTGACTGAGTCCAGTTGCATTATATTCTACTGTGATTTGCAAAATTATTTTGAGTAGCTCAATGTACAATTCTAACCTTCACGTTGAAGCATTTTGGATTAGTCATTGGAAGATGTTTTATTTGTTCAATTTAGTAATCCCTTTTGAAATTTAGAGATATGGAAGCTTTGTAGGAGGTTATTGATGAGAAAGTGGCTCTGATTCTTGTGCAGGAATGGAGATAGATACGCTGGTGAGTACTTTGGAGATAAAATTCATGGTTTTGGTGTTTATCACTTCGCCAATGGCCATTGTTATGAGGGATCATGGCATGAAGGCCGAAAGCAAGGTTTTGGAATGTATACGTTTCGAAATGGTGACACAAAATGTGGGGAATGGGATCTTGGCAATCTTAAAAATCCCTCACCTCCATTAGACGAGGCAGTCCTTCGAGCAGTGCAGGTGAATCACTCAACGATGATTTCTTGTTGCCCTTGTTTTAATATCCTATGAAAATTTTGGCCTTTTGACAATTTCTTTGTGTTCATTTTGTTTCTTTCTTGTTGTAATTGCAGGCTGCTAGAAGAACTGCAGAAAAAGCGATTCATTTTCGCGGGGTCGATGAACAAGTAAACAAGGCAGTCATGGCTGCAAATAGAGCTGCCACTGCAGCAAGAGTGGCTGCTGTTAAAGCACTTCAAAATCGGATAGATGGAAAATTTTGCGATACTAATATCTAAGATTTCTTGGCAATTGTAAATTTTATTACTCTGAGTAAATTTCTATGTACTACAAATCTGAGCCACCCTTGTGAGCAAAAAGCTCATTGGAGGTTGAGGGAGAGTTGAGCCTGAGCTTTTGGTTGACCACACTTGTATATAGATCCAGTTGTACATCACAATGACATAGCAATTTTCTGAAAAGCTCCTTTCTCCGCGGGTAATTCTCCACTTGCAAGTATGTCAGGTGCTGGGCTCTATTATTTGGTGTTTTTAACACTGCACTAATATGAGACCATGTTCTTGATCCCAGCTTGTCCTCAGCCTCATCATTGCCCAGTCACTCTTTGCTCTAACTCAATGTCTATCGTATGGCTGTTGTGACTATTATTATTGTTTTCGCATTTTGAAAGGAACAAGCGACAGAATTTCATTGTCAGATTCGGGTTTCTAACATGATTAAAGTTTTTAATAAGTACATGAAATTATGACTCGGAGGAATTAGATTAAATGATGACTAGGAACAGTGGGTGCATGTCTTCTTCAGTTCTCATTTATTGCAAGAGTTTGAAATTTAGAAGCAAAGCAACTCAGTGTGAAATTTCAAATTTGTGTGGTACTTCATCCTTTCCCATAAAAAAAAAAACAAAAGAAGAATGCAATAATGGGTGGGTTTAGATTTGTGACGTGGTGTATGTGAGATAAAAAAGTGGTTGGGAATCTAAAAATATGGGTTGGAAAATGTGTTTATGATGAAAGCGAAATGTTATTATTTGAGATAATTTGTTATCCAATAAAAGTGGGTTGAAAAATGTTTTCTTAATTTTCACAACTTTTGAGATTCATTTCTTGCATTGATTATCAATCACTACACCAGAAGAAGGGTATCCACTCCATTCATATGAGCTCATTTATAGGTGTTGGATTTAAATCTCCTGTTTTTTCATCCACTCTTTCTTTATTGAAAATAAATTTTAACTTGTTCCCTCTCCGCCTTTTAAGTCTCACTCCTTTTTGATGAATTTAAAAAAAAAAAATCGTAGCCAATTCATCAAAGTACTACAAGAACAAACGTGGAAAATCGTTGCCATTTTGTTCAGCCATTGCAAAATCACCAGATTCTTGTTGTTTGACTTTGGAATCCACAAGCTACAGAACACTACAACACAGAAACTATTCTAATTACGGAATTTTCCGTGTTCACTGGACTAATAATCCGTCCTGCACCTATACACATGGTTGGTCGCTGATGATAATTCAACTTATATATATTAATGTTTTATGTCCTTCTAGTCAAATCTTTTTGTTTTCTTGAACGAATGATGAATTTTTTAAGATTATTTTAGATAACTTTTCTTCCCTTGAAAATCTATTGATTTATTATAGTTTATGTTATACTCATCTACATGTAAAAATTTGGTGATATGATTGAAGGAAAATCCGGTGTCTCCTGAATTGCTTAGGCAGTTTCTCGTCCGCGAATTCAAAATTTTTTTTTTTTTGAAAAAATATATATGTATTGCAAAGTTGACAGTACTCATTGGGCCAATTGTTCTTAGCAAATAGCAATCGCTCTGTCAAACGTAAGATTCAAGGCCTTCGTGATATGGTGGAAGTAAAAATTCACTTTATCCCAGAAGATCAAAGTTTAACATTTCACTCTTACATCTCAAAAATTTTTAATCAAGATATTTTATGAATTAATTTTTTATATACTTGACAATAATGTATACAATGATAGGCTTGAATACATGATAAATAATCTAAATTTGAAATTGAAATTAAAATTTTAAAATTACATATAACTCGTATAAAAGTTATCTCATAGGGTGACACATAGTATCTTTGTATGAGCATGTAACCAAAATTAGTGCTATCAAATGAACCGAGCTATTCGTTAACTCAGCTCATTTAGACTTGTTCGGATTCAATAATGACTCGTTCAAAAATTTATATGAGTTGAGTTTGAATAAATATTTTGGTTTGACAAGTAATCGAACGAACATGACCTCGTTTGCAAATTTAAACGATCATTTGTGAACATGAGCTTTATCATTATTTCACAAAATTTAGAATCATTACTGTTTTTCTGTTGTTGTTCCTTAATAGTTAATACTATAGATAGACAGATTATATTAATTTTGTGATAGAAAGAGCTTAGATTCGAACGTCTCATCTCAAATCTGTTTGCGAACAGTTCATTTATGTTAAATGAGTTAAGTTTGAATTAAAATTTTACTTAATGAATCGAATACGAATACAAATTTAGAACTCGAATATTATCGAATAAATACGACTCTTGTTCGTGTTTGAATAGCTTCACCAACAAAACTCGATATTCACGACTCGCCTGTAGGTCTAACCAAAATCACATGAATTTTGGAAACCACGATCCGACAGCTAGAACCCTTATCTTGGCACTTTCGTATCTTTGCATGAAAAGTCTACTTTTTAAATATTTGTGAGATCTACTGCCACAGTGCCATGTACAGGCCTGTTCTAACATATTCTGTGCAAAGAAATTATTTGGTAACCTATCTACTCCCATGCCCATGTCACAGGTGGAGGTCGACCTCATAACGTGAGAAGACGTAAAGAATCTACGCACCATGAAAAGCTGTAGTAGACTCCCAGCCTCCTGTAACCAAATTTTTTTTTTTTGGGGGTAAGAAATAAGGTCATGCTTGGATTGCTTGTTTTCGTCGAAAAATATTGTCGTTTTTTGTGATCACATTTCCCTATCACCTTTTTCCCTCACATATATCAAATCGCTACAGTAATTTTTCCATGAAAAATGACGGAAAATGCAATCCAAACACAACCTAAGTTGAGATGGTTTAGATTCTTATTATCAAAATACGATTTTTGTGAGAAAATAATTCTTTTTATTAATTGAATCAAATTATGTTAGATGTAATTAATGATTCATCTCATGCAAATTTTTTTGGAATTAAATATACCATATTTGAATATCATGCAAAAACTAACATTATTGACTTATTTGAAAAGAAGTACTTGAATGTTGTTAAAATTTGTGAGAGAATTTCTTGTTTAGATATTTATAACAATGAAACATATTATTGAAACCAGAAATCCAAAAATTTCATAGAGTAGGTAAGAAAAGTCAAAGGTGACAACGTAAGTGGGATAGAGAAATTACCTAATTGTTTATGTGGGCCAAGTCAGTTTAATTTGATGTTAAATCGCTGGAGATCTTTTCCCAAAAAAGAAAAAAAAAATGAGTATAAGAGAAACGTTACTGGAAATACATATAATAGTGTATTTATTTATCATGAAGTAAGTAAGAAAAGTCAAATGTGACAGCGTAAGTAGGTTAGAGAAATTAATTACCTGATTGTTTATGTATGACAACTCAGTTTAATATGATATTAAATCACTGGAGATCGTTTCACAAAAGAGAAAAAAAATAAAATGAGAATAAACGTTTGGATTGTGAATTATTAGAGATATTTTTACTGTAGCACTTTTTGTGATGTGATGTATGTGAGATAAAAAGGTAATTGGAAAAGTAAAAAGGTGTATTGGAAATTGTAACGATGATGTAAGCAAATAAATTTTGAGAAATAAAGCTCAATCCAAACAAAGCGTTACTAGACAAGACATAATATGTCGATGCACCATGAATTCATGCTTTCGCCACTAACACAAGTTGCTAATCTGTGAGGTGGTTCCAAAACACGTCACGTAATTCTCACACAATTGACATAAAAAGCATTTAGGTTAACTGCACCTCAATATTACATTCTTAAAAATATATAGAAGTTATTTGTGATGAATTACAATATATTTAAAAGAAAAATAATTCAAAACATCATTTATATTTTGTTAAATGAATTTTTTTTCATCTTTGATTTTTAAATGATAACTTTACGCCTCTCACAAAATTAAATCGGTAAAATTTGATCTCAACCAAGGTTTTCGACTATTTTTATCTTAAATATCCATTACTTGAATCACACATGGTTAGTTTTTTATGGGTAAAATAAGTTTGACTACATTTGTAGTTAAACAAATGATTCGATCCATATTCAGTTTTGCTTCTAAAAAGGTAAGATTTGACCCAAACCACATTCATTCTTACTCTTAAAAAAATGCAATTTGACTGAATTCATATTCATCTTTGCTATAAAAAAAAAGTGGAATCTGACCTTTTTCTTCATAAAAATTGACTGTATGTTAGTCACGTGGTAATTTCAAAGCTAAAAAGTAGTCAAAAACTAAGTTGAGACCCAAATTTATTAAATTAAATTTATAAGGGACGTAAATATTTTAAAAGTGACAGATGAAAAAATTTGTTTGACAAAATGTAAAAAGAGTTTTGAACGATTTTCTCATTTAACACTACTATTTTGTAACAGTTGCATTGTTCTTGCCTGTCTCTTCAAATTAAATACATGTACCTAATCAGTAATTGGAAGAGGCCAGTGCACATGTTAATCCATTTATTATGTCGTGTAGTACAATTTTTCTTCATCGCAAAATCAGTATAAAGTAGATCCAGATTCCAGCATTGTCAATGAAATAAATTGCCACCAGAAAACTGCCTAGTTGTGTAGGTGTGCATTTCGATCGAGTTGTCATAAAGTCAATTTGACAAATCAAAAAGACATTTTCTAGCAAATCTAAAATATCCAATGTACTTTTACTCAGTTTTCTTTCACTATGGACTATTATGTGGGAATGGTAATTATTCTCATGCGAGCACATGGTGACGTGGGTGGTGGGCTTTTACTTTTGTTTTTATTCAAAAAATATATATAGTGCTTTTCATGCATGCTTCGAGAAGTTGAATTGAACCACGAATGTCTGTTTCATCAATTCTTTAAAAGGAAGGAAAAGCAAAGAACTTTTTGGTTTTTTTATCAAAAAATTCAAATGTTGAGATTTGTCTGGATTCTTGATTTCTTGTTCTCCCCCACGAAAAAGGGGTAATAAAAAAAAACACACACACATAATCCACCTTCCTTTGGTGTTTTACTAGACAAGCAATTTGATTCAAATCTCTCTCCCTCTCATTGCTTCTTTCTGGTATACCACATAAAACATCATAATGCCCACCTACCTCCACATGCAGCTAGGAAAAGTAAAATCATCGGGCATCCAATAGTGGCACTGTTTACTTGGATTATTTTAAGAATGGCTCGATTAGACCGATTTTCTCTTTGACCATATCGATAAATTAAATCCTAGACGACGGGATTTGATCGAAAGCCCCTGTAGGAGAGCTGCCTGGCTGCCTAAGCAGTGACCGAGCACGATTCCCATATCATACTGACTATTGGATCATATATGGCGGCAAATTCAACAATGTAAGTAAGGTTTTTTTTTTTTAATTTTTATTTTTATATCGCTTCCTTCCCGTTCCTAGACTTTTCCCGCCTCCAATTGCCAGCTAGTTCGAATCCCAACTTGACATCAAGAAAAACTCTACGAAACATCTCTTGATTATTAGGGTTTGGGTAAAATATAGAAAAGCTTTTATGATTTGGTCAAAGGTTATGAAATTCTCTTATTATTCAAAAACATCCAAATAAATTCATTGTACTTTGGAATGATGTGGGATGCAGACAGAAATCATCCATATTGACGAAAAGATGTAAAATTCTTATATTAACCTTGTTTACAAATTACACCAATAGTTAGTTCAAGGCTCAAATGAAATTTTAAAAACTTTCTTACTTCAATATTGTGCAACAATAAATTGAAGGGCTGAATTGAGATTTTAAAAAAGACGTCACCTCCTTCAATCAAAAGATCTCAGACCTTAGCCCTTTCCATTCTTTCTTGTTTTCTTTTTTTTTTTTGTTCGTCAACCCAAAAGCCCTATTTTTTTTTTCGCATTTGTTTTCCTTCTTGAATGTTGCGCTGTACAACTGTCCAAGATTTTGCACCTTCTTTTAATTGGTCATTGTTCACATACCAAAATAAAATAAAACACAAGACTAACAAGAAAAACAAATCAAAACACAAAAGAAAAATCTGATGGAGAGAGTAACAAAGTGCGAGCTATATCTTATTATGTGGGGTATAGAATTGGTTTATGGCCTTCCCTTTCTATGATTAAAAAAGCTTGTCCATAATTACTTTTGGGGTTATAGTTAAATTATGCTTGATTGCTTCTCTTGGTTACCTTGGGAAAGACAAACCAGTGACCACTTGTTCATCACTGCAAAAGGTGCTTCAACCATTTATTTTAATTTTTAGAGTGATTATCAAGACTCACTAGGATATGTTCTTAAACGGATACTATAGTTTTTTTTTAAAAAAAAAATTCTAAACAATCCAGTATTCAATTCTTTTACTGCTTTGATTGTTGATCCATCACATATATTTTATTTTCTTGTTCCCTGAATTTCCTTGAAAAAATAAAACAAAATATCTGTATATGCCCAACAAATAATTAGTACTTAGTATTTAGCCCAAAAAATTAATCAGTGTTCATTCCTTTATAAATACTGTTTGATCTAGTGATTAAAATAAAGGGCTCAAGTCAAATCTCCCTTTTGCCCCTCCCTACTTCTTAAATTCCACCCATCCCTTATTAGAGGGAAAAAAATATAGTATCTATTATTTGCGATTGACATTGAAATTGAGGAACGGAATGATTGAAAAGTTGTGAAAAGAATATACACAGACATTGAATGTGTTTTAGTTCAATTTAAAATCTTGAAGAAGTTGCACTGTGCTAATTGGTTGCCAGAAAACAAAAAATAAAATAAAATAAAATAAAAAGCGTGTTTGGAATATGCCACGCAAAGCGCTTCGACAGAGTTATTTTGTTAATTATAGTTTAATAACAGTCACATTGTGATTTAAAAGTTAGAAATGGATACAGAAATTCAAATATGTACTCTATTAATCTCGAAGATGGCGGGAGAATTCATACAAAAGGAATTAGATTTACTTAAATTTTAAGGACTAAAGAACAAGAACAACGTCATATTTAAGAGGTTAAGTAGGCATTTTTGTCATATAAAATATAATTAATCACTAAAAATTGTCAACAACTTTCATAATCACAGTGCTTGTAACTAAAATACACTTCCCAATGTATTATTATACTATGTTTAACTAAATTACTTGCTTAATCTAGGCGCAGAAGTTGATTTTCTGAAAATTAATGTGAGAATAGACGTTGAACATTTCCTGTTTATATATGCGAAATAAAAGTCGATGTTTTTTTTTTAAAGTTCTAGATAAAATAAGTTGTTATATTTTTAAGATGTTACGCAGACTGTTGAATCAAATTAAAAGGTAATTATTATTACACAAAATGTAGCAACATCACAGGACAAATTTACATTCACTTTCCAACTCTTTATAATATTTTATCTAATTAAACTACCTGCTTAATCTAATTTTTCCATCTTGACTTATCCCTAAATTGTGAAATGTCATAGGATGAACTACTTTGAAGTTACACAGATGTGTGTGGCTTTCAAATATTACATAGCAATTATGATGCTACTATTAATCTTTTGCTATTCCTTTTATAATTAATGTCACACTAGATACTCTTTCGGATCAATAACCCTTACGATTACCCTTGAACATTTTGAAAGAATTTCCCTTTTCCAGACAAAATATTAACAATTCAGGTAATGGATAAAATGTTTTGAATTAATTTTTTATACATTGACGATGTATATAGTGTCAGGCTTGAATGCTTGACACCTAATCTAAATTTAAATTTAATATCCAAATTATATATATATATATATATCATACATTTAATTACGATGATACATGTACTGTCAGTATATATAATATTTACTCAAAAATTTTAATGTTGTTTTCTACATTCAGGCTTCAACTACATTTGCCTAGTATGATACGTCTCTCATATTCCTAGGATATGGCAAAAAGGTGGATTGTTGCCAATATATCTTGACTAATGATCATTTATTCGACTTGGACTAAACGTGCACGTTTCATTATGTAAAAGCCAATTTATCAATTGCCCTTGAAAAAACTGAAACTAGCTAGAATTCGCCTGACAAGTTTAGTGTTCTAACATTAATATTCTTTAATTTGAAACCGAATGGAACTATTAGCGTTTATATGCAACCATTTGCTGACTCAAATTGGAGATAAAATTCTTTTATGCTTAGAAATTTGAACTCCTTTTTTAAGCAAATTTGAACTCATTTTCACTTCTCTAAAAGGAAGATTTAGGTTTCAAAATGAAGCTGTACTAGTAATTAATTCACAGAATTAGCAATATGAGATATCGAAACAATAAAACGAAAGATCATCTGGAAATTGTTAGAAAAGACAAACTTCTAGAGGGAAAACTGAAAATGACCAGTAATTAGCATTAATCAAACTAATTTCGAGTTTTAACAAATATGTTATTCCACCTATATATTCTTGCATTTCCACTTATTTTATATAGCTTGTACAGTGCTGATATTCTTGAGACCTATTTTACCTATAAAAACATTTAGACTTATTTGTTAAGTGCATAAAACTTTCTTGTCATTTCCTGTAAAGGTCCATGTAAGTCCTTTCGAGTGCCATTTTCATCCCATTAAATGCAACATAGAAGGGTTGTAAGAAAATCGAACAGGTGTGTGCTAAGATAAACTACTAGTCCTATCTTTTAATTAGAGAAAGCAATTGAGATCTCTAGGCATCACTCTAAATTGTATTTTTGTATTTTAATAAACAAATTTTTTAACACATAATTACTGTGCAAAGAGAAATGATTGCACTGAAACTAGAATGAAAGGACTATTCCATCTACATCTGTTGAGTTGGTCACGGATTTACTTCAACAAGAGATTTAGATCATTTACTAAGGTTCCATAGAAAGGTAGAATGAAATTTGGGATTATTTCGGTTCTCTTAGATTTTTCTTGTTTATTCATTGGATGGAAAACTACTTTTAGTTTTATCCTATGACCTTCAATTTCTTAAAACCAAATAAAAGTTAGAAAAAACAACAATTTTATTTCAACAAAACTAGTTTCTCTCATGTCAAGGTAACATAGAAATTGCTTTCAATTAAAAAGATAATTTGTTCTTTGTTAGCAAAGAAAATAAATAAAAGGAATCATTTTGTCGTCATTTTAAAATATTCTTGATTGAATAAATGGCATCTCTACGTTAATATATTGATCCAACGGGCTACATGGTCCCAATGTTTTTTTTTTTTTTCTCTCTTGTTTTTCCCCCTTACCTATAATGTTCGAGTGAATGTAGAACATTGAACATATGCATATTCAAAGTTTTACTTTTCATAAAATCAGGTTCCTATTCAATCCAAGCAAACTATATTTCAAAAATCTAGAATCCATCCATTTATTAATACATCAAAGGATCCAGCTCCAATTCAAATATCAGGGTCCACAAATGAATGAAAAGTGTTGAATTAAGACTGGACAATTATCAAACCTGATATCATCTACTGCTCTTGGTTTGAATTGAAAACTGAAAAATGGTCTCCAATCCTACAACTGCAAGAACTGTCAAAATCGCCAGTTCAAATTAAATGGACACCAATCACATTCTGAATGATATTAAACTACAGAAAAAAAAAAGGAGGCAGCTGGAAGCTTCATCATGGGGTTGGTGGTTCTAGGTGCTTAGTGTTTGCAGCTAAAGATGTTCAAAATTTCCTTTAAGGTTCTTTTTTTTTTTTTTTCAACAGCCAAAAATCAGACTTTTGTTGAATAATAAACCTAATCCCAGAACAGTACTCAAAAACCAGCAACTCTTGAGCATGTCCCAGGGACTTATAACCCAACCCAAACCCAACCCCAACCCCGATGTAGGATAAGCTACCTAAGGGGGGGAACCTAAGCAGACCAACTTAGCTGTTTCTACATGATAAAATATTAGTCAGAAATCCCAAAACAATTACCCTTCATTTTACATTTTTTTGATAGGACATTAAACTTGCATTTTTCTTGTATTATTCATTCAAAAGGTACGGTTTTATGTCCTTCTTCTAATTATATTTTCGTTATTTAATTAACCAGTAAGGGTCTATGTTAACCCCCCCCCCCCAACACTATCAGAAGGTGATTTTCTATTTTCTTTTGTCTTTTCTTTTTCTTTTTTGAAAAATGGTGGGAATTTGTTGTTTTACTTATGTAAGTATTCAGTTTACAAATTTAAAAACTGTTTTATTCAATACCATTAATAAATGTGTTTCTTGTGTAAGTCAAACTAATTTTTTGATCCTGATGATTAAGATTTAAGCACTTTCATCTATTTAATGTTTGCTTTAGCTGTCCATTGAATATTGACCTGTCTTTTTCTTTCTGGTTATTAGTATTTATGAAATCTGGTATGACAAAATTGTCAGCTAAAAACCTAAAACCGTCCTCCTTTTGACTTCCTTGCTAATGGCAGTCTGATGGAAAGGTCTTATTAATGAGGTCACGGGAAGTTAATTTCTTCCACCTAAAACCCACTTTTAATTGGGGAAGCATCCATCTAAGTCGCTTCTGCATTTTGACTTTTAGGTACTCTTGGACAGAAGCAAAAGGAATGAATGAAAGCCAAAAACCCGTAAGATGATTATTTTTGTTGACGCCTAGCAATTATTCTTAACCAAAGTTTAGAAAAATGGAAAGGATATTATCCAACATATGTATAAAGGACACATCCCACAAATCAAACACTTCTGCCCTTTCTTCCAGCAATCATTCTCAGTATGAATGTTTTGATCAATTGATCTCCACAGTTTCTAGACAACTAATGGAAGATTACAATAGCTAACATCATAATCAGGATAGTGTTAGGCAAACATTTTGACTTTACTTTTTTAGTACCTAATATTTAGATTTTCGATCAATATAGTCCCTGAGATTTTAAATAGTTAAAGTTTAGGATTTAAGATGTTATAAAATGTAGGGGAGAAATATAGTTTTGGTCTCCAATACCTGGTTAGTGTGTCAAATTGATCTTTAATATTTTAACTAAAATAGACGCGGTCCCTTAAATTTTCGAATTTGAACAGATTTTGGACAATTGGTGGAAATTCAACTATTCCTAATGGTCAAACCAAATTTCTGTTAGTCAACTATTTTGAGTTTTCATTTTTAGTCCCCAATATTTGGAGTTTGAATTATTGTAGTCCCTTAAGTTTCAAATAGTGATGTTGAGGGTCACATGATGAAATTAAATATGTGTTGAGTGTGCTAGAAAATTTAATATTTAAAAAATGGAAAAGCCAAATACACTTTTCTTCTTCTTTTTTAGTTATTTATGCATTTATTCATACTCCTAATCTCTAATATGTTTCTTCTC
This sequence comes from Coffea arabica, assembly GCF_036785885.1. Lineage (NCBI taxonomy): Eukaryota > Viridiplantae > Streptophyta > Magnoliopsida > Gentianales > Rubiaceae > Coffea > Coffea arabica. The sequence continues at coordinate 45,930,263 of NC_092329.1, forward strand.
TTTTTGCATAGTTGGTCCCACATTTGGCACAATACATCTAATCATATCAATATTGAATAGACAATGGATATTATCATTTTCTAAACTTATATTCGTAATTTTTTTGGCAAACCCTATATACGGGTGAGATGCCAATACTCAAAAAATAAGTAAACAATAGAGGGGGACATGTAACCTTACTCTAGTACATGACGAACAATAAAATAACGAACGAGGAGTACTTACTTCCTTACAAAAAGAAGTACAAATATAAGTAAAGCCTTGCCTATCTAATTGTAAATAGCCCTATATTGACTCGGCAAATATGCAGCATTATTAAAAATGATGCATGAAAATCCTTGCAAAGAGGCCAAAAAATCCGCAGCAGAATTAATTTCTCGATAAATATAGAAAACCTTAGCTCAAAGTCGCACCAAAAGTTGCAAAATCCTCTCAATAATTACACGGAAAGGCCAGCTCACCTTTCTAGAAGTTTGAACGGTACGCAGTAAAACTTGATAATCCATTTCAACAAGCAATGGAAAAATAATGCGCTGTAGACATTCTTACAAACCAAAAACAGAGCCCGAGCTTCAGCAAATAAAACATCTAATTCACCAAACTCCTTATAAAAAGCAGATACAAATTCTCCATTAATTCCACAAATAACACTCGCATCCGTATTCGATTTCCAAAACCCAGACGGAGGAGACCGCCATTGAAGTGAAACACAACGCCTTTTTAGATAAGGCTTAGCACGAAACCATGAAGTCAACGACGTCTACTCATCCCCATCAATTTGACTAGTATCAGTAAATGTATGTAGACGCTCCTAACACAGGAAAGAACCTCTCAATATTAAATACAATCCGCGGGACAGAAAAGGCTAATCCCTCATATCTACATTCATTACGGGCAATCCACAAAATCCGAAGAATGACACTTGGAATCAAACAACATTTATGAGCCGGTTTACCAGCTGTCGATGAAAAACACCAATATATAAGAGTCCATGAAATACAAGTAGCCCCGTAGAACTCTATCCCAACCAACCCTGCATAATGTTGCCATATTTGAAGAAAAAACTCACCATCAAAGAATATTCGCTACAAGATTCGCTACCACCACATTTAGAGACCAAATAAAACCCTCTAAATGCTAACACATCATCCGTGGGCAAAACCTTGTGAAAAACTCTCCGCGAAAAAGGACATCTTCGAAGGTCTTAATGGGCTCCAAATAATTTTGGAAACCATGGATACATTCCCTCTCATCCTTACAGCATCATAAGCTGAGGAAAATGGGAAATTCCCATTAGCTGATAAATTCCAAACATGCTGATCATTCTTAGACAACCTCGGTACAACGTCTTGCACTACAGCAACTGGAGTCAGAGGTAGCCTTTCCCTTGAATGAGTCAAATTCCATGAAGCATCTGGAAGAATAAAATTTGCAATGTCTTAAAGGTTTACAAGATTTGCAACAACCACATTTAGAAACCAAATAAAATCCTCTAGATGCTAACATATTATCCGTGAGCAAAACCTCACTTTAGTTATACATAAAGGTCACCTCACCTTATTAGAAGTTTAAGAATACGTACTAAAACTTGAGAATCCACTTTAACAAGCAATGGAAAAATCCTGCGCTGTAGACATTCTTGCAAACTAAAAAATAGAGCCCGAGTTTCAACAGATAAAACATCTAATTCACCAAACTCCTTATAAAAAGCAAACACAAATTCTCTATTAAATCTTGATTAATTCATGTACAAATTAATTGTTAATTACTCCATTCATTATGTAAATGGAAGGAAAACCCTGATTAATCAAGAGACATAAAAGAAAATTGTTAGTAAAATAAGAATATTAGAATAGCCTTATTTCTTTAGTATAGCGCAGTACAAAAATTAGCAGGCAAAGAAATGCTTCAGAATTTCTTAGCAAAAACACCAATTGTATTCTAGTTCTTATACGTTCAAGAAATCAATGGAGGCTAGGTGTTTTTTTATCCTTTTGTTGTGGGCTCAAATTCCTTATTAATTCAGGTACCACTTAAATGTTAATTCCTCCACTCATCATGTAAATGAAAAGAAAATCCTTGATTAATAAGTGACATAAAAGAAAAATGTTAGTATGATAAGAATGAATTAACTGAAAATGAAAAGATAAAAAAAGATACTTAGCATCCACTGATTTCTTGAACGTATAAGAACTGGAGTACAATCAGTAATTTTTCTAAGAATTCCTAAAGCATTTATTTGCTTGCTAATTTAATAGTGCATCACACCAAAGAAACAAAACTATTCTAATATTCTTTTGTCGTTGGTAGATTTCTTCACAATCGTCCTTTCCTCTAGTCTATTACTTTTTGTAGTCTCTTTTCTTCACTCTTTTCTGTGGCTCTAGTCTTTAGCCTTCTGAACTCTCAACCATAGCTTTAATTTTTTCCTGCAACCATTCATCAATCAAGCTATTTATAGAGAATATATAGAGGAGTAAATTCCCAAAAAGAGGTATTTTTTAATTTAACTTCCCAAAGGGTGGTGATTTTTTAGTTTCTTCCCAAAGGATGAAAAACGTATCCAAGAAATGCGTTTTTTCACATAAAAACGCATTCTTCAAATGCGTTATTTTAACAAAAAAATAAACCAAGTAGTTGAAAAAAAATAACGCATTTGAAGAATGCGTTTTTATGTGAAAAAACGCATTTCTTGGATACGTTTTTCATCCTTTGGGAAGAAGTTAAAAAATCACCACCCTTTGGGAAGTTAAATTAAAAAGTCCCTCTTTTTGGGAATTTACTCATATATAGAGACTTTTCCTTCTAGTAGTTTTGCCTTCAAAATTTGAAGAATCTTTATTTTTATCATGAACTTGGTGATCAAGTTAGATTTAAAAGGGTCATAGTAATCACATTCTTTATCTTTTGTTGAGTGGTTGTAAGATGATACACCCATTTCTTATAGAAAACCACTAAAGTGCAATGTTTAAAATCATGATATATACATTTTAATTTGCCCTTGAATGCACGAATCATTAGACTTTAGCAAGGCTTCAATTTTTTTTTTTTTTTACTTTTTGTATATCTTTTACTAAGTTGGACATGGCTATGTGATTGTTAATCAAGCATTTTTGTGGGTCGCATGTGTATACTAGCAAAGGATGTTTACATACTAGCCAGCGAGACTGAAAAAGAAAAAGTTTCAAGTTACCAAATGCATCTTCGTTTCTTTTTATTCGTTATATCTTTTCATTTACTTATCTTTTTTTTTTCATATTTTGGATCATATTTCTTGAAACAAATGATAGAATTTGTATTTATTTGATATTCTTTGCATAATATTGCTTTGCATCATATAAGAGAGGCCAAATAAAGGTCGATTCGGAAGGCCAAATTTTGCATTGAAACTTGTATAGCTAGTTTATTTATTTAAATATTTCAATTTTATAATAAGAAAGACCAATCAAACTTTTGTTTTATTTGATATTTCCATAAAGAAAGACCAACTTTTTTGCATTTGCTAATTTGGCATTTCTATATTAAGAAAGGCCAAATTACAAAAAGATTTACATTTTCAACTTATAATTTGTTCAGTTGAAGATTCTTTATTAAGTTAGTGTGACTGAACTTGGAAATTACTCCAAGCTGCCTACGTACCTTTATAAAAAAGGATCAGGTTAGACAGTGTTTATTTATTTGCGTATTAGCATTTCCAAGAAAGGCCAAAATTTTGAATGACCAAATATTTTTGTTTATTTGGCATTTATGAATAGCCAAAATTTTTTTTTTGTCCATTTGGCATCTCTAATAAGAAAGACCAAATTTTTTTTTGCATTTGACAAATATGTCTAGTTGTCAAATGACTTCAGTTGTTTTGTACATTGTGATCAAGTTGAGAAAAATGTGACTTTGTTTGATCTGAGCGCTTGGAATGGTTGCTTTGTAGCGTTCGCAAAATTTGGCAAGGTTTAGACGAACGTTTGAAGCCATTTGGAACCTTTGAGGAAGATAAAAGATGTAACAAAATACTCAAAAAGTACCAAAAGGAACGAAATACTTAAACAAAGTAAAGTTATATGAAGAAAGTGAAGCAATGTAGAGCAAATTGGTGCCAGCTATTTAAGAGCATCAATGTTGTTTTACAGGAAGTTGCTGTCTAGTTTGAGGTTTTCAAGCCCTAACCGGTGTCGACCAATTAAGGTGGTACATGTTGGCTACACTAGTTGGAGGCTATCTACGGGTAGTTTCAAAGGCAGCTAGCCTTTTTTTTTTATATACATTCTCCACTACTTTTTGCCTCCTTATGAGTAGAATATTAAGAGGCAAGAAAGGTATCATCCAAGAAGCAAGTAAGAGGTTAGAAACAATATACTTCTCAACCAAATGACTAGTTTTCTTATGTTTAGTGTAGGAATAGCGTAGGATTTATGTAAATTTGTAACTAAACCTTGGAGAAGACTTGAAGATTAAAGAAAGGGAAGCTATTCTTTGCTACTTTTACGTAAGATTTTTTTTTAATTTCTTATAGCTTTAATTCAATGTTTAGTTCAATGCAGGTTTATAGTTTTCTTTCATTTTCATTATGAGTTGCTAAGTTTTATTCCTAGCGTTAGGATAAAATTTATGTTTCATTGTTATATTTTGTGCAAGCTAATTAGTGTTTTTGAGTTCCATAATTGCATTAAGGGGCCATCAATTATAATCATCTAAGGTATTGACTGATATAGTAAAAGTGGAAGTTCAATCCTAGTTTACAAAAGTGCTAAATCTTGATTGTAGGCTCCCAAAAGTAGGGGCACGTCATTGTGATTTAACCAAGTAATTTTAGATTACCTAATGAGTTTATAACAAGTATTAAATCATAAAAGTACTTATAATATTATAATGAATATAGTGGATATACTATTGAAAGTGGATATCACATACGTTACGAATTCACATAATTGCTTAGGCAAAGATAGAAAACTCAATTAATTGGGTCATCCACTATCAAGAATAGGGAAAAAACTGAATTCCAAGGAACTTTATCTTGTTATTTTCATTAGCTTTTGTTACATGTTCTTTAGTGTAGTTCTCCACTAGCAATAATGGATATTCTAAATAATAATGCAGTTCAATAAAACATTGGTAAGTTGACTATTATCCTTGTGAAGTTGACACATGAATACACCTTGTATACGAGTTGTGCACTTGTTAAACAAGAAGTGGAGTAAACAAACTTCATATCAATCTCTAACTCGCTTTATTGTGTGTACATTCTTTTAATGGTCATATATTGCTCAATACTTTTTATTTACTTGTTTAAATCAATATTGTGGGACACAGTAGAATACTTGTTCAATTTATTTTCATTGTTGTGTGTTCATCAAAGAGGTAGATCATTTGATTGATTAAGGCTTGACTTGAGTTGGTTATAAAAAATATAGCCCACCTAATTCATTTGGTACAGTGGATTTTAGAGCCAACAATGTTGTAACCTCGAGGTACAAACTAGGCATAATGCATTTGTTTAACTTCTAAAAATATGTAGACGGTATAGATGTGAGCATTATAGCAGTTATTTGATATGCATATTGAGCATCTATGATAATATTAAGAATTTAGACCTAGCAATTTTTGCCTTTTTTCAATTTTTGTGACATTTTTCTTTTAGGAGGACAAATGCTTCTCACATATCCTCCATTTCCACCTCTAATAAGGCACATCAAAACTTTCTTAGTATATTTTTCTTTTTAGGATAAACCATTCTCTTTTATGAATAAATTCCCTCTAATAGGGCAACTAAGAACTATTTGTTAGCCAAAAAAAAAAGAACCATTTGTTAGATTTTTCAAAGTGGAAGGACAAATAATTCTTTCAAAAGTAGCTACAAGGAAAATGACTAGACTTTTTGTTATTAAATGGTATTAAACATTTCCCTCAATAAAAATCTAAATCTTTATATTGTAGACACCATTAAATATTCATAAAAATATAAAGTCTGAGTATCATTACTTCATTTATTTGTAAACTTATAATTTGACTATATACCTATTGGTATGAAATTTATAGAAATATATTTGTAAATTTGGTTAACCACAATATAGAATGCGTTATATAGGGTATAAAAAAGATTTAAAAAAATGAATATAGAATGAGATAGATTCATCTTCCTAGTTTTCCTCTCCTCATAGGTCAAGATCCTATAATTGACTAACACTAAAGTTTTTTCATAGGTCAAAAAGTCACTTGTATAAGTCCATAATAAAATTTTAAAATCACTAACATAGTTTAAGTATTCTACTTTAGACAACAAGCTAATCCTTACTCAATATAATTTTTATACCATAAAGGCAATTTATCAAACTTCTACTTAGCCGGGTAATTTTTTGGTGCATTTTCGTATAAGTTTTTACTTTAAATGAAAGATGTATAAAAAATATTTAGCATGGTGTTTAGGAGTGCTTTAGGCTCAAGTTTGAATTACCTCAAGTATAAAAATAATCTTTTATCAAATATCTTTTCCCATGGGGTGAGCAAATTACCCTTTAGAACTTTGTGGTAATTCAAACTTTTTAAAACTCTACCTATATTCTGAGTTTTGGGTCATATTTTCTATTGAGAAATCTCTTAAATTACAATATATTCCAAATGAAACAAATCAATACACTCCAAATAGGGATATTAGAATTGTACCTTTATCTACTCAATCAAGAGACTGGATTTTATAATTGAGAGCTGAAATACATGAGAATGGATGAATTCAAATATTAAACTCAGTCGATAATATTTTTGAATTGTTTGGTTGAATTATAAATACTCAAAATGAAACTATTGATCCTTGGAGCATCCTCTTCACAATTTATTTTCAGCTGTTTGGAGGAATTCTAAACGATAAAAAATGAAACTATTGATTTAGGGCATCCTATTTATTTTCTACACTTGTTAACTTGATTTTTGCTTGTGAAATTTTCACCATTTTCAGCATCTTTCCGAACCCAACTCAAGTCTTTTCATTTCTAACATAGAACGAAAGCATATGGTAGAAAAAGTTTATATGAACGCATTTCCAAAAGAAAGAAATCAAGGGCAATACACGATTAGCCCTTAAAAAACATAAAATCTAAACCTTGAGCATACTTAAAAATAAGTGGTAGAATAGATAAAAAATAATGGTGACCTTTACACCAGCATAATAGGTCTTTGTTGGTAAGGAATCCTAAAAAGTTTAAGAAAGTCTGTAGTGACTATGAACAAGTTGCACTCTGAAGATTTGATTTATTGGAATTTGAAAGCATCTAATATGCTATTTGACAAGGAATGGAATCCGCTATTGAAGAACTTCCACACTATTACTAATATTAATAGAAATATTAGAAATGGTACCATTGGAACATGTTGACCCTGTAGCATGGCAAGACAAAACTTCCACTTTCATATGGTACCATTGGAACACGTTGACCCTGTAGCATGGCATGAAAAACTTCCAATTTCACCAATATATATAGTTTTGGGAATTTAATAATTATTTGATGATGAAAACTGAAGATATGATGTCTATAGTGATTGTCCATTCGACACCATTAGAAATATACCTAAGGATCATATTAGTGGATATATTTATAACCTATACAATATAAAGAAGAATGTTATTGATTTTCATTTGACAAGCATCAATTGCATTCTGAATCAAGTTAATTATTATTTTTTTTAGGCTAGCCCCTTATGCAGGGAGAGACGTCACCCCTTTTATTATTAAAGGCCATAAAGCAAAATTACAAAGGCTTTAATTACCTCTAATATAAATAATGGGGGTCTGTGACCTATCTAAACCCAAGGACCCCTCGCCAATCTTGGCAAATCTGACTGTGATGTATACAAGACAATACCCTCAGACCGTGCCCCCACCTTGGCTAAAGCATTCGCCACTTGATTTGCCTCGCGATAACAATGCTCCACTATCCATTCCAAGCCCTGGATTGCCACTAACGCATCTAGCTCTGACCGAATTTACCACGGACACCTCGATTTATTTAGCAGTAAGTTGACTAACACAAGAGAGTCCACCTCCACCCGAATCCACGAGAATCCCCGAAGAAGGCATTGTTGCACCCCAAACAGCAAAGACTTGATCTCCGCTTGGATACATGTCAGCTCTCCAAACGGAGTAGAAAACCCAAACAACAATGCACCAAATGAATCCCTGATCACACCACCCCTACCACTAACGCCCGGGTTGCCTAACGAGCATCCATCCGTATTTAGCTTGAACTCCTCCTGGGCTGGAAACTCCCAATGAACCAGTCTATAGGAGTACTGAGGCCTCCATCTGCCAGGATAGAAATGTTGGAGTAGAATGCCAACCAGGAGCCAAGCCCAATAAACTCCCCTGCATACTTCCCGCAAAATAGTCCCACTACATCTGCCAGGATATGGTCACAAATGGTCTGTCTATGCAGGAACTGCCCTTCAAAAATTGCAAGATTCCGTGCTAATCAAATATACCAGCAGATTATGCTAGGCAACATTGTGTGTATTGACTCCATACGAGAGTGACGTTTTGGTTGGCACCACCAACCAGCTAGTCGTGAACGCACCGCTATCCCTTTGTATATCACACTCGCGCCGTTCCCAAAAAATGTCCACAGGAACTGATCTAATTCTCCTTCAACAAAGATATGCTCCAACGATTCGGATTGCGAGGCCGAGCAACAAAAAGACTTGGATGGGCCATACACATGTAGGGCTGTCAACGGTTCAGGTCTAGACCCAGACCCGAACCGGATCCGTCAAATTTATCCGGGTATGGGTAGGGATTTAATTCCGTTACCAGGACCCGGATCCGGATTCGTTTTGCCAAACAAAAAAAGGGTCGAATACAGAATATAGTATTCCGACCCGTATTGGATCTGGATCCGGATATAAACGGATTAATAATTTAAAATATAGATATTTGTTAATATAATTTGATTAGAATGATGTATTTGAGTAATCAATATAATTGGAGCCAGATCCTAATCAATATAATTTGATTAGGGTGATGTATTTGAGTAAAGTTAATTTGATTTCTTTTCTTATTTGATTTTTTTTGTATTAGCTAGAAATTAGTTTATAAATATATGTTTTTTTCTCATTTTTGTTAAGAATTATAAATTTTGTTAGTTTTTTTTGTGTAGACCCGGATCCGGATCCGGGACCCGTCGGATCCGGATCCGATATAATGTACCGGGTCCGGGTCTGGAATAATGAATTCTGACCCGAACCCGGCCCGTTGACAAGCCTATACACATGCAATCTTCCTAGCGACGATGCTAAAGGCAACCGATCCCGCAACAATCGCACTATGAAAAAAGATATCTTGATTAGTACCAAAAGATGCCAAAACCTATCAAAGATAAATGACGAAGGTGTCTGCCTACTGAGTAGCACGTAAGAGGAAGCAATTGAGAAATCCCCTGACTCCGTCAAAACCCACACATCACAATCGTCTGCCGACCCCACTGGGAATATTTGGTAACGATCTCTGAAACTATGTCATCTGGGACCCAGCCCCGCAACACCTCAACAACTGTTAATTCCGCCATCCATTCAACACAAAATCACCTGCTAAATGATCTGAGACACTTTGTAGGCGCTAACACAGAGAACCGGACCCCAATCAATTATTAAACCATAAGTTACACTGACCAGACTAGCTCGAATGAAAATCGAGTCGAGTTTTGAGTCAAAAATCCTCGGCTCGAGGCTCGTCGAGCTACTCGTCGAGTCGGGGTTATTTAAATAATATATTTATAATTTAAATAATATATATGTATTATAATTATAAAATGACCATTATGGGTATAAGTTATATGGAATTTACAAAATACCCTTCGTTATCGAGCCTTATCGAGTCGAGTTTCGAGCTACTCGCGAGTATATCGAGTCGAGTTTCGAGCTACTCGCGAGTATATCGAGTCGAGTTTCGAGCTACTCGCGAGTATATCGAGTCGAGTTTCGAGTATCAATTTTTTTGACTCGATCGAGCTCGAGCCGAGCTCAAATCTAGGGATATATGAGTCGAGTCGAGCTCGAGTATAGCACTACTCAAGCTCGACTCGGCTCGATTACATCTCTAGACCAGACCGCACCAACCACCAAAGATTTTGCTTCGCCACCTCACGAATTTGAAGCATGCGACGTCACATATATGAGCTGCCCTGCATCGCCCCCACCATGCATGGATGACTCTGCCAACAGTACTTGGCCCGCATAAATATCGATCATAAACAATCACTTGTACGGAACTGCCACCATAATTTGAGCGAGAATGCTGAATGGACATCCAGTAACGAATGAACACCAACCCCCTTGTGACGAGTCGACACACAAATCTTTCCACTTGATCCAATGATGCCGGAGGCCACCCTCCCGCTCCCCGCAAAGAAAATTTGCCATGGGCCATTCAGCCAAGGCAAGGACTCCCTTAGGAGGACATGAAGCCGCCAGCAAGTGAATCGAGACTGTTGAAAGAACATGCTTAATGAGCATGAGACGACCCCCATTGAATAGAAATCTAGATCTCCATGATGAGATTTTATTAATGACTGACTGCACCAATTCCATGGAATACAGGTCCTTCCGACGCCCTGCAAAAAGCAGGCAGCCCAAGTAGCGCACGGAAAATGATTTAAGACCAAATCCAGTTACCCGCCGAACCCTCGCCACACATTGACTAGGCAACTTAGTATGCACCAAGAAAATCACACTTTTGAACATTAATCTCTTGACCCGATATTGCTTCATATCCTCCAATCGTCTACATGACACATCTCAGCGAGGAGGAACAAGCACTAAAAAAAATCAGGACGTCATCTACATAGCTGAGATGAGTGATCTTAGGGCATTCTCGCGGAACTGAAAAGTACTTGAACTCCTAATAATCCAATAAATTATTCAAAGAACGAGACAGCATCTCCGCGCCAATAATAAATAATCCTAGGGATAGCAGGTCCCCTTGACGAATCCCCTGTGTGGATTTAAAGAAACCCACACTCGCCTCCTTAACCAAGACTGAGAACTAGACATTCGACACCAATCTCCAAATTCTGTCAATCCATTGCTCCCCAAATCCAAATCTTCTCAAAACCATAGTCAAAAACACTCAGGAGACACGATCGTAAGCCTTTGACATATCTAACTTTAGAGCAACATCGGCATTTCTGGAAGATCTACCCATATTAGAGAAAAACTCCTGTGCAAGCAAGAAATTATCCGATATGAGCCGCTCCCGAACAAATCTATTCTGCTGTGGGGAGATGATCTTAGGAAGCACTTGAGCCAATCGATCTGCTAAAATTCGCGAAATTAACTTGTTAATGAAGTTGCGCAAGCTAATCAGCCAGAATTGTGAAAAGTCCTAGGGATGCACAAACTTAGGAATGAGCACAATGGAGGTCACTGTAATTGCACATGGCAACTCAGCCCCGCAGAAGAAGCTACACACTGCTCTGACCACATTCTTACCAATAACTGACCATGTGATCGTAAAATATTTACCCGTATATCCATCTGGTCCCGGTACACTCTCCCTATCCATCGCAAACACCGCACTATGAATCTCCTTCTCAGAGGGCACCTACTCCAGCAAACCACTCTCCTCATCGGTCAAAATTTTTGGGATATGCTGAAGCAAATCGAAAGAAGATTTTGGATGCTAAGATGTAAACAACCTCTCGAAGTACAGTACCGCCTCAGCTCCTATCTCCCCCTCTGACTCAACCCACTTCCCTCGGCCATTTCAAATCTTGTGAATGATCGAACGTACTGTTCTGTATTTGACCACAGAGTGAAAGAACTTTATATTACGATCTCCCTCCTGAAGCCACCTAACCCGAGCCTTCTGCTTCCAAAAAAACTCTTCCACTCTCAAGGCAGCATGTAACTGACCTTGAGCAAGATGTAATTGCACCCTAGCGTCTTCTGACTCATCACTTTCCATCCGAACCTTCGCAATCCGCACCTTCTCTTCCCTTTGCCTAACTGCCTGAAAGATATCCCTGAAGACCTCCCTATTCCAAACTTGGATAGCACTCCTAAGTCATTTTAGTTTGCAACATAGAACTTATAGAGGAGGACCAGGACACGGCTGCCCCCAAGAGTCCTGAACTATTGGCAGGAAATTCTCACGCCCCGTCCAAAGATTAAGAAACCTGAATGGTTGTGGCTTATTATCCAATCTAGTTGAGACAGATATAAGGAGCGGAGCATGATCTGATGACTCTCGGGCTAGGTGAGACACCGCTAATGACATCCTTGAGTCAATACATCTCTCATTCACCAAAACCCAATCCAATCTTTTTCAAAATCTTGCCCTGCCGTATCTATTGTTACACCAGGTAAACCGAGCCCCAGAAAAACCTATATCTGTGAGATTCGCCTCATTAATAAATTGGCTGAAATTCGTAGCTTCAACAGGGTTAAAAACCCAACCCCCTTTCTTCTCCTCAACGTCTAGAATTACATTGAAATCACCACCAACAAGCCATGCATCGGAGCCTAGGTTATCTCGCAGAAAACCATCCCAGAGCACACATCTCTCATTAGGAGTACACCTCGCATGCACAAAAGATACAACAAATTGAGAACCCGGTATGTGATCGTGGGATAACTGCACAGACACATGCTGGGGGCTCTCTCCAATAACCAAACCCGAAAAAGGTTCTTGGAAGAAAAATCAGACCGAACCCACCGAATTATGTACCAAACCATGAAAATTTAATTTATATCTATATCGTTTAGCTTTGTCAACATCTAACCAAGGCTCACAAATAGCCAAGAATTGAAGATTGTGCATTTTAATCAACTTTTTAATCCTTCTCAATTTCGGAACTTTAGAGATGTCCCGAACATTCCAAAATAGTCCCTTAATCATTTAATAAAACATGAAAGGAATTCTGCGAATTTATCAATTTAGAATGCAACTGCTTGTCAAATGAAAAATGTGCACGAATAACTTTTTTTTTTTGGGTCTCTACGCTACCACCAAACTGTCAAGAACTCTAGCTGTTGACACGAAATTCTCCTCCTGAACGCGCACCAGATTTCTAGCATATTGTGGAGATAGGTTGCCTACTGCAGTCTGGTCTCCTCGTCACTGCTCAAATCCACCCTCTGATCTCCCGCATGCGCAGTAGCTCGTGCCTCAACAACATTAGGTTCGCTCCTCCCCACACCGCAGGCTTCTCCATGTAACCTGAGCAGGTCGGCATTCCCTCACACAACGTCAGCAGTAGCCTGTGGTAAGACAATCTCCAACCTTCCTTCCAATTCTGCGTCACACCTACGACTCCCCCCCTCACCCTCTCCAGGTAACCCTTTTTCACTTACACCTTGTTGTTCCTTCTGCGACACCATATCTTCTTCTCTCTTGCAGCCTACACCTTGTCCCGACGTCGCCACCCAACTCCCTTGATGAGCACCATCCACATCAACCGCCGTGTAATCTACCTCATGCTCCACCAAAGACCCCTGAGCATCAGGACCCATGCCCTCTTCACTCTCCCCGACAACCCCAACAACCTCCACCGCATCCACCTATGGTATGGTGTTATCGCTATCAACTTTCATGTTCGTCGTCACAACCGGACCTGCATCTTCTCCAGTCATTTCGTTATGCTGAAATCAGCAGCTCTACAATCCTCCTTCGCGTGCCCCATATGCCAGCAACTGGTCTAATAATGTGGAAGGTTTTCAACCACAATATGTTTCCAAAATTTTTCACTCTGCTAGCCATTCTGACTCAAACGCGATGAGGCAAAGGTTGCAGCAGACCAACCTCAACACATACACGAGCTATGCTGGATCGATATAACGAGGAGGTAGCCGTATCCACGTATAACTGCTGCCCGACCACACTAGCAATGGATAACAAGCTGTGTTTGTCAAAAAAATGGATTAGTAAATTTGGCAGCGTAATCCACACCGGGTTAGAGAGGACTCCCGCTGAACATGAAAGTCAGGCGTTCAGTGAAACACTCGCATAGGGAACTTCGCAATCTGCCACAGCCCCCGAGTCCAAATCCGTAGGAAGTCTGATTCTTGGGCAAAGCACAACAACACGTGACGGGCATCCAAGTGCCCAATTGTGACAGAATTCTTCAAATCCAGAGTGGTGAAGAATCTGCAGATCTCCTCCAATCTTGGCCTTCCATGGGAGAACTTCCCAACTACAGCAAATTTGTAAAGCGTAGCAAGCTTTTCAATGTCCTCACATGAGAAGAAAACTGCAGGTTCCCCTTTGTGCGACGCCGGCTTCTGACCTCAATTGGAGACAGTAATTCAGTAGTAATAGAGAGGCAAAGGACTTGGATGAAGGTGAGGTAGGGCGCCCTCCAGCCCCAGGCTGAAGGGCGGCTATGACAGGCTGTTGCCCAAGGCTGCCGAAAAGAAACCCTAAATTTCTAAAAATGGAAACCTAAGAGAGATCTTATGCAAAACAATCACCTATTCTCTAGTCACAAGATACCGTAATTAATAAGGTTCGGATTCCTTTCCTACGAATTTCAAAAGAAATCAGTTGACTCCAAGTTAATTAAATTATGCTATTAGCATGCAAATGGATGTTTAGGTAATTTAACTGTCGTCTAACAATGGGTGAAATGTTAGAAAAGGTAAATGATCTACCTAACATTGAGAATCCTAAACTAGAGTTTAAAATATAGAGAAAGTAGTGGATAAATAATTAAAAATAAAAAAAAAACCAAAAGTCCAGAAAAGTCGAAAGGTGATGACATCTGGTAGAGCTTTTTGCTATTTTTCATCATACATTAAGTAATTCAATAGGCACCACAGTCTATCTAATTACAGAAGAGGAAGATGAAAGTTAAGATAAGGAGAGACGAAATTAAGGTGAAATTAAGATCGGTTCACAGTCGAATAGGTCAAACTGGTCCATCCGGTCCAGGTCTAACAACACTAGGTGTCAAAGGAGAAAACCAATTTGGCATTGGGGAGGATTAACCTCAAACCACATCTCATCATCATACTTAGAAATTGAACTTTATTTTTTGGTGAAACGACTAGTCACAATTTCATGAGACTCACAAATGTCTTTTAAATGTCCAAAATTTCTGTTGGATTCCACAAAAAGTCAATTAAATCTATTTAAAATTAGAATTTGATGTCCTCCAAAATTTTGACATAAGATATGTCACTACATTTCCATCATTGTAACTATTCAACTGATTTCAACTCTTTTACTAGATAATTGCACAAATTAGTCATTACATCTGATGGAGATCTTGATGTGAGCAATCAGACAATTCTTAATTTCTCAATTGTAGGAAGTGTGTAGACCTTCCTATCAATATTTATTTTTTCCCAATAGAGTAGTGGCTTCACATCAACATTCAAGATATCTACAATTTCTGTCAAATTGTTGAAGATGTCCATTCAACACAGATCAAGAAAAAAATTAGTTTTTTCTCAATTTTCAACTATTCATTGACCATATGAATAGACATCCTGAGCATCATTCTAGAGCCAACTAATTAGCCTTTCAATACTTTTCATTTCTTTCTCTAGCTAGGTTTTACTATCTTCAATTCTTTTCTTACAAGGTATTTCAAATATCTTGGTCTTTGACGGATTTTTGTTATAAGTACAAGTTTAAATCCAATTTATAACCGCATTGACTGCAAGTATACAGGTCAACTAGTAGTTTAGGGCTTCTATCGGATCGATCCCACGAGAAAGATTGACAATTACCGGCACTACTAAAACTTCTCTGTTATTTAGACGATCAATGTATTAAAAGAAATAAAACTATGCTAAACTATGTAAGATAATAACAATGAAAGCTCATTAGGTTATGGTATTCCTAACTACTCATGCAAGTGCTACCTTTGGATCATTGAGTACTATTATCTTAGCTAGTTATGGCGTAATTTTCTTATGCATGTGAAACCTACTTTCGTAGTGAATCAACTATACTTATTACTAATCCATACCTACTCTCGTGGTTATAAAATTAGTTACAAGTTCATTCATCTATGAAATTACATGAAATGAATTACTAAATCCACATAAGTGCACCTCTACTCTTGTGAGTGTACTCCCTAGATTTAGCACTTCTTGAACTAGTGTTAAATCTCAATTTTCATTGAAGAAACAACACCTTTAAATAATCACAACTAATGGTACCAAGTTAATCATGATTTAAAGAATTAAAGTGCTAAATAAATTGCTCAAAATAATAGTATCAAATAGTCAAATAATAAACACTAACAATCATAAATAGTTCAACCAAACCCAAGACATAAACTTTAGAAATACATAATAACATATAAATCTATAACTTGTATATTAACTAAATTTGGAATCAAGTACAACAGATAAAGAGTTGGAAAGGAATATAACCCTTGTCACATGAGTTCATCTCTTTGCCTTTTTCATCCTCTAACCTCTTCTTCATCTATCTAATAAACAAGAAGGATAAACTAACTAACTAAACTATTCTATACTATACTAACCTAACACTAAGAACATGTAAGAACTACATTTCTGGTAATTTTGCACTCTCCAAGCTCTTTTTAATCTTAAAAGTCCATGGCTATATATAGAGGCCTCTAGTCAAGAAATGAGACTTCAAACATCCCTTTTTACAGCTGCAAAGGGGTTGTCAACGTCCATCATTAGTTGTAAATTATTGGAGAAGGAAACAAATTGTGCAAATAGGGAGTAGCTTTTTCTGACCGGAATCCGACCTGATTGTCAGCCGGATTGCTCCCCTGCCATTTTTAGCAATTTCGATCCAGTCTTCAATGTTGCTCAAATTCTGCCTCAATTTCAACTGAACTTTTCTTAATGATAGAAGCTGAATTAACTCTTGACCAAAACATGAAACTTATAGCTCTTCGAGTTAGCTTCCCAATGCATCAAGAATCACCTCATTTTAATTTGTGTAAGCTGAGAAATAACTAAAATACCCTTAACTGCTCACTGCCTTGTCTCAGCTTCGACCATAGAAATTTAGCTACTGTAATTCGATTTTCTGACTTAGAAAACCTTCAAATTGGATTTCGATGTTTTCATAAGATTTTTAGATCTATCTCTTATCTTCAAAATGATTCAAGAATCATCTCAATCTGATCATTGTAGCTCAAGTTATAGCCGATATACGAAGATGTGTCAAAACTGTCAACTTCCTCTTCATCCAAACGAAGTATATTTTTAACTGCCATATAAATTATGGACAAAATGCAAGTAAAAAATGATAAAAGCCTCACTTAATCACTTAAGAGTATTTTACACCAATTATAGCCAAAATGATCTATTTTCTCCCTATAATATTGCCAAAGTGAATAAAAATAACATAAAATATCATTCAAATATAGCGTAAATTAGTCACTTATCAATCGTGTACTGAGAGAGTTGTTCCCTATCCTCTCATCTAAAAAGTGCTTCTTCAAGATTTTCAAAATTTCTTCCAATTCAACACTTATTTCTGTCAGGAGTCTTACGTGTTTTTCAAATTAAAGAATGGTTATTTTGATATGATGAAAGAGGATATGAATCATTCTCTTAGCATCTTCATTAGTTATACAGCAAATAGCTAGTATAATAAAATTTTGATGGTATGAAATTGTGATATTATGAGTGTGTTGTATAAATTTACTAGAAATTTCAAACCTACTACAATAATAAGGCATATGTTAAGGTTAATGGACTTGTTTTGGATCGTTATTAAAAGTAACATATTGTGTCATCTTGGCTTATTTAGAAATGGAACAAGAGAAAAAAAATTAAAAATGCCATCCAAAATTTCTACCATTGGAGTGATAGGTTTATAAAAAAATTGTTATTATTTACAATAAGAAAATTGGGCACATGTGGAGGACAAAAGAAAAAAAGAAAATATGCACTATATAGAGCATCCAATCCTAAGTACTAGTATTTGGCAAATAGGATTGTGAGAAATTCTACCACATAAAAAATTAAAATGGCTTCTGATCAACAAACAAGATGGTGAACTTGTTATATCAATGCATTAGAAACTTCAAACCCGTTGCACTAATAGGGACTTCGAGCAAGTTGAAGTGAAAAAATTTATTTTTAATCGACATTATAAACATGCTATCTGTAATAATATATTTTGTCCTCTTCGTGAGCAAGAGTGCTTATCAATGGAGTTTAATCTACTTAAGAATGAAATAAGAGGAAGAGATTAAGAATGTCATATGAAAATTTCCTAACATCGAAGTGGTGAACTTTTATGAAAATATCATTGCTTACAATAAGTAGAATGGTGTGACAGGTTGTCGATTCCAGTGTAATAATAAAAATTAACCTAGTTGTCAATTAAAATAATCAAATCCTAATTCTGAGTACTGGAGCAGGGACTCTGGGTATTCAATAGGTTACTTGATACACCATGTTTCCGAAGAATTTGCTTAACCTGATATACCAGAATGAGATTGCTTATTCACAAGGAATTATTGATTTGTAAACAGGGCAAGTAGGGTCGTATTCTCAAGGATTGGAGAAAATTAGTTTCTTTTCAAATCCACAGTAACAAGGGAGTGTTTTGTATAAATGATGATAATCAAAGGAGTTCAAATAAAAATAAATAGCTAACTAGAAATTAAATGATAATTCACTAAAATTAGAGTAATAATAATTAAAGGTCTAGCCAAGAAATAACTTCAGCAATAGTTCACCTAATTGATCACCGATACACAAGCAATTCCAATTATTTCCTAATAAATAGGTTATAACTGCCAAACAAGCGATAACAGTCAACCCCTTCTTACTGTATCGGTGATTAAGGTACGCCTGTTAATCACAGCTCTAATTGAGAAATAATTCTAGGTACGCCCATAAGATTTAATTTTTCAATTGCCTTACGTATTAGAAGAACCCTATTCTAACCAAATAACGCATTACCAGGGTTATTTTAGATTAGTCTGCGTATTCCTCTGACACAAATCTAATCATATCAGTTGTCATTATTTCGAGACAATTAAACAATTACGGATTTAATACCCCCAATTGATAATAGATTATTAAATCAACTCATTATCCGGATTCAAGACAATCAATTAATTAAATAACCATAAGCACTGCAATCAGGGAATATGCAAATCCCAATAAATAAGAGGAAAAGATAAAATTAAATCGATCTCACAATTTTTAGATGAATCAAAACCTCCATTGTTTCTTGACTAGAAAAGGAAATTTAGTTCATCCCGAATAAGAATGACCCACACAAAGTTGCAGCAACAGTTGCGACCATTGTCTCCAAGAATTGGGAAAATTCAATTTGTTCGAATCAATAAGAAAAGCAAGCTACAGAGAATGATTTAGTCTTCCCATGGCTCCTCACGTACGTGGGAGAAATACTACTAAAAGCCAAGAAAGAAAAGTCAAAAGCCAAAGCTCCAAAGTAGTCAGCTATCTCTAATTTCTATCTAATTTCTGCCTTGTACTTGCGGTGGCTACTTGCGAGAAGAACAAAACTCCAGCATTTTTTTTTGAATGCTGTCTTCAGCCAAATTACCAAGAAGGGTCGCGTCTTGATATTCCAAAAATGTCTCTGGATGCTTGCTACTTGAACTCTTGCTTGATGACTGCCAAATTGGCACTTGTTATGGTATTTTCTTCTACTCCCTGTAATAAGTGCAAAATTTTAAAAATGAATAGAATCTGACAATTAATCTACATTGGATCAGGTAATAAGGGAAATTAATTATAAAATAAATGATAAATTGCAGCCTATCAATTCCCCCCACATCTAAACCATGCTTGCTCTTAAGTATGATAACAGCAAAAAAACACCAATATTTGACAATAGCTATTGCTTCATCTACCACGTTGCCAAGATACCAAGAAAAACATATATCAAGCATTAGTGATCAAGATCTAAGAGCCATCAACATGGTTAGCTTTTAAATAACAAACTTCTCCAATTTCAGGTTAATTAATCTAAGAAAAAGGAATGATCGCTCAACATTATTAGCAAATGGTCCAACGATTAACCAAAATCTCAACATTAAATTCACAAATCGGCAAGTTGACTCTTTCACACACTAACACAATCTTCATCTTTTTTTATCACGTTTTTCTAATTTTCTCTCTTTTGTTCTTTTTTTTTCTTTTTCAATGAGAACAAAAAACTTAGTCTCTAATCATTAGAACCTTTTGACGCGAGCTCCAACATTTGTCAGATGAAAGAACCTGATTATTCAGCTCTTATCGTCACGCGACCACGTACTCATAGCAATTACTACTTTTTGATGCAAGAATCGACACCTTTTGTGAAGATCTCTGGTTACTCAGTAGTAACAACTAGCGGAGTATAGTCAACTCTTATTTACAACCAAATAACACAATAACGCACAATATCACAAAGAAAATAGCAGCAGCTAGCCTTATTTTTTCAAACATGGAGAATTGAAGTTAATCATTGGACTAGTTCACATGAAAATGCCAACAATCATTCCCAATGCCTCGAAAAGTTAACCAAAAATTAGAAGAGCCACACAATCACCAATATTCACCAAAAAGATGTTCCTAGAGTCAACCATATTAATTAGATACACTTTTATTACTAAAACTTAGCAATAGCAGAATTAAGGTTAACAATTCAACATCAAACTTTGGTATTCACATGAGAGCTAATCACTAACAAGAAAGAAAGAGAATAAACGAAAGATAAATAAATAACAAACTAAATATAAAGGAAAAACATATATAAACTAAAAACTAGAAACATTAACACCACAGTTGATTCCCCCTACACCTAAATGACACATTGACCTCAATATAGCAAATAGACAGCAAAAGTGAAAGAAAAGGCAACGGAACTTCCCTAAAGTCGAGTCAAAGTGGTGGATGAAAATCAAATTGATGTGCAAGACCCACATGGTGCATATATACTGCCAAATTTTGCGTCATGCTAGCTACGTTGGTGTCAATGTTGATCACTCGATCCTCCAGATTCTGAACTTGCGTCTGGAGTTGGTGCTAGTCATCAGCCCCTGGGCTGGATGAGGCGGAGCGGAGGTAGACGAGACGAGATCATCGCCAGTAGGGGACGAATGGGCAAACGAGGATCAAGGGGAGATGTGAGGCGGTCCCGGAGGAGTGAACCGGTAGGAACTATCGACGTACTCAAGAACTTAGATTCTCTCCAAGCACTCCGCATTCAGAAATTTCATTTCAAACGCCAAATGAAGGTTCTGATTCTGTAGATTAAGAACCCCCAACTGTACTGTCAAGTGTGTGATGTAGGACCCGAGAATCACGGGTTAGTTATTTTTTGATAAAACGGTCTTGAACTGTGCTGCAAATCAACACCCCAGGTTGACCTTGATATTATTTTTTATACCCCAGATAAAGAAGAACTCGGGTCGAGAGAGTATAAAGGAGCTGTCTTTGTGACCCGAGTAGCTGTAGGTTAAGAGGCGTTGAACATATCGAGTACTAGGGTCCTTAAGAAAGGATCTCCTAGATCTAGAAGGGTCATAGCGGTGCTTATCGACAGACATGTCCCTTCATACATTGTGGTAGGACAAGAGAAATGGCTCTACGTAATCACAGGCACTCTCAGCATATTCTCTAGTCTTAGCATACTCCCGAGTAATGAATCCAAATGCCAGATTAAACTGGATAATGAAGAAATTGAACTCCTGACCTATTAGACGGAAATGAATGATATTTGGGGTATCAAGAGTATACCTCGTAGGCAACTCAAACTCAAAACTGAACTAAAACTCCCTAATCAACTCGACAAAAGCGAGACGGAAGATAACGAGATAAGGGCACCATCCAATGGCAGTAAACATACGCTCAACCTCATCCTGGATTCCCAGAACACTCATAGTCAGCTCATTAGAGCATTTACATAGGATGATACGCCGCTCACAAATCTTAGCATATCTTTATTGATCGGTGGGTCTAGTGAAATTTAAATGTCCTCAAAGTGAGCGGGAGCATTCACATGAGCACCCCTACTCCTATCTAAGTGGGTTCGGACACTGGAAGAGGAGGGTTGGTTGATAGGTGCATTCACCGGAATGGGGGGCGCCTGAGATTGAGAGGCTCTAGACCTGGAAGATGATTTGGGTCTCATCATAGTTGCGAGCAGTCAACTTGATCAACAAAGAGCAAAAGCTCCAACAAATACAACAACTTGCAAATGCAAATTAGCAGCAACGCAAAAGCCATGGGTGGTCCTGTTTTTAACCCAAATAACAAAATATAGAGATGCCAACAATTATAGAACCCAGCAAATGCAATCCAGTAGTCAACAGTGCCCTCCAATTTAACATTCCAAAGCAAACATGGTCCACCCATAATTTCAACAAATGTCCCTATCAGTCAAACCGTAACAAATGCCCCAATAATATGCTAAATCCAACAATAGCAGTTGAAAAATTTAGCAAGAGCAACGCAGTCACAAGCCCTTGGTAGTCAATCAGATATCCAACCAAATAGAGTTAACAAATTCAAGGAAAAATACTCCAACCAGTACCACTGTCACAAATCGCAGTAAATAAAAAAATCTTAATTGGCCAACTCAAACCAGTGATAACCCAAATACTGCAATAGTTCAACTAAATAGGTAAATGACGTCCAACACTGTGCTAGAGCATGACTAATTTCAACGAATACGCTAATCAAACAAACTAAGAGCATGAAAAATTGTCTAAACACCCACCCAATTCCAAACAAATGAATTCAAATCCACCCAAGGGTACGGCAACAAATATTCCTAAGAGTACAGCAAACAAGTAATAGCAGGTCAGAATATAGACAATAACAGCACAGTTACAGTCCCTGCGCATTCAATCAGGCAGCGAACCACAGATAATGAACAAATCCTGAGTAAAATATCACAACCAGTACCACTGATTCACCGCACAATTACTAAAGAATACCAAATGGCCATCCCAGACTACTAACAAACCCCAAACAACGCCAAACAATACCAAAAATTTGGAAAGAAATTTCAAATACCTCCACCATAAAAAGTGGCCAAATGATTACGCTGGTAGAGAATGACGGCGGCGCTGGCGGGCAAGGTTGGAGATCATTGATTGAGGGTCGCGGCGTGTGAAGAACGGCAGCTGTCGCGATAGCGGGCAGCCGTGGCAGCGAGGTTGGCTTCCGCGATGGTGCAGGTTCGAAGGGGGTGGCGCTGCGCGACTAGCAATGGCGGATCCAGCGGCTGCGGAGTGGTGCTATTACTACGGCAAGGGAAGAGGGAGACGGGACAATAAGCGGCGAACGCGGTTGGTGAACGCGGCAGAGAACGTTGGCGACCGCGATGGAGAGAGAGAGAGTGAGAGGGAGAGGCACGTGAGGGCGATTGCGTGTGAGTGGAGAGGACCGTGACGACTAATGGCTTGGGGTTGGGTGGCAGCCGACAAAGGGCTTCGGTTTACAGAGAGAAGAAACAGGGAAAAAGAAAGAAAGAAATAAAGAAAGAAAGAAAGAAAAAGAAAAAGAAATAGTTTTTTTTTTCAATCATGTGATTTAAAAATCAAAATCTACGATTAAACGGAAAGACTCTATTTTTCGAATTAATTAATTAATTTTTTTTAAATTTTTTTAAATTATATTATTATTAACAAATTTTATTTTCGAAATTCAAAATTAGAAATTAATAAGAAATCAAAAATTTTTTCTCGAGATTTGAATACTTATCTTTCCCGTGAACGTGGCGCAGGCAAGTGAAGAAGGCAAGAACCCTTCTGACGAAGAGCTCTTCATGTGACTCGACATGGGTACGTTATAAGGATGGAAACCCTTTTGACCAAGCACCAGGAAGTCGCATTGTGCCACGTGCCCAGTTGACGTAGGCGCGTCAAGTCAGAGAGATACCTATGAATCATCAAAAATGAAAATTGAATCCAAAAATCAGTCAAATTCAAAGAAAACATATTTAAACTATCAAACCAAACTGAACAAATAACTAAAAGAAATTGGGTTGCCTCCCAATGAGTTCCTTTCTTTAATGTCTTTAGCTAGACATGGCAAGGTGTCATTAATTGGGACACGACAGTGCATTTAGACTTATCATCTCCACTTTTCCACTTGAAAAGCTTCAGTAATAATGTTTGAAACAGTGTCCATTCACCACAAACTTATTATCTATCTTAACGCTCTGCAGTTCTACTGCACCATAGGGAAAGACGTGAGTAACAATAAAAGGTCCAATCCAACGGAAACATAGCTTACTTGGGAAGAGGTTAAACTTGGATTGGTATAGGAGAACCTTCTGACCAACTACAAAGATTCTCTTAGAGATTTGTTGGTTATGAAATGCCCCATTCCTCTCCTTGTAAATTAGTGTATTCTTATACGTTTCGTTCCGGATCTCCTCCAATTCTTGCAAATCCAACTTCCGATAGGCACCGGTCTCTTCTAGATTCATGTTACACTGCATTATCACCCAAAAAGTCTTGTGATCGAATTTCACTGGAAGGTGACATGGCTTCCCGAATACCAATTTATAGGGTGACATCCCTATAGGGGTCTTATATGCAGTCCTATAGGCCCAAGTGCATCTTTTAACCTTTGACTCTAGTCCTTTCTATCGGGTTGCACCATTTTCTTCAAGATGGATTTAATTCCTCGATTCAATACCTCTGCTTGACCATTAGTCTGAAGGTGGTACGATGTAGAGATCTTGTGGAGTACACCGTATCTTCGAAACAATGCAGCTATAGTCTTATTGCAGAAATGCGTCCCCCTATCACTAACAATGGCTCTTAGCATTTCAAAAAGCACAAAAATATTAGACCTGATAAAATCTGCAACCACTTTCAAATCATTAGTCCGGGTGGCCTTAGTCCCCACCCATTTAAACACATAATCGACTGCCAACAAAATATATACAAAACCAAACGATGTAGAAAAAGGACCCATAAAATTTATACCCCAAACATAAAAAATTTCTACAAAAATCAATGGAACTTGGGGCATATAATCTCTACGGGCTATATTACCTACCCATTGACATCGATTACAAGACTTACAAAACACATACGCATCTTTAAACAAAGAAGACCAGTAAACCCACTCTCCAATACCTTATGTGCAGTTCATTTTGGTCCAAAATGATCTCCACAGGCTAAAGTATGACAGAAAGTTAAAATTGACTGAAATTCAGCTTCACTTACGCATCGTCTCATTACTTAGTCAGCACATCTCTTCCACAAGTACAGATCATTCCAAATGAAGTACTTGGCATCGCTCTTCAACTTGTCTCGTCTTGTTTTTGGCCAACCTGTAGGGAAATTGCCCGTTACTAGATAATTTATTAAATCTGTATACGAAGACAATTGAGAATTTAGAGAAAATAAGTGTTCTTCAGGAAATGCACCCCTCAATAGTTTATTCTCCTCCCCCACTGGTATGTGGCTCAAGTGGTCGGCTACCAGATTCTCTGAACCTCTCTTATGCCTTATCTCTAGGTCGAATTCTTGCATGAGCAATATCCACCTTATGAGTCTTGATTTTGCATCTTTCTTGGTCATTAGGTACCTTAACACTGCATGATCAGAAAATACAATGACTTTAGCACCTAACAAATATAACATAAACTTGTCTAAAGCAAAAATAACTGCAAGAAGCTCATTCTCAGCGGTGAATTAATTCAGTTGAGTCCAATTCAAAGCTCGAGATGCATAGTAGATGATGTGAGTTGCCTTTCCTACTCGTTGCCCCAACACAGCCCCCACTACATGATCACTGGCGTTACACATGATCTCAAAGGGTAAACTTCAGTCAAGGGGTTGGATGATCCATGGCGAGGTCAATAATTCTTTCAATTTGTCGAAGGCTCTCTCATACTTGTCATCAAACTCAAAGGCCACTTCTTTTTGTAAAAGTTGGAACAAAAGGGCTCCAATTTTTGAGAAGTCCTTGATGAACCTGTTATAAAATCCTGCATATCCAAGAAAAGAGCACACTTCCCTCACACTCGTGGGATAAGGTAAAGCAGATATAATGTCGATTTTAGTCCTGTCAACCTCAATACCCTTAAAAGACACAACATGACCAAGAACTATTTCATGTTCAATCATAAAGTGACATTTTTTCTAGTTAACCATGAGGTTAGTCTCTATACATCTCAACAAGATCAATATCAGGTTATCTAGATAAGTATCGAAAGTGTCACTGTATACACTAAAATCGTCCATGAAAATCTCAATAATTTTCTCTACATATTCTCAAAAAATACTTACCATACATCTCTGGAATGTTGCAGGTGCACTGCATAACCCGAATAGCATGCATTTGTATGCAAAGGTTCCGAACAGGCACGTGAAGGTCGTCTTCTCTCGATCCTTCGGTACAATTGCAATCTGAAAATATTCTGAAAATTCATCCAAAAAATAGTAATAAGCCCGACAAGCTAAACGCTCGATCATTTGGTCAATGAAAGAAAGAGGAAAATGATCATTTTCTATGACGGTGTTCAGTCGACGATAGTCGATGCACTGCCTCCATCCAATAGGTTTGCGCACTGACACGATTTCACCCGTTTGGTTGGTTTCCGCTATCACTCCTATCTTCTTTGAAAC
The DNA here is from genome assembly GCF_036785885.1 of Coffea arabica. Lineage (NCBI taxonomy): Eukaryota > Viridiplantae > Streptophyta > Magnoliopsida > Gentianales > Rubiaceae > Coffea > Coffea arabica. The sequence continues at coordinate 45,956,797 of NC_092329.1, forward strand.
TACCTGAATTGGACTCACCCATGGGCTATCTAATATCGCGAATATGATCCCCACATCCAACAATTTCAATATCTCCTTCTTCACCACTTTCATCATAAGGGGATTGAGCCTCCTTTGAGCTTACTATACAGGTTTGGCATTCTCTTCCAGCCTTATTCGATAAATACAGATGGAAGGGTTGATCCTCTTAATGTCGGCGATGGTTCATTCTATTGCCTCCTTTTATTCTCTAAGAACTCGGATTAGTTTATCTTCCTAGGTCTCTGAGAGTGCAGCTGTGATAATCACCGGGAGTGTTCCGTTGTTGTTCAGATACGCATATTTTAAGTGCTTTGGTAAAGATTTCAATTCCAACACAGGTGCCTGCACCACATATGATAGTACCCTCTGGTGAGATTCGGGAATAAAAATAGGTGAGACTTCATACCTTTTTATTGTGGTTGGCAACGAGTGTAACGCCCTTATTATGCATTTCAAATCATCACTCCACTCCACCTCAGGAGTTGTCTCCAACTCTAGGTGCTTGGTTAGAGTAACCTCCAACTCATCCCTGTCAACAGTTTCAAACACTTCCTGCACCGCATGGTCAATAACACTCATAGAAAAAAATAGAACTAAAATTAGAGTTTGAGAGATATTTCATAGTATAAAAAATATTAAAATGAATAATTTTTTCATCAAATTTCATGGATATGGTACTCTTATTAACATCAATTTTAGTCTATATTGTGCTCAAAAAGGGTCTACCTAATAGTAAAGGTGAAGGGTTTGGGGAATGATTATCATCTATGTCGAGTACATAAAAGTCAATTGGAAATACCAAGTTATTAATTTTGACCAACACATCCTCAACCAACTCATCAGGGTGTGCATTAGTTCGATCAGTTAATTGAATTATTATCCCAATTTCTTTTAATGGACTTAAGTTCGGAGAAGTATAAATAGATTTTAGCATCACATTGATCGATTCTCCTAAGTCTAACATGGCATTTCCAATCAGGGTGTTACCTATCCTACAGGGAATAGTGAATATACCTAGGTCCCCATATTTCGATGGGAGTTTCCTTTATAGAACCACTGACATATTCTTCCCCACGATGACTCTTTCATCTCCCCTTAACCTCCTTCGATTGATGCACAGGTCCCTCAAAAACTTTGCGTACTTCGGCACTTGTTTGATTGCGTTTAACAGAGGAATATTGATCTCTATCTTGTGAAACACCTCTAGAATCTTCTTTTCCTTATTCTACTTTTTTGGTTTCTCCAACCTACTAGGGAAAGGAGGCAGATGAGTTTTGACCTCAACGATCGGGTCAGGGAGTACCACTGGATCTCTTCCATTACCTCCTCCTTCTCAAGCTCGTTCTTGATATTTTTCTCATCCTTGTTTTTTAGAATCGTGAGTTCAAGCCCCTGAATTTCATTCCCGCTCCTTAGGGTTATCACACTTACGTTCTTCGGATTTAATTCAGGTTGAGACGGTAATTTATCTTAGACTTAGGATTCTAGGCGGTTAATTGCTATCGCCATCTGACTCTGCATTACTTGCATCTATCATAGTTGATTCCTCATACTTTGTAAGTCAGAATCCGTCTTTTGTTGATTAGCAATTAATTGCTTCATTATCTCCTCCATGGACGGACTTGAGTTTGAAGGGAGTGATGGCGGGCGAAACTGATGTTGCTGTTGATGCCCTTGCTGTCTATTTGGTGCAAAATTTGGTTGTCTATTTTCTCCAACACTGAAATCAGGATGATCTCTCCAACCCGAATTATATGTATTCGAGTACGGATCATAGGGTTTTCTTGACGCGGGCGCGTGACCAGTTATGTTCACTTGTTCCGCACTTTCTTCTTGAATCATTGGACACATCTCTGTAGAATGACCCATAGTAGTGCAAATCCCACACATCTTGGCCTGTGATGCATTTTCTATAGTCAGTTGTCTAACAAAAGATGTTAACTCAGTCAACTGCTGATGGATAGAGAATGTCTCTATTTCATTCACATTGTATGTCAGGACATTCTCCCTCGTACCAAACTGTTGCGAATTCTCAGCCATTCCTTCAATTAGCTCCCACGCTTCTCGAGAAGTTTTGTTCACCAATACCCTTCCACTTGCAGCATCAATTATATTCCTGTCTCTGAAGAGTAACCTCTCGTAAAAATATTGGATGAGCAGTTGCTCACTTATTTGGTGCTGAGGGCACTTGATGCACAACTTCTTGAATCGTTTCCAATAATCATAGAGCGACTCCCTTGGATACTGTTTGATACCGCATATTTCCTTCCTTAGACTTGCAGCTCGAGACGCAGGAAAATATTTGTCTAAGAATTTTTTCTTCAGTTGGTCCCACGTGGTGATGCTACCTAGTGGTAGGTAGTACAGCCAGTCATTTGTAGAGTCCTTCAAGGAGAAGGGGAATGCCCTCATTTTCATCTGTTCCTCTGTAATTCTGGGAGTTTCATGCTGTTGCAGACGACATCAAACTCCTGCAAGTGCTTGTAGGGTTCTTCACCTGGCGAACCATGAAAAAATGGCAACAGGTGAATTAGACTAGGTTTTAATTCAAATGGAGTGTTATCATTCAAACTTGAGAAAATAATACATAAAGGCTGCTGATTTAAGTCAGGAGTAGCCAACTCCCTTAGTGTTCATGCATTAACCATGGTGACTTCTTCTCGATCTAAGCCACTCGAAGTATTACTAAGTGAATTTGTTCATTAAACTTCTAGCTTAGGTCTCTGAGATACAGCACTAAAGTGCTCTTCTCTGAGTTATCTAGTTTCTTTCCTTGTTTTATGTGCTATCTTTTCTACCACGAGATTGAAAATTAATTCACTTGTATGAGAAGAACGAGACATACACTCGAAAAACACTAGAAAATTAGAACAAAAATGAGTTTAAAAAGAAACAAATAACTAACGTCAGTTCCTAGCAACGGCGCAAAAAATTGACAGGTTGTCGATTCCTGTACAATAATAAAAATAAATTTAGTTGCCAATTAAAATAATCAAAACCCAATTCTGAGTACTGGAGCAGGGACTTTAAATGTGCAATGGATTATTTGATTCACTCTATTCTTGAAGAGTTTGCTTAACCCAATATACAAGAATGGGATTGCTTATTCACAAAGAATTATTGATTTGTAAACGGGCAAGTAGGGTCGTATCCTCAGGGATTGGAGAAAATTCATTTCTTTTCAAATCCACAGTAACAAGGGGGTGTTTTTGTATAAACGATGACAATCAAAGGAGTTCAAATAAAAATAAATAGATAACTAGAAATTAAATGACAATTTACTAAAATTAGAGTAATAATAACTAAAGGTCTAGCCAAGCAGTAACAATTCACCTAATTGATCATCGGTGCACAAGCAATTCTAATTATTTATTAATAAATAGATTATAATTGCCAAACAAGCGATGATAGTCAACCCCTCCTTACTGTGTCGATGATTAAAGTACGCCCGTTAATCACTGCTCTGATTAAGAAATAATTCTAGGTACGTCCATAAGATTTAATTCCCCAATTATTTTACATATTAAAAGAGTCCTATTTTAACCAAATAATGCATTACCAGGATTATTTTAGATTAGCCTGCGTATTTCCCTGATACAAATCTAATCATACCAGTTGTCATTATTTCGAGACAATTAAACAATTACGGATTTAATACTTTCAATTGACAATAGATTATTAAATCAACTCATTATCCGGATTCAAGACAATCAATTAATTAAATAATCATAAGCACTACAATCGGGGAATATGCAAATACTAATAAAAAAGAGGAAAAGATAAAATTAAATCGATCTCACAATTTTTTTATGAACCAAAGCCTCCGTTGTTTCTTGACTAGAAAAGGGAATTTAGTTCATCCCGAATAAGAAAGACCCACGCAAAGTTGCAGCAACAGTTGCGGCCATTGTCTCCAAGAATTGGGAAAATTCAATTTGTTCGAATCAATAAGAAAAGCAAGCTACAGAGAATGATTTAGTCTTCCCATGGCTCCTCACGTACATGGGAGAAATACTACTAAAAGCCAAGAAAGAAAAGTCAAAAGCCAAAACTCCAAAGTAGTTAGCTATCTCTAATTCCTATCTAATTTCTGCCTTGTACTTTGCGGCTGCTACTCGCAAGAAGAAGAAGACTCCAGCCTTTTTTTTTTGAATGCTGTCTTCGGCCAAATTACTAAGAAGGGTAACGTTTTGATATTTCAAAAATGTCCCTAGATGTCTACTACTTGAACTCTTGCCTGATGACTGCCAAATTGGCACTTCTTATGGTATTTTTGTTCTACTCCTTGTAATAAGTGCAAATTTTCAAAAGTGAGTAGAATCTGATAATTAATCCACATTGGGTCAAGTAATAAGGGAAATTAATTATAAAATAAACGATAAATTGCAGCCTATCATGGTGCATATATAGGACTAGAAAAAAGAAGGGATGTCTTTATATGAAACATGCAATCCTAATTTTTGGTTTTACAAATAGAATGGTAGAGCTGTTAAGCGAATCAGATAACTCGCAAGCTCAACCTAACTCGCAAGCTCAACCTAGCTTAACTCATTAAGGCTCAAACTTGGCTTGTTTATTTAAGAAAACAAGTCGAGTTCAAACTTTACATAAGGCCCGAATATTAAATGAGCCGAGCTAGACTCAGTTTGATATACTCGAAATTGGGCTCATAAGTGAAGGCTCAATTGTTATTCCACCCCCTTAAATGCCTCTAATCGTCTATCAATTTTCAGCTCTCTATTTCACATTTTGTCCTAAATGAGCACAATTTTGCCGCTACTCCTTCCATCCCTCTCATCTTCTTCTTCGACTGTCACAAACCACCAAGCAGTCAGGCTGCCACCAGCCCACCACCACTCAACCAATATCATAACCTCTCTACCTCCAAAGCACTGCCATCACATTTTCCTAAATTTTGTAGCCTTCATTCTTCTAGCTACCCTAATAGCTACCAGTTACCACCACTACTGACGAGCCACCAAGCCACCACCACTTCACCATTCTTATTTTCATGGCTACGATTTTGTCACCCTCATTACCCTCCAGGGAGTAGCCAGTGACTGGTATCACCATCTGCTATACCTAATTTGATGAGTGGTTAATCCTTTTTAAGTTACTTTGGTTCCTATCAAAATTCCTAAGACTAGGTGTAAGAATATCTTATAATAAGTAAGTTTCTTAAGCTTTTGTTTTCCTTTTTTTTTTTTTGTTTTGTTGGGTGACCATTTTTTATTTCTTTCCTTTAAATATTTGATTATGAAACTGAAATGATCATCGATTTATTTTTATAGTAAGAAAATGATGGCATCTAGATTAGTATTTTTTTTATAGGTTTTTGAATACATCTTCTTAATGACTACATCTAGATTAATGACTATTGAGTGTATGTCTATATATGATTAGTAATTTCATTCTTATTTCATGACCATACACCATCACATTTCGAAATGTACTAGCTAGTGTACTTAGAAAGTGGGAACCAGAAGGAAACAAATATACAATTTTTCTTTTGAGATAGATGTAGTAGTATATATAACCTATATAAAATAGATAATTTACTATGATTGTCTTGATGAAAATGTAGATTATTTGATAGTTGTTATACTAGCTTATTGAATTTTTGATATGACACCAAACTAATATAGGAAATTAGCATTTTTGGGCTCAAATAGTTGACACGAAACCTATTAATATTGAACTTATGACACATATATTTACATTTTGGGAAAAAAAAGTCTCTAGACTCTAGAGTTTTGTATGTTTGGTAGGTCAACAAGTCGGGTCCATTTGAACTTTTTGCCATGTGTTTAAATCTATGTGATGCATTTCTATTCTTATTTGGTCTTTGATGCTTTTTCGTTCGTATTTCAAATATGTATTTGACATCTGTATTTCAAATATGCATTTGACATTGTTTGGCAAAAATCTCTCTCTGCCATTATTGGATCTTGGACCAACCTACAAGAAATATGATATTATTTCCATATCATTTACTATTAAATTAAATTTCTAGTCGAGATAGCATAATAATTCAATTGTCATGTGATTTTTATTAAATTTTCAGTCTATATTCCCTATGATTTTGGACTATGTTGATTAGTCCCTAAATACATTTACCATTGCACTCTGTCCACATCATATGAGCTGTGACTAATAACATGAAATCTTCACTTCCTTAATCATATTATATTCAACTTAATCATTTTGTTGTACTAGTTATTTGATAGCTTCATTATGTTAGGATTTTTTCTTTCTTGTTAACCATATTTCGTTGTATGCTTTATTTATCAACCCTTTTCTCTTTTCTTGGAAAACAACTATGTAAAGCCCTTCTTTCAATTCACATCAAGGTGTCCTACTATGGAGACAATTAATGAAATAGTAGATCAAGAAATTGACATTGAAGAAAATGTAGATGAGATGAATGAAGAGGAGCTGGAAATAATACAAAAATAGGCCAATCAAGACGGAGGAGGAGAGCAGCAAGGTGATGGTGAAGAACTAGCAAACCCTTTTAAGAAAAAGTCAAGGAAAAAGAAATCAATAATATAAGATAATATGAAAATTGTGAAGTTAGAGAACGGAACAGAAAAAGCACAATGCAATCACTGCAAGAAGTTGACAAAGCATGAGTGGAGCCACATCTCAACACAAGCACCATTTAAATTCATGTCTATAAAGGAAGTTGGTAATTGAGGAGCAAAACAAAATGAATCAACAAGTCTTGTCCTTTATTGAAGGACCATCTGATGGTATTACTTCCATTACTAACTTTTTATATGACCATGCCAAGGTACGAAAGCTTGCTTCTTATATGGCTTTTGTATATGAGTATCCATTTTCTATGATGGACCATGTTGTTTTCAACAAATTCATGAAACTATATCCCAATTATATAAAAAGATCATCTAGTAAACTATCAAGGAAGATTATGTCACTACTTATCAATTTGAAGAAAGAAAATTGAGATCTGTATTAAAGGGTGCTAGCAGGGTCAGTATAACTACAGATTCGTGAAAATCTGATAAAAATTCAGTATATCATTGAGATAGGATATTTCGTTGATTATGATTGGGTGTTATAAAAATCTGTGATGAATTATTGTAATATTTCACCTTTACATACGAGGGGTAATTATTACCGATGCTTTAAGTAAATGTTTTATTGATTGGTAGATTGAGAACAAAATTTCTAATATAATTGTAAACAATGCTTCTTATAATGATGCTTGTATTAGGAGCCTCAAAGTGGATTTTTCTCTAAGAAAGTGATTAAGTATTGGTGGAAAAAATTTTCATATAAGGTGTTGTGCACATATACTTAATCTTTTAGTACAAAATGGTCTTAGTCAACTTGGTAACGTGATTGACATTGTTAGAGAAGGGATCAAATACTTGAACAATTCAGAGGCTTGTCTAATTTAATTTGCCAAAATTGCAAAGCAACTGTAGTTACCCTCTAGAAAATTGATTCTAGACTATCTAACTAGGTGGAATACCACATATCTTATGTTGGATTTGGCATTAGAGTTTGGAGATATTTTTTTCAAAATACGAGGACATTGACCCTAGGTATCACTATGTTCCAAGTGAATATGAGTGGATGAAAGCAAAAAAGTGTACAAATCTTTCATGAAATGACTAACATGATTTTTGGATCCGACTATCCAACTTCTAACATTTTCCTTGTGGAGATTTATAGGATTAAAGAGTTTTAAAATGAAAATGTTCTTGATGTTTCTAATCATATCAGGGCTATGGTTTCGAACATGCTAGCAAAATTTGACAAATATTGGGGAGAAAGTAATGAGCTGCTATCATTAGGTGTTATTCTTGATCCAATTATAAAATGATACTTATTCATCATTCTTTTTTAGTTATTTATGGTAAGAAAGAAGTTTCTAAGAAAATTACTGAGATTAAAGTGCCTTTTTATGAACTTTTTCATGAATATGTTGATGCTCTCATCTCATCTCATGCTAAAGAACCAACTAGGCAGCTGGTCAAATGAAAATATGAGGAAGTTTCTAGTTTTCTACTTAAGGAAATGTTAAGAAACTTGGAGTCCTATTCTAACTAGTAAGGAAAAATTTTATATACATGTGAGTGAAATTGACAAGACTCCACCCAAAAAATCAAATTTAGATGTTTATTTAGAAAAAGATAGGTATGCTTGTGATGTATCTACCAATCTTGATATCTTGGGGTGGTGGAAAGGGAAAAGATAGAGTTTTCCCATATAGTCAAGAATGGCAAGTGATATACTTTTTGTTTTAGTTTCAACTGTAGCCTTTGAATCTACATTCAGTGTTGGTGGTAGAGTAATCAATGATCAACAACCTTTTGAGATAATTGAGACAGTGTAAATGCTATTTTGTGGTAATGATTGGATTTGCAATCTTCATGGTTTAAAAACCAAGCCTCGTGCAAGTGTAATACACCTTCTACTACTTGTTTATTTGGTTAGATATTTTACTTCATTTGTAAGTTGTATAGGTCTTATTTTTTTCTAAGTGTAGTGAGTTTCATCACATTTTTTTATAGGAATCATTAGATGATACTGAATCATCTATATATCATGAAGTTGAACTTTTTGAAGATTGAATGAAGGTTGAAATTTGGTGGATGGTGCTATTGTCATTTGGTGATTTGGAGGCTCAAATTTGTCATCATGCATTGGTCTCGTGAACGAACAATAATCTGGCTATTTTGTTGCGAATGAAGACTAATCTGCTACCATTTGAATGAAGACTAATTTACCTAGTTTGCTATGAATGAAGGCTAATTTGTTGTTATTTGAATGAATATTGATTTGCCTAATTTGCCATGAATTGTGATGCTCTTGTTGGCTGTAATTTAGAGTTGACTGTTTCTTTCAAACTTGGATGTTTGTTTTCTTTCAAACTTGAATTGTGTTGTTCTTATTTGCTATCATTTGTTTTCTTATTTGCTAGAATTCTGGGTGATTCATGTCTATGAGTCACAGTAATTTGTGATGGACATTTTGGTTGTTTAGCCATTTGGTTGTAAATAGCTGTTGCGAGTAAATAGGATTCTCGAGTTTGAGCTCGAGGTCCTTGAGTCAAACTCAAACTAGACATTACAATTGAATAGTCGATTGAACTAGGTCTTTAGCTCGATAATGTTATCGAGTGAGCTCGAGCCTAACTCGAATCATATGCGAGTCAAATTCGAGCTTCAAGTACTTGGGTTCGATTCGGCTCAAATAATAGCTCTATAAGATGGTGAGAAATTGAATGAATATAAGACTCAATTGACTTTTAGTTGGGAATGTTAAGTTGGTAAACATTAGAGACATTGTCAATTGAATACTCTATATCAACAATATCAAAAAATTCAAGGAGGAAAAAAAAAGATAAAACATAGTACATTGTTCTGAGTCTGCTAATGAAGTGCCCTGTCTAATTTCACATCACTTAAATTGAATGAAATATAGAGTTTTCAAGATATGCTACTTATGGAGCAACCAGTGCTTACTGTCACGCTGATTTTAGTGGTATTGCACTTGATGCAAAAGTATTGTACATAATTTTCCTTTGAATCATGCAATAAATAAGAAAATCTTTAACCTTCTAGTGGATCAATACAAGTTTGTGAACAAATTCAATGATTTGACAGTAAAATAAAATTATAATTGAATGAACCTTGTTATGGAGACTATTATTGTGATTTACTCAAAAATGATGGTAAGTTTTACGTATACCACATAGTGTGGAAGTGCTTTATCAGTCTCATTAAAATTTGTTTCAAATATACTCGAAATTGTTAGTAGATTGAGGAAATATTTCATAATATATACACATAGGTTCTATCTATTTAGTACTACGTCAATTAAAATTTATAAAATATTTTTTAGGATACATTTAAAAATTTTAACGTATTAAACAAATTTTTAGCCAATAGAAAATTTTTAAAGAGATTTCAAAGCTGTACTAGCGAAAGATATGCTATAACCTATTGTTAATCTAGTTGGGGGTAATTATTGCGCACATGTATATTATAAATCAATATCAGCGTATTTAAAATACTTTATATGAAAAGAAATATTTGCATCCGTCCATATAATAAATTCTTAATTTATGAAATAATAGTATGATATATGTGTTATATAGGGTTTACAAAATTCTACAAGACTTGCACGAACACTTCTTGTGAGGACCTAAAAATTTCTTTAGAATTTTTTCCCATTTTTTTTTCAAAAAATTAATTTATATTTCCTTCTATGTTTCTTTACTTGATTACTTAATTATTTACTAGCCCTAAATTTTATGGTTATTTCATTAGTTGAGCCAAGAGTTTTACTTTTACTTTTCAAGTTAGAGTAAATTAGGGTTTTCGCGTATTCTGCTAGTGTGATTAATTATGGAGATGTGTATACTAAATTTAGTGGTTAAGAGTGAGTTTTATATAAGAGGAAGTGTGTGATTAGAAGTGCCATTAATAAATTGGTGAATCATAAGTTAAAACACAAGTACTTGAGAATTCAGGAAAATTGGTTTGAACCGACGTGCACCGTTTGCTATCAATTGAGTACACCACTTGAGCACTACTTTATTACCTTAATCTCCTTGCTTTTATTTTAGAAAAATCAACACTAAAATATCCTTAAAGTGGCCGAAATTCTTGACCAAAACAAAAGAGAGAAAAGAAAAATTTTGAGATTAAACCACAAAGCGACACTTGGCGGAAATCCAACCAACTTTGGCCAAGCAAATTTCCTTTCTTCTTATCTTTCTTCTTGGCTTATTTTTCTTCATTTCTTGCTTGTTGGCCGAAAATAGGAGACGAGAAGAGAGGAGAGAAACCTCCAATTTCAACCTTGATTCTTCCTTGTTTGAATTGAAACCACAAAACTAAACTGATTAAACCTTCACTTTGGTGCTTAGGAAGCTTGGTGTGGGGAAAGCTTTGGAAGAAATAGCTTGGTTTCTCACTTTCAAGAATGTTTGTTAAGGTATAAATTCTTCCATTTCTTGTTTCCACTTTAATCTTGCCAAATATGGAATAGAAGCTTGTAATCTTGGCATATGATGGATGATTCTCTAGATTTTGGTGGTGTAGTGAAAATTTCAGCTAGAGTTTGTATTTTTCAGCTTTGATTGTTGATGTTTAGCTAGCAAATGTTGGTATTGAATTTGGATATGAAATTTGTGAGATGATTAGTGGCTTGATTGTGAAGTTTAGCCTTAAAAGTGGAATTTCCAGCAGGTGGTAGTGAAATTTCAGTTCTGCCCTATTTTTAGTATCAGCTTGGGCTGCAAATTTGTCCATGTTTTTGATTGAATCAGCTTTTGGACAAAACATGAAAGTTATAGGGTTTTGAGTTAAATTTCTACCTGCAAAATTTCAGGTCAATCGGATCACTTTAGCTTAAGGTTTGGCTAGAGCACTCTTGACTGCATAAAAAACTCTAATATTCCTGACTTGTTTTCATATGCTTCTAACCGTCCCTTTTTTACCCTGAAAATGCGAGAACTGGGTGTTGATGTCTTCATAGGAAATATAGGTCTATGTCTTAGCTTCGAAATGCTATAAAATTTACCTTGATTCGATATACCTACCTACAGTTACGACCAAAACACCGAAGGATGACAAAACTGCCATTTATCAATTCTTCTTTAAACTGGTTTCCAGCTTTGGTCCATGGTGATAAGTTATTATTTGGTTTGTTTGGTTGGTTTTGAGGCCTTGAATAGATGAATGTTGTTGGTTATCACTTGTGGTTGGATTGAAAGATTGTTGGCTTGCGAATCCAAGTTGTACTTGGATGGAAAAAGTAAGAAAATAGGGGAAATGCTGCCCAAATTTCTATTACTTGCTCTTATGAATATTAGTGAGATGTAAGGTTTGATTTTAGGGTTAGTTGGATCTTAAGTTGCATATGTATCCTTGAATGCACTTCAATAGTAGTACATGAGTTGTTTTGTCCAAGATTTGGTATCAACTAAAATGAAAAGTGTTAGTTTTATCTCGAAAACTTTGAATTGCATTTGCTCACTTCAATTTGGGATTGGTTGTTCTTCCAACTACTGATTCCTGAAATTTTCTTTCGTTATATTTTCATATTTGCTCTAGTAATTTCTCGATTTTTGTTGGTTCATCTAGATTTTGATTAGTTGAACCATAATACCTTATTTTCACTGATCTAGGTTTCTTTGGTGATCCGGAGTACAATTCGGAAAGAAACTTTTGAAATATTTCTTGCTCATATTGGTGAGTGTTCCTTGTGTGTTTGTGCAATAAGTGAATATGTGACTATTTGTGAATGTTTGATTGCATGTTAAATGCTTTTCAAGAATTGCTAAATGGATTTTCGATGGACGAGTGTATACTTTATCGCACTCGACCCAAGCCAAAAAGTGAATTTTCAATGATTGAATGCAGTCTTTTGGCTGAACTAACCCCTTGCCCTTCGTTGTCAGTCGACTCGAGTCAGAAGCGGACTCGGTCGGGCGGTTGGTGACCCTGGGACAACGTTTTGGCATACTCGAGTAAGACCACGAAGGTTGGTGGAGAACTGGCAAGTGAATTGGCTAGTGACGGGAAATGAAATCAATGAATGAATGTCAAGAACACTGGAGGAGTTTTCACTAACAAATATTTTTCTAATAATTGGAGGGATAAGGAATGGTTGGCGAATGAATGAACGAATGGCTCCACGTGAGCATGTATCCTTTTAATGAGTGTGTTCTCATTGCTTTTATCTTGTGAATGTTTTCCCGATTAATTGTTCTTCAATGAATAATGTCCTTGTTTAAATTGCTTGATTACTTGTTTGGGAACCTCACTGGGTTTTCAGCTCATTCCTTTAATTTTTGTTTTCCTTACAGGGGATACGAGTGAGGGCGAGAGACTAGCACATGCTAGCATAGTCTAGTTTTTGAATTTTTACGATTGTACTTGCACTAGTGCTCTGTTAGGGTTGAATGTATTTGGAATTCACAACTTTTGTTATGTTTGAGATTGTATGAATGTTTGACATAGAAATGAATGTAAGTATACGTTCTAAGTTTGGGAACTGTTATTTTACTTATTCTTGAGGTTATACCTTATTTTATTTGAAAAGAGTAAACGAGTCCTGACGAGAGTTGGGCAGACGGTTCGCCAAACCCTTGGGTACGCCTTAGGGATAGGTGGGGTCGTCACACTTGAAGTCATTTGAAACCTTTGAGGAGGAAAAAAAAATATAACAAAATACTCAAAAGGTACCAAACATCTAAAACAAAGTGAAGCCAAATCAAAGTACGAAGCAAGTGATGCAATGTAGAGGAAACCGATGTCGACTATTTAAGAACATTAGTGTCGTTTTGCAATAATAGTTGTTGTCTGATTTGAGTTCTCTAGACCCTAACCATTATCAACCAATTAAGGTGGTGGTCAGCACATGTTGGTTAATGTAGTTGGAAGCTATCCATGGGTAGTTTCAAAGGCAGCTATTTTTATTCACATTTTCTTACTACTTTTTGCCTCCTCATGAGTAAAATATCAACAAGTAGTAGAGGCATTATTAAGAGACAAGTAAGAGGTTAAAAATAATATATTAGCCAAATGACTAATTTTCTTATGTTTAGAGTAGTATTAATGTAACATTTATGTATTTTTGAAACTAAACTTTGGCGACATGACAAAAATCTAAAGCCTAAAGTATCATTAATTCATTTATCTATAAATTTATAATTTGACTACATACCAATTGGCATGAAATTTATAGAAATATATTTGTAAATTTGATTAACCATAATGAGGGATGCCTTATATAGGATGTGAAAATGATTAAACAAATACAAATATAGGCAAAAGATTCACTTTCCTAGTTTTTCCTACCTCATTAGCCAAGACCCTACAATCAACTAACACCAAAGTTTTTTCCAAGGGACCAAAAGTCACTTGTATAAGTACATAAGGATATTGCAAAGCCACTTGGACAGTTTAAGTGTCCTACTCTAGATGTCAAGTTAATCCATTCTCAATCTAATCTTTATACCATGATTTTTTGGTGTGTTTTCATATCAAGTTTTACTCTAAATAAATTCTTTATAAAAATATTTAATATAGTGTTTTAGAACCAAGTTTGAATTATCTCAAGTTTTAAAATAGTATTCTATTGAGTATCTTTTCTCATGGGTGAGCTAATAACCCTTTAGAATCTTGAGGTAATTCAAAAGCTCCACCAAGATTCTAAGTTTTGGATTTTATTTCCTGTCAAAGTATCTCTTAACTCACAATATATTCCAAATGAAACAAATCAATGAACTCCAAATATGGATATTACAATTTTAGCTCTATCTACTCTTTCAAGAGAGTGGATTGTACAATTGAAAAGTTGTTTGGATATTTTTGAGTTGTTTAGATGAATTATAAATATCCAAAATGAAACTATTGATTCTTAAAACATAATTTTCATGATTTATAAGGCCAACAAATATTTTCATTTCTTTGGAGGAATTCTAAATAGTCAAAATAAAGACCATTAGTGTCATTTTCACCATTTTCACCTTGAAACTATTGCCATCAAAGATTTTTGCTTGTGCAATTTTTACCATTTTCAATATCTTTTCGATCCCAACTCTAGTTTTTTCATATTTAACATAGAACTAAAGTGTATGATAGGAAAAATTTATATGAATGCCTTTCCAAAAGAAAGAACTCAAGGGCAATATAAAATCAACTCTCAAAAAACATAAGTTAAATCAAAATTTGAACCTTGAGTGTACTCAAGAATAATTAGTAAAATCAACCAAAAATAATGATGACCTTAACTGTAGTATAATAGGTTTTTATTGGCAAGGAACTGTAGAAGTTCTAAGAGGGTCTACAGTAGTTATGAACCGTGTTGCACTCTAAAAATTAGATTTACAGGGATTTGAAAGCCTCTAATTTACTATTGAACAAGGAATGAAATCTGCTACTGAACGGCTTTCACAGTATTGGTGATATTGATAAAAATATTAGAGACAATACCATTGGACATGTTGACCACATGACATGACAAGATAAGACAACCAATTTCACCAACATATATAGTTTTGGGACTTAATATTTCAATTGATGATGAAGATTGAAAATATGTTTTGTTCTGGAATTTTCAGATGCGATTATATAATTTCTTACCAATGAATTGTCTATTAATTAACTTTTTGTACTACTAGAAAATGTAGGTAACGTAAATATGTTTATGCATTTTTATATAAAAATACAAAAACAAAGAAAAATCTCAACTAGCAAGCCTAACCTATCTTTTTTCCTTTTAACCTATCCAAACAAAAATTGTGATTTACCAGATATAGGTATTTAGGTTCTATGCATTGATATTTGCATGCTTTCTATCATTGAATGGTTACCTAAAATGTATCAAAGTGATAAAAAAGTTGTACAAAAGCAAGGTTTTTTTACATTAAAAAATGATCTTATAGTTCCACATGCTAAAGCAATTTCATGTAAGACCCTGTTGAATATATTGTTCATCAATTATTAGGCTGATTAGAAGCATTTCTTTTCATTTTTTTTATAATAATACTTTTAATCCTTATCTTTAAAATTCAGGCTTCTAGAGACTATTAAATTGAGAAATGTAATTCCAT
The DNA here is from genome assembly GCF_036785885.1 of Coffea arabica. NCBI lineage: Eukaryota > Viridiplantae > Streptophyta > Magnoliopsida > Gentianales > Rubiaceae > Coffea > Coffea arabica. The sequence goes on from NC_092329.1 coordinate 45,972,419, forward strand.
TGTGTAATTATACTTCTCCTAGATCTAAAGGTAATGTTTATCACGGTTCTTCTATTCAAATTCCTTGTATAAATATTTTGTTATATTTGTCCACTTGTGATTTTGTGACATGCAATGAAGAATCTTTGGAATTCGTATTATGAGAATTTAGAAACAAGTTTGATAGAATTATTATTTTTTCAAGTGAATTAAATGTTGCTTAGGAAGATTATGAAATTTTTTTTTGGGAATTAATTGGTCTTTATGGATGTTTTGAAGTCACAAAATATTGTTCCTCTGTTCTTATGATCAATCTTGATACTTGCCATCTCGTTTGATCATTTGGCAGTTTACAGATTTTCTTGAATCAAAATTGTTTTCCTAATTTGAGTTCTTTTCACTTTTGTAGATGCCTTCATGCAAACTTCTTATTGTTTAAAGAAATATTGAAATTGTTTATGATGCATCAATTTGTTTCATATTATCTATCTCTTACGAGAGCCACTAAACAAATTTTATCCTTCGAAGCATATGCATTGTTGATTAATCAATCTTGAACAGCATAAATCCATTTCTAGGATCTAAAGCAGTACTCAAAACAAGTAATTCCATGGTATGATCATTAAACCTGCTATATAACTCTTGCAATCCACTCGATGACTAATTCATATATATATATATATATATATATATATATATATATCAACTCTCATAATATAAACTAAAATTGTAAAAATTTAGGGGGACCAATTTTATTTTACACACATATTTACATATTATGAATTAAAATTTTCAAAACTTAGGAGGGGCCATGGCCCCCCTCTGCCCCTTGGTTCCATCATTGTTGATGGCAATCATGTTGTCTTTTAGCACAGATGACTGGAAAGCAAAGTATCATACAAATTAAAGGTAACAAATAAAGACAAATATTATTAAAAGAAATGAAAAGATTAAATATCATTCTAAAATAGGTGTTAAGAAGAAAAAAGAATTGAATGAACTGTTTGTCAATAAAGAAAAATGGTAATTCATAATATCAGTTTTGATTACTTTCTTTTGGTTAATCTTTTTCCGACAATATTATGGGTAAAAGTAAGACAATATTTAGTACGATCAAACACATGTAACGCACGTGCACTTTACTAGTTACTCATATATGGGTGACTATAATTTGATCAAATCACAAGATTTGTTTAGTAATTTAGTCAAATCTCAAGAGCGGCAAATATAATTAACCCTTATCTTTAACGTTCCTACCCCACTACTATATTTCGCACCAGAGCATCAACAATTGAGTAATTAAATAAGGAAAATCAATTATTTTGATGGTCAGACCACCGAGATATGGATATTTTTGTTAAGTGTTATCTTTTTTTCTACATTATTAAAATTTTCCTTTTTCTTGTGTTAACTATACCATATACATACATACATACATACATAGTCACGTATCTGTAATTCAAAATGACTGCTTAAGGAAAAGAACGTACAAAGGAAAATTACATTATTGGCTAACCAAATCTGGAACACTTTTTAACTTTTGTCTTTAGCTATACCAGAAACAATACTTAAATTGAACTCTTTTCTCGCCAACATGGTTAAAGGTTCGAATCTATGCACCTTTTGACTCGCAATTTCCATCCTTGTTCAAAAGTCCCAAAGCTTAATCCTTTAAAGAAGCCTTTGTGCATCACAGTCTTCATATATACTTTGCTTTGTTAAAAAGCAATGAAGACGCGGCAGGGCAACCTTCATTTTCTATGTAGACGGTCTATATAACAAAGCAAGAATTACTTGCGATGTCTCCCAAAAGGCATTCTTTTCGTCACATGCCAATACGCCAAATACGTGCAAGTTTGCTTCTATCCATACAAGCAAACAAGTTTCGTGCATATATTTTTCATCCAATAAACAACAGATTAAGAGACAAATTTAGGGACAAATCTACCATTTCAAATTTCGAGCCTTCAAGAAAAATATGTCATTGAGTCCTCCAGGTGGAACAGACAATGGTAGGAGAAACGATCAATTATATTGGTGTTACCAGTGTCATCAAGGAGTCAGGGTTGCCTCCGATAATCCATCTGACATCGTCTGTCCTCAATGTTTCGGCCAAGTTCTTGTTGAAATAGACATGGCCAGGCCTGTTCATGATTTCACTGCATTTGATCCCTCCCCAGAAGCTCGATGGGTCGAAGTACTCTCAATAATGTTCCATCCTCTACTTAGAACCCGAAATGTTAGATTCCGGGAGAGAGAGAACAGATTCCCTGATGGAGAACTTGTCAATATTCCAAGACAGAGAGATCGTGGCAGTCGAGGCTGGTTTTGGCAGAGAAGGCGTGGTGGGGTATTGCGTGATAATGAGAATGATGATTGGGGACGTGAGAGTGGCATCCTAGCCCGACCTCGAACCTTGTTTATTATCAGGCCAGTAGGGCCTTCCCCAACTCGACAGGATCATGGAGAAGAAGCTGGATTATTCCCCACAGGAATTGATGCAAGAAACTATTTCCTCGGTCCAGGACTTGAACAACTGATTGAACAACTGACTCAAAACGATCGCCCTGGCCCTCCACCACTGCCTGACTCAGTGATTGATTCGATTCCAACGGTAAAACTAACATCATCCCATTTGATCAATGAGTCAGAATGCCCTGTTTGCAAGGAGAAGTTCGATATTGGTGATGAAGCCAGAGAGCTGCCCTGCAACCATATTTACCATTCTGATTGCATTGTACCTTGGTTAAGGCTTCATAATTCTTGTCCAGTTTGCCGGCATGGGCTGCCTGTGCCGAGTGATCAGAGCAGACTTGCAGAAAATGATCAAGAGTCTGAGGCTCATGACTCTCCTAATGGAAGAGGAACCAGCAGGAGCCAGCGATGCCTGAGGTTGAGGCAGCAGTTGGCTTCAATTTGGCCCTTCCGATCAATACATCGAAACATTCATCGACAAAACGATGAAAGTAGTTCGTCACAAGGAGGTCAGCATTGAACAGTTAAGCTTTATCTTCAAGCCATGCATGTTTAGATTTCATTGTTATCTAAAGAGGTCATCATTGAACCACTTGGCAAAGAAGACAAGAAATGCAAATACCTTCCATCACAGTAGCCTACACTGGCCATGGAATCCCTTCTTTTGTGAATCGGACAAGTACAAAGTCAAGCTTGACCAATAGATGCAGGCAACAATTTCAACAAATAATTGCACACATTGAAATCTTTGTGTGTTCATTAACAAATAGGAAGTGCACAATCATTCTTAAATATGTAGACATGAATGAATAAATAAAATGTACACCTGAGATTTAAGTGGATATCTAGTTTTTCAGCCATTGATTTTTTACATTTTTCTTTTCGCGCTGTATATTTTATGAACCAATGATTAGTTCTATCCATAATCCACTTCGCTTAACCTCTCTTTCCCTTTTACTACAACTTTTTGACTAGGTTCCAACTAATCTTTCTACTGTTGTGATCTTCTACCTTAACCAAATGAAAAAAAAAAAAAAAAAAATTGTAACAGAGTAGAACTTTTACCTGGACACCAAAAAAAAAAAAATCATTGAGTTCCTCGTACTACTTTTTTGTTTTCTAGGAAGTCCTGTTCTTCATTACTTTAACCAATTGGTAAGTTTAACACGTTCACTCCTAGAAAATGTGACACTTTTGTCAGCTTTTCTACAATAATTTGAAGGTTTCCTTGGAGTTCTAGTTCACCGCTTTCGCCTAATTGCTTTGCACAATAGAACCCAAATAGTTTTGGGTACGTTCGGTTTTTGGGCATGACTTGAGTGCATATGTGTTTGATGATGGCCTAATGATCATGGGCTAAGATTTTGGGCAAGCTTTGATGAAGATTATTGTCTTTTAAGGTCCAATTAAGCAATTACAGTGCACGCCCAGTATTTCTTGTAAGCTCAACCATTTTGAAGCCTACTCCATGTCCACCCAAAATCATTTGAGCCTAAAAATGATTAAACACTGGTCAAATTTGACAACGTTTACTATGATCAACTCCAGCCCAAATGGCATATGTAGTGACAAACAAAAAGGCTTGCTTTTTTTTTTTTGGTGGTTATTCATTGAATCATTGTCTATGTTTTTTTTTTCCAAAATATTTTAGTGGTCTAATAAAAGAAAATCAAACAAAAAAGGAAAAAGCTATTTTGTGAAAGTTTATGAAGCATGATGACAAAATGATAATCTTTTAAAGGCCAATGGTTAATAATGCTTTTTAGTCTTAGAAAGAGTGTTTGATTTTGACCATGATAATAAAAGAGCATTGAAAACCCATATTCCCATAATTCTTACTCTTTTGAGCGCATTCTCATGATATTGTCAGGTTTTCTTTTTGTTGTGAGAGACATCCTCTCATACAAGGGGAGGTTTGGCCCAGAAATTTACTGCATGTTTTATTAATGGGAAACAAAATTTTTGAAATAGGAAAATATTAATAGCACTTCACTTTTTGTTAATCATACTCTCATCATTTGTTTTATCAGATAGTCTAATACATAAAAACTATATGATAAAAATAATAGTGAGAGTATGATTAACAAAAAGTGAATGCGATTAACATTTTCCTTCATTAATTTAGTTAATCTTGACAACTGATTCTATCAACTTGTTTCAGGAGCAGCTCAGTCATGGCGCCACTCTTGCTACATTCTTTAGATCAAATGCCAGTTGATTTTTATCCTCTTGGTGTTTACCTTGAAACATGGGTTCTTCTTTCTACTCCACTATTATTATTGAAATAAAGAAAAGGGAAAGAAACAAATCTCTATGATTTTCCTACGGGACTTAATTAATACGAGGATCGTACTCCATAATGATTAATGTTTATTTGAGTGACAAATTGCGTGCAGTATTGACTACTTGAGCTGGTAAGGATGTTAACTTGGCTCGAGTACTGCAAGGTGGAACCAGATTACTTGAAAAAAAACTTCTCACTTGAAATGCTATATGGGAATATTATTTAGGAAAAATTGTTCAAACTATCCTTTTATTCATCAAATGAAATTTTTTCATTCTTCACTTTTAAAATGATAACTTTACATGTTTGATAAATTCAAATTAGCAAATTTTGATCTCAATCTAAGTTTTCAATCATTTTTTAGTCTAAAATCATTACTTGACCCACATGCAGTAATTTTTTTATCCACAAAAATGTCATCTCTCACCTTTTTAATGGCAAAAAATGAATATAGATTGAGTCAAATCTCACTTTTTTGGGAAAAAATGAATATAATTTGGATCAAACAAAACTTTTTTATGGGTAAAAATAAATATGGATCTGGTCACTTGTGTAACTATAAATGAAAACCAAACTTTTTTTTCCTAAAACAATGACCATGTGTAGGTTATCTAATGAATTCAGGGTAAAAGTGATAAAAAAAACTAGATTGAAATTAAATTTTATTGACTCGATATTGTAAGAAATGTAAAATTATCATTTTAAAAGTAATGGATGAAAAAATTCGTTTAATTTAATGAAACTGAAAAGTTTTCCCTATTATTTATCAGTCATTCTGGGCATACCCGTTACCCATATGCCATGTTCTTAAATAGGACATTTTCCATTCTGGGCATAATCAAGTGACCCCATTTTACTCATATTGACATAGAAATATGGCTTGACCCTTTCTTTCCTTTCTTGTTCTTTATTGGATGGTCAGAAAAGTATAAATGTATCTACTTTTCAGTTAGTAGCTATGGATCTACATAATCATTAGGCATTGGTCTGATAGTTAGATTGAGCCCTCTAAAACTCTCCCGTACACTAGATCGGTCGGATGTTTAAACCCTATCTCATGCGTCACACAAGAAGTATACAAGCCTACTTAGACTTTCCCCTCCTTCTAAAGTAGGAGGTTAGATAGTTGTTATTGTTGACAAAAAAAAGGAAAAAAAATATGGATCCTACATTTATTTTGTTATTTATTTATTTATTTTCCCAAAAACATTGAACGTTGCTAATGGTATATATAAAGTCCACTGTTCTTCAGTGGTTCAGCAGAAAGACATGAGATAATTGAATTCCTGCATTAATTTCCCGATTTCCGACAACGTCTCATATATTCATATCTAACGTAATATAAAAGGATTCTAGTAACATGACAGATGTGAGAATTTTGAAAGTTGCATAGAAATATAATAACCACTGAACCCACCAAGTCTCTTTTGCGCTATAGATCGAGAGTTCAAATCTCACTTGTACTGAAAAAAATTTAAATATAATGTCAGAATATTCATTTGATCCAGTTCAATTTGTATATCAAAAAGCAAAGAAATATAATAACGATAATTTGAGGAAAAAAAAGCAAAGAAATAGAGTAACGATAATTTGAGAAAAAATTAGTAGCTAAGACTGACAAACAGAGCCCATCACATCCCTATTTTCTAAGTTTAACATGATAAACTAACGCAGAAAATAGGAGATTAGATGGTAGAAGAACACAATAATTGCATTCAAACATGCAGAACTATGTGTATAGTTATCTGATCACATGTTTCGGTAACAATCACCACTCTCGACCTTCAACCATTATAATCATTGAGACAATTGAATTTTGCGTCCTTAAATGGTAGCAGAAAAAAAAAAAAAAAAAAAGAAAGTGAGCAATGTGATGATAATTCAACTCCGAGTCCATACCGTAGCCCATAATAAAAAACGAGAACATAAACTGCTACGAAATCATAGTCCAACCAAGACCAAGTACGGTTGCAAGTTCAACACCACTTCATTAATTAGCGTTCAGATTGACCAATTCTTTCAAGGGATAATTCCAGAAACCTCCCCTGACGTTTTTGATAATTGCAGAGATCTCCCCTCAAGTTTATTAAATTACACCTACTTCCCTTACTTTTACTGTATATAACAATATAGGCTCAAAAGGCTATATTTTTTCTCAAAAATCCTAAACTACACTTTTTGTACAAAAATTATTTTGCCAATTGCTTTCTTCCATATTTCAACAAAATCCACTATACTAACAAACTAACCTAACAAAGAGTCTAATTCCAAATTCTAAACCTGTGACGCCCCGAAAGAAGAAGGGTTTTCATTCTATATAGATGAACGTGTGATTGTGTATATCAAGTGTAATTGTGTGAGATTATATTTATCTATATATATCTTTGTTGGAAGAGTGGAGGAGCGCAACGTTTGAACTTAGAAAGCAAAACTTTTGGTGGAAAGGTTTTGGACCAAATCCGGCTGCAAATCTGACCAGTTCTTGGCCGGATTGCTTGAGGGTTTTGAAAAACATTTGGGCAGTGCCACTGCCTTGAATCCGGCCGGATTGTGACGTCATCTCCTGCAGTCAACTTTGACTGACTGCTTTTTCTTCCTTCTCATCTTGTTTTTGGCTGAAATATCTTAACTTTTTGCTCCTTGCTTAGCCGGCTGTTTGGGAAAGAAAGAAGAGAGAAAAGTTCTTTATTTTCTAGTTTTATTTTCTTGTCCAAATCTTGAGATTTCACCGATGGTTTTGGAAACTACTCCATACAAGTGTGTACTAAGGAGGTTCAAAGGTTGGTGGAGTGTTTTGGATGGGGAAGCTCTAAGTCATCATCTTTCTTGAAGATTTAAGGTATCTTGCTTGGAAAATTCCCTCCTTGTTCTAATAATGGCATATTAGTGGTTAAATATGTTGTTTTGTGGGTGATTTCATGATTTTAAGTAGAGTTGGACCAATTTCTAATTTATTGGAAAATTTTCTGATTTTATATGATTATGGTATATTGGTCATGGAATGATAGCTCGTTGTGATGTAAAATGGAGCTTGTATACGATGGATACGATTGTTTGCTGAAAATTTCTGGTTTGTGCAGAAATTCCGATTTTAGGGTTTAATTTGGGGGTTTTCTTATGGTTGACTCTTAAGCTTCTAATTGGCTTTAATTTAAGGGTATTGTGGCCCTAATTGGATGTGTTTTATTGTTTACGAACCGTATGTGCAATTATGGTTGGTAAGATGTAATTTCATGTTGTTATTGTAGGATGGAAATAAAGAATTTAAGGGGAAATGCTGTCCGATCTTTGAGAGTATTTGGTTGCTTTGAATTTGAGTTGAAGGGCTTGAGTTCGATCAATGAAATTGTTTATAATGGAAGAGCATTATGAGCCGTGGTTGGTGAGTGATCCCAAAACTGTTCCAAAGTTACTTTTGAACGTTTTCTTACATTGTTTACTCAATTATTCGATTGCATATCATGTGTGCTTGCATGTGAGTTCATGACATGATTTGGCTTCAATAAGTTCTTGGGAAGTCTTGTGCTTAGAACCAACGTCTCCACCACTGTTTACTGTTCATCTGGAGCACCAATGGCTCCCTATCACTGTTTCACTGTTAATTGATCGATTTGAGCGTTGGACGTCTAAGTACCATGATTTCACTGGCTCATGAGAGCAATAAAAGTACATTTGATTACTGATTCATGACATCGTTGAAATGAACTATTGTGAAACTGATTGGATTACTGATTTTATTGGTTACTCGCTGAGCTTCTAACTCACCCCAAAACTATTTTATTCCCCTCCACAGGGCTCGAGGTGAAGGAAGCATTTGTATTAAAGTTCTCCGTATGAATGGTTGGATGACCTCCTGTACAGTTTGAGTTTTAGTTTTATATTGTATAATATTTGAGACTGCGATTGTACTTATACTTGTACTTATGTGAGAATTGAGTACCTTTGTCTTATTCGAAAAATTAGTATTGCTTGTATCTCTTGAGGTTTTAGTTTGTAGTGTATGTAAATTTGTGGAATTTTTGATGTATATTTAAGATTTATATTGTAATTTAATTGAGAACTGTAGTGAACGACCGAATCCCGGCGAGAGTTTGGCAGGCTGTCCGTCGAACCCTTTGGTTCGCCTTAGAGGGAGGTGGGGCTGTCACAGTTGGTATCAGAACTTAGGCTTCAGATCTCCGTAGTGTATCCTAGGCTTAAAGTCTAGGATGCCGGACTGTGGGTCTGGTTTGAAATGTAAGTGATTTCTTGTAGGGATCAAAAGTCAGACAAGTAGGTGTTGTTTGACTCTTAGTGCTTGCTTGAAAATGCTTGTTTGACTTTTGCGGGATATCTTGATTTGATTAGTGTAAGTGGGAATGTCGAGAACGACATTCTTTTAAGTGGGGGAGTTTGTGACGCCCCGAAAGAAGAAGGGTTTTCATTCTATATAGATGAACGTGTGATTGTGTATATCAAGTGTAATTGCGTGAGATTATATATATCTATATATATCTTTGTTGGAAGAGTGGAGGAGCGCAACGTTTGAACTTGGAAAGCAAAACTTTTGGTGGAAAGGTTCTGGACCGAATCCGACCTCAAATCCGGCCAGTTCTTGGCCGGATTGCTTGAGGGTTTTGAAAAAACATTTGGTCAGCCACTGCCTTGAATCCGGCCGAAAATCCAGCCAGATTCAAGCCGGATTGTGACGTCACCTCCGGCAGTCAACTTTGACTGGCTGCTTTTTCTTCCTTCTTATCTTATTTTTGGCTGAAATATCTTCACTTTTTGCTCCTTGTTTGGCTGGCTGTTTGGGAGAGAAAGAAGAGAGAAAAGTTCTTCATTTTCTAGTTTTATTTTCTTGTCCAAATCTTGAGATTTCACTGATGGTTTTGGAAACTACTCCATACAAGGAGGTTTAAAGATGTTGATGGAGTGTTTTGGAAGGGGAAGCTCTAAGTCATCATCTTTCTTAAGGATTTGAGGTATCTTGCTTGGAAAATTCCCTGCTTGTTCTAATAATGGCATATTAGTGGTTTATAGTGGTTAAATATGTTGTTTTGTGGATGATTTTCTTATTTTAAGTAGAGTTGGACCAATTTCTGATTTATTGAGAAATTTTTTAATTTTATATGATTATGGTATGTTGGTCATGGAATGATAGCTCGTTATAGTGTAAAATAGAGCTTGTATACGATGGATACGATTGTTTGCCGAAAATTTCTCGTTTGTGCGGAAATTCCGGTTTTAGGGTTTAATTTGGGGGTTTTCTTATGGTTGACTCTTAAGCTTCTAATTGGCTTTGATTGAAGGGTATTGTGACCCTAATTGGATGTGTTTTATTGTTTACAAACCGTATGTACAATTATGGTTGGTAAGATGTAATTTGATGTTGTTATTGCAGGATGGAAATAAAGAATTTAAGGGGAAATACTGTCCGATCTTTGAGAGTGTTTGGTTGCTTTGAATTTGAGTTGAAGGGCTTGAGTTTGATCCATGAAATTATTTATAATGGAAAAGGATTATGAGCCATGGTTGGTGAGTGATCCCAAAACTGTTCCAAAGTTACTTTTGAACGTTTTCTTGCATTGTTTACTCGATTACTCGATTGCATATCATGTGTGCTTGCATGTGAGTTCATGACATGATTTGGTTTCAATGAGTTCTTGGGAAGTCTTGTGCTTAGAACCATCACCTCCACCACTGTTTACTGTTCATCTGGAGCACCAATGGCTCATTATCACTGTTTCACTGTTAACTGATCAATTTGAGCGTTGGACGTCTAAGTACCATGATTTCACTGGCTCACGAGAGCAATAAAAGTACATTTGATTATTGATTCATGACATCATTGAAATGAACTATTGTGAAACTGATTAGATTACTGATTTTACTGGTTACTCGCTGAGCTTCTAGCTCACCCCAAAACTATTTTATTCCTCTCCACAGGACTTGAGGTGAAGGAAGCATTTGTATTAAAGTTCTCCATGTGAATGGTTGGATGATCTCCTGTACAGTTGGAGTTTTAGTTTTATCTTGTGTAATATTTGAAACTGCGATTGTACTTGTACTTGTACTTATGTGAGAACTGAGTACTTTTGTCTTATTCGGAAAATTAGTATTGCTTGTATCTCTTGAGGTTTTAGTTTGTAGTGTATGTAAATTTGTGGAACATTTGATATATATTTGAGATTTATATTGTAATTTAATTGAGGACTGTAGTGAACAATTGAATGCCGGTGAGAGTTGGACAGACGGTCCGCTGAACCCTTTAATTCGCCTTACGGGAAGGTGGGGCTGTCACAAAACCCAAGTAGTTCCATCATCATAGTTTTAAAATTGCTTCTCCCAAAACACGCATTCAATTCTGAAGATTCATTCCATTTTTCAAAAATATTCTCACCATATAGTTCCATGGAATGGTCAGACTCACAATCAACTGTCCTTATGTTTGCATAATCTTCAACATATGATGCCATGGTTTGGTTCCATATAAGCAGCTTAACTCCTACTACATGTGCCATATTATGGCCTTGAAAAAAATCTTTGGGGGAGATTTAGGCATGGATGGGATTAATTAAGCTTAAGAGAATGAAAGACGTCATTATGACTATAGAGATTTTCAAGAAATTCATTTGCCAAAAACCAAAATTCCATTTACAATTAATCACACCCAAACTTCAAATCAAATGCCCACACCTTCTCAAAACAAAATAATCTAACTTACCGTTAAATCTCCAAACATGTTCATGTCTTAAATACAGAGAAGAAACTCTATTTCCATAACGAAACCACAACCAACAATTGTCAAGCATAAAAAGAAATACAAATGTACTTATTAATATCTTAAAAAATTTTTTGGATGGATGATACATATATTAGCAAATTTACCAATTTCAATCACTCTTCTCTTTTGGCCAATGATTGTATTATTTGTTCCATTATGATTATGTGCCTCTTTATCTCCTTTTAATTTGACCATGAAATCAGATTTTACTTCAAACATCAAATCTAATCGCTCAACTAAACTTGTGATTTGGCAATTCCAAAGAGAAGAAAGTAGGAATAGGAATATATAATAGAGTTTGAAGGATCACTTGCAATGGTTGGTAGTAATTTAAAAGCGAGTTATAGGAGGAAGGGGTTGATGGATGTAAATGAAGTGATAGTAAGTGAGAAATAATCATCGTTGGTTGTAACTTGTAAACAGGATAGTCGAAGAGGTCATGTTTCTTTTTCTTTATTTTAATCTCATTTCATTATACTATGAATTATTTGTTAAATGAAGGTCATTATAGTCATTTTATTGTAATAAGGGAGGTCAGTGTAAATTGTAAAAATTGAGGAGAGTCGAGTGAAATTGTCATAAACCTTAGGGGAGGTTTGTGAAATTATCCCTTCTTTCAATTCTAATACTATTTTAGTCTTGCAATCAAATTAAGTAGTAAAAGACTTTATGCTTTCAAAGAATTCATGACAAGGTTTTCTCAAAAAAAAAAAAAAAAAGAATTCATGACAAGGTAATCCTAAGAGATTGACACCATGGCCAGAGCCATGTTACGGTCAGGATGGGCAACTACACACTTTGAACTATTAAAAAACTAGAAATTTGACTAGTAAAATTTTGGAATTTTTTTAAAGTTTGTCTTATATTTGCATTTCCTTAAATTTTCAAAACTCCCTTTAACCTCTATATTGCCTCACTAATTTTTCTTAAATACCTTCACTTACCTTTGTCCTACTGAAAATTTCAACACCACCATAACAAATAGACTCTATATGAAGATCATTTAATTTAGCTTCAATGACAACCTAATATTATTTTGTCTGCATTCTTCATAAAATTGCATTTGTCAAAGAAATTGCACGCTCTAATATCTAGGTCTTGGCTCCGCTACTACATGACTGATAGCCCTCAGGCCCCTATCCTTTCTTTAAGAATTAGGGGTCTCCCTTGAACAGAGACCATTATGAGTACTTTTTCTCTTTTTCTTTTTTTTTTCAAAACGGCAACGACCATTATGAGTACTTGGATTCATCAATTCGGCATAATTCTGCATTTGTTTTGAGGAAAATTGGCTAAAGTGCCACAATTTTTTCTTACAATGGCATAATGATTCCTTTAGTTAAATTGAAGAAATTTTACTTCCATAATTCAACTTGAATTATTCACGCAGAAAATTAATTAAAAAAGTCTAATATTGTTAAATGCAATTTTTTTTGTATTTTTCGAGGACAGCATCAAATTAAAAATCCTTGCCTTTTCATTCTAACCAAGTACTCCTCCATAATTTAAACGTAGTTTTGTCAGCCAAAAATATTTTCAAACCGTTTGAGGATTAAATTGCTTCGTTCTCAAAGTTAGAGTACAAACGAGATTTCCATAATAGGCATTTCACATTTCATCACTTTTTAGCCATAAACTTTTCTACCTTTTTTGTTTCTTTTTGAGTGCTGGTTGCATAGGTGTGTCCAAAACTTGAAATCAAACAAACCTATTTTCCTCCTTTTTGGTGAGAAAAAGGCATATAGAAACAAGTACTTCCAATTTTTTTAGTATACCAAAAAAAAAAAAAAATGGGGGAGAACAATTTAAATGAATATTTGAATTGCGTACATTGACCTTTAAGAACAGAGGACGCAGCACACGTTACAGAGTTTTGTAGTATTATATATAATTAATTCAATATATGAGACAACTAACATGGGAAAGAGGAAGTTTTCCAATTTTCTCTTATTTCTAGTCTACATTCTTTGGTGAATTCACCTGATCTCCTAGTAAATTCCAAATTACACTAATAACAAATGAATTTTGGTCACTGTCAGTTATGTCTTCATGAAATAGACTGAAGATCATCCAACGAATGATAAAAAAAAGAAGCAAATCAATTAATTTCTTGATGAATTTCCCAATTTCTTCTTCAGCAGAAGCTCCACAGATTGATATCACCTTCTTCATAGACATCTTCAATCATCATCATAGGATCAAAGAATACACCATTAACCATATCCGTGTACTTTGGTGAATCAAAGGTGTACCACTGGCCAGCAGCAGCATTCATGGTCATAGGCATTACTGCTTCATCCAAAAGATTTGCAGGTGGTAGTGATACTGATGCAGATATATCTTCTTCTTCAATGATATAAGGAGGATGATCAGGTGGTGAAGATGACAGCGAAGGCGTCGGCGATGAGGCTGATTCTGAGGCTGAGTATGATGATGTAGAGGGCTGAGATGGTGAGTCTGGTGATTCAGGGTCGGTTGCAGTGGCCGTTGTGGTGGTGGAAACTGTTGCGGCTGCAGCGGCCGCTACCCTTTGGATGGACTTAGGGGACATGACTAGGCTTTCAGGGAAGCGTAGGGAATATGAGGAGATTGGGAAGTTGAGATTGGCTGAGGAGCCTTTGAGGCATAAAAGTGCAGCATCATAGGCTCTTGCGGCTGCTTCTGCAGTAGAGTAAGAGCCTAACCAGATTCTTGTTTTCTGATTTGGTGCTCTAATCTCTGAAACCCACGATCCCCAGCTTCTCATCCTCACACCCTTGTACTTCTTCTTGCAAGATGACTTGGATTTTGATGATGAAGATGAAGATGATGATGATGATGATGAAGGGATTGGCTTGGTTGGCTTGGCTGGTTCTGATTGGATCTTGTGCTCAGTCTTCACCATTTTTCAAGAATGTAATCAAAAGAATTAATGCTAGATTGATCAATGAAGAGTAAGCAAAGGTTACTCAATGCTAGATTGATTGATCAGCGAGAATGAATAGGGGAAGAAAAAAAATCAAGAATCAATATGAATTTTTTGTGCTTTGTGAGTGCAGTTTTCTTTTCTTGGCTGATGTTGCTTTTGTGTTGTGTGTCTGAAAAGGAAAATGTGGTGAGGAAGTGATGATGAAGGAAAGGAAGATGTAAAAGTGTATTTATAGAGGAAGGTTTGGTCTTTGAAATGAAGTGAGCAGATACCTTTAGTCAAGAAATAGTAATGTCAACATGCAGGATGTAACATCAAATGGGTGCCAGATATTTCCCAGTTTTCAATTGAATAGAAAATTTTTTGTTTCAGTCTCTTACCTGATTCAGAAAATGACCAATTTGTCCTAACCTTAGTCATGAGCCGCAACTAGCAAGCAGTATTGATGTGTAGTTCTTCTAGGGTAGTCTGAATTGACTGGCTTCAATGCTCTTTCCTCTTGCTTCTTGATTGTGTACGAAAATACAATTGGGAAACAGGATGTAACTAGAAGGTATTTGTATTAAAATTGCTATCCATATCAATAGCTAAAAACGTTTTCCCAAAAAAAAAAAAAAGGAAAATCAATAGCTGAAGCTTATTTCTTTGAGGCTATATCTTGTAATTGATTATCAGAATGAAGTTTACATCATTTAATAGCTTTTATTTGTGTTGAACATTGAAAATTTTTATAAGAGTCAACGTTAAATAGTGCCAATTAATTACAGTCTACATATTTATGAAGATTGATGGTAATTGGGAAAATAATGAGATGATTGAAGAAGCAATACTGATTTTGACTTTTTTTTTTTTGGACATTTTAACAAAGTTTTTTTTAGCTATCCACATAAAGTGCCTGAGTCCAGAAACTTTTTTTGAAGGAAGATTTCTCCTCCTCTCATTACTTTCGCGTACAATTTGGTAGTCAAATGTGCTTCGAGGGATACAGTTAGATTTGGAAAGGTCATACACAGATGTTATTTCCAAAGCAGAAAATGACTTTCAACGCTATTTGTTTTCCAGCGCCTAAACCTTGTAGAACTTACCGTGATGTTTCCAGAACAACCGCAGTAAATTAGTACAAATTCGACAATAGCTCGGGTCATTGATTATTACACATGTTACCATTACGTATGAATTATTCTTTAGTTTGTTGATGTATTTATTATTATTTTTTGTTCTATTTTATACGTCATGGTCAAGTTTATACATGGTTTAAGCAAAAAAAAATTTGATTAAAATGAGTTGGAAGGAGTATAAAGTTTGTGCCCAATTTCTTCAAAAAAAAAATTTTTTTGTGCCTAATACACTATTACTTAATAATCACTTTTAGTATTTTCATGTATGCACCAAATTCTGTAATATGGTACAACAATCTCTTTTATTTTTTTAGCAATAGTCGTATACAGGGAAGGGATGCTATTCAGATATTTTATCCATTAAATTATCTCCTGCGACAATCATACATAAGTATGTATTAATAAAAAAAAAAAAAAACATGCTTCATTTACCAAAGAACAAATGAAGAAAATGGATAAAAGAAAAAACCTATTTGTGCATGCTTGGGCACTCTTTGTTCACTCAATTCACCAGATCAGCAAATTGGTGGCAAAATAATACTAACTAATATTAAGATTTTTTTGACTTAGAAAACAAGTCATTACCAAGAAAGTGACACCAAAAACTTTAAAGAAACCACTATACGAAATGGACAAGTCATTAAGATTTTAGTATAGAGTTTTAGATGGGCAACCGAGTCATTTGGCCACATGGGCTTCAAGAAAGTTTAGCTTGAAACAACATGTTTTGGAGTTTACCTTTGCCTATCAATCTTGTTTTAATACAAATAATTAAAACAGCGCAATAATGCATCCAAGAGACTGGAAAGACAGATAGAGAAACATAGGATTCTGTTCTGAGCAGCTTCGCGGATTTTGCAGGTTAGGGAGAAAATAATTAAGTAGAAGAGATGCTTCTCATGCATATTGCCTTGATTTGGCAGTTTTTGAGGTTTTTCTTTTGTGTTTCCAAAATGGTAACCTAAGATAGCTCTTGACATGTAATCTACCTTATTATCATAAACAAATGTTCCTTCATACCTCTTGTTTTGTGTTAGTTCGATATTGAGTTCCAGAAAAAAAAAAGTTGGAACTGAAAAGAAATGCTGGAATTCGCTAAGATTTTTATACTATACCACATGTGGGCATCATCTTCGTCTACTAATTAAGGTTGAAACTTTATGCATTAAAAATTCTGAATTCTTAACGCCGTGGTCTTTTGGCTTCTTAAATTCGATTCCTCATCTGTTGAAAAAAAATTAAAAAAAAAAACACATAAACACAAAATCGAGGACGCGCAAGGATCAGAGTACCGAAGTGCTAAAATTGGCTTTACAGACAATACAGCTAATGCTTCTCTGTCTCGCAGCCTCAGAAAAACGCGTAAAAGACCTCATTCGTGCATATGGCCCTATATTTCCTTATCTGAATCCCTTTCTTTCTTTTCCCTTTCGCTTTCAAAAATCTCAGACAAACAGAGCAAAGATTAATTAAGTTATAGAGTCGTATGCATCAGAACCGTATCATTCATGGGATTGGGAGGGACAATCAAAGCCTACTTAGGCTTACGTTTGGAGGGCTTGACTTTTTGAATATTGGATTTGCTTAAGGTTTTTTTGAGTCATTCGAGATGATTCTCATGTGATAGTACGGTACAACTAGTTTTTACTACTATGGAGAATCCAGCAGTTCACCACCCCAGATAAATTGTTATAATAGTCAATCAACTTTTTTAAAACCACTGAAGTGGCGACTCAAAAGTCAAAATCACCAATCTTTGGGCTGGCGGCCACCACCTAACTTGACCTTGCCTCCCGTCAAAATGTCACATTTAAATGATTTGTTTTAAAAAAAATTCAAACGGGTGTATTGTGCATCTGTTTGGTCTGGTGGTAGTTCAATTTCCTCCGGATTATCCTTGGGCCTCCTTAGGTCCGCCTCTCCCCCTTAATGTATAATAGATTAGGTTATACAACTGTTGTCGTTTCCGGAAAAAAAAAAAAAAGTGACGACTCAAAAAACCACTAAAGTGGGACGGCTCAAGAACGGTTCTTAGAATCTTTTCAGCACGGTTCGAATAGTGTGTTGATAGTTGGGTATTATCAGAGATGGGACGATTAGAAAGGAACTTTTCGAGAAATCTTGAATTTTTTGGACTTTAATTAATTGGGATAACTTACCTCTTAAAGATATGTATTTAGAGTAGGATTTTTACAAAATGAATTTCAGATAATGAGTTCTCAATTTTGAGGGGCTTTTAATGAATTTTTTTTTTTTACATATATTTTGCTTTTAAATTGCATTTGGAGCAATTAATTTTGTATGATGGTAAATTTTAATCTATAACATCTTATCTTTCCTTTGGCAATATTCCAGCATGTTCAGAAACTATATGAACTACCTGGAAGCTACCTAAGAAAGATTTCCATGACCAAATTTACAGCTGTAGTCTATAAATGCCATAACTTGTGGGTAGGCTTGTATTGTTGTCAAGTTACAGTTTGATAGTTTTGATACCACAAGTATGGACTTCTCATAAAAGAAAAAAATAGTTAAGCTTAAAAATCCCATTTGAGAATTTTGTGAGACAAAGTAATTTTAGTTAATAGGATTCACATTTACAAATCACCTAGTAGTAATACAAAGGGTTTAACAAAAATTAACTCTATAAGTTGACGAATATTTTACTTTAGAAGAATCGATGAGCCTGATACAATTTCTAAAATATTTGAAAATAAATCCTAATTTAAAATTGCTAGGTTTTGCCGCAGACATTTTGACAAGCCCAAGACAGAGTATTTATTTCCCGTGTCCTGGTGGTCCACGCTTTCAGAGTTGAAGTCTTGGAGCGTTCATACCTGCAGGTTACGCTTACAGTTTCATCCTTTCTAAAGTCGTACTTGGCAGGGGGCTGCGGGGAGACAACGCCACACGAGGAAGGGAATAAGACGCGTCACAAGGCCTTAAGAGCAGTACAGTCCATATTCAAGAGTCGGAAAAGAAGCAAAGGAAGTATTTCCACTTCTTTAACATCAATCTGGATTAATTTAAAATTAATGGTAAAAATCCCATCTAAAATGTAGAATACGCTGATAATCCTAGTTTGACAGAAAAACCAGCATTCTATTTTTTTGGGGGCAAATCTCATATACGGGAGTGGGATGTCAGTTCAAATTTTATTAATAAATGAAAAGCAAATACAAGGTGAGGAACATGAATATTATCTCCTAATTATAGCATCGGGGGAAAAATTATTTAGAAATGCTCCTTTATAATGAATGATCTAAAAGTGAGAACACTGGACCAATCTAGGGGTAACAATCCTCCAATCCACTTAGGTAAAAAATCGAAGAGGTCGATTTGAACCACTATTTACTTGACTTTGTAATAAACGAAAATGCCGTTTATTCCTACCATGTTATGCAGGCAATAGGATGCCCAAAAAAATCGAATTTGTCTAAAAGAAAATTAGGAAAATAAATTTCTAGTTTGACCGGCTGGTTAGTATTATAGCCTAAAATTGGAAAAAGTAGGGAGAACAACGGAACATTATTAATTTTTCCTTTTTTTGGTTTTAGATTGCCATTCTACAAAGGCACTTGTATTGGATTACTCAACATACATTGCTCTTCAGTGGACAAAGTAAGAATTACTCCAAAAAATTGCTAGATAAAAAGAAAGAGCATATTACACATCAAAACCAATTAAAAATTTGTAGAAGCCTTTTCCTAGACATATATACGTATGTATCCATGTCTATGTTTGTCTGTATTTATTTATATGCACATACATGTGTGTGTCTAAGAGGAGAAGGGCGGTGACTCAGGTTGACTAAAATTATTCCACAGCAACGCAAAATTTAATTTTATATAATTATAATTCTAGGCATAACTTATTAAATAATTGAACAGGGGATGGGTTGCGTGGTACGGAGGAAGGGAGTGTAAGCAAGAGATCTCGGGTTCAAGTCCTCCTGCTTATACTAAAATATATATATATATAATAAATAATTGAACCCTTAAAGGTGCATTTACTAAAGAAATTAACTAAAGTATTACTATGTTACAATGCTTTGTCAAACAAATGACCTCCTAAAGGTGCATACGATAACTAAAATCATTACCAAATAATTCTTTTACGGTGGAATAAAAACTTGATCACAATAGGCAAAAACATTACTAAAGCAAAGAAGTAATGCATGAGGAGACGTAAACCAAATTTTATAGTAGTTTGGCTAACTCCTTCAGAACTTTATCAACTCTCTAATCTCTTTCGAATTTGAAATTATTTCTAAACATCTCTTCCAAAAGGTGAGCCAATGACCCATTTAGAATTGAGGCAATTAGCCTAAGTTCCTGTGAGCTCCATATACCTTTTGAGTTCTGAATTTGGCTCTACTATCTGCAACCTCTTTGGTTACAACGTTATGAAGAAACAAAAGAAAATACTCTTGATGTGTGAAGATCACAATAAAACATTAATCATGCTCTCTTTCTAGAGTGGATGATACAATTGAAAGTTTAAATACGTGAAATGGATAAATTCTAATCCCAATAAATGATTTTTGTGAGTTGTTTGAAAGGCACAATGGAGCTTCAAATCCTATTTATTGTCCACTTGAGGATTTGTCACTTCTATTCATATCTTCTTCATCCCACCTCATTATCAAGTCTTTTAATAATTACCATTTTCTTTCTTGATAATAATTTTATGTTTTGGATCTTTTTTCTTCATATCTTACTTTTTCCTTATCTTTCAATTTAATAGACTGTTAATAACGAACATACTAAACCACACTAGTTTTTATTTGTTAATAATAAAAATAATATTACTAAATACGATATGGTCTTCGTGCACATATAATCTACAAATAATAAGGCTGTATTTGGATTGAGGGATTCGATAATGAAAGCTTTAAAATCCTATCAAACCCCTCTAAATTATTTGGATGACTTGAAAGGTACTAAGGTTTGTAGTTCATCAATTAATTGACTCATTTTAAATACTAAAATAATTACAGAATTATTGCAAACTCAAATACTTTCCAAATAATCCAAGCAACTTAAAGAGATTTGAGAGAATTTCAAATCCATCAATCCAAACGTGGTATTAGATAAATCGCGTGTTCGCCCAATCAAGTTCCGTGGATATCAAATCAAATTATTTTGTCCACCATTAAGACGTAGTTGAATAAGGCTAAAGAGTTATTGTTGGATGAATTGCCAAGTGTAATTTAGGCTTACGGGGATGGATGACTCCCAGAGTGCCTAATGATCACACTCCGTTCAGCCTAGTTTGTTGCATTGAAGCAGTTACCCTACTAGAGGTCGATATGCCTATCTTGGCCGGATGATTGCCAATCCAACATTGAAAAGTGCAACATTGACGTCCCCCCCCCCCCCCCCCCCCCCCCTTTTTTTGGTATATAATTTTAATTTTTGGTACATTAACATTGTCATAACTGACTTTTCTTAAATTAACAGCCTACAAAAGTTTTGCAGTTTCATTTTTAGGGCACTTTTGACCTTGTTTAAGGAAAATGTAGAATAAACAAACAGCTTCTTTGATAAAAATTATACCAATATTGGGGAAATGACATGGTTTATCTAGTTAGCTTGGTTTTAGAACAGCTTTGCCAGAGATATTCCTATAAACATAGCAAAAATTCAACATTGCAAATTGGAATTCTGGAAAAATTATTTGCATTTCATACTTTTTCATACTACTTTTACTAAAAAAAAAAAAAAAAAAAAAGTGTTCCACGTTTGTATGCATCATAATAAAAGTGTAAGCACATGCAGAATGTGTTTTCTTTTGTCCACGTTAATCTTTTTCCTATGGCAATAATATGGAACTCTATTCACATTAGTGAATTTAAAAAGATTTTCAGTTTGAATAGGGTTCAAGTATCATGCATCTTAATTTGCTTATGAAAATTCTCTGCAGTTAATCCTTTTTGGTTTTCAACACAAAGTTACAAGAAATGAATGTTTTGTTGCACGTCAAGTGTAAAATTGTTTAACTGTCCAAACCTCTCACAGCAGTTGATAAATCTAAAGTATGAGCACCACCTAACAAAATTTGAGAGTCAGTCTCAATTTCAATCTCTCTTGAGCTATTCATCTTTTGTCAAAGTTCTTATTATTATTAAGAGCTTACTATTTGAGAGTTAATTAAACTAGTTGAAGATACATAAGTTATCTTGAAATTTGAAACAACTATGTAATTTTAAAAACCGATCAACAAAAAGATGTAGCCTAAAGAAAATAGCGTCTTTTTAAATTCGAGCAAATGGCAAAAAAATGTCATTAAACTACTAGGCACTCTTTGTTTTGGTCACTCAATTTTTATTTAGCCGCACAATAACCATTTAACTAATAAAAAAAAAGTCTATTTTTCGTTACCCAACTAGTAAATATTTACACTTCTGGTCACTTAACTAATAAAAATGTATATTTCTTGCTCACACCAAAATTCAATGACGAAAATAGAGGATTTTAAATAATCTAGTGACAATAGTGTCATTTGCTCGTTAAATTCGCAAAACTAAATATCAAGTGGTTTAAGTAATAATTGTACTCCCTCCGTCCCGTTTTGTTAGTCTTGGTTTTTTTTTTCACACAGATTAAGAAAGTGTAATTAATTTGGTTGGAAACATAAATTTAGATTAATAATTTCCTAAAATACCCTTATGCTAATCAATGCAGTCAATGTATTCAATGTATTGGAAAAACTCAATGTATTCAATGTAGTGGGTTAGTATTTAATAACAATGTATTAATAACAAGATATTTAATAAGGGTATTTTAGACAATTTGAAAGATTACTACATTTCTTAATGAGAAAGTGGACTACAATTTGGGACGGACGAAAAAGGAAAACAAGACTAACAAAGTGGGACGGAGGAGTACTACACTTGCATTATCGCTTGTGTTTTCTGAAAAAGATGAAAAGTATTTAAAGCATCTTGGTCAATAAGATCAGATATATCCAAGTACTACGGCATACTGAAAAACATGTTTTTTAACCCAAAATCTTTGATACCAAGCTTAATTATTATCTTAATATTCATTTCTTTTCCTTCAAATGCAAATTTGTTTTGTACTTTTGCAATGATACAACTTTTAATGAACATGCATTAGAAGAACTATGTCGGGTCAATCCGTACAAGGCCTCCTCCATCCCATCTCTTTCCTCCTCGACAATTTTGAGGAACACAAGTAGACAACAAATGTAGGAGGAATCACTTCGCTAATGGTATTCAATTAAAGAACTCAGCATCGCATTAATACTTAATGGCAGGCAAACTCTCTTTCTTCCACATTCAGGTGCCTGACAGCATGATTCCTGCTAACATTACAACTATCTTTCCCAAAGACCTTTTCCACATGTTAAGGTTTTATGTAAATCTTGTTCATACCCCATTTTCAGATGTGTGAGATTTGAGCCTTCATTTC
The DNA here is from genome assembly GCF_036785885.1 of Coffea arabica. Classification (NCBI taxonomy): domain Eukaryota; kingdom Viridiplantae; phylum Streptophyta; class Magnoliopsida; order Gentianales; family Rubiaceae; genus Coffea; species Coffea arabica. The sequence continues at coordinate 45,995,385 of NC_092329.1, forward strand.
TTGGAAGCTTAAAAGAAATTTCTTACATGCTAACATTTGCGAACACGTGGCCATTTGTTTAATTTGTCGGTATGGTGGTTGTATAGTTTGCGTTATTTTCTTTGTTATATAGTCTCTTGCTTAAAACATTTTATTTTTAAATTTTTAAAAAAAATATTCTAAACCCTACAAGGGAAACGAGGAGGAATTGAGAGTTAAATCAAGAATTTCACGATGACCTAACTAATATCTGTATCAACTAGATTTTGCAAAGTTATCATGAACTAATTTATCTACCTAACTATACAAGCAACGAGGCTGATGCTCCAATCTCGATACTCTAATTAAATTAGCTGCATATTATATTGACTTACTATGGGATCTACCATAACTTGAGAATCAATTCTTGAGTTTATACGGATAAAACTTATATTGCATCAATCCATTGTAGTGTCAATGTTAATCTTATGAAGAATATAGAGATAGGGTATATTGCATAAACAAAGAAATTTAAGATACTAAAGTAAATTTATGCTAAAATATAGAGTGTAATTACAAAATCCATCATAAGTTTTTTCGGATTGTGAAGGGACTAATTTACTTCATAATTTTACTTGTGCAATGTGAATGCCTTGAAACTTCAGACTTAACCTAGTATCAAAGACAGACTTCAATTGGGCACAAGACTTGAATTTAACTGTTATTCTGCATATATCCCAGAAATTTTGCAGATATTGTGCTCCAAACATGAAATAAATTCTCAATTGAACGAAAACAAAATTATTTTGTTTCATCAACAAGCTAGATTCAAAGTGTTCGGGTCAAATATTGAGCGCAAAAACTGGAACATTTAATTCAATTTCCATAAATACAGTTGTGTTGTCCAAGTGATAGATACTTATAGTTTTGTTTTATCCCACTTGCCAGCGTTTTAGGAGATTTGTTGCACCAACCGGAGCACAGCGCCAATTCCTTGTACGGTGTATCTGGTTAAAATTATATACTAATTCATAGACCGTTCTTGGTTCCTGGCAATTTCTCAGTTCCTAAACAAAGGAACAAAGCCACACAAATTCAAGCATTTGGCAACTAACATATATTTTTATGCATTTATGTGATAGCTGTCCACTAGATACTGATTTACACTTATTTTCATTTAAATACACTCATCCATGTTTATTAGCTCATTTGCAGTCTGAGATTTTATCAAATTAACTCTATTATTTAAAAGATCTAACGTTGTTGTGGTCATAGACGAAACCAGAAAATTTTCTTTGAATCGACGAACTCTAATTTAACTAAAATTTAAGTATCTAATCTGAAATATTTTACATTTTTTGCGGAGGCAAAAGTTTAAATTTGCAGAGAAATTTTTAAAAATTTCAATTCTTCAAAGGAGAAAAGATTAACTTCATATTTTAACTTTTTCTGGGCCTTCCTGCCACCCCCAGTTCCACCCATGGTTGAGGCCCTTCTTAATTATTAGATGTTGGACACCAATTAGACAAAATATGTATATTTTTATTAAGACAATGATCAACTCACACATAATAATTAACACTAGTTCATTATGTGAAATTTGAAATTCAGCTGCTTGATTGCCATGTATTTCCATGATGTCAATCCATACCAATTGAAAAAGTATCATGTCAGGAATGTGCAGGACTATAAATTTGTCACAGCTAAATTCTACTTTGGAACCTTAAACTATGAATACGGTTCTACTTTAGTCTTTAAATTTTAATTTTAGACACTTTTCCCCTTAAAATATGAAATCCATATCACTTGAGTCCTTCAATTTCAATTTTGTACACTTTATCCTCTAAAATATGAAATCTATCCTATGGAATTGTCAAAATTAACGGAATAGTAGACAAGTAATGCTCAAACTTTAAGGACTAAAGTGGAATTAATTCCATACTTTAGATAGAGAGTGAAGTATCTAAAATTGAAGTTTAAGGACTAAAATGGAATACAATTCATACTTCAGGGAGTGAATTGCCAAGAATTGAACTTTAAGGAAGTACTTCTATAATTTAAGGGTCCAAAGTAAAATTTGGCGAATTTGCCACAATAACAACTGGCGTTTTAATGTATAACCCTGGTAAATTTCAACTCAAAGAGGCCAAATATAATAATAACTAAATTAAAAAAAGGACATTTCGAATTGGGTTAATACCACTTTATCCCCCAAACTTTGGACGATTACCCACTTCAGTCCCTAAATTTCAAAATGGGACACTTAAGTTCCTAAACTTATAAATACCTCCCACTTAAGTCCCTAAACTTATAAAATGGGACACTTAAATCCCTAAACCCTTATAAAATGGGACATTTCGACCACCAACGGTATTCAGGATTTGTTAACAATTTTCCTTAAGTGGGAGGTATTTATAAGTTTAGGGACTTAAGTGTCCCATTTTGAAGTTTAGCGACTGAAGTTGGCAATCGTCCAAAGTTTGGGGGGACAAAGTGGTATTAACCCTTTAGAATTTAATGCATGTAGAATCTTGTTAGTATTGCTGTTGTATATATATTAGCTGTATAACTGCTTAATTTGCAAATTATACAGGCCTGCCTATCTCTTGATATCTCCCTCTATCCATTACTCTCTTTCTTCCTCTACATATACTACTTCATGTTGGTTGCTCATTGATGAAACCTAATTTACCAAAGAAGGCTATATCTTTGTGAATTCCAATTTACATAATTAAAGACAATTTTTTTAGTCACCTGTCTATGTTTCAATGTTTGATGAACTAGTACCATATCCGTAATATAGAGCATAATTGTAAAGAGCTTATTATGTTGTGCATCTCAAGATAATACTTTGTATACTCATATATAGAGAAAAGTTCTATCATATTTCTCATGCTTCTATATTTTGGATAAATATGGCAACTTATTACAAAACTAGTTTTATTTCCCTTAATATCCTTCAATAAAATGTTATAACTAATTATCTTAGAACTTCATATATATGTATATTTTAAAGATTTAGGGAGTATTCAGTACTTGAAGTGCATTGAAGAAGATTAAATAGCATTGTAGGGTTCAAGATACCACTTAATTGAAGTTTCAGGTGCTAATTTTTTTGAAAAATTAAAATTAATTTGAGAAAGTCACTAAATGCATGGAGAGACAATGAATGTGACTGTATTTATGTAAATGATGAGTTGTGCACATTAATGAATGGCTTAGGAAACTTATTCAAAATTAATTCTATTTACTACGTAAAAATATTTCTTTTTTGCCTAAACTGATTGGGGGCCTTATTCACAAAAGCATCATCTCGCTCCTGTATCTTTGTATAAAAAGCAAGAAACATCAAGCCATCTAATTAACATATGTTTATAATATATATATATATATCAACAAGCATCAAAAAGTTTGTATCAATTAGTTTGATTAGCATTCGAGATTGACACTATCCTATTGTCTTGGGTTGCTAAGGTTGCAGAGCTTATTAGAAACACTAATGGAGTAGCTTTCTGTATTTAAAGCATAATAGAACAGCCATTTGAGAGTTGTCCCAAAAGTTATTTGAAAATCTTATGTCATAATAAAAAAATATTAAAATGAAGTACATTTTTTTTTTTTTTTTACTTCAGTTTCTACGTATGTATGATTCTCTGATTTACTCACGAGCTTGTCTATGAGGTCAGATTTCAAATTCCAATCTTTGCTTTGTGCACTGTGACGACTACCAATTAAAGATCACATGCATGTTGTATATGAAACTACATCTACTTAATTTGATTACAAATATCTTTTTTTGTACTATAAAATCGGCTCATGTAACCTTAAGGAGTTTATATTCATCTGAGAATCCTTTGATCAAGTCTTGATTGTCTATAAGTACAAGCCTTGACCATGGGTGGAGATTGAGGTATGGAATTTCCTTCTTCTTTTCTCTATTCTTCAAACTTAATTTTGATTAGGGCCTCCTGTGATTTGTGAGGCAATAATTGAGACTTATGTTGGACTTATACTCGACTTTCTACGTCGTAAATAATAAGGATTAATTTTTTATATACTGAAAATATACAAATCATTACTATTAGATGCATGATAACTCATTTAAATTAAAATTTCAAATTCAAATTTTGTCTTAGTGTTATGCTTCTAAACACGATAGTGTATACATTATTAGTATATCTACTATTAACTCAAATAATAAAATCTCCCCAAAATTTTTCTTATTAAGTCCCTTATTTCTTTTAGACATTCTTAGTGAGAATTTTTTTTATATCTTTTAGGAGTTCCTAGTGAGATTTTTTTTCTTATTTTATTGTTAAATCTAAATTTATTTCAGATCCGGTTGTTAGATCTGAAATTGTTTTAGTTCTTGGGTCTATCTCAACAGATTTTATCATCATTACTCGTTGATTAATAGATCTAATGATTGCAACGTGGATAGAAGGAGTTGCAGTGATTTATCTCATTAAAAGAACAATTTGAAACTATTAGATGCATGACACCTCATTTAAATTAAAATTTGAAATTCAAATTTTGCCTAAGTGTTATGTTTCAAACCATGATAGTGTATACAGTGTTAGTATATATACTATTAACTCAAATAATAAAATCTCTCCAAAATTTTTCTTATTAAGAGTCCCTTATATCTTTTAGACATTCTTAGTGAGAATTTTCTGTATCTTTTAGGAGTTTCCAGTGATATATATTTTTTCTTAGTTTATTGTTAAATCTAAATTTATTTCAGATTCGGTTGTTAGATCTGAAATTTTTTTAGATCTTGTGTCTATCTCAATAGATTTTATCATCATTACTCGTTAATTAACAGATCTAATGATTGCAACATGCATAGAAGGAGTTGCAGAGATTTATCTCATTAAAAGAACAATTTGAAAGTTCTTGTACTTTTCAAATTTGTTTATAATTTTTCAGATCTACTATATCTCACAGATCTATTATTTGTAGTGCATATTTAACTTGTTATTAAGACAGTGATGTAAATCAAATCATACTGAACGATTTTCAGCAATCCGTCAATGAAATTTATTTTTATAAAAAAAAATTCAAATAATAATTGCTATGAAAACGATCATGAAGTTCAAGAAAGTTTACATTTCAACTTCAGTCTCACTCAAGATTTCAATGCTACAAACATAGCTTTTAAAGCTTTGATGCATTGCATGTCGTGCAATTTAGTTCATAACGCTCGTAAGCTAGTTCTACATAACTTACTAGTTCAAAAAAAAAAAAAAAATCAACTCAAACAACTTATTACTTGTACTTGTTTTATTGACAAGTATGATAAACTTAAAGCCATAGATTGTAAGAACCAAAATTGCTTCATCTTGAGCAGATATAATGAAACCCAAAACAATGATTGGAGCAATTTACCTTTATTGAAATTGTCCTTTTGTTTATTAATGCTGTTTTGTGCATTATCTGCATGATATGAAAGCAAGGCATGGCATGTACGGTTGAAAGAACCATCCGTACCAGGAAATATACGAAGAAAATGACATTGCAATAACCAATAATATGGGCAGTATTAAATGAGGGATGACAGATCCAGCAAATTTGTAGGACCAAAACTCACTTTTAGGTCAAAAGCCAATTGGCAATAAAGACCATTTTGGAGGTTCATGCACGAATTTTGAAGTCGATGAGATCAGGTTCCTGTCCAAGAATGGGCAGAAGCGCAATTTAGGCTTTGAATCTTGAAGTGTGTTGGATGATGCAGGGGCAAGATCCATGTGGCTAAGGTCCAGCAACAATCCTATCTTCTTCTATTTTTTATTTTTATTTTTTATTTTTTAGGATAGATACATGTAAGGTTAGTTTGATTTGATCCAGGATTTGACACATAGAGATGATGTGTGGTTGTAGAATTATGTCCATGAAAGCTATTAGTGACAGTTTATCTAAAATTGCCCCGTGAACTTGAGTTAAAATAAGATTCAATTGTTAATTTCTTTTGAAGAGTTAAGGTAATAACGAGAGTGCCTGATAAAAGGGGAGATTTTAGTTGCAAGTTCAAATGGTAAATTGTGTGTAAATCAAGTCGATTTAGAGCACCAAGTATCCATTAAAAAAAAAACCAGTAATAGTAGTCTCTGAATTGCTCAATTATTCGGTTGATTTTATACATATGCATGTGTGTGTCTATATATATATATGTAAACTTCAAACTATTTGTAGTTACCCATTCAAAACTATTTGTTTCAAAACTCATTTTCTTTTTTTTTGAAAACTCATTTTCACTAACGTCTTTTAAATGAACTAATACGCGATTAATCTTGTAGGAGAAAGCTAATAGGGAAAAAAGGATTTGCTTTTTTCTTTTTTGGAGTACAACATTCTTAAAATTAGTTCTATACTGCAGGAAGGAAAGGGGAGGGACATAAGCCAATCTATTATATTAAGAGGCTCGAAGGGACCCATCTAATCTTGTGTTGGGGAAAGGAAGGGTTTGCTTTAAGATTTAGTACGTCTATTTAATCAGGTCAGCTGCAAATAATTCTTTGTATATTTTTAAAATTTTGATTCCAAGAAAAGGAAAAAAAAATGGCTACAAGCATAATCTATCGTCCCTCTTACAGATGTCGTTGTTTCTCTACTTTAAGAAAAGGTTACATTTGCTATGAAACAGAAATAATACAGAATTATTAGCAGGCTTATTTTCAGAAGTCCTACGACAGAGCTCCTTCCGTCCATGCAGGCAATTCTGTGAAGAAAAAGCATCTCCCTTATAAATTTGACAGAATCAAGTCGTCATCCTTCATCTAAAGATTATGTGCAAAATCAGAACATATATATATATAGACACACACACACACACAAATACAACATCACTAAGAACAAAAGAAGGTCAAGACTTGCAATCCAGCAGGTAATGCTTGATTCCGAGGCTTATTCAACATCATCACATCATGAAGAATCAGCAAAAGAGCTCAAAGATTTGATTACAGATTCGTATACTTTAATTCCCTCCAAATAGACAGAATCCTTCAGGAACTGCGATGATGCAAAATTTAAACTCCATGAGCACTAAATGAAAAGTAAACAACAAGGATGACGAGGAACCAATTAGCAGTTTTGACGCACCTCATTGTGGTCATGAAGTAGTATTGGCGTGTTTCTCATAGGTGAAAACCCAATGGTAGGAATTCCAAGCTGCCTCATGAACCGAGCATCAGTAGTTGATGGCAAGATTTCAGGCTTTGCAAGTTTACCACCAGCAGAAGTGACAGCTTGCTTGAAAACAGACCACCAAGAATTGGAATCATTTGTCGGAGTCAATAATGGGCGTCCTTGGTGGTCTCTTAGAGGTCCTTTCTCTGTTATCTGCAATGTCATCAAAGTAACTATTCTTCTTGCAGCAAGCAATTGCTAAAGCATGTAAAAGGATTTCTAAAACAGTTAGCAGCATTACAATTGCTGAAACAGTCTCCCTCCCTCCCGCCCTCCCTCCCTCTCCCTCTCCCTCTCCCTCTCTCTCTCTCTCTCTCTCTCTCTCTCTCTCTCTGTGCGGGGCCTGCCAGAGGATGGCGTGAAGGGAAAGTAGTTGCGGGACCATGGAAAGAGATGAAGTTCTTATGCAGTGCCTACCAGTATTTAAATTTGTCAGCAAATCAAAATCACATTTGTTCTCATTGTCCTAGCCCTCTACCACTATCCTTCCTGGACAGACAGGCTAATAAAGAAGAACTGCCATCACGTCACCATATAATTAATAGTGCTAACAGCTTGATGATGTCAGAAGCAAGGTGAAGGCAACAAAGACAGCAAGTGACAAATGTAAAAGAATGATTTGCTACTATGGCCATTTGAGAGGGTCTAACTGATTAATAATATACCATGTGAAGGGCAGAATCAGAAAACTTGAGCAGCAAGATCAGTAATGAACTTTAAATAGTTTCAGATTTCCCTGTTAACATGTTCGACAACCAAAATATGTAACGGCACCAGAATTGTGCATTGGGAGAATCAAGTCAGGATCAATGTTGGAAAATGCATGATGATCATCAAGATCACAGACCCAAAGCATTTAAAGCGCTAATCGAGGTCTAAACAAAGATAGAAGCGTCAAAGAAGTTAAAGAACAGGATATAGATCTAAAAGTTCTTAAAATTTGCATCCAAGAGTTTACAATCACCAAGAAATTGTAGGACAAGCTTTAAGTAGAACACTGGATCAAGTTGGTGAAAACAAAGATATCTCTGTAATCTATAAAACTTGACTAGCACAGGATACTGATATACATTTCAAGCTTAAGAAATAAAAAACTACAGTATAATTGTGGTGATAGTGAATATCATTGAATGTGTTTAAGAATATCACAAATAATTAACTACCATCATATACTTGTTCAGTTCTTTTAACAAGAGTCTTTGCCCTACCTCAACTCAAGCTGCAAGCTGTTTACATGCTACTCAGGGTGATGGAAATTTTTAGATGATGAACAAAGAAGACAAGTATCCATGACATTTTAAATAACTTTGAGATAGGATAGCATTATGATTGACTTTCCATGAGAACATTTTTACCGCATGAATTGAATGACAATCAAACAAAAGCACCAAGATATCAAAAAATCAAAGAACGGCAGAAAGTAAAGGATGTGCCCAAAAACCTGAGGATAAGGCAGGAGAGCAGTTGCTTGATTCAGGAAAAGATGAAAACACTATACCATTTAATCATAACGCTAACTCCCATTAGAAAATCCACCTAATTAGTTAAACACCCCCCCCCTCCCAAACACAAAAACTAACAAAAACAACAAAATAAGCACACACATCAAAAAAAGGGTACATTTTACAACACATACTGAAAACATGGTAAACAGTGAGAAATCCACCTCTAGTCAAGTCCACACAATTAGACCAATAACTCTCATTTATCTTGCTCAAAGTACCTAGGGCACGGATAGTCAATGCTTAGAATAATAACCTCCCCATTTCCCTTTCTTTTGAGTATAAGTATGGGTTTTCTGGGGCAATGGGAAGAAATCTAGCACATGTTGAACATTCTCAGAAAGCTAGTTTTGATTTGATTGACTTTTTTGCCCATTGCACCCCGAGAAACTACTAACAGATCTCATGCAATAGTACCCATATATTACTGATCATAAAATCAGATATATTCATTTTCAGGATGTCAAAAATAAGAAACAACAATACACGGATGAATAACATAACTGATGCAGCACCTGGAAGCAATAGAGGCCAAGACTGATTTCAGAAGTTTTAGATGCAGAAATCTAGACTTTGTAAGACAGCAAGCAATAAGGTTGTCCTTAATTCTGAATTAAAATTTAGAAAATGAGAAGAAATGATGGTAAGAGAACAAAATATTATAGCATGATAGATTCCCCTCTCAATTCCTTTCTTTACACCTAACACTGCATTAACAAAAGCAAGTGAACTTACAAGTAAGAGGAAGCCTGTACTCTTCGTAATGGTCCTCAATTCACCTATGCCATCTCGGAAGTTTAACTAAAAGGCCACTGTTAATTTACTAGGAACCTGACTTATGATGTAATGTATTACTTTAGCAGAATGTAGAACAAGGATTTTATTTGAAGAGTTGCTTAATTCACATTTCCTTTCTTCATCTATTGCAGTTAAACACTTATCTTCGTACTTAAAGTCAAAATTAGCAGGGATTTTTTTTTCTTTGACACCGTTATATTTTATTCAGATGAAACAAATAGTTTACACAAACTACTGGGCATACCTCTGATTCCAACTGAGTAAATCAAGAACTAACAAAATCCTAAGCACCACAAGTAAAAAACAGGGGAGGGCTTCAATGGAAAATGGAATCCTCAACTCTAAACATAGGCTACTTGTGAGATCCTTCAAGATTTGATAATAAACAGATTCAGGAGACTACGGGCACTCAAAAATGCCTATGATCCTGAATTACCACAAGTAAGAAACAGTGGAGGGTTTCAATGGTTTTATGAGATCCTTCAAGCTTTGATGATAAACAGATTTAGGAGAGGACAGCAGGCACTCAAACAACTCTGATCCTAATCACCACAAGTAAGAAACAGTGGAGGGTTCCCAAGGCTTTATGAGTGTTTACTAATTACTATTATAAACAAGGCTTGATATATACTTTCACCACTTAAGGATGATTAGACTAGAGAATGTAAGTAGTCTCAAACAATAATGCAAACAGCTGGCACAATGTGGCAATATTGTAGCATCTAGATATGCAGAACAAAGAAATTTCACTAAATAAGTTGATGACTTGATATCAAACTCAATTTCGTTGAATCAAAGGAATTATGCCCTCACCTCAGAACTTCAATTATATACTCATCTTGCTCCCCTATCTGCTACAGCATCTTAAGGTACTCCATATGGTTCTTAGCAACGGATCTTACTTAGAAAATATAGGGGATGTTAAAAAGGATGTAAAGAAAAAAAAAAACGTATTCCTAAGTATAATGACAATTCACACAAATTTAACCAAACTTCTTGTCAGTGAACTGATAGTAATGCTAATGACGAACACTTCCTTTCAATCGCTCAGTTATATCACTAGCAAGAAAGCTACTACCATATTCCAGGACCTAAATCACAACCAACAATTAAAATGAGTGCTGCAATGCACGATAGAAACATTCCAGGAAATACCCACAATTTCTGAACACCAGTAGCTAAAAACACAAAAATCATATTGTTTACCTCAAAACTCATATTCCTCCAAGAGGGTGCCCATTCCTCTGCAATCCTTCTTCTCACGGCATCCGGGTCAGCTGTTGGTGGCAGCCGCAAGTCAAATCCTGCCTCTGCCTCAGAGGGTTGTACATTCATCACAAATCCCTGCAGCCAGTAAAACCCAAAGCGACATCGCTCACATCCAATTTCATCAATACTTGCAGAATAAATAGAGCCCAAGCATCAAACTTACTGTGGGAGAAGGAATTCCAGCCTTCAAAAACACGGGATTTGCAGAAATAACCTCAGAATTGGCAGCCAGCCCAGCCTTAACCTTGTCAAATTCAGCATCTCTAAACTTGGTAATAACCTCCACACTCTTCATCAAATTCTCCATTGCTGAATTATCAAACATCCTCGACCCATGACCGGGCATTCCAACTGCCTTAATCACGATATGCCACGGCTGCCGGTCAGCATAAAACACTCTATACTCATCTCCAGGCGAGGCCTGCCCTTCATCCAACACAAACCCCAGATTCAATGCCTTAAACTCGTCGGATTTCACGAACTTCGCCATCCCATCAAAACCCCCAATCTCCTCATCTGGGACAAATGAGATGTGCACGGTCCGAAGAGGGCTGAAGTTTTTCTCCTCAATTAACCTCTTTATCGCCTCCAAATACTGAATACCGATGCATTTATCATCCTGGGCGCCGCGGGCAAAGATTTTTCCGTCGGAGGAGTGGTAAGCGGAGAAGGGGGGATGAACCCACTTGGAGGGGTCTGCTGGCACGGAGTCGAGGTGGGAGTTGAGGAGGATGGATGGAAGAGTGGGGTCTGAGCCGGGCCATGTTAAGAGGAGGAGGGGTTTGTCCTTTTCCGGAGTGAAGTAAAGGATTTGGGATTGCAGGGAAGGGATGGAGTTGGAGAAGCTGGTGAGGAAGTTGATGGCGGAGGTGTAGTCTGGGGTGGGATGGGCAGAGCTTATTTGGAGGTATTGTTGGAAACGAGTGATAGCGGGCGGTGGATTTTGGTGGTGGATTTCAGCAGCTGCTGCAAGAAAGAGGGAGAAGGAGAGGAAGGCGAGCAGAAATGGGGAGAGTAGGAGATGGTGGTGACAGAAGCGTTGTTGTTCGGACATTTTACCAGCGGAACATCGGAAGTCAAACATGGGAAGTGTCGAAAATGAGCTACTCCCTTAAACGTCGGAGATGGTGGTGATGAGCGGACGTCGGACATTACTGAGGTTGATAAGTTGGAAATTGGAAGAATTTTGGACTGTGGCAACAAGTATATAGTTTATAATTATTTTTTAGAGTCCACTTTAAAAATGATTTTAAATATGATTTGTTAAACAACAAACACAATTATGTAGTATATCACATAATATAGAATTTTTTTAATAAGGTAAATTATAATATATATTATTTTTATAAGGTCAATTATAATATAGGTATAATTTATGAAAACTATCCCGGAGTTCATTTCAGTTTTCAAAAATCAACTTACCTTCCTTGTTTAGAACTTTTGTATACCATGTTAGCCCAAATCATAAAGGTTAGTATAGAAAATTAATTTGAGGAGAGAGAATGTAACTCAATACCAAAATGCAGTTTGTATTTCTTTCAACTATATATGTTTTGAGAAGAGAAATTCTATACTAAGTGATAGATGACATATATCATACAAATTAAAAGATAACCAATTCATAATATTTAAAAATTTTCATATTCATATTTATGAGTCAGTGATATTGTGTTTTTAGAATCGTGTTTCTTGCAGCTGGAAATTATTTATTGAGACTGAAAAGCTAAGGCCTAGAATAAGAAAGTGGAGGTAGGGATCAAGTGAAGCAAGTTCAGGGCAGATTTCTAAAATGTAGCAACAAAGACTTTGGAGCAAAATTATGGCCTTTTTAAGGTATGAAGGGAAATCTTGGAATTTACCAACGTCTTTCACAATAAAAAATTGTTACTCCGCTTGCCATAGGAAGGTTATAATCATGATTTCAAAGAGTGAAAAAAATGCAAAAGAGTTGTTATATAAATTGTAGATTTTTTCCGATGGTACGAAGGCAGTGAGAATGAGGTGAATAGCAAGAACCAAGAGAAGCATCAACAAAGCAAATGGCAGAGATGGCACCACCAAATTCAGCAATATTGATCAAATAATCAAATTCACTTTCTTCGGAATTCTTCCAAATCACCAAAATTGGCTTACACAGAATATAGAAGAGATGGTCTTTCAACTAGATAAGATCCCCGAAAAAAAAAAAAGAAATGATAGTACACATAGTCTTCGTTTGATGGTACATAATTACCAAAAAAGTACACCAGTAGGTTGGAGAAATTTGCACTGACTTGCTAAAGAAAATTGGCTAATTTCATGTTTTATTTTTCTTCAATTTTATTCCAATAATGATTTTTGAGAAATTGATTAGTTAATATCACCAAAGAAAAGAGAAATGATAGTTCACATAGTCTTCGTTTGATGGTACATAATTACCAAAAAAGTACACCAGTAGGTTGGAGAAATTTGCACCGACTTGCTAAAGAAAATTGGCTAATTTCATGTTTTATTTTTCTTCAATTTTATTCTAATAATGATTTTTGAGAAATTGATTAGTTAATATCACCAAAGAGTAAGGATATAAGTGTCATTTAATCCTTACTTTATGCCAACAATGGATCCCAATTCCCTATCAAGAGAGATAAGTGAGATTTTTTTTAAAAGTTCAGAAAAGGCAAGGGAAACTACCATAAACCTTAGGGGAGGCTTTTACGGAAAATCCTACAATAAGTGACATACGACTTAAGCAATACAAATAAACTAAAGGATAATCCAACTTCTTGATTTTAGGGATTTCCGTGTTTGCATATCTAATTTAGAAATATCATGATTTAGAGTCATTTTTTGTAAGTGAAAATTATCCCATATAGATACTAGCTTTGTGTCCTATAATATGCATAGGAACTACAAATGATTAAAAACAATCTAATTTTTAAGATAAAGTATTTAGCATTATTAATATTATAGAAATATATATAAAATCTTTACAATTCCCTTATTAGTTAAACTCTCTATATATATTTGGATAAATTCTGCTAAAACGGTCATTGAGATGGAGAATCATTTCCCATATTAGTTAAACATATAGAATAAGAGGGAATCCCCCTTGCCACATCAGATTGGTCATCCGCCCATGTGGCGCGTGGAGATTGGTTGGTGCTGATGATGTGGAATTGATGCTAGAGAGTTTTTTTTAAACATGGAAACTTTTTTTAAAAAACAAATGTGATGATGGCGTCATTAGTCATTGGTCAGAATTAGTTATTAATTAATGGTGAAATTACGCTTTTACCCTAAAGCCTTTATTTTTTTACTTGTTTGCCGTTTTTGTATTGTTGGTAATAATGTGCGGGTATGTGTCCATCTCTGTCAAAAAGCCTCTTTCGCCAAATTTCTATTGTCTGAGAAAAGTTGCTTCCTCTCTTAACACTTCGACAGCTCATTGTTGTATGGCCATGGCAGGGATATCTCGTTGCCCGTTGGACAATTGCCTTGGTTTCTGTTGGAGCTTTTCTTCTTTTGGGTTCCATTTGGGATGTTTCTCTTCATTTCATCTTATGCTCATTGGTTTTTGCTGCTGCTTGCTTACTGTGTTTGTGGTGAGAGTGCTCTGTCCTTATTCTTCCGTTTGGTTTCCATATTTTGTGTTGTGTGCTTTTAGGTATGTTTGTATTTAATTCTTTTTGTTCCATATTTTGTCTTGGTTGTTAGCATTTAGTTGGTTACTATTGCATTGCCTTTTTCTAGAAACACAAGTGCAGGTTCTTACTCTTTCTTCATCTGTTTTTTATGATGAGAAAATATAGTATTGCCTGCATCGATCTTGTGCATGTTCACGTTTCTTTTGCTTCCAGAGATTTTCTGCCTTTTCTCTTGCCTTTTGACTCTTTTTAGCTATTTGTTAATCCTTTCTGTTCTTCGAAACTTGGCTTGTGACTTCTTCTTTTGTTTGTTGCTAAGATTTGTTTGGCTTTCTTTTTTTTGCTGCAATGCTTGTTCATGCCTTTTGTAATCTGTTTTCCTTTTTTTACCTTCTTTTCCATATTCTTCTTGCCTGCTTCTGTGGTTTTGTACATTCTAAAGGTTTAGTTGTTCTTTGAATTCTATAGCAGTTAGTTGCATCGATCCTGTTCGCATTGGTGTTCTTTTTGCTTTGGAGACCTGTACTTCCATTTGGTGCTTATTCAATCCTTTTCAGGTTTTCAGCTATTCTGAGCTCCTATTTCTTTCTTTAAACAGATTTGTTCTAGCCTATAATTTTTCATGTTGTTCTGCATTCTTTTATTGTTGTCCTGCTATACTGGAACTTCTTCTTGGAAAGATTGTTCTAGCTTGTGTTGTGTGCTTTTAGGTCTGTTAGTGTTTAATTGTTTCTGTTCCATTTTTTTTCCCCTAGTTGTTAGCTTTTAATTGCTTACTGTTGCATTGCCGTCTCCCATAAATGCAGCTGCGGGTTCTTGTTCTTTGTTACTTTGTTCTTTATGACGAGAGAATTCAGTTATTGCTTGTATTCATCTTGTGCATGTTGTCGTTCCTTCTGTTTCCAAGGATTTTCCCCCTTTTTCCTCGCCTTTTTACCCTTTTCAACTATTTATTAAAGGTTTCCATTCTTCAAAACTGAGCTTGTAGCTTCTTCTTTTGTCCGTTACCAGGATTTGCTTGACCTTTTTTTTTTTACTGTATTTATTTCCTGCAATGCTTGTTCATGCATTCTGTCAGCTCTTATTTTGTAGCCTATTTTCCTTTTTTACCCCTTTTTTCATTTCCTTCTTGGTTGCTCTTGTACTTGCTAAAGATTGATTTGTTCTTTAAATCCTGTAGTGCTTGGTTGCACCAATCTTTTTCACATGGTTATCCTGACTTTCTATTACTTTTTTTTTCATCTAATTTGTTCTACCCTATACTGTTTTTTCTAATTTGTTCTTTTATTGTTGTCCTACTATACCGGAACTTGTTCCTGGAAAGTTTGCTCTTTTTTATTTTAACTTTTCAGCCTTAATTATTTTATCGGTAATTTCCTTTTGTTCTGCACTCTAGATGTCATTGAGTCGTTTTGTTTTTTGATTGTTGGTTTTATTTTATGTTCTTGAGTCTTCCGGTCTAAGAACATGGATAAGAATGCAATAGGACTGCAAACGAATCGAGCCGCTTGCGAACGGCTCGAGTTGGCTCGAGTCGAGCTCGAACTCGAACTCGAGCTCAAAATATTAAGCTCGTTAGCTCGCGAGCCGGCTCGCAAGCTCGAGTATATATATATATATAATATTTTTTATTTTTTTATTTTAAGTATATATATATATATTTTTATTTTAAGTATATATATTTTTTTATTTTCTTATTTTAATAATAAAATTAAGAAAAAAAATAAGAAATAATTTTTATTAATAAGTATATATATGTATATATATATATTAATTTTTTAATAATTAATTCTTATTTTAAAATATTAATTTTTTAAAAATTAATTCTTATTTTAATAATTTTTTTCTTAATAATAAAAAAATATTAATTAATTTATTTTTTAAAAAATAAAATAATTATTTTTTAATTTTTTTCGAGATCGAGTTGGAGCTCGAACTCGACTCGAATCGATTCGAGTCAAGCTCGAGCTTTAAATTTGCCGACTTGTCGAGCTCGAGTTCAAGTTCGAGTTTGTTAAAATTTAGTCGAGACTCGACTCGATTAGCCCAAAACTCGACTCGACTCAGCTCGTTTGCAGCCCTAGAATGCAAGACGTCGTAAACATTATGCGAAAATGCTAGAGAATGAAAAGGCTGATCTTTTGTGCCATCGTCATGATGCTAATGTTGCAAAGAAAAGAAAACTTTATGTTTTTGATATTGGTCGTGGAAATGGGTCACGGCTTAATGAGGGAGAGGGTAGCAAATATATTACTCGAAACTCTCTTGGTTGTGTTTTTTCTGGTGGTCCTTCTCGACATGGTAATGGAAAAGATTATGGCTAGTCGTTTCATGATTTACCGAGCTCTTTTAGTAATCTAGGTATTACTGTACTTAATAGGCAGGATGCCGCAAATATTCATCGATCATATCAACTTTTTAATGCTAAATTTACTGCATTAGATCATCGGAATCAAACGTTCTTCTCTGTTGGAGCACGCCATGTGTTCTTGTTTTTTGCTAGTGGTACGAGTTGAATTCTTTCCCCTTGTGTGAAACGCCTATTTTCTATTTTTTTTCCTTTAAGCTTGTTTATTGTGTATCCTGCTATGTTGGTTGGTGGTTAATTCTTCAGGGCAATACATGGAGTTAGGATCTGCCACTAATGAAATAGTTCAGCCGTGTATTTATAGGAAGGAAAATAGGCAGCTTTTTACTGAAACACCTCTTCCTTATCTGCAATCAGGTTGCCAGAATCAGCTTTATGGCGTTGTGCGTCATAGAAATGGTGTTGAATTATGCTCTGACAAGCAAGCATCTGCTTTTGTGGGGCTAGAAGCTTTGGCTTCATCTTGTTCATTTGGTGGTAATGTTCGTTGTTTTATGGATGTTATAATGCAGCTTTCATCTGAACATCTTTTCTCTGATTCTCTTATTTGTAACATCCTTTGCCCAAATTTTTCCTATCTATATTGCCCTTTTCGTTTGTTACCCTACTCTGCTCTAATAGTTTTAAGAGATTTCTTCTCTTTCTTTTCTCTCGATTGAACATCCATTTTCCTGGTTTCCCATGCTCAACTTGCCCACCTTTTTTTTTGGATTTTATTATACTTCTTCTCCTCCAAAAATTGTTTAGCCAATTTTTTTTATCCTGACTCCTCCATGCCTGTCCAGTGTAACTATTTATGAGATAAAATCTGCTGTGCAGTTTTTAGTGTAACTATTTATGAGATAAAATCTACTGTGCAGTTTTTGATAACACTACTTCATATCAAATTATACTTCTATTTATATGGTCACAAGATCCCATGGCCTTTCTTTTTCCCCCTTGTTTTTAACAAGAACTAGTGGGGTTTCTCTGAACCTAATAGTTTTTTTCGCTGTCAATTTACAGCTGTCTCTTGACACTGTAGGCCTTTGAAACTTTCTAAACTTGAAAGAATTCTCGAGGAATCTCTTATCCTTCCCAATGTTCCTAATTGCGAACATTGTGATGTTAAATGATTTCACATGGAGCCTCCTTCTTTTTGCTGCCATGGAGGCGAAGTTAAATTGTCTCTCCTCCCATGCCTTATGGTTTGAAGCAGTTATTTACTGGTTCTGATGAGGAATACAAGCATTTTTTAAAAAATACCCACACTTATAATAACAACGTAGCTTTTACATCCTATGCTGCAAAATATGACAAGAAATTGACAAAGAATAAGCATGGAGTGTATACCTTTCGAGTTCAAGGTCAAGTTTATCACTTCTTGAACTCTTTGCTATCGAGTGGTGATCAGTCAAGTGAAAATCAGTTATACTTTTATGATACCGATGAAGAGTTAAAGAAGAGGATTCAAAGCTGTGATACGCTTCGTGAGAATATTTTGAAGTCACTTATGAATATACTCCAAGATAATCCTTATGCAAAATTTTGTTAAAAACTTAAGGGATGTTCCGAACCTTGAGAATCATAGGATTATTCTCAATTGTAATCTTGGACTAGATCAGGAAGTGTATAATCTTCTTACTACATCCCAAGTTGCTGCTATTTGAACTGAAATTGACAATGATTCAGTTAATAAGCGTCCTCACATTTAGGTTTATAGTTACTCTATATAGTTACTCTAGCACAAGTTATAGAGTTCAACCCTATTGTAGATGCTGTAATTCTTTATAGTATCCTCTCCTCTTTCCTAGAGGTAAATTTGGGTAGCATTATGGAATCAAACAATTTCATAAAAAGCAAAAAATTAGGAGATTTGTCTGAGGACAACCTATATGTTGATCTTTCTTCTGTAGATACTCCATCACAGCTATTGGATTTGGAACAAAGAGGCAAGTTTATTTTTTCTTGCCTTTTGTAAGTTCATTTAGCCATCAGGTGTAGCTTATTTTCTTATTATGTCTATATGCGTGTTTTTTTTGGTTGTTGACAAGGCTTGGAGTGAAGACTATTTTGTGTCCACTAGAGAGTACTATTGCTACAGATTCCAAGAGAGAGATGGTGATGAGTCTATGTTGCTGCGCAGTCTTAGGCTGTTCCAACAGTGTGTCGTAGGTTCCTACATCAAAATTGAGGCGTCTAGGCTTGACTTTCATAGAAGAAAATAGAATGAAATAAGAACTGAAGTATTCCAGGGGGTTTTAGATAGCATTGCTATTGGTCAAACACAGGGTTCTAAGGTTGGTCAGAAAATCATTTTACCTACTTTTTTTATTGGGGGTCCGATATACATGAAGCGCAGGTATTTAGATGTCATGTCTTTGGTTCAAAAGTATGAAAAATCTGACATTTTTTTTACGATGACATGCAATTCTATGTGGATAGAAATTCAAGAAGGTTTGCGATATGTAGAGAAACTGCAGGATAGGTTTGATTTATTGTTGAGAGTTTTTAGAGCTAAATTTGAAGTGTTTAAGTCTGAACTTCTGCATAAACACATTTTTGGAGAAGTTGTAGCATGTGTCTATGCTATCGAATTTCAAAAGCATGGGTTTCCTCATGCTTATGTCTTGTTAATTCTTAAACTGGAGTTTAAATTGTTAAATCCCAAATCATATGACAAAATTGTTTGCGCTGAAATTCTTGATCCTAAGAAGCACCAACACTTGTATTCCCTTGTTATTAAACATATGATTCACAACCCTTGTGGAAATATCGATGAGAACTATCCTTGCATGAAAAATAGTTCTTACAAAAAATCATTATCCAAAAAGATTTTCAGACCATACTATTCATATCGAAGATACATTACCATACTATAGAAGGAGGAATAATAGTAGAAAAGTGAGAGTTCGGTGGCATGAATTGGATAATAGGTGGATTATACCTCATAATCGGTACCTGCTTGCTTTGATTGATTATCGCATAAATGTGAAAATCTGTTCTACTGTCAAGCTTGTCAAGTATCTTTACAAATACATCTTTAAAGGACTTGATTTTATCAGCTTTCAAGTCATTGATTAGGTTTCTTCTACTGACACTTACGAAATCAGTAATTTCCAAAAAGGTAAGTGGATATTTCCACCTGAGGCATTATGGTGAATCTATGAATTCCGACTAAGTAAGATGACTCCATCTGTTTATACTCTTTAGGTCCATCTCCCTGATCAACAGTTCATTTCTTTTGACAAGGATTTAGATTTGAGCTACTTACTGAAAAAAATTGATTTCTCTAGAACCATGTTGACTGAATTTTTTGAGACAAACAAGTCAAATGCAAAAGCGCAGAACTTAAAATGTTTGTATAGGGAGTTCTCTGAGCACTTTGTGTGGATTCCTAAAACGAAATTGTGGTCTGAGAGAGAGCGCCAATAAGTGATAGGGAGATCAGTTACAGCAAGTCCAAGGGAAGGTGAACGATATTTTTTGAGACTTTCACTATCCCATGTTTGTGGGCCGACATCATTGGATTATCTTTTGATCGTTAATGGTGAGCAGATAAGCTCCTTTAGAGAAGCTGCTCTTAGATTGGATTTGTTAGAATTTGATAACTATATAGAAGAGACTTTAGAGGAAGCTGTAGCTTTTGAGATGCCGTAATCGCTGAGATTATTGTTTGCTACTCTTATATTCTACTCCTCCCCTACCAATCCTAAACCCTTGTGGGAGAGATTTGCAAAAGATCTCTCAGCAGATTATGTACATGCTTAGAAACATGCTAATTATTCTGGCTATGAGATTAAAAGTCGAGTTTTAGAGGATATTAACAAGTTATTGTTGCAAATGGGGAAAAGTATAAGTAAATTTCGCATAGTTACTGATGCCTTCATTGCTCCTCTTCATGAACGAACCACAAGAGAAATGGATAGTGAAAGAAGTATTGTGGTTGATCCTAAGAATAAGTTGCTGCCTTCAAAATTGAATCTCGAATAGCGATATGCATTTGATTTAATTTTACAGTCAATGTTCTCTTCGAAAGTAAGGCCTTTTTTATCGACGGCCTTGGGGGAACTAGAAAGACATTCTTGTATCGGTAACTTTTGTCCGCTTTAAGGTCTCAAGGTTACATTGCTATTGCTATAGCTACTTCTAGTGTTGCAGCATCAATCTTTTCTAGAGGGAGGACTGCACACTCTAGAATTAAAATTCCTTTAGATTTCTCAAGGAGTAAAACCTGTCAACTTAGCAAACAGAGCAGTATAGCTAAACTGATTCGTGAGTCTAAATTGATTCTTTGGGATGAAGCGTCCATGGCTAAGAGGCAAACAATTGAGGCTTTTAGCAATTTACTCCAAGACTTGAGAGATTCTGATCTGTCTCTCGGTGAGTATGTTGTTATTTTTGGTGGTGATTTTTTATAGACCCTACCAGTTATTGAACAGGTTTCTAAGCAAGATTTAATAGAGTCAAACCTTGTTAGTTTGCCATTGTGGTCGTGTATGCATAAGTTGACATTGAAAGAAAATATGCGAGCTATTTTGAACCCGATTTTTTCTGATTTTGTTATAGATTGGTGAAGGGCGAGAGCCTGTTGACAAAAATGGAGAAGTAACACTTCCTTCTGACTTGGTAATTCCCTATCATAACAAAGACGGGTCCTTAGGCAGGTGATTCCAATATCCATTGTTCATGTTATCTTTTGAATAACTGACTAAATCGCATGTTATGCTTTTTGATTGGAACTTTCTAAATATAGGTTGGTACATTGTGTTTTCCTTGATTTGCATCTTTATTCAACCGATCCTTATCAACTTATCAATAGATACATTCTTTCTCCTACAAATAGCTCCGTTGATGAACTTAATGAGGTGATGATTGAGAAATTTCTAGGAAAACTTTATACCTATATAAAGTTCAGATAAAACTATTAATCAAAGGTTTCAAGGAGATTATCAAGACTTTCTAAATAGTCAGAATCCAAAAGAAACCCCTCTACATAAACTGTTGCTCAAGGAAAACTATCCTATCATGCTTCTCAGAAATTTGAACCCAACTGAAGGTTTGTGCAATGGCACAAGACTTATATATAGAGAATTACGGCAACATACAATTTGTGCTGAAATTGTGTTTGGCCAGGACAAAAAAAAGCGAGTTTTTATTGCCAAAATTCCTCTACAAACCCCTAATAATGAAAAAATGGCATTCCTTTCATAAGAATGCTGTTCCCCATCCATCAACGTTTTGCCATGACAATTAACAAGTCTCAAGGCCAGACTTTAGATTACGTTGGAGTTTTTTTTACAAGAACCTATTTTTTTTCCATGGACAGCTTTACATTGCATTGTCTAGAGCCAGGACTTCTGATATAGTTAAAGTCTTGATTGTTCCTGAAACTTTTGATGATATCAAAATTGATAATAGAACAAGAAATATTATTTTTAGTGAAGTGTTTCATTTAGTTAGAATGTGAGAATTCTTTGACAAGATGAGTTTTATGAAGTGCTTGCCACTTATAATTGTTACTTCCCTCAGTTTCATTTTCGCACCTTTTGATTTATTCTCCTTTTTTTCTTTAGGATGGCACAGATTATTCCAATGAAAGACATTCTTCTTGCTGCGTAGAACGGGACATGTAAAATCACAGTTCAAGAAAAACAGCATGTCACATCATCAATTGCTACTCCAACAAAAAAAATTCATTTTTCTAGACTTAGAGGTACATAACCAAACATTTGGCTGCCTCAATTCTAAATTTAAAGATAAGTAGTTAGAACTTTAAAAGCCTTTGATGCTTATGTTCAGATTTATTAGCTTAAACTTTGAAAGTTTTTGGCATTCCTTGTTATGTTACCTTGAGAAAATTTACTACTTCAAATAAAATCAGCACTTCATTCTCTCTTTTAATAGGGATCTTTGGTTGAAGGAATCGCTTTCAATAATGACATTCCTAAAATGAGTCCTCTTCTGCAAGTCTATAAGATATATCTTATCTCAAATGTTGTTGTCAGATCAACTCCTCTAAGATTCCAATATGAAGGTCTGAAAACACAGTGGATCATATCTACTAGGACGCTTGTTAAAGAAGTCAGTGATAATGAAGATGTTGTACTTGTGAAGCTCAGCTCTACCAAATTTACAGATATAATAATATACATAGATCGTAAAGATCAATTTATAGGTGAGCTCATTTATTTAAAACATATACATATATTCTTTTTCTTTTTTTTTTGGAAGGCTTTGTTCATAGTTTCTTCTTTTAAAATAAACACCTTGGCCGTTGTTATCTGTGTATTGGACAAAAAACAAATCAGTAGAGATGGTAAAGAATCCATCGTGCGGAAGTTTGTCTTTGTTAATGAAGAGTATGAACTTCTCTTGCTTATAATCATTTTTTATCGAACCTTTACGGTTTTTATTATGGCTTATTCATTTTTTCTCTGAAAACCAGCTTTCAAACTGTTAAGCTCTCCATGTGGGATGCTTTTGTCAATAATAAGGACTAGCAAATTTTGCAAAACATGCATAAGTTTCCTATCGTTATATAGAGAAGAGTGAAAGTTGGCTGTTACAATGGTCTTTAGCAAAAACTTTCTGAGTGGCTAACTGAGGAAGTTAATTTTTTTCTTCACTCTTTTTTTTTCTATCATGCCTTCTCCTTTTTTGTAGATATGGCTTTATCTACGTCGATCCACCTATCTAAGAAGTTAGGGAACTTAAAAATTGATACTTTCGTGAACATATGCATTCTCTATTTTTACTGCATGTACTTTATTTTAGATTTCCAATTCGGAAGCTGTCTATCATTTTTTTCCAAATAGGCAATGAGAAATGAGAAACTTCTTTTGGATATAGTTAACCAGAAACTATACGACAACTATAATCTAAACCTCTCGTTCCAATCAAATTAGAAATTTACTCAAGTTTGTAATCTCACAGGAACGCAGAAGGTATAATGAGCAATTTTTTATTCTATCATTATTAATTCGTATGATTGTCAACCTAACTATGTTCATGGTGCCCTTTCAGCCAACATAGGTCAAGGTTCAGCTCTTTTTTGAACACATTTTCCAAAATATTGGTATACGGGCTGCAGCAAGTGTTTTTGCTCTACATCAACAATGCATGGAGTTGCTTTCCTATATAATTCATGTAAGGAAAAACACTCAGCTCAGCCAAGGTAACCTGTAATACAATAACAAAACTTTACCTCAATTTGTCTGTGCACTTTTATACATTTTAATGTCTTTGCTCGATGAATCCCCAACTTTCGCTGTTCTGGGTAAAACACCAACTACACAATTAATGTTTACATATAGATGTCACTTTGATGTTGATTTGGAAGATGAAATTGGCAAAGTAATAGCTTCTATATTTGGATATTTGGTTGGAAAACTCCTTACCTTCACTGTAACTGAAGCAATGGATCATTTTAACCAGGTATCTTTGTTAGCTCTGCATTACACATGTGATGAAGCCATGCAGTTTTTAAGCCCAGCTATCTTACTCCTTTATTTATAAATTAAGATGTCATGCAATTAAAGCCTTCACTTAAACATTTTCCTATTAAAGCCATCACATCAGTTTGTTCACTATTCTATTTATGTGACTTTCCAAAACATAGAACTACAGCTTGATCATGTCCATGAATCTCTAAAAACAAAATGGTTAGTTGTTCATATAAAACCTGTTCAGATTCAGCTTCCAGATGCAAAGCAGCGATATACTATTATATATTGCTACGAAGTTTCAGAATATCAAAGTGAGCAGCAACTTATTAATCAAGAAAATAGTACATTTCCACTAATTTGCACCAACATTTAGTCTGCTAAAACCATTGTTGAGGGTAAACTTTCGTTCTTTATCATTATGTTTTTTAGTTTTTTTCGATCATTAACATTCTCCCAAATTTAATTTTTAATGCTCCTTTCAAAATGCAGGCCACTTCTTCATCAAAGGTGAAACTTTCTCTTGTTAAGAAATTTGATGAAGCTGGGATGAATGATTCAATAGCCTTACAACTTATTCAACCAGAATGTACTGAGAACGACTTTGCAAAGAAGCCAAGACTAGAATAAACGTTCCAATGTTCAAGAAATAACGTAGCTATTTTGGTTTTTGTAAATCATGGCTGCTCATTTTTTATTCTACTAAGACAGATATAGTTTATGAATGATCCAGACTGCTAGATTTTGCCGACTTCGTTAGAAAGATTATTAGCGTCTCCATGCACTCTCTTCTTTTGTTTATGCATATAAATGAAGCAGCTCTTTGAACCACATCTACTGTCTTAAATGGTCCTCTTTATTAGCTATCAGTTATGTATCAAACTCTATTTTTTTCATATCCTTCGATGCTGTTCTTCCTTAACCGATTTACTTTTTCCACAGCTTATAACAATTGTTATCTTCTTAGCAATCTATTATCTGTTTTGGAAAAATCTTTTAATGAAACTTTCTGATAACTGGATGAAACCTTCGCTTCTACATGAAAAATTTCTCTCTTTTTTTACTGCTACTGATGTTAAATGCAATTACTCCATGCACCAACTGAAGATGTAAATATTTACATTCTTTGCAGTTATTGTAAGCTCATGTCATTTCAGTGAAAAGTGACTGATCTACTTTTTATCCTCCTTACTGGTGCTTCAGACCTTGTGCTACCTTGTTTTGCTCTGGATACGCTATATCTAACAAATACACGCTAGTTTATATATAGCTCCTATTCAATGCTTCTTGTTCAACTTTTTTTCTCGTTAAAAATTTCTGACTTTTTGCTTTTGCACCTTATAAATTATTATCACAAGTATAACAGCCCAAAAACTGCAACAAATAGTGATATCAGTAAAAAAACTTTACCCAGCAAGGCATCAATTCTTTATATATTGTGGCTTCTTTATTGACTAAGTCATGTGCTACAATTGAGTAATATACAACTGAAAGGAAAAACTGCAACTCTCTACAAACAGGTAATCTTCACTGTTTATATTTTCAATTCATTCATGCATTTGACCATCTTTTTTGTATATATACTACTGTCATTTCTCTTCTATAACATTCTTCCATCAGTTTAATGGCAGAAGGTGCTCTCACTTCTCCATCAAATTCTCAACTAATAAACAATGATTTCAAATCTTGCTATTTTTTATTTAGATGCAGCCATAGAGGATAGGTGCAACTTTTTTTTCTTTCCAAGCATAGCTTTCAATCTCTTTGTATATAGATTGTTTATATCAGTTCGCCTCACTTTATTTACTAAATTTGCAAACTTCAAAGTTTACCTTCCGAGTTCAAATTCTTATTTAATCAACACCAGCAAAACATAATCGTTCTCAGATATGGAATGCAAAGTTGGCCTATTACAATTAATAATGGTTCGTTTGAAGATGGATGGGATGAATATTGGCATGAAAATTTCGTTAAGACGTATGATATGCTGATGGTTCGACATGCCGGTGATCTTATCTTCAATGTTCTTCATTTCTGTGAACTCCAACAACAAGTTTACCTACCTTGGATGGTTCCGTTACTAAATCTTTTGCAGAATACTACTATTCATGAACAAGGTTAGTATATATCTCAACTTATTTTACATAACACTTTGCACCATAATTATTTCTAATTCATTGTTTGCTTAATGACCTTAAATGATACATGCTTGCCAATTAACCAACATAAAATGACTTCATCATTGAAACCAGATTTCTATCAAAACATAGCTAATTCACATTGTTTTTTTCAAAATTTTAGCTCATCAACTCCAAACACACTGGTAAGATGTTTTCGTGCTCGTTTTCTTTCGTTCGATTTCAATTGCTTTTATATGCTTAGCTCTCAGTGCTAACTTTTGCCAATCATTACTAGAAAATTTCAGAATTCACTGATCAATTCTTGAATGGTGTAAAGACTCCTAATATTCTCATCAATATAGGACATAACATTACAGAAATTGGTGTTACAGGCAAGCGTCTAAAAAAAATTGGAGATCCTTCGTTCTTCAACATCAATTGTAGCATAATGAAATTCTTGTATTTGTTCCAAAATCATAGGTTACATTTGCAGTTTTGATTTTGATTATAATGGAGCTGAGAAGATATTTCCATGGTACCACACCTTCACTATTTATTCAAATGGTCAAGGTTGCAGTTAAACTATCTGATATAGTTTGGAGCTGACCTGATCCATCTCGAGATTAGGGTATTGCCATGATGATTTGTTGTAGTTTCTTATATTTTATCCCAACCTTGTGCTTTGTAAGAGACTTTTAGGGAATAAACTTTTTCAACTATGAACTATTCATTGTTGAAATTAAGTTTATTACAATTCCAATTCCATCTTCCAGTGTTTGCTAGCTTGATTTAACTTCCTTACTTTTAACATTATTTCTAATTGCACTTGAATCCATCAGAGTTGCTTGTCCTCTTTAAATTTTTTACAGTGAACAAGTTTTTGTAAAAAAAGTAATTGTTGAGATAAACTTAATGGCTCGTGCCTTCTTCAAGTGAAACAACAGTTTTTAAGCAAACAGTCAGACATTACATTGGAACTTGTCCTCACAAATTTTAAGCTTACGTCCTGTTAAATATAGCTGCACCTTAGTTGAAACGTCATCTCCACTAGATATTTTCTGCTATTTGCAAACCTCCACAAGTCATCTCCAAGCCTTTTCTTACAAATTTTAAAACTATGTCCACAAGTTAAAACTGCTTTTTGAGTGCTATGCCTCTCAACAAACAAGCAGCACATTTTTACCTTTATTATACAAAATATGTTCATCGTGTAATATGAACAACCAAAGGTTAAAGAATGCTAGGTAGATATCTATTTTTTCTTCTTCTTTTCTCTCTAATAACATGTCAATACAACCTATTTCTTTCAAACGTCTTTTCGAACAAGCTTTTTATAGGCTCGATTTTACATCAACTTTTAATTTATTCCTGTACAATATGATATTTTATTTGACTACCATTAAACTACCTCTTAACAAAAGCAAATGCATGGATAATTTGAATGTCTAACAAAAAAATTTTTTACATGCCATATCCCACTATTTTCCTACGTGTTTTTGCTTAACATATTGTTTCCCTCAAACAAACCATTTTTTTCACTGTTAATTTTTTTCCCATTATTTAGCATTATCCTTTTCTTTTTTCGTTAACATATAGAAATTATTCAACTCATTTACTAATACTTTCGTTCTCTTATATTCTCTAAACATACATTCTTTTAAATTTTTTTTCCTATTAGACCACCAACTTAATAAGTTGGAATACATAGATAATTTTTAATGTACATCCAAGCTTTTTTCTTATTTCTCATATTTCAAATTCTTTAAAACAAAATTCCATTGATTTACAGTAATTTATGGTTTTTTTTTGATGTTTTTGCTACCTTAATTATTTTTCCTATTTTTTGGCTCTGCAACTATCAAATCAAACAATTGAGATCTAATTTTATATATCAGTTTTATTTCATAAATTTAGTCCTACTTCTCTTCTGAATTGTTGACAATGCATCCTACACTGTGTAGTTCGTACTTCATCCCTAGCGGTATATATTAGCTTTGTTTAACATTACTTTTGCTCCTCAAATGAAACCAAGTTCCTTTTACTTTTTACTCTGCTTCTTCTCCCTAGTCGGTTTTGCTTCTTCTTCTTGGTGAGTTTTTCTCTTCTATTTCTTTTCGCTGCATGAATTTTGTTACATGTTTTGTCTTTGTTGTTACTTTTTAGTTAGTTATAGTTCCATATGCATCTTGCACAAACATAGGCACATGTTCTACATCTTTGTTACTCTTTTTTGATGAAAATGTAGCTATTGCCTGCAATAACCTTGTGCATGTTCTCGTTTCTTCTGCTTCCAAAGATTTTTCACCTTTTCCGTAGCCCTTTGACCCTCTTCAGTTATCTGTTAATGATTTCCTCTCTACTTTCACTATTTTTTCGTGTTGTTTCTCTGTTCTTTTCCCCACTATATCATTAAGAATTTGATTGTTCAGCATGTGTTTGCTTTATCTTTTACACCTTTTTCTGCTTACACAGAGAAATAGATGGTCCTATCATTAGAGCTCCTGGACACCATTTTCCAATCATTATTGCAAAAAGAGTCAAAGTCACAACAAACAATTGTAACTATATACTTTACCCTCACTGTTTAAAAACGTTAAATGCATCAGTTGCTTTGAAAACTCTTGGTATTAACACTTTTTTTTTTTATTTCAATACTAGACCTAAACTTCTCAACTTCTCATTGTTCAGCCATTTTGGTGGCTCCATTTGCTCAATAGGCAATGTGTCTTGATCACTAGCGAGAAGTTTTAAATATCTGCTGCATTATTATCACATTTACATTACACTGCTTAAGGAATGCTCTTTTTATATTAGGTACCATAGCCATGTACTTGTAATAGATAATATAATTAATGAAGTTACACTAATCCACGAGTTCTTCTCCCTCCTGTCGCCAATAATAGAATTCTTCATATTAGTATTGCGCTGCAACAGGTTGGAATTTTGCTCTTATTTATATTCTATGAATCACGTTGTACTCCCTTCTATCCTTATTATTACTGTTTTATAGAGAACGAACATTGCGTGAATTAGAGGAATTATCAAAATTTCCTTTAGGGCCCAAAAGTTATTCTATATGGCATGCCCCTAGTGTGATCAACCAAATAGCTTCACAAGCACCTAGATAGTTAAATGTGATATTGTCAGGCTAACATTGAGCTCTTAGCAAGGTTTTTATAGCTATTCAATTAATCTATTTAGTTTACTCAATGGATTCATAGAATGCTAACTTTTTCATAACAGTTATATTAGCTTCTCCCTTACAGAGCTTGTATTACAATTTAGATTGCTGATTTAAGCGGATCATTGACTGCCAATGCTATGGGAAATGAAGCTGAAAGGTTAATTAACTATTCAACTGCTGAGCTCCATTATTTGTACAAAGAGGTGCCTACTAACCAATTTTCAATCACAAATTTTTTCTTCCCTTTCTTTTCTCTTTACATTGATTCTTTTTGTTTACTTTTTTCGAATAGAGAATTGATATGGTTTCATACCTCATGTGTACTTTGCATGGAAAGACAAATCTATTCTACATTAAACTTTCTTCTTCCAGATTTGCTGGGTCAAATTTGCAACTTATCAGATAATTACTTCGTACACTATGGATGAAGCCATGAACATCAATGATGTCAACTTCAATGGTCTTAATATCAACAACTAAGCTTCTGTTCACTTAACTCTAGCTTTTAGACTATTTCCAACCAGATGGCTATTAGACTCTGCACTTTGTTTTTATGTTTACCCCTACATCTATTATGCATTATTGCAGCTACATTTCAACAATTTATATGCTCTATGTGTTATCGTCTTTTCTCATGGGGTTGTTTTACATTTCTCAATTATTAACCTTGTTGCGAAACTCCATTAACAAGATATGCCTGGACATATACACTTTGAAATGCGCGATGAACCCCTCCTAATACATACATAGGAAAATATAAAGATGATAGATGTTGTGATTCTATGAGTTATTAAACTCATCCAACTACTAATTTGCTTTTAAATTTATCATTATTCTATCTCTTTATTATGATAGACCACACTCAACTACTATTTTTTTTAAGTATATTATTATCCTACCTCTTTATTCTTATCTTTTAGGCATTTCTATCCCTAATTGTTGACCTCTTCCTAATTATATAAAATCTCAAATAATATGTAACATTGAAAGACATATTATATTTGTTTGTAACTTTGAAAATGATAAATATTTACCACCTAGCTACTGTTCATATACATAACACTGGTCACGTCACACATGCCTGCAAGTTTCAAGCTTATGGGCACCTGTGAAATTGGCATGACTTAGTAGTTATTAGTTACTACTGCACTAATATTATTGTTACTTTCTAAACAAATTCTTTAATTAATTAAATTTATAAAAAAAAATCCCATTCCTGTATTAGGTTATTACCGCTTCTCAACTCCTATCCAGTAACTATCTGATTTCACCGTCTCTCCCCTACTGGATCCACCATTCCTCTTCTCCAATAATCACCATCTAAAAAACCCACCATCTCTATTCATATTAACCACTCTTACTCACTTTCCCTATTTCCTTATCTATTAATGCGCTCCATCTATTGCTTTCTTCTCTTATTTTTCAAAAAATTTCCTTTCTTGGTTGCCATTATATTTATTGTTTCCCCAAAATAAGAAAGAATTTTTTTGAACTTTGACACATGATTTCAAAAGTTTTCTGAATCTTCTGCTGTACTATTTTTATTTCTTTTCTTCTTGTTGCAAATATATATTTGTTTCTATTGGAAAAAGAAAAATTAAAAAAGGTTTTAATTGAAAACAATTAGATTAACTATAAAAGACTAAAATTGTGGGACGTGGGTAGTGCTAGTAAAAGGAGAAGAATACGGCGGACAAACTATTGTAGAGCGAACTGAAGGGCAAAGAGAAATTAGATGTTAGATTTCTATTTTTTAAATTATATTTAGTTGGACAAATAGGTTGTCATACAACTACTAAAATAGCATAATGAATCGAATATCAAGATTTGTTTAAGTTGTGAATAGTCATTCTCCTATTTTTATAAATAATAAAGTCATATTCTATACTTTTTCATATGATACTCTAGTTCTTACGTGACACTATAATAGAACACATCTATATAATACACTTAGTAAAAAACTATTCAGTTCTATATTTCACTTTCCCTCTTCCCATTCTAACTCATCGACTCCCCATTTTCTTCTTCTATATTCTCAAAATCCCAATATAGCTTATTTTTCAGGTCAAGCTTATCTCCCTCACTTTTTTTCTTTTTTCTTTTGGTTTTTTTTATTAAAGAAACAAATGTAAACTTTAAATTTTAAAGCTATAATTTGAAAAAAAAAATCTTACTATTTAAATCTCTCTCGCTCTCCTATTCTCTCATCTTTATCTAATGAATCAAGATACAACACTTTTATTTATCTATTAGAATGTTTTTCAAGTTGAATTTCAAAATTATTATTATCATATAAATTTAGTTTTTGTACATGATTATATATTGATTACTCCTACCTTATGTTTGTCAAAGATACACTTTCAAGTATATCAAGAGCTTTTTATGTTTGCATTGTGCAGATTAGGCTTTTTGAAGTTCTCTACATATTGATGTTTATCACACAATTTAGTAATGAATTTTAAACCACATATCAATTTCATATTTTTTTTGGTATACTATAGGTTTTAGAATGTTTTGACCTAATTGGTGAAGATATATATGTGTGTGTGTGTGTGCACAAGAAAGATTAATTAGTTTTTTTTTCTATCTTGGGATTATTGTAATAATATAAATTGATGATTGCTGTTGTTTTAAAGATATAAAATAGTCGAGCAATGATACTTTTGTGAACATCAATTCAAGCAGGCGATGTTTATAACTTGATATAATAAAGAATATGGTGCAAATTTTGTTGGTCATTATGGTTTTTTGTTGACTTTTGCTAGCATCACTTTTGATAAAATTATTATTAATTTAGTTTTGGATACTTTTTTTTGTTTGTAGACTAAGAACGGAGATATGTTTAGGAAACTATTTGCAAAGTTTTAAAACTAATACCTATTGGACTTTAGAAAAAGACAAGAATGCCGTTAAGTGGAGACAGTTGGGAGAAAGTCCATAACACATCTTATTTCCTTTTTGTCTATTTGAGAATAGAGTTGGTAATAAGAAGATGTGCAAGATGTTTACTTCAAAGAACATCAAAATGCCCTTGACTTTTGGATCCAAAAACAATCTTAAGAGAAAGGGATGTAAAATTAGTATTATGGTCTTCAACTCCTACTGTATTTTCTTGACCTAATGATTAGTCTTATAATTTCCTTATATAGTTTTTTAGGGAGTTTGAAGTTGTTTATGGCATATAACTATATTGGAATTTAATGAAAAGTAAAAGTTGTTATCCTAAGAGGAGGGAACGAAGAGTAACGTTCTTTGCATCCAATATCACGTAGAGCCAAGTTCTGTGCCTTCGAAATCAAAAATAAAATTTTCTTCTGGCTCATCATTGTAGAATTATTTTTTCCTCTCATCGGTTAAACATTTTATTTTCTCACTCACTGATTATGTCTTCTTCTTCTCATTTTCCTTTAAAAAGTCCATCTCCAACAATAATAGATACTCTTACTTTATCACCATTTCAATTTGTTTGACAATCATTTTCATCAATTTTTAACTCAAGCTAAAATCATGAAACTTTGAAATCAAGAATATTGATTTACAAAACTCTATAAGAATTTAGATAACTTGGAACACGGAGTTTCCTTTCCTCATGTTAAGAATAGTTTTGGGGAAGCTGTGGCTATGACAAAAAACATTCAAAAATCATTATATCATTTATATGGTGAGATTTACCAAACTCAAAATATTTTTGAAAGAGAGGAATTATATTGGTTGAAAGCTAATATTTATGAGAAAAGGAAAAGACTTGATGAAATGCCATATATTGTTCTGAAACTGGACATTTGCTACTTTTCAGTCTAATATTGAAACTGAGAATTTCTGAAAGATGATTGAGGAAGAGAAAGATAGTTTTATGATCTACCTAAGATTAAAACAAAAATCTATTATGGGAAAGTAAAGGATATGTAAGTAATTTATATCCTATATAATCTAATTAGTGTATCAAAAGATATAAATATATATGAGAGTGAAGATTCTTTCTTTACTAGAACAACTGCTAGGAATCTAAACTTTTTAATATAAAAAATTACAACCATTTGAAATATTTTGAAACTTTTGGCTATCTGTAGGATTTTGGAAAGGAAGAAATTGAAGGACATTAGATAGAGGTGGTTGAGAGAAAGTTTATAAGACATCAAGTTGCTAAATTACGAATGTAATACCAAGTTGCTAAATTATGAATGTGAGAATAGGGCTGATAAATAACTAAATAGTGACTTAGTTGAAAAGTGTGGTGTGGCATTATGTAAAGACATAGATTGTATATGGTGGGTGAGAACTTAGAATTGGGAATTATAGGCTCTGGGAGAATAGCGAGGCTATAAAATTTAGGTTTTAGATGATCATCCAATGTTAATGGTGATTGAGATTTGATATACTTTTAGTGATATGCATATGCTTCTCATTTATAAGGAGGTACTGAAACATCGAGTCAAATGTCCAACTAGAGTTTGGGGTTAGTTGTATCTCTCTTGTAACAATCAGGATGAGGAGGGACCAATGCCTCACAAGTTAAGTTTTAAATATATTTGATGTAAAATCGTATAGTTTTGAAATAATTGTGACATCAAATTGCTAAATTATGAATAAAAAAATAGGGTTGATATGAAGAAGATGATATAGAATATTTATTTAAAAGTTGAAATAATATTAAAAACACCCTTGGCATTCTATGTCAAAAAAAAAATCCTAAGAAAAGGGTGATGTTCAAGTGGTGATGTGATTTTTTATCTCCTAGTATATTTTCACACATGACCCATTAGCCTTATAATTTCCTTATGTAGTTTTTAAAGAGTCTAAAGTTGTTTGCGATATACAATTGGATTAGCAAATAATGACAAGTAAAAGTAGAGGAGCCATATTTGTTTCCTCTAAAATTAGTTAGAGCCATGTTTTGTACCTCCAAAATTGAAAACAAATTTCCCTACCTTCTCATCAAATGAAGAATATCTCTTCTTCCTCATGAATAAATGAGTCTTGTCCCTCACTATCTACTCATATTTTCTTGTTCCTGTTCCCCATTAAAAGGTTATTTCATTCTATAATAGGTACTTTAATTTTACTAACAATCCTTTTTTTGCTAAAAATTATTCTTATAGATTATTAACTCATGTTATTAGTTGATGGCTATAACCAATAGAAAAATCACTCCCTATTGATGTGAACAAAAACTTGAGATTAAGAACATATGATATACAAAAACTCCTCTATAAGAATTTAGATGACTTCTTTTTAATAACAAAAACTCCTCTATGTGAAACTTCTTTTTAAGAATGATTTTATAGAAGCTTTGGCTATGGAAGAAAATATTAAAAATTATTGTATAATTTATGTGGTGTGTTTGACCAAATTTAAAATATTCTTGAAACGGGGGAATTATAGTGGTTGGAATTTGAGATTGATAAGAAAAAGAAAAGCCTAGATAAGGCATTATATATTGTTGAGTAAATGGCCAAAAAGTCATCAAACTTTTTAAAATTGCACTAGTTGCTGATTGAACTTTTTTTTTTTGCCAAAATAATCACTCATCTGTGAGGTCCCGAAATTTTACTTGTCTTTATAACTCTTATTTGAACTTGTTTGCCTTAAATTCTTGGTTGCTTTTATAGTTGAGTCATGATTTTCCTCTCATTGTATTATTTAACTTGGTGCATGTTAAGTTTCATAATGCATTACACTAGTGTGACCGACTTGTGAGGTGTGTGCAATAAATTTGGTGGATTAGAAGGAGTTTTGTGTACAAGGGATTATGTGATAAGAGGTGTTAAGAATTAATTAGAGGAGCAATAGATATGTTAGTGATTGGAGACAAATAGAGAGATGAAAAGATAGACAATACATCTTTCCTTGCCATTTGTCAACTAGCCTACCAAGTTTGACCAAGACTAAGCTTTCTTCTTATCCAACTTGAGCTCTTATCATTTCACTATTTCTTCTTGTTGTTCCTTGGCCTTGGACGAATTTCTAGAAGAGAAAAGAGGGAGAAAATCACAAAAAAAAAAAAATCCAGCCTTGATTTCTTGCTTGAATCATGAAGAATCCACCGAAAAATCCTAATCTGCTTCGATCAATCTTGAGAAAAGTTTGGAAGGAAACTTTGGTAAAGTTTTGGAAGAAGAAAATCTCACACCCCTCTTGATTTCCTTGTCATCTTTGGGGTTGGAGGTCAAGAAATAAACTTTGTTAGAAAATCTAACTTTCTTGATGTTTATATGATGATTTACTAGTTTTACTTGAGAAACTACTAGGTTTTCTTGATATATGATGATTTACTAAGTTTACTTGATGAACTACTAGATGTTACTACTAGATTTTTAGTTTACTTGATGTATGTTACTTTAGGGTGAAAAAGGCATGACTTTTATGGAAGATTTCATGGTTTTGCTTACTAACTTGCAATTTTCAG
Source organism: Coffea arabica (assembly GCF_036785885.1). Taxonomy (NCBI): domain Eukaryota; kingdom Viridiplantae; phylum Streptophyta; class Magnoliopsida; order Gentianales; family Rubiaceae; genus Coffea; species Coffea arabica. Next base: position 46,031,222 of record NC_092329.1, read on the forward strand.
GTTTGAAATGTATTGGACAGCTTTGATATGAATATTTCCATGCTGAAATTCCAGTTTTGAGATGAAAAAATTTCAACTTTGGTGTAAGTGATTTGGAGCTTGTTCTATATGTTCAAAGTTGACAGTTTTGTGGCCTTGATTGAGGTTCATTTACTATGAAACTAAGATGTGAATTGGATGGTTAACTTGAAGAAAAATGGAGACATATTGCTGGATTTTCACCTTGTTGGTCAAGTGAGGATTGAGGTGTGAACTTAGGGCATTTTGTCTTCCTCTTGCATATGATTTTACTCAAAACACTTGTTACAAGTTATTTCTTTGCATGTGTGTTAGTTTTGAGCCAAAATAAAGAGATTTAAGAAGGGTAAAACCTAGTTTTCCAAACTAATAGCTTGCTGGAAAATTTTCATAGGAAACCCTGTGCAGTTTTGGGAAATTTGCTATAATTTCGTATAGGAAAGTTATGAGTTCCGTTTGTTGCGTTTGAAACTAGACTCATAGCCCTTCAACGGTGTAAAAATCAGGCTTTAGTTCAACTCCTATAAATACCAGTAAATTTGCAAAGTTTCTTAAAAATCATGACTGTTCTGTTTTTGTACATGAGACAGCAGTGAGTTTGAGTTAAAATTTGACTAACCTATGAGCTGAATTTCATGAAAAGATGTTCTAAAGCTTATTAGTGCTTCAAATCTATTTTCTAATGGTGTAAGTTTCGTGATTTTTTGACCTATGGAACTCAAGTTATACTTTTTCAAAGAATGTCACCAAAGCTGGGAATTTTGTCAAATGAATTGAGTAGGGTTTGGAAAACTTTGGGAAAACTTTTCTAAGTCTTAAACCTTAATTTGGTGTGATTTTGAATGCTTAAATTTCTCTCCTCACTTTTAGAATACTTGTGTTGGATTTTATTTTAAAGTGAGAAATATATGGAATACCTTGAAATACTAGACGTGTATGGAATACACATCTCGAGCTCAAAGTGAGAAGTATATGGAATACCTTGGAATACTAGACGTGTATGTTTTGACTAGTTGAATCTACTAAATTTAAATCTATTGTGATTGTGAATTTTGCCTCAGGGTTTGGTAGCGATCAAGGTTATCATCCAGAGAGTTGACGTTTAATCTATTAATATCGGTGGGTGTTCCTTTCATGTTGTGCTTCCAATAACTATATGGAATGTTGTGAATGTTTGCTTGGATGCTAAACGCTTTTCAATGATTGTTAAATGGATTTTCAATGGGCGAGTGTGTACTTTATCTCACTCGACCTAAGTGAATATGAATTTTCAATGATCAAATGATTGAATGTTTCTTGTGCATGAATGTAAGTCTTTGGTTGAACTGGGCCATTGGCCTTTGTTGCCAATCGACTTGAGCCAGAAACCGAACTCGGTCGAGCGGCTGGTAACCCTGGGCCACTGTTTTGGTATGCTCGAGTATGACTACAAAGTCTGGTGGAGAATTGGCAAGTGAATGAAATGGTCGGTGACTAAATGACTGAATGAATGGCTCCCAAGTGAACACGTATCCTTCCAATGATTGAATGTTTGTTTCCTGAATGACTATTTATTATCATGCAAAGTGTGTAAAGTGTTAATATAATATTTCTGTGCTTTACCTACTTGAATGCTTGTTTTGGAACCTCACTGGACTTTTAATTCATTCCTTTAGTTTTTGTTTTCCTTACAGGAGTGGAGGCCGAATCAATTAAGTGTGAACTAGTGTGTACAACCCTCTTGTACTTATAATTTTGGTAGATAGAATGTATTTTGATATTAGATATTGTATCTTATATTTGGCTTTTTAGTTGTAAATAAATTTGAATTTTGGTTGAATTATAGAACTTAAATGTTATTTTTAGAGGCTTGAACAGTTAATCTTGAGAGTTGATTGAAATGAATGAATGAGTCCAGGCAAGAGTTGGATAGGCGGTCCGTTGAACCCTTTGGTTCACTTTATGGGGAGGTGGGGTCGTCACATCATCTCTAAAAAATGTGCCACTCAAGTCCTTCCAGCATGTTTATTGGCTAATCTAGCCAGAAGCACAGTAAAATATTTGAACTAATAATTAAACGTGGGCAAAATAGCTCCAGAAGCTTTTGGTGCACAGCTTTTCTTGCAAACCACGTCCTCAACTGATACCCTTTGTCTATTTGAAGGGAATCTAAACTCAAATCCCCGCTTCAAACTTGCATTTGCTTCCAATTTTTCAAAAGAATCATACGAAAGGCTTCAAACCAATTCCATTCTACACTTGTGATACAAGAATCACGAGTTTTTGATATGTGCATGTTGTAAATAAATAGAATAATGACAGTCAGGCACAATATATAAGCAAACTGAGCACAAAAGCTATTATATATGAACTTTAGTCAGTTGATTATGTGACAGCCCCACCTCCACCTAGGGCGTACCTAAGGGTATGACGGACCGCCTGCCTAACTCTCGTCAGGACTCAGTCATGTACCAAGAAAATTTACAAATAAAAGCTCAATAATACAAGCGGTATCAATTACAACCTTCAATATAGATACACTCATGGATCTCCAATGTCCACACAGTCTATAATACAACCAAGAAGTCAAACTTGCAAAAATCTCAAACCAAACAAGTCGGCTAAACATCTATGAAGTAGTCACGCAAGCAGCTAACAAAACCTAGACAAAGTCTATGTCTTCTCCACTCCCATTCTCACGTTCTCACTCCTGTAAGGAAAACAAATTTCATGGAATGAGCTAGAAACTCAATGAGGTTCCAAGTAACCAAGCAAGTAAAATGAGAGACAAAATACCATACCCAAATATCAAGAAACGAGTCAAATTCAAATAGGTCATAACCCAGTATATAGTTAAGCAAGTAGCCAGATAGATCATGCAAAAATGTACAGTAAAGAAAACATTCATGGCAAAGGATATAGATTGCTCTTAGGAACAAGTTCCACAATAGTTTGATCAAAGTCCGTTGACTCTCCGTCAACCACGAAAGTATCATATCCATAGATCAGCACTTTACACCAAATTCCGTCCATCAAACATACCCCTTACCAGGCCCGAACGTCAAAAGTACCCAAGGTTCGTCGATCTTCTCGACCAAGCCCTTGTCGGTTCAATTCGACCAACTAACCCTGGGTTGGACTTATAGTCCCAGATATACAGAAATTCAGAATCTGGCTTATAGCTCCAAGTATTCAGTAATCAGAAATGGGTTGGCTGTTGTCCAACGCTCATACAGTAAAAGATTGGAGACGTTAATTGTCACTTAACGCTCCATATTCAGTAATTCAGAATAAACAGGTCAGGAATTTGTTCTTTACCCAAGGTTGCCCAACTTACCCGACCGCTCTGAGGCTAGTCTAAAGCAAGAGGTCCAACGAGGGCACAGTTCAGCCGTTGCCAACCTACATTCACACATACGCATGAGTAACCCTAGTTTTCACTTACCCGACATCTCGGATAGGGTCCAAGGCCCAGTTCAACCACTACAAGAGAGATATAACTGGTCTACAATTCAACCGCTACAAGAGGGTAGTAGCCGGTCTACTATTCAATCGCTATAAGAGAAATGCAGCCGGTCTACAGTTCAGCCGCTACAAGAGGAATGCAGCCGGTCTACAACCATACACATAAACATGCAAGTCCACACACAGGATTAATTATTTCAAGTTCACGAAGGTCGAGTGCACATAAAGGCACATTTGCCTAGACAAGATCAAGTCACAAGTAAGCTCAGTATATCATGTTTTCAAGCATTTCAAATATTTCAACTCCATATATAGGTCACATACAGATCAAATTACTTGTTCATGCATGAAGAAGATATCAGGTGTTTAGTCAAGTCAGGTCAATTGAGTGTACATAAGAGCACACTTACCCAAATAGGTTCAAGTTACAAATAAGCTCAGCATAGCATGTTTCAAGCATTTCAAGTATTTCAAGTCACAAATAAGCTCAGCATATCACGTTTTACTACAAGAAAACTGGAGAAAAACTGCACAAATCAGAAATTTCTTCAACAAATCCGACCACAAATCTGGCCAAATATTAGCCGGATTGACAGGGGAAAACTTAAAATTTTTTGATGCTCACTGCCTCAAATCTGCCCGACAATCCGGCCAGAAAGTGGCCAGATTCTGGCCAGATTTTGGCTATAACAAAACGGCTATGCATGTTTGAACAAGATATCAAAAGTTTACTTGAATTAGGTCAAATGCGATAATGTACACACTTGCCTATGAGACAATAAATCAAGTACCTAACATTTCTGACAACAATGAGCAAGTAATACGTAGTTGGAACACTCACCAATCAATTGCAACCCTTCACTTTAACCCTGGTTTGTCCCCTTGAACTCTCTCAAATCTTGTGGTCACATACCATAGTAAAAAACTAGCAATACAAAGCCAAAATATATAAAGAAATTGAGGTTCCAAAACTTTATTTAGAACATGCATCAATTTATAAGTTTTATACCCGTATAACCTATTAAAATATAATATTTGCTTGTTCCAAATTGAGGAGTAGTCTCATGCACTTACTAATCAAAGTTACACAAGTCATTTAGAGCACAAGAATATCACTTATAGTCAAACGCTTGGAGAAATTATAAAAGACGTTCAAAATACAAAGTTGAAAATTGTCTGACCTAAAATGATTTGAAGAAACTCACTTCTTTTCATTTAAATCTCAATTCCACTCATAAACCAATCTCAAAATAGTTTACCAACTCAAATCTTAAAATCGGAAATGAAAGTAAGAACAGTTCTAGGAAAACAAAATTTTTCCCAGTTTTGCGCGATACTATTTGAAAAATCATATCTCAAGTTTATTAAATCCAAAATTTATAAACTTTATACTGTCGGAAAATAGATTCAAAGGGTACAATTTTCCAGAAGACACATTTGTAAGATTCTATCTACAAATCAGTCAAATTCCAATCTCAAGTTGCTGCTTCATCCAGTCAAAAGGCAAAACAGGTATGGAAATTTAGTCAATTTTGAAAAATCACAGATATTCATAGAAATTGAGAAAAAATATGAAATTTTCACGGTTGAAAGTACACTGAATCTAGTTTCAAACGCAATAAACGAACTCAATTCTGATTTTTCTACACCAAGATATAATAGATTTCCTAAAACTGCTCAAGGTTCCCTGCGGACAAATATTCAGCAGCACTTTCTTTGTGTTTACCAATTTTTCCAGCCATTTCTGTGAGAGCCCAAAAATTCCTTTAGAATTTTTTTCCATTTTTGAAGCATTAATTTATATTTCCTTCTATATTTCTTTACTTAACTATTTAACTATTTACTAGCCCTAAATTTCACGATGATTTCATTAGTTGAGTTAAGAGTTTTACTTTTACTTTTAAAGTTAGAGTAAGTTAGGGTATTGGTATATTTTGGTAATGTGATTGATTGGTGAGGTGTGTGTACTAAATGTCGCGCCCCAATTTTTGAATAAATAAATAAGATGGTTTAAAAAATGTATTTTTTGATTCAATTTGTGATTGAAAAATAAATTGTGATTTAAAAGAAAAATGGGTCTAAATGGGGGTTTGAAAATGTGACGATTTCACCCAAAATTATAGTTTAAAAAGGGTTTTTTGAAAAAATGGGAGTCGCCACTTGGTAATGAGTTAAGGTGTACCAAGTCACCTAAAAATGAATTTTTGAGGAAAAAGTTGTAAGAAACCCTTTTTAAACGACTCCTAATCCACGTAAACCAATGAAAAAAGTTCGGGAGTCACATTTGACGAAGGGGAAGGCAAGGATAAAAATCCAAGGCACCCCTTCGACCTAGCCAAGGCTAGTTGCGTTGATTTAATCAAAGATTTTCTTGTTTTAACCAAAGAATTTATTACATTTGGATGTACTACATGAATGCAAACCCTAGACCTAGGGGTATTGGGGGAAATTTCTCTTCAAAGGTTGAGTGGTGCCAATCACATTAATTGTGAAGCCCAATAACGATCTTTTGAAAAAGTCACGAATAATGCGAGTGGGATGCAAATGAATGGAATGCATGTATGCAATGTGAGGACATGAGTTTAAAAAAGTAATAAAAGACGATAATATGTAAGTGAAAATGTGCACGTGAGTGGGCAAGTTACGGTATGTGAAATGATAATATGAAGTGCATGTGTGCAAGTGATGATAAAAGTGTTCGTGTGCAAGTGAAGATATAAAGGTGCACGTGTGCCAAATGGTGTCCGTGTGTAAGTGAAAGGAAAAGTGAAAGTGTGATGATAGAGTGGATTCGGAATGCATGAGTCTAAGGAATTCATGCATATTGGATACGGGGAGACCTAAATCGTGACTCAATTTGCCCTTTTATAGAGGGAATACAAGCGTGCTAAGGCTTAGGAAAAGCCACACTCGTCTATATCTCATATTCAAGGGGACTCTCAAGCAAATGAACCCTATAACTAGCATGAAATGCAAAAATCCTAAAATGGAGGGAAAAGGGTTTCGAGGAGCATGCCAAATGATAAACTAAGAAAAAATGCATGACATGTAATGAACACGCAAATATGTACTAACGAGGGAAAATTCTTAAGGGTCTAGCATTGGACTAGCCCATTCTATGAATTCCGACTAGCGTTGGACTAGCGGAAACGTATATTCATTCATCACATTCATTCATGGCCATGGAAAGCGAGTAGACATGCCAAACACTCGTAAACACATAGCACATAACATTTAGCATGCTCGACTAGATGCAAGGCCCTAACAAAGCAAATTAACACGTAGCAAATAAGCATGCAAGACACATAAGACAATTAAAGCCCTAACTATTACATTTGCTAGCTAGGCACACGTCTTCGATAGGTCTTCATTGAGTGCTCCTCCAAGCCCTATCTATTACAAGCCAAGAGGTGTACACATACCCCATAAAGAATAACTTAAATAAAAATCAAAAATAAATGACATAAATAAAAGAAATTAAGGAAAGGCTAAGAAAGCAAAGTAGACATGTATTTCTCACGTAGCACGTCGGTTCACATAGGAGAGACACAAAAAGGGATAAAGAAAATATACTGCCCCCTTCGAGTGATGACCAAATGAAAGAAACATGGCTTCAAAACAATAAAAAGGTCAAGGTACCTCAAATAGTAAAGTAATACAAAGTCACTAAATCTCCCCTAATTGCAATTTAAATGAAATCAAATAATGCATAAGTTTCAAGAAAAGGACCCACCAAGGACCCAATTACCAACCAAAGACCCAATTGCAAACCTTAGTCAACCATTCGAATTCAATCGAAACATTTAAGCACTCCGAAGGTTCCAAGAGCCAAGAAAAGGTCAAACAACCAATTTATTTAGGGAAATTAAAGAAAATAGGCAAACACAAGCTCATTCTAAACACAAAGTTCACAAATTTATGCAATAAGTACCACCTAAACAAATGAAAGCAAACAAGCAATCGAATTGCAAAGTTGAGGCTACCAAGGACTCCATTGCGCACGCTAACCAAGCGCTTAAGCCTAATCAAACATTTTTACGAGTTTCAAGGGTCCAAAGGCAAAGAAAAGGGCAAGTAATGGCTAAAAGGCAACTACTTCATGACCCGATTGCAAAAATTTAGAACATTATTGGGCCTTTGTAGCATTGCTTCGAAATCAAAAGGATCAAATTGATTAGTTTTTCCAATTACTTGGGCCATAATGACATAAGGGGAAACTGGGGGGTCAAAGTGCAAAATCCAGAAATTAATTCCATGCAATAATCATGCAGTTACGTGAGAAACTTGTTTCTGCAAACACCAAAATGAATGCCGGCTGCATTGTCATCTTCAAACTTAGATTTTTATACTCCAAATGTACCAAATTTGATCAAGTTCTCTCAACCAAACATCCAAAGGCTTAACTAAGCCACATAACACACAGTTTCAATGTTCAAACAAACAAGGACATAGAAGGGAAACTGCATTAATGCTGGAGAAATTTCCAGCAAACAGTCGGCAACCGAAAGTGGAGCCAAACTTATGTTCCAGCCAACTTCGTATGCAGATTCAGCATCCAAGAACAATTCAGCATCCAAAAATTTAATCTAAGTGACTCAACCCACAAATTTGGCATCCAAACAAAACAAAAAGAAAGGTTTACTGCAATTTTCACATGCTCCAACTCATGTGCACTTCACATCAAAATAAATTGCACCAAGCTCACGGGTTTATCAACTCAAACCAATGAAAATCTCCACCCATTTAGTTAGCATACTCTGGACAAAAGTTCTTGATTTTGCATGCAAATTACGAATGAACAAATGTCTGCAACAACCAAGGAACAAATTTCTGCAGCCGAAAAAAAAAAACCTGTTGCCGATGCATTCTTCAAATACAGATTTAGGCCCCAAAAACACAGCTTTGTTCGAAACAGAAAATGCTAATCAAAATCATAATGTGAAATTAAACCATAAGGCCCAAAACTTTTAACACCAAACAAGCAAAAACATAACAGGAACTGATGCAATCTTCTTGGGAACTTTTCATGCAAATGGCTCGGCTACCTATTTCAGATTCGTACACAGAATGAAACCAAGGGACGGTCATGAACCCCTACCAATGACTGAGTTTTATTATCAACTAACTACATCAATAACAGAACATCAAAACTTGAACGGACACAAGATCATGAAGCCCAGAACCTGAACACAACCCATCGTTTTAATCCTATGCAAATATGGTAGAAGCTTTAAGTCAGGCAACACAGCAACACGGCAAGAAGATGCGGTGGTCAATATGGTGAAAATATGCTATATATGACCTTATATATTAGAAAAAACACAACTCAGAAATTACCCCAACTAATCCCGGATTTGTTACCAAGTCTGCTGCTGGTAATAATATTTGGCCGGCAGCGGTAGCGAGGAGGAACTGAGGTGATGAAGTTAGCGGCGGTAAAACGATAGCAGCGATAGTAATGATATTCTTCCTTCCAGATTTGTGACCGTCACTTCCCCTCCTTTGATCCTTTCCTCTTAGCCGTTGTTGTTTGCTTGATGCCTCCCAAAACTCTCTCAGCCGTCAACCTCTCCGTCACTCTCCCTTCTCAACTTTCTCTCTGGATTTTCTAGCCGTCCACCCTTCTTCCCAACCCCCAATTCTGCCGTGACTGTTTTTTCTTCTCCCAGGCCGCCTCCTTCTTTCCTTTGCCAGATTTTTAGCCGTCAACTCTCTCTTGGGTCCTCTCCCTCAAGACTCCAGCGTTTTTTGTTTCCCTTCCCTTTCCTCAGCTATCACCTCCCCTCTCTCTTTCTAGCTTTCTCACGGTCTTCCTCTGCTTAGCACTCCCCCTCTTGTTGTTGTTTTCTATCCTCTCCCCTCTCTCCTCCTTTGCGGCTGTCCCTTCTCTTGCTTTTTTATATCATCAACCCCCCTCCTAAACCCTTGAAACATTGCCACCATATTTGCAGCTTAAGGAGCCGCACAAGTCCTCCTTTGCAAACTGCAAAAAATTGCAGCTTGCATGCCACGGCTCAAAATTTTTTTTTAACTAATTTATTAATTAAACAAAAATGATAATAATAATAATAACAATAATAATAACAAAACCCACTTAATTAACATTGGATAAAATAAACAAACTAGAAACAACAAAATGCAGTTTTTCATTTTCCATTTTCATCATCTTTTCCCTTTTTCTTTTTTAAATAATTTACCAAAAATGATAATAAAATTAAGTAAAAACCAACAATTTGATTAACATCAGATAAAAATAAATAAACTAGAAATAATAAACAGCAAAGTTGCAATTTTTATCATTTTTCTTTTTTTCCTTTTTTTTCATTTTCAATTTTCATTTTTTTTCATTTTTTCCAAGAAAACATTGAATTTAAATCAAAACAATTAAAACATATTTTTTTTGAATGCTTTTCTTTTCATTTCGAGAAATTCTATGCTAAAAACTTAAAAATAATAAAACTATAAACTAACACGACAAATAAAAAACTAAAAATAAATAGTAAATGAAATTACACCAAAAATTTGGTGTCTACACTAAATTTGGTGGATAAGAGTGAGTATTAGGTAAGAGGAAGTGTGTGATTAGAAGTGCTAATAATAAGTTAGTGAATCATAAGTTAAAATAAAAGTACAAAGGAGTTAAGTAAAATATGCTTGAACCAACGTGCACCGTTGTTACTGATTGAGTACACCACTTGACCAATTTTTGCTTATCTTAATCTCCTTGATTTTATTTCATCTAATCATCCCTAAATTACCCCTTAAGTCAGCCGAAATTGTTGACCCAAAAACAAGAGGAAAGAAAAAAAAAACAAGAGGAAATTGGTGGTGACAAGTGTTGACAATTCAAGCCAACTTTGACCAAAGACCATTCTAGTCTTTATCTTGTAAATTCTCCTCAAAATCTATTCATTTTCTTCCTTATTTTGCTGACCCTTAGAGAGAAAAAAGAGAGGTGAAAGCTTCACAAATCATCTTGATCTTGCCTTGATTTAGTAAGAAATCAACAAGAACTACAAATCTAATTCGAACAAAAATTCAATAAGGTGATAAGGAAGCTTGAGGTGGAGTGAATTTGCACAGCCTTGATTTTGTATTTTCAATTCCTTGAGAATTGAAGGTACCAAACTAAGAAAACTTCTTTCTTTTTCTTATCTTGCAATTTATGGAGATGATGTCTTGAAATTAGAAGTTTTATGAAAGATATCATGAATTTGTGAAGTTGCTAGAATTTTCCAGCTTAGGGTTTCAAAATTTCAGCTTGGGTATTTGTTTATATATCAAGTATATGTTGAATTTGGTTAGTCTTTGCTATATAGAATATGTACCAATTGTCTCCTATAAGTTGTGAGCTTAATTTGAGGCTGTTTTGTTGTAAGAATGAAGCCTTGAAATGGCTGGAAAAATTGGTAAACGCAAAGGAAGTGCTACTGAAAATTTGTCCACAGGGAATCTTGAGCAGTCTTAGGAAATCTGTTATATCTTGCTGTAAAAAAGTCGGAATTGAGTTTCATTTGTTGTGTTTGAAACTAGATTCAGAGTACTTTCTACCATGAAAATTTCAGAATTTTTCTCAATTCCTATGAATATCTGTGATTTTTCAAAATTGACTAAATTTTCATTCCTATTCTGTCTTTCTACTGGATAAAGCAGCCACTTGAGATTGGATTTTGACTAACTTGTGGATAGAATCTTGCAAAGGTTCTTCTGAGAAATTGTAACTCTTTAAATCTATTTTCCAACAGTATAAAGTTTATAAATTTTGAACTTAAGAAGCTTAAGATATGATTTTTCAAATAGTATCGCATAAAACTGAAAAATTCTATTTTTTTAAAACTGTCCTTACTTTCATTTCCAACTTTAAGTTGGAGTTGTTTACTTAAATATCTAAGAAAAATGTAAGCTCTTAAAGATTAGCATTGAGAATCTTCTAGAAGAAGTTTATTAAGAAATAGATAATAGAATAGAAATATAGACACAACACTCCTTGTAGCAACCAAATTTTTGTCAAATTTTGTGTTTTCTCGAATATTTTCTATTTGATGAGCAATTTATTTTCTTGCATTTTTTAAGTATATTTTTGTCTCATTTTTGTAGATTTATCTTTAAAAAGAGAGAGAGAGAGAGAGAAGCCATGATTTGGAAAAAAAAAAAAAACAACTAAACTCATTTGACAAAAATCCCTTGGTTCCCTCCTTATTCTAGACAAAAAAGGAACGGCACTTTTGGGGCTCAAAAAAAAAAAATACTACTCCCTCAATTCACTCCCTCAGGTCTCACAGAGAAAGAAAAAAACAGACAAGACCCAAAAAGAAAAAACACTCCACTCTTACTCCTCACTCTCCCTCTCTCAGACGGACAGACCAAAAAAACAAAAAAGAGCTCTCCAATTTTTCCTCCTCCAAAACAGATCTCTCGGCTCTCTCCCTCACAGAACAAGAAAAAAAACACACAAGAAAAAAGGGAGGCTCTCGGCTCTCTCTCTTGGCTCTCAACCGAACAAAAAAAGAAAGAAAGCTCCTTCACTCTCTCGGCCATATCCCTCTCCTTGCTCACTTCACACAACATACCCACACACTATTCAGACACAAGGAGGCAGCCGCCGATTGGACAAAGAGCTTGGAACTTCCTCAAAATTTTAGTCAAGGGACCACAACCTCATTGAGGTTTTTTTTTTCCAGCTTTTCCCTTTTTAATTAATTAGATTAAATGCATGTTTGGCTACCTATTTGTCTCTTCCTTTCGCTGATTTTGTTGCTATTGTGGTGTTGTTGAAGTTTTTTGGGACAAGCTTGTATAAAATTAAGAAAAAAGAAACGGTGCTGTGAATGCATGCCAAATGCTTGATAAAATGTCGAAATGAAAAAATGGATTTAAAAGCTGAATATTGTGCATGTTGTTGTCAAAACGGATGACCGTTAGCTAGCACCCGGCCTGGAAATGTTTGCTTATCTAATTTTTTTGGAGTTTTGAGCTTTAAAGGCATTGAAATATTTTCTTCATTTTTGGGGCTGTTTTGACTTAATGCATCATTTTGTTGTTGTTTACCTATCAAACTAAGATTATAGTTGTAATGTAGAAGTTATAAGGAGGGTTTTGGCATATTTTTTATGATTTTTGGTGGAGGTTTAATGGTTTTAAGAAAATAAAAACTGGACTGATTTCTTGGCTTTTTAGCCACTTTAGAGTCAATTTGTTAAAACTAAGCCCAAAAATGGAATCTATGCGAAAAATGGAGTGGAGAGGTGTATTTTGAGAAATTTTGGCGACTGGAGAAGTCGCCGGCGACCGCCGCCGGAGGCGGTGGCGCCACCGTGGCCGCCAACTGAAGTAAGCTTCATCTGGCCGAAGAAGAAAAAAAAGAAACGGATGGGAAGTAGAAGAAGAAGAGAAGGAAAAAAAGAAAGGAAAGAAAAGAAAGAAAAATGGTTTGGGCTAATGCTTTATCTTCGGTTGGGCCAAGAGTTAGTTTTGGTTGGGTTTTGGAAATGGGTTTTGATTTTTTTCTCTTGGGTTTCGTTTGGACTAAAAGGTCAGACCCATGCTTTATTTTAGTTGGGCTTGGGTGATAAAAAAAGGGCTGGCCTGTGTATTTTAGCCTGGACTTTCGATTGGGTCAGATGGCCGTGGCCCAAAGAAGAAATAGAGATGGCCCAGTGGCCTGTTTTCTTAAGAAGATCTGCTAGCAAATTTGTACTTTAGCCCCTGATCTTTAGAGTAGTTTTACTACTGCCCAGAATATTTTAAATTTCTTTCATGTAGGTCCTTAAATTAATTGCATTTTGGTCCTTGAGTTTTATCTTTCATTTACTTTTGACCCCTAAACTTTTAAAAATATAATTTTTGTTCCCAAAAGTTTTTCAATCTTTGCAATTCAATCCTTAGCAAATTTTGGCTCTCTTTATTATGATTGTTTCTTTTCTTTAATAACTAATTATGTTATTTTTGAACATATTCAACTTGTAATATTTAGATGTTTTAAATTTCTTTATGTTTGACATATTAGTGTGAATTTAGTACTTTTATTATTTTTTTTCAATTAAATTAGTGCCATGATTCTTTTGTTCATTGTGAGTATAAATAGGACAATTTGACTCCATTTAGTCACCACTTCAAACGGGAGGTACCCCTATTTTTATTATTTCAATGTCAATTACGTGCTCTTATGTGCTCCTGTGTGTTCCTATGTGTTTATATATTTTTATATGCTTTATTTATTGCATTTAAATGTTCATTTAAATTTTCTTATATTATATTTGTTTAGTTAATTTTTATAATTATTCGAGAGGCATTTAAATACCTAAAAAATATAATAGATAGGATAACTAATTTTATTTTATCATATCTTTCCCATTTTAGATTGTAGTTAGATTCCCCGATGTAATAGATAGGTTGCGTGTTTATGTGACTTATGTGTTATGTGTTTTAACCGCTTTCCTTATGATTTTCGCCTCTAGATATTATGTTTACGTGTTATGTGCTACGTGCTCTTATGTGTTTATTTGTTTTTTAATTTATGCTTTATTTGTTTCACTATGAATTGTTAATGCATGACGTCACCACACTAGTCCAACGCTAGTTGTGGCTTCTCCCTCCGCTTACTTGCTAGTCCAACGCTAGTAAGGATTTTCAGAAATGGGCTAGTCCAACGCTAGACCCTTTAGGTCATCTCGCGCTAGATTCATCTTTGTGTGCTATTTACTACATTTTCATGCATATTTTCATTTTTAAGATCTTTTCTCACTTATATGATATTCCCTATTATATTATCACCTACCCTCTATAGGTGCTAATCATGTCATTTAGAATTGCATCTCATTTAAGTTAGTTCATTTGCTTGTTCATGTTAGGATAATTATTTTTCAAACATGGGAAATGGGTGATTATAACTTTTTAGTTTAAATACCCCATTAATCCCTGTATAAGAAAATTATATTACGAGTTTTTGCCTCCCGTACCTTTTATGTTACATTCCCTTTTTCTTTGATCACTTATATCTATGTATGTAATTTAATTTCTTTTCTTTTCTTTTAATTTCATTATTCGCATACTCGTGACACTTTCAAGGAATCATTTTGACCCTCGCAATTAATGCGATTGGTTCAATTAAACCCTTGAATGAACATTTCGCCCCTTTCAATATTTTTGTAAATTTAGATTTGCATTCATGTAGGAAACATCCAAACGTGATAAAATTAAGGGTTAGATTAGGAAAATTTTGACTAAACCTCGCAACTAGCTTAGACTAGGTTGAAAGGGTGCCTTAGGTTTGAACCTTTGCCTTCCTTTTCTTCAACCGTGACTCCCGAATCCATTTTCTCTTGTTTTTCAAAGACCTGGAGTTGTCAAAAGGGGTTTTGTTTTATTTTATTTTTGCCAAAAAATATTTTTTGGGGTGACTTGGTACACCCAAACTCAATACCAAGTGGCGACTCATCTTTTTCTAAAAAAATCCTTTTAGACTAAATTTTGGACCCAAATTGTCGTATTTTTTGAAGTCCCATTTTAGGTCCATTTCACTTATTTTTAAATGAAAATTATATCTTTTATAAATACCTTTTATTCTTATTTTTCCATTGCGAAAAAATGGGGCGTGACACTCCTTTCAAAATTCAAACTTTTATTACATGCTCTTTCCCCGTTGACCATTCTTTGTCCATGACCTTGGTCCCTCTCTCTCTAGGAATTTGGGAATCAAGCTTGACATCCTCCTTCGATTGGAATTGAGAGTCCATTTAACTTCTAAGAAATCATTAAAAGGAAATGCTTGGACAAAATATTAATCAATAATTCTAATATAGTTCTCTTCTTCGTGTTTCGGAAGATAAAGCGAAGAATCTCAAGACTAAATAGACTAGAGCATGCAAGGAATGAAAGCGCACCAGTAATAAAGTAGTCAATAGCAGGATAGTTGAAGTATTAGTTGTATAAGACTTGTTAAAACCACAGTGCAATTTTTTTCTTTTTAAAATTTCTCTCCTTTTTCTAAATAGACAATCATGGGGTATAATGTATATTCAAGATGAAATTGTATCAGTGGTCAAAGTAATACAAAAAATGTTTCTCTTTTACAATTTAAGGACCTTAATATTTTTAAATAGACTATTGAAATGATATGTTATAGTTAGAAAGCTAGAATTATCATGATTTGCTTTTATTCGTATTTGTGTGTCAACTATTTTAACAATTGGAGACCCACATATCCAAAGCATTTGCTTCTTTTTTTTTCTCAATAAGATATCTAAAGTACTTTGGGCACTTCACTTTCATACTTTGCTCAAAATGCCTTAAAAAATAAATTCTTTCCTAGAATCAAACACTTCAAAACACTTGGAAGTGTTTCTTGTATAGCTTACACTCTTTCTGCTTAAACTAGAATATTTGCATTAACACCATCTATCATTTTGCTTAATAATTACTTCAAGGTGACTTGGTAAACATAACTTGTAATTTGAAATGGTATGCAATTTTAATAATCAATTCAAATTTTGTGAATACTTTTTTTGGGACCTAATTCAAAATTTGTAGCTTGTGGGGTCATATCATCATAGAAGATCATATTGAAAATTTTTCTAGAGTTGGCAAATAATTAGATGAAGTGTATTTTGGATGGTTTCTGAGCTGATATACTAAAACAAAAATGACATAAAAATGTTCAAGTCAATTTTTTAAATAGGTTAAAATAGGAATGCTTAAGATGAACTTAATACCATGGGCTCCTAGATGCCAAAATACCGTAAATCTCTTGCTTTTGTATATTTTGAATTTTTTTTCCAATATCTGTTCTTTTCATTTTACTAATTTTCACAGCATTTGGACCACTGCTTGCTAGTTGCTTACCACTGTCAACTAATCAATTTTTTCAATTTTGTTTAAATCTAACTCAAGGGAAAAATAAAATGAATAACAAGAAAGAGAAAAAAAATGAAAAAGTAAAATATGTGAGGAGAAAACATTGGGGCCAATTGCGCCCACCCATATTTTAAGTGGACTATAAAATACCAAATTTTAAAGAGTCATTTGCTATACTGACTAAACTAACCCATATCAAGTGTAGCCTAGTTTGGACAAATACTTGGTAATTTGGCATGGGCTCCTTATGCCCAATAGACCTGTTAGTTGGGCCATGTGAGTCAGATTTTAACAAATTTAGATTTGATTCATATAATTAGTACTACTTTTGGATTTCGTATTATGATTTTTGGGTTGATAAATATGAAACTCATATTTGACTCATAAAATATTCGGTCTATGTGTGACAGCCCCACCGTCCCTTAAGGCGTACCCCAAAGGTTAGCGGACTGCCTGCCCAACTCTCGCCAGAACTACTAAGCCAAAATTCACATTTACCATACTTAAACATGCTATTTAATTTCGATTAATCAATCCATAATATATACAATAGCGTCTCTATCGATTCAACTTAAAATACAAGCCAAAACATCCAAACTTATACACATACATGTAAGGTTTACTAATACAGAGGAGTTTAAACAAAAACAAACTATAGCTAACTCAACTCTTTCCCCAAAATTCACGCTCCCAACATTTCGCCCCCTGTAAGGAAAACAGAGGTAACAGGATGAGTTTTCGCCCAATGAGGTACCAAAAGGTCATGCAGTCAAGAATCACACAATAATAATTTTAATCAATCAAATATAAGCATCAAATAAAGATATAAGTAAACACCACAGTTTAAGCAGAGTAGTTCAGGTAAAAGGATACAGATGGCTCTCAAAAACCAAATTCCCCGTTGCCTTACTTGATCCAAACCTATTGACACTCCGTCAATGATTAAAGTAGCAAAATCATGACCGTAGATCCCCACTTTACACCAATTTTCGCCCACCAAACATACTCTTTATATGGTCCGAACACCAAACAGGAACGGTGGTGGTAATACTTGAGTATACCAAATATCAGAAGTATTCAGTGAATCAGTAACAGTTTCCCCATGGTTCGTCATTCTACCTCGACCAAACCCTTGCTGGCTCGATTCGATTGACTACCAATGAGGTTTGAGCTCAAATTTCACAGGAAAATCTTTGGATATTAGCCTCCAAACGACATCAATTCATGCACAAATAACATATCCAAGTTTCACAGTAAACCAGGCAATTAGTCAAGAGAAACGAATTTGATAAAGTATACTCTGAGCTCGTCCAGAATAAATGAAAGTCACAGTCATTCAAGTCATATATTTCAAGAATAAGTAAATTAGTTAAGCAACAAGTCATGCGAGTGGTACACTCACCAGTTCAAGCAAAATATCGTCAAAACCTTCCTTCCAGATTATGCCCTTGATCACCGAAAAATCCTAAGAATAACCAAGAGAAAATATTATGGTTCAATCATCCAAAGTTTAGGTGAACCAAAGAAAATCCAAGTGACTACTAGTGCAAAGATGCATATATGATTTTGGAGTGAAAAGAAAACATTGGGATCCAAAAACAGGAATAACCAAAGAGTTCTTCATTTCGATTCATGGCTGGAAATTTCCAGCAGCAAAACAATGAAAAGAAACAAGGTAATGCATCTCTTTAGGGTAGGATATTCACTCCAACTCAACATACAATTGTTGTTCAAGGTTTTAGCAAGTAAAGTCAGCGAGATTGTCTCCAAAAGACTTCTAAACTAAAGACTTTGAGACTAAAAGGTAGCAAGGTGCAAAACTGCCCTCCAAACCAGAATTTTTCACAGCCATGAAACAAGTACAGTCATGAGGTTTTTCACCTCCCGATCTTCATAGTTTTCACTCAAATTCACGCACAAAAGGCTTAACCAATATTTGGAACAAATTTTGGCCAAAACCAATTATGAAAAGTTAGAAAACAACAAGGTAATAGACTTCGCTATCACTTGGCCAACAAGCGAAATTTCAGCCAGCAAATTGGGGAAAATACCAATGAAAATCCTTCCATTTCAACCAAAATTCAGCACATAAGTAAAGCTTATAGGTATACCAAGCATCTTAAGCAAGTTTATCACAAAATCAACCCAAACTTGAAGGAAACAAGCTGTCCCAAAATTTGGACAGCACCTTCCCTTATTTTCTTTACTTTTCCATCCAAACTCAACGTCAAATTTCATCTCAAATCAACCTCAACCACAACCACAAGGCATAAGCTATAACATACACTTGATTAAGGCCATAAAACCATCCAAATATAGCAAATTTATAGCTCAAAACCAACCATAATCAAGCTGATTTTTTGAAACCCTAAGCTGAAATTTTCACATACAAGTTGGAATTTTCCTTAAGCAAGCCAAACTAATATATAAAAGCTAGATATTTCACATGGCAAAACTATCAAATCATGGCCAACCTTAAGCATCATATGAGAGCTGAAATTTCACCATAAAAGCTGAAATTTTCCAAATCACCACTTCAAACCATGAAATTTCTCATAAAACTACCAAAATCCAACTCTAAAACCACTAGTATGCAAGTATTAGAAGTAAAAAGAAGTTTCTTGCCATAGGTACCTTAAAACCCCAAGCAAATGGAAACCAAGTGCTTCTCTCCCAAAAATCTATCCACTAAAGTCTTTGATCTTCCTTGGATATCACTTTTTATGGGGTAGTTTGCAAGATTGTTGGTTAAAACTCAAGATTCAAGCAAGAATTTGAGGTTGAAGATGAAGTTTTCTTCTCTTTTTTTTTCTTCTCCAAGGTTCGGCCAAGAGAGGGGTAAAATGATAGGATTTTTAGTAAATTTTTTTTGTTAATTAAAGAGGTAAGAAAGTCTTTGGTCAAAGTCAAAGAACCAAGACCTTTGAGACAAGTGAGCCAAGATTAATCCTTATCTTACTGTCTTCCAAAGGCTAAACTATTTAACTAACTTCTAATTATCCCTTAACACCTTATAAAATAATATTTCTTTATGCAAAACTCCACCTAGTTTTCAAAAATTTGTTGCACTTACCGCATTAGCGAGTCCCACTTCCATAATGCATGTCAAACTTAACATGAACTAACTTATACAAGGAAAATGATTTAAAAACTTGTCTCACTTATAAAAATCTCTATAAAATCAAGGTAATAAAGTAAAGTATAGAAAATGTATTCGAAGAAATAAAATAAAATAATATAAAATAAGGAATTTTTTCGGATCCTCATACTATGAAACTAATTCGACTTTAGCCCAAAATCACTTATTGCTTCTTAATTTACTTAATATAATTACTACAACTATTAAGTTCTAAAACTAATTTAACATCCATAGGACCATAACATTAAAACTATATACGAACTAGTAACAATTCATTAAAAAGTATATAAACTAAGAAATTTTTAACAAAAATATATCTAATTAGTCCAAAGTACATGAAAAATAGTAATAAAATATGATCAATAGTTAATATATCTTCAAAGGTCCTCAATTTGCTCGTACTAAGATTTATCCACTCCTTTTGTCTATAGTGATTAGATTTGAATAGAAATACAGCCTTTGAATTCAAATAAAGGTAAACAAATTGGTTTGTTTCATAAGTCAAATAAGAACCTACAAGAAAAAAGAAAATAGACCAAGAAATGATGGTGGTTAGTTCAGGTAAAATTTAAACTAGTGGAGTATATAAAAGGCATGCTTTGTCATTGAAACTATCGAGGTATACTTAGTCAAAATACAAGCAGCCATTACAAAAAGGCAATGAATCAGCATCTAGGTAACATATTAGAGATATTGAAACAGTGAAACCAAGAATCTGACTACTTGGCATAAGAAGTAGCCAATATCATACCAATATAAAAATTTACTAAACCAAAAAGAAAGTTGAATTTAAACTATGAATTACCGCTCTTAGCCCTCAAGAAAGCAGCAGAATTGTTGATTTTAACTCATATGTATATTTAGGGATTTGAGTTGTTGTTTATGTTCTGAATCTTTTGACATAATTTTGTATATTTAATATTTCTTATATATATTAATATATTTTGACACATAACTCATAAGCATAAAATATTAGTATTATATATTCCAAAATATGAATATATATATATATATATATATATATATATATATATATCATAGGTCCTATATCGGATTTAAGTCTAATAAGGTTCAAACTTTGCTAACATTTAATTTGGATATAGTATTGAGGTCCAAACTCAGCTCACCTTAATAAAAGGTTGGGCTAGTTGGGCCTTTTCTCAGATCAAGCGAGCCAAGTTCGAGTTAACTCAACCTCATTGACAGTCAGTGCTTTGAAACTCGAATTAAATTGGGCAATTTGATTGATCAGACCGCAAATCGATCATGACTCTGGTCCAGTTCATATTTTGGCTTGATTGGATTGAAGAATTGGTGAGAACCGTTTGAACTAAAATGAACCCTTGAATGACGATTTTTTGTTTTTGTTTATTAAATTGAAAAAAAGAACAGGCTCTTATTAACTTCAAAAACTAGTCACTAAGTGCCATAGCCATTCACTTTCTTCTCATTTTTTGTCTTTTATCAAGTTTTCATCTCTACTTTCTAATTTCCTGACTTCATTCAGGCTCCAGGTTTCTTCTTCTTCTTCTTCTTTTTTTTTAACAAAGTTGCAATCTTTAATTCCGAAAGACATGATTTAAAGTTTAAATTCACAATATCTAATTCCTAAATACATGAATTTTGTTTAATTTCAGAATATTATAGTATTATTGAGTAGGATTTAAGATTATATTTTGATCAATACAATTGAGATGAAATTTATTTGTTTGAACTTATCATTTAAAAATTTTATTTGTGAAAGTCCAAGTTCTTTGAAAATATTAAACATTTTATCAGATAAAATCTTAAATTAGTCCAATGAATATTTTATTCTTTGTGTGTGTGTTTATATAATTAATTTATTTAAAAAAAATTTTTGAATCGAAATTGAACCAGTCTGATCAATTGAACTGCGACCTGAACACCTCATTGGTTCAATTGACGGTTTGAGTTTCAAAATATTGTTGACAGTCCTAATGCCCAGGAACCAAATCGAAAATTTAGACAATTTTGAATGACCAAAATGTAAATATCGGTCATAAACACTATCCAAAAAAGATAGCGTAAACAAATCCAACCAAAATTACTCGCTTTCTTGTTAGTAAACCAAATCTATTACCTGTACAACATTGATTGGACCAATCACTAATATTCAGCGTGGCGCCAAGACACCTACTCCCCATCCCCATTCGCACATTTATCCCGCGTATTGAACACGCGCGTCAACTCCCTCATACTAAAGTAACTAAACAAATAGCCTTTGACAAAGTAATTCAAGCTGCCCAGAATCAAATTGACAAATTCTTCCATTTCTCTATTCTCCTCCCTGTTCTTTTCAACTGTAAGTTCGCGAATAGCGTAACTGTTTAGATCATTTTTTTCCACTCATGGGGAGGAAGAAAGATGGAAAGATGAGTGCTTTTCGTGCAGAGAAATTTCTGGTGTTTATGTTGTTTCTGTTTGGAATGGTTTTGAGAGCAAAAGGAGTCTGGTTAGAGATACCCAAATCAGGGATCAAGTGCTTGTTTGAGGATATCAGAAAAAGCGTCGTCGTTATGGCCGATTACTATGTTTTCTGGGATGAAGATTATCTTAACACTAATTATACCCCCAGAGTCTCTGTCAAAGTAAGTCCAACTTCAACTAATTGCTTCTAATAGCAACTTAATTTTTTTTTTTTTTTTTGTGGATTTTGTAGGGTTGATAGATTAATTAAATTTTTTTTCAGTCCATTTTAAGTGCGAATCAGGCATGTGATGGATAGTACTCATTCTTATTCGTAATAGAGTCCATCCAGTAGTAGTGTCCATCCAATCTTGAGTGTTGAGTCCAGCATGTGCTGGATAGTGATCATTGTTATTCGTGGTAGTTTCCATCCAATCTTAAGTGCGAAATCATCCAATTGGGGGCATGCCGAATAGTACTCATTCTTATTCGTAATAGTTCCCATCCAACTTTGCCCTGGTACCAGATTTGGAACTACAACTTTAAGAGGTGAACAATAGAATTTATTGATTTTGTCTTTGAGAAAAAGAAAAGAAAAGAAAAGAAAGGTTCAAGTACATTTTTCTATGATTCTGTTTGATTACTAATGGGGGTAATTATTTAAGTGATTAGAAGTGATTAAGTATTTGTCTTGTTTAAACAAACATGTGTGGTTACCAGGCAGGCATTTTGTCACATTGAAGCACTTGTTAAAGCATAATTTTCAGATTTTGTAGAACTTAAGTCTTAGGCCCTACGGTTAATATGATTTCTTGAGATGGAGGATTCAGAGAACTCTAACTAATGATCTAATGGCTGGATCTTTTACTTAGTGTTTCTGACATTTGCTCGGTTACAATGCATTAAAAGGTGAATTAGTTTGATTTTTATGCGAAGTAGCACTGCAAGCTGGAATAGCATTTGAGCATATTGGCAGAATGAGATGAGGGGGAGTAACTTTAACTTGGAAAAATGTATCGAGTTACTATTGAGACATTCATTTTGGGATAGTGGATTTTACAAGCTTGTTTTGGTGATGACTCTATCTTGGTGAATTTACAGGCTTCTGAGGTAAGGTTTTAAAAGTTTATCTCTCATGGAATCTATCAAAATCATTTTTGGATTTTGAATGTGAGAAAAAACAGTACTGCTCTAACATTTTAGTGCTTCTGGCACTGAATTGAGCAGTAGTTGTTGGTGAATGCACTTTTACTATGCTTTTGCAAGCATGGCTAGAGGTGATACAAAAGCTGTCAGCCAACTCTCATTCATTCTTGGATTTGCAGTTTCAACATGGCATAAATAATTACTGCTGGCATTATCTTATAAATCAACAGCTGATGCAGGAAAACTCTGGGATTGCTGCTCTACATATGTGTACCCTTCTGCAGAACAACTTTAGTTTCTTTGAATTTTCTTTCTTGATTGGACAGTTTTATCCTCACTTCAAACCCTTGCAATTTGATTTTATTGTGGCAGTCATAATGTTCAGGTCCTTTTTTTCACTTGCAATTCTTTATTAGGGCTGATTCATATGGTTTGCTGGTGCACGATATTTATTGATTGATGCTATTGCCTGCCATGATGGATATGATGATACTCAAAAGAAATTATTAGTTTGGTATGAGATCATGCTGGAGTGGAGAGAAGGTATTGCATGAACTTAGATGACCTATTGGACTAGATACTAGAACTACTATCGGGTAAATCTACAATAAAATTTGGTTCCAGGCTGTAATAAGCTAGGAAAAGGCTTTTAGAATATTCATATGCTGTTTTGTTAAGGAAGAATAAAGTCTGGCAGACATCTGAGTGTACTAGTATGGCTTAAGCCTACCTTAAATGGGGGAAAAGGAAAAACAAAAAGAAAGAGAGAGAAATGGAAAAAGGAATATCAGTGTCAACTTAGTCACACTGAGACTGTCTGCCTAGTGAGTTCAGAGTCAATACTTGCATAAATGGTGCATCATATTCTCTGGGATCAAATTACGCGGTCTATGAATTTGCTGTTCTACATTAGTGGATTTTTGGTCCTGTAGATTTTCAGAATGGTTTTGTGGTGATCTACAAAAAAGCATTTTACGTAAGTGAATTTTTTGGTCATATAAATTTTCAGTATGGTTCAAGTAGCAATTGTGATGAAACTCATTGGTGGACCCAGACTAGCTGAGCTTTCCTCATATTTATAGTTGCATATCCGTGCAAGTAGACAACCAAATGCTGTCCAAAGCCATCTCTATGCTTTAGTGAATGGGTCAGATTTGGGTTTTTATTGTTTAAATGAAATAGTAATTTGACTAAGATCCAAAATCTGTACTTATATGAAAGTCTGTCCTTGTTAGCGTGTCAATAAAATCCTGAATCGATTAAACATATCTATGAATATTTTTGTAACAGATTTGAGGATCATCTATTACAGCCAGATATAAGGATCATTTAATATGTCAAAAGGAAAAAGGTCTTCTAGAATTCTTTAAGCAATGATGTGCTTCATACATGGTAAGACTACCTGCATTGCAATTTAAATTCAGAATGACACTTCCAACCAAGATCTGAACTGTGGATTAGCCTAGTTATTATCTGATGCAGTTCATTTGGCCGAAAGATGGGGTGAATATATAAATTTCGTTGGATTGAGGATCCAGTGATTCAATTACAAGGTTTGTAGATCTAAGTGATTGCACAATGGAAATCTTCGAAAAGATCTACCTGTACAGTTAACATCTTCTGACAAGTCCACTAGTTCTTTAGCAGAGTGTGCAAGTGCAATTAACATGCTCCTCAATTTAAATAAGCAGAGTGTGCAAGAGCAAGAAAAAAAACGAAAGGAGCAGAATTTGTATAGAAGTTGAAGTACAAACAGTATGATAGCCATCCAAATCTTCTGTTAACAGTATGGTCACCGTGATATTAATAGTAAATTTTTGAAGGAATGCTTAGTTGCATACACTTTGAACGGGAAATATTTATAAATCTCAATCAATTTTTCATATTGCATCATTTGTCATTGACAAATAGAAATGGAGGCATGCGAAGATGTACTGATCTTGTTGCTGTCTTATAATTTAACCATCTCTTGCTTTCCTAAAGCTTACCTTTCTAGTAAATTGGTTTGTTAAAGGGGATGGAGTACATGTTTTAATATCTGTAATGGCATCTGTGAAGTGTCATGTTTTAATATCTGTAATGACATCTCTGAAGTTGTCATGTATCAACTTTATAGAGAAAAACTGAACATAGTATTTATTTGCATTTATACTGGAACAGACTCAATATTTGAGTTTAATAAGAATGTAAAATCTCTACCCCCGTGTCGCAGATTAAATCCGCTTGATTTCTTGCCTTAACATAAATTTTAGGGAAGTAGTTTGAGTTTTTTCAAATAAAGAGCTGGAATCTGCAACCAGATAATTGACAAGATGGTCTTTCACATTTCAACCTATTGAAAAGTGGTAGTTTAGTCACCTATTTGGCTTACAAATGTTTTATGTTAGAATAAGTCTATTGGATGATCAGATGTTGAAGCATTGCTAATCTTGAAAAAGGTTTCGCGAGTTGTCTTAGCTAGTGTGGGTAAATGAGCTATTTGTGTGCTGTTTAGGTGACATCACCATATGGAAATGCTGTCCATCATCAAGAAAACGTGACACATGGTCAATTTGCATTTACAACAAGTGAAGATGGTAGTTACATGGCTTGCTTCTCAACTGAAAGCAGTCATGATGGAGGTAAAGCTGTCACTGTTGGTATTGAGTGGAAAACTGGAATTGCTGCTAAGGATTGGGAATCGGTTGCCAAAAAAGAACATGTTGAAGTAAGTTCATCATCGACATTACTGGTGCTATCTCTTACTTGTCCTTTGAATCCCTTGCCTTTCCCCTTCCCCTTCCCCCTTTCGGACACCCCTTGTTCTCATTACTCTATTCTGTGTCTGTACGTGTCTGTTTGTGTCCATATACATATATGCACTGATCTATATGTGCTGATATGTTTATTCGTAAATGGATTTAGGGTCTTGAGCTTGAGCTGAGGAAACTTGAAGGAGTTGTGGAAGCCATCCGTGAAAATTTGATCTATCTCAAAAGCAGGTAGTTGCTTTAGTTTTTATTGTTCAAGAATGTGCTTAAACACATTTCTTTTTCTCTGGTTGTTTACATTTGTTGCACATAGCACTATTTCTACTCGGTCTACTTTTTCCTTCTTTATTGGATTGTGGATTATTTAATAGAATGACAATGCATCACATGGTTTCCGTGTAAAGTGTACAAAAAATTTTGGAAGCGGAAACAGCTTAAATACAGGAAATTTCATAAGCTAAAAAAGAATATGAAATATTCAAGCCCACTTGTGCTGCTATTTTAATGATGTACATGCAGGTTACAGAAATTTTATTCTTCTTCAGTTATGATTAAAATCACTTGTTTTAGTTGTCTCTCATTAGAAAATTTTAGATCTGACAATTTTAATTGTAACCTACCCGAGTTACATTTGGTTTCCTTTTTTGCATGTAGGGAAGCAGACATGAGGGAAGTGAGTGAAAGAACTAATGCAAGAGTGGCTTGGTTCAGTATAATATCGCTTGGTGTTTGCGTTGCGGTTTCACTTGTACAAGTAGTGCATCTGAAGCATTTTTTTGAAAAGAAAAAGCTCATCTAGGTTTTATAGTTTGCAAAGTCTTACCTGATCGAGAATTTGTTCATGCTAAATTTAAAAAAAAAAAAGATAGAATAGCTTTGTTAGTTTACCACATGTCATTTTCATATGTTTATTTCCTTGCACAATCATGATAGGATGAACTTGTTTTGGTAACAAATGTGATGTCCAAAGGTGATAGAGAAAAACTGAAAAAAGGAAAGTAAGAAAGCCCAGGAGCACTTTCATGAACAGAAATCATGTCTCCTTTTTGCTCAACCTATACTCATGCTAGTTATGATTAAAAGAACTGCAAATCCATGTGGTAATTTGGTCTGGAAGAGAGAGAAATTCATAGTTCCAGTATTCTCTCCATTGTATAAACAATGTGCTTATAGACACAATGAAGGATAATACAGGAAACTGTACTTGGAAACAAAGTATAAAGTTACAAAAGTCAAATCAGGAAAAGAAACTAATTTTTGAAACTCCTTAAAGATCTATTCTGTATTAATGCACAAATTACATCATACATGAACTCATTCACTCAATGCAGCTGCTAATTTCTTTTGGATGAGCTCAATGCCAAGACGAGGAGATAATCTAGGAAGGGTCTCCTGAAATTCGAATAAGCATATCTGTGAGCTTCACCTCTTATAAAGCAGTCTAGAGAGTAACAAATTCAAAAGATTTTCACTTAGACTACAAACCAAAATCCAGACTCCTCACCTCAGAAGCTTCTTCTTAATCAATCCAAAATTCATGAGAAGAAATGAAATATACTATGCACACGAGTGTTTGCCAATCATAAATTAGATCTTATGAAGAACAAATCCAAGATAGATAGAACATAGACAACAAAGTTCAAGACCAAGACCAGAAACATAAACACATAATTATATGCTCAAAGTTGTCTGTACCAAGCAGATATGTATTATTACAATGGCAATCCAGATTCACTTCTGCTTTTCACTCGACTAAAACATGATGAGCTCGCAGTCATCTAATTCATTATTGTATCCCATATTAGATCCTACCAGCTCATGTAAACCACATCAAGTAGAGTATCTATTTCCATGAACACGAGGCAAATTACATCAAGTAGTTGCTTAACCTCAGCAAGAATTATTGATCCCAAATACATAGATGCTGATAATTATTTAACCAACAAATAAGCCACATAGTTCAGCGTTTTCATGTTAAGCGAAAGTTGAACTCATCACCTCATTTTACAAGAAAGCGATGTTTAAACTTTAAATCCTTTGGCTAAAATATTCCAGTGAAGAACCAAACAGGGTTTACTTATTTTACCAGAAAGTGACATGCAACACATGCGCATGCATGAACACAGAGAACATCTCTGTTTAGGAAGCCATTTCAACATAATCACAGGTCTTAGGTGATTGCCTATAGTTTATTCATTTGAGAATAAAGTATCTTTGGTACCGAGAGTATTCTCAAAATTCAGATGCAATTCATAAATAATACATTTTCTTTTGCTTGAAAGTATATTTTGGATCACATTCCAATTTATAGGGAGGAAAAGAGTCTCTGAGCTTTCTTTATATTTTGTTCCACCACATTTAATTTGAAATTATCTCTATGCTTTTTTCTGTTTGGAAGGTATAGACCATGGAAGTATTCTTAAACCTCCACTTTAACAATATAAACTACTTTAGAAGAACCGTTCCTTAATCAGGCAATACAAGATCCTGAATGGCCATTAGTTTATCAAACTCCACTTCTACATGCTTCTGAGTAATAACCCAAGTTTACTTGGATTCACTAACAGATTCCAATGATATTCTGTTTTCAACAGTTTGCTAGAGCATTTAAGCGTCAACTTGTTCAAATCCTATCCAAAGTAAATAGAGTAACTTAAACAAATGATGAGACCATCCTTCCAATAGCTTCATGTCCAAAATTGATCGATAAGTACACCAGCCAAGCACCAAATAAGAAGTGCTTTTCTGCAGCCAAATGCACCTTCTTGACTGAAAGGCCACATTTCATGCTCAGTCATTGACAGAGGTATATAAGGTTTAATATCAGATAATTGGCCGTGGGATGAAAGCTAATTATTCTGACAGGCTATTCCTTTTTCATTCACAACTGGTGGCATTTATTCTTTTCATTATCGTCATTAATTCGAAATAAGCAGAGATGATATAGCCTTCATGACATCAAATATCAATTACATAATTAACAATCAATATAACCGCAACCAGTAAGAGTTCGTACTGTTGTTATAAAGGTCAATTTGCAAATTATAAATGCACCAGAATCCAGTGTCAATTCCACAGAGACATTACCCTATCCCGAAATCTTGTTTGTCCAATTGCAGTAAATTACAAAAATGATGACAAGAAAAGAAGCCAACTTAAACTAGTAACAATAAGATGCTGACAAATATGATCCTCAGGCAACGAGTCTAACCTCAAAGCCATCAGAACGAACAACAGCTAACACAGGTATTTCATACTGGTAAGCCTTCTCCCAACAAGGATTCGTAGTGATATCCCTAATCTGAACAAAAACCCCCCACAAGATTCAATCAGATAAACAAAACCAAATTGCATGAAACCCAGCAAAAACAACAAAAATGAGTTACTGGGACCTGTAATTCAACGTTCTGGATCGAATCAGGGCCAGAGAGGCGGAGAGCAGCTTGGAGCTTTTCTTTGAGGCCATCACACAAACAGCAACCGGGCTTTGAATAAAGTACGAGTTTTCTCGAAGTTGAGGGAGATGATGAAGCAGATATTGAAGAATGTGACAAAGAAAATCGCGGCCTGTGGCTCCATTTCGGTACTTGGCCGTGGAAGATGCTCAGCCTCGTGGCCGTTGGCCACGTAGATACCGGTATTCTTGCTGCCATGGCTGCCATTGCTGCAGTCCCGGTAGCCATTTCTTTGTTCTTTTTTTTGTTAGAACGATGGGCTTCTTATTCATGGGGCTATTTTTTGTTAGGTTCAGCCCATTTGGGGATAGTGCCAAGCTTTGACCCAATGTTTCCAAATAGGAAATAATGAGTGGTCCATTTGACGAGCTAGCCAAAGTTTTTAAGGATTCAAATGTCTCCAATAGAATTATTTGGGAAAAAGAGTATTTAGGGGAAAAAGAAACAACTGTATTACTTTATTGAAAGTAATCGTGTCAATGGGTAGAGTATGTGTTGGATCTCTTTGATTCAGATTTAGATTCATTAAATTTAGTTGGACCCAAATTCAGATCCAAAATCTAATGAATCTGAAAAATAAATCCAAACTTAGACCAATTGATAAATATTGTATTGATATTAATATAATGAAATCATTCAATTTAATGCTCACATTATCAACTATGTTTGACTTAATTTAGTAAATTTAGATTTCAATAATTAAATTTCGGTTTTCAGAATTTCAAACTTTAGATCTCAATTTTATTATATGTGTTGCCGAAGTTTTATGTACACCAACCAGGTTCTTAGTAAAACTGGCGGGTCAAATAAGTTTGATCAAATTGAGTACATTAATTTGTTGGGATTCAAGTACGGAACAAATAACTATTGAAACATTAAGAACATAATAATTTAATGACAAATAAGCCATAAGCATGAATGATAAACGATACACAAGATTTAACGTAGTTTGACTCTATTATCGAACCTACATCCACGAAGAGAAACCCGTTCTTTACTGTGAGAGAAAATTCTATATAATAATATAATTTGAATCCAAATCTAGATCTTGTATACCATCTCCCAAGAACCCTTTGTCACCATCCCCATATATAAAGGCTATATATCCCTTTGTAGTATGCCAACTTATCAATTTATAGAGAACATTATTTGACCAAAAACCAAATAACAGCAGGAAATCAATGCTAATTTCTAGACTTATACATAATAGAAAATAACTTCTAAATCCTAAACATAATAGGAAATAATTTGGCAACAATTTCAAGTAACTAAACAATTAGAAAACTAGTTACTTGTACACAAAATAAGAAATTTGTTTAAAAGAAATTAAGCCAATTTTCTAATATAGTTTCTTATTTGGGACTCTTAAGATCTTCCCTGCTGTCAGGTTTAAGGTTCGAATCCTGTGCTTGGTAGGTGCGTCAAATCAGCAATAAGTGAACTTTTGTGGTTATTAGGAAATTTTATTTGGGTCTCAACTAGTGTAAAAACCATTTTTTCTAAAGTCGATTTCTAAAATTAGTTTTAACAATTCCAACTTTCACGCTTTGAATTAGACTAATAAAAATGAAAATTTTTTAAATTTGTTTTATTTCGAATTAGAACATTTAATATTAAGGTGAATAATGCCAACTTTTAGACTTAATATTTTAAGAAACATCTTCTAACCTATATGCTAGATCTTGTTTGGTCATTCTAAGACATCGATTATGAATTTATGTCGTATAACCTTGCGAACACTCATATGTAAGCAAAGAAGTTAATACAAATAGTTACACGATTGCAAATTTTGCAACTCAGCTTAGGAAAGACATTAGATGGAAGAATTTTCTTCCTCTGTGGGTAGAGTAGAAATCCACGGGGTTTTACAAGGCAGTTGCCTCCATTGTATGGGTATGGCTTTCATTTTTTTTATTTTTATTTTTTTAACAAAACGGCAACATTTCATTTATAGACTAACTCAGATTACAATTTTTGGAGCAACTGCCCCTACAATCTGCTTGTACCAAATCAAGCAACCAGCCTGGAAGTCTGACTTCCATTCAGCAGTTTCTTTCAAATTTGTAGCAAATTTAGCTACCTGATGACTAACAGAGTTGCTTCTCCTTCTAGTGAAGGAGAAGCAACATTCATAAAAACTGAATTTCAGCTTTTCTATATCTGAAAGCACAGTTGCAATATCTACATTATTTTCTCCACTATTTATCCTATCAATAACTTGCTTCGCGTTTTGAGAAAAACAAAAGGATTATGCTGTGTGTCCACAAGTGTATCGCCACGTCACATCCATTTCCTTTCACAATATTCCATCTTCTGTCATGTGGATAAATATCTATTTGAGAAGAGGTAAATTCTGTAGTGTATTCACATATTTCAAAGACAGGTGTGGAAAGTAAATTATATGGCAAAGAAGCAGGCACGTGGAAAGGTAAAGAATATGTCAAAGAAACTGACATGTACGGATGATGAAAGGAATATGTTTACAAAAGCAAATGGTGACCTATAACAGGCACGGGCCGGTTTGGAAATGTTGTGTATGGCAGAAGCTGAAAATGTATTGGGGTGTCACGGAATTAACATATATATAATGGGTCTAGAAATAAAACACCGAAGAGGAAGCGTAAGCAGTACTAAACACAGTCATGCTTGGTTTTGAAGCAACATATGGATATTATTGAATAACGAGTTGAGAGCCTTTAAAAAGTGAAACTTAAGAAAATAAATGTTTGAAATATTAAGTTTTTTAATTATGTAATCTATTTTGATTATCGCTGTTCTAATATATAGTCATTTGGAGGATTTCTAGAGCTGAAGTACTAAATTCTTTTTGGACTTTTAATAAATTTGAGTTATTTTTCTTTTGGTTTCTCACTTTTCTAACAACTTTTATCTAACCTACTAAATTTGAATTATTGAAATTGATTTTAATTGTTATATTAATAAAATATTAACATTTGTGGAAACTGGGTTCATGGGAAGACAGATTGTTGCATGTTTCATATTTAATTGAATACAAATATCTCTACTTTACATAAAGCGTCGAAGACCGAGGAATAGTGGATTCCAATTGATTCTCCCGATTATGGATATTACATCAACAAAATACTATCTATTTATGGGCATTTTACTCTGAATAATTACAATTATGTAAAATAAATAAATGTTTATAACTAAAATTGAAAAACTGTTACACTAATATTTTTGTGAAAGGTAAACTGATTGTCCTGTATTTAGCATAAACTGATTTTGAAAGTAAAAAATAAATTGCCCATAACATACTTGCTCTTTATAATTTTTTTGCATTATATCAACAAAATACTATCTATTTATGGACATTTAACTCTGAATCATTACATTTATGTAAAATACATAAATGTTTGTAACTAAAATTGAAAAAGTGCTACACTAATATTTTTACAAAAAGGAAACTAATAAATTTTGTATTTAACAATTTTTAAATATGTGAAAGTAAAAAAGTTTTTGCCCATAACATACCAGCTCTTTATGAGTTTTTTGCATTACATCAACAAAATACTAACTATTTATGGGTATTTTACTCTGAATCATTATATTTATGTAAAATACATAAATGTTTGTAACTAAAATTGAAAAAGTATTATACTTATATTTTTACGAAAGGGAAACTGGTAGATTTTGTATTTAACAAAATTTAAATATGTGAAAGTAAAAAAGATTGCGCCCATAACATACCAGCTCTTTATGGATTTTTTGCATTACATTAACAAAATACTAGCTATTTATGGGTATTTTATTCTGAATCACTACATTTATGTAAAATAAATAAATGTTTGTAACTAAAATTGAAAAGGTGTTATACTTATATTTTTACGAAAGAGAAACTGGTAAAATTTGTATTTAACATAAATTAAATATGTTAAAACAACATTACAGGTGATTTTATTAGTTACTTAATTTGTTGGTAAGAAACAAGGTTTTTTTTTTCGCAAAATTTGTTCATTAGATTTTTTCAAATAATTAGGATATAAAGGTAAATTTTCACAATCTTTTATTAGCAATAGACCCCAATTTCTTCCTAAGCAATGACGAAATCAAGATTTTTTCCTTGGAGGGGGGGCCAAAATGATTGACAAATAAAATTATTTGAATATGTTATATTCAATATAATTTTCATCTATTTAAATATATGGCATCCTAAAAATATCAAATATTAACTTTAATTATAAAGGTATGTCTATTTAATAAATATGTAATATAGTCATAACAAAAATTAAGACAAGAAATAACATTTAATTAAATATTTTATAGGAAAAAATGCAATTTTCATCCTCAAAGTTTCGTAATTTTGGCCAATTAAGGACAATTGACGGGAAATGAAGAATTGATCGTTAGAACCAACGATTTTACCCAACAAAAAATGGGTAAAATCGAATAGAGCCATTTTTAACGGAACAATTGCAACGGACAAAAAGCTCAATTCTTCTCCTTCTTCGCTCTGCCTTTATGCAACCCCAAAATTTGTTTGCCAATCTCTGGAGTTTTAACGACCGTTATACAACTTTTAAAACAAATAAATTCATTCTAAATTTTTATTTGGGATTATTTCATAAATCAAATTGCGGTCACTTTGTGTAAAGTATCACTTTCCCATAAAAGACCAGCTCTTTATGATTTTTCTCCATTATTAGAACAGGGTACCCATTTTTTTATAACTAAATTTATTTATCGAATAAAATAAAAATAAATTCATTTTCTAATAAAAGACCAGCTCTTTATGGTTTTCCTCCATTATAAGAACAGAGTACTCATTTTCTCATAAATAAATTTATTTATCGAATAAAATAAAAATAAATTCATTTTCTAATAAAAGGCCAGCTCTTTATGATTTTCCTCCATTATAAGAACAGAGTACCCATTTTTTCATAACTAAATTTATTTATCGAATAAAATAAAAATAAATCCATTTTCTAATAAAAAATCAGCTCTTTATGGCTTTCCTATATTATAAGAACAGAGTATCCATTTTTTCATAAATAAATTTATTTATCAGATAAAATAAAAATAAACCCGTTTTTTCAATAAAACACCAGCTCTTTATGACTTTCCTCCATTATAAGAACAGAGTATCCATTTTGAAGGCAAAAAGAAATTTGTTTATCGGATAAAATAAAAATAAACTCATTTTTCAATAAAACATCAACTCTTTATGACTTTTCTGCATTATAAGAAAAGAGTGTCCATTTTGTCATAAACAAGTAACTTCTTTAATTAGAAACCATCGACCCCTTACCAAAGACGATCAAATGCAGCAAGATGATTTTTTTGCAAGAAAGTTGCCAAAAGCAGCTTTGTGACTGTAGTTGCTACTTTTTTTAGCAAGAGGTATCATTAATGTAAATATTGAGATATAGCAAAAATTTTATATGAAATAACAAATCAATTTGTCATTACAAATACAAAACGAGCAACAATATATTACAACCAATACTATCAACAGTACAAAGCACAAAGATACTCAAATCAAATCATAACATGCATCTGCCTCTCTCTTCCCTTGAACTGTTATTCGAACTAAGTCTGCTTCTTTATCAGCTATCCCCATCACCTACAACAAGTAACACTTAACCTGAGGATAAGTGCTTCAGTGGACATCATTAAAGGATGACAAGCATGCCATTGCTTCCAAACTATCAAAAACAAGTTAACTGCTTGAATTGTTTGTCACTCCTAGTTTATGGCCAAATTTATGTTCTAAAAAGTTTCAGCTTATATAAACAGTTCAAAAAATCAATTGCAATTCAAACTGCAGCATTCTTCATTCTAGAAATGTTAAGCTTAGATGCACACAAACTTTTAGAGGAGATGCGAAAAGTACAATAGGTGATTACACTCATGCTTCATTTTGCAAATTGTCTCTACTTTAAGAAAAAGATGTGTTCTTAATTCAGATTAGTTCTGCCATCTGGTTTCATTTCCAAATCCCATTGTCGAGAGCAGAGAAAAGTTGTTAACATCCATCAAGTTTTCTTTTTTCTCCCGCAAAGTTTTATTGCTTGATAAACCCTATAAAAACCCCTATAAGTTTAAGTACCCCCAATCACACCTAGTAAACAATGCAAGTCAAGACTCAATCAAAGCAAATCCAAAATGGAACATGGCCATCTATACACAGGCATCAACCAGATTCTTCTTCGTCTTCTTCATTCCCACTTTGTTTGTTTGGCTGAGGGGGGGAATGGGCCCATAAGATGAATGAACTTTTAAATACGCCAAACATATACAGCTTGCTCTCCATATCAAGTCATATCACTGAATAAAAATGTATTACAGAAAACCATCATGGAAGCAGAAATAAATAGCACCTGTTCAACTGTTCCAGCAACATCTTTAGTGTCTGTTGTAGTCATGGTTTGAACTCATATAGGATGCTCACTACCGAGAGCTAGTTGCCAACCATCACTGTGCGAGTTTTTCTCCTGATAGTTTTGTGCACAGACTCACAATATTTTTGTCTAGGAACTACAATAAGAAATTTGTTATCAGACTTCGATGCAGGCAAACACAATTACAGTCAACCAAACTTTCTGCTTTCCCACCATCAGGAAAACATTCAAAAGAAAATCAAATCTTGATGAGTGATTTAATTTTCATGTAGCTACCCAAAAATTTCTTAGTTCTCAAGCAAATTATTGTAGGTCCCAGCAATTAAAACCAAACAATTTACTGGGTCTGTTTAGGGATAGGGACATCTAAATTAATTAAGCAAGTAAACTGCGAATATAAATTTTCACAAAACTCCATCTTAGCATAGTCCATTTTGAAAAATTATACCTAATAGTGGACTCTCTTCTGATGCAGGCTGAAGCTCAACAATTTCCTGTCCAGGATTTGAATTTTTGCTGAAAGATTTTTGGACCAATTCACCACCTCAGCTTAAAGCGTTTTTATTCTCAAAGTCTTGAAAGTTTGCTACAAAGTGAATCCCGCTGATTTTTCCTGGGAAAAGAAAGGAAAAATGGATTGTAGAGAGTAGGTGGATATGAATAATTCATCAGCAATGGCAACAGTCCCTTCGGCTTCTGAAGAAGCTAGTGTTTCCTCAGCTGGCAATCCAATGATAGCTGCTCAAGTTGGACCCGTCAAGAAAAAGCGTAACCTTCCTGGAATGCCAGGTAGCTGCTCATGAATCATCACTATATAGCTCCTCAAATCGTACTTGTACCTTCCTAATTTTTTATCTTAAAAAACTAGTGCTATATTTTTCTCTTTTCTTTTGTTTCTTTTTGGGGCATTTATCCGGTAGTTTGTATGTAGATCCAGATGCAGAAGTGATAGCCTTATCACCAAAGACTCTCTTAGCAACAAACCGATTTGTATGTGAGATCTGCAACAAGGGTTTCCAAAGAGACCAGAATTTGCAACTACAAAGAAGAGGCCATAACTTGCCATGGAAACTCCGGCAGAGAAATGGGAAAGAAGTTAAAAAGCGCGTGTACGTCTGCCCTGAAGCAACCTGCATTCATCACGACCCCTCCAGAGCACTTGGGGACCTAACTGGCATCAAAAAACACTTCTGCAGAAAACACGGCGAGAAGAAATGGAAGTGTGAACGTTGCTCTAAGAAGTATGCCGTCATCTCTGATTGGAAAGCGCACACGAAAACTTGCGGCACCAGAGAATACCGCTGCGACTGCGGCACCCTATTTTCCAGGTCATGCCACTAGAACGAAGCTAAACTTAACGAGTTCTCATTCGTTTCTTAATGAACATTTTCCCCCTTCTTTTTCCTTGTTTGTTTTCTTTTTTATGAAATGAAGGCGGGATAGCTTTATCACGCATCGGGCGTTTTGTGATGCCTTGGCGCAAGAGAGCGCGCGGTCCCAAACCCAAACTTTGGCTATAACTAATGAGGAGGGAACGTTGAAGGTCCAGGCTCAGACGACGACGACGAGGACGTCGTCATCGAGTCCTCCACTGCCTCCGCTTACTCCGTCAACTGGCGTGCTAAATAGCTAATCAAAAAAATGTATGATTTTAAGACAAAGCCCCTCTTATTATGAAGCTTGATTCCGTTGGAGATGGAAGAATCAAGAAGGGGAAAAAGGACAGTAAAGTTTGGTGGTTGGAGGAGTTTTGAGAGGAGGAAAAATCAGCAACGGGTTTCAGACAAATTTGGAGGCTTGGACTGTACTTATATTATTCAGTAGAGCTTCCCGCACTTCTTTTGGCAAGAATCAGTATTTGGAGGGAAGCTTTCCCGCACTTCTTTTGGCATTACAGGGGTGGATTTAAGGTGGGGATAGTGGGGCCCCTCTTAAATTCCTATAGTACTTGTACAATTTTAATATAATTTTAAGTGTATTTCCAGAGTTTTTTGAGAAAGGATGTGAAAGAATTACGTGATTTTTTAAATTAGTTCATAAAGAGTTGGTGTTTTATTGAAAAAACGGGTTCATTTTTATTTTATTCGATAAATAATATTTTTTTAGAAAAATGGGTACTATATTCTTATAATGGAGGAAAGTCATAAAGAATTAGTTTTTTTTATTGAAAAAAGAGTTTATTTTTATTTTATTTGATAAACAAATTTGTTTATGGCAAAATGAATACTCTTTTCTTATAAGGGAAGAAAGCCATAAAGAGCTGATGTTTTATTGAGAAACGGGCTTATTTTTATTTTTTCGATAAATAAATTTTTTTATTTGATAAATAAATTTGTTTATGGCAAAATGGGTGCACAATTCTTATAATAGAGGAAAGGCATAAAGAGTTAGAATTTTATTGAAAAACGGGTTTATTTTTATTTTATCCGATAAATAATTTTTTTTTAGGAAAAGGGGTACTTTGTTCTTATAATGGAGGAAAGCGATAAAGAATTGATTTTTTATTAGAAAACGGGTTTATTACAATTTTATTTCAGCCAACTGTGACTCATTTTCCCACTAACCTAAGGTAGACGGACTAAATCATTGAATTCGTTAACTACAGTCAAAATTAACACAGAAGCAACTGACTCAAATCACTCAATCCTTTATGACTTATACCAAATTAATACTAGAAAGCTTATTTGAAATAACAATAAAATATTTTGTAAATGATTAAAACTTAGTACATTAGTTAGTAAGTACTCGTAACATACATGTATAATGCATGATTATATGTATAATTTAATATTCTTTTGTACTTATATATTTTAAAATATTCTGTGAAAAATATTTTGACCTTTCACATAACCTTAGAAAATAATAAAATTTTATCGTATTATAAAATAATAATTTTATTTTATTATATTCATAGGTGTTAAATTATAAAAATTATGATATAGAAACAAGTGATATTCTACGTGTAACTAGGAAGATTTGTTGTTATTGTTATCCAAACTTTCAAACTTTTCAAAAATTGAAAATGAATACAAACTTATGATAAGACAAAATTTTATTATATATTTTACAAGGTTACTTTTCATAGTATTTTAAAATATATAAATACAAAAAATATTAAATTATACCTATAATCATTTATTATACAGGTATATTATGAGTACTTACTAACTAAGATTTATCCCCACATTTGTATAGTTTGTTGTGACAATCAGGTTTATCCCTACATTTGTTTGAGTTTTGATTACAATGGATATAAGCTATTCCCTCCAAACCCCAAATTTTGAATTATAACATTCAACCAAAACATGCTCAAATTCTCAGGCTCGGTTATACAAGGACAGCTAGTGTGAATATCCGTACTACACACGGTGCTTACATTATTAAAATTAATCAAAAGATTATACCATTTTAATTTGAAAAAAGTTAAAAAAATTATACTAACATAATTAAAATTTAAGATTTATCTAACAATAGTTCAAAGTATGAAAAAAAACTGTAAATCATTCAAGAATTGTGTTTTTGCAAAAGATGGATCTTAAAATAATAATAATAATTTATATTATAAAATGAATGATATATGGATAGAAATAAATGTAATTGCATGTTTTTTATTTTAAAATGAAATACTTACCAATATTATGCATTCGATTTGATAATCTTATATATATGTGCATTATGAGAATATATATATATATATATATGTATATGTGTGTGTGTGTGTGTGTGTGTGAATTAACTACCTTTGAATTAATTTTTATTAAAAAAATTATTTATTTTTAATGCCTTTATAATTTGTGAATGATTGTGAGAGTAAAATATATTATGACAATAAGATACGTTGAATTGTGAAAATTGTAATTTAAACAGGCTCCTAAATTTTGGATATTTGACTTTCGTAGTTACGAATTTCTTAAATTAACGGTTAGTTATTACTCTAAGTGATATGATAAGCGTCAGTAATAAATGTGAGATGTGAATTGGAATTTGCAGATATCATTTTACAGGGGTGGTTATTATCCGTTAGTTAAAGTTTAGGAGTTTGAATTTTATGGGATAGTGGAAAAAACATGAGGGAAATGTGGAAAAAATATATGCATGATTATAGGATTTGTAGGGCCGGTTACATGATTAGTTAAGAGACAAATATTTTTTAATTATAAAATTGTAAAATTCTATTAAAATAGCATTCAGACTTTTGATAATTTTGGAAGCTCCTTATCCAAAACCCCCTCAGCAATACATATAGATATAGATACTAAACGATAGTTATGATAGCGAAATAGTTTTTACCTGATATAACATGTTATTGCACTTTTAACGATCATTTGATTTATTGTTGGACCTATTCACCTAAATAAAATAACACCTAAAATTATGGAAGTAAGTTTCCTATCTAAAATAGTAAGTTAAGTGTAATAGATTAGTAACTTTTATACCTCAAAGGTAAATTGGAATAAATATTAAACTTAATTTTTAAATAAATAGATTACTACTTGATATCCCAAACTTACTTTTAAAAGAGTAAGTTTAGTTCAAATAACAGTAAGATACATAAATAGTAATTCTTACTAATAACATGGCAATAAAAATGATTAAGGATCAAAATTTACCATTTTTTGGAATGCATGTACAATTTTTACATTAAAACCTTATCTCAAAGTAGTATTAGGAAGTTTATTTGAAATAATGATAAGATGTTTTTATTAATGATTAAAACTTAGTACCTTAGTTAGTAAGCACTCATAATATACCTTAGTAAGTTTAATTCAAGTAATAGTAAGTTTTTATACATAAATAGTATTTATTACTGATAACATGGCAAATTTGATTAATAATCAAGATTTATTGATTTATGGGACGCATGCACTATTTTACTTTAAAACTTATCTGAAACTAGTATTAGAAGGTTTATTTGAAATAACGATAAGATGTTTTATTAATGATTAAAGCTTAGTACCTTAGTTAGTAAGTACTCATAATATACTCGTATAATACATGATTATAGGTATAATTTAAAATTTTTTGTACTTATATATTTTAAAATACTATGAAAAATAGTATGAACTAAACCTACTCTCCAAAAAGTAAATTTCGGATATGCAGTAGTAATTTATTTTTAAAAATTTTAAGTTGCATATTTATTTCAATTTACGCTTGAACATACATCGATCGGTGCTCTCTGGATGCGTCCAAACTCCAGTGAATGTCTTTAAACTAAATTCTAATCAAAGTAGTATCCAAAATGTAATGATTCAGAGTAAAATGCCCATAAAACTTAGTACAAGGACAACTAGTGTGAATATCCGTGCTATCCAAAATATTTATGTATTTTACATAAATGTAATGATTCCGAATAAAATACCCACAAATAGATAGTATTTTGTTGATGTAATGCCCATAATCGGTGGCCCCAGGATGGTTTTGTTTAGTAATTAGTACTGCTTACGCTTCCTCACAAATGTTTTATTCTTAGGCCCTTTATATTTATATCAATTCCGTGACATCCCAACACATTTTTAGCTTCTGCAGTACGCAACATTTCCAAACCCCGGTTATAGGTCACCAGACTCATCACTTGCTTTTGTAGAAATATTCCCTTCTTGATCCGTACATGTCAGATTGCAACGTGTCGCTTTCTTTGCCATATGCTTTACTTTCCACACCTCTTCTTTGATTACTAAACATACTGCAGCAACATCCTTGAGAAGAAACACTTATCACATCATCAGTACTTAATATAAAATAATTGCCTAAACTCAAACTCAATATTACCATTTAAATAATTTTAAAAATTTGCAAAAACATACACAAAGATGGGTTTGTGAGAATCTTTTGCCCTTATAGTAACTCGTCCCCTTTTCTCAGCAAGCTT
Organism: Coffea arabica; assembly: GCF_036785885.1. Classification (NCBI taxonomy): domain Eukaryota; kingdom Viridiplantae; phylum Streptophyta; class Magnoliopsida; order Gentianales; family Rubiaceae; genus Coffea; species Coffea arabica. The sequence goes on from NC_092329.1 coordinate 46,072,687, forward strand.
AATGGATGGATTATTCATAGTGACCGATCCTTTTTCAATTAAATCGCCCGCTTTTCATAGTGACAATTATGGAGTGAACAATTTAATTGAAAATTGTGATACTACTTTAATGGATGGGATTATTGAAGTGGATAAATTAAAGCAAAATTATAGTGATGTAGAAAAATTTAGTAGTGATAACTATGATTTTGTGATTTTGAAATATTTTATTGGTGATATGGATAAATTAAATTTTGAAGCGTTCAATCAAGAATGAGTGAATATATTTAAATTTTTTGACAAAAAAATGATCAAGCCAATAAATTATTTGAGAAGTACAAGTTTCGTTCACTATCACACATGAAGATGAAATTGAAAATCAATTATAAGTTGGAGTTGCATGTCATTCATACAGCAAAGAGTTTTCTATAGCGATTGAAGTTCGAGATGGTTTTGGAAGAGACAACAACAGAGAGCATAGTTTAAGGAAACAATGATGGAAATTAAACTAAATTTTTTTATTTCCTAATTGTTTTGTTTTCTTATTTTGGTGTCTTGTGAGTTTAGTTTCCTTCAGTTCTTGTCGGTTGAAGCATTAGTGGAGTCCGAGTCCGAATGTTTGTTGGCTCTTAATTAGCTTCCAGTAGTGTTGTGGCAGTTCTGGAACTGCTTGACTAGTCCCAAGCATCTACTGGATTCCGTATTTGGTTTAAAGATTGTTTTAGCCATTAGGAAACAGATTACTCTTTATGTATGCGTGTCAGATTAGTACGTTGTTAATTGAAAAGAGAATTGAATTGTGGAGATTGAAGCAAAAACCTCTAATGTTGTTATTATTGAGTTTTGATAAAATTATTGAATATTTTGTTATACGTTATGCTCCTCCTCTTCCCGCATATTTAGATGTGTTAAAATAACTTCTGCTGTGTGTGTGTGGCTTTTTAGTTGCCAATGGTATTGGCATTAAACTATATAATATTTCATATAATGAAATTATTTAGTTCTATGCTTAAATTCAGCAGATTATCAAATATATTTCACTTAATGAATTCAGTAAAATCATATTTCAATAATTAAATTTAAGTCTGCAGAATTTCAAATTTAAATTTTAATTTTATCAAATATGCTGGCGAACACTTATTTACACCAACCAAGTTCTCCGTAAAACTAGCGGGTGAAATAGGTTTGATCTGCTTTTGGACTGCATTAGTTCTTAATTTGGTCAAATTGGGTGTCTGGTCCAGTGGCCGGTCCCAGCTCAAATGGTTCAATTGTCGATGAATAATAATAACTATGCTTTAGATGATTCCAAATTCATTTAGTTGTCAATAGAATAGAGCACTCCCCGAATGGAAAGTACAAAAAATTCCTTCGAGTAATTCTTGTATTAAGGTCCAAGTTTTGCTCTTCCAATTGAATACCATTCGAAACCCTAAATTTCCATCTCAACCTGAATTGAGGTTTTTAACAGTAGCTTGATTAGTGAATAAAGTAATCAAAGAGGGAAAAAAAGGTTTTTTTAACAATTATTTTAGTTAGGGTTTCTATGGACAACTCCCCTTTTTATTTTTATATATCGCGTGACTTGTACTGCAAATCTTAAAATAATCCTTTGATCCCTAAAGGCTAGACATGTCAATGAATCGGATCTTACCCAAATCCAATCCAGACCCAATATATTTGGATAGGGTTTGGATTTAATTTCTCAAATACCCAATATGTTGAATAGGGTTTGGATTTAATTTCTTAAATCCAGACCCTACCCAAACCCAAACCCTATGAGAGAGTCGTGGGTTTGGGTAGGGTCTAGTTTTCTAAAATTCATATCCAAATCCAGACTCATACCAGATCTTACCCAGACCCACATATATATATTTAATTAAATAATATATATTAGAAAATTTATAATATAATATAATATTTTATGGCTATTGGATCAAATACAGTAAGATTTTATGATATCAGAATTTGCATTTAGTGCTGGTGGTTGGGTGATTGATGGGACTCGTGTCAAATAGCTTCTAGATGTGGTTGAAACATTAGTGACTACTGATAATTGGATTGAATCAAAGAAAATATAAGTAAGTGTTTATAAATCTTCTTATTCTATTATTTATTTGCCATCGATCTTTAATCAAATGATTTTTATCTCATTCACTATTTTAGTACTGGATTGCTAGACATCTGTCAATATTGAGATTTAAATAAGAAAAAGAGGTACAAAATTACATTTTTTTAATAAGACTAAATATTTATAGATGTTATGGTTGTTTTCTTTTTTTAAAAACTAATCCTAATTGTCATTATAATTGGTACAAACTTTTTCAAGAAAAGGAGAATAGGTAAAGGCAAACAAATGAAATATTGATATAGATGCAGCTGAATCTTTAAAAATATATAGAAGTAGTCAATAATAATTCTTTCTTTGAGTTCAAAATATTGCATTCAATTTGTTGAATGTTAATTTTATTATTTGATAACAAAAATTGGATGGTATTTCTATTATTTATGAACTCTATATATTTTTAATACATTTTTACTTTAGTATTTTTAGAAAATACCCATAGATGCCCATTAGATACCCAAATCCATAAGGGTTTGGGTATGGATTTACTTTTCAGACCCAAAAGGGTCTGGATCTGGATTTGGATCTAACTAAATTAAATGGGTCTGGATCTGGATTAAAGGGATCCAACCCAAACCCTACCCATTGACATGCCTACTAAAGGCCTATGGCTTTTAAAAAATAACAAGAAAAAACCTCTGATGTTCTAATATATTGAACTAATCTCCCCATTTTATTTCAAATTTCTCTCCATGTCCCTCAACAAATTTTTTTATTGGCCTCCACTTATTTAAATATAAATAGTACCTTAAATTATTTCATTTTTTCTAGTCTAATATATAGTTACATTCCTGGAGTATTTAGTTAACTAAGTACTTTTAAAGACAAATGCTTCGTATAGAGGTATTTTTATGGGTGTTTTTCAAAAACTTTACTATAGTATTGTATTTCAAAAACCTTCTACCATAGATGTTTTTAAAATTTAAAATTTTATTGGAATGTTTTTTTTAAAAAAATTATTAAATATTACCAACTACAACCACCCCCGGACCTTCTCCTCCTTCCTCCTTCATCGTTGTGACTCCCTCCTCCCTCTCCTTCTTGCCTCCACCTCCTTTCTCACCTTCCTCCTCTCCCCTCCTCCTTCCGCTTCCTCTCTTCCCCATTCCCCCATTTCCTACAATCCCCTTCTAGAACTGTCAATAGGGTTGGACTAATTCGAACTCGACTCGTTCGGGTCAAAAAAAGCTCACTGAGCCTAAGATTTAATTGGGTTAGATAGAGATTGGATTTAAATATTATAACCGATTTAAATGTGAATCGAGATTGGGTCATACTAGGCTAAGGCTCGATTAAGGTTTGATCCATATATGAATATAATTATATATGTAAAATATATACTCCCTCTATCCCATTTTATATGTCATGGTTTCTATTTTGGTTTGTTCCAAAATACTTGTCACGATTTAAAATAAAAATAAGGGATAATTTCATAAACCTCTCCTAAGGTTTCTGATAATTTCACTGAGCTCCCCTAAAGTTTGAAAATTACACTTACCTCCATTGATTTGATAGTTATAGTAACAAAATCTTAAAATAATATCGACTTGATCAATTTTTTAAATGAATACCCAAAAATGCTCTTGTGTAATGAGTTTTAATTTATTTTCCTATATAATTATAAGATTATCTAGTATAATTATAAGGAAAAGGTGCCAAAATTTTTATGTCCATACCTACTATTTGATAAATAACTATAATAATAATTTTATCCTATCATTTTTATCACTATAATAGGATACTTTTGATTGTACTTTATTATGCATTTAGATTAATAAGATAGAAAAGAAAATGTTGAAATAATTTATTTAAAGTTTATGAATTTTTCAGGTAGTGGGATTATTATAATTTGGTAGTGATTTTGGGCCATTTCTTTTTATTTATTGTTAATTTTAGTAACAAAAAATAGAAAACAAAGATTAGAAAAAACATTGGATTACATATAAAATTAACTCATAAAAAAAATCACTAGTTTGACATTTTGTTACAATAGAAACTAGAAGCAATAGTGATAATTCTACAGTTTTATTGGCAAATATTTAAAAAAGGAATAAGAAAGAAAAAGAATGAAAAAATAATTTTAAAACTCATTCTAAATATAAACATACCAAATAAGGGAATTTCATTAAAATATTTAAGGGTAAAATTGTCATTTTAAATGACAAGAGAGATATGTGTAATTTTTCAAATCTCAAGGGAGCTCAGTGAACTTGTCAGGAACCTTAGGGGAGGTTTCTGAAATTATCCCCAGAAATAAATGAAATCCAAATTTTCTATTATACCCTTAATACAAGTCCCAAAGTAAAGCATTTAAGTCATGTTCTCTTAATAAACTCATGTTACAAATTATCTTTGTTCTTAGGTAGTTGTGCCTTTTTTTAAAATTCCAAACTGAACTTACAAAATTTTAAAGTTTAATTGAAGCGCAACAATGGAAAGACACTTTTTTAGTAGCTTATGTGTTTTAGTCAAAATTTTAGTTTTCTTAAATTGTGTAAAAAGTTGACCGTGACATATAAAATAGGACGAATGAAATATAATAATATCTATGATTTATAATTATACATATTACTACATAAATAATAATTTATATGTAAATTTGAATTAATTCGTAATTATAAAATATATACTATATATAATTATGTACTTAATTATGAGTTTGAGCCAAACCTGATTTAAACCTAAAACTCTTATAATAGCGTGAGTTGAATTTGAACTTTTTGATATGAATCCGAAGCCCGAAAGTCTGGGACTCAAAAATTCATATAATTTGTGAGTCAAGTTTGGCCTTGCTAAAATCTGATTCAAAAATTCCAATTGACACCCCTATCCCTTTCCCTTCTATTCCTGATCTAGTTGGAAGTCACAAAAGAGGGAGAAGGGGAAGGATGACCGGGAGGGATGAAAGAGAGAAAGAAGAGAGGATGAGGAAGGGAGGGGGTGGTGGTAATGGAGGAGAGAGGAGAAGAGTAGGGTGGTGGTCGTGATAGGTGTTGGTGTGTGATAGGTGGTTGCGGTGGGTGGAAGAGTCTAAAGTGGTTCAGTTTATTTTATTTGTTTATTTATTTTATTAAGTATATTTGAAATTGTGTGTATTTAGAATATTTTAAGGTATGTTTGGAATATGTTACTATAGACCCTAATAACAAAAATTAATGTGTGAAAACTTGCTACTCCAAGTAGAGCCATAAAAGCACTTATGGACACAGACTCACACTTGCATTTACAGCGTCTTATTCCTAGCGTGTTTAATAAGCTGCATAAAAAAGCCCATAGGAATTATGCATCTAATCCTAGTTTCTAGCCCAAAAGCAGATAATCAGATGTGACGTCAAGAAGATAATTTATGGCATTTGGCCCAAAAAAAAAACTTATTTGGCTTCTTCGTTGTTCCATGACAATAATTAATCTCATTTTTCTGGTGCATGCAATACATTCCCCAATTTCTTCCACATGCTAGTTGCCAAAATAGGCCCTCATATAATCACAACATCCCATTCTACTACTGACATATGACATACATTGACTGACATTTTGACATTCTAACAACTTTTTATTTGTGACGTTGAGATTCATGAGCGGAACAAACGACTATTGAAATATTAAATATATAATAATTTAATGACAAATAAGTTACAAGTATGAAAGATAAACGACATACAAGATTTAACGTGTTTTGGTTCCATCATTAAATCTACGTCTACGGAGAGAAAATTCGTTCTTTATTATGAGAGGAAAACCCCACACAAGAATACAATTCGAACCCAAGTCTAATTCTTGTATACCATTTCTCATCTTTCAAGAATTTGCTCTCACCCCACGTATAAGGTTACATGTCGCCCCTGTGTATCATTGTGTGTCACCTTATAGTATGTCAACCCCATCTATTTATAAGCTACATTACTTGACCAACATCCAAGTAATAATGAGAAATAATTACTAATTTCTAACCTCATACGAAATAGAAAATTAAAATTTCTGAGCTACTACTTTAAGTAACTAAAATCAATTAGAAAACTAGTTATTTCCACACAAATTAAGAAAATTATTTAAAAAAATTAAGCCAATTTCCTAACAAATCTCCACTGATAGTGTACTAAATTGTTATATAATTTATGTCAATTCTCCTTTCATTTTAGTAGATTATTTCATTATTGTGTGGATTCTACTTAAGTTTTGTGTTTTGTTAGTATTTTAGAATGTTGGAATAAAAGGGTTTAAGAAGAGTTGCTAAGAATATTATTTGATGCTAAGCACGAGCGCGTCTCAAAGAAGGTTTTAGAATTCAAAAATGCGAGATTCAAAATTAATATCAAAGATCGATTATTCTTCGTAGCTTTGGGAAGAGACCAAGAGTCCTATCTGTCTTTGGAAATCTCCATTTTTATTTAAGATAATTAGTTAGAATTATTATTCTATCTTTAGTTTTATCAAAGGAGGAATTTATTTTTATCTTGATAATTTTTAGGTAGTTAGGGAATATCTTTTTAAGTAGGAACATCAATATATTCCCACCTCATTCCCATATGGAGATATTAGAGACAGTAGTTTGTTTTTCTCTTCTTTTTCCTTAGAAAATAAACATCGATATTTTTTTCTCCTTGATTGCACCTTCACCATGAGTAGCAACTAAATTTCTCTTTCTAATCAAGGGATAACTGAAGATATGGTTCAACTACAATAGTGAGATCGAATTGAATTTATTAGTTACTTTTATTCATTGATATTTGTATGTTTCCTGATTTAATTTCTCATCGTTGTTTTGTTGTATGAATATCAAGGAGCCTGATATTTAATTTAACCTAATAACCTATTACCAGTTGAGATAGTTAAATTCGTAATTATTTAATTATCTTAAATTAGTGGTAACTGACATAATTGGATTTGTGTCAGGGAGACGTACGATCTAATTTAAATAAACCCTCATAGCGTGTTTATTGGTTAGAATAGGGCTTTCCTAGTTTCTAAGGCAATTAGGAAATTAAATTTTACGGTCATACCTAGAGTTATTTTCTGATTAGAAAAGTAGTTAATGGTCGTACTTTAACTCTTGACACAATAAAAAAAGTTGATTATCAGAGTTCGTTGGCAATTATAACCTATTTGTCAATGAATAACTAAAATTATTGTTGCATTAGTGAGCGGTTGTGTGAAGCACTTCTGAAGCTCCTCCTTGGTTAGAACTCTTCTTATTATTGATTAAAAATAATTTAATTTATTTTTGTTATTTAATTAAGTTTATTTAAGTGTGTTTAATTAAGTGAATTGATTATTTATTTTACTTATTCAAAATCTCCCCATTAACTCTTCCTCTAAAAGAAATAAAAAATTTTTCAATCCCTTTGGAGACGATCTTACTCACTACTATACACAAATTTAAATTTTCTTGAGTAGGCATTTTATTATTGTGCAGGTTTACCACCTGTCAATTTTTGGTGCCAAAGGTAGATAATATGGTCTTTTTTGTGGAGATAATTTTTGGCGAATATTTCTTTTAGCAATCATTTGTTTTCAACTATCAAATAATATGATATCGAATTACACATCCGAATCAATATAGTCCTGACACTAAATTGATTCAATCGGCAAATAAACATGTATAGTTATCTCGAATCCAACATCCAGATGATTGGAAAAAAGGTGTTTCAATTCACTATCTCCCTTCACAGGATTTCTTCTTACCACCATTTGTAACTTGAGATCCCTTTTTGTGAGTTTTAACCCTAATCATTGAGGCAATCAAATGGTCAAATCACCATATTTCTTTCTATCCTCAAGACTGTTTCGCCATGTATGATTTTCAAAACTCTACCTGCAATGTAAAACTCGTAGTCATCAAAGTCTTCTAGCACTTGAAAATTAGATCTCTTTATTTCTTTCAGACACATGCCACACCACTTAAAAAGCATAATCTGAATCTAACAACCATTCGGGATGAAGTATCAATTGATAGAGTTGTGAGAATGTCTCTATCGATTCACGTCCAAAATTAATATTGGACTTCACTTTTTTCTTGATTTTTGAATCATCTGCCTAGATTTATCGTCAAGTATCTCCATAATTTTCGGCTTCTAACTCTTCACCATTAATGGTTCTTGTCAAACCAATGAAATAAGGATACTATCCATTAAATTATTTTATTGGTAATAGCCACCAACCCACTTAATCCAATAGTCAACCAAGATCCAATCATGAACCCCACTCTGATACCAGTTTGTTGAGATTCAAGTATAGAACAAACGATTATTGAGACATCAAGTACACAATAATTTAATGATAGGTAAGTCATAAGTATGAAAGATAAAAAACACACAAGATTTAACGTGATTTGACACCGTCATTGAACCTACAGCTACAGAGAGAAAATATGTTCTTTATTATGAGAGAAAAATTCCATACAAGATTACAATTTGAATCCAAACCCAATTCTTGTATACTATCTTTCATCTCCCAAGAGTCCTCTCTCATCCCATGTATAAGGCTGCATGTTGCCCCAGTATATCCTTATATGCCACCTTATAATGTGCCAACCCTACCTATTTATAAGTTACATTAGTTGATCAACATCCAAGTAATAACAGGAAATAACTGCTAATTTCTAATCTTATACGAAATAGAAAATTTTTTACTACTACTTCAAATAACTGAAACTAATTAGAAAACCAGTTATTTTCAATAAATTAAGAAATTTGTTTAAAAGAAATTAAATCAATTTCCTAACAGTGACCTCATAGCCTTTCACATATCTTGCTAAAAGAACTACACACATAAAAGATAAGAATCTTCTTTGTTTTATTAAACTTTTGTGTTTGTACTTTGTCAGAAGAAAGATGGTGGTGTTCATAATGGTGGTGGACAGATTGAGGAGACACAGGTGGAGAAGAAATTGGAAAGCTTGAAGCCTGAAGGTTTGGCAGTTGGTAAATTTTTAAAACCCAGCTAAACAAAAATGTAGCAATTTGCCGCTTGGTCTATGGATGGGCCATAGACCGAGTTTACACAAAACTTTCCTTTAAAGTTTTCCTTATTCAAGATTTGAATTTTTGGCCCTACACGTGTAGATATAGGGATGCTGGCTGCCATGGTTGGAATTGTTATAGTCCTATAGCCATTTCTTTATTCTTTATTTTGTTCAAAGATGGGTTTCTTATCGGTGGGGATATTGTTTGCTAGGTTTAGCCCATTTGGGGATAGTGGCGGGCTTTGACCCAAATGTGAAATAATGAGTAGCCTATTTGATGCATGATAATGATATAATTATGCGTTTTATTCGCTGTTATTTGGTCTTAATTTTAGTCATTTATTGTGCAAGACACTGAATTTCTGCCCATATTTGATATTTGTGCTATTTACAGGAGAGTGGTGTTGAAAGTAACAAAAGGGGAGCAAATTCCAGAAGATTAGGCATTCTCTAGCGTGTCCATGCCAGATAACGTAGAGTTGTATGAAAAAGCCGGATCACGGGCCTAATCCCTGGAACTACCATTATTATTGGGAGACACCTTTTGAACCTGCATGGGATTTCGAAAGCCTTTTCAAAGAAGACTTTGGGCAACAATTCAATGAGGGAAATAAGGAAGCAATCCTTTTGAGAAACAAATTCTAATTCGACAAGCAAAGCAAAGCGGCGGCAACACTACAAATAGGAAGACTGTAATAGACTAGGACTCTCTTTTTTCTTTTTTATCTTCTGTCTTGAACCTTGTTCCTCGTTTGCTTTATCTTTGTTAGAACGAGCCGCCATACTTTTGATTTCTCTAGAAACGAAATTACTAAGAAAACTTTGAATTGCTTCGTCGCTATGAGGCAAGGCTAATTCCTTTATCTAGTTGAGGAGTAATCAAGGCCCGGAGCACGAATAATTGTGAGATCGTTTTGTTTATTCTAAATTCTGCGTTTGTGAGTATTTAATTATTCTTTGTTTGAACAGCCTATTATTGTTTGGATTTATTGGATTAATATGGCTAGTTGTTCGATTGTCTAAATAATATATTGCCAATTAGGAAAGGGTGTGTATCACTTGAATGTCTTAAATTAATGACAAACGGTACCAATTTCATTGCCTCGCAAGCAGTCTAATCTGGGTCGTAGGAATAATTAATCTAGTTTAAATGAACCCCCATGTGTGTTTGTTAACTAGAATTGGGTCTCTCTAATTCTTAAAGCTGTAATTAGATTAAATCTTTCGAGCGTCTCTGGGGTTATCTATTTTACAAGAGGGTAGTTTAAGAGCGTCTCTGGACTACCGTAAAATTAAGAAGAGATTGGGAGTTTGGCGGTTGCTAAATTGTTAGAACCAATTTATTTATGAATGTGTGAATTAATTCAGGTATCTATGATCAATTGTGTGAATCGGTGCCGAGATTATCTCTTTGACTAGGTTGTATCAATTAATTATTTTTTTCATTCTTGAGTTATTGCATTTATTGTGATTGTTTACTTAGTAATCTTACGTCTTTAATTTGTTTCACTCATCTCTCTCTCTCTTTTAAAAATTCCCCAGTTACTTGTGTGTGATAAATCTACCAGTTCCCTGAGAACACGACCCTACTCACTGCTATACTCATTCAGTTTTGGTAGTAGGTCTAATATAAATTTTATTTTTGGTGGTTTGACAGTCACCAATGCACAACCTAAAATTTTTTGAGGGTCAACCTAAAAATTTTTGAGGATTCAAATCTATCTCAAATAGAAATTACATTTAGGGGAAAAAAAACAACTGTATTACTTAATTGAAAAGTAAAAAATCATTTATTAATTCCATTTTCTTTTGAAATAGGAAAGCTGGGATGTGCTAATAATTAGAATGGCTGGGTTAGCATATCCAAAATTTTAGTTCATCTGGTACGAATAGTAATTACGAAATCCTGAAGCCTTTATTTTGACTCTTAAATCCTGCTCCTTTGCCCATTGCCTTTTGTGAGATTTTGAGTCTACCTTGAATCGGAAAAAGATTAGTTGGGGCATCATGTAATTTGAGGAAAAAAAAGAGATAATTGTAGCATTTTTGGCAAAAGTGAAAACAATTTTTATGGGATTGCAATCAAGATGGATCATTTTAAATGTCTTCCCCCATTAGATATATGACACATATGTAAAATTTGAATTTTGAAATTCAAAATTTTCTCATGTTTTATTCATCCAACCGTAATAGTGTATATACTGATAGTGTATATAAGATTTACTCAAATTTCTTTAGGCAAAATTTAATTTTTTTATTGCACCATTACATTTAGATATTGAGTAGGCCAATTTGCCATCTAAGCATCTCGCCATCTAAACTTAGTTGTATTTCTAATTGGCATCTAAACCAACGAAGAGATTTTGTTTCAATGTTCTTTTTCTGTTTTGGTACTAAAAGACAACTAACAGTAAGAGAAAATGCCATCTAGTTATATTTTAATAGAAAAAGTGGGGATGCAAAAAAAAGTGACATTTTTGGTTTTGAAGTAGTGATGATGCGGAAGCTTAATCCAAAAAGAAAGTTACATGAGTGCTTTCCTGAAGAATGAACCAAAGATTCATAGGAACAAGAGACACTCTCAATCTATTGGAAAAACCCAATAAAAAGTTGATAAAAGAATGCTGGTAAATAACTAGGATATGCCTATTTATAAGTTACATCGTTTATTAGTAGGAAAAAGAAACTATGGGGAAAAAAAAGTACAAAAAGCTTTGACCAAGATTCGTGGACGGATCCAAGGGATAGGTCTATGGATCCGAAAAACTTGTCTTTGGCTTGAATCCGCACGAGCAATTCGTGCCTGACTTGGGTCGAATTCGAGAAAGTAGCAGCGAAAAATTTCTTCCTTCGACTCTCCTCCACCTTTGCCCCAAGAACTCGCCCTTGAGTAACCTTAAAAATCTGGATACACAGCTTTGCCTAATGAGTGATACAAGGACAAATCTGCAACATTAAAAACACAAGAAATGCCTAACGACTCTGGCAAGTCAACCACATGGGCATTGGAATTGATGCACTACAGAATCTTGTAGAGGCCATACTTGCGAGACTGCAATTTGCCAAGCGTATCATCAATTGCAAATCTCTCATGTCTCAAGAATACCATCACCATGTTAGCCATTTCGAATGCAGTAGCTCAACGATGCTTATCAGTTGCTACTTTGAATTTGGTATTTGTCGACTCTAACTTCTATATGATTGTTTCTTGGATGTCTTGGACATCTTTGGCTATGTTTCCAGCCATTATACTATAATTTGTTTTGGTATAACCCACTTGTATCCGCATGCGTTTTATGGTTTGCGACTAATCTTGTTTAAACTGGTTGGGCCCTTTGTGGGAGAAGCTCTTCCAATGTTGTCCTTTCCATTCCCATGAGTTTCGAATCCGAGACCTCATGGTTAAGGAATGCAAGCCCCTTTTGCTTGCACCAACATCCACTGTCCTTTCCATTACACTATAATTTGATACATCGGCAATGTGATCAAATCAACAGCATGTCACAGTGGCTTCACATACAATACTAAAAATGGTAATCTCCCAATGGAGCTGTGGACTGCATTGTTGAATCCAAACTCAGTTTTGTGCAAAGCATAATCCCAAAGTCTAGGTTTCTCCCATAAATGCAACGAACTAAATTCCCTAAAGATCTATTGACCACTTCAGCTTGGCTGTCCATTTGTGGATGTTCTATACTATTGAAGTTGAAGGACATCTGGACATGTCAAACATCTTCTAAAGAGTCAACCAAAAGTGGCTCGGGAACTCAATGTAGTGATCTGATGTGATTGACTTTGGTGCCTATGCAAATCGAACCACTTCTCTGAAAAATAAGCGAGCAATATGGGAGGCATCAGAGGCCTTCTTGTATGGGATAAAGTGGACCATTTTTGAGAATTTGTCAACATCAACAAAAGCAGAATCAACTCTGCACTAGGTCTAGGGCAAGCATAAGACAAAGTCAATTAACAAGTCTTCCCAAATTTCTTTCAGGACAGGCAAAAGGGTATACAAGCATGTGTTCTGAACTTGACCCTTAGTCATCTGATATGTATAATATTTTTTTAACAAACTTCTAAATGTCCTTCTTCAACTGGGGCCAGTAATACCTCTCTTCCAAGTTAGAGGTAGTTTGATCAACACCCAAGTGTCCATTAAGGTCACCACCATGCAAATCCCCGATTAATAATTCATTCAAAGAAATTCGGGGAATACACAAGCAATTACCTTGAAAACGATAGCCATCAAAGATGTGAAAATTATCTTTGGGACTTCCTCCTTGGCATATTGTCAAAATATCTTAAAAATCATTATCATCTGCATATACCTCATTTAACGCCTCAAACCCCATCACCTCTTACTCAATGTCATCAATACAGTTGCATGGCAACTCTATACGTCAGCTACCTTGTTCTACTAATTAGACTTGTGCTTTATGATGAAAGGTAATTGCTGCAGATATGAAATCTAATAAGTGTGCATTTTACTAACGGTCTTCTAACTATTCAAATACTTCAATGCTTGATGGTTATTGTACAAGATGAATTGATTTTGAATTAAATAATGCTCCTAGTACTTCAAAGCTCAGACTACTACATAAAATTTTTTGTCATAAGTAGACCATTTATGTTGTGCCCCACTGAGTTTCTCGCTAAGAATGCTATTGGCATTTCTTCCTGGGATAAGGCTGCACCTGGTTCCAAGCTAGAAGCATCACACTTGATCACAAATAATTTGTCAAAAATGGGTAGCACTAAGACTGGAGCAGTGGATAGCTTCTCTTTGATCAAGTTGAAACTCTTTTCTTGCTTTAACCTCCACTAGAACTTCCCCCTTTTCAAGCTATCTATCAAAGTAACCACAATAGGACTAAAGTTGCGTATAAACCTCCTATAAAGAATAGTTAGGCCATGAAAACTCCTAATGTTAGTGACAGATTTAGGAGTTGACAAATCATGGATGGCCTTCACTTTCTGTTCATTCACCCACATTCCATTGCCCAAAAAGATGGGAGTTTTGACCATGAAGTAACATTTCTTCATGTTAATATAGAGTTTATTTTCCTATAACATAGTCAAAACCTAATGAAGGTGCTCTATGTGCTCATTCTCATTAGCATTGTATTAATATGTCATCAAAATATACTATTACAAATTTTTTAATAAACGGCTTAAGTACCTCATTCATCAATCTTATTCATCAATCTTATGAAAATAGTACAGTCATTTTAAAGATCAAACGACACAATTAACCGTTCATAAAGACCTTCATTGGTCTTAAACACCATTTTCCACTCATCTCTGGGAGTGATACAAATCTAATGATAGCCACTCCTAAGGTCAATTCTAGAATAGATCGTGGTCCCGATAATAGTCTAGCATGCCCTCTAACCTTAGAATTGGAAATTTGCTGTGAACTATAATTTTATTGATAGCTCTACTGTCGACACATATCCTTCAATTGTCGTCCTTCTTCAATTAATGTTAGCAAAGCAGGATTTGCACAAGGACTCATGCTGACTTGAATCAACCCCTTTCATAATAAATCATCTATAATTTATTGTAGCACCTCATTCTTCTTTGGGCTTATCCTATAGTACGATAGATTGGACAAGCTAGTTTTGGGGGCAAAATTTATGGCATGTTGGATACTCCTCATAGGCAGTAGGTGAGGTAGGATGTCATCTGGAGTAATATCAGTGAAGCCATCCAACAACTTCTGCATTGATAAAGGAATTACCACATCAATTTGTTTATCCCAACAGTCAGCGCTCCCTTGACCATCAAGCCGTGGATCCCCTTTGAATTTTTGGAATTTGCAAGAAACACTCCTTTCGAACTAGTAATGGTTAAGAAATTTTTACCAGTTTTACTCCTATTGTCACCAACCTGACTACTGCTAAGTTACTCACTAGGCTTATAAGGAAGCAAAGTGATCTTTCTCCCATCTTTTATAAATTTATAAATTTTATCCATACCACTAAGGGTAGCATTAACTTCAAAGTGCCAGGACGCTCTGATAATAATTGACAAAGCTCCATATCTATCACATCACAAATAATATCATCCCTATAGTATTTGCTTATAGATAGAGGGACTTTACACTGCCTAGAAATACGCACAGGCTCTACATTTTTAATCCACACCAACTTATAAGGTTTAGGATACTACAGGTATTTTAAATAATTAACTGAAGCATTAAAGAAAATATTTTTAGTACTGCCACTATTAATAACTAAGTCACAAAATTTACGAAGAATTTTTTTTTTGTCGCAACGGTAGAATTCCTATAACCTAATCTAGCCTAATTTAGGGGGTGTAGGCACCAAAATTTTAATTTAATTTAATCAAAGTTTGCAAAATGATAGTTAGTTATTTTTTTCAAATTAAGTTCATCTTCTTTTAAAATAATCAACAAAACAATCGTTCTTTGCATTCAATTTCCGAAAAAAGAAAATTCTCATAAAAATTTATTTTAATTTTTTCAAATTCAATTTCTTCAAAATAAATAAAAATTTGCAAGAGGAGTTTAACATTTTGTTTACCCTAAATAGGTTTTTAAAAACAAAATAAAAAGAAAAATAAGTGGAAGGCATGCATGGTAGTTAAGTGTATTAGGTGAGCATTAGTCATGTGTCTTTATTTTTTGCACAACACATGCAAGAGACTAGGTGGCAAGATAGGTGTAGAGTTTGGAAAAAATAACAAGGAAGAAACAAGAGAGAGGGCTTCGGGCAAGAAAAAGCAAGAAAGAAAGGAAGAAAAAGTGTTTCAGGGAAGAAAAAGAAAGAACGAAAAAGGGAGAGCTTTGGGAAGGGGGGCAAGAAAAAAGACAAGAAAGAAGGAAACAAGAGAGACTGCGAGGAGAGTAAGGGAGAAAGAGAGAGACAGTGGAGAGCAAGAAAATAAGAGAGAAACTAGGAAAAGGGGAAGAGAAAAAGAAAGGAAGAGCAGAAGGAGAGCTTCGGGCAGGGGAAAGAGAGAACGAAAGAGAGAAAGAAAGAAAGGGAGAGGGGAAGAAAACCTGGGGAGAGCAAGAAAGAGAGAGAGATGGCGTAGAGATAGAGGGAAATGACAGGGATCAGAAAAGAAAAAAAAACAAGAAAGAAAGGAGGAGAAGGGAGCTTCGGGAGAAGAAAAAACAAGCAAGAAAGAAGAGGAAAAAAAGGAGAAGAGAAGAGGAAGAAAGGAAGGGGGAAATCTGTGGAAGATTAGAAAGGAAAACAACAAAACAAACTAAGGGAAAAGAAAGACAAAAGAGAGAATAGAAGGAAGAGAGCATTTTGCGGATTTTTTTTTTAGGGTTCAGGCTGGTTTTTCGTCACTTTGGGAGGCAACTTTCTTCATTTAATCGGCTTCTTTTTGGATGTTTTAAGAGATCTGGGATATTTACGGAAGCATAGGTTTAATTTTCGTTCAGAAACATTTTCGAAATAATATCAGGAAGACATCCAAATCGGGGTTCAAAAACAGGAGCTTGTCATTCCTTACAAAATTCTGGGGTTGCGGTTCAGACGGATTCCTCGCCATTTTCACGTTTTCTTGGGATTATTTCACATTCAAATCATTTTTTGGGATAGAGGTAATCCAAATTTGTCCTTGGTTCCTAGTAAACTTTCATTAATCCTCATTTTTGCTTCAAGATTTGGAGGGTTTGTTTGTGGTTTATTGTTCCATAGTTTGGGTACCCATTTGTTGGACTGCTGTTGATGATTTCTTATGCATTCGACATTCTGCCTTGCTCTTAGATCGTTTATCATAATCGAGTCTACTAGGATTCTTAGAAGAAAATTTGTTCATGAAAATTTGCTGCAACAAGCTCGAGGTTCTTGGCTTGTTACAGCTTGTTGCAGCAATGTTGACAGATCCATTTTTTTTGTTGCTGAAGCTCTTGGTTTGCTTGAAGTTTGTGGTTTACTTGTTGTTTGATTGGTATACCATGTACACGTTTACCGCAAGTTTCTTTCTTTCTGTCTTTGCTGCGTTTTCATATCCAGTTGCATCATTGGATCTGCTGGGAAGAAGCAATTGTATTTTGGATGATGTTAACAACGTTGCTTTGAAGTTATAGCATTTGGGTTTGGTTGATGAATCAGTAGGCTTCATTTGAGTTATTTCGCATGGGCATATTCCAGTTGAATAAGAAAAATTGCAGAAGAAACTAGCGAAGAAGAAAGCTTCTTCGAACCAGATGCACGGAAATTTCTAAAAATTGCATTTTGCCATCTGTTCTTTCAAATAATTCTGATATGGCCCAGAAAATTGGAAAATCAATCAATTTTTCTCCCTTAAAATGTTATTTTTCTTTGGAAAGTTTTAATGTGATTTTTGGATAGATTATTTATGAGTTTTAGGGTGAAATTTAAGGTTTATTAATTTTTATAGATTTATAATTTTGATTTGTTATCAAAAGATTTAAAGACTTGGGTAATATTTTTGTGGATATTTGATTTATTTTTGTGGATTTTATGATTGGATGTGGTAGGCTTTATTTTGAGTCCTTAATTTTATTTTAATTTGGACCACTAATATTTGTAATAATAATAATTTGACCCCTAAAACTTTTATAAGTGTTTAGGTCCTTGCTTGTTTTTAAATTCTTGAATATAGGTTGTTTACTTCCATTTAAATGCTTTAAGTGATTCAATCTCATGTTTATTTCCAGCTCTTATGATTATTTGTTAATTAAAGTGGTGCCTTAACTATTTTCTTTGTGTTGGAGGATAAATAAGAGAAATTTCATTTCATTTGGTCACCAATTCAAGGGAGGTACACTCTACTCTTTATTTTGATTTTACTTGATCCTATGTATTTATTGCATGTAATTGCATGTTAATTTTCTTGTTTTATTTACTTTTAGTATTATTCATTTACTTGATTTTGGGTAATTATTTGAAAAGTGATTAAATGCCAAATTCTAATAGTTAGGTTATTATTTTATTTCATTTCATTCTCTACCCCTTTAGATTGTAGTTAGGGGTCTCTATTCGCTTTTTATTTGTTTATGTATTTGCATGCTTGTGTGCTTATGTGTCTACTCGCTTTCTTAGGGTCGTTGCATCTAGATATCATACTTATGTGCTATATGCTCTATGTGATTTATGTGTTTACTTGCTTTTATTATGTTTTATATGATTTATTTGATTATAATAAATGCATGATGTCACCACACTAGTCCAATGCTAGTTGTGACTCTTTTTTCCGATTTCTCACTAGTCCAACGCTAGTGAGAACTTATAAACATGGGTTAGTCCAACGCTAAACCCTTAGGGACCGTCTACGCGCTAGATCATGACATTTTGACATTTTAACATGTCTACTTTTTATGACATATTGACTTTCATTCCATTTAAGGAAATTAGGAGTAGATTAGTGCATTTGCTTGATTAAATTAGGGAAATCACCCTTCAAATATGGGATATGGATGAGTATGGCTTCTTGGCCTTAGTCCGCTCGTATCTCCTCTATAAAAAGGAAAAAATCTGGCCACGAATCTTAGTTCCCCGCACTCGTTCTGATGCATTCTTTTAGGTCATATATATTTGTATAATATTCTTTTCTTTTCTTTTCTTTTCTTTTCTTCGAGTCTCATATTTTGCATATTCGTGACCTCTTCAAGGAGTCACTCTTGGGCATCACAATTAATGTGATTTATACCAATTAAGTTTTGAAGAGATATTTCGACTCTCCCAATATACATTAGATCTAGGTTGTGCATCCATATAGTAATCTCCAAATGGGATAAGTTTTATAGGTTAAATTAAGAAAATTTTCATCTAAATCACGCAACTAACCTTAGTTAGATTGAAAGGGTGTTTTGGATTTTATCCTTGCATTCCCTTTCTTCAATCGTGACTTCCGAGCACATTTTTCTTGATTTTCGAAGACTTGGAGTTGTTTAAAAAGGGTTTTTCTCTATTTTTTTTAAAATTCATTTTAGGTGACTTGGTACACCTTAACTCAATACCAAGTGGCGACTTCTATTTTTTCTTAAAAAATCTTTTTTAAAACTATTATTTTGGGTTAAAATTGTCGCACCTTTAAATCTCATTTAGGCCCATTTCTTTATTTATTATCTAAAAATCAAAAATTCATTTTTACTCAAAATTAAATAAAAAATTCATTTTTATAAACCCGTAATTTCATTTTTTTTTCAAAAAATGGAGCATGACAGGAAGAAGAGGAGGGGGACTCGATATGAGTAGAGATTCCATCGAAAAAAGTCAATTAAATCTGCCACCTAAAGTGGCAATTGGTGGGAGGCAAAGGTTGGTTGAACCCTTGACCTCTTATCCCACCAGGCCAAGGCCTAGTGGCTACAAAATTTACGAAGAGTAGTGCATCTAATTTCAAACAATTTTTTGAGTGTTATCCATGTGCCTAGGTGTTAGTGATAGCTTCCTTACCACGAAAGCTGGGTGCTCTGGCTTGCACTCCTCTCCATCGGGGCCACAAATGTATTCTTCTTCATCATTCTCAGCGTCCAACTGATCATCTATACCTTCAATGTATGCAGCTAAGTTTGCCTGTCTCTAGCGATTGGGATAGTTGTTTGAAATATGCCCCGGCTGCCTGCACCTCTAGCACTTGTCACCCACTAGTCTGCATATGGATTGTTCGATTGATTTGGATTGGAAGGAGTAAGAGGATTGACATTCAAGCGTTGGGGCTGCTCCCTACACTCCGCAATAGAATGCTTGTTCTCCTTGTATCTAGCCCCGTTGGATATTGGCCCTTTAATTATCCTAAAAAGGGGTATAGGCATTATCAAAATTTTGTCAGGAGGATTCATCCCGGGAATTTCTCTTATGATTTAATCTAAACTCGGCCTTGATAGCCAAGTTTTGGGCTTCAGACAAAATAAATTTGTTATGACAACCAATCTCATCACTGATATTATCTTTCAAATCATCTAAATATCTAAAAACTAATTGGTTCTCCATCGCCATAACATTATTCCTAGATAATAATCGCAGAAATTCGGGGTTTTACGCAAGTATTAATCTGGCACCTTGTACACAATGTTGAAACTGTGAGAAAAGGTGCTATTCATAGTCAGGTTGAAAGAAACGCACCATTAGCAACTGCTTCATCTTTGTCCATGATCGAACAGGTTGCTTTCCTTGTCGTCTCATCATTAGTTGAAGTTGCTCATAACAAGAGGAAGCATATCTCTTAAGCCTGCAGACCAATAGCTTCACCTACTTCTTCTCCGAGATGTTCATGTCGTTGAAGAAGCGCTCAACCTCTGCC
Source organism: Coffea arabica (assembly GCF_036785885.1). Taxonomy (NCBI): domain Eukaryota; kingdom Viridiplantae; phylum Streptophyta; class Magnoliopsida; order Gentianales; family Rubiaceae; genus Coffea; species Coffea arabica. Next base: position 46,093,005 of record NC_092329.1, read on the forward strand.
AGCCAATCTAGGAAATCTTAGATCCCGAAATTTCTATTGAATGCTTGGATATCCACCTTAGTTTAAATTGTTCAGCATAGTTCTGATGACCTCTATGGTTAGGGGTTTTCTATGTTGGTATTGTCATCTAAAGACCTATCCTCATAGTTCAGATTCCTACAAGGAAACCCAACTCATGTTGATTTTGCTGTCGATCTTAAGCAATCCTCTCGATTCAATCACCACCATTATCGTGATTTTGATTGTTCTGCAATCCCATTCAATCCATGAGGGTGGCTAACATCCTTTCCATACACTTGTCATGTGCATTCATCCGACACAAGCGTGCCTCAATAGCATCCAAGCAAATGGTATGTGTAGCAATCGTGGCATTCAAACGCTTGACTCCTTCGTTAGAGTTACGGTTATGATTTCTGTTATTAGAAGCCATTCTAAGAGATACCTGCTCTAATACCAATTGATACGAAAGTGTAATCCAAAGAGAAAAGTTACACAAATGTTTCCTTGGAAAATGAATCAAAGATTCGTAGATATGAGAAATTCTCAATCTATTGGAAAAACCCAAAAAAAAGTTGATAAAAGTCAATAAGAGAATGCTGAAAAATAACTAGGATATGCCTATTTATAGGCTACATCGTTTATTAGTAGGAAAAGGAATCTACGGGAAATAAAAGGCACAAGCAATATGGTTCATGGGTCCATGGGTTAGGTCCACGGATTCTGGTTCACCAATCTGAAAAACTTGTCTCTGGTTTCAGGCTGCACAAGCAATCGTTGCTGACTTGGGCTGGATTCAATGGGCAGATTTGAGGTACTACTGATGAAGAATTTCTTCCTTCGGCTCTCCTTCGTGCGATCCACCTTGGCCCAAAACTCATCAGACCATTCTACATCAAGTGAAAATAATGAGTCTCAAATGATTAGGTTCATTGTACTGTCGGTGGACCTGCTACCTTTTTCACCTAAATTGAAATAATTCACATTAATGTAACATTCATTATATATATATATATTTGTATACTACTTAATTTCCTTCTAACATATCTAGATTTTCATTGTAACACATTATTTATCATGCCATTTACAAGAATGAACAGTATGTATAGAATTGAAGGTAAGAAAGGAAAAAGAGCGTTCTGATAAAAACCCTATACTAGTTCCTCTTGGCATCCTTCTAATGGGTCTAAATTTTCCTTTGTAGCACCAACTACTTGTCATGCCATTTACAAGAATGAACAATGCTTATAGAATTAAAGGTCAGAAAAACAGCGGATTCTTCGTAGGATCAGAACCATATAATAGTTCCTCTTGGCATCCTTTTTAACGCCAAACTCAACGGAGAAGGAAACACGTTAACAATTATTCACCTCGAAGTAGAGGTGATTGGAAGAAGGATGCATCTCAACTACGAAATGGGGGAGACGTGTCTCATCAAGAATATACTCTAGCATGCTGCCCTAGGTTGAAGGACATGCAGGAACCAATTCTCAAACCCTTTAGATGATTCCAAATTCATTTAATTCTCAATAGAATAGAGCACTCCCCAAATGAAAAGTACAAAAAATTCCTTCGAGCAATTCTTTTATTAAGGTCCAAGTTATGCTCTTCCGATTGAATACCAATTGAAATCCTGAATTTCCATCTCACCATGAATTAAGGTTTAACAGTAAATTAGTCTAATATTTAGGAGAGGGTTCTTAGAGGATTCCCCATTACCAAGTTTAGGGTTTAAATTTTGAGCCTAATACTTGGGGATAAGAAGGGTGGGAGGATAAAAAAAAAGTTTAACAGTAACTTCATTTGTGAATAAAAGAATCAAAAAGGAAAAAAGTTACGTTGACGATTATTTTAATTAGGTTTCTGCGAACAACTCTCCTAGATGTATATATATTGCGAGACACAAGTCTTAAAACAATCCTGTGGCGTCTAAAGGCCTATGGCTTTTAAAATATAACAACAAAAAACCCCGATATTCTAATAATATTGAAGTTGCTAGCTTCCCCATTTTGTTACACGTTTCTCACCAAGTCAAGTTTTGTTTTTTTTTTTTTAATGATCTTCACTAATTTAAATGTAAATACTACATTAAAATATTTCCTTTTTCAAGTCTTATCGATACATTTGGTTGACCAAGTGCTTCTTTGGACAAAATTATTTGTACTAAACGATGCACTCGCAACTCGCTTAGCACATTGAATGGCGCAATAGAACCTGCAATTGTAAAGGCACGTACAGACATAAACTGTGAGGATCCGCAAAATTCTCCTTGTTTTATTTTATATTATTTTATTTTTCCGCGTGCATTTTCCTGTTTTAATTTTATTATATTAAATTTTTAGAGATTTTTATAAGTGAGTATCGTTTTAAATCATTTTTCCTAGTATAAGTTAGTTCATGTTAAGTTTGAAGTGCATTGTAGACGTGGGACCCGCTAGTACGGTAAGTGCGATATATTTTTGACCACTAGTTGAAGTTTTGTGTTAAGTGATATTATTGTACAAGGTGTTAAGAGATAATTAGAGATTAGTTAGGAAGATTAGTGTTGGAAGACAAAGCTAATTAGAGTAAACTCTAGAAGCTAAGTGTCAAGACACCATTGGAGGGTGAACTTTGACCCAAGACCACCTTACTTTCTAATTAGCCAAATTTGACCAAAATTCATCGGGTTAAACACAAAAAAGCCCCCTGTAGTAAGCCTAATACACAGAAAAGCCCCTTATGGTTTCAAAATATACAATACGATACCTCATGCTTTGAACTAAATTGTAAAGGTGACGGAATCTGTTAAACTTAACGGAAATGACTTATTGGAACCTAAAAAAAATTTTTATACTTAATTTTTATCAAATATACCTATTTTACCCCTTAACTCTCAATTCTCTCTACTTAGAAAATAAAACAAATGATTTTTTTGAGTTGTTTTTTGTTTAATTATATCAGGGTATTTTGGTCATTTTGACCATTTCCGTTAAGTTTAACGGATTCTGTCACTTTTATAATTTAGTTCAAAGCATGAGAGGTCGTGTTGTATATTTTGAAACCATGGGGGGCTTTTCTGTGTATTAGGTTTATCACATGGGGCTTTTTTGTTTTTTACCCAAATTCATCTCATTTTCCTTCATCTTTCGCCAGCCAAAAGAGAGGAGGAAAGAGAAAGAAGGCTTCATCTTGCACCTCAATTTCTTGCTACAATCTTGAGTTTTAACCAACCAAATCACAAACTACTCCGTAAAAGTTGTTGACTAAGGAGGATTAAAGGATTGAGTGGAGTGATTTTGGAGGGAAAAGCTCTAAGGTACCATCTTTGTTGAGGATACAAGGTACTTTGGACAAAAAACTTCATTTTCCTTCATATATGTGTAAACTAGTGGATTATAGTTGCCACATAGGTAACTTTGTAAGAACATTTCATGGTTTGAAGTAGTTTTATGGTAAATTTCAGTTTTATGGTGAAAATTCTGATCACATGTGATGCTTGAGGGTTGTCCATGTTTTGATAGCTTAGCTATGTGTAATATTGAAGTTTTATAGACTAGTTTAACTTGCCTAAGGAAATTTTAGCTTGTGTGCCTAAATTCCAGCAATGGAAGGTTGAACTGCCCTGCTACTGACCTATACGTATGTCCATGTTAGAGGCTGGATCAGACTTAGGTCAAAACATAAAAGTTGTATAAAATGGTGTTGTGTTATAATTGGAAGATTTTGAGCCTAGTGAAAGGCTATTGTAGTAAGATTATTTGTATGTGATATTAGGGCTGAATTGAGAAAAATTATGAAGCCATAAATGGCTGAAAAATAGGTAAATACAAAGGACGTGCTGCCCAAATTTTCACTCGAGGACTAGTTGGCTGTACTCGCAACTTGAGTGAAAGGTTTTAGGGTTGTTCATGCCTTTAGGACCAACCGTTACATTTTTACTCAGAAGTCACATCTTTGCTTTGCATTAATGGTCCATTTGGATAGGCATATGACTCGTAACTGAGTCTCACCTGTGAATTCCATTTACTAGGTTTTGGAGTCGAGTCTCAATTGTGTTTCCCTTGGTTGTTCTAGGACGTGCCGGTGACCAAAGACATCCTTTGGGAGAAAACTTTTGAAGTTCTCCTTGTTTGAACTGGTGAGTGTACCACTTCCCTAATTTGCTGCTTAACTAGTTTATTTGTACTTGAAATCTGTGACATGAATGACTATGAACTCTGTTTATTTTGAATGAGACGAGTGTGTACTTTATCACACTCATTCTCTTACCTGTGTGATCATTTACTGTGCGAATTTGAATCTGTTATCTGTATTTGTTTTGACGTTATTTGGAGGCTTGTATCCAATGTCCCTTCTGTAACATCTGAGCTCAAATCCTGTGGCTAGTTACTTGAGTCGAGCCGGCAAGGGCCTGGTCGATTAGATAACGAGTCACGGTAGTCTGTTTCTGGGAAATCTTTGGGTATTAGAGACTCTGAATTTCCGGTATACTCGAGTATTACCACTTCTGTTTCTATTGAAGTGTTCGGGCCCGGTAAGAGGTATGTTTGGTGGACGGAATTTGGTGTAAAGTGGTGCCCTACTAGACTGGTTACTTTATTTGAAAGTTGATGGAGTGTCAACTATTATTTGATCAAGCTCTGGTGAAGAAAATGAGAATTTGGCTCCTGAGAGTCACCTGTATCCTTTCGATTTGAATCAATGTGTGTAACTGTTTCCTGTTCTATTTGATGTGTGTATATGATTGATGAAAATGAAGTTACATGACTCTTTACTGTTTATACTTCTGGTATCTCATTGAGCGTAAGCTCACCCCCTTCCCGTTATCTTTGTTTTCCGTACAGGAGACAAACTTTGAAATCACGATTTTGGAAGAAAGGGTCGAGCTAATGTAAATGTTCTTTTGTTAAACTCTTTTGTAATCGAAAACCTTAGTTGGATTTTAATCAAGTATCGCATTTTGAATTGTGAAGTTTTCAATGTATGTATATAAGTGTTTAACCCTGTATGCTATTTGTACTTGATTGAGATAGTACGTTTTATGGCTTTGGGTAAACTTGTCTTGGACTCATTAGATGGCCGGGCGAGTATGGAGCTTGAACAAAGTAAGCAAAATTCTGGCGAGAAAGGTTTGAAGAGAATCCGGCCGTATATCCGGCTAGTTCTTGGCCGGATACTTGACCGGATTGTTAGGGGAAAAATGGAAAGTTTCGTTTTGGTTCACTGCCTTGAATCCGGCCGACAATCCGACCGGATCTTGGCCGGATTCTGACGTGGTCCTAGTGTTTTCGTTTCGTTTTCAATTTTCGTTGGAATGTTATATCAAAGGTCTATTGCATCTTTCAGTTTAGTTATTTTAGTTTCTGAAAGTTCATTTTTCGAAGTTCTTTTGAACGTCTCATAGGGTTTTTGTGCGTTTCGATTTAGTAGTTCTAGCGAAAACTAGGTAGGCGGTCCGCCGAACCCTTTGGTTCGCCTTAGGGCAGGTGGGACTGTCACATAAACTCACACCTGCATATACATTGTTTTATTCGTAGAGTGTTTGATAAATTGCATAAAACTGCCCATGTGAGTTAATGCATCTAATCCTGATTTCTAAGTTCACACCTGCATATACATTGTTTTATTCGTAGAGTGTTTGATAAACTGCATAAAACAGCCCATGTGAGTTAATGCATCTAATCCTGATTTCTAAGTTCGTGCTTGGAATTGGGTTCACATGGTGTTGACACAAGAAGAATTTTGTGGTTAGTCAAGAATGTTCCAGTCCAGAAGCAGATCATTAGATGTGATGTCGAGAAGATAATCTATGGCTATTGGGGGAGTGCAATTTTACTAGAAAACGAATCAATTAGATTCAAGATTGTTGGCAAAACTGTTGGTGCTGTATGTGAATTTTGAAAAAAGAAAAACACTTATTTGGCTTCTTGGTTGTTCCACGATAATAATTAGTCTCATTTTTGTTGTGCATGTAGTACATTCCCCAATTTCTACCACAAGCTAGTTGCCAAAATAAGCTACCATATATTCACAGCATCCTATTCTACTACTAACATATAATCTGACATTCATCCACTGACATTTTGACATTCTATCAACTTTTTATTTGTGACCTCATAGCCTTTCATTTGTCTTTCTATAAAAACACTACACACATCAAAGATAAGAATCTTCTTTGTTCTATTAAACTTTTGTGTCTACTTTGGGCAGTAAGAAGCATCTAATTTTTAATTGCGTCATTTTTTGAGCAGAAGATGGATGACTTCTTCTTTCTTGCTATCCGAAATGTTGGAATTTTTACAGGGATAATTTCAGAAACCTCCCTAGAGGTTTCCAGCAATTACAGAGAGCTCCCCTCAAGTTTCAAAAATTACACCTACCTCCCTCACTTTTAAGGTTATGTAATAATATAGATCCAATAGCCTATATTTTTTCACCAATATCCTAAAATACCCTTTTTTTAGAGAACAAAACAAAACAAGATTTTAATCTTTAACTTCTTGTACGTGGCATACTCACTAAAGCAAACATAGTCCAACGACTCCAACTGATCTCAAAATTTATTACTGGCTAATTCTTGTCTAATGCAACTCACTACTACCACTACCAATACTAAAGTACTAAAAAATGCCCCATGTCCCTAAGAACATAATTCATCATTACTCTAGCATTGTTAGAAATAGAGACAAAATTCTACCTTTATAGTAAAATCACAATCGATAGGTAAATAAAAGAGAGAACCAATGAGTTTTTTAATTGCTAGACTTTTTTGCTTAATAAACATAATAGTCATTTCTTTATCTTCCAACTCTCAATTTTATTTTTTTTTCCCTATATCACTGCCACCTTTTTCATCTTCCCCTATTTTGACAATAAAATCCATAGTTTTCACCTTGTTAATTTGGTAATTTCAATTGGCTAACACTTGTAAAGAGTAAAACTAATTTTTTTCAAAAAAGAAAGGGTCTAAAATTTTTATAGTAAGAAAGAGACAGGAAGACAAAAAAGTACGGATAAATTTTGGAGATAGTAAAAAATTGATAGTAGTGTGATTGCTAACAATGGAGAACGGTATTTGGTGAGAGGAAGAAGAGGTTGTAGGAGGAAAGAGAGAAAAGTATGAAAGAGAGAGGGATGGAGGGAGGGAGGAAGAAATGAAAATTAGAAAATTGATGGAGATTATTCTTTGAGATTAGGAAATGGCAAGTAGAATAATAAGAAGTATTTTTCGGTTTTAAATGTCCTTTTATGAATTAACTATTAAGTGGAGGACATTTTAGTCATTTGATTGGATCAAGGAAGGTCTATGTAATTACTGAAACCTCAGGGGAGCTGAGTGAAATTGTCAGAAATCTCAAAGGATAGCAATAAATAATGTCATCAAATGTGAAGTTTATTTATTTTTCCTTTTTCCTATGTAAATATTGATTTCTTTTATAAATGATGTAAGAATTCTCATCATTAATACAACAAAAGAACAAGTAGTCCTCATTGGTATTTAAGCAATAGGAATTCTTACTTGCACGCCTTTAACTTTCTAAAGAAGTGAATTAAACAAAAGTAACAGTGTTTGGATACAAAATTTTTTAAATATTATTTCGCTTGCATCGAACATAAACACGTTTTTTAACTATTTTTTAAAAATATTTTTAATCACATATTTTATCTCACATACATCAAACCATAAAAATTGCTATAGCAATTATTCTAAAAAATATTTTAAACAATTCTTTATTCATAGTATCTCATGGCATTCACCATCACTCTTTTTTTCCTCATTCACTATCATTCTATTATTATTAAGTTATGATTAATTAAATTGTAACCGTAGTTTTATATTTATTTTTTACTCCATAAACATGGGTGTGTCAGTATTCAAGGGAGATGGGTTGAACAGTTCAGGAGAAGAGAGTACAAGTGAGAGGTCTTGGGTTCAATCCGTCCCACTTACACTAAAGAAAAAAGGGAGCATAAATATTAATTTGATATGCAAAAATTTGATCACGTGGAGCCAATATTGATGGTACAATTTTCATATTTATGCATCACGTGGAGCCAATATTTATGGTACAATTTTCATATTTCTGCACCGAGTTACTTAAAAGATTAATGAATAAGCTAAGTATTTGTTCCAAAAATATGCTTTTGAATATTTCAATAATCTTCTACCTACCGTCAAGTTCAAGGTTTCTAATAGTTAGAGGAGAACTTTTAGAGATTTCTTCACTAATAGGTTCAAAGTTCAAATTTTAGGTCACAGTTGGGGCAAGGGTGTGAACGACAAAGGAAAAAGGGATAATTTCAGAAACCTCCCCTGAGGTTTCTGACAATTTCAATGAGCTCCCCTGAGATTTGAAAAATTACACATACCTCCCTTGATTTGATAGTTTTAGTAACAAAACCTTAAAATAATATTGGTTTGGTCAAATTTTTTAAATGAATACCCAAAAATGCCCTTGTGTAATGAGTTTTAATTTACTTCCCTATAGAATTATAAGATTATCTAATGTAACTATAAAGAAAAGGTGCCGAATTTTTTTTTTATGTCCATACCTACTATTTGATAAACAACTATAACAATAATTTTATTACTCTGATAGGATACTTTTGATGGTATTTTATTATGGATTTAGATTTATAAGATAGAAAATAAAATGTTGAAATAATTGATTCAAAATTTATGAATTTTTTGAGTAGTGAGATTATCATAATTTAGTAGTGATTTTGGGCAATTTCTTTTTGATTTATTGTTAATTTTAATACCAAAAAATAGAAAATAAAGATTAGCAAAAAACATCGGATTATGTATAAAGTTAACTCATAAAAAAAATCATTAGTTCGACATTTGGTTACAATAGAAATTAGAGATAATAGTGGTAATTTTACAATTTTATTGGCAAAAAATTAAAATAAAAATGAATAAGAAGGAAAAAGAATGAAAAAATAATTTTAAAGTCATTCTATGTATAAGTATACCAAACAAGGGAGTTTCATTAAAATATTTAAGGATAGTATTATCATTTTAAATGATAAGAGATGTATGTGTAATATTTTAAATTTTAGAGGAGTTCAGTGAAATTGTTAGAAACCTCAGGGGAGATTTCTGAAATTATCCCAAGAAAAAAATTAATTTTCTTTTCTCCTCTTTCCTTCAGGCGAAGCATTTTGCATAAATCTGTTGCGTCTCATATGAATCGTCAATATATATAGTAACTCCAACGGGCAGGATAAGACAAACAAAAGCAATAATTATTGTTGGTCAGATGTTTGCCTAACGGGGGTGTAAACTTCCAATCGACCTTTTTTTTGGAGTTTGTGTTTGATGACGTGAATTATTTGTTCCGGAGAACTCGCATAAGATTATTTTGAGTGCGGGTGGATTTTATTCCTAATCCAGGATTGGACAAAGTGGGATTTACTTCCTTGGAATCAAATGGGAAATCTGCAATCAATAGTTTCAGAATTTCTAGTTCTATACTTAGTTTTGCATTTATATAATTGGTAGTATCTTTTTGCAAAGGCAATTTCCTAAAGAAAAAAGGTTTGCTTCGTGGGCCAGATAAGCTAAGATTGTTCCTGGTGTTAGATTTTGACGAAGAAAAATTAAACCCAGAATGTGTCTAAATGCAAAAGGAAGCAAGTGAATTTCTACATTCAATTTGAAAATTTGACAAAAATTAACTGTACTATCGAGTACTGCTGAACAGCGTTCCAAAAATTAAAAATGAAAATAAAAAACGTATTGCATATGCAAGTACAATTAACCCTAGACAATTGTTGAATCAGGAATACAGTTTCACCTTTCCTAACGTACCATTTTGCATCGTATAGGGCAGATAAAAGTTACGAATAAGCATATTAATCACATGAGACCCGACCAAACAAACGCAGAAGAATGATGGATTATTCATCTTATTCCCATCTATCTATCCCTGTGAACCAAACAGGCCCGCCTATTGCTACAAAAAGCCATATCCCAACGATTGGAGTATAGACACTCGCAACAATTAGTCTGATTCACATGATCAATGAAGGCTTCAATTCTAATTTCGGAAAATATTTGTTGTTTTGATTTGTATGTCCAATATATGGAAGTTGATATTTCCAAAACTCAAAGTGGATTTAAAAAAAAAAAACATTTTTTAGTATGAGAAGAATGAGATTTAAGAAACGGAGAGGGGGAGAAGAATTAGAATCCCGAATTTCTACGCAAAGTGGATTCTAGGATGATTTCTTTTTGCTTAAAACTTTACGGCTGAACTTCTATAGCTAGTATGAAAGTTCATATGGGTCTCAACTAGAGCAAAAATGGGTTTTTCTAATGTCCATTTGTAAAGTTAGTTTTGGCAATTTCAACTTCCACTTTGAATAGACTAACAAAAATGAAAATTTTATAATTCTGTTTTATAGTTGAATTAGAACTTTGATATTAAGGTGAATAATGCCAACTTTTAGACTTAATATTTCAAGAAACATCTTCTAACATATGTGCTAGATTTGTTTGGCCATTCTAATACATGAATTATGAATTTATGTCGTATAAACTTGCAAAAACTCGACAAACCGATTATGCACTCTCTCCACAAATATGTCATCACATCACATCCCTTTCACAAAATTTTTTCTTCTGTCATGTGGATAAATATCCATTTGAGAAGAAACACTTCTCACATAATATAATACAATTGCCTAAACTTAAACTCAATAGTGCCATTTAAATAATTTAAAACATTTTCAAGAACATACACAAAGATGGGCTTGTGATAACCTTTTGATTTCACAGTGACTCATCCCCTTTTTACAGCATGCTTGTTTGGTACCATTAATCATACATAAAACAAAATTTTCTATTCTGTACCCTAACAAGCACATAAAATAGGGCAAATTTCACTTTACCCCCCTGTGGTTTAGCGTTTTTTCACATAACCGCCCTATGGTTTCAAAAGCTATACATAACCCCCTTATAGTTTGGATTAAAGTGTCAAAGTAACGGAAATAGTCACTCGTAACGGCGTCACCTAAAATGTCAAAAATACCCTCATGTAAGGTTGAAATTTATGTATTAACCAAGGGGGGTTATGTGTATATTTTGAAAATCATAAGGGGGTTATATGGTAAAGTATTAAACCATAAGGGGGTTATATGGTAAAATATAAAAATCATAGGGGGTTAATGTGTCATATATTTATAAGGGTAATTTCGACATTTTTAGAAGTTCCGTTACGAGTGACTATTTCCGTTACTTTGACACTTTAATCCAAACCATGAGGGGGTTATGTATAGCTTTTGAAACCATAAGAGGGTTATGTAAAAAAAGGGTAAACCACAGGGGGGTAAAATGTAATTTACCCCATAAAATATGGATGGTGGCCACACTATAGGTTCTAAACATTATCATCCACCCCCTAAATTCAATAAGCATTAGCTAAGGAAAATTAAATTTTTACAGACAACTAATTACCCAAGCCACCCCCTATACTCTGCCCGTCGAGCAGAGAATAGAATAAGGCAATATAAAAATAGGCATGTTTTTGTGATGGCATTATGTGTATCACACGAAATGTAAGTGCTCTACAAATCAGAAAACTATAGGGCCGGGTTCTAATCACATCTTCCCCCAGTCCCCTAGATTTTGTGAACTTAACTATTCCAATTAGACACTTGTTGGTGTTGCAAATCATTCAAGTGCTTCACACCTTAAGGTGGGAAGCCACAGAATTTTTATTGGAATCTTAGCACAAAAGCACCAACTTCTTTCAGAAAAGTTTGTCTCCTAAGTGCTCAAATGCTTGTATAGATCCACTCAGCCTGATAAGTATTTTCCAAACTTCAACTATTGGAGAATTAACAAGTGCTCTTAAAAATATATACCACTTCCGTTTCCATATTAAGAAAAGAAAAGTAGCTTACGGTTACCCATATTGCACATGATGGATAAGATCTTATAGTTAGGTGATGATTCTTTAATTTGTCATCTGATTTGAAATATAGAATGGATCCTTGAGATATCAGATTCCAAAGCATGATTTTTTTTAGATAGAATCCTAGTTGTATTTACAAAAGGAATATAGAATCCTCCACATGTAAGATCAATCAAATACAGTTTAATTACAGAATGACAGATCTTTACTTCATTTTTATAGCAATTTCATCAATCAACACGAAAAAATAAATGATACTGCAAAGCCAAAAAATCTCTTATCTACTTTGGCATTTCTGAAGATAATTTCATCATCATCTCTTCATTTACAAAATTTGTGATCAGTTTTTTGTTATTACTGAAAGCACTTATAAGACTAGTAATCTCTAAGAGCAATTTCTGACTTTTAGGCTTTAGTACCACTAAAATATTCTCAAGAAAAAAAAAATTACATTAGATTCAATGCATGGATTCATTTGCTTGTAGGTCATTTTTTGAGTTGCATCAAGATTTGTCGACCATTTGCTCAATACACATCCAACTTTACAAGGAATTAAGCAACCACGTAAATAAAAGTTTGGTTCATGAAACTAAAGCTTTAATTTGAAGTTGTACAACTCATATAGATATCTCAGCGTAAGTGGTTATCATTTTCCTTATTTTGTAAAAAGCCTAATTGTTGTGATCTTATTGAAGCATTCTCCTTTAGAAACAAAGCGACAAATGTCACCTATCATGCAATTCTACATCACGAGCTTTGTATACTATATCAATTTAATCACGCAATTATTTTTCTTTAATGGTTTTTGACAGGGGCCTTATTTGCTCTCTTTCTTGCTATCTTTCCTATCTTTTTTTTCATCACGTCCTTCATATTTAATTGCGGATCGTAACAAATGAGAATATCACAGATCTTTTCGTCCATTTCTTGTTACCTTTAGAGTTAAGGGGAAGTGACTAACTAGTTAGTTTCTTTTCCAGCATAATAATTTCCTCCAGAAAAGAAATCAATAATTGGAGAGTAAAAAATTTTCTAGATTGAGATGGACAAAATGAGAATCATGAAGCTACAATCAAGTGCAAATATAGGGGACAGTGCCACCTAGTCATAAGGCTATCCATTTTCGTCTCTAGTGTACTTTATGATCTGATAATAGCTTTAGAGCAAAAAGTACCTTTAGCAGGTTTTTTTTGAGTACAAGAGAGAAATCCTCTAGACCAAGCAATTATTTAAGATATTAACCAATAAATTGGCTACCGTGATTAATTTTCAGACGTCATTCGCAGCAGCGTTTTGTGAACCAAGTGCTCAGGACAATCAATCAATCCCCTTAATGGCTTGCTAAGTAATTATGAACTCAAAAAAAAAAAAAAAAGGATAGCAGCCTATTAGCCTTTATTAATTAAATCTCCAAATTAATCAATGTGCTTAATTCGTAGGCCATTTTCAAGAGAGGTGTCCATTCGTAATCCCACTCTCCTAAATAATACAATGTACCCTACTTACATCACATTGCACTAATCTAAAACAGTATTTGTTGGTCAATGAAACAATCTCCACTTCGTAAAGAAACCGAAACAAAACGGACATCTTTTTCATTGAAAGATTTGTGCATAACTGATTCGCTACCCGGTCAGGTTGTATGACTCATATCGTGATCCTTGTTGGCCTCATTAAACGGTGAAAAATCAAGACTTACAATCTCATTATTTTAAGAATTAATCTATTTTGCATTGATAATATATACACTAGTAATTATGTTACATGATAAATAATTTCAAATTTTACACATATATCGTACATCTAGACCTAATAATATATATATATTTATTAGTATAAAAAGATTAATACTTGCTAAATTTTGTCATCATTTATTCATCATATATAGAGTTTTTCCATTATCAATGCTCATCCCCTTTAGAGCAAAATTTGAGAAATTAAAAGGCTTATAAGCTTTATTCGATGTGTGAACACTAAGTCAAATATCACCTTACAGATTTTTTTTTTAAACTAAAAATGTAGAGTAGAATCTAGTTGCTTCTCTCCCCCCCCCCCCCCCCACCAAAACCCCTTCCCCTGGCTTTTTTTTTGTTCTGTCAATGGATAAGGGAATCTAAGTGGAATAAGAGTAAGCGCATCCATGCACACGAATACTTCATCAAAGCTTTAACCCCTCTAGTCATCCCTAGCTCTTTTGGGTATAAAAGGACATTAGCATTGTCTATGCTCCTGCACCATTTTGTGTTCAATAGAGAAAGACTCGAGAGAGAGAGAGAGAGAGATGGGAGACCAATCTGGGCTGTGCAGGGCATTGAGCGTATTTTTTGACAAGGCAAAATGTTACTTGGCCATGGTCTCCCTCCAATTTGGTTATGCTGGCATGTACATTATTTGCATGGTTGCCTTCAAGCGTGGCATGAGCCACTGGGTTCTGGTAGTCTACCGTCACGCAGTTGCCACCGTAGTCATGGCTCCATTTGCATATTTTGTTGAAAGGTTAGTTTGTTCACTTTCTTCCATGAGTAATCCTAGTGTTAAAAATCAATCTCATCTTTTAGCCACTTCTTCATGGCCAATCATTACATTTTTTTTTTATTAGAGAGCATGCAAATACAACTTGTTGACAATCAATTATTTTAACTATTTTCACCCACCTAAAAATTGTAAAATTTTTTTAGCTTTTATTATATGTACTTGATTTTCATTTGATCGTTGGTTATGTTTATTATCTTTATTTTATCGCACTTTGTGCACCTCATACGATCATGTTGAAAAAATCGTGACCTAATAGTCCATTGATGTTATGTGCCACATTTATCACGAACATTGTACATCATTAGGTCAATCATCAGTTAAATGGTGTTTATGCAGAAAGCATAAGCTAGAAAGTTTTCTGATTGGTATTGTTTCTGCCTTATTTCATGCAGGAAAATAAGGCCAAAACTTACTCTCAGAGTATTCCTCAAGATTCTGGCGCTTGGCCTCTTGGAGTATTGCGCTCAAACACTCTATTTCTCTATGTGTATATACACGCATGGGCACACACTAAACACACACACATCACACATTGTACGGATGTGCATGTTTTTCTATTCTATGCCGTCAAGATACTGAATAGAATACCAATAAAGAAAATGATTCCAGCATCAAAATTAAAAAATTATAGTATTAATTATCACATACCCTCTAAATTTATATGCTGTTTGACACTGATTCCACACTTTTCCAAGACAATTGAGAGGGATTTTACTTTTCATAATAGAAAGACCTACAAATATATGCACGTACAGGTCGGAAAAAAAAATTGCTTGCTTAGAAAATTGACACCCATCGGTAACTTGTTGTCACTTCACTTTGTGTTGGAATATTCTTGAAATTAAGAGAGGCCGTTTTTTTTTTTGAAATTAAGAGAGGCCTTGTAGAAAATTGAATATCTCTTAGCGTAGGAAAGAGAAATACCAAAGGCTAGGCATAGATAGTGATTTTATGGTTTAAACCATCTTAGTATCTTTTGTCTTGCTTTTTATCATGAAAAAGAAACTCAAAGAAAAACCCATCCAGACCTCAAAAAGTGAAGTCCCATCCAGACCTTAGGGCTAATACTGTGGCCCTGTGGTATTAGTAAACACCACCACCACCACCACCTCCGGCGGCGCCCAAAGAAAAACCCCTTCTTTATCTTTTTTCGCAAAAGGCTCTTTCATTTTTAATTTATACAATAGGATACTTATTTCAAATCTTGCAACTTTCTCATTTGATATTCAGTTCAATACTTTTACCAATTTAATTCATAGATATAAAGTTAATAATAATTTATAGATGTGACATATTAAACTCTACTTATGTGTTTCATGTGGTGTTATACGTAAGTGTAGTTTATAAGCATAATTAAGTTTATCTTATTTCTTAAAATAACATGTCATCTACCAGAAAAATGAATTTATGAAAACAAAGTAACATTTTATTCTTTTGACAAATTGAAAAAAAATGTCCACAGCTTTGGTACAATGTAGCGGAAAAGTACACATAGAAATTTTTTTTTTTTTTTTTTCACTTTTCCTTTCTCTTATTCTGGGAGATATTGTTGTACGGGCCTTCTCCTATGCTTGGATTTGATTATTTCTGTCACTGAACTTTAAGTTTCAGATGTTGATCATCGCTTACTTGGACGATTGAGTGCCCCGGAAGTAATAGTTAATTTTTCAAACTTGCCTTACTGCGGATCCTAGTAATTGGCCATTAAGTTTAATGGGTACATGTACCTAGCTTTTTTCTTAGGGGAAAAAAAAAAAAAAAACGAAAGCACTAAAATTTAATAAAAAGTCAAAACCAAGAAGATTAAATTCGAAATGTTTGAATTAAATGGTTATGTTACTGAATTAAATGTCAAAATAAAAACATACTTATTCATAGACTAAATTCCATGTTTCATGATTTGTTTCTTCAGGCCAGTGCTTGATCAAAATTTATACTACGTTGGCATGAAGTCAACATCTGCAACATTTGCATCTGCTTTTGTCAATGTTCTCCCGGCAGTTACTTTTGTAATGGCCATCGCTTTCAGGTAATATGTCGTTTGCGTAAACCTTTTCATAATATTGATAATGATGATAAAAATATTAGACAAAAACAACGAAGAATTCTGATACTTTTTTGGGTACAAAGAAAATGGATGCATCCAAGCTACCTTTTGCTATTTATCCTCGTCACTTTTGTTTTGGATGAAAAAGTGTACATCATAGACAAACCATGCATGAACATAATCCGTGCAATTTAAGGAAGTAAAGTCCCATCCTGTGCTTGGCAGTTGAGGACATGAAGAGTGTGAGAGGGACGAGAGGGAAAAAAAAAAAAAAAGAAGTAACGTGCATATAATTGATTTTACATTTTTTTTTTCATGATTTTCTGCACAGCTCATGTATCCTCTAATTCTATGGACCAGGTTGGAAACAGTCAACCTTAAAAAGATACATAGTCTTGCAAAGGTGATTGGAACAGCAATAACAGTTAGTGGAGCAATGGTTATGACTTTGTATAAAGGCCCAATAATCAATATTCTATTTACACATGGAGGAGGTCATCACAGTTCCACTAACGCTTCATCTGAGCCGCAGCATTGGGTCACTGGCATAATAACACTAATATCCTGTATATTTGGTTGGTCTGGCTTTTTCATATTGCAGGTGAATTCATTTCCATTTTCAGCTTTCTACCTTCTTTCAATTAACTTCAAATTTTGCATTGAATAACTCCAGGTTGCATCATGTACACTAAATAATGCACAAAATCTATGAAAGCTGTAACCATAATGCTACAATAGTACTTAAAGATTCCAAACTTACGCGCATGCAATACAAGATTCCCATTTCCACATTAGAGTTTATCTTTTTAGGTCATTATATACGTGTAATATTCTAACTTTTTCTTTTTTTGATAACTACTGCTCGTTTATTAGAATATTAAGTAATTCTAATTTTTAATACCTTTTGATGTGGACAGGTGGTTTCACTTTAGAGGCAATTCATTCAAACCATTAGGATGTTGTATTTTTCGAAATCCAATTAGAAACCCTAACTTCAATTCTATTTACTCGAATTTAACACAATTATAATGAACCCATTTCAAATTTGTTTTATTTATTATTTGTTACTAATTTCTGTTTGCATCCATGTTATTTTTCAGTCGATGACTCTCAAGGAATATCCAGCGGAGCTCTCCCTAACAGCCTTAGTTTGTTTGATGGGCATGATTGAAAGCGGAATTGTTGCTTTAATATTTGAACGCAATATGAGCGCTTGGGTGATAGGTTTTGACTCTAGATTTCTTGCTGCAGTTTACTCCGTAAGTGGTCTCTAAAGTTACATATTTGTTTCCTTTCCAACTTGAAATTGAATTATTTTTTATCATTAATTGATAACTTTTTTAACATGATTTTTAACGTCCAGATATATATTGCAAAACTTAGTTTCGTTTCGTCGACTATTTTCCTTAGATTACGTTCCAAATTTTCCGCATGCGAATTTGGTTACTAAGAAGAGCTTTTGCAATTGCTTTTGTTCTTGTCATGTAAGTGGAAATTTCTACCATGTAGGAATAGTTGCTTAGACACAACACAATACTAGGCATTTTTGCCTGGTATTAGCTTTAATTGCATCTGACAGTAACAAATTGATTTGACTTTAGATCCTTGTTGCTATCTGAAATTAGTAAAAATGTTAACCATCATTGGATTAACAAATTAATAATCTGTTCAACCAAATTTCATTATTTGGTTCAGGCAGATAATGACTAATAACTGCGACCACAATGATCCCTCTTCTAACCATCTTGTAAATTTTGTGTTAGGGTGTGGTATGCTCTGGAATTGCTTATTATATGCAAAGTGTTGTAAACAAAATTCGAGGCCCAGTGTTTGTGACTGCGTTCAGTCCTTTAAGCATGGTGATTACTGCTGTCCTAGGAGCTATTGTGTTGGCTGAGCAAACCCATCTTGGAAGGTATATATAAGCTTAAACACTTTTTCACTTGGGGCACCCAAGTTGCAGTTCCAATTCACTGCAAGAGTTTCCAACTGAGATATTAGTTGTGTTTGGAAAGCAAATTTGTTTTTAGAAAGATTTTTTCCTATTATTTAATAAACACACAATTCAATTATTTGTTTGTCTTCTTAATTACTATTTTTTTGTTTCATAGTTACAAAAGGTGTTACACTGATGACACGTAAAAAGACTCTAAAATATATATTTGGAGAATTTCTAGAAGATATTCCCTAAGTACCTTTTTGTTGCCCATGCACTCTTATTTAATATCTACTGCAAAAAAATTTTAAAAAAAATTTCAAGATCTTTGAAAATAAATTTCAAATTTTGTTTGCTTGTATCATACGCGCAATTTTCATCCACCTTTTTATCTCACATACATCACATCATAAAAAGTGTTACAGTAATTATCTCAAATAAATATTTCAAATAACCTCCTATCCAAACTATTTTTCTAGAAAACATGAGCCAAATAGAGCTTGAATGTTTCGCTTGTCTTCAATCTTTCAGTTTAATTGGAGCTACAGTCATTGTCATCGGCCTCTATTCCGTGATATGGGGAAAAAGCAAAGATCTAACTGCTGCAAATGCAGAATTTGAGAAAGGCAAAGCCAGTCAGTTAGAAAATATATCAGATTTTGGGGATGATATTGATCTTGAATCCAATGGGGTATCAAAATCTGCAGCGAAAAAATTTCCGCCCGAGCCATGATTGAACTAGTGTATTAGATATATCATTTTGCGGGTTTTATAACTGCTGCAACTTATCCTATGTCCTAAGGCTGGATTGGTCAAAACGTAGCTACATTTTGATTTTGTTTGGGTAGTTTTTATAGCTTGTCAATGAACTTCCTTTACATCTATTAATTAACTGAGCTTTGCGTTTTGTGTTGTACTCAATCTTAATCCTGTGCAATATGGTGCCCTTTTTTGTCTTTTTCTCTTTCTTTTTTTCCTGTTTATCCATTTTGGAAGGGTAATGCAGAACAAAAGTTCCAACATTCTGCATCATGGAGCAGATATCCAACCAGAAAGTAATCTGCAATATTTCTGGCAAACGGATAAAAAAATTAAAAAAAGATGCAGTGTGAAATATATAAATAAAGTTAGATTTTAAATATCAAGAAAAAGGACCATGTCACTTTTTCCTTCAGATCATTCATTGCTTCTTTTCAACTTATTATCTGCATAATAAAAACAAATTATATTTTTGTCAACATGATGCAAACTCATTCTTTATTTTTAAAATTAACCTGTTCTTAATATGCAATTTATAAACGGGAGAAATAGAGTTTCGGTCCCTAATATTTGGCTTGTGTACCAAACTGGTCTGTCGTATTTCCACCAATACAAATTTGGTCCCCAAAGTGTTTGGTCTAAGGTAAATTTAGGATAATTGACAAATAATGGACAAAATCAAATTGTTGTTAGGCAAACAATTTTGAGTTTGTAGTTTTGGTCCTTAATAGTTGGTATTTGAATTATTGTAGTCCCTTAAGCTTTAAATAGTATATTAAGGGTTCATAAAAAGAGATTTGAATTCAAATTAGATTAAAGTTTTGATGCCTACTAGATTCCTGCAAATCCAAAACGTTGAAAAGCTACTTAATCCTTTTGTTTCTTCCTTTTTATTTATTATTCCATTTACCATGCTACTAATTTCTCACATATTTCTTCTCTCTTGAGAATTCGGCCTCACATTTGGCATAGTATGTGTACTAATTGTTTTGCACAATGAATTATTAATTAATAATGAGTTCTATCAATTTTTCATTTATATTAATAATTAAATGATCTCTTAAATATCCTTTCAAACAAAGGCAATGTATATGTTATATGTAAACTAAGCTAATCATTTGATATATAATTCTGTTTTGTTTTTTCCCAATATGTTATCAATTAGAAATAGATTACGACCCATCTCTCAAGAAAAATATTAAGTCAAGAACTAAATTGCCTTCAAAAGTTATACTTTTAAACAAAATGTTCTTGTTCAATGTCAAATTATTGAATACATTCAAGGTTGTTCTATCAGGATGAGTTTCATAACGAGATAAGGTTTCAAAATAATGGATAAGACTTAACTGAAATATATAACTCATTGAGTATACTCAAGATTAATATATTTTAGAGGTAAATTTTAGAATGGGTAAAAAACAGAAAAGCCCCCTGTGATAAAGCTAATACACAGAAAAGCCTCCCATGGTTTCAAAATATACAACACGACCCCTCATGCTTTGAACTAAATTGTAAAGGTGACGGAATCCGTTGAACTTAACGGAAATGAATAAAATGACCAAAATGCCCTGATATAATAAAGCAAAAGACAACTCAAAAAATCATTTGTTTTATTCTCTAAATATAGAGAATTGAGGGTTAAGGTGTAGAATAGGTATATTGGATAAAAATTAGGTATAAAATTTTTTTTTAGGTTCCAATAAGTCATTTCCGTTAAATTTAACGGATTCCGTCACCTTTACAATTTAGTTCAAAGCATGAAGTGCCGTGTTGTATATTTTGAAACCATAAGGGGTTTTTTTATGTATTAGGCTTACCACAGGGGTTTTTTTTTGTTTTTTACCCTTTTAGAAATCACATATGATGTGTTTTCAGGCGCAAAGTGACTAAGATTGAGGTCTTAAGATTTAAAGGTTCTGTGTCTTAAATCTTACCCTTCCCTTACTAAAAAAAACATTTAAAAAAAGTGCCACTCAATAATCTAGGAATTACAAGAGTTGTAATTAGTAGTAAGTACTTATCTACTGAATTATTTTGCTTTTTGAGTTTATTGAAGATCAAAATAACTAAATTGGATCCTACCTTCTAGGAAATTAAAACCTTAATTTTAAATATCAAAACCTATTTGAGAGGATTATAAATTTGAAAAAAGCGAAATTTACTTTTGATGCCATTTTTTTGATTTTGTATTACATATGTAGCAATTCTTATTTTATCTTTACTTCTTATTGTATGATGAGTAATTTATTGAATCTACACTCTATTGTTGATTCATGCAAACTAAACAGTCCCAATCTATTGTATTGGCAATGTAACATGAGAATCGTTCTCAAATACGAAAAAATTGCCTATGCCCTTTGATGATGTACCATCTCAAAGCCCTGCTGCTGATGGAGAATCATAAGTTACAGTTTGATGTGCTTAACAAGAATCATGTGAATGATGATACTAATGTCGGTTGTCATGCCTAGGTCTTATGACTCTTGAACTTCAAAAGCGACTTAAGCTCATGAATGCTCGTGAAACAATAGTGCATTTATAAGAGTTATTTGATGCAAGATCAAGACTAAGAGGTATAGACCTCAACGGAACTTAGGTGCAAAATGCTGGAAGGTTCACCTGTGGTATCATTTGATAAATGATTGACTATATTGAAAAACTGGACCAATTATGATTTGTAATGGATTATGAGTACAATGTTAACATAGTCGTGCAGTCTCCTCCTATTCCTTTTTTCATGGTAAACTTCAACGTGAACAAATTGGAAGAAATTTTACCCGAATTGTTAAACATGTTTAAGGATGACAAGACCAACCTTAAGAAGGAAAAAGGCCAAGCAATCATGGTTGTACAATGTTAACATAGTCGTGCAGTCTCTTCCTATTCCATTTTTCATGGTAAACTTCAACGTGAACAAATTGGAAGAAATTCTAACCTAATTGTTGAACATGTTTAAGGAAGACAAGATCAGTCTTAAGAAGGAAAAAGGCCAAGCAATCATGGTTGCTTCTTCCACTTTCAAGTCTAAGATAAGAAATTTTAATTCTAAGACTGAAAAGAAGCGGGGTAAAAAAAAAGGGGATAATTTCAGAAACCTCCCTTGAGGTTTCTGACAATTTCACTTAGCTCCCCCCAATTTTAGAAAATTACATTAACCTCCCTCGGTTCAATAAAATGACTACAATACCCTCTACTTAACAGATAATTTACCACATATATGGGATACAAAAACCAAACCAAAAGTAAAAGAAAATATAAAAATCTGCAACAACCAGTCATCATGCCCAACCCTACTTTAATTAACAGCAGTTTATTTTCTCTTTCCCTCCCTTTTCTTCTACCTCTTATGATTCTCTCTTTCCTATCCATAATCCCACAGTCTCTTCCACCCATCAACTACACCACCATGCAAACCTACCCGAAGTGTTTATTTCTTGTCTATTTCTCTCTTTTTGTGGTACTTAACTATTAGCCCCCTTTTTATTTCTTCTCTTATTATAATTTGCATATATTAAAGAATCAAAATTTCCAAAATCCCAAATTGATGGAGCAAATGAAAATTTCATGGTCAAATTAGATGGAGATGATGAAGATGGTTGTGATAGAGAGGGAAAAAAATGAAATTAATGGGCTACAGTTGGAAGAGAAAAAAGGATGACTCTGGGTTATGCTATTATATCTATTCCGCACTAGAATTTAATATCTTCATTTAGTTTCATTTTTGTTTGATTTACAAGTATTGGTGATGGTTTGTCGAAAAGATTAGTTTCTTTGTTCCTGGTGCCATTGGAGTATGGGGTTGCCCTTGGCATAGACATCAATAGTGGTTTTGAGGGTATTTTAATTGGTGGTGGTGGTTATGGTCTATTTGTAAAGTGATTCGGGTAGAGTTTGGGATTTTGATGATGCTGAAATTGATAGAATTTGGGGATTAAGTTGGCGTGCGATTTTGGTAAAATTTGGGATTTTAGTGATACCAAAATTGATAGAATTTGGGAATTAAATTGGAGTTTGCTTGAACGATTGATGAGGTTTTGGTTTTACAATTATCGTGGAAGCATAGCAAATTTGGATAAAAGTGTTTGTTACTTTTTTTTTTGGTTAAATTGATCACTAAACCTTTTTTCCACTTTCTTTTGATGTTATGATATTGCATAAGGGTATTTTAGGATACTTAAGTATAATTCTAGCCTAATGGGTCTATAATGTTACTTAAATAGTAAAAGCAAGGGACGTTAGTGTAATTTTTTAAAATTGGGGGAGCTAAATGAAATTGTCAAAAACCTCAAGGGGGATTTCTGAAATTATCCCAAAAAAAAGACTTGAATCATTTGCTAATGTGGACGAGAATGGAATAGGCAAGGCAAAGTGCGCCTATTTTTGCCGTGGAAAGAAAAACGAATTTCAGGACTTACATTGACACCTTGAAGGAGATTAAATTTAGGGATAATTTCAGATACCTCCTCTGAGGTTTCTGCCAGTTTCACCCTCTTTCCTGTGGTTTCAAAAATACCACAAACCTCCTTTGTCAGAATGTTAGGTCCCATTTCTTACATAATCATTATCAAAAAGACTTAAATACCCTCACAAGTTTGCCAAATTTCACCACTAAACCATGAGCAGCCTTTCCCTGCGCAAGCAGGCAAACTAGTCACCATTGTAGCTGAATCAGGAACCAATCCATCCAAACCCATTAACAATTCTCTGAAAAAATAAAACTTTCCTGAAAACACCCATTTTCGGGCAGAACAGAGAGCATAGAATTCAAAGAAACCAAGTTCTTCTCAGGCATAAACTCAAACATCTTGTCGGCATTCCCAAGAATCCCAAACCTTCCATACACAGCAATCAATGCATTCCCCACAAACACATCAGAAGCCAAACCCATCTTCACTACCATCCCATCCCATAGGATTTGCTTGTCTCAGTCTATTTTGTTAGAATTTCTCGTTTAACATTTTCAGTGATGGCCAAAGCTCGCCAACCGGGGGTGCTTCCAGTGTACATTGGAGATATGCACCAATTTACAAAATGGTTAGTAAATTAGCTCAGGACACCAAAAGAATCCCTAATTGAACAGCTACTCAAAAGGGAGGTCAATGAGCTATTTGATTCCCATTTTCATCATTGTTCACTAAAGAAAATCAACAAGCTATATGGACGAGAGGTCCTCATATATAGTCTTGATACCTGGCCTTTCAGATACAGAGCGTATACAACGTAAAGCTATCCCGAGGACCTCCTTCATTCCTTTCTCGGCTGCAGGAGTCCCCATCTTAGGTATTAATGTAGCATCAAAACAATCCGATCCATGACCTTCTGCCACCCTCAATCTCACACAGTCTGTCAGGTCAACTCCCCTCCATCTTCACCAGAAACAACATCACCAGCACACTTTCCAGTTAGTAGTTCCAGTAATATAACTCCAAAATCATAAACATCTGATTTAAAGGAAGGCAGAGGCTTCTTCGATGCAGCCAACTCTGGTGCACGACAACCTAACACCCCAGCATCAAGAATCGGTTCAATCGTGCCTGATTGAGTCATGAGTCGGTGAAGGCAGTAATCTGCAACTCTTGCGTGGATTCCGTTCACTCTTGGAAATTTTAATTGTTGCCTTGCCATTACATCGACAGTATCTATTTCTAATTGTAAATGATGGAGGTGAATTCCAGAATTCACCTCTGCTGCTTGAACCGGCCATTTGTCCATGTGTTTGTTGCTGCTGCAGTTCATCCAACACCAAGCACTTCAGTTGCATCTCTTGCTGCTGCATTAACTGGCCGTTGCATATGGACGTTAGAAATGACTGCCAGAAAGAGCCGTTGCCTTCCATTGCATTCTACTGATGTTCAGACCTTAATGAATATGCATTAATTTCGCTTACACCCCTTCAAGTTTCATTCGTGTTAAATTCCCTGCTTTTTCTTCATATGAGATTAGCTCATTAATGCAAGATAATAAGGGCATTTGTGGTATACATTTATTTCTCTCTCTAGCTCCCTATTTTTTATTGTTTGTATTTTTAAATTGGATCTACTTTGACATTGCCTATTTAGTTTTAGGGGAGGTTTGTGGTATTTTTGAAACCATAGGGGAGGGGAGTGAGACTGTCAGAAACCTCAGGGGAGGTATCTGAAATTATCCCTTAAATTTAGTGAAGCTTCTATTACAAGTGTGCATATTATTGAATAAAGGTGGCAATTCCTATCCAAATCCATTTAACCATCCATATCAACTGCAATTTAATGAACATGGATCTACCAAAAATTTAAATGGATATTAATGGTTGTCCAAGTAAATCCATTTAGTTGAATGGTTTTAAGTGGACAATCCACATAATTCACTTAATTCCATTTATTACAAAATTTTAATGATGGACAAATTCCAAAGAAAGAAGAAGAGAAAAAAGAAGAGGCAAAGAGAAGTATGATAATTAAAGTCTCACGTCCACGTTGATCCACTGTCATCTTATAATTATGGTTAGCAATATCGGTCGATTCTGATACGACTCAGCGGAGTCATAACCAAAACGGAGGGGATCAGCATGATACCGATCCCCGAATCATGTCATATTCACGGCAACTCGCTCTAATTCGGCCAATATTGATTGATTTGAATCCGTAATGTATGGTTTCGGCCGATATATGCGAATCAACTCGGAGTTGGCTTGGGATATTTTTTCAAATAGTGTCTTTTTTGATATTTTCTAATTTTAATAATTTTTCAGATTTTTTGAAAATTTTTATGTGCTATAATGTGATCCAATATTTAACTGATATGCTACAATAGATGTGAAACAACTGCGACCACAACCCGCAACGGCAAACCATGCCTATAATACGATTGGGACAAAGGAAGAGCATCTATCCTGTATGCTTCTGCCTTTGAGGTATATGTACTACTCGCGAAAAATTTTCAGCTAAATGGATTATTGAATGTTCTTCAAGGTAGTAAATAAGTTTTAAAGTTTTTTGTTTTTTGGGATAGTTTTTCGAACGGCATTAGCAATCAGAAATTTGAAATGGGAAATCAAAATAAATGGGGGCATGGGGAACTCACGACTCATGACTTAGGAGTGCAACAGTGAAAAAGTGAGAGTAGTAAAGTAGCCAGCCACCTAGCCAGCCCAGAGCCATAGCAGTCACTGATAGGAAAAATTTAAAGCTCATCTCTGGCTAAGATTGGTGGTTGGTGGAGGATGTTCAAGTTGGTCTCAAATTGAAACTCTTGGGTAGTGGCTAATTGTTGGCACAAAACAAACGCACAGTAGAACCAATTTTAGCACATATAAAAAATATGTGGGAAGAGGAAAAAAATAAACACACAACATATACTTAATAATTTATTTAACTCAAAATTCAACAATAACAATATCAAGTCATAACTTTTACTTACGATAATTCACAACTTTCAACTTAGAGGTTTTTAATTCAACTCTTCAAGTAATAATCTATTACAGTAATAGTATTTATAGATTCCTAAACTTCCTATAATTGTAAATCAAAACTTACTTGGAACTGATTTGAAATTTCCTAATCTAATGTGGAAACTAAATAAACAGGAAATCAAAACAATAAACTAAAAGAATTAGGAAACTAAATACTAAAATAGTTTGGTTTAATTTCCTTTATTCCCTCCCTTAAACCAAACTCTTGATGTTATCATCGCCAATGCCATCTCGAGCTTGAATCTCCATGAATAACTCAGTGTAGTAAATACAACATTCAATCC
This sequence comes from Coffea arabica, assembly GCF_036785885.1. Lineage (NCBI taxonomy): Eukaryota > Viridiplantae > Streptophyta > Magnoliopsida > Gentianales > Rubiaceae > Coffea > Coffea arabica. Next base: position 46,119,916 of record NC_092329.1, read on the forward strand.
CAACTTATAATTGATTTTCAACTACATCTTCATACATGGTAGTTGACAAAATTTGTACTTCTCAAACAATTTCTTTGATTGATCACTCTTGTCAAAAAATTCAAATATATCCACCCTTTCTTCATCCAATGCTCCATAACTCAATTCATCTATGTTACTAATAAAATCTCCCAAAATTACAAAATCATGATATCCACCACAAAAAATTCAACATCATCATGAACTTGTGTTGATTGATTCGTATTGACAATTGCATCAATTTTAGTAGTATCATAATTTTCAATTAATTTATCCACTCTATAATTCATCTCAACCAATTCCAATGTTTGAATTTTTTTTTCTTCAAAAAATTCATCAGCCATGACAAAATCAAAATATTCTACATCGTCATGATCTTTAGTTACATCTTAATTTCACTACTAATTTCACTTTCTTTCTCATCCGCTTGCAAATTTTCCTTTTGAACAAATTCCTCATCTTCATAGGCACCCCCACAACTTTTGCAATTTCTTCTTTCTATATCTCATCAAAACATTCTGTTTTTTCTTCCTCATCACAAGTTTCTTCTCCACCATGATCACAATAAGAATTTATCAAAATTTTCCAAGCCTCCTTTGCCTTCTTTACATGGATGAATTTTTTGGTTACATGCAACTGGGTTTGAGTGTTGAGATAGTAGAATGGCTTACAATCTAATTGTCTATTCCTCTCTAATTCTTTAATTGCATCACTTGATGATTTCGTGCCTCGTATAGCTTCCGTGAACTCTTTCTAGACAATATCCCAAATTCCAATAACTTGAAAAAACCTTTTCATCATCCAACTCCAAATTTCAAAATTGTTTTTACCATCAAAGATAAAAACTTCACAACGTAGTAAATAACACAGATCCATACTTTAATTTCACAAACAAGCCCCAAACCCCAAGATCAAAAGCTAGAGTTATGATACCACTTGTTGGCAAAAAAAAAAAAAAAAAGCACAGCATAAGCAATTTTATCACATATAAAAATATGTGGGAAGGGGAGGAGAATAAACATACAACAAATACTCAATAAGTTATTTAACTCAAAACTCAACAATAACAAGTAATAGCCTTTTACTTGTAACAACTCACAACTCTCAATTTAGATTGGAGGAGAATGTTCAAATTGATCAATCAAAACATTTTAGTGAGTCTTTGTGATAGTTTTAAGATGGGGATTTCACTCTAAGATGTTGAGGCGAGATACCAGCATGAACTCCATTTGTTTTTGTGATGGGTAAGGCTGGGATCGACGAGAAACACAAGTCAAAATCATGCAAATTCAAAAGTCAATCACGAATAAAAAAAAGCAATAATTCTACATTTCAAAGTGGAGGACTGGCTTATCTATTCAGAAGGAGTACTCACTTCAGTAATCAGTTTTGAAAGTAAAAAGGGGAAAAAAGAAAAAAGAAAAAAGAGAGAAAAAGAAAAAAAAAGTTTTCCTTCAATTCTACAAATTCTACTGTTGAACTTTTGGAACATTTCATTATGGCATTGCATTTCTAACCCGGGCAATATCTTATTCTCTTATATTTGGAATGGAAGTGGTACTACCTTGAACATTATGATGAAAGCCCAATTAGAAGACACCAAATGGGTCAAGGAACACAATGAGTTGCTATCTCTAATTAATGAAAAGAGATTGAATGCTATTTGTCATGGGTAATGTTACCAACAATGAATGACTTATTTTTACAATAAAAAAGTCAAATCTTAGCCATTTGAAGTAGAAGATAAGGTTTTAAAGTGAATTCATTCAATTCAGGAGGAGGCTAAGAAGAAATTTGTTCCAAACTAGCAAGGACCAGTCATTATTGTTAATAGGATATTGCTCGAGGAAGTACTTATTCTCATGCAGATAGATTGACAAGCTTTTCTTCAACCAATCAATTCAGACATATGCCAAAAGTTTTCATCTGCATATGAAAATTTTCTTTCAAAAACTACTGCAAAAGATAGGCTACAGGCGCTTCTTTCTTTTCCATTTAGAACGTTTTATCCCTAGTTTTCTCTTTCATGCTTTTAGAATAGTCTATTCTTTTCATTTGATAATCCCTAAAGATCGCAGACCCCACACTGGGGCAAATTTTTTTATTCTTTGTGTTTTATTTTCTCTTGAAAAAAAGAAAGAAAGAAAAAAAAAAGCTAGAAAAGAAAAGAAAGGACAAGAAAAAGAAGAAAAAAAAAAAAGAAAACCCCGTAAAAATTAAGTTGGGCAATTTTTAGTTCTTATCTATCCTACACTTGGGCAAACTTCTGGAAGAATGCAATTTTAGAATTATTTCAAACCCAGTAGATGATCTACCTTCAAATCCTAACCTTTCTTTACACCTCACTAAACCCCATTAGAAAAGCCATAATGTTACCGACCTCTGTCTTTTCCAGTATTTTTTGAGGAAAATTTTATTAATCAACTAGTAGATGATGTAAATATATATTTTCCCAAACTTGCAAGGGAAAGTTGTCTCATTGATGCCATCAATTCTGAAATGCATGTTTGATTTGATGGAGGCTATGGTTAAAATCATTGGTCTTTTCTTGCAATTATTGTCCTTCTCTAAAGGTGAAAACTCAAAAGGGCGCATTTTCTTCAAAGAAAAAAGAAAAATGAAAAAATAAGAAAAAACAAAAGAAAAGAGAAAGAAAAGAAAATGGGTGGAGGTGACCAAAGTCAAAATCTGAAAGGGCGCTAAGGTAGAGTTTCAAAATACAAAAAAGACATGACTCCAACACAAGATGCTGAAACTTGAAAAGTTAGTGACTATGTTCATTTGCCTTTCTCTCCACACTGTTATTCTTTTGCCAATATTGAATTTTAGATGGATGGCATCAAATGGGGTTAAATGCGACATTTTTTTTCATCGAAGGCCATCCATTCAAATCTGATCAATACAAACAGATGACTTCTAAGACACAGAAAAGTATAACTGACTGGTGCTGAAAAATTAAGAAGATTCAAGGCAGGTTGCCGCATAGTTCTAAGGGGCAGTTTTTTTTTTTTTTTGACATTGAATGCTCGTGTTTGCATGGTTCTCAAGACCAAAAGGATCACACAGTGGTGGTAATATTTTCATCATAGTTGTTTCCTCTTTCTTTTGTATGTGGAATTATGTGATCACTATTTATGCCTTCTTGAAAGGATGAAAAATAAAGCACTTGTTTAACATGATTTACACTGGGACAAATTTTAAAAGAAGTGATCTCCAATTTTGATAGTGCATTCAAAATTTGTTTTGGGAGAAACATTTGAAAATTAAGAGAATAGAGACATACACACACACACACACACATATATATTTCAAGTCTCTTGTGAAAAGTGTTGCACTTGTATATTTCAAATTTCAAAATTTGTCACTTTTTGGTTATTCTATAAAGAAGAAGAAGAAGAAGAAGAAGGTCTATTTCTTTCACTTTTCTTCAACCTAAAATTGAAAAATCCAAGGATTGTAAAAATCCATCAAGTGTATTGATGCATGCACTTTATGTAAGTTATATTTGAGCAACTTGCATGTTATTTTTCATATCTAGTTGTCTAGATTTTGGCATATTTATTTATCCCAATAGCATGTCATAGTTTAGATTTTCAGTCCAACAGTCTGAACATTGCATTTCATACTTCGAGCCTAACAACCTAGAACTTGCATTTTTATTTTTTCCGCTAGTTGTCTGGGGTCGAATCTAATCCCACCAACAATGAGTGCATTTTCATTTCTCCCACTAGTTGTTGAGATTAAGTGTAATCCCACCAGTAATCTAGACTTGGGGTGCATCTTCATTTTTCTCACTAATTATTTGGGTTTAGATCTAGTTCCACCAACAATTTAGGTTTATGATGCATTTTCATTTCTCCTACTAGTCATGTGGGTTTAGATTCAATCCTATTGACTAGTCTAGATTCAGGAATCACTTTTAATTTAGTGTTGATAAGTCTCAACATTTATCGCGCACCTTTCTATCTCCTTTCTTGACAATTGAATTTTAATTTATTGTTGGCGAGTCTCAACGTCTGCTATACATCCTTCTATCTCCCTTCTTGACAATCACATTTTTTATTTGCTGTTGGCAATATCAGCGTCCACCACGCACCTTTCTTTTTTCTTTCTTGACAAATTAATTTTAATTTACCATTGGCAAGTCTCGACATCCACCATGCACCCTTCTATCTCCATTCTTGACAATTATGCTTTTAATTTACTATTTGAGAGTCTCAACGTCTACCATACATCCATCTATCTCCTTCTTAGCAACTACATTTTAATTTACTATTGGCGAATCTTAGCATCCCCGCACATCTTTCTCCCCCTTTTATTGGTGAGTCTTAGCATCCATCGCGCACTTTCCTATTTTCCTTCTTGACAATCACACTTTTTAATTTAATGTTGTTGAATCTCAGCATCCACTGCGAGCACTCTATCTCCCTACTTGGCTATTACATTAATTTACTATTGGGGAGTTTCAGCGTCTGCCATGCACCCTTCTATCTCCCTTCTTGATAATAATAATTTTAATTTATTGTTGATGAGTCTCAGGGTCCACCACATGCCCTTCTATCCCTCTTCTTAGTAATTATATTTGATTTACTATTGGCGGGTCTCAGAGTCCGCCGCGCTCCCTTATATCCCCCTTCTTGAAGGTAATCACGTCCCTCCGCGCACCCCTTTTTCTTATAATAAAAACTCACTTTTCTTGATTAGTTTGTTTAGTAATTAAATTCACGCATTATATGTTTCTTGTTCAGAAATTCTGATGGCTTAAACTTCTTTCTGTCTACGAAGATCCTTGATGGGTCACACACATGTTTTAATATAGTTCATTTGCATTTGAACTACATTTGACCTAATTCTCAAGGATGAGATATGTAAGCAACTCAATACGAGTTTAGTCAAGTCTTTTGCACTCTTATTGCATAATTTTGTCAAGTGAGCTTGAACTGGATTTTTTATTCATTCCAACTCAGGTGTAGCTAGAAGAGACATGTGACTAATTTGGTGTCTACGTTTTTGTCTTGAATTTCTTCGAAACTCCAAACAAAGAAGGGCAAGTTGTAGACACCAAAGTTTTATTATTTTTTAATATTTATTGAAATTTTTTTATCTATTTATGGGTCATTTGTTTTCATGCATTCTAAGTTGTATTTTTCTTATTTTTGTAGGTTTATCTGAAAAAAAAAGAAAAAATAGGAAAAGAGAAAGAGAAAAAGAGGAGAAAAGAAGAAAAATAAAAAAATGATTAGGAGTTTTTTTTTTGAAAAAAGGAAAAAGAGAGAGAGTCTTCCTTATATCTATATTTTCTTTCTCTATAAGTTTTTACCAGCCCTCTGGTTGATACGATTCTCGATATGCCAAAACAAATCAAGAACGTGAACTACATGCCCTGGATCTAGGTTAGGATCAAAGTTTGGAAATTGATATCTTTAATCTATCTTGCTGCTCAAAAAAGATCAAAATGGGTAGAACGATGCCACAATTAAGGTGATTACTTGATTGATACTCTAAGATGTTCAAGAACGGTTTTGACAAACCAAAAGAACTCTTTTTCACAAGAAAGAAATTTTGAAAATTTCTCAATGAAATTCTTATTCCATGTCTTGTCTTTTTCTACAAATGTATAACTAAAACTTATGTATAGCCTTTACAAGACTCAAAAACCTAACATGACTAGAACTCACCTAACTAAATATTAACCCTGACTCGCTCTAATATTGGTCAACATGACCTTAGTTGTGCAACACATCAAGCTAACAACTCGAATTAACCCCAACTAACACTAATTAACTTAACCAGCCATTGTTGGAATTAATGACACAAAAGACACTAACAACTAAATAACAATTACAACTTAAATAAACACTCAAAAGGCAGGGAAGGGATGGATTTGTTGAGCTTCAATGGATTTGCCACTCATATATCTTGAACCATCATTAGAATTTAACAAGGCAATTTGCCCACAAATTGACGGATTGGAGAAAATGCAAAAATTTGGGCAACACCTTTATGTGAGAATACCACGTTGCATGGCGCTTATGCAACTGCAAAAAACTCACGAGTAAGGTGTTCAACCAAGGGATGTATCAATGTACACGAAATTGGTTACAACACCATTTTGCTCTTTGCTTCTCATGGAGTTTATCTATAAGCGCTTGAATCAACCCTCTGTCATGGATTGTCACATTTGGATCTATAAAAGAAATCACACAATTAGTATTTGTAGGTATAAAATTGCTCAAAACTCACCATTTTGCATTTACTATAATAGGATCTTCATAGCAATGCTCAAAGAGACTAGAAAAACTCCTAATCTGGTTATGAAAAGTAGTAAAATCCATCACTAGTTGATGTTTAACTACCACATCTTGCATGGATGAAACTAGATAAGAATGGATAGCCTTAGAATCTACAAATGAAACTACAAAGTTTGTGCATAAAGAACCAGGAATTGGACAAAGAAAGTATGGAACATCAATATTAAATTCATAAGTAAGTATGGAACAAAGCTCAAGTGTAGTTACTCCCTTTGAAACGTCATTAAACTTATCAACAAGCAAACTAACTCGAGATGAAAGATTGAACATATGAGGATTCACAAAATTTATTTATTTTAAAAAAATCCTATTTCGAGCTTATTTAATCATGTAATTGTCCATTTATTTCGAATATCATTTTCTAGCCCTATTGAACTTAATTATATGGAAGTATAGCTTCAAAATATTTTTAAAGTGACTCGTTTCAAAAAAATTAATTTCCGAAAGAACATTTAGTGAAATTAGTGAAAAAGTATTTAGAAATTTTAATCGTTGGAGAGTACAATAAGTTTCGAACATTGGAGACTTGTACTATGGACCTAAATTAGGTATTTTAAAGTTTAAGTATTCAGGTGATAGTTAGTAGTACTATCGTTATAAGAATTTCTTGGAAGTTTCGTTTTATCGTGCTTAAATTGGAAATTTGCATTTTTGCGCGCCCGATTAATTGGGAGACTATAGACCCTCATTTTATATCTTTAAGAGTGGATAATAATAGTATGATATAAGTATATTGGAGATTTAGTGCACTAGTGAAATGAACGCGAGAGGAATCGAGCACAAAACGCACGCGTACGCGCACTATTGAAGAGTTGACTTATGTACCAATTCTAGCCACACAAATGAAGCTTCCTTAGGAAGCCAAATTAGATCAAAACACTCTCTCTTCCTCACAAAGTGGCTGGCCATCAGCTGCAAAAATAACCCAAGGAGTTCTTCATTTTTCATCTCTAAATCTTGCACAAATAATCTCCAATTCCTTCCAAATTTCACACACACTTAGTTTAATACTTGGATATCATCTTAAGCTACAAAAGGGGGAGCTTTCCACAGTTTTCTTGAGCTAAGAGAGGGCCGAAATTCTGCCCTTGTTCACCAACACAAGTAAGTGACCATCAACCCTCAAATTCTTGACCTATGGAAGTTGATTTACACTTATGAGTTTAGATATTCATGTGGGTGGTTTGTTATTGTTGAAAAATTTTGAATGTGGACTCTATGAACTCCCACTCTTGGATTGATGGCTAATGTGATGCTTGATGATGGATTTAATGTTGGTTTAGTGCTCAAATTGGTAGATTAATGGTGCATAGCTAGTATAAACTTCAAGGAGTGCATGGATGTAAAGTTTTCAATTCTGCCCCTATTATGATCGTGCCTTTTTTTGTGTAATTTTGAGGTTTTAATGGCTTTTATATGATGTTTATATGTTGTATAAAATTTTATCGAAAAATATTGAGGTTTGGTTGGTCAAATGGATTAATCTCGCAAAGCTAGCAAACCTGAAAAAATTTCCCCGTGATGCTCAAACAGCCTTCTTGTTTCATCCATAACTCTGTATTCCAATGTCAAAATCAAGTGCCGTTAGTGGAATTTGAAACTAGACATTCTCAGCTTTCCAACGGTATAAAATGCAACCCCTAATTCCACCCGAGTATCCCGTACCAACTGTTTAAAGATGACTGTCCTGTTTCTCTATTTTCCTGGAACGAAGTTCAGAGGCTGCAACTTGAAGCTCGAATTTGAGCTAGTTGTTTGCTGAATATCAAAATGATATCTTCTGTGAAATTATAGTTTTATGAATGTATTTTCCAACGTCACTAACCATGCTCAATTCCAAGTTGAATTGAGTGATTTATGATCAAAATACGAAACCTGCCCTGTTCTTGAAAACCCTAAATTTTGGACAGAATTGATGCTAGACTTGGTGTGGACTTGGCGATTGAATTTCTTGGAGTTAAAACACTTACCAAATGTACCATGAATGTTCTTTAGGCTTTTCCTACACAAATGAACCATGTTTGAAGGATTTTCCTTGGCCAAATGTTTGGAATGGAAAACAAAAAACTCAAGGCAGTTTTGCTTTAGGATTTTTCAAAACTTTGGTTGTTTGGTTGACTACCTTCCTGAAGGTTGTTTTCCATGAAATTTGATAGAGGGATACCCTTTATATAGGAGTATTATATTGCTGAATTTGGTACCAATCCGAGTCCATTTCGTTGCTCGACTAAATTACCCAAGTTCATGACTCGAGTTTGGAAAACCCTTGTTTCACAAGGGAATTTTGGTAACTTTGAGTTGCTATATCTTAGTGCTCAAAACTCCGTTTCTCGTTTTGCTTGTTTTGTTGTAAACTTGGATTGCAACTTTAATCGAGTTCCAAATTCCAAATGCTAGGTCCAATCAAGTGAATTTTGCCGAATTTTCAAAGTTGGCCTAAAACCAACTTAAATCTGCCTTATGAACAAAAACAGCGACTTTGAACTAATTTTTGAATGTTTTCCATTTGGAATCTTAGAAAACTGTATTCTTGGAACTTTTAGTACTTTGGAAGAAGTTTCCAACGGTACGAAGTTTTCCAATTTTCGACATGTGGAATGTGAGATACGATTTTTCAAAATATCGTATCAAAACTGAATTTTTCCGAATTTCAAGGAAATGGAATTTTTCAAGTATTTCTTATTCCTTCGATAGTACTTGAATGTTTATGCTTGATTTCCAAGATAAAAAAAACTCAATTGCTCTTGTACTTTAAGAAACTCCACTTGATCATCGATTTACGAATAATTGATGTTCATTTTCATGAAATTTCCCTAGATTGTACTAGTGCACAATCTTCCTTGATAATTGGGATGTGTGAATGATAATTCACTATTATTTTGCTCAAGAACACACGAGGACTTTCAAGAGGATCCCACGGTGGAAACTTGAACCTCAAAGTGACATTTTTGCTATTGACTCACAGTGAATGTCAAGTGTGTGTATTATGTGATATATCTGCAAAGTGATAAGTGTTATATAAATTGAGATTTTGAAACCTTTGAGTCGAGTGTGTATTTTATCGCACTCGTCCTCATTTAAACGAAGTGAACTTGAGTTCGTGAAGTGAAGTACTTATTTGTTTAAGTAACTTGTTAAGTGAATATATGTGAACTATTTAAGTGATTATTTATGCTGTGATGGCATAAGTCGTTGGAGTGAACCTCCTCGATACAAAAGTGTATAAGTGGGGGACGCCCAAACTCCCCTATTAGCTAGCCTTGGACTCGAGCCAGTATGGGCTTGGTCGAGCTCCTTAGTGAACCATGATATTTCCTAAACTCGACCTATTGAGAGATCTTATTTGACATACTCGCTGAAGTATCACCTCATAAATGTATTGCGGGCCTGGTGTGGTATGTAAGGTTGAGAAGGGGAAGTGTAAGTGATGTTTCTACGGATTAAACCTACCCGGTTGATGGAGTGTCAACGCGTGGAGGTTCGTGATCGTGCAAGTGAAAAATAGCTCCTGAGAGCTCCCATATCCTTGAATTGTTTTTGTTTACTTTTCAGTAAAGTGCTCTTTATTGAATGGTTATTGTTTTAAATTGATTAATTTGAGAGTGTTACTTGAACTACGTGCTTGCATATATGTTCTTGGCCTCACGAGCATTTTACTCACTCTATAGATTTGTTTTCCTGAACAAGAGTGGACATGGGTTGAGACATGGAAGAACCCTTTTATGATATTTTGTAATAGGGCCCCATTGTTAACGGCCAAGTATTGTGGCTACGAAAAATTTTGGTATTTGGGATGTACTTTGGAAACCCATCGTAAGGATTGAATAATGGTTATGTGTTGTTAAGTTTGAAAACTTCCGCACTATTTGCAATTACTTTATCTGGTTGTAATTTAATGTTGTATTAATCTTGAATGGAAAATTGCGTGAATCCTGGCGAGAGTTGGGCAGGCGTCCCGCGGATACCCTTTGGTTCACCTTAGGGAGAAGTGGGGGCGTCACAGAACATATGTTGATAGCAATAAGAAACAATACTCAAGACTCCAACTCCATGAAAGCTCTTTAACTCTTCAATGGATGTAGGAATGAAGCAATTCAAGATCAAGGTGATGGTACTTTGCTTAACTTGCACAAAATAAGAAACACTAAACACAACAAAATTAAGATCATTAGTAAAATCATAAACTCTCCTCACATTCTTAGATTTTGCAATAGGCGTTTGCCTTCCAACTTGTTCTTCCACCTTGGCTGAACCATTTATAGAAATTTTCTCATTCAACTCTTTTGAATGTTCACTCGCTTTGTCTTTGACACTTCCCTCAATGTTTGCCTCAAGTGAACTCTCAAGTTTCACCTCTACATTCTCACTACCACACTTAACTCGCTCTTTGTCAAGTTTTTGTCGTAGGAGGTGTTGATATGTCTCCCATATTTGACTCAATCCTCTATCTATGGATGATGTATCTACATGGTTAGTTGTTGAATGAACCTTCTTCCTTCTCCTTGAATATGTCGACTTTGAAGAGGTAGATTGGACCTTGGGATTAAATCATCAAACCCCTCCTCTTGACATCCTTGTTCACCATGCGGTCAAGGCTGTGACGTCCCGAAAAAAAATGTGTTTGAGAACCCGGAAATTTTCTAATTTTCTAGGGTTTATTTTTTTAACGCCCGCCTTTTCTACATTTTCTTTATTAGAAAAATTTCCCAAATAAAGTTTATGAGCAAAGATAGTTTTAAAATGATTTTTCTGGTATCGGTTAGTTTTAAGAAAAACGGCGCGAACCGGCGGGTCCCGCGCACTACCGGTTGAACGCACTACTTGATCACCACTTTCTTGCCATACAAGTTTATCACTAATGGAGCAAAATATCCCCCCCTCATACTTATCCACATGGCTGAAATTTGTGGCCAAAAATGTAAGGGAGAGAGAGAAAAATTTGTATGGTTTTGGTGGTGACAAGTGTCACCACCCTATGGCTCTTTGATTAATTTTTTTTCCTTGTTCTTTTATCCTTCATTTTAGCTCATTTTTCTTCATTTCTTTCTGTTTTGGTCGAGCTCAAGAGAGAGAGAAAGGGAGAGCAAGAAAAACAACCATTTCATCTTGAGTTTGCACCAACCAAGTGAGGAAATCAAATTCTAAACCGATTAAAGAGTGAGTTGTGATCTTGGGAAGCTAGGGGAACTAAAAATTTCCAAAGGAGGTGAAGTATCACTCTTCCAAGCTTTGTCTTTGAGGTATGAAATCTGATCATGGTCTTTGATCTTGTGAATCTTGTGTAAATTAGCTTGGCAACTCAAATTTGGTGGTGAATCATGGATGCAATCATGTTTTGGGGGTTTTTTCCTTGTGGTATTATGAACTAGGGTTTGCTGATTTCTGCCCAAACTTGCTATATGGTTACTATATGTTGAATATAAGATTATACAAGGGGCTTTGGTAGTGATTGGAACAAGGAATTGAAGAAAGTTCAATTGAAACCAAAAGATTTCAGATTTCTGGAAATTTTCATCCTATTCTGCCCGTTTTTGTTGCACCATGTTAGAGGCCGAATTGGCCTTGGCTTAAAACATGAAAGTTGTAGGGAATGACATTTTAGAGGTTCCTGTAAAATTTCAGGTCAATCGGAGCAGTGTATCTTGTGAAAAGATGGAATTACCCTTGCTGTCCTGGTTTACCCAGAATTGGAGAATTGCGACTGTAATTGGTGAATTTGGTCTGGAATGCTTCCGAATTAGTTGTTTAGGTCTTCTGATGAAATGTAACCCTGTTTCTAAGATTTCGGGTGGCTTTGGAATTTCTGGATTTGGACTTGTGTAGGCTGAGTTATGATGTTTATGCCGGAATGCGTTTTGTAAACCTGTTTTTGTGATTCTGGTGTGGTATCTTGCATTTTTGACCTGGTTACACTCGAAACTGGGTTGAGTGACCTTCTACAATATTGTAACCCTATCTCTTAGTTTCGAAACGGTGGGTCTTGTACCTTCATCCGACAATCATAGCGCCTTTGGTACCATTACCGCAAAATGACGTCAAAACTGTTTTTCTGGTTTTGAGCTTAAGTTTCATTTCCGGATTTTTTTCCCCCTAGCTTGACTTGCACTAGTACTACTTGGAGCTTGCTGAATGACTATGGATGAACTTGTTGTTGTGTGTGTACCTTTGGGACTGGCTGAGGAAATAATGAAGCCATGATGGCTGGAAAAGTTAGCAAATGTAGGGGAAGTGCTGTCCGAACTTTTAAAGGATTTGTTTGCATTGAGTTTGTGATCTAAGACTTGGGTTTGAGCAAGGCAATGATACATGATGGATGATTTCTGAGCCATTGAGGTGAGTGACCTCAAACTATTTCTGAAGTTCTTTATGAACCGTTTCCTGCATTATTTACTTTTAAACTGTTTCCAAAAGTTACTTTTGAACTGTTTTCTGGCATATCATGCGTACTTGCATATGAGTGTCCCTTGGTTGCTGTAATTCTTGACTTATTGGCTTGTCATTATTAATTGAAAATGTGTTAAGTACTTTCGATGATTGTTAAAACGAGTTTTCTAGGCGAGTGTGTACTTTATCGCACTCGACCTAAATAAATATGAATTTTCAATGATTAATGATTAAATGCTAGTTGCACATGATGTAAGCCTTTTGGCTGAACTGGCCACTGCCCTTCGTTACCGATCGACTCGAGCCAGAAGCGGACTCGGTCGGGCGATATGGTGACCCTGGGTGAATTGGGTATACTCGAGTATTACCTTGTAGTCCGGCTACGTCCGGATGGGTGGAGTCCGGCCAACGTCCGGATGGGTGGAGTCCGGTCAACGTCCGGAAAAGGGGATGAACGAATAAAAAGATGAACGAGGGTTTATTTATAAAAATGAAATTTTCAAATAATTGGAGGAATAAGGGGAAATGTCAGGGGAACGAACAAATGAATAGCTCCATGTGAGCGGTATCCTTTTAATGAATATGTTACTATCGCTTTCCATTGTAAATGTTTCTTGAATTATTGATTATTGATGGTTAATGTGTTGGCTTTGTTATGAAATTCCATGTTCGGAACCTTATTGAGATTTTAGCTCATTGAGCTTTGTGGAATTACCATGTGGTGTCATTTTCTGCTTTTGTTTTACTCTCACTGTGCAAATGTTGACCTGTAACAAAATTACATTTTTACCCCCGGTTACTTATTGAACTTCTAAAACATTACAATGATTTCAGTGGCTCACGAGAGCAAAAATACGTACATCTGATTTCTGAACCATGACATCAATGAAATGAATTTTTGTGAAAACTATTTGATTACTGATTTTACTGGTTACTCACTGGGCTTTTAGCTCACCCCAAAAATATTTTATTTCCCCCCCCCACAGGGCTCAAGGTGAAGAAAAGCTTGGATTGCTTATTCACGTGACTGGATGGCTTATATCGTGTACAGTTTAAGTTTGGATCTATTTTATGTACGAGTTGGTCTTGTATAAATATTTGAAATTGATATGGATGTAAGTATACATTCCACGATTGGAATCAGTTTCCGCTGCATTTGTGACATGTAATTATTGGAGACTTGGATGTATGTTTGTGGACCATGTGATGTATATTTGAGATTTATATTGTAATTCATTTGAGGATTGTAGTGATCGACTGAGTCCCGGCGAGAGTTGGGCAGGCGGCCCGCCGAACCCTCTGGTTCGCCTTAGGGGGAGGTGGGGCCGTCACAAAGGCGTCTATGAAGAGGCTCAAAAGTTTCATCCAAAATTTGCTTAAATGCACCCTGCATATCCTCCATAGTAGGATCACATTCAACTTGTGGGGAACTTCTTACACCTTTATTTGACATGTTAAGATAAATTGCAAAAGAGTAAACAAAGAAACAAGTGTATATTTCCTCGCACACTCCCTTAGTGTTTACTCTCAACACTCATGTTTTCACTCAACACTCTGATGAGTTCACAATCAAGTTCTAATGGATGTTACTTGTGCTTGTCTTGAATAACGTAGAGCTATGCTCAAGATGAATCTCTACTTATCAAGTAATAATCACAAGAATGCAGCATGGTCAGATTTTAACAAACAAAAACAAGAGTGGAACATGGACAAAGTTGATAGAAATTTGTGGATTTACTTGAACAAAGATGAACTCTAATGGAACTTAAAGAACCCTAATGTGTTATTGTCAAAACCAAACAAATTGGTGTCAATGTTGCGGATTTTGGACCAAAAATTTAACACACTTGACACTAGAAATATTGCTAGAAATCTACTCTACAAAACATGATTTGACTTGGACAAGAATGACACAAGATTTGGAAGGTAATGACTTAGACAAGAAAAACTTGAATTAGGAAACTATTGACTCTTGTAATCCAAAACTAATTTGGACATGTTTTGGACTACTTAAACTCAAATATAAACTGGAAAAATAACTCAAAACACAACTATACAAGGCTAGACAATTCAGTTTACTCGGCTAGAACAAGCAACAAATTGGCATAAATTTTGGAACCCAAAAAGAGATGCTCTACCCGATTGTATGCTTGGCTAGAAATTTGGAATCCTAACCTGAATCGCCTTTGGATTCAATCCTAAGAAACAAGATGCTGTTTTAGGATTTTTTTGGATTTGTAGTTGAAAAAAGTCAACCAAATCAAGCAAAGATTCTATGTCTAGCTTTTGGAAAGAAAAATTCCAACTCACTTTCGGTTTCCAATTCCAAATGTCTTCTTGTTTCTAAACTCAATGTATGACCCGATTGAGACTTGTTTTTTTTTTTGTTTTTTCTCAATTCAACTCACCAACTCAACCCAATTGAGACTTCTTTTTTTTTTTTCTTTTTTTTTTCTCAATTCAACTCACCAACTAAAGAAACAAGAACAGCCACACTTCCAGTTCAAGATAATAAACTTAGGGTTTTCAAAAGTCAAGATTTGGAAACTATTGAATCAAGATTTTCAAGGAACCCAATTGTGCAATCCAAAAATTTCAAGATTTTCAAGAAAAGTTTCAAGAAATTCAAGATTCTTTGTCTAGAAATTCAAGAACTTCAAGCACTTCCAAGAAACAAGAGAACCAGCCACGGATTACACTTAAAACACAAGGAAAACAGCCACAAATTTTCCAAGAAAAGCCAAGAGCAGAAATTTTTCTTTTTTGACTGAGACACAAACAACAAACAAGAGAAGATTAACAACTAACAAAAAATTGAATCAGATGAACAGTGATTTCGGGATGAACAGTAGTCGCTATAGTACAATGAACAATAATCTCTATAGTAACGTTGAACATTAATGCTATAGTATGATGAACAGTACTTTTTTTAACGAGAATCAAAGATAGAAAATGAAATGCCAATCAAGAAACACAAAACAGGAATTAACAAGGATTAACACACGGAGAAGCAAGAAACCCTAGAAACTTAACAAAACAAGGATATAACTTTGATACCTTTCAATTAGCTTTGATACCAATTGATACGTTCTCGATATGCCAAGACAAATCAAGAACGTAAACCACAAGCCCTAGATCTAGATTAGGATCAACGTTTGGGATAGATGTCTTTAATCTATCTTGGACTACTCAAAAAAGATCAAAACGGGTAGATCGACTCCACAATCAAGGTGATTACTTGATTGATAAGTTGACGAAACACTTTAGATCTACTCTAAGAGTGCATTTGATAAAATTGAAATCTAAATCTATTAAGTTATTGAATTTTTAAATATTAAATCTAATATATTTGAGTGCATATCACATTTAGTGATAAGCAAATAGCTTATCACTTAATTTTGGGAGCAAGTTTTGCCTAGGAAATTCAATACCACTTAATTAATTTAGATGTTCAATTTTAGGTTATCAAACAGTCTGAATATATTAAGATCTAAATCTAATAAGTTTACGTACTGAATTAGGTTATTAAACAGGGTCTAAGATGTTCAAGGACGGCTTTCACAAGTCAAAAGTACTCTTTCTTACAAGAAAGAAATTCTGAAAATTTCTGAACGAAATTCTTATTCCATGTATTGTCTTTTTTTACAAACGTATAACTAAGACTTATTTATAACCTTTACAAGACTCAAAAACCTAACATGACTAGAGCTTATCTAACTAACCATTAACCCTAACTCGGCTAGAATAAACTATTTAACCTTATTCGGCTCTAATATTTGTCAACATGAACTTAGCTGTGTAGCACATCAAGCTAACAACTCAAATTAACCCCAACTAATACTAATTAACTTGACCAACTATTGCTGGAATTAATGACACAAACAACACGAACAACTAAATAACAATTACAACTTAAATAAACACTTATTGAGTTTCACTGGATCTGCCACTCATATGTCTTGAATCATCATTAGAATTTGACACCATTGATCCCATGTTGATATCAGTAATCATTTTCCTTTCCCACCAAACACACTATTGATCCAACCCATCACTCCAAATTTTTTTTTTTTTTTTTTTGCTTTCACTCTGTCATCTTTCTCACTCTCTCGACAAACATACACACACACACACAACTCTCTCTCGCTCTCTGAAATTTTCAGAAATGCACTGGCACACAACCACTCCATCAATTCCCTCACCCCTCACCCCTCACCCGTCTTTCCAATTTTCTCCTTCTTCTATCAATATCTCACAGAACAAACACTAACTCCCTCAACTCTCAACAGCTCTCTCCCTCGGCTCTCTACATTTTCTGTACAAAACAAAACTCTACACACTATCATCCACAGGCTCTCTCATCTTTCACTCTCACAGATACACTTGCACATCACTCCAATCTCAACAAGTCTCTTGATTTCCCCCAACACCCTCTCAGAAGTCACACACAAAGAAAAAAAAGAAGGTGAAGAAAACAGAGGAAATCATTGAGTTTCTAAACCACCATCACCTACCATTGATCAGATTGCCTTTTTTACTACAAAACAAGGTGATATTCTTTTTCCCATTGCTATGTCTGAAGACTAAAGTTCTAGATTATTTATACTTTTCATTTTTTTTTCTTTTTCTTTCTTTCTTGCTTGTGGTTGTAAGTGGAAGATTTCACACGAGTTTCTTCTAATTCTTGTGATGATTTGTTGGTGAAGATATGGGGTCTAAATTTGCCCAAGTTTCATGGATTATGTAAGCCAAAATCCTACATTCCAAGTGTTTGAAAAAATGTCTAGATGGAAAACCGAAGTAGAGAGGTAAATTTTGTGTATTTACTTTGTTAAAATAGATTATTACAACTAATACATGGCCCAAAAATATTTGTTAATTAAGTTTTTGATTTTTTTTCATAAGTCCAAAAGGCAATGAAATGGATTTTTTTATTTGAGGTTGTCTTGTTTTTAATCTATCACATTATTGTTGTTTTTTGTTCATTTAAGGTTGTTTTTGTATTGTAGAAATCACAAGGGTCGTTTTGGTATTGGTTTTGTGAATTTTGGTGTTAATTTGAATGGTTTTTGACAAACGAAGATCTTGCTATAAATTAGCAATTTGGGCTATTATTGTTTTTTTTTTTGTGAAAAATAAGCCTAAAAATGTGATCTACGTGAAAAACAAAGTTCGGGATGGTATTTCGGTGAAATTTTAGTGACCAAAAAAAATGGGCAGCGACAAGTGACTTGTGGCTCGGAGAAGCTTGAAGCCAGCTAGAGAGAAAAAAGAATAGAAAGGGGAAGAAGAAGAAGAAAAAAAAAGAAAGAAAAAATGGATGGGCTTTTTTTATTATTTTTCTGGGCTAGTGTTTTATTTTATCCTTGGGCTTGTGACTGGGTTTATGAGTTAAGCCCAATGTATTCATTGTTTAAGTTTGAATAGTTTAAGTTGGGCTTGCTTGTTCTTTTAATGAGATAAATTGCAATTTTTTTGGCAAAAGGTATGTGTGGCCCGAACACTAATGGCCCAAAATGTTCATTGTATATTCCTATAATCAGAAAATCATATTGCAATTTGGTTCCTAACCTTTTGTGTAATTACATTGTGGCCTAAAAATATTTTATTTCTTTCATCTAAGCCGTTAATTTAATTTTATGTTAGCCCTTAAAATTTATCTTTATGTAATTTTAACCCTTAATCTTTTCAAAAAAATTACATATTGACCCAAAAATTCCCTAATAATCTTTTGATGGCTCAATTATAATTGTTTTATTTCTTTAATTGTTAATTATGTTTCTTTTGCATACATTTAAATTGTAATTTTGAGTGTTTTAAGTTCATTTGCAACTTTGACATGATAATATGAATCTAGCACATTTTTTGTGCTCTTTTAAAGTATTTTCAATTAAATCGGCGCCTTGATCCTTTTGTCGATTTTTGAGTATGAAAAGGACAACATTCCCTCATTTAATCACTACTTCAAAAGGGATGTGCTCCTATTATCCTTTACATTCTGATTATGTGATCTAATGTGTTCTTATATGTTTATATGCTTTTATGTGTTTTCTTTTATTTATTTAGTTTAAGTTCATATTTATTTTTATGTTTATTTAATTTAAATTTTGTCATTATTAGGGGGTATTTAATATCCAAGATATAATAGATAGGTAATAGTTTTCCTTTTTACAAAAATTGTAATTATATTGACAAATGTAATATATAAGGCAGATAGGTTTATTTTATTATATTTTTTATTTTGGATTGTAGTTAGGTCCCTAAATGTAGATGGGGTAGATAGGTTCATTTTCTTATACTTCTCTTTTAGATTATAATTAGATTCCCCATTGTAATAGAAAGGTTTTGTATATTTGTGTTGTGACGACCCCACCTCCCCCTAGGGCGTACCAGAGGGTTCGGCGGGCCGCCTGCCCAACTCTCGCCGGGACTCAGTCGTTCACTACAATCCTCAAATATATTACAAGAATAAACCTCAAATATTACAATGTAAATCTCCAATATTTACATATAAACAAAACGAAGCGGAAACTAATTCCAAGCGTGGAACGTATGTATACATCCGATCGATTCCAAACATTCATTACAATCCCTAATAATAACTATTACACAAAAGGAAATCCAAATTCAAACCATACACGAGATAATCCATCCATTCACATGAATAAGCACAACAAGTCCTGCCTTCGCCTTGAGCCCTGTGGAGGGGAATAAAATATTTTTGGGGTGAGCTAGAAGCTCAGCGAGTAACCAAATAAAACCAGTAATCAAATATCTTTCACAATAATTCATTTCGATGATGTCATGATGTCATGATTCAAGTATCAAATGCACGTATTTTTGCTCTCGTGAGCCAGTGAAATCATTGAAACTAAACACCCAACGCTCAAACAGATCACGAAACCATAAACATTAAAGGGGAGCAGCATCGGTGCTCCAGATCATATCACAAACTCACGAAAGTGGTGGAGACGTTGGTGTCCAGCACAAGACTCCTCAAGAACTCATTAAAGCCAAACCATGTCAAGAACTCGTATGCGCGCACACATGATATGCAAACCAAAGAAACAATGCAAGGAACATTTCAAAAGTAACTTTGGAAACAGTTTAGGGTCACTCACCTCCATGGCTCAGAAATCATCCATCAAATATCACTGCCTTGCTCAAATCCAAGTCTTAGATCACAAACTCAAAGCAATCAAACCCTTTAAAAGTTCGGACAGCACTTCCCCTAAATTTGCTTACTTTCCCAGCCATCATGGCTTCATTATTTCTTCAGCCAGTCCCAAAGTCACACAAATAAGTTCATCTAATATCCATTCAGCAAGCTCCAAGTAGTACTAGTACAAGTCAAGCTAGGAAAAAGTCCGGAAATGAAGGTTAAGCTCAAAACCAGAAAAACAGTTTTGACGTCATTTTGCGGTAATGGTGTCAATTTCACTATGATTATCGGATGGGGGTGTAAGACCCACCGTTTCGAAGCTAAGAGATAGGTCTACAACAATGTAGAAGGCCACTCAGTCCAAATCCTAGCACAACTAGGTCAAATGTGCCAAATACTCAACCGGAAACACCAAAAACAGGTTTACAAATCACATAATGCTGTAATTACTATAACTCAGTCTATACAGGTCCAAATGCCAAAATTCCAAAGGCATATGGTAGCTAAGACATCCAGATACATTTCATCAGAAGACACCAACACCTAAATCCAAAGCAATTCCAGTCAAAATGGCCAATTACAAGTGCAGTTTTAGCATTCTGATCAACCCAGAACAGCAACAATAAAATCGGCATATCTCACTCTACACTAATCCAAATGACATGAAATTTTACAGGCACTTCAAACTCATCAATACCTACAACTTTCATGTTTTGAGCAAAGTCCAATTCGGCCTCTAACATGGTGCAATAAATTCGGGCAGAATGAAGAACTACAAAACCTAATTTTCTGAAATTTCTTCCAAAATAGAAATTGATTGCACTTAATCACTTTTTCCACCTCCTAGAGTCATTAAACATCATTTCCAATCATCATACATGACCACCCAATCATATCCCTATGAAAACAGAAAAATCCCCAAAAATAATAAAACTTCACCAATTCAACCAAACTCAAGAAATAATCCATGAAATTGCATCTTATAACACCACTAATCATGAATTGAACATCATTAGAGGAAGGAGAGGTGTTCATCCACCACTTACCTTAGCAAAACAAGAGGGAGAGCTACTTGTCACCTTAAGCTTCCAAACAACTTCACCAAACAACTCACTATCACTAAAAGAAGAGGTTTTATGGAGTAGAAACTAGATCAAGCAAGTGTTTTGGAGGATTTGAGCTAGATAATTGCCAAACTTTGAAGAGGTTTTTTCTTCCTTCTTTGCTAGAGAGAGAATCAGCCAAGAGGTTGAAGACAAGAATGAATTTTGTGTGATTTTTAAGATATTTAAGCAATTGGTCAAAAAGTCAAGAAAATGAATAGTAAGTCATAAGCTATTTCCAATACAATGGTGACACTTGTCACCTCCATAAATGCAATCTTATCTTTTCTTTTTCCTCTCACATCAATCAATTCACATCCTCTACTTATCCCTTAACACCCGATAAATTTTACACAGTATCCGGAATTTAACCTAATTGGCCGAATTTTTCCGAACTTTTCGCACTTGTGGGTCCCACGTCCGTTATATATTCTTAATTTTCTAAAAACTCTCCAATACTAGGAAAATCATTTTAAAACTATTTTTGCTCATAAACTTTATCTGGGGAATTTTTCTAATCAAGAAAATGTAGAAAAACGGGCGATTAAAAAAATAAACCCTAGAAAATTACAAAATTTCCGGGTTCTCAAACTCATTTTTTTTTTCGGGGCGTCACAATCTCCCCTCCTTAAAAGAATGTCGTCCTCGACATTCTCACTTGTACCAATCAAGTTAAGACATCCCGCACAAATCTCTCAAGAGTCAAATCAAACCCACAGTCCGGCATCCTAAACTTCAAGCCTAGGATACACTACAAAGATCTGAAGCCTAGGCTCTGATACCAACTGTGACGACCCCACCTCCCCCTAGGGCGTACCAGAGGGTTCGGCGGGCCGCCTGCCCAGCTCTCGCCGGGACTCAGTCGTTCACTACAATCCTCAAATATATTACAAGAATAAACCTCAAATATTACAATGTAAATCTCCAATATTTACATATAAACAAAACGAAGCGGAAACTAATTCCAAGCGTGGAACGTATGTATACATCCGATCGATTCCAAACATTCATTACAATCCCTAATAATAACTATTACACAAAAGGAAATCCAAATTCAAACCATACACGAGATAATCCATCCATTCACATGAATAAGCACAACAAGTCCTGCCTTCGCCTTGAGCCCTGTGGAGGGGAATAAAATATTTTTGGGGTGAGCTAGAAGCTCAGCGAGTAACCAAATAAAACCAGTAATCAAATATCTTTCACAAATATTCATTTCGATGATGTCATGATGTCATGATTCAAGTATCAAATGCACGTATTTTTGCTCTCGTGAGCCAGTGAAATCATTGAAACTAAACACCCAACGCTCAAACAGATCACGAAACCATAAACATTAAAGGGGAGCAGCATCGGTGCTCCAGATCATATCACAAACTCACGAAAGTGGTGGAGACGTTGGTGTCCAGCACAAGACTCCTCAAGAACTCATTAAAGCCAAACCATGTCAAGAACTCGTATGCGCGCACACATGATATGCAAACCAAAGAAACAATGCAAGGAACATTTCAAAAGTAACTTTGGAAACAGTTTAGGGTCACTCACCTCCATGGCTCAGAAATCATCCATCAAATATCACTGCCTTGCTCAAATCCAAGTCTTAGATCACAAACTCAAAGCAATCAAACCCTTTAAAAGTTCGGACAGCACTTCCCCTAAATTTGCTTACTTTCCCAGCCATCATGGCTTCATTATTTCTTCAGCCAGTCCCAAAGTCACACAAATAAGTTCATCTAATATCCATTCAGCAAGCTCCAAGTAGTACTAGTACAAGTCAAGCTAGGAAAAAGTCCGGAAATGAAGGTTAAGCTCAAAACCAGAAAAAAGTTTTGACGTCATTTTGCGGTAATGGTGTCAATTTCACTATGATTATCGGATGGGGGTGTAAGACCCACCGTTTCGAAGCTAAGAGATAGGTCTACAACAATGTAGAAGGCCACTCAGTCCAAATCCTAGCACAACTAGGTCAAATGTGCCAAATACTCAACCGGAAACACCAAAAACAGGTTTACAAATCACATAATGCTGTAATTACTATAACTCAGTCTATACAGGTCCAAATGCCAAAATTCCAAAGGCATATGGTAGCTAAGACATCCAGATACATTTCATCAGAAGACACCAACACCTAAATCCAAAGCAATTCCAGTCAAAATGGCCAATTACAAGTGCAGTTTTAGCATTCTGATCAACCCAGAACAGCAACAATAAAATCGGCATATCTCACTCTACACTAATCCAAATGACCTGAAATTTTACAGGCACTTCAAACTCATCAATACCTACAACTTTCATGTTTTGAGCAAAGTCCAATTCGGCCTCTAACATGGTGCAATAAATTCGGGCAGAATGAAGAACTACAAAACCTAATTTTCTGAAATTTCTTCCAAAATAGAAATTGATTGCACTTAATCACTTTTTCCACCTCCTAGAGTCATTAAACATCATTTCCAATCATCATACATGACCACCCAATCATATCCCTATGAAAACAGAAAAATCCCCAAAAATAATAAAACTTCACCAATTCAACCAAACTCAAGAAATAATCCATGAAATTGCATCTTATAACACCACTAATCATGAATTGAACATCATTAGAGGAAGGAGAGGTGTTCATCCACCACTTACCTTAGCAAAACAAGAGGGAGAGCTACTTGTCACCTTAAGCTTCCAAACAACTTCACCAAACAACTCACTATCACTAAAAGAAGAGGTTTTATGGAGTAGAAACTAGATCAAGCAAGTGTTTTGGAGGATTTGAGCTAGATAATTGCCAAACTTTGAAGAGGTTTTTTCTTCCTTCTTTGCTAGAGAGAGAATCAGCCAAGAGGTTGAAGACAAGAATGAATTTTGTGTGATTTTTAAGATATTTAAGCAATTGGTCAAAAAGTCAAGAAAATGAATAGTAAGTCATAAGCTATTTCCAATACAATGGTGACACTTGTCACCTCCATAAATGCAATCTTATCTTTTCTTTTTCCTCTCACATCAATCAATTCACATCCTCTACTTATCCCTTAACACCCGATAAATTTTACACAGTATCCGGAATTTAACCTAATTGGCCGAATTTTTCCGAACTTTTCGCACTTGTGGGTCCCACGTCCGTTATATATTCTTAATTTTCTAAAAACTCTCCAATACTAGGAAAATCATTTTAAAACTATTTTTGCTCATAAACTTTATCTGGGGAATTTTTCTAATCAAGAAAATGTAGAAAAACGGGCGATTAAAAAAATAAACCCTAGAAAATTACAAAATTTCCGGGTTCTCAAACTCATTTTTTTTTTCGGGGCGTCACAATCTCCCCTCCTTAAAAGAATGTCGTCCTCGACATTCTCACTTGTACCAATCAAGTTAAGACATCCCGCACAAATCTCTCAAGAGTCAAATCAAACCCACAGTCCGGCATCCTAAACTTCAAGCCTAGGATACACTACAAAGATCTGAAGCCTAGGCTCTGATACCAACTGTGACGACCCCACCTCCCCCTAGGGCGTACCAGAGGGTTCGGCGGGCCGCCTGCCCAGCTCTCGCCGGGACTCAGTCGTTCACTACAATCCTCAAATATATTACAAGAATAAACCTCAAATATTACAATGTAAATCTCCAATATTTACATATAAACAAAACGAAGCGGAAACTAATTCCAAGCGTGGAACGTATGTATACATCCGATCGATTCCAAACATTCATTACAATCCCTAATAATAACTATTACACAAAAGGAAATCCAAATTCAAACCATACACGAGATAATCCATCCATTCACATGAATAAGCACAACAAGTCCTGCCTTCGCCTTGAGCCCTGTGGAGGGGAATAAAATATTTTTGGGGTGAGCTAGAAGCTCAGCGAGTAACCAAATAAAACCAGTAATCAAATATCTTTCACAAATATTCATTTCGATGATGTCATGATGTCATGATTCAAGTATCAAATGCACGTATTTTTGCTCTCGTGAGCCAGTGAAATCATTGAAACTAAACACCCAACGCTCAAACAGATCACGAAACCATAAACATTAAAGGGGAGCAGCATCGGTGCTCCAGATCATATCACAAACTCACGAAAGTGGTGGAGACGTTGGTGTCCAGCACAAGACTCCTCAAGAACTCATTAAAGCCAAACCATGTCAAGAACTCGTATGCGCGCACACATGATATGCAAACCAAAGAAACAATGCAAGGAACATTTCAAAAGTAACTTTGGAAACAGTTTAGGGTCACTCACCTCCATGGCTCAGAAATCATCCATCAAATATCACTGCCTTGCTCAAATCCAAGTCTTAGATCACAAACTCAAAGCAATCAAACCCTTTAAAAGTTCGGACAGCACTTCCCCTAAATTTGCTTACTTTCCCAGCCATCATGGCTTCATTATTTCTTCAGCCAGTCCCAAAGTCACACAAATAAGTTCATCTAATATCCATTCAGCAAGCTCCAAGTAGTACTAGTACAAGTCAAGCTAGGAAAAAGTCCGGAAATGAAGGTTAAGCTCAAAACCAGAAAAACAGTTTTGACGTCATTTTGCGGTAATGGTGTCAATTTCACTATGATTATCGGATGGGGGTGTAAGACCCACCGTTTCGAAGCTAAGAGATAGGTCTACAACAATGTAGAAGGCCACTCAGTCCAAATCCTAGCACAACTAGGTCAAATGTGCCAAATACTCAACCGGAAACACCAAAAACAGGTTTACAAATCACATAATGCTGTAATTACTATAACTCAGTCTATACAGGTCCAAATGCCAAAATTCCAAAGGCATATGGTAGCTAAGACATCCAGATACATTTCATCAGAAGACACCAACACCTAAATCCAAAGCAATTCCAGTCAAAATGGCCAATTACAAGTGCAGTTTTAGCATTCTGATCAACCCAGAACAGCAACAATAAAATCGGCATATCTCACTCTACACTAATCCAAATGACCTGAAATTTTACAGGCACTTCAAACTCATCAATACCTACAACTTTCATGTTTTGAGCAAAGTCCAATTCGGCCTCTAACATGGTGCAATAAATTCGGGCAGAATGAAGAACTACAAAACCTAATTTTCTGAAATTTCTTCCAAAATAGAAATTGATTGCACTTAATCACTTTTTCCACCTCCTAGAGTCATTAAACATCATTTCCAATCATCATACATGACCACCCAATCATATCCCTATGAAAACAGAAAAATCCCCAAAAATAATAAAACTTCACCAATTCAACCAAACTCAAGAAATAATCCATGAAATTGCATCTTATAACACCACTAATCATGAATTGAACATCATTAGAGGAAGGAGAGGTGTTCATCCACCACTTACCTTAGCAAAACAAGAGGGAGAGCTACTTGTCACCTTAAGCTTCCAAACAACTTCACCAAACAACTCACTATCACTAAAAGAAGAGGTTTTATGGAGTAGAAACTAGATCAAGCAAGTGTTTTGGAGGATTTGAGCTAGATAATTGCCAAACTTTGAAGAGGTTTTTTCTTCCTTCTTTGCTAGAGAGAGAATCAGCCAAGAGGTTGAAGACAAGAATGAATTTTGTGTGATTTTTAAGATATTTAAGCAATTGGTCAAAAAGTCAAGAAAATGAATAGTAAGTCATAAGCTATTTCCAATACAATGGTGACACTTGTCACCTCCATAAATGCAATCTTATCTTTTCTTTTTCCTCTCACATCAATCAATTCACATCCTCTACTTATCCCTTAACACCCGATAAATTTTACACAGTATCCGGAATTTAACCTAATTGGCCGAATTTTTCCGAACTTTTCGCACTTGTGGGTCCCACGTCCGTTATATATTCTTAATTTTCTAAAAACTCTCCAATACTAGGAAAATCATTTTAAAACTATTTTTGCTCATAAACTTTATCTGGGGAATTTTTCTAATCAAGAAAATGTAGAAAAACGGGCGATTAAAAAAATAAACCCTAGAAAATTACAAAATTTCCGGGTTCTCAAACTCATTTTTTTTTCGGGGCGTCACAATCTCCCCTCCTTAAAAGAATGTCGTCCTCGACATTCTCACTTGTACCAATCAAGTTAAGACATCCCGCACAAATCTCTCAAGAGTCAAATCAAACCCACAGTCCGGCATCCTAAACTTCAAGCCTAGGATACACTACAAAGATCTGAAGCCTAGGCTCTGATACCAACTGTGACGACCCCACCTCCCCCTAGGGCGTACCAGAGGGTTCGGCGGGCCGCCTGCCCAGCTCTCGCCGGGACTCAGTCGTTCACTACAATCCTCAAATATATTACAAGAATAAACCTCAAATATTACAATGTAAATCTCCAATATTTACATATAAACAAAACGAAGCGGAAACTAATTCCAAGCGTGGAACGTATGTATACATCCGATCGATTCCAAACATTCATTACAATCCCTAATAATAACTATTACACAAAAGGAAATCCAAATTCAAACCATACACGAGATAATCCATCCATTCACATGAATAAGCACAACAAGTCCTGCCTTCGCCTTGAGCCCTGTGGAGGGGAATAAAATATTTTTGGGGTGAGCTAGAAGCTCAGCGAGTAACCAAATAAAACCAGTAATCAAATATCTTTCACAATAATTCATTTCGATGATGTCATGATGTCATGATTCAAGTATCAAATGCACGTATTTTTGCTCTCGTGAGCCAGTGAAATCATTGAAACTAAACACCCAACGCTCAAACAGATCACGAAACCATAAACATTAAAGGGGAGCAGCATCGGTGCTCCAGATCATATCACAAACTCACGAAAGTGGTGGAGACGTTGGTGTCCAGCACAAGACTCCTCAAGAACTCATTAAAGCCAAACCATGTCAAGAACTCGTATGCGCGCACACATGATATGCAAACCAAAGAAACAATGCAAGGAACATTTCAAAAGTAACTTTGGAAACAGTTTAGGGTCACTCACCTCCATGGCTCAGAAATCATCCATCAAATATCACTGCCTTGCTCAAATCCAAGTCTTAGATCACAAACTCAAAGCAATCAAACCCTTTAAAAGTTCGGACAGCACTTCCCCTAAATTTGCTTACTTTCCCAGCCATCATGGCTTCATTATTTCTTCAGCCAGTCCCAAAGTCACACAAATAAGTTCATCTAATATCCATTCAGCAAGCTCCAAGTAGTACTAGTACAAGTCAAGCTAGGAAAAAGTCCGGAAATGAAGGTTAAGCTCAAAACCAGAAAAACAGTTTTGACGTCATTTTGCGGTAATGGTGTCAATTTCACTATGATTATCGGATGGGGGTGTAAGACCCACCGTTTCGAAGCTAAGAGATAGGTCTACAACAATGTAGAAGGCCACTCAGTCCAAATCCTAGCACAACTAGGTCAAATGTGCCAAATACTCAACCGGAAACACCAAAAACAGGTTTACAAATCACATAATGCTGTAATTACTATAACTCAGTCTATACAGGTCCAAATGCCAAAATTCCAAAGGCATATGGTAGCTAAGACATCCAGATACATTTCATCAGAAGACACCAACACCTAAATCCAAAGCAATTCCAGTCAAAATGGCCAATTACAAGTGCAGTTTTAGCATTCTGATCAACCCAGAACAGCAACAATAAAATCGGCATATCTCACTCTACACTAATCCAAATGACCTGAAATTTTACAGGCACTTCAAACTCATCAATACCTACAACTTTCATGTTTTGAGGAAAGTCCAATTCGGCCTCTAACATGGTGCAATAAATTCGGGCAGAATGAAGAACTACAAAACCTAATTTTCTGAAATTTCTTCCAAAATAGAAATTGATTGCACTTAATCACTTTTTCCACCTCCTAGAGTCATTAAACATCATTTCCAATCATCATACATGACCACCCAATCATATCCCTATGAAAACAGAAAAATCCCCAAAAATAATAAAACTTCACCAATTCAACCAAACTCAAGAAATAATCCATGAAATTGCATCTTATAACACCACTAATCATGAATTGAACATCATTAGAGGAAGGAGAGGTGTTCATCCACCACTTACCTTAGCAAAACAAGAGGGAGAGCTACTTGTCACCTTAAGCTTCCAAACAACTTCACCAAACAACTCACTATCACTAAAAGAAGAGGTTTTATGGAGTAGAAACTAGATCAAGCAAGTGTTTTGGAGGATTTGAGCTAGATAATTGCCAAACTTTGAAGAGGTTTTTTCTTCCTTCTTTGCTAGAGAGAGAATCAGCCAAGAGGTTGAAGACAAGAATGAATTTTGTGTGATTTTTAAGATATTTAAGCAATTGGTCAAAAAGTCAAGAAAATGAATAGTAAGTCATAAGCTATTTCCAATACAATGGTGACACTTGTCACCTCCATAAATGCAATCTTATCTTTTCTTTTTCCTCTCACATCAATCAATTCACATCCTCTACTTATCCCTTAACACCCGATAAATTTTACACAGTATCCGGAATTTAACCTAATTGGCCGAATTTTTCCGAACTTTTCGCACTTGTGGGTCCCACGTCCGTTATATATTCTTAATTTTCTAAAAACTCTCCAATACTAGGAAAATCATTTTAAAACTATTTTTGCTCATAAACTTTATCTGGGGAATTTTTCTAATCAAGAAAATGTAGAAAAACGGGCGATTAAAAAAATAAACCCTAGAAAATTACAAAATTTCCGGGTTCTCAAACTCATTTTTTTTTTCGGGGCGTCACAATCTCCCCTCCTTAAAAGAATGTCGTCCTCGACATTCTCACTTGTACCAATCAAGTTAAGACATCCCGCACAAATCTCTCAAGAGTCAAATCAAACCCACAGTCCGGCATCCTAAATTTCAAGCCTAGGATACACTACAAAGATCTGAAGCCTAGGCTCTGATACCAACTGTGACGACCCCACCTCCCCCTAGGGCGTACCAGAGGGTTCGGCGGGCCGCCTGCCCAGCTCTCGCCGGGACTCAGTCGTTCACTACAATCCTCAAATATATTACAAGAATAAACCTCAAATATTACAATGTAAATCTCCAATATTTACATATAAACAAAACGAAGCGGAAACTAATTCCAAGCGTGGAACGTATGTATACATCCGATCGATTCCAAACATTCATTACAATCCCTAATAATAACTATTACACAAAAGGAAATCCAAATTCAAACCATACACGAGATAATCCATCCATTCACATGAATAAGCACAACAAGTCCTGCCTTCGCCTTGAGCCCTGTGGAGGGGAATAAAATATTTTTGGGGTGAGCTAGAAGCTCAGCGAGTAACCAAATAAAACCAGTAATCAAATATCTTTCACAATAATTCATTTCGATGATGTCATGATGTCATGATTCAAGTATCAAATGCACGTATTTTTGCTCTCGTGAGCCAGTGAAATCATTGAAACTAAACACCCAACGCTCAAACAGATCACGAAACCATAAACATTAAAGGGGAGCAGCATCGGTGCTCCAGATCATATCACAAACTCACGAAAGTGGTGGAGACGTTGGTGTCCAGCACAAGACTCCTCAAGAACTCATTAAAGCCAAACCATGTCAAGAACTCGTATGCGCGCACACATGATATGCAAACCAAAGAAACAATGCAAGGAACATTTCAAAAGTAACTTTGGAAACAGTTTAGGGTCACTCACCTCCATGGCTCAGAAATCATCCATCAAATATCACTGCCTTGCTCAAATCCAAGTCTTAGATCACAAACTCAAAGCAATCAAACCCTTTAAAAGTTCGGACAGCACTTCCCCTAAATTTGCTTACTTTCCCAGCCATCATGGCTTCATTATTTCTTCAGCCAGTCCCAAAGTCACACAAATAAGTTCATCTAATATCCATTCAGCAAGCTCCAAGTAGTACTAGTACAAGTCAAGCTAGGAAAAAGTCCGGAAATGAAGGTTAAGCTCAAAACCAGAAAAACAGTTTTGACGTCATTTTGCGGTAATGGTGTCAATTTCACTATGATTATCGGATGGGGGTGTAAGACCCACCGTTTCGAAGCTAAGAGATAGGTCTACAACAATGTAGAAGGCCACTCAGTCCAAATCCTAGCACAACTAGGTCAAATGTGCCAAATACTCAACCGGAAACACCAAAAACAGGTTTACAAATCACATAATGCTGTAATTACTATAACTCAGTCTATACAGGTCCAAATGCCAAAATTCCAAAGGCATATGGTAGCTAAGACATCCAGATACATTTCATCAGAAGACACCAACACCTAAATCCAAAGCAATTCCAGTCAAAATGGCCAATTACAAGTGCAGTTTTAGCATTCTGATCAACCCAGAACAGCAACAATAAAATCGGCATATCTCACTCTACACTAATCCAAATGACCTGAAATTTTACAGGCACTTCAAACTCATCAATACCTACAACTTTCATGTTTTGAGGAAAGTCCAATTCGGCCTCTAACATGGTGCAATAAATTCGGGCAGAATGAAGAACTACAAAACCTAATTTTCTGAAATTTCTTCCAAAATAGAAATTGATTGCACTTAATCACTTTTTCCACCTCCTAGAGTCATTAAACATCATTTCCAATCATCATACATGACCACCCAATCATATCCCTATGAAAACAGAAAAAACCCCAAAAATAATAAAACTTCACCA
This sequence comes from Coffea arabica, assembly GCF_036785885.1. Taxonomy (NCBI): domain Eukaryota; kingdom Viridiplantae; phylum Streptophyta; class Magnoliopsida; order Gentianales; family Rubiaceae; genus Coffea; species Coffea arabica. The sequence continues at coordinate 46,151,498 of NC_092329.1, forward strand.
ATTCAACCAAACTCAAGAAATAATCCATGAAATTGCATCTTATAACACCACTAATCATGAATTGAACATCATTAGAGGAAGGAGAGGTGTTCATCCACCACTTACCTTAGCAAAACAAGAGGGAGAGCTACTTGTCACCTTAAGCTTCCAAACAACTTCACCAAACAACTCACTATCACTAAAAGAAGAGGTTTTATGGAGTAGAAACTAGATCAAGCAAGTGTTTTGGAGGATTTGAGCTAGATAATTGCCAAACTTTGAAGAGGTTTTTTCTTCCTTCTTTGCTAGAGAGAGAATCAGCCAAGAGGTTGAAGACAAGAATGAATTTTGTGTGATTTTTAAGATATTTAAGCAATTGGTCAAAAAGTCAAGAAAATGAATAGTAAGTCATAAGCTATTTCCAATACAATGGTGACACTTGTCACCTCCATAAATGCAATCTTATCTTTTCTTTTTCCTCTCACATCAATCAATTCACATCCTCTACTTATCCCTTAACACCCGATAAATTTTACACAGTATCCGGAATTTAACCTAATTGGCCGAATTTTTCCGAACTTTTCGCACTTGTGGGTCCCACGTCCGTTATATATTCTTAATTTTCTAAAAACTCTCCAATACTAGGAAAATCATTTTAAAACTATTTTTGCTCATAAACTTTATCTGGGGAATTTTTCTAATCAAGAAAATGTAGAAAAACGGGCGATTAAAAAAATAAACCCTAGAAAATTACAAAATTTCCGGGTTCTCAAACTCATTTTTTTTTTCGGGGCGTCACAATCTCCCCTCCTTAAAAGAATGTCGTCCTCGACATTCTCACTTGTACCAATCAAGTTAAGACATCCCGCACAAATCTCTCAAGAGTCAAATCAAACCCACAGTCCGGCATCCTAAATTTCAAGCCTAGGATACACTACAAAGATCTGAAGCCTAGGCTCTGATACCAACTGTGACGACCCCACCTCCCCCTAGGGCGTACCAGAGGGTTCGGCGGGCCGCCTGCCCAGCTCTCGCCGGGACTCAGTCGTTCACTACAATCCTCAAATATATTACAAGAATAAACCTCAAATATTACAATGTAAATCTCCAATATTTACATATAAACAAAACGAAGCGGAAACTAATTCCAAGCGTGGAACGTATGTATACATCCGATCGATTCCAAACATTCATTACAATCCCTAATAATAACTATTACACAAAAGGAAATCCAAATTCAAACCATACACGAGATAATCCATCCATTCACATGAATAAGCACAACAAGTCCTGCCTTCGCCTTGAGCCCTGTGGAGGGGAATAAAATATTTTTGGGGTGAGCTAGAAGCTCAGCGAGTAACCAAATAAAACCAGTAATCAAATATCTTTCACAATAATTCATTTCGATGATGTCATGATGTCATGATTCAAGTATCAAATGCACGTATTTTTGCTCTCGTGAGCCAGTGAAATCATTGAAACTAAACACCCAACGCTCAAACAGATCACGAAACCATAAACATTAAAGGGGAGCAGCATCGGTGCTCCAGATCATATCACAAACTCACGAAAGTGGTGGAGACGTTGGTGTCCAGCACAAGACTCCTCAAGAACTCATTAAAGCCAAACCATGTCAAGAACTCGTATGCGCGCACACATGATATGCAAACCAAAGAAACAATGCAAGGAACATTTCAAAAGTAACTTTGGAAACAGTTTAGGGTCACTCACCTCCATGGCTCAGAAATCATCCATCAAATATCACTGCCTTGCTCAAATCCAAGTCTTAGATCACAAACTCAAAGCAATCAAACCCTTTAAAAGTTCGGACAGCACTTCCCCTAAATTTGCTTACTTTCCCAGCCATCATGGCTTCATTATTTCTTCAGCCAGTCCCAAAGTCACACAAATAAGTTCATCTAATATCCATTCAGCAAGCTCCAAGTAGTACTAGTACAAGTCAAGCTAGGAAAAAGTCCGGAAATGAAGGTTAAGCTCAAAACCAGAAAAACAGTTTTGACGTCATTTTGCGGTAATGGTGTCAATTTCACTATGATTATCGGATGGGGGTGTAAGACCCACCGTTTCGAAGCTAAGAGATAGGTCTACAACAATGTAGAAGGCCACTCAGTCCAAATCCTAGCACAACTAGGTCAAATGTGCCAAATACTCAACCGGAAACACCAAAAACAGGTTTACAAATCACATAATGCTGTAATTACTATAACTCAGTCTATACAGGTCCAAATGCCAAAATTCCAAAGGCATATGGTAGCTAAGACATCCAGATACATTTCATCAGAAGACACCAACACCTAAATCCAAAGCAATTCCAGTCAAAATGGCCAATTACAAGTGCAGTTTTAGCATTCTGATCAACCCAGAACAGCAACAATAAAATCGGCATATCTCACTCTACACTAATCCAAATGACCTGAAATTTTACAGGCACTTCAAACTCATCAATACCTACAACTTTCATGTTTTGAGGAAAGTCCAATTCGGCCTCTAACATGGTGCAATAAATTCGGGCAGAATGAAGAACTACAAAACCTAATTTTCTGAAATTTCTTCCAAAATAGAAATTGATTGCACTTAATCACTTTTTCCACCTCCTAGAGTCATTAAACATCATTTCCAATCATCATACATGACCACCCAATCATATCCCTATGAAAACAGAAAAAACCCCAAAAATAATAAAACTTCACCAATTCAACCAAACTCAAGAAATAATCCATGAAATTGCATCTTATAACACCACTAATCATGAATTGAACATCATTAGAGGAAGGAGAGGTGTTCATCCACCACTTACCTTAGCAAAACAAGAGGGAGAGCTACTTGTCACCTTAAGCTTCCAAACAACTTCACCAAACAACTCACTATCACTAAAAGAAGAGGTTTTATGGAGTAGAAACTAGATCAAGCAAGTGTTTTGGAGGATTTGAGCTAGATAATTGCCAAACTTTGAAGAGGTTTTTTCTTCCTTCTTTGCTAGAGAGAGAATCAGCCAAGAGGTTGAAGACAAGAATGAATTTTGTGTGATTTTTAAGATATTTAAGCAATTGGTCAAAAAGTCAAGAAAATGAATAGTAAGTCATAAGCTATTTCCAATACAATGGTGACACTTGTCACCTCCATAAATGCAATCTTATCTTTTCTTTTTCCTCTCACATCAATCAATTCACATCCTCTACTTATCCCTTAACACCCGATAAATTTTACACAGTATCCGGAATTTAACCTAATTGGCCGAATTTTTCCGAACTTTTCGCACTTGTGGGTCCCACGTCCGTTATATATTCTTAATTTTCTAAAAACTCTCCAATACTAGGAAAATCATTTTAAAACTATTTTTGCTCATAAACTTTATCTGGGGAATTTTTCTAATCAAGAAAATGTAGAAAAACGGGCGATTAAAAAAATAAACCCTAGAAAATTACAAAATTTCCGGGTTCTCAAACTCATTTTTTTTTTCGGGGCGTCACAATCTCCCCTCCTTAAAAGAATGTCGTCCTCGACATTCTCACTTGTACCAATCAAGTTAAGACATCCCGCACAAATCTCTCAAGAGTCAAATCAAACCCACAGTCCGGCATCCTAAATTTCAAGCCTAGGATACACTACAAAGATCTGAAGCCTAGGCTCTGATACCAACTGTGACGACCCCACCTCCCCCTAGGGCGTACCAGAGGGTTCGGCGGGCCGCCTGCCCAGCTCTCGCCGGGACTCAGTCGTTCACTACAATCCTCAAATATATTACAAGAATAAACCTCAAATATTACAATGTAAATCTCCAATATTTACATATAAACAAAACGAAGCGGAAACTAATTCCAAGCGTGGAACGTATGTATACATCCGATCGATTCCAAACATTCATTACAATCCCTAATAATAACTATTACACAAAAGGAAATCCAAATTCAAACCATACACGAGATAATCCATCCATTCACATGAATAAGCACAACAAGTCCTGCCTTCGCCTTGAGCCCTGTGGAGGGGAATAAAATATTTTTGGGGTGAGCTAGAAGCTCAGCGAGTAACCAAATAAAACCAGTAATCAAATATCTTTCACAATAATTCATTTCGATGATGTCATGATGTCATGATTCAAGTATCAAATGCACGTATTTTTGCTCTCGTGAGCCAGTGAAATCATTGAAACTAAACACCCAACGCTCAAACAGATCACGAAACCATAAACATTAAAGGGGAGCAGCATCGGTGCTCCAGATCATATCACAAACTCACGAAAGTGGTGGAGACGTTGGTGTCCAGCACAAGACTCCTCAAGAACTCATTAAAGCCAAACCATGTCAAGAACTCGTATGCGCGCACACATGATATGCAAACCAAAGAAACAATGCAAGGAACATTTCAAAAGTAACTTTGGAAACAGTTTAGGGTCACTCACCTCCATGGCTCAGAAATCATCCATCAAATATCACTGCCTTGCTCAAATCCAAGTCTTAGATCACAAACTCAAAGCAATCAAACCCTTTAAAAGTTCGGACAGCACTTCCCCTAAATTTGCTTACTTTCCCAGCCATCATGGCTTCATTATTTCTTCAGCCAGTCCCAAAGTCACACAAATAAGTTCATCTAATATCCATTCAGCAAGCTCCAAGTAGTACTAGTACAAGTCAAGCTAGGAAAAAGTCCGGAAATGAAGGTTAAGCTCAAAACCAGAAAAACAGTTTTGACGTCATTTTGCGGTAATGGTGTCAATTTCACTATGATTATCGGATGGGGGTGTAAGACCCACCGTTTCGAAGCTAAGAGATAGGTCTACAACAATGTAGAAGGCCACTCAGTCCAAATCCTAGCACAACTAGGTCAAATGTGCCAAATACTCAACCGGAAACACCAAAAACAGGTTTACAAATCACATAATGCTGTAATTACTATAACTCAGTCTATACAGGTCCAAATGCCAAAATTCCAAAGGCATATGGTAGCTAAGACATCCAGATACATTTCATCAGAAGACACCAACACCTAAATCCAAAGCAATTCCAGTCAAAATGGCCAATTACAAGTGCAGTTTTAGCATTCTGATCAACCCAGAACAGCAACAATAAAATCGGCATATCTCACTCTACACTAATCCAAATGACCTGAAATTTTACAGGCACTTCAAACTCATCAATACCTACAACTTTCATGTTTTGAGGAAAGTCCAATTCGGCCTCTAACATGGTGCAATAAATTCGGGCAGAATGAAGAACTACAAAACCTAATTTTCTGAAATTTCTTCCAAAATAGAAATTGATTGCACTTAATCACTTTTTCCACCTCCTAGAGTCATTAAACATCATTTCCAATCATCATACATGACCACCCAATCATATCCCTATGAAAACAGAAAAAACCCCAAAAATAATAAAACTTCACCAATTCAACCAAACTCAAGAAATAATCCATGAAATTGCATCTTATAACACCACTAATCATGAATTGAACATCATTAGAGGAAGGAGAGGTGTTCATCCACCACTTACCTTAGCAAAACAAGAGGGAGAGCTACTTGTCACCTTAAGCTTCCAAACAACTTCACCAAACAACTCACTATCACTAAAAGAAGAGGTTTTATGGAGTAGAAACTAGATCAAGCAAGTGTTTTGGAGGATTTGAGCTAGATAATTGCCAAACTTTGAAGAGGTTTTTTCTTCCTTCTTTGCTAGAGAGAGAATCAGCCAAGAGGTTGAAGACAAGAATGAATTTTGTGTGATTTTTAAGATATTTAAGCAATTGGTCAAAAAGTCAAGAAAATGAATAGTAAGTCATAAGCTATTTCCAATACAATGGTGACACTTGTCACCTCCATAAATGCAATCTTATCTTTTCTTTTTCCTCTCACATCAATCAATTCACATCCTCTACTTATCCCTTAACACCCGATAAATTTTACACAGTATCCGGAATTTAACCTAATTGGCCGAATTTTTCCGAACTTTTCGCACTTGTGGGTCCCACGTCCGTTATATATTCTTAATTTTCTAAAAACTCTCCAATACTAGGAAAATCATTTTAAAACTATTTTTGCTCATAAACTTTATCTGGGGAATTTTTCTAATCAAGAAAATGTAGAAAAACGGGCGATTAAAAAAATAAACCCTAGAAAATTACAAAATTTCCGGGTTCTCAAACTCATTTTTTTTTTCGGGGCGTCACAATCTCCCCTCCTTAAAAGAATGTCGTCCTCGACATTCTCACTTGTACCAATCAAGTTAAGACATCCCGCACAAATCTCTCAAGAGTCAAATCAAACCCACAGTCCGGCATCCTAAATTTCAAGCCTAGGATACACTACAAAGATCTGAAGCCTAGGCTCTGATACCAACTGTGACGACCCCACCTCCCCCTAGGGCGTACCAGAGGGTTCGGCGGGCCGCCTGCCCAGCTCTCGCCGGGACTCAGTCGTTCACTACAATCCTCAAATATATTACAAGAATAAACCTCAAATATTACAATGTAAATCTCCAATATTTACATATAAACAAAACGAAGCGGAAACTAATTCCAAGCGTGGAACGTATGTATACATCCGATCGATTCCAAACATTCATTACAATCCCTAATAATAACTATTACACAAAAGGAAATCCAAATTCAAACCATACACGAGATAATCCATCCATTCACATGAATAAGCACAACAAGTCCTGCCTTCGCCTTGAGCCCTGTGGAGGGGAATAAAATATTTTTGGGGTGAGCTAGAAGCTCAGCGAGTAACCAAATAAAACCAGTAATCAAATATCTTTCACAATAATTCATTTCGATGATGTCATGATGTCATGATTCAAGTATCAAATGCACGTATTTTTGCTCTCGTGAGCCAGTGAAATCATTGAAACTAAACACCCAACGCTCAAACAGATCACGAAACCATAAACATTAAAGGGGAGCAGCATCGGTGCTCCAGATCATATCACAAACTCACGAAAGTGGTGGAGACGTTGGTGTCCAGCACAAGACTCCTCAAGAACTCATTAAAGCCAAACCATGTCAAGAACTCGTATGCGCGCACACATGATATGCAAACCAAAGAAACAATGCAAGGAACATTTCAAAAGTAACTTTGGAAACAGTTTAGGGTCACTCACCTCCATGGCTCAGAAATCATCCATCAAATATCACTGCCTTGCTCAAATCCAAGTCTTAGATCACAAACTCAAAGCAATCAAACCCTTTAAAAGTTCGGACAGCACTTCCCCTAAATTTGCTTACTTTCCCAGCCATCATGGCTTCATTATTTCTTCAGCCAGTCCCAAAGTCACACAAATAAGTTCATCTAATATCCATTCAGCAAGCTCCAAGTAGTACTAGTACAAGTCAAGCTAGGAAAAAGTCCGGAAATGAAGGTTAAGCTCAAAACCAGAAAAACAGTTTTGACGTCATTTTGCGGTAATGGTGTCAATTTCACTATGATTATCGGATGGGGGTGTAAGACCCACCGTTTCGAAGCTAAGAGATAGGTCTACAACAATGTAGAAGGCCACTCAGTCCAAATCCTAGCACAACTAGGTCAAATGTGCCAAATACTCAACCGGAAACACCAAAAACAGGTTTACAAATCACATAATGCTGTAATTACTATAACTCAGTCTATACAGGTCCAAATGCCAAAATTCCAAAGGCATATGGTAGCTAAGACATCCAGATACATTTCATCAGAAGACACCAACACCTAAATCCAAAGCAATTCCAGTCAAAATGGCCAATTACAAGTGCAGTTTTAGCATTCTGATCAACCCAGAACAGCAACAATAAAATCGGCATATCTCACTCTACACTAATCCAAATGACCTGAAATTTTACAGGCACTTCAAACTCATCAATACCTACAACTTTCATGTTTTGAGGAAAGTCCAATTCGGCCTCTAACATGGTGCAATAAATTCGGGCAGAATGAAGAACTACAAAACCTAATTTTCTGAAATTTCTTCCAAAATAGAAATTGATTGCACTTAATCACTTTTTCCACCTCCTAGAGTCATTAAACATCATTTCCAATCATCATACATGACCACCCAATCATATCCCTATGAAAACAGAAAAAACCCCAAAAATAATAAAACTTCACCAATTCAACCAAACTCAAGAAATAATCCATGAAATTGCATCTTATAACACCACTAATCATGAATTGAACATCATTAGAGGAAGGAGAGGTGTTCATCCACCACTTACCTTAGCAAAACAAGAGGGAGAGCTACTTGTCACCTTAAGCTTCCAAACAACTTCACCAAACAACTCACTATCACTAAAAGAAGAGGTTTTATGGAGTAGAAACTAGATCAAGCAAGTGTTTTGGAGGATTTGAGCTAGATAATTGCCAAACTTTGAAGAGGTTTTTTCTTCCTTCTTTGCTAGAGAGAGAATCAGCCAAGAGGTTGAAGACAAGAATGAATTTTGTGTGATTTTTAAGATATTTAAGCAATTGGTCAAAAAGTCAAGAAAATGAATAGTAAGTCATAAGCTATTTCCAATACAATGGTGACACTTGTCACCTCCATAAATGCAATCTTATCTTTTCTTTTTCCTCTCACATCAATCAATTCACATCCTCTACTTATCCCTTAACACCCGATAAATTTTACACAGTATCCGGAATTTAACCTAATTGGCCGAATTTTTCCGAACTTTTCGCACTTGTGGGTCCCACGTCCGTTATATATTCTTAATTTTCTAAAAACTCTCCAATACTAGGAAAATCATTTTAAAACTATTTTTGCTCATAAACTTTATCTGGGGAATTTTTCTAATCAAGAAAATGTAGAAAAACGGGCGATTAAAAAAATAAACCCTAGAAAATTACAAAATTTCCGGGTTCTCAAACTCATTTTTTTTTTCGGGGCGTCACAATCTCCCCTCCTTAAAAGAATGTCGTCCTCGACATTCTCACTTGTACCAATCAAGTTAAGACATCCCGCACAAATCTCTCAAGAGTCAAATCAAACCCACAGTCCGGCATCCTAAATTTCAAGCCTAGGATACACTACAAAGATCTGAAGCCTAGGCTCTGATACCAACTGTGACGACCCCACCTCCCCCTAGGGCGTACCAGAGGGTTCGGCGGGCCGCCTGCCCAGCTCTCGCCGGGACTCAGTCGTTCACTACAATCCTCAAATATATTACAAGAATAAACCTCAAATATTACAATGTAAATCTCCAATATTTACATATAAACAAAACGAAGCGGAAACTAATTCCAAGCGTGGAACGTATGTATACATCCGATCGATTCCAAACATTCATTACAATCCCTAATAATAACTATTACACAAAAGGAAATCCAAATTCAAACCATACACGAGATAATCCATCCATTCACATGAATAAGCACAACAAGTCCTGCCTTCGCCTTGAGCCCTGTGGAGGGGAATAAAATATTTTTGGGGTGAGCTAGAAGCTCAGCGAGTAACCAAATAAAACCAGTAATCAAATATCTTTCACAATAATTCATTTCGATGATGTCATGATGTCATGATTCAAGTATCAAATGCACGTATTTTTGCTCTCGTGAGCCAGTGAAATCATTGAAACTAAACACCCAACGCTCAAACAGATCACGAAACCATAAACATTAAAGGGGAGCAGCATCGGTGCTCCAGATCATATCACAAACTCACGAAAGTGGTGGAGACGTTGGTGTCCAGCACAAGACTCCTCAAGAACTCATTAAAGCCAAACCATGTCAAGAACTCGTATGCGCGCACACATGATATGCAAACCAAAGAAACAATGCAAGGAACATTTCAAAAGTAACTTTGGAAACAGTTTAGGGTCACTCACCTCCATGGCTCAGAAATCATCCATCAAATATCACTGCCTTGCTCAAATCCAAGTCTTAGATCACAAACTCAAAGCAATCAAACCCTTTAAAAGTTCGGACAGCACTTCCCCTAAATTTGCTTACTTTCCCAGCCATCATGGCTTCATTATTTCTTCAGCCAGTCCCAAAGTCACACAAATAAGTTCATCTAATATCCATTCAGCAAGCTCCAAGTAGTACTAGTACAAGTCAAGCTAGGAAAAAGTCCAGAAATGAAGGTTAAGCTCAAAACCAGAAAAACAGTTTTGACGTCATTTTGCGGTAATGGTGTCAATTTCACTATGATTATCGGATGGGGGTGTAAGACCCACCGTTTCGAAGCTAAGAGATAGGTCTACAACAATGTAGAAGGCCACTCAGTCCAAATCCTAGCACAACTAGGTCAAATGTGCCAAATACTCAACCGGAAACACCAAAAACAGGTTTACAAATCACATAATGCTGTAATTACTATAACTCAGTCTATACAGGTCCAAATGCCAAAATTCCAAAGGCATATGGTAGCTAAGACATCCAGATACATTTCATCAGAAGACACCAACACCTAAATCCAAAGCAATTCCAGTCAAAATGGCCAATTACAAGTGCAGTTTTAGCATTCTGATCAACCCAGAACAGCAACAATAAAATCGGCATATCTCACTCTACACTAATCCAAATGACCTGAAATTTTACAGGCACTTCAAACTCATCAATACCTACAACTTTCATGTTTTGAGGAAAGTCCAATTCGGCCTCTAACATGGTGCAATAAATTCGGGCAGAATGAAGAACTACAAAACCTAATTTTCTGAAATTTCTTCCAAAATAGAAATTGATTGCACTTAATCACTTTTTCCACCTCCTAGAGTCATTAAACATCATTTCCAATCATCATACATGACCACCCAATCATATCCCTATGAAAACAGAAAAAACCCCAAAAATAATAAAACTTCACCAATTCAACCAAACTCAAGAAATAATCCATGAAATTGCATCTTATAACACCACTAATCATGAATTGAACATCATTAGAGGAAGGAGAGGTGTTCATCCACCACTTACCTTAGCAAAACAAGAGGGAGAGCTACTTGTCACCTTAAGCTTCCAAACAACTTCACCAAACAACTCACTATCACTAAAAGAAGAGGTTTTATGGAGTAGAAACTAGATCAAGCAAGTGTTTTGGAGGATTTGAGCTAGATAATTGCCAAACTTTGAAGAGGTTTTTTCTTCCTTCTTTGCTAGAGAGAGAATCAGCCAAGAGGTTGAAGACAAGAATGAATTTTGTGTGATTTTTAAGATATTTAAGCAATTGGTCAAAAAGTCAAGAAAATGAATAGTAAGTCATAAGCTATTTCCAATACAATGGTGACACTTGTCACCTCCATAAATGCAATCTTATCTTTTCTTTTTCCTCTCACATCAATCAATTCACATCCTCTACTTATCCCTTAACACCCGATAAATTTTACACAGTATCCGGAATTTAACCTAATTGGCCGAATTTTTCCGAACTTTTCGCACTTGTGGGTCCCACGTCCGTTATATATTCTTAATTTTCTAAAAACTCTCCAATACTAGGAAAATCATTTTAAAACTATTTTTGCTCATAAACTTTATCTGGGGAATTTTTCTAATCAAGAAAATGTAGAAAAACGGGCGATTAAAAAAATAAACCCTAGAAAATTACAAAATTTCCGGGTTCTCAAACTCATTTTTTTTTTCGGGGCGTCACAATCTCCCCTCCTTAAAAGAATGTCGTCCTCGACATTCTCACTTGTACCAATCAAGTTAAGACATCCCGCACAAATCTCTCAAGAGTCAAATCAAACCCACAGTCCGGCATCCTAAATTTCAAGCCTAGGATACACTACAAAGATCTGAAGCCTAGGCTCTGATACCAACTGTGACGACCCCACCTCCCCCTAGGGCGTACCAGAGGGTTCGGCGGGCCGCCTGCCCAGCTCTCGCCGGGACTCAGTCGTTCACTACAATCCTCAAATATATTACAAGAATAAACCTCAAATATTACAATGTAAATCTCCAATATTTACATATAAACAAAACGAAGCGGAAACTAATTCCAAGCGTGGAACGTATGTATACATCCGATCGATTCCAAACATTCATTACAATCCCTAATAATAACTATTACACAAAAGGAAATCCAAATTCAAACCATACACGAGATAATCCATCCATTCACATGAATAAGCACAACAAGTCCTGCCTTCGCCTTGAGCCCTGTGGAGGGGAATAAAATATTTTTGGGGTGAGCTAGAAGCTCAGCGAGTAACCAAATAAAACCAGTAATCAAATATCTTTCACAATAATTCATTTCGATGATGTCATGATGTCATGATTCAAGTATCAAATGCACGTATTTTTGCTCTCGTGAGCCAGTGAAATCATTGAAACTAAACACCCAACGCTCAAACAGATCACGAAACCATAAACATTAAAGGGGAGCAGCATCGGTGCTCCAGATCATATCACAAACTCACGAAAGTGGTGGAGACGTTGGTGTCCAGCACAAGACTCCTCAAGAACTCATTAAAGCCAAACCATGTCAAGAACTCGTATGCGCGCACACATGATATGCAAACCAAAGAAACAATGCAAGGAACATTTCAAAAGTAACTTTGGAAACAGTTTAGGGTCACTCACCTCCATGGCTCAGAAATCATCCATCAAATATCACTGCCTTGCTCAAATCCAAGTCTTAGATCACAAACTCAAAGCAATCAAACCCTTTAAAAGTTCGGACAGCACTTCCCCTAAATTTGCTTACTTTCCCAGCCATCATGGCTTCATTATTTCTTCAGCCAGTCCCAAAGTCACACAAATAAGTTCATCTAATATCCATTCAGCAAGCTCCAAGTAGTACTAGTACAAGTCAAGCTAGGAAAAAGTCCGGAAATGAAGGTTAAGCTCAAAACCAGAAAAACAGTTTTGACGTCATTTTGCGGTAATGGTGTCAATTTCACTATGATTATCGGATGGGGGTGTAAGACCCACCGTTTCGAAGCTAAGAGATAGGTATACAACAATGTAGAAGGCCACTCAGTCCAAATCCTAGCACAACTAGGTCAAATGTGCCAAATACTCAACCGGAAACACCAAAAACAGGTTTACAAATCACATAATGCTGTAATTACTATAACTCAGTCTATACAGGTCCAAATGCCAAAATTCCAAAGGCATATGGTAGCTAAGACATCCAGATACATTTCATCAGAAGACACCAACACCTAAATCCAAAGCAATTCCAGTCAAAATGGCCAATTACAAGTGCAGTTTTAGCATTCTGATCAACCCAGAACAGCAACAATAAAATCGGCATATCTCACTCTACACTAATCCAAATGACCTGAAATTTTACAGGCACTTCAAACTCATCAATACCTACAACTTTCATGTTTTGAGGAAAGTCCAATTCGGCCTCTAACATGGTGCAATAAATTCGGGCAGAATGAAGAACTACAAAACCTAATTTTCTGAAATTTCTTCCAAAATAGAAATTGATTGCACTTAATCACTTTTTCCACCTCCTAGAGTCATTAAACATCATTTCCAATCATCATACATGACCACCCAATCATATCCCTATGAAAACAGAAAAAACCCCAAAAATAATAAAACTTCACCAATTCAACCAAACTCAAGAAATAATCCATGAAATTGCATCTTATAACACCACTAATCATGAATTGAACATCATTAGAGGAAGGAGAGGTGTTCATCCACCACTTACCTTAGCAAAACAAGAGGGAGAGCTACTTGTCACCTTAAGCTTCCAAACAACTTCACCAAACAACTCACTATCACTAAAAGAAGAGGTTTTATGGAGTAGAAACTAGATCAAGCAAGTGTTTTGGAGGATTTGAGCTAGATAATTGCCAAACTTTGAAGAGGTTTTTTCTTCCTTCTTTGCTAGAGAGAGAATCAGCCAAGAGGTTGAAGACAAGAATGAATTTTGTGTGATTTTTAAGATATTTAAGCAATTGGTCAAAAAGTCAAGAAAATGAATAGTAAGTCATAAGCTATTTCCAATACAATGGTGACACTTGTCACCTCCATAAATGCAATCTTATCTTTTCTTTTTCCTCTCACATCAATCAATTCACATCCTCTACTTATCCCTTAACACCCGATAAATTTTACACAGTATCCGGAATTTAACCTAATTGGCCGAATTTTTCCGAACTTTTCGCACTTGTGGGTCCCACGTCCGTTATATATTCTTAATTTTCTAAAAACTCTCCAATACTAGAAAAATCATTTTAAAACTATTTTTGCTCATAAACTTTATCTGGGGAATTTTTCTAATCAAGAAAATGTAGAAAAACGGGCGATTAAAAAAATAAACCCTAGAAAATTACAAAATTTCCGGGTTCTCAAACTCATTTTTTTTTTCGGGGCGTCACAATCTCCCCTCCTTAAAAGAATGTCGTCCTCGACATTCTCACTTGTACCAATCAAGTTAAGACATCCCGCACAAATCTCTCAAGAGTCAAATCAAACCCACAGTCCGGCATCCTAAATTTCAAGCCTAGGATACACTACAAAGATCTGAAGCCTAGGCTCTGATACCAACTGTGACGACCCCACCTCCCCCTAGGGCGTACCAGAGGGTTCGGCGGGCCGCCTGCCCAGCTCTCGCCGGGACTCAGTCGTTCACTACAATCCTCAAATATATTACAAGAATAAACCTCAAATATTACAATGTAAATCTCCAATATTTACATATAAACAAAACGAAGCGGAAACTAATTCCAAGCGTGGAACGTATGTATACATCCGATCGATTCCAAACATTCATTACAATCCCTAATAATAACTATTACACAAAAGGAAATCCAAATTCAAACCATACACGAGTTAATCCATCCATTCACATGAATAAGCACAACAAGTCCTGCCTTCGCCTTGAGCCCTGTGGAGGGGAATAAAATATTTTTGGGGTGAGCTAGAAACTCAGCGAGTAACCAAATAAAACCAGTAATCAAATATCTTTCACAATAATTCATTTCGATGATGTCATGATGTCATGATTCAAGTATCAAATGCACGTATTTTTGCTCTCGTGAGCCAGTGAAATCATTGAAACTAAACACCCAACGCTCAAACAGATCACGAAACCATAAACATTAAAGGGGAGCAGCATCGGTGCTCCAGATCATATCACAAACTCACGAAAGTGGTGGAGACGTTGGTGTCCAGCACAAGACTCCTCAAGAACTCATTAAAGCCAAACCATGTCAAGAACTCGTATGCGCGCACACATGATATGCAAACCAAAGAAACAATGCAAGGAACATTTCAAAAGTAACTTTGGAAACAGTTTAGGGTCACTCACCTCCATGGCTCAGAAATCATCCATCAAATATCACTGCCTTGCTCAAATCCAAGTCTTAGATCACAAACTCAAAGCAATCAAACCCTTTAAAAGTTCGGACAGCACTTCCCCTAAATTTGCTTACTTTCCCAGCCATCATGGCTTCATTATTTCTTCAGCCAGTCCCAAAGTCACACAAATAAGTTCATCTAATATCCATTCAGCAAGCTCCAAGTAGTACTAGTACAAGTCAAGCTAGGAAAAAGTCCAGAAATGAAGGTTAAGCTCAAAACCAGAAAAACAGTTTTGACGTCATTTTGCGGTAATGGTGTCAATTTCACTATGATTATCGGATGGGGGTGTAAGACCCACCGTTTCGAAGCTAAGAGATAGGTCTACAACAATGTAGAAGGCCACTCAGTCCAAATCCTAGCACAACTAGGTCAAATGTGCCAAATACTCAACCGGAAACACCAAAAACAGGTTTACAAATCACATAATGCTGTAATTACTATAACTCAGTCTATACAGGTCCAAATGCCAAAATTCCAAAGGCATATGGTAGCTAAGACATCCAGATACATTTCATCAGAAGACACCAACACCTAAATCCAAAGCAATTCCAGTCAAAATGGCCAATTACAAGTGCAGTTTTCGCATTCTGATCAACCCAGAACAGCAACAATAAAATCGGCATATCTCACTCTACACTAATCCAAATAACCTGAAATTTTACAGGCACTTCAATCTCATCAATACCTACAACTTTCATGTTTTGAGCAAAGTCCAATTCGGCCTCTAACATGGTGCAATAAATTCGGGCAGAATGAAGAACTACAAAACCTAATTTTCTGAAATTTCTTCCAAAATAGAAATTGATTGCACTTAATCACTTTTTCCACCTCCTAGAGTCATTAAACATCATTTCCAATCATCATACATGACCACCCAATCATATCCCTATGAAAACAGAAAAATCCCCAAAAATAATAAAACTTCACCAATTCAACCAAACTCAAGAAATAATCCATGAAATTGCATCTTATAACACCACTAATCATGAATTGAACATCATTAGAGGAAGGAGAGGTGTTCATCCACCACTTACCTTAGCAAAACAAGAGGGAGAGCTACTTGTCACCTTAAGCTTCCAAACAACTTCACCAAACAACTCACTATCACTAAAAGAAGAGGTTTTATGGAGTAGAAACTAGATCAAGCAAGTGTTTTGGAGGATTTGAGCTAGATAATTGCCAAACTTTGAAGAGGTTTTTTCTTCCTTCTTTGCTAGAGAGAGAATCAGCCAAGAGGTTGAAGACAAGAATGAATTTTGTGTGATTTTTAAGATATTTAAGCAATTGGTCAAAAAGTCAAGAAAATGAATAGTAAGTCATAAGCTATTTCCAATACAATGGTGACACTTGTCACCTCCATAAATGCAATCTTATCTTTTCTTTTTCCTCTCACATCAATCAATTCACATCCTCTACTTATCCCTTAACACCCGATAAATTTTACACAGTATCCGGAATTTAACCTAATTGGCCGAATTTTTCCGAACTTTTCGCACTTGTGGGTCCCACGTCCGTTATATATTCTTAATTTTCTAAAAACTCTCCAATACTAGGAAAATCATTTTAAAACTATTTTTGCTCATAAACTTTATCTGGGGAATTTTTCTAATCAAGAAAATGTAGAAAAACGGGCGATTAAAAAAATAAACCCTAGAAAATTACAAAATTTCCGGGTTCTCAAACTCATTTTTTTTTTCGGGGCGTCACAATCTCCCCTCCTTAAAAGAATGTCGTCCTCGACATTCTCACTTGTACCAATCAAGTTAAGACATCCCGCACAAATCTCTCAAGAGTCAAATCAAACCCACAGTCCGGCATCCTAAATTTCAAACCTAGGATACACTACAAAGATCTGAAGCCTAGGCTCTGATACCAACTGTGACGACCCCACCTCCCCCTAGGGCGTACCAGAGGGTTCGGCGGGCCGCCTGCCCAACTCTCGCCGGGACTCAGTCGTTCACTACAATCCTCAAATATATTACAAGATTAAACCTCAAATATTACAATGTAAATCTCCAATATTTACATATAAACAAAACGAAGCGGAAACTAATTCCAAGCGTGGAACGTATGTATACATCCGATCGATTCCAAACATTCATTACAATCCCTAATAATAACTATTACACAAAAGGAAATCCAAATTCAAACCATACACGAGATAATCCATCCATTCACATGAATAAGCACAACAAGTCCTGCCTTCGCCTTGAGCCCTGTGGAGGGGAATAAAATATTTTTGGGGTGAGCTAGAAGCTCAGCGAGTAACCAAATAAAACCAGTAATCAAATATCTTTCACAATAATTCATTTCGATGATGTCATGATGTCATGATTCAAGTATCAAATGCACGTATTTTTGCTCTCGTGAGCCAGTGAAATCATTGAAACTAAACACCCAACGCTCAAACAGATCACGAAACCATAAACATTAAAGGGGAGCAGCATCGGTGCTCCAGATCATATCACAAACTCACGAAAGTGGTGGAGACGTTGGTGTCCAGCACAAGACTCCTCAAGAACTCATTAAAGCCAAACCATGTCAAGAACTCGTATGCGCGCACACATGATATGCAAACCAAAGAAACAATGCAAGGAACATTTCAAAAGTAACTTTGGAAACAGTTTAGGGTCACTCACCTCCATGGCTCAGAAATCATCCATCAAATATCACTGCCTTGCTCAAATCCAAGTCTTAGATCACAAACTCAAAGCAATCAAACCCTTTAAAAGTTCGGACAGCACTTCCCCTAAATTTGCTTACTTTCCCAGCCATCATGGCTTCATTATTTCTTCAGCCAGTCCCAAAGTCACACAAATAAGTTCATCTAATATCCATTCAGCAAGCTCCAAGTAGTACTAGTACAAGTCAAGCTAGGAAAAAGTCCGGAAATGAAGGTTAAGCTCAAAACCAGAAAAACAGTTTTGACGTCATTTTGCGGTAATGGTGTCAATTTCACTATGATTATCGGATGGGGGTGTAAGACCCACCGTTTCGAAGCTAAGAGATAGGTATACAACAATGTAGAAGGCCACTCAGTCCAAATCCTAGCACAACTAGGTCAAATGTGCCAAATACTCAACCGGAAACACCAAAAACAGGTTTACAAATCACATAATGCTGTAATTACTATAACTCAGTCTATACAGGTCCAAATGCCAAAATTCCAAAGGCATATGGTAGCTAAGACATCCAGATACATTTCATCAGAAGACACCAACACCTAAATCCAAAGCAATTCCAGTCAAAATGGCCAATTACAAGTGCAGTTTTAGCATTCTGATCAACCCAGAACAGCAACAATAAAATCGGCATATCTCACTCTACACTAATCCAAATGACCTGAAATTTTACAGGCACTTCAAACTCATCAATACCTACAACTTTCATGTTTTGAGGAAAGTCCAATTCGGCCTCTAACATGGTGCAATAAATTCGGGCAGAATGAAGAACTACAAAACCTAATTTTCTGAAATTTCTTCCAAAATAGAAATTGATTGCACTTAATCACTTTTTCCACCTCCTAGAGTCATTAAACATCATTTCCAATCATCATACATGACCACCCAATCATATCCCTATGAAAACAGAAAAAACCCCAAAAATAATAAAACTTCACCAATTCAACCAAACTCAAGAAATAATCCATGAAATTGCATCTTATAACACCACTAATCATGAATTGAACATCATTAGAGGAAGGAGAGGTGTTCATCCACCACTTACCTTAGCAAAACAAGAGGGAGAGCTACTTGTCACCTTAAGCTTCCAAACAACTTCACCAAACAACTCACTATCACTAAAAGAAGAGGTTTTATGGAGTAGAAACTAGATCAAGCAAGTGTTTTGGAGGATTTGAGCTAGATAATTGCCAAACTTTGAAGAGGTTTTTTCTTCCTTCTTTGCTAGAGAGAGAATCAGCCAAGAGGTTGAAGACAAGAATGAATTTTGTGTGATTTTTAAGATATTTAAGCAATTGGTCAAAAAGTCAAGAAAATGAATAGTAAGTCATAAGCTATTTCCAATACAATGGTGACACTTGTCACCTCCATAAATGCAATCTTATCTTTTCTTTTTCCTCTCACATCAATCAATTCACATCCTCTACTTATCCCTTAACACCCGATAAATTTTACACAGTATCCGGAATTTAACCTAATTGGCCGAATTTTTCCGAACTTTTCGCACTTGTGGGTCCCACGTCCGTTATATATTCTTAATTTTCTAAAAACTCTCCAATACTAGAAAAATCATTTTAAAACTATTTTTGCTCATAAACTTTATCTGGGGAATTTTTCTAATCAAGAAAATGTAGAAAAACGGGCGATTAAAAAAATAAACCCTAGAAAATTACAAAATTTCCGGGTTCTCAAACTCATTTTTTTTTTCGGGGCGTCACAATCTCCCCTCCTTAAAAGAATGTCGTCCTCGACATTCTCACTTGTACCAATCAAGTTAAGACATCCCGCACAAATCTCTCAAGAGTCAAATCAAACCCACAGTCCGGCATCCTAAATTTCAAGCCTAGGATACACTACAAAGATCTGAAGCCTAGGCTCTGATACCAACTGTGACGACCCCACCTCCCCCTAGGGCGTACCAGAGGGTTCGGCGGGCCGCCTGCCCAGCTCTCGCCGGGACTCAGTCGTTCACTACAATCCTCAAATATATTACAAGAATAAACCTCAAATATTACAATGTAAATCTCCAATATTTACATATAAACAAAACGAAGCGGAAACTAATTCCAAGCGTGGAACGTATGTATACATCCGATCGATTCCAAACATTCATTACAATCCCTAATAATAACTATTACACAAAAGGAAATCCAAATTCAAACCATACACGAGTTAATCCATCCATTCACATGAATAAGCACAACAAGTCCTGCCTTCGCCTTGAGCCCTGTGGAGGGGAATAAAATATTTTTGGGGTGAGCTAGAAACTCAGCGAGTAACCAAATAAAACCAGTAATCAAATATCTTTCACAATAATTCATTTCGATGATGTCATGATGTCATGATTCAAGTATCAAATGCACGTATTTTTGCTCTCGTGAGCCAGTGAAATCATTGAAACTAAACACCCAACGCTCAAACAGATCACGAAACCATAAACATTAAAGGGGAGCAGCATCGGTGCTCCAGATCATATCACAAACTCACGAAAGTGGTGGAGACGTTGGTGTCCAGCACAAGACTCCTCAAGAACTCATTAAAGCCAAACCATGTCAAGAACTCGTATGCGCGCACACATGATATGCAAACCAAAGAAACAATGCAAGGAACATTTCAAAAGTAACTTTGGAAACAGTTTAGGGTCACTCACCTCCATGGCTCAGAAATCATCCATCAAATATCACTGCCTTGCTCAAATCCAAGTCTTAGATCACAAACTCAAAGCAATCAAACCCTTTAAAAGTTCGGACAGCACTTCCCCTAAATTTGCTTACTTTCCCAGCCATCATGGCTTCATTATTTCTTCAGCCAGTCCCAAAGTCACACAAATAAGTTCATCTAATATCCATTCAGCAAGCTCCAAGTAGTACTAGTACAAGTCAAGCTAGGAAAAAGTCCAGAAATGAAGGTTAAGCTCAAAACCAGAAAAACAGTTTTGACGTCATTTTGCGGTAATGGTGTCAATTTCACTATGATTATCGGATGGGGGTGTAAGACCCACCGTTTCGAAGCTAAGAGATAGGTCTACAACAATGTAGAAGGCCACTCAGTCCAAATCCTAGCACAACTAGGTCAAATGTGCCAAATACTCAACCGGAAACACCAAAAACAGGTTTACAAATCACATAATGCTGTAATTACTATAACTCAGTCTATACAGGTCCAAATGCCAAAATTCCAAAGGCATATGGTAGCTAAGACATCCAGATACATTTCATCAGAAGACACCAACACCTAAATCCAAAGCAATTCCAGTCAAAATGGCCAATTACAAGTGCAGTTTTCGCATTCTGATCAACCCAGAACAGCAACAATAAAATCGGCATATCTCACTCTACACTAATCCAAATAACCTGAAATTTTACAGGCACTTCAATCTCATCAATACCTACAACTTTCATGTTTTGAGCAAAGTCCAATTCGGCCTCTAACATGGTGCAATAAATTCGGGCAGAATGAAGAACTACAAAACCTAATTTTCTGAAATTTCTTCCAAAATAGAAATTGATTGCACTTAATCACTTTTTCCACCTCCTAGAGTCATTAAACATCATTTCCAATCATCATACATGACCACCCAATCATATCCCTATGAAAACAGAAAAATCCCCAAAAATAATAAAACTTCACCAATTCAACCAAACTCAAGAAATAATCCATGAAATTGCATCTTATAACACCACTAATCATGAATTGAACATCATTAGAGGAAGGAGAGGTGTTCATCCACCACTTACCTTAGCAAAACAAGAGGGAGAGCTACTTGTCACCTTAAGCTTCCAAACAACTTCACCAAACAACTCACTATCACTAAAAGAAGAGGTTTTATGGAGTAGAAACTAGATCAAGCAAGTGTTTTGGAGGATTTGAGCTAGATAATTGCCAAACTTTGAAGAGGTTTTTTCTTCCTTCTTTGCTAGAGAGAGAATCAGCCAAGAGGTTGAAGACAAGAATGAATTTTGTGTGATTTTTAAGATATTTAAGCAATTGGTCAAAAAGTCAAGAAAATGAATAGTAAGTCATAAGCTATTTCCAATACAATGGTGACACTTGTCACCTCCATAAATGCAATCTTATCTTTTCTTTTTCCTCTCACATCAATCAATTCACATCCTCTACTTATCCCTTAACACCCGATAAATTTTACACAGTATCCGGAATTTAACCTAATTGGCCGAATTTTTCCGAACTTTTCGCACTTGTGGGTCCCACGTCCGTTATATATTCTTAATTTTCTAAAAACTCTCCAATACTAGGAAAATCATTTTAAAACTATTTTTGCTCATAAACTTTATCTGGGGAATTTTTCTAATCAAGAAAATGTAGAAAAACGGGCGATTAAAAAAATAAACCCTAGAAAATTACAAAATTTCCGGGTTCTCAAACTCATTTTTTTTTTCGGGGCGTCACAATCTCCCCTCCTTAAAAGAATGTCGTCCTCGACATTCTCACTTGTACCAATCAAGTTAAGACATCCCGCACAAATCTCTCAAGAGTCAAATCAAACCCACAGTCCGGCATCCTAAATTTCAAACCTAGGATACACTACAAAGATCTGAAGCCTAGGCTCTGATACCAACTGTGACGACCCCACCTCCCCCTAGGGCGTACCAGAGGGTTCGGCGGGCCGCCTGCCCAACTCTCGCCGGGACTCAGTCGTTCACTACAATCCTCAAATATATTACAAGATTAAACCTCAAATATTACAATGTAAATCTCCAATATTTACATATAAACAAAACGAAGCGGAAACTAATTCCAAGCGTGGAACGTATGTATACATCCGATCGATTCCAAACATTCATTACAATCCCTAATAATAACTATTACACAAAAGGAAATCCAAATTCAAACCATACACGAGATAATCCATCCATTCACATGAATAAGCACAACAAGTCCTGCCTTCGCCTTGAGCCCTGTGGAGGGGAATAAAATATTTTTGGGGTGAGCTAGAAGCTCAGCGAGTAACCAAATAAAACCAGTAATCAAATATCTTTCACAATAATTCATTTCGATGATGTCATGATGTCATGATTCAAGTATCAAATGCACGTATTTTTGCTCTCGTGAGCCAGTGAAATCATTGAAACTAAACACCCAACGCTCAAACAGATCACGAAACCATAAACATTAAAGGGGAGCAGCATCGGTGCTCCAGATCATATCACAAACTCACGAAAGTGGTGGAGACGTTGGTGTCCAGCACAAGACTCCTCAAGAACTCATTAAAGCCAAACCATGTCAAGAACTCGTATGCGCGCACACATGATATGCAAACCAAAGAAACAATGCAAGGAACATTTCAAAAGTAACTTTGGAAACAGTTTAGGGTCACTCACCTCCATGGCTCAGAAATCATCCATCAAATATCACTGCCTTGCTCAAATCCAAGTCTTAGATCACAAACTCAAAGCAATCAAACCCTTTAAAAGTTCGGACAGCACTTCCCCTAAATTTGCTTACTTTCCCAGCCATCATGGCTTCATTATTTCTTCAGCCAGTCCCAAAGTCACACAAATAAGTTCATCTAATATCCATTCAGCAAGCTCCAAGTAGTACTAGTACAAGTCAAGCTAGGAAAAAGTCCGGAAATGAAGGTTAAGCTCAAAACCAGAAAAACAGTTTTGACGTCATTTTGCGGTAATGGTGTCAATTTCACTATGATTATCGGATGGGGGTGTAAGACCCACCGTTTCGAAGCTAAGAGATAGGTATACAACAATGTAGAAGGCCACTCAGTCCAAATCCTAGCACAACTAGGTCAAATGTGCCAAATACTCAACCGGAAACACCAAAAACAGGTTTACAAATCACATAATGCTGTAATTACTATAACTCAGTCTATACAGGTCCAAATGCCAAAATTCCAAAGGCATATGGTAGCTAAGACATCCAGATACATTTCATCAGAAGACACCAACACCTAAATCCAAAGCAATTCCAGTCAAAATGGCCAATTACAAGTGCAGTTTTAGCATTCTGATCAACCCAGAACAGCAACAATAAAATCGGCATATCTCACTCTACACTAATCCAAATGACCTGAAATTTTACAGGCACTTCAAACTCATCAATACCTACAACTTTCATGTTTTGAGGAAAGTCCAATTCGGCCTCTAACATGGTGCAATAAATTCGGGCAGAATGAAGAACTACAAAACCTAATTTTCTGAAATTTCTTCCAAAATAGAAATTGATTGCACTTAATCACTTTTTCCACCTCCTAGAGTCATTAAACATCATTTCCAATCATCATACATGACCACCCAATCATATCCCTATGAAAACAGAAAAAACCCCAAAAATAATAAAACTTCACCAATTCAACCAAACTCAAGAAATAATCCATGAAATTGCATCTTATAACACCACTAATCATGAATTGAACATCATTAGAGGAAGGAGAGGTGTTCATCCACCACTTACCTTAGCAAAACAAGAGGGAGAGCTACTTGTCACCTTAAGCTTCCAAACAACTTCACCAAACAACTCACTATCACTAAAAGAAGAGGTTTTATGGAGTAGAAACTAGATCAAGCAAGTGTTTTGGAGGATTTGAGCTAGATAATTGCCAAACTTTGAAGAGGTTTTTTCTTCCTTCTTTGCTAGAGAGAGAATCAGCCAAGAGGTTGAAGACAAGAATGAATTTTGTGTGATTTTTAAGATATTTAAGCAATTGGTCAAAAAGTCAAGAAAATGAATAGTAAGTCATAAGCTATTTCCAATACAATGGTGACACTTGTCACCTCCATAAATGCAATCTTATCTTTTCTTTTTCCTCTCACATCAATCAATTCACATCCTCTACTTATCCCTTAACACCCGATAAATTTTACACAGTATCCGGAATTTAACCTAATTGGCCGAATTTTTCCGAACTTTTCGCACTTGTGGGTCCCACGTCCGTTATATATTCTTAATTTTCTAAAAACTCTCCAATACTAGGAAAATCATTTTAAAACTATTTTTGCTCATAAACTTTATCTGGGGAATTTTTCTAATCAAGAAAATGTAGAAAAACGGGCGATTAAAAAAATAAACCCTAGAAAATTACAAAATTTCCGGGTTCTCAAACTCATTTTTTTTTTCGGGGCGTCACAATCTCCCCTCCTTAAAAGAATGTCGTCCTCGACATTCTCACTTGTACCAATCAAGTTAAGACATCCCGCACAAATCTCTCAAGAGTCAAATCAAACCCACAGTCCGGCATCCTAAATTTCAAGCCTAGGATACACTACAAAGATCTGAAGCCTAGGCTCTGATACCAACTGTGACGACCCCACCTCCCCCTAGGGCGTACCAGAGGGTTCGGCGGGCCGCCTGCCCAGCTCTCGCCGGGACTCAGTCGTTCACTACAATCCTCAAATATATTACAAGAATAAACCTCAAATATTACAATGTAAATCTCCAATATTTACATATAAACAAAACGAAGCGGAAACTAATTCCAAGCGTGGAACGTATGTATACATCCGATCGATTCCAAACATTCATTACAATCCCTAATAATAACTATTACACAAAAGGAAATCCAAATTCAAACCATACACGAGATAATCCATCCATTCACATGAATAAGCACAACAAGTCCTGCCTTCGCCTTGAGCCCTGTGGAGGGGAATAAAATATTTTTGGGGTGAGCTAGAAGCTCAGCGAGTAACCAAATAAAACCAGTAATCAAATATCTTTCACAATAATTCATTTCGATGATGTCATGATGTCATGATTCAAGTATCAAATGCACGTATTTTTGCTCTCGTGAGCCAGTGAAATCATTGAAACTAAACACCCAACGCTCAAACAGATCACGAAACCATAAACATTAAAGGGGAGCAGCATCGGTGCTCCAGATCATATCACAAACTCACGAAAGTGGTGGAGACGTTGGTGTCCAGCACAAGACTCCTCAAGAACTCATTAAAGCCAAACCATGTCAAGAACTCGTATGCGCGCACACATGATATGCAAACCAAAGAAACAATGCAAGGAACATTTCAAAAGTAACTTTGGAAACAGTTTAGGGTCACTCACCTCCATGGCTCAGAAATCATCCATCAAATATCACTGCCTTGCTCAAATCCAAGTCTTAGATCACAAACTCAAAGCAATCAAACCCTTTAAAAGTTCGGACAGCACTTCCCCTAAATTTGCTTACTTTCCCAGCCATCATGGCTTCATTATTTCTTCAGCCAGTCCCAAAGTCACACAAATAAGTTCATCTAATATCCATTCAGCAAGCTCCAAGTAGTACTAGTACAAGTCAAGCTAGGAAAAAGTCCAGAAATGAAGGTTAAGCTCAAAACCAGAAAAACAGTTTTGACGTCATTTTGCGGTAATGGTGTCAATTTCACTATGATTATCGGATGGGGGTGTAAGACCCACCGTTTCGAAGCTAAGAGATAGGTCTACAACAATGTAGAAGGCCACTCAGTCCAAATCCTAGCACAACTAGGTCAAATGTGCCAAATACTCAACCGGAAACACCAAAAACAGGTTTACAAATCACATAATGCTGTAATTACTATAACTCAGTCTATACAGGTCCAAATGCCAAAATTCCAAAGGCATATGGTAGCTAAGACATCCAGATACATTTCATCAGAAGACACCAACACCTAAATCCAAAGCAATTCCAGTCAAAATGGCCAATTACAAGTGCAGTTTTCGCATTCTGATCAACCCAGAACAGCAACAATAAAATCGGCATATCTCACTCTACACTAATCCAAATAACCTGAAATTTTACAGGCACTTCAATCTCATCAATACCTACAACTTTCATGTTTTGAGCAAAGTCCAATTCGGCCTCTAACATGGTGCAATAAATTCGGGCAGAATGAAGAACTACAAAACCTAATTTTCTGAAATTTCTTCCAAAATAGAAATTGATTGCACTTAATCACTTTTTCCACCTCCTAGAGTCATTAAACATCATTTCCAATCATCATACATGACCACCCAATCATATCCCTATGAAAACAGAAAAAACCCCAAAAATAATAAAACTTCACCAATTCAACCAAACTCAAGAAATAATCCATGAAATTGCATCTTATAACACCACTAATCATGAATTGAACATCATTAGAGGAAGGAGAGGTGTTCATCCACCACTTACCTTAGCAAAACAAGAGGGAGAGCTACTTGTCACCTTAAGCTTCCAAACAACTTCACCAAACAACTCACTATCACTAAAAGAAGAGGTTTTATGGAGTAGAAACTAGATCAAGCAAGTGTTTTGGAGGATTTGAGCTAGATAATTGCCAAACTTTGAAGAGGTTTTTTCTTCCTTCTTTGCTAGAGAGAGAATCAGCCAAGAGGTTGAAGACAAGAATGAATTTTGTGTGATTTTTAAGATATTTAAGCAATTGGTCAAAAAGTCAAGAAAATGAATAGTAAGTCATAAGCTATTTCCAATACAATGGTGACACTTGTCACCTCCATAAATGCAATCTTATCTTTTCTTTTTCCTCTCACATCAATCAATTCACATCCTCTACTTATCCCTTAACACCCGATAAATTTTACACAGTATCCGGAATTTAACCTAATTGGCCGAATTTTTCCGAACTTTTCGCACTTGTGGGTCCCACGTCCGTTATATATTCTTAATTTTCTAAAAACTCTCCAATACTAGAAAAATCATTTTAAAACTATTTTTGCTCATAAACTTTATCTGGGGAATTTTTCTAATCAAGAAAATGTAGAAAAACGGGCGATTAAAAAAATAAACCCTAGAAAATTACAAAATTTCCGGGTTCTCAAACTCATTTTTTTTTTCGGGGCGTCACAATCTCCCCTCCTTAAAAGAATGTCGTCCTCGACATTCTCACTTGTACCAATCAAGTTAAGACATCCCGCACAAATCTCTCAAGAGTCAAATCAAACCCACAGTCCGGCATCCTAAATTTCAAGCCTAGGATACACTACAAAGATCTGAAGCCTAGGCTCTGATACCAACTGTGACGACCCCACCTCCCCCTAGGGCGTACCAGAGGGTTCGGCGGGCCGCCTGCCCAGCTCTCGCCGGGACTCAGTCGTTCACTACAATCCTCAAATATATTACAAGAATAAACCTCAAATATTACAATGTAAATCTCCAATATTTACATATAAACAAAACGAAGCGGAAACTAATTCCAAGCGTGGAACGTATGTATACATCCGATCGATTCCAAACATTCATTACAATCCCTAATAATAACTATTACACAAAAGGAAATCCAAATTCAAACCATACACGAGTTAATCCATCCATTCACATGAATAAGCACAACAAGTCCTGCCTTCGCCTTGAGCCCTGTGGAGGGGAATAAAATATTTTTGGGGTGAGCTAGAAACTCAGCGAGTAACCAAATAAAACCAGTAATCAAATATCTTTCACAATAATTCATTTCGATGATGTCATGATGTCATGATTCAAGTATCAAATGCACGTATTTTTGCTCTCGTGAGCCAGTGAAATCATTGAAACTAAACACCCAACGCTCAAACAGATCACGAAACCATAAACATTAAAGGGGAGCAGCATCGGTGCTCCAGATCATATCACAAACTCACGAAAGTGGTGGAGACGTTGGTGTCCAGCACAAGACTCCTCAAGAACTCATTAAAGCCAAACCATGTCAAGAACTCGTATGCGCGCACACATGATATGCAAACCAAAGAAACAATGCAAGGAACATTTCAAAAGTAACTTTGGAAACAGTTTAGGGTCACTCACCTCCATGGCTCAGAAATCATCCATCAAATATCACTGCCTTGCTCAAATCCAAGTCTTAGATCACAAACTCAAAGCAATCAAACCCTTTAAAAGTTCGGACAGCACTTCCCCTAAATTTGCTTACTTTCCCAGCCATCATGGCTTCATTATTTCTTCAGCCAGTCCCAAAGTCACACAAATAAGTTCATCTAATATCCATTCAGCAAGCTCCAAGTAGTACTAGTACAAGTCAAGCTAGGAAAAAGTCCAGAAATGAAGGTTAAGCTCAAAACCAGAAAAACAGTTTTGACGTCATTTTGCGGTAATGGTGTCAATTTCACTATGATTATCGGATGGGGGTGTAAGACCCACCGTTTCGAAGCTAAGAGATAGGTCTACAACAATGTAGAAGGCCACTCAGTCCAAATCCTAGCACAACTAGGTCAAATGTGCCAAATACTCAACCGGAAACACCAAAAACAGGTTTACAAATCACATAATGCTGTAATTACTATAACTCAGTCTATACAGGTCCAAATGCCAAAATTCCAAAGGCATATGGTAGCTAAGACATCCAGATACATTTCATCAGAAGACACCAACACCTAAATCCAAAGCAATTCCAGTCAAAATGGCCAATTACAAGTGCAGTTTTCGCATTCTGATCAACCCAGAACAGCAACAATAAAATCGGCATATCTCACTCTACACTAATCCAAATAACCTGAAATTTTACAGGCACTTCAATCTCATCAATACCTACAACTTTCATGTTTTGAGCAAAGTCCAATTCGGCCTCTAACATGGTGCAATAAATTCGGGCAGAATGAAGAACTACAAAACCTAATTTTCTGAAATTTCTTCCAAAATAGAAATTGATTGCACTTAATCACTTTTTCCACCTCCTAGAGTCATTAAACATCATTTCCAATCATCATACATGACCACCCAATCATATCCCTATGAAAACAGAAAAATCCCCAAAAATAATAAAACTTCACCAATTCAACCAAACTCAAGAAATAATCCATGAAATTGCATCTTATAACACCACTAATCATGAATTGAACATCATTAGAGGAAGGAGAGGTGTTCATCCACCACTTACCTTAGCAAAACAAGAGGGAGAGCTACTTGTCACCTTAAGCTTCCAAACAACTTCACCAAACAACTCACTATCACTAAAAGAAGAGGTTTTATGGAGTAGAAACTAGATCAAGCAAGTGTTTTGGAGGATTTGAGCTAGATAATTGCCAAACTTTGAAGAGGTTTTTTCTTCCTTCTTTGCTAGAGAGAGAATCAGCCAAGAGGTTGAAGACAAGAATGAATTTTGTGTGATTTTTAAGATATTTAAGCAATTGGTCAAAAAGTCAAGAAAATGAATAGTAAGTCATAAGCTATTTCCAATACAATGGTGACACTTGTCACCTCCATAAATGCAATCTTATCTTTTCTTTTTCCTCTCACATCAATCAATTCACATCCTCTACTTATCCCTTAACACCCGATAAATTTTACACAGTATCCGGAATTTAACCTAATTGGCCGAATTTTTCCGAACTTTTCGCACTTGTGGGTCCCACGTCCGTTATATATTCTTAATTTTCTAAAAACTCTCCAATACTAGGAAAATCATTTTAAAACTATTTTTGCTCATAAACTTTATCTGGGGAATTTTTCTAATCAAGAAAATGTAGAAAAACGGGCGATTAAAAAAATAAACCCTAGAAAATTACAAAATTTCCGGGTTCTCAAACTCATTTTTTTTTTCGGGGCGTCACAATCTCCCCTCCTTAAAAGAATGTCGTCCTCGACATTCTCACTTGTACCAATCAAGTTAAGACATCCCGCACAAATCTCTCAAGAGTCAAATCAAACCCACAGTCCGGCATCCTAAATTTCAAACCTAGGATACACTACAAAGATCTGAAGCCTAGGCTCTGATACCAACTGTGACGACCCCACCTCCCCCTAGGGCGTACCAGAGGGTTCGGCGGGCCGCCTGCCCAACTCTCGCCGGGACTCAGTCGTTCACTACAATCCTCAAATATATTACAAGATTAAACCTCAAATATTACAATGTAAATCTCCAATATTTACATATAAACAAAACGAAGCGGAAACTAATTCCAAGCGTGGAACGTATGTATACATCCGATCGATTCCAAACATTCATTACAATCCCTAATAATAACTATTACACAAAAGGAAATCCAAATTCAAACCATACACGAGATAATCCATCCATTCACATGAATAAGCACAACAAGTCCTGCCTTCGCCTTGAGCCCTGTGGAGGGGAATAAAATATTTTTGGGGTGAGCTAGAAGCTCAGCGAGTAACCAAATAAAACCAGTAATCAAATATCTTTCACAATAATTCATTTCGATGATGTCATGATGTCATGATTCAAGTATCAAATGCACGTATTTTTGCTCTCGTGAGCCAGTGAAATCATTGAAACTAAACACCCAACGCTCAAACAGATCACGAAACCATAAACATTAAAGGGGAGCAGCATCGGTGCTCCAGATCATATCACAAACTCACGAAAGTGGTGGAGACGTTGGTGTCCAGCACAAGACTCCTCAAGAACTCATTAAAGCCAAACCATGTCAAGAACTCGTATGCGCGCACACATGATATGCAAACCAAAGAAACAATGCAAGGAACATTTCAAAAGTAACTTTGGAAACAGTTTAGGGTCACTCACCTCCATGGCTCAGAAATCATCCATCAAATATCACTGCCTTGCTCAAATCCAAGTCTTAGATCACAAACTCAAAGCAATCAAACCCTTTAAAAGTTCGGACAGCACTTCCCCTAAATTTGCTTACTTTCCCAGCCATCATGGCTTCATTATTTCTTCAGCCAGTCCCAAAGTCACACAAATAAGTTCATCTAATATCCATTCAGCAAGCTCCAAGTAGTACTAGTACAAGTCAAGCTAGGAAAAAGTCCGGAAATGAAGGTTAAGCTCAAAACCAGAAAAACAGTTTTGACGTCATTTTGCGGTAATGGTGTCAATTTCACTATGATTATCGGATGGGGGTGTAAGACCCACCGTTTCGAAGCTAAGAGATAGGTATACAACAATGTAGAAGGCCACTCAGTCCAAATCCTAGCACAACTAGGTCAAATGTGCCAAATACTCAACCGGAAACACCAAAAACAGGTTTACAAATCACATAATGCTGTAATTACTATAACTCAGTCTATACAGGTCCAAATGCCAAAATTCCAAAGGCATATGGTAGCTAAGACATCCAGATACATTTCATCAGAAGACACCAACACCTAAATCCAAAGCAATTCCAGTCAAAATGGCCAATTACAAGTGCAGTTTTAGCATTCTGATCAACCCAGAACAGCAACAATAAAATCGGCATATCTCACTCTACACTAATCCAAATGACCTGAAATTTTACAGGCACTTCAAACTCATCAATACCTACAACTTTCATGTTTTGAGGAAAGTCCAATTCGGCCTCTAACATGGTGCAATAAATTCGGGCAGAATGAAGAACTACAAAACCTAATTTTCTGAAATTTCTTCCAAAATAGAAATTGATTGCACTTAATCACTTTTTCCACCTCCTAGAGTCATTAAACATCATTTCCAATCATCATACATGACCACCCAATCATATCCCTATGAAAACAGAAAAAACCCCAAAAATAATAAAACTTCACCAATTCAACCAAACTCAAGAAATAATCCATGAAATTGCATCTTATAACACCACTAATCATGAATTGAACATCATTAGAGGAAGGAGAGGTGTTCATCCACCACTTACCTTAGCAAAACAAGAGGGAGAGCTACTTGTCACCTTAAGCTTCCAAACAACTTCACCAAACAACTCACTATCACTAAAAGAAGAGGTTTTATGGAGTAGAAACTAGATCAAGCAAGTGTTTTGGAGGATTTGAGCTAGATAATTGCCAAACTTTGAAGAGGTTTTTTCTTCCTTCTTTGCTAGAGAGAGAATCAGCCAAGAGGTTGAAGACAAGAATGAATTTTGTGTGATTTTTAAGATATTTAAGCAATTGGTCAAAAAGTCAAGAAAATGAATAGTAAGTCATAAGCTATTTCCAATACAATGGTGACACTTGTCACCTCCATAAATGCAATCTTATCTTTTCTTTTTCCTCTCACATCAATCAATTCACATCCTCTACTTATCCCTTAACACCCGATAAATTTTACACAGTATCCGGAATTTAACCTAATTGGCCGAATTTTTCCGAACTTTTCGCACTTGTGGGTCCCACGTCCGTTATATATTCTTAATTTTCTAAAAACTCTCCAATACTAGAAAAATCATTTTAAAACTATTTTTGCTCATAAACTTTATCTGGGGAATTTTTCTAATCAAGAAAATGTAGAAAAACGGGCGATTAAAAAAATAAACCCTAGAAAATTACAAAATTTCCGGGTTCTCAAACTCATTTTTTTTTTCGGGGCGTCACAATCTCCCCTCCTTAAAAGAATGTCGTCCTCGACATTCTCACTTGTACCAATCAAGTTAAGACATCCCGCACAAATCTCTCAAGAGTCAAATCAAACCCACAGTCCGGCATCCTAAATTTCAAGCCTAGGATACACTACAAAGATCTGAAGCCTAGGCTCTGATACCAACTGTGACGACCCCACCTCCCCCTAGGGCGTACCAGAGGGTTCGGCGGGCCGCCTGCCCAGCTCTCGCCGGGACTCAGTCGTTCACTACAATCCTCAAATATATTACAAGAATAAACCTCAAATATTACAATGTAAATCTCCAATATTTACATATAAACAAAACGAAGCGGAAACTAATTCCAAGCGTGGAACGTATGTATACATCCGATCGATTCCAAACATTCATTACAATCCCTAATAATAACTATTACACAAAAGGAAATCCAAATTCAAACCATACACGAGTTAATCCATCCATTCACATGAATAAGCACAACAAGTCCTGCCTTCGCCTTGAGCCCTGTGGAGGGGAATAAAATATTTTTGGGGTGAGCTAGAAACTCAGCGAGTAACCAAATAAAACCAGTAATCAAATATCTTTCACAATAATTCATTTCGATGATGTCATGATGTCATGATTCAAGTATCAAATGCACGTATTTTTGCTCTCGTGAGCCAGTGAAATCATTGAAACTAAACACCCAACGCTCAAACAGATCACGAAACCATAAACATTAAAGGGGAGCAGCATCGGTGCTCCAGATCATATCACAAACTCACGAAAGTGGTGGAGACGTTGGTGTCCAGCACAAGACTCCTCAAGAACTCATTAAAGCCAAACCATGTCAAGAACTCGTATGCGCGCACACATGATATGCAAACCAAAGAAACAATGCAAGGAACATTTCAAAAGTAACTTTGGAAACAGTTTAGGGTCACTCACCTCCATGGCTCAGAAATCATCCATCAAATATCACTGCCTTGCTCAAATCCAAGTCTTAGATCACAAACTCAAAGCAATCAAACCCTTTAAAAGTTCGGACAGCACTTCCCCTAAATTTGCTTACTTTCCCAGCCATCATGGCTTCATTATTTCTTCAGCCAGTCCCAAAGTCACACAAATAAGTTCATCTAATATCCATTCAGCAAGCTCCAAGTAGTACTAGTACAAGTCAAGCTAGGAAAAAGTCCAGAAATGAAGGTTAAGCTCAAAACCAGAAAAACAGTTTTGACGTCATTTTGCGGTAATGGTGTCAATTTCACTATGATTATCGGATGGGGGTGTAAGACCCACCGTTTCGAAGCTAAGAGATAGGTCTACAACAATGTAGAAGGCCACTCAGTCCAAATCCTAGCACAACTAGGTCAAATGTGCCAAATACTCAACCGGAAACACCAAAAACAGGTTTACAAATCACATAATGCTGTAATTACTATAACTCAGTCTATACAGGTCCAAATGCCAAAATTCCAAAGGCATATGGTAGCTAAGACATCCAGATACATTTCATCAGAAGACACCAACACCTAAATCCAAAGCAATTCCAGTCAAAATGGCCAATTACAAGTGCAGTTTTCGCATTCTGATCAACCCAGAACAGCAACAATAAAATCGGCATATCTCACTCTACACTAATCCAAATAACCTGAAATTTTACAGGCACTTCAATCTCATCAATACCTACAACTTTCATGTTTTGAGCAAAGTCCAATTCGGCCTCTAACATGGTGCAATAAATTCGGGCAGAATGAAGAACTACAAAACCTAATTTTCTGAAATTTCTTCCAAAATAGAAATTGATTGCACTTAATCACTTTTTCCACCTCCTAGAGTCATTAAACATCATTTCCAATCATCATACATGACCACCCAATCATATCCCTATGAAAACAGAAAAATCCCCAAAAATAATAAAACTTCACCAATTCAACCAAACTCAAGAAATAATCCATGAAATTGCATCTTATAACACCACTAATCATGAATTGAACATCATTAGAGGAAGGAGAGGTGTTCATCCACCACTTACCTTAGCAAAACAAGAGGGAGAGCTACTTGTCACCTTAAGCTTCCAAACAACTTCACCAAACAACTCACTATCACTAAAAGAAGAGGTTTTATGGAGTAGAAACTAGATCAAGCAAGTGTTTTGGAGGATTTGAGCTAGATAATTGCCAAACTTTGAAGAGGTTTTTTCTTCCTTCTTTGCTAGAGAGAGAATCAGCCAAGAGGTTGAAGACAAGAATGAATTTTGTGTGATTTTTAAGATATTTAAGCAATTGGTCAAAAAGTCAAGAAAATGAATAGTAAGTCATAAGCTATTTCCAATACAATGGTGACACTTGTCACCTCCATAAATGCAATCTTATCTTTTCTTTTTCCTCTCACATCAATCAATTCACATCCTCTACTTATCCCTTAACACCCGATAAATTTTACACAGTATCCGGAATTTAACCTAATTGGCCGAATTTTTCCGAACTTTTCGCACTTGTGGGTCCCACGTCCGTTATATATTCTTAATTTTCTAAAAACTCTCCAATACTAGGAAAATCATTTTAAAACTATTTTTGCTCATAAACTTTATCTGGGGAATTTTTCTAATCAAGAAAATGTAGAAAAACGGGCGATTAAAAAAATAAACCCTAGAAAATTACAAAATTTCCGGGTTCTCAAACTCATTTTTTTTTTCGGGGCGTCACAATCTCCCCTCCTTAAAAGAATGTCGTCCTCGACATTCTCACTTGTACCAATCAAGTTAAGACATCCCGCACAAATCTCTCAAGAGTCAAATCAAACCCACAGTCCGGCATCCTAAATTTCAAACCTAGGATACACTACAAAGATCTGAAGCCTAGGCTCTGATACCAACTGTGACGACCCCACCTCCCCCTAGGGCGTACCAGAGGGTTCGGCGGGCCGCCTGCCCAACTCTCGCCGGGACTCAGTCGTTCACTACAATCCTCAAATATATTACAAGATTAAACCTCAAATATTACAATGTAAATCTCCAATATTTACATATAAACAAAACGAAGCGGAAACTAATTCCAAGCGTGGAACGTATGTATACATCCGATCGATTCCAAACATTCATTACAATCCCTAATAATAACTATTACACAAAAGGAAATCCAAATTCAAACCATACACGAGATAATCCATCCATTCACATGAATAAGCACAACAAGTCCTGCCTTCGCCTTGAGCCCTGTGGAGGGGAATAAAATATTTTTGGGGTGAGCTAGAAGCTCAGCGAGTAACCAAATAAAACCAGTAATCAAATATCTTTCACAATAATTCATTTCGATGATGTCATGATGTCATGATTCAAGTATCAAATGCACGTATTTTTGCTCTCGTGAGCCAGTGAAATCATTGAAACTAAACACCCAACGCTCAAACAGATCACGAAACCATAAACATTAAAGGGGAGCAGCATCGGTGCTCCAGATCATATCACAAACTCACGAAAGTGGTGGAGACGTTGGTGTCCAGCACAAGACTCCTCAAGAACTCATTAAAGCCAAACCATGTCAAGAACTCGTATGCGCGCACACATGATATGCAAACCAAAGAAACAATGCAAGGAACATTTCAAAAGTAACTTTGGAAACAGTTTAGGGTCACTCACCTCCATGGCTCAGAAATCATCCATCAAATATCACTGCCTTGCTCAAATCCAAGTCTTAGATCACAAACTCAAAGCAATCAAACCCTTTAAAAGTTCGGACAGCACTTCCCCTAAATTTGCTTACTTTCCCAGCCATCATGGCTTCATTATTTCTTCAGCCAGTCCCAAAGTCACACAAATAAGTTCATCTAATATCCATTCAGCAAGCTCCAAGTAGTACTAGTACAAGTCAAGCTAGGAAAAAGTCCGGAAATGAAGGTTAAGCTCAAAACCAGAAAAACAGTTTTGACGTCATTTTGCGGTAATGGTGTCAATTTCACTATGATTATCGGATGGGGGTGTAAGACCCACCGTTTCGAAGCTAAGAGATAGGTATACAACAATGTAGAAGGCCACTCAGTCCAAATCCTAGCACAACTAGGTCAAATGTGCCAAATACTCAACCGGAAACACCAAAAACAGGTTTACAAATCACATAATGCTGTAATTACTATAACTCAGTCTATACAGGTCCAAATGCCAAAATTCCAAAGGCATATGGTAGCTAAGACATCCAGATACATTTCATCAGAAGACACCAACACCTAAATCCAAAGCAATTCCAGTCAAAATGGCCAATTACAAGTGCAGTTTTAGCATTCTGATCAACCCAGAACAGCAACAATAAAATCGGCATATCTCACTCTACACTAATCCAAATGACCTGAAATTTTACAGGCACTTCAAACTCATCAATACCTACAACTTTCATGTTTTGAGGAAAGTCCAATTCGGCCTCTAACATGGTGCAATAAATTCGGGCAGAATGAAGAACTACAAAACCTAATTTTCTGAAATTTCTTCCAAAATAGAAATTGATTGCACTTAATCACTTTTTCCACCTCCTAGAGTCATTAAACATCATTTCCAATCATCATACATGACCACCCAATCATATCCCTATGAAAACAGAAAAAACCCCAAAAATAATAAAACTTCACCAATTCAACCAAACTCAAGAAATAATCCATGAAATTGCATCTTATAACACCACTAATCATGAATTGAACATCATTAGAGGAAGGAGAGGTGTTCATCCACCACTTACCTTAGCAAAACAAGAGGGAGAGCTACTTGTCACCTTAAGCTTCCAAACAACTTCACCAAACAACTCACTATCACTAAAAGAAGAGGTTTTATGGAGTAGAAACTAGATCAAGCAAGTGTTTTGGAGGATTTGAGCTAGATAATTGCCAAACTTTGAAGAGGTTTTTTCTTCCTTCTTTGCTAGAGAGAGAATCAGCCAAGAGGTTGAAGACAAGAATGAATTTTGTGTGATTTTTAAGATATTTAAGCAATTGGTCAAAAAGTCAAGAAAATGAATAGTAAGTCATAAGCTATTTCCAATACAATGGTGACACTTGTCACCTCCATAAATGCAATCTTATCTTTTCTTTTTCCTCTCACATCAATCAATTCACATCCTCTACTTATCCCTTAACACCCGATAAATTTTACACAGTATCCGGAATTTAACCTAATTGGCCGAATTTTTCCGAACTTTTCGCACTTGTGGGTCCCACGTCCGTTATATATTCTTAATTTTCTAAAAACTCTCCAATACTAGAAAAATCATTTTAAAACTATTTTTGCTCATAAACTTTATCTGGGGAATTTTTCTAATCAAGAAAATGTAGAAAAACGGGCGATTAAAAAAATAAACCCTAGAAAATTACAAAATTTCCGGGTTCTCAAACTCATTTTTTTTTTCGGGGCGTCACAATCTCCCCTCCTTAAAAGAATGTCGTCCTCGACATTCTCACTTGTACCAATCAAGTTAAGACATCCCGCACAAATCTCTCAAGAGTCAAATCAAACCCACAGTCCGGCATCCTAAATTTCAAGCCTAGGATACACTACAAAGATCTGAAGCCTAGGCTCTGATACCAACTGTGACGACCCCACCTCCCCCTAGGGCGTACCAGAGGGTTCGGCGGGCCGCCTGCCCAGCTCTCGCCGGGACTCAGTCGTTCACTACAATCCTCAAATATATTACAAGAATAAACCTCAAATATTACAATGTAAATCTCCAATATTTACATATAAACAAAACGAAGCGGAAACTAATTCCAAGCGTGGAACGTATGTATACATCCGATCGATTCCAAACATTCATTACAATCCCTAATAATAACTATTACACAAAAGGAAATCCAAATTCAAACCATACACGAGTTAATCCATCCATTCACATGAATAAGCACAACAAGTCCTGCCTTCGCCTTGAGCCCTGTGGAGGGGAATAAAATATTTTTGGGGTGAGCTAGAAACTCAGCGAGTAACCAAATAAAACCAGTAATCAAATATCTTTCACAATAATTCATTTCGATGATGTCATGATGTCATGATTCAAGTATCAAATGCACGTATTTTTGCTCTCGTGAGCCAGTGAAATCATTGAAACTAAACACCCAACGCTCAAACAGATCACGAAACCATAAACATTAAAGGGGAGCAGCATCGGTGCTCCAGATCATATCACAAACTCACGAAAGTGGTGGAGACGTTGGTGTCCAGCACAAGACTCCTCAAGAACTCATTAAAGCCAAACCATGTCAAGAACTCGTATGCGCGCACACATGATATGCAAACCAAAGAAACAATGCAAGGAACATTTCAAAAGTAACTTTGGAAACAGTTTAGGGTCACTCACCTCCATGGCTCAGAAATCATCCATCAAATATCACTGCCTTGCTCAAATCCAAGTCTTAGATCACAAACTCAAAGCAATCAAACCCTTTAAAAGTTCGGACAGCACTTCCCCTAAATTTGCTTACTTTCCCAGCCATCATGGCTTCATTATTTCTTCAGCCAGTCCCAAAGTCACACAAATAAGTTCATCTAATATCCATTCAGCAAGCTCCAAGTAGTACTAGTACAAGTCAAGCTAGGAAAAAGTCCAGAAATGAAGGTTAAGCTCAAAACCAGAAAAACAGTTTTGACGTCATTTTGCGGTAATGGTGTCAATTTCACTATGATTATCGGATGGGGGTGTAAGACCCACCGTTTCGAAGCTAAGAGATAGGTCTACAACAATGTAGAAGGCCACTCAGTCCAAATCCTAGCACAACTAGGTCAAATGTGCCAAATACTCAACCGGAAACACCAAAAACAGGTTTACAAATCACATAATGCTGTAATTACTATAACTCAGTCTATACAGGTCCAAATGCCAAAATTCCAAAGGCATATGGTAGCTAAGACATCCAGATACATTTCATCAGAAGACACCAACACCTAAATCCAAAGCAATTCCAGTCAAAATGGCCAATTACAAGTGCAGTTTTCGCATTCTGATCAACCCAGAACAGCAACAATAAAATCGGCATATCTCACTCTACACTAATCCAAATAACCTGAAATTTTACAGGCACTTCAATCTCATCAATACCTACAACTTTCATGTTTTGAGCAAAGTCCAATTCGGCCTCTAACATGGTGCAATAAATTCGGGCAGAATGAAGAACTACAAAACCTAATTTTCTGAAATTTCTTCCAAAATAGAAATTGATTGCACTTAATCACTTTTTCCACCTCCTAGAGTCATTAAACATCATTTCCAATCATCATACATGACCACCCAATCATATCCCTATGAAAACAGAAAAATCCCCAAAAATAATAAAACTTCACCAATTCAACCAAACTCAAGAAATAATCCATGAAATTGCATCTTATAACACCACTAATCATGAATTGAACATCATTAGAGGAAGGAGAGGTGTTCATCCACCACTTACCTTAGCAAAACAAGAGGGAGAGCTACTTGTCACCTTAAGCTTCCAAACAACTTCACCAAACAACTCACTATCACTAAAAGAAGAGGTTTTATGGAGTAGAAACTAGATCAAGCAAGTGTTTTGGAGGATTTGAGCTAGATAATTGCCAAACTTTGAAGAGGTTTTTTCTTCCTTCTTTGCTAGAGAGAGAATCAGCCAAGAGGTTGAAGACAAGAATGAATTTTGTGTGATTTTTAAGATATTTAAGCAATTGGTCAAAAAGTCAAGAAAATGAATAGTAAGTCATAAGCTATTTCCAATACAATGGTGACACTTGTCACCTCCATAAATGCAATCTTATCTTTTCTTTTTCCTCTCACATCAATCAATTCACATCCTCTACTTATCCCTTAACACCCGATAAATTTTACACAGTATCCGGAATTTAACCTAATTGGCCGAATTTTTCCGAACTTTTCGCACTTGTGGGTCCCACGTCCGTTATATATTCTTAATTTTCTAAAAACTCTCCAATACTAGGAAAATCATTTTAAAACTATTTTTGCTCATAAACTTTATCTGGGGAATTTTTCTAATCAAGAAAATGTAGAAAAACGGGCGATTAAAAAAATAAACCCTAGAAAATTACAAAATTTCCGGGTTCTCAAACTCATTTTTTTTTTCGGGGCGTCACAATCTCCCCTCCTTAAAAGAATGTCGTCCTCGACATTCTCACTTGTACCAATCAAGTTAAGACATCCCGCACAAATCTCTCAAGAGTCAAATCAAACCCACAGTCCGGCATCCTAAATTTCAAACCTAGGATACACTACAAAGATCTGAAGCCTAGGCTCTGATACCAACTGTGACGACCCCACCTCCCCCTAGGGCGTACCAGAGGGTTCGGCGGGCCGCCTGCCCAACTCTCGCCGGGACTCAGTCGTTCACTACAATCCTCAAATATATTACAAGATTAAACCTCAAATATTACAATGTAAATCTCCAATATTTACATATAAACAAAACGAAGCGGAAACTAATTCCAAGCGTGGAACGTATGTATACATCCGATCGATTCCAAACATTCATTACAATCCCTAATAATAACTATTACACAAAAGGAAATCCAAATTCAAACCATACACGAGATAATCCATCCATTCACATGAATAAGCACAACAAGTCCTGCCTTCGCCTTGAGCCCTGTGGAGGGGAATAAAATATTTTTGGGGTGAGCTAGAAGCTCAGCGAGTAACCAAATAAAACCAGTAATCAAATATCTTTCACAATAATTCATTTCGATGATGTCATGATGTCATGATTCAAGTATCAAATGCACGTATTTTTGCTCTCGTGAGCCAGTGAAATCATTGAAACTAAACACCCAACGCTCAAAC
The DNA here is from genome assembly GCF_036785885.1 of Coffea arabica. NCBI lineage: Eukaryota > Viridiplantae > Streptophyta > Magnoliopsida > Gentianales > Rubiaceae > Coffea > Coffea arabica. The sequence continues at coordinate 46,193,359 of NC_092329.1, forward strand.
AGATCACGAAACCATAAACATTAAAGGGGAGCAGCATCGGTGCTCCAGATCATATCACAAACTCACGAAAGTGGTGGAGACGTTGGTGTCCAGCACAAGACTCCTCAAGAACTCATTAAAGCCAAACCATGTCAAGAACTCGTATGCGCGCACACATGATATGCAAACCAAAGAAACAATGCAAGGAACATTTCAAAAGTAACTTTGGAAACAGTTTAGGGTCACTCACCTCCATGGCTCAGAAATCATCCATCAAATATCACTGCCTTGCTCAAATCCAAGTCTTAGATCACAAACTCAAAGCAATCAAACCCTTTAAAAGTTCGGACAGCACTTCCCCTAAATTTGCTTACTTTCCCAGCCATCATGGCTTCATTATTTCTTCAGCCAGTCCCAAAGTCACACAAATAAGTTCATCTAATATCCATTCAGCAAGCTCCAAGTAGTACTAGTACAAGTCAAGCTAGGAAAAAGTCCGGAAATGAAGGTTAAGCTCAAAACCAGAAAAACAGTTTTGACGTCATTTTGCGGTAATGGTGTCAATTTCACTATGATTATCGGATGGGGGTGTAAGACCCACCGTTTCGAAGCTAAGAGATAGGTATACAACAATGTAGAAGGCCACTCAGTCCAAATCCTAGCACAACTAGGTCAAATGTGCCAAATACTCAACCGGAAACACCAAAAACAGGTTTACAAATCACATAATGCTGTAATTACTATAACTCAGTCTATACAGGTCCAAATGCCAAAATTCCAAAGGCATATGGTAGCTAAGACATCCAGATACATTTCATCAGAAGACACCAACACCTAAATCCAAAGCAATTCCAGTCAAAATGGCCAATTACAAGTGCAGTTTTAGCATTCTGATCAACCCAGAACAGCAACAATAAAATCGGCATATCTCACTCTACACTAATCCAAATGACCTGAAATTTTACAGGCACTTCAAACTCATCAATACCTACAACTTTCATGTTTTGAGGAAAGTCCAATTCGGCCTCTAACATGGTGCAATAAATTCGGGCAGAATGAAGAACTACAAAACCTAATTTTCTGAAATTTCTTCCAAAATAGAAATTGATTGCACTTAATCACTTTTTCCACCTCCTAGAGTCATTAAACATCATTTCCAATCATCATACATGACCACCCAATCATATCCCTATGAAAACAGAAAAAACCCCAAAAATAATAAAACTTCACCAATTCAACCAAACTCAAGAAATAATCCATGAAATTGCATCTTATAACACCACTAATCATGAATTGAACATCATTAGAGGAAGGAGAGGTGTTCATCCACCACTTACCTTAGCAAAACAAGAGGGAGAGCTACTTGTCACCTTAAGCTTCCAAACAACTTCACCAAACAACTCACTATCACTAAAAGAAGAGGTTTTATGGAGTAGAAACTAGATCAAGCAAGTGTTTTGGAGGATTTGAGCTAGATAATTGCCAAACTTTGAAGAGGTTTTTTCTTCCTTCTTTGCTAGAGAGAGAATCAGCCAAGAGGTTGAAGACAAGAATGAATTTTGTGTGATTTTTAAGATATTTAAGCAATTGGTCAAAAAGTCAAGAAAATGAATAGTAAGTCATAAGCTATTTCCAATACAATGGTGACACTTGTCACCTCCATAAATGCAATCTTATCTTTTCTTTTTCCTCTCACATCAATCAATTCACATCCTCTACTTATCCCTTAACACCCGATAAATTTTACACAGTATCCGGAATTTAACCTAATTGGCCGAATTTTTCCGAACTTTTCGCACTTGTGGGTCCCACGTCCGTTATATATTCTTAATTTTCTAAAAACTCTCCAATACTAGGAAAATCATTTTAAAACTATTTTTGCTCATAAACTTTATCTGGGGAATTTTTCTAATCAAGAAAATGTAGAAAAACGGGCGATTAAAAAAATAAACCCTAGAAAATTACAAAATTTCCGGGTTCTCAAACTCATTTTTTTTTTCGGGGCGTCACAATCTCCCCTCCTTAAAAGAATGTCGTCCTCGACATTCTCACTTGTACCAATCAAGTTAAGACATCCCGCACAAATCTCTCAAGAGTCAAATCAAACCCACAGTCCGGCATCCTAAATTTCAAGCCTAGGATACACTACAAAGATCTGAAGCCTAGGCTCTGATACCAACTGTGACGACCCCACCTCCCCCTAGGGCGTACCAGAGGGTTCGGCGGGCCGCCTGCCCAGCTCTCGCCGGGACTCAGTCGTTCACTACAATCCTCAAATATATTACAAGAATAAACCTCAAATATTACAATGTAAATCTCCAATATTTACATATAAACAAAACGAAGCGGAAACTAATTCCAAGCGTGGAACGTATGTATACATCCGATCGATTCCAAACATTCATTACAATCCCTAATAATAACTATTACACAAAAGGAAATCCAAATTCAAACCATACACGAGATAATCCATCCATTCACATGAATAAGCACAACAAGTCCTGCCTTCGCCTTGAGCCCTGTGGAGGGGAATAAAATATTTTTGGGGTGAGCTAGAAGCTCAGCGAGTAACCAAATAAAACCAGTAATCAAATATCTTTCACAATAATTCATTTCGATGATGTCATGATGTCATGATTCAAGTATCAAATGCACGTATTTTTGCTCTCGTGAGCCAGTGAAATCATTGAAACTAAACACCCAACGCTCAAACAGATCACGAAACCATAAACATTAAAGGGGAGCAGCATCGGTGCTCCAGATCATATCACAAACTCACGAAAGTGGTGGAGACGTTGGTGTCCAGCACAAGACTCCTCAAGAACTCATTAAAGCCAAACCATGTCAAGAACTCGTATGCGCGCACACATGATATGCAAACCAAAGAAACAATGCAAGGAACATTTCAAAAGTAACTTTGGAAACAGTTTAGGGTCACTCACCTCCATGGCTCAGAAATCATCCATCAAATATCACTGCCTTGCTCAAATCCAAGTCTTAGATCACAAACTCAAAGCAATCAAACCCTTTAAAAGTTCGGACAGCACTTCCCCTAAATTTGCTTACTTTCCCAGCCATCATGGCTTCATTATTTCTTCAGCCAGTCCCAAAGTCACACAAATAAGTTCATCTAATATCCATTCAGCAAGCTCCAAGTAGTACTAGTACAAGTCAAGCTAGGAAAAAGTCCAGAAATGAAGGTTAAGCTCAAAACCAGAAAAACAGTTTTGACGTCATTTTGCGGTAATGGTGTCAATTTCACTATGATTATCGGATGGGGGTGTAAGACCCACCGTTTCGAAGCTAAGAGATAGGTCTACAACAATGTAGAAGGCCACTCAGTCCAAATCCTAGCACAACTAGGTCAAATGTGCCAAATACTCAACCGGAAACACCAAAAACAGGTTTACAAATCACATAATGCTGTAATTACTATAACTCAGTCTATACAGGTCCAAATGCCAAAATTCCAAAGGCATATGGTAGCTAAGACATCCAGATACATTTCATCAGAAGACACCAACACCTAAATCCAAAGCAATTCCAGTCAAAATGGCCAATTACAAGTGCAGTTTTCGCATTCTGATCAACCCAGAACAGCAACAATAAAATCGGCATATCTCACTCTACACTAATCCAAATAACCTGAAATTTTACAGGCACTTCAATCTCATCAATACCTACAACTTTCATGTTTTGAGCAAAGTCCAATTCGGCCTCTAACATGGTGCAATAAATTCGGGCAGAATGAAGAACTACAAAACCTAATTTTCTGAAATTTCTTCCAAAATAGAAATTGATTGCACTTAATCACTTTTTCCACCTCCTAGAGTCATTAAACATCATTTCCAATCATCATACATGACCACCCAATCATATCCCTATGAAAACAGAAAAATCCCCAAAAATAATAAAACTTCACCAATTCAACCAAACTCAAGAAATAATCCATGAAATTGCATCTTATAACACCACTAATCATGAATTGAACATCATTAGAGGAAGGAGAGGTGTTCATCCACCACTTACCTTAGCAAAACAAGAGGGAGAGCTACTTGTCACCTTAAGCTTCCAAACAACTTCACCAAACAACTCACTATCACTAAAAGAAGAGGTTTTATGGAGTAGAAACTAGATCAAGCAAGTGTTTTGGAGGATTTGAGCTAGATAATTGCCAAACTTTGAAGAGGTTTTTTCTTCCTTCTTTGCTAGAGAGAGAATCAGCCAAGAGGTTGAAGACAAGAATGAATTTTGTGTGATTTTTAAGATATTTAAGCAATTGGTCAAAAAGTCAAGAAAATGAATAGTAAGTCATAAGCTATTTCCAATACAATGGTGACACTTGTCACCTCCATAAATGCAATCTTATCTTTTCTTTTTCCTCTCACATCAATCAATTCACATCCTCTACTTATCCCTTAACACCCGATAAATTTTACACAGTATCCGGAATTTAACCTAATTGGCCGAATTTTTCCGAACTTTTCGCACTTGTGGGTCCCACGTCCGTTATATATTCTTAATTTTCTAAAAACTCTCCAATACTAGAAAAATCATTTTAAAACTATTTTTGCTCATAAACTTTATCTGGGGAATTTTTCTAATCAAGAAAATGTAGAAAAACGGGCGATTAAAAAAATAAACCCTAGAAAATTACAAAATTTCCGGGTTCTCAAACTCATTTTTTTTTTCGGGGCGTCACAATCTCCCCTCCTTAAAAGAATGTCGTCCTCGACATTCTCACTTGTACCAATCAAGTTAAGACATCCCGCACAAATCTCTCAAGAGTCAAATCAAACCCACAGTCCGGCATCCTAAATTTCAAACCTAGGATACACTACAAAGATCTGAAGCCTAGGCTCTGATACCAACTGTGACGACCCCACCTCCCCCTAGGGCGTACCAGAGGGTTCGGCGGGCCGCCTGCCCAACTCTCGCCGGGACTCAGTCGTTCACTACAATCCTCAAATATATTACAAGATTAAACCTCAAATATTACAATGTAAATCTCCAATATTTACATATAAACAAAACGAAGCGGAAACTAATTCCAAGCGTGGAACGTATGTATACATCCGATCGATTCCAAACATTCATTACAATCCCTAATAATAACTATTACACAAAAGGAAATCCAAATTCAAACCATACACGAGATAATCCATCCATTCACATGAATAAGCACAACAAGTCCTGCCTTCGCCTTGAGCCCTGTGGAGGGGAATAAAATATTTTTGGGGTGAGCTAGAAGCTCAGCGAGTAACCAAATAAAACCAGTAATCAAATATCTTTCACAATAATTCATTTCGATGATGTCATGATGTCATGATTCAAGTATCAAATGCACGTATTTTTGCTCTCGTGAGCCAGTGAAATCATTGAAACTAAACACCCAACGCTCAAACAGATCACGAAACCATAAACATTAAAGGGGAGCAGCATCGGTGCTCCAGATCATATCACAAACTCACGAAAGTGGTGGAGACGTTGGTGTCCAGCACAAGACTCCTCAAGAACTCATTAAAGCCAAACCATGTCAAGAACTCGTATGCGCGCACACATGATATGCAAACCAAAGAAACAATGCAAGGAACATTTCAAAAGTAACTTTGGAAACAGTTTAGGGTCACTCACCTCCATGGCTCAGAAATCATCCATCAAATATCACTGCCTTGCTCAAATCCAAGTCTTAGATCACAAACTCAAAGCAATCAAACCCTTTAAAAGTTCGGACAGCACTTCCCCTCGTCATTTTGCGGTAATGGTGTCAATTTCACTATGATTATCGGATGGGGGTGTAAGACCCACCGTTTCGAAGCTAAGAGATAGGTCTACAACAATGTAGAAGGCCACTCAGTCCAAATCCTAGCACAACTAGGTCAAATGTGCCAAATACTCAACCGGAAACACCAAAAACAGGTTTACAAATCACATAATGCTGTAATTACTATAACTCAGTCTATACAGGTCCAAATGCCAAAATTCCAAAGGCATATGGTAGCTAAGACATCCAGATACATTTCATCAGAAGACACCAACACCTAAATCCAAAGCAATTCCAGTCAAAATGGCCAATTACAAGTGCAGTTTTCGCATTCTGATCAACCCAGAACAGCAACAATAAAATCGGCATATCTCACTCTACACTAATCCAAATAACCTGAAATTTTACAGGCACTTCAATCTCATCAATACCTACAACTTTCATGTTTTGAGCAAAGTCCAATTCGGCCTCTAACATGGTGCAATAAATTCGGGCAGAATGAAGAACTACAAAACCTAATTTTCTGAAATTTCTTCCAAAATAGAAATTGATTGCACTTAATCACTTTTTCCACCTCCTAGAGTCATTAAACATCATTTCCAATCATCATACATGACCACCCAATCATATCCCTATGAAAACAGAAAAATCCCCAAAAATAATAAAACTTCACCAATTCAACCAAACTCAAGAAATAATCCATGAAATTGCATCTTATAACACCACTAATCATGAATTGAACATCATTAGAGGAAGGAGAGGTGTTCATCCACCACTTACCTTAGCAAAACAAGAGGGAGAGCTACTTGTCACCTTAAGCTTCCAAACAACTTCACCAAACAACTCACTATCACTAAAAGAAGAGGTTTTATGGAGTAGAAACTAGATCAAGCAAGTGTTTTGGAGGATTTGAGCTAGATAATTGCCAAACTTTGAAGAGGTTTTTTCTTCCTTCTTTGCTAGAGAGAGAATCAGCCAAGAGGTTGAAGACAAGAATGAATTTTGTGTGATTTTTAAGATATTTAAGCAATTGGTCAAAAAGTCAAGAAAATGAATAGTAAGTCATAAGCTATTTCCAATACAATGGTGACACTTGTCACCTCCATAAATGCAATCTTATCTTTTCTTTTTCCTCTCACATCAATCAATTCACATCCTCTACTTATCCCTTAACACCCGATAAATTTTACACAGTATCCGGAATTTAACCTAATTGGCCGAATTTTTCCGAACTTTTCGCACTTGTGGGTCCCACGTCCGTTATATATTCTTAATTTTCTAAAAACTCTCCAATACTAGGAAAATCATTTTAAAACTATTTTTGCTCATAAACTTTATCTGGGGAATTTTTCTAATCAAGAAAATGTAGAAAAACGGGCGATTAAAAAAATAAACCCTAGAAAATTACAAAATTTCCGGGTTCTCAAACTCATTTTTTTTTTCGGGGCGTCACATGTGTCATATGTGCTTTTGTGCTTTACTCATTTTGCAACTAAATATTATACCTATGTGGTATGTGCTCTATGTGATCCTATGTACTTATTTGCTTACTTTTTTTTATATGATTTATTATTATAAATAATCAGTGATATCATCACACTAGTCCAATACTAGTTATAGCCTTTTCCTGCTTCCTTACTAGTTCACTGCCAATGAGGATTTATAGAAATGAACCAGTTCAATGCTAGACCTGTAAATCCATTTTTGCATTAAATTCATCTTTTGTTTGTCATTCATTGCATTTTCATGCATTTTTTCTATTTTAAGTTATTTTCTTCATTTGCATAATATTTTGACTTATATTATTCGCTTATCTACATATGTGTAAATCATGTCATTTAGATTTGTATTTCATTTAGAAAATTAGAAAAATAAGGTAGTTCATTTGTTTGTTTAGATTAGAAAAGCAACCTTTCAAATATGAAAAATGGGCGAGTATGGCTTTTCTTCTTTTAGTATGCTATTACTTCTCTATAAGAAGGAAAATTGTATCACGAGTTTTTGTCCCCCATACAGGGAAATTGCATTCCCCTCTCTTTAGTCATGTATACTTATGTGTGTGTATGTGTGTATATATATAATATTATTTCTTTTTGAATCTCATTTATACATATTCACAACCCTTCAAGGGATTATTCTTTGGACTCGCAATTAATACGATTGGTACCAATTAGATCCTGAAGGAACATTTTATCCCTCTCGATATCCCTTTTACGCTTAGGTTTTGCATTTATATAGGAAACATTCAAGTGTGAAAGGTTTAAAGGTTAGACTAGGAAAATTTTAGCTAAACCTTAACTTTGGTTAGGTTGAAAGGATACTTTAGATTCGAGTTGATCAAAATTTTGCTTTCACTTTCTACAATCGTGACTCCCTAAATCTTTTTCTCTCGTTTTCAAAGACTTGAAGTCCTTAAAAAAAATTTTATTCATTTTCTTTTTTTTTATTAAAAATATTTTTGGGTGATTTCGTACATCTATAATCAATTTGACAGGTGTCGATGCCTGTGCAATAATAATAATGATAATTCTAGTTGCCAACAAAAGCAGTTGTGAGTCAGTTCTAGTACTAGAGCAGGGATTCTGGATGTGCAATGAGTTATTAAATTCATCCTGACTCCAAAGAGTTTGCTAAATCCAATATATCCGAATTTATTCACGAGAAATTTTAATTTGTATATAGGGCAAGTAGGGTCGTATCCTCAGATGCTTGGGAAAGTTCGCTCTTTTTCAAGTCAAGAAGAAACGGGGGTTTCGAGAATTAAACGGTAACAAATTACTAACCAAATTAATCAACTGTGAAAATAATTAAGAGAGAGAAATAATGGGAAAAACTCTAGCCAAGGTTACACTTCAGAGATGGTTCATGCAACTGATAATTGATTTAAATATAATTCCAATATTCATTAATAAATAGGTTTTTAACTACCGATACGATCTGACAATTAGTTCCTCCGTACTATTTCGATAGTCAAGGTATGACTATTGACTATTTCCCTAATTTAGAAATAACCCTAGATACGATAATAGGATTTAATTCCTTAATTGCATTAAAAATTAGAGAAACCCTGTTCTAATTAATAAACACGCTACGAGGGTTTATTTAAATTAGATTGTACGTTCCCCTGACACAAACCCAATTATGTCAGTTGCTACTGAGATTAGAGTAGTCAAACAATTATGGATTCAACTACTTTAATTAGCAAATAGATTATGTGAATAATTAAATATTGCGCACCTATTCAATCATACACAATAATCATAGCCTATAATAGTAGAAAACTTACAAATACCAACGAATAGAAGAAATAAATAAAATCAGTTAGATCTCATAATGATAGCTGAACCAAATCTTCAGTTGTCCATTGACTAGAAATGTGTAATTAGTTCTCCATTATGGGAGAACAAGCCATGCCAAAATAATCTGTCAAAACTTACAATTGTTTTTCTTCTCAATTGGTCCAAAAAAGAAAACAAGAACAACTATGCTTTTTTCCTCAGCAAGCGCTATTTGCCGAATTCTCCCTTGCTAACTTCCTAATTGATTGGTCTCCTCATACCAATCAAATTCCTAAAGAGTTTCCTGTTACAATTCAATTTCCTAAAAGCTTTCCCAATTGCTCGAGACTGACGTGGAATGCAAGGAAATAGGAAACTTTAGCAGCTGTCAAGTTTTGGAATTTGACTTGGATTGGAAACTGTCCGACGTTAGGAAACTGCCAATTTTCTGGCTTTGTACCATGAACTTAGGCGTGGCCATGTGCAAACCATTAGAAATCCTCCATTTAAGCGCTTTCACTCCAATTTCTGAAATCAATACAAAAATACCAATTGTGGGTAAAACCAGTCAAATAGGGTGATATCTGGTATAAATAAAAAAGAAAATATAAACAAATATACCAACTAAATGTACCCTATCAACTCCCCCACACCTAAATCATGCTTGTCCTCAAGCATAATTAAGCTCAGAAGTAAAATCAAGATACCAAACAATTCATAGCAAGTTACACCAGTAAAGGCATCCCACATTCCCCAACAACTTCATCAAACTCAGAAGATATCAAATTGACAATCCTCACAGTTAATATGCACTCATTCACTCCAAAGTGTATAGGGCACAAGACTACTCTCAATTTGGCACAATGGAATGACATTATCATAAACTTGCTAATATATCATATCTCCACCACTAAAAGTTAATTTAAATGCAAAAATCAAAGGGACTTTTATGAGGGTGTAATGGGGCTCGGGTGAAGGGTATGATATAAAGGTAAATTAGGGTGTATAACTATCAAAAGAATGTTCAAAAATTTATGACATGAAGTTATTCCCAACTCAAACTCCTAAGGCATGACAACACTCTCTACCCATTTAGTAAGTGCAATCATCTTCAACAATTGCCATTACTACTTCATAACATTTAAGAATAAGAGCACTGAACAACATGCCTCTTCTTTTCCAGATATATATATATTCTTTTTTTTTAGATTTTTCTTTTCATTGCTTCCTCTATTGTTCGTAATTCTTGGCATGCGCAACACTTTTGAGCAACTCCACTGCTACACCTTGAGGTAAAATAAGAATTTTCACGCCTTGAAATTCAGACATCCTTTCAACACAAGACTCAAGAGAAAGTTAAAAAAAAACAAGTCTTGGGGTAGTGATTGTAGCTATTCATCAAAGAAAAAGGTTAAAGGCTAAAAAAGGGCTCACTAATGGTAAACAAATAAAGGTAAGTTTTTGAGAAAGTCAAACATGGTTTAATCCTAGGTGCCCTCATCATTTTAATGCATCTAATTCAACAAAATTGTGATCTCGACATGCATAACAAAGCAAGTTCTAGAATGACAAAATCATGCATGTGAACCACTCAACAACTGAAAATAGAGCAAATATAGAGTATAATGCTCACAATCAGGTCCAACAATCTCACAAGTGGCTAGGAATTAATGTCAAATCCAGTATATTCATCAATTAATTCAATCATCAAGAAAAGTAGAAAATTCAATGGCATAAATTTCACTATTCATACTCGCATCTCAATTGCATTCGTCATTGTTTAAAACAAAGAACTAATAAGGAAAAGAAAATGCAAAACAATACCTAAAAGCATAGCTAACCCTCCCCCACTCCTAAACCTTACATTGTCCCCAATGTAAGCAGTAAAGAACAAGGTAATAAAGTAAAGGGGATAACGATACTTCCCTGAACACGGAGGAAAGGGTACCAATGGACTAAGGCTCGGGAGGAAAGGGTGGGCCGAAACCCACGTGGTGGAAATAGTAAGCCAAGTTTTGGGCCATGCAGGACACCTGGCGCTCGATTCGCTCCAATCGAGAATCCATCTGATGTAACTAGAAGCGGAGATCTGTTGAATGCCTCTCCTTTGAAGGTGATGGTTGTGGTGCAGAAGTGGAAGGGTCAAGGGCATCAGTAGAAGTACCGCCAGCATGAGAGGTGGTAGCTTTGGAAACTGTCCGCTTTGGTGGAAGCTGGATTGACCCTGGAGGAGCGAACTAGAAAACACCGTTGACCTGCTGAACTAAACTCATTTTCTCTAAACAAACCAAATCAAGGGGTTCCATATTACAATCCAAATGCATATTATGATTATTCAAATCCAAAATCCGAAGATTAATGGCAAAACGAGTGATATAGGAACTCAAAATTAATGGCTTATTTTTCTTGCTCAAGACAATCTGGAAGTGCGAAGTAAACCAGCAGCCCAAGTTAACTTTAACTTCAGCAATCATACATCAAATAAAAAAAGAACTCGAGTTTTGTCAAAGTACCCAAACTATTCTTCCTACCCAAGAAGCTATAAGCCATAAAACAGTGAAGATAACGAAAAACGGGGTTCTTTAGGTATGAGACCTTAGACTGGTTAGGATCATAGGAGTAGGTGTCAACTGACAGATCCTTCCAGTAGCTAGTGTTATAGGAGAAAAAAAAGTTCAGTGTATTCACGGGCACTCGCCATATATTCAGAAGATTGAGAATAAGGGACATCAACAAAACCAAAAGCCAAATTGAATTCAGTAATGGATTGCCTGAATTCCTTACCAATTGAAAACGAACTACATCAGGAGTCATAATAGAAAATTCATCAGGTATATTGAACTCAAAAGTGGCATAAAATTCCCATGTTAACTCAGTAAAAGCCAACAAGACAATTGAAACATAATTGGTCCAACCGATGGCAGCTATCTTCCTAATGACCTCATTTCTAATATTCAAAATGTCTAGTGTGGGGCCATGGATGAATTTACAAGAAATAATTTTTCTTGTACATGCAGCTGCATATCATTCCTTATCGGCTGCTTTAGTGAAGGTCAAATGCCTGCCAAACTGGGCCGAGGAAGAGAGGCAAACCTCCTTGTTCCTCTCTAGGCGGGACCGGGGATCACCCGAAGCATTTGCTTGGAAAGGTCCACTCAAAGGAATAGTGAGATGGGGTGAAGAAATGCTGTCTGTGGATTTCTTTTTGACTTGTTTCTTCATCATTGGGAGACAAGAAACTTAGAACGAGCAAGAAGTTAAGGTCGAACCCCTAAACCTACGAATGGACACTAGGGACGGGTGGAGTACTAAGTGTGCAAGTCGTAACCTAAATTAGAGCAAACAAATTTGACAATTGCCAAGTTCAATAGCAAAATGCCCCAACCACAGTCAACTCGCATATGATATTAAATGTGCAACACAAGAGGTAGAAAATACAGATTCAAAGCATCCCAAAGAGGCACACTTTATCTTTCATCAGCTACCACATAATGTATCTGTCCTCAGCTAAGGCAAAGAAGCAAAGTTAAGGAGTGATAGGACCTGAATCTAGAGTAAAAGGCGAAAGGCTGGCTATGAGTTGAAAGGGAGTGTGCTGGCGACGGACAGCGACGGCGGCAGACAGAACGGCAAGCGGGGGGGAACTGCGGCAATGACAAGCATTGAGCGAGTGGCGACTGTGCGACGGCGAGCGACGCTGCTCGAACAGCCGCAGTAGCAACGGAGACAAGATGCGACGGCGGAACAACAGCAGCATCGACTAAGGCGAGTGGAAGAGAGCCGCTGCAATAGCGCATGGCGATGAATGGCAGCAACGGTGATGATCAGAGATGAGTAGGCGACGATTAGTGGTAGCCAACGAACAACGAGCAAGCAATGATCGGCTACAGCGCACGGCGATGAGGGACGATAGCGGATGGTGGCAGCGCACGGGCAGGCGACGCGTAGGTATGGCGTGACGTTTGGCGGTGAGTTGTTGTGCAATTGGCTGCGATTAGCAGCTGTGACAGCGACGGGCGGAAGTGGTGACTTCAACTGTGGTGATTAGGGATTAAGGGATTTGGATTGGTGCGATGGAGAAAGAAAGAAGAAAAGAGAGAAAGAAAAGAAAGAAAAAGAAAAGAGAAGAAAGAAGGAAAAGGGGAGACACAGCAGCGGCAACGGGAAAAGGAGAAAAGAGGAATAAGGATAAAGAAAGAAAAAGAATAGGGCATCGTTGGATTTATATATATATATATATATATATAAATATGAAGGGCAATTTTGTCCTTTTACCCCCTTCTCTCTTTTAGTTATTTAATTTTTTTAAACCACTGCATTAGACGTGGGCACGCCTAACTACTTTCGTGTCTTCTGACCAACTCTCGAAAATTAAGTTTCTTAAGCGTGGCCACATGACGTGGGTACGCCTAACTAATGCCGAGTCTTCTGCTGAAGTGACGAAAATTCATGCTTTAGGTTTGACCACTTGACGTGGGCACATCTAACTATCGAAGAGTCTTCTACCCGCAGACAAAATTTGCCTTAGGTGTGCTTAAGTGGCGTGGGCACGCCTAACTAGTAGCTACCAAATAAAGAAAATCGTAGATTCTTGGGTTGCTTCCTAAACAGCGCCTTTCTTTAAAGTTTTTGGCTAGACTGAGCCGAAAACTTTTCAATCTGTATAGATGAGATCCTCAAAGTATGAATTCGACTTCTTCTACTGCAAAGCCATCATAGTAGGGCTTAAGGCAATGACCATTCACTACGAATTTCTTCTCTGTTTTCAAATTTTGAATTTCAACTACACCATAGTAAAAGACATTAGTAATAACGAATGGACCTATCCAACGAGACCGTAGTTTAGCTGGGAAGAGTTTAAACTTGGAATAATAAAGGAGGACTTTTTGCCCAATTTCAAAAGTTTTCCGTGAAATTTGTTGATCATGAAAAATCCTATTTCTCTCTTTATAGATCATGGCATTTTTATACGTTTCATTCCTTAACTCTTCCAATTCTTGCAATTGAAGCTTCCTCTGTACTCCCGCTTCAACCAAGTCCATATTACATTGTTTAACTGTCCAGAATGCCTTATGCTTCAATTCAACAGAAAGATGGCATGGTTTTCCAAATACCAACCTATAGGGAAACATTCCAATAGGCATTAAGTGCATCCTCCAGTCTTGAACTCCAATTTTTTCTATCAGGGCAAAACATTTTCTCCAAGATGGACTTAATCTCTTTATTTGAAATTTCAGCCTGCCCATTCGTTTGAGGTACGACATAGAAGTTTTATGAATAACACCATACTTGTCAAATAGAGCCACAATTACCTTATTACAAAAATGATTTCCTCTATCACTGACCATGGCTCTTGATATCCCAAAGCGAACAAAAATTTGAGATTTTATAAAACCTGCAACTACTTTTGAATCATTAGTCCAGGTGACTTTTGCTTCCACCAATTTCGAGACATAGTCGACAGTCAATAAAATATACAAAAAATCATAGGAGGATCGCAATGGGCCCATAAAATCAATACCTCATGCTTCAAAAATTTCACAAAATAATTTGGAGTTTTGGGGCATTTGATCTCTACGGGAAACATTGCCTATCTTCTAACATCTATCGCAAGATTTACAGAATAGGTATATATTTTTGAATATGGTAGGCTAATAAAAACCACTCTCCAACACCTTACGGGCTGTTCTTTTTGCTCCAAAATGACCCCCACAAGCATAAAAATGACAAAAAGTTAAAATAGAAGTAAATTCATTTTCACTTTTTTTTGGCTAACCCCATTTTTGGGGGTGGACGCCACTCCAAATGTTATTCCAAGGATCATTAACGTACACCAAGACAGCTGGCAGTCTGCCAGTCAGGTTAAGGCAAACGGACATAAGGCATCTGTATCCTATCCAGGTGAGCTAACCCCCGTATGTGGGCAGGCAAAGGGGAGGGGGAAAGGACTGACAAACATGCGTGGTGCTTGCCAGACGCGCCAGGGCATCATCAACCGCGTTTGCCTCTCTGTAAACATGAGTGAAGGTGATCTGGCGACCGAGCACTAAAGATTTGATACGCAAGATAGTAAGCCATAATCTCCAAGGAACTCCACTATCGCCGTTCACCATATTCAGCAATACCTGAGAATCCATTTCAACGTGCAAAGAATGAAATGTAGCGGAGAGTAACAAACCCTCCAGTAACGCCATGGCCTCCGTTTCCATGTTTGTCCGGGATCCCAAAAACCACGAGAAACCACAAAGGATGTTACCACTTGAATCACGAAATACCGCACCCGCTCCAGAATGTCCTGGATTCCCTAAAGAAGAGCCATCAATATTTAATTTGATACACCCGATAGGCGGCCGCGACCATGCAACCCAGCGTGGTAGCACGGACTTCTTCCGTTCCATGCAAAGCAATAAGCCCAAGTGGGCCAGTTCCCCGTCATCCCGTGCCACCTGGACGAAAGGTCGAACCTGAGATATGCTAAGCAACAGAGTTTGTACCTCCCTGCAAACCTGTGCCGGTGACGCTGCTGCGCCCTCATACATCACCATGTTTGGAGCCTTCCACAGCCCCCAACGTATAAGCGATGGCAACACCCTACATACCATCCCCTGACAGTGCCTGAAGACTGGTAAAGCCACCATTGCTGCAAGCGACCGAAGATGCCAGTCGGGCCCATTGCGGGTACTGACAGGGCCCTAGAGAAGAAATTCCATACCTCAGTAGCAAGAGTGCAGTTCGACAGTACGTGATCTTGAGATTCCTCTCCCAGGCAGAACTGGCATTTAGAGGGTAGTTGAAAACCAAGCCGCTGCAAGGCGTCCGGGAACGGTAAGTAATTGTTGAGCCGCTTCCACATGAATACAGCAATCTTGCAGGGGACACGGCTACTCCAAACGCACTTCCTGGACCAGAGGCACTCCTGCTTAGGCCGGAGAGCATCCCATGCAGAGGAGATAGTGAAATCGCCAGAGGGTGTAAGGACCCAAGCCCGCTGAACCCTGCCCTCCAAATCTATAGCTTGCGTGAACTGGTCCACCGTATTCCGAACAGCAAGCATCCGTCTCTCGCGTATAGCTCCGTTACCTACACCATAGCGAGATCTCATAAAAGTTGTCCATAAGGAGGACGAGTTGCAGTACCGCCACCATAATTTGCAGCTGAACGCCCCCTGAACGTCTTCAAACGCTCAGATTCCAAGACCATTCTCCTCCACCAGATAACAAAGGTTCCGCCAGGAGCACCAATGATGCTTGGGACCGAATTCTGTCTGTCCCCAGAGAAAATTCGCCATTATGCGCTCGAGGTCCTTTAGCACTCCTGTGGGGGGGGTCCATTACCGTCACAACGTGCAAAGGTATGGCAGAAAGGACATGCTTAATGAGGATGAGACGACCCCCCTGTGAGAGCAGCTTTTTCTGCCAGCCTGCCAGCTTAGCAACAAACTTGTCAATCAGGAATTGGAAGAATTCTTTTTTCCGACGCCCAACATAGAGATCGCACCCCAAATAGTAGAAAGGAAAAGAGCTATGCCTAAAGCCGGTTAGCTGCTGAATTCTGCGTATTTGGCCCACGCCACACCGACGGGAAGTTATGAAGAAACTCTTGTGGTTGTTAACCCGTTGGCCCGAACTAGCCTGATAGAGCGATAAGAATCGGACCAGGCTATCCACAGACCGCCTGTCCCCACGAGCAAATATCACAATATCGTCAGCAAAAGATAAGTGTGTGACCCCAGTGCAGCCTCTGAGCAATGAGTAAGGGGCCACCCTGCCATCCGCTACTTGCGCATTCAATCCCCTACTAAGAGCTTCAGAAGCGAGAATGAAAAGGATAGGGGATAGACGGTCTCCTTGCCTGACTCCCCGTATCACCTGGAAAAAACCCCTAGCTCTGCCATTCACCATCACAGAAAACCAACTTTGAGAGAGGTTGTTCAAAACGAGCAAGATAAACCTATAATCAAAACCAAACTTCTGAAGGAGCCGCTACAGAAACTCCCAGGATACTTTATCAAAGGCTTTCATCATGTCCAATTTGAAGATACAGTTATGTCCCCGAGCTTTCTTGTTGATGGATGCTATCATTTCCTGGGCCAAGAGGACATTTTCGACGATATCGCGGCCTGGACAAAACGCAGATTGCTCAGGAGAGATAAGGCCTGGGAGAATAGCCCGCAATCTATTAGCAAGCACTCTCGTAAAAACTTTATTAACGAAAGTGCATAGGCTAATGGGACGAAAATATGCAAATGTAGCTGGGTTTGGTTTCTTCGGGATCAGCACAATTAGGGTACTAGCAATACCCTTTGGGATCGGGGTCCCAGCCAAAAAGTCTCTCGTTGCTGCCAAAACATCAAGAGCCACAATGTCCCAGCAATGGCGAAAAAAAACGCCAGTGTAGCCATCCACACCCAGGGCACTATCCTTATCCAGGTCAAACACGACCCTTTTTACCTCCTCCATCGTGACTTCTCTCATCAATTCCCCATTCTGAGCCGCCGACACAAGCTCCGGTATATGGACCAGTAGCTCCTCAACATCCCTGATCTCCTCCGCTGTGAGAAGCTGTTGGAAAAACCTAACTGCCTCCTCTCCAACTCGGTCGTCACCCTCGAGCCATGTCCCTCCCTCATCCTTAATGCGATGTATGGCAAGTTTCGATCGCTTCTCCCGAACAAAAGCATGGAAATATCTTGTGTTTGAATCGCCGTCGCTCACCCAGCGTAAGCGCGCCTTCTATCTCCAGTAGTCCTCTTGAACACGTAAACTCTGTAACAGGCGGCCTTGTGCGCGGTGAAGTTCAGCCCTCGTCTCTACTGTTTGGCTAGCTTCGTACATAACCTCCTTTTGCTGCACCTCAACCTCGTGCTGCCGGATGGCTTGAAACATGTCCCCGAACTACTCTCTACTCCATTGTCTTAAACATGTTTTCAACCGCTTTAGCTTGAAAGCCAAGCGGTACATACCATACCCCTGCGTGGGTAAATCCCAAATACTCTGCACCAGCGGCAAAAGCCCAGGGTTTGAAACCCAAAACGATTGGAATTTGAATGGCTTCGGAATGCTAGCAGCTGCAGGCCGCAGACTCACTAACAAGGGTGAATAGTCAGAGGTTGCACGATTGAGATGTTGGACAGAGGTATTCGGCAAGAAATCGAGCCAGTGCTGATTGACAAGCACCCTATCCAGCCGCTTCCAAATCCCGGCACCGGCTCTAACACCTGACCATGTGTAAGAGCTTCCGGAGTAGGGGAGGTCCTGGAGGTGGCAGTCAGAAATTGCACCATTAAAATCAGAAATCGCCCCAAGGTCTTGGGTCGATCGGCCCTCATACTCTGCCAGTGTGTTGATAACGTTGAAATCCCCCCTACCAGCCACGGTCGGGAGATCAACCCAGCGAGGGAGCTTAACTCAGACCATAAGATACGCCTTTCGGCCCTGGTACACTTGGCATAAACGAATGACGCATTAACAGTCTCGGTCCAAGAGTCGTGGCCGACCATAACATGGAGGAATTGTTCCGAATTGCACAGCACATGAAAATGAAAACCAAAACGCCAAAAAACCCAAATCTTATTCGAGGAATTAAGCAAGCAAAAGTCAAAAGAAAGCTTCACACACAAGGTTTCTACGTTACATGCGTCTGCCATAGGTTCTAAGAGAACTAAAACAGCAATGTGATGTAGACGGAGCAAAGCCCGCAGACGACGAACAGAAGAATTGTTCGTCGCTCCTTTAACGTTCCAAATGAGGAGATTATGCATTGAGTAAAGAAAGGTGGGGTACCTCGACGGCTTTAGAAGCTTGTCGCGTAAGAATCTGCCGGGGAATAGCATTGTATACCCTTCGTTTCCTCGACTTCCGAGGGAGCACCATGGTGAAGCCGGCCTCGTCGCATTCAGCAATTTGCTTGGGCAACCGCGACCCCAAAGCCATATTGAACTGTTGGAAGGAGGCTACCAGCGCAGCCTTTTCTGGTGCGGCCCTTCTTGGTTGATTCTCTCCATCCGAGAGAGATCCCTGGGAGGATACCTTTTCTTGCTCACCCAAATGGAGTTGCGTATCATCACAAATGATCCCCAAGGCTGATGGGTTCTCCGTGACCTTCAAAGGCGCATCAACGACCCTCTCCTGGGTATGCAATGCCATATCAGCCCCAACAGGCGCGGCATCTGTCGCCGTCAAGAGGCCAGACATGGACGCTGGTTGCAAAACTGCATCCCTGTGCTGGGCAGCAGCGGCGCTCCTCCCCTCCTGAGCCTGTGCCTCCATAGCCCTGACAACCTCTCCTCCGCCTGGACCGCCCCTACTCCCACGCCTGCTCTGTCAACATTCCGTATTGGAGTGGCGGCAGCAAAGCGAGCAGTACGCCGGCAAGTTCTCATATGCTACCCGCTGCCAGAAACCATGGCTGCCCGTCCCAATCCAAATGCGACTAGGCAACTCCCTAGAGATGTCCAGATCGATGCAGATACGTGCAACACTGGGGCGAACCAAATTAGCAGTCGTAGTATCAATTTGTAAAGGGCTGCCAAGGGCAGCAGCAATTGAAAACAGCGAGACTTTGTCAAAAAAGTGGATGGGCAGATGTTCCAGAGCAACCCAGATAGGCGCATGAGTGGACTCGCTGGTAACTTTAAAATCTGGTGTCCACTTGAAGGTACGCATGGGGAAATCAGCAATACTCCACAGCCCCTTCGTCCAACACCGCAAGTAATCCTCCTCCAAACAGAAATGTATCAGGATATGCCGCTGGTCTAGGAGACCTATGGTGAAACTGGATGTGAAACCGATAGTTGTGAAGGACTTTCGGATAGCGTCAAGGTTCGGCCGCCCATGGGAGAACTTCCCCACGACAGCAAACTTGAAGGGTGCCGCCAACTTTGCTATGTCTTTCTTCGAGAACATGACGGCTGGCTCACCTTTGAACTAGGCAGCAGGTTCAACCTTGCAAGGGGATGGCGTCGGCTGTTGCTGAAGCACGGCAGCAAAGTAACGGCCAAGCCTCCCTCCTGGCGGCTGGAGGCCTGCCATTGTTGGAACCCTAACCTTCCCAAAATAGAAACAGCCGAGAGGATATCACAGCCGAGAGTTGGTTACCAAGCTTAAAAAACTCAGGGTTTTTAAGAAATGGTGAACATTTTTCAAGAAATGATTCGAGTAATATCTGAGGTGAAGAAATTCCTTTAGATAATCGCATCTTATAATTAGAGATGTCTCAGAAATTCATTTTCACTTATGCATCTTCTCATTACTTGATCTGCACAATGCTTCCAGATTCCCATATGTAGTATTTAGCATCACTCTTGAGTTTATCATTTTTTACCTTTGACCATCCTGTAGGAAACTGATTAATAATCAGATAGTTTACCATATCTACATGTTAAGGAAGAGATGATTGAAGAAAGAGTAATGCTCATCAGAAAAAGTCTTCTTTAAAGGAAAGTTATCCTTTGTAATGGGTAATCTGCTCAGATAATCGGCAACTAGATTTTTTGTGCCTCTTTCATCTCGAATTTTCAGATCAAATTCTTGTAGCAGTAATATCCACTGGATCAACCTTGGCATTGCTTCTTTCTTGGTCATCAAATACTGCAACGCTGCATGATCAGAATATACAATCACTTTAACTCTTAACAAGTAAAGCGTAAATTTTTCTAAGGCAAAATAACAGCTAAAAACTCCTTTTCTGTGGTGGAGTAGTTCAATTGCACTCCATTCAAAGCCCTTGAAGTGTAATAGATTACATGAGGGGTTTTTCCAACTTTTTGCCCCAAGACTGCCCCTACTGCAGTGTCACTTGTATCACACATGATCTCAAACAGGAGATTCCAGTCCGGGGGTTGGATAATTGGTGGTGAGGTCAATAGCTCATTCAACGTATCGAACGCCTTCTTGCAATCATTACTAAATTCAAATGGCACATCTTTTTGTAGGAGTTGAAACAATGGAGCCCAATCTTTGAAAAGTTTTTAATAAACCTGTGATAGAAATCTACATGTCCCAGAAAAAAACACATTTTCCGCACACTTACGGGGTAAGGTAAGGAAACTATTAGATCTTTCTTGGCTTTGTTTACTTCAATGCCTTTAGATGATACCACATGACCCAAAACTATCCCATGTTCGACTATAAAATGACATTTTTTTCAATTAAGTACTAGGCTAGTTTCAATACATCTTCTTAAAATAAAAGTCAAATTATCAAGACACTCATCAAAACTGTCACCATAGACATTAAAATCATCCATAAATACTTTTATGATTTTTTTCACATACTCAGAGAAGATACTTACCATACACTTCTGGAAAATTGCCGGTGCATTACACAGTCGGAAGGGCATTCTTCTATAAGCAAAGGTACCAAACGGGCATGTGAATGTTATTTTTTCCTGATCCTTCAGTGCTATGCCAATCTGAAAGTAATCTAAAAAATCATCTAAAAATCAGTAGTAAGCTCGACAAGCCAATCTTTTAATCATCTGATCAATAAAGGGAAGAGGATAGTAGTCCTTTTTAGTCACTACATTAAGCTTGCAGTAGTCTAGCCATGGACTTGCAAGATTCAAAATAGCTTGGAGAAGCCTAGAGAAACTCACCAGAAATGTAGCGTTCACTAGTTTTTCTTAGTTCACACTTCAAAAAATTATTTCTTTCATGACAAATTTTTCTTGACAACCAACTTATTTGTCAGAAAAATCATACCTTTTATGACAATTCATCAAGCAAATATCCTTCAAAAGGCACTACTACTTTAAACATATTTTTCTACTTTTGCCTACGTCAATTCGTCAGGAAAAATTTTCGTTCTCCCACCAGTTTTTTTCCTTTTGGACCAAAAAAGAATTTAGAAAGACATTAACTTGTAACATAGAAATCAGGAAATAAAGAAACACTTTTTCCATCTCTCTTTCTTTTGGAACAACGACGACAAATAAACACTTCTCCAAATCTGTAACTTGTCTTCATCTCCAACAACAATGAATGACAACGAACTCCGAACTTGTCTTCATCTCTTTGAACAAGAGAGACAACACGATGGTCTAAGGTGATGTAAAAATCAAATAATCCTTCAATTTTGTCTTGAATCGATTCCCTTTCTCCAAATCCCCCTTCAATTTTGTCCTTAATTGGTTCCTTTTTTTATTTTTATAGTGGGTATTTTATTCATCTCTACCTTTCTCTATTCGTCAAAACCTAGGAAGATGCTTCAGTTCTTGTGCCCAGGGATATAATCAGTATAAAACTTAGTGATTCTAGTTCTGATAACGATTTGGGGATGCTAATTGGGGATGCTTCACTATACAATTGAGTTCAATTGGAGATGCTACTGATTTGGCTGATTCTGGTGATGATTTTAGGGGTGTCAAGGCTGCTAGTAGCGAAGTTCAATGCGTAGGTGCATTATTTGCTTTGTTCGAATTTCTTTTGGATTTTTGTATGCTTTAAGGATTTCATTTGTGGGTGTGATGCTTGTGTTGATCTTAATCTTGATTTTTGGTGAAAAAGATTCTTTTTCATGTTCGCTGGCAAAAGCAATTTGGGAAGCTTCGATTGAACTTTGTATTTCATTCTTTTTCATGTTCGCTCGTAGTTTCGGATTTTTGAACTTCGGCACTGCTTGATCATGCTTTTTATGCCCATTCTTGTCGCATTTCTGGTTTCTTGATTTTAGTTTGTTCTACCGTGTTAGTTTTTGTTAGTGTTTCAGATAAGGAAAATTGATGTTTTATTTTTGTTGTAAATTAACAATGTACCATTTGTTTTGCTTTTGTGCTCATATTCTGTATTTGCAACTGTTGCTAAAAAATTGATTCATGTAATTGGCAGTGATTTATGTATCTTTTTGGTGTTGTCTTGGTGAATTGCTTGTAATAAGCATAGCAATCACTTGTTTTCTCGTTTTCTATGGTATCTATTCTAGATCTTCTTTCACATGTAGATATGGCATTGAGATAAGTTTCCGACTAAATGAGGAAAGGTACAATTTTAATGGTAAACCTGCGACCAAATTGCAAATCACATGCCAAATTATGAACTAGAGCTATAAGTTGGCATTTGCAGTTTGATTCACAATTCTATACCATTTTAAAAGGCTATGCTACGTGCTCAGTAATTAGACTAGAGAGGATGATGAGTGCTAGAGCTTAGTGCAAGAGGATACTGCTATATTATTTGTGATAGAAGTAATTCTCAATCAACTTGCACAACGGTTATCTTTGTGCTAGTTTTCTAGTTCGAGTAAGAATAAGTACTTTGTAAAATCTGTTTTGCTTGCTTTCCTGGAATTTAAGTTTTCTCCTGATTCCAATGCGTATATCTGTGGCTAATATATTGATATTGTTTGACATGTAACTGGTTTTGGTTTCCTTTTTTTTATTTCCTCTAGATTTGTTTTTGGTCCTTTATTCCTATATATGAAGTTATGAGTCATGCCCTTTGGACTTTGCAGCAAGTGAAATAGCAGTTATCTAAATGGCAGTTATATAGTTTGAAAGAGGTGTTCACTTGGTTATGCTTGCAAATATATATTTGAAAGACTAACGTCATGGTTATATAGTTTCATTGCTGAAGTATATGAAATGGTGCATGCAGGTACATACACTACTGTCGGACTCATTGCCAACCACAACTATCAGAGTCTGCAGCTTTTGTATTGCAGGAGAACTATGTTAAAATTAGACAGGTATTTCGATTGCCTTGTTATGGTGAGATTGGAACTTCTATAGCGGTGGTAATAGCTTGGATCCAAGTTGTGAAAACAGATATTGTAGAAGACATTTTTCTGATTCTAGAAACTCAGACAATGTAGTTCAAGACACGGGTTCCGTTGTTTAGTTTAAAACTGAGCACATAGAAATACTCTATTAGTTTAAGTCAGTGCAACAAGTTCCTTGTGTCACTCTACGAGTAAAGTTGTTCTTTCATAATATTGAGACTTGAGTCATTTCTGTGACGCCCCGCGGCAGAAGAAAAGGGGAAAAATTTCTGGTGAATAGTGTTTTGTGGAGAATCCGGCCAGAAACCGTGCAAATTCTTTATATTTTTCTTAAAAATTCCCTTTTCTTTGACAAATATCACTTTATAATGGCTCTACTACTCAATCACCCCACAATAAGTGCCAATGAACCTAAAAAGTAGGGTTTCACTTTTGGTTTCAAGATTGGAGCAAAATTAGGGTTTACGCGATTTTCGCCGGATGAATTTTCGGTACGAAGCAAGGATCAAATTTGGTGATCAAAAATGACTTTTAAGTGAGAAATAATATGTGATTAGTAGCAATGATATAAGGTTAGTGAATGGGAAGTAAAAACCCTAATACGTGTGTTTTTAAGAAAAACGGCTCGAACCGGCGGGTCCCGCGCACTACCGGTTGAACGCACCACTTGACCACCACTTTCTTACCATACAAGCTTATTGACTTTTGAGCAAAATATCTTCTTGTTTGGCAGCTGCTTTGACCGAAAATTTGAGGCTAGAAAATAGCAAGGAAGAAAGAGAAAAATGAAAGGTGGTAGCTTGGCCAAGTGATTAACTAGCCTTCTTAAACCAATTTTCTGCACTTTCCTCTTCATTTTTCCAGCAGCTGGTCGACCAAGAGGGAGAGAGAAAGTGAGAGCAAGAAACGATTCCTTCTTCTTGATTCTAACCAACCAAGTGACAAATTAAATTTCTAAACCGATTAAACTTACCTTTGAGTGATTAGTTAGTGATTGTTGGTGAAATTTTGGAAAGAGAAAGCTTGGGCTACACTTGGTGAACTCTAATCAAGGTAAGGAAGATGATATCTCTAAATTTTACTTTCAATCTTGTTTAAATTAAGTTTAGTAACTTGATTTGTGGTGGAATCATGGATGCTATCATGTTTTGGAAGTTTTTCCCTTTTTATATGATGAACTAGGGTTTGAGGAATTTCTGTCCAATTTGGTGTATGATGCATATATGTTGTAATTAAGTTTATAGAAGGGGTTTTGGTAGTGATTGAAGTGAGAAATTAAGGAAGATTGCATTAAAAACTAAAAATTCCAGATTTCTGGAAATTCTTGCTTCCATTCTGTCCGGTTTTGTAACTGTATGTTGGAGGCCGAATTGGCCTTAGGTTAAAGAATGAAAGTTGTAGAAAATGGTATTTTATAGGTGTCTACAAAATTTCAGCTCAATCGGAGCAACGTAGGTCATGAAAAGGCCAAAATACCCTTACTGTTTTAAGTTTTTCCCCAGCAGTCCGTGTGATCAGTTTGTCCAGTTTATCACGTTTTTTGACTAGGATTCGTACTGATTTAGCTTTTTGCCAAAACATAAAAGTTGTAGTATTCTGACTTAGATTTCAAATGCCTCTAAGAACACCTGATTCGGACTTTTGTACTCTGAGATATGACCATTACAGGGTAATGCGGTTATATAGCCGACGAATTGGTTTCTGGTTTAGTAATTTGAGGATTTGACTAAGTTACATTAGGAACTGGACTAAGTGACCTTCATGAACATTGCAGTTCTGTGTCTTAGCTTCGAAACGGCATAGGTTACGCCTCAATCCGATAAGCGTAGCCTCGGATATGTTATTTCCGCATTCGTACGTCAAATCTGTCTTGTGCTAAGTTGAATTTCTGCACTTGTGATTGTTGTGAATCTTGTTTTTATGATATTGTGAGCCTATGGAATGGCTCTTGGCTTGAATTGTTTATATGTGTGATGTTGGGTTGTGGTTGAAGAAAAATAATGAAGCCTAAATGGCTGGAAATTAGGTAAACACAAAGGGCATGCTGTCCGAATTTACACTCGAGGACTAGGAAACGAAACTTGTAACTTGTGTAAAGGTTAAGTGATTATTACTTGAACTAGCAAGCACCTTTGCTACTTTGTTTATCGAGGGTTATACATTAGGACTTGGCCGAACTTGTACCCTTGAGGAAAAGACATAATGGCCAATGTAAACTTGTATTTCCTTGTACTTTCAACTCAAGTGTTATTTCCAAGTATCTATACTACAAAACCTTATGATTTGAAAAGCGAGCAAGTGTTTCACGAATGCCTTTCAAATGAATTTCAATTGGTTGATTCTTAATGAACGGAACGTTTAAGTTTCGAATCTTACTCGTGTTTCAAGTTCTCAAATTGAATTTTTATCGCAGAGCTGGACTTCAAACCTGGAGTATAATTGAACGTGAATACTTGAAGCACTATATTTTGTGTGAGTGATCCCTCGACTGTTCCCAAAGTTACTTTGAACTAATTCTTGCATTTATTACTCAATTGCATATCATTTGGGGTTCGGGTGTGTGCCATGACATAATTTAGCTCCAATGAGTTCTTGGAAAGTCTTGTGCTTAGAACCAATGTCTCAACTATTGTTTACACATTCTTTGGAGCCCGATGGCTCCTTACCTCTGTTTCACGGTTACCTGATCTAAACGAGCGTTGGATATTTAAGTACAAGAACTTCACTGGCTCACATGAGCAATAAATGAACATTTGATTACTGCATCATGACATCATATCAATGCTTTATTGTGAAACATACTTGCCTGCTGATTTTACTGGTCACTCGCTGAGTTTTTAGCTCACCCCCTATTATCTTCTTCTCTCCACAGGGATCGAGGTAAAGGAAGAACTTGTATTTGGATCTTTGTGTGGCTGGATAGCATACATCTTGTATAGTTTAGATTTGGTTTTGGTTTATGTACCTTTGGGCCTGTATAAATATTTGAAATTGAATCGGATGTATATCTACATTCTACGCTTAGAACTAGTTTCCGCTTCGCTTATGATATGTAAATTTGGAGAATTGGATGTATTATTTGAGTTGTACCTTGTAATTTACTTGAGGAATGTAGTAAGTGAGTGAGTCCCGGCGAGAACTGGGCAGGCGGCCCGCAAACCCTCTGGTACGCCTTAGGGGGAGGTGGGGTCGTTACAATTTCTGATAAAGTATGAATAAGAAAAATAAGAGAGCATAGTAAACTTAGACTTGGGTACTCTCACTGAAAGGGCTGCTGAGAGAACATTCATTGAAATGTGATTGGCAAACAAATCCTACTGCTCAAGGTCCCCAAGTCTTAGAGTTTTAGATAATAATATTTAGATTGTTTTTCATTGTTTGCTTTTGCTTTTCTTTATCTTGTAGGATATGAGGAGGCAAGCAAATGAAACCGAGGAAGCAGCTGCAATACCTATCACTGTGAGGCAGCTGGAAGCTATAGTGAGGTTAAATGAAGCACTTGCAAGAATGAGGCTGTAAGTTCAAGGATTCTGAAACTTGCCGATAACACATGTATGTTTAATGTAACTCGGTTGGCCTACTTTACTAGGATTCTGTGGTAGTCAAAGGAGCATGGTTTTATAATGGAATGATTGGCATATGTTGTCATTGGGCATGAGTTTGGCTTCTTGCATAGTACAATTAAGGTTAGGACTTGTAAGAAATTCTTAAAGTCGACAATTTAACAAAGTGGCAATTTGTTATCTTTTGCAAAAGAACAAATTTAATTGCTAGATCTTAGCTCAAGTGGCTATGACAAATGAGTTTTAGTCTCTTTTTGATTTACTACGAGGTGTTCTGTTTTCTTTTCAGATTTCTAATGGTATAGTACAGTGATAATTTGTTGCACTTGTTTCAGTTGAATTAGTTTGTAATATGCAAGTACAAATAAAATTGACGAAATTTCATAGTTATTCGGTCATGTTCTTATGTTATATGGTCTTGTTGAACTTACTCTCAACATTTAAAATCACGCAGGTTATTTCCATCAAAGTCATTCTCAATAAGCAGACTGGTCAGTCAGAGTGATATGGATTTGTGGAATTTAGTTCTCATGCAGCAGCTGACAAAGTCCTTCAGAGCTACAATGGCTCACCAATGCCAAATACAGAACAAGTCTTCCACCTTAACTGGGCAGCCTTTAGCATGGATAATAGTCTTCCTTATTTTATCCTTGTTGAATAATGATAGACCTATTTCATTGTGTAAGCATTTGGAAGTAAAATTTGTTTTGTAATGTTCTTTATTCTTTCTGTAAACATGAAAGTAAAAATAAACTTCATTGTTTATAAATAATGTTAGCAATATTTCGCAGATGTGTTAATGTTATATAACCCTGTGCTTGTGATAAAGAGGCCATTGTTTTGTCCTCCTGTTTTGTCATGTAATATTTTCTTGTCCTGTAAGGATATGGATAGATGTGGCTCTTTATTTATGTAGCCTCCTCTATAGAAGGAACCACCTCTAACATGTGATTATCCTCCCCTGTAATCAAGCGTGGAATGAGTTGCAACATATCAGAAGCAGACTCCAACGGTCCAGAGAAAAGATCAGAGAAATACGTTATTGCCTCACTTGCTATCTCAGCTTCTGTATCCACCCAATCACCGTTGGACTTCTTTATTCGATGTATCATTCCTTGGACCCGTCTCTGCCTTACCACCGCATGAAAATACCTTAAATTACGATCTCCATTTCGAAGCCATTTTACTCAAGCCTTTTGACTCCAGTACTGCTCTTCAATAGACAAAGCATAACGTAGCTTCGCTTGAGCCTTCCTGAGCTCAACTTGACCCGCTTCCGAATCATCATGATCCACGGCCTCCTCAACCCTTTACACCGCAGGCTCCGCCTCACAGACAGCATCAAACACATTTCCAAAACATTGCTTGTTTCAGACCTGAATAGCCTTCCTCGTCGCCAATAATTTAGAACACAAAACACGCAATGGGGAACCATTTGCTTCTTGACCCCAGGCATGTCTAATCACCTCCAAAAGCTCTGGTTTAGTCATCTAGACATTCAAGAATCAGAATGGTCTTGGCTTATTGTCAATTTGAGATGCAAACGAAATCTTCAACGGCGCATGGTTCGAGGGATGTCGCGCCAAATGAACCACAGAAATGGCTGCATAAAAATCCAAACATTCCCCATTGACTAATAGCCTGTCCAATCTCTTCGAAACTCTAGCTCTACCTCTTCGATTATTACACCACGTGAAGCTAGGTCCCGAAAAGCCCACATCAAAAACCCCAGCCTCCTCCAAGAAGGACATAAACTCCACCCCCTCAGTTACAGCAAACGGACGACCTCCCCGTTTTTCATGAGGAGCCATTATGACATTAAAATCCCCCCAATGCACCATGGCAGAGAGCTAGACTTATCCGCTAATAAGTTGCTCCAAAGATCTCTTCGCTTCTCCACGGAGTACTTTGCATGAACAAAAGACATTATGATTGACCCAGACATCAACGGAGATTGCACAGAAAGAGATAAATGTTGACCCGAACTGCCAACAGTGGAACACATGAAAGGACTACCGTAGAACACCCAAATATCACCCGAGCGATTCACAATCACAAAATCAAAATGTAAACGTAATCGAATGGACTCAATTTTAGACACATCTAGTTTGGGCTCACATCTCACAACGAACTTAGCCTGATGTAACTTTACTATATTCAATCTTTTTAGATTGGGGACTTTAACCACCCCTTTAATATTCCAAAAGATGCTATTAATCATGAGATAATACCTGAAAGGAGTTATGGGAGGATGTTGCAGACTGAAGCTGTCTATCAGTGGGAAAACGAGAGCGCACACCCTTCCCTTTCACTTGCTTGAAATCTCTCTCAATTGCCTCAGATTGGTCAATGTTCAAAGTCATCACTGCTGACTCCCCCACCCTCTCTTGTCGAACAACCACCAGCCTTGGGGATAGATTTCCTGTGACAGTCAATAACTCAACATCAGTGTCCCCATGTTCATTGTGATTTCCTCCTCTTTCTCACTCAAATCGACAATCAAACTCCTCAGCTCGATGCTGTGCAATAGGATCATCTGCCCCGCGCCAACCTGCTATCTATCACTCAGAGACTGAGTCACGAGGTCCTACCGCACTTGACACTCATGCCCTTGTTGAGAAACCAGCCCTGCCGTACTTACCCCTTGCTCCCCTTCCAACATCCCTTCCACTCCGTCACATGCAACCTGGCCCTCCTACCCAGCAGTAACCGTAGCCCCAGTAGCATCTTACCCACCCTCCTGCAGTTGCCCACAATAGACGTTGGATCGCAAGGACAGAGAGCCTGCTGCCACTGGAAGCTGACCATCCGGACTGCGCCCTTCTTCCACGATCTCCACTCTAGCTTCCACCTGCTCTGTCAAGGCTCCATTTGTTGCACAGAGAGCTGTGGGTTGATCCCATTTTGGTGTGCCATCTTCCTGCCCACTGCTCTGCAGTTGTGCCAAGGTCGCATCAGCAACAATCAAACGAGCAGGCTGCTGCGCAGGGTGCGTCGGTATTGCCTCCCTGGTTTCCATCACCGCTGCTGTAGCTACGTCCACTGGACTTTTACATCTGTCACTAGCAGGGCTTGAAGGCTACCCTTTCGTCAACGCTGCTGGTATTGAATCCCCAATCCCCCCAAGCTTTAATGCACCAACAAGACCTCCCTTGGCCTCCTTGACAGCCTCAACAGCTTCTTGCTGCTTTACAATTTGGACTTGTTTGCCCTTAAGCAAAGCCCCAGCACCATTATATGTATCCTTCTTGCATTCCTCCACCGAATGGCCCAATCTCTAGTAGGTGCTACAGTATTTTGAGTGTGTTCTCTAACACTATATTTTGCCAAAAACCTTCCTCTCCTTCAACAGCCACCCACACTCGCGAACAAATTGGTTTCAGCAGGCCTACCTCTACGCATACCCTCGCTATGCTCGGTCTCGTGCTCGCTGCCGTTGCTAAATCCAAGAAGAGCAATTTCCCAACTTGTGCTAAAATAGAGAATACTGAGTGTTTGTCAAAGTAGTGAATGGGAAGCGTCGGCAGAGATGCCCAAACCGGTACCAAGGCTGACTCCTTCTTCACATGGAAGTCCCTAGTCCAACGAAAAATTCACATAGGATATTTCCCCAGTTGCCACATCCCACAAGTCTAGATACGGTTGAAATCTTGTTCGGCAGAACACTTAAGAAGAACATGTCTATAATCCAGGAGCCCAATGGAGACATGATCCTTCAAGTTTAAGGAGGAGAAGAACTTATGAATCCCTTCCAAACTGGGATGCCCGTGCGAGAATTTCCCCACTAGAGCCCAGCGAAAAAGAGTTGCTAGCTTATCCACCTCTGCTTTGAAGAATACAATAGCCGCCTCACCCTTGTACTTTGTTATTGGCTTCACCTGGATTGGTGATTCAGCAGGCTAAGAGAACAGTTGTGCAAAAGATTTTGCCGCACTTGGGGAGTAGGGACTCCCATCCGCCAAGGGCTGCAGCGCCGTCGTTGAGGAGCTGCCAGCCACCATTGCATGCCAAGGGTTTCCGCTCATGCACGTCTGAATTTTTCGCTTCACTTATGACCGTTGCGACTCCACAATTGACTGAAGTCAAGTGCCCATTATTAATACGGATTCTAGGTCTGACATCCTTGTGGGAGAACCATGCAGTTTTTAATTAGAATGTATCTTCCCTACCTAGCCTTCCCTCGCCTACTCTCCTATTATGTTATTTTAGTGATGGGTAAAATAACGTGTGTCAAAATGGTCTCTAACAGTATTATTTTGTAGCGCATGGAGAAGAATAATGCTTGAAAGGATTTTGATGCTTTCTTTTGGAGAGGCTATTTTGTAGATGGAGTAACCACTCTTGGTTGCTTGAAAATAGTAGTGTTCAAAATAGATCTCAATAAGAGTTTTTGGAACTTTTGTATTTAGCATTAAGACTCGACATTTAAGTCATTTTTTTTTTCAGAGTGAGACACTTCTATGTGGTATATGGCATCCATTTATATCAATAAAGTGGCTCTATATTTACGGAGGGAATTTTTTAATTTTATTTACATGAGTGAATTTATTGTTATTTGGAACTGGTTAAAAACATCATAGCTTAAAATAGTAATGTCAGGTTTTGGATATTTTCCAGGCCAAATGGCTGTAAAGGATCTCAAATTGGTGCTTATAATATTATTGTAAAAAAAATTGTAGAATTGAATATAATTATAATTAAAAATTGGGGTAAATTTTTCTCCACAATTCCAAAACCATATAGATAACCGTGGCATTAAAATTTCTCAACGATTTTCAAATTGAGGTTATAATTTGTTGCAAAAAACTAGTTGCAACAATTACCATGTTAAAAGTCGTGGTAAATAGCCAATTACATATAACACAGTACTTTAGTGACAAAAGTCAAAACTATAGCATTTTTATGGCAAAAAGTATTTGCCACGTACACAAAATTGTTGCAAAGTTTTCGTGACGACTATATTTATGACGCCTCTAAAACCGTGGTAAAGCCGTGGCAAAAACTATTTACCATGGTTAGAGCTACTTTTTCCCACAGACAGGAAGTGTGATATAAAGCAATATTTTTGGTAGTGACTCTATAATACAATACACCTATAAAGTCCGCACTTTACAAAGTTTTCACTGGGTTCAAGGGCCAGAGAAAAATGTTATACTAGGCTATAGGGCTAAACTCATCTTTGCTAACACATTAGCACAAGAATTTCCTTCACTCCAAAAGTAAGAGCTCTTGATTTTTCAACAATTTGCGAAAGCTCTTGATTTTTGGGCTAGTAATTGGGCTATTCTTAGTCATTAGCAATACAGGTTCTTTTTAGTTCTCTCAAGTCACAAGTAAATACTTCCAACCTAGTTATTGTCTTCCTCTAGCCCAAAAATTGAAAAAAATTACCAACCTAATTTCTTAATTTCCTAAAAAATTGTAAGCACTATGAACAGTTTTCACTACTAAATTGGGCTACACAAGAGCTACTCCAAAAGAAAAAGGAAAGAAAACCAAAATACAAGTAAACAATTGCTTGATTTTTTTATGACAAGTAAGAGCTCTTAGCTGTCAATCGTATTACTCTAAAATAGGTAGAAACACAGTCAAAAATTTTCTTGAATTTTTGATGACTCACTACAGATCTCGATTTTGTTGACTACTGTATTGGATTATTGAAAAAGTTTAAAAAAAACACAATTAATCAAACTTAATGATTTTTCAACCACTAGCAAGGGTTTGATTTTCTAGCTACTTAATTGATATAATCTAAAAATATTAAAAACACAAGAATAACAAACATGAGGACCGAAAAAAGAAGCAAATTTTTTGATTTCTCGACAACTAGCGAGACCTCTTGATTTTCCAACTATTGAATTATGCTGCTATAAAAGAACAAAAGCAAAAAATGAAAAAGATAAAGCAAGCAAATTTCTTAACTTTTTTAGCAACTCACCAGAGATTTTGATAGTACGACTACTAAATCAAGCTGCTCTATAAAACTTTGGCAACATAGGTAGCCAATATATTATCGTTACTATTTCCACCTTTCTTAATATGAGTGGAAAAGTAGTAAAGAAACAAGGAACAAATTACCCTGACTTAGATTCTCTAGAGTGATAACATCGATCAAAGAAAATTAATTGACCCGTCTAATAACATTTTTAACCAATAGTCATCTTTAATTCACGTGATACAAATGTAGTCACCTGCACGAATGTAGTTACCTAAATATTGGTCGAGTATAAGACTTCAAAGAATATTCAATTTTGAATATATAATGGAGAATAACATATATTCAAATAAAATATTTATTAAGCACACAACTTGTAGCTCTTCACTGTTAAAAAATAACTTTAACAGTGGATCTGTTTGGTTATCAAGCTTTACAAAAAAAAAATTCAAAATTTGTTCTATTTGCATTATAAATATAATTTTCGATCACTTTTTTGTCTCACATATATTGCATTACAAAAAGTGCTATAGTATTATTTTAGATAATTTTTTTTAAAATAATCTCCTATTCGAATCAACCCAGTATGTTTTAGTATAAAACTATAGAGCGCATCATTTTCAAGTAAGTGTGATAGTTTTGGATTTTTTTTAGAAACTAAATTATTTTAACAAAATAAATGCAATTGGAAATAAATTAACGAATGTAATAATCAATGTTTAAATTGTCTTTCTTTGTGAATTTAGTTTGCTCTCACTAACACAAATTAAACGCAAACAATATGGTTTTCTTTGTTCTAAGAATACCTTTAATTTATATTAGTACTAATATTTATTGTCTTTCAATTAGATTTGGGTGACTTGAACTTTTTTAATGTCATTTGAGTTGAACTTTGCTGCTTTTTTATTAATTTGTTGTTATTCTTTATGTCATTATATGATATACTTTTTTAAGAGTATTAATGAGTCATTTTTTCTTTTGCTATTAATGATGAATTTTAAATAACCCAATAATTCATCTTTCAGTATTTTCAATGTGATTGTATGTAGCCTGAATGTATTAATGAGGTTTAACTTGACTTTTAATAAAGGGGCATGTTCGAATAGCATCAAAGAGATATGTTTGATGAGTTTGTACTCAAAATTTTGTTTTTGAGGTATTTAGGATATAAAAGTTGATAATAAAATCATGTAGACGATACCATTATGGTATGATGGCTAGTGCAACAATACCTCATAATTAAAGATTTGATATACAGGAAAGTGTATTACTTAAATCATAACAATTATTTTAGTACGTTTAGCTTAACACTTAGCAAATATAGTTGAGAATTGTGATTCTCAATTTGGTTGACACACTATATAATGTATGTATCAAAATATTATTTGGGCCCACATATGGTGTATTGATTTCCATATATATAATGTGTGATGATCCCACCTCTCTCTAGAGCGAATCCTAGGGTTTAGCAGACCGCCTGTCTGACTTTCGCCAGAACTCATTCACTTACATTAATTTCAGAGATAACATTAATTCAGACTAACTACTAACAAACCATACATGCTTATATTCCCCAGTTAAAACAAGAGGTTTCTTAACTATATCATTTAATATGTACATTTCTCAAAATAATGAATTTGCATGACTTTACGTCAAATACAAAAGATTCACCAAGGTAGAATTCCAAATTTTGAGCTTATACTACCGGCTTCTCCCACATCCGTCTTCCGCTCCTATAAGAAAAACAACTAGAGGGGTTGAGCAAAGCCCAGTGAGATTTTTAGTAAACCCAACCATCCAAAAGGATCATAGCAATCACAGTTTAACATTTAAGCATGTCATTTAACAAATATCATTCTAAAACAATTAACCCGTTCAATAAAAATGATACGATACTGATACAGGCTGTAGAGGTGACTCTCGTCCATTTCCAGACATAGCACTTACTCCTATTCAGTGATTCAATGTCATTTCTCAATTAAACAGTACCTAACATTCTCCTTTCTTCCTGTGTTTAGTGATCATGTCAGTGGGTCATACTCAAGTATACTATTAAATGGTATTAAAGGACTACCGACCTACTCGATCGAGCCCGTGCTGGCTCGAATAGGCCGACTGTCATTGGGGTTTGGGCCCAAAACAGTCATGCATAGTTAATAGTAGCAGTTGAACAATTGCTGATTCCAAAAGTAGGTAGGTCGAGTGTGAAAAAGTACACACTCACCTTTTATCAATGAATAATAATAGCAATTTAAGTTGAAAACTCAAACAATTACACTTAGCAATCCATCAGTTCACCAAGCAACAAGCCACAAACATACTTTAACATTTAATTATGAATACATACAAGGAACACTCACCAAATCAAGTGGACAGTCACGCCTTGGATTCGGGATTTCCTTCTAACTCATCACCGACTCCTGAAATATGCCCAAGCTACAATTACTAAACCTTTCAATATGACTAACATTCTTTCCAAACTACTAAACTTTTTAGTCTAATCAAGTGGATGTCACATAACTTCTAGTTTAGAAGAGTTATCAAACACGTAAGTTGAATAGTATAAAGTTTTATAGCCAAATTCTTGGAAATAAGGTTGGAAATCTTAGCCTCACACTCGACCCCTTTTTAACAGAATTTCTTACTAAGATTACTCAATTCTCCAAAATTCAGTGAATTTATTCATGCATGTCCTGATTAAAGTTTTAAAAGTTTAATGAGCGAAATGTCCAAGTTCACAGCCAACATATTAGAGTCAAAGCTAGAGTTAAAGCTGAAAAGAAATTCGTAGCTACCAAATCACTGCCTAAGCAAGAATTTCTAGTAAAATAACCATCATTTTTTTAAATCAAGGCTGAAATTTAACCATGATTCAATGTTCGAAAAGTTTTATCCAAAACAGGTTGCATGCATGCTGATTCCTAACCAAAATCTTAACTTTCTTCGTGATTCAAGCATAAATCATGCAATATGTCATGAAGTGACTATAAAGCATGAATCTCTTTGAAAAACTTCGGCAAAATGGAAGCCACAAGCTGGAAAACACAGCTTCACGCTACAGTTCAGGCAAGAAAATTTCGAGCAAGTCTCCCTTCACTTTTTCTCGCCAAAACAGCACCCCTCTTACTCATTTTCAACCATAAATCACACAATACTAGGCTTGTAACATGAGATGAGGTATTAATCATGCATTCTAGCAAAACTCTATAAGGATCGAAAATAACTTAAGAGGGGGTGAATTAGGTAGTTTCAAAAACTGGCCAAATTGTGAGTCACTTTTAAGTACCTACCCTCTTTTTCTAAAAGACCACACAATGGAGCAATTAATGAGAAAGCACAAGTGCTTGTGAGTAGAAGAGATGAACAATTTATATAGCAAGACAGTAAGTAAAAGAGATAGAATATCAAACCAAATACCAAACTCCTCTTGAGTTTGAATATCACTTTAGTGAGCAAGTTTCTTCAAATTGATCAACTTACAACCAATCTTTGTGTACAAAGTAAGGATCACTTCCTTCTTACCCCAAGCCACACTTGGTCAAACAATGAAGTTTTACTATCACTCGGATAACCCCCACAATGCTACACAATTGAAGTAATTGAATCACACTAGAAAAGTTTATCGAAATTTACACAATTAAGATTACAAATCTTTTTTGAAGAGTATTTTCCTATTGAAATCACTCTTGATCTGATATAGTCTCAATGTGCAAAAGTGTTTTGAAGTAGTTGACTTTGTCCTATTTATATGAGACCAAAAAATTTTTTAATTAATGCTCCCAACGAGTAGAAGACAGCTGAAGAGTCAACTAGCCGTTGTCAGTGTCGGACGTTCGGTAGACCATTTTCTTGCGTCCGAACGTGGACAGTGAGCTTA
Organism: Coffea arabica; assembly: GCF_036785885.1. Taxonomy (NCBI): domain Eukaryota; kingdom Viridiplantae; phylum Streptophyta; class Magnoliopsida; order Gentianales; family Rubiaceae; genus Coffea; species Coffea arabica. The sequence goes on from NC_092329.1 coordinate 46,230,469, forward strand.
AGAAATCTTCTTGAATTGTTTCAGATGTCCGGTACCTTTAGTGTATGCGTCCGAAAGTAGGAAGTGAAACTAAGAATTTTTCTTCAATTCTTTCGGACGTCCGATGCCTCCAAAACTTTGAGTCCGAAGTACCGCAATGTTTATCGGACGTCCGATGCTCTGATGATATGCGTCCGATCGAGGTCAGTGAATTTAGAAGGAATGACCTAATATTTTCGGACGTCCGAGAGTGAAGTTCTTCATGCGTCCGAAGTTGTGTAATGGTTGTCAAACGTCCGATCCAGTTTTCTTGTGCGTCCGATAGCAGCTTTAGCATCCTTTGTGTTTAATCTTTGAACATGTTTGCTCCATTTCTGAAAAAGTCTATTGAGAGATCATTAGTAACATCCATTTATTTTGTAATCATAAAAAACTACAGACTGAAATTAACAATCTCCCCTTTTTTTATGATGACAAAACAATGGATGGAGAAAAATAATTGAGACACAGCTCCCCCTTACTTAATGCATCAAGGAGTGAATACTCCCCCTCAAAATTATATCCCTTTATTACACTTATCACCAGATTGACATTATTAGAAATCAGTATCCATTTCTTCCCCTTTTTGTCAATATTAAATCAACCAGAAACCAGTATTCAAAAAGCAATACTATCAACAATTATCAATCGTTATCAGTAAAATCAGAAACCAAAACACAGTATTATCAATATTGACAACAACCAGTAATTGTCAACAACACCAAGAACAACATCAATTAATGGCAGTCAATATCAGAAATCAAAGTAAATTAAGCAACATTCATCCAAAACTAGGGGACAATCCATAAAAACAACATTCATTCAACACATAAAAGATAACCAAATAGTTTTACAGACCAGCAAAGGAAAGGAAATAGAATCCTTAATACAGAACACATGAAATGTTTAAAATGTAAAAGATGTCAAAATGCTATTATGAACTATCATTCTAATCATGAAGTGCATTTGCTTAGAAGTGCCTAAATGATGATTTTGGACAATCCAAGCCTCCTTCTTGGTAGGCGAAACTGAGCAGGATGCACTTCTTCCTCTTCAGTATCCTCATCATCATCCTCTTCAGTTTCTTCTTCGGTTGCTGGAGCCTTTCCCTTGTCTTGTGATTGAGAACTGGAAGCACGGAACTCTGGAGTGGTTTCAGTACGGGAAGTTTGCTCAGTTGGCTCAGTTCTAGATTCCTTTTGGTGTGCCTTCTCATTGTCTTGAGAAATGGGAGGCACAATCAAGTTTCTTTTGTCAATGAAAGTGGTTTGTTGGTCGGGTGACATGATCATCATCAGACCATCTTTAAGGAGTAGGATGTGTTGTTTGAGATCCTCAAGCAAGGAAATAACCTCAGAATTGGATGAAGAGGACTTAGTGGCTGACCTTCTAGGATGGATGGTAAATGATGGGACATACATGAACTGATCTCGAAGAGTCCTAGGGAAAACAGGTGTTTCATGATAACTCTTAGTTCTAGTTTCCAAAACAGTTTTCTTGTAGCACCAATGACCCTTAAAAAATTTTAGATTTTTCCTTTCAAAATAAGTTTTGGAGAAAACAGTTGATGCACTTTCTTTTGGTGATTTTTCAGTGAAGAAAATTTCAAAATAAGCAAAGATAGGAGTCAGAAATTTTTCAGAAAAATTTTCTACGACTATCAGTGAGATTTTGATTAAGAATTTGCACATAACAAAGCCAAAATCAATTCTGATTTTTTCAAGAAAGCAATAGAACATGTAAAGTTCCATTTTATTGGCATCAATCCTATGACCATTAGTAGGGATCAACAGATTCAAAATTATAAAAAAGATGATCAAATTTTGAGGACTGAGATCCTCCAATCTTGCCTCAGCAGGAGTATTAAAATGAGTTTAAAAATATGTCATTTATTTAACAACATGAAAATAATGATAGGCAGAAGAAAATTTTTCATATGAAAGAAGTTTGTAATTTTTCTTTTAAAATCATCTTCAATTTTGATTTTCAGAACAATATTGACAATATTAGGATTCAACTCTATGTCGACAGAATTGGCATGTGATACTAGATCAGTGTGTGATCTATCCTTCCTAAGGTTGGCAAAGAATTGATAAAATATGTAGGGATAATATATGTTTGGAATGGTCAGAAAATGAGTCCATTTTTTGAATTCAAAAAGCTTAAGAACTGGTTCAAGGTCAACCTTACGAAATTCGTGAGGGATGATAGTCCTCTGAGTGATGAAACCTTTCTGGGAGATCCTTTCGAACCTCTCCCTGGCATCATCATCAATAAACTTGGGTAAGGGGGTAGGTTCCTCTGCAATTTGAGCCTCAGGTTGCTCCCTGGTAGTTCGTTTCTTCTTTGCACTTCATTGAGCAACAGGTGCATCAGTTTGTCCACCAGATCTTGTTCTTGGTGACTTTCTGGTAGAAGTCTCAGGGGCTTGCTAAATCTCAGCATTTTGCTCAGTAGCCAGCTGTTCCTCAGTTTGCTCAACAGACGGATTAGCAGTTTGCCTTTCCTTAGTTTGAACAGTCCATTTCCTTTTAGCAGACATTTTTCCTTTTTTACTATGAGATTTAGTCACTTTTCTGAGCGATTTCATGACGGATGTGTGACAGCCCCACCTCCCCCTAAGGCGTACCCCAGGGTTCGGCGGGCCGCCACGTTCAAAATACGCTCTTAATTTCTCAAAAACTAACCGATACTAGAAAAATTATTTTAAAACTATTTTTGCTCATAAACTTTATCTGGAGAATTTTTCTAATCAAGAAAATGTAGAAAAGGCGGGCGTTAAAAAAATAAACCCTAGAAAATTAGAAAATTTCCGGGTTCTCAAACTCATTTTTTTTCGGGGCGTCACAATCTCCCCTCCTTAAAAGAATGTCGTCCTCGACATTCCCTCTTGTGCCAATCAAGTCAAGACATCCCGCACAAATCTCTCAAGAGTCAAATCAAACCCACAGTCCGGCATCCTAAACTTCAAGTCTAGGATACACTACAGAGATCTAAAACCTAAGCTCTGATACCAACTGTGACAGCCCCACCTCCCCCTAAGGCGTACCCCAGGGTTCGGCGGGCCGCCACGTTCAAAATACGCTCTTAATTTCTCAAAAACTAACCGATACTAGAAAAATCATTTAAAACTATTTTTGCTCATAAACTTTATCTGGGGAATTTTTCTAATCAAGAAAATGTAGAAAAGGCGGGCGTTAAAAAAATAAACCCTAGAAAATTAGAAAATTTCCGGATTCTCAAACTCATTTTTTTTCGGGGCGTCACAGGATGCATCAGCGCTAGTGGGCTGCTCCAGTTTCTCTTCACTATCACTGACTGGAGGCAATGCAGTGGACTGTTCCTCGGTTTGTTCAGTAGTTTGCCGCTCTTCTGAATGTTTCTTTTGGGCCGAACCTTTCCCTTTTTCACCATGTTTCTTTGTTCCTTTCTTTGGAGATTTAGTGGTGGATGGCTCAACAATCTTAATGTCTTCATCCCTTAACCTGAACCTTGTGGTGCGTCCGGCACTGGTAGACCCTTCTCTAAATCTTACCATGATGCAATGCAAGATGATGTTGTTGCAGAGTATGATGCGAGTGTGTAATAAAATAAACTACGAGTACAGATGAACTACAATGACTACTTGAATCATCCACAGAGAGTGAATTTTGAGTGGTTAGGGTTTCGGGTGAGAATTGAAATTTATGGGATAGTTGACAGTAAGAAGAAGTTATGAGGGGTAATGAATGGGCAATAGGAATGTAATGGTGTTTGACAACTCAATTTCTTGAAACTTGATCACAAATGAAATGAATTTTGAATTTTGAATATGGGAGAATATGAAGAGTTGCGTTCAATATAGTGGTTGAGAGTGAAATAAATGAGGAAGAAAACTGCTTTATAATAGTTTTCTTTAGAGTGTCGGATGGCCGAACGCAGTGGGGTGTCCGACACAACCGTCTGATCTAGAATTTCCTGGAAAAATGATGAAAAACACTGTTGGACGTTCGTTCTAACATATCAGATATCCGATAAAGAGTGACCAGATAATTTTTAGAATATTTTTCTGAAACACCCAATTTTGTTCTCAAAAAAGACAAATTAATCCAGTGGTAAGACTTTTGTGAGAATATCAGCAATTTGATCTTTTTAACAGACAGATTGAACACAAATTTCACCCTTATGGATAAGATCACGAATGAAATGATATTTTATGTCTATATGTTTTGTCCTAGAATGTTGAATGGAATTTTTTGTCAAATTTATGGCACTAGTGTTATCACAATACATAGGCACACAATCATACATTAATCCAAAATCATTCATTATATTTTTCATCCACAATAATTGAGCATAACAAACTCCGGCAGCAACATATTCCGCTTCGATTGTAGATAAGGAAATTGCATTTTATTTTTTGCTAAACCAAGATACTAAGCAATTTTCAGGAAAGTTACATATACCCGTTGTACTCTTTCTATTTATCCTATAACCACCAAAATCAACATCCGAGAATCCACATAAAAAAAATTCATGACACTTAGGATACCATAGGCCAAAATTCAAAGTTCCTTTTAGGTATCTAAGAATTTCTTTTACTGTATTCAAGTGAGATTCCTTTGGACAAAACTGAATACGAACACACAAGCATACAACAAACATGATATCAGGTCTACTAGCAGTTAAGTAAAGCAAACTACTAATCATACCTCTATACTTCTTTTCATCTACTTTTGTACCTTCTTCAATCTTGTCAAGTTTGGTAGATGTGCAATAGGTATTCCAACTTGATTTGAATCTTTCATTCCAAATCTTTTGAGCAGCTCCTTGTTGTATTTGACTTGATTAATGAACGTTTCTTCTCGATTTTAAACCACTTGGAGTCCAAGAAAGAAATTCAATTCTCCCATTATGCTCATCTCAAACTCTTTTTGTATCATTGTGAAAAAGTTCTTGCACAAACTCTCATTAATAACACCAAATATAATATCATCCATATATATTTGTACAATTAATAGATCACTTCAATTATGTTTAGTGAAAAGAGTGGTATCCACAATGCCTCTTTTAAAATCATTTCTAACTAAAAAACTACTTAAATGCTCATACCATACTCTTGGAGGTTGTTTTAATCCATACAAAATTTTTAAGATTTAAACACATGATTTGGATAAATCTCATTTTCAAAATCGGGAGGTTGATCAACATATATTTCTTGATCAATAAAGCCATTTAAGAAAGCATTTTTAACATCCATTTGAAATAGTTTGAAATTTTTGAAACATGCAAAGGCCAAAAATATTCTAATTGATTCTAACCTAGCCCCGAGTGCAAATGTTTCATCAAAATCTATTCCTTCTTCTTGAGCATAACTCTTAACTACAAGTCTGGCCTTTTTCCTTACTACCTCACCTTTGTCATTTATTTTGTTTCTAAAAATCCATTTTGTGCCAATGATAGGATGATCTTGAGGTTTTTCAACTAATGTCTAAACCTTGTTCCTTTCAAATTGATTTACCTCCTCTTCCATAGCTAAAATCCAGTTCTAATCTTTCAAGGTATCAACAATATTTTTGGACTCAAAATGTGAGACTAATGCAAAATTATCCGTCAATTGTTTAGGGGAGGAACGAGTTCTGACCTTCTCGGATGGATCACCAATGATGACCTATTTAGGATGATTTTGAACAAATTTTCAAACTCTTCGAAGATCGTTAGGTGTACTAACATCCCTGTCATTGTCTTCCAGTGCTGGACTATCTTGAGAATTATCTTCCTTTGAATCATTTTCTGGTGAAGCAATGTCTTGGTCATTGATTATGAGATTCTTTAGTTCTTCTTGAACACCTGCATCATCATCTTCACCACAACTTTTGGAAATATTACCATTAGATTCATCAAAAGTAATATGTATAACTTCCTCTATAACCAGAGTCCTTCGATTATAGACTCTAAAACCTCTTTTATTCTCACAGTACCCCAAGAAAATTCCTTCATCAAATTTTTTGTCAAACTTTTCAAGATGTTTCTTGATGTTTAAAATGAAGCATTTGCAACTAAAAACTTTGAACTAACCAACAATACACCTTTTATCAAATATCAACTCATAAGAGGTTTTGTTCAAGATTGGTGTTAAAAGAACTCTATTCATAGTATAGCAAGCTGTATTTATGGTTTCTGCCCAAAAATATTTTGGCAAGTTGCATTCACTCAATATGGTTCTAGCAGTCTCTTGAAATGTTCTGTTCTTTCTTTCAACAACGCCATTTTATTGAGGTACTCTTGCAATAGAAAATTCATGTGTAATTTCATTGTTGTCACAAAATTGTGAAAAGCCAAAAAAATAAATTTCTGAGCCATTGTCACTTCTGATCTTGATGATTTTCAACTCAATCAGATTTTGAACCTTTGCAAATAATGAAACAAATTTTTTGAATGCATAATCTTTGTGTGCAAGAAACATCACCCAAGTGTATTAAGAATAATCATCAACAACAACAAAACAATATCTTTTGCCATTTAAGCTAACTGTTTGTGTAGGACCAAATAAACCAAAATGTTGAAATACATTTCTTGGGTTTAAAAGAAACTTTGACTTGCTTTCCAAATTGACAAACATCACAAATTTTGTCCTTTTCAAACTTAATTTTTGGCAAACCTCTAACAAGATTCTTTTTGGAAATTTCTTTTAGCAAATTCATGTTGAAATGACAAAGACAATGTCACGCCCCGAGCCCGCACGTGCCCGTCACATGACATCCGCCGTACTCCCAAGTCCCACTCAGGAATACAATGCTACATTAACTAATCTAACTTGACAGTACTAAATAATTTAAACAATTCAAGTGCGGTCGAATTACATATAAAAGGAAGTCTACGAATATTCAAGACGATTGTACATTTATTCTCCAATTAAAACAGCGGAAACAAAAGTAAATAAGACTAACACTAGAAATAGCTAGCCTGCCAACTTCTATGCACTTAAACTAATAAAAGTCATCAACAGGGTCTTCTATGTAAACCAATTCATACTCTTCCGAATCTGCAAAAATGGTAAGAAGTGGGTTGAGCGACACATCGCTCAGTAGGTAATATTTACCCCTCTGTTGGACCATGCACTCTTAATTTTATAGGTACACAAATATATAGGCACAACTCAAATCGTTTGCATATCATTCACCTCCGTAATTTTGAAAGTAACGTCATTTATAAAACAATCAATAGTAAAGAATGACAAGGAATATAAAAGCATCTTATTGATAGTTGTACATGAGGAATTTCAAAGTCATAAATCATTTCGTCTCAAGTCACAAATCTCTTCATATCCGTTCGTAAATCAACTCGTATCAGTTCCTAATTCGCATTTCAAATCAGTTCATAATCATTCCATCAAATCAGCTCATAACAAGTACATGCAATGATCGGCTACTGAGTACTCAGCCTAGAGATTTTACCCCTTCTAGGTGGGCAACCAATAGGTTTCATGACTACCGATTGGTCTCATTTCATTCTTGGGTCAATCGGCTGGGCTTTATACCAGGCTACCATGACTTTCTCAATTGGTCAATCGGCTGGGCTTTATACCAGGCTACCATGACTTTATCCATTGGTCAATCGGTTGGTCAATCGGCTGGGCTCTATACCAGGCTACCATGACTTTATCCATTGGTCAATCGGCTGGGCTCTATACCAGGCTACCATGACCTCACCAATCGGCTGGGCTTAATACCAGGCTACCATGACGATTAAACAGGACTATAGCCCCTACCGTCTATTTCATGACTGCTCTGAGCTTACTTGTCAAAATTCATTTCATATATCGTATACGTGAATCTTTGCTTTCATAAAAGATTCAACTCATTTGTATATAAGAAACGTATTAAAACATTTCAAATAAGTCACATGGTCCATTTTTGTATAGTAAAATATAACTTTCATAAATATGTAAACAAAGCATTTAATCAAACACCTTTCGAGTCAACACAACCAAATAGGATTTAAACAAGAATTTCACTTCGCACATTTGAAATCTCAGAAGGGTAAGTACCACCTACCTTTGTTTAGCTGCTCGAGTGAACTACCTTAGATCCTTGTACCGTACCTATCAAATGCATGAGTTCCCTAATTAGTTGTTACTCTCTATAGATGCATAAATATACAACCTCTAAGTAAGCATAAGGTTCATGCTTAGGCCATTAAATGGACCCTAATAGCATCTCCCTCAAATTGGGCGATTTCTATTTTTGGAAGGTTTCCTAACTTGGAATGTTTCTATTTTTAGAAAGTTTCTTAATTTGGAAAGGTTCTCCTTTTTGTAAAGTTTCCTAATTTAAAATAAAATAATTATTCATAATCATGTTTATTATTTTGACTGTTATCTTACTATACATATTTATAATTAATAATTATTTATTACTATATTATTATCGTACTTGTCGTTGCTACTTTATTTTATTACCACTTATATACATTTAATAATTAGTTATTATCACATTTCACTTTATTCCTACCTTTGTGCGTGTGTAGGTGTCATTATTATTTATGCATATATGTACATATATATATTGATTTATTATTATAATATTGTCTTAATTTATTACACTTGTCTTTATATTTATATTTTTTGTTTACATCCTTTATTTGTTTCATCCATCTTATTACTATTGCTATTATTATCTTAAACGCTTTGTTCAACAATCTAGAGTTCATCTTACATTGTATAACTTAATCTAATAAGGCTAGGTTAAAATGTTTTAGTTTTCTATTTAAGTGCCTTAGACTTAATTAATAAGGTAACAGTTTAAATGACTAACCCTCACTTCCAACAATTATATTAGATTTGGTTCTAAACTTTATTATTCACAATACGTTATAAAAATGAGCTAGTTCTACTTAAAATCTATTTATTAAATATTTACTAAATTTTATACTATGGTTTGGTCCAAGTTTAAATTGCTCCCTCTTTACTTATTTATTTTTGTTTATTGTTATCATTATTTTTCATTTTATTTTATTTTATTATTATTGTTCATTTATACTATTTTATTATTATTATTATTATATCTATATATATTTTTTTATTTTATACTTGGTGGGGCCCATGGTTGGCCTATGGCCAACCATGTTTGACCATGGTCGCCAGAGAGCCTGGCGACCCAGGTTCTCCAATTGGTTGGCCGTAATGGCCAACCACAACTTGTCCAATTGTCGCCAGCACTTGCTGGCGACCTCCTCAGCTAAATTTTTTTTTTTTTTTTTTTTAACCTTGGCCTTGGAAATTCTCTCCCCTGCGGCTGTTTGGCCAAAACAGAGCAGCGGCAGCCGCCGCTGCTCTGTTCCTCTTTTCCTCTTTTTTTTTTTTCTTCAATAGATCCGGCCAATTACCCACCAAAGATCAAAACCCAATATCCTATTTCCACTAATCCAATATGAATCTTCCTAAATTTCTTATGAAAGCATATATACCTACATATATGTAATAACATCACAAGTCCATAAATCTCCTATGACAAACAATACATCTACTAAGACTTAAAAGAGAGGATTACTTGTGTGAAGTCGGAACTTACAGGTTTTGGTGCCTAGTTGTCGGATCGATTGATGGCGACGCCTCCTTCTCCTTCTCTCCTCTCTGACGGCTCTTGCTCTAGGGCAGACGAAAGAAAGTAAGGCTAGGGTTATTTTACTGTCTAGGGTTTTAGAAAAAATTCTAATCCTAGCAATACTTACTAATATATGGCTTGGGCCAGAGTTTTACTTTATTAGAGCCCATTAGTCCATCCTACAGTTACTTTATTATTATTATTATTTTTTTCTTTTACCCAGCCCATTTTATCTTTTTAATTAATTGGAAAAACTACAATAGTGCCATAATAAAATAGGGGCCAAAAAATCGCGGGTTTCACATTCTACCCCCCTTACAAAAAGTTTCGTCCCCGAAACTTACGTACCTTGATCGAATAGATATGGATACTTATTCCGCATGTCCTCTTCTAACTCCCAGGTTGCCTCTCGTGGTGTATGGTTCGTCCATTGCACCTTGACGTAGGATATGGTCCTTCTCCTTAGGACTTGATCCTTTCGGTCAACGATCCTTAAAGGAACTTCCTCCACTGATAAGTTCCCCTTCACCTCGACGGGTTGGTCCTCCAAAATATGACTCGGGTCTGACACATACCTCCTTAATTGGGAGACATGGAACACGTTATGTATCCTTGACAACGCAGGTGGGAGAGCTAGTCGGTACGCTAGAGGTCCTACTCTATCCAGTATTTCATAAGGTCCCACATATCTTGGACTTAACTTACCACTTCGTCCAAATCTCATTACTCCCTTGGTAGGGGACACTTTCAAGTACACCTTTTCTCCCAGTCGGAACTCCAAAGGTCTCCTTCTTGAATCCGCCCAACTTTTATTTCGGTCCTGAGCTACCTTCAACCTTTCCCGAATGATCTTAATTTTCTCCAAAGTTCGCTCCACCAAATCAGGACCAGTGATCTGTTTCTCGCCTACTTCATCCCAATATAAGGGGGATCTACACTTCCGTCCATACAATGCCTCAAACGGTGTCATGCCTATACTGCTATGATAGCTATTATTGTACGAGAACTCCATTAGCTTTACCAACCTGTCCCAACTATCCGAGAAGTCTAGTGCACAAGCTCTGAGCATGTCTTCTAGAGTCTGTATGGTCCTCTCCGACTGTCCATCCGTTTGAGGGTGGAAGGCTGTACTTAATCTTAAATCAGTCCCCATAACTTCTTGGTAAGTTGACCAAAATCTGGACGTGAATCTAGGATCCCAATTCGACACTACTTTCGCAATTTATTTTTAGACTAGATATCACATTCTCTCCCCCTTTAAAGGTTTCGTCCTCGAAACCTAAAAGACCTAAACATCAGAATAAATTAACAATATCTCCAATGTTCTTGCAATACATCTTAGAAATTATTCTTACAATGTCTAAATTGAATTTCCTTATTTAATTCCATCAAGCTTCTGCTGCGCACTCTTATTTTCCTCAATATCTCCCATCTTCAAAATTATATAGCTGAGATGAACATAATATCTCTCACAATCCAACATTCTAAATATCGGCTTACAACGCTCTATAGAGATCAACCTATAAAAAGGATGCCGTAAACACTAACAGTACCATTTCTTCTTTTGTCACACGTTTTATCACAATTTACTTATCCACTATCACAAAATAATCCTTATCTCAATATATGGGTTCCTGTCCACTGTACTTGTAATTGGTGATGAAAATCCCTTATTTCCCTCAAATTTCATATCTATCTCATTTCAACTTCCAAAGAGATCAATAATACCTCAAATAGCATCATTCTTATTTTTAAATCCTATAACCTAAGTTATTATACCACTAAATGCCATGGGAATCTTATTTCCTTTGGTCATTTTTTTTCCTAGCTCAGTTCAATTTTCGAAAATATTAACATCTCAAATATCATTTCACAAACTTCTTGATGATACAAAAATATAGAAAATTTTATACAAAAAAAAATACTAAATTCTCATGTAGGAAATTAATAACTTTATCATAACTTTGGTAAAATATTTATCTATGTATAGAATTTTGAACTCATACAGGGTTAGAAACTGAAAGTGTTTGGAATACATAAGTCAACTAACTATACTTCTTACAACATTAGAATTTAGAGTAAAAAGAGAATTTATCAAGAATTATTGTTAGATTTTTCTATACGATAAGGAAAAAAAATATTTATTTTTTTTTGTAAAATACTTTTATCTAAAACTCTTTTGAGATTGGGTGAGTATAAACACAAAATATATATATATATATATTTATATATTGCACAATATTGTAGGATATAATTATTCAATATAGTTATTCCTTTTTTTTTATATAAATATATACATATATATTTAGAAACTATATTTACCAAGCAACTGTAAGGTAAAGGTACATATTTAAAAATTCTAATTAAAAACTATTTGTGCAAATAAAATTCTGCTTTCTCCGTTTATTCATTTTTTTTAAGGTAAAAAGTATGTAAAATTATATATTGTAAGAAATTTATAAAATATTTATTGCCTGATCATGATGTAGTAATACCACAACTAATAATATGAGCTAGTTGAATAAATGTCTTGAGCATTAGATACAATTATCGTAAACCTCAAAATAAGTCAACAAAATTCCAAGTTCCAATGTGTATTGCTTGCGTTCGATGACACCATATTGTTGATCATTCATACTTTCGTTGTGCACTCTAATTCCCTCAATATTTTCAGTTTTCTCCACACTAGACTTCAATTAGACATAAGATTATCCGTAGGTCTGACATCCTAAACGATAAACTTGAAATGTACCATAGATATCAAAACTTACAAAAAAACACCCTAAATACCCTTTTATTATTATTATTCTTTTTTTGTAAGTATCAATCATATCTGGTAGGTGGGCTTGGTTACCTTTTCAACTTAACATATACATATAGTCACCACTTACTTACTAAAAGTAATCATCATCTCAATACCTGAGGTCATTCCGGTAAATTCGTAACCTAAAATTCTAATACCATTAAATGTTATGGAGTCACTTATTTTCTTTTAATCCCTTATCAATTTCATTCCAATTCTCAAAATCACAAATATCTTCAGTATCTTTATACCTACTTCCAACTATTACAACTTGAGCTATAATACGAAATGGAATACCATCAGTCCTGCTTCCCTCCTCTTACAGTACACAGATTTTCTCAAACCTACTTCACTACTTACATTACTTAATTCTTGAATTATTTGATCTTATGGTCTTATCTCGAACCTAGGCTCTGATACCACTAAAAATGTCACGCCCCGAGCCCGCACGTGCCCGTCACATGACATCCGCCGTACTCCCAAGTCCCACTCAGGAATACAAGGCTACATTAACTAATCTAACTTGACAGTACTAAATAATTTAAACAATTCAAGTGCGGTCGAATTACATATAAAAGGAAGTCTACGAATATTCAAGACGATTGTACATTTATTCTCCAATTAAAATAGCGGAAACAAAAGTAAATAAGACTAACACTAGAAATAGCTAGCCTGCCAACTTCTATGCACTTAAACTAGTAAAAGTCATCATCAGGGTCTTCTATGTAAACCAATTCATACTCTTCCGAATCTGCAAAAATGGTAAGAAGTGGGTTGAGCGACACATCGCTCAGTAGGTAATATTTACCCCTCTGTTGGACCATGCACTCTTAATTTTATAGGTACACAAATATATAGGCACAACTCAAATCGTTTGCATATCATTCACCTCCGTAATTTTGAAAGTAACGTCATTTATAAAACAATCAATAGTAAAGAATGACAAGGAATATAAAAGCATCTTATTGATAGTTGTACATGAGGAATTTCAAAGTCATAAATCATTTCGTCTCAAGTCACAAATCTCTTCATATCCGTTCGTAAATCAACTCGTATCAGTTCCTAATTCGCATTTCAAATCAGTTCATAATCATTCCATCAAATCAGCTCATAACAAGTACATGCAATGATCGGCTACTGAGTACTCAGCCTAGAGATTTTACCCCTTCTAGGTGGGCAACCAATAGGTTTCATGACTACCGATTGGTCTCATTTCATTCTTGGGTCAATCGGCTGGGCTTTATACCAGGCTACCATGACTTTCTCAATTGGTCAATCGGCTGGGCTTTATACCAGGCTACCATGACTTTATCCATTGGTCAATCGGTTGGTCAATCGGCTGGGCTCTATACTAGGCTACCATGACTTTATCCATTGGTCAATCGGCTGGGCTCTATACCAGGCTACCATGACCTCACCAATCGGCTGGGCTTAATACCAGGCTACCATGGCGATTAAACAGGACTATAGCCCCTACCGTCTATTTCATGACTGCTCTGAGCTTACTTGTCAAAATTCATTTCATATATCGTATACGTGAATCTTTGCTTTCATAAAAGATTCAACTCATTTTGTATATAAGAAACGTATTAAAACATTTCAAATAAGTCACATGGTCCATTTTTGTATAGTAAAATATAACTTTCATAAATATGTAAACAAAGCATTTAATCAAACACCTTTCGAGTCAACACAACCAAATAGGATTTAAACAAGAATTTCACTTCGCACATTTGAAATCTCAAAAGGGTAAGTACCACCTACCTTTGTTTAGCTGCTCGAGTGAACTACCTTAGATCCTTGTACCGTACCTATCAAATGCATGAGTTCCCTAATTAGTTGTTACTCTCTATAGATGCATAAATATACAACCTCTAAGTAAGCATAAGGTTCATGCTTAGGCCATTAAATGGACCCTAATAGCATCTCCCTCAAATTGGGCGATTTCTATTTTTGGAAGGTTTCCTAACTTGGAAAGTTTCTATTTTTAGAAAGTTTCTTAATTTGGAAAGGTTCTCCTTTTTGTAAAGTTTCCTAATTTAAAATAAAATAATTATTCATAATCATGTTTATTATTTTGACTGTTATCTTACTATACATATTTATAATTAATAATTATTTATTACTATATTATTATCGTACTTGTCGTTGCTACTTTATTTTATTACCACTTATATACATTTAATAATTAGTTATTATCACATTTCACTTTATTCCTACCTTTGTGCGTGTGTAGGTGTCATTATTATTTATGCATATATGTACATATATATATTGATTTATTATTATAATATTGTCTTAATTTATTACACTTGTCTTTATATTTATATTTTTTGTTTACATCCTTTATTTGTTTCATCCATCTTATTACTATTGCTATTATTATCTTAAACGCTTTGTTCAACAATCTAGAGTTCATCTTACATTGTATAACTTAATCTAATAAGGCTAGGTTAAAATGTTTTAGTTTTCTATTTAAGTGCCTTAGACTTAATTAATAAGGTAACAGTTTAAATGACTAACCCTCACTTCCAACAATTATATTAGATTTGGTCCTAAACTTTATTATTCACAATACGCTATAAAAATGAGTTAGTTCTACTTAAAATCTATTTATTAAATATTTACTAAATTTTATACTATGGTTTGGTCCAAGTTTAAATTGCTCCCTCTTTACTTATTTATTTTTGTTTATTGTTATCATTATTTTTCATTTTATTTTATTTTATTATTATTGTTCATTTATACTATTTTATTATTATTATTATTATATCTATATATATATTTTTATTTTATACTTGGTGGGGCCCATGGTTGGCCTATGGCCAACCATGTTTGACCATGGTCGCCAGAGAGCCTGGCGACCCAGGTTCTCCAATTGGTTGGCCGTAATGGCCAACCACAACTTGTCCAATTGTCGCCAGCACTTGCTGGCGACCTCCTCAGCTAAATTTTTTTTTTTTTTTTTTTTTTAACCTTGGCCTTGGAAATTCTTTCCCCTGCGGCTGTTTGGCCAAAACAGAGCAGCGGCAGCCGCCGCTGCTCTGTTCCTCTTTTCCTCTTTTTTTTTCTTCAATAGATCCGGCCAATTACCCACCAAAGATCAAAACCCAATATCCTATTTCCACTAATCCAATATGAATCTTCCTAAATTTCTTATGAAAGCATATATACCTACATATATGTAATAACATCACAAGTCCATAAATCTCCTATGACAAACAATACATCTACTAAGACTTAAAAGAGAGGATTACTTGTGTGAAGTCGGAACTTACAAGTTTTGGTGCCTAATTGTCGGATCGATTGATGGCGACGCCTCCTTCTCCTTCTCTCCTCTCTGACGGCTCTTGCTCTAGGGCAGACGAAAGAAAGTAAGGCTAGGGTTATTTTACTGTCTAGGGTTTTAGAAAAAATTCTAATCCTAGCAATACTTACTAATAGGTGGCTTGGGCCAGAGTTTTACTTTATTAGAGCCCATTAGCCCATCCTACAGTTACTTTATTATTATTATTTTTTTTTTCTTTTACCCAGCCCATTTTATCTTTTTAATTAATTGGAAAAACTACAATAGTGCCATAATAAAATAGGGGCCAAAAAATCGCGGGTTTCACAGACAAAGCCTTCTATGTCACAACCAAGGGTCTTCATTTGCAACTTTAAGACATTTAAAGCTAAAAAAATCAACATTTTCAAGAATGACTATGTAAATATCATTAATACTTTTTTCTTTGAAAGTAGAATTAAACTTTGAGTCAAGAACAAGACATTCATACCTTTTGAATAATACAAACAGATTTCTATCACATAATTGACTAACACTTAACAAGTTATAACTCAGATTGTCAACTAAGAGAACATTGTGAACAAAAGTTTGACCATCCTTACCAACATCTCCCACTCCAATTGTTTTAGTTTTGTTGTCATCCTCCAAATGTTACTTTTCCACTTGATTTCGGTTTAAGCTTGATGAATTGTAATGGATCACCATTCATATGTCTTGAACATCCATTATCTATGAATCATTTTGATTCCTTAATAATATTCACCAAATTCACCTACACAAGAGTTCACAAGATAATATTTGGTACCCTTTACTTTTTGGGTCCTTGAGAGTTAGCATTATATCTAACTATCCACATACATTTCATGTTATTTCTCATATTTTTCCTTACATAACAATTACTTTTCATGTGACCAATTTGACAACAAAAGCTGCACATAGTCAGTGAATTACTCGCATGGACATATTTAATAAATCTGATTTGCCTTCTCTTATAAATGGTAAATTCGTTTGCACTAGAATTCAACCTTTTTTCATGAATGCCAAAATGAGGTTTTGTATCATTCCTTTGAAAATAGTTTTGTTTCTTATGTTGAAGCAATTGATTAAGATCATCCATTCTTCTTTTCAAACTCCCTTGTTCATTTTTTAGATGTCACAAAAGTTTGATTTTCTATCAAGTTCAGCATGTAAATCATTTTCAATCCTTTTCAGATTTTCATTTTCATTTTTCAGATTCTTGTTTTGTCGAAAAAGATTTGCATTGTCTTGAATCAGAAAGTTGATCTTTTGTTTTAGTTCCTTGTTTCTAATATAAGATTCTTTCAAATTATTATGCAATCTCTCCATAAATGAATTAATATCATCATCATATTCATCATCACTATCAAGTTGAGAGTTACAAGTAGTTACCTCATCATCACCAATGGCCATGAAAGCCATTTGGGTAGATTCCTTTTCTTCTTCGACTTCACCTTCTGAGTTGCGGTTATTCCAAGTGATCTGAAAGTTGTTCAATTTTGGTTTTCGTTCAATTTTTCCTTCCTTCTTTTTCTTCATTGGACACTCGCTCACATAGTGTTCAGGTTGGCCGCACTCAAAATATTTGTCAGTTTACTTTTTATTGCACTCTTGCTTCCTTTTGTTTCTTGAGTTGTTGTACTGATTTGGGAATGGATTGTTAGGTTCTCCTTTTTTGAATCTTCTTTTGTTAAGAATTTTTTTAAAACTTCTTGTGATGAGTGCAATATCAGTGTCATCAACTTTCATATCTTCTCTATCCAAGAAAGCTGAGTTATGTTCATCTTGCGAGGCTTTTAGAACAATACTATTTCTCACCTTTGTATCTTTTTCCTCTTGCACCTTGGACTTGAGTTTCAACTCATAAGAAGTTAGAGAATTAATAAGAGATTCAATAGGCATGAAATTTGGATCTCTAGCTTCTTCAATGGCAGTCACTTTACTCTCCTAATCCTTGGATAAAACATTTAGAATTTTTCTATTTTTTTCACCTAGTGAGTATTTCTTTTCCAGCACCTCTAAGTCCTTAATGAGATCATTGAATCTACAATACATCTTATCAATGTTTTCATGAGGTTCTATCTTAAATGATTCATACTTAGTAACTAGTATTGATTTCTTTTGTTCTCTTACATTCTCACTCCCTTCATGAATTTCTTTAAGTTTATCTCAAATCTCTTTTACAGATCTACAGCTTTTGACTCTAATAGACACATTTGAATCTAGAGCACTGTATAACACTCATAACCTTGGCATTCAAAGTGAGATGGGTTCTATCATCACCAATCAACTCATTTCTAGTTTTTTTTTATTTTGGTCTATAAGTGATTTCATCAATTATAGAGGCATTATATGGACCTTCATTGACAATAAACCACAGTTCGATATCAATAGATTGTAAGAAAATAATCATCCTTTCCTTCCAACTCATATAATTTGATCCATTGAACATTGGCAGTCTAATGACGGATTGTCCTTAAAAAAATATAGCATTGTTGGTTGTCATTTTTACTCCAAAGTCGATTGAGTTTAATCTCTAGGAGACCAAACTCTGATATCAATTGTAAGAATCGAAGACAACCTAAGAGGGGGTGAATTAGGTAATTTTAAAAACTAGCCAAGTTTTGAGTCACTTTTAAGTACCTGTCATCTTTTTCTAAAAGATCACACAATGGAGCAATTAATGAGAAAGTATAAGTGCTTGTGAGTAGAAGAGATGAACAATTTATATAGTAAGACAGTAAGTAAAAGAGATAGAATATCAAACCAAATAAGAAACTCCTCTTGAGTTTGAATATTACTTTAGTGAGCAAACTTCTTCAAGTTGATCAACTTACAACCAATCTTTGTGTACAAAAGAATGATCACTTCCTCCTTACCCCAAGCTACACTTGGTCAAGCAACGAAATTTTACTATCACTCGAATAACCCTCACAAAGCTACACTATTGAAGTAATTGAATCACACTAGGAAAGTTTATTGAAATTTACACAACTAAGATAACAAATATTATTTGAAGAGTATTTTCCTATTAAAATCACTCTTGATCTGATGTAGTCTCAATGTGCAAAAGTGTTTTGAAGTAGTTGACTTTGTCCTATTTATATGAAACCAAAAAGTTCTTCAATTAATGCTCCCAATGGATAGAAGGCAATTGAAGAGTCAACTAGCTGTTGTCAGTGTAGGACGTCCGGTAGACCATTTTCTTGCATCCGAACATGAGCAGTGAGCTCAAGAAATCTTCTTGAATTGTTTTGGATGTTCGGTGCCTTCAGTGTATGCGTCCAAAAGTAGGAAATGAAACTGAGAATTCTTCTTCAATTCTTTCAGACGTTCAATGCCTCCAAAGCTTTGCGTCCGAAGTGTTGCAATGTTTGTCGGACGTCCGGTGCTCTGATGATGTGCGTCCGATCTAGGTCAGTGAATTTAGAAGGAAAGACTTAATATCTTCGGACGTCCGAGGGTGGAGTTCTTCATACGTCCAAAGTTGCGCAATGGTTGTCGGGCATCCGATCCAGTTTTCTTGTGCGTCCAACAGCAGCTTCAGCATCCTTTGTGCTTAATCTTTGAACTGGTTTTGCTCCATTTCTGAAAAGGTCTATTGAAAGATCATTAGTAGCATCTATTTGTTTTGTAATCATCAAAATCTACAAACTGAGATTAACAAACTCAGCAAAGAAATTTTGCATCTAAGAGCTCAAAACTCAAGCCTCTTCCAATGTTCAAAGTTGGAAAAATTTCCAGCAAGAGAACAATTTGAAGAAACAAATTTTCTTCCCTAAAACTCTTTATTTTTCACTCAAATCTAACATGCACGTTAAGATTAATGTGTTTTAAAGGATATTGAGCAACAAAGTGAGATTTTTAGTCATAAATCATGGAGAAAAACTGGTAAATTCTCTATCTCTCTCTCTCACTCGGTTAGCTCAACAGATTTTCAACCAGATTCTTTCAAAATTTTTCAACCAAACTACTAGTTTTCTCACTCATATCCATGGCAAATACACCATATATCATTTTGAACATAAGAAGAAGCATATGACATGAGTTCTTAGCAAACAAATGCATCAAAGTTTAGAACACATAGTTGAAAATCAAAACTAGTCATCACATGCATCTATATTGAAATTCCAGCAACATATAGCTTAGAAAAGTGAATTTTTCATTCACAAACCTCCTACATTTTGGCTTAAAATTTACATACAACTAGAGTGCTAAATAGTAATAGAAAAAATGAGTGGTTTATACCAATTTTTACGTTCCTTTTCCTCATAAATCAAAGATGGAAAATGCGGGCAATTCACTCTTCTCCCTCGGCTCTCTCTCGCTCTCTCTTTGTCTTTGGTCTTGGAGTGAAGAAGAAAAATGAGGCTAAACTCTCTCTCCTCTCGGTTTCAAAATACAGGCAGCTCAATCTTCTCCCTCGGCTTTCTCTATTGTGTTTTGATGTGAAGAAGGAAATGACTCAGTCTCTCTTCTCCTCTTGGTTACAAGACAAGAAATGGGGCAGGTTGGTTGCATGGTAGTTTAGACATATTCCCTTGGCTATTTGGTCATTTGGCAAAATTTTTGACACCTACCAAGAAGTTGGACATTTGTCAATTGCATGTGTTGTTTCAAAACTTTATTCAACTAGGGCCAAACTAATTTTAGTGGTCACACTATTGCCCCATTAATTTGTTCTAATTAGTACAGTTCCTATAGAGATAATCATGCAATAATTTAAAGCATTCTTATGCATTTAAACTATAAAGAAACAATTAAACACATAGATCATTCAATATTAAGATAAATGAAATGTGATGACTGGAAAAATTTTCTTATATATTTTTTTAAAATTTCCTTTTATTTGAAAATTATTACTTTATAATAACCCTACTACTCAATCACTCCACAATAAGTGCAAATGAATCTAGAAAGTAGGGTTTCACTTTTCGTGTTTTAAGTCAGCATGAATTAGGGTTTTAAGTCTATCCGTAGTACGGCTATCGATATGAAGTGTGGATCAAATTTGGGGATTAAAAGTGAGTTTTAGATGATATTAAGTATGTGATTAGAAGTGATAATAATAAGTTAGTGAATTATAAGTTAAAAACTAGTATACGCGATTTAAGGAAAATCGGCTCGAACCGACGGGTATCGTTTGTTACCGGGTAAACACACCACTTGACCCATACTTTATTACCTTAATTTTCTCATTTTATTTCAGCTAATTAACCCTCAAAATATCTCATACATTAGCCACAATATTTGACCAAGAAAACAAGAGAAAAGAAAAAAAAATTGAGATGGATTTTGGTGGTACAAGTGGAGGCTATCCAAGAACCTTTGACCCAAACCAAGACCAAGTCTTATAACCTTTCTTAGCCTCCAATCGTCTCCATTTCTCCAGCTGAAAATCGTGAGCTTGAGGGAGAGAGAGAGCAAGAGAAAGAACTCCATGTCATCTTGAGTTTGATCCATTTGAGTGAGAAAGCAAGATTCTAAACCGATTAAATCATTCTTTGAGCACTTGGAAAGCTTGGTGTGCAAAAGGATTACAAGAAGAAGTGGTGGATAACTCTTATAAGCATCTTTGAGAGGTATATGGGCTGACCATCACATTTATTTTCCTTAGTCTTGTCTAAGTTGAGTAGTAACTTGTAATCTTGCTTGTGATGCTTAATTCATGTGATTTTGGATGATTGTAGTGATGAATTTTGAGTTAGGGTTTGAATGGTTCACTTGAAATTCCTATTGCTTGGATGGTATATGGTATATGTAAGTTTGTATAAGAGGTTGTGGTAGTGATTGAAGCAAGAAATGAAGAGATTTCCCTTTGAAACCCCAAATTCCAGATTTCAGTTTTTCACCTCCCCTGTTCTGACCGGTTTTGTTTGACTATGTTAGAGGCCAAATTAGGCTTAGAACAAAACATGAAAGTTGTATAGAATGATGTTTTATAGTTTTCTACAAAATTTCAGCTCAATCCGAGTACTGTAGCATGTGAAAAGACAAAAATGCCCATGACTGCCATAGGTAGAACGTTATGGACAGTTTTGAATATTTCACCAATCTGGTCGTGTCTTTTCACCATGATATGTACTGAACTAGTATTTAGCCAAAACATAAAAGTTGTATTATTATGTCTTGGCTTTCCACCGCCACTAGAAATGCCTCAATCGGATTTCGGTAGCCTGAGTTATTGTCGATTATGCATAGTATGGTTAACTGACATGTTTGTGAGATTCTGGTTCTATAATTCGAAATTTTGACCTAGATATACTACGAACTGGACTAAGTGGTCTTCATCAAAGTTGTAACTCTCTGTCTTAGCTTCGAAGCGGTATAAATTGCACCTCAATCCGATAAGCGTAGCCTCGTTTGTGTACATAAGGTTGCTCTAAGTTTTGGATTGTTATTATGTTTCTTTCTTGTGGTTTTATTTCGGATGTGTTTGAGGTATGACTGAGTCCCGGCGAGAACTGGGCAGGCGGTCCACCGAACCCTTTGGTTTGCCTTAGGGTGAGGTGGGGCTGTCACATGAAATGCATTTGATCTTTTGGATAAATGTAAATATGTGGATAAATTTTCAAGCTGTCACATAATGTTTGTATCATAATAGATGAAGAACAAAGATTTAGAAAGTTTTCTCTTACACTACAGAGAAAATGGATAACAGTGAAAATTCAAGCCGAGGTCGCAAATCGAGAGGCAACAGAGGATTAAACTTAGGTAATGAAACAATGTATATTTCCTACCATTATTAAACCATTCTTTCCTTTTTTTTACATGCTGTATATATGCGAGTAATATTTATTCTTAGACAAATATCATTCATTCTAATGGCAATTAATTTTTGTGGATCTTTTAGATTTTGTTGTTTATCTATATTCTGGTAAATTTTCTTTCCATCTTAAGTTGATAGCTACTCCTTTTATGTGCTTTTGTGTTGATATATGCATATAAAAACTGACATGTTTCTTCTTTGACTTTGTGTGTGGCACTTAAAATGTTCAGGGATAAATTTTAGGACATGAAGTTGTCCAAAAATAGATAAGAGAGCCTATCTCTCCAAATCTTAATTTTTTAATTAAGCTTTGACTACGGATAAATGTAGCTAGAATAGTTATTTTTGATTTGCTATTATCATTATCTTTTCAATTCTTTTTTGATTGATTTTTTTAATCCCTTTCAATTTAGGGAAATCTTTTTGTCTACTTTATACTCTTTAGAGATAGATCTGATGAGGCGGTAGAGTTTTTGGAAAATATTTTAAATATTCTTTTATAGATTTAATTGTATTCTTGATAAAACTTCTAATTCTTGTAAGAAAAAGTTTAAGAAAAACCTTTGTTTAGGCATTAAAAATAAGTTTTTAGGAATTTAAGAAAAATATAATTATTCTTTTCATGCATCCAAGAAAAAATATACTCGTTGCTTTTTTAGGCATTTAAAAAATATATAATTATTATTGGAAATGTATTTTAAATAGCAAATTATTAACCTTTTAAAAATGTAATTTTTTTCTACTCTTCAAATTTTTTATTTTTTAATTGGATGCATTAAAAGAAAATCTGAATATTTACTCATGTTCACATTAAATATAAATCTTATCTTTCCAAATTAGTTGCAACAATAATATACCTTTTTAGCCAATCACCAACCGTTTATCTGAAATATAAATCATCTATACCTTTGCGAATAGTGGAGTATATCAATTTTTGCCACGTGTAAAGAGGAACAAATTTGATTTTCATTAATAGATAAAAAAGGATGATCATTTTTGTCATTGCTTCAATTAAGAATTCAACTTTATTGTGTATTATCTTAAGGAAACATATCTCAACTATTCCATATGATAATATTTTAATTGTTAATATTAATTAATTGAATAAGGGTTTGGCCCTGAACCTAAATACATATAGAAGCAGATCATTCTCCAGTGTTTGTCTTATTTAGGTCATTGATTCCATGAAAGCCATAATCTCATAGAGTTGAAAGAAACTATAACACATTACAGTGCTAAATTGATATGTGTTAACTTGCTTTTTAACTTCTAAATATCATTTGACTAAGGTCGAGGCTCCGAAAATTAGAGATCTTCATTTCAAATCTCCTACCTCCTCCTGTATTCTCAAGTTTCATCCCTGCTCCACCAAAAAAAATTCTAAACATCATTATAGCACATGCACTCTAAAAAAGAAGCCTGTTTTCAAGCTCTAGAAGGGGATACACTTGTAAGCTTCACTTACTCACTTAAGAGACCAATATCATGCTTTGCATTTTGTAAAAAAATTATCATCTTCTAGTAATCACATTGAACGCAATCTTGGATTTGCCTTAGTACTTCACTTCTGGAAGATTCCGTGTTCAGTTTCAAACTCTAAATCCAAGGCATCCGTTACAATTCATAGCCACTCATTGCTCCTTGGTTTTACAGTAATGGACAATTGGCATGAAAAACGAAGGAGATAATTTTTTTGAAGTTTTGTTTTGTAATCTTTCACAAGAATAATGCATGATGCATGCTACTAATTCCAATACATTTGGAAAAGAAGTTTGGGCATTGAGATGTTTGATGCATTCACATGATACATATTAGCTTTATAGTTGTTGGATTATTTAAAACATATAGTTATCATATTTCATGCCAATATTTGATATATACTGCAGCTGTATCAATGATTATATCGATACATAAAACAAACAAATTAAAAATAAAAGAAAAAAGTTAATAAGATTGAACTAATTAAAGACTTTTAGTTGTATAGGGAGTAAACAAATAGATAGAGGGCAGATAGTTAAAAGATGTTTTTCATTACACACGTCTTTTATATTCATTTCAACTTTGGTGATGCGAGAACCTGGAGATGCTGCAAATAATGTGACTAGAAGCCCCGGTAGTGCTCATGTCAACAACAACAGCAATGTCAGGATGCCAATGCCACACCCAAGGCAGGATCCTGAGCATTTGTTTACAATAACTAACATCTGTCGCATCATGAGGCATATCTTCCTACCCAATGCAAGGGTATTCAAGGAGGCTAAATCTACCATTGAAGAATGTGTTTCAAAGGACATTAACTTTATCACTATGGAAGCAAATGAACGCTATCACAGCGAGCACTGCAAGACGATCACTGCTAAGAATCTTACATATGCTCATGCAAATCTTGGATTTGATAGTTATGTTAGTCCTATCACTCTTTACTTAGAGCGATATCGTCAAAATGAAGCTGCTCAAAATACCATGCATGGCGATGCTTTTGAGAGGCACACGACTATTTTTCCGAATGTGCACACACAAGGCCATCCTTCCATGCTTGCTCCTGCACCATCTCATTCACCTCCAATTAATTCAACTTTTCAAGTTGGTGCTGATGAGCAAGCATTCTTTAATCCAACCCTGATGAGCAAGGAATTCTACTTTCAAAATTCTCCTGGTGCTAGTCATGGCGATGGCTTTGACGTTGCTGGGCTTTCGTCAAATGCTGAGTTTCCAAGGACATTTTTTCCCCACGATTTTCATCCAGGGCCTACTCTTCCACATGGGTCTCATCCTCATGGTCTAGGCCTTGATGGGCAGTAAGACTGTAACTTTTGCTTTGTGTGTTTTGTATGCCATATTGTCAAGACACTACCATAAGTGCCACGTTGTTCTTGTTATTTATTGTATTGTTATTATTGTTGTTGCTACTGGACGTGAGACATTATGATGTTTGAATATTAAAACTAAGTTTACATCCTCTTACTTGGTAAGTTATTATTGTTGTTACTCTAAGACGTGAGATACTATGATCTTTGAGTATTGAAAATTGGCGTATCTTATTTTTTGAATTTTTTAAATATAGTAATTGGCATACTTATCTTAAATGTGTATTATCTCATTTCAACATATAATTTTGATTTATAAGTTAAATTGTATTTTGCATGATTATGGGCCATATAAAAAAAGTTATAGCACTTGATTTGAGTTAAACAAACAAGCGATATCACTAATTAATTTCCAGTATGAAGATAATATACTAATACAATTTTAAAGTACAAAATACATATTCGAATATATTCTTCTATTTCACAATGAGGTATTTTGTTCTTTTTAAGTTAGTTGAGTTTATAATTACAGTAATTTTAGAGGTTGTAAATTTGTTTGGTGTGCGAAATACTTGGGAAACTTTTAGTAACAAGAAAAGTGTTTGAAACTTGGAGGAAAATGGGGGGTGGTATCCATGAATTTGGAGGAAAAAAGAGGACATGCCGACTCACATGATTTGAACACTAGACATCTATCATAACTTGGAAAGCTCCCAACTTTCTTTGTGTCAGTTGAAGGCTTTTATATTTTCGTTGATTCTCTCAATTCCTATGTTCTTCATTCTCTTTTCAATACTTTCTTTTCCTTTTTTCGGGAAAAATGCTGGGGGTACCATTTCAATTTTTTACCAATAATATTTGAAATACCAATTTTATAAATCATACATTGGAAGCATTTCTAAATATATTTTGCCAACTTTATAAATGAAATACCAATTTTATGCTTAGGGTCCCTGGCTGCCACAAAGTCAAAGTAATATTTTTTCAATTACATCTAATTCATAGTCGCTTTTGCAAATCTGATCGTATAGATTTCTTCTAAAAAAATCAAGAAAACTAAATGGACTTTGTTTTGTAATATTCTTTTACTCGTATGGTTAACCTCGACTTTTTTGCTATTTACCTAGAGACTCCGCATGTTGACGGGCCAAAATATTAGTATTCAACTCATTCTTTTTTTTGGGCCTCATAAGGATGTGATATCAGTAAAAGCCTACTACTAATTTGAGCCCTAGGCTAGTCCAACGGGACAAAATGAGCACCTAACTTTCTTGGTGTTTGTTCAAGGCCTTTATAATTTTATAGAAGCTCTCGATTGCTAAAGTCCTTAATTCTCTTTTCAATGCTATAATTTCTCTTTCCCTTTGATATTCTCTCAAAAGATTTATTATCGTATTTTGTTAAGTCTTATTACTCCTACTCAAACTATATCCCAACAAACAAGGCAAAATCAAATTGATACTTATTCATTAAAAAAAGTATTATAATCCAAATAATAAATTTTTATTATATGGAAGTGAAATGGTAGGTCAATAATTTCGAAGATATATATATTTGTGAAATATTGACAAATAAATATTTATAAGTTTATCTAGTTGGCTTTGCATTTTTTAATTAAATATGTAAATGTGAAGCTTAGAGTGTTTGCATTCTTTGGCAAACAATTATCCAGCTTCTGCAAAGACATAAAAATATAATTTATAGGAAGATTGACAATCGTTGATCCCTTAAACTTTTTATAATCTACTTTGAGCTCTTGAATAATAAACTACTGCATTCAAATATAACCAATTGCTATTCACCAATTCAAATATTCAAGTCATAACCTTAAATTGGAAAGATGTAGGGGTTTAATGTACAAATGTAGATGTCTACAAAAAAGAATAAGTTTGGTACATTTTATTCTTCCATATGTACACGATTATTTCATTCCATGAAGTAATCGTGTATGTAAAAATATTTTTTTTTTGTTTTTTAACCTAACCATGTGTGTATGTAAAAATAAAAACAACAACAACAACAATAATAATAAGAAAAAAGAAACTGATTATGGTCCTTTGCACAATAAACTCCTCTCAGTCTTCTAAAGTCACAAATAAATACTTTCAAATCAATTTTGGTCTTCTTGCTCAACCTTCCTCCTTACCCTCCACCCTATCCCATCCCAAAAAAAAAAAAACTAATTTCTTGATTTCTCGACACATTGTAAGAGCTCTTAATCTTCCAACAACTAAATCAAGGCCACACAAAGGAAAAAAAAAATGAAAGGAAACACATACAAGTTCTTGACTTTTCTTTTTTTTTTTTTCCATTGGGTGGAGGCCAAAAGATTGGTTACAAAGATATTACTTTACCATACAATACACCCATAAAGTCCACACTTAACAAAGTTTTCATTGGGTTCGAGGGTCAGAGAAAAATGTTATACTAGGTTATAGGGCAAAGCTCATCTTTGCCAACACATTAGCACAAGAATTTCCTTCATGCCAAAAGAAAGAGCTCCTGATTTTTCAACAATTTGTGAGAACTCTTGATTTTTAGGCTAGTAATCAAGCTATTCTTAGTCATTCGCAAAACAGGCTCTTTTTTAGTTCTCTCAAGTCACGAGTAAATACTTCCAACCTAGTTCTTGTCTTCCACTAGCCCAAAAAAGAAAAAAAGAATTAGCAACCTAATTTCTTAATTTTCTGAAACATTGTAAGCGTTGTGTCATTTTCCACTACTAAATTGGGCTACTCAAGAGCTACTCCAAAAGAAAAAGGAAAGGAAACCAAAGTACAAGTAAACAAGTACTTGATTCCTTGATGACAAGTAAGAGCTCTTAGCTGTCAATCGTATTACCCTAAAAAAGGAAGAAACACAGTCGAAAAAATTTCTTGACTTTTTGATGACTCACTATAGATCTTGATTTTTTGACTACCCTATTGGATTACTAAAATAATCATGAAAAATACAATTAATCAAACTTAATGATTTTTGCACCATTAGCAAGGGTTTGATTTTCTAGCTACTAAATTGATCTACACTAAAAAGATTAAAAATGCAAAAATAACAAACAAGAGAACCGAAGAAAAAGAAGCAAACCTTTTGATTTCTCAACAACTAGTGAGACTTCTTGATTTTCCAACTATTGAATTATGCTGCTATAAAAGAACAAAAGCAAAATATGAAAAAGATAAAGAAAGCAAACTTCTTAACTTTTTTAGCAACTCACCAAGATTTTGATATTACGACTATTAAATCAAACTGCTATATAAACCATTGGCAGCTTAAGCAAACAATATATTACTAATACTATTTCCACCTTTCTTAATATGAGTGAAAAAGCAATAAAGAAACAAGGAACAAAGAATTGGAACAAATTATCCCAACTTCACTTCTTTAGGCTGATAACATAGATCAAAGAAAATTAATTGACCCTTCCAATAACATTTTTAACCAATAGTCATCTTTAATTCACATGATACAAATGTAGTCACTTAAATATTGGTCGGGTATAAGACTTCAAAGAATAATCAATTTCAAACATTATGGAGAATAACATATATTGAAATAAAGCATTTATTAAGCACACAACTTGTAACTCTTCACCATTAGAAAATAACTTTAACAGTGCGCTTGTTCGGTTATCAAGCTTTGCAAAAAAAAAAATTCAAACTTCTGCTTGCATTATAAACATAATTTTCAATCACCTTTTTATCTCACATACAGTGCATTACAACAAGTGCTATAGTATTACTTTTGATAATTTTTTAAAACAATCTCCTATCCGAATCAACCCGGTAGTATAAAACTAGCCATAGAGCATAACATTTTCAAGTAAGCATAACTAAATTATTTTAACAAAATAAATGCAATTGGAAAAAATTAAAGAATGTAATATTCAATATTTAAATTGTCTTTTTTTTGTGAATTCAGTTTGCTCTCACGAACACAAATTAAACACAAACAAAATGGTTTTCTTTGCTCTAAGAATACCTTTAATTTATATTAGTATTGATATTTATTGTCTTTCTATTAGATATGGGTGACTTCAACCATTTTAATGTCATTTGAGTTGAATTTTTCAGCTTTCTTATTAATTTTTTGTTATTCTTTATGTCATTATATGATATACCTTTTTAAGAGTATTAATGAGTGTGACAGCCCCACCTCACCCCAAGGCAAACTAAAGGGTTCGGCGGACCGCCTGCCCAACTCTCGCCGGGACTACGGATCTGGAACAAACGGAAACCCTACCAAACGCTCAAAGAAACTTCGAGAAGGTAAACATTTAGAACCCAATTGAGCTGAACTTTTAGATACAATCAATCTTTGGTACAACATTCCCATGAAAATCAAAATGAAATGGAAGAGCGGCTGCCACGTCACAATCCAGTCAGAACCTAATCGAATACAGATAATGCTATATAACTCTAGAGAATAACATTTCCAAACCAAATAAAATGCATGAACATGATTAAACAATTTTTATTTACATACATTTGTAATTTATAAATCAAAAGGGAAATATTTGGATCAAGGTACATTTCGGGTTTTCCAACTCTCGAGGAGCTATACAAAAGAGGATTTATACTAGCTCATTTCATTCTTCAAAATAGCGAAGTTCCAAAAGATGGTTCCCTGCAAGGAAAATAAGGATAATGGAACGGGGTGAGATAGAAACTCAATGAGATACCAAAAGTATAAACAGTAGAAATCATGAGAAAACAATTTTAAGCCACATATACACATCAAATAAAAGAAATGAACGAACACCACAATTTAAAAGATACAAGTGGCTCTCAGGAGCCAAATCCCCATTGCAATACTTGCTCCAACCTCGTTGACCCTCTGTCAACGTTTAATGAAACACACATGTCCGTAGACCCCTCTTACACCAAAATCCCGTTCACCAAACATACCACTTACCGGACCCGAATGCCAAACAAGAATAGGAATGGTAAAACTCGAGTATACCGAAAATCCAGAGTTTTCAATACCCATAGATTCCCTAGGAACAGACACCCATGGATTGTCAATTTCCTCGACCAAGCCCTTGCTGGCTCGATTCAATTAACTCCCCATAAGGTTGAGCTCAGATTTAACAGGAAGGTCATTGGATGCACTTCCAAACGACATTATAACAGGCGCAGGTAATAGATTCAAGTATATACAAGAAACAAGCCACACAGGCCAGAGAACGAGTGTGATAAAGTACACCCTCGTCTCATACAAGATAAACAGTCAATAAAGACATTCAAATAGCAATTTGCAAGTACAGATAACCAGTTTAGCAATAATTCAGGGGAGTGGTACACTCACCATTTCAAGTACAAATATTTCAAAAGTTTTCACGCCAAAGTGACTTTAATCGCCAAGAAACCCTAAAATAACCAAAGTAAAACAATTGAAAGTTCCACATCCAAAATTGAGTAAACGGAATGCACAAGTGAGGCTCGACTATTAGTCGTATGCCTCGCCAAATAATTACTAATGTAAGGGTGCAAAACATGATTTTTGGGAACGAAAAGATAACATGAAGACCTAGGGCTCAAACAACCCCAAAAGCCTTTCTTATATATATCCCAAACCAAATCAAACTCGAAGAAATCTAACACTCCCAAAATTTGGACAACATAACCCCTATATTTCCTTACTTTTACATCCTACAATCAACACCAAATCATCTCAAATCAACCACATACAAATCATAGATTATAAAACACACCTTTTGGCACAATAAGCACAACTGAAGCTACACTATCGGATTGAAACGAATCTTATGGCGTTTCGAACCCAAAACATAGACCTACATTTCTTATGAAAACTTCCAAAGCCAAATCATGCATTTTCATGGTCAAAAATAGAAATCTCCACGAAAATAGAAATCTGTTCGCGAAATAGGGGTCATGGGCAGTCAAGGGTATTTCAGTCATTTCACATACTACAGTGCTCCGATTGAGCTGAAATTTTACAGGTACCTAGCTAACTCAATTACCAACAACTTTAATGTTTTGGGCAAAGGCTGATTCAGCCTCCTTCAAGGATGAACATGCAGTGCAAAATCAGAGCAGATTACTAACCCTAAGCTGGAATTTCAGCACGAAGTCTGAAATTTTCCGCAAACAATTGCAACTAACACACAAATGCTTTATTTCTCACCATATCAAACTATCATTCATGGCCAACCACTAATTATCATATATAATCAGAAAAATTACCAATAAAACCCGAAATGTAGCTAACTCTACCCCAAACTAGAAAATCTTCCATAAAATAGCATATTTAGCCACCACAAACGACTAATTTGACATTAGCATGAACAAAGAGGAAGTTTGTAGGGAAAGTACCTTAACACCTCAAGAAAGATGATAACTTAGGGTTTTCATTTCACAAATCCCTCCACTAGAAGCTTTAATCCTCCTTATCTAGCAACTTTGATGGTGTATTTTGCAACTTACTTGGTTAGAACTCAAGATTGAAGCAAATTGAAGTTGGCAAATGAAGTTTTCTCCCTTGGTCTTTCTTCCTTGGTTGATTGTCGATTCCCACTTTCTTCTCGAGATAGGCCTGGACAATTAACGATTTGATGATCTGCACTCCCGCAACGTAGACATTTTCTTCTTTTCTTCCAGCAGACATCCTCCATGTGATTCGGCTTTCCACAGTACCTGCAGGGACTATGGGAAGCAGAGCCTGAGTCTCCCTGTGAAGCACCACTTGACATTCCAGGAAATCTTACCCCTTCAGTTCCCTTTCCGAGCTTGGGAGGTGTGCTCGTATCCTCTTGTCCTACGCTACTTTCAGGAATAGCTCTTTTCCTCGCTTGAAAGGTTCTAACTTGTAACCTCTCGCTTTCAACTCGTTGAGCTTTTTCCACCGCGCAACTGAAGGCATTCAGATGGGCTACAGCCAGATCCTTCTGAATCTCAACATTTAAGCCTGGACAAAACGCATTATCCTCCTTTGCTCAGTCATGATCAGCTCAGGAGCCAACTTCGACAATCTAGTGAACTGGTTATCATATTCGGCGACAGTCTGAGTTCCCTGGCGAGGCCTAATGAACTCATCTTCTTTCTTTTCTTGAATTAGGGGTGGGAAATACTTCGCGTTAAACTCTATCATGAAGTTCGCCCACGTCCTCGGTGTTTGTGCTTTTTTTCATTTCAATCTTATTCCATTCTACCAAGAACCGGCTGCTCCCTCCAGTTGGAAGACAACAAATGTCACTTGTCTCTCCTCAGTATAATGCAACGCTGCAAAAATATCAATCATCTTCTCTAGCCACAGCTTGGCCACACCAGGGTCTGGTCCTCCAAGGAATTTCGGTGGGGAGAACTTCTAAAATCGTTCGAGGGCCCTATCCTCCCCCTCTATATGGTTACCAAGGTTTCCAGGTTGAGGAATAGGGTCCCCCTCTATATGGTTACCAGGGTTTTCAGGTTAAGGAATAGGGTTTTGGCCCTGATGCTCTACTACGTGAGCTAAAAGATCCGTCATGCGCTGGATAGCCGCAGCTACCTGAACATTAGGATCCACTCTAGGTTCAGGGTTGGGTTCAGGCATTGGTTCCCAATTTCCCCTTTCATTCGAGGGTTGCCTACATCCACGGCTCTGGGCTCATCCACTACGAGTTCCTTCCATTGGATTAACTAATCTAGGCTCGAGGCGCGAATACAAAATACAAACTAGCGACGTCAGTCAGTCAGATATACATATAATACGTCCGCATCAATTCAAAAGCAAATATACATATAACACGACTATATCAAACAAATCACACAGTAACAGTAAGTCATATACAAGCAAAGGAAATCTTATGGAAGTAAGGGGCTCATTCCATAGTGCACACTACGAATTAGGCCAAGAGTACAAAAGCAACTAACGAAACGCTTTCCCCCCTAGGGTTCCATTCATAATCTACAAGAATAACACAATTTATCTCTTAGGTAGGGTTAATCATCCTTAGTGAGCCCTACACATCAAATAAAGTTCCGTAGAATCAGATTCCTAATTCGCCCAAGTCATTTCTAACCTAAGCTTTCATCCCGTTTTATATTCGGGTGCAAGAATCCAAAATAAGATAATTTATCACTCGAGCTGGCCAGTTCCAAGAGTAAATCATCTACATTTGTAATTCTTACCTGACATATACTGATTGTCTCCAAGTACCAGACTAATGTTTTGAACCCTGTAGTACACTGTGTTTCACAGCCTATGCTCAAAAGAGTACTTAGTCCCTTACACTAATTTATATGAGCGAGACCACAACACCACTTGGCCCCAAGCTCACTCTGCGCAGAGACCACGCGAAACGGCTCTGATACCACCTGTGACAGCCCCACCTTACTCTAAGACGAACCAAAGGGTTCAGCGGACCACCTGCCCAACCCTCGCCGGGACTACTGATCTGGAACAAACGGAAACCCTACCAAACGCTCAAAGGAACTTCGAGAAGATAAACATTTAGAACCCAATTGAGCTGAACTTTTAGATGCAGTCAATCATTGGTACAGCGTTCCCACGAAAATCAAAATGAAATGGAAGAACCGCTGCCACGTCACAATCCAGCCGGTACTCAATCGAATACAGATAATGTTATATAACTCTAGAGAATAACATTTCCAAACCAAATAAAATGCATGAACATAATTAAACAATTTTATTTACATACGTTTGTAATTTACAAATCAAAAGGGAAATATTTGGATCAAGGTACATTTAGGGTTTTCCAACTCCCGAGGAGCTATACAAAAGAGTATTTATACTAGCTCATTTCATTCTTCAAAACAGCGAAGTTTCAAAAGATGGTTCCTTGTAAGGAAAACAAGGATAACAGAACGGGGTGAGTTAGAAACTCAATGAGGTACCAAAAGTATAAACAGTAGAAATCATGAGAAAATACTTTTAAGCCACATATACACATCAAATAAGAGAAATGAACAAGCACCACAATTTAAAGGATACAAGTGGCTCCCAGGAGCCAAATCCCCGTTGCAATACTTGCTCCAATCTCGTTGACCCTCCGTCAATGTTTAATGAAATACACATGTCCGTAGCCCCTCGTACATCAAAATCTCGTTCACCAAACATATCCCTTACCGGGCCCAAACGTCAAACAGGAACAGGAATGGTAATACTTGAATATATCGGAAATCCAGAGTCTCCAATACCCATAGATTCCCTAGGAACAGGCACCCATGGATTGTCAATTTCCTCGACCAAACCCTTGCTAGCTTGATTCAATTAACTCCCCATAAGGTTGAGCTCAGATTTAACAGGAAGGTCGTTGGATGCACTTCCAAACGACGTTATAATAGGCGTAGGTAACAGATTCAAGTATATACAGGAAACAAGCCACACAGGCCAGAGAACGAGTGTGATAAAGTACATTCTCGTCTCGTACAAGATAAACAGTCGATAAAGACATTCAAATAACAATTTGCAAGTACAAATAACCAGTTTAGCAATAATTCAGGGGAGTGGTACACTCACCGTTTCAAGTACAGATACTTCAAAAGTTTTCATGCCAAAGTAGCTTTAATCGCCAAGAAACCCTAGAATAACCAAAATAAAACAATTAAAGGTTCCACATCCAAAATCGAGTAAACGGAATACACAAGTGAGGCTCGACTACTAGTCGTTTGCCTCGCTAAATAATTACTAATGCAAGAGTGCAAAACATGATTTTTGAGAACGAAAAGATAACATGAAGACCTAGGGCTCAAACAACCCCAAAAGCCTTTCTTATATATATCCCAAACCAAACCATACTCGAAAAAATGCAACACTCCCAAAATTTGGACAGCATATCCCGTACATTTCCTTACTTTTCCATCCTACAATCAACACCGAATCATCTCAAATCAACCACATATAAATCATAGATTATAAAACACACATTTCAGCACAATAAGCACAACTGAAGCTACACTTATCGGATTGAAACGAATCTTATGGTGTTTCAAACCCAAAACATAGACCTATATTTCTTATGAAGACCTCCAAAGCCAAATCATGTATTTTCATGGTCAAAAATGGAAATCTCCACGAAAATAGAAATCTGTTTGCGAAATAGGGCTCATGGGTAGTCAAGGGTATTTTGGTCATTTCACATACTACAGTGCTCCGATTGAGCTGAAATGTTACAGGTACCTAGCTAACTCAATTACCAACAACTTTAATGCTTTGGGCCAAGGCTGATTCGGCCTCCTTCAAGGATGAACATGCAGTGCAAAATCAGGGCAGATTACTAACCCTAAGCTGGAATTTCAGCACGAAGTCTGAAATTTTTCGCAAACAACTGCAACTAACACACAAATGCTTCATTTCTCACCATATCATGCTATCATTCATGGCCAACCACTAATTATCATATATAATCAAAAAAATCACCAATAAAACCCGAAATGTAGCTAACTCTACCTCAAACCAGAAAATCTTCCATAAAATAGCATATTTAGCCACCACAAACGACTAATTTGACATTAGCATGAACAAAGAGGAAGTTTGTAAGCAAAGTACCTTAACACCTCAAGAAAGATGATAACTTAGGGTTTTCCTTTCACAAATCCCTCCACTAGAAGCTTTAATCCTCCTTATCTAGCAACTTTGATGGTGTATTTTGCAACTTACTCGGTTAGAACTCAAGATTGAAGCAAATTGAAGTTGGCAAATGAAGTTTTCTCCCTTGGTCTTTCTCTTCAAGAAGCTCGGCCAAGAAGGTAAAGAATGAAGGAAAAATTGGTCAAAATTAAGGTTTTAGTAAAGGTAAAGAAAGTTAGGCAAGTGGCACTTTTAATGGTTCAAGTTTATCTTCTTTCTTCCAATGGTTAATCTATCTAGCTAACCTCTAATTATCTCTTAGCACCTTGTAAAATAATACCCATCAATACTAAACTTCAATTAATTGCCAA
Source organism: Coffea arabica (assembly GCF_036785885.1). NCBI lineage: Eukaryota > Viridiplantae > Streptophyta > Magnoliopsida > Gentianales > Rubiaceae > Coffea > Coffea arabica. The sequence goes on from NC_092329.1 coordinate 46,266,652, forward strand.
AAATTTATCGCACCTACCGCACGAGCGGGTCCCACGTCCTTAATACACTTCCAAATTAACCCGAACTTATACACTATATTCACTTATAAAATGTCTAGAAAATTAAGGTAGTAAAATAAAATAAGGAAAATACATGAAAAGGAATAGAATTAAATGATATAAAATAAGGAAAATTTTACGGGTCCTCACAAGGAGTCATTTTTTCTTTTGCTGTTAATGATGGATTGTGAGTAATCCAATATTTCATTTTTTTTAGTATTTTCAATGTGGTTGTATGCAGCATGAATGTATTAATGAGGTTTAACTTGACTTTTTAATAAAGGGGCACGTTCGAATAGCATTAAACAAGTATGTTTGACAAGTTTGAAGTCAAAATTTTGTTTTTGAGGTATATAAGATATAGAAGTTGGAAATAAAATCATGTGGACGGTACCATTGTATGACGATGGCTAGTGTAACAATAACTCATAATTGCAGATATGATATCGAGAAAAGTGTATTACTTAAGCCGTAATAATTATTATAGTATGTTTAGCTTAACACTTAGTGAATATAGTTGAGAACTGCGCTTCTCAATTTGGTTGGCACACTAGGTAATGTATGTATTAGAGCATTACTTGGGCCCACAGAGGGTGTATTACTTTCCATATATATAATATATGTATCATAATAGACGAAGAACAAAAGATTTAGAAAGTTTTATCTTGCACTGCAGAGAAAATGGATAACAGTGAAAACTCAAGCCAAGGTCACAAATCAAGAGGCAACAGAGGATCAAACTTAGGTAATGAAACAACTTACATTCCTTGCCATTATAAAACCATTCCTTTCTTTTTTTTTAACATGCTACTATATATATGCAAACAATAATTATTCTTAGCCGAATATCATTCATTTTCATGGCAATTAATTTTTTTGGATCTTTTGGATTTCGTTGTTTATCTACATTCTGGTAAATTTTCTTTCCATCTTAAGTTGATACCTACTCTTTTTATGTGCTTATGTGTTGATATATGCATATAAAAATTGATATGTTTCTTTTTTAACTTTGTGTGCAGCACTTAAAATGTTTAGGGATGAATTTTAGAACATGAAGTTGTCCAAAAATAGATAAGAGAACTGATTTCTCCAAATCTTATTCAATTAATGAAGCTTTGACTGCAGATAAATGTGGCTAGAATAGTTATTTTTCTTTGATTTGCTATTATCATTATCTTTTCAATCCTTTTTTTGATTGATTTTTCTAATCCCTTCTTATTTAGGGAAATCTTTTTGTCTACTTTATACTCTTTACATATAGGTCGATAAGGAGGTAGAATTTTTGGAAAAGATTTTAAATATTCTTTTATAGATTTAAGTAATTATAATTGTATTCTTGATGAAACTTTGAATTCATGTAGGAAAAAGTTTAAGAAAAACCTTTTTTAGGTATTAAAAATAATTTTTAGGCATTTAAGAAAAATATAATTATTCTTTTCAGGCATTCAAGAAAAAATATACTTATTCCTTTTTTAGGCATTTAAAAAATATATAATTATTATTTGAAATGTATTTTTAAATAGAAAATTATTAAGCTTTTAAAAATGTAATTTTTTATTTACTCTTCAAAATTTTGATTTTTTTAATTGTGGATGTATTAAAAGAAAATCTGAATGTTTACTCGTATACACATTAAATACAAATCTTATCTTTCCAAATTAGTTGCACCGAAAATATACCTTTTTAGCCAATCACGAACCGCTTATCTCAAGTATAAATCATCTATACCTCCACGAATAGTGGAGTATAATTGATTTTTGCCGCATGTAAAGAGGAACTAATTCGATTTTCATTGAAAAATAAAAAAGAATGATCATTTTTGTTATTGTTTCAATTAAAAATTCAACTTTACTGTGTATTATCTTAAGGAAACATCTCTCAACTTATTCTATATAATAAATATTTTAGTTGTTAATATTAATTAATTGAATAAGGGTGCAGCACTATCAGAGTAGATGGTTTGGCCTTGAATCTAAATACAAATAGAAGCAGATCTTTCTCCAGTGTTTGCCTTATTCAGGTCTTTGACTCCATGAAATCCATAATCTCATAGAGTTGAAAGAAACTATAACATTTTATGGTGCTAAATTGACAGGTGTTAACTTGCTTTTTAACTTCTAAATATCATTTTTGAGACTCCAAAAATTAGAGATTTTGATTTCAAATCTCCTACCTCCTCCTAGATTCTCAAGTCTCATCCCTGCTTCACTAGGAAAAAAAAAATTCTAAACATCATTATAGCACATACACTCTAAAAAAGAAGCCCGTTTTCAAGCTTCTAGAAGGGGACAATTGTAAACTTCACTTACGCACTTGTGGGACCAGTACCATGTTTTGCATTCTGTAAAAAATTGTCATCTTCTTGTAGTCACGTTGAACGCAATCATGGATTTGCCTTTGTACTTTCACTTCTGAAAGATTCCGTGTTCAGTTTCAAACTCTAAATCCAATGCATCCGTTCCAACTCATAGCTACTCATTGCCTCTTGGTTTTATCGTAATGTACAATTGGCATGAAAAATGAAGGAGATAATTTTTTTTGAAGTTTTGTTTGGTTATCTCTCACGAGAATAATGCATGATGCATGCTACTAATTCTAGTACATTTTTCAATGTAAAAGGAGTTTGGGCTCTATGATTTTTAATGCATTCACATGATACATATTAGCTTTATGCTTGTTGGATTATTTAAAACATATAGTTATCCTATTTCATGCCAATATTTGATATATACTACATTTGTATCAATGATTATATCAATACATAAAACTAAAAAATTTAAAATAAAAGAAAAAAAATTAATAAGATTGAATTAATTTAAAACTTCTAGTTGTATAGAGAGTAAACAAATAGATAGAGGGCAGATAGTTAAAAGGTGTTCTTCATTACACATATATTTTATATTAATTTCAGCTTTGGTGATTCGAGAACTTGGAGATACTGCAAATAATGTTGCTAGAAACCCCAGTAGCCCTAATGTCAGCATCAACAACAATGCTCGAATGCCAATGCCATACCTAAGGCGGGATCCTGAGCATTTGTTTCCAATAACCAATATATTTCGTATCATGAGGCGTAACTTGCCACCCAATGCCAGGGTATCCGAAGAGGCTAAATCAACCATTCAAGAATGTGTTTCAGATTACATTAACTTTATCACTGCAGAAGCAAATGAGCGCTGTCACCGTGAGCACCGCAAGACGATCACTGCTGAGGATCTTCTATATGCTCATGCAAATCTTGGATTTGATAATTACATTGGTCCTATCACTCTTTACTTAGAACGATATCGCCAAAATGAAGCTGCTCAAAATACCGTGCATGGCGATCCTTCAGTGAAGCGCACAACTATTTTTTCAAATGTGCACACACAAGGCCATCCTTCCATGCTTGCTCCTGCACCATCTCCTTTACCTCCAATTAATTCAGTTTTTCCAGTTGGTGCTGATGAGCAAACATTCTTTAATCCAACACCAATGAGCAACAAATTCTACTTTCAGAATGCTTCTGGTGCTAGTCATGGCGATGGCTTTGACGTTGTTGGGCCTTCATCAAATGCTGAGTTTCCAAGGGCATTTTTTCCCCACAATTTTCATCCAGGGCCTACTCTGCCATATGGGTCTGATCCTCATGGTCTGGGCCCTGATGGGCAGTAAGACTATAATTTTTGCTATGTGTGTAGTGTATGTTATATAGTCAAGACACTATTATAAGTGCCATGATGTTCTTGTTATTTATTGTGTTGTTAATATTGTTGTTGCTCCTGGACGTGAGACATCATGATGTTTGAATATTAAAACTAAGTTTATGCCCTCTTACTTGGTAAGTTATTATTGTTGTTACTCTAAGACGTGAGACATTATGATATTTGAGTATTGAAAATTGGTGTATATTATTCTTGAATTTTTTAAATACAGTAATTGGCATACTTATATTAAATGTATATTATCTCATTTCAACATATAATTTTGGTTTATAAGTTAAATTATATTTCGTATAATTATTGCCCTTATAAAAACGAAAGTTATAGTACTTGATTTGGGTTAAACAAACAATAAGCGGTATCACTATTTATTTTTAGTATGAAGATAATAGACTAATATCATTTTAAAGTACAAAATACATATTTGAATATATTCTTCTATTTTACAATGAGGTATTCTGTTCTTTTTAAGTCAATTGAGTATTTAATTACAATAATTTTAGTGGTTGTAAATTTGTCCGGTGTATAAAACTGATGGGAAAGAGTAAAGATTCACTGAAATCTCAAGTCACACATTGAAGTTTATCATTATTCTAGTAACAAAAAATTGATCAAATTTTTAATATTTTATCAAAACTGTTAGATTCAAGAAGTAAGCAAAGTGAAACTGATACTTATTTGTAAAAAAAGTGTAATAATCAAATTAATAAATTTTTCATTACATGAAATCTTTATGATAGATCAAATCAATAATATCAATGAACATATTATGCAATATTGACAAATAAATATTATGAACTTTTCTAGTTGTCTATACATTTATTAATTAAATATGTAAATGTGATATCTAAAATGTATGCTACTATTTGTTCCATGATGTTTTCAACTCTTTTTAAAAATCAAATAATTTTTTATTTTTTAACCTAGCCATGTATGTATGTAAACAATAATAAAAAAATTATAATCATATAATTTTCCATATGTGCGGAAAGTATTCCAGAGGTCGAACTCATAGGGATGAGTTAACTTTCTCTACTCTAATTATTATAGGGAATAGTGAAATTTAAATTCCAACAATCCCTAACTAAGAAAGGAATTAAATAGTCATATCGAATAAAAAAGAATTGAGAAAACAATTGGGAAGAGATTAGGGTTTCAAATTTTGATCTAGAGTTTGAATTAATTATCCAATTATTTTTTTAACATGCAAAGAATATATCATGCAAAGTTACTCTGAATTATCTCTTGATACATCTAATTTGTGCTCAATTAAATCTCATGTATATCTTGAGAACACAAGTATTAATTGATTCCTTTAAGATCTTAGGTGATATTAATTGCGTTATACAAACTCTAAACTACTCTGATATCTAAGTAAGTAAATTTATCTATCTAATAGCCGGTTATATATCTCTTCATAGTTTAATACAAACCCTAAAAGTATGTCCATGGTGGCCAAACATTAACACATAATAAAAACAAGATAGATAAATTGTGACGCCCCACTTCTCCCTAGGGCGAACTAAAGAGTATCCGCGGGACGCCTGCTTAGCTCTCGCTAGGACTCAAGCCAAATCATTCAAGTTTATTATCGAACTACACAACACAAGTAAGTAACTTAAGTACAGTAAATGCGGAATCGTTCAAACTTAACAATAGTCATCCATTATCCAACCCGCATGCCGGGTATTCAAAATATATCATGAATCCCAAATATACATTACGCCCCAAAAGTTACATTTCAATTCCAAAAGTACAATCCAAAACCAAGGGCATAGCCAAAATATAATAGAAACCCTAAAACAAAAGTACATCAGGAGGGTTTCTCCACACTTCCCCGAGATTCAATCCTGTTAAGGAAAACAAATCTATAGGGTTAGCAAAATGCTCGTGAGGCCAAGAACACACATGCAAGCACGTAGTTCAAATAACAATCTCAATTATGGGCTAAACAGTAATATATTCCAATAATTGACAATTCACCAAAGGAAATTTATCAGAAACAATTCAAGGATATATTAGCTCTCGGGAGCTAAGTTCTACTCGCTTTGACGATGTCACTCTTATACCTTCCCCCGATGACACTCCGTCAACTGGGTCGGTATTTCCAATTCGTAGATCACCACTTACTTCTTTCTGTCCACCGAACATCCACTCGGGCCCGCAAAACATATATGAGGCAATAGTCCACGAGTATGCCAAGCAAGACCTCTCAATAGGTCGAACTTATTTGTCTCATGGCACGCCTAGGTTCCCGACCAAGCCCATGCCGGCTTGAGTCCCAGGTCAGCCTATGAGTTTGGGCGTCCCCCATTTACAATTGTTTGTCGAGGAGATTCACTCCAACGACGTATGCAGCCATTGCATTCAATCTCATTCAATATCATTTATTCAAATGAGAACGAGTGAGATAAAATACACACTCGTCACCATTCCTAAAATCAGTAATCATTCATAACAATTAAGCACATATCAAGTACTCATATACTTGACACTCACCAAGTATTAAGTGCAAGTAGGGTCAAAGAAAGTTCAAGTGTCCACCGTGGGATCCTCTTGAAGGTCCTCGTGTGCGCCTGAGCAAATAATAGTGAATTATTATTCGCACAACCCAATTATCGAGAAATAATTCGTGCACTATAATAATCTAGGAAATTTCGTGAAAAGGAACCTTAACTACTTGTAAATCGAGGTTCGAGAGGCATTTCATAAAGTATAGGAGCATTTGGGTTTTTATCTTTGAAATCGAGGTTAAAACGTTTGCATAATGCCGAAAGAATAAAGGGTTCTTGGAAAACTCTATTTCCTTGAAAGTTGGAAAAATTTTAGTTTTGATATGGATCTTTGAAAAAATCGTATCTCACTCGATACAAGTCAAAAATTGGAAAAATTTATACTGTTGGAAACCTCTTGGAAAGTACTAAAAGTTCTTAGAAGATACTTTTCCACGAATCTCAGTGAAAAGTACTAAAAAATGAGCTTGAAATCACTGTTTCAGAATGTTCAGGATTGAGCTGAGGATGGTTTTTCGCTAACTTTGAAAATTTAGCAGAATTCACTCGTTGCGAACTGTGATGCCCCGAAAAGTATGAGTGTGAGAAACCGAAAATTTTTATATATTTTCTCGACATTATTTTGTTTTCTTGTTTATAAGTTTGTTTTCTTCAATATATTAATTTTCTAGACATTTTTATAAGGAAATATAGTTTTCAAATCATTTTTTTTTATCCAAGTTAGTCCACGTTAATTTTGAAGTATATTATGAACGTGGGACCCGCTAGTGCGGTAAATGCGATTGTTTTTTTTCAACTAGTTGGTGAACCATGAAGTTAATTGCAAAGATTAAATGTTATTGGGGCCATAGTGTGAGACTTAGCAAAATAAGATATTAGTAACCTTGAAACTTCTAAGGTCTTCCTTAGGTTAAATTTGATTGGTGGAGGAAAAGTGACCTTTGACCCAAGTGAAGACTAAGTCATCTTAAAGCCATCTTGGAGATTCATTATTCTCTTTTTTTTTTAGCTTGTTGGCTGAACACAAGAGAGAGAGTGAGCAAGAGAGAAACTTCATTTGTTCTTCAATTTCTTGCCCAATCTTGAATTCTAACCAGAATTTTTGCAAAACCCTCCATCAAAGTTGTTTACTAAGGTAGATTAAAAGATTGAGTGGAGTGATTTTGAAGGGCAAGCTCCAAGCTACTACCTTTCTTGTGGTTTTAAGGTATTTTACCTAGAACATCCTCTTTACTTCAATTCATTGCTTATTAGTGGTTTTTAGTTGTTTTAGATGTTGTTTTGTGAAAGATTAGCACTTGAATGCATGAATTCCAGATTAGGGTTCCAAACAGGCCTGTTCTGTCCGAATTTTTAGGTCCTAGATAGAGGCCGAATTGGCCTTTGCTTAAAACATGAAAGTTGTAGGGAATCACATTTTAGAGATGCCTACAAAATTTCAGGTCAATTGGAGTAGTGTGGAGTGAGAAAAGTCAGAAATACTGAGACTGGTCTGGGAAGGGGTGCTGCGAACAGGGTTGCCTTTTCACTCAATTTGACCGTGACTTTTCACCCTGATCCTCACCGAATTAGATTTTGGCCAAAACATGAAAGTTGTAGCCAAGGCTATAAAATAGTTTCCTGTAAATGTTCAGCTTGATCCGACCACTGTAGCATGTGAAATGACCGAAATACCCTTGACTATTTTTGAAACCTGTTTCGCGCCCAGATTTCTGTTTTCGTGTAGTCTTCCATTTTCGATCATGAAAATGCACGATTTGGCCTTAGAGGTCTTGTGATGAAATGTAGCTTGATGTATTAGCTACCATATGCCTTTGGAATTTCTGGATTTGGACTTGTAGAGCCTGAGTTATGATATTTCCGCTAGAATGCGTTTTGGTGAATCTGTTTTACGTTTTTGATGTGGTATCTTGCCTTTTAGACCTGTTTGCACTCGAAACTGGATTGAGTGACCTTCTGCAATATTGTAGCCCTGTCTCTTAGTTTCGAAACGGTGGGTCTTTCACCTTCATCCGACAATCGTAGCGCATTTGGTACCATTACCGCAAAATGACGTCAAAACTGTTTTTCTGGTTTTGAGCTTAACTTTCATTTCCGGACTTTTTCCTAACTTGACTTGTGCTAGTACTACTTGGAGCTTGCTGAATGGCTATTGGATGAACTTATTTGTGTGACTTTGGAACTGGCTGAGGAAATAATGAAGCCATGATGGCTGGGAAAGTAAGCAAATTTAGGGGAAGTGCTGTCCGAAGTTTTAAAGGGTTTGATTGCTTTGAGTTTGTGATCTAAGACTTGGATTTGAGCAAGGCAATGTTATATGATGGATGATTTCTGAGCCATGGAGGTGAGTGACCCTAAACTATTTCCAAAGTACTTGTGAAATGCTTCTTGCATTATTTATTCGATTGCATATCATGCGTGCTTGCATGTGGATTCATGACATGATTTGGCTTCAATGAGTTCTGGAAAAGTCTAGTGCTGGACACCAACGTCTCCACCTTGTTTATGGTTCATGTTCATGTTTATCTGGAGCTCAAAAAGGGGCTCCCTCTCAATGTTAATGTTAAATGATCTATTTGAGCGTTGGGTGTTCAAGTGCAATGATTTCACTGGCTCATGAGAGCAATAAACGTACATTTGATCTCTGAATCATGACATCATCGAAATGATCGAAATGCATTATTGTGAAATATATTTGATTTCTGATTTTACTGGCTACTCGCTGAGCTTTTAGCTCACTCCAAAACTATTTTTTTCCCCCACAGGGCTCAAGGCGAAGGAAGGACTTGTAGTACTTATTCACGTGACTGGATGGCTGATATCATGTATAGTTTGGATTTGGAATCATTTGATGTATAGTTGGGAATTGTTTCCGCTTCGCTTATGACATGTAATTATTGGAGAATTTGATGTAATATTTGAAATTTATATTGTAATCTATTTGAGGACTGTAGGGAACGATTGAGTCCCGGCGAGAGTTGGGCAGGCGACCCGCCGAACCCTGGGGTACGCCCTAGGGGGAGGTGGGGCCATCACAGGTGGTATCAGAGTTTAGGGTTCAGATCTCTGTAGTGTATCTTAGGCTTGAAGTTTAGGATGCCGGACTGTGGGTTTGATTTGACTCTTAGTGTTTGCTTGGAATGCTTGAGTGATTTTTGCGGGATGTCTTGACTTGATTGGTATAAGAGGGAATGTCGAGGACGACATTCTTTTAAGGAGGGGAGATTGTGATGCCCCGAAAAGTATGAGTGTGAGAAATCAAAAATTTTTATATATTTTCTCGACATTATTTTGTTTTCTTGTTTATAAGTTTGTTTTCTTCAATATATTAATTTTCTAGACATTTTTATAAGGAAATATAGTTTTCAAATCATTTTTTTTCATCCAAGTTAGTCCACGTTAATTTTGAAGTATATTATGAACGTGGGACCCGCTAGTGCGGTAAATGCGATTGTTTTTTTTCAACTAGTTGGTGAACCATGAAGTTAATTGCAAAGATTAAATGTTATTGGGGCCATAGTGTGAGACTTAGCAAAGTAAGATATTAGTAACCTTGAAACTTCTAAAGTCTTCCTAAGCTTAAATTTGATTGGTGGAGGAAAAGTGACCTTTGACCCAAGTGAAGACTAAGTCATCTTAAAGCCATCTTGGAGCTTCATTCTTCTCTTTTTTTTTTTAGCTTGTTGGCTGAACACAAGAGAGAGAGTGAGCAAGAGAGAAACTTCATTTGTTCTTCAATTTCTTGCCCAATCTTGAATTCTAACCAGAATTTTTGCAAAACCCTCCATCAAAGTTGTTTACTAAGGTAGATTAAAAGATTGAGTGGAGTGATTTTGAAGGGCAAGCTCCAAGCTACTACCTTTCTTGTGGTTTTAAGGTATTTTGCCTAGAACATCCTCTTTACTTCAATTCATTGCTTATTAGTGGTTTTTAGTTGTTTTAGATGTTGTTTTGTGAAAGATTAGCACTTGAATGCATGAATTCCAGATAAGGGTTCCAAACAGGCCTGTTCTGTCCGAATTTTTAGATCCTAGATAGAGGCCGAATTGGCCTTTGTTTAAAACATGAAAGTTGTAGGGGATCACATTTTAGATATGCCTACAAAATATCAGGTCAATTGGAGTAGTGTGGAGTGAGAAAAGTCGGAAATACTGAGACTGGTCTGGGAAGGGGTGCTGCGAACAGGGTTGCCTTTTCACTCAATTTGACCGTGACTTTTCACCCCGATCCTCACCGAATTAGATTTTGGCCAAAACATGAAAGTTGTAGCCAAGGCTATAAAATAGTTTCCTGTAAATGTTCAGCTTGATCCGACCACTGTAGCATGTGAAATGACCGAAATACCCTTGACTGTTTTTGAAACCTGTTTCGCGCCCAGATTTCTGTTTTCGTGTAGTCTTCCATTTTCGATCATGAAAATGCACGATTTGGCCTTAGAGGTCTTCTGATGAAATGTAGCTTGATGTATTAGCTACCATATACCTTTGGAATTTCTGGATTTGGACTTGTAGAGCCTGAGTTATGATGTTTCCGCTAGAATGCGTTTTGGTGAATCTGTTTTACGTTTTTGATGTGGTATCTTGCCTTTTAGACCTGTTTACACTCGAAACTGGATTGAGTGACCTTCTGCAATATTGTAGCCCTGTCTCTTAGTTTCGAAACGGTGGGTCTTTCACCTTCATCCGACAATCGTAGCGCATTTGGTACCATTACCGCAAAATGACGTCAAAACTGTTTTTCTGGTTTTGAGCTTAACTTTCATTTCCGGACTTTTCTCTAGCTTGACTTGTGCTAGTACTACTTGGAGCTTGCTGAATGGCTATTGGATGAACTTATTTGTGTGACTTTGGAACTGGCTGAGGAAATAATGAAGGCATGATGGCTGGGAAAGTAAGCAAATTTAGGGGAAGTGCTGTCCGAAGTTTTAAAGGGTTTGATTGCTTTGAGTTTGTGATCTAAGACTTGGATTTGAGCAAGGCAATGTTATATGATGGATGATTTCTGAGCCGTGGAGGTGAGTGACCCTAAACTATTTCCAAAGTACTTGTGAAATGCTTCTTGCATTATTTATTCGATTGCATATCATGCGTGCTTGCATGTGGATTCATGACATGATTTGGTTTCAATGAGTTCTGGGAAAGTCTAGTGCTGGACACCAACGTCTCCACCTTGTTTATGGTTCATGTTCATGTTTATCTGGAGCTCAAAAAGGGGCTCCCTCTCAATGTTAATGTTAAATGATCTATTTGAGCGTTGGGTGTTCAAGTGCAATGATTTCACTGGCTCATGAGAGCAATAAACGTACATTTGATCTCTGAATCATGACATCATCGAAATGATCGAAATGCATTATTGTGAAATATATTTGATTTCTGATTTTACTGGCTACTCGCTGAGCTTTTAGCTCACCCCAAAACTATTTTTTCCCCCCACAGGGCTCAAGGCGAAGGAAGAACTTGTAGTACTTATTCACGTGACTGGATGGCTGATATCATGTATAGTTTGGATTTGGAATCATTTGATGTATAGTTGGGAATTGTTTCCGCTTCGCTTATGACATGTAATTATTGGAGAATTTGATGTAATATTTGAAATTTATATTGTAATCTATTTGAGGACTGTAGGGAACGACTGAGTCCCGGCGAGAGTTGGGCAGGCGACCCGCCGAACCCTGGGGTACGCCCTAGGGGGAGGTGGGGCCGTCACAGGTGGTATCAGAGTTTAGGGTTCAGATCTTTGTAGTGTATTTTAGGCTTGAAGTTTAGGATGTCGGACTGTGGGTTTGATTTGACTCTTAGTGTTTGCTTGGAATGCTTGAGTGATTTTTGCGGGATGTCTTGACTTGATTGGTACAAGAGGGAATGTCGAGGACGACATTCTTTTAAGGAGGGGAGATTGTGATGCCCCGAAAAGTATGAGTGTGAGAAATCAAAAATTTTTATATATTTTCTCGACATTATTTTGTTTTCTTGTTTATAAGTTTGTTTTCTTCAATATATTAATTTTCTAGACATTTTTATAAGGAAATATAGTTTTCAAATCATTTTTTTTGATCCAAATTAGTCCACGTTAATTTTGAAGTATATTATGAACGTGGGACCCGCTAGTGCGGTAAATGCGATTGTTTTTTTTCAACTAGTTGGTGAACCATGAAGTTAATTGCAAAGATTAAATGTTATTGGGGCCATAGTGTGAGACTTAGCAAAGTAAGATATTAGTAACCTTGAAGCTTCTAAAGTCTTCCTAAGCTTAAATTTGATTGGTGGAGGAAAAGTGACCTTTGACCCAAGTGAAGACTAAGTCATCTTAAAGCCATCTTGGAGCTTCATTCTTCTCTTTTTTTTTTAGTTTGTTGGCTGAACACAAGAGAGAGAGTGAGCAAGAGAGAAACTTCATTTGTTCTTCAATTTCTTGCCCAATCTTGAATTCTAACCAGAATTTTTGCAAAACCCTCCATCAAAGTTGTTTACTAAGGTAGATTAAAAGATTTAGTGGAGTGATTTTGAAGGGCAAGCTCCAAGCTACTACCTTTCTTGTGGTTTTAAGGTATTTTGCCTAGAACATCCTCTTTACTTCAATTAATTGCTTATTAGTGGTTTTTAGTTGTTTTAGATGTTGTTTTGTGAAAGATTAGCACTTGAATGCATGAATTCCAGATTAGGGTTCCAAACAGGCCTGTTCTGTCCGAATTTTTAGATCCTAGATAGAGGCCGAATTGGCCTTTGTTTAAAACATGAAAGTTGTAGGGGATCACATTTTAGATATGCCTACAAAATTTCTGGTCAATTGGAGTAGTGTGGAGTGAGAAAAGTCGGAAATACTGAGACTGGTCTGGGAAGGGGTGCTGCGAACAGGGTTGCCTTTTCACTCAATTTGACCGTGACTTTTCACCCTGATCCTCACCGAATTAGATTTTGGCCAAAACATGAAAGTTGTAGCCAAGGCTATAAAATAGTTTCCTGTAAATGTTCAGCTTGATCCGACCACTGTAGCATGTGAAATGACCGAAATACCCTTGACTGTTTTTGAAACCTGTTTCGCGCCCAGATTTCTGTTTTCGTGTAGTCTTCCATTTTCGATCATGAAAATGCACGATTTGGCCTTAGAGGTCTTGTGATGAAATGTAGCTTGATGTATTAGCTACCATATGCCTTTGGAATTTCTGGATTTGGACTTGTAGAGCCTGAGTTATGATATTTCCGCTAGAATGCGTTTTGGTGAATCTGTTTTACGTTTTTGATGTGGTATCTTGCCTTTTAGACCTGTTTGCACTCGAAACTGGATTGAGTGACCTTCTGCAATATTGTAGCCCTGTCTCTTAGTTTCGAAACGGTGGGTCTTTCACCTTCATCCGACAATCGTAGCGCATTTGGTACCATTACCGCAAAATGACGTCAAAACTGTTTTTCTGGTTTTGAGCTTAACTTTCATTTCCGGACTTTTCTCTAGCTTGACTTGTGCTAGTACTACTTGGAGCTTGCTGAATGGCTATTGGATGAACTTATTTGTGTGACTTTGGAACTGGCTGAGGAAATAATGAAGGCATGATGGCTGGGAAAGTAAGCAAATTTAGGGGAAGTGCTGTCCGAAGTTTTAAAGGGTTTGATTGCTTTGAGTTTGTGATCTAAGACTTGGATTTGAGCAAGGCAATGTTATATGATGGATGATTTTTGAGCCATGGAGGTGAGTGACCCTAAACTATTTCCAAAGTACTTGTGAAATGCTTCTTGCATTATTTATTCGATTGCATATCATGCGTGCTTGCATGTGGATTCATGACATGATTTGGCTTCAATGAGTTCTGGGAAAGTCTAGTGCTGGACACCAACGTCTCCACCTTGTTTATGGTTCATGTTCTTGTTTATCTGGAGCTCAAAAAGGGGCTCCCTCTCAATGTTAATGTTAAATGATCTATTTGAGCGTTGGGTGTTCAAGTGCAATGATTTCACTGGCTCATGAGAGCAATAAACGTACATTTGATCTCTGAATCATGACATCATCGAAATGATCGAAATGCATTATTGTGAAATATATTTGATTTCTGATTTTACTGGCTACTCGCTGAGCTTTTAGCTCACCCCAAAACTATTTTTCCCCCCACAGGGCTCAAGGCGAAGGAAGGACTTGTAGTACTTATTCACGTGACTGGATGGCTGATATCATGTATAGTTTGGATTTGGAATCATTTGATGTATAGTTGGGAATTGTTTCCGCTTCGCTTATGACATGTAATTATTGGAGAATTTGATGTAATATTTGAAATTTATATTGTAATCTATTTGAGGACTGTAGGGAACGACTGAGTCCCGGCGAGAGTTGGGCAGGCGACCCGCCGAACCCTGGGGTACGCCCTAGGGGGAGGTGGGGCCGTCACAGGTGGTATCAGAGTTTAGGGTTCAGATCTTTGTAGTGTATTTTAGGCTTGAAGTTTAGGATGTCGGACTGTGGGTTTGATTTGACTCTTAGTGTTTGCTTGGAATGCTTGAGTGATTTTTTCGGGATGTCTTGACTTGATTGGTACAAGAGGGAATGTCGAGGACGACATTCTTTTAAGGAGGGGAGATTGTGATGCCCCGAAAAGTATGAGTGTGAGAAATCAAAAATTTTTATATATTTTCTCGACATTATTTTGTTTTCTTGTTTATAAGTTTGTTTTCTTCAATATATTAATTTTCTAGACATTTTTATAAGGAAATATAGTTTTCAAATCATTTTTTTTGATCCAAATTAGTCCACGTTAATTTTGAAGTATATTATGAACGTGGGACCCGCTAGTGCGGTAAATGCGATTGTTTTTTTTCAACTAGTTGGTGAACCATGAAGTTAATTGCAAAGATTAAATGTTATTGGGGCCATAGTGTGAGACTTAGCAAAGTAAGATATTAGTAACCTTGAAGCTTCTAAAGTCTTCCTAAGCTTAAATTTGATTGGTGGAGGAAAAGTGACCTTTGACCCAAGTGAAGACTAAGTCATCTTAAAGCCATCTTGGAGCTTCATTCTTCTCTTTTTTTTTTAGCTTGTTGGCTGAACACAAGAGAGAGAGTGAGCAAGACAGAAACTTCATTTGTTCTTCAATTTCTTGCCCAATCTTGAATTCTAACCAGAATTTTTGCAAAACCCTCCATCAAAGTTGTTTACTAAGGTAGATTAAAAGATTGAGTGGAGTGATTTTGAAGGGCAAGCTCGAAGCTACTACCTTTCTTGTGGTTTTAAGGTATTTTGCCTAGAACATCCTCTTTACTTCAATTCATTGCTTATTAGTGGTTTTTAGTTGTTTTAGATGTTGTTTTGTGAAAGATTAGCACTTGAATGCATGAATTCCAGATTAGGGTTCCAAACAGGCCTGTTCTGTCCGAATTTTTAGATCCTAGATAGAGGCCGAATTGGCCTTTGTTTAAAACATGAAAGTTGTAGGGGATCACATTTTAGATATGCCTACAAAATTTCTGGTCAATTGGAGTAGTGTGGAGTGAGAAAAGTCGGAAATACTGAGACTGGTCTGGGAAGGGGTGCTGCGAACAGGGTTGCCTTTTCACTCAATTTGACCGTGACTTTTCACCCCGATCCTCACCGAATTAGATTTTGGCCAAAACATGAAAGTTGTAGCCAAGGCTATAAAATAGTTTCCTGTAAATGTTCAGCTTGATCCGACCACTGTAGCATGTGAAATGACCGAAATACCCTTGACTGTTTTTGAAACCTGTTTCGCGCCCAGATTTCTGTTTTCGTGTAGTCTTCTATTTTCGATCATGAAAATGCACGATTTGGCCTTAGAGGTCTTGTGATGAAATGTAGCTTGATGTATTAGCTACCATATGCCTTTGGAATTTCTGGATTTGGACTTGTAGAGCCTGAGTTATGATATTTCCGCTAGAATGCGTTTTGGTGAATCTGTTTTACGTTTTTGATGTGGTATCTTGCCTTTTAGACCTGTTTGCACTCGAAACTGGATTGAGTGACCTTCTGCAATATTGTAGCCCTGTCTCTTAGTTTCGAAACGGTGGGTCTTTCACCTTCATCCGACAATCGTAGCGCATTTGGTACCATTACCGCAAAATGACGTCAAAACTGTTTTTCTGGTTTTGAGCTTAACTTTCATTTCCGGACTTTTCTCTAGCTTGACTTGTGCTAGTACTACTTGGAGCTTGCTGAATGGCTATTGGATGAACTTATTTGTGTGACTTTGGAACTGGCTGAGGAAATAATGAAGGCATGATGGCTGGGAAAGTAAGCAAATTTAGGGGAAGTGCTGTCCGAAGTTTTAAAGGGTTTGATTGCTTTGAGTTTGTGATCTAAGACTTGGATTTGAGCAAGGCAATGTTATATGATGGATGATTTCTGAGCCATGGAGATGAGTGACCCTAAACTATTTCCAAAGTACTTGTGAAATGCTTCTTGCATTATTTATTCGATTGCATATCATGCGTGCTTGCATGTGGATTCATGACATCATTTGGCTTCAATGAGTTTTGGGAAAGTCTAGTGCTGGACACCAACGTCTCCACCTTGTTTATGGTTCATGTTCATGTTTATCTGGAGCTCAAAAAGGGGCTCCCTCTCAATGTTAATGTTAAATGATCTATTTGAGCGTTGGGTGTTTAAGTGCAATGATTTCACTGGCTCATGAGAGCAATAAACGTACATTTGATCTCTGAATCATGACATCATCGAAATGATCGGAATGCATTATTGTGAAATATATTTGATTTCTGATTTTACTGGCTACTCGCTGAGCTTTTAGCTCACCCCAAAACTATTTTTTCCCCTCACAGGGCTCAAGGCGAAGGAAGGACTTGTAGTACTTATTCACGTGACTGGATGGCTGATATCATGTATAGTTTGGATTTGGAATCATTTGATGTATAGTTGGGAATTGTTTCCGCTTCGCTTATGACATGTAATTATTGGAGAATTTGATGTAATATTTGAAATTTATATTGTAATCTATTTGAGAACTGTAGGGAACGACTGAGTCCCGGCGAGAGTTGTGCAGGTGACCCGCCGAACCCTGGGGTACGCCCTAGGGGGAGGTGGGGCCGTCACAGAACCAGCCCTTGAAATTTATAACTCAATTAGAGGTGCAAGTAAGGTTTATGACTGAACAAGCGGATCAAGAATCGGAGTTTCAAGCACCAAAATATGGTAGCTCAAAATTGGGGAAAATTCAAGACTGTTGAACAATTTCCAGATTTGGGTTTCCGACTTTGAACTTTCAGTTAAGTGTCGAAACGGACTTGGATTGGTGCTAAATTTTGCAGTATAGTACTCCTATATGAAGGGTATCACTCTATCAAATTTCGTGGAAAAATACCTTCGGGAAGGTAGTTAACCAATAAACCAAAGTTTCGAAAACCACAAGACAGAACTGCCTTGACCCTTTTGTTTTCTATTCCAAACATTTGGTCAAGGAAAATTCCCCAAACATGGCTCATCAATGTAGGCAAAGCCTAAGGAACATTCATGGTACATTTGGTAAGTGTTTAGCACCAAAATATTCAGTTAACAAGTCTATACCAAGTCTTGTATCAAATCTGTCCAAGAATCAGGGTTTTCAAGAGCAGGGCAGTCACCGTATTTCGATCACAAATCACTCGATTTAACTCGGAATTGGGCATGGTTTATGGAGTTGGAAAACACATACATAGGGCTATAATTTCACAGAAGAAATCATTTTAAGATTCGGCATGCAACTGGCTCGAAATTAAGCCTAAAATTGCAGCATCATCAAATCGTTCCAGCAGAACAGAGAAACAGGGCAGCCTTTTTAAAACGATTGGTTTGGCTCACACACTTGGAACCAAAATGTGCATTTTATACCGTTGGAAAGGTGTAGATGTTTAGTTTCAAATGCCACTAACGGCACTCGATTTCGACATTGGAGTACAGAGTTATGGACAAAATACGAACACTGGTCTGAGCATTACGGGAACGGTTTCCAGATTGCTAGCTTTGGGAAATAAATTCATTTGACCAACCAAAACTCAGTATTTTTCAATGAAAATTTTTATACAACTACTACAACATGTAAACAACACAATCAAGCCATTAAATCCTCAAATTTTTTGCATTAAAGTGGCCGAACAAAGCAGGGGCAAAATGGTCAGATTTGGCCTTTGCACCCATCATGAGTTTCCATCAATTTTCCACCAATAAATCACTAATTTGAACACTAATCCAACATTAGATCCATCATCAAACATTATTTCAGCCATCAACACAGAGGTGGGAGTTCATAGAGCCCACTTTCCAATTTTTCCAACAACAACAACAACCCATATGAAAATTCAAGCTCATAAGTGTAATTTAACTTCCCTAGGACAAGAATTTTAGAGTGGATCATTACCTACTTTGGTTGATGAACAAGTCAGAAATTTCGGCCCCTCCTTGCTCCTAAGTGAACCGTGAAAAACTCCCCCTTTTTAGTTAGATGTGATCTCCAAGTCTTAAACTAAGTAGTGTTAAAATTTAAGAGGATTTGGTAGTGATTTGAGCAAGATTTTAGAGTGAAATGTTGAAGAACTTTGGTTGTTTCTTTGTAGCTTGATGGCCGGCCAAGAGAGCTAGGAAAATGAGATGTTTAGTCTGACTTTTTGGCTTACAAAGGAAGCTTAAAAACTAAGAGTTTAGGTGCGCAAAAATCAACCGCAAATAGTGCGCATACACGCGTGTTTTGTGCTCGATTTTTTTCGAGTTTATTTCGCTAGTGCACTAAACCTCTAAGGCACTTGTATTCATATAAATATTATTCACTCTTAATTGTCCCAAAATAATGGTCCAAAGTCTCTCAATTAAGTGCAGGCGTGAAAACGCGTATTTCCAATTTAGGCGTGATAAAGTGAAATTTTCGAGAAATTCTTGTAACGATCGTACCACTAACTATCACTTGAGTGTTTAACCTAAATTTAACTATTTTAAGACCATTGTACATGTCTCCAAGTTTTGAACTTATTGTACTCCCGAACAGTTAAAGTTTTCAGACACATTTTCACTATTTTCATTAATCGAGCTTCCAAAAAATTAATTTTTGAAACGAGTCACTTTAAAAATATAATGAAGTCATAACTCCATGTATTTAAGTCTAATAGGGCTAGAAAATAATAATCGAAGCAAATATTTAAATAAATAATTAAATGAGCAAAAATAAGAGTCGAAAAATAATAATTTTACGAGTCCTCACATCCTCTCCCCTTAAGAAAATTTCGTCTTCAAAATTTATCTTGATTGGCGAATAGATCTAGATACTTTTCTCGAATTGCTTATTCGACCTCCCAAGTTGCTTCCTCCAACCCATGGTTCTTCCAAAGAACTTTTACTAATGGTATCTATTTATTTCTCAATTCCTTCACCTTCCTATCCAGAAACTTAACCGGTTTTTTTTCATAGGTTAAAGTCTCATCAATCTCAATATTTTTCAGTTGTAAGACGTGAGAAGGGTCCGGATGATACTTCTTAAGCATAGATACATGAAACACATTATGGATTCAAGATAAACTCGGAGGTAATTCTAACTTATAGGCAACACTCCCCACACGTTAGATAATCTTGTAAGGCCCTACAAACCTTGGTTGTAACTTCTTTCCTTTTCCAGACATCAAACTTGTTTTCAAATGTGTAATCTTGAGAAATACCAAATCTTCAACAGCAAACTCCAACTCCTTTCTCCGATTATCGGCATAACTCTTTTGGCGACTCTGAGCGATTTGAATTCTTTGTCGTACCAACTTTACCTTTTCATTAGTTTCCTCAATCCAAAACATTGTGGTCGGGTCTAAGATCTTCCGTTCACCCACTTCATCCCAACAAATCGGGGACCTACACTTCCGACCATAAAGCGCCTCATATGGGGCCATTTGAATGGAAGAGTGGAAACTGTTGTTATAAGCAAATTCTACTAAAGTAAAAAACTTACCCCAATTCTCTCCAAAGTCCAGAACACAAGTTCTTAACATGTCCTCAAGAGTTTGAATTGTTCTCTCCGACTGTCCATCAGTCTGGGGATGATAAGTGGTACTAAAGTTCAATTTAGTCCCTAACACTTCTTGCATCTTTTCCCAGAATCTCGAAGCAAATATTGGATCTCTATCCGACACAATACTGACAGGTATTCCATACAACCTAATGATCTCATCCAAATACAA
This sequence comes from Coffea arabica, assembly GCF_036785885.1. Classification (NCBI taxonomy): domain Eukaryota; kingdom Viridiplantae; phylum Streptophyta; class Magnoliopsida; order Gentianales; family Rubiaceae; genus Coffea; species Coffea arabica. The sequence continues at coordinate 46,287,043 of NC_092329.1, forward strand.
TCTAGCCAACTTCTCTAATGGGTATTTCATATTAATCGGCAGAAAATGAGTCGATTTGGTCAATCTATCCACTATTACCCAAATCGTATCATGGCCTCTCTGTATCCTTGGTAATCCCGATATAAAATCCATGGTGATATTCTCCCATTTCCACTCAGGTATTTCTAGAGGTTGCAAAAGTCCCTATGATTTCTGATGTTCGACTTTAACCTGTTGACAAATTAAGCATGTTTGGACAAATTTAGCAATCTCCTTTTTCATGTTCTCCCACCAATAAAGGCTCTTCAAGTCCTGATACATTTTATTCCCTCCTGGATGTACTGTAAACTTTGATCGGTGTGTCTCTTCTAAAATTTTCTTTTTAAGCTCTTCATCCTTTGGCACAACTAACCGATTCCGAAATCTCAATACACCATTCGGTCCCAAGTTAAAATTCGATTTGTCCCCCTTTTTAACCTTTTCCGACCATTTCTGCACTTCAGTGTCCTTTCTTTGAGATTCCTTGATACGTTCCATCAAAGGAGAATTCAATACAATGTTCCCCAGAATTACTTTCCTCGGTTCCAATCGAGGATTCCAGTAACTCATTTCTTCCAATAATTGAAACTCCTTAATCATCAATCCAGCCATCTGCACTTGACGGCTCAAAGCATCAGCCACTACATTAGCTTTCCCTGAATGGTACTTAATCGTACAGTCACAGTCTTCCAAAAATTTCATCCATCTACGTTGCCTCAAATTCAGTTGCTTTTGAGAAAATAAGTACTTAAGCTTTTTGTGGTCTATAAAAACCTCAAATGTCACTCCATACAGATAATGCCTCCATTTTTTTAAAGCAAAAACCACAGCTGCTAACTCCAAATCATGAGTCGGGTAATTCCCTTCATGCGGTTTCAATTTCCTAGAGGCTTATGCTATTATTTTGCCATTTTGCATTAAAACACATCTCAGTCCTTCCTTAAAAACATCCGTGTAAACCACAAAGCTGTCCTTTCTGTTTGGCAAAACTAGCACAGGAGCTCTTGTCAATCATCTTTTCAACTCCTGAAAACTTTCTTCACACTTAGAATTCCATATAAACTTTTCATTTTTCTTGGTCAATTCAGTCATGGGTCCAGCAATTTTTGAAAACTCCTGGATAAATCTCCGGTAATACCCTGCTAATCCAATAAAATTCCGAATCTCGGTAGGATTTTCCGGTCGTTTCCATTTTGAAACAGCTTCAACTTTAACTGGATCCACCTTAATCCCATCTTTAGAAATTATGTGCCCTAAGAAAGTCATTTCTTTTAACCAGAATTCACACTTGCTAAATTTAGCATACAATTGATGTTCCTTTAAGGTTTGCAAAACAACTCTCAAATGTTTCTCATGGTCTTTCACATTCTTAGAATACACCAAAATATCATCAATGAACACTACCACAAATTGGTCCAAATAAGGCTTAAAAACCCTATGCATTAAATCCATAAAAGCAGCAGGTGCATTCGTTAACCCAAATGGCATCACGGCAAATTCAAAATACCCATACCTCGAGTTAAAAGCAGTTTTGGGTATGTCCTTCTCCAAAATCCTCAATTGATAATAACCCTGTCTCAAATCCAACTTCGAGAATACTACAGCCCCTTGCAATTGGTCAAACAACTCGTCAATGTGGTGCAGTGGGTATTTATTCTTAATTGTAACATCATTCAAGCCTCGGTAGTCTATACACAGTCTTAGACTCCCATCCTTCTTCTTAACAAACAAAACTGGGACTCCCCATGGTGAATCACTTTCCCGTATAAAATCCCGTTCTAACAAGTTCTGTAATTGCAATTTCAACTCCTTCAATTCAGCTGGGGCCATTCGGTATGGCGTCCTAGAAATAGGAGCTACTCCCGGAGTTACATCAATCTTAAAGGTTATTTCCCGTTCCGGGGGTAGGGACTCCAATTCTTCAGGAAAAATATCAGGAAAGTCTTTCACTACAGGCATGTCCTCCAAATTCACCTTATCACTAGGGGTGTTAATAAGAAAAGTCAAATATTCTCGAACTCCTCTACTTAACAATTTTCTAGTCCGAATTCCTGAAATAAGTGCAAACGAAGCCAATTTTTCCTTTACGTCCAATTTCAGAGTTGCCTCCCCTAGAATACCCAGTTCTACAATTTTCATCCTACAATTCAACTGGACATTATAACGGGCTAGCCAATCCATCCCTAGAATCACATCATATCCCTTAATCGCTAAACTTATCAAATCGGCCAGCAATTTGCTTTCCCCTACATAGATTTCACAATTTCTATACTTCCGATTAGCAATTAAGTTTTTGTCTCCAGTGGGTGTTTTAACCTCCAAGTCATAGGTAACTTAATTGGCGTCAAGTCTATTCCATTCATGAAGTTACGGTTTACAAAGGAATGAGTTGCACTCGGATCAATTAAAACCCTAGCTAGTCGATGAAAGATTGAAATTGTACCTTCCACCACCTCAGTTGCCTCAGGAACCTGTTGATGGTCCAGTGCATAAACCCTAACCGGTACTTTCGGTCGGTTTCCTCCGGCATTGATCTGCTTAGAAGTTGACTTTTCTGGCCTTTGAGCATTTCCTCCTGTCTTTGGTGATTTTGGACAATTGGCGACTTGATACTCAGCACTACCACAAAACAAACATTTACCCAACTTCCTCCAGCAATCGTTCTCAAAGTGGTTGAATTTACCACAATACCCACAAGTGACTTGAGGAGTCACAACCAATCTAGTAGAAGGTGCTTCCCTAGCTCGAGTTGTCCCACTACGGCCCCCTCTAGTTAGATCTCCCCTAGAAGCTCCAGTAATCCTTGCTCCTCCATCTCCTCTTCCCGCTTTGGAAGGTTGTACATTCTTACTAGCCTGTCCAGAAATTCGGCTAGAAAAGTTCCGTTTTCTGTTGTGGAAGTCTCTCACTTGAGATCTTGCACTTTTAACCCTCTGTGTTTTCTCTAAAGCCTCCGTAAATGTAGAGATTTGGGCCGCAGGTAAGCCCTCCTGGATTTCCACATTAAGTCCCTGCACAAACCGTCTAATTCTCTTCCGTTCATTGATCACTAGCTCAGGGGCATACTTGGAAAGTTTAGTGAATTTTCCCTCATACTTTGCTATGGTAAGGGTTCCTTGTTTCAACTTAATAAATCCATCCTCCCTCTTCTCTTGGATTAAGGGTGGGAGAAATTTCTCATTAAACTCCCTCGTGAAGTTGTCCCAAGTTCAGGGGGTTTGAGTTCTCTCCCATTTTCCTTTTGTCAGATCCCACCAAGCACGGGCTACTCCCTCAAATTGAAAAATGGCAAAATTCACTCGCCTCTTCTCAGTGTAATCAAGAGCAGCAAATATGTTAGTCAGTCTCTCAAGCCAATTCTCTGCTACCTCGGGATCCGGTTCACCCATAAACTTAGGCGGGTTGAACTTTAGGAATCTCTCCAAGGCTCTATCCTTTCTCTTTCCTGACCCCCAAGTTGGTTAAACGGTCCAGGGCCTTGTCTATCAGCTAAGCGCTCTAGGATATCAGTCATCCTATTAATGGCAGTCGCCACTTGATTACCCTTAATATTTTCCTGACCTTGAGTCAGTCCAGTTGCCGATCCCTGGTCATCCCTTTGAGGTTGGGCTTGTCTAGTCCCTCGCCCACGACCTCGACCACGGTCTCGACCACCTCTTAATCCCTCCATAATCTAGGCGTGCCTAGTGCAAGAAATAAATAAATTATGCGATGCAAAGTAGAGAATAGGAACCAATCAAGAAAACATCGAAAATAACAATAATTTACATTCATTAGCATATCAAGTTCATACAATTAGCAAATCATGGGGTAGTCACAAAAAATATAGCACACAGGTGCCACAAGAGTACTTTTAGTCACAGAAGACTAAAGTAAACGCAAGTGCCTCAAAATAAGCCACACAATCATGCAAAATACAATGGTCTCAGCAATTAGCGTTACCCCAGCTAATTCTAGCTATACTAGTCAAAAGAGTCAAAAGAAAGGTCAAACTGCCTAAACCTAATCCACAGTAGGACTATCAGGAGGAACCTCCTCCTCAGGATCCTCCTCCCCAGAGTCCTGAGCTACACCCATCGCCTCATCCACTAGTCTAGTGGCATCAGCTACGATGTCGGAAGCCCGACTACGGACCTCCTCCCTCAACCTAGTAAGTTGAGTTCTAGTACTTTGAAACTCATCACGGACCACTACAGATGTGGCCACCTTACCCTCGATCACCTTCTCGAGCTCAGCAATCTGCTCACCCTAAGTGCTAACCATCTGTTTGAACTCGTCCACCTCTGCCTGAAGATTCCTATTAAGATCCACTAGCTAACGACGCTCGTCGTCTAAAGCAAGCACAAGGTGGTTCGAATAAGCAAAAGTAACCCTACACGCACATCGGGGATATCTGTCAGATGGAGAATAGCGTACTCGAGCTCCCCCAACCAAAGCTCGGTAGTAGATAGGCTTAGGAGGCGCTATATGACCATTCGCATGGCTATTCCGGTCAGCTGCCAGAGCTCCATTTCCATTTTCCATCCCTGCAAAATAATAGCACTTTTCGGGTTAGAAATTTAAATCACTATCTAGTTCGAATGTCGTCTATGCATGCCTAACCCAATCACTAGTATGTCCCAAATATCTCTTAAGGTATAAATTAATTATCCAGTCTCAGATCGTACGGTTAGAGTATCTAATATGTCTCGTGATTCACACTTCCCCGAGATTCAATCCTGTTAAGGAAAACAAATCTATAGGGTGAGCAAAACGCTCGTGAGGCCAAGAACACACAATGCAAGCACGTAGTTCAAATAATAATCTCAATTACGGGCTAAACAGTAATATATTCCAATAATTGACAATTCACCAAAGGAAATTTATCAGAAACAATTCAAAGATATAGTAGCTATCGGGAGCTAAATTCCACTCGCTTTGACGATGTCATTCGTATACCTTCCCCCGATGATACTCCGTCAATTGGGTCGGTATTTTCAATCCGTAGATCACCACTTACTTCTTTCCGTCCACCGAACACCCACTCGGGCCTGCAAGACATGTATGAGGCAATACTCCACGAGTATGCCAAGCAAGAACTCTCAATAGGTCGAGCTTATTTGTCTCATGGCATGCCTAGGTTCCCGACCAAATCCATGCCGGCTCGAGTCCCAGGTCAGCCTATGAGTTTGGGCGTCCCCCATTTACAATTGTGTGTCAAGGAGATTCACTCCAGCGACGTATGCAGCCATTGCCTTCAATCTCATTCAATATCATTCAATATCATTCAATATCATTTATTCAAATGAGAACGAGTAAGATAAAGTACACACTCGTCTCTATTCCTAAAATCAGTAATCATTCATAACAATTAAGCACGTATCAAGTACTCATACATTTGACACTCACCAAGTATTAAGTGCAAGCAGGGTCAAAGAAAGTTCAAGCGTCCACCGTGGGATCCTCTTGAAGGTCCTCGTGTGCGCCTGAGCAAATAATAGTGAATTATTATTCGCACAACCCAATTATCGAGAAATAATTCGTGCACTATAATAATCTAGAGAATTTTGTGAAAAGGAACCTTAATTACTTGTAAATCGAGGTTCGAGTGGCGTTTCACAAAATACAGGAGCATTTGGGTTTTTATCTTGGAAATCGAGGTTAAAACATTTGCAAAATGTCGAAAGAATAAAGGGTTCTTGGAAAACTTTATTTCCTTGAAAGTTGGAAAAATTTCAGTTTTGATATGGATCTTTGAAAAAATTGTATCTCACTCGATACAAGTCAACAATTGGAAAACTTTATACCGTTGGAAATCTCTTGGAAAGTACTAAAAGTTTTTAGAAGATACTTTTCCACGAATTTGAGTGAAAAGTACTCAAAAATGAGCTTGAAATCACTGTTCTAGAATGCTCAGGATTGAGCTGAGGTTGGTTTTTCGCTAACTTTGGAAATTCGGTAGAATTCACTCGTTGCGAACCAGCCCTTGAAATTTATAACTCAATTAGAGGTGCAAGTAAGGTTTAGGACAGAACAAGCAGATCGAGAATCAGATTTTCGAGCACCAAGATATGGTAGTTCAAAGTTGGAGAAAATTCAAGACTGTTGAACAATTTCCAGATTTGGGTTTCCGACTTTGAACTTTTAGTTAAGTGTGGAAACGAACTTGGATTGGTGCTAAATTTTGCAGTATAGTACTCCTATATGAAGGGTATCACTCTATCAAATTTCGTGGAAAAATACCTTCGGGAAGGTAGTTAACCAATAAACCAAAGTTTCGAAAACCACAAGACAGAACTGCCTTGACCCTTTTGTTTTCTATTCCAAACATTTGGTCAAGGAAAATTCCCCAAACATGGCTCATCAATGTAGGCAAAGCCTAAGGAACATTCATGGTACATTTGGTAAGTGTTTAGCACCAAAATATTCAGTTAACAAGTCTATACCAAGTCTTGTATCAAATCTGTCCAAGAATCAGGGTTTTCAAGAGCAGGGCAGTCACCGTATTTCGATCACAAATCACTCGATTTAACTCGGAATTGGGCATGGTTTATGGAGTTGGAAAACACATACATAGGGCTATAATTTCACAGAAGAAATCATTTTAAGATTCGGCATGCAACTGGCTCGAAATTAAGCCTAAAATTGCAGCATCATCAAATCGTTCCGGTAGAACAGAGAAACAGGGCAGCCTTTTTAAAATGATTGGTTTTGCTCACACACTTGGAACCAAAACGTGAATTTTATACTGTTGAAAAGGTGTGGATGTCTAGTTTCAAATGCCACCAACGGCACTCGATTTCGACGTCGGAGTACAGAGTTATGGACGAAATATGAACACTGGTCTGAGCATTACGGGAACAGTTTCCAGATTGCTAGCTTTGGGAAATAAATTCATTTGACCAACCAAAACTCAGTATTTTTCAATTAAAATTTTTATACCACTACTACAACATGTAAACAACTCAATAAAGCCATTAAATTCTCAAATTTTTTGCATTAAAGTGGCCGAACAAAGCAGGGGCAAAATGGTCAGATTTGGCCTTTGCACCCATCATGAGTTTCCATCAATTTTCCACCAATAAACCACTAATTTAAATACTAATCCAATATTAAATCCATCATCAAACATTATTTCAGCCATCAACACAGAGGTGAGAGTTCATAGAGCCCACCTTCCAATTTTTCCAACAACAACAACAACCCATATGAAAATTCAAGCTCATAAGTGTAATTTAACTTCCCTAGGACAAGAATTTTAGAGTGGATCATTACCTACTTTGGTTGATAAACAAGTCAGAAATTTCGGCCCCTCCTTGCTCCTAAATGAACCGTGAAAAGTTCCTCCTTTTTAGCTAGATGTGATCTCCAAGTCTTAAGCTAAGTAGTGTTAAAATTTGAGAGGATTTGGTAGTGATTTGAGCAAGATTTTAGAGTGAAAAGTTGAAGAACTTTGGTTGTTTCTTTGCAGCTTGATGGCCGGCCAAGAGAGCTAGGAAAATGAGATGTTTAGTTTGACTTTTTGGCTTACAAAGTAAGGTTAAAAACTAAGAATTTAGGTGCGCAAAAGTCAACCGCAAATAATGCGCATACACGCGTGTTTTGTGCTCGATTCCTTTCGAGTTTATTTCGCTAGTGCACTAAACCTCTAAGGCACTTGTATTCATATAAATATTATTCACTCTTAATTGTCCCAAAATAATGGTCCAAAGTCCCTCAATTAAGCGCACGCGTGAAAATGCGTATTTCCAATTTAGGCGCGATAAAGTGAAATCTTCGAGAAATTCTTGTAACGATCGTACCACTAACTATCACTTGAGTGTTTAAACCTAAATTTACCTATTTTAAAACCATTGTACATGTCTCCAAGTTTTGAACTTATTGTACTCCCGAACGGTTAAAGTTTTCAGACACGTTTTCACTATTTTCATTAATCGAGCTTCCAAAAAATTAATTTTTGAAACGAGTCACTTTAAAAATATAATGAAGTCATAACTCCATGTATTTAAGTCTAATAGGGCTAGAAAATAATAATGGAAGCAAATATTTGAATAAATAATTAAATGAGCAAAAATAAGAGTCGAAAAATAATAATTTTACTAGTCCTCACATAAATCAAGACAAAAGTAAAGAATTTAATTAGAGTAAATAACCAATACTCTTTCAAAAAACTCTAAACCTAGAAGCAAATTAGTTCAACATAGATATAGATAAAACCATTGATATATTCAACAATTCAAGCAACAAATACAATATTGGAGAATAGAGTAAAAAAAAATTCTCAATCTTTGATGCTTTTGACTCCATGGTGATTGCTCCTTCTGTGAGAACTTGTAAAATCCCTTATATTTTCTTAAAAATTTCCTTTTATTTGGAATCCATTACTTTATAATAGCTTTACTACTCATTTACTCCCTTAATAGTTATAATGAATAAGAGATTTAAGAGTTTTACCCTTAGTTTTATAGTTTGGGTAAATTAGGATTTTTGCGTATTTTGGTAGTGTAATTAATTGGTGAGGAGCATGTACTAAATTTGGTGGTTAAGAGTGACTTTTAGATAAGAAAAAGTGTGTGATTAGAAGTGATAATAATAAGTTAGTGAATCATAGGTTGAAACCCTAGTACGCGCGAGTTAAGGAAAATAAGCTTAAACCGACGCGCACCGTTTGCTACCGAGTGAGTATACCACTTGAACACTACTTTATTACCTTAATATCCTTTCTTTTATTTCAGCTAATTAACCCTAAAATATCTCTTAAATCAACCACAATCTTTGACCAAAGAAAAGAGGAAAAAAAGAAAAAAATTTGAGATTAATCTTGAGGCAACACTTGGCAACCATCCAAGGGATTGTTTGACCAACTAATTTCCTATCTTGTTATCACCAAATTAGCCTCATCTCTTCTTCATTTCTGCATTTTCTAGCCGAGCTTGAGGAGAGGAAAAAACAAGAGAGTAAACTCCAACTCCAACCTTGAATCCTTCTTGGTTTAAGAGAAATCAACCAATCCAAACCGATTAACCTTTCCTTTTAGTGCTTGGAAGACTTGGGGTGCTGAAAGTTTGGGAAGAAAGTGGTTTGTTTCACACCTACAAGGAGCTTTGGGAAGGTATCATGCTTGAACTTGCTTTTCTCTTGTTAATCTTGCTAAGATTTAGATAGAAGTCCTTAATCTTGGATTGTGATAGTTGAATTCCTAGTTTTGGATGATATGTTGGAATGTTTAGCTAGGGTTTGAGATTTTCAGTTGTGTTTATTGTTGTTTATATAGTATATGATATTGATGAGCTTGGATAGGGACATGGGGTAGTGATTCAAGACATGAATGTTAGTTTTAAGCATTGAATCATCAAATTCCAGAAATTGTAGTAGAATCTGCCTTGTTTCTGACCTGTATGTTCATCCATGTTAGAGGCTAAATCAGGCTTAGGTCAAAACATAAAAGTTGTAGGGAATGGAGTTAAAAAACTTCCTAGAAAATTTCAGCTCAATCCTAGTACTGTAGAATATAAAATGACTAAAATACCCCTGACTGCCAAATGCCCTATTTCGTGGGCAGTTTTCTGTCTTCTCTAATATTGCACATTTTGACCCTGAAAATGCAAGATCTAGATGTCCATGCCTTCATAGGAAATGTAGTTCTCTGTCTTAGCTTCGAAACACCATAAAATTTACCCCAATCCGATAAGCGTAGCTTCAGTTGTGACTGAAACGCCAAGAGATGTCAAACCTGCTATTTAGCCATTTGTCTTGAAAATTGGTTTCCAGTTTTGATTTTTATAGTTGCATTGTTTGATATTGTTTATGTGTAAATTTGGGTTGAGTTGAAGAAAATAATGAAGCCATAAATGGCTAGAAAATAGCTAAATACAAAGGGCATGCCGCCCAAATTTTCACTCGAGGATTAGGCATGTGTACTCGCGACTTGAACGAAGATTTGAGGATGAATTGAACTTGAATTGTCTAGGGTATTCGAGTCTACTTTTGTAGAGGTATATAAGCTGGAATTTGGCCGAAATTCGTACCCTTGAAAAAATAAAGTAGCGACTAATAGAAATACGTTTTCCTCGTCTTTTCGATTCAAATGGGAATCCCAAAGTTTTCATCGTTTCATTGCCAAAACTAAAACAAGCGAGCATGAGTTTTCTAGGGTATGATAAGTAATATGAATATTACCCAAATGAGTTTTCATTACTTGATTTTCATTAAACGAAACGCTTAAGTTTTGAACCTTAGTGATTTCAAAGTTCTTAAACGATGTTTTATTATAGATTTGGACTCCAAACAAGGAGTAATACTTGAACGTGATCCGTAGAAGCACTACATCTTTGGTGAGTACTTCCAAATACCTGATTGAACTTGACACTTGTTTTTAATACTTGACCAATGTGATCGAATGATATGTGATTGGTATGGTCGGGCAAGGGTGTACTTTATCGCACTTGCCCTAATGTGATATATACATGTTTATTGTTGCAATTGACTTGATATACTTGTGCTTGACTTGTAAGTGCGAAGCAGCAGCATGTACCACAATCAATCCGAGTGGGAAGTGCCTCTCATTCCCGTCTCCGTACTTTTATCTTGATTCACTAGATTGGAGATGTTATCTCATCACTTCTTGGGGATCCAAACCCCAATGGCTAGTTAATCGAGTCAAGCCAGCAAGGGCTTGGTCAATTAGATAACGAACCATGGGTATCTAGTGTTGTCGAGTGGAGTGTTGTCTCCTCGATTAATCGGTATATTCGAGTATTACTACCAGTGTTTAGTTGGTGTTTGGGCGTTGTAAGAGGGTTGAATGGTTGATGGATTGGTGTTAAGTAAAGCACTATTGGATTGGTTACTTTACTTGAAAGTTGACGGAGTGTCGACTAATACTTGATCAAGTTCTGGTGAAGCAACGGGAATTTGGCTCCTGAGAACCATTTGTATCCTTATATTTTAATTGTTATTTGTAGTGTTATTATTTCTTTTAGAAAAGGAATTTTACACTCGCTCATTTTGAGATTTGCTACTTAAAGTGTTATTGCTCACTTTTATAAATTTGTTATACTCGCTGTTTTGCTACGTTAATACTTGTACTTTTGATTAATGATCAACTTGCTATTTGGAGCCTCACTGGGTTTTTAGCTCATTCCACACCATTTATTTTCCTTACAGGGGATACGAACGAGGCGTGAGACTGGTACAGGCTAGCGTAGTCTAGTTTTTGGAAATTTTGTAATTATACTCGCACTAGTCACTCGATTAGGGTTGAATATATTGAGAACTTAAATCTTTTGATATTACTTGGGATTGTATGGATATTTGAGATAGAAATGAATGTATTTGTATGTTCCAAACTTGGAATTGTAATTTCTTTTATTCTTGAGGCTGCACCTATTTTATTTGATGGAGTGTGTGAGTCCTGGCGAGAGTTGAGTGGGCGGTCCGCTAAACCTTAGGGTATGCCCTAGGAAGAAGTGGGGTCGTCACACCTTTATTCTTACTTGCATGTCCCTTGATCTCAATCTCTCAATAACAAGTTATAAGGATGAACTAACACTAGCTTAGTATTTTCTACCCCTAAAAATGCCCTAGATAGCCCCTATTTATAGTATCCTAAAATTCTAATCCAAATATAGTAGGAACAGCTTTCTTAGAGAGAAAGAAAATTGAGTTGGCATGAAAATTCGACAAAGTCTGGCCTCAAGACTAGCCTTGGACATTGGACGAAGCTAAAATTCCAACTAAACTTGAAGATGTTTGGCTCAATATTCAAACTGATGTCTGGCACCGAATATAGTTGATTTGCTCCTAGATCCTTTAGGATCAGTACGTGGATCCTTTATATCCAGGCATCCCACATTGCTTATTGTTTCTTCTTGCTGTGTCGCTGCTTCGCTCGATCGACCCTATCAAGATTGGTTCGCTTTCTCTCAAATTAAGTTCTTCACCTATTTAAACAACACAAGATCAAAATTAGGTAGTTTCTATTCAAATTATAGCTCAAATATCACAATTCATTGGCAACCAACACATATGAACCAACTATAATTTACATCTTATCAGTTTACTCGCCAAAAAAGGAGAAAAAACCATTATAATCCTTAGCACAACAAATTCTTCTTGATCTTCTAAAGTCATAAGTATACTTCCAAATCAATTCTAGAATTTCTAGACTAGCTCGCCTCCCAGCTTCCAAAAAAAATTTTCTTTATTTATCAATACATCATAAGAGCTCTTAATCTTCCAACTACTAATTCAAAACTATTCAAAAGACACCCAAAACAAAAAAAAAAAAAGAAAACACAAGCAAACAAAGTTCTGGACTTTTCAACAATGTGTAAGAGTTCTTGATTTTTGGGCTACTAATTGGGCATTTGGACTCCTCTTCATCCTTTGCAAAACAATCTCTTCTTAGTCCTTTCAAATCACTACTTATTTAAAGGTCACAGTGTCGCACTAGATTAGAATCAATGCATGTTACATACCTTGCATAATGTAATTAGTTTAAGATGTAAAGTTTCATATCTTTCTTTGTATATTCTATGCTTCTAATCAATATACTGGTAGGAGTTCAAGCCAAACTCCCACCATTACAAGCCAGTTCTTTTTAAAACAAAATAAGTAGTCTTTCTAAGCAATATGTGTACACATGCATGAAGGCATACGTACATCAATTGTATGGATTAACACATATAAAGGCTAAATAAATATTACACATTTTTGTCCCTTGTACACATGATATTTCCTCCATCATCGATGCATTACACAACTGATCTAAAAACTGAACTCCTTTTGGTATAATTCTCGATACTCCAAGACGAATTAAGAACGTGAATCACAAGCCCTGAACCTAGATTAAGGTTCAATGTTTGGGGATGGAATTTGTAATCAATCAAGGATAGCTCTAGATTGATTAGAATAGGTGGAATGACACTACAATCACGGTAAATACTTGATTGATAAATCGACGAAGCACCTTAGGCCAATTCTAAGATATTCAAAATGGCTTTCACAAGCCAAAAGAATCCTTTCTCTCAAGAAAGAAATTCTGAAAAACTCCTTACGAAATGTTATTAATTCATGTCTTCTTTAATCTAACGAAACAATGCATGACTTAGGCTATTTATAGCCTTTACAAGGACAGCAAGACCTAGCTCAACTAGGAAACCCTAACTAAGCTTTATCCCTAAGTCGGCTATACCAAGTAACTAAACCTATAGCTAGGAAACTAACTACTAAATCAGCTCAACCATTACTAACTCAAATCGGCTCCTCTAAGGTCCACATGACCTTGGCCGTGTAGGCTACCAACTAAGTCTAGTTAGTAACGACAATTGACATAAATGGTTGGAAATAACATAAACATATTATACTAAGGACTTAATAACTAAGTAAAAACACTAATCTTCAGGAAAATGACGGCTAGAATGTTAGGCTACAATTAATCTTCCATCTTCATGACTTGAACATGAACCATGGATCCTATGTTCACATCATTCCCCTCCTCTTGAAAGTAATTTGCCCACAAATTGACGGATTGGAGAAAATACAGCACTCTGTGCAATACCTTCATTCAAGCATACCACGATGCATGGCGCTTACGCAACTGCAAGAAGATCACAAGCAAAGTCTTGAACCGATGAATGTACCAATGCACATGAAACTGGTTAAAATGCCTTTTTGCTCTTAGTTTCTCACAAACGATCTCTACAAGCACACAAATCAACCCTTTGTCATGGATGGTTACATTTGGACCTATAAAGAAATCCCACAATTAGTACTTATAGGTATAAAACTACTAGAAATCTCACCATTTGCATTCACTAGAAAATGATCTTCATAGCAATGCTCAAAGAGACTAGAAAAACTCCTAATCTGGTTATGCAAGGTAGTAAAATCCATCACTAGTTGATGTGTATGTGGCACATCTTTACAACTTTGCACATCTTGCATGGATGAAACTAAATAAGAATGGACAGCTCTAGAATCTAGAAATGAAACAACGAAGTGAGTGCTCAAAGAACCAAAAAATACACAATGAAAGAATGGAACATCAATATCGAATATATAAGGAAGTATGGAACAAAGCTCAAGTGTAGTTACTCTCTTTGAAACGGCATTTGGTTGATCAACAAAGACACTATCCCTAGCTTGAAGTTTGAACAAATATTGATAGCAAAACGAAGGAACACTCAAGACTCCAACTCCATGAAAGCTCTTTAAAACTCCAATGGATGTAAGAATGGAACAATATAAGACCAAACTGATTGCACTTTGCTTGACCTGCACAAAATAAGAAACACTAAATAAGTTAAGATAATAAGTACAATAAGAATCTCTGCTCACATCCTTTGATTTTGCAATGTGTTATTGCTTTCTCTCTTGTTTTTTCACTGGATCCAAATGGCTTATGGAATTTTCCTCACTCGTCTCTTTTGAATGTCCAATCTCTCTTTCTTTGACACATCCCTCAATTTTTACATCAAGTACATTCTCAAGTTTCACCTCTACACTCTCACTACCATGCTTAAATCGCTCTTTGTCAAGTATTTGTTGTAGGAGGTGTTGATATGTCTCCCATACTCTACTAACTCTTTCATCTATGGATGATATATTTGCATGCTTTGCTATCGAATGAACCTCCTCCCTTCTCCTTGAATATGCTGATTTTGAAGAGGTAGATTGGACCTTGGGATTAAATTGTGCAGAACCTCTCCTCTTGACATCCTTGTTCACCATAGAACACAATCTAAGAGGGGGTGAATTAGGTTGATTAAAATTAAGTTGATTAAAAAACTAATCAGATTATGGGCACTTTTTGTTCAATACAAAATTTACTCTCTTTTCTAAGTAATTACATAATGAATCAATCAATAAAGGAGCAATATCACTTAAGAGAAGTAGAAGAGATATGCAATTCAAGGATCACAAGATAATGGATAAATAAAAAGAGAAGAATAGTAAACCAATTGAATACCAAGCTCTTTTTAAGTTCGAAGTTCAATTCACAAAACAAGCTTCTTCAAATTGATGAAACACAATCAATCTTATGTACAAAGGAAGGCTCACTTCCTCCTTACCCCAAGTTTCACTCGATCAAATTAGGAAGTTTTACAATCACTCAAGATAACTCTCACAGATCTACACTATTGAAATATTCTCTTACAAATGAAAAGCTTACACAGAATCTTACACCACAAAGAGTACAAATGTTCTTTGGAGAGTATTTTCTTACTAAAATTATTCTTAATTTTTGTATTCTCAGTGTGCAAAAGTTCTTTTTAAGTTTTTGACCATGCACTATTTATATAAGACCAAAAAGTGCTTCATTAATATTTCCAATGGATAGAAGGTAACTGAAAAGTCAACTAGCCGTTGGGAGTATCAAACGTCCGGTACTTCAGATGCTTGCATCCGAAGACAGGTAAAGAGTTTGAAAAATCTTTTTCAATTCTTTCAAACGTCCGGTACCTCCGATACTTACGTCTGAAAGCAGACAGAGAGCTTGAAGGATTATCTCAATTCTTTCGAATGTCCGGCGATGGAGTTTTTCATGCGTTCGAAAGCAGACAGAGAGTTTGAAAAATTATTTCAACTCTTTCGGACGTTTGGTGAAGATGTTCTGCGTTTGATATGATTTGCACTATTTATCGGACGTCTGGTATTGTCTTTGTAAGCGTTCGACAGCTTTCATCTTCCTTTATCTTCTTTCAATTGCTCTTGTTCTTTGAATCAAGTTGCTTTAGACCTGAAAGGATTTCTTATTGAAAGGATATTAGTATTATCCAATTATTTTGTAAACATCAAAAGATAGGGACCAAGATTAACATTCTCCTCCTTTTTTATGATTACAAAATAATGGATGAAAAGAAAAAAAGAGCAGAACCTCCCCCTTACTCATAGCATCCAAAACCATTAAGTACCAACTGATAGCATCTCCTCCTTACTCATATCAGAAGAACTTCCTCTTACACATAGCATCCATTCTCCCTCATTTTGTCATCATAAAATTAGAGAGTAATTGTCAACAGAATCCATCAGCCAAAATTCATTAATAACAGCAATAACAAAAACAATCATTCATAACACCAAAATCCAGCAACCAACATTAGCCAAAAGCATAAAAATAGTACCAAGATCCATCAATGTCAACCAAAATGCATTAGTCATTCAACTATCAGTTATATCAATTAACATTCATATCAAAAATACCAGAGAGATCCATTAGTACAAAGCATTAAAAACATCAAAAGAGAAATTACAAAAGATCATGAAAATGCATTCTAATATGAAATGCAAATGCCCCTAGAATGCCTAATTTGTGATCTTTGATGATCCGGACCTTCTTCTTGCAAGACAAAACTGAGAGGAATCCAATTCATCTTCAATCTCTTCATCATCTGATTCATTGTCATCAGTAGCTGGAGCTTTGCTTTTGTCTGAAGTTGGAGGATCATGAGGAGTAGGCTGAGAGCTCGAGGCATTGACTTTAGTAGTGGGAGAAGTGGACTCAGTGTGTGGCTCCTTTTGATGTATATATTCTTCCTCTTGTGGGACAGGAGGCATAAGTAGATTTCTCTTATCCAAGAATGTAGCTTGTTACTCAGGTGTCATGGTCATTATTAGACCATCTTCAAGAAGAACGACATATTGATTGAGTTCCTCAAATAGACAAATGACTTCTTGATTAGATGAAGTGGGTTAAGTGGAGGATTTGCGAGGATGAATGGAAAAGGGTGAAGTGAAACAAGACTGTTTGGAAGGTTTAGAAGTAACAGAGGCTTCATGACGACTTTTGGTTCTTGACTCCAAGAAAGCTTCATTATAATACCAATGGCCATCAAAAAAACTTGATACTTTTTCTCTCAAAATATGCTTTGGTGAAAATAGAAGATGAAGTTTCTTTTGGAGTATACTCCAATGAAAGGAATTTGAAATGAGCAAAAATTGGAGTTAAAAACTTTCCATAAGAGAGTTTTCTACGGCTGTCAGTGCTGAGTTTGAGCAGAAATTTACACATGATAAAACCAAAATCAATTCTGATTTTCTCAACAAAATAATAAAACAGATAAAATTCCATTTTATTGGCATTAGTCCTATGACCATCAGTAGGAACCAGCAGATTTGAAATGATTGTAAAAATGATCAAATTTTGAAGATTAAGATCCTTCAATTTGGCCTCAGCAAGTATGTTAAAATGAGTTTAAAAGTAGACCATCAGTTTTTCAACGTGAAAATGGTGATATGCAGTTGGGAATTCTTCATATGAGGAAAAATTTGCAATCTTACTATGACAGCTTTCTTCAATTTTTGTTTTCAAAACAAGATTAACAATATCAGGAGTAAGCAGAATGTCTACGCCATTAACATATGAGATAAGTTTAGTATGAGAACTACCATTTCTAAAATTGATAAAAAATTGATATAGCATTTCAGGATAGTATGTGTTGAGCAGAGACAGAATATGAGACCATTTTTCAAATTCAAAAAGCTTAAGAACAGGGTCTAAATCAAGCTTACGGAATTCAAAGGGAATGATGATTCTTTAAGTGATGAAACCCTTTTGGGAAATCCACTCAAATTTGTCTCTGGCACCATCATCGATGAATCTGGATAATGTGGTGGGTTGTAGCTCGATTTAATCAGTTTATTTTCTTTTATCACAGAGTTTCTCAAACTGACGAGTCGATTTTCTTGTTGATGGCACCACAATCTCTTCATCTCTAAGTGTGGTTGTGCGTCCAGTACCAGAAAATCCACCTCTCAATCGTACCATAGTGAAGTGTGGAGTGGTTTTCTTTCAGAATGTGATAGAAATATGGATGAAAATGACGAACCTTACTATCTAGACTAAAATGAATGTTCGAATCTATCAAAAGAGAGTGAGTTTTTAGAAACTAAGTTTTCTGATGAAATTTGGAATCGGGTGAATGTTTGATAGTTAGAAAAGGGTTTAGATGTTAATCAATTTGCAAAGGGCCAGTGAGGTTATTTGCAAAGTCAATTTTTTGAAATTTGTTATAAGAAAAAATGAATTTAAATTTTTGAAGGTGGAGGAAAGGAAGGGGTACATCCGAGACAATGGTTACTTCTGAACCAAATGAAGGGAAAATCTTTTTTATAACACGCCCCTTTTAAGGATCAGACTGCCAAACGAAGAGAATCGTTCGACACAATCGTCCAATGCAAAACTTTTTTGAAAAATAACTTAGAACACTGTCGAACGTCTATTAATCTACTATCGGACGTCCAATAAAGTTTAACCAGAAAATTTTAGATAGTCTTATCCAAAACGCCCAATTTTGTACTAAAAAATGTAAACTGATCCAAAAACAAAGCTTTTGTAAGAATATCAGCAATTTGGTTTTTCGAACAAACATATTTTACACAAATTTCACCCTTTTGGACAAGATCACAAATGAAATGATGCTTTATGTCTATGTGCTTTGTCCTAGAATATTGAATGAGATTTTTTGTCAAATTTATGGCACTAGTGTTATCACAATACATAGGCACACAGTCATACACTAGTCCAAAGTCGTTCAAGATATTTTTCATCCATAACAATTAAGCACAACAAGCACCGATGGCTACATATTTCGCTTCCGCCATAGACAAAGAGATAGTATTTTGTTTCTTGCTAAACCATGATACCAAACAATTATCAAGAAAATGACATGTACCACTAGTACTTTTTCTATCTATCCTACACCTACTAAAATCAACATCCGAAAAATCGCATAAGCCAAATTTATGACATTTTGGATACCAAAGACTATAATTCAAGGTTCCCTTTAAATACTAAAGATTCTTTTAACAGCAATTAAGTGAGATTCTTTAGGGTAAAATTGCAAACGAGCACCAAGAAAATAGCAGACATAATATCAGGTCTACTAGCGGTTAAATAAAGTAAACTACCAATCATACCTCTATATTTCTTCTCATCAATCTTCATATATTCTTCATCTTTGTCAAGTTTGATAGATCACATAGGCGTTCCAACTTGTTTTGAATCCTCTATTCCGAATCTTTTAAGAAGTTCTTTTGTATACTTAGTTTGATTGATGAATATACCCTCTTGAGTTTGAACCACTTGGAATCCAAAGAAGAAAGTTAACTCTCCCATCATACCCATCTCAAATTCATTTTGTATAATGGTGAAAAAAATCCTTTCATAAACACTCATTAGTAGCACCAAAAATAATATCATCCACATATATTTGCACAATTAGAAAATCATTAGAACTTTGTTTAGTGAAAGAGGGGTATCCACAATACACATTTTAAAACCATTCTCAACCAAAAAAATCACTTAAACGTTTATACCAAACTCTTGGAACTTGCTTTAATCAATACAAAGCTTTTGAAAGTTTAAACATATGATTTGGATATGCCTCATTTCAAAATCGAGGGGTTGGTCAACATAAATCTCTTGATCAATAAATCCATTTAAGAAAATACTTTTAACATCCATTTAAAATAATTCAAAGTTCTTGAAATATACAAATGCGAGAAACATTCTAATTGATTCTAATCTAGTTACAGGAGCAAATGTTTCATCAAAATTTATTCTTTCTTCTTGAGCATACCCCTTAGCCACTAGTCTAGCCTTATTTCTCACAAGTTCACCTTTATCATTCAATTTATTTTAAAATACCCTTTTTGTACCAATAATAGAATGATTTTGAGACCTTTCAACTAGTATCCAAATCTTGTTTCTTTCAAATTGATTTAGCTCCTCTTGCATGGTTAAGATCTAATTTTCACCTTTCAAATTATCAACAACATTTTTAAACTCAAAATGCGAGACTAAAGCAAAATTATCCATTAATTCTTTAGATGAGGAGCAAGTTTTTACCTTTTCGGATGGATCATCAATAACAAATTTTTTGGGATGATTTTGAACAAACTTCCAAACTCTTGGAAGATCTATAAGTGTACCAACATCCTTGTCATTTTCTTCTAATATTTGATTTTTTTGAAAATTATCTTTGTTTGATTCTACTTCTAATGGAGTATTTTCTTCATCATGAACCGTGAGATTCTTGAAATCTTCTTGAACACCTACATCATCATTTCACAATAACTCTTGAAAATATCATCATTAGATTTATCAAATGTAATATGTATGGCTTCTTCTATGACAAGAGTCCTTCTATTATAGACCCTATATTCTCTTCCGTTTTCACAATAACCCAAGAAAATACCTTCATCGGATTTCTTATCGAATTTTTCAAGATATTCCTTGATATTTAAAATAAAGTATTTGCAATCAAAAATTTTGAAATATCCAACAATTGGCTTTTTATAAAAAAATTAACTCATAAGAGGTTTTATTTAAAATTGATTTCAAAAGAACTCTATTCATTGCATAGCAAGCAGTATTTATGGCTTCGGTTCAAAAATATTTTGGCAAATTACATTCACTTAACATGATTTTTGTGGTTTTTTGAAGAGTTCTATTCTTTCTTTCAACAACACCATTTTGTTGAGGAGTTCTTGCAATTGAAAACTCATGTGTAATTCCATTGTAATTACAAAATTCTGGAAAGTTACAAAATTTAAATTTCGAACCATTGTCATTTCTAATTTTAACAATATTCAAACCAATCAAATTTTGAACTTTTGCAAATAGGGAAACAAAACTTTTGAAAGTATCATATTTGTGAGTAAGAAAAATCACCCAAATGTATCTAGAATAATCATCAATAATGACTAGACAATATCTCTTACCACTCAAATTAGCAATTTATGTAGGATCGAACAAATCAAAATATAAAAGCTCCAATGGTCTTGAAATAGAAACATATTTTTTGGGTTTAAAAGAGACTTTGATTTGTTTTTCAAACTTAATTTTTGGTAAACCTCTAACAAAATTTTTTTGAAAATTTCTTTTAATAAATTCATGTTGAAATGACAAAACCTTCGATGTCACAACCACGGATCTTCATTTGAAATTTTAAGACATTGATGGTTAGAGGAATTAATATTTTCAAGAAGCGCAACATAAATGTCATTGAATCTTTTTCTTTTGAAAATGATGTTACACTTTGAATCAAGTACTAAATACTTATGCTTTTTGAATAAAACAAACAAATTTCTATCACATAATTGACTAACATTTAGCAAGTTATAACTCAAATTATCAACCAAAAGAACATTATGAACAAAAGTCTCACCATTCTTACTAACATTTCCTACTCCAATCGTTTTAGCCTTCATATCATCTCCAAGTGTCACTTTGCCACTTGATTTTGGTTTGAGTTTGATGAATTGTGATGGATCACCGGTCATGTGTCTTGAACATTCACTACCTATGAACCACTTTGATTTCTTAATGATGTTCATCAAATTCACCTACACAAGAGTTCAAAAAATAATATTTGGTACCTTTTAATTTTTGGGTCTTCAGAGTTAGTATCATGTCTAATTATCCACATGCATTTTATGCCTCTTTTCATGTTCTTTCTCACATAGCAATTACTTTTCATATGACCTTTTTTATAACAAAAACTACATATAACCAACGTGTTATTTGCATGAACAGGTTTAATAAATTTTACTTGTTTTCTCTTATAAATAGTAAATTCATTTGCACTAGAATTTAACTTCTTCTCATGAGTGTCAAGATGAGACTTTGATCCATTCCCTTGAAAACAGTTTTGTTTTTTTTGTTGGAGCAACACATTTAGATCGTCCATTCTTCTTTTCAAATCACCTTGTTTCTTTTTGAACATTTCACAAAACCTTGTTTTTCTATCAAACTCATTATGTAGATCAATCTCACCCTTTTTCAAGTAGTCATTTTCAGTTTTCAACTTTTTTTTTGTTGAAAACGATTTGCATTGTCCTGAAGAAAAAAATTAATTTTTTGTTTTAATTCCTTGTTTCTAGTATAAGATTCTTTCAAACTATTATGCAATTTTTCAATGATGGATTCAAGATCATTATCAGTTTCATCATCACTAACAAGTTGAGGGTTTCAAGTTGTTACCTCATCATCACCAATGGCCATATAAGTCATTTGAGCAGATTTTTCTTCCTCTTTAATGTCATCCTTGGAGTTGCATTCATTCCATGTGATTTGAAAGTTGTTGAATCTCGGTTTTCTTTTGCCTTTTTCTTCTTTTTTCTTCTTCATTGGGCACTCACTCATATAGTGTCCAAGTTGGCCACATTCAGAGCATTTGTCACCTTACTTTTTATTAGCCTCTTGCTTTCCTTTGTTTCTTGCAAGGTTGAATTGATTAGAATTCGAATTGCTAGATCCTCCTTTTTTTGAATGTTCTTTTATTGAGGATTCTCTTGAAACTTTTGTGATGAGAGCTAGATTATTGTCATCCATGTCTTCATCATCCAGTGAAACTGAATCATCTTCATCTTGAGATGCTTTTAGAACAATGCTCCTTTTTGCCTTTGCATCTTTTTTTTCTTGTACCTTAGTCTTAAGTTTCAACTCATAAGATGTTAGAGAGTTTATAAGAGATTCAATAGACATTAAATTTAAGTCTTTTAGCTCTTTAATAGCAGTCACTTTACTCTTCCAATTTTTAGACAAAGCATTTAAGATTTTTCTATTTTTCTCTCCTAAGGAGTATACCTTTTCTTGAACTTCTAAATTCTTAATAAGATCATTGAATTTTCAATACATTTTATCAATATTTTCATGAGATTCCATCTTAAACGACTCATATATAGTAACCAAGGTAGACTTCTTTTGTTCTCTAATATTTTCACTCTCTTCATGAATTTTTCTCAGTTTGTCCCAAATTTCTTTAACTGACTTACAGCTTTTGACCCAAATAGATTCATTTGAGTCTAAAGCACTATATAACACATTCATAGTTTTTGCATTTAAAATGAGATGAGCTCTATCGTCTGCAATCAATTCATTTCTTATTTTTTATTTAGGTCTATGAGTATTTTCATCTATTATAGAAGTATCATATGGACTTTCATTAATAATAAACCACAATTCAATTGCAAGAAGATAATCATTCTTTTTTTTTCAACTCACATAATTTGACCCATTAAACATTGGAGATCTAGTTACAGATTATCCTTCAAAAAATATGACATTATTGGTTGTCATCTTTACTCCTAAGCCACTTGAGTTTAATTTTAGGAGACCAAGTTCTAATACCAATTGTTAGGCCTGAAGACAATCTAAGAGGGGGGTTGAATTAGGTTGATTAAAAAACTAATCAGATTATTGGCACTTTTTGTTCAATACGAAATTTGTCCTCTTTTCTAAGTGATCACACAATGAATCAATCAATAAATGAGCAATATTACTAAAGAGAAGTAGAAGAGATATGCAATTTAAGAATCACAAGATAATGGATAAATAAAAAGAGAAGAATAGCAAACCAATTGAATTCCAAGCTCCTCTTAAACTCGAAATTCAATTCACAAAATAAGATTCTTCAAGTTGATAAAATACAATCAATCTTATGTACAAAGGAAGATTCGCTTCCTCCTTGCCCCAAGGTTCACTCGTTCAAGTTAGAAAGGTTTACAATCCCTCAAGATAACCCTCACAAATCTACACTATTGAAATATTCTCTCACAAATGAAAAGTTTACACAGAACCTTACACCACAAAGAGTACAAATGTTCCTTGGAAAGTATTTTTTCACTAAAACTACTCTTGATCTTTTGTATTCTGAGTGTGCAAAAGTTCTTTTTAAGTTTCTGATCACGCACTATTTATATGAGATCAAAAAATGTTTCATTAATGTTTCCAACGGATAGAAGGTAGCTAAAGAGTTAACTAGCCATTTGGAGTATCAGACATCTGGTACTTCCAATGCTTGCATCTGAAGGTGGGCAGAGAGTTTGAAAAATCTTTTTCAATTCTTTCGGATGTCCGATGCCTCCGATGATTACGTCCGAAAGCTGATAAAGAGTTTGAAAGATTATCTCAATTCTTTCGGACGTCCGGTGATGGAATTTTTCGTGCATCTGAAAGCAGATAGAGAGTTTGAAAAATTATTTCAACTCTTTCGGATGTCCAATGAAGATGTTCTGCATCCGATATGATTTGCACTTTTTATCGGACATCCGGTATTGTCTTTGTAAGCGTCCAACAACTTTCATCTTCCTTTATATTCTTTAAATTACTCTTGTTCTTTGAATCAAGTTGCTTCAGAGTTGAAAGAATTTTTTATTGAAAGAATATTAGTATTATCCAATTGTTTTGTAAACATTAAAAGACAGGGACCAAAATCAACAACCATTCGATCAAAGCGTCTACGAAGAGGCTTGAAACCTTCATGCAAGATTTGTTGAATTCTATTCATCATTTCTGCATAGAAAAATCACATTCAATGTATGGGAAACTTCTTACACCTCTGTTTGACATGTTAAGGCAACCTACAAAAAAGAGAAAGTAAAGAAACAAGTATGTTTTCCTCACACACTCTCTTAGTGTTTACCCTCAACGCTCATGTTTGCACTCAATCATTCCAATAAGCTCACACTTAAACTCTAATGGATGTTACTTGCTTGTCTTAAACAAATTAGAGTTATCCTCAAGATAAAACGCTACTTATCAAGTAATAATCACAAATTTGTGGCACGGTCAGATTTTAACAAGTAAAATAAGGATTAAACACGGACAAAGATGCTGGAAATTTTGCAAATTTTACTTGAGCAAGATGAACTCTGATGAGACTCAACAAAACCCTATGACAATATAGTCTAAATCCGAACAATTTTGGTGTTATTTGTTGCGTATTTTGGACCAGAAATTGGACACACTTGACACTTGAAATATTGCTGGAAAACTACTCTACAAAACTAGATTTGACTTGGACAAGATTGATGCAAAAATCTGGAAAGTAACGGACTTGAACAAGACAACTAGAATTAGGAAACTGACTCTTCCTAAGCCAAAACTAACTTGGACTTGTTTTGGACCACCAAACCCGATTAAAAACTGGAAAATGACTCAAAAACATATTATATATGGCTGGACAAAGTAGGTTTAAAGCTAGAATAAAGACACAAAAATTGGCTAAAATTTTTGGAACCTAAAAGCTCTACCTGATTGTATACTTGGCTGAAAATTTGGAAGCTAGTCTGATTACTCTTTGGATTCAGTCCTAAGAAGCAAGGTGTTGTTTTAGGATGCTTCCTAAATAGAGGTTTGAATTTTGCAGGTTAAGAAACAAGTAACCAATCCCAACAAGGAATCTATGTCCATCTTTTGGAAACAAGAGTTCAAGTTGATTTCGATTGCCAATTCCAATTTGGCTTCTTGTTTCTAAACTGAATATTAATGACCCAATTGTGTTCCTCTTCCTCTTTTTTTTCAGATTCTTTTTCTTTCTATTCTTTTCAATTCGGATGAAATAATCAAGAAACAAAATGAGCCGCTATTCACAAACTCAAGAATATGGACTAGGGTTGCCAAGAACTTTAAGATTTGGAAACTTTGGCTCAAGATTTCAAGAAACCCTATTATGCATGTGGCGACCCCATTTTCCCCTAAGGCGAACCAAAGGGTTGGCAGGCCGTCTGCCCAGCTCTCGCCATGACTCATGCAAGCATTTAACCCAAATCCTTTCGAAGAATAACCTCATCCCTTATTACAACAGTTCTCCCAAATAGACAGTTACTAAATCCACATTAACTTCAGAGATAGTAGTAATTTAACGTAGCCAATCGATGGCTTCAAAAAAAATCTCACGCGATACGAACTGCGAAATAGAATCGTACCGTCCCAACTAAGTAAAAATTCATACAACAAAATACAACAATCAAGCCGAGCATCCAAATTAAGTTTTACACATTTTCCAGCTTCAAGTGGCAATCCAAAATAAAAAGTACATTATCCAAATTAACGCATTACAGCCCACAAAAGTAGTCATAGTATTCAAATACATTCCAAAAGGAAAACATGAGCAAGTTTCAAAGCTTTCAACTTCCAAAACCTGTTAAGGAAAACAAATAAACATGGGGTGAGCTAAACCTCAGCGGTACCCCAAAACATGCATCTAAATACACAATAGCAAGAATCAATATTGACTAAGGTAAACAAGTAGGAAAGCGGATAACAACACAAGGTAGGATACAGGGGCTCTCAGGAGCCATTTTCCTCGCTTGATCACCATTCATCGTAGTTGACCCTCCGTCAACTCTCACTACTTATAGTCCATGTAGATCCTCTCATTTTTACTCCTAACCCGTCACCGTACGTACCCCTGTCCCGGGCCCGAACACCGATTAAGGAAGCAGTATACTCGAGATATACTCTTAGAAAATTGGGAACAGTATACTTGAGTATACCCTCAGGAAATTGGTCGAGGGATTCACCCAACGACATTTCCGTAGTTGGATTCAGGAGTCGAGGGATTCACCCAACGACGCAACTACATTTAGATTCACGGATTCATGAGAAAAATGTTTCACGCAAGTCACCACTCGAACGGCTAGTGCGATAAAGTACACACTGCTCACTTCGATGGATCAAAAACTAGTTTTGCAAATTATCACATATTGAGTCAAGAAAGCACTTTAAATCACGTAGGAATAGAACAAGCAGGGACACTCACCAAGAGTGAAGTTCAGATGTCAAGTTGGGAATCGAATTCCGCGTCCTCGCAATATCCTAAAATACCAAATTTTGAAACTATAAGTTTTCTATTCAATTTTTAAGCTTATTCGTATAGGGAATTATCTAATATATTACTAGTTTACTTTCTCAAGAAATTTCAAAAATCTACTTAGGTTGAAACTTGACAAAAGTAGAAAAAATGTTTCTTATAGTTTTCCTTGAGATACTTTTCCTTAGAAAAGGGTAACTAGTATTATTTTCTTGAAATAATTCGACCATCCACTTAGGATTGAAATTTAATAAAAGTAGGAAATGTTTTATATGGCTTTCCTTAAAAATATTTTTTCTTTATACGAGTGCGGCTAGTACTATTTTATTTAGAATAAATTTTCTTGCCGAGGAAGTTTTCTGCTATTTTTAGTTAAAGTCACTAAAATCTTGTATTTTGGAAATTTTCCTCTAGACAATTAGCCAGGGACAATTTTAAGGAAAGAAAAGGAAATAGATCAAGACTTAGGGTTTTAAAACTAGTGAAATCATTTTCTAAAAGTAATAAGGCTAGTTTATGCTTAAAGGAGGAAATATCGAGTTGGCAAGGTTTTAGAAAATCCCTACACGAAACTTCTAACTTTAACATATAATACTAAGTTTTATCGTACCATACTAGAGTGAAGATATATTTAAATAGCTTGCTTAAAAACTTTCTGAAGTTCACAGGACCAAAACGGATTCCTTACGATTCCGATTTGTAAGCACGTAATATTTCAGATTCGTCAATATAGCAACTAACATTTCAAATAGAAATCTCACTAAGGCGTCATCAATCATTAGCCCTAGATTTCAACAGATTCAATTCTGATCAAGAATAAAACGAATGACCAAGGCTTCGTCAATTATTAGCACTTGGTTTTGGCAAGCTCATATCACCTCTTAACTAAATCAAAATGAAGGTAAAGCCTCCAAGAAATTCCAGCAATTAAATTTCATCACCCTTTAATACTTATAAAATCATTCAAATGGCCAAGAGCTTCATCAATCATTAGCCTTTGACAACCATCCATCACTTCCAACCACAATTCAATCAGGAATTCAACTCAGAACAAAGAGAAAAGTCACAGCTAACTTAACTCTTAAATAACTCTAGAAATTCAGAAATTCAAATCACAAATAAGCTAAATGTTCGATCCAAGTCAAAATTCAGTTTCATGAAGAAACAGGACATTCAAGCAAGACAGCCTACTTTGAGGAGTCATGGACAGCAGTACACATGGAGGAAAAATATGAAATTTCTACAGAACAAAGACCCATGATTCTAGTTTCAAATGCCACTGACGGCACCTTAAGCGGATTTTGCTACACCAAGATATAAGCATTTTACTGAGACTGGTCAGTGAAATCCGAAAATCTGGAAACTCATTTTTCACTTGTGAAAAACTCCTTTTTCTCTTTTAACACCATAAGGTTTTTATTCAAACCATCCATACATTTAAGTATGACATACATACTAGCATATACCAAGGCAAATAACGCCTAATTCCAGTAAATGGTTCAGTCAATAAATCATATATATACTAATCTGTCATCAGCTAAGTACAACAGTCACCAATTGGCAATTCAACGTACGGTTACTTCCTTAATTTCTCCTTTGTTAACACTAACTTGACATGCAGAGGATGGTTGTTAAGCTACAGAGTGTATTGTACAATAATATGAAATTTACAGCTCAAAACAACATTTTTAGAACTAAAATTCGCCACAAGAAATCTGGAAAAATTCCTTTACTATCTCTATCAACTCGCTTGAAAATTTTCTAGGTCTACACTTCAACATTTTTGATCAATTCAAACCACAATTCAAATGTTTCACATCAACATATCTTATAGAACTTTAAAACAACATATTCCAGGCATTTCCAACCATTATGCTTCAAAGAAAAATTTCAAAACCAAGCTGAGATTCCAACTCAACCTTCGGCTATCACAAAAGAAATTCCAGCATTTATATATATCAACATTTTTGGTTCAATCTTTCAATATATCAAATATTTCATCGCTAAACAACTTACACAACTTAAAATTTACATCTCTTATGTATTTCTAAACCATTATGTTCCAAGGGAAAAATAAAATAAATTTCCAGAAACCAATTAAAATTTCCAAAGACAAACTGAAAATTCTGGTTCATACCTGTCGGCTATCAATACTTTTCCAGCACTTAGGGTTTTATAAATCCAACTTTTCCTTGGCTAAAACATGGTTTTAGATTCTCAAATTCGTCATGTGAACCTTTGGCTAGCTAATTAACATTTCTGGTTCAAAATCGAATTCGAATAACAACTACAAACATCCCAAAAATCCAGAAATTTGTCCAGCTAGTCACGGATGAGCATGCATGAAGAAATTTTCTGTTTTCATTTTATTTTCTTGGTTAGCCGAGCTACTTAGCCTCATGCAAGACTTAATTACCTTATTATTAGTGAGGTAATCACATTCACCAGTTCAAATTGTTACCAAATAAACAGATTAGTGCTGCCTTTTCATTTCAGCTACTCGGCAGTCCATTTCTTTCCAAATCAAGGTTTCTTATGCTTCTAATTTAATCATCCAATACGCACAAATCAACATGCAAAGCCACCTAAAGAATTTCCTTATCATATCCAGTTCAAAACAGGTTCGGTCAGCAGCTATAAACATCCACAAATCCAGAAATTTCTACAACTATTCTCGGATGATCTTGCATGCAGCAGGTTTTCTTGTTAATCTTTATTTTTCTGAGTTAAACCCGTTAATTAGCTACATGCAGAGCTTAATCATCTTGAAATTTACTAGTTAATCATGGTTAGAGGCTCAAAACAGCAAAATTAAACCAAATGAAGCGGCATTAAACCAGTCAGATTCTCGGCAGAAACTTTTACTTCCAAAACAGATTTTTCCACAACTTTGATTTCATCATCCGACTACACAAACAACACATGCAAGCTCTGATACAGCTTCATCTACCAGCAAATAGCTATTTTAAGACTCGAATTTACCTTAGCTAGGAACTCAGCTCACGCACAAGAAAGCTATGAAGTTTTGCTCTCTCAGCTCGCGCACACTATTTGGTCCTGGTTTTTGGTTTGCAGCTGGAATGGTGTTGCGGTGAAGATGGTTGTAGCTGGTGGAGGTTGAAAAGAAAACGGAGGAGACTCACGCACGACCTCTCCCTTTCTTCCTTCAACTCACGGTCAGAACCAGAAAATTTGTTTTGCAGCTCGCGGATTCCCCTCTCTCGGTTTGTAGAGTGCGGCTCTCTCACTCCCTCCCTTCGTCGATGGTAACAAGGCAGAGTAGGAGTGCAGTGGTGGTTTGTAATATAGTAATGAAGAGGAAGAGGGATGGTGCCGCTGTTTTGAGAAGGGAGGTTGAGTGTTGAGATGGTAAAAAAATTTCTATTGGCCGGATGGTGCGGTGCTTAATATGCTGTCAGAGGGATTGTTTGGTTTTGCTTGAAAATGTTGGGGTTGTATGGGGGCATTTTAGTCTTTTCACTTTTCTTCCTAACCTCTACTTAAATTCTCAATTCTAACTTAATTCCAAAAATTATCCCCAAGTGTGATTTGAACGCCTAATTATACACTAGTCATGCAAGACTTTAATTATCGTCACTTCATGCTTTAAGTATGTTTCGCATACTTGTATTATATTTATCTAAAATTCATTGATTTCATCTTATCGTGAAAAATTTCCTTTTAACATATAACGCTAGCAACTAATTGGAATTAATCATTAAATTTCAAGTAATTTATTTTAAGGTAATAAGATTAATTGGCTCGAGTATCATTAATTTAGCATGAAGGAATCTAAATATTCTAACGTTTTAAATTAATCTAATTCTAAAAGTATTAATTTAATCTATCGAAACATAAAAAAAATTCATAGTTTAGTAAAATTATATTATTTTTCACATAAAATTGTTTTTACGTACTTATCTGCAAACAAGTGAAAGTAATGCTAAAATTTATTAAAGAATTAAAAGAAATGCAAATGAAATATGCACAGGCTTATATATATTTTTGGGGTTCTCACAATGCAACCCAAAAATTTCAAGATTACCCAAGAATTGATCATGAAACTTCGAGAAATTCAAGACTTTTATCTAGAAATTTCAAGAACTTCGAACGCTTTCAAGGATTATGAAGAAACCAGTTACGAATCCCAATCAAAACTTGCGATCAGCCATGGATTCTCTAAGACAAGAGGTATGACCAGAATTTTTTTTCTTGTTTTTTTTTACTCTAGACACAAACAATAAAAAAAAAAAAAGATTGACAACTAACAAAAAATTGAATCGGATGAACAGTGATTTTAGATAGACAGTACTTGTTGCAATAACAATGAACAGTACCATGAATAGTAATGATGAACAGTACCGATGAACAGAATCCATTTTTTTTAACAAGAATCAAAACTAGCAAATGAAACATGAATCAAGAAACACAAAACAGGAATTAACATGGATTAACACATGAAGAAACAGGAAACCCTAGAAACTTAAAAAAAACAAGGATATAACATTGATACATTTCAATTAGGTCTTTATACCAACTGATAAATGGTGCCGTGTACAAGCAAGTAAAGGTGCCGTTTCGCATAGGACACTACAAGGATGAGATAACTTGTGATATCGTCCCAATGCAAGCAAGTCACGTCTTGCTTGGCCACCCATGCCAGTTCGATAAAAAGGTAACATTAGATGGTTATTCTAACAAGTATTCTTTTCAGCATAATCATAAAAAGATTACACCTATTCCACTAACACCTAAATAGGTACATGAGGACCAAGTACAATTATAGCGTGAGAATGAAAGTGAACTTGCTAGAAAGGGCTGAATTAAGGGTGATAAGAACTCTAATCAATGAATGGTCGAGAAGGGACAGTTCAAAGGGGACGAAATAGAGGCTACCATGAGTGGTAAAAAGGAGCAAAAGCATATATTGATTATCAAGGCTCGAGATGTTAAACGCGTTTTACAATCTGATCAGTTTTTGTTTATCTTATTTTGTAGAGAAACTTTAATTATTTCCCCTGAACTTACTAACATGTTACCCCCCAGTGTCTAATTGCTCTTACAAGAATTTGAAGATATTTTTCCTGAAGAGATTCCAGATAGCCTTCCTCCCATTCGAGATATCGAACATCAAATCGATTTGATTCCTAGAGCACCATTTCCTAACAAGCCGGCTTATCGGATGGAACCTAAAGAGACCAAGGAGCTAAAACGTCAAGTAGATGATCTTTTGAAAAAAGGATGGGTAAGGGAGAGTCTTAGTTCGTGTGCATTACCGGTTATACTAGTACCAAAGAAAGGAGGAGAATGGAGAATGTGCACCAATTGTCGAGCAGTTAGCGCAATTGTGGTAAAATATCTTCACCCTATATTTAGGTTAGATGATGTGCTAGATAAATTGCAGGGTGCCATTATTTTTACAAAAATCGATCTTAAAAGTTGTTATCACTAGATTAGGATGAAGGAAGGGGATGAATGGAAAATAGCTTTTAAGACAAAACATGGTCTGTATGAATGGTTAGTGATGCCATTTGGTCTCACTAATGCAGTAGGTACTTTCATGTGTCTAATGAACCATGTACTACGCCCTTTTCTAGAAAAGTTTGTAGTGGTGTATTTCGACAATATGTTGGTTTATAGTAGGAGTATAGATGAGCATCTTGATCATTTAAGAGTAGGTTTTGAAATACTTCGAAGGGAAAGACTTTTTGCTAACCTGAACAAGTGTGTTTTTTGCACTAACCATCTTGCGTTCCTAGGGTATATGATCAGTGAATAGGGAATACATGTCGATGAGGAAAAGGTTAAGGCAATCCGAGATTGGCCAATCCCGAAATCAGTTGGAGAAGTTCGTAGCTTCCACAGATTGATGAGTTTTTATAGGTGGTTTGTGATAGATTGCAGCACCATTGTTGCTCCTCTGACCACAATACTCAAAAAGAATTAGAAGTTTAACTGGAGAGATGAACAAGAGTCGGCTTTCCAATTAATCAAACACCGACTCACACATGCACTGGTATTAGTTTTACCAAATTTTGATTTAACCTTTGAAATTGAATATGATGCATCAAGTGTGGGAATTTGAGCAATTTTGATTCAAGGAGACCGACCAGTGGTTTACTTCAGCGAGAAACTCAACGGAGTCGCGCTTAACGAGTCAACATACGATAAGGAGTTATACGAGTTAGTTCGTGCACTTGAGAGATATGGCAACACTATCCGAGGGTCAAGGAGTTCGTTATCAATGCAGACCACGAGTCACTCAAGCACATTAAGTCACAGCATAAGTTGAGTAAAAGACATGTGCGTTGGGTCACTTTCATAGAGACGTTTTCTTACGTCATCAAATATAAGGCTGGTAAGTTAAACATCGTAGCCGATGCTTTATTGCGTAGATATTCCTTACTTACAACATTAGGGGGTAAGACATTTGGGTTTCCTATGATTAAAGAGCTATATGTCAACGATCCTGATTTTGGTGAAATCTGCACTTTATGTAGTAAATCAGCTCAAGGTAAATATTTTGTGTGATACCTCGAATTTTAGGACAACATTTTTCCCTCGTTGTTTTTAAAATTTTGATTTCTTTCTTTTGTCTTGTTTTAACACATTGTTTTTTTTTAATTGGGCACTTTAAATTTAAATGAAAACCCTAGTTTTACTTGTGACTAAAAGGTTGTTATGTAATTGAGTTTATGTATGACAATACATATTTTATTATAGGTAATTATAGTTATTGGGTGATTAGTGGAGTAATTGAGGTGTAATTAGGTTTTTGGAATATATCAAGTATGTAAATTGTGAAGTAAATTGGTAGGATTGTGAATTTATTTGGGCCATAGTGTGACTTTGGTTAATTACAAGTTGCTAGACTTCCTAAAGGTTCCATGATATTCCTAAGCTTAATTTTCATTGGCTAATCAAAAAGGTAGTGGACTTTGACCAAGGGACTTAGTATTAAGCTTCTTAGCAAGACCAAAGACAAAGAAACAAGGTGAGTTTCGGCCAACTCTTGGGAGAAAAGAAGAATGGAACAACCGAGAGAAACAAGAGGAAAAACAAGAGGAAAAAATTCTGATTTTGTGCCACCCCTCCAATAAGCTTGGGAGTTAGAGCAAAAGAAAGCTAATGAACTTGGTTCTTGAAGTGCAGCCTTGTAAACCCACCTTTGGAAGGTAAAGCAGCCTTAAACTCTTGTAAAAGCTCATAGCAATTGGGTAGAAATGTTGTTTTTGATGTTGTAAGATGCTAATAAGGGTTAATGATGGTTTATATACCACTTTTGTGGGTTTGTGTGGAAGATTTGGTGATTTCTATGGTGGTTTGAGAAAATTCCAGAATTGAGATTTCTTATGGTTCAGTTCTGCCCGGTTCTGTTACCCATAGTTAGAGGCCGATTTGCCTTAGCACAAAACATGAAAGTTGTAGATAATGATGTTTTGTAGTTGCCTACAAAATTTCAACTCAATCGGAGCAACGTAGACTATAAAAAGACCGAAATACCCCTACTACCCTGTTTCTGTCCGAAACTGATAATCAGCTTTGGTAATTGGTTAGTTTGACTGGGAATACTACTGATTTAGTTGTTGATGTCTTCTTAAGAATTCTAGCCTTGTATCTTAGCTTTCAAATGGCTTTGGAATTACCTGAATTGGAGTTGTGTGTGCTGAGATATGAGTGAATAAAGCAGGACTGCTAGTTCATTTCCGCAGGGAATTTCGAACTGGAAAATCTGGAGATGTTTTGGAAAATTTGACCAAGGGACTTTGACCAAGGTAGTGGACTTTGACCAAGGGACTTAGTATTACGCTTCTTAGCAAGACCAAAGACAAAGAAACAAGGTGAGTTTCGGCCAACTCTTGGGAGAAAAGAAGAATGGAACAACCGAGAGAAAAAAGAGGAAAAACAAGAGGAAAAAATTCTGATTTTGTGCCACCCCTCCAATAAGCTTGGGAGTTAGAGCAAAAGAAAGCTAATGAATTTGGTTCTTGAAGTGCAGCCTTGTAAACCCACCTTTGGAAGGTAAAGCAGCCTTGAACTCTTGTAAAAGCTTATAGCAATTGGGTAGAAATGTTGTTTTTGATGTTGTAAGATGCTAACAAGGGTTAATGATGGTTTATATGCCACTTTTGTGGGTTTGTGTGCAAGATTTGGTGATTTCTATGGTGGTTTGAGAAAATTCCAGAATTGAGATTTCTTATGGTTCAGTTCTGCCCGGTTCTGTTACCCATAGTTAGAGGCCGAATTGGCCTTAGCACAAAAAATGAAAGTTGTAGATAATAATGTTTTGTAGTTGCCTGAAAAATTTCAGCTCAATCAGAGCAACGTAGACTATAAAAAGACCGAAATATCCCTACTACCCTGTTTCTGTCCGAAACTGATAATCAGCTTTGGTAATTGGTTAGTTTGACTGGGAATACTACTGATTTAGTTATTGATGTCTTCTTAAGAATTCTACCCCTGTATCTTAGCTTTCAAATGGCTTTTGGAATTACCTGAATTGGAGTTGTGTGTGCTGAGATATGAGTGAATAAAGCAAGACTGCTAGTTCATTTCCGCAGGGAATTTCGAACTGGAAAATCTGGAGATGTTTTGGAAAATTTGACCTCGTTAGGGTGAGAACTGGACTGAGTGGTTTTCATGAAAGTTATAGGGAATGATATTTTAGAGGTGCCTCCAAAATTTCAGGTCAATCGGAGTAGCGTAGCTTGAGAAAAGACGGAATTACCCTTGCTGCCCTGGTTTTACCCGAATTTGGGAATTGCTTCTGTAATTGGTTGTTTTGGTCAGGAATGCTTCCGAATTGGTTGTTAAGATCTTCTGATGAAATGTAGCCCTATTTCTTAGCTTTTATCTGGTTTTGTAATTTCTGGATTTGGACTTAGGTAGACTGATTTATGATGTTTCCGCTAGAATGCGTTCTGTGAATCTGTTTTTGTGATTCCGATGTAGTTTCTTGCATTTTTGACCTGATTACACTCGAAACTGACTTGAGTGACCTTCTGTAATATTGTAGCCCTGTCTCTTAGCTTCGAAACGGTGGGTCTTGCACCTTCATCCGACAATCGTAGTGCCTTTGGTACTATTACCGCAAAATGACGTCAAAACCTGTTTTTCTGGTTTTGAGCTTAACTTTCATTTCCAGACTTTTTCCTAGCTTGACTTGTCTTTGTACTACTTGGAGCTTGCTGAATGACTATTGGATAAACTTGTTGTTGTGTGTGTACCTTTGGGACTGGCTGAGGAAATAATGAAGCCATGATGGCTGGAAAAGTAAGCAAATTTAGGGGAAGTGCTGTCCGAACTTTTAAAGGACTTGTTTGCATTGAGTTTGTGATCTAAGACTTGGATTTGAGCAAGGCAATGATATATGATGGATGGTTTCTGAGCCATGGAGGTGAGTGACCTCAAACTATTTCTGAAGTTATTTATGAACCGTTTCCTGCATTATTTACTTTTGAGCTGTTTCCAAAGTTACTTTTGTACCGTTTTCTTGCATTATTTACCTTTAAACTATTTCCAAAGTTATTTTTGAACTGTTTTCGTGCATATCATGCGTGCTTGCATGTGAGTGTTCTATATACGTTTTGTTTCTATGACTATGAGAATTGTTGTGACTATGTGATTATTTGTGAATATTTGATTAAATGATAATTGTTTTCTACGATTTCTAAAATGAACTTTTGCTAGGTGAGTGTGTACTTTATCGCACTCGACCTAAATAAATATGAAATTTTCGGTGATTAAATATTGAAATGCTAGTTGCGCATGAATATAAGCCGTTTTGCTGAATTGGCCACTGCCCTTTGTTACCGATCGACTCGAGCCAGAAGCGGAATCGGTCGGGCGATATGGTGACCCTGGGTGAATTTGGTATACTCGAGTATTATCTTGTAGTCCGGCTACGTCCGGATGGGTGGAGTCCGGCCAATGGTCGGATGGGTGGAGTCCGGTCAACGTCCGGAAAGGGGATGAACGAATAAAAAGATGAATGAGGGTTTATTTATAAAAATGAAATTTTCAAATAATTGGAGGAATAAGGGGAAATGTCAGGGGAACGAACAAACGAATAGCTCCATGTGAGCCGTATCCTTTTAATGAATGTGTTACTATCGCTTTCCATTGTACATGTTTCTTGAATTATTGATACTCCATATTTAATGTTTTTGTAAATGTTGTAATTGTTTCTGGACTTATCATTTGATTTATGACATCATTGATTTATGACATCATTGAAATGAAATATTGTTAAACCGATTTGATTACTGATTTTACTGGTTACTCGCTGAGTTTCTAGCTCACCCCAAAAATATTTTATTCCCCTCCACAGGGCTCAAAGCGAAGGAAGGCTTGTAGTACTTATTCACGTGGCTGGATGGCATATATTTTGTACAATTTGGATTTGGAATCATTTTATGTATAGTTTGGGGAATTGTTTCCGCTTCGCTTATGACATGTAATTATTGGAGAATTTGATATAATATTTGAGATTTATATTGTAATTCATTTGAGGACTGTAGTGAACGACTGAATCCCGGCGAGAGCTGGGCAGGCGGTCCGTCGAACTCTGGGGTACGCCCTAGGAGGAGGTGGGGCTGTCACATTTTGTCCATGATGATTTTCTATTTTATGTTGATAAGCTTTGTATACCACATGGTTCAATACGTGGCTTAGTTGTTAAGGAGTCGCATGAGAGCAAACTAATGGGGCACTTTGGTGTTTCCAAAACTTTGTTTATGTTGCAGGAGCATTTCTTTTGGCCACACATGAAAGGTGACATCGAACACTTCATGAGAAGGTGTGGCACTTGTTATAAGGCAAAATCTAAGATAAATTCTAATGATTTATATACTCCTCTACCGATGCCTATTCATCCTTGGATAGATATATCTATAAATTTTGTGTTAGGATTGCCTAGGTCGAAATAAGGGAATGATTCAATATTTGTCGTTGTTGACCATTCGCCAAAATCGCTCATTTCACACCATATCTGAAGACAGATGATGCTTTGCATATTGCAGATTTGTTCTTTAGGGACATTGTTAGATTGCATGATATGCCTAGGATCATTGTTTCATATAGGGATGTGAAGTTTTTAAGTTATTTCTAAAAATCGCTGTGGAGTAAACCAGGTACTAAGTTGCTCTTTTTTACCATTAATCACACTCAAACAGATGGTCAGACAGAGGTAGTGTCGCACCCCATTTTTTTGAAAAATAAAATCACGAGTTATAAAAATAAATTTTTGATTAATTTTCAGTGAAAATGAGTTTTTGAATTTTAGAGAATAAATAAAGAAAAAAAAGCCTAAAATTGGACTTAAAAAGTGCGACAGTTTTGGCCCAAAATAATAGTCTAAAAAGGATTTTTTTTTAAAAATAGGAGTTGCCACTTGATATTGAATTAAGGTGTACCAAGTCATCTAAAATGAATTTTAAATCAAAAGTAGAGAAAACTCTTTTTAAAAGCCTCCAAATCTTCAAAAATTAAGAGATAAAAGCTCGAGAGTCACGGTTGAAGAAAGGAAAGGCAAGGATAAAAACTAAGACACCTTTTCAACCTAACCAAGGTTAGTTGCGTGATTTAGTCGAAAAATTTTCTTAATTTAACCTATAAAATTTATCACATTTAGATGTTATTATATGGATGCAAATCTAAATCTAATGGATATCAGGGGGTCGAAATATCTTTTTAAAGT
Organism: Coffea arabica; assembly: GCF_036785885.1. Classification (NCBI taxonomy): domain Eukaryota; kingdom Viridiplantae; phylum Streptophyta; class Magnoliopsida; order Gentianales; family Rubiaceae; genus Coffea; species Coffea arabica. The sequence goes on from NC_092329.1 coordinate 46,325,341, forward strand.
TTGATTAGTGCAAATCACATTCATTGTGATGCCCAGGAATGACTCTTTGAAGAGAACACGAATATGCCAAATATGGGATTCAAAGAAAAGAAAAGAAAATAATAATATACAAATATATATAACTTAAAGGAATGCATCATAACGGGTGCGGGGAACTAAGATTCGTAACTAGATTTTCCTTTTTATAGTGCTAAGGCCAAGAGGCCATACTCGTCCATATCCCATATTTGAAGGATTAATTCTCCTAATTTTTGGTCAAGCGAATGAACTAACCTATGTCTAATTTCTAAATGGAATGCAAGCCTAAATTTCATATTTCACACATAGGAATAAGGGATATACCTATAGGGGAAATATCATGAAAAAATGGTAAAGATCCTAAAAAAAGTAGAAAATATGCATGAAATGTAGTGATTATCACACAAACATGATCTAGCACGTAAACGGTCCCTAAGTGTCTGGCATTAAACTAACCCATGTCTACAAGTTCTCAATAGTATTGAACTAGCGAGAAATCGAGAAAATAGGGCCACAACTAGTATTAAACTAGTGTGGTGACGTCATGCATTTATTATAATCATATAAATCATATAAAATATAATAAAAGCAAGTAAACACACAAATCACATAGAGCACATAGCACATAAGCATAATATCTAAATGTAATGACCCTAAGAAAGCGAGTAAACACATAAACACACAAGCTTGCAAGCATACACAAGCAAACAAAAAGCAAATAGAGACTTAACTATTAAATTTGGGAGTCCTAACTACAATCTAAGGGGGGGAAGACTAAAATAATAAAATAATTACCTAACTATTACATATTCTATCTAAATACATGTCTTGAACTATTACATATTCTATCTAAATACATATTCTATCTAAAATAATTACCTTAACTATTACAATTTGGCATTTAAATGCCTCTCAAATAATCAACAATTAAATTAAATATACACAATTAAAACAAATAAAGTGAATAAATAAATGAAATAAAATAAAATAAAAACATTCAAAAAATATGCAATTACACACATAAAAACACATATGAGCACATAAAAGATTTTAAATAATAAAAGAAAATACCTCCCCTCGAAATAGTAGCTAATTGGGTTTGGATTTACCTTATTTAAAGTTTCAAATTCAACAAAGTAGTCAATGTACCAATTTAATTAACAAATAAAAGCAATAATATATAAAAAAAAATGGAACTAATCATGAGATTGAACAATTAAAGCATTTAAATGAAAGTAAATAACCTATATTCAAGAATTTAAAAACAAACAAGGACCTAATTGAAAATATTATAAAAATTTTAAAGTCATAGTGAATTTATTTAAAATTACAGGGGTTAAAGTGCAATTTTTGGAACTTTCATGCAAGTACCGAAGAAGAAGAGTTTCTGTAACTTTTCTTATGCTTTGAAACTTTAGCAATCTCATGCGCAAATTCTAACAACCATCTCAAACAAGAATTCAACCTCAAGTTCTTATTAAGCTCATCATCCCAATACTTTATTATACATACAAGAGAACAGAAAAACTAGAATGGGAAAAGTTTGCAAATTCCAAGTTCATTCAAAAGATTTTCACCAGTTCTGGGTTTTCCCGTGGAAGTTCACTTAACCAATTAACATTCATACGTATTTTGCATCATGAAAAAGAAAGCGGCAGTTAAAACCTTACTTCATGAGATAAGTTCAAAGAAATACTTTCAATAAATCACAGGGATTGCCATTTGATAAGTTCAAAGAAATAAATGAGGCCATGAAACATAAGAAAAAATATTCTACTTACACAACAATGATGAAAATTCCTAGTAACATGAAAACAACCATTTATCTTTATTGAAAGAAAATTGACTTTAGAGAAATGAACCTGTACACTCAAAAGTTTATGTTTGATGAACCAAAACACTTTGATTCTCGAACAAATGCCACGTTTGACCATTTGGATATCGTTCCTTCGGAGTTCAATGCTTGGCAACAGAACCACAATGTAAAGAGAAATTCCAATGAACTAAGTTACCAGCTTTTCAAATCCAAACTCACTTTTCCTCATAAAACCCTACCTTAGCGCCTTTTTGGATTTTCACTAAGGTTACCCCTCACCTTTTTATTTTCTTTTTTCTTTTATTTTTCTTTTTCTTCTTTTCTGTGAGAACCCGTAACTTTTCCATCTTCTAGGTTTTATTATCTTTAATAGCATGTTTTCTACATTTTCTTGATTAGGAAAAATTCTAGATAATTTTTATGAGTAAATATAGTTTTTAGATGATTTTCCTAGTATCGGATAGTTTTTGAAAAATTAAGAACGTATAATGGACGTGGGACCCGCTAATGCGAAAAGTTCAGAAAAATTGGGCCAGTTAGGTTAAGTTTTGGATACTGGGTTTAATTTACCGGGTGTTATGAGATATTTAGAGGTACCAAGTGCATAGGTGTGAGAAAGACAAAAACAAGTTAGGCATGAATTAATGAGAGGGACATGTGTCACCATATGATTAAATCTTGTTTTGACTTACTATTCAACCTTTTACTAATTACTAAATAAAACCAAAAATTGACCAAATATCTTCCATTTTTCTTCAAGCTTGGCCAAATTTCTCTCTAGGAAAGGAAGAAAGAAAACCTCTTCAACTTCTTGATTCTCTCTTGCTCAAATCCAAGAATTCAACCATCTCAACTTGTTTTTGTTCCATAGAAACACTTAAAGGAGTGATAGTGAGTTGTTTTGTGGAGTTATTTAGAAAGCTAAGAGGACCAATAGCTCTCTCTCTCTTGTTTCTAAGGTAAGTTGTGAAGAACCACTTTCCTTCCTTGATTGATGCTTAAATCATGCTTAGTGGTAGTATGAGATGCCATTTTATGGATTATATTTTGAGTTGTGGTTGAATTGATAAACTTTTATAATTTTTGGGGATTTTCCTATTTTAATATGAACATGATTGTGTGGCTATCTATGATGTTTGGAAATGGTATATAATGACTCTAGGAGGTGGATAAAGTGATTAATTGTAACCAATTTCTGGTTTGGAAGAAATTTTAGAAAGTTAGGGCTTTTTGGGAACTTTCTGTCCGATTTTTTAGCTCCTAGTTAGAGGCCTAATTGGCCTTAGCTTAAAACATGAAAGTTGTAGGGAATGACATTTTAGAGATGCCTACAAAATTTCAGATCAATCGGAGTAGTATAGAATGAGAAAAGTCGAAATTACCAAAGCTAATTGCATTTCTGAATTTTCTGGTTTCCTCTAATGCTTATGTATGCGTATGGAACCCTATTTTGGGAGTATTTGGCATTGGTTTATGACTCGTTATCGAGTCTCATTGTACTTGTTTGCATGTTTTAGGGCGTGACGGTGATTAAAGACGCCTTTTGGGCAGAGTTCACGATATTCCACTTGCTTGCTAAGTGAGTATACTACTCACTTGTTTGTTTACAATGTGGCTTTATTATATTGAACTTGACGCCTTGAAAGCTTATTTGCACTGTTGAAACTGATTAAAGTGAGGGTGTACTTGATCGCCCTCACATCCTTTGATATTGTTGAGGATTGTCTACTATTTCACTGTAATGACTGAATGATACATGAAATACTGAATTCCATTCATAAAAAATTGATTTGGTGTCGTTTGGACGAGTATCCAACGGCCTTACTGTTACTACTGAGCTCAACCCCGTTGGCAATCAATTGAATCGAGCCGGCGAGAGCTTGATCGTGAAAATTGACGAGCCATGGGGACTGTTATATGGAATCTTGTAGTAGTGAGACTCTCGATTCCGGTATACTCGAGTATTACCAAATGGCTACTGTTTGGAGTGCGGGCCCGGTAGGGGTATGTTGGGTGGAAGGAATGGAAGTGAAGTGAAGTCTACGGTTGGTTATTCTTAAACATTGACGGAGGGTCAATGAGGTTCGATCAAGGATGTAAGCGTGGAAATGGGCTCTTGAGAGCCGTCCGTATCCTTTTACCGATTTGTTATACATCTTCATAAAGTAATTGGAATGAAAGGTTATGCTTATGTGATATTGGTTGCTTAAGTGATAGTATCTCACTGGGCAATTAGCTCACACCGTTCCTTTTGTTTTTCTTACAGGCATATGACTACTTTTGGAATGATTCTTGCTAGTTGGTTGCCGAATGAGCTAAATGAATGTCCCTTTTGTATAGCTTATGAATCGAAACCCTAAATGTACCTTTAGGGCCGTTTCACTTTGGATTTTGGCAAACCATACATGTAGTAACTTTTGTATCACTTTTGTATGCCATTTTGGCTTGTAAATACTACGTGTTATGTTGTATATGTATTTTGATGTTTGACTGGGTTCTGACGGATCGGTTACTATTCATGGCCGACTCCAGATTTCATTTTTTTTAATTTTGGGTTATTTTGGCCATTTTGACTTGTTTACAAGCGTTGTAAGTTCCGGAACGCAATAAATCGCTCTAAACTGCACCAGTAGTCCTGACGAGAGTTGGGCAGGCAGTCCGCTAACCCCTTTGGTTCGCCTTAAGGGAAAGTGGGGTTGTTATAGGTGGTATCAGAGCCATTTCGCGTGGTCTCTGCGCGGAGTGAGCTTGGGGCCAAGTGGTGTCATGGTCCTACTTTTGGTGAAGGTGTTTAAAGGTATAAGTACTCTTTTGAGCGTAAGCTATGAACTGTGCATGTTATAAGTGTAAGGATCATTAACATGGGACTTGAGTAAACTAGGTATGTATGTCGGGTAGGAATCTTTAATATGGATGATTTACGCTTGGGACCGGCCGGCTCGAGTTGTGAATTATCTTTGATAGGATTCTTGCGTCCAGATACGAAAGAGATGGGAGCTTAGGTTAAAAAAAAAGGATTGGGCGAACTAGAAATGTGATTTTTGAAATTTCGTGTGGAGTTGGTCTCGTAGGTTATGGACGGAGCCCTAGAGGAGGAAAAGCTTTTCATGAGTTCTTTTGTACTTGTGACCTAATTGTCTATAGTACTTTTGGAGGACCTTTTTGTTGTATGGAATGACTTCGTATGTACTTGACTGATTGTTCCGTATAATTGCTTAACCTGGTTATGTGTTCTATGTATACGTGTTATGTATTTAAATGCTCTTCGCGGTAATTGTTTGAGTTACTTATTCTTGTTTCATTGTTCCTGTTTGGTGCTACGGAAAGAAGGGTTAGGTGCCCTTTAACAGTATAGTTGTTTTGTGATCTAAATTGACTTAGATTGATGGAAAGCACTCGAAGTGGTCGAGGCCGTGGACGCGGGGATAGGCAGCCCACGCCGGACAGGGGTACTGGGGAAACCTCTACTGGCCCTAACCCTGACCCCAATGTGCAAATAGCTGCCACTATGCAGCAAATGACGAACTTGCTAGCACAAGTGGTGCAGCAACAAGGCCAGAATCCAAACCCTAATCTTGGAAATCCTGGCAACCATGTCGAGAGCGACGACAGGGCACTAGAAAGATTCCAGAAGTTTGCTCCACCCAAATTCATTGGGGACCCCGATCCGGATGTCGCCGAAAGGTGGTTCGAAAAGATGGTCGATATTTTCGCTGCCCTGTACTACACCGAAGAACGGCTGGTGACTTTTGCCGTTTTCCAGTTGGAAGGGGCGGCCCGTTCCTGGTGGAATATCGTTCGGCAAAAATGGGAACGGGAGCAAACGCCCAGGACTTGGGTAAATTTTATTAGAGAGTTTAACGCGAAATTCTTCCCTCCTCTGGTTCAGGAGAGGAAGGAAGATGAGTTCATCCGACTCCGCCAAGGAGCTCAATCGGTGGCGGAGTACAAGAGCCAATTCACCCGCCTATCTAAATTTGCGCCTGAACTCATTATGACCGAGTAACGAAGAATTAGGCATTTTATTCAGGGTCTAAACGTGGAAATCCAGAAGGACCTCGCGGTAGCCCAAATTAACGCCTTCAGCGATGCAGTGGAGAATGCGCAACGAGTGGAGAATGCTAGGCTACAGGTGAGAAACTTCCAAGCGAAAAAACGAGGATTTCCTGGCAGTAATTCGGGGCAAGAGGATGAGAGTACCCCTCCCAAGTTTGGGCGGGGAACGGGAGGAGAAAGGATGCCGGGAGTATCACGAGAAGGCTCGTCACAGGGCGGTCAAGTGAGGGAAGGCCAGAGAGGAGGCTCAACTTCTGCAAAACGTGGACCTTGCGGGTATTGCGGAAAGCCAAATTACTCGGAGGATAATTGTTGGAAAAAGGAGGGAAAATGTTTGCGCTGTGGAAGTGCAAACCATCAGCTCGCCACTTGTCCAGTCCTGTCACGAAAGGGAAATAGGAGTCAGCAATCGACCAGAACTAATTCCGAATCGGCCAAGGTGGAAGGGACCAAACCTAGGGTAGCGGCTTGAGTGTATTCACTGGAACCACAACAGGTCCCCGATTTTTCTGAAATTGAGGAAGGTACGATCCGTTGGGTACCTTAGATCATGATAGATTCTGTAAGAAAATTACGAGAGCGAAATTCTTTTAAGGGGGAGAGAGTGTGAGAACCCGTAACTTTTCCATCTTCTAGGTTTTATTATCTTTAATAGCATGTTTTCTGCATTTTCTTGATTAGGAAAAATTCTAGATAATTTTTATGAGTAAATATAGTTTTTAAATGATTTTCCTAGTATCGGATAGTTTTTGAAAAATTAAGAACGTATAATAGACGTGGGACCAGCTAATGCGAAAAGTTCGAAAAAATTGGGCCAGTTAGGTTAAGTTTTGGATATTGGGTTTAATTTATCGGGTGTTATGAGATATTTAGAGGTACCAAGTGCATAGGTGTGAGAAAAACAAAAACAAGTTAGGCATGAATTAATGAGAGGGATATGTGTCACCATATGATTAAATCTTGTTTTGACTTACTATTCAACCTTTTACCAATTACTAAATAAAACCAAAAATTGACCAAATATCTTCCATTTTTCTTCAAGCTTGGCCGAATTTCTCTCTAGGAAAGGAAGAAAGAAAACCTCTTCAACTTCTTGATTCTCTCTTGCTCAAATCCAAGAATTCAACCATCTCAACTTGTTTTTGTTCCATAGAAACACTTAAGGGAGTGATAGTGAGTTGTTTTGTGGAGTTATTTAGAAAGTTAAGAGGACCAATAGCTCTCTCTCTCTTGTTTCTAAGGTAAGTTGTGAAGAACCACTTTCCTTCCTTGATTGATGCTTAAATCATGCTTAGTGGTAGTATGAGATGCCATTTTATGGATTATATTTTGAGTTGTGGTTGAATTGATAAACTTTTATAATTTTTGGGGATTTTCCTATTTTAATATGAACATGATTGTGTGGCTATCTATGATGTTTGGAAATGGTATATAATGACTCTAGGAGGTGGATAAAGTGATTAATTGTAACCAATTTCTGGTTTGGAAGAAATTTTAGAAAGTTAGGGCTTTTTGGGAACTTTCTGTCCGATTTTTTAGCTCCTAGTTAGAGGCCGAATTGGCCTTAGTTTAAAACATGAAAGTTGTAGGGAATGACATTTTAGAGATGCCTACAAAATTTCAGGTCAATCGGAGAAGTATAGAATGAGAAAAGTCGAAATTACCAAAGCTAATTGCATTTCTGAATTTTCTGGTTTCCTCTAATGCTTATGTATGCGTATGGAACCCTATTTTGGGAGTATTTGGCATTGGTTTATGACTCGTTATCGAGTCTCATTGTACTTGTTTGCATGTTTTAGGGCGTGACAGTGATTAAAGACGCCTTTTGGGCAGAGTTCACGATATTCCACTTGCTTGCTAAGTGAGTATACTACTCACTTGTTTGTTTACAATGTGGCTTTATTATATTGAACTTGACGCCTTGAAAGCTTATTTGTACTGTTGAAACTGATTAAAGTGAGGGTGTACTTGATCGCCCTCACATCCTTTGATATTGTTGAGGATTGTCTACTGTTTCACTGTAATGACTGAATGATACATGAAATACTGAATTCCATTCATAAAAAACTGATTTGGTGTCGTTTGGACGAGTATCCAACGGCCTTACTGTTACTACTGAATTCAACCCCGTTGGCAATCAATTGAATCGAGCCGGCGAGGGTTTGGTCGTGAAAATTGACGAGCCATGGGGACTGTTATACGGAATCTTGTAGTAGTGAGACTCTCGATTCCGGTATACTCGAGTATTACCAAATGGCTACTGTTTGGAGTGCGGTCCCGGTAGGGGTATGTTGGGTGGAAGGAATGGAAGTGAAGTGAAGTCTACGGTTGGTTATTCTTAAACATTGACGGAGGGTCAATGAGGTTCGATCAAGGATGTAAGCGTGGAAATGGGCTCTTGAGAGCCGTCCGTATCCTTTTACCGATTTGTTATACATCTTCATAAAGTAATTGGAATGAAAGGTTATGCTTATGTGATATTGGTTGCTTAAGTGATAGTATCTCACTGGGCAATTAGCTCACACCGTTCCTTTTGTTTTTCTTACAGGCTTATGACTACTTTTGGAATGATTCTTGCTAGTTGGTTGCCGAATGAGCTAAATGAATGTCCCTTTTGTATAGCTTATGAATCGAAACCCTAAATGTACCTTTAGGGCCGTTTCACTTTGGATTTTGGCAAACCATACATGTAGTAACTTTTGTATCACTTTTGTATGCCATTTTGGCTTGTAAATACTACGTGTTATGTTGTATATGTATTTTGATGTTTGACTGGGTTCTGACGGATCGGTTACTATTCATGGCCGACTCCAGATTTCATTTTTTTTAATTTTGGGTTATTTTGGCCATTTTGACTTGTTTACGCGCGTTGTAAGTTCCGGAACTCAATAGATCGCTCTAAACTGCACCGGTAGTCCTAGCGAGAGCTGGACAGGCAGTCCGCTAACCCCTTTGGTTCGCCTTAGGGGAAAGTGGGGCTGTTACATTTTCCTTCTTTTCCTTCTTCTTTTTCTTCTTTCTTCTTTCTTATTTTTTTTATTTTCTTTCTTTTTTTTTTAAAAATACGCCCTTTCGGATTTTCACCTAATAAACAAATCTTACTGACAGGTTTTATTAACTCTGAGATGTGTTTTAAGAAATGATGGCATCAGTACGACAATCTTCCCCTTACAAAATTGGTAAAGGTGTATTGACATCATTTGTGTGACAACCCCACCTTCCCTTAGGGCGTACCCCAGGGTTTAACGGACCATCTGCCCAACTCTCGTCAGGACTCACACACGCGTAACTCAAGAAAGATACCGCGACCATAGAGAAGAAATGAAACAACAATCTCAAACTTAACATATACATTGATATTCAAATCCAGCTACAAGGTTTATACACGCCCAAATCGTTAACGTATTTACAACCCAAGTAAAATCAACCCCAGTGAGTATTAGCACGAGTACAATAGTAAAATAAAAAAACTAGACTACGCTAGTCTGTACAAGTCTCATGCCTCGCTTGTACCCCCTGTAAAGAAAACAAATGGAATGGAATGAACTAAAAGTCCAGTAAGGTTCCAACTAGCAAATTAACCATTATTTAAAAGTACAAGTATCAACGTAGCAAAAGAGCGAGCATAACAAGTTCATAAAAGTAAACAATAATACTTCAAGTAGCAAATCTCAAAATGAACGAGTATAAAGTGCTTTTTTTTCAAAAGAAACAATAATCCGATAAGCAATAATCATTTCAAAATATAAGAATACGGATGGCTCTCCGGAGCCAAGTTCCCATTGCTTCACCAGAGTTTGATAAAATATTAGTTGACACTCCGTCAACTTTCAAGTAAAATAATCAATCCAATAGTATTTCGCTTAACTCCAATCCGTCCACTATTCAACCCCTTACCAGGTTTGAACACCAACTAAACACTGGTGGTAATACTCGAGTATACCGATTAGTCGAGAAGATAACATTCCACTCGACATCACTAACTACCCATGATTCGTTATCTAATCAATCAAATCCTTGCCGGCTCGACTCGATTAACTAGTTAGTGGGGTTTGGGTCCCCAAGATGTCGATGAGATAACATCTCCAATCGACTGAATCAAAATAAAAGTACGGAGACGGGAATGGGAGGCACCTCCCACTCGAATTGAGTGTGGTACATACTGCCGCTCCACACTTACAACTCAAGTACAAGTATATCAAATTAATTGCAACAATAAACGAGTATATACCATATTAGGACAAGTGCGATAAAGTACACTCTTGCCCAATCAAACAAATCACATGTCATGTATTTACATTAATCAAGTATTAACAACAAGTGTCCAGTTCAACCAAATATTTGAAAGCACTTACCAAAATGTAGTGCTTTTCAAAAATCACGTTCAGGTCCAACTCCTTGGTTGGAGTCCAAATCTGTGATAAAATATCATTGACGAATGTAAAACTCTTTAGAGTTCGAAACATAGGAGTTTTACTTCAAGAAAATCAAGTAAATGCAACTCATTTAAGTAGTATTCAAGATACTTATCAAATTTTGAAAAATTCATGCTCGCTCTTAAAACTTTGAAACTTTGAAGCAATTATACTTTGAACTACCATTTGAGTCGAAGAAATGGAGAAAATGTATTTCTTTTAGTCGTAAATTTCATTTTTCCAAAGGTACAAGTTTTGCCCGAATTCTAACTTATATATCTCGATAAAAGAAGACACAAATATTCTAGATGGTTCAAGTGGTATTCGTCCTCAAATCCTTATCTAGTCCTCGAGTACAAATTTGGGCAGCACGCCCTTTGTATTTACCTATTTTTCAGCCATTTATGGTTTCATTTTTTCCTCAATCAGCCCCCAAAATCACACACAAATAATCTCATTACAATAGCCGCTCAATAGGCTAAAGGTCATACAATTACAAAACTAAGCTAGAAAAGTGAGTGGAAATAAGATTTAAGGCAATGAACAAAATGACAGATTTGACATCTTTTGGCGTATTGGTCACAACCAAAGCTACGCTTATCGGATTGCATTGAATTTTATACATTTATGAAGCTAAAACAAAGGGCAACAATTTTTATGAAGACCACTCAATCCGGTTCACAATTTATCTAGGTCAAAAGTACAGATTACAGAACCAGAATGTCCTTGTTAGTACGGTAGTCAGTACTGAATTCAAATGATGATAACTCAGGCTACAAAAGTCTGATTGAGGCACTTTTAGGGGTGTTGTAAAGGTAAAACATAGAACTACAACTTTCATGTTTTGGTCAAATGCTAATTTAGTATGGATCAAGGTGAAAAAAATGCGGTCAAATTGGTGAAATGTCAAAACTGTCCACAGAGCTCTACCTATGGCAGTTAGCGATATTTTTGTCTTTTTACATGGTACAGTACTTGGATTGAGTTGAAATTTTACAAGAATCTATAAAACATCATTCCCTACAACTTTTATGTTTTGTACTAAACCTAATTTGGCCCCCATCATGGTCAAACAGAACCGGTCAGAACAGGGTCACATGAATACTCCAATCTGAAATTTGGTGAATTCAAAGGGCAAACTTCATATTTCTAGCTTAAACCACTACCATAACCTCCTATACAAAATGATATACACCATATACCATCCAAACAACAAGAATTATAAGTGACCCACTCAAAACCCTAACTCAAAATTCACCACTACAATTATCAAAATCACTTAGATTAGGCATCACAAAGCAAGAATACAAGTTACTACATAACTCAAACAAGACTAAGGGAAAGGGAGAGGATGGTCAGCCATAATACCTCAATAAAAGGGCTTGCAAGAGATGTCGTTTACCTTTCCTTGTGAAATTTAGCTCCCCAAGCTTCCTAAACTCTCAAGTAGGTCGCAATCAATAGTGAACGATATCCGTTGGTTCGAACCAATTTTTCTTAAATCACGTATACTAGGGTTTTAACTTATAATTCACTAACTTATTATTATTACTTCTAATCATACACTTAATATCATCTAAAACTCACTCTTAATCACCAAATTTGATACACACCCCGTACCGAATAGTCACACTACGAAAAGGCGTAAAAATCCTAATTTATCGTAACAATGAAAGTAAAAAGAAAACCTTTGTTTGTATGATTATTTGTAGTTATTGGGGAAGTGTATGTGTATTAAAATTATCATAAAGTAATAAATTCCAAATTAAAAGTAATTTTAAGAAAAATATAAGGAATTTTATGAGTCGTCACAATTTGTCATGTGATTAAAAAATTTTCTAAAAGAGGTGATGTAAAGAATGGAAGTCAAGACTTTCAGTTTTTCGTAATGTGGTCAGGCAAGGTGCTAAGAAAAAGTTAAGACTTGAAGGCAGATTTTATAAGTATTTAAATCACTTGAGGTCGCATCTTCATATTAACCCCACTTAGGATAAAACTAAAATTGTCCCGATTTATTCTCAACCAAGGTTCTTTTTTTAATTTTTTTTTTTGTTTCTCTATCACTTTTCATCTCTTGAGGTTTTTCTTTTTTTTTCTTCTCTCTTCTTTTTTTCTTTTCGACTCAAACTTGCTCTAGTGTGGGGTTTGCGATCCTCAAGGGCTACCAAACGAAATAATCTATTCTGAAAGTTCAAAAGAGATAACTAGGGATAGAATATTTAATTGAAAAGGAAGAAGACCTGACATTAATTCCATTTTTCGTATTAACCCTGAAAGAAAACTCTCATTTATCAGATGAAGAATTTTTTACACATATCCGAATTGATCGGCTAAGGGAAAACTTGTCTATCCATTTCTGCGAGAACAAGTGCTCCACCAGGTAATACCTTCTTGACGATAAAAGGGCCTTGCCAATTTGGTGCAAACTTGCCTTTGGCCTCCTCTTGCACTGGTGAAATTCGTTTCAACACTTTCTCTCCTTCTTCGAATAGTCGCGGTTTGACCTTCTTGTTATAAGCATGGGCCTTTTTCTTTTTTCTGCTTCTTATTCAAATGAATGCTAATTTTTATCTCCTTGACCTCGATCTCAGTGTAAATATTTATGATTTCTGTTTCTTCTAAGTTCGGTTTGGATTTCTCTTCATATTGTTCAAGATTCTTCCTTATTATCGCTCTCATTTTGAATTTCTGATTCCATAATTTCGAATTCGTGAGGGATATCGAGATTGCAGTCATCAAATTTCAGAATAGTGATAACCAAAGGGTCAACGTATTTTATTTTTGGCCATCTAGAAAAAAAATGAGATAGATACAACAATGCGTAAGTAAAGCAATTGGAAAATGAGTACAGTGCATTTCATTGAATTTTAAATAAAGGACAGAAACGTCACCATATACTACTTAACATAAGACTTGTATTGAAAAGACATTTGATTCAAAACTATTTACTAAAAGATAAAAAATGATCAATGCGAATGATTTCTTTCATAGTTCTCAACTAAAAGCAATCCCCTAGATTTATCTAAATTTCCTTCGAGAGGGAATGTGATTTGCAGTCCAGTTTTGGATGACTCATTCGAGCACAAAAAACTTTTGGACTATTCCGATTACTTCATTTTCTCCCACAATGTATTTGGCAACCTCTTCAAAACTCCTCGTCAGTGGTAATGGACCCTAAAGTATTTTTATACTCAGGAAGAGGGCTCTTACTGACATTCGACCCTGTCTCACCTCTTTTCCTTAAAACTATGTCCCCGGCATCAATCATATTTTGAATCTTATGCTTTAGTGCCCAACAATTGTCAATAGAGTGACCAAGACTTTCAGAATGATATGTACAAATGGCTTGAAGATCATAACCAACAGAAATGCCCCTAGGGTAGGTTTTAGGAGGCACCACGCTAATTTTACCAGCAGCCTTAAGTTGCTCGTATAATTGATCAAGGGATCGGCCTAAATTGGTAAAAGTGTTGTATTGGATTTAGTTTTGGGTTTCATTAGTTTGAGAATAATTATAGGTTTGGTTATTTGGCTAAACAAGTCTGGGATTAAAAAAAGATCGAGATCGAGTTTGCAAACTTGGTTGAGAAATTTGAAAAGGTGGTGTAAGGATGTTTGTTGAATCGGGGGTGAGGATGGTTGACAGTAGTGTGATAGACAGGACAAGAGTTTGAGTAATATGGGTGAGAGGATGAGTAGGTGGGTCGATTCTAAATTCTGGGTCTAGTCGGGAGACCCTGATCCCAAACGAAAGTATTCTCTTCTTTCTTCTTCTTAAACTGAGGCTTCTTGCCACTACTACTCTGGCCTTGTAAAGCTTCCAATTGCATTTTTAAAGTCGACACGTTGACTATCTTTCCTATTTTGATGAATTCGTCAAATTCCTCTAATTTGTTTACAATAGCTGCAAACGAGCATCCAGTCATTCGAAAAATTTCCTTAAAATAAGGCGGGTCATGACTTTTGATAAATGTTCGAACAATTTCATTCTCGGTCATAGGGGGTTCCACTTTGGCAGCTAGTTTCCTCCAACGTTTGGCATACATCTTATGATCCTCAGACAGTTTCCTCTTGGTTCCCTCAAGTGTGGTCCTCGTCGAAGCAAACTCGCAATTGTATTCATATTGTCTTATAAATTGGAGTACCAATCCAGTGCATCTCTTTTTAAGCTTTCCGGAAACAATCGAATTGACAAATTCTCATCATCTATTAGCTTGCCTAATTTGTTTACAAACATTCGGAGATGCATCTTAGGATTGCCCGTTCTGTCATACTTGCTAAATTTGGGTACATTAAAACTCACAGACAATTGCATATTAGGAAACAAGCACAATTCATTATAGTCCAAACCTCCTTATTTGCTCAAACCTTGGCTCTTCCTCATAAATTCGTCAAACCAATCCAATCTTTTTAACGGATTTTTATCAATTGACGCAGAAGATTCCCCTACTTCAACTTTTTCTTGTGTAACTGTGAGGACTGCAAATTTTCTTTATCTCATAATACTTTATTTATTTTTCTTACATGCATTTTCTTCATTAATCCCTATTACATTGCTTTTCGAGTTTTTTATAATAAGTTAATAAAGTTTTAAAATCATTTTTCTGGTATACGTTAGTTTATAAGGTTTTAAGAGTGTATATCGGATGTGGGACCCACTAGTGCGGTAAGTTCGATAAAATTCGACCAATTGGGTTAAGTTGTGTGTACCGGGTTTAATTTATCAGGTATTAAAAGATAATTAGAGGATACCAAATGGATGAGAGTTGGTGAAACAAAAGGAGAGCCATGTATTAATGAATGAGGGGGACATGTGTCAATTGGTGTTATAATCTTGATTTTTGACCACTATTCACCACTTTACCAATTAAACAAAAATTGACCAAGAATCTTCATTTTTCTTCACTCCTTGGCCAGTCTCTCAAGAAGGAAAAGAAAGGGAAAAGCTCTCAAATTTCTTGCTCCAATCTTGCTCAATCTAGCAAATCAACCGTTTAAATTTTCAAATTCTCCATAAAAACCCTTAGTTGAGTAGTAGTGAGGTTAGTTGTGAAATGATTTGGAAGCAAGAGGTGTTAAGTTGGTGCTTTTCTTGAGTTTGAAAGGTAAGTGACTTTTAAAGGTTTGAGGGTAAACTAGAAGTTGGATAGATGCTTCCTATGGCTAAATCTCTTAAATTAGTGAAGTGGTAGTTGGGTTGGTTAAGTGACCTACCATGTGTTTGATTAATTGTTAAAGCTTTGATTCATGGTTATAGTTAGAGTTAACACTTGGCATGTTGGTTAAGAGGAAAACAATGAAAGGATGAAGCAAGAAAAGTAGTGGTATGCACTAATAGCCCAAATTCCAGATTTTTGGAAATTCAAACTTCAGTTCTGCCTGGTTCCAATTTGTGATATTAGAGGCCGCATTAGGCTTAGCACAAAACATAAAAGTGGTAGAGAATAATGTTTTATAGTTGCCTGCAAAATTTCAGCCCAATTGGAACAACGTAGCCCGTGAAAAGACCAAAATACCCCTGCTACCCTGTTTCTGTCCGAAACTGATAATTAGCTTCTGTAATTAGTTATTTTGACCGGGAATACTACTAATTTGGTTGTCGATGTCTTCTTAAGAATTATAGCCTTATATCTGAGCTTTCAAATGGCTTTGGAATTACCTGAATCGGAGTTGTGTGTACTGAGATATGATTGAATGAATCAGAACTGCTAGTTGAATTTCACAGTGAGTTTCGAACTGGAATATCTGGGATTGTTTTGGTAACTTTGACCTAGTTAGGATGAGAACTGGACTAAGCAGTCTTATCAAAGTTATAGTCCTCTGTCTTAGCTTCGAAACGGTATAACTTGCACTTCAATCCAATAAGCGTAGTTTCGGTTAGGTCCGATACGCTAAGTAGCGGTGAATCTACCTTTTTGGTTTCCTAACTTAAAGCTCATTTCCGATCATTTTTCTAGCTAAATCCTGTACTTGAATGACTTTGAGCCTATTGAACAGCTGTTGTGATGAATTTATATTGTGTATGACTTTGGGATTGATTGAGGAAAATAATGAAGCCATAAGTGGCTGGAAAAATAGGTAAATACAGAGGGCATACTACCCAAAATTTTAGGGCTACGCGATTCCTTCAATTGAGTTGATCTTAGTACAAATGAAGGGCTTTGGGGGTTATTTGTAACCCTAGGACCAACTGGTATCTTTTTGCTTAAAAGTCATATTTTATTCTTTTGTACTAGTACTTAGCCTGGAAAGACGTACGACATGTAGTCAAGCCTCACTTGTACATTCCGTTTACTCGATTTTGGATGTGAAACTTTCAATTGTTTTACTTTGATGATTTTAGGATTTCTTGGCGGTTAAAACCAGTTTGAAATAAAAACTTTTGAAGTATCTGTACTTGAACCGGTGAGTGTACCACTCCCCTAATTTACTGTTTAACTTGGTTTCTGCCCCTGCAATCTGCTATTTAAATGACTGCACTATCTGTTTATTGTGTTTGAGACGAGGGTGTACTTTATCACACTCGTTCTCTTGTCTGTCCATATGCCTATTTACTGTGTATAATCTGTTAACTGTATCTGAGTCTGTTCGGATGTTGTTTGAAGGCTGGTATCTAATGACCTTTCTGTGACCTCTGAGCTCAACACCTGTGGCTAGTAACTCAAATCGGGCCGGCAAAGGCTTGGTCGATTAGATAATGAACCATGGTAGTCTGTTTTGGGAATCTTTGGGTATTGAAACTCTTGATTCCGGTATACTCGAGTATTACCATTACTGTTCCTGAATGGAGTTCGGGCCCGGTAGGGGTATGTTTGGTGGACGGAAATTGGTGTAAAGTGGGGTCTACGGATATGTCGATTCTATTTACGTTGACGGAGAGTCAACAAGTTCGGATCAAGTACTGCAAATGGAAATCTGGCTCCTGAGAGCCACTTGTATCCTTTCCCTTTAAATCCCTGTGTCTAAATGCTTTCCTTTATATCTGATATATATATCTGATTGATTAAACGTGAAAGGCCATGATTTTACCCCTATATGTTTGGTACCTCATTAAGCGTAATTTCACCCCTTTCTGTTGTCTTTATTTTCCTTACAGGGGACAAAATTAGAAATCACGGTTTTGAAAGAAAAGGGTCAAGCTACTATATATGTCATGTTATTAAACTATTTTGAAAACGAAGCCCTAATTGTGTTTTGTGTAGTATGAGTACTTCGGATTGCACTGTATGTTAATTTGTTCAAAACTTCTATGTAAATATATGTATAAGTGTTTAATCTTGTCTATTAAATGTATTCCGTTGAGACTATGATTTTATGGTTTGGTAGGCATGTTCTCACCTTAGTAGTTTCCGATTGTTCATTTTCTTTGGGTCCTATCGCGCGTACTATGTTGGATTTGCGTGAATCGACTCCGTAGTCCTGGCGAGAGTTAGGCAGGCGGTCCGCCGAACCCTTTGGTTCGCCTTAGGGTGAGGTGGGGCTGTCACACTAACGGTGTCTAGCGTGAATGGTTTAGCAGTGGAATAATAATATGGTTCTTGAAATTCAAGTGGCATGTTTAGACTAACAGGTAGATAATTTGGAAGAACTTGAGGGTGAGAAGGATTGATCTGGATATTGGATGTATAGGTATGTGGGAGGCCATGAGTGGAATAGGTGAAAGCTTCCTCAGGTGGATTTATGACATGTGAAGCGAAAGAAGTTTGAATATAGGGTAAGGGTAGTAGTTGCGGTTCAGGTTGACCAGCAGGTAAGAGATCTTGCTGGATGCTGCCGCTGCTACCAGCAACCAACTGATCAATCACGCGCCATTGTGCGGCCATCTCCATGCTTAATTAACTAAATTTGTTTAACACTTCGCTCAGTTGAGCTCCCAGATTTGCAAGGTTGGGTGATGGCATTGTTGCAGGGCTATCGGATGATTCAAGATGCGTACTCATGTTTACACTGTTTCTCGAAACTCGGCTATACGATCGTGTAATGATAGGGTTTCTTTGTATAGTTATGTTTGCAATTACCTGAAAATTTAGGAAAAATCCTATTTAGTTTTCCCTCTTGATTAACTGCTGACAATAGAGAGCAAAAAAAAAAAGGCGCGAGTTAGTAAAAATTAAAGTAACTCAGATGCATGTCCTATTGGGAAGCCATTTTTATGTCAAGGGTAGGCCTAACATGATACAACACCTTCAAAGTGGGACCCGTTTATCAAACCTGCTTTTGATGACCATTTTGCACAAAAGAAAAGTCATTTCAAGTTTCTAAATTTCTACTTTTATAAACATTATTTATATCATTCCTTAGAGATAGTCTCGTACAAAGTCATTAAACCTTTCAACCTATCTATTATAGCATTTTTGGATTTTCTGGTATAGGGATTGCTCATGTGTTCTACTTGATCGTACAGTTCCCCACATTTTCTTTTCAATTGTTGGTCTTTCTCTCGCATCTTTTCATATGTCTACTTATGTTTCTCTGCCATCTCTTTGCTAGTTTTGACAGTCTCTTTTTGTTGTAAATTTTCTTTGTCCTTAGTTTCAATAATGGCCATCAATCTCTTGACCTCCTCAGATGGTTCATCTTGTGATTCTTGTGTACCAAAACCCTTAAACCAATCCTCATACTGCGGGGTTACTAAACCCTTTTATTTGAGTTCCGGAATGTACTTGACGTACTCGTCATCGGACAATGTCCACTAGGCTTCAATGATAGGAATCTTTATCGAAATTTCATTTGGACATATCCCTTTGTCAAAAACAATAGTGAATTCGGTTAAATCAAATGTATACGGCCATTCTTGAATACGGCCCAATTGTCGGAAAAACCTCTTCAAACTATAAGCCATGATACCCTGGGTGCCTAGCAATGGAATGAATCTGATGCTTTGGTGCGAAGTATTGGTTTAATACAATTGGTCCAATCTAAAACCCATCTGACATTTTGATCAGGCAAGTTTTTAAGAAATCCACATACTTAGATGCATTACTCGGTAAACCATTTTCATTAATTCTCTTGTGATGCATGACTATCTAATTATACCCAGACATCGGCAAACTATCAGGAATAGGTAATCGCCTCATAAAGTGCTTCATAGCCCATATGTGAAGAACTAAATTTGATCCATGAAAGAATTTTTCACCTTTTTGACAAGTAGTGCAACCTACAAAGATATCGGTTAAGATAGTCGGAACAATAGAGCATTGCCTATCTTTTATCCCTAGAAACAAATCAAACATGACTTTGGTAAGTTTAATAGCTATCTTCTTGCCTTTTCTCCGGAAAAGGTAAGTTCCGGCCATAACCAATCCATACACTCACGGTCTTTTACGCTCCCACATTATTTTGGATGTAAATAAAAAATCTCCTAAGTGTCTCTCGAACCCATCTCTTAATGCAAATCGGTCGAATAGAAATTTCACATCTATGTCTTGATCAAACCTTTGTATTACAGATTCCTTTAACCCAGTGAAATGGCAGAACTCGGCTTTGCTAGACACAAACAAAAATATTACAGCGGTACCATGAATTGGTAAATTAAGGAGGCCAGATACCTCCTCAATTGTCACGGTCATCTCTTTCTTGGCTAGTCTAAATGCGGAGCAAATAGAGTCCCACAAATGTACCAAATCCTCTATTAAGTAGCCGTCTGATTTGATATCTTTAAAACCCCCGATTGGTCCTAAGTGGGAGGCTACTTGGTTAATTTCACTAGGTGAAAGCAATGCGGGCCACCTCTGCACCTCAATCGGTGCTACTAATATTTGTTGGATTTGTCGAGGGCGTTCCATCTAGAGACAAGAAATTGGTGTCAAGTACCTTACCTACAAGTCCCACTTTTCCGGTTAAACTGGAATTTAAATGTGAAAATCCCAAAATAGGGTTAAATACCCATGGGAATATCGGGTTAACTTATTCTTAATATGAGATTCCCTAAATGACATTCCCTCTAAGGTTTATGCATGATGCCAATTTATCAAAGCAATTAAATATGCAATTTGAAATGAAAACATGACCTAAGGGACCCTTTATATGCCAGGGTGAGCCTAGAGTGATGTGCAATTATTAACCTACGAATGCAATACATCGGAATTTAAACGTGCAATAATCTATCTAAAAAAGTAGGTTCTAAAAGAGTATCAAGCCAGAACTCTTATTTCTAAGGCTTATGAATTCAATAGACGAGAAAACAAGAAAATGTTAGTTCAACAAATAACACATAACATGTTGGGCAATTAGATGATACAAAAAGTGAAAAGAAATAAAGAATAAGGAAAAGGGGGTAGGATCCCTCCCTTCGTGCCTAGTGTTCCTAGTTGGGTACGATCGACTCTATCTTAGGCAATTTTTAATATGGACGCATGAGATTGGACTCACTAATGCATCTAGACTCGATAAAAGTTCAGGTCCCCACACTTTCAGACCAAAAGCGAAGGGTCATCAATCCCAAGACCTAAGAGTCGGTGGTTCAAGTGATCTCTTGGACATTGCTACGCGCACGTCGTGCCACAGCCACATGTCCAAGTGGATCGATCCTAATCCTAATAGGGTGGAGTGATGTGACAACTACTAAAAGTAAAAAGAAATGAGAGGTTATAAAATAAAACATATACACATATGAAGTGCTCCTTTTGAAGGAAGGGATTAAATACCATCGCAGGTGGATGAAGGTTCTAAGATGGCTATCCCCCCCTCCCAAAATGCAAGCGCGATATATAAATATAAGTGAATGAAAGAAAATAAACACTTTATTCATCACATACACGGTTATCGAGATAATTGCACGTGTTAAATGCAAGAAACTCTAAAAAAAAGAAAAAATGCAACCTAAAACCTCCAAATGTGATATAAAAAAGGTTAGAAAAAGAAAAGAATTGACTAAATCAAATGATCGGACCCTCTAAAGTCCCCAGTAGAGTCGCCAGCTGTCATATCCCATTTTTTTTAAAAATAAATTCACGAGTTATAAAAATAAATTTTTGATTAATTTTGAGTGAAAATGAGTTTTTGGTTTTTAGTGAATAAATAAAGAAAAGAGCCTAAAATGGGACTTAAAAAAGTACGCCAGTTTTGGCCCAAAATAATAGTTTAAAAGGGGTTTTTAAGAAAAATAGGAGTCGTCACTTGGTATTGAATTAAGGTGTACCAAGTCACCTAAAATGAATTTTAAATAAAAAGTAGAGAAAATCCTTTTTAAACGACTCCAAATCTTCGAAAATTAGGGGAAAAAGGCTCGGGAGTCACGGTTGAAAAAAGTGAAGGCAAGGATAAAATCTAAAACACCCTTTTAATTTAGCCAAGGCTAGTTGCATGATTTAGTCAAAAAATTTTCTTAATTTAACCTATAAAATTTATCACATTTGGATTTACTATATGGATGCAAACTTAGACCTAATGGATATCGGGAGGGTCGAAATATCTCTTTAAAGTTTGATTGGTGCAAATTACATTAATTGTGATGCCCAAGAGTAACTCTTTGAAGAGGTCACGAATATGCCAAATATGGGATTCAAAGAAAAGAAAAGAAAATAATAATATACAAATATACATGATTTAAAGGAATACATCATAACGGGTGTGGGGAACTACGATTCGTGACTAGATTTTCCTTTTTATATAGGAGATACGAGCGTGCTAAGGCCAAGAGGCCATACTCGTCCATATCCCATATTTGAAGGATTAATTCTCCTAATTTTTTGTCAAGCGAATGAACAAACCTATGTCTAATTTCCTAAATAGAATGCAAGCCTAAATGTCA
This sequence comes from Coffea arabica, assembly GCF_036785885.1. Classification (NCBI taxonomy): domain Eukaryota; kingdom Viridiplantae; phylum Streptophyta; class Magnoliopsida; order Gentianales; family Rubiaceae; genus Coffea; species Coffea arabica. Next base: position 46,347,398 of record NC_092329.1, read on the forward strand.
TGTTTCACACATAGAAATAAGGGATATACCTATAGGGGAAATATACACAATTAAAACAAATAAAGTGAATAAATAAATAAAATAAAATAAAAATATTCAAAAAAAATGTAATTACACATATAAAAATACGTAGGAGCACATAAAATATTTTAAATAATAAAAGAAAATATCTCCCCTTGAAGTAGTACTTAATTGGATTTGGATTTACCCTATTTAAAGCTTCAAAATCAACATAGTCAATGTACCAATTTAATTAACAAATAAAAGTAATAATACGTAAAAAAATGGAAATAATCATGAGATTGAACAATTAAAACATTTAAATGAAAGTAAATAACCTATATTCAAGAATTTAAAAACAAACAAGGATCTAATTGAAAAATTTATAAAGTTTTAGGGCCATTGTGAATTTATTTAAAAATACAGTGGTTAAAGTGCAATTTTTGGAACTTTCATGCGAGTACCGAAGAAGAAGAGTTTCTGCAACTTTTCTTATGCTTTGAAACTTCAACAATCTCACGCGGCAAATTCTAACAACCATCTCAAACAAGAATTCAACCTCAAGTTCTTATTAAGCTCATCATCTCAATACTTTATTATACATACAAGAGAACGGAAAAACTAGAACTGGGAAAGTTTGCAAATTCCATGTTCATTCAAAAGATTTCCACCAGTTCTGGGTTTACGCATGGAAGTTCACTTAACCAATTAACATTCATACATATTTTGCATCATGAAAAGGAAAGCAGCAGTTAAAATCTTACCTCATGAAATAAATCGAACCAGAATCTCTCCAAAACAAAACTCTGAGCAACATCAACAAAGCTCCACAGAGAGACAAGAAAACAGCTTCTTGAGCAAATGAAAGAACAGGAAAAAAGAAAAATGGAGACAACAAAAGGCAACATGGATGCATAACTACGGGAACCTAAATCTTGTCAAATTTCTCATGCAAGCATCGAAGAACAATTTCTGCAACTGGAAGCTTTTCCTAAACCATATCTGCAGAAACCTTGGACGAAACAATCATCAAAGCTCATCATCATATCTTGCGTGAAGAATGAAAATGAAACCTTTTTTCTATGGCACACCAAGGCTAAACCCAATATGACAATCACTAAACCTGAGATTCAAAGCTCTCACCTAAACACGCAACTCAGGTTTCAAACAAGAGAAATGGCAAGATGATAAGTCAGCAAAATGAAGATCTTGATTCATAGTTGTAAGATTAGCTATTCCTTCATTTCCTCTCTCAAACTCATCACAGACTAACAAAACGCAGCAACAAATGCAAAGACCAGCGTTCAACTAGTGTACACGAAGATCTAAATGATAAAAACACAGTCACGTCTATCAAACATTGACAACAGCAAAACCACTCAAGATTCTTAGCATATGAACTTGGATTCTCGCGAAAAATGGTGTTAAAGCAATAAAAGAAGAAGTTAAGGTTACCTTGGAAACCTTTGCAGAGTAGAACGAATGTGAAAATTACCCCAGAGATCACGCCAATCTGGAAACAAAGTTCAAGAGGGTTTGCTGTAGAAATTTCAGCAATGACAAGCTCGTCACTTTGAGCCGTGATTTGAGAGGGTTGGAGACATTTTTCCATATGATTTCTTAACAAAAATTGTTCATGGGTATCCAGAGATGGTGTAAAAAAACAAAACTCGCTCAAACAACCAGAAATCGTGTCGAAAATTGATCTGCAAGGAAGCTGATTGATCAGCCTGGTACCTGAAATTTTTCCAGCAAAAATTTTTTCCTTCCCTCGCTGATTTCCTCTCACTTTTCTTTCTTTTGCCTTTCGTTTTCCTTTCTAATTTCCCCCAGGTTTCCCCCTAGATCCTCTCTTCCTCCCCTCTTTTTCTCTTCTCCCTTTCTTTCTTTCTTTCTTTTCTCCTCTTGCCCGAAAGCTCTCTTTCTTTTCCTCCCCGGTTTCTTACTTTTTCTGGTTTCTTTCTCTTCTTTTCTGTTGTTTCCTCCTGCTCCCTTGCTTGTTCTCTTGACCCTCAGCCATCACCTTCTCTCCATCTTCCCTCTTTCGCTAGGTTTCATTTTTCTTTTTTTCTCCCTTGCTCGAAACCCTTTTTTTTCTTCCTTTTCGTTCTCTGCCCGAAGCCTCTTCCTTGTTTCTTCCTAATTTCCAGATTTTTCCCAATTCAACAAGTATCCTAGCCACCTAGTCTAGCAAGTGTTATGGTGTGTAAAAAGCCAAAAACACATGGCTCATTTGCATGCATTCCACCTAACCATCTTGCATGCATTCCACCAATTTTTTATTTTTTATTTTTTGTTTTTCAAAACAAATTTAGGGTAAACAAAAATGTTAAATTCTTATTCGAAATTGCCTTACAAATTTTCAATTATTTTGAAGAAATTAAATTTGAAAAAAATTTAAAACAAATTTTTGTGAGACTTTTCTATTTTTGAAAATTATTTAAAAAGAAAATGAACCTTAATTCAATAAAAATAGCTAACTATCATTTTACGACTTTTTGGTTAAATAAAAATAAAAATAAAAGCAATAATAAAATAAAATTAAAATTGAAATTGAAATCTTGGTGTCTACACATAGTAACTAGAACTTTGTCTACTTTATTGCGTGCAATAATTAAAAAGAACTTGAGAAGATGAAAAGAATGTTTACCACACATTGAATTTGCTTACAATAGTTCGGTACACTCAACTACACAATTTTTTCCTTTTGAGGTCGTATACGATTTTAAGCCGTTGACTCCTCTAGATCTATCGCCTTTACCTATGTCTGAAAAGGTTAACTTGAATGAAAAGTAAAAGGCTGACTTTGTTCATTCGTTGCATGAAAAGGTACGTAATAATATTGAACGATGTACAACACAATATGTTCAACAAGCTAAAAGAACGTTGGAAAGTTGTTTTTGAGCCAAGAGAGTGGGTGTGGTTCCACCTAAGGAAGGAACAATTTCCTTCTTTACTGGAAAGCAAACTTTCTCCATGTGTTGATGGTCCGTTTCAAGCCCTAGAGCTCATCAACGATAATGCTTACCGATTGGACCTGCTAGGTGAGTATAATGTTTCCGCTATATTCAATGTTGCTGACCTGAGTCTATTTCTTGCAGGCAATGAGTTCGATTTGAGGACGGATCCTTCTCAAGAGGAGGGGAATGATGCAGGTCAAGGTCAAGGTGTAGCAGCGTCCACAATTGTTGATCCAATGAAGGTGCCTACAGGTCCAATGACAAGAGTTAGGTCTAAATGATTCAAAGAATCTGTTCAAGCCTTGGTGTGCACAATAGAAGATCAACAGCAAGACTATACAGCCATTAAAAGGCTCGGCCATGAAGTTTTACAAAGGACCATGATGTTGATTCAAGTTCAAGATAGTCTATTGGCCCAAAATGAGACATATGTCTAGGGTTCAATCCAAAGTTTCTTTAGTCATTAGTTTAGTATGTTTTGTTGGAGATTTGGGCCTCAAGTAGTCATGTTTAGGAGTATATTAGTCCAAAATAATGTCAATTAAACCATGTTAGTTATGGATCGATCTAGATTAAAGAGTTAATTAGTGTTGGTCTGTCCCATGGTAGCTTTTATATTCTTTGTTCCACCGCTGTAGAAGACAAATTTTGAAATTTGGAGAAATCAATATCATTTCTTGAGTGAACGATTCCTTTGCTCTTAGAAGCAGACTTGACCATTTTAGAGAGGATTCATTAATGTGATCACCAACTTGTCAGCCTAGAATTGCACTGGATTATGGCATTGTCTATCCTGCTAAATTCGTTCTTGAGTTGTCCTTGAATGAGTTTGGTTTCCACTGTTTGTTTTCAACCTTGATACCAAGAATTCTAGGTTCGGGACTTCTGTGTTACTAGTTGCATGTGGAATAGAACGCAAGTCATATCACCTTTGGCCTATGATTGTTTGATCCTCTAATTCCTTTCATTAGTTATTCATTGAAATAAACACAATTATTAAGTGAATGGATGGTTAATTTAAATCGAGGAACATGCGTGGCTGGTTTTCAAAATTGCCACTGCAACTACATGAAAAATTTTGCATTTAACTATGTTGAGTTTTTCTTTGCATCCCACATAGGGAGTTTTATAAATAAATCTCTCCTTGTGGTTATTATAAATATAGTGGGTTTAAATGAGTTTAAATATACTAAGGGCACCAACCCAAGAGAGTTTTAAGGGACTCGTGCCTTGGTTTGAGAGGTGTTTTGGCTTGGTATCAAACAAAATGAGCAAGTTATGGGCCTTTGGGCCATTAAACAATTTGTGCTATTCAGACTCTTTTGTGTTTACAATTTTATATGTCTTTTGGGCTTTGGAATTATTTTCTAGGTTTTGTACTTTCTCTTTTGTACTTTCTTTCTGTTATAATAAATCTGCTACTCTTTTGTCCATGGATGTAGGTCAATTTGACCGAACCACGTAAAATTCTATATTTCTCTATTTAATTTATTTGATTTGTTATTGTCTTTATTGAGTTGTCAAGAACCATATTATTCTCATTGGTCAATTTCTTGGAACCAGACCTAACAAGCTGAATTTTGACTAAAAATATTAAAATGGCTAAGGAAATAAGTTTACAAACTGCATATGTTATTGTGAAAAGGTTGAAGGATTAAATATGTAATTTTCCCATCTAAAGACACTACTGGTTGGTATGGATGTTTTGGCTATACTTGCCTCCCATCTGGCCATCTCCCTTCTTCTTTTTTGCAGCCTCTCTCACTTTCTACAGAGAGTGCCTTTTTCAATTTCCAATAAAGATTTCCCTAAAAAAATTCAAGGAAAACTCATTCCCAACTTCATTTTAGAATGGCCAAAATAGTTGGATGTCAAGTTTATCCTTGTATACATCTTTTTTTACATCACCAATTTTAAGATATTTATGAGTTTAATTAATGGTTTGACTATAGTTATTTAACAATAGATAATTTTATCTATGTTTGATATAATTTTGCCCTTTTTTATATATGTTTGATAGCAAACAAATGTTTAAAATACTTTCCTTTTTTTTACTTTTGAACAATCGTGTAATAATTTTTTAAAATTAAATTTTATATTAGAAATGAAATTTAAATATAATAGAATATATTTTTTTGACTTCATGTAATTTTTGTTTTGCATTGCTAATTAGATTGCTAACAAATACAAAACTTTAAAATAAAATTCCAAATTGTTGAATTAATCAAGTGTTACAATTGAAGTTATTAGATATAAACCTTCAATTTTTCTTAAAGAAAAATCTTTCAAAATTTCACATAAATACGCATATAACATTATTATGTCAAATTTATAAAGATTATATTCCTTGCTAACATCTAAATTTTTATTATGTCTAACATTGAAAAGGGACTAAACATTTGATTTTGACTTGTGTACCAAACACAAATGACAAAATTTTCTTTTCTTATCACTTTGGATGGAAAGTTATACTAAACAAAAAGATATTTCCATTTCTAGCTATAGTCATGACAACAGAAGGGATAAACGAAAAGGTCATATAAAGGTGTTTCTAAATATTTCTTCATAACAGTTAGATTTTGGTAATAAAAAAATAATATTACTCATATTAAAGTTGGTACAAATTTCATACTTTACCCTAGTATGAGATATGTATAGTGAAAGATTAATAACTTGAAAAACACTTACAAAAAGATAGAAATATCTACTTAACTATTCTCATCACTTGAGTGGTCATGATATTATTGATTTATAAATGTGAGTTGAATGATTGGTGAAATGAATGACAAAGTAAAGGTATTTAATTTATCTAAATCTTTACTAGTACTAAGAGTTATGACCTATATTTTATGTCACAGTGTTTGGGAGCCTAATTAGCTACACATATGAAGAATTTCATTGATGGTATTTAAAAGAACTCAAGCAGGACAAGAATGATAAGAATTTATTACCTAGAACTTAGTTCCTAAGATCAATGAATTAAACTTCAGTGATGTATGGCAAATAAGAAAGTTTTTTAAAATAATATATTATCTAGAAAACTTGAAATCATACTCCATAAGAAAGCCACTTAAGTTAATCCTATAGGAATTCGGATTCCTTAGATGCGTCTAAATATACGCTTGCAAGATATGACTTCTAACTAGAGGAGCTTGTTTTTGAGAAAATAAAAAAATGACAGAGAAACCATAAACTTGACCTCAAAGAAAGAACGTGTAAGGTTTTCTACCCTCCTTTCTTAATGACCAAACTTCCAGACAATATCTAAGATTTTGCTTCCTTATCTTCCTAAATCAGCTCTTGAGGTTTAATCTTGGAGAAAGGTTTAATCTTTGGATCACCTTATTGAATGAGATTCTAAGCTTCGCGACCTCATTTTAGGGCAAGTACTAATTGAAGATGAAGTTTTGTTGCTTGATATGGTGGATTACTCCATTAACTCTACTCCATTTCTTGATAGATTGTAGATCTAGAAGCTAGGGTTTAAGGATGGAAATTGGCAATCGATGTGAAAAGGGGAAATTTGGAGACGGAAAGCGATGAAGGTAAGAGAGAGTAAAATGGTGGGTTTTGTTTCGTTGGTTTTGACCGATATTTTACTTTTTGTTAATGGCCACATTGTTGGCCTAATCAGCAACATCACTTAGATCTAGGTTCGAAAGGATTAACCGCCCAACCCGTGGCACCCAGGGATGCAGCCCCTCATGCTGGCCGAGCGTGGCACGGTGCTTTGCGCTGCCATTGTGGTTAAGGAAATAAAGTTGCACCTTCGCTAAAAACTTTAGCTTTTGGTGCAATGGTAAGTGCTTGATCCTGACAAGTGGTATCAAAGCGAGGTCGCAGGTTCGAATCTCCCTAGCTGTTGCTGGGAGAGGGATTGTTGGCCTAATCAGCAACATCCCTCAGATCCCAGCTCGAAGGGACTAACCGCCCAACCCGTGGCACCCAGGGATGCAGCCCCTCATGCTGGCCGAGCGTGGTACGGTGTTTTGCGCTGCCATTGTGGTTAAGGAAATAAAGTTGCGCCTTCACTAAAAGCTATAGCTTTTGGTGCAATGGTAAGCGCTTGATCCTGACAAGTGGTATCAGAGCGAGGTCACGGGTTCGAGTCTCCCTGGCCGTTGCTGGGGGAGGGATTGTTGGCCTAATCAGCAACATCCCTCAGATCCCGGCTTGAAGGAACTAACCACCCAACCCGTGGCACATAGGGATGCAGCCCTCATGCTGGCTGAGCGTGGTACGGTGCTTTGCGCTGCCATTGTGGTTAAGGAAATAAAGTTGCGCCTTTGCTAAGAGCTATAGCTTTTGGTGCAATGGTAAGCGCTTGATCCTGACACATATAACACACGTGGCCTTCTCTGTCTGAATTGAGCAATTTATCGTTTTTGGACTAAATGTGACCAGAAATTTTTAATTCATATACTAAATGTATTATGTCGAAAAGTTTGGAGATGAAATATGTCTCTAACTCAAAGTTTAGGAACAAAAAATAAATTTTTCTCCTTTTGTGCCAAAGGCCCGAAAGTTTGATGGGCCAAAACACAACTAGTAGTCAACTCATTTTTTTTTTTTTTTTTGATAATGAAGTAGTCAACTCATCCTTTTAAGTCTTATTAGAATGTGGTACGAGTAAAAGCCTACTACTAGTTTGAGTCCTAGGCTAGTCCTAAGGAACAAAAGACGAAAAGAACTCCCAACTTTCTTGCTGTTGGCTCAAGGCTATTATAATTTTATTGGTTCTCTCAATTCCAATGTCCTCCATTTTTTGTTTCAATACTTTCTTTTTTCCTTTGATATTCCATCCAAGGACTTATTACAATTTTTTGTTAAAGCTTATTACTCCTCATACTATATCACAAAAATTAAGTAAGAAATTTCCAAAATGATATAAAATTACAATTCATCTCCAAGACAATAATTACTCCAAAAACTAGCCACATAAGTTGTAGGTCGTGATTATCCTTGTGCACATCTCAATGGCAGGCCAAAAGGGAAAGTTAGGATTATCAGGCGTAGATGTGCAGTTATCCGGTATCACACCAGCAATGCTTATTTTGGTTTTTCTTCATCTCATGGCATCAAATGTAAGATAGAGGTATAATCAGTTGCTGTTTTGGATGAAACTAAGCTTTGTACTCATCATGTTTTTCATCTGGTCAAAGTTCAATTGGAATCAAAACTCCAGTGGATATTGTGCAAATATTATCTCAAGCTCCTTGGAAGATTGATAGGTTCATTCTCCAAATTAAATGGCTAAGTGATGTACAAGAACTTTTCATTTCCACATTTACTGAGGGATATAAATTCCAAAGCGAACTCATATGATCACATGGTAGTTCTACTTATGACTATTTGTCTTTCCTAACCTTATTTAAAGGTAACATCATATTAGACCCAATACATGTTACATATGCAAGGTTTTGATATCTTTCCTTGTGTATTCTATTCTTCTAATCAACAAACTAGTAGGAGTTCGAGACAAACTCCTACCATCACAAGTTATTGTTTTTTCTCTTTTAAATGCATAATCTGTCTGACAAGTACACGTGCACAAGCATGTGGGCACATGTACATCAATTATAGGAATTAACACATCTAAAAGTTAAAAAAAATATTACACTTTTTTTTACCTTGTACATATGATGTTCTTTCATCACGAATATATTACAAAATTGATCCAAAGTGAGGACTCATGATTTTATTCTTAATTTAGTTATTTTTATAATTATTTTTCCTAGTGTTATTTAATTATACTATTATTGTGTATCGAAAGTTTCTCGAAAGTCGCACTAGTATGACTAATTGGAGATTTGAGAATTTAATACTAGACTAATAAGTATGAGTAATTATAGTGTTAGAGAAATTACCTTGGACGATTAGTGTATCAGTGTATCAAATAAGAGAGAAAGTGGTAGTACAATACACTATTTGGCTACTATTGAGAGTTGACTTTTGCACCAACCTAAAGTTACCTTTTCTTCATTCTTCCTCCAAAAGATTCACAAAACTTTCCCTCCCTCACTCACTCATCCTCTCGGCCGAACCCAAGGAAAGAAAAGGGGAAGAGAAAAAATTTCATCCTTGCTCCCATCTTGCTTGTTTTTCATCCTCCAACCCACAAATCATTTGAAATTTCACTCTAGCTAGAAGAAAGGAGCAACCTTACAGAGTTTCTTGGTGAACTAGTGGTGGACATACTTGCCTTCATCTAGGGTTTAAGAGCTCTAAGAGGTAACAACTTCATCCCTCTTTATCCTTTCAATTTTTACCAAGTTTAGTGGTTGGATTTCATGGGTTTGAAACCCTAATCAAGATTCTAGACTAGTGGGCTTGAGGAAACTTTTATCTTGCTTGATATCCTAAGCTAGTGGTCTTGAGGTGACCTATGAGGTAGCGGACTTGAGGTTATTGCTTGATTATTATTGTTTATGTGAATTATAGCTTGATATTGGCTTGATAGTGGAGAGAAATTGGAAGAAAACCATGAGAGAGAGCTGGCCGAAATTTCTGTTTTGTTGCCTTGCTTGGATTTTCAATTTTTGTTGATTATTTGGCTGCTAAACTGATTGATATATGCGGTATTGTGTGTGTGAAAATTGCCTTTCAAAAATCATTTCAATTGGTTATACAAAACTAGGGTTTTTGAAAAGGAAGAAATCTGGAAATTTGCTATCAGGCTAGCCGACCATTGGTTCTTTGTCTGAACATAACTCTTTGTAAAAAAAGTCAAAAATTGAGTGCCATTTGCGGCATTCGAAACTAGACATCAAGAGATTTTCAAAAGTATAAAATTTCCCTGGTAATTCGTTTTGAGGAAACTGTAGTGAATCGGCAAAATGGATTGACCTGTTTTATCTGTTTGTCCGAAAGAAATTGGGAAGCTACATCTTGTGCCTTGATTTTGTCCCTTTTGTGAAAGGAGTATGGAAACGATTTCTTCTGATAAATTATAGAATTTTGAATCTAATTTATAACGTCATAAACCATTCTCAATTTAGACTTGTGTAGAGTTAGATATGGTCTGATTTCAAAACTGTATTGAAGCTTAGTGACTGGAAATCTTCTAAATAGGTTGCGAAAATCAGCCAACTTCAAACCATTTTATCTTGTTGCTCAAAACTCCAAATTTAGTTCTACTTGTTGTGTCTGAAACTTGAAGCTCTTGTTGTATTATAAATTTCAGAGGCCAGTTCATTTCCTGTGAATTTTACCGAATTTCCAAATATTGCTGAAAAACTAAGACTAGTTCTGTCCTGTCTTCATGAAACTGTAAATTTGAGCTGAAATTTGAATGGTTTTTGGTTGGAATCTTAGAAAAATGTCTTTAAGGAAGTTTTAGTACTTTGAATATAGTTTCTAACAGTATAAAGTTTTCCATTTTTGCACCTTTCAAACTCAAGTTATGATTTCTCAAGTGTCGTCGAGTAAAGCTGGAAAAATTTCTGATTTCTAAGAAGTGAACTTTAATGAACTTCCGATTTCCTTTTGAGATTGATGGTTCATTTTAAACTCAATTTCATGAATGATACGAGTTCACTTGTGACTTTAAATTCTCATTTTTAAATCTTGATTTTCGAGGGATTAATGCTCTTTTAAGCCATTGTCTTAAGTTTTAAGCAAGTGCACTTTCTTCCTTAAATGTTAAGTGGTCATGAGTATATGTGAGTGATGGTTGGCCACTGTTTCTTCAGGTATTCATGAGGGTTTCGAAAGGAATTCTAGTATGGACAACTGAAGGGCTTTACTTACTCACTTGTTTTGAATTGGTGAGTGTCAAGTGCATGAATTGTTGCTAAATATTTGAATTGTTTCTTGTTAATTGAGTGATTTGGAATTGTCGAGATGAGTGTGTACTTTATCGCACTCGTTCTCTTTTACATGAATTTATAATTGAATTGTGTGAAAGTGAATTGCGTGAACTTGGCCATTATAATTGTATGTCTGGGGACGCCCAAAACTCATTGGCTAACCTTACGACTCGAGTCGACATGGATTTGGTCGAGAAGCCTGGTGAACCATAAGAAAATTATAAGTTTGATCTTTTGAGGTCTTGTTTGGCATACTCGAGTAGTATTATCTTCTCAGTGAGTGTTTGGTTACAGATCCGAGAGGGTGAAATGAAGAATGGGAGAAGTAAGTGGAGTTCTACGGACTTGATACCTACCCGGTTGACGGAGTGTCATCACGTGGAGGTATTGGATCGAGCCTCGACAAAGTAAGAGAAATTTAACTCTTGAGAGCTTCCGTATCCTTATTGAGTGTGCTTTATTGTTAATTGTGAATTACTTGAACTTTCAAACTATATTTCTTGTACAAGTGTTATTGTTACTTGAATTATTAGTTTGCATGCTTTTCTTGGCCTCGCTGAGCGTTAGCTCACCCCGTAGTTTGTTTTCCTTAACAAGAGTTTGGAATGAAAAGATTTTGAGGAAGCCGACTTGATTACCTTTTGATTAGAATTTTGGATATAATTGATTAGTCGACTTGTGGTAGTTGTATTTTTGGGGAAAGTTGATGTACCTTTTAGTAACTTGTAATGTAAGATTTGAATGTTTATTTAAGGAAATGACCTTTCTTTGTATCTACTTTTATTATTGGTTGTTTACCCTTAAATTTAAATTTGATTCGTATTGAACCCTGGTAAGAGTTAGACAGGCGGTCCGTCGATACCCTAGGATTTTTTCTAAGGAGAAATGGGATCGTCATAGTTGGTATCAGAGCCTAGGTTTAAAGATCTATTTGGGAAATCTTTTAGAGGCTTTACTCTTGAGAATAAGAATGAGGTAATTTACTCATATCTTAAGTTGATGTTTGAGTGAATTAGTGACCTTAATTTCTCACCTTGAGTTTTATGATTGTTTTGTAGGAATGAAAAACGGTAATAGAGGTGATGCTGCTAATGGTAACGAAGCAGCTAACGATCATGTGGAGTCTTTTAGGCCCATTCAATATTGAGTACTAGGTGGAGGATCTCGTATCCGATACTCACCTTTTTCTAGGATCCTTTGTTGTCCTTGTAGGGAGACACATGTCTACCCTAATGATCTTGTGCTGTCCATTGATGATGAGCACCTGCAGTTAGTGGTTACTAATAGGACATTACTTCAGGAGATTGAGGAGATGAACGCTATGGTGGATTTTCAAGGTGCTAGGATCGTAGAACTCGAGGGGACAGTGATAGATGAGTGGACTAGAGCTGAGGCCGCTAGTGATGTGTTTTAGAGGACTAGAGCTCGACTAACTAGGGTAATCAAGGAGATATGGGATCGGGCCACTGGGATTTAGCTGACACTACCACACTGATAGAGGAGGTGATAGACGCCGTCGAGAGCTCAGTTTATGCGAGCACTCCTGAGGAAGAGCCTTTTGAGGAGGACCCAGAGGAGGAGGTCCAGTTCGGTTGCGAATTAGATTAGGATTGATGAATCTTTTGTCTTTTGTAGTTGGGATTAGTTGGGGTGATACTTGTAAAGTTCTTGACTTTTATTGCGTGATTGATTGTACTTTTGTGGCACCTGTGTGCTAATTTTTGTAAATGTTCCATGACTTACTGATTATATATGAACCTTTAAATGTTAATATATGTCAGTTATTGTTATTTCAAATATTTTTCATGTTGGCCTTTATTTTTAAGTATTTTCTCACGTAATTATTTTTATTCTTGTATTTAGACATAATTAAAATCATGGACGGCCGAAAAAGTGGTAGAGGCTGAGGACATGGAGTTAGGCAACTCCAAATTCAAGGAGATAATCAAGGATCGGCTACTGGACTGAGTCAATAACAAGTAAACGAAGAGGATAACTAAGTAGCTACTACTATCAACCGTATGACGGATATCTTAGAACAGTTAGTAGAGCGACAGGGTCCAGGACCTGTTAACCAATCCGGGACTCAAGAAAGAGGGAAGGATAGAACCTTGGAGAGGTTTTTGAAATTTATTCCGCCTAAGTTTATTGGAGGACCTAATCCCGAGTTAACGGAGAACTGGCTGGTGAAAATGACCAATATATTTGTTGTCTTAGATTATACTGAGAAGAGGCGAATGACGTTCGCTGCCTTTCAATTTGAGAGTGCGGCACGTGCTTGGTGGAATGTAATAAGGGGAAAAAGGGAAAGAGCACAGACCCCTTGGACCTGAAAAAACTTTATAAAAGAATTTAATGAGAAGTTTCTCCGCCTCTGATTCAAAAGAAACGGGAGGACGAATTCATAAAATTGAGGCAAGAGGCTTCTAGTGTAGTTGACTATGAGGAGCGATTTACTAAACTTTCTAAGTACGCTTCGGAATTGGTGGCTAATGAACGGAAAAAGATAAAGCGCTTTGTACAAGGACTTAATGTGGAGATTCAAGAGGGATTAGTAGCAGACCAAATCTCTACGTTTATTGAAACCCTAGAGAAAGCGCAGAGAGTCGAAAGCGCAAAGTTACAAATTAGAGACTTTCATACCAAGAAAAGGGGCACTCCTAGTTATCCTTCTAGACAAACAAGTAAAAGTACCCCACCTCCTAAGACGGAAAGAGGAACGGGAGGAGTAAAAACTGCTTGAGCACCAAGAGGAACTTTATCAAGAGGAGGCCGTAATGAGTAAGGTCAAGCGAGAGAAATACCTTCTGGTAGTCAGGCCGTGACTCCTCAAGTTGGTTGTGGCTACTATAGTAAATCCAACCATGCGGAAAATGATTGTTGGAAGAAATTGGGGGAGTGCCTGTATTGTGGCAGTACCGAACACTAGATCTCAAAATATCCAAGTGTACCAAAAGAAAGAGGTAGTACTCAACAGTCAGAGAAGTCGACCTCTAAGCAATCTAGTGCCAGAGGGAATTGACCTAAGGTGCCGGTTAGAGTTTACGCATTGGACCATCAGCAGATTCCTGATTCCATTAAGGTGGTTGAAGGTACGATTCCTATTTTTCACTGCTTACCTAAGGTTTTAATTGATCCTAGTGCGATACACTCCTTTGTAAACCTTAAATTCATGAGTGGAGTAGACGTGAAACCAATTAATTTATCTTATGACTTGGAGGTTAGAACACCTACTGGAGATCAAAACTTAATTGCTAACTTGGTGTATAGAAATTGCGAGATATGGTTTGGAGAACGAAAATTGTTGGCCGATCTGACGGGTTTAGCTATTAAGGGGTATGATGTCATTCTAGGAATGGATTGGTTAGCTCGTTACTATATTCAGTTAAATTGTAAGACAAAAATGGTAGAACTATGTATTCCAAGAGAGGCAACCTTAAAATTGGATGTAAGGGGTAGATTAGCCTCTTCTGCCCTTATTTCAGAAATTCGAGTTAGAAAGATATTGAGTAAGGGAGTTCAAGGGTATTTAGCTTTTCTTATAAATAGTCCTAGTGACAAGGTGAGGTTGAAAAATATGCCAGTAGTTAAGGAGTATCCAGATGTTTTTCCTGAGGAACTAGAATCTTTGCCGCCGGAAAGAGAGGTAGCCTTTAAAATTGATGTGACTCTAGGAGTAGCACCTATCTCTAAGATGTCATATAGAATGGCTCCAACTGAATTGAAAGAGCTAAAATTGCAATTGTAGGATCTTCTAGAGTGAGGCTTTATAAGAAAAAGTGATTCTCCGTAGGGAACTCCTGTGTTGTTTGTTAAAAAGAAAGATGGTAACTTAAGGTTGTGCATAGACGACTGAGAATTGAATGACGTTACCATCAAGAATAAGTGCCCTTTACCCCATATTGATGAATTGTTTGACCAATTGCAAGGAGCGATAGTGTTCTCAAAATTGGATCTCAGGCAGGGTTATTATCAGTTGAGAATTTTGGAAAAAGATATACCTAAGACTGCCTTTAATTCGGGGTACGGGCACTTTGAGTTTGTAGTGATGCCATTTGAGTTGATTAATGCTCCTGCAGTGGATTTAATGCACCGAATCTTTACGCCTTACCTGAATCAGTTTGTGGTAGTGTTTATTGACGATATACTAATGTATTCTAAAATTTTGGAGGATCATGAGAAACATTTAAGGATTGTTTTGGAAACCTTGAGAGAACATCAGTTGTATGTTAAGTTTAATAAATGTGAATTTTGGTTGAAAGAAATGACTTTCTTAGGTCATATAATCTCCAAGAAAGGAATTAAGCTAGATTCGACCAAAGTTGAAGCAGTTTCTAAGTGGAAACAATCGGAATACCCTACTGAAATTCGAGATTTATTAAAGATTTTTCTAAAACTGCGGGACCCCTGACTGAGTTGACTAAGAAAAGTGAAAAGTTTATATGAAATTCTAAGTGTGAAAAAAATTTTCAGCAGTTAAAAGGACGATTGACAAGGGCACCTATATTAGCCTTAGCTAATGAAAAGGATAGTTTTGTGGTTTATACAAATGCTTCAAAGGAAGGTTTGGAATGTGTATTGATGCAGAATGATAAAATAATTGCACATGCTTCTAGAAAGTTAAAACCTCACGAGCGAAATTATCCAATTTATGATTTGGAATTAACAGCTGTAGTATTTACATTGAAGAAGTGGAGACATTACCTATATGGGATGACGTTTGAGGTTTTTACCGATTACAAGAGCCTTAAGTACTTGGCTCTGTTTGGATTAGCTGCTTTTGAGGTTATTTTTCAAAAACAGCACTGTAGCATTTCATTTTTAAAATACAAGTCCATTTGGATTAGTTATTTTTGGGGTTGTTTTTTAAAAATTATATGAAAAACTTTTACTGTAGATGTTTTTTCGATTATTTTTAAAGGTATTTTTAAAACATATTTTTGAGTATTTTTATAATTTATAATTTTTATATATTTATATACATTTATGCATTTATAATACATTTATAAATATTTATAAATAAATATATTTATATATGTATATAAAAATATATAAATGTATTATATTATAAATAATACATAATATAAATATATTTATAAATTTATATTTTTATAAATGAATATTATATAAATGTATAAATCATAATTTATAATTTATAATTTCTATATTTTTATATAAATATACATTTATGCATTTATAATACATTTATAAATATTTATAAATAAATATATTTAAATATTTATATAAAAATATATAAATGCATTATAAATTTATTATATTATATATAATACATAATATAAATATATTTATAAATGTATAAGTGTATATTATTATAAATGTATAAATTATAAATGAATATTATATAAATGTATAAATTAATATATTATAAATGTGTATTAATATTATGTATAAATGTAAAATTAATATTATGTATATTAATATAAATGTATAAATGTATTATAAATGTATTATATTATATATAATACATAATATAAATGTATATTACAAATATGCATTAATATATATATATATATATATTATGTATAAATGTACATTTATATAAATGTATAATATATATAATATGTAATATATATTATATTATATATAATTTATATAATATATAATATTTATATAAATATATTATAAATATATAAAAATATTTTTTAAATAAAATAAAATATTTATAATATGTATAAATAAATATATAAATATTTAATATATATAATATACATTAATATTAATTATAAATATTATAATATTATAAATATGGTGTTCATATAATATTTCAATTTGTAATATTTATTGTATATTTCATTATATAAATATTTATAAAATATATAATTTATAAATATATAATATATAATTTTCAATTTGTATAATATACATAATATTGTATATATATAATATAATATACATAATATAATATATTCTACATAATATACATTTATACATTGTTACGTATTATGTATATTATATATTATATATAACATTATTATATATTTTTATACACATTAATGTACATAATAATATTATACATTAACAATGTATATATTATAATATAATGTACATAATATATTATGTATAAATATTTACACATTTATGTATATTACATTATATTATGTATAATATTAATGTATATAATTATTTATATAATATATAATATATAAATACATATATTTCAATTTGTAAATTTCAATTTATATTAATATAATATATGTATATATAATATACATGATTGAAATATACATATGGAGTTGTTTTTTATATAATGTTTGGATATGGTGTTTTTGGAACTGTTTTGAAAATACACATTTACTATAGTATTTGGAATGTGAAAAATATTTTTTCAAAAAGAGAGGCAAAAACAAGAAATCCAAACGGACCCCTTGTTTTTCAAAAAAAGAGTTAAATTTGAAACAATGCAGATGGGTGGAGTTTTTAGAGAATTATAATTGCACGATTAATTATCATCCAGGGAAGCTAATGTAGCAGCAGATGATTTAAGTCGTCAAGTACAAGTAGCATGATTGATGATCAAAAAGTTACACTTGTTGGAAGAGGTTAGTATTTGGAACCCTCGATTTGAACCAAGAAAAGTGATCCTTGGAAATATTATTATGAAATCTACTTTGTTAGATCATATCAAGGAGGCACAAGGAAAGGATTTTGAAGCACAAAAGTGGTTGGAGAAAGTTAATAAGCAAAAAAAGTCGGATTTTAATTTGAGAGTAAATGGTGTACTAAGGTTTTGAAATCGAATAATAGTGCCAAAAGATGGAGGGCTTTAAAGAAAAATTTTGGAGGAAGCTCATCGTTCTAAATATACGATACATCCGAGAGGAAATAAAATGTACCAAGATTTGAAGAGTTTGTATTGGTGGGAGAACATGAAGAAGAAAATTGGTTAGTTTGTCCAGACTTGTTTGATTTGCCAGCAGATTAAAGCCGAGCATAAAAAACCGTCTGACCTATTACAACCTTTAGAGATACTCAAATGAAAATGAAAAAATACCACCAAGGATTTTGTATCTGGATTATCGAGGACACAGAGAGGGCATGATGCCATTTGGGTAATAGTGAATAAACTAACTAAATCTGCTCATTTTCTGCCGATTAGTATGAAGTACTCTATGGAGAAGTTAGCTAAGTTATATTTGGATGAGATTATAGGCTACATAAGATACCAGTAAGTATTGTGTCCGATCGAGACCCTCGCTTTGTTTCTCGATTTTGGCAGAGGATGCAAGAAATGCTAGAAACCAAATTGAATTTGAGCACTACCTACCACCCCCAGACTGATAGACAGTCAGAGAGGACAATTCAGACTCTTGAGAACATGTTGAGAACATGTATTTTGGATTTTGGAGAGAATTGGAGTAAATACTTGACATTGGTGGAATTTGCTTATAATAATAGTTTCCATTCATCCATTCAAATGGTTCCATATGAACCTCTTTATGGCCGGAAGTGTAGATCTTCGATTTGTTGGGATGAAATAAGTGAAAGAAAGATTTTAGATTCAACTGCAGTACCATGAATTGAAAAGACGTATGAAAAGGTGAAGTTAATACGCTAAAAAATTCAGACAGCTCAGAGCCGTCAAAAGAGTTATGCAGATAATCGAAAAAAGAATTTAGAATTTGCGGTTGGAGATCAAGTTTTCCTTAAGATTACTCCTCTAAAAGCAAGTTTGATATCAGGGAAAGGGAGGAAGTTACAACCTAAATTTGTAAGACCTTATAAGATTCTCCAACATGTGAGAAATGTGGCCTATAAGTTGGAACTGCCACCAAATTTATCTCGAATTCATAATTTTTTTCACGTATCTATACTCAAAAAGTATCATCCAGATCCCTCTCATGTACTGTAATCAGAAAATATTGAGATCGACGAGGCACTGACTTATGAGGAGAAACCAGTGAAGCTTCTGAATCGTAAGGTGAAGGAACTAAGGAATAAGCGAATCCCTCTGGTAAAAGTTCTATGGAGGAATCACGGAATAGAAGAAGCAACTTGGGAAGTAGAGAAGGGGATTCGACAAAAATATCCAGATCTATTTCCAAATCAAGGTATGAATTTCGTGTACGAAATTTTTTTAAGGGGGAGAGGATGTGAGAACTCATGTTTTTATTCTTAATTTAGTCATTTTTATAATTATTTGCCCTAGTGTTATTTAATTATACTATTATTGCGCGAATTTCCCTTAAATTTCGCTTTATCGCGTACGCGTCGAAAGTTTTTCAAAAGTCACGCCGGTACAACTAATTGGAGATTTGAGTATTTAATACTAAACTAGTAAGTATGAGTAATTACAGTATTAGAGGAATTACCTTGAAAGATTAGTGTATAAGTGTATCAAACAAGAGAGAAAGTGGTAGTACAATGCACTATTTCACTACTATTGAGAGTTGACTTTTGCACCAACCTAAAGTTACCTTTTCTTCATTCTTCCTCCACAAGATTCACAACACTTTCCCTCTCTCACTCACTCATCCTCTCGGCTAAACCCAAGGAAAGAAAAGGGGAAGAGAAAAAATTCCATCCTTGCTCCCATCTTGCTTGTTTTTCATCCTCCAACCCACAAATCATTTGGAATTTTACTCTAGTTAGAAGAAAGGAGCAACCTTATGGAGTTTCTTGGTGACATAGTGGTGGAAAGACTTGCCTTCATCTAGGGTTTAAGAGCTCTAAGAGGTAACAACTTCATCCCTCTTTATCCTTTCAATTTTTACCGAGTTTAGTGGTTGGATTTCATGGGTTTGAAACCCTAATCAAGATTCTAGGCTGGTGGACTTGAGAAAACTATTATCTTGCTTTATATCCTAAGCTAGTGGTTTTGAGGTGACCTATGAGGTAGCGGACTTGAGGTTATTGTTGTTTATGTGAATTATAGCTTGATATTGGCTTGATAGTGGAGAGAAATCAGAAGAAAACCATGAGAGAGAGCTAGCCGAAATTTCTGTTTTGTTGCCTTACTTGGATTTCGAATTTTTGTTGATTATTTGGCTACTAAACTGATTGATATATGTGGTATTATGTGTGTGGAAAGTGCCTTTCAAAAATCATTTCAATTGGTTATACAAAACTAGGGTTTTTGAAAAGGAAGAAATTTGAAAATTTGCTATCAGGCCAGCCAGCCAGCCACTAGTTCTTTGTCTGAACATAACTCTTTGTAAAAAAGTTGAAATTCAGTGCCATTTACGGCATTCAAAATTAGACATCAAGATCTTTCCAACGATATAAAATTCCCCTGCTAATTTGTTTTGAGGAAACTATAGCGAATCGCTGACTTGTTTTATCTGTTTGTCAGAAAGAAACTGGGAAGCTGCATCTTACGCCTCGATTTTGTCCCTTTTGTGAAAGGAGTTTAGAAAAGATTTCTTCTGATGAATTATAGAATTTTGAATCTAGTTTCTAACTCCATAAACCATTCTCAATTAGACTTGTGTAGAGTTAGATATGGTCTGAATTCAAAACTGTGTTGAAGCTTAGTGACTGGAAATCTTCTAAACAGGTTGCAAAAATCAGCCAACTTCAAACCATTGTATCTTGCTGCTCAAAACTCCAAATTTAGTTCTACTTGTTGTGTCTGAAACTTGACTTGAAGCACTTGTTGTGTTATAAATTTCAGAGGCTGATTCTCTTCTTGTGAATTTTACCGAATTTTCAAATATTGCTGAAAAATTGAGACTGGTTCTGTCCTGTCTTCATGAAGCTGTAACTTTGAGCTGAAATTCAAATGGTTTCTAGTTGGAATCTTGGAAAAATGTCTTTGGGAAAGTTTAGTACATTGAATCTAGTTTCTAACGGTATAAAGTTTTCCATTTTTGGACCTTCCAAACTCAAGATACGATTTCTCAAGTGTCGTCGAGTAAAGCTGAAAAAATTTCTGATTTCCTAAGAAGTGAACTTTAATGAACTTCCGACTTTGTTTTGAGATTGATAGTTCATTTTAAACTCAATTTCATGAATAATACGAGTTCACTTGAGACTTTAAGTTCTCATTTTTGAATCTTGATTTTTGAGGGATTAAAGTTCTTTTAAGCTATTGTCTTAAGTTTTAAGCGAGTGCATTTTCTTCCTTAAATGTTAAGTGGTCGTGAGTATATGTGAGTAATGGTTGGTCACTGTTTCTTCAGAAACTCAAGAGGGTTTCGAAAGGAATACTGGTGTGAACAACTGAAGGGCTTTACTTACTCACTTGTTTTGAATTGGTGAGTGTCAAGTGCATGAATTGTTGCTAAATATTTGAATTGTTTCTTGTTAATTGAGTGATTTAGAATTGTCGAGACAAGTGTGTACTTTATTACACTCGTTCTCTTTTATGTGAATTTATAATTGAATTGCGTGAAAGTGAATTGCGTGAACTTGGCCATTGTAATTGTACGTCTGGGGACGCCCAAAATTCATTGGCTAACCTTGCGACTCGGACCGGCATGGGGTTGGTCGAGAAACCTGGTAAACCATGAGAAAATTATAAGTTTGATCTTTTGAGGTCTTGCTTGGCATACTCGAGTAGTATTGCCTTCCCAGTGAGTGTTTGGTTACAGATCCGAGAGGATGAAATGAAGGATGGGAGAAGTAAGTGGAGTTCTATGGACTTGATACCTACCCGGTTGACGGAGTGTCATCATGTGAAGGTATTGGATCGAGTCTCGGCAAAGCAAGGGGAATTTAGCTCCTGAGAGATCCCGTATCCTTATTGAGTGTGCTTTATTGTTAATTGTGAATTACTTGAACTTTCTAGCTATATTTCTTGTACAAGTGTTATTGTTACTTGAACTATGTATTTGCATACTTTTCTTGATCTCGCTGAACGTTAGGTCACCCTATAGTTTGTTTTCCTTAACAGAAGCTCGGAATGGAAAGATTTTGGAAAAGCCGACTTGATTACCTTTTCATTAGAATTTTGGATGTGATTGATTAGTCGACTTGTGGTGGTTGTATTTTTGGAAAAAATTGAGGTACCTTTTGGTAACTTGTGATGTAAGATTTGAATGTTTATTTAAGGAAGCGACCTTTCTTTGTATCTACTTTCATTATTGGTTGTTTATACTTAAATTTAAATTTGACTCGTATTGAGCCCTGACGAGAGCTAGGCAGGCGGCCCCCCGATACCCTAAGGTTTGCCCTAAGGAGAAGTGGGGTCGTCACATCCAAACACTAAACTCCTTGGACTTATGATTAGTTGTGCCTCTAATCCCTTTGATTAGTTAATTTAAATTGAGGAACATGGTTTGTGACGACCCCACCTTCCCCTAAGGCGTACCCTAGGGTTTAGCGGATCGCCTGCCCAACTCTTGCTAGGATTCACTCACACACCTCAAGAATATAAATTACAACCATAGAAAGGAAATGAAACAACAAATCCCAAGTTTAGAATATACATTAATACTTAAATTCAGCTCCAAGGCTCGTATAGCCCCAAATATATCAAAATATTTAAAATCCAAGTACATTTAACCCTAGTCGAGTACTAGCGCGAGTACTATTATAAAAATTCAAAAAACTAGACACTGCTAGCCTGTACCAGTCCTCACGCCCTCACTTGTATCCCCTGTAAGGAAAACAAAACTAATAGAGTGAGCTAAAATTCAATGAGGTTCCAAACATCATGCAGACTCAAATAGCAATTTGATCATGATTTAAAAAGCACAAGTATCAAGATAGCGAGCATATGAAATCAAGAAAAATGAACCAAGCAATGGATATTTAACATGTCAAGTGAAAAGATACAGCTGCTTTTTCAAAATAGCTCCGCCCGATTTTGATCAAGTAGTAGTTGACTCTCCGTCAACTTTCAAGTAAAGTAACCAGTCTAGTAGTGCCCCGCTTTATGCCAATCCGTCCACCATTCAACCCCTTTACGGGGCCTGAACACCACAAGAAACACGTGTAGTAATACTCGAGTATACGATTAATCGATGAGGTATCACTCCACTCGACAAAACAAGAGATCCAGGGTTCGTTATCAAATCGACCAGACCCTTTGCCTGTTCGACTCGATTAACTAGCCTCAGGATTTTTGGAATTCTAGAATGTTCACGCATAGACAAGTATATCAAGTCATGTGCACTCAAGGCACAACGACAAGTCATGTTTAGGATAAGTGCGATAAAGTACACCCTTATCTGTTCGAACAAGTCAAATATTGTCTAAGCATATTGGTAAAACATGTAAAAGCAAGTATCAAGTACAAACATGTACTTGGAAGCACTCACAAAAGATCTAGTACTTTTCAAGGTCACGCCCAGGTGCAACTCCTTGGATGGAGTCCAAATCTGCAATAAAATATTATGCAAGAGTTTAAAATCAACTAGGGTTCGAAACACACGAGTTTCACTTCAAAAAAATCAAGTAAATGAAACTTGTTTAAGTAGTATTCAAGTTACTTATCAAACTCTAGAAAATTCATGCTCGTTCGCTTAGTTTCGAGAAAGAAGTAGTTTATACTTTTGAAGTCGCACTTGGTATAAAAGATCGAGAAAATCATATTTTTAAGGATCACTACTTTCACTTTTTCAAGGGTACGAGTTCCGGCAAAATTTCAACTTATATACCTCTACTAAAGAAAACTCGAATACCATAGATGATTCAAGTCCAATTCGACCTTAAATCTTCACTCAAGTCGCGAGTATATATGCCTAACCATCGAGTGAAAAGTTGGGCAGCATGCCCTTTGTATTTAGCTATTTTTCAGCCACTTAGGGCTTCATTTCTTTCCTCAGTTCAGCCCAAATTCAACATATAAGCAAACTTAACAAGATAACTCTTCAACTAGGCTTAATATCATCCAAATACAAGGTAATATTAGCAATTACTCCATCAAAATCAAAGCTGGAAACTAATTTAAAGAAAAATTATAAGTGGCAGATTTGTCATCTTTTTTCGGTGTTTTGGTCATAACTGCAGTTAAGTATATTGGATCGAGGTAAATTTTATGGAGTTTCAAAGCTAAGACATATACCTACATTTCCTATGAAGACATCGACACCTAGTTCTCACATTTTCAAAGTAAAAAATGGTTGGTCAGAAGCACATGAAAAACAGGTCAGGAAAATTAGAGTGTTTGCGCAGTCCGGAGTGCTCTGGCCAAATCATAAGCTAAAATGATCCAATTGATATGCAATTTTGCAAGTAGAAAGTTCACTCAAATCGCTATAACTTTCATGTTTTGTTCAAAAGCTGATTCAGTCTAAAACATGGAGAATTTTGCCACTTTAAGGGTATTTTAGGGTTGATTTTTCTGAAATAAAAGCAAGGAGATTAAGGTAATAAAGTAGTGTTCAAGTGGTGTACTCAATTGGTAGCAAACGGTGCACGTCGGTTCAAGCCGATTTTCCTTAGCTCTCGAGTACTTGTGTTTTAACTTATGATTCAGTAACTTATTAATAGCACTTCTAATCACACACTTCCTCTTCTATAAAACTCACTCTTAACCACCAAATTTAGTACACACACCTCCACAATTAATCACACTATCAGAATATGCGAAAATCTTAATTTACCCTAATTATAAAACTAAAGACAAAATTCTTAATTCTATTATTCATTACAACTATTGAAGGAGTAAATGAATAGTAAAGATATTATAAAGTAATTTAATTAAAATAAGAGAAAATTTTAAAAAATATGAGCGAATTTTCCCAGTCGTCACATGGTTGGTTTTCAAAATTGCCCTATGCTACTCCACGAAAAAATTTGCATAGCTGAATTTTACCAAAAAATATTAGAATGGCTAAGAAAAAAAAAGTTTACAGTCTACATCTGATGTTATTGGGAAAAAGTTGAAGTTCTAAATGTGCAATTTTCCCGTCCAAAGACGCTACTGTTAGTTGTACGCACGTTTCGGCTATATCTCCCCTACCAACCGGCCATTTGTCTTCTCTTCTATTTCCTCTCTTCTTTTCTGCAGCCTCTCTCACTTTCTACAGAGAGTGGCTTTCTCAATCTCATTTCGTTAATCGCATTATAACCCAAAAACTCATGGCGATGTGGGTTTTTGGCTACGGTTCTTTAATTTGGAAAACTGGCTTCCACTATGATGATCGCCTTGTGGGCTTCATCAAAGGCTATCGTCGAGTCTTCTACCAAGGCAACCGTTTTTCCACACACTTTTTTTTTTTAAAGGGTGTATTTTGATCAATTTTGTGATGAGTTTTGATTTTCTTGCAGGGAGTACTGATCACAGGGGCACTCCAGAATTCCCAGGTAGAACTGTCACATTGGAGCCTGCTGAAGGGGAGGTTTGTGTGAGTACTTCTTCTTTCAAGATTCTCTTTTTCTTGTTGTCTAATAATGTTAAAGTGTTAATTTGTATTAATTACCTCTTGTATTGTGTAGAATTCTCTGATTCTATGGTAAAATTATCATTTGGGAATTGTTGTTGGCATGTTTGGTTGATTTTTCTTCTTATGTAAAAGAAGATAATGATATCCCAATTTTTTATTTTTATAAGAACTCGATGTAACTAGAGTGATTGTGAATTCAATGAAGAATAGAGTATTTCTTGTGAATTTGCATGGCCAAAAAAGTTAAGGGTGGTGCCACTCCTTTCAGGTTTCATTTGAAGTTGCATTACAGTATTTTGGATCTGGAGAAAAGTTGATTTGTGGTTTTTTTGTCAATATTACAGAGACAGAGTAAGAAGTAGTAGAATAGAGTGGTTAACTGATAAAAAGTGAGTATTTTTATTACTGTTAATTGATAAAAATTGATTATAGAAGTAGAATTGTGGTAAATGTAATATGAGAACAGGGGATCCAGTCTCATTTATAATGTTAATGATGTTGACCATGCGAGGTTAGTGGGGTGCTGCATACAAGATAATCCGGAAGGAAGATCAAGAAGAAGCACTGACGGTATGTTGTTTTTATACTTTATCGTATGCTTGTTACATTAGTAAGTACCAGTTTTTGGCATTTACTGTTCTTTACACCGTCTTGTTGGAGGAAAAGGGGTCCATGTTGTCTTCATCTCAAATTTTGGTTACTTTAATCAGTAATATGCCTCAGACTTGATGTTTAGGGTGTATTGATTTGTATTCCTACCTGTAAGTTTGGGTTGACAGCTCGACAGGTAGGCCTTTGAGTTAAATGTGAGAAAGCTACCTGACATCAGTCTAACTTCTTTATGGAGATCTTCACTAAACCTTCAACTTTCAGAGGAGAGTTAAACCTTTGCAGAGTTCCTGGTTGTTGTGTTGAGTTAGCAGTCAAAACTTAAGCCTAACTTGATTAATAGCAGAGAAGAATCAACATCCTATCTGTTTCAGGATTGGGGGGGCTTTTGTTATTGCTAAAATTGGTTGTTTGATTTTTCTGGAGTGCCTTAGATCCAATTTAAGCGGTTCACTTTTTATTTTCGACTTATCCAAATTGTTGAATATAGTCTTGGGCTGTATTGATCAAGTACCTTTACAAATTTTAATTCCTCAGGATAGAGCTAAAACTTATTAATTTGTGCCTGGACTACGAAGGCTGCTTCTATTTCCAACTAATTTAATTATCTTAAGCATTTGCATAGTCAGAAATATGTCATTTGAAGAGCTTGCTCCATGCTGTCTGGTGGTTTTTTTTTAAGGACATACTTCTTGTTCTTCAAGCCCACCATTTTTAGAATTTCCTAACATGCAGTAGCCTGATCTAAAAG
This sequence comes from Coffea arabica, assembly GCF_036785885.1. NCBI lineage: Eukaryota > Viridiplantae > Streptophyta > Magnoliopsida > Gentianales > Rubiaceae > Coffea > Coffea arabica. The sequence goes on from NC_092329.1 coordinate 46,373,817, forward strand.
TTACTTTTGTCATCATCTAAAACAGTGAATGGAGGGCAGATGAACTTTATCTGCTTCTGAATCTAAATATTTTTTTCCTCTTTGTGTCTTTGTTTCCTCATGGAACATAAATTCTCTTCTGCTCACTCAACCCCAACCTAACTCAACCTGACATAGTTCAGGTTGTTAAAAACTTCTTTTTTTTTTGCAAGTGGCATAATGATCTCAGCACATCTTTTTTGGCAGACTTATCGTCTGTACATTTGCATCTATTAAGCATCTTTAGAATCTCCGTGCTTATCTGTGGCTGTTTTTTCTCCGTAATTCCTCCTTCATGCATAATACATTGAAGTTTAGAACTAGTTTGGAAATCATTACTTGACAATGAGTTAACCAGATATTGTTATTTTATTTTTCAATGGCATTTGAAATTCCATAAAGAGTGAGAAGTGTACTGATGATTAGCTGAACCTAGGAAGAGATCTATGGAAGTTTACTTGTTCAGGAGTGTATAAACAAAGCACCCAATTTCCTCTATTGCTTGTTATCCTTTTTGCCAAATGTCAATTTGCTATTGCTGCAGCTATCTCTTGAACCATGGTTATGGAGAACGTAAATGTGCATCAGCATTTATGGGACTGACTTCCATAGTTGTCTCCTCTTCACAAAGTCAACACCAAATAACTGTTGCTAAACCTTTTCCTTTTAGCTTGATAACCAAAAACTGACATTTCTTTAGGTGATTTGTCTTAAATGTGCGTTGTGCATTCTTTTCTTTTACTTAAGCAACTTAGTATGTGATGGGAATCTAGCTCTATCCTGTTATTTTAGCTGTAACCTCTAAAGAAGACCGGGACAAATTTTTCTCAGTTGGAATCAATAATGCTGTGGTAATAAATTGACAATGAGAAAGATTGTTGGCCTTGACAATTCCTCCGTTTTGGAGTTGAAGTGCTTTTGGTAATTGACAACCACTTTGCTTTGATCATGTTTGATTAGGTCTGTTCAAAATGAAGAGCCAACTAAAGTTAGCTATTTATTTTTTTATATTTCATTCATAATAGTTTTGCTGGCTTATGCTTAACTTTAAAGAACCAATTTTTGATTATCTATTACTTGACCAGACGTACATCAGTAATTTCTGGCTTCCCTTACCTTTTTATATTGCACTGAATGTGTTTGATCGCCTGACTTTCAGTATCTTGAAGTGAGGGAAAAGCAATATGACCAAAAAGCGCATGTTGATATATTTACTGTAAGTCTAGCTTCTTAATGATGATGGTACTGATTTTTTGTTACTTTAAGCATTTGCTACTTTAGTAACTGACTATGCCTCTGAATAAGTGATGTGGTTTATCTTTTTCTCTCTCCAAATTTGTAATAGGATCGGGCTGCCACTGTCCCAGCGGTGTCTGGTGTATTGATGTAAGCTGCAGAAACCCTCTCAGAATTTCATGATTGCTACATTTTTTTAGTTAAAGATGATCGGGACAAAACTGACACTATCACTACTTATGCTTAGATATATTGCATCAGCTGACAAGAAGCTCAACAGGAATTACCTTGGGCCTGCATCCCTTCAGGAAATTGCAAAGTACATCTGTTCCTCATTTTTCCTGCATTTTGGGTTGTCTGCTTAAGCATTAAGCTCTGCTAGTTGCTTTGTTACTGCTAGTATGTTATATTTAGACATTGACCGGTAATTCAAACATTTACGGGTATGAAGGACTTCTATATGCTGCCAAACTTAATTAGACTGACACACATTAAAAAATCTAAGGTTAGAAGCTCTTCTATTCGAGGGAATTTGGTTAAAGCCCAGTGATTTATGGCCATTGATCCTCATCCTAGAAATGGGCTTGATTCTCACCCTTCTCATTCCTCATTCTTGCTTTGTCCTTATAAATCATTTTAGTTAGAAAATGATCCTGTTCTTCATGGAGTGTTGCAGCTATTATTTTCCAGCCTTCCAGATCCTAAAATTTATCATCGATAAGGGATTCTAGGAGGGTTGAGTGAATACACTGTTCTTGGAAATTTCGATGGATTGTTTAAAGGCCAATATCTAGAAGGCATTTGGCATGTTTCTTATACCCAGACTCTGTTTTATATGTTAAATATTCATGTTTATTGCTTCTAGAATAGCCTCTATAATTTTTATCTGCTCTTGGATATTGCATGAGAGTGGCACTTGGTTTTGAGTTTTGAAATCAATGCCTCCTAATATATTGTTGCTTTTGTACAGTCAAATTGTTCGTGCTGAAGGCCCCTCTGGACCTAACAGAGACTACCTTTTCCAGCTTGAAAAGGCACTTACTCTTTTAGGTAACATGCTTTTACTTCAAACTACCACGGAACTTATTCTCCTTTTTAGTCTTCATCTTTACTCACCTGTAGAAAAGCACATGCTCTCCATGGATTGGGACTGCCTGGGAATTGTGTTTTGGTTATCATGGAATGAGAGGGATTGGATGGATTTTCCGGGCTTAAAGAAACATTCATGTATTATAGCCTATAATACATGAATGTTTCTTTAAGCCCGGAAAATCCATCCAATCCCTCTCATTCCATGATAACCAAAACACAATTTATAGCACACTGTATTTTGTTTTACATGGTGTCTTTGGATAGACAGACAATTTGCATTGACTCTTGGATGCTTTTTGGTCGAGCTTCAAATGTCAATAGAAACATTTTGTATATGATGATACTGTTTTAGGGGTAAAGTTGATCTTACTTGTTAAAAATAAAATAAAATAAAATCAGTCTCCTTGCTGCTGCTTCCTTTCTGACCATTTCTAGTTTTGTTTACTATTGTTATGTTTTGCCTATGTGAAGAAGACTAGTTGATCCTGTAGACTCTATTTTCTACAAATTGTTCTTATTGTTTGCCATATGATAGGATGTGAAGATAGACATGTCATTGATCTCGCAAATGAAGTGAGAAGCATTCTTTCTGGGCGGAATTGACCTCTTCGTGATACTGTGGCCACCAAAGATGAAAAACTTGGCTTTCAACTACAAATGATTTACAACAAAAAGTGTTTGGAACTATTCTTTAATGGCAACGGTTAAGCTTATTGCAACTTAACCATGAACATGTCAAATTATACTGTGTATTCAAACAGACAGTTCGTTGTCATCTTCAATCCATTATTCTGAACGTAAGCCCTCTTAGCAAAAATCCATCTATCACAATCGACAATGAGCTGATGGTTAAGTGTACTTAAAAGTTCTTAGGGAATTGCTCAACTTTGCCTTTGATAGAGCTTAGCAGATATGAGTTGTATATGGAAGCTATAATTATCGAATACAAAAATCTCAAACTTAGGAGTAGCTTAGCAGAACTTCTCTCATGGGTTCTTGGTCTTTTACGATTATGAAGTCTTCACATTACCCTTCATCATATTCATAAGCAGATATATAACTATTGCAGATGTGATCTATTCACAAATTGACATGGATTGGAAGCCAATGGAATCAAAATGGAGGCTGCCTGAACATTTCCAACACCACAAAATCTTTCGTCATCTTCATATATGTCAGCAGCCCAATCAAATAAAAAATCTTGTTTAAACAAAAAAGTCAAAATGGTACAGAATGGTGGACAAAAAGCGTTTGATGAAGAACGTCGCAAGAAACGAATGAAATGTTTTGCATATGTTGCAGCCTTCGCTGTATTTCAAACCGATGTTATGCTGGTCTTTGCCGTCGTTGTGATGAAGGTCAGGACCCCTAAATTTCGAGTGAGGTCAGCAACGTTTGAGAATTTCCAGGTTGCAACATTGGTCACAAATGCTTCCTTTCAATACAACAATGAATGCAGAAGTTTCCCTCAAGAATGCAAACTTTGGTCGCTACAAGTACCAAGATAGCACGATTGAATTCTTCTATCAGGATTATAAGGCAGGAGAAGCCGTGGTTCCTAGGGGAAATTATAATTTCAGATCAATCAAAAAAATTCACTGTTCTGGTAGATTTGTCATCTGCCAATGTACCAGGGAATGTACTCGGAAATGATTTGAGTCAACGCGCTTGGATCCGTTGACAAGCCGCGCATTGAAAGGAAGAGTGATACTAATGCTGATGTTCAAGAAGAATAAAACCACCAACGTGAATTGCTCCATGAACCTCAATATCTCCTCTAGGCAGCTCCGGGATTAGGCATGCAAATGATTCATCGAGTACCTTCCTAGTTAGATTATCTTGATAGAATTGTTGTATAGTTATATGTATTACAGAAAATTCTTTTAACTTTTTATTGTTTTGGATGAGCATAGTAGCTTTTGAGTAAATTTTATGTACATTGATAATGTGTACACTATCACGATTAAATACAGGATACATATGCAAAATTTGGATTTTAAATTCAAATTTGAATATATATTCTGCATCCAATTATGAAAGTGTATACATTGTCAGTGTATAGAAGATTAATTCATATATTTTTAGGTATACTTTTGTGAGAAATTAGTGTATTTTATTCTAATTCGTGGTTTTTTTTAAACTGTTTTACTATTCTATGGTTTAATTGTTCAAGTACATTGACACTTTTTTCTTTGTAAAATGCCGTCTACTGTTGAATCCGGTTTCTAATTCTAATTGAAGATTATTCCTATCAATTTTCATTCAGGTATGGCTGAAGGTTACTCCCATTCAAGAAGCAAAAGTATTGTCCAGGACATCGAATTTTCCCCTATGCACTTTCAACTTTTGAAATATAATTTGGGATAATTTTAGAAACCTCCCCTGAGGTTTCTAACAATTTCACTAAGCTCCCCTTAATATTTCAAAATTACACATACCTCCCCTATTGCGGCAAAAGTACTCTATTACCCCTATATAGGATGCTTAATGACTTTTTTTAAAAAAAAAATTTCAAAAATTTCAAGAAAAACTAAAATTGACTTGTTCTATCTCTCTTTCTCTCTCTCACGCTTGCTCCTTTCTAACTTACTCTTTCTTCCATTTCCTTTTTTGCTAAATTCCTACCACCCATTCCTCACTGTCTAATATTCTTCCTCTAATTCACCACCAAATTCTATCTATTATCCCTTGCCCTTATTTATCCCCCTCCTTCCCTTCTTCTTCTTCTTCTTCTTCTTTTATCTCTATTCCCATCTCTTTTTTGCAAATATGATTAGGTTCATCCTTTTTATCCTTTTAATTCTAAGTGTATTGGGTTTGATTTTTCTGCATCTATTTATTTTATCCATTTTTGGTTGATTATGGGTGATAAAACTTAGTGATGCCAAAAGTCAAGAATTTGAGGGATGGATGGGCTTTAGAAATGGGTGGTTGAAAAAAATAGGAGGCTACAAAAAGAGAAAGACGAAAGATCTATGCCACTGATTGTTGATGAAGTGTTAGTTTTGGGTAAAATTTTGAAATTGAGTTTTATCCAGTTTAGCACTAAGTGACGGATTTAATTAACTTGTGTAGTAAATGTAGGGGTTGGGGCCACTGGACATAAATTAGGTTATAGTATTTTAAGTGCTCGAATTATTAGAATTTATTTTGATTTAAATTGGGGTGTTTGCTTGGCTTTTGTGGTGGAGTTGCTTGGAAGAAGGCAATCATCATAGTTGAATTTTTTTCCAAACTTTTATTTTTGGTAGAAAGAGTTGGTGGCTTTGGTGTTGGAAGAAAGGCAATCAACAAAGCTCTTTTATTTTTCCTTTTTATCTTTTTGACAAAAGGGTAGTTTAGGATATTTGAAGAAATTGGTAACCTATTGGGCCTATTTTGAAGCATAAATAGTGAAAGTAGGGGAGTTGAGTGTAATTTTTGAAACCTAAGGTGAGATTCCTGAAATTGGTAGAGACCTCAAGGGAGGTTTCTGAAATTATCCCTTATAATTTAGATATGTACTAAAGTTACCAATTCGAATAATTAGAACATTAAAACTTGAAGGTAATCAAGGAAAGAACAAACGGTATACATAGGGACTATGATAGAAAAATAGCATCCTATCCCTACATTCCATCAATAAGAAACACCAATAGCTAATTAACATGAAGAATTTTGATTAGAACTACATTTTCTTTTTTGATAATAAATGAATCAATGAAATTGCTGAAAATTTTCCAACATAATTTGATTTATATTATAGAAATCTACAATAATAGTAGGATAAATATGCAATAGAAACGATAGATCTGTAACTTAACAGATATAAAGATTTGAAAAATTATGAATAGATATGAAAAATATAAGAAATTCTAATAATCGCTGCAACTTTCCTTTATATATGTTGCAATCATGAGATTTGCTAATTAACTGTTTCAAACTCCAATAACGATACTCATTTGGAAAGAAAAGCTTAGTAGTCTTGGCGGTGAATATGATAGCAATGCATGCGTACCTGAGATGATTCGGGCTTTGGATATGGAAGCAAAGATCTTATTTGATGACTTTAGAGGTCATTGAAGTTGTTTGCATGACTTCTTGTAAATGTTCATCACTTTATTTAACTCTTTAACAGAAGACTTGAGGACTGGGGCAGTAGATTTCTTTCAAAGACTTGCTGTGTTAAGTCCATTCATGGGCTTTATTTTAGGCAATTTATATTTAAATTTTGCCCCATGGCATTCAAATGAAATGCAAAAGGATAAATAAATAAATAAAATAGAGTCGAAACTATTCCGCTCATGTCACTTTTCTACATTTAGTATTGACAAACATGTTTCGAGAGAGCATTTGCAGACAATGGAATTTTAATTAATAAGAAAGTAACATTTGTCTAGAAATTAACAATGACATTTTTTTATCCAATGGCAATATCACACATACTTGGAAGATTAATTATTTAATAGTTCATTATCTTTCTTCACAAGTCAAAATGAGGTGTTCTTGCCAAATAAATACGCTTAACTGTACTCTTCAAATTAAAGTGTCATGTCACATATTTTTTCAATTTGGCCAATTAGGAATGTATACCTTAATATTCATCTCATTATTAGAGGGATAATATGTAAGTTAATACACTTTTATATATTTCCCTGTCTTATATGACTATATTGAAGTTGTTCATCCAATTAAGTTGCGCCACATCATATGCTTTTCACAACTTAATCAATTAACGATATACACGTTAATATTTATCTCTTTATTAATAAATATACAATAAAGGCATAATATTTAATGCGGTGTAGTTCTTATATGTTTGTCTGTCTTCAAGATGAGATTTCTTTTCTTAGAAGATGGAGATGTACATGTAATACACGTCTTCCAAATCCACACATTCCCACAATTATAATTATGGGTCTCCCATAATGGGTTCATACACATATATTCAAACTCATATTTTTTGAAACCCTAAGGCTATGAAAGCTTCGAGTTTTGAAATCTTTTCTTCATTCTTTTTCATATCGAGACTACTGATTGTTGGCATTTATTTGTCCTGGATATAGTATTGAATATGATGACCAAAAAGAGCCAAAAAATAATAATGATGATGATATCAAGTTGGAACAAGCAAATTCTACAGTTGAAGGCAAGTCCAACAGAAATTTTGTTCTACTCCTATCCCCGTTTGAATTGCTATTTTTAAAAATTTTTGTAGAAAATTATATTATAGTAATTTGATATATATAAAATAAAAAAATTGATTGAAAAATGTGAACGTAAATAATCACAATCCAACAAGGTAGGGTCCGTTTGGTCTCTGTTTGGTCTCCCTTTTTTTTTAACTACTTCTGAAAGTATTAAGATGGTCTTTACATTTATTTGGTGAGGATATTGATCAAGCCAATTAACTTGCGTAACAGAATTGCAGATTGAAATACGGAATAACAAGAAGCCAATTAACTTATTAGAATCCGAAATTGTAGTTGATAGATTTGATTCGAAAATATAATCGTAGCAATAGTATATGTAAAACTGAGTCAAAAGGTCTAGTTAGTAGGGGTGTTAATTGGCCTTTTTGATCTGGGCTTTATCAAGCCTAAGCTTGGCTTACAAATTATATGGATTTTTGAGTTTCAGTCTTTTGGGCTTCGAGCTCATATTATAGGGTTCAAATTCATATCACACTATTATATGAGTTTCAGACTCAAATTGAGTTTGCTCCAAACTCATAATTAAATATATAGGATTAAATGCAGAAAACTCCTACAAATTATTGCACTAGTTGCATTTTGTATCCCAAACTATTTTAATAGGCACTTTACGCCCTTAGTCAATTAGAAAATAGTAAGAAAATTAACTCCATCCAAATAATTGGTGAGATGACCAATTTATCCTCCATTGAAAGCCTTGTAAGTGACAAAAATACTTTTTTGGTAGAAAAAATTGTCACCTTAAATGGATTAATTTTCACTTCATAATAAAATTCTAATTGCAAACATATAAAAATAATATATATATATATATATATATATATATATATGATCACTTTGAATGACAACTAAAAAAAAAAGAAGTAGGAAAAAAAAGAAGAAACAGAATAAATTCAATTCAGTAATTGATCTTAATAACCCTATTTTTACTACATATTTCAAGTTAGTCTAGATAAGAAAAGTTTGGTATGAAGGAAAAGTAAATAATTTAGGAGTTTATTGAAATTTCTGAGTCCAATATTTTGTTACTAATATGTGGTTTTCAATTTCGGTTGGTATTACAACTTTATTGCAGTTATTGTTCTAATTTCTTACGAAAATTTTTGGATTCTACTCCAATTTGATTCTTGTAAAGATATCAAGTGAAATTTTGCTGATTATATGAAGTTACGGCATTATGATGCATTGAAGAAAATTGTGAGATTTTAAAATTGCAACAATAATCACTTAATATTTCCATATTTTACCCCTATTTTGACCCCAATAGTCTTAATTCTCATTCAAATCAAAGCAGTATTTTTTTATGTGTTAACAATTAGACTTTTAGATATAAAGTAAAAATTAGTCTATTTAAAGTAGTAATCTTTCCCACCAAAATGGTATTTTGTTACTTATGTTTCTAATGGAGAATAAATTGGTCATTTCAGCAATTACTTGGATGAAATTAATTTTTGAATTATTTTTTAGTGGACCAAGGGTGTAAAGCACCTATTAAAATACTTTAGGGTGTAAAGTGCAACTCGGATAATAGTTCATTGGGGTTTTATACATGTAACCCTTATATATAATATATATTTCATAATTATGAATTTATATAAATTATTGACATGTTATGTCATAATATTGATAATTATAAATTATAGATATTATTTTTTTTACCTCTATAACTATACCCGTATATGGGCTGGACTTTGATCATATTTGAGGTTAATATAATTTAAACTAGGCTAACATTTAGTTTGGGCCTAAGATCTAGATTCAAACTTTGTATAGTCCATTTAAAACTTAGATTTAGTGAGCTTTTTTCAGACCGGATGAACCGAGTTTAGGCTAACCTAACCTATGGTTTTATAGAATTAGAATTGGAATTCTATGAATTGGAATTCCAAGTCATTCCAATTCTTTCGTTTGGGAAATGCATAGAATTGATACGGAATTTATTTGGAATTCCAAATCCTTTGTTTGCATGAGAAAAGAATTCATTATGAATTAGAATTGTTTTCATGAAACATTTGCTTACATAAAATTACTGCGGTGCAGGCTACTGTCTTCCATGCACATTTACCATCCAATTTGTTTCCTTGGTTCATTTGGTCAATAAAATAGGTGCCCATTACACGATCCATTTCAGGAGTCCAAGTGAAATACCCTTTGCCTTTCCCTTTTGACTGAGATGTTGCTTCAGATGCCATATCTGAGGCATATATGCACCAGAAAAACATCACAATGTCATGTTCTTAAGAACATATTTAATAGCTACTGCATTATAGAACTAAAAATGAAAGGCAAATATGCACCTAGTCATGAAAGGCAATCGATCTCTAAACTTAAAAACGTGTTGGGCTGGACATTGATTTCATATCATTGAAGAGTAAATAAAGGGAAACGTCCATCAAAGGTAAACAGAATTCCTGTATTTTAAGTTCTATGACTATGGCTGGACATTCCAATTATCTGCTTATGCTGTCTTCAAACAAAACTAGAAAAAAATGATTTGCCTTAAATGTCGAATGAACTTTCAGTAAGAGAAGGCATCAAGATTCAGAAGTGATATTTATGCCTCAAAGATACCAATTATTTTGTAGAGAGCGTGTTAGTCTCTTTAATGAGTAAGGAGAATTCTACACTTAAAAGAGCCAAAACTCAAATCAATATTCAATTTGCTCTTGTTGAAATTAACCTTCTGGTAATCATTCCTTCCCCCCTCTGAAATTCATCAATGCCACAAACTCGTGAGTTTCCAACAATCCCATGACCACCCATAATTTACTATAGAAGATTCACAGCACCAATTTAACCGAATATATTAAAAAAACCACCTGAAAAATGCAATCCAAACGGAATTGCATGCAGACGACATTTATTTTGAATTAGGCAACATAAAAAATTTATGTAGTTGATTGAGCAGGTCCGATAATGAATAAGATTCAAAAGCAGCTGAATTTAGAAAAGGCGATAAGTGCATCATTCAAGTCTCCCCTAGAAAACTGCACAAGCAATAGTCTACTCAAAACAAAATCAGAAGTACACTGAAAAATTTGTTGCACCATTTCAAAATTATATGAACATGTATGTATGATCAGTTGATAAAGAATACCAAAATATATATATGTGCATCCAATCTATATTCGATTACCTCCCTGAATGTTGAACTCTCTCTCTGGACATCTAAATACTCTTCCAAAACTATTATACTTACAGTTATGAAAATGCATAGCTAGAGTAAGAGTTAATACATCATAGAATCACATGCAGGAATTCGGTGGTGGAGGCCATCGGAATGCGAGTTCATTTATGTTAGCCTCTACTGAGTTTAAGAAGTGGGAGGTTCATGGTGATGCCTTGACCAATGCGAATGTGCAAATGGGGTACCCTTTTTTTTCCACTTTTTCTTTACCTCTTATGAAGTTGGAATATCTGTATTTGGTAACAATGTGTGTCCTCAGGTCATCTTAGAGAGCTAGATTAAGACTTGGAAGTAAATAAAGCACATTTCACAAAATGAAAGACCAGGAAGAAGGGAAAGAGAGAAGTCGCCTTATTGAAGATTCGGGTGATTGCTGACATTTATAAACCAACAACAATTCTGAGTCTGACTAGATAGATAAAGATGCGATATGAAAAAAATAAAATGCCATACCTTCTCTATGTACTTCAACTGCCTTAGAACTTGATCAGTAGGTATCTCCTGAAACATAAGTAAAGGAAAAGGCAATTTAGAAAAGAATAGAAAATGAACAGCTTACTGAACCATATGAGAAGGGAGTTATAAAAGATTTGAGTACAACAACCCCCAGAAACAGCAATAACAAAATACAAAATGAAAAAAATACTTTGCATTGTCTAGGGAATATCTCACTCAACCATCATAAATAATAGGAGCTAAGCTAGTTTAACAATTTAGTAGTTCCATTCAGTTGAAAATCTGTCCAATTCCACCAAGTTTTCTTGATCTTTTTTGTTATAAGTTTGCTTTTTCCACTCCTGCAATATACAAATATTATTCATTTTCATACTAAAAATACAAAAAGTTTCCCTAACAAGTAAATTCCTCAATTTTTCCCATTTTTCATGCTAATTTCAAAAACACATGGAGATGAATATGCATCAGCATCTAATAAAATATTTGACAACTACTTCACCAGCAATTGATTAATCATACAGAGGAGGCAGGGGAATAAACGTATATATTTTGAAAATTTTGTCAAGTAATACAGCTTCTCCACAAACAAGGAAGTGGGAATATATCAGTGAAAGACAAGTGTTACGAGTACAACATTGCAACAAGAAAGCCAATGCTCGTCCCAGGATTTTATGATTATATTTCAGTGGAAATCTGGGAAATTTCAACATCAAAAGAACCCGTACATTTGTATTTCAAATCGCACTTGTCTTACCTTTTGAATCTTAATAATGAATCAAATGCCTTTTAGCTGTCAGGTCCATTAAAAATCTTCCTCTACGCTATCATCACATGCCACCCTGACTCAATTGTTTACAGCTGACAGTTGATCCTCATCAGAAAGACAACAAATAGCATCTGAGAGTCTATCAGTTTCAGGTGAAAATAATAGGAAACAAATTGTTATGCAGATATGCTTACTTCTGAGTGGCGAGAGAGGCGAAGGATGGAGGGAGTGGCCAGAGAAACGGAAGGCAGGGGGAAGACGGTGGTGGGAAAGGGTTGCAGGTGGAAGCGATGGTGGAGAGCAGAGCACCTGCGGCTGAGGAAAAATGGTGAGTTAGATAGAAAGAGAGGGGTGCCGATACCCTTGACCCGATTTTAATTTTTGATCCATATTAGATCCGCGTTTGGACCCGTTTAATTGTGGAATTGAAATTAGAATTCTTTTTTGATCCGGTAAAGAATTCAATTCATAGAATTGGACTCCTATAGAATTCAGATTCAATTCTAATTTTTTGAGGGGAGCAGAATCCAAACAATGGAATTGGAATTAGGTCCCAATTCCAATTCTAAACCCCAATTCTATAGGGAACCAAACGCACCCTAAATAGCTTTAATAGAAATGAAGATCAGCCGACAGAAAAAGTTGTACCTAAGACACCTGGTCCCGAAAATTTATGTTGTGGTTCTCACATTTATTTTTAAACTTTAAAGAGTGAGAAGAAATATTATACTAAACAATTGAGCTCCAAATTTAAAAAAAAAAAAAAAAAAAAAAAGAGCACCAATGGTCCATATATGCTCAAAAAAAAAATTTCTTTTGTCTTTTCAACGTAGAATGATTAAAATTTCAAGGATCAATTTTTCTTACACCATTGGTGTTAAGATTTTATTTTTCTACATTAGTAGGCCTGGATACTTGGCATATTATCTTTATTCAGATTTTAAATTTTTATTTCTGCACACATGATATGCATCTAAATGTTCTTTTGAAAAAAAATTATAATTGAACACTATAAGAAAGATTAGACCAAAGCACATATGCATATAAGTATCAGATTTACACTGCTGAAAAGTCTATCGGCTGGATCCAGAATCCGAATAGTCCACAGTTTAGATTAGTGCTGTTCCTTCTCCATATTTGACCAAATTTTCGAAGTATGAAAAATGTTCTGTTACAGTGTTACTACTATATGATTTAAATGTCTCTTCATTACACTAGGCCCATATATAATAGTATTCAAATTCAAAATTCACATGTTTGTTTGGATAGAAGTTTATTTGGATGATTTATATTTAAGATAATTACTGTAATATTTTTTATAATGTGATATCTGTGAGATAAAAAGATAATTAGAAAAATAAAAAAAAAATTAAAATTTATGAAACAAATTATTTTATTTCAAATCTTCTCGATCCAAACACGAAATATATGCCGCTACAAGTTCATGATTTGTAATAACATGTGTATACATTTGCCTAAAATAAGAAAAAGAAATAATTGTGCATTTCTTCGTCCGATCCATGCCATTATCTGGCACACTTAGGTGCAGGAATCGTTGATGTAACAACATTTAAATAACTTGTATTTCATTGTCAACTACTCGTACAATTTTGTAATAGATATACAATTAATATGTATCAAATCCATGCGAACATCAACTCAATATCACGTCTCTGTTTTAAGTTGTACAAGTAATAAAAATTGAATTACAATTTATCCAAACAGTGTTACACTGTTCAAGAATGTTTTTACTGAGAAAAGGCTCCTGCTTGTCTTAGGTGTATGCAATAAAAACACTAAAATTTTCCATGATATCCCAAATACTATTAAAACCAAAACATGATTTACATGTAGATGACTTGCATGTTTTGAACAAAGATCGAGTCAAATCTTATTCGCTGGAGTTGTACATTCTTTCTTATTACTCGTAATTTAACTTGAAACAAAAAGGGATAAGAAACTTAAAATCGAAGGGAACAAGGATAATATTCAATATTCAGCTTTCTTGACGACAACCCTGAAAGGTACATCACTCAAAGCAAGACGTCTCCTCCCATTCTGCACAAATATCCCAACATCTCTGCAGATGACCTTACAGAAGTTACAAACAGTAGGACAATAAACGAGCTTGTAATCCTGATCATATTTTTCAATCTTGAACCAGTTGCTTATGGTTTCACGGCCTGGATTTCCTTCAATTCCGCCACTGACTATCACGTATTGTGATATATCTGCGTCAAATTCAAGCTTCCAGACAGTTGACTGAACACAAATTGTAGCAGCAAAGAACTTGATGTTCAGATCAGTTGAAACTGGGACCACGCCTTTAGTGGTGTTTACTGGTGTAAACGTTAACGGGAGGCCCCTTTTAACTTCAAACTGCTCCTGGATGACATCAAGAGGGCAAGTTTCGTTGTCGGCGCTGCCAAGAGTTAGGCCGCCACCGCGGCCGCGAATAACCGGCAATATGTAGTAATGGGCTCCGACGATGACCTCTTTTCCGTCTATGTCACGAACGGCATTACTGGCTGGTCGAGCAGCTGAAGAGGGGGATGAGGTGAAAAGAAGAAATGAGAGGAAGAAAGGTAGTAGCGTTTCCTTCATTTCTCTGCTGTATGTCTAGTGTGTTTGAAGTTGGAAGATTTATGAGAAATATGAAATATTGGAGTATGAGAAATATTGGAGTTGATAGGGATCTAGGGTTAATATGTTTTTCCGCTGATAAACGTTATTGACTTTGGAGGTGTCCCTACTAGTCTATGACACAAGGTTGAGGACTTTTGGTACGTAAGAAAATTTCGTTTAGATTTTTTCATTAAATAAATATACAATAATGATTTGATGTAAGAGAAATAAAAAAATAATTTAAAAAATATAATATTAAAAAATAAATTTTTAAAAAAAATTTGTAATCTAAACAAGACAAATCGATGAACATTGAAGGAAAGAAGACACGTTGAGTTGGGCTTTGTCCAATCATATTATGTTGTTGTATTTTTTGCATGATTTAATTAAATTATATAATTTTGTTGTTAGTGTAAATTATCTTAACCGTGATCATGAAACAACAACTTGTGTAAGCATACACTAAATTACTAGTAAAAAAGAGATAACCGAACAAAATTGGATCTACCCAAAGCTGCCTTTGAAGTTTGAATTGAGTATAGTCAATCAACACTTATTCATGATAGTAGTCAACCACTCTATTAATTGCTTTCTTTTATCTGACTGGCATATCTATTTATTATCTTATCCTGGTGTACATCTGTAGAGGAATTACTCACTAGAATTAGATTTAAAAATATGAGGGTTCTCTACAATCCTACCTTGTGATTGATTCTAGAGTCAGAGTAAGGTTGGTGATGGGAATTATGGAAATTGAATTGTTCTAAATTTTGATTGTTAAGTTTGAATGAGAGAAATTATTTTCAAAGTGGGCATAACTGCATAAGTGTTATTATGATTCTACAGGTTGCAGTGCTCACGTATACTTCTATTGTCTTTGATAATGCAGGTACTTTGTTTTTTTTATAAAATATTATAATTTCGTTGAAATCTCTACTAGTAGTAGAAATTACATTATTAACTATATATAGATATCAAAAAATAGATTTGAGAAGAATGCATACTACAAATCCAAAGAATGGGTAAAAATTAAAATAAAATAATTATAACTTCAAGAATATTTTTGCATGCTTTCAATCGTCAGATCTACTGATTAATTAGCACAAATTCAAATATCATGGTAAAATCTGCTGTATAGAGTCAAAAAATTCCAAATCTAGTAATCAAAACTTAAAAAGAAAACCTAGATCTAATATTTAAAAAAAATGGAAAAACTATTGAAAACTCTCACTATGAATCCTCGGAGAGAAGAAAAAGCCGGTACAGTATTTGAATATCGCCCTTGATCCATCTGGGCATCTAACGTGGTTTGTTTACATGTTTGTGGGGTAGGTGTGACTGGATTGGGAATCTTGTGTGGAGGAAACAGTCTTTGAAGAAAATATTTCACTTTTTTTTTTATTTGACGCAAAACAGAATCAAGTTTACTAACAGGATGAGAGGTGGACTCTACATTTTGGTAGAACACTAAGGCTTATACACAGAACCAAAAGAAAAAATAAATAAATAAAGAATGCTTGACAAGAAAGGCTCAGTAACAGTTTTGATCCAGAAAAAATTTGTGTCAATACTTTTCCTCCGATGAATCAGACACTTTTTTTTTATTTTTCATTTTTTGATAATCAAATCATTCATTCATAAAAAAATAAGTTGTTACATCTTTCTAACATGCCAAAGTGGTGGTATCATCACAAAATACAGAATAGAGCAGAAAACTAGATAGAACCTGTCCTTTCATGTCAATTTGATTTTGCCCAATTTATCAGGCATTTAAACTGCAAGTTTTACCAAACTGCAAAGTGCAAATCTCTCCTTTTTGTAAAAATTTTAGAAATATGTAATATCACGAGACCTTGAATGTAAATCTTGTACCAACCTTCAACTGCGGGTAATGAACATTTTTTTTTTTACTTCTTCAATAACCTAAAAATTTTAGCGTGGTTAACAAAGGTGAGAGATGAATTTGATCCAAATAGACCAAGGCCCAAAAGAAAGGATCACGGAGCCTGCCTATAAAATCGAATAACTCAAAGTGGGTAGACCCAACTGTACCACCCCAGATCCATAGAAAGGGTCAACAGG
Source organism: Coffea arabica (assembly GCF_036785885.1). Lineage (NCBI taxonomy): Eukaryota > Viridiplantae > Streptophyta > Magnoliopsida > Gentianales > Rubiaceae > Coffea > Coffea arabica. The sequence goes on from NC_092329.1 coordinate 46,390,471, forward strand.
CGTAGTTCCTATTCTTCTTGTTTGTTAAAACTATACGCGTTATGTGTTTGAAAAGTTACCGTATCATCGTGGTCATACATTTTTGGACATTGGACAATTTTTTGTGGGGAAAAATGCACTTTTCATCCTCAAAGTTTGGGGAGTTGACCAATTTCATCCTCAAAGTTTAACTCTAAATACATTTCATCTTCAAAGTTCTGTAATTTTGACCAATTAAGGACAATTGATGGGAATTAGAGGACAATCAAACATTGGGACGGAACTTCGCACGTGAGAAGCATGATTCATCAGATCCAACTTTATACCCAACATAACCGGGTCAAATCGAATGGCCACTTTTTCTAACGGACAAAAATGCACAAAATAGCAAAAGGAAAAAAGCTCCTGTCTTCTCCTTCTTTCTTCTCCATTCTCAGCCCTAAAAGTTTTTTTGGCCAATCGTTTCATCCACTTTTTGAGCATCTGCTGGCAAGAAGGAGGGCATAGACGGCATCCGTGGAGCATTTTAGGTGAAGAAAAAAATGGCATTGCGGAAGAAAGAGCTCCACATTTGTCCACCCCCAAATTACGGTATTTATACCCAAAATCAACAACTACATTGCATAAAAATATGTGTTTTTTTGGAGAAGGAAACTTGATATGTGGTCCCTTGTGTTTGTACTTTTTGCCCACTACAATTTACGGCAATTTTTTTTCCAGATCTGGCCATTTGCATGAGGTATAAATAAATCAAAAAATTTGTCTTGGTTTGATTATTATAGTGTGAATGTGGTCGCTTATGTCTGATGATAGTTGCCGCTTGACTATAAATTTGTGGTGAGAGTGATTAATAAACAATAATACTTGGTATATTTTGCCAGCCATGTGTATCTGCCCATATGTATGGAAAAAGTGTTAAAGTGGTCCTTGTTTGGTAGTTTTTGTGTGGGTCAACAGTTTGTTGTGCTGAAATGATGAAGTCTTTTTTTTTTTCCTGAAGAGTCTGATCTATATTATTTTCTTTAACCAGAAACGGGCAGCACATTTATTACATTAAGATATCACCATGGAGGCCTCATTTCATATACTCCTGACCCCCATTACGAAGGTGGAGATTTGTGTGTTTTTGACTATATTGAGAGTATAGATCTAAGTGTTTTTGAAGTAGATAGATTAACTGAGAGTGCTGGTGTATATGGTCATAAGGTGTACTATGGTTGGGAGAATAACACCTTTAGGAGGATAGACAGCAGTAAGGAGTTGAATGGTTATGTTAAGGGAGAGGTTGGACCAACTAAGGAAGTTAACTTATATCTTGAAGTATCTTTTCATGAAATTCTAGTGCAACAACTTGGTTATGATCCGAATGAGGTAGATGAGACAGAAAATGAACTCCAAAATGGTGATGGTAACAATAATATTAGGGATGAAGGTCAAGGAAGGTGTGCTACTAATAATTGTGATAATGATTCCAACGCAAGTGATGAGACTTTTTTTTCAGCTATTGATTCAGATTATGAAATAGGTGATGATGCTGATGATGGTATATTTCATGATAATGTTGACAAAAATGCTGAATGGTTGGGAGTAGACAATCACAGGAAAAAAATGTGGTTCCTGATCCTTTGAATGAAACAGAGAAGGTTCCTGATTCTGATGAAACAGAACAGGTTCCTGATTCTGAATTTGATTTTGAAAGCATTCATGAGTCTGATGATGAAGAGTCTAAATTGAGGTCTCGTACTTTTGATCCTAAGCATATTGACAATCCAAAATTAGAGATGTACATGTCCTTTACAAGTCTGAAACTTTTCAAAACTGTTGTACATAATTATAGTGCGAAACAAGGCAGACCTTATAAGTTTGTGAAAATAGATAGATTGAGGGTGAGGGCTAGATGCAGAAATAGTGAATGTAATTGGGTTATATATGCTAGAAAATTAAGTGGGGATGGAACTATTCAAACAAGAACATTTGAAGATAATCACACATGTGGTTTTACATATGATAACCCTCTTGTGCATTCTGGATGGGTAGCTAAAAAGTACTGTGAAGAGTTTAGGTGTAATCCTAAATTAGATTTGGAGCATTTTAGGAAGATAATAATGAAAGAAAATAGGTACTCTTTCACAAAAAATCAAACATATAGGACAAGGAGAAAAGCAATGAAAATTGTTTAGGGCAGTGAAAAAGACCAGTACAGCAAATTAGGAGTTTATATGCATGAAATTCGAAGATCTAACCCTGGTAGCACTATTATAATGAAAACTGTTGATGGCTTTAGAGACTCAAAAACAGGGAAAGGCAGATTTGAGATGCTTGTTAGGAGAATATTAGTATTCTTGTAGATAATAAGTTAGTAAGGGTATTCTTGTAAATAGTTGGTTAGGTTTGTACTCCTATAAATACTAGCTGGTCACTCATAATACGGTGATTAGATGTTTTCCTCCCAAAATACCTGTTCACATGGTATCAGAGCAAGAGTCCTAGGGTTCAGGTTAAACATCTAGCAAAAATACTGTTCACGCCGTTACTGTTCACGGCGCACTGTTCACGCCGTTATTGTTCACGGCGCACTGTTCACGCGTACTATTCGTCTTGAGTTTTGACCCTTTCTTGGGTTTGGAGTGCTATTCGCTATGACTGAAAGTTTATCAAAAGGTATTGTGACGTCCACTAATATTATGCCAATGGTGATGCCTCAAATCACAAATTGGAAGTTGAATGATACCAATTATCAACAGTGGTCAAAAGCTGTTAAGATTTATCTGACAGACTTAGGAATGCAACGTTATCTCACATATGACTCCCCTACGGAGGACAGCAAGAAACTAATGTGGATTCAAGAGGATGCCCAAATTCTTGGAGCAATATGGAATTCTATGGAACCACGAATTGCTTACATGTGTTCTCATTGTGAGACAACAAAAGAAGTTTGGGATTATGTCCGGTTATTATATTGCAGTAATCTCTCACGGATGTATGATATTTCTTTGGAGTATTTTCAGTTGCAACAAGATAACAAGATAGTAACTGAATACTTTGCTGATCTTAAGCGAGTCTCAGAGGAATTAAATGCTGTAATGCCTCTCTCAAGTGATATCACGGTTATGCAGAGGCAAAGAGAACAAATGCTTGTGCTCAAATTCCTGGCTGGTCTCAAACCAGAATTTGAACCAATCAAATCTCAAATTTTAGCAGGTGAACAATTACCATCCTTTGCAGAGGCGTATGCTCGGGTCTTACGTTCTGCATCTAAGGACAATGCACAGGGTGATGTTGCTCTAATTAATGACAAATCTGCTTTAATTGCTAACAACAATCGGACAGAGCAACTTAATTTTGGACGTGGCTCTCGTGGAGGAAGAAGTAGAGGAGGTCGTGGGGGTCGTGGAGGTCGAGGCACCCGTGAGTGCAATCATTGTGGTTTAAAGAATCACACTCGTGATACTTGTTGGAATTTAAATGGAAAACCACCTCGGTTTGTCAATACGGTTACCACTGACCAAACTGAATCAAGTTCTTTAGCACAAGGGTCCCAGAAGACAGTTACCATATCTGAGGAAGATTATGTCAAATTTCTGCAGTACCAAACTGCAAATCACGCACCTCTTCCCTCCACTTCTGTAGCACAAAAAGGTAATGCTATGGCTTGTCTCTCCACATCATCTAATTTTGACTCATGGATCATTGATTCCGGAGCTACTGATCATATGTCAGGTACCTCTAGAAATTTTTCTAATTTTCAAGAGTCTACTTCCTTCCCTCATGTTACTTTAGCTGGTGGATCTACAACTAAAATTAAAGGACTAGGCACTGTAGAAATTAACTCATCTCTTCCGCTGCCTTCTGTTCTTTACGTTCCCAGTTTGCCTTTTAATCTAATGTCCGTTAGTAAGTTTACTAAATCTCTACAGTGTTCAGTTATTTTTTCTCCTGATTTTGTTGTCATTCAGGATTTGAAGACAAAGAGGACGATTGGTGGAGGACATGAGCATAATGGTCTTTATTTTCTCAACTCTAATGGTCCGATTGCGTGCCCTGCTACTGTTTCTCCGCTTGAAATTCACTGTCGTTTGGGTCATCCGTCTCTACACAATTTGAAGAAGTTAGTCCCTACCTTGAGTCAGTTGTCTTCATTAGAATGTGAGTCTTGTCAATTAGGAAAGCATCATCGTGTTTCGTTTGCCCCTAGGGTCAATAAACGGGTTTCGGAACCCTTTTTGTTAGTTCATTCTGATATTTGGGGTCCTAGTCGAGTCACTTCAAAGTTAGGTTTTAAATATTTTGTAATCTTTATTGATGATTTTTTCAGAGTTACATGGTTTTATTTAATGAAAAATCGTTCAGAACTATATTCCATTTTTTGTGCATTTGTTACAGAAATAAAAACTCAATTTGGTGTGCCTGTACGTATACTTCGTAGTGATAATGCGAAAGAATATTTTTCCACTCCTTTTGATACCTTTATGCCTAAGTCTGGTATTCTTCATCAGTCATCTTGTCCTCACACTCCACAACAGAATGGAGTTGCTGAAAGGAAAATTGGACATTTAATCGAAGTTGCTCGGACACTTTTGTTGCACATGAATGTGCCCAAACAATTTTGGAGTGATGCAGTTTTAACTGCATGTTATTTAATTAATCGCATGCCATCCGATATTCTTGGAGGCCAACTACCTCACTCCATTCTTTTTCCTCAGGACCCTATATTTAAATTGCCTCCTCGTATTTTTGGTTGTGTGTGTTTTGTTCATCAGCTTGCTCTCGGGGTGGATAAATTAGATTTTCGTGCCATTAAGTGTATTTTCTTAGGATACGCACGAGCGCAAAAGGGGTATAGATGTTACAGTCCAGTTTTCAATCGTTTTTTCACTTGTGCTGATGTTACTTTCTTTGAATCCACTCCTTATTTTATGAAGCAAGGTATGTCTTGTGAATTAGACCAGTGTTCCTCTTTTCCTCCTCCTGTTTTACCAGTCTCTTCATCTTTATTACCTGAGTTATCGGGTTCACCAGATTCCACCACTCGATTATCTCGTCCTAATCTTCAAATTTATTCTCGTCGTTCCATGGTTGAGAAAACTCCTGATATGCTACGCACTTCACCAATTACCTCTCAATCTTCAGATTCAGGTATGACACCCTCCTGTGAGTCAGATCTTCCTATTGCTTTACGTAAGGGTAAGAGACATTGTACTTCTCATCCTATTTCTAATTTTGTCTCTTATTCTCGTCTCTCTCCGTCATATTCTTCTTTTGTTGCATCTCTTGATTCGGTATCCATTCCTAAGTCTATTACTCATGCTCTCAATGATCCTGGTTGGAGGTTAGCTATGCAGGAAGAGATGCTTGCTTTGGAGAAAAATGGTACTTGGGATCTTGTCCCTTTTCCGTCTGGTAAGTCGGTTGTTGGTTGTAAATGGGTGTACACTATAAAAGTACAACCTAATGGTTCTATTGATAGGTTGAAGGCTCGTCTAGTAGCTAAAGGATTTGCTCAGGTGTATGGAATCGATTACTTCGAAACATTTTCTCCTGTTGCAAAGATTACTTCTGTTCGTCTTTTTATCTCTTTGGCAGCAACTTATAATTGGCCATTGCATCAGTTAGATGTGAAAAATGCATTTCTGCATGGAGATTTGGAAGAAGAGGTATATATGGAACAACCTCCTGGATTTGTTGTTCAAGGGGAGAATCCGCGATTGGTTTGTCGTTTGAAAAAATCCTTATATGGATTGAAGCAGTCTCCAAGGGCTTGGTTTGGCCGGTTTAGTAGTGTTGTCATGGAGTTCGGTCTAACAAGATGTGGAGTAGATCACTCTGTATTTTATCGGCATTTGAATGCTGGTAAAATTTTATTGGTTGTTTATGTGAATGATATTGTGATTACAGGTGATGATGTTGTGGGGATCTAGAAACTTAAATCCAATCTGCAGGCAAACTTTCAGACAAAGGATTTAGGTCATCTACAGTATTTTCTGAGTATTGAGGTAGCTCGGTTTAAATATGGGATTTATTTATGTCAAAAGAAATATGTACTCGATATGTTGAGTGAAATTGGGATGTTAGGTTGCCGACCTGTGGATAATCCTATGGATCCCAATGTGAAACTAGAAAGAGATCAAGGTGCATTACTTGATGATCCTAAATAATATCGAAAACTTGTGGGTAAATTAAATTATCTCACTGTAACGAGACCTGACATTTCGTTTGCAGTGAGTGTTGTGAGTCAATTTCTTGATACTCCTCGTACTAGTCATTGGGATTCTGTTATACGGATTCTCAGGTATCTTAAGAGTGCTCCTGGAAAAGGATTGCTGTATCAAAATCATGGACACACTGATATTGAAGGATATAGTGATGCCGATTGGGCTGGTTCTGCCTCAAATCGAAGATCGACCACAGGATATTGTGTGTTTGTTGGTGGTAATTTAGTGTCGTGGAAGAGTAAGAAGCAAACAGTTGTATCCAGATCAAGTGCAGAATCTGAATACCGCGCTATGGCTCACACTGTGTGTGAGTTGGTTTGGTTGAAAAGCATGTTACTTGAACTTGGATTTGAGCATAAACAGCCTATGAATTTAGTGTGTGATAATCAGGCAGTTGTCCATATTGCGTCTAATCCAGTGTTTCATGAAAAGACAAAACATATTGAAGTTGATTGTCACTTCATTCGAGAGAAATTGCTTGACGGAGTCATCAAGACATCTCATGTACCGTCTGTAGATCAATTGACTGATTTGTTTACCAAGAGTTTAGGGGGCTCTAGGGTATAATACATTTGTGACAAGTTGGATGCTTATGATATATATGCTCCAACTTGAGGGGGAGTGTTAGGAGAATATTAGTATTCTTGTAGATAATAAGTTAGTAAGGGTATTCTTGTAAATAGTTGGTTAGGTTTGTACTTCTATAAATACTAGCTGGTCACTCATAATACGGTGATTAGATGTTTTCCTTCCAAGATACCTGTTCACAAGGCTGTACATCTGTTTTGCTGGAGTGAAGCATGGTTTTCTAACTGGATGTAGACAATTTATTAGAGTAGATAGTATTTTTTTGAAAGGATCAGTAGGAGGAGTTTTGCTAGCAGCTGTTGGAGTTGATGCCAATAATGGCATTTTCCAATAGCATATGCTGCAGCAGAGGGTGAAAGTAAGGACTCATGGTGCTGGTTCTTCAAACTATTAAAAGAAGATTTGAAAGTTGAAAAGGATTATGAGTGGACAATAATGAGTGACAAACAAAAAAGTCTAATTGAAGCATGTGATATGATTTTTCCAAATGCAGCCCATAGATTTTGTGTGAAACACTTGCACAATAACTTTTCATCTGTTGGTTTCAAAGGAGAAGGTTTGAGGAGAGCGTTATGGACTATTGTCAAAGCAACAATACCAGCCCAATTCATTAGCAGAATGGAAGCAATGGCTGAAATTGATATAGAGGCAGCCAAGTGATTTGATGACAAACCACCAAGTCAATGAAGCAGAGCTTATTTTAGCACTCATCCTAAATGTGCTATGTTATTGAATAATATCTGTGAGTGCTTCAACAGCAAAATTCTTGATGCTAGGGAGAAGCCAATAATTGATGCTCCGTTTGAATTAGCTGTTTTTGAGGTTATTTTTCAAAAACAGCATTGTAGAATTTCATTTTTAAAATACAAGTCCGTTTGGATTAGTTGTTTTTAGGGTTGTTTTTCAAAAACTATACGAAAGACTTTACTGTAGATGTTTTTTGGATTATTTTTAGAGGTATTTTTAAAACATATTTTTGAGTATTTTTATAATTTATAATTTTTATATTTTTATATTTATATACATTTAAGCATTTATCATACATTTATAAATATTTATAAATATATATTTATATAAAAATATAAAAATATATTATATTATATATAATACATAATATAAATATATTTATAAATGTATATTATTATAAATGTATAAATTATAAATGAATATTATATAAATGTATAAATTATAAATTATATATATATATATTTATGCATTTAAAATACATTTATAAATGTATAAGTGTATATTATTATAAATGTATGAATTATAAATGAATATTATATAAATGTACAAATTAATATATTATAAATATATATTAATATTATGTATAAATGTATTATAATTAATGTAAATGTATAAATGTAAAATTAATATTAAGTATATTAATATAAATATATAAATATATTATAAATGTATTATATTATATATAATACATAATATAAATGTATATTATAAATATGCATTAATATATATATTATGTATAAATGTACATTTATATAAATGTATATAAATATTTAATATATATAAATATATAAAAATATTTTTTAAATAAAATAAATTATTTATAATATGTACAAATAAATATTTAATATATATAATATACATTAATATTAATTATAAATATTATAATATTATAAATATGGTGTTTATATAATATTTCAATTTGTAATATTTATTGTATATTTCATTATATGAATATTTATATAATATATAAATATATAATATATAATTTTCAATTTGTATAATATACATAATATTGTATATATATAATATAATATACATAATATACATTTATACATTATTACATATTATCTATATTATATATTATACATAACATTATTATACATTATTATACACAATAATGTACATAATAATATTATACATTAACAATGTATACATTATAATATAATGTACATAATATATTATGTATAAATATTTATACATTTATGTATACAATATTGCATATTAAGTATATTATATTATGTATATTATATTATATTATGTATAATATACCATATTATGTATAATATTAATGTATATAAATATATATAATATATAAATATATAAATATATAATTTTGATTTGTATATTTCAATTTATATTAATATAATATATATATAATATACATAATTGAAATATACATTTGGAGTTGTTTTTGATATAATGTTTGGATATACTGTTTTTAGAGTTATTTTGAAAATACACATTTACTGTAACATTTGGAATGTGAAAAATAGTTTTTCAAATACAGAAGCAAAAACAAGGAATTCAAACGGACCCTGAAATGTTTGAAGCAATACGATTGTACATGATGCAGAGAATGCAAAAAAAAATAGGGATCTGACCAAAGAGAAGTGGCAGACTTATCCTTACTGCCCCAGAATTCTTCACATTATGCAGAAAAATATAGATAGAACACCTGACTATTTTCCATTCAAGTCAAATGATGATCTTTATGAAGTCAGTTGCCCATATGGTGACCAATATGTAGTGAACATCAAGGAGCAAACATGCTCTTGCAGAAAATGGGAACTAACAGGTATTCCCTGTCCCCATGCCATTGCTGCATTGTGGATGGCTAAAAAGAATCCTCTACTATATATTTCAAAATGGTATACAGTGGAGACATATATGAAGTGCTACGAAGGATCAGTGTGTCCCATGAATGGAGAAAGTGAATGGAGGCTTACTAATGTTGGTGAAGGTCCTTTGCCACCCTTATATAGGAGAGCACCTGGAAGGCCTAAGAAGCCGAGAAGAAGAAGTGTAGAGGAGGTTCAACAAGCCAAGGAAAAAACTAAGAAGAAAGTGACAAGAGTGGGATAGATTAACAAGTGTAGATACTGTCATCAAGCAACATAATATGAGGTGCTACAAGCTTCTCAAAGATGCTCAAGATCCTGCAGTTGCAGAAACTGATATTCGTTCAAGCCAAGTTGCTGCTTCTACCAACAATCTAGCTAGTCAAGACGGAAAAAAAGTTGTAAGTTGTTTTGATAACTTGTTACAACTATCTTTGCTATTTGGTATATAAATGACATGTTTTCCTTTTAAACTGTAGGGAACAAAGAAAACCAAGAAGCCTGCTGCTGGGTCTTCAAATAAAACAGTAGAAAAACCTGCTACATCTTTTGATTTTTGTCTTTATGCAATTTGACTTTTGCTACCTCACTGTTTTGTGCAGAAGAGACATAGACGTACAAGAAGAGTTGCAACTGCAGTTTGTAATGATGATTCAAACACTGAACATCCACAGGATGCTGAGCCACTGGTTGACATTGACATAACATCCTCTGCCCCAAATCAAGTAGACCAAGATATGTACGAAGTGTTTGGGCTGTCAAGATCTCAAGTGAAATATAGCACCAAGGAAGCCAGAACACAAACTAATTAACAAGTACAGATGCCCTTTAGGATTAGAGATGTTCATATGCATGTTGTTGCTGCTGCCAAGGCAAATTTAAGTGTTCCTAGTTCATCTAGATCGAAGGGAATGGATAAACTACTGTGATAGGAGAAACAACATGTTGAATTTTCTTCAAGCCAAGTTGCTGTTTTTGTAATTAGTGAATGACTTTTGTTGTTTCAACTTTTGCCTTGCCTAGTAATTATGGAAGTGCAAGCTGTAATGTGATAGCTGGCTTTATTTCATTTATGGACCCATGTTCAACAACAGTCATGTAGTTTGCTTTATTTCATTTGGAATGCACTTTAATTGTATTGAAGTTATGATATACATATATGGCAGCTATTTTCATGTTCATCTGTTTGTATTATTTGCATTTATTTTTCAATTTGGTTTATCGGTACATGTTGGACAATCTTGGTTTATCAGCTTAGTTGCTAGCTTGGTTTATTTGCATTTGTTTTCCAGCGTGGTTTATTTGCATTTGTTTGTATTATCAGTTCATGTGGTTTATCAGTTCATGGCCATTTTATATATATGATATGAACAACACTTTGACAAGGACCATTTTCTTACACTCAACGCATAGCTTTACAAACAAAATAAATTGCAGAGTTCATAAATTGCATTGTTGCCAAATACATTTCCCTTCCTAAATCCCACATTTTACATAAATTACAGAGTTCATTTGGAACCTTTGTACAAACAAAATAAGTCCCTTTCTATACCCTGCAATTGGATATTACTTCATAGGAAAAAATGCAACTCTCGTTCCAACAACAAACACAGCCAGCTTCAAAATGTTCTTCTGCAATTTTAGCAAAATCTCTCCAGTGTTAGCAGCAACTTGCCTCCCTTTACTTTTCCCTCGCCTTTACTGCTCCAACTCAGTACTAGCAAAACCACCAAAAACACAATTATCGTAATAAAAAATTTCTCCCTCTTACGCATTCTTTCAACTTGTTCTTCCATTTTGTTAATCTTTTTCAGCAAACTAGGAATGAGAACTCTCCCTCTTGGACAAATTGGCTCATCAACCCATTCAAAGTACCTGCATCTCTCGGGTCTCTACCATAACAATAATGACATTTCTCAAAAATTAGTTAGCTAAATTAACACATTGAAGGACCAACATTTTTAGACAAATATTTCTTACCGGCCATAGAGAGCAACCAAGGAATCTTCTTCTCGGATTCTCGCCACGCTAACAGGTGCTCATTTTTGTTCTTAACCCACAGTTGCAGAATGGAGTTGATGAACCACTGGAGACTTCAAAACCTCTGCTCCTCATTTAGGCAAAAATGAGAGCACAGGGAACTCCACTACCAAATGCTCTGAGGATGAAATGTTTAAAGCTGCAAAGATTGGCAAAAAAATTTTGGGGTTGAAAGGCAGAGGGAAGAAGGATAACAATGGAGCTTTTCGTCTGTCCGTTGCATTTGTTCCTTTAAAGTTAGCTCCATTCGATTTTACCCATTTTTTGTTAGGTAAAACCATTGGTTTTAATGGTTAATTGGATATTGATCGTCAATTGGATATTGACCGTCAATTGTCCTTAATTGGTCAAAATTACGGAACTTTGAGGATGAAATATGTTTGGGGTTAAACTTTGAGAATGAAATTGGTCAACCCCCCAAACCTTAAGGATGAAAAGTGCATTTTTCCCATTTTTTGTGAGAAGCTACAAAACGATACCATGTGTCACATTTTATTTATTCAAAGGGGGGGTATAGTGCATGTAATCTAGAGATATTAATTACAATCCAATTATGTTGACCCGTTTGGATCTGCCCACTAATAATTCATCCAAATCCGCTCATTAAATTTGAATGGGTTTAAATGGGCGTTCAATTAATTGCATTTAATTAGTGAATGGCGGATTGATTTGGTTCACCCATTTGTATCCATTTAAAAATAATTATACATTTAGACTCAACTTTTAGTGAATGCTAAGCAAATAAATTTAAATTTTGTATCAATTTAATAACAATAAAATACCGTTATTTCTTATTAAATAACATCTAAAAAATAAAAAGAAATAAGTAAAATTTTAAGTGACTTATAAATGGGTAATTGAATATACCCATATCCAATTATTAAATGCATATAAATGGGTTGATTTAATTATGTCCATTACCCAATTATAACCCCCCTAAAGTTGCTCGAGTTACCCATTTTGACATTTTTAATGTAACATATTATTTTTACAAACTAAAAAAATAGGCTTAATAAATTATTTAATTGGATTTTTACCATGAGGAATATTTTCTAGTCTTATTAGACCTAAATACATGATAATATAATTTCGTTATATTTTTAAAGTGACTCGTCTCAAAAATTAATTTCCTGGAGTGCGTTTAGTAAAAATAGTGAATAGTGCTCGGAGATTTTACCGCGTGGGAGTACAATAAGCTTGAAATATTGGAGACTTGTACTATGGTCCTAAAATAGGTAATCTTATGAATAAATACTCAAGTGATAATTTGTAGTACAATCGTTATAAGAATTTCTCAGAGGTTTCGCGTTATAGCGTTAAAATTGACGGTACGTGTTTTCACACGCGCGACTTTATTTGAGGGACTTTAGACCCTTATTTCGGGACAATTAAGAGTGAATAATATTTACATGAAAATAAGTGCATTAGAGATTTAGTGCACTAGTGAACCAAACGCGCGAGAAATCGAGCCCTAATCGCGCCAAACGCCCCCTAATGTGAGTTGACTAATGGGTGATTTGTGGCCACAAGTTAGTATCTTCTCTTGGAAGCTTAAAAATCTGACCACTCTCTCTCTCTTCCTTCTCAAGATTGCCGACCAGCCCTCTCTCCCTCTCTAACTCCATTGTTTCAAAAATTTTTTCACCAAATCAACCACAAAACTCCAACCAATCTTCACCAAACTTGTAGAGCAACTAGCAAACTACTTGGAGGTTGGATCTAGCTAACCAAAGGGCTGCATTCACGGTTTCTTAGAGCCTCTTAAGGACCGAAAATTTCTGATCTAAAGCACCAAGGAGGTATAACATGATCCATCACCTTAAACTTGATTTATAGTAGTAGATATGCATCTCTAAGTACTTGCATGAAAGTTGATGACTTGATATTGTTAGAAAAATGTGAAAGTGGGCTCTATGAACTCCCACTCTTGGGTTGTTGCTGATTTGATGATTGATGGTGGATATATTGTTGGTTTAGTGGTTAAAATGATGGATTAATGGTGTGTAATTGATAGAAATTTCATTGGGTGCAAGAAGCAAAAGTTTCCGATTTTGCCCCTGCCTTGTTCGGCCATTTTAAGGCCAATTTTTAATGATCTAATGGCTTGAATCTGATGTTTATATGACGTATTAGATGTGTGAAAAATTTCATTGAAAAATAATGAAATTTGGTTGGGCAAATGAATTTTTTTGTGAAACTAGCAAATCTGGAAACTGTTCACGTATGGCTCTGACCAGCGGTGGTGTTTCGGCCATAACTCCGTTCTCAGATATCGAAATCATATGCCGTCAGTGGCGTTGGAAACTAGACATTCCAGGCGTTAATTTGAGATAAAATGCACGTTCGGATTCTTTGTGAGTGAGCCGAACCAAACGTTTTAAAATCGCTGTCCTGTTGCTCTGTTCAACTGGAATGAAGTGATAAGGCAGCAAATTGATGCCCGATTTTGAACTAGTTGGGTGCCAAATTTTGAAATGATTTCTTCTATGATATTATAGCCCTATGAATGTATTTTTCAATGACATAAACCATGCCCCATTCTGAGCTAAATTGACTGAGTTGTGACCAAAACAAGAAGACTGCCCTGTTTTGGAAAAACCGTAATACTTGGACTGGTTTGGGACAAAACCTGGGAGTGATCTTATTAATTGAAGTTCTTGATGCTAAACACTTACCAAAGGTATCATGGATGTATTTTTGACCTTTATTTCACAAATGAACCATGGTTGGATAGCTTTCTTGATTAAACGATTTGAATTGGGAAATGAAGTCAAAAGACAGGTTGCCTTAGAAATTCTCCTGAACTTTGGATGATTAATTTACTATCTTTCCGAAGGTATTTTTCCCAGAAATTTGATAGAGCGGTACCTTTCATGTAGGAGTAGCATACTGCAAAATTTTATACCAATCCAAGTTCGTTTTGACACTTAGCTAAGGTTCCAATTTTTGGAAACTCAAATCTGGAAATTGTTCACCAGACTTGAATTTTTCCCAACTTCGAGCTACCGTATTTCGGTGCTCGAAACTCCAATTCTCAATCCGCTTATTCTGCCCTAAACCTTACTTGCACCTCTAATTGAGTTATAAATTTCAAGGGCTAGTTTGCAACGAGTGAATTCTGCCAAATTTCCAAAGTTAGCGAAAAACCAACCCCAGCTCAATCCTGAACATTCTAGAACAGTGATTTCAAGCTCATTTTTGTGTACTTTCTACTTAGATTCATGGAAAAGTGTTTTCTAAGAACTTTTAACACTTTCCAAAAGGTTGCCAACGGTATAAAGTTTTCCAATTTTGGGCTTATATCGAGAGAGATACGAATTTTCAAAAATTTATAATAAAACTGAAAATTTTCAATTTTCGAGGTAAAGGAGTTTTTACAAAACTCTTAATTCTCTTAGTATTATTCAAACGTTTTGCCCTCGATTTTCATGATAAAAACTCAAATAATATTGTACTTAATAAAATGCAAGTTGAACCTCGATTTACGAGTAATTGAGGTTCATTTTTGTAAAATATTCTTTAGATTGTATTAGTGTACAATCTTCCTTGATAATTGAGATATTTGAGTGATTATCCACTATTAATTGCCAGGCGTACAAGGAGACCTTCAAGAGGATCTTCCAGTGGACACTTGAACTTCCAGAAAATAATTCTTATTGAATTGCTCGGTGAGTGTCAAGTGTGTGAATCCTTGGTACCTGCTTATTTGTTGTAATTGTTGGAGATTTTAAAAATGAAGGCGGGTGTTTACTTTATCACTCGTTCTAATTTCGAATGAATAAATGAAATATATCGAATGAATGAATGAAATGCAATGGTATGTTATAACTACATACGTCGTTGGAGTGAATCTCCTCGATTTCAAATGAATGGGGGACGCCCAAACTCATAGGCCGACCTTGGAATCGAGCCGGCAATGGGCTTGGTCGGGAACCTGGGCGAGCCATGAGATATATAAGCTCGACCTAATGAGAGGTCTTGCTTGGCATACTCGTGGAGTATCGACTTATAAATGACTTGTGGGCCTTGGAGGTGTACGGTGGAAGGAGGGAAGTAAGTGGTGATCTACGGAAATGAAAATATCGACCTGGTTGATGGAGGGTCATCGCGGGAAGGTATACGAATGGCATCGGCAGAGCGAGTGGAACTTAGCTCCTGAGCTACTATATCCTTGAATTGTTTCTGATTATTTTTCCTGCTCGAATGGTTGCTTATTGAAATATCACGGTTTTATGTAATGAATTTGGGATTGCTATTTGAACAATGTGCTTGCATGTGTGTTCTTGGCCTCACGAGCGTTTAGCTCACCCTATAGTTTTGTTTTCCTTAACAGGACCGAATCTCGAAGAAGTATGGAGAAACCCTTCGTTATTCTTTTGTTTAGGATTTCTACTATATTTTGGCTATGCCCTGGTTTGTGTTGTACTTTTGGAATTGAAATGTAAAAATTTGGGCCCTGACGTGTATTGAGAATTTAAGTCATATTATGATTACTCGATGTACTGGTTACATGTTAAGTGACTTGTTAAGTTTGAACGCTTCGGCATTATTTGTATTCATGTTGCTCTCTTCGAAATGTTCGGTTTGGTTTTAAGTTGAATGGAATTGCTTGAGTCCTGGCGAGAGTTGGGCAGGCGTTTCGCGGATATCCTTTGGTTCGCCTTAGGGAGATGTGAGGGCGTCACAGTTGGTATCAGAGCACTAGGTTAGAGGTCTATATGGGAGACATATTAGATACTCTACCTTTAAGACTCGATATGGGATGACTTAATCATACCCTAAGTGATACTTGAGGCGAGCTAGCAACTAAGTTAGTCCTATCTCAAGTGACAATTGGGATGAACCAACGATTAAGTTAGGCATGCATTGCAGGATATTGGAATTAGGTAGTGATTTGAGTTTCTAACCTAAAAAGTATTATTATTTTGCAGGGATGGATGACGGAAATGGAGCCCCGACAGCTAACGGGAATGGCCATACGAATGGTCATTATGAGCCTCTTAGAACTATCTTCTACCGAGCTCTAGCGGGAGGAGCTCGAGTACGCTACTCACCATATGATAGATACCCTCGATGTTCGTGTAGGTTGATCTTCGCCTACCCGAACCATATAGTGCTTGCCCTGGACGACGAGCGTCGTCAGTTGGTGGATGCCAATCGCGATCTACAGGCTGAGGTAGACGAGGTTAGGCAGATGGTTAGCGCTCAGGGTTAGCGGATCGCGGAGCTCGATGAGGTAATTGAGGGTGAGGTAGCCACCTCTGCAGTGGTTAATGAGGAGTTTCGGGATACTAGGGCTCGACTCACTAGGTTAGGACGGGATGTCCGTAACCGGGCTTTCGAGATCCTGACCGATGCTACTAGATTGGTTGAGAACGCTACTGAGGTGATTCCTGATGCTGAGGAGGAGGATCCCGAGGAGGAGGTTCATCCTGATAGCCCTACTGTGGACTAGGATCTTAGTAGTTGACCCTTTTTGACTTTTGACCGGTACAGCTAGGACTAGTTAGGGTGACGCGAGTGCTGAGACCATTGTATTTTGCATGCTTGTGTGGCCTACTTTTGGAGCACTTGTTCTTACTTTAGTCTTCTGTGACTAAAAGTATACTTTTGAGCACCTGTGTGCTATATTTTTGTGAATTGCCCCTAACTTACTAATTGTACGAACTTGACATGCTTATGAATGTAAATTATCATTAATTTCAACACTTTCTTGGTTGGTTCTCGTTTTGATATATTTCTTCTTTTCTTCTTCCGCTTAATTAATCTATTTCTTGCACTAGGCACATTTAGACTAATGAAAGAATTAAGGAGTGGTCGAGGCCGTGGGCGAGCGTCTAGACAGGCTCAACCTCAGGGGGATGACCAGGGATCGGCAACTGGACCGACCCAGGGACAGGAAAACATTGAGGGTAATCAAATGGCTACTGCCATCAATAGGATGACTGATATCCTAGAACGTCTAGCGGAGAGACAGGGTCCTGGACCATTTAACCAACCTGGGGGCCAGGATAGAGGAGAGGATAGAGCCCTGGAAAGATTCTTAAAGTTTAACCCGCCTAAGTTTATGGGTGAACCTGACCCCGAAATAGCGGAGAATTGGTTAGAGGGGATGACCAATATATTCGCCGCTCTAAATTACACTGAGAATAGGCGAGTGAACTTTTCTGCTTTCCAATTCGAGGGTATAGCCCGTGCTTGGTGGGATGTGATAAAAGGAAAATGGGAAAGAGTTTAAACCCCTTAGACTTGGGATAACTTTACGAGGGAGTTTAATGAGAAATTCCTTCCACCCTTAATCCAAGAAAAGAGGGAGGACGAATTTATTAAACTAAAACAAGGAACCCTTACTGTAGCAGAGTATGAGGGGAAGTTCACTAAACTTTCCAAATACGCTCCCGAGTTAGTAGCCAATGAACGGAGGAGGATTAGAAGGTTTGTACAGGGACTTAATGTGGAACTTCAGAAGAGCTTGGCTGCAGCCCAAATCTCTACATTTACTGAGGCTTTAGAGAAAGCGCAAAGGGTTAAGAATGCGAGATCTCAAGTGAGGGATTTTCACAACAGAAAAAGGAATTTTCCTAGTCGTACTTCTGGGCAGACCAGTAACAATGTACACCCTTCTAAAATGGGAAGAGGAGAAGTAGGAACGAGAACTGTTGGAGCTTCTAAGGGAGCTCTATCTAGAGGAGGTCGTAGCGGGACGACTCAAGTTAGGGGGCACCTTCTGTTGGATCGACTGTGACCCCTCAAGTTACATGTGGGTATTGTGGTAAATCCAACCACTCTAAGAACGATTGCTGGAGAAAGTCGGGAAAATACTTACTGTGTGGAAGCACTGAGCATCAAGTCGCAAATTGTCCGAAATCGCCAAAGACAGGGGAAACCCGCAGAGGTCGGAAAAATCAACCTCTAAGCAGACCAGTGCCGGAGGGAGTCGACCGAAAGTATCGGCTAGGGTCTATGCATTGGACTATCAACAGGTCCCAGAGGCGACCGAGGTGGTTGAAGATACAATTCCAATCTTTCACCGCCTAGCTAGGGTTCTAATTGATCCGGGTACAACACACTCTTTTGTAAACCCTGATTTCATGAGTGGAATAGACTTGAAACCAATTAAGTTACCATATGACTTGGAGGTTAAAACACCCACTGGGGGCAAAAGTCTAATTGCTAATCTGGTGTATAAGAATAGTGAAATCTGCATAAAGGAAAGAAAATTGCTGGCCGATTTGATAGGCCTAACGATTAAAGGATATGATGTGATCCTAGGGATGGATTGGTTAGCCCGTTATAATGCCCAATTGAATTGTAGGACGAAAATTGTAGAATTGTATATTTCAGGGGAGGCAACCCTGAAATTAGATGTGAGGGGTAAGTTAGTTTCGTCTGCACTTATCTCGGGAATCCGAGTTAGAAAATTGTTAAGTAAGGGAGCTCAAGGATATTTAGATTTTCTTAGCAACACCCCTACGATAAGGTGAATTTGGAGGACACACCGGTAGTGAAAGAATTTTTCGATGTTTTTCCTGAGGAATTGGAGTCCTTACCCCCTGAACGGGAAATAGCTTTTAAAATTGATGTAGCCCCGGGAACAGCACCTGTCTCAAGGACACCATATAGGATGGCTCCAACTGAATTGAAAGAGTTGAAATTACAATTACAGGATTTGTTGGAACGGGGTTTTATACGAGAGAGTGATTTCCCGTGGGGAGCCCCAATTTTGTTTTAAAGAAGAAAGATGGGAGTTTGAGATTATATATAGATTATCGAGGCTTAAATGATGTTACGATTAAGAATAAGTACCCGCTACCCCACATTGATGAACTGTTTGACCAATTGCAAGAGGCGGTAGTGTTTTCAAAGTTAGATCTAAGGCAGGGTTACTATCAATTGAGGATTTTGGAGAAGGACATACCTAAAACTGCTTTTAACTCGAGGTATGGGCATTTCGAGTTTGCAGTGATGCCTTTTGGGTTAACCAATGCACCTGCCGCTTTCATGGATTTAATGCATAGGGTTTTAAACCTTACTTGGATCAATTTGTGGTGATCTTCATTGATGATATTTTGGTGTATTCTAAGAATGTGAAGGATCATGAGAAACATTTGAGAATTGTTTTACAAATCTTGAGGGAACATCAATTATATGCTAAGTTTAGTAAGTGTGAATTCTGGCTAAAAGAAGCGACTTTCTTAGGGCATATAATTTTCTAAGGATGGAATTAAAGTGGATCCAGCTAAAATTGAAGCTGTTTCGAAATGGAAACGACCGGAAAACGACCGAAGATTCATCCAGAATTTTTCGAAAATTGCTGGGCCTATGACTGAGTTGACCAAGAAAAATGAAAATTTTATATGGAGTCCTAAGTGTGAAGAAAGTTTTCAGGAATTGAAAAGACGATTGACAAGAGCGCCTGTGTTAGGTTTGTCAAACGGAAAGGATAGTTTTGTGGTTTACACAGATGCTTCTAAGGGAGGTTTGGGATGTGTTTTGATGCAAAATGATATAGTGATAGCATATGCCTCTAGAAAATTGAAACCGCATGAAGGAAATTATCCGACTCATGATTTGGAGTTAGCGGCTGTGGTCTTTGCTTTGAAGAAATGGAAACACTATTTGTACGGAGTAACATTTGAGGTTTTTACAGATCACAAAGGTTTAAATACTTATTTTCTCAAAAGGAGCTGAATTTGAGGCAACGTAGATGGATGGAATTTCTGGAAGATTATGATTGTACGATTAAGTACCATCCTGGAAAGGCCAATGTAATGGCCGATGCTTTGAGCCGTCAGGTACAAATGGCTGGATTGATGATTAAGGAATTTCAATTGTTGGAGGAAGTTAGCTATTGGAATCCTCGATTAGAACCAATGAAAGTAATTTTGGAAAATATTGTAATAACCTCCACTTTATTGGAACGCATTAAGGAATCTCAGGAAAAGGACCCTGAAGTGCAAAAGCTGGTGGAGAAAGCTAAGATGGGAGACAAGACGGATTTCAATTTGGGAACAGATGGAATATTGAGATTTCGAAATCGGATAGTAGTACCAAAGGACGAAACACTTAAGAAGGAAGTTTTGGAGGAAGCACACCGATCGAAGTTTACGGTACACCCTGGAGGGAATAAAATGTACCAAAACTTGAAAAGTCTATATTGGTGGGAGAAAATGAAGAAGGAAATTGTCCAATTTGTTCAGACATGCTTGGTTTGTCAACAGGTTAAAGCCGAGCATCAAAGACCATCAGGACTTTTACAACCTCTAGAAATATCTGAGTGGAAATGAGAAAATATTACCATGGATTTTGTATCAGACTTACCAAGAACACAGAGAGGCCATGATACCATTTGGGTGATAGTGGATAGATTGACTAAATCGGCTCATTTTCTACCGATTAACGTGAAATACCCGTTAGAGAAGCTGGCCAGATTGTACTTGGATGAGATCATTTGACTACATGGTATACCTGTGAGTATTATGTCAGATAGGGATCCAAGATTTGTTTCGAGATTTTGGCAAAAGATGCAAGAAGTGTTGGGGACTAAATTAAACTTTAGTACCACCTATCATCCTCAGACTGATGGACAATCTGAAAGAACAATTCAGACCCTTGAGGACATGTTAAGGACTTGTGTACTGGATTTTGGAGAGAATTGGAGTAAGTTTTTGACTTTAGTGGAATTTGCCTATAACAATAGTTTCTACTCTTCTATTCAAATGGCCCCATATGAAGCACTTTATGGTCGGAAGTGTAGATCCCCAATTTGTTGGGATGAAATAGGTGAACGAAAACCCGACTACCGTATCTTGGATTGAGGAAGCTAATGAAAAGGTAAAGTTGGTACGGCAAAGGATTCAAACCGCTCAAAGTAGACAAAAAAAGTTATGTCGACAATCAGAGAAAGGATTTGGAGTTCACTATTGGAGATATGGTATTTCTCAAGATTACGCCTTTAAAAGCAAGCTTGGTGTCCGGAAAAGGGAAGAAACTACAACCAAGGTTTGTAGGGCCTTATAAAATTATTCAACGAGTTGGGAATTTAGCCTATAAGATAGAATTACCGCCGAGCTTATCTCGAATTCATAACGTGTTCCATGTGTCCATACTTAAGAAGTATCATCCAGACCATTCTCATGTTTTACAACCGGAGAGTGTTGAGATCGATGAAACCCTGACCTATGAGGAGAGACCGGTAAAACTTCTGGATCGAAAGATGAAAGAATTGAGGAACAAGCAGATACCACTAGTGAAAGTTCTATGGAAGAACCACGGAGTAGAGGAAGCAGCATGGGAATTTGAAGAGACAATCAGAGAGAAGTATCCAGACTTGTTCATCAACCAAGGTAAATTTGGAAAACGAAATTTTCTTAAGGGGGAGAGGATGTGAGGACTCGTAAAAACTATTATTTTTAAGCCTAACTTATGGCTTAATAAATTATTTAATTGGATTTTTACCATGAGAAATATTTTCTAGTCTTATTAGACCTAAATACATGATAATATAATTTCGTTATATTTTAAAAGTGACTCGTCTCAAAAATTAATTTTCTGGAGTGCGTTTAGTAAAAATAGTGAATAGTACTCGGAGATTTTACCGCGTGGGAGCACAATAAGTTTGAAATATTGGAGACTTGTACTATGGTCCTAAAATAGGTAATCTTATGAATAAATACTCAAGTGATAGTTAGTAGTACAATCGTTATAAGAATTTCTCGGAGGTTTCGCGTTATAGCGTTAAAATTGACGGTACGCGTTTTCACACGCGCGACTTTATTTGAGGGACTTTAGACCCTTATTTTAGGACAATTAAGAGTGAATAATATTTACATGAAAATAAGTGCATTAGAGGTTTAGTGCACTAGTGAACCAAACGCGTGAGAAATCGAGCCCTAATCGCGCCAAACGCCCCCTAATGTGAGTTGACTAATGGGTGATTTGTGGCCACAAGTTAGTATCTTCTCTTGGATGCTTAAAAATCTAATCACTCTCTCTCTCTCTCTTCCTTCTCAAGATTGCCGACCAGCCCTCTCTCCCTCTCTAACTCCATTGTTTCAAAAAAATTTTCACCAAATCAACCACAAAACTCCAACCAATCTTCACCAAACTTGTAGAGCAACTAGCAAACTACTTGGAGATTGGATCTAACTAACCAAAGGGCTGCATTTCACGATTTCTTGGAGACTCTTAAGGACCGAAAATTTCTGATCTAAAGCACTAAGGAGGTATAACATGATCCATCACCTTAAACTTGATTTATAGTAGTAGATATGCATCTCTAAGTACTTGCATGAAAGTTGATGACTTGATATTGTTAGAAAAATGTGAAAGTGGGCTCTATGAACTCCCACTCTTGGGTTGTTGCTGATTTGATGATTGATGGTGGATATATTGTTGGTTTAGTGGTTAAAATGATGGATTAATGGTGTGTAATTGATAGAAATTTCATTGGGTGCAAGAAGCAAAAGTTTCCGATTTTGCCCCTGCCTTGTTCGGCCATTTTAAGGCCAATTTTTAATGATCTAATGGCTTGAATCTGATGTTTATATGACGTATTAGATGTGTGAAAAATTTCATTGAAAAATAATGAGGTTTGGTTGGGCAAATGAATTTTTTTTGTGAAACTAGCAAATCTGGAAACTGTTCACGTATGGCTCTGACCAGCGGTGGTGTTTCGGCCATAACTCCGTTCTCGGATGTCGAAATCATGTGCCGTCGGTGGCGTTGGAAACTAGACATTCCAGGCGTTAATTTGAGATAAAATGCACGTTCTGATTCTTTGTGAGTTAGCCGAACCAAATTGAGGTTCATTTTTTTAAAATATTCTTTAGAATGTACTAGTGTACAATCTTCCTTGATAATTGGGATATTTGAGTGATTATCCACTATTAATTGTCAGGCGCACAAGGAGACCTTCAAGAGGATCTTACAGTGGACACTTGAACTTCCAGAAAATAATTCTTATTGAATTGTTCGGTGAGTGTCAAGTGTGTGAATCCTTGGTACCTGCTTATTTGTTGTAATTGTTGGAGATTTTAAAAATGAAGACGGGTGTGTACTTTATCACACTCGTTCTAATTTCGAATGAATGAAAAAATATATGGAATGAATGAATGAAATATAACAAATGAATGAATGAAATGCAATGGTATGTTATAACTACATACGTCGTTGGAGTGAATCTCCTCGACTTTCAAATGAATGGGGGACGCCCAAACTCATAGGCCGACCTTGGACTTGAGCCGGCAATGGGCTTGGTCGGGAACTTGGGCGAGCCATGAGATATATAAGTTCGACCTAATGAGAGGTCTTGATTGGTATACTCGTGGAGTATCGCCTTATAAATGACTTGTGGGCCCTAGAGGTGTACGGTGGATGGAGGGAAGTAAGTGGTGATCTACGGAAATGGAAATACCGATCCGGTTGACGGAGGGTCATCACGGGAAGGTATACGAATGGCATCGGCAGAGCGAGTGGAACTTAGCTCCTGAGAGCTACTATATCCTTGAATTGTTTCTGATTATTTTTCTTGCTCGAATGGTTGCTTATTGAAATATCACGGTTTTATGTAATGAATTTGGAATTGCTATTTGAACAATGTGCTTGCATGTGTGTTCTTGGCCTCACGAGCGTTTAGCTCACCCTATAGTTTTGTTTTCCTTAACAGGACCGAATCTCGGAGAAGTATGGAGAAACCCTTCGTTGTTCTTTTGTTTAGGATTTCTACTATATTTTGGCTATGCCCTGGTTTGGGTTGTACTTTTGAAATTGAAATGTAAAAATTTGGGCCCTGACGTGTATTTAGAATTTAAGTCGTATTATGATTACCCGATGTACTGGTTACATGTTAAGTGACTTGTTAAGTTTGAACGCTTCCGCATTATTTGTATTCATGTTGCTCTCTTCGAAATGTTCGGTTTGGTTTTAAGTTGAATGGAATTGCTTGAGTCCTGACGGGAGGTGGGCAGGCGTTCCGCGGATACCCTTTGGTTCGCCTTAGGAAGATGTGGGGGCGTCACATTAATTACATTCCTTGTAATTATGGTGGCTCAAACAGTTGATGAAATGAATTGAGGGGAAGTTGAAAATAAGTAATTTCTCCAATAGGGATTTGAATCCAAAAAGCCCAAAAGGAAGGGATCACCAAGATGAAGGCTTCTATATGACCAAATGATATAGTATTATTCACTAGACAAATATAAATCATACATGCTTCCTTATTATGTCATGCCTTCACATGAAAAGGGAGAAGAAAAAAGTCAAGGATAAAATTACAATAACAAGTTAACGACACATCTTCGTTTTTCAAGCTTTCTTGAACATAATCCTGAGTGGTACATCACTCAAAGCAAGACGTCTAGTTCCACCTTGAACAAAAATGCCAACATCCTTGCATATCACCTTGCAGAATTTGCAAACCGTGGGACAAAAAACAAGCTTATAGTCTTTATCATCAAAATTTTCAATCTTAAACCAATTGTCTACAGTTTCACGACCAGGGTTTCCCTCAACTGCACCATCATATATGAAGTATTGCCCTAATATTTCATCATACTCAAACTTCCACACAGTTGACTCAACACAAATTGTTGAAGCTGAAAACTTGATGTTTAAATCAGTGGAAACACGAACAACATCTTTTTTAGGGTTGACTGGTGTGAAAATCAACGGGAGGCCATGTTTGACTTCCAATTGCTCCTGAATCACGCTGAGAGGGCAAGTATCCCCCGTCGGGCTGGCAAGAGTAAGGCCGCCGCCTCGGCCACGGATGATTGGTAAAATGTAGTAGTCCACGCCTGCCCTGAGCTTCTTTCCATCGATGTCGAGCACGGGATCAGGTGCTTCAGCTGCTGACAAGAGACAATAGTTAAAAAAAGAAATAAAAGAAAGAAAAGGGTTTTCTTCATTGTGAACTGTAGTATAGTTTTGAAGTTTGGAGTTTTGACTTCTGAGAATAGATGAATGATTTGGATCTTGAGATATAATCACTTGCTATATGTAGATAAATCTAAGAAGATAACAAGGATAAGGACGATTGATTCGGGAGCTGTTAGAAATCCACATCGGTATGGAAAACGCCATGTGGGTGTTAAAAAAACAAAGATAGAAAGAAAAACAACTATCTTAGAAGAGTTTTGATTTTTGAATGTCAAAATGTTCAACTAGCACTTGGTCAACTGTCTGTAATCCATCCTTTAAACAGATTAGTTCTATACTTTTCGATCCTTTAATTACTCAGTTCCAATAGAAAAAATATAGTAGTTTAATGCTTTACGGAGATAATCTAGGTATTCATGTTTTAAGTAATTTTTGGGTCTCATAGAGAATGCTTTACAAATTTTCAAATAATTGTTTGGAATTTGCAAGTTTATTTTAAAATATTTTTTATTTTATTGGTTGTTTTACGGGTGAAAATATCGGTATAAAGTGCAAAGAAAAAAATAATAACTAAAAATGGCAAATTTGGGATAAAGAAATCCTCCCTTGTCTCCCATCGTGTTCTAAATCTTTCCCGCTTTTGCCCCATCCCCCGCTTCCGTTATCCCCAGCCCCTTGCCCCATCCTCAATGCCCCGACAGTGCCTCCACGATTGGCTAATTTCAAATGACTATGGATGGATATGGAGGAATATATTATAAAAAAGATCAATTGTTAGAATGTAGAATAAGGTGCATCTTGGAAACAAAAGGGATAATTTGTTTGGCTTGATAATTGGCACCCAAAGGAGCCCTATTGACGAAGCACTCAGATGCTGTGGTGTGGCAGAAGAATTGTACGCAATATTAATTTGCTTCTGTACCTAATTCTATTACTTTGCAAGGGGAATTTGAGAACCAATGATCAATTGAGGCAATACAGTCTAGCTAGAAATGTGGAATGTGTCTTGTGCCATCAAGCAAATTAAGGAAACTGCTAATATGATAGGGTGTGCAGTTGTCATTTAATTTATAATTATTTTCCGTTTTATTCTAGCCAAATATTGTATTAATTGATTGATTCTAATTATATTTGGTATAATGGTGCTAATTGTAGGAAAATGAGCAAAAATGTGATAAAAGGAGTAATTTTTCAAGAATTACTGTCAAGTCTAGAGAAGTCGGGATTTCACGCGTACGGTGACAGTTTCCAAAGAATGGTGGATTCCAAGTCTGAAGTTATGCTGAAATAATTATTGCCTTTTTCTATTTAGTAGTTGAGTACTATTAGGAAACTATTTTTATTAGGAAATCTATTAGATTAGGAAAGTTCATATAGTCTAGGATTCTAGACTATTAGGAAGTCTTTTTAGCTTGAGTTTGACGGAAGAGAAAGACGGCAAGAAGTAACAAGAAACAAAATGGCTTCGGCCTCGAATCGATAGGCTATTATTTTGTTTTCCTTCGTTTGGAAAATTAAAAAAAATGATTGTTCATTATTTTCTTTGGAGAGTCTCTGATGATAACGGAAACACTTAATTCGCACGCGATTACTCCAAGGATTATAAACTAATCATCCACTTCTAGTCAACGGGACAACTGAAGATTTGGTTCGGCCATAACTGTGAGATCTAAATTATTTTAAATGTTTCCTTCATTTATTGGTATTTGTATGTTTTCTATTTTTAATAGTTATAGCTATCGTGTATGATTGAATAGATGCGCAATATTTTGATTATTCACGTTATCTATTTACTAATTAGGGGTAGTTGAATCCGTAATTGTTCGATTACTTCTGTCCCGGTAGCAACTAACATAATCGGATTTATGTCAGGAAAACATACGATCTAACTTAAATAAACCCTCGTAGTGCGTTTGTTAGTTAGGATTGGGCTTTTTTAATTCTTAATACAATCTAAAAATTAAATCCTACGGTCGTGTTTCCTGGTGAGAGAAATAGTTAATGGTCATACCTTAACTATCAAAAAAAAAGGAAAGACTAGTTGTTTATCACGTGTATGACAACTGTAACTAATCTATACATAAATGTTAGAATTATATTTGAATCGATGATCAGTTGCATGAACCATTTCTGAAGTGTATCTTTGACTAGAGTTCTTCCAATTATTTCTTTCAATTAAATATTTTTTCGCATTTAATTTATTTAGTTAGCAATTCATTAGTATTTAATTCTAAATCCCCCCGTTTGTCTTGACTCGAAAGGAAATGAACTTTTTCCCAACCCCTGAGGAGACGACTCTGCTTGCCATTGTCTACTTGTTAGTGAATTTTGTCAGTTAATTAATTCTGATATATCGGATTAAGCAAATTCTTCGAAAATAGGGTAAATCAAGTAACCAATTACACATCTAGAGTCCCTGATCTAATACCTAGAATTGATTATTAACTGCTTTTGGTGGTAGTTTGATTTTATTATTATTATTATTGTACAGGCTTGGCACCTGTCAATTTTTGGTGCCGTTGCCGGGGACTGGTGCCTGATTAATTTGTTTATTTTTTAATTCATCTTATTTTCATTTTTTTATTTTTCTCTTATTTTTTATATATAGTTTATAGCCGCCAACCTTCCATATTTTGGTGATAGACTAGATTTTATTTCTAGAAGGGGTTATGAGACTCATATTTTTTCTAATAATCAATTGGTTGTTGCAAATTGTGGGAGTTATTTTGGCTTAAATCATTTAACCAACATATACCCCGCATCTTAAGATGATCTAAGTGTTCCAATCGACACTATTGGAGATTTTTCACCTCAATATCACACGTGGTATGACCCTTATTCAAACGGGTATGATCAAGAATGGTGGGATAATTCCAATCTTAATTATGCAAAAGGGCCAATGAATTTTTAACAGCAAGAGTCTTAACAGCCATCATCCATATCAGATATGTCTCTTGAAAAAATGATAAAATCAATACCTGCTAACACACATCTATTTCATCATGAGATAATGGATTTTCATCAGGAGACACACAAGGGAGCATTCGTAGCCTGGCGGATCAAGTGAATCAATTGACATCTAGAATAATGAAATTGACTTCTTGAATGTGTGACGAATTACCCTCACAGACCAACACCGACCTTAAAGAAGATGATAGTACAATTATCCTGACAAGTGACATGGAACTGCACGAGTTTCACGAAGAAGAATATAAAGATGCAGTTGAAAAGAGAATTGAAGTGCAAGAAATGGAACCCAATATCAAATTATTCAAGTGGATGAATCCAGTGAACAATCTCCAATTGCGGTGACATCTCCTCCATTCCTTAATCAATATTCTCCTAACTCTTGTTCTTTAATTCCTGTTAATGAGATTGACTTTATTATAGCAAAAGATTTTGAGTTTCATGACAGAAATATGTTAAGAGTCATGTTGGCAAAATATCTCGAACCAATAAGTGCTCATGATGGAGGAGTGAATGAAGAATTAAGGTCATTGCTTGTTTGTTTGACTTCATCTACTAATTCATGGAAGACCGTATCTTGTGTGTTCAAGGATTACTCTATTTACGAGGGATATCAGGACTACATAAAAGATGAAGCACTGAAATGAGTTATACGATTTTGTCCTTCATGAATAAACAGGGCAATGTCTAGCCAAAGACATTAAAAAAAGGCGCTGCTTGGGAGGCAACCCAAGACTCTTTGTTTTAGTTTTCCTATGTTTCTAGAATTTTTGCTAAGTGTTAGCTGAATTTAGTAATTTATAACTTTTGTGGCAGGAAGCTAGTGGTTGGGCATGCTCGTGTCTAGATGGTCACGCCTAAGGAAGGCAATTTTCGTCTGCAGGCAGAAGACTCTTCAGTAATTAGACGTTCTCTCGCCAAGTGATCATGCATAAGGAAGGCAATTCTCGTCTGCGGTCAGAAAACTTTCTAGTAGTTAGGCGTGCCCACGACTAACGCAGTGGCTAAAATTTTTTTTTTCTTTTCTCTTCCTTTTACTTTTCTTTTTCCATTTTCTTTCTCTTTCTTTTTCTTTCTTCCTTTCTCTTTCTTTCTTCTTTCTTTCTCTTTTCGTCTTCTCTCCCTTTCCTTTTTCTTCCATTCTTTCCTTTTCTAGTTGCAAGACCACAACCTTAGGACCTCAAACTCTGTTGCTTGCGCCATTTTTGCTCATCACCATTGCTACCACACCATGCTGCCACCGCTAGCCACCACCCATGATCATCTCCATTTCCATTATCTGTTGGCATCTCCGATTTTTGTTTGGGAACAGTGAAGATCAACATGTTGGCTTTACACTACCAATCTCACCTATGTCATAACTGCTCGAGACCCTCCATTACGTGTTGAGAGAAGTTTTGTTGTCCCTTTTATTTCATATTCTATTATTTATTTCTTATATCAGGGACAATGTAAGATTTAGGCGTGGGGGGAGTAATATATTGGTATTTTATTAAAAAAGTGCAAGTGTAGGCATTTTTGTTAGAATTTTTTGTTTGACTTTGTTGAATTTTATCCAATTTTTGCCTATCTTTGTGCATATTTGTGATTGTTCTTGATAAACGATGGTTAGATGTTTCAAAATTTTCTATTGCTAAGATTTTACACTCTAAGGTGTTAAGTATGACATGGTTAAATCTAAGAGTATCTTTTTGGTGAATATTTGAGATTTTGTGATCTTTGCACTTTTTGGTTAACTTTTCTACGTATTGTAAATATTTGTCTAACATTATTTTTATGCAAATTGCTTCAACTATTAATCTTAGTTCTCCATATTTAAGAAATATAGTGCGTTTGTGTGATTTTTAATTTTAATTTGGTGCTTATTTATGAATAGTATTCGGTTATACTCCGCTAGTATTGTTGTCTAGTAACCGGAGGTCTTCATCACAAGTATCGATTTTCGCGTCAAAAAGTGACGATAACTATGAGTATATGGTCCTTTAACGATGAAAGTTCAGTAATTGGGCTCCTTCATTTGGTAGATGTCGGAGTTCGCGTCAAAACGCTTAAATGGCTAAAGACTAAGTATTCCCCTTTAAAAAAGATTCAAGTGTGGGGATATACTAGAAAAATATATTTATATATGTGCTAATAGTGAAACATGTGAAAGTATTTGAATAAATTGTTAGCCCACTAATCCATGAATTTTAATGTTGACATTTTGCTTAATAGTCGAACCATTTGCTTATGAATGTTGGTTGAAGAGATAGTTTTTGGAACTTAATCGCTAATACTGGACATGTGTTTTAATTGTATCTTGACAATAGAAGATCTGAACAATAGCTATTGTTTGAATTTGATTGTTTGATTTGTTATTCTCATGCTTGAGGACAAGCATGATTTAGGTGTTGAGGAAATTGATAGGGTGCGAAATTGTCATTTAATTTAAAATTATTTTTCATTTTATTCTAGCCAAATATTATATTAATTGATTGATTCTACTTATATTTGGTATAATGGTGCCAATTATAGGAAAATGAACAAAATGTGATCAAAAGGGTAATTTTTCAAGAATTACTGACAAGTTTAGAGAAGTCGGGATTTCACGTGTACGGTGGCAGTTTCCAAAGAATGGTGGATTTCAAATCCGAAGCTATGCTGGAATAATTATTGCCTTTTTCTATTTAGTAGTTGAGTACTATGAGGAAACTATTTTTATTAGGAAATCTGTTAAATTAGAAAAGTTCATATAGTCTAGGATTCTAGACTATTAAGAAGTCTTTTCAGCTTGAGTTTGACGGAAGAGAAGGACAGCAAGAAGTAACAAGAAACAAAACGGTATGCATCATTCAATGATAGAATCAAACTCCCTCCAACTTGTAGTTTTTCTCTTTTTTTTTTTTACTTTTTATTTGACGTCCCTTTCAAAATTTTGAGCATCTTTGGCATTTTTGAAAATTCTCAAATCTCCTTTCCTAGTATGGGAGTGTGATCATAAGTTCTTTTGGAACGAACCACCAATTCAGGCTCAAATAAGAATACAAAGGATAAAAAGTGTTTAGATGGTAGAAACGATGGCCAAATCATCATTCTTATTTCTCATGACAACCAAAGTAAAGAATAGCCCGTTGGGAGAATCCATCCGCTTTTGACATTTGAAAATTTTTCCATGTAGTGTCATGATCATTGAGGCTTTTATTTGAAACGAAATTCTATTTTTTTAGAGTCTCAAATAGAAAACAAATGATAAAATCTGTATAGATAGAGAAACGAAAGGCTAAAGTATCATTCCAAATTTTTAAAACAAATAAGAAGTAATGTACATTTTTGCTTTCACTCAGATGTGGATTGAGTTTGATTAGACACAATGAACCTTTCCAGAGTAAAAATGCCCTACTCCGAAGTGTGTCAATCATGGCGACTAATTTTTGAGTCTTGACGAAGTCGGGCAAAATGTGAATGGCAAAAATGAAATAAAAAAGCCATCATACTTAGTCTCTTGAGACAAACCAACAAGTTCAAGTGATCCCTTTTGATTTCAATTTCTGGACACTCTCCTTGAATTGCCTGGTCACAAATCTCACGCATGTGAAAACTTTAGAAAGCTAAACATATGAATTTCTTGCAAGATATAACAAAAATTGGGAATTTAAACTTAGTCTTATTTCTTGAGATCCACCATGAAGTCCCCATATGAGTTAAAAAAAGAATCGAATACAAATAAATATGTACAAAATTGTAAACAAGAATAGTCTAAATGAAAACTTTGTTATTACAAATGTTTAATTTTAATTTCATTTTTTTCAGCTATACAAATGAGAAGAGAAAAAAAAATCTCTAAAAAGCTCCACTTTCACATATACACAATCTTTCTCTTTCTTTCTTTTGAGACAAAAATGTATTAGAAACAATAAATCGAAAGATTTTTGAAATGCTTTAGATTGGCATTTTCAGATGGATTTTTCATTTCATTTTTTTTATATTGTAGGATCTGCCCAAAAATCAAATAACACTTGTAATTTTCAAAATTTATAGACCAAAAATATTATCAAATATAGGAAAAATATTTTTTTTGTTTTTTTTCTATTGAAACATCTTTTATAAACGTGGAGGAGGGGGAAAAATAAATGAAAAATACCCAGAGTTAGTATGCGAAACTGAAAAATCGGTATGCATGTCCTACAGGGGAGCCCTTTTATGCCAAGAGTTGGTCTAACATGAAAAATGCAATCCTCGGAAGTAGACACCATGCAATACCTGATGGATCCAATCAATTTATTGAAATTCAAATAAAAGACAATTTTGAAAATTTTGGCTAATTAGAGTGACAAAAGACAATTTGTCTTAACAAAATGAGGACAAAGTCCGAATGGGTTGAATGCTTTGATTGACATATAAAGTGATATTAAAATCAATTTAGTGTGAAAAACTTATTTTTGAAAGGATTGAAATGTCTTGTTTAGTTTTTTTTTTTTTTGTGAACCATAGATCGAAACTTTAAAAGAGAATAAACGGGTTAAATGAATCGAATGGAATTGATTTGTTCAAAAATTGACTGGATTATCCTGAAAGTGAATAAAACTGATCCAATGGATTGGATGGAATTGACGATTTATTAAAAAATTGACTGAATTGTCCTAAAAAAGAATAACGAATTGGATGGAATTGATGATTTATTCAAAATTTGCTGAATTATCCTAAAAGTGAATGAACAGATCAAATGGATTGAATGAAATTGAAAATTTATTCAAAATTGGTTGGTTTGTCCTAAAAGTGAATAAACTAGTCAAATGAAATGGATAGAATTGACGATTTATTTAAAAATTGACTGAATTATCCTAAAAGTGAATAAACGGATCAAATAGATTGAATGAAATTTAGAATTTATTCAAAATTGGTTGAATTGTCCTAAAAGTGAATAAACTGGTCAAATGGATTGGATAGAATTGACGATTTATTCAAAAATTGACTAAATTGCTCTAAAGTGAATAAATTGATCAAAATGAATTGGATGAAATTGACGGTTTATTAAAAAATCGACTAGATTGCTCTCCCATTTGTAGTTTCAAAACTCACGAAATTTGTTGCAATGCATTAATCCATGAGCCTTCTAAAATCAAGATTTAGTCTCGATATATTTATCATGTCAACAATGAGAAATTATTTGTAAATTTCTTCAATTTAATGTCCTTTGTGCAAGGGATTTTTACCAGTCTTGACAAAATGGGCAAAGAATGATTATTAGAGGCTCATATTCTAATGTGCAAAAACTGTTCCATCATTCTCAAAGTCGCCATTGTGGAAGGGATCAGATTCTACCTTACCTTGTGTACTACCCCTTTGGATGGTACAAAAATATAAATGTGCAAGTCTTATTGGATTATATATCCGAGACAAAAGATGGTTTATTCATAACGTGGGATTCCCTATAAGGCATTCCCTCTAAGGTTAACGCATGATGCCAGTTTATTAAATCGAATAAATATGCAGTACACAAATGAAACGTGACCTAAAGGAACTCCTTTTTATATGCCGGGGTGAGTCTAAAATGAAATGCATATATATATATATACATAATATTAATGCGATAAACTAAAATTTAAACATGCTGTTTACAAAGGGCGGTCTGCCTTAACGAATACCATGTCAGAACTCTTATTTCTAAGGTTTATAAATGCAATGGAGACAAAAATCAAGAAAAGTTAGTTCAATCAGATAAATTCACATAACACATTGTAGCAAAGCAATACACAAGATAAAACAATAAAAGAAAAAGAGGAGTTGGATCCCTCCCCTCGTGAAGAGTGTCCGTAATAGGGTAAGATAGACTCTATTCTAGGTAAACTATCATGGATGCATGAGGTATCAGCTCACTAATGCATCTAGATTCGATATGTTTTAGGTCCCCGAGCCTTCAGACTTGGAAACCAAAAGTCATCAATCCCAAGATTCTTTGTCGGTGGCTCGAGCGATCCCCCAGACACTGCTACGCACACGTCGTGTCATGGCTACATGTCTGAGTGAATCTATCAAAAATTCTCAATTTTCGACTAAAAGTTTAAGGCTATCAACCCAAAGCTTAAAATAGAAAATTGAGTGACCCCTCGGATCATGCTACGCACACGTCGTGTTGCGATCACACGTCTAAGTGGGTCGCCTAATCTTAATAGAGAAGAGTGGCGTGACAAGCCACTAAAAGAAAAAATAAATGAAGGATAAAAAAATAAAACGTATGCACGTATGCTAGTGCTCGGTTTGGAGAGGAGGGATCGAGAACCAATGCGAGATTCTAGGGTAATATTCTCCACCCCAAATGCAAAGCGCGATACGAATAAGTAAATGAATAAACCATTCATCACATACACGAGAAACGATGAACGAATACGAGTGTGAAATGTAAAACATCCTAAAAATGAAAAATGCAACATAAAACATCCAAATATGATAAATAAAATGGTTAAAAAGAGAAAAGACAACTAAACCAAGTGCTTGGACTCTCTAGCATCTCTAGTGGAGTCGCCAAGTTGTCGCACCCCATTTTTCGCGATGAAAAAGAAAGTGCTTATAAAAAGATGTGATTTATTAATAATAAATGAAAAAGGACCTAGAATAGGACTTAAAAAGAATGCGACAATTTGGGTCCAAAATTTAGTTTAAAAGGGTTTTAAAGAAAAAATAGGAGTCGCCACTTGGTATGGAGTTTTGGTGTACCAAGTCACCCAAAAAATGAAGTAAAATAAAATAAAACCCTTTTTGACAACTCCGAATCTTTGAAAACAAGAGAAAATGGATTCGGAAGTCACGGTTGAAGAAAGGGAAGGCAAAGGTTCGATTAACTCAAATCTAAGGCACCTTTTCAACCTAGTCTAAGTTAGTTGCGAGGTTTAGTCAAAATTTGCCTAATCTAACCCTTAATTTTATCACGTTTGGATGTTTCCTACATGGATGCAAATATAAATTTATAAAAATATCGAAAGGGACAAAATGTTCATTCAAGGGTTTAATTGAATCAATCGCATTAATTGCGAAGGCCAAAATGATTTCTCGAAAGTGTCACGAGTATGCGAATAATGAAATTAAAAGAAAAGAAAATAAATTAAGTTATATACATAGATATAAGTGGTCAAAGAAAAATGAATGCAACATAAAGGGTACGGGAGGCAAAACTCGTGACATAATTTTCTTATATAGGGATTAATGGGGTATTTAAACTAAAGAGTTATAATCACCCATTTCCCATGTTTAAAGAATAATTCCCCTAATATGAACACACAAACGAACCTACTTATTTTACAATTTCCTAAATGAAATGCAATTCTAAATGACATGATTAACACATATAAAGGATAGGGAATAATATAATAGGAAATATCATGCAAATGGGAAAAGATCCTAAAAATGAAGATATGCATGAAAATGTAATGAATATCACACAAAAATGAGTCTAACGCACGAACGATCTAAGGGTCTAACATTGGACTAACCCATTTCTAAAAAACCTTACTAGCGTTGGACTAGTAAATAAGCGGAGGGAGAAGTCACAACTAGTGTTGGACTAGTGTAGTGACGTCATGCATTAACAATTCATAGTAAAACAAATAAGGTATAAATTAAAACAAATAAACATATAGGAGCATGTGACACGTAACACATAAGCATAATATCTAAATGCAAAAAATCCTAAGGAAAGCGAGTAAGGCACATAACACATAAGTTACATAACACACAACCTACCTATTACATCGGGGAGCCTAACTACAATTCTAAAAGGAAAAAATATAATAAAACAAATTTAATTACCCTATCTATTACATTTTTGAGGTATTTAAATGCCTCTCAAATAATCATAAAATTAACTAAACAAACATAAGAAAATTTAAATGAACATTCAAATCAAATAAACAAAACATATAAAAATATATAAATACATATGAGCACATAGGAGCATGTAATTGACATTGAAATAATAATAGGGGTACCTCTCTTTTGACGTGGTGACTAAATGGAGTCAAATTGCCCTATTTATACTCAAAATGAACAAAAGAATCATGGTACCAATTTAATTGAAAAAGTAACAATAATAATGAAAATTCACCTTAATATGTCAAACGTAAATAAATTTAAACATATCTAAAAATTACAAGTTAAACATACTCAAAAGTAACATAATTAGCTATTAAAGAAAAAAAGCAATCATAATAAAGAGAGTCAAAATTCACTAGGGACTGAATTGCAAAAATAAAAAAACTTTTGGGGATAAAAATTATATTTTTCCAAAGTTCAGAGGTCAAAATTAATTGAAAGATAAAGTTCAAGGACCAAAGTGTAATTAATTTAAGGACCTAGGTGAAAGAAATTTAAAATGTTATGGGCCACAATAAAACTACTCCAAAGATTAGGGGCCAAAGTGCAAATCGTAACAAATCTTCTTAAGAAAACAGGCCATTGGGCCATTATTTATTTCTTTGGGCCGAAAACTACCTAAACCCAACCGAAAGTCCAAGCCAAAACACACAGGCCAGCCCGTCTTCTATCACTCAAACCCAACCAAAAATAAAGCATGGGCCTAACCTTCTAGCCCAACCTAAAATAAGAAACAAGTCCACTAAAAATAAAATAAAATTAGCCCAAACTACTTTCCTTTTTCTTTTTTTTTCTTTCTTTTCTTTTTTTTCTTCTCTTTTCTTTCTTTTCTCTTCCTCCACTTCCAGCCGTTTCCTTCCCTTCTTCTTCGGCCAGCTGAAGAAGGTTCAGCTAGCGGCCATGGCGGCGGCGACACCGCCGGACCGCCGATCGCCGGCAACCTCTCCGATCGCCAAAATTTCTCAAAATACACCTTCCTACTCCATTTTTCACGTAGATTGCATTTCCAAAATTAGTTTTAATAAAAATTGACCCTAAACTGGCCAAAATGACAAAAGACAGACCCGTTTTTATTTTTTCAAATCACCCCATCTTTCACCAAAAATTATAAATATCATACAATAACACTCCTTACAACTTATACAATATTACTATGACTTTAATTTGACAAGAAAACAACATAAAGAAACTAGAATAAAGCAAAACAGCCCTTAAAATTCATTTTTTCCATTTTTGGCATTTTCACAAACACTTGACATGCATTCATGGGCCCGTTTCTTTTTCTTAGTTCTGTGCATGACTTATCCCAAAAAAAAAAAAAAAACAACAACAACAACATCAGCAACCAATTTTTTTCACAAAACCCACAAGATTATTGATCATCAAAGTCGAAGAAAAGAAAAAGAAAAAAAACCGAACCAGTTTGCATTAAAATAAGGATCAACTAAATCTTTGTCAAATTTCCAGGAGCTATCTCGTTGGAATCAAAACAAAAATAAAAGGAGAGACTTACAATGGTTTTACAATGGAGATTATTATGGCAGTGGTGGTGGTGGTAATGGCACTAGCAGCAAGCTCGCAAGCTTCCCCTTTTTCGTCTGTGGCTTTCGTCTATTGAGGGAGAGAGCCGAGTGAAGAGTGAATTGGAGTGTTTCTCTCCTTCTTGTTCTCTGAGAGAGTCGAGAGATGTGTTGGGAGAAAAAGTGGAGAGTTCCCTTTTTTTCCTCTTTTTTTGTCTCTAGCAGAGAGACCCGAGAGAGAGTAGTTGGAGCCAAAAAAAGGTGGAGCTTTTGTGTGTTAGGTTCACCAAAATGATTTTCTCCACCTAATGAAAAGAAAAGTGTGTACGCGATAAAATTTTCAAGTCTGCAAAACGACAAGAAAAAGAAATACACGACAAATATGTAATATATAAACTTAGAAAAATATGTAGGTGCAATCTCTGGAAGTTTCTCGAACTTATGGAGAGCTTCCTTCGATTCTTCTCCTCGAACACCAATCCAAGGGCTTCGCAGCTTGTTCATGGATCAATCACCGACTCTTTCAAATCTTGATATGGAAGGTTTGAAGAATTTGAGAATACTTGAAGGCTCAAGCCTTGATATGCGGAAGACTTGAGGAGCTTTGAGACCCAGACCTTCGTAGCTTGAAGCTTCAATACTTGAGTGTATAAAATGCCTCTTGATATCTCTGTGTGTCTGTGTGTCTTTGATTTGGTTGAGAAACCTCTATTTATAGTTGTAGCAAGGGGTAGAGGTTGAAGACCTGTGTACCACTTCACTTGTCTTGCATGACGTACAGTCATATTAGAACTGTGCTAGCCAAATATTATCTCTTCATTTTATATTTATTAATAAAGAGATAAGTAATTTCTCGATTGGCCAAACTCGTGGGGACATGTGACGTGGCGCCATTTGATTGGACAACCTATTGTAGTATATATGGATTAAACGACTTCAAACATTATCTCTTTAATAAGGAATAAATATTTAGATATTTATCCAAAAATTTCCACGTCGCGTAGATATGATTTGGTTGGTGGAGACATCCTCGCAACTTCAATTGATTGGAACGTCCCAACTTGACACGTGGCAAAATATAATTGGTCATTTAATAACCAAATTTTTCAAGTGTACGTGACATATAACAATATCCGATTTGTAAGAATAAGCCACAAAAATAATTTATAGACCAATGGTAATTTTTAGAATTTTAATTAAAATTCCATTGTCTACAAATGCCCCCTCAAAACTTGTTTGCGAAGGGTACAACTTGAACGGACAAGTTTTGACTTTCTTTAATTCCCCTAAGTTCCTTTCTTGCCAAATTGGAATTCGAAACTTTGTGAATCAAGTCACCTAAGTAGGAAGCCAGCCGCATAAGTGATTAACCAATGACCAAATGGGCACAAAGACTTCAATGACCAAATAGGCACATAAGTGATTAATCAAACTTCATAGAATTCAATCTCGTGAGTGATTGATCAAGCACTAGTGCACTAGTGCACCTTACATGTAAGACACCTTTTCATTGGCCTAAGAAGTTTCCAACTCCAATTATAAGACAAGTGCATCGTTCCTTGATCAATCATGAATTCCACCGCTTCACATGGTTCAAGGTCCGAATCAGTCAGCTTCTTGTCGAAAGCCTAGGATTTGTATCCTTGATGAACTTAAACATTCGAGTTCCCCTTTTTTTCCTTCTTTTTTTTTTTTTGTGATAAAGCCGAGGCTTGAAGAGTAACCCAACTTCAAGGAATGAATCAGCCTATAGAAGTTGGTTGCGAAAATAATTCCTTCCAAGGCCAACCTGATTTGAAGCTTTGTCCCTTATAATCTTATGGAAGAGCAAGCCCCGAGACCAGCTTAGAATCCACTTTCTTTTAGATGATCAGCCTGCCAACCGATTTAATTGCTAGAAACCCCTAGAGCGAAGGTACTCCCTAGACAATTTAGGTGAACTAGGAAGCCAATTACACTTGAACTCACCTTCCTCTCTGAATTTGTAGTAGAAATCCTTTCTACAAATCCCCAAGTCCAAAGCCGTCAATGTATGAAGCTCTTTGAAACTAGTCATGGCTCTTAATTGATAACATAGAATGATGATTGCATGTACCAGTGCTCTCAACTTCCCGAGGACGGATCTTACGTAGTAGCTTCATGTTTGCTATTTAGACCAATTCCATTCTTTGTAGTATTCGGTCACTTGAAGTTAGGATTGCATCATTGATGAACTAAGCAATTAATTTCTTCACTTATCACATTCGGCCTTCAAGGAGCATTCTAACACAAACGCTAAGAACCCAACTCGCGAAGGACACCAACTGCAAGAACAATTCTTTTCGAAAACCACCTTGAGTCAGAGCTCTGCATCCCTTCCTTTCTCTTCATCCCATTATACAAAGCAAGAAGAACCCGATTCCTTTGCAAGTAAACTTCCTCAGCTTGACAAATTAACCCGCTAAGCCGCAAATAACGAGCCCTTTGTCGTCTCAAACTAAAACACTTATGACCAGAATCCTCCTTGAATAGGGGACGCACACCTGCTATATATATTCAATGGTTGAGGTGAGGTATTAGTTCACCCACAATCCAGAGGCGAACTCTCCTTCATTTTTTTTCGCTAGCGTTACCGGAGTGCTGCTGCGTCTTTATTTGCTAGTGCCGCCGTCTATTATTTGCTGGTTTGCTTGGCTTTGCCGGCCTCTTCGACTAATGGAATCAACTTGAAGTTAGTCATCACTGCTGCCGAGCTATTATTCCAAGGTACGCACCACTTTTCCGCAAGCTATGGATAAATTTCTTCCTTGCCAGAGTTCAAAATTTTTTTTTCCTTTTTATCTATGTACAACTATCCCTCGGGCTTTCAAATTACCCATGGCCATGCGTGTTCTCGTATTATCCCACCCGAAACAACTTTCATGCAGTGATCTAATATACCTCTTGAGTATATAGTAGAACCCTTATGGATTAACCGATAAGTGACTTGATGCTCTTATTACCACCCTGCTTGTGTTTCTTTTCCCTTTTTTTTCTACTACTTTGCATGGAACAATTGCGGATTTTGTAGTTTGTGCACAGATAGATTCAGGGACAATATATATATATATATATATTTTTTTTCCAATGCTGCAAGGACACTTGACCTGATACGCTTTATATTTATTTCCCATGCAAGATGCTAAGTACCGTATGAATTATTGTCTTTGTTGGTCTTGCATGAAACTTCCCATCAAGAATTGGTTAGAACGTTATATCTGCCAATCATGCTTTAAGATGAAAACATGATGCACTATGAGCGGTCATATAGAAATATTTGACGGTTGCTTCGACCAAATTGGTGTCACCCGCTATCCACATCCTGTCGATGCCATTTTTTTTATTTGGCCCGTAGGATTTTGCTTTCCTATACTTAATTGCTAAACGGAACTTCGGCAATAGACTTCGCGCATTTATTTTGATGCACCCTTGACGTTGTGTGTCTATTTCCGACACCAGTTTCCAACAGCAATTCTCCAAAGGGAAGATTAGCCTCGGGGGAACTTTGCCGAACCACAAGCATCAATCATCATTCATCGGCTGAACTCCAAAATTTCTTACTCACCAGGTACTTGAAGCTTCTTTTTTTGTCCGCAATGTTTAATTGCTACAAGAAGCTTCGGTCGATTGAGAGCCTTACCAAATAAATTCTCAAAACATTATTTGAGAATGAAGCTCGAGTCTCGGCTGGAAGATTGAATTGACCGAATGACGATTGGCCCAAAATATAATTTGAGCTACCCTTTAAATATTATTCGAAATCATGTGTACCCTTTAAATATTACTAGAAAATGAAGATTGGCTCAAAATATTATTTTTTGAGCTATTCCTCCGGGTTGAAATTTAACCTCAATTTTCGTACCATTATTGTTTTATTTTGTTTTTGTTTTTGTTTTTTTTTGCTTTTTCTCATCTATTAGGACAATACCAAATATGATATTTGAGCAAATATTTCCCTTCTTTTTGCTAGAACTTTGACCTTAAAAATAATAATAATAATTATTTTTTTTCTTTTTTTTTTGCCCCAGTCCATGTCAATATCTCAACTTTACTAACTTGCTCCTTTGTAGATACCCCATCTCGTGCCTGAGTTTGAAACACTTTCAGGGATTTGAAGAGAGCCACCGATTAGGTAATTTAATTACCAAAATTTTGTAAGAAATTCCATTCATTGTCTAATACTTTCCTTTTCAAAATTCTAGCAATCATGCAAATTAAGAACTACGCCGTGCCACTGCCGCATATTTCACTAACGGATGAACGGGGAGGAACTCAATCAAAGAGCTTGTCACTACATGTTTACAAACCAGCTATCGGTCCGCTCGCTGAATCCTTCATACCCCTTGAAGGATGCTTCCATCTCGAAAATTGGACTAGCAAGTGGACTAAGGAAGTGGTGGCACCGTCGACTTTCTCCACTGCGTCGAGGGAAGAAGAAGTGATCGTGTTAAACTCGTCTCTTCACAATGGAGATCCAGAAATAGCCAAATTCATGCTTCCGTTCGTGGGATTCAATATTGACAAAGCTACATGGAAAACCCCTTCGTTCTTCTTCGGTGAGGCGTGCTTCATCTCCCATTATTGGGAGTGGGTTGAGAACATGCTTGGAAGATATAAAGACACACTCACTCGCGCTGGCATTTTTGAAGCCGTCTATGCGTCGAGATATTCCTACGACCGCTGTGAAAATATCTTGCGGGCCTTCTTCAAATATTGGTGCCCCTCGACGAACACACTCCATACGCCCGTTGGGGAGTTGTCCATCACACTTTGGGACTTTTATCGACTTGGTGGCCTTTCGATCGATGGCTCGTTCTTCGATGAAGTTGTTCCTTCGACGCAGGAGCTCCTCACTCGTGACAAAGAAGGGAAGCCACTTCTCCCCGAGAGTTGCAGGCACCTTTTTTCCGCTTACTACCACCTTTGGACGAATGACCAAGGGGTATGGATGAAGGACTGGATTCGCTTCTGGTTCAAAGGAGAGACTAGGTATAGGGCTCCTCCGAGTAGGGCGAATAGAAGGAAGACCACATCTAAATCAAAAATGACGTACAACCCTTCTGGAAGCATGGAGCCTTACGACCTTACCGATACGAATGACTTCAACGTCCCTTTCGACACACTAGGTATCCCAGGGTCTTTAAGGAAGGAAACCTATATTGCGGCATTCATAGCGTATTGGATTTGCAAGTTCCTTTTGCCAAGCAAAAAGGTCGATCGTATTCGCCCAAGTGTCTTCAAGGTTACATGCTTAATGGCCACAGGAAAAAGATTTTGTCTTGCAATTCCCGTTCTTGCGAGCATATATCATGGGTTGAGGGAGATCGTCCACACCCCTAACCTTGGAGAATGCGGAGTAGTTTTTTCAATCCATTACGTCTATGCTGGATTGGCCAATACTTTGACGTATATCACGAGAATAATCAAGTGGGTAGCCACCATGCGCGCATGACGAGATTTAGCGGTGAGAAAATGGCCATATTTTATGGCCGATCAGAAGCTGAGGAAATCTTCAAAGAAGTGAATCCTTTGAGGCTTCCTAAATTGTGCTGGACTGAGAATGAAGAAAAGGTGTTGATCGATTATGGATCCTTATCATCAAGACTCACGAGCTACTTCATTAGTCAGCGCTCTTGCCATTTAACTCTACATAAGGACAACACTTTCATTATAGAAAAATATAATCCTTGCAGGTTTAGCAGACAATTCGGCTTTTGTCAAGACATTCCCAACAACTTGAAAGAAATCACTCACACTTACACTTTGGGTGAGGCTATTCAACTATGGGACTCCTCAGTTCGCACGCAGACGCGATCTCGAATGACTATACCCACGCACAGGAAACA
Organism: Coffea arabica; assembly: GCF_036785885.1. NCBI lineage: Eukaryota > Viridiplantae > Streptophyta > Magnoliopsida > Gentianales > Rubiaceae > Coffea > Coffea arabica. The sequence goes on from NC_092329.1 coordinate 46,433,949, forward strand.
TCCATTGATCACTAAAGACTATGACGTCTGGTGGTCGACTCGGTCAAATAGTTTCTCTTCAGCTTCCTTTAAATTCACCGTTAAGATCCCTCAGCAATCATCGAAGAAGGGTAAGATTACCTCCACCAATGAGTCAGTGCATCATAATGGAGTTATAGAGATTGTAACGGGTCTTACCTCATCCACCCTGCGAAAGAACATAATTACTAGCAGTCCCTCAAAAAACATTGTCGCAAGAAATAAGTCTTCCAAGGACTCTCGACAGGCCATCAACGAGGCGCAACCAGTGATTCCAGCAAAGAAGGCGCCGCCCAAATTTTCAAAATCCTTATCGGTGACTCGCACTGAAAAAGATGTCGAAATTGAAATGGTGGACGATCGTGATTCTATTAAGGCTATAGAAAAGGAAGGGACCCAAGCTCAGGGCATCGAATCTACCCAAGGAGGAGCCCATTCGTTGGTAAGTGGTAGTAGTAGTCAAGACCGTCACTGGAACGGATCAAAGAAGAGGACATCTTCTGATTTGGAGGAGATTTCCTTTACACCACCGTCAGTTGGAGTGTCGCCACTTAAAGTAATCATCTCTCCATCCTTTTTCCCTTTTCGTAATAATTTTTTTTTGGTTGTAACTTTTTCCTTTTCAGCCCTCGTTTCTTGAATTTCGTCAAGAAGGTGTTGATAACAATTCACCACCCGAACTCGAAACTGATGATATAATTTCAAACAACAAAAGTGACGAAATAGCTATCAGTACTCCAAGACAATTTGCCCCCATTGGAGACACCTCGTCACTGCATAAGAAGGAGCTGACTAATTCGCACGAAATCCAAAAAAGACCTAAGGTAGTACTGGTTTTAGAATTTCATGGCCAAAAGCTGATTCAGGCACATCGAAGAAAGTACTTGCAGAATTTGTGGATGGATTTTCGAGGACAGATTCTTGACACTCCAACTGAGCAGATCTCTTCTTTAAAAGAGTGTGCAGAGGAAATCATTGCGGAAATCGCAAGAACAGATCCTACCAATGGTCTCCCTTTAAAAGACCACTTGATGGAATTGTTTGCCAAGGCGGCGGCGTATGATGTCTTGGCATCTTCATCGTGGGAAAGGATGAGCAAAGAAACACATGCCGAACTCCTTTCCAAAGCGACCGTCTAATTCGAGAGAGTTGAGGCAAAGGAAGAAGAACTAACTTGTCACTTGCAAAGTCTTGAAGAAAAGTTGCAGTCCATCGAAGACAGGAAGAAAGTGTTGCAACAGGAACTTATCAATTTGGAGAAGCAAAACCTGAAAATCAGTTCGACTATCGATCAAAAGTATGAGACTTTCAAAGAGATTCAGACCGAAATAACCCAAGCGCATGATGAGCTATCTTCCATTGAAAATACTAGCATCTTGACTGATGACGCTGTGAAGGAACTTTAAGACATGAAATTTGCACTTGAATCATATAAAGTAGTTGTAGTGGAATACAAATTTGATATTTAAACTTTCCACCATGTTCTTCTTTTTCCTGAATTTTTTTCATGTAATGAATTGTTTTTTTTAATAATAAAACGCTTTCCATTTCTTATCTCTTATTTTTTTTTAAAAAAGAGAAAAGAACTCAAATGGAGCATTTTATTTATTTATTATTTTTTTTTTGAAAAGAGAAAATTCTTTTCCTTTTTTTTTAAGGGACAAGGATTTGATTTGGAGTGGTGTAACTGAACTTAGAAGTTGCCCTTCAAGCTGCCTACGTATCCCAACAAGGGAATCAAATTACACGTAGTTCCTGCCGTTCACATTTTAACCTCATGTGGGTCAGGAGTATCTATTTGTTTACCACCTTAGACTTGGTGGAGTGTTTCAGTAGTTTAACCACATACTACACTATTGGTGGTTGCCATCCACAGTTTTAGCTCATGCGGACCAGGAGCATTGCGCGGTTCCGATTACGCATAGTACCTTTTTAGGTACTTGCCATTGATGGGGCCAACCCTTAATCCATCTTCAGCAACCAACTTGTATGAGCCATTCGTATATACTTCTCGAACGACATATGGACCATCCCACTTAGGAGTAAACTTTCTTTGTCCTCCATGAGTGAGAATGATTGGTCTCCGAACAGCGAGTACTAACTCCCCAATTTGGAAGGAGCGTGGCCGGACATGCTTATTGAATGCTTTTGAAAGGCGGGCTTGATAGCACTCAATCCGTTGTTGGGTTTCCAATCTCTTCTCGTCGAGTGCTTCTAACTCTTCAAGACGAAGACGGACATTATTTTCTTCACTGAACCCTTCTTGAATCGCAATTCTTAGCGATGGTATTTGACATTCAAGTGGAAGAACAGCTTCAACGCCATAAACAAGCGCGTATGGGGTCGCTTGCGTGGGAGTTTGAAAAGTAGTTCGGTATGCCCAAAGTGATTCTCCAATTCGAAAATGCTAATTCCTTCTCGATTTATCCACGATTTTCTTCAACATGTTACATAATGTCTTGTTGAATGCTTCAGCGAGTCCATTTGTAGCAGCGTAGTACATGGACGAATTGTATTGTTTGAAATGAAACTTTTCGCAAAGTTTGTTCATTGCTACATTGCAAAAAGGCTTACCATTATCGGTGATAATATAACGCGGAACTCCATATCGATAAATGATGTGCAAGCGAATGAAATCTACTACATTCTCCTTTTTGACCTCTCTTAAAAAGACCGCTTCAGCCCACTTTGAAAAGTAATTTGTCGCCGCCAAAATGAAAATGTGACCGCCAAAAGACTTTGGAAGTGATCCAACTATATCCAAACCCCAAGCATCGAACGGCCAAGAAGCCACAGTTGGGTGCAATGGCTTAGGAGGTTGATGGATGAAATTTTCATGGAATTGACATGCTTGATATCTCCTAGCAAAGTCAATGCAGTCCTTCACCGTTGTTGGCCAATAGTATCCCATTCTTTTAATGCGAAAGTGCAATTTCGGGCCAGACTGGTGAGCCCCACATATCCCAGAGTGAGCTTCCTCCATTGCTTGCATGGACTCATCTTCTCCAAAACACCGTAGAAACACCCCATCGAATAATTTTCGGTAAAGCGTCCCTTTGTAGTAAATGAAACGTGGCGCTCGACGACGTATATCAACCCTTTTCTTAGGATCTTCTGGTAACTTCCCATGATTAAGATAATCAATGATGAGGTGACGCCAATCCTCCTTTTCAATCTCATGGACAAAAATATGTAAGTATTTTCTCCCTCACCATCATCTTCTTCATCAAACATCTGAGGTATGATCCAATTTTGTCATATTGAAATTTGATTTCGATGAGAAGGTAGGGTGATCATGGACGCCACCCTTGCCAAAGAGTCAGCTTGTTGGTTGAAATTTTTAGAGATATGTTCTATAGTGACACTATCTAAATATCCCATGAGTTGTCTTGCATACTTATAATATGGGATCAATTCAGGTTTCTTGACATCATAAATACCAAAAAGTTGATTTACCACCAATTTTGAATCACCATAGACTCTAAGATGCAACTGCTTCATGTCTACAGCCGTTTCAAGACCAAGAATTAACACATGATATTCGACCACACTGTTTGAGCACCGGCGTGTTAAAGTAAAAGAGAACAGCAATATATCTGCTTCAGGAGTATAAAAGACAACTCCCGCACCAGCTCCATCACGGTGAGCAGATCCATCGAAATACATCGATCATGAAGATTCGACCATAAACACTTCTTCATCGGAAAATTCATCAGTCAACTCCCACTCGACAGGTACGGGATGATCGGCTAAAAAGTCTGCCAATATTTGCCCTTTGACGGCCTTCGCGGGTACAAAAATAATTTCAAATTGTTGAAATTGGAGGTACCATCTCGCGAGTCGATCAGACAGTACAGGTTTTGCCATGACATATTTAATGGGATTAGACCTAGATATGAGTCGAATAGTGTGCGCTTGAAAATAATGTTTTAGCTTCTGAATGACAAATATAAGTGTCAAACACAACTTCTCGATGGGTGAGTAATTCAACTCATTAGGTGTCATCATCAAACTCAAGTAATACAGCGCATTCTCCTTACCTTCATCGTTTTCTTGAGCAAGTAAGGCTCCAACCGACCGTTCTTGAGCGGAAATATAGAGAATCAATGGTTTTCCTGGGATGGGTGCAGCCAACACTGGAGGATTCATGAGATACATTTTGATGCTTGTAAAGGCATTCCTACACGATTCATCCCACTCGAATGGCACCCCTTTCTTCATCAGTCGACTAAAGGGTTGGTATCGTCCGGCCAAATTAGAGATAAACCTCCGGATATATGCCAACTTCCCTTGAAGGCTTTTCAATTCATGAATATTTCTCGGTTCAGGCATGTTCACAATGGCGTCGATTTTAGATCGATCTACCTCTATTCCCCCTTGATAAACAATGAAATCGAGAAACTTGTCAGAAGTGACTCCGAATGCGCATTTCAAAGGATTCATCTTCAGTTGGTATCTTCGAAGGCATTGAAAAACTCTTCGAAGGTCTTGAATATGATCCTCTCGCTTCTTTGATTTCACCACAAGGTCATCAACGTAGCACTCCACATTCCTATGGAGCATATCATCAAAAATTATTTGCATTGCCGTTTGATATGTCGCTCCAGCATTTTTCAAGCCAAACGGCATCACTTTATAGCAATAAATTTCCTTGGGGGTGCGGAAGGCAGTGAACTCCTCATCTTCGGGCGCCATACGTATTTGATTGTAGCCAGACGATCCATCGAGAAAATATAGCGCTTCGTGCCCGGTCGTAGCATCTACCGTCAATTCCGTGATGGGGAGCGGAAAATCATCTTTGGGGCAAGTCTCATTTAAGTCACGAAAATCAACACAAATTCGGATTTGCCCATTCTTCTTCCTCACAGGGACAATGCTTGAAATCCATGTTGGATATTTCACTTCCCGGATGAACCCAGTTTCGATCAGTCTATTTATCTCATTTTCTATCAAAGGAATCAATTCGGGTCGAAAACGTCTTTGAGTTTGCTTGACAGATTTTGTTCCTCGCTTGACCGATAAGTTATGAACAGCGACTCTAGGATCTAAACCAGGCATCTCTGAGTAATTCCAAACAAAGACATCTTTGAACTCGAGCAGCAAATCAACATACTCTTTCTCTTCTTCAGGGGTCATACAAGAACTTATGTAAATTGGGCGAGGGTCATCGCTTGTGCCAAGATTAATCTCTTTTAGCACATCGACTGTATTTTTTACTCCTTGTTCAAATTCAGTGGGAGCGTCATCTGCATCTTCTTCTTCTTCTTCAGGATCACTGATCGTGATATGATGACAGGAAGCCGTACTTTCTTGATCCTGTTCTTCAAAAATAGTTTCAATTCTTACATTGAATAAGTCTCCATAGTGCATGAAGAAATTAGAGACTCGCTTTCTTGGTCCGTTTTTCCTTATTAGAGTAGCACTTTCTTCCTTGACAACTTGATACTCTTGATTTTTACTGCCTAATCTTTCATAGACAGGCGGTTTCAAATATTTCGGCTGCGGGCCAAGTCTGTCAAATACAGAAGTACGCTTTGACTTTTTTTCCAACCTATCTAACACATATCTCTTTCGGCTTGTGACCTCCATTTCCTCGTTCACGTAATTACAACTTGCCCTTTTGATCATTATACGCACTGGAGAAGGCGGTTGATAACCAAGACCCATCGGTGAATTTTCAACATTATAGCCCTTTTCTTTCAACATTTTCTGTGTAGGTGTTAATCCATGAGTTTTCTCGCCAGTCACCTCAGGAGGGAGTTTTCCCAATGCATGCTTTTCATTTGGGTTATAACCGGCCTTAGCAAGAAGTCTATATGCGTTTGGATCAAAACCTTCTTGAGTTCGATTGGTTGGTAGTGAGTAATGCTCTATTGCCGGTTCTTCTTTAGGACGAACAAATCCTTGCAAGCTCACTTTCTCACTTTTAACAGGCTCTATTTTGGTGAGCGGAACATTTAATATGTCATTTCTGATAAAAGAATATTGCCCTTCTTCTCTCTTCGATTTTAGAATATACCATAAAATGGGTACCTTGAAATCTTGACTTTCTTCCTTTACTGATTCTTTTCTTTTTGCATCTTTCTGAAGGTAAAATTTGGCATCGGCAAAGTGAGTTTCGGCCTCAGTGAAAGGTTTATCATCGGCAACAACCTTCTTAACTATAGCGTCTCGACAATATTTGAAACATTGATGCAGAGTAGACAGTATAATTTCATTCTCGTGAATCCAAGGTCTTCCCAAGAGCATAGTATGAGAGGTTTTGGCCTCAATGATATGAAATAACGCACTTGAAGACAACTCGCCAATGAACAATTCAAGCCTTATGAGGCCAATTGCTCTTTGCCCCCTTGGTTAAATCCTTGGATCATGAGGCAGCTCTGGGAGAGTTCATCGCTTGAGATTCCTAACTCTTTCATAACCCATACGGACATGATATTGACAGCAGATCCCCCATCAATAAGTATCCGATTCATCTTCTGCTCTCGGACATACGCACTAACAAACAAAGGTCGATTGTGAGTTTTGAACTCAACAGTTAAATCGTCATCATCAAAGATGATAGTCATTGCACAATCCACTGGTGGTTTCTCATCGATTTTGAGTTTTTTCTCAAATTCCATGCCAATTTGTGTCACTTGAGAATTTTCAACTTTGACGACATTACAAGAGGTAGAGTTATCAGCATCGTCACTTAAATACCCCTTGGGTATAAATTCTCTCAGTGTCACGGGCTGTCGAGCCTCTTGAAGGAGCTGAAAATCTGAAGGAATTGGTTTCGTGGTCACTCCCTTTTGTTTCTTTGTTGCATTTCGTTGTTTCATTGTCACTTCAGGTTTTGTCGAATGAAGACTTTTCGAAAAGATGTACTTCTTTATTTTTTGCTTGCAAGTCCTCTTTCGAGTGATTAAATTCCATCCTTCGTTGTCATTTTCAATAACATCTTCAATTGAGGATTTTTCAAGCTCCTTGGACGAAGCGCTACTTGTTGTGGATAAAATTTCTATCGGACAACACACAGACCCAAACATTATTGTTGTTTGGTTTGTTGATACTTTATCTTCCTCGAGAAGGATTTTTCCTTGACGGGTCAATTCCATAATTTTGTCTTTAAAGACAAAGTATTTAGTGAGAGGGTGGCCAATCAAGCGATAATAACAGCAATAATTTGGATCATTGACTTGACCAGCTTTCTCTGGGCCCTTCATGTCGGGAAGTTCAAGGAGTTTTTTCTTGAAAAGATCATCAAACATTCCTTGTAAATCGGATTCGAGGAAGGGGTATTCCTTTTCTTGCATTTCTTTTAGAGTAAGTCTTCTTACCGACCTATTTTGAGGAGAGTCTACTCTTTCAGTGACTTTTCCACTCATTTTGGTAGCAATCTTCATGGGAGCTGTGTTTATTGTCATGGACTCCTTACTACTGAATTTTGAAGGAGGTTTGCCCCCCGGCTGCACTCGCGGAGCTTGAATGGGAAGCCCATCAGTTGCATTGGCCGTGATGCTTAACTGCATATCATGAGCACGAGTAGCTAATTCTTCAAACGTATTTGGACGTATGCCCTGTAGAATATAGCTCAGGCTCCAATGCATTTTTCGGATGCACATTTCTATGGCAGAGGGTTCAGACAGTCTATCCTTGCAGTTGAGACTCAGACTTCTCCACCTATCAATGTAGTTGACCACAGGTTCATCCTTCCATTGACGAGTGTTACTCAACTCCAACATACTAACGATTTTTCTAGTGCTGTAGAAGAGATTCAAGAACTCTTGTTCTAGCTGTTCCCAACTGTCGATGGACCCCGGAGTGAGATCAGTATACCAATCAAATGCGTTACCCTTCAAGGATCGGACGAACTGTTTGACTAGCAGGTCACCATAGGTTCCAGCGTTATTGCAGGTTTCGACAAAATGGGCCACATGTTGCTTTGGACTGCCTTTCCCATCGAACTGTTGAAATTTAGGCGGTTGATATCCAGCAGGCATTGCTAGGTTGTCAATTCTAGCAGTGTAAGGCTTGCAGTAGGTAAAGCTTGACCTTGAATTACCCTCTTTTTTATCTTTGATCACGCCTTCAACAAGTTCTTTCAGTTGTTCCACGGGGATAGCTCCATCGGTGGTCACATAAACTTCCTTCACCTTATCTTTGCCTCTAGATGAGAAAATTTCACGCTCTTGGTGCTCCTTAGGATTCTCATGGCTTTCTTCAGCAGCGTGATCTTTCTGAGTGAGCAGTTGGGCAATGAGAGCATCTTGGTCCTTGATGTGTTTCATCATGGTTTCCATTATTTTGGACATGTTCGAAACTTATTTTTCAAGACTTAAAGTATTTGTCATCATGGCCGGCATTGCAGCAGAAGAAGCAGCAGAATCTTCAATAGAAAATCTTGAATGAAGAGTTTCATGTGAAGAGGCTGATCCAGTGCTTGATGAATCATCGTCATCCTTAGAGAATTTGGATCCGGATCCAAGTTCGAGCAAGGCAAGAGCCTTCTCAATCGAGACAGGAACATCTTGGATTCCCATCGTGAAAAAATAGCTTATTGGTGATGTTGAACCGAAGACGGGAGTTGGCATCGATGGATCTTCCATGCTACTTTGGGTGGAGGCTCTAGTCATACTCCTTGTCACGGGACCAATAGTGCAGGTATTGGTGGCAACGTGTGCAGCTTCCCGAACAGGCTCAGCATCAGTAACCTTGGAACGTGTAATCATGATTTTGTTGCTCTTTGGTGCCATTAATGATAGTTGAATATTCGAGAAGAATAGATGGAAGGCAGAGAGGGTCCTACTGGGCGTGCCAAAAATTTGTACGCGATAAAATTTTCAAATCTGCAAAACGACTAGAAAAAGAAATACACGACAAATATGTAATATATAAACTTAGAAAAATATGTAGGTGCAATCTCTGGAAGTTTCTCGAACTTATGGAGAGCTTCCTTCGATTCTTCTCCTCGAACACCAATCCAAGGGTTTCGCAGCTTATTCTTGGATTAACCACCGACTCTTTCAAATCTTGATATGGAAAATTTGAAGAATTTGAGAATACTTGAAAGCTCAAGCCTTGATATGCGGAAAACTTGAGGAGCTTTGAGATTCAGACCTTCGTAGCTTGAAGTTTCAATACTTGAGTGTATGAAATGCCTCTTGATATCTCTGTGTGTCTGTGTGTCTTTGATTTGGTTGCAAAACCTTTATTTATAGTTGTAGCAAGGGGTAGAGGTTGAAGACCTGTGTACCACTTCACTTGTCTTGCAAGACGTACAGTCATATTAGGACTGTGCTAGCCAAATATTAGCTCTTCATTTTATATTTATTAATAAAGAGATAAGTAATTTCTCGATTGGTCAAACTCGTGGGGACACGTGACGTGGCGCCATTTGATTGGACAACCTATTGTAGTATATATGGATTAAACGACTCCAAACATTATCTCTTTAATAAGAAATAAATATTTAGATATTTATCCAAAAATTTTCACGTCGCGTAGATATGATTTGGTTGGTGGAGACATCCTCGCAACTTCAATTGATTGGAACGTCCCAACTTGACATGTAGCAAAATATAATTGGTCATTTAATAACCAAATTTTTCAAGTGTACGTGACATATGGCAATATCCGATTTGTAAGAATAAGTCACAAAAGTAATTTATAGAACAATGGTAATTTTTAGAATTTTAATTAAAATTTTATTGTCTACAAGGTGCTTGGGATAAAATGATGATTTCTTCCAAATAAAAAAAAGAAAGATGCATGGAGATTTTTGAGTGCAAAAATGGATCAATAGTGCATTTGGTGAAAGAGCAATAATTATGAGAAGATTTTTGATTTCTTGATTTTCTCTCTTTTCTTTTTGTTTTGTTTGTTTTTTTTTTGTCCTAAAATAAACCTACAAAAAATGAGAAAAATACACATTAAAATGTAAGAAAATAAATAACTCATTAAATAGAAAAAATTCACTAAAATATTAAAGATTGACAAAAATTTGGTGTCTACAGCTTGCCCCTCTTTGTCTAGAGTTTCAAAAAAACTCAAGACAAAGACGTAGACACCAAATTGCTTACCTGTTTCTTTTAACTGCACCTGAGCTAAAATAAACAAGCCAACACTTGACTATAATTATTGAGCAAAAGATGTACTGAAATTACAAAACACGTGACCGAACTCATGTAAAGTTGCCTACGTATCCCGCCATGGGAATCAGGTCAAAAGTAGTTCAAATACAAGTGAATTCCAATGAAACAAGTACATTGACCATCTGTGATCTTTGCAAAGATCGAAAAAGTTTGAACTCTCAGAACTTCTAAACATGAAATACAAAATGAATGATAAAGCACAATTATTAATCAGATAATCAAGAAAAACGGTCAGTGGGATACGACCCGAACCTGCCAAGATTGGTGGAACAAAAATTCAATCCCAACATGGTATACAAAAGACACGTTACTGAGTTGGACCCGATGCTAACGGATATGAAAATGCAAAACACACGTTAGTGAGTCAATACTCGATGCTAACGGTGATAAAGATCACGTTAGTGGGTTGGACCCGATGCTAATGGATATGAAAAATAAAACACTCATTAGTGAGTTGTACTCGATGCTAATGGTGATAAAAGATACGTTAGTAGGTTGGATCCGATGCTAACGGATATGAAAATGCAAAATGCACGTTAGTGAGTCAATACTCAATGCTAACGGTGATAAAGATCACGTTAGTGGGTTGGACCCGATGCTAACGGATATGAAAATGCAAAACACACGTTAGTGAGTCAATACTCGACGCTAACGGTGATAAAAGATACGTTAGTGGGTTGGACCTGATGCTAACGGATATGAAAAAATAAAACACTCGTTAGTGAATCAATACTCGATGCTAACGGTGATAAAAGACACGTTAGTGAGTTAGACCCGATGCTAACGGATATGAAAATGCAAAACACACGTTAGTGAGTCAATACTCGATGCTAACGGTGATAAAAGACACGTTAGTGGGTTGGACCCGATGCTAATGGATATGAAAAAGTAAAACACACGTTAGTGAGTAAATACTCGATACTAACGGTGATAAAAGACACGTTAATGAGTTGGACCCGATGTTAACGGATATGAAAATGCAAAACACACGTTAGTGAGTCAATATTCGATGCTAACGGTGATAAAGATCACGTTAATGGGTTGGACCCGATGCTAATGGATATGAAAAAATAAAACACTCGTTGGTGAGTTGTATTCGATGCTAACGGTGATAAAGATCACGTTAGTGGGTTGGACCCGATGCTAACGAAAATAAAAAACGGTCAGTGGAACAAAACTCGAGCCTGCTGAAGTTGGTGGGATAAAACCCATGCCCAATGAAAATAAAAACGGTCAGTGGGATAAAACCCGGGCCTGTTAAGGTTGGAGCGATAGAACCCATGCCCAACGAAAATAAAAAACGGTCAGTGGGATAAAACCCGAGCGAAATAAAAATGGTATTGAAATAACTTTTGAAATTGCAATTTTTTCAAAATTTGCCCCAGTGTAGAGGCCCTTTTTTTCTTCTTTTTCTTTTTTTTTCTTCTTTCTCCCCTTTGTTTTGTTTTTTTTTTTGTCAAAAGTGATGAACTTTGAAATTTGAAAAGTACCATTGGCAATTATCTCTTTAAGAGATTTGAGAGGTACATACATATGTCACTATCCTTTCGATTTTAAAAGACTCTTTTTTTTTTCTTATCACAAACTCGATCTAGAATACATTACCAAAATTGAAACTCACTCCTTTTGATATTTGCCCACTGTAAATCATGTTTAACAAAGGCCACATTTTTCATCCTTTCGAGAAGGCAAAAAGAGTGATCACATAATACCACTACCATGTGATCCCTTGTGGTCCCTTCGGCCTTGAGAACCATGCAAGAATGATCTTTCGATGTCAAAACTGCTCCCTAAGAGCTGTGCTCCAACTTGTCTTGAATTTTCTCAATTTTCTAGCATCAGTCAGCCATACTCCACCGTATATCACAAAACATCTATTTCTAATGACCAGATTTGAATGAATGGCTCTTGAAAAAAGAAAGATGTCACATTTGATCCCTTCGGATGTCGTCCATCTTGATGACCTTAACCCTTCGAATTTTCACTAAGGCCACCCCCCTTTTCCTTTTTTTTTCTTCTTTTTTTTCTCCTTTTTTTTTTTTGAGAAGACGCCTTTTCGGGCTTTCACCTAATGAACAAATCTTGTCGACAACCTTTATCAACTCAGAAGCGTGTTTAAGAAAGGATGACATCAGTACGACAAACCTTCCCATGCAAAAATAGTGAAGGTGTATTAACATCATTTGCCATTTGATTAAGTGATTTTTATTGAAAATACCATTAAGGCGGAGGTCGGGATTTTATGATTTTTATGATAGGGTCTGGTGGAGTGTAGAAGAAATGTTAAGGCTTGAAAGCAAAATCTTCAAAGAGGTTTCAAAAACCCTAAGATCACATCCTGTCAATATTTGCCCCCGTATGAGGGTATTAAAACTGAAAAATTGCTCCAGTTTGGCTTTTGAATCTTTTTTTTTCCTTTTTTCTCTTTTTTTTTATAACAAATAGGAGATAAAATTTGCCTCAGTGTGGGGGTTTGCGATCTTTAGGGGGGCTATCAAATGAAGGATTAAATTATTCTGGAGGTTCAAAGGGGAAAACTAGGGATAAGATGTTCAAAGAGAAAAGAAGAAGACCCGCCTTTAATCCACCCAAGATGGTAACTCAAAAGAAAAATCACATAATCAGATAAAGAATTTTCTTACACATCTCTGCATTGATTGGCAGAGGAAAAACCTGCCTTCCAGTTCTGTGAAAATGGACATTCCTTTGGATAGCACTCTTTGAACAATAAATGACCCTTGCCAAGTTGGAGCAAATTCTTCTTTAACCTCCTCTTGAATTGGAAGAATTTACTTCAAAACTTTATCCCTCACTTCAAATAAGCGGGATTTGTCTTTCTTATCATAACCAACGAACCATCCTTTGTTGATAGCATTGCCCATGGCAGACAACATTTAACATCTTTTCATCCATTCGAGACATTAGTTCATTGTACTCCTTGATCCATTTGATTTCTTCTACCTGAGCTTTCGTCAAAATGCGCAAGGATGGGATCTCAATTTTAGCAGGTATTATCTCTTCCATTCGAAGCATAAGGTGTTGCCCCAACTTAGAAATGTAATCTCCAAATGAAATGCTACCAAAGTTCAATAGCAAAAAATTTACAAAATTGAAGGAAGAACTCTCTCTCTTTTCTTTTTCTTTTTTTTTTCACTCCCTCTTTCTCTTTTCTCTTCTTTTTTCTTTTTCCTTATTTTTAAGTTGGTTGCTGAAGTATGTACTCTTTTTGAGCAAATAGCCAATCCTCCACTTTGCAATGTAGCATTATTGCTCCATTTTTATTCGTGATTAATCTCCAAATTTGCAAGATTTTGACTTGCGTCTTTTTCTCGATTTTAACCATAAACACCTGCACAAGAGGGATTTTTCGAAGCACCTGAATTTTTCAAAGTTCTTCCTTTTTTTTCTTTTTCTTTTTTTTAAGCAATGATATAACAATTAAGATTCATGCAAAGTGCTGACTTATCATGATTTAATATATATATATATATATATATATATATACTTGATCTTGGACATACCCTACAAATGTATTATAAAATTTTTTTTTGCCTCAATTTGAACTTATTTGGTGAAATCTCACAAATATATTACAAAAAATTTGCCCCAGATTGGGCCTATTATAAAATTTTATTTGAGTGATTCTCCATTTATTTGGACAAAACTAGAAAGCTATTTTTGTTGTTTTTTTTTCAAAATTTAGAAAACTAACATGCAATGTGAGTGGATGTACAAATGAAGAATGCATTTCTCCATAAAAAACTTTAAATATCATGTAGAAGACTCCATGATAAATCTCTCAAAACAAGACCAAATTGCAAAAGATCTCTTCCTCATTTTGGGATCGGTGTTGAGGGAAAAGATCCCCTTCTTGTTAGCTCATCCTTTAGGATCGAACAAACGGGCATTATTCCTAATTTGAGGTGGCTTAGGGAGAAATGATAGGCTAGGATCTGTCTTGTTTTTGTACCCAAATTGTATCTAACATATTCAATATCACATCTTGGTGAAAGCAAATAGTTTATCACCCTTATTTCTTGAAAAAACTCAATCAACATGTAAACTCTATAGGCTTGTAATATATGGGTAGAAACGATAGCTAAACATATGGAAACAAGTTATGCCCTTATGATCACGAGTGATTGGTAGGTTCCTTAGAGGCAAAATTTTCACTTCAAATTGTCATGAAAGATAAGTCAGCGATGGACTTTATAAGCTTGTAATGTGGCTTGATAACGACAGCTAAAATAAAATTTTCAAGGACAACACACTTGAGATCGCATTCCTTCCCAAAAATTGTCCCAGTTTTGGACTTAAAACTCGGGACTCCATTTTGACTTTTTTTTTTAATCACTAGAGGGAATTCAGCATTGGATGTCTTCGCATTTTTCTTTTCTTTTCATTTCATCATTTTCATTTTTCTTCTTTTTTTTTCTTTCTTTTTTTTTCTCTCTCTCTTTTTTTTTTTTACCCAATACTGATATCCCAATGTCAATGATAGAATTGAAAACTCCCTAATTTTAGAGTATAGATGGCCCCTCTTTCTTTCCGATATCGAACACCAAATATCAATGATAGAATCAAACTCCCTCCAACTTGTAGTTTTTCTCTTCTTTTTTTTTTTTTACTTTTTATTTGACGTCCCTTTCAAAATTTTAAGCATCTTTGCCATTTTTGAAAATTCTCGAATCTCCTTTCCCAGTATGGGAGTGCGATCATAAGTTCTTTTGGAACGAACTACCAATTTAGGCTCAAATAAGAATACAAAGGATAAAAAGTGTTTAGATGGTAGAAACGATAGCCAAAGCATCATTCTTATTTCTCATGACAACCAAAGTAAAGAATAGCCCGTTGGGAGAATCCATCCGCTTTTGACATTTGAAAATTTTTTCATGTAGTGTCATGATCATTGAGGCTTTTATTTGAAACGAAATTCTATTTTTTTAGAGTCTCAAATAGAAAACAAATGATAAAATCTGTATAGATAGAGAAACGAAAGCCTAAAGTATCATTCCAAATTTTCAAAACAAATAAGAAGAAATGTACATTTTTGCTTTCACTTAGATATGGATTGAATTTGATTAGACACAATGAACCTTTCCAGAGTAAAAATGCCCTACTCCGAAGTGTGTCAATCATGGCGACTAATTTTTTGAGTCTTGACGAAGTCGGGCAAAATGTGAATGGTAAAAATGAAATAAAAAAAGCCATCATACTTAGTCTCTTGAGACAAACTAACAAGTTCAAGTGATCCCTTTTGATTTCAATTTCTGGACACTCTCCTTGAATTGCCTGGTCACAAATCTCACGCATGTGAAAACTTTAGAAAGCTAAACATATGAATTTCTTGCAAGATATAACAAAAATTGGGAATTTAAACTTAGTCTTATTTCTTGAGATCCACCATGAAGTCCCCATATGAGTTAAAAAAAGAATCAAATACAAATAAATATGTACAAAATTGTAAACAAGAATAGTCTAAATGAAAACTTTGTTATTACAAATGTTTAATTTTAATTTCATTTTTTTTCAGCTATACAAATGAGAAGAGAAAAAAAAATCTCTAAAAAGCTCCACTTTCACATATACACAATCTTTCTCTTTCTTTCTTTTGAGACAAAAATGTATTAGAAACAATAAATCAAAAGATTTTTGAAATGCTTTAGACTGGCATTTTCAGATGGATTTTTCATTTCATTTTTTTATATTGTAGAATCTACCCAAAAATCAAGTAATACTTATAATTTTCAAAATTTATAGACCAAAAATATTATCAAATATAGGAAAAACATTTTTTTTGTTTTTTTCTATTGAAACATCTTTTATAAACATGGAGGAAGGGGAAAAATAAAAGAAAAATACCCAGAGTTAGTATGCGAAACTGTAAAATCGGTATGCATGTCCTATGGGGGAACCCTTTTATGCCAAGGGTTGGCCTAGTATGAAAAATGCAATTCTCGGGAGTACACACCATACAATACCTGATAGATCCAATCAATTTATTGAAATTCGAATAAAAGACAATTTTGAAAATTTTGGCAAATTAGAGTGACAAAAGACAATTTGTCCGAGCAAAATGAGAACAAAGTCCGAATGGGTTGAATGCTTTGATTGACATATAAAGTGATATTAAAATCAATTTAGTGTGAAAACTTATTTTTGAAAGGATTGAAATGTCTTGATTAGTTTTTTTTTTTGGTGAACCATAGATCGAAACTTTAAAAGAGAATAAACGGGTTAAATAAATCGAATGGAATTGATGGTTAGTTCAAAAATTGACTAGATTATCTTGAAAGTGAATAAAACTGATCCAATGGATTGGATGGAATTGACGATTTATTAAAAAATTGACTGAATTGTCCTAAAAAAGAATAACGAATTGGATGGAATTGATGATTTATTCAAAATTTGCTGAATTATCCTAAAAGTGAATGAACGGATCAAATGGATTGAATGAAATTGAAAATTTATTCAAAATTGGTTGGTTTGTCCTAAAAGTGAATAAACTAGTCAAATGAATTGGATAGAATTGACGATTTATTTAAAAATTGACTGAATTATCCTAAAAGTGAATAAACGGATCAAATGGATTGAATGAAATTGATGATTTATTCAAAACTGGTTGAATTGTCCTAAAAGTGAATAAACTGGTCAAATGGATTGGATAGAATTGACGATTTATTCAAAAATTGACTAAATTGCTTTAAAGTGAATAAATTGATCAAAATGAATTGGATGAAATTGACAGTTTATTAAAAAATCGACTAGATTGCTCTCCCATTTGCAGTTTCAAAACTCACGAAATTTGTTGCAATGCATTAGTCCATGAGCCTTCTAAAATCAAGATTTAGCCTCGATATATTTATCATCTCAACAATGAGAAATTATTTGTAATTTGTTTCAATTTAATGTCCTTTGTGCAAGGGATTTTTACCAGTCTTGACAAAATGGGCAAAGAATGATTATTAGAGACTCATATTCTAATGTACAAAAACTGTTCCATCATTCTCAAAGTCGCCATTGTGGAAGGGATCAGATCCTACTTTACCTTGTGCACTATCCCTTTGGATGGTACAAAAATATAAATGTGCAAGTTTTATTTGATTATATATCCGAAACAAAAGATGGTTTATTCCTAACGTGGGATTCCCTATAAGGCATTCCCTCTAAGGTTAATGCATGATGCCAGTTTATTAAAGCGAATAAATATGCAGTACACAAATGAAACGTGACCTAAAGGAACTTCTTTTTATATGTCGAGGTGAGTCTAAAATGAAATGCATATATATACATAATATTAATGCGATAAACTAAAATTTAAACATGCTGTTTACAAAGGGCGGTCTGCCTTAACGAATACCACGTCAGAACTCTTATTTCTAAGGTTTATAAATGCAATGGAGACAAAAATCAAGAAAAGTTAGTTCAATCAGATAAATTCACATAATACATTGTAGCAAAGCAATACACAAGATAAAACAATAAAAGAAAAAGAGGGGTTGGATCCCTCCCCTCGTGAAGAGTGTCCCTAATAGGGTAAGACTGACTCTACCCTAGGTAAACTTTCATGGATGCATGAGGTATCGGCTCACTAATGCATCTAGACTCGATATGTTTTAGATCCCCGAGCCTTCAGACTTGGAAACCAAAAGTCATCAATCCCAAAATTCTTTGTCGGTGGCTCGAGCGATTCCCCAGACACTGCTACGCACACGTTGTGTCATGGCTACATGTCTGAGTGAATCTATCAAAAATCCTCAATTTTCGACTAAAAGCTTAAGGCTATCAACCCAAAGCTTCAATTAGAAAATTGAGTGACCCCTCGGATCATGCTACGCACACGTCGTGTCGCGATAACACGTCCAAGTGGGTCGCCGAATCCTAATGGGGAAGAGTGGCATGACAAGCCACTAAAAGAAAAAATAAATGAGGTATAAAAAATAAAACGTATGCACGTATGCTAGTGCTCGGTTTGGAGGGGAGGGATCGAGAACCAATGCGAGACTCTAGGGTAACATTCTCTACCCCAAATGCAAAGCGCGATACGAATAAGTAAATGAATAAACCATTCATCACATACACGAGGAACGATGAACGAATACGAGTGTGAAATGCAAAACATCTTAAAAATGAAAAATGCAACCTAAAACATCCAAAAATGATAAATAAAAGGGTTAACAAGAGAAAAGACAACTAAACCAAGTGCTTGGACTCTTTAGCGTCCCCAGTTGAGTCGCCAAGTTGTCGCGCCACATTTTTCGCAATGAAAAAGAAAGTGTTTATAAAAAGATGTGATTTATTAATAATAAATGAAAAAGGACCTAGAATAGGACTTAAAAAGAATGCGACAATTTGGGTCCAAAATTTAGTCTAAAAGGATTTTTAAGAAAAAATAGGAGTCGCCACTTGGTATGGAGTTTTGGTGTACCAAGTCACCCAAAAAATGAAGTAAAATAAAATAAAACCCTTTTTAACAACTCCAGGTCTTTGAAAATAAGAGAAAATGGATTCGGGAGTCACGGTTGAAGAAAGGGAAGGCAGAGGTTCGATTAACTCAAACCTAACGTACCCTTTCAACCTAGTCTAAGTTAGTTGCGAGGTTTAGTCAAAATTTGCCTAATCTAACCCTTAATTTTATCACGTTTGGATGTTTCCTACATGGATGTAAATCTAAATTTATAAAAATATCGAAAGGGACAAAATGTTCATTCAAGGGTTTAATTGAACAAATCGTATTAATTGCGAAGGCCAAAATGATTTCTCGAAAGTGTCACGAGTATGCGAATAATGAAATTAAAAGAAAATAAATTAAATTAAGTTATATACATAGATATAAGTAGTCAAAGAAAAATGAATGCAACATAAAGGGCACGGGAGGCAAAAACTCGTGACATAATTTTCTTATATAGGGATTAATGGGGTATTTAAATTAAACAGTTATAATCACCTATTTCCCATGTTTAAAGAATAATTCCTCTAATATGAACAAACAAATGAACCTACTTATTTTACAATTTCCTAAATGAAATGCAATTCTAAATGACATGATTAACACATATAGAGGATAGGGGATAATATAATAGGAAATATCATGCAAATGGGAAAAGTTCCTAAAAATGAAGATATGCGTGAAAATGTAATGAATATCACACAAAAATGAGTCTAACGCACGAACGATCTAAGGGTCTAGCATTGGACTAACAAATTTCTAAAAAACCTTACTAGCGTTCGACTAGCAAGTAAACGGAGGGAGAAGCCATAACTAGTATTAGACTAGTGTGGTGACGTCATGCATTAACAATTCATAGTAAAACAAATAACGTACAAACTAAAACAAATAAACATATAGGAGCACGTGGCACGTAACACATAAGCATAATATCTAAATGCAAAAAATCCTAAGGAAAGCGGGTAAGGCACATAACACATAAGTTACATAACACAACCTACCTATTACATCGGGGAGCCTAACTA
Source organism: Coffea arabica (assembly GCF_036785885.1). Lineage (NCBI taxonomy): Eukaryota > Viridiplantae > Streptophyta > Magnoliopsida > Gentianales > Rubiaceae > Coffea > Coffea arabica. The sequence continues at coordinate 46,453,577 of NC_092329.1, forward strand.
CAATTCTAAAAGGGAAAAATATAATAAAAAAAATTTTATTACCCTATCTATTACATTTTTGAGGTATTTAAATGCCTCTCAAATAATCATAAAATTAACTAAACAAACATAAGAAAATTTAAATGAACATTCAAATCAAATAAACAAAGCATATAAAAATATATAAACACATAGGAGCACATAGGAACACGTAATTGACATTGAAATAATAATAGGGGTACCTCTCTTTTGACGTGGTGACTAAATGGAGTCAAATTGCCCTATTTATACTCAAAATGGACAAAAGAATCACGGCACCAATTTAATTGAAAAAGTAATAATAATAATGAAAATTCACCTTAATATGTCAAACGTAAATGAATTTAAGAATATCTAAAAATTACAAGTTAAACATACTCAAAAGTAACATAATTAGCTATTAAATAAAAGAAGCAATCATAATAAAGAGAGTCAAAATTCACTAGGGACTGAATTGCAAAAATCGAAAAACTTTTGGGGAAAAAATTATATTTTCCAAAGTTTAGAGGTCAAAATTAATTGAAAGATAAAGTTCAAGAACCAAAGTGCAATTAATTTAAGGACCTTGGTGAAAGGAATTTAAAATGTTCTGGGCCACAGTAAAATTACTCTAAAGATTAGGGGCCAAAGTGCAAATCGTAACCAGATCTTCTTAAGAAAACAGGCCATTGAGCCATTATTTATTTCTTTGGGCCGAAAAGTACCTAAGCCCAGCCGAAAGTCCAAGTCAAAACACACAGGTCAGCCCGTCTTCTATCACTCAAACCCAACCAAAAATAAAGCATGGGCCTAACCTTCTAACCCAACCCAAAATAAGAAATAAGCCCACTAAAAATAAAATAAAATTAGCCCAAACCACTTTCCTTTTTCTTTTTTTTTTCCTTTCTTTTCTTTTTCTTCTTCTCGTTTCTTTCTTTCCTCTTCCTCCAGTTCCAGTCGTTTCCTTTCCTTCTTCTTCGGCCAGCTGAAGCTTCTTCAGCTTGCGGCCATGGCGGCCGCGCGGCGGTGACACCGCCGGACCGCCGGTCGCCGGCAACCTCTCCGATCGCCAAAATTTCTCAAAATACACCTCCCCACTCCACTTATCATGTAGATTGCATTTCCGGAGTTAGTTTTAACAAAAATTGACCCTAAAGTGGCCAAAATGGCAAAAGACGGACCCGTTTTTATTTTTTCAAATTACCCTATCTTTTACCAAAAATTATAAAAAACATACCATAACACTCCTTACAACTTATACAATATTACTATGACTTTAATTTGACAAGAAAACAACATAAAGAGACTAGAATAAAGCAAAACAGCCCTTAAAATTCATTTTTTCCATTTTTGGCATTTTCACAAACACTTGACATGCATTCATGGGCCCGTTTCTTTTTCTTAGTTCTGTGCATGACTTATCCCAAAAAAAAAAAAACAACATCAGCAACCAATTTTTTTCACAAAACCCACAAGATTATTGATCATCAAAGTCAAAGAAAACAAGAAGAAGAAAAAACCGAACCAGTTTGCATTAAAATAAGGATCAACTAAATCTTTGCCAAATTTCCAGGAGCTATCTCGTTGGAATCAAAACAAAAATAAAAGGAGAGACTTACAATGGTTTTACAATGGAGATTATTATGGTAGTGGTGGTGGTGGTAATGGCACTAGCAGCAAGCTCCCAAGCTTCCCTTTTTTTGTCTGTGGCTTTCGTCTATTGAGGGAGAGAGCCGAGTGAAGAGTGAATTGGAGTGTTTCTCTCCTTCTTGTTCTCTGAGAGAGCCGAGAGATGTGTTGGGAGAAAAAGTGGAGAGTTCCCTTTTTTTCCTCTTTTTTTGTCTCTAGCAGAGAGACCCAAGAGAGAGTAGTTGGAGCCAAAAAAAGGTGGAGCTTTTGTGTGTTAGGTTCACCAAAATGATTTTCTCCACCTAATGAAAAGAAAGGTGCCTGGGATAAAATGATGATTTCTTCCAAATAAAAAAAAGAAAGATGCATGGAGATTTTTTAGTGCAAAAATGGATCAATAGTGCATTTGGTGAAAGAGCAATAATTATGAGAAGATTTTTGATTTCTTAATTTTCTCTCTTTTTTTTGTTTTGTTTTTTTTTTTTTTGTTCTAAAATAAACCTGCAAAAAATGAGAAAAACACACATTAAAATGTAAGAAAATAAATAACTCATTAAATAGAAAAAATTCACTAAAATATTAAAGATTGATAAAAATTTGGTGTGTACAGCGGTGACATTTCCTCCATTCCTTAATCAATATTCTCCTAACTCTTGTTCTTTAATTCCTGTTAATGAGATTGACTTTATTATGCCAAAAGATTTTGAGTTTCATGACAGGAATATGTTAAGAGTCACGTTGGCAAAATATCTCGAACCAATAAGTGCTCATGATGGAGGAGTGAATGAAGAATTAAAGTCATTGCTTGTTTGCTTGACGTCATCTACTAATCCATGGAAGACCGTACCATGTGTGTTCAAGGATTACTCTATTTACGAGGGATATCAGGACTACATAAAAGATGAAATACTGAAACGAGTTATATGATTTTGTCCTCCATGAATAAACAGGGCAATGTCTAGCCAAAGACATTAAAGAAAGGCGCTGCTTGGGAGGCTACCCAAGGCTCTTTATTTTAGTTTTCTTATGTTTCTGGAATTTTTGTTAAGTGTTGGTTGAATTTAGTAATTTATTGCTTTTATGGTAGGAAACTAGTAGTTAGGCATGCCCGCGTCTAGATGGTCACGACTTTCTAGTAGTTAGGCGTGCCCACGACTAATGCATTAGTTAAAATTTTTTTTTCTTTTCTCTTCCTTTTGCTTTTCTTTTTCCATTTTCTTTTTCTCTTTCTTTTTCTTTCTTCTTTCTTTCTCTTTTCATCTTCTCTCCCTGTCCTTTTTCTTCCATTCTTTCCTTTTCTAGTTGCAAGACCACAACCTTAGGACCTCAAACTCTGCTGCTTGCGTCGTTTTTGCTCGTCACTATTGCTACCACACCATGCAGCCACCGCTTGCCACCACCCATGATCATCTCCATTTCCGTTATCTGTTGGCATCTCCGATTTTGGTTTGGGGGTAGTGAAGATCAACATGTTGGCTTTACACTACCAATCCCACCTATGTCATAGCTGCTCGAGACCCTCCATTACTTGTTCAGAGAAGTTTTGTTGTCCCTTTTATTTCGTATTCTATTATTTATCTCTTATATCAGGGACAATGTAAGATTTAGGTGTGGGGGAGTAGAATATTGGTATTTTATTGAAAAAGTACAAGTGTAGGCATTTTTGTTGGAATTTTTTATTTGACTTTGTCGAATTTTATCCAATTTTTGCCTATCTTTGTGCATATTTGTGATTGTTCCCGATAAACAATGGTTAGATGTTTCAAAATTTTCTATTGCTAAGATTTTACACTCTAAGGTGTTAAGTATGACATGATTAAATCTAAGAGTATCTTTTTGGTGAATATTTGAGATTTTGTGATCTTTGCACTTTTTTGTTAACTTTTCTACGTATTGTAAATATTTGTCTAACATTATTTTTATGCAAATTGCTTCAACTATTAATCTTAGTTCTCCATATTTAAAAGATATAGTGGGTTTCTGTGATTTTTAATTTTAATTTGGTGCTTAATTATGAATAGTAATGGACTATACTCCGATAGTATCGTTGCCTAGTAACCGGAGGTTTTCACCACAAGTATCGATTTTCGCGTCAAAAAGTGACGATAACTATGAGTATATGGTCCTTTAGCGATAAAAGTTGAGTAATCGGGTTCCTTCTTTTGGTAGATGTCGGAGTTCGCGTCAAAACACTTAAATGGCTAAAGACTAAGCATTCCCCTTGAAAGAAAAATTCAAGTGTGGGGATATTCTAGAAAATAAAAAATATATATGTGCTAATAGTGAAACATGTGAAAGTGTTTGAATAAATTGTTAGCCCGCTAATCCATGAATTTTATTGTTGACATTTTGCTTAATAGTCGAACCGTTTGCTTATGAATGTTGGTTGGAGAGATAGTTCTTGGAACTTAATCGCTAATACTTGACATGTGTTTTAATTGTATCTTAGCAATAGAAGATATGAACAATAGCCATTGTTTGAATTTGATTGTTTGAATTGTTATTCTCATGCTTGAGGACAAGCATGATTTAGGTGTGGAGGAAATTGATAGGGTGCGAAATTGTCATTTAATTTATAATTTTTTTCGTTTTATTCTAGCCAAATATTATATTAATTGATTGATTTTATTTATATTCGATATAATATTGCCAATTGTAGGAAAATGAACAAAATGTGATCAAAGGGGTAATTTTTCAAGAATTACTGTCAAGTCTTGAGAAGTCGGGATTTCACGCGTACGGTGGCAGTTTCCAAAGAATGGTGGATTCCAAATCTGAAGCTATGCTGGAATAATCATTTCCTTTTTCTATTTAGTAGTTGAGTACTATGAGGAAACTATTTTTATTAGAAAATCTGTTAAATTAGAAAAGTTCATATAGTCTAGGATTCTAGACTATTAGGAAGTCTTTTCAGCTTGAGTTTGACGGAAGAGAAGGACAACAAGAAGTAATAAGAAACAAAACGGCTTCGGCCTCGAATCGATTGGCTATTATATTGTTTTCCTTCATTTGGGGAAAAAAAGATTGTTCATTAATTTCTTTGGAGAGTCTCTGATGATAACGGAAACACTTAATTCGCGCGGGATTACTCCAAGGATGATGAACTAATCATCCACTTTTAGTCAAGGGGACAACTGAAGATTTGGTTTGGTCATAACTGTGAGGTCTAAATTATTTTAACTGTTTCCTTCATTTATTGATATTTGTACGTTTTCTGCTTTTAATTGTTATAGCTATCGTGTATGATTAAATAGATGCGCAATATTTAATTATTCACGTTATCTATTTGTTAATTGGGGGTAGTTGAATCCGTAATTGTTCGATTACTTCCGTGCCGGTAGCAACTAACATAATTGGATTTATGTCAGGAAAACATACGATCTAACTTAAATAAATCCTCATAGTGCGTTTGTTAGTTAGGGTTGGGTTTTTCTAATTCGTAATACAATCTAGAAATTAAATCCTACGGTCGTGTTTCCTGGTTAGAGAAATAGTTAATAGTTATATCTTAACTATCGAAAAAATAAGAAAAGATTTGTTGTTTATCACGTGTATAACAACTGTAACTAATCTATACATAAATGTTGAAATTATATTTGAATCGATGATCAGTTGGATAAACCATTTCTGAAGTGTATCTTTGGCTAGAGTTCTTTTAATTAAATATTTTTTTCGCATTTAATTTATTTAGTTAGCAATTCATTAGCATTTAATCCTAAATCCCCTGTTTGTCTTGACTCGAAAGGAAATTAACTTTTTCCCAGTACTTAAAGAGACGACTCTGCTTGCCACTGTCAACTTGTTAGTGAATTTTGTTAGTTAATTAATTTTGGTATATCGGATTAAGCAAACCCTTAGGAAATAGGGTAAATCAAGTAACCCATTGCACATCTAGAGTCCCTGATCCAGTACTTAGAAGTGATTATTGACTGCTTTTAGTGGTAGTTTGGTTTTATTATTATTATTATTGTATAGGCTTGGCACCTGTCAATTTTTGGTGCCGTTATCGGGGACTAGTGTCTGATTAATTTGTTTCTTTTTTAGTTCATCTTATTTTCATTTTTTTATTTTTTTCTTATTTTTTTTATATATAGTTTATGGCCGCTAACCTTCCGTATTTTGATGATAGACTGGATTTTATTTTTAAAAGGGGTTATGAGACTCATACTTTTTCTAATAATCAATTGGCTGTTGCAAATTGTGAGAGTTATTTTGGTTTAAATCATTTAACCAACATATACCCCACATTTTAAGATGATCTAAGTGCTCCAATCGACACTATTGGAGATTTTTCACCTCAATATCACACATGGTATGACCCTTATTCAAACGGGTATGATCAAGAATGCTGGGATAATTCCAATCTTAATTATGCAAAAGGGCCAATGAATTTTTAACAGCAAAAGTCTCAACAGCCATCATCCATATCAGATATGTCTCTTGAAAAAAATGATAAAATCAATACCTGCTAACACACATCAATTTCATCATGAGATAATAGATTTTCATCAGGAGACACACAAGGGAGCATTCGTAACCTGGCGGATCAAGTGAATCAATTGACATCTAGAATAACGAAATTGACTTCTCGAATGTGTGAAGAATTACCCTCACAGACCAACATCGACCTTAAATAAAATGATAGTACAATTATCCTGACAAGTGACATGGAACTACACGACTTTCACGAAGAAGAATCTAAAGATGCAGTTGAAAAGAAAATTGAAGTGCAAGAAATGGAACCCCAATATCAAATTGTTCAAGTGGATGAATCTAGTGAACAATTTCCAATTGCGGTGACATCTCCTCCATTCCTTAATCAATATTCTCCTGACTTTTGCTCTTTAATTCCTATTAATGAGATTGACTTTATTATGCCAAAAGATTTTGAGTTTCATGACAGGAATATATTAAGAGTCACGTTGGCAAAATATCTCGAACCAATAAGTGCTCATGATGGAGGAGTGAATGAAGAATTAAGGTCATTGCTTGTTTGTTTGACTTTATCTACTAATCCATGGAAGACCGTACCTTGTGTGTTCAATGATTATTCTATTTACGAGGGATATCAGGACTACATAAAAGATGAAGCACTGAAACGAGTTATACGATTTTGTCCTTCATGAATAAACAGGGCAATGTCTAGCCAAAGACATTAAAGAAAGGCGCTGCTTGGGAGGCAACCCAAGGCTCTTTATTTTAGTTTTCTTATGTTTCTGGAATTTTTGCTAAGTGTTAGTTGAATTTAGTAATTTATTACTTTTGTGGCAGGAAGCTAGTAGTTGGGCATGCCCAAGTCTAGATGGTCATGCCTAAGGAAGGCAATTTTTGTTTGCGGGTAGAAGACTCTTCAGTAATTAGACGTTCTCTCGCCAAGTGATCACGCATAAGGAAGGCAATTCTCGTCTGCAGTCAGAAGACTTTCTAATAGTTAGGCGTGCTCACGACTAACGCAATGGTTAAAATTTTTTTTTCCTTTTCTCTTCCTTTTACTTTTCTTTTTCCATTTTCTTTCTCTTTCTTTTTCTTTCTTCCTTTCTCTTTCTTTCTTCTTTCTTTCTCTTTTCTTCTTCTCTCCCTTTCCTTTTTCTTCCATTCTTTCCTTTTCTAGTTGCAAGACCACAACCTTAGGACCTCAAACTCTGCTACTTGCGCCGTTTTTGCTCGTCACCATTGCTACCACACCATGCTGCCACTGCTAGCCACCACCCATAATCATCTCCATTTCCGTTATCTGTTTGCATCTCCGATTTTAGTTAGGGGGCAGTGAAGATCAACATGTTGGCTTTACACTACCAATCCCACCTATGTCATAGCTGCTCGAAACCCTCCATTACGTGTTTAGAGAAGTTTTGTTGTCCCTTTTATTTCGTATTCTATTATTTATCTCTTATATCAGGGACAATGTAAGATTTAGGTGTGGGGGGGAGTAGTTTATTGGTATTTTATTGAAAAAGTGCAAGAGTAGGAATTTTTGTTGGAATTTTTTGTTTGACTTTGTTGAATTTTATCCAATTTTTGCCTATCTTTGTGCATATTTGTGATTGTTCCTGATAAACGATGGTTAGATGTTTCAAAATTTTTTATTGCTAAAATTTTACACTCCAAGGTGTTAAGTATGACATGGTTAAATCTAAGAGTATCTTTTTAATTAATATTTGAGATTTTGTGATCTTTGCACTTTTTGGTTAACTTTTCTACGTATTGTATATATTTGTCTAACATTATTTTTATGCAAATTGCTTCAACTATTAATCTTAGTTTTCCATATTTAAGAAATATAGTGGGTTTGTGTGGTTTTTAATTTTAATTTGGTGCTTATTTATGAATAGTATTCGGCTATACTCCGCTAGTATCGTTGCCTAGTGATCGGAGGTCTTCACCACAAGCATCGATTTTCGCTTCAAAAAGTGACGATAACTATGAGTATATAGTCCTTTAGCGATAAAAGTTGAGTAATCGAGCTCCTTCATTTGGTAGATGTCGGAGTTCGCGTCAAAACACTTAAATGGCTAAAGACTAAGCATTCCCCTTGAAAAAAAATTCAAGTGTGGGGATATTCTAGAAAATAAAAAAAATATATGTGCTAATAATGAAACATGTGAAAGTGTTTGAATAAATTGTTAGCCCGCTAATCCATGAATTTTAATGTTGACATTTTGCTTAATAGTCGAACCATTTGCTTATGAATGTTGGTTGGAGAGATATTTCTTGGAATTTAATCGCTAATACTTGACATGTGTTTTAATTGTATCTTGGCAATAAAAGATCTGAACAATAGCCATTGTTTGAATTTGATTGTTTGATTTGTTATTCTCATGCTTGAGGACAAGCATGATTTAAGTGTGGAGAAAATTGATAGGGTGCGAAATTGTCATTTAATTTATAATTATTTTCGTTTTATTCTGGCCAAATATTATATTAATTGATTGATTCTATTTATATTTGGTATAATAGTGCCAATTGTAGGAAAATGAACAAAATGTGATCAAAGGGGTAATTTTCAAGAATTACTGACAAGTCTAGAGAAGTCGGGATTTCACGTGTACGGTGGCAGTTTCCAAAGAATGGTGGATTCCAAATCCGAAGCTATGCTGGAATAATTATTGCCTTTTTCTATTTAGTAGAATCTGTTAAATTAGAAAAGTTCATATAGTCTAGGATTCTAGACTATTAGGAAGTCTTTTCAGCTTGAGTTTGACGGAAGAGAAGGACAGCAAGATGTAACAAGAAACAAAACGGCTTCGGCCTCGAATCGATTGGCTATTATTTTGTTTTCCTTCATTTGGAAAAAAAAGATTGTTCATTATTTTCTTTGGAGAGTCTCTGATGATAACAGAAACACTTAAATCGCGCAGGATTACTCCAAGGATGATGAACTAATCATCCACTTTTAGTCAAGGGGACAACTGAAGATTTGGTTCGGCCATAACTGTGAGATCTAAATTATTTTAACTGTTTCCTTCATTTATTGATATTTGTACGTTTTCTGCTTTTAATTGTTATAACTATCGTGTATGATTGAATAGATGCGCAATATTTAATTATTCACGTTATCTATTTGTTAATTGGGGATAGTTGAATCCATAATTGTTCAATTACTTCCGTCTCGGTAGCAACTGGCATAATTTGATTTATGTCAGGAAAATATACGATCTAAGTTAAACAAACCCTCGTAGCGTGTTTGTTAGTTAGGGTTGGATTTTTCTAATTCTTAATACAATCTAAAAATTAAATCTCATGGTCGTATCTAGGGTTGTTTCCTGGTTAGAGAAATAGTTAACGGTCGTACCTTAACTATCGAAAAAATAAGGAAAGGCTGGTTGTTTATCGCGTGTATGACAACTGTAACTAATCTATTCATAAATGTTGGAATTATTTTTGAATCGATGATCAGTTACATGAACCATTTCTGAAATGTATCCTTGGCTAGAGTTGTCCGAATTATTTCTTTCAATTAATTATTTTTTTGCATTTAATTTATTTAGTTAGCAATTCATTAGCATTTAATCTTAAATCCCCCCGTTTGTATTGACTCAAAAGGAAATGAACTTTCCCCCAGTCCCTGTGGAGACGACCTTGCTTGCCAGTGTCTACTAGTTAATGAATTTTGTCAATTAATTAATTATGGTATATCGGATTAAGTAAAATTTTCGGAAATAGGGTGAATCAAAAAATCCATTGCACATTTAAAATCCCTGCTCTAGTACCTAAAATTTATTATTGGCTGTTTTTTGTGGTAGTTTAGTTTTATTATTATTATTATTGCACAGGTTCAGCATCTGTCATAATATTTATTCTTTGCCTGTTTTATGTCCTCCAATATATTCCCAGAGATCCAGAGCTTATGTATTATTCTTCGAGCTTACTCTTATGAACTTGGGATCAAGAGCTGAAATGGTATCTTATTCATGGGATGCAACAATAATTTTTAGGGCAGCTTAGGAGGTTGGCTTTATCTGCCAAACTACTCTTAAGTTTACTCGTAATACAGGTGGACAACTAGGAGGACAACTCGCTGTTTATTAATAAAACTAGTGGACAACTTGGATGGATAGAGAATCCATTTGTTTTTACCAAAGACTAATAGTTGGGAATTCTTAATTTGATGCTTTTCAGCAAGAATAGATACACCGTACACGACATAACAAGTGTTGTATATGTACCCACCCCCAAAAAAAAAAAAAGATGAGTGTTGCATATGATTTTGGCCATTTAATGTCTATATATTTAAATAAAATTAATTCATACGGCGATAACTATTAAAATAAAAAGGTAGATTATAACTGTATGATTTTCATACTATTAAAGCTTTTTATTAAACAGATTATCGTATATGTACATAAGTTATGCCTAATTTATTATTTAACCGTATATAGTAACATCTATTGCCCACTTATCTCCAGACGATTTCTGAACTTAATTTCACTTTGGATAAAAGCAAATATTTAAGATACCCGCTAACTATGTGGACCACGTCAGGCAAACCCCATTATTAACACAAAAAAATGTTTAGTTGAATTAAGGTGAATTTTTAACCAAATAGAGTTGATTTAGTCTTTTACAAACATACAATGCATACCTATTATACCAAATCAAAACTCTCATCTTAACAACTTGATACTTAATCCAATTCAAGTTGCAATTAGGAAATTCGCTTGGATGTTTCTGAATTAGAGCCATGTTCTATATTTTAACAGCAAGTGTGTCATGCATCTTAAACAAATTTGACCTTTTCAACATTTTCATGGTTATATATACCATTCCTTTTCCATGATAAGCACTGCATAAACTCACATAACCAATTGCTTCCTTATTAGTAAACTTTTCTTTTCCCTTCTTCAACAACCCCTCCAATATTCCTAGTTAAACTTATAATCCATCTCATACTATTTTCCAGCATGGAGTGTAGGCAGTTCGAGGTCACTCTAATTTGTGCCAATAATCTCCCAGATGTTCGAGAGCTAGGCAAAATGAAAGTTTATGCGCAGGTTTCAGTAAAAGGACATTCAAATTCGGTCTGGGTTACCCCTGTGGATAGGGAAAGAAAGACAAATCCTTATTGGAATTGCAAGATTAAGTACACTCTCCCTGAGATAGCTGTGCAGAAGGATGGTGTTATTCTTGTTATCAAATTGTACTGTGAAAGATCTTTGTTGCCTGATAAATACGTAGGGGAAGTGAACTTGTCATTGAAGAAACTTTTCGACTGTGGATTTTCACAAGAAAACCTGGAATATGATGTGGATAGGAATGATGCTGATGGTATATTTGGCAAACTGAAACTTTCATATGATTTTGCAAAAACGAAGATTACAGTTTCTAAGAGTGAATCTAGTCTTCGGGGGCAAGTACTAGAAGCAGTTGGCCATGGAGTTTTACATGCAGTTATCCATGGAGCTATACATATCATTTTGCATTGAGTAGTACTATCAGAAATTTACCAGAGTTATTTTCAGGTTGAGCTGTTTTTTTGCTAGAAAGTGGTTTTGGGAGTATTTAAAATATCATTACAAGTCTGGTGATTGAAGAATAAATTAATGACGTTTGAATTGCATATCACAACTTTGTCTCATTTATATTATATTAGCAAAGCATAAGTTGACATAGAAAATAATGAACACATATCTTGTATCAAGTTGTCAACCACAACTAATCACAAAATACATGATCTAGTGCCTAATTTCACAGGCAAGTATTACAAACATTTATGAAATGGAATTGCTATCTAATTCACCCAAAAAAAATATATAGTAATATAAAGAAGATAAAGATTGGTGATGTAAAGAAGATTATGCTCTTCAAATCATTAATTAATGAATACTGTTGGAACAAAAGTCCAAACCTAATTTATTTATTACATAGCGCTGCTAGTAGATTTGTTTTGTTTGCATGAGCTCATAGCCCATTTTGCCTGTGTCTTTAGGCAGTTTACTACCCTGTTTCCTGCAATATTTAATCTCCATAATCAAAGTAATTAATCACAACCAATTATTTATTTAACTATCACAAAAATCTATTTATGCAGCACATAAGGGTAACTCGATTATCTCTTTTCAAAACTAGCTTTTTAGTTTCTTTTGCAATAATTATGCACTCACTAAAATAGATTTTTTAATATTAAACAAGAACACATAAGTTATTCTAAAAATTCTAATTTTTAAGAATCAATTCTAATCAAAATCAGTTGACAACAAGCCCTTTATGTTGAATATAATGTCCACGATTTAAGGATCACATCCACAATTTTAACTCAAATCAACCAATGGTCAAAATTTCAGTTAGTAGTTTCATTTAGGTTATGTTCAATTAACTTATTTTCTAACAAACGCCCACATGTTTTTCTTACAAATGATTGAAATTCAACATCCTCCCATAGTAGATTATAACATGCGTTAGTCTTATTGAATGATTTACTACAACCAAAAAAGCCTTTAGCGACAACAACTTTAGCAAGAAGTAGAAGGCTTGACGCTATTAAAGAGGCTTATAGCAAGGAAAAGGACAAGACCTCACCAAAGGTGGGAGCCATCCTATACCCAGCCTAAAATTTTCGCCAAAAGGATTACGGAAAAGCTTCCCTCCAAATACTGATTCTAGTGGACCAAAGTTTATATGTTATTCCCCTTTTGTGAGGATGTGCTCTTGCAAGCATGTTTGAGCAATGGAGAGGACATGGCCTTTACCTTGTCAAAACCAAATATTATCACCAAACGATGTCGGTAAGTCTTAATAGGATTTAAAGAAAACAAAAATCCAGGAAAATAAGTAAAAGCCTCAACTTCCTAAATTACTCCTAGAACAGAAGCACAAAATCCTGTCATAATTAGAGATTTTCCTCGTTCGGGCATTTATTCAAATAGCTAACAGGCGTAGAAGAAACTAGTGTATTTCTTTTCAACTTGTACATAAATTATGCCCAATTTTTTCACCAATCCAATCCCATAACTAATTTCAATTCCAATTTTGCAAGATCAACAAGGCTCAAGCATAGAACATCAAAAAATATAATGACTCTTATGCGTAGGGAACAAAGTAAAAATAAAACACTACAGGACTGCCCGAGCTCAACCCCCGGCAATGAAGCTTGCTCCAACTGTTGGTGCTTTGATTTTCATGAAAAGAAAATAAAAGCTCTTAGTCCATGTCTACCGTCTATGGGTTGAAGAGTCGGTAAAAGCTATGCTTTGAAACTCAGACCGGATAATGACTCGACAGAGGTTAGAGGTCAAGGGTCAATGAGTTCGATCGGCTAGTTCGGACTCAAACCAGATGATGTCATAATTAAAATATAAATATATATTAATTATACATACAATAAAACAAATAGAATAAACATGTACTTATAGTCATTTCAATTTTTCTGACATATGTCCTATATATTAAGATGTCAAATTTGTAGTAACTAATTTGTAGTAATCAACTTGTATGTTTGGCTAACTTAACGTTTGTATATCTGAAATGCATATTAACGAGTCTCTAATTGTATAAGATGATGAATCTAGAATGAAAATTAATAATCATTGTAAACATACAAAAATTGAGGGTGCAAAAGGAACTTTAGGTGTGTAGTTATTATTGTGCAAGACATTAAGGGATCAAAGTACAATATGAGAAAAGCTTTAAGCTTAAAAGGGGATTCCTTATCAAGCCTTCTTCTCCGCCGTGAAGCTTTCCAATTTCTTATGTCCCCCTCACAAAATTTCCAGCTCCAGTTCGCTGTTTGTGTTCTGGTCTTTCTCTTTTCAAAAAGAAAAGAAAGAAATTGTCTTCCAATCCAGGTGTCCATCGTTGCTTTCCTATCAAACAGAAGTGAAGGAAACTTCCTATTCATTGCTTTCCCTTCTATTTTTTTGCTTTATTGATGTTTCCTTATATCGGATGGTGGTTTCACGGGTAACCGTTGCCCATCCACCGTTAAGATCAAACTTCTCCCTTTGATGGTCATGATATTTCTTTATGCGTCGCGATTCACGGGATGAAAGAATGAATGCTGAGAGCAACATAATGAGCTCGTGAAAGGAATGGTGAAATCCTATTGGTCTATGATATTGAAGTGTAGGATAGGAAAGTGGACGTCTGGTGGTGGTAGATGCGATCAGTAAATGACTGAAATAGGTTTCATTGCAAAAATGGATGATGTTTTAGATCTTTAGATCCGCAAATCTTTTTCCTTCTCCAAGTTTTCATTTAAGTGTCGATGAAGCAACTTCCACATCAATGATTTGTCTGCAAATTGGGGAAGGGAAAAATTTTTTTTTTTTTTTTTTGGTTTGGATAAAAAATGCAAAAGCTTGGGAAGTCAAGATCCGGGTTTCCAGATCTGGTTTTCCTAATTCAACCCCGAATGAACCCAGTTTTTGACCGGGTTCCTGCCAACCGATTTTTTATAGCAACTCAGACCGAACGCCTATCCAGTTCTCAATTCAACCGATCAAATCAGCTGGTCGATCCGAGTTTAAAAGCACAGCGTAAAAGTGGTATGCACCGAGTGTATCTGGTGAACAGAGAGCTTAGAATTGCAAAGTGGTGTTTCCTTGTTCACCTCCACAACAACGCTCTCAAGTTCCTATTATTCTTCTATGACACCCTAAATATTGCAAGTCAATCCCTAATAAATATTAACAGTTCCACTCGAACACCCTAAAAATCAAAATCAATCCCCACTCTTTAATATTAACAGAGTGGTGATTGTTTCTTGCATGTTGTGCAATAAGTAACTATGTTGAATATTTGTGAATGAGTGTTTGAGTGTTAAATACTTTTCAATGAGCGTTAAATGGATTTTAAATGGGCAAGTGTGTACTTTATCGCACTCGATCTAAGTGAATGTGAATTTTCAATGATCAAATGATTGAATGTTACTTGTGCATGAATGTAAGCCATGTGTACTTTATCGCATTGGCTGAATTGGGCCGTTGCCCTTCGTTGCTAGCCTATTCGAAGCAGAAGCGGTCTCAGTCAGGTAGGTTGGTAACCCTGGGGCACTGTTTTGGTATACTCAACTATGACTATGAAATCAGGTAGAGTACTGGCCAGTGAATGAAATGCAATGAATGAAATGATCACTATTGGAGTTTTTATTTTCAAATGTTTTCAAATGTCGGAGGTATAAGGAAGAGACTAAATGACTGAATGAATGAATGGCTCCAAGTGAGCACGTATCCTTCTACTGAATGTGCTATTGTTACTTGAATGCTCTAAATATTTTTCTTGATTGGTTGTTATTAAAGGTAATATGTCCGTGATTTAACTGCTTGAATGCTTGTTTGGGAACCTTACTGGGCTTTTAACTTATTCCTTTAGTTTGTTTTTCTTACAGGAGTGATGGTCTGGAGTAAATAAGCGTGCACTAGTGTGTATAACTCTCTTGTACTTGTACTTTTGGTAGATAGAATGTATTTTGGATATTTAATGTTGTATCTTACATTTCACTTTTGGTTTGTAATTAATCTTGAATTATTGGTTGAATTGTAGAACTCTAGTGCTTATATGGAGGTTTGAATGGTTATTTTGAGAATTAATTGTAGTGAATGTAGTGAGTCCTGGTGAGAGTTGGGTAGGCAATTTGCCAAACCCTTGGATACGTCCTAGAGGGAGGTGGGGTCGTTACAGGTGGTATCAGAGCCACATCGCATGGTCTCTGCACGAGGTGAGTTTGGGTCAAGTGGTGTTATGGTCCCGATTACATGAATAAGTGTAAAGGACTAAGTGCTCTTTTTTAGTGTATGTTGTGAATCATGAAAGTTATAGGCGTAAAACATTTATCATGATACTTGGGGAAGATTAGATATGTATGTCGAATAGGAATCTCAAATGTGGTTGATTTTCTCTTGGGACTGGCCAACTCGAGTGGTGAGTTATTCTATTTTCGGATTCTTGTACCCGAATACCAATGAGTTGATACCTTTATGATGAGAATTGACATCACGAGTGAATTTGAGATAAGTATGGTTGGCAAGGTCAAGGATTTTTTTTTTGAATATTTCACGTTTTTTCTAAAAAATTTAGCATCTTTGCTATTATTGAAAGTTTCCAAATCTCCTTTCCCAATGTGGGGTGCAATCGTAAGTACTTTTGAAACAGACCACCAATTTAAACTCAAATGAGGATGCAAAGGATAAACAGTATTTGGATAGCAGAAAAGAATGCCAAAAGATCAGTCTTACTTCACATGACAGCCAAAGTAAAGGATAACTCATTGGGAGAATCCATTCCCTTTTGACATTTGAAAATTTTTTCAATGTAGGGTTATGATCTCCAAGACTTTTATTTGAAACAAAATTGTACTTTTGACGGCTCGAAAAGGAGACCAAATGATAAAAACTGTATGGATAGAGAAATGAAAGCCTAAAGCATCATCCCAAATTCTCAAAACAAATAAGAGTAATGAACATTTTTACTTTCAACTAGATGTGGATTGAATTTGATTAGACGCAATGAACCTTTTCAAAGTAAAAATGCCCTACTCTGAAGTGTATTAATCAGGGCGATTAATTTTTTAGACTTGATAGAGTTGGACAAAATGTGAATGGCAAAAATGAAATAGAAAAGTCATCATACTTAGTCTCTTGAGACAAACTGACAAGTTCAAGTGATCCTTTTTTATTTCAATTTTTGGGCAATCTCATTGAATTGTCTGAGCCATAAATCTTGTGCATGCGAAGACTTTAGAAAGCTAAATATATGAATTTCATGCAAGAGATGACAAAATTGACAATCCAAACTTAATCTTGTTTCTTGAGATCCATCATAAAGTCTCCGTATAAGTTTAAAAAAATTGAATGCAAATAAATATATACAAAATTGTAAACAAGAATAGTCTAAATGAAAACTTTATTATTACAAATGTTTAAAACAAGATTCTTGCTCGACTATACAAATGAGAAAAGAAAAAATTTTTAAGGAATTCTCTTTCACATATACACATGCTCTTCCTCTTTTTTCTTTTAAGACAAAATGTGTCAGAAACTAGAAACAAAGATTTTTTTTATTTTTGACAAACTATATCACGCAATCTCTTAGATGTTCTAAACTAGCACTTTCAAATGGATTATCCATGTTTTGCATTGCAACATCTACCCAAGAATCAAGTAAGACTTCTAATTTTCAAAATTTATCAAACCAAAATTATTGGCAGATATAGGAAAAACATTTTTGCCTTTTTGAAATATCATTTATGAATGCACGAGAAGGGGAGAAAAAGAAAAAGAAAAAGACCCAATGTTAATAAGCAAAACTGCAAATTCGATATGCATGTTCTATGGGGGAGCCCTTTTATGCTAAGGGTTAGCCTAATATGAAAAATACATTTCTCTAGGGCAGGCACCATACAATACCTGATGGATCCAATCAATTTATTGGCGTTCGACTGAAAAACAATTTAAAAATTTGACTAATTGAAGCGGCAGGAAACATTTGAACTAACAGAATGAGGACAAAGTTCGAATGGATTAATTGCTTTGGTTGGCATAAGAAGAGATGCCAAAAGTCAATTTAGTATAAAAGAGCTTACTCTTAAAAAGATTGCAATGCCTCGACTAGTTTCTTTAATGAAGCATGGATTGAAACCCTAAAAGAGAATAAACTGATCAAATGAATTAAATGGAATTGATGGTTCATTCAAAAATCGAATAGATTGCCAACTCATTTGTAGTCCTAAATTCCATAGTTCTTATTGCAATGCATTAATCTATGAGTTCTCGAAAATCAAGACTTGGCCTCAATATATTTATTATCCCAAAACAAGCAATTATTTGTGAATTTCTTCAATTTAGTATTCTTACGCAAGGGATTTTACCAACTTTGGCAAAACGGCCAAAAAGTGAATATTAGAAACTCATATTCTAATGTGCAAAAGCTACTCCATCATCTTTAATGCCATCATCATGGATAGGATCGGATCTTATCTTACTTTGTACACTACCCCTTTAGATGGTACAAAAATAAAAACACACAAGTCTCATTGGATTATATATCCGAGACAAAATAATAGTTTATTCCTAATACGGGATTCCCTAAGTGGCATTTCCTCTATGGTTAATGCATGATGACGATTTATTAAAGTGAAAAAATGTGCAATATGATAATTGAAATATGATCTAAAGGTATCCCATTTAGATGCCGGGGTAAGCCTAAAAGATGACATGCATACATATACATAGTATTAATGCGATAGACTGAAATGTAAACGTGCTATTTACAAAAGGTGATCTGCCTTAAGTGAGTATGAACTCTTATTTCTAGGGCTTATGAATACAATATAAGAGAATAAGATAATGGTTATTTTATTGTGTTACAGAATTAATAAAGGAATTTATTGTGAACAGTTTGATTATAGGGATAGCTTAATTATAGGACTCTAGTTGATTGACAATTAACTTTCCTAACATAGAGGTGTTAGTTCGTGTATATATGTGTAACATTTTCTCTCAATAAATTAGTGAAATATATTCTATCCAAAATTATGTTTTCATGGTATCAGAGCCCAACCATCAAGGTTAGGGTCTCTATCCACTGCCAGAAAATTCATTAGTCATCATTCGTTTCATCTGGTTCTGTATAGCACACATCTGTGTTCTATTCTTGACTCTTGTTTTAAAAAGTTCAAATCTATCCTTTTTTTTCTTTTAATTTTGAACCCATGGCAGAAATGAAATCCGTCGTTGCGTCTGATGTGGTTCATGTGATGTCTAAGATCATGGACCACAAACTCAATAATTCTAACTATCTTGATTGGAGTAAAACAGTTCGTCTTTATCTACGAAGTATTGATAAAGATAATCATCTGACTGATGATCCTCCAAAAGATGGTTCAAGACAGACATGGTTAAGGGAAGATGCTAGATTGTTCCTGTAAATACGGAATTCTATTGACAGTGAGGTAATTGGCATAATTAATCATTGTGAATTTGTTAAGGAGTTAATAGAGTATTTAGAATTTTTGTATTCTGGTAAAGGGAATATTTTTCGCATATATGAGGTGTGTCAAGCCTTTTATCGTGCAGAGAAACAAGATAACTCCATCATAACTTATTTTATGGATTTTAAGAAAACTTATGAGAAGTTTAATTTGTTATTACCGTTTAGTTCTGATATGAAAGTTCAGCAAACTCAACGGGAACAGATGGCGATTATGAGTTTTATAGCTGGTCTTTCACCTGAATTTGAAGCTACTAAATCTCAGATTCTTTCGAGTCCTGAGATCTCATCCTTGCAAGATGTGTTTAGTAGGGTACTTCGTATAGAGAATTTCCAATCTGTTCAGTCTAGTAGTGCTCTTGTTAGTCAAATTAACAAATATGAATTTGGAAAACAGCAATACAAAGGTGGTGATAAAGGAATTGACACCGGGGGGGGCAGAATGCAGAAGTGGTTGTGTATTACTATTGTCATAAACCAAGTCATATGAAGCGTGATTGCAAGAGATTGCAGTACAAGAACCAGAGAACTTAATCCGCACATATTGCTTCTACCAATGATGCGATTAATCATGAAAAGTTTGTTACGATCTCTACAGATGAATTTGCTAAATTTTCTCAATACCAAGAATCATTAAAGTCTTCATCTACTCCTGTAACTCCCATCGCTGAGTCAGGTAAACCAAACACATGCATTGTGTCCTCATTCTCCAAATGGGTAATTGATTCTGGTGCCACAGATCATATGACAGGTAATTATAGTCTATTTTCTACCTTTCAGCCACACATATCTGCATCTATAGCTACCTTAGCTGATGGGTCAAAATCTCGTGTTCTTGGATCAGGATCAGTTAACCCCACTCCATTAATCTCATTGTCATCTGTCTTAAGTTTGTCTGAGTTGTTTTTTAATCTAATTTCTGTGAGTAAATTTATTCGTGCCCTTAATTGTTCTACCCAATTCTTTCCTGACTATTGCTTGTTTCAAGATCTTACGACGAAACAGATTATTGGTAAAGGGCATGAATCTGGAGGTTTTACATCCTTGACACATAGATACCAAAGTCCATAGCTTGTTTTAGAATTGTAACTCCATTTGAAGCACATTGTAGACTGGGTCATCATTCTCTCCTTTTGTTAAAGACACTTTGCCCAAAATTTCAGAGTTTGTCTTCATTAGATTATGAATCTTGTCAGTTTGCCAAACGTCATCGTGTTAATCTGAGCCGTAGGGTCAATAAACGAGCGGATGTTCCTTTTGCATTAGTTCATTCAGATGTCTGGGGACCTAATCCAATCACTTCTAAAACTGGATTCAAGTATTTTGTTGCTTTTGTCGATGACCATTCATGTATGACTTGGTTATATTTAATGAAAATCGTTCGGAGTTGTTTTCTTATTTTTATGCTTTTTGTGCTGAGGTTAAGACTCAATTTAAGCGTTTTGTACAAATATTGTGAAGTGACAATGCTAAAGAATATTTATTCGCACCTTTTCAATCTTATATGGTGCAGAATGGTACTATTCATCAAACCTCTTGTGTGGATACACCATTCCAAAACGGGGTAGCAGAACGAAAGAATAGACATTTGCTCGAAACTGCAAGAGCCTTATCATCTCAAATGCATGTTCCTA
Organism: Coffea arabica; assembly: GCF_036785885.1. Taxonomy (NCBI): domain Eukaryota; kingdom Viridiplantae; phylum Streptophyta; class Magnoliopsida; order Gentianales; family Rubiaceae; genus Coffea; species Coffea arabica. The sequence continues at coordinate 46,474,258 of NC_092329.1, forward strand.
AACATTTTTGGACTGATGCAGTGTCCACAGCTTGCTTTCTAATCAATCATCTGTCTTCATCTGTTTTTAATGGTGGGACTCCTTATAATACTCTTTTTTCAAATAGACATTTGTTTCCCGTTGAACCTAAAATCTTTAGTTGTACATGCTTTGTCCGCGACTCTCATCCTCAAGTCACTAAATTAGACCCCAAATCATTAAAATATATTTTTCTTGGTATTCTCGTGTCCAAAAAGGATATAGATGTTATTGTCCTTGTCTTGGCAGGTACATTGTGCCAGTTGATGTTACTTTTCTTGAAAATACACCTTTTACTTCATCTCATTCATGTCAGAAGGAGGATGATGATTTGTTAATCTATACTGTCACATCTTCAAGTTCTTTCCCTGCTAAACCTCCAATTACTCAATTATCATCTCGACAACAAAAGCCCTCCAAATGCATGCCCTGAACCAGTCCTTCGTCATCAGATCCTGTCTCAAATGATGATCTTCCTATTGCTCTTAGCAAAGGTAAGCGTCAATGCCCTTATCCTGTGTCTTCGTGTGTATTTTATAACCATTTACCCATCTCTTCTTGTTCCTTTATTACATCTATTGAGTCTATCTTCCTTTCTAAAACTGTTCATGAAGCCTTATCCCATCCCGGGTGGCACAATGCTATGATAAAGGAGATGAATGTTTTAGATGGTAATGATACTTGAAACTTAGTTAATTTACCTGTAGGGAAGAAGGCTATTGGGAGTAAGTGGGTTTTTGCAGTTAAATTCAATCCTGATGGGTCGGTTGCTTGGTTGAAAGCTCATCTTGTTGCCAGAGGCTATGCCCAAATCTATGGCGAGGATTATTTTGACACTTTTTCTCTTGTTGCTAAGTTAACATCTATCAGGTTATTCATTTCTATGGTAGCCACTCATAATTGACTTTTGCATCAATTAGATATCAAGAATACCTTTCTTATGGAGACCTCCAAGAGGAAGTTTATATGGAGCAACCACCTGGGTTTATTGCTCAGGGGGAGTTTGGGAAGGTTTGTCATCTTCGGAAGTCCTTGTATGGATTGAAACAAAGTCCTCGCGCTTGGTTTGGAAAATTTAGTCTAGCAGTTGAAAGATTTGGGATACAGAAAAGCAAATCTGATCATTCTGTTTTCTACAAATAGTCTGAATCTAGTATTATTTTGTTAGTAGTATATGTGGATGATATTGTTATCACTAGGAATGATGCTGCAGATATTTCATCTCTTAAAACTTTTCTCCATAGTCAATTTCGACAAAGGATTTGGGACTGTTAAAGTATTTTTTGGGTATTGAGGTATTAAAGAGTAGGAAAGGGATATTCCTGTCCCAAAAAAATATGTTCTTGACTTACTATCTGAAACGAAAAAAATTGGGGGCTAAACCAGCTAGTACCCCAGTGATTCCTAACTTGCAGCTCACAAAAGAAGGTGAATTGTTAGAAGATCTTGGGAGGTATAGAAGATTGGTTTGAAAGTTGAATTATCTCACAGTGACTCGTCTAGATATCGCGTATTCAGTTAGTGTTGCTAGTCAATACATGTTTAATTCTACCGTTAATCATTGGGCAGCTGTAGAACAAATTTTGTGTTATTTAAAAGGAGCTTTTAGATGCGGTATTCTGTATAAAAATCATGGTCATATTAAGATTGAGTGTTTTTCAAATGCTGATTGGGTAGGATCCAAGGCAGATTGAAGATCCATAACTGGATATTGTGTCTTTGTTGGAGGAAACCTGGTCTCATGGAAGAGTAAGAAGTAGAATGTTGTCTTGCGATCGAGTACAGAGTCAGAATATAGAGCTATGGCACAATCGATATGTGAAATCATGTAGATAAATCAACTTCTAACTGAGGTAGGTCTCAAAACCTCAATGCCTGCAAAATTGTGGTGTGATAACCAAGCAGCTTTTCATATTGCATCCAATCCCATATTTCATGAGTGAACAAAACACATCGAAATAGATTGTCATTTTGTTCGTGAGAAAATACATCAGGGCTTGATTTCTACAGAATTTGTAAGGACTGAAGAATAGTTGGGAGATCTCTTTACGAAGGCTCTGCATGGGGTTCAACTTGATTACCTTTGTAACAAGTTGGGCATAAGTAACATCTATGTTCCAGCTTGAGGGGGAGTGTTACAGAATTAATATAGGAATTTATTGTGAATAACTTGATTATAGGGATAGCTTAATTATAGGAATAACTTGATTATAGGGATAGCTTAATTATAGAACTCTACCTGATTGATAGTTAACTTTCCTAACATAGAGGTGTTAGTTCGTGTATATATATGTAACATTTTCTCTCAATAAATTAGTGAAATATATTCTATCCAAAATTACGTTTTCAATTTGATAAACAACACATAACAGATTGGAGTAAAAAAATAACACAGAAATATAAGATAAAGAAAAAGAGAGGGGGGTAGAATCCCTCTTCTCGTGTCTAGTGTTCTTAATAAGGTAGATCAATGCTCTATCCTAGGTTTCTAAATGAATGCATGGTGATACGAGCGGCACCAACCGTGTGATGCAACCCGTACAGAAAAGCTTGGATTTAGAAGGTAGAGACTCACGTTGAAGACGACGAATGCAGCGGATCACCTAAACCCGTTAATCACATGGTCAACGAATCTCGGTATTTGTAGAAGACGCCACAATCTAACGCGGTCCTAGATTGATAAGTCAATTGAATACCTAAGATATAAATCTAAGATATTCAAGGTGCTTCAATAAAGCTTGAGAGAACTCTCAATGTAATTTTATTAATCATCAAAAGGTGTCTCTTACAACCCTAAAGGCTAACTTAAATAGACAAATAAAAAGACTAACGGACCAAATTACTTGCTAATGAATGTGAATTTTCAATGATCAAATGATTGAATGTTACTTGTGCATGAATGTAAGCCATGTGTACTTTATCGCATTGGCTGAATTGGGCCGTTGCCCTTCGTTGCTAGCCTATTCGAAGCAGAAGCGGTCTCAGTCAGGTAGGTTGGTAACCCTGGGGCACTGTTTTGGTATACTCAACTATGACTATGAAATCAGGTAGAGTACTGGCCAGTGAATGAAATGCAATGAATGAAATGATCACTATTGGAGTTTTTATTTTCAAATGTTTTCAAATGTCGGAGGTATAAGGAAGAGACTAAATGACTGAATGAATGAATGGCTCCAAGTGAGCACGTATCCTTCTACTGAATGTGCTATTGTTACTTGAATGCTCTAAATATTTTTCTTGATTGGTTGTTATTAAAGGTAATATGTCCGTGATTTAACTGCTTGAATGCTTGTTTGGGAACCTTACTGGGCTTTTAACTTATTCCTTTAGTTTGTTTTTCTTACAGGAGTGATGGTCTGGAGTAAATAAGCGTGCACTAGTGTGTATAACTCTCTTGTACTTGTACTTTTGGTAGATAGAATGTATTTTGGATATTTAATGTTGTATCTTACATTTCACTTTTGGTTTGTAATTAATCTTGAATTATTGGTTGAATTGTAGAACTCTAGTGCTTATATGGAGGTTTGAATGGTTATTTTGAGAATTAATTGTAGTGAATGTAGTGAGTCCTGGTGAGAGTTGGGTAGGCAATTTGCCAAACCCTTGGATACGTCCTAGAGGGAGGTGGGGTCGTTACAGGTGGTATCAGAGCCACATCGCATGGTCTCTGCACGAGGTGAGTTTGGGTCAAGTGGTGTTATGGTCCCGATTACATGAATAAGTGTAAAGGACTAAGTGCTCTTTTTTAGTGTATGTTGTGAATCATGAAAGTTATAGGCGTAAAACATTTATCATGATACTTGGGGAAGATTAGATATGTATGTCGAATAGGAATCTCAAATGTGGTTGATTTCCTCTTGGGACTGGCCAACTCGAGTGGTGAGTTATTCTATTTTCGGATTCTTGTACCCGAATACCAATGAGTTGATACCTTTATGATGAGAATTGACATCACGAGTGAATTTGAGATAAGTATGGTTGGCAAGGTCAAGGATTTTTTTTTTGAATATTTCACGTTTTTTCTAAAAAATTTAGCATCTTTGCTATTATTGAAAGTTTCCAAATCTCCTTTCCCAATGTGGGGTGCAATCGTAAGTACTTTTGAAACAGACCACCAATTTAAACTCAAATGAGGATGCAAAGGATAAACAGTATTTGGATAGCAGAAAAGAATGCCAAAAGATCAGTCTTACTTCACATGACAGCCAAAGTAAAGGATAACTCATTGGGAGAATCCATTCCCTTTTGACATTTGAAAATTTTTTCAATGTAGGGTTATGATCTCCAAGACTTTTATTTGAAACAAAATTGTACTTTTGACGGCTCGAAAAGGAGACCAAATGATAAAAACTGTATGGATAGAGAAATGAAAGCCTAAAGCATCATCCCAAATTCTCAAAACAAATAAGAGTAATGAACATTTTTACTTTCAACTAGATGTGGATTGAATTTGATTAGACGCAATGAACCTTTTCAAAGTAAAAATGCCCTACTCTGAAGTGTATTAATCAGGGCGATTAATTTTTTAGACTTGATAGAGTTGGACAAAATGTGAATGGCAAAAATGAAATAGAAAAGTCATCATACTTAGTCTCTTGAGACAAACTGACAAGTTCAAGTGATCCTTTTTTATTTCAATTTTTGGGCAATCTCATTGAATTGTCTGAGCCATAAATCTTGTGCATGCGAAGACTTTAGAAAGCTAAATATATGAATTTCATGCAAGAGATGACAAAATTGACAATCCAAACTTAATCTTGTTTCTTGAGATCCATCATAAAGTCTCCGTATAAGTTTAAAAAAATTGAATGCAAATAAATATATACAAAATTGTAAACAAGAATAGTCTAAATGAAAACTTTATTATTACAAATGTTTAAAACAAGATTCTTGCTCGACTATACAAATGAGAAAAGAAAAATTTTTTAAGGAATTCTCTTTCACATATACACATGCTCTTCCTCTTTTTTCTTTTAAGACAAAATGTGTCAGAAACTAGAAACAAAGATTTTTTTTATTTTTGACAAACTATATCACGCAATCTCTTAGATGTTCTAAACTAGCACTTTCAAATGGATTATCCATGTTTTGCATTGCAACATCTACCCAAGAATCAAGTAAGACTTCTAATTTTCAAAATTTATCAAACCAAAATTATTGGCAGATATAGGAAAAACATTTTTGCCTTTTTGAAATATCATTTATGAATGCACGAGAAGGGGAGAAAAAGAAAAAGAAAAAGACCCAATGTTAATAAGCAAAACTGCAAATTCGATATGCATGTTCTATGGGGGAGCCCTTTTATGCTAAGGGTTAGCCTAATATGAAAAATACATTTCTCTAGGGCAGGCACCATACAATACCTGATGGATCCAATCAATTTATTGGCGTTCGACTGAAAAACAATTTAAAAATTTGACTAATTGAAGCGGCAGGAAACATTTGAACTAACAGAATGAGGACAAAGTTCGAATGGATTAATTGCTTTGGTTGGCATAAGAAGAGATGCCAAAAGTCAATTTAGTATAAAAGAGCTTACTCTTAAAAAGATTGCAATGCCTCGACTAGTTTCTTTAATGAAGCATGGATTGAAACCCTAAAAGAGAATAAACTGATCAAATGAATTAAATGGAATTGATGGTTCATTCAAAAATCGAATAGATTGCCAACTCATTTGTAGTCCTAAATTCCATAGTTCTTATTGCAATGCATTAATCTATGAGTTCTCGAAAATCAAGACTTGGCCTCAATATATTTATTATCCCAAAACAAGCAATTATTTGTGAATTTCTTCAATTTAGTATTCTTACGCAAGGGATTTTACCAACTTTGGCAAAACGGCCAAAAAGTGAATATTAGAAACTCATATTCTAATGTGCAAAAGCTACTCCATCATCTTTAATGCCATCATCATGGATAGGATCGGATCTTATCTTACTTTGTACACTACCCCTTTAGATGGTACAAAAATAAAAACACACAAGTCTCATTGGATTATATATCCGAGACAAAATAATAGTTTATTCCTAATACGGGATTCCCTAAGTGGCATTTCCTCTATGGTTAATGCATGATGACGATTTATTAAAGTGAAAAAATGTGCAATATGATAATTGAAATATGATCTAAAGGTATCCCATTTAGATGCCGGGGTAAGCCTAAAAGATGACATGCATACATATACATAGTATTAATGCGATAGACTGAAATGTAAACGTGCTATTTACAAAAGGTGATCTGCCTTAAGTGAGTATGAACTCTTATTTCTAGGGCTTATGAATACAATATAAGAGAATAAGATAATGGTTATTTTATTGTGTTACAGAATTAATAAAGGAATTTATTGTGAACAGTTTGATTATAGGGATAGCTTAATTATAGGACTCTAGTTGATTGACAATTAACTTTCCTAACATAGAGGTGTTAGTTCGTGTATATATGTGTAACATTTTCTCTCAATAAATTAGTGAAATATATTCTATCCAAAATTATGTTTTCATGGTATCAGAGCCCAACCATCAAGGTTAGGGTCTCTATCCACTGCCAGAAAATTCATTAGTCATCATTCGTTTCATCTGGTTCTGTATAGCACACATCTGTGTTCTATTCTTGACTCTTGTTTTAAAAAGTTCAAATCTATCCTTTTTTTTCTTTTAATTTTGAACCCATGGCAGAAATGAAATCCGTCGTTGCGTCTGATGTGGTTCATGTGATGTCTAAGATCATGGACCACAAACTCAATAATTCTAACTATCTTGATTGGAGTAAAACAGTTCGTCTTTATCTACGAAGTATTGATAAAGATAATCATCTGACTGATGATCCTCCAAAAGATGGTTCAAGACAGACATGGTTAAGGGAAGATGCTAGATTGTTCCTGTAAATACGGAATTCTATTGACAGTGAGGTAATTGGCATAATTAATCATTGTGAATTTGTTAAGGAGTTAATAGAGTATTTAGAATTTTTGTATTCTGGTAAAGGGAATATTTTTCGCATATATGAGGTGTGTCAAGCCTTTTATCGTGCAGAGAAACAAGATAACTCCATCATAACTTATTTTATGGATTTTAAGAAAACTTATGAGAAGTTTAATTTGTTATTACCGTTTAGTTCTGATATGAAAGTTCAGCAAACTCAACGGGAACAGATGGCGATTATGAGTTTTATAGCTGGTCTTTCACCTGAATTTGAAGCTACTAAATCTCAGATTCTTTCGAGTCCTGAGATCTCATCCTTGCAAGATGTGTTTAGTAGGGTACTTCGTATAGAGAATTTCCAATCTGTTCAGTCTAGTAGTGCTCTTGTTAGTCAAATTAACAAATATGAATTTGGAAAACAGCAATACAAAGGTGGTGATAAAGGAATTGACACCGGGGGGGGGGGCAGAATGCAGAAGTGGTTGTGTATTACTATTGTCATAAACCAAGTCATATGAAGCGTGATTGCAAGAGATTGCAGTACAAGAACCAGAGAACTTAATCCGCACATATTGCTTCTACCAATGATGCGATTAATCATGAAAAGTTTGTTACGATCTCTACAGATGAATTTGCTAAATTTTCTCAATACCAAGAATCATTAAAGTCTTCATCTACTCCTGTAACTCCCATCGCTGAGTCAGGTAAACCAAACACATGCATTGTGTCCTCATTCTCCAAATGGGTAATTGATTCTGGTGCCACAGATCATATGACAGGTAATTATAGTCTATTTTCTACCTTTCAGCCACACATATCTGCATCTATAGCTACCTTAGCTGATGGGTCAAAATCTCGTGTTCTTGGATCAGGATCAGTTAACCCCACTCCATTAATCTCATTGTCATCTGTCTTAAGTTTGTCTGAGTTGTTTTTTAATCTAATTTCTGTGAGTAAATTTATTCGTGCCCTTAATTGTTCTACCCAATTCTTTCCTGACTATTGCTTGTTTCAAGATCTTACGACGAAACAGATTATTGGTAAAGGGCATGAATCTGGAGGTTTTACATCCTTGACACATAGATACCAAAGTCCATAGCTTGTTTTAGAATTGTAACTCCATTTGAAGCACATTGTAGACTGGGTCATCATTCTCTCCTTTTGTTAAAGACACTTTGCCCAAAATTTCAGAGTTTGTCTTCATTAGATTATGAATCTTGTCAGTTTGCCAAACGTCATCGTGTTAATCTGAGCCGTAGGGTCAATAAACGAGCGGATGTTCCTTTTGCATTAGTTCATTCAGATGTCTGGGGACCTAATCCAATCACTTCTAAAACTGGATTCAAGTATTTTGTTGCTTTTGTCGATGACCATTCATGTATGACTTGGTTATATTTAATGAAAATCGTTCGGAGTTGTTTTCTTATTTTTATGCTTTTTGTGCTGAGGTTAAGACTCAATTTAAGCGTTTTGTACAAATATTGTGAAGTGACAATGCTAAAGAATATTTATTCGCACCTTTTCAATCTTATATGGTGCAGAATGGTACTATTCATCAAACCTCTTGTGTGGATACACCATTCCAAAACGGGGTAGCAGAACGAAAGAATAGACATTTGCTCGAAACTGCAAGAGCCTTATCATCTCAAATGCATGTTCCTAAACATTTTTGGACTGATGCAGTGTCCACAGCTTGCTTTCTAATCAATCATCTGTCTTCATCTGTTTTTAATGGTGGGACTCCTTATAATACTCTTTTTTCAAATAGACATTTGTTTCCCGTTGAACCTAAAATCTTTAGTTGTACATGCTTTGTCCGCGACTCTCATCCTCAAGTCACTAAATTAGACCCCAAATCATTAAAATATATTTTTCTTGGTATTCTCGTGTCCAAAAAGGATATAGATGTTATTGTCCTTGTCTTGGCAGGTACATTGTGCCAGTTGATGTTACTTTTCTTGAAAATACACCTTTTACTTCATCTCATTCATGTCAGAAGGAGGATGATGATTTGTTAATCTATACTGTCACATCTTCAAGTTCTTTCCCTGCTAAACCTCCAATTACTCAATTATCATCTCGACAACAAAAGCCCTCCAAATGCATGCCCTGAACCAGTCCTTCGTCATCAGATCCTGTCTCAAATGATGATCTTCCTATTGCTCTTAGCAAAGGTAAGCGTCAATGCCCTTATCCTGTGTCTTCGTGTGTATTTTATAACCATTTACCCATCTCTTCTTGTTCCTTTATTACATCTATTGAGTCTATCTTCCTTTCTAAAACTGTTCATGAAGCCTTATCCCATCCCGGGTGGCACAATGCTATGATAAAGGAGATGAATGTTTTAGATGGTAATGATACTTGAAACTTAGTTAATTTACCTGTAGGGAAGAAGGCTATTGGGAGTAAGTGGGTTTTTGCAGTTAAATTCAATCCTGATGGGTCGGTTGCTTGGTTGAAAGCTCATCTTGTTGCCAGAGGCTATGCCCAAATCTATGGCGAGGATTATTTTGACACTTTTTCTCTTGTTGCTAAGTTAACATCTATCAGGTTATTCATTTCTATGGTAGCCACTCATAATTGGCTTTTGCATCAATTAGATATCAAGAATACCTTTCTTATGGAGACCTCCAAGAGGAAGTTTATATGGAGCAACCACCTGGGTTTATTGCTCAGGGGGAGTTTGGGAAGGTTTGTCATCTTCGGAAGTCCTTGTATGGATTGAAACAAAGTCCTCGCGCTTGGTTTGGAAAATTTAGTCTAGCAGTTGAAAGATTTGGGATACAGAAAAGCAAATCTGATCATTCTGTTTTCTACAAATAGTCTGAATCTAGTATTATTTTGTTAGTAGTATATGTGGATGATATTGTTATCACTAGGAATGATGCTGCTGATATTTCATCTCTTAAAACTTTTCTCCATAGTCAATTTCGACAAAGGATTTGGGACTGTTAAAGTATTTTTTGGGTATTGAGGTATTAAAGAGTAGGGAAGGGATATTCCTGTCCCAAAAAAATATGTTCTTGACTTACTATCTGAAACGAAAAAAATTGGGGGCTAAACCAGCTAGTACCCCAGTGATTCCTAACTTGCAGCTCACAAAAGAAGGTGAATTGTTAGAAGATCTTGGGAGGTATAGAAGATTGGTTTGAAAGTTGAATTATCTCACAGTGACTCGTCTAGATATCGCGTATTCAGTTAGTGTTGCTAGTCAATACATGTTTAATTCTACCGTTAATCATTGGGCAGCTGTAGAACAAATTTTGTGTTATTTAAAAGGAGCTTTTAGATGCGGTATTCTGTATAAAAATCATGGTCATATTAAGATTGAGTGTTTTTCAAATGCTGATTGGGTAGGATCCAAGGCAGATTGAAGATCCATAACTGGATATTGTGTCTTTGTTGGAGGAAACCTGGTCTCATGGAAGAGTAAGAAGTAGAATGTTGTCTTGCGATCGAGTACAGAGTCAGAATATAGAGCTATGGCACAATCGATATGTGAAATCATGTAGATAAATCAACTTCTAACTGAGGTAGGTCTCAAAACCTCAATGCCTGCAAAATTGTGGTGTGATAACCAAGCAGCTTTTCATATTGCATCCAATCCCATATTTCATGAGTGAACAAAACACATCGAAATAGATTGTCATTTTGTTCGTGAGAAAATACATCAGGGCTTGATTTCTACAGAATTTGTAAGGACTGAAGAATAGTTGGGAGATCTCTTTACGAAGGCTCTGCATGGGGTTCAACTTGATTACCTTTGTAACAAGTTGGGCATAAGTAACATCTATGTTCCAGCTTGAGGGGGAGTGTTACAGAATTAATATAGGAATTTATTGTGAATAACTTGATTATAGGGATAGCTTAATTATAGGAATAACTTGATTATAGGGATAGCTTAATTATAGAACTCTACCTGATTGATAGTTAACTTTCCTAACATAGAGGTGTTAGTTCGTGTATATATATGTAACATTTTCTCTCAATAAATTAGTGAAATATATTCTATCCAAAATTACGTTTTCAATTTGATAAACAACACATAACAGATTGGAGTAAAAAAATAACACAGAAATATAAGATAAAGAAAAAGAGAGGGGGGTAGAATCCCTCTTCTCGTGTCTAGTGTTCTTAATAAGGTAGATCAATGCTCTATCCTAGGTTTCTAAATGAATGCATGGTGATACGAGCGGCACCAACCGTGTGATGCAACCCGTACAGAAAAGCTTGGATTTAGAAGGTAGAGACTCACGTTGAAGACGATGAATGCAGCGGATCACCTAAACCCGTTAATCACATGGTCAACGAATCTCGGTATTTGTAGAACACGCCACAATCTAACGCGGTCCTAGATTGATAAGTCAATTGAATACCTAAGATATAAATCTAAGATATTCAAGGTGCTTCAATAAAGCTTGAGAGAACTCTCAATGTAATTTTATTAATCATCAAAAGGTGTCTCTTACAACCCTAAAGGCTAACTTAAATAGACAAATAAAAAGACTAACGGACCAAATTACTTGCTAATGAGGCTCACATGGCCCAGAATATTGGCCCATGAACTAAACAACGACTAGGGTCCAAACCATAGCTAGTTGGAACCTTTTTATTATATTTTACTAAGACTACTAATGGGCCATGGGCCCTTGACCCAATCTCACACTAATCCTCAGGGATGGCCTTGAGGAAGATGACATCTGTAGCTTCGTTAAGGCCTTCAATGGCCTTGGGCTCTCCACTAGACTCTCGGGCCGCGCGAACCAATGTTTGTAGTGCTTCACTTAACCTCTTCGCACGAGCACGTCATAGGCCCCAACGGCACCTTCACTTGCTCCACTTGAATAGCACCCTCGACCTCCTTATCATTCCCCTCCTCTTGCGAGGGTCATAGGGCCTAACATTTAATGTTGCTGGTATAAGTTCTGGATAAACTCGGCTTTCTTCTTGCCATCAAGGTTAGTACGTTCAGACAAAGAGAAATGCATCAAATCCAAGGGAGTCAAAGGGTTAAAACCGTAAACAATTTCAAATGGTGAAAATTGGGTAGCACTATGAACTGTACGGTTATAAGCGAACTCAACATAGGGTAAACACTCCTCCCAAGTTTTGAAATTCTTTTTAATGATTGCCATAAGTAATGTAGACAATGTGCGGTTAACGACCTCGGTTTGGCCATCAGTCTGGGAGTGACTGGATGTAGAAAATAGCAATTTAGTCCCCAACTTCTCCCACAAAGTCTTTCAGAAGTAAGAGAGAAACTTAACATCTCTATCAGACACAATAGTCCTAGGGACACCATGCAAACGGACAACTTCCTTAAAGAAGAGATCAGCTATGTGAGTAGCATCATCCGTCTTATGACAAGGAATGAAATGGGTCATTTTAGAGAAACGATCAACAATAACAAAGATACTATCATGACCCCTTTTACTCCTAGGCAGACCAAGCACAAAATCCATAGAAATGTCAACCCAAGGATCCGAAAGAATAGGTAGAGGTGTATACAAACCAAAGGGTTGTAACTTGGACTTGGCACGGTGACAGGTGATGGAGCGTGACACCACTCGTTCCACATCCCGCCTCATGCGTGGCCAATAGAAATACTCCTGTAAAGTACTCAAAGTCTTGATGACACCAAAGTGTCCTATCAAACCACCTCCGTGAGCCTCACGGGTTAGTAACTCACGAACAGAGCATGACGGAATGCACAATTTATCATTACAATACAAAAATCCATCATGAATAAAGAACTTACCTTGACCCGACTTAGCACAAGACTTGTATATATCAGAGAAATCAAAGTCGGTATCATAAAGTTCTTTGATAAGATCAAATCCAAGGAGTTTAGTGTCAAGTAGAGCAATCAAGGCATACCTCCTGGACAGTGCATCGGCAATGACACTGATCTTGCCCGCTTTGTACTTGATCACATAAGGAAAGGACTCCACAAAATTGACCCACCGGACGTGTCTCTTACTCAACTTGTGTTGAGACTTGAGATGCTTTAGAGCCTCGTGGTCAGTGTGGATGACAAATTCCTTAGGCCACAGATAATGTTGCCATGTTTCCAGTGCACGAATCAAAGTATAAAACTCCTTATCGTAGGTGGAGTAGTTCAAGGCAGCACCGTTCAATTTCTCACTAAAATATGCGATTGGTCTTCCCCTCTTGGATCAATACGGCTCTAATTCCTACATCAGAAGCATCACACTCAACCTTAAAAGTTTTATCAAAACTAGGTAAGGACAATAAGGGTGCATGTGTGAGCTTATGTTTAAGGAGTTGGAACGCCTTCTCCTGAGCTTTCCCCCACTTGAACTTCACATCCTTCTTGATAATGGCGGTAAGAGGGGCAGCTATAGTACTGAAATCCTTCACGAACCGGCGATAGAAGCCTGTAAGGCCGTGAAAACTCCGAACTTCACTCATGGTCTTGGGCACGGGCCACTCATTGATGGCCTGGATTTTGCTCTCGTCCACTTTAATGCCCTGTGCACTAACCTTATAATCAAGAAAAACAAGCTTATTAGTGCAGAAAGTACATTTGTCAAGATTAGCGAATAACCTCTCCCTGCGCAAAACATCAAGAACAGCTCGTACATGTGCTACATGTTCCTCAGCACTCTTGCTGTATATCAAAATGTCGTCAAAATAAATAACAACAAATTTACCTAAGAACGGGCGAAGCACATGATTCATAAAACGCATAAATGTACTAGGAGCGTTAGTCAAACCAAAGGGCATAACTAACTACTCATACAGGCCATACTTAGTCTTGAAGGCTGTCTTCCACTCGTCCCCTTCTTTCATTCGAATTTGATAGTAGCCACTCTTAAGATCAATCTTGGTGAAAATGACTGCACCATACAATTCGTCAAGCATAACATCTAAACGAGGTATAGGGTGACGATACTTAACTGTGATAGCATTGACGGCGCGGCAGTCTACACACATCCTCCAAGTGCCTTCTTTCTTTGGGACCAGTATGACTGGAACTGCACATGAGCTCATGCTCTCTCGAGCCTAACCTCTCTCTAAGAGCTCATCTACTTGCCGTTGGATCTCCTTAGTCTCCTCAGGGCCCATCTTGTAGGCCGGTCTGTTAGGTAAGGATGTTCCAGGAATGAAGTCGATCTGGTGCTCGATCCCTCTAAGTGGTGGCAGACTACTGGGGATCTCATCTGGTAAAACGTCCTCAAATTCTTGTAATAAAGAGGAGATTTCAGGAGGTAAGTCATTGAGTGCTTCATGGGAAAGTAAAATCACTTCTTTGCAATATAAGATATAAACAACTTGTTTGGACAAAAGTAATTTGCAAATTTCCCTGTTCTTTGCAAGCAAGTTAGGGCGTTTGTCCAATCGACCAGATGTACCAGGGTTGGATGTCCTCTCGGTCGGTGCTCTAATGATTGCCTGAGAATTGGGTGACCTTTTAGCCACCTCTCGTTCATGCTCCTGTTGCAAACGCAATTGGTTTTCATGCACCTGCTGAGGTGTGAGAGGAACAAGTGTCATCTTCTTATTGTGGTGCAAGAAGGAGTACTTGTTGGTAAAGCCATCATGGGTAGTCTTCTTGTCATATTGTCATGGCCGTCCCAACAAAATGTGAGAAACTTGCATGGGAACGACGTCGCAAAGGACCTCATCCTCATACTTCCCAATCTGGAAAGGCACCACCACTTGCTTGGTAACTTTGATATCGCCACTCTCATTGAGCCATTGCAAGCGATATGGGCTAGGGTGCCTCAACGTGGGCAAGGAAAGATGATCCACCATAAGAGTACTTGCCACGTTAGTACAACTACCCGCATCAATGATGAGACTACATACTCTTCCCTTGACGTTACATCGCGTGTAGAATATGTTGTCACGTTGGGCCTCATCCACCTTCTTGACTTGCGTTGCAAGAGTCCGACGGGCTACTAGAGCAACACCCACTTGCTCAGTAGTAGCCTCAACCTCTACCTCGGAATTTTCACTTTCTTCAGTCAATGGAGGCATGTCAGCGAACTCGTCCTCGTCGTCAGATATGACATCTTCGCTAGGTAGGACAATCATAGTGCGTCTATTGGGACATTGAGAAGCAATGTGCCCAAATCCTTGGCATTTGAAGCACTTGTCGCGGCTGTGTGGCTTGGAGGAGTCGAATGAAGGCCTTGGAGTTGTCTTTGGGGTCTGCTTGGGTGGCTCGATTTTAGGGGTAAATTTGGACACCCCTGGATTAGGCCGTTCCCGCTCGAAGGTCGGGTTGCCCCTCCACACAGGCATGGCCGAGAAGTTAGGGTTACGAGGGTTACCCCTCCTCTTAAGTCTCCTCTCGATCTTGGATGCTTTGTCGATCAATTCAGGCATATCCATGTAGTTTTGCAACTCCACCAATTCGGCGATCTCAGGTCTCAAACTGTTAAGGAATCTCGCCATGGTAGCCTTTCTATCCTCCACAATGTCTGCTCGGAGCATGGTGATCTCCATTTCTTTGAAGTAGTCCTCCACACTACGGCTTCCTTGGACTAATGTCTGGAGCCTCTGGTATACGTCACGGTAGTAATGGCTAGGTACGAACCGTTTTCGCATAGTGGTTCGTAACTCCTCCCATGTACTAATTTGCCGTTCTCTATTGCAGCGCCTGCTAGTGCGCTCCTGCTCTCACCAGACAATAGCGTAAGCGGTGAATTCGAGGGTTGCCAGTTTGACTTTTTGTTCATCTGTGTAGTCCTGGCACTCGAACACCATCTCGATTCGCTGCTCCCATTCTAGGTAAGCCTCCGGATTAGACTTGCCTTGGAATGAGGAAATCTTGATCTTGACTCTCTTTAATCCGTCATCGGTTCTCCAATAGTCCTGCTTGGACCGACGGATGAAGTCATCTTCCTCGCTATTAGACGCTAACTCCTCGCGAGGTGGCGCATCTTGATGGGCAGCATTGGACCGAGCTTGAGAAAGTTCTAAGCGGTCCATCCGTTGGTGTAGGGACACCATGGACTCCTGAAGCATGCGTTGGAACTCCCCTATCATTGCTTGGTTGCGCAATTTGGAGTCAAATTTGGATGCGTTGCTCTCCTCCGACATGATGTACGAAACCTGTAAAAAGTTAGTAGCAAAGCAAGTATAGATATGGTTGCCTCACTCACTCCCTCACGTGTATATGCTCAGCTCTCGTGTATGTCACTCAAAGGGCACTCGAACAATCTTACCAATGCTTTCAAAACCTCTTGATAGCTGACCTTGAAGAAATTAGAAATCCTCCCAGGCAAAGAATCAACTTCAAATTTTGGAACACGAGAATGTGCAATCCTCAATGGAATAGAGAATAATGGAATGATTGACTCGAGCGACAATGAAATGGCACGACTCAATGAAAGGAAACAAAGAAGACAAAGACACGAAAAGGAATTGAAGAAAATGACTCGACCTAAAAATACTCTTTTTTCTCTTTTTTTTTTTAAGAAACGGAAACTGCCCGGCTTGTTTAGTAGGTCTGGACGGCCTTTCTAAAGGCCTGGAATGGTGGTGGTTAGCTAAGGACAGTCGCCGAAAAGAAAAAGAAAGAAAAGGCTAAGGAAACTCCTAAAATGTAGGAGTAAGTAGGGCTAAAATGTAGGAAGAAGTTTTCCTAAAAAGCAGGCTAAGAATGGCGGCTGGAATGGAGGTGAAAAGGTAGGAAGAAATGTTGCTAAAATGTAGTAGAATAATCCCTAAAAAGTAGGAACAAGGGACGGCTATAATGTAGGAAGTGGTGAGACAAGTAAGGAGAAAATTTAGGAGATTGAGTTTTTGGAAACTTTCACAGTTAGGAAACCTCAAGGATAGGAAGCCAATTTGGTTTGGAAAAAACCCCAATGAAAGGCACAGCTAGCCTAGGCTATTAAATACCCTAATGGCCGTGCACTTTAATTCCCCACAAACCGCAAACAAGCTCGCAAATTCTGGTCAAGGCAATTTGGCAATTTTGGCTAGGATCAAGACAAGAATAACGAGTTATAGTCAACCAAGATGGTGCAACTAACCCTTCTCTGGCTCCCCCCCAACGGGTTACTCAAGATATGCCCAAAAAATTTACTCCAAAACCACGAAAACCCTTTACCACCGCAAGGGAGTACAAGAAGTTTTTTTTTTGCTAGAAGAGTGACTCAAATTCCCAAGGCTCAAAGCAGTCAAGAATTTTCAAGAAGTTGTGGACCAAAACTTTAGAATGTTATGTTTGTTTTGGCTTTTGTTTTATAGGTTGGACCACTATGTAGCACTTCAATTGGTTGGCAATAAAATTTCTGGAACTTGGCTTGGCCGAAACAATTATGTTGCTTGCTGTCTTTTTTTTTTTTTTTTTAAAAAAACAACAAGGTGAAATAATGGTCAGCTAGAGTGCTCTTCGTTTGGGACTTGGCTGGCCGCTTTTTAATTTGTGTATGGCTGACAAAAGCAAGCAATCAGATTTCATACAAAACAGCTTCAGCTAAGGGAAATATTTTTGTATGGCCGACAAAAACAAGTAATCAGATTTCATGCAACTCAGATTTCACTTGTCAAAGGACAACTCAGATTTCATGCACTTGCTAATTTACACCAAATACCCCTGGGTTGTTTCCAAACTCACGACTATCACGATGATTTCAACTTCCTAATTAACGGGTTTACACCCAAAACAGTCCACAACTCACGGATTACAAGAAAAATTTCGGACAGCAAGGGAAACACAGGTATGGCAGCCGTTCCTTTTTTCTTCTTTTTTTTTTTCTGACTTTGCTAGGTTGCGCACACGACTCAAACTCACAACTGCTAACCCGGATAGACCACAACTAATAGCAAATAATGGAGATCGCAACCTGGACAGGCTACTACTCACGGCAACACTAGATGCAACAAGAGGGAGGAAACCCTAACCGCCGCAACTAGCTTTCCCTTTCTTTTGTTTTTTTTTTTGAGCAAGACACGACTGACCAATCCCCAAAGACAATAATATAGACACCGAATCACGAAGAACTCAGGCTGGAACGGTCGGCCAGCAACACACAACACGACAGATTGGCAACAAGAACACACAAGACAAGGGAAACACACGCTGACAGATTGAAGACAATCACGGACCGATATTGACACAACACCAGCAAGAGCAACGACACAGCTAATGGAGCAACAAAAATAGAAATTTCGACTCGACAACAAGACAAAACAAATGCGACAAAGCTTGGACTGATTAGAGACACTTGAACAGATTTTTTTTTTACTCCAACAAGAACAGCAAACGACACCAAAAGAAGGCAAACGACTCAAAGGAAAAAGGGATATACGTGATACCTTCAACTAACTCTGATGCCAGCTGATACGACGGTACCAACCGTGTGATGCAACTCGTACAGAAAGGCTTGGATCTAGAAGGTAGAGACTCACGTTGAAGACGATGAACGCAGCGGATCACCTAAACCAAATGATCACGTGGTCAACAAATCTCGGTATTTGCAGAAGACGCCACAATCTAGCGCGGTCCTAGATTGATAAGTCAATTGAATACCTAAGATATAAATCTAAGATATTCAAGGTGCTTCAATGAAACTTGAGAGAACTCTCAATGTAATTTTATTAATCATCAAAAGGTGTCTCTTACAACCCTAAAGGCTAACTTAAATAGACAAATGAAAAGACTAATGGGCCAAGTTACTTGCTAATGAGGCTCACATGGCCCAGAATATTGGCCCACGAACTAAACAACGACTAGGGTCCAAACCACAGCTAGTTGGAACCTCTTTATTATATTTTACTAAGACTACTAATGGGCCATGGGCCCTTGACCGAATCTCACACTAATCCTCAGGGATGGCCTCGAGGAAGATAACCTCTCTAGCTTCGTTAAGGCCTTCAATGGCCTTAGGCTCTCCATTAGACTCTCGGGCCGTGCGAACCAATGTTTGTAGTGCTTCACTTAACCTCATCGCACGAGCACGGGTCATAGGCCCCAACGGTACCTTCACTTGCTCCACTTGAATAGCACCCTCGACCTCCTCATCACATGGTATTGGCCTCACTAATACATCTAGACTCGATAAGGTTTCAAGTTCCCAATCCTTCAGACAAAAAGGGCGAATGGTCATCAATCCCAAAACCCTTAATCGGTGGCTCGAGTGATCCCCCAGACATTGCTACGTGCACGTCGTGCTACTGCCACATGTCCAAGTGGATCGATCCTAATTTTAATAGAGAGGAGTGGTGTGACAACCACTAAAAGAAAATAAGATAAAGGATTAAAAGGAATAACATATGCATGTATGAAGTGCTCCTTTGAGAAGAGGGAGTAACACCATTAAACATGCATGAACGTTCTAGGGTAATATCGCTCCCCATCTCCAAATGCAAAGCGCGATACGAATAAGTAAATATAAGTAAATAAACAAAAGTAAATAGACAAACCATTCATCACATACATGAGAAACGAGGAACAAATACAAATGTGAAATGCAAAACCTTCCAAAAAAGAAAAATGCAACCTAAGACATCCAAATATGATAAGTGAAAGAGTTAGAAAGAGAAAAGATAACTAAACCAAATGTTTGGACTCTCTAGCATCCCCAGTGGAGTCGCCAAGTTGTCGCGCGCCATTTTTGTGATGAAAATCGTATTTACAAAGGATGTGATTTTTATTTAAAAATAAGCAAAAAAAATGGGCTAAAATGGGACTTTAAAAAATGCGACAGTTTGGATCCAAAATTTAGTCTAAAAAGGGTTTTCTAAGAAAAATATGAATCATCACTTGGTATTGAATTTAGGTGTATCAAGTCAGTTAACAATATTTTTAACAAAAAATATATAAACCATTTTTGACAACTCCATGTCTTTAAAAAATAAGAGAAAAATGAGTTCGGGAATCACGATTGAAGAAAGGGAAGGCAAAGGTTTGATCAACTCAAATCTAAAGAACCCTTTCAACCTAGTCTAAACTAGTTGCAAGGTTTAGTAAAAATTTTCTTGATCTAACTCTTAAATTTATCACATTTGGAAGTTTTCTACATGAATGCAAATCTAAATTTATAAAAAATGTTGAAAGGGACAAAATATCCATTCAAGGGTTTAATTGATATCAATCGCATTAATTGCGAAGGCCAAAATAATCCCTTGAAAGGGGTCATAAGCATGCATAAATGAAATTTAAAGAAAAGAAAGGAAAATTAAATTATATATTTAGGTATAAGTGGCAAAAGAATAGGGATGCAAAATAATAGGTACAGGAGGCAAAAAACTCGTCGCATAATTTTCTTATGTAGGGATTAACAAGATATTTGAACTAAAAAATTATAATCACCCATTTCCCATGTTCAAAAAGTAATTCTCCTAATCTAGACAAGCAAATGAATTAACTTATTTTGCAATTTAATGAGATGCAATCATAAATGATATAATTAACACATATAGAGGGTAGATGGTAGAGGATAATATAATAGGAAATATCATGCAAATGAGAAAAAATCCTAAAAATATATGTATGAAAATATAATGAATGTCACGCAAAAGATGAATCTAGCACATGAATGATCTAAGGGTCTAGCGTTGGACTAACTCATTTCTAGAAGTCCTTACTGGCGTTGGACTAGTAAATAAGTGAAGGGAGAAGCCACAACTAGCATTGAACTAGTGTGGTGACATCATGCATTTTTAATATATAGTAAAACAAATAAAGTATAAATTAAAACAAATAAACACATAAGACTACGTAGCACGTAACACATAAGCATAATATCTAAATACTAAAATCTTAAGAAAATTGGATAAAGCACATAATACATAAGTCATGCAAACACACAAAACCTACCTATTACAGTGGGAAGTCTAACTATATTCTAAAAATGGGATATATAATAAAAGAAACATATCTATCCTATCTATTACAATAGGGGCTCTAATTACAATCTAAAATGGGAAATTATAATAAAATAAATCTGTCTATCTTATTTATTATATTTGTCTATCTAAGTACAATTTTCAAAAATATTACCTATCTATTACATCTTAGGGTATTTAAATACCTTCCAAATAATTATAAAAATTAACTAAACAAATATAAGAAAATTTGAATGAACATTTGAATCAAATAAATAATAAATCATATAAAAAAATATAAACACATAGGAGCACGTAGGAGCACACAAGAGCACGTAATTGACATTTAAATAATAATAGGGGTACCTCCCTTTTGAAGTGGTAACTAAATGGAGTCAAATTTCCTTATTTATACTCAAAATGAACAAAAATATCATGGTACCAATTTAATTGAAAATAATAATAATAGAAAAAGTACTAAATTCACATGAATATGTCAAACATAAAGAAACTTAAGGACAACTAAAAATTACAAGTTGAATACATTCAAAAGTAACATAATTAGCTATTAAAGAAAAGAAACAATTATAATAAGGAGAGTCAAAATTCACTAGGAACTAAATTGCAAAAATAAAAATTTTTAGGGTCAAAAATATATTTTTTAAAAGTTTAGGGGTCCAAATTAAATAAAAGATAAAGTTCAGGAACCAAATTACAATTAAATTAAGCACCAAAGTGAAATAAATCCAAAATTTATGGGCCACAATAAAACTACCCCAAAGATTAGGGGCTAAAGTGCAAAATTTATTTTTTTGATTTTTGTAAGAAAAGCACTTTGGGTCATTTATTTTTATTTGCTTGCTCCGGCCTGAAAGAAAAATGTGGGCTGTTTTTATGAAAATTAAATACAAGCCCGGATGAAAAGCCCAAACAAAAAGACTCTAGCCCAACCGAAATTAAAGTGAGAAGCCCATCAAAAATTAAAAATTAGCCCAATCATTTTTTTCTTCATTTTCCTTCTTTTTTTTTTCTTTTCTTCTTCCCCCTCTGTTTCTTCTTTCTCTATGGTGAAGTTGAAACTTCCTCAGCTGGTGGCCATGATGGTCCGCCGTCTGCTGGTCACCGGCAACCTCTTCGGTCGCAAAAATTACCAAAATACACCCCCACTCTATTTTTCATGTAGAATCCGTTTTTGGACTTGATTTTTACAAAAAAAAAAGGATCAAAAATGGTGAAAATGCCACAAAACATCCTAGTTTTTATTTTTTGAAATCATTATAACCTTCGCCAAAAATCATAAAATTTATACCAATACACTTCTTATGATTTTTACAACATAACTATAAGTTGAAATCAATAAAAAGCAACAACAATATGACAGAATTAAAGTAAAACAGTTCAGAAATAAAGAAAAATTGTTCACATGCTTTTAAGGCTCAAAACTTCAAAAACTTTGGATAACCAAATATTTTTGGACCTATACTAGCTAATGGTCATCTATTTTAACCAAAAAACATGCACTATATTCAGCTTTTTAATTCGTTTTTCCATTTGAACATTTTTTCAAACACTTGGCATGCATACTCAAAATTTATTTCCTTTTGCCTAATCTTGCTTGTAGCTAAACCCCAAATCTTCCACAACATAACAATAACAAAACCAGCGAAATAAAGCGACAAACAAGCAGCCAAACATGCATTTAATCTAATTAATTAAGAAAAAAGAAAAGCTGGAAAAAAGAAAAAAAGAAATACCTCAATGAAGGTTGTATTCCCTTGGCTGAAGTTTTTGATGCAATTTCAAGTTTCAATCCAACCGGTTGCTGCCCCTTTTTTTTGATGTTGTGAGTGAGTGTGTTGGGAGAAAAGAAAATGGGCGAGAGTGAGTGAGATTGAGGGGGTAAGTTAGAGTCTTTTTTTTTTTTTGTCTTCTCTTCTTGTCTTTTGAGGGAAAGGCTGAGAGATGTTTTCCTTGTTGTGTCTTCTGTGATGGTGTGTGTTGTTGATAAGAATGAGAGGGAGGATTGAGAGAGCCGAGAGAGTGGTTGGGAGTTGGGGTGGTTTTTGTCTTGCGAGAAGTCAAAGAAAATGAGTAGACTAGTTTTTTGTCAAATGATGAATTTTGTCCCAAAATGAAAAGAAAGATGAATAGAGGTTAAGTGTAAAAATGGATTAATAGTGTTTTGGTAGGGGAAATGATTAAAATGTGTCAATTTGGTCATGACTTTTCATATTATCTTTTTCTTAAAAATAAACCGACTAAATGAGAAAGAGAAAAATAAATATATAAAATTAAAATACAGGAAAACAGATAGCTCATTAAATAGATAAAAATCCAAGAAAACGTTAAAAATTGATAAAAATTTGGTGTCTGCAGTCCCCACCAAAATTCTTTAGAGGGCCTGACCCGGAAGTAGTTGAGAACTAGTAAGAAACAATGATTAATATTTTTGCACCCTTGCATTATACGAAGGAAAGGCAGGTGACTTTTACCTTCTTTTAATTTGAGGGACTGGTCCGGGTATGGTGAAACGTCATTAGGACTAAGTGGAAAAGAGAATAGATGGTGGGGACCTAGGTTAACCTTACAAGAGAATTTAATGAAATATACCTTCCACCTCTAGTCCAAGAGAAGAGGGAGGCGATTTTATCAGGTTACGTCAGGGAGTTTTAATTGTATTTGAGTATGAAACTTAGTTTACTAAGTTGTCCAAATTTGCTCCTGAACTATTGGTTACAGAGCAAAGGAGAGTAAGATGGTTCATACAAGGATTGAATGTAGAAATCCAGGAGGCTCTAGCGGCGACTCAAATCAATACATTTACGGAATCCCTTGAGAAAACCTAGAGGGTCGAGAATGCGATGACATAAGTAAAATCTTTTCAAATATGGAAAAGGAGTGCGCCAAGCAGTAAGTTTGAGGAACCTAGAGACAACATATCACCTACCAAAGTTAGAAGAGGGAACCTTTCACCTTACCCACCATTGACATTAACACTAGAAGAAGGTTCTACAAGAGGAAATCAAGTAGGAAAAGGGCAACAAGGGAATTCCTCGATAAGGCCAAATAGTGGCTCCTCGCTTGGCTTGTGGATACTATGGGAAGACAAATCACACTGAGGATGAATGATGGGTGAAGCGGCGAAAGTGCTTGATTTGTGGGAATGCTGACCATCAAATTAACAACTGCCCGAGAAAGCAGCAAAGAGGGTCGAACGTACAGCAAACAGATAGAACTACTCTGAGACAGATCCAGGAAGGAGGAAACCAATCTAGGGTACCAGCGAGGGTATATGCTACTGATCAACAACCCGTTCTAGAATTCTATGAAGATTAGAATTTCAAGAACGAAATTTTCTTAAGGGGGAGAGAGTGTGAGGACCCAAAATTTATTTTATATTTTCTTTTATTTTTGAAAAAGTTAATTTATATTTTCTTTTATCTTACTTTACTTATTTATTTACTAGCCTTAATTTTATGGTGATTTTAAAGGTTAAATCAAGAATTTCTGTTTTCCCTTTTATAATTTGGTGCATGTTAAGTTTCGTAAAATATTATGGTAGTTTGACCGACTAGTGAGATATACGCACTATATTTGGTGAACGAGAATGGGTATGGTTCTAGAGACATTATGTGATTAGAAGAGTTAAGAGTGAATTGGAGGAACACAAGTTAGATTAGCCATTAGAGACAAATCAAAAGACAAAGAGATAGGCATTAACCTTGCCTTGACAAATGTCGCGCATCCATGAAGTTTTGACCAAGACTTGGACCAAGAGAAGTCTTGTGTTTATCTTCCAAAAATTAGCCAAAAACTCCTCATTTTTTTCTCCTTGTTGGCCGAACCTAAGAGAGAGAGAGGAGAGAAAAAACTTCAATTTTAGCTCGATTTCCTTGTTTGATTTGTGAAAAATTCAAAAATCAACCCTAATCCACTCCAATGAACCTTGACGTAAACTTGAAGGGAAGCTTTTGATGGAGTTTTGGAGGAAGAAAACTCTTGAATTGTTTGTCATCTTGGAGTTTTGAGGTAAATTTTTAGAAAACATCTCTTTTTACTTGTTTTTTTGGATTTATGCAAGATCTGTCATGATTGAAGCTAAAGGAAGCATGTTTATGGTAGTTTTATGGTTTTGGTAGGGTTTGATCAATTTTCAGCTTTAATGTTCAATTTTCAGCTTTGACATGAATTTTCAGCTTTCATAAGAGATGTTCTATTTTTTATATGAAATTTTAAGTTTTGATATGTGATTTTTAGTCTTGGTATGCAAATTTCAGATTTGAGAGGCAAAATTCCAGCCTTGATGTAGTTACTTGAATCTTTATATGTATGTAGAATTGTGATGGATGTCTTTGCCAAGAATCTATGCCATATGCCTCGTGAGGTGTTAACCATGATTTAGTGTGTATTTGCCATGGAAATAGGGTTGAAAATTGGAGGTTTAAATACAGAAATTTGGGGCAAGTTGCTGGAAAGTGTTTGTTTGATTGGTAGATTGAGTAAGGGAGAGCTTGAGTTTCCATTTTGTGGTGATTTTGACATACTTTTGCTCAAGACATTTGTTAAAACCTTACTCTTCATATGTGTGTTGAATTTGAGCCAAGGGAGTGAGATTTTGTTAAGAAAAGTTTCATTTTCTCAAGTTGTTAGAAATCTGAAAATTTTCGCAGCAAGCTCTATACAGTTTTGGAAAATTGGCTATAACTTCATATAGGAAAGTTGGAATTGAGTTCCGTTTCTTTCATTTGAAACTAAACTCATAGAGCTTCCAACGGTATCAAATTCAAATTTTAGTTCAATTTCTATAAATACCAGCAAATCTGTAAAGTTTCTTGAAAATCATGACTATTCTGTTTCTGCACTTGTGATAGCAGTGAGTTTTAAACTAAAATTTGACTAATGTATGAGCTAAATTTCATGAAGATGTCTTCTAAAGCCTGTTAGTGCTTCGAGTCTATTTTCTAACAATGTAAGTTTTGTAATTTTTTGGCCTAAGGAACTCAAGTTATACCTTTTCAAAGAATATCACTAAAGCTAAGAATTTTGTCAAATGGATTGAGTGGGACTTAGAAAAACTTTAGAAAACTTTTCTGGATTTTAAACCTAACTTTCTTTAGTTAAATCCTGTATATTTTAATTTGAAAAACTTAGTGATGTGTTAACCTTAGCATGCATGATAAGAACTTGATTTAAATAAGAAACAATGGCTATTTTGATCTTCTAATATTAGGGTTAAACATATAGTTTCTGTGGTTGCTAAGTGAAATTTCGAATCTCATATCTCATCATCTTAGCTTTAAGTGGCTAAACTCTTGTTGGATTACATGTCTACAGGATTTGAGCCTGTCCAAGAGGACGAACCAGGGTGGTAGTGAAACGATTGTAATCAAGTGGTGAGTGTTCCTTGCATGTTTGTGCAATAAGTGATTATGTTGAATATTTGTGAATGAGTGTTTGAGTGTTAAATGTTTTCCAATGATTGTTAAATGGATTTTGAATGGGCAAATGTGTACTTTATCGCACTCGATCTAAGTGAATGTGAATTTTCAATAATCAAATGATTGAATGTTACTTGTGCATGAATGTAAACCATGTATACTTTATCGCATTAACTGAATTGGAATGTTACTTTGTCGCTAGCCTATTCAAGCCAAAAGCGGACTTGGTCGGATAGGTTGGTGACCCTGGGTCACTATTTTGGTATACTCGAGTATGACCACGAAATCAGCTGGAGTACTGGTCAGTGAATGAAATGCAATGAATGAAATGCAATGAATGAAATGATCACTGTTGGAGCTTTTAATTTCAAATATTTTCAAATGTCAGGGGTCTAAGGAAGAGACTGAATGACTAAATGAATGAATGGCTTCAAGTGAGCACGTATCCTTCTACTAAATGTGTTATTGTTATTTGAATGCTCTAAATGTTTTCCTTGATTGGTTATTGTTAAAGGTAATATGTCCGTGATTTAACAACTTGAATGATTGTTTGGGAACCTCACTGGTCTTTTAACTCGTTCATTTAGTTTGTTTTCCTTACAGGAGTGGAGGTCCGGAGCAAATAAGCGTGAACTAGTATGTATAATCCTCTTGTACTTGTACTTTGGGTACATAGAACGTATTTTAGATATTTGATGTTGTATCTTACATTCACTTTTGGTTTGTAATTAACCTTGAATTATTGGTTGAATTGTAGAACTCTAGTGCTCATATAGAGGTTTGAATGGTTATTTTGCAAATTAATTGTAGTGCATGTAGTGAGTCCTGCACGAGAGTTGGGCAGGAGGTTCGTCAAACTCTTGGATACGCCCTAGGGGCAGGTGGGATCATCACAGATCCAAGTGCTTGTGAGCAACTCAGTTTCGCAATCAAACTCTGATACCACTTGTTAGGATCCAACGGCGGAATAAACAACTATTGAGATATCAAGTACATAACAATTTAATGACAAACAAGTCATAAGCATGAAAGATAAACGACACACAATATTTAACGTGGTTTGACTCCACTATTGAATCTATGTCCATGGAGAGAAACTCATTCTTTATTATGAGAGAAAAACCCTATACAAGAATATAATTTGAATCCAAATCTAACCCTTGTTTACCATCTCTCATCTCCCAAGAATCCTCTCTTACCACCCAATGTATAAGGCTACATGTCACCCTTGTGTGCTCTTGTGTTCCCTTGTGTAGTATGTCAGCCCACTTATTTATAGAGAACATTATTTGGTTAAAACATAAATAATAATAGGAAACCAGTACTAATTCCTAGACTTGTACAGAATAGGAAATAACTTCTAATTCTAAATAAAATAGGAAATTTCTTGCCTACTACTTCAAGTAACTAAAACCAATTAGGAAACTAATTACTTCTACACAAACAAGAAACTTGCGTAAAAGAAATTAAGCCAATTTCTTAACAGACTTTTCTATAGGATCATTGTTATATATACTACTCTTTTCCATAGTAAAAACTGCACAAACTCGCATAGTTTACTTGCATCCTTCTTCGCTTTTTTCCCTTCTTCGACAAGCCCTCCAGAAATATATGGAGATGAAGGAAGATTTGAGTGGTGATGGAAAAGTTTAGGCAGCATGTGCATATACTATAGTGACATGGTACAAGACCTCTAACTTCTTGAATGTAATATTGGGTTAGAGTGCCCCATAGGAGTCGGGACAATTTTTTTTTCTTTTGAGATTTTCTAGTGAAATCGTGTGACTTTTCCCAGGTATCAAAGCAAAACTTTGCAAAAGTTTTTGTTGTTGTACATAGGGGTGTGCATTCGATGCAAAAGAGGTAATTCGATGCAATGAATTCGGTGAATTCTGTTATTCGACCTATAGAAATTTAGACCATTTTCAATTTCGAATTGGCCATAACCGAATTCATTCCGCAACCGATTTCAAATTCGAAAACGGTAATGAATTCGGGACCGAATTCATCTATCAAAAAGAAACTGATTTTTAAAAAATTATTACTGATTTGATCCCCAAATTTATTCATAATTTAACACATTACTTATGTTCTAATCATTTTGTGGTTTAATTTAATTGGCATTTATTTGATCACTTATACCTAGAATCCTTAGTCTATGATTTAAGGAACACATAAAAAGTGATTAATTTAAACTAGAATAAATCTTAGACTATACAATAATTAGTGATAATTTATGAATTTATAATTTACAATGATTAATAATAGTAATATTAGTTGCAAACTTACAAATTACAATGATTAGTGATAAGTTATATTAGTTACAAACTTATAATTTATTTCAAATCAAAATAAAACTTATTTACTTACATATGTTATTATGAAAGTCAATACACTAATACATTGATTTGCAATTCACATACATTCACTTACATTGTTTAGTTGTCTTATCTATACTTAAAGCTTTAAGATTAGTGAATAGATAATATGAATTTTTATGTTAAATATATAATATAAATTTAGAGCACACTAATACTTGCAAATTACAGATTACGCATTCAAATATTCAATAATTCAAACATGAATGATCAATGATGTATCAAATTACCAATATCTAAATTCTAATTACTAATTATGTTTATTATTTAATATTTAGTATTATACATATATGTATTAATTATTATCCAATTCTAGTCATGTTACTCATGTATAAAATAATAAGTAGTTATCTTATATTGTTATGTATTACTATATATTTGTATTATTATAGTCATATAACAATTAACAAATACTAAAATAATATATTGTACATTATTATATATTATTATTATTACAAGTACATGATATGATGATAATACCATTTACTAATTATTATTAATAGCATTTACCTATATAATATAATAATATATTAGTAGTATATACTAATAGTAAATAGCATTTATGTGACGGCCCCACCTCTCCCAAGGGCGTACCCCAGGGTTCAGCAGGTCGCCTGCCCAACTCTCGTCGGGACTCACTCACTCACTACAGTTCTCAAACAAATTATAAGATAAATCTAAAATATTACATCCAATTCTCCAGGATTTACATATCACGAGTACCAGAAAGTAAACCCTAGAAAAGCTGATAGTTACAACCGCCACGACAACTATATACATCTTACTAGTCAACTTATAACAAGTACAAATTTAACTCATCTATAATCAAAACACTAAACACCTTCGCGAGCGATCCCCGCGTCGGTCCCCTGCTAAGGAAAACAAATGGAAAGGGGTAAGGTATATGCTTAGTGAATAATCAGGGGTAAAAATGTAAACTCACATAATTAAACAAGTAAATCAGGGTAATTCACATCAATAACAGAAAAGTAACATCACAATGGTAGGATACGGGTGGCTCCAAAGTCAGTTCAATTCTCCGAGCTTGAACGCCTGTTGACACTCCGTCAACCAAAGTACTCATGGTCCGTAGACTCCACTTAACTTTCCCCGTTCACCTTATCAACCTCCGCTGGCTAGTCAACAGTACACAGTAGCTCGAGCGAAACAAAATAACTTAGCTTTCGTCAAAACTTTAACAAGGAACTAAATCCCAAGTTTAGCATGGAACTATCTTCGACCAAATCCCAACTGGCTCGAATAGCTCGTTTAACCCTTGGAACTGGGTTGGAACCAAGCCCTGAGATATCCGATCTCTCAATAGATGGTATCTCTCAACAAAGTACACAACAAAGTACTTACCCCAAACAGCACACAGCAAATGGGGTTCAATTCAAGTCATGTAATCACCCCCATCAGCACACAGCAAAAGGGTGATACTCAACATAAGACATGTATTCTCATATAGGAAATCAAAACAAAGGATGGGCTTAGGTCGAGTGAGATAAAGTACACCCTCGCCTAAGTACCCATTTAACATATACAAAGCACTTTAATAATTTCACATCAATAACAATCCAATTACTCACTTGATAATGCTTGGCACGAAAACGATACAATTTACTGAGCTTGACCGTCACCGTCAAAAGTCTCACAGTCTGTATTGACAGATTATATACACACATAAGTGAAACAGCCATACGATAGCAGTTTATAACGTAAACGATCGAAAACGATCGAAAACGGTCAAAAATAATAAAAAAAGGGTAAAAAATGACGTTAAGGCCAAAAGAATGTCGAAATTGGCCGAAATGGCTGGAATGGTAACAAAATAACAAAAATAATCCTAAACGGTCCAAAATGGCAAAACGGTTGAGAAATGCACGTACGCGTGCGTGAAAATGAAAATGGTACAAAATGGGTGACACGATTTTTGACCATAACTGGAGCTGTGGTTATTGAATCAAAATGTACTAGATAGTGTCTCAAAACTTAAACAAAATGTTACAACTTTCATGAAGATACCTCAACCCTTTTTTCAGTATATCCAAGTCAAATTTGCAAAATACAGAACTAGAACTCCAAAGACTGGGTTAGTCCTCTAGTGAAACTTTGGCGGCATGTCCCTTGTGTTTACCTATTTTCCAGCCATTTATGGCTTCAATATTTTCCTCAAACAGTCCCAAAGTCACATATAAAATAACCTCATTTCAGTAGCCGTTCAATAGGCTCAAAGTTATTCAAATACAAAATTAAACTAGGTACATGTATGGAAATAAAATGTAAGGCATAACTCAAAAGACAGATTTGCCGCCACTTAGCGTAATGAGTACAACCGAAGCTACGCTTATCGGATTGGGGTAAAATTGATACTGTTTCGAAGCTAAGACAGAGTGCTACAACTTTGATGAAGACTACTCAGTCCAGTTCATAGTGTATCTAGGTCAAAAGTCTGGATTACAAAACCAAAATCTCATATTCGGGCTAGTTAACCACATTATGCGTAAATGATAATAACTCAGGTTACCGAAGTCCGATTGGGGTGTTTTCAGTTGCATTGGAAAGCTGAAACATAGGGATAAAACTTTCATGTTTTGACTAAAAGCTAGTTCAGTACGTATCAAGGTGACCAAATGCAACCAACTTAGTGTACTGTCAAAATGGTCCACTGACTTTACTCCTATGGTAGTCAGGATATTTTCATATTTTCACAGGCTACGTTACTCCGATTGAGCTGAAATTTTGTAGACAAACATAAAATATCATTCTCTACAACTTTCATGTTTTGTGCTAAGCCTAATTCGGCCTCTAACATAATGAACTGGAACCGGACAGAACTGAAGCTACAATTTCCAGAAATCTGGAATTTTGTTATATTCAAGCTATAAGTCACATTTTTACCTTAAAACTACCACTACTTTCTCCTTTACAAGATTATATACCATATATACACACCATATAACACCTAACCCACAAGAAACCCTAACTCAAAAGTCATCCCTCTAATCATCAAAACCATTTGAAACAAGCATCACAAGCACAATTCTAACATTAATACCCAACTTAATCATGATTAATGGAGAAAGAAAGGTTGATCAGCCATTATACCTCAAGACAAGATATTGCAAGAGTGATCCTCCACTTCTCCTTGAAATTTTTGGTTCCTTAAGCTTCCCAAGCTTCCAAACTAGTGATTAATCAGTTTAGTTTTTCTTATTTGCACTCAAAAGGTTCAAACTCAAGATGGATTGAAGTTGTTTATCTTGCTCTCTCTCTCTCTCTCTCTCTCTCTCTCTTATGCTCGGCCAAACCAGGGGAAAATGGTGAAGAAATGGACTCACATGGAAGATAAGAAGGTGAGACTTTGGCTTGGTCAAGGAACCATAGGTGGCCGACACTTGTCACCACCAAAACCAACTAAAATTTTGTTTTCTTTTCCTTGCATTTTGGGTCAATAATTTCGGCTATAAGGCTGAGGATGAGGGAGATATTTTGCAAAAATATCAAGGGTATGTGGTGGTAGGGAAGTGGTGGTTAAGTGGTGGGTTCAATCGGTAGTGATCGATACCCGTCGGTTTGAACCGATTTTTCTTAAATCACGTATACTAGGGTTTTTACTTTCTAATCACTAACTTATTATTATCACTTCTAATCATATAATATTTCCTCATCCAAAAGCCACTCTTACCTACCAAATTTGATCCTCACTCCGTACCGAATAGTCACCCTACAGAAAAACGTGAAAACCCTAATTCGCTCTAACTTAAAAATGGAAAGGGAAAACCTTTACTTTCATGTTCATTTGCACTTATTGTGGGGTGATTGGGTGGTGGGGCTATTATAAAATCATAAGTTCCAAATAAAAGGGAATTTTTAAGAAAAACGTGAGGGGTTTTACAATTCCATAAATTGAATTTAGGGTTTCGCTTAAAATATGAGAAATTTGAGAAAACGGTCAGTCACAAGTGAAACTAGGGTTTTGATTAGACGTTTAGGGTTTCTAGTCTTTTAAAATAAAGCAAGGTTTTAAATCAAATCCAAAGAAATAACTTTAGTTTCTTCTTTAAAACAAAATAATGTTTTAAAATAAAAATAAACTAAAGAAATCGTAATATTCTTTTTGAGACTAAACAAAAGATGATCCTAAAAGTTGGGGTATCACAATTTATCTATATATTATATAATTTTATATACCAATTTGGTATTTGAATGCGGTAATGTGGTACCCTATTTCAATTACCGAATTTGAATGCGAAATCGGTTATTACCAAATTCATAATCTCATTACCTCTTCATGCCATATTAGAATTCGGTGAATTCGGTATGTACCGAATTTGTACCAAATTACCAAATACTCGATTTCAAATTACCGAATTGAATTTGAATTCGGTTATGAATTCGGTATGAACCGAATTTGCTCATCCCTAGTTGTACGCTTTCTAAAAGTTTTAAAATTTGATGTAATGAGCATTGGAACGCTTTGGTTAATTGCTATGTAATGAGTCTATAAGGCCCTCCAAATGGCCTTTTTTTTGGGTTTTTTGACATTCCAGTCTATCAGAAGTTGCCCAGCAAAACTGTAGAAAAATATTCTTGAAATTAAGACTTGGGTCACCAATAACAAAAATTTCTATAGGAGGAGGGTGTTGAGTTGGGTGGTAAGGTAGGAGGGATTTTATATAAGAAGTCTTGGATTAAAAAATTTTCACTTACGAGAGAGAGAGAGAGAGAGAGAGAGAGAGAGAGAGAGAAGTTCCTATTAGGCATTCTCAAATTGAGACTCGTAATCAGTGACCGTAGCTTCAAAACACTACTCATATCTGCTGAACTCTACCAAACGAATAGTTGAGCAAATTCCCAGGAAATTTTAAGTTCACTTTACTTTGAACTCCATGTCGATTGCAGTAAGTGAGTTTTAGCCAACAGAAATAATGTTTGAGAATAAAATGACAATGAACTGTATGTATTAATAAACATAGAGCATTTAACATGTTCAGGGTTAAGTTGCAATGAGCTTATCCATTGCCATTAGAGGCTAACTGCAACTACTAGTTGTAGATAACTTGTAATTGAAAGCCGAGATCTTTATCTTTGAGTTCTTCATCTTTGTTAACCATAGTATCATGAAGAAGTCAATTTCGCCCCTGAAAGATTGCTTCTCACTTCATTTGCCATGCCAATGAAATGTCTATCTTCACATCCTACCATATGGAGAATAATAAAATACAATCAGTAGAAAAATAGAGTTACAAGATCTACATGTCTCTTGACATAGAGAAAAAAATCAAATCAGCAAAGAATAGACACGTCTGTTGTAGCTTTAAGTAAAAGCAAATACCTATATAAGTAAGCTCCTTTAGAAGTTGGAAAAGGTAATCTCTGTTCGGTGCACAGGTGCCTTCCGCACGAGCAATTTGACTGTACAAATACAAGAAGATATCAGGATGCATTGGTTTTGCAATCCAAACCAATGTGTCACTCTTAGGAAATATCCAAGAGCACACTACCACCTCAAAGGCTATAGAAGCAACAAACATGAACGCTATACAACATTACTTGTATAAGAAAAACCCTCCTTGGACCTTGACCCTTTAAAATTCAGTCATCTGGACAAATTTTAGGATCTGAAGGCTGGAAAAACTAGTTTTAAAATCCATGGACAAACAGGAGCATTTTTACTAGAAAGAACTGAAAGGGCAAAGCAATGAGGGGTATGGAGAGGAAGAGAATCGGACCAGGTTTTTAATATGCAGATCAAAGACCTTAGATCACTGTGCTATATCCAAATCCGTTCAAATAGAAGATCCTCCTATTTTTAGATTTAGAAAGCGACCAGATGTAAGTAAGTTTGACAGCAAAAATATCTTTTCAACCCATAAATGTTTCAAGAACTGGCAACTATGTTCCTCGGTCTCGAGTATGGGTGTCAAATTTGGGTATGTGTCATAGTGTCTAATTTGTCAACCACCTAAATTTAGGATATGGGGACACTTCTAAAGACTCAGACACAGGCACATGGGTGCGGCAAAATTTCTAGTAAATATAAGAATTATACACTGCATCCAACATACAAGTCATAGCTCACTAAGGATTGGAGAATTCTAAAGTAACCAACAAGTCATAGCTCAAAAGGATTCTAGTGTAATAAGGACTCCAATGCAACAAGTCTTCTATATCTATGAGTTTTCTCACTCAGGTCTTCTCCTCTTGCTTCAACATCAGACCTCACAAAAGTAAGTGTCCAAAAATTTTTCAAAGTGCCGGATGCATATCCCATACCAGCACCAGTGTCGTGTCGACACGGTACTTTGGGGACAAATGAAGAGTTTAGGTAACATAGACTGGCAATGTCTAATTATAACATATTCGCACTGATAATGCAATTTTCAGAGCTTAATGCTCCAAGCAGACAACCCAAAACATGACAAAGCAGACAACCCAAAACACAACAAAAAGACAAATAGACTTACTTTGCAATATCCTGAAGGGATGCAGGATCAACGTAATTATCGTTGAGCTTCTTGTCTGCTGATTCAATGTATATACATTTAGACTTTGTCAGTTTTGACTTGATCCACTTCAGCAACAAAACATGTAGAATTCACTAAATTCTAACAGGGTTCCTGCAACTATGACTCTTGCAACATGCTTGCAGAATAGGGGTAAAATCGAGCCGAGTCGAGCTCGAGTAGTAGCCTACTCGAGCTCGAACTCGACAACATCCACCAGGAATCGAGCTCGAGCTCGAGCTCGATCGAGCTCGAGCAATGAAGATCGGGATTGACTCGAGACAAGCACGAGTAAGATCGTACTCGACTCGATCAAGCTTGAATGCATATCGAGCTTGAGCTCGAGTCGAGTACTCGAACTTGACATGCATCCGATCGAAGCAACAACAGCAACATCAGCCCTACTTCCCCTCTTTCTCTCTTTTTCTTCTTCTTTCTTTTCTTTCTTCTTCCTTTTCTTTCTTTTTCTCCTTCTTCTTCCTTCTTTTCTCCTTGTCCGCCGCCGCCACTTTGCACCCCGCCAGATCGCCGCACGCCACACTGCCGCCCATCGCGCCTGTTGCCCAGCCGCGCCTCGCCACCAGCAGCTCCTTCTCACGCAACCCCTGCGCGACTCAACCGCAGTCGCCCCCTTGCGAGCAGCCTGCCCCTTGCGCTCCAGTTCACCTCTAGGCAGATCGAGCAGCAACTCAGCCGCAGCAGTCCAGCAGCAGCTGCGCACGGCGCGCAGTCATCCGCCAGCGCGCGACGCCCTCTCCTCCACGGCGTGCGCCAGCAGCGCGCAAGACTCAAGAGCTTCCTCTAAGTCAAGACTCAAGAGCTCAGAAACCATTACAAGTATTGCAGCAGCAGCAGCCCCCAATTTTTTTGAGTTGTGACAATCGAGATTTGAGAAGATGAGCCAAAGACTGAGATTGGGATTTGAGAGGTAAGCTGAACTCTGAAGACTGAAGAGGAACGAAGAAGGCGAATGAAGGACAGAGTTTGCAATGCATTTCATCGTTTTTAGTTTACGAGCCAAAATTACTTATTCACCCTTCATTATTATTACAACATAACTGGTTAAGCCCATAAATATTCTAACTAACAAACCTAAAAGAGTAAATTGATATATAAAATATACAAATAGGCCACCAAGCTCAAGCTACTCGACGAGTTAAAATTTCTTGCCATTAATTACTCGAACTCGACTCGTTTACTGTAGCAAGTAGCTCGAAATCGCCTCGAGCTCAAATTTGCTCGAGCTCGATTCGAGTAGCTAACCAAGCTACTCGCGAGCTCGATTCAAGCTACTCGAATTCTCTGCACCCCTATTGCAGAATGTAGATAGAAGTGTGCTTCTCTGCCTTTCAAAAGAAAAAGATCCATCCCTAACCACAGACCTAAAGAGTGGTCAACTTGTGGACCAAAAAAAGCCATTTCTCTTCATACTTGCTATGACTTGACCACTTTCGAGACCTAGGACTTTTATCCAGCATTGATGGACTACAAACTGCACTTCTAGGTTAAAAAATTATCCATCCTTCAAATTCGCCAATGTGGCAACATGTTCAGATCTGACTTTCCTCGACGTCATCTTTTGGAGTGAAACTAAAATCTTACAATCATGATCTCCTTGCACGATTCTGATCCTCATCATGGTGGAGAATGCAATTAAAGCTTGCCCAGCAATCAAACATGCATACAAGATCAAGTAGCGCCATCCACTAGGCTCCACCCAGGTGTTTTCTTCATACGTCCTTCCTTCATAAACTTCCTCAGCTTTACCACATCTTCCCATCTGCCAGCCTCTGCATACATGTTAGACAAGACAACATAAACCCCATGGTTTTGTCGATCCAAAGCAAGAATTTCCTTTCCTACCCTTTCAGCAACATCAGTATTCTTGAAGTTCTTGCAAGCTGTCAACAGGGCTCCCCAAATCACTACATCGGCTTTCCATTTCATTCCTTTTATTAGCTCCTCAGCCTCCAGTAACTTCCCACTTCGGCCAAGAAGGTCAACCATGCAACTATAGTGCTCTATCTTAGGCTGAATCCCATACGCCCTGCTCATAGAATGGAAAATTCTCCCACCAAAATCAAACAATCCAGCATGGCAGCATGCTGACAAGACTCCAATAAATGTAATATCACTCGGTCTCACCTTCTCTTGCTCCAGCTTCTTAAAGAAATCCAGGGCTTCTTTAGCATGGCCATGAACAGCCAATCCACATATCATTGAATTCCAAGTTGCTATGTTCCTTTCTTGCATACTAGCAAAACACTGGCGTGCCTGCACAAACGCTCCATTCCTAGCATACATATTAACTAGTGCCGTCCCAAGAATGACTCCCAATTCAATCCTTTTTTCCTGCATATAAGAATGAATCTGTCCTCCCAATTCCAAACCACCAGACTGAGCACAAGCCGACAATACTGAAGCCAAAGTAACTCCATTGGGCTCAAAGCCATGGGTGATCATTGCATGAAACAATTGAATTGCCTCGCTGCCACAATCAGATTGTGCATACCCGCTTATCATCGTAGTCCAAATGCTCAGATTTCTCACAGACACTTGGTCGAACAATTTTCGGGCATGGCTCAAACAGCCGGAAACAGAGTAAGCCCTGATCAAGCCATTAGCCACGTGCAAATCCGAGTCTAGCCCAAACTTCAAAACGTTGACATGGATTTGAGTAGACGCACACAAAGATTTTAAGTTAGAACAGGCCTTGAGAACAAAAGGGAAGGTGTGTTTACCGGGAGCAATGCAGAGCCTTCGCATTTGAACAAAGAGAGACAAAGATCTCTGAGGCGTTGGGCTGCTAGCTAGCGCTCTGATCAGAGTATTCCACATGAAAGAATTCGGTTGTTGGATGCTAGAGAATATTTTGAAAGC
The DNA here is from genome assembly GCF_036785885.1 of Coffea arabica. Lineage (NCBI taxonomy): Eukaryota > Viridiplantae > Streptophyta > Magnoliopsida > Gentianales > Rubiaceae > Coffea > Coffea arabica. The sequence continues at coordinate 46,512,210 of NC_092329.1, forward strand.
ATGATTAAGGTCTCCATCATCCGAGAGGGAGCAGAAGGCGAGCAAGCGGCTGGCCGCGTAGTTGTCATAGCGGATGCGACCGGTGGTGATCATTTGGGCGTGGATTTGCTTGAGCTGGTGCATGCAAAGGCATTGATCTGCCAGATTGGATAAGCTCGGAGGCTTCGATGGTGGTGGCGGTGGCGGTGGCGACCGCGACGGCGACGGAAGCGAAAGGGGACACGAGGTAATGGTACGAAGGTGGGGAGTGAGAGAGAATTGGCGGGTGCATTTGAAAATCATGAGCCACGCGGCTGGCTTCCTAAGGCTAACTCGTTTCGCCAGTGTTTGTGAATGCTCCACTAAATACTCCGCCAGAGCAATAGAGGATTCAACTGGAATCGAACTTTTAAGCTGTCATACTCGACTCTGACCTTAGGACTCGAGCTCAAATCACGAGATTAAATTTTAAGCTTAAGCTCGATTGGATTTAATATTTAATAAGTTTGAGTTCAATGAAGTTCGATATTTATTGAAAATTTTAAAATTTAATATTTTTTATCTATAACACATTTATATAAAAATCTATGATAAAATATAATTGTATGATATTATATACAATAGTAATAAAAAGTTTTTAAATAAAAATATAAAAATTTATTCGTGCCTTAAGAAATTGTACGTGTACAAATTCGAATTCGATTTCGAGACCTTAAATAAGATTTAATTTTTGTTTGAATTCGAGCTCGAACTCATCAATATTCAAACTCGAGTCAAACACTTAATGAATTTACTCTAAACTATTCTTAAGGGCTTGATTGATTTGTAGCGCTATCCTCCACTAACTAATGCCCAATTAGTAATATTCCTACAAGAAACAAACAAGTGCATGTTACTCTCAACTATTGCTAAATGTTATTCTCAACTTAATTCCATGGCTATGAAAGAGGCTATTCAATACTAAATTGAGTTTGACTCAATAATAATTCATTTAAACTTAGTTTGTCAACTAATCAAACTACTATGAATGAAAGTTTATCTTAACAAACTTTCAAACTCGATTTAGCTCTGCCACAATCAAATTTTACATTTATAACATCATAAATACTTTACACGCGATTTTTCTGCAAGTATGCAGGTCATGAACAAGTATAGGGTATTTAGGATCGATCCCACGAAGAAGATTTTCAATTACCGGTGATTTTCGAACTCCTTTATTATTTAGACTATAAACATGAAGTAAAAGTAATAAAATTAACACTAAAAAACTCCTAGAAGTATGGAATTTCTTATTACTCTCGCTAGTGAGATTATCCGGTAAGTGAATGCTTTTATCTTGGCTAGTTATGACGTAATTTCCTAATGTATGTGAAACCTACTCTCGTAGTGAATCAACTATACTTATAACTAAACCATACCTACTTTTGTGGTTACGAATTAACTACAAGCTCATTTCTTATATGAAATTACATGAAACTAGTCACTAAAGCCACATAGGTGCACATCTATTCTCGTAAGTGTACTCCCTAGATTTATCACTTCCTTGAACTAGTGTTAAATTTCAATTCTCATTGCAAACTTAATACCTTAAGATAATCACAACTAATGGCCAGTAAATCATGATTAGAAAAGCGCAAGTGATAAATAACGTGCTAAAAATAACATCATCAAATAATCAATTAAACATTACTAACAAGATATAGCAAGTTCAGCCATAACTCTAGGCATAAACTTTAACTAAACATGATAACAAACACTGAACTTGTATTTAGTTAAACATGAAATCAAATACAAAAGAAAAAGTTATAGGAGAGATGTCACCTTTGTCACATGAGTTTAAAACTCTCCATCTTTGCTCCTCAATTTTCATCCAAATCTAACTACAAATACAAGATGGATAACTACACTACCTATACTATACTACTCCAACTAATGAACTAAGGAAATTCTAGTGAAGACTATATTTTTGTGGAGTTTCTCTAGCTTTCCAAAGTTTTTTAAAGTGTTCTTCAAAGGCCTCTATTTATAGAGGACTCAAGAGCCAAATGAGTGGTTTCTAGTTGTCATTTTTTACTCTTGAAACTCCCATGAGTTGTCTTTCCAACTTTTCACACTTTTCTTTATCGGATACAGCCGACATTGGTAGCTAGAATTGAGCTGGAAAAGTTGTGTGAAAGCAGGGCAAATTGATGAGCAAGTTGCAGAAAACAGAAGAGAATACGCGACTTTAGGTTGCGTATTGATAGCTCGCATTTTCGTTTCTGTGCATTTAGCACCACTTCAACTGCTATTTTCTCAATGGTGGAGGCCGAAGTAACTCTTGTATAGAACATGAAAGTTGTACTACTTTGAGTTATATAGACTGAGAAATGACCAAAATACCCTCAACTAGTCAGAGCTCTATTTCAGCTTTCGACAACAGAGTTACACTTCTATATTTTGACATTTTGACAAGGAAAATGACTAAACTGGATTTCGATATTTTCATACCAAATGTAGATATATCTCTTAGTTTCAAAATGGTATAAGAATCACCTCAATCCAATCCTTGTAGCTCAAGATATAGCTGAAATATCACAAGGTGTCAAAGCTGAAAAACTTGCATTTCTTTTGTTCTTGATTGCATTTCCTCTTTTGCATTTCATATTCTCTTTTTATCACTTCAAACCATCATCAATCATCCAATTGTTTTCTCAATTCATGCCATTTAATGATGGAATCCTTAAACCTATATAAAACATGAAATTTTCACCATTAAAATCCATAATAATGCAATTTTTATATTTAAACCACAAAATGCATATTTTCACTAGAATCCTAACTAATTAGTTATAAAACTAAATAAAATACACCAAAACCAACTAATAAAACATACTTAAAACACGTAAAATATACTCTTATCAAATTCCCCCACACTTGAACCATTGTTTGTTCTCAAGCAATAAGAAATATAAACCAACAATAATCCAACATTTTGAAAATAAACATACGTGTACCATTCAATTTCATTTACTCAAAACAAGGTAAATGACCATTATGCAATCATTCAACTAAGATCAAGTACTCATAATATCAACTAAAGGAGAGTCAATTATACCATAATTTTAACTAGTTTAATTCAATTTCTCATCCTTATCCAATTTTACTGGTAAGTAACTCATATGGTCAATAAAAATGCTAACTAAGCTCATGATCATCTTCTTATTCATACTTAAAGAGGGATTTATTCATATATCATAGTTAACTATATTTCTCAAGTTGTGAAAGTGTCTTTTGACACGATGATCGACATGTTTAGATGAAAATCACCGATTACTCAACACTTCACATACTCAAGTTGCCTTGCCTACTCTTAATTCAAGTATCGTTTTACTCAAAAGTCGACATTTGTAAATGAAGATTCTCGGTTACTAAATACAAGAACCATTGGAGTAGAACAACTCTTATTTTCTTATTTTCTCTTATTTTTTCTTTTTTTTTCAAGGTAAAGATAATAAACATTCCCTCAAAAGAATAATCATGAGAAAAGTATTACACTTACTGACCATATTTATCACTTAACTTATAAAATCAAATCAAGAGAAAAAATTTCATCAAAATTTCAAAATGTAGGCAGAATTTTCTCTACTTTACATGATATACTTTCCTATAAATGCATAAATTATAATCACATAATAGTCATTTCCAAATTAAATGAGAAAAGAAGTTTTCAATCCACATATATTTATCTCAAAAGTAGAAGGATTTTGAATTCCTAATGGAATGGAACTTGTTACCCTTGGATAAAATTGAAAAAATTTAAAACTTTTGGGGCAAATTTATAATTTTGGACAAGATTTTGAAAAAATTTTGGCAGAGTTTCCCCTAAAAACTGACAAAACTCCTGCCAACAAACCCAATTTTGAACAAATTAAAGCACAAGAAATATTTTCAAGGCAAGTCCAAATCATTTCAATCACAAGTAAATCACAACCAATGCATATCATCTCAATTCTTCCTCCCCCTCCCCCCATACTTAACATGCACATTGTCCTTAATGTGTAAAAAGGGAAACCAAGCTAAAGAAAGTAATACTCCCCTGTTGTTGTGATTAAAATGTGTAACATTGAAGCTTCACAATCCATTGTCCGTGTTTCTTCAAAGCTTCATGAGTTCCATTGGAATCCATCAGCAATACAATCTAACATGCAAAATAGCAAATAAACTAGGTAGGGTCAAGGATGCAAAAAGTGGCAAGGACATGAAGAATATTTTGCAAATAACTCTTTGTCAAAGTCTCTCACATCATCACACCACATTTCCGAAACTCTTAAAGTATTTAGCACAATTATCACCCTGCTTACCTAGATTAAGAAGTATAAATATGTTTCCTTCTCTAGGTAATTATGACATCACCATATAATGACAAAATTAGGAGCAAAACTAAATATAAGAAACATACATTATGCACATGTTCAATTTTACCCCTAAATTATCACCAAAATTGATAAATTCTTCACATATTCAAAATTCATCATCCAATCATACTCTATATGAAGATTAAGCAATAAAATGTCACCATATAAGGAACGTGTACATGTAAGCATCATAAACAAGTCACATTTTAGCAATTTAAATCGTCCAATTATGCTTAACAACATTCCAGGATCAAGTACCACATTGATCATAAATAAGAATATGCATAAAGTAAAAATTGCATAGATCATCACATTCCCACATTTGATCATCTAAACATGCTTAGAGATGTTAAATAAGCATAATGGAGCTTCTATACATCAATAAATAACATCACAAATTCGCTATCCAAAGTATATCAATAAACTCATAAGATATACCAATGGTGAATTTAAAGTGCTAAGTTAAGTTGCAGAAATTTACATCAAATTGGTAGAGTGATGTTCGGTGATGCAAATGATGTAAAAAGTCTATGAAATTCACCCCATTTGATCTCCAATTGAAGAAATTAAGAACTAAGAACCCTAGCCTTCAACCAATTTTTGAGATGTTTTTGTTGAATTTTAATTGGTTAAAAAGGCTCTTTAAAGGTCAAATGATGTCAGTTGAATGATGTCATGCAAGGAAAAGGTGTATAAGAGGAGATTGGTGAAGTGTATGTGAGTAGGGGTGAGAAAACACGAGGTGAAGCAAGAAGAAGAAAAAGGAAATGAACCTACATTTTGTCTTTTAAATTGGTCCCTAAATATGCGAGTTGAATACACAGCCTTGAAGTCACATTTTGGAAATCGCATTTTCAGTTGAAAAATCACAGGATCGAATATGCGGGCTTATGAGAACACGACTTGGAGTCGCGTTTTGGTAGTCGCGTTTTCTATTGAAAGGTTGCAGAACACAAACGCGATATGAAAACGCAACCTTAAGTCGCGTTTTTATGGTTGCGTTTTCTTCAATCTGCAATTTTCTGCAGAAATTCCTAACTTTCCAAAAATTATACATATTGCCCCAATTATCCAAAATGCATTCTAAATCATTTCTTTGTCAAAATAATCAATACGCGCACATGTAAAATGATCAAAACATGCATTTTAACCCTCTTTAACAAATTAAAAACAACTTTTACTCAAATCGAGGGGTGGAGTTCCTTGATCGAATTTCATCTTTTTTACCTCATTTGGTCACTTTTGCCTCTATTTCCTAAACTTATAAAAGAAAAATAACAAAATAACTTAAACACATAATTTAAACATAAAATCACATAAAATAACATAAATTTAAACAAACATTGAGTTGCCTCCCAACAAGTGCTTTTGTTTATAGTCGTTGGCTCGACTATTTTGCCTCATTTTTTAAGGAGACTTTGTCAATGAATAATCCACCATTTTAGGTCGTGGTAAATCATTAAAAGGTGACTTAACAACTAGAACCATGTGTTCTAATAATATGAGAGGTGGAAGTAGCTTACCTAATTCAAGTGAGTCATAGATATTACATTTAATATCCACCGCTTGAGAACTCACCAAAGGAACATCCGTATGATTTTCTTGGGGAATAATACCTTTAAAACCTATATTCTCAACACATTCCTCAAGAGGGATGAAAAATGAGTCGTTAAGCCTCACCTCTTGAGGTTCAAGGTTAGCTTCAAAGGTACTATAATGTAAAATAGACATTTTCTCATTAAAACACAAATTACATTCATCATTTTGATCAAAATGCAATCCACTTTCACTTGCAACATGCTCACCATTCATGTGCATATCATTAGAAGAAATAACTTCACACAATGCATGCAATTGGTCTCGTATTCTACCAAAGTGAGAAGCTAATTCATCTAATCTTTCCTCAACCCTATCAAAATGGTCGGAGGTTGCATTTGCTAACTTTTCTATAGCTAATTCCCAAGATGGTTTAGAATCGTTAGCTAATGGTTCACTTTCTAGTTGCCAAGATGAAGGTGCATTAACTAATCTTTCTATTGCCAATTTCCAAGATGGTTTTGATTCATATTGGACACATGTGGGTGGATAATCATAAAAACATGGAGAATCAGCATAAGTACATTGATTATTCCAATCATAAGCATAAGAATTCCCCTAATTATGACCATATTAATCAAAACAAGGATTGCAATGGCCTAATTCATCATAATAATCAACATTTTGTACTTGTCTACATATATAAGTAGCATAATAACCTCCATACAAGTCACAAATCATAAAATTAGAATTAAAAGCATTAATATTCCTCTTTTATTCAATCTCATACATAATGGTATCCAATTGAACTTGTAACATTATAATATCAAGTTTAGTCTTTAAGCACCTCAAACCATCTTCAAATGACATACTTTCAGTAATTTCTTGATTACCTCTATTCAAGGAGCTTTGCACGTAATAACTATCCTTTGCCAATCTTCCTTCGCTCATGCATTATCTCATGTTTTCTACTCTCATTGAATCCCTAAACATGCTTTCAAAGTAATTTAAAAACAAGTTTAGTCAAGAAAATAAATGACTCTAAACATACAAAAACAATACATTAAACACAAAATAAAAGAGTCAACAAGAAACTAAACATAACAAAAGTAAGAAAAACAAATAAAAATGTCTAAACTAATAAAGTTGTTTTTAGCACCGATATTGACAAATCTTTTGCGGCAACAGCACCAAAAACTTGACGAGCACGGGATATACATATGTTAATTAGCTCATCCATAATCGAGTTTTACATTTAAAACATCCTAAATACCTCACATCCGATTTTTCTACAAGTATATAGGTCGTAAGTGAGTATAGGGTATTAAGGGTCGATCACACAGGGAATATTTTCAATTACCGATAACTTTGAAACTCCTTTATTATTTAGATTATAAGAATGAAGCAAAAGTAATAAAATTAACACTAAAAAACTCTTAGTGGTATGGAACTCGTTACTACTCTTGCTAATGAGATTACCAGGTAAGTGAATGCTATTATCTTATCTAGTTATGGCGTAATTTCCTAATATGTGTGAAACCTACTCTCGTAGTGAATCAACTATACTTATAACTAAACCATACCTACTCTCATGGTTATGAATTAACTACAAGGTCATTTTTTCTATGAAATTACATGAAACAAGTCACTAAAGCCACATAGGTACACCTCTACTCTCGTGAGTGTACTCCCTAGATTTATCACTTCCTTGAACTAGTGTTAAATTCCAATTTTCATTGCAAACCTAACACCTTAAGATAATCACAATTAATGGCCAATTAATCATGATTAGAAAAGCGCAAGTGATAAATAACTTGCTAAAAATAATATCATCAAATAACCAATTAAACATTACTAATAAAATATAACAAGTTCATCCATAACTCTAGGCATAAACTTTAACTAAACATGATAACAAGTACCAAACTTATATTATAGTTAAACATGAAATCAAATATAAAAGAAAAAGTTATAGGAGAGATATCACCCTTGTCACATGAGTTTCAAACTCTCCATCTTTGCTCTTCAATCTTCATCCAAATTTAACTACAATACAAGATAAATAAACTACACTACCTATACTATACTATACTATTCTAACTAATGAATTAAGAAAATTTTAGTGAAAACTATATTTTTTGTGGAGTTTCTCTAGCTTTCCAAAGTTTTTTAAAATGTTCTCCAAAGGGCTCTATATATAGAGGATTCAAGAGTCAAATGAGTTGTTTTTAGTTATCATTTTTGACTTTTGAAACTCTCATGAGTTGTCTTTCCAACTTTCCACACTTTTCTTGACCAAATACAGTCGAAATTGATAGGTGGAATTGAGATGAAAAAGTTGTGTGAAAGTAGGGCAAGTTGATGAGCAAGTTGCAGAAAACAGAAGAGAATACGTGACCTCGGGAATACGCCACTTCAGGTCGCATATTGATAGCTCGCATTTTCGCTTCTGTGCATTTGACACCAATTCAACTGCTATTTTCTCAATGATGGAGGCCGAACAAACTCTTGTACAAAACATGAAAGTTGTAGCCCTTTGAGTTACCTTTGTAATGTCTTAAGAATCATCTCATTTGGAACTCTATAGACTGACAAATGATTAAAATGCCCTCAACTAGTCAGAGCCCTGTTTCAGCTTTCAACAATAGAGTTGCACTTCTGTATTTCGATATTTTAACAAGGAAAACAACCGAAATGGATTTCGATGTTTTCATACTAAATGTAGATATATATGTTAGCTTCAAAATAGTACAAGAATCACCTCAATCCAATGTTTGTATCTCAAGATAGAGCTAAAATACCACAAGGTGTCAAAGCTGAAAAACTAGCATTTCTTTTGTTCTTGATTGTATTTCCTCTTTTGCATTTCATATTCTCTTTTTATCATTTCAAACCATCATCAATCATCCAATTGCCTTCTCAATTCATGACATTTGATGATTGAATCTTTAAACCGATAAAAACATGAAATTTTCACTATTAAAATTCATAAAAATGTAATTTTTACACTTAAACCACAAAATGCATATTTTCACTAGAATCCTAGCTAATTAGTTATAAAATTAAATAAAACACACCAAAACTAACTAATAAAACATACTTAAAAATATACGCTTATCAAGCTAGGTTACTATATAGTTTGAATTTACATGTAAATAATTCATAGTTTATGCTAGTAAAATTAATTTCATATTCGGTTGGAGCTTGCCCTAGATTAGTATGAAATTTGATATTCATATTTAAATAATTGAAGTTACTCATACTCAACTCAATCAAACTTATTTAAGTTTGGCTCCATAAATAAATTCGTCAATCTTGAACACCATTTCAAGTTCTTTGATTAAAATAAAAAACAAACTTGAAACTATAATGTTTGTGTTGAACAGACTTGTTTGCCCCGAATTTTTGTAAACTTATCAAATAAAATAATTAAATGTAAATTTTGTAATATACAAAACCTTACCTAATTAATAACTGTGTTCTTTAAATAATACTCCAAATGTCTAATCACATGAATGGCTTGAGAGTATACACTTTGTAGACAAAGAAATTTTATTTAATTTATTTAGTCAAGATTTATTCAAAATAAATGGATCTTGATTAAATTAAATTAAATTATAGAAGTCCATTATGTTTTGGACTGGCCAATTGGGCCGATATTAAATGCGCTATTAAATCAAATTAAATCTATAATGTCCAATTAAATTGAAGTGAATTAACTGATTTATTAATTCACCATGGACCATTTGGATTTGCTCACTATTTTTAAGCCCAAGTTAAATGGGTTTCTTGAATTACAAGTTACCCAAAATGCAGGGAGGTTCTAAGGATTTTTTTTGAAGACTTAGCCTACATATTTTGACTATAAATAAAAGGTCTTCCCTCAAGACAAAGATACAAGAAGAAAATTTTCAAAACTTCGGAGAAATTCTGGCAAATTCTCTCAAGGGCTTTCTCTCTCAAATCCAAGTTCAAATCAAATTGAACAAATTCGCCTGCTATCGGTGTTGAAGACTTAAAGTTTCAAGTGGTTGACGCTATCATCAAATCATTCATTTTTCTACGTCAAAGTTGTAGGAAATACTCTTTTGATTGGAGAGCAAGCCTTTTTGGCCCTTCAATTGAAGCCATTTGAAGAGAAGAATCAGGGGATTAATTTTTTTGATTTAAGAACTTTCAGAGATTGTAACCTATTTATTATTTAATTCAATAAATTTGATATTTGAGCAAGTTTTCTTGTTTTTTATTTTGTGCTTACAAAATTCTGGCACATCCGGTGGGACCATCTCTGCCTCTCATCTCTTTTCTTCCAACAACTTATCAGTTTCAAAAGTCAATGGAGTTCAAGAAGGTGAATTTTTCTCTTGAAGACTTAGTTGCCGATACTCCAACAACTCAAGAGACGTAGTATACTGCACCTCTGACAAGGAACAAGGCCAAGAATATAGATATATTCATATAGGTTTAATACAGATTGCTGTAAAACCCTTATTCCATCTAGGAGTTGATGCTCCAATATATCTAGCTTTAAGAGATACTAGACTTAAAAGATACAAAACTTCTTTACTATCTATGATTCAAACAAATGTTTGTAATGGACCAATATATTTCAATTGTGCTCCAAATTTTTCTATAGACTTAACAGATCCACACATCTTGAATTCAGTCATACTAGATATTCATATGCAGGGAAATGAATTTGAAAAACATACAAAGAATTTTGCAATAATATATAGAATATATTACAGACCTTTATCTTCACATTTAAATTCAAAAATATCTAAGTAAAAATTTTAATAAAATACATGAACATAATTGCATGTAATAGCCAAGTCAAAATAGAAATGTAATTCAAATGAAGTAAATGTAAATCAAAGTTTAAATATGCGTATGCAAATTAAACAAGGGTGTGGCTCTGATACCACTTCTTTTGTTTTAGATCCATATTTTATTTGTAATCTTAATTCTGAACATAATATTAATCCTTCTTTTTTCACAAAAGCAAATAATTGTCCAAAAGTAATGTTTTCAAATGAAATTACGTCTGTTCCCATTTCCTTTTGTAAACTATCCATTATTCTTTGTGAAAATAAACTTGGTAATCCTGTTATGAATCTTTCTTTCCAAAATGAAGCATTACAATCAGGTCTTTTTAAGACATTTGTTAAAAACATATCTTTATACCATCTAAAATCTGATAAAGTTGGACATCTTAGATTTGTTAAAAATGTTTTATTGGAATTTAGTTCTTCTTTTGGGTTTCCTATAAAATACATTACTATTGTTACTATTAAAAATTCTGCAGCATCTGATTGTATTTGAATATTTCCTTGATCATCTTCTATTTCTTGAGTATGATCTAGTATTGATAATTTATCTTGTAATGTTAAAGCATTATCCCACCAATTTTTTAATTGTCCAGTGAATCCTGAAACTAATAATGTTGCAATATTTCTTTCTTGAATATTTTTAATTTTGTAGGCCAATCTTGCCATTCCCATTTCTTGTAAATTATTTAATACTTCATATTCATCTTTGCCATCGATATTCCATTCATATATTGAATCTCCATCATATTTAGTAGTTCTAAATTTTGATCTTTCTTCATATTGAATATCTGGAGGGCTTGGTCTTGGATAATAATTTTTTGAACTTACCATTTTCCAGTTTTTATCATTTTTATAAGTTCTTCTTTTTATTCTATTTACTTGATTTTCTTCTTCAAATTGATTTTCTATTGGTAATATATTTTCTTCTAAATCTGAGTTTATTGATTCTTCTGCTGAATCTTCTAATTCTTCAGTAGAATTTTCTTCTATTATTTGATCTAATGTGTCTATTTTAGGTGTTGACGGTTTAGATTCTGTAGTCAGATTTTGTAATGCATTAGATATTTTATTTAATAAATTGTCTGTATTACTTATCTTTTGATTATTAATACTTTGTACTAAATCTTGTTCTTTTTCTCTTGTTAGACTTCTAGGTTGAAAATGAGGTGCTGATATATCATTAGGGAATTTTAAACCTGGTTTCTTTAAAGTATCAATTTTTGTATTTAGTACTTCCATATGTTGAGATATTGTATGTAAAATTTGATTTGTATAGTTGTTTTGTTGATAAACCTTTTTAAGGTCTTCTAGATTTATTGAATTATTTGTACTTGATTCTGCTTCTCTTCCTTTCTTAAAATGTGAGACTATAATTTCTCCTTGTCCCATATTAATTTTTACTTCTTGTAATGGAGGGTGTATTGAAGTCATAACTTGTTCATCTTTTAATTTCCATTTTTTATACAAATTAGTTTGAACATTTATTTGTGGTGTATTATATACATTGGTTATTCCTAATTTTGATGTATAAAATGTTAACCATGTAAAGAAAGGAAAATCAAACTTTTGTTTATCTATTTCATTTTTCCATTCTATAATTAATTTTTCTTTATATTGTAATTCTAGTTGAAAAAACCAAATTCTTTTTTCAGTATTTTCTTCATCATCAAAGTCTTCTTGTAAATATTTATGATTTATTCTATATGGTCTATCTATTACATTTATTTCTCCTTGCATTTGTGAATGAGTTGGGGAATATTCTGATGGATTTTTATTTATAACTTCTGGTATTGGTGTTTTATATTTAAAATTTGAAGTACTTTCCATTGGAAAATTAATTTCAGTTGACTCATAATTTGAACGTCTAGCTGGTAACCATGAATAAGAGGATTCTGGTCTTTCTCTTAATGAGGTGAATCTTATGAGTGTACTTCCATCTGCTTTTTCTATAATATCTTCTGCAGTGGTTTGTTCTATATTTCTAGCTATTTGTGGATTTTTAATTTCAAATTCACTTGGTATAGTTATTTCATTCCATTTTAATCTTTTTGGTGTATATGTTGTGGGTTTATCTGCATCTACTTGTAATAAAGTTGTTTCTTCTTTAAGAGTTGGAGTCATTATAAATTTTGGATTTAAATGTGAAGATAAAGGTCTGTAATATATTCTATATATTATTGCAAAATTCTTTGTATGTTTTTCAAATTCATTTCCCTGCATATGAATATCTAGTATGACTGAATTCAAGATGTGTGGATCTGTTAAATCTATAGAAAAATTTGGAGCACAATTGAAATATATTGGTCCATTACAAACATTTGTTTGAATCATAGATAGTAAAGAAGTTTTGTATCTTTTAAGTCTAGTATCTCTTAAAGCTAGATATATTGGAGCATCAACTCCTAGATGGAATAAGGGTTTTACAGCAATCTGTATTAAACCTATATGAATATATCTATATTCTTTACTTAGATATTTTTGAATTGTACTATGATTTAATAATTGAATAGATTGATATTCTTCTTGTATGGAAATTGTTTCTTCATGAGTTTTAACTGATAAAGCTGTTTTGAAATCTAATGGTCCAATTCTATAAATATGTTCAATTTTTTCTTCTGGAATAGTCCAATCTGAATTGTTTATAGGCATATGATATTCATGACTTTGTACTACATTTTCTTTCTTTGAATTAGATCCTATTTTTAATTGTCTCAGAAATGCAGCCATGTCGAATGTTTTATTAAAATTTTTACTTAGACGGGAACAACCGAGCACTATGCCTGGAACATCCTATCCTGGACTTACCAACGGACTAACAAGGCCTCAAGTCTTACCAACGTTTTCAGTAAAAGTTTAATAAAAGGATCAAAATAAGTAACTAATTACAATTGGAAACTCTAGCCATATAACTTTTAAGTTCATTCACTCCCAATCCAACCACGAGAGATTCAATTTAGCTATTCTCAAATGAAATAGACGAGAAAGTAGAACACAGGTAGGGCAATATCTCAAGATATTATGCCACTTATTCTTATTCTGAGGTCTTAACACAAGGGGTACCATTATCACTTATGTGCATAATGAAACCCTAAAGCATACTTCGTATATCAAAAGTTTCACACCTTATCTCGAGTTTTTGCATACAGGTATAGAACCCAAATTCTTTTTCTCAAAATCTCCACATAAAATGTCAAAACTCTTAATCTCGGCATGATAGTAATCAAGGCCAAGTCTATACTTTGACTAATTAATAGGTATCAAGAAAGTATAGGCAAGGATAGTTCATCAAGAACCGAACTACAGGTATCTAATATCACAAGAGTGATAGACATACACGGAAAATTGCAGTTAAGCTGATCGCATGAACATCTAAAAGTCCACACAAACATAAGAGAAGGGAAAGAGGTCTATAGTGCTCGTTTCTCAAACACACATGACAGTCTAGCCATGATCTATAGAAACCCTAGCCAAACATGTTCACTCTTCACGATCGGTTCACTCTTAGGTCCAAGACTAGAATTCTCCACACCTTGACCTTTGCCAAAATAGTTTATCTCATAAGCATCTGTAATGTTGACTCTCATCCAAATGCCCTTAACTCTTGGGAATTCGGGTACAAGAATCCAAAAATAGGGTAATTCACAACTTGAGATGGCCACTCCCAAGTGTAAATCAACCACATTTAAGATTCCTATCAGACATACATAGCTATTTTTTCCCAAATATCATGATAAAGGTTTACGCCTATAACATTCGTGATTCACAGCTTACGCTCAAGAAGAATACCTAGTCCTTTCCACTTATTCATAGTACATAAGCATGATATCTAGATGCAAGACCCTAAAAAAATGAGTAACACGTAAACACACAAGCACACAAAACACAAATAAAACAAATAAATACCTAACTATTACATTTGGGGGTCCTAACTACAATCTAAAGGGGGAAGAAATGAAATAAATAAATAAAATAAATACCTAACTATTACAATTTGGCATTTAAATGCCTCTCAAATAACCCAAAAATTAAAATAAAAATAAAATAAATATACTAAATTAAAACAACTAAAGTGACTAAATAAATAAATGAAATAAAACATTCAAAAAGCATGCAATCACACACATAAAATCACATAGGAGCATATTGGATCAAGTAAAATCAAAATAAAGTGTAGAGTATATCTCCCTTGAATTGGTGACCTAATGAAATGAAATTTTCTTATTTATCCTCCAAAACAAAGAAAAAGGGGTCAAGGCATCACTTTAATTAACAAATAATCACAAGAAATGGAAATAAACATGAAAATGAGCAATTAAAACATTAAATGAAAGTACACAACCTATATTCAAGAAATTAAAACAAGCAAGGACCTAATTGAAACAATTAAAGAAGTTTGAGGGGTCAAATCATTATTTTTACAAGATTAAGGGTCTAAATTAAAATAAACTAAAATTAGGGGTTTAAAACGAAACCTACCAAAACCAAATGCTATAGTTTTATAATCAATGTGTGACGTCTCCATACTAGTCCAACGCAAGTTGTGATCCCTTTTTCTGATTTTTCACTAGTCCAACACTAGTGGGAATTTATAGATATGGGTTAGTCCAACGCTAGACCCTTAGGAACCATCCGCGCACTAGATCATGTCTGTGTGACAATCACTACATTTTCATGCATATTTTCTACTTTTTAAGGTTTTTTATCATTTTGCATGACATTTGATTTTTTATCCCATATTTCCCTTATATGTATATCTCTTATCCTCCATTCCCCTATATGTATATTCCTTATCCTTATGTGTGAGACATGACATTAGACTTGCATTTCATTTAAATTAGAATTAGATTAGATCATTTGCTTGGTTAGACAGTAAATACCCCCTCGAATATGAGATATGGACGAGTATGGTTTTTTAGCCTTAGCACGCTTGTACTCCCTCTATTAAAGGGAAAATTAAAGTCACAAATGCTAGTCCCCCGTACCCATTATGATGCATTCCTTTAGGTCATATATATTTATATATTATTATTTTCTCTTCTTTTCTTTTCGTTGAGTCTCATATGTTGCACCTTTGTGACCTCTTCAAGGAATCACTTTTTGGGCGTCACAATTAATGCAATTTACACCAATCAAACTTTGAAGAGACATACCGACCCTCCGATAACCATTATATGAATATCTAGTATGACTGAATTCAAGATGTGTGGATCTGTTAAGTCTATAGAAAAATTTGGAGCACAATTGAAATATATTGGTCCATTACAAACATTTGTTTGAATCATAGATAGTAAAGAAGTTTTGTATCTTTTAAGTCTAGTATCTCTTAAAACTAGATATATTGGAGCATGAACTCCTAGATGGAATAAGGGTTTTACAGCAATATGTATTAAACCTATATGAATATATCTTTATTCTTTACTTAAATATTTTTGAATTGTACTATGATTTAATAATTGAATAGATTGATATTCTTCTTGTATGGAAATGAATTTGAAAAACATACAAAGAATACCTTCTAAGACTTCGAGCTGAAAGAGATAACCCTATTCTTCAAAAAAGAGCTACAAATATTTCTTTGAAATCTTCTACTGTGATAGTTACTAAGGCAAACCATTTTTGAAAAGTCATTTTTTCTATAGTATTTATATATTGGTCTTCTTTTACTGGGTTTTCTGCTATTGATATTTCGTTTGTTTTAGTATTAGAGGTTGAAGATTGATTATTATCTATTAATGTTAGTTTGGCTTCTATTTCTAAGTCTTTTGTTTTTAAATCTATTATTTCTTGTTGTAATTGTTTTACTTGTATTTTTAAACTATTAATTTCTGTTTGAAGATCTTTAGTAGTTTCTTTTTTCATTACATTTATATTTGGATATTTATCTATTAATTTTGATATACTAAAAGGTTCTATTATTTTTGGTATTTTATCTTCTTGAATAATTAAACTTTTTAATCTTTCTAAATATTCTTTTTTAGCTATTGGATCGTCAATTTTTTCTATTATATCTAATAAAAATTCTTTGTCTTCTCTTTTAGTTATAACATTTATATATTTTGGACTACAATTATAATCTTCTTCACTTTCGGAACTAGTAATATCATCATAATAGTCTTCTTCAGAACTTTTATCTTTTTCATTTATTAACAAATTTATTAATTTATTTTTAACTTCTTCATTATCTATACAGATTTCTGAAATTTTTTCTTTTAATCTACATTTGTTTGCTTTATGTCCTATTTTTCCACATTTGTAACAAACAATTTTCTTTTTAATAAATCTTTTCTTTTTAGTTGGTTCATTTTCTTTGGGGTTTTTATATCTAGTTTTCTTAGAATATTTTTTTATTTTCTTTTTATAAGCTGATGGTGATTTAATTCTTTTAATTCCAAAGGCATCACAAAATGATCCTACTTCTTTTGTTTTAGATCCATATTTTATTTGTAATCTTAATTCTGAACATAATATTAATCCTTCTTTTTTCACAAAAGCAAATAATTGTCCAAAAGTAATGTTTTCAAATGAAATTACGTCTGTTCCCATTTCCTTTTGTAAACTATCCATTATTCTTTGTGAAAATAAACTTGGTAATCCTGTTATGAATCTTTCTTTCCAAAATGAAGCATTACAAACAGGTCTTCTTAAGACATTTGTTAAAAACATATCTTTATACCATCTAAAATCTGATAAAGTTGGACATCTTAGATTTGTTAAAAATGTTTTATTGGAATTTAGTTCTTCTTTTGGGTTTCCTATAAAATACATTACTATTGTTACTATTAAAAATTCTGCAGCATCTGATTGTATTTGAATATTTCCTTGATCATCTTCTATTTCTTGAGTATGATCTAGTATTGATAATTTATCTTGTAATGTTAAAGCATTATCCCACCAATTTTTTAATTGTCCAGTGAATCCTGAAACTAATAATGTTGCAATATTTCTTTCTTGAATATTTTTAATTTTGTAGGCCAATCTTGCCATTCCCATTTCTTGTAAATTATTTAATACTTCATATTCATCTTTGCCATCGATATTCCATTCATATATTGAATCTCCATCATATTTAGTAGTTCTAAATTTTGATCTTTCTTCATATTGAATATCTGGAGGGCTTGGTATTGGATAATAATTTTTTGAACTTACCATTTTCCAGTTTTTATCATTTTTATAAGTTCTTCTTTTTATTCTATTTACTTCATTTTCTTCTTCAAATTGATTTTCTATTGGTAATATACTTTATTCTATATCTGAATTTATTGATTCTTCTGTTGAATTTTCTAATTCTTCAGTAGAATTTTCTCCTATTATTTGATCTAATGTGTTTATTTTAGGTGTTGATGGTTTAGAATCTGGAGTTAGATTTTGTAATGCATTAGATATTTTATTTAATAAATTGTCTGTATTAATTATTTTTTGATTATTAATACTTTGTACCAAGTCTTGTTCTTTTTCTCTTGTCAGACTTCTAGGTTGAAAATGAGGTGCTGATATATCATTAGGGAATTTTAAATCTGGTTTCTTTAGAGTATCAATTTTTGTATTTAGTACTTCCATATGTTGAGATATTGTATGTAAAATTTGATTTGTATAGTTGTTTTGTTGATAAACCTTTTTAAGGTCTTCTAGATTTATTGAATTATTTGTACTTGATTCTGCTTCTCTTCCTTTCTTAAAAGGTGAGGCTATAATTAAACAAGGGTGTGGCTCTGATACCACTTCTAACCCAGGTGTAATAATTCAAGCATAAAGTTGAAGCTTGTAATAATCATAAAATCTGAGGACTTACAATGAAAATTGGATTTGAGTAGCACAATACGGAAGTCTTGATTGTTGAATTTCTAATTTCAACCTTTTGACAATATGGTACAAGAATGTAGAAAGCTTTTGAGTAGATGGGAGTAGGTAGGAAAATTGAAAAGGTTTACAAGGGGATTCTTTCTAAGATTGCTATGAAGTCTTTCGCCGATGCCTGTCTTCTGGGTTTTGAATATATTTATAGAGGCTCGGGTCCTCATTTTAATCTGCATTTCATCTGCATTTGAATTACATTTGCTTTTGTTGAGAAGTGGCCGACAGCTTTGAATGATAGCATCTTTGAGTGACTTAAAAGTCATTTGGGTCTTGTCCGCATGGTCCCCCAAACGGATCAAAAGTTGATTCAGATGAGCCTGCTGACTCCTCTATTTTGTCGCTTTTGTCATCCTTATCTTGCTTTTGTAGATAGTCCAAGTACTCTTTTAACATCTCGGGATTCTGCATCATCTTTTTCATCAGAAAGTCATTTGAAAATGCCTCGGATGCCACACTAGTAACTTTTTCTTTGGAGTGGTTGGATTAGGTAGAATAGTAGTTGGATTGGGTGACATTGTCGTTGGAGTGGGTGACAAATTTGTTGAAGTAGTGGTTGAATCTTTTGTCCATTTGAACTTTTCTCCTGTAGTTAGAAATCTTATCACATTTGCTTGATTTTCGAATTCCTGATTGAATCCTGTCCACCATTTAATTTTGAATTCTCTGACTAGAGACATTGGAAGTGGCTTTTCTAATTCTTGATGAATTTTGAAACTCCAGCAAAATATCCACGGAACTTTGAACTCCATATGGAATAAAATTGGTCTTGTATACTCTTCCCCCTTTGCTCTTTTTAGATAGGTTTGAAATCTCATAAGCACATTTGGAGGTAGTATTTCTGGCTGTGATCCAAACCATTTCCACCAGTGATTGAACCAAATTGGAAATTCTCTACTACAACTTTCTTTGAAAGTGAAGAACCAGGAATGATTGAATGGTCTAAAAAGGAAAGCACGATACCATGCCATTTTGTAATCTTGATATGTGAATCCATCTGGAATAAATCTTACTGAAAAGGATTTTTTAGAATAAAGAGAAGTCCATTCATTTGGAGAACAAACTTTCTTTATTATACATTTGGAATGACTGATCATATTTGGATTTTTCCTATCTGGAATTGGAAATATTTCTACAGATTGAGTATCTGTAAGAATTAATTCATAATAATCCAAATTTTTTGATGGGTCATTTGGTTGCCAGTAACATTTTGGAGGGAAAATTCGTTGAACAGTTTGATTGAGCGTAGTGTATAATGGGGTTTCTTGAAATCTGGTCAAAATAATATGTTGAGTGATTGGTTTAGTGAAATAAATGTTTTCTTTGGATTTTTCAATGGGGCTTGGAATCTGTTGAAGGGATCTTATAGGAGGGAAAGTTGGAGTACGAGCAGCTTGACTATAAGTCAAGGCTGGAAAGTCTTGTAAAATTTGAAATCTATTTTGAGAAATAGGAGTAAGACTCATCTCATAATCTTGAGGAGTCTTTGGCCTGGAATTGCCTGCTTTTGAATCCATGATCCTGCAAAAATTTTAACAAATAATTCTGTTAAGCTGTTCTTTAAGCTGTTGAATTCGAATTATGGTTGATTGAATATCTTCTGGAGGTTGGTTGGCTTTTTCTAGGACATTTTTAAATATAATATTTGAATTGATCTGCCTCTTTAGAAGAAAGGCTTGTTCTTTTGGTGTGGTTGCAGCCCAATAGCTATGTCTAATATGAACTGTATCATGGTTTCGAACTTGAGAATAAGGAATTGGTTGAATAGTTTTGTCAGGATTTTTGACAAAATAGGTAAAGGGTCTATGAGAAATATTTGTAGCTCTTTTTTGAAGAATAGGGTTATCTCTTTCAGCTCGAAGTCTTCGAAGGTATTCTTTGTGAGTTTCACTTTCCATTTCCCTGTAAAAATTCTCTAGTTAAGAAGTCAGGAAGAGAATTATTCTCTCCTTTGATGAATTCAATATCAAAATCGAATACTGAAAGAATTGCTTGCCATCTTGCAAATATTTGTTTAGAAACTATATTTTGAACATCTTTTTGTAAGATTTCTTTTGCTGATTTGCAATCTATTCTAATTAAAAATTTCTTATTATATAAATCATCCTGAAATTTTGATATACATAAAACTATAGATAAAATTTCTTTTTTAATTGTTGAATAATTCTTTTGAGGGTCAGACCATGTGCCTGAATGAAATCGAACTAATTCTTCTTTTGAATTATCTATTCTTTGTTTTAATATACCACCATATTCTAATTCTGAGGCGTCTGTTTCAACTATCATAAATGCTTTAGGATGAGGTAATGATTCTATTTTCTCTTTTAAGTATTTTATTTTTTGCGTATGTTCATCGGTCCAAGGTTTTGGATTTTTCTTTAGTCTATTAAATAATATAGAACATTCTTGTCTTAATTTAGGAAAGAAATCTGCTATATAATTTAAACATCCCAAAAATCTTTGTAGTTGATTTTTATCTTTTATTTCATTTGGAAATTTAGTAGCAAATTCTAGAGCTCTATTGATTGGTTTTATAGTTCCTTGAAATATATTATGTCCTAAAAGTCTTACTTTTGTTTGAAATAATTTCATTTTTGGAGCAGAAACAACTAATCCATTTTTCTTAATTATTTTTAAAAATATACTTAGATGTCTAAAATGTTGTTCTATTGATTCTGAAAATATTAATACATCATCTATATAGACTATACTAAATGAACTGTAATGATTGAAAATATCATTCATTATATTTTGAAATTCTGATGGTGCATTTTTTAATCCAAATGGCATAACTTTGCATTCATAATGTCCAAAAGGTGTTGTAAATGCTGTTTTGTATCTATCTTTTGGGTCTATTATTATTTGCCAATATCCTGATTTCATATCAAACTTTGAGAATATTTTTGCATTAAATAATCTATTAAGCAAATCTTTTTTATTAGGAATAGGATATCTAATCCATTGCAATACTTTATTTAAAGGTTTATAATTTATTACTAATCTTGGAACTCCTCTTTCTTTTTCGGCTTGATTCATAACATAGAATGCAGCACAACTCCAAGGTGATTTTGAAGGTATTATTAATCCTTTATCTATTAATATTTTTATTTCCTTTTTACAAAATTCTAGTAGCTCAGAATTCATTTGTATTGGTCTAGCTTTTGTTGGAATATTCTTTTCTTCAAAGTTTTTTTCATAGGGTAATTCTATCATATGTTGTTTTCTATCCCAAAAAGCATTAGGAATATCTGCACAAATTTCTTTTTGAAATAATTTTTCTAGTTCTGATATTCTTTTTTGTATTTTAATATCATTTAATTGTTCTTCAATTTTTAAATAAGATTTTTCTTCTTTAATATAGTTTATTTGTTGTTGTACTTTAGTAATGGTATTTATTGTTTTATATATTGAAGATGTTTGTAATGTTTGTAATTCTCTCTGTCTTATTGGGGTTAAGAATTTAAAGGTAATAATTTTTCCCATTATGTTTACTGAAATTCCTTCATTACTTACTAAAAATGGATATATTTGAATTAAAAAGGGCGTTCCTAATATAACATCATGATTTATATTATTTACAATTATGAAATTATGTCTAATACAATATTCATTATTACATATTGATCCTTTTGTAAATTTATATTTTACTTTTAAATCTTCTCCATTTGCTGCCATTAGTTTTTCTTTTGTTCTTTCACAATATTTAGTAGGGATTATTCCTTCTTTAATGCAACTTGTATCAGCTCCACTGTCTATTAGAGCTACAAAGGTTTCTTTGAAATCTTCTACTGTGATAGTTACTAAGGCAAACCATTTTTGAAAAGTCATTTTTTCTATAGTATTTATATATTGGTCTTCTTTTACTGGGTTTTCTGCTATTGATATTTCGTTTGTTTTAGTATTAGAGGTTGAAGATTGATTATTATCTATTAATGTTAGTTTGGCTTCTATTTCTAAGTCTTTTGTTTTTAAATCTATTATTTCTTGTTGTAATTGTTTTACTTGTATTTTTAAACTATTAATTTCTGTTTGAAGATCTTTAGTAGTTTCTTTTTTCATTACATTTATATTTGGATATTTATCTATTAATTTTGATATACTAAAAGGTTCTATTATTTTTGGTATTTTATCTTCTTGAATAATTAAACTTTTTAATCTTTCTAAATATTCTTTTTTAGCTATTGGATCGTCAATTTTTTCTATTATATCTAATAAAAATTCTTTGTCTTCTCTTTTAGTTATAACATTTATATATTTTGGACTACAATTACAATCTTCTTCACTTTCGGAACTAGTAATATCATCATAATAGTCTTCTTCAGAACTTTTATCTTTTTCATTTATTAACAAATTTATTAATTTATTTTTAACTTCTTCATTATCTATACAGATTTCTGAAATTTTTTCTTTTAATCTACATTTGTTTGCTTTATGTCCTATTTTTCCACATTTGTAACAAACAATTTTCTTTTTAATAAATCTTTTCTTTTTAGTTGGTTCATTTTCTTTGGGGTTTTTATATCTAGTTTTCTTAGAATATTTTTTTATTTTCTTTTTATAAGCTGATGGTGATTTAATTCTTTTAATTCCAAAGGCATCACAAAATGATCCTACTTCTTTTGTTTTAGATCCATATTTTATTTGTAATCTTAATTCTGAACATAATATTAATCCTTCTTTTTTCACAAAAGCAAATAATTGTTCAAAAGTAATGTTTTCAAATGAAATTACGTCTGTTCCCATTTCCTTTTGTAAACTATCCATTATTCTTTGTGAAAATAAACTTGGTAATCCTGTTATGAATCTTTCTTTCCAAAATGAAGCATTACAATCAGGTCTTCTTAAGACATTTGTTAAAAACATATCTTTATACCATCTAAAATCTGATAAAGTTGGACATCTTAGATTTGTTAAAAATGTTTTATTGGAATTTAGTTCTTCTTTTGGGTTTCCTATAAAATACATTACTATTGTTACTATTAAAAATTCTGCAGCATCTGATTGTATCTGAATATTTCCTTGATCATCTTCTATTTCTTGGGTATGATCTAGTATTGATAATTTATCTTGTAATGTTAAAGCATTATCCCACCAATTTTTTAATTGTCCGGTGAATCCTGAGACTAATAATGTTGCAATATTTCTTTCTTGAATATTTTTAATTTTGTAGGCCAATCTTGCCATTCCCATTTCTTGTAAATTATTTAATACTTCATATTCAACTTTGCCATCGATATTCCATTCATATATTGAATCTCCATCATATTTAGTGGTTCTAAATTTTGATCTTTCTTCATATTGAATATCTGGAGGGCTTGGTCTTGGATAATAATTTTTTGAACTTACCATTTTCCAGTTTTTATCATTTTTATAAGTTCTTCTTTTTATTCTATTTACTTCATTTTCTTCTTCAAATTGATTTTCTATTGGTAATATACTTTATTCTATATCTGAATTTATTGATTCTTCTGTTGAATTTTCTAATTCTTCAGTAGAATTTTCTCCTATTATTTGATCTAATGTGTTTATTTTAGGTGTTGATGGTTTAGAATCTGGAGTTAGATTTTGTAATGCATTAGATATTTTATTTAATAAATTGTCTGTATTAATTATTTTTTGATTATTAATACTTTGTACCAAGTCTTGTTCTTTTTCTCTTGTCAGACTTCTAGGTTGAAAATGAGGTGCTGATATATCATTAGGGAATTTTAAATCTGGTTTCTTTAGAGTATCAATTTTTGTATTTAGTACTTCCATATGTTGAGATATTGTATGTAAAATTTGATTTGTATAGTTGTTTTGTTGATAAACCTTTTTAAGGTCTTCTAGATTTATTGAATTATTTGTACTTGATTCTGCTTCTCTTCCTTTCTTAAAAGGTGAGGCTATAATTTCTCCTTGTCCCATATTAATTTTTACTTCTTGTAATGGATGGTGTATTGAAGTCATAACTTGCTCATCTTTTAATTTCCATTTTTTATACAAATTAGTTTGAACATTTATTTGTGGTGTATTATATACATTGGTTATTCCTAATTTTGATGTATAAAATGTTAACCATGTAAAGAAAGGAAAATCAAACTTTTGTTTATCTATTTCATTTTTCCATTCTATAATTAATTTTTCTTTATATTGTAATTCTAGTTGAAAAAACCAAATTCTTTTTTCAGTATTTTCTTCATCATCAAAATCTTCTTGTAAATATTTATGATTTATTTTATATGGTCTATCTATTACATTTATTTCTCCTTGCATTTGTGAATGAGTTGGGGAATATTCTGATTGATTTTTATTTATAACTTCTGGTATTGGTGTTTTATATTTAAAATTTGAAGTACTTTCCATTGGAAAATTAATTTCAGTTGACTCATGATTTGAACGTCTAGCTGGTAACCATGAATAAGAGGATTCTGGTATTTCTCCTTGCATTTGTGAATGAGTTGAGGAATATTCTGATTGATTTTTATTTATAATTTCTGGTATTGGTGTTTTATATTTAAAATTTGAAGTACTTTCCATTGGAAAATTAATTTCAGTTGACTCATAATTTGAACGTCTAGCTGGTAACCATGAATAAGAGGATTCTGGTCTTTCTCTTAATGAGGTGAATCTTATGAGTGTACTTCCATCTGCTTTCTCTATAATATCTTCTGCAGTGGTTTGTTCTATATTTCTAGCTATTTGTGGATTTTTAATTTCAAATTCACTTGGTATAGTTATTTCATTCCATTTTAATCTTTTTGGAGTATAAGTTGTAGGTTTATCTGCATCTACTTGTAATAAGGTTGTTTCTTCTTTAAGAGTTGGAGTCATTATAAATTTTGGATTTAAATGCGAAGATAAAGGTCTGTAATATATTCTATAGATTATTGCAAAATTCTTTGTATGTTTTTCAAATTCATTTCCCTGCATATGAATATCTAGTATGACTGAATTCAAGATGTGTGGATCTGTTAAGTCTATAGAAAAATTTGGAGTACAATTGAAATATATTGGTCCATTACAAACATTTGTTTGAATCATAGATAGTAAAGAAGTTTTGTATCTTTTAAGTCTAGTATCTCTTAATGCTAGATATATTGGAGCATCAACTCCTAAATGGAATAAAGGTTTTACAGCAATTTGTATCAAACATATATGAATATATCGATATTCTTTACTTAAATATTTCTGAATTGTACTATGATTTAATAGTTGAATAGATTGATATTCTTCTTGAATAGATATTGTTTCTTCATGTGTTTTTACTGATAAGGCAGTCTTAAAGTCTAATGGTCCAATTCTATAAATATGTTCAATTTTTTCTTCTGGAATAGTCCAATCTGAATTGTTTATAGGCATATGATATTCATGACTTTGTACTACATTATCTTTCTTTGAATTAGATCCTATTTTTAATTGTCTAAGAAATGCAGCCATGTCGAATATTTAATTAAATTTTTACTTAGACGGGAACAACCGAGCACTATGCCTGGAACATCCTATCCTGGACTTACCAACGGACTAACAAGGCCTCAAGTCTTACCAACGTTTTCAGTAAAAGTTTAATAAAATATATGAACATAATTGCATGTAATAGCCAAGTCAAAATAGAAACGTAATTCAAATGAAGTAAATGTAAATGCAAAGTTTAAATATGCGTATGCAAATTAAAGGGTGTGGCTCTGATACCACTTCTAACCCAGGCAATATAAACTTGTAATAAGCATAAAGTTTTGGACTTACAGGAAATATTGAGTAGACAACGGAAGCTTTGCTCAATGTAAAATTCTTGATTTCTTATTGAATGATCTAAACAAGAGCTAGTATACAAGAGTAGGTTGGAGTAGGTTGGAGTAGGTAGGATTGGGTTGAGAGTAGGTAGGAGTGTAAGCTAAAAATATTTTTCTCTTGATTCAAATGCCGATGCTTCATCTTCTGATTTTGAGTCTATTTATAGAGAAGTCTGTCCTGCATTTCATCTGAGTTTGAATCTGCATTTCATCTGTATTTGAATTGTGGCCGACATCTTTTTCAAAAGTCGTTTGGGTCTTGTCCGCATGGTCCACCAAAAGGATCAAAGGTGGATTCGGATGATCCAGCTGACTCCTCAATTTTGTCAGTTTCTTCCTTTTTATCTTGCTTTTGTAAATAACTCAGATATTCTTTCAACATCTCGGGATTCTGCATCATTTGCTTTATCAAAAAGTTACTGGCAATTTCTTCGGATGCCATTTCCACCACTTTCTCTTTATCTTTCTTTGGAGTGGTTGGAAAAGGCGTAGTGGTTGGAATAGTTGTTGCTTGTCTTGTTGTCTTTGGAGTAGTGGTTGACTAACTTGTCCACTTTAATTTGTCTCCAGTAGTCAGGAATCGTATTACATTAGTTTGATCTCCAAATTCTTGATTGAATCCAGTCCACCATTTTATTTTGAATTCTCTGACCAATGACATTGGAAGTGGTTTTGGTAGTTCTTGATGGATCTTGAAACTCCAGCAAAATATCCAGGGTACTTTGAACTCCATGTGGAATAATATTGGTCTTGTATACTCTTCCCCCTTTGCTCTTTTGAGATAAGTCTGGAAACCCATTAACACATTTGGAGGTAGGATTTCTTTTTGAGGGCCGAACCATTGCCACCAATGATTAAACCAAATTGGAAATTCTCTAGTACAACTTTCTTTGAATGTGAAGAACCATGAATGATTGAATGGTCTATATAAAAAAGCACGATACCATGCCATTTTATAATCTTGATATGTGAATCCATCTGGAATGAATTTAACTGAGAATGATTTTTTGGAATAAAGAGAAGTCCATTCATTTGGTGAACAAACTTTCTTTATAATACATTTAGAATGGCTAATGATATTTGGATTCTTTTTGTCTGGAATAGGAAATAGTTCTACAGATTGAGTATCTGTAAGAATTAATTCATAATAATCCAAATTTTTTGAAGGGTCATCTGGTTGCCAAAAACATTTTGGAGGAAAGATTCTTTGAGTAAGCTGATTAAGGGTAGAATATATTGGTATTTCTTGGAATCTTGTCAAAGTAATATGTTGAGTAAATGGCTTTGTAAAATAGGTATTCTCTGTGGATTTTTCTGGGGATTTTGGTAATTGTTGAAGTGGTCTAATTTGAGAGGAAGTTGGAGTACAAGCAGCTTGACTATAAGTCAGGGCTGGAAAGTCTGATAAAAGTTGGAATCTATTTTGAGTAATAGGAGTAAGACTCATCTCATAATCCTGAGGAGTCTTAGGCCTGGAATTCCCTGCTTTTGAATCCATAATCCTGCAAAATTAATAAACAATATCTTTAAGTTGGTTAGATAATTGCTTATTTTGTTCTTTGTGATATTGAATAAATTCCTCACTTCTCTCAATTCTTTTCATAAATTTTTCATTAGAATAGACTGCAAATCTGCCAAAGAAATTTTACAAAAAGATGTTCAAAATATAGTTTCAAAAAAAATATTTGCTAGATGGCAAGCTATTTTATCTGTATTTGATTTCGATATAGAATTTATTAAAGGAGAAAATAATTCTTTACCAGATTTTCTTACTGGAGAATTTCTACAAGGACATGGATCGTGAAAAGATGGCTCAACAGGAAGAACGAGAATACACCAATTATTTGAGAGCTCAAAGGGATTCTCCCAAACTTCAAAACAAAGAAAAAGATATCCAATCTAGAGGATATCAATACTTTGCCCAAACTAGTCATGGCAGACAAACTATTCCAGCTCATCAGATTCCTAAATATGACACCATATACACCTCAAATAAAACGCCCTAGAGAAAGAGAGAGAAAATCCAGCATCTTGCACCTCAATTTCTTCCTCCAATCTTGAGTTCTAACCGATTAAATTGCAAATCACTTCATAAAACTTGCTAGCCAAGGAAGATTGAAGCTATCGGTGGAGTTGTTTTGGAAGAAAAATCCCTAAGCCATCACCTTTCTTGATATTTCAAGGTATCATGTCTAACCATCCTTTCTTTGATCTTGATTTTGTTAAATTAATGACTTGTGATGGCTAATGAGATGTTTTAGTGGAAGATTAGCACTTGAATGCAAAAATTTCCAGATTAGGGTTTTCAATTTCCCCAATTCTGCCTGACACTGTTCATCATAGTTAGAGGCCGAATTAGCCTTAGTACAAAACATGAAAGTTGTAGAAAATGATGTTTTATAGTTGCCTGCAAAATTTCAGCTCAATCGGAGTAATGTAGGCTGTGAAAAGACTGAAATACCCCTGCTGCCCTGTTTCTGTCCGAACCTGGAAATCAGCTTTGGTAATTGGTTAGTTTGACTGGGAATACTACTAATTTGGTTGTTGATGTCTTCTTAGGAATTATAGCCTTGTATCTTAGCTTTCAAATGGCTTTGGAATTACCTGAATTGGAGTTTTGTGTGCTGAGATATGAGTGAATAAAGCAGGACTGCTAGTTGATTTCTGCAGTGAATTTCGAACTGGAAAATCTGGAGTTGTTTTGGAAGATTTGACCTAGTTAGGGTGAGAACTGGACTGAGTGGTCTTCATGAAAGTTGTAGGGAATGATATTTTAGAGGTGCTTACAAAAGTTCAGGTCAATCGGAGTAGCGTAGCTTGAGAAAAGATAGAATTACCCTTGTTGTTCTGGTTTTACCCGAATGTAAGAATTGCGCCTGTAATTGGTTGTTTTGGCTGGAATTGCTTTGCAATTGGTTGTTGAGGCCTTCTGATGAAATTTATCCCTGTTTCTTAGGTTTCATCCGGTTTTGGAATTTCTGGATTTGGACTTGTAGAGCCTGAGTTATTATGTTTCCGCTAGAATGCGTTCTGTGAAGCTGTTTTTGTGATTCTGGTATAATATCTTGCATTTTTGACCTGGTTACACTCGAAACTGGGTTGAGTGACCTTCTGGAATATTGTAGCCCTATCTCTTAGTTTCGAAACAGTGGGTCTTGTACCTTTATCCGACAATCGTAGCGCCTTTGGTACCATTACCGCAAAATGACGTCAAAACTGTTTTTCTGGTTTTGAGCTTAACCTTCATTTCCGGACTTTTCCCTAACTTGAATTGTACTCGTACTACTTGGAGCTTGCTGAATGGCTATTGGATGAACTTGTTGTTGTGTGTGTACCTTTGGGACTGGCTGAGGAAATAATGAGCCAATGATGGCTGGAAAAGTTAGCAAATTCAGGGGAAGTGCTGTCCGAGCTTTGAAAGGACTTGTTTGCATTGAGTTTGTGATCTAAGACTTGGATTTGAGCAAGGCAATGATACATGATGGATGGTTTCTGAGCCGTGGAGGTGAGTGACCTCAAACTACTTCTAAAGTTATTTATGAACCGTTTCTTACATTATTTACTTTTGAACTGTTTCCAAAGTTACTTTTAAAATGTTTTCTTGCATATCATGCGTGCTGGCATGTGAGTGTGCCTTGTTTGCTATATTTCTTGACTTCATGACTTGTATTTTGGTTGATAACGTGTTAAGCGCTTATAATGATTTCCAAAACGAGTTTTCGAGGCGAGTGTGTACTTTATCGCACTCGACCTCGATAAATGTGAAATTTTCGATTGAAATGTTACTTGCGCATGAATGTAAGCCTTTTGGGCTGAACTGGCCATTGCCCCTTGTTACCGGTCGTCTTGAGCCAGAAGCGGACTCGGTCAGGCGATTAGGAACTTGGGTGAACGTTTGGTATACTCGAGTATTACCTATGTAGGTTGGTGGAGCCTGGCCAAAAGCCGGGGACGGGGTGAATGAAATGAAATGAATGACCAAATGAGCGAGGAAATGTCAGGAGAATGAATGTATCCTTTCATGAATGTTACTATCGCTTTCCATTGTAAATGTTTCTTGAATTATTGATAATCCATATTTACTGTTTTGCAAATATTGTAGTTGTTTTCGGATTTATCATTTGATTTATGACATCATTGCTATATGACATCATTGAAATGAACTATTGTGAAACCGATTTGATTAATGATTTTCTGGTTACTCGCTGAGCTTTTAGCTCACCCCAAAAACTATTTTATTCCCCTCCACAGGGCTCGTGGCGAAATAAGGACTTGTTGTGCTTATTCACGTGAATGGATGGCCTAAACTTTGTACAATTTTGGATTTGGAATTATTTTATGTATATTTGGGATTAGTTTCCGCTGCATTTGTGACATGTAATTATTGGAGACGGATGTGTATTTGTGGACCATTTGATGTATACTTGAGATTTGTATTGTATTTATTTGAGGACTGTAGTGAACGACTGAGTTCCGGCGAGAGCTGGGCAGACGGCCCGCCGAACCCTGGGGTACGCCCTAGGGGGAGGTGGGGCCGTCACAGTTGGTATCAGAGCTTAGGCTTCAGATCTCTGTAGTGTATCCTAGGCTTGAAGTTTAGGATGCTGGACTGTGGGTTTGATTTGACTCTTGAGAGATTTATGCGGGATGTCTTGACTTGATTGGTACAAGAGGGAATGTCGAGGACGACATTCTTTTAAGGAGGGGAGATTCTGACGCCCCGAAAAGAATGAGTTTGAGAACCCAAAAATTTTCTAATTTTCTAGGGTTTATTTTATTTAATCGCCCGCCTTTTCTACATTTTCTTGATTAGAAAAAATTCCCCAGATAAAGTTTATGAGCAAAGATAGTTTTAAAATGATTTTTCTAATATCGGTTAGTTTTTGAGAAATTAAGAGCGTATTTTGAACGTGGGACCCGCTAGTGTGATATAATTTTGGTGACTAAGTGAATTGTGTGCTAAGTGTTATTATTTTACAAGGTGCTAGGAAATGATTAGAGGGTGGTTATATGATGTAACCATTGGAAGCCAAAGGATTAAAGAAAATACTAGAAGGGCCAAGTGTCACAAACCCATTGCAAGTTGGACCTTTGACTAAGACCATGATTTCTTCTTCTTATCTTGACCAAACCTTTTATTTTCATCATTTCTTCTTCTTGTAAGCATGATGGACGAAATTTTGAGAGAAAGAGAGAGAAAATCCAGCATCTTGCACCTCAATTTCTTCCTCCAATCTTGAGTTCTAACCGATTAAATTGCAAATCACTCCATAAAACTTGCTAGCTAAGGAAGATTGAAGCTATCGGTGGAGTTGTTTTGGAAGAAAAATCCCTAAGCCATCACCTTTCTTGATATTTCAAGGTATCATGTCTAACCATCCTTTCTTTGATCTTGATTTTGTTAAATTAATGACTTGTGATGGCTAATGAGATGTTTTAGTGGAAGATTAGCACTTGAATGCAAAAATTTCCAGATTAGGGTTTTCAATTTCCCCAATTCTGCCTGACGCTGTTCATCATAGTTAGAGGCCGAATTAGCCTTAGTACAAAACATGAAAGTTGTAGATAATGATATTTTATAGTTGTCTGCAAAATTTCAGCTCAATCGGAGCAACGTAGGCTGTGAAAAGACTGAAATACCCCTGCTGCCCTGTTTCTGTCCGAACCTGGAAATCAGCTTTGGTAATTGGTTAGTTTGACTGGGAATACTACTGATTTGGTTGTTGATGTCTTCTTAGGAATTATAGCCTTGTATCTTAGCTTTCAAATGGCTTTGGAATTACCTGAATTGGAGTTTTGTGTGCTGAGATATGAGTGAATAAAGCAGGACTGCTAGTTGATTTCTGCAGTGAATTTCGAACTGGAAAATCTGGAGTTGTTTTGGAAGATTTGACCTAGTTAGGGTGAGAACTGGACTGAGTGGTCTTTATAAAGTTGTAGGGAATGATATTTTAGAGGTGCCTACAAAGTTTCAGGTCAATCGGAGTAGCGTAGTTTGAGAAAAGATGGAATTACCCTTGCTGTTCTGGTTTTACCCGAATGTAAGAATTGCGCCTGTAATTGGTTGTTTTGGCTGGAATTGCTTTGCAATTGGTTGTTGAGGCCTTCTGATGAAATTTATCCCTGTTTCTTAGGTTTTATCCAGTTTTGGAATTTCTGGATTTGGACTTGTAGAGCCTGAGTTATGATGTTTCCGCTAGAATGCGTTCTGTGAAGCTGTTTTTGTGATTCTGGTATAGTATCTTGCATTTTTGACCTGGTTACACTCGAAACTGGGTTGAGTGACCTTCTGGAATATTGTAGCCCTATCTCTTAGCTTCGAAACGGTGGGTCTTGTACCTTTATCCAACAATCGTAGCGCCTTTGGTACCATTACCGCAAAATGACGTCAAAACTGTTTTTCTGGTTTTGAGCTTAACCTTCATTTCCGGACTTTTCCCTAGCTTGAATTGTACTCGTACTACTTGGAGCTTGTTGAATGGCTATTGGATGAACTTGTTGTTGTGTGTGTACCTTTGGGACTGGTTGAGGAAATAATGAAGTCATGATGGCTGGAAAAGTTAGCAAATTCAGGGGAAGTGCTGTCCGAGCTTTGAAAGGACTTGTTTGCATTGAGTTTGTGATCTAAGACTTAGATTTGAGCAAGGCAATGATACATGATGGATGGTTTCTGAGCCGTGGAGGTGAGTGACCTCAAACTATTTCTAAAGTTATTTATGAACCGTTTCTTACATTATTTACTTTTGAACTGTTTCCAAAGTTACTTTTGAAATGTTTTCTTGCATATCATGCGTGCTGGCATGTGAGTGTGCCTTGTTTGCTATATTTCTTGATTTCATGACTTGTATTTTGGTTGATAACGTGTTAAGTGCTTATAATGATTTCCAAAACGAGTTTTCGAGACGAGTGTGTACTTTATCGCACTCGACCTCGATAAATGTGAAATTTCGGATTGAAATGTTACTTGCGCATGAATGTAAGCCTTTTGGGCTGAACTGGCCATTGCCCCTTGTTACCGGTCGTCTTGAGCCAGAAGCGGACTCGGTCAGGCGATTAGGAACTTGGGTGAACGTTTGGTATACTCGAGTATTACCTATGTAGGTTGGTGGAGCCTGGCCAAAAGTCAGGGACGGGGTGAATGAAATGAAATGAATGACCAAATGAGCGAGTAACTAAGCACACGTCGTGTCACGGCCACACGTAGTAACTAAGCATGCAAGACACATAAGACAATTAAAGCCCTAACTATTACATTTGCTAGCTAGGCACATGACTTCGATAGGTCTTCATTGAATGCTCCTCCAAGTCCTATCTATTACATTAGGGAGTCTCTTTGGTACGCCTTAGGGGGTGGTGAGGTCGTTACAAGTGGTATCAGAGCGTATAACCCGTTTCCACATGTTTAGCTATCACTTCTGTCCATACGTTACAAGCCTAGAAAGCTTATATGTTGACTCGCAAATTTCTTGTATTTTTTCTCAAAAATACCCTTTTATTTGAAAATTATTATTTATCAAAGCCCACTACCCAATTATTTCACAATAAGTGTAAGTAAACCTAGAAAATAGGGTTTTACGTTTCGGTTTCAAGTTTGGAGCAAAATTAGGGTTTTCGCGATTTTCGCCGGATGAATTTTCGGTACAGAGTAAGGATTAAATTTGAGGATTAAAAGTGACTTTTAAGTGAGAAATAATATGTGATTGGTAGCAATGATATAAGGTTAGTGAATGGGAAGTAAAAACCCTAGTACGTGAGTTTTTAAGGAAAAACGGTGCGAACCGACGTGTACCGCGCACTACCGATTGAACGCACCACTGGACCACCACTTTCTTACCACATAAGCTCATTGATATTTGAGCAAAATATCTCCTTATTTCCAGCTAGTTTTGACCGAAATTTGTGGCCAAAAATGCAAGGGAGAGAGAGAAAAATTTACATGGCTTTGGTGGTGCCAAGTGTCACCACCTCATGGCTCCTTGATTATTTTTTTTTCTTGCCTTTTTATCCTTCATTCCAGCTATCTTTCCTTCATTTCTTTCTGGTCTGGTCGAGCTTGAGAGAGAGGGAAAGAGAGGACAAGAAAAAAACACCATCCTTCTTCTTGATTTTGAGCTACAAAGTGAGAAAACAACGAAAGTAAACCAATTAAAGTTGCCTTTGAGTGTTGGTTTAGTGAAGTGTTGGTGAATTTTTGAAGGGGAAAGCTAGGGTTGCTCTTGGAAGACACTAAGCAAGGTAAGGATGATGATTTCCCCAATTTTTACTCCTAATCTTGTTCAAATTAGCTTAGCAACTCAAATTTGTGGTGAATAACGTTTGTTAGCATGTCTTGGGTGTTGTTTTCCTTGTGGTATTATGAACTAGGGTTTGCTGAATTGCTGCCCAACTTGGTGTATGGTTAACATATGTTGCAATTAAGGTTATATAAGGTTGTTTGGTGGTGATTAGAATCAGAAATTTGAGAAAATTCCACTAGAAACCGAAAATTCCAGATTTCTGGAAAATTGTTCTTCCTTTCTGTCCGGTTTTGTAGCTGTATGTTAAAGGCTGAATTGGCCTTAGGTCAAAGAATGAAAGTTGTATAGAATGATATTTTATAGGTGCCTACAAAATTTCAGCTCAATCGGAGCAATGTAGGATGTGAAAAGTCCAAAATACCCTTACTGCTTTAAGTATTTCCCAAGCAGTCCGTGTGATCAGTTAAGTCCAGTTTATCACGTTTTTCAACTAGGATCCATTCTGATTTAGCTTTTTACCAAAACATGAAAGTTGTAGTATTCTGAATTAGCTTTCAAATGCCTCTAAGAACACCTGATTTGGACTTTTGTACTCTGAGATATGTCCATTACAGTGTTCTGCGTTTAAACAGCCAACGAATTGGTTTCTGGTTTAGTAATTTGTGAATTTGACTAAGTTACATTAGGAACTGGACTAAGTGACCTTCATGAATGTTGTAGCTCTGTGTCTTAGCTTCGAAACGGCATAGTTTTTGTCTCAATCCGATAAGCGTAGCTTCGGATATGTTATTTCCGCATTCGTACGTCAAATCTGTCTTGTGCTAAGTTGAATTTCTGCACTTGTGATTGTTGTAATTCTTATTCTTATGATATTGTGAGCCTATGGAACGGCTCTTGACTTGAATTGCTTATGTGTGATATTGGGTTGTGGTTGAGGAAAAATAATGAAGCCAAAATGGCAGGAAAATTAGGTAAACACAAAGGGCGTGCTGCCCAAATTTTCGCTCGAGGGCTAGGTTTCTATTTGAACTTGTATACTTTTGTTTGGCCAATACCATGACAGGTTTTCCATTTTAAAACATGATTTTTCATCCTGGGGTTCAAACAACCCTCTTCTTATTTGAAAGTCATCTTTACACATTTTACTCCTAATTAGTCGGGTTTCTTTGTTTCCCTTAAATGTTTTGCTCGACAAACTGTAATATGTTCTCTTGTTCAACCTTAGGTTTCATTGGTGACTAAGGGTAATATCCGGAAGGATATTTTGCACGTTATTTTGCATATCTAGGTGAGTGTTCCTTATTTGACTTTATGGCTTGTTGTTATCATTTGCTAATGTGTTAATTGCTTTTAATGATTTCCAAAACGAGCTTTCTAGGCGAGTGTGTACTTTATCGCACTCGACCTAAATAACTGTACAATTTTCAAGGATTTAATGATTGAAATGTTACTTGCGCATGAATGTAAGCCTTTTGGGCTGAACTGGCCATTGCCCCTTGTTACCGGTCGTCTCGAGCCAGAAGCGGACTCGGTCGGGCGATTAGGGACTTGGGTGAACGTTTGGTATACTCGAGTATTACCCTGTAGGTTGGTGGAGACTGGCCAACGGCCAGGACGGGGGTGAATGAACGAACGAACGAACGAACGAACGAGGGTTTATTGATAAACGAAAAATGTATTTTCAAATGATTGGAGGAATAAGGGGAAATGTCAGGAGAACGAATGAACGAATGAACGAATTGCTCCTTGTGAGCCGTATCCTTTTAATGAATGTTACTATTGCTTTCCATTGTAAATGTTTCTTGAATTATTGATACTCCATGTTTAATGTATTGAATTGATTGTTTGATTGTTTGATTATCTGTTTGGAACCTCACTGAGCTTTTAGCTCACCCCTTTAGTTTTGTTTTCCTTAACAGGGGACGGCGAGCAGGATGAGAGCATAGACTAGCCTAGTCTAGGTCTTTTGTTTCTTTTGTAATGGTTCTCGCCCTAGTGCTTGGCACGGGCTAGTTGTATGGTAAAGTGAGAACCTTTGTACATTTGATGGTTGTACTTCCTTTTGAGATAGCTATGTATATAAGTTCCACTTTAAGTTTGGATTGCTGCCCTATTTATTCTTGTGATTTGTTCTGGATTTGATTAAAGAACGACTGAGTCCCGGCGAGAGCTGGGCAGGCGGCGTACCAAAGGGGTCAGCGGACCGCCTGCCCAGCTCTCGCCAGGACTCACTCGTTCACTACAGTTCTCAAATGAATTACAAGAATAAATCTCAAATATTACAATATAAATCTCTAATATTTACATCACATGGTCCACAAACATACATCCAAGTCTCCAATAATTATATGTCACAAGCGAAGCGAAAACGATTCTCAACTATACATAAAATGATTCCAAATCCAAATTATACAAGATATATGCCATCCAATCACGTGAACAAGTACTACAAGTCCTTCCTTCGCCACGAGCCCTGTGGAGGGGAATAAAATATTTTTGGGGTGAGCTAGAAGGTCAGCGAGTAACCAGTAAAATCAGTAATCAAATATATTTCACAATATTGCATTTCGATCCTTTCGATGATGTCATGATTCAAAGAACAAATGTCCGTCTATTGCTCTCGTGAGCCAGTGAAATCATAGTACTTGAACACCCAACGCTCAAATAGATCATTTAACATTAACATTAACATTAAGAGGGAGCCCCTTTTTAAGCTCCGGAGCCATTTGTTCCAAGTAAATAGAGGTGGAGATGTTGGTGTCCAGCACAAGACTCCCCAAGAACTCATTGAAGCCAAAATCATATCATGAATTCACATGCAAGCACGCATGAGATGCAATCGAGTAAATAATGCAAGAAACATTTCATAAGAAGCTTTAACAATAGTTTGGGGTCACTCACCTCCACGGCTCAGAAACCATCCATCATATATCATTACCTTGCCCGAGTCTGAGCCCTAAATCACAAACTCAAAGCAATCATATATTCTCAACGTTCGGACAGCATTTCCACATAAATGCTTCATTTCCAACCTACAATATATTCCCAAATCATCTCAAGTCAAATACAATCTCACATACAACACATGGCGATAAAACACCTTACGGCGTAACAACCACAACTGAAGTTACACTTATCGGATTGAGGTGAACTTTACACTGTTTCGAAGCTAAGACAAAGACCTATAACTTTTATGAAGATAACTCATTCCAGTTCTCACCCTAACTAGGTCATATTTACCAAACCAACCCCAGATTTTCTAGTTCGAAGCTCACTGTGGCAGTCCTGATTCATTCAGTCATAACTCAGCACACACAACTCCAAATCAGGTAATTCCAAAGCCATTTAAAAGCTAAGATACAAGGTTAGAATTCGTAAGAAGACATCAACAACCAAATCAGTAGTATTCCCAGTCAAACTAACCAATTACCAAAGCTGATTTCCAGGTTCGGACAGAAACAGGGCAGCAGGGGTATTTTGGTCTTTTCATAGGCTACCGAACTTGGATTGAGCTGAAATTTTGCAGGCAACTATAAAACCTCATTTTCTACAACTTTCATGTTTTGTGCTAAGGCCAATTCGGCCTCTAACTATGATGAACAGTGTCAGGCAGAATTGGGGAAATTGAAAACCCTAATCTGGAAATTTTTGCATTCAAGTGCTAATCTTCCACTAAAACATCTCATTAGCCATCACAAGTCATTAATTTAACAAAATCAAGATCAAAGAAAGGATGGTTAGACATGATACCTTGAAATATCAAGAAAGGTGATGGCTTAGGGATTTTTCTTCCAAAACAACTCCACCAATAGCTTCAATCTTCCTTAGCTAGCAAGTTTTATGGAGTGATTTGCAATTTAATCGGTTAGAACTCAAGATTGGAGGAAGAAATTGAGGTGCAAGATGCTGGATTTTCTCTCTCTTTCTCTCAAAATTTCGTCCATCATGCTTACAAGAAGAAGAAATGATGAAAACAAAAGGTTTGGTCAAGATAAGAAGAAGAAATCATGGTCTTAGTCAAAGGTCCAACTTGCAATGGGTTTGTGACACTTGGCCCTTCTAGTATTTTTTTTAATCCTTTGGCTTCCAATAGTTACATCATATAACCACCCTCTAATCATTTCCTAGCACCTTGTAAAATAATAACACTTAGCACACAATTCACTTAGTCACCAAAATTATATCACACTAGCGGGTCCCACGTCCGGTATAAGCTCTTAATTTCTCAAAACTAATCGATACTAGAAAAATTATTTTAAAACTATCATTGCTCATAAACTTTATCTGGGAAATTTTTCTAATCAAGAAAATGTAGAAAAGGTGGGCGATTAAAAAAAAATAAACCCTAGAAAATTAGAAAATTTTCGGGTTCTCAAACTCATTCTTTTCGGGGCGTCACAAACTCCCCTCCTTAAAAGAATGTCGTCCTCGACATTCCACTTGTACTAATCAAGTCGAGATATCCCGTAAGAATCACTAATATTGCAAACCAAACCCACAGTCCGGCATCCTAAACTTCAAACCTAGGATACACTACAGAGATCGAAAGCCTAAGCTCTGATACCACCTGTGACAGCCCCACCTCCCCCTAAGGCGAACCAAAGGGTTCGGCGGGCCACCTGCCCAACTCTCGCCGGGACTCAGTCGTTCACTACATTCCTCAAATAAATTACAATATAAATCTAAAAATTTCATCAAATTCTCCAAGAATTACATATTTGAAATTGATATGGATGTAAGTATACGTTCCACGATTGGAATCAGTTTCCGCTGCATTTGTAATATGTAATTCTTGGAGAATTTGATGAAATTTTTAGATTTATATTGTAATTTATTTGAGGAATGTAGTGAACGACTGAGTCCCGGCGAGAGTTGGGCAGGTGGCCCGCCGAACCCTTTGGTTCGCCTTAGGGGGAGGTGGGGCTGTCACAGGGGGAGGGGGAGGTGGTATTAAATAAAATATCTAATGCATTACAAAATCTGACTACAGAATCTAAACCGTCAACACCTAAAATAAACACATTAGATCAAATAATAGAAGAAAATTCTACTGAAGAATTAGAAGATTCAGCAGAAGAATCAATAAACTCAGATTTAGAAGAAAATATATTACCAATAGAAAATCAATTTGAAGAAGAAAATCAAGTAAATAGAATAAAAAGAAGAACTTATAAAAATGATAAAAACTGGAAAATGGTAAGTTCAAAAAATTATTATCCAAGACCAAGCCCTCCAGATATTCAATATGAAGAAAGATCAAAATTTAGAACTACTAAATATGATGGAGATTCAATATATGAATGAAATATCGATGGCAAAACTGAATATGAAGTATTAAATAATTTACAAGAAATGGGAATGGCAAGATTGGCCTACAAAATTAAAAATATTCAAGAAAGAAATATTGCAACATTATTAGTTTCAGGATTCACTGGACAATTAAAAAATTGGTGGGATAATACTTTAACATTACAAGATAAATTATCAATACTAGATCATACTCAAGAAATAGAAGATGATCAAGGAAATATTCAAATACAATCAGATGCTGCAGAATTTTTAATAGTAACAATAGTAATGTATTTTATAGGAAACCCAAAAGAAGAACTAAATTCCAATAAAATATTTTTAACAAATCTAAGATGTCCAACTTTATCAGATTTTAGATGGTATAAAGATATGTTTTTAACAAATGTCTTAAGAAGACCTGATTGTAATGCTTCATTTTGGAAAGAAAAGATTTATTAAAAAGAAAATTGTTTGTTACAAATGTGGAAAAATAGGACATAAAGCAAACAAATGTAGATTAAAAGAAAAAATTTCAGAAATCTGTATAGATAATGAAGAAGTTAAAAATAAATTAATAAATTTGTTAATAAATGAAAAAGATAAAAGTTCTGAAGAAGACTATTATGATGATATTACTAGTTCCGAAAGTGAAGAAGATTGTAATTGTAGTCCAAAATATATAAATGTTATAACTAAAAGAGAAGACAAAGAATTTTTATTAGATATAATAGAAAAAATTGACGATCCAATAGCTAAAAAAGAATATTTAGAAAGATTAAAAAGTTTAATTATTCAAGAAGATAAAATACCAAAAATAATAGAACCTTTTAGTATATCAAAATTAATAGATAAATATCCAAATATAAATGTAATGAAAAAAGAAACTACTAAAGTTCTTCAAACAGAAATTAATAGTTTAAAAATACAAGTAAAACAATTACAACAAGAAATAATAGATTTAAAAACAAAAGACTTAGAAATAGAAGCCAAACTAACATTAATAGATAATAATCAATCTTCAACCTCTAATACTAAAACAAACGAAATATCAATAGCAGAAAACCCAGTAAAAGAAGACCAATATATAAATACTATAGAAAAAATGACTTTTCAAAAATGGTTTGCCTTAGTAACTATCATAGTAGAAGATTTCAAAGAAACCTTTGTATTTGTGAATGAGTTGGGGAATATTCTGATGGATTTTTATTTATAACTTCTGGTATTGGTGTTTTATATTTAAAATTTGAAGTACTTTCCATTGGAAAATTAATTTCAGTTGACTCATAATTTGAACGTCTAGCTGGTAACCATGAATAAGAGGATTCTGGTCTTTCTCTTAATGAGGTGAATCTTATGAGTGTACTTCCATCTGCTTTTTCTATAATATCTTCTGCAGTGGTTTGTTCTATATTTTTAGCTATTTGTGGATTTTTAATTTCAAATTCACTTGGTATAGTTATTTCATTCCATTTTAATCTTTTTGGTGTATATGTTGTGGGTTTATCTGCATATACTTGTAATAAAGTTGTTTCTTCTTTAAGAGTTGGAGTCATTATAAATTTTGGATTTAAATGTGAAGATAAATGTCTGTAATATATTCTATATATTATTGCAAAATTCTTTGTATGTTTTTCAAATTCATTTCCCTGCATATGAATATCTAGTATGACTGAATTCAAGATGTGTGGATCTGTTAAGTCTATAGAAAAATTTGGAGCACAATTGAAATATATTGGTCCATTACAAACATTTGTTTGAATCATAGATAGTAAAGAAGTTTTGTATCTTTTAAGTCTAGTATCTCTTAAAGCTAGATATATTGGAGCATCAACTCCTAGATGGAATAAGGGTTTTACAGCAATCTGTATTAAACCTATATGAATATATCTATATTCTTTACTTAGATATTTTTGAATTGTACTATGATTTAATAATTGAATAGATTGATATTCTTCTTGTATGGAAATTGTTTCTTCATGAGTTTTAACTGATAAAGCTGTTTTGAAATCTAATGGTCCAATTCTATAAATATGTTCAATTTTTTCTTCTGGAATAGTCCAATCTGAATTGTTTATAGGCATATGAAATTCATGACTTTGTACTACATTTTCTTTCTTTGAATTAGATCCTATTT
The DNA here is from genome assembly GCF_036785885.1 of Coffea arabica. Classification (NCBI taxonomy): domain Eukaryota; kingdom Viridiplantae; phylum Streptophyta; class Magnoliopsida; order Gentianales; family Rubiaceae; genus Coffea; species Coffea arabica. Next base: position 46,554,234 of record NC_092329.1, read on the forward strand.
TTAATTGTCTAAGAAATGCAGCCATGTCGAATGTTTTATTAAAATTTTTACTTAGACGGGAACAACCGAGCACTATGCCTGGAACATCCTATCCTGGATTTACCAACGGACTAACAATGCCTCAAGTCTTACCAACGTTTTCAGTAAAAGTTTAATAAAATATATGAACATAATTGCATGTAATAGCCAAGTCAAAATAGAAACGTAATTCAAATGAAGTAAATGTAAATCAAAGTTTAAATATGCGTATGCAAATTAAACAAGGGTGTGGCTCTGATACCACTTCTAACCCAGGTGTAATAATTCAAGCATAAAGTTGAAGCTTGTAATAATCATAAAATCTGAGGACTTACAATGAAAATTGGATTTGAGTAGCACAATACGGAAGTCTTGATTGTTGAATTTCTAATTTCAACCTTTTGACAATATGGTACAAGAATGTTGAAAGCTTTTGAGTAGATGGGAGTAGGTAGGAAAATTGAAAAGGTTTACAAGGGGATTCTTTCTAAGATTGCTATGAAGTCTTTCGCCGATGCCTGTCTTCTGGGTTTTGAATCTATTTATAGAGGCTCGGGTCCTCATTTTAATCTGCATTTCATCTGCATTTGAATTACATTTGCTTTTGTTGAGAAGTGGCCGACAGCTTTGAATGATAGCATCTTTGAGTGACTTAAAAGTCATTTGGGTCTTGTCCGCATGGTCCCCCAAACGGATCAAAAGTTGATTCAGATGAGCCTGCTGACTCCTCTATTTTGTCGCTTTTGTCATCTTTATCTTGCTTTTGTAGATAGTCCAAGTACTCTTTTAACATCTCGGGATTCTGCATCATCTTTTTCATCAGAAAGTCATTTGAAAATGCCTCGGATGCCACACTAGTAACTTTTTCTTTGTCTTTTTTCTTTGGAGTGGTTGGATTAGGTAGAATAGTAGTTGGATTGGGTGGCATTGTCGTTGGAGTGGGTGACAAATTTGTTGAAGTAGTGGTTGAATCTTTTGTCCATTTGAGCTTTTCTCCTGTAGTTAGAAATCTTATCACATTTGCTTGATCTCCGAATTCCTGATTGAATCCTGTCCACCATTTAATTTTGAATTCTCTGACTAGAGACATTGGAAGTGGCTTTTCTAATTCTTGATGAATTTTGAAACTCCAGCAAAATATCCAGGGAACTTTGAACTCCATATGGAATAAAATTGGTCTTGTATACTCTTCCCCCTTTGCTCTTTTTAGATAGGTTTGAAATCCCATAAGCACATTTGGAGGTAGTATTTCTGGCTGTGATCCAAACCATTTCCACCAGTGATTGAACCAAATTGGAAATTCTCTGCTACAACTTTCTTTGAAAGTGAAGAACCAGGAATGATTGAATGGTCTAAAAAGGAAAGCACGATACCATGCCATTTTGTAATCTTGATATGTGAATCCATCTGGAATAAATCTTACTGAAACGGATTTTTTAGAATAAAGAGAAGTCCATTCATTTGGAGAACAAACTTTCTTTATTATACATTTGGAATGACTGATCATATTTGGATTTTTCCTATCTGGAATTGGAAATATTTCTACAGATTGAGTATCTGTAAGAATTAATTCATAATAATCCAAATTTTTTGATGGGTCATCTGGTTGCCAGTAACATTTTGGAGGGAAAATTCGTTGAACAGTTTGATTGAGCGTAGTGTATAATGGGGTTTCTTGAAATCTGGTCAAAGTAATATGTTGAGTGATTGGTTTAGTGAAATAAATGTTTTCTTTGGATTTTTCAATGGGGCTTGGAATCTGTTGAAGGGATCTTATAGGAGGGAAAGTTGGAGTACGAGCAGCTTGACTATAAGTCAAGGCTGGAAAGTCTTGTAAAATTTGAAATCTATTTTGAGAAACAGGAGTAAGACTCATCTCATAATCTTGTGGAGTCTTTGGCCTGGAATTGCCTGCTTTTGAATCCATGATCCTGCAAAAATTTTAACAAATAATTCTGTTAAGCTGTTCTTTAAGCTGTTGAATTCGAATTATGGTTGATTGAATATCTTCTGGAGGTTGGTTGGCTTTTTCTAGGACATTTTTAAATATAATATTTGAATTGATCTGCCTCTTTAGAAGAAAGGCTTGTTCTTTTGGTGTGGTTGCAGCCCAATAGCTATGTCTAATATGAACTGTATCATGGTTTCGAACTTGAGAATAAGGAATTGGTTGAATAGTTTTGTCAGGATTTTTGACAAAATAGGTAAAGGGTCTATGAGAAATATTTGTAGCTCTTTTTTGAAGAATAGGGTTATCTCTTTTAGCTCGAAGTCTTCGAAGGTATTCTTTGTGAGTTTCACTTTCCATTTTCCTGTAAAAATTCTCTAGTTAAGAAGTCAGGAAGAGAATTATTCTCTCATTTGATAAATTCAATATCAAAATCGAATACTGAAAGAATTGCTTGCCATCTTGCAAATATTTGTTTAGAAACTATATTTTGAACATCTTTTTGTAAGATTTCTTTTGCTGATTTGCAATCTATTCTAATTAAAAATTTCTTATTATATAAATCATCCTGAAATTTTGATATACATAAAACTATAGATAAAATTTCTTTTTTAATTGTTGAATAATTCTTTTGAGGGTCAGACCATGTGCCTGAATGAAATCTAACTAATTCTTCTTTTGAATTATCTATTCTTTGTTTTAATATACCACCATATCCTAATTCTGAGGCGTCTGTTTCAACTATCATAAATGCTTTAGGATGAGGTAAACATAAACATGGTAATGATTCTATTTTCTCTTTTAAGTATTTTATTTTTTGCGTATGTTCATCGGTCCAAGGTTTTGGATTTTTCTTTAGTCTATTAAATAATATAGAACATTCTTGTCTTAATTTAGGAAAGAAATCTGCTATATAATTTAAACATCCCAAAAATCTTTGTAGTTGATTTTTATCTTTTATTTCATTTGGAAATTTAGTAGCAAATTCTAGAGCTCTATTGATTGGTTTTATAGTTCCTTGAAATATATTATGTCCTAAAAATCTTACTTTTGTTTGAAATAATTTCATTTTTGGAGCAGAAACAACTAATCCATTTTTCTTAATTATTTTTAAAAATATACTTAGATGTCTAAAATTTGGTCTATTGATTCTGAAAATATTAATACATCATCTATATAGACTATACTAAATGAACTGTAAGGATTGAAAATATCATTCATTATATTTTGAAATTCTGATGGTGCATTTTTTAATCCAAATGGCATAACTTTCCATTCATAATGTCCAAAAGGTGTTGTAAATGCTGTTTTGTATCTATCTTTTGGGTCTATTATTATTTGCCAATATCCTGATTTCATATCAAACTTTGAGAATATTTTTGCATTAAATAATCTATTAAGCAAATCTTTTTTATTAGGAATAGGATATCTAATCCATTGCAATACTTTATTTAAAGGTTTATAATTTATTACTAATCTTGGAACTCCTCTTTCTTTTTCGGCTTGATTCATAACATAGAATGCAGCACAACTCCAAGGTGATTTTGAAGGTATTATTAATCCTTTATCTATTAATATTTTTATTTCCTTTTTACAAAATTCTAGTAACTCAGAATTCATTTGTATTGGTCTAACTTTTGTTGGAATATTCATTTCTTCAAAGTCTTTTTCATAGGGTAATTCTATCATATGTTGTTTTCTATCCCAAAAAGCATTAGGAATATCTGCACAAATTTCTTTTTGAAATAATTTTTCTAGTTCTGATATTCTTTTTTGTATTTTAATATCATTTAATTGTTCTTCAATTTTTAAATAAGATTTTTCTTCTTTAATATAGTTTATTTGTTGTTGTACTTTAGTAATGGTATTTATTGTTTTATATATTAAAGATGTTTGTAATGTTTGTAATTCTCTCTGTCTTATTGGAGTTAAGAATTTAAAGGTAATAATTTTTCCCATTATGTTTACTGAAATTCCTTCATTACTTACTAAAAATGGATATATTTGAATTAAAAAGGGCGTTCCTAATATAACATCATGATTTATATTATTTACAATTATGAAATTATGTCTAATACAATATTCATTATTACATATTGATCCTTTTGTAAATTTATATTTTACTTTTAAATCTTCTCCATTTGCTGCCATTAGTTTTTCTTTTGTTCTTTCACAATATTTAGTAGGGATTATTCCTTCTTTAATGCAACTTGTATCAGCTCCACTGTCTATTAGAGCTACAAAGGTTTCTTTGAAATCTTCTACTGTGATAGTTACTAAGGCAAACCATTTTTGAAAAGTCATTTTTTCTATAGTATTTATATATTGGTCTTCTTTTACTGGGTTTTCTGCTATTGATATTTCGTTTGTTTTAGTATTAGAGGTTGAAGATTGATTATTATCTATTAATGTTAGTTTGGCTTCTATTTCTAAGTCTTTTGTTTTTAAATCTATTATTTCTTGTTGTAATTGTTTTACTTGTATTTTTAAACTATTAATTTCTGTTTGAAGATCTTTAGTAGTTTCTTTTTTCATAACATTTATATTTGGATATTTATCTATTAATTTTGATATACTAAAAGGTTCTATTATTTTTGGTATTTTATCTTCTTGAATAATTAAACTTTTAATCTTTCTAAATATTCTTTTTTAGCTATTGGATCGTCAATTTTTTCTATTATATCTAATAAAAATTCTTTGTCTTCTCTTTTAGTTATAACATTTATATATTTTGGACTCCAATTACAATCTTCTTCACTTTCGGAACTAGTAATATCATCATAATAGTCTTCTTCAGAACTTTTATCTTTTTTATTTATTAACAAATTTATTAATTTATTTTTAACTTCTTCATTATCTATACAGATTTCTGAAATTTTTTCTTTTAATCTACATTTGTTTGCTTTATGTCCCATTTTTCCACATTTGTAACAAACAATTTTCTTTTTAATAAATCTTTTCTTTTTAGTTGGTTCATTTTCTTTGGGGTTTTTATATCTAGTTTTCTTAGAATATTTTTTTATTTTCTTTTTATAAGCTGATGGTGATTTAATTCTTTTAATTCCAAAGGCATCACAAAATGATCCTACTTCTTTTGTTTTAGATCCATATTTTATTTGTAATCTTAATTCTGAACATAATATTAATCCTTCTTTTTTCACAAAAGCAAATAATTGTCCAAAAGTAATGTTTTCAAAGGAAATTACGCCTGTTCCTATTTCCTTTTGTAAACTATCCATTATTCTTTGTGAAAATAAACTTGGTAATCCTGTTATGAATCTTTCTTTCCAAAATGAAGCATTACAATCAGGTCTTCTTAAGACATTTGTTAAAAACATATCTTTATACCATCTAAAATCTGATAAAGTTGGACATCTTAGATTTGTTAAAAATCTTTGGCCTGGAATTGCCTGCTTTTGAATCCATGATCCTGCAAAAATTTTAACAAATAATTCTGTTAAGCTGTTCTTTAAGCTGTTGAATTCGAATTATGGTTGATTGAATATCTTCTGGAGGTTGGTTGGCTTTTTCTAGGACATTTTTAAATATAATATTTGAATTGATCTGCCTCTTTAGAAGAAAGGCTTGTTCTTTTGGTGTGGTTGCAGCCCAATAGCTATGTCTAATATGAACTGTATCATGGTTTCGAACTTGAGAATAAGGAATTGGTTGAATAGTTTTGTCAGGATTTTTGACAAAATAGGTAAAGGGTCTATGAGAAATATTTGTAGCTCTTTTTTGAAGAATAGGGTTATCTCTTTCAGCTCGAAGTCTTCGAAGGTATTCTTTGTGAGTTTCACTTTCCATTTCCCTGTAAAAATTCTCTAGTTAAGAAGTCAGGAAGAGAATTATTCTCTCCTTTGATGAATTCAATATCAAAATCGAATACTGAAAGAATTGCTTGCCATCTTGCAAATATTTGTTTAGAAACTATATTTTGAACATCTTTTTGTAAGATTTCTTTTGCTGATTTGCAATCTATTCTAATTAAAAATTTCTTATTATATAAATCATCCTGAAATTTTGATATACATAAAACTATAGATAAAATTTCTTTTTTAATTGTTGAATAATTCTTTTGAGGGTCAGACCATGTGCCTGAATGAAATCTAACTAATTCTTCTTTTGAATTATCTATTCTTTGTTTTAATATACCACCATATCCTAATTCTGAGGCGTCTGTTTCAACTATCATAAATGCTTTAGGATGAGGTAAACATAAACATGGTAATGATTCTATTTTCTCTTTTAAGTATTTTATTTTTTGCGTATGTTCATCGGTCCAAGGTTTTGGATTTTTCTTTAGTCTATTAAATAATATAGAACATTCTTGTCTTAATTTAGGAAAGAAATCTGCTATATAATTTAAACATCCCAAAAATCTTTGTAGTTGATTTTTATCTTTTATTTCATTTGGAAATTTAGTAGCAAATTCTAGAGCTCTATTGATTGGTTTTATAGTTCCTTGAAATATATTATGTCCTAAAAATCTTACTTTTGTTTGAAATAATTTCATTTTTGGAGCAGAAACAACTAATCCATTTTTCTTAATTATTTTTAAAAATATACTTAGATGTCTAAAATTTGGTCTATTGATTCTGAAAATATTAATACATCATCTATATAGACTATACTAAATGAACTGTAAGGATTGAAAATATCATTCATTATATTTTGAAATTCTGATGGTGCATTTTTTAATCCAAATGGCATAACTTTCCATTCATAATGTCCAAAAGGTGTTGTAAATGCTGTTTTGTATCTATCTTTTGGGTCTATTATTATTTGCCAATATCCTGATTTCATATCAAACTTTGAGAATATTTTTGCATTAAATAATCTATTAAGCAAATCTTTTTTATTAGGAATAGGATATCTAATCCATTGCAATACTTTATTTAAAGGTTTATAATTTATTACTAATCTTGGAACTCCTCTTTCTTTTTCGGCTTGATTCATAACATAGAATGCAGCACAACTCCAAGGTGATTTTGAAGGTATTATTAATCCTTTATCTATTAATATTTTTATTTCCTTTTTACAAAATTCTAGTAACTCAGAATTCATTTGTATTGGTCTAACTTTTGTTGGAATATTCATTTCTTCAAAGTCTTTTTCATAGGGTAATTCTATCATATGTTGTTTTCTATCCCAAAAAGCATTAGGAATATCTGCACAAATTTCTTTTTGAAATAATTTTTCTAGTTCTGATATTCTTTTTTGTATTTTAATATCATTTAATTGTTCTTCAATTTTTAAATAAGATTTTTCTTCTTTAATATAGTTTATTTGTTGTTGTACTTTAGTAATGGTATTTATTGTTTTATATATTAAAGATGTTTGTAATGTTTGTAATTCTCTCTGTCTTATTGGAGTTAAGAATTTAAAGGTAATAATTTTTCCCATTATGTTTACTGAAATTCCTTCATTACTTACTAAAAATGGATATATTTGAATTAAAAAGGGCGTTCCTAATATAACATCATGATTTATATTATTTACAATTATGAAATTATGTCTAATACAATATTCATTATTACATATTGATCCTTTTGTAAATTTATATTTTACTTTTAAATCTTCTCCATTTGCTGCCATTAGTTTTTCTTTTGTTCTTTCACAATATTTAGTAGGGATTATTCCTTCTTTAATGCAACTTGTATCAGCTCCACTGTCTATTAGAGCTACAAAGGTTTCTTTGAAATCTTCTACTGTGATAGTTACTAAGGCAAACCATTTTTGAAAAGTCATTTTTTCTATAGTATTTATATATTGGTCTTCTTTTACTGGGTTTTCTGCTATTGATATTTCGTTTGTTTTAGTATTAGAGGTTGAAGATTGATTATTATCTATTAATGTTAGTTTGGCTTCTATTTCTAAGTCTTTTGTTTTTAAATCTATTATTTCTTGTTGTAATTGTTTTACTTGTATTTTTAAACTATTAATTTCTGTTTGAAGATCTTTAGTAGTTTCTTTTTTCATAACATTTATATTTGGATATTTATCTATTAATTTTGATATACTAAAAGGTTCTATTATTTTTGGTATTTTATCTTCTTGAATAATTAAACTTTTAATCTTTCTAAATATTCTTTTTTAGCTATTGGATCGTCAATTTTTTCTATTATATCTAATAAAAATTCTTTGTCTTCTCTTTTAGTTATAACATTTATATATTTTGGACTCCAATTACAATCTTCTTCACTTTCGGAACTAGTAATATCATCATAATAGTCTTCTTCAGAACTTTTATCTTTTTTATTTATTAACAAATTTATTAATTTATTTTTAACTTCTTCATTATCTATACAGATTTCTGAAATTTTTTCTTTTAATCTACATTTGTTTGCTTTATGTCCCATTTTTCCACATTTGTAACAAACAATTTTCTTTTTAATAAATCTTTTCTTTTTAGTTGGTTCATTTTCTTTGGGGTTTTTATATCTAGTTTTCTTAGAATATTTTTTTATTTTCTTTTTATAAGCTGATGGTGATTTAATTCTTTTAATTCCAAAGGCATCACAAAATGATCCTACTTCTTTTGTTTTAGATCCATATTTTATTTGTAATCTTAATTCTGAACATAATATTAATCCTTCTTTTTTCACAAAAGCAAATAATTGTCCAAAAGTAATGTTTTCAAAGGAAATTACGCCTGTTCCTATTTCCTTTTGTAAACTATCCATTATTCTTTGTGAAAATAAACTTGGTAATCCTGTTATGAATCTTTCTTTCCAAAATGAAGCATTACAATCAGGTCTTCTTAAGACATTTGTTAAAAACATATCTTTATACCATCTAAAATCTGATAAAGTTGGACATCTTAGATTTGTTAAAAATCTTTGGCCTGGAATTGCCTGCTTTTGAATCCATGATCCTGCAAAAATTTTAACAAATAATTCTGTTAAGCTGTTCTTTAAGCTGTTGAATTCGAATTATGGTTGATTGAATATCTTCTGGAGGTTGGTTGGCTTTTTCTAGGACATTTTTAAATATAATATTTGAATTGATCTGCCTCTTTAGAAGAAAGGCTTGTTCTTTTGGTGTGGTTGCAGCCCAATAGCTATGTCTAATATGAACTGTATCATGGTTTCGAACTTGAGAATAAGGAATTGGTTGAATAGTTTTGTCAGGATTTTTGACAAAATAGGTAAAGGGTCTATGAGAAATATTTGTAGCTCTTTTTTGAAGAATAGGGTTATCTCTTTCAGCTCGAAGTCTTCGAAGGTATTCTTTGTGAGTTTCACTTTCCATTTCCCTGTAAAAATTCTCTAGTTAAGAAGTCAGGAAGAGAATTATTCTCTCCTTTGATGAATTCAATATCAAAATCGAATACTGAAAGAATTGCTTGCCATCTTGCAAATATTTGTTTAGAAACTATATTTTGAACATCTTTTTGTAAGATTTCTTTTGCTGATTTGCAATCTATTCTAATTAAAAATTTCTTATTATATAAATCATCCTGAAATTTTGATATACATAAAACTATAGATAAAATTTCTTTTTTAATTGTTGAATAATTCTTTTGAGGGTCAGACCATGTGCCTGAATGAAATCTAACTAATTCTTCTTTTGAATTATCTATTCTTTGTTTTAATATACCACCATATCCTAATTCTGAGGCGTCTGTTTCAACTATCATAAATGCTTTAGGATGAGGTAAACATAAACATGGTAATGATTCTATTTTCTCTTTTAAGTATTTTATTTTTTGCGTATGTTCATCGGTCCAAGGTTTTGGATTTTTCTTTAGTCTATTAAATAATATAGAACATTCTTGTCTTAATTTAGGAAAGAAATCTGCTATATAATTTAAACATCCCAAAAATCTTTGTAGTTGATTTTTATCTTTTATTTCATTTGGAAATTTAGTAGCAAATTCTAGAGCTCTATTGATTGGTTTTATAGTTCCTTGAAATATATTATGTCCTAAAAATCTTACTTTTGTTTGAAATAATTTCATTTTTGGAGCAGAAACAACTAATCCATTTTTCTTAATTATTTTTAAAAATATACTTAGATGTCTAAAATTTGGTCTATTGATTCTGAAAATATTAATACATCATCTATATAGACTATACTAAATGAACTGTAAGGATTGAAAATATCATTCATTATATTTTGAAATTCTGATGGTGCATTTTTTAATCCAAATGGCATAACTTTCCATTCATAATGTCCAAAAGGTGTTGTAAATGCTGTTTTGTATCTATCTTTTGGGTCTATTATTATTTGCCAATATCCTGATTTCATATCAAACTTTGAGAATATTTTTGCATTAAATAATCTATTAAGCAAATCTTTTTTATTAGGAATAGGATATCTAATCCATTGCAATACTTTATTTAAAGGTTTATAATTTATTACTAATCTTGGAACTCCTCTTTCTTTTTCGGCTTGATTCATAACATAGAATGCAGCACAACTCCAAGGTGATTTTGAAGGTATTATTAATCCTTTATCTATTAATATTTTTATTTCCTTTTTACAAAATTCTAGTAACTCAGAATTCATTTGTATTGGTCTAACTTTTGTTGGAATATTCATTTCTTCAAAGTCTTTTTCATAGGGTAATTCTATCATATGTTGTTTTCTATCCCAAAAAGCATTAGGAATATCTGCACAAATTTCTTTTTGAAATAATTTTTCTAGTTCTGATATTCTTTTTTGTATTTTAATATCATTTAATTGTTCTTCAATTTTTAAATAAGATTTTTCTTCTTTAATATAGTTTATTTGTTGTTGTACTTTAGTAATGGTATTTATTGTTTTATATATTAAAGATGTTTGTAATGTTTGTAATTCTCTCTGTCTTATTGGAGTTAAGAATTTAAAGGTAATAATTTTTCCCATTATGTTTACTGAAATTCCTTCATTACTTACTAAAAATGGATATATTTGAATTAAAAAGGGCGTTCCTAATATAACATCATGATTTATATTATTTACAATTATGAAATTATGTCTAATACAATATTCATTATTACATATTGATCCTTTTGTAAATTTATATTTTACTTTTAAATCTTCTCCATTTGCTGCCATTAGTTTTTCTTTTGTTCTTTCACAATATTTAGTAGGGATTATTTCTTCTTTAATGCAACTTGTATCAGCTCCACTGTCTATTAGAGCTACAAAGGTTTCTTTGAAATCTTCTACTGTGATAGTTACTAAGGCAAACCATTTTTGAAAAGTCATTTTTTCTATAGTATTTATATATTGGTCTTCTTTTACTGGGTTTTCTGCTATTGATATTTCGTTTGTTTTAGTATTAGAGGTTGAAGATTGATTATTATCTATTAATGTTAGTTTGGCTTCTATTTCTAAGTCTTTTGTTTTTAAATCTATTATTTCTTGTTGTAATTGTTTTACTTGTATTTTTAAACTATTAATTTCTGTTTGAAGATCTTTAGTAGTTTCTTTTTTCATTACATTTATATTTGGATATTTATCTATTAATTTTGATATACTAAAAGGTTCTATTATTTTTGGTATTTTATCTTCTTGAATAATTAAACTTTTAATCTTTCTAAATATTCTTTTTTAGCTATTGGATCGTCAATTTTTTCTATTATATCTAATAAAAATTCTTTGTCTTCTCTTTTAGTTATAACATTTATATATTTTGGACTACAATTACAATCTTCTTCACTTTCGGAACTAGTAATATCATCATAATAGTCTTCTTCAGAACTTTTATCTTTTTTATTTATTAACAAATTTATTAATTTATTTTTAACTTCTTCATTATCTATACAGATTTCTGAAATTTTTTCTTTTAATCTACATTTGTTTGCTTTATGTCCCATTTTTCCACATTTGTAACAAACAATTTTCTTTTTAATAAATCTTTTCTTTTTAGTTGGTTCATTTTCTTTGGGGTTTTTATATCTAGTTTTCTTAGAATATTTTTTTATTTTCTTTTTATAAGCTGATGGTGATTTAATTCTTTTAATTCCAAAGGCATCACAAAATGATCCTACTTCTTTTGTTTTAGATCCATATTTTATTTGTAATCTTAATTCTGAACATAATATTAATCCTTCTTTTTTCACAAAAGCAAATAATTGTCCAAAAGTAATGTTTTCAAAGGAAATTACGCCTGTTCCTATTTCCTTTTGTAAACTATCCATTATTCTTTGTGAAAATAAACTTGGTAATCCTGTTATGAATCTTTCTTTCCAAAATGAAGCATTACAATCAGGTCTTCTTAAGACATTTGTTAAAAACATATCTTTATACCATCTAAAATCTGATAAAGTTGGACATCTTAGATTTGTTAAAAATCTTTGGCCTGGAATTGCCTGCTTTTGAATCCATGATCCTGCAAAAATTTTAACAAATAATTCTGTTAAGCTGTTCTTTAAGCTGTTGAATTCGAATTATGGTTGATTGAATATCTTCTGGAGGTTGGTTGGCTTTTTCTAGGACATTTTTAAATATAATATTTGAATTGATCTGCCTCTTTAGAAGAAAGGCTTGTTCTTTTGGTGTGGTTGCAGCCCAATAGCTATGTCTAATATGAACTGTATCATGGTTTCGAACTTGAGAATAAGGAATTGGTTGAATAGTTTTGTCAGGATTTTTGACAAAATAGGTAAAGGGTCTATGAGAAATATTTGTAGCTCTTTTTTGAAGAATAGGGTTATCTCTTTCAGCTCGAAGTCTTCGAAGGTATTCTTTGTGAGTTTCACTTTCCATTTCCCTGTAAAAATTCTCTAGTTAAGAAGTCAGGAAGAGAATTATTCTCTCCTTTGATGAATTCAATATCAAAATCGAATACTGAAAGAATTGCTTGCCATCTTGCAAATATTTGTTTAGAAACTATATTTTGAACATCTTTTTGTAAGATTTCTTTTGCTGATTTGCAATCTATTCTAATTAAAAATTTCTTATTATATAAATCATCCTGAAATTTTGATATACATAAAACTATAGATAAAATTTCTTTTTTAATTGTTGAATAATTCTTTTGAGGGTCAGACCATGTGCCTGAATGAAATCTAACTAATTCTTCTTTTGAATTATCTATTCTTTGTTTTAATATACCACCATATCCTAATTCTGAGGCGTCTGTTTCAACTATCATAAATGCTTTAGGATGAGGTAAACATAAACATGGTAATGATTCTATTTTCTCTTTTAAGTATTTTATTTTTTGCGTATGTTCATCGGTCCAAGGTTTTGGATTTTTCTTTAGTCTATTAAATAATATAGAACATTCTTGTCTTAATTTAGGAAAAAAATCTGCTATATAATTTAAACATCCCAAAAATCTTTGTAGTTGATTTTTATCTTTTATTTCATTTGGAAATTTAGTAGCAAATTCTAGAGCTCTATTGATTGGTTTTATAGTTCCTTGAAATATATTATGTCCTAAAAATCTTACTTTTGTTTGAAATAATTTCATTTTTGGAGCAGAAACAACTAATCCATTTTTCTTAATTATTTTTAAAAATATACTTAGATGTCTAAAATGTTGTTCTATTGATTCTGAAAATATTAATACATCATCTATATAGACTATACTAAATGAACTGTAAGGATTGAAAATATCATTCATTATATTTTGAAATTCTGATGGTGCATTTTTTAATCCAAATGGCATAACTTTCCATTCATAATGTCCAAAAGGTGTTGTAAATGCTGTTTTGTATCTATCTTTTTGGATTTTTCTTTAGTCTATTAAATAATATAGAACATTCTTGTCTTAATTTAGGAAAGAAATCTGCTATATAATTTAAACATCCCAAAAATCTTTGTAGTTGATTTTTATTTTTTATTTCATTTGAAAATTTAGTAGCAAATTCTAGAGCTCTATTGATTGGTTTTATAGTTCCTTGAAATATATTATGTCCTAAAAATCTTACTTTTGTTTGAAATAATTTCATTTTTGGAGCAGAAACAACTAATCCATTTTTCTTAATTATTTTTAAAAATATACTTAGATGTCTAAAATGTTGTTCTATTGATTCTGAAAATATTAATACATCATCTATATAGACTATACTAAATGAACTGTAAGGATTGAAAATATCATTCATTATATTTTGAAATTCTGATGGTGCATTTTTTAATCCAAATGGCATAACTTTTCATTCATAATGTCCAAAAGGTGTTGTAAATGCTGTTTTGTATCTATCTTTTGAGTCTATTATTATTTGCCAATATCCTGATTTCATATATTTGGAGGTAGTATTTCTGGCTGTGATCCAAACCATTTCCACCAGTGATTGAACCAAATTGAAAATTCTCTGCTACAACTTTCTTTGAAAGTGAAGAACCAGAAATGATTGAATGGTCTAAAAAGGAAAGCACGATACCATGCCATTTTGTAATCTTGATATGTGAATCCATCTGGAATAAATCTTACTGAAAAGGATTTTTTAGAATAAAGAGAAATCCATTCATTTGGAGAACAAACTTTCTTTATTATACATTTGGAATGACTGATCATATTTGGATTTTTCCTATCTGGAATTGGAAATATTTCTACAGATTGAGTATCTGTAAGAATTAATTCATAATAATCCAAATTTTTTGATGGGTCATCTGGTTGCCAGTAACATTTTGGAGGAAAAATTCGTTGAACAGTTTGATTGAGCGTAGTGTATAATGGGGTTTCTTGAAATCTGGTCAAAGTAATATGTTGAGTGATTGGTTTAGTGAAATAAATGTTTTCTTTGGATTTTTCAATGGGGCTTGGAATCTGTTGAAGGGATCTTATAGGAGGGAAAGTTGGAGTACGAGCAGCTTGACTATAAGTCAAGGCTGGAAAGTCTTGTAAAATTTGAAATCTATTTTGAGAAACAGGAGTAAGACTCATCTCATAATCTTGAGGAGTCTTTCGTCTGGAATTGCCTGCTTTTGAATCCATGATCCTGCAAAAATTTTAACAAATAATTCTGTTAAGCTGTTCTTTAAGCTGTTGAATTCGAATTATGGTTGATTGAATATCTTCTGGAGGTTGGTTGGCTTTTTCTAGGACATTTTTAAATATAATATTTGAATTGATCTGCCTCTTTAGAAGAAAGGCTTGTTCTTTTGGTGTGGTTGCAACCCAATAGCTATGTCTAATATAAACTGTATCATGGTTTCGAACTTGAGAATAAGGAATTGGTTGAATAGTTTTGTCAGGATTTTTGACAAAATAGGTAAAGGGTCTATGAGAAATATGAATCTATTTATAGAGGCTCGGGTCCTCATTTTAATCTGCATTTCATCTGCATTTGAATTACATTTGCTTTTGTTGAGAAGTGGCCGACAGCTTTGAATGATAGCATCTTTGAGTGACTTAAAAGTCATTTGGGTCTTGTCCGCATGGTCCCCCAAACGGATCAAAAGTTGATTCAGATGAGCCTGCTGACTCCTCTATTTTGTCGCTTTTGTCATCCTTATCTTGCTTTTGTAGATAGTCCAATTACTCTTTTAACATCTCGGGATTCTGCATCATCTTTTTCATCAGAAAGTCATTTGAAAATGCCTCGGATGCCACACTAGTAACTTTTTCTTTATCTTTTTTCTTTGGAGTGGTTGGATTAGGTAGAATAGTAGTTGGATTGGGTGGCATTGTCGTTGGAGTGGGTGACAAATTTGTTGAAGTAGTGGTTGAATCTTTTGTCCATTTGAGCTTTTCTCCTATAGTTAGAAATCTTATCACATTTGCTTGATCTCCGAATTCCTGATTGAATCCTGTCCACCATTTAATTTTGAATTCTCTGACTAGAGACATTGGAAGTGGCTTTTCTAATTCTTGATGAATTTTGAAACTCCAGCAAAATATCCACGGAACTTTGAACTCCATATGGAATAAAAAATAAAATACTTAAAAGAGAAAATAGAATCATTACCATGTTTATGTTTACCTCATCCTAAAGCATTTATGATAGTTGAAACAGACGCCTGAAAGAATCCCCTTGTAAACCTTTAAATAAAGTATTGCAATGGATTAGATATCCTATTCCTAATAAAAACGATTTGCTTAATCTTTTTTATTAGGAATAGGATATCTAATCCATTGCAATACTTTATTTAAAGGTTTATAATTTATTACTAATCTTGGAACTCCTCTTTCTTTTTCGACTTGATTCATAACATAGAATGCAGCACAACTCCAAGGTGATTTTGAAGGTATTATTAATCCTTTATCTATTAATATTTTTATTTCCTTTTTACAAAATTCTAGT
This sequence comes from Coffea arabica, assembly GCF_036785885.1. NCBI lineage: Eukaryota > Viridiplantae > Streptophyta > Magnoliopsida > Gentianales > Rubiaceae > Coffea > Coffea arabica. The sequence goes on from NC_092329.1 coordinate 46,570,386, forward strand.
AACTCAGAATTCATTTGTATTGGTCTAACTTTTGTTGGAATATTCTTTTCTTCAAAGTCTTTTTCATAGGGTAATTCTATCATATGTTGTTTTCTATCCCAAAAAGCATTAGGAATATCTGCACAAATTTCTTTTTGAAATAATTTTTCTAGTTCTGATATTCTTTTTTGTATTTTAATATCATTTAATTGTTCTTTAGTCTATACTTATAGCTAAACCATACCTACTCTCGTGGTTATGAATTAACTACAAACTCATTTTTTCTATGAAATTATATGAAACAAGTCACTAAAGCCACATAGGTACACCTCTACTCTCGTGAGTGTACTCCCTAGATTTATCACTTCCTTGAACTAGTGTTAAATTCCAATTTTCATTGCAAACCTAACACCTTAAGATAATCACAATTAATGGCCAATTAATCATGATTAGAAAAGCGCAAGTGATAAATAATTTGCTAAAAATAATATCATCAAATAACCAATTAAACATTACTAATAAAATATAACAAGTTCATCCATAACTCTAGGCATAAACTTTAACTAAACATGATAACAAATACCAAACTTATATTATAGTTAAACATGAAATCAAATATAAAAGAAAAAGTTATAGGAGAGATATCACCCTTGTCAAATGAGTTTCAAACTCTCCATCTTTGCTCTTCAATCTTCATCCAAATTTAACTACAATACAAGATAAATAAACTACACTACCTATACTATACTATACCATTCTAACTAATGAATTAAGAAAATTTTAGTGAAAACTATATTTTTTGTGGAGTTTCTCTAGCTTTCCAAAATTTTTTAAAATGTTCTCCAAAGGGCTCTATATATAGAGGATTCAAGAGTCAAATGAGTTGTTTCTAGTTATCATTTTTGACTTTTGAAACTCTCATGAGTTGTCTTTCCAACTTTTCACACTTTTCTTGACCAAATACAGTCGAAATTGATAGGTGGAATTGAGATGAAAAAGTTGTGTGAAAGTAGGGCAAGTTGATGAGCAAGTTGCAGAAAACAGAAGAGAATACGTGACCTCGGGAATACGCCACTTCAGGTCGCATATTGATAGCTCGCATTGTCGCTTCTGTGCATTTGACACCAATTCAACTGCTATTTTCTCAATGATGGAGGCCGAACAAACTCTTGTACAAAACATGAAAGTTGTAGCCCTTTGAGTTACCTTTGTAATGTCTTAAGAATCATCTCATTTGGAACTCTATAGACTGACAAATGATTAAAATGCCCTCAACTAGTCAGAGCTCTGTTTCAGCTTTCAACAATAGAGTTGCACTTCTGTATTTCGATATTTTAACAAGGAAAACAACCGAAATGGATTTCGATGTTTTCATACTAAATGTAGATATATATGTTAGCTTCAAAATAGTACAAGAATCACCTCAATCCAATGTTTGTATCTCAAGATAGAGCTAAAATACCACAAGGTGTCAAAGCTGAAAAACTAGCATTTCTTTTGTTCTTGATTGTATTTCCTCTTTTGCATTTCATATTCTCTTTTTATCATTTCAAACCATCATCAATCATCCAATTGTCTTCTCAATTCATGACATTTGATGATTGAATCTTTAAACCGATAAAAACATGAAATTTTCACTATTAAAATTCATAAAAATGTAATTTTTACACTTAAACCACAAAATGCATATTTTCACTAGAATCCTAGCTAATTAGTTATAAAATTAAATAAAACACACCAAAACTAACTAATAAAACATACTTAAAAATATACGCTTATCAAGCCAGGTTACTATATAGTTTGAAATTTACATGTAAATAATTCATAGTTTATGCTAGTAAAATTAATTTCATATTCGGTTGGAGCTTGCCCTAGATTAGTATGAAATTTGATATTCATATTTAAATAATTGAAGTTACTCATACTCAACTCAATCAAACTTATTTAAGTTTGGCTCCATAAATAAATTCGTCAATCTTGAACACCATTTCAAGTTCTTTGATTAAAATAAACAAACAAACTTGAAACTATAATGTTTGTGTTGAACAGACTTGTTTGCCCCGAATTTTTGTAAACTTATCAAATAAAATAATTAAATGTAAATTTTGTAATATACAAAACCTTACCTAATTAATAACTGTGTTCTTTAAATAATACTCCAAATGTCTAATCACATGAATGGCTTGAGAGTATACACTTTGTAGACAAAGAAATTTTATTTAATTTATTTAGTCAAGATTTATTCAAAATAAATGGATCTTGATTAAATTAAATTAAATTATAGAAGTCCATTATGTTTTGGACTGGCCAATTGGGCCGATATTAAATGCGCTATTAAATCAAATTAAATCTATAATGTCCAATTAAATTGAAGTGAATTAACTGATTTATTAATTCACCATGGACCATTTGGATTTGCTCACTATTTTTAAGCCCAAGTTAAATGGGTTTCTTGAATTACAAGTTACCCAAAATGCAGGGAGGTTCTAAGGATTTTTTTTGAAGATTTAGCCTACATATTTTGACTATAAATAAAAGGTCTTCCCTCAAGACAAAGATACAAGAAGAAAATTTTCAAAACTTCGGAGAAATTCTGGCAAATTCTCTCAAGGGCTTTCTCTCTCAAATCCAAGTTCAAATCAAATTGAACAAATTCGCCTGCTATCGGTGTTGAAGACTTAAAGTTTCAAGTGGTTGACGCTATCATCAAATCATTCATTTTTCTACGTCAAAGTTGTAGGAAATACTCTTTTGATTGGAGAACAAGCCTTTTTGGCCCTTCAATTGAAGCCATTTGAAGAGAAGAATCAGGGGATTAATTTTTTTGATTTAAGAACTTTCAGAGATTGTAACCTATTTATTATTTAATTCAATAAATTTGATATTTGAGCAAGTTTTCTTGTTTTTTATTTTGTGCTTACAAAATTCTGGCACATCCGGTGGGACCATCTCTGCCTCTCATCTCTTTTCTTCCAACAACTTATCAGTTTCAAAAGTCAATGGAGTTCAAGAAGGTGAATTTTTCTCTTGAAGACTTAGTTGCCGATACTCCAACAACTCAAGAGACGTAGTATACTGCACCTCTGACAAGGAACAAGGCCAAGAAGTTAGCTGAGAAGGCTAAGATGAATATTGCAACTGAAAAAACAAATCTCGAGGTGCTTCCCAACAAGAAAGGAGTCCATGATGAATCTATCAATAGCTCAAGTGATTCGGCTGCCTCTTTGGTGATGCCCGTCATGATGACCAACACCACGATTGTGGAAGATCAAATTTCGAATCTAGCCAAAATTGTCGAAGGACTAGTAGTGCATGCGCAAGGTCAAGACACCAAGATAGTCAAACTAATGGTTATAGTGAAAAATATAGGCAAAAATAGCTTTAGTATGTCCAAACAGAAAGCCAAAGTACAAGATGAATGTGACTCATCGTCAAGGGAGAATGAGAAAGAGGATGCCAAGCCACAAACAATGAAGGAGATTTCAATTTCGCCCGATGGCACTATTCACATTGGTAATCTGAAGGAATTTATCGAAGGTACAATCAAGGACAAGATTGGTGGAAGTACCAAGTCATAAAGCGGTTACATTAAATCTTACACCGCTAGAGTGAAAAGTTTGAATATGCCTGCGAGATGTCAACCTCCAAAATTTCACCAATTTGATGGCAAGGGCAACCCTAAGCAACATATTGCACACTTCGTGGAGACTTGTAACAATGCTGGCACTGATGGTGACCTGCTCGTTAAGCAATTTGTTCGCTCGTTGAAGGGTAATGCCTTTGATTGGTAAACAGATCTGGAGTTTGGAACCATTGACAGTTGGGAGCAGTTAGAGTGTGAATTTCTTAGTCTCTTTAATAGCACAAAGAGAACTGTCAGCATGACTGAATTCTCTAATACACGTCAATAGAAGAATGAACCTGTCATTGATTTTATCAACCACTGGAAGAATCTGAGTTTAAATTGCAAAAATTGAATTTCTGAATCTTCCGCGATCGAGATGTGTATTCAAGGTATGCACTAGAAATTCAGATACATCTTGCAAGATGTGCAACCAGAAACGTTTGATGAATTATCCACAAAATCTCACAAGTTAGAAATTAATCTTGATGGACAAGAACTGCCAGTTCCTGACCCTCACAAGGCTAAGGAGAGACAAGAAGTGAGGAAAGGGGGCAAGCCACCAATCAAAAATGAAAAGAATGAGGCTATGGCTACAAGTATAACACCTTTTAAGGTTGTTCCCAAAACTGTCAGGAGAGAAGACAGGAAAATCAATGCACATTAAGAGTAAGAAAAGAGGAAACCGACTCTCAAGAAGATGCAAGACAAAGAGTACCCTTTCCTTGATTCTGATGTCCCTGATATGTTTGATGATCTATTAAGTATAAATTTGATCACGCTTCCTGAGATGAAGCGACCTGACGAGTCCAGGAACACTGAGAATCCAAATTATTGTAAGTATCATCAATTGGTTGGGCATCCCATTCAAAAATGCTTTGTCTTCAAAGACAAAATAATGGAGTTGACGAGACAAGAAAAAATTCTCCTTGAAGAAGACAAGGCAAGTGTGAATCAAACGTCCATTGATTCCCTGCAGTCCATGAAGGTTAAAAGGGTCAGAGTACCTGCATTACCAACAATTCAATTTGGATCACTTGATCCCATAGAAATCAAACAAGAAGGTGCACTTTTAACTCTTCAAGAACATGCATATGAAAATGAGAAAGCGTTACAATCTGATGTGGATAATGAAGGATGGACTCTAGACATGCGAAGAAGGAGACAAAAATCTTATCCATCTAGTAAGGCGAATAGGGCCTTAACAAGAAGTATGGTGATCTGGAAGGGGAAGGAGAATGACGTAAAGAAAAACAATGACTGTCGTAATCTTCAAGGAAGTCGAATCTTCAAGCAAAAGTCGCGAACTCCTATCACTCTAAAAGAATTCATGCCAAAAGAATTCTTTGATGTTGATGTGGTCGCAAGTCACACAACGCGAGTAGATCATATCAAAGAATAAAAAGATAATACTCGCGAATCTCTCTGCGAGATAGCCTGTGAGCCTACCGGCAATGAAGAAGGTCGTGTGCCTACCGGCAATGAAGAGGTAAACGTCACAAGTATCACTTTTACTAGTGAAGACTTGTTGCTTGGATCAACACTGCATAACTGCCCTATGTTTGTACTGGTTATGCAAAGGAGCAAAAGGTGAATGGAATTTTGATAGATGGATGTTCCGCAGTCAATATTTTTCCTTTAAAAACTCTGAAGGAACTTGACATCCCTGTTGATGAACTCTCCAATAGCCGACTAATGATTCAAACCTTGAATCAAGGAGGGCAAAGAGCTCTTGGATCACTAAATTTGGAGATAATCATTAATGACATGTCGTCCAGAGCACTGTTGTACGTGATAGATGTTAAAACAACATACAATGTACTGTTGGGAAGGCCCTGGATTCATGAAATGGAATTGTACCTTCAACTCTTCATCAATGTTTCAAGTACTGCCAAAATGGGGTGGCAAGAAGTGTGAAAGACGATGACAATCCTTTTACTGAGGCGGAAGCGTATATCGCCGATGCCAAATTTTACATCAAAAGACACAATACGAAGGATAAGTCTGAGCAACCTCTATCTATGGATAAAATCCAGAACCCAGAATCTCCAAGTGCAAAAGGGGAGAAAGTGATAATTTCAAAATTAAAAGGGAAATTTCATGAAGAAACTAATGTTTCATTACCAAACAATGAATCAGTTGTCTCTTACTGTCCTTCCAAGTCAGGGATGGAGCAGGAACAGTTATCTGCAATTCAGCATGAATCTCTGAAAGGTTTGACTCTTCCTATGGCTCATCTTGATGCAAAGAAGGTGTCATCTTCTCTACTTAAAAGGTCTAACCTTTTAAACAAAGAGTCTGAAGTTGAACAAGACATCATACTAAAGTCAAGAACCAAAGAAAATTTTGATCTTATTGCTTATAAGCTTCTCGAATAAGGCTGGATATGATATCAAAAAAATCTGTGGTGTTAAATGTTCCACCCTCTCAATCTACTAGTGACATGATTCATGGGTTGAATTCTATTCAGAAAATGTTGAGCAAAAAAGATATGCCGTTGAAAATCTCATATTTGGTTTTGGCTATTCCTCTCCTACACCAATCCGCATCAAAATCAATAGAGTTAATAGTCAATATATTGCTGTGGAGGATGAATCTTTTCAAATAGCTGATAAATTCTAAACTTTTCACGAAAAGGAGAATAAAGCTCCACGGGTATCCGTTTTTAAGAGGTTAGGAGTGCAAAGAAAACAAAAGCCTCAAAACTCTCATAAGAGTAAAGAAAAAATGGCATTCATTGTAAAATCTTGAAGAACTTTCTGATTGTCCTCATAAATTTGGTAGCATCATTCTTTCGAGAATAAGAAGATGCACAGACCTTGTAATAAAGTGTGGGACTGAGCTGAAGATCAGGAAGCATACTGTGGTGTACATAAGACCAAAAGATGATGGTGAAGAGAGTGTTGCTTCTTACAATCATATAATTATAATTGACGGTGACTTCTTGAAGAAGAAGAGGATGCTGAAGACGCTCCACCTGAATTGGAAGAAGACGTTAAGACCACTGTGGATGATTTAAAGGAAATCAATCTTGGTACTTAAGAGGACCCACGTCCAATATATATAAGTGTTTTATTAAGTCTTGACGAAGAGAACGCATATGTCGACCTCTTGCAAAAGTATCGAGATATTTTTGCCTAGACCTATAAAGAAATGTTGGGTCTAGATCCAAAAGTAGCCGTCCACTGTTTAGCTGTCAAAAAGGGAGTTTGACCTGTAAAACAAACACAACGATGATTTAGACCAGATTTGGTTCCCTTGATCGAAGCTGAGGTTAATAAACTTATTGAAACAGAGTTTATTCGTGAAGTTAAATATCCTACATGAATTTCGGGTATTGTGCCTGCACGAAAGAAAAATGAGCAGATCCGCATTTGCGTTGATTTTAGGGTCTTAATAATGCCTAAACCAAAGATGATTTTCCTTTACCTATCGTTGAACTCATGATTGATGCAACTGTTA